>NW_026991724.1:42402603-52402603 GCF_029215605.1 Mirounga angustirostris | reverse complement strand
ATTATGCAAGTAAAACCGCTATAGAGAAGTTAAAAGACATTTGGGGGAAGGGAAACTGTTCAAGGGGCTTGGGAATATGAAGGCGAAGGGTGCCGGGCACAAAGAAAAGGGGTGTCCTCCAAATGGGGTAGCCCAGGGGAGGGGGCGAAGGGGTCCACCAGGCTTCGCAGCTGAAGGAGGCCAGTGGAGGAAGGGTGGTCTGCAAAGAAGCGCAAGACTTTGTTTGCCCACCTGTCCGCATAGGTTCATCTTTGAGAACCCCCGCGCGGAGCAGGGGCGTGGCAACCCAGAAGCCACGTGACCAGGCCCCGCCCCACCCGCCGCTGATTGGCCCGAGCATGACACCTGACTCCGCGCTGGACCAACTGGATTCTCAATAGCGGGGATGTGAAATTGAACCGAGGCATGCAGGTGCTCACCCTGGACCCTGGAGGTGAAAGGCGGCGCGGAAACTGGGGGCCATACGGCAACCGTGGCTGCAGCTGAAGCCAAGATAATGTGCAGACAGCCAGTGGCCCCTGAGAGGAAGAGATAGAGAAGCAAGGGAGGAACCTTGGCTCCTGATGTTTCATTTCCCAGAGCCGCTTTGTAACCCGGTGCGATTGCGGACGCCGTATTATGAAGGCAAAAATTAAGGCTCAGAAGCTCGATTCACTGGCCCAGGGCCCACAGCAAGTAAGGGGTAGCTCCCATTCCAATCTGGTTTTAAAATCGGTGCTGTTAAACACCCCCAGGATACTGCTGAGAACTCCCAAGACATGGGGGACACCAGCACCCCCACATTATATGGGAAGATATGGACAAACGGCCTCTAGAGAAAAGAATGGATGGATGGATGGATGGATGGATGAATGGATGGATGGATGGATGGATGGACAGACAATTTAAAAACCAGTGTTTCCTATTCTGTGCTGTGTCCTAGCACCTCTGCCCGGGATTCTCCAAACTCAGTACCCATCTTAGACCTCTGGCAAGGGAGTGCTACTCTGGACCCCATGCTCTTGAGGACTCTCCCCACTCCACCCCCCATTCCCAGGGGAATCCCTGGGGCCAAGGAGTTGTGCCCACCCAGAATCCACACCTCCGCTGGATATTATGCTCTGGGAACCTGGGGTTGGTAGAATAATGGCCCCCCAAAGATATCCACACCCTGGGCCTGGGTGGCTTAGTCGGTTGGGTATCTGCCTTCGGCTCAGGTCATGATCCCGGGGTCCTGGGATTGAGCCCCATGTTAGGCTCCCTGTTCAGTGGAGAGTCTGCTTCTCCCTCTCCCTCTGCCCCTCCCTCCCTTCATGCTTGCGCTCGCTCTCTCTCAGATAAATAGATTTAAAAATACGTATTTTTAAAAAAGATACCCACACCCTAATACCTGGAACTTGCGAATATGTTATCTTACACTGGAAAAGAGACTTTGCAGATGTGAATAAATGAAGGATCTTGGGATGGGGGGATTAGCCTGGATTATACGGGTGGACCCAATGTCATCATAAGGTCCTTTCAAGAGGAAGGGGGTAGGGTCAGTCAGAGAAGAAGCTATGACAATTCTAGCAGAGTTTGAAGGATCTAGGGCCACGAGCCAAGGAATGCGGGCAGCCTTGAGAAGCTGCAAGAGGCAAGGAAACAGATTCAGATGGGAGGACAAGGAGTCAGCTGTTCTCCTGGAAGGCAGAATTCTGAACTTGAACTTGTTTAGCCTTTCTGTTTGTTAAGGTCTATTTGTCAAGGCAGGAGGACCCAACATAATGAATGGTCGGCTTGCATGATCGATGAAGTTTCAGTAGTTCGACATAAGGTATGCGAGCCTCCGTGTGTACTCTTCTGCAAACGTTAGCAATCAGGCTGCCCCAAGTCTCAGCCGAAAAAGAAAAGCCTGTTACCCAAAATGCCTCCAGTTCACGGTGCTTCAATGGGGAGGGTAGAAGAGAAAGGGGCAGTTCTCTGCAGGGGGTGAAGTGGGGCAGAGAGAAAGAAGAGGTGACTAATGAGAAGGGGCTTTAGTCCTCAGTGTCCGAAACGAGAGGCTTGCGGGGAAAGAAGGCACAGAGAGGATACAGGGAGAGACAGAGATGAGAGACCTTGTGAGCCCCAGGAGTCGAGAGAGAGGAAGTAGAGCCCCAGAGAAAGAAAAGAGACAAGAGAGAGGCTGCCCGGTGGCACAGTTGCAAACTGCACAAGGGCAGGACTCTGACGGATGGCTTGGCTGGCACAATCTCCATTTGCAACCTCCCCCTCTGCCATTGTCTACAACAGAGCCTGGAAGGCTAACACACTCAATTTCCCAGCTTCCTTTGCAACTGGGAGTGACCATCCGACACACACTGTGAAATAGCCAGAAGTTCCTCAGAAAGGCATATTTTCCCCAATAAAAAGGCAAGGCCTTGCCAGGAGGAAATCCTCCACTTTTCACTCTTCCTCCTCCTTCTTGCCTGGAACCAAGATATGCAGCACGGCGGGGAAGCAGCCATCTTGTGACCATGAGGCAGTCACAATGATCAAGAAGGTCTAGGCACCAAGGTCAACAGAACAAATACATGGAAAGAGTTTGGATCGTTGATGGTATCTTTGAGCTATCGTGCCAGCCTTGGACTTCTTACTGAGAGAGAAAACGAAACCTCTGTCTGTTTAAGTACTCCTAAGGATCCAGGCGACTTACCTCTTTTATTGACTATTGGTATCCAGTGCAGGAACTGGGCCTGGCACAGAGTTTGCTGCTCTTTAAAACATTTAAAAATGAATGAATGACGTTCATGTTCCCACAAAGCCTAGATTTCTTTTCTGCTACTGGTTCTGAGAGCCTCCCCTGCATCGCAATGCTTACCCAACCATCTTCCCTACAGCTGGTCGATTGGGCTTCTTTTCTTGCAGCTCAACAATTCCAATCAAGACAGAAGGGTAAAAAGGAGTGGCTACTTGAGGGGTGAGCTACTTGGGGAAGGTGATCCAGAGGACGTGATAGCCTCCACACTAATTCCTGTCCATCCATTCTCCACTTGTCAGCCAGATGGGGCATTTGCAAACAGAAATCAGATCACACCCCTCCCCTACTTAGAATCTCCCCTCCTCCTGGCTTCTTGCTGCCCTTCGAAAAAAACCCAACCCTGACCTCAGCCTCAGGGTTCACACCCGTGTCCTGCTCTCATCCCTCTAACGTCAGCTCTCTGCCATCCAGCCACATTGGCCTTCTTGCTGTTCCTCCAATAATCCAAGACCACTCCCACCTCAGGCCATTTGCACACCCTATTTCCTCTGCCTGCAAAGCTCTACCTCCACATGTCCACCTGGCTAGCCCTCACCTCCCTCAGGGCTCTGCTCCACTCACCTCCTCCAAGAGGCCCGCCCTGAACACCTTGGTGAATATATCCCAGTTCAGTCATGCCCTGGCTCACCATCACTTTCTGGATCATGCCAATTCTTCCATTTGTCCGTTTCTTATAAATGTCCCACCTCTGGACCCTAAGCTCCCTTGAAAGCAGGGACTCTGGTCTGTTTCTTCACTGCCTGGCATAGACTAGGCGCCAAGAAAATAAATGCGTGTTGAATGAAGAAATCAAGGAGGGACAGGGAGAAAGTTACTGTGCTCAGCTTTGTTGTAACCTTGGTCTTGTACTTTGGAGCCTGAACTTAACTTTACCCCCATGATTTGGGAAACTGAAGTTAAAAAGCAAAACAAACAACCTAATCCAAGTATCCATTCCAGTGAGTTCAGATCTAATGATCATAATGAAAATAATAATATAGCAGTAAACACCCACAGCGAGCGAGCACCATTACTACCAAATAATAAACGAACCAATAATAAGAGCTATAATAATCCTCATAACAACCTTATGAGGCAGGTCCTTTTGCTATCCCCATTTTACAAAGGAGGAAACAAAGGCTCAGAGTGGTTGAGTAACTTGCCCAAGGTCACCAAGCCACGAAGAGACAGAGCCAGGGTTTGAACCCCAGCAGGCCAGCTCCGGAATCTGTAACTCCTAGATCTCTGAAGACACATCACAAGGACCCTGGTTCTGGAAGGGGGAGTTCACTCCCACCTTCAATGATCTACGTATGTCCTCCAAGCCGACCCACCCCTAGCTGACCTCTGAGGCTGATGAGTGGCCCCTGGCCCCTCACTCTCTCCCGGCATCCTCAGGGCCCCCGGCAGCCCCCCCACCCCCCAGCCCGAGTCTGCGCTGACCCTGCCTTGAGCTGAGTGAGCGCTTCCTCTACGCGGGGCTGGTTGTACCGCACCATATAGCTGTGCATGTCGGGGTAGTTGCTGCGGATGTTCTTCTCCGTGGACCCGTTGGGCACCGTCCCAAACTTCAGGGGCGGGTACTGCTCCTGGGGCCGCTGGAACTGGGGCAGAATGGGAAGTTATTAGGGCGCCCCCCTGGGGCCATCTGGGTCAAGAATAGCCTTGACCCAGATGCTCTGTTCTGGGGGACACCTGTCAACTGGCAGGCACCCCAGCCCAGAAATGCTTCTCCAACGTGCTCACCGTGACCCTTTTCTGCTCCCACCCAGCAGATCCATCTGCAGACAGCCACACGTATGCATGCAGACATGTACACACATATATATGTATACACAGTCAGGAGTAATATTGAAATATTTAACACCCGGCATGGCCTGATCATGGTCCAATCTGAAAAGACACTGGCTACAGAGTTCATTGGAGAAGGGTCGCAGATGCCTCTGATGGGCCAGGCATTAACCCTTAACTTGCTGGATCACGGGAAGTCCCAGGGGCAGGGGTTGGCACGGTGGGGGCTGGAGGCAATTGCTAATTACCAATCCATTCAGAAATAGTTCACTCTTCTTCTTCTTTTTTTTTTTTAAGACAGACACAGAGAGAACTCGTGCACGTGCAAGCCTGGGGGGGGGGGGGGTAGGGGCAGAGGGAAAGAGAGAATCCTAAACAGACTCCATGCTCAGCATAAGCCCAATGCGGGGCTTGATCTCACAACTCTGAGATCATGACCTGAGCTGAAATCAAGAGTCAGATGCCTAACTGACTGAGCCACCCAGGCGCCCCAAAAGTTTACTCTTTTAACAGCAGACATAGCCATACCAGTGTGGGCTGGCTCAATGTCAAGTGCGTATATGACTAAAACAAAGATGCAGACATATTTTCTATTCTATTCCATTAAAAAAAAAAAAATACTTGTCAGGATGCCTGAGTGGCTCAGTCGGTTAAACATCGGCCTTTGGCTCAGCTCATGATCCCAGGGTCCTGGGATCGAGTCCCGAACTGGGCTCCTTGCTCAGTGGGGAGCCTGCTTCTCCCTCTGCCCACCACTCCCCCTGTTTGTGTGTACTCTCTCTCTGACAAATAAATAAATAAATAAAATCTTTTTAAAAAAATGCTTGTTGCAATCCACTGAACTGACTTCTCAATCTTCTTTCTTTTTTTTAAGTTTTTTTTTTTGACAGAGAGACACAGCAGGAGAGGGAACACAAGCAGGGGGAGTGGGAGAGGGAGCAGCAGACTTCCCACGGAGCAGGGGGCCTGATGTGGGGCTTGATCCCAGGACCCTGGGATCATGACCTGAGCCGAAGGCAGACGCTTAACGACTGAGCCACCCAGGCACCCCTGATTTCTCAACCTTCTAATAGGTCATGATACCCAGTTAACCACTTTAGTCTCAAAGAGTGGTCTGCAAACCACCAGTCCCTGAACAAACTGTGGTCTGGATGAGGTAAGTATAGAAATTGAGAGAATAAGCACTTAGAGCAATTCTTTTAAAGATTTTTTTAAAATTTGTTTATTTTTAAAGTAAATTCTACACCCAGTGTGGGACTCGAACTTATGAGCCCGAGATCAAGAGTTGCATGTTCTACCGACTGAGCCAGCCAGGCGCTGCGCATTTATTTATTTATTTATTTATTTATTTATTTATTTATTTATTTATTTATTAAGATTTTATTTATTTATTTGACAGAGAGAGAGCACGAATAGGCAGAGAGGCAGGCAGAGGGAGAGGGAGAAGCAGACTCTCCACTGAGCAGGGAGTCCGACGTGGGGCTCGATCCCAGGACCCTGGGATCATGACCTGAGCCGAAGGCAGACGCTTAACGACTGAGCCACCCAGGCGCCCCTCATAATTCATTTCTATCGTATTTTACAAAAGCATTGATCTCCATTGGAGGAAGTTCAGAGATTGGCCCTTCATCCCACTTTGAGGGAAGCACTACACCAAGTGGGATATCCCATTTGGCAATACTGCCCCACCCCTCACCCCCAGGACGTTTGGGGTCACTCTCTTCTCCTGGGAATATTTAAACAGTTCATTGTGCAACATAACCTTTCTCTTCCAGAACATTCTATTCTACCATTTTGGAATTCTCTTCTGACCTCCCACGTACCAAATTCTGGCCTGACCTCCAGCCCCAGCCAGCTCCCCGTCTCCCCGAACACACACACCTTTCGATCGCTGAGCCCAGACACGGTGTCCACGTACTCCTCCTGGATCATGAAGGCGGCCAGGTTGGCTGTGTAGCTGGCGAGGAAGATGACGGCGAAGAAGGCCCACACCAGCACCATGATTTTGCTGGTGGTCCCCCGGGGGTTCTCCACGGGCACCGAGTTATTGAACACCAGGGCCCAGAGCAGCCAGATGGATTTCCCAATGGTGAAGGTTGAGCCACCAGGCCCTGCAGGGGGCCAGGAGGGGGACATGGACCCCAAATCCCTTCTACTCCATGAGAGAGCAGAAAGAACTACGATTCCCAGCAGCCCCCAATGCCTCTACCCCAGGGGCTGTTGGGAAATGTAGTTCTATCTGCGGTCCGGGTGCTCTGAGGTGATGGAGGAAGGGGACTCACGCTTGCCCGTGGCCAAGCTGCGGTTGTAGCCGACGGGACTGAGGTACTCGAAGATGAAAACGGTGACGGCGACCACAGTGAGGCACATGACGAACATCATCACCCACACGGCAGGGCTGTAGGGCTCTGGGGGCAAGGGGGTAGGAGGTCATGGCTCAGCCAAGCAAAGGACTACGGGGACCACAGACACGTGACCAAGGTGCAATCGCAGCCTGGGCCTTGTCCTACTCTGTCCCCTTCCCAGGCTCCCCATTGCGGGGACAGCCTCATTGCCCACCCAGACCCCTGGGAGACAGTCTCTCTCAAAAAGAGCCAACTCAACCATTTCTGTGGTTTCAGTCACCAGATATATCCTAAATGTTTCCTGAGCCCTGGGAGACAGTCTCTCTCAAAAAGAGCCAACTCAACCATTTCTGTGGTTTCAGTCACCAGATATATCCTAAATGTTTCCTGAGCCCCAGACCCGAGTCTCCCCCTGGCAGCTCACCATGTTCCACACTGAGGCCAGCACTGACGCCCAGGCTCCCCATCCTGGGAGCCCCACCTTCCATCCAGTCACAGCCCACCCCCCATCTGTAGCCTCGCCCCCTCCTTCCCGCCCTCCCCCTCACCAGCCACAGCCTGTCCCCCCCTCCCTGGCCTGATCACTCTCTCAAGAACGCACTGCTTTAACAGGCCAACTGACAGTTTCAGAGTGAGCCTCACCCTCTCTGCCTTGTCTCCACCGCTCCCCTGCCAGGGGCACCACCCTGACCTATCGACCAGACACGCTCCCATCCATGTGTCTCCTCCTCACACTGCCGCTGGGAGTTCACTGACAATAAACCCAAACCACCACTTCCTTGAGATTCCTACCAGGTGATCTGCCCTCCCTGGGCCAAGCGCAAGCGGTCACAGCAGGGTCACCGCCCCAGACTGTCACTGCGGCATCTGGGGACAGTCCTGTTGCCTCTGCTGGGCAACATGGTGGGGCATAAATATGACCTTGTCACTTCCCTGCTGAAGGCAGGGGCCCCATGTGGCACATCTCAGGGTGCCCTGCAGAGACCTTGGTGCCACAGAGATGCTCTCAGCAAAATATACAGAAACCAAACGCAAAGGAAGAGATGTCCCTTCTCCCAGCCTCCCACTCCCAGGAGCTTTGCCCAGACTTCAGAGAGCAAGAGGGAACTGACGTGAACGGCTGCCCTTGGCCTGATGTGCACTTTTCCTTCTCTTGTCACCAAGTTCAGTGAGATCCCTACCCGATCCAGCTCATGGCCACCAACCCAATGGGGGCCAGCTTCCTAACCACACCCCCAACCCTGGTTACTCGCCTCACCCTTCCTATCCCACACCCATCTTCCTATCCCACACCCATCTCCTCTCTGCACGGACCTCTGCCTTCTCATGGGCCTCCTGCCCCCACTGTCTCCGGTGGGATATTTTTAAAAGCCTAGATCTGATCATATATCCCCTCCCCCACCATCTACAGCTAAAACCTTGGCCACTGCCATAAGAGTAAAACCCAACTTTCCTACCAGAGCCACCAAGGCCCTGCATCTCCCCCGCCCCCCGATGCTCCCACCCCCCAATTCTCTCTCAGCCCTTGTTTCTCACACCCTCATGATCACTCACTGCCCCCTCCAGCCACACAGACTTCCGGCCATTTCCCAAATACTCCACACACATTCCTGCCTTGGGGTCTTTGCCCTTGCTGTTCCCTCTGCCTGGAATGGTTCTCAGGCCCAATCTCCAAAGGGGCCTTCCTGCCCTCTCCTGGCAGCACCAATCCCATTCCTCTCCACCTCCCACCCTGGCTTAATTTCTCATACTATTCATCACCACCTGAAATGATCTTGTCCATGTATCGCCTTAAGAGATTATTTTCTGTCTTCCCCACAAGGCCAAGAGCTCTTAGAGGACAGGGGCTTGTGTGCGGGGCCCAGAGCCTGGCACATGATAGATGCTCAGTAAACACTGAGAAGTGAGTGGAGCACTTACCATGTTCTACTACCATGCTAATCTCTTTTCCTCATCTCATATATAGGGGAAGACTTGGGGTTTGTGGGGCCTGAGGCTTATACAATGTGGAGGGTTGTCTTTAAGAAAAAAAGAACACAAAATTATGAATACAAGAATACAAGGTACAGGGCCTTGAAGAGAATGTGCGAGAGAAGGTTCCTGAAGCTCAGTTTCCTTGGCCTCATGGCAAAATGGCTTCTCCCATTTTACAGATTGGGAAACCTAAGGTGAGAAGTGATGCCACCTCACCAGTCACACCACGGGGACAGGCAATGCCAGGATGGGAAGTGTTGCCGTCCCGGGGGCCCGGGCTCACCGAGGAAGGCCGAGGGGGACACGGTGCCATTGCTGCGCGCCACCATGACGCTGATGCCCGTCTCCACGAAGGGCACAGAAAAGTCCACGATCTCGGACCGCTCCTCGTTGATGGTGAGGGAGCCGATGGCCATGTCCGCGCGCTGGTAGAACACCTGGGGTGAGGGCAAGAGGGGGTGAAGGAACCTGGCTGGCTCAAGCGCATAGAGGAGGATGGTGGGCAAGACCTGCCCCAGGAGACCAGTGACAGGGTGAGAGAGGCTAGGAGGGTGGCGGGGTGGCGGAGGGGGACGCAGAGTGGGGCAGGAAAGGAGGAGGTGAGAGGCGGGGAGCAGGGGTTGGAAGAGGTCGCCCCAGGCCCGGTCATGCTCCCAGAACAAGCTCTCTGGATTTGGGCTCCGTTCTCTCGGCCCCGCCCCCTTCCTTTAGGAGGGCCACCTCCCGGCCCCGCCCCCTCCACTCCACAGGTCCCTCCTTGTGGCCCCGCCCCTCAGCCAAGGCAGGTCTTGGGGTGGCCCCGCCCCCTCAGAGCCCGGGCTCCATCTCCTTTTGGCCACGCCCCTCCAGCCCGAGAGCTCCGGCGCCGTGGCCCCGCCCCAGCCCGCCTCCTCCCATCCGGGGTCGCCCCACCTCGCCGATCATGCCGTTCCAGACGCCGTCGATCTTCTTTCCGTGCTTGCCGTTGGTGACCAGGTAGAGGTCGTAGCTGAAGCCGATGGTCTGCGCCAGCCGCTTCAGAATGTCGATGCAGAAGCCCTTGCAGCACCGCTTTTCCGGGCGGGGGGCGTCCGGAGGAGGGCTGCGGGGAGCGAGCAGGCTTGGGGATGCTGGGGACCCCCCCCCCCACTTCAGACTCTCCCATGAGATGAAGGTATGGAGGGAGAGACAAGAAGCAGCTAAAACTATGGTTAGCGCTTTCTGGGGAAACTGAGGCTCAAAGGAGTTCCGTGACTTGTCCAAGGTGACTAAACTGGAGGGCTCTGTGGGTTCTGAGTTCCAAGGAAGGAGGGGCCGGGGGCCAGGACTGCTAGGCTTCAGGGGGTTGGGAAGCCGGAGCTCCTGGAGCCGGGGCTGTCACCTGTGGGTGCGGTTGAGCTGGCTCCGGCAAGGCACGGAGTCTCGGATGCAAGTGCCGCTGATGGGGTCGGCGGGCTCCACAATGACAAAGGGCCTCTCCTCCAGCGTGGCCACAGTGAGGTGCTGCGTGTCATCCACTGGCTGCAGGAAGCGGCCGTAGCGGGACCACAGCGGGTACTTTAGGCGGAGAGTCTGCTGCTCCCAGCTGCCCACCTTGGCCAAGAGAAGGGGATTCAGGCTCCGGGGCGGGGACTTTGCAGGATGTCCTGGCCATTGTGGCCCTCCTTCCTCAGAACCCCGAACTCCCAGCTCCTTCTCCCTTAGATCCAGGAGTCTAGGCCCCATTTTCCCCCTCCCCTTAGAACCCACGGGTCTGGGCTCCCACTTATTTCTCCCAGGACCTAGAAGCCTGGGCTCCTTCCTCCCTCAGAGGCCAGAGTCCTCATCTGTCAGGACCTAGGTGTCTGGGTCCCCACACCCTCTCCCTCAGTACCTGGGACTCCAGGCCCTCTCGTGTGCCTGAGGTTGGGGCTGGGACTCACCACCTCCCAAGTCCTATCTCTGGTGAGGGAGATGACCACCAGAGAGGGGTTCACCAAGAAGCCATCCTCATTGAAGGAATAATCCCGGTTATCCCAGGTAATATTCATGAAGTACCTGCCCAGGAAGAAGGGAGGGGACATGTGGGTACCTGGACTGGACCTAAGTGGCTGAAGGCAGAGATAATCCCCTTTCTACTGACCAGCCCCGGCCCCTAGCTGGAATCTCTCCCCCAAGATCCTGAACACCCAAATATTCCTCTTCTTTGTTCAGCCACCTCTGCTCGCTACCCAGCACCTCCTGAACAGGGTCGTAGACCCTCAGCTTGAGTTTGAGGTCCTCTTAGAGACGCTGTATGTTCTGGCCCCATCTGCCTGTGCAGCCCCATCTCTGATCTCTTCCTCCCCTCAAACTCCTTCCACCCCAAGCCCTTTCTGTACCCCACCAACACTGAATGCAAAGTGTCCCCGAAACGTATCACGCGGTTTCCTATTTCTTGACCATTGTAGGTGCTGTGCTTTCTGCCTGGAAAATGCTTTTCTGTCCCTTCTCATCCTGATTGATTCTTATGTCTTCAAGATTCAGCTCAAGTGTCCCTTCCTCTGGGAAAAGCCCCAGAAGGTCTCTGGACTCCCAGATAATCTTCACGATGCAACGGGACATGTACCATGAATGCCTGTCCCCAGGCCCTGGTCACTGCACTGGACACTCAACTGCGATCCTCACCTCCTCACTCCCCCCCACCCCCGCCGCCACCGTCCGCAAGTTCCACCTTCCTGCCCCCAGGATCTCCATGTCATCCCTCCTCTCCATCTCCACAGACCCCCTGGACCCCAGCCCCAGCCTCTTGCCTGGTCCCCAACCTCCATTTTCTCTCCTCCAGTCTGTTCCACACTCCACCTCAGAGGCGTCTTTCTGTATGCAAAACTGACTCCACTCCTTTCCTGCTCACAACCCACCCATGGCTCCCCAGTGCTCCAGAACAAAGTCCAGCCTCTCAACCTGGTATTTGAGGCTCTTGTGGTCTGGCCCCATCTACCCCCACCCCCAGCCTCATCACCCCCAATCCCAATTCTCCTACCTTCATCCCCTCTGAGCTGTTGTGGTCCCAACCTGCCTGAGTTTTTCTCCCCTCTGGGCCTTTGCACGATGCTGTTCCCCCTGCCTGGAATACTCAGTATTTTTGGAGAACTCCTAACCGCTCTTAGAATCAAATCCAAACTCCTTAGCCTGGCCAAAATGCCCTACATGAGCTTGGGCCTACACGGGCCTCGCTTGCTTCTCCATAATACCCTGTCCCCCCGCCTTGCTCACTAAGCTCCAGTCACGGTGGCTTTGTTTCAGGCTCCCAAATAGGCAATTCCAGCCCGAGCGAGCGACTCTGCACCTGCTGTCCCCCCTCCCTTCTCCTCATTCAGATCTTCCAACAGTTGGCTCTTTTTCTTTGCCCATTTTTTTTCTCACCTCCAAATTTCACCTACTCCGAAAGAACTTTCCAGACGACCTCACCTAACCTCACACCCTGGGCATTTCTTATCACATTCTACCTGTTTTGATCACCTGCTGGTATTTCTTCTTCTTTATCTTGTTTGTTCACTGTTTGTCTCCCCTATGAGACTGTCGGCTCTATGAGAGCAGGGACCTTGTTCAACACCATGTACACTTGTGCCCAAAGCAGCGCTTGGCACATAGCAGACTCTCATAAAGACTCATTCAATAAATGAATGAATGAGCCATTCATCCGTCAGGTCTCAGCTCCGATGTCTCCTCCTCTTGGAGACCTCCCTGACCCCGTAGGCTGACCCGTGACTGAGTAGCCTAGTTTGGAAGGCTGATTGGGGCCAGTGAAATTCGTCTTTTGGGAAGACGTTGGCTGTGAGAATTGGGGGTGGTGGGGATGGGTGGAAGACAGGATGGGATGAAATTATGAGTATCAGCAGAGAGCAGAAATTCTGGTAAAGAGTGAGTGCTAAGAGAAGAATTGGACAGACTCGGAATGGCAGGACAGAGACGGGGGTGGGGAGAGTAAGAGGGAGACAATCAAAAAGAGATGAAAGAGTAGCTGGTCCCCAGGCTTGGCCTCAATTCCTGGCGTCTGGGTTTCTGTGCGTGTTTATCTTCCCAATAAACCCCCTTTTCCCTTAGGAAACTTGAATGAGACTCTGCTTCGGGCAACCAGAAACATCCTGGAGCAGACAGTACTCCTGCTGGTGCTCCCACAATGCCCGGGGCCACCTCCATGATTGCCAGCATCACACTGTGTTGTCATTATCCTGTCCCTGTCTGCCACCCCTACAGGACCCTGTGTTCTTTTAAGAGAAGTCCACGGTCTTATTCATCTCCGTGTTCCCAGCGCCCAGCATGAGTCCTAGTTCCTAGCGGGCGCTCAGTAAGTATTTATGAACGAGGGATGCTTTTTCTCACCCTCTTGTCCCCAGATCCTGTCCCCCAAGTCACCGGTTCTCAATTCCCCTCCCCTCGCTTTTCTTCTCCCCCGGTCACCTGTTTAAGCTCAGCTCGTCCTCATTTCGGGCTTAAAGGCCTCTCCCTCCACGGTTCCGTCCCCAAACTCATCAATTTCTTACTGCCAACGCTTCCTACGGTGGCGATGCTGTTTCCCACCAAACCCTGTTCGCTTCTAAAACACCTGAGCGTAAGCCGGGCACACACCTGGAATCCTCACCTCCCAGTCCTCGGTGCCGCTAGCCCAGGCCCCAAGCAGGTGAGACCTTCAGACTCTAACAATCGGTACAGCGCAAGCGCTAGCCAATCAGAATCGACGTCTAACCAATTTGCACGCGACGCGCCTGGAAACAACCAATAAGGCAGCCCTGGCCGCCCCACGCCATCCCCGCCGTCTCACCTGCCCCGAAGGAAATTGCTTGCTCCCCACTTTCTCTCTCTCCCGCTTTCTCAGACGTGCGGCCGACCCCGCTTCAACCGACCGCGCAAAGGTGTTGGAGCAACGAGGTGGGAGGGTCCTGGGTCCCTGACTGATCACGTGGAGCAACAGAGCCTCCTGAAGACTCATTTCTGGATTTTTTTTTTTGGAAGATTTTATTTTTAAGTGATCTGGGGGCGCCCTGGGTGGCTCAGTCGGTTAAGCGTCTGCATTCGGCTCAGGTCATGATCCCAGAGTCCTGGGATCGAGCTCCGCATCGGGCTCCTTGCTTGGTGGGGAGCCTGCTTCTCCCTCTGCCTGCCGCCCCCCGCCCCGCCCCGCTTGTGCTCTCTCTCTCCCTCTAATACATAAATAAAATCTTTTTTTTTTTTAAGTGATCTCTACACCCCCACGTGGGATACGAACTCACAACCCCGAGTTAGAGAGTTGCACGCTCCACAGACTGAGTCAGCCAGGGGCTCCTCATTTCCAGATTGTTAAGTGAGGAAGAACAACTTCTATCTCGTTCTGGCCGCGGAATTACTGGGTCATTTTGTTACTGAAATTCAGCTTATACTTTAGGGAATTTCATCATACCTGAGGTGCCATCGAGTATAGGGTGTATCTCTAGTTTTATGCACCGCAAAGAAAGAAAAAAGGGCTGCCGATTAAACCATGATAAGCCATCAATCGTACGGTATATCTTGATTTCTAAGACCTTAAACTGTGGGGAAAAATTCGTCTTAAAATCAGGAAGTATCGTAACACACTCACTGTGTCTTGGGTGCTTTTTCCCAATTACCTGATTTAACCCCAGGCAGGAGACCCAAGTATATCCATTTTACAGAAAAGTACACTGAGGCTCTGAGAGGGGACGTGACCCATTTGAGGCTGCTCAGTCAGTGAGCACCCCAGGCAGTCAGGCTCTGGAGCCTTCCCACAGCCCTCCTACACCAACCCCACTCACCTATGCAGACTCTCCCCTCTGTGGGTGCGGTTCTGGGCACGGCAGTCATGGCCGAGCTCGGGCAGGAAGCCATAGTCACGCAGCAGAGCCTGGGCACCTCTGGCCACGACAGCCACACCAGCGGCCACACGCCGGGCCAGGTCATCCCGCCAGCCAGCCGAGCGCACTGCAAACAGCCCGGCAGGCAGTGGGGCGCCTCCTGGCAGAAGAGGGGGCTCTCCAGGGGCGCCTGAGCCTCCGCCTCCAGCCAGCTGGGGTCCCACCATGAACCAGACGTAGCCAGGCCCCGTGAGGCCAGCCTCCTCAGCTGCCCGGAACACGGGCTCGGCTTCTTCCCGGGCACAGAAGAGCAGGCGGATCTGCGCGCTGACGCTGCGGAGCTGGGCACCCAGCACGGCCTCGCCTGCTCCAGGGTCCAGCGTCAGTGCCCCGCGGTGCTCCCAGCCCACCATGCTGCCATCAGTCAGCACCTCGATGTAGGACAGGAAGGCCCGGTGGCCGGGGGCACGCGTGGTCACCGCTACAAAGGATGTCCAGTCGTACTCCTCCAGCACCTCAAAGATGACCTGGAGCTGCTGCTCTGTGGAGGAGCCCAGCTGCAGGAAGGTGGAGCCCTTCTCCTGCGGGCGAGGAGGAGGATGTCAAGCCTCTGGATGTGGAGACCACGGCTCCCAGCAACCAGTAGGGGCCTTCAGTTCCCAGTGGTCAAGACAGATCTCATCTCCCAGCAACTGATGAGGGCATCCCAGCTCCCAGTGGCCACCAGTATGTCACGGCTCTCAATATGGCAACTGACTAGCTGTTCACCAAACCCCTCTCCTTTCCCTGCTGGTGCACAGAGCTAGGCCTGGGTTAGGTTTTGCCATGTGGCTGAGTTCTAGACTCATCCGGAAAAGCTCTCCCCCATGCACCTTACTCTCTTCCCTGTCTGAGAACAGATGCAGAGGCCCCAGAAGAGAACTCCGAAGTCCTAGGGGATTACAGAGCCATAAGAGGGAGGAGACTGAGTCCCTGAGTCGTCACTTGGAGGAGAACCACCTCTTGTCAGGAACACCTGTTTGGATTTTATATGAGTGAGAAACAACCTTCTATTGGGTTGAGCCACTGAGATGTGGGGGTTTATCTGTTATAGCAGCTAACATTACCCTAGAACACACACAGCATCCAGGGAGGGAACTACAGTCCCCAGGATCCACTGGGAGGGACTACATTTCCCAGCATGCAACGAGGGTGCCGAAGAAGATACCGTCTCTCCCAGCAGGAAGCAGCTTTGCTGAGTGGATTTGCCCTTCTCTGGTCTTCCTCCTGCCTCCCTGACTTCTCCTTCTGTCAGAATTTTAAACACAGAAGTGCTCTAGTGTTCTCTTCTCTGTCCTCCCTCCTTGGTGATCTCATCTAGACCCATGTGTTTAAATACTGTCTTCTGTGCCATCCAATATGGTAGCCAGTAGCCACCCATTTAAATTAATTAAAATTAAGTAACATTTAGTTCCTGGGCTGCACTAACAACATGTCCAGTGCTCAAGAGCCACACGTGGCTAGTGGCCATCATACTGGACAGAGCAGATATAGACCATCTTCCTCATTGCAGAAAGTTCTATTGCCCTGCACTGAATATGTTAATGGCTCCTCTCCAGTCACTGTACCTTTCTCGTGAACTCTGGACAGACCTATCCCCCTTTCTACTCAACATCTCCTCTTGGATTTCCAAGAGGCATCTCAAAATTAGCATGTCAAAAACAGAATTCTCCATCTACCCCCCCCCCCCAACCCAGCCTCAAACCTCTTCCCCAACTTCCATTCCTTATTCACCCAGCTGCTCGGCTCCCAAGGCTAAATCATCCTTTCCCTCTCTTTCCCTCACGCCCAATCCAGGCCATCTTCTAGTCTTCTCGGCTCTCTGTTCAAAACATAACTCCATTCCTCACTACTGCCCCATCACAACCCTCATTGACCACTGTCTTGCTTAGACAAGTGTAACAGCTTCCTGACCCCTCTCTGCTAACATTTTTGCATCTTCCAGTCCATTCTCCATCAGCAGCCAAATTCATGTTTTCAAAATATTAATTGGATCACATCCCTTCTTGGTTGAAAACCTTCCAATACTTCTACCTTAGAGTCAAAGCCAAAGTCCTCACTTTGGCCCACAGGCCCTGCATGAACTGGCCCTCGTTGCCTCTCTGACCTCATCTCCCACCACCCCCACCTCTCTGTTCTTCCTCAAACACATCAAGTTCCTTCCAGCTTCAAGGGCTTGGCCCTTTGCTGTTGCCTCTCGCGGGGACACTCTCCCCTAGCTCCTCCACGCTGGACCTACCACTCCCCATTCCTCCAGTCCAGCTCATTTGCCACCTCCTCGGGGAGGCCTCTCCTGACTGCCATCCTACCCTTCCTCCAGGACAGATTTCACCATCTGTTATTTGCTTTCTGTCTCCCCATTAGAATGCAGGCTCCATTAAGAGCAGGGATCCTGTCTTTTTTTTTTTTTTTTTTTCCTTTTCACAACTGTATTCCACGGAACCTAAAACAGACCCGGCACGGAGTCAGCCCTCAGTGAGAAGAGGAAATGGACTTTCTTCCTAGGTGTGTGCCTGTGGTTATGTGTGCAGGAGATAGGGCAGTTGTCCTGAGCAGATGAGGTCTCTCAGCATGCAATGAGAATCCTGAGAGGAACTCATCCTTGGCAAGTGGAGATATGCTGAGGGGACCACTTTCCCAGCATTCCATGGAGGCACGATGGCCCTGTGAGGACCCCTCTTTCTTCCATCCAGAGATACTAGAGGGACTACATTTCCCAAAAGGCAAAGAGTGTACACTGAGCGGGCCACAGGTCCCAGGTGACAATAAACAGTGGCCCACACTTCTCAGCAGCAATGGAGGCAAGAGGAGTCACATCTCTCGGTAGGCCACAAAGGCGGCAGCCACGGAGTAATAAGTCCACCTCGAAAGTGATCGGCTTGCATATCTCTGGACAACTCCTGTCTAAAAGAAGAAAGTTGGCCAGAGGCCCTTCCCAGAATGCTCTGGACAGCAGAGAACTACGAGTCCCAGGATGTAACTGTGACCTAGTCACGAAGCACCCGAAGCCACCGGCCCTCACAGCAGGGAACAGGTGGGGACTTGGGCTCCACCCACTCAGATGGCCCCATCGGCCCTAGTACCACCTCGGTTACACTGGCTCCACCCCTAAACAGGCCATGCCCCTTCCCAGGCACCTCCTCCTAGCCTGTCCCTTCTCCTTCTCAGCGCGTACACCAGGCTTGGTCCAATTCTTTCCTTTTCTACCAGAAGTCCACTCCAGCTGGTGTCCCTCGGGCGGCAGGCCTCTTTCCAGGCCACAGCCGGCTCCAGCCTCTTGCCCCCTCTCTCCTGCAGCCTCCTGGGTTTGACTTCTCATTGGCTGGGCCTGCCTTTCTGGTGGGCCTTCATCCTCCCAGGCCCACCCTCCAGATTCTCGCTTTCCACGCCTTACAACTGGGGCATGCCTCTGGCCAAACCCCACTCCCGGGGCTGTTTCCCACTTTAGACCCCGCCCCTTTAGTCCAGAGCGTAGGCCCTGCCATCTTCCTGACCTCCCTCTGCACCACCTCACCAGCTAGCTCTCCCCTTTCCTGACTGCCCTCGCCCCACTTCCTGGCTGCATGGTTCTGCCCTTCCCCAGCCCATCTACGACCCCTCCCCTTCTCCCACTCCTCCTTTCACCAGAAGGCTCCGTCCTCCTACCTAGACTTCTAGAGCCCTTGCTCAGCTGGCCGAAACCCTCCCTGCCCCTCAGTACCCTGACCTCCGCGTACCCTCTTTCTTGGCCCTCTCCCTGCCTTCCTGGCTCCTGGCTCCTGACCAGACCTCACCCCTTCCTAAACCCCATTCCTTTCCAACTGACTCCTCCCTTGCTGATCCCCAGATCCCACTCCACCCTCAGAGCAGGCCACCTCTGGCGGGTCCCTTTTTGTTCCCAGTCCCCGCCCCTCGCTGCCTTTCCCCGCTTCTTCTCCAGATTCCATTCCCTCCCCTGACTCCCTCCTCCCGCAGACCCTCAACCCTCCGCATACTCTGACCATGACTGGCCCCTCTCTCACCCTGCTCCTAGGTCAGTCCCCAGGCAGGCTCCCAGGCTCCGCTCAGCCTACAGGCCACGCCCCCCAAGCCAGCCCCGCCCCTCACCTAGCCCCGACCCTACCCTTCCGGCCCCACTCCGTCCCAGACGCGGACCCTCAGGCTTGGCCCCGCCCCCCGCGGCTGGCCCCGCCCCCCCGCAGGTCGCGCGCACCTTGGGCGTGAGCACGAGCGCGGCGCCGCCGTGCACGGCCACGATGGGCAGCGAGGTCTGCGCCGACAGGAAGTCGAGGATGGGCGCGACGGCGGGCGCGCGCGAGTCGTCCTCGAACACGACGCCGTGCACGCGCAGCCCCGACAGCAGGTCGCAGAGCTGCAGCACGAGGCTGCGCGGGTCCGAGCCGTTGAGCACCAGCGCCACCGGTCGCACGTCCAGGCCCGGGCTGCGCACGGCCGCCGCCACGGCCGGGCCCAGGCGCGCCGCCTCGGTCGCGTACGCGGGCCCCGAGAACACGAGCGCCACGTTGAGCGGCCGCGCCCCGCCGGGGCCCCCGCCGGGCCCGGCGGCCCCGCCCGGTCCCGGCGCCTCCTCCGGGAACGGGCTGGCGCACGCCAGCGCCAGCAGCAGCAGCATCTTAGCGGGGCCCCGAGGGCCGCGGGGGCCACCGGCGCCGCGCATCGCCTGCGGGCCCCTCCGGGCGGCCTCTGACACGGGAGAGCGGGCGCACCGAGCCGGGGAGACCCCGGGAGCGGAGAGGGACACAAATGAGAGGAAGACACAGAGATGGGGAGACAGAGACGGGGGACAGGATATAGAGAGACACGGGCAGGAGGAGATACAGGGAGGGAGAGACTCAGAGATAGGGAGGAGAGGGAAAGGTTGCGATATAGAGACAGGGAGCCACCGAGAGACACACAGGCAAAGGGAGAGACAGAGACAGAGAGAGCGAGGCAAAGGGAGAGACACAGAGACAGGGAAAGTGGAGGTGGGTAATGGGGACAGAGAAGATGCAGAGATGGGGAAAAGAGGGAGACAAGGCAGGAATGGGTAACAGACCCGCAGAGACGGGATCAGAACAGGAGCCGAGAGAGAAAGGGGGAGATGGCAAGAGAGATGAACACAGCCACAGAGAGATGGTCGGAGAGAGACATGGACAGGAATAAGGAGAGAGATGGAAGGAGAAACAGAGACGAGGATGGAGAGGCTCAGAGTGACAGAGACAGGGAGAGGAAGGAGGCAGAGAGAAGACCGAGTGACAGAAATAGGGAGGGAAAGATAGAGAGGCAGGGAGAGATGCAGAGGAAGACAAGGAAGGCGGGAGAGATAAGAGAGACGAGAAAGTTGGACAGAGATAGGAAGACGGAAAGAAGCCCAGAAAGATGGAGACGGACCCCACGGCCACCAAGAGACATGGACACACAAGAGACGGAGAAACAGGCAGAACAGATTGAGGGAGGAGGCAGGCAGAGCAGACAGAAAACATAGGAAGACAGAAATAGCGAACCAAGGCAAAGATCAAGACCCCCACCAGGGAGGTGCCCAGCACAGACATGAAAGGGAGGCGGGTGGCAGGCGGGATCAAAAATAAAAGGAAGAAAAAGTGAGGGAAAAAAATGAGAAAGGGAAAAGGGGTCAGGTGTGTGGGGGGAGAGAAAGAAGAGAGAAAAAGAAATGAGTGGGACATCCCAAGGAGAGAAAACACCCCCAGGACCTTACCTCCCACCTTGACCACAACCCCCAACCTGTTTTTGTCCCCTTACTCTGTCCCTATCCCCCCCCCATTCTCAGTGAGAGCTAGAAAGAGAGTTACGGCCCAGGCTGGGTTGCAGGGTTGGGGGGCACAGCTGTGGAGAGCCAGGGGGCAGGGGTCCCTGGCTCCCAGCCCAGAGCAATTTAGTAAATTAGAGGAAATACAGCATCTCTTCCTGTGTCCCCTGTTGAATACTAGCTGCCTGGGGTGGTCGGGCTGGGAGCCCAGACTCCTGGCTCCTGGGTCTGAAGGAGGAGGGTACTGGGGGCCTGGACTCCTGGTTCCCAGAGAGAGATTAGAGCCTGCACTAGGGGCTTCCTAAAGGGGTGAAGGTCCAGATGGGGAAGAGTTCTCTCTTGGCTGTCAATCAGGCTTCTGTCCGGTTGCCATGGTAGCGCAGGCCTCCTCTACCCCACAAATAGCCAGGGTGGGGGAAAGGCCCACACCCCTTCCCCTGCCTAGAGGCCTTGCTCCCCTCCCTGCAACACACACCTGCCTTCCCAGGGATCCTGGGCCACTGTCTCCCCAGGGATGGGGGTGGGGACTCCTAGTGTGCCCGTCCCTCCCAAATCTTGGCTCCCCTGGCCCCTCCTCTCCTCTGCCCTTCCCCAAGCAGCTGGCTCAATCAGCGCTCAGAATAGCCCCCCCCACCCCAAAATAACCCACAGCTGTGGCCTGGCCCCTGCGGGGTTAACACTCACTCACTCCTCCCTTCCCAGTGGCTTTGCATCCCTCAGACCCTCCTCTGCCTCTCTCAGATCCACCCCTGCTTGGCCTCCGTCCTTGGGGACCCCAGGTCCTACCCCCTGCTGAGGCCCAGGAGGGTAACTCCAGCCCCACCCTTCTTAGGAAGCTGGATGCCCAGTCCTCTGGTGGGAAGGGCAGTCTCCCACCCCTTCAGGGTCTGAGTAGTGGCATCCCCAGCCGCTGGGAGACTCTGGAGGCCCAATTCCCAGAACCTATGCCCTCAGGGATTACATTGCCCAGGCCCCCAATCTCCACCTCATAAGTCTCAGTCCCCAGATCCATTCCCATGGGGCCCAAGAGCTGGACCCCCCTCGTCCCCTGCCCTGTCAGAGACTCAGGAGACTGGGCCCCCAGCCCCTTCTTCCCTCAGACACAGAAGCTCTATCTAACTTCTCCCATAAAGACTCAAGAATCTTGGCTCTCAGCACGCTTCTCCCCTAGGACCCAGGAGTCCAGATGCTCAGTTCTGTCTTTTCCCAGGACCCAGAGGTCTTGGCCCCCTCCGGCCCCCTAAACTGGGTGCCCAGCCTCCGCTATGCCCAGAAACCAGGAATCCAGGCCCATAGTCATTTCTTCCCTTAAGAACCCCCTTTTTGCCTCAAACCCCATCAGTCCCAACATCCTGGGAGCCCCCCCATTCCCGCCAGCTCCAGCCTCCTGTCACCCCACTCAGGTCCTGTATACAGCACAGGCTGTCCCCCAGCTAAGAAGGAGGAGGATGCCAGAGATTCCTGGGGTGTCCCTGTCTCCATCACTCCCCCCAATCCATCAAAGAAGAGAGGAGAGGCCACTCTGATCAACAGCCCGCCCCCCCCTCGTGTCGTGCCGCAGACGGCATCCCGTTCTACCCCCCCGCCCCCGCACCTCCAACACCGTTCTCTCCCCACCCTAATCCTGGTGCTCAGAACAGGCTGGAAGGGTATTCCAGAACCTTGAGGAGGGGGTGGTAGCTTGGGGTGAGGGGTGCTTGGGGCCTGGATGCCCTCAAGGTCCTTGGCGGGGGTATTAATAGCAGACTCATAGCTCTGAGAAGGGAGGGGAGAGCGAGAGGAGAGAGGGAGAGGAACGGCCAGCGAGGGGGGAGACCGATGCTGGCAGGGGGATGCAGAGGGAAGATGGGATGGAGAGATGGGGGAAAGAGAGAGAGATGGGGTGTCAGGTATACGGGGCTGGGGAGAGGGTGCAAAGTGTCAGAGAAATGGGGGGTTAGGAGGTCTGAGGAGTAGAGACCCAGGAAAAAGGGGCTCAGAGAGGGAGAAAGAGAGGGGGTGGAGGAGAGTCTCCAGGAGACAAGGGAGCTGGCGAGGGGCAAAGACCCCTGCTCACCATGCAATCCCCCTCCTTCCCTGAGGCCCCTGGCCAACTTTCCCTGTCCTAGATCTGGGGGTCCACATTCCCTCCCCCACCCCCGCATCCCCTACCCCGGCCTTACCTTTTCATGACCCTGTTCTGTGGGGGGTACTGCGGGGGGGCAGGACCGGAACCCAGAGTCCAGCGACCCGAAGATTCTCGGCGGAGGGCTCAGGGAACCGCTGGGGGGCAAAGCCCTGGGGCGGCGGCGGCGGCAGCGGCGGTGGGGACCTCCTGCCTGTCCCCGGCTCCGGCTCTCCCTCCTCGTCTTCGGTCCCGTCCTGCCCTGTCTGTCCCCCAAGGTTGCGGCCACCCCAACTAGGCGAGGTTGCTGCTACACATGTTGCACTGGAAGTTGGGCCCCGGACATTGCGGAGGCTGTCGGGGTGTCCTCTCGCCGCCCCGACCCTGTGGGGATCCCCCCTCCGCCCACCTGGGGTGCCCCCCTCTGCTGCTTCAGCCCCGGCTCCTCCCCCCGGTCCATGTGTCCGGTCCCGCCTCTCTCTGGCTCATTCGCACCCCCACCCTTTGTGCCCTCAGCGCCCCCCCCCTCCAGCGTCTGTGTCTGTCTGTCTGTCTGGGTCACCTCTGAAGCCGGTGGCTGGTGTGTGTGTGTTAGTGTGAGGGGCGGGAGGCTGCCTGTCTGGGGAACTGCTTGCCCCTTCCTCGCTTGGCCACCTCCAGACCCCCCCCAGCACCCCCACACTCAAACCCAGGCAGAAACACACACATACACACACATACACACACGCACACACGCACGACCTCACTTCCCTGGGATTCCCCCTCAACACCCCCGGAGCTCGAGGAGGGAGCCACACACACACACGGGGGGGTCCAATGGGGGCCGGGCTGCCACTGCCGTCCGGGGCTGTTCGGACAGACAGGAGGACACAGGCAGCTGGGGACGCCAGACGCCCGGCCGGACGCAGGCAGGAGGCACAGAGTCCAGGTACACACCATCCATCCGGGTTTGGGGGGCTGGGGCGGGGGGAGGAGACCGGGGGGGGGCCCACGACACCCAGGCAGGAGGCTCAGAGTCGGTACAGACAGACAGACCCCTCCCTCCCTCCCTCCCTCGGCCGCCGCAGCCCTTACAGACACACCCCCCCTTCACCAGCCCAGCCCCAGACACCCTGACACACAGATCCTCACCGGGCAGCTGGCAGACGCACGAGAGACCCCTGGGGGCCGGGCGGACCCACCCAGGCCGACACCCCCCAGCTGGGCACTGGTGGCCGAGGGCGGCTGCGGGTGGAGGGTGGCGGCGGCAGCCGCTGCTTGGAGGACCTGGAGCGGGAGGGACTCGCACACTCGCTCTGTTCTCGCACACACACACTCACTCGGGATGCGATTAACATTCAGTCCCCATCCGCCCCTGCCGGGAGACCCATAGCCCCCCCTCCTGGCCTCCCTGGGGACCCCTCCTCCTGCCGGGGCTGGGGGAGGGGGCCGCCCCCCACCCCCAGCTCCCAGCCTCTGCCTCCCTCCTGGGACAAGAGAATGAGGGGTCCACAAATAAAAAGGGAGGAAGTGTGTGTTGAGGGGGGGGTGGGAGGGGTGGAGAGAGGCAGGGACTCAGAACCCAGCCTTGACATAACAGCTTCCGCCGTGGACTCCAGGGCCCAGGGGCTGCTGACTTCTGCCCCCTCCCCACTTTGAGGCTTGAGAAGCAGGAGGCCATTCCTAGACTTTAGTCTCCGCCGCGCTAGGACCCATCTTTTGGTTTCTCTTGCCCCAGAGGCCAGGCTTGCAAACTAGGTCTCCACCATGAAGCCAGGAGTCCAGGCTCCCAGCCCTCTCCTCTCTCAGATCCAGCAATTCAAGTCCCCAGCCCCCTCCTCCCTCAGACCCTAAAGTCCAGGCCCCAGTGCCTCCTCCCTCAGATCCCTTCCTCCAGGCCCAGTCCCTGTTGGGCACTCAGACAACCTGACCCCCCAGCACAAACCATCCTCAGGGTCCCACCAGTCCGAGACTCATGGATGTCACCCTCAGGCACCCAGTCCATCCAGGCCTCTGAGGAAACCAATATCACTTCTGTTCCTGAGGCACCCTGGCCTCCGTCACCCATGGGTACTCAAACGTCCAAGAGGAAAGCAGCTGTCTGCTTCCTCCTAGACACAGCCTGGCCCCCGGAGTGGCCCTCAGGCCAGCTGCCCAGCCCATGCCCCTCATGCCCGAGAGGCTGGGCCCAGCGTTCTCTAAAGTGGGGGGGTGGGGTGGGAGTGCAGGACACCTGGGCCCCCGCGGGCAGAGCCCAGGAGAGTGTATGTGTGTGTGTGTGTGTGTGTGTGTGCCTGTGAGGGGGCAGGGCTGTGGGGGGCTGACTCCAGGGTCTGGGAGAGCAGGGGTGAAGACTCACATTCCCGAAAAAGAAGAGGCTGGGGACCTGAATCTGTGGGTCCCAGAGGGAGGAAGGGATTGTGCATCTAGGTTCTCGGGCCAGGATGCTGGAGACACAAGTCGGTGGAGGGGGTACCCTAAGTCTCAGGAAGGGGGGCACACTCTTGGGTCTGAGGGAAGAAGGGGGCTGAGTCCCCTTCCAGAACGGCTCAGACCCAGAAGGGCTCCTGGGTCCTCGGGGATGAAGGTGCTGAGGCGCCAGACTCCTGGGTCTGAGGGAGGGGCTGGGGGCTGCTTTCTGGTCTTTTGGGGGGACTGGAGCTGGAGGCCCCTGAAAGGCCAGCGTCTGGGGCCCTGTCTAGGATTTTAAAAAAACTCGCAGCCCAGCCTCCCGAGTCCCTGACAACCGCAGAGCCTGGGAGGCTGAGCCGCTACCCTCGCAAAGGCACAGGCCGCCTGGAGGAGCAGGTGCCGGACTTGGACTTGGGAGTTTCAGATCCCATCGACCCCACAAATTCCTGACAGGCAGCCTTGGGGGTGCCTTTAGCGCCGATTCCGCAAGCCCGGAGGTGCGGGCATAGGGGGCGCCGGAGAGCCGGAACTCCGCCCTCGGGGGCGGAGCCTCCCGCCGGACTCCTCCCCCCTCCCGCCCTCCTCCCTCTTCCCAGCTCCTGCTCTGCCACCAGCTCCGGCTTCGGCTCCCCCTCCCAGAGCCCCCTCCCCGGAGCGGAGCCCACCCGAGGGCCCCTCTCCCGCCCCCCCCCCAGCCCAGCTACCCGGCCAGAACATCAGTCCCGGGGGGCAGACCCCCTCCAGCCTGCCTCCCGCCAGCCCAGCCCTGCCAGAGCCCCCTCCCAAAGCATGAATCTCTTCCGATTCCTGGGAGACCTCTCCCACCTCCTAGCCATCATCTTGCTACTGCTCAAAATCTGGAAGTCCCGCTCTTGTGCCGGTGAGACGCCCAGCGGGGCGGGAGAAGGGGGCAGCGCGGGGGACATCGCAGGACTCGGGGAAGGGTTTGGAGGCACGAGGGGACGGGTCTCCCCACCCAGCCCCCCGCTGCTTGCTGGGGATCCCCCTTCCAGTCCGGGGTCACCGGGGGGTCAGTTCCCTCCCCCAGACTAGGGGTGCATACAGTTTGGTGGGGGTGGCTCCTGGCACCCAATTCAGCTCCCCCCGGGCCCGTCTCTGGTGGCCCCGGGAACCGTGGCAGGCAGGGAGGTGGCCCGGAGTTGGTGACGTGGACCGTGGCGGCCAGGAAGGGAGCGGGAGAGCGGCGACCGCTTCCAGGGGGCTGAGGTCAAGTGGGGTCCTTCCGAGGCCCCACCTTGTGTCCGGACTGTGGGAGGACCCTGAGGGGGCCGGGAGTGGCCGTGAGGCCTAGCCTGGGACAGAGCCTCGGGCTGGAGTAGCTTCGGGGCCGGGCTGCCCCCTGGCTGTGGGCCGTGGGAAAGGGCCCTGCTCAGGCGGGGAGGGCTGGGGAGGCCTCCAGGGACAGCTGCACTCTGGAGCCGACTCTGGGCTGGTCCCAGGCGCTGGGCCTTGCTTTATTCCCCAGGCAGCCCACTCCCAGCCTACCCCCCACTCTCTCTTTGGACCACAGGGATTTCAGGGAAGAGCCAGGTCCTGTTTGCTGTGGTGTTCACCGCCCGATACCTGGACCTCTTCACCAACTACATCTCACTGTACAACACCTGCATGAAGGTAAAGGCTCTACCCCACCTGCTGGGCCCTCCTGAGGGGGGAGCCAAGTGAGGGTCCTAGGGAGGAGGGAGTATGGAGCCCAGACTTCCTGGGCCCAGGGGAGGAAGGGGCTGGGGTTCCAAACTCCTGAGTCCAAGGGAGAGGGGGGCTGGAGGTGAGGACTCCTGGATGTGAGGAAGGAGGGACTGGGGGTAAGGACTGCTGGGTCTGAGGGAGGAGGCTGGGGTCCTGGACTCCTGGGTCTGAGGGAGGAAGCGGCCGGGGTTCCAGACTCCTAAGTCCCAATCTCTTGGAGGCTCAGGCCCTGCACTTTGAGCTGAAGTGCCCTCCTCGTCATCCCCCCTTGGCAGGTGGTCTACATTGCCTGTTCCTTCACCACAGTCTGGATGATTTACAGCAAGTTCAAAGCCACTTACGATGGGAACCACGATACATTCCGGGTGGAGTTCCTTGTTGTTCCCACGGCCATCCTGGCGTTCCTGGTCAACCATGATTTTACTCCTCTAGAGGTAGGCTACCTGGCAGGGTCCTGGTAGTGGTGGGTGGCAGAACAGCTATTGACAGTGGACCCTCTCAAGGGCTTCCTCGTGCAGGGTTTGCTCAGACTTCCTTATTTTATTTACTTATTTTTTTAAAGATTTTAGTTATTTATTTCAGAGAGAGAGGGAGCATAAGCAGGGGGAGGGGCAGAGGGAGAAGTAGACTCCCCGCAGAGCAGGGAGCCCGATGTGGGACTCGATCCCAGGATCCTGGGATCATGACCTGAGTCTTAGGCCGACACTTAACGACTGAGCCCCCCAGGCGCCCCCAGACTTCCTTATTTTAGGACATACAAGTTCAGCACACAGGTTCGGGAGTTGGATGGTATTAAAGCAATAATAGCAGCACTCAGTGTATTCCAGGTGCTGCTCTAAGCATTTCTTTGTACAGCAGCCCCATTTTACAGATGAGGCAACTGAGGCTTAGGGAGTCTGAATGACTTGTCCAAGGTCATTGGCTTAATGAGTAGCTCAGGAATTGGGAACAGGGGCCCTGGAGCCAGACTACTTGGATTTGAATCCCACATTAGCTACTTTCTATTAGCGTGACCTTGGGCATGTGACTTGACCTCTCCATGCCTCAGTTTCCCTATCTGTAAGGTCCCGACCAGGTCACTGTGAGGATTTACTGATTGTGTGGCATGGTCTCATGGTTAAACATATAGACTGTGGAACCAGAGAGCAGGGGTGATTCAAAAGCCAGCTTCTACTACTCAGCAGCTGTGGGACTTTGGGCAAGTCTGTTATTTTTCTGGGCCTCAGTCTCCTTGTCTGTAAAATGGGGATAATCAATTCCCTCTTCATAGGGTTCTTTTTATATATATATATATATATATATTTTTTTTTTAAAGATTTTATTTATTTATTTGAGACAGAGAGAATGAGAGAGACAGAGAGCACATGAGAGGGGGGAGGGTCAGAGGGAGAAGCAGACTCCCTGCCGAGTAGGGAGCCCGATGCGGGACTCGATCCTGGGACTCCAGGATCATGACCTGAGCCGAAGGCAGTCACTTAACCAACTGAGCCACCCAGGCGCCCTCTATATATTTTTTAAAGATTTTATTTATTTGCGAGAGAGAGAATGAGAGACAGAGAGCACGAGAGGGAAGAGGGTCAGAGGGAGAAGCAGACCCCCCGCCGAGCAGGGAGCCCGATGCGGGACTCGATCCCGGGACTCCAGGATCACGACCTGAGCCGAAAGCAGTCGCTTAACCAACTGAGCCACCCAGGCGCCCTCTTCATAGGGTTCTAATGAGAGGTTCATAGTGGTAAAGCACAGTGTCTGGCCCTAGGTAGCAAGTTCTGTGTCAGTGTTGGTTTAATGACTGAAGTTTAATACCGTGCTGATACTTCTTCTAAAAGTCGTGGTTTTTATTCCATGGCATTTTGGTAGCACCTGTACAAATTCCTGGGAAGAATTTTGAGAGAGCCTGTGCTGAGTTTGTGATCTCCTACCCCTTGAGGCCCAGCGGGAATCAGAAAATCAGAGCAGCCTTCCCTCCCCAAGGCCCCCTCCGGCCTTGCAGGAAGCTGGCCCTGAGTGGCCAGATGTGCTGATGTTTTCAAAAGAGGCCACAATTCAGGAGTTTTCCTGAAAGATCGAGCTTTGCAAATTTGGCCACATATTCAAACTATATTTCTTTTTTTATTTTTAAGTTTCTTTTTTGTTGTTGTTGTTTTTTTTTAAGATTTTTAAATTTATTTTTTATTTGAGAGAGAGAGAATGAGAGAGAGGGAGTACATGAGAGGGGGAGGGTCAGAGGGAGAAGCAGACTCCCCGCCGAGCAGGGAGCCCGATGCGGGACTCGATCCCGGGACTCCAGGATCATGACCTGAGCTGAAGGCAGTCGCTCAACCAACTGAGCCATCCAGGCGCCCCTATTACTAATTTCTTTTTTTTTTTTTTTTAAAGATTTTATTTATTTATTTGAGAGAGAGAGAATGAGAGAGCACATGAGAGGGGGGAGGGTCAGAGGGAGAAGCAGACTCCCTGCCGAGCAGGGAGCCCGATGCGGGACTCGATCCAGGGACTCCAGGATCATGACCTGAGCCGAAGGCAGTCGCTTAACCAACTGAGCCACCCAGGCGCCCCAGAATATTATTATTTTATTGTTATTTTTAAAAATATTTTATTTATTTATTTATTTGACAGAGAGAGACACAGCGAGAGAGGGAACACAAGCAGGGGGAGTGGGAGAGGGAGAAGCAGGCTTCCCGCTGAGCAGGGAGCCCGATGCAGGACTCGATCCCGGGACTCCAGGATCATGACCTGAGCTGAAGGCAGTCGCTTAACCGACTGAGCCAGCCAGGCGCCCCTCAAAATATATTTCCAAAAGCACTGTGCAGGCCAGACAAATTTGACCGAGGGCGATGTCGGCTCACAGGTCCCAGGAATGTCAGAGGGAGGCTGCACCGCACCGTGGCGGGAACCCTGGGCTTGGCTGTAGGTCCTGGTCTTTGCAAACATACTGTCCTCACCCCTTTCCTGGAGCACTTACCCATTTTGCAGATGAGGAAACAAAGGCAGGGGGAAAGCACTGGGGCTTGCTTTAGGTGGAGGTGGCCAGACCAGAACCCAGGACACTTGACTCCAGCTTTTGCAGTTCCCTCATTCAGAGGGGGGAGGTCACTTGTGCAAAGTATTGGCACCCACTGTGTGTCCAGCTCTGTGCTGGCCATTCCACATAGGTCATCATCCTGTCTGACCCCTTGGCCGCCCAGGACGCAGACATCCTCATCCCCACTTCTTGGGGCACTAAGGTGAGGCTCAGAGGGGAGAGCTCACAGGATTTGAACCCAGGTCCACCTGCTCGCAAAGCCCATGATACTAACTGGTGCGTGCTAAAAAAAATTATTATTATTGGGCGCCTGGGTGGCTCAGTTGGTTAAGCGACTGCCTTCGGCTCAGGTCATGATCCTGGAGTCCCGGGATCGAGTCCTGCATCGGGCTCCCTGCTCGGCAGGGAGTCTGCTTCTCCCTCTGACCCTCCTCCCTCTCATGCTCTCTGTCTCTCATTCTCTCTCTCGCAAATAAATAAAAAATTTTAAAAAAATTATTATTTTTTTAAGATTTTATTTATTTATTTGACAGAGAGAGACACAGCGAGAGAGGGAACGCAAGCAGGGGGAGTGGGAGAGGGAGAAGCAGGCTTCCCGCTGAGCAGGGAGCTCCATGTAGGGCTTGATCCCAGGACCCCGGAATCATGACCTGAGCCAAAGGCAGATGCTTAAAGACTGAGCCACCCAGGCGCCCCTAAAAAAAAGTATTTTTGAATCATGGACGCAAATTATTCTTTAAGAATTCAGACATCACAGGGCGCCTGTTTCTCCCTCTCCCTCTGCCCCTCCTCCCCGCTTGTGCTCTGTCTCTCAAATAAATAAATAAAACCTTAAAAAAGAAAGGAAGAAAGGGGGCGCCTGGGTGGCTCAGTCGTTAAGCGTCTGCCTTCGGCTCAGGGTCCTGGGATCGAGCCCCGCATCGGGCTCCCTGCTCAGTGGGAGGCCTGCTTCTCCCTCTCCCACTCCCCCTGCTTGTGTTCCCTCTCTCGCTGTCTCTCTCTCTGTCAAATAAATAAAATCTTAAAAAAAAAAAAAAGAATTCAGACATCACGAATAGAGAAATGAACGCAATGAAAATGTGACCTTCCGTCTCCTCTTCTGTCATAATCCTCTTCTCCAAGGGTGACCCCAGGGGTAACAGCTGGGCGTGCATCAATTTAATGGGGATGTTTTTTGAGAGCCTCAATACACCTGACTTGCTAAGAGCCGTGCTGGAGGATCCTGAGTGATCATGGGAGTGAATGCTGGAGTCCAGTGCCTGGGTAGGAGTCTATTTCTACCCATATTGTGGCTGTGTGACCTTGGGCCTCAGTCTTCTTCTCTGTATAATGGGGATAACAATAGGATTCACCTCCTGGGATTAAGACATAAGCCAGTTAATACCCATAAGGTGGTAGAGCAGTGCCTTGGATATGGAAATGCTATGTAAGCGTGAGTTGTTACGAATGCACTCTTGATGTTCCCCCCTTTTCTCCCACGAAACCAAAACAACTGAGGAGGAGCCCCACCTGCCACCTGGCCTCGTTCTCTGAGGGGTGGTTTCGGTGGGTCTGTAGACCAAAAGTCACCCCAGGTGGGACTTTCAGGTTGCTGAGGACTGAGAAGGAGCTGACAGATGTCTGCAGTCTCTCCTTCCCCCTCCTACGATGCCCTGTCCTGCCCACAAGTGATGATTGTCACTGCTTTCTAAATGGTGGCCGGCAACAGACAAGCCCACGGGGGGCTTGCTCCCATTCACTCACTCGTTCATTCAGGCATCAAATATGTGCCTGGCTCCGTGGCCACAGAGTGAACAAGATGTAGGATCCTGGGCCTCGTGGAGCTTACTCTTGTTCTGCTGAGAGCTGCCAGGAAGGAGAACAGAGGGGGGTGATGTGACAGTCCTGGGGGTAGGACTGGTCAGGGGAGGCCTCTCTCAGAGGTGATGGATGAACGAGGCTGCAAGGAGGTGGAAGACGCGAAATGTGACAGTCTGGGGGGAGAGCTGTGGGAACAGCGAGTGCAAAGGCCCTGGGGCAGGAAGGAGTGTGTCGTATTGGAGTACCGGCTAGGAGGCTGCATCCTGGAGAGCAAAGGAGGGAGTAAGGGACGAGGCTGGAATGGGCCTCGAAGGCCACCATTAGGAATTTGGCATTTATTCTGGTTGTGATAAGAAGCAGTGACTGGAGGACTTCAAGCCAGGGAGTGACAGAGCCTGATTTATGTCTCTAAAGATTACACATTGAACAGCGCCCCAGCAAGGGTGGGAAAATCAGCCTCATTTTAGAAATAAGGAGGTGGAGGCTCAGAGAATCTGGGTCTCTTGCCCAAGGTCTCAGAGAAGGGAAATCTCAGAGCCAACATTCCAGCCTGGCCTGCCTCTTGGAGGGGCATGACTGCAGAGTGCTCCTGAGCACTGCCTCCAAACCCTTGCTTTGCGTCCCAGCTGCGCTGCTTCCTAGCCACGTGCTCCCGGGCAAATCTCTGGGCCTCAGTTTCTTCATCCGTAGAATGGGGATGCCAGTGACAGGCTCTCCCTGAAGGGGTGGTGGCGAGGATTAAGTGGGAGAGTCAGGGACGCGGGTGGAGCTGTGTCTGGCATCACCGTTGGCCCCGCTCAGCATCGCTGTCCCCGTTCTCCCTCCACCATCCCTGCGCCGGTGACCGCAAGGCCGCCCGCCGCCTGCCCTCCCGCCTCACCCTGCGCTCTGCCCCCGCTTCTTCGGTTCCCCACAGATCCTCTGGACCTTCTCCATCTACCTGGAGTCGGTAGCCATCCTGCCCCAGCTGTTCATGGTGAGCAAGACGGGGGAGGCCGAGACGATCACCAGCCACTACTTGTTCGCGCTGGGCGTCTACCGCACGCTCTATCTCTTCAACTGGATCTGGCGCTACCACTTCGAGGGCTTCTTCGACCTCATCGCCATCGTGGCGGGCCTAGTCCAGACTGTCCTCTACTGCGATTTCTTCTACCTCTACATCACCAAAGGTAGCCAGCATGGAGGGCCGGCCGCGGGGCATCCTGCCCCGTCCCCAGCTCCCGCCCTCTCTGGGGCCCAGGCTCCGTCTCCCCGGCCCTGTAGCCCTCGAGGGAGGGCAGGCTTCCTCTCCCAGCTTCTGGGGTCCCAGGCTCACCGCCCTCCTGGGAATTCGGACCTCCAGCCCCTGCCTACCTAAGAAGCAAGGCATTGTTCTCCTCGCCCGTGTGTCCCCGAGCAAAGAGCAGCGAGGCCTCGGAGGTGTGGGGTGGGGTGGTGGCTGCGGCCTGCTTGCAGAGCAGCGTCCTCCCTTGACCCCACAAAGAGCGGGCATCCCTCTCCCCAGCCCCTGGGCCTTTGGAGGACAAAGAGACAGGACAAAGAGCGGGCAGGAGTGGCCTCTGACTTTTCCTCTCTCAGAATCTGTCCTAGGGCCTCGTCCCACCCTGAGGTTCCAGGTCCCATAAAGGATCAGAATTCCTACCTCCCCGACCCCAGCAGCGCTCAGAGGAGGGAGAGGCTCCTCTCTGTTGCTTGGTCTCTGTCCTCACCCTCAGGGACTCAGGCCCACCAAGATTCATACATTCATTCATTCATTCATTCAACCATCCAACAAATGTGTTGAGCACTTTCTGTGTCCCTGGCCAGGGCTAGGCTCTGGGCGTGCAGCAGAAGGAAAAAAGGTGGCCCTCCCCTCCCCTGTGTTCTAATCTGGAGGTGATGGTGAATGAACAAGGAGAGAGAGATGGTTGCAAACAGCAAGAGAGAAGGAAACCAGGGTTGGGTCAGTGAGCAACCGGGGAGGGTGAGGGGGCTGCTTTATATGGGGGGGTGGTCTGAGGAGGTGGCGATGGGAGCAGGGAGCTGAGAAATGAGGAGGGAAAGAGGGGACAGTAAGGGCAGAGCGTGGAGGCCAGCCTGCGGCCTCCAGGCTGGGCGGGGGGGGGGGAGGCGGGCAGCAGGGGGGCGGTGGCACCTGGCCAGCCCTACCAGGCCCTTGGACCCTGTCCTTCTGAGACCCCTAGGTGCCTCTTGCCTGCATCACTCAGCCCACCCCTGGGCAATTCAGGCCTGTCCTCCCAGCTTATGATGTGGGGCCCTGCGGCTGACCCTCCCGGCCGCTCCACCAGCCGAGCATCCAAGCGGGCGTGGGAGGCTGTCCCCGCCCCAGGGCCCCCCGGTAATGCCTGCCCGCTCTGTCTCCTCGCAGTCCTGAAGGGGAAGAAGCTGAGTTTGCCGGCGTAGCCCTGGGCCTGGCCATCCCTCTCCTCGGCGGCCCGCGAGAGGTGGAGGAAGGTGCGAACAACGAAGAGCCTTCCCGTCCAGGGGTGACTTTTTAAAGAACCAACCTCTCCGCACTCCCTGGCCCCCCTTCTGCCGGGTTTCAGGGGGGTGGTGGAGGACCCAAGTCTTGGGGAGCTCAGGACCTGGGGTGTTTGTAGTTTTTTGCCTTTTAGAGAAGAAAAAAAAAAATCTTTCCACTATTTAGTTTTTGATTCTGATGACTCCTTTCTCTTCTACTCTCTGGCCCCTGATTTTTATAAACTGTTTTTGAGTGTCCTGTGGGGCGGGGCAGGGTCGGAGATCTTTTCCCTCCCCCAAAGCCCCTCGGCTCCCTTGCAGACCCTACCCCCCAGCTCTGCCCGTTGCCAAACACTAAACCTGCACATACCCGCCTGTCTGACCTCCCACCGTGGCCAAGAACACAAACCCCCCAAAGTTCAGGACTGGGGAGAGGGAGGAGGGGAGGGATGGTCTCCCTGACTTTTCAATATAATTTTTTTCCAGAGTTTGGGGTTTTTTGGTCTTGTCCTCATTTTTTGACAATTTAGCGGGGGGCGAGGGGGCCAGACATGGCAAAGGGGGTTGGCCTGAGGGTCACTGTGGCTCAACAGCCACATTTTTGTACAGAATTGATGGTTGATTCTTTGTTCTCTTGAAATAAACCGAGGAAAATGATGCCTCTTTCGCTACTCCTTGCCCTCTCTCTGGTGTTTGTGGGGTCCCTCCCGGCCCCTCTCTCTGCTTCTCCTTTATCCCATCGACAGCCTGCAGGCGATCGAGGCCTGGGAGGAGCAGACAGGTGAGAAACTGGGTTCCCCGAGTTTGCTCTGAGCAAACCTCTGAGCTGCACCCTCACTCCTCATGGCTGTGATGGGGAAGAGGTTTTGGGGGGCGGGGTGGTGGGAAAGAGAAAATCTTGAAGATTCTCTTTATCTTGGCACAGAACTTTCCTGGCAGTTCTCCCGAATCCCAGGACTGCAGAGGACCTTCAAGAGCATGTGTTGTAGAGGTTACCAGTGGGCAGCCCCTGTCCTGCCCTCATTTGGCATTTTGTTGAGCCACTCTGTTTTCTTTAAAAAGAAAAAATAAATAAATAAATGGAATCTGTTGCCAGCCTTTAGAAATCAGATTTCCACATTGAAATCTGGATTTCTGGCTTCTCTTGAAAAAAAATCCATCAACCTGACAATGCTGGGTCCTCGCTTCCGGGTGGCAACAGATGGCTGGAGCTGAATGGAAGAGATGTGAGCCTTCCATCACCATCCCCAGGACTTGGCCGAGGGGTTGCTACCATTTATTATCGGGCTGACACGGGCATTTTTTGTTTTTGTTTCATGGAGTTAAAAGAAAAGCCAAATATTTTCCACGTCTCCCTCCTGATCGGCTTCACACCTGGCCTATTATCTCCTTCACTTGCGTTAGCTGCCTGGACCTTGTCAGGCTTTTGGAGTTTTGCCCCCTGGTTCAGGATGGCTCCCTAGATGTCCGCCAAGTCCTTCCCGAGCCATGTTCAGTTCTGTCGGATGGCTCTGGAAGCTTCGGCAGGTGGGTAGCTGGAGTTTCCCAAGCCCGCGTGCCTGGCAGTGTGTGTTGCATGGATGAGGCTGCTGGACCCCAACAGCACCCCTGAAGGGGGGTAGTTTGAGTGGTAGGAGGAAACCAGGGCCTAGGGGCAAGGGGCAGAGGTGGTGTTTGTCCCTGAGCTTCCCGATGCCGCAGCCTGCGCATTTAGCCACCTCTATGTAGTTTTTCAACTGTTTTTGCTTCTTTCTTGTAAGCCAAGGCACCTTCTGTTTACAGGAATTTTACCCAGAAGCCTGAGTGGGAAGACGGAGGAACAGTGCCGCTTGGGGTGATTCGGGGGGCGGGGGGCACCTCTCCGTGTGCAGTCTGAACACCATCAATCGAAATCTGGTCTGAGTCTTTAGTTTTCCAGCCAAGACAGCTTGGCCTGGAGAAATGAAGGGCCACATCCCAGCTTATCCAGCTAGTGACGGAGCTGGGACTAGTACTCAGAGACTTCCTGTTTCGAACCTCAGAACACTGCCCACTCTGCGGCCCAGCTGCTCTTTTCCCAAGATGCCCACAGGGACCATATCCTACTTATTTTTGTACCTTAAGGAGCAAGCATGGGGACTGCCACACAGGAAACCTCAAAAAAAAAAAAAAAGGGACCATAGAACCCCCATGTGACCCCCGCCCCCACGACTGGCATCCCTTTGTCCAGTTTGTAAATGAATGCTCTGCAGGCCACGGTGGCCCTCTTGTGGGTTGGTTTTGTTTGGCCTGCATAACATTAACAGTTTTTCTTTCTATTTGTTGCCAACAAACTCCACATAAAAAGAAGTGGATTTCTGATTGTTCTAGAAAAAAACAGAAGGTTCTAGAACTTCGCTGTCCCATACAGTAGCCATTGGCTCCATGCAACCATTAGCACTTGAAATGTGGCGGGTCCAGATTAAGATGGGCTGTCTGCAGATTTCAGAAATTTTGTAGGAAAGAATGTAAGAGAGCTCGATTTTTATACCTAGGACGTGTTGAAATAAAATAAATGATAATATTTTGGATATATTGGGTTAAATAAAATACATGAAAGTTAATTTCACTTGTTTCATCCTGCTTTTCTCAATGTGGCTACTAGACAGTTTAATATTCTGCGGCCCCTCCCACGGCCCCCTGGCTTGCACGACGTATTAATCGGACAGTGCTGCCCTAGACACCCCAGGCGCGTGGTGCTGAATGGTGGGTGCTGAGTGAAAGCTGCCACTCCGAGACATGGCCCCTGTCCCTGCTACTCCCTTAATGAGTGCTTCACTCACTGGGGTCACCTGCTCATCTTGTGCCCAAGTCCCCAGTTGCCTTCTGGGTTCTAGAATAAATCCCCAAGACAGTCTCGCAAATGTTTGCAGACAATGCTCTGCCCTGATCTCATTCACGGACTCGCCGTCCCCTGTTCCTTGGTTTTGAGTTGGGTCTTGTCACTGGGGTGAGTGGAAGGGCTGCCCCCAGTGTTGGCCCTGGTTCTTCCTAGTGCTCTCTCCATGGGCAGAAGCATTTTCTCTCTGCATGTGAGCTTGCCCGACCTTGCGTCAGGGCGCCTCGTGCCTCTTTCCTCTGGCCAGGGTGAGGATTGAAGGGGCCAAAAGCGATGTCCCCTTCCTGTCACTGGGGTGTACTGTCGTCCCAGTGGCACCCAGATGGAGAGTCTGGGAGGTGGTATGGGAAATTTGGCCCCGTGCAGTGCAGAGACCCCTGAAGTGACCTCGTAGGATTTCTCCCCACCCCTGGCCACTCAAAAGACCAGAGAGGAACAGACATGAGAAGGACAGAGGGCTGTTTTCAGAAACCCTTCCGGAGGGAGGATTATCTCTTTACTGATGTGGAGGAGGATGTTCAGTTGTCGGGCATCATAGCGAGGCGGGGGGCCTTCGGAGTGGTCAGATAGGGGGGCAGGGCAGAACTGGCATAACTCGGGTTGTTGGGGCCAGTGGTGGGCGTGTTAGCAGGGCTGGCGGCAGAAGGTGGGGAGAGGGTGGTCAGCACCACGCCACCCTCATCCAGGGAGCGCTTGTAAGGGACGGAAGTATCATTCCGGAGATCGTGGAGGGCCGCGTAGGCCTGGAATATCTGCGGGCAGGAAAGGGCATGCCAGAGGCTGGCTTGGGTTAGGCAGGGGAGGAGAGGGACCGGGGCCGGGGACCGGCCTGGGAGGGAGGCCCGGGTACAGTTGTGTTCACTGCTCACTGCACAAGGGCACACAGCACGATGCCTAATGTTGGGCTGCATCTGCATGGGGTAAGGGGAGGCCTCTTTCCAGTTTGCCCAGTCACAGAGAAGACTAGCAGAGGCCCTGGGAGGAGCCCTCCCCCACTCCCAGGGGAGCTGAGTGAGCACGGGAATGTTCTGGGCCCCCAGCCCCGACCCCCACAGGGGGCCCATCCTCACCCAGATGCAGATGGAGAAGAAAGCGAAGGTGATGGCGGCCTTGGCGCCGCTGCTTCCCAGGAGGAACCCTTTGGGTGGCGAATGCTGCCACTGATTGGCCAGGAAGCAGGAACCCACGAACCAGATGCCTGTCCACAGGACTGGGGGGTCGCAGGAGAGAAGAGGGGCAGGGGGAGCCTGGCTCAGGGCGGGTGGGGCTGGGGTCCAGCCGGGTGGCCTCTCCCTCCCAGCCCTCCATAAAGCGCACTGCCGCGCTGTCCGCTACCAGAGCCCACTGGCCACGTGTGGCTGTCTGCATTTCAATCAATTAAAATAGGATTTAAAAACCCAGCTCCTCCGTTGCACAGGCCACACTTCAAGCGCTCAGTGGCCCCATGTGGCCAGTGGCTCCCCTACTGGGGAATGCAGGGATGGGACAGTCCCACCTTCACAGAAAGTTCTCCTGGACGGCCCTGGATTCAATAACCTTGAGGGCCCTCCCAGCCCTGAGATGCTGGGATCGGCCTGGTGCGGAGCAGGGAGGAGGAGGTGGGGAGGAGGTTGAGGTCGGACTGAGAGGAGGGAACCCCAGGGCCTGAGGAAAAGGAACTCATTTATTTGGCGCTTCCTGTGTGCCAGGCTCTATCTAGAGTGCTGGGCAGTGGTTAGGAGGCGAGACTTTGCTTTGAAGCCTGGAACTGCCCTTCAGCTTCTGTGTGCCCAATTACATAATCTCCTCAAGCCTCAGTTTCCTCCTCTGCAAAATGGGGGTAGGAGCAGGCCTTCCCTCCTCAGGTGGGTCTGAGGAGTCCATGACACGAGGCACGTGGGGCCTCTGGCTCTGTGCCTGACATGTGGGAAGTGCCCAGAAAAGGTCAACATTACTCCAGGCCTCCTTTCTCTCCTTTCATGCTCCGAAAAAGCCCTGCATTGTGGAGGTTTTCATCCCAGCGTCTGAAGCTCAGAGAGGGGAAGAGAGCCGCTCGAACCCACAGGGCGCCCAGGCGCCCGAGTTGAGATTTCAAACTCAGGTCTGCCTGGCTCCGTGCTGGAACCCCACCTCCTGCCCCCGGGGGGCTTTTCAAGAAATGTTCTGTGAAGAAGGGAGGTGAATGCGAGGAAAAAGCAGGGCAGAAGGGAGGCTTCTAGAATTAGCCTGGGGGTCAGAAGAGGTAACCCTTACACTGAGTCTAAAGGATGAGTAATAATTCCCTGGGGGGAAACAGCAGGTGCGGAAGAGCTTCCAGAAGGGAGGGGTGAGGGCTCAGGTCACGTGTGGAGGACGGTGGGCCGGCTGGGTGGGGAAGGGAGGTGTCCCGGGGGCCCTAGGATCAGTCCCAGGGGGCTCACCAGCCAGGATGAAGTCTAGGAGCTGGAAGGCCGTCTTGAAGCGGGTGTTGCCGATGCAGCTCTCGTGGGCGTCCAGGGCGAGGAAGGTCAGGCAGTTGAGGAAGGCCAGGAGGCCGGCTCCCACAGCGAAGCTGCAGGCCACATTGTTGCTATTGAGGACGCAGTGGAGCTTCGAAGACTCAGTCTTGTTCTGGTAGCCGTCGGTCAGCAGGGAAGAGAAGATGATGAGGGAGAAGACCTGGTGGTGCAGGAGGGGCGTTCCCAGCGGACCCGAGCGGAGCTCAGCATTTACCCAAACCGTGCATCCTCCAGGGTCCCTGTCTGGGAATGGTGGGCCCCGCTCCTCTCCCTGTCACATCCTCAGGGCTTCCAAGACGATCCCTATTGCTCCTTACCCCTCTTCTCTCCATCCTAGTTTGGGCCTCATCCTCTCCCCTGTAGAACCTCACCCCAGTCTCCTTCCTGGCCTCCTGCCTCCAGTCTCAGCCCCTCTGCTTGTCTCCCGCAAGCCCCCACAGAGGTCCTTTCACACCCTGCCTTCCTGCGTGGTCTGTACTGGACTCGCTCTTCCAATTTCATCTTTCTCTCCCCACTCCCTCGCCCTCTCCCCACCTCCCCCATGCTCCCCTTCTGCCACCCCAACCAGGTACGTGCCACCAAACCCGGGTACTAATACAAAATGCGTAGCGCAGCGCCTGGGACACGTGAGGAGCTCCGGAAGCATTTGCTACCCATGATTATCCTCTGCCTGCAGGCCCTTCCCTCAGCCAGCAACTTCTTCCTCCCCCCTCCCTGCTCACCTCGTTCCTCTTAATTTGTTAAAATAAATTTGTGAAGTACTCCAAACACACACACAAAAGTACAGGGAGAGATGTAACATTCAGTATCTAACAAACGTTACTATTTTTTTTTTGTCTTTTCTTTCTTTCCTTCCTTCCTTCCTTTTTTTTGCTTCAGGACTTTTTTTTTAAAAAGCCAGCATAGCTTCAGTGATCCGGCAGCGTCTCGCCTGTACATGCTGCAGACAGCATCCTCTAGTACAACAGTCTGCGTCTGCGCTTGTCTTCTGCGGTGTTTACGTATTAAATGCCACTGAAGTACCCCACGAGCGTGAGCCCGAGCCTGAGCCAGCCTCATAGCCACCCTAGGATGTGGGTACTACTAACAGCCCCATCGCTTTAGATAATGGATCCAAGGCACCGAGAGGCTGAGGAGTTGCCCAAAGCCAATCGGCTGGCAGGTGCGGGTACCTGGGTTTGAATGGAAGCTGCCCAGCTCTGGAGCCTGCTTTAAGGCCCTGCTGTACTGCCTCAAGCTGAAATCAGCCGTTTGGAGGGCAGGGTTCCTAGCAGTGCTACTCAGTGAAAGGTTTAAGCTCCAGTGACTTGCCCCCAGATTGTCACCATGCCATGGGGTAAGGTCCACGCCAGATATGGAAGGAACTGGTGTGTGTATGGTGGGTGGTAGAAGTTGCTCCAGGGAGGCTTTCTGGAAGAGGTGATGGCTGTACGGAGTGACGCAGGACGAGAAAAGTTGTCTGGAGGGCAATAGGGAGCCACAGCAGAGTTGCGAGCAGGGGAGGGCAGGGGCGGATTTGAGACCTGGGTAGAGACAGACTGGAGGGGGTGAGACTGGAGGTCAGGAGGCCAGAGAGGAGGCTGTGGCCTGGGTCAAGGTTTGAGCCAGTTCGGAAGTCGTGGGGTTGCATTTAGGAGGAAATAAGGTGAGGTCTGACTTGCACATTAAAGAATGAGGAGATTTTCAGGCAGACGGGGACGAAGGACATTCCGGGGGGGGCAAACTGTGTGTGCAAAAGCCAGATGCTGCAGAATGGGGCTCCTTCAGGGACTGGACAGAAATCTCACTGAAGGGATGGAGGGTGAGATGAGGCTGGAAAAGTGGGCCGGAGCCAGAGCCTCAGAGGCCTTGAATACCAGATGGAGGGGCCTGGACTTGGGAGCCATGGAAAGTGAAATTTCTTACTTGGATTTAACTTCAGGTGTGGAAGGGTTCTGAGCAGAGGGTGGCCGGGGTCAGACTTGGCCCTGGAGTCAGAGAAAAATCTCCAGGTTTGCGATGGGTTGGAGGGGGCAAGACGAGAGAGAGAGAGAGAGAGAGAGAGGCCAACAGACCACAAAGGGGATTGGTGGGAAGGCCCAGGCAGAAAAATTGAGGCCTGAGCTGAGGTCAGAGCTCTGGGGAGTCCCGTGATATTTAGGACGTAAAATTGGACTTGGTGAATGATTGGATGTGGCGGTGTTGGGGACGGGAGTGGGGGAGTAGGTGAGGGGAAGGAATTCACTAGGATTTGAACTCCTCCTGGATAGGGGACCCTTCTCTTCTATCCCCACCACCAGCTTGGACCTCAGCCAATGTGTTTTGTGAAGGAGTCACTTTGGACCCTTCTTTGTTCCTGCCCTGCCCTTCAGATAGGGATGGAGGAGGCAAAGGATCAACCCCTAAACTCCTCAGCCTTTGTCCATCCTCCTCTATCCTTTCCCTTAATTGCCTTCTCTGAATATAAATCATAATATAACAATGACAACCAGTCCCTCTTTCGTCTGGCACTTTAGCATTATCCAAGGCTGTTCACATCCATTCCTGGTTTTGGAGCTAGGAGTCCACAGAAGGGGAGCATCTCGCTCTGCTACTTGGGGACAGAGCCAGGTCAAGGACTGGAAGGCCCATCGATCACTCGAGCCTGTATCCATTTTACCTGCACTACCTCCCTCGAACCAGCCCCACGTGGTAGACGTCACTGATTCATTTCTGTTTCACAGGTGATAAATCGAAGCCATTACAGTGGAGTGGAAAGAGCCAGACGCATCCAGCTCCGTCAGCTGTGTGGCCTTGGGCAAATCATTCGCCTCTTGGAGCCTCGGTTTCCCAGTCTGTCTCGGTGCTGTGAAGAGGGGGTGGGGGCCTAGGCCTGATGATGGTTCTCATGATTGGCCAGAGATGGGAAGTGTCCTCTCAAGGTCAGTCAGCAAAGCAGGGGATACTGGGATCTGGCCCTCCTGACTTCTGAGCCTGTGGGCTGTTCGTCCACTGACCCCGAAAACCTTGGGCTGTGGTGTGAGCACCGGGCACTGGAGACTCAGGGAGGGGGCTCAGCTGGGCAGAGGGGGGACCCAACCCCCTGAAGCCAGAGTCCAATTTCCTTCCATGCCCTCCTTGGCCTGTCCCCAGGGAAAGAGCAAAGATCCATCAGTTAAGGCACCAGTAGGCAGGCGGCAGTGAGAAGGACAAGAGCACCAGCTGCCCAGAGACTCCCTACCGAGGAGCCAGGCCAGGGGGGAAGGACGAGGGCGGGCGGGAGGGAGGGAGGATGGAGGCGGCGGGCAAAGTCCGTGACCAAAACGTCTGGCACGGTCTGTGGCCTGCCCTCCCCCTTCCCCACGCCTGTCCACGCCAGCTGGGCCTCCTCCCTTGCCACCCACTTTTCCTTCCAAAGCTTTGGAGGTGTGAGAATCCTTTGACTTGCTCGCCAGCTGGGTGATGACCTTGGGCAAGCCACTCAACCTCCGTGAGCCTCAGTTTCCCCTTGGGTTGAACAGGGGTAGTTAACGGCCATGTCATCGGGTCATGGTGAGGAGCGGAAGAGCTAATGCCCATGAGGGACTCGGAACTGGGACGCGGAATTCCTAATTCCCCTCTTCCCCTGGGGAGGAATGGCAATGTACACGAGTCCCCATCACCCTCGGCCCCCCAAGCCCATCCCTCTCCTTGCTCACAGAAGTGACGTGTCCTTAATAATAATCGCTATTTAAAGCATGATTAATACTTTCCAGGCCCATGCTTATCAGTTTAGGGACATAAACTGGTTTCACTTTCAGAACAGTTTTTCCTACGAGCATGGTATCAGGGCCTTTTCTTACACATGAGGGTATGAGAGGTTCAGAGAAGTCAAGTCACTTTCTCAAGGTCACACAGACATAGGGTGACTGGGTATATTATCCACCAAAACAGGGCACTTTTGGGAATGAAGGGTGACACTAGAGCTGATTCAACCAGGCGCGGCCCAGGCAAAGCAGGGAGTGTGCCATCCCACGTGGGCAGCATGTGGCCGAGCCAGGATTCTAAGCCAGGCCCTTGGGATCCTTCTCCAGGTTCCAGAAGGGGTAGGAAGGAGAAGCTCTGGGTTAGGACCCTGGATTTGATCCACCTGCTCCCATGACCCCAGTCAAGTCTCATCATCTCCCTGGGCCTCAGTTTCCAGCTCTGTCAAAGGAGAGCAGGGGAGTTGGCCAAGCCCAAAGCCCAGATCCACAGCTCTAACCCCCTCAGGGACTGAGGTCCAGAGAGGCTCTGTGATTGGCTCCAGGTCACACAGCCGAGTCTGGGCTGAATGAAGATTTGAGCCCGGGTGCCTTGACTCTGGGAATGTGGTAATTAATGATCAAACAAACACCTATAAAGCCCTCGCTTGGCACAGTGCCTGGCCCACAGTGACCCCTCCCCCAATGCCTGGTATCTTAGCTCTACATGACGTACTCTCGTCCCCCTCTGCGTACCTCTTCCTTCCCCCAGGGCCCGGCCCCTGCTCCTGTCCTGGGCCTTGTCTGAGAGGTGCAAAATGAACAGGCTCTGGCATTTCACAGATCCCGGTTTGAATCCTGGCCCTGCCTCTTACTGTGTGCGCTTAGCCAACACTTGTCCAGTGGAACTTTCCGCCATGGTGGAAATGCTCTAGATCCACTGTCCACGTGTGGCTGGTGGGCATCTGAAAGGTGGCCACTGTGACCACCTTTCAAAATGAAATCTTTTATTTAATTAGTTTAAATTGCAATAGCCACATGTGGCTTGTGGCGACCCCATTGGACAGTGCAGCCTTTCAACAATGATTTCTAAAAAAAATAAAATAAAAAGTGATTTAACTTTCTCTGATGCTCAGTTTTCTTATCTCAAAAATGGGACGCATAGCACGTACTTGGAAGTGTTGTTTCTTCCTCTGAGAGTTAATAAGCGCTCAGAGTAGCACAGGGCCTAGAGTGAGGTGCTCAGTAAAAGGTGACTTCAATGATTAGCTCCCTTTTGTTTTGTTCTCCCAATCTGGCCGCTTCCTCCCCCTACACCCCCCCCCCCACTCCCTCCACACTGTGTCTGAGAGGTGAGAACTCCTGTTTCCTGTCACCCATGGGGCAGTCGGGCCACAGGAGGGCCTCACCCCTCCAATGATCCGGATGATCGTCTTTGGCCTCTTCAGAAACTGCACGGCTTCACCGTCAGCCAGGTCCTGGAGGCTTTCAGGGATGTGCATGGCAGCTGCTCTGCTTCTGCCGTCCTGGGGGGTGTGAGCGGGGACGCTGGGTGCCACCGGCTGGTCGCTGCCGTCCAGGGGCTGCAGGCCCACCCTGGGCTCGGCTGCTGCAAGACAAGACGGATGGTGGGAGGTCAGAGTCAGAGGTGTGGGGTGAAGGAGCTGCCAGGGGTCCCAGGAATAGGGGCATGGGGTAGAGGGTTCTGGGGGGTCCCAAGAATGGGGTTGTGTGGGGTGATGGGTCTACAAGGGCTTGAGGAGTTGGGGCTTGGGGGTGAAGGGGCTGCTGGGGCTCCCAGAGGTGGACGTGCAGGGTGAGAGGCTGGCTGAGGGTCCCATGAATGGGGCGCAGGGTAAGGGAGCTCCTGAGAATTCCAGACATGGGGGTACAGTGTGAAGGAGTTGATGGGGTCCCAGAATGGGGGATGGGGGACCCCATCCCAGGGGTCAGGAATGCAGGCCGAGGAGGCTGCAGGATGAGGGGGCTGCCTGGGGTCCCAGAGGTGGAGGTGCAGGGTGAGGAGTGTGGGGGGGCTGGGAGACTGGGGTCACATCCCTGACCCAGGAGCCAGGGGGTTCATTCTAAGGACTGTGTTCTCTGGGTGAGAAGCGGCGGGTAGGATTTTCCAGGGACCAAGGGGTGCCAGAATGTAGATCAGAACCCCTGGGAGGTCTGGGGCGCCTGGGTGGCTCAGTCGGTTAAGCGACTGCCTTCGGCTCAGGTCATGATCCTGGAGTCCCGGAATCGAGTCCCCCATCGGGCTCCCTGCTCAGCGGGGAGTCTGCTTCTCCCTCTGACCCTCCCCCATCTCATGCTCTCTCTCTCATTCTCGCTGTCTCAGATAAATAAATAAAATCTTAAAAAAAAAAAAAAAAGAACCCCTGGGAGGTCTGAACTAGAGGAATCCCTTTCAAGGTTTGGGGTGACAGCACCCATAACAGAGAATCCAGGCATCTCAGGGTGTATTTTAGGCCGGCCTCATGATTTGGGGTTATTTCTTAGGATAAGGGCCTCCCCTTAGAATTGAAGTCCATCTTCCTTAGAGTGCATTTCCTCAAGTTGGGGGGGTCCGGACCTTAGATGTGTGGGGAGCATGGGCTCAGAAGTGAGCTCTCCCCTCAGAATTAGGAGGTCATGCCCCAGGCACCGGGCTACCTTCTTAGAATCAGAGTCTTCCCTTTAAGGACCTGGAATGGGGATGGTGGGGCTTGGGCGTGATGCTGCCGGACAAAGGACCACCCCTACTCTGGAGGCCCGATCTTCGTCACCTGGAGGCCGGCTCCCTCCCCTCCTGGTCTCTGGCGTCACCTCAGCCTTCTTTTAGTTCCGCTTTTTCCCGCCTTTTCGCTCTTCCACAGCTGATTGGCTGCGTTCAAGTCCCGCCCCCGCCCTTTTCCCGCCTACTCGGGAGCTGACACGAGCGGGGGCGTGGCCTCAGCGGACGTTGGGCCGCCCGCCGTTGGCTGGCCGCGCGCGGGAGCCCTGCCCCGCCCCAGTCCTCCCCGGAGTCTCGCGCCCGCTCCGCCCCCTTCCCTTTGAAGCGCGCAGACAAGGAGACACTTCCGCAGCGCATGCGCTGCACTCAAGGCGAGAGAGAAGAAAGGCTGGCAGATTGCGCACACGCAATTGAGACAGGGCGGTAGGGAAAGATGGACAGCTTTCGATGACCCAGGCTTTGCGCATGCGTTTTACTGCAGTCTGAAGCCGAACCTTGGGAACCCAGGACGCCTTCCTACACATGCGCAGGAGGCTCAATGACAGTCGAGCGTTGGCTAAGGTGAGGGAGAAGGCGGGGGATTGCATGGCCGGGGGAGGGCCGCCCTGCACCCCTATGTAGCCTTTCCGAGCATCTCCTATGCTCCTAAGATCCACCTGCTGCCTAGACCCCGCAGAAACCCGTTATGCCACTACAGGGTCTTTGGGCCCGAAAAACGCCCCGGGACTCAAGACTTCTGACCCCTGCCTGGGGCGCGGGCCACATGAGCAGTGTGGGAGGGCACAGGCAAGACGCGCTGCAAGACGGGCAGATGGACTCTGCGCCCTGCCTGGGGTAGGGACGGCCCCTGGAGGTGGAGAGGGTGCGTTTCCTCTAGTTGACCTTTGACCCCTGTCCATTTCCCTCGTTCAGGCTCCAGGGAAAGGGTCTGGCCATGCTGCATGTGACCCGGGGGGTCTGGGGATCCAGGGTCCGAGTATGGTCCCTGTTGCCCACGCTCCTCGGGCCCCCCCGGGCCCTGTCGTCGCTGGCGGCCAAGATGGGGGAGTACCGCAAGATGTGGAACCCCACGGAGCCCCGCGACTGGGCCCAGCAGTACCGCGAGCGGTTCATCCCGTTCTCCAAGGAGCAGCTGCTCCGCCTCCTGACACAGGTACCGCCCGCCCCGGGTCCGAGAGCCTGGGGACTGCGACTCCCGGCAGGCATCGCGGCGGCCCAACCCTACGTGCCATAGAGGGATGTCCTGGCGCCTCCTGGGAGTTGTAGTTCCCGTCCCCTTTCTACTCCCAGGTGGGCGTGGCGTTGGAATGCAGGGACAGACCTGTGAGATGCTGATGTAGCAGCAATTCCGGACTCCAGCTTGTGCTGGGGGCTTGAACAAGCCCTCTCCGGGGCATGGTTTTTCCCTCTGCAAAATGGGTATAATAATCATCCTCATCATTACTATTACTACTACCTAATAATACTTATTATACTAGCGACGCTGTAATCATAATCATCACAGTGTTTGAGCTCTTTACTGTATGGCACAGTGCTGGGCATTTTCCACGTCTTGTTGAATCATCAGAACAACCCAGTAAGAGAGAGACTACCATGGTCCCTCTTTTACAAATGAGGTGACTGAAACAGGAGAGGAGCGAAAGTGACTTAGTCAAGGCTATGTCGTTGTGGCCCAGGTTAGAACCAAAGTGGTCTGACTCCAGAGCAGGGCAGGGACTGTGGTCTCTCCTGAGGCATTAGGCATCTGCTCCACTGAGAGTCCAGCTCCAGAGCTAAGCTCTTTTTTTTTTTTAATTTTTTTTTTTTTTAATTCATGTGACAGAGAGAGAGAGAGAGGGAATATGAGCAGAGGAGAGAGACGGAGGGAGAGGGAGAAGCAGACTCCTCGCTGAGCCAGGAGCCTGATATGGGGCTCGATCCCAGGACCCTGAGATCATGCCCTGAGCTGAAGGCAGACGCTTAACCATCTGAGCCACCCAGGCGCCCCCAGAGCTAAGCTCTTACCCCACTCTCATCATCCTACTTGTCATTATTGAGGATTATCATTCATTCATTTAAAAATTATTTATTGAACACCTCTGTATGTACTAAGGCTTATGCTAGATTTTATCCACAAGCACACACGTAGATATAAACACACACAAATACACGTGTATGTATGTGGACACAGAATTGCTTCACATTCTTACCATCCATCGCTCTCTGAGAAAGAGGGTGTGATCCTCTGTTGCTGATAAGGGAACAGGCTCAGAGAGGTGAAGACACTCATCTAGGGCACTGAGGTAGGAAGCATAAAGAAGCTGTTAAATATGTGTGTTCTGGAGTCAGGCAGGCCTGGATCGGAGTCTCAGCTTCTTTTTATACAAACATTGTGGCCCTCAGCAAGTGACTTCCCCTGAGCCTCAGTTTCCCCTTCTGAAAAATGGGGGTTATAATTCCAACTATCTCTGTACAGCCTCTGGAGGATGATAGCCCAGTGAGCAGCAGCTGGTACACAATAAGCATTGTGTGAATGTCAGCGAGTGAGTGTCAAAGCAGTAACTTGACCTTCTAGCTCTTTCCACTGTCTGTTTTCTGCTACACTGGGCTGGCTCAGTTTCTTGGTCAGTAAGATTGGCTGCCCCCCGCCCCAAGCAAAAGAAAATCTTAAAAAGCCCAGATTGTATGGACTGCCAGAGAAAGAAATCCTCCCTGTGAGGAAGGGGAAAGAAACCTAAAGAGAAGTTTTGCTTCCTGAGGTAACAGGAATTCCACTCCAGTCCTGCGGAGAAGGCAGCTTTGGAGGAGTTTGCGGCCCACGTGGACTTCTGCACCTTGTTCCACTACCACCACATCCTGGCCCGGCTACAGGTGAGGACCTGGCGCCTTCCTTGGTGTGCCTGTTTGCTTATCCATTCATTAAGTAAAAATCCTCTGAGCCCCTCCTTGGAACCTGGCCCTGCTCTAAGCATGGGGGATGCAGCAGTGAGCAGGACAAATGAAGCCACGTCCTCATGGAGCTGACATTCTGGTTGGGGAGACAATGAATGAATGAATGAATGAATGAATGAATGAATGAATAAAAAATGGGATGACCCAGAACGGTAAGTGCTGTGAAGAACAATGAAGCAGAGTAGCAGGATCGAGAAGGATGACATGAGGGCCTGTTTTAGACAGGGTGGTCAAGGAAGGCTTCTCTGAGGAGGTGACAGGTGAGTTAAGACCTGGGTGAAGACAGGGAGAGAGGCTTATAGATATCTGGTGGCAGGCGGGTGGCGGGGGGGGCACATTCTAGGCAGAGGGAAAAGCAAATGCAAAGGCCCTGAGGTACAGAGAGTTGGAAGAACAGGGAAGGGAGCACTATGCCTGGAGGGCAGTGAGCGAGGGAGAGCGGGCAGGAGATGAAGGCAGAGAGGGGTTGGGGGTAAACTGTTGCCTGGCCCTGTGGGCAGTGGTAAGGACTTTGCTTTGACTTTAGGTGAGCTGGGAGCCAAGGGAGGGCTCTGAGCAGAGGAGGGACATGTGCTGATTTAGGTGTTAACAGGCTCCTTCTGGAACAGACCGTCAGAGGCAGGGAGATCTATTCAGAGTCAATTATGTTTGTCCAGGTGAGGGATAATGGCAGCCCCAGCAAGGGTAATAGTGGTGGAAGTGGGGGAAAGTGGTCAGACGCTGGTAATGGTTGGAAAGCATCAGCATTTGGCTGTATGAGGCGGGCGGGCAGTGAGGGAAAAGAAGAAGTCAGGGGGTGCCTCCAGCAGTTTGGGCCTGCTCCTCCGGAAGAATGGAGCTGCCATTTACCGAGATGCAGAAGACAGGGCGGGGGCGGGAGGCAGATCTCTGAGGAAGACTCGAGGTCCATTTTGCACTTAGGAATCTGAGATGCCTATTAGACAGGCAGGTGGAGAGATGGACCCGAATGTGGGCTCCAGAGGTCACGGAGGGGTCTGGGCTGAGAAACATCCCCTGGGAGCATTTAGATGGTACTAGACGAGAACATCAGGGGGATTAGCTGAGCCCTGGGACGTGCCAGCCTTGAGATCAGGAAGGGGAACTGGAATGGGTGAGGGGGACAGCCAAGGAGCAGCCAGAGAGAGAAGTAGAACCCCAGGGAAGGGTGATGTTGGCAAGCCATATTCTCCGTGTCCTCCCCCTTCCCCTCCCAGGATCCTGGCTGTGTCCCTGAGACAGAGCTCGGCCTCAGTGATTTTCTCTACGTGACTCACAGAGCTCAGAAAAGCTGTTATGCTTACAGTAATAGTTTATTACAACAAAAGGATAGCGAACAAAATCAGCTAAGGAAAAAGGCCATGGAACGGGGTCCAGGAGAGGCCAGGCCATCTTCCTGTTGGCTCTCTCAGAGGAGTCTTGAAAGATGACATGTAGTTCTCCCGCCAATAAGGCGTGACAACATGTATGGAGTATTGCCCACCAGGGAAATTCACCTGAGCCCTGGTGTCCAGGATTTTTTTTTTTTTAAGATTTTATTTATTTATTTATTTATTAGAGAGCGAGAGAGAGAGAGAGAGAAACAGCATGAGAGGGGAGAAGGTCAGAGGGAGAAGCAGGCTCCCCGCTGAGCCCGGAGCCCGATGTAGGACTCGATCCCAGGACTCCGGGATCATGACCTGAGCCGAAGGCAGTCGCTTAACCAACTGAGCCACCCAGGTGCCCAAGATTTTATTTTTAAGTAATCTCTGCACCCAACGTGAGGCTCGAACTCACAACCCCGAGGTTGAGAATCACATGCTCCATCGACTGAGCCAGCCAGGTGCCCCAACTGGTGTCCAGGATGGTTATTGAGACTCAGCCAACACTTGGGTGGCTGACCTTAGCTACTCAGTCACCAGGCCCTCCAGGGGTCAGACTGCTACTTCGTGGCCCAAGGGCCCACCATACATCACATCGTTAGCATAGACTAGCTGCTATGACCCCAGGTGACAGGGAAACCCAGACACTCTTAGCAGGCAGAACATTTCCAAGGGCTTAGAAATTATCCCAGGAGCCAAGGCAAGGGCTGGTCCTTTGGAATGTGCAGGGTTTGGACAACCCAGGCCTGCTGAGTTGACCCTTTACTGTACATTGCCACTGCCCTCTGGCATGTCCCCTCTTTGAATAGCAGCGACAACAGCCCCTTGCCACCGAGCGGGCACTCTGGGTCAGGTTCATTGACTCCTTTACTGTGGCATCGAGGGGGCGGCTGCCCTTAGCCCAGTTTGCAGAGGGAGACGCTGAGGCTCTGGGAGGGCCCGGCCGAGCCAGGATTTGCAGCCAGGTCCGACTGCCTCCGAGCCCGAGCCTGGGGTACACGAGAGGCAGGGTTTTTAAGAAAAGTTATTTAATTAAAAAAAATAAAAATAAATAAATAAAATAAATTAAAAAAAAAAAAGAAAAGTTATTTAGGGGGTGCCTGGGTGGCTCAGTCATTAAGCGTCTGCCTTTGGCTCAGGTCATGATCCCAGGGTCCTGGGATCAAGCCCTGCATCGGGCTCCCTGCTCCGTGGGAAGCCTGCTTCTCCCTCTCCCACTCCCCCTGTTTGTGTTCCCTCTCGCTGTGTCTCTCTCTGTCAAATAAATAAAATCTTTAAAAAAAAAAAAGAAAAGTTATTTAGAAAATCATTTTATTTTATAAACATTTAAAAATATAGAAACACAGAAAACGTATACAGTGAAGACACATATTCCCACCGAGGCAGGAGATTTTAAACTGAGACACTAGGAGGGGAAAGGAAGGGTGGAAGCAGAGGGAGGTGAGACACCAGGGAGGACGCTTTGCTGACGACCTAGGTCCCTCGAGGAAGCCGCCTGGAGCAGGTGAAGAGCTGGCTGCGTTGTTTACTAGCTGCGCCAGTGACCTTGACAGGTGACGTCTCTCTGCACCTCCTTTCCCTTATTCATCATTGAATTCATTCAGTGGGTATGTATGTACGTATTTTAAAGGTTTGTTTATTTATTTATTTATTATTTATTTATTTATTTATTTGAGAGCGAGAAAGCGAGCGGGGGGAGGGGCAGAGGCAGAGAGAATCCCAAGCAGGCTCTATGCTCAGCGCAGAGCCCGACGTGGGGCTCGATCCCACTACCCCCGAGATCATGACCCAAGAGGAAACCAAGAGTCTGACGTGCAACCGACTGAGCCACCCAGGCACCCCTCAGTAGGTATTTATTGAGCACCTACTGTGTCCTCCAGTGGTCCCAGGTCCTGGGACATAGTGGTGAGGCTGACAGATATGTGTCTCTGCCTCGTGGGATCACGTTCTAGTGGGGGAGACAGACTTTCAAGAAGGTAAAGAAGCAGGGGCGCCTGGCTGGCTCAGCCAGTAGAGCATGCAACTTTTGATCTCAGGGTCATGAGTTCAAGCCCCACAACGGGGAGAGAGTTTACTTAAAAAAAAAAAAAAAAAGAAAAGAAGGTAAAGAAGTAAAATGTGTGAAGAGATGCTAAGTACTGAGGGTAATGTTGCCTAGAGAAGGAACAGGACACCCAGTTGATTCATTTCTGACTCCTGCCGTAACAAATTACCATAACCTGGGGGGCTTACAACAACAGAAGTTTGTTCCTGCAGAGTTCAGGAGGCCTGAAGTCCAAAATCAAAGTGTGGGTAGGGTTGGTTTTTCCCGGAGGCTCTGTGGGGGGACCATCCCATGCCCCTCCCCTAGCCGATGGTGGTTGCTCTCCTTGGCCTTCCTCGGCTTATAGACACAATAGTCCAATCTCTGTCTCCCGTCTTCAGGTCACCTTCTTCTCTGTGACTCTGTGTGTCCTTTTCTGTCTCTTAGAAAGGACACTCTCATTGGATTTAGGGCCCACCCTAATCCAGGATGATCTCATCCTGGGATTCTTACCTAATTAGACCTGCAAAGACCCTATTTCCAAAGGAGGTCATATTCTGAGGTTCCGAGGAAACACGAATTTTTAGAGGATACTGTGCAACCCTCTACACCCAGTTAAATTTGAATTTCAGATAAGCTATGAATAACTTTTTTTTGTAGTATAATTATATCCTATGTGATACGGTCCTCAAATATTGCATGGGACGTACTTAAACTGAAAAATTGTTAGTTGTTGATCCAGAAATCAAATCTAACTTGGTGTACTGCATTTAATTTTTTTTTTTTTTTTTGGCTAAATCTGGTAACGCTAATTAAGAAGAATAAGAAAGCAGGAATGTTTTGCAATTTTTAGGTAGAATAGTCAGGGAAGGCCTCACCGAGGGGGTGACATTTGAGCCGAGACCAGAAGGAGGCAAGAGTGAGCCATGAGGAGATCTTCGGGAATAGTAAGTGCAAAGGCCCTGTGGCAGGAGTGTGCATGGTGTGTAGGAGGAACAGCAAAGAGGCTGAGTGAGCAATGGGAAGAGGGCTAGAAATGAGGGCAGAGATGGGGCTGGGACCCAGATCCTGCAGAACCTCATGGGGACCCAGTGAGGACTTTGCTTTGACTCTGAGTGAGGTGGAAACCACCAGAGGGCTCTGAGCAGAGGGATGGGAGCTGACTTCAATGACAACAGGTGCCCTGGCAGCTGCCTGGGGAACAGACTGGGTTGGGGCTGGAGGATGGGAGCAGAGAGACCAGTGCCCAGGCCCTGCAACAGTCCAGGGGGGTGAGGGTAGCTCAGACCTGGGGTAAGAGGGGGGTGGGCGGGGGTGGTGGTGAGAAGTGGGCAGATTCTGGATCTATTTTGAATGTGGGGCCATCAGAATTTGCCCATGGATTCAATGTGTGAGAAATAGAGGAGCTGGATGGACTTGGCCTCTTCTGAGCTGGGTGAGGTGGTGGGAGAAGCAGGGGAGGAGTCTGGGGAGGAGTCTCAGAGCCCCAGTTTGGGAGGTAGTGGGTTTGAGAGGAAGCCTGTCAGATGCCCGCCTGGAGGTGTCAAGAGGCCCGTTGGACATCTGCGGGCAGGCATTGAGTGGGCTCTTGGCGTGTAAGTCTGGAGCTCAGGAACATCAGCAGCAAATTCAAGCATGTACCTTGCCCTCAGGGAGCTGAGCTTGGGTGGTGGGGACAGCTGTGAGTCAGACACTCTCCCCCGATGAGCAGATAAGTTCAGACAGTGAACTAACCGGGCACAGTTCGTACCAGCAGATAACAAAGGTGACCTTGGTTTCTGCACCGAAGTCCGTGTGCAAACTGGTAAAACGTGCCCCTTTCCCTTGCCTGGTGCTGCATAACATGGTAGCTGCTGTCCACATGTGGCTGTTTAAATTTGAGAGCACTGAAATTAAATAAAATTTAGAAATTCCACTCTTCCATCGTATTCACCCCATTTCAAGTGCTCAGTAGCCACCTGTGACCAGTGGTAAGCACTTGGATGGTGCAGATCTAGATGTTTCTATCATTGTAGGCAGTTCTGTTGGATGGTGCTGCTCTACATTCTTTATTTCCATCTGAAAGGGTAACAGGATAAATGTATACGTCTACAGCATCTAAAATGGTATTTATTAGATCTGGCACGTTTGTGCAGTATACAATCTGCCTAACCTCACAAGGCGGCTCTGCTCAGCCTAAGGAGCAGAGGAAGACTTTTTGAGAGCGATAAGGGAGCTGGAATATTGTAGAAGAATAGGACTTCAGTAGGGGACAGGGAGGGGGCAAGGAGACTCTCTTAACAGCATGTGCAGTGTCCCTGTGCCTGGAGGAACGTAAATCAGTGTGGCTGGTCTACAGAGCCACCAAGGGGGATTGTGGTGTTAGGTCCTCAGAGGCCTTGTAGGACGCAGAATGATCCTATTTCCTGAGGGCAGTAGGAGCCTTGGAATGATTTTAGCAGGAGATCGACATGGTTAGATGTATAATTCCTGATATACCATTTCCTGGCTGTGTGACCTTAGGCCGTTACTTAACCTCTCTGTGCCTTAGTTCCCACTTCTGTAAATGAGGATAACAATAGTACCATTGTCACCTTGTGAGAACAACCTGCTTCAAACAGTCCCTGCTGCGTAGTAAGCGCCATATAAATGTGCACTATCATTTATTACTGTTGTTGTTATGGTTTGATAGAATCTTGGCTGCTGTGTAGAAAGCAGATTGTTGGGGGTGGGGCGAGGGGATTTAGGGAGACCATTGCAAAGGCTGTTGGACTCATCCAGGCAGGAGGAGGAGATGGGGGTGTGGACGGGGGCAAAGTGGCGATCCGTTTGGGGATAGAATCAGCAGGGTTCATTGTGTGGGGGAAGGGAGCAGCAGGGGTCACCTGTGACATCCAGGGGTCACCTGTGACATCCAGGTTTCTGGCCTGGAGCCCTGGGTGGAGGTGGATGGGAGGTGCCCAGAAGAGAATTTGGCTCGCAGCAGATGCCTGATGAATGCAGATTTCTCTCTCCTCTGGCTCTGAGCTTCCCTCCCCTCCAAACTGCGGCTCAGTCCTGGCAGTGGAATTTCTCAAGGTCACTCTGTGAGTCCGAGAACTTGGCCTGTGGGACCTGAAGGGCTTCTGGCACAGGCCCCAGTGTTGGGCTGGAGTCCTGTCCTTGGGCAGCACACCCCTAGCCCTGGGAGTTGGTTCAGAAGGGGATCTGCTGAGGCTCGGCTGTCCTGGCTGTCCTGTCTCCCTGCTCCATGGTGTCCACGGCCCTGGGCCTTCCCACCTCCAAACTTCTGCCAAGGGCGTTCTTCCCACTTGGAGTACCTCTTTCCTTCCACTAATTCAAAATTGCACCTGGCCTAGACAAGTTGTTCCTTAGGGCCTCCTGTCCTGAGAGACACAGAGGGTCGGGCTTGTTCATGGCGTGTCTTCTGAACTAGTGATCCCCCCATGAGGCTCGCTGTATAGTCTGGGACAAGTCACATGTCATCCCGAAACCAGCAAAGAGGCTAGGCACCCAGAAACTCCCTCCCTCATTCATTCACTGAGTCAACATTTTTTTTTTTTTTTTTGTGGGCAAGGGGGCGGGGGAGTGGTGGGTGCCTAAGATGAGCCAGGCAGAGCAGAGGCCAGTTTGTGGGGACCTTGGAGGTGGTGGACCACTTCTGGTATTTATGCCAATTGCAGCGGGGAGCCACCCCGGGGGTGGGGGGAGGGGGCAGAGGGTGCGGGATCTGTTTCTAGTCTAAATAAGCTCTTTGCGGCAGTTTCGTGGAGAGCGGTTTGGAAGTGGCAAGAGAAGAAGCAAGGAGAACAGAAGCCCGATGCAGTTGTTGAGGTCGGAGGAGAAGGTGGCCGTGGAGACGGGGGTGGGGCGGGGATGGATTCAAGGGCGACTCAAAGGTCTAGCCAGTGAACTTGCTAAAGGATTGGAGAGGGGGTGCGAAGAGAAGGAAGCGATCAAGGATGCCTCGGAGATTTCTGATCAGAGCATCTGATGAATCAGGTGGTGCTGTTTCCTTTAGGGAGAAGGCTGGCTGAGAGGGAAGGAAGAAGAAATGAGGCATTCTCCTCGGGCCGTGTTAGATGTGAGATCCCGTTTCCAATGGGAGGTGTCGAAGAGATCATTGAATATGAGAGGTTGTCGGGGGAAGAGGTCTGGGAGGAGAAACCCAAAATTTACCGGAAGATGGGGGCGGGAGGATGTGACCTGTGGTTTGACTTGCTGCATTTGAGGTGACCGACATCCCAAGAGAAATGTCAGCTGGAGAGTTTGCGTTAGTCAGTATAAAGCCTTAGCTGCTGTAACAAGCAGACCCGACGACCCAATGGTTTAAAGGAAGTGGAAGATTGTTTCTCTCCCACTTAACGGTCCAGTGGTAAGTGGGCCAGAGTTCCGCATGAGGTTATTCTAGGACCCAGGGTCTTTTCATCGTGTTGCTGTGGCATTCCTTAGAACACTGTCTCCATCTCTGTGTGGTCAAAACTAAGCCGGGGGCAAAGCAGTGTTTTCAGCTGGCAGAGGAAGGAAAAGAGTGGAGATGCAGGGGAGCAAGAAGCAAGGGGGAAATTGGACCTTCTGCAGACTTTCTGCTCACGTTCTATGGATGAAATGTGTCTTCTGGCCACACCTAGCCTCCAGAGAGGCTGGGAAACGTATTATCTCTGTGCATCCCCGTGTCCACCTTCCCCTCCGTTACTGGGGACAGATACTATGCCTCGGAACTGGGTATCAGATCTGGAACCTGGAGGACGGGTCTGGGCTAGAGATGTGAAGTTGCCCAGAGATACACAGAGATTCACAGAGTGGTGTTGTTTAAAGGCATGGGAAAAAAGAGGCTACTTAAGGTGAGAGAGAAGGGGAGAGGGCCCAACACAAGCCCTGGGGCACCCCGTCACCTAAAGGGTGGGCCGGTGACAATCCTCATGCTGTGCCCTAGACCATTTTTCTTCTCTCTGACTCTCTTCTCAGGCCTTGTATGACCCCATCAACCCCGACAGGGAGACCCTCGACCAGCCTTCGCTTACGGACCCCCAGCGTCTGTCCAATGAGCAGGAGGTGCTTCGGGCTCTGGAGCCCCTGCTGGCCCAGGCCAACTTCTCCCCGCTCTCAGAGGACACTCTGGCCTACGCTCTGGTTGTCCATCACCCTCAGGATGAGGTCCAGGTGCCTGTCTTCCAGGGGAGAACCGGAACTCCCAGGAGGCTTTGAGGCAGGGATGGAGCCTTTGGGAGGCAGAGGCTGCTGGGAGTTGTCCTGAACACAGGGCATGAGCCCACGTTAGTGTTTTTGGTGAATTAGAATGAGGCACCTCTTTCCCAGTCCCTGCACTGCCATCTGTTGGAAAAGTATCATAATATACGGATCTTCCTAGGACTAGAGTCTTTATCACCATTTGCCAGAAAACTGTAATAATAAATAACACAAAACGCTCATTCTTAAAGTCAATAAAATTAAAATTAAAATACTAAAATCTTTCAAAGTCCCCCATCTTATAGTGATTTTTAAGATATAGTTTTTTTCCGAAGTCATATTTTATTGTCTGAAATTGGGATATGACTTATAAGTGGTGTGGCATAGTTTTAACTGACAATACAATTCTTTTTTAGTTGCTTCATAAAATAATGGAATATCCAATTGACAATCATATTATGATATATAAGTGTATCAAAGTAACATGTTGTGTACCTTAAGCTTACAGTGTGCTACATGTCATATTTATTCAATTAAAAAATAATAGAGTATCTTAAAATCAGTGACATCGTAGATTCTCGGAAATGTGGTAATAAAAATGACTATGAGGTAAATGGTGCCATCTTAGATAGTATGCCCTTGTGCAGTATACAACATGAGCAGCTGTACATGGCCATCCTGTCTAGACCCATCCTGGGTGATGATAAGCCTGGGAGAGGGGTGGAAATCACTGAGGGGAGGGACATCTAATTCTAGTAGCCTATGTTCTCACCCTAGCCCATGCTCAGCTGCCTCTGCTTCCTTTGTTCCCCTTGTCAGGTGACAATAAATTTGGATAAGTATATCTACATGCAGTTCTGGGCCCTGGGCCAGCGAGTCGGGCAGATGCCCCTTAAGTCCAGCGTGGGCTCCAAACGTGGCTTCTTCATCAAGTCGTCCCCCGCAGAGAGGTGAGGCGGCCCTTGTTCCCCAGCTGCAGCGAGAGGGAGCAAGGTTAGAGTCGAGAGGGGACTGACAGGTCAGTGTCTGGATTCGGGTGTCGGGACCTAGGGGGGAAGTCAAGAAAGGCGTGGGGAGATCATCCAAATGCTGCCTTCTTCCCAAGGGAAAATAAGAACTACAGCGCCCAGGGGAAAAGGAAGGGTCGGGACACGTCCACATTTTCCAAACGAGGACAGCTGAGGCTCAGAAAGGGAAGGCCACATTCTGAAAAAATGGCACAGCCAGAATTCTGGTGAACATTATATTTTTAACAGAGGCTACTCTAATACAGAGCAGGGTCAGGAGAGCCAGATCTCTTGGGCCTGTAAATTACCCAGTCTTTCTGGAAATCAGTTAATCAAATATGGTCATGAATCCAAAAAATCCGAACCAAAATAAAAAACCCAAAGGCAAAAAAAAAAAAAAACCAACCCAAAACCAAAACCAAACAGAACAAAAAGCCCTCATATCCCTATATACCCCTCAGTAAGTCCACTTCCAGGAATCTATTCCAAGGAGATATTTATACTTGCAGACTGTGTGTTTAATTATCTGTCTCTCACGCTGGACTGTAAGCTCCACAAAGGCAGTGACTGACTCATTTTGCTGCCTCTCCAGAGCTTAATAGCACTCCCTGGCACCTCGCAGACACTCGAAATGAGAAGTAGAATTTGAGTTTGAAAAACAGCTCACGAAAAGATTGGTATTCCGCTCCCATTCAGCAAGTGCCTAAAGCCAGAAGCCACATCTATGCGCCCCATGACAGGGGATTGCGTTATTTAACTGACGCCCTGTTGCTGGACACTGGGCTTCTTTCTTTCCTTTTTTTTTTTTTTAAATATTTTTATTTATTTATTGAGAGAGAGAGAGCATGAGAGGGAGGAGGGTCAGAGGGAGAAGCAGATTCCCTGCTGAGCAGGGAGTCCAATGCGGGACTCAATCCTGGGACTCCAGGATCATGACCTGAGCCGAAGGCAGTGGCTTAACCAACTGAGCCACCCAGGTGCCCCAACTGGGCTTCTTCCTGAGTTTCCTCCCGCCCCCGTTAAGTAGCCTTTACAGTGAGTGTGTGACTCCAGAGGTAGAGAGAGAGTGTCCCCAGGGCTGGAGGGGGCTCCCCGGGAACGGTCCTCACCGCCCTGCCCCCCTCTGTCTGGCAGGAGGTACTTTAAGCGGGTGGTCCTGGCAGCCCGAACCAAGCGGGGACACCTGGTGCTGAAGAGCTTCAAGGACACGCCACTGGAGGGCCTGGAGCAGCTGCTGCCCGAGCTGAAGGTGCGCACGTCCACCACGCAGCGCGCCCTGCTCAATTTCACGCTTTTCGTCTCGGGCATGGTGTTCTTCGTCAACGTGGGCATGGTGGTGCTGTCAGACCTCAAGATGGCCACCTCCCTGCTGTTGCTCCTGTTTGCTATGTTCATGGGCCTCCGGGCCTCCAAGGTGAGTGGACTGCCCCCAGCGTGCTTGGGGGTCCCTGCTTCTGGGTGTTCAGCCGGAAGCTCAGGCCACCCTGTATTTTTGCTTCTTTCATGCATTGTTCCTGCCTTGTGCTGCCCTTCCCTCCTTTACCTTGTCATTCCCACTTTCCCTCCCTCCTCCCCTCCCTTCTCTACCTTATGTCCTCAATGCAACCTTGGGCAGCTTTCTTAATCTCTCGGCGCTTCGGTTTCCTCACCTGGAAAACGGAGACAGGAGCGAGACCTGCCTTGTAGGGGTGTCCTGAGGATCACAGGCAGGATGCCATGAAAAACAGTGGGCACAGGGCCTGGTAGACAGTAGGCGCTCCATGCGTGTTCACAGCCCATCACTGGGTGCCTGTTTTAGAGGCATTTTAGTGATGTGGGCAAGTTGTTTTAGAACCGGACTGCCTGGTTTTGAATCTAGCTCTTCCGTCCCCTCGCTGTGGGACCTTGAACAGGCTGCTTAACCTCTCTGTGCTTATGTTCCCACATCTGGAGAGTGGGGATGACAAGAACCTGATTCATAGGGTTGTTGTGGGGATCGAATGCATGAACAGAGCCTGACATATCGTACAAAACGTACCATATGAGAGTTAGCCATTACTGTTACTATTATTATTACTAAGGAGGCTGTTGTTCTCTGACTCTGGGCTTTCTCTTCCTGATGGGCTGTCATTATCGCCAGAGAAGCTGTTTTATAAATGCGGCCTCCTGAGCTCCAGCCCAAATGGACTGAATTGGAAACTCTGGGACTGGGGCCAAGGAAACTGTATTTTTAACACCCTCCCTTCCTGATTCTGCTACATGTGAACGCACGGCTGCCTCATACAGTTGCGCAGGTTGTTCACCGTCCAAGGATTCGAGGCTGAGGGGACGGGTGAGGGCTGGAAGCGAACTTGTGCCATGTGTGCCGAGTGGAGGTTGAGTCAGCCCAGAGGGGCTGCCTTTTACCGATTCGCCCCAGGGCTGACCCTGGCCCCAGGAGTGTGGACTGGTTTGTGACGTCCGTCCGTTGTACTTGATCATTCACTCGCTGGTTCATTGGTTTTCAAGCCGTTTACAGCCATCCCAGCGGGGTCTTAGGAGGACTGGTAATAAATTGCACAGATAATAGCCACGCTGGGCTGGCTGAGAGGGGGTGAAGGGCTGGGGGTGGGGATAGCCACTCCTGTGGAGGACTAGGGGTCAGGCGGGATTTAAGGGAAGCTTTGAAAGGGGGAGGATTGAACCCGGTGGGAAAGGGGCTGAGGGAGCACAGCTTGGGGGCTCTCACAGGGCTGGAGTCCGGGGTACAGGGTGGAGAAGCCAGGCCCCAGAGGGTGGCAGGGGACTTGAATGCCAGAATAGGGGCTTTATCCACAGGGCAGCAGGCAGTTGCCATGGCAGAGTGTCACATACAGGGAGTGCGGCCACCACTGAGGGGGGAGGGGGAAGCTGTGAGACCAGTGGCAGGGAGGCTGGTGAGGGGTGTCCACTGCTCTGGGCGGGGGCACCCAGAGTCCCAGTCCTGGGTGGACCATCCGTCCCACCTGCCTGAGGCCCCAGGGGGCTGTGGAGCCTCTCGGGCTCTCTAGGGGCCAGGTTAAAACCCAGGTCCCTAGTTAATTTAGTGCATCCCCATTAAATGTTTTCCCATGCTCCGGGCTAAGCTCCAATCCTTAAATGTGGGCCCTCTGAGCCTCCCTCCAGCTGCCCCTCCCTGCACACTCTTGTCCCCTCCTGTGTGTCAGTCTCTCCCAGATATCCGTCTCTGGTGCAGGCTCCTCTCCCAGAGTCCAAACCCCTGGCCCTGCCTGCTCCCTGGATGTGCCCAAGCCCTTCCCACACTTATGCACCGCATCCCACTGAGCTCAGGATCCTTCTTCCCCAAATCCCCTTCTAAGGACTGGTCTCAGATCAGATACCTGGGAGCTGATTTTGCTGCAGTATGCACATCCCTCTTTCTTCCCCCCAAAAGAGCTCATCCATTTCTGTGGTTTGCACAGGCAGCTGTCTGTCATCTCTTAGATCCGGTGCTCCATGCTCAGCCTGGAGCTGGCCAACTCCGGAACAGCCCCCTGGTGGGCCTGTTGCACTCCCCTCCAGCAGTGGCTCCCCACACCTGCTCCTTGTTGTGGTTCTCCATCTGTAGAGGGCCCTGTCCCCCCAAGTCACTGGCTAGACCCCTGGAGATGGCCCTTGCCCTGCCCCCCAGTCTATCAATCCCCAGACTGTCCTTCCTGCCCCGCTTCTGTGCCATCTCGTTCCCTCTGCACTGGCCCTAGCCCAGGTCTTCCCAGCCTCCCCAGTCGGTCTCATCCCAGCCCTCCAGCCCATCCCCAGGGGCCTCAGAGCTGGCCTTGCTCCTTGCTCACAGCCTGGCCTCAGAAACCCTGTTGCCCCAGCCTCCTTCAACATAGTCTTATGCTTCAGCTCCACCAAAACATACTGCTGTCACCCCTTCCTGCTCCCCACTCTGCTGCTTCCCTTCACTCCTCTCCCCTTTGCAGCTGCTGTTCCCTCTGACCGAGATGTCCTTTCGCCCCTGTTGGGCTGGCCATCCCCGGCTCACCCCTCACCCTCAGCTCAGAGGCTCCAGGAAACCTTCCCAGCCTTCTCAGGCCTGGATGGTGCCCCTGTGGGCTGCCGTCATACCCTGGCCCAGCACGGAGCAGGCCTGGTGTGGTTGGGAAGCAAGCATCCCGGGGATGCTTCAGGGCCGGTCCTGCCGTGCAGGGAGAGGTGTGGCGCACGCGGACAGACTGTCGCGTGCCTAACGGAGGTCGCAGTGGCCACTGCAGGAGCCTGACGACCCAGTTGCTCATCTGTGGGACACTATGTCCACTCCAAACCTTGAGGACGAGGCAGTGAGTGTTTTCTAAGAACAGACCAGGGGTGACTTGGCTTGTTCTGAGGCCTAGAGGCCCGAGAGAGAGAGAGGGCAGCTCAGGGTAATGTTCAGGGTAAACTGGCTCATCAACACAGCTGCATTCAGAGAGGAGGAGCAGGTGAGCGGGAGAAATCTTCAGGGGCCAAGCCATGCAGGGCCTTGGCGTCAGGCCAGGGAGCATGGACTCTCTGAGGGCACTGGGGAGCCATGGCAGGGCTGTGAGTGAGGGAGGAGCAGGGTCAGCTCTGGGGCTGTGCGGGGACAGACCAGAAGGGGCAGGTGCAGGCGGGAGGAGGCCATGCACCGGGCAGGTTGCAGAGGAGGGGACAGGGCCCAGAGAGGGCAGGAGGACAGGGCTAGGGACCGACAGACTGCTGAGGTGGGAGCGAGGATGCTGCCAGGGGTCTGGCCTGGGACTGGGCAGATGGCGAGGCCACCCCAGATCTGGAGCACAAGAGAGGGGGACCTGGTAGGCTGGGAGGTGGGGTGAGGGGCCACGGTGAGTGTTAAAGGGAACACCCAGCTGTTGTGTCCTCTCCAGGGAGGGAGGCCTGGCCTCCTCCGCGTGCCATCGAGCATGACCAGCCCACTCAATATCTGAGAATTCAGTGGCATAAGCTTGGCAGAAACAGACAGAAAACCCAAGGTGTGTTCCATCCCAGACGGTCCCTAACACACACAGTTCCCACATCTCGCCTCGCACCGACGAGATGGCGATTGGTTCCAATGCAGGGACAGACACTGACTGTGCGGGGCCTGTACCAAGGGAGAGCACAGTCGCACACAACCGTGTCATCAGTCCTGGGCAGGTCATTTGAGCGATTTCCACGGCTCTGCTGACTTCAGAGGCGTTTCACCTCATGTCCCGGTGTAAGTTGGGCAGACAGTACGTGCCTTTTTTTTTTTTTTTAAGATTTTATTTATTTATTTGACAGAGAGACAGCGAGAGAGGGAACACAAGCAGGGGGAGTGGGAGAGGGAGAAGCAGGCTTCCTGTGGAGCAGGGAGCCGGATGTGGGGCTCGATCCCAGGACCCCGGGATCATGACCTGAGCCGAAGGCAGACGCTTAACGACTGAGCCACCCAGGCGCCCCAGCACGTGCCTTTTAAAGAAGGCACCCAGCCTGGGGTTCAGTCGAATATTCCGTGGTAGCTAATGTCCAAATGCCTGTTATGGGCCTGGCACAGTGCCAAGTGTCTCATAAACCTCATGTTGATTTCCAGGCCTTTTCCTGTCATCTACCTCATTTCACTGATAGTGCCGCCGGAGGACTTAGGTCTTAGCCGAGGGCTCAGAGCTGGTAGGGGGCAGAGTTGGGACTGCCCCCAGGCCTGCCGGCTACAGGACCCATCAGGCTTGAACTCATTTTGTGGATGAAGGGAGCAATCGGAGTGGAGGTTTTTAGTGTGAGCCCCCGAGGGCACCGGTGGTCTCTCCTTTCCCTCCTTAGGGACACCAAGGATGGGAAAAGGGGTCCAGCGGAGGAGGGGGCAAAGGGTGGGGAAGGGGGCCCCCCATTAATAGACAGCTGGGCCCCAGACTTGCCCCTCCCTCCATTCTCCTTCCCTCAAAGAGGCTTGAAGTGTTTGTTTTCTGTTAACACTTCTCTTGACAATTTAACCTTTGAAACCTTCTTTTTATTATGGCAAAGTTCAAGCAAATGCGGGAATAGAACAGCATGATGAGCTCCCGCGCCGCCAGCCTCCGTTGTCTATAATTATCCACAGTCAATCTGGGTTTCAGCTAAAGACCCCCTGCTCTCCCACCGCTGGGTTATTTTGAAGCAAATCCTATACATACCGTCTGGAAATACTTTAGTAGGTATCTAAAAGATAAGGACTTACAAAAAAAAAAAAAAAAAAAGATCATCGTCACAGAAAGTTCCAAGGCTAAAAGCTCAAATCGTCCAGAAATCCTTGAACAAATCTATTAATACGTGGCTCAGATAGGCAAACCAGGGAGGCGGTTGCTGAAAGCTGTCGGCGTCGGAGTCTCTGGGGCGAGAGCGTGTGTGTGTGTGTGAGCGTGTGCGTGTGCATGAGCGCGCGCGCGCGTGTATGTGTGTGTGTGTGTGTGTGTTAGAAATACAAATACCCGGGCTCCGGTCCTGGGCACCTGAACCCAGGAAGCCTGGGGAGAGCCCGGGAGCCCGTGGGAAGGACCATCCCAGGGTTGAGTGACTGGGGGCGGAGTGTCTATGGGTGGGAGCGTGGCCCCCTGCCCCCGCCCTTCCGCGTCGCCCGGCTGAGCCCGCGGCGCTGTCCCCACCTGCAGATGTTCGGACAGCGGCGCAGCGTGCAGGCTCTGGAGCTGGCGCACATGCTCTACTATCGCAGCACTTCCAACAACTCGGAGCTGCTCAGCGCCTTGGCCCTGCGCGCGCAGGACGAACATGCCAAGGAAGCTCTGCTGGCGCACAGCTTCCTGGCCCGGCTGCCCCCCGGTGCGCGCGGCCAGCAGGAAGGTAGGACTCGACCCCGCACGCTGTGGTGGGTGGCCCTGCCCTGAGCACCGCCCCCGCCACGCCCCCTGCCCTTTGAGGCTCTGCCCCCACACCATCGCAGCCCAGTGGTGACGTGGCCCCACCTGGAACAGACTCCATCGAGACACCCCCCCCACACACTGCAGGCCCAGCACTCCCAGCTCCCACTGGTGAATCTGGCCAATTTCCGGGGTGACCTTGGCCCTCAGCAGATGGGACCCCCACCGCCTCCCCTGAACCCAGCTTCCGATCTTGATGGACCTGGTCCCTCCCTGGGGTGACCTCCCTGTTCTGACCTTATCCTGAGTAAGGGTCTTGGATCATCAGACTCCTGGTGTGGCACGCCCTCCTTTGCTCCCAACCTCCCTAGCGCTCCTTCCAAAAGAGACTCTTGTTCCCTCCCGATGTGTGCCTCAGGTTGTCTCCTTTCCAACAGGAACCTCCCTGACTTGTCCATATATGAGAGCCACAGAACTGGACCCTCCCAGGCCTTGTCCCACTTACTTGCTAGCCTCAACCGAACGCCTAGGCTTCTCCCAGACCCAGACCCCTCATGTTCCTTGCCCTGTGCCCTCCCTGCTGTCCCTTCCCGGTCCTTCCAGGTCCCAGTCACCTCCTCACAACGCCTACTTCTCTGCCTGCAGAGACCTCCCAGTGGCTCCAGTCGGAGGTAGAGCACTGGCTCCTGGCCCAGTCAGGCTGTGACGTGGCCTTCAATGGAACTCGGGCCCTGGCCCACCTGCAAGCCCTGACCCCCAGCATCGGGATGTTCCCACCCCCGGGCATCCCCAAACTGGACCCGTTGCCCACAGTCATTCCCGAGACCCCCCAGCCCGCACCCAGCAGTAACAAGCCCTGAGCGAAACCTCAGCCCAGCCTAGCCTCGCTCAGCCACCTGGGGAGGCACTAAGCCCCGCCTCCTCCACGATAAGCTGTCAATCAAAGCTACTATGCTTCGCCCCTCTCTTAACTTCCACTCACCCACAGGCAATCACTTCCGTTACAGTCTATTCTTAAACAAAGCTAGCAATTGAGACAGCCTACAGTTGCTAGGCAACTCCCTGGACAGCCAATCAAAGCTTTTTGGCTCGGCTTCTAGGCCATACCTTAGTCCCACCCTCACCGTAAACATCCAAACATGGCTTGGCTGAGGAGGAGTGTCAGCCAATCACAGCTGTTCAGTGTTAACAAACCACTAGGCACAGGGGTTAAACTGTGCCCTCCCGAGGCCATAGATCACTGTCTTTTTAGCCCACTCCGGGCAAAATGCCCAACACGTTCACCAAGGCGGACCCCCGTCCGCAACCAATGGGAGCCGGTTAACCCAGCTCTCTGGCCAACTGCCGATGACAGCTGCTGGGCACTTATCAACCTTAGGCTGCCAGTTGTCGCCGCACAGAAGCAACCAATCAATTTCTAAAGGAAACTCGATCTTTCTATCAATTGCCGCTGCTCCTCAGGCAGACTACCTGGTCAACCGCTGATCAGCTGGTCCAGGCTAAAGGGGTTGGGAGCCTTATGTCAGGCAGAAAACCGTGGGTCAGGAGCAATCAGAGACCATCCTCACTCCAAGACTCATTTCCACTCAGGCCCCCAACAACCTCAGGTGCCTTCCCTGCCCAGGTCCCTCACCCTTTCTGCAGAAACTACCTCGGTCTGGATCTTTCTTCCACCAGTGGCCTGTGCAATATTTATTGGTTTGTCAGTTTCACCCCATCCCCTCTCCCAAAGGAATAAATCATGTTTAATAAATCTGGATGAGTGGGATAGCTGCAGGGGTTGAAGAGAAGGAAAGCATCAGAATCCTGGAAAGAAGAGACTCGATCTCGGGGCGGGGGGGGGGGGGGGGAATGCATTTGGGTGGGGCCTAGGCAGAGAAAGCCCTAGTCCTAGGGAGAGACTGGGTTCGCAGTTGGTGAAATAGACTGGCTGCGTGTAACAGAAGAGGATCTTAGAGAAGACCTAGCTCCTGAGGAGAGGCCCTGGTTCCCCAAAGACTGGGTCTTACGAACAGAGAAGATAGGACAGCCATGTGCGGTTGTGCAAATTGTTCACTGCACAAACCCACACAGCCAAGGCACGGGCGGATGTAAAATCCAGCCATCTCCCCGCCCCCACATGTGTCCTGGTGGGGCTGGGTAAGCCTGGAGGGGGAGTGGGGATGGCATCTAATTTTTGCTAAGGTGTCATATGGGCTAGGGGCAGAATTGGGTGGAGGAGGGGAAAGAAGAGGGGCTGGGTCCTAATGACGGAGGTGTCTGAGTTCCAAGAGGGAAACAGAAAATCTTCCCAGAGGTGGGCGGAGGGGGCGGGGTGGGGGGGTGGTGGCGGCGGAGACCAACAATCTAGAACAACACACACCCTTCCTGGTTGAGAGAAAGACACCCTTGTACACGGAAAAAGAGGACAGGAAACCCACATGCCTGGTCCTTCCCGACAAGTGCTTAGAGGTCTAGACTCGGGAGGAATCCTGAGACAGGAGGGCTCAGGGCGTCAGGTCTGTGAAAGGGGAAAGGCGGCTGGGACCCCGGCTTCCTGTGTCTTGGTTTAGAAGGGACTGAGGGCCTGGAGCTGGACATTCTGAAGGCTGCCGCTGGAGGGGCTGTCCCAGGTTCAGGAAAGATCAGGCACGAGCAGCCTGGGTCCCTGAAGGAGGCAAGGAGGAAGGAAGGAGGCAAAGGCGGAGCAGGCGGTTAAACGGTCTTATTTTCTGGAGGAGGCCGGGGGCGGGGGCTTTGGGGCTGAGACGGAGGGGCCGGGCACCGGCAGAGGCGGCAGGGCGACGCGGGGCCCTCACTCCCGCTTCCGCAGGTGGATGTAGATGACGCCGCTGGCCAGGGCGAGGGGGAAGGCCACCCAAGCCAGGGCGAAGCAGTAACCGAAGCTGCCCCCCGGCGGGCGTTCCGCCAGGATCTCCTCGGCGTGAATGGCGTAGATCAGCGCCCCGGTAAACACCGCCACGCCTGCGGGGAGACGGGGACCAGGTGTCACGCAGTACCGGCAAGAAGACTGCATTTCCCAACAACCCACGGGGCAAAGAAGCCGCGGGAAAGCCAGGGCTCCGCACCGCTGCCTTCTGGGAGTTGTGGTTCGCTCCCTCAGAGCTCTGGAAGGAAGCTACCGCATGCTGTCCTTGGGCAATTTAGTTAATCTATCCATAAAATGGGAGATACTCATCCATAAAATGGGAGATACTATCCATCCATCCATTCATCCATCCATCCACTCATCCCTTCAAGGAATATCTTTTAGTGCCTTTCTGCGAGCCAAGCAGGAAAATAATGAATTAAAACGAGAGGGACTTTATAGGAACCTAAGAAGAGAATATTCCAGAAACTGAGGACTATGATAACTTAGTTCTCTGCACCTGAAGTCAAAAAGTTTTAAGGTATATAAACACCCTGAGGTGTCTGATACACAGTAGGTCCACCAGAAACAGAGGCTGGCTGCTATTATAAAATCACTACTATTATGATTCAGAGTTCTCTCCTGGAGTATTACTTAGCCAACCATCTCCGCACCCCCTTCCCTGGGATCTAAATTATTTACTCACTCCACTGTTCCCAGGCCCGGCTCCTTGAAGCTCTGAGTGTCAGCTTCGACATGACTCAGAGACGCACACCACAAACCACTGAATCAGTGAAAAGTACAACTCTCTGTAAGTCCCCAGGCAGAGAAGTAGCCTATGGAGGCACTTCAGGTGGTCCTTGGGCTGTTAATAATTGTTTTCTTTGACCGGATGTCCATTCTCGGGGCCCCCAGCACCCGGACAGTCCCCCTCCCTTCCCTTCAATTCCCCGGGGCCCGTGCTCACTGGTGCAAAGCTGGCAGAGGCCAGTGGCATAGAAGAGCCCGCCTCGCCGCATGGTGTAGAGCTGGAACATGAACAGGATGAAGGACAGGCAGCAGAGGATGAGGGAAAGCACCATGAGGACCTGAACCGCCTTCAGCCAGCCTGCAATAAGGAGGAGATAGCGGTGGAAGTCACAGTAGGTCCAGAGTTCCAGCTCCACCGGCTTGCTCATCGTTCACTGCCTCCACCCCATTTAGAGCCATACAACTTTGGATGCTTAGGAGTATCACTTACATTGACCTTGATTCCTATAACGTTGTTAAATTCCCTTATCAGTTCTAGAAGCTATTTTCAAGATTCCTTAGGATTTTCTACATGAACATGTCCTCTGGGAATAGAGACATTTTTACTTTTTCCTCTGCCCTCTTTATACCTTTTATTTCTTTTTCTTGTCCTGTTGCATTTGCTACCTCCAGTACAACACTGAACGGAAGTGGTGAGAACAGAAGTTCTTGCTTTACTCTTAGGGGAAAAGCATTTAATCTTTCATTTTCTTTCACTTAGAAATTTAGAAGGATACAGCTCTTATCCTTTATAACTCAGATGATACAGCACCGTAACCCCCCAACCTTCTTCAGGACCTTGGAAGGATTTAGCCCCACCCCTTTAGAACTTTAATGTGGTCCTGCTTCAACCCCTTGGAACTTGGACAAATTGGTCCTGGACATCCATTCCGAACACCAGTCCCATCTCCTTAGAATTTTGAAAACATAATCCTACCTGCTCAGAATCTTGGGAGCTTTCTCCCCATTCCTCAAACCTATAGCATGTGGCCTCCACTCTTTCTGAATCATAAAGGAGGGGGGCTTTTAGTCCATCCTCTCTAGAACATGAGCATATTGCCCCCTACCATCCAGATAAGAGGGTCATAATCAGCCCCACTCACTCAGCATTGGGGCCCAGACCTGCCCACTCAAACTTTGAGGGGTTCCCTAGTTCTTGGTCCTGTGAAGAGACCTGGGGTGACCCCTCCCCTTGCAGACTGGTTCCCTATCCCCCTCACCATTCTCGCTGACGTTACTGCAGGCCCACGTTTTGTTGTCATTGTTCCACGTGCAGTCATACCAGAGATTCAGGGACTCCTTCCCCGGGAGGGTCCACCAGGACTGGGAGGGACCGAGAAAGAAACAAAGGCAGGGTTAGGAAAGGAAAGTGGGTGGCGTCAGGGAGATTGTGGGAAGGGTGAGGAAAAGGGTCAGGTGCTGGAAGGCATTGACCTGGGAAAGGCACGGATTTAGTAAGAAGGGGTGGGAGCAGTCAGGGGAAAGGGCGGGGTAGAGGGAGGCAGAACTCAGAAGGGTAGATGCTAGGGAAAAGGGGTGGGGCCCGAGTGACTTTAGAAGAGGGGCCTGGCAGGAGTCTACAGGACAAGATGCCCCGCTGCCGCCAGAGTAGGCTTACCTTGTCCAAAGTGGCCACAAAAAGCAGGATGAGAATGAGGATGTGAAGGGCAGAGACCATCAGCAGGAGGAGAGACATGGCTGCGGTGGAAGCCTGGGCTGGGGCAGGGCGGGGGGGGGTGTCAGGAGGTGGTTGTTTCGAGAGGTTGGCACAGGGGTGGGTGAGATGCTTCAATCCTGGTGGAGAAGGGGGCTGAGTCCAGACTCCTGGGGGTGATGGAGAAGAGTGTGGGGGCCGTGACTCCTGAGTCTGAGCGGGGAGGAGGCTGGGGGCCCGGACTCCTGAATTCTCCAGGGGTTGGAGCAAGCCAGGGATGGACTCTTGGGTCCAGGAGGGAGGAGGACTAGCAGTGTGGCCTCCCGTCTCCTCAAAGTCCTGGTCCTGGGCACATATGGGCCAGGATATGAAAATTCAAGCTGATACCCCTCCAGAGTCATCAGAAGCTGGGGGCTTCCCCCAGAGACAGACATCCTTGATTCACCCCCCCTCCTCTCCTGGGGTGGGGAGCAGGGGGACCCAGTGAGTCATCCAGTGACTCATCCCATGCCCCTGCCTCCAAGAACCAGGGAAACCCCAGTCTCTGGCTCTGCCCACGAGGTCCCCACCCCACCCTGTTGCCAGTCTGGTGCCTGCTGGACATCTTGTGGGAAAAATGGGCGAGATCCATGCTGGGGGTGTGAGGTTGGGGTTGGCAGGGGGAGGCTTGACAAGAAGGAGCCAGCCTCCCAGGACGCTTCAGTGTCCAGAAAGGGGGTGCCTGTAGTCCCCCAGATGTGGGGTGTTCTCTGGCAAAGCCCTGATCTCAGCGTCCTCAGGAGGGAGTGGACAGCCATGGGGAAAAACTAAAGGAAGTTTACCAGTGGAGGGCTCTGCTAAGAACCCCGAATCCTTGCCGGGCCCCACCCCTTCCCGAATCTCCACCCCAAGTGCTAAGAGATCACTTCTTAAATTACAGTGATTTCCATGGGGTCTGAGAGTGGGGGCGTCTCTCCAGGCCTGGGGGTATCCTTCGCAAACTGCTGCACTCCCAAGTAAATAAAGAAATCCGGTCCGAATAACGGACTGGAAACTTACCGAGAGCGGCAGAAAAAGTCAAGAGTTGGAGTCTCGTCCCTTGCTGGGGCCTCCGCGCCCCGCCCTTCTCCTCCCTCCTTTCACCCTCTCGAGGCCCCCGCCTCTCTCACCGCCTTCCTCCCTCCCTCTCTCGCTCTCCCCTCTGGCTCTCTCCCTCCTTCTCCCCTCCAATCGGGAACTCTCTCTCTTTCTCTCTCCTTTCTTCCCTCTCTCTCCAGTCCTCACTGCCTATACCTCCTTCTTTCTCTCTCTTCTCTCTCTCCTGGCTTTTCTCTCTGCTCCTCTCAATATATACTGACCCTTTTATACCCACTCCCACCGCACCCAGCTGAGATCTGTGCCAGAGGGAGGGACTAGGCATTCTCTGGGCTTCCACCCACTGCCCCCAGACAGGCGTCTTCTGGGGCTCCCTCCCAGCGTTGAGATGAGAAGTCCTCGAAGCCCAGGAAGTCAGGGTGGGGCAAGCATGGAGGAGAGGGAAGGCCTGATTCTCAGGCCTCCAGACTGGGTCTTGTCCCGGGGCCGGATGTCTGCTTTCCCTGATGGGGCTTAGAACTGGATCCTTCGCGGAACGGGGGTCTGGGGGAGCAGGCCAGATTCCTGCTGCGTGGAGTGGGTTGAGAGCTGGGTTGGGGGGGCGGAGATGGCCCCACAGTGGGGGTCAGGGGATGGAAAATGGGAACACGTGAAATTCTGGAAGAGGGCAGGGGGCGGAAGTTGATGCCAGTGCCATTATTTCCTGCCTCAACTGGTTATTTCAACTCTCAGCCTCGTTTTCCTCATCTGTGACATGGGTACAGTAATACTAATAATACTGACAATATACTAATAGTGGTAGTCCTAATTCAGATACTTAACTCTAAATGAATAAGGTGGGGCGCCTGGGTGGCTCAGCCGGTTAAGCGTCTGCCTTCGGCTCCCGTCATGATCTCAGGGTCCTGGGATCGAGCCCCGCGTCGGGCTCCCTGCTCAGTGGAGAGTCTGCTTCTCTCACTGCCCCTCCCTCCTGCTCTGCTCTATCTCTCGCTCTCAAATAAATAAATAAATAAAGACGATCCCAGGGTCCTGGGATCGAGCCCCATATCGGGCTCCCTGCTCAGCGGAGAGCCTGCTTCTCCCTCTCCCACTGCTGTTCCCCCTGCTTATGTGCTCTCTCTCTCTGTCATATGAATAAATAAAATCTTTAAAAAAATGAATAAGGTAATACCGTTACACTAATGCAGCCACACGTTCATTCCTTTCTTCATCAAACATTGAACATCTATTATGAAACGGGAGGTCATAATAAAGAAAACAGACGCCTGCTGTTATCATGGAGCTTACTTTCCTGGTAGAGGCAGGCAGACCATAAAGAGAAAACCTACAAATGAAGTTGATAAATTTCAGACGGGTCGCTAAGTGCTTTGCAGGAAATAAAATAGAGTGGAGGTGATAAAGATGTGTGGGAGGAAGCTACTTTAAACAAGGTGATCAGACAAGGGCTCTGTGGGGAGGTGACATCTGGGCTGAGACCTGAGGACAGGAGTCATTTCAGTGCTGGAGGAAGAGGAAATGCGAGGCTGGAGGCAAGAACAAGCTCAGGTTGTTTGGAGAGCACACAGAAGGACCAGTGTGGCTGGAATAGCTGGAGGGAGTGGTAGGAAGGGAAATCAAAGAGGGCCCTTGAAGACTACAGGAGGAGTTTGGATTTTATTCTACAGGCAGTGAGAAGCCACTGGAGGGTTTTAAACAGAAGTGCAGTACCAGGGACTTAATGTTCACTATTATTATTACTATTATTATTATTACTTATTGTTGAGTTATTGAATCAGAGCGGAATGTGATTACTATACACCTGGGTCTCTTGGAAGGTTTGGGTGCTGGTAAAAAGTGAGGGACAGGGGACCAGGTGTCTGGGGTCCTGATATGGAATTGAGAAGTTGGAGGACTGAAATCCTAGGTTCTTGCAGGGGAAGGAAACTGGACGATGGGATTATCTTGATGGGGCCAGAGCTAGGGGGCAGGAGAGTGGTTGGTCATCTCAGCTCCCTGAAGGGGTGAGGGATAGGCAGTTCGGTGACTAGGCAGGAACTCAGGAGACCCAGAAATTGGGTACCAGTACAGCAGTCTACAGAGGCACATGGACTGGATTCAAACCCAAGCTGCTATACTCATTTGCTGTGATTTTGGACAAGTTACTAATAACCTCTCTATGCCTCAGTTTATCTGTAAAATAAGGATAATAATAGTAAATACATCATAGGGTAGTTCTTAGAGTGTCCAGTACATAGTATGTGCTAGTTATACCAGCACCGGGGCCCTGAATGGATTTAGTATTGGGGGACTCTAGTTCAAGGTCTCTAGGATTTGGGGAAGGGGAAAATTCTTGGGTCCACTGGGCCCCGAGGCTAGAGTTCGGAGTACAGAATTAGGGTCCTGGGGACAGAGACTGGGGGGTCTGAATTCAGAACCCCAAGGAAGTTAGAAAGTCTGGGTCACTGAGGGAAAAATTAGAGGCTGGAGGGGCATGTGCTTTTCATGGAGTGTAGGCAAAGGGGACCAGACCTGGCCCTGGAAGGAGTCTGGAAACCAGGGGCTAGGGAGATGGAAATGTGAATGAGGGGAAGTAGCAAACAGGAGGCTAGGACTCTAAATCAACTTCCTAGTGGAATCAGCGCCAGATTTGGGTACCCTGGGAATGCAGCGGGGGGGGGGGGGGTGCGTAGGAGGAGGTCCCTCAAGCTAGGACCCTGTGGAAGCGGGAGAATCAGGGAGTCCGAGGGCGGTAACGGGATCTCCCCCTCCTGGGCCTCCAAGGCTAAGAGCCGAGCTGAGCGCCCGCGGGCTGCTTCCTCCCACAGGAAACCGCAGGCCTCAGGCACACCCAGCCTGCAGGGAGCTGCACCCACTGCCCGCCCGCTCCGGGGAGGCCCACGTGGGCAGCAGCCTACAGCCGAGGAGGCGTGCCCTGCGGAGCGAGGGGGTGTGGCCAGGCGGGGGCGGCACGAAGAGCTCGCGGCCCCGCCCACTCCCGCCTCTCAGTGCGCGGACCCAGCAGGCAAGAGGCTTCGCAGGAGGCCGTTGGCCGCGCATGCGTAGTGAGTCACTGCGGGGACCGGAGTTGGCGGTGAGCTCTCCTCCCTCTCACAACTCGCGGCATCGGCACGGTCTTCCTAATGAATCTTCAAAATAACGTGGTCTTAACTTAAGACACACATCTCTCGGGCCTCGTCCCGAAGGACCTCGGCCTAGCTCCAAAGCCTTCCAGACGTTTCTCTCCCAGCCCTGGTTCCATTGGGTCTTTCAGCTCCTGCCTCCCCCTCCCGAAAACATACAGCCCGCCCCTCAGCCCCTCGCTGCCCGTTAGCGCCTTCCAGCCCTCCTTCCAGCGCCCTCCCACCAGGCCCGCCCGGTGGCCTTCTAACCACGCCCCTCGCAGGTCCGTGATGCTCCGGGCGTTTGCAGGTACCCGTGCCCCGCCCCTCGACAGCCCCCCCATTGCCCCGCCGCTCGCAAGGCCCGCAGCCCCGCCCTTTACGGATACTGGGGCCGGGTCCCTCTCCAGTCCCCGCAGCCCCTCCTTCCACAGGTACCGTGCTCCTTACAGGTCTCACGGCCCTCTCGAGCGCTGAAGCCCCGCCCCTCGTGGCCCTGCCAGCCCCGCCCCCCAAGGCACACCCGGTCCCTCCTCTCACAGGCCCCTCCCACCCCGCCCCTCGCAAGGCTCACAGCTCCGCCCCCGCAAGCTCTCCCAGCCCCGCCCCTCGCAGGGCTCCGGGCCCCCCAATCCTTCGGTACCCAGCCGCCGAGGTTTCCTCTGCTCTTCGGGCTGCCCCGGCCCCTCCTCCCCAGCCTCCCCTCCCACGGCGCCTGCTGGAGGCCTCGGTCCCACCCCGGCCGCTGTCCTCAGGCCTCATTGGCCCTTTATCTCCCCAGTAACCAGGCCACAACAGTGAGCTTGGAGGACCTGGGACAGGTCAGGCACTCCAGCAGGTAGGGACCGGGCCTCGCTCCCCACAGCCGGCCGGGGTTTCCCCCTCCTCCGTGTCTCCCTCCACAAACAGCCACGCCTCAGAAATGCTGAGAGCCTAGGGGGCCTGTCCCCGCGCGCGTGAGTCCGAGTGGAAACACGAGACAGAAAACAGGAGAGGTCGGAGGTCAGGAGGGGTGTGGAGAGAGGCCTGAGAGGGTCCCCCTCCAACCCATTGGAGGCCTTGAGACTCAAAGAGAGGCCAGAGCTGATTCCGGGGTCACCTTCCAATCCCTAGTCCCTCGCGGTTCATCCCCACCTTCCTTCCGGCCCTCTCCTGCTTGCTGTCTAAAGCGGTCCTGTGTCACCCCTACAGGAGCCCCTCCCGCTTTGGCCAAGATGCCGTTGGGACACTCTGCAGGGAGCACCCGCTCGGAGGATGGAAGCGAGGCCTTCCTGGAAGGAATGGGTAATTCATACAGTCTTGCTTTTTTCACTCATTCCTTTCCTCAGTTCCCCAAGTTCCAGGTACTGTGCTACAGCATACTGAGGACAGGGAGACCTTCCAGGAGGGCCCTCTAGCGAGGAACGCACATGCGTGGGAATGGAGGTGGAGCAGGGCGGAGGGATAGGCCAAGTCGGGGGAGTGGGGCAGTCCCGGAAGACTTCCTGCAGGAGGAGTAGTTCGAGTGGGGCTTGGAACTAACTCCTCCCAGGAGTTCCCAGTGGGAGCAGGCAGGGACGAGTGTTTCAGCAGAGAGAACAGCATGTGGCTAGAATTGGGTTTCTCAGCCTCCACATTGTTGGCACTTGGGGGCAGATCATGCTTAGTCATGGGGGCTGCCCTGGGCATTGTAGGATGCTTAGCAGCATCCCTGACCTCTGGCCATTACATGCCATGAGCACCTTCCCCTGCCCCATCCCCACATCGTGACAATCAAAAATGCCTCCAGACATTGCCAACTCTTTGTGCGGGGCAGAATCTCTGGTTGAGAGCCACTGGGCCGTGGGGGGCGGGGAGCTAGTGGACCAGACTCAAGAGGTGGGTAGGGTCAGATCGTTGGGGGCCTTGAACACCAGGCTGAGGAGCTGGGACATTGTCCTGGGGGCCCTGGAGCTCCAAGGGAGGCCTGTGAGCAGGGGAGAGGCAGGGTCAGCTCTGGGGGTAGAAAGACCCGCTGAGGCTGTAAGGAAGGGCGGAGAGGCTGGGGAGGAGGCTGGGGTGATGGTCCAGGCAGGACAGAAGGAAGCCTGAGACTAGAGGATGAGCTGAGAGTGAGGAAGGAGGATGGGACCGAGGACTGCTGGGTGATGGGGGCTGAAGTAGGGGAGGGAGTTGGAATGCTGTTCCCAGTTCTTGGCACCTATCCTCACCTTTCCCAAGTTCCAGATCGTATGTGGCAGGTCCCTGAGGAGCAGGAGGCCTGCCAGGAGCGCCCTCTAGTGGGAAAGTGTGTGCCCAAACCTGGGGCAGGAGTGATGGGAAAAATCCTGAGGTCAGCTTGGGGTACAGGAGTTGGAAGGGGTATAGGAGCCAAGATACAGAGCTGGAGGGCTGGTGGGGACTGCGTCTGCACTTCAGCTGCAGTTTGCGGGACCCTGAGGGAGCCAGAATTCCTAGGTCCTGGAGAGGAAGGGGCTGGGGCCTACTGGGTTCCTCCTGAGCCCCTTGGCTGGTCCTGCCTTCAGTGGATTGGGAGCTGAGCAGACTACAGCGGCAATGCAAAGTGATGGAGGGGGAGAGGCGGGCCTACAGCAAGGAAGTCCACCAGCGCATCAACAAGCAACTGTGAGCCCACTACTTGGTCCCGGAGCTGGGGAGGGGGCTCTTCGGGGGGCTGGGGGTCCGGCTCCTGGCTCCAAGGGGGGAGGGCCGGCCCCGAGTCTGGCCTTTAGTGATTCTGAGCTCTGCCGCTTGCTGGCTTGCTTTCCCCCTCCCTGCCTGGGCAGTGAGGAGATCCAGCGCCTGGAGGGGTTGCGAGATAAACTTAAGGTGCAGATCAGCATCGCCCAGAGCCAGGTCAAGCGGCTGCGGGACAGTGAGAGGCTGGAGAACATGGGCCAGCTGCTCAAGTGCCGGCTCCAGGTCCAGGCCGAGGTCAAGGAGCTCCAGGAGCAGACCAGAGCCCTGGACAAGCAGGTGGGTTCTGAGACCAGACTCCGTGGATCCCACTTAGGGGCAGGTATTGGAACTGCTTTGAGCCTTAGCTTCCTCATCTGAAAAATGGGCTTATGGAAAGCATCCTCGGAGAGTTATGTTCAGGCTCTAGAGGGAATATGGGTGTTTCTTGCTTAGCACTGTCCCACACGTCCCAAAAGGGGGCTGGTGTGGTTAAAGGGGAAAGGTTCACCTCCTGGAGTCAGCAAAGCCTGCATTAGAATCCTGGCCCCGCCGATCAGAGCTGTGTGACCGAGGGCAAGTCTTTACCTCTCTGGGCCCTAGTTTCTTCATCGGCAAAAAGAGGATGTTGGTAATGCAGCGGAGTCCACATAGGTTTCCAATGCCTTGACCTTGGCAACAATGTGACTTTTGTAGGTCAGTGTTCTTTCAGGTTTTTGTGACCATGACCTCCCGAGGCAGTTCATACACATGTGGATATAAACACACACATACATCTCAAAGAAAAGTTTCACCAGGTAATACTGATTTTTTCTAGGTGGGATTCATTCTGCGATTTTCTATTCTAGTCTTCATTTTAAAAAGTTGCTTGCCTAGACCAAAGGATTTCTTGCACACTGTTGGATCACAAACAGGACTTTGAAGGTTACTTATATCGGTGATCTGTATCACTTTCCTATTTTTGCTGTAACAAATTACCACAAACTTGGTGGCTTAAAATATAATACAAACTAGGGGCGCCTGGGTGGCTCAGTCAGTTAAGCATCCGATTCTTGATTTCGGCTCAGGTCGTGATCTCAGGGTTGTAAGATCGAGGAGCTCGAGCCATGGGTCAGGCTCTGTGCTCAGCACGGAGTCTGCTTGAGATCTTTTCTCTCTCTCTCTCCCTCTGCCTCTCCCCCCACTCGCTCATGTGCGCATGCTTTCTCTCAAATAAATAAATCTTAAGAAAAATAATACAAATGAATTATCTTACAGTGGCAGAGGATGGAAGCCCAAAATTGGTTTCACTGGGCTAAAGTCAGGGTGTTAGCAGGGCTGCATTCCTTCCGAAGGCTTTGGAGGAAAATCTGTTTTCTGACTTCTTCAGCTTCTAGAAGTTGCCTGCATTGCTTGGTTCATGGCTTCTTTCCTTGTCTGCAAGGCCAGCAGTGGGCAGCTGAGTCTCATGTGTATCGCTCCCACCTCTTCCTTCTCTGATTCGGACCCTCCTGCCCCCTTCTTTCACTCGTACGGACCTTGGTGATTGCACTGGGCCCACCCAGGTAATTCAGGAGAATCTCCCCATCTCAAAATCCTTAACTTCATCACATTTGCAAGGTCCTTTTTTGCTATTCAGGTCATATATTCACAAGTTTCAGGGATTAGGATGTGGACATATTAGCGGGGGTTAGGGGGGTGGGCATTATTCTATCTACCACATAGTTGTTTTTTTTTTTAAGATTTATTTATTTATTTATTTATTTATTTTTAAAAGATTTTATTTATTTATTTATTTGAGAGAGAGAGAGAGAGAGAGAAACAGCATGAGAGGGGATAGGGTCAGAGGGAGAAGCAGGCTCCCCGCTGAGCCAGGAGCCCAACGTGGGACTCGATCCCAGGACTCCGGGATCATGACCCGAGCTGAAGGCAGTCGCTTAACCAACTGAGCCACCCAGGTGCCCAAGATTTATTTATTTTTTAGAGAGAGAGAAAGAGTGTCGGGGGAGGCTGGTAGAGGGAGGGGGAGAGAGAAACTTAAGCAGACTCCGCACTGAGCGGGGAGCCTGACGCGGGGCTCGATCTCAAGACCCCGAGATCAGGACCTGAACTGAAACCAAGAGTCGGTCGCTTAACCAGCTGCGCCACCCAGGCTCCCCTATCACATAGTTTCCTTACATTTGACTTTCAATCAGTTTGTGTGTTCAGCTCTCAGTAGCCCCCGAACTGCCTTTTGGAAGCTGAATTCTGATTCACACACACCACCCTTTTGGCTATTTCATGATAATGCAGTGGCTTCCTGGGTGTTGACTGCTTGAATTAGTTTTCCTCAGTCTCTCACGGAAACTCATCAGAGTCAGGCCCAAACAGGATGATTTTATTATCTTGACTCCGTGATTTGCTTTGCCCTAACAACCTTGATTATGGAGAACTGTAGATCCGATGGGGGATAGGCTCTCTAGAGTATAGCTCTGTGAAGTTCCCTGTAAGGTCAAGATAAGATGTAGTTATCTGGTGGCATTCATTCATCAAACAAATATTTACTGGAGTGCCCCCTAAGTGCCGGGCCCTGTTCTGGGTGTTGAGGACGCGGCAGTGAGCCAAACAGACAAGGACCCTGCTGTAATGTAGTTTACATTCTACTGGAGAGACAGATAATAAGCCAAATCAAAGCTGAAGAAAGAATTTATTCAGAATAAATCATCTAGAATCCACCACAGAGAGACAAAAAGACAGAAATATGGGAAGGTGGTTAAGAGACATTGCAGAGGGATGATGGGGTGGCTCAGTCGGTTAAGCGTCTGCCTTCAGCTCAGTCATGATCTCGGGGTCCTGGGATCGAGCCCCACATCAGGCTCCCTGCTCAGCAGTGAGCCTGCATCTCCCTCTGCCTGCCCCTCTCTCTCTCTGACAAATAAATAAATAAATAAAATCTTTAAAAAAAGAGAGAGACATTGCAGATACAGTGGAGTTAAATATATGTCTAATAAGATGGGGCACCTGACTGGCTCAGTCGGTGGAGTGTGTGACTCGATCTCGGGTTGTGGGTTTGAGTGCCATATTGGGTGTGTAGAGATTGCTTAAAAAAATCAAATCTTTCTTTTTTTTTTTTTAAGATTTTATTTATTTATTTGACAGAGAGAGAGACAGCGAGAGAGGGAACACAGGAGCAAAGGGAAAGGGAGAAGCAGGCTTCCCGCCGAGCAGGGAACCTGATGTGGGGCTAGGTCCCAGGACCCTGGGATCATGACCTGAGCCAAAGGCAGATGCTTAATGACTGAGCCACCCAGGCACCCCAAATCTTTCGTTTTTTAATAAAAAATTTTTAAAAAGTTTCAGAAGAACAGGAAGAGAATGGGACAGAGATAATGTGTAATAAGATAATATATGAGAATTTTCCAGAACCAATGAAAGAACAAATCCATAGATTCAAAGATGCCTTAGAGTCCAAAACAGGATGAATAAAAAAAAAATCCACTTATATAGAAGGTAGAGAAATTTCAGAATATAAAAGTAGCCAGAAAATAAGATATTACTTCCAAAGGAGCCATAATTAAACTGACAGCTGATTTTTTAAAAGAAATACTGGAAATCAGAAGATAGATTATAACTTCACTGTTCTAAGAGGCAAAACTGTCAACTTAGAATCTTATACCCAGGGGCACCTGCGTGGCTCAGTCAGTAGAGCATCTACCTTCAGCTCAGGTCATGATCTCAGGGTCCTGGGATGGAGCTCCATGTCGGGCTCCCTGCTCAGCGGGGGGCCTGCTTCTCCCTCTCCCTCTGCCCCTCCCCCTGCTTGTCCTTTCTCTTGCTCTCTCTCGCTCTCAAATAAATAAATAAAATCTTTAAATTTATACCCAATAAAAATATCATCCATGAATGAGAGAGAATAGACATTTTCTGGCAAAAAAAAAAAAAAAAGGTAAACTTGACGTAGTTTTTCACAAACTGTATGTGTTAATGGACCAACTTTTAAAATTTCCAATCTACTACTGACTGCTACTTTTATTTTTAATTTTTATTTTTTTTTAAGATTTTATTTATTTATTTGACAGAGAGAGACACAGCGAGAGAGGAAATGCAAGCAGGGGGAGTGGGAGAGGGAGAAGCAGGCTTCCCGCCGAGCAGGGAGCCCGATGCGGGGCTCGATCCCAGGACCCTGGGATCATGACCTGAGCCGAAGGCAGATGCTTAACGACTGAGCCACCCAGGCGCCCCCTGACTGCTACTTTTATAAGGGTTGTGCTTTATGTGACTTGACACATACATTCAGCAGCACCCCAAAACACCATTTCTGATGCTTGCTTAAATGCTACTCTCATTTTCTGAGCCTATCACATCAAAGACTGATGACAGACGGTCCTTGGACTTGTACCTGTTTATAGCACCGTTCTATGTAGAAATAAAAAAGTATTTGATAACATTCAGCATCCATTCATGCTAAAAACTCTTAGGAAACCAGGAATAAAAGGAAATTTCCTGAATTTGGCAAAGGGCAACTCTAAGCCATCGACAGAAAAGATCATATTTGATAACAAAACATGGAAACGATTATCTTCGAGATCAGTAACAATATAAGGATGTCAGCTAGCACCACTTTGTATTTAACATTGTACTAGAGGTTCTATCTGGTGCCCTATGGCCAGGAAAAGGAAAAAAAAAAACAACAATGGAAACATTGGAGAGGAAGAAATGAAATTGTCATTGTTTGTAGATCATGTATTTGTGTACACGGAAGATCCAGAAGAATCTAGCACCAACTTACTGTAATTAATAGGTATTTTAACAATGTGGCTGGATACAGAATTAATATGCAAAGTTAATGATATTGCCCTGTATTAGCAATAACTATTATAAAATAAAAGAAGAAAATACACATTTATAATAGCCAAAAAGAAGTACCTATGAAGAAATCTAACAAAAGTGTGCGGGACCTCTATGGAGTAAATTGTAATCTTTTATTGAGGGATAGTAAAGAAGAGCTTAATAAATGTAGAGATCTATCCATAGATTGGAAGAGTTAGTGTCATAAAAAGTCAGATCTCCAAATTGATTTATAGATTCAATGTAATCCCAACCAAAGTACTGAAAGTTTTTCTTTTTTTTTGAATGGATGGAGTTGACAAGCAGATTCTAAGGTTTATATGGAAGTGCAATGGACAAGATGACTTAGACTGACTTAAAAGAAGAACAGTGTGAAAGGATTTGCTTTATCATTTATCAAGGTTTATTATAAAATTCTTGTAATTGATGCAGAGCTAATCAAATGGATCAATGGGACAGAAGAGAGAGCCCTGAAAGAGACCAATGCACATGTGGACACTTGACGTATGACTTCAAGAAATGGAAAAAGAGGACTCTAATAGTGGCGCTGTGAAAATTGGATATTCATATTGTAAGATGAAACCAGACCCTTACCTCACCTTGTACCCCCAAAACTAATTCTGGATGGACCAGAGATCTAAATGTGTGAAGGTGGGGAAGGATTTCTTAAATAAGTTATAGAAATCTCTACTTCTAAAGGAAAAGATTCGCTTCCCAGGACTTTAAGGTTATTTTCTGTTAAAAGAGTGTGCAAAGTCATGGAATGGAAAGTTATTTGCAACACATGTAGCTGACAAAGGACTAGTATCCAGAACATAGAAGGAACTCCTAGAAATTATTGAAGAGTCAGCCCGATTGTATTTATTTACTTATTTTTTAAAAAGATTTTATTTAAAAAAATAAAAAATGAAATATTTTATTTATTTGAGAGAGAAAGAGAGAGAATGAGTGGGGGGGAGGGGCAGAGGGAGAAGCAGAGGAAATCTGATGTGGGAGTCGACCCCAGGCCCCTGGGATCATGACCTGAGCTGAAGGCAGACGCTTAACTGACTGAGCCACCCAGGTGCCTGCCCAATTTTAAAAAATAGTCAAAGGATTTGAGCTGACACATCACAAAATAAGAAATTCAGATGTCCAATAAACGTCGGAATTACTCATCACTCATTAGTAATCAGAGAGGGGCAAATGAAAATCACAATGAGAGTCCATTGAACACTCACCAAATGTTCAAAAATTAGTGTCCCCAAATACCAAGTGTTGGGGAGAGAAGGAGCAAGTGGGAACTCCTAATGAACTACCGTTGAGGGTATAAATTGTCACATGTATTCGGAAAAGTTTTTTTTCCCGCATTATCAATTAAATTTACAGATAGACATACCCTGTGATTCGGGGTCACCCCCACTTGGCATGGTCATCAGAAGCAGTCTTGAGTTCCACCTGACATCCATGCTCACAGGATGCGATAGGCTATATAACTTGGTACCACGTTCACTTTGTAGGATGATGGAGGGCAGGAAACCACAGCATCAAACACACCTTCCCTGAGCATCCAGGGACTGCTGCTCAGCACCTCCAGTTGGGAGATACCGCATGAGCGGCTGGGTGTTGCCCACTCTGGAATAGGGAGGCTTCATATACAAGAGGAGTCACTTCTCCAGCAGCTCAGGAGGATAGGGTCTAAGTCAAAGCCCCCACCAGGAGCATACTCAATTATAAGAAATTCCCCACAGGGGCGCCTGGGTGGCTCAGTCAGTTGAGCGTCCGGCTGTTGATCTCAGGTCTTGATCTCAGGGTCGTGAGTTCAAGCCCCTCGTTGGGTGTGAAGACAACTTAAAAAAAGAATACCCGGGCGCCTGGGTGGCTCAGTTGGTTAAGCGACTGCCTTTGGCTCAGGTCATGATCCCAGGGTCCTGGGATCGAGTCCCGCATCTGGCTACCTGCTCAGCGGGGAGCCTGCTTCTCCCTCTGCCTTTGCCTGCCATTCCTCCTGCTTGTGCTCTCTCTCTTTCTCTCTCTGTCAAATAAATAAATAAAATCTTTGGGCGCCTGGGTGGCTCAGTTGGTTAAGCGACTGCCTTCGGCTCAGGTCATGATCCTGGAGTCCCGGGATCGAGTCCCACATCGGGCTCCCTGCTCGGCGGGGAGCCTGCTTCTCCCTCTGACCCTCCCGCCTCTCATGTGCTCTCTGTCTCTCTCATTCTCTCTGTCTCAAATAAATAAATAAAATCTTTAAAAAAATAAATAAATAAATAAAATCTTTATAAAAAAAAAAAGAAAACCCCACAGAGAAACCAGGTTTCTGTTTAGTGCTGGTCACGTAGGCCCTAGAGATCCATGAGCCCACTCTCAGTCCTTCTAGTCCAATGTAGTTCACCAATCAGGGGTCATTTTTATAATAAACACTCTTGCCTGGGAACGGAGCTGGCATTCCATATTTACCTTAACCCAGTATGTTTCCATGGAAACACCCTGTTGGAAGAGAGTAAGCCAAAGTCACCTTCTAATAGAACACAGGTTTAGATCTATTGTTAACTCTTCCTCCCGCCCAGCAAGTACACTTCTGAGCACATGCCCTGGAACCAGGATTCTTGTAAAGGAATGTTGAAAGAAGCATTAGTCACATTAGCCAGCTCCAAACTGGAAGAAACCCAAATGTCCATCAGTATTTGAATGAATAAATTGTGGTGTATTTATATCATGAAGTAGTATACAGTGATGAAAAATGAATGCAACACAATTACACACAGCCACAAGGAAGGAAGCAAGACATAAAACATACAGGTAACATGATTCCATTTACATAAAATTCAGAATCAGGCCAAAGTAAACTTTTGCTTAGGGGTACATACATGGGTGATAAAACTATTAAGTAAAAAAAAAAAAAATGAATTTCACTTGAGGAAGTATGGTAGACAGAATGATGGTCCCCCCACCCCCACCAAGATGTCCACACTGTAATCTCGGGAACCCTTGAGTATGTTACTTTACATGGCAAAAGAGACTCTGCCGATGTGATTAAAGATTTTGAGATGGGGAGGTTACCTTGGATTGTCCCGGTGGGCCCAATATCATCACAAGGGTCCTTATAAGGGAGAGCTAGGAGTGTCAGAATCAGAGAAGATGATGTGATGATAGGGAAGATGTGAAGAAGAGAAGCAGAGGTTGGAGTGGCCACGAGCTAAGGAATACATAAATCAAGGAATCCAGCTTCTAGAAATTGGAATTCATTCCAGTGGAATGAATTCTCCCCTGGAGCTTCCAGAAGGAATGCAGTGAGAGTGTCCCCTGCCCCCCGCCCCGCCCCAACCTCCTTCCTGGGGACCCCACTCAGCATGTCTAGCATCCAGCTGCTAGAGTTTTGCACTGTCTGTGAGCATCTGTGCTTTATCTCGGTTTATTTTTTTTTATTTTTATTTTTTAAAGATTTTATTTATTTATTTGAGAGAGTGCGAGAGAAAGAGCGAGAGAGAGTGAGCAAGGTGAGGAGCAGAGGGAGAAGGAGACTCCCTACCGAGCAGGGAGCCGGATGTGGGGCTCGATCCCGGGACTCCGGGATCACGACCTGAGCCGAAGGCAGCCACCCAACTGGCTGAGCCACCCAGGTGCCCCTCGGGTTTATTTTGTGCATGTGTCAGCAAGGTGTGTCCTAAGGTATCAGAAAAACCTAAGAGAGGTTATTTTTGGGCTAGGGGAATGCTATACATTTTTTTCCATATGAATTAATGGTAATTCCTTCTTCACTTTATGCCTGTTTGGCTTATGAAGGGTCTCATAGGAATGCTCTACTTTCAGATAATGGGGAAACCTATACTCTCGTCTTGGCTGTAGTGAACATATCCCAAGGTGACCCCGTGTACTACCCACCCTTCAGTGGGGGCAGAACCTGTGACTTGCTTCTGGCCCCTAGTAGACTGAAGAGAGGTGCTCTCTGGCTGGCCGTCAAGATACAAGCTGCCATGCCACGTAAAGGGCCACCTGGCAGGGGACCACGCGATGAGTCCAAGATGAGACCGCAGCCCTGCAGCTCTGGGAGACCCCACGCAGAGGATCCAGCTGAGCTGTGCTGGACTCCTGACCCATGGAAACTTCGAGATCATAGATGGGTATTGTTTTAAGCCACCAAGTTGGGGGTAGTTGGTTTTGCAGAAAGAGAAAGACGAATACAGTGGTTAATTCCAAGCTACCAACAATTTAACTCATATAATTCCTGAAAATGGAACAATCAGCTAGCTTTCAAGAGCTGTTCTGGGGTCCAGTCTTGTTCTGCCAACAGATCTACTTGAAATAAACCAGTGTTTTCATCCTAACAACCTAGAGACCATTTGGGGGAAGGAAAAAAAAAAAAACATATATATATATATAAACTATTTCATTCTCCAAAACTACAGTTACTTACCTGTGGGATGTTTGTGCCTTTCGGTCTTGGAGTCAGATTGGACTTACCACTCTGACTCCATGCTGATTTCTGTGCAGTACTTGCTTTTCTTTCTTTCTTCTTTTTTAATTGAAAATTTTACTGGGATAATTGTAGCTTCACATGCAATTGGAAAATGTAATACAGAGAGATTCTTTGTACCCTTTGGCAGTTTCCCCCACTGGTAACATTTTTGGATGTTTGGTTTTGTATCACGGCAATGGCCAAAAACGCGGTTTCACAAAGATGTGACTCATTGAAAGGAACATGGCGCCGCCTTGTGTTGAACCTGTGAACTGCCTTGAGTTGGTAGCTCACGCAGTGTCTGATCCACGTCGACGTTTCTCCCTCAAGACTTAATATCCCCGTGGTGCTCCCTTTGAGTTTGCAGCGGTGCTCTGGGGTGCCCAGGTGCATGCATTAGTTTTCTAGGGGATGCTGTAACTAAGTACCACAAACTTTGGGTGGCTGAAATGACAGGAATTTATTGTCCCACAGCTTTGGAGGCTGGGAGTCCAAGACAAAAGTGCTGGCAGGGTGGCGTTCTCCCTGTATGCCCGTCTGTGTCCAAATCTCCCCTTTGCAGAAGGACACTGGTCATATTGGAGCAGAGTCCACCCTAATGACCTCATCTTAACTTGATTATCTCTGTAAAGACCCTGTCTCCAGATAAGGCCACATTCTGAGGTACTGGGGATTAGCACTTAAACATAAGAATTTGCAGTGACAGGGGTGTGGGGGGTGGACAGGACATAATCCAGCCCATAACAGCACACAAATTGGGAAACACAATTTTTTTTTTTAAGTTGGTGCCACACCCAGCATAGAGCCCATCATGGGGCTTGAACTCACAACCCTGAGATCAAGACTTGAGCTGAGATCAAGAGTCGGACACTTAACCAACTGAGCCACACAGGTGCCCCGGGAAACACAGTCTTAAGCAATGCATGTATTCATTTGATCTGTATGTTTTATTGAGAACCTACTCTGTAGGTTTTTGTCAAAAAAGACAAAAATCTGCCCTTGTGGAGCTTCCAATTTATTTGGAGAGACGGCATGCCCCAAATAAAGATGAACACAGAAATGAGGACGGGTTGGCAGTGGTTTCACGCATAACAAGACACAGGGATTCTAATGGCGCCCGAGCTCATTCTCACCATCTCTCAGTCTCTTGTCTCCACTTTGTCTACTGGCCTCATCCTCCCAGGAACCCCGTGTGCTGGGGACTGTGACAGCACAAGTCCCGGAGTCCCATCCATCCAGCTCATGCATTTCCCCCAAAATACCGGGAAGGGATTCAGGCTGGCTCAGCTTGGGTCGATCAACCGGTCCATCCCTAGGACAATCACCGTGATTGTCGGGACCCGGGTCATGTGGCTGGCAAGGTGCCTTGTTGTGTTTGGAAGCCAGAACCACATGGGAGGTTGGGCATTGTTAGCAGAAGAGGCAGAAGAAGAAGGGCATCATTAGAACAGATGGCTGGGGCCACAAGGATGGCAGATGGCAGCTACGCTCAGCCACTCACCCTCTCTTGGTGCCTCAGTCTCTCCCACATTCGGCCAACAAATAGATTATCTTCCTCTTTCATCCAGATCCAGGAGTGGGAGACCCGGATCTTTGCCCATAGTAAGGATGTCAGGGCCCCAGGACTCATCCTGGATCAGAAAGTCAAGATCCGGCAAAGGATCAAGATCCTAGAAGACCAGTTGGACAGGGTGAGAATCATCCTCTTGGCTCTTTCCAGACCTGATCTCTGGGCTTTTGGGGGAAAACTGATCACGGGGTCAAGTTCCAGAAACGATGGACCAGATTCCTGGAGGGAGGCAGGCCTGAAACACTGCGCTCCCACAGAAGGATCAGGAGACCCGATCCTGGATGGATGGAGGGTTCCCAAGGAAAGGAGACTGATGCCTGGGTCCTTAGGGTGGTTGGGCAATGCTCTCAGGGTCCCCAAATTGGGAACGGGCTCCACCTCTGACAAGTGTCCACTCCTTGGCTGAGTGTGGAAGAGGGAGGCAGGCCAGGCCTCAGACGGACTTTTGCACACCCCTCACCCCCCGCCAGGTCACGTGTCGCTTTGACATCCAGCTGGTGCGGAATGCGGCGCTGAGGGAGGAACTGGATCTCCTGCGCATTGAGAGGAGCCGCTACCTGAACATGGACCACAAGCTGCAGAAGGTCAGTGGCCCTAAAACCCGGGACCCCTTGGCCCAGCCGGGGTAGAGGAGAGGATTCAAGAGTTACCCCACCAACCCCAACACCGTGGTCTCAAGTACGGAATCAGCCAGAGTCAGATGCCTCTAACAAAGAAAGCAGCCTCGTTCAGACTTGCAGAAGCCAGAGATGTCATTTTGAATATCATCAGCCAGGGCAATCAATGAGCCAGCAAAACCACTTATATTCTGTGGGTATCTCTGTAACCTTTGCTGTCCCGTGAGGACCCTTCCTTTCTCCTCCACCTTCCCTTCCCTGAGAGAATAGTACAAAGAACTCTAGCCTTCACCAAGATTGATCATTTGCCATATTTGCACACACACACTCTCTAATTATTATTTTTACTGAAAATAAGTTATTGTTATGATTGCTGAACTGTTTGAGAGCACGTGGCAGACATTATGCCCCTAAGAACTTCAGTGTGTATATCCTAAGTTTAAGACCATTTTCTTGGGCGCCTGGGTGGCTCAGATGGTTAAGCGTCTGCCTTCGGCTCAGGTCATGATCTCAGGGTCCTGGGATCGAGCCCCGCATCGGGCTCCCTGCTCCTTGGGAGCCTGCTTCTCCCTCTGCCTCTCTGTCTCTCATGAATAAATAAATAAAATCTTAAAAAAAAAAAAGAAAAAAAAAGACCATTTTCTTGCAGAAACACAGGGCAGTTATCCAAGTCAGGAATTTCAGTGTTATTACAATTCTAAATAGTCCCTGTCTAAAGTTCTCCAATGGTCCCAATGACGTCCTTTATAGCTAATTTGATTTTCCTGCTCCAGGCTCCCAGCCAGGGACCCACACTGCATGTGGTTGTCCAAAGCTCTGTTTTTGGAACCATTCCTCAGCCCTGCTTTGTCGTCATGACTTTGGCATTTTGGAAGCCAGTCATGTGGTACAAAAGCCCCTCGACGTGGGTCTGTCTGATCTTTCTTCACGATGAGATTCGTGCTGCGCATTTTGGGTGGAATATCTCAGAGGTGATGTTGTGTCCTGGGTGCGCATTCGGTAGGAGGTACAGGATGGAAGTTGGTCCCTTAACTGGTGATGTTGATGTTGGTCCCTTGGTCAGCCATGTGTCTCCAGTGTTTTCCCTTTGTGGGAAGTAAGTGGAGCTCCTCGGAGACCACGTAAATATCCTGTTCCCTGGCACATTTCCACTCGGTTGTTTGGGCATCCATTAACGGTTCTTGCCCGGATGATGATTACCGTTATAACGGCTGCTGAATGGTGATCTTTTATCTACCTCTCTCGTTCCTCCTACGAGAGAGGAACGTTGTAAGAGAGCGTTTTACTTAAGGAAGAGCTTCTCATTCTTCCCCGTGTACTTGTGTGTTATCAGTAAGCATTCGTGGATTCTCACTTTGCTCCATGGCCATCATCATTCATTATGATGTTCAACTTGTCCCAGAGAAGGGAGACAAGTTAGTGGGAGCTAGTGGGAGCCCTTCAAGCTGGCTTCTGTGACCTTTTGATGTGCCCTTGGTTGTTGATTATTTTTTTTTTAAGATTATTTATTTGAGAGTGAGAGAGAGCACGAGTGGGGGGAGGGGCAGAGGCAGGGGGAGAAGCAGGCTCCCCGCTGAGCAGGGACTCCCCCCCCGACTCGGGGGCTCGATCCCAGGACCCTGGACTCGATCCCAGGACCCCGGGATCATGACGTGAGCCAGAAGCCAGACTCTTCACCGACTGAGCCACCCAGGCGTCCCCTGCATATGTAAACCTTAAAGAGGGGTTCCCAAACCAAAACTACTCCAAAAGGTATTCCAGAGAAACACCATTTCCTCTCCGTCTCTTCCAGTTCGTTCCCTGTGTGTGTGTGCACGTGTGTGTGTGTGTTCATATACATATGTATATGAATGACTGTATGTGTAACACACTTTATATGTGTGCATATATGTATATTGGATATAAATATATACACGTTATATTTGTGTGTAAATATATATGTAATTTCCTCCCTCTTCCTCCCGAAAAGAGCCCTTTTTACCCATAATACTGCAAAGACATTTCTTTGGAACTAGAAAACAGGTTCGTGTGGTCACCATTATGAAATTCAGGCAAATTGCTGAACAAGACCACAAAGTTAGGTCGGTGCTCTTCAGAATGTTCTGGGCTGAGGGTTCCGCCGGAATAAGCCCTCTAAGCTGGCATTCCAGCTCATCAGTTTGGCATTCCCTGTACTCGGTACCCCTTTAAGATCCCTTTCCCCCGCGGCCACTAATGAGGAAGGTCCACAAATCTGGATGGCGCAGGAGTCCCCCGTTCTTGTAGGGGAGCTGCCGGGCCTAAGGGAAAGCCCTACAGTGAGGAGCTGTAGGAAGGACATTGGTTTTGTTCTCCCACAGGAAATCGAGCTTCTGCGACACATGGTCAGCTCCCTAATGGTCTCCTCGGCAGCTGCCTACACTGTCAGGTAGGGACCCTCCTGGGGCCGCACAGAGCTCAGGCAGTACGCACCTTGCCCTAAGGCTTTGGCGGGAGGGGTCAGAACTCTAGAAATAGACTCTCATAACCTATTATTTTTTTTTATGGGGTGCCCCTTTCCCTCCTCCACTGACTTCTCAGTTCCTCTGGCAAGGCCCCACTCGTTGAGTGTATGGATTAACCTCTTTGGCCCCAATCTGTTAATAGCACATAGCACATGGGGTGTGGAGAGAATGAATCAAGATGGTGCATGCGGCCCCTCAGGTGGCAGGGGCCAGGGGGCTGGGGAAGCATCGGGGCCTGAGGGTAATTAGATTGCTACTTATCAGTATTGGCTGAAAGGGACAGAGATCCTATTGGGCCACCTTCAGACGGAGTCATGTGTGTGGAATCCGGAAGCCCATCTCTGTCCCCGGGGCTGGCTTTCTTTTCTTTTTCCTTTCTTCCTTCCTTCCTTCCTTCCTTCCTCTTTCTTTCTTTCTTTCTTTCTTTCTTTCTTTCTTTCTTTCTTTCTTTCTTTTTATTTATTTTGTTCTTTCTTTCTTTCTTTCTTTCTTTCTTTCTTTCTTTCTTTCTTTCTTTCCTTCTTTCTTTCTTTGCTAAGACACACATAACAAAATTTACCACATTGAAATGTACAGTTCAGTGGCATTTAGGACACTGGCTTCTGGGTCCAAAACGCTCCCATCACCCCAAAAGGAAGCCAGTACCCAATATGCAGTCACTCTGTCTTCCCCAGTTCCCTGGAAACCACTGGTTTCCTTCCTGTGTCTACCGACTTCCCTGTTCCAGGCATCTCATGGCAGCGATTCGCGGATTCAGTGATTCGCTGAATGTAGCAGTTTCGGAGTTCACTCATGTTGTAGCCCAGATCAGTATTTCCTTCCTTCTTGGGGCTGACTCTGCAGTTTCTCGCCTTTGGTCCGCCACGACCCCTTCAGAGCCCCCACTGCGTCTCACGGCTTCTGCTCATGCATGGCTTCCAGGGAACTTGACCTTCAGAACATGACCTTCTGTGGCTTCTCTCCACGCGTCCTTCTAGCTGCAGCTCCCTGCTCTTGCATTCTTAGCCCTTCTCAATTCGGTTTCTGAGAGAGAGAATCCGAGTGGCCCGGCTCCTCTCTTCTGCCAAGTGCCACATGTGGTGGGAGCCTCTGCCGATGGCGGTGGGCGGTGCAGCTGGGTACAAGGACAGGGTGGTCTCAGCTAGAAGGCCCTGGGCGGCTAGCCCGCCGACACTCCTGGTCAGACCAGCGAGGGTCTCCAGCGCCTCCTTGTTGGATGACCGGGGCAGGTCGCATCCCCTCTCTGAGTCTGTTTCCTCCACTGTGACATGACCATAATAACGGCAGGGCCTGGCTCTCAGCAAGTCAGGGCCCCTCTTCCCTGCCTCCCGGTTGGCATGGAGCCCAAGGCACAGAAAGAGATGTGAGTCCTAATCCCTGAAGGGCAGCCACCAGCACCTGGAGGTGTCACTGGGGCTTGTGGGCACCAGAGGAGGCTTCCCACCCAGGAGGACTGATGTGCATTGGTCTTTTTTTTTTTTTTTTTTTAAGATTTTATTTATTTGCGAGAGAGAGAATGAGAGACAGAGAGCATGAGAGGGAGGAGGGTCAGAGGGAGAAGCAGACTCCCCGCCGAGCAGGGAGCCCGACGCGGGACTTGATCCCGGGACTCCAGGATCACGACCTGAGCCGAAGGCAGTCGCTCAACCAACTGAGCCACCCAGGCGCCCCAATAGGTCTTCTGGTTTTGTTTTTGTTTTTTTTTTTTAAAGATTTTATTTATTTATTTGAGAGAGAGAATGAGAGAGAGAGAGCATGAGAGGGGGGAGGGTCAGAGGGAGAAGCAGACTCCCCGCCGAGCAGGGAGCCCAATGCGGGACTCGATCCAGGGACTCCAGGATCATGACCTGAGCCGAAGGCAGTCGCTTAACCAACTGAGCCACCCAGGCGCCCTGATGTGCATTGGTCTTAAAGGAATCTGAACAGAGCAAGAAGCTGGTGCTCTGGGTGGAGGCAAAGCTGTGAAGGTGGGAACTAGAATGGTCCATGGGCAGGGACCTGAGGACACTGGCCTGCTAGTCTCCTGATATGATGACCCTCTGACCTTTGACCCTGTGACCTGGGAAGTAGGTTTGGGACCCTCGGAATTTGCAGTGCGGCGCGCTGTGTTCAAAAGCTTAAAAGCCACATTTTCCGACGGGCAGGCCCGAAGGGGCTCAGGGCCGGAGGCTTCTAGAGCGTCCGTGATACCTCAAAAGGGTGTGCACGTTAGTGTTGGTGATGTCATCCGTCTGTCCAACATGAGGCCCTGAAGGGTTCAAGCCTCTTATATTTCCAACCACACGACCCCCAAACTCCAGCACCATTACCTTATCACCTGGGTCTGCCCCTTCCGGGCCTGAGTATAATCTCTGACTGTACCCTCCTCACCATCCCGCCTCCTGCTCTATGGCTCACGTGGTCATGCCCAGGCCGCCCGGACGCCCCTGTGCGTGCCCTGCAGCAATGCCCCATCAGTCCCTTCCATGGCCCAGCACACCCCCCAGGCCCCCGATTCAACGCCCCCCCCCCCCCCCGCAACCTGGCTCACCTCTAGGAACCTAGAAAGTTTTCTGCCTTTTGTGACCTCGGGGAAACTGCAACCTGATTCTGCCCCCGCCCTGGGACCCCAGGCTGACCCCGATCCCCCAGTCTCCCTGACCCCTGGGCTCACTTACCCACGCCCACCCCACCCCAGGGAGGAGGCAAAGAGCAAGATAGGCTTGCTGCGGGAGAGGGCGGAGAAGGAGGTGGCCCAGAACGACTCGGAGGTGCAGATCCTGCAGCGGCAGATCGCGCACCTGGAGCAGCTACACCGCTTCCTCAAGCTCAAGAACAACGATCGGCTGCCCGACCCCGCGGTCGTCGAGAAGCGCGAGAGACGCGGTGAGGCCGGGCCAGGCCGCCAGGCCCGCGGGGCTCGGGGTCTCCCGGGGCGGGGCGGGCGGGGCGCGCGCGGCCTTCGCTCAGCCCACCCAGGTCCTGCTGCGCCCCTGGCCGCCGCGGACGCCGACCTCAGCGCCCCTCCTCCTCCCCCAGCCCGCGAGGTGGCCGAGGGCCTCCGGAAGACTTCCCAGGAGAAGCTGGTGATGCGCTGTGAGGACGCCATGAACAAACTGTCCCAGCTGACCGGGGAACGCGACCCGGACATGCTGGTGGAGAAGTACCTGGAGAGTGAGTACGGGGCCGCGCCGACGGGGCGGAGGGAGGAGGCCCAGGTGCGGGACCCCCGCACCCCCCCCCCCAATCAGGCGCAGGTTGAGCTCCGTCCCGGTAACCGAGGGCCTCCTGGGGGGCCCTGGGGACTCCGGCACCTGCGCTGGAGACTCGGGGCGTCAGGCGCGCCCTCCTCGCCCCTCTTAGGCCGCCCAGCCTCTGCCCCTCTTGCCCTGTCCCCAGTCTCTCTCCCTCCCCGTCGGGCCTTCTGAGCCCTTCCTTCTGTGTGTGTCTCCCTCTGGCCTGCATCTCTCAGTCCCCTCAGTGTGTCTTTATGTCCGTTTGTTTCTGGGTGTGTCTGTCTCCCTGCCCCCCCCCCCCAATTACGGGCCTCCCGGTCTCTCTCCACATCTCCCCTCAACCTCTGTGTCTCTCCCTCCGGGTACTTGTTGCTGTCCTCTCCCGGGTCCTGGGCTCTCTCCCTACCTCTGCTGTTTTCTCGCCCTCTCTTCTCTCTTCCTCTGTGTCTCTGCGTCTCGCAGCATTTCTGGGCCTCTCTTGACTTTGCCGCCGTCTCTTTCTCTTACTCTGACTTGCTCCGATGTCCTCTGTGTCCCCCCTGGCTTTCTGTGCCTCTCCCTCTCCGTCTCTCTTTGCCTCTGCGGGCTTGTGTCTGTGTTGTCTTTCTCGACATCTGTCTTTCCCTGTCCCGTGTGTCCGTCTGTCTCCGGCTCTCCGGACCCGCCTCTCCCGCCTCTCTCCAGTGGAGGAGCGCAACTTCGCGGAGTTCACCTTCATCAACGAGCAGAACTCGGAGCTGGAGCATCTGCAGGAGGAGATCAAGGAGGCGCGTGAGGCCCCCTCCCCGCTCCGCTCCCCCCTCCGCCATCTCCTCTGCGTGCGCCCCCCCCCCCCCCCGAGCTGCCCCCGGCAATGGGCGCCTGCCCCGCCCTGCAGATGCAGGAGGCCTTGGCGAGCACGCGCACCAGCGAGGATGACGTGCGCGCGCAGCAAGAGCAGCGGCGGAGGGACTTGCAGCAGCGAGCGGACGGGGTGCACGCCGAGGCCCTCCGGGTCGAGGCCAGCTTCCAGGACCTTCGGGGCCAGCTGGAGAAGCTCAAGGCGGGTGAGCGCCTGGCCCAGCTTTTTCATGTGGGAGGATGCGGTGAGCCACCCGGAGGGCCCAGCCTGGGGCCGGCCACGGGCAGACATTCCACAGCGTCTTTGTGCCCTGGCTTGTCTGTCCATCCCGTATCCTTCCTGCCATCCTTCCTGCCATCCTTCCTGCCATCCATCCGGCCATCCTTCCTGCCATCCATCCGGCCATCCTTCCTGCCATCCTTCCTGCCATCCACCTTGCCATCCACCCTGCCATCCACCTTGCCATCCACCCTGCCATCCATCCTGCCATCCATCCTGCCATCCTTCCTGCCATCCTTCCTGCCATCCACCCTGCCATCCATCCTGCCATCCACCTTGCCATCCACCCTGCCATCCACCCTGCCATCCACCCTGCCATCCATCCTGCCATCCATCCTGCCATCCACCCTGCCATCCATCCTGCCATCCACCCTGCCATCCACCCTGCCATCCACCCTGCCATCCACCCTGCCATCCATCCTGCCATCCACCCTGCCATCCATCCTGCCATCCACCCTGCCATCCACCCTGCCATCCACCCTGCCATCCATCCTGCCATCCTTCCTGCCATCCATCCTGCCATCCTTCCTGCCATCCATTCTGCCATCCACCCTGCCACCCACCTTGCCATCCTTCCTGCCATCCTTCCTGCCATCCATCCTGCCATCCTTCCTGCCATCCATCCTGCCATCCTTCCTGCCATCCATCCTGCCATCCTTCCTGCCATCCTTCCTGCCATCCATCCTGCCATCCACCCTGCCATCCACCTTGCCATCCTTCCTGCCATCCTTCCTGCCATCCATCCTGCCATCCTTCCTGCCATCCTTCCTGCCATCCACCCTGCCATCCACCTTGCCATCCATCCTGCCATCCATCCTGCCATCCTTCCTGCCATCCATCCTGCCATCCTTCCTGCCATCCATCCTGCCATCCATCCTGCCATCCTTCCTGCCATCCACCTTGCCATCCACCCTGCCATCCTTCCTGCCATCCACCCTGCCATCCACCCTGCCATCCACCTTGCCATCCACCCTGCCATCCATCCTGCCATCCATCCTGCCATCCTTCCTACCATCCATCCTGCCATCCTTCCTGCCATCCTTCCTGCCATCCATCCTGCCATCCTTCCTGCCATCCATCCTGCCATCCTTCCTGCCATCCATCCTGCCATCCTTCCTGCCATCCTTCCTGCCATCCTTCCTGCCATCCACCCTGCCATCCATCCTGCCATCCATCCTGCCATCCTTCCTGCCATCCATCCTGCCATCCATCCTGCCATCCTTCCTGCCATCCTTCCTGCCATCCTTCCTGCCATCCATCCTGCCATCCTTCCTGCCATCCATCCTGCCATCCTTCCTGCCATCCATCCTGCCATCCTTCCTGCCATCCTTCCTGCCATCCACCCTGCCATCCACCCTGCCATCCACCCTGCCATCCATCCTGCCATCCATCCTGCCATCCACCTTGCCATCCATCCTGCCATCCATCCTGCCATCCATCCTGCCATCCACCCTGCCATCCACCTTGCCATCCATCCTGCCATCCATCCTGCCATCCACCCTGCCATCCATCCTGCCATCCATCCTGCCATCCATCCTGCCATCCACCCTGCCATCCACCTTGCCATCCATCCTGCCATCCATCCTGCCATCCACCTTGCCATCCATCCTGCCATCCATCCTGCCATCCACCCTGCCATCCATCCTGCCATCCATCCTGCCATCCATCCTGCCATCCACCCTGCCATCCACCTTGCCATCCATCCTGCCATCCATCCTGCCATCCACCCTGCCATCCATCCTGCCATCCATCCTGCCATCCATCCTGCCATCCACCCTGCCATCCACCTTGCCATCCATCCTGCCATCCATCCTGCCATCCACCTTGCCATCCATCCTGCCATCCATCCTGCCATCCACCTTGCCATCCATCCTGCCATCCATCCTGCCATCCACCTTGCCATCCATCCTGCCATCCACCCTGCCATCCCTCCAGTGTAGAGTGCTCAGGAGTCAGGCTGCCCTGGGTTTGAAGCCAGGTCTATCATTTGGGAATCTTGGTGTGTGGTTTCCTGGGCCTGATCCCCCTGGCAACGGGATGGCAGTGTGTACTTGGTGGGTTGTCGTGAGAATTGGATGGGCTCACCGACGGGAAGCTAAGAAGGTGGCCGTGGTGCTGGTGAGCAAGCCAAGGAGCCACCTCGTGTCACACACAGTAGGAGCTCAGGTCCAGGAAGATCCTCCTTTTCTGTCCTGACCATGACCATGACCCCATGACTATGACCATGACCGCTGCACCATGCCTGGTGTTAAGTGAGGAGTGCCCCGAGGGCAGGGGTGGGAGGAGACCAGCAGGGACCCTGGGTACTCACAACCATCCCAGGGCCTAGCACAGAGGACCCTCAGGCACCCTGGGAGCCTCAACTCTGCCGGAATTGGCTGGGCCCAGTACAGAATGGAAAGGTAGGGCCCTTTGTTAAACAAGACAGGACAGCAGAGCACCAAGCCCAAGGCGGGGCCCTCCTGAGTGCAGGCGCCCTGAGCCCCTGCACCTGCCGCTTGCTGAAACCGGCAATGCTGGGTGGCTGCAGGCTTCCTGGAAGCGGTGGTGCTTGAGGCTGATTTTGAAGGATGAGTATTTAACTGAAGAGTTGGAGGTAGAGGGTACTCCTAGCAGGTGGGGTCGGGTCAAGGCCTGGAGATACTTGTAGGAATGTAGGCTTTTTGTGTGGAGAAGGGGTGCAAGGGTGTGAGTGGGAGGGGGAAGGCGGCAGATTGTGAAGAGGTGCCAGGCTAGAGCACTGGGGAGCCATGGGAGGGCTGTGAGCAGGAGAGGCCGTGGACAGGGGTGGGAGGGAGGAGGTTGGAGGAAGAGAGGATGATGGAGAGGAGGGGACCGGACCCAGAGGTATCAGACGGATGGGCAGTGGGGGGGATTGGAGGGGGTCGCACGCACAGGGTCTGGCCTGGCGGGGGTACGTGGGAGAAGGAATGGGTTTGGGGATGACCCTGAGCTCAGTTGAGCCCTGTGGGGGGATGTTCAGGGAGAGACCCCAGGAGGAAACCATATAGGAGTCGGGAGCTCAGGTGGAGGCAGCTCGGGGACAAGCAATGGAGACACGGTGCCATGGGCTGCAGATTTGTGTCAAGGTCACGGGTGCCTTCTAATGTCACTAACAATAGCCAGTTCCCCTGAAACAATAAGCAGATACAAGCGGGCCACCCACGGGCCAACTGTGAGAGCCGAGGGTGGGTCATGACAGTGGCAGGGGGGCCAGCTGAGGGCCACGGCTAATTCAGTCGGGTGCAAGTGGGGGCCAATATTAAAAAAAAACGAAGAAGGCAGCCTTGGTGGTGCATGGCTGTCCTCTGACCTCTCCCGTTCAGCACCCATGTGAGTGCTTCTCTGGGCGGGGTGGGGGATGGGGCAGTGTGGGGTCACTGGGTGGGATGGAAGTCAGGTGTTTCTGACGGAGCGTGAAGAAGGCCTTGAAACTTGGTGGTGCCTTTATCAGCTTTCCCATTGCCCTCCCTCGCTTTGTGCCTTCTGTGGTTCCGAGCCCCGTAGCCAGGCCCACAGCCACGCTTTCCTGCTGCCTGGCTGGCTGAGGGGGCAGCGAGTGGAGACCCGAGGGCAGCAGAGGGCGGGCCTCCCAGCAGGAGCTGAGTCTGTGACAGCCTGTCCCCCCCCACAACCTCAGACATCCAGCAGCTCTTCACCAGGGCCCAGTGTGACAACACCATCATCAAGGACCTCCTGGGGGTCAAGACCCACATGCGAGACCGGGACATTGGCCTCTTCCTGGGCCTCATCGAGAAGCGGCTGGTCGAGCTCCTGTCCGTGCAGGCCTACCTAGATTTTCAGGTGGAGATGTAGGAGGCTCTGGGGGGGGCGGGGACAGGGAGCCCAAATCTTGGAAGCCAGGGCCTTGGGGATGAGCTGACCACTGTTTTATCCACCCTCTAGAACTACACCTCCCCGAGCTGGGTTAACACTGCCCTCCTGGTTCTGGGCCAGAGCCCTGAGGATCTTCCAAAGAAGATGGCCCTGCCTCAGCTCCCTGAGAACCAGTGAGGCACAAGGCAGGAGGGAGGAGCAGGGGAAGGCGATTCCGTGGGGGCAGAGGGACAATGAATGGGATGGAGGGTTTGGGGGAGTGGGTGCTTTGGGGGGGACCAGGAAGAGTTGGGGCTCCAGAGAACTGAACTGGCCCCAGGGAGACCAGAAAGGCAAAGGGCACCCAGGCTGACCAGAGCATGGCTAACGGTCTCTGGGTATAGCAATGAGGGGCCATCGGCCTTTTGTGGCTACAAGTGTCCTCCCTTCCTGCCTTCCCCCCACTTTAGGGAGGACACCCCAGGCTTTGAGGCCAAAGATGACGCTCCAATGAGCGAGGAAGAGCTCCGGAGCCAAGTGACAAAGCTGGTGAGGATGGGAACCTGCCGGGTTCGGGGCAGGACCTCAGCCCTGTCCTGGAACCTAACTCGCCTCCCCCACAGCTGGAGGCTCGGGAGCTGGCTGAGGCCATGAAGAAGGTCGATAGCACCCCGAGCGTCCCCAGCCTCTCCAGTACCCAGAGGGTCAACTCCGGCTCACCCTCGGTGATCGCCAAGAACCCCAGTATCATCCCCGCGTCCATCCTGAGCCAGAGGACTAGTGGCATCCTGGTGTCCAGTGGAGGCCATGCCACTGGTTCCAATGTCGGCCGTGTCACCTTTGGTGACCCCGGCTCCAGCACAGGCCACGTGACCTTTGGTTCCGTCAGCGCCATGGGAGCACCGCTCTCCAGCCGGGGCTCAACGGGGGGCCGTGTGACCTTCAGAACCCCCAGCTCTAGTAGCTACCTGGGGTCCACTGGATACGTGGGGTCCAGCGGCGTCCACGAAAGCCATGCAGGTGCGGAGAGCAGAGGCATGGAGTCAGAATCAAGTGGAGGCCTCGGGTCCAGCAGAGGCCAAGTCTCGAGCCCTGGCCCCACCTCCAGCACCAACAGGGGCTCCACCACCAGCAAAGACTAGGGCGCCCACCCTGCCCGTGGCTCCTTGCTAGCCTTCTCGGCATTTCTGCCTCGAGGTTTCCCCGTGACTCTCCACGGCTCTCTTGCGCCACATTTGTCTGTGCCTGCCCTGCACCTGCCCTGCACCGTGTCCCCGTCTGTTTCCATCCGCTCCTCGCCATGTCCTCAGCTCTGTTTCCTGGTCCCTTTCTGTTCCCAACCCTCCTTTCCCTTCCTGTCTCCCAATTTCCTGTTCTCCTGGCTTCCCATTCAGCGTATCTCTGTACTGGGTTCGCATCTCTCCCCCCAGCTCTGCCCTAACCCCTCCGGCTGTCCCCCCTGACCACCTCCTGTTTCTGCTTCCTCACCTCTAATCCCCACTCCTGCATCTGTCTTCCAGGCTCTCCTTGTACCTCATGTCCCTGTCTCTGTAGCTCCTCCTTCCTCACCCTCCCCAGGAGCCCCCAGTACTGAGCAGCGGGGGGAGAATTGGAGCAATGATGTCAGGGTCAGCATGAGCTGTGAGCAGAGGAAATAAAGGTCAGAGCCTGAGTTTGACCCCAGCCTAGTTACAAGTGTGTATGTGCGAGCAAGCTTGAGATGTGGCTCTTTCCTCTACCTCCAGCCTGGAGATGTATGACCTTGTCCCTATTCCCATTCATTCATGCGTGCATTCATTCATTCATTCATGCATGCATTCATTTAAGATTCATTTATTTAGAGAGACAGAGAAAGAGAGAGTGAGTGGGGGGAGGGGACAGAGAATCTTCAAGCAGACTCCCCGATGCGCAGGGAGACCGACGCTGGGCTGGATCCCATGACGCATGAGCTCATGACCTGAGCCGAAACCAAGAGTCAGATGCTCAACCGACTGAGCCACTTGGGGGCCCCTATTTCTTTTTTTTTTTTTAAGACCACCACATTTTAGGCTCTACTGAAAACTAGGATGTATCAGTCAGGATAGGCTGGGTTATGCTCCAGTAACAAACAAGTCCAGGATCTCAGTGGCCTCATGCAGCAAAGGTTTATTACTCGCCAGTGTTACTGGTCTTTTATGGGTCACCTCAGGGCTCTGCTCCACATCATCCTTGTGACCCAGGCTGAGGGAACAGCATCTCTCCGGAGCGCTGGCAATTCTTTGGCACTGGGAAGAGAGAGAAAGTGGCGAAGCTGCAGTGACTCATACAGCTTCTGCCTGGATATGAAACATGTCACTTCCACTCGGCATCTGTTGGCCCAAGCAGGTCATTCAACGATGCATAACTTCAAAGGGGAGGGATGGTGGGAAGTGCAGTCTGTCCATGTGCCTGGAAGGAGAGAGGGAAAAGAATATTTGAGGACCTCCCTAACGCTGGGGTCACAGAGATAAAGTAGACTGTCCCCTCCCCGCTGTGGGCTGGTTTGGGAGGGAGGGGGATTAGAACACCGTGGGGCACTCTTTCGGGTCCTGCTGAATGCCCTGTCTAAATCTAATATGACCAAATCCAGACAGATACTCCATCATCCACCTTCCCAGTCAAGGAAGGTAATACTCTGGGCCTCGTTCTCCTTAAAATAGGTGGATGATTGTGCACACCTCAAAGACTTTTTGTGCGAAGAAATGAATTGGTCCACATGAAGCCTTAGAAACAGTACCTGGCACATAATATAATGCTCAAAACTATCTGTGATCATGTGTATGATGGTCCATGAAGGGAAATTGACATAGTGCTTCTCACTTGTTCAGATAACCCAGTCTTCCTCTCTCCTCACCTGGCCCTATCATCTGGGGAGGCCCCCCCATTGCTACCTATTTAACAACTGGCTTTTCAGGAAAAAGAATGAAAACAAAAGCAAAAACCTTGATTTGTAGTGCCTGCCCAGTCCCAAACTTTTTAAAAATGGAAGTTGCCTTAAAATTTTTGACAGCAAAAAATCTCAGTTCCCAATGAACAAAGCTAATGCCTCAACAATTTTAAAACTTTAACAACAAAAAGAAAAAAAAGTCTCCTTGGTACCAGTACAAAACCCTGATCTAAAAAGAAGGCACTTTGGGGCGCCTGGGTGGCTCAGTCGTTAAGTGTCTGCCTTCGGCTCAGGTCATGGTCCCAGGGTCCTGGGATCGAGCCCCGCATCGGGCTCCCTGCTCCGCAAGAAGTCTGCTTCTTCCTCTCCCACTCCCCCTGCTTGTGTTCCCTCTCTCGGTATGTCTCTGTCAAATAAATAAAATCTTTAAAAATAAAAATAAAAAGAAGGCCCTTTATATATATAGTTTTAAGATTTTATTTTTATTTATTTGAAAGAGAGCAAGAAATATCACAGAGGGAGAGGGAGAAGCAGACTCACTGCTGAGCAGAGAGCCCAACGCAGGACCATGACCTGAGCTGAAGGCAGACGCTTAACCAACTGAGCCACGCAGGTGCCCCAAGAAGGCACTTTAAATAGCAGGAGGATAGGGGCACCTGGGTGGCTCAGTTGGTTAAGCGACTGCCTTCGGCTCAGGTCATGATCCTGGAGTCCCTGGATCGAGTCCTGCATCGGGCTCCCTGCTCGGCAGGGAGTCTGCTTCTCCCTCTGACCCTCCCCCTCTCATGTGCTCTCTCTCTCTCTCAAATAAAATCTTAAAATAAATAAATAAATAGATAGATAGATAGATAGATAGATAGCAGGAGGATAGTCTCAAGATAAACCAGGATGTAATCTTGTTGGTACCGTGGACCCCAAATGGACTGGCTGGTCTTACCTTCCGGGCCCCAACCCAAGGAGCATAAGCTAGTTGTGATCAAAGCCTTCTAGAACTTTTTAGTGGGATATCATGACTTCTGACCTCCGGGAGGTCAGCCAGGTCCTTTTTTTTTTTTTTTCCCCCAGCCAGGTCCTCTTAAATGGACAGCGCTTGACCTCACTGGCTTGACCCTAAAAAAAAAAAAAAAAAAAAAAAAAATCTGAAGATAGGGATTAATATATGCTAATGCAGGAAAACCCCATTTTTGCTCCTTTGCTAGATCACAGAGGCTTTAAGGAACTTTTCGCTGCAGAGGGTTATCTTGGACCTGGGTCCTGAGCTGAAAGAAGATGTGGATTCCTGCTTTATATGGAAACTCTAAATGACCTCCACATGGGCGGGGAGTTGGGGGGTAATGTTGGGGGGCATCAGAGTTTGGTCTCGGCTTCAGTAATTGTCCAAAATGTGCCAATCAATGTTGGCTTTGGCCTTGCCTCTGGAAGCATGAATTACCACCTGCATATTTCAGTGTGATATCCCTGAACTTGTGGGTGCTCAGTGATGTTGCAATCACGTAGGTTACTCACACACACACACACACACCATCACAGGGTCATTTATAGGAGCAAAACACTTTAATTGGACTTCCTAACTTTTTTTTTTAAACATTTTATTTATTTATTTGACAGAGAGAGAGAGAGAGAGCGAGAGTAGGAACACAAGCAGGGGGAGTGGGAGAGGGAGAAGCAGGAGCAGGGAGCAGGGAGCCCGATGTGGGGCTCGATCCCAGGACCCTGGGACCATGACCTGAGCCGAAGGCAGACGCTTAATGACTGAGCCACCCAGGTGCCCCGAGCACACCACTCTTAATCTCAGGGTCGTGAGTTCAAGCCCCACATTGGGCATGGTGCCTACTCTTAAAAAAAAAAAAAAAAAGTAAATGAGAAAATTAGGGTAACAGAAATTAAGTTCTCTCTTAATTCAAACCTTTGTATTTTGGTGTAGCTTTCAGACTAAAAATTCCTGGGGCGCCTGGGTGGCTCAGTCGTTAAACGACTGCCTTTGGCTTAGGTCATGATCCCAGGGTCCTGGGACCGAGCCCCGCATCGGGCTCCTTGCTCAGCAGGGAGTCTGCTTCTCCTTCTCTCTCGGCCTGCCGTTCCCCCTGCTTGTGCTCTCAATCTCTCTGTCAAATAAATAAAATCTATCTATCTATATATATATAAAATTCCTGTTTGGAATTAACAAGCTTCGGGGTGAGCCTGTGAGTGTCTGGGCAGCCAGCAGGGGTCGCCACCTTTCACGCTCAGGCATTCCCGACGTTCGGTCGTATGTGGTCCGGGTACCATTTAATGCCACGTGGGCTCACTAGTTTTATTTGTAAAATAATCCATCAGAGTCATGGGATTTAATTTTCCATCATGCATATGGGAAAAGAAGAAAAGAGGAAAAGGCTATTGATCTTCTGATCTGATGAGAAAGCTTACTTGTATTTGTAGAGGCTACATGCAGGAAGTCAGCAGGGCAGCAAATGATCAAGTAAGACAACCCATCAGGGTGAAAACCTTCCAGAGGGAACAGTTACTGGACATGGCCACAATTATTATAGTTTTTGGCATCCCAGAAAACCCTGTAGAAGTTGCTTCTGAGTAATATTAATAAGGAACAGGGCAAGTTGGAGGGAGTTAGAAATGTCCAGTCTCTCTGGTGCACTGGACAAAATTAATATTCTTGTAAAAAAAGTTGTCTTCTTCACATCTTATCAGCTCAGATCCTTTGAATTAACTTTATGATAAAGAACGCTCTCTTTTTTCCTTATAGTTGCTCTTTCCCCATTAGTTTGACAAATATTAAGTACGTACTATGTGTCATAATTGTACTAGCTTCCGGGGATAGAAGAGTGAACAAAGGGGCGCCTGGGTGGCTCAGTCGGTTAAGCGACTGCCTTCGGCTCAGGTCATGATCCTGGAGTCCCTGGATCGAGTCCCGCATCGGGCTCCCTGCTCGGCGGGGAGTCTGCTTCTCCCTCTGACCCTCCTCCCTCTCATGCTCTCTGTCTCTCATTCTCTCTCTCTCAAATAAATAAATAAATAAATCTTTAAAAAAAAAAAAAGAAGAGTGAACAAGAAGTGTAAAAACTGGTATTGCAGGAAGGAGATGGAAATAACAGCTCCCTTGGCTTCTGGACGTGCAAGTGCCATTCCCGTGCTCACATCTGGGACCCGGAGTCTCATCTTGGTGTGGAGCGGAGTCATGACCACCTGCCCTATCCACTGTCCACAATGACTTCCTCCTCTTTCTTTCTGAAGACAGGAAGGTGAGCACAGTGATCCCAGGCCCTCAGCAGCCCCTCCTCCAAAGCTCTCATGAACCACTCTAGCAGGAGGGATTCAGGCTGACCCCGACTCTCAACCCCCTCGAGGGTCCTAGACCTACACTGAGCAGACCCTTCCCTGCCTTCCCCTGGTCCAGGGCTGGGCTCGCTGTTTATAGATGGTCACCGTGAGCCCAGAATACATCCGAGGCCACTGACGGAGAAGCCAGAGAATCAAACCGGGAATGCTCTTGGTTCCCAGGCAAGTTCCCAGCACTGCCCTCGATGTCACAGTCACTTCCCCTTTGGCCCTGGGTGCGGAGAGGGATGGATGGAGAATGCAGGCTCGCTGGATCAAGGCTGTAGCTAGGAGACAAAACGAGTGGCTTCCCAATGCCTGCTTTTGAGGTGGGGGTGGGTGACTTTCCTGGTAGTGGTGGTGACATTGGGCAATCATGGTGATGATGGGTGTCGTGGTGGTGGTGGTGGGTTGGGGGTAGTGATGGTGAGAGGGAAGGTGGCGACGTGGTTGACGGCGGGGATGATGGTCATGCTGATGATGCTGCTGGCGTCGGAAGGGGCTGTGGTGATGGTGGTGGTGAAAGTGTTGTTGGTGTTGGAGATGCCAGCGGTTGTCACCTCAGCCGAAGACCCCTTATTGCCATCTTAGATCCGCTCTGTTCCATATGGAGACTCACATTTCTTTTCTTTTCTTTTTTTTTAATAAAGATTTTTTATTATTTGAGAGCGAGAATGAGAGACAGCATGAGAGGGAGGAGGGTCAGAGGGAGAAGCAGACTCCCCGCCGAGCAGGGAGCCCGATGCGGGACTCGATCCGGGGACTCCAGGATCATGACCTGAGCCGAAGGCAGTCGCTTAACCAACTGAGCCACCCAGGCGCCCCGAGACTCGCATTTCTAAGCGTGAACTCTGGGATGTCATTAATCTACATTACACAGAATAGAAAACCAGCCGGCCAGTGCAGCTCCATCTTACTGGCAAAAATGGAGAAAGGACTGAATTAAACTGTACTTAATAGCAGTGAAATTCGGGGCATTTAGTGAATTCTATGCTCCAGGAGCGAGGCAGAAACTAACACTGCAGCATATAACCTGTGTGGCCTTGGACAAGTGTCTTTACCTCTCTGAGCCCAGTTTATCTCGAAATCTGGGGGAATCCCTGGTGACAGCACAAGGTGGTGGAATAATACTGCTAGGGAATCGTCGGAGTGCTAACCCTTTTTCCATCGTAACTTTTGTCAGCTGGGAAAAAAAAAACAAAAAAAACCAAAACACAAAAAACCTGAAGATAATCTAGGACAGTGGCAAACACTTTCCTAGATTATCAATGGAGACTTGTTAGAGAGTCAGTGAATCAATTTAAGGGGATCTGACCAGAATTTCAAAATAGGAACAGAGTAGAATTAAAAATATATATATATATCATGCTGTACAGGGTGGCATTTCCTGAAGCTATGTTAATGTGCAATGATTTCTTACTGTGCATCACGGTCAGAAAAGTCTGGGAGCCTCTGGGAGACGGCCCCCAGCCTCGCACTGATTTCCAGACCCCCGCCGGGACCACTCCCGAGAGCGTCCCCCTTTCAGACGCGATCCCACCTCGCCCACAGCAAACCTCCCGGTCTCCCGGAGGCGCTGTGTTGGCGGGACTCGGCCGCCAGGTGGCGCGCGTGCCCCGCCGCGAGCGGGTTCTGCTCGGTCTGACCGTCCAGGCCCCGGTTTCCTCCTGGTCCCGTGTCGCCCCGAGGATCTCGTTTGCTGGGGCGGGAGACCCTGGACACGAATACAGCTCCCCCAGAAGAGCGCGGAGGGAGGGCTCGGGCGGTCAGGAAGGGATGCGGCCGTCCTGAGCCCCACGCCTCCCTTGATTCTGCAGTGATCATCCAGTACCTCCCTCTGCGCGCTGGACAGAGTCACCCCACCCAGAGCTCGCATCCCAGAGGGGAGGACAGACAAGAACCCCCAGTCACAACCCGCCAGTACAGGGACGCCTCCTTGCCCAGGGCTTAGAGACAAGTGCGGCGCGGGACAGCCGGGGGTGGAATCCCATCCCGCCCCCAGATGGCTGTGTGACCTTGGGCAGCTTGCTTAGCCTCCCTGTGCCTCAGTTTTCTCTGCTACAAAACGGGACAAGAGCACCCACAGCACAGCATTGTCGGGGGCATGAAACGAGTTAATATTTGTAAAGCACTTAGAAGGGGCCTGGTAGGTTTGTTAAACCAACTGTTACAAATTCCCATGTTGTACCTGTAGGAAGGCGTGGGGTGGCAGAAGGAATCCCAAAGCCGCATCCCTCCCTCCCCGCCCCTCCTTGGAGTCCAGGGATCCTGACTCCCAGGGAGGGTCCTTTTCCTCTGCGTGGCGCTCCCTCGGCATGGTCTGGGCGGATGGGGAGGGCCTGAATGCACCCAGATTCGTGGACAAAGCAGTGAGCCGAAAAGGCATGCGGGGGAGAGGGGCGGGGGGGGGGGCGTTGCGGGGAAAGGGCCAAGCGCGACAGCCCTCTCATCCACAGTGTGGGTCCCCTGCCCCCAGGTCCTCCCCGAACACCTAAAGCTGAACTTTTTGGGAGCCACGCAGCTGTGGACACCCAAGACCTGTGCTGTCTCTTACCCTCCTTCCCCTTTTCTTGCCTTCACAAGGTTAATTCAGGCATAATCACGGCCTGTGAATATTCAGTGATTTTTCACAAACTTACAGAATTGTGCAATCATCATCATAGTCCAGTGTTAGATCATTTCCACCATCCCCAAAGGTTCCCTCTTGCCAGCTTGCAGTCAATTTCCTGTCCCACCTCCAACCCCAGGCAACCACTGATCTACAATCTTGTCTCTAGATTTGCTTCTTCTGGAAATTCCATATAAAGGATCATACAATATTGTCCTAAAATACTTTTTATTTTATTTTTTATTTTTTAAAGATTTTATTTATTTATTTGAGAGAGAGAGAATGAGAGAGAGCACATGAGAGGGGGGAGGGTCAGAGGGAGAAGCAGACTCCCCGCCGAGCAGGGAGCCCGATGCGGGACTCGATCCCGGGACTCCAGGATCATGACCTGAGCCGAAGGCAGTCGCCCAACCAACTGAGCCACCCAGGCGCCCTTAAAATACTTTTTAAAAAATGAGCTCCATGCCAGGCCTGGAGCCCAACTCGGGGCTTGCACTCACAATCCTGAGATCAAGCCCTGAGCTGAGATCAAGAGTCCCACGCCCAACGGACTGAGCCACCCAGGCACCTCCTAAAATACTTACTTCTATTGAACATATGCAGCTTGTACAACCCAGCAGTTCTCCTCCAAGAGTAACTCATCCAGAGACTTATCAAAATTGGCTTTAGCAACAATGTTTATAATATTTACAGTGAGTTACATGAACAAAGGTCTCTTCAATGAATTAAATTAAAATTTAATTAAAAAAAAAACCCACAGGGCACTGAAAATAAAAGAACCAACCACCTGAGTTAATCATTCTCTGAAAAAAGCAGGACACAAAGACATATTCACTGTCATGCCATCGTATGTAGTATAAAAATAAGCAGAATCAGAAAATATATTTGGAGGGGCGCCTGGGTGGCTCAGTTGGTTAAGCGACTGCCTTCGGCTCAGGTCATGATCCTGGAGTCCCTGGATCGAGTCCCGCATCGGGCTCTCTGCTCGGCAGGGAGTCTGCTTCTCCCTCTGACCCTCCCCCCTCTCATGTGCTCTCTCTCAAATAAATAAAATCTTTAAAAAAAAAAAAAGAAATATATTTGGGGATTTATGCAAAGGCAGTAACATAAAGATGAGCAAGGGAATACATACTCATAGGGACAACAGTAGTCTCCACTTGGGGTCTGCAGGCAACACCTGTAGGTACAGACATGTATTGTAGGGCATTTAATAAACTTGTAATGGGCCTGGATGGTGCGTATGTGGCTCTTAAGACTTCTGTGTATGGGGGCGCCTGGGTGGCTCAGTCGTTACTGCCTTTGGCTCAGGTCATGGTCCCAGGGTCCTGGGATCGAGCCCCGCATCGGGCTCCCTGCTCCGCGGGAAGCCTGCTTCTCCCTCTCCCACTCCCCCTGCTTGTGTTCCCTCTCTCGCTGTGTCTCTCCCTGTCAAATAAATAAAAAATCTTTAAAAAAAAAAAAAAAAGACTTCTGTGTATGTACATTTTCATCTACTTTTAGGGAGCTGTATTTCCCAATTTTTTTTTTTAAATTAAGAAAAATAATCAGTATAGAAAGAGCCATGCCTCTTTATCTCTCTAATCCACAAGGAAACATGAGATAAAAGCTTGTTTTGTTCTTTCCTTTAGACCAGTGGCCAGCAAACTACAGCCTGTGGCCCAAATCAGGCCTGTAAGCTATGCATGGTTTTCCATTTCGTAAATGGTTGGGGAAAAAGAAGAGTATCTCATCAAAAGAAGAGTATCTCATGATATGTGAAAATTATATGAAATTCAAATTTCAGTGTCCATAAATAATTTCACATCCATTTGTTTTATGTGTTGTCTACGGCTTCTTTGTGCTCTAATGGACGATCTGGGCAGTGGAGACAGGGACAACGTGGCCTGAAAAGCCTACAATATTTACTCCTTGGCTCTTTATGGAAAATGTCTGCTGACCCAGGATAGACCCAGAGTCTTCCACAGTCCTCAGCCTAAAAGGAGATGCTCAAGAAGATGTATCTGATTAACAGCACAGTCTCAAAAGCCAGAATAACTTAGTTTTGAAGGTTTCCTTTGGTCAGTTAATAAACTTGGTATTTCATATATGTACTGTGGTTAGACAGAAGAATGGCCCCCAAAGATATGTATGTTCTAATGTCCAGAGCCTGTATGTTATCCTATATAACAAAAGGGAATTAAGGTCACAGATGGAATTAAAGTTGCTCATCAGCTGATCCTGAGATGGGAGATGATCCTGGGCTATCTGGGTGGGTCTGATGTAGTCGCAAGGGTCCTTATAAATGGAAGAGGAAGGACTCTTACAGAAGCGTAAGAGTCAGAGGGATGTGATGTTAGAATTCAACCACCGTTGCTGGTTTTGAAGAAGGAGAAAGAGCCATGAGTCAAGGAATGCAGGTGGCCTCTAAAAGCCGGAGAAGGCAAGAACATGAATTTTCCCTAGAGCTTCCAGAAAAGAAGAAAGTCCCGTGGACACGTTGATTTTAGTCCAGTGAGACCCATTTTGGACTTCTGACTGCCAGAAATGTGAGATGATGAATTTGGGTTGTTTAAAGCCACTGAGCAACAGGAAATTAATACGGGTACTAAACCCTGAACTTGACAATGAAAACACCTACTGCTTTGAAACTCGAAAGAAGCTGTTTAACATCAGAAAGTTTCCTTACCTTTTGTGCTTCAGGTTCCTCAGTTATAAGAGGGAGATAAGCATTTATTCATGGAGTGGTGGTGATAAATGTGATGATATATGTAAAGTCTTGCTCATAGTGAGGGGCATGTAAACTTTCATCCTTATTATATGAATAAAAAAAACTGTTAGTAAAAAAGGTGGTTAAAACATAGACTTAACAGGGTGGCTCAGTTGGTTAATTGTCTGCCTTTGGCTCAGGTTGTGATCCCAGGGTCCTGAGTTGGGCTCCCTGTTCCTCAGGGAGTCTGCTTCTCCCTCTGTCCCTCCTCCCACTTGTTCTCTCACAAATAAATTTTAAAAAAATGACTGAACAGAAAACTCACTTGTAAAAAAGAAAATGACCAAACTCCTATGCATCTAATAACATTAGTCTACAAATACATTAAGCAAGAATTAACAAAGCTGTAAGACTTTGATAATCCACTTCTCTAGTGAGATATTATATTACAAGCTTGCTCAGTAAAAGATCAAGAGTCAAAAATTTTGTTTGTAAGAGAATTTAAAACACTCAAGAAGCTTGACCATTCAGACATGTACTGGACCCTGATCCCAGCCAACACCAAAGAAATTCAGTGTTTTAAAACACACAAGAGGCAACACTGGCCCCACACTAGTTTTATCATTTAGCATTTAACTCTTGAGTTATAAAAATCTCCCCTAAAATGCTTCTTACTCAAACTAGGGGTTCACTTCATGCAATAAGTTTAGAAATGTAGTCTGTTGCAGCCATGGACACCCAAAAACATGCTACAAGGGAGTGAGGACTCTTGTGTTTTGAGGGTTGTGTTACTGAGGCCATGACCTTCATTCCAATGATCCTAAGATTGCTGTGCTAATTCAGGGAATTTCGTCCAATTTCCAGAGAGGAACTGGGAAAGAGAGCAAAGAGAACTTAGTTAAGAGAAAAAGAGTGACTCTCTCCTCTTTCCAACAGCTCTCTAGGAATCCAAGCCGGTGAATTCTGTCAAGGATGTAAGCTGTACCCACCATTAGTTATGAGAAAACATAGAAAATGCATTTTAAAACCTTCAACAGTGCTAACTCTGGAAAGACAAGTCTATGTACCCTTAGTACAGACGATGAGAAAAATTAATATGGTCAGGCAATTGACAGAATCAGCCCCATGAGACCGCAAAGAACATCAGAACATGTGTCCCGTATTAGCATCATAAAGACCACAAACTCTGACCATAATGCAGTCAAATCAAGACCAGTAAGCACCGACAAAAAATGTTATCACAGAGCACACTAAACCCCAATCTGAATTAAATGGGGCTCAAATAGGGCTTCATGTTGGTGAGACCATCTGTATGTAAATTCTAATGAAGCCACTACATATTTTTTTTTTTAAAAGATTTTATTTATTTATTTGGCAGAGAGAGAGGCAGGGAGAGAGGAAATACAAGCAAGGGGAGCAGCAGAGGGAGAAGCAGGCCTCCCACGGAGCAGGGAGCCTGATGCAGGGATCTGGGATCATGACCTGAGCTGAAGGCAGACGCTTAACGACTGAGCCACCCAGGCGCCACCGAAGCCACTACATATTGAAATTCACATGGCAGAGCTGCAAGGGCATAAGAGGGATTTTCATCATCTTATAGGATTATTAGGGAAGAAAAACGGGAAAATCATGAATTTTGGTCCCAGTTCAAGGATGAGACAATGTAACAGCAGCAATCGTAATATTTACTGTGTTTCTCTCCAACTATGTACTCATCTTATGGAAGGCTTTCTTCTATTACAATCACAGTATCTCTCCAGCACGTGGTCTCTTGTGTAACTTAAGGGCTGAGTGTTTAAAGAGGTCTTTCCCACATTCCTTACTCCCATGAGGAGTCTCCGCAGTGTGAGTTCTGACAGGGATTCCACTGAGACAACATTGAAGGCTTTTCCATATTCCTTAGATTCATGGGGTTTCTCTCCAATGTGAGAATAAATGTCTACTGAAGACGAAAGAAGGGGATTCCTGGATGGCTCAGTCCGTCAAGCGTGGGACTCTTGATCTCAGCTCAGGTCTTGATCTCAGGGTTGTGAGTTCAAGTCCCATGATGGGCTCCATGCTGAGCATGGAGCCTACTTAAAAAAATTAGTAATAAATAAAAAATAAAAAATCGTAAAGCTGAAAGATGAAAAGCTTTCCACAGACCTTACTTTCACAAGATGTGAATATGTAAATGTGTGAATTCTCACATTTCTATCCTTCAGGGAAGACTTGAGTTCCTTTCTAGTACGTCGTTATGTGCTTGGTATTTTGAGAAAATTAATGAAACTTTTCTCACATTGCTTTCATTCACAGGACCTCTCTCAACTGTGAATTTTTATTTATTTATTTATTTTTAAGATTGTTTTATTTATTTAAGCAATCTCTACACCCGACGTGGGACTCAGCCTCAACCCTGAGATCAAGAGTTGCACGCTCTTCCAACTGAGCTGGCCAGGCATCCCTCAGCTGTGAGTTTTTAGATGATTTTTAAATCTGGAAGACTTGGTGAAGTCTTTCCCACATTCCTCACATTTATAGGGCTTCTTCATAATGTGCTTTTTTAAATGTTTATTAAGGTGTAAGGAATATCTAAAGGCTTTCCCACAGGTCTTGCATTCATAGGGTTTCTCTCCGGTGTGAATTTCCATATGTCTCATAAGGAATGACAGATACACGTAACTTTTCCTACAGTCTTGACATTTATATTTTCCCCCTCTAGTCTTCGTCTTCCTGTGTGAGTCAGAATTTGCCATGTGGGCTAAGGTTTTCTCACCTTGATTCTTCTCATGATTTGCCTCTGCCGTATAGGATTGCCTGTGCACATCATGGGTCGAGCTATTTCGGAAGGTGATGTCACACGGATTAGACTCGTAAGTCTTCCCTTTAATGGGAGGCTTGTATACCCTAAGGGAAATGTCTTCACCAAAGGCTTTTCCAACTGGATCCCATTCGTGAACGTCCACCCCCATGCAGATATTATTACGTGTATGAAGCACATTGTTCTGATGGTCAGTCCATAGTTTAGACTCTGGCTCTGCCTGACTTCCTACAAATGGGGTCAGCTCGGTGCTCTGCCGCAAGACTCTATCATTTTTGTTGTTTCTATAGATCTTTTGATTACTGGTTAGGACAGGCTTTTGTTTCACAGTACTTGAGCCACATTTTGGGATATAGTTTCTTGTGGAATCTCTCCATGAGCTAGGTACAGAGTTGTCCCTCATTTCGTGATACTCACAGATTATAACCGGAGACTCGTCCTTCTCGTGCACAGCGGCAACTCGCTTCAAATTCTGCTCCCTTTGCTTGGGTGGCTCGTCTGTTTTGTGGCATTTTTTCCAGTCTTCCCCCAGCGGGGAGGGCTGGGAACTGTGGCTCACGGCACACACTCTGTTTGCTTCATCAGGTGTCTTTTGGGCAAGAATGTCCTGCTGAGGGGTTGAGTTTTTCATTTTATGTTGAGTCACCAAATCTGAAATAAAGGGACACAAAAGTTGAGAGTTTGTTGAGAGTTAAGGTGGGTTGGAGATGCTACAGTAGGCAAATGCCCATGTGGGTTTCTTTTCAAATGTTCACGCAGCATACGTGAGGGAGACGTGAAAGGGAAGGAAGGGCAAGCAAGCGAGCAGAAAGACGTCAGGGATTTGGGCCATGTCGGGAGCTTGACTGTGGTGAGGATGGGTTCTGTGGGGATCGAGGGTGTAATCAGGAATGCCACGCAGTGCCACACGGAAGAGAACTGGACAAAGAGTCTGTCATGGGCTGAATTTGGGTCCCCCACAAATCCGTATGTTGAAGCTCTAACTATCCCTGCAAATGGTATTTGCAGGTGGGGCCTCTGGGAGGTAACTGGGTTTAGAGGACATAGGACAGTGGGGCCCCCACGATGGGACTAGCATCCTTACAAGAGCAGGACAACGGAGCTCACGGTCTCTCCACCATGTGAGGACACAGTGAGAAGGTGGCCATCGGCAAACCAGGGAAAGAGACCTCGCTGGGAACGAACCTGCTGGCCCCTTGACCAGGAACTTCCCAGCCTCCAGAATGTGAGAGAGAAATGTCCGTGTGTAAGTCACCCAGACCGTGGTGTTCTGTCATAGCAGCCCAAACAGACTACGACAGAGTCCATGTGTAATTTTAAAGATGAAGGGGCGGGGCGCCTGGGTGGTTCTGTCCGTTAAACGTCTGCTTTCGGCTCAGGTCATGATCCTGGGGTCCTGGGATCGAGCCCTGCATCCACCTCCTTGCTCAGCAGGGAGTCTGCTTCTCCCTCTCACTCCGCCTCTGCCCCTCTCCCCCTGCTTGTACTTGCTCTCTCCCCCGCAAATAAATAAAACCTTTAAAAAATTTTTAAAAATTGCAATGAAATTCACTTAACATAAAAGTAACCATTTTATTTTATTTTATTTTTTTAAAGATTTTATTTATTTATTTGACAGAGAGAGAGACAGCGAGAGCAGGAACACAAGCAGGGGGAGTGGGAGAGGGAGAAGCAGGCTTCCCGATGAGCAGGGAGCCCGATGCGATGCGGGGCTCAATCCCAGGACCCCGGGATCATGACCCGAGCCGAAGGCAGACGCTTAACGACTGAGCCACCCAGGCGCCCTAAAAGTAACCATTTTAAAGGGTACCCTTCGGTGGACATTGGGCATGTGATGCAACCAGCACCTCTCCTCAGTTCCAGGACATCTCCATCACCCCGGAAGGAAGGAGAACTTCTAGACCGTGAAGCGGCCACTCCCTGTTCTTCCCTCCAGCCTTTGGCAACCACTAATCTGCATTCTGTTTCTGTAGCTTTACTTATGCCAGATATTTCATATAAATGAAATCAGACAATATGTAGTCTTTCGTGTCTGCCTTCTTTCACTTAACATAATGCTTTTGAGGTTTATCCATATTGCAACCTGTTGTTTTTTTTTAAGATTTTATTTATTTGGGCGCCTGGGTGGCTCAGTTGGTTGAGCGACTGCCTTTGGCTCAGGTCATGATCCTGGAGTCCCGGGATCGAGTCCCGCGTCGGGCTCCCTGCTCGGCGGGGAGTCTGCTTCTCCCTCTGACCCTCCCCCTCTCATGCTCTCTCTCTCTCTCAAATAAATAAATAAAATCTTTAAAAAAAAAAAAAAGATTTTATTTATTTGGGCGCCTGGGTGGCTCAGTTGGTTGAGCGACTGCCTTCGGCTCAGGTCATGATCCTGGAGTCCCGGGATCGAGTCCCACGTCGGGCTCCCTGCTCGGCAGGGAGTCTGCTTCTCACTCTGACCCTCTTCCCTCTCGTGCTGTCTCTCATTCTCTCTCTCTCAAATAAATAAATAAAATCTTTAAAAAAAAAAAAGATTTTCTTTATTTGACAGAGAGAGAGTACAAGCAGGGGGAGAGGGAGGCTCCCCACTGAGCAGAGAGCCCCACGTGGGGCTCGATCCCAGGACCCTGAGATCATGACCTGAGCCGAAGGCAGACGCTTAATGGACTGAGCCACCCAGGAGTCCCCATACTGCAAATGCTTCACTCCTTTTTATGGCTGAGTAGTATTCCACTGTGTGGATAGACTATATTTTGTTTGTCCATTCACCTGTCAATGGACAACTGGTTTGTTTTCACTACTGCTATGAACACACCTCCACGTGTATGTGTTGGAACATCTGTTTTCAACTCCCGTGGGTAGATACTAAGGAGTGGAATTGCTGGGTCATCTGGTAATTCTGTGTTTAACTCTTTGAGGAGCTGCAGCTGTTTTGCACACGGATGAAATGGATTCTTATCAACACCGCCACATTGTTAAATCCTTCCTCGTAAGGATTCACGTCTGCCTGGCAGGCAGGTGCACAAGGTAAATTTCCCCTGCACCATTCCCAGACCCGCTTCTTGCTCCAAATGGCAGACCGGACTAGGTTTGCCCAGTTGAGATCCCGGTCACCGGGGAATGGGACAGTGCATGGCCAAGGGAGCGGTGCCAGCACTTTCCATGGAACAGGGGCACATGCTTTGGTCTGCAGGGGTTCCGGAGCTAAGCAAGTGTGAGTATGGAGCAACAAAGGGGTCCCTCCGTTTTCCTCATGAAGGCACTGAAACTCTGTGCTCCGTGTTCACCCACCTAAGCATCTCCCGAGGGCTGTTAATCATGAAGAGAATAAAAATGTAATGCAACGGGGGCGCCTGGGTGGCTCAGTCGTTAAGCGTCTGCCTTCGGCCCAGGTCATGATCCCAGGGTCCTAGGATCGAGTCCCGCATTGGGCTCCCCGCTCAGCGGAGAGCTTGCTTCTCCCTCTCCCACTCCCCCTGCTTGTGTTCCCTCTCCGCTATGTCTCTGTCAAATAAATAAATAAAATCTTAAAAAAAACAAAACAGGGGCGCCTGGGTGGCTCAGTCGTTAAGCGTCTGCCTTCGGCTCAGGTCATGATCCCAGGGTCCTGGGATCGAGTCCCGCATCGGGCTCCCTGCTCTGCGGGGAGCCTGCTTCTCCCTCTCCCTCTCCCCCTGCTTGTGTTCCCTCTCTCGCTGTGTCTCTGTCTGTCAAATAAATAAATAAAATCTTAAAAAAAAAAAATGTAATGCAACGGACAGATTTCCTGTTTCATGGGGTGAATCCTATGTCCACCCCTTGGGGACAGTGGCCCCATCTTGGTTATTCAGCAATTCCCCCGTCCCATTTCTCAGCACAGCTCTGGGAACCCAGGAGGGGGTCTGACTCCCATTCGTCCCGGCTGCGAATATGTGTGGGAGGGTAGGACACTCACCCACAGAAGCCAGGTTCCTGCAGTTTTCCAACATCACGTCTCTGTAGAGAATTCTCTGTGCAGAGTCCAGCAGGGCCCACTCCTCCCTGGTGAAATTCACGGCCACGTCTGTGAAGGTCACGGAGTCCTGAAACAACACACCCATGTGGGGCACTGTTATGAGTTGAATTGCATCCCCTCCCGAAGATACGCCGACATCCTAACCCCCAGGACCTCTGAATGGGACCCAATTTGGAAATAAGGCATTTGAAGATATGGAAGAGGTACCATGACGGGGCCACTCAGGTCATGATCCCAGGGTCCTGGAATCGAGCCCCGCATCGGGCTCTTTGCTCAGTGGCGAGCCTGCTTCTCCCTCTACCTGTTGTTCCCCCTGCTTCTGCTCTCTGTCCCTCTCTCAAATAAAAAAGTCTTAAAAAAAAAAGTAGAAATCAGTATATAGCACATGGAGGGAAAAATTGTCACAGGATGGCAGACATAGAGACTGGGGTAAACTGTCTATAAGTCAAGGAATACCAAGGCGAGGCCTTCCGAAGTCTTACATAAAACTGTCCCACCTCCAATCTGAAGTGGATCAGACACAATTTACTAAAACTGTATTGGCATTCATCCCTTGACCCAGCATTTGTCTTTGTGGGATGACTCCAAGACTACCCTGGCCCCAAAGCCAAATGATAATGTGCACATAATTATTTATTGAAGGTTATTTATAACAGCAAACGATTGGAGACCACCCCTAGATATTCAATAATGAGGCTTGCTTAAAAGAGTATGATGCAGGGGCGCCTGGGTGGCTCAGTTGTTAAGCGTCTGCCTTCGGCTCAGGTCATGGTCCCAGGGTCCTGGGATCGAGCCCCGCATCGGGCTCCCTGCTCAGCGGGAAGCCTCCTTCTCTCTCTCCCGCTCCCCCTGCTTGTGTTCCCTCTCTTGCTGTCTTTCTGTCAAAAAATCTTAAAAAAAAAAAAAAAGAATGAGTGAGATCTCTTATATATGGATATAAAGTGATATCATGTGCCCTCCAGCTTACGTATTTTATATTTTAAGTGAAAGGAAAAAAAGGCATGGAAATGTATCACAAACCACAGACTTATCAGTAAAGGAACAGGGTGGAGAAGAAGGGACAGAAGTAAGGCTTGTCTAAATAAAACCCTGTTATATAGATTTTCATCAGGAACCGGGTAATGTTCGCACATTCAATAAGAAAACAATCCCCCAAATAGGGAGCTCAACTAAATGATGCCAAGGGTGTATCAAACTGCAGGTGAACCAGGCGCCTGGGTGGCTCAGTTGGTTGAGCGACTGCCTTCGGCTCAGGTCATGATCCCGGAGTCCTGGGATCGAGTCCCGCATCGGGCTCCCTGCTCAGCGGGAAGCCTGATTCTCTCTCTCCCACTCCCCCTGCTTGTGTTCCCTCTCTTGCTGTGTCTCTGTCAAATAAATAAATAAAATCTTAAAAAAAAAAAAAAAAGAAGGAAGCAAGGCTTTTAGTCAGAGAAGATTCAAATCTAAAACTAAAAGAGTTGGGGTGCCTGGTTCTCAGTCAGAAGAGCCTGCGATTATTTTTTTTTTAAGTTTTTTTTTGACAGAGAGAGAGAGCGCGCACGCGAGAACAGGAACACAAGCAGGGGGAGTGGGAGAGGGAGAAGCAGACTCCCCGCCGAGCAGGGAGCCCGATGCGGGACTCGATCCCGGGACTCCAGGATCATGATCTGAGCTGAAGGCTGATGCTTAACCGACTGAGCCACCCAGGCGCCCTGAATAGTCCTTCTTGATGACGGAAAACCCTACAGAGTTCCAGCTAAAAACTTGGAAGCAATGAATGCCTCATTTTGCTCATTACCTGCCCACTACTTTGGGAAGTGGGAACAAAGCTCTCTTGGCACCTGAAGCCTCTGATGGATTTCAGCCTCGGCCACAAGAGGGCATGCAGGCACTCTATTCACACAGAGGTGATGTTTAGGAGACAGACCTGAGAAGTGTGCAAAAATGTCCACGGGAATCTAATCACACCTTCAGTGTCTCTTTCGGTCACACGAGGGAACGTGCGATTCTAGATCTTGGGGTGGTGAGTTCAAGCCCCATGTTGGTTGTAGAGATGACTTAAATAAATAAAGCGTAAAAAATAAAAAAGAGGAGCGCCTGGGTGGCTCTGCTGAGCACCCAACTCTTGATTTCGGCTCAGGTCATGATCTCAGTCAGGGTCTTGAGTCTGAGCCCTGCGTTGGGCGCCAAGCTGAGCCTGGAGTCAGCTTGAGGTTCTCTCCCCCTTCCTCTTCCTCTGTCCCCTCCCCCGTTCATGCTCTTTCTCTAAAATAAATAAATAAAATCTTTATTTAAAAAAAAAGAGATCTGGGACGCCTGGGTGGCTCAGTTGGTTGAGCGACTGCTTTCGGCTCAGGTCATGATCCTGGAGTCCCTGGATTGAGTCCCGCATCGGGCTCCCTGCTCGGCGAGGAGCCTGCTTCTCCCTCTAACCCTCCCCCCTCTCATGTACTCTCTCTCTCTCTCATTCTCGCTCTCTTAAATAAATAAATCTTAAAAAAAAAAAAAAAAAGAGATCTAACCCTGAAAGATATTTTTGGTAGAAACTGCTGGAATTCAAACTCTGGACAGGTGTTAGAGATATTGTGAGTTATTTTCTCTTTCGCTTTTTTGTAAAGCACCATATCTGGTATCCTGGAAGCCCTGATTTCTAGTGACTTTTAATATTTAGATGTTTGTTTTAAATTACATTTTTTACATTTTGTATTTTGAAAATTTTTTTTCCAGAATTTGAAACATTTTGGCATAGAAACTAAAAATATATATATAGTAAATAGACATATAAACAAAGTCAGGTGATATCAAGGATTGGTATGTGTTTTTATATATTAAATATAGCTTCAGGGCGCCTGGGTGGCTCGGTCCAGTGGAGCGTGCGACTCTTGACCTCTGGGTTGTGGGTCTGAGCCCCACCTTGGGTGTAGAGATTACTTAAAATCTTTTTTTTTTTTTAAGATTTTATTTATTTATTTATTATTTATTTATTTATTTATTTATTCATTCATTCATTTGAGACACAGAGATACAGAGAGAGAGAGAGAGAGAGAGAAAGCATGAGCAGGGAGAGAGGCAGAGGGAGAGGAAGAAGCAGGCTCCTCGCTGAGCCAGGAGCCCTATGTGGGGCTCGATCCCAGGACCCTGGGATCATGACCTGAGCTGAAGGCAGACGCTTAACCATCTGAGCCACCCAGGCGCCCAAGATTTTATTTATTTATTTGAGACAGAGAGAATGAGAGAGACAGAGAGCACATGAGAGGGGGGAGGGTCAGAGGGAGAAGCAGACTCCCTGCCGAGCAGGGAGCCCGCGGGGCTCGATCCCAGGACCCTGGGACCATGACCTGAGCCCAAGGCAGACGCTTAACGACTGAGCCCCCCAGGCGCTCCAGCAGCAACGTTTTTATAGAATCAAATACCCTCTGTCTGTCCCCGAAGACCCGAATACTGCATTTGGTCACTTGCGTCTTTTTAAATCTGTAACGTTAGCTGCTGAAGAGTGCACAAAGAGCTCATTTTCATGAATTGAAGGAAAAATAAGGAATCCTGAAAAGATATGCAAGGATCGACAAAAGTGGTTGCTTCTGGGTGGCCAGGAGTCTCGAACACAGCAAACCAGGGCAGATAGAGGAAGCCTTCAAGGTCTACTCTAACCAACCTGCAATTTTTTAAACACACTGATCTGTTGCATAGTCCAGAAATATGTTATTAAGCGAAATACAGTCTACAATTAAATAATTTACAACACAACTGATGAGGTTGGCTTTTTTTTTTTTTTTTTTTTACCTTGAAGTCATCTTTTCCAGCTAAAGTAAGAATTCCTTCTACTGGAGAGATTTAATTAATGGCTTTCACATTTCAAAATTCTCTAGGGGTGCAAACAACGTGCCAGATGTTAGAGTGTTCTTCCAGTTGGAACTGGAATTCCCACATCTTCTTAAATATACTGATTCTGGGATGCCTGGGGGCTCAGTCGGTTAAGCGTCAGCCTTGGGCTCAGCTCCTGATCCCAGGACCGGAGCCTGCTTCTCCCTCTGCCTGCCACTCCCCCTGCTTGTGCTCGCTCACTCTCAATCTCTCTCACAAATAAAGAAATAAAATCTTTAAAAATATATATACAGACTCCGTTTCTTAAGAAATAGGGGCGCCTGGGTGGCTCAGTTGGTTAAGCGACTGCCTTCGGCTCAGGTCATGATCCTGGAGTCCCGGGATCGAGTCCCACATCGGGCTCCCTGCTCGGCGGGGAGCCTGCTTCTCCCTCTGACCCTCCTCCCTCTCATGCTCTCGGTCTCTCATTGTCTCTCTCGCAAATAAATAAAATCTTAAGAAAAAAAAATTTAAAAAAAAGAAAAGAAAAGAAATAGGCATCCATGGGGCGCCTGGGTGGCTCAGATGGTTAAGCATCTGCCTTCAGCTCAGGTCATGATCCCAGGGTCCTGGGATCGAGCCCCGCATCGGGCTCCCTGCTCCTTGGGAGCCTGCTTCTCTCTCTCTCTCTCTCTCTCTCTCTCTGTCTCTCATGAATAAATAAATAAAAAATCTTAAAAAAAAAAAAAAAGAAATAGGCATCCATACTCCTTCGGTTTCAAAAATTTCAAACATTTATGTGGTGTCCCCAAGATCCCCTTGCATTCACTACTCCGGGGTTCACGTGAACTTAGGTTTTCATCAAACAAACAAATGTGACACTCAATGTGATGAAGTTATTAAGTGCTGGGGCAAACTGGAGATTATAGGCAACCCTGTCATCGTGAATGCAAGGACGAAAACCTGCCCTGCCATCACGTAGAGATCAGACCCCGAGGAAACCAGCAGCAAAGTCAAAAGGACTCCTTTCCTCCCCCCGCCTTACTTAACTGTTTTCTAACTCACTGATAAACTTTGTTCCCTAAAAATCATAGCCCTCAACAATGCGGCTGTGACATCGTATTGGTAGGAAAAGAACATCCCACTCTTGCCTGGGGGATCTTGAGTCACATGGACTGAGAGGCAGCCTCGATTTGCAACTCCGGGCAGAGCTTCAGATAAGGGGTGTGGGACACCACATTCCACCTCTATCTGACCTTGTAGTTTCCAAGGGACCATCCGGACCAGATAATTCCTTTGCACGCAGTTCGGCTTGAGCCAATCTAAGCTGGGATGCATTTACATTTACCCTGAATTCACCCTCTCCCTCCCCCACCTCCCATGATCCTATAAGGAATGACTCCATCCCTTCATTTGCAAGGTTCCTCTCTGGTGGGATCCACGTCTCTCCTTGCGACAAGCCAATACAACTGGGGCTCCTGGGGAGCCCCTGGTATCTCAGACACATTAGTTTGGGACAGCGGGGAAAGCAAAAAAAAAAAAAAAAAAAGAGAGAGAGAGAATGCATCATTCTGGGTGGGCTCAGGTAAGCAGGTAGAAGGAAAGCACGCACATCTGGCAGATGACACATCCCCACTGGTGTCTTGAGTTTCCCCTGAACCAGACCTTCCTGGAGTCGATGAACGACAAACAGGCTACTTTGCTCAGACCACGGGGTTTGATCCTGACAACTCCCCTGGAACTCCTTTCAATTTGGCCTTTCATAAATGCCCTCTACCAAAATCTCAGTTCCCAAAAAAAAGGAAGAATGTGCCCATCGAGGGGCGCCTGGGTGGCTCAGTTGGTTAAGCGACTGCCTTCGGCTCAGGTCATGATCCTGGAGTCGCAGGATCGAGTCCTGCATCGGGCTCCCTGCTCGGCGGGGAGTCTGCTTCTCCCTCTGACCCTCCCCCCTCTCATGTGTTCTCTCTCTCTCTCTCTCTCTCAAATAAATAAATAAAATCTTAAAAAAAAAAAAAAGAATGTGCCCATCGGACGCAACTCAAACCCAGCAACCCTTTCTCCAGAAGAGAACCCCAAAGGCCATCCTCTCGATCTGCCTGGGCCCAGAATTTTTCAGCTCGCCCTAATCACAACGGACTCCAATACGAGCATGGATCCAAACAGCAGCCCCTCCAGCCCCGCCGCCGCACGCGGGTGTCCCCCGGCCCAGGCCAGGGAATGCTCCCTGGGGCAAGGTGAAGGGCGCATTTAGGGCTCACCACGTGGGCCCCTCTCGGCCTCCCCACCCCTCCAGGGCGGAGAGAATCAGGCTTCCGCGGACCGACAGCTGCTCCCGACTCCCTGGAACCCGACCCGGTCCCGCCCGCAGTGTGGACTCTGCGACAACCCGGGACACTCACCATCTCCGCAGCACCTGCTTCTGGACGCGTCTGTGGGTGGCGCAGCCCAAAGGGCTCGTTTCCCTGTACTAGAGAGAGGGTTGCAGAGCTGCGGACGAGAGGGATGGGACTGTAAAAATAGTAAGTAAAGAAACAAAACAACGACCCCCCAGGAAGGATAGACGACAGAGACTCGTCTTGCCCGGGCCCTTTGTATCTGCTTCCGGACCCCCTCAAAATGGATGGTTTAAGGGATTGGGTGGGGGCGGGGGGAGGAGGAGCCAGCAGGAAGGGAATCCCGGGACCCCCACCCCCCACCCCCTGCACCCAGGGGCCCGCATAACTTTCTCCCCAGCCACTTCTGCTCCTTGGGGGCGCCAGGAAGCGAGAACCACTTGCCCGCGAAAGGAAGACTTCTCTGCGCTGGAAAAGGACACAGTCGGGTGGAGGGGTCCCCAGGTTCCCTCTTAGGCCCCCCTCCCTCTTTTCCTTTTGCAACCTTCCCCACCCCGTGAGCGCTGACTGGCGGATAACCTGCAAGGTTTGCACGAACAGTCCTCAGAAAATACTACTCTGATCGTTACTGGGATTGAACCAGCGACCCTCTGGCGAGGAACAGGAACGACCTCCAGTCCCAAATTCTTGCAGTGAAAGAAAACAGCTGCCTAAAATTCAGCCGGGGAGGGCCCCGACCCAGCTCCCGCCGCCGCTGTCAAAACACCTGGATCCAGGGGCGCCTGGGTGGCTCAGTCGTTAAGCGTCTGCCTTCGGCTCAGGTCGTGGTCTCAGGGTCCTGGGATCGAGCCCCGCATCGGGCTCCCTGCTCCCTGGGGAGTCTGCTTCTCCCTCTCCCACTCCCCCTGCTTGTGTTCCCTCTCTCGCTGTGTCTCTCTCTGTCAAATAAATAAAATCTTTAAAAAAAAAACAAAAAAAACACACCTGGATCTGGAGATTCACCTGATCTTAGGTTGCCTGCGAAGCGCTTCCGCGGAATAAAGCCTTTAACCTCAATTGGAGAATTTCCTACGGTTTGCCCCCGGCAGCACCTGATTTACATCCCGCCCCCAACTTCGCCACCACCCCACCCCCCCCGTCACCTCCCCTCCACTCCCACCCCCGGCCCGGTGCGGGTGCTCCCCGCCCCCACCCCGTCCCGCCCTCCGCCCCTCCCCCCAAAACTGAGGCCAGCCCAGCCAGTTCCTTTGACTCGAGGAAAGAAGGGCAGAGAACCGCCAAAAGTCAATTAAATCCGTTAAATTTGTATGAAATGTCTCATTTCTAGTCATGCCATTCTACCCTAAAGCTTTCATTGTCTAATACTAATATATACCTAAATTCATTTTTAAAAAGTCTCTACGCCCAACGTGGGGCTCGAATTCACAAACCCCCGAGATCAAGAGAGATCAAGAGTCCTATGTGTTCGTTCCACTGACTAAGCCAGCTGGGTACCCCCTAAACTTGTTTTTTTTTTTTTTTTTTTTTTTAAATACTTTATTGGGCGCCTGGGTGGCTCAGCCGTTAAGCGTCTGCCTTCGGCTCGGGTCATGATCCCAGGGTCCTGGGATCGAGCCCCGCATCGGGCTCCCTGCTCCGCGGGAAGCCTGCTTCTCCCTCTTCCACTCCCCCTGCTTGTGTTCCCTCTCTCGCTGTCTCTCTCTCTGTCAAATAAGCAAATAAAAATCTTTAAAAAAAAATTTAAAAAAACTTTATTATTATTATTTGTAAAGCAGTGTTAGGTTTACAATAAAACTGAGGCGGAATAGAGATTTCCCATATCTCTCCCGCCCCAAACATGCATAGTCTCCCTCCTTATCAACATTACTCACCAGAATCCTTTTTTTTTTTTTTTTTTTTAAACCAGAGACGAACCTACATACAGTAATCAGCCAAAGTCCATAGTTTACCTTTGGGTTCACTCTCGGTGGTGTATATCCTACGGATTTGGACAAATGTATAATGACATATATCTATCACTGTAAAATCAAACAGAGTATTTTCACTGCTCTAAAAATCCTCTGCACTCTGTCTCTTCATCTCTCTCCCTCCACCCCCCAGCTATACTACAATCAATTTTTGTTGTGATAAAATATATATAACAGACATGAAACCTTGCACACTTTTTTTTTTTTTTAAAGATTTTATTTATTTGACACAGAGAGACATAGCAAGAGAGGGAACACAAGCAGGGGGAGTGGGAGAGGGAGAAGCAGGCTTCCCGCGGAGCAGGGAGCCCGATGCGGGGCTCGATCCCAGGACCCTGGGATCATGACCTGAGCCGAAGGCACTAAAAAAAAAATCTTAAGAGTGGCGCCTGGGGGGCTCAGATGGTTAAGCGTGTCTGCCTTCGGCTCTGGTCATGACCTCCAGGTCCTGGAATGAGCCCCACGTTGGGCTCCCAGCTCAGGAGGGAGTCTGCTTCTCCCTTTCCCTCTGTCTCTCCCCCTGCTTGTCCTCTCTCTCTTTCATAAATAAAACTTAAAAAAAAAAAAATCTTAAGAAAAAAAACGGGTGTACAAATACACTAGTTTGGGGGTTTTTTTGAAGTTAGTGTTTTTGTGTTATCATTTATCTTAAGGCTTCTGCTTCCCACTCTTTGGTATCATTATACTTAAGGCACATTTCTATAATCTCTATGGTCACTAGAACTGAATTTTTATTTTTATTTTTTTTAATAACTGAATTTTTAAAATCCCATCTGAAAAACTTTGTCTTTGAATTGAAGTCAATCCATTTATATTTAATTACTGATATAATTGAATTTAAATCTGCCATCTTACAATTTAATTTATATTTTCTCCTTATTGTCCAGTGTTCCTTTTTCTACTTTCTTGACAAATCTTGGAATATTTTATAATCCCTCTCTAAACTGTTCAACCTTACAAAATTTTTTTCAGTTACCCTAGAGATCTCAAAATATATTCTTTTTTTTTAGGATTTTATTTTTAAGTAGTCTCTACAACCAACACTCAAGGCTCGAACTCACAACCCCAAGATCAAGAGTCAAATGCCCCACTGACTGAGCCAGCCAGGTGACCCTGAAAATACATTCTTGACATAAACATCTAGTATAAAAGTATAGTTTTATTACATCAAAGATAATGTAAAGGCCTTAGAACTTAAATTCACTTGCTTCCTCCCAATTTATGACCTACTGGTGTTATGTGTTTTGTAACAGTATACATTTTTTTTTTAAAGATTTTGTTTATTTGACAGAAAGAGACAAAGCAAGAGAAGGAACACAAGCTGGGGGAGTGGGAGAGGGAGAGGGAGAAGCAGGCTTCCCATCGAGCAGGGAGCCCGATGTGGGGCTCGATCCCAGGACCCTGGGACCATGACCAGAGCCGAAGGCAGACGCGTAACCAACTGAGCCACCCAGGCGCCCCACAGTATACATTTTAAATCTTATATGATGCTATCCTTGCTGTTTTATACAGCCAACATTAATTTAAATTTCCCTCGATATTTATTCTTCTCTTTGTGTCTTTGGTCCTTTCTGCATCTCTGCTTCCATCTGCGTTATGTTTTTTCTTTTTTCCTTAATGTAGGGCAGCTGGTGATAAATTCTCTCAAATTTTTGCCTCAAAATGGTCCATTTCATTTTTATTTTTAAGGATATTTTTACTGGGTATAGAATTCTGGATTGGTACTTTCTCCTTTGTACTTTGAAGACATCATTCCATACTTTCTCTGTGGCCCAATCTTTTTATTGGGAATTCAGCTGTCATTATAATTTTTATTCTTTTCAAGGTAATAGGCACTCCTTAGCCCCCTCCCCAACACTGCTAGGTTTTTTTTTTTTAAGATTTTATTTTTAAGGGCGCCTGGGTGGCTCAGTTGGTTAAGCGACTGCCTTCGGCTCAGGTCATGATCCTGGAGTCCCGGGATCGAGTCCCGCATCGGGCTCCCTGCTCAGCAGGGAGTCTGCTTCTTTCTCTGACCCTCCCCCTTCTTGCGCTCTCTCTCTCACTCTCTCTCTCTCAAAGAAATAAATAAAATCTTTAAAAAAAAAAAAAGATTTTATTTTTAAGTAATCTCTGTACACTCAGCATGGGACTCAAACTCAAAACCCCAAGATCAAGAGTCAGATGCTCCACTGACTGAGCCAGCCAGGGGCCCCCTTTTCCTGTTTTTTGTTTTGTTTTGTTTTGTTTTTGTTTCTGTTTTTATATTCCCTTCTCTTACACTCCACACATCATTCTGGATTTTTCTTCCCCTACCAACCTTCTAGTTCTTTGCTATTTACTTCAGCTGTGTGTAATCTGAGATTATTCATAAAAACAAATAAAAAATTAGTTCTAAAGATGCTTTTCATCTCATGCTTCACCCCAGATTTTCTCTGCTGTTGCAGGGAGCAATCCTAGGGGAGCCCACGTGGCCATTAACACTGGTGTGTGTGCAAACCTGAATGTGGGAAGGTATCAAACTCTCAGTAGCCTCTGATTGAGGGGTGATGGGGGGTGCTCTTTAGTACAGCACAAGCCCTCCCCCTTCTGGATTCCTGACTCCATTTTTTTAATTTTTAAAATTTTTTTTAAAGATTTTATTTATTTATTTGAGACAGAGAGAATGAGAGACAGAGAGCATGAGAGGGAGGAGGGTCAGAGGGAGACGCAGACTCCCTGCCGAGCAGGGAGTCCGATGCGGGACTCGATCCAGGGACTCCAGGATCATGACCTGAGCCGAAGGCAGTCACTTAACCAACTGAGCCACCCAGGCGCCCTAATCCTACCTCTTTTGAACAACTTGTTTCCTGGGTATATTAACAAATACAAATACAAAAAAAAAAAAGAAAGAAAACGGGCACCTGGCTGGCTCAGTCGGTGAAGGATGTGACTCTGGATCTCTGGGTTGTGAGTTCCAGCCCCATGCTAGGTGGAGAGTTTACTTAAAAAACAGAGAGAGAGAGAGAGAAAATACTTTTCCTTTATGCTTAAAAAATAACTGTACTTCATGAAATTGTACGTTTTCCAGGCAATGTTGTTATGTTAAAAATATTGCTTGCATGCCTCTGCTTAACTGGTTTTCCAGTTCTTGCTGTTCCAGATTCCTCCCTGAGGTCACTTGAGATGTCACAGAAGACTGACGTCAGTCATCTACTACAGTTTTAGTGCACAAGGATCCGAATATGCCACCCCATAATCATTTTGCAATAAATGTGTCTACCAAATTTTAGGGGCCAAGGGCAGGCCACCCCAAAATGTGCCACTTTGGTATATTGATTATTTTATTTATTTATTTTTAAAGGTTTGGTTTTTTTTTTAGATTTTATCTATCTATTTGACAGAGAGAGCGAGAACATAAGCGGGGGGTGGTGGGCAGAGGGAGAAGCAGACTCCCTGCTGAGCAGGGAGCCCCCACATGGGGGCTTGATCCCTGGATCCCGGGATCATGACTTGAGCTCAAGGCAGACACTTCATCGACTGACCCACCCAGGAGCCCTTATTTTTTTAGGTTTATTTATTTATTTATTTTTTCAAGTAGTCTCTACACCCATCGTGGGGCTTGAACTCACAACCCCAAGATCTCAAGAGTCACACACACTATGGATTGAGCCAGCTAGGCGGCCAGGTCTGTTGGTTACTTTAGAATAAAAGTTACTTAAGAAACAGTCAATGCAAGGACACTCAGACCCTCCTCTGTCCCCCTGAAAGCCGGAAATAAATCTCCCATTTCAAAGGTACCCTCCCTGTACTAAGATGTAAAAAGACAACCTTATCCCCAGAGATACGGACTTTAAAGTCCAGAACAATGTAAAAATAAAACCTGTCCCTTTTCTCCTGGTCTACCTTGGCCCTAATTCCACTTCAAATTCCTTCCGCGGGGCACCTGGGCGGCTCAGTGGGTTAAGTGTCTGCCTTCGGCTCAGCTCATGATTATAGGGTCCCGGGATGAGCCCTGCATTGGGCTCCCTGCTCAGCGGGGAGTCTGCTTCTCCCCCTCCCTCTGCTCCTCCTCCTGCTTGTGTGCTCTCTCTCTGTGTCAAATAAGTAAAATCTTTAAAAAACAGAAACAAAAACAAACCCCCAACCCCCCCAAAACCAAATTTGTTCCGAATCAAAACTCCCAAACACCTATTTTCCTTATCCTATAAATTCCTCACAAATGTACGGTCTCTTTGTCTAAAAAAGTATAAAAACTGCCTGCCTTGGTCATTTCTCTTGGTCTCCGTTTCATGATGGAGCTTCTGTGCACCCACAATGCAACTTTGTTGTTTTCTTGTTCATCTGTCTCGTGTAAATTTAGCTGGAAGACCTTGGAAGGATAGAGGGAGAATTTTTCCTTCCCTACAAAATCATGATGACGAGGAGAATGAATGCAGATAAAATTAAATCCCACTGATAAATACCTGAGACAGGTTGAGTAGGACAGTCGTCAGGGAACTCACGGCCACCTTAATGTCAACGCTTTGCTAGAGACTAAAAGCAACCTTACCTTGACAATAGCCAGGCTTCCAGGACCCTCTAAGTCTTTCCCTTTAGAGACTTGACCTCTACCTACCCACCCCCAACTTAAGAACATATAATCATTCCCTCTTCACCACCCCAGTGCTGTTTCTGCCCAAGGGTCCCATCCCCGTGCTATAATAAAACCACCTTTTTGCACCATAAAATGTCTCAAGAATTCTTTCTCTTTCTCTCTACCCCCAACGTGGGGCTCGAACTCACAACCCTGAGCTCAAGAATCCCACACGCCACCGATCGAGCCAGAATTCTTTCTTGACTGTTGAGCTCAACCACCCAGCATCAATTACATGGTACTCCTTAAACTTACCTATATAATATATCAACAATATCTCCAAAAAAGTTGGGGGAGAAGAATATGCCACTCCAAAATACGTCACTTTGGCATAAGGATTATTTTGAGCTGGAGGCAATCGAGAATTGGTAGATGCAACAAGAGCTCTCTGTCCTTCCCTTGAGAGCCTGAAAGCAAAACATAAATTTCTCTTTGAGGAAGGTACCTGTAGACCCTGCCCCCCAGCTCTGTATGGGGAGAGAAAAAGGACTCTCACTGTGGAAGGTGGAGAGTCAACACAAAGACGAATTTGCATAAACCGACCTTACTAAAAGAGCCCATATCTTCCATTAGTCCCCCCTGTATTTCCTAGTCCCCTCCCTCGCTAGGTCTTGTCCCTTAATGCCCCAATCCTCTTTCCTACTGCTTGAGTTTCACTTCTTTCCTATGAAACTATTAATAAAAACCGTGTGCCTTTTCTCCTATGCATCTGTCTTTTGTTAGTATAATGTGCAGGCCCCCAGGTGCGTAGCCTGATGTGGGAAAGAAAGGCAAAGGAAAAATTAAACTTCCCTGCTGCCTATAACCTACTGACAAGTCCTTGAAACAGGCAGGGTGACATTCCTCTAGAAACTCAGCTACCTCGTTGTTAATACTTTGCTAAGGGCAAGAGGCAATCTTAGCCCAACCCCCAGGATCCTCAAAGTCTACTTTTTTTTTTTTTTAAAGATTTTATTTATTTATTTGAGAGAGAGAGAATGAGAGACAGAGAGCACGAGAGGGAAGAGGGCAGAGGGCAGAGGGAGAAGCAGACCCCCTGCCGAGCAAGGAGCCCGATGCGGGACTCGATCCTGGGACTCCAGGATCATGACCTGAGCCGAAGGCAGTCGCTTAACCGACTGAGCCACCCAGGCGCCCCTTCAAAGTCTACTTTAACATATAAAAATTCCTTTGGAAACTTCCTTTATCTCTACCCCCAAGATACATGTTGGCACTCATCCCCCAAGCATATGACCCACTGATATACATCGGAAGGGTCTCATCACTAAGGTTTTATTAGACGGTAATAAATGACCTTTTCCCAACAATAGCTAGCCCCCTCAAGGTCCTGGAAACCTTGCTTCCAAAATTCCTCAGAAACTTACGCTATCCCCAACCCCCTCCCAACTTGAAAGTATATAATGGGCCACCCTCAGGACCCCAGTGCATCTCTTTCTGCCCACAGGTCCTGTCCCCATGCTTTAATAAAATAAGCTTTTTGCACCAAAGATGTCTCAAGAATTCTTTCTTGGCCATCAGCTTCAAACCCTAACAGCTTTCCTACACCAAACCTAAGAGGGAAGAGGAGAAGTTTTTCCTCCTCAATGTGGGAAAACGGTGCAAGAAATCACAAACACCACAGATCCTGTAACTCTGTTTCTTAATAACATTTAAGAAATGGAAAATGATTTTGTGTCATCCTATGGCCCTATTCCTTGATTCGAAAGTGATCCACTTTGAAAATAAAATGCAAAATAAAAGAAGCAAGAATTTCCCCAAGGCAGTTAAGGATTTTCTCCTCTATCCTGACATTCCAAAGCATGGTCTTTTCATATCTATATTAATTGATCTTGCTTTACGCATGAGGGCTAAGATTTGGGGTGGGGGGCACCTGGGTGGCTCAGTCAGGCATCTGCCTCCAGCTCGGGTCATGATCTCGGGGTGGTGGGATCAAGTCCCATATTGGGCTCTCTGCTCAGCAGGGAGTCTGCTTCTCCCTCTCCCTCTCCCTTTGTGCTCTCTCTCTCTCAAAAAATTAATAAAAAATCTGTAAAAAAAATACACATGTGGCCTTTGTTTTGTTTCAGGAGGCAAACTAACACTCAGAGATTGAGTATGTCTTTGCCAGCAATTTTTTAAACACAGGTTCACTGCAGGAATCATAATAAACTCACAAGACAACAGCATATACTGGAGACAATGTCTCCAGTAAGCCCATAAAGAAATAACAGAGTCCAAACCAATGGCAGATCAGTCACAGTATTGCCCCAGACAAGAGGAGATGAAAGGGAATAAAGTCATTTAGTTGAGGTGTATTTTTATACCTGTTGGTAATCTGGTGAGCTGACGCCCAGCTGCCAGGATGAAAGCGAAAGTCCCCTGATGTTGCTTAGAGTGTGGCATCTATGCGGACAGCCTTTGGGGGCCGATGTTCCGATTTCCACCTGTTGGGAAGAATTGCCTTGACCTTGGCAGGAGCTAATCGCCCCGAGGTCCTCCAAGAGCTACTTAGAGCAAAGAGTCCCCTTGCTCAGATGCAACAGTTTCCACAGATTCTCCATATCTATGGTCTAAATGTCCTCTGGTCACCAGTTGCTTTTGTGTTTTTATTGATAAGCCCCTGTCCGGGTTGCTCGGAAGCTGAGCTACAGAGAGCTTCCCAGTGACGCGGATGACGCCTTCACTCTTACAGCAAAATGATTTTACTCTTTTAAAAATATATATATATATAAAAAAATATATATATATTTTAAAGATTTTATTTATTTGACAGAGACATAGCGAGAGAGGGAACACAAGCAGGGGGAGTGGCAGAGGGAGAAGCAGGCTTCCCGCCGAGCAGGGAACCCGATGCGGGGCTCGATCCCAGGACCCCGGAATCATGACCTGAGCGGAAGGCAGACGCCTAACGACTGAGCCACCCAGGCACCCCTAAAAAAAATATTTTATTTGACACACATAGCAGGGGGAGGGGCAGAGGGAGAGAGAGAAGCAGGCTCCCCACTGAGCAAGGAGCCTGATGCGGGGCTCGATCCCAGGACCCGGGATCATGACCTGAACCCCAAGGCAGACGCTTAACTGACTGAGCCACCCATGGGCCCCAGAAGGATTTCACTCTTAAAGAACAATTTCATTTTGGGGGCCCCTGACTAGCTCAGTTGGTACAGCACATGACTCTTGGTCTCAGGGTCATGAGTTCAAGCCCCACCTTGGGCATGGAGCTTACCAAAAAAAAAAAAGGGACAATTTCATTTTTGTTAGAAACAAGTGGGATTTGAAATTGTATCAAATGAATCTACAAGAGTCTTCCACTGTGTGTGGCACAGAGCTTCTAAAAATCTTTAGAATTTCCTGTGATGAGTGATAAAGGCATTTTTGTTATGTTAATGAGGTGACTATTGGAAAGCACTGAAAGATGGGGCTGATTGCCAGGGGAACCAGCCTTGTGTGGAGAGGGTTGGAACTTTCACCCGCCCCCCTGCACCCCCATCTCCGGGGAGGAGAGAGGGGCTGGAGGTGGTATCCATCGTCAATGGCCAGTGATTTATTTAATCAAGGCTTTGTAAGGGAGCCTCCATAAAACCCCCAAAGGACAGGGTTCAGAGAGCTTCCGGGTTGATGGGCCCCTGGAGATTGGGGAGGGAGTTGGTCTGGAGAGGGCACGGAAGCTCTCTGCTTCCTTTCCCCAAGCCTGGTCCAATGCATCTCTTCCATCTGCTCTTCCTGAGTTCGGTCTTTTTATAACAAGCTGGCGATCTAGCAAATAAAATGTTTCTCTGAGTTCTGTGAGACGCTCTAGCAAATTAATCAAACCCAAGGAGGGGGTCTTAGGAACCTCTGATTTGTTCTTTTTTTTTTTTTAAAGATTTTTTTTTTTTTTTAATTTGACAGAGAGAGACACAGCGAGAGAGGGAACACAAGCAGGAGGAGTGGGAGAGGGAGAAGCAGGCTTCCCGCCGAGCAGGGAGCCCAACGTGGGGCTTGATCCCAGGACCCTGGGATCATGACCTGAGCCGAACGCAGACACTTAACAACCAAGCCACCCAGCCGCCCCTCTTTTTTTACATTTAAAAAAAACCATTTTTTAAAAATTAAAGTAAAAAGAAATACACTTAAATGAATTTAAACTCGGGGTGTCTGGGTGGCTCAGTTGGTTAAGCATCCAACTCTTGATTTCGGTTCAGGTCGTGATCTCAGGGTTGTAAGACTGAACCCCGAGTTGGCCTCCCTGATCAGTTGGGAGTCTGCTTGAGATTCTCTCTCCCTCTGCCCCTCTCCCCACTTGGGTGCCGCACGCTCTCTCTCTCTCTCTAAAATAAATAAATAAATCTTTAAATGAATTTAAACTCAGGTTTTACAGTTATACTAGTCACGTTCCGAGCGCTCACTAGTGACAGGTGGCTAGTGGATTCTTCACTGGACAGCGCAGACGGGGCACATCTTCATCACTGTACAAAATCCTATTGGACAGCACTATTCTAGATATAATCTTGGATCCTGTTCTTAATTATGTGATGGTGACAGAGTTTTTTTCATTTTTTTCAATTTTCTGACTTTCTTAACTCATCATAAGAAAAGACGACATTGGGGCGCCTGGGTGGCTCAGTCGTTAAGCGTCTGCCTTCGGCTCAGGTCATGATCCCAGGGTCCTGGGATCGAGCCCTGCATCGGGCTCCCTGCTCAGTGGGAAGCCTGCTTCTCCCTCTCCCACTCCCCCTGCTTGTATTCCCTCTCTTGCTGTGTCTCTCTCTGTCAAATAAATAAATAAAATCTTAAAAAAAAAAAAAAAGACGACATCTACTTCCTAGTTAGATTTTAGAGCCATACATGATGTTTCTGGAATCAGGTCTGACACTAGATCCTCAAAAAAAAAAAAGAATTACTTGCTATTTCCCTCATGACCCCCAGTCCCAACACTATGGCCAAATACAGACATAGGGTGATCATAGCAAAATTATTTAAAGATCCAATCTGTCTTGTCACTCAACTTTTCACCCCCAATCACTTGAATAAATTCTGATAATTCCAGTTCTCTCCAAAGTTCTTATTCTAAGTATAAATTCTCAGAAATTCATTGATCAACAAATCTGCCATACTGCAGATATGTGGCCAAAAAGCGCTGCTTTATAATGGAAACTTGGAGGCAAAAATATACTCCAGAATAAAGGAATTTTTCTTGATGGTAAAAATCCAGTTATTTGGATAAGAGGTGAATAATATTTTTTGGCAAGAAGCACTGCGATAACATGGAATGATCAAGAACCCCCAGATTGGTCCCTGGGTACCAGGCATCTTTTCCTGCTAATAGTGTTTAGGAAGAATCTTTGTTAAATGGATACCCATTCACCTAATCAGTGTCTGGGGACAGATGTCTGTGACATAATAAATGATTTTCCCTACTTAAAAATTTAATGAAATCTATTATCTGAAGTGAGAGCAACTTATTTCTCAATATTATATTTTCTTATGCCATGGGCAATACAGTCAAAAGAAGATGGTATGGGGGCACCTGGGTGGTTCAGTCAGTTAAGCATCTACCTTCAGCCCAGGTCACGATCCCAGGGTCCTGGGATGGAGCCTCTGCATCAGGCTCCCTGTTTAGCGGGGAGCCTGCCTCTCCCTCTCCCTCTGCCTCTCCCCTTGTTATGCTCTCGTGCTCTCTCTCTCAAATAAATAAATGAAATCTTTAAGAAAAAAAAAAGAAGATGGTATGGTATCTTACCTGTTTCACTGATTTTAATGATATTTTTGAGTGAAGCCAGCATTTCCTTCATCTTTGCTTTGAAAGGCTCATAATTTTCAGGGTTCAGATCATGGCCTTTGCCTTGAATGAGAAGACAACATTCTTCTTTTTCTTCTTCTTCTTCTTCTTCTTCTTCTTCTTCTTCTTCTTCTTCTTCTTCTTCTTCTTCTTCTTCTTCTTCCTCCTCCTCCTCCTCCTCCTCCTCCTCTTCCCCCTCCTCCTTCTTCTTCTTTTTAATATTTTAAAGTAATCTCTATACCCAATGTGGGGCTTGAACTTACAACCCTGAGATCAAGAGTCACATGCTCCACAGACTGAGCCAGCCGGGTGCTCCTGGAGGATAACATTCTGAGTGGTTATTTCCCAGATGTGAAATGGGAAGCCAGTTCCCAGAGAAAAACAATTCTTAGGACATCAATATTTGAGCAATTCACAGAGGGTGGTAGCCTTTCTAGGAATCGGCCAAGACTCCTTCATGTGGAGTTCTGAACTCCAGCTACAGGTGTTCAGAGGAAGTGGGAGGACACCATGATTTGAAGATGTGGGAGGTCAGGATGGACATCATCTTCCCTCCCTGCCTCCTGCAGACAAGTCCCGGGGAATTAATGTCTGACCCTGCTCTCTGCTGGGAAGGATGAGCTGGCCGCTTAGCAGGGACGCTGGAAGTCATGTGAAGAAATGTATCAGTATTCATAAATGAAGTCACCGATGATAATTTTTTCTAATTTTTCCGAAGTCTGAACCTCGCAAGTGAGAACACTAACACGACTCTCTGAAATATCCCGTGGGTAATTTGTACATTTGAAAACCATCCACAATCTTGGATATTATCACCCTGGTTTTTGTTCCCATCTACTTTCCCCAAACGGTGAATCCCACCATAAGAAATGCCAAAGCATATTTCTCAAATGCCCTGTGGGATAATTTGGAGATCTTCTCTACCAAACACTTGCTTAACTAGGAGGGTGCATGCTAAAATCTGATCAGGATGTGTCCTAGGGCAGAGATTCCAAATCTTGCTTTCACGTTAGAGTCATCTTTGAAAAATTCCTAAGATCCCAAGAAACTTACTCCCCAGGTTTCCTTCATAAGTTAAACATAGAGGTGCCCAGCTGCCTCAGTGGGTAGAGCATGCAACTCTTGATCTCGGGGTTGTATGTTCGAGCCCCACGTTGAGTGTGGCGATTACTTAAAAAAAGAAATCTATGGAGCACATGGGTGGCTCAGTTGGTTAAGCGTCTGATTCTTGATTTCGGCTCAGATCATGATCTTGGGGTCGTAAGATCGAGCCCCACATTGGGCTTCACCTGGGCATGGAGCGTGCTTAAGATTCTCTCTTCCTCTCCCTTTGCCCCTCCCTGCCCTCACTCTCTCTCTCTCTCTAAATTGAAAAAAAAAAAAGTAATCTAAAAAAAAAAGTTAAATAGAATTACCATATGACTCAGCAATTCTACTTCTAGGTACATACCCAGAGGAATTAAAAACAGGTCTTCATAGAAAAACTTGTGCATGAATGTTCATAGTAGGACTATTTATAAGAGCCAAAAGGTAGAAACAACTCAAGTGTCCATCAATGGGTAAACACAATGTGGTTATCAATACAGTGGAATATTATTCAGCCATAAAAAGGAATGAAGTACTGATATGTGCTTCCACATGGATGAATCTCAAAAACATTATGCTAAGGGAAAGAAACCATTCACAAAAGGCAGCATATAAATGACTTTGTTTCTGTGAAATGTCCAGAATAGGCAAACCATAGAGACAGAAAGCGGACTGATGGTTACCGGGGGCTGGAAGAGGGAGGGATGGGGAGTAACTGATTAATGAGTCTATTCAGGTGTTTCATGGTGGAGACAAATTCAGGAACTAGTTAATTAAGAGGATTATGTTGCTAAGTTCTTTTTTTTTTTTTTTTTAAGATTTTATTTATTTATTTGACAGAGACACAGCAAGAGAGGGAACACAGGCAGGGGGAATGGGAGAGGGAGAAGCAGGCTTCCCAAGGAGCAGGGAGCCCGATGCGGGGCTCGATCCCAGGACCCTGGGATCATGACCTGAGCCGAAGGCAGACGCTTAATGACTGAGCCACCCAGGCGCCCCTTATAGAAACATTTAAATATGAGTATCAGTGGGGTGCCTATCTGGCTCAGTCGGTAGACCAGGCAACTCTTGATCTCCAGGTTGTGAGTTCGAGCCCCACCTTGGGTATAGCGATTACTTGCAAATAAAATCAAAAAATAAAATAAAATAGAGTGTCAGTAACCACACATCTCCCTGGGAAAGCATTAGGTTATAAATAACAGGAGGCAGGATTTCTTCATTTAAGAAGGGGAGGTCCCTATTTCACATCTGACTCAGCCTGGGCCCCTTCCCTTTGGAGTGCTCCTTCCCAAATGAACAGAACCTAGAGCAGCCTAGGGACGTCGGAGCCACCAGCCCCGACTTCTCCGTTCTGTATCCAGGGGAAACTGAGATTTGGCTGGTAAGCACTGCAGGAAAAGAGCAGGTGGTGTGGCCTTAGGGGAGGGAGGGACAAATGGGAGTAGCTTTTAGGGGCGGATTGCCTACTTCTAAACTCCTTTTGAAATCAGCAACATAGGGGAAGTGGGTTTTCGTGACCTTCGGAAGCTGAGGTCATTGTGGTTAGATCTGAGCCAGAAGAAAGCAAAATTAAACTCAGTTTTGCAGAGTTTATAATAGGCTCACACAAACCTTTCTTTTAAATAGAGGAGATTACACCCACAATAGCATACTTTAAATAAAACCGAGGCTGTGCATGGAGCTCCCTCTGGAAGGCATCTAGCCCTTCAGCTGTAACTGCTGTCCAGAAACTGGCCTTAATCCTCCTGCATTATTCATAGATTTCTAAACGTATTATTTGAAAATTTCTATTTGCTTAGTATCATGCTGTAATCCATGTTTTAAGCAATTTGGTTTTTAATCGGTATATATATATATATTTTTGTATCTGTTCATGTTTACCATGTGGTTCTAATTAATTCCTGGGGGGGAGAGGTTTTTTTGTTTTTTTTATTTTGTTTTGTTATAAGTAGACTCCACATTCAACGTGGGGCTTGAGTTCATGACCCTGAGATTAAGAGTTGAGTGCTCTGTGAGCCAGCCACACACCCTAATTAGTTCCTGTTAATTGCTCTATCAGGTTAATTAGTGATGGCATCATGATTGATGTATCCATTCTTTTGATGATTGACATTTAGCTAGTTACAACTTTCTTCCCAATAGCAGGCGATAACACAATCAACTTTTTCTGCACGTTTCCGGGTGTCTATATGAGACTCTGGGAATGGGGTTGCTGATCCAAAGCAATTCAATGCTTGAATCTTTTTTTTTTTCTAGATGTAGCCAAATTATCCTCCAAAGTGGTTGTGTTTTCTCCAAAATCCACTCACTGCCAGTTTATGAGTCTCTGTTGCTTCACCTCTTCATTTACCCTTGGTTTTGTCCTATTTCCTATTGTGGATGAGAATAGTATCTCATGGTGGTTTTCATGGGCATTTCCATGATCGCCAATGAATCAATCTTTCCCAGGGCACCTGGCTGGCTCAGTCAGAGGAGCATGTGACTTGGTCTCAGGGTTGTGAGTTCGAGCCCCATGTTAGGTGTAGGGATTACTTAAATAAATAAACTTTTAAAAAATCTTTTTGTGTGAACACTTGTGTTTTTTCTTAACTGGGCATTTGCTTACCAGAGCCTTGGGTGCAAACAAAATGAATTAGGAGGAATTAGAATTCCCCTAATTTCAGGCCTCATCCGGGGAGCGCACACGAGGACTGGCTATCCCGTGCTCTGAGCCTGCCCTGGACATCATAAATGACTGTGGGGTGTCCGAGACACGTAAAAAGGATGGAGACCGTCCCTGGAGGTCACAGCCCCGGGAAGCTTTCTCCACAAGCAGCACATACCTGCCCACAAATCCCTAGATATCAGTTTGCACCCTTGACTATGGTTGAGCTACCTAAAATATTCACTCAGTGCTAGTCCAGAGGATGGGGAGGGTTGGGTGTCGGCTGCAGGGCAGAGTGGTTATTCCTGCCGGCCTGACTTTGTGGTGTCCCAGGGTGTTAGGCCACTCTCTCACTCTAGGACGGGTCGCCAAGGGATGCCTTGGTTAGGGAACGGAGAGCTGGTATGTGGGGACGCCCTCATAGGCATGTCTCTATGACACGGACGGGAACGAACTGGATTCCTGAGATGGGAAACAGGCCATCCTCGAGGGGACTCTTCTGGACCGAGTACTGCAAAATTGGGTAACTTCCCCTCGTAAAACTTTTCTAGTGTTTTGCATGGGTTAAAAGCTATGGGTTCTTCAGCAAGGTAAAATAACGAGTGACCTTTGCAGCCCAACCTCCAAGGCAGGGTATTTCGGTCCATATGTCAAGCACCTACGTATAGCTTAGGAGGTGATGGGGGAAGCCTGGGGTCATGGGGGAGGACACTAGCATCCCTCCTATGGGGCCTTTAACGGGCGGTGATCCCAGTGATTGGGTTCAGGGGACGCCTTGGGTCACTTTGACACCAGGAACTTCTGACATACCCTGTGTGGGATGCCACCCAGGAGTCACTGGGTTTTTTTTTTTTTTTTTTTTTTTGGATAACGGACCTTCTCTCTTCTCTCTCGGGGTGCCACCGGAAACAATTCGGATTGCGAAATTTAAGAAAGGACTGAGTTCCTGTAACACCACATGGCCTCAGTGGGATCTATCCGTTAAGATCTCCTCTGCAAGACACAGGCAAATGGACCTAGGGGATCTTCATTGCTCTACACCGGGACCCCGACCTAAGGGCCTCTTGCAGAACGTGTTTGCCCGAACGGGTCCGACTAATAAACTCCCTCCTGACATATTGGATGGTAATTATCTAAGTAGACCTCCCCAGAATAAACCCAGGTTGCTGGAGGAAATACAGGCCCGCCTTGGCAAAGGGGATGCTGACTCTCACTCTTCTCACTGCTCCTCCTAACAGATGTGGGAGCTTCTCCCTCATTTCTGGGTTAACGGCTATAATTGGAACCAACTGTTTCTAGTTAAGTCTACCCCAGGATGGGAACTTTCCAGAATATTCCCAAACAGCTGCCGAAACTCCCTTTGTATCAGGCACATTCCCTGCCTTCTCTGGCCTGACATGGGCAGCCTAATTTCACAGGGGGAAAAACAAATGAACAAAAATCTCTGTCTGCTCATCTGTCTGGGCTGACAGGTTTTAGGACCGGGAACCTCCTTTTTCCGCCTTTGGGCAGCACTCTGCCTCTTCTGTCTCCTCCCCTTCTCTCTCCTCTTCCTGTTTCTGCACCATCTTGGGTACGTCGGCCTTTGGACACCATTCACTTCAGATTTCCCCGCCAGTGCCTCAGGTAAAAACTGACAATGGGAAACAAACTGATTGGCTTCTGAAAGAGAACCCAGGAGGAATATAATTTGGTATTTAAACTATTTAAGTTCGTTGGTTTAATTAAAATAAAACATGTCTTGAAAGTTATCAACATTAAATCTGAAACTTTTATTCTACCAAAATTTACTGGAGGTCAAATAAGCTCATGATCTTTGTTGCAGGTTTTTTTTTTTTTTTTTTTTTTTAAGATTTTATTTATTTGAGGGGTGCCTGGGTGGCTCAGTCGTTAAGCATCTGCCTTCGACTCAGATCATGATCCCAGGGTCCTGGGATGGAGCCCCGCATCGGGCTCCCTGCTCCGCCTGCTTCTCCCTCTCCCACTCCCCCTGCTTGTGTTCCTGCTCTCGCTGTCTCTCCCTCTGTCAAATAAATTTAAAAAAAATTTATTTATTTGACAGAGAGAACACAAGCAGGGGGAGCAGCAAAGGGAGAGGGAGAATCAGGCTCCCCGCTGAACAAGGATCCCAATGCGGGACTGGATCCCAGGACCCTAGGATCATGACCTGAGCTGAAGGCAGCCGCTTAACCCACTGAGCCACCCAGGTGCCCCTTTGTTGCAGTTTGTGAGCAAAAAGATAATTTAAAATGATGGTTGATTTTCTGTCTCAGAGGTTTCATGGGGAATTGTTAAGAGAGCTTTAAAAGTCATTGGTAGGGGTGCCTGGGTGGCTCAGTTGGTTAAGCGACTGCCTTTGGCTCAGGTCATGATTCTGGAGTCCCGGGATTGAGTCCCAAGTCGGGCTCCCTGCTCAGTGGGGAGTCTGCTTCTCCCTCTGGTCCTCACCCCACTTGTGTACTTGCTGTGTCTCATTCTCTCTCTCTCAAATAAATAAATAAAATCTTAAAAAATAAAATAAAATAAAAGTTGTTGGTAACCTGAAACTTTAAAGTTTTGCTTGGATGATAAATTGGGATTGAATTCGTTGGACATCCAGGTCTTCTCCAAACAGGATAAGGTACTAAAGCATGGATTACTGGACATAGGCTTATGCTTTTGACTTCTTATTGCAAAAAAATAAGATAAAATATTTGAATCTGTTGGTAAACATGCTTTGTGCTTAACTGATTCATAAATTTGCCATCTAAAGAGTTCTGGTATAACAGTTCACCATTGATTACTACTTAATTTTCACTGGAGATTAAGGTTGCTAAGAGTTAAAATTCTGCTAAGTGTAATTGAGACTGATGGAAATAAGGAAAGTAACTCTGTATGTAGAAAAGTAGGAGATACATAAGCAAGATGTAAGGAATGGGAATACATTTTTGTTAAAGGTAAAAGAAGGTAATTTTGTCCTAAATAAGACTGGTTGTTTGAGAAGAAATGGCTTGGGATGAAATCTGAATGCAAAGGAAATTTGTAGAAGGCTTATGAAGGGAAATCTTTGGGGAAAGATTTCATATGTGGTCAGGATGGACTAAGATTGAAATGAATGGATTTTATTTTATTTTATTTTATTTTATTTTAGATTTTATTTATTTGTCAGAAAGAGAGGGCATGAACAGGGGGAGTGGCAGGCAGAGGGAGAAGCAGGCTCCCTGCTGAGCAAGGAGACCGCTGTGGGACTTGATCCCAGGACTCCAGGATCATGACCTGAGCCGAAGGCAGATGCTTAACCGACTGAGCCACCCAGGTGTCCTGAAATGAATGGATTTTAAAGGTACACTGGGAGAATATTGAAATTCTGCTTTCTCTCTGTTCAAAAGACAAAGTTTTGCTAAATTGTTGGTCTACTCTTTTTTTTTTTAAAGATTTTATTTATTTATTTGAGAGAGAGAACGAGATAGAGAGAGCATGAGAGGGGGGAGGGTCAGAGGGAGAAGCAGACTCCCTGCCGAGCAGGGAGCCCGATGTGGGACTCGATTCCGGGACTCCAGGATCATGACCCGAGCCGAAGGCAGTCGCTCAACCAACTGAGCCACCCAGGCGCCCAAAGGAGCTAAATTTTGCTAACAACTATATGACCCTACATATTTGCCTTTGGAATCTTATTGTCTTTTTTTTTTTTTAGATTTTATTTATTTGACAGAGAGAGCACAAGCAGAGGGAGAGAGAGGGAGAAGCAGGCTCCCCGCTGAGCAAGGAGCCCGATGCGGGACTTGATCCCAGGACCCTGGGATCATGACCTGGGCCGAAGGCAGCTGCTTAACCAACTGAGCCACCCAGGCGTCCCCTTATTGTCATTTTGATCAAATAAATAAAATTAAGTTTTGGGTTTTATTTTATTTTTTTATTTTTTAACTTTTTTAAAGATTTTATTTATTTATTTATTTGAGAGAGAGAGAAACAGCATGAGAGGGGAGAGGGTCAGAGGGAGAAGCAGGCTCCCCACTGAGCAGGGATCCCGACCCGGGACTCGATTCCAGGACTCCAGGATCATGACCTGAGCCGAAGGCAGTCGCTTAACCAACTGAGCCACCCAGGCACCCAAGTTTTGGGTTTTATAATGATCTGTAATCCTACGTAGGCATGTGCTTTATAACTTTCTGAGGTTTTTAACAAACTTCCCTAAGATTTAAATTATAAATGAAGTCTCTTGGACCAATTAGGCTTGTTTATTTGGAACCTTAAGTTACCTGGAAAGCACCATCAAACAAATCATGATAAGCCTTAGGTTATGTTGTCTGGGTAAACGCTCTAACTATTCTAGGGATGATATACAATTCCTAAGGTTTTACTATGTTCTGGTAATAAGGTCATCACTTAACACTGTAATTATTAAAATGTTATATGTCTAGGGCGCCTGGGTGGCTCAGTCATTAAGCGTCTGCCTTCGGCTCAGGTCATGATCCCAGGATCCTGGGATGGAGCCCTGCATCGGGCCCCCTGCTCAGCAGGAAGCCTGCTTCTCCCTCTCCCACTCCCCCTGCTTGTGTTCCCTCTCTCGCTGTGTCTCTGTCAAATAAATAAATAAAATCTTTAAAAAACAACAACAAAAAAACCTTAAAAAACCTTTCTCTTAAGAAAACTATGACTCCAGAAATGGAATCAAGTACGCATTTGTAAACAAACTGAAGCAGTTAACTTTTCTCTCTACACCCTCTGAAATTCAAAAGGTCTCTCTGAATATTCTTTCTTCCATGGCAATTATAGTCATTTGCGTAAGTTCAATAAGAATCTGTTCTCCCTGTAACAGAACACCATTAGAAACATTGGTTATTTTGCCAAGGCTTTGACTGGAATGTCATATTTGAGAAAGACATGTATAATTTCAGATATGACCAGATAGCTTTAAGGAACTGAAGTTGACTTTATGAAACGTGGAGCCATAAAGCCCCTTGGAAGTGTTGGCCCGATACCTTGCTTCTAAAGTTCCCAGCAGCCTCCCCGGGGTGAGTAAAGAATGTCGCTTCCTGGCAGGTGCAGGAAACTCAGGATACTTTGGAGACCTCGTGAAGAGGAATTCACCCAAATCTACAGGTATTGCGGTCATGTCTGATGGCAAGTGCTTGGCTTGGCTTCTGGCCTGGAGAGGCTACTAAGAGTTCAACCTAGAGACTCCTTGTAAAAACTTCCAGCAAAGCAAATTTTAGAAGGTCTATATGGCCGGGTGATGGGTATTAAGGAGGGCACATGTGATGAGCACTGGGTGTTATACGCAACTAATGAATCATTGAACACTACATCAAAAACTAATGATGTGGGCACCTGGGTGGCTCAGTTGGTTAAGCGACTGCCTTCGGCTCAGGTCATGATCCTGGAGTCCCAGGATCGAGTCCCGCATTGGGCTCCCTGCTCGGCAGGGAGTCTGCTTCTCCCTCTGACCCTCCTCCCTCTCATGCTCTCTGTCTCTCATTCTCTCTCTTGCAAATAAATAAATAAAATCTTAAAAAAAAAAAAAAACTAATGATGTACTGTATGGTGACTAGCTGAACATTAAAAAAAAAAAAGATCTTTATGGCCAAGTGCTATTCTTTTTTTTTTTAGGTCATTTTCTGTGACCTTCCTCTCCCACTCCCTCTGCTTACGTTTCTTTAAAAGATTTTATTTATGACAGAGAGAGAGGGAAAGAGAGAATACAAGCTGGGCGGATGGGAGAAAGATAAGCAGACTCCCCATTGAGAAGCATCAATAAATAAATAAAATCTTTAAAAAAAAAGATTTATTTTATTTTATCTATTTATTTGAGAGAGAGAGAGAGTGAGAGAGAGAGCCCAAGAGGGGGTAGGGTCAGAGGGAGAAGCAGACCCCCTGCCGAGCAAGGAGCCTGATGTGGGACTCGATTCCAGGACTCCGGGATCATGACCTGAGCCGAAGGCAGTCGCTTAACCAACTGAGCCACCCAGGTGCCCAGTCATAATCTTTTCTCGGTCTCTCTCCCAAGTGTCTAGCATTCTGGAAACAAATCAACTGATGTATTTTTTTTGAATGGACGATAAGCAATTTTGGCTATGGTGTGGAGATACAACGTTACAACAGCTAACATTTATCTGCAAGTTCTTCCAACTTAGTTGAATACAATATTCTTTTCTTTTCTCAGGGTTAATAGAGACATAGCAGAGAGATAAACACACCAGCTGATCAACGGAAAAAGATACATTTAAGAAAAAGATCCAGGAGATGGCCTCTGACAGATCCAGGAGATGCTCTCTGACATGGAGAGAGTAGGTATACTACCCTTTAAGGGCTCTTGATGCCTTTGATTCCTCTGTATCTCATTATTTTTCCACGAAATACAGAGTACTATGGCCTTTGTTATTTATTTATTTATTTTTTTTAAGAAAAGGCTCTGCTTACGTTTCTTTAAAAGATTTTATTTATGACAGAGAGAGAGGGAAAGAGAGAATACAAGCTGGGTGGATGGGAGAAAGATAAGCAGACTCCCCATTGAGCAGGGAGCCTGATGCGGGGCTTAATCCCAGGACCCTGAGATCATGACCTGAGCGGAAGGCAGATGCTTAACCGACTGAGCCACCCAGGCACCCATCCGCTTACATTTTTACTTATTCATGCATCTCATCATACCAGAAGGGGAAAATCCAGACGTATTATGTAGACTTTTTCTCTCCATCATGGGGTAATATATATTTTTTAAAGATTTTATTTACTTATTTGATAGACGGCGAGAGCAGGAACACAAGCAGGGGGAGTGGGAGAGGGAGAAGCAGGCTCTCTGCCAAGCAGGGAGCCTGATGCGGGGCTCGATCCCAGGACCCTGGGATCATGACCTGAGCCGAAGACAGACGCTTAACCAACTGAGCCACCCAGGCACCCAGAATAAGGAACTTCTTACCCCCCCTACGTTACTAGTACGCAATATTGTTATACAAGTTATATCTGAGTCTGTCGTGAGTCTTAGCAGGTATTACACGTATATACGTGATGAACATGAGGGGTTGAGAATCAAATGAGGCATGCCTCCCGAGATGAGCTCACTGTTTGCTGAGTGGAGACAGAGAAACAGTTAACACTGAAATAAGTGGATCCCAGGCGGACACCAGAGAATGCCTCTCTAAAGATGGAACATCCAATTTGTGTTACTTCCCCTACCTCACAGTGAAGAGACCATCCCACCATCAAGTTCCTCACACATAATCAAATTACAACTCCCTTGCGTTTTCCCAGGCTGTGTGGGTCCTGCTGCATTGCAAGCCCAGAGGAACGGTCCCCAGAGCGCAATTACATGTCAAGAAGAAGGCGGAAGGTCACCCACTCTCCGGAGGCCCGACTTCGTCGAGTGGCTTCTAGGTAAGGGACACTATATTCCGTGGGGAAAAGTGGACAATTTTGGATTTTGTCCCTCTGTCTCATAGAGATTCATGAAAATCAAAGACATTTAGATTATTTTGTGTAAAAATCAGCATATTTCTTCTTTCTTTTTCATCATTATAACTTTGTATTTTGAGATAGTTTAAGACTCATGAGAAGTAGCAAAAACGGTACAGAAGAAGCAAAACTACATTCAACCCAGCTTCCCCTAATGATGATATCTTTTATAACAGTAGTCATTGTCAAAACCAGGAAATTGACAATGATCCAGTAGTATTTTTTTTTTTAAAGATTTTATTTATTTATTTGACAGAGAGAGACACAGCAAGAGAGGGAGCACAAGCGGGGGGAGTGGGAGAGGGAGAAGCAGGCTTCCCACTGAGCAGGGAGCCCGATGCGGGGCTCGATCCCAGGACCCTGGGATCACGACCTGAGCCAAAGGCAGACGCTTAACGACTGAGCCACCCAGGCGCCCCCCAAAGGACACTCCTAACCCCAATCTTCATCGCAGCCAGCCAAGGGAGACCAGAGACCAGCTCTCAAGTGTGAAGAAGAAAGCACCTAGCATAGGGCTTTCTATTCCATATCTGGATGAGGATCCCCAGTAGAAGAAGAAAATAAGCCCGATATCCGTTGTTTCCTTCCCTCTTAGCATCCTCATGAGTCCCTCACCATGTAGAAGCAGGAGGCAGAAGAGGAATGATAGTACTACGTGGGTTCTTACAGCACATGCATATTCTCACTGATGTCCTAGAATTTCAATCACAGTAGGATCCCATTCTCTTGGGCACCAATGATGGATAAGGGAGAATATAAGCTAGGAATCTTCTCTTCTCTCAAAAATTCTCGCCAAGGTCACTTAGGTCAACAGCCCATTATGAAATAAAACCTTACAGAAAGTACCAGGTGTTGAGAATCCACTCAGTTCTGCTTCCCCAGGATGGAAAGATTAATGTTGAGCAGGATGTAGAGACACAGTTAAATCCATTATAATGAGGAATGAGATGGAGTTATGGGGGCTTGAGAGAAGATTTCCCTAAAGACAAAGCATGGGGTCTAGGGCTTTTAATTAACATAAAGTCATGCTGCAGAGATTGTCCTGCCACCAGGCCTCCATGCTGTATTCGTAACACAACTTGAGTTCTGTCTTCCTGTGAATATGGTGACGAATCTGTATACGGTAGTTTTAAGACATCGGACGAGGGCTTCCAGGTTTGTCCTTCCTCAGAATGTGAAGAAGAGATAACAGTAGAGCCAACACTTGCTGCTGGACCTCAGTCCTGTGAGGAAGCGGTTTCCAAGTAAGGGGAATGATTACCCGGGGATGTTGATGGTAGTATTGGATTCCGTTCCTCGATATCACAGGGGCGCATGAGAATCAGGGGATTCGGGTCACTTACACAGGAACCGGGGAGAATGAATGAGCTTATTTATCCAGTCTTACCAACAAACCAGAAATTTCTGAATGAGGCCAATCACCTCTTCCTTCAGAAGTCTTGAGAGCTATACACAAAAAGGCAGTAACGGATGCAAAGACCATTGATTGAGCTGGGAGTCAATGCGAGTAACTAACTCAGTGCTCTGGGAAACAGCCTGCTCTTGAGGCTGAAGGATGGAGTGGGGTCCCTGAAGTGGTGTGCTAGAAATTGTTCAGCACCAGTTCCCCAGAGGAAGGTGGGGGAAAGCCTTGATGTGTAGTGTTGGCCGATTTCTGTGGGGTGACTACTTCCATCATGGTGGATTGCAGACTACCAACGTGATGACCCTGAGCATGGCTTTGGAAATAGGTGTGCAGTACCCCACCACTACAAGAGTATTTTCACCACACAGATACCTTAGATGTAAATAACTTCAAGAGGGGAGGGTGTAGAGGTGCCTGGCTGGCTGAGTCAGTGGAGCATACGACTCGTGATCTTGGGACCCTGAGTTCAAGCCCGACTTGGGTGTAGAGGTTACAAAAAAATAAATATAACTAAACTTAAAAACAAAAGAGCGCAGAGTATAGTAAGATGTAGTAAAATAATTAGAAAGTAATAAGCTTTCAACATTTATTACTTTTGTTTGTAAAATAGGTCTATTTAAATGAAAATTTTATAGAATTTAATTTTCTGTTAGCAATGTTAACATGTTGGGGTGCCTGGGTGGGTCAGTCGTTAAGCGTCTGCCATCGGCTCAGGTCTGGATCTCAGGGTCCTGGGATCAAGTCCCACATCGGGCTCCCTGCTCAGCGGGAAGCCTGCTCCTCCCTCTCCCACTCCCCCTGCTGTGTTCCCTCTCTTGCTGTGTCTCTCTCTGTCAAATAAATAAATAAATAAAATCTTTTAAAAAAACGTTAACATGTTTAACAATCTACGCACTAAATTCCCGGAAAATGTAACAGTCGAATCCCATGATCTGGGGTGAGCCGGCTCCCGCCTACCAGTGGCTTCCTTCCACCTCCTAAATCCCCACCACAGCCACCCACTGGAACCCAGCGCGCACAAGCACCATAAGAGAACAGAAGGTGGTGTATTTACCCTCAGTGCTTTGCATGGGGCTGACATAATCCATGGCTGATTTTGTGGCCCCAGACATAGCACCAAGACTTAGGAGGGCAGGTCAAGGTTCTCTCACATGACTTGCCCAAAACCCTTTTGAGAAAAGAGCTACAGATTCTTTTTAACTCCATTTCTCCAAATACTTGTTCTTTTTAGCCTTAGTCTATCTGTCAGTTTCTCTGTGAATCCCTTTCATGTTGAAGTGAATAGAGATATTAAGGAATATATAAGGAGTCTGGGGATCAAGGATTACATGTATAGAGCAAGAAATCAAGAGAATCTAAGAAAATGTCAGTGAAATTAGATGACATTTCATGATCCCACAGCATCAATCATGCAATAACTACTGTACCCACGGAAATCAGTGCTTTGGTCCTCTTTCATCACAGCCCTTCTTAGGAGCTAGGACTCTTGCCGTATGATTCCCCTGGTCTTGATTCGTTCCACATTTCCAGCTCCCCAAGACAGAGATTGGATTGAGTTGGTTGTCCTCATCCAGAAAATATCACCTGTGTTAGGGCAGATTTCTCACAACCAGGCACTTACTTCATGAACCACTAGCTCACCCTATAGATCATGATTATCAACTTTGGCTAAATATTGGAATCATTTGGGAAGCTTTAAAAGTAATGATGCTGAGGTCCCACCTCTAGCCCCCTGATTTAATTGGTCTGGGCTGTGATCCATGTTTTGGGGAATTTTTTTTTTTTAAGATTTATTTATTTATTTGAGAGAGCGAGAATGAGAGAGAGTACATGAGAGGGGGGAGGGTCAGAGTGAGAAGCAGGCTCCTCGCTGAGCAGGGAGCCTGATGCGGGACTCAATCCCGGGACTCCAGGATCATGACCTGAGCCGAAGGCAGTTGCTTAACCAACTGAGCCACCCAGGCGCCCTTTTTCTTTTCTTTTCTTTTTTTTGGGGGGGGGGGGAATTTTTAAAGCTTCCCAGGCGCAGTCAAGTTTGGGGAACTGCTATGGGAGCATGTATTCCACCCACGAGTCAATTGGTAATTCAGTGTTTTTATTCCAACAGTCATAGGATACCAATTAGAGCTATCTATTTATCTATTTATTTAAAAATTTATTTTTACCAAATGACCCCAAATACTTATTTGACTAAATTCTATTTCATGCATAAGCGTGATGGCCTCCCCTGTTTAGTAGACTTTGGCAGTTAAAAAAAAACAAAACCCAAAAAACCAGGCAGCCTCATCCAGAACAGTGCAAAAGCTAAGGGTAAGATTAGTCTACAGTTTTACTGTAGGATAAATACATATTTTTTTTAAAAGGTCCCTCCTTCTGGCCCTATCAACTCTCAGTTTTGACCATTAAATATAGACAGATTTTCCAAAAATCACTGCTTCTCCAAGATCCTCAATGCCGTCATCATCCATCTCTGTTCATTTTTCCTGAATGACCTCCAGTATGTCATCTATAAAGTCTCCCTGAATGATGATTTCATCCTCTCCTTTTACTGAGGCACGACAGGAGAATTTTTGAGCAAAACAAACAAACAAACAAACAAACAAAACAAACAAAAAAACCACCCAACACTGTGCTTCTTTCTTAAAAAATTTTTTTAAAGATTTTACTTATTTATTTGAGAAAGAGAGAGAATGGGAGAGCATGAGCTGGGGAGGGACATATGGAGAGGGAGACAGAGAATCTCAAGCAGACTCCAAGCTTGGTGTGGAGCCTTACTCGGAGCTCCATCTCACAACCTGAGATCATGATGTCAACCAAAATTAAGAGTCGGATGCACAACCAACTGAACCACCCAGGCGCCCCTCTCTGTGCTTCTTTAAGATCAGTTTTGAAAGTTGAAAGGCCACACATTCCTGTTACATATTTCTTTTTCCGCTCTGGGAATTTTGGCAATCCTAACCTTTTGTGATACCATCTTCCTTTTTTGCTTTATTTGACCCCTTCCACCTCTCTTCTGCTTTTTCTTCTCTTCCTCTTCCCCTCCTCTGCCTTGACCTTCACTAAGTCCAGCTTCTTGTTTCTGTGAATTTTCTGCAGTAAATTTTGCAAACTCATTTAGAACATTCTCCACAGTAAAGGACTTAGAGTGGGTAGTGTGCATCTAACTTGCCCTCAGGTATTGCCCCTCAGATCTCCTTTGCCCACCAGATTCAGAAATACCAGGAGTCATCTCCCAAACTGCCAGCTGAAGCAACACATGCCCAATCAGGGCAACTTAAACAAAAGAAGTTAGGTATGACCACTTTGGACACTGGAATAATAGGAGAAGAGGTAGAATGGTCAAGACACATTTGGTTTGAGAGATCCCCTTAGTTCTACTCTCCATATATCTGGTTAAAAAATCTTTCTGTCGGGGCGCCTGGGTGGCTCAGTTGGTTGAGCGACTGCCTTAGGCTCAGGTCATGATCCTGGAGTCCCGGGATCGAGTCCCACATCGGGCTCCCTGCTCAGCAGGGGGTCTGCTTCCCCCTCTGACCCTCCCCCCTCTCATGTGCTCTCTCTCTCTCTGTCTCAAATAAATAAAATAAAATCTTTGAAAAAAAAATCTTTCTGTCCAAGTCATCTCTTAAAAAAAAAATTTTTTTTTTTTAAAGATTTTATTTATTTATTTGAGACAGAGAGAATGAGAGAGAGAGAGCACATGAGAGGGAGGAGGGTCAGAGGGAGAAGCAGACTCCCCGCCGAGCAGGGAGCCCGATGCGGGACTCGATCCCGGGACTCCAGGATCATGACCTGAGCCGAAGGCAGTCGCTTAACCAACTGAGCCACCCAGGCGCCCCCCCCCCCCAAAATTTATTTATTTATTTATTTGTCAGAGAGAGAGAGAGAGAGCACAAGCAGGGGAAGCAGCAAGCAGAGGGAGAAGCAGGCTCCCTGCTGAGCAAGGCGCCTGATGTGGGACTTGATCCCAGGACCCTGGGATCATGACCTGAGCTGAAGGCAGACGCTTAACTGACTGAGCCAGCCGGGCATCCCCCAGGTTGTCTCTCTTTTGAGAATCTAATGGAACTATCCAGTAGAACTTTCTGTGATGATGGAAATGTTCTATTCTGCATTAGCCAATGTGGTAGCCATTTGCCACATGTAGGTATTAAGCACTTGAAATGTGAATAGTACAGCTGAAGAGCTGCATTTTAATTTAATTTAATTAAATTGAAAGTTTAAATGGCCCCTTCTGGCTAAGGCCATTGTTTGGACAAATAGCTCTAGCTTGTAATCACATCTCTTTCATTTTTTTGGGTGAACTTATTTCTTTCTTGTTTTTTAAGATTTTATTTCTAAGTAATCTCCACACCCAGCAGGGGGCTCAAACTCATGACCCCAAGATCAAGAGCCACATACTCCACTGACTGAGCCAGTAAGGCACCCCTTGTGAACTGATATCTAACATTTTCCTTATTTTTGAAACTCAAGGGTTCCAGTCAAGGTCAACATAAGGAGCGGGAATATTCGCAGGCACAAGAATCAGGTAATTGGCTGGTATAGAGATGAAACCAGGGGTGTGTCAGTGGGTTGATGGAAATGTCCTGTGGTTTTACGTGAAGATAGTCTTGAAGTCCTTTGTGGTGGTGATGATCAAAAGCAATTTTTCTTATCTCTAACACCATCCTCCCTACAACCAAAATGCAAATATGAAGTATTTGTAATCTTGGATATAATGCCTGGAATGGATTCCATATTCCAAACCCTCTCTTGGGGATATTTTTTTTTTTTTAAAGATTTTATTTATTTATTTATTTGAGAGAGAGAGAGAGCAGGAGAGGGGGGAGGGTCAGAGGGAGAAGCAGACTCCCTGCCGAGCAGGGAGCCCGATGCGGGACTCGATCCCGGGACTCCAGGATCATGACCTGAGCCGAAGGCAGTCGCTCAACCAACTGAGCCACCCAGGCGCCCCATCTCTTGGGGATATTAAACACATTCTCTTTTTATTGTCCATGGAAGCTCTATGAGAGGATCCTATAGACTCTATTTCAAAGACAAATAAAGCAAACTCAGAAGTGAGAAATCTTCCAGGTAGGAGGGGAGGTGTGGCAGCACTGGATTGTGTTTGGTTTTTTATATATATATATATTTTTTTTTTTTTTTTTAAAGATTTTATTTATTTATTTGATGGAGAGAGATACAGCGAGAGCAGGAACACAAGCGGGGGGAGTGGGAGAGGGAGAAGCAGGCTTCCCGCTGAGCAGAGAGCCCGATGCGGGGCTCGATCCCAGGACCCTGGGATCATGACCTGAGCCGAAGGCAGACGCTTAACGACTGAGCCACCCAGGCGCCCCTGGATTGTGTTTGGTTTAACTAAAAGGGGCCTGTTGTCTTTTAATCTAATCCATGTGAAGACTTCAAAAAAATAAGCAATGTGTGGTTAAGGGTCTTGATCTTTTGTGACGTTTATACTCTGATTGCTTTGGGTTAGGAGACATTCCTATTTATGAGTCTCCTAGGGCTGCCATAACAAAATACCCCAGACTAGGGCACTTCAACAATAGAAGCTAATTTTCTCATCGTTCTGGAGGCTGGAAGTCTCAGATCAGATGCTGGCAGATCTAGTCTCTGGTGAAGGCTCTCTTCCTGGCTTGTAGATGGCCACCTTCTCCCTGGGTCTTCACATGGCTTTCCCTCTGTGTATCCAGAGAGAGACAGACAGACAGACAGACAGACAGAAAGATCTGTTCTCTCTTCCTCTTCATATAAGGACACCAGGATACCAGTCCTGTTGGATTAAGAGTTCTTTCTTATGACCTCATTTCACCTTTAGGACTTTCTTATAGGCTCCATCTTCAAATTCAGCATGTATACCAGCCCAATACTCACTGTGTTGCCTTGGAAACATTTACCTGACTTGACTATCCTACATCCTGTCATTACATGCTCCACCTCTAAGTGCTCATGGTTGGAAACTGTCCCACGTGGTGTGAAGTAGTTTGAAAGCCACGTGAGATTCAAGGAGAGCAGGGCACTGGTTTGGCTGTATCTTACGGCTCAGCCCAATTCCTGTGTTTACCCACTCATCTGTATACACATCAATAGCTGACACTGTTTTATTTTCTCTAGGTACCACACAGCCAGGAAGCAAGATTGAGAACACCTCGAGGTAAGAGAAGAAAAGCTGAGAAAGGTTAAGTAACAGTTTGAGACTTTTTATTTTTCCTGTGTAAATCCCTACTCTCTGCAAAATGAGATTCCATCACATATAAATCTTGATAAACTGATTTTGTCAGAGCACGGTGTATCAGAGACTTCGATCGTCCAGGAAGAGATATTTGTTCTATGCAAATCATCCTTGCCCAGAGCCTGAATGCTGGGGGTAGAGTCCAGCAGCCCATGCGTGGAGGGTCTCCAAATGGTGCTGGGAAGGCTCTCCCAGCAGGATGATGGAAACGCTCGGGGAGCCAGGGAATGGTCTGGGGTGCCTCGGGATGGATGGTGGCAAACACTAGGATGAACGGATGTGACTTTGCCTCTTCAGCTTTCCTGCTTGTTCCTTTTATGGACTTGCCTTCTTTCTCCAGCATCAGGTATTAGCTGCTTCTTGGGACCATGTAGAAATTTAGTTGTTGTGGTTCCTGCCGGAGGCAATACCGCCCCCCTCCCCCAAGCCATCCAGCCTGGCTTCCTTTTTGAATTTGGGGTGCAGTTTCAGTAGTAACAAAGAACATTCTTGTGCCTTTCTTTGTCTGGATTCAAAGAACAAAGCCCCTTGTTCTCCCCACATACCCTTCTCTCTGATGTCTGGATTCCCAATGGGACATATGTGATTCGACATCCAGGATTCCTCCAGGTCATGCCATGTCTAACAATCTGCATCTCACACGTGCAATGTGTATTTTTCAGAAGAGACTTGCTTGGAAGAGAAGACAGTAGTACCCCTCCAGGCTCCTAAACTTTTTTCCGGGGTTGAACCAGCTTGTAAAAGTAATCAGTTTCTAGGACCTGAAGGAAATGTGGATATTGAGTTGATTGATAAGACTGCAAATGGATACAGGTAAGAATCGAAGATGCTGATTGTTTCAGTATAATTCTCCTATAAAGGAAGTATATGCTGTGTGATATTTACATGTATATACCTACATGGTAGGGTATGTGATCCATCCCTTAAGACATCTGAAATTTTGGGCGCCTGGGTGGCTCAGATGGTTAAGCGACTGCCTTCGGCTCAGGTCATGATCCTGGAATCCCTGGATCGAGTCCCGCATCGGGCTCCCTGCTCGGCGGGGAGTCTGCTTCTCCCTCTCCCACTCCCCGTTTGTGTTCCCTCTCTCGCTGTGTCTTTCTCTGTCAAATAAATAAATAAAATCTTTAAAAAAAAAAAAAGACATCTGAAATGTTGTCAATATTCCCTGTTTTCTATGCACTGAGTTGATATGTTAATTTCAACATATGTAGAATACAGAGAAATTGGGGCTCAGAGAGTTTAGTTTTTTTTTTTTTTAAAGATTATTTATTTATTTATTTGAGAGAGAGAGACAAAGATAGCAACAGAGAGCATGAGCGAGAAGAGCGAGCACGAGGGGGGAGGAGAGGGAGAAGCAGGCTCCCCGCTGAGCAGGGAGCCGGATGCGGGGCTCGATCCCAGGACCCTGGGATCACGACCTGAGCTGAAGGCAGACACTTAACTGACTGAGCCACCCAGGTGCCCCAGGGCTCAGAGAGTTTAATTAACTCCCTAGAGTTTTCTAACGTAGTGAAAGTCACGGATGGGTCTCGAACCTTGCTCCACTCCAAGCTCCACATCCCTCTGCACTTTTGTTCTTTAAATCAAAGTCCTGGTTTTCTCCCAGCATGACTCTCACTCTGGCTCCTTTCAGCGTCCACTTCCCTGTGGCTGGCTTCTATCTATGGCCAGCGACACACCTTGGCTTCTTGGTAAGAGCAGCAGTGACCGTGAGGATTGCGTTCGATTCTTGGGGTCAGCATCTGGACCCGAAGTTACAGCACGAGGAGCAGTGGATGGTGGCGGGCCCTTTGTTTGAGGTCTCCGTGGAGCCCAAGGGGGTCATCGCTGAAATCCACCTCCCCCACATCATCTCCCTCCCAGGTAAGGAGCGGAGAGGGGAGACCATGGGGATGGTGGGGGACACTGTCTGATCGTCTTTGTGGTTGTCCTACAGCAAATGAGGTCGATATCTCTTGGTTCCAAGTTGCCCATTTTAAGGATGAGGGGATGGTCCTAGAGCCGCCAGCCCGAGTGAAGCCTTTCTGTGCAGTGCTGGAAAACCCCAGCTTCTCTCTGATGGGGATCCTGCTGAGAATCGCCAGTGGAACCGGTGTTTCGGTCCCCATCACTTCCACGGTCCTGATCTATTATCACTTCCACCCTGAAGATACTAAATTTCACTTGTACCTTATCCCCAGCGACTCCTTGTTAATGAAGGTAAGGCTGGCAGATTTTGGAGAAGATATGAGAATTACACTGTCAGCCTATCACCTTCGACATTCTGTTTCTATATTGAACAGAAAAGTCAATGCACGGCTTTCACTGATAGAAGCATGAATCACCCTCCATGAGTTCAGTCTGTAGGTGCTGACTCTTGAGCCATATGCAAGGATCTGCAATAGGAATTCAGTTCTGCTAAAATTGGAGCTGTCTTTTCTGGCTTTTAAGGAGAAAGAAAACAGGGGACGAGACGTATGGGGAATGGCAGAAGGAGTAATGCAGAGATTTCATTGTAGATTTGAAATTAATAATATCTAAATTAAATACACACACACACACACACACACACACGCCCCTCTGGAATCATCCTCCTCTTGTGCCGTGGCATCTCCCTCTAATGCCTTTGTAAAGGCTCAGTCCCCCAATCTTTCCTGGGTTAGTGCTGAAGCAGACATGGTGGCCCTTGAAGCTCTAGAGCCCTTGCTTTCCTAGATAAAGTACCAGCCTTGGTGGAGACTTTACAGGGGAAGATCATTTGATTTTCTTTTTATTTTTTTTCTTTTTATTTTTTTTAAGATTTTATTTATTTATTCATGAGAGACAGAGAGAGAGAGAGGCAGAGGGAGAAGCAGGCTCCCACTGAGCAGGGAGCCCGATGTGGGACTCGATCCCAGGACCCCGGGATCATGACCTGAGCCGAAGGCAGACGCTCAACCATCTGAGCCACCCAGGCGCCTGATCATTTGATTTTCTGACCAATTGGTTAATTCTCCTACAGCCCAAGCAGAGACAGGTGAATGCCTGGTGGTCATTAGGGTTGTGAGTAACTGTGGGTATTTAAAATACAAAAGAAAATATTTTAATCTCGATGCTAAAGATGACCGTTCCTGGGGTACACAGGGACAAAAAACCAGCAACAAAACCCAAAAAAAGTCGTATGGGATCTTCTTCTTCTTTTTTTTTTTTTTTAAAGATTTTATTTATTTATTTGAGACAGAGAGAATGAGAGACAGAGAGCATGAGAGGGAGGAGGGTCAGAGGGAGAAGCAGACTCCCTGCCGAGCAGGGAGCCCGATGCAGGACTCGATCCCGGGACTCCAGGATTATGACCTGAGCTGAAGGCAGTCGCCTAACCGACTGAGCCACCCAGGCGCCCTGGGATCTTCTTTTTGTTCTGGACACAGGCTGGCCCATCCTGCTTTTTCTTCCTTCCTGGACCCCAAATCTCATAGGATCATTTGCTCCTACTTTATTGATTCAGTAGAAACAATGAAATGGAAGTGACTTCATTTTCCTGCCATCAACTTTGTAAGTCTAATTCTGTGCCAGCTTCACTCCTCCTCCACCCTCACGCCCCCTCCTGCAGTGATAAGACTGCCCCCTACTTGCATAAGGCCAGGGTTTGAGAAGTATCCTGCATCCATTTCCCTCTGGCCTTTCCCAGGAGGACACCACACCCGGAAGGACCTACCCTCATCTCAGTGAGTGTGTCCCACCCTGGACTCACATCCCCATCAGCAACCCCAGATCGACCATAGCTACCATATTAGAGAGATGCTTTCCTTCCCCTCTTAGTGTCCATTTCTCTCTTCTGTGTTTTGGTGAATGGATCATCAGCTTTAGGGACCGCCTGGTCTGTACCTTCCTCAGGGCTCACTCTGCCCTCAGATGCCTCTCACTGGGTTAGTGTACCTCCACTTCCTCAGATGGCTCTGTTCAATATCTCCATTGGATGATTCTTCCCTGATGTCTGACAGCATGTTGTGCTGTTGGCCTCACCCTTCCTTGATAACAGTCCTCTCTATTATTCCTTCACATCCTATTTCCCCAATCTCCTAGTTAACCATTCTGGTCCCTCTTCCAGGTCTTCACTTCTGCAGGTGCTTGCTCTGAAACCCCCCATCTCCCAAACTCACTGATGGTCTTAGTGACTGTTCTCAGGCCTGTCACCAAATCCCACTGAAGGAGAGGATTCCTAAATCTGTATCCCTGTCCTGGACTCTCCAGAGCTCCAGCTGTGAACTGCCCGACTTAATGTGCCCACTTGACTGCCCATCAGCATACCTACCTCATGTATTAACCTCCTTATCTTCCCCAAAACTGCCCTGCTCTTTTTTTTTTTTAAGATTTTTTTATTTATTTATTTGAGAGAGAGAGAATGAGAGACAGAGAGCATGAGAGGGAGGAGGGTCAGAGGGAAAAGCAGACTCCCCACTCAGCAGGGAGCCCGATGCGGGACTCGATCCCGGGACTCCAGGATCATGACCTGAGCCGAAGGCAGTCGCTTAACCAACTGAGCCACTCAGGCGCCCCAATGACAAATTCCTGGTAGCTTATCTAGGTATTTGGTAGTTTCTTTCTTTCTTTTTTTTTTTTAAAAGATTTTATTTATTTATTTGAGACAGAGAGCACATGAGAGGGGGGAGGGTCAGAGGGAGAAGCAGGCTCCTCGCTGAGCAGGGAGCCCGATGCGGGACTCGATCCCGGGACTCCAGGATCACGACCTGAGCCGAAGGCAGTCGCTTAACCAACTGAGCCACCCAGGCGCCCTGCCCTGCTCTTTCAACTGTCTTCTCCATGGAGGATATAAAACCAAGTTCCGCTAAGTCATTTGATCCCAGATCTAGAGTTTATCTTCCATCTCTCTGTTTCATTTCCTTTCCTCATCCAGTGTATCCTCCAGCCCAGTGAGTTTTGCTTTCGTAATAGTCTCTGAAATCTTTGGGAGCTTGCAACCTACAGAGCAACAGTAAGGAGATGCTCAAGTCCAGCTCTCTTTGCTTTCAGAGTTTGCTTTCATAATGTGACTCGAGCCAGTTTCATTGCCTCTTCGCCACTGCCGGTGATGGAGCGCTCCTCCGCTGACTTCTGCTGGAAATATGACTCAGGCCTTCAGACTTCTTCCACTGGTTCCATTATTGTACATGTAGCTTCTGCTTTTTATCTGGCAACAGGGAGATCTTTTACAAACATAAATAATCGCACCTCTTCTTGGCTAAGACTCTTCCATGAATCCTTACTACACTTGAGGGACATAAACCAAGTCATCTCCTTCGTCCATGGCATCATGTGGCTCTTGTACCATCATTGTACCCTCTTCCTTCCCTCCATTGGCCTCATAAATCTCTTTATTTGCTTATTGTCTGTACTTTTGTTGATTGTAAACATTGTACATGGGAGGGACCACTTCCTCTTAATCACAAGTTAGTTAAAAGTGCAATGTAAGGCCTGTTGTAGACACTCATGAAATGTTGACAGAAGGAATGAAATGTGGTCTGTCTTCCTCTCTTCGGAGGGGAAGAAGAGTGGAGAAACCTTTTCTCCACTTGAAAATGCAAGTTAAACTAAAAATATCGGGCACCTGGGTGGCTCAGTTGGTTAAGCGACTGCCTTCGGCTCAGGTCATGATCCTGGAGTCCTGGGATCGAGTCCCGCATCGGGCTCCCTGCTCGGCAGGGAGTCTGCTTCTTCCTCTGACCCTCCCCCCTCTCATGTGCTCTCTTTCTCTCTCTCATTCGGTCTCAAATAAATAAATAAAATCTTTAAAAAAGAAAAAAACGCAAGTTAAACTCAAAATATTGCTGGTTGCCCAGAGAATTTTCCCTGCTTGTGTGATGAGCTGCACAATGCAGTATGGTAGCCAGATGCCATGCCTGGCTGTTGAGTCCTTCGGTTTAGAGGTGCTATAAATTTAAGATATGCAATAAATTTTTTTTTAATACACAAAGATTTTGAAGATAGAATACAATGCACGTATATACATGTTAATTATACTGATTACATATTTAAAGGATAATTTGTGGGGTTATATGAAATATTTCATAAATATATTAGTAATAGTACTTTTTTTTTTTTTAAGATTTTATTTATTTATTTGCGAGAGAGAGAATGAGAGACAGAGAGCGTGACAGGGAGGAGGGTCAGAGGGAGAAGCAGACCCCCCGCTGAGCAGGGAGCCCGATGCGGGACTCGATCCGGGGACTCCAGGATCATGACCTGAGCCGAAGGCAGTCGCTTAACCAACTGAGCCACCCAGGCGCCCCTACTGTAATTGTTTTTGACACTGATTCTTGCTCGTTGATTCCATAAAGTCTCTATTGAGCTGAGGCTGAGACTTTTCAAATGCTATTATTATTTTGTCATTTGAGTTCCATTCTGTGTCTTTGGCGGCCCCTCAGATAGTTCTGAGGGCTCCTTTGCTCTGCTTCTGGGTCTCTGGGGCGGTATCACTGCTGTGTTGCTTGCTGGTGTGCAGGTGGAAGAGAACCTCCTGGGGCAGCAGCCTCACGATGGAGGGACGTCGTCTCTACCCCCATCCCTTATAGATGCAGCTGCAGACAGGGATGGTCCCCTCCCGGGGCAAGAAGAAGGAAGCCACTTTGTCCCCAGATTTGAGGTGCACTCAGACAATCCCTGCCACATTATACCAAAAAAAATCATACCATACAGAGATTTGTGATAAAAAAAAATCCCTTGGGGAATGCCCGGGTGGCTCAGTTGGTTAGGCGTCTGACCTTTGATGTCGGCTCAGGTCATGATCTCAGGGTCTTGAGATGGAGCCCAGAGTTGGGCTGTCTGCTGAGTGTGGAGCCTGCTTAAGATTCTCTCTGAGTCTCCCTCTGCCCCTCCCCCATCTCTCTACCTCTAAGAAGAAAAAACAAGAAAAAGAAAAAGAAAGAAATCCCTAGCTCTGAGATAACCACCAGTAAAATTTTATTAATACATCCCTCCATGTATGGGGCCTGGCTGGCTCAGTCAGAGGAGCATGCAACTGTGGATCTCAGGGTTGTGAGTTTGAGCCCCACACTGGGTATAGAGATTACTCAAAAATAAAATTAAAAAAAAAAAATACATCCCCTCACGTCCAGAGGCCTATTGATATATATATATATAAATATATATACATATATATATATATTTTTGCTTACTTTTAGCTATGCTTCCTGATTTGCTTCTTTTCTTTCTTTTTTTTTTTTTTTAAAGATTTTATTTATTTATTTGAGAGAGAGAGTGAGAGAGAGAAAGAGCACAAGAGCAGGGAGCGGGAGAGGGAGAAGCAGACTCCCCGCTGAGCGGGGAGCCCGATGCGGGACTCAATCCCGGGACTCCAGGATCATGACCTGAGCCGAAGGCAGTCGCTCAACCAACTGAGCCACCCAGGCGCCCCAATAGGTCTTCTGTTTTTTTTTTTTTTTTAAGATTTTATTTATTTATTTGAGAGAGAGAATGAGAGAGAGAGAGCATGAGAGGGGGGAGGGTCAGAGGGAGAAGCAGACTCCCTGCTGAGCAGGGAGCCCGACGTGGGACTCGATCCCAGGACTCCAGGATCATGACCTGAGCCGAAGGCAGTCGCTTAACCAACTGAGCCACCCAGGCGCCCGATTTGCTTCTTTTCTTCTTCCTCAGGCAATAGATGATGAAGAAGCTAAGTTTCATGGTGTGCGTCTACAGACCTCACCACCAGTGGATCCCCTGAATTTTGGTTCCCGTTATATTGTGTCCAGTTCACCTCATCTGGAAATAATGCCCAAGGTCAGTAGAATTTGAATCTACTCAAATTTAACTTGGGTTTCAAAATATTTTGTATACATGAAAAAAAAATGGAAGACCAGTGGAGGGTCAATAGCTCAGGTGACTATTCTCTGAACCATAGCCTGATAAGAGCTGGGCTATCTTTCCTTCCATGGAATAATACTATTTCCTAAAATTGTAAACTTAAAAGATTGTTGACCATTCTACCTCTGTTTTTCCCTCATTTAGCCATGAGACTATATAGGAAATGGAGTATATTTCAGTGGCCAGTTCACTGCAGGCAAACAGGTCTTTTCACCCCACTCGCAACCTCCTGATACTTTAAGTCAAGTGGTATGTTTCCTCTAGGAGTTGAAATTATCCTACAGGAGTCCTGGAGAAATCCAGGTATTCTCTAAAGTCTATGCTGGGAAGATGGAGGAACCAATTGTACTTAACGTTACTGACAAAAGACACAAGACTTTGGTCTGGCACACTTTGGTGAAGCCAGGTAGGTAAAAATATGAGGCTAAGGTTTGGGGGGGGAAGAAAAAAATCATGTCCCTCTCCCCTTGGTTGTAGTGAAGTGTGTCAGAGGAGAAGGTCTGTTCATTGTCCCATCCCAGAGAAGAAAACAAATCTACTGCCAGTTTATAGTCAGTGTTGAGTTGAAATAAAAGTGCTGGCAGTGGTCATGTGTGCCTGGGATAGGAATGGCTCTTGGTATGCAGAATTGGAACCTCTCATACCTAGGTGGTAGTGAACAGGAGATGCTAATTATAAGAATCAGAAGGAGCAGAAAGTCAATTGAATTCTATCTTCTGGGCAATTTTATAGTTGTTGCCATACAAAGGGACTAAACAGTTGCTGAAGGAAGAAAGACACAAAATGTATCAGAAATTTAAACAATAGCAGGGCTTTTAGAAAGAAAACATAAGACCACGTGGAAGTCTTAATGGTAAACACACTTTAGTGATTTTTCCAAATGGTTGCTCCAATTGGCAAACCTCCCACCAACTTAGAAGCACGTCCAACTTAAAAGTTCTGCACTATCAACAATCCCAGTATTACAGGGTTTAAAGAATATCATCATTTATTGTTCGAATGTACTCACTTCATGATGGTATTTCGTGTCTAAAATACATTTGCCTAGAAGATAATTTATGTAGAACAGTGGGATAATTTTACCATAACTTTCACATTTCTTCACATTTTGGCTTATAAATAGAAAGAATATTGGAAAAATGTGTTCCTCCCTCTGATGCATTTCCTTAATGGGCAGTGAGTGACCTTCTACTTAATTGGGTTCCATTAGTATATCAATGTTTCAATGGGATCCTTAACTTAGGAAATGGAATTAAATTATTTTAGTGCATTACATCAAAGACTAGGGAAACTACAGGGGCACCTGGCTGGCTCAGTCAGAAGAGCCAGCAACTCTTGATCTCAGGGTTGTGAATTCAAGCCCCATGTTGGGTGTAGAGATTACAAAAAAATAAAACAACAACAACAAAAAAAAAAAACTTTAAAAAACTTAAAAAAAAAAAAGGAAAAACTAAATAAAGGTAAATGGCTCATTTCATTCTCCAACTTTTCCTTTTTTCCTAGTGGACCTCAAGTTTCATGCCGCATTGGTCCCTCCTCCTTTCTCAGGTTAGTGCAGTGTTGTGTTGTGTTTTGTTTTGTTTTTGTTTTATTTGACAGAGAGAGACACACAGAGAGAGGGAACACAAGCAGGGGGAGTGGGAGAGGGAGAAGCAGGCTTCCCGCTGAGCAGAGAGCCCGATGCGGGGCTTGATCCCAGGACCCCGAGATCATGACCTGAGCCGAAGGCAGACGATCAATGACTGAGCTACCCAGGCGCCCCAAGTGCAGTGTTTACACCAAAAGTCAGAGGGATGTGTCTGATTCCAGGAGGTCTTTGAGTGGTGTGATGTGTCTCAATAAGGGATCATACCTTCTCTTCATCGACAAAAACTGAGTGGTGTCAGAGACAAAGACAGAGCATGATCCACTTCAGTGAATTCATGAGAGGGTATAATATGCAGACTCTGAACATGCAACCACATCTTATTGGGGAAAACGTCTTGCATCTGGTGAACTCTAAGTTTTCCTCTCTCCAGGATGCACTCTGTGTCTTATAGAACTATAAGTGAAAGTAGATCGATATGGCTGGAGATGAAAATTTAGACGGATGGAGGCCACATGAGACCCGAGGCAGGCAAGAAACAGAAGTTGAAAGCATAAGGATGATGGTTGAACTCTTTTGGACCTTAGGCTGAAACTCTTTTGGACCTTAGGCTGAAGGCAAAGGGGGACTTTGGAAGGGTGGGTAGCGATGCAATCACTGTTCTGAACAGTGTGGATGACTATGGGTGAGGGAATGGACAGGAAGTGGGAACCGGCTTATGAGGCTGTTGTAAAAATCAAGAACAGGGATTAGCTGGGAATTGGTTAAGGTTACTGGAACTGGTAGGTAGCAGAGAAAGAAATTATTCAAAGTAAGGAGTCAAGGGGGACCTGGCTGGCTCAGTCAGAAGAACATGTGACTCTTTGCCTTGGTGTTGTGAGTTCAAGTGCCACCCTGGGAGTAGAGTATTACTAAAGAAAATAATAATAAAAAATTTTTTTTTTAATAAAATAAAATCTGGACCCAAGATTTGGAGGACTCCATTCTGCCTTCCATACTGTTGGCTTTGATTGTCAGGCTCCCCACAGAGTAAAAGTGACAGGCCTCCTGTCCCAAACCAGATCATCCAGGAGGAGAAAGAGAGCATCTCCTGATCCCTCTCCCGGAAGAGAAGGCACCTCAGGTGTCACATTGGCTTGAAATGCGCGACAGACCCTTTTCCTGGCCGGCTGCTGTGATTGTCAGGAGGTCCAGAGAGGCAGCTAACTAAAGAAAATCAAGTTGCAATTGGGTTCAAACCCAACCAAAGATCTTGGTTAAGGATGAGGTAAAAATGATTTCACAAAGGAAATTGAAAGGATTTGATGTAGGTGGTGAGGATATAGCACCAAGGAAAGGTCTCTCCCCTTCCTAGTCAACAAGCTCTTGAGCAAGAGGTATCTACTGCCACCTTTGTCAGAAGGATAAACTGAACCTCATTTGCTAAGAGCCTTCAGAAGCTGCTGCCAGCCCACATCTTGAGTCCAGTCTTCATTCTGGCCAGCATGCCCTGTGAGGCATGACATCCCTTTCCCCCTCTTTCCCTTTTGGCCTGGTGGCATCTTGTATTTAATACCAGCATCCTGGGACACCTGGGTGGCTCAGTCGGTTAAGCGTCTGCCTTCGGCTCAGATCATGATCCCAGGGTCCTGGGATCGAGCCCCGCGTCGGGCTCCCTGCTCCGCGGGAAGCCTGCTTCTCCCTCTCCCACTCCCCCCGCTTGTGTTCCCTCTCTCGCTCACTCTCTCACTCTCTGTCAAATAAATAAAATCTAAAAAAAAAAAAAAAAAAGCTCCTGATGACAAATGCCCCTGTTTGAATGCCTATAGCATACTAAATATTCAGGGTATGGATATTTGTGCTTTATATCTACCACTCTTGTCTAGCCCTGTCAATACGCTTTGCCTGGCTTCCCCAGAGAATCATGGAGGAGTGTCAGAGTAAACATGGCAATGGCCATGAAGTAGCAATCCTGTACGGAGTGTAGCCGGAGACAGACACATACCCCGCACTCATGGGGTTTCTGTTCCAGCAGGTGAAAACAACAAAGCTGATTTCACAGTGCTTATCAAGATACAGTTGTGGTATGTTTTCCAAAGGAAAATTGGAGGGATTTAGGAGAGGATAAGACGGGGGGCTCAGATCTCACATTGAGGGAGTTGAAAAGTTTCAGAGTGCATCCTGGAGAGAGGAAAAAAGTGAAGTTTACGTCCAGTTAGGAAGATTGAATAGAAGTTGCTGAACAAATGGGCAGGGTGAAAACAATTGAGGCAGGAAGAATAGGTTAAACTGAGAATGTTTCTGTGACAGCAACTTCATTCATTTAAATTGAGGAGACGCTGAACGTACTCTTCCAATGACTTTTCAATAGAAACACCAAGACAAAAAAAAGAAACACCAAGACTTCACAGAAATCCCATCATTAAATTAAGCTGTTTGGTTATAGTTGCGATGACTGGACATTAATGATCTGAGCCACTGTGTTTAGAACAGAAGTTCTAGAGGCATGAGTTGTACATAGAAAGCAATCGCCTTTTTGGGTGCCTGCGTGGCTGAGTCGATTAAGCGTCCAACTCTTGATTTCGGCTCAGGTCATGATCTCAGGGTTATGAGATCAAGCCCCGTGTCCGGCTCCACGCTGGGTGTGGAGCCTGCTTAAGATTTTCTCTCTCTCTCCCTCTGCCCTTCTCTCCCTACTGGTTCTCTCTCTCTTTCTCAAAAACAAAACAAAAGGCAATCATGCCTTTAATGAAGAAACTGAGGAACACGAAAGCAGTATGTTTTAGCCAAGGTCACGCAGGTATTATATATGGGCACCAGCATGAATCCTGAGTCAGCACGATGCAAAATCCTGTCTCTCCAGTGCTCCCAATCCCTTCTGTGTTGTACGTAACCAGTTAAATCTCTTTCTTTTTTTTTTTTTTAAAGATTTTATTTATTCATTTGAGACAGAGAGAATGAGAGACAGAGAGCATGAGAGGGAGGAGGGTCAGAGGGAGAAGCAGACCCCCTGCCGAGCAGGGAGCCCCACGTGGGACTCGATCCCGGGACTCCAGGATCATGACCCGAGCCGAAGGCAGTCACTTAACCAACTGAGCCACCCAGGCGCCCCTGGTTAAATCTCTTTCTACACAGTTTATCAGAAGACCCTTAAGGGTAGGGAGCTGGTCTAGTCCACCTGCACCTCTGGTATCATGCATACCAATGTATGAACTTGGAAATTGTTAGAAGGATGAATAGATCAATGTACAGCAAGATAGAGTCCTCTCTAGGTTCCAAAGAAAACCAGAAAGTGAAGAAGGAGAGGTGCTCAAAGCTTGGAGGGGAGGGAATGGGATTGAAGAAGAGGGATCATTGAGTTTCCCTAAATTCATACACCCCTGAGAATGGACTGGGAACCCCGAGGATGTGTGTGTAAGCTCTGGGCAACATGCAAAAGACAATGAGCAATATCTCCACACAGAATTCTGTCTTTAAGGGGCGCCTGGGTGGCTCAGTCAGTTAAGTGTGCGACTCTTGATCTCAGTTCAGCTCTTAACTCAGGGTCATCAGTCCAAGCCCCATTTTGGGCTCCACGCTGGGCCTGGAGCCTACTCAAAAAAAAAAAGAAAAGAAAGGTCTTTAAGCTGGGCATAGTTTCCAAACCCCATAAGTGAGCTATCCCTTTCTGAGTCTGCAACTCTTTCTTCTGCCCAGTTGTGGCCTTCATGAAGGAGCACCACCGGCAGCTGCAAGCCAGGCTGGGGGACCTGAATGCAGTACTGGATGATCTTCAGGACAGTGAGGTCTTCACTGAGGAAGAGAAGGAGCTGGTGCAGCAGTTGCCAATACAGCAGAGGAAGAATGAAACCTTGCTGAGGATGGTGGAGAAGAAAGGGCCTCTGGCCCTGGAGATACTCTTCAGGAGCCTTAATCAAAGAGATCCTTACCTGATGTCCTACCTCAGGCAGCAGAGTTTACAACAATGACTCAGGCCGATACTCGATACTCGGGAAGAGAAAATCCAGTGGGGGCGCCTGGGTGGCTCAGTTGGTTAAGCGACTGCCTTCGGCTCGGGTCATGATCCTGGAGTCCCAGGATCCAGCCCGGGCTCCCTGCTCAGCGGAGAGTCTGCTTCTCCCTCTGACCCTCCTCCCTCTCATGCTCTCTGTCTCTCATTCTCTCTCTCTCAAATAAATAAATAATATCTTTAAAAAAAAAAAAAAGAGAAAATCCAGTGTTCTCCATTGAAAATGGATAAATGGGTGCTTGGGTGGCTCAGTAGCTTAAGCATCTGACTCTTGATTTCAGCTCAGTTTGTGATCTCAGGGTCATGATGAGATTGAGCCCCGCATTCGGCTCTACATTAAGCAGGGAGTCTGCTTAAGATCTTCTCCCTCTGACCCTCCTCCCACTCTCTCTCTCTCTCTCAAATAAATAAATTAAATAAATCTTTTTTTTTTTTAAAGAAGGAAAATGGGTAAGCAGACATGTGATAATTGAGTTCAGTGTCCAAGACAAAAAAGGTCCAGGTAACACCTACCCATCACACAGGTTTTATCGAGGACTGACGTGTAACTTGGCAGATACCTATTACTGTATCCTAATACCTTAACCTCAAGAATATCTGAAGAGAGTAGAAATATTCATACTAAATGTTTTTTTTTAAGATTTTATTTATTTATTTGAGAGAGAGAGAATGAGAGAGAGCACATGAGAGGGGGGAGGGTCAGAGGGAGAAGCAGACTCCCTGCTGAGCAGGGAGTCTGATGCGGGACTCAATCCAGGGACTCCAGGATCATGACCTGAGCCGCAGGCAGTCACTTAACCAACTGAGCCACCCAGGCGCCCCATACTAAATGTTTTTTAAGCCAGGTTAAAAAAAATTCCTATTTCATCCATTGACACATTTCTTGGAAGTCTGGGCAGAGGAAGGCAAGGGCAGGTGTGTTTATGATTGACAGGGCCCAGGGAGACCAATTCTCCTGAGTCAGGCGAGAAAGCAATTCCAGTGAACATTACATCCGCTGTGTCACTTGCTCAGAACAGAAGCCAGGAAGGCTTACAAAAACTCTCTGTTGAGGGCATTCATGACATTCACAAGCTTTAATTTTTTTTTTAATATGCTATGTCTTTAACATTTTATCTATTGCTATTTATACTAGAATGATGAAGTCCCTTGACTAAATAGCGCTTAGGAGTGGAAGCAAATGCAAACGTTGGCAGAAAACCTTTTGCCTCTGGTACATATGCTGGTACCAGGAATGGGCACATCCAACTTCATGGAACAGTTCCATGGAACCCAGGAGAGGAATATGGATTAATGGTCTCCATAGAAGCAGAAGCGGGGAAAGGAGGAGCATCCAGCTTATTCTGAGAGAGGCCCTCCTGGCTAGGTATGTCATGAAAATAAGCAGAGCCTGACATTTGGGTTCTGCCATTGAACCCTGCCATTTTATATCCATCCCAGCTTATTTTGGACCAGTGTTTGCATGACATAACTAATGATATCCTTTGACTTTGAAACCAGTTATTTCCTTATATTTGAAGCAAGTTCATAGGAGACAGCATATAGTTGGGTCAGTTTGTTTTTGTTTTTTTAACCCATTTTGACAATCTCTGCTTTTTAAGTGGTGTATTCAGCCATTTACATTTAACATAATTCTGGCAATGTTAAGATTTAGCCTAGGTCTGCCATTTTAGTATTTGTTTTCTGTTTATTCCTTTGTGCTGCATGCCTATCTTTCCTTTCTTGGCTTTTTTAGGGCTTATGTGAAGAGTTTTTAGTATTCCACCTCAATTTGTCTATTGTTTTTGACAATTGTGGTTGTATATTTTTTAGTGATTGTGCTATAGATGAAAAGATATATCCTAAATGCATTGGTCCTAGTATCCATACTGTGCTAATTACAGTGGAATCTAGAAACCTTAGCACCATTTTGACCATGGTATCTTTTATGACCCAGTTATTTTCAATATTCCCTCTCTATATAATAAGGTCCCAATCAGAAGAATGTTATATATGTTTTTTACTTTCTATCTATCTATCTATCTATCTATCTATCTATCTATCTATCTATTTATTTTAGAGAGAGATACGGAGAGACCATGAGTGGGAGGAGGGGCAGAGGGACAGAGAGAGAGAGAGAGAGAGAATCTCAGGCAGACTCTGTGCTGAGCACAGAACCTGAGGCAGGTCTCCATCTCTCGACTCTGAATTCATGACCTGAGCTGAAATCAAGAGTCAGATGCTTAATCGACTGAGCCAAATGATGCCCCTGTTTTTTACTTTCAATTGCTATAATGAGTTTTTTTTTAAAGATTTTATTTATTTATTTGAGAGAGAGAATGAGACAGAGAGAGAGAGCATGAGATGGGGGAGGATCAGAGGGAGAAGCAGACTCCCCGCTGAGCAGGGAGCCCGAGGCGGGACTTGATCCCGGGACTCCAGGATCATGACCTGAGCCGAAGGCAGTCACTTAACCAACTGAGCCATGTTTTAAAAATGAGGAGTATAATCTATGATATATGCCCAGATATTTACCATTTATGTTGTGCTTCTCTTGTAATCCTGATATTCTAAATTTCGTTGAACTTCTTTTGGCAATTCTTTTTTTTTTTTAAGCTTATTTTTTTAGTGATCTCTACACCCAACATGGGGTTCGAACTCATGACCCTGAAGTCAAGACTTGCAGGCTCTACAGACTGAGCCAACCAGGCACCCCAGCAATTCTCTTAAAGCAGATCTCCTGACTATGGATTCACTTAATTTCCCTTCATCTAGAGATGTCTTTATGTTACTTTCATTCCTGAAAGATATTTTTGCTGGATATAATGGCGGTTCTTTTTTTCAGCCATTTATTTCTGGCTTTCATTGTTCCTAATGAGAAATCTGCAGTCATTCAGATTGCTTCCCTATAGGGAATGTATCATTTTTCTCTGGCTATTTTCTTTTTCTTTTTTTTTTAAGATTTTATTTATTTATTTGAGAGAGACAGGCAGATAGTGACAGAGATAGCAAGAGAGAGCACAAACGGGGAGGAGAGGGAGAAGCAGGCTCCCACCCAGCAGGGAGCCTGACATGGGGCTCGATCCCAGGACCCTGGGATCATGACCTGCACCGAAGGCAGACACTTAACCGATTGAGCCACCCAGGTGCCCCTCTCTGGCTATTTTCAAGATTTGCTTTTTTTGTCTTTAGTTTTCAGCAATTAGATTATGATAGATCTGGGTATGGATTTCTTTGGGTTTTTCCTATTTGGAATTCACTCAGTTTTTAAATTTGTAGGTTTATGTTTTTCACCAACCTTGGAAGTTTACAAGTATTATTTCTTTAAAGATATATATTAAATATATGTGTGTGTGTATATATACGTATATATATATAGCTATATATCTATATCTACATCTATATCTATCTATCTATCTATCTATCTATCTATCTATCTATCTATCTATCTATCTATCTATATTTTTTTAAAGTAGGCTCCATGCCCAGTGTGGAACCCAACATGGGTCTTGGCTTGAACTCATGACCCTGGGATCAAGACCTGAGCCAAAATCAAGAGTCAGACGCTTAACATACTGAGCTACTCAGGCACTCCTAAATATATTTTTTTCAACCCTGCATTTCTTTCTCCTCTCCTTCTGGGACTCTGATGGTATGAATGTAAGATTTTTGTTGTTGTCCCATAGTTCTCTGAGACTTAATTGTTTTCCTATCATTTCCTCTCCTTGTTGTTTTGATTGCATAGCACTTACTGATTTATTTTTTTTTAAGATTTCATTTATTCACTTATTTATTTAGAGAGAGAAAGAGAGCAAGCACAAGCAGGGGGAGGGGTAGAGGGAGAAGTAAAGAGAGAATCTCAAGCAGACTCCATGCTGAGTGCGGAGCCTGACAGGGGACTGGATCCCAGGACCCTGAGATCATGACTTGAGTCAAGATCAAGAGTCAGACACTTAACCAACTGAGCCACCCAGGTGCTCCTTTCTTTTCTTTTGCTAGTAATTTTCTTGCCCTGGCCTCCTTCTGCCTATAAAACCTTCCATTTTTGTACCACTCCCCTGAGCCCCTGTCTCTTTATAAGAAGGGATGCTGCCCAATTCATGAATCATTGAATAAAATGAATTAGTTGAATTTTTGTTCTTGAAGGAGGTTGCTTACATGTCTTGGTTAATGTGAATAATGTGGGGCTCAGGTAGTTCTTTGAGAGGCTGATTTCATTTCCTTCAGGTATATACACACAAGTGGGGTTGCTGGATCATACGGCAGTCCTATTTTTGATATTCTGAGGGAGCTCCATACCATGGATTTACTTTCCCTCCAACAATGTACGAGCGTTTCCTTTTCCCCACATCTTCATCAACACTTGTTATTGTCTTTTTGATAAAAGCCATTCTAACAGTTGTAAAGTTATATTTTATTGTGGTTTTTATTTACATTTCTTTGATTTAGGGTAAGCCCTTGACAGGTGGCTTTTCTTTTGATAATGCAAGTGTCTGACTTAAGCTTTGCTTGCCAAGGCATCCGTGTCCAAGACAAAACACAGTCATCTCAGTAAATACATTGCTAGGGGCACCTGGGTGGCTCAGTCGGTTAAGCGTCTGCCTTTGGCTCAGGTCATGATCCCAGGGTCCTGGAATTGAGCCCCGCTTTGGGCTCACTGCTGAGCCGGGAGCCTGCTTCTCCCTCTGCCTCTACTCCCTGCCCTCCTCGTGCTCTCTCTCTCCTTCGTTCTCTCTTTCAAATAAATAAATAAAACCTTAAAAAAAAAATACACTGCCAGCCACACAAGATAAAGATAAAGAGCCAGGCTGCCCCCAGCCTCTAGGTTCCATGCTCCAGGGTTCTCTGTTCTAGAGATCTTGGTTGATTTCAATAACTGACCATTTGGGCAACTTTTCTTTTCTCTTCCCGTGCTTTAAATTCCTGCTCTTAAATTTACTTATTTATTCATTCATTCATTCATTCATTTTAGTAATCTCCACACCCAGTGTAGGGCTCAAACTCACAACCCAGAGATCAAGAGTCGCATCCTCTTCCAACTGAACCAGCCAGGTGTGCCCGTTTTTATGTTTTATTTGTTTATGTATTTATTAAGATTTTATTTATTTATTTGACAGAGAGAGAGCGAGCACAAGCAGGTAGAGCGGCAGGCAGAGGGAGAGGGAGAAGCAGGCTCCCCACTGAGCAAGGAGCCTGACATGAGACTCGATCTCAGGACCCCAGGATCATGACCTGAGCCAAAGGCAAACGCTTAACCGACTGAGCCACCCAGGCGCCCCTGCTTTTATGCTTTAAATTCACAATAAAAAGTGAGCCTGCAAAAGCCTTAGGCCCCCACCCTCCTCACCAATAAAAGCAGAACACCAGGCCTGTGTAGGCTCTCTCTCTCTCTCTCTCTACCTGCCACCTTGCTATGTAGCCCCAGGTGTGCCATATAATTTCCAGGTCTTATAAGTAATAGAATTTTTTCCTTTTCAAAAAATTTTTTACTAAGTTTTTAATTTTAATTCCAGTATAGTTAAAATACAGTGTTATATTAGTTTCAGGTGTGTAGTACAGCACTTCAACAATTCTATACATTATTCAGTGCTCATCATGATCTGTACTCTTTTTTTTTTTAAGATTTTATTTATTTAAAGATTTTATTTATTTGAGAGAGAGAGAATGAGAGACAGAGAGCACAAGAGGGAGGAGGGTCAGAGGGAGAAGCAGACTCCCCGCCGAGCAGGGAGCCCGATGCGGGACTCGATCCCGGGACTCCAGGATCATGACCTGAGCCGAAGGCAGTCGCTCAACCAACTGAGCCACCCAGGCGCCCCTAAGATTTTATTTTTAAGTAATCTCCACACCCAACATGGGGCTCGAACTCAACCCTGAGATCAAGAGTCGCATGCTCCACCAACTGAGCCAGCCGGGCGCCTTTACTAACGTAATGGAAGAAGAGCACAGAAATAAACCTCTAGGAAGGAGGTGTCATTTCAGATTACCAGGAAAGGAAGAACTTTATAATATACGATGTTGATTTTCCTTAAGCAAAAGAATGGAACTGAAGCCTGAACTCACCTTATCTATAAATATTAATTCCAGGAACATTAGCTATAAAAGGCAACACATATTAAGGCTTTAGAAGAATAAAGAGGAGGGGCACCTGGGTGGCTGAGTCAGTTGGGTGTCTGCCTTCGGCTCAGGTCAGGATCTCAGGGTCCTGGGATTGAGCCCCGCATCGGGCTCCCTGCTCCGCGGGAAGCCTGCTTCTGCCTCTCCCTCTCCCACTCCCCCTGCCTGTGTTCCCTCTCTTGCTATGTGTCTGTCTGTCAAATAAATAAAATCTTTAAAAAAAATAACAAAAGGGCAGAAAACCTAACAGGAAAGAAGCTAAAAGCCTTGACTGGGCACTTCGGTTGAGAGACACGTTGTCAGTAAATATATGGCAGGGTCCCCACCTCATCAATAGTCAGGTTAAAAGAAATTCAACTGGGGGCACCTGGGTGGCTCAGTTGGTTAGGCGACTGCCTTCGGCTCGGGTCGTGATCCTGGAGTCCCGGGATCGAGTCCCGCATCGGGCTCCCTGCTCGGCGGAGAGTCTGCTTCGCCCTCTGACCCTCCCCCATCTCATGTGCTCTCTCTCTCTCAAATAACTAAATAAAATCTTAAAAAAGAAAGAAAGAAAGAAAGAAAGAAAGAAAGAAAGAAAGAAATCCTACTACCATGGGGTAAATTTGACAAATACATGTAATCATAAAAATATAAAATCATAAAAGCACTCCCCTCGGGGAGCACGGGCTATGGCTGGTCCTTTTTTTTTTTTTTTTTTTTTTAGATTTTATTTATCAGAGAGAGACAGAGGCAGGCAGAGGGAGAAGCAGGCTCCTTGCTCAGCAAGGAGCCCGATATGGGACTCGATCCCAGGACCCTGGGATCATGACCTGAGCCGAAGGCAGACGTTTAACTGACTGAGCCACCCAGGCGTCCCTGGCTGGTCCTTCTGAAGGCTGCAGGCCAGCTGGAACCACAGAAAACTGACCAGTGTAAATCCAAGGTAACACACCTGAAAGGAGGTGGTAGTTTGGTATATTCCTGAGTCCCTCCGGAATACTGAATCCCCACAGTGCTTGTAAACGAAGAGGCAGCGGTCCTAACTACCCTACCCTACCCAAGAGTAGACCCCAGTTGGTCTCCTCAAGGGATAGATCTGGTTGCACAAAAGCGTTCTAAACAAGCGCCCCCAGACAAGCCCCAGATTGGCTCTTGCCAGGTGTCCCGCCTCTGACCCCATCACTGTGATTAAGGGAACATCCTTGGAGGATTGGCAGCAGGCTCTCTGGAGGTGCGTGATGTGTCCAGCGCATGTGAGGAGTGAGTGGACATCAGAAATAAAATCCGGGGATGTGTGCTGTGTGGACAACCAGGACATATCCATAACCGAGTTCCAGGTGGGAAGCTATCTGTCTGTCTCCATCCACCAGATGTACATTTCGTAACAGGAGACACCTTGTCCTACTCATTGCTGGAACCTCAACCCATAGAACATCATAGGCACTCAATAAATGCTAGCATATTAAACAAAAGAAAGAATGCATCCTACTGACCACTCCCTAGGAAAAACAAAGCTCAGACTCCGTTTCTCTTTCTCTCATTCTCCCTTCCAGCCTTGTATCTGGGGAGCGCCTCGTTTGGGCTGACACTGTCTCTTGAGATTCTGCTTCCTGGGAACATGGGTGCCAAGCACAGCTTGTTTTACGTAGTTGCTGTGAGGAATGCATGTGATGTGCATGGAGGACATTAGCAGAACACTGGACATGGGTCGTTTTCAGTAAACAATGGCACCAGTGATGAGCATTGAGATAGGATTTTCCAGCCAATGACTGTCCTGCCCCCGATTTATGGCCCGCGCTGGGGATGCAGAGGTGAGTAACTGCGGTCCCTCCAGGAGTACACAGTCTGGTGGGTGTGCCAGACACACGCACAATCAGAACACCAGGTGGTCGCAACCTGTAATGGACATTTGATGCACGATGGACTAAAGGAGCAGAGCGAGGACCCCCGAATTTCCCTAGCGATGCTGCTGATGCTGAAGGATGTGGGTGTGTCCAGGAACGCAGGGTGAGGGGAATTCTAGATAAAAAAGCAGCATGTCTGCGTTACCAGAAGGAACAATGAGGAACCCAAGGGGCATGACAAACTCATTCCTCATGTTGTAACCAAATCTGCCTCCCCGAAATTTGCCAAACACTGGTTCTTTCTCTCCCTCTCCTTCTTCCTCCCCTTTCTGGCATGCTCTCTCTCTCTCTCTCTCTAACATTCTCAAACTTATGTCCTGAGGAAATAACCTAGGGTGATGTACGTGTTCCGTATCTGATTGGGGTGTTGGTCACACAGGTGATTATATTTGTCAAAACTCGTACTAGACATTGAAGAGCTGTGCATTTTACTCTACACAGCTTTACAAAACCAAAAGCAACCAAGCAACCAACTGATCAACAAAAACAAAAAGTGAACGTAGAATGGAAGTCAGAAATTAAGAGTGGTCCAAGCAGAAGAGGATCGTACTCCCTTCCTGCTGGTGTCTGTACCTCTATTAATGCATCCATTACTAACTGATTATGCTAGAGCAAGCTCAGCAGTATGGGGAACACCCATACCAGCGCCCCATAGTTTCTAATGTTTACCCAATGCCTGTGTGAGAAGCACGATGCTCTACTCACTAACTTTGTGGGTTTGGGCATATTTGTTCACTTCTCTGAACCCACTACAATACAGTGGGGGTAATAAAACCTACCTTGCCAGGGTTGAATGAGCTGATGCCATCAATTCTAATGTTATCCCCCTTCAACAGATTCCAAAACTGAGATACAAAGAGGCTAAGTAACTTGTCTAAGGTTTCAGCTGTAAACAGTAGGGCTTGGGTTAATACTAAGCCAACCTGATTGCAATTCGGTCTTATTCACTGGATGAGATTGATTGAATATCATATCATATCTATTACTCTCTTCCCATCCCTCCCTCCGTCCCTGAATGCAAGAGCCCACTGTGCCCACCCCCAGTCCCCACGACCTCTGTCCTCACTCTGGACCTCAGTCACCTAGGATCTCTCTAGGATGGATGGATTCCATGTCTTCGAGGACCCTCTGGAGGCTTGAAGATAAGGATTCATGTTTACCAGCAATGACATCATGGGTCTGGTCTCTGAAGATCTGAATTCACTTCTGGCTCAACCACACACATTTCAAAACACCCTACATGGTTCCAACCTCCACAAGCCTCACTTAGCCCATCTGCAAAATGGGATGTAACTGGGCACTGTTTTCCCAGAACTATCAAGACCCAGAGCTGAGAAGGAAAAGAAACCAACATCAACCTCCCAGTGTAAGGTCAGAGAATCACCAGCAGCTGGGGCGGGTCTCCTGGTCCAGGCGTGGCCCGCCTAAGAGCACAAGTTCAGCACGATCTCTGCCACCCCATTTCCACCTCCCGATTTCAGACGTTGCCTCTTTGGAGAGAAATTCATGACAATCAGCTTTCCCCTCCCTTAACATCCTCATGAGGAGAAAGAAGAAGAACTTGGGGGGTTCCTGCACGGGAGACTGGCTTAGCATCTTCTTGGCCACTGAACTCAGTGACCTGCCTTTGTGCTCCCAGGGCAGGGCACAACGCATGACCCTGATATTTTCACTGGACACAGGACTCTCTCTAGAATAAAGACGGCATGTCCCAGACCCTCCTTCATCCGGCTGGGGTCGTGTGACCAAGTTCTGGCCAACAGGATGTGAGGCGCAGTGATGGCGTTTAAGCCTGGCAGGCAAGACGGCCGCCACCTTCCTGCACATGCGGAAAAGGCCCTCAAGCATGGCAGAAGGACAAGACAGAAGCAGCTTGGGTGCTTATCTGCCCTCGACAGCGTATGCAAGACTGTTCAGAGAGAGAAAAAGGTTTTTGTTTTTGTTTGTTTTTAAGATTTTATTTATTTGAGAGACAGGGAGAGTGAGAGTGAGAAGCAGACTCCCTGCTGAGCCGGGAGCCCGATGCGGGGCTCGATCCCAGGACCCTGAGATCATGACCTGAGCTGAAGGCAGACGCTTAACCGACTGAGCCACCCAGGCGCCAAAGAAAAAGGTATTTCTATTTTGTTTAAGGTACTACTCTGTTTTGGGGTTTCCTAACTAATATACAAGGGGAAACAAAATCTTGATGGTGAACTGCCAGGTGGACAGGGGGACCGGTCCTATCTCCACCTGGTTCCTAACTCCCAAAGGTATAGAGAATGGGGGCCTATATTCATTTGCTAGGGCTTCAGTGGCAAAGTATAGCAAGGTGGGTGGCTTTGAACAACACGCGTTTACTGACTCACAGTTCTGGAGGCTGGAAGTCAGAAATCAAGGTGTTGGCTGCGCCATGCTCCCTCTGAAACCTGTACGGAAGGATCCTTCCTTGCCTCTTCCAGCTTCTGGCAGCCCCAGATGCCCCGTGGCTAGTAGATGCATCCATCCAGTCGTCCCTGGTCACGTAGCATCCTCCCTGTGTGTCTTCACCTCACCTTCCTGCTGCGCATGTCTCTGTGTCCCAACCTCCCGTTTGGTAAGGACACCAGTCATAATGGATCAGGGCCCACCCTAACGGCCTCATTTTAACCTGATTACCGCTGTAAAGGCCCTATTTCCAAATAAGATCACATTCTGAGGTGCCTGGGGTTAGGACTTCAAGATCTCTTTTTGGGGGAGGAGGCATGTTTCAACCTGTAACAGGGCCACACAGAAGGTAGGTAAGATTTCTGGGCCAGTCTTTCTTTTTTTTAAAAGATTTTATTTATTTATTTGAGACAGAGAGAATGAGAGACAGAGAGCACGAGAGGGGAGAGGGTCAGAGGGAGAAGCAGACTCCCCGCCGAGCAGGGAGTGCGATGTGGGACTCGATCCTGGGACTCCAGGATCATGACCTGAGCCGAAGGCAGTCGCTCAACCAACTGAGCCACCCAGGCGCCCTGGGCCAGTCCTTCTAAAGACTGGTGCAGGTAATGGAGCGGTCAGTACCTAAAAAACTGGAACACAGTGTGACAGCACCATCCCAAGGCGAGCTGGTGATGTTAAGTACTAGGTAGCTGGGGTACAGTTTCAGGTGCTGTTCTAAGTGCTTCTCATATAAGAGCCCATTTATCCCTCAGCGCAACCTGCTGCAGGAAGCGGGATTATTACCCCATCTGATAGAGGACAAATATGAGGCACAGAATGGTTAAGTAACTTGGCCAACGTCACAAGGCATGAGTGGAGAGCTGGGATCTGAACCTAGATGGTCTGCCTTGAGAGCTGTGGTTGGAGGTTCTTCCAGGTTTCCCCTGCCCTAGGCGTCAGGGCAGGCCATCTCTTTCCAAGCCCTTTCCGGGTGGGGGAGTGGTGACAGACATTCCCACAGCCTCCACCACAAACTACGCACTGTTCTCTCCATCCCCACAGCACTGAACCCACCTCATGCATGTCCTTGCCCAGCCTCCTCCTGGACACCTCCAGTGTCCTGCCTCCAGTGCATCTCCCACATGGCCCTAGAGGAGTCTCTCCATCCTCCAGTGCCGTCCCTCCCCCTTTCCTGCTCACATTCCTCCCATGGCTCCCCAGCTCCCCCAGGAGAAAACCGAGCTCCTTAACCTGGCCTTCGAAGCCCTTCGCAGAATGGCCTCTGGAACTAAGCAGGTGCCTTCCTCATTTGAGTTCCCGCTCTCCAGCTAGCTCAACCACCAGCAAGTACCAAGGACCAATCACAGCTGACAGCACCAGGATCTCCCTCCAGAACCTCCTGGAGGACCCCCTGGTCCTTCACACGCATAACATGTATGCTGATCTCAGAGTCTTCCTGCAAACCCGCTCCTCCTCCGGGGGTCCTCATCCATGGTCAGTCCTCACGGTTCACCCAGTACCGGACCAGATCCCCAGGGAGATTCTCCTCCCTCCTCCTTCTCCTCACCATCCCTCCCCCACCTGTCATCTCCAAACCCCATCCCTCAGCCCCATCTCTCTTGCGTTTTCTTTCTGCCTTGTATCCTCCCCTGTGTCCCCACAGCCCCTGCCGCAGCTCAGCTCTCCTCTCCCTCTGCGTCTCACCCCAGACTCCTCTCAGGCCTCCTCGCCTCCGGTCTCCCCACTCTAGTCCATCCCCCACACGGCCCCAGAAGGCTTTCTTCACTCAGGGCTGATCTTGCCCCCTCTCCTAATCAGGGCCATCCCATGGCTCCCCAGCACCCTGGGACAGCGTCAGTCCCCCTTGAGATGCCCCCGCACACTCTCCAGCATCATTCTCGATGTTTGTGCCTGTGGTCCTTACATTCCAGCGGCAGCCTCTCCTTCTGTAAGGAGGCCCTTAACTCTTCCGCCAAGCAGCACTAGCACGTGTCGTTCCTCCACATCGGATATGCCCTCAGAGCCTCAGAATCCAACTCCTGCTTCCAGGCACAGTTCAAACCTGTTCCCGACGCACACACTCACCCGGACCCTCCCTACTCGTACACGCAGAGGTCACCCGCAAGCACTGCCCCAATCTCCCCACACAAGCAAGGGTCTCTCCCAACCAGTTCCATCCCCCTCACCCGGACACACAGTGAGCCCGCCCACCCCTACCTCCCGCGTCCCCACCCGGTGAACCGCCCATCCATCCAGAGGCCCCGCCTTCTTTTCTCCGCAGAGGTCTTCCAAGCCCCGCCCCACCTTTCAAACTAGTGTCTCCTGAAGGCCTCTCCTCTTCCAACTGTTTGGATCCCTTTACCCCGCGCCCCCTCCCCCCCCTCCCAGCATTTACCCCCGGATCAGTGGTCCCGCCCGGCGAAACGTCCCTGCCCTACCCAGGCCCACTCCTCCCACCCCTGTGCTGGAAACTTGGTATGTCCCGGGGTGGCCCACGGGAACGGGGATCGGGCGAGACCATTAGCCGAGGAGGGGGAGACGCAGCAAGGGAGTCCCTGTTCAACCACGGACGGTCGAGACCGCCGGCTCCCCTGGTGCCTTTCGGTGTCTCCCCAGACTTCGCCACCTCCCTATCGCTGCCCCCACCCCACTTAGTGCTGCGATCTTCACCCTTCCGGCCAGGTGCACTGCGGTTCACGGGAGCCTCCATTCACCGGGGGATCTCGGGGCAGAAGCGCTTCCGGTCGCCCCAATGTGCGTGGCGCATTCCCGGTAGCCTGGCTGATACCTGTCATGATGTTGATCCGGGCTAACAAATAAATGGGGAGCCCCTCCCCATGGAGCGTCACCAAACGTTAACGCACACTTTCAGTCTCTCAAAGAAAGCAGGAAGGCTGATACATAATAACAACCAGTTACCGATGTGCTTGGCACGTACTAGACAGTATAAGCACATTATTTTCAATTCTCCAGCCAGCCTTGGTGAGTTAGTATTATCCCCATTTTCCACATGAAGCCACTAAGGTTCAGAGAGGGGAAGCCTCAGCAAGTGCTGTGATAGAGCAGAATGGGGAGCCAGCCCTGCACGACTCCATCCCTACTCGCTGCCTAATGAGAGCCGTTGGAAATGCAGGGACATATATGGGGCGCCTGGGTGGCTCAGTCGGTTAAGTGCCCAACTCTTGATTTCAGCTCAGGGTATGATCTCAGGGTCGTGAGATCAAGTCCTGTGTAGGGCTCCATGCTGGGTGTGGAGCCTGCTTAAGATTCTCCCTCTCCCTCTCCCTGTGCAGCCCCCTGCCATGCGCGCTCTCAATCTGTCTTGAGAGAGGGAGGGAGGGAGGGAGGGAGGAAAAGTGCAGGGGTGGAGGTTTGAGTTGGGGAGGACCCCCTGTTGTGTGTCCTTTGGCAAGTCACTGAATCTCTCCGACTTAATTTCCATAGCTAGGAAACGGGTGCCATGCCCACCTCCCAGGGTGTTCGGGGTGATCATAGAGGGCATCTCTTAGCTCTGCCACCCTCAGCACTGGCTTCATTCTCACGCTCTATCAAGATGCTCGCAAGCAGGTCTGGGCCTGACCATCCCATTCTGGGGCTTCTTAGGATTGAGAGCATGTTTAGAAGCCCCCCACCCTGAGCAGGCCCATTGGCCAGGATTGGGTCACACGCCCGTTCTTAAACCATTCACTGGTACAGTGGCTGAGATTGGCCCAGACTACTCATTTGCCACGCTGGGATACTGGTCCAGATGAGGGAGGAAGAGGGCTGTTGGGGGGAGATGGATTCTTTTGGCCCCTCCACTCCATCTGGCCCCAGGAGGTCTTATTGATAGAATGGAAGAAGAAATGTTGGAGCGCCTCAGGTTCTCTCCAAGTCTAGGCCTCCCCTCTCTCCCCGAAAAGCCAGGAACTCAGTGCAGAAACCAAAATAATACTGTTTTATTCCAGTCCTGAAGCACAATAGTCCAGACTGTTCCCCTCTTCCACTGGAGAGCCTCCAGCCCATCCCCCCAGACCCCCCCTCTCATTCAGTCTCTTCTGGGAATGACCAACCAGAAGGTCAAGGGGATCCAAGCCTCTGGGCTTTCGAGACTCTCAAATCACTCCCCTCTTGTTCCTTCTCTCCCCATCTCCCATACCTTTCCTTTCCGTGTGTGTGTGTGTTTTTTTTTTTCCTCTGTCCTCCACCCTGGCCTCCTTCTCCCCTGCCTCCCTCTGCTTTTCCCCATTTCTGCCTCTCCTCTTGTCCTCTCTCCTCTGCTTATCTCCCTGCTAGTTTCTCTCCTCCCCCCACCCCCCACTTGTCCTCCTACAGTCCCCCTTGCTTTTCTCCTTCACCCCTGCACTCTCTGGAGTGACCATCTGTTCCTGCCTGGGCTCTCCCCATGTCCTGGTGTCTTCCCCTCCCCCAGCTTTGTAGCCTCCTTCCTTCTGCCCCCGTCTCATCACACATTTCCTCTCCTGAGGGAAGCCCTCAGAAGCCATCCTGGCCACCACCATCTTCCACACTGTGGCTCCAGGACCTCGGAGACCATTGTCAGCCGCCCCCCTCACACCCAGAGAGGTAAACGGCCAAGGTGAGGTCCCTGGATGACACAGGAGGTAGCCAGAGGGACTGGGGTGGCCTCCTTGGCCTCAGCCCTATTATCTTTGGGATCGAAGAATGCCCTCCCAACCTCGCAGCGGAGGGTGGCAGGCAGGGACCTGAAGGGTCAGGGCTCTGGGGCTCTCCCCCAGCAATCCCTGAGCAGGTCCATGTGGAATAAGGCTGCCCCGGTGAGGAGGCGTGCTGCAAAGAGGTGTCGGCAGGGCAGACGCCGGGCGGCGTGGATGGAGCAGCTGCAGCGGGTCAGAGCCCTGTCCAGGAAGAAGTCCGAGGTGCCATCCTTAAGAGCAAACCCAGCTCCAGTCCAGTGGAAACCCCGGGTACCGTGCTGCCTGGCAAAGGCCAGCTCTTCGGCCACCAAGTCTGCCAGCTCTGGCCCGCAGGCTGCCCGGAACTTGGCCAGGGGCTCCCAGTCCACCTCTTCCTCTGCCGAGGGGCAGCAAGGCCTCTTCGGTTCCCTTGGACCTTCTTCTTCACCCCCTTCCTGCAGGCTCTCCCCAGTGGCCAGGTAGACTCTCCTTGTCCCTGCCCATTCTAGATCACCCTCAAACACCGTCGCCACCGGGGTGCCACACATGACCCCGTTCCCCAGCCCTAGACACCTCCCTCCTGTGCCCCCACACTCCATCCCTTGTCCTCCTCTGCTCTTGGGGCCTACAGATGGGGCTCCCTCTCCATTCTCCAGGCCTGTCATCCTTGTGTCCCCCAGCTGGACCAGAACTACATCCTCCAGGTCCCTTCTTCTTTTGACCCCCAAACTCACTCCTCTCTCTTCTCCAATCTCTGGCCCTCTCTGCCTCTCATCTCCCCACTGGGGTCCCCTTTGGTCTCCATTCTCAGGGACCAACTCCCTGGGCTTCTCCAAATGGCGCCCCCTCCAGTTCCTGACCTCCAACCCCCTTCCCTTCTCAGCTTCCACCTGAGGCCCCTTCCACTCTCTGGGTTTCAGCCCACGTGCCCTCTCATCATGCAGCTGGGCCCCCCTCCAGGGGCTCCCTTCAACACTCCTGGCCCTCTCACAATCCAACGGGGCCCCCTTCCGGTCTGTGGTCTCCAGCACCCTGATCCTTCGATCCTCCAGCTGGGCCGTCCTCCAGGTATACCCTTCCAATCCTCTCAGCCCGTGGTCCTCCAGCCGGGCGCCTCTCCGGACATAACCTTCCGGTCCCTTATCTTTCTCACCCTCCAACAGGGCCCCCCTCCAGTCTCTGATCTCTGGTCCTCTCCACGGCTCGTTCTCCAGCTGGGACCCTCTCCAAACGCTCTCTTCTAGCCCTCTCGCTTTCTGGTTCTCCAACTGGACCTCTCTCCAGTCTTGGATCTGCAAGCCTCTCCCCATCTCACTTTCTAACTGAGCCCCTCGCCGGTCTCTGGCCTCCAAACCTCGGGGCCACTCCTTCTCCAACGGGGCGCCTCTCCAAATACTGCCTTCTTTCGGGGCCCCTCCCCAGTCCCCGCTCTCCAGGCCCTTCACCCTCTCCTCCACGGGGGCTCCCCTCCCCGGCTCGCCCTCCGGCCACGGCCCCCCAGCGTCCGGGCCTTCGGGCGCCGCCTCCCCGGCCGCGTCGGCCCACTGCATGGCCACCAGGTCGCGGAGGCACTGCGCCACGCTGCGCGAGGGGCTCAGGCGGCGCAGCAGGCGCCGGCGGTGGCCGCGCACCAGGGCGCACGCGTCCAGGTCCCGGGCCGCCTCGAAGGCTCGGAAGCGCACCCACATGTCGCGGCGCGGGGCCCAGCTGCGCTCGAAGTAGTCCACGAAGGCGGCCGGGCCGTGCGCGCGCAGCTCGGCCAGCGCCTCGGCGTAGGCGGCGGGCGACGCCGCGCCGGCCAGGCGGCACAGGCGCGGCCACAGGCCCGGGTCCTCGCGGCCGGCGCCGCCCAGCTCCTGCGCCTTGCTGAAGAGCGTCTCGAGGCCCTGCGCGCGGCAGATCTGCACGCGCGCGCCCGGCAGCAGCTGGCGCACGGCGGGCAGCTGCGCCGCCACCTCGGGCCCGGCCGTCAGGCAGCGCACGCGGCCCTTGACGTCGGGCGCGCTCTGCAGCAGCGAGGCCAGCGCGAAGCGCAGCAGGCTCGGCGTGCCCGGGCGCGCCACGCAGCAGGCGGCCTGGCGCGCGCGGCCCGCGCCGTCCACGCACAGCACGGCCAGCAGGTCCAGCGCGCCCTGCAGCCCCGGCAGCCGGTCCACCAGGAGCATGCGCGGGAAGCGCCGCAGCAGCGCCCGCGTGCGCGACGTCAGGAAGAACACCGTCTCCACCACCGCCTGGTCCTCCACGAACACCAGCTTCACCTGCGGGCGGGGGGGGGGAGCGGGAGGGGGAGGCAGGGAAAGAGGTCAGGGGACGCCGGGGGTCGCCCGGCGGCTCCCGGGTCCCTGGTCCCCCCACCCCCACGGGGGGCAGTGGGAATCCGTTCATGCCTGCGCGCCCCGGTTCTGCCGACCGGCAGGAGGCAGTGCCGGGGAATGGTTAAAAACGCGACCTCCGGGGCGCCTGGGTGGCTCAGTTGGTTGAGCGACTGCCTTCGGCTCGGGTCATGATCCTGGAGTCCCTGGATCGAGTCCCGCATCGGGCTCCCTGCTCAGCGGGGAGCCTGCTTCTCCCTCGGACCCTCCTCACTCTCGCGCTCTCTGTCTCTCATTCTCTCTCTCGCAAATAAATAAAATCTTAAAAAAAAAAAAAATCTTGGGCGCCTGGGTGGCTCAGTTGGTTAAGCGACTGCCTTCGGCTCAGGTCATGATCCTGGAGTCCCGGGATCGAGTCCCGCATCGGGCTCCCTGCTCGGCGGGGAGCCTGCTTCTCCCTCTGACCCTCCTCCCTCTCATGTGCTCTCTCTCTCTCTCTCATTCTCTCTCTCTCAAATAAATAAATAAAAAAGGGGCGCCTGGGTGGCTCAGTTGGTTAAGCGACTGCCTTCGGCTCAGGTCATGATCCTGGAGTCCCGGGATCGAGTCCCGCATCGGGCTCCCTGCTCAGCGGGGAGCCTGCTTCTCCCTCTGACCCTCCTCCCTCTCATGTGCTCTCTCTCTCTCTCTCATTCTCTCTCTCTCAAATAAATAAATAAAAAAGGGGCGCCTGGGTGGCTCAGTTGGTTAAGAGACTGCCTTCGGCTCAGGTCATGATCCTGGAGTCCCGGGATCGAGTCCCGCATCGGGCTCCCTGCTCAGCGGGGAGCCTGCTTCTCCCTCGGACCCTCCTCCCTCTCGCGCTCTCTGTCTCTCATTCTCTCTCTCTCGCAAATAAATAAAATCTTAAAAAAAAAAAAATCTTGGGCGCCTGGGTGGCTCAGTTGGTTGAGCGACTGCCTTCGGTTCAGGTCATGATCCTGGAGTCCCGGGATCGAGTCCCGCATCGGGCTCCCTGCTCGGCGGGGAGCCTGCTTCTCCCTCTGACCTTCCCCCCTCTCATGTGCTCTCTCTCTCTCACTCTCTCAAATAAATGAATAAATAAAATCTTTAAAAAAAAAAAAAAAACGCGACCTCCGGAGGCCGATCGCCCGCGTGTGAGGTCCGGCACCGCCGTCTAAGAGCTGTGTGATTTCTGCGCACGGGACAGCCTCTCTGAGCCTCGCTGTACCTACTGGGAACTGGGTATTCATTCCTTCATGCGCGGACAGGCGGTCTAGAGCGAAAGTCGCAAAGTGTAGGCCTTGAGCGGCAGCATCACCTGCTGGGATCTTGACAGAAATGCATGTTCTTAGGCCTTGCCAGACCTGCCGAGTCAGAAACGCTGAGGGCCCCACAGTCGGCGCTCTGACAAGCCCTGCGGGGATTCCCACGCGCGCTCCAGTTTGAGAGTCACTGGTCTAGCACTAAGGACTTTGAGGCCAGATCGTCTAGGTTTGAGTCCCGTCCCCACCGCTCTCGAACCTTGTGACTTAACCTCTCTGAGCCTCAGTTTCCTCCTCAACCTCCTTGTTCCCCCAGTTTCCCCTTCTGGGAACTGAAAATTCATTCCTTCATGCTCGGAAGGTCAGGTCCAGCTTAGGGTCTAAAGCCAGACTGCCTGGGCTGAGACCCTGGCCGTGTGGCTTCCGGCGACTTCCCTGACCTCCACCCCATCTGTAAAATGAAGAGAGAGTATCTCTGTGACTGGAAGGACGAAATGCACTAAAGCATTTTAATGCTCCCCCCCCCTTTTTTTTAAGATTTTATTTATTTATTTGAGAGAGAGAGCACATGAGAGGGGGGAGGGTCAGAGGGAGAGGCAGACTCCCTGCCCAGCAGGGAGCCCGACGCGGGACTCGATCCCGGGACTCCAGGATCATGACCCGAACCGAAGGCAGTCGCTTAACCAACTGAGCCACCCAGGCGCCCTTAATGCCCCCTTTTTGATCCCTCTTGGCTTCTGTCACCCTGGAAACTCCTGGCTGCCTGGCACAAATATATTAATGTTCAACCAATAGTAAGTGCTCTCAAAGCGTTCATCATTACTACCATTATCACCCCTGCTCAAAGATCATGTCCTCATAAAGGTCCGCCCTGACCATCGCTTCTAAGCAAATACCCCAGCTCTCTCTAGCCACTGTTGGCCATGGCACTTGACCACCCTGGAGCATGTCACCTCTTTATTTGCTGATTTGCTTATCGTCTGTTTGCCCTTCCTAAGATGGAAGCGCCACAAGGTTAAGGATGTTGTGTTTTGCATTCCCAATGTTTGGAATGGCACCCACAGTCACGGCTCGATACATCCTGAATGAATGCATTCATCAGTGTGCGGCAATATCCCCTCGCCATGTCTCTGGAGTCCAGGGAAGAGTCTAATTTTGAATCTTCACTTTGTCTCTTACTAGCTGTGGGGACCCTGGCCTGAGTCTCACTTTCCTTGGCTGCAAAATTGAGGTAATGTCTATCGACCACGGCCATGGAGAGGCTAAAATGAGATCATTTGTGTCCAAAGCTTGGTGCGTATCTAATCCCGCTATTATTTCTGTCTTACTTATCTCTCAGCAGCACTGAGTACAGGGAGCCTGCCCCCTTTTTGATCTCTCTTGGCTTCTGTCACCCTGGAAACTCCTGGCTGTCTTCCTTCCTCCCAGGCATCTCCCATGTGGTATCTTTTGCTTGTCCTCTTCCACCTCTGCTCCACTTCTAAATGTTGCTGAGCCGCAGAGCCCGTCCTGGCTTCTCTTCTCCTCTTTCCTGTCTCTAGGCTCTGCCAAGGTGATCTCATCTGGTCACACGGCCTTCCTCATCTCTCAGCTGATAACTCCCAGTTCTGTATCTCCAGCCTCTAGATCCATCTACTGAACTGCCTCGGCAGGAACATGGCCCATTGGACGTCTCCAGTGTCCCTGGAGATTGGCAGCCCAGAGCCACACTTGATTCCCACTGCCCCCCAACCAGCCCCATCTCCATTTCATTTTCAAAACTTCTGATCAGATCACCCCCTCCCCTGGCTGAAAACCTTTCCTCTCCTGGGACTTCGCATCCCACTTCAAGGACCACCCAGATTTCCCACCACGCTGTGGGCTGGGCCATCAGGCTCGTGGACCTCATCTTCTGTCCCTCTCATCCTCCTTGACCTCAGCCTCTCTGGCATCATCATGCATGAAAACCACTGAATGGGGCAGGCAGGTGGCGATTGGACTCCTTCTGCTGGTCCCTGTCAGGGCTGGCCCGCAGCTGCACAACCAGGATCTGAATCATGTAAGCACGGATCTCGCCACAAACCATTCTGCCATCATCCAACCTCATCCTACCAGATGGTTGAAAAGCACTGCATCAGAGCACCTGGGTGGCTCAGTCGGCTAAGCGTCCGACTCTTGATTTTGGCTCAGGTCATGATCTCGGGGTTGTGAGATTGAGCCGCGAGTAAGTCTCCCCGCTTAGTGGGGAGTCTGATGGAGATGCTCCCTCTCCCTTTGCCCTTTCCCCTGCTTGCACTCTCTCATGCTCTTTCTCTTTAAAATGAATCCATAAATCTTAAGGAAAAAAAAAAAAGCACTGCATCATTCTCAGCTTTCAAGGGGAAAGAAAAAAAATCCTCTAATTAAAAAAAAAGAAAGGACTAGTAGAGTTCCAAAAAAACAAGTAAATTGCTTTCCCACCCCAGAAATTCTATATTCAGCATCTTAACTCGTATTAGAATTCACTATATTTTATGAAAAAGCCTAGAAAACCTACCACTGGATTAGTTACTATCCCACTATGATTTTTTTCCAACCATCATGAATTTTTACACCTACGATTACTTTAATTTATCTCTGCTAATGTCTCAATCTAGAACTGCTCTGTCCAAGCTGGTCGCCTTAGCCCCATGTAGCTATTTACGTTTAAATTTTTAAAAAAGATTTTATTTATTTGTCGGAGAGAGAGCGCGCACGCACAAGCAGGGGGAGGGGCAGAGGGAGAGGCGGGCTCCCCGCTGAGCAGGGAGCCCGATGCGGGCTCGATCCCAGGACCCTGGGATCACAACCTGAGCAGAAGGCAGACGGTTAACCAACTGAACCACCCAGGCATCCCGTCTTTACATTTAAATTAATTAATATTTGACAACCTAGAAAAATTCAGTTCATTGGTCGCACTAGTCCTATTTCACACGGGGCTAGAGACTCCTCTCCTGAATGCTGCATATACAGGACATTGGCACCATCACAGAAAGTTCCTTTAGACAGCACTAGTGGAGAAATTACCGCCAAGATAAAAGTAGTCCTAAGTATAACAAAAAGAGTGACACGTTTCTATAGTCTTGAGTTCGCGTCTGTTTCTTCTGGGGAGTCAGGAGTAGGAAAAGGAAATACAGCAAAATGTATGTAGCTCGAGACTTTTCCAGAGCAGGCAAGCCCCTGATGAGTTAGAAGCCGACTTCCATTCTTTAAGGGATAATTTCGATTTCTGACCTGTGGTTTTCTTTCTAAAGAGGGCACGGAAGCTTTTCTTGCCCAGCCATTAGTTCATTAAGCAGCGTTGACTGAGAGCCTCTTGTGGGCCGCTATGTGTGACCTTGAAGAGAGAAGAGGCACGGAGGCAGGCCTGAGTCCTGCCCTGTTGGACTGGCTGAGGCTCCAGGAACAGTCCAGTCACACAACCTTCAGCTGAGAGGCGTACACTCGCAGGTAGTAAGTGGCAGGGCTGGAATTCGAACCCACGGCCGCTTGGGCCTGGAGTCCGCGCTCCTGACCGCTGTACCCCCTTGGCCTTCACGAAAGTGATCCCACAGGCCTGATTCAAGGGCAGGTGGCTGGCAGATATGAGGGCTCACCTGAGGGCAGGTGTCACCTCAGACACACAAATCGGTGACACTGGGATGCGTCAACCACAGATGGTGGATTCCACAAATGTGAACATCAGAAACCACGCCACGAAACGCTCTCCATCCACACCCCTGTTTCCATGTGATCGGAACGGTACTATTCTCCAGACTGGCCCGAAGAAAAACTTGAGGGAATAAAAATAATACCTAAATAGCTACCCATACAGGGCTTCCTACTTAACTGTTTTCACACAGACACGCACATACACACACTTAATCCTCCCACAACAACCCTATGAAGTAGTACCTATTCTTATCCCCATTCTACGGACGAACAAACTAAGGCTTGGAGAAGTAACTTGTCGCACCTTGTTGGATGTCCCACGGCCAGTAAACGGCACAGCTGGAATGTAGAGAAAGCTCTTGGCACCTCACAAGATAAATAAAACCAGTTTCTAGCTGTTACTCTAGGACCCAGAAAATAGGTGATTAACCTTCTAAGTCACCCGCACCTGTGAAGCATAAATTCCCAGCAGTGGGAGAGGGGCCCAAGTGCTCATTTTGATAGACATTGCCCAGTTGCCCTCCACTGTGACTGTACCAGTTTACCTTTCACTATTCATAAAAGTGGCACACTCAGATCAACGGTCCTCCTTCTCAGAAGGCGAAGCACACCCATGACAGAAGGTCCAACATCTCTGTGCAAGCTCCATCTCTGCCCAGAAAGCTTGCCGATTACCCTAGAGCCTGCCACAAACGAGGCGATGGAGATGTAACTAACACCGCAGCACATCATCGCAGCCTCGGGGCAGATTATAAAAGGTCTTAACACCTCCCTCGTTGAAGCAGCTACTCAGTCTTGCCCACAAACTGTGGCAGTGGCCTTTGGGTACACTAGTCTTGCTGGACCCCCTCCCAGGACCAAGTGGGTCACCGACACTCAGGGGGTCCCAGGCATTCAGCTTTTCAAAGTAACCCCTCCAAAACAGAAACAAACAAAAACAAAGCAGCAACTACAAAAGAAAGCCCAAAAACCAAAAAACCCAAACCAAACCAAAAAACAAAGTCATCCCTCCTACATGAGACTGCTGGGAAGCAGAGAGCATAATATCTGGTTGTTGCTTAGCCTCGTCTTGGGACCAGATAAAGAATTATTATCCTAACATAGTAATAATACAGAACTCGTTCAATATATCTCATGACTGAAAAGAGCCACCCGAAACTGCCATGTAAAGGTGACAGGTTGGCCAGACTCTAACTTTATCTTCCCTGAACCTCAAGTAGAGGTTTCCATAGAAAAGGACTTTTTTTTTTTTTTTTTAAAGACAGGAGCAATAGGAAAAGAGACAACAGGAACCAAATTTGGGAAGCCGGCAAGCATTTGGACAAGATGGCCACTCCCCACCCCCCATCCCCTGCAAAACAAAAGCCAAACCCTGAACCCCATGATTCCTGAGCCAGCAACTGCAAAATGCTGAGGACGGATAGTAGCATCTTCAAAAGGAATTGGCAGCGCTAGGCAGTGCGGGGAGGTTAAAATAGACAAGTCGATGGCTGTTTAAGAAGCAGGTAGACTGGGCGCCTGGGTGGCTCAGATGGTTAAGCGTCTGCCTTCGGCTCAGGTCATGATCCCAGGGTCCTGGGATCGAGTCCCACATCGGGCTCTCTGCTCCTTGGGAGCCTACTTCTCCCTCTGCCTCTCTCTCTCTCTCTCTCATGAATAAATAAATAAAATCTTTAAAAATAAAAAAAATAAAAAAATAAAAGAAGCAGGTAGACCTCTAAGGTCAAGTTTCCTCTCACTCCCAGGTGGCTGGAGGTTTATTCTGTGAAAAGGGTAGAATAGAAAGGGCCACTGGCCGGGGAGCCTGGGTAGCTCAGTCGGTTAAGCGTCTGCCTTTGGCTCAGGTCATGATCCCAGGGTCCTAGGATCGAGTCCCGCATTGGGCTCCCCGCTCAGCGGAGAGCTTGCTTCTCCCTCTGCTCCTCCCTGATGCTCATGGGCATGTTCTCTCTCTCTCAAATAAATAAATAAAAATCTTAAAAAAAAAAAAAAAAAGGAAGTGCTGCTGGCCTTGGGGACAACGGGTCCATCTGATGAGGGACAGGGTGTCCATGCATCTTGCTGCCCCAAAGCCAGGTCCCCAGCGCTCTTCCCCCATGTGGCTCCCAGAAGCTGGCAGCTTGGCCCTTACCCCCGCAGGCAAGAAGTTAAAGATGACCAGCCCCAGAGGAAGAAACGAAAGATGCTGACATATGGCCAGCCCCAACATCTAAAGCAAGGTGCAAAAAAAAAAAGGATGTCTAATATGCTGGAGGAGGGGAGCAAGTGGAAATAAAATGAAAATGAAAGACAAATTTCCCTGTATACCTATGGGGTGGGGCTGTTCAGTGTGAAGCCAGTGGCTGTTTAAATTGCGATTAATTAAATTAAATTAAAAATCCAGTTCCTCCATCATATTGGCCACATTGTGGATGCTTGAGAGCTACATGAGTCCAGGGGACACAGGTCATTTCTATCATCATAGAAAGTTCCCCCCGGTAGCCCAGAGCCATAGAATAGAAAGATGTATGAAGAACAGATACTCTGGTGGCCTCTGAGGAGGGGACCTGAGGGACAGGAGGTGACAAGGGGACTTTTCACCTTTTGAAACTTCGTACCTTTTGGATTTAGAAGCATGTGAACGTGTTACGTATTCAAAAAGTCAATATTTAAATGTTGAAAAAAAAAGAGGGGCGCCTGGGTGGCTCAGTCGTTAAGCGTCTGCCTTCGGCTCAGGTCCTGATCCCGGGGTCCTGGGATCGAGCCCCGCATCGGGCTCCCTGCTCGGCGGGAAGCCTGCTTCTCCCTCTCCCACTCCCCCTGCTTGTGTTCCCTCTCTCGCGCTCTCTCTCTCTCTGTCAAATAAATAAATAAAATCTTAAAAAAAAAAAAAAAGGAATAATCCTTTCACTGGTCTCTCTCTTGATGTTCAGGAACCCCTTCCTTGTTTCCTTTAAAAGGATTAAGGTGGACCCAAAGACGGACCCAGGAGGCAACCTTGGTTTAGCCTGGATTCTATGGCAGCCTCCAAACTGGAAGTTAAAAGGACAATCCCTTGACCTTGAAGGCTTTTGTTTGTCGATGAGCGGCTTCTCACGGGGGCAGCCCTACATAGGTGTCTGCGGGGAAGACAGCCAAGGCTTATTTATTTGACGGTGGATAGTGGAGAACTGAATAGCTCAGCGAAGACCAGTGGCACGTGTAGCCCCGTTTTACAGAGCAGTAAACTGACTTGGTTGGGACCCTCAGCTCTCCGGAGGCTAGCCCTGATGGGAAGGGGCCCGAGCCTCATTTCTAAACTGGGGAATAGCCGAGCAGTGAAGAGCACGGCCCTGGATCCAGACTGTGTAGGTCTGAAGTCCAGCTCCATCATTAAGTAGCTGTGTGACCCCGGGCCAATTCCTTGACCTCTCTGTGCTTCAGTTTCCTTGTCTATAAAATGGAAGGGAGAATGGTGGCCTCCTTCCTCAACACGCTTTGGTGCGATTTAAATGAATTATAACACGCAAAGCACTTAGGGTAGTGCTTGGCACCTAGTCAGTGCTTGATAATGTGAACTAAAATGATCCATATGATGTGTGGATAGAGGGCTGGGTTTGTGTTGGTGGCTTGAATCACGGCTGGTTCCTGAGCATGAGATGGAGGTGGGGGGAGTGCTCTGGACCTGATTCTGGAGAGTGGGTTCACACTGCACCACTACCCGGGGTTGGGATTCTCCCATACGTAAGAGAAAAGCACAGCCAGGGGGAGAACCTAGTTTCTCCCCTCCCTCCACTTCCTCCCTGCACATCCACCCCAGCTCTGAAGTTGGATGAAAGCAGCAGAAAGATTCCTCTTGGAGGAACAGTGGGAGTGCTCCAGCCTCTGAACCTTTGCACTGGCTATTCCTTCTGCCTGGAACTCCTGTCCCTCTGAAGATAGAATGGGGGTCTCCTGCCTCCATTCTGCCTCCTCTGCTTCACCAGCATTTCCTTAGCGAGATCTTCCCTGACCACTCAGATTAAAATTGTACCCTTACAGGGGCACCTGGGTGGCTCAGTCGATTGAGCATCTGCCTCCGGCTCAGGTCATGATCCCAGGGTCCTGGGATGGAGTCTCGCATTGGGTCCCCCGCTCAGCAGGAAACCTGCGTCTCCCTCTCCCTCTCCCTCCGCCTCTCCCCCCCGGTTTGTGCTCTCTCACATAAATAAGTAACATCTTTAAAAAAAAAAAAATTAAAATAGCACCCTTACAACTAACTGCCCCTCTCCATGTCCTCACCCTCTTCTCCTTGTCACTACTCCTCACTCCATCTCCTTAGGTGACAAAGGTGACCCTCTCTTCTGAGTCTTGATCTGAGTGGTGGGGAAGGGCTGTTTTCACTTGGTGGACATTCCTCCAACTATGCACTTCTCATCTGCGCATTTTCTATGTGTGTGGTTCGGTTTTTCTACATGGCACTTTCTGTCACCTCTTCTTCCTCGCCCCAACCCTCCTGACATTTTATCACAGTTGCGTGTGTCTGTCTCTTGTTGGTGTCCCCCACTACAACTGCAAGGTGATTCTAGCAGCTTCCTCTGCAAGGTAGCCAATAGCCAGGAGTGGCTCTTTAAATTTCAAGGAGTTAAGGTGAAATAAAATTTAAAATTCGGTTCCTCGGTCCTACTGGCCACATTGCGAGTGCTCAACAGTCACGTGTGGCCGGGGGCTACCCTACCGGGCGGTGCAGCACCCCCAAGGGGTCCCTGCGGGCGGGGACCACGGGTGTCTGGCAGGCTGCGGCCCCCTCCAGGCCGCAGTGGGCACTTAGTGAATGACCGAATGGGGGCGAGGGGGAAGGATGAAAGGAGCGAATGGATGAGTGGGCGGATGAATGAATGAATGAATGAATGACCCGTGAGGCTCGGGCGGGGCTCTCCCCCGCCCCCGCCTGCCTCTCCCGAGACCCCACCTTGGCCTCGGGGTCGGTGCGGAAGAGCCCCTCGAGCACGTGCAGGGCGTCCAGGACGCCGTGGTCGCGGCCCTTGCAGTAGGAGAGCAGGCGGTGCACGTCGGCCGGCGCCACGAACTGCTTGGAGATCTTGTTGGTGGTGCGCACCGGCAGGCAGGCGTTGGCCAGCAGGTGGCCCGGGCGGAAGTAGTAGGCGAACTCGAGCGGGCAGGCCGGGTGCGAGTGGGTCAGCTGGCACTCCGTCACCACGAGGCGGTCCCGCAGCGGGCTCAGCTTGACGATGATGAAGGCCGGGCAGCCGGGCTGGGGGGGCCTGCGGGAGAACGACCACCGCCGCCGTCACATCACCCTCTGCCCTCGTCCTCCTGCTCTCTCTCTCTCTTCCTTTTTAATTATTATTTCCTCTAAAATTAAGGACTGTTGCAAGCATCGAGAAGAGAGAGGGCCTTCCGAATCTGTCAGCTGCGTGACCTCGGGCAAGTCCCTTCAAGCCTCTGTGCCTCAGTTTCCTCCTATGTTGAAAGGGAGATCATCGGCACCAGACCTTTCTCCTGGGGTTGTTGTGAGGATTGAAAGAGTGGATGTATGGACAGCACTTAACTGTGTCTGCAACGTAGCCAGCCCCCGTGTTGGCTGCCCCTCTGTGCCTACCGCCCCGTCTCTATCAAAAGCGAAGGGATATTTTATTTACCTCAAACAACTGTAAGAAATAAAACACTTCAGAGACTCCTGTATCCACTTCACATTTGGCAAGACCAGCATGGCAAGTTGAGGGCCTCTGGGGACTCTGTCCCCCCAAAGTCCTCCTCGGTCCCCCAAAGTAGCCACTTCCCAAATTGGGTATCTAGCCTTTCCTGTGTGTTTTTGGGTACCCATAAACAGTGGAAGGTAGGTTCCCAGGTTTTAAAAGCTCGTATACACGGAAAGGTGCTCAAACTCATCAGTCATCTAGCGAATACGAATGAAAAGCCCCAGGAAATGCCACTACCCACCGCCAGAATGACCAAATAAAAGCACAGACCAGGATGTGGAGAAAGCGCCACACTTAACTTCTCGTCGATCGGAGTTTACTTGTCACTTGTCACCGTGTGACAGTATCTGTTAATGCGGATCACGTGTCTCCCCGTGACCCAGTATTTCCACTCAAGACAAATGCCTGAAGATGGGCACCCAAAGATTGTACTAGAATGTTCACAGCAGCCCTGTTCATATCAGCCAGGTATTTGAAACAACCCGACATCCACCAGGAGGGCAGGAAAATAAGTAAGGCTATATCCTCAAATACGACCCTGACCAAAAGTAAGAATGGACAAGCCATTACTGCTGCCAGCAACGTGGTCGGATCTCGCAGATCCGCTGTGTGAAAGATGACAAGCCACCCCGTGTCAGGTTTATCGCAAGTTCCATAAGAGGCAAAGGTGGCCTCTGCTGTTAGGAGACCGGGGAGTGGTTACCCTTGAGTGGTTAACACTATGGGGAGGTTGGCACTGGGCACGTGTATTCCCTTGTTCTGGGTATTGGTTACATGGGCATTTTGTTTGGGAGAAATTCACTGAGTTGCATACATTATGATGCGTGTGCTTTTCTTCATGTGTGTTACGCTTTTAAAAAGTTTACTTAGGAAACTTTTCCTTTCTAGCGAATGGTAGGCAGAAGAGCCCCTCAAGGATGTTCACGTCCTAGTTGCTGGAGCTGTGCAAACATTGCCGTGCACTGCAAAAGGGACTTTGCAGATATGATTAAATTAAGGGTCTTGAGATGAGGAGATGATCCTGGATTATCCAGGTGGGCTCAGTGTACCCCCAAGGGTCCTTAAAAGGGGAAGACAGAAGCAAGAAGCCAGAGAGGCAAGTCAAACTCAGAGAGAGAGAGAGAGAGAGAGAGAGAGAGAGAGAGAGAGAAAGATGCTTCTCTGCTGGAGGGGCAGCAAGCCTAGGAGAGGCTACAAGCCAGGAATGCCGGCGCCTCTCGAAGATTCTCCCTTAGAGCCTCCAGAAGGAACCAGCCTTGCAGACACCTCGATTTTAGCCCCGTGAGACTGGTGCTGGACTGATGACCCTCAGAGCTCTAAGATCACCCATTTGCATTGTTTTAAGCCACCACATTTGTGATACTTTGTTACAATAGCAATGGGAAACTAACCCCACTCTCTCTATATACTCTTGCAACTTGCTTTCTCACTCATCAGCTTTTCAGCATTGGTTCATTCCTTTTGCTGCCTAATATGCCACTCGCAACTCTGCCAACTGTATGGTGGTTTTTTTTCTTTTTTTAAGATTTTATTTAAGTCATCTCTATAGCCAAGGTGGAGCTCGAACTCACAACCCCGAGATCAAAAGTCGCATGCTCAACCGACTGAGCCAGCCAGGTGCCCCCTCTGCCAACTGCATGTTGTCTCCTCTCCTCCCTTTTTACAAACAACGCTTTGATGACACCCAACTCTTTTGTCTGTCTGTGTGTGAGCAAGAGCCTGTCTAGGACAGAGGCCCTGAAGCTGCAGGGCATGGCCCACCCATTAGCTGAAATCGATCAGGGAGCTACAACCAGCATTGTAAAAAATGAAAGAGAATGCAGGGGCGGGGGAGGGGGGGGAGAGGGGAATCAGGGTGCATTTCCATGATAATAATATTTATTATTGACATCTGCTTTCTGAAAGGAGGTTCCGTGTTTCTCCATGAGGAATGATATTGGCATTTTGCGTAGGAGGCTTATGTTCATAGAGCAGGGATTGGCACTCTTTTTCTGCAAAAGGACAGACGGTAAACAGACTCTGTTGCTGTACTGTGAAAACAGCCATAGATGGTATGTCAATGCATGGGCTTGGCTGTGTTCCAATAAAACTTTATTTACAAAACACAGCTGCAGGGGCGCCTGGGTGGCTCAGTCGTTAAGCGTCTGCCTTCAGCTCAGGTCATGATCCCAGGGTCCTGGGATGGAGCCCCGCATCGGGCTCCCTGCTCTGCGGGAAGCCTGCTTCTCCCTCTCCCACTCGCCCCTGCTTGTGTTCCCTCTCTCGCTGTGTCTCTCTCTGTCAAATAAATAAAATAAAATCTTCAAACAAACAAACAAAAAACCAAAACACAGCTGCAGGGTGGATTTGGCCCAAGGTCCTCACAGCTTGTCAGCCCTTGTAACATAGATTGTCCAGGGCTTGGCAAGTAATTAAGAAGGGTGACTCACAGGCGGTAAATGAGTAGCATGCCCTAAAATGCTCCTAAATTGTTTCCAAATGGCCCCAGAGAAGGGTGAGCCTCCCCAGAACCTACCCCAACACTCTCCAGTATAAATACTTAAGAACTGTCTTTGTTAAACCAGAAGGGGATCCTTGACACGTCCCTTTTCTGCTCCATGCAGGAGGTAAAGGAAAACCAGGAGCCTGCTAGATTTTTTAAATCTACATAAAAAGCTTGAGACTTTTTGCCTTATTTAAAGCAACAAAAATAATGCGAAATTAGAAAAAGTCTAAGTCTCCAAATCATTATAAATAAAATACAAATGTGGAGCCACCCTAGAGGTGTTAGGTGGAACCAAAAGACATTTCCGACATGCAGCCATTTTTGATTTACCAAAACCATGGCCCGTTCACAGGGTTCTACCTGACACGTTTCCCCTGGCTAACTCGCGGGCTCTTGTGAAACTCTCTGGCCTGGCCTCTTTTGGCTGACTCTTTTGGTTCAGGCTTTAGAACAAGCCCCCACTCAGGGGAGGCCACACCTCTGGGAAGCTGTGCATCTTGCCAGAGAATAGCACATCCCCTGGGGTCCCTGTACCTCACATAACTGTCTACTGTGGCCTCAGCACACTATTTTTGCATTTCTCTACACCCAGCTGGGGAGAAGAATGCCACCCACCTCTACATGTGAACTCCATGTGGGCAGGAATCTGTTTTGCCTACTGCTATAGTCCCAGCACTAAGAACAGCCCCTGGCCCCTGGGAGGCGCTCGGTAAATAGATGATGAGGAATGACAGAATCTCGTTGTAGGAACCCCAGGCACCCAGGCACTGCGCCCATTACATCAGGCCACTCAGCACCCAGGCCTGCCTATCATGCCTTAAAACTCATCAGACCATCCACGTTTCCCCATTCCCACTGCCAGCAACCCTACTCAGTTCTTTCCTTCTTCATGAAACATCCTTCTCCCTTCTTTTCCTCTAGTTAGCTCCTATTCCTCCTTCACAACTCAGAAGCAGCGTCACCTCCTCCAGGAAGCCTTCTCTGACCATCCCCAGGCAGATTTCATCACACATTGGGGTGAGGATCTGATGGATGCCCATCTGTAATGCATGCTCTTCACTGAATGGGGTGCTCTTCCACTGAAACTCCCGTGATCTAAAAACACATTCACCCTTGCACATAGCAGGTGCTTGAAACAAAGCTCTCGGATGGACAAACAGCATGGCACCTAGGACCACATTTGACTCTCATATCAATAATCTATGATTGAAATAAAGACGAGGGGTAGGGGAGGGAAGAGAGAGGGGACCAAAAACATGGGCTTTGTGGTCAAACTGTGTGGGTCCTCATCCTGGTTTCCCCCTCTTGGCAGCTGGGTTATCTTGGGAAATTCCTTTTACCTCTCTGTGCTCATTTTCTCATGTAGCAATTAGGGCTAATAAGAATACCACCTCGTAGGTTCATCGAGAGTACAGAAGAGGATTATGTTACGCAAAATAGTTAGACAAGGGGCTGGTGCACAGTAAGCACTTAATAAAAACGAGCCTGCTATTTCCCCCATTTTTCTTCTTCTAAAAGTACCATCACTTTGAGCTGTTTTGCTCTCCATGTACCCATTTTTTCTTGATCTTTCAGGTTCTCAAGCTCTTTGTGTTTTCAAAGGCTGGTGTGTGTATTCTAGAGAGGGAAGCGCTGAGAGAGGCTGGGGGTTGTGCAGAGCAGAGGGCTGGAGCCGGAGGGGGAAGAGGCGGGATGGTGATTTGGGGGAGGTTGCAGGGCAACGTCTGGGGAAGGGGGCTGGAGTGGCCAGGGAGAAAGCTCTGAGGTGTGTTCTCAGGCCCCTTGGCCCCAGCCTCCTGGCTGGCCTCCCGTCTCTCTCCTCCAGTCTGTCCCCGACAAGGCCCCGGGAGGGATCATCCTACCCCAGAGCTGCCCCTGCTCTCAGCCCCTCCTGTCTCCCTCTGATAATTGCAGAGCACTGGGGACAGTGCCTGCACATAGCAAGTGCCATGTGTTTAAGTCAAATACATACATATATAAATGTATAAACAAAGAGAATCCTTCAAGTTTCCATTTACTGGTCACCTCTTCCAGGAAGCCTTCCAGAAGCACCCTGTAAGCTCTCAGGTGGAGCTGAGCTGACCACTCCTCTTTTCCCTCCTCCCTCCCACTCTCTAACTTCTTCTCTCTCACAATTGTGAGCCCTGATTTCCAATTTTTTTTTTTTTTTGGTCTTTTTCTCCTCTATTAGGTTCTCAGCTGCTCAAGAGCAGCAGGCTCCAAATGCCCAGCAAAGAGCATGCACACAGTAGGTGCTCAATAAGTGTTTGTTACTTCGAATTGGGTTTTGTTAACAAAGAGAGAGTCCAGATTGGGCCTAAGCCACTCACAAGCTCAAACGTTCTAGATTTCTCTGTGATGATGTGTGTGTTTGATCCTGTTCTGCTTCCTGACCTCTGAGTCTCTGTTTCTAGATAAGCAGGGAGTAAACTACCAAGAACAGTAATCTCTCAATAAATGTTTCAGTGACTACGGCGAGAATCTCTGTTCGAAGGGCGATTTGCATGTATCAGCTCATTTAATCCTCACAAAACCTGGGATCGGTCATTACCATCACTTCCTCCATTTTCCAAGTCAGGAAACTGAGACCCAGAAAGGTGATGTCACTTGCTCAGTGTCCCTGGCTAATCCCAGCAGGCCTGGGGCTTGAGGCAAGCCTGGCGGCTCCCGAGTTTGTGCTCTTGACTTGCAGAACAGCTGTCATTTACCCAGCCGCCCCACGTTCCAGGCACCGGGGAAGTGCCTCCCTGTGCTTGGTCTCACGGTAACCTTCCAACAGCTCTGCGAGAACCCCATTTCAGAGAGGAGAAACCCCACTCAGAGATGTGATTTCTGTTGCCCAAAGACACCCACCCCGGAAGTGCTGGGGCCAGTCTCAAGCGGCCTGAAGGCAGAGCCTGATTTTAAGCGCCCCGTTCTTGCCCATGGCTCTCCAACCAAGGGTCTGAAACTCATGCGCACCTATAGAGACCAGGCAGGCGAAACACGGAAGTGGCAGGGCTAAGTGTGAGGTAACAGGGAGCGGTGGGGTCTGGGGCAAACCTGAGCGCCAATGCCCCATCTAACTGCAGTGGCCGTCTGCCACACAAGAACGTGGGCTCAGCCTCTTCCCATGTTTCAAGAAAAGCCGGAAACCGAACATTTTATGGACAGGGCTCTGGTTTAAGACTGGGGGTGGGGGGGGGCGCGATTAAAACTTCCTTGGCCAGCTGAGTGTATCTCCTAGCTCTCTCATGGATTTTTCATTTGCCCCTTGTAGTGTTACACTTATAGGGAGCTTATTTGTGAGCTTGTTCATATAATGTCAGCCTTCCTGTTCAGTCTGAACATGCCAGGAGGGCAGGGGATTTGTCTATCCTGCTCAACACCTTCTCACCCCAATGAAGTATCTTTAGCCCCCATGTGGGACCTGGCCCTGTATTTACTGAATCAACAGATGGGTCTTTCTCTCTTTGTCCTGTGGTTTACTCTGCAGCTCTGTCTCTGACCTCTTTGTAGGTGTCCCAAACCTGGCTCTCACCCATTTTTCTGGTTCTGGCTGGAGTCTCTGGCTCCATGTCTCCATGTTTCTGGAATATTGTCTTTTTTTTTTTTTTTTTTTGGCTTTCTCCAATGTGTCCATCTCACTCTCTGCCTCTAAGTCCCTATTAAAGTCTGTAATTGGAGCCTGCCCTGTCACTCACTGTGCATGCCTTTGTACTTCCAGCTCACTGGCTGTCTGCCTTTCTCTGGGACTGTCTTGGCTTCTCTGCAAGGTGTACTTAGCTATTTTGGTAGGCATCTCTCCCTCCCCATCTCTTGGTGGGGGGCTCTCTGCCTACTCCTCCCCCTCCCCCCCAGCACCCCCCAGCAGGGCACGGCTCAGCTCACGCACCCCACGGTGGGCCGGCTGGGCGCGCGCACGTCCTTGCACACGAGCCGCACGTAGCTGTACTTGAGCACGTCGATGAGCGTGTAGAGCGGGGGCGCGCTGGCCCAGCGGCAGCGCGCCAGGTGCATGGAGCTCTTGACGAAGAAGAGCGCCAGCCGCTGCTGGCACCACGCGTCGAAGAAGCGGCTGAACTCGGCCCATGAGAAGAAGGCACGCTCCCGCAGCTCCTGCTCCTCCTGCCCCGCCGTGCTGGGTGGGGACTCCATCCTGGGGCGCCTGAGTGGAAGGGAGGTCATGTGGATATCAGACCCATCCCCACCAGGGGTATCCCACTTCCTCCATTTTCCGCCTGCCTCTTTGGTCCTGGTGCCTCTTTCTAGGTGGGGCCCAGGGCGGGATGCACCCCCGTTAATATCTAGATATGAATCTACACTCCATCTTTGGCTTTCTCCCATTTCTGCATTATTCCTGGGACAGCTGGAGCCTGTCATCCTGATCCCTGATTTCAGCTCTGGCCCCTGTAGATGTGTCCCTAGGTACAGTTGGGGTCCCTCTCCCAAAATATAACCCTTAAGTTCAGTGGTGGACACCTCCAATGTATTCCCAACTTCCAGCTAAGACCTCCTCCCCCCTCCGGATATATCTCCTATACTTGGCCATAACCTCTAATGCCCCCATTCATATGAAACCCCCCTTCTACGTGTCTACACTTGGCTGTAACTCACATCCATTTTTGCCCTCTTCTAAAGATGTTCCATGTCCAGATGTGCTCCCGCATCCAGTCATGGACCCCTCATCCCCAGTCATATTCTTCACGCACCTGTGGCTCCCTCCTCCCTGGATGTGTCTCCGATATAAAGCTGTTGCCCCAGATGTGACCCCATGGGTCGTCACATCCAGCTGTAGCCCCTACCTCCGAGAGGCTCCCATATCCAGATGTCCTTCTCACATCCAATATGTACTTTTCGCCCACAAGTGTGTGCCTCATTCACTTGTGGCCAATTCTCAGAAGTGTCACCAATACTTGTCTGTGCCCACCTCCTGCCCAGACGCGCCCCCCAGTCCAGCTGTAGCTCCCTCCTCCCATTTGCAGCTATTGTACTCCCCAGATGTGCATTCTGGTTCTAGACATGGCCCCTCGTCCTCAGATGGGCTTCATCACCCCAGATGCTCCCCCACGTCCAGCTGCGCCTCCCCCCCGCCCCCGTGCAGCCCCTCCCAACCCGCTTCCGCCTCCCCAAGCCCTCCCAGCCCCTCCTGCCGCGGGCCCTCCCATCTCCGCTGTCCCACCCAGCTGTGCCTCTCCCCTCCCCCAGATGTGCACCCTTCCCGCCCCTCCCCACTCACCTACCCGCCCCGGAGCGGCGTCCACCTCCCACAATGCTCCGCGCCGAGGCCAGGCCCGGCCCTTGCTCCCGGGATGCCCCGCGCGGCCTCCCGCCTCTCTTCCCGCCGTGCCTCGCGCAGCGGCTTCCACCGAATCTCCCTCTTTCCCCGCCAGTCACTTCTCAGACCCGCAGCTACACCCGCCCACCCAGAGCGAGGGAAGGCGCGGACCGTTTCCCACAGTGCCCTGCGGGAGGGCTCACCCTACTTCACCCCTTTCCTTGTAGCCTCCCGTCCGGGAGACTACGACTCCCAGCGTCCTCCGGGAGGCAGCGGCGGCGCGGACGACGCCCGGGCCCCGCCCCTCGTTACGGCCCCGCCCCCGCCCGCCAAAGTCTGCGCGCGAATTCCGTGGCGCGAATTGAGGGCTGCGGTCGGGCGCCGAGCGGTTCCGGGTGTGACGCGCAGGACAGTGGCACGCGGGGCTGGCGAGAGGCAAGTGGGGCCGCCGACGCGGGGCTGGGAAACTGGAGGGTGGCGCGCGTGTCGTACGCTCCGGGCCCACGGCTCCGCCGGGTCGGTCGGCTGCAGGGGAGCGGGCGTGAGGGACGCTCAGGCGGCCGAGAGAGCGGCGGGGAAGGGAGAGCGCCGGCAGCGGGTCCCTACGGGGCACCGGGGGGCGTCCGCCAGAAGGAGAGGGCCAGGTAGAGGGTAGTCGAGGGCCAGAGTCAGTAGGACCCGACAGGGTTTGAGGAGAGGCCTGGGAGGCGGGGCTACCACGAGGGGCGTGGTCACGGAAGTCCCCAGGGGGCTCGGTGGGCGGGGCCATCGGAAATTGGGTGGTCGGGGAGACAGGCCCACCTGTCTAGAACCAGAATGCACATCTGGGGAGTACAATAGCTGCAAATGGGAGGAGGGAGCTACAGCTGGACTGGGGGCGCGCCTGGGCAGGAGGTGGGCACCCCCCCCTGGGGTGGGGACGGGGCAAAGTTTGTTAGCGGGCGGGGCCAGACGCTAGGAGGCGGGCCCGGGGAAAGGTTTAAGGAGAGGGAGAAGTGGCGTCGGCTTTAGACGGTGTGGGGGGAGGATCCCTCTGGACGGAGGTGGGGCAGAGAGGTCAGTGGTCTGGTCCAGGTCTAGGCCAAGGCCTTAGGAAAGGTCGGGACCCTTCTGTATAAGGAGAGGTCTGGCTTTGTGGTTGCCGGATGAGGGGGGCGGAGCGGAGGTAGGGTTGGACCACAGTGCTGGGAGGCCAAGGCCTGGGAAGGGAAGGGGCCCTGGAGAGAGTAACTCAAAAGTCTCGGCTTATCGTTGCCCTAAGGGGTGGAGGGAGGGCCAGAGGAGCTTGGGGAGCGGAGAGAAAAGGATATTGATGTCCTTAGGAGAGGGGTAGGCTTGAGGGATAAGGCAAGGGGGGGCGGGGTGCACTTGGCTGGGAGAAGAGATGAGCATTTGGAAAGGGGGGCTGGCATCTGAAAGCCGAGGGGAATCATTGAGGAGAGACAGCAGGACGTGGGATGAAGGACACATCACTTCTTGGCCTCCAACCCCATTTCATCCTGTTTGAATCTCTGACTTTTTAGCCTCAGGGAGGCATGAGGGAAAGGCCAGTGGGGTCTAAGTAAGACCTTAATTTCTTTCTTTTTTTTTTTTTTTAAAGATTTTATTTATTTATTTGACAGAGAGAGAGAGAGCGAGAGCAGGAACACAAGCAGGGGGAGTGGGAGAGGGAGAAGCAGGCTCTCCGGCTAGCAGGGAGCCCGATGCGGGGCTCGATCCCAGGACCCTGGGATCATGACCTGAGCCGAAGGCAGTTGCCCAATGACTGAGCCACCCAGGCACCCCAAGACCTTAATTTCATCTTATCTTAGGATCCCTGAGAGCTTGCTAAGCCTGCAGGTCCCCCTTCTATTCCCAGAGCTTCTGATTAGTAGGTCTGGGAGCAGGCTGGAATATTTTACACGTAATCCCAGGTGAGGTTCTTAGAACTGGCCCTCTATGTTTCTGGGATCCACCATTGGCTGGCTGTGTGGCCCTGAACTACTCACTTTCCTTCTCCTGTCCCAGCTTCCTCATTGTCTTTTGGGTGATGCTGAGCTGTTCTGAGCTTCAGAGGGTGAGAGTAGCATATTTAGGGGAATGATGTAAAATACTTTCCACGGATGGAGGGTGGTCAAGGGAACAGACAGGTCAGGAAACGTGAGCTTTTATTAATGAGAAGGAAAAGACTTGAGCCTTTTGGCTGGTCATCCTCAAACTGTTTAAAGACCCTTTGATATCGTGCTCCTTGTGACATGGCCTGTGGATTTTGAAAGATCCTGCTTATGGAGCCTAAATTCTTTAGTAATGATGTTTTTGTTACCCTGATTTTTTTAAAAAGATTTATTTATCTGAGACAGGGGAGGGGTGGAGGGAGAGGGAGAGTCCCAAGCAGGCTCCATGCCCAGTGTGGAGCAGACGTGGGGCTCAATCTCACGACCCTGAGATCGTGCTCTGAGCGGAAAACAAGAGTTGGGAGCTCAACCACCTTCGCCACCCAGGCGCCCCTGTTACCCTGATTTTTAAGTAAAGGCATACATATGGGCCAGTGCATTCAGTACCAGGCACCGTTTTAGGTCCTGGGGCCATATCGCTGAACAAAATGGACAAAATCCTTATCTTTGTGGAACTCAGCGTTTTAGCCCTGTACCGCTTAATAGTAGCAGCTGGCCCCATGTAGAGATTTAAATTTAAGCTCATGAGAAACAGATGAAAATCTCAGCTCCTCAGTGGCTGCATTTCAAATACGTGAAGCCACATATGGATAGAGTGACCTTTTTGGACTCTGCAGGTATAGAACGCTTCTATCATGTGGAGAATTGTGTTAGAAGCAGTACTCTAGAGAGTGAGACAAAACCTAATTTAGAAGATCCAGTTGTGCTAACTGCTGGGGAGGAGGAGAGTAAGGGGTTAGTACAGCAGGCTGGGGGTCGCGGTAGCCGGACCTGCACTCGGAGCCGTGGGATGCTGAGAGGTGGTTGACCGTGGTCTTTGGGAGGCAGTGCCAGTGGGATTCGTGGGTCGATGAGTTTGGGGTATGAGAAAAGAGGTGAATCAGGTGAATCAACAGTCCAAGGATTGTTTTTGTTTTTGTTTTTTTAAAGATTTTATTTATTTGAGACGAGAGAGCACAAGCAGGGGGTAGGGGCAGAGGGAGAGGGAGAAGCAGACACCCCACTGAGCAGGGAGCCCCATGCAGGGCTCGATCCCAGAACTCTGGGATCACGACCTGAGCCGAAGGCAGGCGCTTAACGACTGAGCCACCCAGGCATCCCGTTTTTTTTTTTTTTTTTTTTTTTTTTTTAAATTAAAAAATTACATATAGCGAACGTACTCTTTTTGGTGTGTAGTTCTGTCGATTTTGAAATGTGTAGAATTATGTATAAAGACCACCACCATCAAGATACTACAGTTTTATCACTCCAAAAAGTGATTGTGTTCCTCGTCTCTAGGTACCCCTTCCCCCCGCCGCCGGCAACTATCGGTCCCTCTCCGTCCCTGCAGCGTACCTGAATATTCCTTTTTATTGCCAAGCGAGTGTAAACAAGCTTTAGTACATCCTACAGTGGGATACTGTTCAGCAAGTTGTAGGATGTACCAGAGTTTGTTCATCCATTCCCCGTGGGAGGACATTTGGATCATTTTTGGTGACTGTAAACAGATCCGCTGCAGTAAACATTCACTTACAGGGTTTTGTGTGCACGTAGGAGGTCTCCGGGTAAATCCCTCGGAGTAGGGTTGCTGGGTCATATGGTAAGCATATGCTTCACCGTTTGAGAAGCTGCCAGGTTTCTCCAAAAGTGACCGAACCATGTTGAATTCCCTCCAGAAAAGTATGAGACTTCCCATTGTTCCACATCCTCACCAGCACTGGATATTGTCCGGTGTTTTGTTTTGTTGTTAATGGTTAAATAGGCATGCAGTGGACTCCAAGTGACTGGAGCAGCTGGGTGACAAAAGCTACCACCGCAGAGGTGGGAGAAGGAATATGTGTATGTGTGTGTTGTCTGGAGTTTGGTTTTGGTCCCACTGAGGTGGGGATGTTGGTTGGACATCCAGATGTCAGAGCAGAAAACCAGGATGTGCCACCTTGAGTTTAGAGGGCTAGTGACAGCCCGAGTGAGACATTTGGGGGCCATGATCACATTGCATGAGATCTCCAAGGGAGTGGGTGTAAACGGGACAGAGAGGGGGCCTAAGGATTGGGCCTGGGGCACTGCAACAGTTTAGAAAGCTAGTTGCCATCTTGGGGTGCCATGGCTCAGTCGGTTAAGCATCAGCCTTCAGCTCAGATCATGATCCTGGAGTCCCGGGATCGAGCCCCGCATTGGGCTCCCTGCTCAGCAGGGAGTCTACTTCTTCCTCTGCCCCTCACCTGACTCGTGCTCTCTCCCTCTCTCTCTCTCAAATAAATAAATAAAATTAAAAAAAAAAAAAGTCTTAAAAAAATTAGTTACCATCTTAGTTTTCTGTTGCTATTGTACCAAGTCATCCCCTTTGCCACTTAACAAGCTCTGTGATTCCAGGCATCTTTCTGTGCCTCCGTCTCGTCATTGGCGAGATGGGGATAAAAATGGAAAATGTTGGATTGTGTTGTTGGGAAGTATTGGGTAACATCATTTTACATTGGTTATCTCAACAGCCCCAAGATCTAAGGGCCACCCGCCACCCCTTCAATCCCAGTACAGGGGGACCCTTGTCCTCCTCACCCTCAAGAATAGGTAGTGGTTAAGGACACAGACTTTGGAGCCGACACCTGTCTTCGGATCCTGGCTTCGCAACCCATTAGGCTGTGTGGCCTTGTGCAAATCACTCGACCTCTCTGCTTCCTTTGCCTCGTTTATAAAATCAGGATAATAACGAATTGTAATAGATTTTGTGTGAATTAATTTATATAAAGCATCTGGAATAGTGCCTGGTCCCTAGTAAGCACCCCAGTTAATAAAGTTGATTTTTTTTTTTTTTTACAGAAAAAATATTAAGTGAAAAAAAAAATTCAGGTTTTACATAGATGCTGTTGAAATTTCAAAGGTGGTATGGAGAATGTCTGGTTTGGGAAATAAGTTTTGGAGGAGAGGGGAGGGAACCAGACCCAGCCCCATGGCTCCAGAGCTCCCAGTCTGATTGGAAAGATGAACTGTGATATAATCAGAACGCAGGATCAACACAATACGTGTGAGAAGAGAAGTACCAGTTAACCACCACTGGAGGTCAGGAAATGGAGGGTCTCTCCTAGCAGGTACCCAGGGGAGGCCTCTGGACATCCATCCAGTGCTCAGAGCTGGGCAGAAGGGGACCAGCTGCTGGTGGTCCCGGAGGGCACTCCCCAGAGGGAACCTGGAGGAAGGGGGTAGGAGGCTAGATCATAAAATTTGAACGGTTATGTGGGGTCTAGATTTACTTTTTTTTTTTTAATGAATGGGTAATAAATATGCAGGGTTTAAAATAAAATCGGGATAGAGGTATGCAGTGACAGGTATGGTTCACAGCCCTACTCCCACTCACCTCGAGTGCCCCCAACCACTTCTGTTGGTTTCTTGATTATCCTTCCAGAGTTTCTATTCGGCAAACAAAAGCAGGACCAAAGAATAGACAGGTTCCTATTGTCTCCTGTCTTACGAAATCAGTAGCATATTATGTACGCTGTTCTGCCTCCTTTTTTATTACTGTTTAAAATGTTACTTAAGATACCTAGAACATCTTTCTATATCAGTACATAGAGAATGTCTTCATTCTGCTTTTTTTTTTTTACTTTTTGTCTTGAAAGGATTATATAGACTTGCCGGAAGTTTATAAAAATAGTACACCTTTCTTTCTCCTGGTGGAATCTTATATAACTGTAGTCCAGTATCAAAACCAGGAAGTCGGCGTTGGACAATACCGTGAGCTAGACCACATAGCTGGTTCAGCTGTGTGTGCGCGTGTGTGTGCATGTGTGCGTAGTTTGAACCCATGTACAGATCTGTGTAACCACCACCGCAGTCAGGATATGGAACAGTTCTGTCTTCACAAAGGCTCTCGCTGTGCTCCCCGTTTATAGCTGACCGCACCTCCACCTTTTGTCCCTAAGCTCTGACCACCCCAATCTCTTCCCCATCCTAAGTTTTGTTATTTGGAGAATGTTCCAGAAATGAACTCGTAACTTTCTAAGATTGGTGTTCTCTGCGTGATGTTTTTGCCCCTCGTTTCTGTAAAAAATATACCTTAGAAACTGCTCAGCAGCAGTGGGTATAATTTAATGGAGTGCCACATGTCAGGGTTGTTTCACCTAAAAACAGTTTTTTATTAGTCTTTTTTTTTTAAGATTTTTATTTACGTATTTGAGAGAGAGAGGGAGAGAGAGGAGGGGAAGAGGGAGAGGGAGAAGCAGACTCCCCGCTGAGCAGGGAGCCCAATATGGGGCTCTATCCAAGGACCCCCAGGATCATGACCTGAGCCGAAGGCAAACGCTTAACCAACTGAGCCACCCAGGTGCCCCAGTTTTTTGCTGATCTTAAAACTTAAAAAAAAAACAAAAAAACTTCTCCTCAAAAAAACCCCAAACGAGGGGCGCCTGGGTGGCTCAGTTGGTTAAGCGACTGCCTTCGGCTCAGGTCATGATCCTGGAGTCCCAGGATCAAGTCCCGCATCTGGCTTCCTGCTCAGCAGGGAGTCTGATTTTCCCTCTGACCCTCCCCTCTCTCATGCTCTCTCTCTCATTCTCTTTCTCAAGTAAATAAATAAAACCTTTAAAATAAAAAAATTAAAGGGGCGCCTGGGTGGCTCAGTTGGTTAAGCGACTGCCTTCGGCTCAGGTCATGATCCTGGAGTCCTGGGATCGAGTCCCGGGTAGGGATCCCTGCTCAGTGGGGAGCCTGCTTCTCCCTCTGACCCTCCCCCCTCTCATGTACTCGCTTTCTCTCATTCTCTCTCTCTCAAATAAATAAATAAAATCTTTAAAAAGAAATAAAAAATAAATTAAAAAATTAAAAAATAAATTAAAAAATAAAAAAAAACCCCAAACGAAACTGAAAAAAATTTAAAAAACCTGTCGGTCTTCCGTGTGCCTTCATATTAGATGAAAAGCAGGCTCCATACGATCGAGGCTTCTTATCTTGTTCTGACTTGGAACTTTTTCTTCGCTCATAAATCAGTGTTGGTCCATAAAAATGGGAGTTTCTTGTCGGTGGGGAAACTCATGTTTCTGATTTTGTGGGGTTTTTTTTTTTCTTCTTCTTCTTTCTGAAAGAAGGAGGGTTATGTGCTTTGGTCTGTGCACAAGCAGTAGTCTCACCAAGGATCTGGATTTCTGTTTCAGGAGCATCTGGCTGCAGACGAGGAGGAGGAAAGGGGAAGGGAGAATTCCGACCCATCATGCAGCGGAGTATCATGTAAGGACCCGGCCCCCCGTCCTACATGCTCTGAGTTCTCTGCTTCTCTCTTGATTTCTGTGCCTTTTCTTGGAAGAACACAAGGTAGTCTCCCAATTGGAATTTCCAGGAGCCGAGCAGTGCAGAAAATGGGGCGTGGGATCTGGAGGACGGGTGGTGTGGTAACTAGAATTTTTTAGCTGGAGGTTCAGAAATGCTGACCCAGTGGTTCACAGTTGGTGGTTTGGCCCCCCCAGGGGACAGCTGGCCATGTCTGGAGACGTTTTTGGTTGTCACAACTAGGGGGAGAAGGGGGCTTGTGATTAGCATCTACTGGATAGGGGCCAGGCATGGTTGCTGCTTAATACCTGCAATGCATGGGACAGCCCCCCGCAACGAAGAATGATCTGGCCTGAAACTTCAGTAGTGTCCAGGGTGGGAAGCCCTGTCCTCATGCAAGCTGGCCTCAGGAAAACGAGACAGGGAATTACATGGCTTGTGTAGTTGAAGCCTTCCAGAATTAATGGCCTTGGGCTTGGTTGGACCCAGTTGCCAAAACCCTTTCACTGGGAATTTGAGGGAGTGTCCTGAGAGGAAAATGGAGGGGCTGCTCCCGGAAGGAGGGGGTGGATTCTAGACTGACCCAGACCTGGCCGCCCGCCCGCCAGAGACCTGGGAGGTCACAAATCACAGGCTGCATTTTTCTCACATGATGACAAGTCTGGGCATAGTCTGTCTTTGGCTGATAGCACCTCAGATGTCTTTCTGCCCCGGGCTTGGCTTGGCTTGATCGGTTAATTGACTGACTGAGCGTACGTTAAGTGTTAATTTGAGGGCAGTTTTAGATGTGCAGAAAGTTGTACTGATAATAGAGCCTGTTCCTGGGTACCTGGCACCCAGCTTCCACTGTTGATGTCGTGGGGCCCGTCGGTCACAGTAAGAGACCAGCATTGGTACATTCTTGTTAACTACACTCCGATCTCCCCGATTTATCTACAAATGCTCCTCTCTGTTCCCAGGATTCAGCTCGGAGTACCCTGTTGCATTTAGTTGTCATGCCCCCTCGGTTCCCTCTGGTGTCAGTCCAGGTGACAGTTTCTCAGACTTTGTTTGTCAGGATACCTGCAGATGGCCCCCCAGTGTGTCTGACGTTGTTCTCATAACCAGACTGGGGTCACGGGCAGCGAAGTGAGGTAGCGTCTCGTCCCCTTGTGGTTGGCGTGCAGACACCCCCGGGACATGACCAGTGATGCTGACCTTCCTGACTCGGTCAGGAGAGTGTGGGCGAGGCCTCTCCACCTTACTTTCCGTGGTCCTTCCTCAGTACTCACTTCTCTGGAAGCCAGCTACTCAGTCCAGCCAGTCTCAAGTGGAGGGAGGATACCTTGCTTTATTGATCTTTTCCAGAGCGCTTCACACTTCCTGACATTTTTATTTAGTTACTTAACAGTTGCCTCTTCTACTGAGTATCAACCTGTTGAGGGTGGGGACTTGGTGTCTTTGTCTCCCCGGAATCCCTAGGGCCTGGGAGAGGCCCTGGCACATAGGAAGGGCTTGGTTGATTCTTGTGCCATTATCATTCCCATTTTCCCCCTCCTTCTGTGCTCCTCCAGGTCATTTTTCTGCCCCAAGAATGAGGGCAAAGTGAAAAAGCCAGAGAAGGAGACCTCCAACAGCGTCAGAGAGACAGAGCCACCTCCAAAGTAAGTAGTGGGGCGAGGACATGGTGAATTTGTTCCTTTATAAGTCAGGGCTCTCTTGGCTGTAAGTGTGGCAAACCCAGCTCAGAATGTCTGGGAGTCCTAAAGGGAATTTTTTGACTTCGGTAACCGGGAAGTCCAAAGGTATAGGTCCAGCCTCAGGCACAGCTGGATCCAAGGCCTCGGCGTTGGCAAAGGGGGTTGGCAAGTCCAAGTTCCAGGAGTAAGACATCTGTGGGCAAGCAGTCAGGAGCAAGTTGCATGCATCAGTCATACCCCTTCCATCCCCTGGGTCAGGACCCCTTACATGGCTACACCCAGCTGCAGGGGAAGCTGGGAAGGGATAGTCTCTAGCCGAGAGCCACGGACCCAGCTAAATCTCAGGGGCTGGTATGACTGAAAACGAGAGGGTCTTCAAATGGATGTTGGAGGCCATTCCCTGCTCTCAGTAGGGGCTCCGTCTGCTCCTCAGCATTGCTCGTCACAGAGTAGGTGGGCACATGGGAGGCCTCCAGAAACGTGGATGCAGTGGATGGTCGGATGATTAAGAGTGTATGCCAAGGAGGCGCCTAGAAAAAGCTCATGGAATGCTTGAAAGAAAAGGAAGGGAATGAAACACCCCCATTTTCCCACCTTCCAGGGTGGCGCTGAAGGAGCGCAACGGAGAGGTGCCTGAGAGCGATTCTCCAGTGAAGAGGCCAGGGCGGAAGGTGGCCCGGGTCCTGGGCAGTGAAGGGGAGGAGGAGGACGAAGCCGTCATGCCCTCCAAAGGCCAGGTAGGTCCCCACCAGCCTGCCGCCCATTCCTGGACGAAGCCGTCATTCCCGGTAGCCTTTCGCACTGAGTGTAGCACAGCTGCTCAGGGGCGCTCATGCCCCAGGAGGTGGAAGATCTGAGCGGTCGTGCCCTGGAGCAGATGGACGGCCTGGTCTGCACGGTTCTGACTCCACCTGCGCCCCGTGGCCTGGGGCAGTCTCCGGGCCTCGTGCTTTGGCCACCTCACCTGTGACATACAGCTCCCGGGAGCACCTCCCACTCGGGGTGACTGAACAGGAAAGGAGTCAGTTCACCTATGGATCTGAGAATAATGCGTGATCCAGAGTTAGGGCTCAAAAACACATCAGGTCTCTCCTGTTGGCAGAGGGCTTTTTACCTTTTCCAGAGACGTTGGCTTCCTTCCCTTCCTCACTCAAAGTCACGCAATAGGCAGCCGATTGGTGACCTTAATTCCCTCTGCAGCCTTAATTGCTCTTTGCCACATAACCGAATATATTCACAGGTATCCAGGTTCTAGGAGGGGCTGTCCTTAGGAGCTTGGACTTTGCCCTGTGGCTGCTAGGGATCCGTGGACCGGTTTTGAGCAGGAGAGGGACAGGGGTGGCTTTGGGTCCTGAGCAGCCTTCACAACGTCCCTTTGGGGCCTGTATCCATCAGGGTCTGAATAGGAGAAAGAAACCACATGAGCAGAGAGAGTTTAATACAAAGAATTCTCAAATACGTGTGTAGTTCTCAACCAGGTCACTGCAGGGGCGAAAAGAGAACTCGAAGGCGTCATCGTGGTAGCAACTGTAGGGGGCAGCTACTGCCCCGGGAGCTGTGGAGCTGACAGTCAGACCTTCAGGTGCTCACTGGTGGGCGCCGGGGTCTCTGAGCTTACAGGTGGCGCCGAGGGCCTGGTCAGATCTTGGAGGCAGGGGCCCTGGGCGGAGAGTGCCGGCATCCAGGGGCATCACGTCGCAGGCCCTGTGAGTGTTGGAAATGCTGTAAGTCGGATCCGGCTGACACAGGCCCTTCTTGTACCCTGTTAGGGCGCTGCCTGCTACAGAGCTTCCTGCCAGACTGGGAAAGGGGTTTTCAGAGTCCGAGCATCATGAGGGAGAGTGGACGGGGTAGGCTTGGAGCGGAGGGGCTGTCACTTAATAACTGGCGGAGGGCCCTGTAAGATGAGTTAGGGATTGAAACCAGGATACAAATAACGGGCTTAAACAAGGTAGGAATTTATTTCTGTCTCTAATGGGATAAGAAGCCCAGGATTAATATAGCAGTCTCTCAGTGTCAGAGACGCAGGCTGCTTCTGTACCATTACTTTTATCCTAGATGCCCTAGTCCAAGCGAATGTCCATTTTCAAGCCAGTGAGAAGAGCAAGAGATTCCACGGGAAGTGTACATCATTTTCCCTTATATTGCATTGTGTAGGAGTGAGGCTCCTGGCCGCACCTAGCTGCAAGGGAGGCTGGGAAGTGTAGTTCTCAGGCTCTCGGCTGCACCTAGCTGCAGGGGAGGAGGCGAAATGTGGTTTTTCGTTGGGCCATCATATGCCTAGCTAAAAATCAAAGGTTCTGTTACGTTAGGAAAAAGAGTTGTTGTTATTGTCGTCCATGATGGGGAGAGTGGTGCCACGAAACTCCACAGGAGGTTAAGGAGGGTAAGGCCCAGGTTAAGAGAGGAGGGGCCCTGAACTGGGACGGAGAACTCTCTACCCCCAGCTGTTTGGAAAAGGACAAGGAGGTGGCCCCTTCTTCCTCCCCTCACTCTAGAATTGCTCTTTCTTGCTTTCCAGAAGCCTGCCCCTAGCTCTCCACAAGTCTCCCCTCCCAGCCCTGTCACATTTCCCGAGAGCAGCCCCTCCCTCTCCAGCTCTCCTGTGGACATCTCCCCAGCAGGGATCCCGAAGCGGCGCACAGGTGAGGACATACAGGCCCCTGCCCCTTGCCTTGCCTGTCTTCGTCCACTTGAGGATTTCTGCACCTGGCAGCCATCCTCACGACAGCTCTGATCTTAGCGTTGTGGCTGAGAGCATGGCTTCACCATCCACTGGCTGTGTGACCTTGGGTAAATGACTTACTTTCTCTGAGCTTTATCTGTAAAACAGAGACGATAGTAATGACAGCATTTATCATACAGAGATTAAGAGGAAATATGCGGAAGGTGCTTGGACCTGGGCCCAGCCCATAGTAAGTGCTCAGGAAGCTTGGGTTATTGTAACCGTGGGTACGTGCTGTCCGGGAGGCAGCGCAGCTCACTGTGGGAGCCCAGGAAAGAGGGAGACCGGTAGAAGAGAGATGCACCCAGCCAAGCCTTGAAGGAGAAGGAAGAGTGAGCAGGGAAGAGGGTTAACAACAGAAGGAAGCAGGCATCGAGAAGGCCCTTCGGGGCACTGATGGCTTGGTGTGTTGGTGCTTAGTGCACAGGGTTGGGGACCCAAGTGGGGACACTGGAGAGGGTCCGTGGAAAGCCAGCCTGAGGAATGGCACCTCTGTCCCCTGGGGCATCGGGAACGTTTTCTACGGGTGGGGAGGCACAGGTGAGAGACCCTCACATGATGCTGGGGGACGGGTGTAGCCGGTGCGACCAAGGGACTGAATTTTCAGTGCTGCGCCATTTTTGTTAAATTTAGATGTGCAAGCTGATGCCAGATTGAATTACCGAAGACTCTCAGGCACGTTTAGAATAACTTGGGTGCACAAATCTTCTTCAACTGTAAATTCTGTGAAATCTAAACACAGATCAGCTCTTTCTGAGGAAAACTTAGCAACCAGTTGAGATGTGCTGAAGTACGTTGGGACTTTGAAGACTTAGCACGGAAAAGAAAATGTTAATTATTTTAGCATTGAAAACACAACACGTTGGAGTCGTAGTATTTTTGGATACATTAGGTTTTTTTTTTTAAGATTTTATTTATTTGCGAGAGAGAGAATGAGAGACAGCATAAGAGGGAGGAGGGTCAGAGGGAGAAGCAGACTCCCCGCTGAGCAGGGAGCCCGACGTGGGACTCGATCCTGGGACTCTGGGATCACGACCCACGCCGAAGGCAGTCGCCTAACAAACTGAGCCACCCAGGTGCCCCATAAACCATATTATTAAAACGAGGTGTATCTGGATTTTTTCTTCCTTTTCTCAGTGTAGCTACTGGCAAGTTTAAGATCAGGTATGTGTCTCACCGTATTTTTCCATCGGGTGGTGCTGGTATAAGAAATAGCACGCCTGGGGACACCTGGCTGGCTCAGTTGGTGTAACATGTGACTCTTGATCTCGGGGTCGTGAGTTTGAGCTCCACTTTGGGTATAGAGGTTACTTAAAATCTTAGGAAAAAAAAAGAGAAAAGAAAAATAGCACAGCTGAAACTAATAGACTATGTTAATTACACTTGCATAAAAAAACTTAAAAAAATTTTTTTAATTAAAAAAACAAGAAGAAAAGGAGTCGCAGCGGTAACAGGGCTCAGAACTGAGGCAGCGCAGAGCGGGTGACACCCGAGCTGAGTCTTGGAAGACGCGGGAGGGCGGCGGGAAGCGGTGCAGCCACGAGCAGTGTGCAGGGGGACCACGTGGCACACGGGGGTCGCATACACCGGCGTGTTTCTGGAGGGTCAGGTGCAATGTGGGCAGCAGGGCGAGTTTGAGGACTGTGTGCAGTGAGACAGCAGGGTGGGGCTGGCTCCCACAGGGCCCCCCGCATGTTAGGCCAGGAGCCCGGGTTTTGTCCTGGCGGGTGCTGGGGCGCCACGGGAGGGCTGCGGGATGGGGGCGGCGGGGAGGTACTCATGAAGTAGCTGAGTGGTGCGGGGCCTGCTGGCCGCTCAGGGCTGACCCTGAGATTGGCCCTGGGGGGCGGGGGCTGTCAGGGAATTCTTTTTAGAGGAAAGGACCCCTGAGCTTTGCCCCTGAACAGCAAGTGCCAGGGCCCGGGGGTGTGTTGTGTTTGGGAGCAGCAGGAGTTCAGCGGTGCCGGAGAATGAAGGATTCGTGGCGGGGAAGGAGTTAGAAGGGCAGCTGGAGAGAGATGAGGCAGCACAGCGGCAGATACCAGAAGACTTGCTTCTGGAATGTGGCGGGGGGGGGGGTGCTAGAGTTGGTGCGGCACTGGGCCGAGCGCGGCGTAGCATCTCTTACTCTCCGGGACTGTTTCTATTCTGCATATGTGGGAGACGGAGGCACAGAGAGATTAAGTAACCTGCTCAGGGTCACACAGCCAGGAAGCGGCAGAGCTGGCAGAATGAGGCGCACCTGGGGCAGAAGGGGAGCGTCCCACAGCCTTCTCGGGGGGCCCCGTCACTGACCGGCCTGAGCTCACTGGGGCGGGGGGCGGACAGACCCACGAGGTCCACCACGCCAAGCCCCTTGTCTTCCCAGCTCGGAAGCAGCTTCCTAAGCGGACAATACAGGATGTCCTGGAGGAGCAGGGCAAGGATGAGGACAGAGAGGCCAAGAGGAAGAAGGAGGAAGAAGGTGAGGCACCAGGGGAAGGGAGGGCAAGAGAGAGAGACTTGGAGGGTGCACCGTGGGGAATCTGGAAGGATGGGGGCCTCTCCCCGAGGCTGGACTGTTAGGATCCCCGATCTAATGCCTGTGTCCCTGAATCTCAATGTGGCCGTCAGAACCCCACACACCAACACAGGCATTTGGGTTACGAGAGCATTTCGAAATGCATTCATTTGGGCCCCTTTAATTTAGGGTGAATTCATATGCCGTTTCCCATTTTTATCCTTTGTTTTTCTGTTTGTGTTGATGGAAAATGTTTTCTTCTCCATGACTTCTTTTTCCTTAGAAATGGGACCAGAAGGCAGAGACCCCCAGCTTCTCAACAGCACCCTTAGCGCGTAGTAAATTGTTGATGGCACCCCTGGGCCGCCACCTCGACAGTTCCGTTTATTTTTTAATTTTTTTTTTTTAAAGATTTTATTTATTTGCGAGAGAGAGAATGAGAGACAGAGAGCATGAGAGGGAGGAGGGTCAGAGGGAGAAGCAGACTCTCCACTGAGCAGGGAGCCCGACGCGGGACTCGATCCCGGGACTCCAGGATCATGACCTGAGCCGAAGGCAGTCACTTAACCGACTGAGCCACCCAGGCGCCCAGACAGTTTCGTTTATTAAGTAGTTATGTCCAGACAACTGTTGATGTTCTAGAAACTTGGGTGTTTGAGAAAATGGCGCACGTCCGTTGAAAGGAAAAGTACTATTTTTTGTTTCCTCCTTCAGAGAGTCACAATTAGTTACTAGCTAGGATGTGTCCTGCCCTCTGCACAGTCGCCCAGACCTTTGGAATCCCCTGTTCCCCGTGCCGAGTTTTTTTTTTTTTTTTTTTTTAAGATTTATTTATTCACTTGAGAGAGCGAGAGAGAGAGAGTACATGAGAGCGGGGGAGGGTTAGAGGGAGAAGCAGGCTCCTCGCTGAGCAGGGAGCCCGATGCGGGACTCGATCCAGGGACTCCAGGATCATGACCTGAGCCAAAGGCAGTTGCTTAACCAACTGAGCCACCCAGGTGCCCCTGCCCGTGCCGAGTTTTGATCACAGCAGCCAAGGAAAGCCCTGCTTGGCAGACAGGTGACATCAGGAATTGCTAGGCCCGCGGGCCAAGGATGCTAAAATCTGACCTACTTCGAGCTCGTAGTTCCTGCCGTGACCAGCAGATGCCCCCAGTTTCCCCTGGAACCAGGAACTATCCGCGGTGTCCCCGAGAATTCGGTCCACGGGGGACATTCTGGTGCAAAGATCTGACCCAGTGGTCATTTGGGACCTGTGTGCAGCCTTTGCCACTGTCAGTGTTTAATAAAAGGTCCTCGGGCCTTTTCTTCTGATCGTGCTGAGATTTCTTTCTACCGCTGTCCGTAAAGTCTCCGGTCTCAGGCCCGACTCTCGCAAATAAATAAAATCTTAAAAAAAAAAAAAAAATTAAAAAAAAAATAATAACAATAAAAGGTCCTCATTTGGCTCAACTCTTCCGGGGCAGATGTGGCTTCCTGTTGGCAGTTTTTAGTCCGGATCCAACCTTACTGTAAATTGTGCTTTTTTAGCCAGTGTCAGTGTCTGGGGCTGTGCGTGGGAGAGCGGGCAGCTGCTTGATTCTTCTCAAGTTCACCTACACAGTTTTTATTGTTACCCTGGAAGTATGACCTTTTTTTTTTTTCCTCCAGTTTAAAACATTTTTCATTTTTACCCATATCAAGTTATCATGTGCGTTTGGAACTCTTTCCAGTTGTATCTTGCGGTGAATAATTCTAGACGTTGATCAGAAGATACTGGCTGTCTGTGTCCATTTCTGGCTGCCCAGGCGCGCGAACACCGGGTTTGGATTCCGTTGGAGGCCCCGCCACGCTTGGGGCTGACCAGGAGCGGGCTCACACCTCCTGCCGCTTTATAGACGTGCTTGATCTGCAGAGGAGCAGATGGGAGTTGAAATGTCCCTGGGGGTCAGAATAATTCTTTTTTTTTTGCCATCTGACTTCTGTCATCCAAAGCTGAGACCCCACCGGAAGGCCTCACAGAGCCTGAAGTGACCCAAAAGAAAGAAGCAGAAGGGGAGGGCCAGCCAGTGACGCCCCCTGAGCACCCAGAGACCTCCTGTGAGTTTCCACTCCCCCGGGGACCCTGGCTGTCTGGTTTTGGGTTGGATGTCTTCTGAGGCCAGTTAATTTAATTTCATTTTTTTAAAGATTTTTATTTGAGAAAGAGAGTGAGAGAGAGAGAGAGGAGGTGCAGAGGGAGAAGCAGACTCCCTGCTGAGCAGGGAGCCTGATAACAACTCGATCCCAGGACCCTGGGATCATGATCTGAGCCAAAAGCAGATGCCTAACCGACTGAGCCACCCAGGCGCCTCTCTGAGGCCAGTTAATTTTAAATAAGACTCCAATGTGTTGTTGAAATGCAAATTCTTGGGGAATCAGAGGTTTTATTGTCATCGTTTTTATGGTTAAAATCTCCCCCCTCGGGCGCCTGGGTGGCTCAGTCGTTAGGCGTCTGCCTTCGGCTCAGGTCATGATCCCAGGGTCCTGGGATCGAGCCCCGCATCGGGCTCCCTGCTCGGCAGGAAGCCTGCTTCTCACTCTCCCACTCCCCCTGCTTGTGTTCCTGCTCTCGCTCTCTCTCTAATAAATAAATAAAATCTTTAAAAAAAAAAAAAAACTCGCCCCTCGCCCCCGCACATGGGAAAGAAGAAAGAACCAGTCATCCTCCAACAAAATACTTGTATCTTTGAGAAATCACAGGTACTAAATGTTACTGAGGGATAGTTTATGAAGTTAGACCGCTTGGCTGAGCTGCGGGGGTTTTGAGGTTCTAGTTACCCTCACAGGCCCAAGAACAAGCCCCACAGCCAGGTGTCCGTGAGACTCCTGCGTGAGAAACAGCATCGTGGGGACATTTCGAGGATGCAGACCTTACCCACTTTTTGCAACTGCCGGGGAAGTGGGAACATTTTCTTCTGATCGTGCTGAGATTTCTTTCTACCGCTGTCCGTAAAGTCTCTGGTCTCAGGCCCGACGCTTGAGGGGATTCTGTTAGTACTGACGGAAAAGCATCGGGCCCAAGAGGCTCAAAAAACTTAACGTACAGAAAGGAAAGGGGCAGAAGGTGTTTTCCGTATGTGGAGTCAGAACCAGTGACGAGTGAAGTCTCGGGTTGGAAGTGGGCCTCCCCAACCAGTGTCTCTCGCTTTAGCAGTGGAGCCCCCGCCAGACAGAGCCTTGGAGCCTGAGGTGGCGGAGAAGCGGGAGGCTCGAGAGGAGGACCCGGCCAAGCCGCCCGCCAAAGCGCCCAAGACGGTCAGCAGCTTCTTCGGTGAGTGTCTCCCGCCCCCCAGCTCCCAGCCTCTTGGGGAGGAGGCGGGCCTTCCCCAGAGCGCGTCCCCCTTGGTGGAAGGTCTGACCCCTGTCTCCTGGCTTCATGGGCCGGTGGGGGCTCTCAGGAGGAGGGCCCACAGTTTCCTGACTTCATTCCCAGCCCCCCGGAAACCGGCAACCAAGAAAGAAGGGAAAGAAGAGGGACCTGGCACAGCAAGACAGGAGGAGGCCAAGGGGTGAGTCTGTGTCGGCTGTCGAGTGGAGAGGACAGGGCGGTAAGGGGAGGCCTGTGGTGAGTCCAGATTCTCCTGATTTGATTCCTCTAACGAGGAGACCGATGCCCGCCAAAAATTCTTTCAGCTACAATCGGTGATTGCAGCTAATTATTCTAATGACAGTGTTTTTGGGATTCTTAATGTCATTTTTGTGAAACCCCATTTTCCATTCCTCAAACATGTCATGTGCGTCTCTACCTCAGGGCCTTTGCACTTGCTGTTCCTTTTGCCTGGAGTGCTCTTCTCCTGGATACCCACTCTGCTCACTCCTCATGTCATTCTGCCCAAATGTCTCCTTCCCCAGCCTTTCCTCAGAAGTGGCACCTTCCATCCCGCCTTCCCCCAGCGTGGTTTGATTTTGGTTTTGGAAATATTTTTTAATACCAAAATTATTTGTTGCTACGTTTGTTTTGGTTTTTTTCTTCCCCGACTCTCCGGCTAGAATGTGAGCTCTAGGTTCAGCAACTTTGTTTTCATTCCCTTCTGCGCCCTCATGCCTAGAACAGCATCTGGCGCGTAGTAGGTGCTCAGAAAATGTTAGCTGGAGGACTGGCTTCTCTTTGACCCAGGTGTCTATCTCCCTGTTGCCTCCACAGGCCCCTGGACCCCCCCAGCTACAATCCTGCCAAAAACAACTACCATCCCATTGACGACGCGTGCTGGAAGCCAGGCCAGAAGTGAGGCTCCCCCCGCCCCCGACTGTCCCTCCGCCTCTCCCTGTCACCGGGTGCATCTCCCCAGAGGCCTCCGGTGGAGGAAGCAGTCAGATCTCTCCCGTCCCCATTTTGGGGACACAGGCAGCAGCACCGAAGGTGTGGGGAGGCACGTGGACAGACAGATGGATGGTGTGGGTTATACACACCACCCTGTGTCTCTCTTCTTTCCCCAGGGTCCCTTACCTGGCTGTGGCTCGGACATTTGAGAAGATTGAGGAAGTTTCTGCTCGGTAATTCGTCAGGCCCGCCTGGACGGGGAGGGGCAGGTGGGGTGGCGGCTTCGGCTGCCCGGTGCCTTCCGCCTCTGCTCTTTCCACTTCACCCTCCTGCACGCGTCCCCGGCCCCTGGAGTGGCTGCAGGGCCTCGTGGGCCCCCGGCCCGGAAGGCCCACACCACGCTTCTGTCTGTTTCTGTGGGTCACAACGAGCCGTGAGCGTGAGCCCAGATTCCCCAGGTGGGGAAACCTTTGCCTCCTCCCAGTGGCAGGAACTTAATCTACCCTCAGCGGTGAGAAGTAACCACGGCCTCGCTGATTGTCTTGCCCTTCGTGTGAGGAGGTCCGGGTCTGGATTCTAGTGGGAATCTCACTCCCAGCGAGTGCTGGTCGGGCCGCCGGCACACAGGGCTGCCTGGCCCCGGCCCTCACTCCTGCGTGTTTAGTCAGTGTCGTCAGGGGGCCCACCCCATTCTGCCTCCTACCTGCACGTCAGCCTTGTTTCCAGAAGATCCTTCCATGTTGGTTTAAGTAGGTCTCGGCCCTTTCAATCTTGCTCAGTAGGATTCCTTCATTTTTCACTTCTCACACATGAGCGGAGCATTTCGGCTGTTCCCAGCGCTTTGTTCTTGTCAGCGTGTGTCTTTGCGAACATGGGAGGAACCTCCTCTGGCAGGAGCCCCACAGTGGGATTGCAGGGCACGGGGGCCTGCGGGCGGCAGCAGCAGGGGGGCCGCATTAGCCAAAGCCCTGCCCGGGGTGGGCAGACAGGCCTGGGAGTGGGCCCAGTTCCGCCGCTTCCTGGCTGTGTGACCATGGGCGGGTGGCCTGACCTCTCTGAGCTTCAGTCTCTTCACGAGGAAAGTACAGATCATCCGTCTCGAGCTTGCTGAGAGCCCTGGAATGAAGAGTGTCCTCGGGTTGGCGAAACAGATAGCCATTGACTTGGGGACTGAAAACACAGAAATGTATCCCTCGCATTTCAGGAGGCCAGAAGTCCGAGATCAAGGGGCGGGCAGGGCTGGTTCATCCTGGAGGCTCTCAGGAAACCTGACCCATGCCTCTCCCAGCTGATGGTGGCCTTGGGCATCCGTGGCCTATGGCCGCATCACTCCAATCCCTGCCTCCGATTTCGATTCCACGTGCTCTTTCTCTGTGTGTCTTTTTCTGTACCTTATATGGACACTTCTACTGGATTGAGGGCCCACCCCATCTGCGATGACCTCATCTTGATCCTGACCTGAGTTATACTTGCTGAGATCCTCTTTCTTTCTTTCTTTTTTTTTTTTTAAAAGATTTATTTATTTGAGAGAACAAGAATGAAAGAGAGAGTACATGAGAGGGGGGAGGGTTAAAGGGAGAAGCAGGCTCCTTGCTGAGCAGGGAGCCTGATGCAGGACTCGATCCAGGGACTCCAGGATCATGACCTGAGCCGAAGACCGTCGCTTAACCAACTGAGCCACCCAGGCGCCCCTAAAACCCTCTTTCTAATTAAGGTCCCATTCTGAGGCTCCAGGCAGGCCTCAGTTTTGGGGGCATGCTGTTGGTCTGCCTGGAAGTCAGTCTGTGGCGTCCGCCCCGCAGTGCTTTGTGTTTCTCTCTCTCTTGTGCCTCCTCCATGTGTTCATTGGGCTGCTTCTGTAAGGGAGACTTAGCTTCTCTTTCCAGTGAGGCCTGCTCAAGAGCAAACGCAGACCTCTGCACAGATCCTGCGAGCCACACAGAAACGGGGTTTTACTTTTTGAGCCGGCACGGTGTAGTGGTGGGGAGCGGGGCTCCTCGGGCAGACGGCCTCAGCTCACGTCTCAGCCTGATTCTCACTGGCTCTGTGACCTTGGCCAAGTTACATGATCTCTCTGGGCCTCAGTTGCCTCCTCTCTAAAGTGGGGGTGTTATCAGTCTCTCCCTCATGGTGGAGCCTTGAGCATTTGGTGAGCGGAAACATACAGAGGGTTTAGACTCACCCTCTGCCCCCCGGTCCGGCACCTGGAAAATGCTCCAGCCAACAGCCACTGTTCCTCTGGGGATGGCCGTCCCCATCTTCGTCGTAAGCATGGAGCAGGCTCACCCTCCCACCAGCATCTGTGGCTGGGCCTGTGGCTCAGGCCACCACCTGGGCCCGGACTCGAGCTCCTCCTCTTCTCCTTTCCCGGGGTCCTTTCCACCCACCCCCAACTTTGACCCCGAAATGCCAGGAGGTCACACCCCTGCCTCCACCCCCAGGCTCCGGATGGTGGAGACGCTGAGCAACTTGCTGCGTTCCGTGGTGGCCCTGTCACCTCCAGACCTCCTCCCCATCCTCTACCTCAGCCTCAACCGCCTCGGGCCACCCCAGCAGGGCCTGGAGCTTGGTGTCGGTGACGGCGTCCTCCTCAAGGCGGTGGCCCAGGCCACGGGTAAGCAGGGGGTGTGGTGGCAGTTCCAGGGTGGGGGGCTCTGAGGGAGAAGATGCAGAGGAGGGGAGGATGTGAGAGACAGCAGAGGGGGCTCTGAAGGTAGGGAGAGGGCCGACGGGACAGGTCGGTGCGATGGGGGAACGTGGGGCGCTGGTTCAGGTGAGGGAGCCCCAGCACTGTGGGGGTGGAAGGGGGGCTGGAAAGATGGGCATGCAGAGGGAGCAGGACGAGGGAGCTGGGACTGAGGCCCGGGGCCCAGGGAGGTGAGAGAGCCTGGAGGGCCGAGGGGAGATGCGGGGAGACCGTGAGCGGGGCCTCCGCTGCTCGGTGTTCGTGGTAGGAGTGGGCAGAGAGGACCCGGGACAGACACAGCCCCCCGCGTCCCCCTCACCACGGTTCCCTCCACCCCAAGGGCGGCAGCTGGAGTCTGTCAAGGCCGAGGCAGCCGAGAAGGGCGACGTGGGGCTGGTGGCCGAGAACAGCCGCAGCACCCAGAGACTCATGCTGCCCCCGCCCGCTCTCACTGCCACCGGGGTCTTCACCAAGTTCCAAGACATCGCCCGGCTGGCCGGCAGCGCTGTGAGTGGGGCAGGGGGGCAGCCCTGCGCCCGGACCCTCTGCCCTTCCCCTCGGGGACCTGGAGCCACGCGTGTGGCAAGGGGGCCTTCCAGTCACACTCTCTGGGGCTGGGTCGCTTCGGGCCTGCTCGTGGGCCAGGGGGTCTCCTCTTGAGATTCTAGCACCCGCTTTGCTGCGGCCGCGTGACAGGACACGGGACAGGAAATACCTGCTGAATGGAGCGAGGCGGGGAGGCGGGCTGGAGCCGGCCTTCCTTACTGCATGACCGCGCGGCGGGAAGTGGGAGTGGGGTGACGGCAGGGGCGTGTATTCCAGGGGGCCAGCCGGGAGGAGGTGTCGTCCCCTTCCTTCGCCCCAGGCACTGACTGCTCGACCCGCTTCAGTCCACAGCCAAGAAGATGGACGTCATCAAAGGCCTCTTTGTCGCCTGCCGCCACTCGGAAGCCCGATACATCGCCAGGTAGGCGTGGGCCTGGAAGGCTGGGAGCGGTGGCGGGAGGGACGGAGGGACCGGCCGTGGGGGTCCCGCTGGTGCCCTGACCGCCCGCACACCGGGCCCTGAGGGGCTGGACTGGGCACACGGGGTCCCTTTCCCCGGGCGGCTCGTCTCCTCGCGGCCTGGGGCTCGTGGCTAAGAGGTGCTGGGATTGGTTGGCAACGTGTGCCTTGGCCTCGGCGGGAGTGGTGCAGGCGGGGGGCCAGGCGGTTGCCGTGAGCGTGGGAATGACATCCCGGCAGCCCCCATCACCGAGCGTTTCTTGGGAGCTGGGTGTGGTGTCCCGTCGGTCAATCCCCTGGTGCTGCCGGGCAGGCCCCTTACCCTCGGCCGGCTCTGTGGAAGGGTAGACGGAGGCCCCTGGCTCAGAGCCGGGCCTGTGCGGGGCAGGCTGTTGGGCAGCACGTCCCGTGGCACTTCCGGGGAGGCCGTGTCCCGTTTCCAGGCCCGCTGTGCCCCGGCTCGCCCTCCCCGAGCCTCACCGCTTCCCCGGAGGGCAGCTGAGAAGAGAGGTGAAGACACCACGAGGCCCCCAGTTCTGCCCCAGGGAAGGCCAGCAGCCGCGGCTATTAGAGGCCGGCCTCCATTTCCCGTCTGTTCAGTGGGGCCGTGTGATGCCTTGGGTCCCTTCTAGCCCTGAAGGTGGTTCCGGTTTTGAGGAGAGGGTTCCAGAGGCTCGAGGTGGGGGAGGCAGGGAGGCAGGGCCAGCGGGTAGAGGGCAAGACGGGGAGGGTGGATGGCGACCAGCCCGCTCCCCCTCCCCTGCTGTCTTCCCAGAGCCTTGAGCGGCCGGCTGCGCCTCGGGCTGGCGGAGCAGTCGGTGCTGGCCGCGCTCGCCCAGGCCGTGAGCCTCACGCCCCCAGGCCAAGGTGAGGCCCTGCGGCCGGTCTCCGAGCCCCTCTCTGCAGTTAACCGGGCCGCTCTCCTTTCCCCGAGGTCTTCGCGCCCCCGCTGCCCTCCAGGTTCCTTCCCTGGCAGCCTTGTCCCCCTTCCTTGTTGCCCACATGCCACCCGCTGTGCCCCGGGGTAGCCGAGGGGTTGGGCCCGTCCCAAAGCCTCTGCCGGCGCGTCTGGTCTTAGAATCGCCCCCGGCCGTCGTGGATGCTGGGAAGGGCAGGACAGCGGAGGCCCGAAAGACGTGGCTAGAGGAGCAAGGCATGATCCTGAAGCAGACGTTCTGGTGAGATCCGGGGCCCGTGGGCAGAGTGGGAGGGCCGGAGGGGTGGTGGGCTCAGCTCCGAGGGCCACGTGCGACGTGGGCGGGGCCGGCGGCTAGCAAGCACTAGTGACCATCGTGGGGCTGGTGACAGAGCAGGGGTGGTGACCCAGACAAGATTGGTGCCGGGCATGGGGCGGGGGACAGTGACTAGGACCAGGGATGAGGGCACAGGGAGCAGGGAGGAGATGCTGGCCACAGGTGCGAGCGGCGCAACATCTGGGAGTTCCCAGCAGGACCGCACATGCGCAGAGGTCCGAAGAGAATCAGAGCAGGGCTGGTGACTGACGCAGAGTGAGGGGTTAGGACATCCATGGGGTGACGGCCACAGCAAGATGGTGAGTGCCCAGAGAGGGTATCAGCAGCAGGAGGGCCCAGGAGCATTTCTGCAAACGCCCTCGGGGCCGCTCACTGGGTCACAGGGCAGGGACCAACCCTGCAGACCACCCCCGCCCTCCCAGGGCCAGGACAGTGGTCTCCACTCTGACCACGGGGTGCTCCCCGGCCGGTCCCCGGCCAGCTCTGTCAAACTCCTGGGAGGTGGGGCCTCGCCTTGGAGAAAGTTCTTAATCCATCCTTGAGTGGTTCTAATGTGTAGCTCAGGTAGAGGGTCACTGGTCTCCTGGTGACAGGTAGGGGTGACGGCAGGCCCAGATCGAGGGAGACAGAGCGATGTGCAGTGGTGCTGGGGCGGGAGCGTGACAGAGACAGCCAGAGTCCGGGATGGGTGAGAGCAGACCCCTGGACAAGGTGACAGACTGGCAGAGGTGCATCTTGTAGCCAGAGCACAGGCTTTCCAGGCTGTCAGAGTTCTGGAAAGACACCTGCCAGCTAGTTCTTGCCCCCACCCCAGCGAGGTGCCCGACCTGGACCGGATCATCCCTGTGCTGCTGGAGCACGGCCTGGAGCGCCTCCCAGAGCACTGCAAGCTGAGCCCAGGTACCAGCCCCTCGGGAGTGACCGCAGCCCCACCCCGGGCAGAGCCGGCTCCAGGGCCACGGAGCGGCGGATGGCCTTTCTGCAGCCTCCACTCCCTCCTCCCGGCCTTAGCTTCCTCCATCCCTCTAAGAACCTGCAGATTCCTCCTCTTGCCTCCAAAATCGAATCTCGTTCCCTGTGCGGAAACCCATCCCTTTTCTGTTTGGAGTCCCTGTCTGGATTAGGTGGGGTGTGGGTGCATGCTGTGACAGAGATACCCCAAGGGCAGTGGTTCAGGCCGGACAGAATGTTCCTCTTGCACATAAGAGTCCAGAGGAAGGCAGGTGATCAGGGAGGATACGTGGCTGGGCTCCAGGGACCCCTCTGGGAACTGAGGTTCCTCCCTCCTGTCACTTTCTCGTCCTGAGGTTTTCACCCTAATGTGCACGATCAGAGGTGGCTCAGGTTTCTAGATCACAGAAGAGGGAGAGAGAGAAGAGGGGTGAGGACGTGACCCAGACCTCGTGCACACCACCACCCACGCATCCTAATCGCGTGGCCTTCCCTCGCTGCAAGGGAGGCTGGGACTGTGCCGAGCTGGGAGGCCAGCTGCCCGCCTGAGCCGGGAGGACGTGGTCTTCTCTTACTCAGAAGGGAGAATGGGTCCTGGGGCACAGCTGGCTGTCTCTGCCACCCGCCCCCCCCCCCCCCCCCCCACCGATCTGACATGTCGCTGGCACCTCCCCCAGTTCACTCTCTCTCGCTCCTCCCCTCCCAGGGGTTCCCCTGAAACCAATGCTGGCGCACCCCACCCGTGGTGTCGGCGAGGTCCTGAAACGCTTCGAGGAGGCAGCTTTCACCTGCGAGTACAAATACGACGGGCAGAGGGCGCAGGTATGGGGGCGACGCCTCCCTGCGGCAGAACGGAAGGTGCCCGAGAGCGGGGCCCTGGGGTGGGTCAGACCTGAGCTCAGAGTGCCTCCCGCCACAGAGCGCCCGTATGACCTTGTGCATCTCGGGCTTCACTTTCTGCCGTCCCGCAGCGGTCGTGTTAATAACCACCTCCCGGGCTTACCTGAAAGTCCATTTTATTTGATAAAATCGGCAAAGTCCCTGACCCACGGCCATGGGAGTTGAAGAAAATGTGGGCTTCGCCCGTGCCCTGCTGTAACAGCCGCCGTGGGAGGCGCCCCCGTGCCAGGGACGTCCCTGGTTGGGTCTGTAAGGATGCTTCTCGTGGCTCTCCTGTCCTGGGCAGGGAGCTGGGGCTGCCCTGTGTAAGGGGGCATATTCGTGGTCCTGCTGACGGACTGTGACCGGATGGTATGAAAGTTAACAGTAAATTCAGGGTGATATTTATGACTTAACACCCAGGCAAATCCGCTTAGACACAGCAAGGCACTTGAGCATCCAGGGTGGTGGGGGGTGGTGGATAGGGAGGGTGAGGAAGGAGATGGCAGGGGCTTCCAGGAATGGGTGGGAGGCACTGTGTGGATGGAGGAGATGATTTACTCAGGTCTCTGCACCGGTTCCTCCTCCAGAGCTTCTGGAACTGTCTGCCGGTGAAGGTGGGGCTGGGGCCAGCTGGGGTGGGCTGGGCTCTGAGTCCCTCTCCCCTCCCCCACTGCCGCAGATCCACGTCCTGGAAGGCGGGGAGGTGAAGATCTTCAGCAGGAATCAGGAAGACAATACCGGAAAGTACCCGGACATCATCAGCCGCATCCCCAAGGTGGGCGTCTGCCGCCTACTTCCCCTCTCACGGGGGCTGTAGATATGGATGCAGAAAACTGCAGCCTGTCCAGGCCAGCTGGGCGCAGCGGGACTGTCTGCAGGAGAGCGGAGTGCCTTCGGCCTCAAGTAATGCAACACCCACCTCCCAGAGGCTTAAGCAGATGCTTTTTTTTTTTTCCCTCAACAAAATCAGGGTGGGTGGCCCTAGCCTGGCTCAGCTGTGCACCGAAGTCCCCCAGAAGCCGTTCATTTCTGTCTCTATCCTCTGCTGTTTGGCTGGTTGGCTTTTCATCCCAACGCTTGTCCCCCGATTGTCCCCAGATAGGTGCCACATTTCAGACAGAAAGATGGGCAAGCGGTTCCAGCCTCCCGCTCTCCCCTCCCCTGAGGAGAGTTAATGCTTTCTGGATCCCTCCCCCAGCCCCGCCGCCAGCCGCCTCTGGCTTGGGGTCAGCGGCCAGGAAAGCCAGAATCTCACTCTGACGGGGAGAGGCGGTTGGGACGTGGGTGGAGGGAGCCGGCCTGCAGATCAGCCCCGCAGCCGGAATAGGCCGGGGCCTCTCTGCTCCCGGGTGCCTTGGGCCTGTTTTGGGAGTCGGTCAGACAGCCCTCCTTGCCTACCCCTAGTTGATTAGGAAGTTGGCGCTTTCCTGGAGCCGCAAGGACAGACCTAACAGCAGATTACAGATGGTAGTGGAGCTCTTGTTAGCCAAGCGGTGGTGTTTCCAGTCCGTTTTACTAGCAGATGGATGAGCCAGTGTGGTGGGTGTAATGTCTATGTAGGGTTCTGATCGTAGCGTACGTGGTTTGGTGAGTTTGGGCGCGTTTATGCACACCCATGTAAACATAAGACATCTCCACGTACGGATCACTCTAAATTGTTATCTTGGGTCCCATGCCAAGCTGCATCCCCATCCAGCTCCCAGAAGCAACCAGCTTCCCGCGAGCGGTATCCTTCAGTTCGGGGTCTTTTGTATCTGGCTGCTTTTGCTCATTCATTGGGCAAGTGTTTCCTGGGCATCTGCTCCGGGCTGAGCCCCGTGCAGGAGGCTGGGGACGCAGCTTAGACAGGCTACACCCAGCTCGGGCCTAGCAGGGCAGGCAGATATTCGTCGGAGCGTCCCGCTGCTGACTCTGTAGTTGTATGTGGAGACCTGGGCTCTGAAGGACCCCCATTCTGTGAGCCTCTGTAAGAGTCAGACTTGACCTAGGCCTGATGTCAGCAAGGCAGGCCGCCACCGTGCACGGCCCCAGGATGCAGCATGAAGGATGGCATCTGGTGTTGTGCAGCAATGTTCCTTTGAGGAAAAAGAAGTCCTCCCTGTGGAGGTGAAGAATAAGGACAGGCATTCTAGCGTGATTAGCATGTGCAAAGGCCCTGTGGTTGAAGGGGCCTAGCCAATCCACAAAACAGGAGAGGCTAGCATGCTGGGGTGCAGAGTCTGAAAGGGCCTGGTGAGGTGAGGAAGGGCCAGGGGCTGACCAGGGGAAGAGCCCCCACAGCTTTGGGGAGCTGGGGATGGTTTTTAGCAGGGATGCACTGAGATCAGCTTTGGGGTTTGCTCAGAGCACTCTGCTGTGAGGAGAGCAGGTTAGACACGGGGTCCGTGCAGGAGCAGGGAGACCAGTAGGATGATGTGGCCTTGGCTGGACTGGGCTCAGTAAGTTGTGGGCGGCTTAGAGATTTCAGAGGGGAAGTGGACAAGTTCACGGGGAACTGACAAAGGCCACTGGGTTTCCAGCTTATGGGACCAAGTAGTAAGTCTCAGAAAAGTTTGTGTTTCTCCTCCTTGTGGGAAATAAGAAGAGGGTATATATCCATATGTGCATCTTTAAGTTGGCATCAATTCATGGGTGGATTTTCAGAGCTGTGGAAGGAAAAGAACATTTGTTTCTCTGGACCTGTGTTTTGTCCTCATCCTCTACCTCTCAGCATCCCTGGGTCTCCCTCTTCACCTTTCAGATTAAACTCCCGTCAGTCACATCCTTTATCCTGGACACGGAAGCCGTGGCTTGGGACCGGGAAAAGAAGCAGATCCAGCCATTCCAAGTGCTTACCACCCGCAAACGCAAGGTAGCCTCTGCCCTCCTCCGCTGCCTGCCATAGTCCCACACTTTCTCCTCTTCCTCCCAGCCCTGCCCCATCCCCAGAAGGATAGAGTGTCTGCTGGGATACAGTTCTTGCTGCCTTTTACAGTGTGGCTGCCATAGCTCCAGCCATTGCATTCTCATCCCAGCATGCCAAGTACAAAGGGGGAAAGAGCCATTTTCCTGTGTCTCTGTATTATCATGAAAGATCTGTTCCAGGACCCCCCCCAACCTGTGCCCCAGCAAACTTTTTTTTTTTTTAAGGATTTTATTTATTTATTTGACAGAGACATAGCAAGAGAGGGAACACAACCAGGGGGAGTGGGAGAGGGAGAAGCAGGCTTCCCGCGGAGCAGGGAGCCCAATGCGGGGCTCGATCCCAGGACCCCGGGATCATGACCTGAGCTGAAGGCAGACGCTATACAACTGAGCCACCCAGGTGCCCCCCAGCAAACTTCTTTACCCTCATTGGCCAGAACTGTGTCCTGTCAGCACCATTAGCTACAAGGGAGGGTAGGAGAGCAAATACTTGACAAAGGGGAGTGAGGTTGTTGGGATTAGCTGAGAGCCATCACCATGCGGAGCCCAGAGCTAGGAGCATTGTCATCCTCATGGGTGTGTGGCCTATTGGCTGGAGAGAAGGGGAGAGTGGTAGGTGACAGGTGTCTGCTTGGGGCATGATGGGAGGCATAGCAACCACACCTCATACTACCGTCCCCCACCCCTGCTCTCCTTTCTGCCCAACCCAGGAGGTGGACGCGGCAGAGATCCAGGTGCAGGTGTGTCTGTACGCCTTCGACCTCATCTACCTCAATGGACAGGTGAGTTCCGGCTGCATGTCTGGGGGCAGATGGGGACAGTGTGCGAGCTTGGGAGCCGGCGGTCTGAGTGGCCACGCTCGGGCAGCGGTTCTCAAAGTGTGGCCCGAGGACCCCTGCGGGTGTCTCCAGGACCCTCTCGGGGGAGTCTGTGAGGCCCTGCCTGCCTTCCCCAGCTCTGCAGCCGTGCAGGCAGATTCTCCTGTGTGGCAGCCGTCTGAATGCGGACGGCCACACACGGGAGGGCCCAGCTCCGTGAAAAGCCAGACATTGAAGAATTTGCAAAAATGTAAACTGATGCCCCCACTTCTCACTAATTTTTTTTCTAACATAGGCACATTTCGTGAAAATACATTGTTGGGTTAACATATTGGAGGTGTTTTGTTTTGGTTTTTTTTTTAAAGATTTTATTTATTTTTTAGAGAGCGAGCGAGAGAGAAACAGCATGAAAGGGGCGAGGGTCAGAGGGAGAAGCATGCTCCCCGCTGAGCTGGGAGCCCGATGTGGGACTCGATCCCAGGACCCTGGGATCATGACCTGAGCTGAAGGCAGACGCTTAACCATCTGAGCCACCCAGGCGCCCGGAGGTGTTATTTTTAAATGAGTTAATAAATGTCTAGATTTCTCACTTCTAGTATAGCAAATATTTTTTTTTTTTTTTTAAGATTTTATTTATTTATTTGAGAGAGAGAGAGAATGAGAGACAGAGAGCATGAGAGGGAGGAGGGTCAGAGGGAGAAGCAGACTCCCTGCCAAGCAGGGAGCCTGATGCGGGACTCGATCCCGGGACTCCAGGATCATGACCTGAGCTGAAGGCAGTCGCTTAACCAACTGAGCCACCCAGGCGCCCAGTATAGCAAATATTAACATGTGATTTAGTAGCTGATACATCGTCATTACGGTGGTAAATATCCAGAGATATAACCCACATCTCTGGAGTGAGTCCTCAGCAGGTTTCAAGAGTGTGAGGGGGTCCCGAGACTGGAGAGTTTGAGAACTGCTGCTCCAGGGCATGGATTAAGAATCTGGAGCCCGACCACCTGCTTTCACATCTCAGCTCTCCCTTCCTGGCTGTGCGACTGCAGATAAATGACTCAGCCTCTCTGAGTCTCCGCTTCCTTATCACTACTAGGATCAATCACCACCTTTATTCTGGAGTCTCCCCTTAGGAGAGTCTCAGAGTGAATCTAGACTCAGAATGAGTGAGTTTGGGGTTGTTGAGACAAGTTCCATCCCCTTGCAGAGATGGAACAGAACAGAAGGAGTGAGCTCCCCATCTGAGGAAGTATCCCACCTCGGCCTGGTGGAGGAGAGCCACACCTCCCTCGGGGATGGATGGCGAGAGAGAGCTAGGGGACTTCTTCCCCAGCCTGCCTGATAGTTTGTAAGAACAAGGCTTCCTGCCAAATTCAGCTTCGAATTGGCTTGCGTGATGTCCAGCAGGGCTGTGCCTGTCCATCAGGAGCGTGTACAGAACATGAAAGGATGTGGTTAATAAGATCGCAGGTCGTGGATTAACTTCCAGAAGGTTGGGGAGCCTGTTCTACGGTATAAAGCAAGCACTGTTTTCCCACGAGGGATTCGGTCTCCCTCAGGGCTCAGTAGATGAAGGCCTACTGGCCTGTCTTGTCTGTACAGAAGGTTTTGTGGGAACGTAACCACGCACTCGTCCACTTACTTCTGCCCGGCAGCCCAAGGGTGAGCGGTTGCGACAGCCCGAGTAGCCCGCAGAGCCAAGAATGTTTACTGTCTGGTTCTTTGTGGGACAGGGTTGCCGAGCCCTGGATTAAAACGGAAACACGTTTATGTTACACCCCTGTGGTCGTCGGCTTCTTTCCAGCTCTGTTCAACCCGTGTTGAACAAGGAACCGTAGCCACGATAACAGGAGTCCGCTCCAGCCTCCAGCACCCTCGCTGCTCTCGACCTGCCGTTGAAATCGGTCCTTTCGGCTCTCACAACCCTCGTGCAGGCCTGGTTCCTCCTGGCGGGGCGTTCCGTCGGGAGCCGAGTGGTGGCTGGAGACGCATGGGCGTCCTGTCTCTCCCAGGCTCGGGCTTCGTCTCCTCCACAGTGACGTCCCTTCCTCTCTGTCTCTTCCCGCTCCCTTCCTCCCCTCCCCGCCCCCAGTCCCTGGTGCGTGAGCCGCTTTCCCAACGCCGGCAGCTTCTCCGGGAGAACTTCGTGCAGACGGAGGGCGAGTTTGTCTTCGCCACCTCCCTGGACACCAAGGACACGGAGCAGATCGCCGAGTTCCTGGAGCAGTCTGTGAAAGGTGAGGGGGTCTGGGGCTGACCGCCACGTGCGCCCCAGCCCACAAGATTTCACTGGGAGCCTGCGGCTCCGGCTGGCTGTCCCAGGCCAGGGCTTCACGAAGGCCACCCGTCCGTGTGTCCCTTCAGATTCCTGCGAGGGGTTGATGGTGAAAACCCTGGACGTCGATGCCACCTACGAGATCGCCAAGAGATCCCACAACTGGCTGAAGGTGAGCTGCCCCGGCTGCCCTTCCCGCATCCGGCCGTCTCTCCATCTGGGTTTCTGGTCCCCACCTCACCCTGTGTGAGTGCAGGAGCCTTTTCTTGGCCCCTGCCGCCTCGCAGTCCAGCCAGCCGGAGACCACCCCTCTGCACACCCTCATGGATGGATTCACCAGGAATCCGTTGAGAGCTGCCCTGGCTAGATGAGGTCTCTGTTCTCTGAGCTTGCCCTCCCTGTCGAGTGGGGCTGGCAAGGAGGGAGTCAGCCACGACATAAAGGAGATGACGTCGGGGGTGATGAGCATTGTGGAGAAAACAAGTCAGGGTCGGGCCAGCGAGGATCTTACAGTGCTCTGGTCGTGGGGAGAGGCCTCTCCAGAGCGGACGCTTGGGTCGAGACACAGATGAGAGGAAAGGGTCAGCCATGTGGAGATCTGGGACAGAACACCTAGGAGAAGGGTGGGGGCAGCAAATGCAAAGGCCCTGAGGTAGGAACAAGCTCTGCATGTGCAGGGAGCAAGGCGATTGAGGTGTGAGGTGAGGTTGGGGTGGAGAGCAGGTCTCAGATCATGCAGTGCCTCGGGGGTCGTTGTAAAATATTATGGGTTTTGAGAAGCCAGTGGAGGTTTTAGGCAGGAAGTCCCATGGTCTGGTTGTCTTTTTTGCACAAGACATCTGTCTGGCTGTGAATGGTGGATGGTTGGGGGTGGGCGGTGCTGGGCAGAGCGGGAGCCCACGAGCAGGAGGCTTGCCTGGAGAGGGGCGAGAGGACTGCAGCAGGAGATGAGCTGGAGTGGAGCTGGCTGGGTTCCCCGGGTGGTGTTAACGGCCTGTGGTCTTTCTCTGCCACCAAACTGTCAGCAGCTGGGAGGGTATGAGCTTTTCCTGTCTTAGGACACTTTCCCTGCCGCATCCTCAAGGCTGAGTCCTGCCTGGCATTTAGTGTTTCTGGAACAAATGATGAATGTTCTCCGTGTGGAGTGAGTGAGTGGAATGTGTCTCTGTCCTGAGGGAGAGGGGGGACCCAAGGGGGACCCCCAAGGTCTCCGTCTAACTTGTCCCCTCAGTCCCGCTGGCTCTTCCCACTTGGGTCGTCTCTTTCCCATGCGCTCTGGAAGTCCAGAAGCTCCTCCCAGGTCCAGCCTCAGCCCGGTGGCCATCCTTGGTCTTCTCTACGGGAGTTCTCCTTAGACTCACCGCAACCCTGCTCCACCCACCGATGAGCCTCCAGCAGGGAGGTCCATGCCTCAGCAGCACCCCCTCACCTCCTGCCTTCCCTCCCCAGCTGAAGAAGGACTACCTCGATGGTGTGGGCGACACCCTGGACCTCGTGGTGATCGGTGCCTACCTGGGCCGTGGCAAGCGGGCCGGCCGCTATGGGGGCTTCCTGCTGGCTGCCTACGACGAGGAGAGTGAGGAGTTCCAGGCCATATGCAAGGTGCTGGGAGGCAGGAGGGAAGTAGATTCCACTCAATTGCGGAGTGGGAGGTGCTGGGGGGCTGAACTAAGAGGTTCTCACGTCCTGTGTAGGATTATTTTTTTTTCTAGTTTTTATTTGCTTTTTCTGACCCTATAAGTAACTCTTGCTTCACATAGAGAAATGCACTATCATAAAAAGTTGTAAGAAAGCTATGTCAGGAATTGAGTTCAGCTGCAGATGAGGATGGCTTACAAGGGATTTATTTTTCTCTCATGTAATGAGAAGTCTGAAGGGGGGGCCGGCGGCAGGCTCTCTGATGTCACTGGGGACCCAGGCTTCTCTCCCCGCACAGGGGTTTTGTCATGTGCTTCCGACCTCATCTTCATAATGTGGCTGCAGGAGCTCCAGCCATCATGGCCATGCACGCTCCAAGCAGCAGGAAGGAGGAAGGCCCCGAGCAGAGGGATGTGTCACCCGCATCAGCCTCAGCCAGCGAGCACCTTCTGTGGCATGGGTCAGAATTTTGCTCCATGGCCCACTCCCATGCACAGGGGAGCTTGAAAGATGTATTGGTTTTGGTTTTTGTTTAAAGCTATATACATTAAAGCTGTATATACACGTGATCCAACAAATGTGAGGCTTTTGCCCCAGAAACAGAATAAACAATTACCTACAATTCCCGTGCCTAGAGCTAACCACTAGTAAGATTTGAGGGAATGTCTTATTTATACTTTTACAAAGCTATGATCTTTGTATGTCGGGATTTTTTTTTTCTCCTGCTTTTTGTCTTATAAATACCATGTTTTAAATACCATCAGATACATTTAAGTAACATAGTGTTAAAAAACATTAGAGTGTTTGCCCTTGTGTTCAGGACTTCTAGAAGCACAACTTGAATGTGTTAAGCTTAAAAATAAACGATCCGTTATTTTACCAGCAAAAATGGGTTTATTCAGAAATAGCAGAGAATTACAGTTCGGGATGCACAAGCTGTGGCGAAACCATAGGCCCCTCCCACGAAGGAGAGGAGTGTTATTTTATGGAGAAGAAGGAGGCAGTGGGAGGGGTTGTTTTGAACAAAAGGCCATTGGGGAAAAAAAGCACCAGTCCAGGGGGAGGATGGTTTCTGGGGGGCTGAGTTGCTGGGGTGGTCGCTTTCTCGTAGGAGATCAGAGTCCGTCTTTCCCTGTGGGGGCCTCTGCTGTGGGAGCCCACCACGGAGGCTTGGGGTGGCCTCTGTAATGGCCGGTTCTTCCTGTAACTGACGGTCAGGGGGCCTCCCTCGACTGGCCTCTGACTGCGTTAGCGAAGTGGCCCAGAATTTTTCACAAAGGCTTGTGGAAGAGTTTTCAAAAAGATGTGTGCGCCCCGCGTCCTGGACCAGCTCCCTGTGGCTGGCTGGTTCCCTCGTGGCCGGCATTGTTCTTACGAGTGAATCTGCGCTGCACGCAGTGCTTATTAGCCCAGGCGACCCGTGACGGAGGTGGTCTTAACCATTCACAAGTACCTCAGGGCCCCAACCCGGCACCATCTACACTGCTTACCCAGAACAGCTTTCTGAGAGAGCTGCCTGCCCGAGACACTTTAAGGCTCTCGATGCAAAAAGGGCTTTCCGGTTAGCATTTTATATCCGTAGTTTGAAGACGTGCGTCTCGCTACATTTGCCGGCAGCGAGTTGTTAGGCTTGACGATGTGGGTAGGTGAGGGAAGATGCTCGGCGGCGTGGAGATTGGAGAGGACACCCTGTTCTGGGGCAGGTGGGATGCGGGGGAGCCCAGTGGAGCGGCACCTGGGCCAGGGGGCAGAGCGGACGGAGTGAGGGCTGCCCTGGCAAGTGAAGGGCAGCGGGTGGGCGGGGGAGGGGGGATGCCACTGGGAGAGGTGTTCCCCACCTGTGCTCTGCGCCCGGCAACCCCCCCCCACCCCCCGCCACACTTCCACTGTGGTCTCTGGGTTCTGGTTAGGCTGGGGTAGGGTGAGGGCCTCCGGTATGCACAGATCCGGGTCTGCAGGGGCGGGGGCAGGGGGGGAAATGCCCGGCCACAGGCCGCACCCCGACCCTCTGACGTCCCCTGTCCTTCCCGCAGCTCGGAACTGGCTTCAGTGACGAGGAGCTGGAGGAGCATTACCAGAGGCTCCAGGTGAGTGGCGTGGCCTCTCCACCTCTCCCGGCGCGGCTCGTTCTGTGTGCGTGCGGGGCTCTGGGCCCCCACCCTCTCAGGGGCAGCAGGTGCTGGAGCTGGCCCGGGAGCCCCACGTGTCCAGGGTCAAGTCCCAGGTCTGGCAGCTGCCAGCGCAGGATGTGGGTCAGGGAGCCTCCACTGCCGGAGGGCGAGTCACGGGAAGGGCACTATCGCAGGGGTCCCTGAGGCAGCCCTGAGTGAATCCCAACAGGGCTGGGGAAGCCCCTAGTAACTGGGAGTGTTTGTGGCACGGTCACAGGTGTTTTGGGGTACGACTCCCTTTCCTGTGTGTTGGTGCCTCTGTCTCTATGACATTCTTTGGTTCTCTCTCTGGCTCTCTTGTCTCGTTTCTTCCCCTCGTTCCCCCTCATCCCCGCCCAGGCTCTTACCTTCAGGCATGTCTATCCCCATCCCCCATTTTCCTCCTCCTTTCCTCTCTCCCCAACTGCCCAACCCTGGCCTTGACTTTGAGACCTGAGACCTGTCCTCCTCACGCCACTGCTGTTCCCCGCAGGCCCTGGTGCTGCCCACCCCACGCTCCTATGTCCGGGCGGACGGCGCCGTGGCCCCCGACCACTGGCTGGACCCCAGCGCCGTGTGGGAGGTGAAATGTGCCGATCTGTCCCTGTCCCCCATCTACCCCGCTGCCCGGGGCCTGGTGAGTAGCCGGGGCACCACGGGCTGCAGGCAGCAGGAGGGACCCAGGGCCGACCTTCCAGATGGGAGATGGGGAGCAGGGGGTCACGGAGCCCACGCCTGTGCTCCGGGCTGATAGTAACTAGGAAAGCTTGAGCTCGCATTTTATTTGGGTGTCAGATAACGGGGTCAAAGTCTCCATTTAAAAAAAAAAAAAATTCCCCATGTGTAGAAAGTAAACAGTGAAATTGTTTCCTTTAATACCATAACCTCACCTTCGGCTCCTCAGCGATTTTTGAAAACATAGTTCTCCTGCATAAAGAGCTTTAGGACACTTCCTGCAGGGCAGTGACCTCAGCTGCCGCACGTCTTTCTCACCCGTAATTCATTTTCGTGCTACCAAGTTTTAAAATTCCCGGGCTGATCTCTCTGGTGGCTCACCCCTCAGCACCAGCTAAAGGGTCAGCCTGGTGCTAGAGCAGCTCTTCGCTCCCTCCTCCGGAACAGAAATCTTGAATTAAAAATGCGCATCCTCCGCGATTTCTTCTGACCCTTCAAAATCTAGCCAGCATGCACTTTTCTGAGGAGTGGACTTCCATTTAAAGGCAGAACTCATTTTTATTTATTTATTTTTTAAGATTTACTTATTTTAGAGGGAGCGCAGGGGTAGGGGGTGCAGAGGGCGAGAATCTCAAGCAGACTCACTGCTGAGCGCAGAGCCCGGCGAGGGGCTCAACCTCACGACCCCAAGATCATGACCTGAGCCAAACTGAGCCATCCAGGCACCCCAAAAATCACATTCTTTTTTTTTTTTTTTTTTTTAAGATTTTATTGATGGGCGCCTGGGTGGCTCAGTTGGTTAAGCGATTGCCTTTGGCTCAGGTCATGATCCTGGAGTCCCTGGATCGAGTCCTGCATTGGGCTCCCTGCTCGGCAGGGAGTCTGCTCCTCCCTCTGACCCTCCCCCCTCTCATGTGCTCTCTCTCTCTCTCTCTCTCTCAAATAAATAAATTTAAAAAAAAAGATTTTATTGATTTCTTTGATAGAGAAAGAGAGAGAGAGAGCATGAACAGGGGAGGGGCAGAGGGAGAAACAGACTCTCCGCTAAGCAGGGGGCCTGATGTGGGGCTCGATCCCAGAACCCTGGGATCATGACTCAAGCCGAAGGCAGATGCTTAACAACTGAGCCACCCAGGCGCCCCCCAGAATTCACATTCTTAAATCGAATTTCTGTCTTAAAATTTCTCACTCAGGCTCCATGTTAGGCAGTTAGGGTCCCCCGGTGACAAGTGGCAGGGCAAGCGTTTACGGAGCTTCCGTGCGAAGCAGGCGCTGTGCTCACAGGCCCCACACTTGCTCGCACCATTCCGTCCTCACGAAGCACTGAGTGTCCCCGGCATACAGCTGGGGAGGTAGAGCCCGGCCACCGAGGTCACTGGGCCGGGGTCACACAGCCCCTGAGTTGGGGGCTGGGATTTGAACCCTGCCGTCTGGTACTCGAATCTACACCCCGTCTCTACTGCCCTGCCTCTTGGCCCTGAGGGTAAGAACAGAACAACAGCCTAGATCACAGCTACCGGACTGGCGTTCCTTAAGCACTTAGTATGCTCCAGGTACAGTCCTAAGCGCTTTATTCCCTTAGTTTAATCTTTATGCTTAGCCCCATTGAATGGATCAGGAAGCCGAGGCTGGAGGGGCAGGCACGGGGAGGAGACCCGGGCTAGGGACCTGCTGCCGTGAGTGGCCTGGGGGCTAGAGCCCAGGAGGGTCTCCATCCTCACCCCCTCCCCCAGGTGGATGGTGAGAAGGGGATCTCCCTTCGCTTCCCTCGGTTTATCCGCGTCCGTGAAGACAAGAAGCCCGAGGAGGCCACCACCAGTGCCCAGGTGAGGCCCCAGCCGGGGTGGGCTTGCCTGGCTGGACCAGCTTCTCTCAGTGGTGGATTCTGGAACGGGGTGGGGGCAACCCTGGGGCTTCTGACCGCCGCCCCCCGCCTGCTGTCCTCAGGTGGCCTCCCTGTACAGGAAGCAGAGTCAGATTCAGAACCAGCAGGGCGCGGACTTGGACTCCGACCCGGAAGATTTCTACTAGGCTCCCGCCTGCCCAGGGGCTGGGGGCGGGGCGCGCGGAGGTGGGGACGCGGGGGTGTCCTGTTGCTCGGTGGACCTGGTGTTGCGGCCGCGTGGGTTTGGAGTGTCACGGGTGTGCGTGTGTGTGTGTGTGTGAGGGGATGGCTTAAGCGGAGCCTGGGATTTATTTGCTCATTTCTTTCAATAAATATTGAACACCCATTGTCGTGTCAGGGTGTGTGCTGGGCTCTGGGGGGACGGTTCCAGGAGCTCCCGCGTGGGTGGCGTGTGGCGGGCAGCGTGCTAGCACCTTCCCGAATTCTCCGCGGTGCTGGAAACACCCTGCATCCACGCTGGGAAGCAGGATGAGCACCGGAAATGCGGCCAGTGTACCTGACAACTGAGCCATTGTGGATTTTACTTCATTTTCATGAGTTTTCCCGTAAGCAGCCGCACGCAGCGAGTGGCTATCATAGGGGACTGTGGCGGCCTAGACGGTGAACGTTAACTCGAGTAACGTGCAGCGCCCCTGCCAGGCAGGCAGTGTGGGGGGCCCTGCTCCACGGATGGGGGGGAGCGCAGAGCAGGGAAGTGGTCACCCAGGCCCGCACCGGGGTTCTGACCCAGCAGCCTGGCACTGGGCCCCAGCCTCGTGGGAGACAGTGCAATGACTGTGTGAGGCCCCCCCAGCTCTGGCGCCCACCGACTGGGGACTGCTGGTTCTGGGGCCTGAGCCGTGAGGTTTGCTCATCCTTGGGTCCCCAGCCCCGGCACAATGCCCAGCATGTAGTCGGTGCTGGTTTTCCTGATCAAAAAGGAGACCTGGCTGAGCAGCCCTGCCTGCCTGCCTGCCTCAGCTACTGTGGATGTGATGGTTGGAGCCTGGGCCACCACCTTGTGATCATGAGGAACAAGCCAGGAGACTCAGGGAAAGTAGCCACTCTCTCTTAACCGGTGACCCAGGGGCCAGCTGCTGCCCAGCGGGCTTCTGGTTGGGGTGGGGTGCGGGGTGAAGGAATAGTTACGATGCGTAACCCAGTGTGACTACCCCACTGTGAAATGGCTTTTGTTTCTCACAGCCAGAAGAGTTTCTGACTGATACAGTTCTACCTCAGAGAACTAGCAAATTAACGTGCATCCATATTTACCAAACTCAACATGTTTAAGGCAAAATAACACTGGTATTGAGTGCTGTGTGTCTGGGGATGCCCACGTCTGTCTGGCTCTGTGTACAGCCTCGTGGTTCCCTTAGGCATGGAACCCAGTCTTCCTGAGGAAAGGGGGCCGGGGACATGCTCTTCTTCCCCACGCCCCTGCAGACCCCTGTGAACACCCCGCCCTGAGCAGCCATGGCTGCCCGGCCCTCCACCAGGGCTGGGCAGGGACGTCCTCACCAAAGACACTCGACAATCCCACCGGATAGGAATTTTTATTACCCCGTTTGACGGATGGGGACACTGAGGCACAGGGATGTAAGTTACTTTCCCCAGGTCCACTATCGAAGAGATGGAGGGCCAGGATTTGGTCCGGGTGGTCCGCAGGAGGCACTGTGCCCAGAGTGCCTCTCATGGGGAGCCTTGCGTGCCCCCTCGAGGGTGTGGAACCTAATCCTGCAGGCAGTGAAGGTCTGGGAGTGACAAGATCCTGCTGATGGCTGGAGATGAGGATGGTAAAGGGATGAGGCTGGGGCGAGCGGGCCGGGGTGGGGGAGGGCAGCTAGAACATCTAACCCCTGGTGAAATGCTTCTAGAACTTGTCGAAACCATCAAGGGCAGACGGTGCTCAGAGCTGAGTCCTGGGGAGTGTGTGCAGGGCACCCTGCCGTGCCCCTCCATGCAGTTTCCCATGGGCCCAGTGCAGAGCAGGGCAGCAGGGGACAGGGGCAGGAGTACTCATTCATAATTGCGCATGAACCGAATTTATAATTTCGATTTGTCACGTTACTGATGATGTTCATTTGAATCATTTCATTAAGGTACTGTCTGCTCGGTGTCCCTATAAAGTGACCCTCCTTTGCAATTAGCATATTGTGAGGGGATACCTTGTGCGATGTAAATAAATATTGTCAAGCTTGGCACTTTTTTATTGCTGTCTGTATGGATTCCTGGTTTCCTGTGATACCCTATATACTCTGTTGTTATTTATTTGGATTTTCAAATTGCCCCTGATATGGTCACTGGAGCTTCTTCAGGCTGACCTCTGTGTTCCTGGCCGTGACCCCACAACTGTGTCCTTGCTTTACGGCACAAGAGGTTTTAGACTCATGCTGGTCCTGCTCCAGACATGGGAGCAGCCCTGTCTCCCAGGACTTGGCTCCTTTTCGTGGAGAATGGGATTTAGAAGTCAAGCCCCGGTAGCCAGAGGTGTCCCTGCTTCTGTGTCCTCTTAGCTCGACGACATACGTACCAACGTCCCCGTGCACACCGTGATGTCTGTTTACTGTTATATCCCTCTCTGTATGGAAACCCACCAGTACAAACCAGTGCCTCCACCCAACACCACAGACTCCTCCTTCCGCACCTCCATCCCGCTCGGCGGGGCCGCCCTTCTCACCCTGACCCCGTGTCCACACCCTACGCGGTCTGCCCCCGCGAGCGGACATCCTTGGGACCTGCATTAGGCACCTCCTCAGTCTGCTCCTACTCTCGCAGGGCCCGCCGGGCTCCCCTCCCACGGCGCATCCTCACCCCCCCCAGGCCCCAACACGGGCCCCGCTGCCCCTCGGTGGGCACCCCCTCACTCCCTATTTGAACTCTGACTCCCTGTCTGGATCCCCTCCCAACCCCGCAGGCTCACTGGAACGCGAATGAATGGGTGCCCTCTGCTCTAATCCCCGGTTTCGAAACCATCCAGTTCTATTCTGGGGATAAAAGGCCAGAGGCTGAGACTGGTGCCCCCTCCACCTCACTCAAGCCAGATGGGGAGGCAGGAACAGCTCTGATCCCTCCCCAACCCCGGGAGAGATTTCTGATCCAGCTGTCACAGCTCTCGGGCACCAGGACCGAGGGAGAGGCCCAGAGAGGCAGGAAGACTTGGCAAAGGAGTGCCAGGGAAGATAAGGAGGTTGAGGGGGACGGGAAGGAGGGGGCCAGGGAGGAGGGGGAGCCGACTGGAGCCTGGTGCCTGGTGCCTGGTGCACCCTGCCGTGCCCCTCCATGCAGTTTCCCATGGGCCCCGCCTGCATCTTCTTGAGGAAAGGCATCGCTGAGAAACAGCGGGTGAGGTGGTGGACAAGGCGGAAGGGCAGGGCAAAGGGAGCTGGGTGTGGGGGAAGAAGGGGCGTGACAGGTGCAAGGGACCAGGAGCCGATGGCGGGGGGCACAGGCGGGGGCGCGTGACTGAGAAGGTAGAATTCGGGGAGCTCCGTGGGCCGGTGAGGTGGGTGAGGGTGAAATCAGAAGTCAGCAGCAAAAAGGAGAGAGGGAGAAGACCCACCAATAAAAGGGCAACTGGGATGTCCCTGTCCGTCACCATCCGTTTCTGTGGACACCCAGAGAGAGTGAGGACGACGATGACATTAGCTGCCACTTAACCAAGGCACTGCGGCCGGCCCGGCCCTGCACAAAGGGCTGTGCTTTCCTGCTGTCATTTCATCCTTGTAAGGCTGGCCACCCTTGCGTTCCCATTTCACAGATGCAGACACTGAGGCTGAGGCACAAAGCCCCTTGCCTTATACAGTTACTGAGTGGCAGGGTCCAGTCAGGTCGCTTTGATTCCAAGGGGCTTACATTTCCTTGCTAGGCTTTCAGGCGACCAGAGAGACGGAGGGAGGGAGGGAGGGAGACGGGGGAGGGGATAATAAGAAAGAGAAGCTGGGGGGAAGGCTCCAAGGATAAAGGGAGAGGCCAGAGGCGGGTGGGGTTCCCCAGGCGGCGTGCCCCATACCCAATGATCATCCTGCCTGGATGCCACTGAACACTGGTCCCACGCAAACGGCTTCTAACCCTTGGGAGAAAGAATGGGGTGGGTGGGGCAAGAGTCAAGGGGGTGTAGTGGAAAGAATTTTGACTCAGAATTCAAATCTCAGCACTTGCTGCACCTGACGTCGAGGGAGGGATTTAATGTCTCCCTGCCCTGGGAGGGGCTCTGCCACTTAGGAGCTGTGTGACCTCAGGTTGTTTCCTTAATCTCTCTGTTCCTCAGCTTCCTCTCAAGTAAGATGGGAACGCTGTTTGGTCCTACCTCCCCTACCTACCTCTGGGGTTTAAACGAAATTGGCGAAATTGGCACTCTGAGCGCGGGTTAGCTGTGATTCCAAGCCTCGCTTTCTTGTCCCAGAGAAAGGAGGGGATTGGATGCCCTGGCCCCTTGCAGCACAATGGGATGGATGTCTGTTCAGGAAAGACAGAGGGAGAGATCAAGATTCCGGGATAGGAGAGAGGAAATGGGAAGTGATGAGGAAGAGGGCGAGAAGCAGTCAGGCGCAGGAGTCAGGAAGTGGGAGAAGGAAGAGGATGGGGAGGTGGAGGAGAAACAGGAAAGGGGAGGGGTCTCTCGGAGGAGGGAGGGGACGATGCATTTGGAGAAGTGGATATTGGATCCCTGACCTCCTCCAAATTCCCTCTCCCCTGATTCCTTTCCAGGAAAGACCCCTGGGACAAGATGAGATCGAAGGTAACCTCTGTCCCCAAATGCCGCCTCATCGTCATCCGCCACTAGGCTGCTCTCTGTGCATCTCAGGGTAGACCCTTCCCACGAAAGCTTCACACCCCTCTCTCCTCCGCTCAGCCGTGATTTTGCGGAACTCCTTTTGATGGTCACTTAGGAGTCTCCCAAAGTGTTGAGAAGGCACGCCCATCCCTAAGTGTCTCAGAGACCCAGGAGGGACACAAGCATGAGTTTTGTTTTTTTTTTTTAAAGATTTTATTTATTTATTTGAGACAGAGAGAATGAGAGAGAGAGAGAGCACATGAGAGGGGGGAGGGTCAGAGGGAGAAGCAGACTCCCCACCGAGCAGGGAGCCCGATGCGGGACTCGATCCCGGGACTCCAGGATCATGACCTGAGCTGAAGGCAGTCGCTTAACCAACTGAGCCACCCAGGCGCCCACAAGCATGAGTTTTAAGATGAATCAAAACTGTTGGTTTTTCTTTTGGTGGTTTGGAAGTTTCCCATAATGTCGCCCCAGAATTTGGAGGACCGCGGTGCTGTCACTTTGCGGTCTCACGGATCATTCCTCTTGCACATTTCGATCTTGCACGTTGCAATCTCCACCTGTATTTTATACATCACTCCTTTTTGAAATTTTGGTTTTCAAAGATGTCTTCTCCTTTGCAGAGTCTCTAGTTGGTGCCTCCCTGATAGTTTCAAGGGATGCAAGTCTTCCCCATGGATTGTTTCAGGTTCCCCCAAAGTTCTTCTCTCTTAATTTTCAGAGCTTCAGGAAGCATTTCTTGAGTTTGACAAGGACAGAGATGGGTTCATCTCCTGTAAGGATTTGGGGAATCTCATGAGGACAATGGGTTACATGCCCACGGAGATGGAGCTGACTGAACTGGGCCAGCAAATCCGCATGAACTGTGAGGCCAGGGCTGGAAGAACCACTGGGGGTGGGGGTGGGCTATGGTGGAAGGGGGAAGAGGGTAGGGGTCACTAGGAGTCTAGAAGCAAACAATCCAGGCTGGACTCAGGGAGACAGCATTTGAAGTGGATAAAAGGGTGACTCTTAGAGGCAGATCTGGGTCCAAGACCCACTTCCATCATTTACTGATTGTGGTGCTTTTGAAACATGGAGTCAGCTCCCACTCTTGAGTCTCAGTTTCCCCACCTGTCAGGCAGAGGTGATGTCACTCCTTGTGGGATTTCGATAAAGGAGCTGATGCAGGTCAGGCTTAGCCTCCAGTAGTGGTGATCGATGGAGGTCACTACCATGACCGCTGAGACGCATCAGTAGAGGGCAAGATTGGAACCATATTTGCTGCTGGAAACAAACTTGGGATGGATTTCAGAGCTCATTTCGAGAAGGAAGCTGGGACAGAATTGCTCTGGGGTTTGCTTCCAGGCGTGCCACAGAGGAAACAAGGTTGAACACAGATGGGATCGTGTTCCTATCTGGAAGCAATTTGGCTCCCACTGAATTTATGCTCCCCCTTCTACAGACCAACAGACAAGCAAATGTAGATCTGAACCAATTAAGAGACTTGCCTAAGGTCACAGGGACAGCTAGTGACTTCCGCCCACGCACCCATCCATCCGGGTTCGGATTAGAGGGACCCTGGGGCCTGGGTTGGCTGAGAGGGAAAACTCTCAGAAGACAGAGAGATCAGAGCAGGTCTCCCTCTTGAACAGATTTTGAAGGGTCCAGCGAGGTCATGGGGGTTGATTACGTGGAATCTCACTAGACCTGCCTCTTCTGTCCTCAGTAGGTGGCCGTGTCGACTTTGACGATTTTGTGGAGCTCATGACTCCTAAACTGCTTGCAGAAACAGCAGGGATGATCGGTATCCAGGAGATGAGAGACGCCTTCAAGGAAGTGAGTTAAGAGTTTCATGGTGTTGGTGCTTGAAGGAAACCCCAGGGGTCTACGATTGGTCTTTAAGTGTGGACGGAACCCACCCAAACCAAGTTTTTTGGAAACTATAATGGGATTTATAGGGAAGGAAAATGACGTCTTCCAAACACTTGCAAGGCACAAGGTCCCCTACATATATTCTCTAGTTTAATCATCATAAAGAACAGTAGGGGTAAGCCGCCACTTACCACGGTTACGCATACGAGGACATTGAGGCTCATGGAATTTACAAATCTTACCCGAGGTCTTGCCATCCCCAGAATACATGTTAGGACCTCTAATCTCCATGCCCACAATGGGAAGAAGGAATCCAATAATTTGAGATCCCAGAGGGGAATGCAAAGAGATAATCTGGTTTAACCCACCTGTAGAGACACTTAGAAAATGAGACCCAGCGAGGGTAAGGGTCTTGCTGAAATTCGCTTTCATCCCTTAATAAAATGCATTCCTCAGGGGCACCTGGGTGGCTCAATCGGTTAAGCATCTGACTCTTGGTTTCGGCTCAGGTCATGATCTTGGGGTCGTGGATCAAGCCCCATGTCGGACTCCACGCTCAGCACAGAGTCTGTCCTTCTCCCTCTCCCTCTGCTTCTCCCCCAGCTCACGCCGTCTCGCTCTCTCTCTCTCAAATAGATAAATAAAATCTTTAAAAATAAATAAATAAATAAAGCTCTTTCCTCAGAGCTTTCAATATAGGAGGCAAAAATAAAGAATAGTGTAGGCTTTGGAAGGAAAGACTTTGGAGCTGTGCAAACATGGGTCCAAGTCCCAGGAAGATCTCCCCCTACCAGCTGTGTGATTTTTTTTTCTGTCCCAGCTTCACATAGAGGCCCAGAGCTGCATGGTCCAACAAAACTTCCTGGGATCTTGAAACGCTCTGTCCAAAATGCAGCCCCTGGCCATATATGTCGAGCCCTCGATATATGGCAAGTGTGACTGAGGAACTCATTTTTTTTTTTTAATTTTATTCTTATGTTAATCCCCATACATTACATCATTAGTTTTAGATGTGAGGAACTCATTTTTTTCATTTTATCTAATTTTGATTAGTTTGGGGTTTTTTTTAAAGATTTTATTTATTTATTTGACAGAGAGAGACAGCGAGAGAGGGAACACAAGCAGGGGGAGTGGGAGAGGGAGAAGCAGGCTTCCTGCTGAGCAGAGAGCCCGATGTGAGGCTTGATCCCAGGACCCTGGAATCATGACCTGAGCCGAAGGCAGCCGCTTAACAACTGAGCCACCCAGGCGCCCCTAAATTTGATTAGTTTCAATTTGATTATTTATTTAATTTCCGTTTACATTCAACAGAATATAAATTCAACTTGTTTGAATTTAAAAACAAATATGCAATTCAGTTACTGGGAAACATTCCTTTTGGAAAACCTTGGGTGGGTGGATCTACCTTTTCTTTTTCTTTTTTTTTTTTAAGATTTTATTTGTTTGAGAGAGAGAGAGCACAAGCAGGGGGTAGGGGCAGAGGGAGAAGGAGAAGCAGACACCCCACTGAGCAGGGAGCCTGACATGGGGCTCGATCCCAGGACCCTGAGATCCTGACCTGAGCTGAAGGCAGATGCTTAACCCACCGAGCCACCCAGGCGCCTGATTTGTTTTAAATGAACATGAACGCAAGGCCCTGATGTGTGGACCACGATGGGAGCCAGAGGACCAATCAGGGGGGCTGCATGATAGTCCAGGCAGGAGATGACTGTGGCTTCGGCCAGGTTAGCATCAGCGTCCCCTGCTCGGGACATAGAACGTACGAGACTTTCTGGTAGATTGGTTAAGGGTGTGCAGCGTGGAGGCTTGAAAACAGTTAATTAATTCAGCCAATATTTATGCGATGCGTGCCGTGTGGCAGGCACTGTCTGGGGGCTGGGCCCGGGGCAGTGAACAAGACCGTGCAGATGACCCGCCTTCTGGGAGCTGACACGCCAGTGTGCCGTGTGCAAAAGCCCTTAGCTTAGTTCCTGACCCACGGTAAATGGTCAGTCAACAGTGCCCTTGTTGTGCTGACATCACGTGATCGCTCTGTTCTGCTCAGTTTGACACCAACGGAGACGGGGAGATCACCCTCGGGGAGCTGCAGCAGGCCATGCAGAGGCTCCTGGGAGAGAAGCTCACGCCCCGAGAGATCTCGGAGGTTGTGCAGGAGGCCGACGTGAACGGAGACGGTACCGTCGACTTTGAAGGTGACATTGCGTGGGGACAGCTACTGGCAGATGCTTAACCCGCTGAGCCACCCAGGGGCCACGACAAAAGCTAAATTCTTTTTTTTTTTTTTAAAGATTTATTTATTTATTTGAGAGAGCGAGAATGAGAGAGAGAGAACGCACATGAGAGCGGGGAGGGTCAGAGGGAGAAGCAGACTCCCTGCCGAGCAGGGAGCCCGATGCGGGACTCGATCCCGGGACTCCAGGATCATGACCTGAGCCGAAGGCAGTCGCTTAACCAACTGAGCCACCCAGGCGCCCAAGATTTTTTTTTTTTAAGATTTTATTTATTTGAGAGAGAGATCAGAGAGAGAAAGAGAGCACAAGCGGGGGGGGGGACAGAGGGAGAAGCAGGCTCCCCACTGAGCAGGGATCCCTACCCGGGACTCGATCCCAGGACTCCAGGATCATGACCTGAGCCGAAGGCAGTCGCTTAACCAACTGAGCCACCCAGGCGCCCCTTTAATTTTTTTATTTTAAAGGTTTTATTTATTTACTTGAGAAAGAGAATGAGAGAGAGAGCATGAGAGAGGGGAGGGTCAGAGGGAAAATCAGACTCCCTGCTGAACAGGAAGCCAGATGCGGGACTTGATCCAGGGACTCCAGGATCATGACCTGAGCCGAAGGCAGTCGCTCAACCAACTGAGCCACCCAGGTGCCCCAAAAAGCTCAATTCTTAATCCAGTATTCAAGTGCACCCATGGTCTGCCCCCCACCCACTCCACATTTCGACAGCCTCTCTCTGAGTCGCTGTGCTCTGGGGCACCCTTGGCCCCTGCTCTGTGTCCTCAAAATCCTGTTCCTTTCTCCCTGACCTTCCTTCCGCTTCCTGCACCTTCCCCGTCAGTGCATTCTCAGGTCTTAGCTATCCCTCGGGAATCGTCTGCTCCTCTCCCTTCAAAGGGAGTAATCACTGCAGACCTTGCTGCTTTGAGTTGAGTTTGACCTCCCGGGCTGTCAAATCCTGGAGGGGGGTAAGTGATGTTCTCTGAACCATCTGTTCTCTCATTCCCAAAAGGGAAGCTTGGTAGATATTTATTGCATGACCGCAACTTAGCAAATGATTGCTGGTTGCCTGCTGGATCTCACCAGGGTCAGGTGTACCGGGGGCATCACTGGAAATCTGGACGAGGTAGGAGACAGATCCCCAAGCAGGGGAGGGACAGATTGACCTCAGGACCTGGGTGGGGCCCTGGAGTTCACCTGGCATGGAGTCATGGAGCAGAGTCAGGGGCACCCTGTGTTCCTTCCAAGCTTTGCCACTTACCATCCACGTGATCTCAGGTGCACTGGTCAACCTCACTGGCCTCTGTTTGCTCATCTGTAAAATGATATTTACTCCTCCAGAACTGGTTGAAAAGATGGAATCAGATAATCATAGTTATTATTGAGCAGTCCATGTGTCTATAAGCATGATCGTGTTTAACCATCTGAAAGACTATAGAAGGTATATGGTAGTCCTGTGACTCCCAGTTTGGAGATGAAGAAAAAGGTACACGGGGTCGTCGAGGACTTTCCTGAAGATCCTCCATGGCCCCTGACACACGCAGTAAGGCCTCAAAAGTGAATGCTCGCTGTTCTTACAAATAGATGCCTCACCGGGGACTTTTCTTTGCAGAGTTTGTGAAGATGATGTCTCGCTGAGGAGGTTCTGGAAGCCCCGTTCCCTCCCCACCTGGCCAATGTGGATCAAGCACTTGCTGAGGACCAAATCCCACCTGGGCCCTTCCAGGAGAGAGGGTGGGAGGGTGCGTGGTGACTGGCCCCACAGAGCATGAGCTGAGGCTAGCCTGAAAGTGATCGCTTTGCCCGGATGGTGGGGTGGGGTGAGGGGCACCTCTCTAGAATGAGATTAAGAAGGAAGAGTCTACGTATGGAAATGAGATTGGGACTAGGGTCAGTGCCGCTCCCCCAATTCCAAAGGTTCATGACATCTTTTGACTGCGTAATCCCTAATGCCTATGACCCTCCAGAGTCTCTTCCCCAGCGTCCTCTTGGGTCCAACTCCCAAAAAAGTTCAGCCTGTAGTCCACCCTTCCCCGTTGTTGCTTCCGATCTCCTCAGTTTCTTTCTGTCAGTAAGAGAGAGGCATGCCAATCTTGGGGCTACAAACGGGGTTCCTGATAAGACTGGGCTTGGAAATGGTTAATTAAAGAGGCTTCCAAAGTGAGCTTAGCCTGTTTTGTTGATTTCCCGGAAGCTCGGTCTGTTTTTTCCCTCCGGCCTCCTACTTCCTTTTCCTTGTGTAAGATACTCAGGCCACTGAATTAAATCATAAATCTGGATTACCAAGGTTTAGAGCAAGCTGATCCCTGGAGGGGGGGAGGTTAATCCCCTGCAAAATATCATCATGTAAAGAGAGGGAGGACGAGGAGTTCTCAAATTCTCAGCTCAGCCAGGTGGTGTGGAAACCGTTCCTGGGAACCCCAGCCCCCCTGTGTGTCCGCCCTGGGCACACTGGGAGATTGCCTCTGTTAGGGGGGACGTTGTGCCAGCCCTCACACCCTGACGCTGACCTGCGCCCTGAAATGGGAGGGTCTCTTGCTCCTCACCTCCATCTGCAGGCAGGATGCTCCAGGAACACAAGGTCCCTGAAGTACAGGATTCATGTCCCACTTTCTGCCAGGTTTTTCGCACGTTTAAAACCCACTAAGTAGATATATACAAAGGGTCATCAGGTTCAATAGCCTTGTTTCATAAAATTAAAATTAAAATTTCCTTTTGCCCTTCCTCCCTCCTTCCCTCCCTCCCTTGCTTCCTTGCTTCCTTCCTTCCTTCCTTCCTTCCTTCCTTCCTTCCTCCCTGTCTTCTTTCCTTCCTTCCTGTCTTCCTTCCTGTCTTCTTTCCTTCCTTCCTGTCTTCTTTCCCTCCTGCACTTCATTTATTCAACAGCGACGTATGAAGTGCTTACTGTGGGCACACTTCCAAACATGGGGCTCCCTTGGTGAATGAAATACACCATCCCCGCCTCCTGGGAGCTTACATTATAAAGGGAGGAGACAGACATAGAACAAAATACATGAGTATGGTAGAAGATGGTAAGAGATATGGAGAAAAATGGAGCAGGAAACTGGTTTAAGGGGTCTGAGAATGAGGAGGAGTCCCCATTCCACATAGGGTCATCAGAGTCTACTGAGCACCAGGGGCATATCCAGGGGAAGAGCACTTCCAACACAGTGTAGGGTGAATGCAAAGGCCCTGAGGCAGGAATGTAGTTGACTGTGGTGGAGGAATGGTGAGAGGCCATGGTGGCTGGACAGGGGTAGGTGGTGGATCAGGGGTTAAACCGTGCATGTTTAGAGGCCAGTCTGAGGACCTTGGAGGATTTTGAGCAGAGGAGTGACATAATCCAGATCATCCTTTAAAATATGGCTTCTGCCTCCTGTCTCAGCTCCATCTCATTCCATCCATATACCTGTTCATCTGTCCATCCCACTCACTCACTACTCACCTATTCAACATGATATTTGCTGAGTCCCTGCTCTATGCCGGGCATTATTTCAGGTGATGGAACTAGAGCAATGATAAGGTACTTGACCTCACGGAGCTTGTATTCTACAGCCACACAATCCAATGGGATCTTCTGTGATGATGGAATGTTCTAGATCTGCACTATTATGGTAGCCACTAGCCACATGTGGCTACTGAGTTTTAAATGTGGTGAGTGAGGCTGAGAAACTGAATTTTATTTATATTTTACGAAGTTAACATTTTATCGACAATGATTTTATGAATGACTTCAGGAGGTCAAGGAGAAGGGGATTCCACACAAGCAAGGCACAGAGGCTGGAGTCAGGAATAGGGCAGTGGCTGGAGTATACTGAGTGAGGGGACAGTGGTAGGAAGTGTGTGAGGGAAGGCTGGAGACAATGGGGGGGCACACGTGGGATCAGGGGGCAGGAGAGCCAAGTTTCCTGTGGCGTGTTTGTATGTGATTAAGGGAGGATTGATCATTTGGTTGTTCTTGAGCTACAGCGGAATGAGATCGTCGGGCTTCTCCAATGTCTATGCAACATCATTTTAGACAATCAGACTGGTACCAAATGTGGTTGAATGGTTAAACCTATCCCTGATGCCTGCGTGCAGTGTGGGATAGTGGTAACAGTTGCTCAATGTTTTATGAGAGAGGAGGGGTGGGGGAGAGCGGGCAGGGAGAGAGGGAGGAGAAGAACAACATGAGGATGCATCTGGGCTCACAGGGAAGCCGATTCTGTAATTAATTACTGATGTCTGCCACAGGCATGGGGAAGGAATAGTCAAGGTAGTCTTGCAATGAATTTTCTTTTTTTTAAATTCTTTATTTAAATTCATTTTAGTTAACATATACTGTATTATTAGTTTCAGGGGTAGAATTCAGTGAGTTGTCAGTTGCATATAATACCCAGTGCTCATTACATCAAGTGCAATGAATTTTCTACCTTCTGTTTACTTACTAATTTATTTATTTATGATTTAACAAGTATCTATAAATGCTCCACCCAAATCTATGGGCTCCCAGAAAGAGAGAGCAGGCTGCAGTTAACTTCCAAGGGCCCCTGGGCTGAGAATCTGACCTCCCTCCATGAGACTCACCAACCCAGTCACCAACGCTTCCTTCACCACACATTCCAGTCCCTCACCATATCTCTCATTCCAGGAAGCACAAAGGGCAGCCCCGGGGTTAACTGTGGGCTCCTTTATTGGTGGTTATGCCACATTTCCCCTCTGTTCTTCACAAAGGACCAAGTGATTAAGCAAAATGGCGGACAAGGTGTTTCTAAAAGCGATTAAACTTGAAAGACTCAATGAAAAAGATGAAGCAGGTTCTAAACTTGGTGCGTCCATCTTCCTCTGAAGATATTTGTCCTCCCCTGGAAAATAGAATCATAAGCCAGCATTCAGGTAATAGGTATGCACTGACTCAAAATGTAATGTGAATACAGAAGTATTGTATTGGGTTTCAAGACTGAATCAGAAGATGAGGCAGCAGAGCCAGGAGGGGTTAGACACCGCTGCCCCTCACCTGGCTCACGGGGGCTGGAAGCCACTGACCATGAGCACCTTAACTTCACCTCTACTAATAGGTTTGGTGGAAGAGGGATCCGAAGAAGATAGTTGTGCTCTGGTGGACAGGAGTCAGAAGTAGGGCACTAAAAATGTTCTTCATTCTAGCCACAGCCTGGGGATGACTCATGGGTATTTTTGGTTTTGGTTTTGGTTTTGTTTTAGAGACAGAGAGTGTGTGTGCAAGTGGGGGGTGAGGAGGAGGGAGAGGGAGAGAATCATGAGCAGACTCTGTGCTGAGCATGGAGCCTGACTTGAGGCTTGATCCCATGACCCTGAGATCATGACTCAAGACAAAATCAAGAGACACTTAACTGGCTGAGCCACCCAGGCACACCAGCTTGTGGGTGTTTTTAAATATCCACCCTGTTAAGATGGTACCCAGGGCCCCAAGCCCACTCCTTTGCCTCTCCTCTGTTCTGGGAAGATAATTTTCATGGCCAAGCCAAAATTCAGGAGGGGTCACTAATTTTGGTGTCACCCATAAGCCACATGCCTCGTAAGGGCAAATATTTCTAGAAACACCCCATCCACACATCTGATGAAAGGGCTTCTGTTTGTGTTTAAATCCCAGAACCACCGAGTGATTAGGCCAGTGGACCCATGCAGGGGATCTGGAGAGTTTCCACTGGCCTAAGAATATTGAAGGCAGAGGAAAGGGCTGGAAGGGGGAGTGAGGTTGGTCCTGCAGAGAGAGTTGAAGACTTATGTGTGGAGGTGGGGGAGGGACCCACACGATGGAGAGCAGAAGTGACCCCCACCTTTTCCTCCTCTGGCTATTCAGTGATGGGGGTAGCAGATCAACAACCCGGTGCCATGTCCTCTGGGGACCAGAGAAATCCTGGTGGTCTCCTCTCAAGCTCATCTTTTCTTCTTACGTTCCAGTTTGAGAAATTCCATTTTCTTATCTTGCACACCCAAGACCTCCTGGACCTAAAACTTGGCAAGATACCTTTCTGGGTCTGAAAGAGTTCGCCCACCTCCTTCTAATTCGGAAAGCTGTCCTAGTCTCCCCCCACCCCCACTTCACCTCATCTCTGGGACGTGGAGCTCACCCCGCTGGAAGGACACAGCATTGCCCCGGGTATGTTACGCATCTCACCTTTGCATCAGCAATACACCCAGGTGTGGTCCCGGTCATAGTTGTAAGAGGTTGCGCACCACGTAAGGTTCTGCTTTGTGCCTTTGTCAGTACAGTTAAAATAATTCTTGTTTTTATAGTTGAATGGGAAGTGGCAGGGAAAGCCAGGAACCAAGGAGGAAATTCCTAGGGAGAAGAAGGGGATAAGACAGTGGTTACCCCTGTGCCTTTACAGTATGGTGAAGGCTTAGGCTTCAGAGCCCACCCTAAAATCAAAATTGGGTCCACAATGCCTGTGGGTGTGTTGTTTGGCCACTGCTCAGAGGTTCCCATTAGTGGAGATAAATGCTGACCTAATCCCTAAATATCATAGAGATTTTCTTCCCTGGGAAGCTTGTTGCGTTTAGCTCAATGGGGTGTGGAATGGGGAACGAAGGCAGAGTGAAAGCACAAGGGTTCCTGGCAGTGGGAGAGAGAAGGACAACGTCATGTCACCAGGGGAACCAGGGAGTGGAGTGGGAAGCATGGAGAGGACATATTACGGGGGCTCCTCTTTACTCACAGATCCTCAATGTGTGAATTCGCCGCTTGCTAAAATTTATTTGGAACCCAAATCAATACTGGTGGGGCTTCTGCGGCCATGTGTGGACACACAGCACCCATGTTCCTAGCTGAAGCCCAGCAAGGCTGCACCCTGCCTTCTCCATGCAACTCTCGTGCTGTAGACAAGTGTTTAAAATGCCCAAGTGCAGTGCTGAAGAGCTGTCCACAGTCCTGAAGTGCAGGCGCTCTGGGATGTGCTTTATGGGAAAATAGTATAATATATTTACAGAGAAATGGTCTATTTTCCTTCCTTGAGGGCTTCTGCCCCGATCATCCACCAAATCTACGTTTGTTCTCCTTTTTAAGCAAAATTATCCAAAACACGCAATGGCACCAAAAGATTGCCACATGACCTTTTCATGTCCTCCTAGAGCATTGTCTAAACAATCCCTAAGGGTCACCTGATTCTCTAGCTCAGTGTCAGCAAACTTTTTCTAGAAAGGGCCAGATGGTAGGTGTTTTCAGCTTCATGCCTCATACAGTCTTTATATATGGGCCCTAAGATATGAATTTCATATAATTTTTGTCTGTCACAAAATATGATCATTCTTCGGAATTTTTTCAACAATATAAAAATGTAAAAACGATTCTTAGGCTAGGGGCCAAAAGAAACATTGGTCCAGATGTGGCCCATAGGCAGGATGGGGTTCACAGACCCCTGCTCTAGGGAAATAGAACTTTGTCTGACTTACTACCTGCTGTTGATTGGAGGCCCCAACTCTGGAACTTGTAGAAGACTGATACATCGTGAATGATTTTTGTTCAACAGAGATACCAATAATTTCTGTCTGGTAGACAAGATAACCACAAAGATTTGATTGCCCTTTAGATGTTAATGGATTTTGTGGCTAACTTAACAATCTTGCTTGCGCTCAATATTCTTCTCTTCACTGATTTCATGTATTTCTTATAATGTCCCCTGAATTGGCTTACCTATCCTTCTAGTTCCCTTATTAATAGATTTTTTTCTTTAAGTAGGCTCCATGCCCAGCGTGGAGCCCAGTGCAGGGCTTGATCTCATGACCCTAAGATCAAGACCTGAGATGAGATCAAGGGTTTGACACTTAACCAAATGAGCCACCCAGGCACCCCAGATTTTTTTTAAACCTTAACACGTGCTTACTCTGTTTGTACAAATGAGTATTTGGTGTTTCACATTTTGAAAATCTTATACTGACCTCTTTCTCTTGGATCTTAAGCAGCCCATATTTTGCCCATCACATGCCCTTTGCTCATCAGATCCATGAGGAAGAGACCCTGCATTACTCATCACCATATGCCCACATCCCAGCACGGTGTCTGGCACACAGTAGGGCTGGAGTAGATGTTTGCTGAGTAAATGAATGAAGGAATCCACCCGTGTCCACCCAGTCCTCTTCCCCGGATTACTAGTGTCAGCACAGAGGCTCCACTTTCCATCCTCATCCATGTTCTCGGTGGTTGGGCACCAGAACTTGTTGCTTTCATCTTCAAGGCACTCAAAGATTGTGCTATTTCTGTAGATGGAGGGGAAGATGCAGGGCTTGCTGAAAGAATTTCCCCCATACTCTGAAAATAATCATGGAAAGGTCACAGGGACAAGAAGAGACAACGAAAAGAGCTTCCATTTATCACACATGAACTAGGCGCCATGTTTTATCTCATGAAAGGCAACATAACATTGAACGTGCCCAGTCAAGTTCCTGGTGATGTTATTATGTCCACTTTGCATACAAGTGAGAACCCAAACTGTCAATGACCACACAGTTACTGTCTACCTGAACAAAGGCTTTGTGTTCCACAGGCTTCATCAACAGAGTTATTGTGAGATTTAAGGATAAGTTTGGTAGGGTTAAGGACACAAGTGATGGATAGCTAGGGCAAAGATAAAATTAAGGTTTTATATGGGATTAGGATTTTTTGAGTGCCAAGGGAAGAACACAATTAAGATTTTATACAGGAATAAGTATGCTCATGGATAGGTGCCTCACGTGAATCTTCATCTCTATGGAGGCAACACTACTTAGTGAGAAAGCACGTGCATCAGAGCCATATGGACTTGAATTCAAATCCTAACTCCGACATCACCTAGGAGTGTGACTTTGGGCGGGACTTAATTTTACTGTGACCATTTATTGAATAGGGAAAAAAATAGCATCTCATAGAGCTTCCGTGGAAAGATTCAATGGGAGGTTATATATAGAGGTCCTGGATCAGAGTCTAATACAGAAAGGGCTCTAGAATGAATGGAGGTCATTAAGAAGTGAAGAGGTTATTAAGATGAAATGTTAAGGAAGGGTCCAGCACTTGGTGAATCCGCTTATTGACAATTCTGGCAACAGAAATACTTGAAAACCAATATCAGGACTACAACCCATGGTTCTGGTTCTTAGGACAACTGGATTTTCCATGCTGACAATGGGGACTCGGGGGAACCTGGTCTCAGGACATTCCTGTCTCCTGTGGTTGTCCTAATGTATTCTCCAAGAAGACCCTTGATTCCTAGAAGTATTACTCCCATTGCTCTGCTCTCCCCTGTGCCATTGTCTCCTCAGTAGGATCATTGCTATCTCCCTTCCTTCCCACCAAACACCCCATCCCTGCTCTAGTGCCTCACCATTGGTTTCACAGTATTTCCACTGCTGCTTCTCATCAAAGCTGGAGGTGACGGAACACCACAGCCTTCCAAGGAAGCTGCCCTCCATGATGCAGCTGTTATGGGACCTTCCTCGATAGATGAAGGGGAAGATGCATCGTGGGTAATCTGTACAGAAAGGAGCCCGTGAGTGGTTTGACTTTCTCCAGCCATTCATGGGACAGTCATTTAATCATCCATCCATCCATCCATCCATTAGCCACCAAAGTACAGGACAAGCTTCAAGTCTGGAAGAGATTTTATTCATTCATCTCATCAAGCATTTCATAAAGAAAGCCTTTTCCTGTACTTTCACCCTCAAAGCTTCCCCAACAGAGTTCCCAATCTCAAGCATGGTGCCCCCACATACTGCACAAACAAACAACGTACTTTACTGTGTCTTAAAAACGAATCTCTTAGAATCAGCAGAAGACATATAGGAATCAAATCAAGACAAAGAATTTTGATGGTTTATGACCAACAGATGAAGTCAAGACCTTGACATACAAAAGAATGTTGCCATTACAAAAAAAAGAAGTCAAATATCAGAGAAGTCAAATACAATAAAATTATCATCTAGGTGTTGGTGCCTTATTGCAACTTCCATAGATAGATTGAATTTTCCATCACAAATGTAGTACTACAAATATAGTTTTGGACATTATGTTTGTAGTGGGTGGATTTACTCACACTGAGTGAGGGAGTCAGGGTCATTTGGAAATGATGGAGGGGTTTTCATAGACGAAGGGATGAAGGAAGTCTTCCTTGAGCAGGTGGCATTTGAGAAGAGGTTCTCCCAATGTGGAGAAGCCAGCCATGCAAAAATTGGGGGGAATTGAGGTTCAGGCAGAGGGAATGAAAGTGTGAAGAGTTCAAAGACAGGAAGGAGTTCAGAATATTCAAGAAACATGACAATTAGTATAGCTGGATCTCAGCAGGCAAGGAAGGGAGTGGAAGAAGATGAGGATAGAAAGGGCAGTGTCATGTAGAGCTTTGCAGACCAAGGTGAGAGGTCTCCTCCTCCTCTCCCCTCCCCTTCTTCTCCTCCTCCTCCTTCTTCTTCCTATTGAGTTGTAGGAGTTCTCTTGGATATTTCAGATATTAACCCCTTATCAGATACATGATTTGCAAATATTTTCTCCCATTCCGTGGTTGATTCTTCATTTTACTGATGGTTTCTTTTGCTATACAGAAGCTTTGTAGTTTGATGTAGTCCCACTTGTTTATTTTTGCTTTTGTTGCCTTTGATTTGGGTGTCAAATCCAAAAAACCATTGCCAAAACTGATGTCTCACAGCTTACTCCCACGTTTTCTTATAGGAGTTCTGTGGTTTCACATCTTATGTTCAAGTCTTCAATCATTTTGAGTTGACTTTTGTGTATGGTGTAAGATAGGGGTCCAGTTTCATTCTTTTGCATGTGGTTGTACAGTTTTCCCAACACCACTTAATGGAGAGATTGTCCTTTCCCCATTACATATTCTTGGCTCCTTTGTCATAAATTAATTGACCATATATGCCTTAGTTTATTTCTGGACTCTCAATTCTGTTCCATTGATCCATGTGTCTGTTTTTTATGCCTCTGCCATATTGTTTTTATTACTATAGTTTTGTAATATAGTCCGAAATCAGAAGTGTGGTATCTCCTGCTTTGTTTTTCTTTCTCAGTATTGCATTGGCTATCCGGGGGTCAGGATATTCTTCTAAGTGTGCAGGTGAGCCAGAGGGACACGAGCAGGGAAGTAGCATTGCCTGACTTCACATTCCAAAAAAGGTTCTTTGACTGAAGTGTGGAGAATCAGTTGGAGGGAGGTGAGGGGGATTTGGGGAGACCAGTTAGCAAATTTTGGCAGGCAGAGTTGATGGTGATTTGGAGAAGGATGGAAGCAGAGGAAGCAGGTTCTTCCCAGAAGCTGAAGCTAGGATCTATTTTGAAGGCAAAATTAAGTCTAGTTGGTGGGTTACATGCAGGGTGGGAAGGAAAGAATTAGGGATGACTCTGTTTTTCTGATTTACACAGTGGTGGCACCTTGTCCTTATTTTATTTTATTTTTTTAAAAGATTTTATTTATTTATTTATTTGAGAGAGTGAGAATGAGAGAGAGAGAGAGAGCACATGCGGGGGGAAGGGTCAGAGGGAGAAGCAGACTCCCTGCTGAGCAGGGAGCCCAACGCGGGACTCGATCCCAGGACTCCAGGATCATGACCTGAGCTGAAGGCAGTCGCTTAACCAACTGAGCCACCCAGGCGCCCAGCACCTTGTCCTTATTGAGGGAGCATGCAAATGAGCAGAGAAGCCTCTGCACAATAGCATATGTCTAAGTGATATGAATATCGTAAGCTAGCATTGTTAGGGATTGACATGGACACCTGTTTCTGATATCGCTATTGCACTCACGAGAAGAAGCATCCTGTGTCCTGTGAGGCATTACTTGGAAATAGCAATGAAAAACCACTTCTCCACCGCTGTGTAAGGGGAAGACGTCAGGGTAAGGGTAAGGCTAAGATGCTAAAGCTATTCACAAGTAGTATGATACCCGCCAGTATGGGTCCAAAGAGCAGTATTTGGTTCAGGAGCCAGAGCTGAGGGAGGAGATGCAAAAAGCATACCTTCATCTATTCAGGAGCCCTTGGTGATATGGCTGAAAGAGGTTTAATCAAATGCAGGTTGTTGACTCTCTAGGCCATAATTGTGCCTAGTATATGCACTTTGGGCAGAGTTTTGTCCCCTTTTGTATATCTTATGCATGTTCGGGGGCCTCTTTTCCAGAATTAAAAAAAAACACTCTAATTTTCAGATTCAGTTTCAACCAGTTGATCCTGATTTACATTGTTTGAACGGGAGCGATATTTTCAATCAGAGATAATATTGCTTCCAGGTTTGGTTTGGTTTTTTTTCAGTGTAATGGGGCTTCTTTGTAGTCATTGTTAGCTCTTACAATCAAAGAGATTCTGCTTGGAGGTACAAGTGTCTGGCCACTTTTTAATATCTTTTAGGTTAGTTATGATCATGCGTGCTTAATTATTTTATTATCAATTTGCTTCATTTTACTTCTATACTGCAGTTATGGAATTATGTTGATTTATTTTGAAATTATGAATTTAGAATAGGTAATGTTCTTTATAAATTTTATTTCAGGATAGTAAAAGGGATGTTATATTTATTATCAAAGGGAGAATTTGATCTAAGGGAGTCAAGAACAGTGGTAAGAGGGAAAAGTAAGTCCTAAATATTCAAAAGCCGGTTAGTAGTAGGAACAATTAAAATGTCCAACAATAAGGTATTGGTTAAAACAAAATGCCTTTTGTGCACAAAAGATAGAAATCATACAATTGCAAAAATGTCTTGGACTTTGAAAAAAAAGTAAACAGAGTCTCTCAAATCCCTTCTCTGTTATACTGTTTCTGTTTTTCTTTATCAATTTAGAAAATCAAGAAAGAGACAAAAAATATGGTGGTGCAGAGAACACCATTTTCAACACTACCGTTGTTAACATTATTATCCATTACTAGTATTCAGTGTTTAGCCTCCCGCAGCATTTCTATGCACACACACATATATCATAACTTGTCTTCAAAAATATGATCATATTGGGGCGCCTGGGTGGCTCAGTCGTTAAGCGTCTGCCTTCAGCTCAGGTCATGATCCCAGGGTCCTGGGATCGAGCCCCACATCAGGCTCCCTGCTTGATGGGAAGCCTGCTTCTCCCTCTCCCACTCCCCCTGCTTGTGTTCCCCATCTCGCCGAGTCTCTCTCTGTCAAATAAATAAATAAAATATTTAAAAAACCACAAAAACCAAAAATATGATCATATTATACAAACCCACACATTTTCTTTTGTGACCCATCATTTGAGGAGGCCTGCTGAGGGGACAGCATGGTGCCACTTACCGTCCGCCATGCAGTACTTCCACTGCCCATCATAAATGGCTCTGGTTGCACACCAAGGGGAGAGGCTATTGGTTTTGATGCAAGAAAAGTAAGAAGACCCCTTGTAGGTGAAGGGAAAGACACATGAATCTTTCTGATCTGGAAGACAGAGAGACAAAACGAAGGGGCTTCGTCACAATGAATGAGCCAAGGATGAGTCTTGGTTTGGTTCTCATGGCGGGGGCGGGGGGGTCTGAAGGCAACACGTGGAGTCTTAGCATCCAGCTTTCTCGTGACGTACAAGGGCATGTCCAGTTTATTTTGAGACCAAGAGTACAGGGAAAGAGTCTCATAAACCATGAAAGCAACAAGGATAAAGTTTTCTTCCAGACCATCAGAGCACCGTCGACGTCACAGAAAACACATTTGGTAAAGGTCATGAGATCACAGTAGGTAATGAAAGGACACACATTAAATAATTCTGAAAAGCAATTGCATTTTGCAATGCTCTTTTCAATCTTTCTGATGACACAAAAAAGAAAGCTTCATTTTAATGCTAGTATTTCTCTACCATGTCTCTAATTCTTAATAATCTCCCTTTTTAACAGCAACAACAAAAAGAGGGCAGGACTCAGGTTCAAAGCCTTATTGGGACAATAGCATCTAGTAGAATGTAATAACAGGATTTTGTTTTCATAGTATTTATTTTTGTTTGCAATTTCTGTTTATGGCAAGTAGTAGCATTTTTACAGATTACAGAGCTGATGTTAACTATTCTTTAAAATAAGGGTGTTAAAGTGAAGAAGAGATCACATCTAAAGAAGAAGGTCGAGCAAATGATATTGCTGGTGATGTGCAGATGTGGCAAATACTGAGGGGGTGGTACTTGGATGAGTGAAGTTGGAGAAATGCAACCCTTGGCCTTTGCATTCCTCAGTGTGAGGGCAGGGACTTTGTCTTGATACAGTGTATCCTCGGAAACTAGAATAGTGACTTGCTCATAGTAGATGCTTAAGAAAGAACTGACAGAATGAAGATAATAAGTTCAGAAAATGCCACATGAAAAAAAGATAAATGGGTTTCTTTGATGAAGGACTCATCAAAAGGGTCAACATGTAAATGAGAATTGAATTAGCAAGAGGAGTATGGAGTATATTGAATTGTCCTTTTCCTCCCATTCCTTGAGAGCTTTGGAGACTAATGGTCCCTGAAACACATCTTAAGAAATTCTATTCTAGCCCAAATTCTTCATGGAGAAGGAAGTGAAGACCCATGTAAGATAAGGAATCATTTCAACTTAATGCCTTTTTTTTTTTTTTTTTTGAGCAGAACTAGAATGAGAACTAGAATTTTATATCTAATGGTCCAGGATCATAGCTTTTCTCTTTGCCTTCATCCTGTCATTCCTTCCTCCCTTCGCTTTCTCCCTCCTTCAAAGATATAATGAAGGCTTACTATGACTAAGACATTCTGATAGGTTATTTATGTGCTTGCACACACGGATGTGTGTGTGTGTGTGCGTGCGTGCGCGTGCATGCTCATGTTCCAAACATGGTGAGGCAAAGCTTCCATGGACTCACTAAAACCCATCTTCTTTTTCTTTCTGGGCTCCTAGCTTGAACCCATTTTTTGGCCTCTCTTATAGTTAGGTGGGGCCGCGTGACTCAGTTACAACCCATGGAATGTGGGTGGAAATCATGTTCTCCATTTCCTTGCTCAGAGAAGTCCCAAGCAAACCTCCATGCTCCTTTCTTCCTCTGCCAGCTGGATAAGAGCTGTAGTTCTCGAGGAGAAGGGGACACTAGACAATGTTTGGAAATATTGGAGAAATATTGGTTGTTACAACTGGGAGAAGGGGGAGCTGGTGGCTGTGCTCCTGGGATCTACTGGGCAGAGGCTGGGGATGTTGCTAAACATTTTACCATGCACAGGTTCCAGAACAAAACCATCTGGCCCCAAATGTCAATAGTGCCCAGGTTGAGAAACTCAGATAAAGAGGACCCTGCAGAGAACATTGAGGCTCTAGGGGATGGAGGAGCCATGATACGGAAGGGTCCTGCATCTCTGAATCACAACAAAAAGGCTTCCCACCAAACATCCACATTGAAGTGCTAGATGAGTTTGACGTGAACTCTACTGAGTTCAGCCACTGACATTTGGGGATAATTAGTCTGTTACCAATACAGATGAATAAGACATCCTCTCTATCCTCAACCTTGTACCCCCATCTCTTCTAGATCAGATTCCTACCCTATATAATCTGACCTAAGCCACCATAAGGGTGAATGAAGGATGTACTAGGAGAGGGTGGAAAAGCCAGACCTCCAGCTTTGAGTTTCACCAATGGGTTGATGCAAGTAGGGGCCCTTAAGTCACATTGCGTGGTCCACCTCTGAGTCTCAGAACTTTCTGGTCTTGATTTTATAAAGCTGAAACCAGTTAATATCTGGAAAGTGCTTATAAGAGCTACTCAACAAATGTTAGCAATCATCACCATCACCGTCATCATTATCATCAATGATTCTCAGTCATGGACACCACCGGTATGTACAATGCTGGGAGGGCAGGCAGATGCCCCCTTGACACAGGATTAAGATTATTCTTGGGAGTTGTTAGTAAGAACCAACACATAATAGATACTATTAGCCATCTGCAAAGTAATCCAGCAGATGGTCTAATCTTCTTAACTGGGTTAAAATCCTCCATAATCTGGGCCCTGCTGACCTCTCTGTTCTCACTGCCTGATTAATGTTTCCTCGACCTTCCTCCATGCTCTTTCTTGTCTTTGGCATTTGGCTCATGCCCTTCATCCTGCTCTTTTCTTTCTTCCTAACCTTACTCCCCATTACTCAACCATACAACCTGATTCAGTCTGGATCAATACTCTTCTGCACTCTTATAATACTCTGAGTCAATCTCTATAAATGTACTTACCAAATATTTAAAGAATATAGTTATCTGTTTACATGTCTATCACTCCTGTTTGCTGTGAGCTCTCTGATTATAGAGCATGAGTTTTATTTATTGCTATGTTTCTGGCCCATTGCATGGTGCCTGGCATTTGGGAATCACTCAATAAATGTGTATCAAATAAATTAGCCTATAAATATGTGCAGAGGAGACTTAGGGATGCCAAGTTTTGCCACAGGAATGTGGGTGTGGTCTCAGGAAGGTATGACTAGAATGAGACAAGAACTGAAAAAGCTGGTATTGTTCCCTGACTGAATAAACTGTGGGTTCTTAGCATTTTGGGGACTCATCAGTTCTTTTGAGAAGCCAGACCTTCTCTCAGGGAAAATGCTCATACCTCCCTATGGCAGAGACTGTTGTGTGTTCAAAACCAGCTTCATCTTCCTCCTAAATGTACTGCTAAAAAACACATTTCCCAGACTCCCTTGCAGCTAAGCATCCTGTGAGTTCTGGCCAGTGGAAGTGGGAGAAAATGACAGCTATCACTTCCTGGCCAAAAAAACTCTCATCCAAGATCATCAGACTTTTGATCGTTGTCTATCAGCTCCAAGTAAAGAATCCACAGAACACCCTAAAGCCCTAGGGGATGGTGGAACCCCACAGTGGAAGGTGCATGGACCCCTGCTGACCAGATGCACCCTCATTGGACTTTATAGGAAGGAGAAATAAAATGATTTGTGTTAAGCTGCTATAATTTGGAGTTTGTCTGTTTCAATATCTATTCTCACTATCCTGATAAATACACACCCTTTTTTATACCAATCTGGGGTTTCATGGGCTCTGGTGCTTGCCCGGTGACCTCATATTAGGAATCTCTGGAATATAGAATGTGATCATTGAAAAAGGACTTCGTGGAATCCAAGGGCATGAAAACAGGAGTGTTTCTTGAGGGACTCCTGGGTGGCTCAACCTCTGCCTTCGGCTCAGGTCATGATCCCAGGGTCCTGGGATTGAGTCCCACATCGGGTTCCCTGCTCAGTGGGAGCCTGCTTCTCCCTCTGCCCCTCCCCCTCCTTATGCTCTCTCTCTCTAATAAATAAATAAAATCTTTTAAAAAAAAGAGTGTTTCTTGAGCCTATCCAAGGGAGAGGGCTCATGAGACAGAAAAGGATTTTAATTGTAGAGAATTGTTTCACCCTAGCTTGAGTGAACTATATATAATCAGGGTCTCTCTTTGTTCTGCTTCTGTGCTTACCATATGATCTTTGGGTGGTTGATTTAGATTCCTAGATATATTAAGAGCGTAGCCTCACACCCACTAGAATGGCTACTTTTTTTTTTTTTTTTTTTTAGCAGAAAACAACAAGTGTTGGCAAGGATGTGGAGAAATTAGAACCTTATGCACTGTTGATGGGAATGTAAAATGGTGTAGCTGCTTTGGAAAACAGTATGGCATTTCCTCAAAAAATTAAACATAAAATTACCATATGACCCAGGCATTCCCCTTCTGGGTATATCCCCAAAAGAATTGCAAGTGGGTTCTCAAAGAAGTATTTGTAACACCCAATGGTTAGAGCAGTGTTATTCACAATAGCCAAAATGTAGAAACCATCCAAGTCCATCAGTGGATGGATGGATAAACAAAAGGTGGTGTGTACATGTATGGATCACACACACGGTGGAACATCACTCGGCCCTAAAGGGAAAGGGAATTCTGACAGCTGCTACAACATGGATGAATCTTGAGGACATTATGCGAAGTGACATAAGCCAATCACAAAAAGACAAGTACTGTTTGAGTCCACTTTCATGAGGCATCAGAGCAGTCAAATTCATGGAGAAAGAAAGTAGAAGGGTGGTTGCCGGGGCTGAAGGGAGGGGGAGGTGCAAGTTGTTTAATGGGTACAGAGTTTTAGTTTTGCAGGCTGAAAAGAGCGCTGGCTATTGGTTGTACAACAATGTGAATCTACTTCTATGGAACTGTGCACTTCAAAATGGTAAATATTGTAAATTTTATGTTCTGAGCATTTTACCACAATTTAAGAAAGAGAGTGGAGGGTCTAGGTTGGAGTCTGAAGACTCAATCCATTGGAATTATAGAGCGCCCCCCTTTTTTTTAGAGAGAGAGAGAGAGTGAACACGCAAGTGGTGGGGGAGAGGCAAGGGAGAGGGAGAGAATCTCAAGCAGGCTCCACGCCCAGCTCAGAGCCCAACATGAGGCTCAATCTCACAGACCTGAGCCAAAATCCAGAGTCAGAGGCATCACCAACTGAGCCGCCCAGGCGCCCCTAGAGCTCCCCCCCTTTTTTAAAGATTTTATTTATTTATTTGACAGCGAGAGACACAGCAAGAGAGGGAACACAAGCAGGGGGAGTGGGAGAGGGAGAAGCAGGCTTCCCACGGAGCAGGGAGCCCGATGCGGGGCTCGATCCCAGGACCCTGGGAACATGACCTGAGCCGAAGGCAGATGCTTAACAACTGAGCCACCCAGGCACCCCTAGAGCCCCCCTTTTAATTCACATATCTGCACTTCCCTTCCATGTGCTGAGCATCATGAAAGGTGCTTGTGTCCATTACAGCGACCACCCGCTTATCCAGGGTCTCGCTTTTCTTGTTTTCAGTTATCTGCGGTCAAGGCGGTCCAGGAGCAGATGATTCTCTATCTCCTCCTTACCTGAATCCAGGAATCCTTGCTTTGACCCATTCACTCTTTCTAATTTCCAAATCCTCCCCATCATTTTCCAGTATACTCACTTCCACTTGTCTCATGGGAGTAGAGGAGGAAGGTTATCCATCCCAACATGTAACTGGACCATGGGTTCATCTCAACAGGCCTCTTCTTTCTGGACTGAAGGAAGACAAAAAATTTATTTATTTATTTATTAAGATTTTATTTATGTATTTGACAGAGAGAGAGACACAGCGAGAGAGGGAACACAAGCAGGGGGAGTGGGAGGGGGAGAAGCAGGTTTCCCGCTGGGCAGGGAGCCCGATGCAGGGCTCAATCCCAGGACCCTGGGACCATGGCCTGAGCAGAAGGCAGATGCTTAACGACTGAGTCACCCAGGTGCCCCAAAAAAATTTTTTTAAAGATTTTATTTATTTGAGAGAGAGAGAGTGCGTGCATAAGTGGGGGGCAGGAGCAGAGGGAAAGGGAGAAGCAGACTCTCCGCTGAGCAGGGACCCTGACACGGGGCTAGATCCCAGGACCTCAAGATCATGACCCCAGCTGAAGGCAGACGCTCAACCGACTGAGCCACCCAGAGCCCCAGGAAGACAAAAATTTTGCTCCTATGGGTTCCTTCTTCCACTAACTCCCAGGTTTGGTGTCATGCATGCCATTTTACTTTATACTCCTAGAGGGCAGTGAAGAGTAATTTACTCTTACAGGAAAGAAAAAATATATATATACTGTCATTACGGAGGGGTCGGTGTGATGGGAAGGAGAAATGTTGCATTTGTTGAGCATTTACTGTATTCCAGGCTACACGCTCAACACACAGTATGCCGCTTGGTTCTCACAAATGAAATGATAGCTATTTTAATCCCATTTTACAGATGAGGAAGCTGAGGCTCAGAGAAGCCGAGTGATCTGTCTGAGTTGGTTACACAGAGAGGAAATGGCAGGATTCTAACCCACGTAAATAGCTTCAAAGGCTCTACTCGTCATGGGGATCTTAACCATAGCCTTAAACCCTCCTCATGGATCATACCCATCTCCAGCGGGATATGAAAGTACCTTAATGATCAGCATTTACCATGCTCCCCAGCTGGAATTTCTATTTGCCTCTCTGCCATTTCCTTAATGACACATAGATATGCCATTTTCCACAGAAACAACAACTCAGGGTTGGACTCGGTGGTCTGCTTTTGTCTTGAGACTCAGTTACTATTACCACTTCTGCTGGCTACCAGTTATTGAGCGCCTACTGTATGCCACCTTCTAATGACCTGATGAGCAGGCATGATCAGCTCTGTTTACGGAAGAGCGAAACCAAGATATGGGAGGTTAAGTAACTTATCCAAGCACCACAGATGGTAGGTGACGGACCTCGGGTTCAACGACAGACCTGTCTACACCAGTGTCAGAATTCTCAAGCTCCATAAACCACTTCCCATCTGTGGGTCTTTGTTCCCTCACCTGCAGAGAGCGTAGGTTACTAATTCCTGCCCCTGGGGGAGGCCGCGAGGGTCCAGGCAGATCCTGATGCAAAAGTGTGTTTCCGTTGTAAATTGTTAGTTTTGTTTATGAATAATTAAGGCAAAGATCAGGGCAGCTCAGGGGAGACATCAGATGGCAACAACTCTGGATGGTGGGTTTGGGGAGGAAAAAAATATCCCAGAGCCGTAGATTCAGGTCCTCGAACAGGTAGGCGGCGCCACTGAGCACCCGGGTCTCAGAACACACCTTTTCACTTGGCTTTCCTGCTACATATGGGAGCATTTTCTGATTTCTCTTGTTATTTTTAACCACAGCACCATGCCCCAAACTTGCTTTTCCTGAGTGATGTCTCATTCACTGCCTACCTGCTCATGACTAACTCCGACTGGTGGTTCAGACTCTGGAGTTGGACCCACCTTTGATTGTGGAGGCTAGCTGGTCCTGGTTGAAATCCGGACTCTACCATTTCCCACCTGGGTGACCTTCAGAAGTTACTTAAATTCTCCAAGCCTTAGCTTCATCATCTAAAAAATGGGGATACTGGGACACCTGGGTGGCTCAGTCGGTTAAGGATCTGCCTTCCGCTCAGGTCATGATTCCGGGGTCCTAGGATTAAGCCCCACATTGGCTCCCTGCTCAGCAGGGAGTCTGCCCCTTCCCCTGCTCACCCTCTTTCTCTCAAATAAATAAATAAAATATATTTTAAAAATAGGGATTACTAATACTACCTACCATTTAGACTTGTTATGATGATTCGCTGAGATCATAAAAAAATAACAGGTAATACTCATTGAGTGCTATACACGATTCTAAATTCATTATGATCCTGATAGTAACCGAAAGTGGGGGGCCCTAGTGGGAGCCCCATTGCACATTTGGGGAAGTGGAGCCACAGAGAACTTAAGCATCTTGCTGAGGATCACAAACCTCAAAAGTGGGGGGGCTCCTACCAGACCACTGACAACCTAACTCCAGAAACTGGGCTCTTGGCTGCTACGCCATGCTGTCTTCAGGCTTACTGTGGGACCTCACGTGCGTTAAGCACTCCAGAAATGTCAGCCGAAATCATCGTTCGTACCAGACCTCTCCAGACAAATTTCACTTCTGAGTGTCAAGACTGTATTTTCAGGGAGCCTGGGTGGCTCAGTTGGTTAAGCGGCTGCCTTCGGCTCAGGTCATGATCCCGGAGTCCTGGGATCGAGTCCCACATCCGGCTCCCAGCTCGGCGGGGAGCCTGCTTCTCCCTCTGACCCTATCCCCTCTCATGCTGTTTCTCTCTCTGTGTCAAATAAATAAATAAACAAAATCTTTAAAAAAAAAAAAAAAGACCATATTTTCACCTGCCCCCTGGCGAATGTCCATCTAGATTGCCCCTCAATCACCTCAGATTCCAAGACTGGGCTCCTGATATAAAGCCCCAAATATCCCCCCGCACCGCCCCCCACACACAACTTAATTGAACTGTGTTTGCTATGGTCTGAATGTTTGTGACTCCCCCAAATTCATATGTTGGGATCTTAACCCCCAAGGTGTTGACAGTAGGAGGTGGGGTCTTCGGGAGTGATGAGGTAATGAGGGTGAAGCCTCATGAGTAGGATTAGTGCCCTTGTAAAAGGGACCCCAGAGAGCCCCTTGCCCCTTCCACCACGCAAAGACTCAGTGAGAAGATGATTGTCTACCCAAAGTGGGTTTTCCCCAGACCCTGAATCTGCTGGTGCCACGGTCTTGAACTTCCCGGACAATAGAACCACGAGAAATACATTTCTGTTATTTCTAAGGCCCCCACCCCCAGTTCTTCCCCATCTCCCAAGTCGTCACCCCAAGAGTAAAGCTTTCTCCTCCCTCAGATAGCAGGCATCAAACCCCATGGCTTCTACTTCCTGAAGGGCTCTTGAACCCAGCGCCTTCTCTCTGTCTCTCCTGCTCCTACAAAGTCCCCAAACAGTGGTCATGTTCTGTCAAGGATGTCCTGGCCTCCAGGCTCTCCCCTGTCCCGTCCACAGGACTGCTGATCGGGCCTCTCTTGGTGCTTGCTTTTAAGCATTCATTTAAATATTACTGAGTCCGCACGGTACGTGGTCTGCAGGGCTAGGGGATGAGCGAGAGCAGCTTATGAGACAGGCCTGGCCCTGCCTTCGTGGGGCTGGCCATCTGCTAAGGAGACCGACAGGAAGGGAATAAACCAGAGACAAGCACGGAACTCTTGCTCATGATCGTGGCTCCGAAGGAGGAGGACCGAGGCTGCCATAAGGAATAACTGGGGCAAGGTGACTTCTGGTCAGAAGGCCAAGGGAAGCTCTTCTGAGAAGATGACACGGAAACAGACCTGCAGGAAGAGTGGGATGTAGACATGAGGGGAGCCTGGGGCAGTGGCAGCTCATCTGGGCCAAAGAGGCAGGATTCGAGAAAGAGCTAGGTGTATTTAAGGAACAACTGGGCCAGAGCAGGGAGGAGTGAGGCTTGAGAGATGCTTGGTGAGGTGGATGGGGCAGGACCCTGCAGAGCCTCCCTTAGATTCTAAATGCAAATGGAGGCCACTGGAGAGATTAAAGTGAGGGAAAGTGGCATCCATTAATTCACGATTCTCTATCACTTTTAAATGCAAACCACAGTCCATACCACAACTTTCCCCTCAAAGCTCATTCTTTATCACTCTTGTTCTCCTTTGATCCGCTCCAGCTACACTAAGCTTTTCAGTGCTTCCAGTACAGGCCAGGCTTCCTTGCACCTCAGGACCTTTGCACTTTCTCTTCTCTCTGCCTGGATGCTCCCCCCACCCCCAGGTATCCGCATGGCTTGCTTCTTTGTGCCATAAAGGATGTTGTACAATGCAAGGAGCCGAGACGGACTGATATTCTGGAATGTTAATGAGCCTCCTTGGATCAAGACATGGATATTAATAGAAAATATTTGGGGGTGGTTCAAGACAATGGTTGAACTGTAAAGTGAGCCGTAATAGCCAGACACCCACGTCTGGAACATTCAGGTTAGGACCAAGTCATTCCCCGAGCACTGGCACATTCAAATGCTGTGGAGGACCCTTTGTCCTGGGCCGTGGGGTAGTTGGAGTTGGCATCCTGCCATTGTCACCATATTTTTGATGGATAGGATCTCTGAGAAGTGAGAATGAGCAGCTAAGGACAACTGTGAGACTCTCCATTTAAATTGTTTACCATACATGTGTATGACTTTCACAATTAAAAATAATAATTATGTATATGCATCCATATACATATATGTGTGTATACATTACAGATGTGTATACATACACATACACACAAATATGCACACATTATATACATATGGACAGGTATCTGGATGCAAACATGCTCACACACTCACGTGCAGATTGTCAAAATTTGGGAAAACAAAAAAGAGCATCCTGGATTAAGCAATATGAGGCCATTTAACATTGTGAAATTAGGGGCACCGGGGTGGCTCAGTCGTTAAGCGTCTGCCTTCAGCTCAGGTCATGATCCCAGGTCCTGGGATCGAGCCCCGCATCGGGCTCCCTGCTCAGCGGGAAGCCTGCTTCTCCCTCTCCCACTCCCCCTGCTTGTGTTCCCTCTCTCGCTGTGTCTCTCTCTGTCAAATAAATAAATAAAATCTTTTAAAAAATAAAATAAAATAAAATTACGAAATTAAAAATCTATATAGATGGCTGGCTTTAGAATGGATTAATTTTCAGAAGTAGCTGTTATGGGCCAGATCTAGCAAACAGGCATAGAGCAAAGCACAGTGCTAGGGGCCCCCAGGTAGCCACATTTCACAGGGATTAAGAGCCTGCGTGGATGCTTCACTGGTAGCTGGCAGAGTGACGATAAGCAAGGCACTTACTCATCCATAAAATAGGAATCATACCTACTCCACAGAGCCTATGGAAAGACCAAATCAGATAAAAGATATAAAATACTTAGCACAGTGTCTGCTATGGAGAAAGATCACAGTAAATGTTGACCATTAATGATAATTGATGATGATGATGATGATCGTATTAGCCAGTCTTCTCTTCACCTTGTTAGGCCTGCAGTAATTAATTCATTAAGTAAGTTTATTTTGGAATGTTCTATGATTTTCTTCTTTCTTTTACTTTTTGTTATTGTCTTCCAAACTTCTCTGAAAATGTTACCTTCTAGGGATGCCTGGGTGGCTCAGTCGGTTAAGCGTCTGCCTTAGGCTCAGGTTATGATCCCAGGGGTCCTGGGATCGAGCCCCGCATCGGGCTCCCTGCTCGGCAGGAAGCCTGCTTCTCCCTCTTTCTCTCTGCTTGCTCCCTCAGCTTGTGCACACTCAATCTCTCTCTCCGTCAAATAAATAACTAAAATAATTTTTTTATAATGTTACCTTTAGGAAATACTTTCTCTGCTTAATGATATTCTTCATTGTTGATATAATTTTATCCATCCTTCCGCCCATCCATCCATCCATCCATCCATCATCCATCTATCCATCTATCCATTCATCATCCATTCTTGCATCCTTCCATCCATTCATCCATCTTTCTACCCATCCACCCATCCATCATCCATCCATCCTTCCGCCCATCCATCCATCCATCCATCCATCATCCATCTATCCATCTACCCATTCATCATCCATCCATCCATCCATCCATTCTTTCACCATTCACTTTTTTATCCATCCATCTAATAAGTATTCCAGAACCCTACCATCTCTATAGAACAGTGGCAACTACCAAGAGGAACTGGACGTGATTTCTGACCTCAACAGTCAGAGATGAGACATGGGCACCAATATCTGTCACCCAACATGGAACAGCCACGCCAAGTAGTATTAAGGTGCTAAAAGGGTCACCAGGGGGCAGCCTAGCCCACCTCCCCAGCTTGCTGGTTCTCTTGAGCCAAAAATGTCACAGTGGAGCCATGAGAAGAGAATGGCGCCCCACCGACCATGGTTCATAGCCCACCTCTCCCATTTATCTACTGGGTGGCCTTGGGAAGATCATTTGACCTCTCTGATCTCCAGTTTTCAAGTTCTCATCTGTTAAGTGGAGATAAAAATCCAACTATGGAAACTATTGTGGGTATTACAGGAGCTCACGGGCATAGTGTAGTTTCAAAGTACTGAGTCCTTCCACTCCTTGGCAACAGAGAATGACTCCATATGTGAAACAAAACCTCAGCGTGAGACCCCCTTACACACACACAAGCATCCCTTCTATTACGTATTCAGGCCGCCTTTGGAGGGAAGAGTGACAGGACCTCAGAAAGATGTCTGAATCTCCGCTTTCTCCTCCATGAAACAGGGAGAGTGAGCCTTACCTGAGAGGGATGGTGCAAAGATGCATGGGACCATGAGGATAGTAGTTGGCCACCAGGAACTTAATAGGCAATTTGTCCAGGCTAGTTCTCTTTTCTTCCACCTCTTTTCCCCAAACTTGGGGTACAGACAGCCTTCCATAGCTTTACATAGCTCGTGCAGCCTGAAGCCATCCAGAGGTGGCTTCACCCACCTCTTTGAGTTTCTTAACAGAAAAAGGAATCTGCCCCCGTGCCCCCCTTCCCCGCTTTCTTTGGCCTTTCTTTCCCAGAGCTCCAGAGTACCGTCCAGTATGGCAGCCACCAGCCATTTGTGGCTCTTGAGCCCTTGAAATGTGGTGAGTTCTCATTGCCCAATGTTGTAAGTGTGAAATGCTTACTGGGCTCTGAAGATGAAGTATGAAAAAGAAAAGCATATAAAATATCTCATTAAATTTTTTGGTGTTAATCATATGCTAAATGATAATATTTTGGATATCACAGTTCAACAAAAATATAATTAAAATAGGGCGCCTGGGTGGCTCAGTTGGTTAAGCGACTGCCTTCGGCTCAGGTCATGATCCTGGAGTCCCGGGATCGAGTCCCGCATCGGGCTCCCTGCTCGGCAGGGAGTCTGCTTCTCCCTCTGACCCTCCTCCCTCTCGTGCTCTCTGTCTCTCATTCTCTCTCTCAAATAAATAAATAAAATCTTTAAAAATATATATAATTAAAATAAACTGCACCTATTATTAATTTTTTTAAAAAATGTGGCTACTATAAAACTTACAATGATATTTATGGCTCATTTTATATTTCCTGCAGAGGACAGTGCTCCTCTAAATCCTCCTTTGCTGTGGGGGCCCCCACGTCCCACTTCTCACACCCCTCCCGAGTTTCTAGGTCGAGGTGTACCTTTGAGAGAGTCCTTCTTGGCCCTAGCTGTCTCCACGAGCCCTCTTTAAGGTTGTGCTCCCCAAATCTCTGTATTATTTGAGGACAGGCCCGACCGTTTTGGCCCCAACCTGTCTGTAGAAAGACACTGCCACTCCCCAAAGGAGGGTTTTCTGTAAGTGGTTACAATCAGGGTAGTTTGGATGGGATAGCCGCATGGTAAATGATGCCCCAAGATGAGCTCATGCATATCCATGAGCCCCATAAAATCCAATCATGTGTATATTAATAGGATCTTGCAGGGGCTGGGGTCATGAGCAGGAATATTAATGAACAGAGGAGAAAGTGCTCCTACAAGGAAATGGACAGGTTTTAGGTGAATAATGTGAGACCAAGAGCCCTAGAACTTTCTAGTGAGAAGGGGCGCGTGGGTGAATCGAAACCACCAGCTCTCTGAGACACTTCATCTCATTTTTCCTCATTTTTAAATTTTGTTCTACCATTCTGAAAATTTTGTAAGAAGTCCACAGCCCTGTCTTGGTATCTTTCAGGACTGACACCATAGAGATTTACCAAATATTACCGTTGATCACGCATAGGACCCCGTGGTTTTAAGGTTGAGGAAATGGAGGCACAGATGTGCTCAGGGACTTGCCAAAACCATACAGCAAACGGGTGGGGAAAGTGGAACTTGGAGCAACTGGGTCTGGGGTCTCATTTTCTAGTCACTTTGGTGCCAGGTTCTCATCTCACAGGTTTGGGGGTTTTCCGGATAAGAGGTTTAAGGTCTCCGTTTTCTGACATGGTGGCCTCCTTCCCATCTTCCAGTTCCTGTCTCTGTCTCTGCCTTTCCTTCTTTCTCTATGTCATGGAGATCCACTCTCTCCCAGACTCTCCTGTACCATCTTTCTTCCCCCTCTCTCTTTTGCTCTCCGGGTCGTCTCCTTTTCCCTCCTCTTTATCTCTCTCTGTCTCTGGATTTTGTTCAGTCTCTGTGTGTCATTCTGACTTGAATGTCTCACTGTATATATATATATACACTCATGTGCATGGATATAAACGTGTGTGTGTGTGTGTGTCCATAAATAGGTGCATTTGGCTCTGCCCCTCCCTCTTTCTTTTTCTCTCTTAGTCCATCAGCCTGCCTCTCTTTCTCTCTCAACCATGTCTTATTTTATTTGTTTTTTTAAGATTTTATTCTTCAGGGGCGCCTGGGTGGCTCAGTTGGTTAAGCGACTGCCTTCGGCTCAGGTCATGATCCTGGAGTCCCGGGATCGAGTCCTGCATCGGGCTCCCTGCTCGGCAGGGAGTCTGCTTCTCCCTCTGACCCTCCCAACCCTCCCCCCTCTCATGTGCTCTCTCTCTCTCAGTCTCTCTCTCTCAAATAAATAAATAAAATCTTTAAAAAAAAAAAGATTTTATTCTTCAGTCATCTCTATACCCAACATGGGGCTCAAAACCACAACCCCGAGATCAAGAGTCATGTGCTCAACCGACAGAGCCAGTCAGGTGCCCCCAACCTCCCCTTATTTTAAAATAGGGATGTATATTGGAATCACTGGAGAGATTTTAAGAATAAAGACTCCCAGGCTCCAGCGCAGACCTATTGACATTTGTAATTTTTTAACAGCTTTATTGAGATATAACTGGACATGTTTACTGTCTGATGACAAGTTTAGAGACATGCATATACCTGTGAAACCATCACCACAATCAAGGTAACAACATGTCCATCACCTCCAAAAGCTCCCTCCTGTCCCTTTGTGTTTGTGTTTGCTTTGTGTGCAAGAACACTTCAACGTGAGAGCTCCCCTCTTAACAAACTATTAAGTGCACAGTACAGTGTTTCCAGCTTATAGACGCTAGGTTAGCTAGAGACAGCACATCTCCAGAACGTACTCATTTTGCTGAATTTTATACACACTGAACGACAACTTTACAGACCTCATCTCTGCATTGGAACCACTGATGATCGAAAGGGAGCCCCGAGCCCTCTTGGGGCGTCTTCCAGCACCACTCTCTCTCACACACACACAGCGAGTTGCCGTCCTCTTTGCTAGGACCCCAGCAGGGCTCTCTACTTCAAAAAGCCTTTCCTGGTACTATCCATTCCTGCTTAGGGTGGCACCTTCCTGAGGACAAGGCTGGCTCTCTTTTTTTTTTTTTAAAGATTTTATTTATTTATTTGAGAGAGAGAGAATGAGAGACAGAGAACATGAGAGGGGGGAGGGTCAGAGGGAGAAGCAGACTCCCCGCTGAGCAGGGAGCCCGATGCGGGACTCGATCCCGGGACTCCAGGATCACGACCTGAGCCGAAGGCAGTCGCTTAACCAACTGAGCCACCCAGGTGCCCAAGGCTGGCTCTCTTTTCCTCAAGCTTCCCATATACCGAGAGATTAACAGGGCTTAACACCAGGAATCATGGGCTTGACACCCTGGTGTCAACGGTGGCTGAAAAGTTTCCTGCCTCCTTCTGTGGTGAAGAATTTTCCTAAATCTCTCCCCTGAGGAGGTACAAAGGAAAAAACAGTGAGCTGGCACTTAGCCAGCCCTTCACCCACTGGGACTCATTTAATTCCCCCAGCAAGCCCTGTCAGGCAGACACTATTATCCCTATCTTAGAGAAGAGGAAGTTAAGGACCAGGCTCACACAGCTGGTAATGGACAGAGCTATGAGACTAGACACCCAACCTCAGTTCTGGTACACTCTCCCATCTGCCTGACCAAGCATGAGAGGATGGATGCTCTGAGGTTAAGGTGGGGGCAAGGGGGATAGGTGTTTGCAGTGTCTAGGACTGACTTGACATTAATACCTAGCATACTCGAGGGACTCATGCAAATCATAAGAAAAAGGCAAAGAACCCAGTAAAAATATAGGCAAAGGGAATGAACAGGAGATGAATGCTGAATGGCTTATTTAGCAAGAGAGGAAGAAATGCTCAATCGCATTAGTGTTCAGATAAATGCAAATTTAAGTAAAAGCGAGGAGGCATCTGGTATGAGTTAGATACCTAAAATTTGATTTTGGTCTTGTTATTTGGCTAAAATCTGTATTCAACTTGGACCTTGGCCTTTGGCCAGCCAGTCCAATTGCCTCAGCCAGTATCTTACCTGGAATCCCCGAATGCTCGTTTGATCAATTAGGTTTTTTTTCTTTTCATTTTTCCAAAAGAAGACATACAGATGGCCAACTTGATCAATGATTTTTGTGATCCCATCAGCTGTTTTCATTGTTAATAAATGCACTGAATGCACTTTAATATACAAAACATGCTAACAAGCCACGGTTTCAGATTCATTTCTCATGTTAATATTTGCCTTTAAATACGAGTATGCATTCTAGACATAAGGAGCAAACAAATCTTATGTATTTTATATGTAGAGATTACGTCAATGAAATTTTATGTCTAATTTGTTGTGAAAGCAAAATGTGATCATAATCAATGTTATTGTTACAAAATAGCTTTGGAAGAGCCATTAATTTTATATAAAAATTAGTTGTTAAAAACTTTTAAACAGGCATATAGAAGAAGGGAATTTATTTATGTGAAGATTAAGAAAGTTAATTAGATAGTTAAGTTTCAGAAGAACGTTATGTCTCTTTAGGGTAAAACATTGGGATGACTTAAATGATTATAAACAAGGCAGAATAGTAGAGATTAAGTGTTGATGCGTATCTACATCTACATAATTGCTTGGTATTCCACATTCATACTATTAAGCAAAATCTTTAGGAATCGTATTTCTTCCCTATAGGCCACCCATCTTCCAAAAACTCCTGTTTCAGAACCCTTCCAATAGTATGAGCATAAATTAAAAGCATAATGACAGTTTTAGTACTCTTACTGTTAACCATGTGAAACCATCTTTCTTTCTAGATATAATAAAAAATATTAATTTTTTAATGAGATACCCTAATACATTTTGTTTTCACTAATCAAACCTCAAAGCATCAGATTTTACAAGATATTTTGAGAAAAACATTCTTTCGAGCCTATGGAGGCTAAGAATTTAGACAAGTTTTTAAATTATTGCTGTAGATGGCCAACAAATTTTGGTAGTTGAAGATTTGGTGGGCAGAGAGGGGAGAGGAAGGAAGATGAAGGAGAAGAAGAAAGAGCGAGAGGGAAGGAGGAGGAGAAGGGGAGGATATGGAGGAGAGGAGCGGAGGGAGGAGGGGTAGGAAAAGCAGGAGGAGGGAGAAGGGGAGCTGAGAAGGAGAAGGGGCATTACAAGAAGGAAAGGGAGGAGAGAAGGAGGAGCCTGGGGAGAAAGAGGGGAAGGAGGAGGGAAGAAGGAAGTAAAGGAGGAGGGAGGAGGGGACAGGGAGGAGGCATCGGTGTTGGCTATAAAATCCCTGAGGGTCAGCTGGTCAACCAGCAGTTCCTGAGAGGAGGAACATGGCCTTGCATGTGGGGTTCCTGTTGCTCTGGGTCTGCCGATTTCACCGTGTGGTCGGTCCTGACTATGAGGGTGAGTCGCAGTGTGACCATGTCGGGGGTGGACATTTAAAAACCGAGTCTTGCACATCTTCTGCCATATATAATATGACTTGAGATGCCATGGAGGGTAAGAGCCATCCTAATTTCATGTACCTTAAGAGAGAAAAAGATTCTCTATTTTTCAAGTATTTCCATTTAATAGACATGAGCCACTGGTGAGCTTTAAAAACACACACGCAAAAAAGAAGTTTTGACTAATAAAAATGAAAGAATAAGAATGCAAGTTGGAAAATCCTGTTGACAGAGTCGTGTTACTTGATAACTGTGTATCTCCCTTCTCCCCCCTACCATATTTTATTTTATTTTTTTTAAAGATTTTATTTATTTATTTGACAGAGAGAGACAGAGTGAGAGAGGGAACACAAGCAGGGGGAGTAGGAGATGGAGAAGCAGGCTTCCCGCTGAGCAGGGAGCCTGATGCGGGAGCCTCTACCATATTTTAAATGCTTTATTCAAGTCTCTGAAGATGGAACTGAGTTTTGGCAAGTCTGGTTTATTCCTTTACCAAAATCATGTGGCCTTCCAAAATTGTAAATGACAATACAAGAAGGGAATTTCATCACAGAGGCATTTCTTACACATTTGATGGTGATCACACATAGCTGTGAAAACAGTTATTTTGTGAAATTTTTGCAAAACGATGGTCTTTCATGTCCTACGTGTAAGTATTCTGCAGGACATGTCTGCATTGAAAAGTAAATCAAGCACAGTGTGGACAAATGTCTTTAAAAAAAAAATGTCCTCAGTGTGACTATGACCACTGCTTTCTTATCTGTTAGAATATTCGTTTCATGCTTATGGAAAAATAACACTTTTGTCTCGGACATCAATTCCTTCATGAGATATCACTTTTGTACATACGTAAAAAAGAAAATATAAGGGCAAGAAGCTGGTTAAGACGGTCCTAAAATTTCTCCACTTTTAGTGTCTGGCCTCCTGAATTACTGAGGTCACATTTTCCCACATGACACTATCCCGATGCCCCCCAGAGTCTTGGTGAATGAAGACCCACGGGTCCCAGGCGTGGTCTTTCCACTTACGTGGTGCTCAGCCCACTTCTGAGTCTTTGGAAATGTTGCTTATTCACGCTGTCCATCTCCCCACACAAGTGTCTGCTTCCCGGAGGTGAAGAGAGCCCCGTTGTTGTCCCTGGGGCTTTCTTTTGAGCCACTGACAGCATCCCGCATGGCTACTGTCATGGTGCAGGCATGAATGACCACATTCCCAGGCAACCCAGCCTGCAGGCAGTAAGATGCCAGCGAGAACAAGGTGCATTCTGATCCCGGAGACAGAACATGAAAAGCATTGCATTTTAGCATTTTAGAAGCGAAGAGATGGGAGGTTTGGATCCCGCCAGGTGCATGTGATGGAGCGATTAAGTGGCAAGAGTGCCTCTACTCATGAGTCCACCTGCTGGTAGGAAGACGGAGAGGAGACAAATGAGCCATGCGAGCTCAACCACCTACATGCCTCGCATGGGACTGGAGGTGATTGACCTGGCAAGACATCACAGAGGGCCTGGTTGAGTGATCTTGCTCCAGCACTAGGCATTGGCCGTGCGCGAAGTGTAATTTCTCCATGGTTACGAGTTGTTGGGACACACTCAGGGATGACATGACAGTGGGGTCCCTTGCAGGGAGGACCGTCCAGGCAGGCAGCCCCTGACATGCAGCGTGAACCCAAAATTCTGGAGTTGTCACCTGCTGCCTGTTAATCATTTGAGGCTCCTGGGGGATAAACTGCCCACCGGCTGATAGCTAAATTTCAGCAAAGGTTGGTGCTAAAATATGAATCTTGCATTGCAAGAGACTTCATTATTTTATGGCGCAGAGAGCGAGGGGAATGATAGTCAGGCGCTCCCGGAGGTCCCCACTGGCCGAGAGCTGAGCACCCTCCTGGCCACCTCTGTTCCACCTCCTTCCAGCAGGGGCTCTGAAGTCCAGCCCCCTCTTGACCTCTCTGACTCCAACCCGAACTTCATCCGTATTGTTGCCTGCGGCAAGAGTTCCTTCTCTTTTGATACAATTTAATTTTATTTACTTAATGAATGTATTTCTCTGTAATATATTTCCACGGCACACATATACCACATTCTCCTTATCCATCCATCTGGGGATGGACATTCAGGTTGTTCCCACATCTGGGCTATTGGGATTCATACTACAGTGAGCATGGGAGTACAGCTATCTCTTCAAGATTCTGATTTCAAGGGGCACCTGGGTGGCTCAGATGGTTAAGCGTCTGCCTTCGGCTCAGGTCATGATCCCAGGGTCCTGGGATCGAGTCCCACATCGGGCTCCCGGCTCAGCGGGGAGCCTGCTTCTCCCTCTGACCCTCTCCCCTCTCATGCTGTTTCTCTCTCGCTCGCTCTCTAAAAAATAAATAAATAAAATCTTAAAAAAAAAAAAAAGGATTCTGATTTCAAGACTTTTGGATAAATACCCAGAAGTGGGATTGCCGGATCACATGGTAGTTCTATTTTTAATTTTTTGAGCAACCTCCGTGCTGTTTTCCAAAGCAGCTGCACTGTTTTATATCCCCAGCACGAGCACTCTGTAATTTTTTGCTATTATGATTAGGTCAGGGTTTTTTTAAAAAACCTTTAACCCATTGTGTTATGGAAACATTCCCACATACTCAGAAGAATTTTCTATGCCCCCGCCATGGATGGCAGACAGAATTTCTAGTGTTAAGCAGAATAGTATGCTAAGTACTTGATATGCACAATACATAGGCTCCTCCTAACAATCCCATGAGGTAGGTACAGTTATTGCCTTCATTTTGTAGAAGAGAATCTGAAGCACAGAGGGGTTGGGTCATGGACCCAAAGTCACACAGCTAGCTAGGGACAACTGAGCTAAAGATTCTGAGAAAGCTTATTTCTTTAGCTACATCTCTGCACTGTCCATTTATATTCTGAATGTGTCCTCCCACTGGAATCCTTCATACTTACAAGTGTGAACAAGTAAGTCATTTCTAAATGCCTTCTTTATGTCGTATTTCCCGCTCCGGGAAAAATAAAAGTTTCATGTTTGGTACCGGTTGCCAGTTCAACATTTACAGGCAAAAACACACCAATTGAGAGCCTGTCTCTCTTCCAGTCTCAGAGAAGAGCAGTTGAAGATCTGCGAACAATGGACAGTCCATTTATTATGAAATGCCTTAGCACTTTCTGGGAGATTTCTTGTCATTTCAATACTTGCAAGATTGCAAGAGTCTCCTAAACTTGAATTCCAGAGCCATTTTTAGTAGATGTAAGTTCTCTATTTGTGAAAATCAATTGCAAACTTGAATGAGTCTTCCATCTCATTGGACAGAAAGTAATAATGATTATTGTAAGGAGACAAATCCTTTATCATTGAAATAAAATAGTTACCACGTGGTACATGGCGCCCCGGAAAATACAGTTAAAGCAAAAGGAAAAATTACAAATCACCCACAATTACACTACTGAAAATAAGCACCACTGAAATTGTGAAGCATCTCCTTCAAAATATTATCCTTGCTGGATTATAATTTAGTAAAATATTTGTATTTTATTCTAGTCTAAAGGCTAAATCTAGTGAAATAAATATTTGCTAAAAATTGTGTCTTTCGGGGCACCTGGCTGGCTCAGTCGGCAGATCATGCAACTCTTGATCTCCGGGTTGTAAGTTCAAGTCCCATGTTGGGTGTACAGATTACTTAAACAAATAAAATTAAATTAAATTAAATTAAATTAAATTGTGTTTTTCAGATGATGATCCACCAGCTGTAGGTGAGTTGATAAAAACTCTTTTATTAGAGTTGCTTTTTCAATTTGGCAATAAAATGTAAAGTTGTTAAATATTGTGCTTCTTTTCCTAGTAAGAAATCATATTTTTCATGAGAAACTACTATTTTATGTCCTCGTATATAAGATAAAGTACAATCTATGTTAAAGATAATTAAGGAAAAAGAAGAAGAAAGTAATTATAATATTACTGTCAATTTTACTGTTAATATTTTTGAGTGATCAAATAGATAATCCCATACAACTTCATAATATGATTTTCTTTTTTTGCAAAAACGGAGTCTTACAGAACATAATGAAATAGAAAATGAAGATGAAGTGCAAATGTTTTCATATCTATTTATATGTTCCTCTTTGTTAATGTCTGCAGTATTATAAAGCTATATATTTAAGGGGTGCCTGGGGGGATCAGTGGGTTGAGCGCCTGACTCTTGATTTCAGCTCAGGTCGTGATCTCAGTGTTGTGGGACTGAGCACCACCTCGGGCTCTGCACTCAGCATGGAGTCTGCTTGTCCCTCTCCCTCTGCTCCTCCCGCCACTCCCGCTTTCTCTCTCGTCTCTCTCTCAAAAAAATTTTTAAGCTATATATTTTATTTTTAAATTCCCTTACTGATTGGTATTTTGGGATTGATTTCTTTTTTTTTTTTTTAAGATTTTATTTATTTGACAGAGAGAGATACAGCGAGAGAGGGAACACAAGCAGGGGGAGTGGGAGAGGGAGAAGCAGGCTTCCCGCCAAGCAGGGAGCCCGATGCGGGGCTTGATCCCAGGACACTGGGATCATGACCCGAGCCGAAGGCAGACGCTTAACGACTGAACCACCCAGGTGCCCCTGGGATTGATTTCTATTTGGAGAAGTATTATCAGCCATGCTGAAATGAACATTCTTAACCTGAATGTCATTCCATCTGTCCAAAGCATAGATGTGTCTATTGTGACCAATACTAGTTGACATTGGGGAGGTGGGGTGGAGGGGTCCTAATGCATGTGATATTTGCAAAAAGGAAATAATCCATTAACCAGAGAAAATAAGAAGTACAATTATTGTATGATTCATACTTTAAAACCCCTAGGAAATCTAGTAAAAGTTACTAGCTTCAATAAAAGAATCTGGCTTTGTGGCTGGATATAAGATAAATATACAACAGTCAGACACTGATAGAAAAGAAAATCATTCTATTTTACATCAATGACAAAAAACACTTTGGGGTTAAATCAGCAAGAAATGTCCAGGACTTAAATAAGTAAATGATAAAATCATATTGAAGAACATTAAGCAAATTCTAAATAATAGATCACGCCATGTTCTTGTTTGGAAGACATAAGAATAGTGAAATAAACATCAGCTTCAAATTTTCTTTTTCAGAAACTATAATTCACTTTCCAGAAGTCAAAGGTAAGTTCATCAGAAAACTTTTGTGAGTAAAGTATATTTTCTTTTAATTTTGTAAAAATGGGGAGATCAGTAGGGTTTTTCCTGATAAAATTTTTTTCTCTTTTCATAAATTTGATAAAAGCAATTTGTAAACAGGTAAAGAAAAACACGAAATAAAGACACCCTGAACTTTACTAGCACTATTCTTTAATTTCTGCCAATATAACAGAAAATACCTGGTTTTAAAATTCACATAGGAAAAATGTACAATAGTAATTAGGAATCTTATGGAAAAAACATGCTAGAGAAACACCCTGTATTATCAGATATTTAAACAAACCACAATTATAATAATATAAATAGCATGGTGTCAGCCAAGAATGCATCAAATAATAATAAATAATCTTTTCTGATGCTTGCTGACTTCAGACTCTGCTCATTCTACCCTGCACCATCTATTTTAAAGCAAGACAGGAATCATCTGTTTTAAAGGCAAACATTTAAAAATTGTGTAAATAAATCCAGGTAAAACAGCACATTGATAGGAAAGATGAATTGCTATTGTCCTTTGAGGAAGCAATACCCAACAATGTTAACAATTCATATGTGCTTTAACCTAATAATCTTAGTTTTGGAATTCCATTCTGTAGAAATAAATGCTTCGGTACATAAGGATTTACATATATGGAAAGTTTGCTTCTGCTTTATATAGAGGGAAAACAATCTGAATAAGGGAAATACTGAGTAAATTTGGCAAAATCCATATCACAGAATATGAATTGGCATTAGAAAGGAGTTAGAGCTACAAAGGTTAAAAGAATACATTGGATAACTTTTTTGGCTTAAGTGGGTGGATAGAGATGTCCTTCATTGAGGAAGAGACTGATGGGTTCAATTCTAGAGAAAGTTCTGAACTCTGTCTTAAATGGAGGCCAGGAGGGGGAAAAAAAGATACGTTGGAAAGGATTTTTGTGATAGGTTAAGTTAGAAACAAGTTATGGATATAAACTATGATTCATTTTAGGAGGGAGCAAAAACTCTGTGCATGCGTGCCCATATATAATATGTATGGCTCTCTGTATGTTGTATGGATGTATGGGTATGTATACATAATGTCCATATATACGCATGGAGAAAACGGATAGATACAAACCAGGCTATATACATTGTGTGTGTGTGTGTGTGTGTGTGTAAGAAGGTGAAGAAAAGAGATGCAGGGGAGATTGTTTAATAGATAAGTCTCACATTTATGTTTCTGAGCTTAGGATAGGTTTCTGGAACTGGGGGCCAAATGCTAAGCAAAATATCAAGAGTGTTTATATCATGGAGAAAAGTGGGAACCAGAGTAAGGGTTGAAAACAAGAAACCTTTATTAGTAGGGGTTGAACAGCTCTGCTGTTAGGTGACCCAATAATGTTCAGCAGAACCCCAGGCAGAGGCTCTCATTTCAGTACAACCAGGGGAGGTCAAAAGTAAGTTCGTAACATCTCAACTAAGACTCCCAGAGAAAGACCAAGAATTTTTGTTTTCTCTAGATGGCAAATGTTTCTTTCCATTCCACTACAAAAATGAAATATTCTATGACTGCATCACGTTCAGGACGAAACACAAGTGGTGTTCCCTAAATGAGACTTACCAAGGATATTGGAAATACTGCTCTGAAGATGGTAAGTGTCTTGCCTCTGAACACCCCAGGGTGGTTGGTGATCTCTGTTCAAGGAGATCCGCGAGGGGGCGCTGTAAAGGGACTCCGCAGTCAATTAAATTGTGAAAACGAGCTTTGTGCAGGTCTCTGACAGTATGAAAATCACATTGCACCAAAGACATATTATGAGAGCTTCAACCACGTTACCTTGAAAAGAAAGCTTTTAGCAAAACCTCAAACCCCCACCGATGTTGCAGAGTGGATGGTGCTGAATGGGATGGGGTGTGTGAGCCCACGCACGCGTGCATGAGAGGGATGGCACAGAGGCGGTACAAAATAGAAAGATGTCCTCTCCTGATTGCTTCTCTTCTCTGTAGACTTTGCAAAATGCGTGTTTCCCTTCTGGTACAGACACATGATCTACCGGGAATGTACTGAAGATGGGGACGCTTTTGGGAAAAAATGGTGTTCGCTGACCCAGCATTATAACAAGGACAAGATTTGGAAATACTGTGACTGATGGTGAGATTTTCTGGGAGGGGCACGAAAAGGTCTAATCGTTTTCATTGGAAATAATCTCCAGTTTCTTTGGTGAAAGGAGGAGATAAGACCCTCCTTATAAGGTTTTTTTTTTTCCCCCTGAGATATGAGTTGAAAGTGATCCAACTGTAAATAACTTGGGGTTTTGGCCATGGATTGTGGATGACGAAGTTTTGATATGGAAACCTTCTTCTAGTGACTTATACTTACTAATACTTATACTTACTAATTGGGTAAAATTAGGCCTTTAAAAAAAAAAGTCTATGGACTTTGGGTGATAATGAGGTGTCGGTGTAGGTCTTTCCATTGTAATTGAATGTCCCACTCCGGTGAGGGAGGTGTTAATTTGGGGGAGGGTGTACCTGTGTGGGTGTGGGGGGATACGGGAATTCTGGGTCTTCTCAATTTTACTATAACCTAAAACTGCTCTTAAAAAATAAAGTCTATTAAAAATGCATTACCTTGGGACACCTGGGTGGTTCGGTCAGTTAAGCGTTTGCCTTCAGCTCAAGTCATGATCTCAGGGTCCTAGAATCGAAGCCCACGTCCCGCTCCCTGCTCAGCGGGGAGTCTGCTTCTCCCTCTCCCTCTGTCCCTTCCCCTGCTTCCTCTCTCCCTCTCAGATAAATAAATAAAATATATTTTAATAAATAAATACGTAAAAGAAACTACAAATCAAGTGGATTAATTCACAGTTTCCATGGTCATGACTTTTATTATATAAAAAGGTATTAAGGTCAAAACGCAAAGCAGGATTTATCACGTGACCCAGAAATTCCACTCCTGGGGATGGATATACCCAAATTAATTGAAAGCAGGGACTTGGATAAATATTTCTATGCTGATGTTCTTTTCAGCATTAGTCACAGTGGCCAAAAGGGGGAAGCAAGCAAGTGTCCATCAACAGATGAGTGGATGAACAGAATGTGGTGTATCCCAACATTGGAATATTATCCAGCCAAAGAAAGTAATGAAGTTGATACATTCCACAACATGGATGAATCTTGAAAACATTATACTGAGTGAAATAAGCCAGATACAAAGGAATAAATACTGCGTGGTCCCATTTATATGAAATATCTAGAATAGGTAAGTTCATAGAGACAGAAAGTAAGTCAGAGGTTACCAGGGGCTAGAAGGAGTGGGGAAGTAGAGAGTCTCTGTGTAATGGATATAGTTTCAGTTTGGGGTGATAAAAATCTTTGGAAATAGACAGTAATCTACTTTAGAGTGCACAACATTAAATATAAGTAATGCCACTGAATTGTACACTTAAAAATGTTAAAATAGCAAATTTTATTGTATATATAGATCTCCATGATTTTTAAATATTAATAATATTTTTAAAAGGTACTATAAATAAAAAGATTTATAAAATTGAATTCTATCCTGGGACGCCCCAACTCGTGCTCTCTCTCATTCGCGCTCTCTCTCAAATAAATAAAATCTTTTAAAAAAATAAAAATTAAAAATTAATTTAAAAAAATAATAAAAACGCTGCAGAACTGGAGGGGAAATCAGAGAGTATTGCATGTGTATCCAATATGTATCCAATATTATTTCTAATATTTTAAGCTGATCCCAAGGAAAAAAAATGTCTTGTAACTTTTTATGGTAACAGACGGTGACCAGACTGTGGTGATCATTTCGCAGTGAACACAATATCAAATCGTTTCATTGTGCACCTGAAACTAATACAGTGTTGTGTGTTAATATAATTCAATAAAAAAACATATACATGTATATCTGCCAAATCATATTTTCAAATGTATTCTTGCTGTAGGTCATGGTGCCCCCTACAAAAACTTTGGAAGCACTGTCTTTGTGGACCCAGAAGACTCATTGTAATCTTTCATGAGAAACAGGAAACCTAAAAAGAATGTTTTTGACTTATTTTTCTAGTCTTTGAATGCTCATAGAAAGGACTGTCTTTGAAGTGGGCTTACTTGTCTCAGGAGAGCAGCAGAACGCGCTGTGACTGAGCCCAGGTGTTGGCAATTAATCCTTAGGTGCACAGTGATCGTAGGGAGTGGTTGACCAGAGAGACATCTAGTGGTGATAAATAGATCATAGGGTGTTTTTTTTTTAGGAAGAAAATCAGCTGGGGCGCCTGGGTGGCTCAGTCAGTTGAGCGACTGCCTTCGGCTCAGGTCATGATCCTGGAGTCCCGGGATCGAGTCCCACGTCGGGCTCCCTGCTCAGCGAGGAGCCTGCTTCTCCCTCTGACCCTCCCCCCTCTCATGCTCTCTCTATCTCATTCTCTCTCTCAAATAAATAAATAAAATCTTAAAAAAATAATAATAAAAAAAATCAAAAAAAAAAAAAAAATCAGCTGAAAGCTTGCTATTGGTTACATGGAAGAGCCAAAGAGCCAATCTCCTACCAAATGTCCAGGTATGAATCAGTTCACAGCTTCGATGTCCCTTGAATGATTGGGAGGCTGGACAACTGTGAAGCCGTATACCACAGGTATACACTCTCAGCCTTCTTAGTAGACTTCCCCAACGGGGCACAGTGTTTAGTGTCCAGGAGAAAGGGAAATACATAAACTTTCCAGGGTCTCCTGAATACTGGTTCTGAGTGAAGATTAATTTTCAAGGACTCAGACCACCACTGGGATCCAGTAATTTGAGTGGAAGATTCCAGAAACATGAGACAGAGTCCTCACTTGAGTTCGCTTTGCTCTTGGCTCAGTGAGATACCAAACACGCCTTGCAATCATTTCCCCAGGTCCTGGGAGTGATACAGTTTGAAAAAATATTTTCAGAAAGGTTTACCATTCACATTGGTTCCCTCACTCTTGGACTATCAGCCATTACACCGGAGGTCACTGTTGCTGGTGTCCTACTAGAATGGGGCACAAAGAGAAATGCTCTATCTCTTGGGAATTTCAGAGATAAATGGCACCAAAGATAGACATGAAAGATTGTTACAACCCTATTCATTTCTCTAAAAGGAACAACATAAAAGGCTGCCGAGAGTGGCCATGATATATTATCATGTCAATCCAGTGGTGATCCTTCGGCAGCTGTTGTTCTAAATTCATCTCATTACCCTGGTCCTGGGTAAGCAGCTACTTAGGGAGTGTCATTACATGGCCCCATCTAACTGCAGAAGAAGCAGGCAAATACAGTGTAGCCGCCCCCCATGTAACCAGCTCCCATTGTGCTACAATGATGGGGGGAGAATGGATTTCTGTAAGCAGCCCTCCATCATGACTCCTGGAACACATTCCACTTGGATTGAAAGAGCATCTTGTGATAGGACCATTCTACAGAACTGACTTCCTCCATGGAGCACTTACTATTTCCTATGTAGAACCATAGAGATGTTCTCAGTTCTCAGTTCTGCAGTTATGTGCAAAATTTTACGCAGGACATTGTTTCATGCTCTGAAGCTATCAGCAATTTGAAGAACACAAATGTAGTTACGAGTGTTGAACCACATCAAAACTGGAAGCTGGAAAAAGTACTCTTTAGAAAATTTCAAATTATTCTATTCCATTGGTCTACATCTGTCTTTAAGTCAGTATCACACTATTTTGATAACTGTAGCTTTTGAAATCAGGAAGTAGGAGACCTCTAACTTTGTCTTTTTTTCAAGAATGTTTTGGCTATTCAGGGTCCCTTGAGATTCCATATGAATTTTAGGATGGCTCTTTCCTATTTCTGCTATATATATATATCTCATGGGCATTTGGTAGGGATTGAATTGAATCCGTAGATCATTTGGGAATCATATTGACATCTTAACAACACTGAATCTTCAATCCATGAACATAGGATATCATTCCATTTATCGGTGTTGTCTTGAATTTCTTCCAGCAACATTTTATAGTTTCCAGTGTTCAGATCTTTCACCTCCTTGGTTAAATTTATTCCTAAGTATTGTATTCTTTTTGGTGCTATTGTAGATGGGTTTGTTTTCCTAATTTTTTTTCAGATTGTTCATCGTTAGCATAGAGAAATGCAACTGAATTTTGTGTGTTGATTTTGTATCCTGCTACTTTGCTGATTTTATTAATTAGTTCCAACCGTGTGTGTGTGTGTGTGTGTGTGTGATCTTTAGGGTTTTCTACGTATAAGATCATGTTGTCTGTGAACAGAGATAATTTTACTTCTTTTCCAATTTGGATACCTTTTACTTCTTTTTTCTTACCTAATTGTTCTGGCTAGGACTTCCAGCACTATGTTGAATATAGAAGTGGTGAGAATGGGCATCTTTGGGTGCCTGGGTGGCTCAGTTGGTTAAGCGACTGCCTTCGGCTCAGGTCATGATCCTGGAGTCCCGGGATCGAGTCCCGCATCGGGCTCCCTGCTCAGCAGGGAGTCTGCTTCTCCCTCTGATCCTCCTCCCTCTCATGCTCTCTGTCTCTCATTCTCTCTCTCTCAAATAAATAAATAAAATCTTAAAAAAAAAAAAAAAAAAAAGAATGGGCATCTTTGTCTTCTTCCTGATCTTAAAGGAAAGTTTTCAGGTGTTCATGGTTGTGTGTGATGTTAGCTGTGAAGTTCGAGAACTAACCCTAAGTTAAATATTTTCCTGCTAAATTTTAGGTTTAACTGTTGTTGTTCAGAATGAATACACATTCTGAGATCCTAGAACCAATGTTCATTTGAGACCCAGGTGCCCGTGGTGGATCTTTTAATATGTAGATTCTGATCTTCTTTTATTTTTGCATAGTTTTCTTTGATTGTATCGCAAATACTATTTTTCTTCCTTTGTCTTGTTATTCTTTTTCAGGGACACGCATTACAAATGTCATGTAAGTTGCTTTATTTCAATCACAGCCTCTATAATTCCTGTTATATTTTTATCTTGTTTTCATCCTCCTGGGCCTTTCTTAAATGCCCCTTCTTGAGTCTGCACTTAGAGCTACTGTCCCTTGGCCACATTTTAATTTAGTTTTCACTTCGGACACTTTATATTTTTTTTCTCCATTTCCAGCTCGTTCCATTTTTTCCCCATTTTTAAAAATTCATTTTAGTACTTTTTGAATTTCTAACTCAAGATGTTTTTCCTATCTCCAAACACTTATTTGAGGATATTTCACTCCCTTGCTTCATTTGCTTCTGGGGTGTGTGTGCGCGCGCGCACGCACAAAGACCGCCACCTTGTAGCATATCACACTCGGGGGTTGATGGTTTTTTAAGATTTGTAGCTCAAGGGCGCCCTCTGTCGTCCACATAATGAGAGGCTGTTTCTTTCCTGGGCGGCTTTTTACGGGGGAGGAGGGGCGCTCAATGGCGGGAAGGTTTGTGGTTTCTTCTCTTTGGGGGCTTCTATTTTATTTCATAGTGTCCTAAAGTGTGCCCTTCCTTTCCCTTATCACCAACCAGCCTCCAAAGGATTTCTCCCTTCTGTTTGCCCTCGTCTCCTACAAAAGCATCCCCATCAGCCACCTCAGGTCTCTGTACTTCCAAGTTCTTTCTCTGATCCCCACCAGGACGCCTTTCCCCTTAGGGTGGAATTTCTCCTCTAGGGATGACTGTAGCCATCGCTTTGCCTTTCCCAGAATATCATATAGTTGGAACCATACGGTATGTAGCTTTTTAGGAATGGTTTTGTTCACTTAGCGATATGTATTTAAGGTTCCCCAATGGTTTTTATGTGGCTCGTGATAGTTCCTTTCATTTTATCCCTGAATAATATCCCATTGTCTGGATGTACTGGTTTATTTATCCACTGACCTATGGAAGGACATCTTGGTTGCTCCCAGATTTTGGCAGTTATGAATAAAGCTGCTGTAAACCTCTGTGTGCAAGTTTTTGTGTGGACATGAGTTTTCAGTTTTTTGTTTGTTTTTTGTTTTTTAAAGAGAGAATAGGTCTGATGGCTTATTTTTTCTTTTCTTTTTTTTTTTACATTTTTATTTCTTTGTCACAGAGAGAGAGAGAGAGCACAAACAGGGGGAGCGGCAGGCAGAGGGAGAATCAGGCTCCCCACTGAGCAAAGAGCCTAGTTCAGGACTCAATCCCAGGACCCTGGACTCAATCCCAGGACCCCGGCATCATGACCTGAGCTGAAGGCAGATGCTTAACCACCTGAGCTGCCCAGGCACCCCTGGACATGCATTTTCAACTCATTTAGGTCATATGATAAGAGCAAGTTTAGCTCTGTAGGAAACCGCCAAACCCCGAAAATGGCCGCACCATTTTGCATTACCCCCAGCAATGAATGAGAGTTCTTGCCACTCCACATCCTCGCCAGCATTGGGGGTGTTGGTGTTTGGATTTTAACCATCTTAATAGGAGTGTTGTGGTATTTCATTGTTTTAACTTGCAATTCCCTACTGACACATGATCTTGATCATTTGTCCATAAGCTCAGTTGTCATCTGCATGTCTTCTTTAGTGAGATATCTGTGCAGATCTTTTGCTCTTTTTTTTTAAATTGGGTTGTTTGTTTTCTTATTGCTGAGTTGTAAGAATTCTTCATGTATTCTGGATACCAGTCCACTGGCAGATAGTTGTTTTGCAAACTCAGTGATCCAACACCATTTGTTGAAAACACTACTTTTTCTCCACTGAATTGCATTTGCTCCTTTGTCAGAGATTAGCTGACTCTATATATGTGAATCTGTTTCCAGATTCTATCCTGTTCCATTGATCTACTTGTCTATCATTTCATTAATATTGTACTGTCCTGGTTACTGTCTTAATCAGTTAGCTTTATAGTAAGTCTTCCAGTTGTACCCTTTGACCAGCATCTCCCCATTTTCACTACCCTTCTCTGTTTCTGTGACTTCAACTTTTTTTAAAGATTTTATTTATTTATTTGTCAGAGAGAGAGAGGCAGAGCATAAGCAGGGGGAGTGGCAGACAGAGGGAGAAGCAGACTCCCCACCAAGCAGGGAGCCCAATGCGGGACTCGATCCCAGAACCCTGGGATCATGACCGGAGCTGAAGGCAGAGGCTTAACGACTGAGCCACCCAGGCGACCCTCTGTGATTTCAACTTTTTTAGATTCTACATATAAGTGCGATCATACATTTTTTTTTCTGTGTGTGACTTGTTTTGTTTCGCATAATGTCCTCTGGGTTAATTCATGTTGTCACAAATCACAGGACTTCCTTTTTTAAGGATGGATAATGGTGCATGATACATATGTACATTATATATACATTTTCTTTATCCATTCATCCATCAATGGACACTTAGGTTGCTTCCATATTTGGGCTATTGTGAGCAATGTTGCAGTGAACATGGGAGTGCAGGTATCTCTTCAGGGTGGTGACTTTATTTCCTTTGGATATATACCTAGAAGTAGGATTGCTGGAGCATATGGTAGTTCAATTTTTGTTTTTTTGAAGAATCTCCATACTGTTTTCCACAATGGCTGTACCAATGGGCAAAAGGGCCCCAATAGATGTTTTTCCAAAGAAGACATATAAATGGCCAATGGGTATATGAAAAGGTGTTCAACATCACTAATCATGGAAATTCAAATCAAAACCACTGAGATGTCATCTTATTCCTGTTGGGATGGCTATCATCCAAATATCAAATCTTAAATACTGGTGAAGAGGTGAAGGGAAAGCAAACCCTCACACGTTCTTCTTGAGGCATCCACTAGGGGTCAGGCTTGAGCCCATCACGGTTGAAGTTCCAGGTATAAAATTAAGTTCTGCCTAAGTGGAACATCATCCTCCACGTGCTTGGACTATACCGTGATTTCCTGAACATTGTCAGGCTTGTCCAAAGAGATTGCGCCACATAGTGGCTCAGAGCACTTTGGAATCGGACACCGTGGAATTTGAAACCTACCCCACCTTTTTTCGTCAAGTTACTTAACTCTTTGGGGCCTTGGTTTTTCCACCCACAAATTGGGTTCACACTATTGCTTACCTGATAGAGGTTTTGTCTGGGTTGTAGAATGATCATCTTAAAATAAGAACTTTGTTACTATTACCTGCAGTAATAATTGTGGTGGTAACAGCCACGATCAAAGCAAACACTGACATGGCACTTACTCTGTGCTAGGGATTGTTTAAATTGCTTTGCACATACCAATGCATGTAATACAACACTCCTATGAATTAGATGCAATTGTCATGTCTAGCTTACACGCCAGGAAAGTGAGGCCCAAAGCATAGGGGGTCACATAGCTAGTACGAGGACCAGCCAGGAGTTGAATCAAGCCGCTGCACATTCACCAACACCGTTTCTTTTCTTTCTTTTTTTTTTTTTTAAGATTTTATTTATTTATTTGAGAGAGAGAGAATGAGAGACAGAGAGCATGAGAGGGAGGAGGGTCAGAGGGAGAAGCAGACTCCCTGCCGAGCAGGGAGCCCGATGCGGGACTCGATCCCGGGACTCCAGGATCATGACCTGAGCCGAAGGCAGTCGCTTAACCAACTGAGCCACCCAGGCGCCCTCACCAACACCGTTTCTAACATGAATAGTTACTAATGATGATGGTTTTGCTCCGGGGCAGAGTGGGAATCAAACCCAGATTCACCTGACTAGAGGATTCACAGTATTTTCCACCCAACCAAATGGCTTCTGTCCAAAATAAATACCTACACGCTTTTTCCTATGGTATTGTGCACACATGGTGACCATGAGGACATGTGGGCGTGCTGACAAATCTGCCATTTGGCCCCCGGCCTTAAGCAACGTGCCAGAGACGTTCGCTGGATGTCGTTGTCAAAATTTCCCGAAAACGGCTCTCTGCTCCTCAAAATCAGAGGGACTGCATTAGAGAGAGGGGCTTAGAACAGCCTTTCTAGGGGCACCTGGGTGGCTTGTTCAGTTAAGCATCTGCCTGTGGCTCAGGTCATGATCTCAGGGTCCTGGGATCGAGCCCCGCATCGGGCTCCCTGCTCGGCGGGGAGCCTGCTTCTCCCTCTCCCTTTGCCCCTCCACCCTGTTCATGCTGTCTTGCTCACTCTCTCTCAAATTAAAAAAAAAAAAAAAAAAAAAAAGAACAGCCTTTCTAGGACAGTCGACACTGAATCACGGAGATCTGAAGAAAAAGAGGGAAGAAGTCCTGCCCATGTCTTCTGGGAATGGTGTTTCTGCAGACAGACACACAATGTCAGTACCTGAGATCACACTGTTTGGGGAGCTGGAGAAATAGCAGGGAGGCTGCTTGGTTTGGGCAAGCGATGGGGAAAGTCCAAGGTCAGACGGACCAGGGACTTTGGCATTTTTTTCCTAAGTGTTGTGGAGGCTATGGGAGGTTCTCATCACAGGAGCAACATGACCTTGTTCTAGCTACTATGTGAAGAGAATAGAGGGGGCACAGAGGTGCAGAGCAGGGAGCCCGGTCAGGCAGCTGTGCGGTGTGCTGGGGGAATCATGGTGCTTGGATGAAAGAGAGAGCATAGGCAGGAGCAGGAAGTGGCTGGGTCCAGGACCATCTCAGTGCTAAAGTCCGTAGGACTGGCTACAGGGTGGCAGATGGGATATCCCAGGGGTGACCCACGCATCCAGGTGAATGGCTGTGTCATTCACTGAGATGGGACAGCAGGAGGAGCAGGTTTGGTGAGGAAAATAAAGAGTACTTAGATGATCCCAATTTTATGGATGAGAAAAACAGGATTGAAATCCGTTCCGCCAGGTGCCCGGAATCTCACAGTGAGAAAGAGGTGGACGCTAAATTCAAACCCAGGCGTTTTGGACCCTTAACAAAATGTGCATCCTCTTCCTCTTCTCTGCGTGCCAAATCCCCCCATCTCTGGTTCTCATGAAACTCTCGACTCCACAAGAGCTACCGATTGAAGGTAAGTTATCAGTTGTCTACATATGGATAGGACTCAACTTTTCCAGGAATTGAGACACTTTTGCTTGTTATGTTGACTTTCAATTCATGCCCATGATCTCAGATTTTCCTGTGGTTCCAACAAGCTGCAGCCAACAATCTCCTTTTGCAGAGATAAATCAGGGTGTTAGGGGCTCAACTGTGTTGCCAGCACTGCAAATATATACGCTGATGCCCTAACACCCAATGTGAATTTGGGGATAGGACCCATAAGGAGGGAATAACGGTTAAGTAAAGTGGTAAATCTGGGACCTTAAGCCAATAGGGCTGATGTCCTTATGAGAAGAGACACCAGAGATCTCTTTTTCTATATACAAGCACAGAGGAAAAAGCCGTATAAGGACACAGGGAGGAAGCTGGCCATTTACAAGCCACAAAGAGAGCCTTCACCCAGAGATCAAATCTGCCAGCACCTTGATCATGGACTTCTGGCATCCAGAACTCTGAGAAAAGACTTTTCTGTTGTCCAAACCACCCAGTCTGGGGTATTTTGTCACAGCAGTTCTTGCAAATTCATACACAGGGTTTCAGGAAGACGTACTGCCTCTTATCTACGATTACTCAGCTCTCAAAAACAACGTCTGGTGAAGGGTGAATGCCTGCTACTCCTCGCGTGCTGTGGGGCTCTGAAACATTGTAGCTCATGTCCCCAACTAGTAAGTGGGAGACCCAGGATTTGAAAGTTAGTCTGTGGGCCGTTAATGCCTGTATATATTTCCACTGGGTCTAGAACAGCCGTTGCAAGGAAACCTGAGTCCAAACCCAGGGCCATTTTTGCAGAAGATAAAAGAGCCCCACGTAATCCCCTCTGTGCTAGAATCATTAGTGATTTATCTCTGGGTTTCCCTGTGATTCACATAAAAGCTCTAGAATCTAAGTCCAGCTCTGCCCCTTGGTAGGTTTAGGACCTTAAGTTTTGGGGGGTTTTTTCTTTCCTTTTCTTTTCCTCATCTCAACCTTACAAGCACTGTTGGCTAGATACCAACTCTGGTTCTAAAAAATATTTTATCACTGTTGGTTGACTGCCTTGGGTAATGACGATTCAGTTGAGTAAGAAAGGAATAATGGGTCCCCTCTGATGTTCATGGTGGACCTTCCAGAGGGTAGGGTGTTCTGGGTCCCGCTCAGAGTGTCCTGGACATGCCTTTAGGGTGTGGGTCCAGGTGAATCTCCAGAAGGTGCCTCCCCAACACTGCACGTATTTATCACTGCCTCTGTGACCTCATGAATATTCAGGAATATAACTTTCCATGATCTTTGGGAGAAGTGATCATTAAAAGCAAGAGCATTTTTCTAAATTTACCCATAGGCATCTGGGTGAATCAGTAGGTTGAGCGGCTGACTCTTGATTTCTGCTCAGGTTGTGATCTTGGGGTCCTGGGATTGAGCCCCGAGTCGGACTCCACACTCAGTGGGGAGTCTGCTTCAGGATTCTCTCTCTCTCCCCCTCTACCCTTTCTCTCTCTCTCATAAATAAATCTTTTTTAAAAAGAAAAGAAAATAAACACTTTAAAAATAAATAAAATTTATGGGCTCCTGGGTGGCTCAGTTGGTTAAGCGACTGCCTTCGGCTCAGGTCATGATCCTGGAGTCCCAGGATCGAGTCCCACATCGGGCTCCCTGCTCAGCGGGGAGTCTGCTTCTCCCTCTGACCCTCCTCCCTCTCATGCTCTCTGTCTCTCATTCTCTCTCTCGCAAATAAATAAAATCTTAATAAATAAATAAATAAATAAATAAATAAATAAATAAATAAAATTTACCCCCCAAAAGGGAGAAATAAATCAAAGCCAAAGATGGTCTCTTCCCTGACAACAAAAACTCCAATATCTGCCACAAACATTAGCTGATTTAAATAAGAGGTATGGAGAACTGGTCTCACATTCTCACTGATTTTGTTTGTAGCATTCTAAATAATTGTGGTTATGGACTGGGAACAATGATGTGATGGAAAACGATTAACTCAAAAAAAAAAAAAAAGGAAGGAAGAGAAAGAATATTCGCTGGGCTCTCCAATGGAATGTATGTAGCCCCAACATTTCAGAGATTTGGAATACAGGCTCAGAAAGCAAAAGGAACTTTCCAGGGTCACTCAGTTGGCTGCCTGGAGTGAACCTGTGCTCTGCCACTTCTGCCTCAGCTTCCCCAGCTGTCAAGCCAGGGACACGATTCCCACCACATGAAGCTGTGTGAGACCCTCCCGGCCTCGTGCCGGCCCTGTTGCTTATGTGGGACTAACGGGTGACCTCCCTATCTGCAGAGAGGCCAGAGGCTGTGTTAAGATCCATTCATTTTAGCAAAATAGCAGAACGCAAGAAGCAAAAGCCTACATGGCAGGTGAGAGAAATGCAGCTTCTCCAGGCTCTGTGCTTTTATCAACGTTTTTCCAGTTCCATTTTCTCATCTCTATTTGGAAAAGGCAGATGTGTTTCTAACCAGTAGTCAGTCCCCCAGTGTTTGCAAATGGGCGGTAAGTGAGGTAACTCTGGGAAGATCTTAGCTCAGACCAACGCTGAAGGGTGAGGTTGGTCCCCTCCCTTCCCCACGGCCAGCTGTGGTGATGTCCGTTCCTCATCTTGGATTGCCCCGGGGGTCCACCAGCACATCCTCCCCTTTACAGGTACTCACTTTTCCATCCCTCGTCTCTCTTACAAAGTGCGCGGGCCTCTTCCGCTCTCCCCAGATCCCTCCAGAGATGGTGGCCAGTTCCACCATCGAGATGTGGCCACCAGTGGCCACGCCCACACATCGGAACTGGGGTTAAGATCTGTCCTTTACGTGGGGCACCTGGGTGGCTCAGCCGTTATGCCTCTGACTCTTGATTTCGGCTCAGGTCAGGATCTCAGGGTCCTGAGATCCATCCCTGCATGGGGCTCCGCGCTCAGCGCAGCGTCTGCTTGAGATTCTCTCTCTCCCGCTGCTCCTCCCCCCACTCGTGTGTGCACTCTCTCTCTCTCTAAAATAAATAAATAAATAAATAAAATCTTTTTAAAACCCCAGTAATTAAGGGAGTAAATGGCACAAAGTGGATATGGAAGGATCAAGCAAGCTACAGAGCAGGGGTTCCCAAACTTCAGCGAGCATCGGGGCACCTGGAAGGCTGGTTGCTACGCAGATCCTGTCCCCAGAGTTCCAGCAGGTCTGGTGCGGGAACGAAGGATTTGCATTTCTGACTCATGTGCAGGTGAGGGGGTTGAAGCTAGTGCAGGGAGCCCACTCTCAGCATGCTGCTATAGTGCATTCCCAGGTGGATGTTCCTGATTCTTCTATGCACCCCGCGAGTTAGGGCACGGAGAACCTGCCGTGGAGTCAGTCCTGGTGCCCCGTGCAGTGAGAGAGCAGCTCTCTTGGGAGGGGCAGAAGCAGAGCGTATAAATCAGAGGCAACGTCTGCTCCGGGGGCAGGCCGTCTGCAGGTAACTGGAGGTGATGAGAAGTCTAGTGAGCTGGCTGTCCCTGGCTGTCTGTGTGAGTGGGCTGAAAGCAGGTGGGTGAAGGAGGGGAGCGGGGGTCACGGCAGGAAGGCGAGACCCGGGGATGCAGCGGTTGTGGGTGAGCAGGGCAGGAAACAGATTCCCCCAATTGTCTCTGGGGTCTTTGACATACAGCATTAACAGCTGGTGCAAAATAGAGGGTGTGGAGGCTCCGCTTATATCAAGTGTCTGAAATTGTCAGATTCCCAGAAACACAGGGCAGAGGGGGGAACACGAAGGCTGGGGAGAAGGGAGCCTTGCTGTTTAGTGGGTACAGGATGAGGACGGTCTGCCTGCAGTCGGCAGGACTGTAATGTGGACTTAAACATGTGTTAAGAAGGTAGGTCTAATGCACATGTTCATACCACAATTAAAAAAAAAAAACAGAAAGAAGAGAAAGAGGACATTTATTATGTGCTATTTTGGAAAGTTCTCTTTCACGATTTCCCTTTTGTAACTTGGTTGCCGTTTGAACCGTATAAATTGCCTCCCCAGAAAACAAATTCAGTAGACAGGAAGTGATCTTTATCTCACGTCGCTGGGGTAAGGATTAAAGCAGAAACGGTAGGCAAAAGCCCTGGAACAGTCCTGCCCTGCATGCACACAGGAGGGGTACGCGTAAGTTTCCCGCTCTCCGGAGCCAGGGAGACCGCGCGCGAGCCGGGTACCAAGGGCAGTCCACATCGAGGGTGCTGGAACCGGCTCCAGGGTTTGGGCTCCAGGTGGGAGGTTTGGGGGCCTGGGTCAAAGAAGCCGGAGTTGATTCCTTTGAGTGCTCCCAGGGAGCAGGGGTGATTCTGTGCCTGGGTGCCCACAAACCCTCTCTGAGGGGAAGGCAGACCAGGAGGAGGAGGAAGGTAGTCGGTCAAGAAGCAGCCGCCTCCCATTTCAGCCCAGGGACGGGTGTGGTTGGTAATCTGTGGCACAGGGAGCAGTAGGGGCCAAGCTTTTGGATGTCGGGCAGCTTTGTTTTTCCCTTTCTCAAAACCCAGTGAGTGCACTGTAGGTCCTCAGTCAGTATCCATGGTGGTGTTTCTCCAGCATCATTAGCTGGAGGAGGACCAGGAGGACCAGGTGGGAGGGGTCAAAACCATTTATCAAATGGTAAAAATAGACATATTTGGCTGGAGGCGTGATGTGATAATGACCTAAAGCACGGGGACAGAAGATCTGTAAGGATTTGGTCGTGTTCCGCCATATCAATAGATGGGAATGGCCAAGGACCATTTCTGGGGGCACCGGGGTCTGAAAGAAATAGCCCGTTCCCCGGAACCAGACCAAGGTGGACATGAGCCCGGGCTGCACCCCTTTTTGACTGTGGACAATGTTTGGGTGAAAGTCTCTCTCTGCTCTTTCACCTGTAAAATGAGAAGGCTGTGGGGATTACAGACAGCAGAGATGAGAGGTGGGTGAACATTAGGCGTTGTGTTGGCAAAGCCAAGAGCACTGTGACAGACAAGGCAGAAAACTCACCCAGTGGCAGCTGGAGTTTGTAATGAAATGTCAGCACCCGTGGGTTTTTTTTTAAGATTTTATTTATTTATTTGAGAGAGAGAGTGAGAGAGAGAAAGAGCACAAGAGGGGGGAGTGGGAGAGGGAGAAGCAGACTCCCTGCCGAGCAGGGAGCCCGATGCGGGACTCGATCCCGGGACTCCAGGATCATGACCTGAGCCGAAGGCAGTCGCTTAACCAACTGAGCCACCCAGGCGCCCAGCACCCGTGGTTTTATGCTAAAAGTATCCTAACTCACCACCAAGACACAGAGGGGGCTCAGCTTTGTGGCATCTCCTAGAAGGGTTTCAGGGACAGAAAGAGCACCCCCCAGAGGCAGGATCATTTTAGAGGCTCAGTTTCTGGAGCGTGAGTACCTGAACTGTTCAGTTTTGTGGCTTTGAAAGTGATTTCCCTCTGTACACCTCCATTTGTGTATCTACAAGATAGAGGTCACTATTAATACGTAACCGATAAATATATAATAACCCCAATCTTACAGGGGCAAGCATCAGTGTCAATGAGATAATTGGCATAAGGTGCTAAATACAAAGGCGGGCACCTAGAAAACCACCCCAATGACCATTTATTTAACCATGCCTTCAAAATCGTTGACATGTTGTTAGCTTCTTTCTGAAGAGCAGGGCTGCAATCCCCTAACATGGACGCCAGACGCACCACACAGGAGCTCCTGAGTTAGAGTCTCATTTGAACCTACAAATTAGCATTGTTGTATCAGAGACAAAGTGAGGCTCATGGATTAAGTCCCTTGCGCAGGTAAGTGACAATTCCAAGATAGTACCAATATCATGTTCAGAACACTGCCTCTGAAGCCGGACTTCTTGACTTTGGACCTGGTTCCCACCAGTTGGTGGTCACATGACTCTCTCTGTTCCTGTTTTCTCAACTGTAAACTTTTGGGGGAATGGGGAGAAAGAGAGAGCTCTAAATTAGAACCTCTCCTAGGGTTTTGAAGGTCAACTGAGGAGAGTAGCTGGAACACTGCAAACAGCACATTAGACATTAGTCAGTGTTATTGGGTAACGAGCCTTCATATTTCCCTTCTAGTCTTTAGCAAGGCCTAACCTGGCTTTTATGGACTAACCTTACTCCCTAGAACGGGCTCAGGGATGATACAAGAGCAAAATTTTCCAAGAGGCGAAACACAACCAAACAAAATCACCACTGAGGCTACACTGAACAAACAGGTTGTTTTCCTGAAACGTTGACGTGGGCAAAAGCTAGAACCTTCCCTCCAACCTTCAGACTCGTGGAATTTCAACCAGTGGGTAGAAGTTGGGTGACACTAGATTTACTCGAACTTACTCCGAGAAAGACCTTGAGTCTTTAACACCTGAGTTAAGTTAATGGGCTTTCTTGGGTAGATATGAGACAGCCCGCCCCCATGGGAAGTGACCACAAGTCATCCAGAATGTGATGGCATGGGTTTTTCTGCAACACGAAGGCAGTTGGCTACATGTACTTCAAGGTAGTTTAATAGTCATTAGTCAGGCACCTGGGTGGCCCAGTGGGTTAAGTGACTGCCTTTGGCTCAGGTCATGATCCTGGAGTCCCAGGATTGAGTCCTACATTAGGCTCCCTGCCCAGCAGGGAGTCTGCATCTCCCTCTGACCCTCCCCACTCTCTTACTCTCTCTCAAATAAATAATAATAATATAAAAAATAAAATCTTTTATAGTTAGTCTAGGAATGGAGTGTTTTAGGAGGTGGTCTAAATTTTACCCATTTTTTTTTCTCTTTCAGAATTGATTACCCATTTACACCCTCCGGTCCTAGGTAAGGAGACATCTCTCTATTTGTTAGCATCTCAAATGTTAACCACACCCGTGAAACAATATCATGTTCTTTGCACTTTCTGCCACTTTGCTCTTTCTTTTGCTATTCTTCTGGCACTAAAGGCCCTCCCTAGTCATGACAGCCAACTCACATATTGATAAAACTCAGCCATTTTAAGTGTACCATTCAATGATTTTTAGTGAATTTACAGAAGAGTATAAACATCACCACAATCCAGTTCTAGAACATGTTCGTCACCCCAAGAAGATCCCTTGTATCCATTTGCCATCACCCCCCATCCCCATCCTCAGGCACAAGCACCATGAGTCTCCTTTCCATCTCTATAGATTGGTCTTTTCTGGACATTTCATATAAATGGAATCCTACACGTGCTCTTTTGTACCTGCTTTTTAAGTTAGAAAGTTAATCATGGAACTCTTATGTGCTCACCATAGATAACGTTGCCTCAGTGTCTCAGTTCTTGGAAGAAGTGGACCATTTCCACATGTGGATGGCTGGTTTTAACCTACGCACTCATGAAATCAGGAGTTTCGAGAGAGAAATGGAGATGTGGGAACACTTTGTCCGGTAGTCAAGCCAGTGAAAGGGAAACTTGAATCCCAAAATGTTGGTTGGTTTCTTAACTGCTTCAATTGCCAATCACTTGTTTAGGGGTTGAACCAACGTAGCCTGGAGTATGTACTGGAAAATGTGGCCCTTCAGCCCTCTTGGCTTTGGAGTCAGAAGGAAGCTCTTTTCAGGGTAGTCGGCAGACAGCAGGGTCTCTATGTGTAGGGATCGCATGCTGAGGACCAAAGCTGACCTCAGCAGGAGCCTCACAACAGTTCACTGGACTGATGTGAGGATATCATTAAATGCATTAGTGCTTGGGTGCCTGGGTGGCTCGGTTGGTTAAGCGACTGCCTTCGGCTCGGGTCATGATCCTGGAGTCCCGGGATCAAGTCCCGCATCGGGCTCCCTGCTCAGCGGGGAGCCTGCTTCTCCCTCTGACCCTCTCCCCTCTCATGCTGTTTCTCTCTCTCTCTCTCTCAAATAAATAAATAAATAAAATCTTTAAATGCATCAGTGCTTGTAAACTGTGTAATATGTCTGGCACAGAGTAAGCTATATTATATAAATACATAATAATAACTAATTAATAATAAAACATAACAATAACTAATGCTATACACATTGTTAAATAATTTAAAATATTAAATAATAAATATCAAAATGACAAATAACATGGTTAAATAATAACATAATAAAGGTGGAAACATAATTGTTAATAAATAGCATATTATTAAATAATAAATGTAAATAACATATATCAATAAATAATAATTGTTAAATGATAACAATACACTAATCTCATGTCAAAATTACTTCAGGCTTATGAAGGGCCAACCAATATTTATTCATTAAGTCTCTATTGTGTGCCAGTCCCTATCAGTTGATATCATGGGTCTAGCTTTGAACAAGATACATGGGGTCACTTCTGACAAATGAGAAAGACCTTGAACGAGTCATTATGCATTAAATAATTATAAGGAATGGGAACCTGTATGAAAGTGCAATACAAGTGGATCTAGTGTAGTTTGGATGTTCCAGAAAGTTCCATAGAGATTCACATCTAGGCTGAACCTAAGAGGGTAAATAGGCAAAGGGTGTGTGGTGTTCCTACCAAGCAGAGAAAATCATGTCAAAATCCCCAAGGCAAGAAAGATGGGGGCACACTCAGGACACCTAACAAAGTGTGAGCAGAGAAAACACAGGAAGGGTGGTCCAAGGTGAGGCTTGAAGTCTAAGATCAAGCAGAATATCATAAGCCATTTCAATGCTACTTTTGATCCTAAGAGCAGTGGGGTATTCATAGCTTGGGGGCAGGGGCAGGCTGGTCTTTGAGAATGAACATTTTCCCTGCAGTGTGGAGAATGGTTGGGACAAATAGGTTGGAGGCATCCAGAAATAAGTTACTGTCATAGTCAAGGCAAGGTGCAATGCTAGGTAGTGATGAAAGTGCAGAGATAGGTGGATAGCTTTGAGAGATACTCAGGAGCCACTCTGGCAAGCTAACAGATTACTCTTCTAGGAGAGAGGGAGAAATGAGACTATGAGAAAGATTCAAGGATTTTGGCTTACGAGGTGAGGTGTGGGCCCTCTGGTCACGTGTATTTTGTGCCACACAGCGGGGAGTGTGGTGGGCAAGCATGGTGCGGATAATTGGGACAGATGTTAGAAAGTCAATTCCCTTGCAAGCTTGCCCCACACCTGGCATGTTTCCTCTTTTCCAGAGTTTGTTAACAGTACCTGTGTCTTTCCATTTCTGTATGGTGACACCATCTACTACAACTGCATCTCCATCCGCAGCGATTATGATTGGTGTTCACTCGACAAGAAATTCCAAGGCAGATGGCGGTACTGTACTGGGCAAGGTGAGCATCGCTATGATGGGCTGTCTTGGATGCCAAGGATCCAAGAAGCAACTGATAGTAGCCGACCAAGTGACTTTGGTGTTGGATATACCTGAGTCCGAATCCTGACTATTCTCCATGTGTTGACCACTTTGAAAAGAGTTGGGTGTGGTGGACAAAGCATGTGTTGTGAGTTTAGTGATGGTTGATCCTAAAACTTGCCATGTTCATATTTCCCCTTCTGCTCCTTCCTTTCTCTGCAGATCCCCCCAAGTGTACCTTCCCCTTCTTCTACAGAAGAAAACTCTTTCACAAATGCACCAAGGAGGGCTATGTTTTGAATCGGAGTTGGTGCTCACTGACAAAAAATTATAACCAAGATGGAAAATGGAAGCAATGCTCTCCTCATGAGTAAGTTGGCTGGGGAAGAAGGGTGTGTGTGTGTGTGTGTGTGTGTGTGTGTGTGGCGGGGGTCTCTTAAAGTGGGGAACCTTCTAGGTTAATGGAAAGGGAAGCTTGGGGTCTACATTATCCAGTGATGGATTAGATTGGGGGTCAGCAAATGTTTCCTGTAAAGGGCCCATTCGTAAGTATTTTAGGCACATAGGTCTTACGGTCTCTCACATACTCAACTCTGCCCAGTAGTACAAAAGTTGCCACAGGCAATAAAAAACAAATGAACATGGCTGTGTTCCAATAAAACTTAACTTATAGACCCCGAAGTTTGAATGTCATATAATTTTCAGGTGTCACAAAGTATCAATCACCTTTTGACTTTCATTTTCAGTTAGGCACTTAAGAAAACCAATATCTCAAGGGTCATAAAAACAGATGGCAGGTTGGATTTGGCCTCTGAGCTCTAGCTTGCTGGCCCCTGGATTGAATGATCTGTCCTTGACCCCATGAGGATGAAGAAACGAGGTCAGTTTCCACTGAAAAGAAGATGCGGGAAGAAGAGCCTGGTCAACAGACCACGGAGAGCTCACTCATCTCTGTGCTCTTGAATTACAGTGAGGACTTTATTGCGTGTACAATGGTGTCTCAGTCAACCTTCACGATGACCTCAGGGAATGATTATAGGTGTCATTATGCCCACAGAGAAATGAGGAAACAAGGGGCTCAAAGGGATAGGTTATACCCAAACTCAGTGTTAAATCCCATCATCTTTATGAGGTTCTGTGCAGAGAGCACTTACTAACCGTCCCATTAAATGATAGGCTCAGTTATGAGCTTTCCACTCATTACGTCTCTCCCCACCAAAATTGCCTTTTTATGGATGTGGAAACAGACATCAAGAATATGCCCATCGAGATCATGACCTGAGCTGAAGGCAGACGCTTAACTGACTGAGTCACCCAGGCACCCCTGACTTTTATTTTTTAAACACTAATTTTGATTTACACAAGTGATTCATGAACAGATGCTCACTTAAACATTGAGGCACTATGTGAATATGGGGAGTAAAACATCACCCCTCCCTGTCCCGCTCACATTGCCTCTTTGCTTCCTACTCTCTTCCACGGCGAGAAATCCAACCAGCTGCTCAGGATGTGTTCTTTCAGGTTTATTCCATGCATTTACACAAGGATAACAATTTTAAGGTCCTTTAAAACATGAATGAATAATACTATCCCTTTTGTTCTGTGACTTGATCTTCATTTAAATATACACATTATGGTGATTTTTCCACCTGAATTCATAAACCTACCTCACTTTTCTTCATGCTTTCACCAAATTCAAAATACAGATATACTATTCTATGAAAGTATAACCTGCTTGTCTTTAACGGGTACTTTCTACATTGATTTTTAAGTGAGTGTGTGAGGGTTGGCTTTTTAAAATTTATTAGAATAGCTGAGTGGAATCACTGGGTCAAAGGGTATGTACATCTCAAGTGTGGGTGTTACATTTTAGGTTATTCCAAATTATCCTCCGTCAGCTTTATTGGCCTGCCTATTTTTAACTTTCTTAACACTGAAAATTACCAATGTATTACATTTGTTCAAATAAGAGACTATGTAACTTGTGTTAAATAATCAAGAAATTAAAATGATCAATAGTGGCGTATTGAATTTGAGAGTGAAAGAGAAAGCCTTAAACCTTCCTATGGCCACTGATCAATGCACCTGTCGTTCTCCTGCTCTACTTACTCATGCTAGTTAGTTCTGAGGGGTAGACCAGATCTCCAGTTGGAGAAGAAACTGATCATCCTGTCTTGGAGGGTGACAGACTGTGATACTATCCTAACCTCTGTTTTTCTTCCACAGTCTTTAAATAAGTCTCAGTGTCCTTGAAGAGATAGAAGTTATAGGATTCATCAGCCGCCTCTCAGAATATATCGTTTCCCTGATTATTGTGACAATAAAGATTTGGCGTCTCTTCCCTGTGGATGACTCCTTTCGTTGAAAAAAGGCACAGCCAATGCTTAATGGTAATCATTGCAAGGCTGACCGTGGTGGGGTGGGGAACCAGTAGGACATTTGTGGGGAAGAGCTTGCATTCAAATCAAGATCCTGGTGAATTGCTAACTGTATAAACTTTGGTGAGTTAAGTAAGTTCTCAGAGACTCAAGCTTCCCCTCATGCAATTTTTAAATGAAAGTATAATACACACTTTTAATTTTTTTATTTTTTTTATTTTTTTTTATTCTTATGTTAATCCCCATACATTACAACATTAGTTTTAGATGAAGTGTTCCATGATTCATTGTTTGTGCACAACACCCAGTGCTCCATGCAGAATGTGCCCTCCTCAATACCCACCACCAGGCTAACCCTTCCTCCCACCCCCCTCCCCTCTAAAACCCTGTTTGTTTTTCAGAGTCCATCATCTCTCATGGTTCGTCTACCCCTCCGATTTCCCCTGCTTCATTCTTCCCCTCCCGCTACCTTCTTCTTCTTCTTCTTTTTTCTTTTTCTTAACATATATTGCATTATTTGTTTCAGAGGTACAGATCTGAGATTCAACAGTCTTGCACAATTCACAGCGCTTACCAGAGCACACACCCTCCCCAGTGTCTATCACCCAGTCCCCCCATCCCTCCCACCCCACCCCCCACTCCAACAACACTCAGTTTGTTTCCTGCGATTAAGAATTCCTCATATCGCACTTTTAATTTTTTTGAGGTAAAATTTATGACATAGAATTACCCATTGTAATGTGAACAATTCAGGAAGAAAACCCCATACCCGTTAAGCAGACAGTCCCCCCTCACCCCTCCTCCAGCCCCTGGCCATCACTCATCTTCTGTCTGTGGCTATGGATTGGCCCATTCCGGATGTTTCATATAAGTGGAATCATACAATACGTGACCTTTTGTGTCTGGCTTCCTTCACTTAGAGTAATTTTTTTTTTTTGAAGTGAACATAACCTCAAGATTTTATTGTCTTCATAATATAACAAAATATGAAGCTTAGAACTGGATTACTTGGCCCTTTCTCTTCTTAGCTCCTCCCAGTTCAAAATGCTTGCATCTCTTAATAGCCAGCATTCTCTTAAATCTGCAATTGGGCTCAACACATTCAAGCCTCAGCACAATCTTCTTTGTAGATTTAGCCTTTTTCCAGAAAATTGGCTTAGTCTGCCCACCATAGCCACTCTGCTTCCATAACGTCATAACGCCACTTTCCCTAGCATAAAGAGAATCTTTGCCTTTCTTGTATTGTGTCACTTTGTGGGGTAGGTGCTTGTCACACTTCTTGCAGAAAAGTCCGGTGGGTTTAGGAACGTTCACCATGTTTGCGAGAGGGCTATCGGCACAGAAAGCTAGAATGATGTTTTTGAGGTTCATCCACTTTGTAGCACATGTAGCGATACCTCATTTCTTTTTTATGGCCAAGTAATAGTCCATTCTATGGATATACCACACTTCATTTAGCCATTAATATGTATATTTTATAAAGACATAGGTGATGTATGTAGAGACAAGTGAATTTTCACAAACTCAACAGTCCATGTAACTGACAACCAGACTAAGAAACAGATCATTTCTGGGGCGCCTGGGTGGCTCAGCTGTTTAAGCGTCTGCCTTGGGCTCAGGTCATGATCCCGGGGTCCTGAGATTGAGTCCCGCATTGGGCTGCTTGCTCAGCACGGAGCCTGCTTCTCCTTCTCCCTCTGCTGCTCCCCCTGCTTGTGCTCTCTCTCTCTTTCTGACAAAATATTTTTAAAAATAATAAAAGTAAATAAAACCACACTGACACACTGGGTGAGTGCTATAACAAAACACCCAAGACAGGGTGGCTTATAAACAACAGAACAACAGAAGTTTATTTCTCACAGTGCAGGAGGCTGGAGGTCTGAGATCAAGGCACCAGCATGATCCGGTGAGGGCCCTCTTTTGGGGGAGGGGGAGGGGCAAGACTTCTGCTTGTCTCTGAACAGGGCAGAAGAAGGGGAGCTAGCTCTCTGGGGCCTCTCTTATAAGAGCCCACTCCTAATCAATCCATCCACCCCCCTGACCTAATCACCTCCCAAAGGCCCCCCACCTCCCAATACCATCACTGTGGGCATTAGGTTTTCTAGATAAGAATTTGAAAGGGGCACAAACCTCAAGCCATAGCACCAGCAGAAATGCAAAACGGAAAGCAAGCAGCCTCTTACCAAGTTTCCTGCTCACCGTAAGTTCAGTGTCATATTCTGTGTCTGGCTCCCTTGACTCATCACACTCCTGAGATTCGAGCTCACATAACAGTATTTCATTGGGCGAATACACCAAAACTTATTTTATCCATTTTATTCCTGATGGGCATTTGGGAAGTTGCTAGCTTGGGTTTACAATCCTTAATGCACCTTAAGGACTATATCTTATGGACTATATCTTTCTATACGTGTCTTGGTGCATCCCGTTTCTGACAGGTATACACCAAGGACTGGGAGCATCTGTCCCATCCAGCCCAAGGTCCAGGCTCAGAAAAGCGGTGTATGGGTGTCCCCTGGTGGCCTCAGGACGTCACAACAGGTATGTGCACACCCCGTTTCTGTCCCCCCAGGGTGGCCCTGAATGAACCCCATCTTTGATCTGACCTGTGTCTCTAGGCACGTTGTTTGCTGTAACAACAATATTAAAGGTACACTAGTTTAGAGGTATTTCCTGTTAGGCACTTATTTAGAGAAACTTCAAGTAAAGAGTAAAAAAAAATGGTGTTTTGGTTTTGTTTTTTTTTTACAAGCAAAGTCACTAGTGGATACTATGTTCGCTTACTATAAAAAACAACTACCTTTAAAAACCTGTATTGGGGCGCCTGGGTGGCTCAGTCGTTAAGCGTCTGCCTTTGGCTCGGGTCATGATCCCGGGGTCCTGGGATCGAGCCCCGCATCGGGCTCCCTGCTCGGCGGGAAGCCTGCTTCTCCCTCTCCCTCTCCCCCTGCTTGTATCTCCTCTCTCGCTGTGTCTCTCTCTGTCAAATAAATAAATAAAATCTTAAAAAAAAAAAAAAACCTGTATTTTTGTGGCACTTGATTTTTTTTAGATGGATTTTAGCAAAAGGGACAATCAGATACAGCAATTCTGAATTTTCTTTTAGTGCTCGCTTCGGCAGCACATATACTAAAATTGAATTTTCTTTTAGTAACGTAAAATCTGGTATGGTCTTAATAATGACAGCAATATTCAACTCCCTGAGTCCAACTACTCCTCAACAGAGATTTGGATTTTTTTTTTTTTTTTTTTTTTTTTTGAGAGAAAGGGAGAGAGAGAGAGCATGAGCTGGAGAGAGAGCATGAGCCGGGGAGAGAGGCAGAAGAGGGAGAAGCAGATTCCCTGCTGAGCAGGGAGCCTGACTCCAGGCTCCATCCCAGGACCCTGGGATCATGACCTGAGCGGAAGGAAGATGCTTAACCGTCTGAGCCACCCAGGCGCCCTCCTCAGCAGAGATTTGACTGAGAACAGATCTCAGGCTTTGCACATTAGACTCCCGGTGCCCGGGTCCTTCCCCCAGAGACACTGCTTAATTGGCCGGGACTATGAGAATATTAAAACCCCCAGGTGGCCCTAATGGGTGGCAATGTTTGAGACCCATGATTTAGAACAGCGGTTCTCAAATGGTAGTACCCAGCCCAGCAGCGTGAGCATCACTTGGGAACTGAGAAATGCAGAGTCTCAGGCCCCACCCCCATGTACTGGAGCCAAACCAGGGATCTGGACTGAAAGGGGGTGTCCAACTGGAGCGGCCTCCCTGAGATGAGCGCCCTGCAGGGACCTGAGAGACTCCGGCAGACCTGGAGCTGGAGGGAGCTAGGTTCCTTGGCAGGTTGGATAGAGGGCTCCCGTGATCAGGTGCCAGGTTAATCCAGGTGAGGAATCGAATGCCCCACCTTCTCTCTGGCCAGGTGGAGGAGCCAGCACATCTGGGTCTCAGGCGATGATTGTGTCCAACTCATACAATGCTCCATCCTCTGCACCAGAGGAGACTCAAAGACTCAGTTTGTCACTCCTAGGGAATGAGTTACCTCTTCCATTTTCTCCAAGAAGTTGAGACTAGAAACTGTGATCATTCCTCCAGCCGCCTGGACAATGGCTGTGTTCTTTGCATCCTTTCCACACTTTCTTCCTCCAGGATAATGGAACATCTTGTGTCCCTGGGGCCGAATCTATCCCATGCCATTCCCTGGATATCTCAAAATGGGTTTCCTCTGCGCCTGCTGATTCAGAGAGCCCGTCTGTCCCTTCTGGCAAGTGGCCCCTCACTTTTGGTCTCACCGGGGGTTTCTGCTTGACTTCCTTCTCCCCTCTCCCCACTCCCCACCAGGTAAGCACACTTCTCCCTGCACCACCTCCATCTCCAACCCAGAGCACCCAGAGCAGAATTGAGCTTCTTGAACTCAGCCCATTTGTGGAAGGTGCAAACAATGGACTCTTCATATATCAGGATTTCTTGTCCTCCATACACTGCAGCTGAGTCTGAAAGCTTCACCTTCTCCAGAGTAAAACACAGTAGATTCTTACCTCTACCACTGATGCCATAGATGCCAATGGACCTAAAAGGATCACTGTGAAAACCACCAAAGAGGGAGCACTCTGGATCATAGGGATCACCATGGGTCCCACCAGATCAACAGTGTCGGCTGGCCACGTGATTGGACGATCCACGGTGCCATCATTTTTAAATTTTTATTTATTTATTTATTTAGCTACAAGTTGGAAAACAGAGAAATTCTCGCTCTGGGGCTACCTTGAGGAATAGATATAGGGAAGTCCCAAGACCTGCCTTTTTGAGAAGTTACCATCCACTCCCCCCACCCCGCCTCCTTCCTGAGCTGAGTGGAAGGCCCAGATGCTTCCCTTGGGGATGGTCCGGACACAGCCCAGGAAAGTTTCCTGGGGGATAACAAAAGTTCTTGGATTCAGTGGGGGGGGGGGCAGGGGGGCTGGGGCTGCTTAGGTAAAAGGTGAAATGTAATTGGAAAGGTGGGAAGGGAGGGATCTGTGCTACTTAATGCACTCACTTCCTGCGCAGCCAGTCAGGGCAAAAGCAAACTGTCTCCAATGTTACAAAATCCATCCATTTGCCATTCAGTGGGGGCCGCTGGGTGCCTGGGGGTTCCCAGGGTCACCAGCCTCCCTCCCCCTGCCCAGGGTGTGAGTCTGAATCTCATCTAACCCCCTACCCCTCCACCCCCCAAAAGCCCTCAGGGATTCTCCCTGTCTCAGCTCCGTCTCCTGGGATAGATGCAAAATTAGATTTCTCCCAGGGACAACTGGGGTGGGGTTTCGGTGGTTTGTGTGTACATCCTTACCAGGGTCTGTCAGATAAGGAGGGGCTTTCAGTACATCCTGGCAGTGTCTCCACATCCCCATACCACCCACACACACACACACACCCGCCTGGAGAGCGGATCACATGAGTGTCCCTCCCCCAAATCTGATCTAATTCTCTCTCTGCTCTGCTGAGGCTGGCCTGGCTTAAGAGGATTGGAGCATTTGCCAAATGGGACCAGGACAGGGTCAGAGAAACAGCTGTGGGGAGACCCAGGAGACAGGAGGGCCACAGGGGGTAGAAGTTGGGGAGGGGGAGACAAAGGGGCCGAGAGAAGGGGTGAGGGGTTCTCCTGGAGGGGTGGTTGAGAATGTCAAAGAAAGGCATAACTCTAGCTGACTCTTCAGGAGAAAGTGTTTACAAGAGGACCATGAACTTTATTACAAAGTTATCAATCCCCCAAACAAGGTCCAGGTTAAGTCATTAGAATTAAAAGCATTAAACCAGGTTCCTGGATACAAAGTAAATATATCAGCTGAATCCTACATACAGGACAAACAGATTGGAAAAATAAAATTTTCACTTATCATCTAAAAAGTCAGGCACAAGAGATAAAATACTACAACTAAAGGGGCGCCTGGGTGGCTCAGTCGGTTGGGCGTCTGCCTTCGGCTCGGGTCATGATCCCGGGGTCCTGGGATCGAGCCCCCTGTCCGGCTCACTGCTCAGCGGGAAGCCTGCTTCTCCCTCTGCCTGCCCCTTCCCCTGTTTGTGGGCTCTCTCTCTCTGACAAATAAATAAATAAAATCTTAAAAAAAAAATACTACAACTAAACCTCCAGAAAGATGTCTATATCACCTCTGTGCTTAAAGAAGAACATTTGGGGGCGCCTGGGTGGCTCAGTCGTTAAGCGTCTGCCTTCGGCTCAGGTCATGATCCCAGGGTCCTGGGATCGAGCCCCGCGTCGGGCTCCCTGCTTAGCGGGAAGCCTGCTTCCCCCTCTCCCACTCCCCCTGCTTGTGTTCCCTCTCTCGCTGTGTCTCTCTCTGTCAAATAAATAAATAAAATCTTAAAAAAAAAAGAACATTTGGTGGAGAGTCTTTGTAAACAACCAAATGAATGAATAAGTAATATCCTTAGATTGGAGCGCTCCGTATGGTAAAGATGTCAATTCATCCCCAGACCATCTATAGATTTCACGCAATTTTTGATTAAGTTCCCAGTGAGGTTGCTTGAGGCCTTTAGAAAGCTCTCAGAGCATCCACGAAACAAACAGAGGAAGGGAAGCAGAGGTTCTATGGGACACCTGGGATCCTGCAGAAATGCCCACGGGCGCCCTAAGTATCAGTGGGGACACTCACAGCAGCATGATGTGTGGTGACCACAGTGAACACGAGATGCCACCTCAGCAGGTGGGATGAACGGGGCTGTGTTCCCTCCACAGAGGAGTAATCCGGAGTGCAGCCCAACCCGCCACCTCTGTCCCCACCCACATGGAGGCCACGCACGAAGACGGAGGACACCCTCGTCCCCTCTGGCCCCGTGGGAACTACAGGACTCTGTGGGGACAGATTCCCCTATAAATCCAGTAACAGCTTCTGAACCACTGTCATCCGCAGGGTCCTCTCCCTCTTGGGAACCGGACATCAAGGGGAAAGAGGATTCCTCCAAGGGGTCTTGGGGCAAAAGGAGCCCTGTGAAATTGGGGGCCAGCACGGGGTCTGGAGAGAAGTCCGAGGCAGGGGAGCCCTGAGGCCTGGCCGGGTCCGGGGCTGGGACAGGGGCCTGGGCGGCAGGGACATGCTCCCGGGAGCCCTGCTCTGGGTCCTGCTGGGCAGGGACCAGCGTGGGGCTGTGCTGAGCCACGCTGGAGATGCCTGGGATCCCTGGGAATGCGGGGTGAGCAGGGACCGGAACCGGAGCCTGGGCGGGGACAGGGGCAGGGACAGATGCGGGGTCTCCACGGCCCCGGGGCACAGCAGGGGCTCCCTGACCTCGCCCTTTGGGCAGTCCCTGCAGCCTGGAGTGGTTGGCCCTGCGGTTCTTGAACCATACCTGGAGGGAGGGACAGAGGGGACGAGGAGGAGGTGTGAAAGGGCTTGCCTCATCCCAGGGGTGGGGCTGCTCGGGAGAAAAAAGCGGGACTCCTACTGCTCCCTATGACCCCAGGCCCAATTCGAGGCCCCTGGGGTGCAGCAGAGAGTCCAAAGAGTAGGAGGGGCAGGGGGTAGGCACCCTGGAGCCCAGGGGCCAGGAAGGAGCCTGCCCCAGAGGGTCTCCCACCTCACCAGTGCTGGTGCCTGGAGATCCATTAGGGCTTCAGTCTGGGCAGGATCACGTTGGCTGGTTTGGACAGCACAGGGGTTGAGGTGAACTTGGGGTCCAGCCGTGGGTCTACACAGGGGGCCCCTTGCTAACTTTGTGGGACCCTCTGGCCTCAGTCTACTCAGCGGTAGCGGGGGAGGGCTCAGCCCCCAGGAAGTGCCACCTTCTTCGTGGATCTTGTGAAGACTGGGGACAAGGGGGACGGGGGGGGTCATACCTGCACTTGATGTTCCTCCAGGTCGAGCCTGGCCGCCAGGGTGAGGCGTTCCTCGTAGCTCGGGTAACGGTTCATCGTGAAATATTTCCTCAGCTCCTGAAGCTGCTCCTTGAGGTACACTGTGCGCTTCTTCCGGAGCCTTGGGAGCCTTTGGGGTGCTGGGGGGCCTGGTCGAAGGAGAAACAGGGTCAGACAAGCCAGGCCCTTGTGAGCAGGTGGGAGGCTCAGGCCTGCGGTACGAGGCCCAGCTGTGGATTCGAGGCAGCCTGTGGCCCAGATGCCCCGGGGTCAGGCCCTGGCTCTCCCCCTTCCAGCCCGAGTCCCTGGGCGCATCTGGGCCTCAGTGTCCGCGTCCTTGAAATGGGCCTAATAAACAGTTCCGGTCTTGTGATTCCAGGGCCCACAGCCATGGAAGGCCGGTACGGTGGGCGCCCCAGGCTCAGCCAGCTTGCTGCCTCACGTGGGCTCCCACCTCGCCAGGCCCCCCAGCCCCTCCCACCAACGGCCAAAGCCTCCCTCACACTTGCAGGGGGCCAGTGCCCACCAGGCCCTCTGCTCAGCCCACCCCAAGAATTTAAGTCCACGCCCCAGCTCCACAGAAGTCCCCACAGCACAGGGTGGGACCCCCCCACCCGGACAGGAGGACTCCCCAGCCTCAGCCACAGCGGCCAGCCGACAACCCCCCGCCGACCCCGGCCCAGGCCGCTCAGGTAGGCCCAGGCGCACCTGCGGGAGGGTCTGGCTCCTGCATCCTCACCGCTCCTCGGCTGCTGCGTGTGAGGCTCGGCCCACAGGACCTGGGGCTTAAATCCCACCGGCAAGCTGTGCCCACCCAGACCCAGCCTGAGGGTCCCGGGACTCTCCCTCTCTCACCCACCCTCAGCCCTGCTCCTGGAGGAGTCACAGTGAGTGAGTAATCCTTTCCCCCCTGTGGGTGGGGGCGGGGCTGGGGGCTGGGTCCTCAGTGGCAAGACAGCCTTGGTCACACCCTCAGGGGGCTCTCGCCCAGGGGAACCCCACGCTGCTCATGGTGCGGGGTCCCCGTCCCAGGAAAGTGCCCTCCAGCCAGTGCCCTGGGGTCATCCCATCCCTTCCCAGTCCTGGGAGCCGCAGCCCCCCACTTCCCCATCCAGCCTCCATCCTCTCCTGCCCGGTCGGTCAGCAGCCTCTCCCTGTGGCCCCCAACACCACTCTCGCCTTCTGGTCCCTTCTCTAAGTGGCCCCCGAGTCCTGGACAGAGGGGTGCTCAGACACGCTGGCCCCGAGGGTGGTTTGGGGTCCGTGCTGCTGGTTTTCCTACGGGATGGAGCCCGATGGGGGTGCAGGTGGACGGCTGCCCCTTCCTCTTAGTGAATGAATGAGCAGGGGCTGCTCTGTGTGCTGGACGCAGGAGCTCGGGGCCCGGGGAGCCAGCCCCTCAAGCTTCACAGACCCACATCTAAACATCGGACTGAACTCCTCCCTGGCGTAGGGTCTGCTCGGGACTCAAGTGGGGGAGAACACAGCTTACAAGGTTCAGGTCCCGGGGAGGGCTTTTATTTTCATCAGAGGGAGAGGAAGGGTGCATAGGATAGGTGATCAGACACGAAATGAGGCAAAGCAAAGGGATCTCGTCGTTCGAGGTTTGCTGGAGTACCTCACAGTGGTATTCTACCGTAAGTGGACATTATGCCCCTTCCTTTCTGGCAAGATTCTGCCTTAATTGGACATCTTTTTCTCCTTCTTGGGCAGGTGAGAACATATGCGTCACCAAGTCAATGGCTCTGCTGTCCACAAGGGAGCATCTAGTAATTTCCTTGGTGTATAAGGCGTGACCAGAGGCCACTTTCTCTCTCATTTTTTTTTCTGAAAGATTTATTTATTTGAGAGAGAGAGGGAGAGCGAGCAGGAGAAACAGTGAGCACCCACGGCGGGGGTGGGGGGAAGCAGGGAGACAAAGGGAGAGGGAGAAGCGGGCTCCCTCTCTCATTTTAAAAGAAATTAAATGTACCATTTAGTAGATGAGATTGGCCCAGATTGGGAAGAAGGGTCTCACCTGGGTTGGCGGGTGGAACCGTAAGAGCACTCCCACCTGTCTTAAGGGTTAACTTGTTCAAGCTTCTTGCTTGCTGACCTAAACCCCACAGTTTGTAGCAGAACAAACTAGCCTACTTGCTTGAGATCCTGCAGGCCACTGGCTTTGAGACACAAAGGACCAGGCTTTCCAGAAGGGGAGGCCCTGGAAAACAGCCAGGGGGTCCTCAGTGATCGGTTCCTGGTGCAGGGAAGAGTCTGCATGCAGGTTGTTGGACTGATGGACCAGCCTTTACTGGGAGACACCTGGGAGCTTTGATGACTGGCCCATTACTGGGGGAATCTGGAAGCCTTGCAAGGACAGATGGTCAGCTATCGAGCACGCAGCCCCCTCCCCATTTTCCGCACCTTCCCCTTTAAACCATCTGGCTCCCCCACCCCCACCCCGGATGAAGAGGGTGGTCTTTGAGATGTTCAGCCAAACCTGAGTTCGGAACCTGTCCTCTGTCCCGTAACAGTGGGATGGGGAGTCTGTCTCATGCTTTTGGAGTGTAGGTTGGTTTCTGAGACAGACGTGGTGCTAGCTGTCAGTGTCCCTCAGCCGAGGACCGTCAGGAGGACGTCAGGAGTTGAGCACATGTGGGTTTACCATCTCATATCTAGTGGCATCTTGGTAAGAGGGTGTTTGAAAGAATCCATACAGGACATGGGCTTGTATTTTATGGGAGGGGGGAGGTTCAAAGAAAAGTGATTTTTATGCCCAAAGAATCAAAGTCAGGGGGATGCCTGGGTGGCTCAGTCGGTTAAGCATCTGCCTTCAGTTCAGGTCATGATCCCAGGATCCTGGGATCGAGCCCCACATTGGGTTCCCTGCTCAGCTGGGAGTCGGCTTCTCCCTCTCCCTCTGCCTGCCGCTCCGCCTGCTTGTGCTTTCTCTCTTGCTCTCTGACAAATAAATAAAATCTTTATTTATTTTTTTTTAAGATTTTATTTATTTATTTGACAGAGAGAGACACGGCAAGAGAGGGAACACAGCAGGGGGAGTGGGAGAGGGAGGAGCAGGGAGCCCGATGCGGGGCTCGATCCCAGGACCCTGGGATCATGACCTTAGCTGAAGGCAGACGCTTAATGACTGAGCCACCTACACCCCTCATAAATAAAATCTTTAAAAAAAAGAATTGAAGTCAGGGGCTCAAGCAGATACTTGTACACCTAGAGACAGAAAGTAGATTCCAGGTTACCAGGGGCTCGTGGGGGGGGGGGGGTGCATGGGGAGTTAGTGTTTAATGGAAACAGTTTCAGTTTGGGACGATGGAAAAAACCCTGGCCTGGGGGGTGGATGGTGGTGATGGTCGCACAACATTGTGAAAGTACTTAACACCACTGAATTTTGCATTTAAAAATGGTAAAAGGGAGGGGCCCCTGGGTGGCTCAGTCGTTAAGCGGCTGCCTTCGGCTCAGGTCATGATCCCGGGGTCCTGGGATCGAGCCCCGCATCGGGCTCCCTGCTCGGCGGGAAGCCTGCTTCTCCCTCTCTCTCTGCCTGCCACTCTGCCTACTTGTGCTGTCTCTCTATCTCTCTGTCAAATAAATAAATAAAATCTTTAAAAAAAAAAGGTAAAAGGGATACATTTTGCATTCTGTAGATTTTACCGCAATTTTTAAAAAAAGATTATTTTATTTTAGAGAGAGAGCGTGCGCAAGCTGGGGGCAGGGCGGGCAAAGGGAGAGGGAGAAAATCTCAAGCGGACTCTGTGCGGAGCATGGAGTCTTGATGGGGGGGGGGGGCTCGATCCCACAACCCTGAGATCGTGACCTGAGCCAAAACCAAGAATGGGATGCTCAGCCCACTGAGCCAGGCGCCCCTATTTTACCACAATTTTTTTACGGAAGGAAGCGAGGCTGTGCTCTGGGTAGGATGATGTGGAGAAATGGAGGTCATCAGAGGTCTCGTCTAGAAGGTGAGGAGGTGCAGGGTCGGGAGCCATGGTTAGCATGGGAAGTGTCACTCGTGCTGGCCTGCATGGGGAACGGCCGTCTCTTTGGCGGTTTGGACAGTGCTCTTGTTTCTGCTCTGGAGAGAACCTGTCACAGCAGCGGGGAGAATCCATCCCTGGCCCCACAGCTTTGTCCCCCCCAGGGCAGAGTCACTGGGTATCTGCCTGGTCTCCACCCTTGATAAGAGATCACACGTTATAATTGCCTGGAGCACCAGGCAGTGATTTTCAAAATCTGTGCACATCAGAATCCCCTAGAAGGCTTGTTAAAATCCAGACTACCTGGGTCTCCCCCGCCCACCCCCCCAGTTTCTGACTCAACGGGTCTGGGGGCAGGACCCCGAATTTGCACTTCAGAAAAGTTCCCAGATGATGCTGATGCAGCTGGTCTGAATCAGGGACCATACTTTGAGAACCAGCTCTGTAGGGGAATGCCTCCTTCGTCCACGTGGGCCCCTACCACTGGCCTTGGTCCCAGAGCTTAGCTTCTTTTAGGGGCAGGAAGAGGACAGCCAGGCAGAAAGGGGAGGATGGAGAGGTGAGCCGTGGCAGGATCTTGCTGCCTTGGAACAGCTCTGAGGTTATTCCCAGAAAACAGAGGAGAGAGATAAGAGATAAGACAGGCAGGAGCAACAAAGGCAAACAGAAAATATATATGAGAGAGAAATTCAGGGTGCCTGGGTGGCTCAGATGGTTAAGCGTCTGCCTTCGGCTCAGGTCATGATCCCAGGGTCCTGGGATCGAGTCCCACGTCGGGCTCTCTGTTCCTTGGGAGACTGCTTCTCCCTCTGCCTCTCTCTCTCTCTCTGTCTCTCATGAATAAATAAATTAAATATTAAAAAAAAGCGAGAGAGAGAAATTCAAATGCATTTTTCTTATATGCCAGGCACTATTCTAAGTGCTTTATAATCATTAACTGGGGTCTCGGCTGGCTGCACCCCCAGCGTTAGTCCCTCCCTCTACCCACCTGTCTGGCACCCTCTCCCCTCCCAGCTGGGTGGACAGGACATGGTCCTCCATCCCTCAGAAGACTCTCGTGGCCTATCACTCCTTTCCACATACATTCTCTGTACTTTTGTGCCCTCCAGAATCTTCCCTCCTGCCCCCAAATTATCCAGCTTCCAAACTCCAATACAGTTTTTTAAGATTCTGTTTCCTCTGTCCATCCATCCGTCCACGTATCTTTCCATCATCCCCCCCCCCCATCTATATCCCCACTGGTTCTGAGAACAGGTTTCTGGAACCAAACTTGAGAAGCAAACCGGAAGCCAGAAAGTGTGGACACCTGGCAAGAGGACACGAGTACAATTTTGCCCACAGCCCGGAGTGAGAAGGGGAACAGAAGCTGACACCCCACAACCCATTGCCTCCACCCCACCCCGCCACCCGCAGGGAGGGGGTCCTGTGCGACATTCCTCAGGCACTTCTGGCTGCCCTAAAAGTAAGGGAAGGAAAAAACAAAAGTTTAACTTAAAAAGATCACAGTCCTGCAGGACAGGAGTCTCCAGCAGTTTACAAATGTCTTCATGATTTATAAGAAATTTACAAGAAAACCTGGAAGTTAGGTTATTGCTAGAGGTCCATCGATTCAATTTCCTGGAGCCCTAACATCGCCACCCAGCCCCCCAGTAGTGATGTAGAAAACCAAGGTCAAAGGAAATGCAGGTCAAATTAAATTTCCTTCTAACCTGTAGCCCAGTGACAGATACTTGAGGCAGGGTATAACCTTCCTCCGGGAAACTCCCAACTGTCTCAATGTAAATGCTTTGCCAGAGGGAAAAACAACCTTAGCTTGACAAGGGCAAGGCTTCCAATACCTTGTAGGTCCTCTTTAGCATAGGAAAGTTCTTTTGCAAGCCTCCCTTTTTCCTTACCCCCCCCCTCAACTCCCAAGTGTATAATCCGTCACCCCTCACAACTCCAGGGCAACAGCTCTTTCTGCACCCCCCTACCCCAGTCCTGTCCCCATGCCTTAATAAAACCACTTTTTTGCACCAAAGACGTCTCAAGAATTCTTTCTTGGCCGTGGGCTCCGGACCTCACCCACATTCAAAAACTGCATCAGGAGGATAGACAAGGAGCTGCAGAGCTTGGGAACCCTGAGGAATCCGATAAAGGATATCTGCAGAAGAATCCTATAGAAAACGTTATGTTTAATGTTTAATTAACAGGACTTCAGGGCTTGAGAGAACTTACCTGGCACTCCCTGCAAATTCCCCACAGAGCAGTTAGGAGCACTGTGAGTGTATAACAAAGAAAATAAGATCCAGTCTCTTTTTAGAAAATTGGTTCCTTTTGTTCTGATCTCTCTGGGCCACATTTCTGGGAATGATCCTTCTTTCTTCCAAATTCTTCTGAGACTCTGGTGGACTTCATGGAAAGGTAGCCCCTTTCCCATCCACTGCTCTGTAGGTTTTCTCTGAAAAACATCTTCCCTTTGACCCAGAAAATGGGCTTTAGCTTTATCACGGGGGGAAACATTAAAAAAAAAAAAAAATCAAAGGGAAAATTTCACTGAAGTATCCCATTGAGGAAAATGCAACAAATTATCACATGGGTGGGGGATGGGCGAGATGGGGGATGGGTATTAAGGAGGGCACCTGCTGTCATGAGCACTGGGTGTTGTACGGAACCAATGAATTACTGAATCCTACTCCAGGAACCAATATTGCACTGTACGTTAACTAATAAAATTTAAATTAAAAAATTATCGCAGAGAAGGGGCGCCTGGGTGGCTCAGTCGTTAAGCGTCTGCCTTCAGCTCAGTTCATGATCCCAGGGTCCTGGGATCGAGCCCCGCATCGGGCTCCCTGCTTGGCGGGAAGGCTGCTTCTCCCTCTCCCACTCCCTCTGCTTGTGTTCCCTCTCTCGCTGTGTCTCTCTCTGTCAAATAAATAAATAAATAATCTTAAAAAACCCCACAAAATTATTGCAGAGAAAACCCTGATGTCTGCCTCCCAGAGAGAAACAGAGCATTCCCCTTCAATACTCAAGCTCCCTCATGGCAGCTCCCATGTGGTTATCCCAAAGATAACCACAGCCTAGTCTTCTGATATTACAGGTTAGTTTCCCCTGGTTTTGAACTTTACAGGCACAGAATCACAGAACGTATCCTTTTTTGTGTTTGCCTTCTTTTGCTCATCATTGTCTGCAAGTCACGCCTGTTGCCTGTGACAATGGTCTGTCTGTCTGTGGTCTGATGCCCGACAAGCTTTCCGAAACATGGTATAGCACCTTTGATTTATCCGTTGCGTGCGGATTTCTTTTGGTATTTTCCTAGGAGTGGAATTTCTGAGCTCAGCTTCAGGAGATTCTGTTTGATAGATTCCCAAAGTGATTTTACCAGTTGATACCTCCTGGGCTTCCATATCCTCCCCCAAACTTAGCACCATCTGTCTTTTAGCTTTAGCCACCCTGATGGGTTGGCAGAGAAAGATCATTGTGGCTTTATTTTTTATTTTCCCGATGGCCAATGAAGTTGGACACCTTATCCATTTCTTTTTTTTTTTTTTTAAAGATTTTATTTATTTATTTGTCAGAGAGATAGAGAGAGAGAACAAGTAGGCAGAGAAGCAGGCAGAGGGAGAGGGAGAAGCAGGCTTCCCGTTGAGCAGGGAGCCCAATGTGGGGCTCGATCCCAGGACCCTGGGACCATGACCTGAGCCGAAGGCAGACACTTAACGACTGAGCCACCCAGGCGCCCCACCTTATCCATTTCTGATGGGCTATGTTAGTCCTCCCGGTTATTGTTGTATTGTGGAGTTTTCTATGTACGCAGATTTTGTTAGATTTTTTCCCCTAAGTGTTTGATATTATTGTACATTGTATCTGTTTCTAAACATTTGTTTTCTAATTATTTGTGGCTGGGATTTGGAAAGTGAGCAGTCCTTGTTATAGTGACTTGCATCTGGTGAACTTGTGAAATTCTCGTATTCTAAATGATTATCTGTAGATTCTTGTGGGTTTTCACCTAAAAAGTCATGTCACCTATAAACAAAGATAGCTTGCTTGCTTGCTTTCTAAACTGTTATACCTTTTCTTTTCCTTCTTGACTGTATTTTTACGTCTTTATTGCCTGGGCCTTCAGCACGGTGTTGAAAGGAAGGGAGAGGACTGGATGTTTCTGTCTCGTTCCCAATAATAGAAGGAAGGCTTTCAACATTCCAACATTAAACATAATTTTTCTATAGGATTCTTTTGCAGATATCCTTTATCAGATTAAGGAATTCACTTCTCTTCCTCATTTCTAAAAGTTTGTCATTTTTCTTTTTTTTTTTTAAGATTTATTTATTTATTGGGGGGGGGAGAGAGAGAGAGAGCTCACGCACACAGGAGAGGGAGAAGCATACTCCCCGCTGAGTGGGGAGCCCAATGTGGGACTCGACCCCAAGGCCCTGGGATCATGCCGAAGGCAGATGCTTAACTGACTGAGCTACCCAGGTGCCCCTGTTATTTTTCATAAAAAAATTGATTTTGAGTTTTATCAAATGTTCCTCCTGCAGATATTGGAATGAAAAGATCTTCTCTTTATTATATTAATGTGACAAATTACCTCCCTTGGTGTTTAAATATTAAATCGGTCTTGCATTCCTGGAATAAACTCACCTTGGGTCAGGATGTATTATCCTTTCATTATATATGCTGGATTCCATCTGATATTTTGTCTAGGACTTTGATTTTATGATCTATAATTTTCCTTTATCTCAAAGTTCTTGCCAGGTTTTGGATATCAAGGTCTCATGAAACAAAATGAAAAATGTTTCCTCTCTTTCAGTTCTAGGGAAGCTTGATAAGATTGATGTAATTTCTTTCTCAATTGTTCTGTGAAATGCCTTGGCAAAGCCAAATGGGCATGGTATGTTCTTTGTATGAAAAATGTTAATTATAGATCACTCTTCTTTTTAAAAAGATAATGTACTTGTGTTTTTATTTTTATTTACTTATTTATTTTTCAGTAATCTCTACCCCCAACAGGGGGCTCGAACTCACAACCCCAAAATCAAGATTCACACGCTCCACTGACTGAGCCAGCCAGGTGCCCCTGGATTATTCTTCTTTAAGAGGACTATTTGGAGTTTTAATTTTTTTTTAAAGATTTTATTTATTTATTTGAGAGAGAGAGAATGAGAGAGAGCAAGCACATGAGACGGGGGAGGGTCAGAGGGAGAAGCAGACTCCCTGCCGAGCAGGGAGCCCGATGCGGGATTCGATCCAGGGACTCCAGGATCATGACCTGAGCCGAAGGCAGTCACTTAACCAACTGAGCCACCCAGGCGCCCTGGATTTTTAATTTTTGTATGCACTTGTTTGGGTAAGTTGTGTTTAGCTGGGAGTTTGTCATCTAAATTTTCAAATTTCTGGGCATACAATTGTTCACAATATTCTTTTATGATCATTGATAACTTAATGTAGGATTTTTTATAATGCCCTCTCTCATGTTCATTCTTGATAGTAGTAATTTCTTTTTCTCTCTGTTAGTGTTTTTGGGAGCTACTGATTTCCATAGCCTTTAACAAAACAGCTCATGTCTTTTAATTTTTATTGTACATTTTTTATTTTATTAATTTTTGCTCTCATCTTTACTATTTCTTCCCTCATTTCTAACTTCTTGAGATGACGTTAAAGATGGTTGATTTTAGGCTTTCTTCTTATCTGGGTCTGATATATCGTTTCATGCTATGGACAAATCAAATGGAAATTAGGAGATCGTGAGCAAATGTATGCCAGCAAATTTGACAACGTAGGGAAAAATGGACAAATGACTTGAGAAATACAACTTTCTGAAACTGACCCAAGAAGAGATCTTAATATATGAACAATGATATATCTGTTAAATAAATTAAGCACATAAATTACCTTCCTACAATAAAACTCCAGGCCCATATGCTTCATTGGAGAATTCTATCTCCTACTTAAGGAAGAAGGCATACTTTGCACAAAAGTCCCCTCCTGGCATCTGTCTTGGCTTTTCTTTCCCTGCCTAATCCCTTCCTCTGCTGTGCTTTCTGTGCCTCCCTCCTAGAGCACACTTTCCTCTCCATTTTCACCCCCTCTTGCTGCCCCCCATATCCTCTGTACTCTGAGGGGCTGAAAGCACCATCCCTAAGGTCACGTTTGCACATGGCATGGCCCCAGCCACTCCATCCTTGCCTCCCAGCCTCTGTCCCATCTCTACTCTGAGAAGCACCGGGAAGGCTAGGGCTGGACCCCGTTTGCTGTGGGAAGGTTCCTTACCCCTTCCTGACCCATGAAGTAGGGGAGCTGGAGGATGGAGCCCACTGCGTGAAGCTGTAATGAAGACCGGGGGGGGGCAAAATTCAAGGAACATGCCTAATGGTCCCTGGCACGTCATAAGTGCCCGATGAAGAGTTTGGCTGTGATTTTATTATTACTGCATGTCCTAGGCATGATTTACTGTGGAGGAAGGCATCACTTAGTTAAAACTTATTTGTAGGGGGCGCCTGTGTGACTCAGTCGGTTAGGCGTCTGCCTTTGGCTCAGGTCATGATCTCAGGGTCCTGGGATTGAGCCCCGTGTCTGGGCTCCCTGCTTCTCCCTCTCCCTCTGCCCCTCATCCCCACTTGTGCTCTCTCTCTCTCTCAAATAAATAAATAAAACATTTGTAAAAATAAATAAAACTCATTTGTCTCCACGGAGCCCCTCCCCCGGGGGGTCATGCGTCTGAATCTAATCCCTGCTAATTCTGCTGAGGCCGGACCATCATAAGAAGATTGGAGCATTTGCTAAATTAGTCCTGTTCAGGGACGGAGGAAACAACCAGGGAGGGGCTCAGAGAGCAGGAGGGGTGGGGTGGGGGGGGGAACGCAGACATAAAGGGGTAAGGGGTGAGACATGAGCACACCTGAGCTTGAGACTTTGGAGGAAGGAAGAATGAGGGAGGACCAAAATCGGAGGGGAGGGGAGAAATACCAGCAGGGTCTGGAGGGCCCAGCAAGGTGAATATGAAACCCAAGTACCTATTCCTAGTTGTGGGATCTTGGGCAGGTCACCTGACCTCCCACAGCCTTGGTTTTCTCATCTGTGAAATAGGGAGAATAAGAGCATCTATCTGATACAAATAGCATCTCTCTGATGGATTGTTTTGAGAATCAAGAGTTTTTGGACTGGATTCTCCAGTGTCTGGCAAACAGTACATGCTCGGTGGATTTTTCTTTCTTCCTTCTAATGTATTGAGGTATAATTTATATCCTGTAAAATCTACCCATTGGAACAGTACAGTTTGAGGAGCTTAGACAATCATATACGGCCATGGAACCACCACCGTAATCAAGATATAGAATACACCCGGGGTGCCTGGCTGGCTCAGTTGGAAAATCATGTGACTCTTGATCTCGGGGTTATGAGTTTGAGCCCCATGTTGGGTGTAAAGATTATTAAGAAAATATAAATAAACTTCTCCTTTTTGTGGCCAAGTAAGAATCCATTGGATGGGGTGCCTGGGTGGCTCATTTGGTTAAGTGTCTGCCTTCAGCTCAGGTCATAATCCCAGGGTTCTGGGATCAAGTCCTGCATTGGGCTCCCTGCTCAGCAGGGAGTCTTCTCCCTCTCCCACTCCCCCTGCTTGTGCGCTCTCTCTCTCTCTCTCTGTCAAATAAATAAATAAAATCTTAAAAAAAAAAAAAAAGTCCATTGGATGGCCCAACCACATTTTGTTTATCCATTCAACAGTTGATAACTGTTTGGCTTGTTTCTGTCCTTTGCTTATTGCAAATAATGCTTCAATGAACAGGAACCCTCAAGTTTTTGCTTGAATACCTGTTTTCAGTTCTTTGGGGTATATACTCAGAGGTGGAATTACTGGGTTGCTACTATTTTGTCACCTAATGTACCTATTAAGCAGTCACTCCCCATTCCCTCCCTCCCAGCCAGCCCCTGGGCAACCACAACTCTGCTTTCCCTCCCTATGGATCTGCCTCTTCTGGACAGTTCATATGAATGGAATCCTACACTATGTGGCCTTTTGTATCTGGTTTCCTCTGTGAATGTACTTAAAATCACTGAATTGCACACTTTAAGGTCATAATAATGGGGGCACCTGGTTGGCTCAGTCAGGAGAGCGTGCAACTCTTGATCTTGAGGTGGTCAGTTCGAGCCCTGAGTTGGGTGTAGAGATTACTTTAAAAAAATAAGATCTTTTTAAAAAAAAGATGATAGTAATGGTCCATTTTATGTGCTGTGTGTTTTACCACAAAAATAAATGTTTATTGGGCACTTACCACGGACCAGAGGTTCAGGACCAGGTACTTAATATAAGGATCTCATTTCGTTCTCTCGAGGTAAGTTTTCTCTGTGTTACAGGAGGTGAAGCTGAAGCTGGGAAAAATGAATCACCCGGGATCCTGGGACCAGAAGTGGCTGACCCAGGCTCGGACAGCAAGTGTGTCTGACCCCACCAGCCCTGTGCCCCCCCCACCACACACACACACCCCACAATATACACACACACACACACACACAAATCTTAACCTGGGACTCCGGGACTGAGAGGGACAGAAGCAGACAACAGTGACTTACATTTGGAGAAACAGAAAAATGGGCAAAGAAAAGAGAAGAAAGAGAAAGAAAAAGGTACAAATCCAGCAAAGAGAAATGGGGACCTGGGAGTCTGAGGGACAGTCAGAAGGAAAAGAAAGAGAGAAACAGAGGTGAGAGGGACATGGGGGGGACCCGAGGCTGGCTGACAGGGAGGGCCTGTGTCCTTCCATGGGCCACTAAGGCAGGAAGCGCGGCCACCCCCCTCCCCCCCTTGCAGAGGGGAACTCAGGGGCTCAGCGAAGTCACAGCAGGTGGAAGTTGGCATCTGGAGCCCATGTCTCTGCTTAATTGGCTTTAGGGAGATTCCAAGGAAAAGACAGTGACCAGACAAAGAAAGCACGTGGACCGACCCATGTCCCCAGAGACTGGGGGCGGGGGGGTTGGAGGGACAGAGCGACCTCTTTTTCCACCTCCCCTAGTCGGCCCCTCCTCAGAAATTTAAAAAAAATAAAAACCACCCAGACTTTAAGCAGGATTCAGCATTTTAATCATTGTCACTCTGTGGGTGGCCTGGAGGAAAGGAGACTGAAGTCCCAATGAGTGGGAAAAGAGACACAGAATGAGGGGGGCTCCCGGCCGCTTCCTTCTCCCCCTTGTCACTCGTCCTGGCTTTAGGAAGTAGAACCTTTGCCATCCCCAAAGTTCAGGAGGCTGGCCCCGGGAAAGGAAGCCGGAAGCTCCTGAACAGATTCACCTCTACGAATTCTGCCTGGACCTCCCAACCCCCACCCCAGCATGCGCTGTCCTCCTCTGCTTATCCTTCGTGTCCCACACTGGACTCTGAGCCACTCCTGAGTCTAACGTCCCAGAGACCAACATGACTCAGGCCCATGAGAGATAGTCACGTGGTGTGCTGAGTAAACCTTCCTTGTGGGTTCTAGTGATGGCAGTATTTCCTCAGGGGTCTCGGGGGTCTAGGCTGTGTGGACCTCTTCCGGCCTGGACCCGGAAAAACCATCTGAGGTCTCCTGACATCCCTTCCTGCACCGAGGACCTGGAGCTAGCTCCTACCAGCCCAGGAGCGCAGACGGCATGCATCGGGCTCTGAGTCCCTGACCTCAGATGGGCACCTAGAAATCAGCCATAGTGGGAGAATTTGCACCATGGAAACTGGCAAATGCTAAAATCAGGGCTTTTCCTCTTCTTTGGAGGGCTAGTGGTTCCCACGTACCAGCACACAGCCACCTTCCTGCCTTACTTCCTGCTAACTTGTGAAGCCCCCCAGTGAAAGGCTCATGGCTTCTGTCTCCCCCAGGGCCAAAAACAAAAGAAAAATTCAGACTGGGGAAGCAAGGCCAAAGCACCAAACTTCCAAGAGTGTCAACATGCTTGACTCCTTCTTAAAATTCTCTCAGGGCTTGTCTCTGTTGCTGGGGGTCAAGTTGCATGGGAAGAAAGATGGCGCCGCCCCAGGGAAACTCCCTCAGGCCAGGCTCTCTGGTCCAATCCCCGCAATGGGAACAGGAAACAGAATCTAAGAGAGGACCTGTGTATTTGAAATGCGGGGCTTCCTCCAAATTCACTTCTCTCCCCTGACCCCCATCTCTTGCCTATTTACAGATGGGAAGCCTGCCACCTCCTCTTCTTTTTCGAAATACCCACAGCTAGAGTTGGGGCCCACAATCGGCCCCAATTGCAACTACCTCAGTTCCTCCAACGCTTGGGTGAAATTCACCTTTAGAAAATCCTAAAACAAAAGGAGAAAAAGACATGAAACAGGCAGCTTGCCTTCCATTCTCCCACCAAATGTGCCCATTCTGAAAGAATGCATGAATGAAGAAATGTCTTTAAGAAAAATCTAAGAAGAAGAAGAAGAAGAAGAAAAAAAAAAATATATATATATATATATCAAAGAGCCCCCTAAACCTACCATATAAAACCTGACGTGTGAAACCTATAACATCCCCAAATGGATTTTTTTAATTGAACTGTATACAGTTGGTCTAAGCGTCCATGGTGGGGCTGCTGAAAAGTCTGTCTTTGGATTTTCTAGAAGGATCTCTAGCCATATGCTAAGGAAGGTACGGAATTGAGCCTCCCTACCTGTCTCTCTGTTCAAGGGCATCTCGAGGCTGACCTCACCAGTACCCCCACATCAACCGCGAGTGTGGTTTAATTTCGTCTCGGGGCACATTCTCAGCACCAGTTTCTGGAGTCTGGGGCTCGTGGTTTACAATGGCAGCTGGGTTGAGGGTCACTAAGACCTACTGAGCCGCCCCCCCAGACCCCCCCACTACCCGCCAGAAAGCAAAGAGTCCCTGGGGTGGGGTGGGAGGGACTGTGGTGAGAAAAGCCACAGCCTTTGGAGGGAAAGCCAGCTCCGAGGCTTTCCCAGGGAGGCCCGTCCCGGGGCAGGTTGAGACGAGACGCAGAAGAGTATCCTCTACAAGATCTGAAACTTCCAGGCACTCTGATCCTTGTAGTCCAGAGGATCCATGGGGTTGTAGGTGAACTTCCAGGTGCCTGTGGGGTCCTTGAATTCCAAGCTGTCCACAGGGCTGTATGTGCCATAGCTCTGGCCCGACAGGGAGGTGGGGGACTGGGCCAGGGAGGGCCCCACGGATGGGCCGGAAAGGGGGCTGAGAGCCGGGCCCCCCAACTGGGGCACCATGGGGGAAAGATAGGGATCCAGGCCACTGAAATAGGAGCTCGGAGACCCATAGGCTGAGGGGGAAGAGCAGAAAGCAGAAGCGGGGGCGTAGGTCATGGCGTAGGGCGCGGAGGTCAAAGGAGGCCCCGAGGCCACCAGCCCCGCCCGCTGGGCCTCTGGCAAGGGGGACTCTGAGGCCGGGCTCCAGATGGACACGGTGGCCACAGCCGCAGTGGGGGAGCCTGAGGGGCCGGGTAGAGGGGGGCTGTAGGAGTCTGAGATGCCCAGGGGGTCCGGACAGATGTCGGAGGAGGATCTCGGCGACAGGCCTGCCTTCCTCTTGGCAGGACGAGCCTTGGTCTGCGCGCCCGGGGGCTGCAGCTGCTGTTTGTGCTGCTGGCGTTGTTGGCGACATTTAGCTCTGCGGTTCTTGAACCAAACCTGGGGGGGCGAGGGGGAGATGGCATGCGTGAGTGGGGAGGGGGCCCCGGAGAGCCCCCACGCTGCCCTGGAATGATGGTGTTAATTGGTGAAGCATGCCCGAGTCACAGCTCCCCGCCTTGCAGTCGGTCCTGGGGCACCCAGTCCGTCCATCCGACCATCTATCCACCCATCCATCCCATCATTCACATCCGCAATTATACACACACACACGCACAATCATACGTACATACAAATAATCACACATGCAGTCGTGCGTACAATCGTGCGCACACGCACGTGCATCCATCCGATCACACTGACAGTCATACACACGCACGTTTGCACACTTAGCCAGCAATCAATTAAGACACACGCACGAACTACGACCTTGGGGATGCCTCCGTGGAGCCGACATTCTTGTTGAGAGCGACAGGTTAGAAATCAACAGTGAGTACATTGCATAGTATTTTAGAAGGTGATCGATACTTTGGAAGAACCAGCGGGAGCGGGAGGAGGGGGCAGCAGGGTAGGGCGTCAGGGGACATTGTGACTTTAAATGCGAGGGTCCGTCTAGGTCCCATTGACGGACACGGTGACCTGATTGGTCAATAAGCAAAGACTTGAGCAAAGTGATGGGGAATAAACCTTCCAGGTAGAAGGAACAGAGAGTGCAAAGGGCCTGGGGCCAGAGTGTGCTTGGCCGGCGTGTTAGGTAAGAACCGGCAGGTGTGGCTGGCAAAGAGGGTGGGAGGAGGGGTACGGGGCAGTAATGGGGGTGAAGCATTACGAGGGCTATACATGACTTTGTTATGTCTCTACGTTACTCTATGACTACTCCCCCTCCCTTCACTCTGGGTCCCAGGACGGGCAGGAAGGGGCCCAGGGCCCTGAGCACCCCACCTGAACCCTGGACTCAGGCAGGTTGATCTTCAGAGCCACCTCCTCTCGAGCATACACATCTGGGTACTGAGTCTTGGCAAACAGGGCCTCCAGTTCCTCCAGCTGGCTCCGGGTGAAGGTGGTCCGCTCCCGCCGCTGCTTTCTCGGGGCGCCTAAGGCAGGGACAGGACAACGGGACCATCCGGAGACCCGGACCTCCCAGTCTCTTTGTCCGCGGGCGGGAAGCCCTGATGTCCAGCGGGATGCCGAGAAGCCCTTTCTGGGGGTGCATCTTCCCAAAAGAAGGGTGCACCTACTCCCTGACCTTGTAGACCTCACTCTGTCTCCCCTGGGAAATGGGGCCCCTCTTGGCCCGTCATCTTGGGTCTCATGCCTCACCCCGAGAACTGGCCTTAGCCCTGTAAGCAGGTGTATGAGTTTGGTTTTTATCCCCTTTTTAAAATTTCTTACGCACAAAGACATGTTCAGTTGAAACATGCCATTGAGAGTACTCAACACCTTCTTTTTCTTTTTTTTTAAGATTTTTTTTTTTTTTTTTTTTAATTCATGAGAGACAGAGCGAGAGAGAAAGGCAGAGGGAGAAGCAGGCTCCCAAGGAGCAGGGAGCCCGATGCGGGACTCGATTCCGGGACCCTGAGATCATGACCTGAGCCGAAGGCAGATGCTTAACCATCTGAGCCACCCAGGCGCCCATCAACGCCTTCTGGTGTAGAAGGGAGACAGGTCCAGCTAAAAGGAACCACTTCCTAAATTGCTATGAACACCCCTACGCTTTCCTGCACCCCTCAGTGACGTGCAGAAGTGTTTGGCAGATTGCAAAGGACTACATACAGCGGGTGTGTGACTCCAATATCACCCCAGTAAGTTCCCAGCTTCTTCCTGAGAATAAGGGACCCCGAGGGGCCCCCGAGAGCTTGGGGGGTCAGGAGAAGGATGGTACTCACTTGGATAGGACACAGCTTGGTGCATCAGATCCACGCTGGGACCACTCAGGGCCAAGGCGTTGACCGAGTAGTGGGGCCCCGGGTTCATATACGCCATCATGATCTTCGGGGACACCGCGGCCCAGGTCTGTGGGCCTGCAAGAGAGGAAGGGGCGCTCAGACACTCCCCAGGTACGGCGTGGTGCCCGGCAGCCCAGGTCCAAGTCCTGCTTCAGGCTCTTCTTAGGTGTGTGACCTTGGGCACCTATCTCTCTGTGCCTCAGTTTCCACGCCTATGAAATGGCCTTCTGCTTAAAGTGGGCAAAGCTCCCCCGAGACCCCATCTGCAAGAGCAGCTGACACTGTAATGCGAATCCTAGGCCCCAGAAAAGATGTCCAGCCTCGCACAGAATCACGGACAGCAGGGTGACCCGCTGTCCCGATCTGCTTGGGACAGGGCGGTTTCTAGAGATGCGGGCATGTCCCCCACAAACACGGGAAGAGTCCCGGACAAACTGGGGTGGCAGAGTAGCATGCAAACGAGTGAAGGATGATCTTCCACGACCACGTGGGACCCATCAGGTGGGCAAAGATAAAAGAGGTCAACATCAAGAACTAATGATATAGGGCGCCTGGGTGGCTCAGTCGGTTAAGCGACTGCCTTTGGCTCAGGTCACGATCCTGGAGTCCCGGGATCGAGTCCCGCATCGGGCTCCCTGCTCGGGGGGGTGGGGAGCCTGCTTCTCCCTCTGACCCTCCCCCCTCTCATGTGCTCTCTCTCATTCTCTCTTTTATTTTTTAATAAATAAATAAAATATTAAAAAAAAACTAATGATATAATGTATGGTGATTAACATAACAATAAAAATTAAAAAAAAAAAAAGATAAAAGAGGTCCGTTAGCCCCAGAGCCAGCCTGGGTGCGGAGAAGCAGGCGTTCCCGTGTCCGGTCGGGAGCGGCGAGGAGCGAGCATCATCCATGCATCGGAATAAACTGGAAGCACTGATCAAAGTGAAATGCCCTCTTTCCTCTCCCCACCCCCCTTCCCCGGGGCAATTTGCCTTCGGGGCGCCTCCGTCCCCTCGAGGGAAAATGGGAATGCAAACAGCATTTACATCTTTAGGTGGCTGGGCGGGTAAATGCAAGGTGCGTATCAGCACCTGACGCCACGGTCAGGGCCGCGCAGCGAGCAGCAGGGGGCGCCCCTCGCCGTTTGCAAGCGGATGTTTGCACAGGCTTTGCACGAGGATTTCCAATGCGCGCGCGTACAGTCGACAAAATGTGGAAGCAGCCTCTATGTCCACCAAAGGGGAGGTGGTAAGTAAATTATGCAAGTAGATGATGTCACATGCATTCAAGGGAATTCCATCAAGTCACTAAAAAGTATAAGGCCGCCGCGAACTGATTTTTACAGAAATGATCCTACGCTTGGCAATAAGAGGAGATGGTGTGTCGTTTCTAGATCATCCTGGGAGCCTGTTTAACAGAACCCCTCCCAGCCCAAGGGTTATTTCATTTTCTAAGGGACCCGATCTCTATTCGGGTTACTATTTGCTATGGATCAGCCTCCGGACTCTGATAAGGTAAAGGGTAACTTGCAAGAAGTTTGGTGGCAAGTGATTTGTCTCCGCAGAAAGGATGACCTCAAGGTTACAGAGGATTTGCTGCCCTGTTGCCCAGTTTCCTTTCTGTTTTCTGCACGTTCCCTGAAGAACCGTATTAGCCCCTGTTCCTTGACTTTCCCCCTTTGAAATGGCTGGTTTCCTCATTTAATAACCGAAATAGTATTTGATCAGGGCTTATTTTGTATGTGTCTGAGAGTCAGGTTTTCCAATTTTGTTAAAATTAGGGACGCCTGGGTGGCTCAGTCGGTTAAGTCTCTGCCTTCAGCTCAGGTCATGATCTCAGGGTCCTGGGATCCAGCCCCACATTGGGCTCCCTGCTAGGCGGGAAGTCTGCTTCTCCCTCTCCCTCTGCCGCTCTCCCTGCTCATGCTCTCCCTGTCAAGTAAAATCTTTTTTTTTTTAATTCTTTTTGTTAAAATTACACTTTTTTTGAAGATTTTATTTATTTATTTGACACAGAGAGACAGACAGAGACAGAAAGCGGGAGAGAGAGAAATCCAGGTTAGCGTGTAGCGTATATATATATATATATATATATATATATATATGCACAGAAAATTTCCAGGAAGGACAGAGGATACCACTAGAAGTGAGGCCCTCTGGAGAGGTGTCCTATATCCAAGTCTTGTTTTTATAGTTTGGACTGCTCTGTCACTGTATGGACATATAAGCTTTTCAAAAACAAAAGCAACAATAAAATCTAAACAAAACAAAAAACCATGAGAGTCTTTCCGGGGCTCCCTATCGCCCCCACTAAGATGGCCTCGGGGAGCCTCCCAGCCTCTCTGGGTGTGTGCATAAGCTGTTCCCTGGGCCAGGAATGCCTCTTGTCCAGTCCCTGTCATAGCTAACCCCTTCTCTTCCTGCGTGCTCCAGTTCAAGCATAACTTCCCTGGGGAGCCATCCTATGCGCTAACCTGGATTTCTCTCTCTCCCTCTTTCTGTCTCTCTCTCTCTGTCTCTGTCTGTCTATCTGTCTCTCTCTCAAACACACACCACTATTTCAGAAATAAGTAAAAGTAGAAAACAGAAGACCTTTGCTTTAGCTCCTTCCCCCCTCCTGCTCCCACTAGCCTCTCCTTCTCATCCCTCACTTGGGGGATGGTGTTATATTTATCATAAACTGGGGTCCTACTGCCCCTCCAAGAAAAATGTTTGAGATTCCACCTTGCTGTAGGAGGTGGGGATGTAGCAAGAAATGAGGCACACAGCATCACTGCTCTCATGGGATTGAACCTCTGGGAAAATGAAATGGGGTAACGGGATAGTGACGGGGTTTGGGGCGAGGGTAAGACAGCTCATCTAGACGGATGGTCAGGGAAGGTCTCTCTGCGAGGATGGGACCCTGGGGCCGAAAAGCGATGGGCTCAGTCACCGTGGGAAGATGCCTCCAGGCAGAGGGAACAGCAGCTGCAAAGCCCAGAGGCTGGGATCATTTTGTCTCGTTGGAGGAGGAAACCAGGTGCCCAATGTGACTGGAGCAGAGCGATCCAGGTGGAGAGCGAATCAGATGATGTAGGGCCTGGCCAGGAAGGTCATGGGGAAGCTCAGTGCTGGTGGTTACACTAAAAGCAAAAAGCCGCTTTAAATCCGAAGACCTGATGGGCGTTCTAGGAAGCCCCCAATAATCTTTCCCCTGGTAGTCACCCCCTTGTGTTCTCCCCTCCCATGGAGCAGGGCTGTCATAGGCCCCCCATTCGGCACTGCATAAATGACAGGGTGACCTCCAAGGCTGGCGCTGCTCTGGGGGCAGCCGGTTGGGATCGTGGGGGGGGTGCATCCAGGGGGCCAGGAACTGAGGTGTCCCGCCAACAGCCATGGGACCAAGCCCCCCGTGGAAGGTCAGTTCCAAAGCATCAGGCAACCCCTCCAAGGACTCAGCCCTGGTTGACATTGGACTACATACAACAGCGCGAGGAGACCTGAGCCCGAATCATCCAGTGGAGCCGCCCCGGATCCCTGTCCCTCAGACACTGTATGAGACCATAAGTGTTTGTTGTTTTAAGCAGCTAAGTTTTAGTGTGGCTCGTTACACGGCTAGGGCTAACTCACATGCAAGCCTTCTCTATGCAGGACGCCCTTATGTCAACAGAGCCTTGGGAGGCAGACTCGGCATTCCTGTTATGCTCCCATTTCACAGATGGGAATGTCTTCAGGCTCAGGCACCATTACTTGCCCAGGGTCACACACAGACTGTGGGGACCCGGGATTCCAACCCTGGGTTGGAGGCTCCTGAAGGCTGTTCTCCCGGCACCCAGCCTGGGTTCCCTCTGTCCTCTCCCTCTTCTCCAAGGGAGCTTCTGGAAGGTGCAGAAACAGGGAGACGTGTGGCACTGCCCTGCTAGGGACCAGGTGCAGAGCCTGGAACGAGAGCATCCACGTTCATTGTCTTCCCCATCGACTCTGTGCCGGGTTTACCAGGCTAAGCGGTTGGCCTTCCAGGAGAGCCCAGCATTCTGCACTGGGGTGATCCACCCTACAGACAGGGAATCTGAGCCTAGGGTGAGGAAGGTGCTCACCCAAGACCAAGCAGCTGGTCATGACAATGACCTCCAGGATTGAGCATTTGCCGGCTTCCTCAGACAACCCACAAGGGCTTTGTGGACAAGACGTCCACAAAGAATAATAAAAATAATGTCGGACATCCACTGAAATTTTTCTCTGGCAACAAGATGAGACAGCTAGTGAGGTCACGGCCTCGGGACTTGCCCACTCTACACAGGCTTTGGTGTCCCATCCCAAGAAGCACAGACAGCAAGAGTTAGGATGTCTACCTTTTGTTGAGAATTTACAGTCAGCCTGACAGCAACCCTGTAATCATCCCGTGGGTGAAGTTCAAGGCAATGATGCTTCATTGTCCCAAAGGTGGGCTGAGGAAGACCACTCTCCCTGCCCTGGGGCTCAACCCGTGGAAGCCGAGGCTGGCGCTTGGGGCTTCTGAGGTTCAGCAGCCACTGCGTCCAGGCTCCCACCTGAGCAGGTGCTCTGACAGGGAAGGCCTGAAGGCTCGCACCCACCTTGTGGGTAGTCAAGGAGATGATCCCATTCTAGAGGTGGGGAAACCGAGCCTGAAGGGCACAGAGGAAGGTACCCACCCTCAGTCAGGCAGCTGACAACCATAAGGACCTCCAGTCATGATCCCCCAACTGCGCCTCGAGAACAAGATCTCAGGGAACAATCATCCCGATAAAACTTCCTCCAAGGTAGGTTCTACTATGATCCTCGCTTCACAGAGGAGGAACCCGAGGCTCAGAGAGTAGAGTCCCCTGCTCTCGACCCCCAACTGTGCCCCCGATCCCCCCAAAGCAGGATGAAGCCAGCTCCCTCTCCTGGGCTTACTGCAGGCCAGGCCTGTGACATGGGGTCCCAGTGGCTCTTCATGGCAACTTGTCATTGTCACCACTTTAGCAGACTAGGAAACTGAGGCTTAGGGAGGTCACGTGAATGGCCCAAGGCCACACAGTGAGTAAAAGGCAGGCTTTAAGCCCAGACTCAGGGGGCCCCACATCAGCCCTGGCAAGACTCCCCCAGATCAGCCACGTTCAAGGTCCTCCTTTGCCTTGTCTGCACTGCCCCCATGAGCTCCACCATCCGGTGGGACAAGGAGCTGAACTATACATCCTCCTGATCCAGATGGGACTTGGGGAAGCAGGAGTCTCTAGAGTAGGGAGGCCCCCAGGCAATCACTCCACCAGCATGTGAGCTGAGAATCTCGGCATTCCCGGCCCCATCGGGCCACCTCAGAGTCTACCCTTCCTCCCTCCTGCTGCAGGCCAGTGGTTTTTGCATTCTATTCCTGTCATTCAGCAGTTACTCAACAAATAACTAGGCACCCCAGGCATTCCCCCATGCCCTGTCCACCCTCACTCCCTCCTGCTGTGCTCACAGGCACCCCGCATCTCAGACACCAGGATGGAAACGCCATTCCCTAGAGGACCCTGCAGCAAACATCACACATCCCTTCCTCTCGGCCCCTGAGAACTGAGAATTGAGTCTCCCCTCTCTCACTCCTCCTCCCTCCGTCCCCTCTGCCACTCCTGCAGACACTCACCTTCAGAAACAGGGGGACGGGGCTCTCCTGGCAGGTGGCAGAGGCTGAAGGAAACAGGTCCCTTCACATGGGGCGATTTTAAGCCCTGGCTGGGAGTGATGTCATTTGCAGTGGCCTGGATCTCAGAGGGTAATCCTGGCCCCGGGTGGGGGACTTGACTGGATGCCAGGAGGTGACATTGGCTGGGAGGGGGAGGGGCACCCGTCTGCCTAATCCCCCCTCTCCTCCCCAAGACATCTTGGCAATTAGGCCTGATGGGGACAGGAAGCCCCAGCTCCTGCCTGTGACCAGGAGCCCCCACTCTTCAGGGAAGTTCTTCCTGAGGTCCAACTGGTGTCCCTCCCGATTTGGCATCCCATCAAAGAGGAAGGAGAGAAATGCTGGGTGTTGCTGAGAGATCATTTGAAAAATAAGGGGTGCAGGGCTTTCTGCCTCCCCTCCTGGGTCACCCCTTCTCTCCCCAGCATTCTGTCTGCCGACTTATTCAAACCTGTCTGGCCCCATTGTTTGTGGCTTCTGGCTCAGTTTCCCCTTTTCTCTCTGTTGGCCTCGGCCTCTATCACTCTGGTCTCCAAACTTTCTGTCTCTAACGGACATCAGCCTCTCCTACTTGCTCTACTGGTCTTTGTTTGGGATCTCTGTGCCTCAGTTTCTCTCTCCCTTGGGCCCCCGGCTATGCCATTCCTGCTACTTCACATGTGTGCCCCCCACCTCGTTCTCCAACTCTGTGCCCCTCCGTCCCTGTCTTGATTGATTTCCTTGCATTTCTGCCTTGGTCTCTTGTTCTCGGATCTCTCATTCCCTTTCTCTCCCTGCGACTCTGTCTCTGTTTTGCTTTGGGCACCTGTGTCTCTCTGTCCCTGTCTCCCTGTCTGTCCACCTGTCCCTGCAACTCCAGCGTACCCCCTGTACCTCTGTGCTTCTTTATCCAACCTCCCAAGTTCCAAGCTCTGGTCCTGTTTCTCTCTCTTTTTTGCCAACACCTCATTTGATTCTCTGATTCTCGATTTCTTTCTCCCGACTTTCCCTCCAATTCTGCTTTTTCCCTATCTTGGTAGCCTCTCTCACTCTGTACTTGTGATTGTCCTTGTCTCCATCTCCCTCCCTAGGTCTGTTCTATTTCACCATACACCCGATCATGCACACGCACGCACACACATCCTCGCACACGTACATACACGCGTGTGATGGTGGTAATCCTGCCTTGTGGCTGGGTCATTGTGTCTCATCATAAGGGGCTCTTTCTTTCTCCACCCGCACGAACCCCCTGCCAGGGGGGGATTAAGGCCAGCAGCCTGGCTCGGGAATCAGGGCAGGTCTCATTAGCTTGAAGAACCAGGGGTGACAGGGAGAGAGGGAGGGGCTGTCTGACCCTCAGTGACCAGTCAGGAGGCTACTGATGGGACAATCCAGTGCTGTTAACAGACCGTCCTGGCCCACCAGAGCAGGGAAGGAAAGGAGGCTGAGCAGGGAGAGCGAGAGAGGGTCCTTACGGCCCCGTGGAAGAAAAGTATCAACTTCTCCACATCACTTCCTCCTGGGACTGTGCACCCATCTGCCTGTCAGGGCCCCCCCAGGGTGGGAGGGTGTGCAGAGGTGGGTCTCAGAAGGTCATGCACATGACCCTGGGGGACAGTTGAGTCCACATTTAGGCCCTTCTTCTGAGCTGGATCCCCCCAGGAGAAGTCATTTTCTTTCTCATCTCCACCTAGAGACTCAAGAGGAGATTTTGTCATTTAGCCTTGCCCACTCCCTTTTTCCTCACACTCGTCCCACAGCCAATCCATCCCTAACTCCTGTCATCTCTTCTTTCAGCTAATTGTCCCTCTACAAACATCAAAGCTCTGCTGGGAGACGTTAAAGGAGACCCAAGTCAAGAGTGAAATAAACCAGGGATTGGGAGACTCCATATTGTTAAGATATGTCAGTTATTCTCAGACGAATCGTTAGTCACTGCAATCCCAACCAAAACCTCTCAAAAGTGTGTTTTTGTAGAAACCCGACAACCCGATTCAAAAATCTCTATGAAAATTTAAAGAATCTAGAATATCAAAACAATCTTTAAAAAAAAGCTGGAAACTTATATTACCTGACTTCAAGATTTACTGCAATGCTACAGTAATCAAGACAGTGCGATATCGGGCGCCTGGGTGGCTCAGTCGTTAAGCGTCTGCCTTCGGCTCAGGTCATGATCCCAGGGTCCTGGGATCGAGCCCCGCATCGGGCTCCCTGCTCAACGGGAAGCCTGCTTCTCCCTCTCCCACTCCCTCTGCTTGTGTTCCTTCTCTCGCTCTGTCTCTGTCAAATAAATAAATAAAATCTTTAAAAAAAAAAAAGCGCGATATTGCATAAGGACAAGCAAATCAATCAATGGGACAGAATACACAGTTCAGAAATTGGTCAAAAACTTTTTTTTAAGATTTTATTTATTTATTTGAGAGAGAGAATGAGAGACAGAGAGCATGAGCCGGAAGAAGGTCAGAGGGAGAAGCAGACTCCCTGGCGAGCAGGGAGCCCGATGCGGGACTCGATCCTGGGACTCCAGGATCATGACCTGAGCCGAAGGCAGTCGCTTAACCAGTGAGCCACCCAGGTGCCCAGAAATTGGTCAAAAACTTTATGATTAATTGATTTTTTGACAAAAATGCCAAAGCAAGTCAACAGGGAAGTCTTCAATACATCATGTTTGAACAATGGAATATCCACATAAGAAAAAATAAAAGAAAGAACCTCAATCACAATACACAAAAATTAATTTGAGAGAAATCACAGTCCTAAATGTGAAAAAGCAAAACTATAATGCTCCTAGAGGTGGGGAAAAACAAAAAACAGACATATTCTTCTTGACCACGGGATAAGCAAAAGTCTCTTAAACAGGACACAGAAGGCAATCACCATGAAATAGAAAATCAATAAATTAGATGTGATCGGGGCACCTGGGTGGCTCAGTTGTTAAGCATCTGCCTTCGGCTCAGGTCATGATTCCAGGGTCCTGGGATTGAGCCCCGCATTGGGCTCCCTGCTCGGCGGGAAACCTGCTTCTCCCTCTCCCACTCCCCCTGCTTGTGTTCCTGCTCTCGCTCTCTCTGTCAAATAAATAAATAAATAAATAAAAATCTTTAAAAAAAATAAATTAAATGTGATCAAAACTAGAAAATGCTACTCTTCAAAAAATACCCTTAAGTACAAGAAAATGCTAGGCACGGTCTGTTAGAAAGCATTTGCAGAACTTATAGCTGGTATAGACCTTATATCCAGAATACAGAAGACTCCTTCAACTCAATAATCAAACCACTGGAAGAAACACTTCATAAAAGACATCCTGATAGGGGCGCCTGGGTGGCTCAGTCGTTAAGCGTCTGCCTTCGGCTCAGGTCATGATCCCGGGGTCCTGGGATCGAGCCCCGCATCGGGCTCCCTGCTCCGCGGGGTGCCTGCTTCTCCCTCTCCCACTCACCCTGCTTGTGTTCCCTCTCTCGCTGTATCTCTCACTGTCAAATAAATAAAATCTTAAAAAAAAAAAAGACATCCTGATAGCCGATGAGCCAAACACACACAATACTCAACATTATTTGTCATCAGGGAGACACAAATTAAAACCACAATGGCATGCCACAACACGCCCACCAAAAGGGTCACGATGATAAGACCTGGAGTGGCGAGGGGGTACGGACTGCAAAGTGGACTGAGGGAAACTCCGGGCAGTGCAATATTGTGTCTCTCCAGAGGCACTGCGATGACATGAAAGCTCCAGTTTGTCAAAATGCATCAAACTGATCATTTAAAAGGGGTGCATTTTATCCATGTAAATCGTGCCTCAATTAAAAAAAAAAAAAAAGAGGATGAGAGAAATACCACTATCCCCGGTGTAACCTGCTCTCACCACCTGCACCGCTGGGAGCAGGGAAGGATTGCAGCTGGAGGCCCCGCCCCCCGGCAGCGGAAGCCCCGCCCCTCAGCCCCGCCCCCTGTCCCCCCAAGCGCGGGAGCCTCAGCTCAACGTGGGAAGATCAAAGCCTCAACTCGGGCCACCACTCGAAGAAAATGCATTCTGTGCCCAGTTCTGTGCCATCTGTCCTCTAACCACTCAGTCCCCTTCTGTCCCGCAGGCCTCTTCCTGTCCCCAAACTAGCCAAGTGCAGGAAAGGAGCCCAGAGGAGACCAGAGGTCACGAGGCCCCGCAGGAGACAGGGTCCTGGGGCAGCCGGGGGCGGGGGGGGGGGGAGCGGGAGGGTGTGACAGACACTGGGGGAGATCAAACAGCTGGGAGACAAAGGGAGAGAGAGGAGAACTATAAAGAGGAAATCAATATTCATTTGTTCAATGATTGAATGCCGGGAGAGATGTAGAGAGGAAAGAATCTCCGTGTTTTTCAAGTCCTCAACTGCAGCAGAAGGGAGTGGGTTAGACTGTGGGGGGCCTGCACCCCGTAGCTCCCTAGCTCCCTCGCACTGCTTTATTTTCTGCAAAACTCTTACCAACGTCTTGCCTCTCCTCCGCCCCTCTCGCAGGTCGTAACTCCGGGAGGGCTGGGACCTTGTCTGTCTGGGACAGTCCCAGCACACAGTAGGTGCTTAATAAAGGGATGGATGAAGGGCCGAGTGAATGGCAGAGGGGCAGAGAGACACACACACAGGGCAGAGGTGGGGTGTGGTTTTATGGAAAGAGCCAAAGACCTGTGATTGCCACAGGAATCAGTGAGGTCCGACTTGGGAGTACCCAACAGTGTTTGCAGATGCTTCGGGGATCACATTATTGCTGAGTTGGTTAGTTCAAGATCTAACTGTCCCTGAAACCCAGGTTTTCTCCACCTCCCGTGTTGGGCAAGGTGGCATCCACCCCAGCTCCTTGTTCCCACTGGACAGGGGAGCCATCAGGGGCTGCAGAGCAAGGGTGAACCCCACGGAGCTGGGGGAGTCTTCCCAGAACCGATGTGGAGCCACGTGAGTCTGGGTTTAAAGCCTGGCTTCCACTCAGTGCAGTGTCTGAGCAGTTGGGACTGGTGGGCCTCAGGCTTGTCAGCTGTGTGCTGGGGGGGAGGGGCGGGGGCGGGCACTTTCCTCCCCACCCTTCAGGCTCAGTCTGCCCACCTGTAAAGAGGATTATCTCCTTGGCCACCCACAAAGTGGGAATCAGTCTTCAGGCCTCACCTGTCAGAGCACCTGCTCAGATGGGAGGCTGGACCCAGTGGCTGCTGATCATCCGGAGCCCAGAGCACCAGCCTCGGGTCCCAGGGGTTGGTCCCCAGGGCAGGGAGAGTGGTCTCCCTTAGCCCATCCTTTGGGATTGTGAAACATCACATTGCTTTGAAATTTGCCCAGGTCGCAGAAGACTTACACAGGCATTTCAGAAGCGGCCCATCAATGCATGACGCAGGGCACTGTTTCATCAGTTGCCAGGCAAATGGAAATTACAACCTCACAGTAATACCTCTGTGTCCCACCAGACGGCTAAAACGAACGTCTGACAGTTCTAAGTGTTAACTCACACACGGCTGGTGAGCACGTAAGGTACTCCAGCCCCTCTAGGAAACCATTTGGTGGTATTGTTAAAAAGTGCATGTGTGCCTATCATATAACCCAGCCATTTCATTCCTCGGTCCACACCCAACAGGAATGCGTGCTTATTTCAGGGAGAAGATGAGAAGAACGTTCAGAGCACATCCTCACAATAGCCCCAAACCGGAAGCTACTCAAAGACCCATCCAGAGCAGATCATTCCTGCCCAGAGACAGGTCCAAACTTGTTGGTCTCATGACCCCTTTATGTTCTTAAAAGTCATCCAAGACCCAAAGAGCACCTGTTTACATCAGTGGTCTTTACTGCATTTACCGTATTAAAATCTAAAACTGAGGAATAAGGGGTGCCTGGGGGGCTCAGTCTTTAAGCGTCTGCCTTCAGCTCAGGTCATGATCTCGGGGTCCTGGGATCGAGCCCCAGTCGGGCTCCCTGCTCGGCGGGAAGCCTGCTTCTCCCTCTCCCACTCCCCCTGCTTGTGTTCCCTCTCTCGCTGTCTCTCTCTCTCTCTGTCAAATAAATAAATAAAATCTTAAAAAAATAAATAAATAAAAATAAAATCTAAAACTGAGGAATAAAAAATATATAACGCATTTCTCAGTTCATTTGAAATAAACCCATGACATGTTAACATAAAACGATATATTTCCACATGAAAAAATAACTGTATTTTCCCAGATGAAAGAAGTTGATGAGAAGAGCAGCACTGTTTAAAGTCTTGCAAATCTCTTTAGTGTCAGACCGAATAAAAGACAGCCGGGTCCCCGTAGCGGCTACTGGGTTCATTTGGTCTGTTGAGGTGTGTCTTGAAGGCTCTGGAAAAACCCACTGAGGGCTGGCCAGGGAATGGAAGAAAAGGCTGATTCTATCTTAGCATTATTATGAAAGTAGTTTTGATCTGGTGAGCGCCCCCCCAATAGGGTCTCGATGACCCCCAGGGGTCCCTGGGCCACCCTTTGAGATGCTTTTCCACAATAAAAAGGAAGACATAATGAGACATGCAAAACACAAATGAGTCTCATAACTCTTAACGCTGAGCAAAAGAAGCCAAGCACAAAAAGAGAGCACGCAGCGGAGACAGAGAGAGAATATGGTATGGTCCCGTTTATACAAATTACGTCTGGCACCTCAAATCTATGGAGCTAGAAGTCAAGGTAATGGAATGGTTGCCATTGATGAGGGGAGGGGGAGCAGGTGGGGAAATCAAGAAAGCCTTTTGGCGGGGCTGGTCATGTCCATTTCTTTTTTTTTTTTTAAGATTTCTTTATTTTAGAGGGGGAGGGGCAGAGGGAGAGGGAGAGAGAGAGAGAATCTCAAGCAGACTCCCTGCTGAGTGAGGAGCCCAGCCCAGGGCTTGATCTTACGCCCCTGAGATCACGACCTGAGCCAAAATCAAAAGTGAGATGTTAACCCACTGAGCCACCCAGGTGCCCTGGTTGTAATCATTTCTTGATCTAGGTGTTGATAATCGAGTGTGTTCACTTTGTGAAGATTTATCAAGCTGTACTCTTCTTCACACATAAAAGACATGTAGATGGACATGCATATGTGTGTTATATGTATTATATTATATATTATATATCGTATATCACATGGCATTCTATGTTATATACACATCATATATTAAATTTATATGTATGTGTATACACACGCATATGTATAATACACCGTGGGCCGCAACAGCAATTGCAGGTCCTAGGGACATGAGCCCTGTAGTGACTGGACCATAGGGACACACAGGGTTCCCAAAAGATGGAGCCGTTGAAGGACATAAGGGTGAGGTGACCAACCAACCCAGTTTTCTTGGGACTGTCCTGGTTTAGCACTGAAAGTCCCATATCCCAGGGACCCCTGAACCCAGGGAAATGGGGCAAGTTGCCCCCGTACTTTGCAGAGGGGATATCGACCAAGCTCAGGAGCATATTTCGGTATAACAATTGGACCCTCCACAGTGGTATGTCAGCTCTGGAGGTGAGGATTATCAACTCCAGCCTTCCTACAGGAAAACTGAGACTCAGAGAAAGGAATGCCTGGCCCAGAGACACACGGCTAACGATGAATAGACACAATTCTGGGCCTTGGCTGGTTTACCATCGAAACTGTGCCCTGGGTCTGAATGGGGTTTTCACTGGGATGGACAAACCCCGGGGTCCTGTCCGGCTCTTGAATGTCAATCGCCATTTTACTGTATTAGACATTAAACCTGAGGAATTTTTCAAATATTTTAAATACTTTTAAATTTATTTAAAATAGGGGCACCTGGGTGGCTCAGATGTTAAGCATCTGCCTTCAGCTCAGGTCATGATCCCAGGGTCCTGGGATTGAGCCCTGCACCGGGCTCCCTGCTCAGCTGGAAGCCTGCTTCTCCCTCTCCCACTCCCCCTGCTTGTGTTCCCTCTTTCACTATCTCTGTCAAATAAATAAATAAAATCTTTTAAAAAAATTCTTAAATAAAATAAAATAAATAGATTTAAAATGTATTTTTTAAAAAGTAAATAAAATAAAATGTATTTAAAATTCTATGTTAAATTTTTTTTAATGCTTTCCTTAGACACCCCAAAGCTGCGTGATGCGTCATGTCAGAGGCAGACCTCAGGGCTCTGCGTAGCTTCCTGACAGGTCAGACCCTTCCAGAACATTCCCAGGTCATCTCTGAGGGCCCTGGTCCGATGCCCCCAGACCCTCACAGTTATACCCGCTTTCCCGGTCTCCAGAACCCCTGTTACTTCCAAAGGGACAGAGAGGGGAGAGTGGATAGGAAATCAAGAAATAGGTTCATGATAAATCTTTAAAATCAACAATGTTGGCCCCCTCCTAACCCTTTTAATATAGTTTTCTGAACACCAAGCCTGTGTCCCACTCTGTCCCCCACTCCTGGCCCTGCTCCCCAGGCTCCTTATCTCCTCTGCCGCCCCCCTGTGGCCGTCCTGGCCCCTGGGTCTCACCACCAGCCGGTTCTCTGACCCTGTCCTGGACCCATTTAGCAAATGCTCCAATCCTCTTAGGCCAGGCGGGCCTCAGCAGAGCAGAGAGAGAATTAGATCAGATTTGGGGGAGGGAAGGGGGGACATATGACAGGCTGTGGGGGGAGAGCAGACAATCAGGATAGAATGAAAACTTCTGCTTCTTTGAAACCCCATGAGGAGGTCTGAGACTTCTCACACACTGAGACCCCAGGAGGGAGAGGGGGAAATGGGGGGGGGCAGGGAGGACACCTGGAAGCCGAGATGTCTTGCTCCCCATGCCTGGAAAGTGTTTTCCCCACCTTTGGCTCTCACCTCCATGGTCACCGTAGAACCTAATGCTTCTGCCTACATTTTCAGATCTCTCCTGTCCATCGAGACCCTGTTTTCTCCTCCAGAATTATTAATTCCTGGCATGTGTGTTTTTAGGGGATGGATGTTGCTTGCCCTCAGCAGCCACACCCCCACCTTCCTTCATATACAGCAGCGCGGACAGTGGTTAGACTAGGGAAGGGTTTTCAGAGCAGAGGAGAAGGTCGCCCCCGAGGACAGTCAGTTCCTTTAGCATCTGATGAAAGTTCTGGACCTCTTCCCAATGACCCCATTCTGAAGAGACACCCCCCCACCCAGGAACTCACAAACCACATTCTTTCCGGAACCTTCTAAACAGGGCAGGGCAAGACATCAAGAAAAACTCACTGAAGCAGACGGCTGTCTGGTCAGGGAACCAACGTTATGTTCAGCTCTTCCCATGTACCTGGCACTTTGCTGGGAATCTCTGGAACTCCTCCCCGACCTGATTAGATCCCGGCCCTTATCATAGCCCTTCCCTGTAAAGCTCAGATTCAAGTTGACTTTTTTTTTTTTTTTTTAAGTAGGCTCCACACCCAGCTCGGAGCCCAACAACCGGCTTGAACTCACGACCCTGAGATCATGACCCGAGCCGAGATCAAGGGTTGGACGCCTACCGACTGAGCCACCCAGGCACCCCTCGAGTTGACTTTTGACATGCTTTTTACTGTGTTCCTTTGAGTAGCTATGTTCTATGAAGTCACCTCAAACACCAAAGTAGCAAATCTGGTCCTGCTCCTAGTTTCCTGCAAGCCTCTGGTCACGTTTTCATCAACTCATCGGCGTATCACCTTGTTTAATGCATTCTGCTTAAAGAGCCCTTATTTAATATATATTGTCGATTTCTTCACATTGAACTCATGGCCAACAGGACTCTAACTCCCGCCCGAAGGAAGCTCATCTAACGCACAGATTTTCTCCCAAAGGCACATCCCAGCCTTCTTGCACCTGGGACTACCAGACAGCACCTTGGTGCTATGCATTTGAAATAGCACAATCACCAACAGCAAGCGCAAAAATGCCCTATGACCCAGCAAGTCCACCCCTAGGTATATTATGCAAAAAAACTGAAAGCATCCACTCAAACAGATACGTGTGTATTCATGTTTGCAGGAGCACTATTCACAATAGCCAAAAACAACCCAGCGTGCATCAACAGGTAAATGGAGAAACACAATGTGGTCTACCCATACAGTGGAATATCATCCAGCCGCAAAAAGGAAGGACGTGTTTATACATGCGACAACATGGAGGAACATCGAACATACTATGCTGGGGCACCTGGCTGGCTCAGTCAGAAGAGCGTGAGACTCTTTTCTTTTTTTCTTTTTTTAATTTATTTTATTTTTTTTAAAGATTTTATTTATTTATTTGAGAGAGAGAGAGAATGAGAGACAGCACGAGAGGGAAGGGGATCAGAAGGAGAAGCAGACCCCCTGCTGAGCAGGGAGCCCGATGTGGGACTGGATCCCGGGACTCCAGGATCATGACCTGAGCCGAAGGCAGTCGCTTAACCAACTGAGTCACCCAGGCGCCCTCTTTTCTTTTTTTAAAAAAAGATTTTATTTATTTGTGAATAAGGGAAATAATGAGTGGGAGGTGGGGGGTAGAGGAAGAAGCAGGCTCCCCGCTGAGCAGAAAGCCCGATGTGGGACTGGATCCCAGGACCCCGGGATCATGACCCGAGCCGAAGGCAGATGCTTCACCGGCTGAGCCATCCAGGAGCCCGGGCTGAGGCTGTTGATCTTAGGGTTGTGAGTTCGGGCCCCATGTTGGGTGTAGAGATTACTTAAAAATAAAATCTTAAAAAAAATTTTTTTTTAAGGAAGACGTTATGCTTAGTGAATAAGCCAGGCATGGAAGGACAAATATCCCATGATTCTACTTATATGAGGTACTTAGTCAAATTCATAGAGATGGAGAATGGATTGGACATTATCAGGGGCTGAGAGAAGGCAGAAAGAGGAGTTCCTGTTTCTGTCCCGGGGAGGATGAAGAAGTTTTAAGTATGGGCAGTGGTGATGGTTACACAATAACATAACCATTTTAGTATTGTGATTGTATTTAATGCCACCGAATAGTGTACTTACGAATGGTTAAAATGATAAATATCGTGTATAATATATATGTAAAACAACAATTTTAAAAGCACAAAAATATTAAAAGCATTAAATATTCCTCAAAAGGACACTTGTTTACAGTATAAGAGCTGAAACAAAAAGGCGGCTGGAAACGTGAAGTTGATCACTCGAATTTTTCACCGCTCTGCACGTGTCTGTGAACAACTAGGAAAACGCGGGGAGCATTTGTTTTGGGGTGACAAGGAAATTTTAGCAAGTAGGGAGATTCACAAATACGGAGTGCATGAACAAGGAGGAGGGGGTGTATTTCAAAAACGAAAGAGGAAGCAGAGGGCAAAGTCCAGAGACACAGGAAGGAATGTCAATCACAGAAAGCCCAGAAGGTTCTAGAAGGCAGAGACCAACTCCCCCGCCCCCATCAGTCCATCTCTCCAATGTTGTCTTCAAAGTTCCGCTTGCTCATCTTTGACCACCCTACCTGGGGCCCCCTCTCCCTTGGGGAGTGACGCCTCTCCTTTGCACAGAGAACAGGGAGGGGTCTGGCGGTCTGTGAGCATCTCCTGGGCAGGAGGTGGAGATGAGTCAATCATACTGAGAGGACCCAAATCAGGGCTTGCCTGGGAGGGGTTGCAGAGGAGATAAGGAATTGATAGATGGGGAGGGAGCCATTGTTTCTGTTCTGACTGAATCAAAATTCAGTGGATTAGTTCTTTCTTCTTAGCCCACATTTCCACCAACTCCCTTCCTACCTCCCTCTCTGTTTGTGCAGGTAGATTCTGGACTACAGACGACATCCCCATCCATCTGAATCTGGGAAGCCCAATGAGGAACTCCTGCTCCCGCAGCTGGTTTCCATCCAGCCCTGGAAGGAGTCAGGTCAGAAGAATGGAGAGCTGAGCATCAATGTGCCCCGTGCAGCACCCAAAGCCAGAAGGTGTCCTTAGTTTTCTTGCTTGCAAATCAAATAATTAATAATAAGAAGAAGAAGAAGTAGAAAAGAGAGAAAATGAGCGTCTGCATTCTCCATAATCCCTGGGTAATTAATTTTTGCTGGGTGTTTGCATAATTAATATATTATGTGTATACTTATCTTTTGAGTTGTTTATTTAATGCCTACATTCTCAGAAATGAACAGTGTGCCTGAGACATTACCTGGTGTCAGAAACTGCGGGCTCATTCAATCATTTAATACATCATTAGTCATTAACTTTGTGCCTTTCTAAGTCTCTGCCACTCAAACAAAATAAAAAATACATTACAAATCATCAACTGTTACTAAAAGTTCTACCCCTGGGATGCCTGGGTGGCTCGGTCGGTTAAGCGGCTGCCTTCGGCTAGGGTCATGATCCCAGCGTCCTGGGATCGAGTCTCACATCAGGCTCCCTGCTCGGCAGGAGGCCTGCTTCTCCCTCTCCCACTCCCCCTGCTTGTGTTCCTGCTCTCACTGTTTCTCTCTCTAGCAAATACATAAATAAAATCTTTAAAATAAATAAATAAATAATAAAAGTTCTACCCCTGATTCCTTTTCACTGTTAAGTATCTTTCCACAGACTGAGGTGGCCGAAAAGTATTTAATCACCCTCTTAGTAGTGAGCATGAGCTCCTGTAATGAACTCAGTTCCTTGAAATTTCAAATAGCGCTTCTACACAATAGGCAAACATCTCCCAGGATAAACCTCTTATGATAAAACCACTGAGTCAGAGGGCACTGTGCTCATTCGATCCTTTACCAGATCCTCGCTGGCACCAACTCCAAAATCTCCAAAAATTCTTTGTTAGCAACCTCGACTCCATCAATGGTGATGGAAAGCCGCATTCCCACCCTCCGCCCCATCAGCTCTAGATGCAGCCCGTCACTCAGATCTTCATCAATCCGGTGGGCAATATAATAAGCATTTCATCAATGTATTTTTTGATTGATCTGTATCCACATAATATAAAGTTCTCCCACTTAAGGTGTACAATTCAATGGTTTTTTTCCATTGGGCATCCATCACCACGATCAACCATAGACCATGACATCACCCCAAATTGAAACCCTGTAACTATTCAAGGGAGTCCCAATTTTCCCCTCCCCCGATCATTGCTGTCTCCATGGATTTCTCCATCGTGCACATTTCATGTACCTGGAATCATACCTATGTGACCTTTTGTGTCTGGCTTCTTTACGTTCACGGGACATTCGCAAGGTGCATCCATGTAGCGTGAGTGAGTACTCCCTTTTATGGTTGGAGTTAAATAATATTCCATTGTGTGAATATAGGGCATTGTGTCACTTCATCAGTTGACGGACATTTCAGTTTGTTTCCACCCTTTTGCTATTCTGAATGGCGCTGCCATGACTTTCCTATATTTAAATGTATATTTTCACAGCTTAGGTGGGCTTGTCCATCCATTCACGCCTCTGTTGGACAAATAAATTGCTACTCAGCAAAACCTAGGAGGGCAGGGATATTATTTCCCTAGTCACCACTGTGTTCCCAGAGTACTTATGAGGTGTCACGCCTGTCTGACGAGGAAGAGTTGATGGGTTATGGTACTTTCCACGAAGGAACTCTAAGTAGAGGATCAACATTGACCCCCACTCTCTCACCACCTCACCCCGCCCCGGAGAAGTCACAGTGAGTGATTAGTCCTTTCCCCCTGTGGGACTGGGGGCTGGGACCTCAGTGGCAAGACAACTTTGGTCCCACCCTCAGGGGCTCTAGCCCAGGGGAGCTGGACTTACAATAATGATGAGCTAGACCTACAATAACAATTGTAGATAGACCTAAAATAACAGTGTTCATATGCCTTATTTAATTTTGAACTTGATCTTCTGTGTAATACATTCCAAAAGCATGAGAAGGTCAGATTCCCCATCCTCCCACCCGCCAACCCCAGCTGTGACCCCCTCTTCTCAATCTGTGCCAATCTACCAACAAAATGTTACATTTCATTTATTTTTATTTTTTTTAAATATTTTATTTATTTATTTGACAGAGAGAGAGAGACAACACAAGCAGGGGGAGCAGGAGAGGAAGAAGCAGGCACCCCACTGAGCAGGGAGCCCGATGCCGGGCTTCCAGGACCCTGGGATCATGACCGGAGCCAAAGGCAGACACTTAACCGACTGAGCCACCCAGGCGCCCCTTATTTCTTTTAAAAATGAAACAGAAGGTGGCCTCTGGTCACGCCTTATACACCAAGGAAATTACTAGATGCTCCCTTGTGGACAGCAGAACCATTGACTTGGTGACGCATATGTTCTCACCTGCCCAAGAAGGAGAAAAAGATGTCCAATTAAGGCAGAATCTTGCCAGAAAGGAAGGGGCATAATGTCCACTTACGGTAGAATACCACTGTGAGGTACTCCAGCAAACCTCGAACGACGAGATCCCTTTGCTTTGCCTCCTTTCGTGTCTGATCACCTATCCTATGCACCCTTCCTCTCCCTCTGATGAAAATAAAAGCCCTCCCCGGGACCTGAACCTTGTAAGCTGTGTTCTCCCCCACTTGAGTCCCGAGCAGACCCTACGCCAGGGAGGAGCTCAGTCCGATGTTTAGATGTGGGTCTGTGAAGCTTGAGGGGCTGGCTCCCCGGGCCCCGAGCTCCTGCGTCCAGCACACAGAGCAGCCCCTGCTCATTCATTCACTAAGAGGAAAGGGCAGCCGTCCACCTGCACCCCCATCGGGCTCCATCCCGTAGGAAAACCAGCAGCACGGACCCCAAACCACCCTCGGGGCCAGCGTGTCTGAGCACCCCTCTGTCCAGGACTCGGGGGCCACTTAGAGAAGGGACCAGAAGGCGAGAGTGGTGTTGGGGGCCACGGTTGCTGGACCGACCGGGCAGGAGAGGATGGAGGCTGGATGGGGAAGTGGGGGGCTGCGGCTCCCAGGACTGGGAAGGGATGGGATGACCCCAGGGCACTGGCTGGAGGGGCCCTTTCCTGGGGCGGGGACCCCGCACCATGAGCAGCGTGGGGTTCCCCTGGGCGAGAGCCCCCTGAGGGTGTGACCAAGGCTGTCTTGCCACTGAGGACCCAGCCCCCAGCCCCGCCCCCACCCACAGGGGGGAAAGGATTACTCACTGTGACTCCTCCAGGGGTGGGGCTGAGGGTGGGTGAGAGAGGGAGAGTCCCAGGACCCTCAGGCTGGGTCTGGGTGGGCACAGCTTGCCGGTGGGATTTAAGCCCCAGGTCCTGTGGGCCGAGCCTCACACGCAGCAGCCGAGGAGCGGTGAGGATGCAGGAGCCAGACCCTCCCGCAGGTGCGCCTGGGCCTACCTGAGCGGCCTGGGCCGGGGTCGGCGGGGGGTTGTCGGCTGGCCGCTGTGGCTGAGGCTGGGGAGTCCTCCTGTCCGGGTGGGGGGGTCCCACCCTGTGCTGTGGGGACTTCTGTGGAGCTGGGGCGTGGACTTAAATTCTTGGGGTGGGCTGAGCAGAGGGCCTGGTGGGCACTGGCCCCCTGCAAGTGTGAGGGAGGCTTTGGCCGTTGGTGGGAGGGGCTGGGGGGCCTGGCGAGGTGGGAGCCCACGTGAGGCAGCAAGCTGGCTGAGCCTGGGGCGCCCACCGTACCGGCCTTCCATGGCTGTGGGCCCTGGAATCACAAGACCGGAACTGTTTATTAGGCCCATTTCAAGGACGCGGACACTGAGGCCCAGATGCGCCCAGGGACTCGGGCTGGAAGGGGGAGAGCCAGGGCCTGACCCCGGGGCATCTGGGCCACAGGCTGCCTCGAATCCACAGCTGGGCCTCGTACCGCAGGCCTGAGCCTCCCACCTGCTCACAAGGGCCTGGCTTGTCTGACCCTGTTTCTCCTGCGACCAGGCCCCCCAGCACCCCAAAGGCTCCCAAGGCTCCGGAAGAAGCGCACAGTGTACCTCAAGGAGCAGCTGCAGGAGCTGAGGAAATATTTCACGATGAACCGTTACCCGAGCTACGAGGAACGCCTCACCCTGGCGGCCAGGCTCGACCTGGAGGAACATCAAGTGCAGGTATGACCCCCCCGTCCCCCTTGTCCCCAGTCTTCACAAGATCCACGAAGAAGGTGGCACTTCCTGGGGGCTGAGCCCTCCCCCGCTACTGCTGAGTAGACTGAGGCCAGAGGGTCCCACAAAGTTAGCAAGGGGCCCCCTGTGTAGACCCAGGGCTGGACCCCAAGTTCACCTCAACCCCTGTGCTGTCCAAACCAGCCAACATGATCCTGCCCAGACTGAAGCCCTAATGGATCTCCAGGCACCAGCACTCAGGGTCTCTGTGAAGCCCAGCCCCTGGGCTCCAGGGTGCCCACGCCCTGCCCCTCCTGCCCTCTGCACCCTCCCCTGCAGCCTCCTGCACCCCGCACCCCAGGGACCTCAAATTGGACCTAGGGCCATAGGGAGCGGTATGAGGCCAGCTTTTTTTTTTAATTTAAATTCAATTAATTAACATATACTGTATTATTAGTTTCAGAGGTAGAGTTCAGTGATTCATCAGTCTTAGATAACACCCAGTGCTCATTGTATCACGTGCTCTCCTTAATGCCCATCACCCAGTTGCCCCATCCCCCCCCCAACTCCCCTCCAGCAACCCTCAGTTTGTTTCCTATAGTTAAGAGTCTCTTATGGATTGTCTCTCTCTCTGATTTCATCTTGTTTTATTTTTTCCTCCCTTCCCCTATGCTCCTCTGTTTTGTTTCTTAAATTTCACATATCATTGAGATCATATGATAATTGTCTTTCTCTGACTGACTTATTTCGCTTAGCATAATACCTTCTAGTTCCATCCACTTCATTGCAAATGGCAAGATTTCCTTTTTTGATGGTTGCATAATATTCCATTGTGTATATATATATATATATATATATATGTGTGTGTGTGTGTGTATATATATGTGTGTGTATATATATATGTGTATATATATATATGCGTATATATATATATCACATCTTCTGTACCCATTCATCTGTCGATGGACATCTGGGCTCTTTCCATAGTTTGGCTATTGCGGACATGCTGCTATAAACATTGGGGTGCAGGTGCCCCTTCGGGTCACTACATTTGTATCTTTGGGGCAAATAACCAGTGGTGCAATTGCTGGGTCGTAGGGTAGCTCTATTTTCAACTTGTTGAGGAACCTCCACACTGATTTCCAGAGTGGCTGCACCAGCTTGCATTCCCACCAACAGTGTAGGAGGGCTCCCCTTTCTCCACATCCTCCCAACATCTGTTTTCTGACTTGTTAATTTGAGCCATTCTGACTGGTGTGAGGGGATATCTCATTGTGGTTTTGATTTGCATTTCCCTGGTGAGACAGGCTTTTTTTCTCCCGAGCAGCCCCACCCCTGGGATGAGGCAAGCCCTTTCACACCTCCTCCTTGTCCCCTCTGTCCCTCCCTCCAGGTATGGTTCAAGAACCATCGGGCCAAGCATGCGAGGCTGCAGGGACTGCCCAAAGGGCGAGGTCGGGGAGCCCATGCTGCACCCCAGGGCCCTGGAGCCCCCGCCCCTGATTCTATCCCTGCCCCTGCCCCCACCCTGGTCCCTTTTCCCTTCCGTGCTCCTTTCCCTGTCCTTGCCTCTGTTCCTGCCCCGGATCCTGCCTCGGCCCCAGTCCCTGGGAGACCCACGTTCCCAGGGAGCCTCGGCATCTGCAGGCCCGCTCGGCTCAGCCTTGCGCGGGTCTCCCCGGCAGCAGATCCCAGCGTCTACAGCCTCCGCCGGGCCTGGTGGGACCCAGAGCAGGGCTCCCAGGGCCACGTCCCCACTGCCCAGGCCCCTGCCTCAGCCCCAGCCTGGCCTCAGAACTCCTTCGCCTCGGACTTCTCGCCAGACCCCATACTGGCCCCCAATTTCACAGGGCTCCACTTGCCCCAAGACCCTTTGGAGGAGCCCTCTTTCCCCTTGATGTCCAGATCCCAAGAGGGAGATGACTCTGCAGATGACAGTGACTCAGAACTCAGGAGGTTACTGGATTTATAGGGGAATCTGTCCCCACGGAGTCCTGCAGTTCCCACGGGGTCAGAGGGGATGAGAGTTTGATCGGCCTGCAGTTGGCCGCCCGTGGGTGAGGACAGGGGTCGCGGTCAGGTGCTCTGTGGCGGGAACACGCCCCTCTTCACCCCACCTGCGGAGGTGGCATCTCGTGTTCACTGTGAGCCCACCCACTCATTGTGGGGCCCCCACAGCATTATTTAGGGTACACATGGGCATTTGTGTGGGATCCCAGGGGTCACGCGGAACCTCCGCTCGCAGCTTCTGTTTGCTTCTCAATGCTCCAGGAGCTTTCTACCGGCCTTGACCGGCCTGGTTCGCCCAGCCCTCCTCTGAGGGTCGGCGCCCTTGGAAACATTTAGGATGTGGGACCTTTTAATGCTTGCCAGGCGGCTGGCTTGAGGCATCACTGTGGTGATCATCCATTTACTGATGATCTAGAAGTTACGCCCTCTCACATGTTAGTTGGACATTAGGAGTAGTCACAGTGTTTTCTGGTTTTTTAGCCCATTTTTCTTTTTTTTTTTTTTAAGTAAGCTTTACTCCCAGTGTAGGAGTGGGGCTTGAACTCAGGACCCTGAGGTCAAGAGTCACACGCTCTATATCCACGGAGCCAGCCAGGTGCCCCATTTTTATCTTTAACCCATTTATCCTTACATCCCTTTTGATTGCAAATATTTTTCCTATTTGTATTTTTTTCATAAATAAAATTTTGTGATTTGAATGTTGTCTAGTTCAGTGCTTCTCATTATCTGTCCTTACGGACCAGTGTCTTTTTTCCTTACCGTCAGTGACACAGTGAGATGCTGTAAAGCAAAATAAAATTATTAACAAAAAGGAAAAATAACGTAAAACAAAATAAGCCCCATTTTCAAATTGACATAAAAGTTTATAAAAGCTGACATCCCATGGGTCTACACGCCTTGTCATACTGTCGAAACGGTTTACAGAAGGCATCGGTTTGAGATCCCCGGGGTACTGCTTTGACTATAGCTAAGGTTTAATTTGGTTTGGCTTCCTTTTTCTGCTCTAAGTTCATGCTTTTTGCTTTTGCTTTCTTGTTTAAGAAATCTTTCCAGCGGGGCGGGGGGGCAGGGGTGTCTTTCATTAGCACTTGGTCATAAAGATAGTCTGTTTCGTCCTCTAAAATCTTTATAGTTTTATCTCATGTTTAGGAGGTCTTAAATACATCTAGAATTGGTTCTGTATGGTGTGAGGTAGGGACTCAGGGATTTTTCTTCTTTTTCAGAGATTTTCAGTGGTCAGTTGATGAAGAGCCTGGTAATTTGTCATAAATCAAGGGTCCTTTCACGTATGGGTCAGGATCTACAAAGTCTATATTTGGGGTCCATGGTCTCTATCCTTCTACCAATTCCATGCTCCCTCTTGGCTCCAGCTTCTCTGCTGCCCCCCTGTGGCCGTTCTGGCCCCTGGGTCTCCCCACAGCTGTTTCTCTGACCCTGTCCTGTTCCTATTTAGCAAATGCTCCAATCCTCTTAGACCAGGCCAGCCTCAGCAAAATATAAGGAGAATTAGCAGGGATTTAGAGGGACACATGACAGACTGGGGTGGGGAGTGCGCAATTAACCCCTCCTGCTTATGAGAGAGCCCCCGGTAGAAATGTACACAGAAAAACACCCTAAGACCCCACAAGGAGACAGAGGGGCAGAGAAACGGGAAGAGAGGGTAGAGATGGGGGGAGGGGGACAGAAAGAAGGGGAAACTGAGGCACTGGAGTTTCTTGCTCTCAAAACCAGAACATGCAGCCCCCCTCCCCCAGCATGTCACTTCCCATGTGACAGCAGCTGTCCTATATGCTCTAATATCCTTACAAAAAGGTCCTTTAAGGCAGGCAGCTTAATCCCTCGCCTCCAAGAGGTCACACCAAACATCAGAGCATTCGAGTGCCTTTCCAAGAAAACAGCAAGTGCCCGAGCTGCATGGGCAAGCACCAGGCCGCCCAGCTGGAGAGCATGGCCCTTAACCTTCTGTGCCAACAAATTGTGCCAAGCCCATCTGCTTCTTGGACTCTTCTGAATAGGACACGTGGACAGCTGGACGTCCATGGGACTCTGGATAACAACCACACCCTCTCCCTGTGCACGGGTGTGAGTCATATGGAGTGTGCCATTTATATGCTCAGCACAGAGCCTGATTTATAGGAAGCACTGAGCAAGTGGGTGGTCTTACCCTTCTGCCACCAGACAAGCCCCCACCCCCCACATCTCCTCCCTCTTCTCCCACCTCTCTGCCCTGCCCGCACCCATGTTTCCCATTTCCTCTCCTTCTCTGGTCTCTCCCTCCCCCGCCCCGCCCATCCCCCAGTCCTTGGGCTTCTCCCCAGCAGGTTTCCTTGGCCTTGACCCGACTTACCACCTGCCCCCACCCTCTTAGGCCAGGTCAGCGTCTGCAGAATCCAAGAATGTTCATAGCAGCTCTATTCATGGCAGACAAAAATGGAGACAGCTCGAGTGGATGGACCAACAAAATTATGGTATATCCATACAGCAGCTGCCACTTAGCAATGGAAAGGAACAAACTATGGATACACACAGCAATATGGGAGAATCTCAAAATCCTTATACTGAGTGGGGAAAAAAGCCAGGCACAAGAGATGATATACTGTGTGATTTCATTTCTATGAAATTCTATAGGAGGCAAAAACACATCTATTTTTATTTATTTATTTATTTGAGAGAGAGAGAATGAGAGACAGAGAGCATGAGAGGGAGGAAGGCCAGAGGGAGAAGCAGACTCCCTGCTGAGCAGGGAGCCCGATGAGGGACTCGATCCCGGGACTCCAGGATCATGACCTGAGCCGAAGGCAGTCGCTTAACCAACTGAGCCACCCAGGCGCCCCACATCTATTTTTAACAGAAAGCAAATCGGTGGTCTCCAAGGTTGGAAGCATGGAGAGAAAAGGACTACAAATATGCCCCAAGGAGCTTTGGGGGGTAATGGGTGCTGATATCGGATCAATTACAATGAACACTTCAGACCTGTATACTTTATTTAATGCAAATTAAATAACAATTTTAAAAGTTTAAGGAAAGATTTTTTAGAAGTGTGTAAGCTTTTAATGTAAGGGTTTCTTGGTGAGAAGCGGGGATTTGAGAAGGATTAAGTGAGTCAAATCATATAATTTTTTTTTAAGGGAGGGGGCAGAGGGAGAGAGAGAATCCCAAGCAGGCTCCACACAGAGCACGGAGCCTACTGCAGGGCTCTATCTCAGATAGAGATAGATCTCCTAACCCTGAGTTCATGACCCGAGCCAAATCCAGAGTTAGACATTTAACCGACTGAGCCACCCAGACCCCCCAAATCATATAAATCTTAGCCAAGCCTGAGCTTCTAAGTGCTCAACAAATAGCATCCACCAAGACGATGGTTAATGATAGCATCACATAAAGAACTTTCTCATTGTCTTTTTCTGCTTCTGTCTCTCTCCAACCCTCCACCTGTTGCATCCCTTCCCTGCCTTCTTGTCTGGGTCCCCAGTCTCCATCTGTCACTCAACTCCTCCCAGGTTCCCATCTTCTTCATCTGTTCCTGACCCCCTTCCTCCTTTCCCCTCCTGCATTTTGGACTCTCATCTCTCAGTCTCTGTATCTCTTTCACCCTGAGTCTCTGTAGCATAGAGTAACTCAGGGCTGGACCAGACCCCGGCAGCACCAGGTATCTGCTGTGTAACTTGGGGCAGGCAACTACACCTCTCTGAGCCTCGGCAGTCTCAGCTGGACATGCAACAGGCTGCATGTAGTGACTTCCTTCGCAAGAGCACAACTGGATAGACCCTACCACAGCCAGATGATTGTGTAGCCTTGATCTGATGTGAACTCCGCGGTCTTCCTCTCCAGACCTATAACCCCAATCTAGTCATGAGGAAAACTTCAGACAAATTCCATAGAGGGGTGTTCTCCAAAATATCTGACCCATACTCCTCAACACCATCCAGGTCCTCAAAACAAGGAAAGTCTGAGAAACTACCCAAGCTGAATGGAGCCTAAGGTGACGCAGAATGTGGTGTCCAGGACAGGATCCTGGAACAGAAAAAGGACATTCGGGAGAAACTAAGGAAAACTGAATAAACTAAGGGCTTTAGTTAATAAGAGTGTATCAATATTGGTTTACTCATTGTAATAAATGCACCTGCTCAGGTAAGATGTGAATGGAGCGCTGGATATGTATCTTCTTAATTTTTCTGTAAATCTGAAATCACCCCCCCCAACCCTCCTTCCCAGACCTTCCCCCTCCCTCTGTTTCTCCTCTCTGGTGGGAGCGCCCCTCGCCCCCTCTGCTGGGCGCTGCCTCCCCCCTGCTCCCGCTTCCCTCTGCTGCTCCCCTGTGGCTGTCGCCGCAAGAGGTTCTCTGACCCTGCCCTGGTCCCATTTATTTAGCAAATGCTCCAATCCTCTTAGGTCAGCCCGGCCTCAGCAGAGCAGAGAGAGAATTAGATCAGGTGGAGGGGAGGGAAGGGGGGAGACATGTGACAGGCTGTTGGGGGAGGGCAGACATATAACAGAGTGGACAGGCCCGGGGGCTTCCAGGATGCAACAAAAGCTCCTTCCGCTTATCCAACAGACGCTGGTAGGGACAGACACAGAAGGGCATCAGGGAGACAGGTGCAGAGGGCGGGGAGACCCAGCACAGAAGCATCGGGGTGGGCAGTGTCGGGCATCTTGACCCGCTGAGTGCCTGCAGATTTCGTTACCTCTCATCTAGATATCTAGGGGGTCTCTAAATAGCATCTCCCTCTGAGGGCACCCTGAGGGTTTTTTTGGCGACGAGGCTGACCCCAGGTCTGAGGTGGGAAAAACCAAGACAAGCCTGGAACATCTTGTCCCCCACAAAGATACGAAGCTCTCAGAGATTACTGAGCTTTTATGTCCAAGGACCCAGGGACCACCTCCAAGAAGCTTCAATTTAAGCTTCAAAAGAAATACATCTGCAACAGGTTGAAATACATCAGAAACATAAACACTGATGGGTTCACAATGGTCCTCAAAAAAGAAAGAAAGAAAAAAAAACTGGAGAAAGTTGTTGAGACTCCAGTGTAATATTCCAAACACTGCTACATTAGGAAGAATCGTGTATTCCTCCTGCCTTTCTTGTGGAAACTGTAATTTGGTGTAAACAAATAGCTAAAGAAGGAACCTTAGAATTAAGTAATCTTGGGGGCGCCTGGGTGGCTCAGTCAGTTAAACATCTGCCTTTGGCTCAGGTCACGATCCCAGGGTCCTGGGATGGAGACCCGCATCAGGCTTCCTGCTCAGTGGGAAAACTGCTTCTCCCTCTGCCTGCGGCTCCCCCCACATGTGCTCTCTCTCTGTCAAATAAAAAAATCTTAAAAAAGAAAAAGAAAAGAGCTATTATGCCATGAAAAGACATGGGGGTAAGTTAAATGCATATTCCTAATTGAAACAAGCCAATCTGAAAAGGCTACATACTGTATAATTCCAACTACATGATATTCTGGAAAAGACAAAACTAGGGACACAGTATAGCGATCAGAGGTTTCCAGGAATTAAGGGGGAGGGATGAACAGATGGAGCACAGAGGATTTTGAGGGCAGTGAGCGTGTTGCAATGGGGAATACATGTAGATTATTATAGGGTACTGTGATGGTGAATACATGTCATTATATATTTGTCAAAACCCATAGAATGTACAACACCAAGAATGAACCCTAATGTAAATTATGGACTCGAGGTGATAACGTGTCAATAGAATTTCACTGATTGCAACAGAAGTACCACTATCGTGGGGGGGGGTTGTCGATTTGGGGGAGGCCATGCGTATGTGAGGGTAGGTGGTATACAGGAACTCTCTGGATTTTCTGCTCAACTTTGCTGTGAACCTAAAACTGCTCTGAAAAAATAAGGTCTTCTTTTTTAAATATTTTATTTATTTGACAGAGAGAGAGCACAAGCAGGGGGAGCAGGAAAAGGAGAAGCAGGCCCCCTGCTGAGCAGGGAGCCTGATGCAGGGCTCAATCCCAGGACCCTGAGATCATGACCTGAGCTGAAGGCAGATGCTCAACTGAATGAGCCACCCAGGGACCCCCGGATAGGCACATCTATAAAGTAGATTAGTGGGTACCATCAGATGGAGGGAGGGAGGAATGAGAGGTGGGTGCTTAATGGGTTCAGAGTTTCTTTTTGGAATGAGGAAGTGTTCTGGAACTGGAAAGTAGTGATATTTGCACATGATTGGAAATGTACTAAATGTCACCGAATCAATCGTGTACCTTAAGATAGTTAAAATGGTAAATTTTAGGTTATGTGTATTTTACTTCGATTCAAAAAACTGCAGGGTGACAGGTACAAAAAGAAAGTGTGCTGGCGGGGTGTCTTCCTCTTCCTTCCTGTTTTGGACACAGATGTGATGCCTGGAGTTGCAATGGCCATCTTGCCACCATGAGGCAAAGAAGCAAGCAGATAAAAACCCAGCAAACTAAAGAGAAGAGAATAAAAAGAACAATTCTGAAACCTTGATCACATTGTTGAGCTGACCACCAACCTCAAGACTTCTTAACAATACATGTCCTTGAATTTCTTTTAAATAGGCTCCACCCGCAATGTGGGGCTTGAACTCACGCCCCTGAGATCAAGAGTCCCACGCTCTATGGGCTGAGCCAGCCAGGTGCCCCAATAAATGTCCTTGAAGTTAAAAAAAAAAAAAACACAACTTTTTTTAAGGTGAGAGGAACAGCCTGTCATGAGGCACTGCGACATGGAGCCACTGCGAGGTAGGGCTGAGGGGAGAGGGGGGTTCAGTCTTTCCCCCAGAGGAAACCTCTGGGCAAAACCTCGAGGGCAAAACCTCTCATTTTGCACTTGATCCTGGTGACGCCCAGCCTCCACCTGGCGTTGCTTTGATACCTCACCCCCATTTCCCTTGCTTCCTCCCTCCATTAAATCATCACCCTGATAGGTGAGGACATTTGTCTGAGGTCCCACAGCCAGCAAGTACTGAAGCTGGGACTGGTTATAGACTAAATGGAAGGGGCCCAGAGAGAGCACTTGAAGAGAGAGAAGATATACTTTTCCCTTCTGTGTATTTATTTGAAAAGGGTCATGTCACCACGCCAAACATGGTGATTCACTCGACTACACGAAATCTCAACGACCAGAAGGGGATGCTCTGGTTACCCGGAGGGATGCGGGGGTGCTGTTCTCAAAATGGCCACACGGTGTCGCTGTTGGACAAGAATTCACTGTGTCTCCCGGTTGCGGAAAGGAGGGACCTTCCCGGCTGCATTCTTTTTGTTCTTGAAGGTGTGAACTGTCCCAGTTAAGCAAAAATAGGATCGTGGCACTTTCTCTTCCAGGCACAAGGTAAAATTAAAATAAAAGGACCAGGGTAGGTATTTCTAGCGCTCACCAATTGTTCCAGATCACCTCCCCTTCCTGAATACAGGAAGACTGCAGTCCCCTGCCCAGTTCTGCCGGTGGGCGGGGCCGTGTGCCCGTTCTGGCCAATGGGCTGCGAGGAGAGCGGGTGAGCGTCACTTCCTTGCTGACGCCTTTAAGAGACGGTGCGTGGGTCTCTCCGCTCTTCCCCAGCCAGGTGTTCTGAGGATGCTGTGGGTCCAGACGCAGCAACAGGAGTCTCCAGAAGTTTAGCTCTGCAGCTGCTCAATAAGGGAACTGGGGGCGCCTGCGTGGCTCAGTCCGTTAAGCATCTGCCTTCAGCTCAGGTCATGATCTCAGGGTCCTGGGATCGAGCCCCCCTTGGGCTCTCTGCTCGGTGGGGAGTCAGCTTCTCCTTCTCACTCTCCCTCTGGGCTCTCTCTCTCAAATAAATAAATAAAATCTTTTTAAAAAAATAAGGTAACCATTGGCACATGCCATGCGTATTTGATTGTAAATTTATTTTTTTTTATTTTTTTTTAAGATTTTATTTATTTATTTTGAGAGAGAGAATGAGAGACGGAGAGCATGAGAGAGGGTCAGAGGGAGAAGCAGACTCCCCGCCGAGCAGGGAGCCCGATGCGGGACTCGATCCTGGGACTCCAGGATCATGACCTGAGCCGAAGGCAGTCGCTTAACCAACTGAGCCACCCAGGCGCCCTATTTTTTATTTTTTAAAAAGATTTATTTGAGAGAGAGAGAGCGTGTGCACAAGGGGGAGGGGCAGAGGAAGAAGGAGAGAGAGAATCTTAAGCAGGCTCCACGCCCAGCGTGGAGCCAGATGCAGGGCTCAGTCCCATGACCCCAAGACCACCACCCCAGCCAAGACCAAGAGTGGGATGCTCAACCGACTTCACCACCCAGGCGCCCCTGAATGTAAATTTAAATAAAGTAAAATAACACATTCAGCAGCTCCTCAGTGACACTCACCACATTCCAAGTGCTCAACAGCACCGTGGAGCCGGCAGCCATATTGTTGCACAGAAAAAGTCCATCCTCAAAGAAAATTCTGCTGGACAGTGCCTCTCTAGACCACTGAACGCACGCACAGAGGACAGTTGCCCTGGAGAGGACTTTGCATGTGTTGTGTTCATCCATTGAGATTTGGGTTTGGTTTTGTTTACTTGTTTCCACTGAAGCATAACCTAGCCTAGCCTCACACGTAGGATGTCTTGCGTAAAGGGCTTGAGAGTTTTGTGTCATTTAAATTGTCAATTGGCGGGGCTCCTGGGTGGCTCAGTCGTTAAGCGTCTGCCTTCAGCTCAGGTCACGATCCCAGGGTCCTGGGATCGAGTCCCACATCGGGCTCCCTGCTCTGTAGGAAGCCTGCTTCTCCCTCTCCCACTCCCCCTGCTTGTGTTCCTGCTCTCGCTATCTCTCTCGCTGTCAAATAAATAAATAAAAATCTTAAAAAAAAAAAAATTGTCAATTGGCAGCACAACCAACGCTAAGCCAAATGGAGAAGTGAGAGCTGCAGGTGGTGTCGCTAGGCAGACCCCAATATGAACTGAGCGGGCAGACGGGGTCAAGGTCAGGCTCCGACAAGTCTTAGTTGCCCACTTTCTGTGATCTGTCTCTACCTGGCTTAGAACGCAGCCACCAAAGAATAGTTTGACTAAGAAAAGCGTCAGAATCCTTAGAAATGAAGACATGCTCGGTGGTGGGGAGCACTGTTTCTCACTGCTATTGTTGATGGTTGTCTTGGGACTTTTCCCGGAAATCACAGCATATAGATCAGCGGAACACAGGCACAACCTCGTGAGCCATCGGCATTGACTTCAGGCAGGAACCACATCATCTCTGTCCTCCTGGAACGAGCGGCTCAGGTTTGAGAGTTCTTCAGCTTAGAACTGTATCTGAGTTGAGGCAAGTGGCCTCCATAATTCCAAAAGCATTAAGAGCTCCCCAGTGCTGAGGAATCTAACGGTCTTTGTGTGACCCACCACCGTAGAGGTTAGAAAATATCATTGCCGGGCGCCTGGGTGGCTCAGTTGGTTAAGCGACTGCCTTCGGCTCAGGTCATGATCCTGGAGTCCCTGGATGAGTCCCGCATCAGGCTCCCTGCTCGGCAGGGAGCCTGCTTCTCCCTCTGACCCTCCCCCCTCTCATGTACTCGCTCTCTCTCATTCTCTCTCTCTCAAATAAATAAAATCTTTAAAAAAAAAAAGAAAATATCATTGCCATGGACCCAGCAATTTCGCTTCTAGGCGTACACCCAAAGGAACCGAAAACAGGTGTTCAGACAAACCCTTGTGAACTCATGGTCACAGTGGCATGATTCACAGGAGCCAGAAAGTAGAAACAACCTAAATGTCCATCAGCTGAGGAACTGATAGACAAAAGGTGGCGGATCCATACAGTGGCATATTCTTCAGCCACAAGAAAAAAAAAAAAAGGGAATAAATGCTGATCCATGCTACTACGGGGATGAACCTTGAAAACATTACACTAAAGTGAAAGCAGCCAAGACACAAAAGGCCACGCATTGTATGATCCCCTTTTATATGAAATCTTCAGAATAGGCACATCCCGCAGAAACAGAAAGCAAATTACTGGTTGCTCGGGGCGGGGAGTGGAGGGGTTTCCCTCTGTGGTGGTGAAAATGTTCTCAAATTGTTGTGCTGCGTGCTTGTTATCTGTGAATAGAGTAAAGCCGTCAAATTATACACTTTAAAGGGCTGTTGGGGGCGCCTGGGTGGCTCAGTCAGCTAAGCGTCTGCCTTCGGCTCAGGTCACGATCCCAGGGTCCTGGGATCGAGCCCCGCATCGGCCTGCTTCTCCCTCTCCCTCTCCATTGTTCTCCCTGCTTGTGCTCTGTCAAATAAAATCTTTAAAAAAAAAAAAAAAGCAAGAAAAGAAAGAAGAAGAAAGAAAGAAAAAGAAAAGAAGAGAAAGGAAAGGAAGAAAGAGAAAGGAAGAAAGAAAAGAAAGAAGGAAGAAAGGAAAGGGAAGGAAGGAAGGAAGGAAGGAAGAAAAAGAAGGAAAAAAAAGGAAAGAAGAAAAAGAAAGAAAGAAAAGAAAGAAAGAAAGAAAGAAAAAGAAAAGAATGAAAAAGAAAGAAAGAAATGGCCCTCCATGAAAGGTGTCCCGAGATACCAAGTCGGTGGTCTGTTTGAAGTGAGACTGGAGTGGCCAGCCTCCCTGCGGGTCTTACAAATGGTCCAGCCCCATGAAAAATTCCTAAGTGGGCTTGTGAGACTTCTGATCACTTCCCCCCACCGACAGTCCCAACGCTGTGGTCCGAGGGGCGCCCGAGTCTCTATCCTCCGCCTGAGAGGCCGTAACAGCCAACCCAGCCCCGTGCCGTCATGTGAAGGCTGGCCACGGGGTCCTCAGCGAGCTTGTCCGCCGCCGCCATTTGCCGATCTTGCTCTACCAGGGGCTAATCCAACTCAACCAATTCCTAATTTCGCTGGCAAGTGCTAGAGCCCACCCAGGATCCCAGTCCCCTAGCCAGTGGGCTCAGCCCTGTGACTTGCTCCAAGAGCCGACAGAATGGAGCATGGAAACGGCTCTCCTATGCTCTCAAGGTGGTGACCAAAGCTGGCTCTGACGTCCCAGGACTCCTCTGCTTTCTGTCCCATTGCTGCTGGACTCACCAGCCCACCCAGATGCAGAGGAAGGGTGCGAGCCCCAGCTCCCATGGGAGCCCTGTCATCGTGGGCTGAACTCAGTACCCCTGCCTCAAGCTCACATGCTGAAGCCCAGATTCCATGGGAAAAACGGACACTCACAGACCCGTTCTGTTAAGCTCTTCCAATGTTTATTGAATAGTGAACTGCTGTCGATACTGCTGAACTCTGCCACTCACTCACCCGGATCCCTCTCTTGGCCACCCTGAGAAGGAAGCCAGGAGCAGGACCACCCCAAATGCCAGAGAGTAGTCAGGGGGCTGGGGGATGTGGGGAGATGGGAAAAGGCGGTGGGGGGAAGAGGAAGGAGCAAGGCAGGCAGGGTGCAGGGCTACACTCCGGGGGGCTGGGGGGCACACACGCGCACACACACAGGCAAGGACCAGGGGCATCAGTCTTTGCCCCCACTCGGCGGCCGCAGGGACATCAGGGAAAGACCAGGCGTCCATGAGACATTTCAGTCCTTCCCGTCATGAAGCGTCTGCCACGAGGGGCTGGGCCAAGGTCACTGGACTGTGCAGAGAAGAGGTGGAGAGGAGTCAGCTTGCAGGGGATGAGACCAGTGGGGACCCCATGACAAAGAGAGACAAGTGATGGGCAAAATGCAGTCCCAGGGAGAAACTGAGGCACAAGGACAACTGGATGCCCAGGAGGGAAAAGTTGTAATCCAACAGGCAAAGTGGGTCAAGACTTAGTTCTCAATAAAGCTGGGGGGCGGGGGGGGGTGGGTTGCTGGACAGCCACTAGCAGAGACGACAGGACACCTGTCACCTGTGCCCCACGGGAACACTTGCTCTCCGGACAAGCCGTCCGCTGAAATGGGTTTCCGTGATGCCGGTGACAGCCCACGCCATCCGCGAGCCCCGGAAAGACCGCGGGGACAATGAGGTATCCTGGTCCTGCCCCATCGCCTCTCCCCTTCGCTGACTTTCACGGCTATCCTGTCGCTATCATCATCTGTAACCACGCGTGTAACTTTGCTGATTTCTGGAAGTCCTTCTAGCGAATCCCTGAACCCGGGGATGGTCTTAGGGACCCCTGGGAATTGCACCCACAAAAGAGGCCAACAAGAGCCCCCACTCCCTCCTTTCCCTTACATAAATCCCATTTTTGCTTATGCGGGATGAAAGCATCCACTGATGGGACCCCTCTCGGAACCCCAGGCAACCTCCTGCTGATGTAAGTAGCCCCCTGTGAGTTACCGAGAGCTTCGAGAAGCAGCTAAGAAGCCACTACTGGTGTTTATGCCAGGGATGTGCTCTATTTCGGGTTTTAAGACTTGCAAGCCCTGCCCCCTTCCTCACAGCCGAGGCACATAACTGAGTCCGCTCAAGCCGCTTTGGAATTATGTAATTCTTGACTTTCTCTGTGTTAATTTGGGGAGTCCTCCATTTCAGACCTGCACGGGAAGCAAGACACCGCTTTGTGCGTATCGCATTAATTCAATCCGCACGTTCAAATTCACAGCGAAGGTGACCTCGCTCTGCCCTAGTAAAGGACTCTAAGAAACAGAACTTGAATTTCAAGCATTTGGAAACCAGTCCGCTGGAGCCAAGCCTCCTGGGGACAGGAACTTGGGTCCACCATATACTGGGATGGAAGAGTCCGTTCCGGAACAACAGGGGAGAAGGGGGAGAGACTGGTGCTCAAGTAGAGAGAATGGGAGAATACGGCCAGGCTCTCAGTGTCAGGAGCCAGAACCTGGTTCTGGAGTGGGCTAGCATCGGGTGCCCAGGTGCCCAGTTCTAGAAGAGGTGGGGTTTGGAGCTCATCTGGAACACACGGGCTTGGAAACGGGAAATCAGGCTCGGGAGGTACTGAAAAGCAGTTCTATGACCCAGAGAATCATATGGACGCCACTACCCATTCTAGATAATATCGGGTCGGAAACGAGTCTTAGGTTCGGAGTACGTTAGGAACTGGCTGTCGACTGCGGTGTGTAGGAGATGGGACCCCTCACCTCTGCCTTCAGGGCACATTAGCCCTGAGCCAAGGCGGCCTTGATGGCGGCCACCAGCTTCAGAAACTTGCTCTCTGTGTCCACGTAGCCATCACCTCTCTGGGGAGGGGAAGAAGAGGGAAGGGGTGAGATCCCAACACCCAGCCAGCCTGAGAACAAGGCGAGACGGACGGACAGACACCATTACCTTCTTGGAGTGAACCAACTTCCCGGCTACCATCACTTCAAAGAAGCCGGTGGCCTGGGGAGTCCCCTCGCCGCACTGGGGAGAGAGATGTTGTTGGAGGGGCCGAGCGGCCCACTTGGGGACACCTGCACCTTCCCGGGAAATGGAGATTATGGGGGTGAAGGGCAGCCCAAACCACCCTGCTGCCGCCTCAGGGTTGAGGGACACACAAGGAGACCCATCTCTGATTCTCTTCCCCATCCCCAAGACTCACGATGTCCAGGCATCCGGGGAACTCATCTTCTAACTTCTTCTTGAGCTGAAGATACTGGGAAGGAGGCGTGGGGGGTCACAACTGTGGTCAACAGGGGCCAGACCAGCTCGCCCTCCTCCCTCATCTTCCAGGGACATCTCGGGGCTGGCCCCTCCACTTACCTTGGACTTGTACCCTCAAGCGCCACTGGTGGGAGAGAGTCCAAGAGAGTGGGTCCCAGGTGAGAGAGAGAGAGAGAGAGATGGTGGGGATCCGGGGAGAGGAGGAAGAGGAGAAGAGGCAGGCGGGTGGGGGGTGGGGGAGACCCAGGGAAACGTAAGGGGGCCCAAAAAGACATGAAGAGGAACGCAGACAATAAAACCAAAGAGGGGACAGAGAGAGGAGAGGACAGACACGCAGAGAATGTTGGAAGGGGCACGGGGACGGGGGACAGGAGGTGGACACCCACACACAAGGAAAACCGATACAGAGCAGGGGAGCCAAGAGACGGAGAGGGGGCGCAGAGCAAGTGGGTGACAAGGAGAGACCATAGGTATGAGACACAGGCGGGAGGGAGGAAACAAAAAACGGGGTTAGGATGAGAACCAAAGAAGCAGCACCCCCACCCACAGCCCCGGGTGGTGGGGTAAGGTGTCCCGAAAACCTTTACTCCCGGATTCCCAGGTCCTCCCAGTCCTGAGGCCGGAATCCAAACGCTTCCCCAACCCCCACGACAGGCTATTTCAGGACAGGCCGCGTGGGGCCTCAAAATGTCACTCCACCCTCCGCTTTGCTTGCGGAGGGTGCGGGGACATTTCTAACGCGCCCGCCCGCAGATCGGAGCCTTTCAGAATCAGCGGCTGCCCCAGGGCATTTCACTCCAGCTTCGGACCTGACCCCACCCTCCCCTATAAGGAAGACGGAGCTAATATTCTCCTCCTGCAAGCACTTTCTGGGAGGTGCAATGCGCTGATCGTGCATTTACTAAGCGCCCACAGGCAGGCCTGTCTTTGCAAGTCCGCACAGTGCTAGGTGCCCGCAGGGGGACGGAGCAGTCAACGAGAGAGAAAATCCCCTGTCCACTCGGGGCTTTTTCACGCTAGCGGGGAAGCTGGCTCAAACATGCACTCCCTGCGTGGTCACTACCGAGATCACGCTCTCACCCTCTGCAGATGGGGAAACCCAGACCCGAAAGGAAGGAGGGCTACTAACGATGGGCACCCACAGTCTTCATTCCTTTCAAACCCACGCTGGAACATTCTCGAACCTTCCCGACTCTCGCCGTCCCCACCCCATGACCGTTCATGGTGCTGGGGGAGGGGAAACCTAAATGCTGACAGAGGCTCCTCTCCCATTTTAAAAGTGACCCCCCCCACCCGCTCCGCAAACGGAGCCCCCGGAGTCGGGTGTCTTAAATGGCCACACACGTGTCTCGGTTCCACCTTCGATAACCTGAGCTGTCCTGAGTGCCACGCACTGCGGAGGTGGATCAACGCCCTTCCTTCCCGCCGGTCCCCTCACGCCCACCCCACCCGCAGGAACCCCTTTTCTCGGGGAGGGATCTCGTGGGTCCAGCCCCCAAGCCCCAGCGCCCAGCACCGTCGGGCCGAGGGGGGGTCGCGGAGGGGGACCCCTGGCCGTCGTGCTTACCAATAAACGACGCGGATGGCGAGGGCCATGGCTGGGGACCGTAGCATGGGCGGGACGCGGACGGCGACCCACCTGGGGCGGGGACGGGCGAACTCCGCGGCTCCGCGCCCGCCGCACAAAGGTGGTTACTCGGCGTTCCACGGCGCGAACCAACGCGGCGGGGGAGCGGGGACGGCGGGGGACGGCGGGCCCCCACGGTGGGGGTCCAGGGACCCTGCGGCCCGCCACCCTGAGCCCCCACGCAGTACCCTCCCTTCCCCCGCTGGGGTCAGGCTGCGTCCCGACAGAAGCCCCGGGGGAAGCCTCTGCGCGTCCCCTCCCGGTCCCCCCTCCGAGCCAGAATGGTATGGCCCCGCGGGGCGGGGTTTGGGACCCGAGGATCGGCGAAGAAAACACAATTGCCAAGGAGGGTGGTGGTTTTCCAGCGTGGGCCGGGAGGGGGCAGCTCTCGGGCCCCTTTCCTCCCGGGGAGAGGGTGGGAGGGCCGAGTCCGAAAGCACTGGGGGTACGCAGGGGCCCGCCCGGGAAGCCCAGGTCTCCAGCGCGCCCCTCGGGCCGGGCAGCTGGACCCGGGCGCCGCCTGAGCGCCGTGGCAGTTCCTCCTCTGGCGCTTTCCAGCCCCCTCCGAGGGGAGGGGTTCAGGAAAGTGCTGGAAGCTGGCCGCTAGTTAAGGGTTTAGGGCGTGGGCGCCTCTCTGAGCCTCAGTTTCTCTGTCTGGAAGATGGGCGTAATTGCCTTCAGGGACGACTCATTCATTTACCGAATATGTACTGCAGACCTACCTGCAGTCAGCGATGAAAAGATAGACAAAATCCCTTCCCTACTGGGAGTGGTTTAGCCTGGGGGCTGGAGGATAAGGGAGTTGATGTGCGCGCTCAAATTGGAAGGACCTGAGTATCTTGCACTTGGAGATGGCTCAATAAAGACCAACTCTGCCAGAGATCTTCCTGCCCCACCTTCTATCTCTGCCTCCTGGTCCTTGGTCCTCACCTGCTATAACCCTGGCTCAGGGCGGATGGCACACAAGGTTCAAGTTCCACTCTGCCTCTGTTGTGTGACTTCTGATCCCGGTGGTCTTGGAAGGATGTAATGAGCCTGGGATATAGAGCGCCCAACACAGGGCTGGGTGCAATCAGTGTCCCCTAAATAGAGATCTTCCAGAGCCGTCAGAACAAAAACCCAAATCTTGGCACCATCTGCCCCTGCCTGGTCCCATCCTTCCCTTCTTGCCCCCTCTCTCAGTGCCCTAGCCACCCGGACCTCACCCACTTTCCTGCCTCTGGGCCTTGGCACATGCTGTTTCTGGTCATCCTGCAGGAATCAGCTCCAACAGATTGTCACCAGCTAGACCCCAGGACCTGACCTTGACTGCCCACCTGCTGGTACTCCTCGACCTTTGTCCCACATTTTTCCTTAAGCTCTTCTTTTCAGCTCATCTCTTAACTCAGGCAAATGGAAAGGAAAACCACCCCGCCAGGCATAGCAACTGCCCTAAAAAGACCTCCAGACCCCCAGACCACCCAGACCAGTTTGAGCTCAACCCCTGACTCGCACCTGAGCAGGTGGACGGAGGATGGAGTGATCTCTAGAATGACAACTACCTTTATCTCATTTTTTAAAAAGATTTTATTTATTTGTTTGACAGAGACAGAGCGAGAGAGGGAACACAAGCAGGGGGAGTGGAAGAGGGAGAAGCAGGCTTCCCGCCGAGCAGGGAGCCAGACATAGAGCTTGATCCCAGGACTCTGGGATCATGACCTGAGCCGAAGGCAGACACTTAACGACTGAGCCACCCAGGCGCCCCGACCTTTATCTCATTATAATACTGAAATTCCCACCCAAGGTGGAGCACACGCCTCATTTACATAACATACAATGCATGTACAGGCCTGTTGCCTTAAGGTGCCTGCGGGACCTTATGCCCGCCTCTATCTAGGATGACAAGGCTTCCCTATCTAAATATTCATCCTGGGGGGCGCCTGGGTGGCTCAGTTGGTTGAGCGACTGCCTTCGGCTCAGGTCATGATCCTGGAGTCCCGGGATCGAGTCCCGCATCAGGCTCCCTGCTCGGCAGGGAGTCTGCTTCTCCCTCTGACCCTCCCCCCTCTCATGTACTCTCTCTCATTCTCGCTCTCTCAAATAAATAAATAAAATCTTTAAAAAATAATAAAAATAAAAATAAAAAAAATAAATATTCATCCTGGGGCGCCTGGGTGGCTCAGATGGTTAAGCATCTGCCTTCAGCTTGGGTCATGATCCCAAGGTCCTGGGATCAAGCCCCACGTCCGGCTCCTGGCTCAGCAGGGAGCCTGCTTCTTCCTCTGCCTCTCCCCCTGCTCGTTCTCTCTCTCTCTCTCTCTCTCTCTCTCTTTGTATCCCTGTGTCTCAAGTGAATAAATAAAATCTTAATAAATAAATAAATACATACATACATAAATAAATATTCATCCTAACCCTAAATAAAAGGAACCCATCCAGCCTTGCTTGGGGAGTCACTTTTGGAAGCTATTCCCTGTGATCCCCTTATTTGCTGCAAATAAACTTTTTCTTATATGACAGCTCAACCTGGTATAGTTTCTGACTCACCAAGGAGCGAACTCACGTTGGTTCAGTTACAATATTATAAGGAAAATGTTGTGCTTCCGTGGAAAGCAATGCCTTCTCCATAGTACATCTATATTTGTTTGTCTGTCATCACAAAGTACCATAAACCGTGGCTTAAAGCACTGAGATTTAGCTCACAATTCTAAAGGTCAGAAGTTGGGAGATCTAGGGGCGCCTGGCTGGCTCAGTCGGTGGAGCGTGCGACTCTTGATCTCGGGGTCGTGAGTTTGCGCCCAATGCTGGCCGTAGAGATTACTTAAAAATAAAATCTCAGGGACACCTGGGTGGCTAAGCTGGTCAAGCATCTGCCTTCGGCTCAGGTCATGATCCCAGGGTCCTGGAATTGAGTCCTGCATCGGGCTCCTTGCTCACCAGGGAGCCTGCTTCTCCCTCTGCTGGCCGCTCCCCCTGCTTGTGCTCTCTCCCTCTCTCTCTCTAACAAATAAATAAATAAAATCTTAAAAAATTAAAAAAAATAAAAATAAAATAAATAAAATAAAATCTCCCCCCCAAAAAAGTTGGAGATCAGGGTGTCATAAAATTGGTTCCCTGTGAGGGCTGGGAGAAAGAATTCATGCTTTTCTCCTCACTTCTGGTGTTTTGCTGGCTATCTTGATGTTCCTTGTAAAAGCATCACACATAGCATTTTGTGTGTGTGTGTGTGTCCAAATTTCCCTGTTCTATGAGGACATAAGTCATGTTGGATTAGTGGCCCACCCTACTCCAATAGGACCTCATCTTAACTACGTACATCTGCAGTGAACCTATTTCCAAATAAGATCACAGTCTGAGGTCCTGAGGGTTAGGACGTCAACATACATGAATTTGGGGCAGGATGCAATTCAACCCATAACAAATCCTTCAGAGCTGTGGGCTTTGTTTTATAATCCTGTGAATTGTGGATATGTGAAAGGGACGCACAATAATTCTCCGCAGACGTGTGTGTGAATTCTGTCTGTGGAGGGACAACCCTCTCCACCTTAGCTTGAGCTCCTATAACAAAATACCACGGACTGCATGACTTATGAACAACAAACCTTTATGGGGGGGAGGGACACAAATATTCAGGCCACAGCACCTCCCCAAATGTTCTGCCTCCAGTATTTGCTTCAACATTCCCAGTCTGTAAATGTGTCTGTTCTTTGATCCTCCCCTGAACAGGGAGAGTCCAGCTTCTAACACAGGTTCCCGTTTAGATCTGTATGCGTCATGATTTTCCCATTTTCCCCAGAGCCCATCTTGTAACAATACTGTTCTCCAGGAAGGTCTCCTAAGCCCCGCGGGCTGGGTCGGGGTCCCCTCGGGGCTCCCCCCATCTCTGCAGCTGCCGTTCTGGTTCTCACAGGTCTGGTGACCTCACTGGCTTTCCCAGCACACCCAGCAAGTGGCCGGGCACGGCACAGAAGCTCTGAGAGTGTTTTGTTGGCCCGGCTCTGGGCTGAGACCTTGCCAGGAGCTTCAGAGAAAAGGAACAGCCCCCCCCACTTCTGCCCTGAGAACAAAGGGGTCTCTTGTCCAGAAGTGCGGGAGGCTGGAAGAATTAGTCATGATTTTGGGGGCTGGGACTCTCTCTCTCTCTCTCTCCCTCTCTCACACACACATAAACACACACATGCACACAGACCAAGGGTAACACACAAGGACTCACCACCCCCCCCACCTGGCTACACCACTGCACGGCCAAGCAAACCACAACCCAGCCAGAAACACAACACAATAGCCTACACCTCTCTAGTCGGCCACACAACGATGCCAAAGGCACACCAGGACCCCTGCAGACAACAGCCGAGCCAGGGTCACGACACCTCCAAATGCGCCAGACCCAAGGGCAGCCACCTCCACCCGTGGGAGGGGGGACACACAGCCGCGCTCCAGACACACAAGAGCGTGACACAAGGCAGATCCAGCCAGCTCCCTGGGGGGCACACAATCACAGACAAGGCAGATCCTGCTGACACACAACATCATAGGGTCATTGATGCCCGCGACACATGGCTCCACCTGTCCCTGGAACATAAACAAATATGTACTACGTGAGGGCGTCATGAGTGCTGGGAAGGAAAATAAAGCCAGGAAAGATGGTAGGCAGGGCTGGGGCAGCCAATTTTGTAAACAGAGTGAGGGAGGCCGCTATGTCATTCATACGAGCAGCCAGCCCTTAAAGAGGCATGAACCGTGAAGAACCCATTTCACAGACGGGCAGACTAAAGACACTCACCTGAGGTCAGGTGACCCTAGCTGACTTGCTGCGGAGCCTGCACTCTGAGCCGGCTTCCTGTGGGCAAGATGAGAAAGGTGGGGCCAGGCTGGGCGGGGCCAGGGGGGAGTTGTGAGGGACCCCAAAAGCCCCGAGGGGTGAAGGAGGCCTGAACTTCTAAGGGTCCAGGACACCCAGCCTCTGCCTTATTCCAGCCCCAGGGAAGATGAAGCTCTGCTCTGAGGTTTTGTGTCCAATGTGTTCCTGGAGCTTGACAAGCCAAGCCCTTCTTTTTTTTTTTTTTTTAAGATTTTTATTTATTTATTTGAGAGAGAGAGAATGAGAGAGATCAAGCACATGAGAGGGGGGAGGGTCAGAGGGAGAAGCAGACTCCCCGCCGAGCAGGGAGCCCGATGCGGGACTCGATTCAGAGACTCCAGGATCATGACCTGAGCCGAAGGCAGTCGCTTAACCAACTGAGCCACCCAGGCGCCCGAAGCCCTTCTTGTTCTTCAGTGTCTTTAACACTTGGGTGCAGGCGAGGCCAGCAGCCAGGCCACTTTCGTCTGTCTGTCTGTCTGTCTGTCTGTCGTTCTGCATGGGGTCAGGACCTCCCTGGAGCTGTGGCTCCTCCTCATGCCTCCTCCCCCCATCCAGGGATGACCACTGAGCCCTGAGCAGACTAAGCCCCAGACTGGGGAGGACCCCGTCTCCACCATTCTTGGGACCTGCATGAGCCGAGGCTCACTTTTTACTTGGGTTGTCGATCTTCTAGATCGTTAATTTATAAGAGTTCTTTATATATTCTAGCTACAAGTCCTTTGCTGGACATAATGTTTTGCGAACACTTTCCCAGTGTGTGATGTGCCTTCCCAGTTTTGCCTCAGCGTCTTTTGAAGAGCAAAGGATTTTAGTTTTGATGAAGTCCTGTTTGTTTTTGCTTTAATTATACTTTGTCCTTTTTTGTTGTCATATGTAAGGTATCTCTGTCAAACCTAAGGTCACTAAGATTTCCTCCTATGTTTTCTTCCAGAAGTGTTTGTGGTTTTAGCTCTTCTTTTTTTTTTTTTTTAGATTTTATTTATTTGACAGAGAGAGCACAAGCAGAGGGAGAGAGAGGGAGAAGCAGGCTCCCCACTGAACAAGGAGCCTGATGCGGGGCTCAATCCCAGGAACTTAGGATCATGACCTGAGCCGAAGGTAGATGCTTCACCTACAGAGCCACCCAGGCGTCCCTCCCTCACCTGGCTTCTTATCTTGTTCAAATCAATCATTGCCACCAAGCTTCTGAGTGGCACCGGGGGGAGGAGAGAAACCGCCGTGCTAACCTTCCCTGCTTGTGAGCTTGGCCCTCACTTAGCATCTGGGAAATTGGCTGATAAACATTTCCTTCCAAGATATAAAACTTCCCTAAATGATAAAGGGGCTCACTATGCCTCGGCCCTTTGTACAAAACAATATGGTTCATGCTGACACCTGCTGTCCTTCTAGAAGTCTGGAATTGGGGTACAGGCTAGGCAGATGGTGCCTACGTACCAGCCCTACCCCAAATCCTTGGGTCCCAAGTCTCTAGTGGGCTTCCGTGGGCAAAAGCATTGCACACAGGTGGCCTCATGTTTGCTGCTGGGAGGGAGCCAGCACGTGGATCCCTCCAGACCACACCTGTCCTTTCCCGTTATGATCCGCAGGGTGTCCTACTCTGTCACTATAATAAATCAACTATATACCGACTCCTATGGGGTCTTCCAGCGAATCTCAGAACGCAGGGGGTGGGTGGTGGTTTAGGGGCCCCAAACCCACTGGTATCCCTTGCCAGACCCTGAGGGAGAGGAAAGAATGTGGAAGAAAAAGTCAGTAAGACACAAAGGCACCCATGTTGTTTGATTGTGTTTGGGCTTGAGGGGCCTGATTGGAATCACTCTACGAAATAAAAATTCTACTGCGCTAGGTAGGGAGAGAAGGGGTCTTTTGCAGGCCGTTTGGGGGTCTAATGCAAATTCCAAATGCATATTTCCAGCCCCTGAATTCCAGATTTTCACATCCAACTGTCTACTTGGAACCTCAAACCAGGACTCCAGATTCCTCCCACCCCCACCTCTGGGCCCCTCCTTCCCATCTGGGAACGGCAGCTCCAGTCCAGCCATAAACCTTGGCTTTCTCCTTTTCCTTGTATATCAGCCACTTATGGTGGATTTAGTCTCAAAGTGTATGCCGGGTGCACCCACCCCTCCCCACCTCCACCTGCCCCCCCACCTCCTACTGGGGCACACTGGGGTCCTCCTGCCCCATCCTCATCCTCTGTCCCCTGCAGCCTGTCCCCCTCAAGGCTGCCAGGGGGCGCCAGGCCCACGTCTGGCAGCTCAGGCCCCTCTTCTGCTCAGAACCCTCCATGGCTTCCACGTTGCTCAGTCTAAGCAGAGTCCTCACTGGGGCCCACAAGGGGCCCACACCTTCTGACGCCCTCTCTCATCTCTGGGCTTACCCCCCCTCACAGAGTTTTTTGTTTGTTTTTTCTTTTTTTCTTTTTATTTTTTTAAGATTTTATTTATTTATTCATGAGAGACAGAGAGAGAGAGGCAGAGAGAGAAGCAGGCTCCCCACGGAGCAGGGAGCCCGATGTGGGACTCGATCCCAGGACCCTGGAATCATGACCTGAGCCGAAAAGCAGACGCTTAACCGACTGAGCCACCCAGGCATCCCTGTTTTTTTTCTTTTTCTAAAGATTTTATTTATTTATTAGAGAGAGAGCGAGAACAGGTGGGGCGGGGGGGGAGAGGGAGAGGGAGAAGCTGACTCCCTGCTCAGCAGGGAGCCCAACCCCAGGACCCTGAGATCATGACCTGAGCCAAAGGCAGACACTTAACCAACTGAGCCACCCAGGCACCCCTTTTCTTTTCTTTTTTTTAAACAGGGATAATTCACATAACAAAATTAATCATTTTAGAGTGTGCAATTCAGTGGCATTTAGTATGTTCACACAGCTTCTTCCTAATTTTTAAAATGATCCTTAAGTCTTGGGGCGCCTGGGTGGCTCAGTCAGTTGAGCATCCAACTCTTGCTTTCAGCTCAGGTCATGATCTCGGGGTGGTGAGATGGAGCTCCACGTCAGGCTCCACGCCTGTTGGGGAGTCTGCTTGAGATTCTCTCTCTTCCTCTCCCTCTGCCCCTCCCCCCGGCTAGCACCTGGTCCCTCTCTCTCTCTCTCATAAATAAATAAATCTTAAAAAAAAATAAAAAATAATGCAGCGCCTGGGTGGCTCAGTTGGTTAAGCATCTGCCTTCGGCTCAGGTCATGATCCCAGGGTCCTGGGATTGAGCCCCGAATTGGGCTCCTGCTCGGCGGGGAGCCCGCTTCTCCCTCTACCTGTTCCCTCTGCTCTTGCTTTCTCTCTCTCTCTCAAATAAATAAAATCTTTAAAAAAAAAAGTCTTTTTAGTAAGCTTATCATTGGGTTGCTTATATCAACAGCTACAATTGTGAACATTGCGAATTTTCACAAAACCCATCTTGAAAACAACACACCATTTAAAATATCACAAACATTCAAAACAATCACATCATGTAAAAACTATATGTAAAACAGGAAAGGGAACTGAGGCATTTGTTAGCACTGGGAGGGTCCTTATCTTCCTCCCCACCCCCCGTGATAATTTTTATCTCTTTCTAGGCAAGTACCAGGCGCTCAGAATCCAGGCAAATCGTGGTGTGCATGTGCATGTTTAGCCGGAGGGGCGGGGTGTTCATTTCCTTGCAGACCTTGGCTGATAAGAAGCAGATTTGCATCCTTAAAAGGGAAAGGCATATTTCAGATTTTATAGGTTTAAAAAGTAGGGCTTATAGGGTCTTCCTCCACTGGGGGCAGATTTGTCCAAAGTTGCATGGAGTTCCCCTCAGGCCTCTTCCATTCCCATGGGGCACGCGGGGCCACCAACACAAGTGCAGGGCGAAGGAGCCAGGTGTGGCCTCTTCTGGCAAGTAGGGTACCCGAAGGAGCTACAGCAAGTATTTAGGTGTGGGCCACACCAAGGACTATGTGTGCCTGTCCCTGTGGGAGCCTACAGGCACCCAGTGCTGCCGGTGACAGAGGTATTTACTCAAATGTCACCCCCTTAGTGAGACCTTCCCTGACCATCCTTTTTTTTTTTTTTAAAGATTTTATTCATTTATTTGACAGAGAGAGAGAGCACCAGCAGGGGGAGCCAGAGAGGGGGAAGAAGGCTCCGCGCTGAGCAGGGAGCCAGATGCGGATGCAGGGCTCTACCCCCAGACCCTGAGATCATGACCTGAGCGGAAGGCAGATGCTTAACTGACTGAGCCACCCAGGTGCCCCATCCTTTTCTTTAAAACATAGTGAAGTGCACCTTTTTAATTAATTAATTATTTATTTGAAAAAAATTTTAAAGATTTTATTTATTTGACAGAGAGAGACATAGCGAGAGGAGGAACACAGGCAGGGGGAGTGGGAGAGGGAGAAGCAGGCTTCCCGCTGAGCAGGGAGCCCGATGCGGGGCTCGATCCCAATCATGACCTGAGCTGAAGGCAGACGCCTAATGACTGAGCCACCCAGGCCTGAAGTGCATCTTTTTTAAGTTTACCTTTTTCTCACACAGTAAAGTGCACAAATCTTTTTTTTTTAACCTTTTTTTTTCTTTTTAAGTAAGTTCTCGCCGAAGGTGGGGCTCGAACTCACGACCCCGAGATCAAGAGTCGCATGCTCTACCCACTTAACCAGCCAGACCCAAGTGTGCAAATCTTAAGTGGACAGCCTGGTGAATTTTTCATACGCATGACACCATTGAGCCAGCTCTCGGATCAAGATATAGATCATTTCCATTTTCCAAGCAGTTCTCTCATGCATGTTCCTTGTCAGTTCCCCCCCAAGGATCACCACACATCAGTCTGGCCTGTTCTGGAGCATCCGGTAAATGGAATCCGAGAACCCACTTTCTTTATATGCGGGTGCACGGATCAGCGGATGCACACGGATGATACACCAATGGGTGGGTAGGTGGATGGGTGGACGGATCAATGAATGAAGAGAGAGATCCACTGATGGATGAACGGGGTGAACTGACGCCCGCGGGCCCCTAGGGGTTCTGGGTAAGGTCTCAGCCTGGCAATGGGGTAAGACACAGGGCAGGGGATCGAGGGTGGGATAGTCAGGTGTGAGGCTTGACACCCCTTGCCCACAGCAAAGTGACAAGGACCTGTAGAGCTTCTGGCCTCACCCCCAGCGTGACCTGGATCCGCGGCCGTCCTGTCTTCCCGCTGGTCCTCACCCCTCCCGCCGCCCCCTCCAAGTCTGGGACGCCTGCTCACCCCCACTCCCTCTCTCCACTTGGTCCAGGCCCAAGTGGGTGTTTGTAACCAGCGCGGACATATTAATCAAGTCTCATCGACTGACCGGGACCTTGGAACCTCCAACCCCAGCTCGCTGACCCGCAGACCCCCAGGAGCCCCTCTGGGCGGACCTACAGAGACTTCTCGAATCGACTCCTCCTTATTCGGGAAGCAGCAGCTTCCTCCCACCCGAGTCTAGCTTTTATCCCGCTTGTTGCAGTGTGGCCCTTTGAGGGGTCCTGAGTAGGGGTGACGGGGGAGTTAGGGTCGCGCAGGAACCTCCCCCGACGGCTGGTTCCGGGCGCGGGCTCTGGGCGCCCCCTGGCGGCCACGGTCTCCCCCGCATCTCCACTCGCTTCCCCTTGAACTTGGAGACGCTGCATTTGGACGGTGCCTGCCAGTCACTCAGAGAGAGGAGGACGTTAACGTTCACGCAGGACCACGGGCGGCGCCACGAGACCGCTCCCGGCACGGTCACCAGCGGCGTCCCCCCTGCCCTGGATCCCCGGGGCAGTTCTCAGCTATCGGGCCCCGGACGCCAGCCGGCCCCCCTCCCTCCCTCCTGGGGGTACTTCCAGCCTCGCGGGGTGGGGGTGGTGGCGGGCGATCCTCCGTCCTGGCCGCTTCGGCTGAGTCTCCTTTGCTGGACCCCCCCCCCCCCAATTTCCTCTCCTCTTTCCCTCCCTCAACCGTCCCTCTCCCTTCCCTCTCTCCTCCCTGGTTCATCTACACTCAACTCCTAGAACCCACTGCCCCTGCTTCAAAGGCCACCCGTACCCACAAGCTGAACAGCCCCCTGCGCTCCAACCCGAGTCCAGCCACTTCTGCCTCCTCGCCGTTTACAAGCCTGATAGGAGGCTCAGGCTTAATGGGGCCAAAGTCCAATTTCTCTGCCTCCCCCCCCCCCCAAAACCCAGTGTCTTCAGGTGTCCCAGACTCCGACTCTGGTCTTTTATCTCCCATCTCCTCCATTCATTCATTCATTCCGTTCTCATTCATACTGTCTCCTTCTCCATCAGCCAGGGAGGTGACAGAGTTTTACTTTCTGGAATGTGCGTTCCCCAAACCATCCGTGCCCCATCTCAGTGCAGGGCACCTCCATCCATCCAAATGTTCTGCCTGGAATAAACTTGGTGTTATCCTTGATCTCCCTCTGGCCTTTGCACCAACACCACCCTCTCACCCAATCTGCATTCCACCTTCAAAACCCATCAAGATTCTGGCAACTTCCACCGATTCCACACCGGTCCAGCAGCAGCATCTCCCACCTGGACTACAGTAGTTGCTTTCTCACTGGGTTCCCTGCTTCATCTCTGGCCCCCTACAATCTGTTCCCCACCCACAGTCGGAGGGACTCTCTCCTCACATGGTCCCTACGGCCCGGCATGATCTGGTCCCCACGGCCCGGCATGATCTGGTCCCCGGGGTCATCAGGGGCCCCACCTTCCACACTCTCTCCTCGGTTCACTTGCTTGCAGGCAGCCGGGTCTCCCTTGCCCTTCGTGAAGTTCCCAACCCCAGGGCCTTTGCACTGGCTGTTCTGGCCACCTGGGAAGTTTCCCTGTGATACCCACATGGCTGCCCTCCCCCCCCCCCCCCATTTTATTCCAGTCTCTGCTCAAATGTCAGCTACCAGGAGAGGACTCAGTATTTTGGCTTAGTTCTTAGGTGGCTGAATGGGGCTGGGGACAAACCAAAGGGTTGTTTCAAAGGGACAGTGGACAGGACTTGGGTTGGAATCTCAAATCTGAGCAAGTCTGGGCAAATCATTCCCCTTCCCTGTGCATTAGATTCCTCAGCTGTAAAAAAAGGAGGTCACAATATCCAGACACAAGGACTTGGGACAGAGACAACTTTGTACAGATGAAACAAGTATTAATTTTTTAAATGGCATTATTGCTATTAAAGGAAAGGGAGGAATCCATGTTGCCAGGTTTCTGGCTTGGGGGCCTCATGTGAGTATTGTTCTAGAGTTTGGGTCACGGGGCTTTCGATCATCACTCAACATTACTTCCACTCCACCCCCCAGACCCCACGAACATGTAGAAAAGGTAAGGCACAGAGGTGTGGAGTCATCCTCAGCTGTCTTGTCTGTCTGTCTGTGCTCCTGCCTCATTCATGGAAGCCTGGGCTCTCCAAGGGGAATGGAGAAAATCCTGGTTGGACCCAGGACTCTCAGGACGTCTGTGTGGCCTCGGGTAAACCTCTTGCACTCTCTGGGCCATCGTCTCGTTAGTTGGCAAATGAACACAGGAAAAAATGTCAACTTTTCACAGTGGTTTACGCTCACGCAGACCTTAGAAAGCTCTTAGGATTTTAAAAACGATTTTCCTGAGTCTGAGAGCAATGCATGGTTGTGTGGGGGCAGGGATCAGAGCCTAAATAGAAGCCACGGCAGGGGTTTTAACCAGGAAGGGGGTTACCACGGGGATGGGGGGCTGACGACAGCCCGGGAGGCTGGAGCGGCAGGCTCCGGGCCGGGCCCTCAGGAGCGACCCCCAGGACGACAGCACAGAACCCTCGGAGGCCAACGCCGGGACCGCTGGGTGCAAGAACGCCCGGCCCCGGCCGGGACCCTGGGGTGTCTTCTGCACCCCCCGCCCCCCCCCCCCCGTCTCTGGAGGGGTCCGCCTGCCGGAACCTGCTCCGCGGCCAGAGTCCGGCTGCGGGGGGCGCCGCCTCCAGCCTCCGCCGCCAGAGGTGAGGGGGTCCCCCTGCCCTGAGCAACACGGGCGGAAACGGAGAAGGTGCAGAAACGCGATGGAAGGAGAAGAATCCACCGCGATCCGCCTTCCCGGGCGCAGCCCCCAGCGCCTTTCTCTGCGCATGCGTCTCCCGACTCGCACGCACTGGTCAAGGTCGTGTGGCGCCCTTGGCCGGTGGAGCAGTTCCCGGAGACAGATCCCAAGTGTTTCCCCAGCTCGCTACACATTCGTCCGAAAGCGGACTCTTTACAAATGGCGGTGAAACGGCCCAAGTGGAGACACCCCACTTGTAAATGCCCGCGTCCTGCTCTTGCGTCTTTGGGCTGCTTCGGTCTCTCTTAATTTTCCAAACAGCGCGACAGCGGACGCCTTTGGGTGCACGGAGGGGTCTCCGCTTCTGAATTGCCGTTTTTGAAAAGACTTTCTCCATGATGGGAAATTCGGAGAAGCTGGAAATAGTAAGAAGGGAAAAGAATCCCCCGGAATTCCCCGCACCCGAGAGGCTCTGGGCGCCCGTGTGTTTGATGAGCGCCGCACGGACGGCGGCGGGTCCTGTTTGCTTCCGTCCACAAGGCATCTGCACATAAACACGGCCCGGTTACTACCCGCGCGCCTGTCCCCTCGGTTAGTGGCCGGGCCTGCCCGGGGCCACGACCGCTTCCTTCCATTCTGGTCTGGTCCCCCCGCCTCTGCACGATGCCTCTCCCCAAACTTCCGGCCGTTTCCTTAGGGCACGTTCCCAAGAGTGCAATTAGTCGGGCAAAAGGTAAGAGCATTTGTGAGGAGTGTTTGGCATGGACTCCAAGTTTCCACTTAAAATTTTTCTTTTGTTTTTTTTTTTTCCTGACATTGTTGTAAGAGCAAACACTCACGGGGCGCTTACTCTGTGCTGAGAACTTTCCCCGGGCAGACTCAGTCCTTGTCATAAGGCACCATGAGGTATCACTATGTCCATTTTGCAGATGGGGACTCTGAGGCACAGAGAGGTTGAGTCACCTTCACAAGGTCACACGGCTAGTGTCACACAGCCCCCTTTGAAGCCAGGAAGCCGGCTCCCACATCCAAGCTCTTGATGGTTCTTCCATTTTTTGGTGTCGGATGGTCAGAGGCAGACCCAGATTTTGTGGTACCTGGAGCTTTTACCATTTGGGGGACCCCCTTCAGGGAAAATAATGTTGCAGACTGAAAAGGAGGTGCAGGGCCTTGGAAGGAACCCGTGAAATCAATGGCCCTGACACTGGAGCTCCAGCAGCAGCACGCTGGGGCACCCCCCACTCCCCCCAGAACTATGCGTTTTCAAACAGTCGAGTTTTCTATGCGCCGCCCCCCCCCCCACCCCGTTCTGCCATTCACATGTCGCTGTATTTGTTTTATGAGGCATCCAGGCCTCTGTCCACTTAACTCACCCTATTGTCCTTTGCATTTCAAAGGAAGTTGCAGACATCAGCAAAGCGTTAGGAGCTCAGGAGCTCAGCATTTTCTCCTCTTTGGATGTAAACTTCAGATGCGAAGTGTAATTTACGTGCGGAAAACCGCCCCGATGTGTCTTTGCCACAGACCCGTGTTCCGCACGCAGGGGGACGGACGCACTTCCCTAGGCGAGGACACGGCGCGAGCTTCCGGAGGGCTCCGCCTCATGCCCAGGCTGCGGGGCGGCCCTGGAATGGCTGTGAGCAGCCCACCACTGGGTACCCTCGTATTTGACGCATGCGCTGATGGCCGGCTCCGGGCGTTAAGAGTTTCCTCCCCAGGATGGGTTTTCGGGATTTGGGGGTCAGAGGCTGAGGCTTCAGGCTCCTTCTGCACAGCATGGCTCTCATTCTCACCTCAGCTGACCATACCCCGGCCCCGCCTCACCCATACGCACAAAGAGCCATTCTCCTGTCTGCACAACACTCCTTTTTACTTTCATGGGGGGGGGGGGGGCAAGAGCAGGAACAGTTCCTTAAAGCCCTGATATTTTATGGGATGTGGGAGGAAGTGGGGTGGAGGGGCCCTGACATCAGTCTCTCCCTCCATCCACTTCTTTTATAAACTGCTTGCTCTATTTTTATAAACACCGTGTCCTGGAGCAACCTTTGCAAAGGCCACGATAAGAAAGAAGGCCAGGCTAACAGAACACGACCAACACGGTCTTCTTCCGTCTGCCAGAGAACACCGGACACAAAGTAAGAAGGCAACAGCCCGGGAGAGACGTTTGGAACGTGCAGCACAGACTTCAGGAGCCGTCAGCCGATCAAGAGCCGCTCCACGCCAACAAAAGGACGGTCCAGGAGGACAAGGGCGAGGTTTGGAGTAGCTCAGACGCGCCAGGGACGCGCCGCACGCGTACGCTCAGCCTCACTGACGACCAGAGAGCACAACGAGAACCGAGATCACACGGTAGGAAAGCTAGGAGCCCACAAGCGGGCTCCGGTGTCGCCAGAGGGCAAAACCCAGCACATCCTACCCGGAGGAGGATTTGACCGAACCTATCAAATGGCCCTTTACATATATTTTCTCGTACAGCCCAGAGATTCACCTCCAGGTCCTTGTCCTACAGATCCTTGTGGAATGGCCCACGTACGATGTTCCCGCCACGTCATGAGACGGAGCCACGGAAGCCGGTCACGGCGTGGCACACTCACTCACTGCAATTCGGTGTATGCGGCCGTAAGAAAGTAAGAGAAGCACCCTGTACAGACACAGAAAGTTCTCTAAGACACACTAAAAAGCAATCTACAGAACTACGTGTAGTAGGAGTGTATCCAAGACATAGAAAAATTAAAACTATTCTACTTTCTTATGTACTTTTGTGTATAATAGGATCACACATGGAACATACCAGAATCATTCACACTGAACTGCAGTGACAGTTACTTTTGCAGAGAAGGGAATGGGTTTGACTGGAAAACAAAGGTTCAGGGCAGTAATTATGGTGCTTTGGTATCTTTATGTAAATCAGTGATTTACAATGAGAATATAGTCCTTTGTTACTTGTAGAAAAAAGGTCTTTAATAAATCCTTCTTAAACTGGTATGGGGAGGAGGGATTAGTTCTTTCTGATGCGCTTCAGGCCCCTCACCTTTATGACCCCCTCTTGGGAGGGAATCCACCTGCGTAAAAGTACAGTAGGTGCTCGGCCAACGTCAGCAACACCCGTGTGACAGGGCTGTAGCCAAGACCTGCCTCTCAGTCACCCAGGTAGAAAGATGTGGGCTGTGTCCCGTCAGACACCCAGCTGGGATCTCCACTCCTCCTCCCCCCAGCCCCCCACCAGCCTGCAAGCCCCATCTCCTCTGCCTACTTTCCCTAAGATCTTGCCACACCAGGCTTTAGTGGAGACGAATGTTCTGGTGCTAGAGAGGGACACAGAGAGAGAGGGAAGCTGCCCCCAGAAGGGACACAAGTCACACGGGAGCCCAGGATGTCAGTCAGCGGTATTTTATTGTGGGGTGGGGGCTCCAGCATCCCGCAGCAGCTACAACCTGGGGGCAGAGGAGAGGGGACTGAGGGTGCGTGAGGGGAGGAAGGGCCCCACGGCCTCACCCCCTCGACATCCCCCAACTCTGGTTCGGGCCCTTCCATTTCCCTTTGGGGACCCTCCCCCGCCCTGACTCTGGGTTCAAGGGCATCCAGCAGGCTGCCCCTCCTGGGTGTGGCCAGGGGATCCCACCAGGAAGGAGGGAGGGACAAGGGCTCCTTCTTCTCAAGCAGCTTGGAGGGGTTCTGTCACAGCCAGGAGCCCAGTCGGCCTGGCAGGGAAGGGGAGTGCCACTCACTGGATCTCGCGGAACGCCCGCTTCTCCACCAGCTTCACTTTGTACTTGCGCTTGAACCTGTAGGAGGAAAGGGAGCGGTCAGGGGCCAGCAAGCCCACCAAGCACAGGCACGAAGCTTCCCGAAGCCCTCACTCCCCATGCAGCCCCGGGGACCCTCACTTGGCTCTCTCCCGAGGTTCGATCATGTTTCTCTTCTGGAAGCTCTGGAAACGGTCGCGGAGAATGTTGCCTTCAGGCTGCGGGACACAGAGAGGGAGGCCTCAGTTGTGTGTGTGTGGGGGGGGGGGCTCTGACCTCTCCACGGGGCCCAGCCTGGCCCTGATCTGGTGGGGTGATGTGTGTGGACCCCGGGCCACCTGGGCTAGGTTTGCAGAATCTATAGGATGGAGGCTGCTGAAGAAGCGGAGAGCATGCAGGGCAAGAGGGGCACCAAAGGCCGGGGGTCAGACCAACAGGGCGCACGGCTGGCCCACTGATGAAGTAGAGTTGACTGGAGCCCCAAGGCAGGCACAGGGCCCACGGCCGCGGCGAGGAGCCCGGGGCCACTGGGAGCCATGGCAGGTTCTGAGCGGGGATGGGACAGGGCCCATGCTGAGCTGTAGGGAGACCTGTCCAGCACCGCAGGGCCAGGACACCAGCTTCGGGATGTGGCTGGGAGGAAAGCGTCTGCAGGTCACAGGCTCAAATCATCATGCCAGCAGGCCCCTCACCCCCAAGGACCCCGTGCCCTCAGCCCCCAGGCATCAGGCCAACCGGCCCAACCTGGGGCAGCCAGGATGTCGCCCACAGCCCCTGAGGGCACGGGGAGCAAGGATGGGTATCATCACTGGGCACGGGGGTCTCCCCAAAGCACAACACCCCAGATGGGCAAGTACCTTTAGGGTCCTGAGTGAGTCAGATAGCTCCGAGCTGAGCTGCACGTCGATGTCGGGGGCCTGGTACCTAGAGAACACGGGCGTGGGGTGTTCGGGGGCTCGGCCTTGCCCAGGGCAGAGTTCAAAGGCCCCACCCGGGCAGCAGGCCTTCCAGAACATGGGGCTCTGTGGGGAAGAGATGATCTTCCAGGAGGAGACCAGGCAGAGAACCGGGACACCTGGCCCCCCCCCGCCCCCCCAGGAGCCCCCCGCCGGGCCTCACTTGAGCCGCCCCAGCCTCCGGGGCCTGTCCGCCTCCGCCAGCCGCCGTGCCCGCCGCTGCTCCCGCCGCCGCGCCAGCTCCGCCAGCCGCCGCGCCACCTGGGCCTTGATCCCGCGTAGCCTGAAGAGCTCCTGGTGCCGGAGCCGCGCGGCCCGCACCTCGGCCTGCTGCACCCGCTGCAGCAGGGCCGGGCGGAGTCAGGGGCCGGGCAGAGCGCCGTCCCCCCTCCACTGAGGCCCCTCCAGCGCCCCCTCCCCCGACTTCTTCACAGCCGTTTCCTGAAACCAGCGTCCTTACCCACTGGTGGCCTGCAAATCCCACTCCCCAAAGATTAACGACCAGGGCACAGAGACTCGGTCTAGAACACTCCCTGCTGCATCCTGAGCCCAAGTGCTGCCAGCGCAGCAGGGGCAGGCCGGAGCCCGCGGTGCTCACCATCTTCTGGGCGGCCTTCTCCCGCCGCCGCTGCTGCTCTGTCTTCTTCTCCACGGCGGCGGCCAGGCGTACGGGTGCAGGGGACGCCTCCCCGCCTGCGGCCTGCTCCCCTCCAGCCTCGGGGCCCTTGTCCGGGCCCTCGCCCGGCTCCCCCTCCCCGTCCGACTCCTCCAGCAGCCCCTGGCACAGCTCCTGGAAGGCAGACTCCTGGGGCGGGAGGGAAGCGGTGAGTCGGGGCCGTGCGGGCGGCCGGGCAGGGAGGGGTGGGCAGGTGTGAGCTTACCTGGGTGGCAGGCTGCTCTGAGGGGGGCAGGGCCAGCTGCCGCTCCAGCTTCTCCGCGTCCTTCTGCCGCTGCAGCTCGACCTCGTGGGCTGCCAGCAGCAGGGTCTAGGTGGGGAAGGGGGTCGGGGGTGAGGCCCCAGGCCCCCCAGGCCTCTCCTGGGACTTACAGACCTGGCCCCACCCCTGCACCCAAGGCCCCTCTCCACCCCCCGCACAGCCAGGGGGCGCTCTCTACTCCCAAGCCTCCTGTCTGCTCTGTCCTCTCTCTTAGAGGACCGCCTAATCCCTGATCTCTGCACGCAGTCCGGTTTTGCTCACGCGAAACACAGAACAAGTAAATCTGTAAAGACAGGAATGACAGTGGGGGCTGCCTAGGGAAGATGGGGCATGGGGGGGGGGGGGTGGTGATGGCCGATGGGCGCCACGTTTCTTTCTGGGGGATGAAAACATTCTAAAGTACTGGTGAGGGCCACACAACTCTGCGGATACGCTAAAAACCAGTAAATTGTGTGCAGTAAGTGGGCGAACCCTCAGGCATGGGAATCCTATCTCTGTAATACAGTTCTGTGAAGGACAAAAGACACGGACTGATCTTTCCACGTTGTCCCCCAGCAGCCACGTGAGTCCACGGGGGAACGGACTACGGTTCGTGGTCTCCTCTGCTTGTGACCAGCCTCATCCTGCTCCCGTTCAGGGTCACGGGGTCTGTTTCTGCGGACACCTTTTATCGGAGCAGAAAACTGCTCGCTCTGCTCCTGGTCGGCTAAGAGGCCCTCTTACCACGAATGAGGCTGAACGGCACTCGCTCGAGCGTCCTGCGTCTCCTCAATGATCTCAATCTCTCTCTGGGGACCTGTGCTCCCCGGGGGCAAAGGGTCTGTCTCCTCTGTTCATGACATCCATCGCCAAAATACACAGTGACTCTCACAGCCAGGTGTCCCACTGCTGACCCAACCTAGGCCTGAGATAAATCTTACCCGCTCAGACTGCTAATATTTCTTTGAAGCCTTTTGCATGTAAGTCCCGTGGACTCCCCGAAAGGTGGCGTGGTCTCATACACCCCCGGGCCTTCGTACATGCTGTTCCTTGCACACGCCTGAAACACCCATTCCCCTCTTCCCACAGCAAGCTCCTCCTCACATCTCTGGTCTAAACTCTGATATTGCCTTCCTCCAGAAGCCCTCCCTGACCCCCAAGGCTGGGTTTGGCGACTCCTCTGGGTTCCTTCATCCCAGGCCTCTGGGTCATCACTGTCTGGGAACAGGTCTGTCTCCCCCGCTGGACCATGAGCCCCAGGAGGGCAAGCGGGGGGCTGCCTCAGTTGCTGCTGACTCCCCAGCAGTGGGTGGATACAGAGGAGGTACCCGGTGAGGCCAATCCAACCAAGCAGCCAGGCCCCAACTGAGGAGAGACCGCGTACCTGGTGGTCCTCAAAGGATGGGTTGTAGGAGGCTCCGGCCGGTGTCACCTCCACGGCAGGGACCTGGGAGGGCTTGGTGTGCAGATGTGGTGGCCGCTGGAGGAGGACAAGGCAGCATGAAGCCTGGCAGCCCCACGACTCGAGACCTCACAAGCTTGGGTGCTGGGATTCCAGGCGTGGAAGGCGGCAGAGGCCTCGGCAGGGCCCACGGCCTTCAAACTGGGAGGTACCTGTGGGTCTGGCGTCTAGAACAATGGACACCTGCTACCCAGCTGCTGTGCTACCCACGGGAGCCACATCCCCAGGAGAAGCAAGCTCCCTGCAGGGAGAGGTCCTGCCTGCCTTTCCTGAGAAAAGTCCCCGTGACCCTGTGGTGGGCAACATCGGCAAAAACAGGGGTACAGGGCACCTTGATTTTAGTCCCCAGTCTGTCACCCTGACACCTGCAGCAGGCTTGGGAGAGGGTGGGGGTGTTCTCTGTCATTCAGAGCAGATGACAGCGGATAGAGGGCTGGCAAAGACTCTTAGCATGGCCCCGGGCCCTGCCGGGAGCTGGTGACAAATGCAGAAACCCAGGTCCACAAGGAATGAATCTGAATCCGATCAGGACCTGCACCTCAACAAGACTAAGGCAGGGGCAGGGGGGGTGGGGTGGTGGTGGCTTCCCAACTGGCCTCTGCCTCAGCAAAGGCCCTCAGTCCCCAGCAGAAGCCTGGGGGTAACCCTGGAAGCCCCCTGCCCCCACCTGCTCCCCACCCCCGACTGCCCGCCAGTCCCAGTGGTTCTGCCCAAGGGCGCCATCTTGGGTCCCCCCCACCCCCACGATCCCGCCTCTGCAGAGCTGCCACCTGGACCCCATCACTCTCCTATGCAAAACCACTCAAAGGAACACTCCATACCCTGAGTGGCGCTCCCTCCCACCAGGCCAGCGTCCTCCGGACCTCCTACTAAGCCCTGTCCCTGAGCGCTCGAGTTCCCTGCCTGGAGGCCCTTCCCTCCCGTCCAGGTCCAGGCCTCTTCCCAGTGAAGCTTTGCTTGCCCCCTGAAGCACCTCCCGCTGACTGCCACCACCCGGCTCTCTCCTCCGGAGGCACTAGCTCGAGGCCCAGCTCCTGCACGTGTGGTCTTGGCCACAGGCTGAGACCGAGGCTCCAGGGCCCCAGTGTAGCTCCCACCACCCCAGCCCTCCTCCGACCCATCACCAAGGGCACCCTGCTGCCACAGTCTCACCTTCACCCCTTTCTTCTTGGTCTGCTCCAGGAAAAAGGTGTCCTGGCCAGCCAGGGGTCGCTCCAGAGGGTCTGTGGAGGCAGTGAAGGGTGGTTGCTGGGGCTTGCCAGTGTGGCCTGAAGGGCTCCCTCCCATCCCTCCCCGCATAAAGACAGCACCGAAACATGGGTAAGGGAAGGACTGACTCTCAGATCCCGACGGGTTTTGAATGCCAAGCAAAAGAGCATATGGACAGGTCCAGAAAGCAGAAGGGAGCCAAGGCTAAGGGGCAGGGGGCGGCCCTCAGGAAAATGCACTCGGGAAAGGGGAGCCCCTCCAAGACGTTGAACTCTGCTGAGGGTCATCGAATCAGCACCTGCAGAGTACCTCCCTTAGACATTGTGCTCTTGTGCAATGCACAACCTGCACAACCGTGCATGGCAGCCTTGTCCCCACCCACAAGTAACAACAGAGGCACTCACTGTCTTTGGCCCAGAGATCATAAAAAGGCTGCTTAACGGTGTCTTGGGGCCCAGGCTTGGCTTTGGTCGCGGGAGGGTTGAGGAGCCGGGCCTGTGCCCTGCGCACCTCCCGGGGCAGCTCGCCCTGCTTGGCCAGCTTCTCCCATAGCTGCTCCTTCCGTTTGAGTTTCCTGGCATTGGGGACCTGGTGGGCGAGGACGCTGGGTGGAGGAGAAGCAGCACAGGTGGAGTGAAGCAGAGGCCTGAGAAAGGGCCCAGCTCCTCCCAGTCAGGCTCTGCACCCCCACTACTCGGCAGCTCCTCCTGCCTCTCCTACCCAGCTTCAGAGCCCATCTCCTGACCCGAGAGCCAACAACACGGCGGCCTCGGCAGCCCTCGCCCTGTGGATCTCCCAGAAACCTCACATATCACTTCAAAACCAACCTCAGGTTCGCCCCCACAACCGTTCCTCCCATATTCCCATCTCAGGAGCCGCCCTCTATCCACCCCATCACCCATCCAACCTCTCTTCCTTCAGAGCTGTCACTCAGCCAGCCTGATGGGCCTCCTGATGGCTCCCGGCCATCCCTCCTCTCCATCCCCAGAGCTCCCGGGTGGGCTGAGGCCCCGCACTTGCCTGCCTCAGCCACAACACCCCGGCCCCCACCTCACTTCCTCCGATCTACCCCCCAAAGCCCTATCCCTCTCCTCCAAGTGATGCTCACCTGACCCCCTCCCTCCCTAGGAACTCCCTTAGGGCCAGAAGTGAGTGGCATCGCTGCACAGAAGGGCACGATGCCAGAGCCCAGCAGGGAAGACGGGTCTCGGGATGGGGGGACACTCACTCTTTGGGGGCAGGGACCTTGGATGTGTTCTCTAGGATGAGGTCAACACGAAGGGGTTTCTTGAGAAGAAGTGACCTTTTCTGGCTTTTGGTCCTCTTCTTGTTTAGTTCTGGGGTTGGGAGAAAGGAGCGCAATCAAGGGCTCGGGCCTCCTTGCTTCCCAAGACCAACTCCCCACCCCCTGCATTTCAGCTCCACGGCAGCCATCAGACCCGCATCCTGGTGCAGACACGGAGGCCCCAGGCTTCCACCTGGGGAAAGAGGTGCCCAAGGTGTCCAAGCTCTGCCCAGCCCCCCAACACACCCATTTCCTGGGCCACCTGGAGGCAGCCCTGTGCTGGGAACAAAGAGAGGGTCAGACCCACAGCCCTGCCCTCTAAGGACTCCCGGACACGGCAGGAAAACCAGGAATGCTAAAGAGAAAGAAGGCGACCAAGTGACACTGAGGCCCAGGGAGCTGGACTCAGGACCCAAAACGGCTGATTCTCAGCACAACGGTTTTCCACCTGATAGCAAAAAGCAAACTCCACGACCAAACACACTAGGACAGAACCCACGTCCTCTCGTTTCCTAGGCTACATCATAGAAGACTTTACTCCTCTGTGCTTCCAAAATGAGAACCTTCATGCCTAACTCACGGGGTTGTCTGGAAAAGTAAGGACCACGACAGCATGAGGCACCGTGATCACCTGGGAAAGCCCACAATCCCTATTATCTTTCTTTTTCTTTTCTTCTCTGTGTCCCCAGGACCTGAAACTAGGAGCCACGAGTCGGTCAGTCACGTGCCACTGGAGCTGCTGTCCCACCAGAACGGAGCCCGCAAGCCACAGCCAGACCAAAAGACCATGAAGAGTGCCTGTATCTTTCCTTTTTAAGCCAAAAGCAGAATCTATAAACTGCCTCTTCTCTGTTCCCAAACAGACTTCATACTGGCCAAAGCAGGCCTTCGTGACTACCCTACCTGTTCACCAGGGCGGGTCCTGCCTTCCCCTTGCTGTTACACACCCGATCGGCTCACTCCTGTGAAAGGTGACCTCTTTAATAATCATCTCTCACTCGCTTGCTCAAAGTCTCCTGCACCTCAAAGCAGGTCCCTTTCCGGCTCACTGAAACAGGCCCTCTCACGTTCCAGACCCATGGACCGAACCCACACATGCTCCCTAAGGGCATCCTGCTGTTAAAGCCCCTTGCCATTTGCTCATTAAAGCAGACCTTTAGCTTGTTTTCTATCCCCTCATTAAAGCGATGGTCTATTTTTGGTCTGTTTTTCTACCTAATGATGGAAAGCCTATCATTCGCTCAAGCCACCCCTAACTCCCCTCTCCTGTACTCTGTTTCAGCAGCACCCCCCCACCCCCGCCACCCCGGCTTTTTGGCAAATAAAAGCAAGCAGATTAAGACGAGCTTCTTACCTACTTACCTAATACCTACTCGTTAAAGCAGATCCTCTTATTCTTATTCAAGCACATCTTACTAAAACAGGTCTCGTCCCTTACAGCTTTTCTGCAAGTTAAGCAGAGACCTGCTAATTTACATCTAATCTACTCAGAGGCAAGACCCCTGCTGGCTTCTCTGTGCCAGATGGAGACTTGGGAATTGCCAGATTGAAGACTGAGAGCTGGGAAACCTCAAAAAGAAAACCTGATTTGTTAGTCTTTCCTTCCAAGCCCTCTTATTTATAGTAAAGACCTTTTCCAACCTATGCCTGCCATCCAAGCCAAGTCAATAATAAAGACTCTCTCGGAGACTGAGATGGACTAAATAAGGACCAAGCAGGCACCACCGAAAGCTCTTCCTCACCTTTTTTCTTGGAGCCGGTATCCACGAAGAAGAGTTTCTCATCTGGGGCCTCTGATACCAAGCCACTGGGAGACAGAAATGCAGGTCAGCCGGAGACGTTGGGGAGGGTGCAAGCTGCTGGGGAGGGAGGTTTAACCTCTCAGGGGCCAGGCTTTCCTCTAGTACTACGCTCATTCAAGCGCCTTCTGTCCGCCACGGGATCCCTCCACGCTAAAGCTTCTCCCTTCAAATCACAGAACTTAGTACTTAACAGATCATAATGCTCAAAATATCGTACTATTTAATCCTCAGCGCTACGCTAAGGCGGGTGCACGGGCACACTTACACTACAAGTATTACTTTCTTCCCTAAATTCTAATTTAACACTGGGAGTTCTGTATCTGCTGACCCAACCCAAGCCCCAACCCTCACCCGAGTCCAGCGGTGGCCGGAACACCCACGCGCAGCCCCCCGGGAAGTCCCCCCAAGCGCGCTCGGCCTCGCACCCCGCCTCTCCGAACGAGGCCCGGCTCCCGGAAGTCCCGCCCCACGCACCCGCTCGTGCGCTCCTGCAGCCGCACGTCCTCCAGGAACTGGTCAACTTCCAGCCCCAGCGGCTCCTCTGCGAGCCGCCGCCAGCCCCGTTTCTTATTTCTTGGGCCTCGCCGCCGCCGCCTCAGCGCCGGGTCCACCGAAGTGGGCCGCAGTCCCAGGAAGCCGGAATCGGCCTCGCTTTTCGAGCAGTGCGTGCCGCCGCCGTCACTGCCTCCCGGCGCCATCTTGGCAAAGGAAGCCTCGGATCGCCGGCGCCCCGAAAGCCGGTTTGGGGCCTGCGCGCGCAGATCTCCCGCCCCCTCCAGTGACCTACTTCCGGTTACCGCCATCTTGGTAAAGTGTCTGGAACCGCCAAGGGGCGGGGATAAAGGGTAAATGTCTCCTCCCTCTTATGCCAAGTCCCGTCGGCCGCGAGTCGCGGGTTCGCGGCTCTAGCCCTAAGCAAACAGCTTTACTGCGGCTCAGGAGTATTTTTAAAATCTGCGTATGGGGTGCTTGGGTGGCTCAGTTGGTTAAGCGACTGCCTTCGGCTCAGGTCATGATCCCAGGGTCCTGGGATCGAGCCCCACTTGGGGCTCCCGGCTCCGCGGGAAGCCTGCTTCTCCCTCTCCCACTCCCCCTGCTTGTGTTCCCTCTCTCGCTGTGTCTCTCTCTGTCAAATAAATAAATAAAATCTTTTTTAAAAATAAAAATAAATAAATAAATAAAATAAAATCTGCGTATGTTTTTAATCTGTAACTTACTGATTATTATTTTTAGTCCAGCTGTCTTAAAAAAGAAAATCAGAACCGTCGGTGGGAGATTCGGCAGAAGACACGCTCCAGTCTCAGAACGTTTGGCTTCTCAGTGTTCCGATCCTAGAATCTTGGAAATCCAAGAGATTTCCGAATGTCGAGTTGGGAGCACAGAACCTCATATATGCGAGGAGTGTTATAAACAGTGTTGGCAGTGTAGGCTCGGAATCAATCCTGGGCAAACTGCTTCGCTGTGCCTCACTTTCCTCATCTGTGAAACAGGGACGATTATGGTACATCAGCCTTATAAATTATTCAGGAGAGGAAACGAGATAAACGCGCGGCGTTTAAGATTGTGCGTGGGGGATGCCTGAGTGGCTCAGTAGGTTAAGCGTCTGCCTTGGGCTGGGATCATGATCGCGGGGTCCTGGGATCAAGCCCCCAGTCGGGCTCTCCGCTCAGCGGGGAGTCTGCTTCTCCCTCTCCCTCTGTGCTTTCTCTCTCTCTGAAATAAATATAAATAAATCAATCTTAAAAAAAAAAAAAGATTGTGCCTGGTATATCTCAATGTTAGCTATTGTTACTGGCTCGGCCCCTGAGGTTTCGTCTTAGAATCAACTAATCTTTGCTGTTTACAAATAAGGAAGGAAGCTCGGAGGCCCTTGGGCGCTGGCAACCATTCACAGGCATCCAGGGCTGCCTACAGGCCGCTCTGGACGCGAAAGGGAAGAAGGCACAGAGAGGGAGGGCGCCACGCCGGTGGTCGCACAGCGGAACCCAGCGGGATCCTCGCGACCCGCCCTGGAGCCCCGAGCGCGGACCGCCTGGCTCCGGGGTTTCCGCGCGCAGCCCCCGAGTGCCCGCCAGGGGGCGCTGGGAGCCGCGAAAGCGGGAGAGCGCGCGTGGGCGGGAAGCGCGAGCGGTCAGCGTGTCCCGGCCGCGGTGGGTGTGGTCGGGGGGCTCAGCGCGCGGGGTCCGCAGGCCGAGGCCCTCGGGCGTGAGCGCGCGCGCGTGCGCACACAGGGTGGTCCCTGTGGGCAGCGTCACCTCCCCTCCAAGAGCCCGTTTGGCCCTGGTGTTACGTGTCAGGGGTGGCGTCCCAGGTGGCGCACGCTGGGGGGCGGGGCGGAGACACGATGTGCCCGAGTCGCGCGCACACAGCCCCACGCCCCAGGGCTTGGTTCCCAGGCCCCCGCGGCGGGAGGTGGGAGGGAGGGATGTCCCGGAGGGAGGGCCCCTGAGTAACTTTTCTTCGGAAAATATGTCCGTCTGGCCCCCAGCCCAGGCCTGAGTCATCAGGCTCTGCGGCATTGAGTCATGGCCTCCACCCCCCGCCCTTGGGACCTTGGAGGGGACCCCCCCCCCAAACCTCAAGCCCTGCCCAGCACTCTTCTTCCCCGGGAGTCTGGGGAGAGCCATCCCCGCCCCCCCAACCCATCCCAAGACAGCCTGACTTCCACGTGGTTAGAAGCCTTGGCTTTATTTGCTCTGTGGGAACGCTGTTCGCTGTTCGCTGTTCGGTTCACAGGCCCCTCCTAGGCATGGGGGGTGGTGATGGTGGGTGTGGAAATCCCCACGAGCATCGTGGGGGGGCGTCGTCCCCACCTATGTCACCCTTCCCCATCTTTTCCATGGGGTCCCCCACCAGGGTCAAGCACTAGTAAGTGGTGAAGGCACCGAAGGGTGGAAGGCCGGATGTGAGGGGTCCCTTTAGGGAGGAGAAGGGAGAGCTATAGCACCAAGAGCCCCCCACCCCCCAACGCATCCCTGAAAGGGGGACTAAAATAAAGCCCTGGGGCCTTTATATCTGGTAGGGGCTCTACTTAAATATGGGCTGATGGCAGAGAGGCTGTGCCCCTGTGGTCTACAATTCAGGCCACCAGCTGTGGGGAGCTTAGGGACGGGGGCAGCCAGGCTGGGTTTTCAAACCAGGGCCCGTGGGCCAAAGCCAAAAATACCTCAAAGTGGGCACAGTCTGGGCGAAGCAAGGAGAGAAGGGGCTTTTCTGTCTGCTAAGAATCCTTAGTACAGAAAGGGGTGTAACCAGAACTGGGCAGAGGGGCTGAAGAGGGGTCCCTCTGAGGAAGTAGGAGGTTGTGTCTCCCCTCTGAGCCCCCACTGGTCCCAAGGCCTGAGAACACGATGGAGTTTGGGGGGACAGGCGGTCCTTGCCTGGATGGGCAAGAAGTGGGGAAGGGGGCCTTTGTGTTTGTTATTTCCAACAAGGGGCCACTGGACTATGGGGAGAGGCGAGGGGTCCTGCCCAGAATTGGGGATCGGGCTGGTTAGGACCTGTGTCCGTGTGTGTTTGTGTGACTGTGTGGGTGCTCCCTCCTGAGAACGTCAGCCCCCTGAGGGCAGATACACGTGTCTGTTTTGCTCTCTGCTCCACTCCCCCGTGCCCAGAACAAGCCCTGCACATCCAAACATAGTACGTGCTCAATAAATACTTGAATGAACGATGACTGAATCGATGCCTCTGTGCATGTGTGTGTTAATGTCAACGGGATGTGCCTAAGTGTGTGTGAGGGTAGAGATGCAAAGGCCGGGTAGAGAAGCCTTGCCCCTCCCCTGGTCCCCACTGTCTGGCAGAGGGGAGTAGAGAGACCCCCATCCTTACAGCTGAGAAGGTGGGCAGGCAGCGTGCATGCAGGCTGGGGCGGGGGTGTGTGTGCAGCCAGCTGGTGCTGGGGAGCCACAGCAGGGCAAGAGGGAGGGAGGGCCGGCAGGCAGTGGCTGGCTCACTCTGCAGAGCCCTTGTGGCGCCGCTTGGAGGGCGGCACCAGGCGGCGGGGCAGGTTGGTGGGCAGCCCGTGGCCCTCGAGCTTGGCCTCGATGAGGTGGCTGGCCAGGGCGAACTCCTCGTCATCCAGCATGCCGTCCCGGTCGACGTCACTCAGCTTCCAGATGCGCCCCAGCACCGAGTTGGGGAGCTTGGTGCCCACCATCCAGGTCTTGGCCTTGGTGCCGCTCAGCTTGCCATCGGCGGGCGCCAGGTTGTAGAAGATCTCGTCGTACTTGGACTTGTCCTTGGTCACCACCCACTCGGCCTCGTCGTCTGAGCCCTCCTCGCCGTTCTCCAGGGCCTCATCGGGCCCCCGCTCCACGAATGGGCCCATGTGGGTGCCCTCGAAAGCGCCACCCTGCACGCCCACCTCGGTGCTCTCCAGCTCTTCCTGCCGCAGCAGGGGCATGAGCTTGGCGATGTCGTGGGTCAGCATCTCGTCCAGGGCCTCCAGCAGCTTCGGCTTCAGCGAGTGGAATTTGGTGAAGTCGTGAGCCATCAGCAGCTCCTGTTGTGGGGTGAGGGGGAGAGGGGAGCACTAGGAAGTCAGGGGGCACCGTCCTCAAGGCCCCCCAGCCCCGTGGGGGCAGCGGGACCCTCGGGCAGCTCACTTGGTAGCAGGTCCCGGCTGAGAGGTGTGTGCCTGTGCAACCCATTTCACTCGGGCACCCACCACTCAGAAGAGACTAGGACAGCGGGGTCCCAGGGGCCCTCCCCCTGCGCCAGGCGTGTCCCCAAGATCACTGGACGGTAGGGACGTAAGTGGCCCTGTGAGGACTTAGACCAGTAGCTGTTTACCAGCCGGCAGAGGATTTCAGTATTCCGACAGCGCTCCCAGCCTTACCCAGCACAGCCCTGGCTCTGCCCAGCCTCTGGGGTGCCCCAGCTGCAGCTGGCCGGCACCCCATCCCAGTTGTGCAAACCGAAAAAATTCCATTCCTGCTGCTCCATTAGCTCTGTCACCCCACTTCACAGCAACGGGTGAGTGGCTTGCTGCCAAGTTTGGAGGTTAGGTTTGGGATGGCCAGATTATTAGGAGCTCCTGGGACAACCCTCCCCCTGCCCCCCTCCCTCCAGAAGTCCTCTTGTGCTAGAGCAGCTGTGGGGCTGGATTTGTGGTCACGCTGCTTCTCTCCAGCGGCTGCTCTGAGTCGCTCTGAGTCGCCCGCACCAGGAGACTCACAGCAAAGACCGATCCGGTTCATGGCACCACACTGAGGCAGAGAGGCCCGCTGATCTGGACATAAAGGGGTGCGGGGGTCTGGACTCCAGGGCCAGCCTGCCCAGGTCCCAGTCCAGTTCTGCCACTTAGGAGCTGTGTGCCCTCAAGCAAGTGACTTCACCTCTCTGGGCCTCAGTTTCCACACGTGTAAAACAGATCAATAACATTCGCGCTCCCCTCCCTTGGGGGGATGGGAAAGGCTAATGAATTCATCGGGATAGTGTTCCAGAACTGTCAGTGTAATCCTACCAGCTGCTGTTTATCTAGCCCAGTGGTTCTCAGCCACGGGAGATGTTGTCCTTCCCCAGTGGACACTTGGCAAGATCTAGAGCCATTTTTGATTGTCACAGCTGGGAGGGGGGGTGCTACAGGTACCTAGAGGTCAGGAGGATGCAAAGATCCCGCAATGCACAGGACACCCCTGACCACGAGTGCTCTGACCCCAAATGTCAGTAGCGCTGAGGTTGAGAATCTTGATCTAGCCCCAGCTCTGTGCCACACGCTGATCTTAGGGGGCTGCAAGCGCTGGCGGATTCAGCACCCACAGCAATAGGTAAGTACTACGACGATGCCCATTTCCCAGTTGAAGAAACTGAGGCTCAGGCAAGGTGACTCGTCCAGACTCAAGAAGCTAGTAAGTGGCCGAAGTGAAATGCAGTCTACCAGAATTCCTCAGAGTCTTGGGTTAGAAACCATCTCAGACCCAAAGGTCACAGGCTTGGAGTATCAGCCTAACGTAGTCTCAAAACAGAGGCTCAACGCCGGGCTGGGGGGCTAGTCCCCGCCTCCTCCACACCTGGTTAATCCTAGACCTGGACATGCAAGGGGTCCCCCCATTCCCATTTGTCCCTTCATCCTCAGCACTGGAATCCCTGAACATTACCTGGGCACCTGGCCACCTAGAAGGAAGACTACACTTTTCAGCTTACAGCCAGCCTTGGCCATGTGGCTACCTTCTGGCCAATCGGATGTCAGTGTACCTTGCATACACAACTCTAGAATTGTCCTTTCCAATACGGGAGCTATGTGTGGTTATTTAAATTTAAATTAGCTAAAATTAAATAAAATCTAAAATGTCAGTTTTAATGGGGCTAGCGGCTACCATATTGCAGGGCAGAGCACAGAACATTTCCATCATGGTAGGAAGTACTATTGGACAGCACTGTTCTAGAAAGTGTCCTTAAAGACAGAGACTGTACAGATAGCTTTCCCTCCCTTCTCCCTCATCCCTTCTTGCTAGCTGGAATGCAGTCAAAATGGCTGGAGTTTTGGCAGCCATTCTGTACCATGTGGGGATCTTGGAACTGGAGGCCGGGCATGGAGGAGAACTGAGACAGAGGCGGACTTGGTCCCTGGCTCTGTAAAGCACCAAACCAGCCCTGGACCACCTTCTAGGATTTTATGGAGAAAAACAAACTTCCATCCTAATCAAGCCACTGTTCCTTGGGGTTTTCTCTTCATTCCTTTGTCCTAACGCACACAACCATGCTCTTATGGAACCATTTGCAGGAGGTGCTTTCCAGAACCTGCCCTCCATCCCTCCCATTTTCGAGGCCCCATCCCAAAGCCCACAGAAGCTGACCCCTTCTGCCTCCCTCCTCTCACCTGCATCTTCTGGCAGTCTGGGAAGTCACCGGGAGATATGTGATGCTCTAGCTGGATCTTGGCAAAGATGACGGGCAACTTGAGGATCAGCTGCTTCTTCTTGTTCTCCTTCCCAAACACGGAGGGCATCTCCTTTTTCAGGTAGCTGATGATGTATGCGTGGACCTGTAGGAGGAGAGTGCTCACCTGAGCCTGCAGCACCATCACCCGGGGCCCCACACCTGGAGCTCCTGATTCGCATGGCCGGGAGGGGGGCCTGAGAATGTGCATTCTGACCCTTATAGGTGAGTTGCTGCTGCGGCAGCTGGCAGCTGAGGGCAGAAGACCCCCTCCTCTCCTAGGCAATCCACCCCCACCCCCCAATCTACATACCAGCCCGAGCCTCTCCCTGGATTGCCTTGTCCACATTCCTGGACAGCTCCGTCTTTTGACGCCCAGCGGATTCTGGGCCCGGCCCCCAGAGCTGTGTCACCCTCAGCTGTGCCCATCGCGGGAACAAAGGGCACCCCCACCTGCTCCCTCCCCAGGTGAGGCCAGACTTCCCGAAACCTTTCCTGATTTGATGCTTCTGACTCCTCACCAGCCACATCCAGCCACCAGCGAGCCCTTTGCCTTTTACCTCCTACGTCTGTCTGCTCTGTTTTCACTGCTTTCCACCTCAGGAGGCCACCACCCCCACCTCCCCACGCCTGCCTGGGGAGACACAGAAGGCACCCCACTGGTCTTCTGGCTTCTCTTGCCCCTGCAATGCCTTCTCCAGGCAGCGGCTGGAGAAGTCTTTTTGTTTTTTAGGAACAAACACCAGATCATGAAACACTGCTCCGAAGTTTCAATTTGCTTCTTATCCAAGTACGAAATTCCGACCATAGCTGACAAGTCCCTACAGCAGCAATTCTCAAAGCGTGGTCTGGGGAACCCCAGGGATTTCCCCCCCCCAGCCTCTTTCAGGGGTTCACATAGTCAAAGCTATTTTAATAACAATACTAAGGTGCTATTTGTCTTTTGTGCTCTCATTCCCCCCCCCCCAGGGGACAGTGGAGTTTTTAAAGGCAACAGGAGGTGTGATACTGTAACTGAAGCAGGAACAGATGTGCAAAATTCAGAGGTCTCCTTCGAAGCCAGACATTTAAGAGATTTGCAAAAATGTAAAACCAGGCCACCATCCTCTGGAATTTTTTTTTTTTTTTTTTTTTTTTTTGGTTTGGAGAGAATTTTCATAAAATGTATGGGACTTAGGTTACCAAGTCCTGGGCTTATGGTTATTTAAAAACTGATCTTATAATATCTATTATCCATATTAATTAATATAAATTGAACTATCATAACTCATCGATAACATTTATCATCAATAAATTGCTACTTGTTAATAGTTAAATGGTTATTGTTGGTTAAGCCAATATTACTAGATAAATATTAAACATTTTCTCAGTTTTAACTTCTGGTATGTCCAATGTAGACAGATTCAACCCATGTACCTACGCACTCTTTGGGGCGCTCAATCATTTTCAAGAGTGTCGTGAGCTCCTGTGACTGGAAGTTTCTCTAGAGTCTGGCTCCTGGTGTTTCATCCTGCATCCCCCACCCCCCACCCTGCCCCCGTGCCAGCTTCCTCACCTGCCATCCTTGTCCCAGCATGCTAATATTTTTCTTACCACAGGGCCTTTGCACATGCCACTCTCTGCCTGCAGCCCTGCTCTGATCTCCCCAAGCTGGCTCTCTCAGCTTCCTCTTGATGTTAACCTCCTCACAGAGGCCATCCTATGAGAAGCAGGTGCCCCAACCACCACCATCTAATTATTTTCTACCGTCACTTCCCTGCCCCCCACAATGTTTATTGCAACCCATCCTTATTTTGTTTATCTGGTGGTTTACTTATTCTGTCTCCTTCCATCAGAATGTGAGCTCCAGGAGGGCTGGGACCTTATCTGTTCCCTCTGTCCCCAGCACGGGCACGGTATGCACAGAAAGCACTCAAGAAATACTTGTGGAGGGAAGCAATGAACTTGGGAACCTTTGAGCCCCAATCTCCAGAGCTATCAAAAAACAAACAAGGAGGGCAGAATCATGAACATTTGCATTTTTGAACTGGAAGCTCAGTAATTAACGCATATGCTTAAATAAAAATAGACTATATCTGGATAAAGACACAAGAAACTCCTCATGGGGGCTGCCTCCAGGGAAGAGGCCCTGGAGGGGTTGGGGGGAGGATCAGGGCTGGGAGGGAACATGTTTAACCGAGCTTAAATGCTTTACCATGAGATGGTCTTAAATGTTCAATGGAAAACACTTGTTTGAAAGTTCTCTTAATGAATCATAGGTTTAGAATGCTAAAAATTTTGGCGGTCCCTGGCTGGTTCTGAATCCTTATGTCCTCCCACCTCCACCACTCTGCCTCCTGCAGCCATCCTGGGCTCCTTGTTTGAGCCTGTTCCTGCCTCAGGGCCTTTGCACTTACTGTTCCCTCCTCCTGGTAGGGCCTCCCCCAGACCTCCACTCTCCCTCCTTCAGGTCTCTGCTGGGAGACCCTCCCTGACCTCCTTAAAACAGTCCCTTGCCAATCTCCTTTCCTGCTTCATTTTCCTTCCTGATCCTCATCACATACAATACTGTATGATATTATAGATTCATTTGTTTAATATCCACTTCCCCAGTGAAAAGTAATTCTACAAGAAAAAAACAACATTAACTCATTTGTTCCCTTCTCTATCTCCAGGGCCCCAAACAGTGCAGAAGCACGTTGTAGGTGCTCAGTAACTGTTGAATGAATGTCACTGAGAAGCTCGGTAAGAAGAAGCTCGGTAAGAAGATTCAGGGCAGAGCGCCTGGGTGGCTCAGTTGGTTAAGCGACTGCCTTCGGCTCAGGTCATGATCCCGGAGTCCCGGGATCGAGTCCCACATCGGACTCCCTGCTCGGCGGGGAGTCTGCTTCTCCCTCTGACCCTCCTCCCTCTCGTGCTCTCTGTCTCTCATTCTCTCTCTCTCTCAAATAAATAAATAAAATCTTTAAAAAAAAAAAAAAAAGATTCAGGGCACCTTGGCCTCTTTGGTATCAGACTCTCCCAAGGTCTTGGCCTCAAATATCACAACACAGTGAAATCGCCCCTTCTCACCGTTACCACTTCAACCAAAGGACGGAGCCAGGTGACTCATCCACACCCTATATCGTACAGACAGGGAAACCGAGACACCGAGGGGTAGTTACCCAGAGTCCAGAAAGGCCCTGTACTTTGGGGGAGAGTGTGTGGGGAGGTAAATGGTGGGGACTGTTGTTTGATGGCTAGACCAAGTGTGGTGGCGGAATCCCACGTGGGGAATGTGTGGGTGACACGGAGCAGGGGAGGGGCAGGGAGGCTCGGTCACAGTTGGACCCTGGGTGAGGGGCACTGGGGAGCCACAGATGGATCCGAGGGAGGTAGGGGAAGGAACGGTCGGTCGATAGGTGTGAGGGGGGGGTCAATGGGGCAGGGGCGTGGTCAGGCTGGTGGGCGGGACCTGCGAGCGCGGGCCAATGGGGGCGCGGGGGCGGGGCCTAAAGTGGCTCCTCGGGGACCCAGAAGAGGGAAGGCGGGAGGGCGCTGATGGCTTTTCCAGAGAGGAAGCGGGGGAAGGTGCCAGGAAGAGATAAGGTGGGAGGGCGGGCTGGGCCGGGGCGCGGGTCCCGGACTCCGGGGTTTGTCCGGGTTTCCGGACCCGCCTCCTACCCGGCGGGGGCACCAGGTGTCCGGCCCGACCCCGCCCCTCTGTCCCACGGCCCTGGGCCCCAGCCCCCGCCACTGTCTGCGTCCCCGAGGGGCCGGGGGTCCGTGGGAGACCAGGGCGAACCGGAGGGGGGTGCTGAGAGAGACACGGAGGAAGACAGAGGGGGAGAGATAGACAGGCGGGGAGATAGAAGGAGAGACGGACAGAGAATGAGGGAAGGGGAGAGGAAGAGCCCGAAAGAGAGAACGAGTAAGAGGGAGAGAGATGGACGCTGTGAAAGAGGTAGAAATGAGGAGAAACACAGAGAGAGAGACAGAGACACAGAGACAGTCCAGAGCCTGGGTGGGGGAGGAGGAAAAGGTGGACTCCGAGGCTCAGAGCCGTCCCTGCTGGGCCGCTCCCTCCCAAGGAGGATTCCTGGGGCGGGGGTGGGGGCCCTGACTCACCCCCTCTCTGCTGCTCCTTAAACCAACACCTCAGGCTCCTCCACCCCCCATAACCTTCTAGGCCTCCCTGCCTGCCCAGCTTCCTGCCCCACCTCCACCCTGGCAGCCTCTCCTATGAATGTTCCATTTGGCCTCCAAAATCGCTCTCAAACCAGTGCTCCCCTCCCCCTCCCAAGGCCCTGTTGGGATCCAGGCTCCTCCTTGTTCCTCTGTCCCCAGCCTCCTCCATGGTCTCTGGCCCCAGTTTAACAGCCCTTGAATCCACCCACCAAAAGGCAGCCTGAGTAGGACCCTGTCCCTCCTCTGCTCTGAACCCTTCCATGGCTCCCCAGTACCCTCAGGACAAAGCGCAGTTTCCAGGCCACAGCCCTGGGTGGTCTGACTCCTACCTCACCAGCCTCAGATTCAGTTATTTGCACCATCTACACGGGGTTCAACACTGACATTTCCCCTCTTCCTTGAACTGGCCATGTTCTCATCTCCGGTCCATGCAATTGCTAGTGCTACCATCTAGAATTCCTTCCCCTCCTCATCCTCCTTTTCCTCCCATTTGCAGCTCTGATGCCCTCTCCTCCAAGAAGTCTCCCGCCCCAATTCCCCCTGGGCTCCCCAGGACCAGCCCTGACCATGCTGGCTCATCACTGTCTGGGGATGGGTCTGTCTCCTCCCCTGAACTGCCTTGGTCACTGCTGTGCCCTCAATACCACCCAACACAGGGCTGGGGACAGGGGAGATTTTGTCGAACAAGAGTGTTGGTTCAAGGGCATTCGTTCAATAAATATTTACGGAGCACCAACTCTGTTCCAGGTTTTGGGGATACAGCAGCGAACAAATTTAGACGTCTCTGATTCTGTGAAGCTTACATGCGAGTGGAGACAGGTAGTAAACCCAGAAACCCAATGAATGGATGATGTGGATGATGTCCGGCCAGGCAGCAATGAATGCTATGAAGGAAACTACAACGAGGATAAAGCAAGACTCACATGACAGGAGCGGGGAGGGAGTTATAGTCATAAGAAGGGAGGGCAGACAGGGAAGCCTTCCCGAGCATGTGGAGCAAAGAGGAGGTGAAGGAGGTGGGGAGCGAGCCAAGCGGGAGAGAGGCGAGGAAGGGGGAGGGGTTCCAGGAAGAGGGAACAGTAAGTGCAAAGGCCCTGAGGTAGGAGCAAGGAGGCCAGCGTGAAGTGCAATGGATGATGGGAACGGAGTGGAAGAGCAGGACAGCGAGGAAAAGCAGCGTGGAGGTGGAGGGGGAATGGGACGGCTGCAGACCTCACCGGAGTCCTGGGTGGCTTGTGCGCAGAGATGGGCCATGATACAACGTGACTGGTGGTGGGACGTGGATGACAGGACACAGAGGAGACAGGGAGATGCGGAAATAGAATGATACATGCGCAGCAGCAGGGGGATGACTCCCCATGCCATTCGGCTTCCCCCACTCCACCTTGCACCAGAATGACCCGGCCTGGAGGACTCTCTTAGACTGGTGAACTACCTCATCAGAGAGCCCATAAGCCAGTTGAGACAGGATGGGAGGCAGGGCAAGGGCGGCCCCTGCCTCCGCGCTCCAGCCCTGCCGCCCCCCACCCCCGCCCTCCTGCGCTGCTCACCCGCACCAGCCGGGCCCTCTTCACTAGGTCGTTGAGCTTGCGCAGGGCGGCGTGGCGCGGCAGGCCCTGGATGTCGCGGAAGAGGTCCTGCTCCTCCAGCTCGAAGAGGTGCCGGTTGTCGGGCACCAGGAGGGGCTGGGACCAGAAGGAACCGATGTAGACACGCAGCACCTCGGGCGTGCCCACCACCTTGCCCAGCGCCCACATGAGCGCCCCGTAGACGCGCATGAGCTGCTGGGTCTCAACCATGTCCGCCTTGTTGAGCACCACGCGGATCTTGTCCTCGTGGCCCCGCAGGGCGCCGATGGCCTCGGAGAACTCGTCGGAGATCTCCAGCTTGTGCGCGTCGAAGAGCAGGATGATGAGGTCCACGCGCTCCGCGAACCAGCGCAGCACGGCCGGGAAGTCGTAGCCTGGGGGTACGCAGTGGAAGCGGCACGAAGCGCAGAGGTCAGCCCCCCCTCCCTCCAGCCTTTCGCAAGCATCCATTCCTTTGGTTGGATAGCGGACTGTACAGACGTTCAGGTTGTTAACTTTCGAAACCCTTCTCTGGGCGAAATAGCCAAGGGCCCAAGAGTATCCCACGGCTCTGCCCCGCCCCCCCCCCCCCCCAGGCCCCAGAATTACCTCATCACTCTGGCCCCAGGCCCTCAGGCCATCTGGCTACAGAGGGCTATCACCCGCCCCCTTTTCATTCATTCCTTAGGTAGATATTAATGGCGAGCGCAGGTCCGGACGTACGGGTTGTTAAAATACTGAAGCGTTTCTTAACAGGCTCTCTGTGCCTCTATGAACCTCCCCCCACCCCCCACCCCCGGGTCTCCCAAGTGCCTCCATCACCCCAGCCCCTCCCTAGGACTTCTGGATCTCCCCACAATCCAGCAACTGAAGAGTTCACGTTGGCTCTGGCTCTGCTCTCGCCAGAGCAGATGGTAAATATTTTGAATTTATTTAACAATATTTACAGAGAGTCTTCTGCTGTGTGCCAGGCCCTATCCTGGGCACCCGGAGATAACCACAGAGGGCACAGAGACAAGTCCTGGCCTTCATGGAGTACCTGTCTCAACAACGCGCTTCATTCATTCATTCCTTCCTCGTTCACACCCTTCGCTTTTGCTGCTCACTCGTGCATTCAGCAAGTGATGCTTAGGAGAGTAGGGAGGAGGGGGTGGGACGGCCTGACTCCGCGGTCAGGCAGGCCTGGGTTTGAATCCCACCTCTGCCCACCCCCCCCAGCTGTGTGACCTTAAGCAAGTAGGAAACCTCTCTGAACTTGTTTCTTCCTCCGTAAAATGGAGGTCCTAACAGAATGTGACTTGGAGGGCTGTTGCGGAGGTTAAAAGAATATAAACGAGCTAATATATAACATACAATAAGAGCCCATCTATAAAGAGCTTAAAACAGTGCCTGTTTAAAATGGGTGCGCTTTAGGCATGTCAACTGTACCTCAATTAAACGGTTAAAACAGGGGCGGCCTGGGTGGCTCAGTGGGTTAAGCGCCCGACTCTTGATTTCCCGGGTCATGATCTCAGGGTCGTGGGATCGAGCCCTGCATCGGGCTCTGAGCTCAGGGTGGAGTCTGCTTGAGATTCTCATTCCTTCCCTGTCTGCCCCCTCCCCCTGCTCTCTTTCTCTAAAAAAATAAATAAATAAAATCGTAAATAAAATAAGCCGTTAAAACAAGCAAACACAATCTGGGAACACGGTAAGTGCTCAACAGTTATCAGTTGTGATACATGCGGGGCACAGTGGGGGCCTCCTTTGGGAACTGTCCCCAGAGCCGTCCCTGTCCTGTTCTCATCCGGGTCACAGTCCACTGAGGACACAAACCCATCCCCAGAGTCGTCAGGTCGGGGTGGGGGAGCCCAGCGGGAGCACCTGACCCAGCTTGGGGGGGGGTCAAGGAGGGCTTCTCAGAACAGGGGACACGGTGGTGACCTGGGGGACGAGGCATTACCTGGCAGAACAGGGAGCCCTCACGGCTTGCTCTCCCTGAATCATCTAGTTGAATCTTCAAAACACCCTCGGGAGACAGGCGCTTTTGTGATCCTCATTTTCCAGATGAGGAAACTGAGGCACGGACAGGTTGAGGGATTGACTCGAGACACGCGGGTGGGAGGCGCGGAGCAGGAGCCTGCTTGGGTCTCTATGCTCCACTGAAGAGCGGGTGCTGGGCGCATCCTGCCAAGGAGGGAGCAGGCTCCTTATGGTCCCTGGGGACTGGATGGGGGGGGCATTGCTCGGGGGGAGGAAGGGCCAGGTAACCAGAGGGATGGCAGCTGGGGCTCCTTCTCTCCCCCAGTGTCTAAATGCGTGTGCACACACACAGACAGACACACACACACACACGCACACACGGGCCAGGATTTGGAAAGTGTGTCTCATGTGGGGTGGGAGGAAGGAGGCAGGTTGAGTCAGCGTGGGAACGAGAGACGTGGAGACGCGGCAGAGCGTACCCGGGGCGCACAGCTACGACACTCACCGGGGACACAGGTGTCCGCCCATCCACAGCGCCCACTGTGTGTGGCACCCCGAAGTGCTTGGCAGGTTTGACATTTAATGTGGACCCTCCGTGCAACCTACGAGGCTGAGGCTATCATTATTCCCCTTTTACAGATGAGGAGACTGAGACAGGGAGAGATGAGTGGCTCGCCCAAAGCCATGGTGTAGCAATAGCAGAGCCCAGATTTGAGCCCCACCAGAGGCTCCCGTAGGCTACGATCACACAAAAATGTGGGCACAGATTTGATACGCGAGGGCAGCCAGCCACGCATCCCACCGATGCATACAGATGAGCACACACATCCGGACACAATCGTAGCCGCGTGCTCCAAGATGTGGACTCCCAGACACACCCCTGCTCTCACACACACACACACACACACACACACGAATCCACAGACAGACCGACCGACTCGCCTCCTCTTCCTCTACCCAAGCTGCCAGGGAAGGAGACCCCGCTCTCTACTCTCTCCGCCTCCCCACAACCTTGGGCCCCCACCGAGCACCCCTCCCGCTCCCTCCCGCTCTCCCCTCCCGCTCTCCCCTCCCGCTCTCCCCTCCCGCTCTCCCCTCCCGCTCTCCCCTCCCGCTCTCCCCTCCCGCTCCCCCAGGCCCAGCCCCAGGGGCGGTGCCCCAGGAACTCCCGGCCCGCCCTCCTGCCCGCCCCCGCCCCGCCTCCTGCCCGCCCCGCCCCCTCGCCCCTCCCCCCGCCCTCGGGCTGGCAGCCCGCCCTCCGATCGCTTCTGCAGCTGCCCCCTGCCTGTCTCCCAGGGGGACACGCGCCCGCTGGGTAGCAGCCAGGGACACCATCACCCTCCGCGCTCCCGCCCTGCCCGGCGGCCCAGCGTCCCGTCCCCTCTGCCCCACAACGCAGCCTCCTTTGCCCCAGTCCCGGGCCTCGAAGGCCGCCGAGCTGGCGCGGGACAGACACTGCGGGGTGACTGGGGCGGGGCGGGGCGCAGATGCTGAGCGGGCTGGGCAGAGGTGGGGGCCGGCTCCCCCGGAGGCCCGCTGGAATTCACCCCCCGCCGCTCCCCCTGCACAGCTGTTTATAAATTCCAGGCCCGGCCTTGGCCCGCGCCCAGATTCCCCCTCCCAACCCCTGCTCAGCCCCATCTGCGGCCCAGAGGTGGAGCCAGGAGCATGCCCAGGGCCCAGGGCCTCCCTCCTCTCTGGGTCTCCTGTGTCTCTGTAAGGCTGCCCGCACTCGGGATCTGTCTCTGACTTCGTTCGTCTCTGTCTCTCTTGATCTCTCCCTCCCCATACTCCAGACCAGCCCAGACACGGAGCGACAGCCTGCTCACACGTGTTCAGGCACACGCCTCCCCTGTCCCCTCTACGTGCACAGACATGGAGGAACCACAGCCTTCTGCCACCAGCCAGCTCAGGGCTGGCTGACACAGGCCCGAGTCTTAGCAGAGACCCAGCCGCCATCTCCCTCAGACCCAGGACTCGGGCCCCACTCACCCCGGCTCACTCTCTGCTTGGCGCCTGACAGGATGCCCGGAGTGTCGATGATACTGATGCTCTCCAGGACCTGATTGGGGAGCTGGGCACACATGAACCTGAGGCAGAAGGAAAGTCAGGGGTCAACACAGGGAGAGGCAGGAGGAGAGGACCCATAAGAAGGGAAAACCGGGACCACACAGAGGGTGATTCAGGTACAGAGCAGGGAAGAATCTCGAAAGATCAGGACAAAGAATAAGAGCTATTAAAAAAAAAAAAAAAAAAAACTGGGCGCCTGGGTGGCTCAGTTGGTTAAGCAACTGCCTTCGGCTCAGGTCATGATCCTGGAGTCCCGGGATCAGGCAACCTGCTCGGCAGGGAGCCTGCTTCTCCCTCTGACCCTCCTGACCCTCCCCCCTCTCATTTGCTCTCTCTCTCAGTCTCTCTCTCTCAAATAAATAAATAAAATCTTAAAAAAAAAACCTGAGAGCTGATGTTAACTGATCACATACTTTGTGCCACGTGCTGTGCTAAGCCCTTTATAAGCGAGTGGGGACTATGGTTATCCCCATTTTCCAGATGCGGATAAGAGAGGCACAGAAAGGTTAAGTCACTTGCCCAAGGCCACCCAGGTAGAGAGGAGGTGGACCCAGGCAGCCTGGCTCCACTGGCTTCCCTGCTACCCTCGAGGAAGCAGGAAGGGGGAGGAGAATGACGAGAGGAGGGAATTGGAGCGGGAAAGAAAGAAACACAGGCGGGGGTGGGGGCCAGGGACTGGGAAATGCACCCCTGCCTCCCAAGCTGTACCACCTGTTGAGGAAGGTGTTCCCAAAAGGGTTGAGCTTGCGGAAGGGCTTGTCAGGGTCAACCACAAGGGCGTTGCCCGGCACAGTGCCCTCGGTGTCCCCGTGCATGACAGCCACGAAGCAGTCGGTGGTGGGCTCGGGCCCCACGCGGGAGCCTGGCACCTCCTGCTCCAGCAGGTACTGGATGAAGCTGGTCTTCCCCGTGCTGTACTGGCCAGCCACCAGGACCATGGGCTTGCCGTCGAAATCGGCATCCTCCAGGGCCGGCGAGTGGAAGGCGCCGAATCGGTAGTGCTCCTCGAGAGGCAGCAGCTTGGTGCGGTAGAGCTCCTTGAGGGACGAGGTCACCGTGCGGATGGCCTCGGGCTGCTGGCCCCGCGCGCCGCCCCGCTTCAGCCAGCTGAACATGGTGGCTGCACGCTGCCCACTGGTCTTGCCGAGGGAGACGGGCAGGGGAGAGCTGCCTGCAAGGGGGGGACAGGGCGTTGATGGGGGCCTACCTGGCGGAGGAGGAGGAGGAGGAGGAGGAGGAGGAGGAGGAGGAGGAGGAGAAGGAAGGGAGCTGGGAGGTGGAATGGGCAGAGGAGGGTGGGAGAATGGGGAGGGGGAAGCGGCAGAGAGAGAGCTCGGTAGGGCAGGAGGTGATGGTTCATGGAGGAAGAAGGTGATTATTCCAGCTGGAGGAAGAGAAAGAGATTAATGGTGGGATGATTGAAGAAGCAGGACTGATGGTGGGAGGCCAAGGGATGATGGACAAAGGGAAGGATGCAGAAGCTGCCTAGAAAAAATGTATTCCTTCATCCGTTTGTTCTTTCAGTCCTCCCCCCGCCCCATCCTTTCACATATTTTCACTGAAATCACCTCATGTGTCAGGAGCTATGGATCCAGAAAGAGGCCTGAGACGGGCCCTTACCCATTCAAAGCCCCCATTGAGGAGGGGACCTGGCACCAAGCAGCCAGTGATGCCTGGGAAATGCCAGGCAGTGGACTTGTGGGCACCAGATGGGGACATAGTGAACCAACCACGGGATCAGCAAACTCTGGCTGAGCTGACTTTTGAACTGCTCCCTTCCATGCACAACAGGGATACCGTGCAAGACAGGCAGAGAGGGTGGTGTGTGCTAAGGCCCCGAGCTGTGAAATGCATGGAGGGGGTTGCTGGACAGAGGAGGGGTGAGAAATAAAGGTGAGGAGTTGCCTGGGTGCACCCAGGTCATGAGGGTCCTCAGGTGATCACAAAAATATTAACATTTCTGATCACTGCATGCCGGACGCTGCTCTAACTCATTTAATCTTCCTAACAACATGGTAAGGTAGGGCTGTTATTATCCCCATGTTTCTGTCTCACAAAGGGGGCTCACGAAGATAGCAATAACTTGCCCAAGATCACTTGGTTGGAAAGCACTCAGTCTGGGACACCAGGCAACCTGACCTCGGAACCTGTGTTCTTACCTGAGTTAGGAAGAGAGAATCACCAATCCAGCAGTGGCAAGCACCCCCAGCACCCAGACTGTGTTCTCTATATTCCCTTACTATCTTTTCATTCTCTGTAGGACCTGTAGTGATGTCCCCTCTTTCATTCCCAATATCAGTCATTCGTGTCTTTCTTTTTCTTTTTCTTCCTTGATCAGTCTAAGTAGATGCTTATAATTTTACTGATCTTTTCACAGAACCAGCTTTTGGTCAGATGGGAGTCTCCAAACACCATTTTCCATTAAAAAAACAAATAAACAAACAAATAGGGCTTCTTGGAGAAATGGCTGATTCTAGGGCTGGGGCAGGGGAAGAACAAGTGAGCCTGGATCAGGTAGTGGGAAGGTGCTCAAAGATGGAAGGGGCATGCCACAGAGACGCAAGGACCAGCCTGAAGGAGCTCCCACTGGCCAAAGATGGGAGGATTTGAGCATCAAAATTAACTGCAAATCAAAAAGTTAAACTCCATAAAATCACAATGATACTTAAAGGAAAATGAATAAATAGAAAGGAAAAGGAGTAGAGGGGAAAGAGTGCCGGAGAGGTAAAGGAGAGGCAGGAACTGGGAACTGGGATGTTGGCAGAGGGAGGGGGCCCTGGGCGGTGTCCTAGGCAGGGAGGGGTCCGAGGGACATTTTAGGAGTAGCTGGACAGACCGTGGGGTTGGTGAAGTAGGAGAGGAGCTCTTGAGTGGGAGGAGGGACCAAATAGGACAGAGATGGGTAAGGGCAGTAGAGGGGGACTCCAAGGAGGGGATCTCTTCTGGCTGAGAGGATGGGGAGGCCAGTTGGGAGTGGGGGAAACTGAGCACGATGGGAAGAAACGAGGAGGGCAGGGGGCACTGTTACAGGCTGGAAGGAGCTGGAGGGAGTGGGGAAGACAAGGAGGTTTCGCGGAGCGGGGTGCTGGGGACCCCGGGGACACCGCTACACATTGCGGGGGGTGGGGACTGAGAGTCTTGGGGCGGCAGGGGAATAATCACGCTCCTAGGCTCCGCGGGCCGGGCGGGGTTTGGGAGGCGACAGCGGCGGTCGGGGACCACTCACCGATGGGGCGCGCAGGCGGCTGCACCGGGCGGCGGGCTGGACGGGGGTCCCGCGGGGATCCGAGGCGCCCGCGGAGCGGCCTGTGGTCGAGGTCCCGTCCGGAGCCGTCTGAGCCGGGTGGGGCCCGGAGCGGGGAGGAGGGAAGGGAGGGGCGGGGGGGCGGGACCAGGCGCCCCCCCCTCCCCAAACCGGGAGCCCGGCCTCTGGCGCCCCCTGGTGGGGAGTGGCAGGGCGGCTTCTCGAGATGGGTGAGAGCGGGCTTCGAATCCGAATCCCGGTTGTTCAAAATCCGTTCCACCTCTGACACTGGGCCACTCCCCGATCTCTGTCTCTCCTCTCAGCATGGGAGTGCTAATATTAATACTGCTACTAACAACAACAGCAGCAGCAACAACAATAATAATAATTTAAAAACTTACCTGAGTTCATGAAATTCCTCTTCTCACAACCCATCCTGGCTCCTCTCTAGAGAACTCAAAGTAAAAGCCAAAGCCCTCAATGGGGCCCACAAGGCCCTACGCGGATCTGCCCGTTCCCTTTGCCCTCACCTCCCTTCCTCTCCCCCTGGCTCACTCTGCTCCAGCCACCCTGGCTTCTTTGCTGTTCCTCAAGCACACCAACAGCCCTCCAACCTCAGGGCCTTTGCACTTGCTGTTCCCTCCACCTAAACCACTTTCCCCGCAGGGATCCGAACAGCTCACTCACTCTCCTCATTCGTGCCTGCTCAAATGCCACCTCCTCAGAGAAGCCCTCCCTGATCTCCTTATTTAAGGCTGCCCCCACCATCTATCCATTATCACTGCTTTATTTTTTTCCACAGTTCTGATTATTCTACATTTCTCTGCTTAAGTGACTGTCTCCCTAGCAAGAACACAAGCCCTCTGAGGACAGGGATTTCCAACTGGGTGGTTTCCTGTCGTGTCCCCAGGTTAGCACCGTGCTGGACACACCAAAAGGAGTCAGTAAATATTTGTTGAGTTAATCTTTCACGATTATTGAGCGCCTCCTTATATGCAGGCTTATTAGCTAAGAGTATTAGCTCATTGAGTTCTTAGAATGTCCTGAGAAGTGGCTATCGTTATCCCCATTTTACAGATGAGATAAATGAGTCCCAGAGAAGTGAAATAAAAAAACACAGAGGGATTGTTCAGGGCTTAGCCCTGCACCTGGCCCCTAACTGGTGCTTAAAAAACATCAGGTCATATAATCCAGGTCTGGAGCTGGGTTTTTTTCTCTCAGCATGGGAGTCAGAGCATACAAAGCCTCAAGTCAAATCCCAGCCCTGCTACTTGCTTGCAAGAGAACCTCAGGCAAGCAATTCAGTCTCTCTGAGCCTCAGTTTCCCCATCTATCTTACTACAAAGGACCACTTCCTTTGGGTCTTTGTTCAGATGGTACCTCCTCTGTAAGTCTTACCCTGACTCCCCCCAACCCCCCACCACCCTGGTTCCTACTTCCTTTTCCTTCCTAGCACTTAGCACTGTCAGCCAGAAGAGAGATGTTCCTTATTTTTACTTCTTTTTGCAATTTTATTTTCATGTATTTATTTTCAGTGTGACTTATTTTTAATCTTTCCCTGCAGGAATGTCAGCTCCTCGTGGGCAGGGGCTTGGGTCTGTTTTGTTTGCTGTTGTCACCCCAGTGCCTAGAACAGGGCCCAGCCAGCAGGCATTCAGTTAAATATTTAATTGGCTGAATTCAATAATGTACATAATGGGGGGGGGTGCCCGGGTGGCTCAATTGGTTAAGCATCTGCCTTTGTGGCTCAGGTCATGATCCCAGGGTCCTGGGATCAAGCCCAGCGTCGGGGGGGGGGGGGGGGGGGGGAGGGGTCTCTGCTCAGTGGGGACTCTGCTTCTCCTCTCCCTCTGCCACTCCCCCCTGCTTGTGCTCTCTCTCGCTCTCTCTCTGTCAAATAAATAAATAAATAAATCTTTTAAAAAAATGTACATAATGGAGGTGGTGAAAATGTTCTAAAATTGATTGCGGTGATGTTTGCACACCCCCTGCAAATACACCAAAACCATTGAATTGTGCACTTTAAATGGGCGAATGGCTTCTGAAATATCTCAATAAAGCTGAATAGCTCTATCGATAGACAGACAGATAGACAGATACAGTTGACCCTTGAACAATATTCGTTCATGGGTCCACATATAAGTCGATTTTGTTCGAGAAGTGCAGTACACTATTGTAAATGTATTTTTTCTCATGATTTTATTTTTTTTTAGAAATAAGCTTTTCTTAGGCTTGAGTATTACATATTTTGAGTATTTATTACAGCTGCTAGCGTGACCCTAACTAACAAAGGATTTGAGTGGCTAACAATCGAAGGACTGCAACTTTTTTTTAGAAACATTCTATTTATTTATTTATTTATTTAAGTAATCTCTCCACCCAATGTGGGGCTCGAGCTCACGACCTGAGATCAAGAGTCGCATGCTGTACTGACTGAGCCAGCCAGGCGCCCCTCTTAAGATTTTCTTAACATTTTTTCTCTGGCTACTTTATTGTAAGAATACATATAACATACAAAATATGTGTTAATCGACTATTTATGTTATCGGTAAGGCTTCTGGTCCACAGTAGGCTAGTGGGTAAATTTGGGGAGAGTCAAGAGTTATACGTGGATTTTCGACTGGGGGGGTCGGCACCCATAACCCCCATGTTCTTCAAGAGTCAACTGTATTCTATGGGGTGCCTGGGTGGCTCAGTCATTAAGCATTTGCCTTCGGCTCAGGTCATGATCCCAGGGTCCTGAGCAGGAAGCCTGCTTCTCCCTCTCCCACTCCCCCTGCTTGTGTTCCCTCTCTCGCTGTCTCTCTTTCTGTCAAATAAATAAATAAAATCTTTAAAAAAAATAAAAAGAGTCGGGGCGCCTGGGTGGCTCAGTCGTTCAGCGTCTGCCCTCAGCTCAAGTCATGATCCCAGAGTCCTGGGATTGAGCCCCGCATAGGGCTCCCCGCTCTGCGGGAGGCCTGCTTCTCCCTTTCCCACTCCCCCTGCTTGTGTTCCCTCTCTCGCTGTGTCTGTCAAATAAATAAATAAAATCTTAAAAAAAATAAATAAATAAATAAAAAATAAAAAGAGTCAACTGTATTCTATACAGAGGTGTATGGATATAATACATTTTATACATAATTATATAATTATAATACATGATCACATACAATGTATAACGGTATATATGATATATATTTAATCACAGGCCTGGGGCTTAGTGGCGACTAACGTTATTACAGCTAGGAGCCAGGTCCTCTTCTCAAACCTTGACATGGGGCATCTCCTTCCCCCTCGGAGGCGACCCCGGCACTGCTCAGCCCACTGCGTCGTGCTCAGATGAGATTTGGGAGGGTCCGTGAACTTGGACATGGAGAGAAACATGACATCTGGATCGCTTGCTGAGATTTCACGGTTTCTGTCAACCGTGAACAACAAAGCACAGTGACATTAGTGGGACCTGTATTATTGCCACGGAGGGGAATGTGGTTGTTTTCACCGCATCGTGGTTGTTTTCACCGCATCATGGCTGTTTTGGAGATTTCCAGTGATTGTTTACTCACCACTGATTAGACCCACCGCTAGCTCTTTCTAATTAGTGTCTTAATACAAGAGCCCTTATTACCGTGTCACAGATTCGTGGGGGGGCTTTAAATACACCGATAGCTGGATTTCAGTATAATTGGTCCCCTTGTCATCCTGCCCTGCCTCATTTTATTTTTATTCTTAATAAGATTTTATTTATTTATTTGAGAGAGAGAGAGATTGAGCAGGGAGGAGGGGCAGAGGGAGAGGGAGAAACAGACTCCCCACTGATCAGGGAGTCCGACTCGGGGCCCAATCCCAGGACCCTGAGATCATGACCTGAGCCAAAGGCAGACGCTTAACCAACTGAGCCTCCCAGGTGCCCTGGATGACGCTGCCTCATTAAACATGCTTTGAGCTCTCAGTTACTGGGGCTACTGTCTTGTCTTGCTGTGTCGCTGATCTCTGAATCGGGAAGTCTCTGTGTGACAAGTCTCCCAGTGCCCTTATAGTCTTGGGAGCCCTCTCCCCACGGCACAAACTCACCAAAAAAAAAAAAAAAAAAAAAAAAAAATTTTCCCCCCTACCTCTCTCCCTCCCCAGTTGTCAAAACCGGGTGGAGAAATTCTGGCACATTCTACAACATGAATGAACCTTGGAGACGTCACCCCAAGTGAAATAAGCCCGTCACAAGAGAAGAGATACTATATGATCCCACTCTGGAGGTGCTGAGAGCAGTGGGATCCATCCCGACAGAAGGTGGTGGCCTGGGCTTGAGGAGCGGGAGTCAGCGTGTAAGGGGTTAGATCTTCAAGTTCAGAGGAGAGCCGGTGGTGGTGTTTGCACAATGTGAAGGAAGGTACTGAACGTCACTGAGCAGTGTACTCAGAAATGGTTAAAGCGGTCAGTTTTATGTTATGTATATTTTATCACAATTAAAGAAGGAAAAAACAAACAAACAAACAAAACAGATGGAGCAGGTGGCCAGCCAGAAGTTAGGGATGAACTTCGGCCGCGGTCAGTGTAGGGTTCCAATCCTCCTCTGTGCCCAGGCGACTCTTTTTTCCCCAGATGCCTCGCTATGGAAGAGGAGACGCCAGACGCACCCACCCAGCTGGTTCTAGGTTCTGGGAGCAAGGGTCTATGAAGTTTGGTCCCCAGTTTTGGTCTCCTCCCCAGCAGGGGGGGCGCCCTCTGGCTCCTGCACTGCCCTCTGGGAAAGGCCTTGCTGTTGCCCGACGCGCCCCCCACTTCCCTGGAAGCTGGGTGTGCAGAGGCCAAGATCGTGGGCTTGCAGCCAGACCGCCTGGGGTGCAGCCCAGCCTGCCACTGACGGCCGCGGGACCTCAGTTTCTTCATCCGCAAGATGGGGCTATCAATCCCCATACCGGGGCTTCTGTGAGGATCAAATAAAACATCCTGGGTGAAGGGCTTGAAACAGTGCCCATGGTAAGTGTTCCATAGTCAGTCATCGCTGATTCTCTGCTGGGGCTGCATGCAGTCAACCTTCCAGAACCAATAGGTATTCAACAAATAATATGTCCAGAACCTTCCGCGGCCTTCCAGAACCTTCCACGGCCTTCCAGAAGCCCGCAGAAATCACCGGCAAACTTTTTGGCGCAGCCACGTGGGGTCTCCCCGGAGCTCTCGGGGATCCAAGGATGTTAAGAACTGCGTTTTGCACGTGGGGAAGTAGATATACAGCTAGGAAGGGGGACCGTCTCTCTCTCCGTGGCCCCACATACCAGCTTCCCCGCCACAAACACCCCTAGGGCCTGCAGAGAAACTGGAACATCACCCTGGTCCTGCCGCGTCACCGGGCCCCTGGACCTTAGCAGTGGCCTCTTGGGCTGGGCTCCGGGTCCGCACTCGCCCCATCCGTTCCCCACGCGGCCGCCAGAGGGCGCTCAGGAAACCCAAGTCAGCTCAGCCCTCGGCTTAGAACCTCCGCGGTGGTTCCGCCATAGCTCAGCAAAATCATCACCATGAAGCATAGGGTCCTACACCACAGGCCAGCTTTGTTCTCTCTGACTTCGCCTCTCATTCCCTCCCTCCCCCTCCCACCCCCCAGCTTCCAGCCGCATGGGCCTCCTTGCTGTCCCGCAACACTCCAGACATGCTCTTGCCTCAGATGCTTTCCCCCCCCCAAGAACTCCCTGTGGCTCCCTCCCTCATTTCATGTAGGTCTCTGCTCAAATGTCACCTCCTCAAAGAAGTCTCCCCTTCCCACCCGATCCCGGACGCCTTAATGTGCAGTTACACAGGTTGTTCACTGCACAAAGCACTCACTGAATGGGTGAGAGGAGGCTGGAATCCAGCTCACACTCTGCCCTTCAAAACTCAGTGCCTGGAAGAAAGGGGCACTGCTTTCTAGTTCACACAAAGGCGTCCTAGTTTGGGACTAGAGCCTTGTCCATTCCTCTACCCACCCCCTACCCCCGCCCGAGGAGATACGCAGATGTCCTAACCCCCTGCACCTGTGAATGTGATCTTATTTGGAAAGAGGATCTTGGCAGATGTAAGCAAGTGAAGATTGAGATCATACTGGAGTAGGGTAGGCTATTATCCAATATGGTCTCCTTTTAAGAGGAGACACCAATGCCGAAAAAGGATGTAGCCACAGGACCAGGAACACCCGGAAAGTGGAAAGTCAAGGAAGGATCCCCCTGCAGAGTTTCTAGGGGGAGCATGGCGCTGCTGGTGCCTTGTTGTGGGCTGTCCAGCCTCCAGAACGGGAAAGAATAAATGTCTGTTCTTCTTTTTCTAAGATTTATTTATTTACTTTAGAGAGAGAGAGAGCGAGAGCAGGTGCATGAGCAGGAAGGGGAGAGGGAGAGAATCTCAAGACTCCCCGCTGAGCAGAGTCCAACGTGGGGCTTGATATCACGACCCAAGCTGAAACCAAGAGTCGGTGGCTTAACCGACTGCACCACACAGGTGCCCCAGATTTGTCCTCTGAAGCCCCCCCAGGGGTCGAGACTTCTGCCTGCCATGTTCAGCTGCACCCCTGTGCCCAGAACAGGGCCTGGCACCCCTAATAGGTATTCAACAAATAATATGTGCAATGAACCCTCACAATCCCTTCCGCCACCCAGGTCTGGACCCAACCCCCAGACTTCAAACAACACCCCCCTCCCAAGGACCCAAAAGCAATGGGGCCGAGACGGAGTCAGTACAGTTTTAAAAAAAGGATCAGTTTTTAATTTACAAGAGTTCTAAATGTACAGAATTCTCCTTTAAAAAAATCGTTATACACAATAAATACAGTACAAAAAAATTTATCTTACAGTACTAGTTTTGTCTCCGAGATTTCAAAATCTGGCGCGGGTGGCTGGCGGCAGGAAGAACAGAGGGAAGACTGGCTGGGGAGGGATGGAGGGGTGGGGAGGAAGACCCGGGTTTCCTGTTTTGGAGGTGCTCGGATTTCAGTCGAGGGGCGGGAGGGCTCGAAATCTCTCTCTCTCTCTCTCTCTCTTGCTCACTCGAGCACACACACAGGGACACGGGACGCGGAGCTGGACGCACACACATGGATGGGACACAGGTGCCCGCGGGCACAGCCCTCCGAGGTGGGGGTCCGGGACGCTGGCTGACGCCCGCCCTTCCCTGCGTTTCCTTTTACAGCCTGGGGGGGGCGGTAGGGAGAGGCTGAGCGAGGCTCGCAAAGGACCCTCGCGGCTTTGAGCGCCCTCGACGCGTGTGGATCTGTGCGGCCACACGGACAAGCCCAGTACCGGGACACGCGCGAGCAGTGGGTACGACCAGGGTACCTCCATCCCGGGCAAACACACACGTGTCCCCCCCTCCCCTCCCCCACGGAGGGGCAGAGTGTGGCAGGAAGCGGGAAGAAATAGGAAATGACACACCGGGATCACCCCCACCTTTGGCAGGGGGACATTTTACATTACAGCCCCCTCCCCTCAACCCACAACCCCCACCCAACAACCCGGCTGAAGCAGGAAGTGGGGGAGGAGGCCTTTGTGACTCAAATAACTTAGGCAAGAAAAACCGGTCAGGGGATCCCCGGCTCGTGTCCCCCAGGAGGCTGAGGTCAGGCGTGCCCGGCTGCCGCGCTGCCCTATCTCCCCCCCCGCCCCGGGCCCCCCGCCGGCGTCCCCGCGTAGGCAGGACGTTGGCCAGGGAAGCGAAGACCAGCCCGGTGTTATCTGTTCAACGTCCTGGCGCCGAGGCCACCGTTGTGACTGGAGGGCGGGTAGGCCTCTGGCCTGTGCAGGGGCGACGGGGAGGCAGGCGGGACGGCCGTCGGGGCGGCGTGGGGGTACGGGGGTGCAGGCGTCCGCCCCGGCGCCTGCTGGAGGTTCAGGATGCTGTCGATGGCGCTCTGGAGGTGTTCGGTGAGCGTGTCGTCCTGCGGGCTGTCGCTGGAGAAGCTGGCCTGGTCCACGTCGGGCGACTCGGACTTGCGCCGCTTGGCGGGGGGCGCCTCCCAGCCGGGGTCCCTGCTGCCGCTGCCCTGCCCGGCGCTGGCCGCGGGCTCCGGGGGGGCCCCCTTCAGCACGCGCTGGTACAGCTCGTCCTCCACCGCGGCCAGCTCGCGGATGAGCCCGCTCGTGGCCTCGTCCACTTTGGTGGGCAGTGGCGCCGGACTGCTGCCCCCCGCTCTGCCGCTGCCCGCCCCCTCCCCGGCCCCGCCGCCCGGGGCCTCCACGTTCTCGCGGTAGGTCTTGCGCAGGGGCAGCCGGGGGCAGTGGGGGGCCAGGGCCGTGGGCTTGCGGTCCGGGGCGGCGGGCGGCGGGTGGTCCACGGTGCCGTTCATCTGGCCCGGGGCCGGGGGCGGCGGCGGCGGCGGCGGCCGGGGCGGGGGCTCTGCTGCCTTGAGGGCGGCAGGGGGCGGGGGCTGGTGCACAGGGTCCAGGGCGGTGTTGTGGACAACCTTGCTGAGCCCAGCTTCCTGCTTGATCTTGAGCTTGAGGCCGATGCGGCTGCGGGCCTCGTAGGTCTTGATGGGAGGGCGGTTGCGGGAGGGCATGGGGCCGTCCTCGTCGGCGTCCAGGGAGGAGGCGGCTGAGGAGGAGGAGGAGGAGGAGGAGGACAGGGAGGAGGACGCCCGTGCCCAGGTCACCGAAGGGGAGCCCCCCGCCCCACCGTGCCGAATCACCAGCTTGGTTGGCAGGTGCAGAGGGGGCTGGGTGGGGGCCCCGGACACTGAGGATGGTGCTGGGCCGTGACCAGGGAGCCGGTGGCCCTCGGAAGAGGCAGCGATGGGGAGGCCAAGAGAGCGCGAGGAAGACACATACTCATCTGCAAAAGGGGGGGCGGCAGGGAAAGCATGAGACGCCTGTGAGGAGCTAAGAGGAGCCCGCATGCGATGGGCATCGACAATCTGCCAGGCCTGGGGGCCAACCCTTGACTCATCAGACCCTCAGGACGCACTGCTGGGTACCACTCTTTTCAGCGATCCCCAAACCCCCTGATGTGCCAGCAGGAGCTGACGCCAGAGAATGGCCCTTCAATGTTGCAACAACCCGGGGACGCCTGGGTGGCTCAGTCGGTTAAGCGTCTGCCTTCGGCTCGGGTCGTGATCCCAGGGTCCTGGGATCGAGTCCCACATCGGACTCCCTGCTCCGCGGGGAGCCTGCTTCTCCCTCTGCCTCTGTCTCTCTCTCTCTCTGTCTCTCATGAATAAATAAATAAAATCTATAACTAACTAACTAACTAACTAACTAAATGTTGCAACCACCCCAGTCCTGGCTCTGCTCCCTGCTTTTCTGTCCCCCTGGGGGTGGTGGGATGTCCCGGCCAGAATGGAGTGGAATGGACACACAGGGATGGAGGAGAACAAACTCAGTTCTCTCCAGTTCCAGAGCCCGGAGGTCAGGGTAGGCCCCGCCACTGCGGGAAGGTGGGGTGGAGAAAGGTCAGGCCGTGCACCCCGTCTTCCTGCCCCCAGGCTGAATTCCACTGCAGGGGCAGGAGCTGGGGACCCCTTTCCCTCCCCTCCCCTCCCCTCCCCTCTCACCGGGCTTCTCCTTGGCCAACTGTTTGTCCAAGGCAAGGGTGGTCTTCTCCTCCTGAATGAACATTCGGTCGATCATCACCATCTCCGCGGAGGGGCTCACCCTCTGAGGGGGAGGAAGAGAGGATGGGCCAGGGAAGAAGCCAGGCGGGGGAGGGCACGTGGGCAACCCGGAAGGATGGGAACGGATTCCAAACGGTCTTGGGATCTGACTACCAGCCTCCCTTCCTCCCGAGGCGTCAAGGAGAAGGCCCCCCACCCCAACGGGCCCAAAGTGGCCAAGGGGAATGGGCGGGGCCTCCCAGGGAGGAAGGTGCCAGCACCCTACCCGGGACTCCTCCAGAAGCAGGAGGCGGTATTTATTGAGCATGGCCTGGGTGCGTTTCAGCAGCTGTGTGGAGACCGTCTCAAACTCCTCGTCCACTGTGGAGGAAGAGAAAAGGTCCAGGGGCACAGACGCCGGGGAGCGGGGCTTGCTTGTCCTGAGCCTCAGTCAAGTGGACGCAGAGGGGTGTCTGCCCCTGCGTGTGTGTGTGGTCTCTTTCCACCCCCCTCCCCACGCCAGGGACCAGGGAGGGAGAGTCCCGGGGGAGCAGGGGGAAGGAGTGGGGGGCTCACCTTTGTGGTAGTCATTGGGGGAGGGGAGGGCACCCTGGTAGACGTGGTAGGGCAGGAGGCGATGCAGGGCATCCTCGAAGGAGGGGAAGGCTGTCTTGTAGTCAGGGTGCAGGACGGAGCCCTGATGTTTGTGCAAATGTTCCAGGAAACTGGGGGGTGGGGTGGGGAGAGACCACACACACACATACACACACAGACACACAAACACACACACACACAGCTGGTGGTGAGGCCGGGAGAAACCAGACCCCGACCCTGAGCCCCCGGGCCCCAACACAGACAGCAGGGAAATGCGCTAATGTGGGCTGGACGCGCTTGTTCTGTCTCACGGACTCTGGCGACAACGCAAGGGACCAGGTGCTATCATTATCCCCACTCTACAGATGGGGGAACTGAGGCCCGGCGGAGTTATGTTCCTCCACCCAAAGCACATACAGCGTGGGGAAGAGGCAGAGCTGGGAGCCAGATGCCAGGGCTTGAACCTCATCCCCCTCGTGCTATCCTGTCTCCTGCCACCTGGGGTCAGCACGTCCTTTCTCTGCCTCAGGCCCAACAGCAACCTCAGGAAGGTGGGGAGCGAGGGAGGCTGGTCCATTGGGTGGTACCATCCAGTTCTCTCCTGGGCTGTTTTCTACCACATCGCGTGGCAGTGAGTTATGTCTCTTCATTGTGTGACTGTCTCTCTCTCCCCAGACATGTTCATCTCTACCCTGAGCTGAAGACCAGCACCCCCACCACACCATGGGAGCCGGAACCCTGTCTTGTTTTCAGAATCCAGCACAGGACTGGGCACTGAGTGAGTATTTCATAAACACAGTAGAAGGAGAGCAGAAGAGAGAGAATGCAGGCAAGCATCCAACATTTACCCATTGCCCACCCAGACCCCATCCATCCAAATATCCATCTATCCACCCAAACACCCAGCCAGCCAGCCAGCCATGCACCCAGCCCAGACACCATCCATTCATCCATCCATCTAGCCAAACACCCGTCAATTCATCCATCCACACACCCATGTATCCACCCAAACACCCATCCACCCAAATATCCATGTATCCACCCAACCATCCATCCAGATCCCCATTCGTTCACCCAAACACCCTTCCATCCAGCATGCACCCACCCCAGACCCTCTCCATCCAGCCATCCAGCCAAACACCCATCAATTCATCTATCCAAATACCCGTTTATCCAACCAAACGCCCATGCAGACCCACATTCGTCCATGCACCTACCCGAACTCCCATCCATATCCATCTGCCCAAACACCCACCCGTCTTACCACAGTCACAAGGGATCCTCACCTGTCACCCTCTCATCACTACTATTACCACCCCGCTCTCTAGAAGGGAAACTAAAGGTCTTTGAGGGAAATTATATTGCCCCAAACCACACAGCTAACAAGAGGCAGGGCCCGCGCAACCCCACTTCTGAAAGGTGGTCCCCACACCCTGCTCCCAAGCTTCCAGGAAGGTGGGTGGGCGGGGGGGGGGTGCACAGTGTTGCAACTCACCAGGCTTCTTTGCTGGGCTGAAGCGCGGGGGGTTTCTTCAGACTGCTCATCTTACTTTCATACTGCAGGGCAGAGAGGTGAGTGAGAGGCCGCACCGCCGAGGGGCCTTCCCTTGGTGCCCTGACCCCCTTTTGACCCCGCCCGTGACAAAGAGGAGAGCCGGCCCATGTCTCCCCACCGGGCCCCCCTCCCTCCCGGGGTGGGGTCCTGGCCCCAGCTGCGGATGCGCTGCCCAGCACATGAACCTGCCGGCAAGACCTGGGCTGGGCCTTGCCTGGCTCCCCACCGGCCCCTTCTCCCACTGCGTGGGTATCGGCCTCCACCTGACTCTTGGTCTGGACACCAGACAGGCTCCTGCAGGCTCCCTCCCTGCTCATCTGATGGCCTTGGCCTCTGCTGATGGTCCCGGGTCTGGCCCACCTGGCTGCCAGGGTTCTCTCTTTCTGCCCCGGCTCCGCCCATTATGCCTCAAACCTCTCCACCCTGACTTCCCTCTAGGCTGCTAGCCTTGGAGGCCGGCATCCTGGTCCCTCCACCTGCTGTGTCCTTGTCTTCCTGCCTCCCCTCCATTTCCCCACAGAGGGTCTCTGCCTCAGTCTCCCCCATTCCCCTCAGTCTCCGCCCTGTCCCCTCCATTCTGGGCCCCCCATCGTGAGACACCCCGGCCCTCCCATCCGCCCCCAGCTCTGTCTAGGGTCTCACCACCTCCTTTCTCTTGCCTCCCTCATCCAATGGTCTCCCCACGTCCCTCCTCCTCGAGCCTCGAACTCTCCCTGCTCCCACCCCCAGTGATGGCCTCAGGGACGCACGCAAGCCACCGCTCCTATCGTCACCCTGTGTCGTGGTGTCTGTGGGTCTCCATCTGTCTTGTTCTCTGGCATGCGCCCACCTGGGCTGTCCTGGTGTTGGACCTACCGCCCAGACTGCTCTGTGACGGCCTGTCGGCCTCCTCCCCCCGCCGGCCCCTTTCCCGGCTCCCTGGTAACATCGCTCTGGCCCTAGTGCCCCCCCCACGGGAGGCCTCTTACCTGCAGCCCGGAGGACTTCCCTGGCCCAGCCGCAGTGGCCTTGGCCACACTCAGGGTCGGGAGGGTGCTGGCAAAAGCTTTGCTCTCGGCAGGAAGCAGAGGAGGGAGGCCTGAGGGTGGGGGTGGGGGCAGACAGGGCTCAGGGGTCACTGGCACAAAGGCCCCTCCACAACGTGACCCCCAAGCCTGCGCCCCGCTCTCCTCTGGTCCTTTGGCCTCAGCAGCCCCGCCAGCCCTGAATCGAGTGCCCCTGCAGATCTGGGGGAGACAGTCCTATCTCCTCCACCTGCCCTGTCCTGTGAGGTCTGGGGGACCCCTTGGGCTCACACCCCCACAGCTCTGCCCCAGCCCGTCCCCCTCCCCCTGCCCACCCACCTTCAGGCCCCCCACTTCTCCTGCGTGGGCTACCTCTCCCCTACCTGCGGTGGCCATGGGTGCCGGGGCAGGGGGATGGCTGGGGGCGGTGGGGGTCCCGGATGGGGCCTGCCCGCTGACCAGCACAGAGGCAGTGGGGCTGGCGAGGGGCCCCAGGCTGGCGGAGGTCTGCGGGGCGGCGGGGGCCCCCCCGGCCTTGTTCTGGAGAATGATTCCGGACGGCACCTGAGGAGGGGGACAGGTGGTTGAGGGGTAGGGGGCACACACTAGGAGTGGCGGCAGCCAGGCACCAGGGCTGGGGATGAAGAGAAAGCTGGAGCATGGGAGGGACTCCCCATCAGACTGGACGGGGAGGGCAAGGCTCGCAGAGTGGGTGGTGGGGCTGGTCCCTGCCTCCGATTACCTGGTGAAATCTCTCGAGAAGAGCCTTCGGCTGGGGCAGCGCCGGGAAGGGGGTGGTCACCATCTGGAAGGTCCGAGGAGGCGGTGGGGGGGGCGCTGCGGGCTCAGGGGCCAGGTGGAGGGTCGGAGGGGGCGTGGGGGACTTGTGGGGCCCCTGGCCGGGCGGGAACTGGAGCTGGAAGTCGGGGGGCGTAGGGGCTGGCAGCCTGGTGGCTGTATCCGTGGAGGCCACGACAGAGGATGTGGAGGCGGGAGGGAGGTGGGGGGCTGGGGGCAGCGGCCCCTCTGGGGGTTGGGATGGGGGTCGCAGGGGGGGCTGGGGGGGGCCTGGGGCAGCGGGGGCCGGGGTGCTGGCAGGTGGGGGGACTCCCAGCTGGTTCTGGATGACAAAGATGCCAGGCAGAGTGGGGGGTGCCTGGGGCGGGGGGCAAGGGTGCAGGGTGGGCTCTGAGGGTGGGCGGGACAAGCTCTGGGGCTGGGAGGGCGGGCGGGAGTGGGGGCGGGAGGGGGGGCGGGAGGGAGGCCTGGTGGGATGTGGCGAGGGCAGGTGGGGGCTGTCTCCCAGAGGGGCCTGGTGAGGTAGTGACGGGGACGAGGAGGGGCCTGGGCCCTTCAGCGGAGCCGCTGCCGGGATCTGGGCAGGGGAGGGAGGTAGAGGGGAGGGGGTGGGGGTCAGAACCAACCTTGGCTCCCATTGCCCCAGGACACTGGGGACCCCAGCCACGCCCACCAGAAACCCTCCTTCTTAGCCACCCCTGTCTTGAGAGAAAGGACTCTGCCATGCCTATCCTTCCCACCTCGCGTTTCTTAACTCCTCACTTCACCTGTCTACCTCTGCCCCCAACCCCACCCCTGCACCTGTCCCTACCTCACCCCTCCACCTCTTCCCACCCCACCCCTGCACCTCTCCCTTCCTCATCCCTCCACCGGTCCTCCACCTCACCCTGCACCTGCCCCCGCCTCATCTCCAGACCTTTCCCTCTGCTTTCGCCCCCTCCCCATTCCACCCCCCCCCCCAGATGAAGGTGAGCTCTGCAGGGTTTGGGGGCAGCAGCGGAGAAAGCAGTGGCGGCGGCAGGGGGCACCACACCAGCTGCCCAGCGGGGAGGCGGGGGGCCAGGGAGCGCGAGCACAGCAGCGGAGGGGAAGGAGGCGGCTGGCTGGGGGGCGGGGGGCAGCATCCCAGCTGCCAGCCCCGCGGGGCCCGACTGTCCAGCCCCCCACCCCGCGAGGACAGACGCCAGCACGGATGGAGCAGCTGCAGAGCACGGGGCTGCTGGCTGTGGAAGGCATGGGGCAGGGGGGGCTGGGAGGGGCTGAGGGGGGCAGAGAGCGGGGGCTAAGGATGACACCGGAGGGGCGGGGCCGGGTGCCTCTAAGTGTCCGTGACCTCTGCCTCCGTGTGCCTACGTGGCCGCGGCTGCAGGCCTCCCTGGGTCCCGGGTGAGCGTGCGGGTATGTGAGCTTGTGTGTTATCAGACTCGCACATGACATCCGGGCACTGGTCTGTGATCACCGCAACCTTGCTGAAAACACAGCCGGGACACAGCACCTCCGCACTGTCCTCCCCCAGAGTCCTAACCTCAGCAGCGACTGTCTCCCCAGCGGGTACCAGCTGAGTCCCGACACCGGGCTGGCACCCCTCTGCTGTCATCGAATCCACACCCCGGTGACAGAGGAGAAACTGAGGCCAGGGAGCCAAAACGGCTGGTCCTGAGTCTCCCTGCCTCCCCACCTCCCCCCTCCCCCTCCCCCGTGACCTCCAAGTTGTCCGAGGATGACTCAGGCTCAGAGGGCCCGGGGGGGTGGGGGGTGGCCCAAGGCCACCAAAGCTGCCACGCTCCAAAGCTGGGGCTCTTCACCGTGAGCCCCCAAAGTGGACCGACTCGTGATTTCAAGGTTACGACTTGCTTGAAGTATCCAACGCCCTGGACCCTTCTCCAACACCCCGTCCAAGGCTGACCCTGAATAACTTCTGGCAATTCAAAACAAAGCCCCCCGCACCAATCCATCCACACACATCCCCAAAGGCTAGCCACCTCTAGGAAGAGATCGGCGAGGCCCTTGGCTCTCGGAAGCGGCTCTGAGGGTGTCACCCGGACAGCACTCTGGTCTGCAGACTTCGAAAGGGTCGCACGCCCTTTGACCTGGCAATCCGCCCTTGAGCAATCAGTGAGGAACTATTCAGGCACTGGCTCACAGGGCTCCCCCATTATGGGAGCATTTAGAATAGAGAACAGAGGAAAACAACAGGTTTTGGTAAGGGTAGGGAAGACAGCTGGCCACCTCATGAAGCCCTGGGAGGTGTGTGCGCGGGGCTGGTGCGGAGAAAGAAAGGCGCCCGAAAGCTAGGTGTAATCAGGAGAGTAACGCATGACATGATGGCAGGACGACCAGCGACACTAGGTTATGGACAGTGGGTAACAGTACTGTCTCAGCGCTAAATGGGCTGAATCTGATGCCTCCACCGTGGTCAAGTAGGAGAATGTCCTTGTTCTCAAAGGCTGAGACGTTAAGGAGTAAAGAAGCAGAACGTCTGCAATTTACTCTCCAACAATTCCGAATAAAAATGTATACATATCAAGAGAACGGAGAATAAAGCGAATGTAGCCAGACGTTTACGGTGGGAAAATCTGGGCAGTAGCCAGCTTCCAAGGCGCCCTCCCCCCGTCCCCTGGTCCCCCCGCCAATCCCTACCTCCTCACTATTCGGTCTTCTCCCACATGGTGCCCAGGGTTAGTCTCTGGGACCAACAGATTTGGCGGAAGTGATCCGACGCTACTTCCAAGATTCAGTTACAGAAAGGGCTGCGCCTTCCATCCCGGGACTCTCCTTTCTGGTGGATCATTTCCTCTGGGGGAAGCCACCTTTGGAGCATGTTATAACCTGCCCTTGGAGAAGCCTGTGTAGGGAGGGGCTGAGGCATATTCTCCAGTCCAGTCGAGCCTTCCGATGACCACAACCCTGGCTGAATATAACCTCCTGAGAGGTTACGAGGTAGAACCTTCCAGCCACAGTGCTTCCGGACTCCTGATCCTTACAAGCTACGTGTGAGAAGTGAATGCTCGTGGTTTAAAACTGCTAAGTCTGGGAGGCGTCATTTGTTAACGGCAACAGATAACTAATATATGCGGGTAAAGAGTAAAGAACTCCCATGAGTTCTCTGTACTATTCCTATAACGTTGCTATCTAAATTCTTTTTAAGTGTTTAAAAAAGAAAAATTGAAAAAGTCAATCTTGTACTCATTAAAAATACAGACAAACACACCCCCCCTCCCCTAATCACGTCCAAAAAAACCCAAATGATACACTGGGGGAAACAGCTGCAATTCACAGTGCAGTCAAAGCTCATTTCCATCAAATATAAACAGCCTCCAGAAATCACTAAGAATAACAACCGGTGAGAAAAAGGGGACAAGTATATGATCAGACAGTGCACAGAGAAGGAAACACAAAGGCTTATATAGTTCAAGAGAGGCTCCACCTCATTTGTGCTAAGAGTAATGCCCATCGAAAGCACCCTGTGGAACCTTTTTCACTCATCGCATTAGGAACAAGCCATATCTCATAAAAACACTCTCTTCTACGGCCTCTGAGGGTTACTGGCACAATCTGCTAAAACTCCAGGACAATGCAATCCAGCAGCAGCTGTGCAAATTATAAGTACACATTCGCTTTGATCCAGAAAACAGGCTTCCGGGAAATGACCTGACAGATGCACGTGCATGTGTGGGAAATGACAGGTCGACAAGTTGTTTACTACAGCTGTGCGGGGAGGGACAAAGCTGGACTGGGCTCGTGTGCATCTACCCAGCATTTACAGAGGAGAGGAATGACAGTCCGTCCCCATGGAGGAATACTTCACAACTCTAACAAGGGATCAAGGAAACTCTCCACATGCTGCCAAAGCAAGCATATAATGTGCTGCCTTCTGGGCAGACAGAAATGGGAGAGAAACGTAAATCCACATTTACGCTAAGCTGTACATGTGTAAAGAACTGGAAGGATATACGAGAGCTAAGTACTGTGGTTATCTGGAGGGGCAGGTGGGCTGGGAATGTAGGCATGGGTTTGGGACACTCCCCCCCTTTTTTATTTTATTATTTTTAAAAGATTTTATTTATTTATTTGACAGAGAGATAGAGACAGAGAGCACAAGCAGGTGGAGTAGCATGGAGAGGGAGAGGGAGAGGGAGAGGGAGAAGCAGGCTCCCGGCTGAGCAGGGAGCCCGACTCGGGGATCGATCCCAGGACCCTGAGATCATAATCTGAGCCGAAGGCAGATGCTTAACCAATCCCCTCACTTTAAAAAAAATGCTTTTTGGAGCGCCTGGGTGGCTAGTCCATGAAGTGTCCGACTCTCGATTTTGGCTCAGGTCATGATTTTAGGGTCGTGAGATCAAGTCCCGTGCTGGGCTCCGTGCTGAGCATGGACCCTGCTTAAGATTCTCTCTCTCTCCCCCCCTGCCTCTCCTCCTGCTCATGCTCTCTCTCTCAAAAAAAAGAAAAATGCTTTTTGATGATTGAGTCATGCGAACATTAATACCTAATTGTAAAAATTAAAAATGCTTTAAATGGGTGGGGAAAAATTAGGCTAAAAGAAAACCTCAGGGACACCTGGGTGGCTCAGTTGGTTAAACATCTGCCTTCGGCTCGGGTCATGATCCCGGAGTCCTGGGATTGAGTCCCCATGTCGGGCTCCCTGCTCAACAGGGAGTCTGCTTCTCCCTATGCTCCTCCCCCTGTTCATGCTCTCTCTCTCTCTCAAATAAATAAAATCTTAAGATACAGCTGGAAAGATGTGCTCAAATTCACACAGAATGAGAGCAAGCACAGAGGGGTGATACCCTGCAGCCTGGCTGGGAGCACAGCCCCTGGCTGGGGCTGATGAAGCTGCCGGAAGAAGCCTTCACAGGCAAAAACCCCATGGAGGCGCAACTGCGTTAGCGCTTTCCATAAAATGTTTGGGAAGCGCATCCGCCCTCTGATCCAGCAGTTCTATTTCTAGAAATTTACCCACACAAAAGTGCAAAGCCTGGGCACCAGAATATTAAGATAAGTGTTATTTGTTGACATACACGGGAAACCACCTTAAGTGCTCTCTCTCGAATAGGGAACCAAGTAAATAACTCACGGTGTGTCTGTATAATGAAAAACAGACGGCAGCAAATTGCAGCCCACAGGCCAACTCCGGCCGGCCTGGCCTGCTTGGCCTATCATTTTGTATGGCCCACAGGCTGAAAACGGGTTTTACAAATTTTTAAAAATATTTTATTTATTTATTTGACAGAGAGAGACACAGTGAGAGAGGGAACACAAGCAGGGGGAGTGGGAGAGGGAGAAGCGGGCTTCCCACAGAGCAGGGAGCCCGATGCGGGGCTCGATCCCAGGACCCTGGGATCATGACCCGAGCCGAAGGCAGACGCTTAACGACTGAGCCACCCAGGTGCCCCGGGTTTTACAATTTTTTTTTTAAAGATTTATTTATTTATTTGAGAGAGCGAGAATGAGAGAGAGAGAGAGTACATGAGAGGGGGTAGGGTTAGAGGGAGAAGCAGGCTCCTCGCTGAGCAGAGAGCCCGATGCGGGACTCGATCCAGGGACTCCAGGATCATGACCTGAGCCGAAGGCAGTCGCTTAACCAACTGAGCCACCCAGGCGCCCTTCCAGGTTTTACAATTTTAAATGGTGGAAGAGAGGGGCGCCTGGGAGGTTCAGTCGGTTAAGCATCCGACCCTTGATTTCAGCTCGGGTCATGATCTCAGGGTTGTGAGATCGAGCCCCGGGTTGGGCTCCACGCTCAGCAGGGAGTCTGCTTGAAATTCTCTCTCCCTCTGCCCCTCCCCACCATGTGCACACTCTCCCTCTAAAATAAATAAGTAAATCTTTTTTAAAAATGATGGAAAAGAAACCAAAGATATTGTGATTGGCGACAATATGAAATTCAAATTTCAGTGTCCATAAATAAAAGTTTTATTGGAACACGTGCACGCTCACTCATTTACGTATATGGTCTAGGGCGGCTTCTGCACAAAGCCTAAAATGTTTCCCATTGGCCCTTTATAGAGTGTTGGCCTGGCTTCCTTTCAACGCGCCTGACCTCATTCAAGCATCTTAACGTATATTAGCTTATTTATTCCTCACAACAACCCTGTGACCTAGACGCTGTTATGCTCACCCTCATTTTACAGGGAAGGGAACTGAGGCACACAGAGGCAAGTGACTTGGCTAAGGTCACCGAGCCTGTAAGTGCAGAGTTGGGATTCCGGAGCCCCCGTGCTAACGACTACCTCGGATGGTGGGCTTCATATCACACCTAGTGCCTGTTAGTAATGGTTCCAGTCACTTTAGGAGGTCGTGACTAGCATTTAAAAAGAACAGAGGAGGGGCGCCTGGGTGGCTCGGTCGTTAGGCGTCTGCCTTCAGCTCAAGTCATGATCCTGGAGTCCCGACATCGAATCCCACGTGGGGCTCCCTGCTCAGCGGGGAGTCTGCTTCTCCCTCTGCCCCTCACCTGCTCGTGCGCTCTCTCTCTCACTCTCTCTCAAATAAATAAAATCTTAAAAAAGAAAAAAAAAGGAAAAGAACAGAGGGAACTAAATAAAAAATAGCGTATTATCCTGTGAAAGCTGTTTCAGTGATATGCATACACACACACACACACTTATGTGCATCCCAGGGGGTGATGTACAGTGGGATTCTCATGCAAGTCAGTGGTCCAAGAGATCTGGCTGAACGAGCAAAGCAAGGTACACAAGAACGGGACGGTGTGCTTCTGTGTGTAAGAAGGGAGAGTGCGCGCCCGTATGTGCACACGCAGGCTGTCACGTCTAGTTGGCTCCGAGCTCAGACAACGAGGGAGGCCTGTCATGCGCACAGGACGGCTGTTCCCCACCCAGGTGATTCCGTCCCCCAGGCGACACCTGGCCATCTCCGGCGATCGCCATGGTTGTCCTACCTGGAGAAGGGGTGTTGCCGGCAACAAATGGTTGGAGGCTTAGGGATGCTGCTCAGCGTGCCACCGTGCTCAGGACAGCCCCCCACAATGGAAAATGACCCGATCCCAAGTGTCCCTAGTGCCTGCGCCATGAGGACACGGTGGGGCTCCACAGAGAAATCGACAGGGGTGGCGTCTATGGGGAAAGGGCCAGGAATTCCACAGAAAGGAAGACTCGCTTTCACTGTATGCCCTTTTTTCTTTTTTTTTTTTTTTAAAGCTTTTATTTATTTATTTGACAGAGAGAGAGATAGCGAGAGCAGGAACAGAAGCAGGGGGAGTGGGAGAGGGAGAAGCAGGCTTCCCGTGGAGCAGGGAGCCCGATGTGGGACTCGATCCCAGGACCCTAGGACCATGACCTGAGCCGAAGGCAGACGCTTAACGACTGAGCCACCCAGGCGCCCTGCCCTTTTTTCTTTTTAAACCGAATTTTTAAAACCACGTCTGGGTGGGGCGCCTGGGTGGCTCAGTTGGTTAAGCGACTGCCTTCAGCTCAGGTCATGATCCTGGAGTCCCCGGATCGAGTCCCGCATCGGGCTCCCTGCTCAGCGGGGGGTCTGCTTCTCCCTCTGACCCTCCCCCTTCTCATGCTCTACCTCATTCTCTCTCTCAAATAAATAAATAAAATCTTTAAAATAAATAAATAAATAAATTAAAAAAAAAAAAAAAAAAACCACGTCTGGGTAACACTCTTTGAATCACGACAAAGTGTGTGTGTGTGTTTTAAGTGTGTGTGTGTGTGTGTGTGTGTGTTTTAAGCCTACCATAAGCAACACACAGCAAGCCTTGAGCTTCCTGAGCAGGATGGTCAGTGTTCCCTCTCTGAAAAGACAGTCAGGGTCCCATCAAGGGACAATTTCGAGAGTCGGGATATTGATGACAAAATCCACCCCTGGAGTGTGAGCCCTGAGAGGGCACGGCTGGGGCTGGGCACGAAGCAGGTGCCTGGGGAACGTGGGCTGAAGCAATGACCCACCTCCGGTCTGGGAGCGGCCCTTACGCGCATGCACGCACACATGCACAAGTTGGCACACTGCTGGTATTTCTGTGTGTCTGTATTCTTCGGTCTATCCACTCACCCACTTGTCCACCTGTCCATCCATCATCCACCTGTCCATCCACCCACCCCCACCTCTCCATCCACTTGCTCACCCAACAAACATTCATCAAGAACTCCCGTCATGCACTGTCGTGGGCGCAGAAGCTGCATGTGGCCAACGATGTGTCTAGCCCCGCGTTGGCCTGCGTGTGGGTGACTGGGAATCAGCTCACGTGCACAGCTGACCTTTCTTCTCAAAGGCCATCCACAGTTGCTGATGACAGGTACCTGCTCACTGAATGCCCGCTCTGTGCAGAGCCACCATTTCCCATAAACCATGTCTCAGAGCATTTGATGCTAAGCAGAGCTGGGATTCACGCTCAGGTCTGGCTTTCTCGAGACCTCAGGTGTTCCGGCCACTGACCATTCAGGTTCGAATCCAGGCCCTACCAGCTAGGTAACCTTGGGCAAGCTACTTAATCTCTGTGCCTCTGTTTCCTCACCTGTAAAATGGGGAGAATATCCATCACCCACCTGATGGGAGGTTTCAACGAGATGATGCTTGTAAATGATTCTGAACAGCACTTAGAAATAACAGAAATGTTACCATTCATGAAGTTTTTACCATAATGCCCTCTTCCTCATGCCTCTAATCCCCGAGGCAAGCTCCAGATTATGCCCTGAATCCTCCAACGTCCCTCGTCATCTCTGTGACCACCCTGGTCTTTGAAGCCCTGTCATCTTGTCCCATGAGGATCTCTGGACTTCATTCTTGTTGCCCACCACACCATTTTCCAATGGAAGCCAGAGGGATCACTGAAAATCATATAATCAGCCCATGCCACGGCCCAGCTGAAAGCTCTCCAGTGGTTTGGCCAGGTCCAAACTCACTGGTCCACAAGGCACTGCCAACCTCTCTGACCCGACCTCCCTCCACTCCCCTTGGCCTATTTTCCATTCCTTGATATCCCAAGCTTGTCCTTGCCTCAGGGCCTTTGCACATGCTGTTGCCCCCCCCCCTTCCTTCAGGCCTTGGCTTAAATACATCCCCCTCCCTGACGTGGTTCCTGCCTACTCTCCCTAGAGTGGGTTCCTCCCCTGTTTCCTCATGGGGACCCTGATCCCTTCAATGCTTTCATCTTTCGGGCTGTTTCCCTGCAGCTGACCCACATCTCCTTTGAGAACATTCTCTCCCTTTGACTGCACTGTGGTGTACTCAGCACAGAGTGAGCACAGGGCGGGCTCCCGTGCGTGTGCTTGGTTTCATCAATAAATGATTTCCTCCACTGATTTATCCAATTCTACAAACCCCCTGGTACAGCTGACCGTGGGAGGCTCGGGGAGGAGAGGCCGCTTGCTGGAGGGACCTAGGCCAGCAGCATCTAACCCACTCTAGAGATGCTGCTTCCAGCTTGAGTTGTTCAAAGGCCAGGCAGCTCCTGGCCTCTTGTCCCTCCCCCTCCTCTGCTTCTTTCTCCTCCTGGGGGAGAGATGGCTTGAGGCCATCTTGGCCCTGAGTCCCTCTAGACTGTGATTCCGGACCTGATCCTGTTCTACCCCACAACAATAATAATGATAATAACAAATATTTCTTGAGAGCTTATGTTAACTCACTTACTCCTAATAGGCCTTTAAGAAACTATTATTCCCACTTTCCAGATGAGGTAATCAAGGTTCAGCAGTTACGGGGAACTGCTCAGGGCAGCACAAGGCCAGGCACGTACTAAGTGCCCTTCTTCCCCAAATAATCTGTTTAAGGAAAGAAGAAACTGGTCGCTTAAGGTCACACGGCAAGTAGCAGAACCTGAGAGTGAAATCATGGCTGTTTAAGGCCAAAGCCCACGCTGCTTTCTGTCACCCTGACCTTGCTGAATGTCATTCCCTCCTCCTCCTCTTACCGACCTCCTCTACCATCCATCAGTCCTTTCTGAATGAGTGCAACATCCCCCCTCCACAATAAAAGGGGGCCCTCTCTAAACTCTCATGTGCTTATGACTCGTAGGAGACAAAGGCTAATTTTCCTAATATGCAAAGAGTTTCTACAAATCAACAAGAAAAGGACCAGTAACTCCAATTTTAAATCTGGCAAGGAGTACGGGCCGACAATTCCAGAGAAAACACAAACAGCTCTCAATCTATGAAAACTTGCCCCACCTCATTCACAGTAAAAGAAATGCAAATTAAAACAAAACAAGGAGCCACTTTTCACCTGACCAGATTGGCTAAGTTCAATACGCTGCTGAGGTTGCAGAAGAACAGGTACAAGCAACAGACTGATGATCAAGGGCAAACCAACTGATACTCCACAGAGGGCAATCTGGCAGCATCTGTCAACACCGCAAGTGCAAATGGCCTCTGACGGACCCAGCACTTTCCTCTTTGAGAACTGACCCTATGTAATGACATATGTACAGTCATCCTTTGCAGCTTCGCTCATCGCAGCGAAAGATCAGAAGTGACCGGACTGCCTGACAACAAGGACCGGGGAGATAACAACGCATCCACACAGCCAGAGTACCGTGCAGTCCTATGGAAGAATGAAGTACCATCTCCAAGATGGATCTTTCAGTGATCAAAGGTGCGAAACTGCCGAGTGCGCTACCGTGTTTGCAACCACGGGAGGGAAAGAATCCAGGTGCCATTCTCCTTGTCCATGAGTGGGAAAGGCTGCAAGAAACCGCCCTCGGGAAAGCAGGGGGCTGTGGTTCAGGAGAAGGGGCTTTTCAGCGAGACCTTTGGTAGCTTTGGAGATATGAACCCTCTGAATGTACTGCTTATCCAGATATGAAAATGAGAACTCCAGGAAAGACCTGCCTGCTGTGTGCACCTCTGCCTAGAGTGTGGGCTCCCCCAGGGTTGCAGGGGGAGTCCATGACTGTCAGAAGACCCTCGGGAACTCTCTGGGGAGCGAAGGAGCACCCTTCCCAAGCCAGCAAGACAGAGAGGCAGGCAGGGCAGCCAGAGCAGGGGAGGAGGGAGCAGGAGGAGGGGTCGCAGGGGCAAGGCTCGGTCTGAGCTGGGACAGAGGCTGCTGGGGTTCATCTACCTGGGGGGCCGGTGCTGGGGAAGCCTGGCTGTCGGGGGCCTGAGGGCCGAGGCCAGCTCCTTTGGCGATGGGGGTGCTCGGGGCTGGGTCTTGGGCGGGAGGCGGGGCGCTGACTATGACCGAGGCGGGCACGGAGAGGTGGGGGCCGTCTGCGGAGAGGGGCTGCTGGCTCCTCTCCTGAAATGGGCAGCCCGCACAGGGTCAGAAGGCCACCCCGCGGACCTGCAGCCTCCCCACCCCGAGACCCTGGCCTCCCCGAGGCTTCAGAGAAGGGGGTGGTGGGAACCGGGCAGAGGGGCACTGAGAGGCTGGGCACAGAGGCCAGGGCGGCCGGGAGCCCCAGGGTCCAGGCACCAGGGAGGCCACAACCCCAGGTCGGGCCGCCCAGGGCCCTGCCGATCTTCTAGCTCCGCCTCGCCCGCAGCCTCCCACCCTGTCTGTCTGTCCGTCCATGTCTTGCCCACTCTCTCTGAGATTCTCACGCCCTCCAGCAGGAGGACGGACGGTCAGTCCGTCAGCCAGTCGGGCCGCCTCTTTGTCTGTCAGTCCCTGTCACCAAGGGGGGACGCACGCCCTGGGAGCTGGGGTGCCACCTCTGAGACGCTCTCCCTAGCGCACCAGACCCTCCCCAGTCGCTGCCTCCACCACACACAGTTTCAGCTCCAGCTCCTGGCCCCTCTCCGCAGCATACCCCCTGCCCTGGCCGCCCCCTCCCCTGGCCACCCCCTCCGTCCCCCCCACGTTCCCGCCTGCCCAGCCCCAGTTACCTGGGGCAGGAACATCTGCAGGGAGTCCTGAGTGAGGATGGCCGTGGTGGCGGCAGAGGGCGGCTGTCCCAGGACGATCTTCTCGGGGCTGGACGCCAGGCCTGGGCTGGGCTGGGGGGTGGTGGCCTGAGGCGGGGCGGCGGCCTGAGCAGTAGGGGCCTGCGGGGGCTGCTGCTGGGCCGGCGGCTGCTGGAGGCCCAAAGGCAGTGGGGTGCTGACCGCCGGTGGAGCCTGGGGGGCCGTCTGCACCGTGAGGACAGGCGTGGCCTCCCCTGTGGCGGCAGGCGTGGCCGGCTGCACCAGCCCATCGGGGGTGTTGAGCATGGCCACAGCGCTGGGGGGCAGAGTGACCCCCTGGAGGACGGTCGTGGCAGAGGGGCCGGTGGGTGCCGGCTGGCTCTGCGTGGGCAGGCTGCCCGCGGCCAGGGACACGGGCATCTGGAAGAGTGCCGGTTGGCCCACCTGGATGGGGGCGGCCGAGAGGATGTGGGCTGCGCTGTGGGCCCCGGAGTGGGGGGCCAGCACGGGGCCCAGGCTCAGCGGACCCGCCAGGTTCTGGTTGGTGAGGATGGGGTTTGCGATGAGCTGTCCACCCGCGTGGGGGGCCGCGGCCGCCAGGATCTGCCCGCTGACGTTGGTGGGCAGGGCCGAGAGCGTCTGGGGGAGCTGGACGGCGGGCGTGCCCGGCAGCAGGAACTGGTTCTGGCCCGGCAGCATGTGCTGGGCGGGGATGACGATGCTGCTGCCTTGATTCAAGAGGTGGACGCTCATGGGCTTGCTCAGGGCCCCGGGGGGCTGGGGCGGGGCAGCCCCGGTCGTGGTGGCAGGAGGCTGCTTGAAGACATTCGCCTGCAGGGCAGGTGCGGGGAAGCCCGACAGCACCACGTTCTGGCCGGCCTTGCCCGCTGCCATGAAAGTCAGGTTCTGGGGGGCCTTGGTCGGCTGCGGGAGGCCCCCCGCCTCGCCCTGGATGGTGAGTGTGGTGCCCGCCGGGGCGAACGGCTTGGGTGTCAGCTGGTAGAGCTTGGGGGGCAGCACGCCGGCAGGCTTGGGCTGGATGGGTGTGGGCGTGCGATGCAGGATCACGTTGGGCGCCGGGACCAGCGGTGACGTGCCGAGGCCGGGGGCCACCGCCAGCGGTGGCCCCGAGGGCGCCCCGCTGGCCGCTGCCGTGGCCGCGCCCGCCCCTCCAAACACCGAGTTCCCGTTGAGCGTGGTGGCCACGGCGGTGGGGAGGTTCTTCTGAATGACCAGGCCAGCCCCCTGGGGTGAGACGCCGGCGGACGCCAAGGTCACCGGCTCTGAGGGGCCGGCCGCAGAGGCCAGATAGCCGCTGACGGGCACCTGCTTGGCAAGGAGCTGGGAGGTGGGCGGGTTGAGTGCCATGACGGGCTGGCCCACCACCTGGATGGGTGCCAGGCCGAGCGTGGCCGCCGTGGCGCCCCCAGGGCTGCCGTTGGGCAGGCCCTGGAGGCCTGGGATAGGCTGCAGGGTCACATTGCCCAGGCCCACAGGCTGCAGGAAGGGCTGGACGCTCAGGGCTTTGTTGACCACGTCCTGGGGCGGCACCAGGGCCTGGTGGGTCAGCACGGTGGGTGGGGCCTGCAGCCCCAGCAGGTCGGTGCCGCCTGGGAACAGGGCCTGGGGCCCAGCGGCCACGGCAGCAGCCCCTCCGGCACCCGCCGGGCCTGCTCCGCCATCCGCAGGCTGTAGGGTGGGCAGCTGGAAGGGGCCCAGGTCCAGCTCGGCCTCGGCCTCAAGTGTCTGCTCAGTGATGTTGGCCTCTTGGAGGCTCTGCTGGAGGATGTCGCAGGGCTGGTCGGCGCCTCCGCCGCCCCCCCCCGCCGCCCCCCGCGGCAGGCGAGCCCAGGATCGCATCCTCCAGGAAGTCAAGGTCCACGCTGGGGGCCGGCTGCGTGGGCTCTGGGCTCAAGTGGTTGCCAGAAGCTTCTTGCACATGGAGCTGGAGGCCGGGTAAGGTGGGAAGGGAAGAGCGGAGGTTAGCAAGGGGCTGGCTCAGGGCGCGGCTAAAGCAAAGGGACCCTTGGTGCCAGAGCAGAATGGGCAGAGAGAATATTCCATCTGGAAGTGGCCGGACCTAGGTTCAAATCCCAGCTCCGCTTAGCCGTACAACCTGGGGCTTGCTCAGTCTGGCCTATTTCCCCGTCTGTACACGTCAGTAGAATGGAATAAAGACCATCCTTTAAAGAGCCATAAAAGCCCATAATACTTAATCTGCAATTCCAAAGCTCGAAAGGGCCCTGAAAATGGCAAATGTCTTCACAACTCTTTCGGTAGCAAAACCTAACCAAAAGTGACATGGCGCGCTCGGGGAGGGCCATGATTTGTCCACGTAACGGGACTCTTCTTGACCACGGAAAGGTACGTGAGCGTGCTATGTGACATTCTGCATCACCCTCCCAGCATCTGGAAAATTCCAAAATCTGAAACGCGCCTGGCCTCAAAGGTTTTGGATAAGAGACCACGGTCGTGTTAAAGACAGGAGCAGCTACCGCCCTGAACCTGATTTTGTGCAGGCGGCGCTGAGTCTGACACGTCTTCCCACGTTGCGTCCCACGCTGTCCCGGATTGCGATCCAGGACGAACACAATCGATATACGTGTGATCATTTGAGCAAATACCACACGAGCAGTAATTATGCTTAGAGCACGTAATCCCCACTGATATTTGACCAGATAATAGATCAAAACTTGGGAGTTTAAAAGGTCCGGGGTTCACCCACACGGAGGGCTTACCGTGATACCCGGCACCTTAGCACGTGTGTGAGAAACATCACCTAACGTTATCATTATGCCGTCCATATTGTTGTTGTCGGTAACAAGCTCAGTGACGCGGGCACGGCCCCCCATCCTCCTTTCCCAGACGGAGAGAGGGGAGTGCTTGGAGGAGGGGGCCCCTGCTCGGCCCCCAACCCAGAACCAGGCAGTTCTGAGTTCTTAACCGCTAAATGGCCACAACCAAACCCGCCTCCTAGGACGGTCGTGACTTTTGCTGACCTCACATATGGGAGGCTTAGAACCTGACCAGGGACTTTATAGGTATTTATACTATGAAAGATGAATTATTCAGAATATATTATTATACTTGTTGTGGGCATTAAATAAAAGTGACTGAAAGGGGCTTCGCAGCATATAGTAACTGTTCAGCGAATCATAGTTATGATGACCAGGAGGGAGGGAGGAGAAGAGATGAGGAGGAGGAGGAGGGGGGAAGGGAGAAAGAGGAGGGGGGAGGGTTGGGGAGAGGAAGGGAGAAGCAGCAGAAGGGGAGGAAGAAGAGGGAAGGACAACTGCACAGTCAGGCATACAGTAGGTGCTCAATTAATGTCCACCATGTTCCCCACTCTGGGCTTGGCTCATCACCCCTGCCTTCGTTTTCCAGATGGAGACTGAAGTCTGTGTCAGTCGATCCCCTTCCCCCAGGTCACACCCCACCATGATGGCTAAGCAGGGACAGGCCTCCAGGCCCCCACACCCTCTGCTCCTGAGAAGAGTGTCCCCGGTGAACCCTAGCATCTGCCTCAACTCCCAGGACCGCTCTGTAGCAACTGATACCCAAGGCCCGGGACCCAGGACCCTCCCTTACCTCTTCTGAGGAGCCCGTGGGCCAGGCCATCCCACTGTGGTCCCACCTCCGCCCCACGCTGCTGTCAGTGACTGCCCTCCCCAACCCCCAAGCAAGGTGCCCCAGGGGGACGATCATGACCCCTTCCCTCTGGCCGTTAGGGCCTCCCTCCTGCTGACTGCCACCAGGGGCAATATGAGCCATGACTGAGAGCCTGGGGCCCTCCCCGAACCCCTGGGCCACTTACCCCAGGACCTTCATAGAAGGCACTTTGGGCCTCCCCGGGGTTATCCAGGAGGTCATCACCATCGAGCTGCAACAAGACCCGCCCCCACCCAAGGTCAAAGATCAGCCAGGCAGCGGGCAGGCCCTGCTCTAGAACAAAAACCAATTTAAAGTTACACTAGACCAAAGGACAAAGATGGGGTGGGGGTGGGGGGTGGGCGGCGCAAGGAGTATGGGAAACTCCATCTCCAGAAAAGAGGCACCAAAGAACGGGGCTTGGCAGCATGTTCAAAACCCAAGGTGTGCCCAACACGGAGTCCGAGGCTCTCCCAACATGCCTGCCTGGAACCCTAGGATCCTGCCTCCATGCCTTTGCCGAAGCTGTGCCCCTGCCTTCCCCCTTCACCTCTCTGACAGCACGCCCCTCAAGACCCGTCACGGTTGCCGCCTCCTCCCAACAGCCGCCCGTCCCACCTGACTAAGCCACTCCTTTCTCCATGCGGCCCAAGTAGCTGGCATGCCCCACCATCCGGGCACCCAGTGCGCCCTGCTGAGCCCGTCTCTGGAAGACCAGGGACCTGTCCAATTCCCAGAGGCGTCTCTAGCTCCTAGAACAGGGCCCGGCGTCCACACGAATGCCCACTGAGCCTCCCCGGTTTCTCTCTGCCTGGACGTCTTTCCAGAACCCCAGCCTGGCACGGCCAACAGCCTCCCTTGTGGAGTCAGCCCCAAACTCCCAAGCTCTGGAGACACATTCCACTCAGCTGCTCAGGCCCAAATCCAGGAGCTAACCTGACACTCTCCTCCTCAACATCTACTCCACCAGCAGGTCTAGTTGACTCTGCCCCCCAAAGCCAGCGCCTGGCACCCCCTCTGCTGCCCACCCCATGGCCCTGGCCACCCTCAGCCCACTGCACTCGCCCCTGCTCCACAAATCATCTGCTGCTTCTCCTTCCAAGAAGTGGTGCTCCATTCCCCTCCCTGGGAGTGTGGGCTGGGTTGGTGACCTGCTTCTACTGGATACAAGGTGACAAAAGTGATGGTGTGTGACTTCAGAGACGAGATCATAAGAGGCCCTGAGCATCCTCCTGGCTCTCTCCCTTGGGTCACTCACTCTGGGGGAACCTGGCTGCCGTGTCGTGAGGATGCTTAAGGATCCTATGGAGAGGCCGATGTGGTGAGGCCCTGAGGCCTCCAGCCCACAGCCGTGGGAATGAACCATCAGGGAAGCACATTCTCCAGCCCAGACGAACCCTCGGATGATGGTGGCCCCAGCCAACATCCTGACTGCAACCTCTGGAGAGACCCTGAGCTAGAAGCACCCAGCTAAGCTGCTCCCCGAGTCCCAACCCTCAGAAACTGTGAGAGCACTAACAAGTTGTTTTAAGTCACTAAGTGTTGGGACAATTTGTTACGCAGCCCTAGATAACAGATACAGCTCCTCGTGGCTCAGCTTTGTTCCAGGCCCTGCATGACCTGTGACTTTTGTCCACTCTGGTCTCACCACTACTAGTTTCCCCTTCTGTCCGGTACCACCAGCCTTCTTTCCATTCCTCGAACATAGCAAATTTTCCTGCATTTCTACCTGCCCTTCCCCTGCCCAGAGCACCATGGGTGCCTCTCTCTGATCCTTCAAGGTCGCCTTCAAGGTCACCTCCCTGCCCACACTAGCTAAAGAAGCCACTGCCCCTGCCCCCCATTCATTTTGTTTTAAACCATTTTCGTTGTGCCGGGGACATTCTTTTCTTATTTCTTATCCTACACTGCAGGGTTCTGTCCGTGATCACCTTTAGCAGTTACTACTTTGTTTATCAAGGAAATGTGTATGGCATGAGGGCAGGGATCTGTCATCTCTTCTGCTCTTGCCATAACCCCGGGGCCCAGCTCCCAGAATGCAAGAGGCAGATGTCTACTGAATCAGGGGCTCAGGTCTCTCAGCCCCCCAGTTCCACAGCCCCCTACCCCGGGGAGGCCCCTGCCTGCCCCAGCACTCACCTTCTCGGATCCATGTAGGAAGTCATTGAGGGCCTGAGGGTCACTGAAAGACAGAAGGGGAGAGACACTGAGGAGGTGAGGGGCAGGGGAGGGGGGACAGGGAGGGCGGAGGGAGTCTGTTACTCACCAAATCACGTCTAGTAAGCATCTCCCATCCTCATCATCCATCGCCACTGAACCGGGTGGGGCAGGAAGGGGGCAAGGGGGACAAGGTTAGACGTAGGCAGTGTGCCAGGACCCTCCCTTCCAGGACCCCTCCTTGGAACCAAGGTCTCTGGTAGGTCAGAGTTTCTGTTCCCTTGAGCCTCTGGGTGGGGGTGGGGGTGGTGAGCAGCCAGAGACGGCTGCCTTTTCCTCCTCCCCCAACCTCTTCCCCAGCATCTGATGCCCACAATGAGGACATCCACCAAGACTGAGTAAGCCCTGATCACGTGCAGGCCTGTGCTGAGTGCTTCACACGCCCGTAACTCTTTTAATCCTCACGGCACCCCACAAGATGGGTCCTGCCATCCCCACCCATGTTGCAGAGGAGTAAACAGGGGCCCAGAGCTCGTCATTCATTTTCCAGCCAGCAGGGGGCAGAGCCAGGCCTCGAACCCAGAGTCTGGCCCAGAGCCTGGCCTGCCCGGCCTCCCTGCGCCGGGGCCTGGCCCAGAGCGGGGTGGGACAGGGGTCTGCCCTGCGTGTGAACCGTCCTGAACTGTTCAGGTTCTTCTCTGAACAGTGCCTTGGAGAATGTGATGAAGGCAAAAGACCCTTCTGCCAAAAACACGCAGGTGGGGCGAAACGGACACACACTTTCCCAAGGGCTGTGGGACACACAAGTGCACACCCCGGGGCCTTGGGTCAACACGCCCAGCCTAGAACACGCCATGCAAAGCTGGCGGGAACACCCCCCTCCACACACACCAATGACTCTCCCTTCCAGCGTTGGCCATGGGGACCGTCCCTCGAGGTCCCTCCCAGGCGCTGGCTGCACTTGGCAGTGGTGACAATGGGCTCTTGCCAGCTCCATATCCCAGGCCCACCTATGCTTCCTTCTTCCTGTGTCACCACGAGGTCAGTGGCCTACCAGCCCTGCCCTTTCCGACCAGCCCGGGGCAGGGGTGGGGTGGGAGGGGAAGGCCCAGCCAGGGGACAGAAAGGCAAGACCTGCAAAGAATCTGGAGAAAACGGGAAAATGGGGAGGATATCCCACCTGCAGTTGGCATGGAGGCAGGGGGATGGTCCAGATGACCCAGGGGGCCCAAGGCCGGAGGGGGAGGGGCGGAAGGGTGTTGGCTAAGTCAGGCTCTGCCAAGAAGGAGTGTTCCTTCCTCTTCCGGGGGTCAGGGTGGGCCCAGGGAGGTGGAATGAGGGACAAGCGCCCCTCCAGGCACGAACTGGGACCCTTGGCCGGTTACCTGCGCTACAAACGAATCATGAAGGGAAGGAGGGGGTGTCCACTCCAGGTCTACGCGGGGCCCCTGGCTGGGGACTTGGGGAGTGTCCTTTCGGGGGCCAGCTGTGGAGAGAATAAGGGAGGCTGTAAGGAAGTCTGTGACAAGGAGAAGGATGGGGGGAGGGAGGGAGTGGGGAGCCCAGGAGAGGGGTTGACCCAGCCACGTGTAAAGAGGCAAGAAAAGAAGGGGTCAAACACAAGTTTAAGAGCAGGTGAGACAACACTACATGTGATCCCGTATGCGACGTGCACACACGGAGCAAGGGGTAGGGCGTTACATAGCCACATGTACTAAGCAAGGTAGAACGTCATATGAGATAATTTATTGACACCTGGACCTCATAAAACACAGTCGATTCTCGTTATCTGAGGCACTTGCATTCTGCACAGCTGCCGTGAGCACGTGGTTGTGAATTCTGGGCCACCGATCCCAGGGCGGGGGGGTGGGGGGAGACACAGGGTGGCCTCCTGCGAGCCTTTGCGAGCCTTCTCATCAACCCATCAATACACAGCCTTAGTCTACAGGTGTTTCTGTTTAGAGACACCTAAGGTAATATAAACTGTTGATTTGTTAGCACCGAACCCACGGCTAACAGCTCTGTGCACTCGTGCCTGAAGGACACTCATCTAACACACGCGTTCTCTCCGGAGGGCACATCCTGGCCTTCCTGCACTTGGGGACACCAGGCAGCACTTCAGTCCTACGCCAGGAGCCGTTTTCAACAGCAAAACCACCCACAAAGAGCACAAAGATGCAAAAACCATGGCACTCAATAATATGGGAGCTGAACCAAGAAGGCAAAGTGTGGCCTTGTTCAACCTCGGCAGGCACAGGCACTCGGGGCCACTCCGATTTTTCACAAGTCCCCTGGTGACCAGGGAAGTGCATCGGTATTGATCTGCAGGTTATACGTGCTCACGAGTAGGTAGCTTCACAAGTATGAAATGTTTGGAATTGCAAATATGGTACCTGCCCATCGCTAGTTTTAAGCGCTCTACCTGTATGAACCATTTCACCTTCTCTAGATCCCTGCAAGGCAGGCACTTTTATTAGCCCTGTTCTGAAGATGGGGAAGCGGAGGCTCAGAACAGTGTGCAATACGCCCAAGAGCCCTCAACTGGTAAAGCGGCCGGGCTGGGGCTTGAGCCAAGGCAGACTCACTCAGAGTCCCCGCCCTTAACCGCTATCCCATGCACGTTCCTCTCATCATGCTGTTTCTCTTCTAAAATCTGAAGCAAATATGGCAAAAATGTCAAGATAAGATGAAGCTGGGTGGCAGCCTTTGTTATCATTTTAAGAATGCTTGGAATAGTTCAGATTCAAAAAAGCGAGAGGAATGGGAGCACCCAGTGGCTTCCCCTCTTGCTTGGCAGGCCCAGGCCCTGGAAAGATCTAGAAACCATCTGTCACATGATCCAGGAACATGGGATCCTGTCCCAGCTAGATTCCAGGTGCACTGCCATGGTCTGGGGGTGTCCATGAGCACCCAAGGTGGCTTTGCCAGAGCAGCCAGATTTGGGTGGGGTCTCCCCTCCCTGCTGCGCTGAGTTTCAGGTGTGGCCCAAGCTCTGCAAACCTCGGGCCAGCAGAATTATAGCCAGGAGTGGGTGCTTCCTGACCAGGACTCTCCAAATGGGGCCCGCGGGTGAATGTACGTCTCTGTGAGAATTTTTTTCATTTGTGTATGTGTGTGTGTGTTTTAAGATTTATTCATTTATTTGAGCAGGGGAGGGGCAAAGGGAGAGAGAGTCTCAAGCTAACTCCACGCAGAGCGTGGAGGCTGACGTGGGGCTCAAGCTCACGACCCATGAGATCAGACCTGAGCCAAAACCAAGAGTCAGACGCTCAACCAACTGAGCCACCCAGGTGATCCCATTCGTGCATTTTCATTCCACCAGTAACAGCAGAGAAATGAAGGGGGGGGGGGTGGTTTTAGACGAGAGGAAAATGCTCTGCCTTGCGATGTGGTGCCTGTTTCGTGAGGGTTTAAAATGTCACAGCTCAGATTTGTGCATGTAAGTTCAAAACATGTAAATCTGACCTTAAAAAGCTCTAAAAAAACCAAATCGTCACCATCAAGTGGTAGTGGGATGGGGGGGGGACAGGGTGTGGCAGGATGTTGATAACTGTTAAGGCTGAGTGAGGGGTACCTGGGGGCTTCACGGTACCGTTCTCCTCACTCTGTACATTCTGGAAAGTTTCCATAATAAAAAGAAAACGGTATGTCAATGATCAGCACGTCTGGTAACTCCGCCTCCCGTGTCTCCTATTGGGTTGATGCCAAGAGGTCCAGCATGAAATGACAGGGGTTGGAGTCGGGGGTTCAGGTCCCTGCTCCACCATGCATGGGAGGCTGGGTGGCCCCAGGCAAGTGACTTCACCTCTCTGGGCCCCATGTGTTCGTTCACTGGTCACAAACGGGTGGAATCACAGTCCGCATGTCTCAAGTGGCGGTGGACAGTCTCTCAGAACAGGGCCTGTGGTTTGTGCACAGTAGGTCGTGGCATCAATATTGGCCTTGATCCTGCTGTTCTGTGAGTCGGCTAACAAGAAAAGGGCAAAGGTGCAGCGGCCTCCGGCTTCCACCCTCTGCCTCCCTGACCCTGTCTCATCTCCCCTGCCGTCTTCACACTCATTCCCAGGACCTACCCTGGATCTAGGAGGTTGGAAATTGGGAGAGGGGCCAGAGTTGCTACATTTGGAATAAATGCTTCAGATTCCAGTGCGGCCAACAGCTCCGAGGCGACGGGCACCAGTGGCCCATCAAGTGCTCATGGCGGGGATCGGGCGCCCCTAGACTGATAAAGGTCCCTTGTGGGACGGCGGGGTGGTATGCTCTACCGCAGGCTGCCCCAGGACCCACCCCGGCCCTGCCAACTGCTAGCTGTGTGCCTACGACAAGTTACTTAACACCCCCCACACCCATGCCTCAGTTTCCCCACCTGGAAAATGTGGATAACGGTATGCCCCCCCCCCCACGGGATTGTTCTATAGGAATGCCTTTAATCCTCGCATGTGGTAAAGTATTTTGTGAGTGATGTATACTGCTGTAATAATTTCAACTGCCATTGTGAATAGGATCTCACGGGGCAAAGTGAGATCAAAGCTTTCTGGCCCCAGCCCACTCGGGCTGGAAAAAAGTCCCCAAGCTCTGGCTTGGCCACCTGCTGCCAGTTACCCCGTGTCACCCTTGAGCACCTTTGGAAGGCTTTATATACCACCTGCTTCGGCCGTGGGTCGTGCACACGGTCCTACTTAAACCAACGGGCACCAAGGCTCCTCAAATCCTTCCAAGTCCATTCTTACCCCCATTTCTCAGATGAGATAAGTGAGGCTGAACAGAATGGTTATGGAGAAGCCACGGGCCAAAGACAGCCCAGGACACGTGCCCGCGCGGGGCTGGCCAATACTGCAGCCCTCAATCCAGCAGTCACAGGGAGACCTGAAGGACACAAATGAACCCACCGGCTGCTGAAAGACAGAATTTGAACCCTGCCCAGGTATTTGACAATATTAAGAAATCGTGATTAAGATTCAATGTGAACAGGGGGGCGCCTGGGTGGCTCAGTCGGTTAAGCACCTGCCTTAGGCTCGGGTCATGATCCCGGGGTCCTGGGATGAAGCCCCCACATTGAGCTCCCTGCTTCTCCCTCTCCTCCCTGCTTTTGCTCTCTGTTGCTATCTCTGCCTCTTTCTCTCAAATAAACAAATAAAATCTTAAAAAAAAAAAAAGATTCAAAGTGGAGGGGCGCCTAGGTGGCTCAGTCAGTGGAGCATCCAACTCTTGATCTCAGCTCAGGTCTTGATCTCAGGGTTGAGTTCAAGCCTTGCGTTGGGTTCCACGGAGTCTACTTAAAAAAATAATGTAAAAACAGCGTAATAATGGCATTATGGTGTTGCTTTTCTTTTTCTTTAGAGTCCTTACTCTTTAAAAACATACCCTGAAATATTTAGGGGTCTACTTAAAAAAATAATGTAAAAACAGCGTAATAATGGCATCATGGTGTTGCTTTTCTTTTTCTTTAGAGTCCTTACCCTTTAAAAACATACCCTGAAATATTTAGGGGTCTACTTAAAAAAATAATGTAAAAACAGCGTAATAGGGCGCCTGGGTGGCTCAGACGGTTAAGCGTCTGCCTTCGGCTCAGGTCATGATCCCAGCGTCCTGGGATCGAGTCCCGCATCAGGCTCCCTGCTCCTTGGGAGCCTGCTTCTCCCTCTGCCTCTCTCTCTCTCTCTTTCTCTCATGAATAAATAAATAAAATCTTAAAAAAAAAACCAAAACAGCGTAATAATGGCATCATGGTGTTGCTTTTCTTTTTCTTTAGAGTCCTTACCCTTTAAAAACATACCCTGAAATATTTAGGGGTAAAATGGTAAAATGTCTGATTTCCCCCAAAAGAACCTAGTTGTGGGTGTTCAGGGGGCATTCAGACCTGTGCTGACTGATACTGCTGACCCCCAGCCACATACGGCTACGTATAAATTCAGGTTAATTCAATGGAATTAGGACAGAAGACTTGAATAAGACAGTTCTCCAAAGAAGATACACAGACAGCCACAGGCACATGAAAAGATGCTCAACATCACTCATCGTCAGGGCAATGCAGTCGAGACCGGAGACACCAGCTCACACCTATTAGGACGGCTACTACCAAACACGACCCAAAACAGAAAAACCCCAGAAAACAAGTATTGTTGAGGATGTGGAGACACTGGAACCCTCGTGCACTGCTGGTGGGAATGTAAAATGGTGCAGCTGCTTGCAAACAGTCTGGCAGTTCCTCAAAATGGTAAAAATAGCACTGCTATATGCTCCAGCACATCCACTTCTGGGTATATTCCCCCCGCCCCCCAAGAACTGAAAAAGGAGGGTCTCGAACAGATCTGGGCGCACCCAAAGTCACAGCAGCGTTACCCACAGTCGCCAAAAGGTGGAAACAGCCCACGCCAATGGATGAACGGAGATGCGGTGGCGACTTACAACGGGATATTATTCAGGAAGGACATTCGGACACAGGCTACAACCCGAACGACCCGCGAGGACGTCGCGCTACGTGGAACAAGCCAGTTACAAAGAGACCCACACCACACGATCCGACGTGTAACGTGCCCAGAGACAGAAGTGGAATGGTGGCCGCCAGGGGCCGGGGAGAAGGGGGAATGGGGTGGTACTGTTCAGTGGGTGCGGACTTTCAGTTCTGCAAGATGAAGAGTCCTGGAGGTGGATGGGGCCGCGGTTGCACAACAGGGTGAGTGTTCCAATTCCGCTGAACTGCACACTTACAAATGGCTATAAGGTCGCAGGGGTGGGGGGAGCCCGGGAGCATGCGACTCCTGATCTCGGTGGCGGCGTGAGTTCGAGCCCCACAATGGCGGGGACGGGGGGGAGAGATGACTCAGATAAATCTTAAAAAAAAATGGCTAAGGTGGTAAATTTTACGTTATGCGTATTTTACCACGTTAAAAAAAAAACATGAAAATTTTAAAAAAGGACAATGAGGAGTATCAAAGATTTTTTTTTTAAATTCACCTAAGAAAGTTCAATGACACGAAGGTTTACTCTCAATCCCGCTTGCCACGTTTCGAGTGCTCAACAGCTACACGTGGCTGGTAGCTACCGTGCGGGGCAGCGTGGACTGGGAACATTTCCATCGCCGCAGCAAGCTCTCTCACTGGACAGAGCTGGTCTGCAAGACTGGTAGCAACTGAAAATGGATCAAGGTGGTTGATGACCGGTGGTGGTGGCGGGGGGGTGGTCCACGTTTGGCTGTTCTCTCTACTTGGTACACGTTCGGAATTTTCCATAATGAAAAATGCTTACTTAAAAAAAAAAAAGTTTTTAATACCAAGTATCATGTCTGACTGTTTATTGTCTGCTTTGTTCCCCTGCGGGACGCCCGTGCCTACACAGAAGGAGCTCCGTAAATATTTGGGGAATGAAGAAATGAACATACAGAGGCCATCAGACAAATCCGTTCATTTGTTCAGAGCAGCCTGGTAGAAAGGGCATTTATGAAGTGCTCACTGTGTGTTCAGCCTGGGGATACCCTAACGAGCAAAAGCACACCCAATCCTTGGCCCTGGGGGGGGTGGGGCATGACCCGTGGTTCTCAACCAGGGGTGGCATTGGACGCCCCTCTCCTCAACACACGCATACACAAAAGCTTAAAAAAAAAAGGTGACTAGGGGCCACAGTTAAGTGTGCAAAGTTGCCAGCCCCAAGTTGTCCACATGGGAGTGGGTATATTGAGCCCCTGTAGAGCAGAAGCTTTAAGAACTATCACCTAGGGCGCCTGGGTGGCTCAGTTGGTTAAGCGACTGCCTTCGGCTCAGGTCATGATCCCGGAGTCCCGGGATCAAGTCCCGCATCGGGCTCCCTGCTCTGCGGGGAGTCTGCTTCTCCCTCTAACCCTTCCCCCTCTTGTGCTCTCTCTCTCACTCTCTCTAATAAATAAATTTTAAAAAAAATTAAAAAAAAAGAACTATCACCTGGCTCTGAGTCCCAGAACAAAGGGGACAGACACATGGACGGAGCTACAGCCAATCCACGAGGGCACGAAACGAGCCTTTGCCACTGAAAGCCCCGGAGAAGTGGGGCTCGCTTGCTACTGCACAAACTCAGCCAGAGCTGCCCGATGCACCCCGAAGAGCCCCCCCACCCCATCCCAGTGCTTCCCTGGTATCGGGCCTCATGCTAACGTCACACCCACGGACCCCTCCTCGTCACCAATGGGGCAGGAGGGACGCTGCCTCAAGCGTCACAGCTCAGGACGCCGGGACTCAGAAGGGTCTGGACACTTGCCCCCAAAACCACACCAGGGGGGCCAAAATTCGAACTCAGACCCTGTGGCTCTGGAGACCTCATTCTTCACCACCGCGCTATAAAAAGCAGGAAAAGCTGGGACCGAAAAACCACAAGCAGCTGGGGAGAACAGGCCTGACGCAACAATGACAAAGTGTCCTTCCAGAAGATTGTGTGAATGTCTCCTGCACTGGTAATGTGAGCGGGGAGTTCTGCATTGTCATCAGGAGCCACGCATAAGCCAGATCGCCTAGCAGGACGCAGGATTCAAAGCTTCCACTCGGCTCCAGAAACAGGCTCATTCTAATTTCCCAGCGAAAGTTTTAGCAACCCCTGGGGGATTGATAGGCAACCAACATGCAAGTCTACAGAACCGTATCCTCTGCCTACGGGAGGGGCAGGAAGAGAAGTCGATGTGGCAAAGCCTAACTGTTGTTTTCCAAACACCACTTCCCCAGCCCTCCCCTCGCCTTACTCACAGAAGCCTGAAGCCGTTCAGGGTAACACTTGCCAACTCCAAGATGTAAACAAAGCCTGTTCTGAGTCAGTCTTTTTCAAACTATGGGTCACGCCTTGGAGGGTTGTGAAATCAAATGAGCAGGTTGTGACCAGGCGTTTTTTGTTTTTTCCTTTTAATTAAATAGTATAGAGTAAAACGGAATGGAACAGAATAGGAAATATTAAAAGGCATCATCCGTGGTAAGCGTTAAATATCAGTTTGTGAGATTGGTTTCAATTATGTGTGTCTGTACGTGTACGTATTTCCTACTGTGGGTTGTGGTCAAAATAGCTTGAAAATAATTAGACTACACTAGCAGCACTCCTATCCCCTGTATCAAACGTTCACTTTCCTAGGCTTCCTTGTAGCTAGGGCAGCTATGGTTCTGCAGATAGGAAGAGCCAAAGGGCACAGACTTAGGGACAGTTTTTCTTCCTGAATATAAAGACAGAGCTCCTCTGGGGAGAAAATCTTTTGCTTCCCACTTCCAGCTTCGAGTATAGTTGAGAAGACTGGAGCTGCTGCAGCCATTTTGCAACAACGAGGCAATAAACCTACGGCAGTTAAGCCCACCTACAGAGGATAGCTGTTGGGAGGACAGAAAAAGACTGGATTCTTAACAACTCCTCCTGCACTGCCTGCCTCCAGACTTTTTTTTTTTTTTTAAGATTTTATTTATTTATTTGACAGCGAGAGAGACAGAGAGAGAGGGAACACAAGCGGGGGAGAGGGAGAGGGAGAAGCAGGCTTCCCATGGAGCGGGGAGCCCGATGTGGGGCTCGATCCCGGGACCCTGGGATCATGATCTGAGCCCAAAGCAGACACTTAACGACTGAGCCACCCAGGCGCCCCTGCCTCCAGACTTCTTAATCCTTACAGATCAAACCACTATTAGGGTTTCCCATTATTTGCAGCCAGACACACCCTGACCACTTAGCTTGCATTTCTAGATATCTCTGCAACCCATCCCAAGGACTCTCTCCGGCTTCCACGGGTCAAGGACTGTCCTCTGAGTGTCACTGATTGAGAGGGCTCAGCAAAATTGAACAGGGCTGGTGGAAAGGGGATCTGAAAAAAAGATCACTGTGGTTGATTGCAAAACTGGCCAGCAATTCTTCTCCCTGGTCCCATACTCTTGGCGGCTCCTCCTACCAAGAGATGGGGTCTGTCACCCCACACCTAGACCTTGGGCTGGCCTTCTGACTCTCTTTGGCCAACAGAATGTGGCAGAAGTGATGGTGTGTCTTTCTAAGCCAACACCTCAAGAGACCGGGCATACTTCTGCTCTCTGCCCAGGGATCATGACCTGAGCTGAAGGCAGACGCTTCACGGACTGAGCCACCCAGGCTCCCCGGAAGTAGAGCACCTGCTCGTGGTCTTTCTAGGGGCTAGATTAGGCTTCCCCATAGCATGGCGGCCTCAGAGCGGTCAGACTTCTATTTATTTATTTATTTTTTAAAGATTTTATTTATTTATTTGACAGAGAGAGAGACAGCGAGAGCAGGAACACAAGCAGGGGGAGTGGGAGAGGGAGAAGCAGGCTTCCCGCAGAGCAGGGAGCCTGATGCGAGGCTCGATCCCAGGACCCTGGGATCATGACCTGAGCCGAAGGCAGTCACTTCACCAACTGAGCCACCCAGGCGCCCTTCATACGTGTTTTTCTAATGCTTGAATATGACTCTATTCATCACTCTGTTGCCTTCACCTCGCCGCCAGCAGGGTGAGCTCCTTGACCCTACCCAGATGGTCCAGTTGATTCCTCTAGCCTTTTTTTTTTTTTTAAGATTTTATTTATTTATTTGACAGAGAGAGAGAGAGCGAGAGCAGCAACACAAGCAGGGGGAGTGGGAGAGGGAGAAGCAGGCTTCCTGCCGAGCAGGGAGCCCGATGTGGGACTCGATCCCAGGACCCTGGGATCATGACCCGAGCCGAAGGCAGACGCTTAACGACTGAGCCACCTGGGCGCCCTCAGACTTCTATTTAAGATGGCTTAGGGCTTCCAGGTAAAAGTCCTAGCGGACAAGGCGGACACCGAATTGCCTGCCATGACCCAGCCCGTGTGAAGAAGCCTGGGCCAGCCCACTGGGCGACAAGAGTCACGTGCCCGTCACCTCCATCATCCCAGCTCACATCCAATCAAGCCGTGGAAGCACAGCCACCTCGCTGACCTTCAGCTGACCACAGACACCGAGGCAAGACTGGCAGCACCCAGCTGTGCCCAGTCCCAGTTCCGACCACTGGGAACACGGCTTTGTTTGAAGCTGTGGCACCTCGTCTTCTCCAAAGATGATGCAACAGTGTTGCTGATCCCCCCGATCCCCCACAGCGCAACCCTGCTACTTCTCCTGAATCAAAAAGAGCTTGCGACTACTTCAACTAGGACAGTGCAACAGACATGCCGTTACGTGACTTTGCGGGCTGGGTCATGGCAGGCAATTCGGTGTCCGCCTTGTCCGCCAGGACATTGACCTGGAAGCCCTAAGCCATCTTAAATAGAAGTCTGACCGCTCGGAGGCCGCCATGCTATGGGGAAGCCTAATCTAGCCCCTAGAAAGACCACGAGCAGGTGCTCTACTTCCGGGGAGCCTGGGTGGCTCAGTCGGTGAAGCGTCTGCCTTCGGCTCAGGTCGTGATCCCGGGGTCCTGGGATCGAGTCCCACGCTGGGCTCTCTGCTCAGCTGGGAGTCTGCTTCTCCCTCTGCTTCTGCCCCTCCCCCCTGCTCCTTCTCTCTCTCCCTTGCTCTCTCGCTCAAATAAATAAATAAATAAATAAAATCTTAAGAAAGAAAGTCCCATCATCAGGTTATCCCAGCCCAGGTGCCAAACATGTGTATGAACAGGCCTTCAGCCCCCAGGCTTTCAGTCTTCCCAGCCAAGACCCCAGACATCGTGGAAGAGAGACCCACTGTCAAATTCCATGTCAAATTCTTGACCTGTAAAACCTGGGCATACTACAATTGTTCATTTAAGCTGCTACATTTGTGGATAATTTGTTTGTTTTAAGATTTTATTTATTTGAGAGAGAGAGAGAGAGAACATACAAGGGGGGGGCACAGTGAGACAAGCAGACTCCCCACTGAGCAGGGAGCCTGATGCAGGGCTTGATCCCAGGACCCTGAGATCATGACCTGAGCGGAAGGCAGACGCTTAACCAACTGAGCCACCCCGGCGCCCTGTGGATAATTTGTTAAACAGCGATAGTTTGGGGGTTGTTACATAGCAGCAGCTAACTGATAACAGCCCTCTTCAGAGACAAACGACCAACCTCGACCTCACACCTCTGACTCCATCCAAGTTTTATCCATCATTCTACCTCCCAAACCTCCCCAAGCCCTCTCCTCCTCTCACAGCCACTGTCCCTGCTCACATAGAGATCCCATCATTTTTCTTTTCATCTATCCATCCACCCAGCCTGTGTTAATATTACCCTTGTTCACAACCGACTGCACCTATTGTTAAAATACTCAAACACTTCCATCCTGATTGGCAAATAAACGCTGCTTGAGCCCCCAGCACTCCACTTGGCCTCTTGGGATGTCCTGAAACACCCCCAGGACCCAGCAACTGCAGGGTGACACCTGGCCCAGCAGGGAGCCTGCAGGACCACCCTTCCACACCACACCAGGCACCACCTAGTCCGTGCTAATGGTCTACTGCTTGTTACAAATTTTAAATTTATTTTAATTTATTTTTCGAGAGAGAGAGTAAGTGGGGGGTAGGGGCAGAGGATGAGAGAGAGAATCTCAAGCAGGCTCCGTACTCAGCGCAGAGCCCAATGTGGGGCTCGATCCCACAACGCTGAGATCATAACCTGAGGCAAAATCAAGGGTCGGACACTCAACCGACTGAACTACCCAGGTGCCCTGCTTATTATGTATTTTATTTTATTTTATTTATTTTTTAAGATTTTATTTATTTTGGGGCACCTGGGTGGCTCAGTCGTTAAGCGTCTGCCTTCAGCTCAGGTCATGATCCCAGGGTCCTGGGATCGAGCCCCGCATCGGGCTCCCTGCTCAGCTGGGAGTCTGCTTCTCCCTCTCCCTCTCCCCCTGCTTGTGTTCCCTCTTTCACTGTGTCTCTCCCTGTCAAATAAAGAAAGAAAGAAAGAAAATTAAAAAAAAAAAAAAAGATTTTATTTATTTTTTTGACAGAGAGAGACACAGCAGGGGGAGTGGGAGAGGGAGAAGCAGGCTTCCCGCTGAGCAGGGAGCTCCATGTAGGGCTCGATCCCAGGACCCCGGAATCATGACCTGAGCCAAAGGCAGACGCTTAATGACTGAGCCACTCAGGCGCCCCTTGTTATGTGTTTTAAATGTTATTTAAATGTTATTTAATGTTATTAAATTCATTCATTCATTCATTCATTCATTCACTCACAAGTGTCACTCAGCATCTCCTACATTTCTGCCCAGCGCTCACAAATTGGAGTGGGCAATGATAGCTCAAGTCCACCAGTAAAAACATCAATCAAACCACACACAAATGACAACACAAAGCCTGCCTCCTCCTGGCCAGGCTCCTTTCCTCACCGGCCACCAGGCTGACCTGTCCGACCACAAGGCTCACCTCTGCTCAGGAGCCTTCCTCACACGGCTCCCTGGTGTTTGGAAGTCCAGGCACTGGAAGTGGTCAGGTCTGTCCCCTCCACCCGATTGCCACGACTTCCTGCTTCATCCTCCTCTTCATCACCAAAGCCAAGGTTTGCTGAGCACTTACAAAGTGCCCGGTGCTGTTCTAAGTGCTCCATCTTCCTACATTTCATTCTTACAACAATCCCTTGTAGAAGGTGCCACGATCCTCATACCCATTTCACAGCTGACAAAACTGAGGCAGACAAAGGGGTTAGGGAACCTGCCCAAGGTCACTCAGTTAGCAGAATGGCAGAGTCAGGATGTGAACCCAGGCCAACAGGCTCCCAAGCTTGTGGGAACTACATGATGGTGCCAGGCTGGCTAGGTGCCCCCCATCCCCACCCCCAGGGGTACACTTCCTGTAAGGACCTTCAGTACCCCACCTCTTACGCCCTCTTCCCCTTACGCTGTCCTGAAGCACCGCAGAAAACTCAGCTCATTTCCCACACACCTGGGTCCAACACTGAGTGATGAGTTCCCACAGTGGACCTCACATGCCACAATGCCCAGAAACTGCCCTCTTCCGATTTTTCCCAGGGCATCTGTAGCACATTGAATAGTAATTCCCCAAAATGATATGTCTACGACCCCGGACCTGTGAATGTGGTCTTCCGTATTTGGAAAAAAGGGTCTTTGCAGATGTAATTAAGCATCTCAAGATGAGATCATCCTAAATTGTCTGGGTGAGCCCTAAATCTAATGACCAGTGACCTTCTCACGGACACAAGGGAAGACACAGAAGCTGGAAGAGCTAAAGAAGGACTCTTCCCTAGAGCCTCCAGAAGGCACAACTCTGACTGCCCGGGTGGCCTTGCCAACACCTTGATTTTGGACTTGTGGCCTCCAGAACCGTGAGCCGCCATGTTTGTGGTATTTGTTATCGCAGCCACAGGAAACTAGTATAGCACATAAATTTGTAAGATCCATCCTGGGTATACAATATATATACACAAACCACCATGTACAGTTGCACAGGTTGTTCACTACACAAAGGAATTAAGTCATGGGGACAAGTGGGGCCTCAAATCCAGCCAAGGCTCTGCTCACATCAGTGAGACCCAGAGAAGGGCAACATCCACCTGGAGAAAGGACTCTTCTAATCCACACAAAGGAGACTAGGGGACTGTGCCCTCCCAGTAAGAGCTAACTTGGCCCTGAATATGTAGCCACTGGCATGCTATATCTATTTTCAAAGCCAAAAAAGGAAAACAGGGAAAAAATGTTGATTCCTCACACACTCCCACCCCTTTGGGGAAGAGAGAGAAAAAGCAATTTGAAGAGCAATTAAAATCTACACCATCTTTATTTTCAGTGACCTTTAGAGTTCTAAAATCATTGAATTAGTTTAACAACATTAAAGCATGCCCTATAAAACGTGGATTGCTCATAAAGCGACTGGTGTCTAGTTCCTAAAAGCCTAGTTTATACAGGTAGTTACACACTAGAATGTTTTGTGCCTTTTCTTCCCCCACCATCTACCATCCGCTGCTGTTCTAAATGCAGCTATAAAGCTGCGGGCTTGCCAAGAAAATCAGGTATCTCAAAAGGTTTTACATTTTCTTTTGAACGCTGGTTTATAAAAAAACAGAAGAAATTCCGAGAAGGAGGGAAACAGGCAGTGGGGTGGGGGAAGAGAACAGAAGGAATAATTACGTTGACTGGACACAGGGCCTCCTGTGACATTGGGCAACAGGGAAGGCTTTGAGGTCGGGACCGAGTGGAGCTCAGAGGAACAAAAGAGAAAAAAGCTCCAAAACACTGTGCATGCTTTAGACCACTGGGTCTTAAACTTGAACCTGCACCAGAATCACCTGAAGGGCTTTTAAAGTAAGGTTTAAGGATCAGAAGGTCTGGGGCGGGGCTGGGAATGCGCATTTCGAACAAATTCCCAGGTGATGCGGATGCTGCTGGTCCAGGGACCACACTCGGGAGAACCGCTGTTCTAGAAGCTTCTGTCTCTGTTCTCTTCCCAGGGCTCTTGCTCTCATACTGAACACAAGCCACAGGTTCCTAGCCAGTGACAAGGTGGCCTCACGGGTCAACAGGCCTGAAGAGGTTGCCCATTATCCAAAGCCACTCCCAGCCTGACTTCCTGGTCAACAGAACTTGCATTTGGTTTCATTCAGCAATGTACCCGCTCACGAGGATGAGTCACTACGAGCGGAGGCCTTTGCCCCTTGGTCAGAAACTTCCTTCCTCAGCCTCCTTTGCAGTTAAGTTGTGAACATGGGAAAGATTTTTACATTTGGATAAAGAGAGCCCTACATTGGGAAGATTATTTGCCCCTACTCCTTCTTCCTGCTTGAAAAATTGATGTGAAGCATGATGACAATGGCTGGTGCTGCAGCAGCTATTTTGAGCCCCAGAGGGAGAAAATTAAAAGAATCAGAACCCAGCAGCCTGGCAATACTGAGTTTCCCCAAATCCCTGGAATGGCCCATTAGACATCTTGTTCCAGAAGAGGATGAAAAACCTGGGTTAACTTTAAGTTAAACATATACCTACTCTATGACCATAGTGAAAAGAATGTGTACAAAAACATTTTCGCAAAAATTTTCACAGCAGCCTTCTTCACAAAAGCCCTAGACTGGAAACAGCACAGGTAGATGTACACTGCCTGGTAAATGAAAAAACAAACTGTGTAACAGCCACACAGTGGACAATAAAGGGAATATACTACTGTTACCATCCAAAAACACAGATGAATCTCAAATGCATCGTGCTGAGCAAAGGAAGCCAGTCAGAGAAGACTACCCACGATGTGATCCCTCCACGTAAAGTTCTGAGCAAGTAAAACCGGTGGGAAGAAATCAGAGGTCTGGTGGCCCCAAGGGGGCAGGTGGAGGGACAGAGGGAGGGGGATCTTCCCTGATGATGGAAATGTTCTGGATCTGGATCTGGGTAATGGTTACATGGGTAATTATTTGTCAAAATTCATCATGGTGTGTGCTTAAGATGTGTGCATTTTGTTGCACGTAAATTATATCCCAGTAAAGCACAGCTATTGTGTAAGAGGAAAAAAAAAAAAGCCCATACAATTGATTCTTATTATTCATGGTAGTTATGTTCTATAAAGTTACCACGATCACTGAATTAGGGAATCCTGAACTATCACTCCTGGGGGAAATTGAGGGTTGGGTCCCTGCGAGCCTCTGGTCACATTTTCATCAGGCGATCAATACGTAACCTTGTTTTATGTGTGTTTCCGTTTAAATACACCTTGTTTTATATTGCTGATTCGTTCACAACGAACTCACGGCCCACAGCACTATAACTCACGTCTGAATGAAGCTTGCCCAGCACATATGTTTTCTACATGAGGCACTTTCCAACCTTCTTGCACTTGGGAGCGTTGGGCTGAGCCTCAGCACTAGGCTTTGGGGCATTTTTTAAACGGTGAAATCACCACCACCAAGTGGTGGTGTGAAAAACAGGGCACTAAAGGTTAGATCATGAAAGGGCACTTGTTTGCAGTATGGGAGGTGAAACAAGAAGGCAGAGTGTTTGCTTTTTTGATTTCCACTAGGAACGGGCACACAGGGAGGCTCAAATTTTTACCCCCGCTCTGCGCATGTCTGCAGACGACCAAGACAGCGTGGGGAGGACTGATGGTTGGGTTGCAAGGATGACTACAGAGCAAGCAGATGAATTCACAAATATGGCATCTGTAAATAATGAGGCTCTCCAGATTCTAATGCATGCATCCCTTACTCAGAACTTCACTTACGTATCAATTTCACTTATGTATCCTGTAGGTACAACTGTGAGGTGTACATGTAGGCATGTAACAGCAAGATATTGGAAACAATCCACTGGTCGTCAGTAGAAAACAGGTTGAACAGAAAACTACAGTCGATCTAAACAGGGGAAGATACTTGTTAAAAAAATTTTTGTTGAAAAAAATATGAGTATTATTTAAGCCATCACTGGTCAGGTAAACTATTACTGGCAGCCAAATGCACACAGACCAAAAGCTACTCTGTGGTAAAAGAAAGCGCCAGGATTTGAACCCAGATTTCATGGACACCAAAGCCTGGACAGCTTTCTGATGTCCGTGAAAACCCTGGATGCCCGAGCATCTGCGGGCAGCGAGCGGCCATCCCTCCCTCCACCCTCCTGCCGTGAAATGCTTTTCTTCCTGGATTCAAGCACAGCTTTCTAATTTCTCACCAGAGCGGAGCTGTCTTCAGGAACTAGCTAACCTCAATGGCTCCAAGACACCACGCTTCCTCCTGTTTCTTAATAAATCCCCCATCCTTCCCTGGGTTTTGCAACCAGCACTGTCCATGTAAAGATGTCCATGAGCGCTGCCTGGAGTGCTGCGGGGGAGTCGCTAACTGCCTTCCTGCTTCCTCTCCGGTTCCTTCTAAACTTGGTTCCCCACTCAGTGGCCAAAAAAACGATTCCATTTTATTTAAGGTTGTGTCATTCTCAGCAGCGCTGGGGAGGCAGCAGCGAAGACAACAGATATCCCTGCTCTCCCGGAGGTAACGTTCTGCTGGCAGGAGTCCAACCATGGAGACATACGACATACAGCAGAGTGGACAATGGCAAGGATGGAGGAGAAAGGTGGCGGGGGAAGGGGGTAGGGAAGGAAGGGGATGCATTTTTAGCTGAAGTGGTCAGGACATCGTCCCAGATAAGAGGTGTTTGAGCAGACGTGGAGAGAAGAACAGAAGCGACGTGGACACACGGGGAAAGGCATCTGAGGCAGAAGGGACAGCAGATGCAAAGGCCCTGAGGTGGAAATGTGCTGGGGGTGCTTGAGCAACAGCAAGGAGGTGAAGAGGGGTTGAAGAAGCAAGGTCAAAGGCTAGGCGATGGAGGGCCCGATGGGCCAAGGTGAGGTCCTGGGCTTATTCTGAAGGAGCCCGAGAGATAGGACGGCTCTCAACAGCGTGGGCCATGATCTGACCCGGGTTTCACAGGATCCCTCTGGCTGCTGAGTAGAAAATGGATTGCAGGAGGTGAGGACAGGGGCAGGCAGCCCAGAGGGCAGACGCAGGTGGCGGGGGAAAAAGTGAAAACTGGCCAGATTCCTGACATGATGGCAGAGCAGCAGAGTCTACGGATCAACTGCCCAGGGGATGGTGGGGAAAGAGCAGAATCAAGGGCCCTGCAGAATCTGAGCGGGATCAGAGGGCAGAGTGGATAACTGAGGGCAGCCAGGCAGGATGTGCAAACACAGCCTTATACAAGCTCCCTGGTTTGATCTAGCACCTTCTTCAGTGAAAACATTTTTATCTAAGGTATGCTGAGGGTCCCAAAGCTACTAATTACCTGGGTTAACGCACCCTACCCAGGGCAAGGGGCGTGTGTGTGTGCGTGCGCTCGGAGCCTAAGAGAGAGAAAAGGCTGCAGGGGAGCCCGCAGGCCAGAGATGTGCAGGGCCCCAAGGCTTCCTCTCATAGAAATGCCCTTTGTATCTTGTTTCAGGATCTGTCCTCACCCCCAAATCTAAACAGTTTCTAAGTTTATTTGTGAATTTGAATCCGAAAACTATCTTGGGGTATATGGTGTGAGGTAGGGATCCAATTCCATCTCTCTCCATATGGATGACTATTTTTTGTTTTGGCACCAGCTCCGTTTACTAAGAGTCAGGGGCCACTGCGGCCCCATGTCATGTCCACACACGCCCGCCTCTCGTCCTGGGCTCTCTGTTCTGTTCCATTGGTAGAACATCAATTTCTATTTATTCCCTAACCTCAGAGATAAAACAGATTCAGCTGGACGGGTAATCAATATATGGATTGATGCTGGGCAAAGGTGACAGGTGGTCAGGGGAGTGAGGTGTCTCAGGGAAGGGCACAGGATCCCCAAAGCAGGCAGCATGATGTCCCTTAGCCTGAGAATACATTCCAGAGTAAGTCGACTTATATGTATTATACCACTGACTTTTAACTAAACTAATCCTCGTAAAAGAGACAGAGGGCACAAAAAAGGGGCTCAAAAAGGGACCAAAAGATTCAAAATAAAGTACAGACACAAAAGCTCACATATCATATGAGTCCATTTATATGAAATTAGATGGAGGTGATGGTTGCATAATGTGTACATATGTACTTTATAATAAACAGATGACAGCGAAGAGCTCGGACTTTGCAACCAGACCTCCTGGGTTCAAATCCCACCTCTGCCACTTAACTTATGTGTTACCTTGGGCGAGCGATTAGAGCCTCCTCGTGCCTCAGTTTCCTTCTCTGTAAAATCAGGTTACAAGTTGTGTCCACCCCACAGAGCTCTGGGCATAGAAATGAGTTGATACGTGCAAATATATTGACGCTTAGTCACACGCTTACCATTTTCATAGCTGGGAGCATAGAATCAAAAGTGCTGTGTCCTTAGCCATGCAATCAAGGTCAATATCAGCAGTAATAAGTCAAGCCGACAGTGTGTAGTACCTTTAATGTGACATGAGGAGAAGGGTACTTCACCGCTGTGGTCTTCCTTCCCCAAACCCTAACTGCCAGGCTAATCACGAGAAAAACATCAGACAAACCCCCAAGTGAGGCACGTTCTCCAAAACTCTCGACTGGTACTCCTCAAAACCAACAAGGTCATCAACAGTAAGTAAAGTCTGAGAACTGTCACGGCCAACAGGAGCCTCAGGAGACATCATGATTAAATGCAGTGTGGTTTCCTGGACAGGATCCTGGAACAGGAGCATTAAGGGAAAACTAGGGAGATCTGAATACATTTTCCAGTTGGTTGATGGCAATGGACGGTGTTGGTTTCACGGTAAAGTCGTAAGATGTGAACATTAGGGAAAACCAGGTGCAGGCTATACGAAAACTCTGTATTACTTTTGCAACTTTTCTGCAGATCTGAAATTATTTTAAAAAAAGAGTTTATTATAGAAACAAAAAACCTCAACGGTCTTCAATGAACCTAAAAGTGTTGGGGGTGCAGCTCCGGCCGACTTCCTGAGAGGCCTGAGCTGTGCCCGAGGGTCCGCTTGAATGAAGGCTCAGACACGTGGGGATCTCGGCCTTCCTGTGTGGCCTTACCAGCTTCTTTCTCCTCTGTCCGCCTGACCCTGCCCTTGTTCTCCCACAATCTCATCCCCACATAGCAGCTAAAGGGCTCACATGAGAACCTCAGTCAGCCCAGGTCCCTCCTCTGCTCAGAGCCCTCCCAGGACTCCCGCCTCCCTCAGTAAAAGCCCAAGTCCTTGCCATAGCCCTACAGGCTCTGCACCATCTGCCCCCACTTCCTGTCACTGTCTCCCACACTCTGCCCCTCATCTATGACCCTCCAGCCACACCAGCCTCCTCGATACTGCTCTACCACACCAGGCACAAGCCTCCCACAGGACCTTTGCACATGCTGCTTCCTGTCTGGTAGGCATTTGCCCTTACCTCCTTTTCTGTCACCAGGTCAGTGAGACTCAACCTGATTCCGTCTACAACTGCAATCCCTACCTGCCCCCTCGGCACTTCCACCTCCTTGCTTTGCTTTCCTTCACAGCGCCGATTACTATCTGATGCGCTGTAAACATGATTTATCTTATCTGCTGCCTGTCTCCGCCAGGAGGGGGTGAGCGCCGGGTCTGTTTTGTTCACTTCGTGTAAACTCTGATGGAATGGCTGAGGCGGACCATTCTCAGCGGCTACAGCAAATGCTCGAGTGTAGGCGCCTGACTCACGACTGACCAGGGCTGCGGGGGAGAGCGGGGAGGGGGGACCGATGCCTAGGCTGGCCAGAGACCCACGGGGCCGGGCTCAGAATGGAGGACTGGCCACTGGGGTGGGAGGGAGGCCCGAGGGACCCAGAAGAAACCTGTCAGCATGAGCTGGAGAGGAGGTAAGAGGTCATGGGGGGGATGTCACAGCCCGAGTGACCACTGTGGTCTCAGATGAGACCGATCTGTGGGGGAGGGTGGTGAACTTGGGCTTCAGCACAGAGAGCTGCTCAGAGGAGGCGAAGAGAGCAGAAGTGAGCTGGGGCGGAGACGTGGGAGGGAAGGGCACTCTGGAGAGACAGAGGGTGAGCAAGAGGAACAGACACAGAGAAGGTGGGCACATCTTCCCAGGTCAGTGCAGGACACTCCACAGGACTTGTCTGCCTCTCCCACCCTGTGCACCAACCCAGGAGGCAGATTAATCCAGTCACAGTCTACACCCATGGTACCTGCCCACTCAATGCCAGGAGCCACCACAATAAGGAGGGCAATCAGAACTCCGGGCAAATGTGCAGACTGCCCCCTAGGGGGCGACAGCACCTCCCATGAACTGTGTCAAGCCCAACAGGACCCCCAGGCAGCGCCTCCCTGTCTACACTGACCGCATGGGTGTCTGGTGCTTGGGCACCATGAAAGAGAACATTTGTTAAGTCTACAGAGCAAGAGTAAAAGAGCTAAAACCAGCTGCAAGGACCACAATCAAGGCTTTCAGTCCTCATCCAGGAGGGATTCTAGAACACGTGACATGGGACACGCATATGTCAAGAAGGTAGGGGAGCCTACGGACAACCTCCACCTGGCATCACATGGAGCCTGGGGGGCTACTCTCCGTGTAATTCCGCCCTTATGAATAATGGCAGATGTGGACCAGAGGGCATGTTCTAGAATGTTCACAACACAGATGCCTCATCAACGGGAGAGCACGTGAATACACTGTGGTAGAGCCACACCGTGGAATACCACACAGCAGCGATAAAGGAACAACACTACTGATCCACTCACAAGGAAGAACCTTCAAAAACATGACGTGGAGCAAAAGGAAACACCATCGTCGGATTTCATATGTCCAGTACAAACCCAGGCAACGCTAAACTATGGCGTTATCATGGGGATGGAGGCTCCTGGTGGGGGATGTAGAGGTCGGGAAGGGAGGTACAGCATGCTCTGCTTCTCATCTGGGAGCTGGTTTTGAGTGCGTCCAACCCATGAAAATTCATCTAGCTGCACACTTAGGATGTGCACACTTTTCAGGACAATTCAACAAAAAGATCCCCCAGAAGGGAAGAAAACACCCTCACACCCTTGTCTACTCCTGAAAGGATGCAAAATGGTGCAACCGCGTGCCACGCTGGCCGTTCGTCCAAACGTTAAATGTACAGCTACCCTGCGACCCAGCGATCTCACTCCCGGTAGATGCCCAGGAGCGGTGAGAACACACGTCTGCAGAAAAACCCCTACGTGGACGTTCAGAGCAGAATTCTCCGTAACAGCCCCGAAAGTGGTAACAAACCAAGTGCTCATCAATGGATGAACAGAGAAACAAACCATGGTACATCCACACAGCGGGTATTACTTAGCAAGAAAACAGGAAAGGCATCCTGACCCACGCTACGAAACCATCGTGCAAAGTGAAAGAAGCCAGAGGCGAAAGACAACCCTGTTTTATGGCACCACTTAAACACAATGTCCAGAATAGACACATCCACTGAGACAGAAAGTACATCAGTGGTTGCCAGGTGTCGGGCAGACAGGACGGATGCGAGGGCAGCTAAGGGGCTCAGGGCTGCTTCTTCAAGTGAGGAAAATGTTCTACAATTTGCGTAGAGCTAATGATGGTTACACAACCTGCAAATGTATTATAAACCATAGAATTGTATGCTTTCCATGGCTGAGTTGTATGGCATGTAAATTTTATCTCAATAAAACTGCTGTTGTTTTTTTTAAGTATCTATGGGGGGCTCCTGGCTGGCTCAGTCGGTTAGGCGTCTGCCTTCGGCTCAGGTCATGATCCCAGGATCCTGGGATCGAGCCCTGCGTCGGGCTCCTGCTCGGCGGGAAGCCTGCTTCTCCCTCTCCCACTCCCCCTGCATGTGTTCCCTCTCTCGCTGTGTCTCTGTCAAATAAATGAATAAAATCTTAAAAAAAAAAAAAAGAAAAGAAAAAGTAGGGGTGCCTATTCAGTGGCTCAGTCAGCTAAGCGACTAACTCTTGATTTAGGCTCAGGTCATGATTTCAGGGTCGTGGGATCATCCCCTGTGTCAGGCTCTGCGCTGGGCATGGAGCCTGCTTAAGATTCTCTCTCTCCCTCTCCCTCTGCTCTTCCTCCCTCTCCCCTGTGCGTGCAGGTCTCTCTAGAGAAAAAAAAAAAAAGAAGAAAAGAAAGTAACTGTATGAAAATATTCCTAGACCCTTTATTTCACAATTCAAAAGAGGAAAAGTAGCAAATACCTACTGACCACCTTAAGGCACCTGTTTAACCCATTTTACACGGTGACAACTGACCACGCCCCTGGTCACAGACGGGTCTGCCTGGAAGCTGGGCTCCCAGCTCTCTCATGGCTGGTTCCTCCTAAGACCCTGCTCTGCTCCCAGAGGGAAGCAGGAGGAACCAGCATGGGGGTGCCTGGGACGGACCTCTGACCTCTCCTTTGTCTCCTTCTGCTTCGCTGAAAGCATCCATTCATTCACTCAAAATTAAGAAGTATTTCCCAGAGCCACATTACACCTGCGTTTCTTCAGCGATCTCCCCACTGGTCTCTCTGCCCCCACCCCACTAGCATCTGGTTAGAACATGAGTCGGCTCATGTCCCTCGTCTGCTGAGAACCCTCATGTTCCTGTCTCACTTGGAGAAAAGCAAAGACCTCGCTGTGGCCCACAAGACCCCACAAGATCTGCCACTGTACCCTCTGCCCTCATATCCGGCTCTCTCCCCTTGGCTTGCTCAGCTCCCGCCACATGGACCTCCTCAATAGTCTTCAAACACACCAGGCACCGACCTGTCTCAGGGCCTTTGCACTGACTCTTCCCTCTGCCTGGATTGCTCTGCCCCAAAAACCCACACGGCCTCTCCCCTAACCTCCCTCAGGTCTCTACACAAATGTCAACCTCAGTGACCTCACCTTCCCTGACTACTCTATTTAAAAAGTACAGCCCAACCCCCTGCACCCTGATCCCTCTTCTCCTGCTTTATCTCTGTTAGGAACACTTATTGACATCTGACATAGTAAATATTTTACTGGCTTATCTTGTTTATTGTCGGTCTCTGAAGTAGACACTTGAGAAATATTTGTTAAATATTGGGTAACTGTGTACAGTTGTGCAGGTTGTACACTGCACAATCCCCCGACCCTTCCCCCCCGCACTCCCCCGGGGAGGCAGTCCCATCTTAGGACACTGTAGATTTGTGTATATATGACCACGATTTTCTGGCAGATGGCAGAAAAGGGTCATGAGAAAGGGGCATCTGTTTTTAGTTCCACAAAAGCACCACATGGGCTCATGGAGGCCTGAGTTAAATAAATAGGCAAACTGCTGCTTCAGATGCAGCCAGAAAGCACCACACACGCCCAGACTGCGTGGGTTCAGATCCTACTCTGCTATTCAAGCACCTGTCTAACCTTGGGCAAGTTACTTCTCTCTGTACCTCTGTTCTACCTTGGGTCTACGGGAACAGTAACACCCCCACGATACGGTGTGAGGCTTAAATGAATCAATATATACAAAGTACATGACCTGTGGCTCAGAGGACGTGCTGGAGAAGTGTGCACTATTATCATAGTAGCTATTGTTCTCAAATCCCCAGGCTCAAGTTTCGAAAAATACAACTTGGGGTGGGGTGGGGGGATCCGATCTTAGGCGCAATGTGCTTCAGCCGGGTTTGTGCTGGGCTGAGCCGCCCCGTGGGCTTTGGGTTCGGAGCCACCTCGAGGGGCTCTGGGGACCTAGGGAGAGTTCCAGCGAGGACCCAGCCCTACTCACCGAGGTTCTGATCTCCTCCCAGGGACAGTGGAGGATGCTGGTGTCCACATAGCGGGGCGGAAACCCCAGCTCCAGGGGTACAACCTCTCAGCGGGCATTCCCGGACCCGTGATGTGCCCGCCTGGCCGGTTCCCAAAACGCCCCTAGACTTCCCGAATTTTCCTCCTGTCTTTAGCTCTCTACGTCATTCTAGTCAACTGTGCAAGAATGAGTGCCCCGAGGGCAAGGGGGAAAAAGCAGATCGATTGGGAGGAAATATGCCAAAACACTAACGAGGCTGCGCTACCCGGAGTAACAGAATTACGAATCACTTTTGTGTTCTCAGCATTTCTAGAACTTTGGATATTCCAATGTCGCCCCCGTCTTTCCTCTTTTGTTCCTTCTAATGATCTTGTGCTTTTTTTTTTTTCTGTTGAGAAACTGTGTTTTGCTTTCACTTTTTCTGGAAACCGCATGCCCCCCAAATGCACTCATTGTAAGTGCCACAGATCGTCCCCAACTGAAACGTTCCAGCCGCCGGGATGGGAACAAGATGAGCTCAGGCCGGCCAAGTGTCCCTTTGAAAGGAAGAACCTCATGGTGCTCAAGAGAGCAGGTTCTGAAAATCCCCAGCAGGGATACATAACCTGAATATCTGAATCTCACAGGGAGGAACCAGAAGTCAAACCCCCTCAACAGAGGCACCTTCTACAAGATAGGACCTTTCCAAAAGGCAATGTCACAGAACACAAAGAAAAGCTGAGAAAAGCCTCCCAACTGAAGGAAGGGAAAGAGATAAGAGGGCTAAAATGCAATGCGTGATCCCAAACAGGATCCTCTTGGTTGGGGGGGATCCAGCTATTCGGGGCGTTACTAGGACAACTGACAAAAACCAGAATACAAAGAATAGTAGAGCAGATAACAGCGCTGGGTCAATGTTCAACCAGGAGCACCTGATCACTATCCTGGGCTTACGTAAGAGAATATCCTCGGTCTTCGGAAACACACATCAAAGTGTCAAGGGCCAAAAAAGCACCTGGTACCTTTCCTAATCTCCAGCGGCTTACGTGTATGTGTGTGTTGTGTGTGTGTGTGTGTAGAGTTCAGGTCAGACTGGCCCATTTTCCAGATGAGAGCACTGAGACTCATGGGCAGAATACCTTTTGCACCACTGGCCCACAGAACAAAAGAAAAGGAGGGTGAGGAAGGAAATGCGGTAAAATGTCACAAGCCGGCGAATCTGGAGAAAGATTTCTCTGTATGTGTTATTTTTGCCACTTGTCTCGAGCTTTGAAATTTTCTTCAAAATAGAAAGTCCGGCTGGCTCTGGGGCCATGCTGCCTGGATCTGCCCCTCGCTCTGTCCCTCTCGGCTGGGCAACATGGAGTCGGTGACTCGCCCTCTCTGTGCCTCGGTTTCTGTGTCTATAAAACAGACTCAGAGGGCAGTGGTGTTCTGCTTGAACATGCATGCATAGGGGTGTTTTACTGCCAATCTGCATTCCAACGGGGCTTAAATATTCTTGCCATGACCCCTGCTTATGGGGCTGTTTCAGGATTTAATGAGTCCACACGCAAAAGACATCAAATGCTCAAAGTTAACTGTTACCACAACGAGTGAACCAAGGCAATGAAAATGGGTGCCTCGTTCGCTTCTCCCTTCTCTCTCTGTCCATGGACACCTACCAGGGGGGCTGGTCCCTGTCTGGTGCTGGGGAGCTTGGTGATAGCACCATGAGTGGCCCCAGGGACCGTGAGACAGGGTCCTGTGTCCTTGGAAGTGGGTGCCCCTGCAGGGCCTGGACTGAGCCCCATTCAACTGTGTCACTCTGACAGCCAGCAAACCAGAAGCCCCAGATATAGATCTGCTTTACACAGAGTTCCTTCCGTGGGCCAAATTTTGGAAAGCCAGAGATGTGTTCTGTAAGAGACTCCCAGGTTTCCAGCTCTTCTTGAAAAACTGGAATATTGGCCCTGGAACGAGAAGTGAGCAGCGCCTGACCCCTTTCGACAAAGGACAGGGATGCAGCACAGAGGAAGAAACTGACCACCCGATAAAGAAGATGACAAACAACCTGATTTCAGAACAAAATAGGATCGACAAGGGGCACATAAGCCAACGGAGAGGTTCAACCTCTGTAGTCAGCAGGAGATTTAAATTGCGACCATAATGAGATACCACTGGGTACCCAACAGAATGTCTAAAATGAAACGGATGGACGCTAGCGCGTGGTGGTTAATGATGTGGAGCCCCTGGAACTCTTCAGCCTTGCTGGGGGTAACGCAAACCATCACAGCCTCTTTGAAAAACAGTGGGGGCCGTTTCAACTCCAGTTAAACACATTCTTATCTGCCTTAGTCATTCTACTCCAAGGTGTTTACCCAAGAGAAACGATAGCATGTGTCCACACAGAGATTACTACATGAGAGTTCACGGCAGCCCCAGGGTCAGGGCCAAACACTGGAAATAACCCAAAGGTCCACCAGCAGGTGAACGGATACACAAATTGTGACCTGCCCGCACCATGGGATCCCACTCAGCCACGAACGGAAGCAAATGACTGACAAATCCATCACGGACGGATCTCAAAATCACTCTGCTGAGTGGCAGAAGCCAGACGTAAGAAGAGTGCATGCTGTGTGAATCCGCTTATATCCAATTCTAGGAAAGGCAAATCAAATCTATTGTTACAGAAAGCAGATTTCACTGACTGAGCCCAGGAGGCGGGGAGCACTGACTGCAAGAAGGCAGGAGGGACTCTTTGGGGAAGGCAAATGTTGTGTCTTGACTGTGATGGTGGTTTACAGGATGGTACTATTTGTCAAAACGCAGCGATAGTACTCTTAAAATGGATGTATCACATTGTACATAAATTATATCTCCATAAAGTTCATTAAAAAAAAAAAAAGCAGACTCTGGTCTGTCTGGCTCCAATCCTGGCTCCAATGCTTACTGGCTGTGACTTGCGGCAAGTGTCTTCACTTCTCTGTCTCAGGGCCTTTGCACTTGCTGTTCTTGTTGCCGGGAACACCCTTCCTGCAGACAGCAACAGGGCTGGCCCCCTCGCTTTCAGGTCTTTGCTCTAATGTCAGCTTTTTGGGGGAGGGCTGGTTAAAATGACCACTTGCACCACCAGCCCTCTCCTCCCACTTTCCCTATTTCGTTTTTTTCCCACAGCACTCAGCACCTTGTGAGGGGTCCTATCATGGGTCTCCCCACCAGCAAGCCAGCTCCCCAAGGGCAGGGACCTTCGTCTAGTTCGTGGCATAGCCTCCTCCTAGAATACTGCCTGGCAGATCATGGTCACTCTGTAAAAAAACTTTAGAAGTAAACAAAGGGATACATACTACTCCCATGTGGGGACGTGAGTTATAAACACTGATAAAGGAAAAAAGTGCACTTCATGATCACCCTGTCCAGGAACCGATGATCAGAGAGGTGAAGACACTGACTCCAGGTCACTCAGCAAGTAAGGCATGGAGCTGGGGTCCCCCTGCCGCCCCAGGGCAGTCTGACTCCATCAACTGCCTTCACTGGATCCTGCACTCTGCCCCAGGGGAGGGCGTGATTGAGGACCTCCAAGAGACCCAGATTTCATGCCCTGAGTAACAGGGGGCAAGAAGGATTGGAGGTTTCTGTATAAGAAGACTACTCCGTCAAGACCAGGCACCGTGAGGCTGAGAGACCAGGGCCAGATTGGAAACCGATCAGAATTCATAACACACAGCTCCCCCCTGCCCCACGAAAAGACGCTCCACATCATCAGCCGTCAGGGCCACGCAAATCAAAATCATAATGAGACACCACTTCACACCCACTAGGATGATTATAATTTAAAAAATGGATAAATTAGAGTCCTCATGACTTGTTGATGGAAATGTAAGAGTGCAGCCACTGGAGAAAACATCTGGCGGGTGGGTGGTTGCTTGGGAAGCCAACAGAGAGTTAGCGTATGACCCAGCAATCCCACTTGCAGGCGTACATATCCACGTGAGAAGTGAAAACACAGGTCCACACACGTGCTCGTGCGTGAATATTCACAGCGGCATGATTCACAACGGCCAGAAAGCAGAAACGATGCACATGCTCCTTGACCGATGGGTGGGGAAGCAACAGGCGGCAAATCCACACAGTGGAATATTATTCAGCCAGAAAAAGGAAGGCAGGACTGATCTGCCGCTACGGCATGGATGAACCTCGGAAACACCACCCTGAGTAAAGGAGGCTGGATTAAAGAGACTGGGTGGGGGCACCTGGGTGGCTCAGTCATTAAGCGTCTGCCTTCAGCTCGGGTCATGATCCCAGGGTCCTGGGATCGAGCCCCGCATCGGGCTCCCTGCTCCACGGGAAGCCTGCTTCTCCCTCTCCCACTCCCCCTGCTTGTGTTCCCTCTCTCACTGTGTCTCTCTCTATCAAATAAATAAATAAAAATCTTAAAAAAAAAAAGATAAAGATGGGGCGCCTGGGTGGCTCAGTTGGTTAAGCGACTGCTTTCAGCTCGGGTCATGATCCTGGAGTCCCGGGATCGAGCCCCGCATCGGGCTCCCTGCTCCGCGGGAAGCCTGCTTCTCCCTCTCCCACTCCCCCTGCTTGTGTTCCCTCTCTCGCTGTCTCTCTCTCTCTGTTGAAAAATAAATAAAATCTTTAAAAAAAAAAAAGATAAAGAGACTGGGTGTTGCAGGAATCCATTTATATGAAATCTCCAGAACAGTGGCAAATCTACAGAAACAGAAAGCAGATGCGGGGCTGCCAGGAGCTCCCAGGGGAAAAGGCAGGACTTGGGGAAATGAGGGCACGATCAGTGAATGTGGGCTTCTTTCTGGGGTGATAGAATATTCTAGAATCCGATGTGGTGATGGTTGTGCAACCCTGTGACTATACTAAAAAAAAAAATCACTGAATGGTGCACCTCAAAAGGGTGAATTTTAGGGGCGCCTGGGTGGCTCAGCTGGTTAAGCGACTGCCTTCGGCTCAGGTCATGATCCTGGAGTCCTGGGATCGAGTCCCGCATCGGGCTCCCTGCTCGGCAGGGAGTCTGCTTCTCCCTCTGACCCTCCTCCCTCTCATGCTCTCTGTCTCTCATTCTCTCTCTCTCAAATAAATAAATAAAATCTTTAAAAAAAAGAAAAAAAGGGGGTGAATTTTAATGGCATGCAAATTACATCTCCATTTACAAAAATGTAAAAAAAAAAGGCATATCCCTTGATGATACCAAACGACTTTTAATTTTCTTAGGTTTGATAATGTGGTGGTCACGTAAGAAAATGCTTATTTTTGTTCTTTAAATACATACTAAAGTATGTAACATTAAAATGACAAGAGATCTGGGATTTGCTTTAAAATCCTTCAACAACAACAAAACAGAGATCGATAAAGCCAGCGTGGCCAAATCTGGATGTACGTGGAACTCGGGGATACAAGGAACAAGAGTTTATTACGCTGCCGTCTCCACTTTCAGGTACATCTGGAAATTTTCATAATTTTTTTTTTTTTAATTTGCCCCCAACAATTCCAACTCTGGGATTTTAACTTGCAGCTCTACTCGCATTCATGCAAATCAACACTGTACAGTTACTCAGTGTCGCCTTGTTTCTAAGAGACTGGAGCTAACCTAAATATCCAGCAAAAGGTCACTGGTTCAGTAAGTTAGGGCCCTTGGATGGGATACTATGCAGCTGTGACAGGCCCTGAAGTTGATAAGTTAGAACCTCCAGGATATATTATTAAAGGCAAAGGGCAGAGCAATGTTAGAATACCGTTATTAGTGCCTCAAAAAAACGTGTGTGTGCGCGTGCACGTGCCCGTGTGTGATGCTTACATGTGCACAGAACATCTCTTGGGAAAGAAGTCTAAAAACTATAAGTGTCTGGGGCACCTGGGTGGCTCAGTCGGTAACACGTCTGCGTTCGGCTCAGGTCACGATCCCAGGGTCCTGGGATCGAGCCCCACATGGGGCTCTCTGCTCGGCGGGGAGCCTGCTTCTCCCTCTCCCTCTCCCTGCCGCGCTGCCTACTTGTGCTCTCTATCTCTCTGTCAAATAAATAAAACCTTAAAAAAAAAAAACTATAAGCATTTTACCTCCAGGAAGAGGATAGCTGAGAGTTGGGGGGAGAGAGGGAGACGTTCCACTAGAAATCTTTGCTACCATTTGAGTTTTTGTACTTGGGCATGTGTTCCCGCTGCTCCCAAAAATACATAATAAACACATACATTTTTAAAAAGCCCCAAAGAAAAGCTGTTTCCTAAGCATGGCTATGTCCCCACACATCTCCCCTGGGGCTGGATTAGAAGGATCAGGTTGTCCCTTCTGCTCCCTCCCCTGTGTGGGCAATGGGCACCAGACTGGGGCTGAGGCCTCCCTCCAGGGAGAGCAGAAATGACCCATGGGCCCACCCAGGGCTCCCCGGGAACGATTTCCAAACTCATACTCCCTTGGCTGAGGCTGGGGAGAGGGAGATACAATACAGAAAGAACTGGAGGAAGAGAAAGGAGAAGAAGAAGGGGGAGGAGGGCAAGGGAAGAGGGGGAGGAGGAGGCCTGAGTGCCTGCAAGAACAAAGCAAGGACAGGCCTGGGCAGGAAGCTGCTAGAAAGGCCAGCCCCCACCTCGGCAGAAGAAATGGCCACCAAGGAGCTTTATTCATAAGCGACAACAAACTGGAAAACTACCCAAATGTCCATCAGCTGATGAATGGAGAGACGCAGTGTGGTAGATCCATACAATGGAATGTTATTCGGCCATAAAAAGGAGAGAGGCCCTAACACGCGCTTACAACACGAGTGAACCTGGGGACGTCACGCCGAGGGAAAGCAACCAGACACAGAAGGCCACATAGTGTAGGATCCCGTGTATAGGAAATGTCCAGAGCAGGCAGATCCGCAGAGATGGAAAGCAGATTAGTGGCTGCCAGGGGGTGGGGGGAGAAATTAAGTACAGAGTTTCCTTCTGGGTGATGAAAATGTTCTAGAACTAGATTGTGGTCACAGTTGCACAACTCTGTGAATATACTAAAAACCACTGAATTGTACACTTGAAAAAAAAGGAGACGTTTACAGCATGCAGGTAGCTCAAATGTGAAAAAGAAAATGAAAAGAGAAAAACAACAACAACAGGAATGAACACAGTGATGAAAGGTGACCGTACAGGCGGGCCTTAAGAACATTCCGGTGAGTGAAAGAAGCCAGGTGCAGAAGGCCACATAGCGTGGTGTTCCACGAAATGTAGGATTTACATGAAATCTCCAGAAAGGCAAATCCATAGAGACAAAAAGCAGATTAGCGGGTGCCAGGGGCGAGAGTGGGGGGAATAGGGAGTCACTGCTTCATGAGTGTGGGGTTTCCTTTTGGGGCGATGAAAACGTTCCGGAACTGGAGAATGGCGAATATCCTAAAAACCACTGGATTGTACAACTCTAAGTGGATGAGTTTTATGGTATGTGAATTATGTCTCGATAAGCTGTTTAAAATTTTAAGTGGAGGAAAAAAAAAAAGAAACTGATCACATGACCCACTTCACCACCCCAACCTGACTCTTCATCCCAGCCTGTACACTCACTTGGGGCATCTCCTGTCAGCGTAGCCCCCAACCACCCAAACACATAGGCCTGGTCAAGAATGGCAGAACCGGAACCCCCACCTCCAGTCCCGGTTGTATTTCCTGGGACCTCCTTACGTGATGCAGGGATATCCCTGCAAAGCCATCCTGGGTTGCCTTCCTTCTGTACCCACAGTTGGTAGAGGCGCCACGAGGGTGGGCACCAAGTTTCGGCCTCATATTCTCCCCCCACAACCCGAGCCAAAAATGGGCAAGAAGACATAGAAACCACAAAGGAATGTGAAATGTGCCTGCTTTGTAGAATTTCCTAAGCGCAAAATGCTGATTTCAGAAGCATAAATACCTTTATACTGCAACAAAACAAAACACGGACATGGTTATACTTCGCTAAAAAGTAAACACACACACACAAGAAACCAGCCTTGAGGGACAGGACCAGCGGGGACCCCTCCCCCGTTCTCCCCCCCCATCCCCCGCCATCTACCACCTGCTCTTTGTGGTGCCTCAGGAGGTTAAGTTGATAAGAGGTCAGGTTTAAGTCTGGTATCAAGGAGGGAGGAGGGAAAAACCACATTGCTCGTAAGCAATTCTTTTTTTTCCACAGAGCTCCTGGGAAGGGTTTCCCCGGCTCTGGTTTCTGTCCTTCCCAACGGGGCCCCCCCACCTTGTCCTTCCAGCGCAACACCCTGCACTTTCCCACTGGGTGGAGAGAAAAACACAACCAAACACTTTTGACTCATTCCCTCCACAACACATACCTAGTGAGCACCTATTGCACCCTGGGAGACCCCCCCAGTAAAGAAGCACACCACACCTTCATAAACAAATTCATCTATAACGTAATCTCAGCTGGTGGTAAACGGCTAGGAGGAGATCATAATACAGGATGAGGGAGAGATGGGGAAAGGGAGGTTTCAATTTTAAAATAGGGTCCTGGACAGAGGTGACATTGAAGCAGAAACTAGAATGAAGTAAGAAGAGAGCCATGCAAATATGTGGGGGAAAGCACCTCAGAGGGCTGAGGGAACAGTAAGTGCAAAGGCCCCGGGGCAGGAAAGTGCCCGGTCAGCTCCGAGAACAACTAGATCACTGTGTGGTGTGTACAGGGCATTAGTAATGATGTTAGAAAGAGAGTGGGGGTGGGGAAGAGGCATGGGAGGACTGTGGATTTTGTTCTAAGTGCTCTCAAACTGGGGTTGGGACCCATGGGGCACGAGGCAGTCCGCTCAGGAGCCCAGAAGTTGCCCATACAGTTCAAGTCAAACAGCTAATCCAGATGCCCCATCCCCTAGTGCTGAGTCCTTCCCATCCAGTCCACTGGCTACACCAGCATCAACAAAAACACACCCACTGTGGTGAAGGCTGTTGTGTGTTCCCCCAAAACCACGTTTTCCTCCTAGGTGCGCTGCGGGACTACATTTCCCAGCAACCCTTGTAGCTGGGTGTGGCCACGTGAGTGCACTCCCGCCACCAGGAAGCAGGTGGAAGCAACTCGGGCACTTTCCAGGCCCGGCACATGACCTATTCCTCCATCCTTCCTCATCCACGGCGGGCCCCAGACTTAGGGGAGGGCAGAGCCACAAGAGGGAAGGAGTCTGGTTCCTCAGTTCCTCCCAGGAGGCTGCCCGACAAGAAACACCCTCGCTGGTCTATAACATACGCAAGAAGAAAATTTTATCATCTTGAGCCTCCGCGAATAAAGGGCTATTTGTCACAGCGGCTAGCAGGACCCCCGCTAACTCACATACCCACCAAACGAAGGCTGATCAACTTGGCAGCCTGCTCGAATGAGGAACCTCTTGCAGAAGTTCCAGAAAGGGAAGAGAGGGCAGGGGAAACTGAGTCTCTGCATGCTTCAGGGTCTAAGAGGTGTGCCCGACTCAGAAGAGCCTACAGCAAAGCTTCAGGGCCGCATCTGGGGCCCAGGACTTAAGTGTCCCCAAGATGCTCTCAGCCGTGTCAAGTTTGTCTTTTGAAAAGAAACGTCAACTCCATGATCAAAGCTCAGCTTATATCCCCAGCCTGATACCACACCAAGGATGAGAGCCCCAATTTATGAACCACCAGTACCATTCCCAAGGTACTGGGCTACCCCGACGACCCAGCATAGTAGCTCCCTTTATCCCACAGGTGAGGAAAGCTGACACCCACAGCCGCTGACCTGACAACAGGAACTGCGGGTCACCACAGATGTGCCAGGCAGGCATTTAAATACTCAATTTATCTACGGGCCCCAGGAGGTGGGAGCCTAGAAGAGAAGCTCAGTGAGGCCAAGGACTGTACCTGGCACTGGGAGGTGTGTAGGGAATACCAGTTGAATAAATGAACAAACAAACAGTTCCTATTTTCCCTTTTCCCAGATGAGGCAATGAGGCTCAGAGAGGGCATGTCACTGACTTGAGGTCACCCAGCAAATGGGTGAGGGGACCAGGTTTCGGGTCAAGATCCAACCCCAAGCACTTGCCCTGCCGACTCTGCCAGTCTGTTTCTAATGCCCCTCACCCCCAATCCAGAGCCTGACCCGGACCAGCTAAAAGCCTCAGGGCCTTTTCTTAACTGTTCTCAACTACCCCCCCCCACCCCTGCCACCCCCACCCCAGTACACTTTCCTTCAGCTCATTCACATCCTCCCAAGTTCCTTGCTCACTAAGTATTCATTCATTCAGCAATTAAGGACTAAGACGCATGTGTGCCAGGCTCTGTTCTAGAAACCACAGGGAGTTGGGGGCAGAGAACGGCCATGAACAAAACAAAGATCCCTGTTCACCCAAAGCTTACGCTTTTGACCAGGGTGAGGATGGACACAGAAAAGAAGGGTAATATAACGTATTATACTACATATTTACAAGTTAAACTTCCATATATTTAATTTCTATCTATTAAATAAAAATGTTAACGCTCACTATAAATTATATTTATAAATATTAAAATAGAAATGCCATCTTATGTACAGAATTATTTATATTAAAAGCATTTACAAATATTATAAAATATTGATAGATAAAAAGATCAATAAAATGTAAAATAGATGGTATGTCAGAAGTTGCTAAGTGCTATGGAGGAAAAGCAGAGAGATAGAAGGACCAGGGATTTGTACAATTTTAAATAGGGTGATAAAGGCAGGCATGGGGGGACGCCTGGGTGGCTCAGATGGTTAAGTGTCTGCCTTCGGCTCAGGTCATGATCCTGGAGTCCCGGGATCGAGTCCCGCATTGGGCTCCCTGCTCGGCGGGGAGTCTGCTTCTCCTCCCTCTGGCCCTCCTCCCTCTCCTGCTCTCTGTCTCTCATTCTCTCTCTCTCAAATAAATAAATAAAATCTAATTAAAAAAAAAAAAGGCAGGCATGGGTGAGGAGGAGGGAGCCACAGAGCAGGGGGACAAGCAAGTGCAAAGGCCCTGAGGTGGACAAGTCAGGACATGCTTCCTGACTTGAGGAAGGAGGCCAGTGTGACTGAAACAGAGTGAGTGAGAGTGAGTTGTTAGTGGAAGATGAGGTTAGATTGTAAGCCAGGGACCAGACTGTGTATAATAACAGCCAAAAGGTAGAAACAACCCCAGAGCCCATCAACAGAAGAATGGATGAACAAAATGTGCTTGATCTGTGCAATGGAGTACTACTCAGACTCAAAAAAGAACAAAATTCTGACCCGTGCTGCAATATTGATGAACTTTGAAAACATGAGGCGAAAGTGAAATAACCCAGACACAAAAGGACAAATATTGTAGGATTCCACAGAGACAGAAAGTAGATTAGAGGTTACCAGGGGCTGGTGGGAGGGGGACTGGGGAGTTGCTGAGTAATGGGTACAGAGTTTCTGTTTGGAATGATGAGAACATTCTGGAAATGGACAGGGGTGATAATCACACAACACCGTGAGGGTACTTAGTGCCACTCAATTGTACACTTAAAAAAGGTGAAAATGGTAAATTTTATGTTATGCCTATCTTACCATAATTACAAAGCAGCTAACGCTTTACTCATATCATGTTGGATATATCAGGCACTGTGCTAAAAGCTGTACATATGTTAATTCATTTGCTCCTTCAATGACTTTAGAGAGGCACCTTCTAAACCAGGGAAGAGAGAAATATGATGCGAGTCACCTATGTCATTAAAAATTTTCTAACGAGGGGCGCCTGGGCGGCTCAGTCGTTAAGCGTCTGCCTTCGGCTCGGGTCATGATCCCAGGGTCCTGGGGTCGAGCCCCGCATCGGGCTCCCTGCTCCGCGGGAAGCCTGCTTCCCCCTCTCCCACTCCCCCTGCTTGTGTTCCCTCTCTCGCTGTGTCTCTCTCTGTCAAATAAATAAATAAAATCTTAAAAAAAAACCAAACAACTTCTAGCGAAAAGAACAAGTGAGTTTAAATGTTAATTTAATTTAATTTAATGAGGGAGAGGGGCAGAGGGAGAGAGAGAATCTTAAGCAGGCTCCGTGCTGCCCAGCATGGAGCCTGACATGGGGCTCGATCTCTCACCACCCTGAGATCCCGACCTGAGCTGAAATCAAGAGTTGGATGTTCAAATGACTGAGCCACCCAGACACCCCTAAACATGTTCATTTTAATAATATATTGTATGTAACCTGATATTTACAAACATGATCATTTCCATGTGTAATCAATATAAAAATATTAATGAGAGCATTTATCCCCCCTACGCACTTCGTTCTAAGACTTTAAAATCTAGGGTGTATGTCACACGTGGCCCGTGCCTACTGCACTGGACAGAGGAGCTCGCGGCCACTGTAAGGACTCTGGCTCTTACTCTGAGTGATGGGAGGGACGTGAGCGGCCTCAGGTTACAACAGGGTCCCTCTGCCGTCTGCGGGGCATGGGGTGGTGGGAGCACCAGGAGGAGGAGGAGAGGTGATGGTGCAGGTGGGAGGTGACAGTGGCTGGGGGCAGTGGAGGGGGGGAGACGAGGCCAGATTCTGGAGATATTCTGGAGGCAGAGCTCCCAGGCCACACTGTGGGACTGACCTGGTACAGAAGAGAGGAGAAGAAGAAAACACCCATTCGACAACGTGAATATACTTTTTTTTTTTTTTAAAGATTTTTATTTATTTATTTGACAGAGAGAGATAGCGAGAGCAGGAACACAAGCAGGGGGAGTGGGAGAGGGAGAAGCAGGCTTCCCGCGGAGCAGGGAGCCCCAAGTGGGGCTCGATCCCAGGACCCTGGGATCATGACCTGAGCCGAAGGCAGACGCTCAACAACTGAGCCACCCAGGCGCCCGACAACGTGAATATACTTAATGCTACTGAACGGTACACTTCGAAAGGTTTAAGATGGTTAAGTTTTATGTTATGTGTTGTTTCCTAGAATAAAAAAAAAATTAAAATTTAGGGGCACCTGGGTGGCTCAGTCATTAGGCGTCTGCCTTCGGCTCAGGTCATGATCCCGGGGTCCTGGGATCGAGCCCCACATCTGGCTCCCTGCTCCGCGGGAAGTCTGCTCCTCCCTCTCCCTCTGCCGCTCCCCCGCTTGTGCTTTTTCTCTCTCTCTCTCAAATAAATAAAATCTTTTTAAAAAAATTAAATTTAAATTTAAAAGAGAGAGGGCGCCTGGGTGGCTCAGTTGGTTAAGCGACTGCCTTCGGCTCAGGTCATGATCCTGGAGTCCCTGGATCGAGTCCCACGTCGGGCTCCCTGCTCAGCAGGGAGTCTGCTTCTCCCTCTGACCCTCCTCCCTCTCATGCTCTCTGTCTCTCATTCTCTCTCTTTCAAATAAATAAATAAAATCTTTAAAAAAATAAATAAATAAATTTAAAGGAGAGAGAGAAAGAAGCATCAGAGATGATGCCAAAGTACTGAACGCAGGCCACTGGGAGGATCACACTGCCATTGAGAGACGGTGACAGCCCAGAGGGAGCAGGCTTGGTTTGGGTTGGCTTTGGGGTTTGGTTTCGGTTTTTGGTTTCGAGGGTGGGCGAGAGATGGGGAGCTGGGTGTTGGACACGTTGAATCTGGGGTGCCTAGTAAACAAGCCGGTAGGGAGCTCAGCAGAGGGATAGAGACTGGACACAAAGTGCCAGAAACCAAGGGGGAAAGGGAATAAGATCCCCGCCCTGGCAAGCCTGCCCTTAATCCCACTACCTGACATTTATGGGAGTTGGCCTCTCTCTCCCAGTTCCCACAGATCTGGCCCCACAAGGAGCATCTGCCTCAAGGGCAGGCCCGCCTCTGGCCCATCACTCCATCCCCCCTTCCTCCCTCAACACCAGCCACAGCCCGATACAGACTCCAGGCTCGGCTGCTCTCGGAGAACGGGTTTCGAGAAGCTCACCGCCCACTCGTGCCGCCCACCCTGCTTCCTCGCCTGCAGACCCCGTCAAGGCTTGACACGGCTGCTCATTAGAATCGTCTAGCAACGAGCGGAGAACACAAGTAGTAAATATAATCCAGCAGAGTGCAGGAAGACGCCGAGCGGTGCGTGCACCATGCAACCCCTACACGCAATTGAGTGGGTCCCGATCCTTCCTTCAAAACCCCGGAGGTGAGATGTGTTCCGAAATGCAGCTTTTCTGCAGGCTCTGCAGGTGGATAGAGTATGCACACATCTCTCCTCGAACACCCTCAGCTCCGAGGCGGCACCTTGTAATCAAACACTAGTATTTCTGCAGCCAAACATATGAACAGTCACACGCAGCACAATAAAGACAGACTATAAACAGCCTGGCTTCAGGTCAGGTCTTGCTGCCCACCGAGGCCCCGTGGGTGAGCCGGCATCCCTGAGGTTGGTGGTGGCGTCTGGACGGCATGCCTGGCTCGCTGGCTCTCCTAAGAGGGGGAGAATCTCCGTGAGCTAACCCGGGGAGGCTCCCCGAAGGCCCAGCAGGAGGCAGCCCACGGGCTCTGGTTTAGACAAACCGAGCTTCAACTCCCCGCTCTGCAATGCTCTGACCCTGGGCAAGTGGCCTCATTTCTCGGGGGTCTCGGTCCTGGGGGACAAGGAAGGATCTGGCTGTTCCCCTACAGGCCTTGAGCGAATGCAGGCAACAATGCCAAGTGCAATAGTAAAAGCAGCTAAGCTCTACTGAGCCTTACTGTGGTCCTGGTGGGTACTAGGCTCTGTGCTGACAGCATCGCAGTGACAAGGACCCTTGTCACACTCCTGGGGGGAAGGCGGCTTCTACTTCTAGCCTCCTTTTTTTTTTGAGAGCGAGCGAGTGGGGAGGGGAGAGGGAGGGAGAGAACCCCAAGCAGCCTCCAACAGGCTCCAAGTCCAGCGGCAGAGCCCGAAGCGGGCGGCGATCTCATAGCTCCTAGATCACGACCTGAGCCAAAGTCAAGAGCGGGACGCTCAGCCAACTGAGCCACCCAGGCGCCCCTACTTTTATCCTCTTTTAAAAGAGATCTGGAGAGGGGCGCCTGGGCAGCTCAGTCGTTAAGCGTCTGCCTTCAGCTCAGGTCATGATCCCGGGGTCCTGGGATCGAGCCCCACATCGGGCTTCCTGCTGGGTGGGAAGCCTGCTTCTCCCTCTGCCACTCCCCCTGCTTGTGTTCCCTCTCTCGCTGTGTCTCTCTGTCAAATAAATAAAATCTTAAAAAAAAAAACAAAACAGAGATCTGCAGTAACCTGCCTGAGGAAAGAGAGCTGGGACACCAAGTCCAAGATGATCTGACACAGGCCTTAAACACTGTCTAAAACTTGGGTCAGGCCCGTCGGGTCGACTTGTTCCGATGCTGATCCCCTCCTCACTCTGGTAATAATTCAGTCAAACACCAACCCCTGTGCTCTCTGCCTTCCCGTGAAATCTTCCCAAACAAAGCCCCACAAGGGAGGTACTATTAGTTTACTCCTCAACAGCACCCCAATGTGCCCCACACTGATGGGGAGCCCACACATGGGGTCCCCAGACTGATACAGTACGTCTCCTGATCCAGCTAGCTCTAAGGCCACCTGGGACGTGCCAGACCTCCTCCACCACCTAGAATATTCTCTGGCCTCTCCACTCCTTTTTTGGTTCCTGTGAAAGCTTCTCCTTCCTTTGAGCTCAGAGGCAGCTCCAGAAGCTGGCCTGGGACTTGAGGCCTGAGAATCATGTAAGCAGCAGGACCCAGGCTGTTTCTCACCAGTGTCCCTAGGGCCCGGCAGGGGCCTGGCACCGAGCAGCCACTCAATAAATCCTGGCTGCTGTTTGCAAGGGGTGAGAATGGTAAAGCCTTTCTGGAATGCAATTTGGCAGGGCTCACCCAAGTCTAAATGCACGCTTCCCTCTGCCTTAGCAATGCCTCTTCCAGGAATCTGGCCGGTAGAAACACTCTAGCACAAGTGACTGAATACAAAAGTGTGGATACAGAAATGTTAGGTCGGGTCACTCCCCAGCTCAAAAGCCTCCCATGGCTCCCACCTTACTAAGAATCGAAGCCCACAGGGTAGTCGAAGGCACAAAATGAAAACTCCAGAACAACAAAGAGGTAGCATGAATCAGCTAATAATGGAGAGAAGATGGGATACTAAAACACTCATTTAATCTTAAGGCGGCAGGGGATGAAAAGAAAAGGCACAAAAAAACATAGGCAATAAACAGAAAACAAATGGCAAGATGGAAGATTTAAATCCAGCCACATCAATAAGGACCATAAACGTAAATGGTCTAAAGGGGGCTGATCTCGCTGAGCAGACTCACATGACTGCCAAGCCCTTGACATGCAGCTAGTCCAAACGGAGATGTGCTATGTATAAAATATACACCAATTTAAAAAATTTAGTCGGGGGAGAGGGAGATGGTATAACAGGTGCTGGCGAAGATGTGAAGAAACTGGAACTCTTGGGGCGCCTGGCTGGCTCAGTTCATACAGAACGCAACTCTTGACCTCAGGGTCATGAGTTCAAGGCCCACACTGGGCATGGAGTCTACTTTAAAAAAAAAGAAAGAAAGAAAGAAATTGGAACCCTGATGCATTGCTGGTGGGAACAAGAAATGGTGTGGCCACTGTGAAAATCAGCAGTTCTTCCAAGTTCAAAACAGAACTCCCATAGGATGCAGCCGTCCCATGCCCAGGTATATGTCCAAAAGACCTGAAAGCAGGGACTCAGATGATGTACATCAACGTTCACAGCAGCAGTATTCACAATAGCCAACAGGTGGACACAACCCAAATGGCCATCGAAGCATGAACGGATGAACAAACAGGGGTATATACAGACGGACTATTATTCAGCCTTAAAAAGGAAATAAACACCAATCCAGGCTGTAGCATGGATGAACCCTGAGGACATGACGCTGAGTGAAAGAAGCCAGACACAGAAGGATGAATACTGTATGATTACACTTCTGTGAGGTGCCGAGGGAAGGCAAATTCATGGGGACAGAAAGGAGAACAGAGGCTCCGAGTGGATGAGGGGAGAAGGCGTGTTTAATGGGTAGAGAGTTTCTGTTTGGAATGAAGAAAAAGTTCTGGAATGGAGAGTGGTGATGGTTGCACAATGCTGGAAACAGACTTGACACTGAATCATACCCTTAAAAACAGTTAAAATGGGGGGCGCCTGGGTGGCTTGGTTAAGCGTCTGCCTTCAGCTCAGGTCATGATCCCGGGGTCCTGGGATCGAGCCCCGCATCGGGCTCCCTGCTCAGTGGGGAGCCTGCTTCTCCCTCTCCCTCTGCCCCTCCTCCCACTCCTGTGCACGTACCCACGCGCTCTCTCTCCCCAATAAATAAAATCTTTAAAAAATAGACTTAAAATGGTAAATTGTGTATGTTCCATGTATTTTACCGCAATAAAAAGAATGTAAATATTTCAATGATTTCTACATTGATCACATGTCAGTATAATAGTATTTTGGATATATCAGTTTATATAAAATATACTCCCTTTAGTTTTCCCTGTTTCTTTCTACTGTGCCTACTAGAAAGTTTAAGATAACATGTAAGGGGCGCCTGGGTGGCTCAGTGGGTTAAGCCTTCGACTCTTCATTTCGGCTCAGGTCATGATCTCAGGGTCATGAGATGGAGGTCCGCATCAGGCTCTGCTCTGGGCGTGGAGCCTGCTTAGGATTTTTCTCTCTCTCTGCCCTGCCCCACACCCAAGCCCTCTAAGTAAATAATTAAGTAATTAAAATACAATAAAATAGTGTGTAAGCGGCTAGCATTTTATTTCTACTAGACAGTGCTGGTCTCAACATTCCAATCATCAGATGGAGACTTTCAGACTGTATGTTATCTGCCAGAGACACACTTTAAATGTAAAGACACATACAGGCTCACAGCAAAAACTGGAACTAAACTATAAAGGGCCTCGGCAGAGTGGAGGTTAAATGATTTAGGGAAGGCTCCTTAGCTGCTAAAAGAATGGGATTCTAGGGGCACCTGGGTGGCTCAGTCGTTAAGTGTCTGCCTTCGGCTCGGGTCATGTTCCCAGGGTCCTGGGATCGAGCCCCCCATCAGGCTCCCTGCTCAGCAGGAAGCCTGCTTCTCCCTCTCCCAGTCCCCCTGCTTGTGTTCCCTCTCTCGCTGTGTCTCTCTCTGTCAAATAAATAAATAAAATCTTTAAAAAAAATAAAATAAAATAAAAGAATGGGATTCTAGACTACAGACACGGAACCAACTCTAAGACATTTGTTCAATTTAAAAAGTAAGACGTCGGGGAGTGGGGGGCAGACGAAACAGGTCACGGGGACGAAAAGTACAGCATAGGGAATATTGTGAATAATATCATAACAACTCTGTGTGGTAACTACACGTACTGTGATGAGCATTCTGTAACGCAAAGAATCGTCAAATCGCTATGTTGTACTAATACAGGTGGAAACTCCTATGATATTGCACGCTGACCATACTTCAATAGGAAAAAAAGATTCAGATCAATAAACACATAAAAGTAAGGTGTGGAAGAATCCACACAGTCTGTGCGATCAAAGGGAAAAAAACAAGAAGAGCAGCTGAATGAACCCCAAATTCCTCGCAGAGTCTCTTGGTAGAGAGGGAAGGAATGGGGGGGCAGTAAAAAGACGATCACGGTGTTACTTACACGCCTTTCTTCCTTGTATAATTCATACACAGCCACCCCCAAAAGCTAAGAGTGAAGGAATCCTATTTTAGCCTTGGGGCCCCACGTGTCCATCCCATTTGCAGGACCCTGGAAGCAACTCAGACACCGTTCGATACCCACCGGACACTGCGCTATTCAAGTGTGTGGATCCCCCCCGCCGCCACCCCCTTCCCCGCCCACCCGGGGGAGCTTGTCAGAAACCAACTCGGGTTTGAGAAACTGTGGATCTCGGGCACAGCCCAAGCTGTCTGCAGCAGTAGGTCCAGACTAAAGGCTGGCTGGTAACAGTAACAGCCCAGAGCAGAGACGGCAATAGACTGCAGCACTTACAACATACTTATGAGGCACCACACATTTGACCACACGTGAGCTCAATCAGACTCCACGGAGGGTCCCACCGGCTAGGTATTTTATTTTGTTTTTTTATTTGTATAGATTTTATTTATTTGACAGAGAGAGACGCAGCGAGAGAGGGAACACAAGCAGGGGGAGTGGGAGAGGGAGAAGCAGGCTTCCCGCTGAGCAGGGAGCCCGATGCGGGGCTCGATCCCAGGACCCTGGGATCATGACCTGAGCTGAAGGCAGACGCTTAACGACTGAGCCATCCAGGCGCCCCCAGCTAGGTATTTTAGATCTACGGCCCCGTATCTACGATTCCAACCTCCAAATGTCTCTGACAACCATCCTTTTTCTTTCTTCCTGTCTCACTCCTTCGGGGGCACGGCCAGGCGGGTATTCACGTTACCCGGTGTGGGCTCCCCGTCTGAAATATTCTGCATTTCCAAACACCTACGAGGCCTACCGGGGACTGCCATAACTGCAGTGCTTCTGTTGACGGGTGATGTCACCGAGCCTCTGCGGGGGAAGGCGTCGGGCCCCTCTCGCTGACTGATGGGGAAACTGAGGCTCAGAGAGCTGGAGGGCCCTGGCTCCCCGGCTCGCGGGCGGCTCTGGGCCAGCGCTGCCTGGAGTCCTGACCCTCCGCCCCTCGAAGGTCTGGCTGACTCACATCAGCTCACAAGCAAGCTCACAAACACATCCGCTGTCTGGAGGAAGCTGGGCGGCCTCCTCGCTTATGCTAATGAAGACACAACAGAGGGTAAAAAGAGAAAGAGGAGGGAGGGATGGTGCCCCGCTGAGCCCGAGCCTCCGCTGGCTCAGCTGAGGCGCAAACTGGATCTCAGGGCAAACCGGGGTAAGGTTGAGGGCGGTGGTGGGGGGAAGGGCAGCTTCCGGGATTGTGGGCTTGCTCATGGCGGGGGGGGGGGGGGGGGGGGGGGGCGGGGGCTGTAACCAGGAAGCAGCAAGGTTCGCGGCTAAAGACCTGGGCTGTGGGGGGGCCAGACCACCTGGGGGGAATCTGAACTCTGCTGGTTAACAGCTGTGTGACTGGGCAAGTCACTTAACCGCTCTGGGCCTTAACTTTCTCATCTGTAAAATGGGGATGCTCACTCACCTACCTCCGCAGGTCCTCCTGTGCAATGAGTCAGTACCTGTAAAGGGCCTAGCCCAGTGCCTGGGACGGTGCTGGCTGTTACTACTGTTGCTATAGGGACAACCTGCGTAAAGCTCCTAACTGGATCCACAGCCCCCTGAAATCCTTGGCCAAATGCTGGGATGTGGAGTCAAGTGTGTGGTTCTCTGGGGAAAGGCCTGACTGGCCTCTGAACAGGTTCTCAAAAGGACTTAAACCTCCTTCTCCCAGATTGAGAACAACCACATGCTCTTAAGACCTCGGCCCCCCAAAAATAAAAGGTGACTCTCCCAGGCAGGAAGGCTCGCCCCCAGCCACCAGCTGGCGACACTGTGGGCCACCCCGCACCCCACCCCAGGCCACCTCTGCTCCTGTCCCCAAGCAGCCCCATGCTGGCCCCCGGAACTCCTTCCCAACTGCACATCTTTCTTCTGCCTTCACACCCTGCTCCTTACCTCCTGACCTTTGAGAAAACCTCACTCCTGAGCCCCACCCAGTACCACCCCACCTCCTGCTCTTCTAGAATCTTCTTTCACTCCTTTCCTTTTCTCTCCTGAGGCTCTAAGCCTGCTCAGCTCCTAAAAAACCGATCCAATGTGCTCACCTCACGATCCACGTAAAGGTCGCCTGGCCCTCACTGCTTCAGTAAACCCTGATTACAGGCTTATTCTGAGTCAGGTCCTGGGGATGATCCTAACACGGAAACAAGCTCAGTGAAGTGAAGGAAGTGGGATGCGGTTGTCAAGGAAGGCTTCCTGGAGGAGCGGGTATATAAGCAGAGGCCTGCTGGAGACAGGAAGGAGTTGGGGAAGAGCACTGCAGGTAGAGGGCACAGCAAGGGCAAAGGTCTGGAGAGGCAGGAAAGAGCTTGGGGCACTGAGAAGGCAAGGTGAAAGAGGTCGGGGAAATCCAGGCCACCAGACTAGGGTTTTGTCAGAAGAGGAGACTTACCTGAGGGCACTAGGGAGCCGAAGAGTGTAGTAAGATTTTATTTTTCTTAAAGGTCTGGCTGCCAAGAGCTCTCGTCTTCCTGTCTGTCTTCCTTCCTTCCTTCCTTCCTTCCTTCCATCCATCTATCCATCCATCCATGATGCCATCCTTCCCCTTCCTGTAGCTCCTCACCGTATTCCAGTCTGGCTCCTGCCCCTACCTACTTCTCAGACCCAGGAAGCCCCCCTCAAGTCCATTTAAGCTAAGACCTTTCTAGAAGCTCTCTCCCTTTGCTCCTGAGACAGGGACGGTGCCTGATTCCAACCCTCCTCTCCCTCTGTTTTGGCCACAGAAGTTCTGCCAACACATGGTTTGAGCTGATTCTGGACTCTCTCCTGTCCTCTCCCTGGGGAACCTTCCCCATCCCTGGGACTGATCACTCAGTGTCACCATCTCTCACTCGTGACCCTGACAGCTCATCCATTCTGCATCTCTCACCCCTCTGCGTCCCTCCACCACCCACGAGAGTGTTAGAGCCTCACTCTCTGGGATTTGTGCTCCTCAAACTATAGATGCCTCTACCCGTCTCAAGAAGGGGCACCTGCATCTATCCAGTTGCTCAGGCTGGTGACCTTTGTGCAAAACATCCCAACATCTACCAACCACTGTGCCTTCTCTCTGCTGGGAATGGCCTTGAGCCCAAAGCCTGCCCCCAGAAACCCCCTCCTCCAGGAAGCCTGGCCTGATGCCTCCTCCTGACCTCCCCCAGCTCAGCAGGCATCCCCGAGATACGGATCTCACTTTGCAGGGAGGATGGGTGTGTTTGTGGCTTCCCTCCCTCCCCTGTTCCCGAGGGCAGAGCTCTGGGGCCAGGCACACAGGTGACCCACTGTGTGGGTCTGAGTTAATCGGAGGCATGTACCTGGATTTAAACCTTTGCTCTGCCAGCGGCTAGCTGTGTGACCTTGGACAAGTCACTTCACTTCTTGCTGCCTGTGTGACCGGGAAGTGGTGGCAAGCCAGGGGTCTAGCCCTGGGGAGAATTTTAAGCCACGATGATGGCCCCAGATGGCGCACCGCAGCAGAAGGAACAGATCTCATGGGCAAGGAGCAACATGGGTGGCGGCTGAAGAGCAGGCCCAGAAGTTGGCTCAGTGTGCCCCTGACACATGGGGATAATGCTCCCCTGCTTCCGAAAGGTCTAAACAAAACAGGACTGTGGAAGGGGGGCAAGCTCAGGCAAGGGCAAAGGGCTGGCCACAGTCCTGATGTCCCCCACAGGCTTGATTCCCACTGGCGAGCATGCAGGGATCGCGGACTAGGCATTGGGGAGGTGGCGACGGCAGGATAGACAATGTCCATGGAAGGAGGGTCCAGTGTGGCTGGAAGACCCATGGCTCCCTGTCCCAGGTGAGGTGCCTGCATGCTGGGGCCCTGGGATGGGCACTTTTCACAAACACCTCTGTTGATCTGGAAGCAGGTACGTCACTGTTTTGAGAAACAGCATAGGGATTCCAAACACAGGCTCTGTACTCTCCTCTCTCTACCCCTGTGATATGCCCACCATTCAGTCAGTCAGTCACTCAACAAACATCGGGGCTCAACTGCGTGCCAGGAGCTGAGAACACGGAGCACACTGTTTCTGTCCTACTGCAGTTTAGAGTCTAGTGAGAAAGCCAGGCCTGAAGAAGAGCTCACAGAAGACCTACTACATCCCAAGGGGGCCACGGGGGGCCAGGCAGTGAACTGGGGCCTGGGCAGGGTAGCCAGGTGAGAGATGTTTGGAGGCTGAGACATCCTGGGGAAGGGGGTCTCTCTCTGCTTCCCTTGCACTCCTGCTCCATGAGAAAAGAGAAGGCCTTCCGGATGCCCACAATACAGCTGAAGCTTAAAATGATGCCGCTGAGCCAGAGATGCTCAACTCAAAGGACCACACACCGTAATAGTCTGTACAATTGGAGAAGGGGTCACGTGGATCCACCTCGACTGACAAAGAGGACCAGCGCCGCCGAGCAGCTGTGGGCAGGGAAGGGCAACAAGGGGACTTCTGGGCCGTGACGTGAACGTTCTGGATCTTGATGGGGGTGTGGGTGACACAGGTGGCCACGTTTGCCAAGACTCATCAAGATGCACACTTCGACTCCGCACTTAATCGCATGTAAATTATCCTTCACTGACAGGACGGGGGGGGATGTCATGCACACGTATGTACGACTCTTTCCCGCGAACACAACAGGGAAGTCACTGGGCACATTCTGGGGAAAAGTCGGGCCAGTGTGGCAAGAGTTTGGCAGGAGAGGGTAAAGAGCTACGAAACCCCTCACCCAGCCTGGGGGGGCGGGGGCTCCATGTTCGAGGATGGCTGAGGTCCTACAAAGGACAGGAGGGAGGTGTCAGTGCGGTAAAATGTCACAACCCCTCGGTGAGGCAGGAGCTGTAGGCACCTGCCTGCCCAGCACCACACAGGGGACAAGAGGTAGCACCCATCCTTTGGAGAGGGGGCTCCTGGGAGCTACAACCTGCAGGTGTCCTGGGGGGGATGGACCACCCTTTGCCTCCAGGTTGCAAAGCAATAGGGACTCCCCCCCAGGGCCCCAGGGGTCATGAATGAGGATCTGGCAGCCGCAGACAGACATTCTCCTCTCTCTCTGCTTCCAAGGCTGCCAGGCTGGGGCCTAGGGGACCCAGGCTGGGAAAAGGGGGGGTCACCTAGAAGTCAGCAGCCCCCTGCAGCCCCTCCAAGCATAAGAAGCACTTGGAAGGGGAAGTACAGAGGGATGGAGTGGCCAAGAGGAGGGGACAGAGGCGGCTGAAACTGGCCGGGGCTCCAGGGACCCTTCCTTTTACCCTCTTACCCCTAGAAAGAACATCTGGTTATACACAGTCCAAGTACACACAGAATAATTAACAAAAGCGACAATGACAACGACCACCACCGGCTGCCGAGCGCCTCCTCGGAGCCAGGCAATTGTAGAACGCTTTTCCACGTGCGACTTACAAAAGGGATGCAAAGGCTCTCAGAGGAAGCGTCTCTTATTATTCCTGTGCCCCTGGTTCTCCAACCTGGGTTTAGAGAACGGAAATAACTTGCCCCAAGTCATAAGATTAGAAGGGCAGCAAGAGGATGCAAACCAGGGTAGCCGACCCAGTTACCCTCACCTCCGGGATCATCCTGTCCATCAGCCTGCACTGGCCCAACTTCTCCGACTCGCCCGTTACGGGGACAATTTCTGCACCAAACAGCAGAACCGAGGCCACACTGTACATATCCAGGGGTAAATCCCAAACCTGTGTAATCGGAAAGAGCCCCTAGGGTCCAAGGCCCGGGGTGGCCAAGACAGGGACCTCACCAAGATCCCAAAGAAGGGAACACAGAGAAAAGACAATCTGGCCAAAGCCCACTCCCCGCCACCTCAGTTTCCCCAACCTGGGAAATGGGCTTCATGTCTCCTCCCTCACAGAACAGGACAGATCCTGGAGATGGTGAAACCGATTCTGGACCCCAGAAATAGCAATACCATTAGTAATATAATTGAAATGATATAACATCTGGAATTTGCTTAAAAGTATCTAGCAGAAGAGAACAAAAAAAAAGTGCAGAGTAGGGGGTGGGGTAACAGAAAAAAAAAAAGATCAGCAGAAATCTGTTGAAGCTGGTGATGGGCACAGAGGGGCTGATTATGCTATTCTCTCAACGCTCGACGGGTGCTTTAAAATCTCCATGCTAGGGGCGCCTGGGTGGCTCAGTCGTTGGGCATCTGTCTTTGGCTCAGGTCATTATCCCAGGGTCCTGGGACTGAGTCCCTCATCGGGCTCTCCGCTCGGCGGGAGGCCTGCTTCTCCCTCTCCCACTCCCCTTGCTTGTGTTCCCTCTCTCGCTGTGTCTCTCTGTCAAATGAATAAAATCTTAAAAAAAAAAAAAATACATATATATATCTATATATATATCTATATATATATATAGATATATATATATAAAATCTCCACGCTGGGGTGCCTGGGTGGCTCAGTTGGTTGGGCGGCCAACTCTTGATTTCTGCTCAGGTCATGATCTCAGGGTCACGGGATCAAGCTCTGCATCGGGGGGTCGGTGTTCAGCGAGGAATCTGCTTGAGATTCTCTCTCCCTCTGCCCCTTCCCCCTGCCTCACTCTCTCTCTCTCAAATAAATAAACAAATCTTTAAAATGCCAATATTGAGGGGCGCCTGGGTGGCTCAGTCGTTAAGCGACTGCCTTCGGCTCAGGTCATGATCCCAGGGTCCTGGGATCGAGTCCCGCATCGGGCTCCCTGCTCCGCGGGAAGTCTGCTTCTCCCTCTCCCCTCCCCCTGCTTGGGTTCCCTCTCTCGCTGTGTCTCTCTCTGTCAAATAAATAAATAAAATCTTTAAAAAAAAAAATGCCAATATTGATTGCCCACGGTTTAGGGGGAAGACAGTACGGACCTGGGTATCAGATCCCACAGGAGACTTTACTACTTTTCTTAATCACCATTATCATCATCATCACATTTTTTTTTTTAAGCAGGCTCCATGCCCAGTGTGGAACTTGAACTCATGACCCAGAGATCAAGAGTCATATGCTCTACCAGCTGAGCCAGCCTGGAGCCCCCAGGGCTAACATTTTTTGAGCACCTGCCATGTGCCAGGCATTGCGTTCGGCACTGAACGTCCGTGAGAAGCCGGAGGTGGTCTTTCAGTTGGGGAAACTGAGGCACAGGGTGGGGAAGCCCTGTCTGTTCCCAGGGTCACGCCGCCACGCCTCATGCCAGAGCAGTGCCCTCTGCTGCCATGCGGCTTACTATGCCAACACTGTTCCCCATGTGCCTTTGGGGAAGACAAGAAAGACCTTTCAGAGTGCAGAAGTCAGCATGGGTCCCACGGCAGAACAGTAATCACAGTGAATATAAGGGCAACATCCGTTGCTAGTTTCCGAAAGCCTACTGCAGGCCCAGCTCGGGACAGCGATGCCCCATTCAGCCCTCACAGCAGACCCTACAAGGGGAGCCATCGTGGGCCCATCTTACAGATAAGGAAACTGAGACCCAAAAGAGGGATCATTTGGCCTGGGTCACACTACAATTAAGTGGAAAAGCAAGCCTTCCCTCCCCTGCCTGCCAATTAGGGTTCACAGCCAAAAATCTGGCAGGTCCCGGCCCCAGGGGAAAGAACTGCCAAAGAAGGACAGCTAACACCGCCAATAATCGATAAGGCTATCTATGCACTTTATGGGTGTTAGATAATCCTCGAGACCTTCCAAAAGTTGGCACTGAGATGAACCCATTTAGTAGAGGAGAAAACGGAGGCCCAGAACCAGCAAGCTCCTTGCCTGCCGCCATTTGACCAGCAAGAGGCGGAGCAAGGGTTCCAACCCACAGACAGTTGGCTTCCCAGAGCTTGGGCCCTTGACCTCCATACCAAGTGGCAAGGACACAACGCAGGCCACGGGCAGAAATGAAGATGCCAGGAGGTCACAAGAGGCAAAGACACCAGAGCAGGAGAGGAATGACTTCTTCCAAGCACATCTGCAAAGGTACCTCCGAGGAGCAACTAAATGACAAATCGCAGACTCTTGATCAGGGATCCCACTTCTAGGAGTACATCCCACAGGCATACCTAATTCCCAATGACCCGGGAATGCCGCCTTCCAGCACCGTGCATTGGGAAACGCTTCTGCACGCGTGTTAAGTACACGAGGATTCACCCACACCACAGAGTAGCACGCAGCCAAGAAAAAGAGGGAGGAAATCCTCCCTCTGCCGTGCAACACAGTCTCCCAGGGAAAGAAAGTGAAAAAAAGCAATGTGCAGTGCAATGAGGAGGGCATGTAAAAGAAACATTCTTTTTAGGATTTTACTTATTTGACACAGAGAGATAGAGAGAGAGCATGAGCAGAGAGAGAGAGAGAGGAGGCTCCCCGCAGGGCAGGGAGCCCGATGAGGGGCGCGATCCCAGGACCCTGGCATCATGACCTGAGCCAAAGGCAGCCGCTTAACGACTGAGCCACCCAGGCGCCCCAAACCAATATTCTTTTTTTTTTTTAAAGATTTTATTTATTTATTTGAGAGAGAGAGAATGAGAGACAGAGAGCATGAGAGGGAGAAGGGTCAGAGGGAGAAGCAGACTCCCCGCCGAGCAGGGGAGCCCGATGCGGGACTCGATCCCGCGACTCCAGGATCATGACCTGAGCCAAAGGCAGTCGCTTAACCAACTGAGCCACCCAGGCGCCCCCAAACCAATATTCTTAAAGAAAAACACACCGTTATAAAAGTGAGTGCACAGAACATCAGGGACTGGGGAGCTGCCTCAGGGCAGGGGTGGGGGGCTGAGGGGCCAGGGGCGCCGGGGGGGAGGGAGGAGGGAAAGACTTACCATGTTTGGTATTTTGAATGTCTCATGTGCATGTACCACTTAGGGAGAAAAAAAAAAACAAACCACAGACAGAAAGAAGCTGCTTCCTCCCTGGAGCCCTCACAGACCACCCAGACAGAACTGCTTGAATCCCACAGCAGCAAACCCAGCCCGGAGACAACACTTGCCTCCAGTCTCCTCCTGGACTGGGTCCCTGGCACACAGTAGGCCCTCAAGGAAGCTTTAGGAATAAAAGCGCCCTCCGCTGCCAACAGATTCCATGCCACCACGAATGCACAAACTCTGGCACAAAAGTAATTGTCACCAAATGAGAAATGTCTTAGAAAACGCTCTCTCCGCTGGGGGACTCTTGCATGTCACCGAGACACAAAGCCTTTAGTCGATGGGGACAAAACTCTAATGCCTGGCACTCCAGGCAGGGGAGGACTCAGAAGGAACAAGGAGGGAGGGAATCCTTGGGGACAATTCAACCAAACATTTCCCATGTGTCTCTGGGGTGAAGCATCCTACTCTGGGCAGCCAACTCCGGGCAGCCCCTCCATGTTCCAACAGGGGGGACAAAACTCAGATATGACAAGGGATAGTAGGGAACAAATCATTCTGATGGGGGGGGTTGTAACATCACGGATGTAGCTCAGGTCACTTCTTTCCATTGAGACGGTGCGTGGCAGGGGAAGACCCAAAAGAGACAAGAGCAAGATAACCATGCCCCCTACGCCTCTCCCAGCAGGGCGGGATGGGGGGGGGGGGGAAGGCAGCCCCTCACTGCTTTCCAAGCCCAGGCCCGCTGGAAAGGAATGCCATATTTTCCTGTTTCCAATTAACTCCCCCCCGCCACCCCCCCCCCCCCCCCCCCCCCCCCCCCCCGCAGCAGCCCTCTGCATTCTTGAGACCAGGAATCAAGACAGCACAGGGAGAGCTGGGAGGCCCTGGCGGGAACTCCTCACTGGTGGCTAGGCCTGGGGCTAAAAGGCGGCCCCCAGGAACCTGGGGAACCCCCCCCACCCCAGGACCCTCCTACCAGGGCTCAGTGATGGACACTGACCCCTTCCACAGCTTTTGGGGGTGGGAGGGGAAGACCCCACGATCCCAAGGGAAGGCTGGGGGAAGGCCCCAGAGGCCTCTGGGAGGAAAGTCAGCAGGGAGGGGGGTGGAGCCCAGGCCTGTCCCTCTAGGGCCTTACTCATGCTTCTCCACTCAAAAAAAAAAAAAAAAAAATCAGTTCCTATTTTCAGGAAACACTCAGGCTTGAGGGACCTGTATGTGCCCTACAGCCCCTCTCCTCCAACCCCAAAGGATTTATTATGACTTACGCCTCTCATCTCGGGAAGACAGGACAGCAGCTAAGGGACAAGGGCTCTCTCCAAACACTGTCTCCCCAGCCCTGCTGACAAATGTGGAACCCCTCTCCCACTCTCTCCCACCCTCTGCAGTCTGGGTTGGAGTCCCCTCCCAGCCAAGGAACGGGCTTTCCACAGGCTCAGTTTTCTCATCTGTAAAATGGCGAGATTACCCTGGTTACCCTCTTCACTGGGTGAGCTGGGCCCTCCCCGGTCCCTCTCCCTCAGCAACCCCACCCCCATGTTTATCCAGCACCAGTCTGTGCTCAAGGGGAAGGGTCCCCGTTCAGAGAGCTGGCAGGCAGGGGGCACGTCACGGATTTACAGATGGCCCTCACCCCCCCCGCCCCGGGGCCACAGGGACCTCCTCCAGGCCTTTTGCTACTGGTCCTTAAATGCCCAGCACCCAACATTCTTCCCCACCCCCTACAGGCACGCCATATCCCATCTGCTGAATGACAAAAATAACACGTTTGGATAATACCTTCACCCACCTCAAGGTCAGTTAAGGGAACTATAACTATTGTCACCTGCAGATGAAGAAACTGAGGACTAGGGACTCAAGTGACTTGCCGAAGGCTACAGAGTGGGGCAGGGGGTCTGATGCCAGCCACAGGGAGAATGGGCAAGAAGGTTCTCTGCCAGGGCACCACAGAGGGTGGCAGGGCAGAGTGACCATGAAGGTCCCCAACAGCAGCTCGGCGTCCCTGCTGGCGGAGCTTAAGTAGCAGAAGCCGGGCCAAGTCCCAGCTCAGGTGCAGGAGAAGGATGACGGTGGGACCAGCTCCTGGGTGTCCCCCAGTCCCCCACCCAGCCAGGCCTGTGGCACCTCTTCCCAGCCCACACACCTCCAAGTCTCAGCTCTTCCCGGGAAACGCTCTGCTCCAGCCGCGGGTGAAATGATTCTGCTCTCAGCCCAACGTCCAGGTGTCTTTACCCCTTCCCAGAAACCAGCATGGGGTGGGGAGTAGGGGGGGCATGCCGGACGACGACGGGGGACACGACAAAAGCTTCTTCCAGGTTACTATGATATTTGAGACCCAAGTCAACTGAAATCAACAGGACAAAGTGCCAAAGAGGGGTACAGGAGAGCTTAACAGTTTTGAGCTGAGTTGGAGAAACCGGAAATGGTTGCAAATTGGCGCTGTGTGACCCTGGGCAAGTCGCTTAATCTCTCTGAGCCTCCATTAGCCTGTCTGCAAAATGGGACTAATAACTGTCCCTACTTCCTCCTGGGGCTGTGGCCAGTGTGTAGCAGAAGCCAATCCGTAATGCTCCCCGGGTAGAGAGATGTTGTTATTTCCGGCTTCTGGGAGTGGGGGAGCCCTGGGGGAGGGTGGGGGTAGGTAAACATGCCCCTGAAAGTCCCACCAGACATCAGCACGAGGGAAGGGGATGATTCCTGAACTGTCCAACTCCCCTGTTCTCCCGCCACCCCGCAGGTCAGAGTTGCCCGAGCCCCTTACGCCCACCCCGGGTGAAAGCGCACAGAAAGAACCAGCAAACTGTGTCCCCCCACAGGCGCCGGCAGAAAGGAGACGTGAGGGAAACGCAAACACTCGGTACATCCCCAGATGGTTATTATTCTGTTGGAGGGCCGTGTGACAAAAGGGGCTGATTGTCCGGACATGAGGTTGGGCACGGACTGCAGCCCACGGTCTGGGAACACCAGAGGGCTCGGACCTGTCACCCCGGCCTCCCGGGGAGAGCTGACACGGCGGCCTCTGACCCCACCTCCCAGGAAGTTCAGCTGCTCAGAACCACAAAGCAAAACAAAGGGGCGCGGAGAGGAAGGAGCCACCGTACCTTCCAATCGCCGCTGGCCCCCGAGCCCCGAGCCCCGAGCCCGGAGCCCGAGCAGGAGCCCCGGCGCGGCTCCTCGCCCGGTTCTCTGCTGGCCGCGGACCGAGGCCTGGGCAGCCCCTGGTCCCCCGTCTCCCCGCGGCCGCCCGTGACAGGAGCCGGGGAAGCAGCCGAGGGGCAGCCAGGGATGGGAAAACCAGATGGTTCCATCCCTCCTCCCTCCTCCTCCATCCCTCCCTCCGGGTGCCCGCGGGCCTGGCCGCCCTCCGCAGGGGCTCGGGGAGGCCGCGGGCCCGGCTCGTCCGGGCTCACCCCAGGGAAAGGGTTGCCTTTGTCTAAAGGTCACCACCCGAGCGCGGTGCCCGGGCTGGGCCTGGTGCCTCCCATTCCCAGGCCGAGAGGGTGGAGACGGGGGGCCGCCCCAAATCTCGGGAGGTGACAGGGGTAAGGCTCCCCTCCCTTCCCTCCCCCTCCTCGTAACGGCCCCCTCCGGGACCAGCCAGCTAGCGGGGGAGGGGGTCAACTCCCTTCAGCGCTGGGGGGGTGGGGGACCAAGTCAACTCCTTTCATTGTTTAGGGGCGGTGGGGAGGGGGAGACCCAATGGCCTCCTTCCGCATCCATCCCTCCCCAGCCTGCCGGAGGCCCCGTTTCTCCCGGGCACCCCCGGCAGGGATTTGGGGAGGGGGCGCAGAGGACGGGCGAGAGGGGGAGATGAAGGCTCGCCACCTCCGGCCGGGAGAGCACCAACCGCTGCCCCATTGCCCTCTTCTTCTCGGAAAGGCGGGGAGCAGGGTGAGAGGAGGGGGGCCCCCCGGGCCGGGGGAGGGGGTCTCCCCGCCCCTCCCCCCGTGGAACGTTAGGTCTCGTTTTTCCGCCGCTCCATTGTATCCCCGGCAGCCGGCGGGAGGGCCGGGGAGGCACCGGGCGCCGGGTTTGGGCAGGGGAGCCGGGGGGGGGGTCCCCGCAGGATCGGGGCGGCGGTGATGGTGGGAGAGACGCGGGGGGTGGGGGGGCTGCCGGGGGCGGTGGGCGCCGAGCAAAAGAAGAGGCAGCGGGCGCAGCGCCCCGGTTGGGGGGCTGAGTGTGTGAGTGTCGGGGGGGTGGGTTCGGCCCCGGCTCCGGCTCCCCCCACACACACCCTCGCCGCCAACCCCCACTCCCCCCTCGCTTTTGCGCCCTGTCACAGCCCCGACTCGCAGGTAGAGAGAGTTAAGAGATTTAAAGAGAAATTGCTACATTGTGAGAAACTCACCCTGATGTTTGAGCAGCCGTCGGCGCGGGGTCTCCGAGACGGCCCCGCACGGGCTGCAAAGGGAGGACCCAGAAGGGGCCGACCGGCCGGGCCGGTCAGCGCACTGCCTGATCGCATGGCGGCCGCCCGGCAGCCTCCGCCAGGCCCCTGCCGCCGCCCCGCGCCGCGGCCCGGGCGCCCCGGACCCGCGCGCGCTCCGGGGAGGACCCCTCGGGTTTGGGAAAAAAAAAAATTTTTTTTTTAATTAAATGCAGAAGAAAAAAAAAAAAAACCTTGCAGGTTTTGTGTCCGCCCCCCCTTCCTCCTCCTCCTCCTCCTCCCTCCGCCCTCGCCGGGGGACGGGCTTGGGGGAGGCCCCGCCCCGCGCTCCGCACACCAGCCCCGGCTCCGGACGCCGAGCGGCGGGCCCGCGAGCGAATGGGAGGCCGAGGACGCCCCGGGAGGGTGCCTTCCGCGCCAGCGCCGCCCCCTCCCCAGCCAAACCCCCAGTCTCGGGGGTTTGGGGTCGCGCCTTCGCAGGCTCTGGTGGAGGCGGCCGACTGCCTCGCACGGTGCTCCGGGTTGGGGGGAAAGGCTAAAAGGATTCGCGCTCCCGGCCCCCGGGCGCCCTGCCCGTTGGGGAAGGGGCGCTGTGCGCCGGACGCGGGGGACAGTCGCCGGGCGGGAGGACGCGCCCAGGGCGGGTGCCGAAGGTTCGAAGAGGTAGCGGGAGTAGAGGATAAAGAGTGGCCGCCTCGCCGGTGGAACCGCGGAGGAGCCGGGATGGGAGCGAAAAGGGTGGAAGGCGGCGGGGGGTTTGGGGCGACCGGCCCGGAGGGACCCCGGGCATGGCTTGATCACTCACCTCAGTCGGTCTTTGCCGACCTGCGACGGCCCAGGGGGGAGGACGCCAGGAACGCGGGGTCCAACTTCAGAGCCTCCTCGAGGCCTCTCGGCCCGCGCTGATGGGATTCCCAGAAGCCCCAGGACGCCTCGGTGGTGTTGGGTCCGTTTCCGCCCCACCAGCCCGTGAGCGCCTTGCGGGCGGGACACTTAGATTCCCGCGTTCATTCGGGGAACGCTGGGTGGGCGCCTACTGCGTGTCCTGTGCCGTGCTGGGGGCCCAGCGGGGACCCAGATGGCCCGGACCGGCCTGCCCTTAAGGGGTGCACAGGCCTGGGAGACCTCTATTCGGGTCTTTTATTACCTTCTGCCTCTCCAGTACCCTAAAAAGCTCCGTGCATACAGAAGCTGCTTAATAAATGTGTGTCGAATGAATTAGTGATCGAGACCTGTGCTTTAAGCCTTCGTGTTTATCCTAGTATCTCGGTGGTACTCTTCATATTTTTTTAAGAGATCACAGAGGTTAAGGGCCCTGACACAAACCGGTGAGCCCCTGGTTCCCATCCTGCCTTTGCCGCGTCCTTGCTGTGTGACCTTGGGCAAATCACTTCACCTCTCTGTGCCTCCATTTCCTCCTCTCAATCATAGGCCTCACTTCACAAGGTCATTAGGACCAAATAAGCCCTCGTGAAGATCTGCACCTGACAGGAAGTGCCAGATAAGTGCTGACCGTTATTGATTATTATATAAAAAGTAAACATTATCAACTTCAGAAGTGATCACATGGGTTGCCCCAAACATAAGACAGTGGTGAATCCATAAATTATATAGGGGTCATACTGGAGGTATGGGACCCTTCGGAGAAGGGCAATATACACACCTAGACTTTCTTTTTATGTAGCTTGCCCTTCTATTTGCTGTGAGTGAGCCAACTGAGCTATTCCTTGTTTATTCATTAACTAGTGCCAATCACAATGTTTTGAGGCCTCAGTACCGCCCACCAGGAAGAGACCTCTAGCAACCTTGAATCCCATTTTACAGCGTAGAGAAGTAAATTGGCTTGAGAGGGGAAGTATTTTTGCCCAAAGTCACACACAACCAGGAAGTAGGACCTGATTTGAGCTGGGTGGCACTTGGGTCTGTCAAAGCTGCCAGCCCCTGGGGGCGCTCAGCACATGAAGACTGGTTAAAAGTTAGTAGATTTGAGGCATTGGGAGAGGTGACTGTCCACATTTATTCATTCCTGCGGAAAGTATTGTTTTGTTTTTTTTAATAAAGATTTTATTTATTTATTTGACAGAGAGAGAGATATAACAAGAGCAGGAACACAAGCAGGGGGAGTGGGTAGAGGGAGAAGCAGGCCTCCCGTGGAGCAGGGAGCCGAATGCGGGGCTCGATCCCAGGACCCTGGGATCATGACCTGAGCCGAAGGCAGACGCTTAACGACTGAGCCACCCAGGCACCCCTGGAAAGTATTGTTTGAGTATCTAGTGTGTGCCAGGATTATAGCAGTGACCAAGAGCACCCTGGTTCCCACCTCCACCCCCCACCCCCACACACAGCTCACAGTCTATTTGGGAACACAGACAATGTGCAAGTAAGCAAAAAAGACCTAGCTTCAGTTCCCCCCCCCCTGCATTCCATGGCTGGGGTGCACTGGTATCCCCCACCCCAAGAACGCTGCCTGGTACTTGATGCTCAAGAAAGGTCTTTGGAACAAAGAGAGAATACCCACCCTCCCACAGACACACCCGACCTCTTCGGAAGATGTCCTAGAGGCTATGCCACTTGGAATGGTCCTGGCTGGGTGTGAAGGAAGCCAAGAAAAGGTCAACCCCAAACCTAGCCACGGCTGACCAAGCCCTGGGAGATCAGATGTCCATTATGGGCCCAAATGAAAAGTGCCCTGCTGTCTTTTGGGGATGGCACCCATCTTCCCTTTGAGAATCCCACACAAGTCGTGAGTTCTAGGTTAAGGACTGAGCAGCGAGACCCGGATAGGTTCAGCTCCTTGTCCCAGGGCTACTGAGTCAGGATGGGGGCCAACCCAGTACACCCAGGTGTTCGTTCCATCACCAACTGGCTCTGAGTCATCAGATGAACTTGGGGTGAGTCACTTCTCTTCCAGCTCCTTCACTTTCTCATCAGTCCAACGGGAGTGTATAGTCAGACGCCAAGATCTCCCCTCACCCCGACATTCTATTTTGAAAATTTTCAAACGCGGAGAAGTGGTAGAAACAGAGTGAACACCTAATTACCCGCCACTTAGATTGGACCATCGGTATGTTACTCTCCTGGCTTTATCACACATCTGTGCATCTATCCATCCATCAAATCCGTCTTATTTGTCCTTGTGTTACAGACATGTTCACCTCCCCTTTAACTTGGTTAACTGGGTAATGCTAACTCCCCACTCTGATCAATGCTCTGATGAGTGTAATAACCCTCTGGGCCAAGTGCTGACTCTCTTTTAAACCTCAATTCTATCCTCTTTGTGAAGGAGAAACCGATTCGGAGAGGATAAGAAACCAGATCAAGGTCACACAGCCTGGGATTCAAACCCGGCTCGGTGTCCCCTGGGTCCGAACTTTATATGAAGATCATGGAGAGGATGAAACGAGACAAGGATCCAGAAGGTCTTGGAGGGTAGCCACAAAGCAGTGTACAGATGTGAAAAATTAGGACCAGACAGGATGCACCTACATATCCTCAACCGGCAAATAGGCTGCATCTCTGTGTTCTGCTGGGCTCCTGGCACAGGGTCTTTGCCTGCCAAGTTGGGACTTAATCCCATATGGGTCACAGTATCTCCTCTTTCCTAACATGAGGCTGGCAGGTGCTGAATGAATAAGGGGGGGGGGTCCCAAAAAAGTTTGCTGTAAGGAAAATGGCTTCTGTAGGTTGTGGCCCTCTCAACAGCAAGCAAAGCCCTAAACATTGGACCTGGGGTTATTAAAACCACAGCCCCAACACGAACTTGGGGTTTCTGCCCTTATCTCAACGCTTAATGGGACGGTTTTCATTAAAACCGAGCAGCTGAAAAGGAACAGCAGGAAACCCACTATTGTATGTGGAAGGGTCCAAAACATTGGAGGACTAAGCCGCCCTGTCTCAGGGCCCTGATGCTTTTTTCCACTTTAAGCCCCCTGGTTGCAAGTCCCCTTTGCGTTCCCAACCCTCCAGCTAGGAGAGCTCTCCTCCGTCGCGCCCCCGTCCCCCCGCCCTCGCATTTTCTCTCATCCAGTGCCACAGCTAGTCCTTCCCCGCCCCACCCTCAGCTCTGCCAACCAGATCCTAATCCCCTTTACCTCTAACAGAGGCCTGCCCCTCCTAGCCGGCCTGCAGCCCAGCTCCTACCTTGGAGGACCCTCACCAACGTCTGGCCTGATCGCCATCTCCCTACAGAGATGGGGGTGGGTTTTCTTTTTTTCTTCTTTTTAAGTAAGTGGTTTGTCCCTCTGAAAGTCAAAACCGGGCCCGTCGCGGCCCGTCGCGCCCCCTCCCTCGCACCGGCAGCTGCAAATTTGAAAACTTTGCCAACCCACGTTGATCTGGGAGGTTGCCGGTTCTATGGGTGTTTTTGGTTTTCGGTTCAGCCGCACACTTAGGATTCATGCACTTTTCTGTATGTATGGAACACTTGAGTAACAAGAGGGAACAAAACAAGAAGCCTTGCCCAATCCTAAAACACCCTGCGGTCCTTTCAGGTTTCATTTCAGTGGGGTTTGAGGAGAGAAAGTTTCCATCCAAGGCCTCCCCACGGACCCGGGTTTTCACCGCGAGGCGAGGAAAGAAGAGGGAATCAGAGGGCACTGACTCCGGTCCCACCTCTGCCCTCTGACCGCGCCCTTTAAATATGGCTCGTACAGCGGGAGTGCGCAGCCCCAGCTCCCGGCCCTACTAGCCCGCTCGCAAGGCAGACGCCGAGAGCCGCAACGAAATCAGGCAGCTGCGAGCCCAGCCCGGCCTCGGGTCCTCAGCGCGGCAAGTGCGGGGGGCGGGGTCTGGCCTCCCATTGGTCCACGCCTGGGGGCGGGGCCACCGCACTGTCCCGCCCCCAAACCCTGCCGGGTTACTTGGGCCCCGCGCCGGCTCGGGGAATTATTCATCGGAGGGCGGGGCCTGGGTTTGTTTACACGCTGCCATTGGCTGGATTTGAATCGGCCCGACTGCGGGCCAGCCGCGGGGCGGAGCTTCGGAGGGCCCGGGCCCGCGCCTGACAGCTTCAGGAGGTAGGGCCCGCGCAGGACGCGCGGCCGGAGCAGTGGGGTCCAGGCGGTGGGGGTACCCTCGGCGGATGCGGGCAGCGGGGGTGGGCAGGTTGGGGCTTCCGCTCGTTTCTCGACAAATGGGTCGGGTTGGGGAGCATTGTTTTTGTTTTTATAAAAACGCCTGTCAGGAAAAAATAACCACGAACCGGGAAACAACCTAGCTGTCCTTGGATGGGGGACCCCGTAATGGGACACGAAGTAACCGTAAAATGAGGAAGTTATACCCGACCCGACACCGAACAAGCTATGTATCCAGGCAAGAAAAAAAAGGCAAAGAGGGGAGCCGAGTGTATAATGATTTAAAAGTGGGGGCGTGGGTGAAAAAAAAATACAAGCTTTTGCTTGTTAAATGCACAGAATATCTTCGAAAGCAGAAACAAACTGGTAGCAGCATTTGCCTGTGGAGTGGAAGACAGGGTGGGTGGAGGGTGGATCTTTCTGTACTTTTGTAAGGTTCGATCTTTGTATCACCCATTCAAAGAAATACATAAAGTAAACAAAAATACTGGGTTCTGAGAACTCTCCCTTTGCACCCTCCCATCTTTCCCTTTGTACCCTCCCATCTTGCCCCTACTGCCCCTAGGAAAACTCTTGACTTGGCTATAGAGGCCATGGATCCCCGACCTGTGCCCCCTGTACCCCCAACCTTGGGGGTTGGGGAGAGCCTGGCTCAGAATGAGTGTCCTCAATGACTCCTGTACCACGGGATAGCCAGACCCAAGGAAGAGAGTGGCTTTGTTGCTTTTAGTGATTTGGTGATAACCAGGGATTTAACATCCTAAGGGGCTGCCTTAACCATTCTTGGGGGAGGCTGAGGAGAAACAAGCCTAACCAAGCCCTTTTAGGAAAGAAGCGTAAGACAAAACTAGGTCAGGCCCCTTTAAGAAGGGAAGTTGGCCTCGTTGATAAACCTTGTGAAGTTGTGAGGTCCACGGAGTGCATGGGCAGAGGGAGAGTTGTCCCGGGTTTGGATTTACATTAATACTCATGTGTTCTGGGAGATGGATTTTTTTTTTTCAAGTATTTTATTTATTTGTCAGAGAGAGATAGAGAGCGAGAGAGAGAGCAGAAGCAGGAGAAAGGGCAGGCAGAGGGAGAAGCAGGCTCCCCACTGAGCAAGGAGCCCGATGCGGGACTCCATCCCAGGACCCTGGGATCATGACCAGAGTTGAAGGCAGACGCCCAACCGACTGAGCCACCCAGGCGTCCCTGTTCTGGGAGATCTAGAGAAGAGGATGAGAACAGCTGCCTGCAACTAATGAGTTTGGGACTGTTGGGGTTCTTACTTGCAAAGATTTCCTCTGTATAAATTCGATGATCCGGGGTTTGTGAAACATTTAGTTTGCCATGAAAGTCACCCAAGCCTAGAGTGAAAATTGCCCCCCTACAAGATGTAGTTGTAAGTAAAGCTTGAGTGGCTCCGCCAGCCCTGGTATATAAAGTCAATGAATGCCCAATCAATTCCTAGCAGATCGGACGTTCTAATATCATCCCTGGTTTACAGATGTGGAAACTGAGTCACAGAGAGGTTACAGAATTGCCAAGATCAGGCCTCGCGGGGACTTGAACCCAGGCAGCCCTGCTCCAAAGCTCATACTTTTTTTTTTTTAAGATTTTATTTATTTATTTGAGACAGAGAGAATGAGAGAGACAGAGAGCACATGAGAGGGGGGAGGGTCAGAGGGAGAAGCAGGCTCCCTGCCGAGCAGGGAGCCCAATGCGGGACTCGATCCCGGGACTCCAGGATCATGACCTGAGCCGAAGGCAGTCGCTTAACCAACTGAGCCACCCAGGCGCCCAAAGCTCATACTTTTAACTGCTTTATTACACTTGCCCCTAAAAACTGTTCTGTCCTCATGGAGGTGAACTATTTTGCATCCACCTTCTGCAGTAGAGAGTTTTTTGGGTTTTGTTTTTAAAGGTTTATTTATTTGAGAGAGAGAGAGAGAGCACGGGGGGAGGGACAGAGGGAGAGGGAGAAAGAATCTCAAGAAGACTCCTTGCTGAGTGCTGGGCCCATCATCGCCATCATGGGGGCCCAGTCCCATGACCGTGAAATCATGACCTGAGCCAAAATCAAGAGTTGGATGCTTAACCGACTGAGCCACCCAGGCACTTCTGTTTTGTTTTTAATAAAAGAATTTCAGGTGGTTCTTTCTAAAATTCTACACAGGGCAAACTTTTAAATTTAAAAAAAAAATTTTTTTTTTAAGATTTTATTTATTTATTTGACAGAGAGACACAGCGAGAGAGGGAACACAAGCAGGGGGAGTGGGAGAGGGAGAAGCAGGCTCCCCGCAGAGCAGGGAGCCTGATGTGGGACTCGATCCCAGGACCCTGGGATCATGACCTGAGCCGAAGGCAGTTGCTTAACCAACTGAGCCACCCAGGCGCCCTAAACTTTTAAATTTTTTTAAGTACCATTCACAGAGGAAACGTTTTGCCCTTGGCCCTTTTACCCCTCGCTCCATTAAACATTTATCTGATGCTTACTGTGTGCCAGGCACACTTCTAAGCCTTTCCTATACATCAGCTCATTGAAGCATTGCAACAACCCAGAAGTCAAAACTGTTACCATTCTCATTTCATAGATGAAGAAATTGAGGTACAGAGAAGTTAAATAAACTGGCCCACAGTCCCGCATCTCCCTCCAGAAAAAAGAAAAGGAAGAGCAAGAAGAATGCGCAGGACGTGGCTGGAGAGAGGAAGGTGTCCAAAGTTGCTAGGAGAGAGGAAAGAATGGGAGCTGACAGGTCGTGATCTCACAGGTCCTGGGATTGAGCCCCACGTTGGGCTCCATGCTCAGCAGGGTGTCTGCTTTGAGATTCTCTCCCTCTGCCCCTCCCCCTCTCAAATCAATAAATAAATCTTAGAAAAAAAGAGTGCGAGCTGAGATAAACCTTTGGATTGGTGAACGTGGAGAAAATGGCTTTTAGGGAGGTTGGTGGGGGCTGTGGGTAGTTCGCAAAAGGTGCCCAAAGTCAGCAGTCACCAGGGAGATGCAAATGAAAACCGCAGTGAGGCACTCATTCACGCTCACTAGAATGACCATAATAAAAAAAAGGGGACAAGAACAAGTGTTGGCAAGGATATGGTGAAATCAGAACCGTCATGCACCACTGGTCGGTAAAATGGTGTAGCCAACCTGGAAACCAGTTTGCTGTTTCCTCAGTAATTTGCACACAGAATCACCATAGACCCACTTTCAGGTATACACCCCCAAATAATTGAAAACACGTGTTCAAACAATAACTTGTGCAAGAATGTTCATAGCAGCACTATTCACCATAGCCGAAAGGTGAAAATAACCCATACATCCATCAACTGATAAATGAATAAACAACATGGGGTGTATCCATACAACGGAGTAGTATTCGGCCCCCAGAAAGGAACCAAGTACTGACATGGCTGCAACGTGAATGAACGTTGAAAATATCGTGCTGGGTGCCTGGGAGGCTCAGTCGGTTAAGCATCTGACTTAGGCTTGGGTCATGATCTCAGGGTCCTGGGATGGAGCCCTGCATCAGGCTCCTTTTTCAACGAGGAGTCTGCTTCTCCCTCTCCCTCTGCCTCTCCACCTCTTGTTCTCTCACTCGCTGTCTCTCTCACAAATAAATAAAGTTTTTAAAAACAACAACAACAAAAGAAAACATCATGCTAAGTGTAAGAAGCCAGACACGGAAGGCCACCTATTGTAGGATTCTATTTGTGTGAAATGTTCAGAATAGTCAAATCCATAGAGACAGAAGGTAGATCAGTGGTTGCCAGGGGCTGGGGGAGGGGGGTAGGAGGGAGGAAGGGAGAGTGATTGCTAAGTGGGTATGGGTTTTCCTCTTTGGGGTGATGAAAATGTTCTGGAATTAGTTGTGAAAGCTGTACAAAATTGTGAATGTACATCATTGTCCCGCAGCGTACACTTTCAAATGGTTAAAATGGTAAATTTCAGGATGGAAATTGTTTAAAATTAAAAGGTTAAAAATTGTAAGATGCAGGTAAGAAGGAAAGCAGTGGTGTTGAACACAGGCAACTTTAAAAGTAATGCACATGGGGCGCCTGGGTGGCTCAGTGGTTAAGCATCTGCCTTCAGCTCAGGTCATGATCCCAGGGTCCTGGGACCGAGCCCCGCATCGGGCTCCCTGCTCAGCGGGAAGCCTGCTTCTCCCTCTCCCACTCCCCCTGCTTGTGTTCCCTCTCTCGCTGTGTCTCTCTCTGTCAATAAATAAATAAATAAATAAAAATCTTTAAAAAATAATACAATAAAAAATAATAAAAGTAATGCACATGAAAGTGTATACAAGGAGAGGAGCCAGATATAGCTGGAGAGGGGCCAGGTGGAGGGAAAGAAGGGGGACATCGGGGGAGGTGGTAGGGGAGTGAGATTCAGTCAGTGCACCTGCTCTGGAGGGATTACAGAGAGCCCAGGGCAGACCTCATGAAGCTCTCCCAGGTCTATGGAGGATACAGACCTATCCCTAAGGTCGTCAGGGCTGGGATGGGAGATGGCAGGGGGCTATGGGAGCCCGGAGCAGCTGGCTGCCCCAGCCTGGGGTTCAGAAAGTCTCCCTGGCAGAGGAGAATTGATAAAGAGGTGTTTGATAGGAAAAGGTAGTGCGGGGAGGAGTGTTGATTTTCTGGGGCCAGAGTAGAGAGAGAGCCCAGTGTTCCTAAAACACAGATGAACCTTGACATTCCTGATTGAAACCGTGCTAGGGCTCCCTAGTGCCCTTGGTGGAAAGGCCACACACCCTGAGGCAGCTTGGCGTCTGTTCTTTCAACACACATTCCCTGAACGCCTACTCTGTGCCCCACCCTGTGCAAGGTGATGCTGGGGACCCTGGTGACAGGGACAGCCCAGCCCTGCCCCACCCCAGTGGGAGGAGACAGACATAAAGCAAGTCGTTCCCCAAGTGACCACTATTAGCCTGGTGGCTGCTATGGGAGGTCAGGCAGAGTTAACCCAGCCCCCAGGGGCTTCTCAACTTCTGGGATTCCCAAAGGACCATTTCACAATTTGTGCAGAGTACTGCGTTTACTGTTTATCTTTTTAATTTGTTCTTTCAACCAACTTGGTTTTTTTCTTCATTACATGGGTTCCCATGGGGCTACCTTAGGCTCATCCTAAGCACCAATAGTCATGAAATCACAGGTGTGATGGGCTGGTTCCTTTTTTTCTCCCCACAGCATGCATTAAAATAAATGCATGATCATGAAAATAAGTCACCTGGAAATGATCTCAGATTCTACTTTGGGAGCCTAGGACCTGGTCTCTGGGGATTAGGGGTGACCTTCCTGCAGGAAGTCAGTTGTAAGCTAAAACTCCAAGGTGAATAGAGCTTGTCCAACAAGGGCAGAAGGGAAGAGCAGGTGCAAAGGCCCAGAGAGAGAAGTGGCCGGGCAAGAAGGCAGGCCAGGCTGCTGGAGTGTCAGGAGCTTGGCTGAGAGAGGCCGAGGGACTGGACAGCTTTGTGGGTATACCATGGATTTGGGATCTGATCCCAAAGATGATACACAGTCATTGAAAGACTTGCTGTCAGCATCGTCACTTTTAGTCACTATGCAATTCACATACCATAAAACTCACTCGTTTTTAGGTGTACATACAATTCAGTTGTTTTCCGTACATTCCCGAGGCTGGGCAACCATCACCCTTATCTAGTTCCAGAACATTCCATCACCCAACAAGAAACCCTATACTCAGTAGCAGTCACTCCCCATTTCCCTTCCCCACCAATCTTAGGCAACCACCAATCTGCTTTCTGTCTCTATGGATCTGTCTGTCGTAGACATTCCACATAAATAGAATCATACGAAGGTGGCCTCGTGTGTCTGGCTTCTGTTACTTAGCATAATGTTTTCCAAGTTTACCCATGTAGCAGGGATCAGTACTTCATTCCTTTTTATGGCTAAGTAATATTCCGCTGACTTGGATACACCACATCTGGTTCACCCGTTCAGGTGATGGACATCTGGGCTGTTTCCACTTTTTGGGTATTGGGAATAATGCTGCTTTGAACATCCATGTACCAGTTTTTGTGAAAAGATAGGTTTTCATTTCTCTTGGGTATCGACCAAGGAGCGGGATGAACGGTTTGTTTTTGTTGTCTTGTTTTTTGTTTTTATTTATTTACTTATGTGTTGTTGTTGGCTTTTCTTAGATTTTATTTATTTATCTGAGAGACAGAGAGAGCACGAGCAGGAGGGGAGGAGCAGAAGGAGAGGGAGAAAAAGACTCCCTGCTGAGTGCGGAGCCCAACCTGGGGCTCAATCCCAGCCCTGAGATCATGACCTGAGCCAAAGTCAGACACTTAACTGACTGAGCCACCCAGGCTCCCCTATATGGTGTTTTGTTTTGTTTTGTTTTGTTTTGTTTTGTTTTGTTTTGTTTTGTTTTGTTTTGTTTTAAGTAGGCTCCATGCTGGGCTCGGGGCTCAAACTCACAACCCTGAGATCAAGACCTGAGCTGAGACCAGGAGTCCGGCACTTAATCAACTGAGCAACCCAGGTGCCCCTGTTGTCTTGTTTTTCACCTGAAAGAAGATCAAATTACAGAAAACTAGCAGGAAGGATAAAGAGAACCCCCCTTCCCTCGATTCATTAGTCAATCACATTTTGCCGCAGTTGTTTTATGTCATGCCTTTCTGAACATTTGAGGTGATATTGTGTCCCTCGATCCCCATAAACACTTTGGCATGGAGCTACAGAACAAAGAGATTCTCTTCAGAAACCCCAGGACCATTATCGACATCAGGAAGTATAACATTGCTGCACTAATACCACTGTTTAATCCACAAATTCACATCTTTCCATTCTCCTCCACAAGGTCCCATACAGCAATGTGCTCCCCGGTGCAGGATCTCGCCCCGGATCACGCACTGTCCTGAGTCGCATCTCTGAAGGGTCTTAGGAAAGGGGGAGCTTTGATCAGCTTTACCCCTTCAGTGCATCCCTTTGTCATGGGGAGAGGAGAGGAAGCAGGGAGACCAGTGAGAAGGTGGTGCTCTCAGTCAGAAAGAGAAATTTGGGAACCAGATGGATCTCTGTTCAAATTGCGGCCCAGTGATTCAGTAACTGTGACCTTGGCCAGGTGATGGAAACTCAGGTGTCTCATCAGAAAAATGGGACCAACCCCTAGCCTCGCTGTGAGAGCAGAGCCCCGGCACCTTGGAGGGAACCAGTCCCCCACACATCCTGTCATCCCCACTTATTCCCACCAATTCCCGGGGCCCAGAACAGTCCCAGGTGCTCCCGATCTTCAGAAGTCCTTTTTTGGCTCCTCACAAAAAAAACCACGTTAGAAGCAGGTGTTACCATCATCCCTGCTTTATAGAGGAGACGTGTTTGTTCTTTCTGGCCGCTCTAAGAGAACACCCCAAACTGGGTGGCTTCTACCCAACAGGAGTCTCTTCCTCATGGTTCTGGAGGCTGGTGAGTCCAAGATTGAGGCACAGGCAGATTCAGCGTCCGGTGAGGACCCACTTCCTGCTTCATAGACAGCCAGCTTCTTCCTGTGTCCTCCCTTGGAGGAAGTGGTGTGGGGGCCTCTCTGGGGTCTCTTGTATAGGGGCACTAATTTCATTCAGCAGAGCTCCACCCTTATGACCTAACTGCCCCCCAAAGGCCCGGCCTGCAAATACCATCATATGGGGGGTAGGTTTCACCATATGGAGTTTGGGGGGGACACACACAAACATTCGGTCTACAGCAAGATGAAACTGAGGCACAGAGAGACCACCCAACTAGTCAGCAGCAGAACCAGGATTAACACGCAAACCCTGGCCCGCCACCCATATGTATGGTTGTTGCCGGTCTAGGCAAGAGATGATGGGGGCCTGGCCCAGGGCGGAGACGTGGGGATGGAAACAGAGGACTGGCCCCCAGGAAGGGAAAACAGTGACTGACTGGGGAGGGGGCTGAGAAAGCAGAAGTCCAGGCCAAACTCCTCCAGAGCACTTGAGGAGAAATACTTTCTTGCAGATGGAAGGAATAAGAACAGCCTGGAAAACCGGAAGAAGCCCAATGCTGAAGTATGTCGGGGTGGTGGGGGGTGGTCTTCAGCCTCCCGGGATGGGTGGAGGTGAGGTTGGAGGCTTGGGGAGTGAGGAATGAGATAGAGAGTCCCCAAAGGATACCCAAGGGACTCACAGGACAAATTGGAGAACAGAGTGAAGCCAGAAAATGAGGAGCGCTGGGCAGACAAAGCAACTGTGGCAAATGGGACTCGGGCCTTGGCCAGCTCAGGAGAAAGGAAGCCGAAGTCTGAAAGAGCAAGCATCCCTCTCCTCTGCCGGCAGGCCACCCTTATCCGCCCTTCCCAGAGTACAAGCCCTTTGCTATGGGACTTTGTGGCTCCTCCCACAAGAGGTGGGGTCTATCTCTCCATCCCCTGACTTGGAACCCGCACCTTGCTCTGGCCCGCAGAATGTCCGTGGACTCAAGATGTCTGAGTGCTTCTCTTCTCTCTCTTTCTCCTCTGCCTTTGCCCCGAGAGCGTGCCTGGGCTAGCTAGCATGCTGGACGGTTGTGAGGGAGAGGGAGAGAAGAACTGAGTCATCCCAGCTGAAGTCATTCCAAACCAGCCAGCCTCTAGCTCACCTGCCAGAGGATGGCAGAGTCAGGAGTGAGCCCCGCCCAGCTCAGCCGAGCCTGGACCAGATTAGCAGCACTGTCCAGATGACCCAAATACACGTGAGAAAAAAAATAATAAACGGTCGTTGTTTTAAGCCACTCCGTTTCGAGATGGCTCGTTAGGCAGCGGTAGCTGACTGAAGCAAGGGAACAGACTAAGAGCTAAGATAAAGGTGTGGGCATCCCCCATACCCAGTACTTTACGATTTATTGAATGCCAAAGGAAATCCAAAATCCTCTCTTTCCTTCAAACTTCCCCTTCAAACTCTTATTCCAAAATGCAGATTCCTCTTGCTGCTAAAAATACAATACATCCCCCTTGTAGGAATGCTGGATTAACACTTTAAGAAAGAGACCGTGGTCAGAGCATGATGGCTTGGGAGCTTGTGCTGTTTATGAGCTGGGAGCGATCACGACCACTTAAGTAAAGGAACAATGGTCTTAATTTCAAAGGGACGGGTGATCTTGCTGAATTTCGGGAAATGAACTGATAGGTCCAGATGGAAGGCAGAGCAGCACCAAACTCAGTTACCGTGTCACCGGTTCGAAGATGGCTTCGACCCACGTCTCCTTGGAGGCGTCCTTTCTTCTTTTCTGGATCGCTCACAAGGAAACCACGAGGACTTGGGTAAGGAAGGGAGGGTATCTGTGAACCTGGATCCTTCTGTTAGGAAAAGGAATGTTCTCGGTGTCCTCAGAGACAGGATTCGCTCCGATTTTGTGCTCCCCAAGGAAGGAGCTGTACTTTGGAATCATTGAGCGTGTGCCTTAAACAGACATAATGTATCAGAGCATGGGCCCATCTGCCAGGTCTGGGCTGGTGCTGCTTGTACTTAGAAAAGGTCATTCTGGGGGCGCCTGGGTGGCTCAGTCGGTTAAGCATCTACCTTAGGCTCAGGTCGTGATCCTGGAGTCCTGGGATGGAGCCCCGCGTGGCGCTCCCTGCTCAGTGGGGAGTCTGCTTCTCCCTCTCCCTCTCAAATAAATAAAATCTTTAAAAAAAAAAAAAGTCATTCTGCAAGGAATCCGATGACATTGACCATCACTGAACGAAACAGAAAACAGAGCGGAAGGAGAGAGAGCGGAAATGACCCACAACACGTCAACACATCCCCCCCACCTCCCGACACACACACCATTAATCAAAGATATTTATGGTGGCTTCTTTCTGAGGCCAGTCTTGTGTGAAGAGGGCAGGCTCTGGAAGGAGGCCTCTGGCTTTGTTTCCCACCTCCGCCACCTACTGGCTATGTGCCTTGGGTAAGTCACCCACCGCTCTGTGCCTCAGTCTCCCCATCTGTAACAATCCTCCTCTCAGGACGGAGCGGATGTGAAGGGCTTGGGACAGTACCTGGAGCTTTGTTGTCATTATTATACTGAAAGCCCCATCAGGTAGGGGACACAGGGACCAAGACAAGCCTGGGTCCTGTCCTCACGGAACAAGCAGAGGAGACACATGTTTAGTACGTTGTTACACGGTGAGTGATTTAATTACAGTTAAAACTGGAATCTGAGCACCTCTCCCCATCACTGTCCCTACTAACTGAGTGCAGGCTGCTGATACTTCCGACATGGCCAATTGCCATGTTGTTCCAGCAGAGGCTCATTCAGCAGCTGATGCTAAAATCACTGGGGAGAGGTTGGTGGGGAGCAGGGTGCTCACATAGTCTCAAAGCCTCCCCTCCCGACGGCCGGCCGGCTGCAGAGAAGAGGCTCCTTCACACTGGAGACCGCTAGCGGTTACCGCCTGTGGTAGCTGAACTCTGTCCTCGATTTTCCTGGCCCCTCTTCTGAGCAGGATGGAGAGGTTCCCGTTTGCTTTTCAGAAAGGACTGCAGCAGGTGGAGGTGGGGCCAGACTGTCCAGGGAGGTGAGGGTGAGGGAGAAAGACAAGGAGAAGATGGAGAAGCTGAAGTCATAAAGGGAGAGAGGTGGGGGTGCCTGGGGGGCTCAGTCGGTTAAGCGGCTGCCTTCAGCTCAGATCATGATCCTGGAGTCCGGGGATCCAGCCCCAAATTGGGCTCCCTGCTTTGCGGGAGGCCTGCTTCTCCCTCTGCCACTCTCCCTGCTTGTGTTCCCTCTCTTGCTGTGTCTCTCTGTGTCAAATAAATAAATAAAAATCTTAAAAAAAAAAAAAAGAGAGAGAGAGGTGGAAGGAAAGGGAAGGGAAGAGGAGGGGAGGAAGAATGGGGATAACCTTGATCCCAAGAAAGGGGAGGGAAGCCAGGGGTTGGTGGGTTGAAAGGGAGGGGGCATAGAAGGGGCAGAAGAAAAGGGGCTTGTGCCCTGGGGATGGGCAACAAGGGGATCTGGTCTGGTGACTTCAGTTTGCGCAGGGAAGTGTGGGACTGGGTCCTCAGCTGGACGGCAGGTGGGGGGCGGTGGGGGTGGCCTGCAAGGACACCTTTCTTCTTTTGAGCAAGCAGGTACCAGAGCCTATGGAGAGAATGCCCTGTGCCTGTGTGAGGTCTGTGATTTCTCTGGTTCAGGTAAAACCCGTTGGGCTGGCTGGCTGGTTTCTTCCTGCTGCGTTCAGCTGGGGGAGAAAACAGATGGCTGGGGTTTGGCCAGGTGTGTACCTCCGAGAATGAGGGGGCGAGGAGTGTGGAGGTGCTCGAAGGAAGTGAGTCAAAAATGAAACAAGGAGAGAAGAGCTGAGCCAAGCAAAGAGGTGAAGAAAGGGTGGTATAGAGGAGAAACTAGTGGTCAGGGTGGACCCCTCAATCCTTCTGGAGAGCATCTTCTTCCTCGGCTTCCCTGGGGCTTCCTTTTGCATGGGTTTCCTTCTACTTCTCTGCTTCCCCCTTTTCAGGGTCCTCACTGATTGACTCCTTGAATGCTTACACTTTTCCAAGTTCAGATTGGCCACCCACCACTCGCCTCCCCTTTACTGTGCCTTCCAAGGGCTCGGTGACCACAGATAACATTGATCCCAGTGTGAGAAGCACTGTCCCAACCTGTTGCAAAGAGGAGGTGGTCTGCAGGCAGGTGGGGAGTGGTGGGAGGCAAAAGGACCATGGGGGCAGGCCTGTCCACTAATACCCCAGAGAGAGTGTGGGGAGGGTCTGACTCCTGAGACGGGCAGGTTTCCTGTGGTCATTGCAGTGACTCCCAAACCTGCTACACACCAGGGTTACCTGGAGAGCTTTAAAACAAAAAATGCTGGGACGCCTGGGTGGCTCAGTCGGTTAAGCGTCTGCCTTCGGCTCGGGTCATGATCTTGGGGTCCTAGGATTGAGTCCCGGATCGGGCTCCCTGCTCAGCGGGGAGTCTGCTTCTCCCTCTGCCTGCCGTTCCCCCTGATTGAGCTCTCTCTCTCTTGCGTGCGTGTGCATGTTCTGTCTCTCAAATAAACAAGAAATCTTAAAAAACAAGACAAAACAATGCCCAGGTCCACGCCTGCTCAATTCATTCACCATCTCCAGGCCTGAGACTGGGCTGGCCCTCAGTGCACTTGCCTCCTTCGCCGTTCCGTTTGGGGTTGGTTGTGCAAAATTTGGTCACACCAGGAGAGAAGCTATTGGAAGATGGTGATTTTACCTCCCCTCCCACTTTCTCCTCTGCAATTATGTATAATCAACCTTGGGACAGCTCTCATCATCACCCAGCATGTTATTAATATTTATTAAAAATTATTTATTTACTTATTTTAGTGGGGGCAGAGGGAGAGGGAGAGAGAGAATTCCAATCAGACTCTGTGCTGAGCGCGGAACCCAACGTGGGGCTTGATCCCACGACCCCGAGACCATGACCTGAGCCGAAATCAAGAGTCGGACATCCAACCGACTGAGCCACCCAGGGTCCCTTAATATTAATATTTTTAAGGTGAGATATTTGGAGGACAATTGAGGCAATCTGAATGTGGACAATATGTTAGATAAAAATCACCGAGTGAGTCTTCATGTGCACATTTCTCTTCTGGCCAAGCCTAACCCAGAACCACACATGGAAGGAAATTCTGAGAAACGTGGTTCCATGGGCGCCTGGGTGGCTCAGATGGTTGGGCGTCTGCCTTCGGCTCAGGTCATGATCCCAGGGTCCTGGGATCGAGTCCTGCATCGGGCTCTCTGCTCCTTGGGAGCCTGCTTCTCCCTCTGCCTCTCTCTCTCTCTCTGTCTCTCATGAATAAATAAATAAAATTAAAAAAAAAAAAAAGAAACGTGGTTCCAACAGAGCTAAGTTGTCACAGTATGAACCCACAGCAGACCCAGAGGGACATTTTTGTAAATGTCAATCAGATCGTGCCCCACCCCCCATGTGGCCCTTCCATGGATGGCATAAGCTATCCAAATCCCTTCCCAGGGCCCACCAGGGGCTGTCACCTGCCTCCCTAACCTCAGCCAGTACCCCTGACCTGCTTGCCCGAACCGCCCCAGTCCCCATGGAACTCCTCAGACCTCTACCTGGTGCCATGACCTTTGGACTTGAAGTTCCCTTTGCTTGGAATTTGTGCTCTGCGCGCTGCATGACTCTTTCAATCTTTAGGTCTCAATTCACATGCCACCTCCTCTGAGAAGCCTTCATGGGCCATGCTATCTAAGGCAGTGTTTCTCAACCTTCAAGGTGCACACGAATCCCATGGGAATCTTTCTAAAATAAAATGCAAGGCCTCCTAATTCAGGAGGTCTGGGATAGGGCCTGAACTTGTGTCTTTCTAGCAAGCGGCCAGTGCTGCTGGTCTGTGGACCACGGTTTGAGTAGCAAAGGGTCTAAAGCACCCAGGGCTGGTCTGTTACACATCACCATCATGTTTCTTCCTTTTATAGCTCTCATCGCACTTTGGAGTTAACTTGCTACTTTTCTTGTTGATTTATGCCTATGACACAAGAACTTAAACCCAGGAGGCCAGGGACATTGTCTGCTTGTTCACGGCGGCATCTTGGCACAGAGCAGGTGCTCTGTATTTGTTAAATGCCTGACTGCAGGGGACTCAGTGGTAAAAAGAGAAGGTCCTGGACCAGAGGATACTGAAGGGCAAACTCACACTTATAATGAGATAATGGAGGTGTCGCAGAGTATGGTGAAGGCTTAGCTAGACTTAGTTATTTTTTTTCTTAATTTTTTTTTTTAAGTAAATCTCTACACCCAACATGGGGCTTGAACTCAGGACCCCGAGATCAAGAGTCACGTGTTCCACCGACTGAGCCAGCCAGGCACCCCGAGGTGGGTTATTTTTAAAGAAGGCTAATCCTAACCTTAATACTTATTATTTATTATTTTATGTGTCCCTCTCTCTTTTTTAAAGATTTTATTTATTTATTTATTTGAGAGAGAGAGAGAGCATGAGCAGGGGGAGGGGCAGAGGGAGAGGGAGAAGCAGACTCCCTGCTGAGCGGGGAGCCTGATGCAGGGCTCAATCCCAGGACCCTGGGATCATGACCCGAGCTGAAGGCAGATGCCCAACCGACTGAGCCACCCAGGCGCCCCTGTGTGTCTCTCTTTCTGTCTACAGTCTCTCAATCCTAAAGTCGGTAAGGGTGTGTCTTAGTCCGTTTGGGCTGCCATAGCAAAAAATATCATAAACCAGGTAGCTTACAAACCAGAAACATGTATTTCTCATAGTTCTGGAGGCTGGGAAGTCCAAGGTCATGGTGCAGGCAGATTTGGTAGTTTTTCCACTATTACCTCACGTGGCAGAAAGGGTAAGGAACTCTCTGGTGTCTCTTAAAAGGGCCCTAATCTCATTGGTGAAGGCTCCACCCTCCTGATCTAATCATGTCCCAAGGTCCCACCTCCTAATGCCAGCAACTGGGGTAGGTTTCAACATAGGAATTTGAGGGAGGACACAAACACTCAGACCATAGCAGGATGGGTCTTTTTCTCTCATCTCCTATGGTGCTAAACACATTACACTTAGTAAATATGTGCTTGAATCATGTTTATTCATTACAATGGCTGAATGTCAAACTTGAAAAAAATTTAATAGCGCAGTGGTGGTTGAGCATCGTCAAGGCGAATACCGCCTAATCCTCCTTTAGTGCAACATGGCTGGTAGCCCCCTCTCCCCTGCCCTCAACCGTCCAGTTCGTACAAACTCCCAGATGCCCCCATACACAAATCCCGGGGGGAGAGGGAAAAGCATTAGGTCCAGAAGTCAGGATAGCTGCATCTGGCTCTGTTTCTGCACGGACTTGCTGTGTGACTTGGGGCAAGTCCCTTGCCCTCTCTGGGCCTCAGCTTCCAGATCTGTGCACATTGAAAGGGTTGGACCAGATGGCCGCTCTGCTCCTTTCCAGTTCTGTGTCCTGTTCCATTTTCCTAAACTGAGGTAAGTTTTCTCTGGCAGTTTTAGGGGAATTCTGAGGCTGTGCCTGGGATAACAGGACATGTCCTCAGGGTGGGAAGCCCTGACCCAAAGAGCTGACCCCCCAGAGTCATGCTGCCAGCCAGAGGAGTGCCTTGCTCTATGGCCCCCAAGCTGTGGTACATTCACTAAGCACCAGAAGGAAAAGGCTGTTCCAGGAGGCATCCAGGATTTAGGGCACAGACACACCTCACTTTCCATCTCCTAGGCAACTTCCAGCACAGTGATACTGGCTTGACCTCCACAGTGAGGCCTCAGTGCCTTTGCTCATGCCTTTCTCCCGGCCGGGACTGCCAGCCTCCCTCCCCGCTGCCTGATCATTGACATACGTTCAACTGTTCATGATTCACTGAGGGCTTTCTACACAGTCTTCCCGTTTTCCCTGAGCCCTCCCACTCGGATGGGTCACTGTCCTCAATCTCTGGGGCAGAAACTGAGCTTTGCCTGAGGCCATTTAACCTGTGGGTTGGGGCCTGGGTTCAAATCCAGATCTTTGGATCCTGACTCCTCCATTTACTAAGTTAATCTTTCTGGGCCTCAGTTTACTCATCTGGGAAATGGGGGTAATATTAGTAACTGCTTCAGCAGACATTTATAAGGATTCAATGAGTTAATATACGAAAAGCACTTCAGGGCGCCTGGGTGGCTCAGTTGGCTAAGCGACTGCCTTTGGCTCAGGTCATGATCCTGGAGTCCCAGGATCGAGTCCTGCATCGGGCTCCCTGCTCGGCAGGGAGTCTGCTTCTCCCTCTCCTGCTCCCCCCTCTTGTGCTCTTTCTCTCTCTCACTCTCTCAAATAAATAAATAAAATCTTTAAAAATATATATATACGTAAAGCACTTCAAAAACACAGCATGGGTGACCCCAGATCTCACGCTCCTTCCACCAAGCATTCAGTCTCTGGTGGGAGGTTGCTCTTCCCCTACCCTCTGAGCCTGAGCTCAGTCCTACCTCCTAACTCACCCATCTGAGCACCCCCTGTGCACCAGGCACTGCGTTTGGTATCTCCCCATACATGCTGCAAGAATTCTTTCGATTATAGGATGGTAATTGTGGAAGACAATCACTGGAAGATGTTATTTCCTTTAATACTTTAAAATTTCATTTGAACTTAACTTTTTAATTTTTGTATTTACTACATTTTAATTTAAATATCAATAAGGTTTAATCCAATTGCTAAATGTTAAGTTCAATTTCGTGAGCACATTTTAATTTAATTACAATCAATAATTCCAATTTAATTTTAATCAATGCACTTAAATTAATATGCTTTAATTTAATTTTGAGAGTACAATTTAATGTAATTGTAATTAATAACTTTTCATTTATTCGTAGGTTTTTGCTTAATTAATAAGTGTTAATGTAATTTTAGTATGTTTTAATCATAATTCATATATTTTAGTGTAATTAATACATTTTAGTTTCATTAGTACATTTTATTTAAAATTTTAAAATTTTGTAGAAAATTGAAATCCTTACTGATTATGCTGACGTTCTCCTCGGTCCGTCTCCCATCCCAGTCCCCTTGCCAGAAGGAACCACCATCATTTCTGGGTCCTCTGACAGCCTTGTATACATTCGCGTGCATCTAGCCCCCCCCCACCCTCTACCAGAGCAAAAACAGTATCTTCAGTTGTAGTGGGGACAGATACTGCTGGCTGCCCACCCCGGGCCATACCCCCCTTGTCTTTGCTTACAGAACCTCAGTTTTGTTTGGGGCAGTAATCCCAGGGCATTGATCATGATTGGCCCAAGCCAATCAGCTCCATCCCATTCCTCTTGCTTTCTCAGACTCCATGCAGTTGTGTTTGGATATGTGACCCCTCTCCCATCCCCCCGCACCCTCTCACCCCCCACCACCTCCCTGCCCTGTCCAAGATCGCTTGGAGGATTTCTGAAAAACGTGATCAGTTATCTACTGCCACCATAATACTGCGTGAAAAACCACCACCAAACCTCAATGGAATATAATACTAAGCATTGATTGCTTATGCATCTGGAGTCAGCTGGGAATAAGCTAGGTGGTTCTACTGATCATGGCGGGGCCCATGCGCATGTGGTCAGTGGCTGTTGAGTGATGGAGGCTGGCTCAGGCAACTAGAGCAACATGCCTCTCCCTCTCATCTTCTAGCAAGCTAGCCTGGGCATGTTCTCAGGGTGATGGCAGACGCTCCGGAGTGAGTGAGCCCAATCTCACACGCCCAATTCAAACTTCTGTTGGTGTCACATCTGCTAATATCCCATTGGCCAGGGCAAGTTCCATGGTGAAGGCCAGAGTGGGAGGGCACACCAAAGTCCAAGGCAAGCACACAGGAAGAGGAGAATAGGGCAGCTGTTGCAATCTGCCACAGCAAATCTGTCCAGATAAAAATATTGAGTGTCTTAAGAAGACAGCCTTTTGCTATTGCTCTTTGTCCTTCCTACTTGAGATGATGGAGTGAATATGTGACATGCAGTGCTACAGCAGCCACCTTGTGACCATGAGGCAACAACAAGGAGGATCAAAAATAACAGTACTCTGAGGACAGCCCACAGCAGAAAGATACACAAATCTGTGATGATGTGCCCAAGCTGTGGAACCAGCCCCAGGTCACCTACATCCAGTCACTGGTAATTGAATATTCTTTCTTCTTACAGATGAACTCATCCTAATGGATATAGTTTGATTCCAGAGCTGCTAAGCATACCTCTTATCAAGAAAAGCCTACCTCTACCCCAGCCTCTACCTCAACACTTGACATTTGTGTTTTCCAAATATAACCGCAACACCGTCTACCATCCCACATGCTCTTACAATGTGACTTTGGCTTGTCTCCTATTAAGAGTTGGGTTTGTATGTTCCTTCCCTTTGAATCTGGGCAGGTTTGAGACTATAACAGAAGTGATTTGTTATTCGTTGAATTGCGTCCCCTCCCAAATTTCTGCATTGAAGTCCCAACCCCCAACACCTCAGAACGTAACCGTACTTGGAAATAGGGTTGTTGTGGTTGTTAGTTAGGATGAGGTTATACTGGAGGAGGGTGCGCCTCTAATCCAACATGACTGGTGTCCTTATAAAGAGGAGATATTTGGACACAGACACACACAAAGGGAGGATACTATGTGAAGGTGAAGGCAGAGGTCAGGGTGATGAAGTAGAAGCAAGGAACACCAAGGATGTCAGCAAACTCCCAGAAGCTGGGAGACAGCCAGGAACAGGTTTTCCCTTCCTCCTGAGGGTTACTCTACCAACACCTTGGTCTATCCTATCAACACTTTGATCTTGGACTTCGAGCCTCCAGAATTTATAAGTAAGACAATAAATACAGTTTTGTGGCTTAGGCCACACTGTTTGTAGTACTTCCTTACACCAGCCCTAGCAAACGAATACGGGGCTCTGTGGGACTTTTGGGGAATGGTCATAAAAAGGCAGTATATTTGTTTAGCTCTCTTAGGATGTGGTCTTTGCAGCCCTGAGCTGCCATGTAAGAGGTCCCAGTGCCCTGGGGCCGCCATGTTGGGAAGACGCCAGACCACATGGAGAGGAGATGTTGGTGTTCTAGGCCAACAGCCCCAGCTGAGGTTCTGTTCAACGCCAGCGTCGAACACCAGATAGCGAATGAATAAGCCTCGGAGACAACTCCAGCCCACCCAGATGTGACTGTAACTGCATGAGAGGCCCCAAGCCTGAATCCAGCCAACCCGCACCCTTCGCCCCAGACTTGTGAACAAAATAAATGATCGTCATTATTTAAGCCACTGTTTTAGGGCAGTTTTGTTATGCAATAATAGATAATCAGGAAGAAAAAAAAAATCAGAACGTTAGTTAACTCCTATTCATCCTTTAAATGTCAACTCAAATACCCCTGGCTAAGCAACCCTTTCCTGACCCTCCAGGCCTGACCAGATTCTCAAAGCACACCCTCTCCCTCTCATGGGCCCCCAGTTTCTCCTTCATAGTGCTTGTCACCATCGTGATAGCTGCATGATTATTTGTTTAATGTCCGTCGTGTCTCCCCTGTGGGCTGCATGGGCAGAGTCTGACAGACTCAGTTATATACCACTCCAGGACCTGGCTCATGGGGTCCAAACATGTCCAAAACTGAGCTCATGGCTGTCCCCCACTCTGCCATCTGTCCCCCACCTCCTGCTAGTGTTCCCATCTTTGTGGCTGGCACTGCCACTCAGTCACCCAATTGCTTGGCTCGAAAATTCTGGAATCAGCTTTGCCTCATCTCATTCTCTCTCCTCAGCAAATCCTCTACCTTCGAAACTAATTCTCCCCTAGAAGTTAAACACAGAACTAACTGCCATACGACCCGGCAATTCCACTCCTAGGTGTATGCCCGAGAGAATGAATACAGGTGTTCAAACAAAAAACTTGTACATGAATGTTCACAGGAGGAGATGATGGATCTTGAAAGAATTTCCGGTGGTGGGCACCATAGCTGGTCATCTTTGAAATTCCAGGTCCTGGCACCGCGGTGACTAGGGGGACTCCGTGTATGATGGTGGAGAGCACTGAAGTCCAGAGAGGGGTGCGTGAGCCTGTAAATGACTTCAGAACCTTAGAATATTCACGTATCAGAACTCCTTCTGGGAGCCGAGCATCTCACAGGCTGCCCCGGGAGCACTGAGCTAATCTGGTACCACCACAGCTGTCGAGGCTGGTGGACAAGGAATGGAGGTTTGCGTTGCTGCTGTGGGTTCAAATGCTACTTTGGAAATTACTTCTATTCACACAGGCAGGGGACCGGAGAGGGTCTTAGAAGACCGGAAAACTGGGCTCCGAACCTTGTTCTGTTCTTGTACGGCATAGACTTAACTCAGTAGGCCTGGGGCATCTGCACCCTGTACATCGCAAAGGGAGATTTAGCCCTTGTCCCTGGCTCCTAGGAGGTAAAACCTTTAAGCCCTTGGTCTGTCTGGCCTCAACAAGAGTGTTTTTGTTTACCTAGGGTCTTGGCCCACCCAGTGGCAGCTTGACCTCTGGAGGGGCTGGAGACTAAGGTCAGGCACACGATAACGCTGGACGCTGAATCTCAGGTGAGCTTTCCTGGTTGGCAACAGCTCATGCATGTTGTCCCACATCGTGCCTGGGAGAAATAAGCCCTTTCTTACTTGGAAGCTTGTGCCTGGTGTCACTTGGACTCTGCCCCGTGCACCTTTTACCTTTTATCTCTTCCTTTTTTTTTTTTTTTTTTAAGATTTTATTTATTTATTTGACAGAGAGAGACACAGCGAGAGAGGGAACACAAGCAGGGGGAGTGGGGGAGGGAGAAGCAGGCTTCCCACCGAGCAGGGAGCCCGATGCGGGGCTCGATCCCAGGACCCTGGGAGCATGACAGGAGACGAAGGTAGATGCTTAACCGACTGAGCCACCCAGGCGCCCCTTACCTCTTCCTTCTACTGTAACATGGTAACCATGGGTACAACAACCTTGCTGGGTTCTGGGCATCCTTCCAGCCAATCATTAAGCCTGAGGGTAGTCTTGGGGACCCCTAGAGTTCAGTCCAGTCCTTAACAAGCTGTGTCATCCCTTCCCAGTCATGCCTGCCCACCCCACCACCTCCCTATCCCCAAGCCCTGTGAGAAAGCCCAGTGCCCTCGGACATCTCATCTCTCCTTCTCCCCCAGGTAGAAGGAAAAAAAAAATACAAAAATACAAAAATGCATTGCTGCTCAGGATTCAACTCTGATTCTCATTTTAAAAGCTTGGAGCTGGTATGGCAGAAAGCTGGAGTATTGAGCAAGTGACAAATGAAGGGTGGGCCGTAGAGCCTGCAATCCCAGTATCTAGGCCCATGTTTCAGACTTGTCATTCTGGGATCTCAGAGAAATCATTCCAGACCCAGCTAGGTATCCCTCCACTGTTCAAAAAACCACCAGTGCAATGGCTCTCAGCCGGGAGTGATTTTTTTCCCCCTTGGAGGACACTTGGCAAGGTCTGGAGGCATTTTGCTTGTCATGCTGTGGGGAGAAGGTGTTCCTGGCCTCTAGCAGGTGAAGGCTGGGGATGCGGCCAAACATGCTACCATGCACAGGACAGCCCCCCAAAACCAAGAAGGACCTGACCCCCCAAATGATTGAGATTGAACATTCTGCTCAGGGGACTCCCTGTGGCCCACGGAACACAGTCTGCAACTCCTCCCCCTATCGCTTTCCATTCAAAGTCTCCCCTTCCATGAAATGAGGTGAGTCATAGTACCTACATCGTGGGCTTGTTGGGAGGATGAAGTGAGATTTGCATATAGAATGTTGAGAGGAAGGCTTGGTACATGATAGTCACTGTTGAAATGTTTCCTCTTGTTATTGCTGCTATTATTACTATTTATTATTATTATTATTATTATTATTATTATTATTATTATTATTCCATTGGTCTTGGAGTTTGCTGCCACCAGATCGAAGTCTGGCCAGTCTTTGAATTTCCCAGCCTCACTTTCCCTTTTATACCCTTTGTGCAGGGAGATTCTCCCTCCTCCCCCAACCACACATCCTTCGTGGATACGTTTCAGCCAAGTGTCGGGTACATGGGAAGCCACTGATCGCTACTGGGCCCACTGATGCCATAATCCACTGGTCCTTTAAGATGCAGATTAGGCCTGAGACCTTTTTTCAATCGGCTTCAGTCCTCATAACCTTTTCCTTCCTCCTACAGCCCGTGGAAGCTAAGCTCCTCTGTTAGCAGTTAAGCAAACCCTGCTGGTGTTCTTTGAACATCCTGAGCTGTGCGATTTCACATTGGTTTACGACAGATGGACAGACGTGCCCAGCCCTGCAAGGTTACAGAGATACAAAGATGAGTAAGAGTGTCTGACCTCTTCAGCTAGATTTTATGGTCAAATACGAAGGTCCTAAGGATTCTCGATTTACTCATTCAATTGACAGATATTTACTAAACACCCGTGGTGGTAAAAAGGATGGGTTTATTCCTGAGTCTGCCTCTTCCTGGCTGTGTACACTCGAGAAAATTAATTAACCTCTCTGAGCCCATTTCCTCATCTGGAAAATAGGGATGATACTAATATTCCCATGTTGTGAGGAGTGAGTTAATACAAGTAGAGCTTGATAAATGCTTTCTATTTATATCATTCATTATAATTAGGGGGACCAACAGTCAAGCAAATTCCAATTTGCTTGGAATTAAGGAGTTTCCAGGGACATGGGGTTTTCAGGGCTAAAATCAGGAAAGTTCTGGGCACACTGGGATGAGTTGGTCATCCTGATATAATTCTATATTATTAATAATAGTATTATTATAGACGATAGTATCTGCTGAGTGAGGCCAGACCACACTTTCTTTTATTTATTTATTTATTTATTTATTTATTTATTTATTTTAAGATTTTATTTATTTATTCATGAGAGACAGAGAGAGAGACAGGCAGAGGGAGAAGCAGGCTCCCCGCGGAGCAGGGAGCCCGATGTGGGACTCGATCCCAGGACCCTGGGATCATGACCTGAGTCGAAGGCAGACGCTTAACCGACTGAGCCACCCAGGCGTCCCAGACCACACTTTCAAGGAGCATATATAGTCTGGTAGGAGAAGCAGAAGAATTACAAAAATAACAAAAAATATTTAGCAACACATGAAATAGTTAGAAAGATTATTCCAATATAAATACCTACCCTAGGAGGCGCCCCAAAGAGTGTTTTGCTTGAGCAGACAGTCGAAAGGCATTCATTCGTTGAATGACTTGCAAGATGATCTAGCACAAATGGAATAATGCTGCAGGAGGGCTCAATATTTATCCGGGCAGGGAAGCTGTTCTATTTCCTTTTTTTTTTTTAAGCCAGAGGAATGGTGTTCTACTTCCGTAGACTCGGATTTCCATGGCTAAATATTAAGAAGCAGGGCTGCTTGCTTGCTTGCTTGCTCCCCCCCCCCCCCTTGGCATTAGGGTTGTTCAAGTCCTCATTTCAACCAGAAACATCTCACCAGTGTCCCCAGATACTGGGTTTCAGGGTAGGGGAAAGCCAGTCATTTTGATCCTGCCACAGTCACCCCGCTGATTCATTCGTCCCACAAAGGTGAACGTGTGCTGTGTTCAGAGCATGGCGCTGAGTCGGTGGGGGGACTGCCACCCTACCCGTGAAAGTGTCTAATGGAGCACCCCCCAACGTTAGTAGATTCTTGGTGCAAAATAGTAATTCTCCAAGTGTGGCCTCCCACCCAGTAGCAGCCACATCACCACCGGAGAAATGCACATTCTTTGGTCCCACCCACACCAGACCTGAGTCAGCCCTCCAGGCTCACTTTTGAGAAACACTGAGCTAGACAGAGGAAGCCCAAGGAAATCTCCCGTAAAAGAGATGTAGGGGTGCTTTTTTACTTTCAAAAGCTTAAAGATACTGAGAGGGGTTTTTTTAAAGGACTTTTTTGTTGAAATGAAACTCACATCACATGAGGTTTACCATTTTAAAGTATACGACTCAGTGGTGCTTCATATGTTCGTGATGCTGAGCTGCCGCCTTCTCTATGGAGGTCCAGAACATTCTCAGCATCTCAAAAGGAAACCCTGTAGTCGCTAAATAGTCACTCCCCATTCCCTGATCCCCCACTGCTGGGCACCCACCAGTCTGCTTTCCGTCTCTATGGATTTGCCTCCTCTGGATATTTTGGCGTCCTGTTTTCAGGGTTTACCTATGTAATAGCACATAGCAGGGCTCCAGTCTTCTTCTTCTTCTTCTTTTTTAAGTCACCACATTTAATTAAATTCAGTTAAACAAAAATTCAGAGTGCCAGGCCCTGAAGACACATGTCATTGTATCGTAAGAGAGTGGTTAGTACCAATGGGCTTGGACACCATCCGGTACTGGTTAGAGTCCTGCTTCTACCACAGCCGGGTCCACCTGTTTCGGGGTTTTTATTTGTTTGTTTGTTTAAAGATTTTATTTCTTTATTTTAGAGAGAGCGCGCTCGAGAGAGAGCATGAGCAGGGGAGAGGGGCAGAGGGAGAGGGAGAAGCAGGGAGCCCGATGTGGGACTCGATCCCAGGACTCTAGGATCATGACCTGAGCCAAAGGCAGACGCTTAACTGACTGAGCCACCGAGGCGCCCCAGTGTGTTTACCTGTTTTGATGCTGAACCTATTTCTGATGAACGAAATAAGTCATGGGGATATAACGTTAAGTGCTTCACTTCCTTTATGGCTGGATAATATTCCAGTGTCTGGATCTACCACGTTTAGTTTATCCATTCATCGGTAGATGGACATTTGGTCGTTTCCACCTTTTGGCTATCTTGATGAGTGCCGAGGGGCTTTTTAAGGCATTTTTATCTGGAAGGGCCATCTTGTTGGGAAATGCCCTTCCACACACAAACCTTAAACATAAGTCTCCACTTGAAAGTGGGGGCAAAAGGTCATTTGCACAGATGCCAGCCTCTCTTCCAGACAGAGACAAGACACCCATTCTGAGGCCGGCTCTAATGACCTTCCTCCTGCAGGTATCCTCAGAGATTGGCGATGCCGGGCCCTCGTGAGGCTGTAAGCTCTCCCTTAGCCTACTCTGGGCCCACAGCAAGCTCTTAGTCAACCAGTATGTGATCGTGAAGCAAGGACCCGAATCCTTCTCTGTGACTTCTCAGCTTTTACTAGGCTCCTTGCATTTTCTTCTTCCTTGCCAGCATAGACTCTGAGCAGAAGACAGACAGGCTCTCAGTATTTCTTAACGTCTATTAATTAAAGGCAAGAATCCTTGTGATTTCACTCCTCGAGTTTCAGTCCCCTCTGGCTAAGTGGACTGTCATCTCCCTCGTCCAGGGCCCCCTCCTTCCTGAGTCTCTTGGCCTCCTATGAGTCCCTTCATAGAAAAGCTGATCACTGAGTAGAGCATAAAGCAGACGCTCAAAAGTGCTGCTTAAGGGAAGAAGGAATGGCTTGTTCTTGGATCATTTCAGCAGTTAAGTGCTACTTCCTGTAAGTAGATTCTCAACTGCCAGGACCCCGTGTCCTTATCTGCTTGACTGCCCGGCTCAGGTGTCGTGCAAGTGACACAGCCTTGGTATTTCTTCATGTTTACTAAATGATGAAAAGAACAATGCTTTAAAAACTGTTCCTGCCTAACTGGACCCCCATTGCCTGTGACCAGTGGACCCTCTTCATTTTGTATCCTCCTCAGAGAACAGCACTCAGAAGGCTCTCAATGTTTGAGAAGAGATAGAAGGAAGTACTTGAATTGTTTCAAGTCCATGGTCTTGCTTCTCCAGCTTAACTCTTATTTCTTTTAAAATTTCTTTTTGTTTTTAACTTAAGTATGGAGTAGGTGCTTAAAGATCAAATACACACATATATAATGTAAATATATAATATAAACATATATGCATGCATAAAATATAAAGAATAAGAACGAAATGAGCAGCCATGGTCCCACCACCCAATTTAAGAAAGAAAACATTCCATTTCCTCTGAAGTTTCCTTGTGGGCCCTCCTCCTTCTCATTCCCTTCTGTCACCCCTCAGAGGTAACTACTTTGCTAAACTTTGTGTTTATCTTATCTTTGTGTTATCTTATCGTTAAAAAAATAATCCACAGGGGTGCCTGGGTGGCTCAGTTAGTTAAGCGTCTGACTCTTGATCTCAGCTCAGGTCTTGATCTCAGGGTCATGAGTTTAAGCCCCACATTGGGCTCCTTGCTGGGCATGGAGCCTACATAAAAAAATAATCATCATCTGCAGGGACATCTTTGTGTCCCTAACTCTATATTGTTTGGTTCTGCCTCTTTTGAAACTTTGTAAGTAAATGAAAACACAGCTGTACTGTTGTGACTGAAATTGACTAATTTTCACAGCTGTATAATATTCCATTGAGTAAATGCATCATAATTTTTCCAGTATCCTATAGATAAAAATCTTAGATTTATAGGAAAGTTGGAAAGATGTACACCTCCATATACCCTTCACCCGGTTTCCTCTGATGTCAGCCTCTTACATCATCATAGTATAATTTTCAAAACCAGGAAATCAACATTGATACATTACTGACTTCCAGTCTTTGTTGAGATTCCAGTAGTTTTTCCACTAACGTCCTTTTTCTGTTCTAGGATCATCCAATCCAGGCTTATGGGGGGCTGTGAAAGCATTGCTGCTTATGATTACTCCTGTACACATCTCCTAATGTATATGAGTCAAGTTTCTCTACAATGAACCCCTGGGCTTGCTGGGGCATGGGATACATTACATCTTTAATTGTATTCAATAAGTCGAATTTGTTCTCCAATGTGACTGTCCCAATTTTACCCATTATGAGTACTGTATGAGTTCTCCTTGCTCTACCTGATAGAAAAATTTAAAAATTTGCCATGCTGGTGGACATGACATGATACCTCCTGTTTTAACTTGCATTTCTTGTTACTGTGGTTCGGCCGCTTTTCATAGGTTTCCTCTGGGATGAAGCGTCTCTTCATATCTTTTTTTTTTTTTTTTAGATTTTTTATTTATTTATTTGAGAGAGAGAGAATGAGAGAGAGCACATGAGAGGGGGGAGGGTCAGAGGGAGAAGCAGACTCCCTGCTGAGCAGGGAGCCCGATGCGGGACTCGATCCAGGGACTCCAGGATCATGACCCGAGCCGAAGGCAGTCGCTCAACCAACTGAGCCACCCAGGCGCCCATATCTTTTTTTTTTCTTTCTTTAATTTGGCTGTTGCTTTAATTTGCAGTCTTTTAAAATAATTTCTGAATGCTAATTCTTTGTGTTACATGTTGCAAGTGTCTTCTTTGTCCATAAAGTGTTCAGTGTTTGTCAGAGGACGGGAAGATATCAATTTATTTCAGGAGTTTAAGTCCTGTTCTTTAAACTCTCATGCACCTTGTGACCAGGGTTCCTATTTCCATTAAGGGGATAGATCACACTGCTGAAACTCTATTTTTAAATGTTTGCTAAATAAATGAAACATCTCTCCTCAATTGAAAGCAGGTGTTTAATTCCCATCTTTGCGTAACTTATGGAGGCCTATATGATCTGTCCCTAGTGTACTCTTTACTCACATAGATCTAGTCAAACTGGTCTCTGCTGTTCTTTAAATGGATCCACATCCTCCTGTCTCAGGGCCTTTGCACTTGCTCTTCCCCCAGATATTTTATAGATTCCTTTCCTCATTTCCTTCAGGTCTTTGCTCAGTGTAACTTCACCAGAAAGACCTTCACTGACCTGTATCAAACAGTATCCTCGGGCGCCTGGGTGGCTCAGTTGGTTAAGCGACTGCCTTCGGCTCAGGTCATGATCCCAGGGTCCTGGGATCGAGCCCCGCATCGGGCTCCCTGCTCAGCGGGGGGCCTGCTTCTCCCTCTCCCACTCCCCCTGCTTGTGTTCCCCCTCTCGCTGTGTCTCTCTCTGTCAAATAAATAGATAAAATCTTTAAAAAAAAACCAGTATCCTCTGACGAGCTCCATCCTCTTTCCTTATTTTTTCTTTCCACATTGCATTCTAAATGTATTTGCCTGTCCCCACTAGAGGTATGCTGTTCCGTACCAGAGCCAGTAGCTACCTACCTGTGACTACCCTTGAAATGTGACAGGTCTGGATTGAGATGTCCAGACTTCCAAAAAAAAAAAAAGTTAACATTAAAAATTTTGTTTTGGTTACATCTTGAAATAACATTTTGGGTTAAGTTGTATTATTAAAGTTAATTTCACGTTTTTGTATTGTTTCATGCGACAGCGCTACCCCAGAACATAAGCTAGAGCAGGGATGTTGGTCTGACTCAGACGCTGCTCTATCTCAGAAAGAAGCTCAATAAATACTTGCTCAACAAAGGAATCCAAAAGTAGAACGCCGGTCTTTTTCTTCTCCTCTCTGTTCTGTCTACCCCAGCGATCCATTTCTGAAATCAACTAAACTTTACTGCGGTATAATTTACATAAAAGTCACCCGCTTTAAGTGTACAATCCAAGGATTTCTGGTAAACCCACCACGTTGCACACCATCGCCGTAACTCACTTCTAGAATCTTTCCATCGCCCCAGTGAGACCCCCTCGTGCTCAGGTATGGATCCCCATTCCCACCCTCAGGCAACCGCAAAGCTACTTCGTGTCCAGAGCTGTTCGCGTTCCCTTTCTAGGGAATGAACTCCCCGTCTCAGCTGTGCCAGGGTTCAAACTCCTTGACCAGCCAGCGCCCTCCGTCCACTGCGCACCCCGTTTCCACCCCTCCCTCAACACGGCTCAGCACGGAGCTGGACCCACAGACGGCTTGGCGCCGGCACAGCAAAGCGGGGCAGCCCCGCCTCTTCCCAACCCACTCCAGGGCAGGACTCCGTGGCGCCCGCTCGCGCCGCGGCTGCCTCGGGAACACGCGGGGCCGCCTCGCTGGGCCCCACGACCCGGCCAGGGCGGCCCCCGCCCTCGCAGCCCCCAGCGCGGGCCACCGCAGCTCTGAGCAGCCGCACGGAGCCCGAGTGCCCCGCCGCTGCGTTCTAACGCCGCCCTCCAGGAACAATGGCCAGGGCCGCCGGACTCTCGGCCTCCGTGTGCGAGCGGGTGTTGGGGGGCCGGCCCCTCCCCGCCGCCCCCGCAGCCCCTTCCCGGGCCCCGCCTTGACACTCTCCCGCCCTCAACGGCCCTCCCCGCAAAATGGCCACCAACCGCCTCCTTTCCCGCCCGCCGCTGGTCACCTGATCGCGTCAAAGCCCCGCCCCTCGCGTGGCCCCGCCCCTCGGCGGAGGCCCAATAGCTGCGGAGACTTCGCCGCCGGGCGGCACGCGCCGGGAGCCCGGGCGGCGCGAGGGGCGCGCGAGGCCGTCCTGGGCGTCGTGGAGCGACCCTCGGCCATGCACGCGCGCCCACGCCGCGGGTGAGCGGGCCGCTCCGGGGGCGGGCCGGGCTGCGCGTGCGCGCCCGGCCGGCGGGCGGCGCGAGGGAGGCAGGGGGCCGCTGGGAGGCCCGCCGGGCGCGAGGCTCAAGGCCGGCGCGCGAGCCCCCGGGGCGGGTAAAACCCGGTTGCTGCTGCCCCTGCCCCCTCCCTTTCCTCCCTACCCCCCCTTCCCCGCCCCTCCTCACTTTTCAACCCCTCCCCCCCTTAAAATCTAATTCGTCTATATATTTGTTTTTTAGGGGGCCCATCTCCTTTTCGAGGAGCGCAGCAGGCGCGGCGGGCGCCCCTCACCCCGCGTCACGCACGCACCTTCTGCACCCCAACAGCTCCGGGTCCTGCTGCACCCCCGCAGCCCTTCCCCGCTTGGAGAAGACTCTCCTCAGGGGCCCCTGGTCCGCTGCATCCCCTTTATCTTTCCTCCCCCCACCCCGCAGGCCCCAACTGCCCCCTCACAGCACCCCAGCTCGCGCCTCGGGGCCCTACCGACCTCCGCGCTTTCTGCACCGCGGCCTTGCATTCGCCCTAGCTTCCAGGCCTTCTGCTAAAAATCCCCTTTCTTCTGAATAGGGGACCCAGATTTGTTTCTTTTTAGGATCTTCCAGCAAAAACAAAAATCTCTCCTCTCTTCTTTGATTATACCCCTCGCCCTCCTTTTAGGAACTTACTCTAGCAAAAAAAAAATATATATATATATACATATAGAAATATATATATTTTTTCTTTTCCAGATTCTTTCTCCATTCAGGATCACTTTCCAGCAAAAATTGTTTCTTCTCACCAAGAGTCCCCGTTTTTGTAGTATCTTTCCACTGATAACAGACCAACTCAGTTCTTCCAGTTTCTCATGTAGTATTTGTTTTTCCAACCCTCTTCCCTGCCTCTTCAGCAAAAATTCCTTTTCATCACCAGTCCCACCCCAGTTAGGCTTTCCCCAGCAAAACCCTCCAGGTCCCTTCCCAAGGAAGGAAAAAAAAGAAGAAAAAAATAACTTTCCCGTAACAACAAAACCCCTTTTCCCATCTAGATCTCCCCAATTTAGTATTGCTTTCTTCCTTCTTCCAAAAATTGCCCCTTTCCCAGTTTCACACCTGTGTGCTTGCTTCTTTGGGGACCCAAGTTCTGAATGCCTCTTCCTTTCCACCACCTGCTTTCAGGGCAAAAGAAGTTGGATGAGTGTCCTGAATTTACTACCCAGAGTTCCAGGAGGAAATAGCCAGTGGTCTGACGATCACCTGAATCCCCTCCCTGTGGGGCCTAACCTGGGCCCTCCAGTTCCCCGGAGATACACTCATTTGCTCTTCTCCTGGTGAGTTTTCTCCCTTTGCCCGTGTCCAAAGATACCTTTTTTTGTCCGATGGATTCCTTTCTTTCTCAAAAGGGTTTCTAATTGATCTAAGAGTCTCTGTACGAATGGTGAAACCATTACCAGTTGCTGCTTTGGGGAAGTCAGATAAGGGAAAGGTTATTTATAGAGCATGTTGACTTCTCTGGAAGAATGCAGACATTTATTAAATTGATGTATGTTTCATCGTTGGTTGCAAAAATGCTTCCCCACCCCACCCCTCTGGCTTAGGGTAGCAACTTAGATACCTCCAGGTACAGGCAGTTAAAGGCCTGCAGTGTGGTGAACCAAAGATCGTGTTTCCCATCTAAGTGGTACCTACCAGTCTGTGGAAATGGCCGAGTGGAAATGCCAGGACAGTGTTGCCAGAACTTAATTTTTTTTTTTTTTTTTGAGAAGGGACCAGAACACTGTCTTTATGTGAAACCTTTTGATCTTTAAATGGTGACAATGACTTTAAAAGGCATTTAAAGACTGTGAAGCCCTTACAAAAACATGTCGGCTGGCCACCACTTTGGAATATTTGGTTTAGGGTTTCTTCCAGTGTGTGTACATGCAGGACTTTTCCTCTTGGGAGCCGCAGTTCTCAAACTTTTGATCTTAGGACCCCCTTATACTTAAAAATCATTGAAGACCCCAGAGAGTTTGTGCATGCGAACTATATATGCTGATATTTGGTGTATTGGAAGTTTAATAAGTTTTAAAACTATTTATTCATATAAAAATAACAGTAACAAACATATATTAACAAAATTGACTAATTTTTAAATTTTTTTAAAAAGACTATTTCAGAACACAAAAAATTTAGTGAGAATAGTGGCCTTGTCTTACGCTTTTATAGTCCTCTGGACTCTCATTTCTGCTTTTGCATTCAGCCTTTTGAGGTATTCCCTGTAGCTTCTGGAAAGTTTCACTGAGAGTAAAAAAGGCAGATAATGTCTGAATATTATTATGAAAATAGTTTTGACCTTGAAGACTCCCCTGAAAGACTCTTGAGGACCCCAGGGTTCTCCACCCCCATCCACCTCCCTTTGAAAACTGCTGTTCTAGATTTTAATGCTTATTTGCATTTTATGCTAGGATCAGCTTTTGGAATGAGAAGCTTTAAGGTCTCTTTTCCTCCCTTAGTTAATTCTGTGTAAAAAATTTTCCTGGAAAGCATAGTCCTAGCCATCTGATTCCCCCATATCTTCTTTCTCTTTCCTGATGTAAGGTATAAATCTCCTCTTTATCAGAGGAGATGAGTTAACCTTCTGGTTAAAGTTATATTGGTTCCATGGCTGGGGGAGGGAGTGTCCTTTGGTTGTTCAGCTTAAGAAAGTAGGTGCAGAGTGTGGGGCAGGAGTCCCAGGCTCAGGTGCGGAATCCTAGCATAGAGAGTGGTTACATGTGAGGGCTTTGACGTCAGACTACCCGGGGTTGAATCCTAACCTTGATTTTGGGCAAGTTACTTACCTTCTCTGGACTTTATTTACCTCATCTGTAAAATAGGGTTAAGAACAGAGGATGTGCCTCGGGCGCCTGGGTGGCTCAGATGGTTGGGCGTCTGCCTTCGGCTCAGGTCATGATCCCAGGGTCCTGGGATCGAGTCCCGCATCAGGCTCTCTGCTCCTTGGGAGCCTGCTTCTCCCTCTGCCTCTCTCTCTCTCTGTCTCTCATGAATAAATAAATAAAAATCTTTAAAAAAAAAAAAAAAGAACAGAGGATGTGCCTCAAAGGGATGTTGTGGGAATCTGATGATCCATAAGTGATTCTAGGAGTGCCTGGCACATGACAAAGCCTTGAGAAGTATTTGCTGCTATTGTTGATATTTATAACGATGATGATTATAGGGGTCAGGGAGGAAGAAAGTGAGGACTGTGGGAACATCTCTTCGGAGATGGCAATTGTCCCTCACCTCTCTCCTACTGATAACTATCAGGAAATGCAAAATCTAACAATTTTCAAGAGAAGCCAGAAATTAATACATTTAGTTGAAATCTTCCCGTTAAAAAAAAATGTTGGTGACGAACGCAATCGCAGAAAGACACCGCATAGGCCAAACAAAACAGGCCTATAGTTGCAATAATGTTTGGAGTGGGAAAACAAGGAAAGAATTTGCATAGTTGGGGTAGAAGCTGCAAGTCTCTCTTATTTCCCAGCTTCCAGCAGTCTGATCTTACTCGGACGTGATCACTTTCTCCCTGGTAACACTGACGCAGAGAGGGAAAGGAGAAGATGGTGCTTGGAGAAAAGAAAAAAAAAAAAGAAAGAAAAGCAGACAGAAGAGTAGGTTGGGGCTTTTCAAAGAGGAAAGGAGGTGGCACAGTGGGATTTTGTCACACATCTGCAAAAGGAATGCAGAAAGCTTTCTTTGATCGGAGTTAGTTCTGTGCCAGACAAGAGGCTGTGAGGAATATGGACACGTAGGCAGAGGCACAGGCATCCTAGAGCTTGTAGTCTGGGGAAAACCAGAAGAACTTGAGAGATCATGAGATTCCAAAACCATTTGGGGTAAGTGTGACGTGGCCTGCCTGACAGGTGCTTATGGAGTTCCGAAGGAGGGAGAGGTAGTCTCAGACTTGGTATGTTGGGAGGGGCCCCTTAGGCCTGCAGTTGAAGGGTTTCATTCAGTAAATCTAAGTAGAGAGAGGTTGGTCAAGGGAAACTGCACAAATCAGGGTCCTAAGGGAAGAGGTCTCCGGGGGGGCCTGGCAGGGCATATAAATGAGTGAGGCGGGAGGGGGTGAGAGATTAGGCGTTGGTGGGGGCTCTGGCAAACCGGAGAGTGCCTGCTCTGTCCAAAGCACCTGCACTTCTCAGCTCCAGCCCATGACTTCCCTTGTGATCGCAAGGCTTCTCTTGAAAATTGTTATTGCGGGCACCTGGGTGGCTCAGTTGGTTAAGCGACTGCCTTCGGCTCAGGTCATGATCCTGGAGTCCCGGGATCGAGTCCCGCATCGGGCTCCCTGCTCGGCGGGGAGTCTGCTTCTCCCTCTGCCCCTCCCCCTCTCATGTGCTCTCTCTCATTCTCGCTCTCTCAAATAAATAAATAAATCTTAAAAAAAAAATTGTTATTGCAGTTGATAGAGCCTCAGATTTTTTTTTTTAATATTAGGACTTATTTATTTATAGTAGACTCTATGCCCAACATGGGGCTTAAAACTGGTGGCCAGGAGATCAAGAGTCACATCCTCCACAAACTGAGCCAGCCAGGCACCCCTTTTCCAAGATTTTGAAATAGAAGTTGGAAAGCCTTACTTCAGTGAGAAATCTCTAGGTCTGCCGTGAGTGTCCAGTGTGGGAACTGCCAGACACTTGTAGTTAGGTACATTTACATTCAGTGAAACTTCAGTAAAATACATAGTGTAGCTGCTCAGTTGTATCTCCTGCATTTCTAAGCGCTCATCAGCTGCTCATGGCTGGCGGCTATCCTCGGACTGTGCAGACTTAGACCGTTTCCATCAGCACACAAAGTTCTTTTGGACAGCGTTGCTCTGTCCAAAAGAAGTCGGACAGATTTTTCGACTTGATAACCAATAGAAAAATATTCAGATTAACTGTGGTGAAATAAAACCTCTTTATGGAGGCGGTAAGTGTTTAGATTGTTGCCTCCTTTCCATCCAAACAACGGCTCGGTAAGTGTTATTTACCGGATTGTGTGCCTATTGTTGCAGGCTAGAACGTATGGAAGACTAATTTCCCAAGAGGCCATGGCATTTCACAGGAGAATCCCTGCCTACCTCCTGCTCCCACCAGTCATAGAATGGCAGACCTTTAAAAAAAAAAAAAAAAAAACACATTAAAATTGCTTCGAATCCCTAGCGTTGGCTGAAATTGTTTTTTAAACTATTAAACAAGACATAAATGATGATAAAACAAGGCATATGTTCCTAAAGTTTACAGTTCTTGTGGCCCCATAAAGCCAAAATCAATTTGCAAATTAAATGTAAAACAAAGCAACCAAACCAATGTAATTCAAATTATAAACATCAGTTTAGTGGGAAGGGCGCTATTTTGCTGAGTTTAGTGGGAGGGGTGCTATTTTGCTGAGACTGAACAGCTTTCTTGAAACAAACATCTTGCCCAAGGCCGACCCTGTGATGTCCTCCCGTCTCCTGTCCTTTTTCCTCAGTTCCAACCGCAGCAAGACCTCCATTTGTACCATGATGTCTGTTGGCTTTAGGTGACCCCGAAGGCATTATTATGAACTAAATCCACCTCTGTCCTCTTCTCATTAGCCTGTGGCAATTAAAATCATCCTTTTTGGCATTTGTGCAATTAAAACATACCCCAGGCACTGAAACCAAATGGTAGTACTGGGTTATAAGGTAGTAAATCAATAATCTGCATAGACTGATTTTCTTCTCTTAGGTGGTTCTCCAAGTGAAAGCACAAAATTATAAAATTCTTGGAAAGAATTGGGAATGTCTGCAAGGTTCCAGGGGACCCCAAACCCCGCCCCACAGGGATTAGTGGGGAGCCCTGTACATAGAAGGTGCTAAAACTTGTTGAATTGAATTTATCTGTTGACAGAACAAGAACAAGTTCAATATTGGCTGAAGAGGGGGTTTGCTTTACTAACTGAAAAAGGATGTAAATATCAAAACATGGTCTTTGGACTTTGGGCGTGCCTGCCCCAAGTGGTAATGAGACCAGTTTGTTCTGTGGACTATGGGAGTATGCTGGAAAGCAGGTGATTTGGCCTGTGGGGAATTCTGCCCCTATCCAGAACCTTTTGTGCTTTCTAGATTAATTGGTGTAGCGCAGTGTAAATTTTTTTTTTTTTTTTTTGAGAGAGAGCACAAGAGGGGGGAGCGGGAGAGGGAGAAGCAGACCCCCGCTGAACAGGTAGCCCGATGCAGGACTCGATCCTGGGACTCCAGGATCATGACCTGAGCCGAAGGCAGTTGCCCAACCAACTGAGCCACCCAGGCGCCCAGCACAGTGTAAATTTATTTATGGTGAATTAGTATTGTGTAGTGGGTAAGAACACAAGCTGTAAAGTCAGAATATCTAGGTTTAAGGTCTGGCTCCACTCCTTGTTAGACAAGTGACTTTGGACAAATTACTTATCATCTCAGAGTCAGTCAGTCCCTTTCCTTCTCTGTAAAACAGAAGTAATACAGCACCGACCTCTGGGTTGTAGAGAGAAGGGAGTGAATCCATGCATGGAAAGCTCTTAGTGCGATGCCTGAGAAGGAGAAAATGCTTCATATTTTATTTTATTAAATATTGCTTCATGTTTATTTTGAACAATGCTTTCTATTTTATTTTATTAGCTTGTTTTTATTATTGGAATATGAAGAAAGAGATGGCTTCTTTCCTCTTTGGAGTGCTAAAGAGAGCTTATTGCAACACTGTGCAAGGAACTTCAGAATTGGCAGAGAAATTCTTTTTGCCTCAATATAAATTTCAATGGTCCCCACTCCCTTTTCTGCAATTTAAAAACCCAAAAAACTCGGACAATGCCATGGTGTCACAGACCTCATTTGGTGGGCAAACCAGAACTCACATGTTATTCTTTATAGTATTTATTCCATTTACTCTGAGTCGTCACAAGTCTCGATGCAGAAATAGTGATTTGGTTGCCAGACCCACTGAAGGTTACTTAAAATACAGTGTTTTTCATTGATTTACCCCATATTCTGAATTCTAGAACTCACTTGGGTCTCAGAGTTGTACTGTTGTGGGCCTGTATTCACCTTCTGAGTTTCCCCCAATAGGCTCCACACAGACATGCAGGTAGATGCATGACGTGAAATGCAGATGTTGTGGGCACAGCTTTTCTATTACATTTCAACATGGAAAGTTTAAAAACAGTAGAAACCAATAGCCTAGGAATCTAGACCCAAACTTCAGTTACTCTAGGATCCACCAGATTTGTTACCAGTGAGTCATCAGGCGTTTACTAAATGTTTAGGTGAGGACAGAATTATCCATAATAGCCTAAAATGGAAACAGCCCAAATACCCATCAACAGATGAATGGTTGAAGGAAATGTGCTATCTGCAGATGGTGGAGTATTGTCCGTTGATAAAAAGTAATGAAGTAGTGATGCATGCCGCAATGTGGATTAACCTTGAAAATGCTATTCTTCATGAAAGCAGCCAGACATAAAAGGCTGATATTGTTTGAGTCTATCATTTGTATGACATGGTGGGCCCTCTCATTGAGCCATACTTTGTGTGCCTGCCTTGTAATTATTTTTGTTGAGAAAGTGGGCATTTGGGATATTATAATGTGGTGGTGACTCTTGGAATCAGATTCTCCTTTCCCCTACCCCAGGGTTTGTTGCTACTGCTGCTTATGGATTGTAATGTTAGGTTAGTAACTTTTGCAGACTCTTTTTGCAGACTGTATTCTTTGTCGTGTGTGGTGAGCAAAGTCTCTGCTCTGTTAGTCTGTGCCCAGCTATGATTTGGCAGAGATTTCCTTAAGTGCCTGGAGTCCAATAAAGTCCCGGTCTTTGTGGTTGTGCTCTGTGTGAGTGTTGGGACACACCTTCAGCGCTCAGCGGGAGTTTGCACCTCTGCCTTCACCTTCACTTCCTGCTTACACAAACCGACGAGCAGCCAGAAGTGAGAGCTTAGAGCCTTCACAAGTGTTTTCTGAGCATGTGCCTGCCCTGGGCACATGGCATTCTTGAGTCGTTGAAATACGTGGACGGTTTTTATTTTTAAAATTTATTTTATTCTTAGTTAACTAGAGTCCATTGTTTACATTAGGATTCACTCTGTGTGTTGTGTAGTTCTGTGGGTTTTGGCTAATGTATAATGTCATGTACCTACTATTACATGAATCACACAGAGTAGTTTCACTCCCCTCAAAGTCCCTCCTGTGCTTTACCTCTTTATCCCTCCTCCCTCCCCTCGAACCCTGGCAACCACCAGTCTTTTAGTGTCTCCATAGTTTTGCCTTTTTCAGAATGCCATATGGTTAGAATCATATAATATGTAGTCTTTTCAGATCAGCTTTTTTCACTTAGCCACATGCATTTAAGGTTCCTCCATGTCTTTTTGTGGCTTGATAGCTCCTTGCCTTTTTTTTTTTTTTTTTTTAAGATTTTATTTATTTGAGACAGAGAGCAAGCACAAGCTGGGGGGAGGAGGAGGAGAAGGACAGAGGGAGAGAAGCAGGCTCCCCACCAAGCAGGGAGCCCAATGCTGGGCTCAATCCCAGGACCCCAGAATCATGACCCAAGCCAAAGGCAGATGTTTAACCAACTGAGCCACCCAGAAGCTGCTAGCTCCTTGCTTTTTATTGCTGAATAACATTCCATTGTACATATGTGCCATTCAGGATCACTTTTGTTTGGTTATCCATTCTCCTATTGAGAGACATCTTGGTTGCTTCTAGTTGTTTGCAGTTATGAATAAAGCTCCTGTAAACATTTGTGTGCAGGTTTTGTGTTGACATACGTTTCCGGCTCACTGGGGTAGATACCAAGGAGTGTGATGGCTGGATTGTATGGTGAGACCGTGTTTAGCTTTGTAAGAAACTGCCAGCATGGAAGCTTTTCAAAGCCCTTAGGCTTCAAAGTCTCTCACTGTTCACTCTTCCTCCTGGCTTTCAGTGGCATATCTGCTGTTGGCCCTGCTTCATTGCTTTTATTTTTTAATTTTTGAGCGTTTTTAGTTGAAGTATAATTCATATACGCTTATATTAATTTTGGGTGTACAATATTGCCTTTAATGTTTTCAACAAGTGCCATCCCCGTGACTGTTCTCTGCTGAGAAAGTTCCAAGTTAGGCAAAATCAAGGCAAGACCTCCATGTTAGCCCCTCAGGAACCCTCTGACAGGTCAGGACAGACAAGCTCAGCTGTGTGAGAACAAGATCGTCTCTGCTCCCTTCTGCACTAGGAGCCCACACCAGAACGTGGCTTCTGCCTTCAAAACCACTGCTGGGGGGGTGGGGGGGGATTGGGGGATGAGATAGGAGTAAGTTAAAATGCCACAGGACCATGTTTCATCCACCTTTGTCTTGCTAAGGGTCGTTTGTTTGCAGTAAACCTTTGACTATTTTCCAGAGTTCCAATAAAGTTGATTTTTTCATTGTTTCTGTGGTGGCATGGGTGGGAAGTTTTAAAGTTACTAACTCAGTCTTTTTCCTTCTCACAGGGCTATGTAGATAGTCTGTTTCCTCTTGAGTCAGTTTGGTAATTGGTCTCTTTTTACGAATTTGTCCATTTTTCTCAAAGTTAACCTAATTTGTTAGCATGCAGTTGTTTATAGTCATCTTTTATAATCCTTTCTGGTTTTGTTTCTGCTTTAATTTCTAATTTGAGTCATTTGAGTCTTTTTTCTCTTTTTGGGGGCGGGATAAATTCTACTAGTTCAGATGTTACATAGTTTATTCCTTTTCTTCCGGTAGTTACCCCTGGATTCTTTTAGCATAGGTAAAGTACAAAGTTAATCATTGTCTTTTCTTTTCCAAATGGTTCAAAACCTATATTAGCCTTTGAGCCAAGGTTTATGGGCAACCTCTTATGCCTTGTCTGAAAAAGTCTTTGTTGCACCCTCTTGATACTAGTTTCCCTGCACATTGAGTTCTGTGCCGGCTCTTGCCCTTCTGCTGGCGGTGTTATTCCTTGTCTCCTAGCCTCCGCTCTTCTGAGATGTTTGCCATCAAGCTAGTCCTCATCCCTTTGTAGACTGTTTGCCTCTTCTTTCTGGTCTTTTGTAGGGTTTTCTGTCTGTCTTTCATGGTCAGCAGTTCTACTATTGTGTGTTGAGGAATGAATTCATTTTTACTCATCCTGCTCTGCCTTGCAGTGCTTGGTCATTAACCATGTACCTTCAGGAATTATGAGCTTTAAGCCTGGTGTCCCTGCAATTCTGGAAATTCCTCCACCAATATCTCTTGAAGATGTTGTGTCTCCTGGAGTGCCTGGCTGGCTCAGTCAGTGGAGCCTGCAACTCTCGATCTTGGAGTCGTGAGTTCGAGCCCCACCCTGGGTGCAGAGATTACTTAAATATAAAATCTTAAAAAAAAGATGTGTCTTCTGTATTCTCTCCTCTTTTAGGGGGAAACCCCTATTGGACGGTGTTAGTCTTTTGCATTTACTTCTCCATTTGTACTGTCTCAGCTTCATATTTTCCATTCCTTTCTCTCTCTCTCTGCTGAATTCTGGGGAGATTTCCTCAGATTGCTCTGCCAGTTCATTATTTCTCTCTTCAGCACTGTTTCTTCTGCTGCTTAGCCCTTCCACGTGAGCTTTTAATTTAAATGTCTTCATGCAAGTTTCACTTGTTTGTTTGTTCTTGCCCTGAGCTGACTTACTCTTTTTTCATGCTAGGTTTTGTTGTCTCTCATTGCCCTGTTTTCTTCCTAACTCTTGGGGTACTTCTTGTGCGCAGAGTTTTTCCTCTTTTCTTTTTTAAGATTTTATTTATTTGAGAGGGAGAAACAGACTCCACGCTGAGCAGAGTGCCTGATACAGAGCTCGATCCCAGGACCCTGGGATCATGACCTGAGCTGAAAGCAGACACTTAACCCGCTGAGCCACCTGGGCACCCCGTGTGCAGTTTTTTCTTTTTGATTGTTTAGTTTTCCCATGGATGGCCTGGCTCTTCCAAGGTCCCAGATCTCCACTTCCTGCAAGCTCAGGGCCCTGTTTCCTTTTCTCCCAGGTCTGTTATGACCTTGGGTCCCAGCCTCCAGGGTAATGCTCTTTAATAGGAATATAATATGAACCATATATACATAATTTAAAGTTTTTTAGGAGCCACCTTGAAAAACTAAAAAGAGGAAGATGAAATTCATTTTAATCACATATTTCACCCACTGTATCCAAAATATTATCATTTCAACATGTAATAATATAAAAACATACTAAAGTTACTCTTTTTTTTTTTTTTTGGTACTAAGTCTTCCAAAATCAGTGTGCAGGTTAGACTTATGGCATGTCTCAGTTTGGGCCGGTCATGTGTCAAGTGCTTCACAGGCCCGTATGGCTAGTTGCCACCGTGTTGGACAACAGGCTCAGTATCTGAGTCTGACTTTCCCCTCTGGCCGACTTGAGCCAATGCCTTGCAGTTGCCTTTGTGTTTTCGCATTGTTGCTGGCACATGGGGTTTTGCCTGTCTCCTGAGCTCGGCTGTGTATTAAAAATTATCTTTTGTCATATTTCTCTGTGTTTATAGCTGGAGAAAGAGGTCAGTTCTGTCCACCACGTTGCCGGAATTCCTTTCATTTATTCCTTACAACAACCTTATGATGGAGGTACTTTTATGCCCAGTTTACAGATGAGGAAACTGGGGCTCGTGGAGCTTAAGTGACTTGCCCAAGTTCACATGGCTGTTAAGTGGCAGAGAACAGACCCAAACACAGGTCTGTTTGAATTCCAAGTCCACGCTACATCCATCACGCCATATTGCCATCTCATAATTTTGATTCCTCCTCATTCATTTTCAGGAATTAGACAGCACCAAGAGCTTTTCCTCCCTGACTCCTTACACGGCCTTGCTTGTCTGGAGAGTAGCTCTTGGCCAAGACCTGGCAGTGGAGAGCCATGGACCAGTACAGCCTCGGGGATGAGGGTGCCCTCCCTCCAGAGATGCATCTCCCTTCATTTTCCGAGAGCCAGGGACTCAATTGCAGCGACACCCTCAACCGGGATCTGGGTCCCAGCACACGAGACCTGCTCTACGCTGGCCTGAGTGGTTTGGACCTAGACCCCAGCCTCCCAACGCCCGACATGGCCAGCGAGGCACTGGAGGACAACTTAGACACACTGTCCCTGTACTCAGGGAAGGACAGTGACTCCGTGAAGCTGCTGGAGGAGTACGTAGACCCGGAATCCCAGGCTTCCTTACAAGGTGAGGCTGTCCACCTGGGTCCGAGGGCCCAGAGGGCTGTGTGAAGCTCCTGTGGCCGGCTTGGGGATTGGATAGGAAAATTTTTATCTTCCACAGGTGAATAGGGAACAGGGGACACTTTCTTTTTTAACTTGGGAATTGTTTCCAACTTCCTAGTCAAGGAAACAGAACACTGGTCCTAAGGAATAATGTTGAGAAACTGGGCCATTTGTGGATGTCCTGATCTTGTGTGTGGTGTGGGCAGACCTTTGAGTTCACAGGAGATTTTCCTACTGATTACATCTCAGAGGCCCTTTTCATGTTTGCAGAGTGACCTGGGACCCTGTCTGTCACTTGGTTGGCTAACTTTCCCCAGCCTCGCTGTCTTTATCCGTGAAGTGGGGGGATGAGAGTGCTCACTCTGCTTCCCCCCAGAGTAACAGCAGTAAGAAGCAAGAGAAGAGAGGAATGTAAAAGCATCACATGGACTGCAGAGCACAGGACAGATAGTGCTTATTTCCATCAGAATCGGTGGGGTTCATCCCAGACCGTCCATCAATTCAGTTCTAAGTCTCTCTCTCCAACAGTGGAGGAGCAAAAGGAGGACTGATGGGATAGTTAAAGGCCTTGGTGCAATTTTCATTTGGTTTGCTTTCAGGCTTCCCCTACAAGATAAATCCCGATTTTTAAAATTGTTTAAAAGATTTATTTATTTATTTGAGGGGGGGAGGGGCAGAGGGAGAGAGAGAATCTCAAGCAGACTCCCCACTGGGGCACAGAGCCCAACTCAGGGCTCGATTTCAGGACCCCAAGATCATGACCCGAGTGCAAATCAAGAGTTGGACGCTCAACCGACTGAGCCACCCAGGCGCCCCAAATTCAATTTTTGCTAACTCTTTTCATGGATAAGTTGTTTAGTTGGGTTAACTGAGCTAGAGCTCTTTGATAGTTATGTTCACACCACCTGCACGGAAGGCCACGTCCACGATGGCTCTGCAGAGCAGGTGTTAATGTCAGTTGGGATAAGCAGCTCAGGAAATGTCCTGAAGACTTGCTACAATGAGAAACTCCTGAAGCCCTCTCTCCATACAAGATGCAGTAGACAAGGGCTCAGCCTTGTTACCGTGTTGGAACGATGGCTGATATGAAATCTTAGAATCGTGGGACATGTGCAGTGTTGTAGGCATGGGGCCAGGCCTGTGGGAGGTACAAGAATTAGGGTCCTCAACCCCGGCCACAGAAACCACCTGAAGAATGCTGGTAGTGCAAATATGTGCGCATTTTGCTGGGCAAAGAAACTGTAGCTTTTGCCAGGTTTTCATGGGGGTCTGTGTCCCTCCCTGCAAAATGTGTTACAGTTCAGCTTTCCCTGGTGTGTTTTAAACTTGAATTCTTTTTTTACCTTATAAAGAGTCCACTGTACGTTATCAAGTTCTAACTCCTTATACTTCTCCGACTTAAGTTCAGGTTGATATAAATGCATACACTTGTATTCATTTTAATTAGGAAAGTAATACACGGTTATTAAAGAAAACTTAGCAAACAGAGAAAAGTCACATTAGGAAAACTCCCCAGCCTGACTCCTGCACGTAGATTTTGGAAAACACGAGTTAAGACACTCAGAAAAACAGGTGCATTAAGTGTGTGATGTGGTTTGAGGTTTTTCAAATGAGCATATTTGCTTTCTTATGTGAGGTATTCCCTTGTCATCATAAACTACTCCATCCTCCATCATGCTGTTTGACCATATTCCTGCTCGTTAGAGTGTTCGTGTTTCTGTGAACAACTTTTTACATGTCGAGCTTCCTTTCAGATGAGTTCTTTGAACGTATGCCTCCAAGTAGGTTTGCCTGGGGCGCCTGGGTGGCTCAGTCGTTAAGCGTCTGCCTTCGGCTCAGGTCATGATCCCAGGGTCCTGGGATCGAGCCCCACATCTGGCTCCCAGCTCATCGGGGAGCCTGCTTCTCCCTCTCCCACTCCCCCTGCTTATGTTCCCTCTCTCGCTGACTCTCTCTCTGTCAAATAAATAAATAAAATCTTAAGGAAAAAAAAAACAAAACAAGTAGGTTTGCCTGTCAGAGAACGTACACCGTTTTATAACACTCTCCTAACACTGCGTTCTGTGAAGATCCGGCAGCTTCCTTGGCCGGTGACCCTGCCTGATTTTCAGTGTCCTTGCCAATTTTTTGGAACAACGTTTTGTTTTCCGGTTTAATAGTTGCTTTAATGAGCATTTTTAAAGTAGCTTAGCAGGACTGAGGACTTCTCCGACGGGAGTCCTCTTATTCCGCATTTAAACTGTTGGGGTCAGTCGATCACTTGTCACAGTAATTTCGTACATGAAGAGGAGAGCAGGCACATTGAGAGACAGACGGCCCACGGCCGGACAGAGTTGGGAGACTCCAGTCCAGGCTCCTTCCTGCAGTGTCTCTCACGCTGCACCTGCTGTGCTCACTCCTGCCTCCCCACCCCCCGCCCCCCCCGCAGCACCCAAGAGAAGTGGCAGTTTCTAAACTTGCCATCTCATGAGGTGGTCCCAACCATCTTGAAGACCAATCTAAAGAGCAGGAATATTTCCACAGTTGGTCTGTCCACCAGACGATTGTGGAGTGACCACGAGTGCCCGGAGGGAATTCCAGGCGCTGGGGACAGCAGGAGCCCGCAGCGTCCTTGCATCCATGGGCCCTATGTGTCCAGTGATTTGAAATCTGCTTCTCTTTAGTCGGATGAAACCAAACCTAATCTCTGTCCCTTGGAGCAAGACAGAAGCGGGCGGTATCCTCCCCACACACTGGCCCTTGAGATGCTTGATGACCCTGCTCCTCTCCCGCCTGAGCATTCCCTGTCCCTTCCCCGGGTCCCCAGGTGAATGGTTTGTAACATACCTTTTATCATTTTACCCCAAGGGATACAGAAAACACGGAAACACATTCAAATACACGAGAAGAGGAAAATAGAAGTGGCCCATAATCCTCCCAGTCTATGCCATTTTCTCAGCTTGTTTTCTATTCAAATTGTTTTGTCTTTTTCTGTTTTGTAACAGATTGTTGTTTTCTCACTGAGTAGCGTGGCGTGAATATCCGTTCATGTCGTCAGATATTTTCCCACAGTTTTATCTTAAATGCTGTGCCCTAGACCATTGAAAGCGTCCTGTGGTCCCCCGCGTGCCCTTTTGTCAGATGCTAGGTTGTTTCTAACAGGAAACACAGTGCTACTGTTAACTGCTTTACCGGCTACCTCTTTGTACAAATCTATATTTATTCCTTTAACAACCCAGAAGTGGAGTTGGCTGCAAGGAAGGATTTGTACTTTGCTAAGGTCTTGGATTCTATTTTTCTGGCTTGGCCTTCTGAGAGCGCCATGGATGGTCTAACCATAAAGCCTGGCCCACAGTGGTCACCTTGTCCCAGACCGTCCCTCCAAGGGCCATCCCAGGGGGCTGGCCTGACTGGGGTCCCTTCTCCCCCTCCCCCTTTGTGCGCAAAGCTGCTGGAGTTGGAGGGCGTGGACCTGGCCCCTCTGCCCCAGCGGGCTGTAGCCCTGAGACCCTCTGAGTGCTTCGGCCATGCCCTCTGATGTCCCCACATGGCCCTAACCTGTGCTCTCTCCCTCTGTTTAGACCTGGGGCTCGGCGCCCTCAAGGTACCTAAGGAGGCTGACGAAGGAGGCAGGGCCACCTGTGGGAGTGCCAGGAAAGGAAAGCGGCAGCATGCTTCCCCCCAGAACCCACTTCTGGACTGCAGCCTCTGTGGGAAGGTGTTCAGCAGCGCCAGCTCCCTTAGCAAGCACTACCTGACACACAGCCAGGAGAGGAAGCACGTCTGCAAGATCTGCAGCAAGGCCTTCAAGCGCCAGGACCACCTGTATGTAGGAGTGTGGTTAGGGGGCTGGTGGGGAATGGGCGCGCTGCTCCTGGATCTCCCTCACACCCCTGCCAGGCCACCAGGCCCGCCCTCGGCAGGGGTCCCCTCCTCCCCAGATGGCTGTGAGCTATGCGCGGAAGCCCCCTCCGTTCTTCTCACAGTGCCAGCCCTCCGAGCCGTGGGGCTCGCTCTGCCGGGGACAGGTCCCCTCTGCCCGGCCCCCACGTTCACACCAGGGAGGAAACCGCTGCTTCGATTGCAGGCAGGACCCTTGAGGGTTTCAAGACACACAAGGGCTCACTCCCAAGGCAATTTTGTCATGCAGGGAATTGGGCTAACTTTATAGAGAAATGTTCGGAGTCCCCGGCAGGTGTCCGAGGAGGACGGATCTGCATCTCATGAGGAGTGTGTGTGGGAATAACTCAGGGGGCCTGAGAGATTCTGAAATGCCTGGCATTGGAGCATTAACGTATTTTTTAAACTCCTTTTTTTAAAAACAAAACAAAACTCTTGATTTAAAAAAATAAAGCCTATTGTAAGAGTTAGGAGCCAGAATTCCCTTTGTTCTCAGTATCTTGGAAATGATGAGCTTTTCTTGCTAGTGAGGCTGGAAAGGCAGACTTTTTTTCAAACCCAGACTCTTGCCAGTGGGAGATGGCAAGACCTTGCATTTTTATGATGCTCCTAACTAGAAACTGGGTCTCCCGACTCGTCCTCTGCAGCTCCCCTCAGAAGGGCTTTGGGGGGAGGGCTGTATTATTTACTGGAGATAACCCCATGTGCCATGGGGATTAGACTGGCCAGGGTAGGACTGTTGGGAACCTTAGAGCGGGATTTACTCATTTGTTTATGCCTACGATATGTTAACATAGCTGGAAGTATGACGTAAGCGTAGTACATATTCGTATTCGTTTATAATTGCAGAAATTACAGGAGGCACATTTGGCTGTTTGCTAGAAAGTTTTTACTGATGGGGCATCTGTAAATTTTTTTTCCCCAGGGGTAGGTTCCAGGTAGGTGTGTCCTTAGAGGAGTGCTATGGGAAGGCAAAGACTCTTTGGCTAAGGGAAGGGTCGTGCTCCATCCAGTAAGTATCTCCTCGAGTGTATCCTGCAGAACGTTGGTCCTCAGGGATGCTAAAAAGGGCTATTTGAATAGATGGTTCTGCGGGCAAGTAAGTTTGAGAGACATGGGAGGTGAGAGAGACGTCTGTGTCCTGTGTGGCTCTTAAATTTGCTACTCTGAACCTCCAAGGAGCAAAGAGTGTTTTTTTCAAAACTTCCTTGCCAGCTGAGCCCATGTCCTCAGGGAGCAACTCTGGAGGACTGGTGTTCCTTGGGAACTCACTTTGGGGAACGCCAGTCTGCCTTTCTTTGATTTTTTTCCCCCCCCTCCAATAAGGGGTTTGCTGAAAGGTTGGGGAGAGGAGAACCCTTTGTGTTGCCCTGGCCATCGGAGGGGCCGCTTGGGTCTTTGCTCATGGGGGGGCGAGTGTAGCTTCTGACTGGTGACATGGATGCACCACTGCCCCTTGGGGACCCACTTGGGGTCCCGCGGCGAGCAGCGGCCCAGGTACCTGCTGACTTGCTCCTCCCGTGTGGCTCCAGGACCGGGCACATGCTCACCCACCAGAAGACCAAGCCGTTCGTGTGCATCGAACAGGGCTGCAGCAAGAGCTACTGCGACTACCGCTCCCTGCGCCGCCACTACGAGGTGCAGCACGGCCTGTGCATCCTGAAGGAGGCCCCCCCGGACGAGGAGGCCTGCGGGGACTCCCCTCACGCTCACGAGGCGGCCGGCCAGCCCACAGCCGCTGGCCCGCGATCCCTGGCGCCCCCGGAAGCCAGGTCCCCGGGCTCCCTCTTGCCCAACCGAGACCTCCTGCGCTGCATCGTGAGCAGCATCGTCCACCAGAAGATTCCTTCCCCCGTCCCAGCAGCCACAGGGCCCTCAGACGGCGGGGAGGGGAGGAACGCGGCCTGTCCCTGCGCACCCTCTTCCGGGCCCTCCTCCTGCACCCCGGCAGGCATCCCGACGGCCCCCGGAAACCTGGGCACGGACGTTCCCGAGGAGCCTCGTCCCCCCAGGAAGGAGCCTGCCGCTGCCATGTTCACAGCCGTCCACTCGAGAGCTGTGGAGAACGGCAGCACCGACTCAGCCGAGTCCGAGCCCCCTGTGCTCCCGCTGCCGCCCACCCTGGAGGGCTGGCCTGAGGGTGGCCCCCTGCCTGCCTGCCTGCCTCTGTTCCGAGGCCAGACAGTGCCTGCCAGTTCCCAGCCAGCCAGCCACAACTTCCAGTGGCTCCGGAACCTGCCCAGCTGCCCCAAGAGCAAAGGGAACAACATGTTCATGGTCCACAAGGCCCCGTCAGTGCCGTCCCAGGAGGGCTGCGAGTCAGGCCCGGGGCCCAGCAGCACGTCCCCCGCAGGAGAGCCCCCGCCCAGCTCGGGTACCACCAGTCTGGAGGACACGTTGCCCTTCCCTGCCACGCTCCTGAAGGCACCTGGGGAGGCCTCCGGTGACTCCCGATATGCCGGCGGGGAAGACGTCTCCTGGGTTTCCAAGAAAAGCAAGTTTGACTGCGACTCTTTCTCATGGCAAAACCCTGGGGAGCCGGGCCTCCAGGATGCCCAAAAGCCGAGCGGGCTCCCGTCGGATGCCACGCCGCTCTTCCGGCAGCTCTTCCTGAAGTCCCAGGAGTCTCTGGTGAGCCATGAGCAGATGCAGGTGTTCCAGATGATCGCCAAGTCCCAGCGGATCTTCTCCCAGCTCCCCGGGCCTGAGGGCAAGCAGGCCGCCCTGAAGCCACTGCCGGGGCCATGGCCACAGCAGCCCCCGCCGCCGGCACCCCCTGTCGACTCGCTCCATGCTGGCCCCAGAAACCTGGAGCCAGAGGGGTCCCCAGCCCGCAGGAGGAAAATCACGCCCGCTTTCCCCCGGGAGGCCTCCCCAGCCAGCACCAGACGGGACTCGAAGGGAGGACCCAAAGTGGCCACTGCTCCGCCGTCCCTCACGGCCTCATCGTTGGACCCTCCCGGCAATCCAGACATCTCCTCTCTGGCCAAGCAGCTGAGATCCACAAAAGGGACCTTGGACCTGGGGGACATCTTCTCCCCCGGGGGCCCACGGCAGACCCAGTTAGGTGGGGAGGAGCCCCTCGGAGCCCAGCTCCCAGGGAAGCAGGCCCAGGCAGAGAATGACACAGCATTGGGGGCCACAAAAGGTGAAAAGAGCCAGGCCTGCGCCCGGGGCGGAGGCTACAGGCTCTTCTCAGGCAACCTCAGGTCCCAGCGCTTCTCGGGCTTCCGGAAGGAGAAGGTGAAAATGGATATGTGCTGCACGGCCTCCCCAAGCCAGGTAGCCATGGCCTCCTTCTCGTCGGCCGGGCCTCCGGCAGAGCCTCCCCAGGACTCCAAGTCCAAGCTGACCATATTCAACAGAATCCAGGTACCTGGGCTCTCCCTCACAAGACCCGACACCTGCTGGTGCTCTGGGCCGGAGTCTCATTCGTGACTTGCTCCTGCCTTTATTGGTTGGGCAGGCATTGTGTTTCATCTTAGGGGCTCCTCTGGGACAGGTTTAGATAGGCCGAAAGGAAGGTTCGTAGAGATTGTGGTTCCTCCTGTCACCCCCACCCCCCGAAAGAGCTGAGAATGAGGTCTTTAGAGTTGTCAGAGACGTTTTCTCCCCGAAGCTTTTCCAGCTTGCTTGCTTTTTGCCTTTCACTTCCTTTTGGATTGGCCTCCTTAAATTCTTCAGAGGATATAAAGGTAGAGATCTCGCCTCGGAAATATTTCTGCGTGTGATGCTGTCTCTCACCTGGTGGGAGTCACGGTCCCTTCGCCGGCCGGCACCTGCCGAGTGGTAGTAGCTCAGTCCTTGCGGTTGGCACCGGGTCTGGGCGCTCTTCCTTACCACGGCCCGAGGTCCAGCATCCTTCCCCTCACCCCACAGCTGCCTCTTTTTTTTTCTTAACAGCACGTATCATTTAATTCACCATTTTAAAGTGTACCCTCCAGTGGCGTTCAGTATATTCACAAGGTTGTGCATCTGTTACCACTCTTTGCCAGAACATTTTCATCACCCCAAAAAAGAAGTCCCACACCCTTAGTTGTCGGCCCCAATCTCTCCAGCCCTCCCGGCCCCCGGCAACCATGAATCTACCTTCTGTGTCGATGGATTTGCCCTTTCTGGACATTCCATATAATTGAAATCATACACCACGTGGCGTTCTGTAGTCTGGCTTCTTACACTTAGTGTGGTGTTTTCAAGGTTTGTCCACATTGTGGCGCCTGTCAGTGCTTTGTTCCTTTTTATGGCTGAGCAATGTTCCACTGTATGGTAGTGTCACATTTTGTTAATCTGTTCATGAGTTGATGGGCATTTGAGTTGTTCTCACTTCTCAGCCAGTGTGAATAGTACTGCTGTGAATGTTCGTGTACAAGGTTCTGTGTGGACATAGGTTTCCATTTCTCTTGGGAAATACCGGAGTGGGGCATTCCTGGGTCATATGGCAACTCTATGTTTAACCATCTGAGGGACTGTGAGACTTTTCCAAAGCAGCCACACCATTTAACGTCCCCACCCACAATACAGGAGGGCTCCAGCTTCTCCAAATCCTCACCAACACTGCTTGCTCTCTAGGCTTGTTATCCCAGCCACCTTCATGGGTGTGATGTGGTATCACATCGCTGTGCTTTGATTTGCATTACATCACCGTGCTTTGATTTGCATTGCCCTGGTGGCTGATGGTGCTGAGCATCTTTTCATGTGCTTAGTGGTCATTTGTAAATCCTCTTGAGTTAAGTGCCTTTCAGATCCTTTGCCCGTTTTTAAATTGGCTGATTGGACTTTTTATTACTGAGCTGTATAGGAGTTCTTTATGTATTATGAATACAACTCCCTTGTCAGGTATGTGACTTGTAGTGATTTTCTCCCATTCCGGGGGTCATCTTCTCACTTTCTTGATGGTGTCCTTTAAAGCACAGCAGTTCTGAGTTTTAATGAAGTCAAATTTGTCAGTTCTGTCTTTTCGTTTCAGTGTCATCCAAGGCCCCAGTGCCTCCTCCAAGGTCACGAAGAATTACACCTATGCTTTCTTCTCAGAGTCTTACAGTTGTAGCTCTTGCATGCCTCCTTTCCAATATGTTGGCTCAGATGTATTTTCATCTTCAGGGTGGAAATATCTACCGGCTCCCCCATCCGCTGAAGGAGGAGAACGTGGCAGGTGGATGGTAAGTTCAGAAGCCATACCCTGCCCAGCCCGGGGACGCTCAGCCCCTCTGATTCCTCTGGTGGCTTTCATGTGCTGGGCCTGGGTCACCGAGTTCTGGATGCTTCAGTCCTGAAGAGGTATGCACCCGGCCATGAAGAATTGGGGTATTCTCTCTCCACTTCTTAGGGTTCATCAAGAGTTGTCAGTGGATCAGACTTAAAAACAAACAAACAAAAACAAAGAGAAATTAGTGATGGGGACAAAGTTCCATTCTCCCGTTCTTCCCTCCTGCCATGTTTCCCCACAGTAACCAGCAAAATGGGGGCCCTGCAGACTGGGCAGAGCCAAGGAGCACTTATGTCTGCAAGAATTGCAGCCAGATGTTTTATACAGAGAAAGGGCTGAGCAGTCACATGTGTTTCCACAGTGACCAGTGGCCGTCACCTCGAGGGAAGCAGGAGCAGCAGGTGAAGGGGCGCGTGCAGTCGGCTCTGTGCTTGCAGGGTTTCTGGCAGGCTTTCAGGGATTAGGTGACGGGATGTCATTTATCTCAGGACGGAGATGTCCCGCTGGGGGAAGTGTGGGCAAGGGGCCAGGAGTCAGGGCTATGCTGCTCCCGGGGGTGGGGGCGGGGGGCCGGTACTGCAGGCTGGAGCAGCTCTTCCCCTCTGGCCCGCCCGTTAGTCTTAAAAAGCCATCGATTCTCTGCATTTAGGTGTTTGGCACGGAGTTTTGCAAGCCATTGAGACAGGTGTTGAGGCCAGAGGGGGACGGGCAGAGTCCCCCAGGAGCTAAGAAGTCCTTGGACAACCCGGCTGCAGCCTCTTTGGGGATCCCTGTGCCTGTAGTTCCAGGGAACCGACCCGCTGGGAGCTCCGCCAAGGTGGGTGCGGGTCAGGCTGCTTCCTTCCTGCTGCTTCCCCCACCTGCTGGCGGAAGCTGCGGGGGGCGGGGGGAGCCCAGACCAAACGTCAGAAAAATAGCTGAGTCTCGGGGAGCGCGCTCATTCAGTCGTTAACACGCTCGGAGCGTCCTCGGAGCCTGTCTGTGGTGGCGGCGCTGCGGACCCTGGTGACTGCGCCCCCGCGCCTGCCGGTCCAGTGGTCAGTAGACTTGTCCCCAGACAGTGGTGCCCCAGTGTGCGCCGGGCTGTGAGGGGGAGCAGAGAGAGCTGAGGGCATTCTGAGGGGCACCAGGGACTCCGCCTGAAGAGATCAGGGGTGTCTTCCTGGAGGAGACGGTGTGGGAGCTGAGACCTGGAGGAGAGGAGGAGAGACTGGCAGAGAGGAGGGGCGATTGCATGGAGGTGAGAGAGTTGCAAGTTCAAGTGACCAGTCCCTTCAGGCCGTACCAGAGGATCTCGCTGGACAAGCCTGTGCTGGACTCGGGGACGAGGTGCATGGATGCCTTTGCTCGTCTCAGGACCTGTCGCTGGTTCTCCTTTGGTCGTGCTGTGGTGGTGTCTGGCCCCCACTCTCTCGGGACCAGGCAGTTTAACAGCTGAAACTGGCCTCACCTGTTCCCACCTTTCCCTGAGTCAAGGCCTCTCCTTGAGGGCACGGGTGCATGGGAGGGCTCCAGCGGTTTACTTAGGATCTGGGGTCCAGCTCGGGCACGGGGGCCCTGCTCAGCTCCCTCTTCTGAGGGCCCCAGGCACGGATGTGCCGGGTTGCAGTCGTGTGTCCCTCTGTCTCCGGAGTCCGTCCTCTTTTCCCACTCTCCTGCTATCCTGAAGACTGAGCTGTGTGGTGGGTGGCCTCAGGTGATCCCCTGAGTCCTGAACTCTTTTCTTTCCCAGGGACAAGAGAAAGACGGGGAAGAGAGAGATAGCAAGGAGAGCAGCCAGCATAGGAAGCGGAAGAAGCGCCCCCAGCCCAAGGCATTGCTCGCCCCTCCTCCACCCTCTTCATCTGGGGAGCCGGGCCTGGGAGGATGCCACCAGAGCTGTCTGCGGTCTCCAGTGTTCCTCGTGGACCGCCTCCTCAAGGGATTGTTCCAGTGCTCTCCTTATACGCCGCCCCCGATGCTCAGCCCCATCCGGGAGGGCTCGGGACTGTACTTCAACACGCTCTGTTCCACCTCTGCTCATGCCGGTCCCGACAGACTCATCAGCAACATGCTCGGTGAGTGACGCTGGGCATCATTATGGTCTCTGCTCCGCGTGTGGCAGGCCTGCTGGGGGCCAGATCCACTCTCTCCTGCCGCACGGGGGCCAGACAGGCTCTCTGGCCCGTGGCTGTGCCTGGGGTGTGAGTCCTGCTGCTGTTGGGAGGTATCCCAGCACCCTCTGGGACCGGCAGCCGGCCAGGTGCTTGGAGTTTTACAGCCAGAAAGAAAATGCAGAGACCGTCCAGCCTGCCCACCCTTCTGCCTGCCTTTTGAGTAATTTTTAACAGTTTCGCCGGAATAGAATTCATAAACCACATGAATCACCCATTTAAAGTACACGGTATTTCTTTAGTATATTCACAGGGTTGCGCGCCCATCACACCATCTAATTTTAGGCCTTTTTTTTTTTTTTAAAGATTTTATTGATTTATTTGACAGAGAGAGACACAGCGAGAGAGGGAACACAAGCAGGGGAGTGGGAGAGGGAGAAGCAGGCTTCCCACCGAGCAGGGAGCCCAACGCAGGGCTCGATCCCAGGACCCTGGGATCACGACCCGAGCCGAAGGCAGACGCTTAACGACCGAGCCACCCAGGCACCCCTAATTTTAGGCCATTTTTGTCACCCCCGGAGGAAGCACTGTATCCATGCAGTTACGCACACCCCATTGCCCCCATCTCCCCAGCCCTGAGCAACCGCTAATCTGCTTTTTCTTTTTTCTTTTTTTTTTTTTTAAGATTTTATTTATTTATTTGCGAGAGAGAGGATGAGAGACAGAGAGCACGAGAGGGAAGAGGGCAGAGGGAGAAACAGACCCCCTGCTGAGCAGGGAGCCCGATGTGGGACTCGATCCCGGGACTCCAGGATCATGACCTGAGCCGAAGGCAGTCGCTCAACCAACTGAGCCACCCAGGCGCCCTAATCTGCTTTTTCTATGGATCTGCCCATTCCTAGTCATTTTGTATAATTGGAATCCTACAGTGGGTGACGTTTTGTGTTTAGTTTATTCACTTAGCATCCATGTTCACCACGTGATAGTATATGCCACGGCTTCATGCCTCTTTATGGCCCAATAATATCTCATGGTCTGGACATAGCACATTTTATCTGTCCATGCATCAGTTGGTGAGCATTTGGGTCATTTCTGTCTTTTGGCTACTGTGAATAATGCTGCTCATGAACATCCGTGTACGGATTTTTGTTGGACATATGTTTTCATTTCTCTCGCGTATATTCCCAGGAGGGCAATTGCTGGGTCATAGGGTAGCTCTATGTTTAACCACTTAAAGAGCTACCGGACCATTTCCAAAGTGATGGACCCATTTTAAATTCCCACCGGTGTCGTATGAAAGTTTCAGCTTCTCCACATCCCTGTCAACACTTGTGATCTTTCTTCTCACATAACCATCCTAGTATGTGTACAGTGGTTTCAATCTGCATTTCCCTGATGGCTGTTGAGACTGAGCATCTTTCTGTGTACTTACTGTCCATTTGTAATCTTTTCAGATCCTTCTCCCATTTTTTTAATTGAGTTGTTATCTTTTTATTACTCAGTTGTAAAAGTTTCTTATATATTCTGGAATTAAGCCCTTTATCAGATACACAGTTTGCAAATTCTCTCCCGTTTTGGGCAGGGTCTTTTCATTTTATTTGTGGTCTTGTTTGCAGGACTAAAGTTTTTAATTTCGATGAAATCCAATTCATTTTTTGTCACTTGTGCTTTTGGTGTTGTATCTAAGGTTTTGCCTGGGCGGAAGTCATGAAGATGTACGTCTGTGTTTTCTTGTAAGAGTTGTATCACTTTAAGTCTTAAATTCATGTCTGATCCATTTTAACGTTTATATATTGTGTAGGGTGGGAGTCCAAATTCATTCTTTTGCATGTGGATATCCACTGTTCCCGCACCATTTATTGAAAATACTGTTCCTTTCCTTTTGAATTGGCCTGGCACCCTGTGGAAAGCCAATTGACCATAAATGATTTGAGATTTTTCTTCCTTTTTTTTTTAAGATTTTATTTATTTGACAGGGACACAGCAAGAAAGGGAACACAAGCAGGGGGAGTGGGAGAGGGAGAAGCAGGATTCCCGCGGAGCAGGGAGCCCGATGCGGGGCTCGATCCCAGGACCCTGGGATCATGACCTGAGCCGAAGGCAGACGCTCAACGACTGAGCCACCCAGGCGCCCTTTCTTCTTTTTTAATACAGACGTTTACAGCTATAGATTTCTCTCAGGGCACCCCTTTAGCTGCATTTTACAAGTTTCAATATGTTATATTCTTATTTTCATTTATCTCAGAGTATGTTCTGATTTCTTTGTTCTTTTTTTTTTTTTTTTTTTTTAAAGATTTTATTTATTTATTTGACAGAGAGAGACACAGCGAGAGCAGGAACACAAGCAGGGGGAGTGGGAGAGGGAGAAGCAGGCCTCCCGCCAGGCAGGGAGCCCGATGCAGGGCTCGGTCCCAGGACCCTGGGACCATGACCCGAGCCGAAGGCAGACGCTTAACGACGGAGCCACCCGGGCGCCCCTGTTCTTTCTTTTTTTTAAAGATTTTATTTATTTGAGAGAGAGTGAGCGAGCACGAGTGGGGGTGGGGAGGGGCAGAGGGAGAGGGAGAAGCAGTCTCACTGCTGAGCAGGGAGCCCGATTCGGGGTTCGATCCCACATCACTGAGATAATGACCTGAGCCGAAGGCAGACGCTTAATCAACTGACCCAGCTAGGTGCCCTGATTTCTTTTTTGATACAGTGATTATTAAGGAGTGTGTCGTTTAATTTCCACATATTTGTGAATTTTCCAAATTGCCTTTTTTAAAATGATTTTTAATTTAATTCTATTTTAGCCAGAGAACATACTTTTTATTAGTTCCGTGCTTTTACATTTTTTGAAGCATATTTATGGGCTAGAATATGTTCTGTCCTGGAGAATGTTCCATGTGTAATTGAGAAGAATGTATTCTCCTGATGGTGGATGGACTATACTGTAGATATCTGCTATGTGTAGTTAGTTCAAGTATTATACTTCCTGTTGATCTTCTGCCTAGTTGTCCTATGCATTATTGAAAGTATTTAAATTTCCAAGTATTTTTTTTTTAAAGATTTGTTTATTTGAGAGAGAGAGTGCGCACATGCATGCATGGAGGGGGCAGAAGGAGAGGGAGAGTCCCAAGCACACTCCACATCGAGCATGGAGGCCAACTCAGGGCTTGACCCCACAGCCCCAAGATCACCACCTGAGCCAAAACCAAGAGTCATTCGCTCAATGGACTGTGCCACCCAAGCGCCCCTCCAACTATTATTTCTTAATTGTTCATTTTATCCTTCTGTCATTTGTTGCTTTATGTATTTAGGGACTCTGTTTTAGGTGCATTATGTTTATATAATTGCCATATTTTCTTGATGGCTTGACCTTTTACCATTATGGTATGATATCATTTATCATTATTACAATAATTTTGTCATTTTCTTGAGTAATATTTTTTGTTTTAAAGCCTAATTTGCAGGGGCACCTGGGTGGCTCAGTCAGTTAAGCATCCAACTCTTGATTTCAGCTCAGGTCATGATCTCAGGGTCACGAGATCTCCCGGCGTTGGGCTCCACACTCAGATGTCTGCTGGAGATTCTCTCTCTCCCTCTCCCCCTCCTCCCACTCTCTTTCTCTCTCTCTCTCTCTAGAATAAATAAATCTTTTTAAAAAAATGGTCTAATTTGCCTGACATTAGTATAGCTATTTCATGTCTTTTATGGTTGTTGTTTGCTTGGTGTGGTTTTTCCTGTTCTTTTACCTTCACCCTGTTTGTATCTTTGAAAATAAAGCAGGTCTCCTACAGGCAGCGTCAATTGGGTCATATTTTTTTATCCAGTCTGACAAACTGCCTTTTGATTGGTTTGTTTAAGCATTCTCTTTTAATGTTCCAGTGACACAGTTGCATTTGTATCTGCCATTTTGCTTTTTATTTTCTATATGTCTCATGGCATTTTCTCCTTCTGTTCCTCCTTTTCTGCTTTCTTTTGTATTAAGTGAGTATTTTCTTGTACAACACATCCCTTCCTTTAATTTTTCACTTTCTCTTAGTCATTTCTTAGGAGTTGCTCTAGGACTTAAAACATACATCTTCATTTATCAGAGTGTACTCAGTTGTGTATTAACTTAATAAAATATAGGAACATTGCTATCTAATTCCGTTTCTTCTAATCCTTTTGCTATTACTGTTACATATATGTATATAACAATGTTATATATGTATGTAGATAGTAGAAACCCGGAAGTACACTGTCATAATTATTACTTTATATAATTTTATGTTATATGAAAAAAGAGAATAAAGGAAAACAGGCATTATTTATAGAGTTTGTTGTATTACCCTTCTCATTAACCATTACTGATAACTTCATTTATTCCTGTGGATTCAAGTTACTGTCTGGGCTATTATTTCTTTACTCTAATGCAACCCCTTTGTGCTATTATTGCCACATATAGTGTATTTCTATATTTTATAGGCCCGCAATACATACTGTTTTATACAATTGTTTTTTAAGTCAATAAGAGAAGAAATATATGATTATAATTTTATAACTACCCATATAGTTACCTTTACCAGCACCCTTTGTTTTTTTGTTTTGATTCCCATTACTGTCTCGTGTCATTTGCTTTCAGTCTAAAGAACTTTCTTAGTTGTCTGTTACCGGTATGGAGATATAATTTACATAAAACTTATCCCTTTAAAGCATGTAATACAGTGGGTTTTATTACATTCACAGAACTGGGCAACCATTGCTCCCATCAAGTTTCAGACATTGTCATCACCCCCAAAAGAAGCCCCACCCTCATTCGCAGCCACTCCTGTCCCTGTCCCCCAACCCCAGCCATAGGTAACCTCTAGTTTACTCTCTGTCTCTATAGATTTGGCTAATCTGGACATTCCATATACATGTATTCCTGCAATATGTGGTCTTTTGTGACTGTCTCCTAGCATGATGTTTTTAGGTTTCACCTATGTTGCAGGATGTGTCCATATTCCATTCCTTTTTATGACTGACTGATATTCCACCTTTACTTTTTCTTTTTTTTTAAAGATTTATTTATTTTAAAGAGAGAGAGTGGGGGGGAGGGGCAAAAGGAGAGGGAGAGAGAATCTCAAGCAGACTCCCCACTGAATATGGAGCCTGACGCGGGGCTCGATACCACGACCCTGAGATCATGACCTGAGCTGAAACCAAGAATCAGACACTCAACTGACTGAGCCACCCGGGTGCCTTTCCACCTTTACTGTTTCTTATAAGACAGATCTAATAGCAACAAATCTCAATTTTTATTTATCTGAGAATGACTTTATTTCACAGGTTTTTTTTTAAAGATTTTATTTATTTATTTGAGAGAGAGAGAATGAGAGAGAGCACATGAGAGGGGGGAGGGTCAGAGGGAGAAGCAGACTCCCTGCCGTGCAGGGAGCCCGATGCAGGACTTGATCCAGGGACTCCAGGATCACGACCTGAGCCGAAGGCAGTCGCTTAACCAACTGAGCTACCCAGGCGCCCTCACAGTTATTTTTGAAAAGTAATTTGCTGGATATGATTCCTGGTTGACAGTTTTTTACTTTCAACAACTTGAATATGTTATCCTTCTGCCTTGTGACCTCCATTGTTTCCGACAAGAAGTCGGCTGTTAATCTTACTGGGGCACTCTTGCATGAAACAAGTTGTTTTTCTCTTTTTACTTACAAGATCTTCATCTTTGCCTTTCAACATTTTGCCTGTGATGGATGTGCCTAGATGTAGAGCTCTTCGTGTTTGTTCTCTTTGGAGTTTATAGAGTTTCCTGGATTATATCTTTTTTGTTTGTTTTACCAAATTTGGGAGGATTTCAGCTGTTGTATCAATGCCATGATACTTTACATGTTTTTTCGTCCCTTTCTTCTCTCTTTCTGGTACTCCATTGATCTATCTTCAGATTTGCTGATCATTTCTCCTGCCAACTGAAATCTGCTGTTGAGCCTCATCTCGGTTATTGTGATATATATTTTTTTTATTTGACAGAGAGAGACACAGCAAGAGAGGGAACACAAGCAGGGGGAGTGGGAGAGGGAGAAGCAGGCTTCCCGCTGAGCAGGGAGCCCGATGCGGGCCTCCATCCCAGGACCCTGGGATCATGACCTGAGCCGAAGGCAGACACATAACAACTTAGCCACCCAGGGGCCCCTATTGTGATTTTTTTGAAGATTTATTTCTTTTGTGGGGGGAGGGTCAGAGGGAGAGAGACAGTCTCAAGCAGACTCCCCACTGAGCACAGAGCCCCATGCAGGGCTCAATCTCATGACCTTGAGATCATGATCTGAGCTGAAATCAAGAGTCGGACTCTTAACTGACTGAACCACCCAGGTGCCCTGGTTATTGTACTTTCTTTTAACCCCAGAATTTCCATTTGGTTCTTTTTAAAAATCTTCTGTCTCTTACTGGTATTCTGTCTTTGATGAGAAATCATCATACCTCCCTTTAATTCTTTAAACATGGATACTACAGGGAGAGGGGGTCCATCTCCTTGGATGCACCTGCCTAGAGTAGGGCACTCCAGGTAGAGCTTCTGTTACATGGAGCTGGGGGTTGGGTGGCAGACAGATGCCACAGACTCTCACTGTTCTTACCAATATTTGGTCATTTTCTTAAATGATTATTTCCTTTTTTTTTAAGATTTTTTATTTATTTATTAGACAGAGATACAGCAAGAGAGGGAACACAAGCCGGGGGAGTGGGAGAGGGAGAAGCAGGCTTCCCGCTGAGCAGGGAGCCCGATGCGGGGCTCGATCCCAGGACCCTGGGACCATGACCTGAGCTGAAGGCAGACGCTTAACAACTGAGCCACCCAGGCATCCCTTAAATAGTATTTTCTAAAATGCTGTATGCCTTTAGGACAACTTCCAGAGACTTTAACTTTCTGTTTTTAAAAATAATTTTTATCAGTTAATTTGTTGTCTTGCTGAGTTCCTTATTCTGCTTTTTAGAAGTTCAATCCCTCCATGAAATCTTTTTTTTTTTTAAAGATTTTATTTATTTATTTGAGAGAGAGAATGAGAGAGAGCACGTGAGAGGGGGGAGGGCCAGAGGGAGGAGCAGACTCCCTGCCGAGCAGGGAGCCCGATGCGGGACTCGATCCCGGGACCCCAGGATCATGACCTGAGCCGAAGGCAGTCGCTTAACCAACTGAGCCACCCAGGCGCCCTCTTTTTTTTTTTTTTAATTGTGTGTTATCAGGGCACCTGGGTGGTACGGTCAGTTGAGTGACCACCTCTTGGTTTCAGCTCAGGTCATGATTTCAGGGTTGTGAGATCAGGCCCCACATGAGGCTCCATGCTCAGCACCAAGTCTGCTTAGGTTACTCTCTCTCCATCTCCCTCTGCCCCTCTCCCCTGCCTCTCTCTCTCAAATAAATCTTTTTAAATAAAATTGTGTTTTATCATGATAAGTTAACATGAGTCCCCCTTAAATGAGTAAGTATGCAGTACATCATTGTTGATTACAGGTACCACATTGTACAGTGGAGCTCTAGAGCTTATTCATCTGGCTTAACTGACACTTTATGCTCATTAATTAGTAAATACACGGGGCGCCTGGGTAGCTCAGAATGTTAAGCGTCTGCCTTCGGCTCAGGTCATGATCCCAGGGTCCTGGGATCAAGCCCCACGTCGGGCTCCTGGCTCAGCAGGGAGCCTGCTTCTCCCTCTCCCTCTGTCTCCCCTCCTGCTCATGCTCTCTCTCTCTGTGTCTCAAATGAATAAATAAAATCTTAAAAAAAAGAAAAAAGAAAAAAAATTAGTAAATACGCACGTCCCACTACCCCAGCCCTTGGCAACCACCATTCCACTTTTGATTATGTGAATTGGACTATTAAGATTTTTATTTATTTTGAGAGCGAGAGAGGGAGCATGCATGCAGGTGGGGGGAAGGGGCAGAGAGAGAAGGAGAGGGAGAGAATCTCCAGCAGGCCCCGTGCCGAGTGCAGAACCTGATGTGGGGCTTGATCCCAGGACCCCAAGATCATGACCCAAGCCAAAACCAAGAGTCGGACACAAACAACTGAGCCACACACGCGCCCCTGGAGTGGACTATTCTAGATACTTACATAAGCGGAGTCACGTAGTATTTCCTTCTCTGTGACTGGCTTGTTCCACTTGGCGTGATGTTCTCAAGGTTTATTCATGTTGTTGCATATTGAAGGTTCCTTTAAAAAAAAAAAAAGGTTAGCTAGTATTCCATTGTATGTAAATACCATTTTCCTTACCCACTCCTCTGCTGATGGACATTAGGTTGTTTCCACTTGGCTGTTGTGAATAATGCTCAGTAAATATGGAAGTGTAGATATCCCTGAGAGATTGATTTCAGTTCTTTTGTATAAATACCCAGAAGTGGGGGGGCACCTGGGTGGCTCAGTTGGTTAAGCGTCTGCCTTTGACTCAGGTCATGACCCCAGGGTCCTGGGATCGAGCCCCACTTGGGGCTCCCTGCTCAGTGGGGAACCTGCTTCTCCCTCTCCCTCTGCTATTCCCCCTGCTTTTGCTATCTGGCTCTATCTCTCTGTCAAAAGAAACAAATAAAATCTTTAAAAAAAAAAATACCCAGAAGTGGGATTGCTGGATCTTATGGTAGTTCTACTTCTAATTTTTTGAGTAATCTCCCTACCATGTGGTTTTAAAGAACCTGCTTTTAGCTGCTCTGCAAAGGCAGGCAGAAGGGGCCCCCCAGATCACTTACGGTCAGTCTTCTTGAGACTTTTTGTTGTTGTATGTTTTTTAGATCAAGTGGATGGCTCTTTCGGCATTTGCATGGTAAAGGATGACACCAAGATCAGCATCGAACCGTGAGTTGGAACAGATTTAGCACCTGAGGGTGGGTCCTTCCAAAGTGGGGGTGCTTTTACCCTCCCTGTGGGCCAGTGTCCGTTTTTCCCAGGGGCACCTTCATCATAGGGGATCTGGTCTAGCTACGGAGCCTCCCTAAGAGAGAAGTGGCGCACTTCTACGTGTGTATGTGGGAAACTCCCTCAGTATTCTTTCTGTCCAGAGATACCATAGCTGGGTCCAGGGGGACAGAATGCCCAGGACCCTGGGGTCCTAGGTAGAAGTGGTGGTGGTACCACCATGTGAGACTTTTGAGTGTCTGTGGAATGTGGCTAGATCGGTATGGCCGTGGGTGTAGAAGCATGCCGGCTGTAAGCGTATACCTCCCCTGCCCTAGACCCAAAGCGACTCCTGAGGCCAGAGGTACGGCAATAAGGAAAATGAGAGGAAGTAAGGAAATCCCCCCCTTGAGAGGTTTCTGGAATGCCTGCACATATCTCTCAGGGATGATGGACGCTGAACACGTCTGGCAGTGGCAGAGGGTTTGCACTGGGCAGGGCTGCAGCCGGAGAGCAGGGCACACCACCCGTCTCTGTTCCATTTCCCGTCTTGGTCACATGTGTATGTCTCACGTGTCTGTGTGTGTGGCCTTGTTTCAGACACATCAACATAGGAAGCCGGTTCCAGGCTGAGATCCCAGAGCTCCAGGAGAGATCGCTGACTGGAGTTGATGAGCACATAGCTTCTCTGGTCTGGAAGCCATGGGGAGATGTGATGACCAACCAAGAAACGCAGGACAGAGGTGGCTGAGACTTTGGGGCCAAATTCCCGAGGGCCCTGCCGCCACCCCCCACCCCCCACCCCGTACTCCCCTCGGCTGAGAAGCAGTACCCTGGGGTGAGGGGGTGGGGAAGGCTCGCCCTTGGTGCTGTGTGGCTTCTCTTGAGCTGCACTCCCCTACCCCCAGCTGCCTTCTCACACAAGCCCGGCCACGCTGTTCAGAGCAAGTGCCAGGAGCAGGGTTTGCGCCCTTTCTCCTTGTCTCTCCCTTCTCTCATCCCGCTTTCAGCTGAGACGTGAGAAGGCCGGTGACAAGGAGCCCCCTCTCAGTGCTGTCAGGGAAGTCTCCTCCCTGGAGCTCGCTGACTCCTTGTGTCTCCTCTCTCCCCCTGTGCTGGGACGTCTTGCTGCCGGAAACAGTGACTGAGCTCTGCAACGTGGCCTGCTCCAGCGTGATACCGGGAGGGGGCACCAACCTGGAGCTCGCGCTGCACTGCCTGCACGAAGCCCAGGGCAACGTTCAGGTGAAGTGGAGGCAGGGTTAGGGCAAGGGGGCATCTGCGGAAGCCCCCTCCCCTCCTGGGGCCGGGACCGGCAGGTGCATGCCGTGTGCAGTCTGCTTGGGGGTTTGCGGCTCACGAAAAGTGAAGGCGGGCCACTGTCCTTCGACCCAGTGGCTTTGGGATTGGTGTGGTCCTTGTGAGCCGCAGCTGTGGGCTCAGTGAGTCAGCTGTCTGGGTGGTGCAACAATACCCTGGGGTCCTCGGAGACATCTCGGGGGCACTGGCCAGTCAGCGCCCCAGAGACCCATCAGCTTGGGTCCTGTGCTAATTGGGTTTACTTATTGAGCTTTCTCTCTTCGATTAAAAACCCGTGTATGGGGCGCCTGGGTGGCTCAGTTGGTTAAGCGACTGCCTTCGGCTCAGATCATGATCCTGGAGTCCCTGGATCGAGTCCCGCATCGGGCTCCCTGCTCAGCGGGGAGTCAGCTTCTCCCTCTGACTCTCCCCCCTCTCATGCTCTCTGTCTCTCATTCTCTCTGTCTCAAATAAATAAATAAAATCTTTAAAAAAAATAAAAATAAAAACCCATGTATGAAAACCTCTGATGCAGTAGAATGGCCTCTGCCTCCTCCAGGGACCCTCTTCACAGTCTTGAGTAGTGGGAGAGGAAAAGTCCCATCACCTGAGGTTGGTCCCCAAGAATCAGTGCCACGGTCATGCTTTTTCTTGAGCCGAGAGGCAGCGGCCGGCACGTAGTAGGTGCTCAGCAGAGTGATCAACACATCTTTATGGGGTTCAACTGAGTGCTTGGTAATGTGGTGGCGCTGGGGCCAGGGCCGGCTTGGGGGCCCCAGCCTTGGTTTCGTGCTCTGCTGCTGCCATCTTGAAATTCTTAATAAGTTTTGAACAAGGGCCCACGTTTTCATTTTGTGCTGGGTCCCACAGATCCCCTGGCGGGACCTGACTGTGGTTCCTCAGGGGAGCAGGACAAAATCCCTCTCTTTGTGGGCTTACATTTTAGAAGAGTCAAAACAGGGGGCGCCTGGGTGACTCAGTTGGTTAAGCGACTGCCTTCCGCTCAGGTCATGATCCTGGAGTCCCGGGATCGAGTCCCGCGTCGGGCTCCCTGCTCAGCGGGGGGTCTGCTTCTCCCTCTGACCCTCCTCCCTCTCGTGCTCTCTGTCTCTCATTCTCTCTCTCTCTCAAATAAATAAAATCTTTAAAAAAAAAAAAAAGTCAAAACAGGAAGTACGTTTTAGAAGATTGCTGGATAGTGGTTAGTGCTATGAAGGAAATAAAGGAGGGCAGTGGGCAAGGGCAGTGCTATTCCAAATGCTGGTCCTTGATGGTAAGGAGTGTGCACCAGAATAAATCCATACACTGTCTCCTGCATCAGGAGCACCTTGCCGTGAGAAACCTACGTCAGCTGCACTCAGCAGTCTGCTTAGTGGTGTGGTCCGCGGGGCCACAAGTGGTTTACAGGTGGTGGCTGGTCCGTGGACCAACCACACACCGGGTAGTAGGGCTAGGGAAGGCCTTAGGGAGAGCTAGAAGTGTCTTTGGAAGGAAGGAATGGAGGGAGACTCTTCATTCCCTCCCTGTGTAAAGTAGCCCACAACTCCTCTTGTTCCAGATTGCCCTGGAGACCCTCTTACTCCGAGGACCCCAGAAGCCGCAGACTCACCCGCTGGCCGACTACCGCTACACAGGTGACTGGACGAGGCTGTGGGTGTGGTTTTTGCCAGGCAAGACCTGTGAACAGTCAGTCCCAACAGCAAGCTTTGCCTGTGCCTTTTGGGAGTTCTCTTGGGGTCTTCATCTGTCTTTCCAGAAAGGCCTCTCCTCTCCCAGGGGGGTGGGGGTGGGGTGGGGTACTCTGGCATGTTTCCTTCTAGTTGCGTCCTACCATCCCCTTTCCGGTGGTTCCCTCGTGGGCTGTGCCCAACCTGGAAGGGGATGCCCCTGACCAGGGAGAGGCGTAGGCAGGCTGAGCTTCAGCAGTGGGGCGCGCCAGCCCTGGAGTCAGGCAGTCTGGGGCCCTCCCCCAGCCTCAGCAAGTCTCTCAACCAGTGCAAGCCGTGGCTGCCTCCGTAAAGGGCAGATCTTAACGGGCCCTACCTGCTAAGGTTTTTGTCAGGATTGTAGGAGATAAAGGAACTAAGGGGCTTAGCAGAATGTTTGACACATAACTGTGCTTAGTGATGGCAGCTTTAAAAGGAGGGTGGTCTGCACGTCAGCCCTGTCCTCCCCTCCCCGCCCCCCGTGCTTGGCTTTCTCTAATAGGTTCAGACATCTGGACCCCCATGGAGAAGAGGCTTTTTAAGAAGGCATTCTGTGCCCACAAGAAGGACTTCTACTTGATACACAAGACGGTAAGGTGAATGTGGGTGCGCTGGTGTAGACAGGGCCTCGCCTCACACAGCTGAGCCGAACTAGAGCAGAAGGGCCTGTCGGGGGTGATGCTCTGCTTGTCTCAGAAACGGTTCATAATTTTAAAACGCCATTGTTGTGAACACCTCCAAACAGCCCAGAAATGCATCAAGGCTCAGTGCTCAAATAAATGAACGCTCCCATCCTCAGCTTGAGAAGTGCTCCGGTAAAGGCCTCCTTCTGGTGGCTAACGTCGGCCTGTTTGCTCGTGCGCCTCAGCTTTGCGCTCCCCGTGCACGTCTCACACGCATACGTGCGCGTGCTTATGAAAGGCTGAGATCCTACCACACTGGATATCCTGCTGGGTTTTTGTTCTTTTGTTAATCTGATGTACACAAAACCGCACATAATCAAAGTGTAACATTTGATGTTTTTGTGTATTTACACACCTACAAGGCCATTCACACGGTCAAGATCACAGATACATCCGTCACCCCCACACATTTCCGCCTGCCCCTCGGTCCTCTTTCCTGCCACCTCTGTCCCTAGTCCACTCCTTGCCTCCTTTCTGTCACTGTAAATTAGTTTGCGTTTTCCAGAGTTTTCTATGAATGGAATCGTCATACGACATGTGCTCTGCTTACACCTAGCATCAGTGAGATCCATCCGTGTTGCTGAGTACCAGTCGTTCACCCCTTTTCATTGCCGGGGAATGTTTCATTGCGTGGGTGTACCACCATCTATTTAATCTTTCACCTGTTGCCATCTGGGTGGTTTCCAGATATCAGCAATTATAGATACAGCTGCCGTGAACACTCATTCACATACAGGGCTCTCAAGGACCAGCACTGTTTTTCTTCGGGGTAAATACCTAGCCGGGGGAATGAGTACATCATATGGTGAGTGTCATGTTTCACTTTGAAGAAACCGCCAAATGGTTATCCAAGGCGGTAGGTCGTAGCACTTGACGTGCCCACGGGCAGCGCTCACAAGAGTTCCCGGTGCTGCGCGCCCTCCCCAGCACGCCCCGCGGTCAGGCTTCTTTTTGCCATTCTGATGAGCACACAGCGTTCTCTCACTGCGCTTCCCGAAAGACAAACGATGCTGAGCATCTTTCCACCTGCTTGTTCGCTTTCGTTGTGCCTCGTGGTAAGGTGTCTGCTCCCAATCCTTTGCCTATGTTTTTTGGGGGGGTGTTTGTGTTTTTATTAAACTGTGGGGGTTCTTTATTCGTTCCGAACACAAACTCTTCATCCAGATACCTGCTTTGCAGATATTTGTTCCCGGTCTCTGACTTCACAGTTTCGGTTCAACAGTGTCTTTTGAGGAAAAATTTTAGACTTTGAGTAAGCTCAATTTATTAATTTTTCTCTTATGGATCATGCTTCTGGTGGCGTCTCTAAGAAACCTTTGCCTACCCAAAGTCATCAAGATTTTCCCCTATGTTTTCTTCTAGAAGTGTTATGGTTTTCAGTTTTAGGTTTAGATTTATGACCTGTTCTGGATTGATATGCAAGGTATGGATTGGAGTTCATTTTTTGCATATGAATATTTAATTGTTCCAATACCTTTTGTTGAAGAAACTACGTTTTCTCCACTCAACGGTCTTTGTGCCTCAGCCAAATATCAGTTGGCCATATACGTATGTGTTTATTTCTGGGCTATCCGTTTTGTTCAGTTGATCTATTTGTCTACTTTTTTTTTTTTTAAAGATTTTATTTATTTATTTGACAGAGAGACACAGTGAGAGAGGGAACACAAGCAGGGGGAGCGGGGGAGGGAGAAGCAGGCTTCCCGCAGAGCAGGGAGCCCGATGCGGGACTTGATTCCAGGACCCTGGGACCATGACCTGAGCCGAAGGCAGATGCTTAACGACTGAGCCACCCAGGCGCCCCCTGTTGGCCTACTATTAAGCTGTTAGCATGCTCTTTATTACTGTTGATTTATATAATAAGTCATGAAATCAGAAAACGTTAGTTCTTCAACTCTGTTACTCTTTTTCAAAGTGTTTTCTATCCTAGGTCCTTTGCATTTCCATGTGAATTATAGAATTAGCTTGTCAATTTCTTTAAAAAAACTGACAGGATCTTGTTTGGTACATTGACTCTCTAGGTCAATTGCAGAGAATCGATACCTTAGTAGTATCTGATCTTCTGACCAGTGAACGAAGTATATTTATTTACTTAAGTCTTTAATTTCCGTCCATGGTGTTTTGAGGGAAGTTTTACTGTGTAGGTGTTGCACATCTGACCTCCAGCTTATTCCTAAGTAGTTCTACTTTTTCTGCTGTTATGGAAGGTTCTTTTTAATTCTGATTTCAGTGGCTTCTTGTTAAATACATAGAAATAAGATTGAAATAATATTGATCTTGTGTTCTACAGTCTTGCTAAGCTCATTTATTAGTTTTTATAGCTTTTTTGCAGATTCTGTTGGGTTCTCTACATAGGCCATCATATCATCTGCAGATAAAGACAGTTTCATTTCTTCCTTTCCAGTCTGGATGCCTTTGATTTTTTTCTTGCCTCACTGCACTGTAGAACGTCCAGTACCTTGTTAGTAGAAATGGTGAGAGTGGACCTTCTGGACTTGTTCATGATCTTAGAGGGAAGCCAGCCCCTATTTTCCCTCTTAAGTATGACATTAGCTGTGGGGTCTTTGTAGATGTTGCTGATCAGGTTGAAGAAATTCCTCTTATTCCCAGTTTGCTGAGAGTTTGTTCAGTAAAGGATATGGGGTTGTATTGATAGTGCTTTTTCTGCATCTGTTGAGATGCTCATATGGTTATTCTTTTTTATTTTAGTATGGCCAATTATATTGATTTTTTATTGTTAAATCAACCTCACATTTCTGGGATGAGCTCCACTTGGTCCCGAAGTCTTGTCCTTTGTATATATATTGTTGGATTCTATTTATTAACACTTGGTTTAGAAGTTTTCATCTGTGTTTGTGAGGGATATTAGTCTGTAGCTTTCTTTTCCTTGTAATATCTTTGTCTGTCTTTCATATCAGGGTAATGCTGACCTTATTGAATGAGCTGGGAAGTATTCCCTCCTCTTCAATTTTTTGGAAGAATTTGTTTAGAATCAGCTTTATTTATTACTTAAATATTTGGTGGTGAAGCCACCTCAGCCTGGAGTTTTCTTTGTGGGAAGGTTTTGAAGTGCAGATTCAGGTTATTTCATAGATGTAGGGCGATTCACATTATCATGTCTTCTTGGTGGTTTTTCTTTCGAGAAATTTGTTCGTTTCTTCTAAGTTGTCTGATATATTAGCTAAAATTGTTCATAATAGTCTCATATTGTGCTTTTTATATTCATTGACTATAGGGATGTCACCTCTCTCATTCTTGATATCAGTAACTGGTCTTTTTTTTCCTGACCAGTCTGGCTAGAGATTTATCAATTTTACTGATTTTCTCAAAAAAACCAGCTTTGGCTTGTTGATTTTTTTTTCTATTTAATTGATTTCTGCTCTGCTGTTTATTATTTCTTTTTTTTTAAGATTTTATTTTATTTATTTGATAGAGAGATGGAGAGCAGGAACACAAGCAGGGGGGGTGGGAGAGGGAGAAGCAGGCTTGCCGCAGAGCAGAGAGCCCGATGCGGGGCTCGATCCCAGGACCTTGGGATAATGACCTGAGCTGAAGGCAGACACTTAACGACTGAGCCACCCAGGCACCCCTGCTGTTTATTATTTCATTTCTTCTGCTTGCTTTGAGTTTAATTTGTTGTTCTTTTTCTAGCTTTTGAAGGTAGAGACTGAGATCATTGATATGAAACCTTTCTTCTTCCCTAATATAGGTATTTAGTGCTACAAATTTTCCTCAAAGTACTGCTTTGATACATATGTTGGGTTTTCATTTTTATTGAGTTCAAAATACATTTTCACTTCCCTTTTGATTTCTTTTTTGACCTATGAGTTGTTTAGAAGTGTGTTATTTAGTCTCCAGATATTTTAGGATTTTCCAGAGTTCTTCTGTTACTGACTTTTAATTTAATGTCACTGTGGTCAGAGAAATACTTCATATGACTCAAATCCTTTTAAATTTTTTGATCATTGATTATGGCCCAGAATATGGTCTACATCTTAGTAGATGTCCTGAGCACACTTGAAGAAGCTGTATTCTGCTGCTGTTGACTGGAGCTCTAGAAATATCAGTTCAAGATGGTTGATAATGTGGTTTGGGTCTTCCATCCCTTTACTGTTTCCTTGTCCTAGCAATTATTGGGAATGGGTTATTAAAATATTTGGCTGTAACTATGGATCTGTTTTTCCCTGTAGTTCTTTTTTTTTTAAATATTTTATTTATTTATTTGAGAGAGAGAGAGCACATGAGAGGAGGGAGGGTCAGAGGGAGAAGCAGACTCCCCGCCAAGCAGGGAGCCAGATGCGGGACTCGATCCAGGGACTCCAGGATCATGACCTGAGCCGAAGGCAGTCGCTTAACCACCTGAGCCACCCAGGCGCCCCTTCCTTGTAGTTCTATCAGGTTTTGCTTCGTGTATTTTGAAGCTCTGACTTAGATGCGTGAACATTTAGGATTCTTATGTCTTCTTGATTAATTGACCTTTTTATCATAATGAAATGATTTCCTTTATGCCTGGTATTATTCTTTGCTCTGAAATCTATTTTTCTGCTATTATATAGCCAACTACTCCAACTTTCTTATAATGGGTGTTTGTATGGTATAATCTCTTACTTTTAACCTATTTGTGTTTTTATATTTAAAGTGTATTTTTATAAGTAGCATGTATTAGATGGTGCTTTTTTATTTGTTGTAATCGAAGTATAATTAACATAGAGTGTTATATTAGTTTCAGGTGCACAATATAATAATTCAGCACTTCTGAGCTCATCAAAATAAGTGTGCTATTGATCCCCATCACCTATTTCCCCCTCCCCCCACCCACCTCCCATCTGAGAACCACCAGCTTGTTCTCTGTGTTTAAGAATCTGTCTTAACTGTCTTTTTTCTTTTTTTGTTTCTTAAATTCCACACATGAGTGAGATCATATGGTATTTGTCTTTCTCTGACTTATTTCACTTGGCGTTATACTCTCCAGATCCAACCATGTTGTCACAAATGGCAAGATTTCATTCCTTTTTATAGTTGAGTAATATTCTGTTATATGCTTTTTTAAAAAAATATCCAGCCTTTTAATTAGGGTGTTTAGACCATTCACATTTAACGTGATTATTGAGATGGTTAGGTTTAAGTCCATCACCTTGCTGTGTGTATTCTGTTTGACTCATCTGTTCTTTGTTTCTCCTTTTTGCAATTTTTCTGCGTTCTTTTGGATTAATGTAGTAAATTTTAGGATTCCATTTTATCTCCTTTGTTGGCTTATTGGCTATAACTCTTTTGTTATTTTGGTGGTTGCTTTAGGGTTTATACTATGCATCATTAACTTATCACTGTTGAGCCTTCAAGTGATTTGATAGCACTTCATGTGCAGAATGAAAACCACAGAGCAGCAGGCTTCCATCTCTCCTCCTGGCCTTTATACTGTGATTGTTATGCCTTTTATATATGTTACGAACCCCTCAATACCTTGTTACTGTTTTTGTTTGAACAGCCAACTATGTTTAGAGAGATTTAAAATACAAAGTCTTGGGGCGCCTGGGTGGCTCAGTCATTAAGCGTCTGCCTTCAGCTCAGGTCATGATCCCAGGGTCCTGGGATCGAGCCCCGCATCGGGTTCCCTGCTCCATGGGAAGCCTGCTTCTCCCTCTCCCACCCCCCCTGCTTGTGTTCCCTCTCTGGCTGTCTTTCTGTCAAATAAATAAAACCTTTAAATAAAAATAAATAAGTAAATAAATAAATAAAAGTAAAATACAAAGTCTTATTTTTTACCCACATAGTTAGCATTTTTACTGCACTTGCATCCCTTTGTACACATCCGTGTTTTCATCTGGCATCATTTTCCAGAAAGAAATAGATGTGAATCCTTTACCACTTCTTGTGGTTCAGGTTTGCAGTCATGGATTTTTTCCAGCTTCTGTGTATTGAAAAAAGTCTTTATTTTGCCTCCATTTTTGAAAGCTATCTTTGCTAGGTATGGAATTCTAGTTTGACAGTTTTTTTTTTTTTTAATTCTTGAAGTCATTTAAAGATGTTGCTCTATTTTCTTCTTGATTTTGTTTCCACCAAGAAATCTACAGATTTCCTTGTCTCTGTTCCTCTTTATAAAACATGTATTTTGTTTGTTTGTTTGTTTGTGTGGTGGCTGTTTATATGAATTTCTCTTCATCCCTGGTTTTGAGCAGTTTTATTATGATGTGCTTCAGTATGGTTTTCTTCATTTTTTTTCTTGTGGTTGGGGTTGGTTGAGCTTCTTAGACCTGTGGGTTTGTAGTTCTCATTAAATTTGGGGAAATTTGGCCTTCTTTCTTCAGATATTTGTGTCCCTCCCTTCTCCTTCAAGGACTCCATCGACGTGGGGGGGGGGGAGGCTTCCTGCCCTTGCCCCATGGCTCACTCATGCTCTTTTTCATTTTTCCCATCTGTTTTCCTCTGTGTGTTTCATTTCGGATGGTTTCTATTGCTGTATCTTCAAGTTCAGTCATCTTTCTTCCTGCAGTGCCAAGTCTGCCATTAATCCCATGCTGTGCAGTTTTCCTCTCGGACATTATGGTTTTTGTCCCTAAAAGTTTTCTTTGGGTCTCTTTCATATCTTCCATGTCGTTACTTAAATTTTTGATCAAATATTATGCAGATATAATAAATTTAATGTCCTTCCCTGCTAATTCAAACATCTGCAAGTATTCTGACTTGATTCTGACAGGTTGATTTTTCTCATTATATGTCATATTTTCCTGCTTCTTTGTATGCCTGGTGATTTTTCACTGGATTCCAGGCATTGTGAATTTTAGCTTGTTGGGTGCTGGATATTTTTGCATCTTATAAATATTCTTTTTTTTTTTTTTAAAGATTTTATTTATTTGACAGAGAGAGAGGGAACACAAGCAGGGGGAGCGGGAGAGGGAGAAGCAGGCTTCCCGCCGAGCAGGGAGCCCGATGTGGGGCTCGATCCCAGGACCCTGGGATCATGACCTGAGCCGAAGGCAGACGTTTAACAACTGAGCCACCCAGGTGCCCCTGCATCTTATAAATATTCTTGACCTTTGTTCTGGCACAGTTACTTGAAAACAACTTGTTCCTTTTGGGTATTGCTTTGGGTTTCTTAAGGCGGTACCAGAACAGTTTTTTGTCTAGGGTTAATTATTTCTCATTTCTGAGGTGAAACCCTTCTCATTACTCTACCAGTGTCCCGTGAATTAGGTTTTCCACCCCCAGCTGGTGGGGACAGGCACCGTTCCTGGCCCCTGAGAGCCACAGGCGCCTTTCCCTCTGATCCTTTCAGATGGATCTTTACTTAGCATTGGCTTGTCTCTTCACACCCACTTCACTGAATCCTTGAGGGGAACTCTGTCTAGATCTCTGGCATTTTTCTCCGTGCTGCTGTCTGCTCTGCTGTCCTCTGTCCTGTGGACTCTTGCCACCTTGGTCTCCCTAGGCACTAGGCTCCTCTCAGCTAAGGAGTCTGCTGGTCCCTACCCCTGCGCCGTGGTCTGGAAACTCTCCCAAGGTGGTAGTGTATTTTCTACCTCTCAGAAAGGTGTTTTTTGACTGATGCCTAGGGTTTTACCAACCACTGTTTCCTATATTTTGCCTGTGTCTTTTCATTGTTTGGGATGGGAGGGAGATCTAGCTCTTAGTTTGTGACAACACACAAAGCTGAAAAAATTCACACAGAGAAGGTATTTTCTGAAGTGAGCTCCAGATACTAAATGGCCAATTGAATTTACCTGAGAAATGTTCCTTCTGGAGCAATTAATAAACTTTTCCATCCTGTTTTGTTTTTACAGATTTTATTGTTAACGGAATCACTTCTTAGTGGAGGGAGGAGCAAACAGTGGGGTCTAAATGGCCGGGATCAAATTGTGCCCTCAGAACCTCTTCCTCCTCTCATGGGCCACTTCCCTCTGGACTTCACGGCCCTGCCTCACTGTCCAAAGGCTATGTGGCCCCCACTGCCTCAGGGCATTCTGCTTTCATGAGTCCCAGTTGGCAGACACGTGGCTCCTAGGCATGATGGCGCCATGAGCATCCTTGTAACATGCCTCCCAGTGCACCTTCCCATAGGGCAGGATCTCTGGGATGGACCTGCCCCCTGGGGTGTGCAGGGCTTAGCCAGTGTCAGCTGTGGGGGCTTCACCCTGAACCCCTCGTCACCTGTGAGGACTTTGCGATTCTCTGCCCCTTGCAGTGAAGGGGCACACCAGGCCAACGCAGAGAGACATTTCAGGAAGGCTTTCAGAAAGTGGCCCCATGGGGAGGGGATTTTAGGGTGTCATGGCGACACTTGAGGCTGCTCATGAGGTAGTGCCCATAGCCGCCTTCTGTTTTCCTTCACTAGATTCAGACAAAGACTGTAGCCCAGTGTGTTGAGTATTATTACATCTGGAAAAAAATGATCAAGTTTGACTGTGGCCGAGCCCCAGGACTGGAAAAGAGGGTCAAGAGAGAGCCAGATGAGGCAGACAGGACAGAAGCAAAGGTAGAAGGTCCGGGGGAAGGTGGGGCTGGAGTTTGGCGCAGATCGGGATGGCACTGCCCATCCAAGTCAGGGAAGGGGGACGGGCTTCCCTGCCCAGCCTAGAGGCTCCCTGAGAAGGGTGGAGGGTTGGCACCCTTCCATCGTCGTTTCTGTCCCTCTGCAGGTCATTTGCAGCCCTCGGGAGAGACCCAGCCACCGTCCCACTCCTGAGTTCAAGATAAAGACCAAGAGTTACAGGAGGGAGTCCATTCTCAACTCCAGCCCAAATGCCGGCCCCAAGCGGACCCCTGAGCCACCGGGGAGTGTGGAGGGCCAGGGTGTCTTTCCCTGCAGAGAGTGTGAGAGGTATCATTCCTGTCCCTGGATGTGCCCACACCACCTCCCCTCGGCCCCCCTGGCGGCCCTTGGGCGACCCGCCTTCCCCCTGCTCTGACTTGTGTCCTTTGGTGACTTCTCAGGGTGTTCGACAAAATCAAGAGTCGAAATGCCCACATGAAGCGCCACCGGCTTCAGGACCATGTGGAGCCCATCGTCAGGGTGAAGTGGCCTGTGAAGCCCTTCCAGCTGAAGGAGGAAGAAGAGGAGGAGGAGGAGATAGGGGCTGACATCGGCCCCCTGCAGTGGTGATTGGGGTGGGGTGAGGGGAACTGGGGCAAGGCAGCCAGTCTGGATGGGGGCCTCCAGCCTCATCACCTTTCCCCTCGGCCTCTCCAGTGGGTTTGGGGTACCCCTCTGCCTCCTCCCCACCCTTACGTTCCCTCACTTGCCAGCCTGGCGTGGAAACATGGTGGGCATTCAGCCATAAATAGGCAGGAGGAGCCCCCAGTCGCCAGACCACTGTTGGCTGGTGCCAGAGGCTCCAGTCTCCTTAGGTTTTAATTAGTCTCTCCCCTTCTTTCAGTTCCACTCCTCCTAGAGCAGGGAGGCTTGGGCGGGGGGGATGAGGTAGATCTGGGTAGCGCTAAAATCTTCACCTCAGTTTTGGGGTTTGGTTACATTTGTTAGATAAGGCCAAGACGTAGAGAATCAGTGGGAAGATACCTTCAGATCTCCAACATGTTGGGGCGCCCTCACCAGGGGAGTCTCTCTGCATTCCAGATTCAGTCCCTAGTCTTGCGATGACTTGTACATTGTTAGGTTTTTTTGTACGTGTCGACTTGTAAATCTTATTAAATTGGGTTCTTGAGCAGCTGTCTTCTGGCTTCCCTGGCCTGTTGATCTGACAAAGGCTTTTGAGCCCCTGCTACTTGATGGAGCCACAGAGATGAGTAAGCTGAGTCCCGGCCCCGGAGGACAGGAACCGGGGGCTCGTACGCTCACCCAGCCAGCATTTAGTAAGCACCTACCTTAGAGCATAAGCCCAACTGACGGCCCCCAGTCTGTGCAATGGGGCTACAGTGATGCAGGAGGAAAAAGGCCCCTCTCCTTGTGGGGCTTCCGTTGTCGGAGTGAGAGAGTCGCGGTGATGAATGAGTGAAAAGGTGATTTGAGATATTGATCGTGGCGATGCTCGCGGCCACGGGAGCAGGGGAGGCAGCACAGGCTGCAGGGGTCGGGATGCGTGGTGGCTCCCGTGGCTCAGCTGTGAGGTCAGGTGCACCCACAGGGGCCAGCCTCAGCCTCTCGGCTGCCGCAGCAGCAAAAATCACCTCTTCCTCTGCCAACACCCGGACCTTCGGAGGCTGCGGGGAAGAGAAAGCGTCCCTCCCTCTTGTCCCTTTGGAAGAGCCAGGAGAGCTTGTAGCAGCCCCTCACAGGACGCCCCTCCTGTCCCACTGGCAAAACCCATGCTCTTTCTCCACTGATCCCCGACAGCTGGAAGGAAAATGGCCACGGTTTTCCTGGACACTCAGGCTGTGTCTCCAGGAACCGGGGGAAACCAGTGTGATCCCTCAAGTTTGTTGCCACTGGCTCAAAACTGGAATTCTGTTTGCCAGGAAAAGGAGAGGACACGGAGAGGGCTACCGGGCAGGGAGACGGTGTGTCCACCACAGGGTGACATAAAATAAAGCAGGGGGCCAAGTCCTGGGCAGTGTCCGGGGCATGGCACACGGTGGCCCGCCAGGGAAGGCCCTACCGAGGAGGCTGCTGGGGCCAAGGTCTGGATGGCTAGTGGAGGGTGGTCCAAGAGCCTCCACCTGCTCTGTGGAGCTTGTAGGAGGCAAGATGGCAAACACAGTAGGCATGGTGGTAAGAAGGTGAGACGGTGGCCTGGTCTGAGGAGGGACAGAAACTCGGGGAGTAGGGAAGCATCTTAGGGGTAGACTCAGCCTTGCTGGTGGGTCCCCTCCCAGGGAGAGGTGGTAAGGGAAAGGACAGGTCAGGGCCGGCATGACAGCTTTGGGGCTCGGCACCTGAGTAGATGTCAGTGAATCAGAGGGGGAAGAGCGGGGATACCTCAGAAGACTGATCGCCTCGAGGTGCGATTGTGTCTGTCATAGTGGGTGCTGCATTCTGAGGGACTGTGGGGTGGGGGGGAGCAGGGCAGAGCGTGGTGTCAGGAGCCATCCCAGGGGGGCCGTGTTGTGGCTAAATAAATCTTAAAGCCGGGGCAGGAGGGGGAGCAGAGGAGCAAGTTGAGTTTGAAGGACTTAGGACCCTTGTGGTTAAGGGAAAGGGCTCAGGCTCAGGTCTCCTAGGAGCCGGAATTTACAGCCCAACTCTTCTTTCTTTGTGATCTTGGGCAAGTCACCTTCCCTGTTTCAGCCTCTGTGTTCTCAGTCTGTGAAACGGGATGGGAAGTGCCTTCTCCCACGTCCAGGTTCAATGAAAAGACATAAATGACCGTTTGGCAGGGTGCACCGCAGGAACAGAGCCATTGCCATTAAATGGGTCCTCCTGCTCTTGTTTGGGTCCCGCCCTGAATGACAAGCTCAGCTGCTGGAAATGAAAGACCTTGACCTAATGGGCGGGTGGTATGTTAGTTCTATAGTGCTGCATAACAAATCGTCCTGAAATTTAACAGCGTTAAACAAACTGGAGCTTTTATAAATAGCACCACTCGGCTGGACAGGGAACCGAAACTGCTTGTGGTAATCCAGACTCTCCCCAACACCCCCACCTGATCTGCGGTCAGAATACAGTGGCCACCACAAGAAGAAGTTGGTCCAAGAGAGTCTCTGAATGTCACCGCAAACGTTTCTTGTGAATTACTCCCCCTCAGCTAAGCCCCATCCTCACCCCCAAATAACAGCTTTTTCTCACCCAGTGGTCCCTGGGTTATCTGCATCTGAATCATCTGGGAGTCCTGTAAGAAAATGTATATTCCTGTATCCTGCCACCGACTTTCATAATTGGAATCATTGGGGGTAGGGCCCTGGAACTTGAATTTTTTTAAAGAAGATTTCATAGTAGAATCGTTTTTAGATTTTTCAGAAAGATTGTGAAAATGGTACTGAGAATTCCCATATACCCCACACCCGGTTCCCCCTAATACTTCTTTTAAAGATTTATTTATTTGAGAGAGAGAGAACTCGAGTGCGGGGAGGGACAGAGGGAGAGAGAGAACTCTTCATGAAGACTCCCCACTGAGTGCTGAGCCCAACTGAGATCATGACCTGAGCTGAAATCAAAAGTCAAGACGCTTAACCAACTGAGCCACCCAGGCTCCCCGTATTAATATCTTAGATGAGTATGGTACATCTGTTACGATTACCGAACCAATATTGACACATTATTATTGACTAAAGTCCATACTTTATTCACATTTCCTTAGTTTTTACCTAACATTCATCTGTTTCAGGATCCCACCCAGGACACCAAATTACATTTAGTGGGCATGTCTCCATAGGCTCCTCTGGGCTGGGACAGTGTCTCCAGCTTTCCTTGTTTTTAATGATTTGACAGCGTTGAGACCTGGTTAAGTGTTTCGGAGAATATGCCTCAACTGGGGTTTGTCTGATGTTTGTGATTAGATGGGGAGAGCCATCCTTCACAGAAGTGACGTGCCATTCACATCACATTATTGAGAGCACTTTCTATCAATGTGATTCACCACTGTTGATGTTAACCTGTCACCTGGCTGAGACTGTCAGGTTTCTCCACTGGAAGCAGTTTCCCCGTCCCTTTCCCACACCACACTCTGGAGGGAAGTCTCTGGGTGGTCCACACTGAGGAGTGAGGAGTTACGCTCCACCTTCTGGAGGGAGGAGTCTACATGAACTATTCAGAACTCTTCTGCATGAAGTATTTGTCTATCTTCCCCGTTTGTTTGTTCAGTCATTCCCTTAACACCAGCATGGGCTCAGGGATATTTTGTACACCGGATTATAATCCAGTACTAGTTTATTGTGTTGCTCAAAATGTTCCAGCTTTGGCTATTGGGAGCTCTTTCAGTTGGCTCCTGTGTCTCTTTGACGTACCCTACCATTTGATACAAACACACACTACACTCACTCTCCACCCCCCCCCTTTCTGGCACTACAAGATCCTTCAGGCTCATCCTGTGTAATTTCCTGCCCGAGCCTCCAAGCAGCCATTTATCAAGGAGTCCTGGTTCCTTTTATTGGAGAATGGCATTAAAAACAAAGATCTGGGCTCTGAGTGAATTTTTGACACGCTCTCTCCAGCTTTTGTTTTTGTTTTTATTAATGAATCCAGAGAGAGCCCTCAGTTTTCTTTCCCCGTCTACGGACTTTACGGGCCGTCCCAAACCAGTTCCAGTATCCGTCAGCAGAGGGCGCAAGAAAAGGCAGAACGCTTTCCTCACCGCTTACGGCTCTCCTAGCGAAGAACGCGCGAGTTACGGAGCGGAGGCGGGGACTGAGCTGTGCGCAGGACACCTGTCAAACCCGGAGGAGGGCGGGGCGTATCTTCCGGCCGGGGCCGGGAGCTGTCATGTGAGGGTCAATGGTCAGCTGACTGGGGCGCAAGTTCCGCGGGGAGGTCCGGGCTGAGACGGGGGATCCTGCTGACTGGTGGAGCAGAAGCCCCACCTCGGGACGGGTCTTTGATGGTGGGGACTACGATTGGCTTATGCGAATCACGTGGAGTGCCGTAGAGCGCACCAGGAAGAGTGGAGTGTCCTACGCGGAAGTATGCGCAAGCGTTGAAACATCGCGTCGCCGATTGGCGGCCGTGAGTCACGGGGCGGGGTCGGCGGCTGGCGGGGGCGTGGCCGGCAGGGCGCGCACCTCCCTACCAGATCGCTGGTTGGCCGGCGCACATCACATGGTGCCGGGCAGCGGGGTGGGGGGGGTGCGTGCCGGTGCGACGTCAACGCAGCCCTGTAAGCTCCCCCGGCCTGTCTACCGCGGCCGGGCCTCTGCCGAGTCCCCCGCGGGCCCGGGTCGGGCGGTTTGCTGAGCACCTTTGCGGCCGCCATGGACAACTCCGGGAAAGAAGCGGAGGCGATGGCACTGCTGGCCGAGGCGGAGCGCAAAGTGAAGAACTCGCAGTCCTTCTTCTCGGGCCTCTTTGGGTGAGAACCACGCCGAGGGGTGGGCTGGGACCTCCACTGAGGGGACGAAGGAGTCATGGCCTGAAGCGGCGGGGCGGAGTCGCACGGCTCGAGCCTAGAGAACGGAGGGGATACCGGGAGGAGGTGCCGGGGTCTAAAGTAGCGGAGGGGGACCCAGGCTAAGGGCAGGGGGCCCAGGCAGTGGCAACACGGTTGGAGGGGAGATGGTCTGAGGTGTTGGGAGGGCCCTGGGCTGAGGGCACCCAAACCGAGGCCGCACCGTCTTGAGGCGGTAGGGGACCCAAGCTGAAGATGGGCCAAGAGGCCGGAGGAGAACCTGGGCCTTGGCAGCACGGTCTGAGGCCCCGAAGGGGACTGGAGTGGGAGGGCAGCCAGGTCAGAGTCTTTGGGAGTTCTAAGAGAACCTGTCTGAAGGATCCCTGATGGGCACGGCGGGGCCTGGGACCGAGGACACCTGCCCAGCGGATTGACCTTTCCAAGGCGAACCGCAGTGGATTTGCATGAGCTCTGGGCGATGGGGCTGAGGGAGTCAGGGCTAAGGTGATCCTGGGAGTGATGAGCCCAGGTCTGAGGTGTGTGAGGGTGCCTGAGAGAAGGCTGCATGAACTGGAGAAAGAACCTTGGACTTGAGGTGCTGGAGAGCATTGAGGATTTTAAATGGGGGCCGTCTTAGTTTGTCTGGGTCGCTATGACAAAGTACCCTAGAACGGGTGGCTTACAAACATCAGAAATTTATTTCTAACAGTTTGGAGGCTGGAAGTCCCAAGATCTGGGTGTTGGCAGATTTCGTGTCTGATGAGGGCCTGCGTTCTCCTAGGGGACTTGTCACTGTGTCCTCACATTGTGGAAGCAGGGGATGGAAGGGGAGAACTAGCGCTCTGGAGTCTCTTTTGTAAAGGCACTTATCCCAGTCAGGAGGGCTCTGCCTCGCAACCTAATTTCTTCCCAAAGGCCCCCATCTCCGCGTACTGTCATCTTGGAGGTTAGGATCTCGACACATGAATCTTGAGAGGACACATTCAGTGCATAACAGGGCCGTTCTTGGAGAGTTCCCATTGGCCTTTTGGAAAGGACTGCAGCAGCTGGTGTGGGGGAGAGTGAAGGCAGTCATGGTAGTAATACCAGATAATATTTATTAAGTGCTCTGGTTCTGAGTCAGACCTGGCTCAGGCACCTTACCTGTGTCCTTGCATTGAATCCTCACAACATCCCTGTGGAGGTGGACAGACTTGCTTGCCTGATTCCTCAGTAAGTGGGAGACCTGGGCCTGTCTGATCCCAGAGCTGTCTTTGCTGCCACACTCATTTCTCCCCGAGGCTCGTGCCCATTTCTGGACACGACACTTAGGAAGGATGTTGGCAGACTTCGGTGTCTCAGGGGGCTCCTACCCTATAACTCCTCCTCCCTCCCTGCCCCACATGGCAGTTTTCTCCAAACATTTAAGTGAAAGAGCCGGTGTATTCATCCCAGTCCCTTCCAGCTCCAAAAGCAGTTGAGATGGTGCTGAGAGGGGAGTGGGCAAGGCGAGAGCAGAGGGCAGAGGTACTGACGGGAACCTGTCCGTCTGAGAGCAGGGAGTGTAGCAACAGGTCAGCCCAGAGGACTCCTCTTGGCCAGCAGCCACTCCGGGCACCTCCTCCCCTCTGGAGCTGGGGTTTCATGTGTTCAGCATCTCACAGCTGCCTTTTCTTACAGACCCCAGTGGCTTCAGGGACCGGAGAAGGGAGTGTTGGGGCTCAGCTTGTCCCTCGTGCTTTTCCCTCCCCTTTCAGAAACCTCAGCAGTAACCTTGCAAACTGAGAGGTCTCTGGTCATGTCAGAGGGCCAAGTAGGATAGCGCCCACCTGGGATCTGGGGCAAGCCCGAATCCTTGGATGTTAGGGCCTTCTTTGTTCTTCACTGTTTCTGGGCTCCCAGACACTAGAGGACTTTTGGGCACCAGCGGCCCGCGGGGGAGGCAGTACCAGCCAGTTAGTAGATCCGAGCTCCTTGTGTACCTTCCCTCTGGCTCCCTCCTCCTCCCTCAAGTCCCCAGCCAGAGCACATGCCCCTGCGGCAGGGAGCTGTAGGGAATGGGGGGTGGGCAGCCCAGACTTCTCTCTGGAAGCAAAAAGATGGAGAGTTCCTGAGTAAAGCACAGTGAAACCGCAGGAAAGGGGAGGGGAGGTATGCCTTCTTCTTCCTGCCCTGAGGCTTCAGATGGATCCACAGACTTCCCCGCTGTGCTCCCTCTGGAATGGTACGAGTTCTAAACAGTGGTTGTGTTCCCTGGGGCTTGTCCTCATCCCTGACACCTCCACCTTCACCCCCCAACCCCCGCCTACCGACATCCAAGACAAAAACTTTTCCACTTGGATACCAACGTTGATAGGAAGTTTCTGCATGTGTGAAATGAAAATCATAGTAATACCTACTTCATGGGGTGGTCCTAAAGAGAAACGGAGAACGTGCTTGTGAAGTGGTGAGCACACAGCGCCCGGCCCTGGTAAGCATTTAAGTGCTCACTGTTATCATTAAGTGCTGTTACTGGAAGTTGGGTGGGAGGCGCCAGAGAAATAGGGATGATAGGGTGTTCCGTAGACCGAGAGCCTGTTCCTAAAGATGGAATCAGGTCCTGACCAATCAGGTCCTGTTTAAACTGCCTGCAGGCACCTGCAACCCCCAGGAGCGCTGGAGGCTGGCTTTTGTAGGGGAAGAATGGCTGCCTGGGTAGGGTGGGTGGGCCCTTAGCCAAGCCCCGTGTGGGAACCGTAGCTTCCAGCTGTGCTTTGGACCACCTTCCACTGCAGAGCCTGCAAGAGCCCAACCTGACCGGCCGCCTGTTTCCGGCGATCACTGTGGCCACTCAGAGCGCCCTGCCCCTGCCAGGCTCCATGGCTGAAAACTCGGGCGTCCCTCGCCTAGTGTCAGAGTGGAGCCCTTCCTGAGGGGATGCAAGGTTTGGGGGTACCCTGGCCATCATTTTGCTGCAGTCCCAGGGTTCTGCCTTTCTCGATGGAGGGGACTTTGCCGCCTGGTTGTACAGAGCTTCCAGTGCTCCTGTTTGGGACAGGACAGCTGAGAGACCGAGGTCTTTCGGAAACATCTATTAAGGAAAGGAAACGCGTTCAGTTCTTGAGCTGCAGTGAAGTCATCTTGTTGGGGTGCGGAGGGGCATCAGTAGGAGAACTAGAGGAGTACCCACCCCACCGTGCGCAGGCGTGTCCCCCCCCCCCCATTGAGCTTACTGTCAGGAAGGCAGTGGCCCAGAAATAAGCACTGTCCGCGGGATGTAGTAAGGGCGGTGGGGAGGCTGGAGGCCCAGGGCTCTGTGGAAATCAGAGGAGGGTGCCACCTCGCCAGCCTGGGGGCAGGGGAGATAAAGCTCATGCTGAGAGTGGAAATAGGTAAACAGTTCTAGAACATGCCCTCTCTGCCAGCCTGATAAGAGCCAAGCTGAGCGCCTGCCATGGGGCAGACACTCTCCTAGGTGCTACCTGCAAGATTGCGAGGGCCGCCAGCAGTGCCGCCAGGGACGGCGTCTCCCCCTGGGTCACAGAGGGACCCGGGACGTGCAAGCCACGAGCCTGCATTCGAGCCCAGGCCTAACTGCAGTCCTCGATTTTCCACCAAGCCCTTGTGACTCTAGAATTCCCCTTGCCAGGTGGCCGGCAGCCCTCAGAGCATGTTTCTCCTCCTTCACATAATAGCAGCCGTTTGAGCACCTGTTCTGCTCTGCCCTTCGTGCTGGGTACGGCGCATACGTCTTCTCTAATCCCCACAGCCTGCTTCCCGGATTGGCTCCTGTCTCCCATTTTACAGATAAAGCAACTGAGGCTCTGCTGATCACCAGCCGGAAGTCACGCCGTTATCAAAGTGCCCGAAACTGGCCTCAGCCCCTCCCTTGGCCCCCAGGTCTGTTCTGTAGAAACCCGTTACAGACGTGTTACGAGAGTGTCACAAGAGTGACCTGAGGTGGTTGCAGAACCCAGCCGTTAGGGGCGCCTGGGTGGCTCAGTCGTTAAGCGTCTGCCTTCGGCTCAGGTCATGATCCCAGGGTCCTCGGATCGAGCCCTGTGTCGGACTCCCTGCTCAGCGGGAAGCCTGCTTCTCCCTCTCCCATTCCCCCTGCTTGTGCTCCCTCTCTCACTGTGTCTCTCTCTGTCAAATAAATAAAATCTTTAAAAAAAAAAAAAAGAACCCAGCCGTTAGCGCATAACAACTTTAGCCTTCAGTTGTTCCTGGGGCCTGTGTGCGCACTGCGGGGGGAGGGGGGGCCCAGGCCCTGCCCCACAGGAGGCCATACCCATCAGGCCGGGGTGAGGGGGTGCACTACTGAGCAGGGGGGGCGGTGAAGGGCTTAGCCTTGCAGGGGGTGCGGGAGGAGATGCTAGGGGATCCCGCAGCTCTCTGACAGCTCAGTGCAGTCAGCAGAGGAAGAGGGCTGGTGGCCGCCTGCTCCCTGGGCCAGGTGGACCTTCATGTTCTCTAATGTTCCTTCCGCCTGCAGCATGGACAGGGGCCTCTGTGGGGGGCTGGTTTAACTCCCTCCCTTGCCTAGGGCGTGCTCAGCGCAGCTCCAGCAGAGAGCAGCGTCTGCTCATCAGGGGAGGGAAATCTGCACAGCGTTGGCTGTTTAATCTAGAACAGAGGCGAGAGCAGGCAGGGACCTTGTCCACCTTCTCGTTTTCCAGAAGACCCTTGGACGTGGGGAAGGAAGCTTCCCAGGTCACTGAGTGAGTGAGACGCAAGGCAGCACTTGATCTCCAGGCCTGAGTCCTGTTTCTGGGCCCTGCCACTTTCTGGCAGCATAAGTGTGGGCAGGCCCCTTAACCCCTCTGAGCCCCAGCTTCCTCCTCGGTGGAGCAGGGGTAATACCCAGAGCGTTACTGTGAAGAACTCTGCGCTCCTACCAGGCCATTCTAATCACGTGAAGGAGGTGGGTAGAATGTTGAGACACGGTAAGGGTGGGACAGGCCCTGGGGTCCCTTCTTGCCCACCCGGGACACTGGAGAAGCAGAGAAACAGGACAGGACTGAGGGGCAGTGGCTGCGGCCTTCGGGAGGCACAGGAGGGCCAGGGAGGGTCGAGGACCTACAATAGGAATCACTCCATCCGCCCTGCCCTTTGCAGCCCTTAGGAGAGTGCCGGTGGGCCGGGTGGCATGTTTCCGGGAGCCAGGAGGTGCCCAGGGGGTGGAGGAGGGAGGGAGGGAGGCTGAGACTCTGCCCTGCAGACCCCCCTGGCCCGGGGCCCACCGGGCCGTCTGTGCGTCGCTGGCACCGCGCGCGCCTCTCCATATGGCAGTCGCTGGAGGTTGGTGGCTGTGCCTGGGAGCCCTGAGACTGCTTCCTCCGCCTGGGGAGGGGGCAGAAAGCAGAGCCGAGTGGGTAATTATAGACAGCCCTGCACCAGGCTGGCCCAAACCAGTTCCCTCTATTCCCGGCCTGACTCGGAGCTGGAGCCGCTAAGCAGAGGCAGCTCGGGGGAGGTCAGTGGGGGAGGGACCGTCAGCTGTCGCCTGTGCTGCCACTGGGCTCTTCGTGAGAGGCAGGCCCAACTAGCTTTTCTGGATCTCCTGCAGGAGGCATTGGAGGAGGCCTGGTTTCTTCCTCGAAGGGAGTTTGCCACTGTCCGATGAGTGCTCTGAGAGCCGCCTTGACCTCAGGGAGAAGTCCTGTGGTAAACTGCAGATTTATCCTGCGGGGAGGCAGCTTGGTAGAGCACTGGAGCTGGGGACTTCCTCCTTCTGGTCGCTGGCCCTGCCAGAAACCTGCCTGTTATGGTATAATAGGGCCTCACCCCTTCCCCTGGCCTCCAGTATGGGGGTCCCCCACCTGCCTCTCTGGCCTCATTTCCTACCCTTCCCTGCACCGGAGCCAGCCGGGGCGCTGCTGTTCTGAACTGGCCACGCCTGTTGGTGTCCTAGGGCCTTTGCACATGCTGTGACTGCCCTCTGGAGTGCTCCTCCCTCTTTCTGTCGGTGGCTCCTTAGTTGTCTTTGAGGACCGAGCTTGACTGTCACATCCTCACAGCGGCGGCCTGGATCTGCCCATCCAGAGAGGCCCCTCCTCCCCCAGGGCCTCTAGTGCTTACTCACTCAGAAATCACCTTGCTGATTTCCTGTTTACTGAGAGCCAGGTCTTTCTCCATGGTTTACTGCTAGTATCTGCAGCGTCTGGCACGTAATAAATGCTCACATTTGTTCCCCAGGTGAATGAGTGGCTGTGGGAAGGGCTTCTGTCTCAAGATCTGCCAGTGACCCAGGACGAGTCACCTGTCCCCCTCTGGGAACTCCACTCCCATCTCTTAAAGGAGACAATGGAACTCCAGAGATTCCCCGATCATCATCTGGCATGGAAATGGCCAGGACCCAAGTCCGGAGAGGAGGGAGGAGGCAGGCCTGAGCAGACATTAATCCCTCTGGTTTTCCCACTCTGCAGTTAGAATCACTGACCCAGCGCAGGGCTGGCCTGGGATCACAGAATTGCAGCCCGGCAGCTGACAGCCTTTGTGTGCTGTGTTCACACTGGCCCACCGAGCTGAAACAAACCAGCTGGGGCTGACTTTGTTCATTGTCGATCACCCCGCTTTGGGCCTCTCGGTGGGACAAGCCAAGCCGTTTCTGCTCATCCAGGAGCCTGAGGTTTTTCAGAGACTGGCTCAATCTGGATAGGACTTCGTTGTTCCCACAAGGAAGGGAAGGATGAGCTAGGGGATCCAAGGAGCGGGGAGACATGACTTCGGTCTGTGAACATATCCATCCCCTTTAAGTCAGAGAACGTTCTAGAGAACGTCCCCCCCTACTGCCTGTGAAGTTCCTCACCTCTCCAAGGCCAGGGGTGGGTTCTAAAGAGGTCACTCCAAGCAGGGGCCCCGAGCCCAAGGTGTGTTGGGCCAGCTGGGGTGAGGCTGGCCAGGGAAGACCCTGCGACCCAGCAGAGTGAGCATAGGAGTGCATTCCCCAGGGGGCCACTTCCTGTGGAACAGCGGAGGGTAGGGGAGACCACATCAGCACAGCCCCAGAAGGCAGAGACTTTTCAGCTAAGAAGAAACTTAGCTCCTGTGATGTGGATTCATGAGGCTGAGATTCCAGTCCTAGCCAGCCAGCTGGCCTGCCCTGGGGTATATTTACAAACGGAAACAGCCTGAAGGGGTCGCTGGGGTGGGTCTACATCAGCTTTTTCCTCCCAAACTCACCTGAGCTTTCTGATTCATCTGGGCCCATTGTTTGAAAAGCCTTATTCCAGGCCCCACCCAGACCTACTGAGTGAAATCTTCCAGGAGGGTGCCTGGGGGGCCTGGTGTGATCACTGTAACTAGCAGCTTCAGTGATTCAAAGGAATGGACTGAAGGAAGGAACGCTGTGAACACGACTCCCAAAATTACCCCGGAGGCTCTCCACAGCTGCAGCGGGGGCTGGCCGATTTCCAGGGCCAGTGGACATGGGTCGGGGGGACAGGAACGATGATTTGTTTGGCTTTCTATTGGAAAATGCCTCCCTTTTCTCCTCGTTCGACACAAAACACTGATTGATGTCAGCGAAGAGAGGATCCGAAATCCATTTGGTAGAACTCAGCATGTAGGGTTTTTTCCTACTGGTTTATGTGGGCCATGGGTGTTTGAACAGTTGCAGAGACCACAGAGCTCATGAGCTGAGGCGGGTTGCATTCTTGGAGGTGGAAGGACAGAGACATGGTGGGGACTCACAGACAAGGTACTCATGAAGGGGCCCCCCAGTTCCGGAAGAGCTTCCGATGCACCGCTTGGAGATCTCAGGAGGGCAGAGTAAAGCTGCCTAAGCAGAATGCTCTTTGATTTTTTTTTAAGTACTGCTGCGTATCTCTCAGGCCCCTACTCTGGCACAGTAAGTTCTTTGAAGGTAGTTTTGCCATTTTAAATAATCCTGCACTGAACATCCTTATACCGCTTCTGCTTAGTTTCTTGCGGTAGATGGCTAGACATGTAACTCACTGCTGGACCATAGAACCAAATGTAAATCCTGATATTTAAAAAGACAAATATATCTTATCTGTGTTCTATATAAATACACTTTAGCAGATAAAATAGGCGGAAGATAAAGTTCAGACAGTACAAAGGAGGAGTGTAGGGTGAGGAAATCTTGTCTCTTGCACCTGGCCCCACAGTTCTGTAGACCCCACCTTAGAGAAGAAAGTCTAGTTGTTTGTGTATATCCGCTCCGTCCTGGATTAGTAATGGCATACTCCTACGGTGGAGAGGTCTTCCCTGAACACCTGCGGCGTGTAAGGCACGGGCTTCAGGCATTGGGGAATGGACAAGTCATCCAGAGCTGGGCTCCTCCCCCAGAATGCTTTGCAATCTCTTGGCGGGGCGGTGGGGGAATTTGCATAGAGCCTGGGAACCAGCATTCACTGAGCAGAAATGGAAGAGGCCGTCAGAGGCCGGGCTCACTGGGAGGTTGGGAAGTCTTCCCCCTCCCCCACCCCATCCCCGTGGAGTGGGGGTGACCCAGGCCTCCCCAGGGAGGGCCCAGCCAGCCTGCGTTGAGTGTGCCTTTGTGCCGGGGGTGGGGGGAGCAGGGGCCGCAGGTTTGGTCTCCCCTGAACCCTCAGCAGAGGCCTGGGCTGCAGTGGGCTTCACAGAGGCCTTATGGGGGGTAGGGGCACATCTCCACTGTCACCAGGACAGAACGCTGGCTTGCTCCTCACTACCAGACTAGTGCATCTCATCTCCTTTTCCCTTCTTTCCCCAGAGGCTCATCTAAAATAGAGGAAGCATGTGAGATCTACACCAGAGCAGCAAACATGTTCAAAATGGCCAAAAACTGGAGTGGTATGTGATCTCTGCTAGAACCCCTTCGTGCTCCTTTCTCCTCTTCTCCCTTGACTTCCAGTCCTGAAGGCCTGGCTCTGGGGCTCGCCGTGCCATCTCTGCCACCGGAAGCCCGTCGGCCTGCCATTGGCTCGCTTCGAGCCCACTGGGTTATTTTACTTGGGCCACAGGGCCTTGGCGAGAGGACTCTAAGGATAAATAGATTAGTGAATCCAGATAGCTCTTGGAGGGGTTTCTCCTTAAACTCCGAGTGTCCGGTTTCCCCAGAAACTCCTCCCTACTGCTTTTATCAGGTCTGAATGCTGGACGTAGCGGACCATTCCCGTGGTTCCAGCAGTCACCTTAACCATTTATCAAGCGCGCCCCTAAGTGCCAAGCATGCGCATTGAATGGAATCGTCGGGGCACTACCGTTAACATGCCCGTTGTTGGAGACCGAGGCTTGGCTCAGCCCCGGGCCTGAGGTGCCACCGTGGTGAGGGACAGAACCAGAACTCAGAAGGCAGAGCTCCGAGTCCGGAGCGGCCTCTGTGTGGCTGCAGGGCCTTTGCTGCCGGAGTGACAGAGGTTCGTGGCACGGCTCAGGCTGGCCGTGGGACCCCGGGCAGGTTACTTCCCAATCCAACTCCTGCTGAGTCCGACAGCGGGGACAGCGGCAGTCCCACCCCCGTGGGGCCGCGGTGGGCATTCATGGAGATCAGGCATCCCCACTGGGGGCAGCCAGCACTCAGTAAACATGGTGGCCGCGAGCTCCGTGTTCGTCATGCCTGCGAGCCCACCTCCCCGCGTCGGGGTGCAAGGAGAGCTCTCCCGGGACCCTGGTGGGCAGATTAGCAAACTTCAGGAGTGGCTGTGAGGTGCCCGCCGGAGCCTTCTGTGCTCTCGCACACTGTCACAACCTGCTGCAAGGGCCTCCCCCCGGAACAGGGCATCCCCATCCCAGGTCATGCGCCTCCGGAGACCCTCAGAACCTATGTCGGTGGGCGGAGTGAGACCAGAGTCGCCGTTCCTCTGACTTGGCTTCGAGGTTGTGGTCAGACTGGCGCTGGGCCGGCTCCACCGAGGCAGGGAGGGGCTCCTAGAGGCCCGAGAGGCCGGAAGAGCTGGTCGGGAGCTGCCTGAGGGCCTGGAGGAGAGCTTTGAAAATCTAGCGCGTTGAGCTGCTCAGGGCTGATTGCAGGACTCGGCCTCAAGCCTCAGTGAGATTGGATCAAGGAAATGGAGCAAAGACGGGTTTGGGACCCTGGGAGGGACTTTCTGACCAGAAGGAGACACAGCCTGGAATGGGACCCTGGAGGCAGAGGGTGGAGGCCCCGGTGAGACGGAGTCTCCTCATTTTCTGAGAACACTTTTAGTTTCCTGGAAACTAAAAGGGTTTTTCCTGAGCTTTCACCAAATAGATAGGGCACACAGCCACGTGCCCTGTATAATTCCGTGCTCCCAAACTAAGAAGGCGCCATCAGAGAAAGAGTAATTCTCAATCACGTAGATGTCGCTTTGCCCCTAAAGTGTGTTACTTCCTTCCCACCCCCACCCCCAACTATTCAAACAAGAATCCAGGGCCGTGTTTCATTTTTCTCCCAACAATACTGCTTTTCTGGAAATTTTGCACTCACGTTTGAGCCCTTAAAAGTAATAAATCATACATGATGGAAACTGGGCTGCTTTGTCTTTCCTGCTGCTCTGAAGTTCCAGGAGGGGGCCAGACCCTCTGGTCTCCTTCCAGCTCCGGAACTCTGTGATTCTGACGCGGCTGGAGGAGGACGGAGGCCAGTGGAGCCTCAGGTGGGGGTTGGCTGAGCTGGCGGTGGGCGTTGGAGCTTCCGATCAGGACCGTCCCACCCCTGCTCTCCAGCCACAGAGCAGGAGCCAGGTCATTGTCTTCTGCAAGCTGCCAGGCAACTTAGGAGACGGACAGGTGACCACCGTGGCTTGGGAGCAGTGCAGGATGACCGCCTGCAGCCAAGTACTGGTCAAACTGGGCTTCCCATGTGGTCTGCACCGCCCTTTGCCCAGTGGCACTTGTCCCCGTGCGCTCAAGTTCCTGCTGTCCCATGGGGCCACTGCGGGGGTCAACTGGGGATAGTTTCTGTATCCTGCATAGTTCTCGGCCCCGTCTGCCTTCTCCTTGGATCTTTAGAAGTGGGTGGCCCTGGAAATACTGGCAGAGGCTGAGATTAGGGCCATGGGATCTTAGCTGGCCCCCACCTGGCTCTCTCTTTGTATACCCAGGGCTCAGGGGCCTCTCCCTGAGGCAGCTTCCTCCTCCCTCCGTGTCCACCTCGTGGACCTTCAGGAGCCTCAGCCCAGGAGTCAGGAGGCCTCAGGTGGACAGGGCGAGGCCTTCACGTCAGCACCCCCCCCCCTCCCCCCCGAGCCAGGCCAGTCCCTTCCTCTCTCCAGCCCCCTCTGCACTCTCAGGAGAGGAGAGGCCCCTCCCGGGCCAGCGTCGGGGTGGCTTCTGACAAGCGGAGCCCCACTAAGGCTGAGCTCGCTCTTCTCTGTTCCAGCTGCCGGAAACGCTTTCTGTCAGGCAGCCCGGCTGCACCTGCAGCTCCAGAGCAAACACGACGCGGCCACCTGCTTTGTGGACGCCGGCAACGCTTTCAAGAAAGCTGACCCGCAAGGTGAGCGTCCACGGGTCTCGGGGGCCGGCTGAGCACTTTCCACAGAAGTCCTCAGGTTTCCGTGAGGCGCCGGTTCTCCCCAGGGACACACGCGCCACAGGCTGGCAGGGAGACACTTGCGCTTGAACTTCGAAATTGGCTCCCTTCCGGTTGGCATTTGCATCCCGCTCCAAGCCTCCGCCTCCCCCTGCTACTTTGTGTGCGCAGCTGATCGCTTCCTTCCCAGAGCCGGGGAGCATTTGGGAGTGGGAGTTACATTGCAGACCCACCGCATGCCAAGGAGAGAGGAAAATCTGTTCTGTTGTCAGAATTAACATGCAGAGGGGGGTGGGAGGGGGTTCTGAGACCAGCCAGGTAGGAGTTGCTGCCGAAAAAGGAGCGGAAATTATCCTAACCTGGCTTCCCTACACCCTGGGGGGGAAATCAGAACACAGCCCAAGATGGGAGTTGCCAGAGAACAAGTTACTTAAAATGAGGCAGCGCTGGGGAGAAAAGCCCGGTTTGGGACTGACTCATGGTGAGAAAACCATTTGTCCCACCGGGCTTATCCCGAAGCAGAAGCGCAGCCCGGTGGGTACCAGAATTTTGGGTCTCAGGGAGCTGGAATTTTAATTTCTGTTTTCCATCTCGCTGCCAGACACAGGTTGCTGATTTTTTAATTTTAGCAAGCAAAGATACTTTTTTTAGGTAACCATTTATTGTTACTATTCTCTCATGAGAGAATAGGGAATACATGAATGTTTTAAGAAAAAAAAAAGGGGGGAGATGCCTCATCTTGGAACAAAGACCTGCCCTTCCCAAGAGAGGACAGTTTGCAGCTGGGCACCGAGGTGTTTGCGAGGCTTGGTAAGCACCGGTTCCCGTCCTGGTGCTGGCGAGTTGTTGGCGGATCCGTTACCACCACTGGGGACCGACCTGTCGTTCCTGGGCAGGGATTAGGTCTCTGTAGACCAAGTAGCTTCTCTGTGTCCCCAGACTTGACCAGTCGCTGCCTGTGTAGCTGGGTGTCCCACGGAGGTTGGCTTGAGGGGTCACGCGGTGGGCCCAGGCTCGGCGAGAACCAGAGGGGAGGCCTTGTGGCGGGGTGGGCCGCAGCAGGCCGTGTCGGCCATGTGAGGAGGACCCAGGGCCACCGCGAATCACCCAGGGACGTCTGTGTCCCGTTTCCCCACCACCAGCCTTCCCTCTGCTCCCTGGGGAACTGGGCTTCCTGGATTGCCGCCCTAGTGTCTGTGCTGCTCTGGGGTGACCGGAAGGACTCGTTTCTGGGGCAGAAGTCGAGTGCCAGCCTTCATGGCTCTTCAAACAAACCCGAGCACGTCCCTCGGATGGGCCCCCAACCGGCTCCTCGATGTTGCGTCTGGGATGTTGCGTGCGTCCTTAATCCTTCGGTGGCTTTTGACCTGAGTTTTTCCAGCTCAAGGCAGGGTTCTGCAGGGGGTGTGTTGGGTGCTGGGGCCCTGTGCTCCGCCTCAGGAAGTGCGGAGGGTGAGGGGTGTCTCACGTTGGGTCTGCTGACGTGGCCATCATGGGGCCCCAGAGGCCGGCTTGGTGTCTCCAGGGATCAGCAAGCACGGCTTGCTGCCCCGGGAGCTGAGGCAGGGAGGGAGGGGTGGGCCTGGGGTGGGAAGGACCTTTCAGGCAGCAAGAGGAGCAGTGACCCGGAGAGGAGCCTGTTTTGGGCACAGCCCGGAGTGGGTGCGTTGGGTGGAGCACCAGGCTCTTGGTGCTGAGGGGGGCGGGCGGGGGGGCACCGGGGCAGTGACCCAGCACCGTCGCCTCACGGACTCCTCGCCCAGGTAATGGTTCATGTAGCATGTGGCTCCGTGTGGTCTCCTGAGTCTAGACCGAGCCTCTTCCCCTGTGACCTCGGGCAATCACTTCATCTTTTGGGCCTCAGTTTCCTGGTCTGGTAAAGGCAGAGACCACGTGTGAGAAGAAGCACAGGCTTGGCCAGCGCAGCACCTGGCGTGCGATAGATCTCTAATGAGGGGTGGCCCGTGGCCCCCATCAGAGGCCCGGCCTCCTCCCCTTGGCCACTCGGCTTGTAAAACAGAGCTGGAGGGCCCACTCGGAACCCCACCGGGCTTCCCCAAGCAGGTGGCCAGCTCCCTGGGGCCTTGCTGGTCCCCTCGGCCGCCTGGAAGGCCTCTGTCCTGGGTCAGCACCACCTCCTCCAGGAGTCCTGGAGGGCCCTCCCCGCGAGAGGCAGCTGGTGCCCAGCCCGCACAGAAGGCCTGCCAGAGCCGGCCAGGGTAGAAGGAAAGGATTTGGCACCTGTCAGCGTGCTCTGTCTGCGAGTCTGCCTGGAATGGTGGACTGGGGGCGGTGGGGGGGGGGGGTATGTGATGCCTCTAGCTGTCGGTGGTTCCCGGCTTTCCCAGCCTTTCCCAGCCTTTCCCAGCCTCCACCGGCTGCTCTGGAGGGACTCAGGCCAGGGAGGCCTCTAACCCCAGCCACCTGAGCCGGGCCCTGGGCTGCATGCGCGCGTTCCTGGGCGCCTCCTGCGAACCACACGCGGCAGTAGCGTTCTCTAACCCAGTCCGCTTCCTTGTGGGACTCTGCCTTGTGCCCCCGTTGCACCCAGGAGGGCTGAGTCCTGGGATTGATGTGGGAAACGGCAGCCAGACCCGTTGGCCGCTGGAGCCCAGCAGGTGGGGCGAGGGCCCTGGGTTGCACGGCTCCCAGTGTGCCTAAGCCAGCACCCTCCCCACTCTGGACCGCAGAGAGCTGGATCTCATCCAGGGGTGCTCTGGCCGCTCATCCCCGGGGGCCTGGTGACTGGAGATAAGCCTGCCGTGTCCCGTGTGTCAGCGGCTGGTCTACCAGCACTTGCTGGGCTGTCCCCGAGCCAGGAGCCCACGTGAGGGGGACTCAACCCTGTGAATCCGCGATGCTGCCTGGGAGTGATCTCCTGCCCCCTCTGCCTCCCCCAAGGGCCATGCCGTGCTAACAGCGCTCCGGCGCCAGGGGGGCCCCGCAGGCCTGGGGCGGCCGCTGTGGGAGAGCGCGTCCTGCCAGAGAGGAACTCGCAGCCTGTCCCCCTCCTGGCCCTGCTCATCTCCCTGAGAGCCGCCTGGGCCACCTCAGCGCGCAGGTGCCGGGTGGGGCTCCCCGGCGTCCCAGAAGAGGGAGCCGGTGAGTCTCCCTGCTGGCCACAGGGCGCCCCCCCACCCCCCACCGGCATGGAGGCTGGAGCAGGGCTAGATGTGCAGAGGCGCCTCCCTGCAGCCCAGCCCCCGAGCTCCTTACCAGCCTTATCGTCCTCTTGCAACCAGCCCGTTGCTGGTTCATCAGTTCAGAAATGCTCTGTTTCAAAATATGTGCTTGTGTTCAAGCGGACTGTCTTCCGGCTATAATTTGTTGTGTGCGTTCTTTCCCTCTGCCTCCTCTTTACCTTGTTTTCTTCTCTGGTGCCCCGGGCTTCCAGCTGTCAGCCTCAAAACCCTGACCGAATGGTGTACATTCTTTAAATCTTTCTGGCATCCCCGGAGGCCTTTCAGAATTGGAGCAAACCTATAGGCCCTCCCTCCCTCAGAGGAGGGCTCACAGACACCCACCTTTCGCATGTAAATTTAGGGGGGCTTGTGGACTCCCTGAAGGCCCAGCCACAGGTCCGAGGCTGAGAGCCTCTGTTCACATGTCCGTTCCCCCCCCACCCCAGGTAGTGAGACCTTCAGCCCCATAAGAGCAGGTACCAGCTGCGGCCCTTCTCCGTGGCCTCTCCACCCAGCGGGCCTGGCTGACTGTGGGGACCCCGGGGGGCAGACCAGGAGCCTGCTGGATGCCCTGGACGGCAGGATGAACTGGCAGCCCCGCCCCAGCTCAGAGCCCAAGTCCTGGCTCTGTCCGGGCTCTCTGTCCTCCCCTCCCGCACCTCCCCCAACACCTTTTCCTCGGAGATGCATTTTAAAAATCCACCCTGAGAGCTCATCTCTGTCTGCTAGAAAATGCCTCCCACTCGTGCTGCTCTCTCTCCTCCAAATAACGTGTCAAAAAAAAAAAAGCCATACCCAAATTTCAGGTCTTGGAAGAGGTAGTACCACAAAGGTAGCCGAATTTCTTCTCTCGTGGGCCTTCCTGGTGTTTGCTGTGTTGGGGGGACCTGTGGTTTGAGGAGCTGACCGGTGGCAGGGGAAGGGACAAGAACAGAGGGCTCTGCTGAACGCAGACACGTGGGCAGGAGACCGTGATGGAGATTCCAGCCCAGGGGACCTGGGTGTCCCGGCGTCCAGCCCCCTCCTGCTGTAGACGGAGGCCAGACAGGTGCAGGGGACGTGGGGCAGTGCCGAGGTGCCAGAGCCCCGGTGAAACCTGGGCGTCCCTCACATGTCAGGCCCGGCCCCCTCTGGTCCCCCCTGTCCCCTTGCCAGCCCCTCTTGTCGTGGAGGGTAGGGCCCTCGCTGGCCTGGCTCCGAACGCCCATGGGAGGCTGGCTATCGGCCTGTGTTCCGTCCCTGGGGCCGCCGGGAAGGCGGTGGCGCTGTGACAGCCCTCAGCAAGTCACGGCCTGCAATCCACCGCTCTGAGCACGTGTTACCTGCGGCTCAAGGACCCCTTCAGCTCCCCGCCCAGCCACGGGAGCACAGCCCTGCCTCCCCCTCTCCTGACTTCTGCCCAGGTGACTTCTCATTCTCATTTCTCCTCCACACCTCCCTTTTTCTCTCCCCAGAGGCCATTAACTGTTTGATGAGAGCAATCGAGATCTACACAGACATGGTAAGGGTGGCTGCCCGTCCTGTCCCCGCTCCTGCCCCACCATGTTGCCCCAGCCTGCCGTCCCAGCTTCGGCACCAAGAGCAGGCGTGAGGGGGAGTGGGAGCTGCGGGAGTCTGGTCACCTGGGCCAGCCCCTGCCCCGCCCCAGGGAGCACCCCCATAATAGGGGAGGCCCAGGGGCAGCTCCGCCAGGGAGCCAGGACCAGACTCCTGTCCACTCTGCCACTTGCCCTTCACTCTCTGCCTCTGTCTCGTCGGACCCCTTCCCCTGCCAGGTCCCGGGCCATGCTGGAGTATCCTAGATGGAACAGTGCTAGCGGTTTAATCCTCCCTGCCATTCGCCCATGTGACAGGAAAGGGGGGCCCAGACAAGTGACGTGACTTGCCCAGGGACACATGGCCACAAACAGGAGTAGCTGAGCCCAGAGCTTCGCCCTTTCCTGATGTCCCTCGGCAGGGCCAGGCGCCTGGACACCCACTGCGGGGAGGCTGGTGGCCTGTGCTCAGCCCTTCTGGGAGCTCCAGGCCTCCTTCGGGAGAACTGTGCATGTCTATGGGGGAAGCTGGGGGTTGGCCTGGGTCGGGGGCGGCTTCCATGGCCACACTGGGGGCCGGGGGGAGGCCAAGAAAGGCTGTCCCCTCTGCAGTAGGGATGCCCACCCGTCAGCCTGGTTTCTCCAGAGCTTTTACCAGGCAATTCTAGGCTGGTCTTTCCACCTCTGTGGGCCATCTGTCAAATGCTTCCCCAGGCCGGGCCCTTCACCAGGTACCCGTGCCCCCATGACCTTGGCATTGCCTTGTTTGCCCGTGTCCCTGTGGACAGGATGGACACGGAGGCTGAATGGGGAGGCAAGTGCCTAGGGTCAACCCGTCAGGGCGGCACTTGGACCCAGGCCTCTCAGTCGAGCCTCCTGTTAAAGGCCTATGCCCCCCTGGCTCTCGGTACCCTCTGTGCACACCTCACTGGTGCGGCTAAGGGGCAGGGACCCACCAGCTTTGGGGACCCAGAAGGGCAAGAGCAGGCTGGGGTGGGGCGCTGGGGACATCACTTGTCACAGAGGGCCCCTCCCTGTGTCCCACCCAGGGCCGATTCACGATCGCGGCCAAGCACCACATCTCCATCGCCGAGATCTATGAGACAGAGCTGGTGGATATCGAGAAGGTGAGTGGCCGTCGGCCCTGCCTGGCCAACGGTGGGGGAGGACCACAGTGGCCGGTCCCCTCGGACTGGGGTTCATCTCTCTGCTCTGTCTACTTGGGAGGTTTCTGGTGTCTGAGTACTGGAAGAGGGGCGTGGGGCATTGGCAGAACTTGCGTGAAGGCCCCAGGGTCGGGCCCGTGGTGGACAGCGGTCACCTTGCCACCTCCTTGCCCTCTGCCCCTTCCCCGCGTCTCCCCCAGGCAATCGCCCACTACGAGCAGTCTGCAGACTACTACAAAGGGGAAGAATCCAACAGGTACGGGCCGCAGGCTCCTCTCTCCCTGTCCTCCCCAGGCCCCAGTAAGCCCCAGGCCACCACCGACCTCTGTCTTCTCCGCCCACCCCACACAGCTCAGCCAACAAGTGTCTGCTGAAGGTGGCTGGTTATGCCGCTCAGCTGGAGCAGTATCAGAAGGCTGTTGACATCTATGAACAGGTGGGGACAGGTGGGGCTCAGAGCCCTGCTCTCTGGGAGGGCGCCACGCCCAACGTCTGCACCATGCTCCCTCCCCCTGCCTTCTGTCACATGCCTCCCTCCATCACCTCCCTGGCGCTCATCCTGTCCTTGCTGGCTAAACCTTTATCCACCCACGACCCCACACGGTCTCACCGCCCCCTCCCTATACGCTTCTCACAGGGAGCTTCTGGGGAGGCCCAGGGTCCTGGAGGGAAGGAATCAGTGAGGCCTGGGGTGGCCGGAGGTAGCTGAGGAGCCTGCAGGAAGGGGGCCAGGAAGCATGGTCCCGAACGTGGTGGGTGGGACAGGGAGGGAACGTCACGTGGGTGCGCAGGCTCCCCTGGGCTGTGTGGGGAGGGCTGGGCGGGCCAGGCTGTCCTGGTGGGTTCAGTTTGGCCAAGAGAAAGGCAGGCAGCTGGCCTTGGAGGAGAGGGGGGCGGGCGCCACCTCTCATGTTCCCGCAGCCTGCCGTCCCTCTGCCCACCGCGTGCCAGCCTCCCATGGGGCCTGACAGCGGGGCCGCCTCTTCCCCAGCGTCGTGGGTGCTTCGGGGCCTACGGACACCTGGCTTCAGCCCTGTGGCAACACCCATCTCCTGTCATACCCTGGGCCTTGGCTGCCCACACACCACCAGCTGACTTCCCTGGGGCTGGTCCTTGGCCTCCCTGCCCTTGGGGTTCCGGGTTAGCAGGGCCCCCCCCGGGACACACATGTGGCTCCCAGCTGGCCCCCAGGTGCCTGGCAGTGACCCTGGCCCTCTGGCTGCCTGCCCCAAGCTTATGGTGCCGCCTCCACATGGTCACAGGTGGGGACCAACGCCATGGACAGCCCCCTCCTCAAGTACAGCGCCAAGGACTACTTCTTCAAGGCGGCCCTCTGCCACTTCTGCATCGATATGCTCAATGCCAAGGTGAGCTGGGGCCCCGTGGGCCCGCCCAGAGCTTCCCCCACCTCCCAGGGACCACCTCGGAGCGTGGTGTCCATCACTAGGCCAAGTCACCTTCTAACTCCTTAATAGGGGTGAGCCCCTCCCTCACGTCCGACACCCGACAGCTGCAGACAGGAAATGCGTGCTCTCACTGGTGTGTTCCTGGCCCTGGTGTCACCTGCCCAGTCTCTGCCGCTTTTGAGTTTATCCAGCTCCGGGCTCACTCAGTGCCAGGCCTTGTCTTCAGTGAGAGCATGTTTTGAATCCTTATTTGCATTCCTTGAGGTCAGCGTCACTGTCCCCTGTCCTACGGATGAGGACGCTGAGGCTGAGACCAGAGACCCTTATTCAAGGCCCCATGGCTGGATTCCAGGTCTTTGACTCCCAGTGTCATGATCAGAACCATAGCATGCACGCCCACACCACCCATATTCAGGGCTGCTTGGCAAGAGAGGGGTCCGTGCTGGGCGAGGGGGTGGGGAACAGCCCAGGGGGGAGCTGGACTTTTCCTGGGGGCAGCGTTGCCGGGGCCCCAGCTGCACTGCCCTCCACCACCCCTGCTCCCGTTGTGGGTAAGAGCTTGGGCTCTGGCGTCGGGCCGGTTCGCGTCCCCGCCCCCATGTACCCTGTGCCCTGAGCAGGTCGTTGTGCGCTTCCCCACTTCCAGAATAGGGGTCACCGTCATTCGACCCTCCCTGGGTCCACGTGATGGTTAAATGTGGGAAGCGCCCAGCACCAGCCCTGGCACGTAGGATGGGCTCGTACGAGGCAGTTGTCATCTGCCCCCTACCGTGGGCACTGGCCTGGGAGACACCCCCCCCCCCCCCAGCTGCTTCGTCCCCACAAGCTGTCTCTGCAGCAGGCTTGGCTGGGCACAGCCCCACAGAGGTGCCCTCCAGGCACAAAGCCAGGTGACACTGGAGGCTGGGGGAGGGGCGCAGGGTGCTGACCGGGGCCAGATGTCTCATGTCTCAGATCCCCTTGGCTGCCAGGCCGGTGGCTCCAGTGGCCCATCTTCATTAGCTTGTCCCCTTCCCTCCTTCCACCCTGGCGATGTCCAGCTTGCTGTCCAGAAGTATGAGGAGCTGTTCCCCGCGTTCTCTGGGTCCCGGGAGTGCACGCTGATGAAAGTGAGTGCTGGGCGCTCTGCAGCCCTCTCCCCGCCCTTTCCCTGCCTCTGGGCCTGGAGGGCTCAGCCAGGACTGGGGTGTTGGAGGTGGGGGGGCACCTGGAGGCTTGGGCTCTGGTTACTATAATCATCAGGGTTTGTACAGCAGTTCTTTTTTTTTTTTTTAAAGATTTTATTTATTTATTTGAGAGAGAGAATGAAATAGAGCATGAGAGGAGGGAGGGTCAGAGGGAGAAACAGGCTCCTCGCTGAGCAGGGAGCCCGATGCGGGACTCGATCCCGGGACTCCAGGATCATGACCTGAGCCGAAGGCAGTCGCTTAACCAACTGAGCCACCCAGGCGCCCTGTACAGCAGTTCTTAAAGGTCTTTTGGTTTTGTTTTGTTTTCCCTCATTTGGGCCTCTGTTTTCTTGATGAGAGAAGTAAGGCTCAGGTGGTGATGGAGGTAGGGGCAGTGTGATTTCTCACATGAGCATGCACACGCGCGTGCACACACACACACACACCGGGCAGGGGTGGAACCAGCCCCTTCCTCCCTCCCAGCACGGGAGCCCCCTGACCTGCCCCCCGCAGGATGGTGTATGTGTGGGTCTAATCCAGGTCAGGCCTCAGGCCAGCCTTGGTCCCTGACCCCTGCCTGCCATCTTCTTGCAGAAATTGTTAGATGCCCATGAGGAGCAGAACATTGACAGCTACACCGAGGCGGTGAGTGGCCGGGGCTGGGGGCAGGGGTGGGGGGCGCCCTGTACAGACATACTCTCCCATGAATCCCACCCTTTCTCTGACCCCCGTCCTGGCTGTGAATCCCTTTCTCCAGTCACCCCAGGATCCTCACGGGGAGCCCCGGAGGTACGGGAGGTGTCCTCCCCCTATTAGAGATGATGGCACTGGGGGGAGGTGAGGAGACTCATCCTCCATCCCTTAGGGGCAGAGCTGGGAGGCAGACCTGATGTCTGTCTGTCCCTGGAGGCCAAGGTCTTTGCACCAGTGAGTGTCCTTGGTGAGCAGTTGGGAGGAGCAGGGAGGGAGAGAGACGAGTTGTGGAAGGGGGGGGCCCCTTCCGGCACCAGCTTCCTTGGTAGAACCGCCCCACAGAGGTGTGTCTCCCTTTCCTTACTCTCTTTTGAACAATCCGGAACTTGGTTGGGCCCAGCTCCAGTCCTAATCCAGTCGTCTAGACTGCATCTGTCAAGTGTTGTCTCCTGGGTGCCCCTCGGGAATCCTACACCACCAACAATGACAGAGACCAAAGTTCCTCCAGTCCATCCTGCCCCGGACGGTGGCAGGACGTCAGGAAGCTCAGCCACAGAGAAGGGAGGAGCGGGGCCGGGGCAGGGTGACAGGGCTCGGTTCTCCCTCTGGCCCCGTCCCCGTGGCGCTTGGAATAGGCCTTCACATCTCCAGGCCTGTTTCCCACCCATGAAACAGGAAGCTGGACCGTTTTATGCTGCAGCATCCTTTCTTTTTCTCAAGGCAGCCTTAGAGGGAGCCCCCTCCCTTTGCTCCTCCTCAGGGAGGCGGGCTGGGACACATGTAGAGGATTTGGGGACCAGAGACTCTGGGCTTGGGGACAAGGAGGGAGCCAGGACCAGGTACGGGACTGGCCCCACTGTCACCTTCCCCTCCCCATGTGTCCCAGGTGAAGGAGTACGATGCCATCTCCCGGCTGGACCAGTGGCTCACCACCATGCTGCTTCGCATCAAGAAGACGATCCAGGGGGATGAGGAGGACCTGCGCTAAGCCCCACCCAGCCCCCTGGCACCTGTCTTCCTGCCCCGTCTTCTCTACCCCCGCGCCCCTCTAGCGCGTGAGCCCAGAGAGAGAGGTGGGGCTGAGACCTTGGCTGTGAGACCTCCCTTCCCTTCCCGCAGAGGAGTCTCCCCAAGCCACAGTGCGGGCTCAGCCCTGCTTTGGGTCCCTGAGGCCAGGCCTGCTGGCCAGACAGTCCCCCTCTGTTCTTGCTGCATCCCTCGCCTCCTACCCATTTATTTAAGCCCCTCAAAGGTGCCCCTTCTCTGCCCCAAAACATAGACTCTTTGACACAGACTTATTTGCTGTGGGTGCTGCCAGGGGTGGGGGTCAGCATCTGGTCCCCCATATCCTGACCAGCTGAGGCACGGGGCTGGTTTCTGTCGTTCCCACTTGTCCTCCAGCCGAGCTCTGAGCACATGTAGCTGCTGAGATTTGCTCTCTCCACGGGGGTGGGCTCCTTCCCCTCCAGTGCTGGGACCCCGCCCCACCCCCCAACCCCCACCCAGCCTCCTGCAGCCCTGACCTCTCAGGATAGACCGCAGGCCCTGGAGCTCAGAGGGTCATCCCTGCACCCACCCCTACATCTGCTCCTTCTGTAGTGCTTTGAGGTTTTGTGGTCGGAAGCTGCAGTTGGCCTAAGAAAGAAAATAAAAAAGAACACTTTGCATGAGTCTCTCTTTTTCCTCCTCAACTCTGCTGCCCCCTTCTCCCTTCAGGGCTGGTGTCCTGTCTTCCTGCCCCTCCTGGTACCTGCCTTGGGCTCTGGGCACACTTGGTGGGAAAGAAGAGGGCGAGCATAACTGAAGATGGGGCTGGGGTCAGAGGTCCTGGGGGAGGCCTGGGGATGGGTGGGCTCGGGAGTCTGGGAGCGCCTGGCTTGATCCTATGGCCTCTGGGTTCTGCGGGCCTCAGTTTCCTCCGCTGGGACGGTGGGTGGCAGTACCAGCCCTCAGCTGGCTGGAGAAGGGAGGGTACGGACGGTGGTAAGGAGGGTGGAAGAGGCCCCTCATGGAAGGAGGGTTGAAAGCCCTGGTGGTATTTGTTCCAGGTGCCCAGGATGAGGGGGGACACGACTTCGGTGGGCAGGGCACGAAGACCAAGCGGGTGTGGCAAGTGGAAGGGGGGACGACAGGAGCCCTTGCCTGGGAAAGGTGGGCAAGAACCACCTGCCTCCGCCACATGCCACAATGGAGGCTTGCGTGGAGGTGAGCAGTCTGACACACGTGGGCTGTGGCAGGGACAGAACTGGAGGAGGCTCAGAGTCGCCATGGGAGGGGGTGTCTGGAAGTGAAGGGGGGCGCAGGACGAGAGGAGGGGCCGCCTGGGAGACCAAGGCTCCTCGAAGAGGTGCTCCAGGCTAGAGCCTGGAACAAGTCCCAGAGAGGTTCAGGTTCACCGTGTCAAGAGAGAACGGACTGCAGCACCGTGCCCTGCTCCTGTCCCCTTGAGCTCCTCCCACAGCTCAGATGGATTGGTTGATGATGGCTGCCTAGGGCGCAGTTAAGACTCCTGAGACCTGAGATCAATTACTGATGTCTGCCACGGGCACCGGCTGGAGACTAAGCGCCAGAATCTCTTTCTGCCACCAGTGACCTCAATAATGAGTCTCAACCCTGGGCTGGGCTTGAAATCACTTGAAGTACACAAGCCTGGGTCAGAAGGTGATAAACTGTGATTCGGATGAAGCTCCCCCCTCTTTTGGGAGGTTCTGGTTTTGGTTTTTTTTCCTGAAAATTCCACAGCCGAGTCACATGTGCTGTAAGGGGTGGAAATCACTGAGCAGGACAATTCTTTCCTTCCCAACCTATAACTTCATTTATTCATTTGACAGATGTTAAGTGAATGTAGCTTAGAGGTTACCACGTGAGGGAGAAGCAGCCTGAAGAAAACATTCTTCAGAAGCAGAATTAGGGCGCCTGGGTGGCTCAGTTGGTTAAGCGACTGCCTTCGGCTCAGGTCATGATCCTGGAGTCCCGGGATCGAGTCCCGCGTCGGGCTCCCTGCTCGGCGGGGAGTCTGCTTCTCCCTCTGACCCTCCCCACTCTCATGTGCTCTCTCTCATTCTCGCTCTCTCAAATAAATAAATAAATCTTAAAAAGAAAAAAAAAGAAGAAGCAGAATTAGACCCCACATTTCATCGACTCAGCGAGTATCCACTAAGCACCTACTGTATACCATGCCTGGTCTAGGCCCTGGGAATATAGTATGAAACCACATAGCTAGACCCTGCCCTCCAGGAGGATTTGGTCACCAAATCCCGAAGTCGGGAATGGACACAGACTCCCCTTAACCACCCTCCAGATCCCATGTGCCTTTGAGAACTTTCCCCTTATGTCTTATGTAACAATGTCCCTGGTGCTTGGCAAAGGGGCTGGCACGGAATCTGTGGATTTCTAACACATTTACTGAATGCTTGCTTTTGTCAGACCTTGTGGTCCAGGAGCTGGGGATCTGACTGTGACCAAGGGAGATCCAGTCCCTACCTTCACGGATCCTGCAGTCCTCGTTCACATGTGTGTGCACCCGCATGTACACTCGTACTTCCCGCAGTGTGTGTGTGTGTGAGAGAGACAGAGAGACAGAGACAGAGACAGAAGATTAACTCAACGTGGCCAGACAGTTGGCCAACTCTTATCTTCTGGAAATGATGTACAGATGTATACAGAGTCCCTCAAACTCCTGATGCCTTTCTAGAGTCCAACAAAAAAAAGCACATATATGAACCCCTGAAGACCCCAGAGCCTCCCCCACTTTCCAGTCATATCAGAGCCACCATTTATTTCATCCTCTACAAATTGGGACAATAAACTCCTTTGCCGAGTTGGAAGGGTTCATCGAGATTGATGTGTAAGGGATGACCTGGCACACGGTTAAGTGCTCAGTAAATGCTCAGTAAATGAAAGCAGGGTAATAACAGCTGGGTGGCTGTCAGGATTCAGAGAAAATCGGAGCCAACATGACCGGCGCGAAGTAGGTATTCATTCAGTGAAGGAGGTGGTTCTTTGCTAGGACGGACAGCCAGATCCTTTTTCCTTGGGTACGAATGCATTTCACCACTTTAAAGGTAACGTGATTAAAATAACAGACTATGGGCTATCTCGTACGGATTCCACTACCGCTTACTAGCTGTGCGATCATAGACAAATTACCTCCTGTGCCTCGATTCCTTCGTAAAACATAGTACCTACCTCAGCCTGCTTGTGAGTTTGAAATAAATAGAGGGAAAGCGCTTAGAACAGTTCCTGGCACGTAAGGACTATACTGAGTTTTAGGATTATTATTCTACCTTCCACAGAGCCCACAGCGAGGCCCACCCCCTCCCCAGTTCAGGCGGTGGCAGCCCCCTCCTTGACTCCGAAGAGGAGCGGCGAGGAGCGCGCACGCGCGGTGGGGCAGTCTTATAGGAAGCCCCGGCGGCCCGGCGGGTGGCCATCTTGGTAAAGGGCAGCGACGGCAGCTTCTTTACGTCATCAGCCTGCGCGACGTGCGGCCACCCGGCGGTTCAGGTCGCTTCGGGAGCGGTGGGTGGGGTAGGGCAGGGCGGGCGGCGGGCGCGGCCGGGGGGTGAGTGGTTGAGGGGCGTGATGGGCGAGGCGGCCGTGGCCGCAGGGCCTTGCCCGCTGCGCGAGGACAGCTTCACGCGCTTCTCGTCGCAGAGCAATGTGTACGGGCTGGCGGGCGGCGCTGGCGGGCGCGGGGAGCTGCTGGCCGCCACCCTTAAAGGCAAGGTGCTGGGCTTCCGCTACCAAGACCTCCGACAGAAAATCCGGCCCGTGGCCAAGGAGCTGCAGTTCAACTACATTCCCGGTGCGTGGCGCCGTGGGGTTGGGGGAGCGGTCCTCGAACTTGGTGTTGAGAAGGCTTCTGAAGCTCTGAGCTGGGTCACCGTGATGAGAGAATGGGATCAGGGTGACTGAAAGGGATCAAGGCTGATAATGAGGAGGCATCGGTGTCAGTGGTTAGGGTTCAGGATTCCTCAGACCCAGAGGTTAGGATCCCTCCTACCACAGTTATGATGATCGGGATTCACATGGAGCCAGAGATGATGGTAATTGCCATGGTCAGAGATTAGTGAGTCCTAGAGGTCAGGGGTCACTGTGATTGGGGATATAGGGGTCAGGAGTCTGCCTGACGTGAACTTTGTCCCCTGCCAGTGGACGCGGAGATTGTCTCCATCGACACCTTCAACAAGTCACCCCCAAAGCGGGGCCTGGTGGTGGGGATCACGTTCATCAAGGTATCCAGGCCCGCTCCACCTACCCATTCCCTCCTCCTCACGATCCCGCTGCGCCTGACCCAAATCCCTCTCCCTCTCGCTGCCCCTATTCTCCCCTGAGGCCAGTTTCCTACCTCAGGATTCAGGGGACAAGGGCAGCCCCTTCCTGAACATTTACTGCGACTACGAGCCTGGCTCTGAGTACAACCTTGACTCCATAGCCCGTAAGTGTGGCCTCGAGGGAAGGAGGGATGGGGAAGATGGGAGGGGGCACCTGTCAGGTCCCCGGTGCCCATCTGCATGTGCTCCCCTTACAGAGAGCTGCCTGAACCTGGAGCTTCAGTTCACTCCTTTCCAGCTGTGCCATGCAGAGTATGTAAGCTGCAGGTGTAATACTGTAGAGAGAGAGAGAGTGTGTGTGTGTGTGTGTGTGCACGCGCCCTTAGTGGGGAGGCTCTAGCAAACGAGGCAGCAAACCTGCCCATAGACAGTCAGACTCTAGTTTTGTTTTTTAGAGCATTGTGCTTTTAAAGTGGCTGTGGACTAGCCTCGGCCCTGAACTAGATAATCTGAGAGCTGATTGAGCACTTGCGTTCTAGACATCTAGAACTCTGAGGTTCTGATGTTCTAGATTTGGATCCTGCAAGATCCAGAGATGCTAAGTTTTCTAGAGCTGTAAGCTCTGAGATTCCAAGATTTAAAAATTCTGCAGTTTGGTAGTTCTGAGATTCTATAGTGATAAAGTCCTTCTCCTATCTCGTATTCTCATATTTCAAGGAGACAGAATACAGACCATCTAGAATGGGAGGTTCCTAGAATCCCAAAGTGTGAAAATTCCACTCTAGAGCTCTGAGTTCCATTCTAGAACACCAGTGGTCGAGCACAGTGATTGGCCAAGTTTTTCTGTTAGAACTACTTGGCTGCCAGACAAGTAGCAAGAAGACGGCCATTGACACTCTGTAAATAATTGGTGTAACTGTTTCAATAGAACTTTATTTACAGCAACAGGGGGGAAGTTGGATTTGGTCTGTAGGTCATAGTTTGCCAGCCTCTGGTCTAGCAGGTGAGAATTCTAGAAGCTGATGTTCTGGATTCTAGGATTTGGATGTTCTGCTATTTTATGAGTCCACATATCCATGGTGGCCATTTCTAGAAGTTCGAGTATTTCAAAGGAGATGGAAAGCAGAACTTCTGGAATACCGCAGTTCTAGATTAAAGAGGTCCTAGTGTTCTAGAACACTAGAGCCCCATGTTCCGTGCCTGCATCCACACCCAGAATGAGGATTCTAGCAGGTGAGGGCTCCAGAAACAGAAGGTTTCTGCGATTCTGAGGTTGGACAGTTCTACACATGGACTCTGCCACACTGGGGCTCTAGATTTGTCTGCTTTCAGGGTCCAGGTCGGGAATCAACTGGAGACAGTGTTTCTCCTGAGTGGGAATGACCCGGCCATTCATCTGTACAAGGAGGTGAGGCAGAGGGAGGCGCGGTGGGCAGGGCCCTGCCCCGGTCGCCATGGGCTGGTGCTGGGTGTGAGGCTGGCCTCGGTCTTGGTTCCCCCAGAACGAGGGGCTGCATCAGTTTGAAGAACAGCCTGTGGAAAACCTCTTCCCAGAACTCACGAACCTGACCAGTAGGTAAGAGAGTTCCTGGAAAGAGGCCCTTGGGGACTGGAGCAGGCGGCCTCAGAGAAATCAGGTAGTGGGAAAACGCTTAGGAACAGTGAGGATGGAGATGACCTCAGAGAAACTGGGCAGGGGAGGGGAGTTCAGCAAACTCGGGCCACGGATGTGACTTCGGAGAAGCTGGTCAACAGTGGTGATCACAGAGAAAACACAAAACAGACTCAGGGAAATCAGAGAACCTCAGAGAAATCAGACTCCCCAGTGGGTTCCCAGGGCTACGGGAAGGGGGTGGATGCTCCTGGGGGGGCAGAACATGGGACCAGTACCTGGTGACACCCTCAGCCCCGCTGTCCACCCGCCCGCCCACCAGCGTCCTCTGGCTTGACGTCCACAACCTCCCTGGCACGTCCCGGCGACTCTCCGCCCTCGGCTGTCAGAGTGGTTATGTCCGAGTTGCCCACGTGGACCAGCGAAGCCAAGGTGAGGTCCCAGGATGGGGGCCGGGAGCCAGGGGCTGGGGCCAGGGCCCTGAGTCCTCCCCCTCCCCACAGAGATCCTGCAGACATGGACGATCCTGCAGGATGGCCCCATCTCCCGAGTGATCGTGTTCAGCCTCTCGGCCCCTGAGGGTGAGCTCTGGTCCTGGGGTGGGGGGCAACTTCTGCACGCTCGGCTCCCCACACCCAGATTCATGCCCCTCTCCCAAAGTGTCCAACCCCCTGGCACCCGCCCCCTATCGCTCCCGGGCCCCCTCCCTCCCCTCTGTGCTCTCAGATTTCACTTCAGCGACTTGCCCCAGTGGTCTAACCTTAGACCCTCTCTGGAGTTGGACTTCTGTCTTTCCCTTGGCGGTCTAACCGTCAGCCGGCACACTGTGACTTCCTCTCATCCCCACTCTGGCCTCTTCACTCTGTCTCTTGTTGCGATCTAACCCTGAGGTCCCCCCCCACACCCCCCGACCCCAGGAACTCTGTGCACCCTCCTACTCGGGCTCCCCTCTTGCCCCACGTGTTGCTCTGTTCCTCTTCCCTGGCCTTCCCTGGTGGGTTCCCTTCGCCTGACCTCTGCAGGCTGCCTTCTGCCCCTCGGCTTGGTCTTCACTCCTCTCCCTCCCACTCTGGCCTCACACCTGCTCCTCCTCCCGGCGTCTCCCCTCACTCCGCGTTCTCTTGTGGTCTAACCTCAAAGCATCCCTCCCTGGCACAGCTTCGGGTCTTCGTCCTGTCGCGGAGCGGGGGTGTGAGGAGGAGCCTGGAGCCTGTCGCCTCAGGCCCTGCCCCCCTCGTGTCCCTTCTGCAGAGACCGTGGACAGGCCACAGCAGGAAGAGTACGGCGTGCTTGTAGCCAGCATGTTGGAGCCCGCAGTGGTGTATCGGTGAGGGGCCTCGGCAGGAAGTCCCCTTGGGGGAGGTCGTTCGGGCTGGGCAGCTCAAGGTGGTCGTGCCCCAGGGAGGGGAGTGTGAATGTCTGGAGCTTGTCGGGGCTACCTCAGTGCCTTGGGGTGGGAACCGAGATGCCCACTCCCCCTGGACAAGCGAGTTGGCAAATGCTTACCACCTGGCTCGGCGTGTGGCCGATCGATTTCTGGAGTGTCCCTACTCCCACCGCGGTAGATTTTGAGCCACCAATATGATGCCAGCCAGCTGGCAGAATTTCTGAAAACGTCCCAGTCTGCTCTCGGGAGCCAGAGCAAGCAGATGTGGCTCCCCTGCTGGGCAGCGCAGGTGTCCAAGCTGGGACCGAGCCCCCCCCACCCCCCGGCCCCACGGAGGCCGTGTGCGCGTCCAGACTGGAGGCAAAGTGGGGCCTCCATGTGAGCGTGAGATGGTCCCGCCTCCAGGGGACAGCGTGGGTGTCCCTACTGGGGAATAGCGGGTTGCCAGTCTGGGAGTGAGCGATTTGGGTTCCCCTTGGTGGATGTGGAGATGTCCAGGTTGGAGACGAGGGGGTCCGGGCGTCAGGAGGAACAGCATGGCTCAGACCTGGGAAGGGGAGCAGCATGGACACCCAGACCAGGCCTGCAGGCACTGTGGTATGACCTCGGTCTCCCCACCGTGTTCGGGGACCCTCAGGGACCTGCTGAGCCGGGGCCTCGAGGACCAGCTTCTCCTGCCCGGCAGTGACCAGTTTGACAGCGTCCTCTGTGGCCTGGTCACCGATGTGGACCTGGATGGGTGGCCCGAAGTCCTGGTGGCCACCTATGGGCAGGTGGGACCTGGGGAATGGGACCACCGCCGCCTGTCCCCTCCCACTGCCCCGCATCCCCATGTGACCCTTGCCCCCCCGCCCCCCCGCCCCCCCCCACCCCCCGCAGGAGCTGCTCTGTTACAAGTACTTCGGCCCGGAGTCCGGGCTCCCGGAGGCCGAGCGCGGATTCCGCCTGCTGTGGCGGCGAGGCTTCTCCAGCCCGCTGCTGGCCATGGCACACGTGGACCTGACTGGGGATGGGCTGCAGGAGCTCGCCGTGGTCTCCCTGAAGGGCGTGCACATCCTGCAGGTAGCCGGGCTTCCCGGGTTCGGTTCCCCTCGAGGCAGAGCCTGGGCTGGGGGCTTTGGCACACCTGTTCTGTTGAGGGCATGCTCTCCCCAGAAACACGGAAGGGGACAGGGAGAAGCCCCACGAGGACGTGCATTCAGGCACCACCCAGGCGCCCCCCTCCTCTGCCTTATTAGCCTATCCTTTGTTGTCAAGGTCTCACCTTTGTCCCCCCCGCCCCCCGTGCCCCCCGCCGCAGTGGTCTAACCTCAGCCTCACTCCCATACAATGTAGTGTCTCTGCCATGTTTCGGTCCTTCCCTGTCCCTTCTGAGTTCTAACCTCACACCCATACATTTGGGCCTAGGCTCTGTTCCTCCCACTGGAAATTCAATGAAGGGCATCCTCTTGGGTCTAACTTCACCCCATCACAGAGATCCATTCCCACCCCACATGCTGGTCTGCTCTCCAACCTCCTGCCGCAGCCGAGCTCCCGCGTGGTCCAACCTGCGCCCCTCCTGCCCTGTCTCAGCTGGGCCTCCTCTTGTTTCCCACAGCACAGCCTGGTCCAGGCGTCGGAGCTGGTCCTGACCCGGCTTCGGCATCAAGTACAGCAGAGGAGACATCAGTCGCAGAGGCCTGGGGACAGGGCTGGTTTGGGGCCCACTGAGACCTCGGCCTCCTGAGCTCCCACCCACTGCCCGCCCCGGGCCCAGGGGCAGTTCACTGGAGTAATCGCCTCTAGCCATTCATGGTGGGGAAGCCTCCTGAAGGAGGGGATGGTCTCCCCAGGCCCCCCAGGATGGTGGAGCTGGGAGTTCCTGCTCAGGCTCTGCCCCATTGTGCCCTGCAACTCTGGCTGACGCACCCCTGTCTCGTACCTCAGTGTCCCCGTTTGAAAATGGGATGATCTCACCCGACCCCCCCCTTCCACCCCCAGTGAGAATTGGTCAGCCAATGATTATTTATATGTCCAGAGGAAGCAGACTTTGACTTGTCTTCATTCTTTCATTCTGGGAAGTGTTTGCACCTGCTGTGTGCCAGGCTCGGTGTTGGGTGCTGGAATCGCCCAGAAGAATAGGAGAGAGGGGCATATGAGGAGAGAAAATCCAAGGTTAGACCTAGAAGCGGGACTGAGGTGAGATCATAGTGTAGACCTCAGAGAATAGAAATGAGGCCCTGCTATAAAGGCTGAAGTGAAACCAACGTGGAAGAGATTGTAGAAGCCAAGGAAAAGGACTGAGGTTAGACCCCAGTGGAGCGCTCTGGATCTGAGGTTAGACCCCAGTGGGGCGCCCTGGATCTGAGGTTGGACTCCAGTGTGGTGCCCTGGATCTGAGGTTAGACCCCAATGGGAAAAATACAGAAATTAAGCCTCAAAAGAAAGGATACAGGTGGGAAGGACTGCTGTGGGAAGCTGTAGTCAAATTGCCGCAGAGGGTGTGAAGCTAGCCCCGCCCCCCATATGAATAATGCTGAGGTTGGACCCCCGACAGAAATTACTGTGGTTAGACTTTGTGCCGAGGGCCAAGGTTAGACCCCAACAGAAAGCAACTGACTTTAGATCCCAGTGGGGCATACCGCGATGAGACCCAGGAGGGAGAGACCCAGGGTGTGCCATGCTGGAAAGGACCAAGGTTAGACCTGATTGAAAAGCCCAGGGGATCCAGTGACCAGGGAGTTTGAGACAGGGCTGGTTTCCCTGGCCCAAGGCTGGGCTGGCTGTAGGATTTGCTCCCTCTGGCAGCCCCGGCTAGGGCAAGGGAGAAGGAAGCAGAGGCCTGTATCTCCGGGACCAGTGGAGGGCAGGAACAGGGAGAACTGTCGCCCTCCCCCACCGCAGGCCAGAAATAGCGTCTCGGGCAGGGGGTTGGGGACTAATTCCCGAGCAGGATCCCCAGACTGTTGGGGAGGGTGGGCTTTTTCCTCCTTGGGGCAGGGTTTGGGTGGTACTCCTGCTTCCCAGCACAGAGGGGCAGACACCACAGTCATTCTGGCCATCCATCTACCTCCTACCAAGGAAGTCCACCCAACAGTCTGACCACCCACACTGACCGTGAAGACCAAGCCACCTGGTGGGTTTTTAGGAGGCAGGAGCCCACCAATCCTTGGCCACCCTTGTCAGCTCCTAGAATCCTGGGCCCAGGCGTGGGAAATTGCAGGGAGTTGAATCGCCTCCCTCCTCCTGGCAGCCTGCCCAAGGGTGTCCAGCCTGGACTGGCGATGGGCATGGACCATTGGCGCGGGTGGGGTCTCCTCCCTCCTGCTGCCCGCCTGCTGAGGCGGAGAGCTGCATCACCTGCCATCCTGGGTGGGAGTGGGACCCCGGCATGGGATTAGGTGAGTTTCGTCAGCAGTGGTGTGAGTCTGTGAAGCGTGTGCTCACGGGCGTGTATGTGCACCTGTGTGTCCACTTCAGGGCTCAGGATTTTGTATCTTTAGGACTCAGCTCCCCGCCTGGCCGTTTGCGGGTTCGCTGCCTGACTTCTCACTTGCTCCTCGGTCTGGGACAGCGCACAGTGGAGTGGTTAAGGCTGTGGAGCCCGAAGCCCCACTTGGCCACTCTGTGCCTCGATTTCCCCATCTGTAAAATGAGGCTAATAGCATTATCTCACAGGGTTATTAGAAGGGCTAGTTGTGTCAGCACCTGTCAGTCACTTACCAAAAAAAATTTCTAACATCGCCTGGCAGGTGGTAAGGGTGGTATGAATGGCAACTGTTGTTACTATTATTAATGGGTGCCTTTGTGGTTGTTTCTGGCTTGCTTGGCGAGGTTATGTCTGCAGGCACAGCATGTGAATTTGGATCTGACTGGTTAAACATTTTTGCCCTCCCTCTGGTTCTGTGAGCCTGTAACTATTTGTAGCTGTTCGTGCCTCTCTGGCCCTTGTATGGATCAGAGTGTGTGTGTGTTGGGGAGGGGGAAGGATGCCTCTGAATGACCCCCAAGCCCCCCCCAAAACACACACACACACACACACACACAAGCACCCTCCGCCTCTGTCCCTTGTCTGTGGTGCTGAACCTGAAAGGGTGGGTGGGAGGCTTGGGCTCCCCCCAACCTCCTCTCTCCAGGCCCCTCCCCAAGCCTCCCCCCGCCTCGCCGCAGCCTCCCCTCTCCCCGCCTCCTCCTCCTCCCCTCTGTCTCTGGCTCCTCCTCCTCCCTCCCAGCACTCTCCCCCGTCCCTCCTCCTCCCTCTCTCCTGACTCCCCCTCCCCCGGGTCCCTCCCCCCTCTTCCTCTCCTCCCTCTATCCCCTCTCCCTCCCCTCCTCCCTGGCTCTCCCTCTCAGTCTCCAGCTTCTCTCTCTCTCTCTCTCTCTCTCTGTCGGGTGGAGTCACCCACCATTGCCAGCCCAGTGCTAGGGGGACCTGCTCCAAGCTACAGCTGCAGGTAAGAGACCCTCCGTTGGGGGGGGAGGGGCGTGGAGGAAGGATGGTGTTGTCCCAGGCGGGTGGAGGGGGACATTTGAGGAGCCAGGAGCTGCTTTTCCCTGAGCTCGTTTATGGGGGTTGGGGGGCTGCATATCCCCGGTGGGGATACCCAGTCCCTTCTGTGGGTTGGGGGCACCACCAGCAGCCAACATCCTCAGCCCCTCCTGTGTTCCAGGGAGCATGGTGGGCTGAGGAGGGGGTGCCTCCTGGGCACTGACGGGGCGAGAACACCCCAGCCTGTCTGGGGCAGCCACCCTTCGCCTTCTCTCCCTCCGCCCCCGCCTTCCTGCGTCTGGGTCTCATCTTTCCGTCTCTCCACATCTCTCGGGGGTCCTGTCCTGCAGAGTCTGGCTGCCTCTCTTGAGTCCCTTTCCCTGTGTCCCTGTTTCTCAGTCCCTTACTCGCACCTCTGTCCCTCTGGTTTCCTCTGTGCATGGGTCTGTTCTGTGTCTTTTGGGGATTCTGTCTCTAAGTCCTTGGTTTCTTTCTCTCTGCCTTCCTCTTTCACCATCTGTGTGTGTGTGTGTCTCTGTCTCTCTCTCCCGTCTCTGCTCTCCTGTGTTTTTGTCTCTGTGGGTGTCTCCCTCTCTCTTCTCTGCCCCTCTCCCTCCTTCTCTCCATCTCTGTAGGTATGTGGTCTCTGTTTCTCTGTCTCTCTCTTCCCTGGTAGTGGGTTAACTCTCCTCCTACACACCTTCGTCCCGCCCCTGGCAAGGGGGAGACCTGGAGGAAGAAGATTACCCCCACTCCACAGAGTGGGCTCCCCCAGAAGGTGCGGAGTCCCCCAAACTCCTCTCCCTTCTTCAGCTGAGCTCCCGCCCATCCTCCCGGCCGGCTTGTGCCCCATCCCTCCCCACCCCCCCCCCCCAGGACAGAGCTCCTCTCCTCTCCCCTGCCTTGTATCTGGCATTCTGAAGCCAGTCCTTCTTGCAGTCTAGCCTATATACCCTTTGTGGTGGACACTGCACCAGTCCCCCGATCTTGCCTCCCCATTCCTCTTCATACAGACTGGGCCGGTCCTTCCTGCAGTCTGACTTCTGTACCTCTTTTGCCATTTGTGCATTGCTTGCTTCACTCGTCCGTTCCTTTGACAGTTACTGAGCACCTTTCCTACTCCAGGCACAGCACTAAGGTACTGGGTGAGTCAGGCCAGTCCTTTCTGCAGCCTCACCTCCATCCCTCTCATGGCATACCAGCCTCAGAACTGTCTCTCAGTGGAGGTGACTCTCCAAAGCTACTTCCCCATCCCTTGGGGGCTCTGAGAGGGCCCCTCTGAGTCTGGAGGTCCCTGGCCAGTGCATCTTCTTCTTTCCTGGGGGAAGGGGGCCCCAGAGAAGCTGGGCGAGAGTGAGTGACCAGGGGAGAGGTGTGGGCCTAGCCTGTAGCCCAGGCTGTGATGGGGTGAGGTCCTCAAGTATCCATGTGGGGCCCAGCTGGATTTGGAAGAGCACCAGCTTAGCAGTCCTATGCCTTGAGTTTCCATCCTCCCCTGCCCCTGATTTGAAGCTACTTGACCTGGCCATGCTCTTTTCCCCTCCAGACCTCAATTTACCCATCAGGGTGTCATAGCCCTGAGCACTGAGACTACGTGTGACCCCCAGGCTGGGACGTGGTGCTGGGAGAGCCTGGCTCACCCCTGGAGCAGTAAGTGGGTGTGTTTAGAAGCCTGTGTCCCCACCTCAGAATCCCTCCGAGGGGTGGCGGGCAACCCTTGCCCCCACCAGAGCACAACCAGGAACCACCACCTCCCTTGCCAATGTGAGGGACGTGAGGGAGGGAGGAGGTCCCACCTGGCATACCGGACTGGACCCCCCCCCCCCCTTATGCTTGCAGTCTCACTCTAGGAAGGAGGTCTCCGAGCCCCTGGGAGGCGCGGGAGGCGGACCCGGGGTGCTCACCACTGACCAGCTGGTCACCTGCCCACGAGGGTGGGGAGAGATGCAGAGATGCCACCATCTGCCCTCCAGACTCCTACCCTGGCCTCAACCTGATCCTTTTGCCCCTGGATTCTAAATCCAGCTTAGGTTTCAGGGCTGCTGGTGAATGGAGAAGGCATAGGCAGGCGCCTCCAGCAGAGGAAGCCCAGCTGGCCCGGCGGCAGGGCTCAGAGCTCTTGGTCCTTCGTTTCACAAATATTTATCTAGTGCTTTCTCTCCCTGATCCCTCCTCCCCTTAAGGCCTCAGTGAGAGAAAACCAGGTTTTTCAGGAAAAGAGATTGAGCCAGGCTGCTTTGCCCAGCCCCTGGGCAAGGAGGGCAGGCGTGAGAACACCCATTGGCAGACTCTGGTCTCCCTTGAGGACCGCAGCAGGAGGGACAGGTGGTTAGACTTGCAGGGCAATTTCCAGGCCATGGCCCTCCCATGACAGAGGGAGTTTGATGCTTGAGATGAATTCTTGACTCCCAGGTGGCCCTTGTTACTCCAGAAAGCCTGGGAGAAGGGAGGGAGAAGAGAGCATGAGTCTTTGCTTTGGATCCTGGTGGGTTTGTAATTATGCCTAAGTTGTTGCTAATTAGGGGGCTGCTAATTAGATGTATCATTAGGGGCCTTGCTAAGGGGGCTAATTGTGCAGTGGCCCTTTAAGAATCCCCCTCTCCCCGCCCACACACACACACTCACACACACACTCCTCAGGGAAGTTCTGCCAACATTCTGCCTCCCTCCCCCAGAGGAGCCAGCTCCCTGCCCGTGAGTACGTGGGCGTGTTTTGGGGGCAGGCTGTGGGTTAGACTCAGAGAAGAACTTTCGGACAGAAATGCAAGTTACCGGGAGAACTGAGGCAAGACAGCGATCAGGGAGGTGCAGGCTCAGAGGGCCCCTCCTTCTTCTGTCAGTCCCCCCCCTTTTTTTTTATAGGCTACTGGGTTACCAAGGCAATGCAAGAGTCGGGCAGGGGAACTGGGAGTTTGGGCCACTCTTGGAGAGAGAAATGGAGCCAGAGTTGGTGCTGGAAGCTTTGAACGAGTTTTTGACCTCTGAGCCTTGGCCCTCTCCATCAAGGAACGGGTTAGGGACTCCCCATAGTGGGGTGGCGTCGTTTTGAATGGAGAGCTCAGGAAGGTGATGTCTGAGTGGAGAACTGGAGAAGAGAGGGTGAATCAGTGGGGATGAGTGACCCAGGAAGGGGGAACAACAGGGGCAAAGGCCCTGAGGCAAGAACTTGTCTAGTATGTGAGGAACCTCGAGGTGGCTGGGGCCAAGCAAGCAAGGGGGAGGAGATGAAGCCAGAGAGGGAACGAGGGGGGCAGATCATGTGAGACCTTATGAGCCAGGGCGAGGGCTGTGGTACTCTGGCTGAGACTGAGTCGGGAGCCATGGAGGGTTCTGAGCAGAGGAAGGATGTGAACTGACTTGGGTTTTGGGTTTTTTTTTTTTTAAGATTTCATTTATTTATTTGAGAGAGGGAGAGCATGAGCTGGGGGGAAGGGCAGTGGGAGAGGGAGAAGCAGACTCCTCGCTGACCACAGAGCCTGACACGGGGCTCAATCCCAGGACCCCGAGATCGTGACCTGAGCTGAAGGCAGACACCCCACCAACTGAGCCACCCAGGCGCCCCTGGTTTGCATTTTTAAAGGGAACTGAGGCAAGACACAGAGATAGCCTCTCAAACCCAGAATCAGAGGCTGGAGAAGTATTGAAACCGTAGAGACCCCAGAACCCACAAATGAGACCAAAAGCCCAACACGGGGCCTCGTCATAGCTGCTGAAGACCCGGGCACCTCACAGAGACATAGTGGGTACTGGAGAGAGACACCTGCCGCCATTGCAGGGAAAGATGTGAGTGGGAGACCCTACAGCAGCCCCTTCCCAGCCCCGCTCAGACAGACATCCCAGACCCCAAGCAGGAGCCCTCTGAGGGTCAATTTGGAAACCATTAGACTTACCTAATGAATTGATGGCTTCCAGCCCCTCGCCTCACCCGCTAAATTATTCAGTCCGTGTTCTTTGGGGCCTGGCTTCATTCCTCCCTCGTCTGTGGGATTCGTCTGTGTGGCTGGGTGGGTCAGCAGCCCGTTCCCTTTCCAGGGCCCTATAACATTCCTCAGTGTGAGTGCTCCGTGCTGGGCTTCTCCATTTACTGCTGAGAGGCATCTGGGTTGTTTCAAGACGGGAGCTGTTAGACATCCTCGGATGTGTCTTTTGGCAGACACACGACCAATGGCTCCCGGGTGCACGTGTACCTGGGAGGGGGACGGCTGAGTCCTAGGACACGGGATGTTCATCTCTAGTTCCCCAAGGTGGTGAGGGCAACGTGTACTCTCCTCTGTCTTTATCTTTCTCTCTTAGTCTCTGTCTGGCCCTCTCTGTCTCTCTGCATCTCCCTCTGCCCCCATCCTCCTCCTATCAGCCCTCTGCTTGTCCCCCATGCTCTACCCCCAAGAAGCCTCGGCTCCTGGGCGAATGGGAGGGGTCCGTGCCCCTCACCCACACTTCTTCCTCCTCCCCCACAGGACCCGACATCCTCCATGGCTCCCCTGGCCTTAGTGGGGTTTGCACTCCTCCTGGGGACGCCCCCATGCTCAGGGGCAGCTACCCCAACCCCCTCCCTGCCGCCTCCCCCCGCCAATGACAGTGATACCAGCTCAGGGGGCTGCCAGGGCTCAAACCGCTGTCAGCCGGGGGTCCTGCTGCCCGTTTGGGAGCCCGATGACCCGTCGCTGGGTGACAAGGCGGCGCGAGCTGTGGTCTACTTCGTGGCCATGGTTTACATGTTCCTGGGCGTGTCCATCATTGCCGACCGCTTCATGGCGTCCATCGAGGTCATCACGTCAAAGGAGAAGGAGATCACCATCACCAAGGCCAACGGTGAGACCAGCGTGGGCACCGTCCGCATCTGGAACGAGACGGTGTCCAACCTCACACTCATGGCCCTGGGCTCCTCAGCCCCTGAGATCCTGCTGTCTGTCATCGAGGTCTGCGGTCACAACTTCCAGGCGGGCGAGCTGGGCCCGGGCACCATCGTGGGCAGTGCTGCCTTCAACATGTTTGTGGTCATTGCTGTGTGCATCTACGTCATCCCAGCCGGTGAGAGCCGCAAGATCAAGCACTTGAGAGTCTTCTTCGTCACTGCGTCTTGGAGTATCTTCGCCTACGTCTGGCTTTATCTCATCCTTGCCGTCTTTTCCCCGGGTGTGGTCCAGGTGAGCAAGGACCCGTGGACACCTCCTTGGTGCATGTATGTCTGCAAAATCCAGAGGGGTAACGCCCTGGGCTTGGAGACTCGATTCATGTATTTGCAGAAATGCATGCTTACATCTGGGAGGGCCAGGTATGGTTGTGCAGGTCACACACTGCACAAGGGCATTGGGCTGGAGAAGGCAATTTGGGGCTGGAGTCCATTTGAGTGTGCCCAAGCCATGTCTGGATGGCTCTGCAGGTCCTGGAAAGGGCTCATCCGCCCAGAGGGGGGTGACATTTTGCAATATATCCATCCAGAAGGGGCCCCTTTTAGCTCTCACAATGGTGCCGTATGTATTAACAGAGTCCTTGTGATCTGTGTAATGCATACCACATGCAGTTCATGGTCTAGCCAGGTATTTGCCAGGTATGTTCACATGTTTTCTTCCACTCCCTGTCTTGCATAATTTATTCCCACTTTTATAATAAGACCGCCTTCATTTGCATAATTCATGCCACAGTTGCATAATCCAACCTTGTGTTTTCTGACAGGGCTAATCAACTTGGGTAACTTGGCACAATTTGCATAATGTATCCATGGGCCTGCATAGACGTAGGCCCACATCTGGTAAACTCTGTATTTGCCAGATATGCAATTGTGATTTGCATAATTCATTATTCATAATTGATTTCTGAGGGTAGGATAATTTATCACTGTACTGTAATTGATATGCAATCCAATCCAATGTAGGTATAAGCCCAAGTCCACTGCAAAGGCCACTTTGCATAATTTATTCCAACAGCGAGACAAAATTTAGCCCCACTGCTCCATAATTTACACCCACGTCCCCATAATCATTTGCCTCTCATTTGTCCAGTGTCTTAACCACATTCTGCTTAGTCTTCCTTTAAAACATATGCCTAATTCATTTCCCACAACCCCATGACTGCCATCTACTTTTGCATAATTTATTTATGGGCCTGGCCTAATTTGTTCACACACATGCATAATTTATTTGAGGCTACCCAGAATTCCTTCACACATGTGTATAATCTCTCCGTGCGTATCTGTCAGGTCCTGCCAATTTTAGTCTCTTTCCAGGAAGGAGCTGAAGTTAGAAGTATAAAAATTCTTTGCAGGTGATATAAAAGCAGACGGGAGGGACCAGAAACTGCAGGTGAGCTAAGGGAGAGATGGTAGCACCAGGAGACAGGGATGAGAGAGGGAGAGAGATCTTTACCGCAACTGACTAACGACTATAATGCCGAGTCTCCTGGCTGCCATGGTGAAAAATACAGAAGAAACTGTCACACGGTTCTCACGCGCTATTAAAAAGGATGGTACACTGACTTAGGTTTTCAAAGTGCTCTTTGATGAGGATTTATAGCAAAACTATGAAGAGAATTTTAGACACCATGAGTGACAGGTGGGTAAGGATGGGGGTGGAGGAGAGAGATTCCCCCTGAGAAGGAGCCAGGCTCAGACTCAGAAAACAGGGTAGAAAATGTCACAGTTCTGGGTGGAGAAGTCACCATGGGGTATCCATTCGGGAGTAATGTGGAAGCCAGAATTATGAGACACTTTCATGAAGTAAGGGAGGGAACTGGCATGAGACCAAGATGGCGCCACTTCCTCCTCAACACAGCGAACTGGGGCAGTGAGATGGGTCTGGCTCTGGATTTTCTCCCGGAGGTGCTGTGTGACCTCAGACAAAGCCCAGACCCTCTCTGGGCCTCAGTTTTCATATCTGAACCATGGAAGGGGTTAGACCGGGCCCTTGGTTCTTGACCCTTCATACCCATGCTCCCTTTTTCTAGCAAATGCTTTGTTACATCCCTTTACTCTGATGTGAAATTCTTAGATGATAGGAGAGAGGCCTTCTACCCCAGTAGTCTGGTGGGTGGATCCTGGACCCAGGCACGCTGGGTTCAGACCCCACTTCTGCTGCTTCCTAGCTCTTCTTTGGACAAGTTCCTCACCTTGTCAGTGCCTCAGTTTCCTCACCTGTCACCTGGACATCGTCATAGCACTGACTCCAGAGGGCGGTGTGAGGATCAAATAAATTACACATGGAAGGGCTCAGAACAGCAAGCCTGGAACAGAGTAAATGTGAGCGATTCCTCCCATTAATGAACTTGCCTGTGCTGTTGGCTTTCCGAAAGTCCGTATAGTGGCTGAACTGTGATATAAAAGAAAGTAATCTCTGATAGAACAATGTGCATTTCCACATGTAAATGCTTCAGCATGGCTACATTAAAAGTCATGGTGTGGGAACCAGATACCAGCACCATCTTTTACTGAACAAGTTTGGGTTTAAGAGAAAGAAAAAGATCAGAAAACATTCCATGCACGGAGTTGAGCAGAGGAGTGGGTAGCTACAAGATTAAAAATAAGCGTATTCAGCATATATTAAAGCATCAGGAAAATACTTCATATACATGTAACAGAGCTGAGTTCCAGACCGCAATTATTAGAAAAGCAGGTGTTTCGCCACCGCGAGTGTCCAGAGGGAGGTTCTGAGCTCAGGCAGGACATGGGACAATTCTGTATTGTGTGGGACTGCCCCATGAGTCGCTGGACCAGATCTCGCACCCCAATCATGGTGGCAGCCCATAAAGGACCCTAATTTGGAGACACCCCCCCCCTTGGGGGTGTTCCTGTCCACTGAAGCTGTCTTACTTCCCTCCCAGGGTGAGCAAGTCCATCCATATGCCCATTCGCAGTGGGTGCCCTGGAAGGAAGATGTGAGTCTCCTAGAATCGCCTTTTATTTACCTGCGGGAGAAAACCAAATCTTAGGGGTTCGAGGCTGTCTTCTGATTACAGGAGAATCCCCTGCAATATACACAGTGGCCAGCGCAATGAACACAAGGCCAAGAGTTCATTTTACAGCTCGTGTAGAAAATTCGGCTTCTTTTGACAGACCTGCCTGGTGGCTTTGTGAGGCTCTGTTTCCAAGTCCTGCCCTTCTCTCTGAGCTGTCAGTAAACACAGCGACAAGGGGTTGTGGGGATTGGATCTGAAAAGATATTGTCCCTTCCGGGCCCATTTTAAAGACACCTCTGGGGGCCATCTGGTGGTAAATAATCTTTCATCGTTTCTTCCTTATCTTTAATAAGAAAGGTAACTGCTTGCAGACCGAGTCCTGGGCCTCAATGAGTGCTAATGTTAATTTCACATTTTGAGTATTTTCCATGTGTCAGGAACTGACAGTGCTAAGTGTTAGGGGTACATAAGCTCATTCAGTCTTGGGGACACCCCCATTTTACAGGCAAGAGGCTGAGCCAGACCTCCCTCTTCTAGAACCAGGATCTGAACTCAGCCTTGCCTTGTCTCTCTGGGGAGGTAGCATGTAAACATGGGAACTTGCTGCGAGAGGCTGTGACAGGAGCCAAAGTTGTGCCTCTTGTAGAGTCAAAGTCTCTTCCCTAAGGGCCAAACAGATTCTAAGGAAGGAGAGTCTGGCAAAGGCTGTAGTCACTGGTCAGGGGGAGGGAGGTGGGGGAGGGGAGGGCGGAGGGAGGGGGGGTGGGGAATCAGGGAGCTTTAGGAAGAGGTTGAGCAGAGAGCGGGCCCTGGGTGATGGGTGGGGTTTGGGCAAGTCGCCGCGTCCCAGGTGAGGAGGGGTGGAGGGGAAAAGGAGCAGGGAGAAAAAGATGGAGGGAGAGGCAGGAAGGGACACAGGCTCTGCCCCTTGAGGGGGGCTGAGACCACGGGGTGGGGACCTGTCTGTCCCCTAGTGGCGGCTGAGGGTGTTTGGGTTCCTGGCACTGGGTTAGGTGAGCATGGTTCTCAGCGTGATGAAAGGTGGATGGATGCATGCATGCATGCATCAGGAGACCGGGAAAGAGGCGGAGGGAGAGAAACTGCGAAGAATCTCACAAGGGAGAGAGATGGGCATCTACAAAAGATACACAAGGAGAACAAGGAGACAGAGGTAACAAGACAGGAAGAAAGATTCAAAAACCGACCGACACCAAATGGGACGGAGGCGGGGAGACAGACAACGACCTAGACAGAGAGATGGGGAGAGGCAGAGACAAGCCGACACCAGAGGGAAGTAGAGAGGGCACGAGGCGGGGCAGGGACCGAGATGCGGGGAGATGCGGGACGGGGGGCGGAGGGGGCGCGCGGCCACCGCGGGACCCCAGCGCCGGGCGGGAGAGACGCGGGGGCGGCCGGACGGCGGGGCGGCGAGCGCGCCCCCTGGCGGCGCGGCGGTCCTGACCCGCGCGGCCGCCCGCAGGTGTGGGAGGCGCTGCTGACCCTCGTCTTCTTCCCGGTGTGCGTGGTGTTCGCCTGGATGGCCGACAAGCGGCTGCTCTTCTACAAGTACGTGTACAAGCGCTACCGCACCGACCCGCGCAGCGGCATCATCATCGGCGCCGAGGGCGACCCCCCCAAGAGCATCGAGCTGGACGGCACGTTCGTGGGCTCCGAGGTGCCGGGCGAGGTGGGCGGCCTGGGCCCGAGCCCCGCCGAGGCCCGCGAGCTGGACGCCAGCCGCCGCGAGGTCATCCAGATCCTCAAGGACCTCAAGCAGAAGCACCCGGACAAGGACCTGGAGCAGCTGGTGGGCATCGCCAACTACTACGCGCTGCTGCACCAGCAGAAGAGCCGCGCCTTCTACCGCATCCAGGCCACGCGGCTGATGACGGGCGCGGGCAACGTGCTGCGGCGACACGCGGTGGACGCGTCGCGCAGGGCCTCCCCCGCCGAGGGCCCCGGCGAGGACGAGGACGACGGCGCCAGCCGCATCTTCTTCGAGCCCAGCCTCTACCACTGCCTGGAGAACTGTGGCTCGGTGCTGCTGTCGGTCACCTGCCAGGGCGGGGAGGGCAACAGCACCTTCTACGTGGACTACCGCACCGAGGACGGCTCCGCCAAGGCCGGCTCCGACTATGAGTACAGGTGGGTTGGCCGTTCGCAGCGCGGAGGCGCCGCGGTCCCGCGGCCTCCGCGGCCTCCGCGGCCTCCACGCTCGGGGGGCTGCCTCCAGCGGCCGGCCGGCCTTACCTTGCCGTGCGCGGACCTGCGGCATTCATTCATTGTCCACTCATTCATTCACCGTCCAGAGCCTTCTTTGTACCGCACACTCTTCTAGCATTTGCAGGTGGAACCCGAGCGAAGCGCAGTCACCAACACTCTCTCCCGTCCTCTGCTTTAATTTCTTCACAGCTGACATTTTTCTGTCTATTGCCAGATAGCACGGCTGTCCCGGCTCCCATGTGTATGATCTACCTGTGGGTTTTAGTGCTTCACACCACCCTGTGTTAATTATTACAGCTGCATTATGTGTATGTAGCTTTACCTGCTAGGACGAGTACCCTCCCCCCCCCACCCCCACACACACCATTACTAAAGTAAAAGTGTTTGTTGAGCACCTACTGTATACCTGGGAGTATATCATGGTGAACAAGACAGCTAAGGTCCCTACCCTCAAGTTGCAATAAGGTTATGAACTATTAAATAGATAAAAATGTCAGGTGATGGTAAGTGCTATGTGAGAAAATTAAATGGGATAAGAGGGGAGAGGCAGTACCCAAATTATCCCCAGGTCTTCGGTGGCACCATAAAGAAGCCTCCCTCCCACCTTTGCACCCTCCTGTGTCTCCCTGCCCCCTGTCTCTCTCCTTCCCCCTTTTTTTTTTAAAGATTTTATTTATTTATTTGAGAGAGCGAGAATGAGAGAGAGTACATGAGAGCGGGGAGGGTCAGAGGGAGAAGCAGGCTCCTCGCCGAGCAGGGAGCCCGATGTGGGACTCGATCCCGGGACTCCAGGATCATGACCTGAGCCAAAGGCAGTCGCTTAACCGACTGAGCCACCCAGGCGCCCCTCTCCTTCCCCCTTTTTGAGCAGACCTGTGATCTTCCCTCCTTCAGCAATTCCTACTGAGCACCTACTATGTGTTGGGTACTATCTTTAGAACACAGAACAGTAGGGGCGCCTGGGTGGCTCAGTGGGTTAAGCCTGGGACTCTTGATTTTGGCTCAGGTCATGATTTCAGGGTCGTGAGATCGAGCCCCATCCGGCTGGGCACTGGATGTGGAGCCTGCTTAAGATTCTCCCTCTCCCTCTCCTTCTGCTCCCCTAAAAAAAAGGAACACAGAACAGTAAACAAGATAACTTTATCCTCGTGTGACCCACAAAATTCTTCATCTGTTTGTAGTTCTTCTGTCCATACCACACTCTTTCAAGAATGATAGCTTTACAGTGTAGTTTGTTGACTGATGTGTAGTCTGTCATAGTTCCCTATAATAATACCAACATTTCTCACTGGTTTGCTGTGTGCCAGAAACAGATCTGGGCCACGAAGACAGGCAGTGAACGAAATACATCAAGTCTCTGCCCAAATGCAGCTGACATTCTCATGGGAAAGATGGGCCACTGGGGAGTAGACACTGAAGACAGAAAAATGTCAGCTGTGAAGAAATTAAAGCAGAGGACGGGAGAGAGTGTTGGTGACTGAGCTTCTCTCGGGTTCCACCTGCCAAGCAGTCTGCCATGCCTCCCTTTCATCCTCCTTCCAGAGTAAAGCTGAGGTGGACCTGGTCGCAGATCTTTGGTTCTGCTCCTGCAGCAGCCAGTCTCTTGTCCCTTTAACTCTTCTCTTTCTGGGTCTGAGTTTCTGGGTTTCACAGATCTTCAGCTCCACCACTGTGCCCCAGCAAAGACCATCAATAGCCCAGCCTCCCCTGCCTCTGTCGATCACATCTTCCTATCTTTCTACTGCTTTGGGCATTTGTAGGTCATTCTCTCCATCTCGGGTCCATCCAAGATCCTTTGATCTGCCCATCTCCATTCATTTCTCCTACCCTCCCACCCACACCCTCCCTGCACTCTGCTTCTCCTGAGTGGGGCTCAGGATCTTTGTTCTGTCATCCTGTAGTGTGGGATCTCTTTGGTCATCCATGACCAACCCCCTCCCTCCTCTCCCTACCATCCCACATCTCCCAGCCTCCTTCAACTGAAGAAAAGGCATTCACCATACTGGGGCCTGTTGTCACTCAACCTCTTCACCCTTCCTCTCCTACCCACACCCCTAGTCTGCAACTTCCCCCACCAAAGGTTTTGCAAAAGGAAGTGAGGACGGGTGTCACCTGCTGGGATCAGAGGCGCCTTTCTCACCTGCAAATGACCTCAGTACTGAGATGTCTGAAGTGCAGGAGTATATGCTGCTCAGTGATGGAACCAAAGAGCTAGGGAAAGTTGACACCTTCCTCCTGTCCCTGCTCTCCTATCCCAGGTGACAGTCACAGGCCTGGCATCACTTATCAATGCAGCTTAGGTCCAGAACTGGGAGGGAGGACACCTGGGTTCCAGTCCAAGTTTAGCCCCGGACCCTGCAAGTTCTTAAGCAAGTTCCTGCTTCAGTGTGGGCAATCAGGGATGTCACGTACAGTTATCGAGGTTGTGCACTGCATGAGAGCACCACATCTAAGAAAGCTCTGTTCACATAGTAGACATTGTAGATTTGTATGTCTATTATGACAGTGTCCTGATTCATGGAAATAGTGTCTTGAAGAAGGGAAGCCATTTTCTGATTTGCCCACAGGTATCATATGGATTAGGGTGATCCATGGGCCTCAGTTTCCCCAAATTAAATATGACCTCCAAAGCACTGAAAGAGCACAGCTGTTCCAAGATTCTGAGTTTTAACCTCTGGAATCCTAACATGCTAAGGGTCTAAAGTTCCAGGATTCCTACATTTGGGTATTCTAATCCGCACCCCAACCAGTCTCCAATTTGCTGGTTCTAAGATTTTCATCTTCTCAGAGTTTGTGCATCCAGTGCTGAAACACAAGTCCATCTTCTATATTTCTATCATACCTGGTTTCTAAAATCCCCACGTTCTTTTTCTTCCCAACGTTTTCTTTTGAAAAAATTCACGCCCACAGAAGGGCGGCAGAAATGGTTTGGTGAACCCTCATGTAACCTTTGCCCAGAGTTACCGATTGTTCATTTTCTGTCCTGTTTGCATTCACTCACTCTCCCTAATATATACTAGTATTAATCATTGTGGCGCAAGATGGGAGCGAGTTGCGGACAGCATGACCACTCACCCATAAATACTTGAGTGTGCATCTGCTAAGATTTATGACACCCCCCTCCTACGGTCACAATCCAACTGCCACACTCAGGAAATGTAATACTGAATCAATATTATAACCCAGTCTGCCGTCCCTGTTTGCATTTTCCCCCGGTCATCCCTGTAACATCCTTGTGACTGTGTTTTCACCACCCCCCCTTTTCCAATCCAGTCCAGACCCAAATGTTGCATATGGTTGTGATGTCTCTTTAGAGTTCTTTGGTCTGGATCAATCCCTCCACTTCTCTATGGCTTTTGTGACCCTGACACTTTTGAAGATAGGGCAGTTAGTAGAACAATCCTCAATTTGGGTTTATCAGATGTGTCCTCATGATTAGATTCAGGTGATGCACTTTTGGCCAGAACTCGTGCAAGTGATGCAGTCCTCCTCGGTGCATATTATACCAGGAGGCCCATGACACCTACCTTTTCTACTACTAGTGATGCCCACTTTAACCATTTGGTAAAGATGGTGCTAAAATCCCCACTTAAGCTTACATTTCTAACATCCCATGACTTTAGGATTCTAAGATTCTAATCTTTTTTTTAAAAGATTTTATTCATTTATTTGAGAAAGAGAGAGAGCGGTGGGAGGAGCAGAGGGAGGGGACAAGCAGACTCTGCGCTGAGCGAGGACCCCGACGTGGGACTCGATCTCACGGCCCTGAGATCGTGACCTGAGCTGAAACCAAGAGTCAGACACTTAACCCACTGAGCCACACAGGCATCCCTAAGATTCTAATCTTAATATACAAATATCACTAGCTAAATTTTGTTGAGTGCTTCCCTTGCCTTATAACTCGATCCTTATAATGAGGTAGACATTGTTATTAGCTCCACTTTACAGATGAGGAACCTGAGGTTCAGAGGGCTGCAAATCCTACCACCCCAGATCAGAAAGCCAGCACATCGGCCCGACCAGGCTCGGAGCAGGTGGGCTCCCTGGGCTGGGTGCCTCAGCCACCATGGACAGCGTCTCCTGAGCAGAAGGCTGCAGCCACAGGGAGCCCCTTACCTGTCTACTCCAGGCTTGTCATCTGGTTCTACCTCTTTGCCAGAACCTCGGGGTCCCTCTGCCTCCCCCCATCCCCCAGAGCTGGACTTCTTTCAGAGAAGTGAAGCCCAGGACCTCTTTCTTATGAAAATGATCGCAGTAATGATAGAGAACACTCATGGATCATATAGCACCTTTCAGAAATGGTGCCAGCGGTGCATGCTGGGATGGGTTGGGAGGGGCAATTATAGATTTTCAAGGTGCATTTACATCCCAGAGTCATTCTGATGCCTACAGGCCTGCCAGGAACCCACTAATTCCCTGTCCCCTCAAAGTTTCTGATTACTCTGATGTCATCATCTCATTTCTTCCCCTGCCCCATTATAGAGCATCTCACATATGTTCAGAGACTTACACAACTGATGCTCATTTAGACCTAAGCCAGCTTATATCCTTCCCCTCCTCAGAGGCCTCCCATGCTTCCCACCCCACTTGGGAGTAAGCACCAATGTCCCTTCTCGGGTCCCTGACTTCTGCCCTGTTCCGTCTGTGATGTCATCTCCCTCATCGCCCTCCCCCCCCCTTGCTCCCTCCACTGGAGCCACACTAGCCTCCTCAAATACTCCAAGCTGGTCCTGCCTCAGGACATTTGCACTGGCTGTTCCCTTTGCCAGGGATACTTTTCCTCAGATATTCTCTACATGGTTCCCTCCCTCACCTCCCTCAAGTCTCTGCTCAAATATCACCTCAGGAAAAATTTCCCTGACATCCTAACACAACACCTTCTCACTCCCTAACCGCCTTCCTCTGTTTTCCTCTATTTTTTCTTTAAAGATTTTATTTATTTGACAGAGAGACAGCCAGAGAGGGAACACAAGCAGGGAGAGTGGGAGAGGGAGAAGCAGACTTCCCGCCGAGCAGGGAGCCCGACGCGGGGCTTAATCCCAGAACACGGGGCTCGATCCCAGAACCCTGGATCACAACCCAAGCCAAAGGCAGATGCTTAACGACTGAGCCACCCAGGCACCCCTTCTCTATTTTTCTCCATAGCACCATCACCACCTGACATTTTATTATGTTTGTTGTTTATCCATCTCTTGCACTAGAACAGAAGCTCCACCAGGGTAGGGATTTTTCTCTGATCTGTTGGTTGTTTTTTTTTTTTAAGATTTTATTTATTTGAGAGACAGAGCATGAGCAGAGGGGGAGGAGCAGAGGAAGAGGGAGAAGCAGACTCCCCGATAAGCAGGGAGCCCGATGCGGGACTCGATCCCAGGACCCTGAAATCATGACCTGAGCCAAAGGCAGACGCTTAACAACTGAGCCACCCAAGTGCCCCTCTGATCTGGTTTTGCTGCCATTTCCCCAACACTAAGAACAGTGCCTGGCACACAGCAGGTGCTCAGTAAATATTTGTTGAATGAATGAACAGTAATTATTAAATGTGTAATTGTCACCACGATATGGCTCTCCCACGGGGCTGTGAGTGCGGTGAGCCCTGTGAAGACAAGGCCTCTTCACTGCTCTTTTCCCAGCACCACCCAGAACAGGGCACAGAGAAGGTGCTCAGGGAGGATTTGTTGAATGAATGAATGAATGACACCAAGTTAAGGAGTGTGGATGTTCTCTTGTGGGTACCCAGGAAGACTCAAGGGTTTTCATCAGAAGTGTGAAAAGGTCAGCTCTGGGCCCCACATCCCTGCTACTCCCACGTGTGGTCCCTGTACCCTATGGGAGAATCCACATCCTGTGGGAGCAACTTAGAAATGCAGTCTTGAAACCCGGAGCCACTGAACCAGAATCTGCATTTTAGCAAGATCTCCCAGGTGATTCGTGTGCACATTAAGGTTTGAGAGGTGTGGCTGTGGAACACTGCAGGCTGTCTCCACCCTGGGATTTTGCATGCGCTGTTCCCTCTGCCTGGAGCACTCCTGTCCACTAGAAACTCCCCCAGGAAGCCGGCGCTGATCTCATCTTCATCATTATCTATTTAATGCTGGCGCTCCTAATCCTCATGGGCTCCACGAAGGAGGGACTACCTCGGTCTTGTTCCCCTTTTGCATCCCCTACCCTCCCCCCTAGGAAGCCCACCCTAATCCATCCTCAGTATTATTTGTTTAATGCCTGCCCACCCTCATACTTGGGAGTTTTCGGTGGCGCCTTTCCCTCCTCCAGGAAGCCTGCCCTGACTCCCCTCCTTCCCAGAGCCGCTGACCCACCTTCACCGCTTTCTTCCCCTCCCGCCACAGCGAGGGCACGCTGGTGTTCAAGCCGGGCGAGACACAGAAGGAGCTGCGCATCGGCATCATAGACGATGACATCTTTGAGGAGGATGAACACTTCTTCGTGCGGCTGCTGAACCTGCGCGTGGGCGACGCGCAGGGCATGTTCGAGCCCGACGGCGGCGGGCGGCCCAAGGGACGGCTGGTGGCGCCACTGCTGGCCACCGTCACCATCCTGGACGACGACCACGCGGGCATATTCTCCTTCCAGGACCGCCTGCTGCACGTGAGCGAGTGCATGGGCACCGTGGACGTGCGCGTCGTGCGCAGCTCGGGCGCGCGGGGCACCGTGCGCCTCCCGTACCGCACGGTGGACGGCACGGCGCGTGGCGGCGGCGTGCACTACGAGGACGCGTGCGGCGAGCTGGAGTTCGGCGACGACGAGACCATGTGAGCACGCCGGAGCGGGGAGGGGGAATGGGGCTCGGCGGGCATATGGGGCGGGGCCGGAGGCGTGGGCGCGGCCGACCGGTGGGCGGGCCGCGAGAGGGGGCGGGGTCGCGGGGCCAGGGCCGGCCCTGGGCAGTGGGGGGCGTGTCGGGTAGTGGGCGGGACCTGATTGGGGAGGGCTGGGGAGGCGGGGCACGGCCCAGAGAGGGGGCGGGCCAGGGACGAGGAGGGAGGAGACAGGAGTGACGGGGCGGGGCCAAGAGGAAGGGACTGGACGTGGGAAGGGCGTGGGAGAAAGAGGCTGGTTTGAGGAGAACAGGGTGGACCCGAGAAAGAAGGGCCAGGTGAGGAGAGAGAGGAGAAGAGGTAGGATAGAGGCCTGGGAAGAGGAGTGTAGAGGATTTAACTGGTAACTAGTAGGAGATGGAATGTGGCCTGAGGAGAGAGGCCTCGTGGACAAGAGGGGAGGGTCCGATCGAGGTGGGACGGTGCCTGTGGAAATGGAGAAGCAGCAAGGCCTAAGGCGATGGATGGGGTCTCGGTAGGGACCCAAGGAACTGGACGAGGACGGCGGGAGAAGGCGGGGCCTAAGGGGATAGGGCGGAGCTTGGAGCGGGACTAGGGAAAGGGTGGAGCTTGTGGGTAGGAGGAAGAACCTGGAGAAATGGCAGGACACTTCAGGGGAATGTGGGCTAGGCTTTGGGAAAAGACCGAGTCGGAATATGGGGGCCTGGCAAGGTAAGGGCAGGGCTTGGAGAGACACTGAAGAAACTGGAAGACACTGGATTTGCGGAAGGTGGCGTGGGGTCTGGGGAAGTGGGCTGGATACACCGACACAACCAACACACACACTGGCACATACAGAATCACCAAGCCACAGACACGCTCGCTAAAACACGGCGTCAGGGCTGGTCTCACGCCCAGACACCCGGCCACCCCCTTACCCAGATGCCCGAGTCTCCCCGCTGTGTGCCTGCAGCCTCCCATCCCCCGCCACCTGCCTGGGATGCAGACGGCGCCTCCCCCCTTTGCCTGCGCCCTTCCGCCCCCGCACGCCCGTCTGTCTCCCTCCTCCGGCCGCCCACGCTCCTCCCACCGAGCAGAGCCCCCACCGCGCTCCCTTCCCCCTCCTCCTCCCTGCCTCTGTGCCTTGGCCTCCGCTCAGCTTCTCACTGCTCTCCCCGCCTCTCCATCCCTCCCTTCGCGTCTTCGCGTCTCTCGCTCCTGGCAGTCTCTCTTTGGGTCTCTGTTAATCTCTAAATCTCGGCCCTCATTGTCTAGCTCTCTGACTCGGGTTATATTTCAGTTATGGACTCTCCGTACCTTTCCATCGCTCTCTGTCTGGCTTGAGCTGAGAACTTGGGCTGAGGGCTGTGGCACCACCCCAGGCCCCCTTCTCACATTCAAGAGGCAGGGGGAATGGGGGAAAGTTGTCTTTCTGCTCATTCTGGTCCTTCCTGTAGTCTAACCCGCTTCCCTCCTGCTGCTGCGACCCCACAGGCCCTCTCCTCCCCCACAGGGCTTCCCCAGGCTGGGACGCCCTCTGCCCCCGCCCCCACCCTCGCCCCCGCCCAAGCTTCCAGCTGTGGCTTCAGATGACAGAGAACAGGAGGCTAATTAGCTAAGTTTAGGGAAACACATCCTTCCTCTCCCGGGCAGGCGCTAATTAGAGGTGCTTGGAAGCAGCCCGGCTGGAGGGGCGGCCCCAGGCAGGATCAACACAGAGGTGGAGGAGAGATGCCCAGAGATGGGGTGGTGGGGAGAGAATGAGAGAGGGAGAGAGACGGAGAGACAGAGGCGCGGAGTTAGAGAAAGACAGAAACTTTGATACAAAAGGAGAAGGAAACTGAGAAATATGTGGAGAGAGGGAGCCAGAGAGATTGAGAAGCTACGATCCAGGAAGCCTGAAGGGAAGCGAGATTCAGGGAAGAAAGAGAGAGACCTTCTTACTGAGAGAAACTCAGTGGGACTCAGGGAAGGAGAGGTCCTCTTGATGAGACAGAGAGAAAAGAGTTTGGGTCAGAGAGAGGCACAAGAGACAGGATGCAAAGGAGACTGGTTCGAGATCAGAGGGAGATCAGAGGCTGCGGAGGGCGGGAGAGTGGGGTTTCCAGGAAACAGGGAGGGCAGGCATGAGGGAGTCAGACTGGGGAGAAAGGCTGCTTCCTTTGATCTCAGGAAGTCCTGCCTTTGTCTAGCTCGAATCCCTCTTGCTGTCCCCTGCCAGTTGGGTTTCTCCTCCCTGGGTCCCCTGAGGGCACGCCTGTCAGGGTGCCAGTTGGCACGCGTGTCACTGCGTGTCAGCCACCGCATGCCGGCGGATCACTGCGTGTCTGGGAGAGAGTGAGTGTTGGAGGTGTGTGCGTATCACCTTGTCAGCGTGTCACCAGGTCGGCAGCTGTCTGCGTGTCAGGGTGTGTGAGAAGAATGTCTCCAGAGACCCTGCTTCTTGCCACGGTGTTCCAGCACCGTGGACAGCTCCTAGCCCACAACTGAGGTTGGGGGCGGCGATTTCTTTTCACCCACAGAAAATTTAAAATATCCTGAGACCGGGACGGGGTGAGGGTGGAGGTGGGCATATGTCCCCACATGACTGTCTTGTGTGCATCTGTCTTTGTATGGGTGTCGCTGTGTCCTTTGCGTTTGTGTGTTGAGATGGGTCCATTGAGAGACTGTATGATTGAGAGCCTCTTGACTGAGTTGCGCTGACTTCGGTTATTCCATCCTATGGACACCGAGAGACTGAGATGGGGAGAGAAGAACACAGATGAAGAAAGGCAGAGAGCTGGGGAAGAGCCTGAGACAGAGAGGGTCGGAGATGGAGAGAGAAAGAGAGAGACTGAAGGGAATAAAAATAAACAGACAGCAAGAAGCTTAATGAGGGAGATATAAGGAAAGAGAGTCTACATGGTACCACAATGGGGCTCTGCAGGTTGGCGAAGTCGCGAGGCTGTGGTGGGGGTGTTGTGCTAACAGGCATCTGGTCTGTGTGATTTTGCCACTGCATAGGGAATGGCTATGGGGTGCGATGGTGTGTGGGTGTGGGCGGTGTGATTGGCTGAGCTTCCTCTGCTGGGTGACTGTGTGGGCTGGGTGTTTGTGTTTCTGGGTTCTGGGGCCAGGCTGCGAGGTTCCTACCACTGAGAGAGCTGCTAGTGGCAGGGCTGTGGTCTTTCTGGGGTTGTGGGTCTTTGTGAGTGAGGGGGGTGGGTTGTGTGCCTGGAGGGCAAAAATAATGTTTGGCTGTTCCTCCCTAGTCACCCCCCTCCCTGTTACCATAGCAGTGGGGATGCTGACAAAATCAATTAGCACTCAGCTAACCCTCAGAACGTGGTCAGGACAGAGAGCAGGAAGCAGAGCATCTCCTGAGCTGAAGGCTTAGAGTTAACAAATGTTTCTAGAAGGCATACTATGTGCCAGGCACTGTTCTAGGCGTTGGGGATACAGCAAAGAATGTAAATGAACAAAGGTCACCGCCCTGGTGGAACTTATGTCTTAATGTGAAGAGGCAAATGGCAAACCATAAACCAAATAAACACGTTAAGTGGTATGTTAGAAGGTGATATGGAACAAAGAAGATATAGAGCAGAGTAAGGGGGCCAGGCATGCTGGGGTCCAGGCAGGGGTGGATTTCAAAATTAAGAAAGTGGTGGGAGTGAGCTTCAATGAGAAATTAATTTGAACAGAGATCCAGAGAAACTGGGGGAATGAGCCTGGGGAAGAGTGTTCTAGGTAGACAGAACAGCCAGTGCAAAGGCCCTGAGGCACAAGCAGGCCTAGCATGTTCAAGGAACAGTGAGGAGGCCAGTGTAGCTGGAGTGTGTGAGTAAGGGGGCGTGGGGCAGGGGGCCAGAAAGGGAAAAAGGGCCACATGGCATGGGGCCTTGTTGGCCATTGTAAGGACTTTGGTTTTTATTTTGGCTGAGACAGGAGCCATATGAACATTTTGAGCAGAAGAAGGACCTACCCTAACTCTGGTTTTGTCAGGACACTTCAGGTTGCTATTTAATAAACCTCAGCTTCCTTAGCTGTTTCTGGGCATGTTTCTGTCAAGCAGGGATGATAGAGAGCCTTCCTGTGGGGGCAGTTGTGAGGATTAACTGAGATTAGGGAGCCTGGGATGGAGGGGTGCTAAAAAAAATGGGCTAATGGGTGAGTTGTCTGGCAATTTAGGGAGGGGGCTTATGCTGGGTGCTCTTCCTCCCCCCCCCCTCAGGAAAACTCTTCAGGTAAAGATAGTTGATGACGAGGAATATGAGAAAAAAGATAATTTCTTCATCGAGCTGGGCCAGCCGCAGTGGCTTAAGCGAGGGATTTCAGGTGAGGGGTGATGGGTGGGCTGTGGGAGAGGTAAGGGGTTCAGGGTGGGAGGACCCTTGGAGGCTCCATTAGTGGGTGCTTCTTCGGGCTCATGGATCTGAGCTTCCCAGGGAAGCAATCTCACCTTCTCTCTATTCTCTCTCTCCCCAGCTCTGCTGCTCAATCAAGGTGAGTGGAGTTACCACTGGGCTTGACCGGACAGCGACATGGGAGGGAGGTCTTAGGGGAGGGTCGTGGCCTCAAGCTACCCTTCCAGATCACGTTTGAGGCAAGTTAGAAGTGAGATAAAGGCAGATTCGGGGCCGGGTGAGGGTTGGAACTGACGTCAGAGTTGGTAGGGCCCATTGAGTTTGGAGTTACAGTTGGGGGTTTGGAGGCCAAGATCACGTTTTTGTTTTGTTTTTGAGTGAGAGGAGGGAGAGAGAGCACATGATTGGTGGGAAGGGGCAGAGAGAGAGGGAGAGAATCTTAGGCAGGCTCCATGCCCAGCGCAGAGCTCAGGGTGGGATTTCAATCTCACGACCCTGAGATCATGACCTAAGCTGAAATCAAAAGTCAGATACTCAACCAATTGAGCCACCCAGGTGCCCCAAGATCATGTTTTGTTTGTAAAGATTGAGGGAATGGTAAGTCAGGATCCCATCTGGGTTTATGGTGGGGTCAGATTAGAATTGGGGTCAGATTTAGGTCAAAACCTAGGTGGGGGGTTAAGGTGAGTTTGGGGGACTTACCGTTCAAATTGGGGCCAGGGTCAGAGATTGGGGGTGGGGGTGGGGGTAGTGGCTCGAAGATAAGGGACAGAGTAGTTTTGGAGCTGAGATCAGAATTGGGGTTTGGGGTTAGGATTAGGGTCAGATGGAAGATCGTATTAGGGTAAGTAATAGGAGCTTCTGTAACAAATAGGCCCCCTAATCCCAACAGCTTAACACAATAAAAATCATTGCTGGCAGAGTTTTCTGAGTGTTCCTGGTGGGGGTGGCTTTCCACTGAGAGTTAGGGTTAAGTTGATGCTGGGCTTGGACCCAAGGACCAACACGCTTCGGGGAGATAAGTGAGCTAGGGGTGGGTCTGTACTGAAATTGGGAATCCCCTCTTTCCTTACCACCTCAGACACACTCCAGGATGTTTTTCAGAGCTTGGATGTAGAGACAAGGCCTCTTCCCACAAGGGTGGTGATGATAATGATGAGGGTGGTACTTTTAACAAAGGAAATACCATTTTGGATTATTTATTGTGCACCAGGCACTGTGCTAAGCACTGCACATGAATTAACTTCTTTAACCCTCACAACCACCCATGAGGTAGCTACTGTCGTTGTGCCTGTTTTACAGATATGAACACTGAGGCAGAGAGAGTCCAAGGCATTGCCCCAGGTCACACAGCTCCTTCCATATGAAGCCCAGAGCCCACCAGCTGAACCTCATGGACCAGCTGGGTCTTTGGGTGGGGAAGATGGTGGTCAGATAGGACCCTGGGGCGGGCTGGGAGCATGCCACCAAGGAGGCTTCCCAGAGGACAGCAGACAGTTTTCTTTCTCAGTGGGAACGGGTAGCAAGGGCATCATGGGCCCAGTGAGGCGGGCCTCCCTGGAGTCTAACTCTCATCCTTCATGCTGCAGGGGATGGGGACAGGAAGCTGACAGCCGAGGAGGAGGAGGCTCGGAGGATAGCGGAGATGGGCAAGCCAGTTCTTGGGGAAAACTGCAGGCTGGAGGTCATCATCGAGGAGTCATATGATTTTAAGGTGACTTTCTGAGACCCCAGCTTCCTGGAGTCATTTCCTTGGGGAGGGTCCAGGAGGAATCCGCTATGAAGGTCACAAGGGAGGGGTGGTCAAATGTGCGAGACCATCCTCCCATCCCTCTGCTAGCACCATGGACAGCAGCACTCCCTTTTCCCTTCTTGCTGTGAACCTGGCTGTGGGGGGTTGGGGACCCCTGAGCATGAGCTGTGAGCCCCAACCCCAGTGTTCTGCAGGGAGCCTCGGGGTGCCCTGAGGTGGTCACGGGCAATGATCTCCCCCGGACTCTTTTATCCTCAGAACACGGTGGATAAACTCATCAAGAAAACCAACTTGGCTCTGGTGATTGGGACCCATTCCTGGAGAGAACAGTTTTTAGAGGCCGTTACAGTGAGCGCAGGTAAGTGGGGAGGGAGGAGAAAGGAGAGAGAGAGAGAGAGGGATGGAGAGACAGGGGAATGGTGAGGAAGAGAGAGAAAGAGGGACGAGAAGAGAAGGACAGCACGATAGAGAAGAGAAAGAGAACAAGAAAGACACAAAGAAACGGGAAAGACAGAGGAAAAGATAAGGAACGGATACAAACAGGAGAGACAGATACACAAAGAGAGATGCACAGAGAATCATGGAGAAAGACAGAGATGTGGAGAGAGCATGAGAAATGTAGAGGGTGAAGTCCCTAAATGGCAGAAGGCCAGAGTGAGAGACAGGGAGACAGAGAGAGACGGCCCAGGGGGCCGGTGGGGGAGCGGTCGGGCGGGGCTTTCTCATCAGACAGCCACAGGGTGGGACGAGGTTAAAAGTCTTGGCCTCCCCAGACAGCCTGGGCTCCTCTGTTGCCATGGAGACAGTCACCAGGGCACCCAGCTCTCCCACCTGTGCGGTTCATCCTCCTTAGGTCTCAGGCAGGCCCACACTGCCCCCCTGTGGCCAGAGGCACCATGACACTTGGATTCACAGGCTCAATCCTGGAGATCAACATTGATCGGCACTTTGTGATACGGATTGGGGAAACTGAGGCCCAGAGGCAGAGGAGGGACTGGCTTGAAGTCCCACAGGGAATTCAGAAAGAGCTGAGGTGGAGCTCAAGGCTTCTGTCCTTTATACATCAGGTTTCCTTCTAGGAGGCCTACCTGGTAGGAACTGAAAATACACCAGGAATTGTGGTTGCTCAGTGGGATGGAAAGAAACCAGGCTTCGGAGATGGAAAAATACCAGGTAGCAGAGCTGCGGACACCAGCTCAGAGGTCTAATAGAAACGAAGTGGTGTCTCCCTCTGAAGCCACATCCTTTCAATATCTATTTCTGAGGGATTCTCTTGACTCAGCCCTGTGTAGGACAGTGCTGGGGACAAAGAGATAACCATGACCGATTGGTCCTTGTTCTCACAGAGCTCACAGTCCAGCTGGGAAGACAGACCTGTCACAAGACAGTGACAACCCAAAGCAGGCAGCACTGGGACAGGGGACCCGATGTTGCTGCAGGAGCCCAGATAGGGTGTTGACCCAGCTCAAAGGTCATGGAGGACTCCCTGGAGGAGGAGGCTTCTGAGCTGAGTCTTCAAATTGGAATAGGAGTTAGCCAGGGGGAGGGAGAAGACAGGGAGGTGTTCCAGGCAGAGGGAAAACCAAGTCCAGAGTCTGGAAGTCTGCTGGGTCATGGCACATTTGGGGGGGTGTGGTGGTGACTAGTTTCGGGCATGAAGAAGCAGCATGGGATGAAGCTGGAGGTGGGCAGAGTCCAGACCATGCAGGTCCTCATAGGCTCCAACAGGGAGCTTGGGTGTCATTTGGTGCATGGGGGCCCGTGGAGCATTCTCAATGGGGGAAGCTCCAGGTGCCAGAGGGAGCCCGTGGGAGGAAGAAGGAGAGGCTGGGGTGGGGCGTGACGATGTGATGAGGAATTGGAGCTTCTGTCCAAGAATGCTGGGGAGCCACGGCCCTCCCTCTGGGCTTAGGGAAGAGGAGAGGGTGTGAGACGGTGGTTACAGAGGGCCAACGTGAGTCAGCGGTGGGTCTGTAGAGAGCAACTGATTAGATCGGAGGAAGGAGTGAGGGGGGGTGGGGGGACCATACCAGTGGTAAGTAATCATCCTGATGGTGACAGTGATGATGGGGACAGTGGAGTGCCAGGGAGCTTGGAAGTCCATTTCCTGTATGACCTCACCTAACAGATGTTTCCCAAGTATCTTGTTCAGTGCTTGATCATTTTGCACTTTGTTCAACAAATGCCTTTCCATCCTTGCTGTGAGCCCAAAGCTGCTTGAGGCGCTGCCGGAAAAGGGCAGTTCTCAGCCCCTTGGAGGGTGAATCATGTCCCGTCTGGCATGTAGAGGTGCTCTTGTATTATATCCTTTACCTCCCTGCCTCAACTGTAAGCTCTTTGCAGGGTGGCCTTGGTTTGGAGCTTCAGTGAATCTCCCCAGGCCCTAGAAGGGGCCTTCGAACAATAACCGTCACACTGGAGGTGGGCCAGGCTGCACGGAGAGTACTTTCTGTGGCCTCACTCATGTAGTCATCACGGCCTTCTCTTGAGGCTGGTCCAGTTCCTCCTCCCATTTCTCAGATAGGCAGCTGGAAGCTCAGAGAGGTTAGGACACTGATTCAAGATCACACAGCAGATCCAAGGTTTGACACCAGAGAGGTAGCCCCAGAGCCACAGACATAAGCATGAGGCTCCCTCCATGGGAAAGGCTGAAGAAGAGCCTCCCCTGATGGGAAAGGCCAGAGAAGTAAGCAAAGGCCAGAGCCTGCGGGTTCTCAAATGCCAAGCGCAGGAGTGTGGGCCTGGGTCTAAGGGCAGTAGGAAACCAAGGCAGGATTTGAAGCAGAGCAGGGAAAGCCCCCAAGAGATGCAATGAGAGCAGCCCCTTCCCTCCCAAGAGTGTGTTCTCCCCACTCTGACTTTGGCCATGTCTCACTGTGGCCAATTAGGAATGCATTCAGCAGCAAACACCAGAAAACTCAACCACAGTGGTTTAAGCACACTAGAGTTTCTTTTTCTCACAGAACCAAGAAATCCATAGGAGGCGACAAAGAGTTGGCAGCTCAGTAACATCCTTAAATGCCCAGGCTCCTTCTTCATTTCTCTTTCCCACTTTCAGCTGTTTGCCCTCATGGTTGCAAGATGGCTGCCGCACCTCCAGGTGTCAAGTTCGCGTTCCAGGCAGGCAGAAAGAGGAAGCAGGGAAGCAAGGAGGGTTACACTGTTTCTTATCAGCATCCTTCCAGATGTAGTGCTTGGTCACTGGAGTCGTTCACTACTTCTCATTCATCACTTTATGCTTCTCAGTTTAGGGCAAGGTAGACAAAACATTTCATCTGTGCTTTCCTGTTACAAGTCGAAAGCAGGTCAAATTCCGTCACAAAACGTGGCACAGACAACGTGAATGGTGAGTGAGGCATCCCTGAAAGGTTCAGAAAAACAGATCGGTAACACCGTGCTTGTGTCAGGAAAGCCGGAGCCTTCCAGAAACCCTCTGTTTAGGTCTCATTGCCAGACTGGGTCACATGGCCACTGCTGCAAGGGAGTGTGGGAAAGCAAGTATTTAGCTGAGGACAGGACTGCCACTAGCTGCAAGGAATTCCAGGAAAGTGAATATTTTATCTGAGGACATGGCTGTTGCTCGCCCGAAGGGATTCTGGGAACGTGAATAATGTTAGCTAGGTATCTGGCTGGCGCTCTAGCTGCAAAGGATTCTGGGACAGTAAGCACCATTAGCTGACTATGTGGCTACGGTTAGCTGCAGTGAATCAGAGCAAGTCAATATTTCTAGCTACAGAAATGGCTGTATGTAGATGGTAGTTGTAAGGGCTTCTGAGAAGAAGACTATGTTTTTAGCTAAGGAGATGGCCACCCCTAGCAGCAAGGGATCCTAGCAAGCCAGATATTTTTAGCTGGGCACGTAGCCTCTATCTTCAAGGAATTCTGGGAAAGCGAGTATTTTTATCTGGGCCCATATATTCTCCTAGCTGCAAGGGATTCTGGGAAAGCAATTTGCTTTAGGGAACTCACTGCCTGGAAATTGCACAAAATGGGAGGGATCTGTAGGTGAGGAAGAAGGAGGCATGGGTGTGTGCCCCAGCTGGGTCGTGTGCCCACAGGGGACGAGGAGGAGGAGGAGGACGGGTCCCGGGAGGAACGGCTGCCTTCCTGCTTTGACTACGTCATGCACTTCCTGACGGTGTTCTGGAAGGTGCTATTCGCCTGTGTGCCCCCCACTGAGTACTGCCACGGCTGGGCCTGCTTCGGCGTCTGCATCCTGGTCATCGGCCTGCTCACCGCGCTCATTGGGGACCTGGCCTCCCACTTTGGCTGCACCGTTGGGCTCAAAGACTCTGTCAACGCTGTAGTCTTCGTGGCCCTGGGCACCTCCATCCCCGGTAACCCCCTGGGAGACTGCTTGTCCGGGTAGAGTCTCAGAGAAGTCCAACAGTAGAGCCTAAAAGAAAGGTTCTGCAGATATCAGGTGGTGGAGTCATACAGAATCCATATGGTGGGTCCCCTAGAGATATGATGATGGAACATAACAGAAACTAGGCGGCGGGGGTCTGTAGATTCAATATACAGACTGAATCCTCCCCAAAAGCAACCGGGCGTAATGTCCCATAGAACTAAGGTGGTGGGAGATGTAAAAACCAGACGATGGATTCCATAGAAAGAAGGTGGGGCACTGAAGAGAAAGGAGAGGGGTCCCATAGAAATAAGGTGGGGACTTCATAGGTACCAATCAGTGGGTGCCAGAGAAACAAGATTAATTACCTTCCCCTCGAGAAACCACGTGGAAGATTCCATCGAACCATGTTGGTGGCCATGACAGGGACGAGGCCAGTGAGTCTCAAAGCTTTAACTAAGATGAGCAGGCAGAGTCGAAACTAGATGTTGGAGGCGGGGGTGCCACAGAAATAAGATAGCGGGGCCTCGAAGCCTGTAGTGTATGTCCCATGGAAACGCAATGTCCATGATCCCCCTCTTCCCAAATAAACCTGAGAGAGGGTCCCTTAGAGACCAGGGGGCCCAGACAGAAATTCTTACAGGAGTGGGAAGACCAGATGTGGGGAGCCTGACACCTTTTTTCCCCCACATGGATGTGTTCACCAGTCGGGTGGTGGCGCTGTAGACCTAGAAAGCAGGCGGCGGTCCCCTAGACTACTGTGAATGGTTCCCTGATGCCCGCGCTCCGTACCAGCGATCTGAGTTATTAGCAAGATGTTCAAAAGTGGGCAGAGGCCATAGAAACCAGGCTGTATGCTTGACAGAAACCACGGGGGAGAATTGACAGGCACAGGATCACGTGCGCATGGGACCTAACACATATTTTGTCCAGCCAGGTGGCAATGGGAGGATTGGGCCAATACAAAAGCAGGCGGTGGGCTCATGCGATGCGGAGAGTGATTCCTATGGAGAGCAGTGAGTCCCAGAGAAAGTAGGCGGCAGGCCCCATAGAAGGCAGAGACTGGGCCCCCCTCTCCCCCCCAAATCAGGCAGCGGGTCCACAGGAAGCAGGCAGCGGCTGCCACGCCAAGTAGGTAGTGGATACCACTGAATGCAGACCTAGAAAGCAGGCAGCGAGTTCCACAGAAAGCAGGCAGCCGGTTCTGTAGAGAGCAGGCGTAGGGACGGTGAGCCGCTTGGCCCCTCGGGTGGGGTCAAGGCCGCCGGTGCAGAGCGGCAGCAGGGGAGGCGGGGAGGGCCCACGGCGCGGTCTGGCTCGTCGGACGCATGGGGGTGGCGTCGGGCCTCACGGAGAGCAGGCGGCGGGGACCCGCGGGGGCCCTCTGACCGCCGTGTCTCTGCCCACGCAGACACGTTCGCCAGCAAGGTGGCGGCGCTGCAGGATCAGTGCGCGGACGCGTCCATCGGCAACGTGACGGGCTCCAACGCCGTGAACGTGTTCCTGGGCCTGGGCGTGGCCTGGTCGGTGGCCGCCGTGTACTGGGCGGTGCAGGGCCGCCCGTTCGAGGTGCGCACCGGCACGCTGGCCTTCTCCGTCACGCTCTTCACCGTCTTCGCCTTCGTGGGCATCGCCGTGCTGCTCTACCGGCGCCGGCCGCACATCGGGGGCGAGCTGGGCGGCCCGCGCGGCCCCAAGCTCGCCACCACCGCGCTCTTCCTGGGCCTCTGGTTCCTCTACATCCTCTTCGCCAGCCTCGAGGCTTACTGCCACATCCGGGGCTTCTAGCCCCGCCCCCCGCCCCGCCCCCGCCCCGCCCCCGAGGCTCGGCGGCCCCTGCTCTGGACCCGCGTCTCCTCTGTCCTCCAGAGATTCGGCCTCCTCTCCTGGGACTCAGCCTCCCTTCCTCCCGGGAACTGGTAGCCCCGCCCTCTGTCCCCACTGACACCCTCCTCCCTTCCCCTCGGGAGTCTCCCCGAGGTGCCCGCAACTGCAGCCCATCCCTGTTAGTCACTGCCCACACCCCTGGGGACATTTGCACCTCGAGGCCCCTCCCTAGAGGACCGCCCCCTACCCAGTGACCTTCTAGAGAATCTACCATCGGTCTCTCTAGACACCCAGCCTTTCCCTATCCTTTACGATCCCCTTCCTCGAGAGGATCCCCCCACCACCACCACCACCAGGGACCTGTGCCCCAGGGCCTCAGAACCTAGCCCTCCCTGGGGGACCTTTGAAGGAGGCTGATCCATCCCAGGATGTCTCCGCTCTCAGCCCTTCTCCCCAACCCTCAGGGAGCTCTGTTCAGCCCCCGGGGGTGGGGCGGAGGAACAGGTAGGTGCGTGCATAACGGGGCCACACCTTCCCTGATTTCTCCACTCAGGCCCTTGGGAGGATACTAATTCTCGAGGCTTGGAGAAGGGAGGGGAGAAGTTTGGGGTTTCAGAGCTGGAGGAGGCACATTTGAACCTGCAACTTCTCACATTCCAGTGCCCCCACTTGCCTCCACTACCTCTGAGAGCCCAGCCACGCCTTGAAAGGGGGAGGGGGCTGTGTGTATATATAGTGTGTTTGGGGGAGGGGGGACGCGGGAGGGTGCATGTCTTGGGGAAAGGGGGTGACAGACTTTCCTTTTGTGAGGGCAGCAGACTCCCCCCAGCCATGAGAATTGGCTTTGGGAAGGAGGCCAGGAATCAAAGGGAGTCCAGCCATCTCCCCTGACAATCTAGAAGGCTCATTTTGCCCTCAGTGCCAGCCAATCCGGGCAGGGCCCTCGAAGAGGAGACCGAGGGTCCCAGAGGACCAAGGCTACAAGCCAGCAAATGCTGCCACATCTCTGCCTGATGGGGAGCAGGGGTGGGTGGGAGGGTGGGACTGGGGCCAGGGGGTCTGAGTGGGCATTTTTAACTTTGGAGGCCACCCATCTGTTGGTAGGCCATCTGCATTTTCTTACTGTTGTTTCCTGCCCAAAGGACACACTTGGGGTGTGCGGAGTGCTGCCCTCTGCTTGGGACCCTGAGGATCGCCCTGCAACCCCCATAACACCCTGCTTCCCACAGGTTTTTAGCGTTCTATCGTCCTGTTGTGCATCACCCCAACATCCCAGACCTGTTACCCACTCCCCTTTCTCTACTCCTAGCTCATCAGCACCAGTCGCTGTGTCTTCTCTGTGATTTCTGTAAAAGTTGCCATAAAAATTTGAAATTCTGCCTGAAAAACAGCCTTCCCGTCAGCAGTTGGGATTCTAGAGGAGGGAGCTAATGAAGTCTCTGACTGAGACTTGGGCAACTGTGGAACAGACCAGGTACTCTGGGTTTTTCCATGCCCCCAGTCCTCTGCAGGACACCCACATGCACCAGCCACACTTGCTTCCCGTAGCCACGCCCCCATTCACCACCCAATTTTCCCTGGCTACGACCCTACGCCGCGCCCAGGAGCTTTCCCTAGCCACGCCCCCAACGGCCAGCCAGTTTTCCCTAGCCACGCCCCCACGCCTCACCCGGGAGCTTTCCTAGCCACGCCCCCATTCCACCAGCTACAAACTCTTCCTTTTCACTGGGCATCCTGGGAACACAAAAGAGGAGGACCCAGATTTGCCTATCAGAGGAGCTGGGGTTGATGGGAGTTTCCTGAATAAAGCTAGTGATTTTCTCAGAATCCTGAAATAGGAGAAGCTAGTGTGTGTGTGTGTGTGTGTGTGTGTGCGCGCGTGCGCTTGCTTCACCAAGAAAAGGGCACAGCCTATGTAAAGGTGTGCAGACTTGTGATTTACTGGCTTTTTCATACTCCTGCCAGTGGTTAGCATGAATGGGGTATGGAGTGCCTGGGGATGGGGAGTGGAGCGAGCTCAAGAGACCTTATCAGCCCCTCTAAGGAGCTGAGAATTTATCCCAAAACCAAAGGGGAGCTTTGGAAGGGCTTTAAAGAGGGGGCAGGCAGTTGATGTCTGATTTACATTTTCAAACTTTCCTTTTGGCTGCCTGTGAGGCTGGAGGCTGCGAGATCAGGGAGGAGGCTGGGGCAGCAGAGGGGTCCTGGAGTAAGGAGATGGAGGTGGAAGGGGGACGGCACGAAGGGGATGGTTTAGAAGATAATGGATCAGGCTGGATGAGGGTGTTCAGGGAGAGCGTGCAGGCAGGGCCCTAGCAGGAAAGAAGTGGCGCACGCAAAGGGAGTCGCCAGGGAAAGTTTAAAGAAGGGGCTATTAAGGGATTAAGGGGTGGGCAAGGTCAAGGAAGACAACCCCGGAGAAGTCGCAGTACCTCGGGGCCGGCAGTAGAGGGACCAGTTACCACCCCCGGTCTGAAGGTGTGAGCTGACAGTTACCTGAAGCTGTTGAGATTTGAAGCTGTAGGTATAGTGAAGGCCATGAGTATGGGCATCGACGACCCACACTGAAGAGAGAAGGGGGCTGGACAGTGAACAGTGAACACCCCAACCTGACTCTCCTCCCACCCACCAGGCTCCTGCTGGTGCCTCCCATTGGCTGAATTCAACCGGAAGCCAGAGGTTAATAGTTGGTGCATATAGGTCACCCTCCTAGGACGCAGAGCTGGAGGGAGAAGGGTGGAGAGTGGATCCGGTAATTGGGGGTGGGGGACGGGGAGTCAAGTGTGGAGAATGTCTGGCAGAAGCAGTGAGGTCTCTCCTGGGTTTGGGGAATGAAGGTGGGGATAAGTAGGGAGAACAGGTTTGGAGAACATGCTGGATTCAGGTGAGTACATGCTGAGGGTGCAGCCTATGGGACATCCAGAGGAGATGTCAGGGAGGGGAGACATCCAGGGGACACCTGGAACTCAGGAGAGGGGGATGTGCTTGACAGAGATTTGGCATCTGTTGGCAATGCGGTGTTACCAAGCCACGGAGGGGGTGGGGCACAAGGAACGTGGGAGACCTGCCGATGGAGAAGGACACGCTGGAAAGGTAGGTGGGAAACCAGGAGACTGGGACACCTGAAGCCCAGAGAAGAGAGTTTCCAGAATGAGGGTGCGGTTGACAGGATTGAAAGGTGGAGGGAGATGAGCAGCTGGAAGCAACCTTGGGATTTAGGACTTGACAAGAGCAGTTTGGTGGAGGGTGTGGGGGAGGGGTCAGGCTGATCTAGACGGAGGAGGGAGTGGAAGTCCGGAAAACTGAGGCAGAGCATATAGTCCCTCCTAAGGATCGCCCCCCTTCTACAGGTGTGGAAACAGGCTCAGAGAGGGAAAGCAACTCGCCCAAAGTCTCATGGCTAGGAAGGGCAGGGATGGAAGAGGATGAGGTCCAGAGTGCCCAGTGGAACAAGGACAACTCTGTCTTACCAGGTTGAAGAAGGACAGTGGGGTAGAGGCAAGGAAATGGGTGAGCCTGGCCTCAGGAAGATAAGTAAGATCTCAGCTTCAAAGAGAGAGCATATCCAGAGCTTGGGACGTGGATGAGATGAGGACCGTCCCACACCAAAGTCACGATTCTTCCCTGGATGCTAGGAGTTCCAAGGGAGTCAGCTTGGGAGTGATTTCAATTACTTGTCATGGCAGGAAGCAATAGCACAATGATTTCCTTTCTTCGTGCCTCAGTTCCCTCATCTGGAAAATGGGGACAAGAACAATAATAATGGGGACTAATGGTGCAGGGTTCTATGGAATGATATATATTTTTAGAATAATACCTAGCGCATAGTAAGAGCTCAATAGATGGAAGAGTTATACTTTCTAGATATTTCCAGCTTGCTTACTTTTATAGTTCATATTCTCTCTCTCTCCCCCTCCTCTCTCCCTCCCCTCCCCATTCACATGCACGCGCACACACGTACACGCACGCACGCACGCACCACAATGGCCGTCCTAGAACAGCCCCAGAAGGACAGAGAAATGCAGACTCCCTATACACCTGCTTTGCCACCTGAGTCTCGGTTCCTAAAACCCAAACCCGGGGGAGAAGAAATGGGGAATATCCCTTCCACTCGCTCTAGACCCCACGTTCTTTAATTCCCTTTATCCAGTACGTGCCTGATCTGTGCCTGGCACTATGCTGGGGCCACTGTGGTGACCAAAATCTCCCTTGGCCCTGCTCTCGCCCGGCTCTCAGGGCAGTGGGGGACACATTGCAAACAGAGTGCAAGAGGTGGCGGTCAGCTTGGGACCTGTGAGTGGAAAGACTCTGTAGCAGGACACAGGTGGCAGGGAACTGGGGCAATGGGGCTGGTCTAAGCAAGCAGGGTGAAGGGAAACGGACAAGGGATGGTGCAGGACTCTGGGGCTGGCAGAGCTGAGAGCTAGTAATGCCCCCAGCCTGGGGGATGGGGCGGGGGGGGCGGGGGGCAGTGACTTCCAGAAGCTGGAAAGTATGGCCACATGGAGAGGGTCACCCCACAAAAGCTGTGGCTCTGGTATAGACATGCAAACTGACCCACACCCATGGGGTGGGGGCCGGGCCAGTGGGAGGTGTGGGGCGGTGAATGCCCTGACCTCACTCTAGGGCTCTACAGGAGTCCCTAGGACAGACAACCCTTGGATGCCCATTAAGCCGCGCTGCGGTAAGCTGACTAATGGCCCCCCAGCAGGTCCCCTTGCTAATCCTCAGAACCTGTGGATATGTTCCTTTCTGTGGCCAGAGGGACGTCACCAATGTGATTAAGCTCGTCTTACGAGGGGACATTACACTAGATTATCTGCGTGGGCCCTAAGTGCAACCACAAGGGTCTTCAGAAAGGGGGAGGGGGTGAACGCAGCAGGACGTGTGACAGGGGAAGCAGAGGTTGGAGTTACCCGGGAAGGGCCACAAGCTGAGGAGCTCAGGCACTTCTGGAAACTGAAGAAGGCAAGGGACCGGCTTCTCCCCTAGAGCCCCTGGAATGAGCGGCCATCACCTTGATGTTGGATTTCTGGCCTCCTGAACTGTAGGGAAAGAAGTGTGTGTTGTTGGAAGCCCCTAAGCTGGTGGTAATGTGTTACAAGAGCAACAGGGAATGAATGCAGAGGCTTGCCGAAGCCTCCTAGTGCCAATTCCCATCTCTCCCTGGACCTCAGTAATGTGAGCACATAGTGGAAACTTCTCGTATTTCTGGCCACTAAATGCGCTATGCGTGGGGACGTTTCCAGCCTTGAAAGTTTGTATCCTCCAGAAAAGAGCCATGGAACTGACCTTCCCAGCCTTCTTTACAGTTAGGGCACAGTCGCGTGACTTAGATCCCCCCAAACAGACTCACCAGCAGGAGTCCTCAATTCCAAAGGAGCGCCTTGCAAAAGCAGGCACCGTAGGGGATCCGTGTAGCTGGTGAGGATGGTGTCACACCGGCACCCACTGACTTTGGGACGGCTCGCTGGTTGCAAGAAGGGGCACAGACACAGAGGTAGCATCAGTGTTGGGGGAGGGGGGGCAGGCGAGGTTATGTCCCGGTCCCAGCAGCGGTGCAAACTGGGACATCCAAGACTCAGATCCGGATCGCCCATGGCTATGGAGGTGGCTTCCTTGTTGGGTCCATTCTGGCCGAGGTTTGGGGCTCTCTTTCTGGAACCTTAGCCTCATGCCTGGTTCTCCAGGCCACTCAGTGCTTCCGTGGGCCCCTCATACCTTTTTCCTTAAGTTCCATATAGTGAATTGTATTAACATTCGCTAAATTCTATTCGCCTTCCCTGTGGGAACATTGTGCATTCCCAGCCCTTTCAATTCAGTAGTGATTTGCCTCAGCTAAAGAAAGAGGGCAGAAGTGATGTGTGGCCCTTCTGGGTAGAAGCTTTCAACGCCAGTGCACGCTTTACCATGTCTCGTCTTCTTTGGCCATGATGAGCTATAATGTACATAGTGACCACTCTTAACAGCCTGGGGTCCTAGGGTGAAGGTGTTATGCAGCCAACTTGCCATGGGCTTGTAGCTTGATCAAGAAATAAATCTGGGGTACCTGGCTGGCTCAATCAGTAGGGCATGTTGACTCTTGATTTTGGGGTCATGATTTGAGCTGTACGTTGGACATAGAGATTATGAATGAATGAATGAAAGGAAGGGAGAGAGAAAGAAAGAAAGAAAGAGAAAGAAATAAAAAGAAAGAAAGATCTTTATTTCATTCAACTGATATTTGGGGGATGTTTGTTACTGAGACATCACCCAGCCTAAGCTGACACATACACTCTGCTTCTGTGGAATCAGTCAGTCACCTTCTGCTGTGTGCAACCAAGGCCACAGACAGGTGCCGAGGGAATAGACTGCATGAGGATTCTCAAGCTGGAATCTACATGTACTGAGATCAGTGGACAGGTTTTGGGAAATTTCTGAGCTTGTGCGCAAACCGCACATGCAGGAGCATTTTCCCAGGAGAGGGCCTGTAACATCCACTGGACTTTCAGATCAGTTAAAGACTTAAAAGACTCAAATATGTTGGTCCTCAAGTAAGAGGACCTGGGTTCCAATCCCAGCTCTACCACTAACTGGCTGTGCCACCTTGAGCAGGTTACTTAACCTCTCTGGGCTTGTTTCTTCACCTGTAAAATAGAGATGATAATTGGTTAAAGAAGGAAGTACTTGTACTGGTAATATTTTTACTGATAGTAGTTAGATGTAGGTTTAGACGTGAATAACGGGGATCCAAACTAATAATGGCTTAAGTAAGGTAAGAGTTTATTTCTCTCTCTCGTGTGACAGTCCGCATCTGGTATGGCAAATCTACTTCACTGGGGCAATAAAAACTCAGGTTTCTTCTATCTTGTTGCTCCAGCATAGCCAGAGTATAGCCCTCCTCGTTTGAGCTCAGGATGGCTCACGTCCATGGCCTCATTCCAACCAGAAGGATGGGGCAGGAAGGAGAGGTCTGAGATCCACCGCGGCCTGTAAGGCTGTGACCCAAGAAGGCCACATATCACTTCCTTCCGCATCTCGGTGGCCAGACCTGACTCACATGGCCACGTCTTGCTGTGAGTGGTGCTGGGGGGGGGGGGGGGAATGTAGTTTTTATCCTGAGTCATGATGCTTAAAATCTCCAAGGATGTTTCAGGACAAGTGAGGTGAATGGATGTAGAGGGTCAATGAACAATCTCTTCTGCAGAAACGTTTGAGGGACCGTGTGGAGTGGATGCTGAGAAACTCTAAGCAATCAGAATAGGGGTGCGGGGTGAAACTGACATCAACACCAGAGGGTCCCGGACCCTTTGCGTCACCTGCTCCAAGATCAAGGTCCCCAGCCAGACCTGGTCCCAACCCCCCAAACCTCCCCAAACTCAAAACCCACATTTCCTCAGCCTCATCTTCCCAAACCGCTCCCCAAGTCCTTAGCCTGTTTCCCCCAAATAAATATGCTGCCTAAGACCCCGCCCCTCAACTGCCCCGGGTCCCACTCCTCACCCACACCTGTCCCTGACCCTCCAAGCTCCCCGTCCAGGATGTCTGTTCCTACGGAGCAAACCACCCCAAGACTTAGGGGCTGAAATGACGAGTTCATATCCTCTTCCACGGTTCCGTGGGTGGCTTGGTTCCCATGGGCTCTATGTGTTGACCTGGATCGTCTTTGCTTGGGGTCTGTCCCATGACTGCAGTCAGATGTCAGCTGAGGCTCCAGCGATCTGAAGGCTCAGCCAGGCTGGGGGTGCAGGTAAGGCACCATGTGGCTGATGGCTGGTGCTGGCTGGGGGCTGAAAGCCTAGTGGGGGCTCCAAGCCCCTGAATTTCCTGACAATTTCTTTGCCTCTTGTCTCTCCACTGCTCTCTCTCCCCCTCTCTCTGTTTCCAAAGTTCTCTTTTAAGCCTTGTCTTCTCCTCCTCTCTCTCCGTCTCTGTCTCTCTGCTTTGCTTCCTTGATCTGTATCTTCACTCCCTGTTTACCTGTTTCCAAATGTCAGTCCCCTACCCCTCTGTGTGTGTGTGTCTTCATCAATTACCTATCGCAGAGGAACAAGCCACCTGAAATTTGGTGGCTTGAAACAACGCTGTATTATTTCTCACATTTCTGTGTGTTGACATTGGTTCTTCGGGTCCATGTCGTGTTGGCTGAGGTCATCGTGTGGCTGCACTCATTTGGGAGCTCGGCGTGGCTGGAATGTGCAAGATGCTCTCCCTTGTGGATTGCAGTGGGCGCTGCCTGTGGGCTGGGCCGCTTTACTTCTCCATCTGGCCGCCCTCCTCCCCTAGTCGGTTAGACCAACTTCTCTACCAGGTTGCAAGGTGCCCTGGGTCACGTCTGCCACAAGCAATTCACAGGATTTCAGCGGGCAGGGAAGTAGAAGCCGCCTCTTGATGGGTGAAGCACGTGCCTAGAGGGAGGAGGGGACTTGTTGGCAGCCATTCGTGGTAGGCTGAATACTAGCCGCCCCCCCCCCCCAAAGATAATCCATGTCCTCATCCCCAGGACCTGTTGAATGTTACCTTGTAGGACAGGGAAGGATTTTGCAGGTAGGATTAAATAAAGGGTCTTGAGATGGGCCAATCACTCTGGAGGACCCGGGTCAGCCCTAAATGCAGTCACAGGCATCCTGAAGAGGGAGAGGATACTACACACACAGGAGGGGGCGCATGTGAGCACGAGGCAGAGAGACCTGACGACACTGGCCCGTCAAGACTGGAGTCACGTGGCCACAAGCCCCCGGAAGCCAGAAGAGGCAAGGAACGGATTCTCCCCTCGAGCCTCCAGAGGGAGCGCAGCCCTGCTGACACCCTGATTTTGGCTCAGACGCTGACTTTGGAATGTTGACCTCCAGAACTGTGAGAGGATAAATCGGTGTTGTTTTCAGCCCCTGAGCTGGTGCTAATTTGTAACAGCAACTGCGCGGAGTTAAAGGTAATGAATCCTCTACCTTTAGAGCTAACTCATCACTGCCTCTTGTCTCTCAGTTTCTGGGTATCTCTACATCTTGAACCCCTTTCTTTCTTTTAATTACGGGGGGGAGGGGCAGAGGGAGAGAGAGAGAGGGAATCCCAAGCAGGCTCCACACCCAGCGCAGAGCCCAACTCTGGGCTCGATTTCACGACCCCGAGATCAGGACCCGAGCTGAAATCAAGAGTCGGACACCCAGCCGACTGAGCCACGCAGGCGGCCCCTTGAACGTCTTTCTTTTTGATTGTGATAAAATACACATAACGTAAAATTCACCGTTTCAACCATTTTCAAGTGCACGGTTCAGTGCCATTTTAGTGCATCCACAATGCTGTGTAACCATCAGCACTATCTGGTTCCAGAACTTTTCCATCGCCCCAAAGGAGACCCCATACCCATTAGCAGTCACTCCCCACTTCCCCTCCCCCAGCCCTGGCAGCGACTAATCAGAGCCCTGTGTCTATGGATTTGCCTATTCTGGACATTTCATATACACGGAATCCTACAATATGTGGCCTGTTATGTCTGGCTTCTTTCACTTAGCCATCGTCCATCCATGCGGTAGCAGGTATCTGTACTTTATTCCTTTTTATGGATAAATAATAGTCCAGTGCATGAATATACCCCACGTCTTGAACCCTTATGTTCTTTTTCATTTCTTTGCTGTGTCTCACATGCTCACAGCATCGTAGGCTTGGGAGGTATCTTAGTGAGGCCTCTCCAGAGAAATGGAACCAATAGGATGGATAGATGGATCCATAGATAGATTTATTTTAAAGAATTGGCTCATGTGACTGTGAGGGCTGGTGAATTCAAAGTCTGCAGGGCAGGCCAGTAGGCTGGAGACCCAGGGAAGCGGTGATGTTGCTTCTTAAGCTGAAAGGCAGCCTGGAAGTAGATTTCCTGTCTTCTCATGGGACGCCGGTCTTTTTCTCTAAAGGCCTTCAACTGATTGGGCGAGGCCCACCCACTTTTTGGAGGATTATCTGCTTTACTTAGAGTCAACTGATTTAAATATTAATCTCATCTGAAAAACACCTTCACAAGTAACATCTAAGCTGGGCGCCACCATAGCCTAGCGACATGGACAGATAAGATTCACAGGGGATCTCTCCTCCCCTTGCCCACTCTCTGTGCCTATCCACTGAGTCCCTGCTTGGCCACCGTCTGAGGCTGGGCTCCACAGAAGCCAGCCCAAGGCAAGGATGGAAGGCAAGTGGCTTATTTGGGAGGTGATTCCAGGAGACACTGAAGGGAAGGAAAGCATTAAGGATGTGTTGATCAGCAGGTCACCCCCTGCGGGCAACAGAGTCTCAACCCCGCTGGGACCACTCAGGGATGGTGCAGAATCCTCTTTGGGGTGCCCAACCTCAGGGTGAGGAAATTGGGGTGTTTATCCACTAACTCTGGGCTGCTGATGAGGAGGCCTTCTTCCAGGGCTTGGCTCCTATCACTTCCTGCCTCAGCCAGAGTAGTGCATCCATTGGGGGGTGCAGGTGCCAATGTGGGAGCTGCTGTTGGGTCACAGGGACATAAGTGGGACACCCACAGCCCACACAGCCCTACCGTCTCCCTCGTCCAGTGGGAAAATGCATGGGCACCAAGAAGGGAGGCCCGGCTGTCCTTCCAGGGAACAAGGAAGGGCTGGCTCCTGGCCCCTCCTGGGCTTCCAGCTGTCCCCTTGAGGATTGAAGTCATGGAGACCTTCCCAGCACTCAAGGCTGGGGGAGAGAAGGGATGGGCTTCCCAGGTCTCAGTGTCTCTCCAGGCCCTGGCTCTCTTGCCCCCTCCCACCCTCTCATAGTTGGCCTCTCTGCTCCCCTGCCCTCTGCCTGCAATTTTCTCCCCAGGAGGTGGAGAGAAGGAAATGTCAAGGATGATGGATTGAAAGGGGCAGTTGGGGTCAGGAGAGGAGGGACCACAGGGCTGGAGGGGAAGAGGAACAGAAGAGAGGAGGGAGCGCGGAACAAAGCAGAGACAAAGACCAAAGGAGACAGAAAATTAGATGGGGAGAGGGGGCCCGGAGACTTGAAAATGTGGTGCCGAGGCAGATGGGAAAGAGAGGGAGAGATGGGGCAGAGATGGTTCCAGAGGGTCAAAGCGGTCCTCCAGTCCCTTAATGCGGTGCCAGGGAGCTGTGGACCAGAGAGCAGACAGAGCCCCCCCCCAACCCAGCAGGGCCAGGTGGGGGTGAGGGAGATGCGGGGAGATGCAAAGACAGGGGAGAGTGAGGATGAGAGACAGAGAGATCATCCAGACGAGAGACAGAGATAGGAAGGAAAAGATAGAGAGACACAAGAGACAGACAAATGGACAGACAGACACACTCAAGACAGGGAGGGAGGCGTGTGGTAAGAGAGGGATCGAGAGGGAGAGTAGGAGGGGGGAGGAGGCGAGGAGGGAGAGGGAGGGGAAGTGGGGGGGAGCAGGGAGAGAGGTGGGGGGGAGGGAGGAGGGGAAGAGCAGAGTAGAGATGAGACCCAGAAAGCAGACATTAAGGCATGGAGCGAGGCTGGCAGAGGAAAGCCGATTGGAAGAAAAAGGAGGGAAGGGACAGGAAGACAGGAGTGGGGCTGGGGGTGGGAGTCGTGGCCAGCGCCCCTCCCCCACCTGGGTCAGGCTGGTCCTCCCAGTGGCCTCTGCTGAGCCATGGCTAATGGTATGATTGCTTGGTGGGGCGGCAGGCGGCGGTGACAAATGAGCCGCCCGAGTTGCCGGCTCTGGTGATGGATGGGCCCAGGAGGCAGGCGGAGGGGGGGCGTGGGGAGGGGGGCTCCCCCCCACCAAGATAAATGTTTTCCTCTCCTGGAGCCAGGCAGGGGAGGCACTGGGGATTCGGGCGATGCATCTGTGAAGGGCCTGGGTGGGGTGGGGGGTGAGGGAGAGACACAGAAGGCGGAAACCCAGGGCCATGGGGTGGGGGGGCTCAGAAGGAGAGGAAAAAGGGGGGAACACAAAGACCAAGAGACAGCAGTCTCCAGAGACAGATGAGCTAGGGGGAGGGGGAGACAGAGAGACCATCCAGAGAAAAGGAGACACAGAGACAGATGAAAAGATGGAGGGAGAGACAGGTGAGACAGACAGATGGACACACACCCAAGACAGAAACAGAGACACAGGGGACCCTCGTTTAGGGTCCCTTCATCCCCACCCCTGAGCAAAGATACAGATCCTTGCGGAGAGCCGAGGATGAGGAAGGAGGAAGAGAGATGGAGAGACAAACCCCGAGCTGTTGACAGAGGGGAAACTGAGGCAGAGAGCTTGTAGGACCATGACAGAAGACAGCCCCCCCTCCCAGCAGCTCCTTGCTCGCTCCATCCATTGAGAGCTGATGGTGGGGATGGCTGGGGGTCTCTGGGGAATCACAGCCACCTGGTGGGCAAAGCCCCAGAGAGGACTGAACTGAGGGAGAAGGTCCTCCCAGGCCACCGAGAGGTTGGCGGCCAAGTGGGGGGAACCTGTGTTGGGGGACCTCCAGGTCCCCCAGGTCTACTCATGGATGACTTGATGGCACAGAGCTAGAGGATGAGACCCCCTCCCGGGCTCGGGGCCCACCTGGGGGGTCTGTGTCCATGCTGAGCCGCACATACCCAGAGAGAAAGGCAGACGCGCATACTCCCCAGTACCTGTGCCCAGGGGTCCAAACAGGTCCCCAGTATCTGTGCTAAGGGGTCCTTAGAGATGCGACCCCACCAGAGTCAGCAAGTGTGGGCCCCCACCCCACCCCAGCCCCGCCTGCCGGGATCCAGGCCTGGACCCCACCTGCTCCCTCCCCTGGGACACAAGGGTCCAGAGGTCCAAGGACCACATAAGGGAGGCAGCTCGGCAGAGGAGGCCTGAGGTCGGAGAGAAAGATGGGAGACTGGGGTGCGCGTGCGGGCATGTGCGTGTGCGTGTGTGAGATACAGACAGACAGGCTGGGGGGGCGGGGCAGTGAGAAAATTGCAGACCTCCTCCCTTCCCCTCCCTCCATCAGTTTTCCAGACACTCCTATTTTCCCCTTGCCAACATCTCCCTCCTCTCTTTAATTAAAAAGATTTATGCCTAAGAGTCAGAGGCCCTCCTCCTTGTTTGGGGGGCTGGAGCGTCCTCTGAACTCAGAGCAATGGCAGAGATGACTCTTGTCTCTGTCTCTGTCTCCCTCTCCCCCCATCTGTAACTCAGCCTGTCCCCCCACTTTCCTGTCTCTTTCCAGCGCTGTTTTTGCCTGGTTCCCACTCACACCCCTTCACTGGCCTCACTGGGATCCCCCACCCCAGTGAAGACAGGGTCGCCTCTCTCCCTCTGCCCACGCACCCCCCACACTTCTTGTTTTCAGAGTGAGCTTGGGGAGGGGACCTCAGCATACCCCCCAAGATGTAAGGCGAGCCTGGGTGCCCACACCCCTGGCCCTCCCACCCTGAACCTCAGCTGAAGGGAGTGGACGTGGGGGGGGGGCGGGCAGACAGAAGAGCTTTGCATCTTTAATTAAAAAGTGATTTAAATTAATTTTCTGCTCCAAAACCCCTATCTGGGGGGCGGGGTGTGTGGCAGTGATTAAAGGCTCTCCGGGCCCCCTTCCCTTCCCTTCTGCCTTCCTTAAAGGGCCAGCATCATCCGTCATCCGAGGGACAGTTGCTCCTGTCCCTCCGGAGAGCCTCAGGGGCAGTGCCCACTAACACAGGGGTCCCCAGGGTCCTGGCACTCTCCGCTTTAACCATTTTCCCTCCTCCTCCCCCTCAAGCCCATTGCCCATCCAGCCCATGGGGAGACAGAGGCTGAGAGAAGGGGGGCCGAGGGGCCGGGTTCTTGGAGGACACCCAGAGATGGCCAGGCTGGAGGGCTGGTGGTTGAGGCAGGGACGGAGAGACAGGGTCAGAGGTCCCGTGTGAGACAGAGAGAGTGAGGGCGTGGGAGAGAGTGACAGAGCCAGAGCCGGAGGTGGGAGGCTTCTGGGATGAAGCTGAGCCTGGGGCGGGGGAGGAGGGAACCTACCCAGGAGTGAGGGGCACCAGGGCCATCCCATCGTCCTGTCCTTGCCCTCCTCACGGCCCCCTGCTCACTAGCCCTCTCTCACCGGGAAGTCCTGCTGCTGTCCTGACCCCAGTCCCTCCTGCTTTAGCTCCAGCTGTCTCACCCCTGCCCTGGGTGGTTTTGTTTAGCTTCCACAAGATGGGAGGATGGAGAAGCAGATTGCCGCGGAGCAGAGCTGTTTATGAGGGCCATACAAATATCCTTAGCAAGCCCAGCAGGGGTGGGCGTCCTGCCTCCGCCCCTCTCTCAGTGCCCCACCCCGCCTGGGTCTCTGTCCCTTTCTTTCTGGATCTCTGTCCCTCCCCCTCTGGATCTCTGCCCCTCGTCTCTGTCTCCCTCTTTCTGGATCTCTGTCCCTCCCCCTCTGGATCTCTGCCCCTCGTCTCTGTCTCCCTCTTTCTGGATCTCTGTCCCTGCCCCCCTTCTGTCTGGATCTCTGTCTCGTTTCTCTTTGGCACAGTCTCTCAGGAGTGATGGTTGGGTAACTTTTGGGGGTCCAGTATCCCTTTATGACAATAGGACTAAATCAAGGGCCCATTTCCTGGGAAAGGAGCACACAGGCACCAAGCCCACCATTTGCAATTTCAGAGAGTTCACGGGCCTCCTGACACGCATTAGCATATCCCCTCAGGAATTTGAGGACACCAGAGGATAAAGACCCCCAATGTAGAAAAAGCCAGTGAGATGATGAATCCCAGGTGTCTCTCTCTCTCCTCCTACCTGCCCTCTCCTGCCCTCTCCCGCCGTTGCCCTCCTGACCTCCTCACTGTTCCTCCAACACACCAGGGACATTCCTGCCCCAGGGCCTTTGCACCTGCTGTTCTGCTTCCGGTGATCTTCGCTCAGGAGTCCACATGGCTCCCTCCCTTGCTTTCTTCAGGTCTCTGCTCAGATGTCACCTCCTCTGAGGGCCTTCCCTGTCTAGCTTATATCAACTCCTCTGTCCTTGTTCTGCTTTGCTTCAGAGCACTTGTCGTCTCCAGGCATTATTTTATACTTACACACTTACTTACTGGTCTGCTCTCTCCCCAACCATCCCCAGTAGAACGTGAGTGCCAGGAGGCCAGGAAGTTTGTCTTTTCTCCCTGATATGTCTCCAGGACACCGCCCCGCACACAGTCAGAGCTCAATATTAACTTTTGTTGCAGAACCCTCCTACGTCTCATTGGAACACCAGTTGCAAAGGCTGTCTGGGTCCCAGATCCTCCAGGAACCAGATAAAAACCGCGGACCGGCTCCCAGACAGATATGCGAGCAGGTGGGTACATGATTTACCCTCAACCTTGCAGATTCCAGAAACTGCCCAAACTGAGGGCAGGGGAGACCCTTGTGAAAGGCAGGGGTCAAAACGGGGCAGAGGGACAGAGGGACACCTCCAGGCCTGCACACCTGTGCAACCCCCCATGCGCATGCACACACGGCCCTCCCACACACACCGTGCATGGGCTGACGCTCTGACGACTGAGGTCCGGATTTTGTGTGTACGAACTCAGGCAGACACACAGCCCCAGGAGTCACCATATGCAGAGACAGCTACAGCCCTGCAAACACACGCACATCCCCAGGCATTGCCCCAGACCAGACACACACACACACACACACACACACACACACACACACACACACAGATGGCTTCAGACACAGGCACATGAGCATCCTTGGCTCCCAGGGGAGGGAAGTTAGGGGGCCCAGAGCAAGAACAGAAACTAAAATATGGGGTTTGGTTACTTCCAGCCTTCAGTTCTCTCCTCTGTCTGCACGTTTGTCTCCTAGAGACAGACAGACAGACAGAGACAAAGAGAGAGAGAGACAAAGAGACAGAGAGACAAAGAGGGAAGGACATGGAGAGCAAGGGAGCGGGAGGCTCCGCGGCTGGGGAGCGGGGGCGGGCGGGCGGACAGAGACCTGTGGCGGCCGGCGGGCGGGAGGCAGAGGAGGCCCGGGCCGGGTGCGGGGAGAGGGCGGCGTGGACAGGGGCAGCCGGGGTGGGGACCCGGGGAGACCCCGACACAAAGGCCGCCCCTAGGGCGGCGGCGGGGGGGAGGGGGGGAGAAGGGAGGAGGGGAGAGGAGGGAGGGGCCGCCCGCCCCGCCCGCCCCGCCCGCGGCCCAGCCACCGGCGGACAGTGGGTTAAGCATCTCGATGTGGAACTTCCGGATGTGACCACAGAGAGAGGGAGAGACCGGGAGAGACCGGGAGAGACGGGGAGGCGGGGAGACACCAAGCCATCCAGCCGCCGGCAGCCGTCCGGCCTGCCGCCGCCGGGACCCCGCGCGGGGAGCCCCCGCCACCCCCGCCCGTGCCCCGCGCCCCCCGGCCCCACGCCCGCGCCCCCTCCCAGTCTCCCTCCACCCCCGGTCTCCCCAGTCTCCCGGTCCATCGTCCTCGGGCCGCCCCGATCCTCCCGGGACCCCGGGGGGGGAGAAAGGACCGGGGGCCCGACCCCCCGCTCACCCCCGCCCCCGCCGGCATGAGCCCCTCGTCCTGACCCCCGCGGGGGGAGGGTGCCGGGGGTCCATGCACGCAACCTCCGCGCTGCCCGGCGCCAGCCACTGACGGCGGCGGGGGTGGGGGGGCCGGTCCCCCGGTCTCCTGCCCCACCCCCTGGCGTCCGCACCGCGGCCCGTCGGGGGCCGCTGCCCCGGGCTGCGCCCGCCCCGCCGGCCAGGCCCTGGAGGGACCCGGGAGCTGCCGCCGGCATCAGCCCATGGCCCGGAGGGTAGGTCTGAGGGCGGGCACCCCGTGCCCCAGCCCGGCCGCGCACCCCGTCCCTCCGTCGCCCGCCCCCCGCCCCCCGCCCCACTCCGGCGCCCCGGCCCCCGTCAGCCCGTCCCGCCCTCTCCTCCATCTCTTTCTCTGCCTCCCCTCTCTGCCCCCGGTCTCCCCTGTCTCTGCTCCGGGTCTCCCCCTCTCTCCACCCCTGGGTCTCCTCCTCTCTCTATCCCCGGGTCTCCCCTGTCTCTGCTCCGGGTCTCCCCCTCCCTCCACCCCTGGGTCTCCTGCTCCATCTCAGGTCCTTTCTCCTACCCCCTCCTTCCTCTTCTGCCCTCCCCAGTCCTCCTCCCCGGTCTACTTTTGTTCCAAGTCCTCCTGAGGGTTAGGGGTGGGGACAGTACTGGGAGGGGAGGGAGGGTCTCACCAGGCTGGGCCGAGGGATTCTCTCTTCTATGGTCCTGGGGATGGGGAGATCAGAGTTCAGGTGAGGAGGTGAGTATGCACCTTTGGGGGTGCAGGGGTGTGGGAACATGGCAGGCTGTGAGGACCCCATTGTACATCCTCGCAGGGAACAGTTGGATTCAACTTCGGGGCTCGGGAGAAGTTAGGAGAGGAGGAAGAGAAAGAGACGGAGAGAGGGACATACACACACAGAGCCATCGGCGCGCACCCGTCAGGGGCAGGGGCCAGCGACCCATGGCAGGAATGCCTGCATCCTTCTGTTTGAGTCTCGTGGCTTCTTTGAGCCTGTTTCCTCAAGCCCAAGGAGATGGTTTAGCCTGGGTGGTTTAAGGCCCCTCTGGCCTCCCCAGCGTGCCTGCTTTTGTGATGACAGTGGTTCGCTTTGGGGCTGATCACACAAGTGGGTTGTGCGGTTGTGCGGGGTTCCACTTGGGTTCAACAAGTGTTTATGGAATGTGTGCCAGGCGCTGTGCTACCTGCCTCATTCATTCATTCATTCATTCATTCATTCACACATGCGCTAAATGCCTCATTCATTCATTCAACGACTCATTCCTGCATTGCTGTGTCTGGTGTTTGGCTCTGTGTGTGTATGTGTGTGTGGAGGGGTGGATTCACATGGTGAGTGGGGTGTGACAAGTTGTTAAATATGTACAGTCAGATGGACATATTTGACAACTGTGGGATGAAATTGAAGGGGGAGTGACAGTGTAGACTTACATTTATGCATAAATGATGCGCTGCTTTTGTGGGAAGTGTCCATGAGTGAGCATCTCTCTCTCTCTCGCTCCTGTATCTTCTCTTCTCCATCCCTCTCTTTCCTACCCTCTGTCTCTCTCTTGTATCTTGCTCCTAGTCTCTATCTGAATCTCTCCATGGCTCTCTCCCCTCTCCCCCTCCCCTCCTCACTCTGGGAGGAGTTGGGAGTTACCATCAGCTGATCCTTGACCCCCACCTTGATCCTCAGACCTGAGACCTGGGTCAGTCTGTCTCCTCTGGACCCTTCTGCCCACACATCAAGAATCTCTGATGGAACATTTTTCACAGGCCAGGGGTATAAGAGAAGACCGTGGGACAGGGCTTTCAGACCCACCCAGAGAGCTCCATATGATGTCTGCGGTCTAAAGGTGGCAGGGTTCAGACACGGGGAACGAAAGGGCTGGTTCTGGGGGGCAGGGAGGGGCATCTCCTGGATGCCAGGGTAGGGAGGTTTCCTGATGCCTCCCTGGGGCTCTCCCCCTCTTGCCTCCCCCCAGTATGATGAGCTGCCCCACTACCGAGGCATCGTGGACAGCACCGCAGCCCTGGCTGGCTTCTCGGAGGCAGTGCCCTCGACACCGAGAGCCCCCGGGCCCTATGGCCCCCACCGGCCTCCCCAGCCCCAGCCCCCGGGCTTGGACAGTGATGGCCTGAGGAGGGAGAAGGATGAGATCTACGGGTGAGTGGGGACAGGACTGAAGGTTCCATGGGGTCTTGGGATTTGGGCCCCTTTCTCTGTCTCTCTGACACGCTTGCTCTGTCTTCATCTCTCCATCTCTTCCCTTGGGTCTTCTGTCCCTCTCCCAGGTGCTCCATACTCCACATGTCCCCTGCTTTCCCTCATGAACCTTCTCTCCTGCTTCCCCCAGACACCCGCTCTTCCCACTGCTGGCCCTGGTCTTTGAGAAATGTGAATTGGCCACGTGCTCGCCCCGGGATGGGGCCGGGGCTGGGCTGGGCACACCTCCAGGTGGTGATGTATGCTCCTCTGATTCCTTCAACGAGGACATCGCTGCCTTTGCCAAGCAGGTGGGCACCCCCATCTGCTGTGTGCCAGGACAGCCAGAGAGGAGGGGTGGGCTGAAGACAGGGCGCCCCCTCCCTGGTCTCTCTCTTCCTCCCAGGTCCGCTCTGAGAGGCCCCTCTTCTCCTCCAACCCGGAGCTGGACAATCTGGTGAGACCTGCGCCCTCCCCAGTGCTCCTTCCTCCGCAGGGGTCTCCTGTCCCACCCTCCATAGCCCCGGGGTTGGTTGTGGGAGCAGAGAAGAGATCACCTGACCCACTTGATCAAACAGTGATAATTGTGGCCCATTTGCAATGAGTATAGCCTAGAGTTTGAGAATGGGGACTGATGGCCTGAGTTCAAATCCAAGCTCTGCCACTCACTAGTTCTGTGAACCAGGACAAGTAGCTGAATCTCCCTGTGCCTCGGTTTCCTCATCTGTAGCTAGGAACAATTCCTATCTCATAGGGCTATTGTGAGGATATAATGAGCTAACAAGAGTCAAGCACTTAGAACAATGCCTGGCACAGAAGAGGGACTCAGTAGACGCTAGCTGTTCTATCAGCCAGGACAACAGAGCCCATGCCAAGATGAGTGCAGGGACAAAGCGCAAAGGAGAGAAGAGAGGGAGAGGGAAGGAGAAATACCCTGGCTTCTCCCTTATTTTTGTTTTCCAGCTCCCGCCAGGGCTTCCTATTGGCTGACCTTTTTGACAAAGGACTCTGGGAAATGTAGTTTACAGTCAGAGGGTGGGAAATGGAGCAAGGGGCAAGCAGGCAAAGGATGGAATATTTTTATTATAGCAGACTTCATTCACTCCTCTTGCGATGGATCCTTTCCTGTCTCTTCCACCTCTTGCTTCTCTTTCTCTGTCTCTGACTCTCTGACATTCCATCTTCCCTTAATTCTGGGTCTCTGTGTCTGTTCCCTGTTGCTCTCTGCCCCTGTGGTTCTGTCCCTCTCTGCCTGTCCTCTGTCTTTGCCATTCTATCTCACTCTTTCTGTTCCTCTCTCTCCTTTTTTCTCCTTTCTCTTCCTCCTCCTCCTCTTGTCCTTCTCCCTCTTTCTCCCTCTTTCCCTCTCTTTCCCTCCCTCCTCCTCTCCCTCCATCCCTCCCTCTCTCCCCTGCTCTGTCTCTTCCTGTCTTCATTTTCAGATGATACAGGCCATTCAGGTGCTCCGCTTCCACCTGCTGGAGCTGGAGAAGGTGAGTGCTTCTCACTTCCCCTCACACCCTTGCTTGCCCTCCACCCCTCCCCTTCTCCCCACTTCCACCCCTCCTTCAGGCCCTCTGCCCACTGGAGTTGGAGCAGAATGCTGCCCCCATCCTTCTACACCCCAGCCCTGGCCCCCGGGTGGCCCCCCCAGTACCCCGGTGCCCCCTCAGGTCCACGACCTGTGCGACAACTTCTGTCACCGCTACATCACCTGCCTCAAGGGAAAGATGCCCATCGACCTGGTCATCGAGGATCGGGATGGCGGCTGCAGGGAGGACCTCGAGGACTACCCGGCCTCCTGCCCCAGCCTCCCGGATCAGGTGGGCCGGGGAAGGGGCACCAGGCATCACCCCGCAACCAAATCCGCGAGCAGACACGGCCGGGCTGCAGCGGGAGGGCGCGCACACACACCCCGCAGCCTCAGCCAGACACGCCTGACCACTGGGCATGCGCCAACGACGCAACAGTTGCGCAGACCGGGACTCAGCTGGATGGCAGCGCATGCGCACACACGCACACACGTAGGCGCAGCCGCACGCACAGAGCCTCAGACACAGCCACGCACGCTCAGTTACAGCCGCTCGCCCTCGCAGCTGGATGAGAGCGAATACCCCCTACTCAAGCACACACATCCCAGCCGCAGAGCAGCGTCCTGCGTCGCACAGCCTGACCGAGACCCGCACTTCTAGAGCACGCCCAGCCACACAACAGTCACACCGGTGGAGACGGAGCCAAACGGCTCAGATCCTGCCGCACAGACTTGGACAGCGCCGCACTTAGACCCAGAGCTGCACGAGCACAGGGCCTGTGCTCACTCAGACGTGAGCCACCCTCACCGCGTGACAGCCCCTGGCCCCAGGTGCAGATGGACTCGTTTTGTTGGCAGCCCCATAACAGCCGCGCGGAGCCTGACCCGGGCCACCCCTGCCCCAGATACAGGCACATGGCCGTACCCCGACACAGACTCGGGTCGGCTGCGCACAGCAGTCGCAGACGGGCCTCGGGGACCCTCGGCCCCACAGCGCACAATCTGCACATGCGCAGCAAGAGCCCCACTCAGAGGCATCGCCGTATTCCGCATTTTCAGGCAGCCTCCGATACACACCATGGCAATCCTCCAGCCCAGTGTAGACACAAAGCCACTGGCGTGGTAACCACACACACCGTCTCACAAAGAAGACAACCCAGCCCTGGAACACCAGACACAGACTTAGAACACTGTGGCCTCGTGATGGTCACATACAGCCACCTGGCCATCTCAGAGAGGGACACAGGCATGGGCACACTGACACTTGCCACACAATAATCCCAAGACAGCTTCGGGCACACTGCTGTGGACGCTCACCCACAGCGTCCCATCAGAGCCAGCGCTAGAAGAGCCGGAGGCGACCCTTGCAGCCAAGCCCAAAAGCCTTCGGACTGATGGTTCCGCAGTTCGCTCGCCCGTCCATCATGCAATCAAACACACAATTCCACACAGACATACCACACCTGGAGAAACCTTCTCAGCTGTGGCATCTCCAGCCCGGCCCCTGCAGGATAGATGATGCACCCGCAATGGGCCATGTTGGGGGGGGTGGGGAGGGCTGCTTACAAAGCAACAGGCAGGGTTGAGGGTAATCAATAGGGCAGGTGGGGCACCCTGGGGTTCAACAAGAGCTGAACCCACCCAGTCTGCCTCCCAACAATTGAGCTGAACCTGAAACTGAATGACAAAGGGCGTTGATGAAGTGTATACAGGTAGGTCAGCCTCCAGGACACGGAACTGGGGCCGAGGGCAGATCCAATGCATTGTCCAGTTCTTCAAAGTGTGTCGGAGTCTGCATAAAGAAAGCACAGCCTGAACTCCCCCGATCTGCAATTCAGAGACACCTCCCTCCCTGTCGCTGAAAACTGAAAGTTGTTTTTTATCCCCCGTAAGTTTAGTGCAAACTCATTTGGCAGCAAAGTCTGACCTGAACTAATGAGAGGCTATTTATAGACTTTATTTATTCCACTTAGTTAAATATTCATCCATCTTGCTGCAGAAATGTTAATGAGTTTGATGAGGAGGTTAAGCCCCAGACCCTGCTGGGGGTGTTATGAAATACACAGTGTGTGCACGAATTTACTGTCTACACATGCGAAGAGTTCTAGGGGCGCCCGGCTGGCTCAGGCGGTAGAGCATGCAACTCTTGATCTTGGGGTCGTGAGTTGGAGATTACTTTAAAAAATAAATTAAAAAAAAATGTGGAAAGTTCTGAATTCTGAAACACTGCTGGTCCCCAAGGATTTCAGATAAGCTGTCATGGATCTGTATAAGCTCATTTTTATGGGGCGATTGCTATGTGTCTTTATGTGAATGAACTCACTGAGTCCTTTCCACGCTCTGTGAGGTAGGGAGAGTTGTCCTGTTTTCCAGTTGAGGAAACGAAGGCACAGAGAATTGAAGCAACTTGCCCAAGGTCACACAGCCAGGAAAGGCAGGGACAGGCTTTACACTCAGGTGTCCCAGAGCCCATGGTCTCCGCCACTACGCTATAGAGCACCCAAGCCTTGGCACTGACCTCTAGCTCTTGTTTTCCAGAATAATACATGGATTAGAGACCATGAGGACAGCGGGTCTGTACATTTGGGGACCCCGGGTCCATCCAGTGGGGGCCTAGCCTCCCAGAGTGGGGACAACTCCAGTGACCAAGGTAAGACGCCTGGGAGGTGGAGGGGAAATGTGGGAGTTGGTCTGAGAATTGAAGTTAGACAGCAAGTAGGACTTCCAGAGGCGCAAGGATGACAGAGGTGTGGAGCAGTCTCTTGGGTGAGGGTTCTGGGTCCCTCTGGTCCCCCCGCTCACTGCCCACAAGCACAGCATGCCTGTCCTCCCTCAGGAGACGGACTAGACACAAGCGTGGCCTCTCCCAGTTCCGGGGGAGAGGACGAGGAGCTGGACCAGGAGCGACGGCGGAATAAGAAGAGGGGGATCTTCCCCAAGGTGGCTACCAATATCATGAGAGCCTGGCTGTTCCAGCACCTCTCGGTGAGAGCCCTGGAGCCCGGGTGCAGGGTAGGCATAGAGAGAGAAGGAGAAGGATGGTCACACAGAGACTGAGGCCGTGAGAGAGACCCAGTGATGGGAGACTGAGGCATGGGGGAGATACTGAGGGCGAATCTCAAGGGGAGGCGGTTAACAAGAGCAAGCATCCATGAGCACTAGCTGCGTGCCAGGTGCTGCTAGGGCTCTGAACTCACTCAGTCCTGCCCCCAACCCACCACCCATTCACATCCCGCCCCCTCCACAATCATCACCAAACAGAGCCTATGAGGATGGGGCTGTGAGGAGCTCCATTTTGCAGGTGAGGAGCCCAGAGGTCTCCTAGCCAGAAGTGTGTTCAGATGCAGGCAGTTTGGCCTTATCCAGTGCAGCATGCTGCCTCGTGGAGGGAGCCGGGAAAATACAGGAAGAGAGTCAGGGAGAGACTGAGTCACAGAGGGACAGAGACCGGGACAGAGAGAGACATGCACCAGGACCCTGACAGAGACTCAGACAGGGCCCCATGCTGGGCTTTGCCTCCTTTCTGGTGTTGGAGACCCCACCCCGAGCTTCGGTCTCCCTAATGAGAGCTGGCCAATTAGCCTCTAATGGCTGGAAGAGGCAGGGGCGCCCACAGGCATAATTGCCCGAAGCTTGGCTCCGCTTCCCTCCACTGGGCTCTGGGGGAGCCTAGAGCAGCTCCGAAGAGCTGGCTCTCCCGGCCCTGCCCCAGCCTGGGCTCACCATCCTCATGGGGCCAGGCCTTGGGGACCAGATGGCTGCTGGGCAGGCAGGGTGACTCTTGCTGGTGGCCACAGCACCCATACCCCTCGGAGGAGCAGAAGAAACAGCTGGCGCAGGACACAGGGCTCACCATCTTGCAAGTCAACAACTGGTGAGTGGCCCAGGAGGTTTGTGCGGGTCCGTGGGCCAGCCCGGGGTGGGAGGCCGGGCGCTGTCCGCGGTGCTGAAGGAGGCCCCGCAGCCCCTGGGAGCCTCTCCTCTCCCCTCCCCATCCCCGTCCTCTCTTTCCAGCTGTCTCCGTGTGTTCATTTCTGCCTCTCTCCTACTCCCTCTTTACACCCTGCTCGGTTTCCATAACCCCCTCCCAGGTTCATTAACGCCCGGAGACGCATCGTGCAACCAATGATCGATCAATCCAACCGCACAGGTACGGGGAGAAGGTGGGGAGAGAGGGCCTAATGTTCCCTGGGGAGTATCCAAGCTGGGACCCGCATATCCTGGGGCTCAGCCTGCACCCCTCGACCTCCCTCCCAGGTCAGAGTGCAGTCTTCAGCCCAGAGGGCCAGCCAATGGGGGGCTACTCGGAAGCTCAGCCGCACATGACTGTCAGACCTCCAGGTAAGTCCCCGCCCCTTAACTAAGCCATGCCCCCAACACACCAGGCCCCTCCTCTTAATGGAGATGTCCCACCTTCTGGGATTAAGTTTATGAATAATGCAGTACTTCATTTGCATAACAGCTGAGCGGGAGAGGCAATTGCAGATTTCCTGGTGCTTCTTTCCAGGCCCTGCCCATCCATTGGAAGGTTCTACTTTTCCTTAAAGGAGTAGTACCTTTTTTTTTTTTAAGATTTTATTTACTTATTTATTTTATTTGAGAGAGAACGCAACACACACACACACACACACACACACACACGAGCTGGGTGGAGGTGGGGTAGGGGTGGAGCAGCAGAGGGAGAGGGACAAACAGACCCTGTGCTGAGCGTAGAGCACAACGCGGGGCTCAGTCTCAGGACCCTGAGATCAGGACCTGAGCTGAAACCAAGAATCAGAGGCTCAACCGACTGAGCCACCCGGGCATCCCAGGACTAGTACTTTCTTAAATGATGACTCAGTCTGTCCTGATAGAGGGATCCCCTGGGGAAGGAGCAGGTGGGAGAGATTTAGGGGCATATGGGGATGTCTGGTGAAGACTCACAATCTTCCTCTTTTGTCTTCCAGGGTCGATGGGAATGAGTTTGAACTTAGAAGGAGAGTGGCATTATCTATAGATTCAGGACAAGTGTGAGTGTCCAATGTCTAGGGGTTCTGGGTTGGGGTTGTATGGCTCTCAAACCTTGGTAAGACCTCCAGGTTCCAATATTGGGCTCACCCAGAGCAGGGTCAGCATGGGTCCCTGAACTGAGGGTTCTCCAAGGCTTACTGGGGAGATGATTCATCCATCCATCCATCTGCTCATTTGTCTGTCTATATATTTATCCATCCATCAGTCATCAACCTACCTACTATCCATCCAGACAAATGTCCACTCCCTATCCATTCATCTATCCACCCACCTACCCACTCATCCATCCACCTCCACCCTGATCCACCCACCCACACATCCACCCACTTATCCACGCATTCACTCACCTACCTACCTACCCATGATCCATTCATGCATGCATTTACTACCTGTCATCTATCAGAAAATACATCAGCCCACTCATATGTCCACCTCCATACATTCACCCACCCACCTACAAACCCATTCATCCACACACCTACCCATTCATACATCTCCAGCATATTGAGCAGCCTCACATAGGGTCCTGCTCTTGAGAAGATTTGGGCTTTTGAGGAAGTGGACATCAGGAAAGAATGACAGAGCAACAGCTGAAACAATAAAACACAGTTTGCTCAGGGGAGAGAGACATCACCTATCTCTGAGATATCAGGAAAGACTTCATAGAGGAAGTGACTTCGGAGTAGGACACTGAAGGATGAATAGGAATTCACTGGGTAGAAGTGGGGGGCAGAGGAGTAGGGTACATTCTTTTACTCTCCCATGTCTTAAGGCTTTAGAGCATCTTCTCACTTAGTCTTAATAAAAACCCCAAGAGGGAGAAAATATTATTTTCATGTTACAGTTGAGAAAATTGATGCTCAGAAAGAAGAGTTCACTTGTGCAGGTTCACTCAGCTCAGAAAAGCAGAAGGAATAGCATGTGCAAAGACCCAGGGTTGAGAGGCTGCCTGGAAATTCTACAACACAAATCAGATCTTGACTCTCTCTGGATTAAAACTCTTCTGTGCCTTCCTAGTGCCCTCTAGATGCAGTCCAGACTCTTTAGTTTAGCACCTCTTCATTCCTTCATTCATTTAATGCACATTCCCTGAGCACTTCTGTGCCTGGCCCTGGCCTGGCTGGTACTTGGGACATAGCAGTGACCATGACAGCCCAGCCTTGCCCTCACGGGGCCCACTGTCCAGCAGGGGAGACAGACCTGTCTTCAGACAGTGATGACCCAAAGTGAGCAGGGCTGGGATGAGGGAACCCAGGAACTGGAGGAGCCCAGAGGGGGCATCAGACCCAGGCTGGGGGCATTCAGGGAAGACTTCCTGGAAGAGGGAACTTGGGAGCTGAGACCAGGAGAATGGAAGGAGTGAGGCAGGAAAGGAGGGAAATAGCATATGCAAAGGCCCAGTGCACTTAGCAGACTCATGGCTATGAGACAGCAGCCCGCCCCCATCACCACTGCCTACACACCAATGAGGGGGAAGGAGGACTGGGCTGGGCTGGCGCCAGCAGGATGGGTGGGTGAGTAATGAACTTGGGGCCAACAGAAAGGCTGGGAGATGGGAGTGGAGACCTAGGAGGGCTTAGGCATGGAGCCTGGGAAGGAGAGATGGACATGTTTGTCCGGAGCCTGGCAGGTCGGTGGGGGTCTCAGCTCTGGCCTGACCAACCGAGGACAGGTGTGGCCTGGTCTGAGTGTCAGAGGACCTCATCTCTCTCTCTGCCACCTCTGTTTCTATTCTGCTTCCCTCCCTCCCTCTGCATTCCTCTCACTATGGGGCTGATGTGGGGCCAGACCCCTCTCCACTTCCTGACGTGGCCTCTCGTCCCCTCTCCACAGACTCCAGCCTCTGGACTGTGACCACCAGGCTCACACCTGGTTCTGGTCCCCACCTGGCCCTCTGACTTCAGGACCCCACCTCCTAAGGCCCCCAATGCAATGCCTACCTCCCTGGGGCCCCACTGGGACATGGGGGCGTGAGCGCCCGCTCGAGGGTCTCTCAAGGACAAAGACAAGGCCCCCATACCCTGTGCCCCGCTTCTGCCCTCACCTCTGCCTGGAACCCAAGCTGAGATCCCGGGCCTGGGTCTTCAGAAGATGGTGGCTGGGGGTCCCCCGCCTCCAGGCCAGAGAAGGGACTGGCGGTGGGCTGGGGAGGTCAGGGAAGGAGGGTCAGCCGGATCCGACATTTGGAAGAGGTCCCCTTGTCCTCCCAGCCCACTCCCCACCCCTTCTCTCCCCTACCTCCCTTCATGGAAGTCTTCTACCTTTTTTTTTTAATGATAAAGTCTTAAAAACAAAAAGGCACCAATCTGAGTTCTTGTGTCTCTTTCGAGATTCAAATTCTCATCAATTTGAAGCTCATGAATCACCAATTATAATAATAATTGATACTCTTTTTTTTTTTTAAAGATTTCACTTATTTATTTGTCAGAGAGAGAGAGAAACAGAGAGCAAGAGCACAAGCAGGGGAAATGGGCAGAGGGAGAAGCAGACTTCCCGCTGAGCAGGGAGCCTGATGCGGGATTCGAACTCAGGACCCAGGCAGGGATCATGACCTGAGCTGAAGGCGGCCGCTTTACCGACTGAGCCACCCAGCCGTCCCAATCATTGGTACTCTTAATCCTCACTGTCCTCAGGCACTCTTTATCAATTAGCTATTGCTGTGTAACAAGCCACTCCAAAGCTCTGTGGTTCAAATGCCAACTATTTTTTAGCTCATTATTCTATGGGCTAAAATACTAGGGCTAATAATTCTACGGGCTAAAATTCTATGGGCTAATCTACTAGGCTCTGCTGGGCAGTTCTTGTAACTTCAACAGGGTTCTGCTGTGTATCTGTGGCCTCTTGAGGCCCCAGCTCAGGTCTGACCTGGTTATCTCAGCTGCATTATCTTGGCCACAAATCTCAAGGCCAGCCCAGATTCAAGGGAGGAGACATAGACTCCACCCCTTACAGGCTGGGGATGGGGGGCTGCAAACTCACAGCACAAGAGATGGGGACATGGGGAGGGATGAAGAAAAATGGCCACTTTTGCATTAATCTCCCACACTGTGGCTCGCAGTCCCAAGGGACACAAACACAGTTACCCAGGGCTGTCCTTGGAAACATTCATGTGTGGCCAACAGACCAGCAGACTGCCCAGCAGAGAGGTCATGAACCCAGACTCCAGCCCAACATGCCCGGGGTTCAAATCCCCGCTTTGCTCCCTACCAGCTCCGTGATCCTCACTTGGACTGAGCAGACCCGCGCTTGGACGCACGAGACCCTCAGAGCCCACCTCCAAACACCACTCACTGACCTACTCATCTTCGTTTTTTTTAAGATTTTATTATAGAGAGAAAGAGAGCATGCGCGTGAGGGTGGGGTTAGGGGAGGGGCAGGGGCGGGGCAGAGGGAGAGGGAGAGGCATAAGCAGACTGCACCCACTCTGGGTGCTGGATCCGACGACCCTGAGATCCTGACCTGAGCCAAATCAAGAGTCTGAGGCTCCACCGACCGCGCCACCTAGGCACCCCTCACATACACACCTTCTAAGATACAGCAGCCTCTGGACCCTCATAATGCAAACACGGAAACTGAGGCCCTGTTAGGCCTGTGACCCACAGAGGCCTTTACCCTCCCCAACGAAGTGCACGTGGATCTAACCTCCCTCGTGGGAGCCTCAGTTGCTGCCAACTCCAGGGTCTGCCGATTCGGCTGTTTTGTTCCCAAGACGCCGTGGAGCTCAGTGCAAACTGTAAGTTGCTTGGGTTTGGACCCTTGTTTGTGGCAAATAGCTCAGTCTTCCTTCTGCGCCTCCGTCCTGGCGGCTCCCTTTGCCCTGGATCACCTTCCCCAGCTCAGAATCCCCTCGGCAAAGATGCAGGAGCAGCCCAATCAAAGCACCCCTCTTCTGTCTGCCGCTCCTTTATTGCCCCATCCCTTTTCCTCCTAACGTCCCCTCCCTGGAATTCTCTCTGTCACTAATTCGCCTGTTTCCGTATTGGCTTGAACCTCAGCCCTGCCAGCGCGCGGCGCGCAGCAGGTGCGCAGGGGACAACTGGTGGAGGGCAGAGGAAACGGGGCAGCTGAGCCTCATTCACTCAGGCCACAGGTGTCTCCAGGGTCCGCACTCTGCTCTCCGGGCTCATCCGTGAGCAAGGCGAAGACCCCTGTCCTCGGGAGCTGGCGTCCTAGTGTGGGGGACCCCCACAAAGGGCTGAGCAAACGAGCACATGGTTTATACTGCGAGGTGACAGGAGGTTGTAAATAATAGAGCGGCGTGGGGGTGGGAGTTACCTGCTGCGTTCTAGGAGCTCCGTACCTACCCACCTGGTACGCCCTTACCACTAAGGAAGTGCGATGGCTGTCCCCATTTCCCAGATGAGGAAACCGAGGGCCAGAGAGGTGAACTTGAGCCCACCCAGGGCCACACAGCTGGAGAGTTTGGATCTCCATTCAAACCGGCAGCCTGGCACCTCTGAAGCCCGCGTGCTAAGCACTCCGCCCGCGCGCCCTTTTATTTAAAAAAATAGAATTCTAAGAGTCTGATTTTGAAAGGGCCTAACATGAACTATTATTCTCTGTGTTAGCTATGATTTTGGTGACGAGGATTCGTGTTTATTTCCCGCCAAACTCCGCAGGACTGAAGTGGCATGGATGAATGATAGAGAGCAGGAAGGACTTCCCGGCCCTCCTGCGAGCGCAGGTCGGGGAGGGCCCTGGGGAGGGGGCGGGGCCGGGCCGAGGTCGGCGGCGGGGGGTTGAGAGGGGTAGGCCGGCGCATTCCTGAGGCGCTGCCTGTTGGGGGGATGGGGGAACCCGGGACACGGGCGAGGGGGGAGAGGCAGCTCCCCTCCCGCTTCCCCCTCCACCTGCTCGGTGACCGTAAATGCCTCTCGCTGAGTCCTCTCTAATTAAACCAATTGGATGTGCCACCGGGGAGGAGGGAAATTGGGCGGGAGGTTAATTGTAACTAAAAATACCTCCCCCGTTTCCTGGGGTGAGGAAGCAGCGGCCGCCGCGGGTTCGGGCCCTGGGAGGTGGGGACCCCTCCGGGTCTGCGGGGCCGGGGGGCGGGGCCTGGCGGGCTGGGGCGGGGGGCGGTCGGCGCGGAGCGTGTTCGCGGCTGAGCTTGTCCCCGCCCAGCGCCCGCGTGTCCCCGACAAATGCCCGGGTCCCCGGCTGCGTCTGTCACGTCGTGCCTCCGTCCAGCTCGTGTGTTTGCGACTATGAGATTCTGGCCGTCGCTACCTGAGTCTGGGGGGGATTGTGTGGCAAAGCGGGTCATCTTTATAACTGGGGGCCTCCTTGAACGAGTCCACGGCGGTGTCTCTCTGCGTGTAGCTTTGTAGGCTCTTGGGAGCTCTGTTTCCAGGACAGCGAGACTCTGGGTCATTTCAGCTCGGGTGCCGGTGAATGTGGGGCAGGCAGTGAGCCCGGGCTCCCTCCAGAGGGCGCTGGGGAGCCATGCAAGGCGGGTTTGTTTGTAACCGCGTTATTGAGATGTAATTCACTACCTTAAAACCCTCCCATTTAAAGTGTGCAGTTCGATGGCTCTAGTCTATTCAGAGTTGTGCTGCCATCACCATAATCAACTGTAGAACATTTTCTTTTTTTTTTTAAAGATTTTATTTATTCATTTGACAGAGATAGACACAGCGAGAGAGGGAACACAAGCAGGGGGAGTGGGAGAGGGAGAAGCAGGCCTCCCGTAGAGCGAGGAGCCCGATGCGGGGCTCGATCCCAGGACTCTGAGATCATGACCTGAGCCGAAGGCAGACGCTTAACGACTGAGCCACCCAGGCGCCCCAACTGTAGAACATTTTCATTACCCCAAGAAAGAAACCTTCTACCCCTCAACAGCCACTCCCCCGCCACCCCAACTCCCAACCTCGGGCAGCTATGATCCACTTTCTGGGTCTATGGATTTGCCTGCTCTGGGCATTTCATAGAAATGAAATCATACACTATATGGGTTTTTTTTTTTTTTTTTTTAAGATTTATTTATTTTAGAAAGAGGGAAGGGGCAGAGGGAGAGAGTTTCAAGCCGACTCCATGCTGAGTGCTGATCCCGATGCAGATTGACCTCACAACTCTTGAGATCAGGGCCTGAGCTGAAGCGCACCCCCACTATATGGTCTTTTGTGTCTGGCTTCTTTCACTCAGCATAGAATTTTTAAGGTTCCTTCATGTTGTAGTGTGTCTCGATGCTTCGTTCCTTTTTATGGCGGGATATTATTCCATTGTCTCGGAAGGATTTTGAGCAGAGAAAGGACAGAGTCTTCTGTGTGCTTTGTGCTGAGCGGCCATGCAGAGGGTGGATTACGGGGGAGGGGGATGATAGGATTTAGATTGTGTCCCGCAAAAAGATATACTCAAGTCCTAATTCCAGGACCTATGAATGTGACTTTATTTGGTGATAGGATCTTGGCAGATGAGCCAGTTAAAATGAGGTCATAGGGTGAAAGAAATTAAAAAATCAAGCATTGACTTGGGGGAAATACTCACTACACACATGACAAATTTATATATATGTGTGTATATATATATACACACATATATATAAAGGACTATATATATTATATAAATATATAAACTGTATATATATATATATATATATTTTTTAAAGATTTTATTTTTTGACAGAGACACAGCAAGAGAGGGAACACAGCAGGGAGAGTGGGAGAGGGAGAAGCAGGCTTCCTGCCCAGCAGAGAACCCGATGCGGGGCTCGATCCCAGGACCCTGGGATCATGACCCGAGCCGAAGGCAGACGCTTAATGACTGAGCCACCCAGGCGCCCCTCAACCGTATATATATTTTTAAAAAATTTATTATTACGTAAACTCTACACCCAACCTGGGGCTCGAACTTCCGACCCCAAGATCAAGAACTACATGCTCTACCAACTGAGCCAGCAGGCTCCCTGTAAACTATATACGTAATATAAAGAACTCTTTCAAATCAGGAAGACAACTCCTTTATAAGAGTCAAAATAAATTAAGAAAAGTAGATAAACAGGGGCGCCTGGGTGGCTCAGTCGTTAAGTGTCTGCCTTTGGCTCGGGTCGTGATCCCAGAGTCCTGGGATTGAGCCCCGCGACGGGCTTCCTGCTCTGCGTGGAGCCTGCTTCTCCCTCTCCCACTCCCCCTGCTTGTGTTCCCTCTCTCGCTGTGTCTCTGTCAAATAAATAAATAAAGTCTTTAAAAAAAGAAAAGTAGATAAACAAATGGCTAATAAGCCCATGAAAAGATACTCGACATCATTAGGCATCGTGGAAATGCAAGTACAATTGCAATAAATATTACAGTATCATTAGCATGGCTAATCAAAGGTCTTATGCATGGCATACATTAGTAAAACGACTCTGGAAGGCCATTGCAAAGAATCTGCTAACACTGAACCCCTGTGTGTCCCGTGAGCCAGCAGCTCCAGCCCTGGGCACGTACTCCACAGAAAGGCACAGATGGGTTCACCCAAAGCCACACGGACTGTGTGTCCATAGCGGCATTATTATTGTAGCTGGAACCCAGCCAACTGCCCATCAACAAAAGAACAGATTAAAGTGTGATGAATTCATTCAACAGAATGAATAAACCACAGCTCCACGCAACAGGATAGCAAAAGAAGCCAGGCATAGGAGAGCACGTTCTTATGAGGTTCTAGAACGGGCAACGCTAGGCGATGGTGTGAGGGGTCAGAGTGCTGGTCGCCCTGGGGGCCCGGGCTGGCCATGGTTTGTTTCTGTCTGCATGCTGGTGGCCAGGCGTGTTTTGTGTCCTGGGGAAATTCACCAGGCCCTTACGCTTCAAGAGAAAGTTTTACAAGGTTGTTGAGTGAGTGCACACACACTTTGCATCTTGAAAGATGCTGCGAAATTGAAGTGCGAATTCCCCTCAGGGTGGCTGGAGGTGCCCCTCTCCTCACATCCTCGCCAGCAGGGAGCATCCTCCATCTTTTTAATTTGGGCCAATCTGTTGGGTGAAAAGGGAGGTGTCCGGGAGCTTTATTTCATGCAGTTGTGAGAATGGCCAGACTACAGCCCCACCTGGAGTTTTTGTGCACGTTTCAGAGCAGACCTATTTCCCCAGGGGGCTGACGGGTAATATGAACTTCTCAATTCGGACGAATGCCCTGGTGGCCATATCTGCGCGTTAAGAGTTTTCTCCCTTCTTCTGGCAGTTTCCTTCAGACTCACGCCCTAGCATGGTTTTATTGGGCCTGAACCCAGGGGATGCTTGAGTCTTTTTGGCAGATACTGGAGAGCTTCCATTTTTAGCACCTCCCTACCCGTGTGCATGGGCACACACACAAATAAAAAGAACTCTGTTTCGTGCCAGTGGGACATTAATTTATGTTTTAACCTGAAAAAGGGGGAAAGCAGGAACAGTCCGATAAGCTGTAATGTTCTTAGGAGACTTGGCTGGACAGTGGGTGGGAGAAGCTCTGAGGTTAGTTTCTCCCATAAGCCATTTATTTCTCTATTTTTAATGCCATGGGTCAGGGAAGGCATTTTCAGAGGTCATAACGGGAGAGAGATTTGACTACTAAAAAACTTAAAAATGTTGAGTGAAGTCACCATAAAGCCAAAAGACAAGCAGCAAACTGAGAGAAATGTTTATAACATCTATGATGCTTAAGATCCAGAATATATAAAGAGCTACTACAGACCAATAACAAAATGACAAAGAGTCTAGGATTTGAGCCAACAGAAGAGGAAATACAAATGGCCCAGGATATGCAAAGATGCTTGGGCTTGCTGGCGATCAGGGAAAATAAAAATAATGTAAGTCACCACAGCCTGTACAGAGGACAGGTAGGCTAATCCATCAAATGACCTATTAAAATGTACCTTCCTTTGAACCAGTGATTCTACCTCCAGAGATTTATCCTACAGATACATATCTGGAAATGATCCACGTGTAAGGATTTTCATGCCAGCTATATTCGTAGGAGCAAAAGATTTGAAACTGCTTAAGCGTCTCTCCAAACGGGCCTGGTTAGATAAATGTTCGGCCCATCCAGGTAATGGGCCACTATACAGCCAGGCACAACGAGGAGCCAGCTCTGTATCAATACAAGACGATCTCCCAGAACAGTGCCCGGCACACAGTAGGCCGCACTGAGTGTTTGCTACTGTACCAAAATGCACGCAGTGTCCCTTGTAAGTTGGACAGAAATGCAGGTGGTTAAAGAGGGGAAACTTGCAGTCTGTGCCAAAGACTCATCAGAAATGCTCTGTGGGTGTGTGCGTCTAAGTGTAACGTGTTACTTTTTTTTTTCCCACGGGTGTTTTATTAGTTTTGGGTATACAGTGTAATGATGCCACCATTCTGTACATCACCCAGTGCTCATCAGGACAAGTGTGCTCCTTCATCCCTGTCACCCATATACAAAGGAATATTACTCAGCCATAAAAAGGAATGAAATCTTGCCATTTGCAAGGACATGTCTGGAGCTAGAGGGTATAATGCTTAGTGAAATAAGCCGGTCAGAGAAAGACAAATACCATATGATCTCACTCATGTGTGGACTTTAAGAAACAAAATAAACGAGCAAAGGCAGAAAAAGAGAGGAACCAAGAAACAGATTCTTCTAGAGAACACACTGAGGGTTGCAGGGGTGGTGGTTGGTGAAACGGGGTGGGGATGAAGGAGACACTCATAGATGCTCTCACCTTTTGCCCGACTAATTGCACTCTTGGGAACGTGCCCTAAGGAAACGGCCGGAAGTTTGGGGAGAGGCATCGTGCAGAGGCGGGGGGACCAGACCAGAATGGAAGGAAGCGGTCGTGGCCCCGGGCAGGCCCGGCCACTAACCGAGGGGACAGGCGCGCGGGTAGTAACCGGGCCGTGTTTATGTGCAGATGCCTTGTGGACGGAAGCAAACAGGACCCGCCGCCGTCCGTGCGGCGCTCATCAAACACACGGGCGCCCAGAGCCTCTCGGGTGCGGGGAATTCCGGGGGATTCTTTTCCCTTCTTACTATTTCCAGCTTCTCCGAATTTCCCATCATGGAGAAAGTCTTTTCAAAAACGGCAATTCAGAAGCGGAGACCCCTCGATGCACCCAAAGGCGTCCGCTGTCGCGCTGTTTGGAAAATTAAGAGAGACCGAAGCAGCCCAAAGACGCAGGAGCAGGACGCGGGCATTTACAAGTGGGGTGTCTCCACTTGGGCCGTTTCACCGCCATTTGTAAAGAGTCCGCTTTCGGACGAATGTGTAGCGAGCTGGGGAAACACTTGGGATCTGTCTCCGGGAACTGCTCCACCGGCCAAGGGCGCCACACGACCTTGACCAGTGCGTGCGAGTCGGGAGACGCATGCGCAGAGAAAGGCGCTGGGGGCTGCGCCCGGGAAGGCGGATCGCGGTGGATTCTTCTCCTTCCATCGCGTTTCTGCACCTTCTCCGTTTCCGCCCGTGTTGCTCAGGGCAGGGGGACCCCCCTCACCTCTGGCGGCGGAGGCTGGAGGCGGCGCCCCCCGCAGCCGGACTCTGGCCGCGGAGCAGGTTCCGGCAGGCGGACCCCTCCAGAGACGGGGGGGGGCGGGGGGTGCAGAAGACACCCCAGGGTCCCGGCCGGGGCCGGGCGTTCTTGCACCCAGCGGTCCCGGCGTTGGCCTCCGAGGGTTCTGTGCTGTCGTCCTGGGGGTCGCTCCTGAGGGCCCGGCCCGGAGCCTGCCGCTCCAGCCTCCCGGGCTGTCGTCAGCCCCCCATCCCCGTGGTAACCCCCTTCCTGGTTAAAACCCCTGCCGTGGCTTCTATTTAGGCTCTGATCCCTGCCCCCACACAACCATGCATTGCTCTCCGACTCGGGGGGAAAAATATGACGGCTTTCCAAGAGTTCCATTTGAAAAGAGTGGGGCTGTGTTTATTGGTCAGAGAGAAAAACGGTAGAGCAGAGAGGTCGAGGGGTTTACCCGAGGCCCCAGGGTGTTGAAATTTGTCCGATATGCTTTGTTTTTAATATGGTGAATCCCACTGACTGGTCTTCAAATGTTAAACCAACACAGTTCCTAGAACAAACCCCACTTGGCCATGATGGACTTACTGCCGTTTTTACAGACCCGGGAATAGGCCTGGCTAAACTTTTGGTGAGGACTTTGCGTCTGTGTTCACACAGGATACTGCAGTGGGCTCTTGTCTGGGCCTTAGTGCCCAGACATAGTTCTCTCTCCCTTCTGGAGCCAGCTTTGGGAACCTGCATCCTTCGCTTTTCTCTTTCAGTGGAGCCGTGGGATTTGCCAGCATCCAGGGTTCAGGGGGTTTCCCCGCGGTTCTCATGTGTGCGGCAGGGTCGGGCTGGGGGGTCGGAGGGGACAAGTGAGAACTGCCAAGGACCCGGCAGCAGGAACGGCCCCGGGGACCGTGTCAGATGTGCCCCCCCCCCCCCCCAGTCCTCGAAGCGACTCATGCAGACGGACAACGCAGGTCTCCCTAGTCTGAGGAAAAGCAGGGCCCGTGAGGACAGACTCGGGAGAGAGCAGCGGCGGGGGAAGGGTCCTCTGCCTGGGATCTGAAGTCCCTGCTGGCCCCCCCGCCCCCATCTGCCCCGCAGCGCCCCGGATGCCGGGAGTCGGACCGCGGGGAGGGCCGGCGTGCGGCGGCGGCAGGCTCCCGGGGCCCAGGCCGCGTCGGAGACTTTACTCACACTCTCCTACCCCCTCCTTGCGGGGCTGGGCCCGGGCTGCGGGCTCGGGCGGGAGTCCTGGGCCTGGCCCCGGTGCCCGGCGGGGGCGATAGGCGGGGCGACAGGCGGGCTCACAGGTGCCGCCCCCGGTGCCGCAGCACGTCCGTGGGCGTGAACAGGAAGTCCTCCCCGCAGACCTCGCAGTGGTAGGGCCGCTGCAGGGCAGACACCTTCGGGAGGGGCTCGGGGGTGGCTTTCTCAGCCCCTAGGAGAGAGGAGACGCGAGGCTGGGGGTGGGGGGGCGGGTGGCTCCACCGCGTGTTCCCACCCCTGCCCAAGTCCCGGGGGCGGGGGGGGCTCAGGCTTTCTCCTGGCCCCGGGCTCTCCCTCCTCTGGGAAGCCTTCCTGGATTAACACATGCACACAGGCAAGTCTTTACTCTGTGTCTCTTGTGTCTCTGTCACCCCCTGGGACACCCACTGCTGCCTCCCGGACCAGCCCTGGCGGGAGGTGTGCGGTGCATGCCCCGGGGTGACAATGGGGGTGTGTGGCCGAGACAGAGAAAAGAACGACAGACACAGCGAAATGAGAAAGAGGGGACGTTCTGGGCCCTCGCATCCCCGGCTCCTGGTCTCTGATGTGGCTCCAGCCGGGGTTGTCCTCAGTCCCCAGGTGGCGAGCGGATGAACGCCCAGACTCGCAGGAAACCACCGTGGGAGGGGCGGGCGGCCACAGTGCCCTAGCCTGCCCCACATTCTTACCTGGGGGGCTGTCCTGCGGGGCCTCAGGGCACGTGTTCTCATGGGCCATGCGCTCCAAGGGCGTCAGGGGCATGTGCAGGCCACAGTGGGGGCAGGTCCAGAAGGTGCGGAGACAGTCGCTGTACAGGTCCGTGTCGCTCTGGGGCAGGAAGGCTGCATCAGGACGTGGCCCCGTCCCAGAACCCCTCGGGGTTGGGAGGCCCCATGCTGAAACCACGTCTTTGCACTAAGATGAGACGTGGCTGGTGGGGAGGCCGGGACTCCCTCAGATCCCATCTTCAGGGGCAGGGGGCTGATGGGTCAAGTGGGGTCCATGCTTACCGCGAGGCAGTTGTAGGTGAGGAAGTCAGTGACTGCGTAGCCCCCTTTAGTGGGGTGGGGGGAGAGGGGAGAACTGCCAAAGAGGCCGGGGAGACTGGGGGCAGTGGTGATGGTCTGGGGTCCCACATATAGGTTCTGGACTTCAAGCCCTGTGAGCCGCCGGAGGCTGTAGGGAACCTGGGGAAGGAAGGACAGGAAAGGAGAGATGGACTCAGGGAGACACTGTTGGGGCACCTGGATGGTTCAGTAAGAGGGCCAACTGCTTAAGTCAATCACAGTCTCAGACACTGGCTACCACAGGCTTGTCTAACACACGCCCTGGTGCCCCTTCTCTGCTCCCTGTCACCTGGGGGACCACAACCAGACCTGCCACCGGGCCACCTTGCCCATCCTCACCCAGCACGTTGGTCCGATCCCCCTGCCCTGGCTCCCTGGACCCACCGCTCCAGGAAATCACTCTGGTGCACACCCTTCTCTGCGCCCCATCCACACGCAGTAGAATCAGGAGCAATTCCCAACTCCCCGCTGACGAGGTGGGGAACTGATCTTCCCCTGTGCCCTCCGTGAACGGATGGCTACTTACAGCTTCCTTCTCCAGCCTGCACGCCCTTAACTCTTACTGAGGGTAGCTCACACAGCGCATGTGGTGGGTGCTCAATAAATGCATGTTGAACTGGTGGGGAGGGGCCCGCAGGGGCTAATGGCTCGGTCTATGGAGCTGGGCTCCCGGGGTCAAATCCTTGCTCTGCCCCTCCCCTGCTGTGTGACCTTGGGCTTGTCCTCGGCCTGTCCGGTTTGCAAACCCCCACAAGGAGCTGGAAGCCAGGCCTTCTGGACTCTGAAGCCCCGTGGCGGGCGGTCCCTCTGGCCCAGGCAGCACATACCTTGGACGCCGCAAACTGCAGCAGGTCCCTGCTCAGGTCTGCCACCTCCTTGTGGTCCACCGGAGCCGCCGCCTCCTCTTGATCCACCTCTGGCCACCGCCGCTGGGCCTCACGGGCCAGCTGCCGGTCCAGGGCGCTTTCCCAGTGGGCCCGGAGCCGCACGGAAGCTGCCAGAAGGCGGACAGCGCTCTCACTCTCCGCAAGCTGGAGCTCCAGCCAGCCGTCGGCCACCAGGCGCGAGCAGTCCCCATTGGTGTCCAGGGACCGGCTGAAGAGCAGGAGGGACTGGAAGAGAGGGGACAGGAGGTCGACGGTGGGTGTGCGGGGCAGGAGGCCAGCTCAGACCCCTGCCCACCCTTCATTCCTCTCCCCACTTGTCCGTGGACCCCATGTGTCCACCTCCCATTAAACACCTACTGCACCCCCACCCCGTGTGCCAGGCCCCCTTCCAGCCTCGGCTGCAAACGAGGGTCCCTGCCCCCACAGAACAAACTTGGTACTTGGAGAGAGAGACCAACCAAGGTTAAAGTGTAAACTGTACTAGGTTCTAAGAAGACAGGGTCATCCTCCCGTGTCACCACAGGGCTGAGCTAACACACACAGATGCTCTGTCAACACCTCCTCGTTCGGCATCCCTCCCGTTTGTACATGTCACTACCTACGCTTTACCCTCAAAATGTACAAACAAGAACTGAACACTAGTTGACGGACAGATGCTGAGGGCCCTGACTCCAGCCCGTTTACTTTAAAATGTGTCAGGAAATGGAAAAAACCCCGGCTATTGTAGCGGACTGATGGGGGGACACGGACGGATCTGCTCCGCCTGCTGTTCTTTTGTGTGTGTGAGAAACGCCCTGTCAGACCCCAAGCATGCGGCAGAGAATCTCCGCTCTGAATCTTTGCTTCCTCGCCGAAGTCCTACCCGGCGCCACCACGCTGCCCCGCAACCCCGCTCTGCTCCTTTCTAGCGCTGCTGGGGGAACCTGGCATTCTCGCCCCTATTTCTTGGTGTTTCTGTCTACTCTCTGCCTCCCCCACGCCTCTGGGAGCCCCAGGGATGCGGGCCGTGTTGGGATTCTGGTCACGACCGCATCCCCAACACCTAGATCAGGAAGCAGTGCCTAGTGCCAGGCAGCTGCTCGATCGTGTTTGAGTGAAGACGAACCAAGCAGGTTCGAGTCAGCATTCCGGGCGCAGGCGGAGAGCAAGGCGCCGGCAAAATCTCCGGAGGCTCAGGGAGCCCGTGGGCTTTCTCCCTTCCCTCTGCATTCCCCGGGGTTGAAGTGAGGGGGCCTGGTTACGGGGACCCCAGCTGACAGGCAGAGGAGCCATGAGGTGTGGCGTGGGGCCCCGGAGCTCTGGCTGGGTCCCCTGCTCACTGTGCGGCTCAGACAAGCGACATGCCCCCCGAGTCTCATGGCGGCGTGCGGAACTCATGGGGTAGGGCAGCTAATGCCTGCAGGACTCTCCCTTCCTGGCTCCAGACACATACCCCGATCTACCCGCAACCCAAGCGTGTCCTCGGCCTCCACCCGGGGCCAGCCACCACCCTCTCCTCCCCAGATGACTGCAGTCGCCTCCTTGCTGGGCTCCTGCTACTGCCCCACATCGGACCCTGTTCCAGCTCTGCTCAAACCCTCCGGGGGGTGGGGGTTCCAGTCTCTCCGACCTCATCTCTCTGACGCCACTCATCCCTTCACCACCTCTGGTCCAACTGTTCCCTGGTCACGGTGGGCATGTGTGTGCCTCAGGGCCTTTACACTTGCTGTTCCAAGACACTCTTCTCCCTACGTATTCTGTGGTTCCTTCCCTCCCTTCTTCCCTTGTTCCACTGCACCTTCTCGATGAGGCCCAAACTCTGATCACTTCATACTACAGCCTGTTCCCTACCCTCACCCCCCCCCAACCCCCTTACCCTATTCATTTTCCTCAAATATTCCTCATCTGCTAACATATCACAGGGCACTGCTTTACTGTCCTTATTACCATCCTCCCCAGCTGGACGTGAGCTCTGGGACAGCGGGAACCAGGTCTGGTCTTATTCACTGCCTGCAACAGGTCTGGGGCACACAGCAGGTGCTCAGCAAGTGCTTACGGAATGCAGACACAAATGCAGAGCCAGCAGCCAGCTGGGGGAGGGCAGTTCTTTGGGCCCACCCCGGCCTCCTGCCCCGGGGAGACAGTTGTCAGACCTGCGAGTCGGGCTGCGCGGGGCTGGGACCCACCTGCAAAGCGGGGACGCGGACGCAGTTCACCAGGTAGGGTTTGTTGGTCTCCAGCAGGGAGACGAAGGCGAGGAGCTGGTGCTTGCTGCTCATCTTGTCCTTGTCATCTGAAACAGTCCACAGGGCAGCTCAGGGCACCCTGCCACCCGATCTCCTACCCTCAGCAGCCCCTGCGCTGGTCTGTCCCCCCAAGGGTGCCAGTCCCCCCAGGGCCATTTACACACGTTAAGAAATACTGCTACTTTTGTTAGGTGCGATAGCGTTCTTGTAGTGCAAAAAAGTCCTTATTTTTACACTTCTAAATGATAGGACAGCGTTGGGCTCCCTGCTTCTCCCTCTACCTGCTGTTCCCCCTGCTTGTGCTTTGTCTCTCTCTGACAAATAAAAAAATCTTTAAAAAAAAAAAAAAAAAGGATGATCAGATACACAAAACTAAATGATAGGACATCTGGGACCTGATCCCAGCAAAAAGGAGAAAAACGTGAGGTGACGGAAGACACGGGGTGGCAGGAAGCTGGGTGAGGGTACCAAGGGCTCATCCCATTCTCTACTTGGATGGGGTCTGGGATTTTTCAAAATGAAAAAATAAAGGGAAAAACAATGTAAAAGGAAGAGGATGAACTGTCTGGGAATTTACAACAGTTAAAGATCTGAGAGCAAAGTTTAAATTCTATCTTTGATGTTTAAAATCATAAACCTTAGCTTTTGGGGTTAACGCGGTTACTTTGTTTACAAACAAGGACAGAGAGGAGTTGCGTCCCAGAGCTCGTGCCTGTGCCTTGGGGAGGGCGCCCGGCTGAGACCCCGCCTGGCCTGTTGCGGCCTCAGCCGGCTGCTCCCTCCGGCCAAGCGCCTGGACGCTGCCTTCCGTGCCCCCACGGCCAGGACTAAGCCGGGGTGTTCACAGGGCCCACGGGACAGGTCCCCTCTACTTGCGAAAAGCTCCGGCCTCTGGGGGTGTGGCCAGAGTGCCCCATCAGCCGCCACCGCCCCGGGGCGGGGCTCCGCCTGGGAGCGACTCCCCGAGAGGTCTGGCTTTGGGACCCCGAAGGCCCCACACCTGCCGCTCCCCTGTCGGCAGCCCCAGTGGAGGCAGAGTGTGGGTGGGAGCCAGGGGGTAACCCCAGAGGGTGAGGGACAACCCGAGGTCCCTGTCCCTCTGCCCCTCCCCTCCCGAAGGGTTCTGCTCTCCCCGCCTGCACTCACAGTACCTCGGCTGGCCTGGCCGGCCCCGGCCTTCCGCTCCTGCGGGTGCAGAGCCTCGGGGCTGCTGGCAAAGATGCATGTGGGGTGCAGCACGGTGCCCTGCTGGGACTGCGTGTGGAACATCTGCAGAGGCCAAAGGCGGATGCCAGGTGACAGAGGCCCTGGGACCTACTCCTCCACTGCCCAGAACCCTTCTCCTCCACTCTCTCAGCCAGATTCCCCCGTCCATGTCTCCACTCAGAAGTCCCCTCTTCCGGGGGCCTGGGTGGCTCAGTCGGTTAAGTGACTGCCTTCGGCTCAGGTCATGATCCTGGAGTCCCTGGATCGAGTCCCGCATCGGGCTCCCTGCTCGGCGGGGAGTCTGCTTCTCCCTCTGACCCTCCCCCCTCTCATGTGCTCTGTCTCATTCTCGCTCTCTCAAATAAATAAATAAAATCTTTAAAAAAAAAAAAAGTCCCCTCTTCCAGGAAGCCTTCCCTGACACCCCCACACTGCACCGGAGCCCCGTGAGGGCAGGGCCAGGACTGTTCCCATAGCCGCCAAGTCCCCAGCACCGAGCAGGGCTGGGAAGGCGTGCTGAGTGACAACGCGCACGCGGGTCCAGGGCGCAAGGAGGAGGCCCACCTGGTCCGAGTCCTTGCGACTGCTGTTGAACGGATCCGGGACGGCGAGCTGCGGGTAGAGGCCCCGGCCCAGCACCAGCTTGAGCAGGGCCATCTGGTCCCGCGTCAGGTCCTGGGCTGAGCTGGTGGCCGCCTGCAGCTGATCCAGGCTGTGACGCAGCTGAAACTTCACGTCCTGGGGGGAAATGCGGGGTGGGGGGTGGGGATGGTGGGTTCCCGGGGGGCCCAGCCCGGTACCCAAGGGGCTGGCGCTAGGACACGTGGACCCCAGGGTGCTGCGGAGTGCGGGGACCAGGTCCTGTCCACGGAGCCGGGTCTCCTGAGCGGAGCGCAGCCCACCTGGATGTCCACGCTGTCGCCGGGCCCCCGGTCCTCGTCGCTGGAGCCGCCGTCCAGGTCCCCCTGCAGCCGCAGCACCTTGCGCCGGCGCCCCCCGCCCTCCTCGTGCTGCCGCTTCAGGTGGTACAGGGCCCTGCGCTCACGGCGCTCCTGCAGCCGACGGTAGCTGTCGCCTGGTGTCGCGGCCTGCGCCCGGGCCAGCAGCCCGTGATCCTCCAACAGCTCCTGGGGGGGGGGGGGGGGGGGGGGGGGCGCCAGGTGAGGGACACAGGGCCTGCCACCCGCCAGCCCCTCTGTTTTAGAGGACACGGGACGTCATGTCTGTGTGACACAGAGAAAGGGGCCCCTGCCTTTCACCACCCTCTCAGGTCTGCAGGCCAACACAAAGTGAGATGCCGAGAACGGCCTGAACATCCGCGGTCCCCGATCGGGGGGAGGCTCCTAAAATTGCATGGTAGGCCGCGGTCGGGTGACCACCCCCTCCGGGCCTCAGTGTGGCCATCCGCAGTCACGGGCAGTGATGACGCCAGGGACTCGCCCTGTCCTAAAGGCTCTTCGTGTATTAACTCATTTAATCCTCAGAGGACGGCACGGAGGCTGAGGCCCAGGGCCGTGCAGGAACTTGCCCAGGATCGCACTGCTAGTGAATGATGGAGCTGGGACTTGCCACTGGGACGTCCGCTCCGGATCTGATGTGCCAGCCATCGCCCCCTGCTGCCTCCCAGAGCTCAGCACCCCTGCTCCAGGCGGCCAGGTTCTTCGTGAGGATGTAGCATGTGACCGCTGACCCTGGCCTCTTCTCCAGGAAGCCCTCCTGGATTTCCACCCCCTTTGACTCACCCAGGCCACCCCACGTCTGAGTGTCTGAGGGTTGCAGGAGGTGGGTGTAGGGTGGGACTCCGATTGCGCCATCAGAGAAGGAAAGGGGTGGTGTACCCACACTCACTACCCCTCCCCCTCCCAGCCTCCCAGCTTTGGTCCCGAGCCTCACCTTGAACTGGCGCCGCAGGTTGGCCATCTCGTACAGCCGGTGCTCCTCTATGCCCCGCTGGCGGCACCACTTGCGTGAGTTTCTGCTCCGTTCGGATTTCACCTGGGTGGAAAACCGGACACCAGGGGGTCAGGGCCTAGCTGGATGGGGAAGGGTGCAAGGGCTGACCCAGCGCCCGGACGCCCCCAGCACAGGCCCAAACACCAGCCCCTGAAGAATAAGAGGCAGGGACACATGTGTTCTCCTTCTTCTTCCAGGTCTCAGTGCCACTGCCCCCTCCTACAGGAAGCCCTTGCAGACCACACTGGGTCAGACATCCCCTCTGGGCTCTCCCAGCCCCCTGGACTGCCTATCACAGCCCATTCTCGGTGATCACAGTCCGGGGACAGGTCTGCCTCTCTGCACGGGACTGTGCAACCCAGGAGGGCAGGGCCACGTGCTTTTAGTCACCACCAGTCCCCAGCACTGCCCGGCACAGGGCCAGGCCCAGAGCACGTGCTGGATATACACGTGCCACCCTAGGAGTGTGTGGCCCTCCCCTGGGTGGCAGGGCTTTTATTCAGCGCTTTAAAAACTCCAGCCTCGGGGGCGCCTGGGTGGCTCAGATGATTAAGCGTCTGCCTTCGGCTCAGGTCGTGATCCTAGGGTCCTGGGATCGAGCCCCACGTCAGGCTCCTGACTCAGCGGGGAGCCTGCTTCTCCCTCTCCCTCTTCCTCCCCCGCCCACCCCGCTCATGCTCTCTCTCTCTCTCTCTCTGTGTCACAAATGAATAAATAAAATCTTTAAAAATAAATAAAAATAAAAACCCCAGCCTCGGGTGCCTGGGTGGCTCAGCCGGTTAAGCGTCTGCCTTCGGCTCAGGTCATGATCCCGGGATCCTGGGATCAAGCCCTGCATCAGGCTCCCTGCTAAGTGGGGAGTCTGCTTCTCCCTCTGCTGCTCCCCCACATTTGTACATGCACACTCTCTCTCTGAAATAAAAATCTTTAAAAAAATACAAAACCACCACCAGCCTCCCCTTGAGGCTGGGCCCTGGGAATGAATGGTGGAGACGGGGCCCTTCCAGTTTGCAGAGGGCTCAGGGGTCCTCGGCAGGGCAGCGGGCCTCCCCTGGCCGCACGCAGAATGTCACAGACAGCGGTGGCCCCGCCGCCGGCCTCACCTGCAGCCAGGCGTTGAAGACATTGAAGAGCGTGAAGGGGTCCCCCTGGTCACTCTCCAGGGGCCGCCGTGCCACCGCACACTCCGGGTGGCTCTGGGCACTGCGGGTGAAGGGCGACTGGACGCTGAGGGCAGCCGCGATGGTGAGCACGGGCTCCGCCAGGTGGAACATGGAGCCCAGGATCAGCATCTTCCCTGGCGGGGGCGGGAAGAGGTGCGCGGACACCGAGCTGAGCCTCCTGGGCTCCGGGACGGCCACCCCCCACCCCCCACCCCCGGCCAGCTTCAAACCCCCTCCGCCTGGCCCGCAAAGGCCTCGGGAGCCACAGGGACAGAATCAAGCCCATGCTGCTTCCCAGTCACGTGAGTCTGGGCAAGGCCTCAGTTTCCCCATCTGTAGGCCGGAGGTCACCTCAGTCTCACTGCCTCGGGCCCCAGGTGGGCACCGTCTGAGAGCTGGCTGCTGTCGGCAGCACTGCCCCCACCCACCTGGCTCTCCTCTCCACAACTGACGCCCCCACAACCCCCTCCTGGCTTCGTGTTCCTTCCGGCACTCGCTCTGACCCCCCACGGTCTCTCCCTCCTCCCTCCAGAACGGGACTCCCCATGAGCCCCAACAGCCAGCCAGGCACACCGTGGGCACTGACTTCTGCGCCTGCCTCCGCTGGATCCTCTCCTGCCATCTTTGTTTAATTCAAGGTGGAGGTGGGGGGAGAGGGGAAGGGGGGGGAGTGGGAGCAGGGAAGACAGGGCAAGACGGAAGCAGCAGGCCCCTGGTCCGCACCACCAGGCCCTCGCCTACCTGCCCCGTGCTCAGCGGCCTGCGTAACACGCGTCTGACTCATCCTCTCTGGTCCCCTTGGCTGCCTTTCTGGAAAGTTCCTGTTACACATCTAGCCTCGTAAAATAAAGCTGGGCAAGAAAACGAGGCTGTCCCAGAACCCTCTAGCTCTGTCCCTTGGGCAAGTCCCTCCGTTTCTCTGCGCCTCTGTCTTCCCGTCGTTGAAATGGGCTAACAGCGGCGTCTGGCTGCCATGAGAACGGACCGTGCCACGCCGGGAAGCACTCGGCGCCCCACCTGGCGCAGACGAAGCACGGTGACTGAGCCATCCGGGCCCGGAGGCTCCCGGCACTGAGTCCCCGCAGGGCTTGGGGACCAACAGTGTCCGCCTGGCTGGGGTGCCTCCCAGCTCTGCCCACAGCATGACCCTGAGCAAGTGAGTGACAACCTATCTCTGAGGCTGGATTGAGTTACTCCCACGTCACGCGGATCCAATCCAGGCCCTGTTGCCTGCTTGCTCCAGGCCCTTGGGTGCAGATCTTTGTCCCTGGCCAGTCTTCAACTTCCTCGTCTGTACAGAAGGGGTGACCAAAGGCCCTCCCCTCCCCAGGTGAGGGTGAAATGACAGAAGGCCCACAGAGCCTTTCACTGACACACGGCCGATGCTCACAGAACGTTCTTTTTCTTCTCAGATCGGATTCCCCTTGCTCTAGCCCTGTGTCCTCAAACAAACAGAACCACCTTCATAACCACGAGAGGCCCTCAGGGTCGGTGGTCCCCAGGCTCCTGCCCCCCTGAAGCTCCAGGATGGTGCACTGAAGGGGACGTTAATGATGTTAACATGGGCAGAAGGTTCTGTGGAGCATCATGCCCAGCCAATAGTGCCACAAGGAGTCCTGCTCGCCTGGGAATACTCTGTGTGCCACGGAGCCTCTAGAACGTCTCGAGTCAGGACAATCAGACCAGAACACAGTCAGCGAGTTTCTCAGAAGGGGCAGGGATGACTCAGAGATGAGCAGGAAGAGGCAGGCCATGTTGACATCCTTACGACACCAAGAGAGGGGACACCAGGGTGGAGCTGGGAACAGGGTGTGTGGGGAAGAGAGGGGCCTGTTTGTTTACTGCTGTAACCCAGCGCCCGGAACAGGGAACTCGTGACCGAACCGACGGGGCCCAGAGAAGGAACAGGCTGGCCCTACGAGTCGCTCAGAGCATGAACGGTCCCCGCAGCCACTCCCAGCGCCCTGGGTGACCACTCTGAAGGAAGTCCTCACCAATCACAACATCCACCGGCAGCTGGGCCAGTAGGGACCCGATGGGGGTGAGGGCCTCAGAGCTGTCCAGGGCCCCCTGGTCCCGGAGGTAGAGGATGGCCGTTTCCAGGCTGGCTGGTGGTGGGGGCTCGATGAAAGGGAAGGTTCGTGGGTCCCCCACGTTCATGCTCTTCATCTGGAATGACAGTTGAGCCCCCCAGGAATGGGGGACACAGGACCTACTATGGAGCACTGGCTGGGGGCTCACAGATCATAAACTCATGCTACCTTAAAACTCCCAATGCCAAGGCCCTCTGCACGGGGCAGGGGAGAAGGGCCACTGTCTGTCTGTCTGTCCAGCACCTCTTCTCCCGGACCGTGGCCGCAGAGCAAGCCACAGGACCTAAGCTGGACCAATCTTGGTTTCTCAGCCCCTCAACACAGCAACCGAGCAAGGAATGAGTATGGGACCTGAGCTGAGCCAATCAGGATCTTCCCAGGGACGTTTGCAAACGGACAGTGGGAGAGAGAAGTTCTGGCTTCCTCTCTGGTTGTGAGGGGCCAGCGTGGAAGCCCAGAGCTGCTGGGATTATTTTTCCCTTGCCTGGAGATTAGCCCAAGCACAGCAGATGAAGAAGTCCTCAGTCATTCCTAAGCCAGACCACCCCCCACGATGGATGCACAACCTCGTGAAATCCTCTTTTCTGCTCACGGTAGTTTGAGTTGGGTTTCTCTCACCGTGGACCAAAGTGAATCCTCATTAATTCAGAGGTCCAGAGGGGCAGCAGGGTGTGGGGGAATCAAGTAAAGCATGCACCCATCACCGGGCCTGGCAAGGCAGAAGCAACCATCCCCTCTCTGGACCGAATGGAGGAAAGGTGGGCGTGGCAGCTCATGGGGCCGGGAGAGAGCAGGAAGGGCCCAGGGGCTCTAGCCAACCTTGCCGCGAGGTCATCTGCTGACTTGGGCCTCATCTGGCGGGCACCACAGCTTGGGCTGGCCACCCAGCAAGCAGCCGGTCCACCTCCCTCCCTGCTGCCTGGACAAACATCCAGGGCCCATGAAAACAAAACAAAACAAAAAACCCTTTACGTTAGAAGCTCTGGGTGAGGGGTAAGGCCAGATTTTTTAAATTTAAGCTCTCTACGTGATTCTACTGTGTAGCCGGGGCCAGCAATCCCCGCTCTGAGCTACTCAGCCAAGGCCACGGCCCTGGGCATTTCCAGGTCAACCAGGAGACACCCATGACCCAGTGCTGCCGACGAGACAGGGATGGGAGAGCGGCCAGGGGCCTTCAGGGAAAGGTGCCCAGGGTCTTAAAAATGAGACCCACGTGGAGGGGCAGTTGTTGCCTCTGCCTCTGGATGGTCGAGGTGGTGGTGATGTCATGGCTGCCACAGCCAGGTGGCACGCCTGAGGCCAGCTCGGAGCCCGACAGCCCCAGATGGAACCCGGGCTCTGACCGCCTGGGACACACCTGGGGCAACTTAAATCACGTCTCTGTGCGACTGGTTCCTCGTGCAGAAACTGGGATGATAAGACAACCTCCCGTCTAGTTTTTGCGGGGATCCAAACAGTTCTACACAGACAACACCGAGGACGGCGCCTGGCCCACAGCAAGTGCGAGGCAAGCGCTCTCTATCCAGCGTCACCTTTGCCATCACTGTGCTTGGAAGAGCCGCTGACGGACGGAAGATGGAAAAGGCTGGAACGAGCCCGAGCCCTGTAGGACATCACTGACCCACTTAAACAACCGAGCCTGCCGCCTCCCCATCTGGGGACTGCTCCGCTGTGAAACGGTCCATCGTCCATATCGGTCAGGCCCCATGGGTCAGGAACTCACACGGTGGGCCCCAAGCAGCATTTTTGAAAAATGAAATCAAACAAAACAGGAACTACGAGGGTGCATCACCCACAGGGAGGGGGCTGGTTGGTGCTCCCGGCCGCTGCCCCCCGGGGGAGCCTGCTGTGGAAGCCGTCGGCCCTTCTTCTTCTGCCCGAGCCCAGAGCCCAGAGCCCAGAGCCCAGAGCCCACACCGGCCAGGCTCCCCAGCAGCCGCGGGTGTGAGCGCTAACCAGGGCAAGGCAAGTGGAGGGGCCTGGCCCTCCAACCCTCCCAAGCTCCTCTCCCACGCTCCCTCCCCTCCACCAGAGCCACACGGGGAAGGGGCCTGGGTCCCCAGAGAAAAGAAACCGCCCGCCACCCCGAGGACCGAGATTCTGTGTGCCGGCCGCTCGGCGAGCGGGCCCATTTGGTACAGCTCCCTGATCGAAGCAAAGCTGACTAACGAGCTAAGAGCCAGGACGTAAAATGTACGGAGAAGCCCCGGTTTCAAGAGCCACTTCCGGGCGGATTTTCTGTCCCAGCTGACGGCATTGACGGAGTCACGAGGTTCTTCCCACGAGCCTGTGGACCCCGGGACAATCCTCTCCTTGCCAGGGGGCCCGGACGGTTGGAAGCCATGAGCTCCCGTGCCCTTCCCGGCCCTGAAACCCCAGGGTGGGTCCCGGCTGAGGGGCCCCCTCCCCACCCAGGCCTCACCTGCAGCACCAGCGCGTCGAGCGCCACCCTCCGAATCTCCGGGACGGGGTAGGGGGCGAAGGCGTCGTAGTCGGACTCAGCATAGAGGCGGAAGCAGACCCCGGGGCCCGTGCGGCCGGCCCGGCCCTTCCGCTGCTCGGCGCTGGCCTGACTGATCCAGAACTCCTGCAGCCGCTGCAGCTTGGCCTGTGGGTCGTAGCCCATCTCCTTCACCTTCCCTGCACGGGGATGGGAGACTCGGTGCGGCAGCCACGGGGGGCGGGGGGCGCACCTCCGCTCGGTCCCTGACGCCCTCGCCTCCTTCATTCCACTGACGCAGACAGAGAGCTTGTTTAGCCTCGACCCTGACACCCTGACGCTTCGTTGATTTAGCCTTTTGTTTCCTCATTCCCCCATCTCTTGCTTGTGTATTCAGCAGCCTGGTCATCCAACTGTTATTATTAGGCGCCTGCTGTGTGCCAGGCAGCGTGCGAGGCGCCGCTGTGATCGCTGTCCCTGCTCTCCCGGGGCTGAACAGAACAGAGTTCATCAACTCTAAGACCAACTCTGTCCACTTTCACAGTCTCTGAAAACGGGGCGCACCTTGAGAGCAAAGCCACGTCCACATTTAATGGCCGGCATTTTTAAATTTTGATGGTACATAAAGTGACAATGTTTTACCGCTCCCAGGTTCGGTACGATAAGCTCACTGCTAACACAGAGTGCTCACTCAGCACCAGGCACCATCCATAGTACCCAGGGGAAGAATTCGCTCGCTGAATCCTCAAAACCGAGGGAGGCTCTGCTATTCTTGTCATTTTACAAATGAGCAAATACACATGGTCTCAGCGACACAACCTTGGTCACATAGCCAGGCTGGCCCCAGCGTCTCCCAACCGCTACGCTACGCTACGTTGACTTCCCAGACAACGGTCCAGTTGGGAAGACAGAAAAGAAATAGGTCAACAGATATGAAATATAAGGCCCATATTCTGGGGAACAACAGGTCTCATAAGGAAAGCAACAGTGGCAGGAGGAGGGGGAATCACAAAAGTGGACAAGGTAGGCCTCTCTTATGGCGGCACATTTATGCAGGCCCTGAAATGAGGGCGTGAGCCCTGTGGATATCTGGAGAAAGACTGCTCTCGGCAGGGACAACAGTAAGTGCAAAGGCCCTGAGGCAGGAGCAAGCTTGGAATGTCTGAGAAGATGCTGCCGCTGCCCCACAGCCCTAAGGCCCCCTACTCCCTGCTTTGGTCCAGAGTTCCCTCACTGCACTTGCACATCTCCAGACCCCACACTTCTCTCTAGGGCCTGAGGGGTGGCGGGGAGCAGCTCTTACCAGAATCGACTACAAAGCGGATCCCATCAATGGTGACAGAAGTCTCGGCGATGTTGGTGGAGAGGATGCATTTCCGAACTCCAGGGGGGGCCACGTCAAATACCTGAAGGGGGGGCAGAGGAGGAGGTGACATCTGAGACTAGCTGACCCTTGCTGACCCGTGTCTGGTGGCCTCCCTGACGACTCCTGGATGGCCCACGGGCACGTCACACCCACTTACAGTTATCTCGAATAGCCTCAGCGCCTCCCACTGAACACTTTTCTCCTCCTCGGGTCCCCATCTCAGAGACAGCTCGTCATCCACCACTCCACGTGGGCCAGGAATCTGGGCTGTCCTGGCTCCCCTGCCCCTCCCTGCTCCAGCCACACCTGCACGTCTTGGACGTTTCCGAAATTCATTCCGTTCTCCCCAACCCACAGTCTTGCCCTGGTCCAGGCCCTCGCTTCCCACCCAGGTCCTGCCCCAGCCTCCTCCCTGGTCTCTGGTCTCCCATCCATGATCACACACAGCAAAGGGATCTGCTAAAGCACAAACTGGCACTGCTCCCCACCTTGCTCAGAACCCTCCCATGGCTCCCAGGAGCACTCAGGACAAAGCCCAAGCACCACACTGGGTCTTCAAGGCCCTGCGGCCTAGGCCTGCCCACCTCTCAGTACCACCCGGCCTGCCTTCCCCATCACAGTCTGGACCCCAGACACCCTGCAGGTGGTCTCCCAGGGGCCCCACCTTTCTCTCACCGCAGGCCCTTTGCACAAGCCCTTCTCTTAGGCCCAAGAGACAAACACAGTGGTCAAGAGTGGGGGATCTGCGACTAGGCCTGGGGGCCAGAGCCAGCCTTCTGTTTTTTGTGTATCAAGTTTTAACACAGCACAGCCTCACCTGGGTCAGTCTGCGGCTGCCTTCCTGCTGTAATGATAGAGAGGAGTAGAGCCAGAGACGAAATGGCTCACAAAACCTATGACTTTGGGGGCACCTGGGTAGCCCAGTTGGTTAAGCGGCTGCCTTCAGCTCAGGTCATGATCTCGGGGTCCTGGGATGGAGCCCTGCGTCAGGCTCCCCGCTCAGCAGGGAGTCTGCTTCTCCCTCTCTCTCTGCCCCTCCCCCTTCTCATGCTCTCTCTCAAATAAACAAACCTACAACTCTGTACTCCCTGGCCCTTTACAGGAAGTTGGCAACCCCTGGTTAAGAGCGTGGGCTCTGGTGCCAAACTACCACGTTCCAAAGCCTGGTTCCACCACTTACGTGACTTTGCACGAGTGCCTCGGCCCCAGTGTCTGTGTCTGTCCTGGGTAACAGCGGCCCCTGGCAGACGGGGCTGCCGGAAGGTCTCAATGAGGCCAGGCGTGCACACAGCTGCCCACTCCGGCCGGCACCCAGCAATGCTCCACACACCTTAGCCAGGGCACTCTTCTCCCTGCCCCCTTCCTAGGCTGGGGCTTTCTCGGGTCTCAGTTTTGAACGTTTCTTCCTCCAGGAAGCCTTCCCTGAATCCACCACAACTGTGCTCTCACAGAGCTGTGCCCGTTTCCAGAACTTTCCTTTTCCATTTGTAAATTATCCTTGCTTGCCAGCTCCCTCCACAGACCGGCAGCTACTCGAGGGGAAGGGCCATATCTTGGCTCCCAGCGTGTCCCAAAGAGCCCCCTCGGCGCAAGGGGAGGCACTAAGGAGGTGCTCAAAGGTGGTTTCTTCAATCAACCAATGACTAACTGTGAAGTGAAGGGCCTCCCCCTTCCCCCCGCAGAGAACCGTGGTAGTCAGCCTCCACAAAGGCCCCAATGTGGCTCGCCTCCCGGGATCCACACCCTCATCCAGTACCTTCCCCCTGACCAGAGCAGCCCAGGTCAACTAACGGGACACTGCAGACATGACGGGCCGTGATGCCCAAGGCCAGGCCATAAGGGACGTTGTGGCTTCTGCTTGGGTCTCTTGGGGAGAGCCAGCCACCATGCTGGGAGGACACTCAAGCAGCCCACGTGGAGGGAAACTGAGGCCCCCACCCAACAGCCCGCCATGTGAGTGAGCCCTCTTAGAGGAGGGCCCTCCAGCCCCGGGCAAGCCTTCCGATGGCAGCCCACACCTCAGCTGCACCCTCCGGAGAGAGCCTGGGCCGGAGGCACCCACCGAAGCCTCTCGCGACCTCCTGACCTGCGGGAGTGATGTGAGATGGTGAACACTTACTCCTCTAAGCTGCTAGGTTTGGGGGGACTCTGTTATACGGCAACAAATAACTACCAGGGTGACCCGACGGCCTCTCTGACGGCCCCCTCCCAACCCTTCCCCACACCCAGCTCGCAGACTCCCACCTCCACACCTGTGCTCGAATCGGGCCTCCCCTCCCCTCCCATACAGCCAGACGCGCCCCGCCCCCCGCCCCCATCCACCCCCCCACCCCCCCGGCCTGGCCACACGTGGTACCTTGTCCTGGTCGGCCACGGAGAGGGTGCTATGCAGGGGCAGCACCACCCAGCGCTGGGTGCGGCCGGCGTAGGTCTGGGCAGCCTCGAGGACCGAGCTGATCTCTGCCATGCCACTGAGGAAGACGAGGACGTCGCCCCGCTCCTCGGGGGGGTACTTGCTGTCGATGGCTTCCAGTACCCTGAGGAAAGGCCGAGGGTCCAGCCTCCCGGACTTGGACGCTGCTGGCTCCGTCTCCTGTGGCTGGTACACGACCTGCAGGGAGACGGCCCCGGGCAGGGGCGCACCTGTCACCCGAGCACAGGGCCACAGGGCAGGGAGACCCCAGGCTGCGGGAGACGGCGGGGACCCCTGGCGCCCTTGAGCGAGTTAGTTAGAGGAGGACGTCCCAAAAGGACAGCGTATGGGGGTAACCAGGCTTCTGGGGCGCTGGGGACGTCCGAGGTTCTGCAGTCCGGGTGCCGGCTGCACGCAAGTATTTGAAGTGTGAAAGTTAGCTGAGCTCCACGCGCGACACGCACGTTCCGTCGGGTTTGACAGGTAACTTCAACAACAACAGAATTTTTAAGGGCGGAGTCAGGATCAAAAGCCTAGAGAAATCACTTCTCAGACAGCATGCTCCCCCCCTTTTTTTTACAGCTGCTCGGAAGACAGACGGATGGGTATTTAGAACCCACAACCACAAGGAGCAGTGCGGTTTCCTGGTGCTGGGAACTCCGGGACTCCTACCAACTCCCCCTGTGAGGGAAGGGAGTGGCTTTCAAACACAAAGAGAGCAGGCATAGACCGACTCGCAGGGCCACCGGGAAGCCAGGCGGGAGGGGTCCACGAGTGCCACCCATGGGGGGGGGGCGGGGAGACAGACAGGTGGGGAGGGGAAAGGGGATCCGAAAGAGCGAAGAGAAGCTGCCTGGCCCGGGGCCACATCTGGGATTCCAGCAGGATTCCAGTCCCGGCTCTGCCGCTCCGCATCTCTGAACCTCCGTCTTACCCCAAAGGGGCAGAAATCCCTGGCGCAGGCCCCCCAGGGCTGTGGCGAGGGCCGCCCTCGTGGGCTCCCCCACGCTAGCGGCTTCACTCTGATCCCCGACAAGACCACTATGCGAGCCACAGCAAACAGGCTGGAGCAAAAGGGGGCAAAGGTCAGGGTAGAAGTTTCCGGAGAAACCAAAGACCTGGGGTGGGAGATTAAGGACGTGTGTGGAGTCAGGCCTGCCCAGGACCGCTGTGGGGACGGGGTGAGGTCGGGGGTGTCAAGTGGTGTGCAAGACCCACAGTGGCCCCAGAGACTCTGCTCTTTTCTTCCTGGGCACGTCGTCCCCTAGCGAGAGAGCGAGCACCTTCCAGCCCTCCCCACCTTGCACCAGATGGGCACGGAGATGAGAACAAGACAACTGCAAGGTCACGTCCAACTTAAAGACAAACTGGCCTTCCCCTGGACTAGGGCTCCTTCCCTCTTCCTGCAAGCTTTGACCAGACAGACCTGGACAGCTCCCTAGAACAGTGGTGCTTGGTGCGGGGGCGGGGGGGGAGGGGGGGTGGGGGCTGCCCCCAGAGGACATTTGGTAACATCTGGAGACATTCTGGGCCATCACCCCTGAGGGGGAAGAATGGCGCTGGCAGCTAGTGGGAAGAGGCCAGGAAGGCTGCTAAACATCCTACAACACGCAGGGCAGCCCCCACAATGGAAGAATTATCCAGCCCAAAATGTCAACAGTGCGGAGACTGAGCAGCTCCACCCTGTGCAATGGCAGAGCAGGAGAAAAGAGGAGCCCGGGTCCCTGAATGACCACATGCAACAGAGCTGCCCAGCAGCCTGGACCAGCAGGACTGTTATATAAGAGGAACGAACTCATAGCTTTACTTCACTGGGTCTCTTCCAACAAGCACCAAGCACCTGCCCAGCCCATTGCAAATGCTCAGGAGATGACAGCTTTAGAAGAGAGAGCACGAGCAAGAATGTCCTTCACAGAAAGATGGGACTCTGAGCAGGAGAGAAGGGACAGGTCCAGGCCGGCCAGAGACCGGGTGGGAGGACTGGGGGACACGGGAGCAGCACTGACCGTGATGGGGAACAGCCTCCCAGGCACCTGCACCACGGGAGCACCACCGAAGTAGCTGGAGAAGAGCGAGATGTTGATGGTGGCCGACATGAGGATGACCCTGAGGTCCGGCCGCTTGGGCAGCAGGCGCCGGAGGACGCCCAGGAGGAAGTCGTTGTGGAGGTGCCGTTCGTGGACTTCGTCCACTATCAGGACCTGGTACTGGGGCAGGCTGGGCTCCCGCTGGATCTGCCTCAGGAGCAGCCCCACCGTCAGGAACACGATCTTGGTGGCTGCCGTCCGCGTGCTCTCAAAGCGGATCTGGTAGCCAACCTGAGTTGGGGGAGAGGGGGATGGTCAGGATAGGAGCCCGCGCCTGAACACCAGCCCGCACCCGCCCAAACTGAAAATCTGAGCAAATGCCCCTGCTCCCCGGCCCCCATCAGACTCTGGAGTCCAGCACGCTTGGGGCTGGACGTCACCTCTGCCGCTTAGTGCTGCTGACTTGGGGCGAGCAGTTCCGTGCCTCAGAGACATTTCCCCCCTGCCCCGATGCTGGGAGAATGGTACGTGCTCATGCACATAAAGTGTCGGCACAGAGCCTTGCGTATATACTAATTAATGATCATGGGGATAGTTCACCTTTGAGTCCCTACTCTGCTGGGAACTACTGTAAACACTGAATGGGCACCCCCTACTCATTTCATCCTCACAGCCAACGTGAGAAGCAAAAACCACCATTCTCACCTCACTGATGGGGAAACTGAGGTCACTCATCCAAGGCAAAACACAGTTAAAGGCAGTATTGAGAGGAAATGATCTTTTTTAAAAATTTTATTTGAGAGAGAGAGGAAAAAAGCACAGTGGGGAGGGGCAGAGGGAGAAGGAGAGAGAGAATCCCAAGCAGACTCCACGCTGAGCGCAGAGCCCCACATGGGGCTCGATCCCACGACCCTGAGATCGTGACCTGAGCCGAAACCAAGAGTCGGACACTCAACCAACTGCGCCACCCAGGCGCCCCGTGAGGAAATGATCTTAACCCTACCTTGTATCACATACACATCAATTTCTGATAAATTATAGTTTTAAAGGTAAAAATCCTTAGGAAAAAACGTAGGATGTCCTTATGTCCTTAAAGTAGGGGGATAATCCTTAAACAGAACCCAGAGAGTGCCAACCACAGGAAGAAAATGACAGACTGAACAGTATTTAAATAAAAAGACACCGTCATCAAAAGACAGCATTCAGAAAATGAAAGACAACTCACAGAGTAGGAGACAAGATCTGCAATACACAAATCCTACAAAGGACTCGTTTCCCTCCTCTTTAAAACCCCATAAATCGAGAACAAAAAGACAACACTAAAGACAAACAGGGAGAAAGACTTGAACAGACACTTCAGAAAAGAGGATCTCCAAATGGCCAATACACACGTTCAACCCTTAGTTGTCAGAGAAATGCAAATTAAAATGTGCTACTACGATCCACCCACCCAGAAAAGCTAGAACGAGAAAGATTAACTGTAACAAGTGTAGAACACAGCACCAGTTGGGAATGTGGATGGGTACGACCACTTCGCAAAGCGGCTCGGCAGCATCCACTAAAGCTAGACGTTCTTGCAGATCTGACGCGTCGGCGGTCACACTCCTAGCTATATCCCTGACGGAAATATGTACCGACAGACAGCAAATGGCATGTTCTAGAATGTTGATGGCAGCGCCTTTCCACAAGAGCCTCAAGCTGGAGATGCCCCAAGTTCCAGTCAACAGCAGAAGGGACAAATGCCTTGTGGTGTCTGCACCAGGGGATACCAAACAGCAGCGAGAAAGAACAGGAGGACAGTGTGCACCCACACACTCGACCACAGACAAGTCCCACAAAACTAATACCGGGCGACAGGGGACAGGCACCAAAGAGAACACACTTTTTGATTCCATTTATAAAAAGTAAATAAAAGAGGCAAAATTGATCTGTGGTGTTTCCTCTTTAACTCAACTGTCATCATCTAAGAGATAATCTATCACTCAGGATAGTGACAACTCTTGGGGCCTCAGGGCAGTAACGGGGGGGACGTGGGGGACAGAGGGTTTCTGGGGTGCTGGTTACATAAATGAATTCAATTTGTGAAAATTCACTGAGCTACATAGGACACGTACTCTTCTGCTTAGAGTATTAGAATTTCAGTAACGATTCTTAAGGGGCAGAACCTGGATTAGAACCCTAGAAATCATTATAAAAAAGTAGCCTCACTCTTTTTTTTTATGGCTGCTAAAAAACGAATGATTTAGGACATTTCCAATTTTTTGCTGTTAAAAGTGTCATACTGGGAGGGGGGCGCCTGGGTGGCTCAATCAGTTAAGCATCTGACTCTTTTTTTTTTTTTTTAAGATTTTATTTATTTATTTGACAGAGAGAATGAGAGAGAGAGCACATGAGAGGAGGGAGGGTCAGAGGGAGAAGCAGACCCCCTGCCGAGCAGGGAGCCCGAGGCGGGACTCGATCCCGGGACTCCAGGATCATGACCTGAGCCGAAGGGAGTCGCTCAACCAACTGAGCCACCCAGGCGCCCAGCATCTGACTCTTGATTTCGGCTCAGGTCATGATCTTGGGATCAAGCCCCACATTGGTCCCTGCACTGGGTGTGGAGCCTGCTTGAGATTCTCTTTCTCTCCCTCGGCCGCTCCCCACACTCGCACTCTCTCAAAAATAAAATAAAAATTTAAGAAAGTGTTATGGGTAATGCTAGTGCCTTTCTCGTTTGGACCATATTCAGGTCAATCTGTAGATCAGTCTCTCGAAGAACCGGAAGTGCTCCGCTAACTTTCATCGATACGACCACAGGGGCAACAGCCTACGCCTCGAGGTCGCGCTGGAAACACCGGAGAGCTGGCTAAGGCCCACTCACCTGGGAGCCATACTGACTGAGGCTCTCGAAGCTGACACGCTTGGCCAGGGAGATGCAGGCGATCCGCCGGGGCTGGGTGCATGCCACGTGACTGAAGCCGGCGGCCAGCAGGTACTGGGGCACCTGAGTGGACTTGCCACAGCCCGTGTCCCCGGCCACCACCACCACCTGGTGCGCCTTCAGCGTCTGCAGGATGCGGTTCCCGTACTGGGCGATGGGAAGCCCCGCCCGCCCCTGCTGCAGTTTGGCCAGCCGCCCGAACGCCTGCTTCTGGCCGAAGTCCAGGTAGTGCAGCAGGGCTCGGCGGAACTCGGCAACTCTCTCCGGGGGCTGCCTGCCCAGCCCCCGGGAGCCGCGGGTGTCGGGGCCCAGGACCGAGAGGTTGATGCGGTAGCGTGGGTCGTAAGTGCGAGGCAGGTCAGCCAGGGCTGGGACGCTGTGCTTGCGACACACGGGGTCTTTCTCCCGCTTGCTGGTGGCCTTGAGACTCTGGAATCTCTGCAAGCGTTCAAAGAAGGCCCAGAACTTCTGGCACTCCTCAGAACCCTGGCGTATATAATCCTCATCGCGGAAAAAGGCATCCTCGAAGAGGCGACGTGTCTCTGGACAATTCCAGTCCCATTTCTCGGGGGCCTCCTCCTCACCGGGATCCCAGTGTCGGCCTCGGGGATCCCCGCCCTCCTTCGTTCTGGGAGGAGGCATGCTACTGGTGCTATCTCCAAGTCACAGTAAGAAGCCAGTGTCTGGAATAAGGAACCACGCTCTCTTCAAAGAGACACTCTCCCTCCTCGTTGATGGTCCAGGATGACCACAGGCAGTGACAGAGCAAGTGCCCAGGAACCTGGCTCAAGCTGGCGACACCCAGGGCCCCTCACAACTCCTGCAGTGATCTCTGGGACAGACACTAGTCCATCCTGGGTTTTCAGGTCCAGAATGCCTGGAGGAGAGAATAGAAGACATTCATTTTTAGAAACATTTCCTGAGGGGCGCCTGGGTGGCTCAGTTGGTTCAGCGACTGCCTTCGGCTCAGGTCATGATCCTGGAGTCCAGGGATCGAGTCCCACATCGGGTTCCCTGCTGAGCAGGGAGTCTGCTTCTCCTTCTGACCCTCCTCCCTCTCATGCTCTCTGTCTCTCATTCTCTCTCTCGCAAATAAATAAAAAATAAAATAAAAAAAATTAGAAACATTTCCTGAAAGCCTGCTGTTCTGGAAGCACTGGACTAGGACGGATAATATGAGTAAGGCCATCCTGAGCCCTCACATGTGGTCGTGGTCACAGGCGAGAGACAGACAATCCAGTGACTGGGCCGTGGGAGCCCACAGGAGCTGCCTGACCATACTTGGGAGTCAGGGAAGGATGCCCAGAGATGTTTGAGCTGAAACCTGAAGGAGGGTGGGTCACGGGGCCAATCGACAACAGAACCCTGTCACGAGCGGCAATGACACAAGAGGGGTGTGGTATAATGAAGAGTAAGGCAAGTGTTCTTCATCTGAGGTCCCTGAGCTTCAGGACATCTAGGAACGCTTTGAAATCAAGTGCACAATTTTGCAAGTGTTAGGTTAGACGCGGTCTTTGCTTGCCTGGCACATCCCTTCCTCCCTTCCTTCCTTCCTTTTCTGGTAACAGCACCCACCACCCCCCCTCTCCCCACCTTTGAAAAGCAGTCCTTCCTGGATTCCACACGGTTCTGACGGCTCCAAGTCAGAGAACCCCTACTGCTTGGGCAAGCGACAAAGGCCTGGCCCATCACGGCACCCGACTCCTCCTCCTTCAACCGTTCATTGGTGCGAGAGGCGGACACATGACCCACAGGGAGCCAATCACGGCCTTTCTCTGGCATTTACACTAGGACGACGTATCAACCCGCAGCTGTCTGTAGTAGTAGCTCTTGAACCCCCGAGTCCTTCCTAGAAACCCATCCTAGAGAAAAGCCTGCACATGCGCACAATGAAGGACGCGCCAGGATGGCCACTGAGGAACTAGGAGGAGAAGTGGGAGAGAGAGGAGCTTGGCTTAGTCCACTCCAACCCCCACTTCTCAGCTACACAAGAAAATGTCTTTTGGGCAAAGTTGGTTTTCTCTCAGCTGCCTAAGTCCTAACGTATGTACAATTTTATGGAGTGAAGCCCATCACCCAGATTCTTTAAGTTTATGACCTTAAGAGCATTCAAACCTTCCTTGGTATAGGTTTTGGAGTCAGGCAGATCTGGGTTTGAATCTCTGAATCTCCGAATCTTCATCATTTATTAGATGTGTGGCCACCTGCAAATTAACTATTTTGAGGCTGTATTCTTCACCCATAAAATGGGGATAATACCTACTTCCAAACACTGCAATGCTTATCGCCTACCCTGGGACAGAGGAGCTAAACAGTAACTAGAATTCAAGTCCACTCTTTCTCGCAGTGATGACTAACATGGAAAATCAGTGACAGGAACCAGGGCATACAGCCTGGAAAACTACACTCAAAAGGCCACAATTTGAGGCTCCTGGGTAGCTAATTTGGTTAAGTGTCTGACTCTTAGTTTCAGCTCAGGTCATGATCTGAGTCATGGAATCGAGCCCCGCACCAGGCTCTATGCTCAGCAGGGAGTCTGCTTGAGATTCTCTCTCCCTCTGCCCCTCCCCCACCCCTCTCTAGAATTAAAAAAAAAAAGGCCACAATTCGCCTTCATCTGGAATTAGCAATGCTTTCACCCACTCTCCCTGCAGTCTCTCAGGGCCATCACGGAACACAGTTCAGAGATTCGATCTCTGCAGTCTCAGGGGGGAACTCAGGCCATCCCTGGGAGTAATTAGAGCCAGAAGGGGGGTTTCTACTGATGAAGCATCTGTGAGCTGGCAGAGTGGTTTCCCATGGGAGCACATTTTCTGGTAAACACCTGGGTTAGGTGATGCTAGAGTGGCTTCATAGGTAACTCCTGCTGGAAGGGAGGCAGTAAGAGGAAAAGGCCTTAGAAGGCTATGGATACTGAGCCCGGGATCCCGAGAAAAGGATCCGGAATGAAATGAGCATTCCTCCCAGCTGCAAGCTGCCTATGCGCACGTGGGCCCAACTGAGTACCATGGCTCTGGAGTCTCAACCTTGTAGATTTCCTGGGTCCCCTCGATTCTCTGCCACAGTGTCTCTGTCCATCTCTGGGTCTCTTGGTGATGGCTTGCAGAGTTTCTCTGCTTCTGAGCTCTCCCCTCTCTGGCTGGCCATCCTCATGTCTCAGCCTGTTTTTTTCAGCTCACCATGCTCACCCCTCTTCCCTCTCATAGTCTGGTCGCGTCTCTCGTCGTTTCTCTTATCTTCAGGTCTGATATTCTCTCCAACCAGCCCTCTCCATTTGACCCTTTCCATTCCTCGTCACTTCTCCAACTGACTTTCTCACTTGCTTGTTCAGTCGTGTTTTTTTTTTTTCCTGACGCTCCATTTTTCTCTCTCTCCAGTTCCCAGTCTCTATTACTGCCTCTCCCTCCATCATGACTATTCATCTGCATTTCCCCACCTAACCTTTTGTCTCCCAGTTCTGACGCTTTACTAGCTAACAGCGCTCCTCACTTATCAGGTACTATTCTAAATCACCTATGTATATTTATATGCACAACTACATACATACACACAGCTACACTTTCCTCGTGTTAAAAAGGTGCTATTTGGGGTACCTGGGTGGTAGAGCTGGTTAAGTGTCTCTTGGTTTCAACTCAAGTCATGATCTCAGGGTCATGAGATCAAGCTCCACATCGCTGGACTCGCTCTCCCTCTGCCCCTCCCTCCTCCTTTAAAATAAATCTTAAAAAAAAAAAAAAGGTGCTATTATCACTCCCTATTGTACTGAGCCAACGACAGGTTAAGTACACAGTGAGACAAGGAATTCAAATCCAGGGAGTCAGGCTCCCATTTATTCCTCTTCATCTTCTCAGTGTGATTCTCCGTGGTCTGGCTTTTAAACTTGACACTGTCTTTTCAGTTCTCTTTGCTCTCCAAGTTTACCAAATGCACGCTCTCTCCATCGAGCCCCATTTCTCCACACTCCAGATGGCTCTCTTCACTGGTCTGCCCTAATCACCCAGTTCCCATCTATCTCACTCACTTCCCACCTCCGGCTTTCTCTCCAAGTCTCTTTCCCTTGGCTGCTCTTCCCCTTTCTCAGTCCCTCCATTCAGCTTTTGCCAGGTTCTCCCTATGCCACTGCCTCCATCTCTATCTATCAGTCTCTCACCATTAATGAAGAAAAGTCTAAGATGGAGCTGCGAGGCCAGAAGGATGGGGGAAGCTCTCCTGCGATACCACCTGAAGTTAGTACTGGAAGAACTGTCAATTATAGGCTCCAACAGAATTGCCGACAGGAAAGAATCATCAATTACAGGTGCCAACAGGGAAGGAGGTACAGCTGCATCTCCCACAAGAAAGCGACCACCCCAGCAACTCAGCCAATGAGAAACCACCAACACCCCGAACTCTTGCTCTTCTCCAACCTACTTTCCATTCAAAACAACCCCTCCCAACTTCCTCCTCCTTCTCCATAAAATTATCTTCTCTTTGGTTGGACTAGCCAATGGTTTTTGCTGTAGCTGGCTTGTCCCAAGTTGCAACTCGCAGTTATCCCCAAGTAAACCCATTTTGGCTGGTAAAATAACTTTTAAGGTCAACGAGTGTTTTGTTCCTCCGTTTGAACCGCCCTCTTCCTCAGTCTCTTTCTGTTCGCTAGTTTCCCACCTCCCCAAGTTCACGGTGCGACCACATTTCTCTGCAGCCTCTGGGAGGCGCTCTGGGGGGGACCCCATCAGCTCCTTGGCCCCAGTTTGCGGCTTCCGTCCTCTCTCCGCCTCCCCGTCTCTCGGTCCCTCAGCTTCTCCGAGCTTCTTTTCGTGGCTCCCATTTCTTCCAGTTTCGAGTCTCTGTGTCGCCCAGGTGCTGTCGGGGCGCTCAGGCTCCATCTCCGTCCGCTTCTCCCGGGCCCCATGTCTCCTCCAACACATGTTCCCATGTTGGAACTTCCCTCCCCACCCCTCGGCTCGCTCCCCAACTACCCAAGCCGGTCGGACACCCACCGCCTCCGCCGCCACGGCCCCGCACAGCAGCCCCGCCACCCTCACCTCACTAACAGCCGGAATCGCTCCAACTTCCGGTCCCCAGCGCCCCTCACGCGCCCGAAGCCGCTTCTGCGCCTGCGCGCGCCGCCTTCACTGCCAGGCCCCACCCCGCCGCAGGCAGAGGAGCCAGTGTGCAACTGGGAGCGGCCAAAACGCACTCTGCGCCTGCGCACAACACGCTCCAGCTCCGCCTCTCTTCGAGGGGTGCCAGGGGTGACGCTGCGCCGTCTAGAGGTCGGCGGTAGCGCTGCAGCGGAGACTTGCAAGCGCCTCCGCCCGGGCGCGCGCTCTACCCTTCCCGTGAATCGTCTTTGCAACGGATCGCCCGACGCCAGAGAGAAAGCTGGCGGGAGCCCAGACACTATTAAACTGCTTCTGTTGGGGCGCCTGGGTGGCTCAGTCGTTAGGCGTCTGCCTTCGGCTCAGGTCATGATCCCAGGGTCCTGGGATCGAGCCCCGCATCGGGCTCCCTGCTCAGTGGGAGGCCTGCTTCTCCCTCTCCCACTCCCCCTGCTTGTGTTCCCTCTCTCGCTGTGTCTCTCTCTGTGAAATAAGTAAATAAAATCTTAAAAAATAATAAAAATAAAAAACTGCTCCGGTGATTTATTCACTGTAATTCATAATTATTAATGCATAATTCTATTAACGTATAATTCACTAACAAATAATTCAACTCCCCAAATAGAAGGCAGGGGCCATTCTTGTCTTGGAGGTCCTGTGTTGTCCAGCGTCCACCACAAGTATCAGAGAGTCGGTAAATGTTGTTGAATGAATGACTAAATGAATGAGAAAATAGAGCCCTCTCTCGTCCTAGGTGCCCCAGTCATTGTGGGTCTCAGCCTCAGTTTCCCTATTTATAACAGGATAATATCTGCTTTTCAAGATTGTTGGGGAAAGTAAGTGAAAATATATACATAAGGTACATAAATTGCTTTTTCATTAATGTACATAGTAGGCACTCAATAAATGTTAGATCTTTCATTCATAGTATATCCTCCCAACATTCTCCTTTTTCCTTAAGAGAATGTTGCCGCTGAGAAGGTACAGCCTTCAGTTCCGGAGCCAGTTCTAGGTACTGAGAACATAGCAGTGAACAAAACGGATCAAGTCCCTGCTCCCGTGGAGCTCAGGTTTTAGTAGGAGAAACAGACATTTAAATATCTTTACTTAGGGCGCCTGGGTGGCTCAGTTGGTTAAGCGACTGCCTTCGGCTCAGGTCATGGTCCTGGAGTCCCTGGATCGAGTCCCGCATCGGGCTCCCTGTTCGGCAGGGAGTCTGCTTCTCCCTCTGACCCTCCCCCGTCTCATGTGCTTGCTCTCTCTCATTCTCTCTCTCTCAAATAAATAAATAAAATCTTAAAAAAAAAAAATTTTAAATATCTTTACTTAAATAAAAATAAAAAGAATGTCAAGCAGTACCACCACGCTCTATGGAGAAAAACAAAGCAGGAAAGGGGCAAGGAGTCGTGTTATTTTAAGTAGTGTGGTCAGAGGACAGCCCCAAGGAAGCAGTATTTGAGCAGAAATAAGTGAGGCAGCAAGCCATGGAGATCCCTGGAGGTGAAGGAAATCGCAAATGCAGATTGCCATGGCAACATGGTTGGTGGGTTCAGAGGTCAGCAAGCTGGCTTGTGTGGAGGGAGTGAAGGAGGGGGGCATAGCAGGAAATGAGGTGAGGAAAGGAGGAGAGTAGATCAGGCACACCACGGTGAGGACTTTGGCTTCTCATCTGAGTGAGGTGGGAGCCATGGGAGGAGTTTAGCAGAGGAAGGACCTGAGACACGATCTGAGTTAGATTTTTTTTTAAAGATTTTATTTATTTGACAGACAGTGGGAGAGGGAAGACAAGCAGGGGGAGCGGGAGGGGGAGAAGCAGGCTTCCCACCAAGCAGGGAGCCCGATGTGGGGCTCGATCCCAGGACTCTGGAATCATGACCCGAGCCGAAGGCAGACGCTTAATGACTGAGCCACCCAGGCGCCCCAAAGATCTGAGTTAGATTTTAACAGAATCTTGGGCTCGTGTGTGGGGGAACAGACTGTAGGGAACCAAGATGAGGAAAGAGGACCAGGGAGGCAGCCGGTGCAGTAAGTGAGAGATGGTGGATCAGGATGATGGCAGAGAAGGTGGTGAGAAGTGGTCGGATTCTGTGGATACTTTAAAGTAGTGCCCAGAGGGGTTGGCTGACAGATTGGCCATTGAATGTGAGAGAAAGAGAGGCGTCAAGGATGACCCCAAAGTTTTTGGTCTCAGTGCCTGGAAATAGAGAGTTGCCATCAACTGAGATCAGGAAAATAGGGAAGGAGGGCTGAGAGAGAAAATCCAGAGTTCCATTTTGAGCGTATTCGAGTTTGAGTTATGTGTTGGACATTGATTTGGGTTGTCAAGGGGGAAGTTGGATGCAATTATCAAACCTTTGGAAAACAATTTGAACGTAGAGAAGGCAATTCGTAAGTCATCAAAAGAAGAAGGGGAAGAGGGACGCCTGGGTGGCTCAGTCGGTTAAGCGTCTGCCTTCAGCTCAGGTCATGATCCCAGGGTCCTGGGATCAAGTCCCGCATCAGGCTCCCTGCTCCGTGGGGAGCCTGCTTCTCCCTCTGCCTCTGCCTCTCTCTCTCTTTCTCTATCTCTCGTGAATAAATAAATAAAATCTTTAAAAAAAAAAAAAAAAGAAGAAGGGGAAGAAACTGACTAAGCACTGTTTGAACTTTCCAAAAGAGAACTACAACTTCTTTTTAAAGAAAAATGGGAGGAAGTAAACAACAAATATGACTTCAAGATATGTGTCACAAACTACCAAACCTAGGATTGAGTAGCAAACTTGAAATTCGTTCTTAGAAAAATATTCAGACCTGGTGCTTTGGAAACAATGCTTTGGAAATCAATGTGTTCAAAGAACAAACAAAATTAAGAACAGAAAAGGGGAAATTACAACAAACAAAAAGCAAGATTATTTTTAATGACCAAATTCCACAGAAATACATTTAAGGGGCACATGGGTGGTCAGTCGATTGAGAGTCTGACTCTTGATTTCTGCTCGGGTCATGATCTCTGGGTCCTGGGATCGGGCCTGCATCGTGCTCCATGCTCAGTGGGGAGTCTGCCTGAAGATTCTTCTCCTCCCTCTGTCCCTCCCCCCGCTCTTGTGCACTCTCTCTAAAATAAATAAATTTAGGGCGCCTGGGTGGCTCAGTTGGTTAAGCGACTGCCTTTGGCTCAGGTCATGATCCTGGAGTCCCGGGATCGAGTCCCGCATCAGGCTCCCTGCTCAGCAGGGACTCTGCTTCTCCCTCTGACCCTCCCCCCTCTCATGTGCTCTCTCTCTCTCAAATAAATAAATAAAATCTTTAAAAAAAATAAAATAAAATAAATTTTTAAAAAAGCGTTACATTTGAAAGCTTCTGTGAAATTGATTTCTTCTTTAAAAAAAAAAAGTAAGGCTGATGCAATAATAAATGAAAATAAATTTTAAAAAAACCACAAAAGACTTTTTATAAATGTATTGAAGAAGAGCTCTCTTAAATGGCACCTGGCCCCAGTGGATTAACAACAGGATTTCCCCCAGCTGTTCATAAAGCTCTGTAAATTGTCCCAGGACATAATTCATTCTACAAGGGAGATTGGTCTTCATAACTCATGCATGTCAATTCTGAATAAAACCCCAGGACTAAAATATGTATTGGTGAGGACCTACTATGTGTACCTATACCAGAAATAGAAAGAAGAGATATCGGGGCGCCTGGGTAGCTCAGTCAGTTAAGTGTCTGCCTTCGGCTCAGGTCATGATCCCAGGGGTCCTGGGATTGAGCCCTGTGTTGGGCTCCTTGCTCAGCGGGGAGCCTGCTTCTCCCTCTCTCTCTCCCTGCCACTCCCCCTGCTCCTGTTCATGCTTTCTCTCTCTCTCTGTCAAATAAATAAACAAAATCTTTTTTTTTTAAAAGAAGAGATAGCAAGAAAGAGAGCTTCATCACTGGGGAGCTCACAGTCTAGTTGGAAAACTGGATGTAGACAAATAAAGATAGTTTTGTTATTTCTAAGGCCTGGGAATGGGTGGAGAAGAAATAAAAATAAAAATGGCTCAGATATTGCCCATGGGGAATTTACAGCGTACCTGGGAACTTGTGTTCCAGAAACTTAACCCAGAGAAGAGAACACTACTCTCTCCCTCGGAGGGGAATGAATCAGAGAGGACTCCCTGGAGAAAGTGTCATTTGAGCAAAATAAGGACGGAAGATTTCAGAGATAAGAGCATGGGCACTAGAGTCAAGTGAACATGGGATCAAATCTCAGTTCTATAATTTCTTTGCTGGGTGATCTTGGGCAAATGACCTCCCTTCTCTGGGCCTCGTCTTATAAAAGGAAGCATCTCCCCTTACTTCCCTGTGTTGGGGTAGGACTTATCTTAAAGGGGAAATTCTATGGAAGATGCAGTCCTGTAGTAATGACCCTACATTCAGGTGCCACTACAATGACTTCAAGATGTGAGCGGGTGAGATCCTCGAGAAGCCCTGTCTCGTAAAACGTCCGGAAGTGATGAAAAGGTTCTGTATCTGCACCACCCCGTATGGCAGCCGCGAGCGACACTGGGCTATTGAGCTTCGAACTAGCAGCTGGTGCAACTGAGGAACTCAATTTTTTACTTGAATTCATTTGCATCCAAAGAGGAACCGACAGCTGGTGATTACCAGATAGGGCAGCACCGATCCGAAGGGCACGCTAGGCAGTGGCACCAGCTTGAGAAAAGGCCTAGAGGCATGAAAATGATACAGCCCAGAGGATCTGTCCTGGTCTCCTGTGACAGCTGTAACAAGGTGACCACAGACTTAGCGACTCAAGAACAGTACAGATTTACTCCATTAAAGTTTTGGAGGTCAGGCATCTACAATCAAAGTGTCGGCAGGCCCCTTCTGGGGCTGCATTCCTTGGCCGGTGGCCCCTTCCTCCCATCACTCTGATATCTGCTTCCACTGTCAAATCTCCTGCTCCTGACTCTGACCCTCCCGCCTCCCTCTTATAAGGACCCTTGTGATTACCTTGGGCCCCCCCAGATAATCTAGGATCCTCTTCCCACCTCAAGACCCTTAATCACAACTGCGAAGTTCCCTTTGCCATGTATGGTCACATATTCCCAGGTGCAGGGGATTCGGATGTGGACCTCATTAGGGGGCCGTTATTCCGTCCGCCACAATGGTCTGCACAGCTAGAACGTAACTGTGTTCAGTGGCAGAGAGAAGCCTCGACTACCAAGCTAAGGAGCTAGGACATAGCCTTTCCTTCAAAACAGAGCCATAATCTGTCACCTTCTCACCTGCCTCTGCTAGTACCCTGACCCAAGTGAACATCACTTCTTGCTCGGACCATGGCAGTAGTCTCTCTGCTAAAGCAGAAGATCCTCATGTCCCTCCCCCACACCCCCATAGTCTAGTCCCCACCAGCAACTAGAGGGATCCTATTAAAATCTAAGTCAGATCAAGACACTTCTCTGGGGTGCCTGGGTGGCTCAGTCATTAGGCATCTGCCTTTGGCTCAGGTCATGATCCCAGGGTCCTGGGATGGAGCCCCGTGTTGGGCTCCTTGCTCAGCAGGAAGCCTGCTTCTCCCTCTCCCACTCCCCCTGCTTGTGTTCCCTCTTTCACTGTGTCTCTCTCTGTCAAATAAATAAATAAAATCTTTAAAAAAAAAAAAAAAAGACATTTCTCTGCTCAGAATAGGGTTGCCTGATTTAGGAAAAAAAAAATTTACAGAATGCTCTCTTGAATTTGAATTTGAATTTCAGATAAACAAATAATTTTTATTTCTTAATTTATTTTATTTTATTTTATTTTTTTTAAGATTTTATTTATTTGCGAGAGAGAGAATGAGAGACAGAGAACATGAGAGGGAGGAGGGTCGGAGGGAGAAGCAGACTCCCTGCTGAGCAGGGAGTCTGATGTGGGACTCGATCCTGGGACTCCAGGATCATGACCTGAGCCGAAGGCAGTCGCTTAACCAACTGAGCCACCCAGGCGCCCCTTGGATTTTATTTTTTTAAGATGTTTATTATTTATTTGAGAGAGAGAGCGAGCCGTGGGGAGGGGCAAAGGGAGGGGAGAGAGAGTCTTAAGCAGACTCCATGCTGAGCATAGAGCCTGGCTCGGGGCTTGATCCCATGACCCTGAGATCATGACCTGAGTGGAAACCAAGAGTTGGACGCTTAACCGACTATGCCACCCAGACACCAGTAAAGATTTTATTTTGAAGTCATCTCTATACCCAATGTGGGGCTCAAACTCACAACCCTAAGACCAAGAGTCACAAGCTCTACAGACTGAGCAGCCAGGCACCCCCAACAACATATAATTTTTTGAAGTATGTTTCAAATATTGCATGGGACATACTCATGCTAAAAAAACAAAACAAAACAAACAAACAAACAAAAAACCCCGTTTTCTTGTTGTTTATCTGAAACCCAAAACCCAAATTTAATTTGGTGTTGTATATTTTATCTGTTAACAGTAGCTCAGAACACTGCCATGGATCTCCAAACACTTGCTATGGCCTGGAAGGCTTTCAAACCCAGCCCCCCACCACCTCTCTCCCTTCGTCTCACTCCACTTTCCCTCTTGCTCCCTCTGCTTCATTCACATTGGCCTCTTCACTCTTCCTGAAATGTGCCAAGCATATTGTGCCTCAGGGCCTTTGTACTTGCTGCTCCCTGTGCTTGACATGCTTTTCTGCCAGATTTAAGCATGACTCCTTCCTCCCTTCCTCAGGTCTTGGCTCAAATATCACCTTACCCAATGGGCCTTGCCTAGCTTACCTAAATCCCTGCCCCACTCAGTCCCCTTTGTCCCCTTTAGGTTGGCACTTGTCACCACTTGATATATTCCATATTTCTTTTTCCTTTGCTTATTGCCTGTCTTCCTCCAATAGAATGTCCGTTTCCTGAGGGCAGGGATTTGTGTCTGTTTTAGTCACTGCTACTTCCCCAGTGCCTATAATAGGGCCTTACACATAGGAGGTGCGTAATGAATGCTTGTTGAATGAATAAATAAAGAAATGATATCATTGAGCTGCTGGATCCAGCTATGCCTGAAGCCAGCCTTGCGAAATCGGATGGACTCACACAAACCAGTTTCCTTCTAGCCTACACGCCCATCTCCGAGACTAGATCATGGCTGGTGGATTTCTGGCTGACCGCATTTTCATCCTTGCTCTGTGACTCCTTCAGGGCCCGGCGACAGGCGGCTGGCAGTGACCTTTGCAGTTGAGTCCTCCCGAAGTACAAGAAGAGCATGGGGTTGAGGCAGCTGTGAGCCAGAGCGAGGCCGTTGACCAGCGCTTCAGCCCGCAGGGCCCCGGCCAGGAGCGCGGAGTGCGGGGCAGCCGCGGTGATTACCAGCCCCAGCAGGTGGTAGGGGGTCCAGCAGACAAAAAACCCCACCACTACGGCCATGCCCAGTGGCCAGCGGTGTCGGGCCACGCGGCACAGAAGGGCCCCGTGGCAGCTGGCCACGACCACCAGCGGCCCCAGGAAGCCAAAAACAAAGCGGGTGGCGGTCACCGCGTTCTCCACCACGGCGGAGCCTCCGTAGTCCACCACACACGCCAGCCGGCGAGGGAAGTGCTCCTGGTGCAGCCGGCGGTAGATGGCCGAGGGCACGGTGAGCAGCGAGGCCACGGTCCAGGCGACCCCGCAGGCTACCTGCACCCCGCGCGCCCGCCCCGCCGCCGCCCCCCAGCTGGGCCTGAGGGCCCGCAGGCAGAGGTCGGCGCTGAGAGCGGCCAGAAGGAGCACGCTGGCGTACATGGACAGCAGGATGCCCGAGGGCAGGACCCGACAGCCCGCCGCCCCGTACGGCCAGTGCCCCCCGCGCGCGATGGCCACCGCCAGGAGGGGCAGAGACGCACAGCAGAGCAGATCCGCCGCGGCCAAGTGGAGGAACCAGGCGGCGCCGACCCTCTGGCGGGCCTCTTTCCAGGTCACCCAGGCCACCATCGCGTTGCCGGGCACGCCCACCAGGAAGACCGCGGCGTACAGCAGGAACGGGGCGGTGCGCAGCGGGTCGGTGGAGACGCAGAGGCCGTCCGCGCAGTCCACGGGCAGATCCGGAACCCCGTCGTAGTCCGCGTACTCGTAGCTGAGAGAAGTGTTCTCCATCCAGGCCCCGGACACCTGAACCGGAGAGAAATCGTGGGAGCTCCTTGACGAAACCCTCAGGCGCCTGGAATCCCCGGGTGTGGGAACCCCCACTAGCCGCTCGGACGCGGACTGCGGCAGCTGCCGATCTCCAGTGCATCCTAATACCGGAATTCTAGAAGACTACCCTCTTAGAACTCGCTGCGGGAATAGTGCCACGTCGGAACCCCCGCAGGTTAGAATACCGGAATTCTAGAATGCCAGAGTGTGAGAACACTAGCTCATGAGCATCCTGGAATTCTGGAATATTACAATGTTAGAACCCAAGCTTACTCGCATCTCGGAATTCTGGAGTATTGCAATGCAGAAAATGATCGTGATTTAAAAAGATATATTTTAGGGGCGCCTGGGCGTCTGCCTTCGGCTCAGGTCATGATCCCAGGTCCTGGGATCGAGCCCCAAATCGGGCTCCCGGCTCACCGGGAAGCCTGTTTCTCCCTCTCCCACTCCCCCTGCTTGTGTTCCCTCTCTTGCTGTCTGTCTCTCTGTCATATAAATAAATAAATAAAATATTTTTAAAATATATTTTGGAATCCCAAAATATTATACTATTAGAACCCCAGCCAATTATTATTTGGAACTGTAGGGCCGCGCTGTGATCCAACATTCAGCGTTGATGGAAATGTTCTTAAAAAAAAAAAAAAAGATTTTATTTATTTATTTGAGAGAGAGAGCACGCGAGAGAGCACAAGCAGGGTGAGGGGCAGAAGGAGAAGCAGACTCCCCACCGAACAGGGAGCCTGATGGGGGGCTGGATCCTGAGACTCTGGATCATGACCTGAGCTGAAGGCAGACGCTTAACCAACTGAGCCACCCAGGCGCCCCTAGAATTTAAAATATTGGAATCCGAATATCCATCAAGAGGGGGAAAGGTTAATATGTATTGACAGCAGGGGAGCCTGGGTGGCTCAGCCGTTAAGCGTCTGCCTTCGGCTCAGGTCAGGATCCCAGGGTCCTGGGATCGAGTCCCACATCGGGCTCCCTGCTCTGCAGGAAGTCTGCTTCTCCCTCTCCCACTCCCCCTGCTTGTGTTCCTCTCTCACTGTGTCTCTCTCTGTCAAATAAATAAATACAATCTTTAAAAAAATATATATATATGTATTGACAGCAAAGGCCCTGAGGTGAGAACATGGTGGTCATGTTCAAGGAACAGCGAGGATGCCAGTGTGGCTGGGGTGGAGTAGGGAGGCAGAGAAGGGGAAGGTAAGAACAGAAAGATATCGTGGACCATGGGGCACACTGTGAGGACATTATCTTTTATTCCACATGAGATAGGGGCCACAGGAGGGTGCTGAGCTGTGAAGCGACATGATCTATCATAACAATAGCAATAATAATAATTATATATATTATATTATTACTATGATAATAATATAATATATAGTAATATATAGTAATATTACTACTATAATAATATATAGTAATATTATTATTAATATAATATTAATATAATAATATAATAGTAATAAACTAATATATCATATATTAGTATTATATATTAAATATATTAAACAAATATTATATATTAAACATATTAAACAAATGCATTAATATATATTTTTAGGGCGCCTGGGTGGCTCAGTCGTTAAGCGTCTGCCTTCGGCTCAGGTCATGATCCTGGAGTCCCGGGATCGAGTCCCACATCGGGCTCCCTGCTCGGTGAGAAGCCTGCTTCTCCCTCTCCCACTCCCCCTGCTTGTGTTCCTGCTCTCGCTATCTCCCTCTCTGTCAAATAAATAAAATATTAAAATATATATATTTTTTATATTATGGATAATTTACTATATATTAACTATATATAATAATATACTATATTATATATAAATATATAATAATATACATATACTATATATAATATATAAATATATAATATAACATATAAATATATAATAATAAGTAAATATATAATATACTATATACTATATTATATATAAATATATAATAATATACATATACTATATAATATATAAATATACAATATAATATGTAAATATATAATAATAAGTAATATAGATTAATACATTAATACATTATATAGTGATATAATAGTTATTTTTACTTTTATAATATAGTAATATTAATATATAATTATATATTATTATTACTTACTATTATTATATTAGTAGTATTAGTATTAGAAGCCACCATCCACTGAGCACTTTGTGTTATGTGTTGGGCATTGCTCCGGGTGCCTTTAAATCTTATATCATTTGATCCTTATAACAACCCTCTGATTTTAATACTATCCTTTTACCCGTACTATCATTGTACCCATTCGGCAGACAAGAAGACTGAGGCCCAGGGACGTAACTTACCGAAGATCATTCAGCTAAGCAAGTAACAGAGCTGAGTTTTGAACTGTGTCATCCCCACTCTGGAACTGCGGGCCCTAGAGCGCATTCACCCAAAAACCTTAGATTCAGGAGACAGACGGCAGCACAGCCGGTGGCCCTAAGCAGACCCGGGCTCCGTAACTCAGTTTCAGTTGGCTCTCTCTTGGTTTCCTCATCTGAGCAATGAGTCACCGAGGTGAACCTACCTCACTGGTTTAGGGGAGGCTTTGTGGAGTTGACGTGTGATAAAGCAGTAAAGGGCTCGGGTGGATGGTAGACCCTAGCCCCCCAACGTCAGCATGACCTGCCCCTGAGGCTCTCTGCTGGCTCTCATGGGCGCTCCCCAGAGCTCTAGCTGGCACTGACCCAACAGGAAAAGCGGAGGGGAAGTTGGAGTGTTGCCCTCTGCCCTCTCCTCCCTGCCAAGTAGTTGCCAAGAGGCCCAGCCACTTGTGTGTGTGTGTGTGTGTGTGTGTGTGTGTTTGGAGTTTGGCCTGCTGCTTTCATATTATTTTCGTCACTAGAGTAAAAGGTGTGCAGCTTTTAAAAATTCAAACCCTCACCAGCTGTGTGACCTTGGGCAAGTCACTTAACCTCTCTGTTCTTCAGCTTCCTCGCCTGTAAAATGAGAATAATACTCTTCCTACCTTAGAGGTGTCACGAGCGTTCAGGAAGCGAATCAGAGTGGAGAGCTGAACGCAGTGCCTGGTCCACAGCGAGCATTAGCTGTGAGGTAGCAGCTGGTACCTGCTGGTACACACGCCCTCTCTCCCACCCTCAAACCCCACCCTGCCCAGCTTCTACTGGTCAAAATCCAGGAAATCTTCTGCATGTTGGCAGCTCAACCAACTGTGGTATTTCCCTTTGAATATACCAAACAGAAATGCAACATCCAAAACCCACTGTGTCATCTCTTTATCTTTTCCACATAATGAATGTGTTTTCGATCTGTTTCCCTATCTGCACACACATCAGCCCTTTCCTACAGCAGCTTGAGTATCAGCCCGCTGGCTGGATGGGCCATGCTCACCAACCAGCCTCGGACTGTAAATAAAGGACATTTAATGATAATCACGAATAGCCTTATTATTTTATCCTCATTTTGTACAGTAAATTTGATTCATATAAAAAACAATGAATTGGGCGCCTGGGTGGCTCAGTTGGTTGAGCAACTGCCTTCGGCTCAGGTCATGATCCTGGAGTCCCGGGATCGAGTCCCGCATCGGGCTCCCTGCTCGGCGGGGAGTCTGCTTCTCCCTCTGACCCTCCTCCCTCTCATGCTCTCTGTCTCTCATTCTCTCTCTCTCAAACAAATAAATAAATAAAATCTTTAAAAAAAACAAAACAATGAATTGTATTCATATAGTTATATATATACAAAACATAATTACCATCATCATCACTATTATTTTATAGCAATTAAGATAGCAGATGACATTTATCCAGCATCTATTATGCACCAGGCATAATCCTTATAACAACTGTATGAAGTAAGAACTATTGTTATGCCCCATTTCCCAAACCGTCAGCTACTTTGGGCTCCACCGTCTCCCCAGCATCTAGAACGGCATCTGGCAAAAATCAGGCACTTCGTTGGTATTTGGTGAGTAAAAGAATAAAGAGCGAAACTGAGGCACAAAGCAGCAAAGGGAACACTTAGGTTTCTTTCGGTTCCTTAAGCTCACAGGCGCCCGTGTGCACGCTCTTGGCACGTGTGTGTTTGTAAATCAGCTAGTCTTGTCAGAACTTCTGCTCTGGGGACCCGTGGGGCTGAATTGACTTAAACCGAACATAGGATACTTCGCCCCTCCCCCCAGAGAAGCATACATATGCTCATCAAAAGACGTGTGCCAGGAAAGACATGTTCACGGCAGTCCCTGATGGGAAACCACCCAAAAAGTCACCCCAAGGAGAATGAATAAACATACCATGGTATGGGGCACCTGGGAGGCTCAGTCGTTAAGCATCTGCCTTTGGCTCAGGTCATGATCCCGGGGTCCTGGGATCGAGCCCCGCATCGGGCTCCCTGCTCCGCAGGAAGCCTGCTTCTCCCTCTCCCTCTGCTGCTCCCCCTGCTTGTGCTCTCTCCTCTCTCTCAAATAAATAAATAAAATATTTAAAAAACATAGCATGATATATTCATGCAGTGGAATACTCTATAGCAGTGAGGATGAACAAACCACACACACAAATGTGGATGGATTTCATACATATACTGCTGGGGAAAGAGGCAAACAGACACGCAGGGGAGGTGACTGAGTGATACCATTCACATCAAGTTCAAAAACGAGCAGAAGAGTTCTGTGGGGGGTGGGTAGCGACTGGGGGAACAGGAGGGCACGTCGGCACTAGGCTTGTGTTATTCCTTGACCCGGGTGCTCAGTACCTGTGTACATTTGGCTCGTGGAGATACACAGAGCTTCCCAGCTCTGACGTGCGTGTGTCTGTTATCTGTGAAAATAAAGTTAAAGCTTCTTTCTTAAGAAGTGGAATTGGAGGGGCGCCTGGGTGGCTCAGTTGGTTAAGCGTCTGTCTTGTGCTCGGGTCATGATCGCAGGGTCCTGGGTTCAAGCCCCACATCGGGCTCCCTGCTCAGTGGGGAGTCTGCTTCTCCCTCTGCCTCTGCCTCTGCCTCCTCCCCCCTGCTCATGCTCTGTTTCTGTCTCTCTCTCTCTCTCAAATAAAGAAATAAAATCTTTAAAAAAAAAAAAGTGAAGTTGGTGAATCGAAGGGCTAGTTCACCGGACAAGTGGCCATTGGGTGGATTATCCAGAAACTGCTGGGGTTCCTGGAGTTTGGAGAATCGTCCTTTGCTGTCACCTGAGTGCACCAGATATGTGGACCCTTTGACCAAAAGCTTTTCTGTTGGGCCGCCGAAGTGAATTCCAAGAGCCTGGAATTCCAATGTAATGGTGATAAGATCCCACCTCTCAAATTGCCGTTTCTGATTCCCAGATTCTGAAAAGAATTAGCCTACAAAGCCGAGATGGCCAAATGCCACCCTCCTGTCCTTGCCTCCCTCTTTCCCTCCATCCTTACCGGCTCTTGTAAGAGGATCCTCATCTTGACCAGATGCCACTCAGAAGCCTGATCCGGGCTCACAGCCAGGACCCGGGAGGTCTGGGGGTCTCTCCCGGCGTCTGGCAGCTGGTGGATTCCTGGAAGTTCGTCCCCCTTGCCGAGGCTCCTAAGGGATGCCTCTCAGCACTGCCACCTCACGGGCCCCAGCCAATCTTAATAACCAGGGGAAAACAGGAGTGGCCTTTTCGTACTCTAAGGGTGTGTTTGTCCTGTATTCTTCCCATGACTCACACATCCCAAAATTACTGGGCAGCAAAGGAAGGTGGGTGGAGAGTTGACCCAGTGTCACCAACCCCAGTTTATCAATGCCATCTGTTCCTGGAAGCTAGACCTGCATGCAGTTTGACCTTGAAGGCCTGGAGGTCTTCACTCTCACTTCCCCGGGGGGCCCTCTGGGGTCATCCTCAGGGAGCACCCACTGCCTGCTACCCGCCTCCCAGCCTCCAAATGTATACCAGCCCCCTCTCTCTGCTCTCTGCAAAGCCTTGAAGACAGATAAATATTCCTCCCGCCTTCCGTGTACTTAGAGAAACAGCTCAGGGTCACATTCCCCACAAAAGGGCCGAGGTCGTCAACCACAGGGCAGACAAAAACACAAACAAATCATATCCCTCCTGTTCCCCCAGTTTCCCGTCTTTGAAGTGGGAGGATGTTGACCGTCGTGGTCCCTAACCTCACTCCCACCACAGGCGCCAGGCCGAGAACGTGAACTTGAGGGCCAGAATGACGAGACTCATAGTCCAGGTCCGCGGTGGGTGAGATCCAGGGCCTCGGCCTCCCTGGGCCTCAACTTCCTCATCTGTGCAGTGGATGTTTTGCCTTGAGCAATACATGGGTGAAGAGATTTCAAGCACATCCGTGGGTGCCCGGCTCACCGGCCCATCGGCTGTGCCTCCCTACGTGTTAAATTAACAATGACGAAAAGAATACAATAGAAATTGTTAAAATGTACATTTTAAGGGCACCTGGGTGGCTCAGTTGGTTGAGTGACTGCCTTCGGCTCGGGTCATGATCCTGGAGTCCCTGGATCGAGTCCTGCATCGGGCTCCCTGCTTGGCGGGGAGTCTGCTTCTCCCTCTGACCCTCCCCCCTCTCATGTGCTCTCTCTCATTCTCTCTGTCTCAAATAAATAAATAAAATCTTTAAAAAAAATAAAATAAAAAATAAAATGTACATTTTAAGAAGGCTTAGCAAGAGGAAGTGGTTCTCCAATTTCAGAACTCTTATTCAGCAGTTCTTTTGTGGCTGTATACTTCTCTCTGTGCATGCTTTGGGTGGAGGGGATATATTTACACATTTCTTTTGATGTCCTTTAGGGAATAAAACCGTGTTGTTAGAGGAAGTTGTTCTGGGCGCCTGGTGGCTCAGTTGGTTAAGCGACTGCCTTCGGCTCAGGTCATGATCCTGGAGTCCCGGTATCGAGTCCCACGTCCGGCTCCCTGCTCAGCGGGGAGTCTGCTTTTCCCTCTCCCGCTCCCCCCCTTCTTATGCGCTCTCTCTCTCTCTCTCTCTCTCAAATAAATAAAATCTTTTAAAAAAAAATAGAGGAAGTTGGTCTGAGTCAACAAACTGGAGCTCACTGCGTGACCTGTGACATCTCCCGGCCCCTCCCCAGGTGACCATGTCTTGGCTGAGCCTTGTCGTGGCCCCAGACCCTCCCGATGAGACAAACGCCCCTTCTATCCCCTCCTGCCATGCTCTGGGAGGCCTCCTCATCTCCCACATCCTATGGGAACCCACCCTGGTCAGAGAAGAGACGAGCATGGCAGAAGCTCAGGGTGGGGACTGTCCTTGATCAGCCCAAACTTCCACTGATCTCAGATTTACAGGAGTGTGTCTCTCAGATCAGTAGAGCTTCCTAAATGCCGTGGTCACTGATCCTGAAGTGCACGTTTCTCAGATTCTGGGGGCCTGAGGTTTTCTGGTGTCCCTAGCGCTGGGGGCTCTTCCCTGAGGGCTGGGGGATGCTGGGGGCAGAGGCCAGGGTCTCCATAGCCTGCAGATGGCTGGGGGTGGAGAGCGGGCATGGGGGGAGGGAGACACAGCTTTTATAGAAAGGGAGGGCTGCTCTGGGTGTGGGATTCCTTTTTACAGCCACTCCGAAAGACGCCAAGTACCAGCCCCTCAACACGGGGGGAGCTAGAAGAAGAAGGACCTTAGACGGTTACATTGACATAGGAAATTGCCATGTTGTGGGTCAAAATAGGTTGGGTGGCACCTGGGTGGCTCAGTGGGTTAAGCGTCTGCCTTCGGCTCAGGTCATGAGATGGGATCAGCCCACATCGGGCTCCCTGCTCGGCGGGAGCCTGCTTCTCCCTCTACCTCTGTGGTTCCCCCAGCTTGTGCTCTCTCTCTCACACACACAAATAAATAAATTAAATCTTTAAAAAAAAAAAAAAGTTTGCATTCCGGCAAATCTGTAACGAGAAAGCAGATTAGTGGTTGCCAGGGGCTGGGGGCCAGGATGGGGTTTCTTTGGGGTGATGAAAATGTTCCAGAACTAGGGAATGGTGACCGTTGCACCCCACTGGGAATGTACTAAATGCCATTAATGGTGAATTTTATGTCGCTCATATTTTATAATTTTTTAAGTAATAAATAATGAGCCGTTACACCCCCTCACCCCAAAATGAGATGAAGTGTGGCAACTTCATGGAGCTCAACCTAACATAATTTTTTAATTAATTAATTTTTTTAAGAGATTTTCTTTTTAAGTAATCTCCACCCCCAATGTGGGCTCGAACCCACAACCTCGAGATCAAGAGTCACACGCTCCACCGACTGAGCCAGCCAGGCGCCCCCAACCTAACACAATTATAGAAACCTGAAAGGGTAAATGAATGCCCAAGATGGGGAAACAAGTCCCTTTTGGACAATGTATATTATTATGTGATATCTGATGCACGGGAAAGAGTGTAGGTAACATCAGTGTAAGCTGATCAGTAAAAGAACAAGGACTAAATATTTTAGTTTTTGCTGGCCAAGAGGTCACTCGAGGTTTCTGTCACAGCTACTCAGTCTGCCTTGGTGGAATGAAAGTAGGCACAGACTGAATGGCCACAGCTGTGTTCCAATAAAACTTTATTTACAAAAACAAGCAGTGGGCCGGATTTAGCCCCAGGCTGGAGTTTGCCGACCCCCGATCTAGATCAAGGACTCTGAAGCGTTGAAATTACAGACTCGTAGAACATTGGAATCACAAGCTATTAGGTCCAAGGGATCCGACAGTGGGAGTCACAGACTATTTGAATCATAGGATTCTAGAACCTGGGAGTGTTAGACATATGGAGCTCCCGCTGTTGGATGTTATAGAAAGGGAAATTTGTAGATGGTCTGGACATTAGTGAAGGAGTCCTAGCCCTCTGCTGTCCAGTATGGTAGCCGCTGGCCCCAGGAGGCTCCTGGGCATTTGGAATGTGGTGCATCTGAGATGCTGTGAGTGGAAAATACACTCCAGATTTCAAAAATGGGTAGGAAAAAGCAATGTGAGATCTCTTGATAACTTTTTATATTGATCACCTAATGAAATGAAAATATTTTAAATATATTTGGTTCAGGGGCGCCTGGGTGGCTCAGTTGGTTAAGCGACTGCTTTTGGCTCAGGTCATGATCCTGGAGTCCCGGGATCGAGTCCCGCATCGGGCTCCCTGCTCAGCAGGGAGTCTGCTTCTCCCTCTGACCCTCCCCCCTCTCATGTACTCGCTCGCTCTCATTCTCTCTCTCTCAAATAAATAAATAAAATCTTTAAAAAAAAAAATTAGGGCGCCTGGGTGGCTCAGTTGGTTAGGCGACTGCCTTCGGCTCAGGTCATGATCCTGGAGTCCCGGGATCGAGTCCCGCATCGGGCTCCCTGCTCGGCAGGGAGCCTGCTTCTCCCTCTGACCCTCCTCCCTCTCATGCTCTCTGTCTCTCATTCTCTCTCTCTCAAATAAATAAATAAAATCTAAAATAAAATAAAATAAAATAAAATAAAATAATTAAAAAAAAATAAATATACTTGGTTCAATAAAATATATCACCCAAATTTGTGTTATCTGATTCTTTTGGTTGCTCTTTGCTTGTCCCTTGCTTAGCTGCTGGAAAATGTAAGCTCCCGTATGTGGCTCCCATCGTATTCCTATCAGACAAGGCGAAATCTGGAGTAATACGCTCCTGGAGGCCAGAAGTGTGGTGCCCGGGGAAGGTCACGTGACATGGATGCGGGGGAGGAGGCTCTGACCCAAGCCCTGGGGAGCCTGGTCTGAGGCATAGGTGGGTGTGTGGGTGACAGGGGACTTCGTGGTGGGGAGTGGGGTGGGACAGGGAATGGACACGGGCAACTCAGCCAAACCCAGTCATCCACTTCCTTTTCCCACCACTTCCTCTTCAGGACTTGTTGACCCAGCAGATCCCCCAAGCCCCAAGATTTGGCAACGGCCTGGCCCTTCAGCCCACTTCCTTCCCAGGCAGGGCTACTCAACACCTCAGAGAGGCCACCTGGATCCCCACTCGCCGGCCTCCAAGTGTTTCTAGAAGACCAGGGGGGCCCAGCTCTTGGTTTTTTTTGTTTTGTTTTGTTTTTTAAAGATTTTATTCATTTCATTTGACAGAGAAAGACCCAACGAGAGAGGGAACACAAACGGGGAGTGGGAGAGGGAGAAGCAGACTCCCTGCCTAGCAGGGAGCCCGATGCGGGACTCGATCCCGGGACTCCAGGATCATGACCTGAGCCGAAGGCAGTCGCTTAACCAACTGAGCCACCCAGGCGCCCACGGGGCTCAGCTCTTGGAACAGCATCTCCTTCCCAAACCAGAGCAAGGGAAAGACCTCACTGCCTGCAGCCCACTCCCCAAACCAGGAAAGCTAGCATCTGACCAGGAACAGAGATAGAGAGAGGGGGGTGGGGGGAGGGGGGATAGAGGAGGAAGTCAAGAAGGACTTTCTGGAGGAGGCTGCACCCTGAAAGAAGGTATAATAGGGACAGGGATGATCGGGGCACCTGGGATGATCGGGGTACCTGGGTGGCTCAGTCAGTTAAGCATCTGCCTTCAGCTCAGGTCATGATTCCAGGATCCTGGGATGGAGTTCCGCATCAGGCTCCCTGCTCAGCGGAGAGCCTGCTTCTCCCTCTCCCTCTGCCTGACACTCCCCCTGCTTGTGTTCTGTCAAATAAATAAATAAAATCTTAAAAAAAAAAAAAAAGGATAAGGACAGGGATGATCTTTTAAAAACAGGTCTGCAGGGGCACCTGGGTGGCTCAGTTGGTTAAGCAACTGCCTTCAACTCAGGTCATGATCCTGGAGTCCCGGGATCGAGTCCCACATCAGGCTCCCTGCTCGGCGGGGAGTCTGCTTCTCCCTCTGATCCTCCCCCCTCTCATGCTCTCTATCTCATTCTCTCTCTCAGATAAATAAATAAAATCTTTAAATAAAAAATAAAAAATAAATAAAAATAAAAACAGGTCGGCAGCCAGAAGACCAGACAGGAAGCAAGGTAGAGACCCAAGTCTGGGAAGAGGGGGGAGCTTCTACTTGGAAGGGTGTCAGGTGGGAAGAGGGTGGCCTCCAGCCTGGGTCCCAGGCACAGGCTTGGTGACTTCGTGGACAGTAGGGCTTCCCTGGGATGGGGATTTGAGGGGAGGGGAAGGCTTGGGAGAACATGACAAGGTCAGTTTGAGTGAGGTCAGTGGGTGCTGAGGCCACATCCTCCAGAGAGCTGTGAAGGTATCGGGTGAAGCTGTAAATGTGGGCAGCATGCTGGAGAGAGAGAACTCCAGAAAGCCAACATTTAAGGGCCGAGGAAGAAACTCTACTGATTGGAGGTGGTAGGAAAGGGTCGTAGAGAGAGGACGCCCAGCTGTGGGAAGAGGGTGGGGAGGGATGTTGGCTGTCTAGCTAGAAAGGACATCCAAGATCCCAAGGGGCTTCCGGGGTGGTACCAGGCGCCTCCCCCCACCAACCTGAGGCTTAGGTCTCCCCAAAGACTGTGGTGCCTGAGGATCTATCCAGGTATCAACATTTACTACCAAAACCACACACAGCCCCTTCTAGAAGCCCAGCAGAGCACCTGTCCTCTGTGCTCAGACAGTGTCTTTATTTTTTTTAACTTATTTATTTACTTGAGAGAGAGAGAGAGAGCACACACACACACACACACACACACACACGAGTGGGGGGGAGGGGCAGAGGGAGAAGGAGAGAGAGAATCTCAAGCACACTCCGTGCTGAGCGGGGAGCCCGACATGGGGCTCGATCCAAGGACCCCGGGATCATGACCCAAGCCAAAATCAAGAGTCTGATGCTCAACCAACTGAGCCACCCAGGCACCCCCAGACCGTGTCTAAATAAAAGTTGTACCCAGGCAGACGCAACCATACTGTAGTAACAGGATCCAACGACATTGGCCACAATCGTGCAAGATCCCAGCCCAGCGCTGCAGGCTGTTCCCTGGGCTCAGCCTGCTCTTGCAAAGATGGAGGACAAGGCTATATCCACGTTGTCCACTTTGGAGGCCACCAGCCCTGCATGGCTCCTGAGCACTTGAAATGGGCCAGTCTGAATTGAGACGTGCTGTGTGTAACATACACACAAGATTTTGAAGACTTGGGGGCGCCTGGGTGGCTCAGTCAGGTAAGCAGCTGACTCTTGATTTCAGCTCAGGTCACGATCTCAGGGTTGAGATTGAGCCCTGAGTCGGGCTCCCTGCTGAGAATGAAGCCTGCTTAAGATTCTCTCCCTCTCTCTCTTCCTCTGCCCCCCTCCCCCCACTCACCTGCACTCTCTCTCTAAAATAAATAAATAGATCTTTAAAAAAAAGATGGGCATCTGGGTGGCTCAGTCGGTTAAGCGTCAGACTTGATTTTGGCTCAGGTCATGATCTCAGGGTTGTGAGATCGAGCCCCATGACGGGCTCTGTGCTCAGTGAGGAGTCCGTTTGAGATTCTCTCCCTCTCTCCCTGCCTTTCCCCCTGCTCGCACTCTCTCTCTCTAAAATAAATAAATAAAATCATTAAAAATATATTTTGGTTATATTAAGTTAGGGAAAATATAGTATTGACTATATTAATATTTTATATATTAAATATTGTTATATAATAATATAATAAAATATATTAATAGCATTATACTATATTATATAGTATTAATATTTTAATATAAATTTTTTATATTATGTAAGTTATGTTTTATATTATCTAATTGTAAATATAATTTTAAATAACATAATTATGTAACTGTTATTCATACAATATATAACTGTATAGTATATAATACTCATATGATATATCATTCATATAATTGTTTTTTTTTTTTAAAGATTTTATTTATTTGACAGAGAGAGATACAGCGAGAGAGGGAACACAAGCAGGGGGAGTGGGAGAGGGAGAAGCAGGCTTCCCGCTGAGCAGGGAGCCCGATGCGGGGCCCGATCCCAGGACCCTGGGACCATGACCCGAGCCGAAGGCAGACGCTTAACGACTGAGCCACCCAGGCGCCCCTATCATTCATATAATTGTTAACATAACATATTTTATCGTAAAATACATCACTATTATTTCATCTGTTTCTTTTAAATTTTTAAAGTTCATTAATTTATTTAAGTTATCTCCACACCCAACGTAGGGCTAGAACTCACAAGCCCGAGATCAAAGAGTCTCACGTTCCACCAACTGAGTCAGCCAGGTGCCCCTGGTTCTCCTTAATTTTTTAGTGTGACAACTAGTAAATTGAAAACTACCACGCGGCTCACATCATATTTCTGTTGGACGGTGCTGGTCTGTATAATATTTCTAGCCAATCCACACACAAGCACGCACACACAAAATACCAAACAGACATGTTTTAAAGTCATTTATAAATAACACAACGTTACAATGCTTATTTTTTTTAATTTTCATTATTCAAGTGCTGCAGACTAGTTTTCTCTTCTTTAAGATTTATTTATTTATTTTAGAGAGAGCATGCATGAGCAGGGGAAAGAGCAGTGGGGGAGGGAGAGAGAATCTTAAGCAGACTCCACGATGTGTTCAGACAGCCCCTCCTCCCAAAGCAGGGCTCAATCCCAGGACCCTGAGATCATGACCTGAGCCGAAATCAAGTCGGCTGCTTAACCGACTGAGCCACCCAGGGCCCTCAGACTAGTTTTTTGTTTTTTGGGTTTTTTTTAAGTCAAAAGGTTACATGATTGATAGAGCATTCCTTGAAAGGGCAAATTTGGAGAGTGGAATCATGGTTGCCAGGGGTCCAGGACAGGGCTGGGAGCGTGGAGGGACGTGAGGGTGACTGACAAAGGGCATCATCAGGGATCCTAGTGGGGATGAAAATGTCCTGCCCCTCGAGTGTATCAATGTCAACATCCTAGTCGTGATCTTATAACGTCATTTTGCAAGAGGTTCCCATAGTGAAGCAGATCAAGGGCATACAAGATCCCTCTGTATCATTACTTACAACTGCATGTGAATCTACAGTGATAGCAAAATTAAAAGTTCTTTTTTTTTTTTTTTGAGAAGTGCACACAAAAAAGCAGTTTGTAACAAAGTAAAAAGTCAAATTTCCCTGTGACCATCTTCCCCCCACCAGGTGCCCAACCAATGTTTTCCAACCCCTCCCAGCACGCCTTCCTCAACACCTGCTTTTCACCAGAACCCTGTAACATCTTTTTACCTCATGCATTTTCTCAAAACCCAATTAAGTAACACTTTAACTCTCTGCTTGTCTTTAAATCAGCTCACTTAGAAAAGCTTAGCCAGTGAATTTTGCTTTGTCCTTGACAAGAATACCTTTTGAGAGGCTCCTTTCCCCAGCTCTCTGTAAAATAAATACATCACTATTGTTTAAAGGTTAGACTGTTTCCATTTGTCTGTTTTCTCTGTATCCAATGTGTTCTATTCACCGACTCCCCCTGCACCCAGCAGACAGACAGGGCGCCCTTTGGGGGTGCTCCAGGGTAATACCAGTTTCTGCTTGTTTTCCAAAGCCCTTGGACAGAAAGAAAAGTTGAGGCTCCCTAGAGGGACCCGTTCATCCTGAAAGCGAGGGAGGACCAGTCTGGAAAAGATGGAAAGGAATGGAGGAGGGTTCACTCAAACATCAGCACCCAAGGGCTGGGGTCAGAGAGGCCAAGAGCAAAGGGACAGGTGGGAAAGGGGGAGCACTGAGCAGACGGTGGCCGGAAGACCCTCCCCTCACACCACATGGTTCTTCACGGCTGGGGTGTCCACCGTGGAGAGGGTGAAGGACCTGCTCTCCCTGCCCACAGACTCCTCGGTCAGCACCTGCCGGAGCGTGGCCGGGAGGGACTTGAGGAAGCGGGTGTGGAATCCCTGGGCTGCCACCACGTAGATGATGGGGTTTATACAGCAGTTGATGTAAGCGAAGGCCACACACAGGGAGTCCAAACTGGACACGGAGGTGAAGATTTCCGAGTTCCTGTGGAACAAGGCCAGCATCATCCCCGTCACCTGGTAGGGCAGCCAGAAGACGAAGAAGCTCGTCACCACCGCCACCACCACCTTGAGCGTCTTGGTGGAGCGGGTGGCGCTGCGGCTCCAGGTCCGGATCAGGAGGAAGGTGTAACAGATGCTGAGCGTCACCAGCGGCCACAGGAAGCCTATGACCAGCCGCAGGATGGCCACGCCCCTCTCCACCGGGAACCCACTGGGGCCGTAGTCCAGGCCGCAGATCAGCCTGAAGGGAAAGTGCTCCGTGCGCACCCGGCGGAAAAGGAAGGAGGGGATGGTCAGCAGCAGGGCCACGCCCCAGGCCACGCTGCAGGCCACCCAGGCCACCCACGCCCCTCGGTAGTTCTGGCACCAGATGGGGTTAAACACCAGCAGAAAGCGGTCGGCGCTGATGACGGCCAGGAGCAAGATGCTGGCGTACATGTTGAGCAGGATGAGAGAGGGCAGGATGCAGCAGGCAGCATTGCCGAAGGGCCAGTGGCCATACTGAACGATGGAGGCAAACAAGATGGGCAGTGCCAGGCAGGACAGGAGATCGGCCACTGCCAGGTTGAGAAACCAGATGGCATTGATGGTCCGCCGCACCTCGTAGCCCGTCACCCAGACCACCAGGGTGTTGCCTGGCACTCCCACCAGGAAGACGATGGTGAAGATTACCAGGGCAATCGTGTTGGAAACAGACAGCTGGGGGGCGCTGGGAGACTCATCCACAGGCATGTTGGGGTCCAGGGTGGCAGTCCCATAGTCCGGGTACTCCAGGGTGCTGTAATACGCGGAGGCCTGGGTGGAATCAGAGAGGCAAGAGGAGGATGAGTCTGCAGACAGGTGCCAGGGGCCCGTCGGAGCTCCGTGGCTGGAAGCCCCAGGTTCCTCCCCAGGAAAAGGGGGGTGTTAAGGACTGAGAGGCAGCTAGGGTGTCATACCACTTATAAGAGTGGAGTCTCCGGGCCACCCTGTCGCCTCCCCGTGAAGTCCCTGGACATCCCTATGATCCAGCAACCAAATGGTTAAAATGCAGTCCTGCTGCAACGTTGTAGTCACTGTCCATTGTGACTGGCCGGTACACAGGACACACTGCTTCTTAGCTATTTTTAATGTCATCGACAAACTGAGATGATATTACTGGGTAGTTTCCCCACGGCCACCCACCACCACCATCACCCGCTTTTGCTGCCTCCCACCCACTGAGGCAGCTCCGTGCTCCGTCTGGCAGGGGCTCCCCAGAGAAGGCAGTGGCTCAGCAGGGCCTCACATACTGGGGCACAACATTTAAGTGAGGGGAAAGGGGGAACCAAAGAAACTCAGGGGCGCCTGGGTGGCTCAGTCGTTAAGCGTCTGCCTTCGGCTCAGGTCATGATCCCGGGGTCCTGGGATCGAGCCCCGCATCGGGATCCCTGCTCTGCGGGGAGTCCGCTTCTCCCTCTCACTCTCCCTCTGTGCTCTCTCTCTCAAATAAATCAATAAAATCTTGGGAAACAAAAAGAATGATGGGGACATGTCAAAAGGACACGAGAGCCTGGGAGGGACCCCTAGTCAAAATTGAGCCAATTTGAGTATATAATGATGATGATGATGATGATGATGATGATGTTATGGAATGAAACACATTAATATATAAAGATTTATGAGTTCAAAATGATAATAAAAACAAGCAAACCCATTGGTCACTTTTTTCCAGAAAGGGAACAAATCAAGCATTTATCCTGCCATTTCGCACAGGGTACATTTCAGGGAAAGCAAGAGTCAATGTGGGAAAGTCTTCCTTTAAAGAAAAATGTAAGAATAATACCTGCAGCTGGAATTACAGAATTCAGGAAATAATGGGTCTGGATGGTGGCCATCAACATCTGATAAAACCCTCGGGTGAAAGACCGCTGGGAACTTTACAATAAACAGGCTGGGCTCATACCCCAAACCGGCTAATCAACCTCAGCATCCGGAGAAGAGAGACAATCGGACATTCTGTTCTATGTGATGTGATGCTTTAGAAAGGACACAGCCCCACCTATGAGTAATTCTTGCAAATGAACAAATGTGAGTCTAATCAAGGTTCTAGATCAAAAACTACCAGTCTTGGTGCACCTGGGTGACTCAGTCGGTTGAGTCTCGGTTTTGGCTCGGGTGGTGATCCCAGGGTCATGGGATTGAGCCCCATGTTGGGCTCTGTGCTGGGCGTGGAGCCTGCTTGGGATTCTCTCTCTCCCTCTGCCCCTCCCCCCACTCTCGTGTGCTCACTCTCTCTCTCAAAACGAAACAAAACAGAACTACCAGTCCACAGGAAAAGCAGGGGAGAGAGGAACATGATAAAAAACACCACAGGGACAAAATCAGATCACAGGAAACTCTACAGGACGAATGGTCTGTTTATTACCACAAATAAATGGCATTGTTAAAAAAAAAAAAAAAGAAGGAAAGGAAATTGTCATTGATTAAAAGAGACTTAGGGGGGGCACCTGGGTGGCTCAGTCGATGAGCATCTGCTTTCGGCTCGGGTCATGATCCCAGGGTCCTGGGATCGAGCCCTGCATCAGGCTCCCTGCTCCACGGGAAGCCTGCTTCTCCCTCTCCCATTCCCCCTGCTTGTGTTCCCTCTCTCACTGTCTCTCTCTCTGTGTCAAATAAATAAATAAAATCTTAAAAAAAAAAAAATAAAAGAGATTTAGGGGCATATCAAGCAAAGGTAATACAGAGACCTCATTTGGATCCTGATTGGAAGAATCAACTGCAAAATCAGACATTTTTGAGACAACCTGGGACACTCAAAAATGGAGTGGGTATTTGGGGTGCCTGGGTGGCTCAGTCGGTTAAGCGCCTGCCTTCGGCTCAGGTCATGATCCTGGAGTCCCGGGATCGAGTCCCGCATCGGGCTCCCTGCTCGGCGGGAAGTCTGCTTCTCCCTCTGACCCTCCCCCCTCTCATGTGCTTTCTCTCTCTCATTCTCTCTCTCTCAAATAAATAAATAAAATCTTTAAAAAAAAATGGAGTGGGTATTTGACAACAATAAGGAATCGGTGCTAATTTTATTAAGGATGATGTGGTTTTGTGTTTATGTTTTTAAAAAAGGATAAAGATACATAGCCAGTAAAATAGGATGTCTTGGATTTGCTTTAAAACACTCCAGCAATGAAGCGTGCCTGGCTGGCTGGCTCAGTCAGTACAGCATGCAACGCTTGATCTCAGGGTTGTAAGCTTGAGCCCCACGATGGGTGTGGAGATTACTTTAAAAAATTTTTTAAAGCCTTTTTTTTCTTTTTTAGAGAAAGAGTGTGCACGCATGCATGCATGTGAGCAGGAGGTGGGGGGGGAGGGGCAGAGAGAGAGAGAGAGAAGCCCAAGCAGGCTGCACACCCAGCCCGGAGCCCTACATGGGGCTCGATCTCACGACCCTGTGATTATGACCTGAGCCGAAATCAAGAGTCTGACGCTTAACTGACTGAGCCACCCAGGCATGCCACCCCCCCAAATTTAAAGATCTTTAAAAAAAAATTTTTTTTTCAAAAAAACACTCCAGCAAAAGAAATCGCTGGGAGGCAGGAGACAGGAAGGGAGGGGAGGACTGTGGGTGACTAAGAACAGCAAAACATGGATAACTGTTGAAGCAGGGTCATGGGTACACTAGGGTTCACAGTATCATTCTCTCTACTTCTGTGTGTTTGAAATTTTCCATAATAAGACAAAATAAAGAGTAGAGGGGTCCTGAGCACTTCTTCCCAAGCTGAGCTGCTGAGAATACCATGCCCCCCTAAGAAAGAAAGTGTCTGTGAGTCGCAGTTGAGCTGGAGAAAGCATTATAGGCAAATCCGTGCCCCAGAGGCACCAGACACAGCAGGAAAATCCCCCTGGAATGATTGTACAGAAGCATCCAGGATTTAGACAGCACTTATCATGTGCCAGACATAGCATTAGCTCTTCCAGTCCTGGCCACGCCCCCTAAAAGTTGGTGCCATTAATGTGCCCATTTTCTTGATGAGGACACGGAGGCACAGGAAAGTAAAGTAGCCTGTTCTAGGTCATGTGGTTAGGAATTCAAACCTATATAGGCTAGCACGCAAACCCCGGGCAGGCTGCCCCTGACCATTTCCAAGAGGGGCTGTGGACAGAGGAAGAAACTTCGGTGGTGAGCTCCGTGGCCCTTGGAGCTAGCCCATCCCTGAAGGCCACTTTGTCACCAACCCAGGGAAAGGAGACAGAGAGGAAGAGACATGGCTGCTACAGAAATCTCCAGAGCTGGACATTTAGCACACCTGGATTTGCAGGCTTTGGTTCATACCCACCGAAAACACCCACCTTGTGGATTATATAAGATGACCAGTGTTCGGGCCCCCAGCCAGCCGAGTGCCTGGCACTCAGTATGGGGACAAGAAAGGGCAGCCAATATGACCATTATTTCTTGGTGTTATGATGATTGAAGAGCTCAGATCTTTCCCTGAACCACTCTTTATTTCTCAGTCCCTTTATGTTGCCAGAAGGCGGGCCAGGCTGGTGGCCCTGGGGTCCTTGCTGGGGGACCTATATCAGGGATTACATCATTATTCAAAGGGAAAGTGTCAATGTCAGCTGAGATGGGGATGAGCAGGGTGTGGTAGGTCCACGCCATAAAATAGGATTCAGCCCCAAAAGAACGAGGTGGGCCACAGTGTAGGTATCTTCTGGGGGTGATGATGATGTTCTGGAAACAGAGCTCAGGGCTGCATGACAGAGCGAATGTACTACAAACACCACTGCGTTGTACAGTTTAAAATGGTGAATTAATTATCTGTTATGTGAATTTTACTTAATTAAAAAAAAAAAACACACGCCAGCTTCATGAAGCCAAGGGAAGGGTGAGGGATTGTTCCTCGCGAACGGGGACCACACAGGCAGGACAACCAAATGCCATGTGACATGCTGGGCTGGAGTCCAGAGCAGGAAAAACCCATTTGCCGCAAAGGGCATATTCGAACAACTGAGCAAGTTTGCTCAATCTGTAGCCCAGACAATAATATTGCACCAAATGTTACATTTCCCAACAATGATAATTGTGCTCTGCTCATGTCGGTGATGGTTAATTGGTCTTGAGAAATGAACACTAAGGTATTTGAGGGCCAAAGGGCATGACGCCTACCACTTACTCTCAAATTGTTCAGAAAAAAAGATGATAGATATATAGATCGATAGATTGATGATAGATAGGCAAATGATTGACTGATAAAGCAAATTTGGAGAATCTGGGTAAAAACTATACTATATGGGAGTTCTTTGTATTATTCTTGTAATTTTTCTGTAAGTGTGAAATTTTTTCAAAAGAGAAAGTTCAAATTGTTGAAATATTTCTATTGGTAAATAGCCCCTGCTGGGAGCCTTACCCCTACCATCCCCCACCCCCACCCCCCCTGCCTCCAGCACCCTGGCTTCTTCCCATTTTCTTCTGGGACCCACCCACCCCAATCCCCATGCTCCAGTTACTAAAGGGTTAATGCCAGGCACAGCAGGAGGCCCCAGGCCCCCCCCTTTCCCGCCCCCCCACCCCCTTAGGCACCTTAGGGTCTGCTCAGTATTGTGTGTCTGCCCTGGACCCCTAACATGAAGCTTTTGCCCGAGTGACTCAGACTCCAAAGGGGAGCATCGGTCCCCACACCCTGTTCTCATGCTCCCTACTCCTCTCATCAGCTGACAAAGCTCCTTCCTGGCATGAGCTCATGGGGCCCTTTTCCCTTCCCTGACTTCATGAGGGCAGGGAAAAAAAAAAAATGCTGATTCTAACACCCTGCCGCTTTCAGGATCCTCCCAGTGCAAGTGGCTTAAAAAGTTTCACCCTTGGGCGCCTGGGTGGCTCAGTTGGTTAAGCGACTGCCTTCGGCTCAGGTCATGATCCTGGAGTCCCGGGATCGAGTCCTGCATCGGGCTCCCTGCTCGGCAGGGAGTCTGCTTCTCCCTCTGACCCTCCTCCCTCCCATGTGCTCTCTCTCTCATTCTCTCTCTGAGATAAATAAAATCTTTAAAGGGCGCCTGGGTGGCTCAGTCGGTTAAGCGACTGCCTTCGGCTCAGGTCATGATCCTGGAGTCCCGGGATCGAGTCCCGCATCGGGCTCCCTGCTCAGCAGGGAGTCTGCTTCTCCCTCTGACCCTCCTCCCTCCCATACTCTCTCTATCTCAGTCTCTCTCTCAAATAAATAAATAAAATCTTAAAAAAAAAAAAGTTTCACCCTTGCAGCGTCCCTACAAAGATGGGAAATAACCAGAGTGTCCAGCACGAGGTGACTAGCCGGCTAAATGACGGATGACACATCCAGAACAACAAAACGCTACGCAACTATCTGAAAGAATGAGGTGTTGATGCACTGATGTGGAAGGAGCTCCGAGATCTAGGGGGGCAGCTAGAAAGCAAGGACCAGGGGCGCCTGGCTGGCTTAGTGGGTGCAGCGTGCAACTCTTGATCTTGGGGGTTGTGGGTCCGAGCCCCACTTTGGGTGTAGAGCTTACTTAAGAACAAAAATATATATTTTTTAAATAAAATAAAATAAAATAAAATCTTAAAAAAATAATAAGAAAAAGCAAGGACCAAATGGTGCATAAAGCAGGCTACCGGCAAAAGACTCTCTTCCTCTCCCTCTTCCTCCTCCCCTCCTGTGTATCTCTGTCTCTGCTTCTAGCCTGTACCTGTCTCTCTCTCTCTCTCTCTCCAGAGCAGCTCTAGAGGCAGAGAGAGGAAGCTCGTACCAGTGGTTGGCCCTGGGGAGGGGGAAGGGAGGGAGGGAGGAGGAGGGGCTGGGCAGTCGGGGGGGTGGGGGGCAGGCACTGGAAGGAAGCATTTCACCGTATGTATTTTTGTTCCTCTTGTATGAGAAAACCACACCAGTGAGTGCACTGTCCATTCCAAGAAACAGACATTATACAGCAAATACAAAAGAATTTGTGGTTCCACAGTTCTAGGCAGAATTCTTCACGGCACTAATGTTAATCAACTGGGGACCCTGACACACCTGGCACTTGCCCGTGGGGGTGCTGCGGTCTACGAGGAGGGACGAATGAACCCCCAAGTGGTGAGGACTGAGTGTTTGATGGAGGGCACAGCCCGGTGCGGGGTGTGGACGGGCTGCAGCCCCATCCGATAGAGCGTTCTGCGCCTGTCCTTGGTGGTGGCCACCAGCCACATGTGGTTGCTGGGTGAGGGAAAGGTGGCCGACGTGTCTGAGGACCTGCATTTTTAATTTGGGCGGTTTAATTAAATTTCAATAACCACACGCGGCTGGTGGCTGCCCAGTCGGACAAGGCAGGTCTGGGGCTATGAAGGGACCAGACACTGTTCTAAGCCCTTCCCAGGTGTTAGTTCATTAATTAACCAATAACAGTATTTAAGTCCCCAACAACCAGAAGCGTGGGATACTATTGCTCCTAACTTCACAGGCCCAGGTTTTTTTTCCCCAAGATTTTATTTTTAAGTAACCTCTACCCCCAACGTGGGGCTCGAACCCATGACCCCGCGATCAAGAGCCACACACTCTACCAACTGAGCCACCCAGGCGCCCGTGATGGGCCCATTTTAAGAGCCCTTGTCTATTGTGGACAGGAAGAGCTCCAGAGCAGAATCTGGGAAGAAGAGGAGAGTGGAACTGTTCAGGTGACGTGAGTGACAGGGTGGTGGCCCTGAGGAGACATGCACGGATCAGAGAACGGGGTGAAGGAGAGGACACAGTACTTACAAGAATAGCAATCACCTTCGTCAAGCTCTGTTCTCAGCCCTTTGCCTGCATTAGCTCATTGAATCCAAGAACAACCCTCTGAGAGTTGTTCCTATTGCAACCTCCATTTCACAGATGGGAAAACTGAGGCTCCTCTTAGAGTTTAAGGGAGCTTCCCGAGTCCTCCCTGCAGGTAGCAAGTGGCAGAGGTAGGAGAGAATTTCTGAGAGCTCGAGCCCTCTCTGAGTGGCTACCAGGTCTACGGTACTGTGGGGGGTGGGGGGAGAATGCGTTCAAAGACAAAGCCACAGGTGAGAGCCAGGGAATGTGCTACCCACCAGAAAATGAAAGGAGGTCAGCGTGGCCGGCAGGTGGCCAAGACGAGGTTGGAAGATCCACCCATGCCATGTTCATGCTCAAGAATTTGTATCTTGGGCGCCTGGGTGGCTCAGTTGGTTGAGCGACTGCCTTCGGCTCAGGTCATGATCCTGGAGTCCCGGGGTCGAGACCCGCATCGGGCTCCCTGCTCAGTGGGGGGTCTGCTTCTCCCTCTGACCCTTCCCCTCTCATGCTCTCTGTCTCTCATTCTCTCTCTCGCAAATAAAAAAAAAATAAAAATAAAAATAAAAAAGAATTTGTATCTTATCCTTGGGTCATGGGGAGCCATGGGCGGTGCTTGAGCTGCAGAGGGGCTAGGTTAGTTTCAGTTTAGAAAGATCCCTCTGGTCGCTGAAAGAAGGTGAGATGAGAGGCAGCAGGAACAGAGAGCAGCTGAGGAGGAGCTCCAGGCCACTGAAGATGGGAGCACAGATGGGGCGTTGGGGGGTCATGGCCGAGAGAAGGAAGCCAAGTAGAAGGATTTGAAAGCACCGAGGAGAGGCATGATAAGGACACAGTCATGCAGCTGGTGCGCCGTAAACTCTGCCCCAGGCCCTAGCCTCCCTTGCCTGGCTTCCGGTAGGGGACCCTTCCATCCCTCCTGATCCTTCCAGTAAGGGAAGTCCTGCCAACCATGCCCCCCTTAAAGTGGAAAAAACAGGTTCCCTTAGGGACGCTGTCAGAGCCAGTAAATACACAGGAGGCAAGGTGGGCTTCCCCCTGCCCCGAACATCCCCCTCTCCATTCTTACAAGCACACAACATCTTTAAATAATCCACCCACAGAACCACATGGAGCCACAGAGGTTACATCCTCGGAGAAATGGGATATGAGAGTGAGGGTGGGCATCTCAACTCCCATTGATTTTCTTGAATTGCACGACGTCTGTGACCCCACGACACGCACAGTTTTTAAACCCCGCGAAAAACACAAGCCTCCAGGTCCTTGGAGGATGCAGTGAACTGCCTCGCAGTTTGGCAAAAAAAAAAAAAGAGTTTGATGGGCAGGTGAGGGTGCGGGCGGACACTCTCTGTAGGTGGGAATTATAAGCTGGTATAACTTGTGGCAAGATCCGTTAAAAGAAAAATGCCCGTGGACTCAGCCTTTGCAGTTCTGGAAACCCAGACTTGGGCCAAAGATGTAACTTTGGTTTTAAAGGCAAAATATGGGAAACAACTAAGATTCGCCATTGAGAGTGGATGGACCAGCCCAGTAGACTATAAAGAAAGAAGGAATTCCCTTGAAATACTCAGGGATGATAACAGTATCTTCCTCATAGATGTAAATGCAAAGAGCATAGCACAGGGCCTGGCATGCAGTAAGCGCTCAATAAATACTGGTTAATGATACTCTACATTAGTCATGAAAAAAAAAAAGCAAGATGCAGGCTAATGTGTAGAATGTACTTCTATTTGCAGGGGGGAGAAAGGATAGACAAGTCACATGCATTGAGCACCAACTGTATCCCCGTAAGAGCTTTCTGTATATTATTTAGTTCTCTCAATGAGCCTATGATGTAGGTTCTAATTCTGTAGGATTGTTATCCCCATCCTCAAGGTAAAGAGAAGGAAGCCCAGATAAGATGAGTCCTTTTCTAGGCTTCCTGTGACACACGAGAAGCAGAATTTGAAGCTTATTTCAATTTGACCCCCTTGCCAAACTACCCCCTACTTCATTCCCTGCACCTCTGTCCTTGAGTACCTGTAGACTGATTCCGGAAGGATCCAACACACACTGGTGCCTACAGTTGCCTCTGAGGGCCGTAGCAAGGAGTCCAAGGCGCTGGGCTGGGCAAGGGAGAGTGACTATTCACTGAATACCCTTTGGTATTTGGGACCATTTTATGGAAAGGAAAAGAAGGCGAAGCCAATAGTTGGTTTCTCAAAGTCCAGCTGGTCCTCGTCAGGTCTCAAAAGTGGGATGAGGCAATGTCAAGCCCCTCCCTGGTCAGCTAATGTGTCCTCCATTTCCCCTTTCACCCAGATGAAGCAAGATGAGAACGTCTAGCGCGGCAGGTACCAAATCACAGCCCTGCCTCTCTCTAACCCAGCCCTGGGGGCACAGGTGTGCATGAGGTGGGGAAGCGGGGCCCTCCCTGGGCCTGGAGACAGTCTCCCTCTGACACCCACAGAATCCATGAGACAGGCTGGGTCAACCACGAACCGCTGAAGGACCCGGGCCATTTCTGCTCCTGCCTGGGCCTCGGTTTCCCTGTCTCTACAATACAGAACATCTGAAAGTCCGGGTGGATCGCTATCTTTCTTCCAAGCTGGCTCTTTGCAGCCTCCCAGCCTTCGCTCCTGCTGTTCCCACTGCTGAAAGACCTCTCCTGGATCCCTCCACTTGAGGATGAGTGTCATCTAATCAGACCCAACACATGGGTTTCCTGCCCTGGCGACCTTTCGGATCCCAGCCTAGGGCATCGAGGCACCTATAATCCCATGACAATCTTCCTTCTTAGCTGCATCCCAGCCCCGGAGAGTCTGAGATGAGGGTCAGGGGAGCAGGGAGGAGATGGAGGACAGAGAGAGGAAGAAGGAAAGGGAGAAAGAGTACAAAGGGGAGAGGTGGAAGGGGGAGAGAGACCCAGCAAGGAAAGGAGGTGTCCGAGCCCACGATCCCTCTGGGGAACTCACCATGTTCAGGTCTCCCAAGATCCCCGCTGATCAAAGGTCCTTCCTGCCCACAGACTGTGTTTTTTAAGCCCCAAGGGAGGGTGCAGATCACAGGGAGGAAATGACCAGGCTTTCCCCTCTGGGGCTCTCATTGGTCTGCACACTGGGCACCCCGTCTGGGGCTGCTTCTGTGGGCCACTCACCCAGAGAGCTCTGGACACCTCCTTCCAGTCAGAGGAGGGAGGCTGGGCTTGCAAAACTGAGGAAGTCCCTCGCCTGACAAGGGTGCGATCCAGATAAAAGAGCCCCCTGCCCTGTTCTAGGCTCAGCCCCTCTCTTGGCCTCAGTTTGCCCATTTGGGACCTTCTAAAAGCTGCAGAAAAAGCTCAGAGGTCCAACTGCTCAAATTCCCCCTGGGGGTTCTGGGGCACAGGGATGGTGAGCTCCAGCCTCCCAGCCAGTTTGCTTGGAGGCCCAGAAAGGCCAAGCAGGTCTGTGGAGGTGGTCCAGGACTTGGGGACTGTTACATCCTCCTGCCTTGGGTTTGGAAGGTGGCAAACCAACCCAGGACGGAAGTCTGAAATCGAGATGACGCAGGGCTGCTCTCTCCACTCCCCAGAGGCGCTAGCAGGGAATCGGTTCCTGCTTCTTCTAGCTTCTGGTGACTGCTAACATTCCTTGGTTGGTGGCCGTCACTCCAATCTCTGCCTCTGTGGTCACACCTCCTTCTCTCCTACTGTGGATTGCAAACTCCCATCTGCCTCTCCCATATAAGCCCTTGTGATTACATTTAAGATCCCTCTGGATAATCCAGGATAACCTCCCATTTCTTTTTTTTTTTTTTTTAAGATTTTATTTATTTGACAGAGAGAGACACAGCGAGAGAGGGAACACAGCAGGGGGAGTGGGAGAGGGAGAAGCAGGCTTCCTGCAGAGCGGGGAGCCCGATGTGGGGCTCGATCCCAGGACCCTGGGATCATGACCTGAGCTGAAGACAGACGCTTAACGACTGAGCCACCCAGGTGCCCCGATAACCTCCCATTTCAAGATCCTTAAGTGCAAAGTCCCTTTTGCTAATATGAGGTCATGCCACGGGTTCTAGGAATTCGGATATGGACATCATTGGGAACCTTTCTGAGCCTACCTCGATGAGTGTGGTTGTGATGATGAGCACAGAGACAGGCTCACTTTCCCTATGTTCTTTTTTCTTAAAGATTTTATTTATTTATTTGACACAGAGAGAGAGAGAGAGAGAGAGAGAGAGAGAGAACACAAGCAGGGGGAGGGGCAGAGAGAGAGGGAGAAGCAGATTCCCCGTGGAGCCCGGAACCCGATGCAGGACTCAATCCCAGGACCCTGGGATCATGACCTGAGCTGAAGGCAGGCGCTTAACGACTGAGCCACCCAAGCGCCCCTTTCCTGTGCTCTTCGGCAGCTCTGGAATATAGCACCCAGGTCTTTCCTCCACAAATAACATTTTGCTAGAGCAGCCTTCAACCTTGTAAATATCTAGCTTTCTTTTCATGGCAAAGGTAATCCATGAGCACTGCAAACATTTGAACAATGCAGAAATGCACTGCTCCTACCAAAAAAAATTTTTTTCTTTAAGTGACAAGTCTCCACTCCATCCTTCTGAAACTCCTATGGAGTTTGGAGTGTGTTCAGCTATACTTTTACAAGCGTGGTATTTGTGTTTGGGGACGGACACGTGGGTGCACTATGTTTAGCAAGTTTTAGTTGCACTGAATTGAAGCCATGTGTGGGGTCTACAGGGACTGAGCAAGAATTTGGAAGGTCGGGGGCGCCTGGGTGGCTCAGATGGTTAAGCGTCTGCCTTCAGCTCAGGTCGTGATCCCAGAGTCCTGGGATCGAGTCCCGCATCGGGCTCCCTGCTCCGCGGGAAGTCTGCTTCTCCCTCTGCCTCTCTCTCTCTCTGTCTCTCATGAATAAATAAATAAAATCTTTAATAAAAAAAAAAAAGAATTTGGAAGGTTGGTTTATGAGGGTTTGGTGCTGGTTGGGAGGAGGTGTTGTTACACACTCTGACCTCAAGGGGGCGCGGGGGCTGAGGGAGGCTCAGGAAGCCAGGTCACACCTCCTTGATGTTTTTTAGGATTTTGGACCAAAGTTGTGTATTGCCTTAAATTACAGGTTCTTTTTTTTTTTTTTAAGACTTTATTTATTTATTTGAAAGAGAGAGTGAGCACGAGTTGGGGGGAGAGGCAGAGGCAGAGGGAGAAGCAGACTCCCTGCTGAGCAGGGAGAGTGACCAGGGGCTCAATCCCAGGACCCTGAGATCATGACCTGAGCGGAAGGCAGCCGCTTAACCCATTGAGCCACCCAGGTGCCCCAAATCACAGGTTCTTAACGTTTTCTATGCTTTAGACCCTTGGTGAAGTTATGAACTTCTCAGATTTTTTTTTTTTAAACTTATTTTGATGTAATTTCCAACTTAAATTGGAAGTGGCAAGGAGAGTAAAAGCAACTCCGGTATGCCCTTCACCCAGACTTACTCATTGTTGCATTTGCCCCTGGTGCTTCCTTTAGTATGCTCCCACTATATGCTTGGGGGGCAGGGGGGGCGACAGGTAATCAATCAGGTTCTCTAGAAGAACAGAACCAACAGGATAAAGAGGGATGCCTGGCTGCCTCAGCTGGTTAAGCACCGACTCTTGATTTCGGCTCAGGTCATGATATCAGGGTCATGGGATCGGGCCCTGCATCAGGGGGTCCGTGCTCAGCGAGGAATCTGCTGGAGATTCTCTCTCTCTGCTCCTCTCCTCTCTCTTTCAAATAAAAATAAATAAGTAAATAAAAATTTTTTTAAAAACTAAATAAATAAATAAAATTTAAAAACTAAGAGGCATGCCTGGGTGGCTCAGTCAGTTGAGCGGCTGACTCTTGATTTCCACTCAGGTCATGGTCCCAGGGTCATGAGACGGAGCCCTGCATCCAGCTCCTTGCTCAGTGGGGACTCTGCTGGAGACTTTCTCTCTCCCTCTCTCCTCCTCCCCCCTGCTTTTTCTCTCTAAAATAAATCAACCTCGGGGCACCTGGGTGGCTCAGTTGGTTAAGCGACTGCCTTCGGCTCAGGTCATGATCCTGGAGTCCCAGGATCGAGTCCCGCATCGGGCTCCCTGCTCGGCGGGGAGCCTGCTTCTCCCTCTGACCCTCCCCCCCTCTCATGTGCTCTCTGTCTCTCTCATTCTCTCTGTCTCAAATAAATAAATAAAATCTTTAAAAAAATAAAATAAAATAAATCAACCTCAAAAAAAAAAAAAGGATAAAGGAACGGGGTGGGGGGAGGGAGGAGGGGGAAGGATATTTGTCTTAAGAAACTGGCTCATGGGGGCTCCTGGGTGGCTCAGTCAGTGGGCGTCTGCTTTCGGCTCAGGTCATGATCCCAGGGTCCTGGGATCGAATCTCGCTTCAGGCTCCCTGCTCTGTGGGGAGCCTGCTTCTCCCTCTCCCCCTGCTTGTGTTCCCTCTCTCGCTGTGTCTCTCTCTGTCAAATAAATAAATAAAATCTTTAAAAAAAAAAAAAGGAAGGAAGAGAAAGAAAGAAAGAAAGAAAGAAAGAAAGAAAGAAAGAAAGAAAGAAAGAGAAAAAGAAACTGGCTCATGCAATTGTGGGGGCTGGGAAGCCTTGGGAAACTGACGCAGAAGGTCTACATTTATATCTATATATCTCTATTTTTGCATTTTCCTCCAGAATCACTTGAGAGTAAGCTGGAAACCCCGAGCCTCTTTAGCACAGGGCAAGCAGGAAATGTACTGTGGATACCATCCTCAGTCCTCGTCCAAATCTCACCAGTTGTTCCGATAAGTGCTCTTATCACTTTTGCTTTCCAAATCATGTTTTTGTAACTACACTGAAAAACACCTTTTGTCCATTTCAACAGCATAATAAATCTTAGCTAGAAACCTGTTTATTCAATCATGGCCCTATTGGTGGAATTAGGTGGTTTCCAGCACTTTTGTTCATACCAGTGACACACCATCATACACTACCTTGGTGCCTGTGTAAAAGCATTTTTTTAAAGATTTTACTTATTATTTATTTGCGAGCGAGCGAGAGAGAGAATGTGCAGGGGGGAGGGACAGAGGGAGGGGAGAAGCAGACCCTCGGCTGAGCAGGACCCTGGGATCATGACCTGACCGAAATCAAGAGAGGGATTCTTTTTTTTTTTAAGATTTTATTTATTTGACAGAGAGAGAGATAGCGAGAGAGGGAACACAAGCAGGGGGAGTGGGAGAGGGAGAAGCAGGCCTCCTGCGGAGCAGGGAGCCCGATGCAGGGCTCGATCCCAGGACCCTGGGATCATGACCTGAGCCGAAGGCAGTCACTTAACCAACTGAGCCACCCAGGAGCCCCTTAAAGATTTTATTTATTTATTTGACAGAGAGAGAGACAGCGAGAGAGGGAACACAAGCAGGGGGAGTGGGAGAGGGAGGAGCAGGTCTCCCGCCGAGCGGAGAGCCCGACGCGGGGCTTGATCCCAGGACCCTGGGATCATGACCTGAGCCGAAGGCAGTCACTTAACCAACTGAGCCACCCAGGAGCCCCTTAAAGATTTTATTTATTTATTTGACAGAGAGAGACACAGCGAGAGAGGGAACACAAGCAGGGGGAGTGGGAGAGGGAGAAGCAGGCCTCCCGCCGAGCAGGGAGCCCGATGCGGGACTCGATCCCAGGACTCGATCCCAGGATTCTGGGATCATGACCTGAGCTGAAGGCAGACGCTTAACAACTGAGCCACCCAGGCGCCCCCATACAAGCATTTCTCGCACATAACTCTCCACAAGTGGAACTGGGGCAGAGTGGGTGTACGTCATTCCCAATGTTGGTGTCTCTCCCTCCTCAAGACCCAGACCCATGCTGTTGGCTACACCAGACACATGTGCCTACTGAGTAACTGAAATGTGGTGCATACAAACTGGGATGTGCCTTGAGTGTAACCCACACCCCAGATTTCAGACTTACTGCAAAAAAAAAAAAAAAAAAAAAGACTGTAAAAGATCTCAGTAATTTTTATACTGTATTGTAACAATATAATATAAATATATAATATCAAGATCATTATGACTAGAATATAATAATATGTCATTAATATCATTGGCCTAATTCGAATATATAATAATTATATTATTGAGCATGTTACTATTATTATTTCATCTGTTTCTTTTTACTTTTCTTTTTTTCTTTTTTTAAGTAAGCTCTAGGGATGCCTGGGTGGGTCGGTTGGTTGAGCATCTGCCTTTGGCTCAGGTCATGATCCCAGGGTCCTGGGATCAAGTCCCACATCAGGCTCCCCGTGCAGCGGGAAGCCTGCAGAACCCTCTCCCTCTGCCTGCCACTTCCCCTGCTTGTGTGCTCTGTCAAATCAATAAATAAAAGTCTTAAAACAACAACAACAACAACAACAAGAAATCTAGCAGAGGAAAATATGTGAGAGAAGGATGGGCCAATGAATTTCTTCCATTATTAAATCAGACAACTGTGAGATGCAGGAACAGCCCACAAGGTTGCCCTGACTTCTGAGTCTAGAAACAGTTGTGCTCATAGTTACAGTTTATTACATGCAAAGGATAGAGACTATAATCAGCCAAGGGAAGAGACGCAGGGGGCAGAGACCAGGAGAGCTCTGTACTCAAGAGTTTCCACTTGTCCTCCCCCCACAGAGACGCGGACAGCTCTTTGTTGGCCACAGCGTGAGACGAAACAGATGGAGCATCGCCTACTAGGACGTTCACCCAGGCTTTGATGTCTAGTCTTTGCTGGGGCTTGGTCCGGTAGACCTGGTTGGTCACCACTGTGGCTGATCTCGGTCTTCAGACCCTCTGGTGGCCTAGTTGATTGATGCCACGTGACACAAAGCCCCCACCTTAAATCCCATTATTAGACTATCTGGAGTAGCCCAAGGCTCCAGGTAAACCAAGACACTGTTATCAGGCAGGACATTCATTCCAAGAGCTGCAGTTATCTCCCAGGAGCTGAGGAAAAGCCAGAACTCTCTTTGGACAAGGGTAAATTTTTTACTACATATCAACCAATCATAATGAGAGAGTTTTTAGGGGTTAAAAGTTACTTACATAGGGATGCCTGGGTGGCTCAGTCGGTGAAGCATCTGCCTTCAGCTCAGGTCATGATCCCAGATCAAGTCCCCCATCGGGCTTCTTGCTCAGCGAGGAGCCTGCTTCTCCCTCTTCCTCTGTTGCTCCCTCTGCTTGTGCTCTCTCTATGAAAAATAAATAAAAATTTTTTTTTAAGTTACTTACCTAGGACAAAACAAAATCTGAAGTTTAGGTGTCTTATAAGATTCCTTTGTTAGAAATAATATTTATAGGGGTATTTTTTTTTAAAGATTTTTATTTATTTATTTGAGAGAGAGACTGAGAGAGAGAGAGCATGAGAAGGGGGAGGGTCGGGAGGGTCAGAGGGAGAAGCAGGCTCCCCGCCGAGCAGGGAGCCCGATGTGGGACTCGATCCCTGGACTCCAGGATCATGACCTGAGCCGAAGGCAGTCGCTTAACCAACTGAGCCACCCAGGCGCCCTATAGGGGTATTTTTATGATGCAGAATCATATCTGCTTTCCTGAAATTATGGAGGAAGGAGAAAAGATTTTTTTTTCCTGCTCTTGCTGAGATTTGTTCTTACCAGTAGTTAGAAAGACCTACAGTTTCAAAATAAAGCGCTGGGATTCTTTCAGTTTGCCTTGAGAGGGGGAAAAAAAAATGGTAGTAGGCCTGACAACTCAGAGAGTGTAAGAAGATACATTACATATCTCCAGCAAAGGATTTGTATCTAGACTCTATAAAGAATTTGTACAGGGGCACCTGGTTGGCTCAGGCAGTTTAGCGTCTGACTCTTGATTTTTGGCTCAGGTCGTGATATCAGGGTTGTGGGATCGAGCCCCGCCTTGGGCTCCCCACTCAGCGTGGAGTCTGCTTGAGATTCTCCCTCTCCCTCTGCCTCTCCCCACCTCTAAAATAAATAAATCTTTAAAGAAAAAAGAAAGAAAGAAATTTGAGGACAAAAACTAGATTTTGGGGCACCTGGGTGGCTCAGTCGTTAAGCGTCTGCCTTCAGCTCAGGTCATGATCCCAGGGTCCTGGGATCGAGTCCCACATCGGGCTCCCTGCTCAGCGGGAAGCCTGCTTCTCCCTCTCCCACTCCCCCTGTTTGTGTTCCTGCTCTCGCTATCTCTCTCTCTGTCAAATAAATAAATAAAATCTTAAAAAAAAAAAAACAAACAAACTAGATTTTGGTGTCATAAGCCCGGGTAGAGGTTTCTCTTGGGGGCAGAAACTATAAGGGGCGCTGGGGCCGAGGGGGTCTGGGGACTGGAAACGTGCTTTTTCTTGATCTGAATGTCGTCGGTTCCACAGGGACGTTGACAATTCATTAAGCTGCACCTTCACGACTGCTGAACTTTCCTGCCTGGGTGTTACATGTCAGTTCAAAGCGTTTTTTTAAAGTAGGCCCGAGAGGCTTCAGATTTATAGGATGGGAAGAAAAGGAGCAGAAAGGGACCATGACCAGGTGGCATACAAAGCACACGTTATTTTTTTTCTAAGATTTTCTATAGGTGACAGAGAGAGAGAGAGCGCACACAAGCAGGGGGAATGGCAGACAGAGGCAGAGGGAGCAGCAGACTCCCCCGCTGAGCAGGGAGCCCCACGTGGGACTCGATCTGGGATCATGACCGGAGCTGAGGGCAGACGCGTCACCGACTGAGCCACCCAGGGGGCCCAAGCCACGTTACTTTGCGTCTGCATTTCCTAGTGTCTGAAGTTGTCTGGGCCAAGCATGTGCCTGCAGCCTCCATGCCCCAGAGAGGAGTGGCTGTGGCCAGCCACCACCCTGTCAGCTACCACAGGAAGCCCCAAGCCAGACACATGTTGGCCATTGTACCCTGAGGCTCTCCGCGGTGGCCACAGGGTCCCCTGAGGAAGGATGTGGTGGGCCCGTTGGAAGCAGTGGTAGAGCCCACACGATCTTCTGACCCTGGCCAGACTGACTCCCAGAAAACTTCCAGCCCTGGCTGAGCCCGGGAACCAGGCGGTGACAGGAGGCCCCAGGGGGAGCTGGGAGAAGGAAGCGGAGGCCACAGCGTCGGGCAGAGGGTCTCTGGAAGGCCGGCGGAAAACAGCACCATCAACAAGAAGAAGCGCACCACACGCTTCACAATAACCGAGACAGGTCACGATGAGAAGTGCCAGGCCTGACCCAACACAGAATGGGAGCTTACGTGATAATTAGTACTCTGAAATTTCTAGAAGTTTCTAATTCTAAAACAGTATGGATGTGAAGAGTGTGAGCATCTCTGATCCTAAAATGTCAATCCTAAGATTTTTTTTTTTTAAAGATTTTATTTATTTATTTGAGAGAGAGAGAAAGCACATGAGAGGGGGGAGGGTCAGAGGGAGAAGCAGACTCCCTGCCGAGCAGGGAGCCCGATGCGGGACTCGATCCCGGGACTCCAGGATCATGACCTGAGCCGAAGGCAGTCGCTTAACCAACTGAGCCACCCAGGCGCCCAAGATTTTTTTTTTTTAAGATTTTATTTATTTGAGAGAGAGATCAGAGAGAGAAAGAGAGCACAAGCAGAGGGGAGGGACAGAGGGAGAAGCAGACTCCCCGCCAAGCAGGGAGCCCGATGTGGGACTCGATTCCAGGACCCTGGGATCGTGACCTGAGCCAAAGGCAGGCACTTAACCAATTGAGCCACCCAGGCACCCCCTATTTTTTTTTAAGTTGTGTTCATTTATTTTGACGTTAATACAACACACCCCACTCTTTTGGGTGTGCAGTCCTACACGTCTTGACAAAAACCCTGAGGTGCGTTACCACCACCACAAACGAGACCCAGAAGGGTCTTATCACCCCCAGAAAATGCCTCTCTGTAGTCAACCCCTCCCCCACCCATAACCCCTGGCAACCGCTGAGCTCTTCTCCATCACCAGAGTTTTGCCTTTTCCAGAATGTCCTATAAATGGAATCATGCAGTATGCAGCTTTCTGAGCCTGACTTCTCTCACTTAGCATAATACGTTGAAAATTCATCCTTGTCACTGTGTGTAGCAAAAGTCCCTCGGAACCGTAAGCAGTATTCCACTGTACAGATGTGGGGCAGACAGTTTCTTCGTTCATCAGTCTGAAGGGTATTCTAGTCATTTCCAGTTTGGGACGGTTACTAAAAAAACTGCTATCAGCCCACTTCAGTTGGTGGAGTGTGCAACTCTCCATCTTGGGGTTGTGAGTTCGAGCCCCACATTGAGTGGAGAGATCACTTAAAAATAAAATCTTTAGGGACGCCTGGGTGGCTCAGTTGGTTAAGCGTCTGCCTTTGGCTCAGGTCATGATCCCGGGGGCCTGGATTCAGTCCCACTCAGCAGCGAGTCTGCTTCTCCCTCTCCCTCTGTCCCCCACCATCATGAGTGCTCTCTCTCAAATTAATATATTCTTAAAAATAAATAAATAAATAATAAAGTAAAGATCCTAAATCAAGTTTGGGGGGAATGAGGGGAAATGGGTCAGGTCAGGTGAGGTGGGGTGGTACCTCTTTAGGTTATCCATCTTTACCCCCAACTTTAAGCCCCTCATTCCCCAAAGTGCAGTCCCCAGTCCCCAGCACCTGCATCTTCTGGGTGTGCAAGAAATGCAGAATCTCAGGCTCTGCCCTGTTTAATTATAACCTGTATTTTTTTCAAGATTTATTTATTTATTTGAGAGAGAGAGAGAGCAAGAGAGTGTGGGGAGGGGCATAAGGAGAGAATCTCAAGCAGACTCTGCACTTAGTGTGGAGCCTGATGTGGGGCTCGATCTCAAGACCCTGAGATCATGACCTGGCTGAAACCAAGTCGGATGCTCAACCGACTGAGCCAACCAGGTGCCCCTATAACCTGTATTTTAACAAGAGGCCCGGGTGCTTCCTGGACAACTTAAAGACTAAGAAGCGCTGCACTAGAGCATCCCTGGGAGAAACTGGTCAAGTTTCCTATTCTGCCCTCACTACGTAGATGCTGTCCTCCTGTGGAGATGTTTTAAGACTTGTCCTTTTTAGGGTCTGTCTCTATTGTGTTTGGTCATGGGTGCATACATTATTTAAGTTTATTTATTTATTTTTAAGTAATTGCTACACCCAGCATGGGGCTCGAACTCACAACCCCAAGATCAAGAGTCATATGCTCTTGTGATTAAGGCAGCCAGGCACCCCATGGGTGCATACATTTGCAATCAGCTGAAAATCTGAAATGAAGGCAGAGACGTTTTCTTGGAAATAAACAATTTATATTATTCTCTAATTTTAAACTATTTAACATGCACCTCCTCCCCCCACCAAGAAGAAGAGCAAGTATGAAAAAGGGGCGGGGGAAGCACATGAGAAGAATGAAAATAGAACAAGATATGGAGAGGATTCACAGTTTTGCTTGCATTTCCCCAAAAGCAGAGAAAATGACTGAGACAATGATTTGGGTGGCGGTAGTTTATGTGGGGGTTGATCTCAGGCAGCAGGAGTGAAGAAGTAGAGAATGGAGCCCAAGGGAAGGGGGAAAGGCCAAAAATGGGTGTGTTAATCACCTGGGTAACAGTTGTGGGCACCTGGGGCTCAATCCTGCCGGGGACCCTATGAGGAACCAGGCAGAACATGCCCCAGGATCTTCCCACGGAAAGACGGGGAGGCTGGGCATTGATGGGCATTGATGCCCTCACTCCTATCCTGCTTTGGGTATGGGTTGCCCCAACTTGGGAGATTGTAAACTCCTCCCACTTTGGGGGCCGCACCTGAAGTCCAAATAAATTAAGTGATGGCAGAAAAAGCTGAGCTGAGAGGCTGCCCATGTGCTGGAAACCGTCAGCCCCTCAGTGGGGAGAGGCATCCACACTGTCTATCACACATGGATGACCCTTGATGATTTGTTTTTTTTACCAGAAAATTGTATCTGCTCTGGTCAGAAGCAGTAATTCACTTTCTATCCACATTTTTTTTTTGACGAATAGAAATCAGTTTCTCTGCTTCACCTCTAAATCAATGCTCAAAGAAAAGTAAGGTAAAACTATCAAGTTTAGGGGCGCCTGGGTGGCTCAGTTGGTTAAGCGACTGCCTTTGGCTCAGGTCATGATCCTGGAGTCCCGGGATTGAGTCCCGCATCGAGCTCCCTGCTCGGCAGGGAGTCTGCTTCTCCCTCTGACCCTCCCCCTCTCATGCTCTCTCTCTCTCTCATTCTCTCTCTCAAATAAATAAATAAAATCTTTAAAAAAAAAAAACTATCAAGTTTAAAGACAACTGAGGGGCGCCTGGGTGGCTGGGTTGGTTAAGCAACTGCCTTTGGCTCAGGTCATGATCCTGGAGTCCCTGGATCGAGTCCCACATCGGGCTCCCTGCTCGGCAGGGAGCCTGCTTCTCCCTCTGACCCTCGCCCTCTCATGTGCTCTCTCTCTCTCTCATTCTCTCTGTCTCAAATAAATAAATAAAATCTTTTTAAAAATAAATAAATAAAAAATAATAAATAAATAAGTAAGGGGTGCCTGGGTGGCTCAGTCGGTTAAGCATCTGCCTTCGGCTCAGGTCATGATCCCAGGGTCCTGGGATCGAGCCCCGCGTCAGGCTCCCTGTTCCACGGGAAGCCTGCTTCTCCCTCTCCCACTCCCCCTGCTTGTGTTCCCTCTCTCACGGTGTCTCTCGCTGTCAAATAAATAAAATCTTAAAAAAAAACTGATAAGAAAGAGGTAAGTATTAGTATTGCCCCTCAGTAAGTTAGGGGGATCATTAAAGGGATTATATTGAAACTTTCAAGGGGCACCCGGCAGACTCAGTTGGTGGAGCATGCGACTCTTGATCTCGGGGTTATAGGTTCAAGCACCACGTTAGGGGTAGAGATTATTTATTAAAAAAATAAAATCTTAAAGAAACTTTCAACATAATAGCCAAAAAATAATTGATATACTCAATAGAAGATGAGAGTAAAAAATTAAAACAGTAAGAGAGCATGGTAACAACACCAAAAGCAAGGGTAACAAAAGCAAAAATCAACAAGGGGGACTACATCAAACTAAAGAGCTTCTGCACAGCAAAAGAAGCCATCAACAAAATGAAACAGCAACCTACTGAATGGGAGAAAAAAAATTGCAAATCATATATCTGATAAGAGGTTAATATCCAAAATATATAAAGAACTCCTATAACTCAATAGCAAAACACAAACCACGATTAAGGCATGAACAGAGGTGCGGCGCCTGGGTGGCTCAGTCGTTAAGCGTCTGCCTTCGGCTCAGGTCATTGATCTCAGGGTCCTGGGATCGAGCCCCACATCCGGCTCCCAGCTCATCGGGGAGCCTGCTTCTCCCTCTCCCACTCCCCCTGCTTGTGCTCCCTCTTTCTCTGTCAAATAAATAATTTTTTAAAAAATTTGCCGATTCTAGGCTGGTAGTAGAATGCATATACTGTGTATTATATAAAACCTCCCGGCGCGCCTGGGTGGCTCAGTCCTTAAGCGTCTGCCTTCAGCTCAGGTCATGATCCCAGGGTACTGGGATCGAGCCCCGCATCGGGCTCCCTGCTCTGCGGGAAGCCTGCTTCTCCATCTCCCACTCCCCCTGCTTGTGTTCCCTCTCTTGCTCTCTCTCTCTCTGTTGAAAGAAAGAAAAGAAAGAAAGAAAAAGAAATGACATGAACAGAGGATCTGAATAGACGTGTCTCCCGCCGATGGCCAGCAGGTAGATGAAAAAGATGCTCCATCATTAATTATTAGAGAAATGCAAGTTAGAACCACAATGAGATCCCACCTCACACGTGTTAGAATGGCTAATAACAAAAAGACAAGAGATAACAAGAGTCGGCCAGGATGTGGAGAAAAGGGAACCCTCGTGCTATGTTGGCAGGAATGTAAACTGGTGCAGCCCCTATGGAAAACTGCTATGGAGTGTAAATTTGGGGGATGCCTGGGTGGCGGCTCAGTCAGTTAAGCATCTGCCTTCGGCTCAGGTCATGATCCCGGGGTCCTGGGGTCGAGCCCCGCATCGGGCTCCCTGCTCAGCGGGAAGCCTCTGTCTCCCTCTCACACTCCCCCTGCTTGTGTTCCGTCTCTTGCTATGTCTCTGTCAAATAAATAAATAAAAATATATTTTTAAAAAAAGGTACAGACTTCCAGTGATAAAATATGTAAGTCACGTGGATTCAATGTACAGCACTGTGAGTAAAATAGATAATAGTATATTGTAGGGGCTCCTGGCTGGCTCAGTCTGTAGAGCATGTGACTCTGGATCTCACAGTTGTGAGTTCAAGTCCCACATAGGGTGCAGAGATTACTCAAAAATAAAATCTTAAAATAATAACAATAATAATAGATTGTAGATTTGAAAGCTGCTAATGGAGTAGATCGTAACAGTCCTCATCACCAGAAAAAAAATTTTTTTTGTTAACTACATATGGTGACAGATGTTAACTAGACTTATTGTGGTGATCATTTTGCAGTATATACAAGTATTGAATCATTATGTTGCACGGCTGAAACTAACATGTGATAGGTCAATTTTACCTCAATTTTTAAAAAAAGAATTCCAAATTCACAGAGGTCTTTTCAGGCAGATAAACCCTCGTATGTGACTGGACATGTTTCTGACCCCTCTGCATCCATCCCACATCTATAAAATGAGGGAAAGAAGATATAGTGCTAAGGGTTGCTGTCAGAATGTCATGATCAAATGCAAAACACCTTACCATAATAAAGCTTTTTATCTATTTTTTTTTTAAGATTTATTCATTTGAGTGGGGGCAGAGGGAGAGAATCTTCAAGCAGACTCCCTGCTGAGCACAGAGCCAGACACAGGGCTTGATCTCAGGACCCTCAGATCATGACCTGAGCTGAAACCAAGAGTCCAATGCTCAGCTGACTGCGCCACCCCCCAGGCGCCCCCCATAATAAAGCTTTTTAAATGACTGGTGCTTGTGGCAAATGAGCAAAAGCTGAGGATGCAAAACTGAAGTAAGACACCTAATTAGTCTCTTGCTAAATCCGTCAGAGTATATAACAGAGTTACTATGTGCTATTTTTTACAACTTTATTAAAGCATAATTGACGTGCTATAAACAGCAAGTCTCGAGAATGAAATATGTATGTGAAACCATCACGGCAATCAAATTAACAAACATTTCCATAATGCCCAGAAGGTTCTTTGCACTTCTCTGTAATCAATACCTCCCTCCACCCTCTGCCCTCTGCAAAGCACCGCTCTGCCTTCCAGCCCAAGAGATTAGTTTGCATTTCCTAGAATTTCATACGTGTGCATAGACTCACCCAGGAGGGGCTTCTTTCATTCCATATGATGCTCTGGACCTCCATCATGGTGCACATATAGACCATTCCCTTTTCTGGCAAAGCTGTAGCCCACTGTAGGGGTGGTAGGCAGAAGCATGGTCCCCTAGGGCTCCATGCCTGGGTAACTGACCCCCCAACAAAAGCCCTGGACACCAAGGCTCAGGGGAGCTCCCTGGTTGGCAATACACCATGTGTGTGTGGTCACATAAGGTTGCCAGGAAAAGTGAGCGCTGTCCCTAAGACTCCATGGGGACAGACAAGCAGAAGCTCGTGCCTGCTCTCTCCCGGATGCTGCCCTGCACACACTTCCCCTCGGCTGACTCAAACCTCTCTCCTTGCCCTATGATAAGTCATGAACCTGATGATAACAGCTCTTCTGGGTTCTGTAAGTCACCAAACACAAAAGGGACGAGCAACAGACGCTCCTGTCTGGGCGTCTCTCAGCTTCTGCGCCTCTCAGAATTCTCGCGGCTTCATCTCCATTTGGTTCCATCTTTAGCTTTCTTTCCACCCCCAAACCCGGATATCAACCACCTCCCAGGTCTTCCCCTGCCTCAGTTTCCTTGTCTCCCTCTTTCTCTCTCTTCTCCACTTCCCTGCAGTGCCTGTTCTCTTCCCAGCCACCGGACGCTCTCCATTTCTTGGTTTGGCTCTCTCCAGGGCTAATTGCACACCACCTTCTTGTCTCTTTCTCAGAATTCTTGGTCCCTCTCTTCTTAGTGAGTTCCCCTCCTCTAAGTCAGCCCGGATTTCGGCATTTCCTTCTCTCGATCCCTCTCTCCTTGGCCTCTGTCCACCATCCAGCCTCCTGTTCCTCCTCCATCCATGTCTTCCTCCGGCCCCTGACCGCTTCCCTGCTCTGTGCCACTGTCTCTTGGTGTCCTTGCCTCTCCCTTGGTTCCCCCCACCTCCCCGTCTCTCCTTCACCCAGCCTCTGGGGGAGCTCTCCATACCCTCTGACCCTCACTCTCTTGGTGTCTCTGAGCCACTTCCAGGGAACTCAGGCCCTTCCAGCCTCATGCCCTCACAACCACCATCTGTCCTTCTTCCTTCTATCTTGGCATGTTCAGCCCCCTCTCTGTCTTCACTCCATCTCTTCCTCTTTCCCTTCCCCCACCTCTCCACTTCTCAGTCTCCCATCTTCCTCCTGAGCTTCTGTTCTCTGTTTCTCTCCTCCTCAGCCCCTCACGGCTTCTCTTTTCCATATCCCAGCCCTTCCTCTGCTCCTCCCTTCAGTCTCCCTCCTTCTTAACCCCGCAAGCGTTCTGTCTCTCTCGGGACCTCTGTCCCTCCACTTCTCTCCATCCATCTCTCCATCTCTTTTTTTAAAAAAAATTTTATTTATTTATTTGCGAGAGAGAGTGCACACATGAGCAGGGGGAGCAGCAGAGGGAGAGGGAGAAGCAGACTCCCCGCTGAGCAGGGAACCTGATGCAGGGCTCGAACCCAGGACCCTGAGATTATGACCTGAGCTGAAATCAGGAGTCAGACGTTCAACCAACTGAGCCACCCAGGCGACCCTCCATCTCTCCATCTCTTAACATCTCTTTGCACCTCCATTTCTCTTTCACATTTGGCCTCAGAGACTCCCCACTACCCAAGGTGCCACAGCCCCCCCCATATCTCAGTGCCCACTCAGCTCCCACCACCCTCCCACCTTCACTGTCCCCTCTGTTGCCTCCCTGCCCCTGTCTGACAATTTGCCTTAAGAGCTGCCAGGATTACAGCTGCCCCTTCTCTCTTGACAGAAACCACATTTGATTCTTCTTATCACAATGAATGTGGACATCAGAACACGGTCAAACAGAAAGCAGATAGCAAGAGATGCACCCCTTGTTCCTTATCAAATTCAGTGCAAGCACTTCCTAAGTGTTCATCTACGTTGCTTCTGTCTTCTGCCAGGAAGGAAATTTTTCAGTCACCCACAGTCCCGAGCCCCAGGCGTCCTGGGCAGCAAGGACAGACGACAAAGAGATTTCTCAGGCTCTGTGCATTGCTCTGAAGACCTTTACTGTCGCACTAAGAGGAGCTATGAAGAGCCCACAGTGTATCAGTTAACTATTGTTGTTATACACTGAATATTTGTGTCCCCCCAAAATTCGTATGGTAAAACCTTATACTCCAGTGTGACAGAATTAGGAAGCAGGGACTTGGGGTGATTAGATCATGAGAGTTGAACCCTCATGAATGGGATCAGTGCCTTTATTTTTTTTAAGATTCTATTTATTATTTGAAGATTTAATTTATTTGAGAGAGAGTGTGTGCACGGGCAAGGGGAGGAGCAGAGGGAGAGGGAGAGAATCCTCAAGCACACTCCCCGCTGAGAGCAGATTCCAATGCAGGGCTCCATCCCACGACCCTGAGATCATGACCTGAGCCAAAACAAAGAGTCAGACCTCAACCAACTAAACCACCGAGGTGCCCCCAAATTTTATTTTTTAGGTCATCCTCTCACCCAACATGGGGCTCGAACTCACAACCCTAAGATCAGGAGCTGCGTGCTCCACTGACTGAGCCAGTCAGGAGCCCCAGGGTCAGCGCCCTTACACACAGGACCTCGGGGGCTCTCACTCTTTCTGCCATGTGAGGACACCATGAGAAGTGGCCATCTGCAAACCAGGACGCGGGAATCTGCTGGCATCTTGTCCATGGACTTCTAGCCTCCAGAGCCATGAGAATAAATATTTGTTGTTTTAGCGGCTCAGTCTTTGGTAATTTGTTATAGCAGCCCTAATGGACTAAGAGAGCTATGTAATAAATATCCCCAAATATTAATGGCTTAAAAGAATACCTTTGGGGGCGCCTGGGTGGCTCAGTTAGTTAAGCGACTGCCTTCGGCTCAGGTCATGATCCTGGAGTCCCGGGATCGAGTCCCGCATCGGGCTCCCTGCTCGGCAGGGAGTGTGCTTCTCCCTCTGACCCTCCCCCCTCTCATGTGCTCTCTCTCATTCTCTCTCTCAAATAAATAAAAAATCTTTAAAAAAAAAAAAAAAAAAAGAATACCTTTGTTGGGGCACCTGGGTGGCTCAGTCGTTAAGCGTCTGCCTTCAGCTCAGGTCATGGTCCCGGGGTCCTGGGATCGAGCCCCACATAGGGCTCCCTGCTCCGCGGGAAGCCTGCTTCTCCCTCCCCCACTCCCCCCCTGCTTGTGTTCCCTCTCTCGCTGTGTCTCTCTCTCTGTCAAATAAATAAATAAAAATCTTTAAAAAAAAAAAGAAAGAATACCTTTGTTGTTGCTCACAGGTCTGTGGGTCAGCTGGATGGGTCTTTTGGTCTTGGATGAGCTCATCCATACATACACCATCAGCTGTGGTTGGGCAGGTGGCTCTGTCTCCAGGAGTTGGCGGGATATCAGCTGGGTAACTTAGATCTCCTTGGTGCAGTCTCTCATCCTCCAGCAGATAAACCTAAGCTGATTTCCATGACAGTGGACACTTTCTAAGAGAACAAACAGAAGACACAGACTCTTGAGACCTAGACTCGAGACTGACACCACATCCCTTCCGTCACATTCTATTGGTCAAGTCCAGCCCAAATTCAAGGGTTGGGGAAACTGACTTCCAAAATTGAGAGGAGCAACTACAAAATCACAGTGCAAAGGGCATATGTGGGGGGGGGGCTGGCCAATTTTTTTTGTTTTACTTGTGACACTGATGGACAACTGTGACCCTATCCTTTTACATAAATCTAAGGAGAAAGCAAGCCCAGGGCACCTGGGTGGCTCAGTCGGTTAAGCGTCTGCCTTCAGCTCAGGTCATGATCCCGGGGTCCTGGGATCGAGCCCTGTGTTGGGCTCCCTGCTCAGTGGGGAGTCTGCTTCTCCCTCTCCCATTGCAGCTCCCCTTGCTTACGCACTCTCTCTCTAATGCTCTCTGTCTCTCGAATAAACAAATAAAATCTTTTTTATTTTTTTAAAAGATTTTTTTATTTATTTGACAGAGAGAGACACAGCGAGAGAGGGAACACAAGCAGGGGGAGTGGAGAGGGAGAAGCAGGCCTTCCAAGCACAATCAGCTGACCCTCAGCCAACCCCCAGATGCATGTGCTAAATAAACATCAGTATGTGTACAGGTTTTCGTTCTTAATCACCTGATGAGGGAACGGATACATTACCAGCAGTGTATCCACGGACTCACCATCATTACATAGTTGCAGCATGACTATGTGACCACCAGATTATTTTATTTATGATCCTTAGGCCACATAGCAAGACAGTGCTGGGAACGTTGTAAGAAATTGTACCCAGCACCAGATGTTAAATGTACATGACCTGGATGACTAAAGGCAGTTTTACAACCACATAAGTTTCAGGACGTTGTGGTTGGAGGGTTAACAGGCTTGAAAAGCCCATGCTCGGGACTTCCCATGACTTGGCTGGACTTCACCCAGATTTTTCCAGAGGCTAGACGCCTGATAACATTGCAATACATCGAATGCAGAACAGCTTTGAGAATCCACTTGTCTTCTCTTGAGCTAGACATTAAATATTCTCAAAAATGTGAAACAAGGCCACTCTTCTCATTAAATTTTTTATTTTGGAAAACACAGCACTTTTTTTTTTAGATTTTATTTATTTATTTGACAGAGAGAAAGCACAAGCAGGGGGAGCGACAGGCAGAGAGAGAAGAAGAAGCAGGCTCCCCACAGAGCAGGGAGCCCAATGCGGGGCTCAATCCCCGGATCATGACCTGAGCTGAAGGCAGACACTTAACCAACTGAGCCACCCAGGTGCCCCAACATAGACTTTTCATTTAAAATGTTATTTACGTTAAAATGCAAGGAGTTTCCAAATGCCCATCGACAGATGAGTGGATTGGGGCACCTGGGTGGCTCAGTCAGTTAAGTGTCTGAGTCTTGATTTTGGCTCAGGGTCATGATCTTGAGGTCATGGGATCAAGCTCCGCGTCAGGCTCCATGCTGGGCGTGGAGTCTGCTTAGATTCTCTCTCTCCCTCTCCCCCCACCTTGCTCATGCTCTCTCTCAAAAACAAAACAAAAACCAAAACAAAACAAAAACAGATGAATATGGATAAGCCAAATGTGATAGATACATTCAATGGAATATTACTTGGCCTTAGAAAAGGAGGAAATTCTGACACATGATACAGCATGGATGAAACTCGACCACATGATGTTAAGTGGAACAAGACAGATACAAAAGGACAAATATTGGAAGATTCCGCTTACAGGAGGCACAAGAAACAGGGAAATTCTCAGAGGCAGAAAGTAGACTAGAGGTTACCTAGGGTTGAGGAAGGTGGGGGGGTGGGAATGGGGAGTATTGTTCGATAGGTACAGAGTTTCAGTTTGGGAAGATGGAAACATTCTGGAAAGGAATGGTAGTGATGCCTGCACAGCAAAGGAAATGTTCTTCATACCATTAACTGTACCCCTAAAATGTTTAAAATGGTAAATTTTATGTTACGTACATTTTACCACAATAAAATATTTACCAAAAATGCAATGAATTTATTATGGTTATTTTTAAATTACTCCATAAATAAATTTTTGAACTTCTCAGGGTTTTTTTTTTAAGATTTTATTTTTATGTAATCTCCATACCCAGCATGGGGCTCGAACCCACAACCCTGAGATCATGAGCCGCTGGCTCCACCGACTGAGCCAGCTAGGCACCCTTTGAACTTCTCAGTTTTAATTTAATACTAAATATTAATAGATACAACTCAAATACACAAGAGCTCTTTGGTGTCCTCAAATAATTTTTAAGGATGTAAAAAAAAATCCCGAGAGCAACAAATTTGAGAACCTCTGCTCTATGAGCAGCTGAGCTGAGCCTGAGCTAACTGTCCCTGACACATCTCTGCAAGAATCAACAATTTCCGGATTAAATGGCAAAAAATGTAGTTTTACATTTCTTCTGGCCAAAGCAGACAGGCGACCTCTAGTGGAAATACAAGGTATCGCTTGACGGCGCAAAATTTCTCGGTAATTTTGTAGAGAACACAACTAGACGCTCACACACACAGACATGATCAAACACGCCTTCACACACACAAACTCTTGCACAGACCCACATATGCACACACACACATGCACAGCAATACTGTAACACATACAAAGAGACACAGCCTCACATGGACACATACTCGGTCACATACGCATACACACACGACCCTAAAAATAGCATATGATTAACAAAAGGGACTTGGTAAATTACCCCCATTCTCTATTTTTTTATTGTAATGGAAAATGAGTTTCTTCCCCAAACCATTAAATAAATGTTGAACAAGTAATTAAGATGAATCTAGGTTTGGCAGCATGCCCAATTAGAGGTCCACAATCCCTTAGCTGAAAATCCGTGGGGACAGATGCATTTCAGAACTCAGAATTGTTCCAATTTTAGAAAGGTAATTCTGAGCTAATGCTATATTTTACGTAACACTCCCAGGGGCCTGAGACAGCCCCCTCACCATCAGACATGTTAATATATTTGCAGCAAAACGCGTGTGAAAATTCACACTAAAAGGAGATAAATAAAGAGTGTAAATAACTCATATCATTTGATCTGCCACCATGTGACACTGGGCCAAAATTACCCCCCAAAGAAATATTTTTCGGTTGTCACAGCTTTTTCGAATTCGGAATTGTGGATAAGAGACAAGGGATCCCAGTAGCAGGCCCCTCGCACATGCACGCACTTATATTCCTGCTCTGATTGTGAACCTCGGATTCCAGGCCAGGGGTAGGCGTCGGGGAGGACAGCGACTCTTCGGCGCCCCCTCCTGGCAGTCCCGCTCCTCGAAGCTCAGATGCAGACGCGATGTCTACAGGCTTGGGCCTGATCCAGCGATGGGTCCTGATTGGGCTAAACCTTCCGAGTAATCCCGCCTCCACTTGCCAGTGAGTGGTTGAACCCAAGCCTTAACCAACAGCACCTGACGGCGCCAGGCCCAGGCATTGGTTCCAGGCTTGTCATGTGACCTGCACTGACCCAATCAAGTTGAAGGAAAGCCCTTCAGCACACCAATACGGGCCAGGCCTCCCTCCCTCCGAGGGATGGGAATGAGTTCACAGGTGCCTCCATCTGTAGGCACCCTGCGAAGCCGCTTGGGGAGCAGGCTGACCCTATGCACAGAAAGAACTAGAAACAGTTGGCCGAGGGCCCAGCTGTCCGACAGCTCCACCGCATTGGTGCCAAGGCCGTGCTTCCCTGGGGCTCCTCCCAACGACGACAGCGGGTACTAGAGCCAGCCCATTACCACGCCACCCAGGACTCCTCTGATGGGCAGCCTTTGTTTAAGGACCCCCGGAAACACACCTCCGCCCCCCCCCCCCGACTTCCTGAAGGCTGTGTTACAGCCTGAGGCCCTCTGGCCCAGTCCCTCCTTCCCTCCCTCCTTTCATGACAACCAGATGGATGGAGGTGGTTATGGTTGCACACCACCATACTTAATGCCCTGTACTGTACACTTTAAAGTGGTTTAAATGGTAACGTTTATGCTACGTGTATTTACACACACACACACACACACAGAGATTTGGACCACCCGCTTTTCCTCCAGGCCACCATCTTGTTCTAGCCACCACTGTCCCTCACCTGAACGATGGCAGTGGCCTCCTCCCTGGGCTCCCGGCTTCCGCCCTTGCCCCGTACCGTTCCTTCCCACCCCGCAATGAGAGAGTCCTGTTGACACCTAGGTTGGCTCTGTCCCTCCTCAGCTCACAAACCTCCCATTGCTTCAGCTCTCTCCAAGCAAAAGCCAAAGTCCTCAGGGCAGCCCATGAGGCTCTGCACCATCTGCCCCCTTTCTCTCCCTTGGCTCACCTCCTCCTGCTCTTCCCATCACTCATTCTGCTCACTCACTGGTCTCTTGGTGGTTCCTTGGACAAGCCAAGCACCTGAGCCTCGGGGCCACTGCCCTTGCTGTTCCCACTTCTTGGCACATGCTTCCCTCAGAGATCGGCATGCCCTGCCCTCGCTTCTGCCCAGTGATCAACAACTCCATCCCTCCCCGTCACCTTGACCCTGATTATTTTCCTCCTTGGTGCTTCTTATGACTGGTCATAACATATATCTACATTACTAATCCTATCTTTTGTCTGTCTCGCCAGTAATATGTCAGCTCCCTCGAGAGCAGGACGTTTTGCCTGTTTTGTTCACGGCTGTGACCACGGTGCCTAAAATAAGGCCTGGCACATCGTAAAGGCTCAGTAAATGTTTGCTAAGTGCAAAATTAAGAGACAGCGGCCAAAAGAGAGACTGAGAGATCAGGAAGAGAGACCAACACAAGGAAGGCGATAGGGCAGAAGGGGCTAAACCAGAGAAGAAATGGGAAAGTAGGTGGGGCGGGGGGAGAGAGGGGAAGAGCAAGGTGGGGGTGTTGGGGCAAGATGGGGGAAGGAGAAGAAATGGAAAGAGAGCCAGCCACGTTGGAGGGCGACAGAGGTGGGAGAGTGAGTCAGAGAGCCGAGTGAGGGACAGAGGCAGAGACTACACTGAGAGAGGTCAGGGAGAGACAGAGAGGCAGAGACAGAACGAGAGGAGGGGGAGAGAGGAGGGTGGAGAGAGAGACACAGAGACAGGAAGAGAAACTGAGGGCCGGGGAGAAATGGAGCTGGGGAGAAGAGGGCGGGAAGCTAGAAAGAGAGCCCAGGGGAACAGAGATGCAGCAGTCCCCACCTCCAACTCACCACTTGCCGGTCTCCAGAAGCTCTGCGCTGACTTGATATCCCTTGGGATGCAGGCTGTGGTTTTTGAATCCCTGAGGGACAGAGGTGGGTAGAGAGAAAGAACATGTGATGCTGTTCAAAAAGCTGCAGATCACTAGCTTATTTATTCCTCACAGAAACTCTCAGTACTATTACCATCTTGGTTTTACAGGACCAGAAAGGTTGAGGAACCTGCCCAAGGTCACACAGCTAGTGAGAGGAAAAGTGGGAATTTGAACCTGGGCATTTGACCCCAAAGTCAGTGCCCTTCAACCATCACCTGTGCTCACTACAAAGGGGTGCTGGCTTCCAGGGTTGCCCTTCGGTCTGGAGAACCCCCTCTGTGAAGTGGTGCCAGAAGGGTAGAAGGGGGGGAGGGAGGTAACCAGAATGACTGACATTCTCAGCCCGGTCCTCATCCACAGATGTCCCAGCCTGAGGGAGGAGGCTCAGCTTCACTCTTTCTGGGAAAGCCTCCAGTTCAAGGGAGGAGGCTGGACAGGAAAACCACTTCCTGCCTATAGGGTCCGATGCCCTGCCCGGAGCCAGGCCTCAGTCTTCTTGGTGGGAAGATAGATTCAACTACCTTTGACTCTTTCAACAGGACCCAAGTTTCTCTGCCTCCTGCTACCAGGAGCATTGCAGACCAGAGAGGTTATACTTATCTTCAAAGGCAGCGCAGTGCTGATAACTTCCTCTGTGATTTCCAGGGAGGCAGAGAAGCTCCCCACCACCCCTGTTCACCCTGGTCTCTCAGACCCCAGGAAAAAGGCCTTATTCCCTCCCGGCAGCATCCTGACATCTCAGGGTGACTTAGCTTCTGTCCCTGACACTGTAATCATACTAGTCACAATCCCCCAAAGCCCCAATTAATCATCCCACCTCTCCCGTCTAATCTTGGGCTGTAACTGGAGGGCAGACCCCCTGCTTCTCTCCAGACACACTTGTCTTCTGCCTCAGGGATACAGAAAGCTGAAAAGTCCTTCACGCTGTCTGACCTTCAACTGCCCTGTTGCAGATAAGCCTCCTCTCCCAGCCCCCAAAACTACATGATGGCGATGGGAGAAGGACCCCCTAACACACCCCTCACCCCCACCCAGGTCAGGGGAGAATCCACCCAGCCCACCCAGGGCAAGAGAGACAAAGATCAGACGCCAGGAAGGCCTTCCCCTCACAAACTTGAAAGGGGAGACATCTTGCAAACAATACAACAAACACAGCACCAGGCAGTTGGGGCTGGAGTTTATTGCAGGGGGACATATGGACACGGAGATTCAGAGAAGAGGACGGTGGGCTGTGGGCTCTGTGCTCAGACTCCTACGGAGAGTGTCAGGAGGCAGAGGTCAGGACCGGGTCGGCCAGATGGTGGAGGACCCCGGCCTGACGGCAGAGGAGCGAGGCCCTGGGCCAGCTCCCCTTGCCCCCCCACCCATTCTTCTGGATGACGACTCCGGAGACGCTAGGCGATGTCATGAAGAGGGAGTCCGGGCCCAACCGGGTAACGGAGCATCCGCCGTGGGGGCGCGGGCTCTTGAGGGCCGGCGATCCAGCTTGGGTGGAAGGGAGGGTTACCCGGGTCCTCGCCCCCCCGCGGCCTCCGGCGTCTCTCTGGGTGTCTGGCGGTTCGGGCGGCTGCTGGGGTCGCTGTGGCGGCGGCGGCGGCTGCGCGGCAGCTCGAGCTGGGGTCGCGGCCCGCCGGGGGCTCCCAGGAGGCAGGAGACCGAGGCAGCGGCGGGCGCCGGGGCAGGCGGCGCGCCCGGACGGGCGGCGCACGGAGGGGACGGCGCGCTGGGCGGCGGGCCGGCGGGGCCCGCGGGGGGCCGCGTGGGAACCCAGATGAGCCCGTAGTAGACGGCGAGCAGCACGGCGGCCAACGAGACGCAGAGGAAGTAGGCGCAGACCGGGGCGAGGCGCAGCCAACGGCCCCGCGGGCCTTCGCTCAGCCCGGCGCCCCCCGGGCTCTCGCCGCCGCCGCCCACGCAGCTCGTGCCCCGCATCCCCGCAGCCCACTGGGCCCAGCACAGCGGCCCGTGCAGGCCCCGCCCCCGCGCCCTGGGCCCGCCCCCTGACCCACCCCCTCGGAGGACCGCCTCCGCGCTCTAAAGCTCCCTCGTCCAACCCCGCCCCCGCCAGCATGGTCACGCCCCCGAACGGGCGGGCCTCCTCCGGGCTCTGGGCCTGCCCCCTCCCCTGTCTCCAGCCAACCATTATCAAGCTATGGCTTAACTAGTATTTCGACCCCGCCCCAGGCCTGCAAAGATAGCTCTCTGCTCTTTCGACTACTGCCGGCCTTCGGGGTGATGCCCACGCCTCTTACCTGCGAGCCCGCCCAGCGCCTAGCCCCGCCCTCCCCTTTCTGGCCTCCTCCCCCAAGCCCTAACCGCGTCCCCTTCGCGACTCACACTTCTCCCAGGCATCTAGCCCCGCCTCCGAGCCCCCCCCGCCGCGCGAGGCTTGGGCCTCACAGACCCCCCCACACACACACTCCTTAGCCGCAGGCCCGCTCCGCTTCTAACGTGCCTCTGAATCAGACTCGACTCTTAGCATTCGAAGCCACCCTCTTCACTCCCTGGATTCACGCTCTCTAGTCCAGGCTCCACCCCTTTCCTCCGCCTCACTCCACTAGTTCTAGCACTGTACTGAACACGCCCTCGACCGAGGGCTGCACCCCACACCCGCATTAGGAACTCCCATCTAAACCGGCTCACGCGGCCCGATCCGACATCTAAGGCCGCCCTGTGTTCTAACTCCATCCACCAGAATTCTGGCCCCGCCCAGGCATCCTAACCACGCCCCTGGCGGGACCTCCTCGCTACTCAGTGTACTGAGGTCTAAACACTCCCCGAAGCCCCACCTCTGCCCACAACCCAATCACGCCCCTTCCCCAACTCCTCCCCACCACCCTCAATTTCTCCCTCTCCCTAAAGCCATGGGATCCAGAGCGGTCTCCGGGGAGGAGAGAGCGCAGCCTGGGAATCCAGACTAACCCCCTCCTGCCGCCCCCACCCCATCAAGGCGGGGAAGCTTCAGTCCCCTCCCAGCAGCGTCTTCAGGAATTCGGGGAGGCCTGCGGGGAGGGGGGGAGGGAAGACGTATCAGGGGAGTGGAGGAAGGAAGATCCCTTCCTCCCGCCTCTTCCGCCACGGAAAAGCCAGCCAAGCACAGCAACCCAGCCGGCCCTGCCAGAAATACAGTTCAAAGGTTAGCGGAAGCACTGCGTTTAATAAGAGACGGGGCCGGTGGCCGAGTAATTCCGAGTCCTGTGGAAGAGTCACCGGCTATCTGCCAGGCCCCAGATGTAAACTCCAGGAGGCGGCAATCTAGGCCTGGGGGCCGGCACCTAGCCCCCCATGGCTTCCATTAGGTGGGTAACTCGGGGGCGTCTCAGCCCTCCCGGTGCCACGGCGCCCCCGAAGCGGGAGACTGGACTATTGCCCTGGCCCCACCCCGTTCACTGTCCCTGGCTCCGCCCCCCTTACATTTAACCCTCTCCTGGCGGGAGTGTGACGGAAGCAGAGGACAGAGGAGCAAGGCGGCAGGAGGTTAGTGCAGAGAGCGGAGGCCACAGTCGGCGGGCGCGGTCAGCGGGCGGCCCCCGGTGGCGGGGCGGCCGCCACCACCTTGCAGAAACGCACCCTCTGGAAGTCGGTGATCTCCGCGGTCTCCTGGCCCTCGGTACCCGCCTCTGGGGAGAGAAGGGGCAGTCAGCGGAGGGAACAGTCTCCCCCTGCCCCCTCCCCCCCGTCCAGTTCCGTCTCTGATCCCAACTGAGCCCGGCTGCAGTCCCCCTGCGCTAGGTGGTTTATGGGCCTCAGACTCCTTTAATCTTCGCAGGGGACCCACAAGCTGCACGCACCCCAACAGAACCCTGTTTACAATCGAGGAAATCATCTGGGATAGCGAGATCACCCTAAACTCTGTCCTCTCGCCCCCCAGCCGCCCCCCTCAGGCTCCCACGGGCATAAACTAACTCCCATTCGCCCCCCGCCATCGGATCTGTCCCTCTCTGCCCTTGCCCACGAGAGTGCTGACCAGATCTTCCTTGGCTCTGCCCCAAACGCTAACCCCGCTCTTGGGGAGGTCCCTGGTTCGCAACCTGGCTTGCGCTGATGGAGCTGAAGACGGGGTTGGGCCCAGCATTCTAATGGGGCCTGCATTTCTATTCTAATTTACCCTACTTGGTTAGACCTCAAAACTCCAATCCTGCCCACAGCCAAATCCATGATTCTACCCCTCCCCCATTCTTACTTTTGACCTATTTAAATTCCTAATCCTGCCCTCAGCCCCGCCCCTTGAACCTAGCCCCACCCCGTTATTTTTAGATTACATCCCCAAACGCCTGGGGTCCGCCTCCAAATCCCAATCCCATCTTGGCTCCACCTCCTCACGGCCCCCCTTTCCCCCTCCACTCAATTCCCTAGCGCCCCAGAGATTCTCCACTTAGCTCCACCCCCTTGACCTTGGCTCCTCTCACAGTATCCTAGCACTGTAGCCTCACCCCCAGGTCCACTGCTACCCCACACACCCAGCTCCACTCTATCCTACTCTCCCCAAACCCTCCCCTCAGCCCCGGAGGGAGAAAAAGAGGAAGGAAGAAGGCCATCTCGGGCCCCATCCACTCCCCCACCTGGAGCTGCCTCAGACCTTTCCTCTTCAGCTTTCTGGGTTCCTGGGAGGCTGGACCCACTCTCAAGGGAGGCAGGGGCTGGCTGGTCACCTCCTGAGGAAGGGGGAGGCCCAGTCAAGCCCCTACCCCTCCAAATTTCCCCCCACCCTGAGAGAGAAGGCCCTGGGGAAGTGAGGGGTGTTCAAGGACACACTTGGGGAATATCATTTGAGGACGTGAACTCTTTATTGGGGAGGGGGCTCTGTGGCCCAGAGCAGGGGCAGGATGGGGGTGGGGGGGGCATTCCAAAGACAGACATGGACTGTCCTCCCTAGCCACCAGGGCGGTGGGGCACACACGGTCCCGGGGCCCAGCCCCTGACGGTCCCCCCTGCGAGTGTACCCCTCAAGCGCACACACACAAGCAGCCAGCTTCATGCATTTCCAAAAGGCCAGGCCTCACCCGGAGACAGGGCATTGGCCGGGTGGGCATCCCGGGGAGAATTCAGCTCCATCTCTTCACCCCAGTCAGACACGGGTTGGTGGTCTCCAGGGGGTGAAAAGGGGCTAGAAGGCGTGGCAGGGGCCTGGGGCAGTGGCGGGGGCTCCTCTGGCCTCGACCGCTCTCTGTCAGCCTGCTCACCGGTGGGACTTCCGGTGCGGCTTCGGGGAGGGCTTCCGGTGGGCTCAGCCTCTTGGGGTTCATGGCCTTGGGCTGGTTCTTCTTCCGCCTCATCAGCCTCTTCTTCTTCCTCGACCTCCTCTTCCTCCTCCTCACTCACATCTTCCCACTCCTCATCCTCCCCCTCATCCTCCTCCCTCACGTCCTCCTCCCCCTCATCCTCAGGGGGCCGGTGGGCAGGAGGAGCTGGGGTCTCGGGTGGCTGTGGGGAACATAAGGCAGGTTGGGGCGAGGGGGTGGGCCCTGAGCACCCCACGCCCCCTGCCCAGAGAGGACAGCCCGCCTTACCTGCGAGGGCGTCTCCTCAGGTGGAGCGGGCTGTGGGGCCTCAGGGGCTGGGGACACTGTGTCCTCAGTCTCCCAGCGGTCATCATGGTCACTGGAGGGGACAGAGGGAAGGGGTGAGGCCCGGGTGGATGAGAAGAAGGGGCCTCCCACCTCCAGGTCCTCCCCCAGAGAAAAGCTGCAAAATTCAACTCAGGGCAAGAGGGGCTGCAGCTTTCCAGGTGAGGGTCCACATGTTGGAGCTCTGAGGAGGGAATGGTGGGTGTGTGTCCCCAGGTGCCAGGGACAGACAGACGGAGGGGCGCCAGGTGGCAGAAAAGGAGTGAAAGGAGATGAAGGGAGAGATGGAGGTAAAGCATTTACCTAGAGAGCTAGGCCCCAACTCCCCCCAAACAAGAGCCTGACCCACAGAGAGACAGTAGCCAAGAACTGACGGACGAGACAGCACAGACATGCCCCCGCGGAGTCAGAACAACCAGGGATAGAGCCAAACAGCCCTGCTGGGGGCACGGGGGTGTGCACACACCAAGGGTCGGGGCGCCCCCACCTGTAGGCACGAGGGGCTGCCTTGGTCTGGGGTCGGCTACTCTTCCTCCTCCTGCGGCTGACCTCAGCTTTGTGCTGGGACAGGAACTCCCTGAAAGTGGGGGGCTTGGGGGGCCGAGTCCAGGCCTGGTCATCTGCAAGAGAACCCAGGAGGAGTGGGGGATGGAGGGCATGACACAAAGTTAACCCCCATGCCTGGCCCTGCCAGCTGCCGTTCCCGCCCCCCGCCCCCACCGAGAACGCCCACTCACCATAGCGGTGGGATGGTTCAAGGGCAGCAGCTGGCCCATCCTTGAACCTGGGGAAAAGAGAAAGGGGGTGAGCACGCAGCTGGGGGAACAGTGGGGGCAAGAGGGGTGGGGAGAGATAAGGGAGAGATGGGGGCCAGGGTCAAAATCAAGATCACAGAAGGAGAGACAGTCAAACAGAGGGGGTCCCTGATTAGAAGGCAGACAGGATCAGGTGATGGACAAGAGGCAAACATGACATGGTAGTGACAAATACAGAAAGAAAAAACTCAGTATTTGACACCCCAAAACAAAAATTTAGAACGTACATGATCCCCAGCCTCCAGTCTAGCCACAATTCCTATCACTGTCCCCCATCTCCTCGGCTAAGCAGAGTCACCTAGCACACAGAACTCCTGCCTCAGGGCCTTTGCACCTGCTGCTCTTGGGACACTTCCCCAGACCTTTCAGTGGCCTGCACCCTCACCTCCTCCAGGCCTCAGCTCAGACCCTCCTAAACACCTGTCTAAAATAATCACATATTGGGGCGCCTGGGTGGCTCAGTTGGTTAAGCAACTGCCTTCGGCTCAGGTCATGATCCTGGAGTCCCGGGATCGAGTCCCGCATCGGGCTCCCTGCTCGGCAGGGAGTCTGCTTCTCCTTCTGACCCTCCTCCCTCTCATGCTCTCTGTCTCTCATTCTGTCGGTCTCAAATAAATAAATAAAATCTTTAAAATAATAATAATAATAAATAAAATAAAATAAAATAATCACATATTGGGGCGCCTGGGTGGCTCAGTCATTAAGCATCTGCCTTCGGCTCAGGTCATGATCCCAGGGTCCTGGGATCGAGCCCTGCATCAGGGGAAGCCTGCTTCTCCCTCTCCCACTCCCCCTACTTGTGTTCTCTCTCTCGCTGTCTCTGTCAAATAAATAAATAAAATATTTTTAAAAAATAAAGTCATCACATATTATATATATCACCAAAATCTAAAACAAAAGCCTCCATCCCTCTCCATACTCTTCTCTGTTCTTCGTGACCTGCCACTGGATCTAGTCAGTGTCCACCTTTCCAACTCGAGTCTGGGTTCCCTGAAGGCAGAAGTGTTTTGTTCATTACTGTATCCCCATCACCTTTCATGACACAGAGGAGAGACTCAATAAATATTTCCTGACAGGGGTGCCTGGGTGGCTCAATCGGTTAAGGGTCTTGCCTTTGGCTCAGGTCATGATCCCAGGGTCCCAGGATCAAGTCCTGCATCTGGCTCCCTGCTCAGCACGGAGCCTGCTTCTTCCTCTCCCTCTGCCCCTCCCTCTCATAAATAAAACCTTTTTTTTTTTTTTAAGATTTTATTTATTTGACAGATAGCAACAGCAGGAACACAAGCAAGGGAAGTGGGAGAGGGAGAAGCAGGCTCCCCACTGAGCAGGGAGCCTGATGCGGGGCTCAACCCCAGCACCCTGGGATCATGACATGAGCCAAAGGCAGATGCTTAACAACTGAGCCACCCAGGCGCCCCTCAAATAAATAAAATCTTAAAGATTTGCTGACGAAATCAAAGCACATGTGCATTAATGAGACTTGCTGCAGGCTGCCTTTGGGACACAAGAGGACACCATTACTTACTCTCATTCTTAACCCTGAGAACGTCTCCCTAAAAGCCTTAAAAGGATCAGCTACAGTATCTGTGCAAAGTATTTTTCGCACTTGCACAAGCTTGGCTCACAATCCACAATGAATGCTCTGACCACTGGGCGCACAGACAACAGCCTCTCTCTCCAGCCAGCGCCAATAATAAACGTGACTGGCATGAAAACTTCCAAAGCAGCAAAGGGTGCAGGATGCCATAAAAACAACAACGGTACGGGCGCCCAGGTGGCTCAGTCGGTTGGGCATCGCTCCGGTCATGAACTTGGGGTCGTGGGATCGAGCCCCGAGTGGGGCTCTGCACTCCGCAGGGAGTCTGCTTGAGGATTCTCTCTCCCTCTCTCCCTTTGCCCCTCCCCCAGCTTACACTCTCACTCTAAAAAAAAATAATAAAATAAATGACTACAGCTGCAGATCTTAAGAGTGCTGTTGGCTGGCTCTCTGGTATGGAAGTTGGCCTTCCTGTCAATGACACAAGGGTAGAGCTTCCGTTTAAGTTGGACTAACTGGATGTTTCCTGGGACCCGAAAGGGGACCCAGTCAGATAAGGGTAAAAGTACCACCCGGATAAGGAGTTTGGGTTGGGGGCAGGGGTGCAGTTTGAAGGTCTAATCACCGTCACCCCTTCCTCACGCCTTCTCTAATTAGAATTTCCATCCATGCCCTTAGCTGGGGCGCCACCAGAGTACCCCTGATGAGAGCAGCTTAGTCTCCCGCCAGGTCTGTCGCCAACAGAACAGACAGCGTGTCCGCCTGCCTCCTGCCCATCCCCGATGCCGGAACGGGCACTCCTCCAGAGAGCGGCCTCCGCCTGAACCCCAGAATGAACCCCCGGGGAGCAGAACTGAGTTCTGCCTGCATGGGGAGCCAAGCCCAGCTGGACCCACAGCTTAGAGCCCAGCCTGAATCAGCCAAATCCGGCTGACCTGTGAACACGAGACAGAAATGGTTCTGATGGTTCTGAAAAGGAAAAAAGAAAGAAAAGAAATGGTTTTATCTGCCAGGGAGTTGGTGGTTCTGACGCAGCACGGCAACTGCTCCCTGATACACTAGGTGGGACGTCAGAGAGAGACAGAGGAGTAAGTCGGGGTCAAGGTCAAGGAACCAAACGGGCAAGCAGAGGGACACTCACATGCCATCAGTCTTCTCAGCATCCCACTCCCGCCGCCACTGGCCAGTGGGCTTGCGGTGTCTCTGCAGCCGCTCCTGGTCGATCTTCTCCCTCTCCTGCTTCCAGCGCAGATACTCCGACCGCTCGCGGCCCGTCATGGACAGCGTCATGTCACCAGCGCCACCCAGGCCGGCCCGGCGGCCCTGCCCACACACAGACAGGCAGTCAGGGCCCTGTTCCCCGAGCCGGCCCACGCTGGCCTCTCCCCCATGCCCGCGGGGCTGAGAGGCAGGGCCGTGCTCAAGGTCACAGGAGGAGGAGGTGACAGGGTGGAGGTTGGGACCAGGTCTGCTCACGTGGCACCTCCACAGAGGCCATCCCAGAGCTCTCTCTCAAGTAGCAACCCCCTCTAGTCCCTCTCCCTGCTGGATTTTTCTTCACAATGTCTGACACTCCCTGACACCTTACGGTATGTTCGTTTAGAGAGCCGCCCCCAGAATCAACTTCACCGGGGCAGGGGCTTGGCCTGAAGACTCCGTCCCAATGGGCGCCTGGGCGGCTCGGTCATTAAGCGTCTGCCTTCAGCTCAGGTCATGATCCCAGGGTCCTGGGATCGAGTCCCACATCGGGCTCCCTGCTCATTAGGGAGTCAGCGTCTCCCTCTCCCTCTACCCCTCCCCCCTGCTTGTGCTCTTTTTCTCTCTCCCTCAAATAAATAAAATCTTAAAAAAGAAAACAAAACTCAGCCCCAGGACCTAAGTCTGCTTCCAGCACTCAAAAGATCCCAGTAAACATTACTGCCATTAGCGAGAGAGAACATCACCCAAAGGCCCATAAAGCTGTAAGAGGAAAGTGGTATGCTGTCCCCACAAGAACGGACCATCAGCTTGGGGCTGAAAGATGGGGAGGGGAGGCTACCCCTCGCTGCTGTCCCGGCCACCGCTGGGCCCAGCGCTCCGGCACAGCCCCAATCAACGGAGGCTGCAGGAAGGACAGACCAGCTGCAGACTGGGGCCCGACCCAGGGAGCCCCGGCCGCCAGCACCCACCTGCCGCTCCTGCTCCAGGCCGCAGCGCACCCGCTCGAAGTCGGGCCCCCCCCAGTTGCGCCCATGACGGCGGCTGCCTTCCCGGCGGTCCCGCTCGGGCTCCTCCAGGGGTCCGCTGCGTCGCCGGGGGTCGTCCAGGAAGTTCCGCACTGGGTTGGGCTCCAGCACACCTTCCTGCGGGCACAGAGAATAGGGGGCGGGGGGGGGGGTTGGAGGACTCACCGGGGCCCAGGTGGCTCCACCCCGCCGCGGGGACACCCCCGGCACTGACCCGCTGGTTGCGCTCATACTCTGCTATCTTTTCCATCTCCTCGTTCATCTTCTCGATGTTCTGCCGGCGCCGCTCCTCCCACTCCTGGGGGCAGGTAGAACACAGAGACAGAGACGCTGGGGCATCAGGGGGAACTGCCCGACCCTGGCATGTTAGCATGTGCGCGGAAGAATGACCACAGCGGGGGCGCCTGGGGGGGCTCAGTCGGTGAAGTGTCTGCCTTCGGCTCAGGTCATGGTCCCAGGGTCCTGGGATCCAGCCCCACGTCGGGCTCCTTGATCCGCAGGGAGCCTGCTTCTCCCTCTCCCTCTCCCCCTGCTTGTGTTCCCTCTCTCGCTGTGTCTCTGTCAAATAAATAAATAAAATCTTCAAAGAAAAAAAAAAAAAAAAGGAATGACCACAGCAGGCCTGAGAATCTCTCCGTACATGGGCCTGCTCGCAAGGCCGGCTCGTGGCTGGCATCTGGGAATTTGGCTCCCGGCGTGCTCCTGGGCAACGGTTAGCTATAAAGGGGGCTCCAGGTGCCTCGGCTGGAGGTGCCAACGGTATGGTACGTGCTGAGCGCCTTTCCTTCTGGGGTCTGGAATTTGGGTTTGTAGGAGGCAGAGGAGACCTACATGACGAGTGCCCAATAAAAACCCCAGGTAGGGGGTCTCGAGGGAGTCCCTGGTAGACAGCCCTTCATGGGTGTCATCACCATTCAACGCTGGAGGAAGTAAGGGCACCATGAGGTGTGGCTACACTGGACGAGATCGCTCGGGAGCCTGCGCCTGATCCCCTCCAGACTTCGTCCCCTGCGCCTTCTCCCCTCAGCTTCGCGCTGTAATAAATCTCAGCCATCAATCTTGCTAGGGGAGTACTGAACCCGGAAAAGGAGCTGGGGACCCCGACACGCCACGGCTGCCACAGAAGTGATGCCAGTAATACGAGTAATAACATGGCAGATGGCAAGGTGACTACCCGCCCCCCCAATCCATTCTCCCCTTCTTCCACGGTAACAGAATTTTAGACGAGTACAAGGCCAAGTTGCTGGAGAGGACGTTTTCATTCCCGGGGCTCAGCACACAGGGGAGAAATAAACTTCCACTTGGGTTAAGCCATGGTATTTTGAGGTCTTTCGAGGACAGCAACTTAATGTGTACAAATCACAAACATCCATAAGTAACGTTCTTCAAGCGCTTCCTCTGAGGATTTCAATGCCTGATATCCCAAAATGCTCGCGATACCTTTGAGACCTGATTATTATTCCCCTGAGAACCCAGAACCTCCCAGAAGGAAGTGAGCTGCCCAACGACAGGGAACTAATTGAACCGAGTCGACCCCAAGTCCATGGTGGGCCCTGAGGCCCTCTGCTAGACAGCCTCCCAGCCCGCTGACCTGCGCATCAGGGCGGGAGAGCAGTTACAGTAAGAACATCACTGATCACCACGGATAAATCCAGGCTGCGAGACAGACAGAATAACAGAGCGAGCGAGCAAGCGCACACGTACTGGACAGAAACACTGCACCAGAATGAGCAAAACGAGGGGGGATAAAAAGACAGGGAGAGTGCATGAAGCCCTGGTCAGGGGGACGGAGGAAAGGAGGGAGGAGAGAGAGAAAGAGCCGATGGAGGGGCTGAAAAAGCTAATGGAGGGGCTGAGAAAAGATGGACAAACGGGACACCAGTTCCTCTGAGAGTAGAACCAAAGAGAAACGAGATAGTAAGAGCCTTGGCCAGACGACTCCAGCCTATCCCGGGCTTCTACCTTAGATTTGCGGTCGGCAGCTGAGGCATCTCCAGCTCCTGAGAGTTGAGGGGACCCCCTGCCCCGGCCCCTCCGGCCACGGCCCCCAGATCCTCCTCGAGACTGCTCCCCAGAACCGTCCTCCCAGCTGCGGGCCGCCCGGCCCATGCCTGCCCGGCCTCCCTGCTGGGGGTGCGTCCGGCCTCCCTTGCTGGCCCCTGGGGGTCGTGGGGTCCCAGGAGACCTCCGAGAGGGACCCAAGTTCTTCTCCTGGAGAAGAGAAGGGAGGAAAAGTACAGTCACTGGGATGAGGAGACTGGGCCACCCAAGCCCCGAAGGCAACTGGGAGACTTGGGGCCGCCCACAGGGCTGGGGCGGCAGGCAGGGGAGGGCTCTTGGGCCCCAGGTCTCAACTCTCACCCCCTCCTTGTCCTGACGAGTCCCCCACCCTGGTGTGGAGCTCACCGCCTCAACTGCCACGTTCTCCTTCTCCACCGAGCGGCCCTTCCGGGGAGCTGTCACGGCCACTCCCTCGAGTTCGGCTTTTTTCCGGTCCTCCTCAATCTCCTAGGGGCAAACATCAGCAGGAGGAGAGTGTCAGGGGTCCCGGCGCCAGCTGGATTCCCACAGCCCCCTAAACGTCCCCCAAGATTAGCCCCCACCTAGGCCTCTATCCTCAGCTCCAGGCAAGAAAGCTGGTCACTTCAGCATCTTCCCCCTCCTCCCCCAGCACCATGCTATTCCCCTGCTCAGAAGCCTCCTGTGGTACCCATCTCTGAGTACGAGCCAAAGGCTTCCTCACAGCCTACGGGGCCCTACAGGGTCTGGCCTCATGACTATCCTGACCTCATCCCCCATCCTCTCTCCTTCTTCTCCCCCTCACTCACTCTGCCCTTCTCACTGTTCCTAGAACATACCAGGCTCAGACCTGCCTCAGGGCCTTTGCACCTACTGTCCCCTCTGCTGGGAACACTCTTCCCCCAGAGAGCCTTCAGTCCCTCATCTCCTTCAGGTTTCTGTTCCCGAAACGTCCCCTTCTCAGAGAGGCCTTCCCTGACCAGCTTACAGAAACCACCTCCCCTACCATTCTCTTGTTCACTACCTGGCATTATATGTATTTTGCCTATTGTCTGCCTTGAAGCTTGCAACAGAAGCTGCCTGAGGACAGGAGTACCTGGCTGTTTTATTCACTAATGTATACCCCAAACCTAGAACAATCTGTGACACACACCAGAAACTCGATATTCTTTTTTTTTTCTTTTAAAATAAATGAATGAATGCATGAAAAATGAATAAATGAAACCCACTCTTTCTCTCAGATCCCTTCTCAGGAACAGCCCCGCCAACTACTCTGGCACTTCTGACAAGGACCTGGGCCGCATGCTGGCCCCTCCTCCCCACCTCCACCACTGCCACTGAGCCCTCTCAACAGCCCTGTCCCAGGTTGGGCACCTCCTCTCCTTCCTCCTTGGTCTCTGGGCTCCGGTATCACCTCCTCCCACTCAACACCACAGAGCAGCCAGGGGGCTCTTCCTAAAAGGCTATTCTGACCTGCTCCTGCTCCTGCTCAAAGCCCTCCAGGGTTCCCCAGTGCCCTCAAGAGAAAGTCCAAATTCTCAGCCTGGCTGCCAGGGTCAACATTCCTCCACTGACCTTCCAACTTTAAGCTCCTGGTTTCTGCACAAATTGTTCCCTCTGCTTGAAACACGTTTGGCTCTTCTTTTCAGCTGGCTAACTCACCCCCTTCAGGTGTCGGAATCTCCTCCTCCAGGAAGCCCTCCCTAATATCTGGGTGGGTGAAGAGCCCCTTCTGGGCGCCCCCCAGACCTCTGAACTCCTGCAGCCCAACCCAGCCCACTCTGGGACATCACTGCCTAAAGAACGGTCGGTGCTCCCACTGGACTGTGAACTCTGGACTGTAAAGTCTGGAATGACCTCAGGGCTGTCTCAGTCGTAGCTATATTCCCTGCCACACTCAGCCTAGAGCCTGGCAGTGAAGACCCTGGTGAGTATTCATGTATGAATGATGGAATGATGGAATGAAGGAAGGAATGGCAGGCTAAGGCCTTTGGCTTTTATCCTGAGAGTGATGGGGAGCCATGAAAAGGTTTGAAGGAAGGGAGAGGTGAGGGAAACTCACTGCGGGGAGGAGAGGGGATGGGGTCTCCCAGGGCGGGGCTAGGGCACCTGGTAGCGCCGGATGAGGGCCTCATTTTTTCGCCGAAGAGCCTCGATCCTCTTGTCCAACTCAGCATCCTTCTCCTCCTTCGATTTCAGATCCAGTGTGGCTGACTGAGAAGAGGAGACAGTTGAGAAACAGTAAGAAAAACCTATACCCAACCCAGCACCATTTGATCCAGGGTCTGAGTTTTGGGTCCCCTCCTCCCAAGCCCCCTGACCCAAAGCTCAGATTTGAGACCCCACTTTCCATCTCACCATTCCGCTGGCAAGGTGGTACCAGGGTCTCAGCAAACTTCCCCTCTAGAATGTGGACACAGCACTGGGGGTTCCTGAGGGCAGAGGGAAGAGAAGGACTAAGGCTAATGCCTCCCCAATCTGCTTCCATCTCACCCATACCAGGGACTCCTCTCAAACATACATGCACATAAACAACACCAGCTGCACCCCCAAGAGAATTCTAGCCCCGCGCTCCCACTCCCTCTTCTTGTGCGAGCCCAACACTTACCTGGAAAAATTTACATTCCACCACCTCCCAGACATTTGTGCCCACCCATTCCCTACTTAAACACTAGAGTCGCACCCACCTTGGGAAAGTTCTGGTCCTACCCTACAGCTTAAGGAAACATCCAACATTGCTCCCTTCCAAAGGAAGATTCTAGCCCAGCCTCCACACCCCAGTGCTGGGAGTTTCAATCCAGGCCTCCATCTCCAGAGAACTTTAGATACATCCTCTTGCCCCCCCCCATCTGATTCTAGGCCCACCTTTCTGTGCCCACTCTGGTGCCACTCCATCCCCGTGAAAACTCTAAACGCACCTCTTTCCCAGGAACGGTTCAAAATAACCCCACACAAAAACAAGCTCGAACCCTATGCCTACAAGTTGCCCCGACCCTGGGAGAAGACTTTAGACCCACGCCTCGCTCTGGGATGTCCCAGCCCCGCCTCCAACATCCCGAGAAAGGTACCACTGCTTCCCCAACAACCCCGCAAGGATTCCGAAAACAGGCCCGGTGCCCACTGGCGAGGCTTCCTGGGCCTGGCTCAACCTTCCCAAGGAATACTCTACCCGCCCCGGCGCGGACGAAACTTCCCGACCCACTCCTTTGCAGGGAAAACCTCCAGCCTCTACCGCGTCCGGAAGGCACGGCCCCGCCCCACGCCAGAACCAACTTTCTCGCCCCGCCTCTCCCGCTAGACCTCTGACCCCGCCCACATGCGCGTCGTTAATCTGAGCCCCCTTCTGACTTTCCCAGCCTATCCCCGGCCCCGCCCCCTGGGCCCCCAGGCAACAGCCTGAAGCCGCCCCCTATTCTCGCGTTATTACACCGGCCCCGCCTCCGATTTGCCCAGCCAAGCTCCCGGTCACGCCCCCTGCTTCCCAGCCACGCCTCGTCGCGTCAAACTATGGCCCCGCCCCCGGGAGCCCCAGCCGAGGTTCTGCCTCCGGCGCCAGCTTCCGTGCCAACGTTCTGACCGCGCCCCTGGCTCCGGCAAAACTTTCTGGCTCCACCCCCAGCATTCCCCGCCAGTACTCTGGTCCCGCCCCCTGCCACCCACAACTTTTTGGCCCCGCCCCCGCCCTCGCGTCTGCCTCGCAAGTCGGGGCGGACAATCTGGACCCACTTCAAGCTCAGGCAAAACTTTCTGGCCCCGCCCCCAGCACGTTCGGCCAAAGTCCCGGCCCCGCCCCTCGCTCCCCGGGCTATATTTTGGCTCCGCCCCCAGCCCGGACACAACTTTTTCAGCCCCACCCCCATCTGCCCACCCACGCCCCGGCCCCGCCCACAGCCTGACCCGCCCGGGTCCTGCCCACCCGCCGACGTCCCGCCCCACCAGGGCCCCTCTCACCTCCCATGTGGGCGTCCTGTCCCCGCCCCCCGCAGAGTACTCTGACCCCGCCCCCGCCGGCTGTTCGCTGCCCCGCCCGCACCCGCTCCCGCTCCCCCCACGTGGGGCGCCAGGCCCCGCCCTCTCCGGGCGCGCTCCCGGCCCCCTCCCCCGGTCACCTGTCCCGGAGACCCCGCGGCGTCCGCGACTCCGGCTCCGTCGGCCTCTGCGTCCGCAGCTCCCGGGCCGCGCGCGTCACTTCCCGCCCGCACCACGTGAAGAGGGGAACTAAAGAGGGTCACTTCCGGTCCTGCCGGCCCGTTTCCGGGAGCCTTAAAGGCGCCGCGCCCCCGCGGGTGCAGGCGGGAGTGTGTATAGGTGGTCCTCAAGGGTATTCTGGAGGCTTGCTCAACTTCGTTTGGCCTAGATTACTTCCTTCCAGGGAAAGGAGACACCGTTCTCTCTCTGGCAGGCCTTTACCTGCTTTACCTGCGTCCTCTTTCCTGGTTCCAATAAATAGGTACCAGGCACGCACGGGGCAATGACTCCTGGAAGCCTGACCTGCCAGGCTCATGTGGGGGATTGGTGGGGAATCCCTCACCCCCCTGCCAGTGAAACCTTAGAGTTAGTTGTAGAAGCTTAAAATTTTCAATCGATAGAATCTTTGATTCATTCTCTAAATCTGCATTGAGTGCCAGGCTGGGGGAGGTGGGGTGCATGGAGAGGAGGGGAGTCAAGGCGATGAACAAGGCAGACCCCATCCCTTCCCTGGTGAGGGAAGGCACAAGTAAATGCGAAATAACAGGAACAATTATAAGTGGGCAGACTAGATTCCCTGAGGTTGCTGGTAATTTTACCTTGTGACTTAAAACGGGAAAAAGTGGAAGTACCTGCTAATCCCTGGTCCCTTATAAGGTTACTGTTAACAGCTTTTCAAAGACCTTTTCTACATATACAACTGAATTTCTTGTAACTCCCCAAATACCTGCCAAGTTCACTATATACTGCTTCAGTTCTTTATTCAGATGTTAGATCCGCTCAGGGGCCTTCCCTGAAGCTGCCTGTTTGAAAATTGCAAAACCTCCCATCCCTTTTTTTCTTCCCACTCCATTTTTGCATTTTACTGTTCACCCTCTGAACTACCCAGTGTCTTACTTACTTCCCTTGTTCTCTGTCTCCTCCCCTGTATCGTCTCTTTTTATAACTTACTACGTCCCCAGTGCCTCCAACAGGGCCTCATACATTAATAAGCTCTCCAAAAAAAAAAATTTACAAATGGGTCAATCTTTATTATTACTATTTTTTCCCTTCTTATGAAACAAAAAGTAAAAGCATATATACTGCACTGAGATCATATATCTTTATTTTAACAATGGACAGTTGACAACCTTTAAAACTGCTATGGGATATTCCCTCCTGGAGATGGGCCATAATTCGCCCTACCTGGTCTCATGGATGTTTAAGTTGTTTTCAGATTGGGGAGATGGCCAGCAATGCTGCGTTGAAGTTCTCCAGGCACACAGCTTTGTAAGTACATGACCCGTAATCTTGCTCAAAAAGGACTCAGAATATCATGATTAAGACTACAGACTCTGAAGCCAGAAGGCCTGGGTTTTAATCTCAGCTCTGTCACTTACCAACTGCGTGACCTTGAGCAACGTGTGGAACTGCTCTGGACTTCAGCTTCATCTGTGAAGGAGATATCGTAACACCTTCCTACTGGATCTGTGGTGCAGAATTGAATGGATTAATGAATTAAAACACAGAAAGTAAGGGCGCCTGGGTGGCTCAGTCGGTTAAGCGACTGCCTTCGGCTCAGGTCATGATCCCAGGGTCCTGGGATCGAGTCCCACATCGGGCTCCCTAGAGCGGGGAGCCTGTTTCTCCCTCTCCCACTCCCCCTGCTTGTGTTCCCTCTCTTGCTGTGTCTCTCTCTGTCAAATAAATAAATAAAATCTTTAAAAAAAAAAAAAAAAAAAAAAAAAAAAAAAAAAATAAAACACAGAAAGTGCTTGGCACGAGGCCTGAAATACTGTTAAGTTCTCAATACATGGAGACCATTATTATGGCTTCTAGGAAGACAAATTCCTGGATCAAAAGTTAATTCACATTATGACTTTTCAGTAAAAATAAACCACAGTGGATGCAGGTAGTTTAGGGCCTGAAGTGCCTACAAAGTTGGAAGCCCTCTTGAAAAAGAGAGTAAAAAAAGTATAAGACAAGAGTACCTCCCAGGGTGTTGGACAGAGTGCTGGCTCCGTTGGATGAGGCATCTGGAGGCTCACGCTTCAATACCTCACAGAAAAGCCACGTCTGATACCGGCAGCTCAGCAAAGAAGCTGAGCCCACTTCACTCCCCCAAGCAAGGCCAGAGTGCATGTTTCCCCACAGCCTCGCTGACACTGTGTTTTATCACTTTTGATCTTCACCAACTTGATGGCCCAAGGGTGGTGTAGTCTGAGTCACTTCTCCCTGGCTAAAAAGTCACATTTTTGCACACATACATATATGCATATATCCATTGCTTGCAGGGGTGGAGAGAAAGAGGGATGCTTTAAAGTACAATAAGATTCTCTCTTTGCTCGTGTCTGTGTTGTTAAAAAAAAAAAAGTGAGGGGTGCGCCCAGGTGGCTGTAGGTTAAGCATCTGACTCTTGATTTTGGCTCAGGCCATGATCTCAGGGTCATGGGATCAAGCTCCATGTTAAGCTCCATGCTCTGTGCAGAGTCTGCTTAAGATTCTCTCTCTGAGGGGCACCTGGGTGGCTCAGTCATTAAGCATCTGCCTTCGGCTCAGGTCAGGGAAGCCTGCTTCTCCCTCTCCCACTCCCCCTGCTTGCGTTCTCTCTCCCTGTGTCTCCCTCTGTCAAATAAATAAATAAAATCTTAAAAAAAAAAAAAAAAGATTCTCTCTCTTCCCCTCTCCCTACTCCCCCTTCCTCCCCCTCTCTAAAAAAAAAATATAAAGAAGGAGAAGAAGAATCCAAAGTTCAGCTAAGCTACCCCAACTGGGCATCTCCCTGGAGCCAAGACACTGACCCAAGCCCCAGATGGTTCTGATTTCCTCGCCCCTCCCAGCCCACCAAGGAGGTGAGCGGTCTCACTATCATTTTAGAGATGAAGACACAGGCCCAGAGAGCCGATGGTGCTGGCCCTCAGTCACCCAGCTACCCAGCAGCCAACCTGGGATTTGCACCTGGGGCCACCTGACCATGGGGATGCCATGTGGAGGACAGGTAAGAGCATGATCTCTGGGGCCAGGCTGCCGACTTCAGATCCCAGATCTGCCACCTGGGCTGTAGGACCCTGGGGAAGTTACTTAACTTCTCTGAGCTTTAGTGCCCTCATCTGTGAAATGACAATAAGAGCGCCTATCCCATCAGGCTACTGGAAGGTGTGGTGAGCTGAGTAGCAGCCCCCAAAGATGTCCACATCCTGATCCCTGGAACCTGTGAATGTTAATTTACATGGCAGGAGGGATTTTGCAAATGAGATTAAGAATCTTGACATGGGGGGGGGGGGGGCGCCTGGATGGCTCAGTTGGTTGGGTGTTTGACTCTTAATCTCAGCTCAGGTCTTTTTTTTTTTTTTAAGTTTATCTTATTTATTTATTTATTTTTTAGAGAGAGAGAGCGGGAGGGGCAGAGGGAGAAGGAGAGAGAATCCCAAGCAGGCTCGATGATCAGTGTGGAGCCCATCTTGGGGCTCAATCTCACAATCCTGAGATCATGACCTGAGCAAAATTCAAGAGTCGGACACCTAACCAACTGAGCCACCCAGGTGCCCCTCAGTCCAGGTCTTGATCTCAGGGTCGTGAGTTCGAGTCCCGCATTGGGCTCCACGCTGGGCATGGAGCCTACTTAAAAAAAAAAAAAAGGAATCTTGAGATGGGGCAATGCTCCCGGACCATTTGGAGGGGCCCACTGTAATCCCAAGGGTCCTTATAAGAGGGAAGCAGAGGGAGATTTGACACAGAACACAGGGTGACATGTTATGTGGCTGGCACTGAAGGTGGAGGAAGGACCCACAAGCCGAAGAATGCAAAGAATACAGCTGGGAAATGTTTCAGAAAGGTCAGGAGACGGACTCTCCCCTAGAGCCTCCCCAGGGAGTGTGGCCATGCTACCTTGATTTGGGCCCAGGGAGGTTGCTTCTGCATCTGGGACCCCCAGAGCTGTAAGAGAACAAATATGTGTTGTTTGATGGCAGCAAGAGTCTCTTAGAACAGTGCCTGGTACACAGCAGGTGCACTTAACGGTTACTCTTTTTTTTAAAACTGATTTATTTATTTGAGAGAGAGACAGAGAGCATGGGGTAGGGGGGCGGGATTGAGGGGCACAGGGAGAGGGAGAGAGAAACTCCAAGCAGACTCCACCCTGAGTGCGGAGCCCCACGCTGGGTACGCTCTCATGACCCCAAGATCAATCAGGAACTGAGCCGAAAACAAGAGTCAGTCGCCTAACCCACGGAGCCATCCAGGCGTCCCTTAACTGTTACTCTTTTTTTTTTTTTTTTTTAAGATTTTATTTATTTGACAGAGAGAGACACAGCAAGAGAGGGAACACAAGCAGGGGGAGTGGGAGAGGGAGAAGCAGGCTTCCCGCGGAGCTGCGAGCCCGACGCAGGGCTCGATCCCAGGACCCTGAGGATCATGACCGGAGCCGAAGGCAGACACTTAACGACTGAGCCACCCAGGCGCCCCACTGTTACTCTTGTTATTACCTGAAACACCCCCGGCCAGCCCATGGCCTCTGGCGATAGGTCACAGTCACGGACGTTTGCTGCCTTATTGGTTAAAAGGCTGCTGTCTTTTCATTCACATCAGGGGCCTGACAGGCCTTGTTTATGCCCATTTTACAGAGAGGAAAACAGGCTCGCCGAGGCTCCCCTGCACAGTGGGTCACAGCCACTCCAGCAGCTGCCGTAACCAATGGCCACACACTGTGTGATTTATACCGGCAGAAGTGGGGCGCCCCGGAGGGCGCAGTCGGTTAAACGTCCAACTCTTGGTCTCAGCTCAAGTCGTGATCTCAGGGTCGTGGGATCGAGCCCCACATCGGGCTCTGCACTCAGCGGGGAGTCGGCTTGGAGATTCTCTCCCTACCCCCTCTGCTCCTCCCCCCCCTCACGGGTGCTCTCTCTCTCTCTCTCTCTCAAATAAATAAAATATTTTTAAAAATTTAAAAACAGGGCACCTGGGTGGCTCAGTCATTAAGCGTCTGCCTTCGGCTCAGGTCATGATCCCAGGGTCCTGGGATCGAGTCCCACATTGGGCTCCCTGCTCCGCGGGAAGCCTGCTTCTCCCTCTCCCACTCCCCCTGCTTGTGTCCCTGCTCTCGCTCTCTCTCTGTCAAATAAATAAATAAAATCTTTAAAAAAAAAAATTTAAAAACAGCAGAAGTGTATCTGTCAGAGTTCCGGAGGCCACAAGTCTGAAATCAAAGTGTGGGCAGAGTTGCCCCTTCCAGAGGCCCTGAGGGAGGATCTGTCCCAGGCCTCTCTCCTAGCTTCTGGCAGTGGTCGGCAATTCTTCGTGTTCCTTGGCTGGCACATGCATCACTCCGATCTCGGCCTGGGTCTTCACGTGGCCTCCTTCTCTGTGGCTCTGTGTCTTCTCCTTTTCTGTCTCTTCCAGGGACACCTGTCATGGGCTGTAGGGCCTCCCCTGCTCCGGGATGTTCGCATCTCAAGATCCTTAATCGAAGTACATCTGCAAAGACCCTTATTCCAAAGAAGGTCATGTTCCCAGGTTCCAGCGAAGGTACCTTGGGAGAAACAATTCAACCCACGACGGCGGTGGCAGGGCCAGGATTGGAACCCAGTCCCAGGTCTTGCGAGCCTTCACATGGCCCAGCCCTCCAAAGAGCCCTGATTCACACCAAAAGACGCTGCCCAGGACCCAATGGAGCCGATCTTAAGAAATGTTGCTCCCGGGTGCCTGGGTGGCTCAGTCATTAAGCGTCTGCCTTCGGCTCAGGTCGTGATCCCAGGGTTCTGGGATCGAGCCCTGCGTCGGGCTCGCAGCTCCGCGGGAAGCCTGCTTCTCCCTCTCCCACTCCCCCTGCTTGTGTTCCCTCTCTCACTGTGTCTCTCTGTCAAATAAATAATCTTAAAAAGAAAGAAATGTTGCTCCAGCCCCGCTGCGCAATATTTTTGGTTCCATGAAACCAGCACGTTCTCCCTCATGCCTGGGCTGTGGCATAGCCTATTTCTCCTGCTTGGAAACCTCTTCCTCCGGGCTCAGCGCCGATGTCACCTCCCCCAGGAAACCTGCCTTGACCCGCAGCTAGGTCGGGTGCCACTCTGTGCTGTCCCCATCCCCCCCCTGGATTCTCACATCCCAGTCCTGGCCACTCGGGTCCTCACTGCCCAGGGTCAGGTCAGTGTCCCGCACTGGACTCTGAGACCTGTGGGGGCAGGGCTGCGGTTGTCGCTGTCTCCACGGGGTCCCCAGCACTGTCCAGCACAAGCCCACGTAGTTCTGAATACAAATGGAATCACTAAAGCAACCTGGTTCTCCCAAAGCTTCTGTGTCCCCAACCCATTAGACCAGCAGGACGCAACCCCATCGAATCCCAAATGCCCTTTATGACACAAACTCAAATACCCCTTGTACTATCCCAAAATGAAATGCCTAGACAGTATGTCCTACCTACACACATCTTTTTTTTTTTTTCCTTAAGATTTTATTCATCCAGGGGCGCCTGGGTGGCTCAGTCGGTTAAGCATCTGTCTTTGGCTCAGGTCATGATCCTCAGGGTCCTGGGATCGAGCCCCGCATCAGGCTCCCTGCTCTGCGGGAGGCCTGCTTCTCCCTCTCCCACTCCTCCTGCTCTGTTCCCTCTCTCGCTGTGTCTCTCTCTGTCAAATAAATAAAATCTTAAAAAAAAAATTTTATTCATCCATTTGAGAGAGAACAGGAGCAGGGGGAGGGGCAGAGGGAGAGGGAGAAGCAGACTCCCCGCTGAGCAGGGAGCCGGATGCGGGGCTCGATCCCAGGACCCCGGGATCACGACCTGAGCCGAAGGCATACGCTTAACCCACTGAGCCACCCAGGCGCCCCAATCTTTGTGGGGCTCGAACTCATGTCCCCAAGACCAAGAGTCGCATGCTCTTCCGACTGAGCCAACCAGGCACCCCTATATACATCATTTTTAGTGTAATAACCTGAATTTACCATAAGGGAGAAATTACAGAAATCGAAGGGAAGAAATTTATAATAAAGCAACACACGTGAAAATGCATTCGTACAACGACACTGGAAATCGTCAAGAAGTAGTCAAATGTTTTTGGCTCTTACAATGAATGTGTTGAGCGCAAGAGAGTTGGAATGCTTGCTAATGGAACAACACCCTTTTGTGGTATCAGAATTTGAGAAAGGGCTGAGCGCGTGCGCATGCGCGTGGGTAGCCCCATCTTCGGTGCTTGCCTGCATGTGGACTCTCGAATGCAGCAGCTGGACGCTGTGGTGAGCCCCTGGATAGCAGGAGTGGGGTTGCAGGGGTGACGTGATGACCCAAAATGGTGCATCACCCTTGGCTGATTTCTGAACGCAACGTAGCACAATTTTCCCTCGACGGAAGTAGTGGACTCCCTGGAAAATTCAGGATATACTAAACCACGCAAAAAACACTTTGTGTCTCCCAACAAAAGAATGTCTCAAATGCAAAGGCGTGACAAGGTCAGGTGCTGGTGAGGATGTGTGCAGCCGCGGGGACTCTCGCCCCCTGCTGGAGGGGGACACAAAAGGCTCCAGCCACTGTGGGGTAACCACTTGGCAAGTTCGGCTACAGTGGGATGCGAACGCGCACCTTATGAGCCAGCAAATGAACCCCGAGGGATTGACCCAACAGAAATGCGTGCACACGTTCACCAAACGACATGTCCCGTACAAGAATGTTCATAGCAGCGGGGCGCCTGGGTGGCTCAGTGGATGAAGCGTCTGCCTTCCGCTCAGGTCATGATCCCAGGGTCCGAGGGTCAAACCCCAACTCTGGCTCCCTGCTCCGCGGCAAGCCTGCTTCTCCCTCTGCTCCCACCTGCTGCTCCCCCTGCTTGTGCTCTCTCTCTCTCTCTGTGTCAAATAAATAAATAAATAAATAAAATCTTAAAAAAAAAAAATGTTCATAGCAGCTTTAACAGAATTGCCCCTCTTACGGGCTGATTTGTGTCCCCTCCCTGATTCATGTGTCAAAGTCCCAACGCCCCCCTACCCAGCACCTCAAAATGTGACCTAATTTGGACGTAGGCCTTTTACAGAGGTATTTCAGTGAAAATGAGGTCAGTAGGGTGGGCCCTAATCCCGTGTGACTGGTGTCCTTGTAAGAAGAGGAGATTAGTACACACGCACGGGAAAGCCCCGGTGAGGCCTCAGGGACAAAATAGCCATCCTCGAGCCCAGGAGAGAGGCCACAGAAGAAACTAACCCAGCCAACGCCTTGAGGTAGGACTTCTGGCCTCCAAGATTATGAGAAAAGAAAGTTTTTGTTGCTTCATGCCATCCAGCCTGGGCTACTTGGTGGTAGCTGTTCTAACTAAGCAAACTGATACCGCCCCAAATCAGAGGCAACCAGAATGCCCATCAGAGGTGCAATGGATGAACCCTCTCTACCTACGTGCTATGGCGTGGATGAATCTCATGAACATTATGCTGAGTGACAAAAGCCAGACAGACACAAAGAAGCACATACCATGTGATTCTATTGATAGGAAGTTCTAGAACAGGCAAAACTCACCTCTGCTCTTAGAATCAAGGATAACGGGACACCTGGGTGGCTCAGTCGGGTAAGCATCTGCCTTCGGCTCAGGTCAGGATCCCAGGATCCTGGGATCAAGCCCCACATCGGGCTCTCTGCTCCTTGGGAAGCCTGCTTCTCCCTCTCCCACTCCCCCTGCTTGTGTTCCCTCACTGGCTGTCTCTCTGTCAAATAAATAAATAAAATAAAACGAAAAACCAAAGAATCAAGGATAATGATGGTCCAGGGGAGGGGCTAGAAGGGGCCCCGAAGAGGTCCTGGGGGAGTTGGGGGGGGGTTGTTATGTTTTATTTCCTCCCCTGGGCTGCTGATGACATGGAATTTTACACTTGGGATTTGTGGGTTTTACAAAAGTGTGTAAGTTACGCCTTCGTTTCAACAACGTTTTAAAGAACTTTGAAAATAAAATGTGCAAGTTCAAAAAGACATCGTAAAAAGTACTTTGTGTTTGTATGTGAAATGGAGTTAAGTTCTAGCATCAGTACATACATAACTCTCAGACTACATGAAGATCTGGTGGGAAATTGGACCGCCGAGCGGGCCGACTTTCGCGGTGCGAGATTCCCATCCGCCACCAGGAGGCGCTGTGGCGCACTCCTTGCCGCTTTACACGCGGGACAAGCATTCATTCAACAAACAGTCCCTGAACCATGAAAACCCTCTCTGTGCCCGGCCTCGTTCTGGTTTTCCGATCTGTGAAATAGAGATCAGAACGTACAGCTGTCCTGGAGGCACGTCCCTGTCGCCGTGGAGCTCACTTTCTCCAAGAGGAGACAGACCATACATAGCTAAACAAATGAATATGTTAGTAGGAGCGCTGTGGAGCAAAATAAGGCTGGGTGAGGGGACAGAGATGGTTCCGGAAGGCTTCTCTGAGGAGGTGACTTTTTTGTTTTAAGATTTTATTTATTTGACAGAGAGAGACACAGCGAGAGAGGGAACACAAGCAGGGGGAGTGGGAGAGGGAAAAGCAGGCCTCCCACGGAGCAGGAAGCCCGATGCGGGGCTCGATCCCAGGACCCCGGGATCATGACCTGAGCCGAAGGCAGACGCTTAATGACTGAGCCACCCAGGCGCCCCAACCTACAGTGTTTAAAGAGCATTTTCTACATGGCGGCCTCACTTTTGTTGCATGAATTATCTTCTAAACTCATCCCAAAGCCCTGTGCCAACTGTGCCCTTCTAACCTCCATTTTACAAAGCAGGACACTAAAGCCCTGAGATGCTGTGAGTTGCCCAAGGTCACACGACCAGCTGGGATTTGAGCCCACAGGGATCTTTCTGACTCCCAGAGCTCACTATACCACCTCTATGACAAATCTATTATAATTCTTAGTAGTATCATGCTAGGCAAGGTACTTAATCTTTCTGTGACTCAGTTTCCCTATATGGAAAACGGCGTTCGTGATAACAGGTTGTAAGGATTAAATAAGATAAGTACAGTGACGCACACACTCTATGTTTTTGGTATTACTGCAATGATCCACTGAATCCACCAATAGCTACTGAGCAAATTATGTAGACTCCACTTTCAAAATCTATAAATCTGAATAAATCCAGAATCCTACCACATCTCCCACCTCCACTTCCGGCCTCTCAGGATACTCATAGGATTTAACGAGGTCGTGCACACAGTAGGTGCGTCATTATTTACGATTATTATTTCTCTCAGCCCCTTCCTCCTTCCAGCTGCTCAGGCCAATACCTGGAGTCGCCCAAACTTCTCTCTTTCCCTCACGTCCACACCCAATGCCTCAGCCAATCCCATCGGCTCCCCCTTCGATCTGACCCCACAATCACCACCCCAGCCCGAGTTAGGACAGTAGACTCCTCTCTGGGCTCCCTGCTCTCGGCTCACAGCCTGTTTCCCACGTGACCGCCAGAGGGCGCCTGTTAGAACTAAATCGGCTCACCTCCCTCAGCTCAGAACCCTCCAGTGGCTCCTCCCTTGTCAGAGTAAAAGCTAAAGTCTTCATCCGGATTTAACCCCCTCTCAGACCTCACCTTCCACCCCTCTCCCCTTCTTCACGCACTCCCAGCTCTTCCCAGCTGCGGAGGAGCTCCTCGCCATCCTGGACAAGCCCACTCGGCCCTCAGGACCTTTGCACCTGCCCTTCCTTCTGTCTGGGCGCTCACTCCTTACTTCCTCACCTCCTCTGGGCCTTTACTGAACTACCGCTTCCTTGGTCACCCTCGTGAATAAGACCACCCCGTGCCTGGCACAGAGGAGGCCCTCGGTAGAGCTCTGCTGAATGAATGAGTATAAGAATAAATGACCACAGACATCTTGGTGGTCATACCCATTCCCTTCTCTCCCCGTGTAAGCCCCCAAAGGGCTCCATTCACCAGCTGTGTGACCGTAGGCGGCCGACCTCAGTTCTCTGGCCTCAGTTCACCCGTTGGAAATGGAATTTAAGATGGTCTCTTCCCCAAGGGGTCGTTGTGAGGATTAAATGGGTTCATATTTGCAGCATTCATAAACTGGCGACACGACGTGGTCAGCGGCAGGGGTGGACTTTCCGCGCGGCACCTGCGCTTCCGCATTTCGCCGCTCGGGGGCAGCAGGCGCCCGAAGGATTCGCCCGCGCGGCCCGCGCGGGAAAAGGAGCGGGGGCAACTCCAGCAGAGGAAGCTGATGAAATCCAAGCCAAACTAGCAGTGAGCTCATCCCGCCCGGGCGCCTCCGGAAGCCACGGGGCCGCCTGGCCTCCGCCTGGCCCGAGCGATAAAGCTCCGGTGCTGAGCCCGGGCGGGAAGTCCTTCCTGATGTCTGCCCTGCGTGGGGCCTGCTGCCAGAAGCCTAAGCCTGCGGGGAGGGGCGAGGATGAGGTAGCGAATAGTCCCCTGGCCGTCTCCGCAGAAGGAAAAGTGAATTCTGAGCATGACCGTGGGAGTGAGAGAGAAAGGGGATGGGGGGAGACAGAGACAAGAGGTGGGAGAGACAAGGGGAGGGGAGACAAAGCTGGGGAGACTGAGGCAGAGGACGGGGAGACAGAGAGGAGAGACAACTCGGCAAAGTCAGATGGAGGGACAGAGATGGAGAGAGACAGAGATAGGAAGAGAGATGGGGAGACAGAGAGACGCCGGCAGAAGCAGAGATGGGGAGCCTGGAAGAGGCAGGGGCGGGGTGTGGGAGACAGAGGCAGAGAAAGAGACGGCAGGGACACTGAGGCAGCGAGAGAGCAACGTGGGCAAGACGGGGCCGCGCAGAGACCTAGCGGGCGGCAGAGCTGCGGGAAGCCGAGGCACAGAGACCCGTGAGGGAGAGGGATGGAGTCCCGGGGACGGAGCTGCGGACCGTGGGCGAGCCGGCGGGGAGAGGGTGGCCCGCAGGGGCGGGCCGGGCGCGGGGGGCGGCCCCCTCCCCCCCCATCCCCGGGGCGGCGGCGGCGGCGGCGGCCGAGTTACCGAGTTACCAAGTTACCGCAGGATTCGCGAGCTTCTCACTGGCGCGGCCGCAGCCAATCAGAAGGCAGCGCCGCTGTTCTCGGGCAGGAGGCCCGGAGACGCGCGCACCTTCCCCCGACACCCAGCGAAGCGCGCCGACACACAATCGCAGCAGCTCGCACACACGCACTGTCCCAGGGACGCGCAGCATCGCCCCGACACGCGCGCCATCACCGTGACACGCACACAGACGGACACACACCAGGATCGCGCCGAGACACGCGGCATCACACGGGCACCCCAAATCTCGGTCAGCCGGCACAGTCCCAGGACGCACGAGCCCTGCCCAGACCCACAACCACCGCGACACACCTTACCCCAACACACAACCGCATCGCCCAGACACAGGTAGTCTCCATGACTTAGTTCCTAGAACACACAGTATCAGGGACACACACACGATCACAGTGACACCCTCACAATCCCACAGCCAGTTTATCCCAGTGACACACAAACGCAATGACACACTCAGCCACGGTGGCACACGACATTGCAGAGACACACCATCTTATTAACATAGAGAGAGTCCCATAGAGAGAGACACACAACATGACCCTGACAACACAACCACAACGACACACAATTACAACGACACACATAATCATAATGACACGCAGCGTTGCACGGATGCAGCGTTGCACGGATACTCTCAGTCACACACAGTCCCACGGACACACAACACTTCAGATACAATGACGATGCTACACACACAATCCCACTATACACAGCACTGTCCAGACACGCATGGTAACAGGGACACGCATGTGCATCTTCCCCTTGACACACAGCAAAAGCACAATGGCACACACAATCACAGTGACACAACATACCCAGCACACTACACCACAGTGATGTTACACCCATGCATCCAATCACACTAACACAAGGGTACAATGACGCAGCACTTTCACAAACATTTCTACTAACACGCATCATTCCAACACATATACAGTCCCCGTGTCACACAAACACAACCGCACACACACCATGTCATATACAGCCCCCGTGTCACACAAACACGACCGCACGGACACACACCATGCCATATACAGCCCCCGTGTCACACAAACACGACCGCACGGACACACACCATGTCACATACAGCCCCCGTGTCACACAAACACAACCGCACGGACACACACCAGCACACTGCACAAAACAACACAATGACACAAACAACACACAGACACACCATCACCCGCACAGCACACCCGAACATCACTCAATAACACACTGACGCACAATCACGGCCACAGACACCCAATGGGACAAATGTAGCAGGCTGACACACAGCACCATCTTCCTGACACACACAGTCGACTGACACGCAAGAGCGCGCTGACAGTCACACACACCCACACACGGCACCCTGACACAAGCACCACCCTCATAGGTCAACCCTTGACACACAGCACACTGACCCAGCAGACCTCCAGAGAACTCTCCAGCACACAAACACACAGTCACACAAACACTGCCCCCATCCTTGCCCTTGCCCCAGTAAGATGTGTGCAACGTGGGATGCTGGAGGGGGTGCGTGTGCTGAGTGGGCTCGGGTGTGCGTGTGTGTGTGCTTATGCCTCCCCCTCCCGGCCCTTCCTGGGGGGGCGGGGCCATGCGGCAGCCGCTGTTACCGGGTAAACTTCCCCGCCCCCCCCAGCGCGGCCATTAGTCAACCGCCCCCAGGATGATGTCATCGCCTCATTCTGGAGGCTGAGTAATCCTCGACTCCGCCCCCCCCCCCCCCCCCCAGGTACTGGGGTAAGGGCGGGCCGCACCTGGGCTCACCAGGGTCTGGAGCTAGGGGCTCTGCTCCCTGGGCCTCCCTGGGGTGGGGACTGAGGAATCTGAGCCTCTCTGGAGTGGCCTGGGGACTCACATCAGGGTCCCTGGAGGCTGGAGGCTCCCAGTCCTGGATCCCTGGTGGCCAGCTAAAGGCACTGGAAAGCTGGAACTTCCAGACCTGGGGTCCAGAACATCGCACGGTCCTGGAACTGGGAAGAGCCCCCCTGTACCACTGTGAGGGGCTGGGTCACCTCGGCAGGTGTCTGGAGGGGGTGGGTGTCTGAGAGACTTGGGGCTTAGACTTCCGGGTCCTTGGCACTGTGAGGCCTGGTACCCTGGGGGGGGGGGTGGCGGCGGGTGCCAGGGAGTAGAGGGAGTGGCTGTGGGGTCAGAGGCCTGGGTCCTGGGAGATCAGCAAGCTTGAGCCTGGGGAAAAGGGCTCAGAGGGGAGGGAAGTTAGCAGGTCTGCGACCTGGGTCTGGGCAGGCGGTCATCTGGATAAGTTGGGACACCTGAGGGTCTGGTGACTGTTGGGGCGGGGGAGGGGCTTCCTGTACCAATACGGGTGAGGGCCAGGATGCCCAGGTTCTCTGGGCAGCTCAGAGCCTGAGGTCCAAAGGCCCGAGTCCCTGTTTGGGGAGATGGGGGGCGGGGGTGGGGTGGGCGATGCTGCGACCTAACTTTTATAGCATCAGACAGGCCTGGAATCCCCTTTTGGGAGCACCCTCAGCCCTTCTTTCCTGGGGCTGGGAAACTAGCATCCCCTGGGGCGAAGGGATTCATATCTTGATGTCACAGGAGAGGGCATGCTTGGGTCCTTTGGGGAGGGCGGGGCACTTCTTATGGGGTCAGGACGCTGGGTCCTTTTCGGAGGAGTAGGGAATCCTCAGCTTCTCTTTCAAGATGCCCGAATCTTGTTTTGGGGTGGGGTGGGGTGGGAGGGATAAACAGACCCTGCCTTCGCGGGGTCAGGACGCCCAGGTCTCCTCTGGGAGGGGAACGCTCCGTCCCTGTTTTCACAAGGCCAACTCCAGCGTACCTTCCTGGCGGGGTGGAGGCACGGGATGCGCAGCCCCTGTTTCCAGCCCATCCCAAGTGCCCATCCTCGCCCGAGAGTGCGGGGCGGGGTGGAGGGGGGATGGGACGGTGCCCAGCCCGGGTCTCACCCCAGCCGGCCGCAGGCTTGCAGGCCGTGCGCCCGGCAGCTCCCCGGGGCCCGGCTCCCCGCCCCCCGCGCCGAGGGCTCCCCCAGATCGGGGCGGGCGGGCGCGGCGGCGGCCAATGAGCGCTCTCGCCGTCTCCGGGAGCCGGGCCGGTTCTGCCCGCCTGGCATTGGGCACGCGGTGGGCAGCGGCGGGCGGGGCCTGGGGGGTCCTCGCGCCTGGTTGGGCCAGGCTTGTTGCTGGGTAACGGGGCGGCGAGTTTCCCCTGGCAACGGCGGCGGGTACCGCTCACTGGCTGGCCGGGAAGGAGGGGGGGCGCGGGCGCAGGCAGGCCCCGCAGACCCCAGCAACAGCGCGCGGCCCCCGCCCCGCCGGGGAGCGGTAACCTTCACACGCGCCGGCCGCTCGGACCCTGCGGACACCCGCGCCCCCGCCCAGCCCCCACGCGGCTCCGGTCCAGCCCCCGGGCCTGGGGGGCCGGCTGCACCGAGGAACCCAGGAGGCCCCCTCCCCACCGTGGAAAGCCAGGACTCAGGCCCTGCAGTGAAAAGTTAAGTCCTTCCCAACTCCCTCTCCCCGAGCTGCGAAATCGACTCACCCAGAATGGCAAACAAGATGCTGGGGAAGGTGGTGGGTCTGCAGTAAACCAGCTGGGACGTTTATTTTCTCGAACCAACGATTCCCACGGAGGCTACTCCTGCAGAGCACTGCTCTAAGTGCGTTGCAAACATAAACCCATGTAATCTTCACAGTTCGTTTCGGGTCCCGCGGTGACCCTCTTTCTACAGAAAAGGAAACTGAGACAGAGAGGGAAAGCTTGCTCAAGGTCATCATTTGAACCCAGGCAGCCTGGCTCCCGAGTCTGAGCTGAATGTCCCTCTGAGAGGCATTCATATTCACAGCTTTCTTTAAAATTATTTTGTATCATTTTTATTTTTTAAGTAACTCTATGCCCCCGACGTGGGGTTGGGGCTCAGGACCTTTAGATCAAGAGTCCGGGAGAAACTGCAGGGCAAGCAAAACACACTGGTGGCTGGCCCGTGGACCCCTGGTTGGAGACCCCTGCCCCAACTTGAGGGTCTTAGCTTGAAGTCCTTATTTGGATTCTCCAGAGTCAACGGACTCCCACATTGGTAATATTCATGATGGGTAACATGTATATTAATCAACCAATAGGCCCCAGTGCCTTCTTTTTTTGACCTTCTTACGCTGCAAAATCCTATGAGGTAGGGACCTGTGCTGTCCCAACTCCAAGCTGAGGAAATTGAAGCTCAGAGGCATGACCACTGGCCCAAGGCCACACAGTTAGCAGGTGGCAGAGCTGGGGATTCTAACTCAGGCCATTTAGACCAGAGTTCAGAGCTCTGCAAGCAGGCTTTGGGGGGGATGGGCTACAGCTGTGGGGACCCTGACTAATTTCTCTTAGCCGACTCTCCACAACAAGGAATCATCCGGTCCCAAATAGAGGAGGTTGAGAAACCCTGGTCTATGCCAAGTATGACACCACCACCGCCACCGACCCCTCTCGTTTTCTCTCCACCTGGTCTCTCCCTCAGTCTCTTTCTGACTTTCTCCACTTCCCTGAGCTGAGTCTTCCTGTCTCTCTGTTTGTGTCTCTTTTTACCTCTGTTTCTCACCCTCCATCAGAGGTGTGGGTGACCCCTCCAATCTTAAGAGACCCTTGTCCCCCCCTCCAAAAAAGAGGCCCTTGTCCCCTATCCAGGGGAGCATGGACCAGAAGCAGGGTTGGAAGGAGGCCCAGAATGCTCTTCCAGGAACTTAGAGACGAGGGAGTCCCTTGGTCCCTCAGGAGATAGAGGTGGGGAAATGTAGTCTGGAAGATGCAGGTGGGGCCTTCTCCTTCCCTGTGCCCCTAGGGTAGAGGTCTCAAAAGGGCAGCCCTAGAGCTAGTCACAAACGTTCTTATCTCTTTGCCCACACAGCGTTTATTCTGGAGTTTGTATGCTTCTAGAAGGAAAACAAAAATACAAAGAATCTTGCTTGGGGTGGTGTACACACATGGCGGACCTTAGTCACAACTCACCAGACTGTGCACTTAAAAAGAGAGAACTTCATCACGTGTAAATATATCTCAATAAAGTGAAGTAAAAAACAGTAAGATCTCTCCCTCTGACCCTCCCCCCTCTCATGCTCACTCTATCTCATTCTCTCTCTCAAATAAATAAATAAAATCTTAAAAAAAAACAAAACAAAACAGTAAGATCTGTGATTTCACGATGCACGGTGTGCTCGTCAGCCCCAGTCCCCACCACTCCCTGGGGTATGACACTGGACTCGTTTCTCTCATTTATTTGATCATGGCCCTTGAGGTTGAGCCCCCTGGTCCGGGGTGATAGGATGCCAGAATTTGTAACAGGATCTGGACTAGACAGTGGGAAGAATTGTGACTGGTGACAATGCTTATGGCCTCGTAAAACTCTTGGCCCACACCTCTACCCACCAAGCCAGATTCCTACCATTCTTCACATTCATCCCCGCCCCCCCCCCCCCCCCCAGGACACTCCAGCACGCTGGTTTCCTGGTGTCCAGTCTTAGATTGGGCAGCCGGAGAGCACAGACCCACGAGTAGGGGGTGAGCTAGCCCAGGGCTGGGGCCTGTCTCTCAGCTTCATCAGTGCTAGGCACAGAGCAAACACCCACAATAATTACTTATTATTTTTTTAAGATTTTATTTATTTATTCATGAGAGACAGAGAGAGAGAGAGAGAGGCAGAGGGAGAAGCAGGCTCCCAAGGAGCAGGGAGCCCGATGTGGGACTCGATCCCAGGACCCTGGGATCATGACCTGAGCCGAAGGCAGACGCCCAACCATCTGAGCCACCCAGGCGCCCCTCACAATAATTAGTTATACTAGTGATAATAGCTGCCATTTATTAGGTGCTCACTCCGTGTCAGACAATGTACTCAGTGACTTCCATGCACGATCTCATTTCATAAATGTCCAAAGGAGCATCTCTCACACACCTTTGAACTTGGTCTACAGTCAGAAATACACTTTCTCCGTGACCTGATACACTGTGTATGAGCAATGTTTTCACAAAACAGTATTTTCTTTGACTTCATGATTTTTTTTAAAGGATGTTCTCTTTTGTATTTTTGGTTTTTTAAAGTCTGGTCAAGAGCCCCTCAAGTCGCAGGTAGAAGGATTGACGAGAAAGGGGCACCAGGGGAGTATCGGGGGTGACAGAAATGTTCCAAATCTTGCTTGGGTGGTGTACATGCATTGACACACGGTGGACGTTAGTCACAACTCACCAGACTGTGCACCTAAAAAGAGAGAACTTCATTACGTGTAAATATATCTCAATAAAGTGAAGTAAAAAACAGTAAGATCCACAAAAGTGATTTCACGATGCATGGTGTGCTCATGACCCACAGTTTGAAAAACACTGGAAGGAAAGAAGGGGGGAATGAATGAATGAGGGAAGGGAAGGAGGGAAGGAGGCTGAATTAGTCCCCAGTATGTAAGTATATATGTATGTATGTATGTATTCATTTATTCATTTATTACATAAGTAAGTTAAGTAGTAAGCTCTACACCCAATGTGGGGCTTAACCTCAGGACCTGGAGACCAAGAGTCACATGCTGTACGACTGAGCCAGCCAGGCGCCCCCAACTCCCCAGTATTTAAAGTAGGGAGATTTCACAGGAGATGTGCACTTCCGGCTTCTCTTGGGAAATGGAGGGATCTGGCGCCGGAGGGAAACCAAGTCTGAGAACCTGGAGAAGCCCCATTTTGCTCAGATCTGGCATTCCTTCTCAGCCAGCCCAGTGCCGGGTGCTCAGATGACTCGCCCTGTGGTGACGTGGTTCGGCTAGGGGTGTGACATCGCGGGAAGGGAAGGTGCAGACCGAGGAGCCAGGGCTCCTGAGTCCTGGGGGAGGGAAGGCTATGGGGTCACCAAGTCCAAGCAAGGGAAAGAGTGGCAAGGAGAAACAGAAAGGGAAGTGAAAGCCAGGAGGCAGGGTGTGAGCACGTCAATGCAGGGGCTGCCCGGGCATGTCCCGTCAGGTGCCAGGGGTTTCCTTCTTGCCCTGAGTCCCCCCGCCAGATTTGTGGCGAGTGTGGCCAGGTGTGCTTGCTCCAGAGTGTGTCCCCGTCAGTGGGCCAGTTACCAGGAACCTGTTACAGGTGTGCTTTGTGACTGTGCTGGGGGGTCAGTTTTTGTTTATGTCTGACTTGATCTGTGTCCGTGAGGGTCAGTTTCTGACAGTTGTGTCTGCTGTGAACTGGCGTGCGTGCGTTTGTGTGTGTCCCTGTAGGAGGGTCACCTAGATCAAGCTGTGTGTCCAGGCGTCCCTGTGACAGGTGTGTGTGTGTGTGTGTGTGTGTGTGTCCTGAGAAGCTCTCAGCCTCAGCCCGTGACTGCGTGTGTGCTGGGGGGTACCTTCCCCGTGGCAATGTTTGTGAACACAGTTTGTGGGTCCCCGTGTGCGCATCAGTGTGGGTGTTTGTGCAACACAGCCCCCTTCCCCTCCCCCTTCCTCAGTCGGCGTGTCCCTGGGGCCGTCTCAGCGAGCCGGCCTCTGTGTCTGTGCCTGGGTGCGTGAGCGTGTGCCCCAGTCAGCGTGTGAGTTTGCACATCCACGCCCCGGTCCAGGGTGTGCATTTGTGCGAGTGTGGCCGAGTGCCTGTGAGTCGGCTTGTCGCCGTGGCCCTGTCAGCACGTGACTTTGTGTTCCCTGGAGCGCCAGTCGGTCAGTCTGCGTACACGTCTCTGCGCGTGTGTCTGTGGGTCCCAGTCAGTGTGTCAGTGTGTCAGCGTGTGTGTCCGGCTGTCCCGCCGGCCCGGCCGCCCGCGTCCGCACGCCTCGGTCCTCCCCGCCGCGGGCCGGGCCCCGCCCCGCCCCCGGCCGCAGGGAAACCCCCGCGCGGAGGTAGGGGGGCGCGGCGCGCGCCTGCAAGTCCCGACTTGTCCGCGGCGGGCGGGCGGGCGGGCGGGGCCGTGGCGTCACGCGGGGGCGGGGCGTGGGACCCGCCGGGCGGGGGCGGGGCGGGGCGGGGCGGGGCGGCCGCCGAGCGGGCCGGGGATCCGCCGGGCGGCCTGAGACGCGGCGCGAGCCACATGCGAGCGGGCGCCTGGCGGCGGCGGCGACCACGGCCACGACGGCGGCGGCGGCAGCAGAATCGGCGGCGGCGGCCACGACGCGGACACGCCTGCAGCCTGAGCGGGAGCGGCGGCAGCCACAGCCACAGCCACAGCAGCCGCCACTGCAGTTAGAGCAGCAGTAGCCGCCGCCGCAGCAGCAGCCGCCGCAGCGAGCGGCGCTCGGCGGGCGCGCCCTCTCGAAGGAAGCCGCCCGCCCCCCCATCACCGCCCCCTCCGGCGTGTTCATGCCCCCGGGGTGAGTGTGCGCACCCCGAGTGCCCGCCGGCCGCGATTGGCCAGGCCGGGTGGGCTCCCTGGAGGAGGTGGCAGGAGTGCGCTGGGAGAGCAGTGGGGGCGCGCTGCATCCCCACACCGTGCCTCCCTCTCCCCCCACCCTCTATCCCACGAGCGACCCTGGGTTGGGGTCGCTGGGCGGGAGGCACTAAGGGTCCGGGAGCGCAGGTGCCTCAGCGGTCTGGCGGGTTTGTTTACAAACAATGGGGTGCGGGCTCGGCAGCGCCCCCTGGCGGCCAGTGCGGGCCCGGGGAAGTGAGTCGACCCCGACTGCCCCGGCCTCCGCAGTCCCGGAGGGGCGCGCGCGGGGTGGGGGGGCGGCTTGTAGGGGCGGCCACACCCCAGGCGCGCGCCCGCTGGGGGCGGCGACAGGGGGCGGCTCGCGGGCCGTGGAGTCTGCGGCTCCTGCGGGCGGGGGCTGCGCCCCAGCAACAGCCGGTTATTGGCCCCTCGTTCGCCTGGCGGGCGGGGCAGGCGCACGTGGCGGCGGCGGGGTGGGGGGGGTGCTGTGACAGCAGAGGGGGGCGTCTGGGCCCGCCGTGGGAGCGCGCGTGTGCGGGGTTGTGGATCTGCAGGTGTCTCGCCTGGGTGTGTGCGTGTGTCTGGCTCCGAGTTTGTGCTGGGGTCTGCAGGGGGTGGTGGTGTCCGTCCAGGGGAATGTTGGGGCTGCGGCCCGTCGGGGTGTGTGCTGGAGTCCCCATGTGTGTCTGTGTGAGGTTCTGTCTGTGCATGCCGTGCCCGAGGGACGGGTGCTGTTTATGTGTGGTGTACCTGTGTGTGTTGTGTGCTCTGTGAGAGTTGTCTGTGTGTGCTGTTTGGGGGTGATTCTCTGGGTCTGTGTTGCCTGCGTGGGCTCCGGTGTGTGGTTGGAGTGTTTGTGTGTTGCTTGAGTGAGCTGTGTCTGAGGGTCTCTATGTGTGTGTCTTGCCCTATGTGCTGTGTTTGTGTGTCCTGACTGTGTGTGTACTGTCTGTGTATATCTCCAGGGCATGGGTCTCAGCTAAGCGTTTGTGATGGTGTGCCTGCTGAATGCAACCTCTGTTTTCTGTCCAGGTGCGTGTGTGAGTTCTGTGTGTGTGTGTGTGTGTGTGTGGTGGTGGGGGGGGTCTCGGTCTGTGTTTGGCTTGTGTGTCTGGCATCCGTGTCTGGGAATTGAGGATCTCAGCTCTGTGGGGTCTGTGCAGTGGTCAGTGGGTGTTGCTGGCAGCCTCTTGTAGTGTGGGGCTGTGTCTGAGCCTGTGTGTGTGTGTGTGTGTTGGGTCTGAGGGGCTTGTCTCTGTGATCCGCTGGCTCATGTGTGTCATGTGGGCTGCGTGTGTGGAGTGTTTATGTCAGTCACGTGAGACCAGTGTTTTCTGTGGGTGCTCTAGGTGTGCGCGCCGCCACGGCTGTGTGGGATTAGAGTTCGCTGGGTGTGTGCGTGTGTGCGTGTGTGTCCGGGGCTGACAGTTGGTGATGGTGTTTTGAGGTTGGCGGAGGAGGGTGAGTTGATGTCTGCTCTTTTGCATCTGTGTGTCGTTGCTGGTGTGCGTGGTGATGCATCTGGGTCTGATGACAGGAGTCCGCGTGTGCCCACTGTACGTGTGTCCTGGGGTCTGAGAGTTGGTGACCCGGGCGGGGGGGGGGCGGTTTCGGGTGTGTTGGCCTGCGTGTGTCCATGGATGTCCGTTTGGTGTTGATATTTGTGTAAGTCCTGAGGTGTGCAGGTCTGACCTCGTGGGTGTGTATGGGGGGGGGCATGTGTGTCGGAGAAGTGTGCCGGTGCCCAGGTAGTGTGTTTCTGTGTTTGTGATGGCTGTATTGTGTGTGTGTGTGTGTCCGCGGGCATGCATATCCACAGCGGGTAAGCGTGTGAGGTTCGGACAGTTCGTATCTGTGTATGCACGGGGACGGGGGGTGGGTTGTAGCAGTCAGTCTGCATTGTGTATACACTCTTCTCATGGTCTGTGTGTATGGGTATGTCCACGTTTTGGTCGGGGTGTGTGTGTGTGTGTGTGTGTGTGTCCTGTATTGGGTAGCACTATCAGAGACTGGAACCATTTCTGTGCAAATGGGAGATGAGGGGGGAGGCCAGGCTGGCCAGTCCTGAGTGAGTCCTTCCATGTGTGACATGTACCCTTCGCACCTCCCCCCCCCCACTCGTCTTTGCCATTTGGGTCCCGCATGAGTCCCTGTGTGTGCGCATCACTGTGTTCCGGAAGTTAGCCCCACCAGCCCGTGCCCTGGGTGACTCCCAGGCTGGGTGAGTTTGTGTTTTGAGACTGTCTCCCCTCCTGCACACACACACCTGACAGACTCCTCCGTCTGGGTCCTGTGTGAGCCCTTGGGCTTGCTGTGAGAGCCGTCCTGTGCCCCCTTCCTTGTCCGTCGTGTGCATGGGAGGCTGTCCCCACCTGGGCGGCCCTGCGTCAGACCGTCGGTGGGCATGTGTCTTGTGGGGCCATCACACCCGCCTACAGTGTCCCATCTGGGCCGTTTGTTGTGGGAGCCTTCCCTGGGCTTCCCTGCCCCCCAGATGTGGTGATAGCTGTGTGCAGGAATGGGGGTGTCCTGTGTACCCCAGGTAGGGTGTGTGTATTGTGGGGCCCTGGTGCCCCCGGCACTGCCCGGCTGACTGCACCTCTCCCCCTGTCCTGCAGGCCCCAGGGAGCGCCATGGCCCGAGCACGCCAGGAGGGCAGCTCCCCGGAGCCCGTAGAGGGCCTGGCCCGCGACGGCCCGCGCCCCTTTCCCCTCAGCCGCCTGGTGCCCTCGGCCGTGTCCTGCGGCCTCTGCGAGCCCGGCCTGCCCGCCGCCCCCGCCGCCCCCGCCCTGCTGCCCGCTGCCTACCTCTGCGCCCCCACCGCCCCGCCCGCCGTCACCGCCGCCCTGGGGGGCCCCCGCTGGCCTGGGGGTCCCCGCAGCCGGCCCCGAGGCCCGCGCCCCGACGGTGAGTGCCGCCCCACGCCGGCGCCCCGGGATGATGGGAGCCAGGAAAGAGACACTGAGGAACTGGAGAAGTGGGAGCGAGTGGGGGGAGGTGGCGAGCCGGCCGGGCCACAGGGAGGGTGTGGCCAGTGTGGTCTTTGTGTTGCAAGAAGCAGGAAGACGGAGTGGGAGGCCGGGGGTGGGGGGAGGCCGAGTGGGAAGTCCCTCCTGGAATCTGACTGCAGTCCCCGAGTTGCAGCCCACGGCCTCTTCCGGGCCCGGGGCAGCAGCTGTTTCCCAGCCCCCCTCCCCTAGTCTGGGTCTCCTTAACCTCCCCGAGGACTGTAGTTGGAGAGAGCGTGGGCAGAGCGAGAGGACTGTCACTTCAGGACTTGGGGGGGGGGGGCGGTTGGCCTTTTGCCTTTATCTGCATCTCTGGCCAGGGCCGCCCCTCTCCGCAGTCCGGGAGGAGGAAGGAGAGGGGGAGGGGCCATTGTGTGGGGAAAGTGGGGGTGGGGGAGGCGAGAGAGTGGGAAAGTGAGTCTTGGGGAGGGAAGGGTTAAAGGTCCCCTACCGGATGGGCTGTTAACCCTGTGGTGCCCTGCTAGCCCCATCCCGGCGAGCACGCTCGGTGGCAGGGAAGATTGTCCTGCTCTCCCCCCCCACCCCAACCCCTCACCTTGTCCCTGGAGCACCACGGAGGGCAGGGGAGAGAAAACTTCCCCGGCTGGGTTCCCTGGCAGCGGGGTTCAAGAGGGGCCCCGATTTCAAGACCACAGGCCTAGGTGTGGAAACTGAGGCCCCGATTTTAGGCCTTAGGATCCCTCTCACCAGGACCTGGTGTGACTGGAGGGAGGCAGAGACTGCGGGGCGGCTCAGAAGGGGGTGGGGCAGGAAGGCATCTCCCGAATCCCAGCCCCCCAGGGCCCGGGCTCGCTCGGAGGCAGCCAGTCTGGCCTTCTGGTCTCCGTGCCCCTGCCACATCCGGGGGTGTGGCTTCACTGTGGTTGGACACCAGAGGGCAGGAGACCTGAGGCTTGTGACTGGGTGTAGTCAGTCGCCGTATCCCTATGTGACCTTGGGCCACTTCTTAGGGTGGGCCTCAGTTTCCCCATCTGTTAAATGGAGCCGCAAAATTTGGTCCCGTTTTGGAATAGTTGGGTCGGATAAGAGGGAGGACTTCCAGACTAACACGGGTAGTGGGGTGGTAGCTGGTTAGGCAGGTAACCCCCAGAGAGGCCTCCTCAGGACCTCTTCATGCTTTCTGGTGCCTGGGGAGCAGAAGCTGAGAAATCTGGCTTTAGGAGGGGAGAAACGGAATCGGTAGAAATGGGGCGGGGAGCAGAAAGGAAATCGGGAGGCTGGAAAAGGGAGAAGCGGGCCCTGGCTAATTGGTCCCTCGGGGCCACCTCAGGGCCTACAAGGGGTGGCGGGTGCTGACCACGCCCCCTCTCTCCCCCGCCCCCCCCGTCTTTTCCCAGGTCCTCAGCCCTCACTCTCGCCGGCGGAGCAGCACCTGGAATCGCCGGTGCCCAGTGCCCCGGGGGCCCTGGCGGGCGGCCCCACCCAGGCAGCCCCGGGAGTCCGGGGGGAGGAGGAGCAGTGGGCCCGGGAGATCGGGGCCCAGCTGCGGCGGATGGCGGACGACCTCAATGCGCTGTACGAGCGGCGGGTGAGTGCTGGGGGCGGGGTAGACGGCAGGTGGGGCTTCCCGCCCGGGAGGGGGCTGCGGGCGGGCCCCGCCAGATGTGCGGCAGCTGCTGCCCGGCGCGGCGGGGTCGCGCTGGGGACAGGCAGGTGGGAGGGGCGGCGGGCCCGCGGACCTGCCGAAGGGCCCGCGCCGCGGCTGGCACAGGCCGGGCGAGGGTCGGGGCTGCCTCGAGCGCCGCGGCGCGCCCGGGGCCCGCGGCCGCGGGGACTGAGGGCGGCGCTCGGCGGAGCGGCTCATATATCCCGGGCTATTTATAGCCGGTGAGTCAGCAGCGGCGGCGCGGCCGCACCCGCCCCTCCCACCCGCCGGCGCGCGCGGCCCGCAGCGCGCCATACAGCCTCCCGGGCGGCGGCGGGCGGGCCCTGGAGCCCCGCCCCCGCGGGAGGCCCCGCCCCAGCCCACGCCTCGGCCTCTCGTTAAAAGAAAATCTTTGAAGCCTATGGCTTAGAACAGAGAATAACGAATATCAGGGCGCCGACCACCCAGCTCTGTCCAATCTGAACATTACACCCGCAGTGCTTGCTTGTTGAAAGAAACAAAACCCGGATGTTGTCAAGCCCCTTGTTCTCCTCCCTGACCCTCTCCTCCTCCCCCTTTCCAAAGGACACCTCTCAAGCGGGCATGTCCCCTGACTCCGCAGGTGTTGATTCTTTTACTACCTATTTATCAGGCCACAAACAATGCTGCATATACGTGGTGTGGTGTGTCCCTCTCCAAACTTTTCCCCCCGTATCAGGCTTTGAGATCGATCCATGTGGGCAAAGCAGCTTGTAGTTCCTGCATTTCCCCTGCTATGTAGCATTCTGTTGGATCAACACATAGTATCCTTGTTCATTTTCTCATTGATGAATATTTAGGATTAAAAAAAAGAATGCTTCAAATTTCATTGGCTTGGGTTTTTGTGTGGCTTGGTTTTTTTTTTTTTTTTTTTGGTTTTTGTCTCTTTCCGATGATGCACATCTGCAGTGCACTTGTGTGTACCTCTGGCGTAGATACCTGGGTGCTCTGCCCACCTCAGCTTTACTAGATGGTTGCTAGCTTGCTCACAGAGATGACTGTGCCAGGCAGCACCCCTCAGCAGTGAGACGTTGGCAGGCTTTCCAACTAATGCCATTCTGACGTGCCCCCTTTGCCACCTCCTGGCTGCAAGAGTTGGTGGGGAGTGATGAGAGGGTGGGGATTGGTACAAGGCATCCCACAGCCTGGCACCCACTAGGATCATCAGGATGGTTTATCTGACTTTGTTCTCATCTGTCAGAAGAGTTTCTCATCCTTTCACGGGGATGAGACTAGGTGGGCCCTGCTTATTAGCAGCGGGCCTGGCCATGCACTCAGGATAGGGGGTGGGAGAGTGCTACAGCTTACCTTTAATTCCTACTGGTGGGGAGTCTTTTCTTCTATGTGGCTTCCTTCGTTCTCACTTGCCTAGCAATTTGGAACTGAGAGGGTCCTAGAGGCCACCCCAAGCCTTCATCCTATCCTGTTGCTGGAAAGAGGGCAGGGGTTAACTTTGCCTGGATATATTTCTGTGCAGCCTCAGCAAAGAATGTGAACTGTGGTTCCCAGGGCCTGTCCTTCCACAGATCATTCTAGAATCACTGAGACGATGGGCTCCCCGCTCCCTTCTCTCTCACTTCCCAGCCTTTGAGGGGAGGGCAGGACAGGGCGCCATCCAGCCTCCCCCACCCCCACAACGCCCCAGCCCTGGCTGACTTTGGTTGGGAGACTAGGGGAGCACTTGCTGGGCACAGGCAGTGCTGAGGGCATTCGGTCCGCATCCTCTCCGTCCTGTTCTGTTCTAGATGAGGTTACTGTCCTCGAGGTGACGACGTGGGCCCAGGTGGTGGGAGGAGCTGGGATTTGGACCCAATCAGCAGTAATAGTACCTACTGCTGAGGGTTGGGGGAGATTGTAGGACCATGCCTCCCTCCTCACTGCCCTTGGGCCTAACCACCCACGTGCCTGGGTCCCCCTGTGGCACACTCACTCTGACTTCCTCTTCTCCCTTCTCCCTAGAGACAAGAGGAGCGGCAGCGACACCGCCCCTCACCTTGGAGGGTCCTGTACAATCTCATCATGGGACTCCTGCCCTTACCCAGGGGCCGCGGAGCCCCGGAGATGGAGCCCAATTAGGTGCCTGCAGCTGCCCGGTGGACGTCAGGGACTTGGGGGGCAGGACCCTCCCACCTCCTGATGCCCTGGCCAGCGCGGGGGACTTTTTCTGCACCATGTAGCATACTGGACTACCAGCCCTGCCTGTCCCAGGGGCAGGCCAGGGCAGCCACTCCAGCCCCAGCCCCGGCCTAGCCTGGGTGCACTGATGGGAGATGTGGACTCCTGGGTCCCTGGCTGGGAAGCCAGGGGAGAGAGGGCTGACGGACTCAGTGTCTGAAGGCAGCGGTGACGGAGAGGGTGGGGACGGAGCCGCCCGCCTCTGCCGCCCACCACCATCTCAGGAAAGGCTGCTGGTGCTGGCTGCCCGTTCCAGCTGCAGGGGTGACACTGGGGGGAGTCTCCCTCCCAGTGCTCCTTGACTTTGGGCCTGGCCTCAGGCCCCTGGTGCTTCCCCCCCTCCTCCTGGGGAGGGGGCCCATGAAGAGCAAATGAGCCAAACGTGACCACTAGCCTCCTGGAGCCAGAGAATGGGGTGGGTCTGATGGCTGCCCCAGCCCAGCGCCCAGCCATCTTCCCTGAGCCAGCCGGCGGGTGGTGGGCATGCCTGCCTCACCTTCATCTGGGGGTGGCCAGGAGGGGCCCAGACTGTGAATCCTGTGCTCTGCCCGTGACCACCCCCCGCCCCCATCAATCCCATTGCATAGGTTTAGAGAGAGCACGTGTGACCACTGGCATTCATTTGGGGGGTGGGATATTTTGGCGGAAACCGCCCCAGCCTTAGTCCCCAGGGCGAAGCGCTGGGAGGGAGACGGGGAGTCAGGGAGGGGGGGAAATCGCAGAAGAGGGAGGAGTCTGGGAGCGGGGAGGGAAGGCCCAGCCTGTAAAATACTGTATATGCGCTGCTGTAGATACCGGAATGAATTTTCTGTACATGTTTGGTTAATTTTTTTTGTACATGATTTTTGTATGTTTCCTTTTCAATAAAATCAGATTGGAACAGTGGATACTCTTTCTGCTTTCTTTCCCCAGTGCCTGGCCGGGTCCAAGCCTCTGTGACCTCTATCTGGGACGAGGTGGGAGGTGGGAGAGGCGGTCCACAGAGCACATCTGGCTGTCCAGCTGTATCCAAAGGGAGGCTAAGGAGCACGGGCGCCACTGTATATACCCAGGCCTCGTGCCTCCCTACACAACTCCCATTAAAAGCAAAGCCCTATCCAAGTACTAACCAGGCCCAACTCTGCTTAGCTTCCGAGATCAGATGAGATTGGGCGCGTTCAGGGTGGAAGGGAAAAATGAAGGAGGTAAATCGGAGAGGGAGACGAACCATGAAAGACTATGGACTCTGAGAAACAAACTGAGGGTTCTAGAGGGGAGGGGGGGTGGGGGGATGGGTTAGCCCGGTGATGGGTATTAAAGAGGGCAGGTATTGAATGGAGCACTGGGTGTTATTCGCAAACAATGAATCATGGAACACTACATCAAAAACTAATGATGTAATGTATGGTGATTAACATAATAAAAAAAACTTATTTACTGGACAACAACAAAAAAAGCAAAGCCCCATGAGGGCTGGGCTTTGTTTTGTCGTGTTTAAGAGTTTATGTTTAAGTCATCTCCACACCCAACGTGGGGCTCGAACTCAAAACCCGAGATCAAGAGTCCCACACTCCACCCACGGAGTCAGCCAGGACCCCAAGGGCAGAGGGGTGGGTTTCTTTGGTGCTTTATCCTCACTTTATCCCCACTGGATAAAATTATGTCCTGGAAGCTCCACATTTACTGAATGAATGAATAACCTAGAACTTCTTCAGAAGCACCACCACAAGGAGTCCTGGGGCACATGTTGGGAATGAGGCTGACCTTGTCCCCGCCCTGGTGGCGGGAGAGCATCTCAAGCTAAGATCAAAGTGGGGCTTCACCCATGCGGCTGCCCTAAGGCCGAACATGCCGCTTGGCATAAAAAGCCTGTGGTTAATTAATATAAGAAGGGGAGCTCCTACCGTTATCTTCCTGAAAACAAGCGGGAAAATGCTTTCCTTATGCCCTCTCCTACACGACTAGCGCAGACACAGGTTTCGAACCCAGCTCTGGCCCTTCTGATAGTCCTCACTGGTAGAGCAAAATTCAGGAAAAGGCCCTTCTAAAAGATCAGGGTAGGGGCGCCTGGGTGGCTCAGTCATTAAGCGTCTGCCTTCAGCTCAGGTCATGATCCCAGGATCCTGGGATTGAGCCCCACGTCGGGCTCCCTGCTCAGGGGGAAGCCTGCTTCTCCCTCTCCCACCCCTCCTGCTTGTGTTCCCTTCCCTCTCTTGCTGTATCTCTCTCTGTCAAATAGATAAATAAAATCTTTAAAAAAAAGATCAGGGTAAATAGGCAGGATCACTTTGGAAAGGAATTTGGCAGAAGCTTGTCAAGCAGAGGATGCGCACATCTATGCCAGCAATCGCCTTCCTGGGTGTCCTTCCTTAGAAGTGCATGTGCGCAAGTGTCCAACGGTTGGCAACTCTCTAAATTCTCCAACAGCAGTCGAAAGGGTCTCAAGTCTGCTTTAGGCATGCAACAGAAAAATAGCGGGTAGCCGGATGAACTACAACTCTATGAATAAACAAGTAACGGTGAGAGAGAAAGAATAAAAAAAAAAAAAGCAAGTAGCAAAATGATGGCAGGTACCTGGCTGTTTTTTATATTTTTCTCCATATTTTCCATCGGGGCTTAAATGCTGCACAGAGAGGCCAAGGCCCCTGGCCAGTGGAGGCGTTCACACCCCGCTGTCCAGTGCCCAGCAGAGGATGCTTCCTACTCTGGCAACCGACGGCTTTCCCTTTCCAGTAACCATTCGTGGAATTATGATATGGCTGAATTAGGTCTATAGATTTTAGTATTTGTTTTCCCTTTTCATTCCAGTTTCCTCTCTCCTGCCTTCTCTTGGATTATTTGAATGCTTTTTCCAGTTCTTTGAGGTTTCGCTCTTGGTAGTTCAGTCCTCAGTACTCCACTCACGCGTACCTCTTTCTCGGTCTATTCAGAGTCCGTATCGTACCACTTCACTTCCATTGTAGAACCCGCCACCGCTCAGGCCATGGGTCCTTTCCATTCCTCCCACCATTTTGTGCTGTCGTTCTTGTTGTCACATGACCTGAGCCAAAGGCAGACGCTTAAACGACTGAGCCACACAGGCGCCCTTTAACTTTTGCTTTAAAATCATATAGATTTCAAAGAAATGAAGAGACCAGATAGTCTTTAGAAATCTTTCCCTGTGGGGTTACCATTTCTTCGATGCAGCCTGAAGTTCCAAGTTTCTCCTGGGATAATGTCCCGAAAGCCTGAAGAACTTCCATTAGCATTTTGTATAGTGTATTTCTGCCAGTGACAAGTTCTCTTAGTCTTCTTTTTACTTGTTTTCACTGGTTATAGAATTCTGGGGTTGACAGTTTTCCTTCAGCCTCTTGACGATGTTGTTTCGCTGTCTCTGGTTTCCGTTTCTGGAGAAATCCAGGATTACCTGAATCATGGTTGCCCTGCTTGTAATGTGTTGTTTTTGTCAGGCTGCTTTCAAGACTTTATTAAAAAAATCTTTGCCTCTTTTTTAGACTGGATAATTCCTATTAATATATTTCCAGTGCACAAAGTCTCTCATCCCCATTCTATTAGGTCTACCAGTGGATCTTTAAAATTGCAGATACTGTATTTTCAGTGTTAGAACACCCATTTTGTTAACATCTTCTATTTCTCTGCTGAGACTTAGATTTCAACGTTACACAGGTGTTTTCCTTTTACCTCAGTGAGCATAGTTGTAATAACTACTTTAAAGTCCTTGCCTGCTAACTCCAACACTTGGTTGGATTTTTGTTTTGTTTTGTTTTGTTTTAACGTAGGCTCCACACCCAACATGGGGCTTGAACTCACAACCCCGAGATCAAGAGTTGCATGCTCTACCCACTGAGCCAGCCAGGCGCCCCCCCAACACTTGGGTTCTCTTGGTCATCTTGTCTTTTCCCTTGAGAATGAGTCCCATTTCCTTAATTCTATGTATATTAGGTAATTTTGCATTGTGTCCAGATTACATTAACATTGTAGACATTCTGGATTCTGTTATATTCCTCCAAAGAAAAGTGAGAGTTCCTGTGGGGATATTTGTATTTGCTAGACTCAACCTGCTGCAGCGGGTGACAGTGTAAATCTGGATTTCTTCAGTCCTGCTTGGAGTTGGCCCCACACATCCGTAGCCTGGTGGTCAGCTAAAGACTTGGGCTGAATCTATACATGTCACTTGGGGGAAGGGAACTTCCCTGGCACTCTCTGTTCCAGCTGCTGTGGTTCCTCGAGGCTCTGTCCTCTGGTTCTTCAGGCCAGTAAGACAGCTGGTTTTCTACCTGAGTTTTGGCTGCCTGGTGCAGTGCCAGGGGATGCAACCCACCCTTGGGCTAACACTGTAGAAAACTGAACACAAACCAGAAAACTCATCCTGTGGTGGGCTTTTCCTGCAACTTTCAATTCGCCCTCTCCCCCAGATCCACCTGCTTTTGATCACTCTCCAGAGCCTTCTGGTAGTTTTGGGGGTTGTTTGTTTTTGGTATTTTGCCTAGAATATATAGTTTACTTGCAGGGGTGTGGTTGTCTGTTACAAACGTACTCCACCACACCAGAAACAGAGCTTCTGTATTTTCTTTTTAGTAGACCTAGACCGATTATTTTTTTAGGATTGAAAGTGGGGAACCCTACTCCACTATCCAGAGTAGATGGAAAGAGTCAGAGATCCAGGGACAAAGTCAGAGATGCCCATATTTTATTAGCAAAGTCCAAAGGGCTCCTAATAAAACAAGAGAAGGGGATCAGTTGTTCCAGGAGGAAAAGAAACATCTAGTCATCTCTGTTGGCCTTCTCTCTTGGAACCAAGGTGCTGAGCGGTCCCACGACTTGGCAAAGCGGACGCTCAGAGCACCTGGCAAATGAGGTCCAGAGCCGAACCTCTGCCACAGGCGAACTGTGCTCCCTCTAGCCAACTAATCCCCAACTTGAACCGGCACCCCTCACCCACCTCCAGTAATCCCACCCTGCAAAGGTTGCTTCTGGAAGGGAGAGATTTACTTTTCATTGTTTATGTTGTTTTTTGCTTCCTTAAAAACTGACTGTGTGTCTCCATAAACCTTTCAATTCTGCACTACACACACCTATTATCTATCCAGACAACAAATGACATGTAAAAATGCTACCATGCTAGTCTTTTGGAAGGAAGCAACATCTCAAATGCACTTATATACTCTATAACCGCGGCCTCGGGCTTTGGGGAGTCTTTCCCAAGTGTGTGCAAAGGAAACCAGCTCAATGTCACTCAACAGCAGACTGATTAAATAGCTTATGGTTCATCTGTGGTTTTGGAATTCAATGCACAATGCATTGACAAGGATCTCCAAGACATAGTGAGAAAAAGCAAGTTGCAGAAAAAGTTATGCATAGTAGCAGCTAACATGGAGCAACTTCTACTCAAAGAATGTATTCATTCAATTCCCACATTAACAGAGGAATGTACTGCTATTACCCCATTTTATACATGGGGCCATGGAGGCACAAAAAGGTCACCTGCCCAAGGTCACACAGCAAGTGATATAGTCCCGGCTTAAACCTGACAGTCTGGAAAGATTCACTGTCAAACGCTGCTGAAAGTGACCTCTGGGAGGTATATATGAAAGTGGATACAGCTAACATATCCAAAAAGCATCTCCCATTTCTCTCCAAAATCCTGAGTTTAGCTAGGAAGTCAGCTGCTCCTGCTACGTGGCCGACGTTCAGCTGCCAGGCCCTATAAGGCAGTGGGGAGAATTCTTTTCACCCCTATAGATATATAATGCTCGAATGTTTTACTATGAGCTTAAAAACAAAATCTATCTGCCCCTCTGGATCCAGCTGAAGGCCCTCCCTCAACACCTGGGTCACCCGGGCCTGCCTGATGGTTTTCAGTGGCGACTAATACGTCTCAGGACCTGGTGAAGGCAAAGCCCTAGTCGCTAAGAAGTAGTGGTGCCACTAAATAAATGTCCCCTAAGTGTCTTGCGTAAAAGTCTTCCCCATCAGCCCACATTCCGTCCCTTACTTGTTGCATCAGGCTGTTCCCTCACCTGCAGTGTGAGCACGACAACAGCATTGACCCCCAGGGCGCTGCTGTGAGGATTCAAACAGTTTAGCTAAAGTGCAAGTACTCTGAAAGGTACCAGGCAGGTAGTGTGAGTGTGTTAGCTATTATTAAACTCTTTTGACTTGCCAACTCCAACTTAAGCCTCCATTTTTCCATCTGCAAAGGGCAAATAGGGCATACCTCAACAGATACACACACCAAAAAATATGCAAGAAACTGACCAAAAGGGTCTGCACTGCAAAGGGAAACCACAGAATGTGGGGCTCTGATGGGACCAAGAGCTTTTTATTGTAATTTTTTACCTTTGCATGTGTTATTTTTTGAGTAGCACCTGTTCCACTAGAATCTTCTGAGGCTTCAACTTAACAGAGTTTGGCTACTACACAGCATACCCAGACAATATTCCACAGACAACGTAAGTGGGGTATGGAGTGGAGAAACCTGGCAGCCCCAAAGACAGCCCACGTCCTTTCATTTGGCAACACTAGCATCCCAAAAGTATTTGTTACCTTCACAGATTAGATGCTCCTTCCCAAGTAGCTACGTTATCTCCTGGAGGGATTAGAAACCACAGGATGATCATTGTGCTCTCCCTGGAGACGTGGGGAAATCTATTTTTATGATAATATTAACATGTAATATGGGAGAATATGAAATTTGAAGAAATGAGAATAAAGACAGTTCTCGCCTGGGGCTGGCAGCTTCCAGCACCCACCCCAGATTCCCAAGGGGTCTCTTCCAGATGATTCAATTTCTGCCACGAAAGGTACAGGGGTGGAAAAGTTGGAGAAGCTTCAGAGAAGATTCTATGATGACAATTTTGTTTTTATCCATCCAGACCCACCTGCTCCCCCTTGTGACCAAGGCCCCACACTGCAAAGTAAAAGGGTGTAGTTGGCTCAAAATGTCCAAAAAAGGGTGAGATTCATGCATTGATAAAAACACTGCCCTTGGTGCCCCTGAGTTGACACTGATGGGGTCCAGAAAGGGGCCCCTCCAGAAACACAGTCCTAGCCTCACCTAGGGAGGAGGAGAGGTGACAGGGAGGGTCGGGGAATTGAGTGCCTCCTCCCTGTGGAGACCCAATTTTTTTTCCTTCCTTTTCTTCTGGAGGACTGAAATAGGAGAGGAGCGGATTTGTTCAAACTGGCCAGACTCACAGCTCACACAATTTTACAATAAGGAGAAACCCCAGGACGCTGACAAGACATAGAGCATGCTCGGGCTGTCGAGTCAAGACAAACCCGGCGTCCCGAACCAATGAAAGCTTTGAGCCCTGCCAGCTGTGGGACTTGAGGCACATTACTTAAGTGTCACTTAACTTTAAAATGAGGCCCCTGCCCACTCTGACTCTGCACAGTGCCTGCTGCACAGGGGATCCACACAGAAGGCAGCACCAGTATCACATCTTTTACTTCTTTCCCGTTAATATAATTCTTGTCACTGAGAATAGCCACTTTTGAACTGAATTAGTCAACAGACAGGTGGAACCAAAAGTTTCTACGCACTCTAGAACTTGAGCAATCTAACTCTTGTTAGATTACCCAGAAAAACAGTGGCAGGAATGGTGATGGAGGGGAGGAATCCCTGAGTCACACTGAAGCATCCAGTGAGATTTCTTTAGGTTAAAAAAGGCCACTGTGGGACGCCTGGGTGGCTCAGTCGGTTAAGCGGCTGCCTTTGGCCCAGGTCATGATCCCAGGGTCCTGGGATCGAGTCCCACATCAGGCTCCTTGCTCAGCAGGGAACCTGCTTCTCCCTCTCTCTCCCTCTGCCTGTGCTCTGTCAAATAAATAAAATCTTAAAAAAAAAAAAAAAAAAAGGCCACTGATAGGATCATTCCCTATCACAGGAAGAGGTTTGTAATGTGGGGAAAAAAACAAATAAATCCTAAAGCAAATAACTTTATTTCTATCATTCCTTTTTAAAGAACCAAGGACATATAGAAAATATAAAAAAACACAAACAGCTGTGATTCAGGGGGTAAAGGAAGGACTGACACAGCCCTGGAAAGCAACAGCCTCCAGGACAGTCTGAGTTGCATCAGGAAGGGGGGGAGCTCTGATAAGACAGGCTCCTATGTCCTAGCTTGGGCCCCAAAACATCAGAATCCTCAGGAGGTGGGACCCTGGAATCTGCCTTTTTAAAACAAGTTTTCCCAGTAATGTTCACTTTGCAAGGTCTCGCCCTAATGCCCAAGGGAACTTTGGTAACATTTCCTCTCTTCCAAAATCCAGGCTGAAACCCAACTAATCCTGAACTAAAACTCAAGAACAGCACAGCAGATGCCACCTGTTGTTTTTCAGGATCTCAAACTCTGGAGGAAATACATTCCGCCTGCCGTCTTTTCCTCTCTGGGGCACCTGTCTGCATTTGGAACTGGGGCTCCGCTAGTGTTTCATCAGGCCTGGCCTTACTCCCCACCTGGAGTCATGCTCGTCTCTGTATGACATCAGGCAGGGAGTAAGTCCAAGGAGGTGGCAAGAGGATCCCAAGCCATAAGGCATGCTGGCTGCTGGCAGGTGTCTCCTGCGGAAGCCCAGGGGGCTGGTGATGCTGTGGCGGCCCCGGGACAGAGGGATGCATCAGAGGGGGCGTTCCGGTGACGGCCGGCAAACAGCCTTCACCAGTGCTGGAAGGGAGACAGCCGGTCCCTATGCCCCTTGCTGAGCAGCTCTGGTGCTTGGAAGTCACACATCTGTACAAGCTCATTGCTCGCAGGAAATGGTTTGTACTGGTCCAATGGCTCCCCCCCCCAGAGCTGCCTTCGAGGGGGGAGGGGAGAGGGGAGAGGGCACGTGCGGTCGGGCTGCAGGTCAGCGTCTCCAGGGCTGCCAATCTTGGGTTCACTGGGGGCCGAGGCACTCCACAATCCCACTGCCCTTCATGCCATCAAAAAAGAAGAAGTTGTTGTGAGGAGGGTCCCTTTGAGACAGGGCCTGAGAAGAAAAACAAGACAAGGGTTCAGCTCAGATGCTTTCAAAAGGCTAATATGGAGAAAAATGAAAAAGCCCTCAAAAACCAGATCTTCTAAAACTCAGCAGCGGTTCTCAACAGAGGTTGATTCTGCTCCCCAGGGGCTCAGCGGTTCTGTCAGAGCCACAACGGCGACTGCCCTGTCTCTCTGCGCTGTCCCCAATCACCTGAGCGCCTCTGGACAGATCAGTTAGCTTCTCTGAACCCCATTTTCCCCACGTAAAATGAAAACAGCACATGTACTGTCCTCGTAGCACTAGGGAGATGCTGTTCCTCAACCATGTGAAACGACGTGTCCCCCCCCCCAGTCCCCCGCAGCGCTGCGGGTGAGCAGTGGTAATAACTATTCATGACGATCCAACTGAGAACGGCGGCGGCCCTGACCCCCTGCGGGACACACACTGCTGCAGACGCGGCTCTTCCGTGAGGAGACATGCTGCCTGCCTTCGTGTGCACGGCGGGCCAGGGCTGGGATCCAGAGAGCCTTCCAGATACTACTTAGCCACGGAAATGGTGATTATCTTGTGGGGTTAACAGAAGCACAGGGCACTTTAAAGAAGGGGCTAGACCTCCTGAAATCACGTGCTGAACCGTGTGTGTACATGTGCGTACTGGAGAAAGGACTCACAGGTGTCAGTGAGTTTTCTCAGAGTTCTTAACTCAAAAAGGGTTGCCATTTAAAGACGAGGACATCGTCCAAGCACGCCACGAGGCAGGGTTTAAAGGCTCCCAGGAGCGCCATGCTTGTCATTCATAGGGCGGGACCTCTTTTACAAGGTTAGGAATGCACTCTAAACAAACACCCTGAACTTCTCTTTGAATTGAGCATCAATCTCAACCTGTTTCTTCCTCTGTAAAATGGGATTATACCTCCTTCAAGTGGTTATTCAGCCATCCGTCCATGGAAAACTTCTAGAGCATCTACTCTGTGCCAGGTATCAGGAGTCTGAGGCACGGTTAAGACAGAGGCCTGCTTCTCTGGGCTTACATGCAAAATGGCAAATCAACAGCACGTGCCTGCTACAGTTTTTGGTGAACATGAGATGCAATCAAGCTTGTACTGAGTCTGGCACATAACAAATTCTCAAAAAGTGGGAGCTGCCATGACTAAGAGGAGCCAGGGATCCCTTTACCACGATCTGAGGACCCCAAGCACTCGGCCAGGTGGAAGGGCCCAAGAGCCCACAGTTAGAACTCCCAGACCCTAGAACCCAAGTTACAGGACATGACACAATGGGACCCAGCAGCGCTGCTGCTGCCACCATCACTGCTACATTGCAGACAGGGAGGCCTAGCGGAGACAGGAGGAGGAGGACTGACACCTACGGAAGCATGACAGGACAGGGGAAGTGGACGGAATATGTGGTGTTTGGAATGATGGAAGGAAGAAAACAAAGAGGATTCGGAGGGAACAGAGTTACGTTTGCCCTCCGTCTCCTAATGTTTACTTGTTATGGATGGTCAGATGGTCCTCAGGAGAGAAGGGGGGGGTGTCCAGCGACCTTCAGATTGTGGGACCTTGGTGTCAGCTGGCTGAAGGCTGAATCGTGTTAAGTAAGGGGCGGGGGGTGGCGGGGACAAGACACCAGGCCATGGGGTGAACACGGGGCAAAAGGTAAAGTGCTTCCTGAGCAAGATGGGGGTAGGGGGAGATTCCAAACACACCCAGCAACCAAGAATGCAGAGTACTCTGGCTGTCTGGGATAAACAGAAACAAGATGCGGGCAACAGCTGTCCCCAGCAGGCAGGAAGGAGGGGGCTGCATTAGAGGTTAGGACTGGGACACAGAGAAGCCACTGCAAACAATGGGGTCAAGGCCAGTCGCCCCGACCTTTCATCTCCATCCCACATTAAATACCCAGGGAGCAGCTTCTTGGTGAGATGTACCAAGTGAAGCTAAAGGCACGAAGACCGTGCCCGGGCCCATGCAGACAACGCCTGCAGCATGAGGGCTGAGTGGTGAAAGGCACAGGCTCAGAGAGCAGACTGCCTGGTCTCAGATCATGGCTCCACCACTTCTCTGCACCTCGGCTCCTCCCTTATGAATCAGGGGTGGTCACAACAGTCCTACCTCATAGGGCTGTTGTGAGGAAAAGACAAGTGTATCCTTGTGTAGGCATTTCAGTAAGTGTTGTTACTGCTGTTGTCACTGAAGGCTACAAAACTGAGTATGTGCCCTTAGGATTCTCCCATCACTGTACTCCTTCCTCCTGAATCTGTCTGCAGGCGGCCTCAGAATCCTTCTCAACACAGTCTCCTAGGCGGCCACAACTGACTTCTCAGATTGGGCATATATATAAACTACAATATTCATAGCAGTCTTAACGAAGCAGAAGGCGTGACCAAGGACACAGGTGTGGCCACCACATCCCTCTCTTCTTCTCCCTTTGAATCTCCCTGAGGCTCGCCCTACTCCTTATGATATAGAAAGTTGGATTTAGGGAGAGAATTTGGTCCAGAGAAAAAAAACCTTAAAGATGGTAGGACTATCAAATTGAGTCAAATGTCTCCAGAGCAAATTTACTGCCTTCAAGACAAAGTGGTGAGAGCTGGATCTCCAAATGGTCCCCTTGAGCTCAAACACATCATGTAAAGAAGCATGGGAAATCATTTAACTAGGCATGACTCTGCTCCATGAAAGAAAAGGACAAACCATCATTGCAAACCTACTGAAGCAGTCGAGAACCTACAAAAGGCAGATTGAATGTCTCTGGGCAAATATCAAAGTCCCAAAGAAAGTATCTGGGGACATGCTGTAATTCTGACAACCGAAATGTCCCAGAGGAGACTCAAAAGGCTGGCTGTGCTAGTTATGTGGTTACAGCACATATTCCAAGTGAAATATCTCCCTTCTGAGAAGGACAATGACACCAAACCTAATGTGGCCACAGGTCACGCTCTATAGAGCCTTGTGGGGCTCCTGGGACCGTACACATGCTCTGCTGGTACCGAATGCCCCCTTCTGAACAATACGCTTGGTGTGTGCATTACAAGAGGAAGCTCTGATGCCACGGCCATGGACCGAGAAAAGCCGCATGAAGCAGCAGGGGTCAAGAGCACAGGTTCTGGAGCCCATCTCCAGGCCTCAGTGTCCCCCGCCTTTAAGTGGCGATCATGACAGCACCCATTTCACAGAGCTCTGAGCAGCAGAATCCATGGCGAATATCGTGAGCACCACGTAACTCGTCAGCAGAGTTAGGACAGGCAGCGCTCTACGGCAGCCATGGGTTCTCTGAGGCGGCACGCTGACAAGGCCACGGCGGATCAACGGTCGTCTGCTCCAAAGGGACTCTTTACCTTCACAATTTCCTGGGCCAGGATCCCTCCAACCACTGCACACACTGGGGCCATCTCGGAGAAGCAGTACCTAGAAGAGAAGACAAATGAAATGGAGCCCGGAGGAGCACAAGGCTCCTGCAGGACATCTGACAAAGGTCAGTTGTGGGCTTGCCTGATGAAAACATCTCCTACCAGGAGGAGTCAATTCAGAGAGCAATGCTAACGTTGGCACCTAGGCGCGAAAATGGAATCTGCTCCAGGAGGTTAGTTGGGAAAGACCTCTGAACCTTGCAAAGCAGGCAGGAATTGTTTCACAACATTTTTTTTTTGTTTAAGTTCAAGGAAAGACTATATCTGTGCTTCCTAAAAATAAGGTCCAACAAATATCAGATGTTTCAGTGCCCCGGTCACATTCTCGCAATTCTCTTCTTACCCACAATGGGCAGTGGGTTCTATCTGCTATTCCCAGACAAATGTCAGGGAGAAGGCCTGTGTTAACATGTAGGAGGCATAGGAAATCTAGGGCCTGAAATGAAGCATGGGGGGCACAAAAAGTCTCTGCTACTCACATAGATACCAACCCTTGTGGGCCAGGATAGGGCATCCAGAGGACAAATCTTAGCTAATACTGTCACCTGCCTCTCCAAATCACCGCTCCTGGGCAGTATAACACTCTTCCACCACCGCCCCAGAGGAAGTGAGCTCTGCCAGTTCCCAGCCCTGAACATGGAGGTATTATTTTTTATATTTTTATTTTTTAAATTTATTTTTATTTTATTTTAATTTTTTTTAAGATTTTATTTATTCATTTGAGACACAGAGATACAGAGAGAGAGAGCATGAGCAGTGGGGAGAGGCAGAGGGAGAGGGAGAAGCAAGCTCCCCGCTGAGCCAGGAGCCCGATGTGGGGCTCGATCCCAGGACCCTGGGATCATGACCTGAGCTGAAGGCAGACGCTTAACCATCTGAGCCACCCAGGAGCCCCACGAAGGTATTTTTTAAATGAACAAAGTGGAACACAGAGAAGTTAAAAGGAAAGCTTCCCTAAGGAACCCTACCACCAGAAGACTACCTCCAATCTTTTTTTTGTTTTGTTTTTTAAAGATTTTATTTATTTATTAGAGAGAGAGAGACAGCCAGAGAGGGAACACAAGCAGGGGGAGTGGGAGAGGGAGAAGCAGGCTTCCCGTGGAGCAGGGAGCCTGATGCGGGGCTCGATCCCAGGACCCTGGGATCATGACTTGAGCCGAAGGCAGACGCCCAACGACTGAGCCACCCAGGCACCCCGACTACCTCCAATCTTCCCAGTGTGGTACACATCCTTCCTAATTTTTAAAAGTGTACATATCTAAACATATATAATTTAAAACCCAAGTAATATTAATCATTATTCACTCTGCTCTGTACCCTACTGGTAGATATTTAAGCTGTTCAACACTGCAAGCATATATCCTGGCACAGTGTCCAATAATTCTTTTTTTTTTTTTTTAATATTTATTTATTTATTTGACAGACAGAGAGCAAGCGAGCGAGCACAAGCAGGGGGAGAGGCAGGCAGAGGGAGAGGGAGAAACAGGCTCCCCGCTGAGCAGAGTGCCTGATGTGGGGCTCCACCCCTGGGATCATGACCTGAGCCGAAGGCAGATGCCCAAACGACTGAGCCACCCAGGCGCCCCGATGTCCAATAATTCCTTACGGCAAATTCTTAAACATAGAATTTCTGGGTCCTGACACACTGGGCAAAATGCCCTCCAGAAAACCGTTACCATTTCAACTCCCACCAACTGTGTGTGAAGGTGCCCATCTCCTCACACGGTGGCGGGACCAGCATTCCCATATGTGCAACCACAGAGATAACTTTTCCTCTGGATTATCAAGTTCCTTTACAGAACTATAAAACAAATAGAGAACTATACCAAAGAAAAATTAGTCACTCATAATCCCACTACTCAAAGATAATCAAACGTGGAAATATCTTTCCTTTAAAAAAATACACCTATATTCTGTGCAATCATACTATACAATTTAATATTCTGCTTTTCTTCCCCCCCTCTCTTAAAAAGTATATTATCTCAACAAAATGCTAGAGAACCTAACCAGGAACATACAGAAAGAATTATACACCATGACTAAGTGGGATTTACAACCAGAAATGCAAGGCTGGTGTAATATCTGAAAAATCCATCAATGCAGTATTGCCATATTACACAAATAAAGGTACCATAAACATGATCATCTCAACTGACAGAGAAAAAAAAAAGCATGTGACAAAATCCAGCACCTCTTCATGATAAAAACACTCAACAAACTGGGACCATAGGGAAATTTTTTCAACCTGATAAAGGGCATCCATGAAAAATCCACAGCTAACATGATACTTAATGGTGAAAGACTAAAAGCTTTCTTCCTAAGATAAGGAGTAAGACAAGGATGTCTGCTCTCACCACTTCTATTTGACATTGTACTAGGGGTTCCAGCCAAAGCAATTAAAGAAGGAGAAATAAACGAGACTGCCAGATTGGAAAGGAAGAAATAATATATATTCATAGATAACATGATCTAGTATATAGAAAATACTAAGGAATCCACAGAAAAATTATTCGAACTATTAAATTTACTCAGCAAGGCTGCAGGACACAAGATTAATATACAAAAATTAACTGCATTTCTATACATTAGCAAAGAACATTCTGAAAATGAAATTAAGACGTCCATTTACAATACCACCCAAAAGAATAAAATATATAGGAATAATTTAACAAGAGTTGTGTAAAACTAATATTCTGTAGACTACAAAACATTGTTAAAAAAATAAAAGATGTAGGGCGCCTGGGTGGCTCAGTTGGTTAAGCGACTGCCTTCGGCTCAGGTCATGATCCTGGAGTCCCGGAATCGAGTCCCGCATCGGGCTCCCTGCTCGGCAGGGAGTCTGCTTCTCCCTCTGACCCTCCTCCCTCTCATGTTCTCTGTCTCTCATTCTCTCTGTCTCAAATAAATAAATAAAATCTTTAAAAAAATAAAATAAAAGATGTAAATAAATGGAAAGATATCCCATGTTCGCGGATCGGTACACTTAACACTTTAAGGTGGCAATACTCCCCAAATTTAATCTATATATTTGGCATAATCCCAATCAAAATTTTTGCTGCCAGACTAGTCAAAAGAACCCTCAGAAAGGAAAAAGTTGAAGAATTCACATGTCCCAGTTTTACAACTTAACTACTACAGCTGCTGATACAAAACAACAGTAATCAAGATACTGTGGTACCTGAATCTATATGGACAGACATATGTACCAGTGAAATAGAAACGAGAATCCAGAACTAAAGAAATACATATATGGTCAACTGATTTTTGACAAGGGTAACAAGACCATTCAATGAAGACGGTCTTTTTTTTAACAAACAATACTGGACAATTGGGTCTCCACATGCAAAAGAATTAAGCCAAAACCCTACCTCACACCATGCACAAAAGATGACTCAAAAATGGCTCACAGACCTAAATGTAATAGCTCAAACTACAAAACAGAGCAATAAAACTTCATGACCTTGGATTAGGCAATGGTTACTTAAATACTATCCTAGGAAAAGTACATGTGAAAAAAGAAAAAAAAAAACAAAACAGATAAACTGTATTTCATAAAAATTAAAAACTTGCACTTCAAAGGATACTTTTCACTTCAAAGAGAGTGAAAAGACAACCCATGGAATAGGAAAAAAATTTTATGAATCATGTATCTGATGAACAACTTGTATTGAGACCCTACATAGACCTTTTTAAAAATTTTTTAAATTTATTTATTTATTTATTTATTTATTTATTTTCTAAGATTTTATTTATTTGACAGAGACACAGAGAGAGAGGGAACACAAGCAGGGGGAGTGGGAGAGGGAGAAGCAGGCTTCCCACTGGGCAGGGAGCCCGACGCGGGGCTCGATCCCAGGACCCTGGGATCATGACCTGAGCCGAAGGCAGACGCTTAATGACTGAGCCACCCAGGCGCCCCAGAACTTTTTTTTTTTTTTTAAAGATTATTTACTCATTTGAGAGATAGAGCAAGAATGAGAGCGAGCATGAGCGGGGGGAGGAAGAGAGGGAGAAGCAGACTCCCCGATGAGCAGGGAGCCCGATGTGGGGCTCCATACCAGAACCCCAGGATCACGACCTGAGGCAAAGGCAGACACTTTTTTTTTTTTAAGATTTTATTTATTTGACAGAGAGAGACACAGCGAGAGAGGGAACAAAAGCAGGGGGAGTGGGAGAGGGAGAAGTAGGCCTCCCGCTGAGCAGGGAGCCCAATGCGGGGCTCGATCCCAGGACCCCGGGATCATGACCTGAGCCGAAGGCAGACGCCCAACGACTGAGCCACCCAGGTGCCCCGCAAAGGCAGACACTTAATGGACTGAGCCACCCAGGAGCCCCTGGACCACTTTCTAATACCATACACCACAAAAATAAATTCAAAATGGATGAAAGGCCTAAATGTGAGAGAGGAAACCATCAAAATCCTAGAGGAGAACACAGGCAGAAACCTCTCGGACCTCAGCCACAGCAACTTCTTACTAGATACTCGCCGGAGGCAAAGGAAACAAAAGCAAAAATACTGGGACTCCTTCAAGATAAAAAGCTTCTGCGCAGCGAAGGAAACAACAAACCTAAAAGGCAGCCTACGGAATGGGAGAAGATATTTGCCAATGACACATCCAATAAAGGGTTAGTATCCAAAATCTATAAAGAACTTACACCAAACTCAACACCCAAAAAAACAAAGAATCCAGTTAAGAAATGGGCAGAAGACATGAATACACACTTTTCCAAAGACATCCAGATGGCTAACAGACACATGAAAAGATGCTCAACATCACTCTTCATTAGGAAAATACAAATCAAAACCACGATGAGATACCACCTCACACCTGTCAGAATGGCTAAAATTAACAGAAGAAACAACGGGTGTTGGTGAGGATTTGAAGAAAGGGGAACCCTCTTGCCCTGTTGGTGGGAATGCAAACTGGTGCAGCCACTCTGGAGAAGAGTTTGGAGGTTCCTCAAAAAGTTAAAAATAGAACTACCCTTTGATCTAGTAATTGTATTACCAGGTATTTACCCAAAGGATACAAAAATACAGATTTGAAGGGGTACATGCACCCCGATGCTTACAGTAGCAATATCAACAATAGCCAAACTATGGAGAGAGCCCAAACGTCCATCAACTGATGATGGGTAAAGAAGATGTGGTACATGTACACACACACACACACACACACACACACAGGAATATTATTCAGCCATTAAAAAGAATGTATCTTGCCCTATGCAATGACATGGACAGAGCTAGAGTATATTCTGCTAAGTGAAATAAGTCAGCCAGAAAAAGACAAATACCATATGATCTAACTCATATGTGGAATTTTTTTTTTTAAAGATTTTATTTATTTATTTGACAGAGAGAGACACAGCAAGAGAGGGAACACAAGCAGGGGGAGTGGGAGAGGGAGAAGCAGGCTTCCCGCTGAGCAGGGAGCCCGATGTGGGGCTCGATCCCAGGACCCTGGGATCATGACCTGAGCCGAAGGCAGACGCTTAACGAATGAGCCACCCAGGCGCCCTCATATATGGAATTTAAGAAAGAAAACAGATGAACATATGGGAAGGGGGAAAAGAAAAAAAGCAGAGCGGGAAACAATCCGTTAGTGACTTTTTTTTTTTAGATTTTTTATTTATTCATTTGAGAGAGACAGAGAGAGCACATGCAGGGGGAGAGGCAAAAGCAGACTCCCCGCTGAGCTGGGAGCCCGACATGAGGCTCGATCCCAGGACCCTGGGATCAGGACCTAAGCCAAAGGCAGAAGCCCAACCATCTGAGCCAAAGGCAGACACTTAACCGACTGAGCCACTCAGGCACCCTGTATATAAATTTTTTTAAAAAGATTTTATTATTATTTTTAAAACTTTATGTCATCTCTTACGTATATAGGTACGTATATCATCCCTACACCCAACGTGGGGCTCAAATTCACGACCCCGAGATGAAGACAAAACAAGCACCAAGTGAAGAAACAATCAGATGAATCCAGAATACAGGACATTCTACAATTTACCTGGCCCAGATTCTTAAAAAAAAGTGCTAAATTGTTCTAGATTGTGAGTTGGAAAACTTTCTCTGCAAAGTAATTGACAGTAAATTTTTTTTGGCTTTATGCACCATATGGTCCCTGTTTAAACTTTTTTTTTTTTTTTTTAAGATTTTATTTATTTATTTGACAGAAGGAGACACAGTGAGAGAGGGAACACAAGCAGGGGGAGTGGGAGAGGGAGAAGCAGGCTTCCCGCCAAGCAGGGAGCCCGATGCAGGGCTCGATCCTAGGACCCTGGGATCATGACTTGAGCCGAAGGCAGACACCCAACTGACTAAGCCACTCAGGTGCTCCCCTGTTTAAACTCTTTAAGGCTGCTGTTACAGAGTTGTAAAAATTCTGGAAAAGCTGTCACAGATAATACATAAACGAGTAGGTGTGGAATAAAACTTTATTTACAAAAACAGGTGGCAAGCCACAGAACCAAATGCAAGTGATGAACTTGGATGCATCCTTTTTTTTTTTTTTTTAAGATTTTATTTATTTGCGAGAGAGAGAATGAGAGACAGAGAACATGAGAGGGAGGAGGGTCAGAGGGAGAAGCAGAATCCATGCTGAGCAGGGAGCCCGATGTGGGACTCAATCCCGGGACTCCAGGATCATGACCAGAGCCTAAGGCAGTTGCTTAACCAACTGAGCCACCCAGGCGCCCAAACTTGGATGCATCCTTAAGCATCATGTCATCAGTATGTCCCTCCCCCCAAAACAAAAAGCAAAATATTAGCAACTGAATCTAGCTAAGTGTATTCACTACTGTGTTCATTTTTCTGTATGCTTGGCACTTTTCACAATAAACATCATTTTCAAACTGTGTATTGTCCTGTGTCATTAACTCTTTAATGCCTTTCTAATTTCGCTTTTAAATATGATAATAAGTGTTTATTTATTTAGCTCCACACCAGCATGGAGCCCAGTGCGGGGCTCAAACCCATTACCCTGAGATCAAGAGTCTGATGCTTAACCCACTGAGCCACCCATACGCCCCATGAATATCTTTTGTACAGAAATACTTGTTCACTTACTTCAAGGTATATTCCCATTATCAAGAAGAATGACTGGGCCCAAGACAGAACACTGTAATGAGTCCTGATACATATTTCCAAACTGCTTCGTAAAAAGACTGCACCTTTTCCCACCACCCTTGTGAACAATTATACGGGTCTTCTAAAAAAAATCTACAAAGGATTTTGTTGATTTTTACATATGCTAAGACAGAAAATGTGTAGGAAGATATAATACCAAAGGGTCAGTGGTTTTCTCTGAGTAATGGAATTATGAGTGATTTTCATTTTCATCTCTGAATTTATTTTGTACTATATCAGATTTTTCCATAACACGCATACTATTTCTGTAATTTAAAAGGAGTAACTTTAGGGGCGCCTGGGTGGCTCAGTCATTAAGCGTCTGCCTTCGGCTCAGGTCATGATCCCAGGGTCCTGGGATCGAGCCCCGCAACGGGCTCCCTGCTCCGCAGGAAGCCTGCTTTTCCCTCTCCCATTCCCCCTGCTTATATTCCCTCTCTGTGTCTCTCTCTGTCAAATAAATAAATAAAATCTTTAAAAATAAAATAAAATAAAATAAAAAAATAAAAACAGTAACTTTACAAAAGGATAAATATGGTAGAATTCTGGTTACATGAAATACCTAGTATAATTAAATTCATAGAGCTAGAAAGCAGCATAGACATTACCAGAGGCTGGGGGAAGGCAGAATGGGAAGTTAGTGTTTAATGGGCATTTTCAGTTTAGGATGATGAAAAAATGGAAATAGACAGCAGTAATGTCTGCACAACAATGTGAATAAACTTAATGCTGATGAATTGTACATGTTTTTTTTAAAAGATTTTATTTTTTTTTATGATTTTATTTATTTATTTGACAGAGAGAGACACAGCGCGATAGGGAACACAAGCAGGGGGAGTGGCAGAGGGAGAAGCAGGCTTCCCGCCCAGCAGGGAGCCCGATGCGGGGCTCTATCCCAGATGACCCAAGCCAAAGGCAGACACTTAACGAAGGATTCACCCAGGTGCCCCTGAAGATTTTATTTTTAAGTAATCTCTGTACTCAACGTGGGGCACAAACTCATAATCCCGAGATCAAGAGTTGCACACTCCATCAACTAAGCCAGCCAGATGCCCTCAAGTGTACATTTAAGAATGGTTTAGGGGTGCCTGGGTGGTGCAGTCGGCTAAGGAGCCGACTGTTGGTTTCAGCTCAGGTCATGGTCTCTGGGTGGTGAGACCGAGCCCAGGATCGAGCTCTGTGCTCAGCGGGGAGTCGGCTTCAGGACTCTCTCTCCCTCTGCCCCTCCCCCCAGGCTGTCCCTCTAAAATAAATAAATAAATCTTTAAAAAAGGGGGGAGGTTTAAATGGGGTGCCTTGCTGGCTCAGGGGGTAGAGCATGAGACTCTTAATCTTGTGGTTATAAATTTGAGCCCCACACTGGGTGTAGAGATTACTTAAAAATTAAAAAAAAAAAGTTAAAATGCTACATTTTATATTGTATTTTGCCAAATTAAAAAAAAATTAAACAGTAAAAGTTATTTTACATACACAAATTAAGAATGTTCATCATAAATGTTTATAACAGTGAAAAAGTATCAACAACTTACATACCCACCAACATAATGGTTAAGTAAATTACCACCTATCAAACAATGAAACATGAAGCACAAGTGAGGCTATGGATTTGTATTTTTGCTGCAAACAGACCCATGATATGCTGAAAAAATAAGACTATCATATATTAAGCATGATCTCATTTTGATATTTAAAAAGAGAAAAAAAGGGCGCCTGGGTGGCTCAGTCGTTGGGCGTCTACCTTCAGCTCAGGTCATGATCCCAGGGTCCTGGGATCGAGTCCCACATCGGGCTCCCTGCTCGGCAGGAAGCCTGCTTCTCCCTCTCCCACTCCCCCTGCTTGTGTTCCCTCTCTCGCTGTGTCTCTCTCTGTCAAATAAATAAATAAAATCTTTAAAAATAAATAAATAAAGGGACGCCTGGGTGGCTCAGTCGGTTAAGCGGCTGCCTTCGGCCCAGGTCATGATCTCAGGGTCCTGGGATCGAGTCCCACATCGGGCTCCTTGCTCAGCAGGGAACCTGCTTCTCCCTCTCTCTCTCCCTCTGCTTGTGCTCTCTCTGTCAAATAAATAAAAATCTTTATAAATAAATAAATAAATAAATAAAATAAAAAATATGAATAAATAGTAAATAGAGATGTCTGTGAGGTGAAACCCTGAAACATTAGCAGTGGCCACTTTTCAATGGTGGGACTATGGGTGATCTTTTTCTTCCTTTTAACACTTTCTGGAAATGGGCAGCTGTTACTTTCATAATCAGAAAAGCAATAAAACTCTCTGAAAGAGAATAAAGAACCTGACATAAAGGACAGTGTCCGAGATCACAGACAGATGAGGAGAATGAAGACCTGTGCACAGCTTTCTTGACTCAAGTGGGCACACCCTGTTCAGAACTGGCTGCGGGCTATTTGTGAGGGTAGCTCATTTCCTTGCCAGCATCCCGATCCCATCGCGGGCCTTATCTCCACCTATCTATCCACAGACAATCCACGAGGCCACCAAACACCTCTTACTTAAAGGGCAATAGAGCGGAAGCGCCTGAGCACATGAGGCACTGGACAAGGGAAAGCAGTTTCCGCAGAGGGTGGGCACGGAAAGAAAACACTCTGGAGAGAAAACCAGCCAGCAGCTAGTTAGGTTATGGCTAACGGCAAGCCGTTCTTCACTCAAGATGCCCAAATTAGTTCACTAAGCTGCACACTCACAGCCTGGCACCGGGCACCAGGCATGCCTGGGGGCCCTGCGTGGCCCAGCCCCTCCTCCCGCCGTGAAGCACAGAGCAGACACCACTTGCTTCTCACACAGTGTTCTTCCTCCACCAAAAGATGGATGTCTGGCTGTTAGCAGGACACAGGGATCCCATTCCAGCCTGCAGTATTATTAGCCCCTGACCACATAGTGCTAACTTACAAAAGTACCCTGTGATTGGCTGATGGCTTGGCAGGTCGTTCAGGGCCCACTGCTGGGCCTGAACTAGTTGGGCTTTGGTAGGGTCTAAATGAGGTTCCCAGACACAAGTAAAGTTAAGTAGGGACTAGGAAAGGAAGGGACGCTGATTTACTTTATTGTTGAAAAGAAACCAAGGCAGCAGTGTGGTAAGACCTGGGTGAGATCGTGGTTGGCTATATACTAAAACCTTGGGGAAGTGATTACATCTTTCTGAGCATTAGTGTCTTCATTTAACTAATGGGAAAATAATAACAAATAAAATAATAGGGCGCCTCGGTGACTCAGTTGGTTAAGCGACTGCCTTCGGCTCAGGTCATGATCCTGGAGTCCCCGGATCGAGTCCCGCGTTGGTTAAGCGACTGCCTTCGGCTCAGGTCATGATCCTGGAGTCCCGGAATCGAGTCCCGCATCGGGCTCCCTGCTCGGCAGGGAGTCTGCTTCTCCCTCTGACCCTCCCCCCTCTCATGCTCTCTCTATCTCATTCTCTCTCTCAAATAAATAAATAAAATCTTAAAAAAAAAAATGCACACTTCAAGGGATTATTGTGACAACTAAATGTGGCGGTACAGGGGGTACCTGGATGGCTCAGTTAGGTGTCTGCCTTCGGCTCGGGTCATGATCTTGGGGTCCTGGGATCGAGCCCCGAGATGGGCTCCCCAGTCAGTGGGGAGTCTGCTTGTCCCTCTCCCTCTGCCCCTCCCCTCCTCGTGCTCTCGAATAAATAAATAAAATCTTAAAAAAAAAAATGTGGCTGTACCAGGTAAAGCACAGAACATCCTCAGTACATGGTACTATTGTTATTAGCTGTATAACCTTGGACTAGTCTCTTCTCTGAGTTTTCTTCCTTTCTTTTTAAGATTATTTATTTATTTGAGAGGGAGAGAGAGAGCACGAGTGGGGGGTGGGGGGGCAGAGGGAGAGGGAGAAGCAGACTCTCCCCTGCGCAGGGAGCCTGACACGGGGCTCAATCCCAGGACCCTGAGATCAGGACCTGAGCCGAAGGCAGACGCTTAACCGACTGAGCCTCCCAGGCGCCTCTTTCTCTGAGCTTTGACTTAACTTTTCGTCACCTATAAAACGGTTGTTGTGAAGAGAGACCATGTACATAAGACAACCACCACGATGCCTGGGACATAACTGCTGCTCAATAAACTCAAAACAGCCATCCTCACCAGTGCTACACTGGAGGCATTCTGGTTACCCCCCAAAGACACTGAGAGTGAGAGGATCCCAGAACTGCCTGGAAAGGGGTTCCTGACACAGTCACCATCTGGACCGCTCCAATTAAATCCTAAACCTGCCGAGGATGAGAGCAAAAGACTGGTCACCTAGGGCGAAGGCATCTCAGGACCCAAGGGCGAGGACACTGGGAACATGGATGCCCTTGCCGCTGCTGGTATAAACTGATAAGTGATCACTGGAGGGCAATGGGGAAATAGCTACCAAATGATAAAATCACAATCTTCTGACCCAGCCACTCCCTTTCTAGTAATGGATCCTGCAGTTATACCTGCACACATACAAAATGATACGCACGTGGTCATACACTACGTGGTAACAGAAGCCTGGCCACAACCTGAGTCTGTACGGGACAGGTTCAATAAATTATAGTGCTCCCATGTTGAAATACTATACAGCAATAGAAACAAAGGAGGAATCTATGTACTGATCTGGAAATATCCCCAAAAGATAGTGTAAACTGAAAAGAGAAAGGTATAGAATAGTGTATATAGATTTTACATTACCTTGAATTTTCACCCATGTGAATATAAATGATCTATGACAAAAGACAACCTGCACCTCTCTTTCTTTTTCACATACTGGTGCTATATCAGAGGTCGATGGGAATAGGCAGAATGCAGTGAAGGAGAGGCTCTCCTCAGGGCTTTTGCTCTTAATAAGGGATCTGCCCAAATTAAAGCAAATACTGAAAGCAGACATGTATCAATCCAGGCTAACCTGTGATAAACACCGAGACTAACCTGACGAAGTCTTCGGGAAGCAGGTCAGGACTAACACCCAGGGAGTCAAGCACGTCGTTTCGAATCTGGAGCAACAACTCAGAATCTTCCCCAAAGGTATCAGAACTAGGATCTCTTCCTTTATCTGTGCGGAACTTCAGGAGCACTAAGAAAGGCAAAGAAGGTAGGTTAAAAACCAAGTCTTTTTTTTTTTTAAAGATTCTATTTATTTGAGAGAAAGAGAGAGAGACAGAGAGAGAGAGCAAGAGCAAGCAGGGAGCAAGAGGGAAAGGGACAAGCAGGCTCCATGCTGAGGCCCCAACGTGGGGCCCAATCGCCCGACCCTGAGATCATGACTCAAGCTGAAATCAAAGAGTCGGACACTCAGCCAACTGAGCTACCCAGGCACCTCCAAAACCAAGTCTTTTCAAAACAAATGCTTATGGATGTTGAGAACGTAAACACAGAAAGTGGTACAGTAATCAGAATGAGGGCCAAGTGAAAGACAATCTACTTTTATTTGCAAACATAGAGAGGCAATCAATGATTACAAAAATGACTAAAATTACTGTGATGAGTGCCACAATAGTGTAACAGAAGATCTGACATCCTTGATGGGGTGGTGTCAGTTAAGGACTCCCCAAGGAAGTAGTAACCGAGTCAAGTATGTGTGAATTTGGGGGCAGGGGAAGTAGGGGAGAAGCCTCAAGCAGAGGGAAAAGACCCAATTATGACCCAGAAGACAGGTCTGGAGTGGGAGGCATGCATTCTAGGCATCAGTTCAAAGGGCTGCTTCAGCCAGAAAGGCCAGCCAAATGCTCAGACTCATCAGACAGGCAGGTCATTACAAACAAAACCTCCCTCAGTACAATAATTATGTCAACCTCTAGAAACGAATGTTTAATTTTGCTTGTGAACCAGAGGAAAGGTTCAGATGATGGCAGCAAATTAGAGCTACCGTGTAATGAGACCCTAACAAGGTTTGAATTTTTAACCCCAACAAAAAGACACAGGCAGGAACCTAAGACTGACGAAAATACCAGCACCTTCTACCGCCAGCACGCCTTGTCCACGATGTTCACTGCATGCTGGGTGGATGGTATCCTTATTCCCCACAAGCTCCCCAGAATGGGCGCACAGCTGGCCTGGAGCCCCATCTCTAGGGCAATGCCCCCCCCCCAGGACACTGCTGCTTCAGAGCCTGGGTAGACACAGACAGGGCCCGGTGTTCTGGGACAGCAGCTCAGGCCCGGAGGGGGCTTGCCAGTTTAAAAAAAGTGCTTCCTTTTAAGTCTCATCGACAATTGCGGACGGAAAAGAGAACTTACTCAACAAATTATACTCTCCATCAGTACAAGGGGCTCTTCCCTAAAAATTAAGATGGACTGAAAAGTGACCCAACTGCTGTGAGGCTCTTTAAAAATCCAAGGATTTGTGGGCGCCTGGGTGGCTCAGTCATTAAGCGTCTGCCTTCGGCTCAGGTCATGATCCCAGGGTCCTGGGATCGAGCCCCGCATCGGGCTCCCTGCTCAGCGGGAAGCCTGCTTCTCCTCTCCCACTTCCCCTGCTTGTGTTCCCTCTCTCGCTGGGTCTCTCTGTCAAATAAATAAATCTTAAAAAAAATAAAAATAAAAATAAAAATCCAAGAATTTGGAAGCCACCCTCGACTAAAGAATCCATCCTTCGACTTGTTTTCTGAAGACTCACAGATCGTTTCAGTGATGAGCGGCCTGGGTTGAGAACCACCAGCTAAGAAGCAGGAATTCATTCATTCACAGGTACGATGGCCAAGCACTCACTGCGGGCCCGGCAGGCCCAGGAGCTGCAGGGAGTGGCCAGCCTGCTCCGGTGAAGGCAATGGGGGTGGCGGCAGAGGGAGGATTCAGGAACCACAGCAGATGGACCCCTCAAGCCCAAGAGGAGCTCATAAATGGGTTTTCAAGTGCTCCAGGAAGATCTCAAACCATGGAGGCCCGTTTAAGGAAAAGAAGACACAACCTGTCCTGGGCTGGGCTTTTCTCAGAGACAGGTCCCCGGTCCACATTTCTCTGGCAACCTCCACATATCAGCGACTTTGAAAAAAGGACTCCAAAATATCGGTTTTGAATACTGTTTTGTTGTCTGGGGATGTTACTTTCCTCTTTTCAAGAACACAGCTCTGGGGCACCTGGGTGGCTCAGTCAGTTGAGTGTCTGACTCTTGATTTCGACTCTGGGTCATGATCTTGGGGTTGTGGGATCGAGCCCCGCATGGGGCTCCGCACTCAGCATGGAGTCTGCTTGTCCCTCTCCCTCTGTTCCTCCCCCCGCCGCTCTCTCTCTCAAATAAATACAATCTTTAAAAAAAGAAAAAAAGAAGAACACAGCTCCTAGAATCTTCAGTGCTACCTGACCACTTGGCAGCCAACTCAGAGCTGATGACAATTCGGATGCTGGCTAACACCAATCTGCCATCACCTAAGCCTCACTTCTAATTCAGCAGATGTGTTGCTGGGATTCCAGTTTGGAGTAAATAAATGCAATCAAGTAATAAGCATTTGGGGGCCGGGTGGAGAAAAGACTAAAACAGGGACTATCAATCCCTGTTTAGACCAAGACTCTTTTTTAACAATGTCCTGTGAAGACAAAGGAATCTGGAAATGTGCTAGTCAGGCCAGAAGAGAGGATACTCTGAGCAGACTGTATCGAATGTCATCGCTATTCCTGTCAATCACTCCTGAGAGGACACAAGGACAGACCCAGAATGAGTTATCAGTGTCGCCTGAGCAATGACCGAAGCCTTGCCAAGTGCAAGCCGCTGGAACCGCACAATCCATGGCCCAGTGGCCACTGTGTGGGGAAAATGAGTGAGGCTGCTTGATTTCCAGCAGCCAGGGTGGTGGGCAGCAGGAGCCCGTGCTGGCTGTCTCCAGGCAATCCTCTCATTTCTGTGTCAGCAACAGAAGCACCAACTGTCACGAGGGACGGAGAGGAGAGGACCATTTTTCCAGCTCCACCACAAAGCTTGTCATCTTTTGGTTAGAAAATCCAGCTAGCTCTTGGAACAAAGCTCAAACCGTTATAATAATCAGAGAACAGCGCCTACAATGTGCCAGGCACTGTTCTTAACGTTTTATGTGCATTAACTAATGCTCATCCTCAGTGACCTGGTGAGGGAGGTATTACTCTCCCCACTTTACTGATGAAGAAACTGAAGTTCAAAGAGATGAAGTGGCTTGTTCAATGTAACTGTCCATAAGCAGTGGAGGAGAAATGCCAACTCAGATCTGGCTTCAAAATCGGTGTTTCTTAACCCTAATCGAATCCAGGAGAAATGGTTTAAGACAACCAGGAATGCAGCCCCAAGGATTCCAAGTGGTCTGGCTCTTTGCCCCTAACCTCAGGAAGACTCCTATTCAACCATATTTTTGGGAGATGCATTTTCCAGATGGGCCCTGCCCTCTCCCAACTGGTCCATTAATTTTAAGTTGCTAGTTCAGTGGGTGAGAAGTGGAGGCAGAGGCCGTCCGAAACCTCGCCTCAGAAAGAAGATGGCACGAAGAGGAGGAGGACAAAGGCAGCCAGCAGCTGGCCCCGCTGTCTCTCTGGGCCCCTTGCCCGGTCCTGGTGCAGGCCGTCTGGCCGAGGGCCGGCAGGCTGGCACTGTCCAGATACCTCGCTGACCACATCTGAAGTCCTCTCAGGGCCTCTGGGAAGAGGGCCAGTCAGTCCGGCCACTTACTTGCAGCAAAGCAAACAGAAGCTGTATTTTTCACTCTTTTTCAAATGTCAGCACTCCAGTCAGCAGGGGTCATGGGGGATAGGGAGAAGCCCGTGTCCTGAACAGGCAGCAGCCCCAGAACTGACCCTATCCCCTAACAAGCTCTTGCTTATTAAATTCTCCTCTTTGTTCTGCTTTTCACCCCTCCCAAATAGCCAGTCAGCTATGCACATAGGCGCGCGCGCGCGCGCACACACACACACACACCCACCCACCCCCCCCCCCCACTGTTGACACTGCAATTCTGAAGAGCACCTCTTCACCAGTTTCCAGATTATAAAATTGTTCCATTAAGATCAAATATTGTCAGGGATGGAGAGCTACTCTGCCAAAAGATGACTCATCGCATAGTATCAAAACACTGCACAAAATTAGAGTTCCAAAGTTGATTAACTTCATCTGAACCTTTTAATTAACTCAGGTTGTTAAAGTCTAAGGGAATGACATTCATCGCTACAGATGATAGGCTAGTGTGTCTGCCCAAGTTCAGGACTTGCCCATGTCATGGAAAAAGGCAAACTTCAAAAAAGGAGAAACCAAGTACCTTTTCATTTGTTAGAAGAAAAACAATGTACATGCGAATATACTACTATTCTGAAAAAAGGAAATTAACACTCAAATTCAAATTTAAACTGAATCAGAGTATCAGATTCGTGTTGTAACAGAAATCTGGAAAGCAGCACTATTATTTATTTATTTATTTATTTATTTTTAAGATTTTATTTTTACTTATTCGACGAGAGAGAGGGAACACAAGCAGGGGGAGTGGGAGAGAGGAGCAGGCTTCCCGCCGAGCAGGGAGCCTGATGTGGGGCTCGATCCCAGACCCTGGGATCATGACCTGAGCCGAAGGCAGATGCTTAACCATCTGAGCCACCCAGGCGCCCCTATTTTATTTATTTTTTAAAAGATTTTATTTATTTGACAGAGACACAGCGAGAGAGGGAACACAAGCAGGGGGAGTGGGAGAGGGAGAAGCAGGCTTCCCGCAGAGCAGGGAGCCCGATGCGGGGCTCGATCCCAGGACCCTGGGATCATGACCCGAGCCGAAGGCAGTCGCTCAACCAACTGAGCCACCCAGGCGCCCCTATTTTATTTATTTTTTAAAAGATTTTATTTATTTGACAGAGACACAGCGAGAGAGGGAACACAAGCAGGGGGAGTGGGAGAGGGAGAAGCAGCCTTCCCGTGGAGCAGGGAGCCCGATGTGGGGCTCGATCCCAGACCCTGGGATCATGACCTGAGCCGAAGGCAGACGCTTAACGACTGAGCCACCCAGGCGCCCCATGGAGAGGGAGAGAGTCTTAAGCAGACTCTGCACTGAGCAGGGCTCGATCTCACAACCCTGAGATCATGACCTGAGCCAAAATTAAGAGTCCAATGCTTAACATAACCAAGCCATCCAGGCACCCCCGTCCCACAAAGCCTATCTTTTAAGGCAAAACATGAGGTCTCATGTTTGGTCAATTGCTCTTTCCAATAAATACATACCAAGGATGGTAATAACTAGAATTATTGTGATGATTTCACAGTGTATACAAATATCGAATCATTATGTTGTAACCTGAAATACAGTGTTATAGGTCAAGTACATCTCAATAAAAACAAATATATAAATAAGTAATGGGCACCGATTTTGTGCCAGGCCCTGAGCTGGACAGGGGAAAGCAAAACGCACACACTGCCCTCTCAGAGCATTTAGGGAAGGTGACAAAATTACATACAGAATAACAAAAAGTGGGAACCAGCAGAGGTGCTCTGAGAGAGCACTGCTGGATGGAATGGGGCGGTCTCACTGGCTGGAACCATCTCATCCGCACTGGCCGCCAGGCCTGAACACTGACCCTGGGCACACTCTCACCCTTGGCACATCCACGGGCTATTTCAAAGCCAAGGGAGCTTTGAAACTGGCAGGCGGCAGCAGTAAGGAGCACAGCGCTGGAGCCAAACTGCCTGGGCTGGATCCCCACTTTTCCACTTACTATGACCTTGGGCCTGTGAAAACATCCTCGAGCCTCCTCTGTAAAATGGGAATCATTAAGAGCACTTCCCTTACGGGGTTTAAAAACCAAGTGAAGTAGTCCCCGCAAAGCAGCCCGGACAGCGCCAGGTGCAGCGAGAGCACCGGGTAAATGACAGAGCTCCAGAGCCGCTGCTCTTCCACAACCTCCATAAACCCAGCTTGCTCGCCCTCGGAGGAACTGACATACTTCGTCACTTCACTCTGTTACCATCACTAACTCAGCTGTGAGCTCTGGAGGCTCCAGTGACTCGGCTCTGAGCAATCCTGATACTCTGCATACCCCCCGCCCTCTTTCCTCTAATACTCGGATCTCAGGGTATGATCTTACAGTCATTTGTGTAAATTCACTGTACAAGGACGGGATTTGTCTCCTCTGCTGGATTTTTGTGCTTGTGGGACAGAAACCGTATCTGCTTTGTTCACTATTCTCTACTTAATGCCTAGCACAGGGCACGCCCCATAGTGGGCACTGAGAAACTCTCCACTCGGGCGAAGGACGGACACCAGTCACACATGAGGGGCTCATGACAGCCGACACAGGATCCTCACCCACCCTTACCAGGCCTGTTCTTCTATTCAGAATATAGTTTTCAACATAACCAGGATGGATCTGTTCCTTACCATGTATTTACATATATGGTAGATTTGGAAAGTCCAGCAAGAAACAAAAAAACATACACAGTGCACCACGTGTGTCCTCAAGAGGGAAACGAGATGAAATCTGGCTTTCAAGGCCAGGGGCGCCTGGGTGGCTCAGTCGGTTAAGCATCTGCCTTCAGGGGCTGTCATGATCCCAGGGTCCTGGGATCGAGTCCCACATCGGGCTCCCTGCTCGGCAGGAAGCCTGCTTCTCCCTCTCCCACTCCCCCTGCTTGTGTTCTCTCTCTCCCCTTTCTCTCAGTCAAATAAATAAACAAAATCTTTAAAAAAACAAAAAACAAAAAAAATCAAGGCCGTATCTGAGGGCTAAAGGTGCAGAAAAGCCAGCCCGCAGGCATGAAGCTCCAAGGAGGGCCAGAGCTGGACTGGGGAAGGCAGGGACGTTTCAGGGAAGTCACTGTGAGTTTGGCTCTTGCAGCCTCCTGCCTTTTGAGGTGCCTGGTCATCTGTTCAGCTCAGTTCCACATTACTTGCCCCTTCTTTTACTTCACTCTTTAACCACAGAAACTTACAAGTAGGTGTGTGCATATACTCATTCATTCATTTTTTCATCCACAAACGTTTCCTGAGCACCTGCACTCCACCCTCACACCCCCTTGCTGAGCCTGTGCTGGGGACCCAGAAGCGATCCAGACAGCACCAGGTCCTGCCATCCACAGAGGGCACACTCATAATTCCTGACTGTCACGACTGTCACCATGGCCACACAGTACTTTGATCTCACTCTCCAGAGAGCCTCACCACTGGAGTGGCCTCCCCTGAAGACTTGCTCTGAAATGCCCCTTCTGAGCTCCAAGTCCGGGCCACCCTTTCACCTCTCCAGTGAAACCTGGTTTGGGACCTCATCGCGTAACAGCTCAAAACAGAAAAAGAAAGCGGTCTCTTATTATTTACATCTCACTCTCTTCGGAAAAGAATTTGAAGTAGCCGCAGGCAAGTTACTGGGGGGAGGGGTGGGGAAGGCAGTGCTATTTCTCAGAAATGACCTGAAAACAAGATGCCGTTTTTTGACTACCAAATTAAAGGCCAAGATTACTCACCTAAGCAAGAAGGCAGAGGAACTGCTCTGTCACTGAGCTCTGGTGGCAGGGTAAATGCTCAGTAAACCATAAGAAAATGTGGTACTGGGTGCCTGGGTGGCTCAGTCGGTTAAGCGACTGCCTTCGGCTCAGGTCATGATCCTGGAGTCCCGGGATCGGGTCCCGCATCGGGCTCCCTGCTCGGCGGGGAGCCTGCTTCTCCCTCTGACCCTCCTCCCTCTCATGCTCTCTGTCTCTCATTCTCTCTCTCGCAAATAAATAAAATCTTTAAAAATAATAATAATAAAAATAAATAAATAAATAAATAAAATCTTTAAAAAAAAAGAAAATGTGGTACTGAGGATCTTTACAAAGGGCCATGCCCCTTGGCCAGTGATTGAATTATGTATAAATGGTCACTACCATGTTATTTATACGACAGAAAATCTGGAAATGATATCAGATGGTAGGATGGTTACGTAAAACATATTGACAGATTGGAATATTATTAATCTATTAAAATTATGTTTAAGCAGGTTTTAGTCAGGGGCGCCTGGGTGGCTCAGTTAGTTGGGCATCCGACTCTTGGTTTCGGCTCAAGTCACAATCTCATGGGTTGTGGGATTGAGCCTCATGTCAGGCTCCTCACTTGGCAGGGCGTCTGCTTGAAAGAGTCTTTCCCTCTGCGCTACCCCCAACAAAGATAAATACATCTTAAAACAAAAACAAAAACCACACACCCTAATTTAGGTTAAAAAAAAAAAATCCTACAGGGGCACCTGGCTGGCTCAGTCAATGGAGTGTGTGACTCTTGATCTCGGGGTTGTGAGTTCGAGCCCCACAATGGGTGTGGAGATTACTTAAAAATAAAACCTTAGGGGCGCCTGGGTGGCTCAGTTGGTTAAGCGACTGCCTTCGGCTCAGGTCATGATCCTGGAGTCCCGGGATCGAGTCCCGCATTGGGCTCCCTGCTCAGCGGGGAGCCTGCTTCTCCCTCTGACCCTCCTCCCTCTCGTGCTCTCTGTCTCTCATTCTCTCTCTCGCAAATAAATAAATAAAATCTTTAAAATAAATAAATAAATAAAATAAAACCTTAAAAAAATTCTATAAATCCTATATTCAGAATGCACTCCACTATGTAAAAACAAAACAGAATGAGGTAAGGTACAACTGTTCCCACCCCATTCTAGAGGTGGGAAACTGAGGCTTGGGACAGAGAGGCTCAGGGTCACAATGGACTCAAAGCTCACCACATTCATAACCTCAATGCTATACCCCCTCCCTAGGAGCAGAGACAAGATAGGAGACATGCTAGTTCACAAAATAAAAATCACTTCAAATGGATTTGGCTCCCCACCCCAGAGCCCACCAGTTTAGAATAATGCCAACCACTCAGTCAGACTCCTATCCAGCCAAATACTGATTCTCCTCTAAAAAATGTCAAGTGATTCCTGAGCTTGACTCTCACCTTTGAAGCAGAACATTTTGACTAGTATGCAAAGACTGTATGTAACTTACAAAAAGAAGAGGACAAGGAAATTCTAAAACGCAGAGACAATTACGTAGAGGGCACGCAGAGAGATCCACAGCCCCCCGCCGCAGGGCCCCTTCCCTCTCAGCGTTGCCAACCGCACCCTCTACTCACAGAGCGGTTCTGACAGAGCCCTCTGCATTCACACTCACCCTGCCTGGTCACAAGCAGCAGGGAGACAGGGGCTTTTCTCTAGCCCAGCACTTGAGTGGCACATGACCTTGACTCTGGGCATCTGCTGCTCTCTGCCAACGGCTCTCACCGAGGGAAGATGGCACAGGACATTCCCGTGACTGTGGTCTGACAGTAGGAGAAAAGATGGGAGGCGCTGAACAAGAACTGCAGCTGGGCTGGGGGCCCAAGAGCAGCTCAAACACAGGCTAATGCCGGGGGTGGGGGAGACATAGGGCTGCAAAGCAAACAACCAGGCAGGTCTCGCTGACAATGCTGCCCATTATTACAGTCTGTTCTCAGGGGCCTCAGGTTCCCATCTGCCAAAGTGGGATAAGGAAATGTCACAGGGCTCTTGTGAAATTCAGATTTGTAAAATGGACATAATGCCATTATTGGTGGTGCTAATATAGTCGACCCTTGAACAACACAGAGGTTTAGAGGCACTGACCCCCCGTGAACACGACAATCCACATATAACTTTGATTCTCCAAAAACTTCACTACTAACAGCCTACTGCTAGCCGGAAGCCTTAGTGATAACAGAAACAGTTGGTTAACAAGTATTTGTGTCCTATCTATTACATACTGTATTCTTACAATAAAGTAAGGTAGAGAAAAGGAAATGTTATTAAGAAAATCACAGGGGAGTGCCTGGGTGGCTCAGTCGTTAAGCGTCTGTCTTCGGCTCAGGTCATGATCCCAGGGTCCTGGGATCGAGTCCCACATCGGGCTCCCTGCTCGGCAGGAAGCCTGTTTCTCCCTCTCCCACTCCCCCTGCTTGTGTTCCTGCTCTCGCTCTCTCTCTCTCTATCAAATAAATAAATAAAATCTTTAAAAAAAAAAAAAAAGAAAGAAAGAAAATCACAGGGAAGAGAAAATAATTTTACAGTACTGTACGGTATTTATCAAAAAAAAATTCATGTGTAAGTGGACCTGCACATTTCAAATCTGTGTTGTTCAAGGCTCCGCTGTAATTGAAATCTGACTGCGTTGGACAACACTTAGACACTTACTAGGTTTGGTGACCCTGGACAAATGACGGCCTGTCCAACAGTCAATATCCTCATATGACAATGGACGATCATAATAAGATCGGCTCTCACGAGGGCGTTATGAAGATTTAATGGGATTGTGACACATGTAAAGCTCTTAATCAACAATGATGAAAGCACAACAGGGGCCGGGCCTTTGTTTAATCCCTGCTGTCCGATGAGGCGGACTTAGGGTTATGCCCATTTGTCAGACTGAAGAGCGGAGCAGTGCCTCACCAGGATGGGTTTTCTCGCCAGTCTATCCGCTGACGGCTGTGAGGCACTAGACCATCCTTACGGGGCACCTCTGCCCTTCCCCTCAGCTCTCTTCTCTCACATGGCACTGCCTTGCTTTCTGAATGACTGCGGTCTGCGTTCTCCACCACTGATAAGGCAGTGGCCCCAAAACACCAAAACAGAACAACCACCACCAAAAAACCACTGCTTTTTTTCTTTCGCCCTTCCTACAAATTATTTTTAAACATCTGTGGTCATGACAGCAGCAAATCAACAAGTACTCGACTGCCACCCCCTTATCGGAACCCACTTCCCTGTGGCCGTCTCCTCCTCAGTGGTCCTTGTCACTGCTGGACACTGCTGTAACACCCAGTGGGGAATGCCAGGCCCGAATGGGAACGGCTGCCCTTGACCTGGTCCGCAAAGGTCCCAAGTTCTAAAATAAGAAGTTCCCTCTGAACAGAACTCATCACCAAATCAAGCTGAGGCCGAGAGACAAAGACAATTACAAATCCTAAAAACAAGGAGTTAAGTAGGGAGTGTGGTCGGGCAGGGAGAATTGGAGGAGGAGGCATCAAAACACAAAGTTTTCTAGAGTCTACAACAGGAAAAAAAATATTACAAAGCACCCACCATCAAGACACCTTGCAAAAGAATCCACACGGAGAGGATGAAAAATGAGATATAAAATACCAGAAAGCTCTAGTAGGGGCGCCTGGCTGGCTCACTCAGGAGCATGAAACTCTTGATCTCAGGGTCACAGGTTCAAGCCCCAGGTCGGGTGTAGAGGTTACTAAAAAAAAAATAAGTAAACCTAAAAAAAGAAAGTTCTAGAAGAATATACAAGAAATGGCTGTTTCCTCTGAAGTTACCTATACATTTTACTAATCTGTTTCATTTTTACAATTTAAAAAAGGAGAAAACAGAACTACTTTGAAGGCTCTCATATATATGATCATCGCAAGTATAAAGTTCTCAAAATCTCCATTTCTACAGAGGCCACGAAGTGAAGGGACTTGCTTAAGGTCAAGAAATATATGCAGAGCTGGGACCTAAACTTCTTCTTTCCATTTCCAACTCTGGAGACTTCAAGGTATAGGTGACTGAGAAGATTCTACGGGCAGGAGAAAGGAGATGTGAACCCCAAACTTGTCTGGCTAGATTTACAAACCAAGAAAAGAGCCTAATCCCCCAGTGAAGGGCCCTGACCTCTCCAGCTCCTACCAGAGACAGGAGCTGCTGGTTGTTAACAAGCCCTTGCTCTCTGGACACAGAAGTTAAAGGCGTGGAAATACTTCTCCATCCTTTAGATGCTTATGGCACAGTCCTACAGCTACGTCTGGGTCTTCCAGGTACTTCCAGGCTTGTGCCACAGTGGAGAAAAGGACTCAGGCAAATTAGCACCATCTAAGCAGCTTTACATGAGCCTAAAATAAACTAATGAAGCCACAGGTTAAGAATTAGCAAAATTCTGGGGTGCGTGGGTGGCTCAGTTGGTTAAGCATTTGCCTGCCCTTGGCTCAGGTCACGATCCCAGCATCCTGGGATCAGCCCGCATCGGGCTCCCTGCTCAGCGGGGAGTCTGCTTCTCCCTCTGCCTCTGCCCATCCCCCACTCATGCTCTCTAATAAATACAATCTTAAAAAACAAAACAAAACAAAAAGGAATTAGCAAAACTCTCCAAACGTAGGACAGGTGGCCTCAGCAATCAATCGACCCACACTGACCAAGCCCATTCTGCATCAGGCCTCTGCTGGACAGTCAAGAGACGAGGGAGCCCACAAGACAGCCCTCAAGTCAGCTCTGTTGTCTGGGGGTGGCATGGGGATTACAGAGGAAGGAAACCCAACTCAGATAAGGGGAGTTAGGTTCCTGGAGGTAGCACTGGAGCTGAGCAATGAGGGTTAAGTGGGAAGGGCTGAAGCAGGATATTCCAGGCAGAAGAAATGGAAATGTGCATAGAAATGAAGGGGGTGACAGCAAGTAGTTCAGTAAGAGTGTAGGGTTCAAGGACGGCAGAAGGGAATGGAAAGGAGAAAAGAGATCAGTGGGTCCCAGGTCTAGAATGCCAAGCCACAAAGTTTAAATTGTATCCTGATGGCAAAAAAGATTCATGGAAGGGTTTCAGTTTTTAGAAAGATCAATCTGGTGACTGAAAATGGATTAGAAGGAGGAGCTCTAAAGGCAGAGGCTGGTAAAAGGACCACAGCACTGATGAAGGCTGCCGGTGAGAGGCAGTCCTATGGGAGAACTCGTGGTCATCTGAATAGGAGGGAGGGAAATCAGGTCTCCAGTGAACTCGGGTTCCAGAGAGCACCACACAGAGTGCTGGGCTGGGCTCTAGGTGAAAGGAGCTGCCAATCATGCATATGAACTTCACGAATGCCCCGCAGAAGAGAAAAAGGCAAATAGGCTGGAACAAAGTTAACAGCTTAATTTGGAGCATTGGCTTCCAACAGATTCATTCTGGCTCTGGGTAAACACAGACAGCATAATAGGACACCTCATCTTTAATCCACCCACAACCAAAGAGGCTCAGCAGGGGGAAGTGAGTTACAAGAGGCCACCACTGTATCTATGCCCTTTGCTCCCCTAGTACCTGCCTCCAAGCCACCATTTGTATTTTTAGTAAGTTCCTGCCCAGCTCCAGACAGAAGGAGAGTGTGACTTGTTTACATGCAAACACACCCCCTACAGTCTGCCTACCACTACTACTTGACAGAGGAAATTCTTTTTTGCAGAGCAAAGGCCCATAGTGGAGGCCAAGGAGACTTGCTCATCATCTCCTACCTAAATTCATCAAGGCTTTGCTGTTCTGGTGATGTGCGGTATTTCTCCCACAGCAAGGGTCTCTAGGCACCCTATACAGCTCTTTTCCAGAGGAACTGTACATGCAGAATACCAGATTCAGACCTCCCCACCATCTGAAGAGATGACGAGGATGTGCTGTTAAAATATGCCATTTTTGGGGCACCTGGGTGGCTCAGTCGTTAAGTGTCTGCCTTCAGCTCAGGTCATGATCCCAGGACCGTCCTGACCGTGCTGGGCTCCCTGCTCAGCAGAGGCCTGCTTCTCCCTCTCCCACTCCCCCTGCTTGTGTTGCCTCTCTCGCTATCTCTCTCTGTGTGTCAAATAAATAAATAAAATCTTTAAAAAATATATGCCATTCTATGGACCCCGCACAGATCACCAATAAGCCCTTTGCAAGTATTACTCATCAGCTATCAAATATCAGCATTTTTCCAGGTGCTGAGAATCGGTTCATTTGGAGACTATTTTTGTTTTTTGTTATTTTTAACGTTTTTTTTTTTTTTTTTTTAAGATTTTATTTATTTATTTGAGAGCGAGAGCACAAGTGGAGGTAGGGGCAAAGGGGGAGAGAAAGAGAGAAAGAGAGAGAGAAAAGGTGAGGCAGACAGACTCCCTGCTGAGCAGGGACCCCCCCACACACACAGGGCTTGATAACAGGACACGGAGATGACCTGAGCCAAAGTCAGATGTTTAACCAAGTGAGCCACCCAGGCGCCCTTATTTTTAACTTTTTTTTTTTAAACATATAATTTTTTTAAAGATTTTAATTTATTCATTTGAGACACCGAGATAGAGAGCGAGAGAGAGAGAGAGAGAGCACGAGCAGAGAGAGAGGCAGAGAGGGAGAAGCAGGCTCCCCAATGAGCCAGGAGCCCTATGTGGGGCTTGATCCCAGGACCCTGGGATCATGACCCGAGCCGAAGGCAGACGCTCAACCATCTGAGCCACTCAGGCGCCCCTATTTTTAACTTTTGAAGTAATTTTAGACATACAGAAAAACTGTACACAGAATTCCTGTATAACTTCATCTAGATTTCCCAAATGTTAACATTCTACCACATTTATCATTATTTCTCTATATCTACACATACTCATTTTTTCCTGAATGATCCAGCATTTGCCCCTAAATACTTCAGGGTGTATTTCCTAAAAACAAGAATATTCTCTCACATAACCACAAAACAATTATGCAAACCATGAAATTAACACTGACAGACTGTATCTAATCTATAGACCTTTTTCAAATTTTATCAACTGTCCCACTAATGTCCTCGAAAGCAAAAGAAAAGTCTTCCCCTGCTCTCGAATCCAATCTAGAATTCTCCATTCCACTTAGTTATCGTGTCTCTTTGTTCTCCTTTAATCTGGAACAAGAGTTCCTCAGTTCTTTGTGACACTTTGAAGAGTACAAGTCATTTACTTCACAGAATATTCTTCTATTCGAGTTGGTCTGAGGTTTCCTCGTAATTAGACTCACATTACCCACTTTGGACAGGAAATCCAGAGTGGTGGTGTGTCCTTCTCAGTGCATCCTCTCGGGATGCATTCCCGGAATATCAACTTTGATCTCTCGGTTGAGGTACAATCTGTCAGGGTTCTCTAAAGTCTCTCTCTGTAATTAGTTAAAAAGTATCTTGGGAAGAGACATCTCTTCTATTTCACAGCAAACCTTTCCGTTAGGTTTAGCATCCATCAAGGATTCTTTTTTTTTTTTTTTTTTAAGATTTTATTTATTTATTTGACAGAGAGAGACACAGCAAAAGAGGGACCACAAGCAGGGGGAGTGGGAGAGGAAGAAGCAGGCTTCCTGCGGAGCAGGGAGCCCGATGCGGGGCTCGATCCCAGGACCCTGGGATCATGACCTGAGCCGAAGGCAGACGCTTAATGACTGAGCCACCCAGACACCCCTCCATCAAGGATTCTTGACTGAAACAACTTTTACTGCTATGGTGATGGTCATACACAGATTTTTTTCACTTCATCGCTCCTGCTTTATTCTTCTATGAAAAAAAAATTTCGTCTCTCCCCCAGTTATTTACTTATTCATTTATCTATCAGTATAGACTCATGGGTTCTTTTTTTTATTCAATGGGTTATAATCTATTATTTACTTGATCCTCCAACTGTCCCAGATTTCAACAGGAAGAGCCCCTTCAAGTTGGCTACTGTGTCCTTCTAACATGACCCATAATTCTTCCCCCCCACCCACAGAAAGCAGAAAAATAATTTATTCCAATAGATGGCAGAAATAAGAAAGTCATCCTGAAAATATACTTTGGTGCAATTCTGTTGGGACAGACAGTTCCTCTGAACATGCTCTCCTACTGACTGCCCCTTTGGATTCTGTCTTGTGACAGTTAAACACTTTGCTGATGCCCATGTTGTGACCAGGCAGGAGTCATCTTCAAATTCACAGGTTCCAAGGAGAGAGCAATGTATTTCTCAGAAGAATAGCACCTTCTATCTCAGAAGAGTGCACAAACACTTTATAGAGTCAGCACAGTTTCGGTTAAGTAGGCACATAATTCGTCAAAATGTAAAAAAGGCTGACAGGAAAAAATACTGCATTGTAGAATAAGATATTAAAATGTGGTGTGAATATTTAAGGCAGCTGATGGCCAAAAGAGGCAAGTCAAAGGTGGTCTGGGTTTGGAGTTGATTTTGCATCTAGAGGAATTCTCCTCGTGACCTCAATGATGGAGCCCTGGAGAGCAGGTCTTCCTCCTTAAGGCCAATGATACTTGAGGTACCAGATGGTTTCATTTTTCAACTGTGGTCCAAAGAGAGGGTTGAGTTGGGCCAGAATTGCAATCGGCCAAAAGAGACAGCAGCAAACTGAACAGGTTACCAACATGGTGATGATAACTCCCCGGTTGGGACCCTTAGGGATGAACCAGAGCACGCAGAAGCGGACAGAGCCCGAGAACACGTTCGTTACGAGGAGAGGCACCGTAAGGCCGTTATGCGCCATGGCTGTCACTGGAGCTACCAGCCCCTGCCCAGCCGCCTCACTTTGGTCCCACCCCATGACCCATCATTCTTTGAGCACATCTTTACTTTAACAAGCAGGATCTGGGCATGAAGTGTATTCATGGCTTGCTACCAGAGTGTCCTTGCTTCTAAGCCCTCTCAACAAACAGAACTAGGAAGTACACATGCATACATGTGAAGACACACACATACACACATCTATTTCTGTATCTACACAGAAAAACCATGAGTTCATCTGGTGACTCCAATTCCCATCTGATCTCACAGCCTTTCCCACCTTCCATACTTATAGGAACTCCCTTTTCTGGCAATAAAAAAAAATCTGATTCTCATTATCCACAATATATTTACCTATCTGCTCAATTCTAGAACAAACAGTAACTAGTTTCAGAATTGCTAACCCATACACCACTGTGAAAAACAAACCTACTAATTAGAGTTCGGTATTTGTTTATAGTTCTTTTTTCTTTAGTCTGAGGGTATATATTCAAAAGCTGCATGGGTTAGTTCCTTTTTCCTGCCTCAGTATAGTAATGGCCTCATTTGAAATAAATACTTAATATGCTGTAAAGTAAGAACACAAATGAGCGCAAAACTGTGACACAGGACATGGGTACCCCCTCCCCTGTGGCAGTTTCCCTCTAATTGGCTGGGCCTTCAGAAGCTGTGGAGCTTTACGAACATACAGATATGCCAGGCTCCCCTAGTTATTTTGAGCCAATAAATCTGAGCTAGGACCAGGGAATCTGTATTTTTCAAATGTTCCCTGATTCTGATATCCTATCAGTTGGAGAATGACTGGCTGTAACAATAAAAGCCTAGGGGAGCCTGGCTGGCTCAGTCTCCGGGAAGACCATGCGACTCTTGATCTCAGGGTCGTGAGTTCGAGTGCCACACTGAGTGTAGAGATCACTTAAAAATAAAATCTTAAAAAAAATAAAAATAAAAGAATAAAAGGCTTTTAAAAAGCAGGGCCCTGATGATCTCCCCTCCAGCCAGCTCTGAGAGAGTTCGTACTGGTCCCCTGCAGGGACTGCTCCTCTACCTGCAATCTTCTCACCTCTCTTCAGCCCCTAGCAAACACTTCTTCTTTAAAAGCCAGCTCAGATGTATTGTCCTCTGCGAAGACTCGTCGGCTCCCCAAAGATGGCCAGACCCCCCATTCCCTGAGCTCCTCGGTAGTTTATTATGAAGTAATTCACACATGCTGAAGAACAGAACAGCACAACACAACAGCCTTCTCCAGAGCCCTGTTACAGCTCTCTTCACGAGGAGAAGTATTTGTTTCTCTTTTCCACTGGCAAGCATCTGATGAGGATTCCCAGGCACCAGATCTGGCATTTAGCAGGTGCTCAAACAATGTTTGGTTAAGATTATTTTCAGCTTTAATTCTGTGGCTCAAAAACGGCCTAAGTACTTTTCCACGACTCATCAGAACAGAGACCGAGAAAGTTCAAATTGCCAAGGATTCTCTGCTAAGTAATTCTCCTTTTGTGATGAAGCCCATCTCTTCCTGCTCTGGGCTCAACCTGCATGTTATTGTTCATGCTGGTAAGTGAATGCTGTTTCCATACTAGACCTGATATTTTTAGCACTCCTGTTATGATAAACTCACAGTAACCTCAAAAAGAACAAATCAAAGTCAACTTTTTGCCACAGGAAACCAGCTCACGCTTAATGTTTTGCAACATGCCATGGGAGAATAATAAAAAGATGAGATCTTTTGCTCACAGATGGCGAGGCCAACTCTCAAGATAGTGGAAAAATGCAGCAGGAAGCATGCAGTCTGGCCACTATCTTATTAAGTAAACTGGAAAAACACTCGACACTCAAACCAGGCAAACACACACGCACACAGACACCACAGAGCAGCTGCTTCACCAGAGGCCGAACTGTGAATGGGGCAGTAAGAAACACCTGCGTGTGAGGGGCTGGAATCGAGCCTGATGGGTGCCTGAGAAATGGGCAGGCAAGAAGATCCTGCAGGGACACCAGTGGGCAGGCTGTTCTCCCTCTAGAGTGGACCAAATGATCAGACTAGCAAAAGCCAGTCACTCAGGCAAAAAATACTTACTTACGGAGCACCTACTATGTGCTCTATTGGGTGACAGTGAAACAAAGTCGGGTCCCCTACGAGGTTTTCTTGGGCGTGCACCATAGCCGAGCAAGCACTGCGACCTCACTAGGAATTCCTAAGGCATCATTAGGTGTATAAGTCACCTTCCTAGAAGGACTCTTCGGAACAAATTCCAAGGACCAGGAAAAACTGAAAACAGCTTACATGCCTTTCAAGATGAAACTGGTCACAAACAATGGTACACCCAAAGGAATACATCATGCAGCCAACAAGACATAGGAGGTCACTCTATACATGCTCCAAGATCTTTCCATCTCACTTAAGGCAATCCAGTAGAAAAAAGCAAGCTGCTTTAATAGTTTGGTTTACATATGCACATGCATGATTATAACTGTTAATCATTTTCCAAGAAGACAGGAGTCTTTTTTTTTTTTTTTTTAAGATTTATTTATTTGAGAGAGAGAGAGCAAGCATACAGTGGGAAGAGGCAGAGAGAGAATGCCAGGCAGACTCCATCCGCAGCATATAGCCCGATGCAGGGCTCAATCTCACGACCCTGAGGTCATGAGCTGAGTCAAAATCAAGAGTCGGATGCTTGGGGTGCCTGGGTGGCTCAGTCGATCGTCTGCCTTTGGCTCAGATCATGATCCCAGCCTCCTGGGATTGAGCCCCGAGTGGGGCTCCCTGCTGAGCAGGGAGTCTGCTTCTCCCACTCCCTCTGCTCCTCCCCACTACTCGTGTGTGTGTGCTCACTCGCTCTCTCAAATCAATAAAACTTAAAAAAAAAAAAGTTGCATGCTTTTTTTTTTTTAAGATTTTATTTCTTTATTTGACAGAGAGAGACACAGCGAGAGAGGAAACACAAGCAGGGGGAGTGGGAGAGGGAAAAGCAGGCTTCCCGCGGAGCAGGGAGCCCGATGCGGGACTCGATCCCAGGACCCCAGGATCATGACCTGAGCCGAAGGCAGACGCTTAACGACTGAGCCAGCCAGGCGCCCAGAAGAGTTGGATGCTTAGCCGACTGAGCCACCCCAGATAGGCAAGAAATTCTTTCTAAATTGGAGATTTTTTTTTAAGATTTTATTTATTTGAGAGAGAGAGAAAGAGGGAGAGCAAATGAGCACAATCAGGGGGAGGAGCAAATGGAGAGGGAGAAACAGGTTCCCCACTGAGGAGAGAGCCCGATGGGGAGCTTTATCCCAGGACCCCGGGATCATGACCTGAGCCAAAGGCAGACGCTTAACCGAATGAGCCACCCAGGTGCCCTGGCAAGGAATTCTTAAACAGTTTCCCCCACAAATTGGAAGTGGGGAAAATGGGGAGGGTATAACGAAGAAAACTTACCCTTTTACACCATTGTGAATTCTTTGAAAACTGCTTACTGTGATACTTTTTCAAAAAAATAAAACTCAAGTGTCTCTTGGGGGAGGAGGAAGACTATCTGGGTCAGAATTCAGATAATCTTTGTGTCTAACACATATCTGAACCAGGGTTTTCTGTACTGTGGTGGTGATCCCATTTCTCTAACATGGAGAGCTCCTGATTTACAGTTTAACAAAATCACTTAGCTTAGAGGTGCATATTACAGATGTAAGGAGCAGAGTTCATGGATCTGGTTCTGTCTATAAAACCAAGCATATGCCCAAGCAAGTCACAGCCACGCTCAACCTTGGTCTCCTTCAAGAAAATGGGACAGCAACTATATTTCAAAGGTTATCACAATAATAATGAGAATATGTCAGATGCTCAGCACAGTGCGAGGTAAAGCAGCAAGCCACGTTCAGTACACAATAACCATTCTTACACACCACATGAAAACCACAGTAGTGCCTGAAAAGCCGACCACTCAACCTGGATATTCCCTAAGGCCATCCCACACACTGAAGTCAGACGTTACCATTGTTTGATTTTATAATAACAAAACTAAGGCCATTTTAGAATTATATCAATTTCAGGTGTGCAAACCTTGACTTAAAAAAACAAACCAACTCTCCTCAATATGTGATTGGAAAATGTTCTGAAGAGAGTCAAAGGAAAATATTCAATAGTCTAGAAGCTGTGCCCCGGCACTCGTTTTTCACATTTACCATCTCAGTACATCTCTTAGAGCCAAGGGAAGGCAGTGCTATCCCCTAGCCCCCTCAGCCCCAAGTTAGGAACCTAGATCTGAATGAAGCTCATGCACCAAAGGTTAAGCCTCTTGATAAGGCGGAGAGATGTGATCTGAGATCAGCTCTGTAAGCCTCCAAAGCCCATGCTTTTTCCAAGACACAAGACTGTATCAGTCTCTACTCAGGCTGTACTTTTACTGCCATGGTTAGCAGTCAAAACAGTCTGGGCAAAAAGAATGCTTCTAATTAAAATCAAACTTTGGGACTACGTGGAGGATATTGTTTGAATCAATTAATTTTTTAAAAATCACAAAACAACACCCCCCAAAACAAAACAAGAAATAACTTCTAGGGCGCCTGGGTGGCTCAGTTGGTTAAGCGACTGCCTTCGGCTCAGGTCATGATCCTGGAGTCCCAGGATCGAGTCCCGCATCGGGCTCCCTGCTCGGCAGGGAGTCTGCTTCTCCCTCTGACCCTCCCCACTCTCATGCTCTCTCTATCTCATTCTCTCTCAAATGAATAAATAAAATCTTAAAAAAAAAAAAAAAAAAAGAAATAACTTCTAGAATTTTTTTAAAGAAATACACTTAAACTAAGTTTTCTGGTATAAGTCATGAGTCCATGAAGTTGTTAATTATAAATATAAAAGTAGAGGGACGCCAGGGTGGCTCAGTCCATTAAGCGTCTGCCTTTGGCTCAGGTCATGATCCCCGGGTCCTGGGACCGAGTCCCACATAGAGCTCCCTGTTCAGCGGGGTATCTGCTTTTCCCTCTCCCTCTGCCACTTCCCTTACTTGTGCACTTGCGCTCTCGCTCCCAAATAAATAAATAAAATCTTTTTTTAAAAAAAGATACAAGTATAAAAGTAGAGAAATACAAGCCATAGGAATGATATTTTATTAGATTCACTGATTATTTAGACTCTGAAAAGATTTTCAAGACAGGCTGGCTGACTTAAGTCTTATCATTTGAGAAGCGAGGAAACAAAATCCTAGAGAAGCAAGTTATTTGCCTAAAGTCACAAAGACCGTTAACGGCAAGTGTATTTGGCAGAAGGCAACTTCACATGTGGAAGCTGCTATGCTTTCCTGCATAAATCCAATGAGGTCGAATTACGGGAGAATCCCATAGCTCCATGAATGGCTGAGCAGAAAATCGAAAGGAGTATTTCCCCGGATATAAGATTAAGATGATACACCCACAGAGGATCAGCTTCCTATCTACAAGCAGAGGGTTCTAAGCTGCTGGAATAAGCAGGGAAAAGAGATCACGACAGCCATGTCCCTCTACTTCCAGAACTTTAGTCCAGCAGGCAGCCAAGGGCGTTGATTAAGTATGCATTCGTAGAGGAGCTCCCCAAAGCCGAGCCAGGCCCTCGCGCTCGTTGCATCTGGAGCACTCCCAGCAGTTCCAACTGCAGCCCCTCTGGAAAGATACGGCAGAGCTCAGAGAGACCAACTGACCAAAAAATATCACTAGAATGTGTGTATGACACCACGCAAGAAAGGTTAGAACCTGTCACCTGCTGCAGAGAGAGAGGCTCAGGAAAGGCTGTGATGGATACCCAGAAAGAGCAGTGGGTGTGGTGTGAAGGAACTAGCCCCTGGAAGAGTCGGGAGACTTGGGATTGAGATGCAGACTACCACCATTTTGTTCTATGACAATGGCGAGTCACTTCCCCTCCTGTGCCACTGAACGGGTTCTGAGGCTTAGGGAAAGTGGCCTGATGATGTGGACTTGCCAGTCAGCAATGAGGGTCCTTCAGCCACACATGCCACAGGTGAGCGGGGTGGGGGGAGGAGTAGAAAGCCCCTTCCTGCCACTCCTGGCCTAGAGGATATGTGGGCCTGCCTCCTTTTATAATTCTATGACTGTTAGAGAATTGTACATGTAAAGTGGTTAGGAGGGTAAATTTTATGGTATGTGTTTCTTACCATAATAAAAAAATTTCTATGACTATTAACTAATGAACATCGTTTTAATCACCAAACCGAAGCCCTGAAATTGAAACTGGAAAGGTACTGAGTACTGCTTAGAAGAGAGAAGTATACATATGGGATGTTTTATCCAACGAAGTGTCACAGGCAGAAAATTAAAATCTAGTAAGATTGCTGCCATGATAATACCTACTCAAGTATGGAATTAAGGGAAATTGAGTCAATCCCAAAATTTCTACACAGTTGCAAAGTACTCATGTCAAAAACCAAAAACCCAAAAAACAAAACAAAAAAACTCACAACTTCACAGATAACACAGGTCTCTAGGATTTCCTTGCTCCGTGCTGAGCCTTTTGTGTGTATACCATCCAAGTCTTATAAAAACCCCCTTGAGACGAGTGCTAATAACACCCCCATGGTCAGAGGGGAATTTGAGTAAGCCTCAGGGAATTTAACTCTGGCTCAACATCACCCACCTAGAAAAATGACAGAACCAGGACTGAAAACCCAGATCTGTTTTCATTCCAAAGCTCCTGTTCTGAACAACCATGCACCAAGCATGCCATATGGGTCACAGTAATGAGGCTACCGCTTCTTCCTCAGGACCTGTCTACTTCCCCAGCCCCTTGTAACTTCTAACAGTGCTGGCCAGCAGCACCTGGATTTAAATATACACTTTCCCCCACACTGTGGCCTCCCACTTTGGTGATGGGCTCCTGAGGGCAGGGATGGCCACAGGAGCCCGGGTCTTAATCAGTCTGTCTTTTTTTAAAAAAGATTTTATTTACTTATTTGACAGAGGGAGAGAGAGAGAGAGAACAAGCAGGGTGAGGGGTACAGGGAGAGGGAGAAGCAGACTCCCCACCAAGCAGGGAGCCCGATGCGGGGCTCCATCCCAGGACCCTGAGATCATGACCTGAGCCGAAGGCAGCCGCTCAACCGACTGGGCCACCCAGGCGCTCCAGGCTGTGTCTTTTAAAACAACTATAAATGGGGGAATAGCAGCTACTCCACATGAGTGTAGCGAGGATTCCATAAGCCAACGCCTACACAGCACTTCGGATGAAGGTAGGCTGCTGTTTCCCACACGGCCTTAGGCTTCAAAGGCCTGAGTGGTTCAGGGCCCTAGCTGCAGTCTGTGTTCTCTCAGGTAAAACACTGAGCCTCTCTGGGTCTCTGTTTCCCCACCTCAAGAAACCAAACTGGGGAGACGTCCCACTCTGTCTACCGCACAAGGGTGCTGTGTTGATGAGCTGGGAGGAGAAAATACTCCAGAAACTGCAAAGGGTTAGATTAGAGGCCTTGCCCTTGGCACTACTGACATTGTGACCTTGTGGGCCAGATACCTCCTGGTCACGAGGGGCTGTCCTGTGCCATGGATATTTAGCAACATGCCTGGCCTCTCCCCACCCTACGTGCCCCCAGCCTGAACAACCAAAGATGTCTTGACACTGCTAATGCCCCCAGCGACCAAAACCGCCCCCGGTTGAGAATCACCAGATTTTGGTAAGCTCAAATACCAGCTGACTCCCTGTATAAGCAGCAGTAAGAACCACTCAGGTTATACCCCCAAACCTTTACAAATTAATGGCTACTGTTTACTGAGGGCTCTCGATGTGCCAGGCAGAGTGATTAGCTTCTCCCAATGGCCCAGGCCCCGTGCTCAGGCTGGACTAGAGACGGCACTGCCTTGCTGTCCTCTCCTAGTCCAGAGAAGGAGGTATTTTCTGAGTCCTAGCCGACTCACGTGCCTAAGACTCATCCCTACCTAACCCACTGGATGACTTCCTTACCTCCTCACACTGGATGATTTCTATACAAATGGATATTAAGTGCTCTAAACTAGTGTTTCCCAACTCTCCCCAACCCCAACTTGGCTACCACCACTAATTAACAGGAGGAAAGCTTCATTCCTAGCTAATTAGCCTCATCTGATTTTCAGTTTATGAAGGAAGTTGTATGTATTTCCCTTTGAACCAATATACATAGTGCCTGGGGAGGGAGGAATTGTGTGTAAGCTGTCACACACAGCCACCATCTCTCCTGACTCGAGGCAGGGGCTGTTCCTGGAGTCTGCACAGACCCAGCCCTGGAGAAAGGAAGGCTGAAGACTATCCAAATGCAACCAAAAGTGCTTTGCAAATTTGACAAATAAAAGCGACATCTCTACCTCAGTCTCCCTGAGAATGGTTGAGGGTTATGCAGAACTCAACGAGGGGCCACATCTCCATCCATCTGGATGTTCTCGAGTGGCCACGGAGAACCAGCCCGTGGGGAACTCGACTAGGGGCAAACATCAAGAAACCCCCTGGACTCTGCAGCCACAGGTGCAGAAATCAAAGCACAAAGTGCTCACTGGGAAGCTCTGCTCTGAGTCCTCACCTTGAAGGAGAAAGTAATCCGAAGTTGTACGCTTCAGAGCTGCCTTTGCTTTATCACTGCTCCAGTCCACTTCCAGCGCTTCCTTAACGGAGCAAAAGACCACCTTCTGTTGAGAAAAAGGCAAAATTGCTTAGGGTAGTAGCCCCTCACCATCTAGGAGAAATGTCATTATTTAAGGTTTACTGTTCATTAAAAGCAGCTGAGGACCACTCAAGTCCAATAAATTTTAATTGAGCACTTACTGTGTGCTCCTCTGGGTGCTGGGGACACAGCGATGAATGACATGTCTTCCCTGCACTAGAAGGAGTCCTAGCAAAGCTAAAGACCCAGTTCCACTCTGGCTTTAACTCTGGCTGTGTTCACACCGCAGAAATTCTTGCATAAGTGAACAAGAGTGTGTGTCTAAAGATATTCAATAAAACATTGTCACAGCCAACAAAAAAATTAAACGTGTCTCATTAGAAGAATGGTTTGAGGATAACAACAGCAGTAAATAACAGGAAGAAACATAAGCAAGGGCTATGAAACAAAAGCTCCAGGCTGTGGGGCTGGAGATGGCATTAGCAAAAGGCCTATAGTAGCAAGAAGCATTGCCGAAACGTATTAAAGCTAAATGAAAATTATCTTGAAAAATGCCAGCACATATCTATATTTTAAAATGTAAACAATTAAATATGAGTAAGAAAGTGATTTTCCTTTTCCTTTCCTGAATCGTTCAGTCCAGAAGCCATCCCACTGGGACTGAGGAAAGGCAGGGAAGAGTCGGGGCGGGCGGTGCTGGGTGGCCTGCTGCAGGGGACAGAGCAGAGCTGGGTAAGAAGGGGAAGAACCCGGGGGGGATTGGGAGACTGACTCCAACCAGGGGTGACTTTTTTTTTTGAAGATTTTTTTTCCTATTTATCTATTTGACAGAGAGAGACACAGCGAGAGGGGGAATACAAGCACGGCGAGTGGGAGAGGGAGAAGCAGGCCTCCCGCGGAGCAGGGAGCCCGATGCGGGACTCGATCCCAGGAGCCTGATGCGGGGCTCGATCCCAGGACCCCAGGATCATGACCTGAGCCGAAGGCAGACGCCTAACTACTGAACCACCCAGGCGCCCCACCAACCAAGAACTTCTGCAACAAGTGAACACACAGAGAACCTAGGTTTCTCACTGTCAGAGAAAAGAATTAGAATTATGGAAAGGGAAAAAAAATAGAATAAAGCCTGTGGTGGGTTATTAGTGTGAACTCATTTTCAACACATACAGGCAGACAAGGAAGTAAATGCAGACGCAAGCATGTGTGTATGCACATACAAATACTGAAGAGCTGCATCCACAGACAAAGCATCAAAGCAATGATGCCCTGGGAGCAGTGAGCACACCTTACCCCCAGATCTTGGTTTCTAACCCCCAATGAGAGAAACATTTCTCTCTAGAGAAATGGCTGATTTCGAAGCTAGGGCGGGGAGAGTATGACAGGAGCCCAAAACATCTTACTGTGCCTGAAACAAGAAGTGTGCCAAGAATGATGGGGACGTGTCAAGAGGAAACAGGAGCCAACATAAAGGAGCTCCCACTGGTCAAACTGGAACACTTTGTGGGGAAAAAAAAAATAGTAATAGATTATAACACTTTAAATAAACTAGAATCCTTCAGTCATAGATCTAAAATCAACTCATTGATAAAGTTTGATGAATAATGAGGTATTTACATATTTTCAAACAACCTCTCCAAAAATTACTGGAGAATAATTATAGGGAAAAGAGGAATTGTTTTCAAAGGAAAAATCTGGCGGACATAATTCTACTCAAACAATCAAAATTAACATTGCCAGTAAAGTAGCATATGGAAACCAGGACCAGACCACAGGATGGGGTGAGGAGCAACCCTGCTGTGGTAGGTTTCCCAAAGGTGTGAAGCTGCAATCTAATCATGAGGGAACAGCAGACGAACCCAGACTAAGGAACAATTTACAAAATAACTGGCTTGTAATCTTCAAAAGCATCATGAAAATCTAGATGCATGCATAATCCTGAACTGAATCCTTCTGTCATTAAGGACAGGATCGGAACAACTGATAAAATCTGAATGGGGTCTGAGGATTAGATGGTAGTGATGTCTCCATTTAAATTTTGATTTTGAAGTTAACTTGTGATTACGGAAAATGCCTTCTTTGAGAAAATACAGACAAATATTTGGGAGTGATGGATGGAGCATCATTTTGACACCTTATTCTCAAATGGTTCAGAAAAAAAACGGTTCTCAGTACTAGCCTAGTTTTTTTTGTTTTTTTTTTTTAAAGATTTTACTTATTTGAGAGAAAGAGAGAGAGAGCACATGAGAGGGGGAGGGTCAGAGGGAGAAGCAGACTCCCTGCTGAGCAGGGAGCCCGATGCAGGACTCGATCCAGGGACTCTAGGATCATGACCTGAGCCGAAGGCAGTCGCTTAACCAACTGAGCCACCCAGGCACCCCTGTACTAGCTACTTTTACGAAGTTTAAGATGGTTACATGGGGACGCCTGAGTGGCTCAGTCAGTTAAGCATCTGCCTTCCACTCAAGTCATGACAATCCCAATGTCCTGGGATCGAGCCCCATGTCCGGATCCCTGCTCAGCAGGGAGTCTTGGCATTTTCTCTCTCCCTCTCCCTCCACCCCTTCCCCCACTTGTGTGCTCTCGCACTCTCTCTCTCAAGTAAATAAATAAAATCTTAAAAAACAACAACAACAAGAAGATGGGGGCACCTGGGTGGCTCACTCAGTTAAGTGTCTGCCTTTGGCTCAGGTCATGATCCTGGAGTCCCGGGATCAGTCCTCACATCGGGCTCCCTGCTCAGCAGAGAGCCTGCTTCTCCGTTTTCCTCTGCTCCTCCCCTCACTCATGCTCGAGCTCTCTGTGTCTCTCTCTCAAAAAAATAAATAAAATCTTAAAAAAAAAAAAAAGATGATATGTGAGTATGTATAAATAATTTCAAATTTCCCGAGGTATGGGGTCTCTTTTTCTCCTTCCTTCTCTCACCACACATACACACCACATACCCACCCCACTCCTCCAACCCCAGATATTTAAAAAAGAAAAGAGACAACAGTACCAAGATCTATCAGTTCCCAGGCAGTTGACACTGCTTGCTAAGGACCAAAATGGAACTGACAGATGAAAGCTCAAATGACTAGTGAAGATGAAAAAGTCATACGGTTTTTAAGGTGGTTTTCTATTTCCCCATAATCACTCCTTTGGGATTTAAATCCACTGTAAAAGTTAATATAAATGTTTGTACTGCCCTCAAACCTTTTGGTCAATGAGTCTGTTTGACCTCAAAAGTCAAGTGAAATAGCCAGCTGGGTGACACTTATTGCCTGACACAGACTGCCAGACCCCTCTTAAGAAGTCTTACAACACAGATACAGCCGTCATCAGTATGGTCGGGGAATGCCATCACGACGACAAAACAAACTCTCATGAGGTCTTATTAACTACCCAGATTTTATTTTATTTTTTTAAGATTTTATTTATTCATTCATAAGAGACAGAGACAGAGAGAGGGGCAGAGGGAGAAGCAGGCTCCCCGCTGAGCAGGGAGCCTGATGTGGGAACTGATCCCAGGACCCTGGGATCATGACCTGAGCCAAAGGCAGACGCTTAATTAACCATCTGAGCCACCCAGGCGCCCTACACTACCAAGATTTTAATTCAGAATTTTTGTAGTTTGCCTGGCTAAGAATCCACTGATTTGGGGCACCTGGGTGGCTCAGTTGGTTAAGTGACTGCCTTCGGCTCAGGTCATGATCCTGGAGTCCCGGGATCGAGTCCCGCATTGGGCTCCCTGCTCGGCAGGGAGTCTGCTTCTCCCTCTGACCCTCCCCCCTCTCATGTGCTCTCTCTCTCAAATAAATAAATAAAATCTTAAAAAAAAAAAAAAAAGAATCCACTGATTTGTTAGGTCACAACGCTATGACAAATGAGGAAAAAAAGTTGTGTTTCAGAGTCTCAGTCCCACACAGGTCTACCTCTAAACTTTCAGGGCCTGGGGTGAAAATACAGGTGGAAACCCATATAACACTTCTACATATTTAGGTATAAATCATACGAACAGGCTATTAAAAAATAAAGTGTAGGGGCGCCTGGGTGGCTCAGTCGTTAAGCATCTGCCTTCGGCTCAGGTCATGATCCCAGGGTCCCGGGATCGAGCCCCGCATCGGGCTCCCTGCTCAGCGGGAAGCCTGCTTCTCCCTCTCTCACTCCCCCTGCTTGTGTTCCCCCCTCTCGCTCTCTGTCAAATAAAGAAATAAAATCTTTTAAAAAAATTAAAAAATAAAGTGTATTATATTCTCCTGCCTTAACAAATAAACTTTCTTCCTTACTACCTGGAAGACTGGGTTCAAATTTGGAATTCTCACACTCCTTGGGAGTTCTGTGCCAGAATGAGGTGCACTAGGAAAGGTGGTCCTCTTTCCCCCTCTTTCTTCCCACCTCTGGCTCTGTCTCACAGTGCAAGAGGCTTTGCACGTGAGTGTGGCCACCCAGGCCATCCTTCCCCACTAAAACAACTACTCTTCAGGCCTAGGCATGTGGACCTTTTTGTAAGGTTTGCACTCCAGAAGAAGATCAGGGAAGAAGCCCACAAAAGCCTGGGAAGTAAGCCTAGGGTTGTCTGGGCAGGAGATTCCAGAGGTCCCAAGTATCCACAATGTGGTCCAGAACTGGGGGAGTGGGCGAGATGGGCCCAGGTGGACATATCACCTTAATCCCATGGAATCCTCACTCTACTAGAGGAAGGGCTAGAAGAAGACCAGAGTGGGACCTTGTAGGGCACTAGGACCAAGGATACAGGCCCTCTTCCCTCCCCAAGTCTCAGGGCAGAACTACTCGAAATTTTGCCAGTAACTTGTGAACTCACACAAATGAATGTACCTCTCTTAGGCCTGTCTGTAGCAGGCAACTTTTAGGGAAGTTTTCTGATATTTGGGGAGGAGGATCCCAGTAACCTTATCTGAAATATGTACCAGCCCTCCAGCCACAGGTGACAGAGCCAGAGGTGGGCACATGGCCCAGGCCACACCAACCAGATTCTTTCTCCTGGGAATTGAGAATCTGAAAGTTAATAACAGAGACACATTAATGGCTGGAAGGGCTCTTTAGAGAAAACCTAAATTCCTGCTGTCTCCAAGTCTCCCCAGCTGGCCTGGTCTTTACCCTTCTTGTGTCACAGTAGTTAGTCCATGCTTCTTGTGCTACTGCAGCCTGAATCCAATTAATGTCCCATTTTTCTGGTTCAAACTACTTAAGGTCTATTTTTTTTTAACTATTTTATTTTTATTTATTTACTATTTATTTATTTATTTATTTATTTATTTGAGAGAGAGAGAGAGAGAGAAAGAGCATGAGAGGGGAGAAGGTCAGAGGGAGAAGCAGGCTCCCCGCTGAGCTGGGAGCCCGACGTGGGACTCGATCCCAGGACTCCGGGATCATGACCTGAGCCGAAGGCAGTCGCTTAACCAACTGAGCCACCCAGGCGCCCCTACCTAAAGTCTATTATTGTCTGGGTGCCTGGCTGGCTCAGTTGGTGGAGCATGTGATCTTGATCTAGGGGTCATGAGTTTCAGCCCCATGTGGGGTGTACTTTAAAAAAAAAAAAAAAAAAGAATAAAAAAACAAAACTATGACACCTAATCTATAGTACAACAAATGCAAATGGTGGTACCCATCTTGCCCACCTCGCTGACACTGGATTTACGATGAGAAAAATATGCCTAACAGCATCCGCAGTAAATGAAGGGTCTTCAGATAAAGCCCCCAGCAATATGTGCCAGGGAGCCACAACCACCAGAATGAACACCCTAAAACAGGTAACTTTCGCACCTCACTCAGCCCCCCCGCTTCTCCCTGCCCGCAGCTCATGGATCCCTCTGGGTACAATGCCTGAATTACTTCCCTCCACTATCCATTTCCGTTCCTAGCAATTCTGACCCTTAAGGATTTCAAACTGATAGTCTAGTTAAGACTAGTAACAAGCCCTCTTACACCTCTCCCCAGACAGGTATCAGTTTCCGGAGGCAGGGATCACAGTGAAAGACACAGCACTGCGTAGAAGAGAATGTCAGTAAGTATCCGTGAGCTGATAGGATCCAACCTGTTTTTCATTTGCCAAAAGCCCAATAGTAAATATAAAAGATGAATTCTCCCACACAGTCTGACAGCCATCAAACTGTAGGGCTGTGCTGAGCCACTCTGAACAGTGGGCAAGTGCAAAGCCATCAACGCAACAGGAGCCTGGCTCAACGCACCGAGGCAAAGCGAAAAGAGAATACAGCCCCTTACAACCACACTCTCCAAAATGGACTATCCACTCCTATGCTTATGGAAAATACATTGAGCAAAGAAAGCAAAAGACAGTACGTTTATACGTCATATATATTAGATTGTTATGTCTCATGTTAATGTATGTTTATTAAAGCTCCAATGTTATCACATATGCAGATGAGTAGAAAGAATACTGAAAGGAATGTCACAGTCATTATTGGGGAGCAGGGTTCACGTTTTCTCAACTTGTTCTGAATTTCCCACATTTGGGACTGTAAACACATTTTACTTTTTTTTTTTTAAAGATTTTATTTCTTTATTTCAGAGAAAGAGACAGTGCAAGCATGAGGGTGGGGGGGCAGAGGGAGAAGCAGACTCCCTGCTGAGCAGGGAGCCTGACGCAGGACTCGATCCCAGGACTCCGGGATCATGACCTGAGCCGAAGGCAGACGCCCAACCAACTGAGCCACCCAGGCATCCCAACATATTTTACTTTTAAAAAACAGGCTGAACATCTATAACAAGGGATACAGCTCTGGCTGTAAAGCTACATGTAAATCAGAATTGAAACAAGTTGAAAACTACAGATTTCTAGGTTGGATTTCCCACACCTACTCACAAGAGTCTATAGTTTTCAAAAGCATTCTAATAAATGACAACCGCAATCCAAGACAAAGCTGTCACACTCAGCAGAGTGGTAAAAGAGCCTGAAGTCACCAAATGTTACCATTACATACTGATGATTGTGGAATGTGAACTGATAAAACTACTCAAGAGTAATTTAGCAGGTCTGGTGAAGTTGAAACTGCACATACCCTATTTTCCCTCCTAAGTATACACCCCAGAGAAATCACACATTTACCCAGAGAGATTATCTACATACACACACACACACACACACACACACTCTCTCTCTCTCTCTCTCTCTCTGTGACACCATTTGTAACAGAAAAACTTTATACACCCACATGCCCACCAATAGGAGACTGGATAAATAAACAGTAATGCATTCACATAACAAATACGCTACAGCAAAAAAAAAAAAAAAAAAAAAAAGACAAAATGTCCTGCTGGGCTGTCCTAGAGAACTCACAGTGATCATGGCAACTATTCTGTATCTGTGCTTCACAATACAGATGCCAATAGCCAGACGTGCTTGGTGAGCATCTGAAGTGTGGCTAGGAGACTGAAGAAAATTTTTTATTTTATTTTAGTTAATTTTAATTTAAACAGCCATATGTGGCTAATGGTTAACCACAATGGACAGCAAAGCCCTAGCACTGCATACAAACATACATGGCCTCACAAACATAATGCTGCTCTTAAAAAGCAGGTGGCAGGGATGCCTGGGTGGCTCAGCCGTTAAGCGTCTGCCTTTGGCTCAGGTCATGATCCCAGGGTTCTGGGATCAAGCCCCGCATCGGGCTCCCTGCTCGGCGGGAAGCCTGCTTCTCCCTCTCCCACTCCCCCTGCTTGTGTTCCCTCTCTAGCTGTCTCTCTCTCTGTCAAATAAATAAAATAAAATCTTAAAAAAAAAAAAAAAAAAAGCAAGTGGCAGCATGCATACAATATTAAACCTGATTTTTAAGAAGTTAAAAAGCATACCAAACAATCCTATATTGCTTGGAAATACATATGTAGTAAGAAGAAATGGGTGGGAATGAGAACCACAATTGAGGGTAGTGGTTACTTATACTGGGGAGGGATAGCTGGGGGACCTTGACCATGCTGGCAAAGTTTTATGCTTTAAATTAGGTGGTGGGTCCATGGTAGTTAGCTAGATCATTCTTAATTTATACCTACATCACATTCCATTGTTTAGATTTACAAACATGTGGTAAAACGCCATGTCAAGCAGGGCTATAACTGCCCCTTCCAGGTACTTGTTATTTATTTTGAGAGAGTGAGAGAAAGCGTATGAACACGCAGAGGAGCAGAGAGAGAGGGAGAGAAGCAGACTCTGCGCTGAGCACAGAATCCCATGACCCTGGACCCTGAGATCATGACCTGAGCCAAAATCAAAGAGTTGGAGGTTCAACTGACTGAGCCACCCAGGCACCAGCCCCCCACCCCCATACTTTTTAAAATCCACACAAACGTACCTCCCTGGGGAGAAGACAGAGAAGGAACACATAGATTGGTACAACAGGACTGGAAATATTTGGGTTTTTAAGTTGGGTAGTATTTTGTTGTTATGTTCTATAATCTGTATTGATGTCACATTATTTGGGGATATCAGATATCACAATAAAAAATACACTGGAGTGTGCCGTGATGCTGGGAGAGACCCCCTTCCCTCTTTCCTAGAGTACCAAAACCTCCCCCCCCCTCCTGTTCTACCTGGAAAACCTGCTATCAGCACTCTACCCAACTCTGCAATATGCACCATGCATCTCCTGCCCCCCACCCCCAAACCAAGTGATCCTGACAATTAGCAGGGTTTTAAACACCTCTGGCCTAAATGTCCTGGTCCAGGCAACCCAATGACTTACTTCTAAATATTCCTGGCCAAGTCCCTTGTCCTCTTTGGAATTCTGTTCTCTCAGCCCAGCTCAAATAACGTAAACCATGACAACTAATGTGTTATGAGGTTAATTAATCCATTTGGTTGATCACAAAGAAAGTCAACTCAGTAATTCTTTTTTCAAATGACAACGATCTCCAAAGCTGTCCTATTATGTGGCAGGAGCAGCCACAACACATTGAACAAACATTTCCTGGGTAAGACTGTACCAGGGACTGCGCCAGGAACACAGCAGCGAACAGAAGCGCCCAGCCCTTATCGGAGCCTGGACCCTAACGGGAGAGAAACCCTGAGAAGTTCCCTCAGCATCACAAACCAAGGTGAAGAATGAAACCAGTCAGTCCCTAGAATGTTCCCTTCAGAATGGGGGTGAGAGGAGATGAGTCGCCCGTAAACTGCTCAGAAAGGGGGATCAAAATAATGAATCACTACTCAATTGTGGAATTTCACAACTGATTCATGCAAGAGTATTAACAGTGCCCAAATTAGTCCCTTACTATTTCAGAAACAGAGGTAAAATTAAATCTGTATTTCTTAGCATGTCACGAACAAATCCTTTGTTATGTTTAACTTTTAAAGAGCTGTGATGCAGAGTAACCACCACCAGGCATCTACTGTGTCTGGCAGCCCTTAACAATAAAGAAACATGAGCAGCAGCATGCGAGCATGAGGGTGGCCTTTTATCCTGAAGGCTTTTCCAGAAAGGTCCCAAGTTTCATGTATTTTATCCCATCAACCCCATAAAACTTCAAATTATCCTAGAAACTCCAAGGGGGATTCACCCTTTAGGAGGCAGGGCAAGCCTGTGCCCTCAGCCACCGTCTATGTCCTCCCCCTCCACTCCCTCTTAACACAGCTGCAGGATCTCAGGCAAGTCAAGGAACTTCTCTTAGCTTCGGCGGCAGCCGTAAATAGAGACAATAGGACTGGATGCGCTTCCCTGCACCCAACAGAATGCCTTGCACACAGTAGGCATTTTGCAACTCACAGATACAGAAAGACCTGGCTGTTTCAGGGTGAGGGAAACCAGAGTCACTCTGTTCCTACGTCTGTGCTTTCAGTTGATCCCATTTCCTGCGGCTAAATGCCGGTCCTGGCTTCCGTGCTTCGCAAACTCTCCTTCATGCACCAACTCTTAACAACTCTTCCTCTGGGAAACCTTTCTGGACACTTCCTTATCACTAAACTACTGCCCTCTCCTTTACCTACTTTGCACTGATATCTCTATTAGGCTTGTGCCCAAAACCTGATCCTGATGAAATCTGTCTCATAACTTTTCCTGGGCACGACAGGAAGCCAACGACTGAGCACCTACCTCTGGGCTAAGCATTTTCCCACTCTTGTATTTATCATGACGACACATGTGCTAGAAAGGCCCAGTATCCTCCTAAGCGGTGTGAAAACCACAAGCTCTATTTTTCCTCTTTGTTTTTTAACATTTCTAATTTAGGAGCACAATGTGTACCTTGAAGCAAAAGTGGCTATACAACATTTGGTTGAACCTAAGGAAAAGGCGGGGGGGGGGCGGGGGGCGGGGAGGGAACCCTAACCAGAAACCTTTCACAGGAAATAGGAAGTGGTTGCCTCCCCACCCCCATCCTGCACTTTGAGCATAACCCAACTACCTATTCTGTACAATTTAGGCAAAGGGGCATAATCTCAATGAAGGAATTTTTGAGTTGGAAGAAAACTTCAAAATCCAAGGAGCAGTCTCTGCCAAAATGGACAAGGCCTGTTATCATAAGGTGGCAAAGCCAGAGCCCAAACCCAGTTCAAGCCCGTCCTTCCGCAGTGTTCTTAGTGAGGCCGCACAAAGACAAGGTTTGGAATCCCAGGGATTGTCATCAGGAATGCACTGAATGCCTCGCAACTTTAAGGGCTCGGGGTTGGAATCCACGCCTGAATTGTCCAAGTGAAACAGCTGACTAACAATGTCAGCTGGGGAATATTTTGATACCTTCAAATTCGGCCCCTGGAGGAAGAGGCCGCACAAAGAGCTCTGTGACTGAAGAGCCCAAGGAATGGTACGCGAAGGCCACCGGGTGCCTGCCCGGGCTGCCCACATTCTCCTCATAGCTAGATAAAGTGGCTCCCCAGAGCGGTTTCCAGATCCGCCCCAGTGGGCACCATCAGTATTGACTCTGGGAGAAACTTCCAGCTGTGAAGGGCTAACAAAGCGAGGCGCTCTCCCCATTTGAATGTGAGCGACCCCGCCTCAATCAGAGAAGGCCCTTAAGCCATAAAACCCTTCACACCAAGGCCAAGTGTCACACTTGTAAAAGGGTGTGATTTATAAATTGACAGCACCCACAAAGATGCTTTTGTACTCCTCCTTAGTTAACAATTTATCTCCCCCCACCAAACTCACGGAGCTATTCAGATAAAGCTTGACTGGGCCTCAAAAAGAAAGAAAAGAAGGGAGAAAGAAAAGGACCCAAGTTTTGGCCAAAACACCAATGTTCACTCTGGGTAATTATGGTCCTGTGAATAGACACTAAAATTAGGGCTTAATAATTCCTCTGTATCACACTCACAGCAATCAAACTCTTCCAATACAAACATAAAGAGCAAGAAAACAAAAATCTCCTGCGCAGCCTTGCTGGAAACTCAACGAGTTCCACTTCTGTGGTTTCTGCAGTCTCTCTTGTGGTTTCTGCACTCTTAGAATCCCCCCTTTACAGCAATTTTAACTCGAAGCTCTGCCCAGCTGTTTTTCTTTCTCAATATTTAAATCTACAAAGCAAAGAGTAAATATGGACTCGGTCATGCCTTTCCTCAGTTGGACAAAACCAATTCTGGCCCCTTCATCTTGTCTCCCCCCTTGCATGACTCCCTTCTCAGATTCCAACACTGGCTGTGGAGATCATCCCCTTCCGAGTCCCTGCTCTCTCTGTAAAATGAATTTAAATCATTGCGCCAACTCCAGTAGAGCCTGAGCCCCTAAAAACTATGTTAAAAAATACACACCGGATGATAACACTTGTCAACATTGAGGCCTTTCTTCTTAAAAGGTTATCTGGTGGAAAGCTGTCCCCGAATACTTCATTTTAAAGAAGCAAAGCATAAACAATTCAAGCTTAAACTGTCTTCCTGCCCACTTAGGTAGGACTTCCCTAAATTGTCTGTCTATCCAAAAAACTTTCTTTTATGCAAGAGGGACGGCCTTTGCTCCAAAACAGTCGTTCTGATGCTGCTCCAGATACTAGAGGCTCCACTTGGCCCCCACACCAAGTAAGTCCTGCAGGCACGTCCTCTCTATCCTCCATGGGGTGAAAGGAACAGCATTCAAACCAAAGTGAATAGGTAGCCAGTATTAAAAAGTTTGGTCCTGGGACGCCTGGGGTGCCTCAGGCAGTTAAGTGTCTGCCTTCAGCTCAGGTCATGATCCCAGGGTGCCGGAATCGAGCCCTGCATTGATCCCTGCTCAGCAGGGAGCCGGCTTCTCCCTCTGCCTGCCGCTCCCCCTGATTGTGCATGCTTGTGCGTGCGTGCGCTCTCTCCAAAAAAATAAAATCTTAAAAAAAAAAAAAAAAGTTTGGGACAGAACCTATAAAAAAAATCTGTATTTCTGATTCTGTTAAAAATTGACACCTGGCATCACTGGGTCCATATTCCTTCATGGCAACAGCTGGCTGGCACTAAGCAGCAGCTACCCCTCCCCCCCTTTAAGTTGGACAAGCACTGGCCGGGCTTGTCCAAACCCCTCCCTTCAAGACTACATGCTTGCTTCCCCTGCTTGCAGTTGTGACTGCCTGTCCCCAACAAGGCTCCAAGGTTTCTGATCTTTGACCCCCTCACAGTACACATACCTTTTTGACCATAGTCGTTTCAGATGAATCAAGCTTTGCTCTCTTGGTATCAGGTCCGTCTTCTACCCCTTGGCTAACTTTGGCAACTTTGGTTTTCTCCCTAGAGAGTGACAAGGGAAGGGAATTGAGCTCTACTCTCTGAATCATGCCATTAGAACAAGAAGAGCTTCACCAGCTCACGCGATAGGATGGTGGCTAAGAGCAAAAGCCTGGGGTGCTTGGGTGGCTCATCGGGTTAAGCGTCTGACTCTTGGTTTCAGCTCAAGGTCGTGGGATCCAACAGCTGCATTGGGCTCCACGCTCAGCAGGGAGTCTGCTTGAGGTTCTCTCCCTCTCCCTCTGCCCCTTCCCCATCACATTGTGCACCCTCTCTAAAATAAATAAATCTTAAAAAAAAAAAAAAAAAGAGCAAAAGCTTTGCAGTCAGGTGTATCTGAGTGGGTTCAAATCCCAAAGTGGCCAATGATTACCTGATAAATCAATTACCACTATGTAGGAATAACAATCTCTGACAGAATTATTTTAAGATGAGAAATAACGAATTACTTAGCATACACTGCCTAGTGCAAAGTAAGCTCTCAACAAGCTTTTTAAATTTCACTTGAATCATGAAATAGAGCCAAACTTAAGTTCTCCCCTCTGCCATGGGGACCTCACATTAAAATAATCTGGCCTGCTTTCCTCTATTATGACTTCTCCATCCGTTTATAGTGTGCCCAAGAAACTACAGAGTTTCTGAAAGCCATAAAATGCCAAAGTTATGAGAGATCTTGAACATGTCTGTCCTTCCCCCATCTCAATTTTACAGACAAGATATTTGCAGACCAGAGAAATTTCAGTGTTCTGCCTAAGAAGCTGAACAAAACAAAGCAATTCTTGACTCTTGGTAGGAAGCTTCACCTACCACACAGGATCTCTCTTTACCTCTTATTAGCAAGGGAGGTAGTCAGAAATAACAGCCAAAAACCCAGTGCAGATAGTTTTAACAATACTGGTATCATCCGCCACCTTTCATCTAGAAGCTATAAGTTCAAACAACTGCAGGTCCCATCATGTGAGAATCACCACCGTCTGCAACCTTGATATTCAAACTGAGAGGATAAGGTCTGTTTGTTACACCAGAGCAGTCTCTGGACTTTGCAGCTTTTCCAAGACAGACTTTGGCTGACTGTGCCTTCAGAGTTACCCATCTTAACTATTTCGTACTCATTTTATTATCAACCTAAAAACACAGAAGCCAAAACTGAGGAACACGTGTTTACAATCCAAGCAAGCCTCCCCTACATAGGTATGGTTTCACCAACTGAAGTCCAGGCCGATCAAATACCCACGTGGTATATTTGACTACCGTAAGAACTCCGCTTTAGATTAGACCATTATTTTGAAAACAAGGGCCACATCTCCTACAATTCTGAACACACAACCTATATAATCAGTAGGCTGTTAATGAACTGGTTTCCAAATGTTCTAAGCATACTTTCCTTAGATGGGTTGTTTCCTACTGGTGAATAAAACTGTAGTTTTTTCTGAAAATGTTACATTCTCCCCTCCTCTCCCAAAACTTACTCTACGAATTCATGCTCTCCAAGATTGGCAAATGTGTATCCATGGTAGCCAAAAACATCTCCTGTAAAAAACTTGATGCTATTTTTGTGACAGATCTGGTCAACTTTGACTATGACATCCCTGGAGCAGCAAGTCAGACAAACCTGCAGAAAGACAGAATTGGCTGGGTGTGAGTTTTGCAAAATGTGAATCATTGCCCTGATGTCTAAATAAATCTTAATGAACAGTCTCTCTGGGCATGTCTAAAGCCAGTTTCAAACTGGAATAACAGGTTCTTTGGATCCTATGGTTAGAAGACAAAAGAAAAGTTGCAGGTTTCACTAGAAATGTAAATTGCGAGACTTCCATTTTCTGCAATCAAAACAAAATGGGTGCAACTAGAAAGTAAAAGCCATTCAATGAATTTATTTCCCCTGTTCTATGAACAAATATAAACCACACCTCAAAGTTTTTGTGAAAAGGGAAAAGACAGTAATAATTTAGTCTAAGTTATTTCTAAATTATTTAATCTATTAAAATCCGAATAAGCTATCACGAGAAGCAAAACCAGTTTTAAGTGACCCAAGGGTCATATTTAAATACGAGGGCATTTTTCCCTCCTTGTTTTGATTGATATGTTAAGATAAAGAAGATAAACAAGTCCTGTTGAGATTAGTTTTCCACAGTTTTCAACGTGAAACTTTATCTGAATTTAAGGACAAAAGAAAAGGTTACACACCAAGTGACCTTCCATTCAGACGTAGACAATGAACCGGTGATTCACTCACTGGAATTATCAATGTTGCTCTGAGGCCTCTAGGTTGTGTTCCAAAAAGTTGAGGTACTGGAAATAGCTAAGTTTTACTGTATAAAACACCATCTTTTCAGGAAAACCTTTGTGATAAGGGTCACGAAGACAACTTCTGAAAATTGCACATGTTTTCTTCTGAACATGAAAACACCCAAGGAAAAAAATCAAATCTAAAAGGCAAGACAGTCACAGCTGAACATGCAACATTGACCAAATGGAACCCTGCAGAGTCAAAACTGAGGGTAAAACCTAAGAGGCCCAGTCACAGGTAGCCCATGAGACACTGATCCTCGCCCCATGCGCGTGCTTTATACAACCAACTGGCCCGGTGCTTCAGTTCTAACAAACCCTCTAAGTGCTAGAAATGCAAGGGACACCTAGAATTAACCAAATGTGGTTACTATGGATAAAGAAATGAAGAGAAGAGGTTTGTCCAAACAGAAAATGTTCCAATACTTGGGAGTTACAAAATAGAATGAATTAAATTAAAAAGAAGACAAAATGCACAGATGATCCATCATTGCAAGCACATATCTGAACAGATGCACATATGAAATAAAACAGTGTGGAAAAACAAACTACCCAGCCGAAATTCTAACCTCTCATGTAATAGGCCTCTCATTTAAAAAACAAGTAGATCATCTGTGACTATTTCATGGTTATCCAACATTTGTTTAGCTTTTCCTGGGTACAGGGAACCATGTCTGAAAGGTCACAAATGCTGAAACAGAATTTAACTTATCCTTTCACCTCTGCATAGATCTGGCAGTGAAACCAAATGAGGCTGGATATGCCTCACTTGGCTTATGACTACAGTGAATTTGTCTAGTTATCCATGGCAACACGGTCAAAGTGGCTGTGTGAAAGAGACAGACAGACCAAGATCAGGTGTGCTCTTTTTTTAAGACAAAACACAAGCTGTAGTTTGATATTTCTAACAAAAAAAAATGCCTCTACTACAGAAATTAACCACCAACTTGTTTTCCGGAGAAAACACTTGCAGTAAAATGTATCGAAGCTATATGGAAAGATTCTGGAAGGAGTACAGAACACCAGTGATGAAACCTGGTGTAAGGGAACATATGCCCAAAGAAGAAAGCAGCAGACAGCAAGTCACAAACAGCTACCGCAGATCCAACAGACTGGATCTACTACCACCACATTCCACATGGCAAGGCAATGTGCTAGTAAGGCACACACACTAAGGCAAGGTCAGACTTGAGACCACGCAGGCAATGTACTGAGCCTAAAGACTTTACACTCTTTATGAAACTTACAGCGTCAAACTGAGTGAAAAATGACTCCGGCTTCTTTTCTATATTCTCAGTGTCCACCTTCACATCCACCATGGGGTTGAGATTCTGGGCCCGCTCCAAAGAGGCTTCGGCCCTGTTGCGGCCAAAAGATCCAGTACGGATCAAGAACTGAGCTCCAGGGTCTTCTGGAGATACCTAGAAATAATATTTTTTTAATACTTGAATTGTGGGGGGGAAACAAATTCTCAAGAACAACAAACCTTTCCATTTTAAAGGATAACTAAAATATCTACCATCTAATTGTATTATTGTTCTTGCAGGAATTTGCCTAATGCAGACTCCCTACACTCATTCCTTCAGAGACTTTATAGAGACATTTAACTTTTTTTTACTTGGCATTGATAGTTAAAGAGCACCCCCTTGTGTTTATAAAGAAAATTCACTCTAAACAGAAAAGTCCACACTTTCTTCTTTCACTTAAATTTGTAACTGCTAATAAAATGACATAATTATCAGTGGTAAGAATTTACAATACCTACTACGTTCCCAATTTTAAGCATTTGGAGACAAACAATAGTAGTTTAAAGGATGTAGTCCCTGGGGTGCCTGGGTGGCTCAGTCGGTTGAGCATCTGCCTTCAGGTCAGGTCATGATCCCAGAATCCTGGGATCAGAATCCTAGGATTGAGCCCTTAGGATTGAGTCCCAAGGCAGGCTCCCTTCTCAGCGTGGAGCCTGCTTCTCCCTCTGCCACTCCCCCTGCTTGTACTCTATCAAATAAATAAAATCTTAAAAAAAAAAAAAAATCAATAAAGGATGTAGTCCCTGCCTACAACTGGTTTAAAATCAGACCAGTGAGGGACACCTGGCTGGCTCAGTCAAAAGAATGTGCACACTGGGGCGCCTGGGTGGCTCAGTTGGTTAAGCGACTGCCTTCGGCTCAGGTCATGATCCTGGAGTACCTGGATCGAGTCCCACGTCAGGCTCCCTGCTCAGCAGGGAGTCTGCTTCTCCCTCTGACCCTCCCCCCTCTCATGTGCTGTCTCTCTCACTCTCTCTCTCTCAAATAAATAAATAAAATCTTTAAAAAAAAAAAAAAAAGGGAATGTGCACAGCTCTTGATCTTGGGGTCGTGAGTTTAAGCCCCATGTTGGGTATAGAGATTACTAAAATAAATAAATAAATAAACTTTAAAAATAAGTAAATAAATAAAATCAGACCAGTGCCAACATCAGGCACAATTAAGAATGCCTGAAATTAACTCTTAAATTGAACTAAATTCAGAAAGGAGGAGAGATGAGTAGGGCTGGAACAAAGTGAGCATTTCACCCACAAGGCTGGATGTCAGCAGAGAGCCTCAAAGACAGATAATAAAATCACCTGACAGCTGCCAGTAGGATTACAGATCCCATTCTGTTCACAGCATTTGTTCACACACCAAACATCTATTTTAACGATTAATCTCCAGTATGACCTTGCTACCTTCACCAAGACACAAGTAATCTCCCTCCTCTCCTCCAGCCAACTATCCACAGCACATACTCTCCCTTACTACCTTTCTTTCAAGAAAATGAGCTCATCTTCCTCTCATTCAAGGCCAGCCCTCTAACAATATCCTCGACCCATCCTGTCCTACTTCTTCAGGGAACTCATTACATACTGAGAGGCTGTACATCGTAGTGGTTAAGAGAGCAAGGCTCTGGAACAATTCAAGTTGAATTCAAATCTTCGATTCAAATCCTAGGTCAACCACTTACTTAACTGTGTGACCTTGAACAAGTATATAGGAATCACATGCAAAATGAGATTAATAAAAACAGTACACTTACTATAATCACTCTATTTGTATTGCTCTGCTCTTCCCTCACCGGACATCCAGTCTCTACATGGACCCTCTTGGGTGTGGTGTCCCCAGGATTCCATCCCAGAATCACTCACCTTTTTGCTCTGCATAGCTCCATACTCACTACTTTTAATTTCTGCTGGTTATTTCTCAAATTGTTCTTACTGGTACAGACTGCTAACTGATCCATCAGAGTCTTGCATTAAACTGCCCACCAGATATTTCCTGCTGAATATTCATATTTGACTATTTTTTTGGTCAACTGATGAGCCTACCAACAAACCATCCAATTACTTGAGCCAGGAACCCCAATCTTTGTATTCTTGTTATGTCCTTGGTAACAGCCACCTGACGAGGTGGCTAAGAGCATGGGCTCTACTAACAGTCAGACTCCCTGGGTGCTGGTCATACCACCAACTACTATGACCTTGAGTGGGCCACCAATTCATTTCCCTTTCCTCTTTTTTCTTATCTGTAAAATAGGGATGACAATGCCTCCATCTCACAGTTGTGAGAACTAAATGAGATACAACTACAGCTCTTAGAACAGTATCCAGCACCTTCAGGAAGTATCTGCTACTACAGTGATTCCTTGCTTTCCCTATGCTCCTGTATATGATCCTACTGATTCTACCACCTTGTATTTTTCACCTCTTATGTGCTTCTTGTCTTTTCTATCACTAGTGCTATTACTCAGACCCTTTTCATCTCTCACCTAACCGACTAAAGCAGCCTTCTAAGTGGTCTTCTGTCCTGTATCTTGTGCAAATCATATACAGTAACTACTGTTCTACAGAAGGCCTGAAATCGACCAGGTCACCCATCCCACATTTGAAACTCTTTAATGAATCCTTGCCACCCAGAGGATGAGTACAAGCTTACAGCAAGGCTTACTAGCAGGGCCTTCACGATTTAGACCTTACCTACAACCTGGACACCACCCCCCCATTTTGGGCTTCTCATTCTAAAAACACCAAATAGCACTGCTTGCTATATTCTATTTCTACCATGCTATTCTATGCCACTGCTAATGTTTCCTGCCTAAAACACGGCCCCACTTGAGAAATCTCTACTTGTTCCTTAAGCCTCAGCTAAGATCACAGCTCCAGGAAGCCTTTTGTGTCCCCCTATCACAACCTGAGTCAAGGAGCCTGCTCTGGTTTCTAAAGAAACCTTGAGAATGGGAACCAAATTTTGTGCATCTTTGTATCACAAGTGTCTAGATAGGGTAGCCAGCAGGTACTCTTGGGTATTTGTTGATGTAAACAAAATAAAACACTCTGAACTCTGAAGGGCAGGAATTAACATCCTTGATTTACAGATGAGCAAACTGAGGGGCACCTGGCTGGCTCAGTTGGTAGAACATGAGACTCTTAATCTCAGCGTTGCAAGTTTGAGCCCCACACTGGGTACAGAGATTACTAGAAAAAATAAAGATAGATAGATAGATAGCAAATGAGTCCCTGAGAGGTTAAGCCTCTCGCCCAGCTTGAAGGGGTGGGATCTGAGTCCAAGTCTGCAAAATTCCAGAGCTTTTGCACTAGGTAGCATGGTCTCCCTGGGATGTTCCTAGTCCGGGGGTTAAAAAGCACAAGCAAATTGCAAAAGGCAGAACAACCAAAGTGTGTCCATAAATTTATGAGGTGGGAGTCTGGCTGGGTAAGTTCACTGGGCCCAGGTTACACGAAGTCAGTGGTTCTCAACCCTCCCTGACTTTTAGACTCATCTGGAGAACTTTTATTTTTAACAATTCCCCCAAATACTCAAAGCACAGATGGGACTGAGAACCACTGTGTTAGGCCTTGAAAACCAGTCAGAGGAATTAGGCTTTGCAGTGGAAGGTAGGTGGAAGACGGATAATGGTCAGCCTGTTCACTCCAGCACTGGGTGGCACTCACTGTCCTGAGGCAGCAACAACCCTCCATCACACACGCCTCAGTATTATATCATCGTTCCCCATTCTCAGACTCTCGCAACCAGATGAGGAAGTCATCATCCCCATCTGGTTTCATTTTCCCACACCGAGGGCCTCCACGTTTGGGGAACCATCCTTCCCTGGCTCTCCGCTCGTACCCTCTCTCCACTGCAAACAAATTCTCCCTCCAAACGCCTCTAGGGGGCACTGTGGTTGGGAAGATGTCAAAACTGCAAGTGTTCAGCCGGTTAATAATCTGGCAGTTTGCTTGCAGGAATTTTCTTTCCTTAGAAGGTTTTGAATTCAAGTCAAAAATCAATTTGTGACTGTGATATTAAGTGAGCTAACCCACGTTTCTCTTCATTGCAGGAGAATTTTTTTTAAATCCTGATATTACTTTTCTCTGAAACCCAAAGGAGATGAGCTTTAAAGAGTTTCATCAACATTTGCTTTCTTCCACAGAGCCCATACCTCACTCTGTGTGGTACTTAGCATGTTCACTGCCTAAAAGGAAAGACACAAATAGTATCATGTGATGACACAACCTTTCAAGTATTTTACCTTAAAGAACAACGACATGATTTCTAGAATTTGCTTTAAAATACCATCCCAAAAAATAGACCAAAAAAAAAATATATATATATATATAGTTATCTGTAAAAGTCAGATAGATGGGGTGTCAAATGTTATTCTCTCTACTTTTGTATATATTTGAAATTTTCTATAAAAGAAAAAACATTGAAGCATGAGAATATAGAGAAAGAAGTTATTTTCACCTTGGAAAAACTGGTCAGAGAAATCTACATAGGAGATGAGAAAGACTATTATATTATCAATTAAATGGTATGTCATATAATTATTAATTACCGGATGTTCATTATGTGCCAGCACCATGCTAAGCAGTCTGCATCCATTCTCTCTGATCTACTGTTTTCCAAACTAATGGCTATGTACGGTCTACAGTGAAGCTCTTCTGGGATACCTTTCAAATGTATATATTCCTGAGCCACATCTCAGACCTTCTAAAGCAGAATCACTGGGGCTGTGAAAGCTAGCTCTACCGTAACAAAACCACCCCTCTCCTCCTCAAAGTCACCCTCCAAGGGAGAGATTAACTACACTTTACCGACAGGTAAGCTCTAGGAGGAGACAGAGGAGTCTCATTGGTCGACCACCTAGGTCATGCCAGTGCCATGAGGCCAAAGGCCACAGCTCCACTAATGCCAGTCCTCCATTCACAGCCTGCAGGGGCACGTAGGGATTCACAAAACCTCCAAGGGTTTCATACTGAAGAGGGGAGACCGTGAAGGAAGAGTGATGAGGTGGCCGAACATCTCACCTGTTCAGGATCCAACATGGTCAGTCCTTTCACTCCTGCCAGAATGAGATTCTTGGCAATTTCAGCCCCGAGTCCTTTCATGCCGACAAGAAGCACCCGGGAGGCCCGCAGCCTATAAGGCAGACACTGTTAACCAGGTGACAGAGGACAGTGGAAGTTTCCCCGAATCATTGAAAAACAAGTCAAAATAACAGTGAAGTAATTTCGGTTTGCATTAAATGCACGGAAGCATCATGGCCTAAAATCTAGCAAAGAGACAGGCTCTAATCCATCCTGCAAAGAACAATTCATTCAACAAATATTTATTGAGCACCTACTATGCCAGGCACCCTTTTAAGGTATAGAAATACAGCAGTGAACAAGACAGACATACTCCCTGCCCTCCTGGAGCTTTTATTTTATGGACAAGATAGACAAAGATATAGGATTATGTCAAAAAGTGATGAAAGTCAGGGAGGCCTGGCTGGCTCAGTCGGTAGAGTGACTCTTGATCTCAGGGTCACGAGTTCAAGCCCCAAGTTGGGTGTAGAAGAGCTTACTTAGAACAACAACAAAAAAAGTGATGAAAATCAAGCAGGATATAGATCAAGAATGATGGAGGATGCTATTTTACTCAGACTGATCATGAAGACCTTTCTGAGAAGGTGCTGAGCAAAAATCAAAATGAAATGAAGGACGAATATACACATATTTGGGAGAAGAGCAAGTACAAAAACGGCAAGTATAAAAGCCCTGAAGCAGACGAGTGCTTGGCATGTTTTGGAGACAGAAAGGACACTGGCTGAAGAACAGTGAGCAAAGGGAAGAACAGTAGGAGGTGGGTCACAGAACCAGGGCCACATCATGAAGGCTCTTACAGGCACTGTAAGGGCTGAATTTTATCTAAGCACAATAGAAAGCCATGGGGGGATGGACTCTTGGAGGGGGAGGAGTGTCAGAGTTAAGGAGACCGAGAATGAAGGCTTGGACTAGTATGACAGCAGAAGAAAAGGTGAAAAGGGGTAGTATGAGCAAAAACAGAGTGGCATGAAAGAGGGTGTATTTGGAAAGTGTTTGGATCATTCTAGTCTGTAAAGTCACAAAAGATGAGATTTAAAAAAGGTAGTCAGAGGTCCAGCTGTCTCAAAAAATCTGGACTTAGTGGAGCCTGGATGGCTCAAGTCAGTTGGGCAACTGACTCTTGATTTCAGCTCAGGTCAGGATCTCGAGGTTTTGAGACTGAGCCCTGAGATGGGCTCCATGCTCAGTGAGGAGTCTGCTTGTCCCTCTCCCTCCCTCTTTCTCTGTTCCTCCCTCCACACATTCATGCATGTGTTCTAAAATAAATAAAATCTTTAAAAAAAAAAAAAGAAGTCTGGGTATGCCTGGGTGGCTCAGCCAGTTAAGTAGCTGCCTTCGGCTCAGGTCATAATCCTAAGGTCCTGGGATCGAGTCTCATCAGGCTCCTTGCTCAGCAGGGAGCTTGCTTCTCCCTCTGCCTGCCACTCCCCCTGCTTGTGCTCGCTCTCTCGCTCTGATTAAAAAATTAAAAAGAAAAAAAAAAGAAAGAAAAGAAAATCCACACCCTGCATGCAGTTCCATTAAAAAAAAAAAAAGAAGTCTGGACTTAACTCCGAGGTCAGTGAAAGGCAGTATAGGTCCATGGTATCATATCTGAAATTCCTTGAACCAGAGGGTTTCAGAATCAGAATCTTTTGGATTTGAAAAAAGAAATAGAATTTACATCATTTATTATGAAACCCCATCAGGATCTTGGGCAGTACCCTATAATCAAACCCATTAATATTTTTGCAGCAAATGTATGACTATTTCACACTGAAAAGTATCAGTGAGAACTAAGAACAATCTCACATAAATTCAAGTTTGGCTGGCCAAGGAGTCTGCTCTTAATTTATGAAATGAGGGGACGCCTGGGTGGCTCAGTTGGTAAAGTGTCTGCCTTCAGCTCAGGTCATGATGCTGGGGTCCTGGGATGGAGCTCTGCGTCGGGCTCCCTGCTCAGGGGGGAGCCTGCTTCTCCCTCTGCCTACCACTCACCCTGCTTGTGCTCGCTCACTCTCTCTCTCTGGCAAATAAATGAATAAATTTTTTTTAAAACTTTATGAAATGAGTCGATTTTCAACTTGCACTAGTATTAGGGAGAACATGTAGAAGTTCTTCTAAAAATGGTACTAATAATTATGGATACTTGCATGTAATTAGACTAGAAATCTTTAACGAGGATGGTGGCTGACAAAATAGGATCCTGCACTGATTCTTGATACCAGCAGATACCAGATTTTTTTTTTTTTTTAAGAATTTATTTATTTATTTGACAAAGAGAGACAGAGCGAGAGAGGGAACACAAGCAGAGGGAGTGGGAGAGGGAGAAGCAGGCTCCCCGCTGAGCAGGGAGCCCGATGCGGGGCTCGATCCCAGGACCCTGGGACCATGACCCGAGCCGAAGGCAGACACTTAACGACTGAGCCACCCCGGGGCCCCAGATACCGGATTTCTTTCGCTAATACAACCCAAGGGTAAAATGGGGCGGGGGGGTGGAGTATACTGACAATATTTCCTTCAAAGGCGTATGTCTGGGTTTCAGCTTCTCCATTATCGGGCTCTCCCACTGCCAACCACAGGCTAGCAGACACAAGCCTTTCTTTTTTTTTTTTTTTTTTTTTTTTTTTTTTTTTAAAGATTTTTATTTATTTAACACAGAGAGAGAGAGCACAAGTAGGCAGAGCAGCAGAGAGAGGGAGAGGGAGAAGCAGGCTCTCCGCCGAGCAGGGAACCTGATGCGGGGCTCGATCCCAGGACCCTGGGACCACGACCTGAGCCGAAGGCAGCCGCTTAACGACTGAGCCACCCAGGCGCCCCGACACAAGCCTTTCAAGTGACAATTCCACTTCACTACAACAGAAGGGAATTGGGAAGAGGGCTTACAAAATACAAGCAAAGTAAATAACAGAGATGCTAGCAATGAGTACTATGCTTATCAGAGATTTATACCAGTGGGTGGAAGGAGGAAGAAAAGCTATGTGACTTTCCAGAGGAGCTCCTATCCCTCCAGAATCAGCGCATATAATAGACAATGTTTCCAAAAAGAAGAGTACACATACCAAACCTTTGGACATCAGCAAGGCTGAGCATCCTTGCATTTAGCTGTACCTTCCAGACCTCTGCTGTCACTGTTAATCTATAAGTCTTCCCTTCACCTGGACCCAATACTGCCCCACCTGGAATTCCAGGGTGCCAAGTTCCGGGTTTTTTGTCCTGTTTGGCTGCTCCAGTACTTCAAGGATACAGCTAGAATAGCCCAGCTCTCCCCTGGGAAATTTTATCTTCAAACAATAGGCCTCTAATCCCTACACCCACTAAATTCTTCTCAGGCTCTGTTCTCTTTGCTGTTCTTTCAGCAATGGGCACTGCCAATCACTAAATGCCCTCTAGGTCTGAAGAATTAGGTTTGAATTCTACCACTTCCCAACTGGGTGATCTGGACAAGCCACACAATCACTCTAAACTTCAGTTTTGGGGCGCCTGGGTGGCTCAGTTGGTTAAGCGACTGCCTTCGGCTCAGGTCATGATCCTGGAGTCCCAGGATCGAGTCCCGCATCGGGCTCCCTGCTCGGCAGGGAGTCTGCGTCTCCCTCTGACCCTCCTCCCTCTCATGCTGTCTCTCATTCTCTCTGTCTCAAATAAATAAATAAAATCTTTAAAAAAATAAAAAATAAAAAATAAAATAAACTTCAGTTTTTTCATCTGTAAAATGAGGATACCAAATGTGATTTCATGTCGATTAATCTCCTTAACAACCTGGCAAAATGTGTGCAAAAGCATCTAGCATAATCCCTGGCACATAATGGATGCTCAATATATGTTACTTGGACTTACTGAACTTCTCAACCCCATTACCCTAATTATTACCAAAGGGCTCGGTGACAGGGCGCCTGGGTGGCTAAGTCGGTTAGATGTCCGACTCTTGATCTCAGCTCAGGTCTTGATCTTAGGGTTGTGAGTTCAAGCCCCACACTGGGCTCCATGCTAGGCATGAAGCCTACTTATAACAAAAAACAAGGGGCATATGGGTGGCTCAGTCTCTTAAGCGTCTGATGTTAGGTTCAGCTCATGATCTCAGGGTCCTAGGATCCATCGTTGGGCTCCACACTCAGCAGGGAGTCTGCTTGTCTCTCTCCCTCTGCCCCTCCCCCTACTCGTGAGCTCTCCCCCCATCTCTCAAACAAATAAAAATCTTTAAAAAACAAAAAATGAGGGCGCCTGGGTGGCTCAGTTGGTTAAGCGACTGCCTTCAGCTCAGGTCATGATCCTGGAGTCCCTGGATCAAGTCCCGCATCGGGCTCCCTGCTCAGCAGGGTGTCTGCTTCTCCCTCTGACCCTCCCCCCTCTCATGTGCTCTCTCTCTCATTCTCTCGCTCAGATAAATAAAATCTTTAAAGGGCGCCTGGGTGGCTCAGTTGGTTAAGCGACTGCCTTCGCTCAGGTCATGATCCTGGAGTCTCAGGATCGAGTCCCGCATCGGGCTCCCTGCTCAGCAGGGTGTCTGCTTCTCCCTCTGACCCTCCCCCCTCTCCTGCTCTCTCTCATTCTCTCTCTCAAATAAATAAATAAAATCTTTAAAATAAAATAAAATAAAATAAAATCTTTAAAAAAAAAAATAACAACAACAAAATAAAACCCCAAAGGGGTTCAGTGATAGGTGGGTTCCCGATTTTCAAAAAAAAATCTGACAGAAAATTTCTAAAGCTGGCATTTAAAGGCCTTCAGTATTGTCTCCCACTTTCGCAGCTGTCTCTCCCACCAGCACCAGATTCCTCCCTCCCAGACATGCCTTCCATTTCCCACCTGCCGACTTCAGATCACAGCATTCCACACACCTGAAATGCACTCTTTTCCCCTCTAGGCCTAGTCGAGCTTTTCCCCAGACTTCAAACCCCAATTCAAATCCCATTCCCTCAAAAAGTCCCTCTTCCCACAGCAGACTCAAGTGAGCACGCCCTCCTCTAGGCTCTTGGTGCACTGCAGCTTACAAATGCCTCCGACAAAAACTCACATTTAGCCACGCAGCCTCTCCCAAGTCCCTACCTCCTACAGAGCTCTAGACTCTGACTGCTTGGAAGGGGTTTTCTTCTACCTCTGAAGATTTTACTTCCTTACTCACTTATTTATTTATTTAGGGGGGGGGAGGGAGAGCGTCAGTGGGAGGAGGGGCAGAGGGAGAGGGAGAAGCAGACTCCCTGCTGAGCAGGGAGCCCTACGCAGGGCTGGATCCCAGGACCCCAAGATCTTGACCTTGGCCAAAACCAAGAGTTAGACGCTTAACCAACTGAGCCACCCAGGTGCCCCTGCTTGGAAGGTTTTTTTATTCAGCTGCCATCAACAGTGACTATCATGTTTGTATTTTTAATCCTTAACTATGCTAGAGGCCCTGAGCTTACAGCTAACGTGTGGCTCAATTACAGGAAATGCACTTAAAGTAGCGCCTGGCACACAGTCAGCACTTAATACATGTCAGCTATTATTATTCATACTCTGATGCAGCAACTCCCCTTCTAGGAATGAATCCTGCAGAAATACTCAGGGGTGCACCAAAATCATGTACAAATCTATTCACAGCAGCAGCACCCATCCGCCTCCCTCCGCCTCCACAGCCACCACCATTTCTCACCTCCAAAACTACAACAGCTTTATAACTGGTCTCCCTGCTTCCACTCTTGCCCCCTACAGTCTGCTGTCCCCATCTCAGGAAGAGAGATCTTTTATTTATTTTTTTTTTTTAAGATTTTATTTATTTATTTGAGACAGAGAGAATGAGAGACAGAGAGCATGAGAGGGGGGAGGGTCAGAGGGAGAAGCAGACTCCCCGCCGAGCAGGGAGCCCGATGCGGGACTCGATCCCGGGACTCCGGGACCATGACCCGAGCCGAAGGCAGTCGCTCAACCAACTGAGCCACCCAGGCGCCCCCAGGAAGAGAGATCTTTTAAACCAGATTATGACCCTCTCCTGCTCAAACCGTTGAATGGTTCCCTATGCAAGTTCCTTACCCAAAGCCGGGGCGCCTGGGTGGCTCAGATCGTGAAGCGTCTGCCTTCAGCTCAGGTCATGATCCCAGGGTCCTGGGATCGAGCCCCACATCGGGCTCCTGGCTCAGCGAGGAGCCTGCTTCTCCCTCTCCCTCTGCCTCTCTCCCTGCTCATGCTCTATCTCTGTCTCAAATGAATAAATAAAATCTTAAAAAAAAAAAAAAAAGTTCCTTACCCAAAGCCCTGCGAACTCCTCCCATCTCAGGCTCATCATACTCTCCAGGCTGCTAATTGCCTACAGCCTGGCTCCAGCCTTAGGACATGAGCATTAGTCAATTCTTTAGGTCTCAACTCAACTGTCACCACCTTAGAAGTCCACACTGGCCACCTAATCCAAATTTATGTCCACACCCTCTTCTATCTGGAATTACACTCTATGTTTATATGTTCACTGCCTCCTCCATTTGAATGTAAGCTCCAGAAACCATCGTATCCCTAGCATCTATGACTGTGCTTGGCACTTAGTATACTGTTACTGGAACAGTACTGGATTAATAGATATACCAAAAGAAATCCAAGTGTCCATCAGCAGAATTACATAAATCTGGTACATAATAAAATAATAATAGCTAACATTTATTGAAGACTCACTACATGCTACACACTCTTTACATGTATTATGTTATTTAATCCTCATGACAATCTTATGAGCTGGTTATCTTCTTATCCCTTTTTTGCAGCTGAGAAAACAGGCACAAAGAAGTTCACTAGCTTATCCAAGGATACACAGCTAGGAAGTCGCTAATAATCAGCTAGTTGATAAGGGCAATAATAAGGGAGAGCGATTCAAATGGTGGACTCTGAGGCCACACTGCTCTGGTGCACACACACTATAGAAAACGAGGTAGCCATTAGAAAGAATAAGATAATAAAAGGTAACACTTATTAAGCTGTTACTGTATGCCAAGCACTGTTCTAAGCAATGTATGTGTATTAACTCTGCCAGAAAGGGGCACCTGGGTGGCTCCATCGGTTGGACGTCTGCCTTCAGCGTCTGCCTTCGGCCTGGGTCATGATCCCAGGGTCCTGGGATCCAGCCCTGGTCCAGCTCCTTGCTCGGCAGAGAACCTGCTTCTCTCTCTCCCTCTGCCTGATGCTCCCCCTGCTTGTGCTCTATGTCAAATAAAAAAATAAAAACCTCTGCCAGAAAGGCACTGTTACTCTCATTTTGCAGATAAGAAAGCTGTAGTAGACAAAATGTGTCCATCTCTCCCTTCCCCCCTACCACTGCAGATGTCCATGCTCTAATCCCTGGGACCTGTGAATAAATTACTTTACATGACGAAAGGACCTTAGGTGTAATTAAATTAAGATTCTGAAATGGGGAAATTAACCTAGATTATTACTTGGGTGGGCCCAAGTAATCACAAGGGTCCTTAATAAGAGGGAGGCAGAAAAGGGGCGCTGGGTGGCTCAGTCGTTAAACATCTGCCTTGGGCTCAGGTCAGGATCCCAGGATCCTGGGATCGAGCCCCGCATCAGGCTCCCTGCTCAGTGGGAAGCCTGCTTCTCCCTCTCCCACTCCCCCTGCTTGTGTTCCCTCTCTGTGTGTGTCTCTCTCTGTCAAATAAATAAATAAAACCTTAAAAAGAAAAAAAAGAGGGAGGCAGAAGGGTCAGAAGATGCTATGCTGCTGGCTTTGGAAATGAAGGGGCCACAAGCTAAGGAACACAGGTGGCTTCTACATGCTAGAAAAGTCAGGCAAAAAGACTTTCCCCTAGAGCCTCCACAGGGGAACATGTCCCTGTCAACACCTTGATTTTAGCCCAGTGAAACTGATTTCAGACTTCTGACCTCCAGAACTGTAAGAGAATAAATTTGTATTGTTTTAAGCCACTAAGTTTGTGGTCATTGTTACAGCAGCAACAGGAAACTAAGATATTGAGGACAGAGTTGTTAAAGAACTTGCCGAAGATCACACACCTCCAAAATGGCAAATACTGCTCCAAAGTCTGTCCTCTTCAAGTCATATTGCCTCTCAATACCACAAATAAACGTAAAATCACATTGCGACATGTTACGTATATAGCCCCCCGGGAGCCACGACGGCAATAATCACCATCTACAGAGGGCTCACTGGGTTTGAGGCATGGAACTAGGTACCTTACATATACTACTCCACTGAGATACCGTGATTACTGGGGCGCCTGGCTGGCTCAGTCGGGAGAGCACGTGACTCATCAGGGTCCTGAGTTCAAGCCCCATATTGGGTATGAAGCCTACTTAAAATAAAATTCGAAACAACAACTGATTATAGTTCTTCACCATGTCTCTTTTGGGGGATAAAAGCATACACACCCTAAATATTGCATACAATTTCTTGCCTTAGAAGTCCAAAGGGTTGGAATGCCTGGGTGGCTCAGTCGGTTAAGCGTCTGCCTTCGGCTCAGGTCATGATCCCAGGGTCCTGGGATCGAGTCCCGCGTCAGGCTCTCTGCTCAGCGGGGAGCCTGCTTCTCCCTCTGCCTCTCTCTCTCTCTCTATCTCTCATTAATAAATAAATAAAATCTTTAAAAAAAAAAAAAAGAAGTCCAAAGGGCTCCACAGACCCCAGAATAGGCCATCACGTTTCCATAGGAAAGGATTCAAGTCTGCCTGGAGTAAGGAGAAAACTGAGGCTCAGAAAAGGTGTCCAAGCTCTCACAGCTCATGAGTGGCCAGAACTGGGATAGGAATACAGTTCTGACCACTATCTATGATTTTTCCTCCTTTTTTTTTTTTTTAAAGATTTTATTTTATTTATTTGACAGAGAGAGAGAGACAGCTAGAGAGGGAACACAAGCAGGGGGAGTGGGAGAGGGAGAAGCAGGCTCCTGCCCAAGCAGGGAGCCCGATGCGGTGCTCGATCCCAGGACCCTGGGATCATGACCTGAGCCGAAGGCAGACGCCTAACGACTGAGCCACCCAGGCACCTCTGATTTTTCCTCTTTCAATATCTTCTCCATGTTGTCTTGTACACAGCAGGTTCTAAATAAATATTTGCTGATTAGGCTCTCTCATCCTTACCTTCTACTGCCACAGGAATACCTTTTAAATTTCTGAGAAGGAAGGAACCAGAGCCTTTTTATCACAACCTTTGAATTCACAATATATACCACAAGTTAAGCCAAGCCAACTGAATTCCACTCATGGTTAAAAATTCCTAAGACTATACCAAATTCACACTTGAACCACATTTATTGAGATTTTAATGTGTGATAACGAGTCATGCAAAAATCTGGTTATAAGACTATTTCAAGTAGGGTAAAAAGTATGCACAAAGTCTCTAGGCCAGAGAGAGGTTTAGCATATTTGAGGAACAGAAAAATTCAAGAGCTTGAACGAAGCGAACCAGGGAGCTGTAGCCAAGATCAGACAAGGCAGAGCATGAAAGGCAATGGATTTTAAAAGCTTTGGATTTTATTCAGAATACAAGAGGAAGGGGCGCCTGGGTGGCTCAGTCGTTAAGCGTCTGCCTTTGGCTCAGGTCATGATCCCAGGGTCCTGGGATGGAGCCCCGCATCGGGCTCCCTGCTCTGCGGGAGCCTGCTTCTCCCTCTCCCACTCCCCCTGCTTGTGTTCCCTCTCTTGCTGTGTCTCTCTCTGTCAAATAAATAAAATATTAAAAAAAAAAAAAGTTAGCGAACTAAACTTTAAAAAATAAATAAATAAATCTACAATCTTGCTCCATCTAACTGCCCATTCATTACATTTACTTCAATGTCTTGTCAGAATCCAAAACAGAACTTAAGATTGCTCCCCCTACAATCTTCCTCATCCTTCTGGAGTCTCCACTCATCCCACTAATGTTTACTTTACATTTGCTTTATTTATCTCAACCTATTTCCTATGTAGCTTCCTGCTTTTGTTACTCATGATTTATACTTGTCAAGTAATTGTAGCTATAATTTACTAAGTGCTCTATGAGCATAGGCACTATTCATGCATTATCTCATTTTTTATAAGTCTTTATTCATTTAAGCAATCTCTACACCCAACGTGGGGCTCAAACTCATGACCCCGAGATCAAGAGTCGAATCCTCTTCCAACTGAGCCCGCCAGGCACCTCCATGCATTATCTCATTTAATTCTCAACACTCTTATAATACAGATTCTATTATCTCCATTTGACAAATGAGGACACTAAAGCACAGAGAAGGAATGTATCCAAGGTTAAATAACTAAGAATTTCTGCTGTTGCGATTCAAACTTAACAACCACTATCAACACTACAATAAACTGGTCCTTATATGAGCAATCAGGATTGGCCTCCACAACACAGTATGCTCTCCGTCACTAACTATGGCAAATGTGTGACTATGGAACCAACTGAAGTTGGCAGTGTTGGATAATGAGTCTCTGAAAACAGGAAAATTTTTGAAGTCCCTTTTTTGTAAAGTCAAAATTTCAGAGTTGAAAGAGTCCTTAAAAATGTAGTCACACTGGGGGCACCTGGGTGGCTCAGTTGGTTAAGCGACTGCCTTCAGCTCAGGTCATGATCCTGGAGTCCCTGGATCGAGTCCCGCATCGGGCTCCCTGCTCGGCAGGGAGTCTGCTTCTGCCTCTGACCCTCCCCCCTGTCATGTGCTCTCTCTTTCTCATTCTCTCTGTCTCAAATAAATTAATAAAATCTTTAAAAAAAAAAAAATGTAGTCACACTGGGACGCCTGGGTGGCTCAGTCGGTTAAGCGTCTGCCTTCAGCTCAGGTCATGATCCCCGGGTCCTGAGATCGAGTCCCACATCGGGCTCCTTGCTGAGCAGGGAGCCTGCTTCTCCCTCTGCCTGCCTCTGTCTCTCTCTCTCTGATAAATAAATAAAATCTTAAAAAAAAAAAAAAAATGTAGTCACACTTACCCCTCCTTTTTGCAGATGTGGAACTTAAGGCCAACAAACTGTGAGACTGACCCAAGGTCAAGAGAGCTGGTTAGCAGACCTGGGAATTGAACCCAGGTTTCTTGACTTCCTACATCTTTGCAAAGTACAGTCATTTCATCCAACAAATATATCTGAATGTCTACAAACTTGCAAGCACTAGAAATTTAGTAAGACCAGTCAAATCCCTTTAGTTATCAGACATTTATAAAACACTTTTCCTGGGGCGCCTGGGTGGCTCAGTCGTTAGGCGTCTGCCTTCGGCTCAGGTCATGATCCCAGGGTCCTGGGATCGAGTCCCACATCGGGCTCCCTGCTCGGCAGGAAGCCTGCTTCTCCCTCTCCCACTCCCCCTGCTTGTGTTCCCTCTCTCGCTGTGTCTCTCTCTGTCAAATAAATAAATAAAATCTTTAAGGGGCTCCTGGGTGGCTCAGTTGGTTAAGTGACTGCCTTCGGCTCAGGTCATGATCCTGGAGTCCCGGGATCGAGTCCCACATCGGGCTCCCTGCTCAGCGGGGGGTCTGCTTCCCCCTCTGTCCTCTTCCCTCTCGTGCTCTCTGTCTCTCATTCTCTCTCTCTCTCAAATAAATAAATAAAATCTTTTTAAAAAAATAAAATAAATAAATAATAAAATCTTTAAAAACAAAACAAAACACTTTTCCTCATGGAGCTTATCATCTATTTTGCTCTTTCCAGTCAACCTCCCTCCCTTCCTCATACTTACTTAGGTAAGGGATAAACTACTGCTGAGTGGAAGAAAAGTCAGACAGGCCTAGTTGTGAAAACCATTGCAGAAACCGCTGAAGCACATTCTGAAAACATACACAGCTGCCAGCTTCAACACCCTCCTTTACACTAATTTGACCGAAAAAATGAGCCCCTGTTGTCAAAAATGACCCGGAGTGGGGGAGAGTATGAACCTGAAGTGAGTGACTTAGATTCAACTCCTACTTCCATCTACTTGGTGCATGACCTTGGGAGTCTGCGCTCTTCCTTGAACTTCATCCATAAAATGGGCTATGTACCATAGCAAGAAATGCAAAGTCACATGCTGACAGGCGCCAGGCAATTATATCAAATGAGTGAAGTTGAACTGATAGAGGATCCCTAGAGAACCCTGTGCCATGTCAGAGGCAGTCCCTACTTAGCTCCAATCAGTGTGGAAGTTCTGACTTTTCTATTCTTCAAGAGAAGACAGAAATAACAGAAATTGCCAGATTGGGGCATGGGGCATAGGGCTGGGGTGGGGTGGGGTGGAGGGAAGAGAATCACATTTCTTTCCCAACTTCTCGTGATAAAAATTTGAAACATACATAAAGTAAAAAGAATAGGTAGCATTTTGCCTTTTATGCGTATAGGACATCATGGCATTTCACACCTCTAGCATGCATCTCCAAAAATATGGCATTCTCCTTCAGAACCCTGCTATTACCACATCTAGAAAATAATTCTCAAATATCACCTAATAGGACTGAATATTCAAATTTCCACTATTGTCTAAAAGATGTTTCTTTAGGAGTTTTCTTTCTGAACCAGGATCCAATCAAGGTTTACATCTTACATCTGGCTTCATCTCTTTATGCTCTTTTAATCTAGAACACTCCTTTCCCTTGTTCTTCCATGACATTGACTTTTGTAATAGAACCAGGACAGTTGTCTTGTAAAATGTCCCACATCCTAGGAGCGCCTGGGTGGCTCAGTTGGTTAAGCGACTGCCTTCGGCTCAGTGCATGATCCCAGAGTCCTGGGATCGAGTCCCATGTCGGGCTCCCGGCTCAGTGGGGAGGCTGCTTCTCCCTCTGATCCTCTCCCCTCTCATGCTGTCTCTCTAAGTAAATAAATAAAATCTTGAAAAAAAAAAAAAGTCCCACATCCTGGACATCTTATTACCTCAATATTCTCTAATTTGTTCCTCTGTTCTCTGAAAGTATGATTAGGATAAAAGATAGTCAGCAGGACAACTTCACCGATGACACACTCAAGTTCTTATTTCACAGAAAGCACATTATTAATAATCACTTCCAAAGGCAATAAACTCATTTTTAATTTCTTTGTTTGAATATTTCCTTGGCCTTATGGATTCTAAATTATTATTTTTAAATTAAGTCAATTTTGTTCTCTCTCCTTTCTTCCTTCTTTTGACTTTATTTTTTTAAAAGATTTTATTTATTTATTTATTTGAGAGAAAGAATGAGATAGAGCATGAGAGAGGGGAGGGTCAGAGGGAGAAGCAGACTCCCCACTGAGCGGGGAGCCCGATGCAGGACTCGATCCTGGGACTCCAGGATCATGACCCAAGCCGAAGGCAGTCGCCCAACCAACTGAGCCATCCAGGTGCCCATCTTTTGACTTTATTTTTAAGTAATCTCTACATCCAACGTGGGGCTTGAACTCACAACCCCAATCAAGAGTGTCATGTTCCACTAACAGCCAGCCAGGCGCCCCAATTTTTTTCTGATGCTCAAATGGTCTCAAATGTGGCAATTCTCTAGATTTTTAAATGCTGGCAACTAATTTCAAAAAATTTAAAAGTGTATGAAAGGGACACCTGGGTGGCTCAGTCGTTAAGCATCTGCCTTCGACTCAGATCATGATCCCAGGGTCCTGGAATGGAGCCCCGGATCGGGCTTCCTGCTCGGCAGGAAGCCTGTTTCTCCCTCTCCCACTCCCCCTGCTTATGTTCCCTCTCTCACTATCTCTCTCTCTGTCAAATAAATAAATAAATCTTTAAAAACAGTGTATGGAAGATACAACCCAGTTTTTAACCTCTAGACCATTATACTCTCCTTTACAGTTCTCTGATAACCTTGGTCCAACATCACACAGAATCAGCAACAAAATGTTGCCAGAACGCAATCAGCTGATTCCTAGGCCACCTTCCATCTTACAAAAGAACCCCAGACTCCAGAGCTCTCCTATTCCACCTGGAGTTTCCCTAGAGGCAAGTCAATTTGCTTTGTGGAGCCTCCTTCCTATTTGTACAGGGGAAATCACTGCTCTTCCTACTTCAGAGCTGATATGAGACTCGGTTGAAAAATGGACATGAGGGCGCCTGGGTGGCTCAGTCGTTGAGTGTCTGCCTTCGGCTCGGGTCATGATCCCAGGATCCTGGGATCGAGCCCCATATCGGGCTCCCTGCTCCGCAGGAGGCCTGCTTCTCTCTCTCCCATTCCCCCCCGCTTGTGTTCCCTCTCTCGCTGTGTCTCTCTCTGTCAAATAAATAAATAAAATCTTAAAAAAAAAGAAAAAGAAAAATGGACATGAAGGCACTTTAACAAACTTTGCAAGATTGTCTATAAATACAGAGGTCCAAATTACAGATCACCCCCCCTTCCTTCCCTCCCAGGACGCTCAATCAATCCTTTTCAGGTTCTCCACTGAGTTCGGTACCTCTCCACTCCCTCAGAATAACTCCCATTTCCCAAGAATTCTATACCCTGACTTTGATTTGTCCCTTAGGTCATCTCCTCTTCAGCAGCCCCCATCCATCATTCTTTACTGCTCCTCAGAGGAATCATTCCTACCTTCTTGACAGTTCTCTCACTACATTCCATCTTAATCTTCACCAGCTTTGCCCTACCTTAAAACTACCTGCTGCCCCAACCCTTTGGATGAGCCCTTCTAATACACTTAGGATCTCTTTCCCAACCCTTTAGGACCTCCTAACACTCAAACCTTCTTCAAATAGCAGTCCCTGGGGCGCCTGGGTGGCTCAGTTGGTTAAGCGACTGCCTTCAGCTCAGGTCATGATCCTGGAGTCCCAGGATCGAGTCCCGCATCGGGCTCCCTGCTCGGCGGGGAGTCTGCTTCTCCCTCTGACCCTCCTCCCTCTCATGCTCTCTCTCATTCTCTCTCTCTCAAATAAATAAATAAAATCTTAAAAACAAAAAACAAAAAACAAATAGCAGTCCCTAAAATCAACCAGCCCCACCTATGTCCTCAGGCCCATTTTCACCATTTAATTCCCAATCTTCCACTTCAGATGCCTTGGGTCCTCAGACCAATGCTTGCTAATGCCTCACAATGCCCCCTCCCCCAACCACATAAAACCCCACACCTGAAATAGGCCTGAAAACTCAGGTTCGCCCCACCTCACCCCCCCAAACACACACTCTCTCTCACCAAAAAATTCTAGAAACTCCCACCTCTCAAACTAAATTTTCTTGACCTGCCTGCCTCCTTATCCTTAGATCAATTAACTCTATACTCTGGACTCACATCACATACCTCCCCCCCTCAAACAGACCTCATCTCTCAACTCAACCACTCATATATTTCCAGACATAAATAACCATCTAAAACCTAAGTCCAAAAGAGAACTCTTGCTTCTTCACTCACCCCACTATCTCAGTCAACAAATGGCAATTCCATCTTTCCAGCTGCTCAAACCAAAAAAACCTTAAAGTCATCCTTGTGTTCTGCCTCTCATACCCCACACACTGTATCCTTCAGCACATCCCGTCCCCTCCCCCACCTTGAAACTATAATCAGAATATGTATTTGTCCCCTTCTCTAATGAAGCCACCATTACCTATGTCCCAAGGGGATTATTACCCCGGTCTCCTAACCAGAATCCTTACCTCTACTTCTGCCCACTTCGACCTACTCTCCCCCCAGCAAGACTGATCCTTTTATTTTTATTTTTTTTAAGATTTTTATTTATTTATTGAGAGAGATAGTGATAGAGAGCATGAGAGGGGGAGAGTCAGAGGGAGAGGCAGACTCCCCGCCGAGCAGGGAGCCCGATGTGGGACTCGATCCCGGGACTCCAGGATCATGACCTGAGCCGAAGGCAGTCGCTTAAACAACTGAGCCACCCAGGCGCCCCAAGACTGATCCTTTTAAAATGCAAACCTGATCGCGTTACTCCTAGGCTCAAAACTCTCCAGTGGGTTTCCCAGAACACTTGGAATAAAAAAGCGACTCCAAATCAAATGAGGAGTTGCTTTTCTGTTTCCTTCTCTCACTTGCCAAGCATGCTCTGGCCTCCAGGACTTTACACCAGCTGCTTTCTCTCTGCTAGCAAAGTTTTTCCACATGGTCTTTCTCCTTCATACAGGTCTGAGGCTCAATGTTATCTCCTTCCCTGGCCTCCCTATCAAAATAGCTCTCCCACCTCAACATCCTTTACTGATGCCGGTACCCTGCTGTATTTCTCTCCCTGGCACTCGCATTACCTATTATATTATTTCTTTATGTTTATTGCTTCCCCCACCAGAATATACACTCCATGCGGGCAAGGAGTCCGTCCAGTTCACTAATATATGCTCTGTGCCTCGGTGGCGCCTGGGTGGCTCAGTCGTTAAGCGTCTGCCTTCAGCTCAGGTCATGATCCCAGGGTCCTGGGATCGAGCCCCGCATCGGGCTCCCTGCTCCGCGGGAGGCCTGCTTCTCCCTCTGCTGCTCCCCTTGCTTGTATTCCCTCTCTCCCTGCCTCTCTCTCTGTCAAATAAATAAGTAAAATCTTTTAATATATATATATATATATATATATATATATATGCTCTGTGCCTAGAACAGTGCTTGTGGCAGGTGCTCAATAAATATTTGATCTAATCAATCGCCTCTTTCAAAGACCTCATCCCCCCCGATAACTATTCAGTACCCAAGGTATGCCCAACCCTAGTGCCCAGTCCTCTCTAGACACACCCCCGTAACTCGGCATAAGCAACCTCTTCGGGTAGCTCCAGCCCCTAGGCTCTCCGGGCCTCTCAAGAGTCTCAGTTGAAATAACTTGCTCCAAAACGCCTCAAAAACCCTCATCCTTTCAAATTGGCCCACCCTTTCGAAGCCACAAGAAGGTAGGCTCGCCCGTGTTCGGTGGGCCGGTCTCCCCGGCGTCCAGCAGAGAACAGGTTCCCGCAATCTACGAATGAATGAACTACGCCCCCACTTCATCCTCCCCTTGCACCCTCCTACTCCCTAAGCGCCCACCACCACCACTCCCTTCGGGCGTCTGCGTCCTTGAGTTTGAGTCCTCCTGATCCCTCAGGACTCCCCCACCGCCCCTTCCAGAGGCCTCCCTCTGAATGACCCCCCCCCACGCTGGGAGGTCCCCCCTCCCCACATCTTCCAGAAACACCCCTAACCAACCCCTCCAGTCCTCTCAAGGCCACCCTCCCCGGGCACATAAAATTCCCGCCTCCTCGCTTCAAATCAGACCCTCCGGCTCCGTGAGGGCCGCCAACGCCTCAGGCCAGACGCCCCCTCCAGACCCTCAGTCCCACAAGCCGCTCTGGCCCTGACCGTTTCTGGGCCTCCAATCCCCACAGACGGATCTGCCGGTCATACTGCGCCGCCTCCTCCTCGCTGATGCCGCCGCCAGCCTCCTCCTTCTCCACCATGGCGCCGGCTCTAGCTGCCTGCACTCGGGTCCTGCCCACGGTAACCGCCCGCCGGCCCCACGCGCCGCCAACCGCCGCCGGCCGCTCGCCCGGGCCGCCTCTGCGCCTGCGCCAGAGGCCGCGCCTGCGCAGGACCTCCTCCACGGCCCGGCCCGCCCCTAGAGCCCGGGACCACGTGGACCTCCCCAGCCTCAAAGGCGGGCCAGCGGGACTGCCAGTCACGTGACGGAGCTCCAGCCAATCCTGGGCCCAAAATGGCGCGGTTCAACGCCCCGAGACGACAGATACCCAAGTGGTGATTTACGGGGCTATTAATTCGGCGAATATTTATCTAGTCCCTGCTGAAATCCCGGCATTGGGGGTTTTGAAATAGAGCAGCGAATAAAATAGACAAAGCCCTGCCCTCATAGAGCTTACGTTCTATTGAGGGGTGCCCACAGAATAGGAATCAGGCCATGATAAATGATGTGGAGAAAAATAAAGGCGGATATGGGATCACAGGGTTGCAGGAGTAGCCAGAGAGGTCTCTCAGAGAGAGTGATACTGAACAGAGATCTGAAGGGACCGAATAAACAAGCCATGTGGATAACTGGGAGATGGAGCATTTCCGGTCAGGGCAAACAGCAGGTGCAAAGGCCCTGAAGCTGGAATGTGCTGGCATAGCCGAGGAACTGTGGAGAGGGCAAGGTGGCTGGAGCAGAGTGAGAGGAAGGGCAAGTGGTAAGAGTGAAATCGTAGAGGAAGCAAGTGGGACTTCCTGTAGGGCCTCGTAGGCTAGTATTAGCTTATACCTATTTTCCTTAAGGTGTCTTTTTTTTTTCTTTTTTAAAGATTTTATTTATTTATTTGAGAGAGAGAATGAGAGAGAGAGAGAGCATGAGAGGGGGAGGGTCAGAGGGAGAAGCAGACTCCCTGCGGAGCAGGGAGCCCGATGCGGGACTCGATCCCGGGACTCCAGGATCATGACCTGAGCCGAAGGCAGTCGCTTAACCAACTGAGCCACCCAGGCGCCCAAGGTGTCTTTTTTTATTACCCATTCAACAAGTACTTACTGAGCACTTGTTATGCGTCAATCATTGATCTCAGTGCTAGGCCAGGTGGAGCACTGAAAAAAAAAAATAACACCGTCTTCTCATGGAGTTAAAATGGATTTTATGTGAATTCTTTCTCTAATCCTTATGAGATTAGTTAGGTTTTTTAATACTGCTCTTTCATAGCTAAGGAGTCTGAGGTCCAGCAAAGTTCAGTAGCCCCAACGAAGTCGTATATCTTAGAAGTAATGAAACTAGGATTCAAACCCAGGCAGTGTGGCCCACATGCTTCATCAGGAGGTCGTACTGCTGGTGGTACATTAGGCTTCTACCATGTGCTCCGACCTTGCCTCTGAGGTACATACTCTGTGAACCTCAGAGATGGATATTTCATCCACTCTTACAGATTACAACTCTGGGACTCAGAAAGGGGTAGGAATTCATCCAAGATCACAATATCACTCCAAAAAAAAAAAAGTTTGGCCAACGCTTACTCTTGGTTACGGACTTGGAACAAATTATGTAAAAAATTAGGGACTTAAAACAACAATAAATATTTATTATCTCTTCTAGTTTCTGTGGGTCTGGGATTCAGAGCAGCTTGTCTGGGCTGTTCTGGCACAAGGTCTTTCATGAGGATGCAGTCAGATGTCAGCTGGGGCTATAGTCATCTGATGGCTTGTAATGAAAGATCCCTTTCCGAGGTGACTCACTCCAATGGCTACCAAGCTGATGTGGGCTGATAGCTGGGGACCTCAGTTCCGCTCCACGTGGGCCTAACCACTGGGCTGCCGGAGTGTCCTCATGACATGGTGGCTGGCTTCCCCCAGAGTGAGTGATCCATGAGAACAAGGTGAAAGCAGCAATGCCTTTTATTTTATTTTAAGATTTTTTATTTCTTTATTTGACAGAGGTACAGCGAGAGAGGGAAAACAAGCAGGGGGAGCGGGAGAGGGAGAAGCAGGCTTCCCGCTGAGCAGGGAGCCCGATGCGGGCTCGATCCCAGGACCCTGGGATCACAACCTGAGATGAAGGCAAACGCTTAACGACTGAGCCACCCAGGCGCCCCTTACTTTATTTTTTAAAAAGACTTTATTTATTTATTTGAGAGAGATCATGAGCAGGGGAGGGGCAGAGGTAGAAGCAGACTCTCCACTAAGCAGGGAGCCCAATGCTGGGCTGGACCCAGAACGTGGGATCATGACCTGAGCCAATGGCAGACACTTACCAACTGAGTCACCCAGACACCCCAGCAATATCTTTTATAAGTCAGCCTTGGAAGTCACACACTGCCACTTCTGTAATATCCCGTTGATCATACACCGTTGTATTCATTACAGGAGAGGACAATACAAGGGCATGAATATGGTGAACAAAAGAAACATGGATCCACCCTGTGTTGTGCTGACCAGCTAATAGGGAAGACAGGAAGTATTTTATCAGTATTTACTAAATATTCTCAAAAAATATTTACCATATCCCTACTATGTGTTTGACTTTGTGCCAGGCCCTGGGGATACAATAATGATAAAAATGGACATACTCCTGCTTTAGGGACACTCATAATGCAGTGGGAGAGATAAAACAGTCACATATATAGAAACTTCCCGAAGTGCTGTGAAGGAAAAGAAGAAAGAGCTATGACAGTGTTTGACTTAGTGTTGGAGCCAGAAAAAGGATATTCTGAGAATGTAAACTTTCTGCTGAGCTTTACAGAGTAAATAAAGTTTAACAAAACACAGGAAGAACCCCAGGCAGAAAGGACGGCTGCACCTGCTGTGACCCAGAATTTAAGTTCATTCTCTCTCTTTTTTTAAAGATTTTATTTATTTCTTTGAGAGAGAAAGAGAAGGAGGGGGGCAGACAGAAAGGGAGAAGCAGGCTCCCCACTGGGCAGGGAGCCCATCAAGGGGCTCAATCCCAGGACCCTGGGATCATGACCTGAGCCAAAGGCAGACACTAACTGCTTAACCAACTAAGCCACTTAGGTGCCTCTCATTCTTTCTGACTCTGCCTCCCTGAGGGTATCTCCTTGACCCTTACTCCTTCACCCCCACACACTCTGTGGGAAGCTTAAAACAGGTCCACAAATCTGGGGCAGTTGGTGGCTGGCTTAATTGGTGGAGCATGCAACTCTTGATCTGGAGGTCATGAGCTCAAGCCCCATGTTGCACCTAGAGCTTATTTAAAAAAATAATAATAAAAAATAAAACATGCCCACAAATGCTTTGATATTCTTCAGTGATATTGAGTGGGGGGAGTCAATGTCCCCTGTCCTTGAATCTGTACTCTGTGACTGCTTGATCAATAGAACAAGATGGAAGTGAACGCTGAACTAATTTCTACATCCAGGCCTTAAGAAATGTGCAGCTTGGGACGCTTCGGTGGTTCAGTCGGTTAAGCGTCTGCCTTCAGCTCAGGTCATAATCCCAGGGTCCTGGGTTCAGTCCTGGGATCGTGTCCCCATTGGGCTCCTTGCTCAGTGGGGAGCCTGCTTCTCCCTCTGCCTGCCTGCCCCCCCCCCCGGCTTGTTCTCTCTCTCTCTCTCTGACAAATAAATAACATCTGGAAGGAAGGAAGGAAGGAAGGAAGGAAGGAAGGAAGGAAGGAAGGAAGGAAGGAAGGTGCAGCTTCCCCTCAAAAAAGCTGAACACAATTAGCTTATGACTGCACTCTTAGGTATATACCCTGAGGAATTGTAAGCAGGCCCTCAGATACTTGTATGCCAATCTTCATTGTAGTGCTATTCACAATAGCCAAAGGAAAAACAATCCAACTGTCTTGGATGAAAGGATAAACAAAATGTGTCAGATGCATACTGTGGAAGATCATTCAGCCATAAAAAAGAAGGAAGCATTGGGGCGCCTGGGTGGTTCAGTCAGTTAAATGTTTGCCTTCAGCTCAGGTCATGATCTCAGAGTTCTGGGATGGAGCCCCATGGTGGGCTCCCTGCTCGGCGGGGAGTCTGCTTCTCCTTCTGCCCCTCCCCCTGCTCGTGTTCGCGTGCTCTCTCTCTAACAAATAAATAAATAAAATCTTTCAAAAAAAAAAAAATCCTTAAAAAGAGAGAGAGAATGAAGCATTGACACATGCTACAACATGTCCCAGAAACATTTTGCTAGGTGAAAGAAGTCTATCATGAAAGCTGATGAAAAAAGAAATAGATGGTGATGATGATTTCATAACATCGTGAATGTCCTTCATGCCACTGAGTTGTATAATTAAAATGGTTAAAATGGTGGGGTGCCTGGCTGGCTCCATCAGTAGAACATGCGACTCCGATCTCGGGGTCATGAGTTCAAGTCCCATGTTGGGCATAGAGCTTACTTAAAAAAAAAGTGGATTTTATGTTATGTATGGTTTTAATCACAATTGTAAAAAATTAATAATGAAATATACCAAAACTCACTGAATTGTACTTTAAATAGGTGAGTTGTGTGCTATGTGAATATCTCACTAACGCTGTAAAATTAAAAAAAATAAAAGGAAATGGAAGCTTCAACTTTCCCTTCCTTGGGATACTTGATTTTAATCCCAGCCTCCTTGCTAGGAGAAGTCAAAACAGCCCAAAGAGAAGTCCACGTGGAGAGGAGACAAAGCTCCTGACCCTCAGAGAGGCCAACAGCCCCAGGCAACAGCCAGCACCAACCTGTTGGCCATGTGAGTGAGCCATCTTGGAGGCAGATCCTCTGGCAGCTGGTGAGGCCACCCCAAATAGAGCAGAGACAAGCCATTCCTTCCAAGTCCTGCCCAAAGTTCTGATCAGTAAGCAAAATAAATGATCGCTGTTGATTTACACCACAAAGTTTTGGGACCACTTGTTACACGGCATTAGATTACCTGGATGCTGCCCCCTATCAACTCTCTCCTCATGCTTTCTTCTTTCTCTGTAATGTTTCCTTCTCTGTCCCTCCCCTTGGCTTGCGGCCATTCACACGCAAATGGCCTCTCTCTCTCTCTTTCTCTTTCCCTCACCCTACTCTCTTTCTCTCACTAACTCTCTTTCCCCTTCTCTGCCAACACTCTCCATCTTTCTGATCACACGCTCATTCATTCAGTATTCCCTGAGGACCTTCTCTGGGCCCAGCCCCAAGCTAGGTGATACATAAACGCTGGGGACTATTTTGTAATCTCTCAGAGGAAGTAATGAACAAGTAGAGATGTGAGGAATGAAGACAAGTCAGGTGACTGAGCCACGGGAACTGAAGGGGATAAAGGCATCAATTAAGAAATCAGGGCACCTGGGTGGCTCAGTTGGTTAAGCGACTGCCTTCAGCTCAGGTCATGGACCCGGAGTCCTGGGATCGAGTCCCACATCGGGCTCCCGGCTCAGCGGGGAGCCTGCTTCTCCCTCTGCCTCTCTCTCTCTCTCTCTGTCTCTCATGAATAAATAAATAAAATCTTTAAAAAAAAAAAAAAAGAAACTAGATCATGAGTGATCTTTTTTTTTAATGCTGAAAATCTATTTGTTAATTACAGTATGTGACTGTTGTACTTTGGGGCAAATAGAGAACTTAAAAAATCAGGATCCTGACAGCTAAAGAGACACGTCCAGAGTAAACATCACTTTGCTTAGAATGATTTGAGGTTCTCTTTGAAATGAGCATGTCTGGGAGGTACCTGCCTCTTCAGATCTGTAGTTTCTTCCAAAAATTGCTTGGCTCCCAGCAAAGGCCCTTTCCTAACTGCTTTCCTGATGTCCAATCCAGCCTCCAACCTTGACCTTACCCCTTATCCTAATCCAGAGGATGAGATGAGGGTCCAAATGGCTTAAAGTTCAGGAACAGAATGAGAATAATTGACGCTATTTGGTAACTTTTTAATTAGTTAATTAATTAATTAACTAATTTTTATGGATTTTATTTTTATTTATTTGTCAGAGAGAGGGCACAAGCAGGTGGAGCGGCAGGCAGAGGGAGAGGCAGGCTCCTCGCTGAGCAGGGAGCACAATGTGGGGCTCGATTCCAGGACCCTGGGGCCATGACCTGAGCCAAAGGCAGATGCTTAACCGACTGAGCCACCCAGGCGTCCCTAACTTTTTTTTTAAACACAAAATCTTGGGATTCCTCCCAAATCTTTGGGAGAAGCTTGCTTCTCCCTCTCCCTCTGCCTGCCTGTCTGTCTACTTGTGATCTCTCTGTCAAATAAATAAATAAAATCTTTAAAAAAATAAAATAAAATAAATAAACACAAAATCTTTTTTTTTTTAAGATTTTATTTATTTATTTGACAGAGAGAGACACAGCGAGAGAGGGAACATAAGCAGGGGGAGTGGGGGAGGGAGAAGCAGGCTTCCCGCCGAGCAGGGAGCCCGATGCGGGACTCGATCCCAGGATCCTGGGATCATGACCTGAGCCGAAGGCAGACGCCCAACAACTGAGCCACTCAGGCGCCCCACAAAATCTTTTTTTGAAGTACATTCTACACCCAACATGGGGCCCTGAGATCAAGAGTTGCAGGCTTTACCAACTGACCCAGCCAGGTGCCCCACGTATTTTTATTTTGAAGATTTTCAGGTTTACAGAAAAAATAGCCCAATGAATGTTCATACATCTTATTTTTTTTAAGGATTTTATTTATTTATTTGAGAGAGAGAGAATGAGAGACTGAGAGCACGAGAGGGAAGAGGATCAGAGGGAGAAGCAGACCCCCCGCTGAGCAGGGAGCCCGATGTGGGACTCGATCCCAGGACTCCAGGATCATGACCTGAGCCGAAGGCAGTGGCTTAACCAACTGAGCCACCCAGGCGCCCCACATCTTATTTTTTTTTAATCTACACATTTATTTATTTACTTTTCATTAAATTTAAATCCTTGAGGGGTACAGCAACACACGGATTCTGTGGCCAGTGGCTTTAGCAGGAAGGTTGCTTCGGAGTTTGGCACGAACCATGCCACGGTTTCCATGAGCATGAGTTACTTTTCCCCAGATTACTCTGGTTTTGTTTGGTTTGCCACCAGGAGTCACTGTGTTGTTCTTTGCTTTGTACACACAAGCACATCTCTTGCTTAGATATAATTCCGTGGCTCAGTCGAGCATAAACACCTTCGATTTTAAGAAGAGCTGTGTGTTCCCTCTGGTTCTGGAGACCCCGCTTATAGCTAGCAAAAATGGCCTTGGACCATAGCCTTCCAGACATTATTTGGCATTATAGGAGTCCTGTTCCCAGCAGGCCTCCACAGACTCCAAGATGGCAGAAAAAGAAAGGCCATGTTCATACATCTTTTGTCTAGATTCATTAATTTGAAGTTTGGGCACATTCTCTCTCTCTCTCTCTCTCTCTCTCTCTCTCTCTCACACACATTTTTTTTGACTAAACAACTTCACAGTCACTTCAGGTCTTTAAATCAATGCAGGGAAAAATTGGGGCGCCTGGCTGGCTCAGTCAGTTAAGCATCTGCCTTTGGCTTGGGTCATGATCCCGGGATCCTGGGATCAGGCCTGGGATCAAGCCCCAAGTCAGGCTCAGTGGGAGTCTGCCTCTCCCTCAGCTCATGCTCTCTCTTATGCTCTCTCGCGCGCGCTTTCTCAAATAAATAAGTAAATAAATAAATAATCTTAAAAAAAATCAATGCAGGGGGCGCCTGGGTGGCTCAGTTGGTTAAGCGACTGCCTTCGGCTCAGGTCATGATCCTGGAGTCCCTGGATCGAGTCCCGCATCGGGCTCCCTGCTCGGTGGGGAGTCTGCTTCTCCCTCTGACCCTCCTCCCTCTCATGCTCTCTGTCTCTCATTCTCTCTCTCAAATAAATAAATAAATAATCTTTAAAAAAAAAATCAATGCAGGGAAAAATTTTGAGCACCAATAGGCCAGATTCTCTTAAACACTTCCTGCATACAAAAACCCAAATATACACAAATTCCTTAAACCAAAACATTAATTCCAGAAGTCTGAGCCACTAGACAATTTCTATATTTAACTGCAAATATTCCCAGGGTTAAATAATGCCAACTAAGGAAATAATTATGGAAACAAGGGGATTCAGTAAGTTCTCTTGATTATCACTATGGCCGATTGCATTTTGCACAGTTGACAATAGCAGTATCTTCCGTTCTTAGAGATAATTTTTTAAAAGATTTTATTTATTTATTTGAGAGAGAAAGAGACAGAGAGAGAGAGCGAGAGCATGAGCTGGGGGAGATGTAGAGGGAGAGGCAGAGGGAGAAGCAGGCTCCCCGCTGAGCAGAGAGCCTGACGCGGGACTCCATCCCAGGACCCTGGGATCATGACCTGAGCCGAAGGCAGACACTTAACCATCTGAGCTACCCAGATGCCCTCCTTCCATCTTCTTTTTAAGGCTGAATATGAATATATTCCATTGTAAGTATATACCACATTTTGTTTATCCATCCATCCATTCATTCAGTAGACATTTGGGTTGCTTTTAACCTTTTGACTTGTGAATAATGTTGCTATAAACAAATGTGTACAGATATCTCTTGGAGACCCTGTTGAGACCATGGGATATATACCCATGGGGCAGTTTGTTTTTCAGCAACAGCGAATCAGAGCAGTTGCCAAAACTGAGATTTTGTCACTTGAAGGGGGTGGAGAGCAGTTATTCAATAGATCAGGTCCCTGGGTTTCAGAATTACATAATTACCTCCACCCAGGTGACTGCTCACTATTAACCAAGGCAGTGGTTCTCAGTCCCACCTGCACATTAGGAGTATCTGGGGAGTTTTTCAGCAAATATAGCGCCCAGGCCCCACCTTCAGAGACTGATTAATTGGTCTGGGGAGGAACTGAGACATTGGGATTTTTACAAAATGCTCCCCAGATGATTCTAAAATGCAGTCAGGGTGGAGAACCCTGGAGCAAAGATCTGTGTGGTGTTTTTATTCCAGTTTTCAATTTTTTTTAAAGATTTTATTTATTTATTTGACAGAGAGATAGACAGAAGAGCACAAGCAGAGGGAGTGGCAGAGGGAGAGGGAGAAGTAGGCTCTGCACTGAGCAGGGAACCCGATGCGGGACTTGCTCCCAGGACCCTGAGATCATGACCTCAGTAGAAGGCAGACGCTTAACCATCTGAGCCACCCAGGCACCCTCCAGTTTTCAATTCTTTTCCTGCCCTTCCTGCTAGAACCAAAGAACTCTTAGGGTTTGTTTAAAAGACATCAATTAGGGGCGCCTGGCTGGCTCAGTCAGTGGGACATGTGACTCTTGATCTCAGAGTCTTGAGTTCAAGTCCCACATTGGGCATAGGGCTTACTTAAAAAACAAATATGGGTAGGGTGCCTGGGTGGCTCAGTCGGTTGAGCATCTGCTTTCAGCTCAGGTCACGATCCCTGGGTCCTGGAATCGAGTCCCACATGGGGCTCCCTGCTCAGCTGAGAGCCTGCTTCTCCCTCTCCCTCTGCTGCTCGCCCTGCTTGTGCTCTCTCTTGCACTCTCTCCAGCTCTCTGTCAAATAAATAAATAAACTCTTAAAAAAAAAAAACCACACACACGCAAATAAGGGCAGGCACCTGGCTGGCTCAGTGGGGTGCCTGACTCTTGAGCTCGGGGGTTGTGAGTTCAAGCCCCATGTTGGGTGTAGAGATTACTTAAAAATAAATAAACTTAAAAAAAAATGCTTAACTAGCAGAGTAGGGGGATGGTCAATGAGTAGGAGTAAGGAGCTGACTTTAGCCGAGTTTATTTTTAGTTTTTAAAGATTTATTTGTTTCTTTTTAGAGAGAGAACGCACATGGGGGTTGGGAGGAGGGTGTCGGGGGAGGAGCAGAGGGAAAGAGAATCTGGAGCAGACTCCCCACTGAGCTTGGAGCCGGATGGGAACTCTGGGGCTTGATCCCACAACCCTGAGATCATGACCTGAGCCTAAATCTAGAGACAGACGCTTAACCCATGAGCCACCCAGGAGTCCCTGGTTGAGTTTATAATTCTTGAAATTGGGTAATAGGTACATGAGGATTCGTTTTACTTTTTCCTCTATTTTTGTATATGTTTGAATTTTTCCACAATAAAAAGTTTTTATTTTATTTTTTTTAAGATTTTATTCGTTTATTTGAGAGAGAGAGAGCACGAGCTGGGGCAGGCGGCGGGGGGGTGGAGAACGGTCAGAGGGAGAAGCAGACTCTCCATGGAGCAGGGAGCTCGACGTGGGACTCGATCCCAGGACCCCAAAGTCATGACTGGAGCCGTATAAAGGCAGATGGTTAACCGACTGAGCCACCCAGGTGTCCCTAAAAAGTTTTTTTAAACCCTTACTTTGGGGGCGCCTGGGTGGCTCAGATGGTTGGGCGTCTGCCTTCGGCTCAGGTCGTGATCCCAGGGTCCTGGGATCAAGCCCCGCATCGGGCTCCCTGCTCTGCGGGAAGGCTGCTTCTCCCTCTCCCACTCCCCTGCTTATGTTCCCTCTCTCGCTGTGTCTCTCTCTGTTAAATAAATAAATAAAAATCTTAAAAAAAAAAAAAAACCAAACAAAAAAAACCCTTACTTTGGGATGCCTGGGTGGCTCAGTTGGTTGGGTGTCTGCCTTCGGCTCCGGTCATGATCCCGAAGTCCTGGGATCGAGTCCAACATTGGGCTCCTTGCTTGGCGGAGAGCCTGCTTCTCCCTCTGCCTGCTGCTCCCCCTGCTTGTGCTCTCTCTCTCTCTCTAACAAATAAATGAATAAAATCTTTGAAAAAATAAACAAAACCCTCATTTTAAAGTCCTGAATCCCAAACTCTTCAACTATGCTGTGCTACTTCCTGATCCCAGGGCAAAATGCCAATGACAGGCTCAAATAACCTCTTTGTACAGGAAAAACATTTGGAAGTCTAGGATAACCATGCTGCAGAGGGTTATATCAAGTGTCTGTTGGATAAGACTTTGGAAATAAACACTTCCGCTGAGTTGTCGTATATTTTTAAGTGAAATGTGCATGTATCATAGAAATAAAAATAAAGGGAGTCAAAATATTTTGAAGGACTAAAAGTGATCCTTAGCATTAAATGATTTATTAGGCCATGCCTGGGTGGCTCAGTCGTTAAGCATTTGTCTTTGGCTCAGGTCATGATCCCAGGGTCCGGAGATCAAGCCCCACATCGGGCTCCCTGCTCGGTGGGAAGCCTGCTTCTCCCTCTCCCCCTCCCCTTGCCTGTGTTCCTGCTCTCACTGTCTCTCTCTCTGTCAAATAAATAAATACAATCTTAAAAAAAAAAATGTACCGTCTTGGGGTGCCTGGGTGGCTCAGATGGTTAGGCGTCTGCCTTTGGCTCAGGTCTTGATCCCAGGGTGTTGGGATCGAGCCCCGCCTAGGGCTCCCTGCTCGGCGGGAAGCCTGCTTCTCCCTCTCCCACTCCCCCTGCTTGTGTTCCCTCTCTTGCTGTCTCTGTCAAATAAATACATAAAATCTTTAATAAATAAATAAATAAAATGCTTACTTTTAAGTTACATGTATTTCTTCTTTTATGTGAAATTCAATTTAACACAAAAAGTTTAAAAACATGTATACCCCCAAATTTGAGAATATACCATTACATTAAATTTTCTCGGTAAGCTTTAGGAAAGTATAAGGGGGGAAGTGGGAAAAAGGACCCTTTTAGATGTGTAATGAGTCTAGAAGAGCAGGAGAAAATAATTTATAGGGCAGGTTGTTTGATTTTCAGGGCTCTTTTCCACGAAGTGATCATTTTACAAAAGTTACTGCATACTCATAGGTCATGGATCAGGTCACTCCCTCTTCAGGAGGGAACACAAACGGGGGGAGTGGGAGAGGGAGAAGCAGGCTTCCCACCGAGCAGGGAGCCTAATGCAGGTCTCGATCCCTGGACCCTGGGATCATGACCTGAGCCGAAGGCAGACGCTTAATGACTGAGCCACCCAGGCGTCCCTAAAACTAACCATTTTAAAGTGAACAGGGGGGGTGCCTGGGTGGCTCAGTCATTAAGCGTCTGCCTTCGGCTCAGGTCATGATCCCAGGGTCCTGGGATCGAGCCCCACATCGGGTTCCCTGCTCCGCAGGAAGCCTGCTTCTCCCTCTCCCACTCCTCCTGCTTGTGTTCCCTCTCTCACTGTGTCTCCCTCTGTCAAATAAATAAAGTCTTTAAAAAATAATAATAATAAAAAAATAAAGTGAACACAGACGTTGGGTGGCTCAGTGGGTTAAGCTTCCTACTCTTGCTTTCAGCTGGGGTCATGATCTCAGGGTCTTGGGATCAAGCCCCACGTTGGCTCCATGCTGGGCATGGAGCCTGCTTGGGATTATCTCTCTCCCTTTCCCTCTGCTCCTCCCCCGCTCTCTCGCTCTCAAAAAAAAAAAAAAAAAAAAATTAAAGTGAACAATTTGGTGGTGTTCAGTACACTCACCAGGCTGTGTAACCACCACCTCTTTCTAGCTCCAAAACATTTTCATTACCCGGAAGATGGTAATATACATCTCGTAAATTCCCAGGTCTGCCATGACTTTGCTATGCACACAATTCCAAAACTGGAAAAGTTCAGCATTACAGTTTGATATAACAGTATGAACAGCTCTTTCCATTATTTAAAAACTATCGCTAATTTTGTTCAATAGGTGATCATTCATTACCAAGGTCATGCTGCAGGACATCCTATCATCCCCTGGTCCCTGTTCTCTAGTGCCAGTAACAACCCCCTCATTATTGTGATGCCCAAAAGAGTCCCCGCAAACTTCCAAAGTGCCCTCAAGGAAGCAATACTGTCCTCTTGGGAACAAGCTGACAACCCCAAAATAAACACAAATTTCCCATGGGGCGCCTGGGTGGCTCAGTTGGTTGAGCAACTGCCTTCAGCCTAGACTCCTGGGATTGAGTCCTACATCAGGCTCCCGGCTTAGCCAGGACCTGCTTCTCCCTCTGACCCTCTCCCCTCTCATGCTGTTTCTCACCCTCTCTCTCTCTCTCAAATAAATATATAAAATCTTAAAAACAAAAAACAAAAACTCCCCACAAATTTCCCACGGTGATTCCCAAAATGTCCTCTAGGGGGCGACATCATTTCCTTGAGAACCGAAAGGACCAATGATCTAGCCTGTACTTCATTATCCCCAATTTCCCAGTAAATCCAGGGTTGGATTAGTAAGGAAGAAAGAGGAAATAGCTATTGGGTTGGCAGTCAGCAAGATCCCACATACCATAATGCCTCTTTTCATCTCAGGAAAATACAAGGATCTGCCAAGCTTAGAGACATTTTGGAGGTCCAGAGGAAGAATTTTGGAATTTGGGGGTTATTGTCTTTCCCAAAATAAAGGGCAAATTGCTAAAACTTGCAACTTTCCTCTGCCCCCACCCCACTACTACTACTACTACTACACACACACACACACACACACACGCTTGTGCAGAAAAAGCCACATTGTTTGGTGGCTCTCTTGGAATTTTGGAGGCAACTTGTATCACAGGTGGGAGACTTGCTCTCACTCATCAGCCAAGAAAGCTCTAAGGCTGGGGCGCCTTGGTGGCTCAGTTGGTTGGGCATCTGCCTTCAGCTTAGGTCATGATCCCGGGGTCCTGGGATCGAGCCCTGAGTCTGGCTCCCTGCTCAGCGGGCAGCCTGCTTCTTCCTCTCCCTCTCCCTCTGCCGCTCCCCCTGCTTGTGCTAATAAATAAATACAATATTTATAAAAAAAAAAAGAAAGCTCTGAAGACTGCTTGGGCCCCATGAAAGAGAAGGTTCTCTAGATGTATTGCCCAAGATGTATTGCAAAGGACTCTGACATCAGGTCTTCTAATCCAGCAATCCAGGGGTTCTCAAGAGTGGCAAATATACTACAATTTACATGTCTGTTCTCCTCTTGATGGGCATTTAAGTGGTTCCTACTTAGGGACTATTTTTTGATTAATGCTGCTGTGAACATTCTTGTTCATGCCTTTTTTTTTTTTTTTAAGATTTTTATTTATCTGTTGAGAGAGATAATGAGAGAGAGAGAGCATGAGAGGGGGGAGAGTCAGAGGGAGAAGCTGACTCCCTGCTGAGCAGGGAGCCCGACGCGGGACTCGATCCAGGGATTCCAGGATCATGACCTGAACCGAACACAGACGCTCAACCATCTGAGCCATCCAGGTGCCCCAACCCCCCCTTTTTTTTTAAAGATTTTTTTTTTTAAATTTATTTATTTGACAGAGAGAGACACAGCGAGAGAGGGAACACAAGCAGGGGGAGTGGGAGAGGGAGAAGCAGGCTTCCCACGGAGCAGGGAGCCTGATGCGGGGCTCGATCCCAGGACCCTGGGATCATGACCTGAGCCGAAGGTAGACGCTTAACGACTGAGCCACCCAGGCACCCCTCCAACCCCTCCTTTTTAAAAAGATTTCATTTTTAAGTAATTTCTACACCCAAGGTGGTGCCTGAACTCATGACCCCAAGATCAACAGTCAAATGCTTTTTCCACTGAGCCAGCCAGGAACTCCTTCCAAAGTGGTTCTAAGGGAGATACTCTACTCTAACACTCTATAGTTCCGTGCTCCGGTCACCAAATGCTTGGAGGTTTTCCCACAGCAAGCAGTTCTGCAACTGGGGGATACCAGCTGATGTTCCCCACTTCAATTCCGTTCTGATACTATCCACATGGAGTTAGCAGGAGATCCCAAAGGTTAAGAGCTCGTTCTCATTAAGACTGCCCACCCCCAGCCTCAGCCTTGAATTGGAAGCCCTTCTGATTGGCTATAAATGGGAGCGTTCCTACAACCTCTTCTTCTGATTCCATTAATTTGCTAGAGTGGCTCACAGAACTCAGGAAAACAGTTTATACCTACTAGACTACCAGTTTATTAGAAAGGGTATTAAAGGATATGAATGAACTTAACTCATTCATGAGGGAACCAGCAGAAAAATAAAGCTGGTCCAAGTTGGCGATGAGAAGTGGGTATGTATGGACAACATAAAAAAGAATGCAGGAGGGGCACATGGGTGGCTAAGCTGGTTGAGTGTCTGACTCTTGCTTTCGGCTCAGGTCATGATCTCAGGGTAATGGGAACCTGTGTGTGTGTGTGTGTGTGTGTGTGTTGGGGGGTGTCTATGCTCAGCGGGGAGTCTACTTGAGATTCTTTCTCTCCCTCTCTTCTGCCCCTTCCCCCACTCGTGTGTGTGCACGAGTAATAGATCTCAAATAAATAGATCTTAAAAAAAAAGAGAATGCAGGAATTAGGTTGGAAAGTTTGATACAAAACTGATTAATATCATTCAAGGTTGTCTTTTCTGCCAGACAAAAACCACTTGAAACTTGAGAATCCTCCTCAACTTTTCAGAGTCTAGACCTTAATCAACAAATACTAAGTTGAAGTGACATCTAGAGAGGTGCCTGGGTGGCTCAGTCGATTAAGCGTCTGCCGTCGGCTCAGGTCATGATCCCAGGGTTTTGGGATAGAGCCTGGCATCAAGCCCTGCATTGGGCTCCCTGTTCAGCAGGGAGTCTTCCTCTGCCTCTGTCCCCCCTCCCCTGCTTGTGCTCTCTGCTCTCTCTCTCAAATAAATAAATATTTTAAACAAAAAAAAATTTTTTTAAGTGACCTCTAGAATGTCAGAAGGGCTTGACAGACAATGTTAGCATTCTAGTAGGACACTGAAAAGGCATGGAGAAATCTTGCCTCATGGGATTTGCTGATGTTCTCATTTTCTTTCTTTCTTTCAAGATTTTATTTATTTATTTTTAAAGATTTCAATTATTGGGGCGCCTGGGTGGCTCAGTTGGTTAAGCCGCTGCCTTCAGCTCAGATCATGATTCCAGAGTCCTGGGATCGAGCCCCACATCGGGCTCCTTGCTCTGCGGGGAGCCTGCTTCTCCCTCTCCCTCTGCCTGCCGCTCCCCCTGCTTGTGCTCTCTCTCTGTGTCAAATAAATAAATAAAATCTTTAAAAAAAATAAATAAAGATTTCATTTATTTATTCATGAGAGACAGAGAGGCAGAGGGAGAAGCAGGCTCCCTGCAGAGCAGGGAGCCAGATGCGAGACTCGATCCCAGGACTCTGGGATCATGACCTGAGCTGAAGTCAGATGCTTAACCAGCTGAGCCACTCAGGCACCCAAGATTTTATTTATTTATTTGAGTCAGAGAGAAAGTGAGTGAGAGAGAGGGAGAGAGCACGCACAAGCCTGGGTGGGGGAGAGGCAGAGGGAGAAGCCGACTCCCAGCTGAGCAGGGAGCCCAATGTGAGACTCGATCCCAGGACCCTGAGATCATGACTTGAGCCCAAGGCAGACACTTAACTGACTGAGCCACCCAGGTGCCCCTCTCATTTTCTTCATTACCTAAAAGCAGATGGCCCTCTAGAATTCTGGAATGGCCTGCTGAAGCTTCAGAGATGGCACCAGCTGGAGACCACAGCTTGAAAGGATGGGGTCCTGTCCTCCATGTGGTCTAAGGTCTCAACCAGTGTTGTTACATCCATTAACTAGAATACACGGATTCAGAAATCAAGGCACAGAAAAGGAAAGACGATTTGCGGTATTTTCTTTTTCATTCTTATAGCCCTGCTCTGCTAGCTTCGTGTTAAGGAAAACTTTTGGACAATTTAGTTAAAAGCATGTGCCAACATTTTATTTTATATTTTTAAAGATTTATTTATTTATTTATTCGACAGTTAGAGAGAGAGCACAAGTAGGCAGAGTGGCAGGCAGAGGGAGAAGGAGAAGCAGGCTCTCCACTGAGCAGGGAGCCGGACGTGGGGCTTGATCCCAGGACCCCAGGATCATGACCTGAGCCGAAGGCAAACGCTTAACAGACTGAGCCACCCAGGCGCCCCTGTCCCAACATTGTATTACAATCATGCATGCAAGGGGGAAAAAAGGTCTCTTGTGGGTGAACTAGAAATTTATTCCTGGTAAGGACACTTTATGGGAGAAGAGAATGGTTAAACACCCATCAGGAGATTAGAGATGAGATCCAGAAGAAAAGAAAGAAAAGACTGAAAATTATGAGTCTTGACTGGCAGGCAGTCAGCTGTCAAGTGGGTGGACCACTACTTCCCAGAACAAATTTCATACCCTCAAAATTCATTCACAAACGGCTTCAGTATTTTTATCGGGAAAGCGAATTACCTCACTGAAGGAGGTTGTAAATTACTCTTACAAAAAGCTTAAGTCCCAGACCAGGTTTTGGGGCATTTTTTTTTCTTTTTGGTAGGGTTAATATACCAGGAAGTGATTTGGTGCCTTCACCTCCAGATTTTTCTTTCATACCGGTTTTTTTTTTTTTTTTCCCCTGTTCCTGGAACCTAAATGTTCCTTGACTTGGCCAGGTCTGAAATAAGTTTTTCCCTTCTCCCGGAACATTCTCTTCTCTTTCCCATCTCAACTTGAACAACCCTGCCCCGGGCGCCCCCTCCCCTCCATATTAACAGAGGCTCCCTTTTAATGACCAGGTTGTTGGGGTTTTTTTTTTTTCCCTCCCCGGGGCATTATCGGTATTTAAGCTCCAGGAAGGTAGAAACTGTTCCCAGGGTCCATCGCAGAGCTTGGCACCGTACAAGGAGGTCCTAAAAGCACGGAACTAAGATCCTTGGATGCAAATAGGACTGCACGAATTTTTGCAGGAGCCAGTGGAATGCCGGCACTGATGAAAATCCTTGAGGTTCTCTTTATGGCTAATACTAATGATTTTTGAGGCAATTATTTAAACACCAGGATTCAGTCTGCATCCACTGAATGGGAGTAGTAGTTCCTCTAAGTACAGCTGCGAGGGTCAAAGGGCTTTACGTTTGCACAGTGGTTTTTTTTTTTTTTTTTTTTTAGATTTTATTTATTTATTTGACAGAGACACACAGAGAGAGAGGGAACACAAGCAGGGGGAGTGGGAGAGGGAGAAGCAGGCTTCCCATGGAGCAGGGAGCCCGATGCGGGGCTCGATCCCAGGACCCTGGGACCATGACCTGAGCTGAAGGCAGACGCTTAACAACTGAGCCACCCAGGCGCCCTGCACAGTGTTTGAACCCGGTTAATAGGTCCCTCGTGCAGCATTTATCGAGAGCCTTCCCCGTCCCACGCTCCAAGTTCTGAAACTTCCTGGAGGTAGTACCAAGGACCGCCCCTTTCGCACCGCCCTTGAGTGACGCCACCGACCGAGGTCTCCAATGACGTCAGCTCCGGACCGGCTCCGCTCCATCCTCCCCTACTCCGGAAACCTACAACTCACGGCACCCGGCCTCCAGCTTTCGGTTATTATTTTTCTCTTCGTAGCCCGGATCCTTTTCCTCCCATTCTCCCACCTAAAACTTTCGGCTCTTCCCGCCTTCCCTCAAGCTGGCAATTTTCGGCTCTTCCCGCTTGCTCTTGGGCGAATTTCCCACTCTTTTACGCTGTCGATCGCATCCCGAGCTCCGCCCTTACGCCTTTTCCGTCTAAATCCCTCTTTCGGCTAGTTCCGCCTCCTGTTTCCATCCATCCTTTAGCCACACCCCTATCGCACCCTTCGGCTCTTTCCGCCTCCCCCCGTCTCCCGCTCAGCTGCTTTCGGCTTTTTCCGCCTTGCCTCGGCCACACTCTCTCCCTTCGGCTTTTTCCGCCGCCCTTCGGGAGAGGGCCTAGGCCCCTCTCCTCCACGTGACACGGCCTCCGCCTCCGCCTCCCAGTTCCCCCTCCCACCTCGCCCTTCCTCCCGCCTCAGCCTCTCGGCTCCTCTGGGCCGAGCCGCCATTTTGTGTGAATTTCTGACTGCGGCGGGGGCCGAGCAGCCGGGGCGCCTAGGGCGGGCAGACAGACAAGACAGTCGGCCCGTCTCCGCGGCCCGTTTCCTCTCTCCCTAAAATCCTTTTTTTTAACCCCCCTCGCTCGCTCTCCTCTCCTCCCCTCCCCCCTCGCTTGCTCCATCGCGCGCGACCTGCGCTAATTACACCCAACCACCCACCAGTGTCCGTGTCCCCCGGGTCCCCCACCTCCGGGCCCGCGGGGGAGGTGTGTGGGGGGGCTTTCGCCCCGATGAGGGCCCCGCGCCCGTGAGCGAGTGACCCCAGGGGTGGGCTGCGGAGAAAAGCGGCGAGCGGCCCGCCGAGGCCTAGGCCGCGCGGCCTACGCGGAGGTCGGCGCAGAGGTGATTCCGAAACCGAAAAAATATATACCCATTCCTATGAGGAGCCCTCAGAGCTGAAGTGTGCCCCTCCCGCCACGCCCAAGCAGTCCTTTTTCGTGCATTAACATCCCCTCCCCCCCAAAGGAACTATGGAGGCCGCGCCCGGGACCCCCCCGCCGCCACCATCAGAGTCGCCGCCGCCGCCATCGCCGCCGCCGCCATCAACGCCTTCGCCTCCTCCGTGTTCCCCCGACGCCTGCCCGGCCACCCCGCACCTCCTCCACCACCGCCTCCCGCTCCCTGACGACAGGTCAGGCCCCCGGCCCGGCCGGGGCAGCGTCCCCGGGGGGAGGAAGAGGAGGAGGAGGAAGGGGGGCGGCCGCCATGTTGGGCCGGGCCGCGGAGGAGGAGGAGGAGGAGGAGGAAGGGCGGGGTCGGTGGGTGTCTCTCGCTCGCTCGCTCGCTCTTTCTCGCTTGCTTTCTCTCCTGGCCTCATGCGTTTCCCCCCCCTCGCGGCGCTCGCCCGCTCTCCCTCGCTCTCGCTCTGTCTTTTTTGGGCGCCATGCTGAGGGGAAGGTGAGGAGGCGCCCCCCGGACCCCCGCGCCCGCCCGCCCGCCCTGGGGAGGGGGCGCTGGGGGGGGGGCTGCGGAGGCCCACGGGGGTCCTGGCTGCCCCAGCGCCCGGAGCTGGCAGCCATGGGCCCGCCTGCCCGTCGCCTGGCTTCGGGGAAGGGGATGGGGGAGGGGCTCCCGGACCCTTTTGGTTGGGGGGGGATCTCGAGCAGTAGCCCCGCTCTTAGGGGTTTGGAGTTGGGGGTCTCCCAGCCCTTGGCAGTATCCTTTCCCCTGGGGGAGGTGTCCCCTGCCCTACTTGGAGAGGTACCCTAGTTTTCTTAGGCAGAAAGTGGGGGTTCGTTCAGTTCTCTCTCCATCCTTTTAGTGGGGGGGTCCTTCGGGTGGGGGCACTCGCACTTTTTTTTTGGCGGGAGGTGTTTCCTCGCTATACCCTAGAGGGCAAAATTGGGGGGGGCAGATCTCTAGCCCCTTTGCTGGAAGCCCCTGCCTCCTTTGGGGAGGAGCCCCTTCCCCGTGTTTTCTCTTAAAGGCAGGGGTCCTCTCGTTTTTCGTAGGTAGGTGATGCGTTTTTGGCGGGTGGGGGGGGGGCTGAGGTTTGGTTTCCCTTCCTTGTAAGGGAGAGGAAGTTGGTCTCTTCTTTCTCATGGGGTTCCCTCCTCTTTCGGGCTAAAATGGGGCGCCATCCCTTCCGGGAGAGAGAACGAGGTTTTTTTTTTTTGTGCTTTGGCAGGGGGTGAAAGGGAGCGCCCCCCCTTCCCCTTTATTTAAAGTGCGAAATGGGTTCGCCCCACGCCCTTCTCTGGAGGATGATAAAGGCGCCAGCCCGGCGCGTTTCAGGGCGAGGTTGGGGCCCCCGTTTTCCCTTGCTCCAGAGGGTTGGGGTGCAGGGTTTGCCCTCCCTTTCTTGGTGGGGCAGGGGAAGAGGTGTCTAGAGAGTGGATTTGGAAATGGAAGGTTTTCCACCGGCAAGAAAGGCAGGCAGAGGAGGAGTGGGGGTGGGGAGGGGAAGAGATCGCGCTGGACAGATGGCTGCCCCACAGCAGCCCGGGCTGGGGAGTCGCTTGAGGACCCTCCCCTAGGTAGGGGTCTCAGCTAGGGCTTCCTTGCCAGGCACGACGGCCCCTTCTCCCCACTTCCACCTCCCCTTTTCCCTTTCTCCTTCACAGACCATACTTTGCCTTTTAAAAGAAATGCCACCCACATTCAGAGACACAAGTGCAGCAGTTTGGTGAGCTTTTACAAAAAATTTTTTTTGTTTTCTGTTTTGTTCTAATTAAATGTATCGTCCTGGGAATCGCAGCCCATCGCAGCCTGCCTCCAGTTCAAGGAAATAAACAGATTAGCAAAGGTCTGTGCGCTAAGCCCACGTTGGGTTTCCGGGCCCCCTCGTGGGGGCAGGTGCATTACTCAAAGGTGCTTACACGCTTTATTCGACCTCTAAGGAGTTCTCTTATGTCAGAAGTGTATGTCTTACAATGGGTTGGGATGGTAAGTAGCCTCTTTTATTGAGTAATTCAATTATCTCCCTCTTTTTGTCCCTTTCCTGCCTGCCTTCCTCCTGCCTTTAGACCAAAGTGATGCTTGAGTAAATTTATATGTTCGAATCAGGATTCTAAACCCAGTTGAGCCCTTTAAGACTTGCACATCCTTTTGATCTTTAATTTTTTTAATTTGTCGTACACAGTTTTCCTAAAGGAAGAAAAAAAAGCGTTACTGTAACATGACAAAAACTTATGTAAAAGGCCCATATGTTTTCAAGCCCTTGGTACCCTCTCTCCATTTCAGTCCATTGCTTTGTCTCCAGCCTTCATCTTTGAAGAAAGTGGATACTTCAGGTCCATTTGTAGGGGACGAGGTTAACTGAATTTGGTTTATGATACTTGCATTCGAGTTAAGGTTCTCCCTCCCCTCCACTCCCCACTCCCCCCCCCAAAAAAGATTGTGGTTCAAGTAGATCCAATTCGCTCCTTTTACTCCAATGTCTCTTATGGTGATGGACGTTTAAATTAAGCAAGTCATTTGTAAAGTACTGTTTAAGCACCAAATCTGTAAAGCGTGTCAAGCCCCAATCTCCTCTCCCTGTCTCCACTGTTCCTTTGTTCGAAAGCACATGCCTGACCGTGAAAAGTTGATGCAAACACGCCCAGTCATGGTGGAGAGAACACTTCCTCCAGCCCCCTGCCCCCCCCCACACATACAAGATAAAAACAGCAACAGAAATGACTTGCAGAACCAAACACTGTACTTCTGATGTGTTTTACAAGCATAAGTTCTTCCGTTAAAAGACAAAACACGTTGAAGTTCCATTTTCCGTCTTGCCCACTTTTGGTCCCTGGTGTACTTTGGTAGCGAAAACTTTTTATAACACACAGCCCAATTTTCCCCTCCGAAAGATCCTGTTTCCTTTTTTTCCATTCTTAGGAGAAAAAAAAGTTCACTTACGTTGGGATGAGGAACTGTAAACTGCAATTCAGTGGGCCACTGGTTTTATTCTTTCTCTCCATATACTCACAACCTAACTGCTGTGAAGTGGTGATCTTAGGTATGTAAAATCAGTTGTGGGAGGAAGAAGCATCCACACAGTACAGTATCCTGCAAAAAAAATGTCTGAAGCACAAACTGAACACACCATCCAGTGCACAGGGTCAGCCGAAAAGGAATTGCATTTATTTGAAGTTTTCCCTCCTTGGTGAAATTCCTCCTCCAGGAGCCAAGTGCAGAAACTGGATGCTAACAGATGAACCTTCCAAGTTTCGAGGACGACTAAGTTGTCGAAGGATGCTTGTTTAACTTTACTTGAAAATGAAGTGTGGAGGAAATGGGATTTCTTTTGTAAGTGAAAATTTTAGCAGTCATTCGTTGAACTTAAAAGTATTTCCCCCAAACGTTTAAAAAGTACTCAGGCATATCAACACAAGGGTTTATTGTTTTTTCGTTCTCAAAGGACTCCCATGAAAACCAAGAAGCCCCAGTAATTATGTCAAACTGTACTTCAATGGTCTTTGTTTTTGAAATGTCACAGTACTGCCTTTTTTCCCCCCCTAAACTGATGTACCAGTACTAGTTAAAATTCAAATTAATGGATGTTGCAAAAAAAAGGGTGTCACTCAGAATCCCTGATTTAACAGCACCTCTTAGACACTTGAAATCTTTAAAATTGTTATATTCTCTGTTGGAGAGGTTTAATCGGAAAGCAAATTAAAATATTCCCAGTAGAAATACAACCAATTGTGACCCTGAAAATACGGATATTCTGGTCCTAAAAACCCTTTATTTTTTACTCTCCTCAAATTCGTTCTTCAAAAGAAAACTAGGATTCCCCCAACAGGGCTTTCAGTCAGACTGTCCTGTCTCCCAGATAGGGTTTTGATTTGCTCGGAAGGTTAAGTTTTTGATTCTTGACAAGCCAAGATTTTTAAGTACAGATAGCTCTTCTAGAAGGACACTCCTGTGGCTTTTGCTTAGCCTGGAAGGCTGATCCCAAGGGGGAACTGTTTTGCACCTGTGGAAATGAAGGTTTTTCCCAGCCGTTGGCCTACCTGGCACATTAGAGCTGAATGGTTGACTCTGAGTTTGTTTCCATCCAGTGGAATGTAGACAGTTTCATATTGAGCTGGTTTAGTAATTTATCCTTAAATAATGCCTCCACGTTCTCTGCTCCTTTCTCTTAGATCTTTTCCCTGCCCCGGTAGGGGAGGAATGGATGTCTCAGGGTGGCCTTATTTGCTGTTCCCCTCTGCTAGGTTTTTGTGGCTATTAAGTCCCTAGAACCATCTCCCATAAGCCAGATCCGGTTACGGCAAATACCTGTATGGTGAAAATCGCTAATTATTTCCAAGCCTTTGTGGATAGCTCTAGGTCAAACCATATTCCAGAGAACCTGCGTTTTGGTCCCTGTGGATAAAATTGTCTAGTACCAGAGCGACGGGTTGACCCAGAGTAGGAAGTTGAGTGACAGAGTAATTCAGAGCAAACAGTAAGTGAATGGCTGAGTTTCTAAGTGAGCAAGGTACTTGCCCGTACCTTGGCAACAGAGCTCCTGCCACAGTAGGAGACGAAAGGCTGGTTTCTGGCGTTCGTGGTAGTTGGCATTTAATAAGTTGATTGATTCAAGCATCCGGAGGAACAGTCTGCTCATCGGTGGTGGGAGTCTTGTCAGAATCAATGACTTGAGGCCGGTTTCATAATTAAAACCTACTGGAAAGAGTGGAAAAGCTGCCTGTTTGGGTGAGCCTTTATCTAAAGGTCATTTGGTTAAGTCCAAGGTAAAAGTGGGACTGTCTGGGGGGAACCAGATTTTCCTGGATTTGGCTTTCCAAATTTATCGGCCTCGTCTTTGCTTCGCAACGATTTTACTCTGATGGTTACTAAAGATGGCAGCTCTGGAAACAGTGCGCAGGGTTTCTTAATAGTGATAGGGGATTATGTGGGCAGTTTTTACATTTCTTCCTCGATCAGTTGATGACAAAACCAAGACGTGGCCCCTCGGATGGTATAGACTTAGTCGCATCCTGCTATTGGAATAATTTATTATTCCAATACAGGATATTTGCTGGGAGCATAGTTTGCTTCTCTTGGCCAAATTGCTCAGGGTAGAGAATCTTTCTTGTTTTGTTTTGTTTTGTTTGTTGTTTTTTTGGTGACTGTATCTGTGAACTGGTGACTCAGCTCCCTATTTGTTAAGGCAAGTGGTGACATCTTCTGAATGTCGGGGGTGACAACAGGATAGGAAGGAACACTGTGGCCTTTGGAGACAGATAAGGTTGTGTTCAGGCCTGGCTCTCCCTGCAGTGGGCACCGAGGATAATGCCCGTTTCTCAGGGTCATTGCGGTCAAGTGGGCATACACAGGATGCCCACACAATGCCCGGCATTCGCAAATCTTGGTTTCTTTATCTTGCTGTCCCTACTAGCAAAAAAAACTACATAAAATTTATAGTCTGGTATGTAAACAGAAACAAGCATAACATCTGTGTTTTTGAGGGAAGTCAGTTTATCTTCCACCTCTTAGGTTTCTGGTCAGCTTATTTAATTGCAGGGAGCAGATCGGGGTGGAAACTCCGTGGTAGCCATCTTAAGGCATGTTTTGCTTGCTGAACAGACAGGTGCTGGAAGAGTCATGGCATCTTGAGGTTATGCTAACGACCTTCCCGTGTTCCTCTTTGGCAATTAGAATCCAAGTCTTGCTATGACCATGGTAGGCCTCCTGAGAGCTGCGAAAGCAGGGCTGTAGCACCTAACCCACTGCTGACGGGTCACATCACCTTTTAAACAAGTCCTTTACCTATGCTCTCCAGAGTCTTGAGAAATGAGCAAGGCCTGTCCCAGCCCCACGATTCCTTTGCCCCTTGGTAATTTGGCTGAGTCAGTTAAGGCTTTGTTCATTCAGCAGTCAGGCTTGTCCCGTGCTTTTTTTGGAGCAGAAAAGTTTTCAGAGTGTGCAGGGAGCTCTTCTCTCCTGAGGACTTTATTTAGATTTGGGCAAAGGTGGTTACTGCCTGTAGCAGGCCTCAGATTTCCTTCCCTTGTTTGACACCTGCAGCTTCTGGCCACGGTCAGGGGTTTGCTGCCCCTATGGCAGCTCTGGATACCCACCTGCGAAGTAGGTGTCTTAAAAATGAACTGCAAGGTGAGGCTGAGTGGCTGGATCACGGGTAACCGGTAGATCCACCAGTTTGCTGAGCACCTGGTTCCCTCGTCCCTGTCGTCCCTGTCGGGGGGTCCCAGAAACCATAAACTCCAGAAGCATAAAGCCTAGTAAGGCATGGATTCCATTTGTTCCCTCTAAGCCAGGGTTGGTCCTCTTCTGGGAGAGAGATGGTGGGGAGCGGTGGACAGCATGGACGTGGGAGTCAGGCCGGCCGTATGAGACTTCGTGAGTCATTGACTGCTAGTCTTCCCAAAGGTGTGACAGGGTCTCTTGTGCAGTCCTATGAAGGGCAGCGATTACCTGCCAGGGACCTTCGGAGTGCTTCACCCCAGCCCTACCCTGAGAATTTGAAACAGAAGTCACTTTTTTTTTTTTTTGACAGAGACACAGCGAGAGGGAGAACACAAGCAGGGGGAGTGGTATAGGGAGAAGCAGGCTTCCCGCTGAGCAGGGAGCCCGATGCGGGGCTTGATCCCAGGACTCTGGGGTTATAACCTGAGCTGAAGGCGGACGCCCAACAGCTGAGCCACCGAGGCGCCCTAGAAATGAAGTCACTTGTCCAAGGTTGCAAAGCTAGGGGGGTGTGGAACCAGAGTTAGAACCTGGGCAGCCTGTACCCAGACCCAAGCTCTCTACCCAAATGCCATCCTGGAGCTGACGCTGCGGTGTGCAGCCATTAGTAAGATATGAAGTCCCATTTATTGATTTGTCGCCTGCATTTGAAACACAAAGACATGAGAGAAGATAGAAAAAAGCAGAGTACGGTGAAGTTAAAGCCGCTCCAGAAAACTTGTTTGAGAGAAATGTAAAGGAGGAGATGTGGGTCAAGGTCAAAGTTGAAAAGCTGTTGCTGGCAGGACAGGGGTGGGCAGTCTGTGGCTCTCTGATCAAAGCCCGCCCACCTGGCTTTTTATTTTTTAATTCTAAGTGCAGTTTTATTGGAACATAGCCACGCCCATTAATTTATATGGTCTGTGGCTGATTGTGTGCTGAACAGCAGAGTTGAGTAGCTGGGACAGAGACTCTGTGGCCCTCAAAGCCTACAGTGTTTACTCTTCGGCCCTGTAAACAAGAAGGTTGCTGGCCCCCCGCGCTGGTCTGATGTGCCTACTACCTGCACAGCAGCTGCCATGATTTTTGTTGTGGCAGGGGTGGTGGGTGGGAAGACAGGCGACTAAGGGAATACAGGTACTCCCTTTAAAGTTGGTCCCGACTGGCTGGCCCAGTTAGTAGAGCATGCATCTCTTGATCTTGGGGTGGTGAGTTTGCGCCCCACCTTGGGTGTAGAGACTAAGAAAAAAAAAGTAAGCCTCTGAGAGAGAGGGGTGTGCTGTCCCTCTGTGACCTGGCGCAGCTCCATCAGTCCTGTGTTCCACTCCTTCCAGTGCACGTAGAGGCCGAAGCCTGGGCTTTCGAACCTTTAAATCAAAGGGATTTTCATTTATTACAAGTCACTGGAGACTTGAAGCCATTGTGGAAGCAGATCCCAGCTAACACATCCCTGTTAGGGCCCGACCCCAGGGAGCTGGGGCCAGACGTGAGTGACACTTGGCTCAATGTCATTTGCAGGTGGCTTGGGTTATTGCCCTCCTCAGTTTCCTAACATCAGGGCTTAGGTTTCCTTGGGATTCCGGGCCCTGCCATTGCAGGGCACGCCAGAGCAGTCCCAGAAACTAGCTTCTTGGCAACGTGGGTCGGGCTGCTTTCCTTGGGGGGTGCCAACTGCTGGCCACTTTCACCTCGGTTGATGTGTCAATTGCGTATGGGCTCTTGTCCCCCTCTGGCCTCTCAGGGGGCCCTCCATAAACCCTCAGAAATGAGTTTTCGATTAAAGACCAGCGCTCAATCACCTCCTTGGAGTTTGAAGTAATCCAGGTTACTGCCTGGGAAGTGGTCCAGCGTCCGTGTTGATGCAGCTAACAAAGAGGGTGTGCAGAGCTGAGGTTGATGCTGGGTTTGTGTGGAATATATCACAGGGGCCCAGCCAGTCTGAGTCTGGCCCTGTGCTGGGCCCTTGGAAAGTCAGGTAACTCCCAGCCTCTGATGTGCCCTCCGAGGAGCCCACCGTTGACTGGAAGTCAACAAAGAGTTGCATACAGATAATTGCAGTTCTCCTTAAATTCTTTAGTGGTGTATGAACAAGGAATCTTAGTTGTCCGAGGCCCGGTTTCTTTTAAGTTGAAAATATGAATACTTTGTCTTAGTTGAACGTACGTTGAGTGGAACCAAACTGATTTCTTCAGAAAAAGTTCCAGACAAGGAAGAGTCTTGGTTCCCAGGTTCAGTGATTCAGTTTTCCTTTCTGGAATAACAGAAATCAACCCTCCTTGGATGAGAACCAGCATCTTTCCAGCTGTAAGCAGTCTGAGGCATGGTTGGCGTGAGAAGATGGTTAGGAAACTCTCTGTTGAGAAACCAGTTTCAGGGATTCATCTGACAGGAGGAACTTGGATCAGAGAGATATCTTTTTTTTTTTTTTTTTCCAGAGAGATATCTTTATCAAAAACAGGAGTCATGTTCAGAGTGAGTGGGAGTGGAAGAATAGCCACTCAGGCAAAGGAAATGACCCTTGACTCTGTGAGACTCCTCTAGCAGGCCAGGTTTTCCCTCGATCAATTTGTTTGACGCTCTACAGAAATGCTCGAAGAGGTTTGTGTGCTTGGACCAACCCCAGTATGGTGCTGCACCCTTTGGGAAGAAACATTTCTTCTGGCGTTGGACAGCTTGGGAATTTCCTTCCCTGGGATTCCTCTTGCTTTCTGTCTGTCAGGGGAGAAGACCCTTTACTTGGGTTTTGGCTAGGATTCCTTGGAACTTTTCTGTGCACCTCTTATTCCCTGAACTATCCAAAGTCTTTGGTCAGAGTTTCAGGTTTCCCAGTTCCCTTTATTCGATGTTGGAAGGACTGTAATTGCCTCGTGTCTTTGCACAACGATAGTTTTCCTCCTAAGGACTTGCCCTGGGCCAGGGTAGTGCTAAGTGCTTGATTTACATGGTCTCAGGAAATTCTTCCCCTGAGAATTCATCTGTCCCAGAGGTTCTATCGCTGCCTTCACTTCGCAGTTGAAACCTGGGGCACAAGAGTGTTAAGGACCTTGTCCAGTGTCTTACTATCTCACTTTGCCCCTTCTTGGGATACTGTTTCATTTAATCCGTTTTCTGTGCATCAGTTTTATCTTTGCCAGCCCAGTTACGAATTTCTTTTCTTTTTTTTTTTTTTAAAGATTTTATTTATTTATTTGAGAGAGAGAGAATGAGAGAGAGCACATGAGAGGGGGGAGGGTCAGAGGGAGAAGCAGACTCCCTGATGAGCAGGGAGCCCGATGCGGGACTCGATCCAGGGACTCCAGGATCATGACCTGAGCCGAAGGCAGTCGCTTAACCGACTGAGCCACCCAGGCGCCCCCAGTTACGAATTTCAAGGCAAGAGTTTTGTCGGTTGGCCGGTTGAGTTACTCTCTTCCAGATAATTTCTAATTATCTCAGGGGTAGAGGTGAAGAGTTGGGCCTGGAGTTGGAGAGTCCAGGACTTGTTCCAGTTTTGCTTCTTCCTGCTGTGACCCCATAGGTAGATTTCTTCTCTTTGAGCCTCTCCGTAAAACAGGATGCTGAGGACCCATGACAAATGTTAGGTTTGTTACTGCGCCTTGGTGCGAGACGAGTAGAAGGGAACTCAGTAGTATGGTGCCTGGCTAATACAGAATGTTCGTAATGAGTACTTCCCACTGCTTTTGGTGTATAAGGCCCTGAGGTATCCAGGCAGGTTTTGTCATTGTGGAAATGAGAGCAAGAGGTAAGGCCTTGTTGAGGGGTGATGGAGCCTCCCCCCCCCCCCTTTCCCTGACCCCAGACTCCAGCTCTGCCTTCCTTGGCAGCCTCTCCTCACCTTGCTGAGGCTGTCCCCACTCAGGCCATCCTTTTTTCTTTTTTTTAACCTATTATGGAAATTTTCTAGCATTTTCATGAGAGGAGAAAGGCCATCATCTACCCATTTTCAACAATTATGTACCTTTTGCCAATTCTGGTTCATCTCACTACATCCCCCCCTCTGCCTTGCGAATTTTAAAGCAGATTTCACATCATTTCACCTGCAAGCTCTTCGGCACATATTTCTAGCTTAAAGAGCTTTTTTTCAATAGAACCACAAAGCCGTGATCCTCTCTAACAAGGTTAACAGTAATTACTTAATATCTGAAATACCCAGACCTGGTTCAGATTTCTCCGTCATGGCCCACATTGACTTCTGGCAGTAGGTGTGTTCATATCCAGGTCCCAGCACTGGGCGGCCTCTTCTCACATTGTTAAAGTGAGGGCTCGGGGTACTGGTGGTCATTGGGCTTCTCTTCTCCCATGCTTGGTTTGCGCTTGGCTGCTCGGGTGGGGTGGTGTCTGTTACGGAGGCAGGTTACCATGGAAGTGGTGTGATGTCACAGTCTCTTGTGACCCCACCTGAGAATGTTGGGGGAAAGGGAGACACAGAGCCCATTTGCTCTTGATTTCTGGTCGATGAACCTAGGTAGTAAGGACACTGAAAAACATGTGCAAGACCCAGAGGCTTATTTCAAGAATTTCCTGCCTCTGAAAATCCCTCAGCGAGGTTCCTCCCCAACCCCTGGGGCTGCTTCACCTCAGCGTCAATGCAGGGAAAGGCTCTGTGCCTTCGCTCCTAGTAAACAACTGCCCCACACGGTTGGATTTGGGGACTTCTGCATTTAGACCTGTCGTTAAACATTTGAAGAGGCCGAGCCTCCTTGTAATTTTGTAATTTTGTCCCTAGTTAATAGGTCATTCAGAGCCTACCCAGGCAATTTGTTGAGCGCTTGGGCAGTTAATGATCATAACCCTGACCTTCACATTAACCTAGCCACCTCTTGTCAAGGGCTCTCATGATCTTCAGGTAACAGCCACTGCTCCCATGAGTTTCCATCTTTTTTGTGTGTGTGTGCCCTCCCCCTTTTTTTTGTAAACCAAGGTTGAGCCACAAACTCGGGCCCCTTCTAGCTTCCATCCAGTTCTCTTGTCTAGAGAATTTCCATGTTGGGAAGCTTCATTTTTTTTTAAGGGGCCTTTGTCCATTCTTCCTGGGGCTCAGCTCACCCTGTGCCTTTCCTTCCTGGTCAGCCACTCGGTTACTTTGTCTTACCACCTAAATTAGAGCTAAGGAAGGGGAGATACTGGTTTGTCGGTTTCGGCAGCAGGATTTGTCAGGAGAGGACCGCGCATGCACGGTTGGGCCAAGTGAAGCAGGAACTAGTTGGCCAGCAGTTAGCAGTGGCCCCCAAGGGGAGTTGGCTGTAGCTTCTCCGTAGAGAAGACACTTTCCAGTGAGCATCCGGGCCAGTTTAGGGTTATCCATGCAGAGGCACACTCGTGGTAGCTGGTTCTTAAAACCAGTAGCTGCTTTTCGTCTGGTAGTTGGTGCCTTCCTCATGTCAGGGGCTTTATCCATATTATCTCATGTAACCCGAAAAATCCTTGTAGGTACCACAGTTATTCCATTCCACAGACGGGAAAACCAAGGCTAAGTGTACCAAGAGCGCTGCTAGGGAAGCAGCAGAGCTGGTACTCGGCCTGCAGGAAGAAGCCCCATGCCCAAATCTGTAGGCTGGTGGGTGGGGCCAACCTACTTTGAATCGTGAGGTTTCTTCACCCAGTAACTGTTCTTGCCAAGCCCATGGTGTATGATGACTTCAGCACTCTCCTGTGCCCTGTGGAGTGGCCAGTCGGCAGTCCTTAGAGTGGGCATCCAGAGCTGGTCTTTGACCCGAGAGGAGGGGCTGGCTGTCACCAGCTCTGTGAATGGGAATTTAAACGCCCTGGAAGCCTAGTCCAGGAGGCACGAGACAGATCTGACCCTCGGCTAGTCATTGGCCTCTGCCCATTCTCTCCTGGGCGCTGGTTCCAAGGCAGTCCCCGGCTTGGTTGGCTTCCTGTCCCTAATGGCCCTGGCAGGCCGACCCCGGTGCAGCCATCCTGGGACGTTGCCAGTCCGGGCCCTGGGGATAAGGCCGTCCCGGCTCCGGCTGACGCTGCAGGCTTTCTCCTGCGTGCTTGTCTCAAGAGGGCTTGGCAGGTCTAGATTGAAATGATTAGCGAGACAGGGCTTCCCCCACTTCTCTTGAGGGATTATGTCACAGTCTATTAGGCGCGCTCCCTCGGTGTTTAATCCCACTCTGACACGGGTTTTGCTGGCAGTCTGCGAAGTGGCACCGCTGAAGCCCGGCTGCTGTTTGTGGAGGCTGCTTTTGTGCAGGGCGTGTCCGTGGTCCCCAGGATTTCCGCCCCCCGTCCCAGCGGGTTTGGTCGTCTTGCCTTTTTTTCCCTCGTTCACTGCTTAAAGGAAAACAGACCTGTATTCATGCAGGACATTGAGCTGGGAGTTTCCTGCAGTAGCAGAGGGGCATCCCCGCAGGTGACCAGAGCCCGGGGCTTTGAGAAGTTTGAGAGCGCAGCGTGGCCAGATGTGCTGAGAATGCACAGTGGGCACCGGAGTGTCCCCGGTCTCTGTCCCCTGCAGTCTCCCGTTTCCCTTCGTAAGTCACCAGCAGTTGGTTTATACTGTTTATTTTCCAGTTTGTCCCAGGTCCATCTCAGGAAACAAAGTTCTTTTTTTTTTATTTTTTTAAAGATTTTATTTATTTATTTGACAGAGAGAGACTCGGCGAGATGGGGAACACAAGCAGGGGGAGTGGGAGAGGGAGAAGCAGGCTTCCCGCGGAGCAGGGAGCCTGATGCGGGGCTCGATCCCAGGACCCTGGGATCATGACTTGAGCTGAAGGCAGACGCTTAACCAACCGAGCCACCCAGGCGCCCCAGGAAACAGAGTTCTAAGCATTCACTCCCCGTTTTGTAAAAAGTTACATGGTAGATTCTCGCTGAGCCCAGATATCCTGGAGGTGTTAGTACAGATAACGCAGAGACTCCCTCTTTGGCCGAAAGTCTTCGTAGGGTGGATTTGAATGAAAAGGTCTTCTTCTGGAAGCATTCTAGGGGCTGGTCAAGGCTTTGGAGTCATTTGGATGGTCTTTGTGCCCCGCCCCCAGGTGTTAGCTGCAGAATGAATGGCCTGCGCATTCAAGCAGGCGGGCGTGTGGCAGCAGGACAGGGGCGGTGGCCTCGGCTGACCTTGGGCAGGACCTTTCTCTGCCCTGTCCTGGTGTCCTCGCCCTGGAGTGGGCAGAGGTGAGGGAGTGTCTGGAGTGTCTGGACTGCCTGCCCCTGACAAGTCCTTTCACCTACTCCCCTTTGAACTCCTCCTGTCTGAAAGAAGACAGTTGAAGGGGTCTTGCCATTGGAGCCTTATTTTCTTGAATCAAGGCTTCTGGGAGCTCGGGGAAGTTCTTGTCTTCCTGCGTTCCCTCTACCCCTGCCTTCCCTGGGATGCTGCGTGATTTTCACCATGTCCCTCTACCCTTTTTCCTTTCCAGACTGTTGTCAAGAGTGATGCTCTTTTTAGCTTCTCTTCATGGAAGGCCAGCCTCTGTCTGTCCAGTTTGTCTCTGGGCCTTCCTCCGCTCCATAATGTCCGTCTGTATGGTCTGGCCGCCGCTCCCTGTGTTTGCTCCTGAGGTGTGGTGACCTGGCCTGCCCACAGTGTTCCCAGCAGGGACACACATCATGTTTGCTCCAGAACACCCCCCCCCCCCAACTCCAGGCAGCAGAGAGTGTGCCATGCTGCCCTGTAACAGCCACTCCCTCTGGCTGGCCAGCTCACCAAAGCCAGTTTCCCCAGTTGGGTGGTACTTTTACTGCAGGCAAGGCCACTCCAGCCACACCCTGTTCTGTGGGCCGCACCCAAGCCGGTGCCGGAAGGTGCCTCACTTGTCAGGAATGCTGGCTCCTCTCAGCTTTGCTCTGCATCTTCCTGTGGGGCTGACCACTGCCCCCCGCAACCTGGTGGTTTGCAAGGAAGCCACACGAGGCGCCCATCGGTCACTTCCCTGTCTTGTTTCCTTTGAAACATCAGAACAAATTTTGTGTCCTGAATTGTGTGTGAGAGAGCTGCCCTTGACCTCTGCTGGGGTATCTGTGGGTTTGGGGCCACTTGGGTTTTAAGCCGATCTGACCTCATTGAATTGGGAATGAGAGTTAAGAGAGCAGCACCACCCCGGGGTAGACAAAAGGGGTGGTGCGAGCGACGGCGTGAGGGACTCTGGGAGAATCACCAGTGTGTTGTTTCTCCACGCAGCTCAGTAGAACCTGCAGGGGCTCTGGGGACCTGCTCGCCTGGTGGGCTTGTTCTCACACTGACCCCGGTCTTCTCTGAGTAGTGAGCTCTTTTCTCCACGGATTCGATCCCTTTGTGGGTAGCCTTTTGGGTCCCGGGTTCATTACGCCACTGTTTCTGTTCTCGTTGTCTTTGTTTGGGTCCTAATTAATAAGGAAGGAACTTTTTATATTCTCACACATTCTCTTGCATGGTCATGCAGGAGGAACTCTGGGAGCTTTTTAAAGATTTGAAAACTTAATTTATTTTTTTAAACCAACTCCTGTACTTGTGAGAACTGTGTCTGTGGGTTTGGCTAAAAACTGGAATCTATTTTTAGTTGCTTTCCTTCTTAACCCTATTTATCCCCTCACCTCCACCCCATCCCGTAGATATTTAGATATTTAGAATGTCCTGTTGGCAGTGTCTGGAAAGTGCTGTTATTTTTTAAAGTACTAGGGATGGGGGTGACATGGGGGAGGTAACAAAGGAAACCTGTAGGATGGGGAGCCAGAAGGAATCCCTGGGGTCAGAGCAGTGGGGTAGGGGGACCCCTTCTGTGGGCACTCACAGCTGTTAGGAGAGGACCTCAGGAGGGGTCTGGGGCCTGGGACCCTTTCCTTGCCCCTTCCCTTTCTCCAGCTGCTCGGTTGCCCCCCAAATCCCCAGCCCGGAGCTGTGCAGCTAAGGGTGTGGGTCAGACCTCGAAACCAGAGCTTATCACTAGCACTTCTTTATGGGGCTTTGGTAAAAGACAGCGTCCTCAGGTGCGGTCCAGGCCTGACCGTGGGTTGGGCCGGAGTCTGGGGGTCACCCCTGGTTCAGAGCCACAGCCCTGTCTCCACTGTCCACAACCACCACCCTCAGCTCACAGGACTCCTCCATAGGGCTTGGGGCCATGCCAGTGACCTCAGGCCACTGTGCCCCACTACACTCGGGGACGGACCATGTTCCCTGAGACAAGCAGCCTCTGTGGCCAAGTACGCTGTGGAAATGCTCTAACACGGGTTGTACAGGTTTCTTGACGATGAGACTTCTGGAACTTCTGTTAGAGCATTACGCACTGTGAAGCCCCAGGATGGGACTTTCCTCACCTCATTTGACCACAGAACCTTGTCACTTTTCTTCTGAGAACCTTAGTCCTTTGGAGCCCTTTGATATGTCGTGGCTTAGAGTCGTCCGATACCAGTGGCAGTACCTTTAAAATCCAGTGGTGTCGGGCCCCCACCCGCTGCCCCCAGCCGGGTTACATGAAAGCAAGTGCTGCCCTTTTGGGGGGGGGGGATGTGGGGTGGGACAAGAGGCAGTGGCCCCCACGTCCTCCCGAGGAAGGCCTCGCTCACAGCAGTTGGGCTCCCTGTTCCCGTCAGCCGTGGCTAGCCCAGAGCCCGCGGACGGTTCCTCTCACACCCTGGGTTCATATTGGCTTTGGGGTTGGTTTATAGGGAAGATGGTGAGTTGGAAGAAGGTGAATTGGAAGACGATGGGGCCGAGGAGACCCAGGACACCTCCGGAGGGCCCGAGAGGAGCCGGAAGGAAAAGGGGGAGAAGCACCATAGCGACTCGGACGAGGAGAAGTCTCACAGGAGACTGAAGCGAAAGCGCAAGAAAGAGCGGGAGAAGGAGAAGAGGAGGTTGAAGAAGAGGAGGAAATCCAAGCACAAAGTAGGTCCGGGAGGGCGCGCTGGGGCCGGGCTGAGAGCCCCAGGGGCCAAGTTTGTGTTGTAGGCCAGAGGGCACTCTTAATACTGCTGGTTCTTCCTTCCCCAAATTGGATAAAGAGCTTTTTTTTCCTTAAAGAGTTGGTAGCTCATGCTCTACTGCCACTAAATGCCCCTAGGTGAGGTGTTTCTCATGGTGCGCAGAGCCCTTCCGGCACATTCCAGCAGTTTGTCCCTGGGCTGACTGCCTGAGGGGCGGGCCTGCAACAGTCACTGAGTTCCTCTCCCCTGTCACTGCAGCGCCATGCTTCTTCCAGCGATGACTTCTCTGACTTCTCTGATGACTCGGATTTCAGTCCCAGCGAGAAGGGGCACCGCAAGTACCGAGAGTACAGCCCCCCGTATGCGCCGGTGAGTAACTGCTGCTCAGGGGCCCCCCACGGAGCTGGGAGTGGGCGCCAGGCCTGGGTTTGCTGAGCACTTGCTGTGTGTTGAGCACTCTTGCACAGCACGTCACGTGGATTTTAAGCCTGCAAGATGAGATCCTTTTTATCCCCATTGTCCAGGTGAGGAAACAGATCTGGGGAAACCAGCCAGGTCGCAGCCCTGTAGTGCAGGAGCGGGGGTTTGGGCCCAGTCAGTGGCCTATCTCCATTGGCCATGCTCTTAAGAGTCTATTTCCCATGGCCTGGGCAGGACTCAGTATGTCCCCGTCCCCAAGAAAGCTGCTGATTAACCCTGTTACAGCTGACTGTTTGCCACTGTTCAGAAATGACCTTTCGTGGAAAATCGGCTAGAGAATGAAATGGTTTTACAGGAGTAAATTATCTCAAATGCTGTGGAGTCAGAAATGTTTATCCTATCATAACACTGAGCTTAGACGTGCATTTATATTTTTTGGTGTGTATGCTCTTCTCCCCCCAACCCCCAGCAAAACCTGTAAGAAGAAAAATCAACGTAGATTTTCAAGTTTTGATGAAAAATGCTTAAAAGCTCTAAAAAGTATCCTAAGTATCCCATGACTCCGTATCATCCATCCTAACGGATAAATTATTGTTTGATATTACAGTTGATGTTGATGATGTGCTAACAGGGATTCAGACTTAAACCTGACCGAGATAAGGAATGCAGGGTACACCACAGCTTCGATTGATAACTAGGGGTTGAGGCTTTTTTTTTTTTTTTTAAGATTTTATTTATTTGACAGCGAGAGCGGGAACACAAGCAGGGAGAGTGGGAGAGGGAGAAGCAGGCTCCCCCCCGAGCATGGAGCCCGATGTGGGGCTCGATCCCAGGACCCTGGGATCGTGACCTGAGCCGAAGGCAGACGCTTAACAACTGAGCCACCCAGACACCCCAAGGTTTTTTTTTTTTTTTTTTTAAGATTTTATTTTTAGGGGCGCCTGGGTGGCTCAGTCGTTAAGCATCCGCCTTCGGCTCAGGTCACGATCCCAGGGTCCTGGGATCGAGCCCCACATCGGGCTCCCTGCTTGGCGGGAAGCCTGCTTCTCCCTCTCCCACTCCCCCTGCTTGTGTTCCTGCTCTCGCTATCTCTCTCTCTGTCAAATAAATAAATTAAAAAAAAAAATCTTAAAAAAAAAGATTTTATTTTTAAGTCATCTCTACATCCAACATGGGGCTCGAACTCCTAACCCCGAGATCAAGAGTCTCATGCGCTGACTGAGCCAGCCAGGCGTCCCTGGGGTTGAGGCATTTTAATATCTGCTAACATAGTCATGAGTGTCTGTATATCTGTGTTTTGTATTTTTTCATTTTTTCATAATGAGTGTGGATCTTTAGGAATTAATAGGTTCTTTTAGAGCAGTTTTAGTTGTTTATTTTTTCCGACTTGAGAGAGAGTGGCAGGGAGAGGGAGATGAGTCCCTCATGCAGACTCCCTGCTGAACGTGGAGTCGGATGCGGGGCTCTATCCCACGACCCTGAGACCATGACCTGAGTTGAAACCAAGGGTCGGATGCTTAACCAACTGAGCTACCTAAGCATCCCAAGAGCAGTTTTAGATTTATAGAACATTGAGCAGGTAGTTCAATTCCCTACCCACCCCACCCAGTTTCTGCTATAACACTGTATGTTAGTGTGGTAGGCTTGTTTTAATTGATGAGCCAATCTTGATGTGTTATGAATTAGAGCCTGTGATTTACATGAAGGTTTCCCCTCTGTGTTTTACAGTTTTTTGGTTTCTGACAAAGGCTTAATGTTACACATTCATAATATATTATCATATAAAAGAGTTTCAATTCCCTAAAAATCTCCTACGCTTTACTTCCCCTCTCCTCCCTGAGCCTCTAGCAACCAGCAGCCTTTTTCTGTCTCTGTAGTTTTGCATTTTCCAGAATGTCAGATAGTTGGACTCTTAACAGCATTTAATTTTTCAGACCAGTTTCTTTTACTTAACAGTATATGTTTGTGGTTTCCCCATGTCTTTTCATAGCCCCATGGCTCATTGGCTTGTTTCTTTTGACTGCCGAATAATACTCCATTGTCTGGATGGACCACAGTTTATCCATTTACCTACTGAAGGCCGTCTTGGTGCCTTCCCTGTGTGTGTGTGTGTGTGTGTGTGTGTGTGTGTGTATCTAACTTCATCCAGTATCTCTTGACACTTTGGAAAGCATCCTTCAAAATGGCTTTCTGGTTTGGTTGCCAAGTAGGTCATTAATTGAATTCTAAGGCCCGAAGAAAATTTTGACAAAGGAGCACCCCTCTTGGAGGGCCTGGCTGGCTCAGTTGGTGGAGCATGCAACTTTTTTTTGTTGTTTTTAAGATTTTATTTATTTATCAGAGAGAGTGAGCATGAGCAGGGGAGAGGGACAGAGGGAGAGGGAGAAGCAGACTCCCTGCTGAGCAGGGGGGATGTGGAACTCCATTCCAGGACCCTGAGATCATGACCTGAGCCAAAGGCAGACGCTTAACTGACTGAGCCACCCAGGTGTCCCAGAGCATGCAACTCTTGATCTCAGGGTTAAGCTCAAGCCCCGTGTTGGGTGTGGAGATTACTTAAAACAAACAAAAAAACCACCCCTGTTGCCTACCAGGCCTCCTCCCCAAATGAGATTGCTGTGTATCCCTGGGAAATACCCCCTTCTCTTCCTTCCTCACTTCTTATCGCGGGGTCTGTGTGTCCCCATCTTCTTTCAAGCTGTGGCCCTTTCTGAAGCACAGAAACATCTGGGCCCAGCACCCACTGTCACTCAGGTGGGAACTAGCCCCCCTGAGTGGCTGGTGTCTCGCCCCCTGGGCGACAGAGACACCAGACAGATGTGTCAGTTTAGGGAACAACGGGGACCTTGGTGGTTTGGACTCGGGGCCCCGGGGCCGGCTCACCCCCTCTCCCCATCAGTCCCACCAGCAGTACCCCCCGTCGCACGCCACATCCCTGCCCAAGAAGGCCTACTCCAAGATGGACAGCAAAGGCTACGGCCTGTACGAAGACTACGAGAACGAGCAGTACGGGGAGTACGAAGGCGACGAGGAGGAGGACCTAGGAAAGGAGGACTATGACGACTTCACCAAAGAGCTGAACCAGTACCGGCGTGCCAAGGAGGGCAGCAGCCGGGGCCGAGGTGAGGCCCTGCCACTGCCCAGGGGCACGGGAGCAGACGGGTGGGGGGTGGCCGGGCCACCGCAGCACGGAGCTGAACGGACCCCTCGGCCTGGGGCTGCGGAGCCCTGCGTGTGGCAGAAGAGACAGGCGTCATTCAGTGCTGAGAGGAGTCGGAGTCCAGAGAAGGAGGGCAGGAACTCAGGGCTGGGGGCGTTGGAGTGAGCCACCTGGCGAGAGGCTCCAGTGCCCGGCCGAGCTTGGGATGGAGCCAGGTTGGGAGGAGGCGGGGAGAAGCTCGCGTGGCCAAAGGCTGTTTTCTTCATCCACTTCCTGGTCAGCTGTGAGGAGAAAGAGAAGAGACGGCTTCTTTCAGACCTAGGCCAGGATAACTGACAGCTGGCTGCCCCGGCCTCCTCCCCCATCCTCCCACCTCCTATCACGGGACAAGGTGGGACTGCCACACCTCTGAACCTTGAACCTGTGGCAGTTAGGAGGATATGGTGGGGGAGGGCAGAGCCCCAGAGACCCAGCCTGGCCTCTTAGAACCATCTCCAGCCTGCAGGGTTTTGCAGCCCATGAGGGAGGAGGGCTCCCAGGATTTTCTAGCTCCGCGGTTCTTAGCCCTGCCAAAGGCCCAGCTTACTGTTTGACTGGCTGTTCATTTAGTCTTTCTTGGGCAATCTTTCCTGGACGCCTCCCTGGATAAGCCATGCTCTTTGGGGAGATTCTAGACCAGTGCTGTCCAGTAGAAATCTAATGCAAGCCACCACATAATTTAGAATTTTCTAGTAGTCAAGTTAAACAAGTAAAAGGAGGGTAAAAAGGAAAAGGAAACAGGAGATTGATTTTAACAGTATATTTTATCTAATACATTCAAAATCTTATTTTAACATGTTATCCAAACAGACATAGTATTTTATATTCTCTTAATTTTTTTTTTTTTTTAAATGCAGAAAGGTGGTTCAATTAAAGCACAGGGACAGGACCTGTGGGCAGGAAGCTGCCTCTTTTTTTCTTTTATTTTTTTTTTGAAGATTTTATTTATTTGACAGAGAAGAGAGAGAGAGCACAAGCAGGGAGAGCAACAGAGGAAGAGGGAGAAGCAGGCTTCCCGCTGAGCAAGGAGCCCTACATGGGGCTCAATCCCAAGACCCTGGGATCATGACCTGAGACGAAGGCAGATGCTTAACCAACTGAGCCACCCAGGCGCCTTCTCTTTCTCGTTTTCAACTAAGTGCTGTAAATCCAGTGTGTGGTTCCCCTCACAACATCTCGTAGTCTGGTCATGTTTCACTGGCTCTGTAGCCACATGTGGCTGGTGGCCACTGTATTGGACAGTGAGTGCAGCTTTCAGTGGACAGGTGCCCCTGTGGCAGTGGAGTAGGTGTGCGTCCAGGATGCTGAGGCCTGAGGCCCCCATTGAGGGCACGTGGATGAGGCAAGGGGGCGACGGGACCAGCTGCCTGGAGCTGGTGGGGAGGCTTGACGGGGAGATGACTGACCTCAGGGGCAGAAAATGGGCTGACTTCTCTCTTGCTGGTGGGATCTGCTCCCACTCGGGGTGCTCACCGCCTGAATCACCCTGCAGGCAGCCGAGGCCGTGGCAGGGGCTACCGGGGTCGAGGCAGCCGCGGAGGGTCTCGAGGCCGAGGCATGGGCAGGGGCAGCCGCGGAAGGGGCAGAGGCTCCGTGGGAGACCACCCGGAGGACGAAGAAGATTTCTATGAAGAGGAGATGGAAGTAAGCTCTCCTCCGGCCCTGGAGGGGAGGGGGGGAGGCGGGCTGGTGGGCGCTCTTGGGGGCGGCCTATGAAACTGTGGTGGAAGGAGAGTGTTTCATGGCAGGACTGTGTTTCGGCATTCATTTCTTATTTCGGAATAGAGGAAACCTTCATGTAGTTCCAAATTGAAAAGGTACCAAAACTGTGAAAACACCTCCCGTTCTTAGAAACAAGTTTCCTGAATGTCTTCTAGAAAAGTTTTAGACCTTTGCAATCAGGTGCTTGTTTATTCACGCCCCCTAACACACACACACTTGTTTGTTCACGCCCCCTAACACACACACACCCACCCCCCACACCTTCCACACTCATTGTTGTGTCCCAGCCCGAGACCTTTCCATGCCAGTACACAGTGAGCCTGCCCTTTGTTATAGCCACACAGCTGTCCATTGTGTAGGAGGCCCCCTGTCGGATTTGCCCCAGGAATTGGGAGTTGTGGGAGTGAAGACCGTCAGGGAGAGGATTAGAACCACCCCCCCTCCTGCTTTGGCTGTGGTCTGTGAAGAGGGGGCACAGGCGGGTGGCCCCAGGTTGCTCACCTGCCCTTTTGAGTCTCCTGTTGACCTGCAGAAACAAAAAGGCATGTAGGGGCAGAGAGTACAGTTAGGGACAGTGTTAATTGTTCCCCGTATGAGATTTGCCTTTTCTCCTTTTTTTTTTTTTTTTTTTTTTAATTTAATTTTTTTTTACGTTCTCTCCTTCTGGAATCCCAGTATGGAGAAAGTGAGGAGCCAATGGGAGATGAGGACTATGACGAATATTCCAAGGAGCTGAACCAGTACCGCCGGTCCAAGGATGGCCGAGGACGAGGTGGGCAGGGAGCCCAGGAGGTGACGAGTTGGGGGGGGTACCCTCCTTCCAGCAGCTGCTGGATTTGGGTCCTGGGGAGAAGCAGCAGGTGAACGCCATCTCTCTCCTCTGCAGGGTTAAGTCGAGGCCGTGGCCGGGGTTCCCGAGGTCGAGGGAAAGGGATGGGCCGGGGTCGTGGGCGAGGTGGCAGCCGAGGAGGAATGAACAAGGGCGGAATGAACGATGACGAAGACTTCTATGATGAGGACATGGGCGTGAGTTGACTCTTCATTTGGATCTAATGTTTAGCCAAGGCCCCCTTCTTGGATTTGTTTTTTTGCTTCGAATGAGTTGGCCTCAGAGGCTAGTCCTGTCCTCCTGCTTCCATTAGCTGTTCTCCATGGGCTGATGAGTACTACTCATCTCTTATGGGGAGGGAGCTGTGCTGCCTGTGAGACCCTGTTTTTAAAACCACATCTATGTAGCACCTGAGTCTCTGCGGTGGGGAAGGTTCCAGGTGACCCAGGTAGCCTGGAGAGTTTTATAGCAAGACACGCATACTGCGTCTAGGAGGTGAATGTGTTCCCGCACCGGTGCGTGGTGCTCTTCAGGTGCCAGCACTCCATACCACGGGGCTCAGACCCCGCATAGCCTCAGTGGTGGAGGTAACCTGCTGTTCGCTGCTCCTGTTACGTGAAGACGCTTCTGTCGAGGGAATGCTCATCCCCACCAGCCACCTTCTGTTCCTGTCAATCCCTTAGAACCTGTCTCTACCAGTCTGCATCGTTCCCCCCCCAGCCCTTCCTTTTCATCCCCCTTTACGCTCACACTCTGTGTTCCTGACAGGACGGTGGTGGGAGCTACCGGAGGAGTGACCATGACAAGCCCCACCAGCAGTCTGACAAGAAAGGCAAAGTCATCTGCAAATACTTCGTGGAGGGGCGGTGTACATGGGTAAGGGGCCAGTTAAAGTACCTGGGTGCTGGAGCACGGCAGCAACCTCACAGAGGATGCTCGGGCCTCTGGGAATGTTCTAGAGACCACGCTAATTGGGGACAGTGGTCAGGTAAGGGTGGAAGTGATTGACTACCAAGAGATGGTTGGGAAGACTCTGGTCTTTTTTCAGACTGACGAGCCAGAGCATGATGACACGTCTGGGTGGTTTTTTGATGTTTTTGTTGGTTTGGGGGGCCAAAATTATCAGCCAGTTCAAATGGCCTCAAATGTATTAAGATCGATACTGATACCAAAGATATAATATGTCTTGATTAAATTATTGAACTTTAATGTCAGAGAGGGAATTATTAAGCTATCCGGATAGTAGAGGTGGGAGAACCAGACCAGCCTTGAATTTCACAGCAGAGTTCAATACCAGAAGCTGGGCCGATGACCACAGAGTTCTGAGGGCATAACCTGGTGGGAGTTCAGCCAGCCAGCTTTTTATTCAAGTACGATGGCAGTGGACAGATCCTGGCACACACATGCCCAGGGAATACTGCACCTGGGTATAGACCTTAGAAGAAAACACGTATGTGAAACAAACGTATGCATATATAAGATGCTCCTCGTTATAGTCGCAATTTGTGTTATTTTAAGAAGTTTGTAATACATTTGAAGATGGATGAGTAGCCATTCCTGGGAGTAAGGGGAGCAGCTATACAGAACAGTTTTCTATATTCACCGGGGTTTGTGTCCTCTGAGTGTGTCTGACTTTGGATGATAGAAAATTGAGCTCTGCTAGTGTAAACATTCAGACGTTCTTCTGAAGGAGGTTGGTGCCCTGGTCACTGGCACTCTGGGGGACTTCCTACTTTAAGAATGTCCGCCGTCTTTGAGCGCGTGTCGTTTGTCCTCATGGTTCCATAGTGGCTGCTGTGCCTCTGGGCGTCCCATCTAAGGGCTAAGAGGAAGGATGGGTGAAGGGATTTTTTCTTTTAGTTGAGGCAGCATTGTCCTCCCTTGGGGACTTTGGCCTACATTTCATTGGCCAGGACTTCCCGGGAGGCTGGGGAATGTACCTGTCCAGCTGGGCACATTCTTCCCAAACAAAATGGAGGTTGTGTTAGGAAGAAAGAAGCATGGGGCTGGATACTGGCCACCATGCGGCACATGGTGAAAAATAGTGGGTGAGAGGAGGGAGAAGGGGGAGAGTAAGAGAGAAGTGCTCAGGGGCAGCGAGTGGAGCCTGGAGGAATGGGGTTGTGGGCAGGGGAGGCAGGGCCCAAGAGAAGGGAGCGCACGCCCTGTCAGAATTTGTCAGTTGGTGGGAAACTATGTCATTGAGCCCCGCCCTTCCCTGTGGGGTATTCGTCTGTCATTGGTCCTCTGTGTTTCAACCAGGACAGAGTAGTACCTCCCATTGCAGGTGGGCATCCGGGAGGGCTTACTGGGCCCCACCCCCTTACCTTTTCCTTGCTTCTTTTCCAGGGAGATCACTGTAATTTTAGCCACGACATCGAGCTACCAAAGAAGCGAGAACTGTGCAAGTTTTACATCACCGGGTTCTGTGCCAGAGCCGAGAACTGCCCATACATGCACGATATCCTTTGGCGCTCATCTCTGTTGGGATGCAGGGCTCACACCTCTTCCCTCCTCCCTGCCGACAGCGGCTGACCTTCACTGTGTGCGCGCTCCCCATGCCAGCACTGGGCCGAGCTTTCGGCGTGTCTCGGTCTCCTTGAACCCTCATATCTGTCGTGTGGCAGAGCCACTGTCCCTGTCCTGAGGATGAGGAAGTGGACGCACACGCGGTCCATGGTTTCTTTACACAGACTCTCAAGACTAGCTGTACCCGTTGTCTGTTACCTTCCTGAGACTTTTCCAGTGGGCTGTGTAACCTTGGGCACATCATTGACCTTTATTGTTCCTGCTGGGTGAGGATCTGTAGACAACAGGCCCCACAGCCAGTGTGGTGGGGCGGAAAGCCCTCCAGAGTAGGAGTTTAGGAGTCTCTAGAACTGGGGTCTCAACTCGGGTCTGCTGCCAGCCCGCTGTGCAACCCCAGGCCGGGCACTTCACCTCTCTGGGTTTCCAGGTCTCATCGCCAAGACAAAGGGGGTTGGATTCTGCCCTGTGCCGGGGGGGGGTTGGGGTCCAGGAGGCTATGCTTTTGCCTTAACATGCCGTGAACGTGATTTTCCCTGTAAGTTGTACCACACGACTGGGAACTGCATTAATGGTGATGACTGCATGTTCTCCCATGACCCCCTGACTGAGGAGACCAGAGAGCTCTTGGATAAGGTAATGTTGGCGGGAACGTGGGGACACACAGCTGCCTCCAGGGGAACCAGTGGGCGTGCCTGCCCTTGACCTGGTGTGACCACCTGTCCGCCTGGCTTCTGTGCGGGACCAGACTTCCCACCTGCCTTGATCAGGAGCTGGGCTGTTTTAGGGAGGGAGTAAGGGCTGCATTCTTTTTTTTTTTTTTTTAAAGATTTTATTTATTTATTTATTTGAGAGAGAGAATGAGATAGAGCATGAGAGGGGGGAGGGTCAGAGGGAGAAGCAGACTCCCCGCCGAGCAGGGAGCCCGATGCGGGACTCGATCCCAGGACTCCAGGATCATGACCTGAGCCGAAGGCAGTCGCTTAACCACCTGAGCCACCCAGGCGCCCTAAGGGCTGCATTCTTTTCTGCAGGGAGAATTGAGGTCCTCTGTATCTTCTCTCCGGCCAGGGCAGTTTTCGGGGTGGGGAGGGGGATGCTACACAAAAGGAATGCTGCCTACAAGCAAGGTAGTTATCTTTTATTTTATTTATTTATTTATTTATTTATTTTTAAAAGATTTTTATTTATTTGTTTAACACAGAGAGAGAGCACAAGTAGGCAGAGCAGCAGAGAGAGGGAGAGGGAGAAGCAGGCTCTCCGCCGAGCAGGGAGCCGGATGTGGGGCTCGATCCCAGGACCCTGGGACCACGACCTGAGCCGAAGGCAGCCGCTTAACGACGGAGCCACCCGGGCGCCCCTATTTATTTATTTTTAAAAGATTTATTTATTTATTAGAGAGCAAGAATGAGAGAGAGTACATGAGGGGGGGGAGGGTTAGAGGGAGAAGCAGGCTCCTCGCTGAGCTGGGAGCCCGATGCAGGACTCGATCCCGGAACTCCAGGATCATGACCTGAGCCGAAGGCAGTCACTTAACCAACTGAGCCACCCAGGCGCCCCAAGGTAGCTATCTTTTAGAGAGCCCATGACATGACGCACAGGGAGGAGGATGAGATTTGGGTGGGTTGTATTTTGATGGAAATGTCAAATGTTTCCTCCCGAGGCTTAAGGATTCTATGACAGGGAGATTGGAGGTTCTCGGGAGGGAGAGATCTCTCCGGTACAATGTGAAGCCTTCCTCCCCAGTCAGCTCTAAACTCATCCTGGTATCTGTTGTTCTCCCTGAAGAGTCATGAGGACTCCAGGGGCCCCTAGTTCTTGCCCTCGGGTTCCTAACATATATGCAGGGGGAACCGGTGAGAGAGAACACAGGTCCTTCCAGATGAAGGCTTTCTGCCTTCTGGTGCACAGAAGGTTTGAGGGATTGGCCGGTGTTTTGAGAATGGCAAGGATTGAGTCTATGAGTAGCACGTGGGGCAGTTTCAGGAGTCCGTCAGTGACTGCCCTGTTTCAGCTGTGGCCCAGGCCACCCTGGGGGTCAGGGGGAAGCCCTGCACAGGCAGAGTGAGAAAAGACCTGCTGTTCATTTGCAGTGCGGTGGGAAACATTCTCTTCCCAGGCCCTCTGGGGAACTTAGTACTCTAGGAATAGGGTTTCTTATCTAGTAGATCTCTAGAGTCTGGTGATCTGACGGGGTAGAGGGGAAGACTGTGGCTTCCTTTCTCACATGGAGAGCCGAACAGTAGCTGGCTGAGCACTGCCCCCTGCTGGAGGTTTAGAGTTGGCGTTCAAAACCGGTGCCGTCCAAGTAGGAACACCGCCAAGCCACGTATGTGATTTAAATTTTTTAGTAGCTTCGTTAAAGTAGAAAGAAACCAATGAAATTAAGTTCAAACAGTATATGTGATTTAATCTGGCATATGCATGTTCAAAGTGTTATTTCAGCAAGTGATGAAAAATTAAGACATTTTGTATTATTATTATTACTATTATTTTTGCTACCATGTTTTTGGAATCGGGTGCTTATTTTCTACTTAGAGCCCATATCACTTTGGACTGGCTGCATCTCGAGCGTCAGTAGCCACACGTGGCCAGTGACCACCACCTTGGTCAGCCCAGCTCTAGACGCCCTTGTAAAAACCCAAAGCAAACCAGGATGGCACATTTCAGCTTCCAGTTACAAATGTTTTTAAAGCATCAGTATCCTCCCCGATCTAAAAGCAAATCTCAGTAGGTGAAAAATGAGTGTTGAACCTGGAAGAAAACCATACCGGAATTGAATCTCGGTGGTCAGAGGGAAACAGAGGATACACTCTGAGAAGGACCTAGGTTAACTCTGATGAAGGCATCTGGTCAGCGCTCATGCTGCAGCTTGTCGGCCAGGGCTGGGGCCTGGGGCTTCGGGGCGGCCCCCGGGTGCAGGCTGTGATGCCACTGACCCCTGGGCCTTGGCCACCCTCTCCCGAAAAGTCTGTCTCTTCTTCCTTCCTTCCTTCCTTCCTTCAGCTCTGTTTTCCCACTTTGCGGAGACATTTCTGTCTGTGCACACGTTGGTTTCCAGCCATCCGTTCTAGGTTTGGAAGTGTGTTTGCTTCTCCATCCAGAGTCATCTGTTAGCAGTTTGCCCTATTTGCTTTGTCACGTCCTCTCATTTTATTTTACATATGCGTGTGCCCTTGAACTTTGAGAGTCAGTTGCACACATTTTGGTTCTTTATTCTTAAATCTTTCCTTATACTTCTCTTTTTTATAGTCAGGTTTGTCAAGGTATGGTTTGTATCTAGTAAAATCCCCGTTTAACGTAAAGTTCTGTGAGCTTGACAAACACAGAGTCTTGTAGGCGCCCCAACATCTAGATAGAGGAAATTCACTCCTCCATCACCCCCAAAACTGTGCCCCTATTGAGTCAACGCCTCCCCATTCTCTAGCCTCCGCAACCACTGACCCGTTTTCTGTCCCTATAGTTTGCATTTTCAAGAATGTTCTGTGAGTAGGTTTATACAGTATATAGCCTTTTTTTTTTTTAAGATTTTATTTTTTTATTTATTTGTCAGAGAGCGAGAAAGTGAGCACAAGCAGAGGGAGCGGCAGGCTCCCCGCTGAGTCAGGAGCCCGATGTGGGGCTCGATCCCAGGACCTTGGGACCATGACCTGAGGCGAAGGCAGACACTTAACTGTCTGAGCCACCCAGGCGGCCCTACAGTATGTAGCTTTTAAACATACGTGTGTGTATGTAATCTTCGGAGTCTGGTTTTTTTCACTTGCCATAATGCATTTAGAATTCACGTTGTTGAGAATAGTTCGTAGCTGTTTGCTGCTGAGTAGTACTCTGTTGTGTGGATGATCTAAGTTTGTCTAGTTACGAGCTGAAGAAGATCTGGATTGTTTCCAGTTTAGGGCAGAGACAGGATTTTTAGCCAACTGATACAAACAGATTTCTTTGGCCTGATGAGTCTTGGCTCACGCGCCTTTGCATGTGTGCAGGCGTTGACAGTCCTTTTCTGTTGAGAGGTCGCCTTGACTTTTGGAAACTTTGGGCATCAGGATCTGTCCTGGTAGAGGAGGGCCCTGGTTGTCTCATCTGATGAGAGGGAACAGGGAGCGCTTGTCCTCGCGGGTGGAGAGGCCTGGGAACAGGAGGTCTGGAGCAGACGTGCCCCTCTCCGAGTCTCTGGGCAAGGGCTGCACAGACAGTCTGGGTTCAGCTTTTCTGGTGGGAATGTTGTTTTAATGTGTTTCATGTGTCACTGTCTTGACATTAAATGCGGGTCAGTCTCTGCTCTCACAGCGACATGCGTGGCCCAGGGTGGGAGGAAGTGGGTAAGGAGGTGAGCCCGGGGAGCCGGTCTGGGTCCTGAGCTGGGGTCTGAGTGAGGGACGAGGGAAGCGAAGTCCTGGGGGTGGGGCGTGTCCTCGCTCTGGCCAGCAGGCTGTGCGCAGAGACTCCTGCCGGGCGTGGGCAGGGCCCACGGAGGTCAGAGCTTGGGGGAGGCCCGCTCACCGGGCGGCGGCAGCACCCTTACCGAGAGCAGTCCGTCCCGTTAATCGTGCACTCATTAAGTGCCCGGTGTGTGCTGACCGCCGTCCGGTGCCGGCAAACCGCAGTGAACACGTCGCCGTAGCCTCGCTCCCCGGGGCTGGTTGGTCTAAAGGGGAAAGGGACGTTGGCTGGGGTGTTTCCGGCTGGCGGGTGGTACAGAGAAGCCTGGTCACGACAGGCAGGGGCGGGTGTCAGGAGGCCCCCTGAAGGAAGAGCCGCCCTAGGGCAGCAGAGGAGGCCACACTGGTAGGCGGGATGGAGCGGGGCCTTCTGGGTGTGAGCTTCGGAGGCGAAGCAAGTGTGGCCCTTTCAGTGGCCAGAGCTGCCGCCCCCTCCACAGCAGGGGAGGAAGTTGTGGTCAAGGTTGTTCCTGTTTAATGAGGTATAACCTTGTTAGGTTTTGCCTTCTACCTGAGGGCATCAAGTTGCTGTTGATGGAAGGATCTAGCGGTGCAGAGGCGTGGCCTTGTTTGTGATTGATGTTTGCTCTGTCGGTGTGCAGAGAGTGGTGGGAGAGACTAGAGACTACCTGGGGAGGCAGGGGCAGAGTCCCGGCCAGAGGCAGCAGGGCCCAGGATGGAGGGTGAGGGCGTGGAGGGCAGGTGAGGCACTCAGGAGGTCCAGGTAGTAGCTTGGGAACAGTGTGTGGGAGTGGGACCCTGATCCTGGCTTGGGGCTCGGTAAGTAGAGGGGCCATCATTCACAAGACCCCTCTCTTATGGCCGGTGGAGGAGGAGAAGGCATGTGGACTGAAGCGTGACAGGGCAGAGCGGCTGATAGATGGGTCTGGTCGCCTCCACTCGGAGCTGGCAGTAACTGAAGGCTTGAGGGTGGGCGGGTCCTCGGGGCCTGGGAGGGGGAGGCCAAGGCGAGGCGGTGTGCAGGGGAGACCCCTTCCCCCCCTTGAGAAGAACACCAAATAGCAGCCAGGCTAGCCAAAGCCTTGACTCTTTGTGCCCCCAGGCGCCCCGACCCCCTCACCTCTCCCATCCTCCTCTGTCCTGATGTTAACGAGTGAGAGCCATTCTCTGGAGTCCAGGGAATGCAGAGGGAGATGCATTTGTTTGTCATCTTTGCTCGCTGATCCAGCAAATGTGCGGCAGTGCCTAGCTTCTGCCGGGCACTGTCCTGGGCATTGTGGACGCAGTGGTGAGGAGATGAATCCAGTACCCCGGCAGATCCTGATTATGCGCTAGGATTGGGGCGCTGGTGGGAACATGCAGGGAGCCCAGAGGCACTCTGACAGGTTGACTTTCAGAGGCTCGGTGAGAAGATGACCCCTGGCCGGCCCCTAGGGTGAGTGACGGGAAGTAAAGAGTGAGAGAAGCACATGCTGAGCAAGGGTGTCGGTCCCGGCAGCAGCTGCATGCTCGGGTGAGGAACCAGAAGGGGCCGAGGGGCCAGTTCGCTGGGCAGGAAGCGAGCAGAACATGGGGGCAGTGAAGCACACGGGGCCTGCGCCTGCTTGGCTCCCCACTGAGAGCAGTGCTAAAAGACACTGCTGGTTCCGCAGTGTTTCCCACACACCTCTAGGCACGTGTTAAATGTGGTTCCAGTTCAGTAGGTGCCTCTGTGCTCCTGGTTCACACTCAGACTGCATCTGGGGTAGCAGGGCTCTAAGAGACAAAGGTTTCCGTTCATCGATTGTCCAAGTATTCTAGCACTCTCGGACTCTCCTGTCCCCAGGTGCAGATACTGTTCCTGACGGTGAGGGGAGAGAAAAGCCAGGAACCGCCTGATGCCCTCCTAGAGACCCTGCTCCCACCACCCGCACTCCTGCCACCCTGGGTGCAGGAGCAGGGGTGTGGTCTTGTGTAGTGCCGAGGCTGAGATGCTAGGGGTGGGACATCTCCAAGCCCCAGGTTAGGATGCACCAAGGTGTCTGTGCTGAGGTCCCTAAGATTACCCAGGCCCAGTTCGATGGCCTGGGACCAAGCGGGTAGCCACCATGGGCAAAGGCTGGAGAAACCAGGCACCATCTTCCAAGAGTCTTCACCCCGTGCAGTCACGAGGGCCGTGCTTAACTCCTCAGGTTGTGACAGCACTTGGGGAATGTCCTCGACTGGGGATGCGTGATGGAGGCTCGGTCAGTGCCCACGGTGGTGCCTCTGTCTGGCATGGACCAAAATTCCAGAATCCCAGAAGATGTGGTGTGTTTCAGCAGACAGCGCATTGTTTGTATAAACAGTTTAGGCACAGTGAGCACCTCTTACTAGTCAGGGAGTAGTAGGGGGCCCCTCCCCCCGAAATCCAGGTTCCCAGATACCAGCCCCAGACCAAGGTTGCAAGCAGTCCTTCCAAGAAAAGCAGTCAAGACTGCTGTGTTAACTTTTCTGCACAGGATCCTAATTGGTGAGACATTCTGCTCAAATAGTTCATCTACCCGGTACCCTGCTCCGTGCTGGGCCCCAGGCATGAAATAGTCCTGCCCTTACAGAGTTGACAGCCATTGGGTGAACCAGGAATCAACTGGAACACAGCTACACATAAAATCTTACAGAGCTCAGGCAGTGCTTTGAAGGGTGCTGATAGTAGTCTAGCAGTGAACACAGGAGATCAGTACAGTCACACTGAGTTGACCTTTAGTAAGAGATCCCACCATTTGGGGGACACAGAGCCACCGTTAGGAATAGAGGGAAAGACAGACACCCAGGAAGAAAGCTGGTCCCAGCCCGGGCGCCGCAGGGGAGAGAGCTCAGCTGTCCATGGGCCTGGCACGGGGCTGGGTCCTCAGGGTCGAGGAGTCCGGGGCATCGTGGAAGCAAAAGAAGCCGAGGGGTGCAGCCCTGTCCTCTCCAGACATCCAGCCCTGCTGTCGGGCCCTGTGGCTCAGGGTAGGGATTCGGGGTCTGATTACAAGTATAGTGAGAGGCCCTTACAATCCAAACAGGACAGTGGCATGTTAGTCAACCAGGAAATAGGCAACAACACGCTACAGCGCGTGTAAACATGGCAAGCGTGCTGAGTGGAAGAAGCCAGTCGCAAAAGGCCACACGGCGTATGCTTCTGCTTGCGTGAACTGTCCAGAATAGGCAGACCGTGGAGATGGCAAGCAGATGAGTGGTTGCCAGGGCCTGGCGGGGGGGAGGGCGGGGGGAGGAGTGACGGCTAACGGGTGTGGGCCTTCTTTTGGGGTGATGGGAAAGTTCTGGAACTAGGTCCAGGTGGTGGTTGTGTAACTTCATGACTGTACTTCATACCATTGAACTGCTTAAAAGGGGAAAACTATACTTTCTGTGTTGCCTGTGTTTTGCTGCAAACAGGAGTGGCCCCCCTGCCAGAGGGTCACAGAGTGGATGCGGCAGCGGCGTGGGATGATGATTTTTGTGCCAAAGAGGCTTTGTGCTCCTTGACTTCATGCTTGTGAGGGCCCCAGGGTCCTTGTGTCTTTGGGTTTTCCTCCGGAAATTCGGCTCCCCGCGTGGGAAGCGCCTTGCCTGACTCCCCCCGGTCCTCTCTCTCCCTCTGTTCTCTCTTGCAGATGTTGGCTGACGATGCAGAAGCGGGCGCCGAGGACGAGAAGGAAGTGGAGGAACTGAAGAAGCAGGGCATCAACCCCCTGCCCAAGCCACCCCCGGGCGTGGGCCTCCTGCCCACCCCTCCTCGGCCCCCCGGCCCCCCGGCCCCGACCTCTCCCAATGGCAGGCCCCTGCAGGGCGGCCCCCCGCCCCCGCCCCCGCCCCCGCCCCCGCCCCCCGGGCCCCCCCAGGTGCCCATGCCAGCGCACGAGCCACTGTCGCCCCAGCAGCTGCAGCAGGACATGTACAACAAGAAGATCCCCTCCTTGTTTGAGATCGTGGTGCGGCCCACGGGCCAGCTGGCTGAGAAGCTGGGCGTGAGGTGAGTGCCCTGGGCCCCCGAGTCGGGCTGCTGGGGTGGCTCTGGCCTCAGCTAGGCTCCCCTGTGCCGGGGCCTGTCACTGTGAGCCTGGTCTGGAGCCCTCAGGGAGCAACCACGTGGACACGTCCGTGTCTCCTCAACGGCATGGCCGCCGTTCTTGCTCTGCAGCCCCTCTCATGGGCACCATTTCTTCCTCCTAGGTTCCCTGGACCCGGAGGACCCCCAGGGCCGATGGGCCCTGGGCCCAATATGGGCCCCCCGGGGCCAATGGGGGGCCCAATGCATCCTGACATGCACCCCGACATGCATCCCGACATGCACCCCGACATGCACCCCGACATGCACCCCGACATGCCGATGGGCCCTGGCATGAACCCTGGCCCGCCCATGGGACCCGGTGGCCCCCCAATGATGCCCTATGGTCCTGGAGACTCCCCACATTCTGGAATGATGCCCCCCATCCCGCCATCCCAGAACTTCTATGAAAACTTTTACCAGCAGCAGGAGGGCATGGAGATGGAGCCGGGACTCATCGGGGACGCAGGTACGTAGGCCGGGGTTGGGGGGCTGGGGGGCCACTGCGGTGGCCCCAGGGAACGTAGGGAAAAGTTGGGTTTTCTCCTCTGTCCGAGTCTTCTCAGAGCATGAATCCAGCTCCATCTCTGTCCTGTGAGTGGTTGCACGTTTTCAGTGACGGGGGTTCACTACCCTGTTGATGTTGAAAGGAGTCTCGTGATTTTATCGGTGTAATTTATTTAACGTCTTACCCATTCTGCTGGGTGCGCCTGGAATCGGGACCATGGGAAGTCAGAGGGGCGGGGTGTAGAGTGGTGCTGGGCTCTGAGCGGAAGCACCCTCTCCAGAGCGGCCTCCTTCCAGACGGTTCTCGGCTTGGAGCTGCCAGTGTCGGCCTTGTGCCTCTGCTTGTTCTGTCCCCACGACTGACCATCTTCCTTCCTTCTTTCCTTCCTTCCTTATTCAAACAAGAACGTGTGTTGGTAACGACTCAGACATGTGCCGGTCAGGGTGGTCGGCCGACCGTGCTGCAGCCGGGGAGGTCCTGTGCAGCCTTGCGGGGGGCGGGGGGGGGCGCTGCCACGGGGCTGCCGTGGGCCTCGCCTCAGCCACACTAGTTGAGGGAGCCAGACGGAAACGCGTAAGTGAGCGCATAAGCTCGTTTCAGCATTGATCATTTCTCGAGAACTTCAGGTGGAGTGTTTGTGGCAGAGGGTCGGTACCACGGGGGGACAGTCAGCAGAGGCCCCCTTGAGAAGGGCTGTGAAGGCGAGGAGGCCAAGGTGCAGAGCCCCCCGCCCGGCGGCTCAGGTGAGAAGAGCAGAGGCGGCTGTGTGGCTTGGAGGGGGAAGGCGGGGGAGAGAAGTCTCTGCGTGGGACTTGGACAGCCCCCGGCGAGGTGGCCTCGTGGGAAGAATGGTAGGGTACAGGCACAGAGGCATTCGAGGGTGACGGATAGTGGGCTGCAGTGGATTCAGGAAGCTTCCGGGCGCTGTGGAGTCTTCTGGGCAGAGGCGGCTGCGACGGGGCAGGAGGAAGCAGGGCCGGGCTTTGTGGTGTGGAGATGGCGCCGGGGGCCAGCGTACTCCTCGTACACGCGTCCTAAGGCGGGAAGGAGCAGATGGGGCAGAGTCACTGGGTGGAGGCTCCCGCTGTCCCCTTGCCGGCAAGTCCTGCCAGAGAGAGGCAGGTTGCAGTTGGCTGGGGAGCACCCCTGCTTTGGCCACCCTGTTAAGCAAAAGACTCCCATTTGACAGCCGTGTGGAAATCTGGAGGGGCTTCAGGGAGACTACCTGGGAGTGGGTGGCGTCTGGGTGGTGTCGGCACCATGAGAGCAGGTGTTTGGGGCAAGGAGCAGGAGCTTTAGAGACAGAGGTGACATGTTCTCAAGTGAGGAAGGCAGGCTGTGTGAGAGGGGGTGCTGTGGTTCCCATGGTCCCCCTGTCTTTCCTAAATGTACGTAAAATGTCGTGGAAAAAGGTCTGGGTGTGGAGGAAAAGCATGTCCATGAAGCTGTTAACAGTAGGCATCTCAAGAGTAATTGGCTCTAATTCCCGTATCAGGATCGCTCAGTGGTTTTTACTGTGTTCACAGTCGTGCAGCCTTCGAGGAATATGCTCTGGACTGTGCAGGGGGGCCTGGGGCCGTTGTTCGCGGAGCGTGCTCAGCTCCGCGCTGGGGCGCCGCATAGCGGAGGCTTGCTCACCAAGTTCACGTGTCTCCGAAGTTCAGGGGCTAGGAGGAGGTGACCTTTCACTTTCCGCTTTATGTGCTTCGTGGATGAAATATTTACAAATCATTTTCACTCTTTAACTTAAATTACGACACTGGCCACCTTCAGACGCGCAGTAGCCCCATGGAGGATAGTGGTGGCCGAGTCGCCCAGTGCAGATACGGAGCATTTCCTCAAAACATCCTGTTGGGGGGGGGCGGGCAGCGCTGACCAGATATCCTCTGTCTCAACGCGCGCACGCGCAGTCTCCACGTGCGGCAGTGCCGCTCCCCGACCTTGGCTTGGACGTGGGTGGAGTTTGGGGAGGTCAGCAGCTGATGCCAGGCACCTGCCCGCCCTCAGGAGTGAAGGCAGACCCTTCAGCCTTGTGCTTCTAGACGCCGTGTAGGAGGAGCGGCCCCCCGCCCCCGCCCTTAAATGCAGCAGCATGCTCAGGAACGGGTGCGGAACTTGGGAACCTGTAAAGGAGGGAGGAGAAGGAATCAGCCAGGAGCCTCTGGCTAGACGTGTGGCCATAGCCACAGTTTGGTTATTTCCTTCTGTTTATAAGTCTTGTTTACAGTGGTTGAGCTCGTATTATGAGCTCACTATGAGATGTCACAGTGTTTTTCTTTTCTGGTTATTTCAAAGAAACCGTAAAATGAACGCTCATTGCCAGTAATGAGAAGAAGTCAGAAGCATGTGGGGTCAAAAGTGAAAGATGCTTCAGCCCTCTCTCCCGAATCTCATTCCTAGAGGGACTGTTTTCTGTCTGTCTTCAAAGCCTTTTCTTTGCATTTTATAAACATCTGTATGACGTTGCGTCCTGTTTTCACTTCATGAGCATTTGCCCACATCACTAAATCGTGCTGTGAACCCCATTTTCAGTGGCTGCATCCTGGGTGGGGATACCCTCGTTGGCCACTCCGTTCCCTGCTGTTGGGCTTTCTGTGGGGCCCGTCCTAGGGAGGGTAGGAAGGGACGGGCTGCACATCGTCACCCATCACCACTGGGGGGTGGTTCACCAGTGAAGGGCACACAGGGGGGTTGGAGTTGGCGCCGTGAGGCCCTTCCCGACATGAACCCTCGGTTCTTCCCTGCCACAGAGGACTACGGGCACTACGAAGAGCTGCCGGGGGAGCCTGGGGAGCACCTCTTCCCCGAGCACCCTCTGGAGCCCGACAGCTTCTCTGAGGGAGGGCCCCCAGGCCGGCCGAAGCCGGGCGCCGGTGTCCCCGACTTCCTGCCCTCAGCCCAGAGGGCCCTGTACCTGAGGATCCAGCAGAAGCAGCAGGAGGAGGAGGAGAGAGCGAGGAGGCTGGCTGAGAGCAGCAAGCAGGACCGGGAGAATGAGGAAGGCATGTGTCCTCCCCAGGGGCAGGGGCTTCCCCTGACAGGCACAGGCCCCCCAGGCCACTGTGCAGTGGAGAGGTGGGGAATGCCTAGGTGGGGTTTTATGTCGGAAAGGAGCCTGTGGCCAGGGAGGACCCTTGCCCAGGGCCATGAAGCCAGGCTGGGGCTGCTGCATTGCTTGTCCATGAGAAAATGGGAAGTCAGGGCTGCCCTCCGGTGTCTTTGGGGGTCAAGAGAGACCCTGATCCCATAGAGGAGGGAGGTGGGCTGGTCCCTGGAGGAGACAGCAGCCAGCAGGATTTCCCTTCTGCGCCCTTACAGAGGAGGCTCAAAGGAGATGCTCACAGCTCCCCTTTCCCTAGACCATGTTCTCAGGAAGTCAGCAGATGACAGCTAGTCGCTGACATAAACCAGTAATAATCAACAGTCCCAGCTGCCAGGTCGCTCGGTGCCACACAGTGGATCTGATGGCATCCAGCCCAGGAGGAAATGGGGCGGACAAATGGTGTCTAGAACCAGGAGCCGGAGGCCACGGGCGGCCCTTGTAGGAGCCCTGGAGCAGGTGGGGACAGTGGGAAGAGGGGACAGCGCCCTCCCTTGGTGGCTCTGGTTTCACCTGCCTAGAAGGTTGGACTTTGGCCAGTTTCTGAGTTGGCCCACCCGGCTCCGCCTCTTCCCAGCCGGTGACTGCCCTTCCCCGGGACATGGTAATGCTGTGAGGGGCCTGGGGGCCAGTGTCTGGGAGCCCCGAGCTCAGTGAGAGCGGAGTCAGTGGTTGCTGCTCCCAGGTGCCCAGAGCTGGGCCTGCCATGGTGGGACCTCAGGCCACAGGGGGTGAGGACGAGGTGGCAGAGCCCTGGGCTAGGACCCTGAGCTCAGTCCTTGCTCTGCCCCCCCATCTCATGGCGCTGTCCACACCTCCGCTTTCTCGTCTGTCAAACGGGCAGGATAACAACACTGCCTCCCAGGTGGTCGTGAGAGTAAGACAAAGCACTTAGAGCAGTGCTGGCACACGGGGAAAGGTCTAGAAACATCAGCTGGTGACCTGCCAGGCCCGGCGGCTCAGCCCACATGAGCTTAGTGGCCGTTCATGGCAGCCGGCGGAGGGAGGGGAAACAGGTTCTCCGAGGTAAGAGGCAGAGGAGCCATTCACCCAGTGGGCTGCTGTGGGGGTCCAAGAGGGCTAGTGGCAGATGGTCACTCATGTTCCTCTGCCTCTCTGTTCTTTCTTAGGTGACACTGGAAACTGGTACTCGAGTGATGAGGATGAGGGTGGGAACAGCGTCACTTCCATCCTTAAGACCTTGAGACAGCAGACGTCTAGCAGACCCCAGGCTTCCGTTGGGGACCTGAACAACAGTGGTCTGGGGGATCCCCGCCTCCAAAAAGGACACCCCACAGGAAGCCGGCTGGCTGACCCTCGCCTCAGCCGGGACCCCAGACTCACCCGCCACGCCGAGGCTTCCAGTGGGTCTGGCCCAGGAGACACAGGGCCCTCCGACCCTCGGCTGGCCCGCTCCCTGCCCACCCCCAAACCTGAAGGCAGCCTTCATTCCAACCCTGCAGGCCCCAGCAGCTCCAAGGGGTCTGGACCACCCCCTACAGAAGAGGAGGAAGGGGAGCGGGCCCTGCGGGAGAAGGCCATGACCATTCCCCTGGACCCTCTCCCTGGGCACCCGCTGCGGGACCCGAGATCACAGCTGCAGCAGTTTAGCCACATCAAGAAAGATGTGACCCTGAGCAAGCCAAGCTTCGCCCGCACCGTGCTGTGGAACCCCGAGGACCTGATCCCCCTGCCCATCCCCAAGCAGGACGTGGTGCCCCCTGTCCCTGCGGCCCTGCAGTCCATGCCCACCCTGGATCCCAGGCTGCACCGTGCCACTGCCACGGGGCCCCCCAACCCCCGACAGCGCCTGGGCACCTCCACAGAGCCCGGCGCATCTGGCTCCAACCTGCCTGACTTTGAGCTCCTCTCTCGCATCCTTAAGACGGTCAATGCCACGGGCCCCTCAGCGGCCCCTGGCTCCAGCGACAAGCCCAGTGACCCACGGGTGCGGAAGGCACCTACCGACCCTCGGCTTCAGAAACCAGCAGACTCCACTGCCTCCTCCCGGGCTGCCAAGCCTGGCCCCACCGAAGCATCCTCTCCAGCCGGCAGCCCCAGCGGGGAGTCCTCCCCACCAGCCACGGCTCCCTATGACCCCCGAGTGCTGGCTGCCGGAGGGCTGGGCCAGGGCAGCGGGAGTGGGCAGAGCAGCGTGCTGAGTGGCATCAGCCTGTACGACCCCAGGACTCCCAACGCAGGTGGCAAAACTGCAGAGCCGGCTGCCGACGTGGGCGCCCAGCCCAAGGGCCCCGAGGGCAATGGCAAGAGCTCAGCCGCCAAGGCCAAGGAGCCCCCATTCGTCCGCAAGTCCGCCCTGGAACAGCCGGAATCCGCGAAGTCCTCTGCGGATGGGGCCGCTGCCACGGCCACAGACAGATACAACAGTTATAACCGGCCCCGGCCCAAGGTCGCGGCAGCCCCCACCGCTACCCCGGGCGCCCCAACACCAGAGGGCGCCTCGCCCCAGCCTGGCGTGCACAACCTGCCCGTGCCCACCCTCTTTGGGACTGTGAAACAGACGCCCAAGACGGGCTCTGGGAGCCCATTTGCCGGCAACAGCCCAGCCCGCGAGGGCGAGCAGGACGCGGGGTCCCTGAAAGATGTTTTTAAAGGCTTTGACCCCACTGCCTCCCCCTTTTGCCAGTAGTGTTAAGCTGGAGTCAAGCGCTCCCTGCACCCCACCCTTCCCAGGGCAATATTTAAGGGCAGCAACCAGAGTTGGGAACTTGGGGGGAGGGGGGCTCTGGGTGTTTTTTTTTTTTTTCCTTATTTTGTTTTCTCTCTCCATGTGTCTCTCTCTCTCTCTTCTCTCTCTTTCTCTTTTTCTTTTTTTTAATAGTACTTTCGTTACAACATATAAATTGTATATAACCATTTTCAGTCCGTTCTGGTCAGTGCTGCAGGACTCCCAGGCTCCCGCCAAGAAAACCTCCTTCTGCACGTGAACAGTTGTGAGTCCCCTGGGCCTCAGCCCCAGCTGGCACTTCCTCTGGCCAGGCTCAGTTATCAGGGACTCTCTAAAGGCTGGAGCCCCAGTCTGGTGGCTGGGGGTCCGGTGGGTTTTCTGGGCAAAGCTTGGCCCCTCCTCCGCCCCCTGCCCACCCCCGAGGACAAAGGGAACAGTAGGTATCCGAAGGCACTGAATGCTGCTCACCCCACATGAGCGAGGAGAGATGAAGCCGAGACAGTGGTCAGGCCCTGCATGGAAGCAGGTCCAAGTGTTTCTAGAACCCCATCACTTCTGCAGGGGGCAGGCCCTGACGACCTGCTTCAGAGACCGAAGGAAGGAGACAATTTGAAAGAAAGGCAGAGAGCCCTCGGAAGCTGCCTGGGCCGGGAGAAGCAGAGCCCCATCTGCTCCTGTCTCCGGATTCGCACACTGGCCTCCCTGCCGCCCTCCGTCCAGAGTTCGTCCTCAGACCCACACCCTCCGCCCACATCAGAAGACTCCAGGGTGAGAGATGGACCTGGAGGTGGCAGGGCTGGTGTGGGGCGGCATACCCCAAAAGCTGCCTCCAGGAGGCAGCCTCCGCGTGTTTTCCGTCAGTATTAGCCCCTGTCCTGTCCCGTCCTGCCGTGGCCACGCCTCCTCCCCTCAGGCTGGGGGTCTTTCCTGGTCCTCAGGAGCCAGAGCACCCAGTGTGCTGGTCCCAGCCCCTTAGGGGATAGCTCAAGGATCCGTGGCGTGGCCACTCCACCAGGCTCCCGACAGAGCCCCAGGTGGTTCTTGGCAAAGTGTTTATGCTCTCTGCTTGCTTTGAACCTCCTTGCACCGTGTCTAACTTAGGGCCTGTGGTTTTGATGTGTGCGGTTTTTTTCTCAGCTGACAGGTGCATGGGTTCAGAGGTATGTCACAGTGTTGGATTTTGGGGGCTTGAGGAAAGGGCAGGAGACTAGCCAGGGCAGGGTGGGGGGCTGCCGGGCCCTCTCCAGGAGAGGGCCCAGCAGGAACCCTGCTTGCAGGTGGAGGGTGTGGAACCAGAAACCTGCATCATGCTCCCCTCCTCCGGCTGAGCCGGGATGGGAGCAGAGACGTCTGCACTGGGCTCCCCCCACTTGTCCCAGGACCCTGGCTGAGGTCCAGAGAAGGCCCACCCTGTGGAGGTGGCCTGGGGAGACCAGCCCATGGCTCGGGGGTCCTTCCCACCTGTGTGTAAGCACATGCTGGCAGTCTCTTGCCTTTTTCTTCTCATCCCATTCACCCTACCTGCCTTGCTTAAGGCCCCCACCTATTCCTTGCTAATAATGAGGAAACCTGATGACCCAGCCAAAGGGTTTCCCCTCCCACCTCCTTGGGGTGGGAGGTGAATGAGGCTCCTATACCAAACCCCTCTCCCTGGAAAAAAGAAAAAAGTCATTGAGTTTGGGGCCAGAAGCTAGGGCGGGAGAAGGCAGCCCACAGGGTCAGTGCGCCGTGATCAGGTTGGTTTGGTTTGTCTCTGTCTTTTTTGTTTTTGTTGTTTTTAAGCAATCATTAGTGAGATTTTTCTTCAGCCACCAGTGTTGGCCTTGAAGCAAAGGGCTGCAGCCCTTGGTGTTTGTAAAAATAAGTAAGAATACACAGTGTGGCGATGGGTTTGTTTGTTTTTTTTTCCTCCCTCCTTTGAGAATTTTCTTTTGTAAAAGCAAAATTAAATACTTTTTTAAAACCGAAATCTGTGGATGAAATAGAAGCTGGAACCCTCCTGTCGGAATATTCAGCCTAAGAACCTCATGGGACTATGAATTCCCCCGAAATTTTCATTTGCCATCAGGCCAAGCTTTTAAAAACAAAATGTTCTCTAACCAGGATTGTAACAAAAGTGTAAATACTACTTCAGAGTTGAGAGTTGATGGTGCAAATATGTATATAACGTACTGTATTTTTACAATGATCATCGCATGACTGTCGCAGCCCCCTTTTTGTACTCCTTATCTGTCTTCCAGAAATGTCACCTGCCCTTTCTCCTGTGGTCTCTTAATCCAATAATTGTATTACTGCCATTAAAGGATGCAGTTATTTTAAAACTCCTGCAGTCTTGCCTCTCCATGCTGCCGCCCCCACCATCCCTCTCCCCAGGAATGACAAAACCTGGATCTGTTCTCAGTGGCCGGCCCCTGGGTGACATTCGTGATGACGCTGGGGGAGTAGGGCCTCCAAACAGCCTACACTTTACTTAGCCGTTGGCACCTGCCTCCCACGGTTCCCGGGCCCCCGCTTTGGGCCAGTCTCAGCATTCAGAGTTACAGTGGTGCGCTCCACGGCCCCACCCCTGCACAGCCCACGGAAGGGGCCAGTGGTGAACAAGCAGGGCAGTGGGCTGGCTGCTAGGGATGCGAAGAAACGGGACTCCTGACCACTACAGACTGAATGTGTGTGTCTCCTCAAAACTGGGATGTTAACACACCTATTCCCCCCCCCTCCCCCTCCAGTGCCTCGGTGTTAGGAGGTGAGGCCTCTGGGAGGTTGGGAGGTGGTGAGGTCAGAGGGATGGAGCCCTTCCACAGGTTGCCCAGCTAAACTGGTGAGCTCTAAGTTGATGTCAACATTTCAGGGTGCAGTCTTTTAATTTCTTCCCATTCATCCGTATTGAGTGAGGATGATTTCACCTGAAACTCAAAACTCCCAACTCAGCTGGCTTAAACAGGACTCCAGCAGCTTGGGAAGGTCAACAGGGCAGTTCTGGGTTGGTCAAGTTGGACTGTAAAGTCACACGGGTTTGGGCCGGCTTTCATACTGCTGGTCGTCCCCTCATATTGCAAGATGGTGAGAGCACCTGGCAGCCTCCATCTCGCCTGGCCAAGTGCAGAAGCAGGGAAGGAACGCCTCCTCTATTTCCTCATGAGCGAGGGAACACTTACTGGAAACTCCTCAGCACACTTCCTGTCTGGTCTCATCAGCCCTCCCTGCGTTGGTTGCTGGCAAGAGGGTCACTGAAGTCTCATGTTCCGTGCTTAGACTAATCAAAGATCCAGCATCCTGAGGCCGAGGATGCAAACACTTGCGTGGCTCGCAACGTGGGGGAGGCCCGGGGGCTGAGAGCCACAGTGATGATTCAGCTAGCAGGCGTGTGGTGGGCGGCCCTGGGCTCCAGCAGAGGCGCCCAGCTGGCTGGGGCAGGGACCTGTGAGGGGAAAGAAGCCGGCACCTGGACCCGGGAGGCTGGCAGGTCCTGGAGAGCCTCGAAGGCGTTGCTACAGACACAGGGAAGAGCTTGGAGAGTCTGTGTTCAAGTAAGGACCAGACTGGAGGCTAGAACCTTCCTCCCAGGGCTGACAGGGAAGAGGGGTCGGAGAGGATGTCTGAGCAGCCCTGTGGAGGGCAGTTCCCTTGCTGAGATGGCACTGGGAAGGACGAGGTGGTCTGGGAACTGGGGCTGTGGGTGGAGGCTGTGGGGGCCCCTGCAGAGAGCTGGATGATGTCTCAAGATGTCACGGAGCCCTGAGTGTCACTGTTGGAGGAAAAAACGGAGCCTGAGGACAGAAGGGGCCAGAGAGCATCGGCTGGTGAGTGAGGCCAAGAGCCATGTTGAGAGCCTTCCACTTTCAAAGATGACTGGAGTGTCGGGATTGGCACGCATGCTTGGGCACCTGACCCGACCCACTCCCTAGATTCTGCGAGTGTGAACATGTGACCGTACCTGCTTTGTCAGATGCTTAGCCATCCGCCCATTCCTCTCCACCCATTAGAACACAGCCCCCCAGGGGCGCCTGGGTGGCTCAGTCATTAAGAGTCTGCCTTGGGCTCAGGTCATGATCCCGGGGTCCTGGGATCGAGCCCCGCATCGGGCTCCCTGCTCGGCAGGAAGCCTGCTTCTCCCTCTCCCACTCCCCCTGTTTGTGTTCCCTCTCTCGCTGTGTCTCTCTCTGTCAAATAAATGAATAAAATAAAAATAAATAAATCCTTCTTTAAAAAAAAAACAGCCCCCCAAATCCTTCAGCATGTGTATCATTAACCAGAGTTCAATGTTCACATTCCTTTTTTTTTTTTTTAAGGTGCATGAAATGCACAGAAATTCCATGTACACTCGTGGAATTTTGAGAAATGCATCCATCTGTGTGCCCCAAACCCCACTGAATATAGAGAAAGTTCCCTCGGGTTCCCTCCCGGGGCTGGATGGGGGGACTGCAATTATTTACTCGCTCATCTGCTGGGGCTGTTCTGGATAAAGCTGCTGAACACGTTTGCGTGAGGCCTCAGTGTGAACATAGATGTTCATTTCTCTTGGGTCCTAGGGCAGATGAACGTTTGGTTGTATAAGAAACTGCCAAACTCTCGGGCGCCTGGGTGGCTCAGTTGGTTAAGCGACTGCCTTCGGCTCAGGTCATGATCCTGGAGTCCTGGGATCGAGTCCCACATCGGGCTCCCTGCTCAGCGGGGAGTCTGCTTCTCCCTCTCCTGCTCCCCCCTCTTGTGCTCTTTCTCTCTCTCACTCTCTCTCTCAAATAAATAAATAAAATCTTTAGAAAAAAAAAAAAAAGAAACTGCCAAACTCTCTTCCAAATCGGTTGTACCATTTTTCGTTTTCACCAGCAGTGAAGGAGAGTTCTGGTTGCTCTATATCCTTGCCAACACTTTCCCATATAGGTTTCTAATATACTAATATTGATCTATTTAACTGAGGGGAAATTTACATAACATAAAATTAACCATTAAAAAAAAAAACTTTAGGGCGCCTGGGTGGCTCAGTCGGTGAAGCGTCTGCCTTCGGCTCAGGTCATGGTCCCAGGGTCCTGGGATCGAGCCCCGCATCGGGCTCCCTGCTCAGCGGGAAGCCTGCTTCTCCCTCTCCCACTCCCCCTGCTTGTGTTCCCTCTCTCGCTTGCTCTCTAATAAATAAAATCTTAAAAAAAAATAAACAGTGCAGTAGCATTTAGTACCTTCTCGATGTTGTGTGACCATCACCACCTCTTTCCAGTTTCAAAACATTTCTAACACCCCAAAAGGGAAGCCCTTACCTATTATTATTATTATTATTATTATTAAAGATTTTATTTGGGTCTGAAAAGGCCCTTTGCCCAAATTTGACCATAGTCACAGATTCAGGGGGTTCGAACGTGGCCATGTATTTTGGGGGACCACCATTCACCCCCCTACATTGGTCTTTCAGCTGATTCTGGGGATGCGGGCAGAGAAGGCTCTGATGACTCTTAACACTCCATTCACCACCTTTCTCTGAAATCTGTCCCGGAATGTGCGTGCCGCAGTTATTCCTTACCTCACAGTAATCTTTTGGAAGTCTCTTAGAAGTCCTTTTCCTGACAATCACAGGATCATCCCTTACTCATAAACAAGCTTCCACCAGAGATGAGACACAAACATCAAATAATATCCATAGGAACACTGTACTGGATATTTGCAAAAAGACCCACCCCAGGGCTAGATGAGAAGCTTTTTCTCTCATGGGTATTGCCCATGTTGTGAGTCTGGTGAGGGGCTCTTAATACTATGAAACTTTTTTTTTTTTTTTTGAGATTTGGAGCCTATCAGTTGTGTTAGTAAGGATGGGCAAGGTTCTGCTGCGGAAATCCAAACTTCCAAATCTCAGTGGCTCATTCATGGGGCAGCAGGAAGCTGGGCTCATCATAGCCGCTAAGGAAGGGACCCAAGCTGCCTGAGGCTCCGCCCCTGGAACCACCTGGCAGTGGTGAGGGAAGATGGAGGATTGCCCCCCAGGCCTCTCCCGCACCAGCCTTCCCAGGTTCTCCCAGGCGACCCTCCTTGTTTGCAGGTGCCACGCCACGGGGGCTACAGTAGCCAGCTGAGGGAGGTCCCTCTCGTCTGTCTGCAACCGCAGGGAGCCCCAGTCCCCCGAGGCCTGAGCGGCTGAAATTCACCCCTAGGTTTGCATGGAAGGCCACGCCCCTACAGGCCGCCCCAGCCGACGCGTGAGTAGAGTGGGCGTGGGGATGCGGTGGGTGGTTGGGGGGGGGCGGTTAGAGAGAGCTCTCTGGTGTCTCCGCTTCTAAGGAGCTAATCAAATGCTACCGGTCGAGGCCCCACCCTACACCTTCTTATAACCTTGATCATCTCCTTAAAGGTCCCCTCTCCAGATACAGCCACACTGAGCAAGGCTAGGGCTTCCGCGTCCGAATTTGGGGAGGACACAATTCAGGCCATAGCACCTACCCTGCTATTGCAGTATTCCCCGTATCCCGTATCCCGTATCGTTCCACCGTATCCCCAGTAGATGATTTGGTTTTGTTTTGTTTTTAAAGATTTTATTTATTTATTTGAGATAGAGCGCCAGAGAGAGAGCACAAGGTGGGGGGGGGGGCAGAGGGAGAAGCAGGCTCCCCACTGAGCACAGAGCCCCACGCGGAGCTCCATCCGAGGACCCCAGGGGATCATGACCAGAGCAGAAGGCAGACACCCAACCGACTGAGCCACCCAGGCCCCCCCACGCGATAGATGATGTGAAAGGTAAAATCTTTTACACAGTCTTTCTTATTTCTTCTGGTGGTTACTGTTTCTCTCTCTCTTTTTTTTAAATAATGTTGACATTTAAAAGACAATTTTGTTATTTATTTGAGAGAGAGCACAAGCATGGGGAGGGAGAAGCAGGCTCAGCAGGGAGCCCAGGCACGGGGCTGGATCCGAACCCAGGAACACGGGATCATGACCAGAGCTGCAGACTGACTGAGCCACCCAGGTGCCCCTCTGTTGCTCTTAAAACATGTCAGCTTTAGGTGTTTTCTGCCAGCTTCCTTCTCCCTTCCCTCTTCCTTACTTTCTTCAGGCTGGTCTTGTAACTTTACATACTATGACACCCTCTGTGTCTTACTCTCAACAAACACTGCCCATTAGAATGTTCTGCAGGGATGGAAATGGTCTCTCTCCTTGCTGTCCCATATGGTAGCCTCTGGACACATGTAGCCACTGAGCACTTACACCTGAGCCCTGGATTTTACTTTTTAATTAATGTGAGTTTAAATTTAAATGAAGGCACATGTGCCCAGCGGCTGCCATGTTGGACAGCACAGCCCTAAACCCTAGATACAGCTCAGGACTTTCCACTTGTTAAAACGATCACAATTACAAATCATTCCATTCACTTTCCTCTCCAGACCTCCCACCTCCTGTCAACTGTATTCATGCTCAAGCTGGGTAACTGTGTTTGCGGCTGTAACAAATTATCACAAACTTAGGGGCTTAAAAATAATGCAAATGCATTCTCTTATAGTTCTGAAGATCAGAAGTCTGAAATCAAGGTGTTAGCAGGGTTGTGTTCTTCTGGGAGAGTTCAGGGGAGAATTCATTTCTTTGCCTTCTCCAGCTTCTAGAATCCTCCTGCAGTGCTTGGCTCAAGGTCCCTTCCTTATGTCCCTCTGACCTTTTGCTCCTGTCGTCACATCTACTATTAAATGATCCTCTTGCCTCCTTCTTTGAAAAGCCTCTGTAGCCACACCCTAATTCCTGGAACCCAAGAACACTATATTATGTGGCAAAAGGAACTTTGCCCGTGTGATTAAGGGTGGAGAGATGGGGAGATGATCCTGCATTGTGTGGGTGGCCCGGATGTCATCATAGGGATGCTCATAAGAAGGAGGTGGGAGATCAGAGTGGTAGGAGGGAAGCAGAGTTCGGAGTGGTTCTAGGAAGAGGCCACAAGCCAAGGGAAGCAGCCAGCCTTCAGCCCCTGCTTCTCACTGAAACCCCAAAGAACTGAAAGCAGGTACACTAACAAATATTTCTACATGCATGTTCATAGCAGTGTTATTTTTTTAAGGTTTTATTTATTTGTCAGAGAGAGAGAGCACAAGCAGGGGGAGCAGTGGACAGAAGGAGAAGCAGGCTCCCCGCTGAGCAAGGAGCCCAATGCAGGACTCGATCCCAGAACCCCAGGGTCATGACCCGAGCCGAAGGTAGACACTTAACCGACCGAGCCACCCAGGTGTCCCAGCAGCATTATTTATAATAGGCAAAGAATGGAAACAATCCTCATGTCCATCTACTGACGAATGAGTGAAGAAAATGTGCTATCTTCATAGAAGGGAATATTACTCCCTTGTAACAAGGAATGAAGCAACGTTAAAACTTGAAAACATTAAGCTAACTGAAATAAGCCAGACACGGAAGGCTACATATTGTAGGATTACATCTCCCTATGAAATGTCCAGAACAAATCCACATAGACAGAAAAGAGATTAGTGGTTGCCAGGGACTGGGAGGAGGGGGAGGGTATGGGTGCAGGGAGTTTTCTTTTTGGGGTGATCAAACGTTCTGCGGTTAGTGATGCCAGTTGGGCAACCTTGTGAATATTCTAAAAGCCATTGAATTGTACACTTTAAAAGGATGGATTTTATGGTATGTGAATTACATCTCATTTTTTAAAAAAATCACTAGCATTCTTATATAACAACAATAATCAAATGGGAAATTAACAGAAAATCAGATAACTTTCCCAAGAGTGATAAAAACTGTAAGGTATCTAGGAAAAAAAACAAAACAAAACAAAAAAACCCCCACGAAACTATAAGGGATCTAGGAATTAACCTAATGAATGCACGAGAACTTTCTGGAGATGTCAAATAAAAAAAATCTGAGATGAGAAATTTTATTCAAATTTTATTCAAAAAGACCATTTTAGAGCATGTGACTCTTGATCTCAGGGTTGGAAGTCCGAGTCCCACATTGAGAGATTACTTAAAATCTGTAAAAAAAAAAAAAGAAAGAAAAGAAAAAAGACCATTGCTGTGCGAGGCTGCTCTGACCTCCGAGGTCTGCAAGTGTCTGCAAACAGAAAAGGGCATTGCTTTCCGCTAGCCAGTGGGGTTTGTAGTAGGGGAAGTTGGGTATGTGAGGGGCAGTAAGTAACAACGTGGTTTGACAGGAAATGTGCCCTCCTGGGGTCAGCAGGTCTCAGGAGAAGCTGACCAGCATTTCAGTTGGGGGAGGGGCTGTTTGGGGCCCCGGGGGGAGGGAGGGAAGGAGAGCAGCCTGACCCAGGGTTGGTCAGGGCAAGACAGAGGGAGAGGTCACCGTGCACACCTGGGCAGAGAGAAAATGCTAGAGTTGTGTCCCAGGACTTAAAGGGCAACCTGAATAAATGCTGGATTGGTGGGTCACGTGACCTGCCTTGTGATTCCTCTTCAGGCGCTAAAATGTCCTGCCACAAAAGCTCATGCTGTATCCTCTCCCCCCACCGCTTCATTGTTGTGGCCCCAGTTGGAACAGGGCCTGACATCGGGTCAGCTCTTGATAAAAATATATTCCTTTTTTTTTTTTTTTTTTAAGATTTTATTTATTTATTTGACAGAGAGCGACACAGCGAGAGAGGGAACACAAGCAGGGGGAGCGGGAGAGGGAGAAGCAGGCTTCCCGCAGAGCAGGGAGCCCGATGCGGGGCTCCATCCCAGGACCCCGGGATCATGACCCGAGCCGAAGGCAGACGCTTAACAACTGAGCCATCCGGGCGTCCCTAAAAATATATTCTTTAAAAAAATATTTTTTTTATTGAGATGTAATTGACATCTAACATTGTGTAAGTTGAAGGTACAACATGTTGATTTGATACATTATATATATACACACACAATTATATATAGTGTTGCAATAGGATTACCACTGGACTCTTAGCTGACACCTCCATCATGTCACATAATTGCCATTTCTTTTTTGTGGTGAGTACTTGTATATTCTGTAAAAGGATCCCAATGCCTGGTCGTCCTTCCCACCTGCAGATATGACTGCGTTGGTCTGGGATGAGGCTGGAGCATTAATGTTTTAAAGCTCCTGGACTGTTCAGTTTGTGTATGAGAACCACTGATCAAATCACAAGCGCAGAGGCAGCCGGCCAACCCTCTGATCTGTCTCTTTAAGGAGGATTTGTTTTCTCTGCCCTGACCCTTTCTGGCATTTGGTTTTTCTCTCCCTTCTTCTCAGCCTAAATGGTTCCACCAGCCAAGAATGTGAGAAATGTGTCTCAAATATTTTCAGTTCCACTTAATCCCATTTAATACTTAGGGTTCATTGCCAGCAGCCAGGCTGTTCCAGCCCATTTGAACTCCCTCCCAAGTTTAACCCCCTCCAGAGCTCCCAGTCAGCCTCCCCCTCCATAAAAGCCAAGCTCTTCTCAGTGGGAGATGAAGGAGCAAATAAGGAGGGGCCTGGCCCAGCAGGTCTTTTTTTTTTTTTTTTTTTAAAGATTTTATTTATTCATTTGAGACACAGAGATACAGAGAGAGAGAGAGCATGAGCGGGGGGAGAGGCAGAGGGAGAGGGAGAAGCAGGCTCCCTGCTGAGCCAGGAGCCCGATGTGGGGCTCGATCCCAGGAATCTGGGATCATGACCTGAGCCGAAGGCAGATGCTTAACCATCTGAGCCACCCAGGTGCCCCCAGCAGGTCTTGTAGCCAAGATTCCAGAGGTTGATGGAGAGCTATGGAAGGGTTTCAGCTAGGGAGAGACATCATTAGGTGTTCATTTAAAATAGCCTCTGGTGGGGCACCTGGGTGGCTCAGTGGGTTAAGTGTCCCACTCTTGATTTCGGCTCAGGTCATGATCTCAGGGTCATGGGATTGAGCCCTGCGTTGGGCTCCACGCTCAGTGGGGAGTCTACTAGAGATTCTCTCCCTCTGCCCCTTCCCCGCTCCTGCACACACACACTCTCAAATAAATAAATCTTTTTTTTTTTTTTAAGATTTTACTTACTTATTTGACAGAGAGAGAGAGACACAGTGAGAGAAGGAACACAAGCAGGGGGAGTGGGAGAGGGAGAAGCAGGCTTCCTGCCGAGCAGGGAGCCCGATGTGGGACTCGATCCCAGGACCCTGCGATCATGACCTGAGCCGAAGGCAGACGCTTAATGACTGAGCCACCCAGGTGCTCCTCAAATAAATAAATCTCAAAAAAATATATATCCTGTGGCTGCTAAGTCTTTTTCCCACTGAGCAGTCAGCACCACATTCTCAAGATGAATGTCAGGTCATGCTACCCCCCAGCTCAAAATCTCCACTGGCTCCCATCACACTTAACATAAAATAGGAAGCTTTCAACATGGCCCATGAGACACCAACAACCCAACCCCCATCTGTCTCCACCTTCGTTTTGTCCCCACTCCCCTTGCTCGCTTTGCTCCAACCACACAGGTCCTCGGGCTATTCCTCCAGCATGTCAAGCACACTCCAGCCTCAGGGCCTTGGCACTTGCTATCCTCTCTGCTTGGAGCACTCCTCCTCCTCCTCACCTCATAAATGACTCCTTTTCACTCAGATTGGTACTCTCATGTCACATCCTCAAAACTCAGCGGCTTAAAATAATAAATATGTACAATTGCACATAGTTTCTGCAGATCAGGAAGTATCCACAGGAGTAGCTTAGCTGGGTGGTCCTGGCTCGGGGCTTCTCATGAGGTTCAGACCAGGGCTGTGGTCATCCAAGGACCTGACAAGGGGCTGGAGGAACCTTCCAAGGATGTTCATTCATGTGGCTGGCAAGCTGGTGCTGGCCATTGGCTTCTCCACAAGGCTGCTCGGGTGTCCTCCCAACATGGCAGCTGGCTTCCGGACCTGGCAGTATCTTTTATGACCCAGCCTTGGAAGTCACACTCGGTCACTTCCACAGTATTCCATTGGCCACACAGAGGCAGTCCTGATTGGACATGGGAGGAGACAACACAAAATGTGAAGATAGCTGGCATCATCCTAGAGGTTGGCTGCCGTAGTCTTTTGTCATTCTCTCCCTCATCACCTTGATTTATTTTCTGCATGGATTTGAGATTTCCTGGAATTATATTAATTATTCCTTTGTCTCCCTTGCCCAGTGCTATCATGTCCACAGGGGCTGGGACACATCGTTTTTCTGTTCAGTTCACGGCTATATCCTCAGTGTTTTTGTTTTTTGTTTTTTTTGTGTTTTTTTTAGTTTAGAGAGGGGGATGGAGGGGAAGGGCAGAAGGAGAGGGAAAGAGAATCTTAAGCAGGCTCCACGACCAGCATGGAGCCCGACATGGGGCCAAGCTCACAAATCTGAGATCATGACCTGAGAGGTCAAATCTAAAATCAAGAGACGCCTAACAGACTGAACCACCCAGGTGCCCCCATATCCTCAGTGTCTTAAACAGAGCTTGGTACATAGTAGATATTCAATAATTATTTGCTGAAATAATAAGTGGAGAATCTACCCTTAGGGGGTTCTGGAGACCAATAAGTGGGCTGGTTTCAGCTGTCCAGGTGAAAGATAGCAAGGGTTTGAACTCAGGATTGGAGAGAAATAGATAGCTATTGACAGGGTCACCTGTCCTCTTGTGAGTTTCTGATCTCTTCCTGCTATAACCCAGCCTTCGTAGGGAGGTGGAGTGATTTTTTTTTTTTTTTTTAAGATTTTATTTACTTATTTGACAGAGAGAGTGGGAGAGCACAAGCAGGGGGAGCAGCAGAGGGAGAGGGAGAAGCAGGCTCCCTGCCGAGCAGGGAGCCCGATGTGGGGCTCGATCCCAGGACTCCAGGATCACGACCTGAGCCGAAGGCAGAAGCTTAACCATCTGAGCCACCCAGGTGCCCCAGGAAGGTGGAGTGATCTTTTTTTTTTTTTAATTTTTTTATTGTTATGTTAATCACCATACATTACATCATTAGTTTTTGATGTAGTGTTCCATGATTCATTGTTTGTGCATAACACCCAGTGCTCCATGCAGAACGTGCCCTCTTTAATACCCATCACCAGGCTAACCCATCCTCCCACCCCCTCCCCTCTAGAACCCTCAAGGTGGAGTGATCTTAACAGATAAGTTGAATATTGTCTGACCCCTGCATAACTCCTCTATGTCTTTCTACTGCACAGGATTGGGAGTTACAGGAGACCCAGGAACTAAAGGGGGTGACCTCAAATGGGTCCCCTTGCTTTGGATGGGGTTAGGGTGGTCAGAGAGCTGTTTTTCTGAATTCAAAAAGATCTCTACGCACTGTAGGGCATCTCTTAGAAAATATAGTTGTCATGGCTGCCCCGGAAGGAAAGGAAACCATTTCATGATGGTAAATAATTGTTTATGTTCAGTCTCCTACACTCACTATAAGCTTTCCTGGGCTCCAGATTCTTTCTGTAAGTCTCTGATCATGCTTTATCTGGTCTATGCCTACTCAGAATTCAGGTTTCTACTTAGGCACCCCCTTGCTGACTCCACATCCAGGCTGGGTTAGGTACCCTCTCTGGGCTCCTCTAGTCTCCTGGACTTCCCCAAGGATTTACTTATTTAGCATGTTTAGTGCTTATTTTCTGCCTATCCCTCTAGAATGGAAGCTCCATGAGAGCAAGGAGTTTTCTAATCCATGAACATGGTATATATTTCCACTTATTTAGATCTTCTTTAATGTGGCTCAACAGTATTTTGTAGTTTTCAGTGTAGAAATCTTGCATATCTTTTGTTAAAATATTTCCTAAGGATTTTTGGGTTTGATACTATTTTTTTTGGGGGGGGTTGATACTATTGTAAAAGAACTTATTTTCAATCTCATTTTGCAACTGTTTCTACCTAGTGTGTAAACATAAAATTGATTTTTTTTTTTTTTTAAGTAGGCTCCCTGCCCAGTGTGGAGTCCAACACAGGGCTTGAACCCACCACCCTGAGATCAAGACCATGAGCCACCCAGGCACCCCTATTTTGAAGATTTAATGAGAATATCCACGTAAAGTGAGAGCACAGCATCTGATACATGGTTAGTGCCCAATAAACATCAATTTGTATTACCTCACTTCTCCCTCCCTATAAAAGAGGGAGCATTCTAGTTCATAACTCCTAAGGTTACAATGAGAATGAAATGACATCATGCACAGACTGTGCATAGCACAATTCTTGGCACAGGGAAAGCCACTGGTAAATGTTTGCTATTATTATTTACCAAGTCCCTGCTTATATTGGGTTGGGGGACATGGAGATGTGTCAATCAAGGACCCAGTCCACTGAAAGCTCACAGCCTATTGGCAGAGACAAAGTATAGAGATAGTTACCACACAGTGTAGTAAGGGGATATAAACGGAAATTTGCCAGTTTAAACCTAAAAGGAAACAGCAATAGTTTATAGTAGGGAAAATAGGAAACAACTTAGGGACGGGGATCCCCTGTGGTACCTACGTGTAATGCATACCATTAAACTTAATGCTGTGGAACGGAGGATGGGGATGGTTGGCTGGCGCACGGGGTGAAAATTACTTTTCATTAGACCCTTTTGTATCTTTTGCATCTTGGATTGTGTTCAAAATCAGCAGTATTTTTTAAAATAAGAAATTATGCTGTGAAAAGTATTCAATGCCACCAGTCAATGTTCACGACTTACCGTTATGTGAAAAAAAGTTAATTTGTCAAACGGCCTCTCGTTTTACACTTACCTAGAAAAAAGAGGGAGCAGGAGTACAACAAAGTATTAGCAGTAACTTCATCAGTGGGATTAATGTTGAGTTTTGCTTTCTCCTCTCGGCTTTTCGAGATTTTGCTAAGGTTCTACATTAAGCAGAATTTTGTTTTGTTTTGTTTTTGTTTATTGGCCGTGAGAATTAAAGTTATTAACAAAACTACAACTCCCATCAGGCATCATGCCCCCGGCTTCTGAAGACAGGCCTTCTATGGGCGCAACGTTCTCTGGGATTCGTAGTCCAGTAGCAGAAGTAAGGTGGGACGCACAGTACCGGCACAGATGACAGAGGAGGAATCACCGGCAGTGTCGACCAATGGGCAGTGGGGGCCAGCCCTGAGTGGCGCTCGCAAAACCAATGGGTGAGCCGACGTCCCTGAGTGACGTGTTCTTCAGCCTACGGGCGGCCCATGGGGGCGGGTCGGTGAGCGGCGGCCGTAGTGCGAACCATGGGAGGCGGCTGGTGGTGGGCTCGGGCCGCCCGACTGGCCCGGCTCTGCTTCCGGGGGGCGCTGCTGCCGCCTCCGCGGCCCCGGAGCGGGGGCGCCCGGGGGTCTTTCGCCCCCGGCCACGGCCCCCGCGCCGGGACTTCGCCACCCCCCGTGTCCGAGCTGGATCGTGCGGACGCCTGGCTCCTTCGGAAGGCGCACGAGACAGGTCTGAGGCTGGGGTCGGCCCGGACAGGAGAGGGGGTTCCGGATAGCCGAGCTGTCGGCGCGCCTGAGGTGGGGGGTGGGGACGGGGCTCCTGCTGGAAACAGGGCCGGGGCTCCGGAGCGAGCAGGGCTTCCGTATAAGCGCAGGGAAGTGCTCGCTGCAAGAGCGCAGCCTGTCCGCAAAGAAGGGCTTGCAGATGGGACGGTGTCCGGTTAGCGGGGTGCAGTAGGGATTGGAGAGGTTAGTCGGGCTAGGACTGGCAGCCTTATAAAATTGCACTGCCTGGGTGAGAGAGAGGCGTCCAGAGAGAGTTAAGGGCGGGGAGTTGCCTACTAGAGGGGTCCGCGTTCAAGGAGCCAGTTCAGCTTGAAGAGGCGACCACTCTGCATTAGGCGGGAGTGTGGATCCCCACCAAAGAGGGGGCGAGTTCCGGATTGGAGGGAGGAACAACCAATAATAGAAAAGCTCTGGGCTGATTGGAGGGCCAGGTGATCCAGGCTGCAGGGGGAGGGGCCTCACGTGGAGAGGGTAGATAGAGGCTGGGGTAAGGGTGTGGGGTTTGTAACCCGTTAGCGCCCCACCAGGGGACTTGAATGGATGTAAATAACAGCAAGGAAGGACGTGCGCAGATAGTTGATAGTTGGCATTAGGGGGAGGCTGGAGAGAGACGTGAAGTGAGGGAACAGCTTGTCCCCGGGGGGGAGGGGAGGGCGTGGATACACATGTATGGGGGTGGGACGTTGACCGGGATGACCTCTTGGGATCTGTCTGTCCTCAGATTTAGGTCCTGCAGTTTGGGTTCCTAGATGCTCCTCCACATTCTGCAGACTGTCTTGAATCTTTGGTGCTGCAGAGTTTGGGGGAGAGGGCTCAGAGATGGATGGAAGCCAGAGTTTGGGCGCGGGGATAAGGTTAGGTGGAGGGCTGCCAGGACTAGGCGGGGATTTGGGGTGGGATAACACCGTCCCGGCAGATGGGGTTGGGGGCAGGGTTTGGGCTGATGCTGATTTCTTCCCCCCCCCCGCCCCCTTCCTGTAGCATTCCTCTCCTGGTTCCGCAATGGTCTCCTGGCATCAGGCATCGGGGTCATCTCCTTCATGCAGAGTGACATGGGTCGGGAAGCTGCCTATGGTGAGTGCAGACCCCCCCCACTCTCGCCCCCACCAGGAAGTGTGGGCACTTGCCCCCCCCCCCCACTGAGGAGGTAGAGCCCCCATCCTCCCTGGTGGCTGTAGATTCTTCCCTGCCCCGTCCCAACCTCCCCAGTTAAGTGTGGATCCCCTCACTCTTTCCCCCCACCAGAAGCCACCTCACCCTCCCTCGCACCCACCCCGACTTCCTGGGCACTGGGGAGGGCGGTGGGTCCTTGCCCCCTCCTATCCGACTTCTCGACAAAGATGAGGGTCCTGGCTGAGCCCCTCATGCTGGCTCAGCCCCAGACTGGCCCCGCTGCCGCCCCTCCAGCCCTGTTTTTGCTCTCAGACCAGCTCCCCACCCCTCCTCTGGTCCTGAACCCCACCTCCACATCCTAGACACCCCCCTCTGACACCTTCTCGAGTCCCTGAGCTTGGGTCTCTACTGACCCCTACCCTGACCTTGAGTTTGCCCCATTCTCTAACTCCACCTCAGTTTCCTGAGCCACCTCGGTCCCCGGGTCATCGGGCTCCCAGACCCGGGCCTCCAGCCACCCCACTGCAGGCCGGCAGCCCCCTGGCCTGGGAGCTCGGGCCCGCCCTCCCGCTGACTGCAGCCTTCTCCCCCCGCACAGGCTTCTTCCTGCTGGGCGGCCTGTGCGTAGTGTGGGGTGGCTCCTCCTACGTGGTGGGCCTGGCGGCACTGCGGGGACCCATGCAGCTGTCGCTGGGGGGCGCGGCGGCGAGTGTGGGGGCCGTGCTGGCCGTAGGCCTGCTCTGGGCTTGTGCCGTCGGCCTCTACATGGGTCAGCTGGAGCTGGATGTGGAGCTGGTGCCCGAGGACGACGGGACAGCGGCTGCTGAAGGCCCCGATGAAGCAGGCCGGCCACCACCAGAGTGAGTGGCTGGGCCATGGGGAATGGCTGGGCGCTGGACGGCCGGGGGCCCAAGGACCGGGACATTAAAACCTGACCCTTCGCCTGCTCCATGTTCCGAGTAGTGGTTCCTGCAATGGGGAGGGTGGGGCGGGTGTGGGAGCCAGGCGAGGCAGGTGGAGGTAACCAAGGAGGAGAAAGAAAAGGAGAGAGGAGCCCCGAGGCCCCCGGAGACCGAGCCACAGAGGAGAAGGTGTTTAATTTTCCGGGTGGGCCGACAGGGCTGAGCTCAGCCCTAGGGCAGTGCCCTCGGGGCCCCACCCGTCCCTCAGGGTCCGGCTCTGTAGGCAGCTCTCCAGTCCTCAGTCCCCCTTCCGCTGCATCCTGGTGCCCGTGGGCCCCGGGTACGACAGGCCCAGGGTGGGGTAGAAGGCCTCGGGGAGGGTGGGGCCCGGGCCCAGCCTCTGCAGGTGCGGGTACATGAGGCCCAGCTCCGCGGGGCCATAGCGGATGGTGCTGGGTGTGCACAGGCCCCGCACTACGGGGGGCAGGAAGCCCGCATGGAGGAGGGAAGGTGGGGGGTCCCCAGGAGGCCCCAGGCCCCAGGGCCGCACCAGGTCCTGCTTCAGGGCCCCTGCCCGGATGACAGAAGTAAACTCAGGCCGAGGCAGGGCCGGGTGGCCAGACGGCTCCTCGTCCCCACTGTCCTCTGGGTCTTTAGCCTCCCCTGGGCGAGGCTCCACTTTGATGCGTTTGCCCCGGTTCCGGGGGGCCTCGTCCTTGTCTAGGGGGGCAGCCTGCTTCCCTTCCACTGGAGGCTCTGGCTCTAGAAGAGGGAGACATGAAGGGCGCTGGGTGTGTGCGTCCCCAGCCCTCAGTCTTCCCATCTGTGGAATAAAGCTGAGCTCGGTGGTCTAGACCTGTGGGTCTCAGCTGGGGCCATTTTGTCCCCTAGCGGGACATGTGGCAGTCTGCAGACATTTCTGGTTGCCACAGCTAGGGTGGACGGTGCTCCTGGCCTCTATGGGTAGAGGTTGGGGATTCTGCTAAACACCCTACAATGCACAGGACAGGCCTCAAAGCTGAGAACGATCTGGCCCCAGATAGCAGTAGAGGGGAGACTGACAAGCCCTGGTCTAGACCCGTGTTGTCCGACAGCACTTTCCTCGATGGCGTTCCGTATCTCTGTGCTCCAGTGCGTTAGCCACTGGCCACGTGAGGCCACGGAGCCCTTGAAATGTGGCAAGGGTGTCCGAGAAACTCAGTCTTTCATTTTTGATTAAACGTAAGTCACCACACGTGGCTAGTGGCTTCCAGACTGGGAAGCTCAGGGCCCAGAGACCCCTTCCCTTGGAGCGTCCCGGGGTGAGGTGGGAGGTGAGGCTCACCTGTGGGCTCTGGCTCGGGGCTGGATGCGTCCTCACAGGCCACGCTGGCCGGAAGCTGGAAGGCATCCAGAGGGGTCTGGCCACCCTCGGCTTGGCTGGGGACAAGACGGGGGGTGTAGAGCCCCCACCCCATGGTACTTAGGGCCCATCACTGCAACCCCCCTCCTCCAAGCTGGGGTCTAGCCCAGCTTAGCCCCGTGTCCCGAGGCCAGACCTGGGCAGCCTGTGCCCCCCGCCCCCCCCCCTGCGAATGTCACCACCTGGGTGTCCCCTGGGTACCTCATGCTCATCTCCCCTCAGCATCTTCCTCTCAAACTGCTGCTCCTCTCAGGAGCCCCAAGCCAGGCCATCAAAGCCAGAGACGTGGGTGTGAGCAGATGCCACCTGCCCTCCTCCACGTGCACTGTCTGGCATTTCCCGGACCCGCCCCAACCTCTTCCCTGGGCTCCCAGCCCCTGTCGTGTCCCTCGAAGTCCCTTGCGGCAGCCAGAGGGGTCTTTCCACAAAGCAGACATGACTGTGACCCTCTCCGGCTTTAAACTCTGCCATGGCTCCCCAGTGCCCCAGAATCAAGTCCAGACCCTCTGCGTGGGACTGAGGCCACTTCAAAGCTGCCTCCTCAATCCTCTGTCCCCTGCAAGCAAGGTCACTCCAACTCCGGGCCTTTCCTTTCACTGTCCCCCTGTCCCCCTCCTGTTTTCAAACCCTTCTGGGCTTGTCCTCTTTGAAAAGCTCCCCCCACCCCGAAGAGGAGCCCCCCCCACCCCAAGCTGGGGAGAGACGGCAAAGTCTCGCGGAGGGGTTCTGAGCCGCCCTACGGGGCACACGGGCTACAGCCCTCACCTGAGCACGTAGCTGACCCAGAGCACGTGGCGCTCCCCGGGGCTCTTCCCGCTCACGGCCACGGTGGCCACGGACTGCAGCCACACAAAGCCCCCAGCCCGCTGCAGCCAGCGGTAGTAACCAGTCATCACCTGCCCCTTGTCCAGCACTGGGCCCAGCCCAGGGGCCGGCCGAGACAGAGACAGACAGGTGGACAGGAAGATGGGGCGAGAGAGGAAGACGGGGACAGAGAGGGTGACGGTAGGGAGGAGACAAGGTCAAAAGTACAGAGCGGGAGATGGGGAGAGACCGAGTCAGAAGGACTGAGCACTAACCTGGCACGGGGGCCTTCTGGATTTTTAAGGGGGGCGGGGTCACAGAGACACCACGGCCCCTTTCCTCCCACCCCACGTCTGAGCTGTGGCTCAGGGTGCAGGGATTGGGGGCACTCAGGCCAGGGGTGCTAGGAGACAGGGGTTCTCACGGTCCAGGTGGCTCTGGCGGATCCTGGCTGCGTCCTGTCCGTGGACAAACTGGTAGCAGCTGCGACCCACGAGCTCTGAGGGCCCCAGGTCCATGTGGTCGCTGACTCTGAGGACAGCAGGTGACAAAGGAGTTGAGAAGGGGTCTGAGACCAGGGGTTAGAGGACAAGAGGCAGTGTTGGCTCTGGAATCACCAGGAGTGCTCTGGGCCTCAGTCTAACCCTGGGTCAAATGGGCGTAACACTAGTGTCCCTCCTAGGGTGGCCATGAGCATTCAGGCAGGTGGCACTGCTGGGTGCGGGGTGGCCCCGGGCACTCGGAAGGCTCTCAGAGCGTGGGGACGATTTCACATTTTACTTTTCCCCACTGCGCGGGGCAGGAGACAAAGTGGGGCGGGGCGGGGCCCTGCAGGAGGGGCCTCGGGCAAGCCCCGCCCACCCTCCCCCCCCGGGCCCCGCCCCGGCCTCCTCCTTCCGGTACCTCCGCCCTCGGGGCTCTTCCGTCCCCGGGGCTCTTCCGTCCCCCGGGGCTCCCCAGCCCCCGGGGCTCCCCAGCGCAGCTCTGACTGCCCGCAGCCCCAGCTCTCCCGCGTGGCCCCATCCGCCCGCCTCGGCCCCCAACCCCGGTACCTGCTCTCACAAGCAAGGATGGTGAGACCCAGGCTGAGACGGAAGACGATCGTGTGTCCGTGTAGCGGCAGCTCAGCCAGGGGGGCCGGGGGCAGCGTGTGGCCCAGAGCCACAAGGCCCAGGGAGCGGGCCCGAAGGCGCCCCGTTACGTGGATGACCTGCAGGCGGCAGGCGGGGTTGGAGGAGAAGCCTGGCGAGGCCGGGGGGACGGGTAGGGGGCAGGCACGGGCAGGAGGACCACAACCCGGCCACCGGGCCAGGCTGCGGCTGTCACCCACAGGTGCCGGGGCACAAGGACATAGCTGGCGGAAATGCGGGGGCTCTCCCCAGGTGGGCGTCAGAAGCTGGGGCCGGAGAGCTCACACTCACCTTGTACCCCGAGGCCTTGACGTGCAGCCCCCTCTTGGTGAGGGTCGATTTCATGCGGATGAAGAAGGAGCGCTCCTGGACCCGGGAGAAGGGAGGCACCTCGGCGGCGCTGGCCTCTGGGGTGGGGAGTGAAGGAAGGTTTCGGGGTCCGGAGGAAAAAACACACACGGGCCCCCCTTGCCCCCAGTACAGCTAGCCAAGGGTCATGGCCACGGCCTAATGGTTACACAACCTCACTGAAGTCGTATACCAACCTCCCCTCTGAGCAGCAGCCAGCCCGGTCTCAAATATAACCCTGTCCCTTCCTGCCCTGAAACCACCATGGCTCCCTAGGACCCTTGGGCTAAAGCCCAGCTCCTCACCTTGGCCTCAAACTTTGGCAAGAACCGCCTCCCGCTGACACCAACTTAGCTACAAACTCCAGGTCTCAGGTGGGACAGCTTCTCCTCCAAGAAGCCCTCCCTAACCCCCTGGCTGGGTCAGGCATCCCTTTGGGGTGGGACCCCAGCCCTGACCACTCTGGATCATCATTCTCAAGGGACTGGTCAGTCTTCCCCACCTGGACTGTGAGCCCAGAGGGTAGGGCTGGGGCTGCTGTCATCTCTGTGTCCCCAGCCCTCCCCAGCACAGAGCAGTAAGACCCACAAATACAGATTAGTCTCTAAATCCCGTGGTGGTCTTATAGCTGCTCACACCCAGACGGACCTGTGCCTCGGTGGACCCTCGTGTGTGTCACAGACATCTCCCAAGCTTGCAAGCGCTGCTGACAGCTCAGATGCTTTTGGTGTGAAGCAAACCCGATATAAGAAGATCCTACTTACAGGAGAGTTAGCCTCCAGTCCCCCAACATCTCAGAGCTAAAAGGAACTTTCAGGGTAATCTCCCAACACCCACCCTCTCCAACATGGAGTGGAATTTTCCACTGGAGAGAAGGCCTGGAAGCACAGATGCTACAGCCAGACAAACCTGGGCTGGAGTCCAGCTCAACCACTCACAGCTGTGTGACCTGGGGCAATTAACTTAACCTCTCTGTGCTGTGCCTCAGTTTCCACCTGTGCAAAATGAAGACAGTGATAGTTCCTGCTTGCGGGGTTGTGATTAGGATTCAGTGAAATTATGCACTTAAAGGCACAGCACCTGTAAAAGCCAATGAGCGTGCACTGTTTTATTATTACCAAAGCCGGGTTCCAGCTGTCACCCACAGGCACCCATCTCCACTTGGTGGCCAGAGGGGTCTTTCTAAAATTCAAATCTTGGGGAGCCAGGCAGCTTAGGCAATTTTAGGGAGCCAAGTCTTGTTGCCTCGGTTTAGCCTCTGATCATTTTACAAAAATTTGCTTTGCACAGCTCGAAGGAGAGTGGTTTTTGTTTAAAGAAGACATGGCTGGATACAGTGTACCGGGTGTCCCTTGACCTACCCTCAGCCGCATTCTTTGGGGGCCCTTGGAATTACCGATCTCAGGGGTATCCGCGAGCGAGGAGGAAGACGAGGAGGAGGAAGAGGAGGGAACGGAGGGCGGGGTGGGGGGCCCGGGGGTCGGGGCCCGGAGCCCCAGTTGCTCCAGCACCTCGGAGTGGTCCCCGGGGTGGATGTAGTCGAAGACGCTGCTACCCGTCAGCTCCACCTGCCGGCGGAAGAGGGGACCGCAGAGGGCGGGTAAGATGCGCGCGCAGTCACTCGCCCGGGGTTCAGCCTCGGGCTCACTCGCCTCCGTTGCAAGCGCGCTTCAAGCCAGTTTTGTGTTTTTATTAGAATTTCTATTTAACCTTTTAACCTTTTTTTTTTTTTACCTTTTTTTTAAAAGGAGATACAAACTTAGGCTCTAATGCCTTTCTCACTTCAAACCCGGTGATCATTAAGGATTTTCTGCACCTGCTTATTAAGAAGCCGCGTGCCTGCTTCTCATAGCTTCCATTTGCCCAACTCCCACCCGCACGCAGCAAACAACTGTGCCCGGAAATGAATCACAGGATATCCCAGCAGCGATGGAGATCAGGATACAAGCAGTGGGGTGGTTTTCGAACTCCTTAAAGAGTTGGAACTTCTCAATCAGATAGACTATCATTCAGTTCACCCCCCAATCTCTCAAAGCAATCCCTCTTTGCTCCACACCTCCCCCAGTCCAGGTCCCTATCTCCCCCGCCCGCCCCCCCGCTGTGTTCCTGCCCCAGCGTCCTCCCTGCTCTTCTGGCTTTCAGTCTCCACTTTAATACCCCCACTAAGTTACTCCTCTGACCATGCCCCTCCCCCCCACCACACACACACCTCAGAAGCCTCCCAGAGCTCCCACTGCCCCTGGGTTTGCGATCACATGCTTCCCTCTGAACTCCTCCTCATCAAACCCTTCCCTGCACCAGCTGCAAGCCTTTCATCCACTCTTCCTTCCCCCTTCCCCTTGTCCATATTCCCCTATCTCCAGGGTCTTCCTCCTCCAGGCATCTCCAACAACTCACTGAAACGGTGCTCACAAAGGCCAAACACCGAGCACCGGCTTTTCTAAATTTACCATTTGGTAAAACCTTTATCAAAGTGATGAGAGGATAGCAATTTGTGCTGAATGGATTGGGGAGGCCTAAGATGCCCCCCAGGAGCCAGGCTCCCCAGGGATGGGGGTCTTCGGTTTCTGCTTTTAGCTCCCAGTGCCACCTGCAGGAGCTGGGGCAGAAACAGCTAGTGGAAGTAAAGACAAAATGCAAGCCAGTCCACTGAAACGCCACAGAAAATCTTCCAAAGTTGGCAAAACCCAAGCCCTCCCAATACAAATGGTTGCAATTCTTTACAATGGGTAAGAAAAAGCAAGTTTTGGTAAATATGGTGCATCTGGCTAAGGCTCATCGACAAACTGATCTTTCTGCTGATCTGCTTTCTTCAAACTGACCTGTTACTTTAATAACAAACCCCCTCCCCCGCCTGTCATGTGGAGCCTCCTGGGGCTCCCAGGGGTGCACTTTGAGAACCATGGATCCAGTTCACTTTTTAGGCTGGGATGGTGAGGCCAGGAGAGAGAAAGGGCATGCATCACGGGCCAGCAAGGGAGATGCCAGTCCAGGCAGCCTGCCGCGGGCCCCTTACCTGTGACAGACCCAGATAGATGGAGACGGTCTCGGAGATGTAGAGGAACTTCCCTTCCTGGTTCAAGGCAAACACGAAGCCATCCAGGGACTAGGGTGGGGAGAAATAGGGAGAGGGGAGAGGAGGGCTGGGCATCTGTCCAGCAGGTAAGTGATAAGAGATTCTGAAATCTGGCTCGCCACCTAGGATGGATTAATCTGGGGCGGGGGAGGGGCTTTCGTGGCCGTGGGAAAGGGCGGGCAGGAGCGGGGAGCCCCGGCCTGATGCTCTCATGGGATGGACGCTGGAGCAAACGGTGCCGCTCTCCGGAGGTGGCCACCAGGTGGCAGCAAGGAGCAGCAGGCCGGGCAGGGGCCTCACCTGCAAGATGTGTCCTCCCAGGTGCTGCTCGAAGACCTCAGACACCAGCGCCACGGGGCCCCTGTGGCCTGGGGCTGGGGACAGAGGGAGGGGTGAAGCCGGAGCCTGTTGGTAGGCCCCCATTCGAGCCAGCCTACAGATCTCCCTCTCTTCTCCCCAGTCCTGGAGCCGTCTTGGGGCGCTGGGGGCCCCGGGCCCGTCGGGGAGAAACCTGGGCTCGTGGGGAGGGGTGGGAGGGGCGGAAGCGGGCTGAGACGCACAGACAGACGCCAGAGGACGCAGGGAGCCGTCCATCCACGCATCCATTCAGAAAGTCTCCCTGAGCCCCGGCTGGGCAGCAGGCCCTGTGCTGGGGACACAGAGGCGGCCCGGACGGCCTGCTCTTCCCCTCACGAGGCACCGGGGCCAGGGGCAGACACACCACACGCAAGCAACTAGCAAATATAGAATTATCATACGTGCCAGGGCCATGAAGGATTGAAAAGGTGGTGTGAAGTGAGGCCTGTCGTGGGAGGGGGCATTTGAGTTCAGACCCAAAGGATGGCAATGGGACAGACTGAAGAGGAGAGAGAGACAGAGAGACATTTGTACAGAGAGCCAGAGAGAGTAAGAGAGACAAAGAAACAGATATTGAAAGACAAAGACACCAGACAGACAAGCAGTTGGACAGAGAGACATACAGAGGGATACAAGGAATAGAGAGAGAAGGACATTGCAACTCGACAGAAAAAGGACAAACAGGGGTGCCCGGCTGGCTTAGTCCGTGGAGCAGGTGGCTCTCTCTTGATCTCGGGGTCGTGAGTTCGAGCCCTGCATAGGGTGTAGAGATTACTTAAAAATAAAATCTTAAAAAAGAAAACCAAAACCCCAATGAAGTGTCACCTCACACCCACTAGGATGGCTAGAGTTCAAAGAGAAATGTTGGCGGGGATGTGGAGAAATCGGAATCCCTGTGCATTGCTGGTGAGAATGGAAAATGATGCAGCCGCTCTGAAAAACAGTATGGAGGTTCCTCAATAGGTCACATATGGGGGCGCCTAGGTGGCTCAGTCCGTGAAATGTCTGCCTTCGGCTCAGGTCCTGATCTCAGGGTCCTGGGATTGGGTCCTGCTCAGCGGGGAGCCTGTTTCTCCCTCTCCCTCTGACCCTCACTCATTCTTTCTTTCTCTAGTGCTCTCTCTCTCTCTCTCAAATAAACAAATAAAATCTAAAAAAAAAAAAAAAGTCACACATAGAATCACCTGCCACACAACCCAGCAATTCCGCTCCTAGGTATATACCCCCCAAAGAACTGGAAGCAGGTGTTCTAACAAATATTCTACACAGATGTTCACAGCAGCATGATTCCTAACAGTCAAAAGGTGAAAACACCTCAAAGGTCCATTACCTGATGGACAGATAAATGAAACGTGCTATATTCATACAGTGGAATATTATTCAGCCAGGAAAATGAATGAAGTGGGGACACATGCTCTAATGCGGATGGACTCTGAAAACATTATGATGGGGGCGCCCGGCTGGCTCAGTCGGTGGAGCATGCGACTCTTGATCTCAGGGCCATGAGTTTGAGCCCCACATTGGGCATGGAGCCTAATTAAAAATAATGTGAGAACATTATGCAAGACACAAGAGGTCACACACTGTGTGATTCCATTTCTATGAATTGTCCAGAGCAGGCAAATCCATAGAGACAAGAAGCGTTGGTGGTTGGAGGGGGGGATGGGGAGTGTCTGCTAATGTGGATGGGGCTTTTTGGAGGGCGATGAAAATGTTCTGGAACCAGATAGAATGGTGGTTGCACAACCCTGTGACTGTACTGTCACTGAATTGTACACTTTATTTTTTAATTTAATAAAGCCCACTGCAGGGCTTGAACTCACAACCCTGAGATCAAGACCTGAGCTGAGATCAAGAGTCAGATGCATAACTGACTGAGCCACCCAGGTGCCCCCTGTACATTTTTTAAAAAAGATTTTATTTATTTATTTGAGAGAGAGAGAGAGAGAGCACAAGCAGGGCGAGTGGGAGAGGAAGAAGCAGGCTCCCTGCTCAGCAGGGAGCCCAATGTGGGGCTCAATCCCAGGGCCCTGGCAGATGCTTAGCCGACTGAGCCACCCAGGCGTCCCCACTGTGCATTTTAAAATGGTGAATTTCGGGGTGCCTGGGTGGCTCAGATGGTTGAGCGTCTGCCTTCGGCTCAGGTCATGATCTCAGGGTCCTGGGATCGAGCCCCACATCGGGCTTCTGGCTCAGCGGGGAGCCTGCTTCTCCCTCTCCCTCTGCCTCTCTCCCTGCTCATGCTCTCTCTATCTCTGTGTGTCAGATGAGTAAATAAAATCTTAAAAAAAAAAGGTGAATTCCATGTTATATAAATTTTACTTCAATTAAAAAAAAAGTTTTAAGGGGCACCTGGGTGGCTCACTCGCTTATGCATCTGCCTCTTGATTTTGGCTCAGGTCATGATCTCAGGGTCATGAGATCGAGTCCTGAGTGGGGCTCTGCGCTCAGAGGGGAATCTGAGATTCTCTTTCCCTCTCCCTCTGCTCCACACCCCCACTCTCTCTCTCTCTCTCAAATAAATAAATATTTATTTATTTTTATTTTATTTTATTTTTTTTAAAGATTTTATTTATTTATTCATGAGAGACAGAGAGAGAGAGAGAGACAGAGGCAGAGGGAGAAGCAGGCTCCCCGTGGAGCGGGGAGCCCGATGTGGGACTTGTTCCCAGGACCCTGGGATCATGACCTGAGCCGAAGGCATACACTTAACTGACTGAGCCACCCAGGCGTCCCTAAATAAATATTTAAAAAATATTTTAAAAGAGATAGGGACAGACATATGTAGACAGAGAAATTCAGAGACAGACGAAGACAGAGAGACGTAAAGAGATGGAGAGAACAGAAAGGAGGTGCTCAGAGAGACATACAGTGAAAGAGGGTGACTGACAGAAGGATGTGGCAAATGAGACCAAGGGCAAAGAGAGACCCAGCCCCCAACAGGCAGGAGCAAAGGTGGGAGAGTGTGTGTGTGGTGGGGGGTTGGAGCCTGTTTCCACAGGGACCCTCTCCCTGACCCCGTAGAGAACCACCTCCCAAGGGATCCTATGTCTGGATTGGGGAGCCAGGGGATTCAGTGACCTTGAAGGTCGCCAGGTCTGGTGCCAAGCCCCAGGGCTGGCCCTCCCTGGCTGTGTGCCCTGGGCCCAGTCCGTTCGCCTCTCTGTGCCTCAGTTTCCTCCTCTGTCAAGTGGCTTTGCAAAGAGCGCTGACCGCACTGGCTGGTTGAGCATTCGGTCAGCTTAAGGAACAGAAAGGGCCCAGCACCCGCCTGGCACACGACAGGTGCTCCCAGACGCAGAGCAGGGATTAGCATTAATAGTGTGATTACTATTGTTATTTCCAGACCATCAAAACACCAGGCAGCCAAACCTCGTCCGCGCGCCCCCCTCGGGACTCGGGTGGGGCCCCCAGCCCCGCCCCCAGCCCCCTAACGTCTTGGCCACGCCTCCTTCTCCCAGGAGCACCTCCCGCTGTTCGCACCCTTTTCCCACCCCTGGCTGGAGCTCCAGGAACAATAAATGGGGTGGGGGGTTGATGGGGACCCCTCCCCCGAGATGCAGCGCGAACCAGCCGGGTGACAGGCAGGAACAATGCCGCCTGCTAATTGTCGCAATTTTCCCCTGTCATTTTTGCTAATTCCTTCATTTTCCCGCTCACAGGATCAGCCCAGGTCAGACTGAACGTCTGCAATTAACAGCCTTAATGGGCACGTCGGACTGGGGGTGCGCAGGGGGAGGGCTCGCTGTTCCCCCATTGGGACAGGAGCTTTGGGGTAGGTCCCCATCACTGACTGATGCATCTTATCACCCCCTGCTTCCCCCTCCCCAAACCCAACTCCCCAGCCTCCTCCCCCTGGGTTCCTGCCTCTCCAGGCAAATGCCTCAACTCCGCTGTCCCCCAAATTACGCACGTGGCTCTTTACTGCTCCCAGATCTGCCCCCTCCTCACACCCAAACCCCCAACCATCACTCAGTCATTCAATAAACATTTGCTGCATTTCTCATTGGAGCCTGACTGCTGGAGAAAAAAAAAATTGTCCCAGTTGTCATCACAGAGTGGGGACTGAGGGGAGGTGGGGAGAAGGCCGCTCCCAGGTCTTAGGGGTCTGGTCACCTCCTATTCTCAATTGGCCTGAGAGAGAGTCACTGTCTGGGGAGAGGGAAGCCTGGCTCCCTGGGGGCAGGCCTGAGGGCCTCTGCACTCACCTCCTCACGGGTCTCCCTGCTTCTACCCTCACACCCGCCACCTCCGGCTCCCATCCCACTTGGGCTAACAGCTAAAGTCCCCACCAAGGCCCACGAGGCCCTGCAGGACCTGGTCCTTGCTGTCCACTCCCTGCCTCACCTACTCCTCTCTGGACGCCTTGGCCTCATTATGGCCTGCACCCAGCGACCTGATTCCTGCCTGCCTCAGGGCCTTTGCACTTACTCCCTTGGCCTAGACTGCTTTTCTTCCAGCTTTTCTCAGGCTTGTGTCCTCACCTCCTTCCTCGCCTCCTTTGAGCTCAAAGGTCCCTTCCTCAGAGATGCTGTGCCTGATCTGTGAATGAAAATGTCAACCCTCCTCCCCTCACTCTGTTCCACAGTCACCCAACAAATATTTTGCAAGCCCTTACTGTGCCCCAGGCACTGTTCTAGGCTCAGGGAACAAGGTGTCATGGGGGAGAGACACAATGAACAAGAGAAAGAAGAAATAGCGTCGGATGACAATAGGTCCTTTGGAAAGAAATAAGACAGGAAAGGGAGACAGGGAGTGCTGGGGGCAGGGCTGTTGTCAGTGTTCATAGTCAGGGAAGGCCTTCCTGAAGAGCTGACATTTGGAGGGAAAGAAGTTACTGCGGGAGGGCACAGCAAGTGCAAAGGCCCTGAGGTGGGAACGTGTCTCTCTGAAGAACAACAAGGTAGCCAGAGTGTGTGTGTGTGTCTGTCTGTGTGCGGCAGGGGGTGGGAGGGAGTTGAAGAGGTGAGAGGGGTAGAAAAATGAGATCAGAGAGGTGGGGGGCAGTGGGCCTCCCATGAAGGATCTGTAGGCCCATCCTTGAGGTCAGGGACTTTGTCCTGTTCCCTGGGGTGTCCCTAGAACAGGGCCTGGCACAGGGAAGGTGTTCAGTGGGTGTTGAATGAATGCTGACCACTGATGCAAGATCCAGGCTCTCTCCTCCCTGGACTCAGAGGTCCCGGGCTAGCCTTCAACATCCATTGTGCTGTTTTACAGCCAGCCGACCAAGGCCCAGAGGGAGACTGGGACCTCCAAGGTCCCCAGAGACCTATGAACAGGCCAAGTTGGGAGGCTAAGAAGGTGCCCCCTGAAGCCAGTTGGAATCTCAGCTGGGCCCAGGCTTGGCTGACGATGCCTTGGGCAAACAGCTTCACCTCTCTGGGGCTCAGTTTTCCACTTCTATAAAATGGAAACATCGCTTTCCTCCTGATGTTTTTTGAGAGGGTTAAGCAAGTTTTGTGGGTTTTTGTTCTGTTCTGTTTTTTTTTGTTGTTGTTTTGCGTGTTATTTTATATAGTGCTCAAGACAGTCTGACATGCATTGGATATGTTTGCGATTATAATTGAGGAGGACACGGGAGCACCCTCCCCTTCGGAGAGTGGGAGGCACCCTGCTTTGCTCTCTGACTAGCTAAGACGCTGTCCTCAGTTTCCTCGGGGGTGGGGGTGGGGGTGGGGATTATGGAAGCAGGCCCTTGACCTCTTGCTGGGGACCCTGTGAAGGAGACACCTCCAAATTCCTACTCTTGGGGCTACAGGAGGGAGTCCACACAGTACCTCCAACACATACTGTCCTGGACCGGGGGGGGGGGGGTGGCGGGGGGGGGGGGCTCCGGGGAGTAGAGGCTGGGGGCGTCGACCAAGTCCACGGTCTGCCCCCTCAGGGCCGTGTCCTCAGCGGGCGCGCATCCCCTTCAAGTGCCCAGCCAGGCGGGGGTGGGGGGGTGGGAGCTGGCCGCCGGAGGAGCTCTCGGCACCCCCTCCCTCCCTTTCTCTCCCCGCGTCCGGGACAATAGACAAGATGTTTATCCCCCGCCGGCGCACATGTTGTTCGCGGTAATGACAGTAATCAGCGGCGCTAATGCGGCATTCTCTCGGCGCCAGTCAATTCGCCTAATTACCGCCTGGGAAGCCGGATTATTTAAATTTAAATGGTGATTTATTGCGAGCTTAATCAATGCTATTTTCTCTCCCCCCCCCCCTCCCCTGGGACCAGGGCAGGAGGGGAATCGGAGCCCCTCCAACCTCACCCTAAGGACACCCGTTCCTCTGGTGGGGAGTGTAGCCTGGGGTGCCCCGGCCCGCTCACCTGCGACCTCGGGTTAACACGATTCATTGTCTGCTTGTCGTTGACAACGAGAAGCAGTAAGACGTCAGGGTAACAGTAACATAACACTCCTAGGTATCCATCAATAATAAAGTTGAATTCTAATAAAAGGAGCTAGCTGGCTATCTGTATCTGTGTTTTACCTCTTCGATCTTTTTACATAGCGTAGATTGCATTTCTCTTCTCTACTTCATTATTGGGTCTTGGCTACTAGGATGGCAGTCTTGGGTGGGGGGCTTTTATCAAGCCTGTGTACGGCTGGATCCTGAGGGCTCAAAACAGTAGCTGCTTAATAAACCACAGGCCCCAACAACTCTGCAGGGTCACCACCAAGAGTCACTACGTATTGATAGCACGTGGGGCTTTACACACGTCACCTGGTTGATTTTCACCTCAGCCCTCTGGGTGTGCTTGTGGACTTTCATCAGGATTCCCATTTCATGTGTGAGGCACGGAGAGGTCAGGTGGCCTGCCCGAGGGTCACAACGCTGGGGGTGGCCGAGTGGGGACAGGACCCAGGAGAGTCTTTCTGAAGCTCTCCATCTTACCTGCCAGCTTCTACTGTCTCCCTCCCGCTTTCCCAAACTGGGAATTCAGACTCCAGAGTCCTTGTGCTCCCCCCTGGGGCCCCTCAAGTCTGAGTGAGGGGGTTTCTTGCCCATGAGTGGATGGGGAGGCCCAGGCTGGGCCCCCCTCTGTCCCGCCCATGGAGCTGCGGGCCTTTTTTGTGATAATAACGATTCATCTCCCCTAATAAAAATAACAGCATTGGCTAGTGGTCGGATCCCTGGTGTTGCGGGGCGGCGGGGGCCCCTTAGTCGGGCCAGAATTCATGAAATCATCCCTACCTCGTGTGCCCGTTTTACAGATGAATAGACTGAGGCTTGGAGACTAGAAGTCACCCGGTTGGGGCACACAAAAGGTCTGGCTGACTTCCAACCCCGTGCTCGCTGCCGGCCAAGGAACTGGGCAAGGGCCCTCCGGTCCGAGGGAGGGCATTGGGACCCCCGCCCCCGCGCATGCGCACTCACCGAGGCCGGCCGGTGGCCCTGCGGCCCGCAGTCCCCAGGGCGGCGCCCCGAGGGCGGCGAAGCGGCGCAGGCGGAGGTAGGTGACGCTGAGGCGCACGATGGACGCCTTGTCCAGCTGGCTCGAGATGGCTCCGGGCAGCGGGAGCAGCTTGGCCAGCTCGAAGAACTCCAGGTTCTCCTTTCCGCGCCGCGAGCGCGCCGCATTCCGGGACTTCTCCTTGCGCTGCGCCTGCAGGCTGGGCGGGCGGCGCGGAGGGGGCGTCAGCGGGGCCGCGAGGCTCCGGGGTCCGCGGCCTGGGGGAGCCCCGCCCTCGGGGCCTCGGAACCGGACGGGACGTGGGAAGTGGATTCAACACTGGAGGTGGGGGCAGAACCTGCGTGTGAATTCTGCACCCGGCCGTGGGGACAGAACGTGGGGTGTAAATAAATTCTGGGGGGAAGGAGGCGGAAGAGGGGAGAAATTAAATGTTGGGTAGACTCTGAGGAAGGGGGGTAGGAACGGAACACGGTGGGGGTTGTTTGTAGAACAAAGGTTGAGCTACTCTGGGTAAGAAATTCTCGCTCCGGAGGGCGGGGCAGCAAGCTGAGTGTGAATTCTCCCAGGACGCCCCTGGGGGGCGGGGCCACGGCCCGAGGGGCGGGGCTTTGCTCACCAGGGTCCGGGCGGGGCCTTGACCACCAGCCCAGGCAGAAAGTCCCACGGGACGCTGCGGCCACGACCTCCCCCGCACTTGACCTCGCCTCCGCCGCCACTGCTGGGGTAGGGGGCCGCCATCTCCGCGGGGGCGGCCTCAGACGGGCTCAGAGCAGCCTGCGGGACCCGAGACCCGCGTCTCCTGCCGCGGAAGGGAGCCGGAGGCAGCGCTCGGGGCCCGAGGGGGCCCCCCCGGGAGACCCGCTAGGGAAACTGAGCTCCGTGCGGCGCTCGGGGTCCCAGCAAGGAGCTGGGGCTGGAGGGTGCCTCAGTTTCCCCTCCCCGGGGGCCCCGGGACGGAGCCCGCTGTTCTCACCCTGCCCGGCCCCAGGCGAAGCTCGGGGCGAGGACGTGCCCCGCCGCCGCCGCCGCCGCCGCCGCCGCCTCCCCCGCGCCGCCCGCCAGCGCGGCCGCCTCACGCCCGCGCCGGGCCGGCTCCCGCATACCAATAGGCGCACGCGGCGCGCATACGGATCCGACCGGCCCGCGCGCTGCGTGCCAAGCATGCCCAAGCCGGGCGGGCGGGGGGCAGGCGCCTCGCCGGGGCCCAGGCGCGCCCGGCTCCTGCCCCGAGAGCCCTCTGTCCCGGGGATCCGCTCTCTTAGCCCATCCCAGGAGTCCGTTTGCCCTCATCCGCGGTGCGCCCATTTCCCTGGCTGGGCTAAGGAGGTAAGGGGGGCAGAGGGCAGGGACCCCACCCAATGGCCTGCCCAGGGACCCCCCCCCCCCCAGGCCCTTGGGGTGTGGCCATGCGTCCGGGCCGCCAAATCTCCTCAACCACAACTTCCTTCCCGAAGACCCGGGCGTGCGAGCCACAGCCCCCGACGCAGTGGCCAGAGCATCAGCCAGAGGACGCCCGCAGGATCGCCCCGACACTCAGGGCCCAGGTGTCCTGGTACTCAGATCCTCCGGAACCAGGAACGTGTTCAATTAGGTCTTCATTCCTCCGGGACTAGGCATTAAGGATTCCCTCCCCCACCCTGCTCCCAATAGCCAGGCCGCCCCCGAGCCTCTCCAGCCAGGTGTCCGGATGCCCTAGACCTTGGTGTCCAGGTACCCAGCCCCCTATTCCTCCGGGACCCAAACATCCGTGTACTCCTTCCCCCCAACCTCAGGATACAGGCGTCCTGATACCCTAGCCCCCTGCACACTGGAGTTCCAGCCCCCTGCTTCTTCAGGACCCAGGAGTTCCCTGGCCCCTCCTGCCTGCCTCCCGGCGTCCCCTACCCGCAGGACCCACAGCGCCCTTACCTGGCCGCGGGGCAGGCTCCGGGCGCGGCGTGGGGCCGGCCGGGCGGCGCAGAGGGGTGGCCCCATAGACCCCGGGGCAGGCCGGGCTCGGCGGGGCGCGCGGGCTGTGGCGCTCGGTTCTCCGCGCCCACCGCGGCCTCGCAGACTTGGGAGCCGCGCGGACCGTGCCGGCAGGCGGGGGCGGTGCCTGCGGAGCCCCGCCCACCTAGTCTCCGCCCCCTCGGTCCGGCCCCCGCCACAGCCTCTTCGGCCTTTTGCTGTGGTAGGGGCTTCCCAGCGAGGGACTCTGGAGCGGCCCCGGAACCCGAGTCCGCTCCGCCCACCGCAGCTTCGGGGGTCCGGCCCCCTCCCACCAGAATGACAACCTCGGAGCCGGGGCTTCCCCATCTCGTCCGGAGTCTCCATACTCCAAACGGAGGAGCTAGCACCTTAGTCCCCCAAGAGAACCCCGAGCTCCAGCAGCCCCTCGGGCAAGGCGGGCATCCATACACCCAAACCCCGTGTAGGGGTGGAGACTTAGCCTTCAGTACCCGCGCCAGGGATGCGAATCCAGGCGTTCGAGACCCTCCTTTCCCAGGAGAGAATTTCAGGGTGTGAGCATGCCCTCTACAAGAAGGGGGCCCCCGCACCCAAGACCTCCCCCAAAGGCCAGGCTTTGGCGTCCGGACCTGCCCTCTCTCAGGATACTGGGACCCAGGTGTCGGAATACCTTCAGAGAGCAGGATCCTGGGGTCTTATTGCTACAGGATTTCTATTCCTTCAGTGCCGGAGGTCCTTGGTCACGCGGCTTCCAAAAATGAAGAGGTAGACTAGACGAAGAGTGATGGGCAGCGATGCAAAGTGTATTGAGCAATATGGTACAAAGCTCCCGGAGAGGGAGGGGACCCGAGAGGGACCTGCCCTTGGAGTTTCTAAGTTTAGGGGTTTTTATGAGCTCTTTTGCGGAACTATCTTAAGCAACCGGAGTGTGCCGAGTGGTGCCAATCAGGGCTTTGATTGCTCTCTGTCTACGTATTAGGTTGATGCTTACCTGAGGATGGTCTTTAGGGCTGACGTCTGGGGGCTTATGTCTTAACCAGCCCCTTGCTCGTGATAGTGACAAATGCTTTGTGGTTAATTGTTTTATTTTAGGACGTTTTGCAGAAGTCATTTCTGCAAAGGCTGCAAAACACAATGCCAGCGTGGTCCTGTCTAAGCTGCAAAACAGGATGTCAGTGCTGTTTTAGCTGCCCCGAATTCCGTATTTTCTTGTTGGGGACCCTGACCCTAACTACCTAACTGCCCAACTAACTCCTGACATTATCTCCTCCCCTCCCAGAGGGGGGGAGGGAACGGAACACCAATATCAGAGCTCCTCCCAGAAGACCCCAGTGCAATGCAGGAAGATGGAGTCTCGGGAGAGCCAGGCAGGCAGAGAGGCCTGGGCAACCAGGCATGGGTCTGTCTCTGGTTGGACAGATGGAGAAGCTGAGGCACACACCTCTGAACAGTCCTGTGCACTGGTCGATAGGAACACTTTTTTTTTTTTTTTTAAAGTAAGCTCTACGCTCGGCGTGGTGACTGCAAGGTCAAGAGTTGTATGCTCGGGACGCCTGGGTGGCTCAGTCTGTTAACCATGTCTGCCTTTGGCTTGGGTCATGATCCCAGGGTCCTGGGATTGAGTCTCGCTTCAGACTCCTTGCTCAGCGGGGAGCCTACTTCTCCCTTTGCTTGCCCCTCCCCCTGCTTGTGCTCTCTCTCTCTGTCTGACAAACAAATAAATAAAATCTTTTTTTTAAAGATTTTATTTATTTATTTGAGAGAGAGAGAATGAGAGAGAGCACATGAGAGGGGGGAGGGTCAGAGGAAGAAGCAGACTCCCTGCTGAGCAGAGAGCCCGATGCGGGACTGATTCAGGGACTCCAGGATCATGACCTGAGCCGAAGGCAGTCGCTTAACCAACTGAGCCACCCAGGTGCCCCTGATAGGAACATTCTTCAACCTGCGCATGATAACCACAGTTAACAGCTTAGGGATCACTTATGTTCCCCTCATTCTTTTCTCCATAGCAAGGTTCTGAGCTGGGCTCTATTACTAAGCCCATTTTACAGCTAGGGAAACGGAGGCATGGAGAGACTATATAGCCTGGTTATGTTGGTCTCTCAGCCAGTAATATTTTCCTATTTATCCCCAGAGAGACTTGAGAGGGTGTCAGGTAGGGATTCAAGATGAGATCAGTGGCTTCTATCTCCTGACACCCCTTCCTGGCTGTGTGGCCTGGGCAGGTGCTATCCCAGGCCTTGAGAGGTGCACTCATGCTACCCAATTGATTTATGATTACATACACACAGAGCTTGTCAAGGTTAAGAGACTGATTGCTGAGGTTCAAACCCCAGGTCTGCCACGAACTCCTGTGTGACTCTGGGCAAGGAACTTCACCTCTCTGGGCCTCAGTATTTTTCTTTGTAAAACGAGGTATATTTTTACCTAGTACACACCTCATAGCATGGTTGTAAGCATTAAATAAGTTTATCCAGAAGTTCTCTAAGTGTGACCTGGGGACTGGTTCCTGAGACCCTCTCAGGGGGTCCGCGAGGTCAGATTTTCATTCTGAGACGTTTTATGTCTTTTTTCACTTCATTCTCGCACTAGCGTCCGGTGGAATTTTCCAGAAGCTGCACAGCATGGGATATTGCAACAGACTCAATGCAGGAGCAGCCTTGAGGATCCGGCTGTCTTCTATAATGCCAGACCTTACGGACATTAGCAAAAGTGCAAAATAATGACCCTCCTCTCACTAAAATGTTTTGTATTGGAAAATATATATTTTTTTGAAATTATATTTTTCATAAAATGTTATTAATGTTAACTGGTAATAGGTTTATTATTGCTGTTTAAAAATAAATGTCATCTTTTAAAAAATTCTCCTTCTTAATGTCTGATATGGCTTATCAGTCAAAAATAAAAGCTCTTTGGTCTTCCCTAAGAATGTCGAGAAGTCCTGAGACCAAAAATCCTTTTACCTGTACACCACTCAGAGTCACTGATAAACTCATATGCACCCCACTAAGGGCCTCAGTTTCCCATCTGTGAAATGGGTGCGTGGCCCCGGGGTATCTGCACTCTTCGGCAGCTCTGAAGAAACAGGATAGCTTCTAGGCCACGGTGTGTGTATCAGGTAGGGGCCCTCCAACTGGGAATGAGCATTTCATGAAGGGCTCTTGACAAAGGTTTGGGAAACCCAAGAGGGCTGGTGCAGCACCTAGGGTAGGCAAAGCAGTGAGCAGTTAGCACCTGGGGCCTGAAGAGGGAGAGGAGAGAGATGGTAGGGGATCCTAAGACTGGGGTGGCTGAGACCTTCATGGTCTCCTACCCAACACCTCTGCTAGCCTGGCCTCCCCACCACTCAGCCGCATCCCGCTGGCTCTCCATGGCCTTCCTTCACCTCCACTTTGAAGACGTTTCCCAAAGCACCGAAGGTCCACTACTCCCAAAGCAGCAGGGTGGGAGAGATGGGAAGGATAGTACACCTCCTTGGGAGATGGTGAGGTCCTGGTCACCAGGGGAAATCAAGGAGAGGAACAAGGATTTTGGTGGGCACTGAGAGTGTAGTGTGTGTGTGTTCCAATGACTTCTACTTAAACATTCTTATTCTTCCCAGCTGGGAGGTGGAGAGCATAGTTTTAATCTTTTTTTTTTTTAAAGATTTATTTATTTATTTGAAAGAGAGAGAGTGAGAGAGAGCACAAACCAGGGAAGGGGCAGAGGGAGAGGGAGAAGCAGACTCCCCTGCTGAGCACGGAGCCCGATGCAGGACTCGATCCCAGGATTGAGGGATCCTGACCTGAGCTGAAGGCAGACGCTTAACTGACCGAGCCACCCGGGTGCCCCAAGAGCATAGTTTTAAGGAGGTGACTCAGTGGGCTTAAGTTCGAATTCTGGCTCTACTTGTGTGAGCTTGGGCAGCTTCCTTCCTCTCTCTGGGTCTCACTATCCTCATCTGTAAAATGGGGATAATCTAACAGTGCTTCCCAAATAAATGAACCACATGAACCCTCGCCACATTGATGTGAATCTCAAAACTAGAATATTGGTGAAAGAAATAAGTACTGGAAGAATGAATGCAGAATGAGCCCATTTTTAGAAGGTCCACACACAAGACACAGCCTATTACTTAGGGATGTGATCTTGGGTCCTAAGAGAATAATAAATAATACATCAAGAGAATGATGAACACGAGGTTTAGGGAGGTAGCTGAGTCTCTCCAAAGACTCCGGAGGAAGAGGATGCGGTTGGCCAGGGAGGGTGGGGGGGCGAGGGGCAGTAGGATAAGTCTCCACGCTGATGGTGGGTACCGGGATGACCACTTAGTTATTATTACTACAACTAGGCAGCTGTGTTTTGTGCAATCTTTTCTTTGTACGATCTAGTTTACAATAAAAATTAGGAAGTGGGGAAGGGAAGTGTTATGGGTTGGATTGCATTCCCCCCCAAAAAGATACGTTTGGAGTCTAATTCCCAGTACCTCCGAATGTGACCTGATTTGGAGGCGGAGTCTTCATAGAGGTAATCAAGTTAAAATAAGGTCATGGGGCGGGTCTTAAACCAGTGGGACTGGTGTCCTTAGGAAGCAGGGAGAGGTGGACACAGACGTGCCCATAGGGAGATCACCATGTGAACAGAGGCAGAGATCAGGGTGACATGTGCAAAAGGGAGGGACAGCGAAGATTGCCCGCAGGCCACCAGAAGCTAGGGGAGAGCCTGGAAGATTCTCGCTCACAGGCTCAGAAGGAACCATCCCTACCGACACCTTGATCTTGGATTTCTAGCCTCCAGAACCAGGTGACAAGCTCTGTTGTTTAAGCCGCTCAGTGTGTAGTGCTTTGTTATAGCGGCCCTAGCAAAGTAACATAGGGGGAATGGGGAACACCTACAAATGGTATAGGATTTGGGGGGGATGACAATATTCTAAAATTGATTGTAGTGATGGTCCCACAAGTCTGCGAACATGCTAAAAACCATTTTTCAAAGGGTAAAATGGGGGCGCCTGGCTGGCTCAGACGGAAGAGCACGTGACTCTTGATCTCGGGGTCATGAGTTCGAGCCCCACCCTCGGTGTAGAGATGACTAAAAAATAAATAAAAATTAAAAAAAATAAGTAAAAGGGTAAAATGTATGATATGTGAAATATCTCAATTACACTCCTATGAAAAGATAAACAGGAAAAAAACGACAAGGCATTCCTTTTAAGGTGCTGTCAACATTCAATGAATTAACCCAACAAATATTTCGTGAGCATCTATCAGCACTATATGCTGAGCTCTGTGATCCGGACAGAAATCCCAGACCTCCTGGGGCCAACCTGTGTACATGTGACATGTGCTTAGCACATGGCAAGTGACTAACAAAGTTTAGCATTTATCATTGAGTGGCGCTGGCCCACCCTTCTCTCCTGAGGTGTCAGAAAAGGGCTTCTGAAAATCGTGGTGTTCCTCAGCCTCATTTCTCCAAAGGTGCTTGTTCACTTATTCATTCAACAAATGTGCATGAATGAACATGTACAATGAAAGGCAAAATAAACAACCTTGGACTACCAAACAGACTATAAACAATGTTAAAACATTAGTGCCAGTATGGGGAAAAAAGATGCAAATTATTTAAGAGACAATAGATTGAGATTTATCATAAATAAAGAGCTCCTACCAATCAGTAACAAAAGGCAGATGACCCAATACTGGTAACTCAATGGGAAAAATGGTCAATACACACAAAAGCAAATCATAAAAGAAGTGTCAGCAACAAACACACGAGAAGTTGCTAAACTATAACAGTAATCCAAGAAACTGAAATTGAAAAGCTAACAAGTCATCCTTCTTTGCCTGTGGGTGGACTTAAAAAAAAAAAACATGGATAATCTCCAGATTTAGTGAGATTTCAGGAAATGGGTTCTTTATCTTTTTTTAAGGCAACTCGGTTGGCAAGAGGAGATTTATTTTGCATTATACAGCTTTCAGAATTCTTTTAATTGTTGGACAATGGATGCATTTAATGAGAGTATATAAGTAAACATGGTCCAATTCCTCCATCCTAAAATGGGTATGGATACCTACTATGTGCCGGGGGCTGGGGAGACATCATTGAACCAGACAGACCAGGTCTTTATGGGATTGGGGGAGGCAAACAAAAGGGGGCCCAGCTGAGGAGGCAACTGGATGGAAAAGTCCAGATAGTGGGTGATAGTGGGGCAGGTGAGTGGGGAGAAGTGGTCAAGTTCTGGAAACATCCAAAAGGCAGAGCTGATGGGATAGCTGGAGCACCGGATGTAAGAGAGGAGGAGCCAAGGGGACGCAGTGGCTTGGGCTGGGGCAGCTGGAAGATGCGGATGCCCTGAAGGAGATGTCTCCCTTGGCCCTGGGGTGCTAATGGGGTGCCGTACCCCAGGAATGTGCTCCTCGAGAGAACAAGGTCATATTCAGTTCTGAGAGTGAGAACGTTTTAGTTTAAAGCACATTAAACAGATGATGAGGGGTCGCCTGAGACCTGGGCAGCCCAGTTTGGCCCCAGAGTTTGTCCTGCTTTTGTTTTTGATCCTTCTATCCACAGACATTTATTGAGCACCTAGTGCGTACCAGATGCTCTAGGGATCCAGCAGGGAAGAGAGAGGCAGGGATTCCTGTCACTTGAGTGCCCGTCGTTGTGGGGGTGTTGGACAATAGAGAGAAAAAAAGTCAGATGGAGCTAAGTGCTAGAGAAAACAAAGCTGGTGTGTGTGTGTGCAGACACACACATTGAAACGCACAATTTTAGGGCGCCTGGGTGGCTCAGTTGGTTAAAGCAACTGCCTTCGGCTCAGGTCATGATCCTGGAGTCCCGGGATCGAGTCCCGCCTCAGGCTCCCTGCTCGGCGGGGAGTCTGCCTCTCCCTCTGACCCTCCCCCCTCTCATGTGCTCTCTCTCATTCTCTCTCTCTCAAATAAATAAATAAAATCTTAAAAAAAAAAAAAGAAACAATTTTAGGTCGGCTGGTCAAGTAGTGACAATTACTAGGAAGAATTAAGTTGGGGATGAAAGAAAAACCCCACCCACCAACTCCATAAGTGGCCCCACATCTAAGTGTCACCGGGCTCGATATGTGGATGTCCCCCAAGGGCCTGCTTCTGCCTCAGCCCCCTTGCTGGCCAGTTGGCCTCCCATCTCCTGGCCCCATGTTGTCCCCTTCAGGTCACCCGAAGTGTCAGAGAAGAACTCTCATCTTAAAGAGGATGGCAAGGGCTAACCTGTCACCTGTCACCTATCCACAGGTGTAGAAGAAGACAACGAGCCTCGATGGAACAGAGCGAGATGCATCTCTGGGTTGGTCCTCTGCCCCCAAGGGACACTGGGCAGGACCACGGGCCCACAGTAATTCTGGTAGCAAACAACAAACGCGCCAGGGCCCTTGGGAGCGAGCAGCCCATGGTGGTCACCCTGACCCACTTGCCTAGGGGACCAGCTCAGGGTCCGGGATGGTCAGGCACAACCAGCAGCACATGTGGGGATGTTCAGGGTGCTTAGGCCGACTGCCTCTCCCAGCCCAGGGGCATTCCTTCCAGAGAGGGAGGGACTTTCTCTCCTTGACCCTGCAGATTCCCCCTGGAGAGGGGACAAGAGCCTGAGCACTAGCTGGGGAGGCAGCAGGGTGAGGGAGAAGGTTTCGTCGTGGGGAAGAGCGTAGGGGATGAGGAGTGGCCCCCCGCCCCAAAGATCTATCCACATCCTAACCCTGCAACTTATGAAAGCGACCTTATTGGCCAAAGGGTCTCTGCAGATGTAATTAAATGAAGCATCTTGAGGTGAGATCATCCTGGATCATCCGGGTGGGCCCTAACCCCAGCGACAAGTGTCCTCACAAGAGACGGAAGAGGAGACACGAACGAGAAGGCAGAGGCACAGGCTGGAGAGATGCAGCCTCCAGCCACGGCGAGCCTGCAGCCGCGAGTGATCTAGACCATTCTCGTCTGGAGTCTTCGGAGGGAGCGTGCACGACCCTGCCCACAGCTTGATTTGGGGCTCCCGGCTGCATAATCGTGAGAGAACCCATTTCTGTTGCTGGTCATTTGCAAGAAGAGCCCAGGGCTTCCCGGTCAGATAGCTGGGTTTCAAATCTTGACTCCCCCGCACTTGCTTGTGACGTCAGACAAGTCACTTGGCCCTTCTTTTATTTTTATTTTTAAAAGATTTTATTTATTTATTTGACAGAGAGACACAGCGAGAGAGGGAACACAAGCAGGGGGAGTGGGAGAGGGAGAAGCAGGCTTCCCGTGGAGCAGGGAGCCTGACGCGGGGCTCGATCCCAGGACCCTGGCATCATGACCTGAGCCGAAAGCAGACACTTAACAACTGAGCTGCCCAGGCGCCCTCACTTGGCCCTTCTGTGCCTCAGTTTCCTCATCTGGGAAATGGGGCTAATGATAATGCCTGCGTTCTAGAGTTTGTGTGAAAATTGAGTTGAAATGATAAAAAAAGGATTAAAACAAGGTCTGCTGCCTTGTAAGTGTCCGCACGTCATTAGCTTTTCTTTTCTTAAGATTTTTACTTATTTATTTGAGAGAGAGAGAATGAGAGAGCACATGAGAGGGGGGAGGGTCTGAGGGAGAAGCAGAGTCCCTGCTGAGCAGGGAGCCCGATGCGGGACTCGATCCAGGGACTCCAGGATCATGACCTGAGCCGAAGGCAGTCGCTCAACCAACTGAGCCACCCAGGCGCCCAAATAAATAAAATCCTTTTTTTTTTTTAAAGATTTTATTTATTTATTTGAGAGAGAGAGAGAGCATGAGAAGGGGGAGGGTCAGAGGGAGAAGCAGACTCCCTGCCGAGCAGGGAGCCCGATGCGGGACTCGATCCCGGGACTCGATCCCGGGACTCCAGGATCATGACCTGAGCCGAAGGCAGTCGCCTAACCAACTGAGCCACCCAGGTGCCCCCGTCATTAGTTTTTCTTAATATTATTTGCCTTGCTGACCTATCAACTGCGCGCCCTGAGTGCCTGTATCTCTCCAATCGCCTGAGCTCCTGCAACTCCAACCCAGTCTCTCCCTGCTCAAACCGCGTCCATGGCTCCCCAGCGCCCCGGGGACACACTTGGAAGCCCACTATCCTGCCCGCCTGGCCCCCACCGCCGCTGCTGAATGACTAAAGAAATGGACGGGTGGGTGGATGGAATAACAGGGGCAGCAGCTCGTCCCCCTGCTGCTCAGGCCGCTCTTGGGCCACTTCCAACCCCATTTCTAGAACCCGCCTCCGCCCCAGTCCCCGCGGGTCCCTCTAATCTTGCTTTCCCGACCCCCTCTCCCTTAAGCCGCCACCAACCGGGCTGCCCACGCGGCCGCGCTCGGCCAGGGCTGGGCAGGCGGCGCTCTGCTGACCCCTGGTGGCCGTGCGCAGCAACGCCGCCTTCTTCGCTCCGGGACCCGTGAGCGCCTAGTCTGTAGTGGGTGCTGGCCGTAGCTTGGCGGGGGCTGGCTCCGACCCCTGGGTTTCGCAGGAGAGTGGGGGTGGGACAGGGTGATCAGATGCACGGGTGTGTCAGTCCTGGAGTCGTCCGACCTCCTCTCTCCACTTCCACTGTCCCTGCTCCTGTCCATCCAGCATCACCTCGCTCCCGGATCCTGACTACAGGCTGGGTCTTAACTGATTTTCTCCTTTTGCCTCAGGCTTCAGTATGGCTCAGCGCTCTTACTGATTCTGTTTTTATCTAAAATTGTGGGCCCCGAGGGTTGGTTGGTTTGTTTGGCTTGAGACATTTTTATCTTGATCACGGAGGGTTTTTTTGTTTTTGTTTTTTTTTGGTATCCCCTTAAATATCGCACCTGAGGCCCATGTCTCACTCACCTCACCTTAGTCCTTGCCGAGCTGCAATATCACCTCCTCAGAGAGGTGTTCCTGACCACTCTAAATAGCATCCCTGCTCCCCCCAACCCACATCCTTAACTCCTTATCCGTGCTCGATTGACATTCTGGCACACATTCCTTTCTTTGCCTGTTTACTGTGTTTTCACTAGATGTCAGTTCCCAGTCGTGTGTCCCTGGGGCCTGGCGCAGAGTAAATGCTCGGGAAATACGTGTTAAGTGGCAAATACAATTTGAATGAGTAACAAACTGAGAATGATGCTCTTAAAGAAGAGAATGTGTTTTTCCTTGAAAGCAAATGGGTCCATCTTGGTCGGGGAGGGCTGTGGCTGAGGAAGGAGGTGGGCTGAAATCGAAAGGGTGAGGAGGAAGGGGTGGACAGTGGGGAGGACAGTTTTCCAGGAGGGGACAGCCCTGAAGAAGGCCTGAGGTGGGCGGCCCCTGCGGAGCAGGAAGGCTGGGAGCGTAGGGGGAGGGGAGGGCTCCCCAGGAGGGTGGGCCGACTGAAATGTTGGGGCTTCCCTTTAAAGGATTCGGGGAGACCTGGAAGGTGTGAAGGGAGGGGTGGCAGGGCCAGATCTGGTTTGAAAAGCTCCCCCTGGCTGCCTGAGATGGACAGGGGTGGATGGGAGGCTGAAGGCCAGGGAGGCGGCTGGGACAGACATCTCCGTGAGGTTCAAAGAGGATGGTAGCAGGGAACGTGGAGGAGAGTTGCCCGACGAGAGCTATGTGGAAGGTAAAACGGACCTTGGAGTTGGACCGGATTGATGGGAAAGGGAGAGTGATATGCGGAGGGCTTCAGGGTTTCTGGCTCGTAGGGGACAGCCGTGGAGAAACGGTCAGGACTTCGGCCGTGGGTGTGCCACGGGCAGGTGGAGGAATGTGGGGTTTGGAGCAGAGGTCTGGGCGGGAGAGGCACACAGGAGAGGTGGGCTTACAGACGGAGAATCAAATCAAGGGCGAGGTTGAGACCGCTGTGATCTACAAACCAAGGATCTACCATGTTCAAGGCAGCTTGGGAGGACATACGGGGGTGGGGGTGGGGGCTCACAGGCCCTGCCCCCAGCAGCTCTCCACTTGGGGGGATGGGGGCTGAGAGGTGCAAGGATACATCTACACGCCACCGGAACATCCAGAGTTAGAGAAAAAGACAGGTTTACGCCAGCACACATATTGAGTACCAACTGTACGCTGTTGTTTTTTTTTTTAAATAGGACGAGTGCTGAAGCATTTATGGGGAGTCACATGAATCCCCAGGGCAAGCAAAGAATAGATGTTGGGCGAATCATTGTGGGCTTCTAGAAGGATTTCTAGAGGAAGGCCAGCTTTGAGGGGCGGATGAGGGTCTGATGGATAGAGCCGACGTTTGGGGGCGTGCGGACAGAAGGAATCCTAGGCAGAGGGACCGGCGCAAGCAAAGACCTGGATGCACGCAGAGAACGGGAATGATTTTGACTGACGCCGGGGATCTGCGGGGGCGGGGGGCGGGGGCGGGGCGGGTGGGATCCAGAGTGAGGGCTCCCAGCGTGGCTGTCAGAGCGCCCACTTCCCCGTGGGCACCTGGCTGACGGAGCACCCAGCCGGCTCCGGAGCTCTGCCGATGGGCGGCGGCTGCCCGGCGCGAGGGCTGTGGGGCCCGAGCTCCGCGGGTGTCCTGGTCCACAAGCCACGTCTGCCACGGACACAGGAAGGGGGGGGCGTGTCTTGTACGTTGACGAGTTCTTGCTTCTGCCATAGGTAATGCGGAGCTAGGTCTTCCTTCTGGAGTAACTTTGGGGTCTGAAGAAGGTGGATGGCAAGGGGCAAGGCTGAGGGCAGGGCGGCCGCTCAGGGTGTGCGTGCAGTGAGCTGGAACGAGGGCCTGTGCCAGAACGGAGGCACCGGGGACGGCAGGGGCACGGTGCACGCGCACCTAGGGAGCCAGCCATCCCTGGAGGCGCTGAACAGACGCTAACACTCCGGGGCCACCCAGGCAGCAAGCCCCCTGCACGGCTAGCGCGGCCCCAGACCCCCGGGGTGGGAGGGGCTGAAAGGGCAGGGCAGGGGCTGCTGACTTTGGTGTCCCCTGCTGGGGGCCTGTGGCCACGGGGGCCTGAGTGTTGGGCTTTGGCTAAAGAACCTGGGCTGTCCCCCCCCCAACACCTTCTCCTGGGGGTGCTCTGGGATCCCCGCGCCCTGTGGCCAGAGGACGGCCTCCTCCCGCACGCTGGGCCTTGGCTGCGGCTTCTGAGGAGGAGCTGGGGTCCCCACAGGGCCTGAGGCCGCGTCCGCTGCGGGAAGGGCGCTCAGGGCCCTGGCAGGAGGGGCCACCTTCATCTCTCTCAGGTTTGGTTTTTTACAAGATTGATTTATTAACTATGATACATATCACATAAGGCCTTTTCAGTTTTTTACACCATTCCCATTGAGACGAGTACAATACTTTGTAGCAAATACATGATTTTAAAAAACAAAACCAAACAAAACCACCTCAGTCAGAGATGCCTCAGCCGTAGATGATGGCTGACCATGCACTAATCAGGTTGGAGCCTCAAAAAACCCACAACGTGTTTTAAAAAAAAAAAAAGGTCTGGAAATTAAGCAAACATTCCTAACACCAACTAGAGGATGTCCTGGTTAAAGCCCCTAAAATACAAAGAAATAATTGTTATAACTTTCTTTACATACAGTTCTCCACTTTTGCTGCAAAACAGAAATTTAGGCACACGGCCAGACTACTAACACATTTCAATACCATTAATATGCTTTTTTTCTCAGGAAACTCAAAATATTTGTTAATTCAACATATATAAAGATCATTTAACATGTGAAAATACAAGTACCAGAAAAATAAGCTGGCAGCAGCACTATTCCAAATTTTCAAACAAGTTTTATTCCCATACAATCCAGACATTTCCTTTTTTTCTTTTTTTATGTACACAGGGAACAGGATTCTTTTTAATGCAAACAATAACTTAGGCCCTGTCTCGACTACATGAAAGTGTAACCTGACTGCCGTGAGCGCGGGGCCGGCTCCCCAGGAGGGAAGGACCCTCCCCGGCCGCGGCCCCGCCACCTTGAGAGAGAACGGCCTTTCCCCTCACTCTGCCCCCCCTCGCCAGCAGGTCCCAGGCGTGACTCGGTCTGTCCTTGTCCTTTCACCTAAGCGCAGACGAGTGGCTTGAACCTGCCAAGCAACAGGAGGGCGACTCCTCGTCCACCATCTGCGGAGTCGGCGAGGCCTGGGAGCGAGTGCAGTGCCGGCTGTCCCCGTCCACGGGGCGGCCCCCAGAAAGTAGCCCAAGCCCCTGGGGCTTCCTTCTTTTGGCGACACGGCGGCTGGGCAGTGCTCTCAGTGGCAGCGAGACGGTGTCCGCTCCTTTCTCGGAAACGCCAAAGCAGCGTGGCTGTCCTTGCAGGAAGGGGAAGGGGGCCCAGAGGGACAGGGTTTTCACCAACGCAGCATGCTTTTCAAGTTTCGGGGCTGAGGATGGACCGCCCTCCAGGCCTCCCCCCGAGACCAGGGGACCAGGGCCCTAGCGCAAGGCCAGGGGCAGGTGCGCGCTCCAGGCCCCTCCTGCCCAGCACTCTGCTCCTATGATGTCGCCCTCTGTCCACCTGGTAGAGCCCAACCGATTCTGCTAGAAGAATCACACCCGGCAGCACGCTTCCTGCCTCGCGGCAGGAAGACCAAGGTGGCAGGAGGGTGTAGAACACAGGGAACAGTACTGTTCCTCAGCACTCCAGAACGTCAAGTGATGGGAAGAACGACGTGACGGAGCGCAGGAATAAATGTGCCGCGTGTGATCCCCAATACGCAACACAGCCAAGAATTCAGGGCGCATTCACAAGGCATGCCGCTCAACCTTGGACCCCCTCCTCCACGGAAGCGTCCGTGTCAGAGCCAGAATCAGCCTTCCGCTCACAACCAAGGGCTGTTCACTTCCACCGAACACGGCAACTATTCTCTGGTGGATGTCGAACATGGGCCAGGGAGAGAGCTCCCAGGCAAACCGCTATTTAGTCCCGTCACCTCTGCTGACCTGCTCCCCCATTCTGGCCAAGGCTGACCAATGCCTGCCCTTCCCTCGATTCCAGAGCCGCGGGGCTGCTCTCGGGAGAATCATCGCAAAAGCACTCTTCGGAGCTTCACACGCTGGATGGACTCGAGGGGTGGGTAGCATTTCATTTACGGCAGCACGTCCCAACACACGCCCCGGCTTGCCCCTGTGGCTCCCGTCCAAGTGCCCATTCGGTCTGGGTGCGAACCCCAGGCCCAGGGCCCCCAACTACCACGCAGGGCAACGCCAACCCAGAATGACAGAGAAACGACCCCCAGTCCTAGTCAGTCTGGAGAAGCAGAAAACTAGAAGCTAGACCTGACAGAAGAAATGGAAACAAGAGGAACCCCCGGCGCTTCCTGCCCCCGGTGGCTCTTTCGGGGCATGAGCCACCAGGTCCCTCCTGTGCATCCTTTAAGCCCCAGCAGGACAGCGGGCACAGCCAGGTGAAGGGGCTCCTGCGGCTCCCCGAGCTGGCTGGCAGGGATGCTGTTGGCCCAGAGGCTACCCCGGAGATGCCTGGCTCCCGCCACTTCCACCAGGGCAAGGACACAAAGCCACTGTCCCTTATTGGTAAGCCGCCCCTGCCCACACTCCCAGAAGAGTCACCATCTATCTGTACGTCTGTACAGTCTCAGGGATGGGGGGAGCTTAGGGGCTTGGCCAGTTCCTGGGGCACAGCCCAGGCATGCAGGTGGTGGTGGGGGGTAGCAAAGCAGGCGGTGGAGGAAACTGCTCACGGGGGTGGGTGGGTGCGGTGATGGGAGGGGGACCGGGCTACTTTTCAGTTCACACAAGGGATGGTGGTCCCAGACCGCCCCCACCCAATACCTGAGGGGCTGCCTCGGAGTGGGTAGGTGAGCATGATCTAGAAAAAGGGAGATTCGTTCAATGGAGTGATTTCCTCACCTGCCCGGGACTCCGAGCAGAGGGGGCTGGAGAGCCAGGGCCGCGGGTCTGCCAACCAGTCACAACCCCACCCGTCACCTTCCTGCCAACCGTGACCTCGAGCATCGGGCACAGAGCCACCAGAGAAGAGATCCCTCACACAACGTTTACATCAACATTCATGTACCTTAGGTTTGTTTTTTGACTAGTGTTCTTAAAAAGAGGTGGTAAAACTTGCAGGGATAGTTTTCCAAGCACCTTATCTTGCCGAACAAGAACTATTAACAGTAAGGTATCCAGCTTATCCAGAGGAAGAAGTCAGCGAGCGCAGGGCCTACCCAACCCTCCGACAGCCGACAGCTGTCGGGGCTGGGGCTCGGGGCTGTCCCGAGCGAGGCAGCTGTCAGGCCACCCGGCTGAGGGGACCCAGGGCATTGTTGAACCTACCACAGGCGTTGCTTCTTAAAGTGCAAAGAGACCTGGAGGCTGTGTGGCCCGCAGGGCCCCGAAGCCCACGGCGCCTCCGTGTCAGGCTTCCCGGTCGCAGAGGCCACGGCCCGGCCTCAAGGAGTGGGAGGGCAGCCAGTATCTGCAGCAGCCGTAGCAGGATCGCTGCGTTTGGGGGACAAAAGGTGGGGCATGCGAAGGGTTCTCCAGGGGTCAGTGGGAAGGCCAGGAAGCCGAGGCAAAGGCCATCTCCCAGGAAGGGCTAGGGAGGGCCACAGGCTGTGTGTGACAGGCAGGCACGGCATGCCCGTGACTCTGACAGATTGTGACTTTTGTCCCTCCAGGCCCTCCTAGTCCTGGGAGCACAAAGGTTGTCCCCGTGCAGGAACGGGCCGACCACACTTCTCCACACATCGCCCACTTCCCATGAACACCCCTGGGCTGGCGGTGGTCTGCGGCCCAGGATGAAAAGGACTCCACTCCAACAGCAAACACACTAAACCAAACGCCAGGTACACCCAGCGTCCCCCCAGCTGTGCCCTCTCAAAAAGGCATACCCCCACGTGCACAAGCACTCACACACGCACGCGTACACCCGCACACACCCAGACGCACACAAGAACAGTGTTCCCACAGCACTGTAGTGTCTTCCAAAGCAGACCAGGATCCAGGCTGGTCTCCCAAGCTCTTCCCACCAAGGGCGTAAACTGTCTTCTTGGGGAAAGGGGATCTGGTGACAGGCTGTAAGTGGGACCCCCACAGCTTCTCTGGCCACCACCCTTGGGCATCCTGGTTTCGCTGTGACCACCTGCTTGCTTCTCTGAGAGGTGGGAGGAGGGGTCAATCCTGAGGTCTGTAGTGTCTTCCTCTTTCTTTTGTAAGTTACTGGGGATTTTTTTCCACGTTTCTTCCAGTGTTCTTTGTTTTACAGGGACTGTATCCCCAAAGCCTGTGAAGTGGGAGGGGACGTGTGGGAAGCAGAGGGGAAGCCACACACTCATGGTCCCGGCACGCAGCCACCCTCCCTGTTCTGACCTGCCGGGCCAGCACCCCCCGCACTGTACCTTGGGTTGACAGAGCTGTGGCCTGTGTGTTCCCGGGGAGGCTACTGGACAGGGGCTCACGTAACAGGGGTGGGGGTGCCGATATGGAAGGTGGGAAGAGACAGATGAAACGGACGGGAATTGTTCTCTGCGGGGGCTGCCGGCCCCACCCCGGGGCGGCCCAAATCTCGGAGCCTCCTCCCGTTGGCAGAGGCCAGGGCTCTGTCCAAGCAGCGGTGGATGCCCCGAGGCTGGTATGCGGGGGCAGGTGGGGGAGGTGGTCTGGGAGCAGTGAGCGTGCGGAGGGCCACGGGGACCACTGCCTGGCCAGTGCAGTCCTTAAAAGGGTCCAAGTCAAAGGGCAGGGCGCCCCCTGGCGGCTGCGAACAGCTCCAGGTATGCAGCGCCGGGCTCAGGGGGCCTGACAGCCCAGCCCACGGTAGACCGGGGCTGGTGCTGGCGCTGAGGTCTTGAGAAGGTAACAGGGGAGAGGGGACACTCTCCCCACCCCTATCCCAGTGGACCTGGTTTTGTTCAAGGCCAAACGCCACCCCGTGGAAGAGAGAAGGTCTCCTTTTGCCCCAGGCCTTGGTGGCTCATAGCGTGTGTTCTGCTTGAAGCTGGGAGGGGAGCAAGGCCTGCATGGGGGACTGGGGGGTGGGCGGAGGGGACTGGGGGGGTGATGGCTGACTCGTGACAGGTGTGGAGGTGAGGAAGGGGACGGTGGAAGCCACGGCAGAGGGGGAGCTGGGCGTGGCACCAGGAGGCTCACTGATGGGCCGATTGTGGAAGAAGAAGGGGCACTGCTGGATGAAGAGCTCAATGATTGTCTGGTAGGTCCGCGTGGCCGTGAGGGCGTCCATGGTGCTGAAGTCGGGTCTCATCAAGGTGGGCCAGAAGCAGATGGAAAGGTTCTCACTGGTCATGAGATTCACCTTGTTGTTGTGGCTGACTCTGTGGGGGACACCAAACTCACGGTCAGAGCGCCTTGGATGAGGCTCTCCGCCAGCAGGGCCCCTGCCCTGTCCCCTGTGTGCTCATGGTCACCGTCACCCCAACTGCTCTCCCTGCCCGCTCATCCACAACCTGAAAACAGAAAAGGCCCAACCGCAGCTCTCTGTGGCCTAGCCTGGAAGTCGAAGCCTGAGCCCCTCTGTGGCCAGTCCTCTGCTCCCGTGTCGCCACTGGGTCAGCCCCTGAGGAGTGGCTCTGGGGTCTTGGCTCATGGGATGCCCTCCACAAACCCCGCGGGCAGATGGTCTGCCTCAGGGACTCTCGTCCAGACACCAAAGTGCGTGGTGCTGCTCTGGCTGAATAGAGGGGGAGTGTGTACATCCTGGGCTAGAACTCCATAAACCACCACTCTGCCAAGAGAGGAACAGGTTTGCCTGGAAAACCAACCTATTCTGTCTGTGAAGCAATCTGGGAAACAGTCCGCTGACAGACTTCCTACCCGCAGCTCCTGCACTTACTCGACAGGTTCAAGTTTCTTCACAGCATCCCCATCTTGCCCAGTGTTTTGTCACACACGGAGAGGACTCTGGGCATGCTCGGGGCCGCCTGGGCCTCTCGGATGGAACCAGGACGGAAATGTGAGGAACCAGGAGGCCAGGATACTTCTTGGTGAGCCAGATGTGCCCCCACTGAGGAGGTGCACCAGCAGCCCCTGGCAGGCGAGGCCGGGCCCGGCCGCCAGGCTGAGAACACGGCCCGGTCCATCATTCTGCTGCTAGCTGGCCCTGACTGGCAATTTCAGGAGGAGGGAAGACCAAATAGCAAGCCCTGCAACATACTTGTTCAGGTGAGAGATGACATATTTGAAGACTTCATGGTTTTCCTTTGGAAATTTCTTGAGTACCTCCTTAAGGGCATGTAACTTCTGCTCCCGGTCATTGATTTCTGAGGAAAGAGAAAACCAAAGACTTTCGTGGCCATGGCTGGTGGGTGTTACGGGCTCAAGACAGATACTGGTCCTGGGCAGGTGGTGAGACTAGCGGGCTGAGGGCCACCTCAGGGCACACATAGCCCAGGGCTTTCAGACAAGGTCAACCCCAGTCTTTCCCCCACAAGCCTCTGCGCAAGGCAGGCACACGTGGCGGTGGCACCAACCCAAAAGCCAGGCCTACCTCTGGGTCCCAGGCCCTTGGTGAAGGGGAGCACTGTGTGCCTGGGGCTTCCTGGCCCCCACTATCCGAGACGCAAGGATCCACAGAGACACCGCCATAAAGAACACCATTCTTTGCTCAACCGGTTGCCCCTGGAGACAGGCATCCCAATGCAGCAAGCCTGCATGCTTCCTGACCAGACGGGTGAGCGCTGCCACCCACCCACGCCAAAAGACTGTCTAGGGAGGGAGTTTATCACAAGACCAGGGCTCTGTCCTTTTCCTAGAGACACAAGGACCCTCTACACATCTCCCTATTGGAGGAGCTGATGGAAACAGTGGGGGAATTCTCATGCAGTTCATCAAAGGGACTACGCACCCCCTTCCCCCATTACCGCCCACACTTTGCCCATCATGGAATCCTAATGCAGTGGGAGTGTGAATACAAGCTAACTCGAACAAGTGCTCATCCGCACCAGTCCTGGTTCAGTTAGTCGTCGGCGTCCGAGGCAGGGGCTTGTCAGCCCACTGAGGGATAAGGAAGGTGGGGCCCAGAGAGGCTGCAGAGCTTGGGAACCAGACCCCACTGACTGGCTGCAGAACCTGAGTGGGGCCCATCGTGCTTGCTCCCTGGGGTCCTGGCTGCTCTTTCTTGAATACGCTTGGCTTGCCTTGGCTGGGAGAGCCGGCCCAGATTTCTCTGAGCATGAAAGACCTCCCTATGACTACTTCTAAGAGCTGAAGGTGACACCTAGGACCCAGAAAAACCACAGTCGGATCCAGGAAGAGATAAGAGCTATCCCACACTTAGGGTTGTGGGGGTGGGTGAATGGCTAAAAAAATATGATGGTTCCTGACTGTTTTGGGGGCACAGACTCCTTTGCAATGGATGTAAGCTCTGGAGCTTCTCCTCAAACATGCCATGTACAACTCTGTCTACAATTTCTGGAGGTTCACGGGTTCCCCAAAGCTCATCGTGTTCCTTAGGAAGCCTCTGGCCTCCAGGTTAAGAACCTCTGCAGCAGGTGATGTGCCCCCAGGGTCATGGTTCAGGGAGGCGCAGGAAGAGCCTGGCTCAAGCTAGACTGGGAAGGACAGGCGGGGTGTGCACCGCCGGGAAGGGACAGCAAAGTGCAGGGGGGAAAGGCCGTGCATGCAGCGGGTCAGAGCCCAAACCCAACCCCCGCGGTCCTGGGTTCAAATCCTGTCTCTGACACCGGACAGCCGTGTGAGCGTGGGCGAGTGACACCTGTGAGCGTGCAGCCCCGTGTGTACGAGGGGCTGATGACGGTGATGCTGCACGGTGAGATGCAGACACACAGCACCTGGAAGCAGTCTGAGGGGCAGGAAGCAGTGGAAAGGGAGGCCGCAAAGACGGGCAGGGCTGGAGTGAACCAGAGCGTTTGCCGGCAGGCTCACGGGCAGGGAACCTGGTGCATCTTTTGACTCAACATGCGACTTGATAAAAATCGTGTTTCAGTAACAGCTGTCTGGTAGAAAGTGACTGAAAAGCCACAGGAACTAATTGTGTGGGGCCATTATCACCCTCAGTGCTCTGCACCCAAGCTTTAAGGGTTCAACCTCAAGAGTACACTTTCTCTCTGGCTTTGAGTTTCAAAAATCTTTCCTGTTAAGCTTCAGTACGAAGTTTACTTAAAACAAGTACACTGCTCTCATCAGGAGGAGTGACTGTCTTGACACCCGAGAAGCATGCGCGGGGCTCAGAACCCCCCACAGAATCATCACACCCTCTCCCAGACGCGAGTTTGGCACAGGTCTCTCCTGGGCGCCTGCGGGGCACCACCAACGCAGCTGTGTGTTTCACTGGGCACCTGACGCCCGGGGCACCTGCACCCAAGAGCAGGCCTCACCCATGCTCCTGGCTAGAGGCAGGAAGCGGGGCTGGCAATGACGGGGGCCTGTCCTCCACTGAGCCACAAGGATGCCTGCTGCCTCTGTTTTCCTTGGGAAGAGGAGCGCGCAGAGGTGGGAGTACCAGGACTCGCGCGCCGTCCTTGGGAATGCCAGCCTCCCTCCCCATGTAGCGTGGCAGCAAGGTGCCCAGCAAGGACCTAGATGGCCCCTCTCCTTGTGCTTCCCCGCTCCCTTTCTCCAGCCGGCTTCGAGGCGCAGGTGCTCACAAGTGCTGAGGAACACTGAGTTTGGCGGGAGGAGGAGGAGAAGGGAGGAAGGACATCAAGGAGAGCAACAGAAGCCTCTCAGTGCAGAGCCCAGCCCTCCCTCTGTCTCATGAAAAACACAGCCCATCTTGCTGACTTGACCTCGCTCGCCTCCTCCCTCAAGCAAAGGAACCTTCTCTCGGGTACTCAGGACACCAGTGATTTCTTACCTCTGGACAGTGCCAGAGTGCTAATGGGACAACTTCAGAGTCGCTCTTTGTGCAGCCTTCACCACACGGGGCTTCCCCTACATGCTGGTTGAGAAAACCAACAGGCAGTGCCACGGATAGAAGACTGGTGAGGGGGAGGGTGGGTGGGCACAGGCCGTCTCCCAGTCCAGCACGCCTGCTCTGGGTCCCCGGCCTTCTGCCACGCTGCGGGGCTCCCCCAGTGATCCTCTCTGAAGGAAAAGGTGGGATGGCGAGGGCACCTCTGCAGGGCCAGGGCCTCCCCAGCTCACACCCCGTACTTGTGAAATTCGGTCTCAGGTTCCTGAGAGGCATTTTCAGGCCAGCTGAACCAAGACAAAATCCAGACACAGACCAGGCGACTGAGAACTCATTCAGAACTAACAAATGCCCCAAGAACTCAGGAGGAAGCGGAGGCCACGGCTTAGAGGTTAGCCCACCACACTGCTCACAGCACACAGACCAACCGTAGCTCCAAGAAGTAAGAGTACTGATCCAAGGTCACACAAGTTGCCGTCAGGGTTCTTGATCCCAAACACTGTTCTTGCCCTGGCTGGGGCACTCTGCTGCCACCTCTGGCCCAGGCCATCAGACTCTAGGCTGGGGTTTGCTGCCACCAAACGCAGAGCCTGGAGGAAAATCTCTGATGGCCTTTGACCATCTCGCACACCTGCAGCAGCAGAAAAGGAAAAGCCTGGCTCAAGGCCCTCTCACCCTCTCAGTGATGCATGCAGGCACGCAAGGCATGCCACCCCCACCTCTCCCTCAGGTGCAAAACGAGTCCGAGGCTGGGATTTCACTCTGTTGGGCCTGGACTGGAAGATTCTGGGTGTCTTTCTGCAGGAGGCATGACCTTGCAGTCACCTGTCCTGTGCCTCCCAACCCATCAGATGAAGCAGGGACTACACACTCATCTGTCCATGCCATCTGCCCCGTCCCACACAGGGCCTGGCACATGCCAGGATGTGAGTGAGGAACACCCCTGGGACCTGACGCAGTTATCTCGACAGATGAGAGGAAGCAGGATCCCAGAATTAGTTTTCTTCTCTAGCTGTAAGGCGTCCTAGCTCTCAAGGGGAATGGTAAGATGGTGAGCCAGTATCCTGAACCACTTGGGGCACGTATCCCTTTGACACGCTGATGAAAGCTACTGGTCTTCTCTGCAGACTAAACCGCGCATATGGAGCTTCATAAGCAGTTATGGGACTAATGAGGGCCTGGAGCCAAAGGTCCTTAGGCTTAGGACCTCTGCGCTAATAAGACAGAGCTAGCTCTAGGAACCCTCCTGGCACAAAAGACATAGGATGGGGCCTGTGGGGGACTGGCTGGACTGGTGGGATTCCACATCGGTGGTGGTGGGCTTGGGGGTGTCGTGAGAGGAGAAGGAGAAGACGTGGGGCAAGAATAAATGATCACAGGCGGTCAAGGCCAGGGTGAGGAGTGTGGGTGAGACGGAACAGGGAACAACTCTAAGCCCTTTTCTCTGCCTCCTGAAATCCTGGTCCTCCTTGAAGCCCCAGCCCAGGCGCCACCTCTTCCACGAAGCCCTCGGCCCTGGTCCCTCTCACTGCATTTTCCGCACTTCTAGCTCAGCTGGCTTCGTTCTGTCCGGCAGGTAAGTGGAGTACGCACCCTGGGAGGGCAGGGACAGTGTCTGCGCACAGAAGGTCAAGCCCCAGCATGCCACTCCCTAAGCGGTATGGGTGGCGGCTGCTGCTATTACTCACCTCTGAATCACCCACACACCACCCTGAGTATGGTGGGAAGATAACTGGTGAATAATCACAAGAATCTCTATTTGTGGGCATATGTTCAGCAATGTTCAATATTGTGAAATTCTGGAGCTAAAAAACAATTTGATGGTGACCTTGATATTTGTTGTGATGGGATCTGAAACCATTTCCAAGCCCTGAACACACACAGACACAACAGCTCTTAGGTATTAACTGGGAAGAGCTGGTCAAGTTGATGTTGCCATGGAAACCCAGCCAGGCCGAGAATACCTATTTTTGGGCTTGAGAATCTTCGTTTCATAATGTCCCTTAACACTAACGCTGGTCCTGCCTGGTTGGTGTCCCTGGCTCAGTGAAACCCACCCCAGGACATGCACAGCCCCAGTGGCCTGGGAAGATGCCCAGTCAGCAAGATCCTCCCCGCCCCGCCCCCCACCTTCCGCCCGCCCCCAGGTTCAAGACAACGGAGCCCCAGCTGAGGAGCTCCAGCTGACTAGCTGCGGGCACAGGAAACACACAATGGGAAGAGGAAGCAGAAATCTCCACCCTTTTCCAGGCTGCAGGAGCAGCAAGAAGCTCCCTTCCTCAGCAGTGGAAGCCAGGGACGCTGCTGTAGGAAGGGCAGCTGATTCCCTATCAGTAACACCTCCCTCCCCTGCCCCCCCATGCCCCTCCAAAAAAACAAAAAGATGCTATGTCAGCAGTTCCTGCAGAAACAATGGGATTCTGTCGGGAGCCAGGACTCTACGAGCCTCTAGATGGCGCCAAGTCAAGACAACCGCTGACAGGAATCCTCCCGCCTGGAGCGCGGAGCACCAGCCCACACCTTTTCTTCCTAACTTCCGCCCAGAGGCGAGCTTAGGTGGAAAGCAAGCTGGCTCCAGATGGAGAGCTCCTATGCGTTTCACATCTGGGCCAGCCTGGAGCCTGCTGGACGAGCGACTGCTGGGAGGGCTCTATCTTTGGACAGCAGGTGCGGCGCAGAAGCTTGCACTCGTCCCCACCCAGCGTCTGGAGAAACCCGGACTCCTGCTGGGAAAGAAGGCCAGGCAACCCGATGATTGAGCCAGAGCTCTGCGCTTCTGCTCCATCCCTGATGGGCTCGGATAAGCTCAGGAGCAGTTCAGGGGCCGTGAGAGATTTCGCTCTGCCAAGACCTCGGGGAGAAAGTATGGCAAAGGTGGCACCCAGCCTGCAGAAACAAGCATCACGGGAAATGCAGACCAGGGAAAAGTGACTCCGGGGGCCCCGCAATCCCAGCAGCAGCCAGGCTCTGGCAGGGGCGCCTCCACAGTTCCGGCTGGGCTGCTGTCGGTACCCCCGTTTCCCGAAGTCCCTAAGAGCCTGTGATCCAAGACTTAAAACCCTGATTTGTGATTTTCCTCCAAACTGCTGCCCACACCATCAGCCTTGTGAGTAAATCATGCCGGCTCAAAACTCCCTCTTTTGAGTTGGGCAATGATGAGATGAGACTAAGGTCCTATAGTCTAAGGAACACAGCTTCCTCCCCTCCCCCCCCCCCTTGGTCACTGGCCAAGACCCTCCCTTCTGCAGCTGCACAGCAACGGCTCCTTCTGGGGGTCTAGGCCCACCAGGCTTGCAAAGCAGGAAGACCGCCTTGGACTAAAAAAGGGAAAAAGTGCCACAAGGTGGGAAGCTGCAGCACGGCACCAAGTCCGGGAAAGGCTGCCTGCTGGGAAGGCTCCCAACAGTGCGGACAAGCGCCTCCCGAGAGGGGCAGGTGGGGGGGGGGGGGGAAACAGCTGTTGGGGCCGGCAGGAGGGCACAAAAAGGTTGCCAGTAAAACCAGAGGTGCTACCTTGCTACAGCCCCCAGTGAGCCTCTGGTCAGGGCAATGTGAGCTGTCCCTTTTTCTCCAGAGGCCCAGACCACACGCTGACTTCCTTGTAAGAGAGATGGGTGAGTGGAGGGGAGAAGAAAGGCCTGTTACAGCCCTGCCTCTAGAGCTCTCCTAATCTTCCATAAATAGGAGGAGGGACAGTGTCGTAGGAAACCAAGGGTCAGGGAAGGCTGTGTGGGCCACGCTTCCACTGTGGACAAGCAAAGGAGCAGGGATGTGACTCAAGTCTGATACAAATCCAGGCTCTTAACTCATAGAGTTTTGGGGGAACCTGCAACTTTCTTGACAGAACCCTTAGAAAAGCCCCTCTGGTCTACAGAGGCAGGGGCCTGATCTGCAAGCCCCTCTGTTGTTCCAGCCCCAGCTCTAAGAGCCAGAGTGGCTGCTCCCTCAGCACAGGAGCCATTCTCATGATGCTGCAGCCCCTCCCCCTCAGTTCACCCAACACAGTCAGCCCGGGGTGCTGCCTGCACCCGGGAGCCGGGCCGGGTTGCCAGTACTCACTGTGAGCCTCCACCAGATCAATCTGCATGTTGTACGGGACCAGGGGGTCTGGCAGCTCTGAGAAAAAGCTCTTCATGGCACCAGCCACGGTATTCACTGTAAAGTCTTTCTCTGCCAAGTCCAGGTTGTGGTCTGAAAGGAAGTTGGGAGAATGAGGGCAATATAAGCTGGAGACAAGCAAAAGGGAAACTCAGTGCTTGGGGGAAGTCAGAGAAGCCTCGAAGACCCTGGGATGCTGCCCAGGGCTGGCCTGGAGCCAGGGCAGGGACTCGGGATTTTCATAGACGGAACAGGAGGTGGTATCCCTGGGCACTGCTAAAAAAAAAAAAAAATTGTGAGATCTGCAGACAGAGGCTGACACCCCATGCCTCCTTCCAAGGTCATCCTTTGAACAGAGCAACTGCACCCTGTCATTCTGTGCCACCCAACTCCCCTTGTCTGGCTGGGACGTGGTGCTACCTTTTCCTTATACCCTCCCCTCTGGAAAAAAAACAAAGGACTTTCCTAAAAGGTTGGCTCACTTTTCATGGTGGGTTACAGCACATTACCAGCAATCCTGACTGCTGCCTCCATCCTTGTTCCTTAAAGCGGCAGGGGGAGTAGACTCATCTTTCTCCCTCTGGCCCCTCCCAGCCTATGACACCACTGACCTCTGCGTCTTCACTTTTCTTTGAATACTGCACTCCTGATTTACAAGAAATCATCTACTGTTAGACATAAGCTGATTCCATTTTGGTGGGGTATAAACTGTTAACAGATTCTTGAATATACACAAGTACATACCCAAGTGTGCGGCTACACCCTCACTTTGACCTCATGCTTCCTATCCTGCAAGATAAACAGGTGTTTCCCTTCCCTAGTGTATGCTCTCCCCCCACTGCCAGCTAGCAGAGACTGGCTGTGGCATCGCACAGTGCTATGGCTCCCTGGGAGCCTGCGGGTAGGGTGCCTGCTCCTGGCTGCTCTGTCCTGTAGGCCCCACGGGCTGCCTGGCTTGAGAGTCTGGCTTGGTCCCCTCAGGCCCAGTCACACGCTGAGTTGGACCCTACTCTGATCCTCAGCTTACTTTCCTCTCTGGCTGGTAACATCTGAGAACTTTTATTGCTTTGGCTCGTTTGCTTCTGGCACCAGTGGTGTGACTTCTCATCCCATAGTGTGCTCAGTTTTAGGGCTGAGAGTTTGGCTCTCTGGCCCTAGGCCTCTGACGACCTAACTTAGGAGACAGGAGTCCCTGCCAAGAGCCAGTCTAACTCACGAGATTTCAGCTTTGGAAGCCTGGGTCCCAATGCTCAGCTGATCATAAATGTTCCCTCGCATTGTCTCTCTTGTGCAGGGATTTGGCGAGGAGGGGAGTCATGTGTATTCCTGGGCCCTGGCAAAATAGGACCATGATGACCACAACCCCACTTCATATTATGTGCCTGCAACCACCCTTGTCGGGCCCACTGCAAGGAAAGTAAGGCCCCCAGAGGTGACCGAGGCGCATGCCGGGGTGACCTGGAACAGCATCAGTGGATGGTGACAAGGGGGGCAGATGGCTGACGTGGTTTGACAGGGATGATGCTTCTGTTTGCTGATAGGGCCTGTTTCCCCCTCCTCCACATGGCAGTGTGCACATGGAGGCAAGGCTAAGTAGGGCCAAATACTTTCTCTTTCTCAGTCACCAAGCCTGGCTGTCCCATCTGCCTTGACCGGCTCCAGCCTCCGATGCTTGGCCAGGCTGTGTGGCCTTACCTTGGTCGAACTGTCGCTGCAGACTCTCCATCTCAGACTTATTCCCGCTGACCCGGTAGATGCCTTCAGTGCTCAATCCTGAGGAGAAAAAAGCAGGTTTCTTAGGAGCAGGGAGTGCAGAGCAGAGAACGAGGAGGACTGGACTTGAGCAACAAGGCACCCACCAGAGGAATAGGGTGAAGCACTCTGGACTTTCCTATGTGCTACATATAACCCACTCACCCCCCATTTTCTTCTTCACTTCAATATTTTAAAATACTTTTTTGTAGGGCGCCTGGGTGGCTCAGTTGGTTGAGCGGCTGCCTTCAGCTCAGGTCATGATCCTGGAGTCCCTGGATCGAGTCCCACATCGGGCTCCCTGCTCCGCGGGGAGTCTGCTTCTCCCTCTGACCCTCCCCCCTCTCATGTGCTTGCTCTCTCTCATTCTCTCTCTCTCAAATAAATAAATAAAATCTTAAAAAAAAATACTTTTTTGTAAATATTAAAATAATGTGTAAGTCCCTCAGCTAATTTTTGTCCATATTTTGAGGTACTCTTTTGAATTTTATTTTTTTTAAGTAGCTCCAACGTGGGGCTTGAACTCACGAACCCAAGATCAAGTGTCACATGTTCTACCACTGAGCCAGCCAGGCACCCCTTGAAATTTAATGTTTTTTAGAAAAATGGAGATAATACCGTGTTTTAACCCACGCTTTTCATTTACAACGTTATGCTGTGAGCTTATTCTAATCATTAAATATTCTTCTTTTTAAAGACATCAAAGTATACAATAACTTTTAAAATAGTCTTATTGTTAATCATTTAGGTTTTCCCTTTTAAAATACCCCACAATTATGTTTCTTATGTTTTCTGGATAGCTAGTAAGTTTAACAGATTCTTGGCAGTGTGTGTTTCTTACTTTGTGAATTTCCTATTCACGTTCTTGTCATTCTTGTTCATTTCCCTATGAGTGGTCCCTCTCACTCACTGTGTTCTTGAAAGAGGCCTCTGAATAGTAAGGAACTATGTTAACATTACATACGTTTACGTTTGTTCCTTTTTGTTATCTGTCTTCTAATTTTGTATATTGAATTTTTTGAAGTACATAATTTAAAATTTTTAGGTTTTTAAGACCGGTTTCTTTAGATGTCTCCCTTTGTTTTTATCTTTGAACAGATTTTCCTATTCTTAGAGCTGATCCTATTTCTTCTTTCTTGTTCTTTCATTACCCTTCCCCCCCTCCAGCTCTGTGATCCTTCTGTAACTGATTTAGTATACAGTGTCAGCTAAGGAAAAAAACAATACTTAAAAGAAATACTAAAATTTAGTTAAGTAATGCAGAAGAATATAAAGTATCAGGTGAGAGACTGACACCCCCCCTTCACCCCTCACCCCAGGAGCGCTGCTCAGCCTGGAGTGGATTCCAGTCACTGGCTACCGACCCTCCTCTTCTCCCTGCCTCAGGGAAGGAAAGCCCACTGTTGCACCCCTAAGATCACAGTTCTAAAGATGATGAAGTCACAGTGAAGACCGGCGTGGGGTCTCATGGCTAAACCAACCCTGGCCCCTTCTGAGGACCATGGTTTCAAGCACCTCTGCTTCGCTGAAAGGGCACTGAGGGCAGGCCCTGGAGCCAACACCAAACACCAGAAGGCAGTGTGGGCAGCGCAAAGAGGACTGGGCCGGAAGGCGATCAGTAAGCTCCAGAGAGCCAAGTGTCTCAACGTCAGTTCGCACTGTGATTAGCGCCTCTGGAGAGGCACCCATCAGGCAAGATCAAAGCAGCTGGCCTATTTCTGGGGCCCCAGAATAGTGGCAGGTGAACCTTTAAAGAACACTGAAGCCAAAGTCGTCAATTCTCCGGCTTAAAAGCTGTTAACTGCACATGGGCCTTTCACCCCCGAGAAAAGGGGGTTAAGAGGCCAGCCCCAAGGAAGGACATCTTACTGTGCAATGCCTAGCTACAAAGGAGCTGCCCTCACTGCATTTGGAGGGAGGGAGAAGTGCTACCCTTGCCAGACCTGAGGCCCCGGATGCACCCTGCGCCCCGCCCCCCGTCGGAGTCCACATTTCCTGAGTGTCTCTATGCTGTGCACTGAGCCAGGCGCTTTCCCACATCCACCTACCACTCACTCACTTATTGAAGCCTCAGCCCCATGTGGGAGGAGCTACAGGAGAGGACATGGGTGAGAAGAGCGAGGATCCGAAAGGTGAAACCCTTGCCCCAAACCGCAAGGATGTTAAAGTCTAAGTCCAGGGCCTCTGCCGCTCTTGCGCCTCGGTGCTGTTCCGGAACATGTCTGACATCTGGCCAACAGGTTGGGGTCCGGGCCACAGGCCTCCCCCAGAAGAAATGCCAGGCTTGAGTGAAGCCCACGGGTCCTCAGCATCCTGGGGTGCTTTTGAGATGGCACATCTGCTGCTGCTCTCAATGCCCAAAGGCCAGAGGTCAGGGATGGACCTAGTAGTTTTACGATGGTCTCTCTTCTCCGTGACTTTCCCAAACTGTCTCAGGCATACTTAAATTTCCTACCTATTTCACATCCCAGGTAACATGTATCATACACTTAACACACAAAATCATCCCCATTTCGACAAGTCCTGGGTATGTGTCAGCGGGCACAAGGCTTCACCCCCTAGGCTGGAAATACACCTATTTTCTACACAGCCTTCCTTATCTGAGTATCAGTCCCCTCTGGCACTAAGACAACAAAGGCACAAATGGCAGGAGCTTAAGAAGTCCTCGAGAATGTAGCAATGGCCGCAGCGCCGGAGCCCCAGTGTGGAGAGACCCTGTGTGAACAGCAGAAGAAAGACCCTGACAACCTCCTTTCATGAACATTCGCCATCCTTTGGCAACTCTGACCTGCAGCTTGGAGAGGAGTCCTCTGCATGGTCTCCTCGTGGCCACCTGCCCCAGCAGCACCAGAGGGCACAAAACAAGCTGCAAATCAGCTCTCTGGAAATGATCCGAGGCGTGGGCCCGCTGAAACCTCACTAGATGGATGATCACGAGAGTAGAAGCATTTAAAAGCGCAAGGCCAGCTCCACGGCATCAATTAATCATCAACTTAGTATTTCCTGTAATCCGGACACATGTTTATTTTACGAAATCCCATTTTAAAATAGCCATTCTGCTGCTGCCCTACACAACGCCACGGCATAATTCAGGAAAGGTATCATTTGCTAGGTCAGTACCATTTCTCACAGCTACTAATCAGACATCAATTAAATAAAAACAAAACCTTACAGCCCACTGCAAACACCACGAAGGCTGCTACTGCAGCAGGGCAGAGGGCAACAACACAGCTGAGAGCGAGGGTGCCGGACAGGGCCAGCCTGGCCTCCAAGGGCTGTGCATCCCGGGACCCACACAGACGCACACTCCGGCGCCGACTCTGGCTCCCGCCTCCCAGCAGCACCCCTGCCCCCCGACTGCACGTCCATCCCAGGCCCACAAGTCCACTTGAGAAGCTTCAGCCTCAACCCTGAGGCATCTCTACACACCAGAAATCTCCAAAGACCCACTACCAAAGCAGAGCCTCGGCTCTAGGCCTTTTTTTTTTCCTTTCCTTTTTTCAAAAGCCCTATCTGAAAAAGCCCTTCAAAATCTTCTGTGTTAAAGTTAATCTTTGGGAAGAGAACAAGAGAAAAGTTCAGCAAGGCCAAGGTCACTCTCTTCAAATACCTGAACAACTGCCATGTAGAACAGTCTCGTTCCAATGGCTCTAGAGAACAGAGCCGAGACTAAGAAAGGAAACTGCAGGAAGGGAAGTGTTCTCTCACTATGTGAATGATCAGTAGCTACCACTGTCTCTCGTTGGCATCGGCCAGATCTTCTCAACTCCCCCTTCACCGGACAGCCATTTGTCAAGGGTTGCTGTTTAAAAATATTAATACCTGGTTTAGGAAGATCACTAACAACAACCATCGTAAATACTTACGGAACGTTTACCACACGAGAGACACATAATGACAAGTGCTTACGACGCATTTTTATATTAGTTCTCACAACAGCCTCTTCGGAGAGGTTATTACTAACCCCATTTTACAGATGGGAATGCAGAGACTAAGAGGCAAAATAAGATGCACAAGGTCACAGAGCTGCGGAATTGCGACTTGAACCCGATCTGACTTTAGAGTCTGTGTTCTTTTACTACGTTCGGAATCGTCAGTTCTCAAAATCGGCCATGCTTTGGAATCACCGGGAAGGCTTGCTACTGTAATACAGGTGCCAGGGCTCCACCTGCAGAGATTCCGGTTCTGTGTTTGGAGTGGGGCCCAAGAATGAGTATTTCCTGCACATCGCCACACACCGCTGGCCAGGGAACCAACCATACTTTCTGATAACTGCTATTCTAGAAGATGGCCCAGACTTCTAAGACCTCTGACTCCTAAATTCTATGTTCAATAAAATTGGAAAGGGGTGGGGGAATACATACTAGGAGAAACAGATACAGGCTACTTCAGAAACAAAGCATTTTCAAAAAGTATTGTAATTGCTGCTTTTTTGTAATATAAGCAAGCCCTTACTGCATTATTTAAACTTTATCCATGGCCATGTACGACTTTCATTAAATGTTAAAAAATAGTAAAGAGAGGGGTGCCTGGGTGGCTCAGTCGGGTAAGTGTCTGCCTTCGGCTCAGGTCATGACCCCAGGGTCTCCCATACTGGGCTCCACACTCAGTGGAGAGCCTGCTTCTCCTTCTCCCTCTGCTGCTCCCCCTGCTTGTGCTCTGTCAAATAAATAAAAATCTTAAAAAAAAAATAGTAAAGAGAAAGGCAAAGGGGCCTTATTCTTTCTTTTACAGAATGTTCACTGAGCCCCTCCAAGGCAGATAAGTGCCTTTCCAGAGCCTTTCAGGTGTGGTCTTCCTCAAACCTCTTTTGATGACCTAAGAAGGCTAGATGGCCCAGCACCACCGGCCCTGAGACGTTCCCCATGGGCCAAGAACTGGCACATTTGAGCCCTGAGCCCGGCTCCTCCCCAGCACTTGGCACACAAGGGGCACTGGGAGCTTGGAAAGCAAGAGGGAGAATCACCTCCTGCCGGGGCATGTGTCTGATTTTCTGAAATGTCCAAACAGGTTTTTATTCCTGGATCCCAAGCACCATTTCTCAGCACCAGTGTTCGCAGCCAGGAGCCTTTCCGCAGTCAGCCTGGGTCAGGCTTGGCCTCTGCTCATTCACACCAGGACTCATTCCTCCTCAGTTTCCTTTCTAGCAACAAATCGATACCTCTTCCAAGACAAACTGACTTTTTTAGTTTTTACATTCTATATTTAGATATAAAAACTCAGCACTTCAGTCCTGTAAAAAAAAACCTTAATTGGTGCTGCCGCCGCTCTAAAATGGCCCACACCAGACAGGTCTTAACTACGAAACAACTTTTGTTGACTTTTCTGGGGGCTGAAATCTAATAGAGCATTCTTCTCTTTCATGCATCTAAAAAGTCTCAGGCGGGCTAAATTTCAAGGCCAGAAGGGTGCCGAGAACTCAGGGAGAGAAGGAAACTCCCTCGACCATAAAATCTAAACTGTCTGGAAGAGGGCTGACCTCTGGGGAGGAGTAAGATGCCCTCCTTTAGGGTCAAAGGCCAGCAGTAGATGTAGGTTCTCCTTCTCCTACTACTCCCACCTCAATGCAGGACGAAGGGCTGGGGGACAGTGGGGCCCTGAGGTCAAAAGCAGAAGCCACTTGCTAGCTGGAAGATCCTGCATAGCTGGGTTTCCCTCCATGTACAACAAGAGAACAGTTCCCAGTCGGTGGCCTAGTGGTGCACCTCTCAGGAGACCTGAGCACAGAGCTAAGGGAGTAGCTATTACCTGCATGATCGGAGTGGAAAGCAAGTTGGCAAGTGGAGGAGCACCTGAGTTTTGCTGCCCGGGAGACATGGGTTCGAATCCTGCCCCTGACTTCGGCGCACTTGACCGCTGAACGGATGGGATGAACACCTACCTTCTTAGGCTGCTGTGAGGGATAGCTGAGAAACCTATGTAAAATAAAGCCCACAGCTTAATGCCTGCCATTTTTTTCCCTCTTTGCTCCATACTCTTAACAAGCCTCAACAGCAGTGCCTGCCTAAAGGCATGGCCTGTTCTGAGGGCTCAGCCAAGGCAAGCCAGTCGGCAGAAAAATATTTTAAAACATGCATGGGCTTTGACACTAAAGTGACCTCAATTCTTATCCTGGCTCTGTCTCACAGCTGGCTGGGTGACTGAGGACAAATCACTCCACCTCTCCAAGCCCTGGGTTCCTCATCACAAACGGGGTTGTGTACTAATGATGCGGCAGAGAGTGGGGCTGCATGTATAAAAGTCTGCAACGCCAGCGACTGGCACACCGAGAGAATAGTGATAATGACAAAATAATGATGGGAGGTTAATTCTGCCTGTCGGCTGACTCTGTGCCAGGCACTCTTCCTCAGTTCTTCACTGGGACTGTCACGGTGAATCCGCCCAATAACTCTTTAAGATAAATACTGTTTATATTCCCATTTTACAGATAGCGAATGGAGGCTCAGCGAGGCTAAGCCACTTGCCCAAGGCCACAGGGCTGGGCGAGCGGTGGGGGCAGGCCCTGAGCTGGCTCACTCAGGCTCCGTCTCAGATGATGACACAAGGGGCTCTCCCACCTGGGACATTAACTCCCTGTCCCTTCTCCTTGCGTATGGTGTGCAGCTTCTGTCCTGTAAATGCCAGATCCATTCTGGGCTCTGAGAACGTTCTGCTGGGCAGTCCTATGCATTCATCTCTTCATTCACACCCCACTCAGCGTTCTCTGTCAATTGGAGGGTGAGGAGGAAGAGCTTCAGAAAAAAGGCCGCCTCCTCGCCAGAGAAAAAGCCAGCCAATGGCAAGTGTCCTTGCTTTATTCCTGCGATGCAGTTCTACTATGGACAACCTGAAAGAGTCCCCATCAGATCTCCCTGTTGCCTTCCTGTTTTGGATGTGCCTGGAATGATTTTCTGGCTCTTCTATTACTCAAACACTAGGGTCACTTTGGCCCCGCCAGTGCCCCTTTGTTAGCTGTCTTCCCTTGGTAATTCCCTCGTCAATCAAGATCTGTTTCTGGCAATGCCAGACCTCCTTTCTCCCCATGACAGAATGCCACTAACACTCTATTATGACTGCTTGACCGGGTGTTAGCCCCACAAGTAGGCACTGTGGCTTTATAAATTTGCAATGCTATTGTACATACACACAGTCATGTCATAAATCTCGAGGCTGAGGAGAAAGGGAGGGAAGAGATCTGGAGGGAAGAGATGAAAATATCACACCAGGTCTGGGGCATCATGTGGCTCTAGCATCTGGCTGATCCTTTATAAGCTACCCATGTATTTACTGCCATTAACTGTGAAAGAGGCCTTCTGGACTCTGCTCTGAGCCAAACAAGGGGCTCTGCATTTTTCCTGATTTTCAAGAAAATGCAAACCCCAATAGATGTGTTTATAAGAAACACTGACAAAGTGAACTTTAGGCCAGCCTAGAGTTGATGCTGCCTGTTCCGGGCAGCCCGGGATGAAGGGGAGAGGAGAGTGTGACCCATGATCGAGGTGAGCAGACTCTACCCAGCAAAGCAGCAATCAATGCTCCAAGCTAGGAGCAGCTGGGAGACCCTTCTGCCAAGAATTTGAACATCCTTGGGGGCTCTGGGTGTGACTTCGTCGGCACTCACACAAGCCCAGTGGCACAGTGGTGATAGCCGTGTGACTCTGAGGCGAGCTGGTGCCACCACAGTAAGGGGTCTCACTGGCTAAACAAAGGGCTACCAACAAAGAAACAGCCCCAGCTAGCACACAGGTACCACGTGTCACCACCAGCCCCATGTGCACGCATAATGCCAACTTCCTTTCCAACAGGCCCCCAAGTAGAAAGGCCCCTTGAGATCAAGGCAGATTCCTCCCAAGCATTAATGAGGGCAGAGGTTAACTTTTTTCAGGTTCCTGATTCCCAATGAACCATGAAAGGAACAAAGATGTCACCAATCACAGCCCAGTCTCCTTCCTTTCCTGGCTTCCCTTTCCTCACTAAGAATTAGAGTACTTTTCATAGGTTAGAGGCCTCAAATCTTCAGGCAGAAAAGGGGGTTGTGGTCCCCACTGGTTGGCTATCCTTCTACTCTGCATCTAGGATCAAATACAAAACCTACCACACGTGGCCTGGGGTGGCCTGCATCACGGCCCGAGCCTGTTCCCCGACCCCCCCATCAGGCTGGCTTGGAAGCATCGGCCCCTTCTTGCTTCAGGGCCTTCCTACAGGTTGTTCCTTCTACTTTTACCTCCATTTTTTTGGCTGGCTAAACCTCACTCCCTCAGAAAGGGCTTCCCTGACCCCCAGATCTAAACGAAGTGTGTTATGGTAACGGCTTCCATTTATGCAGTGCTTCTACCACAGGCCAGGCTCAGGGATAAGCACTTGATGTGCGCCATCTGGGCAAGGCCTCACAACCACCTGTAAGTTGTATACTACCACTATTAGGATTCCCATTTTCCAGCGGGAGAGACCGAGCCACACAGCAAACAACCGGCAGGGCTGCTCTCGAACTCAGGCGGCCCGGCCCCAGAGCCTGTGCTTAAATCCCCACACCCCATCTGCCCTGCACTTTCTCACACGGCACTGGCAAGCTGGCAAGTCCCCGTACAGCTCTGAGGCCATCTGCTGCGTGCTGGCCCCCGAGGAGGCCATGGGAGCAGGCAGGGTTTTCCGATGACCCTTCTAGGTATCTGGATTTGGCACAGTAGCTCATGCCTGAAGAAGGCATTCAGCAACTACCCCCGGAAAGGAGGGAAGGAAGCGGACGGAAATTGTGTGTTCTCAACTAGCCTCATGCCTCCAGGCATTCTGGCAGGCCTTCCCAGCCCCTGGAATGTGGGACACCGAAAGCCTTAGGCTTGGCCGGCATAGAGAAGGGGGTTCATAAACAAGTGTGCCCAACTCCTACCTTCCTTTATGTCCTGGGTGAGGGTCTGCGCTCCCTGCCTCCACTAGCCCCTGTGGAAGTCCTGGGGACTTAGGGATAAATTCATTGTCTCACGGGGGTCAGTCACGTGGGCTTCGGTATCTGGGTTGTTCACTCTTACAGGGCACGGCCATAGTTTGGCTTTGGCTGGGATCCCCCGCCAAGTGGGCCGCAACCCCTTCCCGGAAGCGGGACAGAAAGCCACGTGCACACACATGCGCATGAAGGAGAGGGTAGGAGCGAGGGCCAAAGGAGCTCCCCTCGAATCACCATTCAACAGCATAGGCGAGTGGGCTTTGTGGAGGCGCAGAGTGGGTAGCGTGCCCGGGCCGCTCTCACCGACAGCCGGCGGCACCGACTGCAGGAGCAAGCACAGCCCCTCTGGGCTCAGCTCGCTGAGGGCGGGGCAGGCTGGCTAATTAAGCTCGCCACTGCGAGAGGGACAGCGCCACCGGAACAGCCCGGCCAGGCAGGCCTGTCGGAATGGTCTCGGGGATTTGGGCTTCCACCCAGACTATTTCTGTCTTGGATGGAAGGGCAGGCTTACTCTGTGAAACAAGCTTTCCTTCTCTTTGGCTGCTGGGTGCTCCAGGCAGCTTGCCAGAGCATGCTGTTCTGATCAGGGCACTGGGTCCTGAGGAAATCCGCGAGCGACGCCGAGTCACAAGCTACACAAACTCTGCTTATCTGCAAGAGGCCAAAGTGGAGCTGACTGCCTGCTTTTATGGCAAGGGGGCATTTTTAGGATGCAATCGGCTTGTGTTTGACTTACAAGTGAACGGAAAATCAGAGGGTGGTGAGAAATGGGCACAGGGGAAGCAGTCAAAAAAAGTGGAGAAACCTTTGTTTTACAACTATTTAGATTATAGGAAAGCAACTTGCTAACAAACCTAGAATTATAGGGGGAGGGAGAGATTAAGTAACACAGAACCCCCACAAAAATCACAGCAGATGAAACCGCACACCTCCTATTTCAGCACTTTAGCATCAATTCAAAGCAGTATAAATATGGCAATTACTCACATAAAGCCTGCTGGTGTGGTCCAGCCGTAGCACGTATTAAACTGTTACAGTGATAGATGGAAGTATCTATACTGAAATTAGCTGCCTTCTCTGAAAAGCTGAGTCACAGAGAAATAGTTGACTGGATTTAACAGCTCCAGTCCCACCAAATCTCCTCCACAATAGCTCTAGAAAGTGGCTATGTTGAATATAGATGGAACTATGGAGGCTTTTTGAGGGTAGCTGCCTCCCAAGTGTTAAAAGAACTTGGTAAAATTCTGAGTCTGTTCAGTCTGATGTTACAAAGCTCCCAGTTTCAGCAGCCTGAAACAAAGAAGAAAGAGCTGGGGGGGTGCCTGGGTGGCTCAGTCGGTTAAGCATCTGCCTTCAGCTCAGGTCATGATCTCAGGGTCCTGGGACTGAGGCCCGTGTTGGGCTCCCTGCTCAGCAGGGAGTCTGCTTCTCCCTCTGCCCCTCCCCACTAATGCTCGCTCTCTCTCAAATAGATATTTTATTTTTTAATTTACTGACAGAGAGAGATACAGCGAGAGAGGAAACACAAGCAGGGGGGAGTGTGAGAGGGAGAAGCAGGCCTCCCACTAAGCAGGCAGCCTGATGTGGGGCTCGATCCCAGGACCCTGGGAGCATGACAGGAGACAAAGGCAGACGCTTAACTGACTGAGCCACCCAGGCGCCCCTCAAATAAATAAATGAATAAATGAATAAATAAAATATTTAAAAAACAAACAACAACAACGAAGAAAAAAGAGCTGTAATGTGGGTCCTTTCCATTCCGATGGGCTGTGAGTGGCCTCTGCCTAGAGGACTCCAGGACTGTTTCCTCTTATAAAGACAGATTAGTGGTTCTTTGAGATTAACACCGGATACAGTATATAAGGTGATCTGGGAAGAAAAAGCATGAGCACAGGGTTCTCCCCACGCTGATGAGAGGCACACTGGCCCAGGGCTGGGCTCTTCCTGTTGCTCCTTCCCAGCCTTGGAGGACAGCTGCCTCCTCAGACCTAGGTGCCCTCAGAGGGGCAGAGGAAGCCTACTGGCAAGATCTTAAACTTAGGAACCCTATGGGAAGGGCAGGGGCAGTGTGGTATAATAGCAAATATAGTTGGTCTTTGTCCCCAGTTCCTGGCACAGAGCTCCTAAAACCCTTGGAATTTCCTTAAATTAAAGATAAGAATGTCTTTTGTTATTCATAATAAGCCCCTTCCAACCATACCTGAGTTTATAATAATGAGGTGACTCTTGGGGGGGGGGTGTGCTAGACAGCTTCAGGGTGGGGATTGGTCACCAAAAAGACCAAGTCTTGATTAAAGGGTTAGAACTTTCAGCTCCCCCTCCCTAAGACAGGGGCTGGAGATCGAGCCCAATCACCAACAATCAATGATTTAATCAACTATGCCTAACTAATGGAACTTGCATCACACCCCAACAACAGGATTTGGAGAGCTTCTGGGTTGGGGAACACATCCAGGAGTGGGGAAGGTGGCAGGCTCAGAGAGGGCACATGCCCCATCCCCTGTACCCTGTCTTAGCATCTCTTCCATTTGGCTGTTCTGGAGTTGTATCCCATATAACCAGCTATAAGAGTAAGTATAGCATTGTCCAGAGTTCTGCGAGTCGTTCTACCAAACTACTGAATCTGGGGTGAGGTTGAGGGGACCCCTGCCTCTGTGGCCAAATCAGAGAGAAGTGTGGGTAACTTGGGGATCCAATACTTGGAACTGGTGTCTGAAGTGAGGACAGTCTTGGGAGAGTGAGTCTTTAAACCTGTGGAGTCTGACAGTGACCAACTCTGGGTACTCAGTGTCAGAGAGCTGGGGAAGTCCTCACAGATCTGGTGTCAGGAGGAATATAACAGCTCTCGTGCAGTCAGACAGGAAGGAGGACAGTTGATGTGGGCAGCAGAGTCCAATATTAGCTGGCCTGACTCCACGGCTCCAGGAGTTGCTAGGGCACAGTCTCCTTTGGGTTTCAAATTATCCCAGTAAAGGGAGGCAATGGGGCCAAGAGGGTAACGGCTCTGGGTTAGAATTCCAGCCCCTATCTTCATCTTTCTGAATCTCATTTCCCTTATCAGAGAATTGGAAATCACGTCCATCTCAGAGGACCGCCATGAGAATGAAACAAGACTCATGGAAGCACTTAGCACTGGGCCTGGTGTTGTGAGCTCCGAACCGGCCCTCAGTACGCATTATCTGCAAGGAAGTGGTTTCCATCTTCATTTTATAGTCAAGGAAATCAAGCCTTAGAAGTTAAGGAACTCGCACAGGGTCCTACCTGCCACACTGCCCACAGATGGCTCCTCCCTGTGAAAGGCTCCGTGCTGCTTGGGAGGGCTGCATGAAGAGTATTTCCCAATTAGATTAAGCAACCTGGAGTTCACCAACAGCTGTAGGAAATCAGCTCAAGTAATACTTTGGCCTTTTGTCCTGCTGTCTCCCATCAGGGCAACGTGATAATTTGCTCTCAGTTACAAAGCTGAAAATTATATGCATATTACTTATTCCAAACACTTAGCAGCCATTTTCCACGTGTAAGTTTGGTGGGGTTTTCTGGAGGGCAGTTCCAGGAAAGACCGGGTTGGTATGTTGTCAAGAACTGGGAAGCACGTATCAAAGTGCTCCCTAAAACTGGGAGACTTTCTCACGATCACTGTGAAGACACAACAGAGACAGACGCATGCTAGGCCGTCTCTCTGTGGGGAGGGGTAAAACCAATCTACAACATGGAGGTGAGACACCAGAAATAAAGCCAGGAGCTAACTGTACGACATAAAAACACTTTTATTAGCTGCCATTACTGCTCTTTGTCATGTGCATGTGTGATCAGTGAGTGACTCTCCACTTGGAAAGGATCCAATGGGAGGGGACAGGCGCATAGTAAAGCTGGAGGTGGACTATACCCACTGTGGCCACCGGGGCGCATGGAACCACTGGGAAGTTATGAATCCTGGAGCCCGGTGAAGAGAAAACTATTTGGTCTAGGCTCAACCACTTCACTCCTACTTATCCTTTAAGTCCCACAACTCTACCTCCCCAGCCCTCACAGAGCTCTCTTTTGTCAGCTCTGAGTGGTTTAGGGCCAAATCTTTTTACTTTTATTGGACCATAAACTCCTTGAGGACAAGGGTGTGCCGTCATCCTTGCTTACTCTGGGTCATATGGTAGGTATTCCACAAACACTTAGCTGCATAGCTGTCTTTAACCTCTTGGGAGGAGACGCCCTTCACTTCGCGAACCTAATGAAGAAGGCTGTAGATTCCGGTCTATCCCCAGTGTGCATGCGCAGGCACACACAAGCTCTGCACCGATTTTCAGGGGTTCACAGATCTTCTGAAGCCCAGCCAAAGACCCTAGGTTAAGCACTTCTAAGTAAAAAATACACCTGCCTGCACAGTCCTTCAAGTTATAGACTCCAGGGGTCTGAGAATCTGCTTTTCCCCAAGTTATCTGCTCTAATAGCACTAAGTCCCTCCCACAACAAATATTTCAGCAAACTCCAAAGACAGCCCTTGTGGCAGGAGCATCCTACAGCCTTCAAAGGTGAAACAAAACTTATGCACTACAAGAGCCTGGGCAAGGAAAAAGAAAAGCAAAAATGTAGACTGTAGTCAAGAGATCTCCAAGTGATCAAGCCTCAAGAACTCATCTTGCATCTAGTGACTTGATTTCCTTAGCTGACCTAATTTAACCAACTTAGTGCATAGGAGGGAGACATCACTTACTCCTTCGATAAATACCTGAGAGCCTAGGCCACGTCGGGTGCCATGCTAGGTGATGGCAAAGAGACAGTTCCCGCCCTTGAGTTCCTCACAGGACAGGGGGAAGCAAAGGGGCAGGACCGCAACGGGGTTTTGTACCCTCGGCAGAGAACCTACTGCTTCTACTGGGAGTAACACCTCACTTTGCCCCGAGCAGGTGGGAGAGGGGGTATTCAGGGAAGGATTCCCGATGATGCAGAGGACAGAAAGAGAAACAAAGATGGAGGTAATCTCAGAAGCTGGATCCAACCCAGGAATACACGCAGCAGAGAGATCGAATAAGGGCAAGAGTTCAGAGACCTAGGGCTTGGACAGAAAACCCACTGCTTCTCTCAGGCGCACGACACCCACAGAAACAATTCATCCAGCAGTTATTTAGCGGGATGGTCAAACTCTCTGTCTTTACACCCTTGTCAGAAGAGTGTTCTCTAATGGGCTGCCCGTTGCTGCTCAGGTAAATGTTCACTTAGAGTCACTGGGACTCCACGGCCGCCTCCGCCCAGCCCCTGCTGGCTCGGCTGGCCGAGCACCCAACACCCAACATGGGAGCAGCAGCCCCAGGGTGCGAGAGACACAGACAGATCATAGGGCAATGAGGAATCTTTGGCAGGTCTCTTCTCTACAGACCCACCTTCGAATTAGTACCAGCCCAGCCGCTGTGGGCTGAGAAATGTTAGGTACAAACCTGCAGTGGAACATCTATCCACCTAACCTCTACGTACTGTTGTTGTTGTTGTTATATCACAGCTTTATTGAGATACAATTACATACCATACAATGCTCCTGTTGAAAGTATATAATTCAATGATTTTTAAGTAAATTTACAGAGTTGTGTAACCATCATCACAATCAATTTTAGAACATTTCCATCAACACCACAAAGAAACTCCATACCCTTGAAGGCCCTGGTAACCACTAGTCCACTTTCTGTCTTTATAGATTTGCCTATTCTGAACATTTCATATAAACGGAATCCTCAGATATGTGGTCCCTGTGACTGGCTTCTTTGACTTAGCATACTGTTTTCAAGGGTCATCCCTCTTGTAGTATGTACAGATACTCTGTGCCTTTTTATGGCTAATAATCCATTGTATGGAAAGCCCGCATTTTCTTTATCCATTCGTCAACTGGACATTTGGGTGGTTAGCACTCTTTGCCTATAAAGAGTAATGCCGCCTTCTCCGTATTATTTTAAACCCTAAATTCTAAAATGATTTTCAGACATTTCTCCAAACCCAGGAAAGATGCGTTTGAATTCCACTCAGGACACCACGTCTCGCATTAGTTCCGGCAGCCTGATTCACTTGCCCTGATCTGACTCGTAGCCCCTTTCCTTCCAAGCCTGTCTACTTAAATACCCTACCTCAAGTTTCACGCATTCCCTGGACTGTTCGCAGTATACCCTCTAGCCCTCACATTAAGAACACACGGAAATCGGTTTCTACTCCTCCGATGTTGCAACCTTGCTCAAGGTTTGTATTCTATGCATCTTTTTTTCTTCTCCTTTTCTGTGCATACAATTCCATCTTTCCACTGAATGGAAATTTTGAGGGAGGAGGTCTTTTGAATGTCTCTATACTAGTCAGTCATTCACAGCCATTTATTAGAGCTCTGTGTCCTTGGTTTGCAGGATACAATGATGAAGACCCAGTCCCTTCCCTCAAGGAACTTAGGATCTATTGAGGAAGCAAAACAATCGGAGTTCAGTGTGACTGAGTGGTCACAGAGGACTGCACAGAGCCCTACAGAACATGGGATGGGGTGGGGGGGTCCTGACTCAGGGGGTAGGTCAGAGAAGGACTCCAGGAGGGGACTCTTGAAATGGAACTGCAAGTGAAGGCACTTCGGGTGACAAGTATCACAGAAGCTTAAGGAACTGCACACAGTTCTAATGCGTGTGGCTAAATTTTATCGTCGTGAATGAAAAGAAATAGCCAGAGATGAGGCTAGATGATGGGCAGGGGCTGGATCCTGCTGGCAATAGCATTGAAACTTTATTGTGGCGGTGATGGAGAGCCACTGAAGAATTTTAAACAGGGGAAGGTGTCGCAATCTCATTTGTTATCAACAGACATTTGCAGCTGTCTGGATAAGGGACCAAGAAGGACACAAGCTGAGAAGCATAAAGTCCAGTTACCAAGAGGCCATGCCCATAAATTGGAAAGGCAGACTAAATGCAGAGGCGGGGCCAGATACGGGACCCTGAGGACCGATTAATCAGAGTGACTGAAGACACAGAGGACTCAGAGAGAGCTTCGTGCTGATAAAGTTCAGCAAATTCTCTCAGATGAAAGCCTTCAAACCCTGCCTTCCCACTAATGATAGCGATGGTTGACAAGCTTTCGCGGGAAAGTCAAAATCCCTTTTCCAAATGAAATCTGAAACTAAACCTTAGAGGGGGAAGGACCCAGGGTCCTGGTGGCCTGCCTTCTCCATCCCCATGCAGAAGCACTTCTTTGGAATCCTAGGGATCCAAGACAGAGTGTCTGGAAAGGCCTGGCCAAGTCCAAATGCTGGAGCCTGACATTCAAAGGACTCTAGGGCAACAGAGCTTTGTGGTTAGCAGCACCTCTCACCTCCAACACCCGAATCTCGTGCAGCCCGCTTCCCCTGCCTGGAAGATTCTTCCCCATCCAGTGTCTGCTACAGAACCCAAGTTACCAGGACACCTGGGTGGCTTAGTCGGTTAAGTGTCTGCCTTGGGCTCAGGTCCTAGGATTGAGCCCTGCATTGGGCTCCCTGCTCAACAAGGAGTCTGCTTCTCCCTCTCCCTCTGCCCCTCCCTCAGCTGGTACTCGCTCTCTCAAATAAATAACATCTTAAAAAAAAAAAAACCCAGGTTATCTTTCAGGCCCAGCCACCACCCCTGGCACCAAGCCAGCTGAAGGGATTGATTTCCTTCCTTTCCTTGTTTCCATCTAACACCTCAGCCTCATGGACACTGGGCAAACTCACTGCTATGAACTATATTCACTGTTAATGTTCTCTTCCATGTAGCTATCTCTCCAAAGGGACCTGGCCTTTGGCTTCCTCAGGATCTCCTCAGCATTAAAAACGCCTTGTACTCAACTGGCCCCAAAGCATTTATAGACTGATAAACTAATTTACTGTGTGCACCCCACCCCATCAACCCAAGAAAGTAAAGACAAACAACTGCAATGACTAAATATGAAAATAGGAAGAGGAAAAAAAATAGCACAATCTTGGATTGAAAGACCATATATTACAAAGATGTTCAACTGCATTTTAAACATAAACCAAATAAAAACCTCAACAGAATGGTTAAAATACACTAAACAAAATAATTAAAAAAAAAAAAATCCACATAGATATTTTGCAAAAAAAGTAAAATACCCTTGAAAGATCCAGGAGAAAACATCACAGAGGGGCAGGTTGGAAGGTTGCCCAGTGGACCCTGGGGGCTGCTCAGTATATAAGTGAAGCTGGGATTGGGGCTGGAGAAAGATGGAAGGTTTCCAACCAACTACTCCCTTTACTGACTTAGCCTTGACTATAGTCTTTGCTAGACTGAGAGCCCTTCTAGGACAATCTGAACTGTCCTATTCATCTCTGAACCTCCAGCACCTAAGGGAACTGGCACATCACAGGCCTGGATTACTCTTAGGATAGTAAAAACTAAACATTATGAGGCAATAGAATTTACTAGTAAAAAGAGCAATTGGGGGGGCGCTGGGTGGCTCAGTCGTTAAGCGTCTGCCTTCAGCTCTGGTCGTGATCCCAGGGTCCTGGGATCGAGCCCCACATCGGGCTCCCTGCTTCTCCCTCTCCCACTCCCCCCACCCCCCGCTTGTGTTCCCTTTCTCACTGTGTCTCTCTCTCTCAAATAAATAAATAAAATCTTTAAAAAAAAAAAAAAAGAGCAATTGGGGTGGATGGGAAGTGGAATTGAAAAAGACTAATTATACACATTATAAACTAACAACTTAGGAAATATGATTTTGGTAAAAAAATTACATCTGTAGGGGCGCCTGGGTGGCTCAGTCGTTAAGCGTCTGCCTTCGGCTCAGGTCATGATCCCAGGGTCCTGGGATCGAGTCCCGCATCGGGCTCCCTGCTCGGCGGGAGGCCTGCTTCTCCCTCTCCCACTCCCCCTGCTTGTGTTCCCTCTCTTGCTGTGTCTCTCTCTGTCAAATAAATAAAATCTTTAAAAAAAAAAAAAAATTACATCTGTAAAACAAAATCTTTAAAAAGGCTCGATTTTTAGGATTTAATAGTTGGTAAAGTGATTGACATGAAATATAGGGGAAGGATATCAAAAAATGGTATTATGATAACTGGGTAAAAACATGAAGAGGAAATAAATCCCTTTAAATCCATGCTTTATGTTAGGACAGGCCACCAAAGACTCACTGGGACTGTTCATTTCTGCGTTTTTGAGAATTTTAGTCTCACCACGGGTCCACATTGGCTCGTGCCTATTCTTTCTTCTTAAAGAATTCATATATTGACCTTAAAACCCAAGGTAAAATCTTCTTCCTCTAAGCTCCAACAAGCCACATCAAGCCCTCTGCTGAACTGAAACTGCCCTATCATGCAAATACAATCCTAAATGCAGCCAGCCAGCCGAGTCAGTTAGAAGGTGAAAATTACTTGTCAGTTTTTCAATGGAGGTTGACCTATGGCATAAAGGAAGACAGAGATGTCACCTGCTCAGGTTCACGAAATAAGTTAGAAATTGAATTTTCAATTTAAAATAATCTCATCTCTGATGTTATGGTATGACACAGGGTGACGTCTGGGTAACAGAGTATCACAGCAATCAATCATTATTGAAAGCATACTACCAGGTGACACTCTACTGAATTCCATGTACAGTGGGGGTACAAAAATTAACAGCACCGTCGTGTCTTTTCAGGAGATGGTAACTTAGGGAGACAAGGTAAAGATGTGAAAGTGAAATCACGCTTAATGATAGTAAGGATGGTCAGTCAGCAAGAAGGCAGGATTCATGTTGGGCCTCTGATAACAGATGGATGTGCTGAGGCCGGGCGGAGGACGGCAGGCAGAGGGTAAAGGAAAACAAAAGGGAAGAAAGTGGTGAGGTGGGCTAGGAGCTTGCAGTAAGGTCTGACATGGGAATTCTCTCGTGAGAGACAGCCCATCTATAGAAGGCCCTGTCTGGTTCAAAATAAGGACTTACTTCAACATTATATCTGGAATGTCCCTCCGCCAGCGCTGTATTTACCAGTGTCCCTTTAGAATAGATCAGGAGCTTTCTTTAACACTTCCTCCATGTGTCAGGGGTTAGGATTTACGAGGAGACCAGTCTGGACTTCACACACTTACCTGAAGTCTACACGAATCTCCTGGTATTATCAGGATACGGAACACACCATGCTCACGAGGCTGTCTTACGTTAAGAGGGTTGGCTTTATTATTATTTCTAACTCCCGATCAAACAGGGCGTCCATAACGACGTGCTACCAGTACTAGCAAAGTCAACACTGTGTATATGCATTACTCAGAACAGACCTTAACCTCTAGTCGAAGGCAGCAATTTTTGACCATGGGAAATGTTCAAACATCCAACTGTGTTTTGACTCCCAGAAGGTTTCCAGATAGACGAGCCACACACCGTGCAAACAATTCCTTGGAATCCACTACTCTACCTTCCTCCCAGAGGAGGCCGGGAAGGATAAGACAGAGATCGGTTTCCGTTTTACTTGGAGCAAATAATTCTCCTGAAGAGGATACAATTACGCGAAACAGGGACTGGCCTAAAACGACCAGGAAGAAGCAGCGGAGAGTATGGACGGGGACACAGTGAGACGATACAGTGAGCAGGAGAAACCACGAGTGAGAGGCAGGCTGGCATCACACACAACCCAACTTTCTCGGCAGTCAGCAAACCTTCCTGAGCATGTCTGTCTATCGACGCAGTGCGAGACCCCAGGCTGGGATTTTCCCCAAACACAGTGGTGCGAGCCATCAAACCAGAAACTCCATTTGGCACATCAGCTGCCTCTCAGACACACGGCTATTCTTTAAGGGCCTCAAGGTGAGAGACACGGTCACACATTCACGGCACTTCTGGGCGCCAGGGCATCACTAGTCCAGTCTTGGCAAGAGAGGCAAGGGCTCTGGCTTCAAGCACAGGCTCTCAGGAAACCTCAGCTACATACGGTAGGAGAGAAAGGGAACCTTTCAACTCTTGGGGTTTCATCCGTAAAATGAGAGTTGGGTTAGATGCTTTAAAAAGCCTTTTATTGAAGTATAATACACATTTGTAAGTTTTTTCTTTTTTTAAAGATCTTATTTTTTTAGTAATCTCTACACCCAACACGGGACTCAAACTTACGACCCTGAGATTAGGGGTCACGTGCTCTATGGGCACCTGGGTGGCTCAGATGGTTAAAGGTCCGGCTCCTGATCTCAGCTCAGGTCTTGATCTTGGGGTCGTGAGTTCAAGCCCCACATTGGGCGCCAGGTTGGGCGTGGAGCCTACTTAAAAAAAAGAGAGTTGCATGCTCTACCAACTAAGCCAGCCAGACGCCCCTACATTTGTAAGTTTATAGAGAGAAGTGCACAGTGATGAATTTTCACACAGTGAACACACCCACATAAATAGCACCTAGGTAAAGAATCAGAGCATTCCCAGCATTCCAGAAGCCCCCTTCCAGTCCCTACTGCCCACCAAGGATAACCACTACCCTGATTTCTAATAGCACAGCTAATTTTCTGTTTTCTACTTTATAGAAATAGAATCATACAGTATGCATTCCTTTGTTCCTCTTGTTCAACATATTCACAAGAGTTACTGTATTGCAGAGAGCTGAACTAGATGATTTTTTTTTTTAAGATTTTATTTATTTGAGAGAGAGAGAGAGAGAGAACAAGCACAAGTGGTGGGGAAGGAGAGGTGCAGAGGGAGAGGGAGAAGCAGACTCCCTGCTGAGCAGGGAACCCAATCCCAAGATCCTGGAATCATGACCTGAACCACCCAGGTGCCCCTGAACTAGATGATCTTTAAGGCACTTTCTCATTCTAATGTGTTACCATTTAAAACCATGGTGTTGCCTTTATGCGCTGCAGATGGGGGTGGCATACTGGACAGCATTTTGGCAATGTCCATCAAAATACAAAACATACACACACGTCAGTCCATTCTGAGGTATTTATTCTACGGACACATCTGCACACACATCTGTGTGCGTAAGTGTATATACACACACCTGTAGACAGCCACTGTAGTACTGTTTATAATATAAGACTGGAAACAATGTCTTTCAATGAGAGACCGAGTAAATAAAATACATAATATGTCCAAACCAAGACACACCATGCAGTGAGCAAGGAGAGGAAAGGGAGAAGGAGAGGAAGGGGAGGAGGAGGAAGAAGTAGAAGTTTACACCTACTTATATATGGGAAAATGTCCACAATGTATTTTTAGGTGAGGAAAAAAGCAAGGCATAGAACAGTATGTTTGGTGTTGCTCCCTTTGCGGAAAAACAAGTAGCACATGCTATATATTATGTGTATAAGCAGAGAAAATAAATCTCTGTGAAGGAACAATTCAAACTCCTAACAGCAGATAACTTTGAGGAATGAAAAAGTGACTTTACTTTTTTACTTCAAACAGTTCTATACAGTTTGATTTTTTAAGAAGTAATGTAACACTGGGGCACCTGGTGGCCTGGTTGGTTAAGCATCTGACTCTTGATTTCAGCTCAGGTCATGATCTCAGGGTGGTGAGATCAGGCCCTGAGTTGGGCTGCATGCTCAGCGTGGAGTTTGCTTGAGATTTTTTCTCTCCCTCTCCCTCTGCCCCTCCGCACTGCTTGTGCAAGCTCTAAGATAAATAAAATCTTAAAAAAAAAAAAAAAAAGTAATGTAACATTTATTGTTAAATTCCTATTCACACAATGCAGCAATGGCACAAATTACACATGGGGAAGCCTGTCAAACTCTCCCTTCTGTCCCAGCACCACCTGGAGAGACACTCCCGAAATCTTTGCTATTTTCAGTTTTCTTTCTTTCTCCTTTTTTTAGTCATCTCTACACCCAACACGAGGCTACAACTCATGAGCCCAAGATCAAGAGTCACAGGCTTCTCCGACTGAGGCAGCCAGGCACCCTGACATTTTCCCATCATGTCACAAACACATACATACAGGTTTCTTCTACCTTATGAGTGGGATCATACCACACACATTATTTTACAACCGCTTTTCTCACTTTACAATAAATTGTGGACATAAGTTCCATATTGGTACATACAGAGAAATCTCATCTTTTTCCCACCTGCCTAGGACTCCAGTAGATGGATGCACTCTTCTCCTCTGTTAACAGACATCCTTATACATAACTTTGTGGACAAGGGCAAACATTTCCATAGGACAAATTCCCAGAAGGGCCAATGGCTAGGACCAAGGACGTAAGAGTTTAAAGTTGTTAACACTTACTGCCAAATATCTTTTTAAATGGCCATATGTATTTAACAGTACACTAATGCACAATTTCTAGACACTGTGCCTTTGATCATTTTTAGTAAGGAGTACCCATTTTACAACAAAAATCACAAAAGCTTTATTTTATTATTTTTTTAAATGACACAGCCACTTTATTTTATTTATTTGACAGAGAGAGAGACAGTGAGAAAGGGAACACAAGCAGGGGGAGTGGGAGAGGGAGAAGCAGGATCCCCGCTGAGCAGGGAGCCCAATGCGGGGCTCGATCCCAGGACCCCAGGATCATGACCTGAGCCGAAGGCAGTCGCTTAACCAGCTGAGCCACCCAGGCGCCCTTCATCTCCTTTTTAAAGCTTTTGTGATTTTTGGGGCGCCTGGGTGGCTCAGTCGTTAAGCATCTGCCTTTAGCTCAGGTCATGATCCCGGGAGTCCTGGGATCAAGCCCCACATTGGGCTCCCGGCTGGGAGCCCGCTTCTCCCTCTGACCCTTTCCTCTTTCATGCTGTTTCTTTCTCACTCTCTCTCTCAAATAAATAAAATCTTAAAAAAAATAAAAATAAAAAGGAGATGAAAATCTAAAGACCTAGCAAAAAACCCACTTTTTAAGTTTAACCTATTTTAAAAGCTGGTCTCCTAATTGCCGAATTTATGTAGAAGGCCAAAGAAAGCACCTGATTTATTGCTGTGCGTATATCCTCCACTCACAAAGAATGCTGGCTCTCAACACTCTGGCCAGAAACAATCAAGCCACCATGATGTCTGGTTGTCAAGGTCCACGCTACAACTGGACAAGAGAACTTGCATTACTCATGAATCAGGTTTCTCTGCCATATCAAGATTTACACTTTAAAATTATTCAGTTGCAGGTTCTGGTTCCCTGCTTCCAGGAAAGGCCGAAAACCTTGTTAGGGCTAGCATTTCAAAGCATCTACAAACAGGGCTGCTATGCTAGTTATCAGAAGGTGGGCAAATTTTTAAGTCAGCAAGCCCCTTGTCTGGACGAGCTAGTCTAATAAACCTCTCATTTTAAAGTTGGGGACACTCAGGCCTTAAGATACAAATAAATAAGATTAAGAGCCTGAGCTCTGGAATTAGATCAACATTTGAAATGAATCTTAACTTACTAGTTAAGCCACTTCTGGGCAAATAATTTAATTTTTCTCAATAATAGCTCATCATTAAAATAGGAAAATAGTAGTTTCTACCCCATAAGACTATAGGGGGATTAAGTAAGATCACGCAGAAAAGAGCAAAGAGATTAGCTCAGAATATTTTCACTCTGCAAGATCACCCAGGAAGTTCTATGCAAAACTGGGCACAGACATTCCACTCTACTGGTGTGCTAAAAGAAAAACGTACAAATCCAAACACTAGAAATTCTAAACGGAACACCTGTCAACTCTGCTGATAAAACTGACAGGTGGCTGAAGTCGTCACTAGTGCTTCTCCTGGGAATGAGAAGAGTGAACTGAACTCCCTTTCCCCCCTGTGATGGGTGAAGCCATATGATCAGTTCTGACCAATGCCTTATGAGTAGAAGCGAAGTAGGTGAGTAGAAGTGAAGCATTGATAGCTGGAATGAGATCCTCCACAAGTCTTTCCCTCTTGCACCCAGCATCATTCAAGAGGGTGGCTGCTCTATCATCTGGATCCCTGAGTGAGGAACATGAAGAGCAGAACCTCCAGGACAAATATCATGGATAAGAAAAAAGTCCGCTCCTTTAAGCCACTGAAAAATTTTTTTTTTAAAGATTTTATTTATTTATTTGACAGAGAGAGAGATAGCAAGAGAGGGAACACAAGCAGGGGGAGTGGGAGAGGGAGAAGCAGGCTTCCAGCGGAGCAGGGAGCCCCATGCTGGGCTCGATCCCAGGACCCTGGGATCATGACCCGAGCCGAAGGCAGACGCTTAACGACTGAGTCACCCAGGTGCTCCGAAGCCACTGAAATTTTAATCTGGCCTGACACGACTGATATTGTGTGGCCACATGCAGAAGAAAACTTTAGCTACAGAAATAATGATAATAATAATTAAGGCTGTGGTGAAAAAGAAAATCTATTCTCTCAAAAGGAACTTTGTTCTCTTTATGTAGACTAAAGAATGAAAACCTATGGGGGTGTCTGGCTGGCTAAGTCAGTGGAGTGCGGGACTCTTGATCTTGGGGTCGTGGGTTTGAGCCTCACGTTGGGAGTAGAGTTTAAAGTAAACAAACAAGGGGCACCTGGGTGACTCAGTTGATAGAGGGTCTGACTCTTTTTTTTTTTTTTTTTTTAAAGATTTTATTTATTTGAGAGAGACACAGCGAGAAAGGGAACACAAGCAGGGGGTAGTGGGAGAGGGAGAAGCAGGCTTCCCACGGAGCAGGGAGCCCAATGTGGGGCTCGATCCCAGGACCCCGGGATCATGACCTAAGCCAAAGGCAGACGCTTAACGACTGAGCCACCCAGGTGCCCATGAGCGTCCGACTCTTGATTGGCTCCAGTTGTGATTTCAGGGTCATGAGACCGAGCCCTGCCTTGGGCTCCACATTCAGTGGGGAGTCTGCTCCTCTCTCTCTCTGCCCCTCCCCTGCTCATGCTTGCATGCGCTCTCTCTCAAATAAATAAATAAATCTTTAAAACAAACAAACAAAGGGGGCATTAAAAAAAAAAGAAAAGAAAAGAAAAGAAAGAAAAGAAAACCTACAAACTTCTCCATACTGCAAGACCTGAGGAAGCCACAGGGGTCTGCACGTCTGTTACCTACAAGCTCACAAAGTGCTTCCTGTTCTGGTGATGAGAATGGTTTGCATTTACTCCTGCAGCACAAGCCACCTGGTATTAGAGGAGACACATCTTTCTCAAGTTTCTCAGCAGAGTGATATATACACAAGAAATGGGTACTCAAGGACAAAGATCCAAATGAAATGCTAATAAAATCAGAGGAAGACAGAAATAGCCAGGCTAATGGAAAGAAGTCAGGAAAGGGTCTAAACATCCCTCTTAGAAAACCCTGAAGCCACTCCCTCAACAAGATCAGGTTACCTTTCAATGACACAAAAGCAGCAATTTCCCAACCAGTGGTAGCGAGGAAGTTCTCATCAGTAGGTAAAAAATAAAGACCATAAAAAATAAGCTTTTCAGAATGCTAAACTGATTTGTTAGAAGACTGTACTTCATCATTTTTAAAACGGCAGAAAAAAGACGACTTTACCCCTTTCTCCACTAGAGAATCACACAAAGCAAAGAGGAGAATGAGAAACAGAAACATCACATCTTTGACAAAACTAGAGACATGTGTGACCCCAAACCCCAATATATGAGTAAGAACCGCCAAATGCTGTAAAGGTCAGATGAGGGTGTGGGAAAGCAATGAAAGAGAAAGCCTGTTGTTACAGATGTCGGACAAAGCGTGCAAGCCTATTTCTGAAAAAGTAACCCCTTCATTCTAAGGGGGCAAAACCAGCAATCCATTGTTTCAACCAGTGGGAACTGGCTCAGGGACTGGGTGACGGAGGCAGACCCATCCGGCATGAAGACTCGCACACACAGGTCAAACCTACAGGAAGCAGTCTATCAGCGAGGCAGGGCAATGGAGAGACTGCCTGAGGCATCACAACCACCGATTCCAGATGTCTGAGGGCAAGACAGGCAAGTACGCAGTTTACATATAGAATATTTAAGGAAAACTCCAGCTAAGCCAGCCCTTTTCCCCGAACATTTTCGGGGAGAATTTCTAGATGAAGAATCACTTCATTCAAAGATGAATGACAATCGAAAAAGGATCCAGCACATACTGAACGGTACATTTAAAAATGGTCAAGACAGCAAATTTTATATCATGTGTATTTTACCACAATTAAAAAAAGAAAGTGCCCAAGATCTCCAAGAAGACCACCAGCAAAAAGGAAGTTACAAGAAAAACTAACTGCAAAGAACATATATCACAAAATGTTGCCATGCAGTAAATAAAAATATATTCCCATGAATTAAAAAAAAAAAATGAAAAATGCAATACCCTCTGTGAAAGTGTGTAAAACAGAGTTAGCTACAAGTACTTAAAAAAGATATGAGACAACAACAGTAGATAAAACATTTACAGGCCAAGCTCAGAGAAGTAGAACAGAAATGTAAATATTTTTCCATTATGGAAATAAAAAACACACGGAAAAGACACTGCTGAAAACCCAGCAAGGGACACATAGAACAGGAGTTAAGATGACTCAAATCCACAGATTAAAAGGGCTTACTATGTTTCAGGAAAAAGTGATTTAGTTCAATTAGTAAGGTATATTCTAATAAACTTACTGAACTTTAAAAAAAAGTGTTCAGGTAAAACACAGGCTGCCCTTGTATATTTCCCCAACGTGCGGTCCACACTAGAGAAGAGCAGCGCTGTGCCTACAGAGTCATCAACAAAAGAAAGGATAACCCAATTATTTCACATCCAGTAAAAATGCCACTGAATATAAAGACAATAAACATTTCTGAGCATTCAAAAGGAAACAAAAATCTCCATGGAGTAACTGTATTTATGAATACTAATGCAAAAACTATTAGCAAATAGCATTCAGCAGCACATTTAAAAATAATATGCTATGTATGACCAAGTGATCTGTTTTTCCTCACAACACCTCCAACACCAAATGTGTGTGGGTTTTTTTCTCACACTGACCAATTCTCTGGGCACCAGCTGAGTGCCCAATTCACTTCAATTCTGACGCTAACTACCTGGAGTCAGTGCAGACCCCAAAGGTTAAGGGCTCAGTCCCACAAGCCTGGCCTCTGCTTCAGAGGCCAGTCAAGGCCTCGGGCCCTCCTGTACTTCTGACAACTTATAAATTGGGGGCTCCCACAACACCTTCTATAGGTTTGATAATTTGCCCGAACAACTCCGAGGACTCAGGAACACCTTTTACTTACTATTACCAGTTTATTATAAAGCCTACAGCTCAGGAATAGCCGAAGGGAAGAGAAGCCAAGGTGTTCGGGAAGACAGATGGAGCTTCCCTGCCTCTCTGAGGGCACCACCCTCCCAACACCTTAACCAGGAAGCTCTCTGAATCCCATCATTTAAGGGTTTTTACAGAGGCTTCATTACATTGGTATTTCTGATTAAATCTAAATCACAGGCCTGCTAGTGAGTGAACTCAGTCTCCAGCTACTTGACCCTCCCCAGATGGTGGGGATAAGGCTTCAAGTTCCTAGGTCTTTCTGGTGACCAGCCTCCATCTTGAAGCTATCTAGGGACCCCAGTCACCCGTCACCTCATTAACATACAAAAGACATTAATCATTCCCAAATTCCAAAGGTTTTTGGAGCTAAGTGTCAGAAACCGAGGACAAAGACCAAATATCTATTTCCCATTCTATGACAACAAGCATGATTCTAGGACTGCTGGGGTGGGTCAAAAGTAGAAAATTATTAATTTAATATATTCCTAAATAGACTGAATGGAGAAAAACTATAATGACTGCAACTTCATAACAGCTCAAAGGGCATTTAATATAATCTAACTCCACTCCTGATAACAATAAAACCAAAAAATTCTTAGTAAAAAAGGACGGATAAGAAAATCCTTCAAAATGAAAAAAATATATATATTTTTCGTAGAGGCCGCTTTTAGTTAACCAACTTGAACAATGGAAAATGGAGTAAGATAGAAGGCCCCCAGGGAGCCCCAAACCGCTGGCTAAATACAAACAGGCCCATTAGGCAACCCACCTCAAAATTTCCATAAGCCCTAACTGACCAATGGGTTACTTACACCTGGATACAAGTACCAAAAAAGGAAAATTCTACATGTTCCCATACTTCCTCACTTTCCCCTTTTAACAGCCTCCCCACCCCACTGCCTCAGAGCAGACAGTCTCTCCCTTGCGGTATATTCAATAAACTTTTATCTCCCTTTGTTCTGCTCAGGTGAATTCTTTCACTGCCTGCGCCACTGCTGGCCCCCACTCAATCAGGTCGCCCCACATTTATCTCATCCTAAAAGTCAACAAGAAACAAGGTAAGAATATGCACCATTACTAGTATTATTTAATATTGTCCTGGAGGTACTATTGGTCAATATAATTAGTCCAGAGGAAAAAAAAATCAGAGGAATAAATACAGGGGAAAGGAGTAAATGATAATTATTTACAGATATTATAAATTATTTACCAGAAAAAAACCCAGGAAGTTCTGTATCTTGATGTGATTATCGTTACATAACTATATATACATTTGTCAAAGCTCACTGAGTCACGCTTAAAATTGGTGAGTTTTGTCGTATGTAAATTATATTTCAATAAAGCAGACTGAATAATTTGAAATTATTACAAGCAATAAAAAGTTTGGTAAGGAGTTTGGGTACAAAGTTAGTATGCAGAAATCAAAACCTTCATCTATATATCAACACCCACCTATTTAGTTCCTTTTTAAACATGCATCCAAAAAGAAATATGCAAGAACTATATGAAGCAAACTTTAAAATAAGACTGAGGAACACAAAAGACAACATAACCCAAAGCTATCAACAGTTAATGTAAGGGGTGCCTGGCTGGCTAGTCGGTTAAGCGTCTGCCTTCAGCTCAGGTCATGATCCCAGGGTCTTGGGATGGAGCCCCGTGTGGTGCTCTACACTCAGCGGGAAGCCTGCTTCTCCCTCTCCCTCTGCCTGCCGCTCCCCCTGCTTGTGCGTGCTCGCTCGCGTTCTCTCTGTCAAATAAATAAATAAAATCTTTTAAAAATTTTTAAAAAAATAGTTAATGTATGATCTAATAAGATCCCAACAGGATTACAAAAGGTTTATTTTTAAAACTAAACAAATAGGTTCTAAAGTTCACATGGAAAGATAAACAAAAGCAAGAAAAGCCAAGAAAACCCCAAAGTGGCTACCTATAAAACTACAGTAAATAAAATAATGTAGTTCTGGCACATGGACTGGATGAGTAACTAGCTAGCTAGGTCAATGAGATGAGAGGGTTCAGAAAGACACCCCAATAAATAGAAGAATTTGGTATATACTACAAGTGGTTTTCAAATCAGTGGCGGGAAGACAGATGATGCATGATGCAATCAACAATGCTGTCCCAACTGAAATAATGTTGCATCTTCCACAAAATAAATTTTAGATAAAAATAAAACCATAAAATACTAGGAAAAAATGATGGCAAACTTTCGAAAATAATCCTGATTGGAATAACCCTTCCTAAATATATCAAAAGCCCAGAGGCCAAAAGAAACAAGGGAAAATTCAGCTGTAAAACAAACATAGGAATACATTCTTTAAGGAAGAAACATTAGGAATATATTTTATAGGGAAGAAACATTATAGTTAAGTGAGGAACAAGGACACCTGTAACTTACATACGGAGGAAGGGAGTACTCTGGGCAGAAGGCTAAGAGGGGGACTTGCTTTTTTAATGCATACTGTCCTGCATTTCATACCAAACACATGATAAAAAAAAAATTAATAGTGGACGAGTTCGTATTCTGAAATCATCTTTTCTGCTACTTTGGGGTTGATAAAGTATTCTCACTTTTGTGAAATAATTGTCTAATAGATAGGATGCGTTTTTTTTTTTTAAGTTTTTAAATTCCAGTTAGTTAACATACAGAGTAAACACGTGATTTGTCTAATAGATAGTTTACAAGATTTAATGTCTTTGCCTGGCAGAACAGAAAATGCCTGGTAACCCTGTATCACCCCCAAAATGCTGAGGGTGACCGTACTGGCCCACTAAATCAAAACGTCTGGGAGCCACTGTAGTACAGATAATGATTATATTGCCAATCTCTTAACAGGCAAGATATGCAAGAAATAAGACCAAAGCTGTGGTAATCCAGCTCCTTACCTGGGAAAGCATGGCTGCCAGTCACCTCTAATCTTCACGGCATTATTAGAGGGTCTAACTCACAGGGCTGTTGTAACAGCCGGATGAGCTACAGTACCTAGCACATACCTATTCAAGGACAGATGAAGGCCTTACTTCTCAGATTAGGAGACCAACACACCTCAAGACAAGAACAGCCGCAAAGTTGTTTTTTAAGATTTTATTTATTTATTTGACAGAGAGACAGCGAGAGCAGGAACACAAGCAGGGGGAGTGGGAGAGGGAGAAGCAGGCTTCCCGTTGAGCAGGGAGCCCAATGTGGGACTCGATCCCAGGACCCTGGGATCATGACCTGAGCCGAAGGCAGACGCTTAACGACTGAGCCACCCAGGCGCCCAGCCGCAAAGTTTTATAATTTACAAACATGTCCATGTGTCTCTCTCCCTCTTTTTTTAAAGTAGCCTCCACACTAACATGGGGCTGGAACTCACAACCCCGAGGTCAAGAGTCACATGCTCTATCTACTCAGCCAGCCAGGCACCCCTCCATGTGTCTCTCTTGATCTTCGATATCACCCATCATGGAGCATAGGTAAAGCAGACATCAGCTCCACTCTGCATTGAAGAATTAAGGATAAGAGAGATGAAAGGACTCTAGTGCTCTCCCCTGGGTTCTCATAGTCTTTTGTACGCAGACATGTCCCTCCTCCTATACCTATTTGCCCATTCTCACTTCTTAACTCCTAAGGGCAGGGACCATGTCCTATTCACTGACTTCTGGACTACTGAAGAGTCTCATTAATTGCCTGAATGAGTGAACGACAGATCAGAACTAAAAGTCAGATGTTCTGATACCTGCATCAGTCACCTTGCCACTGTACCAAAATGGTTACTATGCCCAACTTCCCAAATCTGAAGAAACTGAGAAAGCCTATTTGGATGAATAAATCATCTAAGCCATATATTTATTAGTTTAAATCAGACTTAAAAAAAAAAAAGATGAGGGACAGTACCATCTGAACAACTGTATTAGAAGGTCTGCTTTTTTTTTTTAAAGATTTTATTTCTTTAATTTGACAGAGAGACACAGCGAGAGAGGGAACACAAGCAGGGGGAGCGGGAGAGAGAGAAGGAGGCTCCCCGCTGAGCAGGGAGCCCGATGCCGGGCTCGATCCCAGGACCCTGGGACTGTGACCTGAGCCGAAGGCAGACGCTTAACAACTGAGCCACCTAGGCGCCCCAGAAGGTCTGCTTTTAAGAAGAGCTAAAGAGCGCCTGGGTGGCTCAGTTGGTTAAGCCACTGCCTTCGGCTCAGGTCATGATCCTGGAGTCCCGGAATCGAGTCCCGCATCAGGCTCCCTGCTCAGCAGGGAGTCTGCTTCTCCCTCTGACCCTCCCCCTTCTCATGCTCTCTCTATCTCATTCTCTCTCTCAAATAAATAAAATCTTTTAAAAAAAAAGAAGAGCTAAAAATCTCCCTGTTGTTAGTATGTTGAGAGTGATCCACAAGTACTATATTTACCAAATGTGTAGAAACAGCTGGTCAAACCTAGCAGGACATGTGGACATATTAAAATACTGTTTTTATCATCAACCCCACTTAGTAGACTAGGAAGCGAGGCTCAGATAGGGTAAGTAACTTGCCCCAAATCGCAGAGCTAATGAGGTGGCAGAACCAGGCCTGGCACCCAAACAGAACAATTCCGGTGGGTTGTTCTTGACTGCTCTGCTGTATTCTCTTTCTTGTTAAATGATGGTTATAACTGGGTGGCAGCATTAAGGCTCATTTTTACTTTCTTCTTCAGATCTTTCAAGAACAGAAGTCTGACAGTAATATAGCAATTTCCATTTTATAAAAAAGATAGCCATTTTCTTTTTCAGATGGTTTAAGGGGTTCTCCTCCTGTAATCTTGGTTGTATTATTTAAATGATGCATAAGTCTTTCCCTTCCAAGATCATACAGAAGATAAAGCTTCCTTACCTAAAATACAGGAAATGTGAAATAGAGATGTTCAGATTAGGAAGATATTGTTGACCTTACATAAATACTGCCAAGAAGGCTGCTGAAAGGCTAGCTGTGTGTGGGCAAGGGCCGACTCCTCTGGGGCTCCACCCTCCCAGCAAGGATGAAATGAAGTCACGCTTACAAAGAGCTCAGGACTGGGCCTCCGAAATGTTAATTATCTTCATCATGATTGTTGTTAAAACTGCTACTACCACATTCCTGCCATCAGATGACGTGCATCGCAGCCCATTTCCATGTTTTCCAAACCAGGCTGACTTTTCATTAATACCTTACTTACTGTGCTGCCCATGACCCTTCCCTCAACGCTGGTTTGCATGGATAAGGGCAGCTGAGAACCAAGGGGCTTCGTAGAATCAAGAATTGTTTTATTTAGTTCAGTTCAGGCCAGGTATTTTCAGCCTTATTTTTCCTCATCTAGTCTTAGTGATTTAAAACAAAACAACAACAGGGGCGCCTGGGTGGCTCAGTTGGTTAGGCGACTGCCTTCGGCTCGGGTCGTGATCCTGGAGTCCCGGGATCGAGTCCCACATCGGGCTCCCTGCTCGGCAGGGAGTCTGCTTCTCCCTCTGACCCTCCTCCCTCTCATGCTCTCTGTCTCTCATTCTCTCTCTCGCAAATAAATAAAAAAATAAAAATAAATAAAAATAAAAAAAAATAAAACAAAACAACAACAAATACATAATCTACATTTTCAAGACTCAGAAGAATTTTGCATTTACCCAGATTTGGGTTCCTTTACTTGCTTTATGGGTTACAGAGGAGTACACACTCTCTGCCTAGGAAGTGAAATACTTCATTCTAGATTAAGTTTCTACAAAAACACTCTCTTGCTGCCACAGCCCAAATGCTGGCTCCTGACAACCACAACAGAAGAAAGAGTTTTCTGTTGTGGCTTTTCAAACACGAAAAAACAGATCACAAAACAGAAACACTAGTTGTAGCTGCAGTTATCAGGAGCTCTGGACTACGTATTAGAAAGGTCTCGTTTCAACCAAATTGCAGCTTACGTGAAAAGATAAATTGTGTGAGTTTGTTTTTCTTCAAACTGCTGGGAGGCCACCAAATTCAAACAGCCAAAGGATTCCAGCCAGGAGTGAAAGAAGGCAAACAGGGATGAAATCATACGGCCTTTACACCATCTCTGTTTGAAAAAGTGGGATTCAATTGCCTGATACCCAAGTCAGCTTACATTTCAAACAAACAAACCACCTGAGAGCCAGGCCCTACACAAAAGAGCAAGCTTATCTTTTCAGACCAGGATTCTCAAGTGGCATTCTTCCACATCTCCTTCTACCAGTCTTAGGCCTCCTGACTTTCTCTGTTGCCTCAATTCCCATTCTTACTGACCCAGTTGCTCTCTTCTGGCCAAGCGAACACAAAGATCCCTGACTGAGGTCGCTGGAGAGCAAGGCCCCACGGGAATGCATAAACCAAGAAAGAATTGGCCCCTAATTCAAGGATCTTAGGAGTTCTGATGCCTCTGTCAATCGCCCGGCCATCTATATTCATCTGCTCAGGCTGCCATGACAAAAATATCAGAGACTAGAGGGCTTAAACAACAGAAATATATTTTCTCACGGTTCTGGAGGCTGGGAAGTCCAAGATGATCAAATTACTGGCCAATTCAGTTTCTGGGGAGACCTCTCTCGTGTCTCTTCTTAGAAGGATACGAATCCTATCAGATCAAGGGTCCCACCCTTACGGCCTTATTAACCTTAATACAAGGCAAAATGTGCTGTAAAAGAGGCAGCTCTAGAGTGTGAAGACTTTGGAAAGAGTGGGGATTTGTCAGGTGCAGGGGTTGGGGGGACATGTGAGCAAAGACATGGAGGCACAAAACTGGAAAATGTGAAGAAAGAGGAGGTTGGCAAGGCAAGCCAGGCTCGGCGGCTGCCCCATCTGCTTACCGTTTCTTGCATTCTCCCAGTTCTGGCTCTAACCCAGGCTCTCCCCCCGCCCCCCTACCCATGCTGAGTTATACCCCTCCATCCTTTCAGGTCTAAACTAAGGATCTAGGTCAACCCACGCCAGCAATACAGGGGACTGGTTACATATCCAGAGAAAGGAAGCACAGAATGCAGGAAGATCTGCAGAAACACAAGGAAATCAAGAGCATTCAAGTCCCCAAGGGTCAGGACTGTTCTCTACATAGTGGCCAGAGTTATTTTATTGAGCAAAAGCCAAATACGGTCCCTCCACTTAAAACCCTCCATCAACTTCTTACCTCACTCAGTAAAAGCCAAGGCCCTTACCAGGAATGTTCTACTCTTAGGAATTTCATACTGGCTCTTCTCTCTGTCTGGAAGGTTCTTCCCCAGGTAATGGCATGGTTCCCTCCCTCATTTCCACCAGGCTCTCATCATAAGACACTCTCCCCCAGCTCCCCGTATCTAAAATTTTAACACTTGCTCCAGACATTTCACATCCCACTTTCCTGCTTCATTTTTATCCTCTCGAGCACTAATCATCAAGATTTATATATATTTTATTTGTTATTGTCTGTCTCCCCCACTAGATTAAAATGTCTGCTGCATAAGAGCAAGGATTTTTATCTGTTTTGTCCAATACCGTATCCTCAGCATCTCGAACAGTGCATGGCACATAGTATGTAAGTGCTGGATGAGTGAAATAAGAACAGGATTCTTACGATTCTAGGTACTCTGGGTCCCTGGAACTCTGGAACCAGGCAGAGAAATCAATGTACAGGGGACTACCTACCTCAAGAGTGAGGTAAAACGGAGGTGAGGATAGCTCTGTGGAAAAGAAGATTCCCAAGCCTTTACCACAGGTCAAGTAAGCATGGGGGGGGGGGGGGATCTAAAACAACAGGCTGCCCTGAGGAATGAACATCTAAACTGGGATTCAAAAGCAGCCCATGAAATAATCAGAGGACAAGCAAGAAGTCAGCACTGACAATTTCACAAGAACAAGGACTCCCCTTTCTAAGTGTTTACTATGTGCCATGCCAAGCAGCTGATATGCACGATTCCATTTAATCCTCACAATCCTAAAAAGGTAGGTATTACCATTAGCTGCATTTTACACAGGAAGCACACAACTCAGAGGCTAAGGCAAGTTGAGCTAAGAGAAGGAGCAGAGCTGGAATTTTAAACCGAGTGTGACGGGTTCCAAAGTCCATGCTTGACCCGCTCTGCTCTCTGGCCCTCAGGATCTCAGAAGGGAGAGTGAGTCACTGGGCTGTACTCCCTAAGGGAGAAGCCTGGACCAGACCTTGATGGTGAAGGGCACAAGGCCCAGCGGGCAGCAGGGGCCTGGCAAATGAGGGCTCCCACAAGGTTCGAGGCCTCCCTAGAGTGGAAGGTGCACCTAAGTGCCCCTTCGACCGTATCAACAGTGGCACTAGAAGCAGCTGCAGCAGCTAAGGCTACTTATCCCTGACGACCCACCAGGTACCCTCATAAGGCCTTAACATACTGAACCATCTCCATGATTCAAAGTATTACCATCCCCATTATACACTCAAGGAAATGGAGTCACTGTCCAGGTTTAAACATTTGCTCACAAGGAGCAGAGTGGAGATTTGAATTCAGGCACTTTGCTCCAGGTTCATCCTGCACAGATTTATTCAGGAGCAAGACAAAACGGGGAAAAAAGGCTACCAAAACCTACAATGACATGTACATGGCACGTGCGCGCACGGTCCCCCCTAGGGCGTGTGGCCGAAGTCCTCACTTGGCTTCTCTGCTGCCCGTCCCACAGTTACTCATAACAGATGCACTCTGTACTCTCCCCATCTCCATCTCCTGCCTTAATCTGCCCTGATGTGTTTGTTGCCAGGCTGTCTCCCAAAGGCCTCTGATCTAATGGCAAGCATTTCTCCCTAAAGATGCTACCCTCAATTAGTGGTGAAATTTAAATCTGCCACACAGAAAGCACTCTGCTCATTTACCCAGGCAAATGAGCTAAATCAGGAGGAAGGTCACAGCTCTAAGTATCTGTCAAAGATCATTTTTAGAGAGGGCTTCCATTTGCACAGCGGAGATGAGCGCCACCTCTGACCTGCAAACGATGCAGACAAGCTGAATTACAGCCACAGCCCTCAAGCCATGGCTATGGGGCTCGGCTCACCCTCAGACACCCCAGCTTCTGAAGCCTCACCCTTCCTCCCCTCACAAACTGCCCCCAGGGCTGAACCTTTCATTTTGGAGTCTCACCGGTGAGTATCAATAAGAACACCTACTTATCTGTGTGGCAAAATAGCCAAAATCAAATCGGAGAGCAATGCTCTACAATGGGCTGGCATGTAAACACCATGGAGTTATCACGATCTGTGCTAACCACAGTCTCAACTCAAAACCACAGACAGAACCCCAGGAAAGAAAACAGTTATATCACAAGGTACTGGAAGAATTCAAGATTCTTTCAAGCCAGGCACACTTTGCAAACAGGGATGATCCAGCTGCTAAAAGAATATGTGAGACAGCTCTGAGTACCCATACATGCCCTTGCCAGAACCACCCCTTTCTCCTTAAAAGACATGAAACACAAAGCCATGAACAGGTAGCAAAGAGAACCCTTATTGCTTTAGCTCACAGCTTCACAGATGATTATCCCTTCAGGGACTGATAGGTCTTTCAAACTGTCATGTTCAACATGCTAAAATTAATTATTAAAAGCTGCCTCACTCTTGGGTATATACTCGAAGCACACGAGTGCACACATATGCACCAAAATTCATGTACAAGAATGTTCACAGCAGTGCCCCGAACTGGAAAGTACCCAAATATCCAGAAGAGCAGAATGAATAAATAGTGGATTATTCATATGACGGAAGAGTATACAGCAAGGAGAACGATCTCCAATCACATGGGTGAATTTATGGATTCAACCGTGGGATGGATGAACCTCACAGACATCATGTTGAGTGAAAGAGGCCAGAAACAAAACTGCGCATTTGGTATGAGTCCACTTTTCAAGCATAAAAAGACAAAATTACTCTATACTGTTAGAAGCCAGGATAGTGGTGATCCCTGGTAAAAAGGTTTCTGGGGGGAACCACTCATCTTCTGTTTCCTACACTGGTCACACAGTTGTGTTCAGTTTGTGGCTGTTCACTGAGCTATACTTTAATGATGGGTGTACTTTTCTTTAATGGATGCTATACTTCAATGAGAAGTTTTAAAAAAAACTGCCTCTAGACGCTGTCCAATCTCATCCATTACTGTTTTGGGGAGATGTCCTGTTTGGATTTCTACAACCACAGCAAGTCAGTGACAGGAGCCACCAAAATAATGGCTGACATCAACTGAATGATCACTGTGTACCAGGCATTATGTGAGAACACTACAAACAGGAGTGCATTTAATTCTCAAAAACTCTCTCTGAAGGAACTACTATTTTTATTCCCAATTTGAAAGATAGAAAAACAAGGCTTAGCCAGTTCAAGCTGAAGGCCAGCTATTACCTACAAAAGTGAGGATGCCAGGGGTGACACCAAAGCTTAGGGTCCTACCATTGGGCTATCTGAATGGGAAATGTGTTTATGTTATAAATGCAGAAGTTACAGTAGGCCCTCAAACTGTTCTCTTTTTTGTGCCATTGACCTTTTTGATCGAGTCCAGGCCAGTTGTCTTCCAAATCCACATTCTGGATTTGTCTAATTGTTTCTTCATGGTAAGATTCAGATTACATATTTTCAGCAAAGAGACACACAAGGTTTGGTTGAACTAACAGTAGGGGTGCCAGGTCCGGTCACCTTGTTAAAGTAGTAACCCCCAGATCCCTTCATTATAAAGGTACATTTCCCCTCGGTAATTAATGTGTCGGGTGATATTTTGAGACTATGTAAGTATCAAGTTCCTTCAGAACTGCTGTTCCCCAGTGATTTTATTTTTAAGTTTTAAAAAATTAACTATTGAGGTATAATTTATATACGATAAACTCTATCCATTTAAAGGGTACAATTTGATCGTTTTGAATATGCATACATGAGCGAAATCATCACCACAACCAAGATATAGAGTATTTCTATCATCCCCAAGTTTTTCCCATGTCCCCTTGCAATCAGTTCTTCTCGCCACTCCTTGCTCTCAGGCAACCACCGATCTGCCTGCTATCACTATAGATTAGTTTGCATTTACAGAGCTTTATATAAATGGAATCAGAACTTGCAGTCTTCTGTGTCTGCCTGAATCACTCTCAGCATATAATGCTTTTAAGATCTAACCATGCTGCTGTGTGTAGCTGTAATTCTTCCTTTTGGCCCCTGAGTAGTATTCCAGTAGATGGATGGACCAGTTTGTTTATTCACCTGTTGATGGACACTGGGTGGTTTCCAGTTTGGGGCTCTCATGAACAAAGCTGCTAGAAACAGCTGAGTACAAGTCTTTGTGTGAATATGTTTTGTTTTCCTTTCTCTTGGGCAAATACCTAGGAGTAGGATGGTGAGTGTACATTTAGCTTTTAATAAACTGCCAAAGAGTTTTCCAAAGGGTAGTCTACGCTTTTATATTCTCATCAGCAGTGTGTGAGGGTTCTAACCGCTCCATATCCTTACTTGGTCCTGTTACTCATTAAATTCCCCAGTGATTTTGAAATCCAATAATGTTCCTTGCCTGAATTAATTATGCATTTGTGTGATTATGTCTAACTCTCCCACCCTTGGACATCATGGGGGATACTTTAGTTCAACCCAGTTCCTAGCATACAGGAGGGGCTTCATTAATATAAAGTCAGTAAATACCTGTTGAATGAATGAAATCTGCAGACCTCCCCCAACCCCAACAAAAAGACAGTAAGCTAAAAATTTTTAGACCTACTAATGACTTATCAAGAAGTTTCTATCTTTCTATAACCACTTGGTATTGTATCCTGCATTCTCCTACTAAACCAAAGAGGTCAAGCTTGACCTGATTCTGCTGCCCATCGAGGAGCAGTGCCCCAGAAGGCAAATAAAGAGGCCCCTCTTGCATTACACAGCCTGTCAAGTGCAAGCACTGAAACCCTAAGGCTCTGTTCTGTGGCTCAATTCCAGGCTCTGCAGGAAAGGGGTTTGAAAATAAATATGATGTTAACTAACTAGAATTTCAATAAAGATTTGAAAAGAAAAAAACAAGAAATAGGAGTTTCAGCTGCAATATCGTGCCCAGGTAGGTGCTGCCTTGAAAAGCAGCACCCCAGTCCTGTCACCAGGTAAGGGTCCTTCCAAGAGAGTAGTGGGAGAGATTGTTAAGGCTGCCACCTTCTCTCCAGCCAGGCTAGCCCTGCACTTTATTGACACTGGGGTCTCCCTACGGTTGATAAAAGATGTTGACCCCTCCCAAGGGCCAGCTTCCTGCTGCATCTGGGTTCTTGGAGCAACAAAACAATCTCTTGCGAAATGAGGTCACATGTGCCAAGTGCCCAGTACAATGCCTGGATCATAGCAAGCACTCAATAAATGTGTCAGGAATAGAGAATGGGGAGAGTTAATGTGATGGCAGACCATCTTTGACGTTATTATTTTAAACAGCTGCCAGGCTTCCTTGACTGCAGGGACCTTCTCGTTCCACGGGGACACACTGAAATTAAGCTGCACTAACAAAACCATGGCCTACCAGATATTAATACGATATCTTCTGAATGCATTATAATTCAAGACATAGAAGAGGGGCCTTCTGCCCACATGAAACTGCTTCTCCCTGGGAACAATTTTTTTTCTCAGCCCTCTGTGGCACTTGCTAGTGGAATTGGTCACCTCTTAGTAAGCAAAGTAATTAAGAAAAGGACTATTAGATGGGAAATCATTTTTGCTACTGCCACCCCGCCCGCTCCCACTGCCAAAAGAAAAAGGTTAAAGATCACAGAAAGAGGGGCCAAGCAGGTTTAGTCTCACATATTATTCAGAAAAAATCATTCCTAGAGAATGGTATTTTTAGTTCATGGCTGACAAGCGAGGCCACGGGCCTGGGGAATACATGCAGCAGTGCCCAGATGAGCAGGGCATGAGGCGTTCAGCCTCCAGGATACTGGACCTCCCGGGATGGGGGGCAGTGACACTTGGAAGCTCCCTCAGGGGGTTTCTATGCTGTAGAACATGGATGTTTCTCCCTTCCCACACTCTGGCTCAAAACTGGGCCAGAAAATGGAAAAATGTTCCATGCTCATGGATTGGAAGAACAAATATTGTGAAAATGTCTATGCTACCTAGAGCAATCTACACGTTACCATCAACTTTTTTCAAAGAAATGGAACAAATAATCCTAAAATTTGTATGGAACCAGAAAAGACCCCGAATAGCCAAAGGAATGTTGAAAAAAGAAAAGCAAGGCTGGTGGCATCACAATTCTGGACTTCAAGCTCTATTACAAAGCTGTCATCATCAAGACAGTATGGTACTGGCACAAAAACAGACACATAGATCAATGGAACAGAATAGAGAATCCAGAAATGGACCCTCAACTTTATGGTCAACTAATCTTCGACAAAGCAGGAAAGAATGTCCAATGGAACAAAGACAGTCTCTTCAACAAATGGTGTTGGTAAAATTGGACAGCCACATGCAGAAGAATGAAACTGGACCATTTCCTTACACCACACACAAAAATAGACTCAATATGGATGAAAGACCTAAATGTGACACAGGAATCCATCAAAATCCTTGAGGAGCAACCTCTTCAACCTCAGCCACAGCAACTTCTTCCTAGAAACATCCCAAAGGCAAGGGGAGCAAGGGCAAAAATGAACTATTGGGACTTCATCAAGATAAAAAGCTTTCGCACAGCAAAGGAAACAGTCAACAAAACCAAAAGACAACCGACAGAATGGGAGAAGATATTTGCAAATGATATATCAGATAAAGGGCTAGTATCCAAAATCTATAAAGAACTTATCAAACTCAACACCCAAAGAACAAATAATCCAATCAAGAAATAGGCAGAAGACATGAACAGACATTTCTGCAAAGAAGACATCCAAATGGCCAACAGACACATGAAAAAGTGCTCAACATCACTTGGAATCAGGGAAATACAAATCAAAACCTCAATGAGATACCACCTCACACCAGTCAGAATGGCTAAAATTAGCAAGTCAGGAAACGACAGATGTTGGCGAGGATGCAGAGAAAGGTGGGAATGCAAGCTGGTGCAGCCACTCTGGAAAACAGTATGGATGTTCTTCAAAAAGTTGAAAATAGAGCTACCCTATGACCCAGCAATTGCACTACTGGGTATTTACCCCAAAGATACAAATGTAGGGATCTGAAGGGGCACCTGCACCCCAATGTTTATAGCAGCAATGTCCACAATAGCCAAACTATGCAAAGAGCCTAGATGTCCATCAGCAGATGAATGGATAAAGAAGATGTGGTGTGTGTGTGTGTGTGTGTGTGTATGTATACACACACACACACACACAGGAATATTATGCAGCCATCAAAAAATGAAATCTTGCCATTTGCAACGACATGGATGGAACCAGAGGGTATTACGCTAAGTGAAATAAGTCAATCAGAGAAAGACAATTATCATATGATCTCACTGATATGAGGAATTTGATAAAGACAGAGGATCATAGGGAAAGGGAGGGAAAAATGAAACAAGACGAAACCAGAGAGGGAGACAAACCATAAGAGACTCTTAATCAAACAAATTAAGCAAACAAACTGAGGGTTGCTGGAGTGGGGGCGGGGGGGCAGGGGGGATGGGGTGGCTGGGTGATGGACATTGGGGAGGGTATGTGCTATGGTGAGCGCTGTGAATTGTGTAAGACGATGAATCACAGACCTGTACCCCTGAAACAAATAATACATATGTTAATAAAAATAAAATAAAATAAAGCTTAACAGAAATTTTTAAAAAATTGGGATTTAAAACCGTTTTGTGACCACAGTGAGGTGTAAAGATAGCATACTAGGATACAGGAGGACTGTGAGTGGGCTCTAAAAGTTAAGTCCTCCAGGGGTGCCTGGGTGGCTCAGTTGTTAAGCATGTGCCTTCTACTCAGGTCATAATCCCAGGGTCCTGGGATCGAGCCCCACATCGGACTCCCTGCTCTGCAGGAAGCCTGTTTCTCCCTCTCTCCCACTCCCCCTGCTTGTGTCTCTTTGTGTCAAATAAATAAAATCTAAAAAAAATAAAAGTGAGTCCTCCAGCGAGATGAACTCTGGCCAGGACTGAATATTCTTACTTCCTGCCATGCATCGGAGAGCAGCTTGGCCAATGTTCTCTTTTCACTCAGGAGTCACACTACTATAGAAGGGAGTCAGGGGCTCCACTGCCCTGACAATATTCCATGTGGAGGAAAACTGGGGGAAGAAAGTGTTCTAGCCAGAAATATAAAGTCAGTCTGACCTCCGGCGGTGACCCCAGAGCAGCTGCAGAAGATCCATGCCCCCTTCCAGCCTGATCACGGAACTAGAGCAGAAAGTGAAAAGCTGTGATCCTATCAGCACAGCAAGCACAGAGGCGCTCTCTGAGCCTGGGCAGGGCTCAAAGCATCTGCAAATCAATCCAAAAGCTGTTCTACCTACTGGCCATTTCTTGAACACGTTCTAATTTTAGGAAATATGAAACGAGGGTAGTGAACTGGTCAGAAAGCTCAGGAAAAAAGACAGATGCAATCCAAAACCAATCTCCGCCTGTAACGTTAGCAGAAGCCCTAAGAATATGGGGCTCTGGAGAGCTCCAACGGGGTCCTGGTGACTGCAGGAGCAGCAAATTTTGAGGGGAGAAGGCAGTGATCCTTTCCTTCTGGTCTGTGTCTAGGAGGAGCTGGCAATTTACTCACCAAGTATGAGGCGGAAACAAGGCAGTCACAGGTGTCTGCCGCAGGCAACCCCGGCAGGCAACCCCCGGAATGTCGGGCTGCCGGTGAACAGAGCTTCTCTCCCACCCCCAATCCCTGACACCCCAACTCCTGCCCACCCTCTTCTCAGGTCTAAGATTAAAATGCAGTTGGCCTGGGGGCGCCTGGGTGGCTCAGTCGTTAAGCGTCTGCCTTCGGCTCGGGTCGTGATCCCAGGGTCCTGGGATAGAGCCCCGCATCGGGCTCCCTGCTTGGCGGGAAGCCTGCTTCTCCCTCTCTCACTTCCCCTGCTTGTGCTCCCTCTCTCGCTATCTCTCTCTCTGTCAAATAAATAAATATTAAAAAAAAAATGCAGTTGGCCTGGAGATGGAATTATAAAGATGATGCCCAAGGTATATACAGTGTAAAATTAAAATAAAATACAAGCTTCAGAACGGTATGCACATGATCTCCTGTTTTTAAGCGTTTGGGGGAGGGTAATATTAGCAGAAAGCATAATTCAACTACTCAGATTACTTCCAGAGATAGGGATTAAAGGACTGTCACTTTGTTACATATCTGTGTTTATAATAATTTTTTACTGTGAGCAAGTTTATGACTCTTGTAATTAGACACAACAGTAACGTGACGGGACGGTTCACCATGTCCCAATTCACAACACTCCCGCTGCTGCGTCTCCAATGCAAGGTCTTGGCAAGTGGGTTTTTGGCGCTGCTGCCGGCCGGGGCCCTGGCTGTGAAGGGGCGGGGAGCCACCCAGGCCCTGCGGCACTCAAGGAAAGCGGCTTCTTCCTGGATTTCGTTCCCACCACCGTGGGCAGGAGCGCGAGCTCCCAAGTACTGCCTTTGAAGGTGATGATGCAATGGTTTATTACCAGGACAAGCAAAGTGCCCAGGTGTATGAGAAAGATACGAAAACTCTGACTTTTGAATGAACTGCTTAGGACAGACCTGGCAAACACGTTTCATTTGGAGTGTCCCCTCCCATCAGCTAGACGAACTGCCCGAATTACCACATGGAAACGAGTCATAGGACGACTTCTATCATGAGCAAGAGAGGGAGATGGGATGGAGAGGTCAGGTGGCAGCAGAGGCTCTCCCTTAAGTGTAAGTTCAGTATAAGTTAGTCAGACCTGGGAAAACACCTAATCCATAATTCATTCGCTCATTCAACAAAGTCTCATCAGGCCCAGGCCTCTGCTCAGACAGAAGCCACGTGATGAGGTAGCCATGGATGGTGTCAGAAGGGAGCTGAGGATGATGGAGAGGTACAGACAGCACACCACGCAAGGGGACATTCTACAAGACAACTGTCTAGACTTTTCAAATAAGGTCATCATTCAAAACAAAACAAAAGGCAAAGAGAACTGTTCTGGACTGAAAGGGACAAAGGAAGCAAGAGCCAAATGTACTGTGAACACTACTTGGATCTTAGAACAAAATCTCAGCTGTAAGAGATAGTTTTAAGTCAACTGAGTAAATTTAAACATGGAACATATGTGAAATACTACTGAATTAATGCTATTATTCTTAAAAGTGATAATGTTATTGCAGTTATAGAGGAGAAACTCCTTAAGCTTAGGGATAAACGCTGAGATTTTTAGGAGTGCAGCTTATTCTCAAATGGTTTAACAACAATAAAAATTAGGGGAACAAAGGGCAAATGTGGCAAAATGTTAATCCCTGGTGAATACTGAGTGATCATCATACTACTCACAATTCAGAAGCTGGGGAGAAAAGTCAAGTCATGATATTTACATTTAATGGTAGAGTCTGACGGGCAGTAGAAAGAAGAACCAAATGTACAACTGGTGAAGCTACAGCGACAACCAGCACACACTGAGCCCTTGCCTGGGCCACATGCCACACTCACCGCCTCAGTGCAAGTCCCCCGGAACCCTAGTGGCTGCCCCTGGAGGCAGGTCCTGTCATCACCCCCAGTTTACAGATGAGCAAATGGCAGAACAATGATTCCAGACTTGGTCTAACTGCAGATCTGAAGCTCTGTATCACTACTCCAAAATGCCTGTCCTAGCTAATCTGCTTCTTTAAGTATTAAGTACATCAGAAGAAAATGCTACATGAGCCCCCAAACAGGGGAATGGTTAAATGATCTGTGATCCAGCACTTTCCTGGAACATTATGCAGCAATTAAATGTCATATTCTTTGAGGGAGATCCCCTCTGCTTGCTAGATGGGATGCTGCCCGATTCATGAATACTTAATAAAACCAGTTGCTCTTCTAATTAAAAAAAAAGTCATATTCTCACGAAGTAGTTAACGACAGGGAGCATGCTCACAAAGCAATGTCTGGTTTAAAAAGCAGTGATTCTTGGGGCCCCTGGGTGGCTCAGTCATTAGGCGTCTGCCTTCGGCTCGGGTCATGATCCCAGGGTCCTGGGATCGAGCCCCGCATTGGGCTCTCTGCTCTGCGGGAGGCCTGCTTCTCCCTCTCCCACTCCCCCTGTTCGTGTTCCCTCTCTCACTGTGTCTCTCTCTGTCAAATAAATAAATAAAATATTTAAAAATAAAAATAAAAATAAAAAGCAGTGATTCTCAAAAAATGGTCCTCCAACCCACCTCTTGGTTACTGAATTCTTTTCCTGCAGGAAAACAGGAGTAGGTAAGCTGGTAAACTCAGGGCTCTTTTGCCTCATCTAAGTTACGCTAAAAAATTTTTGAGAACTGTCATACTGCATATTCTGAATTATGTAAAAGTAAAAACCAACACACATATGCAGAGAAATAAGGCTATAAGGAAATACAGCAGACCATTAACAGTGGTATTCACTAAGTGGAAGATCAATGACTCTTTAAATTCTTTTTCACAGTTTTTGTCATTTGCTGAATTTCTACTATAAACATGCCTAAATTTTATGAAGAGGAAAAAAATTCTTTTAGGGAAAAGAGCACACAATCCACTCCCCCCCCACACACACACTAAATTCATAGATACCGGGTTTAATTTTTTTCCCAAAATTCTACAAAAGTACAAACTAATGCCAATGAGGGGATGTATATAACCAAAATGTAAAAGGAGGGAGGGAGAGAGTAAGGAAGGAAGGAAGGACAGAAAGAAGGAAGGAAGAAGGGGAAAACAATGGAATTAAGGTATTCCAGGTTGAAGACCACTCATTTAATCAATAGGTAATGCATATTGTGTGCCACACTCAGGAGATAAGAACAGAGAATCCTACTCTCAGCAAGTTGAAATGTGCCTGAGAACTACCAGGGAGGTTACATTCAAAGGGCTACTGGGGGTAGGGAGTCTTGGAAGAACGAGGACAAGCTCCAGAGGCAAGGAGGAATGTCGGATACATTTCACACTACACGAAGAACACAGACAAAGCAGAGAAATACCAAGAAATTCTGCTTGTGGGAATGCAAGCTGATGCAGCCACCCGAGAAAACAGTATGGAGGTTCCTCAAAAAGTTGAAAATAGAGCTACCCTACGACCCAGCAATTGCACTACTGGGTATTTACCCCAAAGATACAAATGTAGTGATCCGAAGGGGCACCTGCACCCCAATGTTTATAGCAGCATGTCCACAATAGCCAAACTATGGAAAGAGCCCAGATGTCCATCGACAGAAGAATGAATAAAGAAGACATGGTATATATATACAATGGAATACTACTCAGCCATCAAAAAAATGAAATCTTGCCATTTGCAACGACATGGATGGAACTAGAGGGTATTATGCTAAGTGAAATAAGTCAGTCAGAGAAAGACAATTATCATATGATCTCACTGATATGTGGAATTTAAGAAACAAAACAGAGAATCATAGGGGAAGAGAGCAAAAAATAAAACAAGATGAAACCAGAGAGGGAGACAAACCATAAGAGACTCTTAATCACAGGAAACAAACTTGAGGGTTGCTGCAGTGGAGGGGGGTGGGGGGATGGGGTAACTGTATGACAGACAGTAAGGACGGCATGTGATGTAATGAGCACTGGGTACTACATAAGACTGCTGAATCACTGACCTCTACCTCTGAAACCAATAATACATTATATGTTAATTAATTTAAATTTTAAAAATGGAAAAATAAAGAATTCAGCTTGTATTCTTATAAGACAATTTAAAAATTAATGCTTGTTGTAGTTAAAACAGAAAGTGGGGGAGAGAAAAAGAAGAATGAAGGGAGAGATGGACAGAGGAAGGTGGGGGGGCGCGGGGCAGGAAGGCAGGCAGACAAGCATAACAGTACTGTGTATGGGAGGAGGCAAGACTGTGGCCCGCGTCTGGTAGGCAATGAGGCAGTAAGAAGAGCTTTTTGGTAGAGGAACGGTCATGTAATCAGGATGGACTGCGGAGGGTGATGGTGGGGAAGCGGAAATGAAATGGAGGGGACAAAGCCCAGAGATGATGAAGCAGAAGTGACAGACTTGGCAGCTGACTGGAGATGACCCTGAAGCGCCAAGCTTTGGGTGACAGGGCAGACAGTGGCGCAGTCTCACAGAGCTTTAAGAAAAGCAGCAGCTTGGTAGTGGCTGGTGGTGAAGTCTTATATCCGAAAGGATTCATAAGCAGAATGGCAAGGAGAGGCATAATTTTATCATTGGAGAGCAAAAAGTGAATCATAGGCTAAGAATGAAAGAAGCAAGGTGCGTGGGGCAGGTCAAGACCACTGATGTGCTCAGCTAGAGGGCATGTGGTTAACATCCCGGCACCTTGGGCTACCACAGGTGAGCCACTTGAGGAGACCATTCACACAAGGCTCCCCGTGAAAAGGGAAAGCTCTCCTTGACAGGAGAAAACCAACTAATAAATGCTGAAGGAATCAGGGAGTAAAACTACGGGCAAAGGGTAGCTTTGCAGTAGAGAAGCTTAGTACATACCACATCACCTTAACCAAGTGATCAAAGTGAATGCTGCCAGTGATGGGACAAACTGACATCATGTGCCACATGATGTGATGCATCGAGAAGGACACGGCATCACTTCCCTGCTGTTTCTGCCCCAGGTGCAAGTATGAAGCTAACCACGAGGAAAACACCCCAAAAACAAACAAAAAGCACCAAACTGAGGAGGAACCTACTACAAAATAATTTATCTGTATTCTTCAAAATTATCAAGGCCTTGGGGCGCCTTCGGCTCAGGTCATGATCTCAGGGTCCTGGGATCGAGCCCCGCATCGGGCTCCCTGCTCAGCCAGGAGCCTGCTTCTCCCTCTCCCTCTGCTGCTCCCCCAGCTTTCTCTCTGTCAAATAAATAAAAGCTTTAAAAAACAGCAACAAAAAAACTATCAAGGCCATGAAAAATGAATAGACTAAACTGTTCTAGATTAAGAGAGACTAGAGGCTTGACAAGTAAACCTATCATGTGGTCCAGGGTTAGCTCCTGGACCAAAACAGTTTTTGTGTTTTGCTATAAAGGACATTACTGGGACAACTGATGAAATGAAAATATCCACAGATTAGGTAGGTTAGTGCTGGGTCGGTGTTAATGTCCTAAGTGTGATAGCTGCTTGGTGATTATGTAAGAGAATGTTTTTAGAAAATACCCACAGAGGTAGTTAGAAGTAAAGGTGCATCAGATCTGCAGACTTTCAAACATTTCAGAAAAAAGATACAAATATATACAGAAAGAATGGTATGGGGAAACTGGTAAAATACATTTGAGGAACCTGGGGATTTTTCTAACTTTCAATTTGTTTAAACTTATAATTTTTGTGCCTTTCCAATAAATCTAAAATAATTTCAAAACAAAAAGTTCAGGAAAAAGTGCCCTCACCCTCCCTGAGATGACACAAACTGTCTCTCTGAAGTGCTAGGTCAACAAGTAGAGGCTTCAATCACCTAAATCTTTTTTAATAAAGATTCTTTTTTTTTAGAGATTTTATTTATTTATTTGGCAGAGAGAGACTCAGCGAGAGAGGGAACACAAGCAGGGGGAATGGGAGAGTTCTGGAGAAGCAGGTTTCCCGCGGAGCAGGGAGCCCGATGCGGGGCTCGATCCCAGGACCCCGAGATCACGACCTGAGCCGAAGGCAGACGCTTAACGACTGAGCCACCCAGGCGCCCCCTGAATCAAATCTTTGTGCAGATTTTCTCCCTGCCCAAGGGAGAGAGGAGCCAGAAAGAAATGGATATAAAACCAGTGTCAAAAAGATGGACACTGAGAAAAGGCTTTGGGAACAGAATGAACTAAACAAAGCTGCAGATCTGCTATGATTAGGCAAAGTGCTTACTGTGATTCAAGCCCGGTGTGTTGCAGAGAAAACCCTGGAAATAACTACAAAGTCTTTAGCAGGCTTCAACTTGAAACCTATTTTCCCTGATTTGGCACATCCTAAGTAAATATTAACACTGTCATGCAGCTTAATAGGATGCCTGGGAGGCTGTGCACACCACACAATACTTAGTATCATCGCAGATAACACTGGAATCAGAAAGAACACAGAGGAAGGCTCTAATCCCTACCTTGGTTTCAAATTAGTTTAAGCCTATATTCTTGAGCTCAACTGTTAATGCTCAAGAACTGACATAACCATGGGCCTACTATGCTACCTTCTCCTCAAACTCCTCAGCTCTGAAAGCACCCAGGAGAAAACCAAGGGAAACAATGGTATGAAAACGGAAGCTCCAGAGGTTTCAAAAGAGAGGCCGAAGAGACACGTTATGGGATCACACTAAATGAACAAAATAAATGTTTCCAACACAGGGAAAATTTTGTCACTTCAAGAACAATGTGGAAACTATTAAGACAGCTGGTCTTCATGGTAACACCAAGTTGTCAGTGGAGTTGAAATATAGCTGCCTGACCAGAAGATATCCAACGATCCTCACTGGTTTTTGACCTCAGGAAAAAAATTCTGTCCGTAATGAATCTCAGGCACCGGCTAAACAGCCAAGGGCTGTAACGGCCACAACCACTCCTTCACTGTATTAAGCCAAACCACACGAGCATGTGTCCAGTACAGTGCTGCAGACACAACGATAACAGGACCCTTCCCCTGCCCTCAAGCAGCTGACAGATCCGCGGGGACCCGGACAGACAGGCTATCTGCTATGACAGGGAGCTGAGCGAGCATAGAGGAGGCACCTAACACCAGCCCCAGCTGCAGTCCCGAGAACAGGATGCTCCGCACGCTGAAAGGTCTAACGGATCCTGTATGACAGCCTCAGAACTACACGCCGACGGAGGACCCGCAAGTCTGACCGCTGTCCTGACTGCTCAGCTCCTTCTCCGAAAGCCTCTCACATTTAAGGAGAGATGATCCCAGAGCCCCCAGAGGGCTCAGGCCGCTGGGAAGTATCCCGTAGACAGTGAAAGCTGTCATCAGCCCTGGGTCGCACTCTTACCTGTAGCTTCAATGTACTCAATACACCTCTCGATAAAAACAGGGATGGGCTTCTCTGGAGTCACGACAGTTGTCAAGGGCACCCCAAAATAGTTACTCTCCCAGGTTGCCTTTGTGATGGATGGCCGGGGTTTGGGCTTTGGTTTCTGTACAAGAAAAAGAAAAGAAAGCACAAAAACAAAGTGAGTATCAACACGCAACTCAAACATCGGTAAGGCTTCCAGAAGGGAACTCACGGTGGTGTGGAAACTGTTGGAAAGACTCCAAACAGGATAGAGACCCACTTGCTCATCTCACTAATTTTGTATTTTCTATCCTCCAAATATCACACAAGATGCCAGCAAGTTGACACACAGTCACACCTCAAGTGTGAGACTGCATTATCAAAACAAAGGTGTTTATAAGAAGCAGGCCATGTTTAGTTAGTAACAATGAGATGACTATCCACATCCTTTATCAGGGGTGCCCTGGAGTAAACAGGAAGTTTTCCAAACATCCCATATGGATAATGAATGTTATATACTCAAAGACGGCTAAAATCTTTAAAAAGATAAAAGATGGAATTGAGAATGAGTAATTTCCTCTTTCCAGAAAAGAAATAGAGCACACATTCTGCAGGGCTGAAAGCTCCAAGGGAGAACTTCCTTTGCTAGATTGGCCTGGGGTTAACTCTCAGTGGCTTTGGAATTAGGAAAGGGTAAAAGCAAGTAATCAAACAGGACAAAGAAGAGAATACTTGTCTCTTTCCCAGCAGTCCCCTTCATCGGTAACACAAGCAGCAGTAACAACTACTACTTGAGGGCTCACTAGGTACCAAGCAAGTCCCAAATACTATTTTTTAAAAATCTCATGACATTCCACTTTACCGAGGAAAAATGTCCCACGCACCTAAATGACACAACTAGTCAGTGACATGGCTGGGATCCAAACCCATGAGGGTCTGTCTCCAAAGCTCATGCTCATAAACACTATTGAGATACTCTGCTCCACAATTATTCAATCCTTTTATTTTGAAGCTCACATGAGGAAAAAATACTCTAAACAAATGGCAAATTTCCTAAAAGCCACAGAAATACACCTGAAAATTTGGCCTTTTGGTAAATATCTACTAAGGAGGAGGGTAACCAAAGAGGATCAACGTAAATGGACTCAGGTGCAGCTCCAGCAATTCCGTTTCATTTCCAAGTTAACGAGACCCAATCAGAAGGGCAGATTTATTACAAATGTATACAACCCATATATTTAAAAGTATTTAGGGATAGGGCTCCTGGGTGGCTCAGTCAGTTGGGTGTCCGACTCTGGACTTCGGCTCGGGTTGTGATCTTGGGGTTGTGGAATCGAGCCCCATGGCAGGCTTTGCGCTCAGAGGGGAGTCGGCTTCCCCTCTCCCACTGACCCTCCCCTGCTCGTGCACGTGCGTGCTCCCCCACAAATAAATAAAAATTTTAAAAAGTATTTAGGGGATCTTCATATAAAATCCACTAAAGGGGACAACAAACTAGCTTCTAGGTCAGGGTCAACCATTCCCCTTTCCTTATCCTGCCCAACCTCATTCTATTTGGTACCTCTATTTATATGGGAACAAATCACTTCCTGTTTAGTCTGAGATTCTTTGAGGACTTCCTGTACAAACAAGTGGCAAAAAAAAAAAGAAAAAAAAAGGAACAGCTGAGAATAAAATGTACATGAAAGAAGGAACAAGCCCATTTGGGCTGGGGGGCTGACATCACCTGTAACGACCACCCAAAGGCAAATCTGTATAGAGCCTGCTAACTGATTCAGTCAGGAAGACTCTAATGCAATGCGAACGATCTTGGGGTCCAAGAGAACCAGGCCCTCCACAAAGCTTACCCCTGTCCCTGTCCCGCTCCTCATAAAATCAGCCACACAGCCTCTCAGGGTGCAGGGAGTGACTGCCGCTATCTCTAGGCTCTGACCTAGACTTTTCACTAAAGAAGTAAGGAAAAAGCACATTAATGATTTATGATGTATCTTTACATGAGATAATTTAACCCATCTAGACTCTCTCCCAGGCATCTTCTACTAATAGGAAGTACAACATAAAGAATTTAAGGGTTGAAATTTTAACAGACCTGGGTTTGAATCCTGACAGACAAGTCCTGTGACTCTGGGTAAGTGACTTAGCATCTCAGGGACAGCACCTCCTCACAAGGGGTCTGAAGGTGAAATGTGCGGGACCTGGCTCAGGGCCTAGCATACAGTAGCCACCCAATAATTCGAGGAAAGAGAGGGGGGGAGTGCTTCTGTTGTCACACATTGCTGCAACCGGATAACCATGAGTCAAGCTATGCTCTCCCTTAAAAATGCCATATAGTTTAGGGTGCCTGGGTGGCTCAGTTCGTTAAGTAACTGCCTTCAGCTTCAGTCATGATCCTGCAGTCCCGGGATCGAGTCCCGCGTCAGGCTCCCTGCTCAATGGGGAGTCTGCTTCTCCCTTTTACCCTCCCTCCTCTTGTGCTCTCTCTCTCTCTCTAATAAATAAATAAAATCTTAAAAAAAAAAAGCCACATAGTTTAAATTATTAGTTCCAGAATCTGAATATACAAGGAAACCCATCTGGATTTCAGCGACATTCTTTTTAAAAATCTCAATCCTGGGCGCCTGGGTGGCTCAGGTGGTTAAGCGACTGCCTTCGGCTCAGGTCATGATCCTGGAGTCCCTGGATCGAGTCCCGCATCGGGCTCCCTGCTCGGCGGGGAGTCTGCTTCTCCCTCTCCCCGTTTGTGTTCCCTCTCTCGCTGTATCTTTCTCTGTCAAATAAATAAATAAAATCTTTAAAAACAAAAATCTCAATCCTGCAGAATTTGCCTGTCAAAACTAACACAACAACAGCACTGTTCTTCAGTAAAACTGATGCTCTCAAATAAACTGTTAAGGAATTAAAAAATGGAACTTTAAGAAAAGCTGCAAGGAAGCAGTTTTTCCAATCACCATAAAGCCTTCTAACCATAGTTCTAGTAAACAGATAATAAATTTTAATCATATACTTCCTCTACCTTCTCAATACTAAAACAAGATGATGAGGTGTGTTCTAACAATCTAAATTAGCTAGAAAATTCACCCTCCATCAACTGAGTACTATGCACTAGCCCCTCTTCCTTATGTTCTTTTTTTTTTTTTTTAAGATTTTATTTATTTATTTGAGAGAGAGAGAATGAGAGACAGAGAGCATGAGAGGGAGGAGGGTCAGAGGGAGAAGCAGACTCCCTGCCGAGCAGGGAGCCCGATGCGGGACTCGATCCCGGGACTCCAGGATCATGACCTGAGCCGAAGGCAGTCGCTTCACCAACTGAGCCACTCAGGCGCCCCCCTTATGTTCTTTAGATGTATTATTTCACTCCAGATTCAAAACAGATCTGTGCATGTGGGTTTTAAGAACCCCATTTTAGGGGCGCCTGGGTGGCTCAGTCGTTAAGCGTCTGCCTTCGGCTCAGGTCATGATCCCGGGGTCCTGGGATCGAGCCCCGCATCGGGCTTCCTGCTCCATGGGAGGCCTGCTTCTCCCTCTCCCACTCCCCCTGCTTGTGTTCCCTCTCTCACTGTGTCTCTCTCTGTCAAATAAAAAATCTTAAAAAAAAAACAAAAAAAACCCCCAAAAAACCATTTTACAGATGAAGAAGCTGAGTCCTAAAAAAATTCAGTTACTTGCCCAAGTCAGTTCTGACTCAAAAACCTGTGCTCCTAACCACTGTGATTCACTACCTTCATCTGAAAGTTCCTGGGAATGGCAGAATAAATAAATGGATAATGGAACAAATGATTAAGAGTACACTAACAATCTGGAGAACTTCTAAGGTAAAAAAGACCCACTCACATAAAATACCAAGGATCTGTAAGTTGGAAAAGGCAAGAACAGAGAACTATGTCAGTTATTTCAAATAGCTAAAGCACTATCTCATTGAAAGAGATCATTTTCTATAGTTTCAAAGGGTTATGTTGGGAGAGAGAAGAGGAGAACACAGATAGGCAATTTTGGCCAATAGAAAGAGAAATTTAAAAAACAAAATCCCCAGCTGTTTAAAAAGCTCTGTAAATACTCAAAGCAGAGACTGCAAACTACCTGCCATACCCATTGTCAAGGAGATTCTGCCATTCGATGGAAGGCTAAATTGGACAACTGCCTTTATCCCTCTCACCCCAAAGAATCAAAGATCTAGTTCAGTGCTTCAACTTACAAAATGCGGGAATGGAGAGTAAGCTGTGGCAATAGCACCAACTCCCCTTGTAAATGACATGGATTCTCTCTCTCAGATTTAAACTGTGGTTTACTGAATGTCAAAACACCTCCGGAGAAGTAACTGAAGGCTCGGTAGGGTTTCACAAAATTAGGATGGGAATTCTTGTACAACTAATTCTAAACCTTTGTAGTAAGCCAATCAGACTTTGTGGCGCACGCCGAGAGGTGGGCCAGACTGCTGATACAACAAGCAACACATCAGGCACCCGAAGGGTTACTGGGCACGTGTCAGATGGAAACGCCACTCTTGTGAGTGGCCTGCCAGCTGTCTCAGTCCCCAGTCAGACATGGGTTGCTCGTTATGGGGTCCCTGGGGCACTCAGAGCAGCAGGCCCTTGGAGAGGAGAAAGTAATACCATCCCAACATCAATCTTCTTTTGAAGGCACTCACATCGCAGGCTGAACTGAAAAAGGCATCTAGCCAGAGGAAACCAAACCCTGAGAATAATCTACACATCTGTGGCTCTAAGTAGTCTTACTGGGTCAAAAATGGAAAACGGTGATTAATTAGGAGTGGCCATGTGCAGGACACTGCTAGGTGCTCTGCACAATTATCTGAAACCTCACAACCACCTTCTAGGCAAGGGTTATTAGCACCATTTTATAGGTGAGAAGACAGGCTCAGAGATTCACACCCAGCACTGTGAGAGCCAGGATCCAGGGGCTAGTGATCTCTGAATACCAAAACTCCTCTTTGCCCTACGTGAACTCTATGATGAAATGCCATGACAAAAACAAAGGACTGGGTCAGTTTGAGCCACCTTCATCTTGTCCTTTTGATAGATACATTTTTTGAATGAGTAACATAGGCCATTGTTCTTTACTTCAAGTTCCTTAAAAACATGCCTGATTCTTAGTCTTGATAATATCCAGATGGCAAAGGAAACAAAGAAATGAACCAACAGCTTACACCAGTGTGGTACTGCAAAGAAATAGTGACTAGAACTTGCCGCTGGCCCTTTGGCTTTTGAAACAAGGAAAGAGCATCACAGGAAACTCCCAACTTTGGCGGACCAGGAAAACATCTGTCACCTGCCTGTGGGGTGGTAAGCCCACTCCACAGCCCCTCCAAGTCCAGAGGGGCAAGAAAAAGGTTAGAATGCCAATCAAAGAATGAGAAGCAGCCCAGGGTAAGGCCCTTTCTATCAGGCTACAAGATGACTGGGTTCCAGGGCCTGACACGCAGTAGGCACTCAATAAATTTCCTGAACAAAAACAGTTTCCAATAATGCACAGGGCCAGTATTTCTTTACATTTTTCCAAGTTGAGCTGAGATGAGGACCATCTCTGTATGTACAGAAGCTTTTTCTCCTCCTAACATAGTGCTACTCTCCCGAAGATGTGAGGAGGTGAGGCTCAGAAGGTCTTAGTTATACGGACAGTACATCTCAGACTCCCTTTTTTAAAAAACAGATGAGGCAATCAATTCCCTATATCACCGTGTGGCCATGAATAAAGGACAGTCATTTATGTACACATACAACTATGTTCCTCCTGGACTCAGTTCCTAGAGAGCAAGGATCTTAGCATTTTTCTTTTTTAATGAATTTTTAATGAATTAATGTAAGTTCCCTCAACGAACTTACAATCTAATTGGTAAAAGAAGAGACATATCCCTAGCAAACAAAGCTGATCTAGATATCAGATGAATAACAACTGAGCCACAAAGAAAAAGAGAGTCTCCCACAGCTCCAATGGAGAGGTCCGCCATTCTTTCTGGATAAAGAACATTCTTATCTTCTCTGGGAACAGCAGGTAGTTATTTAGTGACCCGAAGCTGACAACCTCAAATACTCTCCTGCTCTCTATAAAATACCCTCAATACATATAAAATTACTTATCTAGATTTTAGAGACAGAAAATATGATCACTACAGTTGTACCACCTAACAGTCTTTTAAATGCTTGGTAACCCCTCTGAAAAACAAACTGAAGGTTCTAGAGGGGAGGGGGTGGGAAGATGGGTTAGCCTGGTGATGGGTATTAAAGAGGGCACGTTCTGCATGGAGCACTGGGTGTTATGCACAAACAATGAATCATGGAACGCTACATCTAAAACTAATGATGTAATTAATGTGTGGTGATTAACATAACAATAAAATTTTTAAAAAATAAATAAATGCTTGGTAACCCATCTAATAAAGGAAATAAAAAAACAGAACATGAACACAGGCTGTTGGGAGTCTCTCTCTCTTTTTTTTTAAAGGACAAATGCCAGGGCACCTGGGTGGCTCAGTTGGTTAGGCATCTGCCTTAGGCTCAGGTCATGATCCCAGGGTCCTGGGATCAAGTCCTGCATCGGGCTCCCTGCTCAATGGGGAGTCTGCTTCTCCCTTTACCCTTCCCCCCTGCTCGTGATATCTTTCTCTCAAATAAATAAATAAATAAATAAATAAATAAAATCTTTAATAAAAGGACAAATGTCATATACTGAATGTAGTCTGGAACAGGGACAGTGGCCTCTGAATGAAAACAATTCTCCCTCTCTATAGAGTGATTTTTAGCAAAGCCCGAGAGAGAGAGAGAGAGAGAGAGAGAGAGACATACACACACACACACGGTTTGCCAATTTGTGTAGTAGGAGACCCTGGACTAAATATAAGTGGTAGGAGTCAAAAAACCAAAAGATCCCATATACTACATTACTACAGGTTTCCCCAAAAGCACCTTTTTGCATCTTATACTCAGCATTAGCAACGATTCTCTCATAATTTCCAACAGATCTTCAAAAGAACCTTTCCAATCAAGTTTCTCACTCATGCCCCAAATGTATTCTTGGCTAACTGGTGCTCCCCCTTCTGGCTCTGAAAAAAATCTAAGCCCAAGTTTAAGAGAAAACCTGAGGGTGGATTTGTTCTCCCTGGCAAAGTCTGTTCTGAAAGCATAAATGCTTACTAGACTTGGGCTCCTGCACGCTGGCAGTCAGTATTACAACCTGGTCACCCACTATCTTGGAGCATCTTATTTAGGGATAGAAGAGGAAGTAGCATAAAGTCTCGGCCTTCCTAGCATCCCTAATCCTCTGCCATCATGGGAGAAGAAAGACCTGTCATCCCCTCACAGGCCCCAAATAAAGTGAGACCAGAGCTTTTTGCTCTAGAAAGGTGTGGAGTCTGGCAAATCTGGGTCACTCCCTTCCGCTGTCTCAGACTGAGCAGCCGGTGCGACAGGGGGCTAACTAGAAAGGAGGGCCCACTAGTTCCAGGAAAGTTTTTTTACACACACCCTGCCCTTTCCAACACTCACGGGATATGGACTTCTCAGAGTTACAGGTCAGTTTTATCTGCTTGCCTCCTCTCAAATACTGAATAAAATGCATTCAAGAAGACCTTTCTCTTTGGAAGCAGCGGTGATTCTTCACTCGGGCTGAAATAATTTGGGTCCCTACCAAGATATTTCAGTATCACTGGGTGGTGGACAAGAACAAGTTGGTTCAGTGATGATCAGAGCAGTTCTCTGCTCTTTGAAAAACAGATTAGGGCTGCCTATTGTAATTTTTTTTTTTTTAAGATTTTATTTATTTATTTGACAGAGAGAGAGACAGCGAGAGAGGGAACACAAGCAGGGGGAGTGGGAGAGGGAGAAGCAGGCTTCCCGCCGAGCAGGGAGCCCGACTGGGGCTCGATCCCAGGACCCTGGGATCATGACCTGAGCCGAAGGCAGCCGCTAACGACTGAGCCACCCAGGCGCCCCCCACTTTTTTTTAAGAACAGGTGTGCTATAAGCTAAGGCCCATAGTTAAAGATAGTCTATTTTTGTCACCAAAAACACACTACAGCAGCTCTTTGGGCTTAAAATAAACTGAGAAAATGCGTGACACCAGTTCAAAACAATTTCTCAAAGTTCCAGTTGCTATTTCAGTGTCTCCATGCCTTTTTTGTCCCCTAGTCAACGAGACTCTAAAGCCAGAAACAAACAGCACCAGGCTGTTCTTAGGGGGTAGTGTGAGGAAATGGATTTTTTTAGATAATAATCACAGTCCTTTGTCTGAAATGAACAAATTAACTAGATTGCTTGAGTGGTCCAAATGTGTGCCTGGCTATTGAATACTACCATCGTTCTTGCAGGCTGGACTCTCAAAACCCACTGGAAATGGAAGTCAGAAGAGCACATTCAAAAATCTCCACTCCTCCATTTAGGAACTACACTAATGTGGGTGGTGGCAACAGGACAACGCTGGGTACCGGACCTGGCACGCAGTAAGTACACGGTACACTGAGGGAAGTATAAGACCCTTCCCATGGTATTCGCAGCCCTCACTCTCTGCAGTAGCCCCTCTAGGTTTCTTTCAAGTTTTTTTTCCCCCAGCTCCAAGTTCCATACTGTTTTCTCAAGAGCTCTCCCCACGAAACCTCCATCTTCACTGCCGTTGTCCTCCTCACCCTGTAAGTCTCAGTTCAGATACTGTTTCCCTGAGGAACTTTCTAAAGTTAAAACCCCTTGCTCTACAATACCTTAGTACCCTGCACCTCTCCTCTGGTAGTATCCAAATGCATGACAGCACATGTTTAAAATCCATCACTCCCTCGACGGTAAACTAGACGAACACAACCACCACACACACGGTACTCAGCACAAAGCCAGGTGCACAGGTGCTCACTAAACGCATGTGCATTGAATGTCTCTTTCCAAAAATGAATGGATGAGCATATGCTTTTGGAGCAAAAGTACTTCTTTTAAAAGATAACAATTCTTTCAGGAATCAGAAAATCCAAGGTCAAGTAGGCACCCCCACCCCATTTTTAAGACCACAGTATTTATTTGGCTTTACAGCTCATTGAGTAGGACTAGACTTTTCCGAAGCACACACTGAGAGTCTTTCCTGAGCAGGTTACAAAGAGCTCATATTTCATACCATTCAGCTTGTCTGTCAAATGCAACATCCCTCCCTGGGGAGCTAGCAGTCCAATTCCCCAGCTGGTTTTTATTCACACTAGAAACTTTAACTCCGTTCTAGGCCTCACAAAATGAGAGCTGTGTCCACACAAAGCCACAACAACCAGCCGATTCACTGAATCCAATGAAATAAGCCAATTCACTGGGGGGGCGGGGGGGAGACACAAACTGTCAAACTGGTTACTTGGTGCCTTATAGACCAAACAATGAGTGATTGAATTGGTTTGCTTTTCAATAGGTTGTCTTGTCATGTGGTAGCTACAGTGAGTGAAAGATTTTCTTTATCATTCTGTTTTGTCTTTTTTTTTAAACACAAAGATAAGAGCACATCAGATAGAAGGGTAAATAGCCAATAATGTCTTCTCTTTAAATCTGTGGTCAAACACACTAAATTCAGCAACTCGAGCTTACCCAAAAGGCACATTTTGTGAAGCAAGATTCCCCAGCCTGTTTTTTTTTTTGGTTTTAAAATAAGACCCTGCCGGTCCTGATCTCATCTTTGCAAACGCATGGTACTGAGAGACAGAGACCATGTGCAACACCAACTCTTTACAGACAAAGCATCTATTCATGGGCCCCACTGAAGTGCAATCGTAGATTTTCAATTTCATTCAGCTGAGTGCGGAAGGCTCCCACTATGAGGGTGGGTTGCTAAATGGTTCAGCTGGGAAAAGGACCCAGAATGACAGTCAGCTTTACAGTCTGCACTTTCATTAACAGAAATGAAAGCGATTCCCTCACACTCCAACTCCAATTTTACAGTAAAGAGCCAATCTAGCAAATCTGCCAAGGGAGCTGGGCAATTTCTCTTTCTCCACATCACATTGGTACCCAGAGCATAGCTTTTTGTTGTTGTTGTTAGGGCTGTTGCTAGGGTAAGTGCTGAGAAAGCAGCTAAGGAACACACAGGGTTAAAACTTACACAAAAGGTAGGGACAATGTTGGCCCCCCAAGCCCTCAGCTAGACCAGACCAGCACTCTCCTCTCCTTGAATACAACATGCACATTTTTACCTTCAGGCCTTTCCTTACCTCCGAGGCTTCAGTACTACTCACTACTCACTCTTCTTCGAGAAATCGTTAAATAACAACACTGCAATCCCTAACCCCTGTCCAGGATGCAGCCTCCTCAGGGTCTCACGTGCATGACCTCACTCCATTTCTCACAACCATATGAGGAAGGTGCCACTGTGTTCTCCCTTTTTGCCCAAGGGATATGGAGAGGTGAATCACGTGCCCCCAGTCCCAGTGAGGGAGCGGAGGAGTTGGGATTGGACTTCAGCCCGCTCCCCCCCCCCCCCCCGCCCCTTGCCCCTTCCCAGAACCCAAACTGCTAATCACTCCACACACTGTGCTCCTTAACAGCCCCCAGCCTGGGATTTCCATTCTGCCCCAACACAGTGCCCCCTGGGCAGACCACCTATTTTCAGTAGTTCTGTACGTCCTGCTGCCTCAACTGGGAGCTCCGGTCTGGGCAAGAAGGATCTGTGCCATTTCCCCAGTGGTGTCTGGCATGGAGAAGGCACTAAGTGTGTTTTCCATTACCGATTGGCTCCCCCCTCACTTCAAATAAATACTGTATTGCTTTGTCATGCCAATAAAAATCAAAGGCCAAATCCCCCACGTAGGGGTTGGCTTGGCATTCTCTGCCCCATGGTATCTTGCTTTTCCAGTAAAACCAGTGTGAGTCTGCTTTCTTAAGGCAGCAATTTTAATAGGAGGTTTGCCTCAATGGGGAAGAAAATAAAGGCTCTACTTATCTCTGCATTAGGATGACAAAGCAGCTACACTCATTTCAAAGCACCATTTTCCAAGGCAGGAAAAGACAATTTCACCTTTTACTCACACTTTCCAAAGGATACTCCTGAACTGATTTCTGGCACGCTATTGCTCTTGGGCCAGAAGTATCATTTTTATTTGACTTGAAGAGGTGTGGCCCACGTAACAGACGGGAAGTCGAGCACTTCTTGCATGCTGACCCAGCAACCCAGTGTAAGGAAGTTCTAGGTTAGGAAGTGGCTCTGCAAAAACATGGACACCAGCTGTTTTCTGCGGAGCCTACCGTGTGTGCTCTTTAAAGCATGGCTTGTTTGGGAATGTGTCTTAAAAGCATTATCTTCAACAAGCATTAAAAATGTAGCTAGAAGCCAGAAAATTAGTTATAATTCAGTGTGCTATTATGCCACCTTCCTAATTCCCAGGTGTGCAAACACCCCCACAAATTAAGACTGTCAGCATTTAAATAAGCTATTCCAGTAACAGTCTTCATCAGGAGTGAAGGAGGAAGAGAAGAAAGTCAAAACGTTAAAAATGTTTGGATTCTGGTATCGTTAAATAGGAAAGCTTTAAGGAAGTACTGGGGGCAGGTGAGGCTACTTTCTTTTTTTTTTTTAAAGATTTTATTTATTTGACAGAGAGACACAGCGAGAGAGGGGACACAAGCAGAGGGAGTGGGAGAGGGAGAAGCAGGCTTCCCGCTGAGCAGGGAGCCCGATGCGGGGCTCGATCCCAGGACCCTGGGATCATGACCTGAGCCGAAGGCAGCCGCTAACGACTGAGCCACCCAGGCGCCCCAGGTGAGGCTACTTTCTGACTTCCTAAATAAGAACAGTTTTCCATGGGTCTGCCCCCTACTACCCTTGCAGAACAAAATACTGAAGGTAGATGAAGGAATCCAAGTGGAAAAACAAAACAAGGGGAAATCAAATGCCTATGATATCTACTAATGTTCAATTCAGAAGGGGAGGGGAACAGAACACACAATACCGCCCTGCCCTTTCTGAAACTACACAGGTAAGGAAACTCTGGAAGCTCCAGCCAATGGTGATCAGGGAGCACTGTGTATGCTATCAGGGAACATAGAGTGAATACATTCTCCTTCTGAGGGCCATGGCATCGTGTTCCTCCATCTCCGAGGGCCCTCTTAACCAGTAAGAGCTGCAGAACTAGCCTCCAGGTGATCTTTTACAACAGAATTGTCAACTCTTAAAACAGCCTGGACTCCAGATCCTTCTGATTTGGTATGTCTTGTAATAACACAAGCTTTTGGCAAGCTTTCTTCCAAAGTTCCCTGAAATGTTTTCAGACAAGTCACTTTGTTCTCTGCTGTTTCATGGTCGGGAGAGGAGGAAAAGCTTTCAATGCAGAGAAATCATTCTGTGTATCCCAAGGCTGGTTGTGGGCTAGCATGTAACACAGTCCTGTTGTCGGGTCTCACCAAGATGTCTTTCTCTGAAAAACAGAGTATTTCCCTCTACTCTAAAAGGGGGGGGGGGGGGGGGGAGAAAAAGTTCAGAAATAACTGTCCTGTCTCAAAGCCTAAGCCCAAGGGAACAGGGCACTCTACTCTGTACACTGCAACTCTACACAATTCTAAAGAAGCTTTCTCTGCTGCTGCATTTGGGACTGCTTCCCCTACATCTGATGGCAGGTTTGACACATAATATGTGCGGTTTACTTTCTGCTCGTCCTGCTTTGGTCCCTAAATCAAATCTGAAGCCCTCACTGATAGCAGCAGCATCTCACTTAAAATAATGCAGCTGGAGGGCACTCCAATTTTACAAATATGGGACAGGTTTATTATTGGGGGGGGGACAGGTTTATAACTCGCAGTGACAAGGTTCTTACTTTTCACTTACGTACCTAAGACCCTTCATTGACTTGTATGCAAATAAAATAATCATCCAATTTTTCCTCATCTAAAATGCAGCAACCTGGGGCATCTGGATGGCTCAGTCAGTTAAGTGTCTGCCTTTGACTCAGGTCATGATCTCAGGATCCTGGGATTGAGCCCTGCATCGCATCGGGCTCCCTGCTCAGCGGGGAGTCTACTTCTCCCTCTCCCTCTGCCCCTAGCCCCAACCCCAAGCTTGTGCTCTCTCTCTCAAATAAATAAAAATCTTAATAAACAGAAAATAAAATGCAGCAACTCTATGGGTCAGTGAGGGAAAGGAGGAGCTTTTACGAGTCGTATGGGTGAAATGTTTGTTTAGCAGTCAGAGACTGAAACGTGCAATTTAATTTCTGGTGTTTACGTACAGGAAGAGCAAGCGTATCGTCACTGGCTTGGCTACTTGTCAGGATACCGACAAGTTCTACATGGTCTGCTCATTTTGGTAATTACCTAACTATTGTTTTGGACAAAGACAACTCAAACTCAAGCTGTCTATCTAAGGTCCTTACTACCTTGCGAGCTGCAGGTAGTAGCAATCTGAGACACTGCTTACTTTATGCTAAGTCAGAGAGTAAATACACAGATCAATTTCTTTTTTTACCAGAATAAGCTGTCCTTGAAAATCACCATCATCATCATCAATCAGCTCTCACTGAGACACTGTGTGAGCAAGTACTGTGACTCATTCCTAAACTGGTATCTTACCTTAGTGTTCCTCCTTAGGCTGCGAAGAATATTCCTCCTCCTTGGATCTTCGTCTGTTTCATAGGGAATGACGGCATTGTCCCCTTTATAACCTTGAGATGCCTGATCCTCCTCTTTTTTCCGGATGGGCCCCAGCTCATCATCGCTCCCCACACTGAAGCTGGTTCGGTAACTGGCAAACCTCCCGAGCCGGCTGCATCTCGTCCTGTACAGCACTGGCTTGCTCACGATGGAGACCTTGCGGCCTCGCTCCAGAGAGCTGGTGTCCATTTCACTGTCAGAGCCATTGCCACTGCCGTTGGACTGGGCTTTGTTGATATTCCGAATGGTGATGATTTTGCCTTGGGTGCTGTCATGGGGCACTGAATATATGTTTTCTTCTTCATTCCTTGGCTTGACCACAGCATCCATGGGTTCAGCATAATCAGAAGGATCAAACCCATCCGGAGGTAGCCAGGTGCTAGAAGACACAGACTTCCTCTGTCCATCTCTATGGCCTTGGTCTAAATAAGACAGATCCCCCTTTGTAATATCGAAATGGACAGGAGGCTTTGGTTTGACTGGTGGAGGTACTTTGTTATTCAGTTTACTTTCAAAATTACTCATGATGAAAGACAGCCCATCATTTCCCTCCAGTTCCATAGAGAGCTTAGAATGGTCTTTGGACAAAGAGGGCAGTGACGTGTCTTCTCGAAACAAGCTGTAAGAAGGGGGCTCAATATCCTCTTCTGAATCCTGCAGGTTTGAGTTGCAGAGTGGAGAGCCCGCTCGGGGGGAGTTAAACACCTCTTCCGTGGTGCTACAGGCCTCGGCAGCATTATCGTACATATGAGTAGCCTCGATTATGTTCTTTTTATCCACCACATCTTTAAAAAATGGGTGGAAGATCTCAAGTTTATGCTGGGGTTGGCTACAGGGGATGCTTGTGAACCTTCCGTCAATTTCTTGAGCAATCTCCTCCCCCTCACTCAGCTGCTCCCGACTTAAGTCATTGTCCAGGACATCTATAGCGCCGTCAGTGAGTGCAACCAGCTGAATGGGGATAATATCCTGCACTTCACAAAGAAAGGCACGTAACATAGCCAAGGAGGCCTTACGTTTGGCTGAATAAAAAACAATGTACCCATGGACCAACCGGCTTTTTCTGATGCTAAATGAGGAATGGTACGAAAGAATAGACAGTTCAATGCGCTTCTTGTGGAGTCCGATTGGTAGTTCAAGTAAAACAGAGTTGTTGCTTCCACAATGGGAAGACTTACAGGTTTGGGACTGAAGGACAGGAAAGAGTATGTCATCTGCACTGAAAGGATCTCCACACATCAGACACATGACAATTCGCAGGTCAACATCAGCCAGATCTTTGATACTAGCCGTAGAACTGACCAGGTTTAAGTTACGCTTGGAGTCCAGGAGTCCTTTCAAAACTTGACTGATTTGCTTTTCATTAATGTTGCGTCCATAACCGATGCCAGCAGAAGCAGGGTCGAGAAAGACACACTGCAGTTTGCTGGCAATCTGCTGACCTTGTTGTATTAAGCTATGCAGGGTCTCTCCACTGGTATCTCCTCTCTTGTTAACCAAGATTAACGTCAGGGGGAGATGGACTAAATGATTATCTCGCCTGCCAAGTGTGGACTCTCTACTCTTCTCTATACTCTCCACCACATAGGACAGAGATTCCTTTGAATTGTAAAGGCAGAGACAGCCATGGGGCTGAAATGTTGGCGTTTGAAAAGAGTTCACAGGAAGCCTAACATTCCCTTCTATTGGCCTCAGGGAAAGCTCATACATTTTACCATCTATCACATACTTGTCATCATTTGTACAAAGAGCTCGAATCTCATTGGCCAACTCACGTGCAAGGCCATCTTTGCCCAAGATAACCAAGTTGATCCTATCAATGTTGGGGTCAGAGAGTGAATTTTTCTGATTCCGGTCAGATGGCCGGATAAACCGAGAACTAATCAAGTGCTCAATCTTAGCATCCACACAAGCTGGGCAGCTAGGGCATGTTTCCTTGGTTGGGTGATACACAAAATGAATATGCTTCAGGATAAGGGCATCGCGCTCTGCTTGGAGCTTCTGTAATGCCTTAAATCGCTGTTCCTCCCCCAGAACGTCCTGAATGACACCCATCTTCTCCTTGCTGGGCTTAGCATCCAGCTCCAGCTCATAAAACAATTCTGAATATTCCAAAAGCAGCTCCTGAAACTCTTCCTTTGCTTTGTCTATAATTTGCTTTTGGTGTTTGCCGTAAATATCCATGTATACAGATTCTTCCAGCCACTGGTAGAAATCTTCATTCATAATAAAACTACGGGCCTCTTCCCAAGGCTTTCCAGGAGTTATGAAGGGAGAGGTCTCCAGGTTTTCCTTAAATGCCCTTCTCATCTCAGCTCTTTTCCTCTCATTCCGCAGCTTCTCTAAGTGGGCCTCATACAGCTGCTCGGCAGGGACAGTATCCATCAAGTCAAAGGGAATCCGTTCATTCTCCATGTTGTCAATGTGGCTGGTGGCATCCCACGGTGTCTCTTCAAGCACGACAAACCACTTCAGGAATTCTGGCTTGGTCTCCAAGAGCTTTTTGGTTTTTATGCAGCTTAGGTGGTCTATTTCATCTAGATTGGGTATAAGAGCTTCAAAAGCCAACGGAAGGGCTGCCAGGTACAGCTTTCTCCTGCGCTCAATGTGCTCGTGCTTGAGGCGGTGGATGTGCTGGAGAAACAGCTTCTTGGCTTTCTGAGTCCCTTCCAGGTAGACATAGTCCTGGTACTCAGGAGAGGCCTGCATCTTTCGGCTGACACTCAGCCAATTCTCGTTATGGTTCTTCACAATACGACTCACCAGCCACTCATACTTGTCTTTTGCCGTAGCTATCTGCTGACTCTGCTGCTTGAGAGCCTCAAAATAAGGAATGATTTTCGTCTTTCCCCGACTTTTATCAATGAGTTGCACTAAGGTGCTGAAAGCCAAGTCCACGTTTACATTGGATCTTGCTGAGGTCTCCACAACCTGGAGGTTCTTTTTGCTTAAGGCAAAAGTATGTGCATCTCTAATGTACCGCTCAACACCCTCATCACACTTAGTCAGGACGACCACTATGGGCTTTTTTGTTTTTGCAAGCTGATTGTAGAGATTGGACACAAACTTGAGCTGGTCATCAAAGTTCCTATTCATGCCCCTGCTAACATCAATACCAAGAAGAAAACCATCAATCAGCAGCTTTCCATCTGGCATTTGTTTCTGCTCAAAGTCCTGCTCCAGCCCCAGCTGGTCAGTGCAAAAGTACATGAGTTTTTCAGCTGATGCGAGCTTGGTTGCAGCAGCTCTCTTAATATAGGGCTGCAGGGCCGTGCTTCGATGAGGTTGAAAAGTCTGATCATCGATGAACTCAGTCTGTTCCACAATGTGCATCTTACATTCCACACAATCCTCCAGGGAACGGCTAACTTCTCCCCAGTAGAGAAAGTGGTCATTATTGACCACTCGCCCACCAAAGTCACTGGTGCTGAGGACAGAGGTATGGTCCAAGTGAAATTCATCAGCACTCGGGCGCACGAAGCGGTTGCAGAGACAAGACTTCCCAATGCCACACTGGCCCTTCTCCTTCTCGGTCCCAGACAATCCCACCACACTGATGTTGTAGGTGGGAATGCGGACATCTTGCTTTCTTGCCATCATCATCGTCGACACATCCTGCCACAATCAGCCACTTCCAAGATCAGATTAGTGTTTTCCAGTGGACCTGATGGCTTCCCCACATTATCAGTGGGGGCCAGCTGCCCATGCAGCAAGACTGTCAGGTCCCATAGTGTTTGTATACCAGTATGAGGTCAGTTTTCACCACCTTCTCATCGCCAAATAGTAAACATTTCTTCCTAGATGGGGGAGAGAAAAAGAAAACCCATCAGCATTGTAATTTTGGAACCCAATTTTAATCACTGAACTATAGCAAAAACCAATTTTCTTATTCAACAAATACTTAAACATCAAATGTGCCAGGCCTTATGCTGAGAGAAGATAAAAGAGTACGACTGACATCTATGTGCCCTCTGGAGGTACAATACATCTAACGGAGGAAGATATATATGCAAGTGGTGTGCTGAGTGCTAAAATAAGGGTTTGAGGGCTCCTCAGACAAGTGGCTGATTCCAGGGCTAGAGCAGAGTTGGTACAAAACGAGCCTGGAACATACTGTTATGCAGGAAAGGTAAGAAGTGCTAGAAAAAATGATAGGGCACCTCCCAAAGACATAGGAGCCAGCTAGAAGGGCTCCCACTAGACAAATCTGGCACAATTTGAGCAGCAAAATAATTAAATACAGTAATGAATTATAACCTACTGCACAAAACAGGAACTTGAGTTCATACTACTGGATCAGAAAAGAATCATCACTCGATATTAGTCTAGGGGGTGGATTTTGATGAGAATCAAGATATTTGTACAGAATTGAGGTGTCTCCTGATATGCTACTTATTAGTTGCAAAGGGAAGAGGAACAAAAAAACCACTAATTATACAAGAGAGAAACTGGGTTAACATTGTGAGTAATGAAACTTATCACCACTAAAGAGGAACGGAAGGATACTGTGGTCCTCCACATACGGTACCCCCAAGAGGATACATTACTATGCAGTATAATGGCCTAAAATGCATTACCTCAAACTGATCACAAGGAAACATCAGATAAACCAAAAATGAGCAAGATTCTATTATGGGGGTGGGGTGGGGAAGTAGTGCACACTGTACTTTTCAAAAAATTATCATGGTCATAACAAAGAATGGCTGTGTAAACATTCCAGATCAAAAGAACCTAAAGAGACATCGTTAAGTAAATGCAATTATCTGACCCTAAAATGAATTCTGCACCAGAATGGGAAATACAGGACATTACTAACAATTAATAACACTAGACTATGAACAAGAGTATTAGATAAAAGTATTTTATTAATGTAAATTTAGGAAGTTGATAACTACCATGTGAATGAATAGCCCTACTCTTATGAAATACACACTGAAGTAATGGGGGGGGGGCCATAATGTATGTGACTGATCCAGAAAAAAACATGTATATATATTGAGAGAAAGAACGCAAATGAGGTAAAAAGTTAACAACAGGTAAACCTGGACAAGATCTCCTTTGTGCTATTTTAATTTTTGCAACTTTCTATAAATTTGTGATTATTTCCAAATCAAAAACTTTTCTAAAAAAGGTGTGAGTATGGAGTAGTTTCCCTGACAAGAACATAAGCTCTGTGAGGACAAAGCCCACCCCTTCCTTCTTTTCTTCTGTATCTTCAGCCTATGACACAGTGCTTGACACAAATATTAATTGAAGGAATGAGTATCTATGAGAGCATATTAAAGAGTCCCCAAATCCAGCCTTTTGATTGAGGAAAGCCTTTATGGAGGAAGTTCCATCTTAGGAGAAACCTGAAGTAGGGGAAGGAAACATGGAGACTCCTCTCTGCAGAAGAAAGCAAGGTCCTTCAAGTGTGTGGGGGCGGGGGAGTGGGTGAGATGTGTTGGCAAGTACGCAGAGATCAGATTAAGCCACTTTCAAAGAGTTTGGATTCTTTCCCAAAGGCCAGGGGAACCACAGAATATGGCTGAAAAGTGGCGCCTTAAAAGACCTAAAGTTTGGGGCGTCTGGGTGGCTCAGTCAGTTAAGTGTCTGCCTTTCGCTCAGGTCATGATCCCAGAGTCCTGGGATCGATCCCTGAGTTGGGCTTCCTGCTTGGTGGGGAGTCTGCTTCTCCCTCTCCCTCTCCCCCTCCCCTGCTCGTTCTCTCTCTCTCTCTTTCTCTCTCTTGCTCGCTATCTCAAATAAATAAATAAAATTAAAAAAAAATAAAGGACCTAAAGTTTAAAGGGCTGAAGTAATGAAATGTTGAATCTGTAGGCTTTGGCTATCTCTCCATACGTGGTCTTCTGGCAACTACTGTTTATACTGCACTGCCAACTACTCACACATGCAAATATGACCATGCGATTGCCGATCCTGTAGCCAAATGAACAGTCTCCTGAGATAACTGAGAATTCAAAATAAAGAACAATCTTCTTTTGAATCTCAGTCATGCCTAGTAGGAACTCAGCATTTCCAAAACCTTAATATGTTTTTGTGAGGCCTGTCTCCTAAGAAACGCCAAAGGAAGTCAGATCCTCACACATTATTCTAAGACAACGGGGAGACGAATGGAAGAAGAAAGTTGTCCCCTATGATGATAACCTCAAAAGGTCACAGACCTTTCCCAAACATCCATATCTTCCTTTGATGGCCCAGAAAGCCAAACCCTCTATGGAAACAAAATGTGGCTAGATGTGGTATGTAAAAATTGTTTGACCATTTTCGAGAGAGAGAGAGAACGAGAGACAGAGAGCATGAGAGGGAGGAGGGTCAGAGGCAGAAGCAGCCTCCCTGCTGAGCAGGGAGCCCGATGTGGGACTCGATCCCGGGACTCCAGGATCATGACCTGAGCTGAAGTCAGTCGCTTAACCAACTGAGCCACCCAGGCGCCCCTGTTTGACCATTTTCAAAAGAGAAATCTCAATGATTATAATGGTGTGCTCCTAAAGAAGCCAAGTTCCAGACTTCAACAGGGAACAAGCAGGCATCTGTGGGAAAGAAAAAAACAAACCTTCCCCAACCTCCACTTCCCTAGGTGATTGCTTACTTAGGTAAAATTGTAAGATGCTTACACACATCCTTTGAAACACCCAAATAGCAAAGATTTGTACAAAATCAAAGTGTTTTTGCACATTACTGTAGTACACATACACAGTTTTGTTTCAGCCCCTGAGGAGACTCAGGTTTAACAGAGCCTCGGATAGGAATGTTGATGGAAGTTAAAGTCAAGGGTGCTCCCACAACAGAGCCCTTCTCTATCAATTCCCCAACCCAGGGTTTGGCAGGACTCAAGGCCACCTACTTGACCAATCTTGAAATACAGCTTGGTGACACGGGTCCCACTTCCAGGGACTGCTGCACGCAGCTGGCAGATTGTCCCACCTCTTCTCTATAAAGTGGGCCAAATAATCTATTTCTTCACAGAAATCTCAGGAAAACAAAACACCAACCTGCTCTTCAAAATCATGAAATAAAGATAGCAGCTCAACTCTGAACTAAGCTAAAATGTATTCTCCACTCAACCTCTTGTTTCCCCAGTTTTGAAAAGTATTTTTCAAAAGATTTCATTTATTTGCGAGAAAGAGAGAGAAAGCGCACAAGCAGTGGGGAGGGCAGAGGGAGAAGCAGACTCCCCGCTGAGCAGGGAGACTGATGTGGGGCTCAATCCCAGGACCCCAGGATCATGACCTGAGCCAAAAGCAGACATTTAACGGACTGAGCCACCGAGGCACCCCCCCCCCACTCAGTTTTTTAAATGCACGGTGTTCTGGGTAGCCCATTCAAGTCAAAGTCTCAGCGGTCTAAAGCGTGCTGGAGAGAAGAAAGCAACACTCTCAGAGACTCTCAAGAACGGAGCAACTGATGTTTTAAACCCAGAATGCTAACTGACTGAACTAAAAAAACTACCAAAAAAGAGAATTAGCTGGCATGGAAATGGTTAATTTGGGGACACCTGGTAACTTCCCACTTGTTAGAAACCTAATCGGCTCCCTGGTCTAAGTACACTCTTCTTACATGCCTGTCTTTGATGTCTGGATAATGCAGTTTTACTAGTTCCTCAATTGGACTGAATTACACGGTAAACAAAGACTGTTATAAATCTAAAAACGCTGCAAACACTTGATTTAAAGGAAATAACCCTAAGTGCTTGGTCACAAACACGTTCAACTTTTCTAAGAGGTGGATAAAAAAAAAATTAGCTGAGTCACTAAATTTAATGATCTTAAGGCCACAAAGAAAGAGAAAGTAGAAGACAAGGCATGTTCAAGACTTTGTGGTATCTTTAGTGTGGTATCTTTAGTTTAAATCTGACAGGAACCGGTGTTCTTAGTGGGCAACCAAGCTATTTAAACAGCAAAATCTGAATGTCCATTCTGATAATTTGCCAATATTAATCCTTTCAAAACTGAAGAGTTACAGTGGAGGGAGAAAAGTAACTACTTTTATCTTTGAGCTTTACAGAGCTAGTTTTATTAGAAAAACTAAACCCCAACATTTAGTAGTTTTACACCACAAGTGAACTCCTTCAGAAAAGAAAATACTTCAGGAATATTTTCAGTTCTTTGTTACAAATATATGCTGCACTTACTACAACATAATGCCAACAACTGAGAGCTTTTTCAGAACTTGTTACCAGGCTTCCGGAGTTGTTTATTTGACTTGCTTAACCACCATACCAGCTCCCTGAAGAGTGGCTCAACTGGAAGGTAGGAGGGTGTTTTCTTTTTTAACACCTCTACAAAACCCAGGGCAAGAAGTGGCAACATTCCCAAGATAGTACACATTTCACAGGACACAGAAATGCCACTGTGATCCAGCATTACTATGACTGCTAAAGTTCATACTGTCAACAGCTCTATCAGTGTGTCTCACCCTCCCACCCCACCCCCACGCTCCCAAGAGGAAATGTTTCTGGTTTCTGGGCTCTGTGATCTGGAATGTCCCGTAAGACACAGATCCACCACTATTACCCATAGCCAAAACTACTGTCTCTACCTTTGAGAAGAGCCAACAAATTCTGAAAACGCATTTAGTTTCAAACAACCATGGACAGAATACCGCCAAACTAGCAATACTATAATATTATATAATAATAAAGTAAGGAAATAATTTCATAGGGAGCCGCTAGCAAAAAGGAAGTAAAAAACTTGTTACCATAATTTTTCTTAATCCCAATAGAGGAAGAGAATGGAAATATGCACTGTAACTAACAAAGCAAAGAGCATTTTCTAAACCTCCTTAATACCTCATACTTCTCAACACCTTAAATTTCTGAATGAGTTTTCAAAGCTATGAATTACCATCAGCAGCTGGTTAAAATGTCTGCATTAGGGCACCTGGATGGCTCAGTCGTTAAGTGGCTGCCTTCAGCTCAGGTCATGATCCCAGAGTCCTGGGATCGAGTCCCACATCGGGCTCCCTGCTCAGTGGGAAGCCTGCTTCTCCCTCTCCCACTCCCCCTGCTTGTGTTCCCTCTCTTGCTGTCTCTGTCAAATAAGTAAATCTTTAAAAAATAAATAAATAAAAATAAAATGTCTGCATTAAGTAAATATATGGTAAGACTCCTATCCACAGGAGAGAGGAAAAGCAAAAAGAAGGGATCTAACTGGGAAACATTTTCCCTGTAAGACAGACTCCAAAAGGAGAATTTTCTAGAGGAATAGATTTTTCCAAACGAACTAGGAAGGATGGAATGTAAAAGCTCCAGTAAGAAGAAAACACAAATCTACAGTCTACTGAACCACTGAACTTGAATAAGACAGTCTTTCAAAACTACAGTGAGATATCACCTCATACCTGTCAGAATGGCTAAAATCAAAAACACAAGAAAGTGTTGCTGAGGATGTGGAGAAAAAGGAACCCTCGTGCACTGTTGGTACGAATGTAAACTGGTGCAGCCATTGTGGAAAACAGTACTGAGGTTCCTCAAAAAATTAAACACAAAAAACTACCCTATAATCTAGGACTCACACTACTGGATATTTACCCCAAAAATTAAAAAAACACTAATTCAAGGGATACATGCACCCCTGTGTAAGCATTATTTACAATAGCGAAATTATGGAAACAGTCCAAGTGTCCATCAATAGATGAATGGATAAAGATGTGGTATAGATATACAATGGAATATTATTCAGCTATAAAAAAGAATGAAATCTTGCCATTTGCAACAACATGGATAGAGCTAAAGAGTATAAAGCTAAGCAAAATAAGTCAGCCAGAGAAAGACAAATACCATATGATCTCACTCATATGTGGAATTTAAGAAACAAAAGGGCAAAGGGAAAAAAAGAGAGAGAGAAACCAAGAACAGTCTTCTAACTAGAAAATGAACTGATGGTTACCAGAGAGGAAGTGGGTGGGGGATAGGGGAAATAGGGGATGGGGATTAAAGAGTACACACTTATAAGGGCACCTGAGTGGCTCAGTCGGTTCAGCATCCAACTCTTTTTTTTTCTTTTTTTTTTAGATCTTTATTTATTTGAGATAGAGGGAGAGAGAGAGAGAGCACTAGCAGGGGGAGGGTTGGCGGGAGAAGGAGAAGCAGGTTCCCTGCTAAGCAGGGAGCCTGATGTGGGGCTCGATCCCAGGACCCCAGGAACACAACCTGAGCCAAGGCAGACGCTTAACCAACTGAGCCACCCAGACGCCCTGAGCATCCAACTCTTGGTTGTGGCTCAGGTCATGATATCAGGGTCATGCGATCGAGCCCCACGTTGAGCTCTGCATTCAGCATGGAGTCTGCCTGAGATTCTTTCTCCCTCTCCCTATGCCTCTCCCACTTGTGCTCTCTCTCTCCCTCTTAAATAAGTAAACCTTAAAAAAAAAAAAAAAAAAAAAAGAGGGGCGCCTGGGTGGCTCAGCTGGTTAAGAAGCTGCCTTCAGCTTGGGTCATGATCTCAGGGTCCTGGGATCAAACCCCACATCGGGCTCCTTGCTCAGTGGGGAGCCTACTTCTCCCTCTGCCTGCTGCTTCCCCTGCTTGTGCGTGCGTTCTCCCCCACTCTCTGTCAAATAAATAAATAAAATCTTAAAAAAAAAAAAAGTACACACTTATGATGAAATAAAATTATTTTAAAAACCTAAGATAGTCTTTAAAAACCCAAATGTTTCCATTTTTATAATAATAAATGTTAGAGTGAATTTTCAGAAGGTTTTTGTTTTTCCTTTAAAAGCTTTACACAGGGTGCCTGGATGGCTCAGTTGGTTAAGCATCCGACTCTTCATCTCAGCGTCAGGAGTTCAAGCCCCCACTTTGGAAAGAAAGAAAATAAAGAAAAGCTTTAGATAAATCAGAGAAGAAAAGTTGGAAGTGAAGTCCAAGGTCCTTATTCAACCAATTCATTTATCTGTGAAATCCAGATAAACTTACAAAACCTTATAGTGATGTACACAAATGATGTGTCAGGGTTATTTAGCTACACATAGAAAATGTAACCTTTATGAACCTGACTGACATAGAGGAAGTCTACATTTCCTCTGTGATTTCTGTTGGAATGTGAAGCAATGCCCTAAATTCTGCTCATCTCATTACCACGTGAGGAGCGTCTTAAATGACTACATCAAACTCAACAAGCACAACACAGCCTCTGATACTGAATACAAGAGAAAGGTAGCCACTTCATGGTCCTAGTGACAGAGCAGCTAAATTCTCTCCTTCTTTCATAATATTTCAGAGGGGCTAATCGTTTTTTTATTACTTTAGTCTCTAATCTTTAGACCTGAGAACTGAACTATCCATCAACTTATTTATAGAGCTAAGACAATGCAAAGAAACAAAGAAGAAACAGAGCACTGTCCTTGCTGATGAGAATCTTATCATTTACCTCAGATAAAATATTTTTATTTAGAAAAAAGAAAAACTAAGCCACAAGACAATCAAGGGCATAGACCATTCCCTGGTTTCCAGAGAAAGGACGAGGAGATCATTCAGGTCTAGTGTGGCTAAGGGAAGGTATCAGAGCAGAAGTGAAATTTGAATTGGCACACAGAAGACTGGCAGGGCTTGAAGACGACCCAGATGTTGTAAAGACGAGAAAGGGTAAGAATAATGGTGACCAAAATGGAAAAGCACTGGAAACGTTCTAGGACAGACTGAATGACTGGAATAATTTTCATGCACGGGAGGTAGAAAATGAGAGGGGCAGCCAGGGCTCAGACTATGAGCAGACTGTATTTTCTTTCTTTTTTTTTTTTTTAAGATTTTATTTATTTATTTGACAGAGACATAGCGGAGAGGGAACACAAGCAGGGGGAGTGGGAGTGGGAGAAGCAGGCTTCCCGCGGAGCAGGGAGCCCGATGCGGGGCTCGATCCCAGGACCCTGGGATCATGACCCGAGCCGAAGGCAGACACTTAACGACTGAGCCACCCAGGCGCCCCAGGAGACTGTATTTTCACTTGTGAGAATCTCGTATGACCACTATCTTTGATCCCACCAATGTTACTTACTGTCAGTAACACCACTACTTTTTAACTCCTCATCCAGCAAACTAACACCGGCTAAGGAGTTGATCATCTAACATAAAAGAAAACTCCATATGAATATGGCAAATTTTATTTCAACTCAGTCCAGTGCAAATTCAAATAATAAAATGGGGAACGGGGCAGAAAAATATAGATTTATAAAGGAAGCAAAGAGAAAATATTTGCCCAGAATAGCACTGGAGGTTGCTCCCACTAGTACAGGCTACACACACCTACTCTTGTTTAATGTAGGAGGGAGGATTTCCTCATAGTCGGGGAATGAATCTTGCTACATCCCCAGGGCTCTGGGTACAGGAAATCTCTGAAATGGGTCATCTGGATCTTTGGAAAGACTGATTTAAGTGTTTAACCATCTGGTCTTGAAACATGTAATCTCATGCAACAGACAGGCTATTCTTAGACACTGGGTATGTATGGGCACTCAGCTCTCACTATACCCTGTGCAAACCCAATGGACAGCACTCTCCAGAAAGTCCAATGAGAAAAATCAAAAGCCAATTTAAAGGACTGATATCTTAGATGTCTGTTTTTAAAATAATCTGGCCTAAAGTTAACTTTGAAAAGAGCAGCTACGGAAGATTCTCCGCCATTCCATTTGTAATTTTTGCAAATGTCTCTTCCTGTTCCTCTCGATTCATTTTCTCCCCAAGCCCTGGTAAAGACACCTCTGAATTCCAGGGTTAAAAAAAAAAAAAACAGAACTATGCTGCTACCTTACCATCCTAGCTGGCCCACACTGAATAAAGCAAGCAGCCCATTTTTTATCCTGACACAGTTCTCATGCTTTGAGGTGTGCAGAACTCTACAAGCAGGTCCCAAAGAAATAAAATTTCTAAGCCAAGTTATTCACAGGATGAAATCAGATTCCCCTGGTGAATGAAGGGGGCTGCTTTCAGCAAAAGCACTTCCTTAAACTTTATCCTCAGCAGGTTTCTACCAGGTAGCTCTGGAGTTCTAATCAAGCTATCTGATCAAAGCAACTACGAACAAAGACAAACCTAAGGCTGAGAAATCTTTCCCACTGATGCAGCAAGATTCCTCTGGGTTACCTATACTAAGAAAGCCAACAACAACGAAAGACGATTTCTGATAAGCTGTAAAAATAATCCAAGCCAAAGGAAATGCAAAACCAAGGCCAATGCACTCCAATAAGCCTCGGGATCACAGCCTATTTACCATGAATACGGTCTGCGCAGATTCTTACCAAACCAAGAAACAAAATCACAGCCAAGTCTTACCTTTGAATATCCTGGTATTCAAATCAATTTTATACTGTTTTTGAAATGCTAAAGAAAACCTGTAAAATTACTTCAGCAGTTGCTTCTGAGCACTTACGATCTCTTCAGGTGTTTTGGTTTTTCTTTTAAAACTTCTCAGCAGAAAATTTTTTTAAAACAATGTTCTCCATAAACATTTCTCTGAATATGCAAGAATGGAGGCACTGTCCAGCCAAATGTGCCTTGCAAACAGAGGACAGTGCTGAAGAAACAGGCATTTCTGTCAATTGGGGAAAATAGGTCAGCTTATTTTCAAGTCCACAGTAAGCCTTACTATTCTGTTCTCCTGATGGCATTCTAAGATGACATGAGGATTTCAGGCCATTATTTCTAATTATTCCTTGTTACTCATTTGCATTATTCTATAAACTGCCAGTCCTAAAACAGGCTACTGTAAGTAATAAAAGTCATGCCACATGCATAAACTTTTTTAAAAAAGAGTGGTTTTATTTTACCTAATAAACCTGTATTGATGATAAGGACAGTGTTCACAAAGAAACAGAAGAAACAAAACCAACTTCTAAATCCAGCAAATATTAATAACGCATAATTTGGATCCACAGATTAAAGAACTTAGGACTCACACTAGCAAAATCAATACTCCCATCCATCTTTTCCACTTTCTGGTCTCCACATTTACTTACACACTTGCCTTATTTCAAATGAAGGTAAAAAAAAAAAAAAAAAAGGTCTGAGAAAGACGAAAAAAGTTGACCCTTACAAGAAAGAACAAGAAAGAACATGCAAAAGAGCCTGGAATCAGCTCAATTAATCGTATTTGAAAATCTCCTACACTGAGGTATTTATCCCTGTCTTCTTCTAGAAGAGATGAATATTTGAGTCGATATGTGTAAAACAAACTGGATTTTCTGAATGAAAAGATGTTACATGTAGGCACTTAATAACAAAAAGTTATTAAGGAAAATATTATTTCCTATTCAAATACTAACACCTCAGTATTTGAAAAGCATATTTCAGGTCCCTACTTTGAGGCTACTTAAGGAGATACGGTGGAAAAAGGATACAAGTAGAACTTCTATTTCTTTTTTTTTTTTTTTTAAGATTTTATTTATTATTTGACAGAGAGAGAATGAGAGAGAGAGAGCACACGAGAGGGGGGAGGGTCAGAGGGCAAAGCAGACTCCCTGCCGAGCAGAGAGCCCAATGCGGGACTCGATCCGGGGACTCCAGGATCATGACCCGAGCCGAAGGCAGTCACTCAACCGACTGAGCCACCCAGGCGCCCTAGAACTTCTATTTCTTAACTTGGGTTGCTGAGGGTAGTCACTTCATTAATTGTTCATACCGTGCATGCTTTATACACTTTTCTCTACAGTTTTTTATTTATTTTATTTATTTTTTAAGATTTTATTTATTTATTTGAGAGAGAGAGAATGAGAGAGAGCACATGAGAGTGGGGAGGGTCAGAGGGAGAAGCAGACTCCCCGCCGAGCAGGGAGCCCAATGCGGGACTCGATCCAGGGACTCCAGGATCATGACCTGAGCCGAACGCAGTCGCTTAACCAACTGAGCCACCCAGGCGCCCTCTACAGTTTTTTAAAAGCACACAAATCATATAAATAAATACGCACAAATCAGAGAAATGAAGAAGCAAGAGTACACCGAAATAGCAAATAGAGCTGGGATTTGAACATGGCCCTCTCTCAACCGCTCTGAGCAACCACTGCAATACACTCTCCCCCTTCCCACACTAGGCCTCTGCCTGGGGCCATGTCAAACAGGTGACTCTAATCCTCACTGTAGCCAGCCAGAGAAAATGCTGAGACGCAGTGCCCTAGGGGGCCCGGGATGTAACTGGCAGTTCTTCAGGGCTATGGAGAAGGCTGAACAGGTGACACATCAGACCTTTCAGCCTTAAAACAGAGCAACTCAATTTGATCTGTTTTATATGTTGGGATTCCACATAAAAAAAAAAAAATTCTTTTTAAGTTCTATGGCAGTCTAGGGGTTTTATAAAAGCTCAAAAAACTTCATGACTCTTAAAGACATTTAATGATCAGGCACTTGGTGGTCTGATTCCCAAGATTTTGCCAAGAGACAAGAGAGTCAAAAAGAGCCTCCTGATCTGTGTCCCCCAAACCCTTTCTTCTCTTCCTCTCATTCAGGAAACTCATCCAGATTAGTGACTACTGAGATCAAGAAAAAAGAAACAACTTAGTGAGAGAGGGAGCCCGGTCCACAACCCAGGTCTCCTGACACCATCCCACCCCTTTGCCCCCCAGGTTCTGTCTTCCTACTCTATTATGCTGTGCTGGCCAGAGGACATAAGAACGGAGGAAATAGGCATGTACGGCGGGAGAGGCTGGGGGCAAATCTGTTGAGGGCACTGTCACACTAAGGAGAGTCTGGACTTCATCCTGAAGAAGCCCCAGGATTCTGGACAAGAATGGCATGGTCAGGTCTGGGTTGAAAAGGGGAAATTCTGAGAGCAATCCGTACACACTCACCCTTCCTCCATACTCAGTCTGCTGTTTTACCCCCACCCAGTGGGTAAATGCTTCCCGTGTAAAGGCCATTTCAAACCTGGTCATAATAAGCACTGTGAAAAACAACTGCTCATGATGGAAACGCTGACAGAGTGGTGGTGTAAGATGGCCCTTCGCAAAGCCTTGTCAGGGCCCGGTCTTTGTAATTTAGTGGTGGCTCACAGGAAGCGCCTGAGAGCCAGATTCTTTCTGACTGTGCTCAAGGCCATAATTTCCTTCCCATACTTAAACTGATGACCCTGTGTCTCACTGTCAAGGGAGTTTGCCAAAGGGAAAGGGCAGATAAATAAGCAGCAAAATCCGAAGAAAACTGGCCCATTTGAAAAAAATTCCTAAGATTCTTCTTGGGGATTAACAACAAAAAGACTTCTAGATGAACTGATCTGTTTCTCCAAATGAAAGCCCCTTGAAGGCAGAGCTGGGGAAGCTGGCAGCCAACGCTTTCAGGTGACAGATGCGGAAGCTGAGGAGGAGAAAGGAAGGAAGTCACAGAAGCTGCGGTCAGACCTGTGTGCTACGCAAGGCCTCCCTCCCACCCCCAGCCCCAACCCCAGCCCAGAGTGGTGTCTACAGACCACCCTCAGCCGTGAGATAAGATTAATCAAGATCCTAAAATCAAACTAGGAAGGAGACAACAAGGAAGAACAGTCAGCTAGTACCATGTATTACAGCTACAATCTCCAGCCCTCCCCATACGCATATTTTCAGGAGCTTCTGCTACATTTTCTATATAGGACCTATCTACCATCCATTACTTCAAGATAAATTTCAAACTATAAAAGTAACATGTCCTGTTGGGGAGTCCAAAAATAACTAAGAAAACACTTGTGATCATCTAAGGAATTTAATAAATGGCATTTTCTATAAAATGCTAGCTTCATGATTTTCCCTTAGATAACAGACCAGAATAGTAACTAGCTCCTCCTTATCAACCACCCTTCCCTGAAAGTCCTTAGCTAGTAATTTTCATGAAGATCAATGAGTCACCTCTTATCACTACTGTAGCCCTCAGACTTAGAAGGAAAACAGGCCCAGCCTACTCTTCCCTGACAGCGGTCCTACTGGAGGAAATCACCTTGACCTCATGTATTTGGCTGCTGTTCAGAAAACCATGTCTCTGAGTTAAAATTCTCAAAAATACACTCATGTTAGGTAACAGCATACCTTTCTCAGTTACATACGCACAGAACACCCGCCCTATTTCATCCCAACATAAACCCATGCAGTGTCTCCCTCAATGACCTCACTTCCTACTCCCCAGGTTACACATGGTCCTGGGAACATACTGCAGGTACATTCTTTTGAAACATCGTAAAATCAAAGTACAACAAATAGCTATACCTGACTTCTAACTCACATTAGAAAGAACAGAATACAGAAGTACCCCACCATCATAAAACCTTATCAGCAGACTGATTTTGACTACCCACCGCATCGACTATGTTAAAATCTTAAATGAAAATTTTTATCACCTGGCTAATGTGACTACTACCGTCTGCAAGAGGAAGAGAAGATCTGGTGATATATGAACATGATTCAACTCAACTCCTTCACTTCTGTGCACCTCTTCCCAGTTCCTCAGACCACTCACCTGCTCCTGTATCCATCTGTTATTTTGACTTTCTGTTCAGAGAACCCACTGTGTAAAGGGGCTTAATTTTGCTGTCCATACAAGGACAATCCCTCCCTCTGGCAATCAAATCCCCTCAAGAGTGCAGGTGTCAGGGGCGCCTGGGTGGCTGAGTCAGTTGGGTGTCTGCCTTCGGCTCAGGTCATGATCCAGGGTCCTGGGATCGAGCCCCGCATCGGGCTCCCTGCTCCGCGGGAAGCCTGCTTCTCCCTCCCCCACTCCCCCTGCTTGTGTTCCCTCTCTCGCTGTGTCTCTATCAAATAAATAAATAAAATCTTAAAAAAAAAAAAAAAAGAGTGCAGATGTCAGCCTGTAAACTTATAGAACTTATTTGCACCAAGTACCCTATCCAAACCACCAACCCTTCTTTTCAGTCTTCTCCATCAGGAACATTCCGGGTTACATTTGGATGAAGAGATGATACACACTTCCCTGAGCCCTTTGGCCCAGTGCAGAATCCTACACAATAAGGTGGGCGTTGTCTTGCTGCTGCCTTTTTTTTTTTTTGGAAAGGGGAGGGTTGTTTTGTGTTAACTTGTCAGTCCTTGAATTTATATATTCCTCCACTGTCTCATTTAAAAACTGGAGTGGGCCATTTCAAAGACAGCGATTAAAATCTATGTATCATGGCTTGTCAAATCTTATAATTACATGAGTTCAAAACTTAGGCTACTGACTCCATTTTTCATACTGACTATGTAACAGAAAGCCCAATTCAACCAGTTAAATCATGAGAGGTAAAAGCCTAGTCAGGAGCAATCAAAAGGCACCTGAGCTTGAAAGCTGTACGTCCACATTCCACACTGTTAAGGTTGCACCGAGCAGATGGCATGGATGGAACTGGAATGTGTCCAATACAGCCTTCTCACACCCGTTCTCCATTCCCCCTCCAAACCCCATATTCCTACGGGTGCAAACCTCACTCTATAACCTAATACAGTAAGGCCAGTGTTGTCTGGAGTCACTAAGTTTTATATGTGCTTGCTTCTATTTAAAGACCATTCGATTTTAGGAACTTAATAAAAAGGCCATAAACCTGTATCATTCCAGAAGAATGCCAAGAATGGTAAGTAACCAACTAATACTCTTCCGAAGTGACCTTTATTAAGGGCTGCCTCTACAAGTTTGCCAACTAACATATCAAGAGCCAGTAACATTCCTATCACAGGCTACTCCCATTTTTAAAAAGCAAAGGCAAGTGAAAAGGCCTTCTTCAAGTAACCAAAGCAACTCAAATTCCTACAGTGAAAAGTACTAGTACAAACAGTCTGAAAAGTGGCAAAATCAAAGTTTAAAAGGCCACTTACAGTGCCAGCAAATGATTCAGAAGAATTCTGAGAAAGGTAATACTAACATTTTAGTGGTAGAACACTTGGAGAAAAGCCAAGAGGCCTGGACTTTCTCCCTAACTAGGTCATTAAATCTTGCAAGGGGGTGGCAGGGAGGCACACATGGATACAAACTAGCTAAATGGCATCTCACAGCCAAGTTATCTTGACAGCTTTCATCCGTCAGCAGGACCACTGCACAATGATGTTCTTCACGGAGACAGGTAGGTCTCTTGGGGCTAATGATAACCTAAGTGCACGCAATTATAATCAGACTGATAACAATCAATCCCTACCCTTGGAACAGATACTCAAATTCAACAGCTGAGAGAGACTGTATCTGCTGCCAGGGAAGCTAGATCACCTGGATCCTCACAGCTCAAGTGCTCCTTCCCACAGCTATGCTTGCTTTCTGCAGTCCTTACTCTGTAGAACAGCAAATTATCTTTTATTTATTTGTTTTTAAGATTTATTTATTTATTTGACAGCGAGAGAGAGACAGCGAGAGCAGGAACACAAGCAGGGGGAGTGGAAGAGAGAGAAGCAGTCCTCCCACGGAGCAGGGAGCCCGATGCGGGGCTCCATCCCAGGACCCCGGGAACATGACCCGAGCCAAAGGCAGACGCTTAACGGCTGAATCACCCAGGCGCCCCAGCAAATTATCTTTTAAAGTACAGATCTGATCTTGTCAATCCCCTGCTTAAAAGAACCCTCAGAGCTTCCCTCTGCCCTTCTACTAAAATTCCAAATTCTTATACATCCCAAAATGTGATCTCATCTCCATCATTCTACCTTTTTCTCACTAGACTCTCACTAGACTGTGGCCTTCCTTCAGTTCCCTGGATGACCCAATCATTCGTTCTCATTCAACCATTCAGCCAAAAAATTACTGGTTTTGTAAATTACCTACAATTGCACCAGGCACTGCCCTACACACCAGGGATACAGCAATGAACAAGAGACAAAGATCCTTGCTCACACTCTAGCAAGGGGAAACAGACAATCAGAAAACAAAAAAGTGAAGGAGTTAATGTGGGAATCTGGAGAAAGTGTTTTCTTTTCACGTATTCATTGTTAAGTTGTTAACTCCAAGATGAGGATCTAATGTCTTATCTACTCTGCTCTCTATCCAACCTCAGCACTGAACCTAGTACCTGGCTCAATAATTATCTGCTAAATGAGTAAGTGAATCGGTGTCTAAAGAAAAAAAGCCCCCCCCCAAAAACCAAAAAACAAACAAAAAACCCCAAAACAAAAAAACAAACGAGCAAAAGCTAAAAAGGCATCCCCAAGTAATAAGTGTTACCTCAAGTTATCAGGGCCCCTGCAGACATTATACAGGTTTCAAATTTACTAATACAGTTTATGATCAAGGTGAATTTAGTGCCACTTCAAGAGATATCCTAATAATAACATGCATCTTACCAAGGCATCATCCCAGAAAGAGGTAAAAGCATAAAAAGTGAGAGCAAGGACCTTCAAAGATATAAAGTAATCAAGACATTAAAATTAATGCAGAAAACCAGAATTCATTATTTACTCCAGTGGCGTGTCCCAAACCACTGACAGTTGTGCTAGTAAAAAGCTTATCTCGGATGGATTGTTTCCCTCCAACTTCATTACCACAGCCTTGGTCGTGCCCTTTTCTCGCAAAGCCTGGACTATGGGGAGCTTCCTCACTGGTCTCTCCCAGGTCCAAGAAGTGTGTACTGTCCTGTGTTAATTTTAATACAGTTTTTCTCAACATTTCTACCCCAATTTGACTCTAACCTACCTTTTCAACCTTATTTCCAACTGTCCCTCAACAAGAACTCCACGCTCCAGATCAACTGTTCCCCGAACATGCCTTGCACATTCCCGTTTCCAAACCTCTCCACCGGGTACACCCCTTATCTGGAATACCATTATACTTATCCCCTTTCTGAATTGTTATCAGTTTAAAATAATGCCTTCTCTGCCATTCCCACTATGACAAATTCACCATCCCCAAGCAGTTATAGCATTCATTTGGCCACACTTGTACCTCCTGTACTCTTCTCTGTACCACCAGAACTGAAAGCCTGCAAACTACATTTCCCAGACCCCTTCGCCAGCTGGCTTTCACTTAGGTTCTGCCAAAGGCTGGAGACTAGATGGCAGGAAGAGGGACACAACACTCTTTTCCTGCTTCTGGTCTGTCTGCAGCAGCAAAGCAACTGTGGGGGACTGCAGGCAACTGCACACACCACAGCTTCTGGCACCACCGTCAGCCGAATGCTGGCTCTTGGGTTCCTACTGAACTGCGGCAATGGCAATACGGCTCCAACAGCAGCAGCAAGTCAGCAGCTCTAGACTCCGACGATCCAGCCCAAAGGCAGCCAGCTGGCTTCCTGATCTTTGGTTAACAACCCCCTTCTCCCTTTTGCTTCTCCACACACCCCCTCTTTTCCTCCTTTTGCTCCTCCCGCCCTTCCAATACTTCTGGAACAAACCCCTTGCATTTAAATCCCACTCAGCTTGAAGTGTCTAGAGTGGAGTTTCCACTTTCCTGATTGGGCAATAACTGACACAATAGCAGATAATGAGGAAATAAAAACAGCCGCATCAACTATGATGGAAAAGGAAATATAAAATGGCAAAAGAAGACTACCAATTAAGAAAAAAATCCCACACAACGAAATCCTACAACATATCTCCCTGGGTATATTACAATGTACTTTTCGAGATCTAAAGATTAAGATGCTAGTTTCGCTGTACATTCAGCTATATATAGTATAGTTTAGCTGTACGTTTTTTCTTTTTTCTTTTTTTTTTTTGCTGTATGTTTTTTCAAAAGGAAGTCAATATTGCACCTCTGTTTGACTAACCGAGTTTCCACAGAATAGGGAGAACCCTTCCAAGCGTTTCCTTCTGTCTCCCCAGCACCTCACACACAGGAGGTACTTCTTAGGGATGTGGTGTCTGGTGACTGCTATAACGCTTTGGAATTCATCGGGATTGGGGGATGAAAGCCAAGCAGTCAGTCTAGTTCTAAAAAGCAACTTGAGGGCGCCTGGGTGGCTCAGTTGGTTGAGCGACTGCCTTCGGCTCAGGTCATGATCCTGGAGTCCCGGGATCGAGTCCCGCATCGGGCTCCCTGCTCAGCAGGGAGTCTGCTTCTCCCTCTCCCGCTCCCCCCTCTTGTGCTCTTTCTCTCTCTCACTCTCTCTCAAATAAATAAATAAAATCTTAAAAAAAATAAAAATAAAAATAAATAAATAAATAAATAAATAAAAAGCAACTTGAAAACAAATCTCGTCCAAAGCCCTGAACAAAAAAATTCTGAATCTTTATCAGTCCTGAAATGCAGCCACTAAGAAGGGGGAGACAGAGGAGTTCCAGGGATTTGGGGCAGGGGTAGGGATTTTCTTTTTTTTTTTTAAGATTTTATTTATTTATTTGAGAGAGAGAGTGAGAGAGAGAAAGAGCACAAGAGGGGGGAGCGGGAGGGGGAGAAGCAGACTCCCTGACGAGCAGGGAGCCCGATGTGGGACTCGATCCCGGGACTCCAGGATCATGACCTGAGCCGAAGGCAGTCACTTAACCAACTGAGCCACCCAGGCGCCCAGGGGTAGGGATTTTCAACTCTTCCTTGACAAAGCCACCCCAGAACCTATAAAGGCTAGCTCTATACTTTTGAGGAAGGCCTCCATTTTTTTTTTTTTGGTTAAAGATCTAGCCTGAAAACCCCAATACACAAAACCGCCCAGAATACAGTTTACCTTTCTCAGAAAGATGAACAACTGAGCCAGTCTGGGGCTGATGTAAACCTCCGGCTCCTGAAAGTATCTGTGTTTCCAACCTGCTCAGAGGTCATGTACACATCTTAAGCCTTACCTTAAATTCATTTTCCGATGTTATATTAAACCAAGATAAGAAGAAGTGTTGGAGGGTGTAAATTTTTTTAAAGGTTAAGTAAAAACTCCTAACTCCGGAGGCTAACAACTATTAAAACCATACCTACAGGGGCGCCTGGGTGGCTCAGTCGTTGAGCGTCTGCCTTTGGCTCGGGTCATGATCACGGGGTCCTGAGATCGAGCCCCGCATTGGGCTCCCTGCTCAGCGGGAAGCCTGCTTCTCCCTCTCCCACTCCCCCTGCTTGTGTTCCCTCTCCCGCTGTCTCTGTCAAATAAATAAATAAAATCTTAAAAAAAAAAAAATCATACCTACGGCCCTTCATCACATCCTCTGCTGCTCCAGCTTTCCATTAACAAAAAATGTTTCATGAAATGGAAACCTTAGAAAAGATATAAACCCCAACAAGAGCACAAAAGCAGCTTGACTTCTGCAGATTTCCAGAACTGAGCCATCAACTGTTGTCATTTTCATACTTCATTTACCAACATGCCTAACAGATACATACTTGAACATTTCCAGCCTGTTCTGTTACTACTTCGAACAACTTTACCATAGGAAACCATACCCTACAACCCAATTCAAGTATTTTCCAAGTATTAGGCACAATAAATTCCTTTCAGAGACTGGCAAATGAAAAGTTCTGATAAAATGGGACTCACTGAATGCTTCACAGATAATCAGCTCTCAACAAATTGGAATATATGAAAATAAATCTATCAATTACCATAGACAATCTTATTATTTGATATTTAAGCCAATGCTTCATAATGAGGGGCTTCGGGTTCATTGGTTATGCACCACCTCCTGAGGGCCATCTTGGGGGCAGGTGGGAAAGAAAAGGCCAGTCAGAGCAGGAGTGGCATGCCAGTGTGAGTCTTCTCCCGACTCGGTAAGTGGGGAAGGGGAAGGAACAGAAGATGCCCTAGAACTGGCTTTACGCACACACACACACACGCATGCAGACACCACCAGTTTTCTCATCTCTCTTATACCAGCAAATACTCACTAGCCAGGCACAGCACAGAATAATCAATATGCATGTGGTTTCATTTCATTTTTCACAATAATCCAATGCAGCAGGTTCTATTACAACCCCCATTTTACAGATGAGAAAACAGGCTCAGAGAGGTGAAGTGACTCATTCTAAATCACCCAGCTTCGTGTGACCCTTGCTGCCTGCTTCTGAAGCCTGCGCACCTGGTTTAACCCCAACACTGCGCTGCTGCAAAGACAGGAGGGACACAAGCTGTGCAGCTTGAGCTTTCTCGAGAAAAACTAAAGCTACAAGTGCTAGAATCCACTTACTCTATTAGCAGAGCTTTCCACCATGAGGGAGGCAGGCTCTTTTTTACCTAGAAGCAAAACTTGAATAATATACTCCCCACAGTGATGTGTGAGTACCTTATGTTGCTCAAAGTACTATTATATACTTTGCCTACCAACTTGTGAAACCCACCTGGCAAGGATAGGTATCCCCTTCATTCCCTAGATAAGAACACTGAGACCTAGAGATAACATGCCTCATCCACGGTCAGAAGGATTCAATGTGTTGTCTCCTCAATGGGGACAATGATGTCACCCAAGACGCATAAGAGAAAGAGAATGTCTGCCATAGTCTGAAACACAAAGACCATTTCCAAAGTGACACTCAATGGAAAATGGTTGTCTTTAAACTTCAGTATAATCTGCAATTGAGAATCAATATAGCTTCAGGGGTCTGAGCATTAAATTGTAACTTATACCTTTCTTCATTTCTCAAACCATGGAAGGGACAAGACATGGTAAGTTTTTGCCCTAAACCTTAACTTCGTTTTTTTCCTCACCCGGTCGCAAAAATTAATTTCTACTCACACAGAAAGTATGCCTGAAAAATCACCAAAGAAGTAATTACGTGACTTCACTATTCTGGAAACACTCTTTCAAGGCTCCAGAAAAACTATTTCTTTCATACGGATCATATGGCAATGTTCATATAAATCCTGTGAGGGTTGGCCCCTCATAAGGACAATCATAAAATTAAATACTATGAGAAGAAAAGTCTCAATTTTTAAAAAATATTTTATTTATTTATTTGACAGAGAGAGCAGGAGAGCACAGGCAGGGGGAGCTTGCAGGCAGAGGGAGAAGCAGGTTCCCCACTGTGCAGAGAGCCTGATTCAGGGCTCAACCCCAGGACCCCAGGACCATAACCTGAGCCAAAGGCAGATACCTAACCAACTGAGCCACCCAGGCGCCCCTAAAGGAATTAAAATGCCTATACTAAAAATCAGTGGGTAGGTGAAAATTCATCTCTTTTATCTCAATCTCAAGAACTCACAAACAGTAGATAAAATGGGACACAGCACACAGAAGAAAAGACCTTTCCCTGACTTTTCTTTCACCAAAAGTGAAAAACACCAGGATACAGTGTAAACAATGTCAATTCCATTTAAAGTTTCAAAGAAAAAATCATAATGGCCCAAAGAATGATTAGAAGTGACATTTTATTCATAAATCAAAGCTGCCTTAGGAATTTCACATCACTGTTTCACACTCAAAGTCTCCAACCTCAAGGTAAGAATCTCACTTCATCAGGTCATTTTTGATAAATTCACCAAATCTAAAAGGAAGCCTGACTTTGTCCATGAGCTTCTGAGTTGTGTGGAAATAATTTTCCTTGAAATCCACAGGCAACAGATTGCATCCTAATTGCATCATTTGCTCTTTGTTTTGAGGGTGCTGGGGACAAATCTGAAGGGCAAGGGAGTTGTATCTAAAAATACTTAACCTGGGGGGCCTGGTTGGCTCAGTCGGTACAGCATGAGACTCTTGATCTTGGGGTCATGAGTTCAAGCCCCACATTGGGCCTACTTAAAAAAAAATGAATTAAAACTTCTAAAAATTTTTTAGAAATTAAAAACAAAAAAACAAAAAAACCTCAGCCTAATAAAAAATGGAAGCACATGGAAAACTGCATCCTGACTTTATGATCAAAAAGGCCCAAATCAGTAGAGAGGTTTGGTTTTTCCCAACATGAAATCTTCACCAATGTGAAACTGTATGTAAAAATTTAAGAGCCAATCTGAAATCTTTTTAAAAAATAGGAAGAACTCGGGCGCCTGGGTGGCTCAGTTGGTTAAGCGACTGCCTTCGGCTCAGGTCATAATCCCAGGGTCCTGGGATCGAGTCCCACATCGGGCTCCCGGCTCAGCAGGGAGCCTGCTTCTCCCTCTGACCCTCTCCTCTCTCATGCTGTTTCTCTCTCGCTCGCTCTCTAATAAATAAATAAATAAATAAATAAATAAATAAAATCTTTTAAAAAAATAAAAAATAGGAAGAACTCAACAGAAAGGCAGACACAAACCCAATACAGAAACACTTCAAAAATATTTGTAAGTAAATGTGCTCTCCTCATACATTCTCAGTTGAGAAGACGGTATTACAAATCTATATCCCAATCCTGTTTAAGGGATTCACTTACAATGGAAGGAATTAAGTCCCTGAATCTACCTAAACCCCAGGATCATACTCCTCTATTGGTGCAAAAAAACCCAATCTTCCTACACTAATTTGCTTACAATATGCTATGAAAACCTCACTGGGGATTGGATAATGTAAAAATGCTGGCAGTGACCTTGGTACACATTTTAAATATTTTTAATCTGCTTAAATTATAGGTCAAAGGTAGGGTGGGGGCAGTACTCATAATAAATAACAGAAGAGCACTTTATAATCTTCAAAGTGCTTTCTCATTTAATCCTCACAATAATCCCAAGCAGAGACTGGTGCCCACTGTCCAGATCACAGAATTTTCATGCTGGTAAAGGGACTAACATCCCACCCAATACACTGCACTAGAAAAGCAGCAGGGGGTCTTGTCCGGTTGTTCCCTATTGTATTCTCGAGGCCCAGAAGAGTACCTGGTACATGGTAGATGCTCATCAACGCCTCTACTACATGTTCAAAAAGTCCAATCCAGGGGCATCTGGCTGGCTCAGTTGGTGGAGTGTGTGACTCTTAATCTCGGGGTTGAGTTGGAGTCCCACGTTGGGTGGAGAGAGTACTTAAAGATAAAATCTTAAAAAAAAAAAAAAAAAAAAAAAAAAGCCCAACCCACTTTGCAGAGAAGATAACCCAGTCCAGAAGTACTATGGCACAGCCAGAGCCATAATGCTGGCCACCTGTTCCCCACACTCCTATTTCCTAAGTCAGGGTCGGTTCTTCCCCCTCACCAGGATGTCACTGAGGCTATAAAAGGGTTTCCCAAAATCTCTTTCAGAACTCAGAACTCACACTGGCATCTCATCATTTTTTATGTTTTCCATAATTTTTTTTTAAAGATTTTATTTATTTGACAGAGAGACACAGCGAGAGAGGGAACACAAGCAGGGGGAGTGGGAGAGGGAGAAGCAGGCTTCCCGCGGAGCAGGGAGCCCCATGCAGGGCTCGATCCCAGGACCCTGGGATCATGACCTGAGCCGAAGGCAGATGCTTAACGACTGAGCCACCCAGGCGCCCCATGTTTTCCATAAATTTAACCTACACACTTTTCCTCCTGTAAGCAGGTATTTAGTTCCTTCTTATTCATCAATCTTCACTTTTGTTCCACAACCCTCTATTATGTATAATAATATGTCCCTATAATACGCATATAGGCAGTGCTTACTCTGTACAAAGGACAGTGCCCGTGGAGGATAAAGCTGAATGAGCATCAGTGCTCTAAGGGATTTACAGGTTGATGATAATTAAGATAGGCAGTATCAGGAGGGAGACCTGGACCTGCAAATTATGGGAGAAGGGACAGTCTCAGCAAGAGGGACCAACATGAGCTGACAGAACCTGTCACAGGAGTGTGTTCAGGAGAAACAAGTGGTGCATCTGACTGGAAGACATGGTGCAGGATGAGGAGGCCAAGTGATGATATGGAATCAACCTGTGGGAAGAGCTGAACTTGAGGACAAGAGACCGCCATGTCATTCCACAAGCAGTTTCTCACTCCCTACTGACACCTCTCTTTCCGATTGGTACTATGTCCTCTTTGTGAAAGGGGGGTAAAAGCACACAAATGATTTGGAGTATTCACTCTATATCCTTATTATGTGCTTTTTATTTGGAAAAGTTTTCTTGGCAGTATCTTATTATGATGGACAATTTCAGGATCAAGGGTAACAACTGTGGCTCTACACCCACCCAATGGCTCAATTAACCAAGTAACCTTTTACCAGTTAGGATCCCTTTGACAAACTGATGAAAATTTGGACCCTCTCCCTCAGAAAAATGCACTTACACAAAAAATTCAGGAACCCCGGATTAAGAACCTTTGAGCTAGCAAAAATTATACGACAGGCAAAAAAAAAAAAAAAAAAGACTCAGTTACTATTTCTACTACTAATTAGGAGTACCCAATTTCCCCATTCCCATAAGCAGAATTATCTTTCTTCTGAGTGACACAGTAATTACCCTTAGTGAATAAATAAAATGAGGGAATTTCTCCAAGATTTTTAATTTCTTGTCCACTACTGACAATACAGCTTCCATTTATTGGGCCCTACTACGTGACAGGCCCTCTGCAAAGCAGTGGACATGTAGTATATAATATGAAAGTCCTATATGTGACAAATAGTTATATCCCTGTTTACACATAAGGAAACTGAAATTCAGAGGGGTCAACCCTGACCTGACTCAAGGCAACCTAGCTGGAAAATGGCACAACTGGATTTGGAACTCTGGCATTTTGACTTTCAAAGCCTAGCTATACTACCCCCCAGCAGAGATGACCTTGTCACCATATTGATTAGTGGGAGAGATCAAAAGATACTGCCATCTCCTAGTAAGTAAACAATGAAGTCCAAGGGTCCAGCCGAGAATTACACACCCTCTGGGTGCCCAATAAATACTTGCTAAGTAACTAGGGCAAAGAGAACCCTATACTCTTGACCGGGGGGTGGGGGTGGTGCCAACAGTCTTTAAAAGAGTTCCATGTGTCACAGCCTGGGCTTCACGGTTTCCAACTGGACCTCTCCAGCTTGGCAATGGCCCTAAGCACCTAATCTGTTACATCCTCACATGCAAAGTTTTGCAACATACCAATGAGGTAATGAGATAAGTCAACAGCAAAATTTCACTAAAACATAAAGTTTAAATAATCTTTCCCCTGTGTTTCTACCCTGTACATCCTCCAAGACTACAGCCATGATACAACATGATAGTTGTTCCCATAGGACTACTAGCTACCATTTCTGAGTACTTACGTTGTGTATCACCAAAAGCCTACTTATTTAGGGCCAGGACCTAGTCATCCTCATCTTTATGTAACCACTGCTCAGGTACTTGGACCTAGGAAAGCAGTGATTATTATTTTAAATATGAAGATTTTTTTTATTACACAGTAAGTACAGATGAAAGCTTAAGAGCCACAATGCCAAGCTTCCCCCCAAAAAAGAACATTTTACACAATTCTCCCTTAGATATTCAACAGTATAATTACTTGCAACAAGAACTCCTCCAAGTTAAGTATCACAGAAAAACAAAATGCGGTGCCCAATCTAAAATGGTGAAATAAAAGGAAGACAAAATGAGGCCATGGGTCTCAGTGTTACTCTAAACCAGTGGTTCTAATCTTTTTTGGGTCATGGATTCCTTTGAGAATTTAATGAAAGCTACAGATCCTTTCCACACACACACACACAAAAAACAGAACCAACATGCAGCACATACTCTTGAGAGTATCATGGATACTCCCTCAACCCACTCCCTTAAGGATCACAGACCCTCAGTTCATAGCCTCTGCTTAGAATCTGCATTTCTAGCCACATCTAACTAGAGGCGATACAAATTCACCAACCATTTTGTTTTTTAGAGGTCATACTGACATGAAGGGAAATTGAAGATAGAGGTGATGGCTTTACCACTTGCAACATCTTACCACCCACCACAAGGGCCCCTACTCCTCTTGCTACCCGAGTCATGTTATTCAGCCACAGTAACAAACTGGGGTGAGGATGAATGTAAGAAATTCAAAAGCAGGGACCATATCTGATAGTATTATGTATTCCACCTAGGGTTGTACATATTCTAGATAATTAATTGTTGATCAGTTTACTAAAGAACAGATTTAAAACAACCTACACATTATCTCTTAGGATAAAATGAGATAAATTCACATAGTGTAGGTAAAGATATGCTACATAACTAGCAGATTTTTAAATATTTACCTAAATTAGATCCCTGGAGCTTGATATACAAGAAATACAAGAATAAGCCTGTAAAAAAATGTGCTTTCTCATCTCTGTAGTCTTCTTTATGGCAGGGATTTGGCCATCTATGGGATATATGCTGGTTTACAGCAAACTACAGCCACCATTCCTTAAAGGCATGAGCAAAACTACCAGTGGAGCCTGAGATGTGAGGAATACTGCTTCTTGTTGTGGAACTTTTTTTTTTTTTTTTTTAAAGTAACCTCTACGTCCAAAACTCATAACCCTGAGATTAAGAGTCTCATGCTCCCCTGACTGAGCTAGCCAGGTGCCCCTCCTATGGAGCTATTTAAGAAACATCTCCTGAACATCAAGGATGCTTAGATTCCTGGATTATATGCCTTTTTTTTTTTCTTTTTAAGAGAGAGAGAGAGAATCTTAAGCAGGCCCAGCATGGTATGGGGTTCAGGACCCTGAGCCGAAATCAAGAGTCGGACACTTAACCGAATGAGCCACCCAGTGCCCTGTGGGTTACAGGCTTAGAGATAAAATAATGAAAAGCAGAGCCCCTACTTTCAAGGAGCTTAAGATGCAGTTGGAGAAAGAGAAAAGAAAACAGGCAGTTTGATCACAGAGTAATAAGTACCACATCAGAGGAAAACTCAGACAAGGCCTGACCAGTGAGGGTCAGTCAGAGAAGGCTTTCTGAGAGGAATAAAATCTAAAGAGATTAAAAGAGATCTAAAGAGTTAAAAGAAATTAGTTAAGTTTTTGTTTGTTTGGTTTGGTTGGGGATAGGGGCAGCAGGAGAACACCCCAGATAAAAGGAAACAGTATATGAAAAAGGCCCAGAAGCATGGATCTCTGGGAGAGCTACAGTCACTCAACCTGGAAGAACACTGAATTTATTTATTTATTTATTTTAATGATTTTGGTTTTGGTTTATTTTTTTTTAAAGATTTTATTTATTTATTTGAGAGAGAGAGAGAGAGACAAAGATAGCGACAGCACAAGGGAGAAAAGCAAGTGTGAGTGGGGAGGACAGGGAGAAGCAGGCTCTCTGCTGACCAGGGAGCCCGATGCGGGGCTCGATACAAGAACCCTGGGATTATGCCCTGAGCTGAAGGCAGACGCTTAACTGACTGAGCCACCCAGGTGCCCCTGGAACACTGAATTTAAGCAAAAAAGTGGACAGAGACAGGCAGAGCTCCTGGAGGGCACTTATATAAACAAAATCTATGTATGCTTCCCCCTTCCTAAAGTCACAGCCCTCAAACGCTCTTGCTCTTCTTGGCTTAAACAAACATACGTACATACACACACACAAACCAAAACAACTTATTTTGGAATGACTTTAGATTTACAGAAAAGTTGCAGATTACAGAGTTCCCATATCCCATTCACCAGCTTCCCCTAATATTAACATAACCAAGGTACACGTGTCAAAACAAAGAAATTATCTTTGGTACAAAAACTAAACCACAGACTTTATTTGTATTTTACGTTTTTCCATCAATTCTCTTTTCTGTTCCAGGACCCAATCCAAGATTCCCACATTCCACTTAATTCAAAGACTGAAAAATTCCTTCCTTTACCTCTAAGTACCACAGATTTATCATTTATCATCCCTCTCTCCCATCTCTGCTCCTCATCCCCCAACATCACCAGCCCACTCTGAAGGTAAAACACATCATTTCAGAACACAGTGGAAGTTACCAATTCAGATGATCTAAAATAGGGAAAACTGTTAGGGATTAAAGGAAATTTAACAAAAAATGAAATCAATGACATCTTTACATAGGAAAGATGCATGCACACTCACTCACACACACACACACACGCACACACACCCCCCACATTCACAAAAAGAACTCGGCTTACGGTGCTGCTTCTACTATGGAAAAGAAATTCAAGCAGACCCATTTCTGCTTATTCAAACTTGCCAGCAAATAATAAATCCCTTTAATTTCTTTTCTTCAATACCCCAACCACCCCAAGGAGTCAAGCCAAAATCCCCTGAACGCCCACTCATCCTCAAAACAAAATGCTGGCAAAATCATCTGGGCTACGGAAGAGGAAGAAAGATGATTCATCCTCTTTCCTAGATTTTCACTAAGAACTCTTAAGCGTTAGGACAGAATTCCATTATGTCACAACAGTCTTTATAAAGGCACTTGACCAAAATTAGTCATACTTGTTTCTTTTACATTTATGACCTGCATTCTAAGCCTCCATCTCCTAAAATTCCCAAACCTGCAACACCCTTGATTAATGTTGATTTCTAGAGGGGCACTAGCTGGCTCAGTCAGAAGAGCATGTGAGTCTTGCTGTTGGGGTCATGAGCTCAAGCCCCACACTGGGTGCGGTGATTACTAAAATAAATAAATAAACTTTAAAAAAAAAGTTGATTTCTAGAATTGAAGATGAATCCTGTACAGAAATCACTGCAATGTCAATGAAAACTGGCAATTTTTTTCTACAATTAAAATACAATTGTTAACAATGGTTATCCTTGGAAGGTAGAATTTAAGGAATATTTTAACTTTCCTTATTATTTCAGCCATTGAGAGCTACCTGTCAAACATTCATCAAATACATCAAGGAGCATGGTCCTACGCCAGAGTTAGGAGAAACAAGAAAAAGAGAAACAAACTCTATTTTGTAGAGGATATAGTCTAGATCTATACTCCCCAGGACTTTGGCTATCTAAAGTTTCACCAAAATTAAATAATATTTAGGGACGCCTGGGTGGCTCAGTTGGTTAAGCATCTGCCTTCCGCTCAGGTCATACATGACCCCAGGGTCCTGGGATGGAGCCCCAGGTCAGGCTCCCTGCTCAGCGGGAAGTCAGCTTCTCCCTCTCCCTCTGCCTGCCGGCTCTGCCTACTTGTGCTCTCTCTCTACCTCTCTGTCAAATAAATAAATAAAATCTTTAAAAAAAAAAATTCAGGGGTGCCTGGGTGGCTCAGTCAGTTAGGCGTCTGCCTTCAGCTCAGGTCATGATCCCAGGGTCCTGGGATCGAGTCCCATATCGAGAGCAGGGAGCCTGCTTCTCCCTCTCCCTGTGCCTGCAGCTCTCCCTGTGTGCTCGCTCGCTCTCTGTCAAATAAATAAAAACCTTAAAAAAAAAAAAAAAAGAAAGAAAAGAAAAAAAAAATTCAGTTTCTCAGTCCCACTAGCTACATTTCAAGTGGAAACATAAAGAACAGTGCAAAAAGTTCTATTAGACAGGGCTGATCTATAAAGAAGCCTTAATGCTAATTTAGACCCTGGAAATAGAGAGGGAGGGTCTGGAAAAGGTTTCTGAGAAGATACGTATATATTTGAAATGGTTATTAAAGTGAGCATTCCAGGGGCGCCTGGGTGGCTCAGTCATTAAGCGTCTGCCTTCGGCTCAGGTCATGATCCCAGGGTCCTGGGATCGAGCCCCGCCTGCATCGGGCTCCCTGCTCGGCAGGAAGCCTGCTTCTCCCTCTCCCACTCCCCCTGCTTGTGTTCCCTCTCTCACTGTATCTCTCTCTGTCAAATAAATAAATAAAAAGCTTTTTTAAAATAAATAAATAAATAAAAATAAAGCAAACATTCCAGGCTGGCTGGTGACAGACAGCACATGACACTGGTCCTTCCCTGAATCATGCAATACCAAAATTTCCAGGGCAATTACCCAAAACCCAAAAGCAAAATACTTCAAGGAGGCATTATAAAAACGAACTGGCTTTGATTTATATTTTGCTGAGATAAACTTAGATGAAAATACCCTAAAATGAGAAAACCAGAGGATGAAGTCCAATTAGGACCTCACTAAAAAGGAGGGAAAACGGAACTGGAATTCACTGCCAGATCATCCTGGAAATCTTTAACAGGTAAGCTAAACTAAGGATCAAGGGGACAAACCAAAGAATGCACTATGCTCATCCAAATACCTTTCAGTGGGAGAAACATTTCCCAATAATCGAGGTCAATATGTGAATCGAAGGTGATTAACCCCACAGAGAGAGAGAAAGCATACACACACAACCAGCCCAGTGGAGAGCTGTATAACAATTTGATCCTTTGCGGATAGGAGGAGGGAAGTGTAACCCTCTGGTCTCTGAATCTGACTACACTACCTAGCATGCGCTGCCTCAGTTTCCTCATCCATAAAATGGATACAAGGAGAGTACCTATTTCTGAGGGCTATTATGCAGATTCCTTGAGTTACTACATGTGACGTGCATAAAACAATGCCTGGCGTATGGAAAGGACTAAGGAAGCACTGACTGTTATTACTGCAGGAGTTTCTGAGGACCTAGCTTCACTTGGTGGAAAGGAAAAGGATTTCCCTGGGGGTGAACTCACAGGGAAGAGGGATGTTGTGCTGTCATATGAGGAGGTGGGGTGGTCTGAGAAGTCCAATCCATTCCACGTTGAGCAAGCTTTGTAGACACCTTCCAACCACATCCTATGGGCTATTAAAATGCCCAAAGCCATGGGGACCAGGTGCTAGAACTTCAGCAAGGTGTAGGATTTAGCTGTGGACCCCTGATATACTGACTTAGTATTATCAGTGTTCAATTTTTTTCAAAAATCTCTCTGGTCTGCATAGCTAGACTACTCTATCCTTCATTCAGGCATTAATCAGGCACCCATGACAAGTCAGGCACTTTACAAGGCAACAGAAAAGCACTAAAGGTTTTTAAGCAAGGGAATGCAACAGTCAGGTGTTTGTTTAGTACTCCTTAAGAAAATAAACAAGGGAGGAGCGCCGGGGTGGCTCAGTTGTTAAGCGTCTGCCTTCGGCTCAGGTCATGATCCCGGGGTCCTGGGATGGAGCCCCGCATCAGGCTCCCTGCTCGGCGGGAAGCCTGCTTCTTCCTCTCCCGCTCCCTCTGCTTGTGTTCCCTCTCTCGCTGTGTCTCTCTCTGTCAAGTAAATAAAATTTAAAAAAAGAAAAGAAACAAGAGAGGAAAGGATGCAGAGAAGGATACCTTGTAAGAGACTTCTGCAATCAAGCACAATACCTAACCTCTTGGATTTCCCAATGGACACAGTACTGTGTGTGGCTCCCAATGAATACTTAACTTCCCATTTGAGAATAACAATCCCTATCAATTTAGCATTTACTATATGCCAAACATTTCATTCATTACCTCAGTTTCTCACAACAACCCAGTGAAGCAGATATTAGTATCTTTATTTTACACATGAGAAAACTCAGAGAAGGCTCAGGGAAGTCAAACAGCTTTGTTTAAGGTGACAGAATAAATGGAGGAGTGGGATATGAATATGTCTGTCTGTCTAAATACCTATCCACACATTATTGGTGCTGGCCTGTGGCAAAGTTTTCCCCAGTGTACATAAAATGAGATCTAGAAACATGTATCTACAAATGCCCATATATGGTTGCCAACTTCCTTGAGAAGGGCTACCTTTTATTCTGATAACGGATCCTAATTTATATAATAGCAAGGAGAATTTCTCATTTTTTTTTAATGCCCTCCTTGGCAAAACTACAAATTAGTAAATTTGTATGTGTTTTCCCACTACCACATTCAACTGGTCTATAAAAGCCGAGTCCAGGAACCACTACACTAATAATGGCATTTACATAGCATTTACCATGACCCAGGCATTATTTTAAGCTTCTTCTTTTTTTTTTTTTAAGATTTTATTTATTTATTTGAGAGAGAGAGTGAGAGAGAGAGAGAGCACAAGAGGGGGGAGGATCAGAGGGAGAAGCAGACTCCCCGCCGAGCAGGGAGCCCGATGCGGGACTCGATCCAGGGACTCCAGGATCATGACCTGAGCCAAAGGCAGTGGCTTAACCAACTGAGCCACCCAGGCGCCCTATTTTAAGCTTCTTAAATATACCACCCGTTTTAATTGCAGTGACTCTGGGAGTAGACACTACTATATTCCCCTTTTCATAGATGAGGTGCCTAAGGCACTAAAGTTTAAGTGTCTTGTCTAAGAGCGCAGAGCTGGGAAGAGGTAGGACTGGGACTCAATGGGAGGCCGCCCATGTGCCTTGGTGAGAGCCCCTGAGGCCTCCTCCCTAACATTGTGAAAGCAAACAGACCTCAACCACTGCTATCTGGCCTATGACCTATAACGTTTAGATGTGTGAGACACTTACTGATAAGAACCTAAAACTGACTGCTACCTGGGGGCAAGTTACAAGATAACACATCAATAGCAAGCACTGCTCTGCTGAATCAAAATACCAGCGTGCTGCCTTTGTAGCCTCTAATACACTGTTTACCTAAATGCTTTAATTAACCAAATTGTTCTCTTTCATTCTCCCAGAAAACTGAAAAGCCTTCCAACCTTCCGGGGCTTCCACATTCACTCTTGGCATTTAGTTCTCAAAAAAAAATCTAGAATTACAACACAAAAGCCTTTGTGGTAGGCAGAGTAGGTACTGAGGCTCATTTTATGGACAAGAATTTAAGTTAAAATAAATGACTTGTCCAAGGTAACAAAGTTGGTAGGAAGCAAAATGAAAACTGACGGCAGAAAGGATTCTTTACAAGGCTTGAGGAATCCCATGAATCAAAGACTGCAGAGACTTTTTTTTTCCTGGTTTCCCTCTAAAATGCATACCTTTAATTCAACAAATATTGTGTTCCTACTGACATGTTCTAGGATAAATGTGGCGGGTTCACAGAATAAATGGGGGAACAAAACAGAAAAAAATCCTGTGGCACCTCCAAAGCTATTCAGCAATTTCTTCCTGATGTCTGAATGTAAACCCCCTCACATTTCAACTGAACATCAGGTCTTCTGGTATTCTCCCTCATGAAAGAATATAAATAAGTGTGATTGTGTGTGTGTGTGCAAACGTTTTGTTAATTAACAACAATAAAAACAAACAAGGTAAAATTTTAAATCTCCAAATTATTCCTTATTCAAGATAATACATGAACTTGGACCACGTTCTTAAAAAGTTCTTTCTTGGGGCGCCTATTGGCTCAGTCGGTGAAGTGTCTGCATTGGCTCAGGTCATGATCCCAGTGTCCTGGGATTGAGCCCTGCGTAGGGCTCCATGCTTAGTGGGGAGTCTGCTTTTCCCTCTCCCTCTGCCCCTTCCCCTGCTTGTGTGTGCATGTGCTCGCTTCTCTCTCTCTCAAATAAGTAAATAAAATTTTTAAAAAATTCTTTCTCATAATAAGATGAAATCTATCTTCCAAGTCAAGGTCTTCTTGGGTTGAAATGTTTGATCACACCTAATTCTTTAAGATAAGATCGGGGAAAAAAAAATCAGGCCACTGGCCTTCTAAATTTTTTACTTTCTGGTACCAAACAGGGTGTTCCTCGTGTTACCTGTAAGGGAAGAACTGCTTTTGTTGGGGCACCTGGGTGGCTCAGTCGGTTAAGCGGCTGCCTTCAGCTCGGGTCATGATCCTGGGGTCCTGGGATCGAGCCCCACATCCGGCTCCCTGCTCAGTGGAGAGCCTGCTTCTCCCTCTCCCTCTGCCTGCCACTCTGCCTACTTGTGCTCTCTCTCTGTCAAATAAATAAATAAAATCTAAAAAAAAACAACTGCTTTTAATAAATGGCATATAAACTCTCTGAGGGAGGAGGAGGCAAGTTATGTATAACTAGTACTCTCAACAGTGTAGACACCCAAATATTGGTTGAATGGAGAGGAAAAGGGAAAAACAAAACCTGTCTCCCTGGATCTCTATCCTCCAGAGCTACAAAGTACAGGTCTGTTCCCTCTTCTGCTTAACAGCCCTAAATTATTTACATCTTAAAAGAATCTTGGTTCATAAATGGGAAGATATAACTAAGGCATGTCCATTCTTGATTTTGACCAAGAAAAAGACAAAATAATATACTAATGGATTCTCTCTCTTAAAACAAGCATGGGAAGGAGGGGGCACCTTGCTGAAAAGAGAACTGAGGGGTCAGCTATGCTATGGGCCACAAAGTAGACTTCAGTTCTCCTCATCTCTGGGGTGCACTCAATTCTATAAAGTGTATAGCATGCAGGAGTCCGTATAGAGCCAAGGCTCTGAACCATGCTGCTTCCGGAACCTACTAGCTGCGTGACCTTGGGTAAGTTCCCTCTGGAAGCCTCAGTTCCCTGGCTAAAAAATGAAATACTACCTACCTCAGAGGATTATTGTGAGGAGGATACAGGGAACACTCAGCAGTCTCCTGATACACAATAAGTATATTGTTGCTATTAACTGGTAATGCCGCTAATAATTCAATTATTGTCCTAAGAAACGGTGACTGCATTCACCTTCAAAGGTACTAGAGGCCAACAGATCTATGACTAATTTCTTGCTTTTTAGCTCAATTTTTCCTTCATGTGTTTATAATAAACACCAAACATAATACAACCATACAGCCAAAACAAACAAACAAAAAAAACAAAAAAAAACAAAAAAACCCAAAACAAAACAAAACCCTTTTGTTAAAAAAAATACTAAAATCATTGTGGAAAACTCAGGAAAAAATTTTTCACTCAAAATTCTACAACACAGGAGCGCCTGGGTGGCTCAGATGGTTAAGCGTCTGCCTTCAGCTCAGGTCATGATCCCAGGGTCCTGGGATTGAGCCCCGCATCGGGCTCCTGACTCAGCGGGGAGCCTGCTTCTTCCTCTCCCTCTGCCTCTCCCACTGCTCATGCTCTCTCTATCTTTGTGTCTCAAATGAATAAATAAAATCTTAAAAAAAAAAATTCTACAACACAGAGATAAATACAAACAGCACTTTGGCATGTTTCTTTTACTTTTTCCCCCATATATATTTTAAAATAACTGGAATCATAGTGTTTATAGTTCTATATCCTGCTTTTTTCTCATACTTAATTTTATTTTGTGTGTACTTTCCCATGTCAAGAATTCTCCAAAAAACTTCCTTTTTAAATGACTCCATACTTTTTCCATAAAGCAACCATTCCCCTAAGATTAAAACATTTAGATTGTTTATTTTTTATACACATCACTATAGTTAACATCTTTGTATACAATCCTGGTCCTCATCTTTATTTCTTAGCCCATATAGATTCCTATAAGTTGATAGAGGATTTTATCTTTTAAAATATTGCCAGAGGGGCGCCTGGGCGGCTCAGTCGTTAAGCGTCTGCCTTTGGCTCAGGTCATGATCCCAGGGTCCTGGGATCGAGCCCCGCATTGGGCTCCCTGCTCCACAGGAAGCCTGCTTCTCCCTCTCCCGCTCCCCCTGCTTTTGTGTTCCTTCTCTCGCTGTGTCTCTCTGTGTCAAATAAATAAATAAAATCTTAAAAAAAAAAAAAAAAGATATTGCCAGGGCACCTGGGTGGCTCAGCCTGTTAGGAGTCTGCCTTCGTCTCGGGTCATGATTCCAGGATCTCGGGATCAAGCCCTGCATCGGGGTCCCTGCTCAGCGGGGACCTTGTTTCTCCCTCTGCTGCTCCCCCTGCTTGTGCTCTCCCTCTCTCCCTCTAATAAATAAATAAAACCTTTAAAAACTAAATACAAAATAAAACATTGCCAAAATGCTTTCCAGAAAGTTCACACCAAGTTTTTGTGCCTGACAGTCCCGATCGTACCACCAGCAGTGACCACTACCTATTTCTTTTTAATTCCCAGCAAAGAGAGACACAAAAACCTGAAATTACAACACAAATAGGGAAGATCTGTTATTAAAAGAATGCTTCCGTCACCTGTGGTAATTTGTACCAGGTCACTATTATCCCTTTTTTTTTTTTAAGATTTTATTTATTTATTTGACAGAGAGAGAGACAGCAAGAGAGGGAACACAAGCAGGGGGAGTGGGAGAGGGAGAAGCAGGCCTCCCACTGAGCAGGGAGCCCAACGAGGGGCTTGATCCCAGGACCCTGGGATCATGACCTGAGCTGAAGGCAGACACTTAACCGACTGAGCCATCCAAGCGCCCCCTATTACTCCATTCTTTTTTTTTTTTTTTAAGATTTTATTTATTTGGGCGCCTGGGTGGCTCAGATGGTTAGGTGTCTGCCTTTGGCTCAGGTCATGATCCCAGGGTCCTGGGATCAAGTCCCACATCGGGCTCCCTGCTCCTTGGGAGCCTGCTTCTCCCTCTGCCTCTCTCTCTCTGTGTCTCTCATGAATAAATAAATAAAATCTTTAAAAAAAAAAAGATTTTATTTATTTGACAGAGCACAAGCAGAGGGAGACAGAGGGAGAAGCAGGCTTCCCGCCGAGCAGGGCACCGGATGTGGGACTCGATCCCAGGACCCTGGGATCATGACCCGGGCCGAAGGCAGCCGCTTAACGACTGAGCCACCCAGGCGTCCCCCCTATTACTCCATTCTTGATCAGATATGTGACCTTGAACAAACGTGGAAAAGTTACAAATATCATTCTATACAATTCACATTCCTACAGTAAAATCAGGACTTAAATGCCTCCCACATGGAGACGCTCAAATAGTTTTCAACTTATTAAGAAGTGTGTGGAAAAGGAAATGACGCCCCATCATATAAAAAAGAGGTTTGGACAGTGTGTAGAAAATTCAGAAATGTACACTTTCAGATTTATGTACTTTTCTCCATGTAAGTTGCACCTTAATTTTTTTAAATAAAAAAAAACTTAATGAATCATGGAACACTACCTCAAAAACTAATGATGTAATGTATGGTGATTAACATAATAAAATTTAAAAAAACTTAAAGAGTATCTGTACAGAAAAAATATATGTATTTCTTGTATTCACAAAGAACATGAAATCACAACTATTTTAGCTAATGCTGCCATTTTTAAGCCTTTATGGCTGCTGGCTAATGCTGGGCATATGCCAACAGCAGAGACTCACTGCCTGAGCACTGAGAGGCCTTTTTCCCTTTTTCCTCATTTACCAAAGGTTTTATCTGCATTCCTCTAGTGACTGACCAATCAGAGGGAAAAAATCTCCGAGAAGTCAGCAGCATTCAAAAAGTATTCAATTATTTCAGGCCATTAGAAATGGTATCACAAAAGCAGCATGCACCAGCTTTCCACCTACAAACTTAACATTTTTGGAAAATAAAGACCTAGCGATACTTTTATCACCAAGCATTTAAAGTACACTACTCCCAGTGAAATAATTCCCTTGAAGTAAAAGCCACTCTAGTTAAAGATGCAGATTTTGAGAATCTAACAATCTTGTATTAATGCAGTACTGGCTTTCATTTGTACACAATCAATTTGTTACTGAACAAAGAATCCTTTTTAATTGCCCATGGCAATTAACAGTCATCATTTTCTTTTGTCTTATTCCTAACTAGTGCAGGCTATAATAAAACCATGATTTTGACCTTTCTTTTAAATGGAGATGGGGAGAAGTACAATGCAACTTTTTTTGTGTTAATTTTTTACACTTCAGGAGGCTGTTAGCTGTAGCTGGCCAGCACACTTTCACTCCAACATTATTTTTGGTTTTTTTTCACCCCAATATTATTTAATAACTTCGTGATTCATGAAAAAAGCATTGTAGTGAGTTCCACACAAATAAGTCAAGGGGCTAGGTGTAGTTTTGTCTGTACATTTCTAGTTGCCTAGAGAATTTTCTCAATTGAAAATTGTCAATTAGGAACCACTCAGATACTTTTCTACTTACCAAAGAAAATACAGACTTAAGGAGTCATTACATGACCAAATATGTCTATCTTACTATATTACTTCTTTTGGACAACTTATATATATATACATACGAAATATATATACGTATGTACACACACACACGTTATACCCGGGTGTGAATCCAGGTCAGAAATCAAATGCTCGGGTGCCTGGGTGGCTCAGCTGGTTAAGCGACTGCCTTCGGCTCAGGTCATGATCCTGGAGTCCCCGGATAGAGTCCCACATCAGGCTCCCTGCTCAGCAGGAGGTCTGCTTCTCCCTCTGCCCTCTTCCCTCTTGTGCTCTCATTCTCTCTCTCTCAAATAAATAAATAAAATCTTAAAAAAAAAAAAATCAAATGCTCGACTTTCTCAACATACTGGCTAGATAAGCTGGTACTTGGTATAGTGTGCCATAGAACCAACTGTGTGCTCAGTAGTCTGTGAATACGGAAGCCTTTAAGACTATTAATGTGGGGATGCCTCTCAAGAACGCAGAAATTCATGAGAATAGTCTATTCAACATATACTCCCTTCAACCCACCGTATGTTATATATAGCTAATCATTCACAACTGACTATAAATTCCTTAAGGGGATGAACTATAGCTTATTCTTATATCCCAGAGAAACAAGGCAGACTAATAAAATAAACACAGATCTTGGAATCAGACAGACACAGATTCATAACACAGCTTTCAACCTCTTAGCTGTGTAACGCTGGTCAGGACACTTACAATATCATGTATATTTGAGGATTAAATGCTGACTAGGAGGGCATGCCCTCTGAGCGTTTAAAGCCTAAAAATGGCCACTATAGTTGGTGCACATCTCTCCACCCATCTACCCCCCAAAAGAGAAAAACAAAAAGGCTTTGGCACCTGTTTGGGTTCAATCAACATATATGTAGTGGGGGGCCTACTACAAAATACCTACAAGGTATTTTGCTAGGTGTGACAGGAAATAAGAGATACATGATGGTCCCCACCCTCAAGGAACTTACTATCTGGAGAGAGGAAACAATCAAGTATTATTAGCTATAAAATAAGGCAGAACGGGAACGAACTAGTATAATCCCTTCATTTTTCAAACGAAGAAACTGTAGCCAAGAGAAGTGAAAATGATTTGGCCAAAGTCATACAGCTAGTAAGCAGCAGAGCTGGGGCTAGGGCCTGAGTTTCTTCATTATCAATTCAACATTCTTTACACCATAGGAAGCTGCCTCTCAATTGTTCAAATTTGATTTCCAACTGCAAATATTACCATAGTGACCGGCAAAAGGACATTTTCCAAATAAGAATGCACAGACACTAGGAGAGCAAAAAAAGGTATGAAATACCACAGATGCATAATGCAACAGTCACAACTGCCACAAATTTCATAAAATGAAAATGCTCATTTCAATAAAGGAAGATGAAGGAGATAGGCACGCCTGGCTATTTTCAACTAAAGTAAATATTACTTTCCTGTGATGATGGTTCATGGCTGAAAGTACCTGGTTCTCTGCTAATATATCAACTTAATGGTTCATCTTAGCACCACAGAAGCAAATAAATGAAAATTAGACTGACAGATGCCAAAAATTATTTTCAAGAATTCTTCATAGACAAAACCTCATTAAAGCATTGTATCAAATATTAAATAGAAATAAACTTTCAGGAAGATGAACATGAATGATTTGTTTGCATTTCTTAATACCAGCAATTCAAGTGCTATTCAGACACTGCTATTTGAGAGCCTAGGTCAACAATGACTCAGCTTGAAAGATTCCATACTGCTTTTAAAAGAGATGTATGGTTTTAGTTATGTAGTGAATACAATCTGGATGCCCCTTTCCCCCAAAATTATAAACTAATTTTCACATGAATGGCTGGAAAAGAGACAATGTTTATGTTTGAAAAAAGTATACAACAAAGGCAATCCAGTTCATTTTACTGCATTCCCCAGAGAAAGAGCACTTACCCCCAATTCTGGGCTACAGGATTTGATTGGGGGGGGATTTGCGGGGGGATGGAGAGGTTAAGAGTAGCACCAGGAGTCCAGTCCGAGTCCCAGCTCTAACTTGGTACGTGGTTCAGGACAACAAGAATCCACAACCAGAGCTGGACAGCACACTAGATTTCAGACTAGGAATGTGAAACCCAGAGAGGTGAAGTGATTTGTTCAAGGTTCCCACTAATTAGGTTAAGACCAGAAGATCTTCTGCGTGTACTTCCAATACTCCTTCAATTGTGACGGGAAACCTGTTAACCATGCCCCGTGCAAGTTCATTTCCCCATCTGTAAATCAGGAGGCTAGACTAGGCACGGGTTTTCAAGTTGTGTTGTGTGTCCAAGTTGTTTCAAGTTGTTGTCTGTCCAAGGGATTTCTGCTAGTCACCTTCCCTCTTCAAGTAAAGAATCTCCAAGTTACATATTTCAAATAACATGAAAAAGAAATTTTAAACAACTAGACTAGACGGTCAATAAAATGTCACATTGACTGGGTAAATTAAGACACCTAGCTGGTGAATGACAATAGTCACAGCAGATCACAGGAAGGCCCTGCAGGAAGCTCAACACCTCTCAGAAGGCCCCCACAAACTGAAGATGTGAAAGCAGAAGATACCAGAGGGAGATGGACAAACACTCTCACCGCGTCAATCTCCAACGGTATTGACCTGCTGTGTCTCCCTGTCACACAGAGACTGCAGAAACACCTATGAAAGCTGTAGTTTACGGTCATCTGTGAAACCCTCACTCTTCCCAGGCTGTCTTTTGCCAAAAGTTACCATCAGGCCCACAGATCTGCACATGGACAACTTCTTCCGTGTAACTCGTATCAAGAAGCTTGACTCTCTTCTGATTTTTTTTTCCACTGTCCTAAATGCTTTGGCCTTCATCGTGCCAAGAAAAAAGAGAAGATGGGTAAGGGAAGGGGGACATGGTCAAAAGAATAGTTTAAAAAAAAAAAAAGAAGAGAAGAACTTTGATCACACTAGTATTACAAAGATTTTCTCGGCACTGCAGGAGCCCTTGAAGACCTGTTACTACATAGAAAACAGTCATCTACTGCCATCTCCTGCTCCACACCCCACCCCCGACTGGCATATTAACTGTTCCAGAAGGCCAAGGCTACCACCTCCGATTTCTGTAGCACCCAATTCCATCATGAAAGCAAATGCTGACACTGAGGTTGGAGCCTCTGCTACCATCAGAGAAATCTAACAATCTTTTTAACACCAGTTACCAGTTTAGGAAGAAAAATCATCCCTTTGTTCTTCTGTCCCCTCTTCCTATTATGTAAACTTAGGCTTTGGCCATGCAGAAACTTTGTGTGCTGTCAGTGATGTTAAAACTCTAAAACACAAATTTAAGCAGTGCTGCACACATAACTGTCTTAACTAGCTAACACTTCCCCATTAAGAATAAATAACAACTATTTATACCAACATGGAAAACATAAATTCTAAAATTCAGAGACTGAATCATGATTCACAAGGCCAAAATTCAAAAATGAATGGAAATCAACAGAAAGATGAACCAAAATTCTTTAAGTCAATAATGGTGGTGGGGGGGAATAATAATAATGGTGAAGATACATGCTGTAGATATTTAAAATTACCACACTCTGCTTGTCAGAAACTTTAAAGTTCTAAGAACTCAGAAGCTAAAGGAACCATATGATCTATGATCTAGCCCCTCTTACTGTATCATAGACAAATACCCTAACATTTGATGAGTCAATGGTCCAATTCTGTAGATAATAGTGAATGCTTTTTTATTTCAAGTGTTCACACAGAACTATTTCTAAATAAGTGCTGAAGTAAACAAAGTTTGATCATAGCTCAGTTAAGAAATAAAGTCCTTCCAGTAAATGCTCATTCACAGCTGGATGGCTGCTTTAATATGCAATTGCCCTAGGCCACAGGGGGAAAAAAATCAGGCTTTTGATTTACTTAAGAAATAAATAAATAAACCTAGAACATTCAAAGGTTCCTTCTCCCAAGTTAAGGACAGAGAATGGTTAGATGTCTTTTCTGTTAAAAAAAAAAAAAAAAAAACACCTTTTTCTCTGAATAGATTTCCTAAACCCCACCCCCACCATAAGACCACTGAAGAAAAAGCTCCAAGAAAGGTAGCTAAGGTACATTTCTCAGGTAATAAGACCAAAAATCCTTTCGAATCAGCCAGTTCCTCGCACCCTTTCCTCACTCTACCAAATCAGATCACTCACAAGGCTTGGGGACTGTCAGGGCCCACCCACATACACCAAAGAGCCCCCCCACCCCCAGCATGGATCTGGCCAGAGGCATTCAGCTCCTGTGGCTGGGAGCGCCTGCAACACCAGAGGGCAGAAATGTGAGTGACACTTGGCACTCTCTCTTTCAACAAACAACCGCAACGGGCTTTCCAAACTCAGGCCGTAATCATTTTGAAGACCAGGACGCTGGAGCCTTCCTGGGGCACAGGTGAAAAGAAATAAGCCCACCCTCCCAAAGGTCACACTGCAAACCAGAGGCCATTAGGGAAGAAGGCAAGACTACAGCTTCTGCAGCCCCAGAGCCGTAAACACCAAATGGGGCTATTACCCCCTGTGGGATTGGGGAGAACTTGAGAACTAGCACTTCCCCAGCCAGAGGTAAAACAAAAATAAGACTGTCATGGGGGGGGGGCAAAAAAGCACACTTCTAAGTTCTTCTAAGGGGTGCTGGCTTGGAGGTGGAAGGGGGGAGAGAGTACAACTGTCTCTTTACAATAGCTCAGAGAAGGAGGGAGGGAAAGTGAGAAAGAAAGACCTGTGAACAGCTGCACTCTCCCGTTCCAAAGGACACAAAGCTGCAAAGCCCAGGGATCTGAAGGGGCTGGGGAGCAAGATGTGAATGAGGAAAAAAGGGGGGGGCAATGGAAACAGACCTACCCCTCACCATCACTAACCTTGGTAGAAGTAGGGAAAATGGGGGCGACAATCCCACTCCAGACAGCAGTAACCAGCCAACCACCCCCCACCTATTTACCCAGATCTCAGGATCCCTGGGGATAAAACCCTGAGGGTCAGGGTGCCCAGTGAATCTGCAGTCTAAACCAGAGCCTAGAGAACCCTAGGCCCAACCCAGCCCCTTCCCCTCCAAAGCTGAGGACTGGAGGCTAGAGGAAGACAAGCCTCAAGAGGGGAAGCACTCAGTGGGAATGGGCGGGTCACGGGTGGAAAGCTGGGAGCCCCCCCACCCCCATTAGGTTAGGTTCCTGACAGGAACCTAATGGGAAGAGAAGGAGATTGTCAGGATACAAACGGAAAGACAAGGTGAGGAAACAAGTCAACGAGGAACGGAATTAGGAATTGGGTATCAAAAGGGAGGGAGAATCTATCCAAGAACTGAAATGGCTCCAAGAGGGAGCTGGGGGGGTGGGGAGGCAGCCGGTGATAGGAAGGAATGGTTGAGAAGATATCCCTACTACTGGGCAGCCCTGGGAGAAAGAGAACTCAAAAAGGAGCTAGAAGGCAAGACAAAGGAGGGAGAACAAATACAAGAAAGGAAAGAGTGGAGGTTGAGGGCTGAATCAAAATGGGGGGGGGGGAGGTCAGGTGGAAAACTTAGAATTGAGAGAGACACAGGTGGGATGCAATTACCAGAAGACCAGGATTAAAGAGAACCACTCCAAGAAGGAACAGCAATAGTAAAGCTCAAATGGGTCAAAAAGATAGGTGGGCAAGTGGACAGCTCCAAAAGGAGCAGAGCTGGGAGACAAAACGTTAGAGCGGATGCGGCAGAGCTGAACAAATGAAAGAGCAAGTGCAAAAAGGATTTGGGGCAGGTCTATGAGATGCAGCGAAATGGGAAGGAAAGGGGGCGATGGGTCGGAGAAGTTATCAAAGATTTAGCGTGGTAAAGGGCAAGTCTAAGAAGGGCCAAAATGGAGAGGAGAGGACTTAGAGAAAGATGAGGCTGGAAGCAGGTCTCAAGCAGAGAAGAAGTGAAGGGGAAACAGGTCAAAGAAAGGGGGAGCAAATGAATGAGACAGCTCAACAGTGCCAATGAGGAGGTGGAGAGGAGAGGAAACCTCAAGGAGAACACTGGGCAGCACTGAGGCTGCGGACAGGCTGAGTTAGAGAGGTCAGAGAAGTGAATGGCAGAAATGAGAGCTGCAGGGTCATAGAGGGGGGAGGAGGCTGCTTCAGGGAAGGCAGAGTCGAAAAGCAAGCAGGTTAGGGGGCACAGCAAGATCTGAGATTGGGCAAAGGGCAGATCGGGTAGGTAGAAAGGTCTGGAAGAGAAAAAAAGGGTCTGAATGGCAAACGGGAGCAAGATCTGAAAAGGAGAGGAGGTGAGCATGGTGCATCCCAGTCCGAGAAGGGGCAGGGGACTGAACTGAGAGGCATGGAAGGGTCGGAGAGCTTGGAGGCATCCCGGGGGTGCAGCAGGTTCCGCGAGTGGGCAGTAGGGCCCAAGAGGGAGATGGAATTAAGTCCAAGGAGAAGACCTAGGGGCAGCAGTGCCAAGATGAACAAGGTCTCGGATGGATCGCCAAAGAGGTGGAACCGCGGGTCCTAGAGGGACAGTTCCCGGCGGTGCAACAGAGGACGGATAACAGTAGATGGGTCAAAGAAGGGAACAGATCTGGAGGGTGGTGAGATTGGATCGAAGAGGGGGCAGGCAGGCGGGTCACGAATCTCAAAGTGAAGGTCCAGAATTAAGGGATACACAATGGTTACTGAGGAGGTGGGTCCCAAGAGCACTGCAGAGTCCATGAGGGGCGAAGGGCATTACTGAGGGGCGGAAGAGGGACGGGGGAGGCGCAGAATTGGGAGCAGAGTGGCTTAAGTGAGGAGGGGGTGGCCGAAGCAGACACCGAGATCCCAAATGGGTCGGAAGGTAGGGGCAGACGCGGGGACAGCAGGGCTGGGGCGAGCAGGGACAGGTCCGAAGGGCGGGCGGGCCCCGCGGGCCGGGCCGCACCGCGAAGCAGCGGGGCCGGCGGGGCCCGGGGGGCTGGGGGGCCGGGGGGCCGCTCCCTCCCCTCCCCCTCCGGCTCCTCCATTGTTCGCGGGCTCCGGGCCCCGCCGTCCCCGCCTCCCCTTGGACCCCGCAGCGGGGCGGCGCCCGGCCTCGCCGCCGGGGCCCGCGAGCTCGCGCACTCACCAGCTGGGCGCCCTCAGCGCGGCTCCGGCCTCCAGGATCCCAGCAGCGGCGACGGCGGCCCCGGCGCCATGTTCTGCTGTTCCTCGTCCAGCGGCGGCTGAGGCGGCGGCGGCGGCGGCGGCTCCGGCGGCGGGGGGCCGGGCGGACCCTCCCTCGCGGGCTCCCTCCTCCGCCTCCTCCACCTCCTCCTCCCGCCGCGCCGCGGCTCTCCCTCGGGGCGGGGGGGCGGGGAGGGGAAGGGGGGAGGGGCGGGAACCAGGGGGAGGGCGGACCAGCCTCGCTCGCTCGCTCCCTCCCTCCTTCGCAATGGCGGCGGCGGCGCCTCCTTCCTGCAGCCGCCGCTCCCGCGCGCGCACGCTCCTCGCTACTGCGCGTGCGTGGCGTGCGAACCGTTGCAGGAGGATAACGGCCCCTGGGCGCGCGCCGCAAGGGGATAACCGGCGCCGGGCAGGAGACGAAGCGAGGGCGTCTACGCGCCTAAGGGGCTCAGTGCCACTACCGCGGCCTCTGGCTGGGAACGGGCGCGGAGGCCATAATGTGCGTGCGCCTCAAAGAAATGCCGCTACTGCGGTGGCTGCGGCGCGAGACAGCACCAGGCAGCCTGCGACCGGGCAGAAGGAATGGGTGGGCAAGTGCGCGTGCGCGGGAGGGACTGCCTGGCGCGAGGCGGAGGGAGTGGCCCGCGGGAGTAGCGCGCGCCCTTGCGCGCGCCAGAAGCAGCCGATCCCCTCCTGGCGGGGGCTCGTGGAGAAAGCGGGAGGGGAGAGGCACAGCCCGGCTTTGGGGGCGGGGGCGAAGGGCGCGATCCCGCTCGCGCGGGACCTGACCAGCCAATGGGACGCAAGGGGAGGTGGGTTTGCCGCGCGAGCCTCAGCCCCTGGGATAACGGAGGAGGTGAGATGGAGCGACGTAGCGTGGGGCGGTGGGGAGGTGCTGAGGAGAAGGGAGAACACCCAGCGAGGGAGTTGATTGGGGAGCACGAGGAGGCGTGGCCCGTCTCAGCCCATTCCAAGCCTGGCAATTTGTCGTTCCGGAAGAAGGGGCAGGGCTAGGGAGCGCGTGCTCTTTCCCTCGGCAAGTGAAGAAAATCTGCAGGCAGCGCGCACGTTGATACGACTTGCTCTGGGTTCTGTGATCGCTCGAAATCCGGGAGAGGGACAAGGGTCTGCTCCTGCGTGCAGGCCTGACCTCCAAGTCAGCATTGTGCAAATGACTGCAAATCAAATGTCAGTTCCGGCCCGTGCAGTGTAAACAGTAGTGATGGGAAGGGGCACCGCCATAACCTTTTAAGTTCTTCTGAACTGAGGAGGGGTTCCTCTGGGACCCCTCCGGAAGTACGCATGGTGGAAGATGAGCGCTCTGGGCACCGAGTCAATATTTACGGAATGCATGAAGAAGGGCTGTTGCCTATTATATTTTGCGTTTATTTCCTCACAAAGTGGATTAATAATTGTACCTCCCTCATAGGGTTGCTGAGAGAATTAAATGAGATATATTTGTAAAGTGCTAAACTTTATTTCTTTTTATTTTATTTATTATTATTTTTTATTTTTTTCAAGTAATCTCTATGGCCAATATGGGGTTCAAACTCACACCCCGGAGATCAAGAGTCACATGCTCCACTGACTAAGCCATCTAGGTGCCCCTCATGACCGCAAGTTTTAAAATATCCATTAAATAAAGGTTTTTTGGTTACTGATCAGAGTCCTTTCCCTTGACTTTTTTAACTTAGCGGGTTTTAGGCATATAATCTTGATTTTTAGATGCCTGTGACTGTTTTTTGTTGTCTTAAAAGTCTAAATTCTGTAAGCCAAACTAATCAAGTGCATGGCCCAGGTTTTCTTTACGCTGTCACCGCAAACCTTGGTTTATAAATGATTTTGAGATCACTTAAGGGAACAGCAGATTCCCCACAAATCAATATCTTTATAACTCCAATGCAATGTTCAGGTGGTTCGATTCTTGGAAAGACTGTGAACTGACAGCACCCACAATAAAGAACACTGGCTTCACTCTGGACCTAAATGTCCCTCTCCCTGTCTTTTGGAGCCTGTCAACTCTACCTTGTCCTTTGAGTCTCAGCTTAACATCACTTCCTCAGAGTGGCCTCCCAGATTTGGTCGGTCTGACTCCTTATTTGATGAAAACAGTACTTTATGCTAGATGACATTCTAAAACACTTTAAACATATTAACAACTCACTTAATCCTCAACATCTTATTTGTAGGTTATAGTTGTTATGGTTCTACTAAACTAAAACACACGGAGGTTACACAGCTAGTCAGTGGCAGATTTGAAATTAAACCCGACAGTGGGGGTCTGATGACTACAAACTTACTACTTCTTCATAGCACTCCACCAGGGCCTGAAGTTCTGTATTGGTATCCCCATTTTATGTGTGAGCCCTCTGAAGGCAGGGACTCTGTCTGGCCATTTCTTCAGTCTGGTAAATGGCCCACAATAAATACACCTTAATGAATAAATGAATGAATCCCATACTAAACAATGGGGATGGCTGAAAAGACAGAGTCCTTGTCTAATGACTAACTCCTACCCCTCTTTCTGACACTAGTTCATATGACCCCTCATCCAGAAGGCCCTCCTAACCCACAGGCTTGCTCAGGCACTCCCTCTACACTCCCAGAGCCCCTTGGGGTCCTCCATCCAATCCCTGACCGCTCTGGGTTTTCCCTGTCTGGTGATGGGTCTTTCTCACCGGACTGTGAACCCCGTGAGGGCAGGGCCGGGACTGTCTCAGCCAATGTTGATGTATCCAACACAGGTCAAGGCACGAGGCAGGGGCTCATGCAGTGTTTCCTTGACTGAATGATCGGAACTTTCAAGGGGCAAGCCTTCCCAGCTCTGCAATTCTTTCCAGTGCGCTGGAGGGCCGGTGTTAGCTGAACAAGCCTACCACAGGAAGCAGGCTTCCCTGGGGGCAGCCGCCCCTGCACACCCGGCTAGCCTCCACTCCAGGATAAATAAACAACCGAGTAAACAATTAGCTGACAGAAGTGTCGACTGCTGGCCTGGGCCTCTGTCAAGATTTACCAAGCATCACCCAGAAAGGCCCCAAGGACTGGATGTCACACCAGCCAGAGAGGCCGGGTAGCTACGAGGCGGGATCCGGGGTGCTGGACCCTGATCGGAGAGAGGCACAGCCAGAAAAATTCACAAAAGAGTTTTGCAAAGAGGGTGAATGTGCTGGAGCAAATTCTCTCTACATTCCTCAGAGCCTGGAAGAAGCAGACAGGGTGGAGACCAGGTCTGCGCTCGTCCAAAAGTCAGTGAGCTCACAGCGCCTCCTATAAACCGAACTGGGGAAGCAGCGTCTCGCTGATGCCGCGGGGGATGTCAGAGAGCGCTGAACTCTTCCGCCATTGGTCGGAAGGGCAGCCAATCGCGAGGAAGGAACTTGAGGCGGGGATGCTCGGATTCACTGCTGGATCCCGTGGCCCCGGCCAGTGGCTGACAGGTAGTGGGCACGCACTAAATAGCTGATGGAAGGATGGATGATGAACTTCTCAATTTCTATAGAATTTGAAAATGGAAAGATGACATGGATACCGAGAAGTGTACAGCTCGACGAATAATTAACAAAGAAACACACCGCCTGTAACCTGCACCCAGATAAACAGAATGTGACCCACCTCTCAGAAGCCCATCCCCCGGACCCCGTCCAGTCACTCCCCTCCCCCCACGACAAAAATCTATCCTGATTTCTATGGCTGTAGATTATTTTTGCCCGTTTTTACATTTTATATAAATGAAATTATACCAAAAATGGCCCCTTTTATTTTTTTTTTAAAGATTTTATTTATTTATTTGACAGAGAGAGACACAGCGAGAGAGAGAACACAAGCACGGGGAGTGGCAGAGGGAGAAGCAGGCTCCCCGCGGAGCAGGGAGCCCGACGCGGGGCTCGATCCCAGGACCCTGGGATCATGACCTGAGCCAAAGGCAGACGCTTAACGACTGAGCCACCCAGGCGCCCCAAAATATGGCCTATTTTAATCAACATTGTTAGATTCATCGACGTTACTGGATGTAGCTATAGCTCGTTCATTCTCAATGCTGTGTAGTATTCCACTGTGTGAATGAAATACAGTATATTTATCCATTCTATTGTCGGTGAACATCTGGGTAATTTCCATTTGGGGGCTATTATGAATAGTGCTGCTCTGACAATCTAGAATATGTCTTTTGATAGGGTGCCTGGGTGGCACAGTTATGGTTAAGCGTCTGACTCTTGGTTTGGGCTCATGTCATAATCTCAGGGTCATGATTTCATGAGATCGAGCCCCCAGTCCACTCCTCGCTCAGTGTGGAGTCTGCATGAGATTCTCTCTCCTTCTCTTTTTGCCATTCCCGCTCGTGTTCACTCTCTCTCTCGAATAAATAAATAAATATTTAAATAAATATGTCTTTTGGGGCGCCTGGGTGGCTCAGTCATTGAGCATCTGTCTTCGGCTGGGGTCATGATCCCAGGGTCCTGGGATCGAGCCCTGCATGGGGCTCCCCACTCTGCGGGAGGTCTGCTTCTCCCTCTCCCACTCCCCCTGCTCGTGTTCCCTCTCTCGCTGTGTCTCTCTCTGTCAAATAAATAAATGGAATCTTTATAAATAAATAAATAAATAAATAAATAAATAAATAAATAAATAAGTAAATAAATAAATAAGTAAGTCTTTTGGTAAACATATGTATTTGTTTCTGCTAGCTACGTACCTGAGTGAAATGGCTGGTTACCGAGTGTGCGTGTGTTCACCTTCCCCAAAGTGGATGTACCAATTTCCATCACAGGAGTTATGTGTAAGAATTTCAACTGCTTCACCTTTTCCATCTTTTTAATTTAATTTTGGCCATCCTAATGGTTGTGTAGTTGTATCCTTTGTAGTCTTAATTTGTCTTTCCCCAATGATTCCTGAGGTTGAGCATCTTTCCATGGCTATATAAGCCATCTGAACAGCATCTTTTGTGAAGTGTTGTCCAAGTCTTTTGCCCATTTCCCCACTGTTATAGATTATCTTCTTTATTTATTTTAAATTATGCAATACTGCATGAATTTCTTGTCCTTGCAAGAAATTAAAATACTCTAGATAAAATTCAGTCTCCATGGAGTATTCAACCCCATCCCACTTACCTCTTCAGAAATGTGTTTTCTTCCAGACCTCTCTATATACTCACATGAATGCAGCATAGTATAGTGGCCCGAGGCATTGACTCTGGAGCCAGAATGCCTGGACTAGAATCTCACCTCCACCATTTACAATAGCTGTGTGACCTTGGGCAAGTTACTCAACTTCTCTGCACCTCAATTTCCTCATCTTTAAAATGGGGCTGAGGGCACCTGGGTGGCTCAGATGGTTAAGCGTCTGCCTTCAGCTCAGGTCATGATCCCAAGATCCTGGGATCGAGTCCCGCATCGGGCTTCCTGCTCCTTGGGGAGCCTTCTTCTCCCTCTGCCTCTCTCTCTGTCTCTCATGAATAAATAAATAAAAATCTTTAAAAAAATAAAATAAAATGGGGTTGATAATATTAATACCTAACTCACAGGCTTGTTTTGAGGTTTCAATAAGCGAATTGCTTAGAAAAATGCCTGGAACATGGTAAATGCTGTACTGGTGATAGCTACATCTGAGTTGTGAAGATTTTTTTTTTTAATATAAATCTTGTAACATTTTCATTGTGGTATAATGTAAATAACATAGGGCTGCCTGGGTGGCTCAGTCGGTTAAGTGTCTGCCTTCAGCTCAGGTCATGATCCCAGGGTCCTGGGATCGAGTCCGACATCAGGCTCCTTGCTCAGTGGGGAGCCTACTTCTCCCTCTGCCTGCCGCTCCCCACTGCTTGTATGCGTGTTCTCTCTCTGACAAATAAATAAATGAAATCTTTAAAAAGGATAAGTGAAATCATACATTTGTTCCTTCATGTCTGGTTTATTTCACCTAGCACCATGTTTTCAAGTTTCATCCATGTTGCAGCATGGATTTGAATTTAATTCCTTTTTAAGATTGAATCATGTTCCATTGTATATATGACATCTTGCTTATCCATTCATCTGTTAAGAAACATTTTGGGGTTTTGGCTATTGTGAATTATGCTCTAGGAACGTTGGTGTACATGTATTTGAATCCCTGTTTTCAGTCATTTGGAATATATACTTAAGCATAAAATTGCTGTATCATGTGGTAATTCTACATTTAACTTTTCTGTGGAACCACCAAACTGTTTTCCACAGTGGATGTACCATTTTCCATTCCCACCAGAAATGTTCAAGGGTTCCAGTTTTCCCATATCCTTGCCAACACTTGTTACTGCTTTTTGTGCTTGGTTTCTTTTGTTTTTGATGATAGCCATCCTAAACGTTGGGAAGTGGTATCCAATGTGGCTTTCATTTGCATTTCCCTGAAGACTAGTGATGTTGAGCACATTTTCCTATCCTTATTTGCTGTTTGTATATCTTCTCTGGAGAGATGTCTATTCGAATCCTTTGCCCATTTTTAAATTGAGATTTGTTGTTGTTGGGCGGCAGGAGTTCTTCATATATTCTGGATATCAATCTCTTATCAGATATATGCTTTGCAAATATTTTCTTCCATTCTATGGGTTGTCTTTGCACTCTCTTGATAGTGTCCTTTGATGCACAAAAGTTTTTAATTTTAAAGTATTTTATTTATTTATTTGATAGAGAGAGACACAGCGAGAGAGGGAACTCAAGCAGGGGGTTTCGGAGAGGGAGAAGCAGGCTTCCCGCTGAGCAGGGAGACCGATGCGGGGCTCGATCCCAGGACCCTGGGATCATGACCTGAGCCGAAGGCAGACACTTAACAGAGCCATCCAGGCGTCCCCAAAAGGTTTTAATTTTGATGCACAGTTTTTTTTTTCTTGTGTTGCTTATGTGTTTGGTATCAGGTGGATCACATAATTTTTAAAAGGAAAAATGTGGTAGACATTACCTTAGCCAAATGATCAAACTCACCAAGAATGAGACAAACCAGCATCACACACCCCTCATGGGATACTCTGAGAAGAACATAGAATCTTTCTGTGATATTCCTGCCCCAAATGTCAAACCTGGATCTAATCATGAGGAAATACCAGACAAAACCACATGAAGGGACATTTTGTTATGTAACTGATGTGGACTCTTCAAAAATGTCAGTGTCTTGAAATACTGACAAAGCAAGGGGACTGTTCCGGATTAAAGAAAGCTAAGGGAACATGATAATTAAATGCCACCTGTGATCCTGGATTGGATTCTGGAACAGAAAAAAATAAAATAAAATAAAAAATAAAAACCCTAGAGGTGCCTGGATGGCTCAGTCGGTTAAGCATCCAACTCTTGATCTCAGCTCAGGTCTTGATCTCAAGGTCATGAGTTCAAGCCCCACATTGGGCTCCATGCTGGAGGTGGAGCCTCCTAAAAGAAAGAAGGAAAGGAAGAAAGGAGGAAAGAAAGAAAGAAAGAAAGGAAGAAAGAAAGAAAGAAAGAAAGAAAGAAAGAAAGAGAGAGAAAGAAAGAAAGAGAAAGAAAGAAAGAAAGAAAGAAAGAAAGAAAGAAAGAAAGAAAGAAAGAATCTATAAGGTATATTACTGGGATGATCAGGGGTATTTTAATATGGATCTATATTAGATAATAGTGTAGTATTAAGGTCAAATTCCCTGAATGTGATAATTGTGTTGTTATGGAAGAGGTTAAGAAGGAGAAGTCCTCGTTTTTAAGAGGAACATGTTGAAGCATGAAGCCTTTTGGAATGAAGGGGCACAACGTCTGCAACTAATTTTTTTTTTTAAGATTTTATTTATTTATTTGACAGAGAGAGACACAGCGAGAGAGGGAATACAAGCAGGGGGAGTGGGAGAGGGAGAAGCAGGCTTCCCGCGGAGCAGGGAGCCGGATGCGGGGCTCGATCCCAGGACTCTGGGATCATGACCTGAGCCCAGACGCTTAACGACTGAGCCACCCAGGCGCTCCTGTCTGCAACTAATTTAAAACAGTTACAATACGAGCGCCTGGCTGGCTTGGTCAGTACAGCATGCAACTCTTAATCTCAGGATCGTGAGTTTGAGCCCCATGTTGGGTGTAGAGATTTCTTAAAAATAAAATCTTTTATTAAAAATGTTTCCAGGGCGGGGCGCCTGGGTGGCTCAGTCATTAAGCGTCTGCCTTTGGCTCAGGTCATGATCCCAGGGTCCTGGGATGGAGCCCCGCATCAGGCTCCCTGCTCCGCATCGGGCTCCCTGCTCTGCAGGAGGCCTGCTTCTCCCTCTCCCACTCCCCCTGCTTGTGTTCCCTCTCTCGCTGTGTGTCTCTCTGTCAAATAAATAAAATCTTTTTTTTTAAGATTTTATTTATTTATTTGAGAGAGAGAATGAGAGACAGAGAGCACGAGAGGGAAGAGGGTCAGAGGAGAAGCAGACCCCCCGCTGAGCAGGGAGCCCGATGTGGGACTCGATCCCAGGACTCCAGGATCATGACCTGAGCTGAAGGCAGTCGCTTAACCAGTTGAGCCACCCAGGCGCCCCATAAATAAAATCTTAAAAAAAAAAAAGTTTCCAGGGCATGTGGGTGGCTCAGTTGGTAAAGTAGCTGCCTTTGGCTCAGGTCATGATATCGGGTTCCTGGGGTATAGCTTGCATGGGGTTCCCTGCTCAGTGGGGAGTCTGCTTCTCCCTCTCCCTCTGCCCCTCCTCCCTGCTTGTACTCTCTTTCTCAAACAAATAAATAAAACCTTTTTTTAAAGATTTTATTTATTTATTTGCCAGAGAGAGAGAGAGCAGGAGACTATATCCCCTGCAACATTAATCATCGGTTGGTTAATTTCCACTCACCTTCTGATCTCAGCTCAAATGCCACTCCCTCTAGGGAAGCTGTCCCTAACATTTCAGCTAGGTCAGGTGCCTCTGCTATAAGCTGTTGTGGCAGCCAGGACTCTAAGATGAACTGCAACAATCCTCACCAGATATTCATGTTCCTTCCTGTATAGGATAGGGCTGATCTGTGTACCAACAAGATATGGCAGAAATGAAAGGGTGTGACATCTGAGGCAAGCAAGGTCATAGACGATATTGCTGCTTTGGCCTTGCCCTTTCTTGGATCATTCACTCTGGGGGAAAAATAGCTGCCACATGAGGACACTCATGTGTCCTTGTGGAGAGGTCCGCCTGGTGAGGAACTGAGTCTTCCCATCAAGAGCCAGCATTACGGGTGCCTGGCAGCTCAGTCGGTTAAGCATCTGCCTTTGGCTCAGGTCATAATCCCAGGGTCCTGGGATCGAGCCCCACATTGGCTCCCTGCTCAGTGGGCAGCCTGGTTTTCCCTTTCTCTCTGCAGCTCCCCTTGCTTGTACGTGCTCTCTCTCTCTCTCTGTCAAATAAATAAATAAAATCTTAAAAAAAAAAAAAAGAGGGTGCCTGGGTGGCTCAGTTGGTTAAGCAACTGCCTTCGGCTCAGGTCATGATCCTGAAGTCCTGGGATCGAGTCCCACGTTGGGCTCCCTGCTCAGCGGGGGGTCTGCTTCTCCCTCTGACCCTCTTCCCTCTCGTGCTCTCTGTCTCTCATTCTCTCTCTCTCAAATAAATAAAATCTTGAAAAAAAAAAAAAGAGCCAGCATTAATCACCAACCCTAGGAGTGAGCCATCTGGGAGGAAGATCCTCAGCCCTAATCAAGTGTTCAAATGACTAAATTCCCAGCTGATGTCTTTTTTTTTTTTTTAAGATTTTATTTACTTATTTGAGAGAGAGAACACCAACATGAGCAGGGGAAAAGGTAGGGAGAGAGGCAGAGGGACAAGCAGATTTCCTGCTGAGCAGGGAGCCCAGCGTGGGGCTGGATCCCAGGACCCTGAGATCATGACCTGAGCTGAAGGCAGACACTTAACTGACTGAGCCACCATGGCACCCCTAGCCCCGAGCTGATGCTTGACTACAACCTCATGAGAGACTCCAAGCCAGAACCATCCAGTTAAACTGCTCCCAAATTCCTGACCCACAGAAACTGTGAGATAAGAAATATTTACTGTTTGCTAAGTAATTTTTAAATTTATTTGCATAATGTCCTTTATGTCTATTTCCCCAGCTAGACCATGGATGTTGACAGTTTGGGGACAGTGTCTGTTTTTTTGATACCTGTTCATTCATTCATTCAGCAAATGTTTGCTGAACACCAGACTTGTGCCAGGCTCTAAGCTGAGCACTGGAAATCAGGGTTGGAACTAAGGTGAGGCAACCGAGGTGTTCAGAGAACAAATTTCAAAGAAATGCTCACTTTCAGGCTCATGCAAGAGCTGGGTAAGCACCTAAGAGTGAGTGCCTTTTTAAAATTTTATACCCTGGTGACCTTGTTTACCTTATCTCGGTCCCAACCCTATTAGAGCAGTTCACAAAACAGAAATGATCCCTAACCTTTTTTTGCCCTTGCAATAATTCCATAGCTATGTATTAGTTCTTCTGCTAATACTATACTTTAATTTACATTGTTCTATGATATGCTTTGTTTTGATTAGGGTTAATTCTTTCCTCGGTATCAATAGTAATACTTCATTGAGTGCTTACAAAGTTTTACCATGTTCTAGATGATGTAGATACGTTAATAGACAGGGTCCCTGCCCTCAACCACCTAATGGGAGATACAGACAACACACACACACACCCCAAATAAAATCATTAAAAATTGTAATAAAGGGGTGCCTGGGTGGCTCAGTCGGTTGAGCGGCTGCCTTCGGCTCAGGTCATGATCTTGCGGTCCTGGGACTGAGCCCCGCGTCGGGCTCTCTTCTCCGCGGGAAGCCTGCTTCTCCCTCTCCCCCTCCCCCTGCTTATGTTCCCTCTCTCGCTGTGTCTCTCTCTGTCTAATAAATAAATATCTTTTTTAAAAAAGAGCATTCATGATATTAACTACTATTTATTGGGCATTTACTATATGTCAAACATAGTGATAAGTTCTTTGGAAGCTTACCGAAGCTTTATTCATTTATTTTTAAAAAGATTTTATTTATTTTGACAGAAAAAGAGAGAGACAGCGAGAGAGAGAACACAAGCAGGGGGAGTGGGAGAGGGAGAAGCAGGCTTCCTGCCAAGCAGGGAGCCTGATGCGGAGCTCGATCCCAGGACCCTGGGATCATGACCTGAGCTGAAGGCAGACGCTTAACGACTGAGCCACCCAGGCGCCCCCTTACCGAAGCTTTAAAACAACCCTACCGAAGTGACCCCTTGATCAATCCTGTTTACAGATGAAGAAATAGAATTAAGAGGTTAAGTTGTTGTCCCAAAGTCCCCCAGCTAGGAAATGCAATGTCAGGATTTGTACACATTTCTTTTTTTTTTTTTTTTTTAAGATTTTATTTATTTATTTGAGACAGAGAGCATGAGAGGGAGGAGGGTCAGAGGGAGAAGCAGACTCCCCGCCGGGCCGGGAGCCCGATGTGGGACTCGATCCCGGGACTCCAGGATCATGACCTGAGCCGAAGGCGGTCGCTTAACCAACTGAGCCACCCAGGCGCCCCTGTACACATTTCTGACTCTCAAAATCATTCTCTTAAACCACTGTCCATCTCCCACAGGGAGACACTCAGCATATTTTGAACAAAGCACTAGGTGAGCGCGGAGTTACATTTCGAGCTTCCACAGCCCAGTTTCTTACTTAAAACTACTATTTCCAGCATGCCCTTCTCGCCTTGGGAAGATGGGGTGGACTCAGGGCTACCAGAACTACATTTCCAAGAATGCAACTCCCCGTCGCTGGCTGTTACGCATGTCGTGAATTGTAGTCCTCGGAAGAGACATTCGCCCGCAACTCCCGGCATGCATTCAGGGTCAGTACCTTGTGGTGGGAAAAAGGACAGTCGCGCGGCATGTTGGGAAGCGGGACCGGCCCTTTTCCCAGGCTTGCAGCCGGCCTCACCAAACGCATTCTTAATACTACAGTTCCCAGTGGGCTGTGCGCGAGAGGGCGGGCGAGTTCTTCTGCCGGAAGTCCTCTCTAGCCCTGGGTCCCCTAACGGCTGCGCGAGCCGGAGCTGCCCAAGAGCCGCGGGACCGGGGCCGCTGGGGTCCGGACGGGGGTCACCATGGTAACGGGGGCGCGCCCACGTCGGGGCCGGGGGGAGGGTGGGTCCACGTGCAGGTACTCGAGGCTCGATCGGGTACTGACAAGCCTCCCCTGCCGCGGTACTATGGTTTGGGCCAGGCGCGGGCTCTCAGGATTGTGACCGGCCGGAGGCCCGGGAAGGGGGCAGCTGGGCGGTGATTCCGGGCGCGGGAGTGCACCGGGGGTCTGGAAGCCAGGGGGCATTAGAGACCGGGGGCCAAGGGGAGGGGGCTGTGCGGGAGGGAGACATTGGAGATGACTGAGGGGTGGAGGGTTGAAATGGGGAGGCAACTCGAAAGCGGGGTCTCGGAGGTGGGGGGCAGGAATTGGAAGTGGGGGAGGGGGCGTCCCAAGGGAAAGACGCGTCTCAAGAGGAGGGCTCTTGGGAGCGGGGCAGGATTGTTGGAGAATGGGAGACACTGGGATTGGAGAGAAGGGGGTCTTCAGAAGCCGGAAGCTGACATTGAAGGCAGAGAGGGGTTGGTGAAACGGGCAGGGTACTGCTGATGAGAGAGAGAATCTCAAGGGGAAGAGACTGGGCGCTGGAGAGGGGAAGTAGGCTACTGTAGGGAATGGGGCTTTAGAGTCAGGGGAAGTGTGTTGCAGAGCGGGAGAAGGCTTGGAGGTAGGGAGTGGATGTTTGAAACGGAGCGGTGGAACAGGTCTTTCCAAGAAGAGGCGTCTTGGGTAGGGAGCAGACATGGAAGTGTGAGAGTTGGAGATGGAGCTTTTGGAGCAAGGACTGGGCTTTGGATTTGGCTGCCCTCCCCTAGGGTGGGTCTTTGGACTGTAAGCAAGGATTCTTTGAGAAGAGAGCTGGAAAAAGAGATGAATGGTGGTGGGTGTCAGAACAAGGAGGGAGTCTCCCCCACAAACAGGGTCCTTGAAGGCAACATGTGACCTTTGGAACGGGGGAGAAGATTGGCCTAAGAGGAGTGATGTCCTAAGTAAAAGGCCTCCTGAGGCCTGGGAGAGGGGATTGAAACCCAGAAATTGGAAGTCAAAAGGGAACTATTTGAGGGGAGGGGGCTTGGAGACAGGGAAGGTTGGGAGGTGTCCAGAGGGAACATCAGAGGGGTGAGGATGCAGGAGGGAAGGCACCTCTCAGGGTAGATTCCCAGAGGTGGAGAGATTCTAACTGGGAGAAGAAACACAAAGAGGTGTTATAAGGGAATTTGGGGGTAAGAGGCAGGGCTCTCCCTCAACCCTTTTGGCTCTCCTTACGGTATGACCCATGTATCTCTGGCTCTGCCCCCAGGTTGTGGCTGCCTGGTGGGGTTCCCCCCTCCCCATCCCCCTGCCAGGCCCATGCTCTTTCCCTTCCTACCCAGGACCCCTGGCCTGCTGGGAAGTGGTTTTCCCTGGCTCAGCAGAATGGGTTCTTGGAAGGAGAGTGTAATATCCTGTTCTTGTCCTGCTTGATTGGTCGGGGGAGGGAGGATAAAATATCAGAGAATGAGGCTTAGGAAAGAGAGTGGACTCCCAGGAATGGGTATGGGCTCCCAGAGGGTAAAGCGTTCCAGAGCAAAGCCTTTGGACTCCCAGCTATGCTTTGTGGCTGTGAGCCTTGCTTTCTTCATCTATAAAATGGGTCTACACCTGTCTGTCTCAAACAGAACTGGGTCCAAAGGCAGGCCTCCTACCTGGGTGAACTTGGGCCTTGGTTTTCTTTTTCTTTTTTTAATTTATTTTTATTTTTTAAAAAGGTTTTATTTATTTATTATTTATTTGAGAGAGAGAGAGAGCAGGAGCTGGGGGAGGGGCAGAGAGAGAGGGGGAAGCAGACTGCCTGCTGAGTAGGGAGCCCCATGTGGGGCTCGATCCCAGGACCCCACCAGGATCATGACCTGAGCCAAAGGCAGATGCTTAACCGACTGAGCCACCCAGGCACCCCGGGCCTTGGTTTTCTTAAAGCTAAGTGATGGTGAATTATAGTACCACTAAGAACTAATACTTGCAAGTCACTGTGCTACACCCCTTACGTTTATTAACCCGTGTGACTGTCTTATGAGGGAGGTGCTCTCCTTACGTACATTATACGTAAGAAGAAACTGAGGCCCAGAGAGACTAAGTGACTTGCCTGTGGAAATACAGCCAAGAGTGCCAGGATCCATTCAGGCTCTAGAGTCTCTGTGCTTAGCCACTTGGACAAATGCATCTCCGTCATCATAGCCCATTATATTGAGCACTCAGTATGTAATAGGCACTGTGCTAAGCACTTCTAGCATTAACTCGTTCCGTTTTCATAGTAGCCCTAGGAAGGTTGACCTGGCTTTTCAGAATCATAAAAACAAATTTCCTAGCTCTCACTGCTGATAATCACAGCTGACACAGCGCGTGATCTGAGCCAGGCACTGTTCCGGATACTTTTCATATCTTGTTTTCATCTTGTCACACTTTTATGAGGCCCAATTTTCCAGGTGGGTAAACTGAGGCACCACGCAGTTACATCACTTGAGAAGTGGCAGATGCTTTGGGAAGCCATTTAGCAGTGGCTGAAAAAAGTTAGATGTAGCGTTACCGTATGACCCAACGATTCCCCTCCTAGGTATATAGCCAGGACAAATGGAAACATACGTCCATGTAGAAGCTTGTATGTGAATGTTCATAGCAGTCTAATTCACAATTACCAAAAAGTGGAAATGACCCAAACGTTCTAATAAACAAAACAAGGTATATCTATCCAGTGGAATGTAATTCTGCCATAAAAAGAAAGGAAGCAGAGACACAAGCTACAACGTGGGTGAACTTTGAAAACATTGCTAAATGAAAGAAGCCAAATACAAAAAGGCCACGTATTGTATGATTCTATTTATAGGAAATGTCCAGAACAGGCATATCTGTAGAGAAAGAAACATTCCTTGTTGCCAGGGGCTGGGGTGGGAGAGTGGCTGCTAACGGGTGGGGATTTCTTTTTGGGGTGATGAAAACATTCTGGAATTAGTAGTGATTTTTCCACAATTGTATGAGTATACAAAAAACCACTGAACTGTACACATCTTCAATGGGTGAATTTTTAAGAATTGGTAAGTAAAAAGAAATAGGGGGATCTCCAGGATTCAGACCAAAGAAGTCTGAAACTCAAACAGTTTTTTTTAAGTTTTTATTTATTTATTTAAGTAATCTCCGCACCCAACGTGGGGCTTGAACTCACGACCCCGAGATCGAGACTCGAACGCTCCTCCAACTGAGCCAGCCAGGCGCCCCTGCAACTCAAACATTTATTGAGTGCCTGCTGTGTGCCAAGCTACTGAATTAAGTTTATAAACATTTGACCTGCAAGACACCCTGCCAAGATTGATCTAAGGAAACTTATTTTGCCGGTGGGGAAACTGAAGCTGAGGGGGGGCGGATCCTTTGTCCAAGGTCAAGCAGACAAGGGGTAGTGGAGCCTGGGCCTCAGGGCCCTGGAGCTGACAGGGGAGTTGACCTGTGGAAGCAGTCCTTCCCCTGGGGTGTTGGGACGTGGCCAAGCAGGCCTGACCAGGCTCCGAGGAGAAGTCCAGAGCGGGAAGGGCATGGGCCCTACCTACCCAGTGGGCATGGGCGGGGCTGCTGCATGGGACTACCAGCTCCGGCCAGCTCTCCCGGCTGCTCTCACTTCCTCTTCCTCCTCCTGCCCCCAGATCCGCTTCATTCTCATCCAGAACCGGGCTGGCAAGACGCGCCTGGCCAAGTGGTACATGCAGTTCGATGACGATGAGAAACAGAAGTTGATCGAGGAGGTGCACGCCGTGGTCACTGTCCGAGATGCCAAACACACCAACTTTGTGGAGGTGATGCTCCCCCCATGCCTCTCACACTCGCTTTTTTTCCTTTGACCCTCCTTGCCAGCCGCTTGCCCAAGCTCTAACTGCAGTAACCCCTCGGAACCTCTTTCCTTCCTACGTTCATTCCCTCGACATGCTTTTAGCTTGCTGTCTTCCTTCCTTTTTTTTTTTTTCCAAGATTTTATTTATTTATTTGACAGAGAGAGACACAGCAAGAGAGGGAACACAAGCAGGGGGAGTGGGAGAGGGAGAAGCAGGCTTCCCGCTGAGCAGAGAGCCCAATGTGGGGCTCGATCCCAGGACCCTGGGATCATGACCTGAGCTGAAGGCAGACGCTTAATGACCGAGCCGCCCAGGCGCCCCTGTCTTCCTTCCTTTTTGGGGAACTTTTCATTATGAAAATTTTCTTTTCTTTTTTTTTTTTTTTAAGATTTTATTTGTTTGAGATAGAGTGTGAGTGAGAGAGCACAAGCAGGGGGAGTGGCAAAGGGAGAGGGAGAAGCAGGCTCCGCAGGGCGCCGTATGCAGGGCTCGATACCAGGACCCTGGGATCATGACCTGAGCTGAAGGGAGATGCTTAACCGACTGAGCCACCCAGGCGCCCCTCGTTGTAATAATTTTCTTCTTCTTTTTTTGGTAAGCTTTTATTTTTAAGTAATCTGCTCCCAATGTGGGGCTCGAACTCACAACCCTGAGATCAAGAGTCGCACGCTCTATCGCCTGAGCCAGCCAGGCACTCCTCTTTGGTCTCCTTAAATCGAGAAGGCTCTGTCTTTAATTCCCATGGTATCAGCCGGGCTAGTTGTCCTGTAAATTCAACACATATTTATCAGGGGGTCTGCTGTATGGCAGGTACTGTTCTAGGCGTGGGAATAGAACAGACCCGAGTCCCTGCCCTGGGAGAGCTGATGCTCTGGTCGGAGGGAGACTGAGAATAAAGACAGCATCTAGCGGGTGGTGAGGTGCCAGGGAGAAAAAGCAGGCCACTGTGGGAGATGGAGGTGCTGGGGTACGTTCACTGGGGGTTGGAATGCAGGTATCAATGATTTATGTAGGAGGTCTGGAAAAGGTAACAGTGGAACCAAGGCCTGAAGGAGTTGAAAGAGTGTTAGAAGAGGATATCTGAGAGCGTGCACCCCAGGCCCAGGGAATAGCAAGTGCAAAGGCCTTGAGGTGAGAACATACTGGGGCATTCCTGGAATAGCAAGAAGGCCAGCATGGGGGCACCTGGGTGGCTCAGTTGTTAAGCGTCTGCCTTCGGCTCAGGTCATGGTCCCAGGGTCCTGGGATCGAGCCCCGCATCGGGCTCCCTGCTCCGCGAGAAGCCTGCTTCTCCCTCTCCCACTCCCTCTGCTTGTGTTCCCTCTCTCACCGTGTCTCTCTCTGTCAAATAAATAAATAAAATCTTAAAAAAAAAAAAAAAAAAAAGGCCAGCATGGCTGAGGAGCTGCAAGCCAGGGAGGAGGGAGGGGGCCGATGCGGTCAAAGAGACAACAGGGACGGATGGCTCAGGGCCTCCTGGGCCGTGGGGTGGACTTCAGCTCTTATGAGTGAGTTGGCAGCCTCAGGAGGGTTTTCAGCAGAGGGAGGGATGTGAGCCAACTTAGGAAAGAGCAGGTTGAGGTATCTGTGCACACTCCAGGGGAGAATCCGGGAGGGAGTGATGAGTCAGAGTGCAGAGAGAGAGCAGGAAGGTTCCGCACACAGAGGGCAGGGAAGGCTGCGGCACCTACCAGGGGAGGGACCATTGACAGAGGGGAATAAAGGAGAGACGAGAAGCCATATCTAGAGGTGGGAGGTGAGGAGGTAGGGGAAAATCAGGAGATTGGGGAGTCCCGGCAGCCTAGAGAAAAGGGTTTCCAGGAGGAGGACGGGATGGGGGGCCTTGCAGGGAGCGGGGTTGGGGGGTGAGAGCAGGCAGAGCAGGTGCAGGACAGAATGAGGGGGTGGATGCCCGCTCCCTTGGGGTGTCCCGCTGCCAGCGCCGTGTGGCCTCCTACCCCGAGTGCCGAGGGACTGGGAGCGGGTCAGCGAGGCAGGCTGGTCAGGTGAGAATGTCACACAGGGGCCTGACACCCAGATCTTAGGTGCCTCCCAATCCCAGGCCATTCATTCATTCATTTGTTCACCCGTGCATTTATTTACCACCCATTCCCAGTGCGCCTCCATTCAGTGGGGACCGAGATGGCCCCGTGAGCAACATAGACCTGTCCCCAGATCACGACAACCCCAAGAGGGTAGGGCTGGGATGGAGCAGCGGGGCGGGAGGAGGGCACCTGGCTCAGCCTGAGGGTCAGGGAGGCCTTCCTGGAGGAGGGAATGCTGTGGGGAACAAGAGAGAACTGGTCCCTCCCCCAACAAACTGGGGATGATCAGGGGGAGGAGACATGAAATAATGTCTCTCTTATGAGATTGAGGTCAGGGAAGGCTTCCTGGAGGAGGACTTGTGAGAGCAAAACCAAAGGATGAGTGGCCAGTGAGAAAGGCCCAGGCCACCTGAACTTTCTTCCTCTCGTCTGTTCATTAATACATATTCCTTAGTACCTATATTACGCTCCTGTATTGCTGTGCTAACAAATTACTACAAACATAGTGGCTCAAAACAACACAGATTTGTTGTCTTAAATAGTTCTGGAGGTCAGGTGTCCAAAATGGGTCAGCAGGGCTGGGTTCCCTCTGCAGGCTCTGGGGAGAGTCTGTTTCCTTGCCTTCACCTGCTTCTTGAGATCTCTCTCTCCGAGCCACACTCTCCTGTCTTCCTCTTTCCCTTATAGGGACCCTTGTGATTACTCTGGGCCCATCTGGATAATCCAGGATCCCCCCATCTCAAGATCCTTGGCTTAACCACACCTGCACAGTCCCCTTTGCCATGTTAGGTCACCTGTTCAGAGAGTCCAGGGATTAGGGTGTGGACCCCTTCCTGTTCAAGGCCCTGCTGGGGACACAGTGGTGACAGCCCCATCTCACAGTCCAATGAGACCGACTGGTCCCCGGACAGTGACGGCTGGGGACGGGGCCCAATGGCGGGGGCAGTACAGACAGGTGACCTGCCCCAGCCTGTAGGAAGAGACTTACCTGAGAGTCTATAGCTGAAGAAGCCATGAAAGTCTGGGGCGGGTCCCTGAGAAGCCTGCAAATTTACAACCAAGGTGTTGGCACGAGCCGGGAGGGTGATAGCAGGAGAGGGAGAATTTCGAGTAAAAAAAAAGAGTGCTGCTCAGCGTCAGATCCTGCCAGGGCCACACCAGCTGTGATAGTGGTGGAATCTTCGGATGTTTTCCTGGCCTCTAGGCCTGTCTTAAACCCTCTCCTCCAGAGCAGGGGCCTTCAAACATTTGATCGTGTGTCTGTATCATTTAAAAAAAAAAAAGTAGGGGCTCCTGGTTGGGTCTGTCAGAGGAGCGTACAACTCTTGATCTCAGGGTCACGAGTTCGAGCCCTCTGTTGGGTGTGGAGCCTACCTAAGGAAAAAAAAAAGTAGAATTTGCACCCTGATACATGCTTATTAATCTGCAGATTATGTGCAGGAATTACTGCAGTAATGTTAGAAAACATAGTCGAGGGGCGCCTGGGTGGCTCAGTCGGTTAAGCGTCTGCCTTCGGCTCAGGTCATGATCCCAGGGTCCTGGGATCGAGCCCCGCATCGGGCTCCCTGCTCCGCGGGAAGCCTGCTTCTCCCTCTCCCACTCCCCCTGCTTGTGTTCCCTCTCTCGCTGTCTCTCTCTCTCTCTCTCTCTCTCTCTGTTAAATCAATCAATCAATAAATAAAAATCTCTAAAAAGAAATAGATTTCCTCCTTAAAAAAAAAAAGAAAATTAAAAAAAAAGAAAAGAAAAGAAAACGTAGTCGAAGTACAGAAATTAACAGAAGATGGGGCGCCTGGGTGGCTCAGTTGGTTGAGTGACTGCCTTCGGCTCAGGTCATGATCCTGGAGTTCCGGGATCGAGTCCCACATCGGGCTCCCTGCTCGGCGAGGAGCCTGCTTCTCCCTCTAACCCTTCCCTCTCTCATGTACTCTCTCTCTCATTCTCTCTCTCTCAAATAAATAAATAAATCTTTAAAAAAAAAAAAGAAATTAACAGAAGAATGAGCTGGAAGAAAATCAGGGACTACTGTTGGCTTTTGCAGTTGCCACCAGGTGGCGACAAAGCACACGCGCACTCAGACCCAGCGCTGGGACTTTGCAGATTTGGGCCAAAGACATTGTGCTTAGCAAACCAGTCTGCCTGTTTGTATCTATGTCTGTCTCTTTATCTTCTTCCCCACGCATGTAAGATTAGAGTCTGCGTCCTTGGCCCATATGTATTTATTCCTGGGCTGTGTGTGTGCGTTAGTGCCTAAGTATTTCTATTGTATATCGCGGTTCGGCTCAAAGTCAGGCTGAGATTGTCTTGGTTCCAAGCAGTAACTGCACTGCCCAGCACAGAGCCTGCCTCACAGGTAGCGTTTGCGGAATGATGGTGTGAGTTAGTTCCAGGTTAAGGAATGCGACTTTGTCCAGAGACGACAAGCAGGGAGCCACGGAAAGGGGAGCGTGGATGTCGTGGAACACCCCAGCCTCCCTCTTGGCTCTGGGCTTTTCTCACAAGCTGTTCCCTTGGCCTGGAGCACTCCTGCTCCTCCTCCAGGTCTCAGCCCAGATGTCCCCTCCTCCAGGAAGCCCTCCTGGATCAGCTGCCCCCACTGGGGATGACTGAGGATGACTCTCTCCACTGGACCAGGAGCCCCGGCAGGGGAGGGCCAGGCCTGTGTCAGTCACCACTGTGTCCCCAGCACAGGACCAGACAGAGCAGGGCCTCGGGGACCATGCGTGGGGTGAAGGACTGACTCTCTGGGCTCCGCTCTGCTCAGCCTGCTGGGTCCTGGCCCCCCACCCCCACCCCCCCGTTGCTGACAGCCTCTCTGCCCCGCAGTTCCGGAACTTCAAGATCATTTACCGTCGCTACGCCGGCCTCTACTTCTGCATCTGCGTGGATGTCAACGACAACAACCTGGCCTACCTGGAGGCCATCCACAACTTCGTGGAGGTGCGCAGGCGGGCGGGCTGCAGCCCCAGGGGCCCTGGAGTGCCCAGAACCACGCCTCATCTCCCCGCGGGGTGCACAAACCCTCTCCCCACCTCCCCGCAGCAGCGGACAGGCGGCCTCCCTCTGCCCATCTCTGCCGGCGCAGTTCCTCTTTGTTCCTCTGCCTCTGTCCGGTCTGTCTTTTCTGTTGCTATCTGATCGTCCTTGTTCTTATTTCTGCCTTTAACTATCTTCGTCACTGGGTCTCTTCCCTCCCCCTCCCCCCTCCCCCCTCCCTCCCCCCCTTCAGTCCTCTTGGTCTGTCTTTCCGATGGTGACCTTGGCCCCCCTCCCTGAGTATCTCCCCCTGCCCGGCTCTCACCATCTCTGCCTTCTCCCACAGGTCTTAAATGAGTATTTCCACAACGTCTGTGAACTGGACCTAGTGTTCAATTTCTACAAGGTGGGCTCCTGGGGAAGAGGAGGGGGTGGGGAGGGGGGCTGCCCAGCGCCTCTGCTGATGGCTGGTGCCTAGCTCTCAGGGCCCCCAGCTTCCAAGGTTTAGACCAGCACCCGTTGCAGGGGGAGGGCGGGGAGTGGGGAGTGCCCTTCCCTCACCAGAGTCCTGCCCTCCCTTCGCTCAGGTTTACACGGTCGTGGACGAGATGTTCCTGGCCGGCGAGATCCGAGAGACCAGCCAGACGAAGGTACTGAAGCAGCTGCTGATGCTCCAGTCCCTGGAGTGAGGGCGGCCAGCCCTTCCGCCCCGGCCTCTTGTTCCCTGCTCGCCCCCTCTCCGGCTGGGGCCGCCCGGCGCCCTCCCTCCCCGGTCCAGGAGGAAGGCCCCAGCTGGGCCTGGGCCACCAGGGAGGAGACTTCGGGCGGAGGCCACTCGCGTGTACCAAGTAACCATGCCATTATCATGTGATGCTGTGAGTGCGTGTGTGGAACCCCCAATAAACCTGTGGCCCCGCCTGGCCCGTGTCTTTTGAGCCCTTGCCGGTCAGCCCTAGGGACCGTGGGCACTCGGGACTCCCTGCCATCGGTGCATCAGTCAGCCGGTCAACAAACCCTACTTGGCCTGAGCGAGGCAGGCCACCCGGGTGCGTTCGCACCCGCTTCTGCCCCCAGAGGGCCCCTGAGCCTTGACTTCTGGCCAACACCTAACAGCACCAAGCGTTCCCAAGTATTAGCTCCCCGAATCCTCACAAGATCCCAGGGAAAGGACCGTTAGTATCCCCGCTTTCCAGGTGAGATCACTGAGCCTTGGGAAGATTAAAAGACTTGCCTAAGGTCACGTAGCTAGCGTGGTGAAGCCAGGTTTGTTCTAAGCCCGGGTAGATGGCTCCAGAATCTTTGTTTTTAACCCCCAGATTGGACGGCTGTCCTTTTGCCTCAGTGCTTCATCTTGAAAATGGGTTGATAATAGTTTTGATCTCACAGGGTATGCTTGAGGATTAAGTTAATGCTGGGAACGTTTAGGAGGTGCCTGGCATTAGTCAGCACGCATTCACTCTGCAGACATTAAGCGCCTGCTGTGTGCAGGGCCCGGTCAGAGACACGGGACGCCTACAGAAGTGGACAGCGAGCACCAGATTTGCTGATCATTATTTTAGATGGGGGAAGCAGGCTTGCGGAGGTGAGTGCCTTTATAGATACAACCATTACAGCAGCGTGTTCTTTTCTTACTGTTGCTGCAACTGGTTATAGCTTCAACCAGTAGGGATTGGCGACTGACCACCTGCGGGGGGCCGAGGTGGGGGCCAGGGCGAGGCCCGGATCCGCAGCGGGTGAGGGGATGGGAGCGGGTCGGGGGAATGTGCTGAGGTTATCAGGACGTGGCGAGTGTCTGAGTTTCCGGGAGCCGCTGTGACACGTGACCACAAAGCGGGTGGCATGAAACGAGAAATCGAGCCCCTTGCTGTCCTGGGGGCCAGAAGTCTGAAATCAAGGTGCCAGCACTCTAGGGGAGGATCCTTCCTTGCCTCTTCCCTCCTGACATGCCGTGGGTGGGGGCCGCAGCCCCCCAGTACCTCCGTCTTCCCAGGTTCTTTGCCCTGGGCTTGTTCCACCTCCTTTCCTTTCTCTTATAATAGGTACACTTGTCATTGGGTTTAGGGTCCACCAGCATAATCTACAGGATCTCATCTCAAGGTCCTTTAACGTAATTACATCCGCAAAGAGCCTTTTTCCAAATAGGGTCATGTTCACAGGCTCCAGGACGTAGACGTGTTTTGGGAGGGCGCCACCCTCAATCACTAGAATGAGTCCGAGATACCGCGGGTCATCCAGGAAAGGCGATCAGGAGGCCTTTGAACACTCAGACCTGAAGCTCAGAGAGGGAAGGATGCAGGGAGCTTCCGTTTACTGTGTATTTGACAAATGTTTCTTGGGCATCTGCTATGTGCCAGTCACTGTTTAGCCCTGGGGTGGGGGGGTACCACAGTGAGCAGGACAGGTCTCCCAAGGGTGATGGGGCAATGCATAATTAAGCAAGTCAATAGCCGGTATGTCACAAAGTCAAGTGTGATGTGGAGGCAAGTAAAACAGTGAGAGAGAAGCCTGGCAGATGGCTCTGCTGTTCTAGACGACGGTCAGGGAAGCCTCACTGGAGGAGGTAACACTGAGCGGAGGGTGAAAGAAGTGAGGGAATGAATGAACCATGGGAGATTTTAGGGGGAAGCTGTTCCAAGCAGAGGGAATAGCAGGTGCAAAGGCCCTGAGGCAGAACATGCAAGCAGGCCAGCATGGCAGGAACAGAGTGGGCAAAAGGGAGAGTGGAGATGATGTGTTCAGAAAATAGAGGGATTGTGGGAGGTGGGGGAGGGGGAGAGCAGATGGCAGCGAGCCTGACAAGCTGTGGTGGGGACACTGGGTTTATTCTGGGTGAGACGAGAGCCACAGGAAGGAGTTTTTATTGGAGGGCTTTGGGGGAGGGCGGTAACAGCTTTACTGAGATAAAACTCACATCCCATACAAATTACCCACTTAAAATGTACAATTCAGCAGTTTTCAGTATATTCACAGGCTTGTGTTACTGTCACCACTACCAATTTTAGAATATTTTCATCACCCCAAAAAGAAACCAGTACCCTTAGCTATCACCCTTCAATCCCTCCATCACCTTTACCTAGCTCTCAGAAATCTACTAACCCGCTGGTCTTTCTGTCTCTGTGAATTTGCCTGTTCTGGACAGTCCACAGAAACAGAGTCATACCATAAATGCAGCACTGGAATGTCCTGAGCCAAGGAGAGATGACAGAGCTGCTAAATCTGATTTTAAGAAGTCAAGGGCGGGAGCCAAGAAGCCAAGGAGGTGACTCAGAGAGTCTAGGCGAGAGAGGACGCTGGCATGGGCCAAGGTGGGGGCAAGGCAACGGAAGGAAGGAAGCATGAGCGGCTTCTGGGCACGTTTAGAAGGTGGAATCAGGATTTGCTGACAATCTGATGCAGGCTGGGAGAGAACCCAAGGAACGCTGCCAATATTAAGCCTGAGCATCCGGGACCACCGAATCTCCTTTTCCAGGAGCGCAAAGACAGTGGAAAGAACACATCAGGTTTGCGCTCTTGGGTCTCCACTGAGGCGGCCGTGGTTACGTGGGTCTGGAGCTCAGGAGAGAGGTCCGGGCCGGGGATGGACATTTGAACATCACCCGAACACTGACCGTATTGTATTTATTGCCAGGAGGTCTCTGAGGTCACCAAGGGGGTAGGCGCGAAGAGAGAGAAGAGATTTGCAGACAGAGGGCGGGGGCGGAAGAGGAGAAATGGAAGCCTAACAGAGAAGGAACAGCCATTGAGAAAGAAGGAAAACCATCCAGTGCAGTGTAATTGAATCAAGGGGAAAAGGGGGCTCAGGAGGAGAGTGCTGTTCAGATCACTACACCTTCGTTTTTTCCATGCAAGCGGAGGCAGCATGGAGAATGGCTCATCGATATGTCATCCTTGCTCAGGGGCCACGCTAATCTCTGGATCGTTCCATTTCTAGTATGTATGCTGCCAAAGCGAGCCCGGGGATGGCTCAGTGAGAAGAAGTACCTAATGCCGGCAAGCCCTCAGAGCGCCCGAGCTCGGAGCTTTGCTGGTGGGAAGGCGAAATGGTACGGCTTTTCTGGAAAACACTTAGCCAGGTTCTTAAGTTAAACATTACACTTGCCTTATGGCTCAGCAATCCCACTCCTCCTTGTTTACCCAAGAGAAAGAACATTTATGGACGAAATCTTTATGGGAGCCCCAGAGACGTGAAAATTTATGTTCAGACCAAACCCTGGATTTGACTGTTCGTAGCAGCATTATGCATAATAGCCAAAAGGTGGAGACAAGTCAGGTGTCCACTCACTGAGGAATGGATAAATAAGGTATGCTATAGCCACACAATAGAATAGTCTTTAGCCGGGGCGCCTGGGGGGCTCAGTCGTTAAGCATCTGCCTTTGGCTCAGGTCATGATCCCAGGGTCCTGGGATCGAGCCCCGCATCGGGCTCCCTGCTCGGCGGGAAGCCTGCTGCACTCCCTCTCCCACTCCCTCTGCTTGTGTTCCTTCTCTCTGTCAAATAAATAAATTAAATTAAATTAAATTAAAAAGGAATAGTCTTGGGCGCCTGGGTGGCTCAGTTGGTTAAGCGACTGCCTTCGGCTCAGGTCATGATCCCAGGGTCCTGGGATCGAGTCCCGCATCGGGCTCCCTGCTTGGCGGGAAGCCTGCTGCACTCCCTCTCCCACTCCCTCTGCTTGTGTTCCTTCTCTCTGTCAAATAAATAAATAAAATTAAATTAAAAAGGAATAGTCTTCAGCCATTAAAAAGGAATGGAGCATCGAACTGTGCTACGATGTGGCTGAACCTGGAAAACACTACTTCAAGTGAAAAAAAGCTAGTCCCAAAAGACCATGCACCGTAGGATTCCATTTATATGAGATTTCCAGAACAGACAAATCTGGACGGACAGGAAGTAGATTAGCGGTTGACTAGGGTTCAGGGGAGCGGGATTTGGGGGTTGATAGCTAAAGGGGACGGGGCTTCTTTCTGGGGTGATGAAAGTGTTCCAAAATCAGTTGTGATAGTTGCACGTCTCTATGAAAATACTAAAAATCATCGAATTGTACGCTGTAAATAGGTGAATTCCATTAGGACGTGAATTCTATCTCAAAGTGGTTATAAAATAAATAAATGAAATTACCTTGCAGTTGCAAATGGGGGAAAAACCTGCACATGGCTATCTGTACTGGGTTTTTGTTTTTATGCAGTTATTTGAGAGAGAGAGCATGAGCGGGGGTGGGGGCAGAGGCAGAGGGAGAAGCAGACTCCCCGTTGAGTAGGGAGCCCAACGTGGGACTTGATCCCAGGACCCAGACATCACTACCTGAGCCAAAGACAGGTGCTTAACTGACTGAGCCACCCAGGCGCCCCCAAAAGGATAAATTTTAGTGTATGCGAATTATACCTCAATAATTTGACTTTTAAAAATGCTCCTGAAAAAAAAAAAAAAGGTGCTCCTGAAGCCCAAATGTTGGGCAACTGATGAATGGACACCCAACCACGCATCCATACAATGCAATGTTATTCAGCCATAGAGAAGAAAGAAATCCGGACATGCGCTACTACATGAGTGAACCTTGAAAACATGCTGAGTGAGGGAAGCCAGACACAGAAGACCACATAGTGTAGGATCCCATAGATAAGAAATGTCCAGAATGGGCAGGTGCACAGAGATGGGAAGCAGATTAGTGGTTGTCAGGGGCTGGAGGGGAGGAAGGAATAGGAGTCACTGCTCAGCGCATAAGGGGTTTCCTTTTGGGGAGCGATGGAAATGTTCTGGAGCTAGGTGGTGATGGTGGTTGCACAGTCTAGTGCATATACGGAAAACGACTGAATTGCGCACTTTAAAAAGGTGAATTTTAGGACATGTGAATATACCTCAATTTTTATTTTTATTTTTATTTTTTTAATTTTTTTTACCTCAATTTTTAAAAGAAAAAAAAGAGGGGCACCCGACCAGCTGGCTCAGTCGGGACAGCATGTGATTCTTGATCTCAGGGTTGTGAGTTCAAGCCCCATGTTGGGTGTAGAGATTACTCAAAAATAAAATCTTTAAAAAAAGGAAAGAAAAAAAAGGCTTCTGAGTGGTCACATCAGAGAAGAGCAGAGACTTGGCCACTGGATTTGGTAAAGTGGGGTCAGTGGAGAACAGAGCAGGGCCGGTGGAGGGGTGAGGGTAAAGTCCATTCCATAGACCCATCAGAAGTGGTTTCTGGAGAGCCTGTGAAAGAGGAACAGGGCGCAAGCCCCTAGAAACTCCTTGAAGGAAGTGTTGTTATAAAAAGAGAACAGTGCAGTAGCTGGAGGGGGATGTGAGATCAGGGAGATGGGGATTGTTTTTAAAATGGACAGGTGCCTGGGTGGCTCAGTTGGCAAAACGTCCGACTCTTGATCTCAGCTCAGGTCTTGATCTCAGGTTCGTGAGTTCAAGCCCCGAATTGGCTGGGTATGGAGCCCACTTTATATATTTTTAAAGGTTTTATTTATTTATTTGACACAGAGAGAGCACAAGCAGGGGAGCGGGAAAGGGAGAAGCAGGCTCCCCACTGAGCAGGGAGCCCAAAGCAGGACTCTTATCTCACGACCCTGAGACCATGACCTGCATGGAAACCAAGAATCAGTTGCTTAACCAACTGAGCCACCCAGGCGCCCCTCTGTGGGCCTTTCCTAAAGCAGCCCCAGGAAGACTAAAACGTGGGGAAACAAAACCACAAGAAAAGACAAGGTCATTTTGAGGCGGAGTACTGAAGGGCTTGCTTAACCAGAAATCAAGACCATCATCATTCAGCCTTTGCCCACTAAGAGACCATGGTATCTGTAGAAGATTAGACAAGCAGATAAACAGAAAAGAACAGACAGCCCAGGACCAACCCATACATTCATGGAGATTTCATATGAGACAGAAGCTGCCTTTCAGATCATGGGGGAAGGATGTGGGTTATCCACATGGGGCTATCTAGAAAAAGGTAAGACTGCATTGAAAGTAAAACCTCTGAATATCAAAGGCCCTATAAGCAAAATGAAAAGATGAGCCACAAGCTGTGAGAAGGTATTTGCAACACAGGTAACTGACAGAGGGATTCATGTCCACAATATATAAAGAACTCTTACGGATCAATAAGAATGAGACAGCAGAAGAGGGAGGGGAAAATGGCTCCAGAAGTCCTGGAAGACGGGAAAAGGACGCAGGTTATGCACATGAGGTGGGAGATCTCTACCTCACACTATACACGGAACATCTGAGATGTAGCCTGTCTGTAGTTATCAGCCACATGAGCGAAGACAGGCCTGGCGGAAGGGTGTGGGAGCTTCACTAACCTGGTTGAGAGTGAGGTCAAGGTAAAGAGGGGAGAAATTCTTTCTGACCTGAGGGAGAGGTTGGCCCAGCCCAGAGGGAAAATGTGAGGTGGAAGACAAGCCTGGCTCCGTGCCCAACACCTGCCTGAGTCTTGTCAAGTTTAGCCAGGGTGGGTCAGCCTTGCCTTTCCTTCCCCGCGATGCCTGCACTTGGCCGACAACATCCTCTCTGATTGACATCACACAGGCCAGCCGCTTCCGGCGTACAACTAGATGCTAAGTCTTCTAGTAGTCTGCTTCCTTGAGCAGCATAGAAACCACCATCCTTCCAGGCATGCAAGCTGGAAACTTTGAGGGGATTCATGACTCATCTCTGCTTCTCAACATCCCACATCCCAGCCAGCAGGAAATCCTGTTGGTTTGACCTTCTAAATGTATCCAAAGTCTGACCCCCACAGCTGCCACCCTCGTCCCCAACAGAAAGTGCCTCATGTGGCCGCAGAATCCATTCACAGTAACTGCACGATGTCTTTTCCCTCTTTGGATGCCTCCTGTGGATTCACGACACCCCTGTCCCCTCTCTTCCCTCACCGCCCCCCCTTGCTCACTCTGTTCCATGCACACTGGCCTTTTTGCTGTTCCTTGACCTGGTGAGGCACAGTCCTGCCTCAGGGACTTTGCACCTGTCCCGCCTGCCTGGGACAACTTTCCCCCAGATATTTGTGTGGCTCATTCTCTCACCTCTCTCAGGTCTCTGCTCAAGATGTCACCTCCTCAGTCGGGGCCTTCCTGACCTCACCATAGAAAATAGTTATCCTTGGGGCACCTGGCTGGCTCAGTCAGAGCACATGACTCTTGATCTCGAGGTTGTGAGTTCAAGCCTACACTGGGCATGGAGCCTACTTAAAAAAAAAAGATAGTTTTCCTTCTCTTCATATACCATATCACCATCTGTCTCATAACCTGTTTTATTTCTTGATTTCTTTCCAGTGCATTTATTTATCACCAGTTGACACGTTGTGTGTGTGTGTGTGTGTGTGTGTATCGCCTCGTTACTAGAGTGTCAGCTTCATAGGGCAAGGAGAGCTGCCTCGGTCGCCACTGTATTCCCATGTCTAAAGAGTAGTTGCTCAATAATTACACATAGTAGATGCTCAAGAAATAGTCCACGAATGAACAAATGAATCCTCTCCACAGCTCTAAAAGGTAGGGACTCTGACTCTCCCATTTTACAGATGAGGAGACTGAGGCACCGAGAGGCACCATCACCTCCGCAAGACCATCCAGCTCCCGTCTATTGAGTTCTTGCTGCCGGGCAGGCTCTGCACTCAGCACTGGACGTGCGGGTTCTCCAACAGGATCCGGATTGTCCGCGGGGCAGGTGAGGGCCATGAGATTCCCAAAGGTGAAGTCACTTAGCTGGGGCGCACAGCCAGGAAGTGGCAGATCTAGGATCAAAGCCTGTCTGGGGTCAGGGCCATCCTTTTACCTTCAGCTGCCGAGTCGGTGTGAGAGGCTGAGCCAAAAGACTGAACATCCTCATTCCATTCGTCGTTGCTTGTTTCTCCTTATCAAGTTATCAGCTAGCCTTGTACCCTCGTGCCCCACCCAGGGTGCACACCTGCATTTATTTTGAAGCAAATCCCAGGGGTCACATCGTGGAGCCGCACGTCCCTTGGTATCCTGGCAGCCTTAGAATCGCCAGATCACACATGAATTTTTAATTCACACGTTAAAAATCATAAAATCAGGGTGCCTGGGTGGCTCAGATGGTTAAGCGTCTGCCTTCGGCTCAGGTCATGATCCCAGGGTCCCGGGATCGAGTCCCGCATCGGGCTCCCTGCTCCTTGGGAGCCTGCTTCTCCCTCTGCCTCTCTCTCTCTCTCTCTCTCTGTCTCTCATGAATAAATAAATAAAATCTTTAAAAAAAAATCATAAAATCACAGACTCGTCGACCTCTGGAGGGGACTCCGTGACCTCCTCGGTGCTACCTCGCTGTGGGATTTCTTAGAGTCGTGACCAACAGTGAGGCCACTGAAGCCAAATGGCCCTGGTTTCGAATTCAGCTTCCCCACACTCCCCCCCCCAGCTGTGCAGCCTCCAGAGAGGGTCTCAGTTTACTCATCTGTCAAATGGGGGAGACGACAACAGTCCCTACTTCAGAAAGCTGTTGGGAGGTTTGCATGAGTTAATACGTGTCAGGCACTTAGAACGGATCCATCAACAGATGAACAGATAAGCGAAATGTGGTCCAGCCTCCCAGTGGAATATTCTTCAGCCATAAGAAGGAATGGAGCAGTGATCCATGTTACAGCATGGCCGAGATTTGAAAACGTTTCGCCGAGTGAAAGAAGCCAGGCATGGAAGCCACATAGTGTATGACTGCATTTGTATGAAATCTCCAGAAGAAGCAAATCTATAAAGACAGAGAGTAGAGTAGCGGTTGCCAGGGTCTGGGAAGGATGGAGAGATTGGGGCGTGATGGCTAAAAGGTGTGGGGTTTCTTTTAGAACAATTTCATCACCCCCCAAATTGATGATGGTGATGGTTGCACACTGTATATATTAAAAACCACTGAGCAGTACACTTTTATCTCAAAAGTTACGTGTCATGTGATTGCATTTATGTAATGTGACAAAATTCTAGAAATGTAGAACAGATCAGTGGTCAGTAGGGGCTCAGAAGGGGGTGAGAGCAGAGAAAATGGAGTGGCTGCACCGGGGCGGGGGGTCACCCTTGTGATGAAATGTTCTGTATCTTGACTCTGTTGGTGTTGGTGTCCTGGTTGTGATACTGGACCTTCGATCCTCGTTACTTGTGGATTTCATGTTTGTGAATGCAAATATGGAAAGCCCCCCAAAGTAGATACTGGTGAGCCTTTCCCGGTTATTCCCAGACATGTACAAAGCAACAAAAACTCGAGTCACCTGACGCACACATTCCCAGCTGAGGTTGAACAGCGCAACGCTCTGCCTTCTCCTTGCAGCTCCCACGCTGTAAACAAGTGTCCTTTTCACGGTCTCCTTAATGCCACATTTTTCACATTTTTGTGCTTTCTGTTGGTGATTTTGCTGTTTAAAATATCCCCCAAACCCAGTGTTGAAGTGCTGTCCAGAGTCCCTAGGCACAAGAAGGCTGGGATGTGCCATAACGGAGAAAATAGGTAAGATTTTTACATGCATGAGATGAGCTTGGTTCAGGCTAGAGTTCTAGAGCTGCTGGCCTGAGTTCAACGCGAGGGAATCAACAACGGATATTATGTAAGGTGTTTTTAAACAGAAACACACATGAAGCAAAGTTACATATTAATGGTTTCATCACCACGGTGTAACCAAAAGCCGTCAGAACCTAACCCTGTACTTCCCTCCCACCATCCCAGGAGCGGTGGTGCAGTATCCACTAACTCAGCATTTGAGGCGACTTTGTAGAATATCACTGCGCCAATGAAGAGAATCGGCTGTACTCTAGTTTTGTAACATGTTCCCACTGGAGGAAACTGGGTGAAAGGCACAGGAGCTTTCTGTATTATTTCTTAACACTGCAATGTGCATTTATAATTATCTCAGGATAAAAAGTTTAGTTAAAAACAAATAGAGTGGGGAGCCTTGGTGGCTGAGTTGGTTAAGCGTCTGCGTTCCGCTCAGGTCATGATGCCAGGGTCTTGGGATCGAGCCCCGCATCGGGCTCCCTGCTCCGTGGGAAGCCTGCTTCTCCCTCTCCCACTCCCCCTGCTTGTGTTCCCTCTCCGCTATGTCTCTGTCAAATAAATAAATAAAATCTTAAAAAAAAAAAAACAAAACAGGGGTGCCTGGGTGGCTCAGTCGTTAAGCGTCTGCCTTCAGCTCAGGTCATGGTCCCAGGGTCCTGGGATTGAGCCCCGCATCGGGCTCCCTGCTCCGCAGGAAGCCTGCTTCTCCCTCTCCCGCTCCCCCTGCTTGTGTTCCCTCTCACGCTCTGTCTCTCTCTGTCAAATAAATAAACAAAATCTTAAAAAAAAAAAAAAAGAAGAATAGTATTGTTTCAGGGGCGCCTGGGTGGCTCAGTCATTAATCGTCTGCCTTCAGCTCAGGTCATGATCTCAGGGTCCTGGGATTGAGCCCTGCATGGGGCTCCCTGCTCGGCGGGAAGCCTGCTTCTCCCTCTCCCGCTCCCCCTGCTTGTGTTCCCTCTCACGCTCTGTCTCTCTCTGTCAAATAAATAAACAAAATCTTAAAAAAAAAAAAAAAAAAGAAAGCTTTCTAAATGAGTGAGCCTGGTTCCATATGAAATTATGAGGGAGCCTGTAACTCTTCGGGTGCAAGCTCAGGAAAAATGATCCAAATGATTTCTAATGGCACATTACCAAAAAATATCACAGCACAAAAATATCAGTATTTTGGTGATAAAATAACACACTGTCCTGTACTATTGGAAACAGCTTTTGTTACCGCTAGACCACACACATACCCACTTACCCTGATTTTGGAGACTTCTTTTTTTTCAACAAGGAGTTCCTGAGGACTTGTCGTGGCCCTACCCTGTGCTGGGCAGTGCTGGGGACACAGAAGTGACCAAGATACTTCCAGCCCTGCCCCTCATGGGGGCCCACGATCCAGGGGTGGAGATAGACCCATCGCTGGATAGAGATGACCCAGACTGGGGCAGGACAGGGGGAGGGGATCCCAGGAGGCTGGGGGATCCCAGAGTGGGCGTTGGACCTGGCCTGGAGGGAGAAATCAGAGAGGGCTTCCCAGAGGAGAGGATCTAAGCTAAGCAGGATGAATAAACAAAAGCCAAAAGGAAGAGGGGGTAAGGCAGGAGCGCCAGGAGAGGAATGCAAATGTGCAAAGGCCAGGAAGAAAAGGGCAAGTGATGCTACCCTGGGGAAATGACGATATTTCTGTGGCTAGAGTATTATGGAAACAATAATAGCAAAAACTTAAAAAAAAAGCATCCAAGTTGCGCGCCTCCTAAGCACTTCGTCCTAGCTAGCTCATTCGCTCCTCACCATCACCCTAGGATGCAACCTTCCAGTGGCATCACCCTATGAGGAGGGCCTGATTTATAGGAGACACAGGGAAGGGCAAATGACTCCACTGTAAGCAGTGGATCTGTTAGGTAGAAGGCGCTAGACAGGACGAGTGGAAGGAATGCCCGGAGGCAGAGTCCCACGTCCTTGAAGGGGACTGATATAAGAGACAGGAGCTGGAGGCCAGGACCGTGATAAAGAAGCTACACATTATAAGGCTCAACATCCTGACCTTGTGCCTTCCAGGACCTTGCGGCTGACAGACCGGGAGCTGCAGGTGCAGAACGTGCGCTCTCCGCTTCCTCTGTTGCCCCAGGGTAACCCCTAGACTCATTATAATACATTTACATTGCGGCACAGCCCCGCCCCATGGAGCAAGGCTGCCGGGACTGTTCCCGGACCCACCTCGGATGGTCAAAAACTCCCCCTCCCAGCCTGTGGGAGGAGTTTCCCAAAGGATTGGCCGCAGCCTCGGTTAGAGACCAACCCCCTCTACGTCCCGGCTCCTCCCAGCCCAGAGAGACCCGATAATATCCAGTCTCAAAGCAACCTGGGGGCGGGATCCACCTGGCGGCACGTGCCCGCCCTCCCACCTTGAGAGTGTACCTTCGCTTTAATAAACTGCTTTGTGCTGCCTCCTTTCCTTCTGGCTGTCTTTATTCTGAGCGCAGATCCCCCACGTAACTGTTCTTCTGGGGAATCCAAGGACCGAGACCTCCCTTCACACAGCGCAGACTCTCACCCGTCACAGATGGCATCATACCCAGGCGGCCTGACTTGAGTCTGGCCGCATGAGCTTTGTCCCAAGGTACTGGGGAGCTATAGAAAGTTTTTTCCTCTAAATAAACTTTTATGGAGGTACGTATTAGTTATCTGCTGCTGTATCACAAATTACCCCCAAATTTAGCAATTTAAAACACCACCCAACAAAATTTTCTTAAGTGGCTCCACGCTGGTCGTGGAGCCCAATGCGGGGCTTGAACTCAAGACCCGGAGATCAAGACCTGAGCTGAGATCAAGACTCCGAAGCTTATGGGGCTCCTGGGTGGCTCAGTTGGTTAAGCGACTGCCTTCAGCTCAGGTCATGATCCCAGGGTCCTGGGATCGAGTCCCGTGTCAGGCTCCCTGCTCTGCGGGGAGCCTGCTTCTCCCTCTCCCACTCCCCCTGCTTGTGTTCCCTCTCTCGCTGTGTCTCTTTCTGTCAAATAAATAAATAAAATCTTTAAAAAAAAAAAAAAAAAGACTCCGAAGCTTAACCGACTAAAGTACCCAGGTGGCCCTAAAACAATAAACATTTAACTCACGTAATTTCTGGGGGTAAGGAATCCAGGAGCGACCTAGCTGGGCAGTTGCGTCTTAGGGTCGGTCATGTGGCTGGGACCATCATTTGAAGACTCCGCTGGGTCTGGAGCGTCTGCTTCCAAATTCACTCAGGTGATTAGGGGTAGGAGGCCTCTGTTCCTCAGTGGCTGCTGGCTGGACCTCTGGCCCTCTCCTGAGGGGAGAACCCAAACCTAAGCCTCAAGGTATAGACATGGAAACCCAAGGACAACCAATCAGCCAGCTCTCTGATTGGTGTGTGATCACTTAGTGTGGGGTCCCTACATAGCTTCAGGATGGAGCTGGTCACCAGAAAGAGGGAGTGATTAGAGGGTTGGAACTTTCAGCCCCAGTCCGCATCTCTGGGGAGTGTGTGTGAGCATGTGTGAGTGTGAGAGTGAGTGTGTGTTGGGGTAAAACTGCTGGAGACTAAAGCTCTGTAAAGGGGGCGCCTGGGTGGTTCAGTCGTTGGGCGTCTGCCTTTGGCTCAGGTCATGATCCCAGGGTCCTGGGATCAAGCTCCGCATCGGGCTTCCTGCTCAGCGGGAAGCCTGCTTCTCCCTCTCCCACTCCCCCTACTTGTGTTCCCTCTCCGCTATGTCTCTGTCAAATAAATAAATAAAATCTTTAAAAAAAAAAAAAGAACAGTTTTTCTTCCCCCAGTTTACTTTCCCATTTTTTTCTTTTTTTAAAGATTTTATTTTTAAGTAATCTCTACACCCCCTTGGGGCTCAAACTCACGAACCGAGATTAAGAGTAGCACCCTCCAAGGACTGAGCCAGCCAGGCGCCCCATTTCCGATTTTAATTTAAGTGAATTTTATATCAGGTAGTTTTCCCTTTTTATTTTTTTTATTATTATTTTTTAAGTAGGCTCTATGCCTAACATGAGGCTTGAACTCATGACCTCGAGATCCAGTCGCATGCTCCGCGGACTGAGCCGGCCAGGCGCTCCAGCTTTCCCTTTTTAATCACAATTAACGTACTTGAAAATTTTATACTGAGGATTTGGAAAAAGAAAGCCGACAGTAATCTCATGACTAAAATTATGAATTCACTTTCATTGTCTAGGAGAAATGGGTAATTTCAATATTAGTGGAGCATTGTATGGAGTTTAAAATAGCAACAAAGTAAGAGTGCGGGCTGGCTCAGTCAGTGGAGCACCTGACTCTTGATCTTGGGGTTGTGAGTTCGAGCTCCACATTGGGTGTAGAGATTACTTAAAAAACAAAAAACAAAACAAAACAAAAACTCTAAAAAAAAGTAGTAATGAAGTTTTCTGTGGTTTTGGTTATTTTTAGCTGAAATTTTAATTGTTCCTTCTTTATGGATCTGTAGGCGCATCTTCTTTTTTTTTTTTTTTTAAGATTTTATTTATTTATTTGACAGAGAGAGAGACAGGAGAGAGGGAACACAAGCAGGTGGAGTGGGAGAGGGAGAAGCAGGCTTCCCGCCGAGCAGAGGCCCGATGCGGGGGCCCGATGCGGGGGCCCGATCCCAGGACCCTGGGATCATGACCTGAGCCGAAGGCAGACACTTAACAACTGAGCCACCCAGGCGCCCCAGTAGGCGCATCTTCTGAAAGATTTCTATTTCATTTGCAACATGGCCAAAGGCTGCGCTTGAAGGTTAATTTAAGTTTTGGAGGCTTCTCTTTCCCAAGGGGCAAGGCGGTTTTGCCAATCACTTTATTTCCCAGTGACGATGTGGGACTCGATCCCAGGACCCTGGGATCATGACCCGAGCTGAAGGCAATCGCTCAACCAACTGAGCCACCCAGGCGCCCCCAAATATATAGAATATCATATGTCAAATATATGAATATTTTATGTAAACACCATGTATAGAAAATATAGGAAGACTAGAGTTATAGAAATATACACAGAGGAATATTGCATACATGAATATAGGAAGATATATTTGAATACAGATATATGTATATAAAGTTTGGCAGTTAAGAGCACAACATGGTTGGGGTGCCTGGGCTGCTCAGTCGGTTGGGCGTCTGCCTTCGGCTCAGGTCATGGTCCCAGGGTCCTGGGATCGAGCCCCACATCGGGCTCCCTGCTCGGTGGGGAGTCTGCTTCTCCCTCTCCCTCCGCCTCTTCCCCCAGCTTGTGCTCTCTCTCGCTCACTCTCTCTCTCAAATAAATAAATAAATAAAATCTTTAAAAAAAAAAAAAAAAGAGCACAACATGGCTTCTGGAGCCAGATGGCCTGGCTTCCAATCCCAGCTCTGCCACTTAATATCCTGTGGCTTTGGGCAAATGCCTGAACTACTCTGTGACTCAGTTTTCCCGTCTGTAAAATGAGGATAATAACAGTCCCACATCATTGATTTGTTGTGAGGATTACATGCTTCCAAGAGTGCCTGGCATGTAGCTTAATAAACCAGTATAGGGGTGCCTGACTGGCTCAGTTGGTGGAATGGGTGACTCTTGATCTCGGGGTTGTAGGTTCGAGCCCCACATTGGGTGTAGAGATTACTTAAAATAAAATCTTAAAAAATAAATAAATCAGGGGCGCCTGGGTGGCTCAGTTGGTTAAGCGACTGCCTTCGGCTCAGGTCATGATCCTGGAGTCCTGGGATCGAGTCCCGCATCGGGATCCCTGCTCAGCGGGGGGTCTGCTTCTCCCTCTGACCCTCCCCCCTCTCGTGCTCTCTGTCTCTCATTCTCTCTCTCAAATAAATAAATAAAATCTTTAAAATAAATAAATAAATAAATACATAGAGGGCTGTTTTTCCTTTGGGCTCACTATACTCACAGCCCTGCGTTTTCCTTTTCCACTTTCTGCCATGGGAAATCCCCCTAAGACAATGGTTTCACTCTGGCTGCACCTTGGCATCACTTAGGGGAGCTTTACAAAATACTGATCCCCTGGTTCCAGGGACTCTGATTTGGCTGCTCTGGGGTGTGGCCTGAAGATCGGAATTTTTAAACATTCCCAGGAGATACTCCTATGTAGCTGCAGTTGAGGACCCCTGGAGCAAGCCCACCAGAATGGATTCTGGCTTGCCATTTGGAATGGCTGCATGAAGAATTTACAAAGTTGCAGAACCTGGGTGGCTCAGTCAGTTAAGCCTCTGACACTTGGTTTCAGCTCAGGTCGTGATCTTGGGGTCATGATCTCCAGGTCGTGAGATCGAGCCCCCCAGCGGGCTCTGTGCTCACTGTGGAGTCTGCTGGAGATTCTCTCTCCCTCTCCCTCCCTTCTCCCCCACCGCTTGGGTGCACACGCATGTGCTCTCCCTCCCTCTCTCTCTCTCAGATAAATACATAAATAAAATCTTAAAAAAGAAAAGAGTTCACAAAGTAGGTGAGTCATCATTTTTTCAACGCAAAGATAGCTTTTCGTCTTTGATTCCCAGCTTCTTGCTTCTCCAGTCCTGCAGTGAGAACCTATCCATCCATGCCTTTAGCTTACTCTGGAGACTTGATTTCTATGGGATGCATCCCCAGCAATAGGGCTGCTGAGTCAAGGGCAAAGATGCATTTCTTTTAATGGACGTAGATTATAGATTGTGATAGATGCTGCCAGATTCGCTTTCAAAAAGGCTGTAACAGTTCTCATTGCCATCAGTGATAGATGAACGTGCCCTTTCCTATAGACCCCACCCAGCAGCAGGTGTATGCCCCTCTGAAATTTGTACCATTTAGGGGGTATAAAGGAAAGTCTCCATGTGGAGGAGACTTTTCATATCTTTTCATATATGTATTAGCTGGTTCATTTTACTGCTCTGCAAATTATCTATTCAAACCCTTTGTCCATGTTTCTTCTGGAGTGTTTGCCTTACTGGTTTACAGAAGCTCATTACATACGTTAAACCTTTATATGTTGCCTGCATTGCAAGCAATCTCTACCCATTTGTCATCTGTCTATAGGCCTTGTTTATGTTTTGTTGTTTCCTTGCCACACAAATGTTTTGGTTTTAATGTGGTCAAATATGTCTGTCTTTTCTTTTAATTTCTGGCTTTCCCATCTTAAAAAGTACCCCCCCCCCTTGATAGTTGGAACCTGTATTTTCTTTTATGGTGTTACTGTTGCTTTTTTTTTTTTTAAGATTTTATTTATTTATTTGTCAGAGATAGAGAGAGCACAAGCAGGGGGAGGGTCAGAGGGAGAAGCAGGCTTCCTGCCGAGCAAGTAGCCCAACTCGGGACTTGATCCCAGGACCCTGGGACCATGACCTGAGCCAAAGGCAGATACCCAACCAACTGAGCCACCCAGGTGTCCCAACTGTTGCATTTTTTACATTTACATCATTGATCTTTCTGGAACCAATCTTTTTTTTAAAATATTTATTTATTTATTTGAGAGAGAGAGAGCATGAGTGGGAGGGACAGAGGGAGAGGGAGAGGGAGAGAGACACTCGAGTAGATTCTGTGCTGAGTGCAGAGCCAGACATGGGGCTCGATCCCAGGACCCTGGGATCATGACCTGAGCCGAAGGCAGACGCCCAACGACGGAGCCACCCAGGCGCCTCCATTCCTCCCTTTAATAATGACCATTCTCAGATACCTCTCTGTCTATAGGAACTTCAGAATCATCTGGTCAAATTCCAACATGAAATCCCACTAGAAATAGATCGAACCATAACTAATGAGTTTGGCTAAGCAACTTTATCTTTTTGAGCCTTGGCTTGCCCATCTGTAAAACAGGGTGTAAGTGATGTGAGCAATTTCAGGAGCGCATGCACCGAATGCTTTTAGTGCAGTACGGGGCACATCAGCAGCCCTGGATAAATAACAGCCACTAGTCACAGTAAGAGTTCAATAACTACAATTCTTCTTGTGATTGTGATTTTGTGTCCTCCCTTCTGCCTTCATGGCCTCTCCCCCGTCCCCTCAGCTGTCACAATGATTCCTGTTAAAACCTAGGTTGACCATGTCTCCTCTCTGCTCAAAACCATGCCATGGCTCCTGTCTCACTCCAAGCAAAGGCTAAAGTCTGACAAGGCTCCGCAGGATCTGTGACCCTGCCTAACGTCCCCATTTCACTGGTCATTACTGCTGCCCTCACTCATTCTTTTTTTTTTTTTTTTAAAGATTTTATTTATTTATTTGAAAGAGAGAGAATGAGAGAGAGCACATGAGAGGGGGGAGGGTCAGAGGGAGAAGCAGACTCCCCGCCAAGCAGGGAGCCCGACGCGGGACTCGATCCCGGGACTCCAGGATCATGACCTGAGCCGAAGGCAGTCGCTCAACCAACTGAGCCACCCAGGCGCCCTGCCCTCACTCATTCTGCGAGGTGGCTTCTTGAACACAGTCTTGCTTCTGAGCTTTCACTCAGGCTCTTCCCAAGCGAGTGACTCTTGATCTTGGGGTTGTAGGTTCGAGCCTCATGTTGGGTGTAGAGATTACTTAAAAATAAAATCTTAAAAAGAAAAATCCAAACTATTCCCCTTCCTACCTACTCCCAGCACTTCCTAATTGGCTCCCCTGTTTGTCACCAGCTGATGTTCTAGACTTGCACTGTCAAATATGACAGCTGAGTGGCTAATGAACACTTGAAATGTGCCGAATCCGGGGCGCCTGGGTGGCTCAGTTGGTTAAGCGTCTGCCTTTGGCTCAGGTCATGATCCCGGGGTCCTGGGATCGAGTCCCACATCGGGCTCTCTGCTCAACGGGGAGCCTGCTTCTCCCTCTGCCTACCACTCCCACCTGCTTACACACTCTCTCTGTCAAATAAATAAAATCTTAAAAAAAAAAAAAAAAGAAAGAAATGCCAAATCCAACCTTAGATGTGCTGTAAGTACCAAATACACATTGGACTGTGAAGACATGATATGAAAAAAGTAGAATTCAAAATATTGCCATAATTTTTATGTTGAATACATGTTGAATGATAGTATTTTGGATGTATGGGTGTCTTAGTTCCTTATTGCTGCTATAACAAATTCCCACCAGCACAGTGGCTCAATAGAAGACAAATTTGTTATCCTACAATTCTGGAGGTCTGAAATGAGTCTTATAGGGCTAAAATCCTCTAAATCCTTATAGGACTAAAATCAAGCCACCTTCCTTCTGGACGCTCTAGGGATGAATCTGTTCCCTTGCTTTTTCCAGCTTCTAGAAGCTGCCCACATTCCTTGGTTCTTGACCTCCTGTGCCTCACTCCAACCTCTGCTGACGTCATCAGATCTCCGTCTTTCTCTGTTTCTCCTGCCTTCCCTTTTCCCTTATTAGGACCCATGATTACAGTAGAACACCCCCCCCGGATGATCCAGGATAATCTTCCCATCTCGAGCTTAGTGTAGCCACATCTGTAGACTCTTTTGCTATGTAAGTTAACACATTCACAGGTCCAGAGAACTAGGAGGGGGGCATCTTTGGGGGGCTATTATCCGCCTACCTGAATTACCTTAGTAATAAAATATATTATGAAAGTTAATTTTGCCTATTTCTTTTTATTTATTTTTTTTAATGTGGCTACTAGAAAAGTAAAAATGACCTATGGGGCTCCCATTCTGTTGCTGCTGGACTGGTCTATATGTTCTGTGAGTCTATTCGTTATCTGCTCCCTCCTACTACTAGAATGTCTGCTGCAAGAAGCCTGGGATCTATTTTATTTACCACTATGTCCCTGATGCTAACGCAGTTCCTCGCACGTAGTGGGCTCTCAATAAATATTTGTTGAGGGAGCAGATATTATGAATGCTTTTCCTGATGACCTCAGACACCCCTACTTCCACTCCACCCCTCCCATGTCTTCCCCCTCCTCTTCCAAGATCAAGGATTCAAGGTAGAGGCCAGATTGGGCAGGGTAGGAGAGGTTTGGAACAATCCTGGAAGGCTTCCTAGAGGAGGGAGCAAGGCTGGTGAGAGAAGGGATCCCAGGCCAGTAAAGGTCTTACAGATGATGACGCTCTCCCTCCAGAATGTAAGCCTGGCTGTTTCCATGGAGATGGATTCAGGTCCCACCCCCTGGGCCAAAGCGATGGAGATTTGGTTGCCATGACGACGACGGGCTCTCCTCAGGATGGCAAGGTCTGTTCCAGCCAGATGCCCTTTGGGTGGAATTAGAGTGATGTGGAATAAAAATAGCAGCTCGGGGAAAGGGCTAAGCTCTCTATGTCGAAGCTCACAAATCACACTGTGACACCTGCTGGGCTGGCTGGTTGCAATCAATAGCAGACCCCCAGCTCCCTGGCCCTTAGTCCTCTGGCTTCTGTCGATCTTCCTGTCCTAACTCTTGGGCATTTCTTTTTTTTTTTTTTTAAGATTTTTATTTATTTAATAAATAAAAAGAGCGAGCGAGAGAGAGAGCAATCAAGAGCACGAGCAGGGGGAGAGGTAGAGGGAGAGGGAGAAGCAGACTCCCCACTGAGCAGGAAGCCCGATGCGGGGCTCGATCCCAGGACCCTGGGATCATGACCTGAGCCAGGGGCAGACACCCAACTGACTGAGCCACCCAGGCGCCCCTTGGGCATCTCAAAATGCACAGAGATGGCTGTTCCAATATGCTGGTCCCTCAGTGCCTTGACCTCTTCTCCAAAGACCTTGCCCTCCGCCCACCCTTCATCCCTCCCTCTGTCCTGGGGCCAGAGCAGACACCTGTCACTTGACAACCACACACTTCCTCCACCATTTCAACTTCTAGCAGCCACACCAGCACCCCCATTTGGACCTTTCCAACTCGCTTCATCTGGTGTCCCAACTCCTTTAGTCTCAGCAAGACCTCCATTCCATTAATCCGACTGCTTTGCATGGACTCAGCCCCCTCACGACCACTCAGCCCTCACCCAGCTTAGAGCCTGTGTCCACTGCCCTCAACTCCCTTACTCCCTCTCATTCATTGGTCTTATAGGGAAGACACCCAGCTCTCTGCCTACTGTGGCCTGCAACTGCTCTGCTGAGTGGCTGGAGAAGAATCTGGAACCATGGTGCCAGGTCTCACGTTAACTTCAGCACCTTGGACCTCAAGGTTTTACTAACGTTGTCTGGCAATTGGTTGTCTGAGCCCTAGTCCCTTTGCTCTTCCAAAACTCCTAAATATATATTTTTTAATTGTGGTAAAAGATACGTAACATAGGGGCACCCGGCTGGCTCAGTTGGTAGAGCATGCAACTCTTGATCACTCCAAAGTCGTGAGTTCAAGCCCCACGTTGGGCGTAGAACTTACCCCCTCCCAAAAAAATGCATAACATAAAATTTATCATTTTAAGCATTGAAAAGTGTTAAATTCAGAGTCATTAAGCACCTTCACCATGTTGTGTAACCATCCCCACTATCTTTCAGTCTCTACCGATTTGTCTATTCTGGATAGCTCATATACATGGAACCCTACAATGTTTACCCTCTTGTGTCTCGATTCTTTCACTCAGCATAATGTTTTCAAGGTTCATCCATGTCGTAGAATGTGGCAGAATTTCATTTCATTTTTTTCCTCCATTGAGGTATTTTACTTGTATGTATGTATTCCCTCCCTAGGAAAAGACCGCCAGGACCTTCCCTCTTGCGTGTTTTTGTCCTACTTCCTTTTGGTCCACGACACCAGCTGCAGTTGTCAATGCAAATGAAACCAAACTAATGGGATGGGTTTGTAAGCTTCACAGCAATTTCCCCAGCTCCATGATCATCAGTGATTTCAGTGTAATCAGGCTTCATCATCTCAATTAGAAGCTGGAAAATGACTTTGGAGCATGGCCTAATAGGAACTTGGCAGGTGCCTCTCTTGTTGGCATTGTTAATGTTCTTGAGCTCTTCAGAGCGTCGGCCAGGACATTCACACCAGCTTTACGGAGGCATAGAAGGATGGAGGCTGAAAAATGTTCCATTGCGTGGATATACCACATTTGGTTTATCTATTCATTTGTGGATGGACTCGAGTTGTTTCCTAGACAACTCAAACTCCTACATCTCCTCCCTTCTTGCCCACTCTCAGTGGGGACTTTCCTTCCTATGTCACTGAGAGAGGAGAACCCACCAGAAGAAAACTTCCCCAGACTCCTACTACCCATCTACATCTTTCCTCCTATTCCTTAGTACACCAGTTATCTGCTACTGCTGCATAACAAACAACCCCCAAACTTAGTGTTAAACACCCCTGTATTATATTCATGGATTCTGTAGGTCAGGCATTTGAACAAGGCACAGCAAAGGACAGCTTGTCTCTGCTCCCTGATGTCTGGGGCCTCAACTGGCAAGAATTGCAGAATGGGGTGGGGGGTGGGGGATGACTCCAGGCTGGGAGCTGGAATCAGAAGGAGGAGTCTTCACTCCTGTGCCGGCAGTTGGTGCTGGCTGGGACCTCAGCTGAGCTGACAGCCGGAGTACCTTCATGGGACCTCTCTGGGTGGGCTACTTGACCTTCCTCAGCGCATGTGGCTGGGTCCCAAGAGCGAGTGCCCTAAAAGCAGGTGGGAGGTGCCTGGCACTTGACAATGAGCCTTGGAAGCCTCACCTCCTCTGTGCTTCGTTGGTTCACGCAGCCGCAAGGTTTTGCCCAGGTTCAAGGGGGAGGGAACGTACCCTCGCACAAAACACACTCAGTGGGAGGAATGTCAAGGTCACACTGTGAGAGCATGTGGGATGGGAGAGATTGTTGTGACTGTCTTTGGAAAACACACCTTCCTTAGTAATGACGAACTACGCTCTTGAGCCTGGGGACCCTTCCTGTCTTGCCTCAGTATGAACAACATTCCAGCTGTTCTCCTCTCCCTCCTCTGTTTCTCCTCTGAAATCTAGGAATCTGGATCATCCCCACCAGCACACAAAAGGGCTGTTTGATCTTCTCTGACCTTTCTATAAAAAATACTGAGTCACCAGCCCACTCTGTTGTTTATGGTTATATCCTCAGTCCTTAGAACAGTGCCTGGCTGATGGTAGGTGCCTAGTGAATATTTTTTTAGCAAATATTTTGAGTGAAACTGGTAGTGATAGTTGCCTCCAGGAAGGGGAACTGGGTGGGCAGCAGATATACATTGTTTAAAAATGGGAGCTGCCTGCACCCAAGGTGAGAGGGGCTTTTCTCCACCCTTTTAAAATTGTAAAATAGAGGGGCGCCTGGGTGGCTCCGTCGGTTAAGTGTCGGACTCTTGATTTCGGCTACTATCTCAGGGTTGTGAGATCGAGCCCCTTGTCAGGCTCTACGCTCAGCAAAGGGAGTCTGCTTGAGATTCTCTCTCTCCCTCTGCCCTTCCCCCACTCTCAAATAAATAAATAAATCTTTAAAAATAAAATAAAATTGTAAAATAGAAATACTTACTTTTCCCTATAGCCCTTTTGAGTGTTCTGAATTATGCACTCTGACTACATCTTACCCATTTAAATTAATACATTATAGTATTTTTAAAGATTGGCCACCCAGGGGTGGCTCAGTCAGTTAGGTACCTGCCTTCAGCTTGGATCGTGATCTTAGGGTCCTGGGATCGAGCCCCGCGTCGGGCTTTCTGCTCATCAGAGAGTCTGCTTCTCTCTCTCCCTCTGATCCTCCACGCTGCTCATGCTCTCTCTCTCTCAAATAAATAAATAAAATCTTTAAAAAAAATAAATAAAATAAAAAAATAAAGATTAGCCCAGGGGCACCTGGGTGGCTCAGTCTGTTAAGCATCCGCCTTTGGCTCAGGTCTTGATCCCAGGGTCCTGGGATCGAGTCCCACGTCAGGCTCCCTGCTCTTCGAGGAGACTGCTTCTCCCTCTGCCTCTCTCTCTCTCATTAATTAATAAATAAATAAAATCTTTAAAAAATATATATATTAGCCCAGCATCTGGCACAAAATGAATCAGGAACTGAAAGTCATGTGTTGTCCTGATGGGGGAGGGGGCTCGCCCTGCCCATCCCCCCTCCACCCTCCTCCCCTGAACACTGCCGCCTGGGAACTTCTGTCTTCTCTGAGCCTCCCCACGCTGGCCCAACCAAAGCCCAGCCCTAGGGGTGTTTGATCTGACCACTTCAGAAACTTCACCTTGGGCATGCAGCCCATGAGAGGCGACTGGAGCTGGGAGTCCTCCCCAGAGGAGCCTTTGAGGATGGGATGAAAGAAATTAGCCGGATGAGGAGCTCAGGAATGTAGGGCTGGGTCAGGAAGAGGCAAGGCTGAGGGGAGCCAGAGAAGCAGAGAAGGCGAGCCTCCTAGGGCATTTACCAAGTACATTCTGTGTACCCACGCATGTGCTGGACAGTGTTGGGGATACGGTGGTGACCGGCCCTGGCCTCACAGGGCATTGCGGGAGACAGGCCAGTGACTAGAGAGTGACAACCCTAGAGTGAACAGGGTTGGGGGGGTGGGACGGGCACCTGATGCAGTCAAGGAGGGCTTCCCGGAGGAGGGGATACCAAGCTCCTTACAGAGTCTATGACAAGCATGGAGACCTATGTTTTTGGCTGTGTCTGATGCCACTTTCCCTCATTCCCTTAAATCCTTAAATCCAGCTGTGCTGGCCTTCTTTCTGATTCTTGAACTCTCAGAGCTCATTTCCAAGCCTCTGAGCCATTGTACTTGCTGTTCCTTCTCACTTCCTCACCTGAGGGCTCCTTCTCAGTCAGATTGTAGACCAGTTCTTGCAGCATTTAACTCTTTTTAAAAGTCCCCTGTTTGTACTTTCTGTTGTCTCCTTTATTTTGTCTTGCCAGCTAGGATGTGGCCTCTTTTCAGTTCCTGCTCCCTAATCCCTGGCACCCGCCCCCCTGTCCCCCCCCCCCAAAGAGTTGATGGCTGTCAAATGTTTGTTATGTGAAGGAAGGAAGCCATTGTCTCCCAGATAAACCTCAGTCTGGTGAAGAGGTGGGGGGGTGGGGGGGGAATGGAGTTCCAGGCAGAAGGAACAGCATGGGCAAAGAGCAGAGGGAACAGCATGAGCAGAGAGGGAGCTGGTGTTTCAGAGGCCCTGGGGGAGGTTGTGTGTGGCTGGAAGAAAGAGGGAGGAGGGAGGAAAGTTAGAGAGAGGGAGGAATAGGGGGGAGCAGGAAGGGAGGTGAGTCTGCTCCTACCCTTCTAGATGGGGTGTGAGGGATCCAGAGCTTTGATCCACTGAACAGTTGGAGGTGGCGGGATCATATCAGGATCCTTTTGTGTAGGGGCAGAGGTGGCCAAAAGTGCCTTTTTGGGAGACCCCGTGGGTGGCTTGCAGAGGCCAGGCCAGAGGGCAGGGTCTGAGGGATAGGCCTTGCCTCCCAGAGCCTCTAAGGGCTTCGTGCAGAACATTCCATGGCAGGACCTTCTGGAACAGGCTATGAGGGCTTGGCAGCCCTGGCCAGTCCCCACTCCCGGGTCACTGCCCCAGCCTCGTCCCAGCCCAGGTTCACCCTCCTCCAGTCGCTGCCCACAGCAGCCTGGGGCAGTACTTTTAATAGAACACTTGAAAAAAAAATGTTAATAGGTAATTAAAGGCACAAGGCAGAGATTTCTAAAAGTACAGGAGGGGACTCAGTGAATGCCTTCCCTTCTCCCTTCCCCCCAGGGCCCCTCCAGGGAGGCACTGGGGCTGGGCCTCCAGTCTCTTGGGTTTTCTCCAGAGATAGTCTATCATATGTAAGTGCAGATGGCGAAGTGCTATTCAGGTTATTCACATGATTTTTTTTTTTTTTTTTTTTTTTTTCAAATTTAAGAGTATAGTCGGGGTCGCCTGGCCGGCTCAGCCGGTAGAGTGTGCAACTCTTGATCTCAGGGTTGTGAGTTCAAGCCCCACACTGGGTGTAGAACCTACTTTAGAAAAAAAAAGAGTATATTCTTTTTTTTTTTAAGATTTTGTTTATTTATTTGAAAGAGAGAGACACAGTGAGAGAGGGAACACAAGCGGGGGAGTGGGAGAGGGAGAAGGAGGCTTCCCGCCGAGCAGAGAGCCCGATGTGGGGCTCGATCCCAGGACCCTGGGATCATGACCTGAGCCGAAGGCAGACGCTTAACGACCGAGCCACCCAGGCGCCCCAAGAGTATATTCTTTTATTTAACACATGTTTATTGAGCACCTACTGTATGCCGGGCACCGTTCTGGGCACTGGGGGATACAGCAGCAAAGAAAATAGACAAAATTCTCTGCCCTCCTGCAGCTGACATTCTAGTGGGGGGAGACAGACAGTGGATAAATAAAATAAGTACATTTTGACATTATATAGCAGGTCAGATGGCACAGTAAGTGCTTTTCATAAAACATAAAACAGGCAAAGGAGGCGGAATATTGGGGAAGCAGGTTTCTTTTTTTTTTTCTTAAGATTTTATTTATCTATTTGACAGAGAGAGACAGCAAGAGAGGGAACACAAGCAAGGGGAGTGGGAGAGGGAGAAGCAGGCCTCCCGCAGAGCAGGGAGCCCGATGCGGGGCTCAATCCCAGGACCCTGGGATCATGACCTGAGCCCAAGGCAGACGCTTAAGGACTGAGCCACCCAGGCGCCCCAGCAGGTTTCTATTTTTTTACAAAATGGTCAGAGAAGGCCCCAGTGAAAGGGGATGTTTGAGCAAAGGTCCAAAGGAGGTAAGGAAGTGAGTCACATGGTCATCTGGCAGCATGGGTGCAAACAGCAGAGGGAACAGCAGGTGCAAAGGCCCTGAGGTAGGAGCGAGTCTGAAGTGTTCCAGATCCAGGAAGGAGCAGCGAAGCTGAAGAGGAGTGGTTGAGGAGAGCGGGGCCGAGACACGAGCTCTCAGAGACTTGTCCGCAAGTTGGCTTTTGCTTTCTCCTCTGGGAGATGTCTCAGTGGTGTGCTGGGGCCAACTTGTAACAGTTTGTGAGAGCCGACTGCTAAATTTGGGGGAATTTTGCAAGCCAGCTGGTTACACGCAGCCATTACTGAAAATTAAATTATACACATTTACGGTGAAATAAATGACATTAGACACAAAGACAAGAAGTAGTCAACACTTATCACTTCCTAATTATTACACTACATTTTACTACTATCTCTGTTCCAGGGGTTCCTTAACGCCTGTTGTGTCCACATGGTAGGAACGCTACCTAATGGTGGGCTAGTGTGTATTTTTCTCTGAATTCTGCATTCAACAATGTCACAACTCAACAGCATTAACTGGTAGCTTACAATGTGCAGCGGTGGGGGTAGTTACCCCATAGACACTGGTAAATCAGGGCCGTTTCTCCCCCAAAGAGCTGTACACCACTGTAATGCACAGAGATCTGGCTCTTTTTTCTTCCCCCCTGTAAAGCTGGGTAGTGTCCTGTTACAAGGATGCGCTGTAAGAGACTTTGCTGTCTTCTTCCTGATGAGCGCTTTGCTGGTTTCCAGTGTTAGCTAGTGCAAACAACACCAGTGATTTCTTGCGTGTATGACTACAGCCATATACTAAATCCCCCAAAGAAGAACTTCTGTGTTCTTTGAACAAAGCAAAAGGTGTGGGAGTTCTAACGTTAATGATTGTTGCCTAATGCCTCCCCATTTTCACACCCACTAGCAGATGGGTCAGAGTGCAAAGCCTTCTTCTAAAGACACTTGGGGGCGCCTGGGTGGCTCAGTCGGTGGGGCGTCTGCCTTCAGCTGCAGTCATGGTCCCAGGGTCCTGGGATCGAGCCCTGCATTGGGCTCCCTGCTCAGCGGGGAGTCGGCGTCTCCCTCTCCCTCTGCCTGCAGTTCCCCCTGCTTGTGCTCACTCTCTGTCAAATAAATAAATGAAATCTTTTTTTTTTAAAGATTTATTTTATTTTATTTTTATTATTTGAGAGAGAGAATGACAGAGAGAGAGAGAGCACATGAGATGGGGGAGGGTCAGAGGGAGAAGCAGACTCCCTGCCGAGCAGGGAGCCCGATGCGGGACTCGATCCCGGGACTCCAGGATCATGACCCGAGCCGAAGGCAGTCGCTTAACCAACTGAGCCACCCAGGCGCCCGAAAATCTTTTTTTTTTTTTAAAGATTTTATTTATTTATTTGACAGCAAGAGACACAGTGAGAGAGGGAACACAGCAGGGGGGAGTGGGAGAGGGAGAAGCAGGCCTCCCGCGGAGCAGGGAGCCCAATGCGGGGCTCGATCCCAGGACCCTGGGATCATGACCTGAGCCGAAGGCAGACGCTTAACAACTGAGCCACCCAGGCGCCCCTAAATAAATAAAATCTTTTTTTTTTTAAAGATTTTATTTATTTATTTGAGAGAGAATGAGACAGAGAGAGAGAGCATGAGATGGGGGAGGATGAGGGAGAAGCAGACTCCCCGCCGAGCAGGGAGCCCGATGTGGGACTCGATCCCGGGACTCCAGGATCATGACCTGAGCCGAAGGCAGTCGCTTAACCAACTGAGCCACCCAGGCGCCCAATAAATAAAATCTTAAAAAATAAATAAATAAATAAAGACTGTGAACTTGGCTGTGTCACTTTGCCGCTTAAACTCTTTGATGTCTCTCCCCCCCCCCCCCCCCCCCCCGCCCCGCTGATACTCCCAAGGCCCAAGTCCTTCATAGTCAGTCAGGTGGTCCCTTTGTCTGGCGACTGGAAGTTTGCATCATGACCCCACCGTGACCCCTCAAAAAACTGCACATGCCAGCCACCTTGATAATCTGCTGTCTGTCCCCTGAAATGGGCCGTGTTCCCACCCACTCTCCTTTGCTCCTGCCTTCCCCTCCTACAGGAGCTTACTCCCAGAGCCTGATCACCAGACTAACCCCCACTGGATCCATTGGGTTCCTTTTCTATTTCAGGTGACTGAAATCCTTACTGTAACTGTCTCCAGCAACATCGGACTGATAAGCTCATCGGTGTGAAAAATCGTCCAATTGGCTGGCTTCAGGCAGAGCTGGCTCCAGGAGCTTGACCCATGCCATGAGGCCAGTCTGGGCCTGTCAGTTCTGTTCTCTTTCATGCTGGCACCCTTTGGCAGACTCGGCATTTAGAAATCCTCCCTGCATCCTCCCATGGTCATGGGAGGCAAAGAGCTGGAGGTGGAGGAACAGCAGGCTGTGGTGTGTGTCGGGACCGGCGCTAGAACCCGGAACGGGGCCTGGTGAACAACCCAAGAGCTACGTATCACTCTGCAGGCCTAACTCCAAAGAGAGGACAAGTCCTTGCCCACTTGCTAAATTCCTCAGCTGAGAGGCAGAGTGGGAAGAGCTTTGCCTCTGGAGGCAGAAAATCTGCCTTTTTATCCGGGCACTGATCCCAATCCTGAGGGCTCCACCTGTGATTGACTCACCTCCCAAAGGCCCCACCTCCTGATAGCACCACCTGGGCCGGGGGGGGGGAGGGGTAGGTTTCAACATATAAATTTTGTGTGTGTTGCAGGGGGACACAAACAGTCAGACAATGAAAATCCCATAGTGTAGGATTCCATTGATATGAACTGTCCAGAAGAGGCAAATCCTTAGAGACAGAAAGCAGATTAGTGGTGGCCGGCCCCTGGGGGAGGGGATGGAGAGTCACACCTTTAACAGGCACGGGGTTTTTTTCCTTTGGTGGAGGGCGGGGGAGTGATGAAAATGTTCTGGAACTAGATGGAGGTGGTGGTCGCACGACATTGTACAAAATGCTACTGCTTTAAGATGCTTTAAAATGAGTCATTTTCATGTCATGTCAATTTCACCTCAATTTTTTTTAAATTCACTTTGGGGGGGCCCCTGGGGGGGCTCAGTTGGTTGGGCGTCTGCCTTCGGCTCAGGTCATGATCCCGGGGTCCTGGTGATGGGGTTTTGGAATATAGGGGAGGTTCAGTGGGGTGAAGTCCGGAGCCGAAGACTAAGAAAGAATTCTTGAGACGTCTTTGGTGCAAAATGGTGGTTTTATTAAAGCACGGGGACAGGACTCTGGGGCAGAAAGAGCAGTAGCACCGGGGTCAGGAGGAGTGGCTGATTATATACTTGGGAGTTGGGGGAAAGTAAGGAAAAGGGAGGTTTCTTTTTTTTTTTTTTTTTTAAGATTTTATTTATTTGACAGAGACACCGAGAGAGAGGGAACACAGCAGGGGGAGTGGGAGAGGGAGAAGCAGGCTTCCTGCCGAGCAGGGAGCCCGATGTGGGACTCGATCCCAGGACCCTGGGATCATAACCTGAGCCGAAGGCAGATGCTTAACGGCTGAGCCACCCAGGCGCCCCAAGAAAAGGGAGGTTTCGAAAGGACTTTCATATGCTAAAGAGGACCTACAAGATACCGGAGGCCTTGCCAATGCCATTGTCAAGTTAAGGTTGTTTTCCCCTTTAAACAAGGCATTAACATTAAGACAGCTGGGTGCTTCCTGGAGGAAGGTCACATATATCCCACCCAGGAATTGGGGGGGAGGGGAGGTTGCAGGGTATCCGCTTATGCTTTGTCCTCAGCTAGCCTTTTGCTCCCTCATCACTGGGATCAAGCCCCCCCAAGAGCCCCGCATCGGGCTCCCTGCTCAGCGGGAAGCCTGCTTCTCCTTCTCCCACCCCCCTGCTTGTGTTCCCTCTCTCGCTGTGTCTCTCTCTGTCAAATAAATGAATCTTTACAAAAAATAAAATACAATTAAAAAATGCACTTTGGGGGAAAAAATTGGGTGGAGTGTGTCTTGATATCCTTCTCGGGCTTCTCTTGTTGTTCTCTTCCTGGCCTGATGCCCCATCTCTATCCCCACTCACAGCTTCTCCTCTGGCTCCTTCAGTAATTCTCTGTGGAACTTTGTGACTCGGTTTCCTTGTCTGTACCAAGAGCAGATCGAACCCAGGGGTCTCTGACGAGCCCTCAAATATTGTGTCCTTAAGTATTACTTGAGCTCAAGGTGGCAACACCTTCCCCCCCCCCACTGCCCTGCCCGCTGCACCCCTCCCCAGCTGCCCCCTCCCCAGCTCCCAAAGGACTTTGCCCAGGGCCTGTTAATCAGCACTCAGATTAACTCAGATGCCCCCTCATCTCACGCTCAAGTGCAAATCCTCACACCCCTCAAAACCAGGTCGCTAGCTTCACACTCCCCTCAGAAAGCAAAGCAGGGGCTCTTTCGACCTTTCTCCTGGAATCCAGCTGGCTGCACAGGTGGGGGCGGGGATTACTTGCTACTCAAGGGCTCCCCTAGCCTCAGATGGTCGGGGGTGGCAATTTCTCCAGACTCACAACGTCCTGGTCCTTCAGGCTGGCTGTTTCCAGAGGTGACGCCCACACAGTCACTCCGAACAGGCAGTGTGATCATTTACTCTCTGAACTGGCTCCTTTCTCTTTTTTTAAAATTTTTATTATTTTTTTTATTTTTTATTTTTAAATATTTTACTATTTTGCTCTTTTATATCAAGCTCAATTATTCTTTTTTTTTTTTAAGATTTTATTTATTTATTTGAGAGAGAGAGACTGAGAGAGAGAGCACATGAGAGGGGGGAGGGTCAGAGGGAGAAGCAGACTCCCCGCCGAGCAGGGAGCCCGATGCGGGACTCGATCCAGGGACTCCAGGATCATGACCTGAGCCGAAGGCAGTCGCTTCACCAACTGAGCCACCCAGGCGCCCTTTTTTTTAATTTTTAAAAATTTGTATTTATTTATTTATTTGAGAGCGAGAGTGAGCAAGAGTGAGAGCACAAGCCGGGGGAGAGGCGGAGGGAGAGACAAAAGCAGGCTCCCTGCTCAAGATGCCTGGCTCCGAGATCATGACCTGAGCCGAAGGCAGACGCTTAACCGGCTGAGCCACCCAGGCGCCCCGACTCATCCCCTTATTACATTACCAAGGCCTCTGCCTCGCAGGGGCTTCTGTCCCGTGGTTTTATTGAATTCTCCTGCCACCTCGGGGGTAAAAGGTCAGCTAAGAAAAGGGAGGGCCCATCTCTCTGCTCCTACCCGCCCCCCCCTTTGACCATTATTCTATCCTGACTCCCTGGAAGCATCAAATGTCCTTCTACCCAGGTCACTCAGGTCACCCAGGTCACCCAGGCCCTGAGAGAGCTGTGGGGTCCCAGGGGCAGGGCCTGGAGTGGTGGCTGGGGCTGCTGCCTGAGGAAACGGCCTCCAGGATCTTGACTGCATCTGGGGAGAGGTGGGGAGGGCAGTACCTGTCACCCCTGCTCTGGGCCTCAAGGCCCAGAAACCTGAGTTACTCCCTTACTGCAAGCCACAGGCTGGGGCCTGACAGCCTGCAGCTGGGGGAGGCGGGGCGGAGCAGCCCAGACAAGCCAGCTCTTAAATAAATAATTAGGAAGGTAGGAAGGGAAGGTCTGGGCCAGTCTCCAAGGCCCCAGGCTGCAGCTTCCCAGCCAGGCTTGAATGCCTAAAGCCCCCGAGTCTTTTGGCTCTGATGTACCCAAGTGTCCTGCCTCCTCCTCTCTTTCCTGTTTTGGAAGGAGTCAACCCACATTCCCAGAGTCCCTACTGTGGGCCCAGCTGGCCCCTGCCCCTACCCCCCACAGGGCAATGCTGGGGACTCAGCGGTGGTCAAGACGGCCCCTACCCGGCGCAGCCCAATGGAGGCGACAGACCCATCCCCAGACAGTGACCATCCAGAGTGGGCCGGAGTTGGAGGAGCTTGGAGGGACACCTGACCCAGCCTGGGGGTCTGGAGGACTCAGGGGATCCCTGAGTTGGAATCTGAAAATCTGGGTTAAGCAATGAGAAGTTTGTGTGAGAAAAAGATGGGGGGAAGAACCGCAAAGGTCAGGAGGGAGCAGACCTGGTAGGGCTCCGCAGACCAGTGTTTTTCAAAGTGTTTCGAGTTTAGGACACTCGATGGGCAGCAGAAGGCATATTTTATTTGCAACCCAGCCTGTTTATGAACAGGTGTGCACACACAGATAAAGTAAAAAGCCACGAAACAATAATTACTTATACACTATGCTCTGATATTTAGTATTCTTTTTTTTTTTTTGTATGTGAGAGGTGTGGGGGGAGAAGCAGGCTCCCCAGATGCTCGATCCCAGGACCCTGGGATCATGACCTGAGCTGAAGGCAGACACTTAACTGACTGAACCACCCAGGTGCCCTGCAAAGGAAGCATTGTGATGGGGGTGTAATAAGACTCCATGAGGACAAGGCAGAGTGCCCTTGGCCACCACTGTGTCTGTGGCAGGACCCAGCACAGGGTAATTGCATGATTTAAACTAAAGCCTTTTTTCCCCTGAAGATTTGACTTGATTTGATTTGATTTATATTTATTTTTAAGTAGGCTCCATGCCCAGCGTGGAGCCCAATATGGGGGTTGAACTCACGACCCTGAGATCCAAGCCCTGAGCTGAGATCAAGAGTCAGGTGCTAGTCAAATGGCTAAAATTAACAAGTCAGGAAACGACAGATGTTGGCAGGGATGCGGAGAAAGGGGAACCTTCTTACACTGTTGGTGGGAATGCAAACTGGTGCAGCCACTCTGGAAAAACAGTATGGAGGTTCCTCAACAAGTTGAAAATAGAGCTGTCCTACGACCCAGTAATTGCACCACTGGTTATTTGCCCCAAAGATACAAATGTAGTGACCCGAAGGGGCACCTGCACCCCAATGTTTATAGCAGCATGTCCGCAATAGCCAAACTATGGAAAGAGCCCAGATGTCCATCGACAGACGAATGGATAAAGAAGATGTGGTGTGTGGGTGCCTGGGTGGCTCAGTCCTTAAGCATCTGCCTTTGGCTCAGGTCATGATCCCGGGGTCCTGGGATCGAGCCCCGCATCCGGCTCCCTGCTCCGCGGGAAGCCTGCTTCTCCCTCTCCCCCTCCCCCTGCTTGTGTTCCCTCTCTCGCTGTGTCTCTCTCTGTCAAATAAATAAATAAAATCTTTAAAAAAAATGTGATATACATATATGTGTGTGTGTGTATATATGTATGTATGTATATATATATACACACATTATATATATATAATGGAATATTATGCAGCCATCAAAAAATGAAATCTTGCCATTTGCAACCATGTGGATGGAACTAGAGGGTATTAGGCTAAGTGAAATAAGTCAATCAGAGAAAGACAAGTATCATATGATCTCAATGATACGTGGAATTTGAGAAATAAGACAGAGGATCATAGGGGAAGGGAGGGAAAAATGAAACAAGACGAAACCAGAGAGGGAGACAAACCATAAGAGACTCTTAATCTCAGGCAACAAACTGAGGGTTGCTGGAGTGGAGGGGGGTGGGGGGGATGGGGTGGCTGGGTGATAGACATTGGGGAGGGCATGTGCTATGGTGAGCGCTGTGACTTGTGTAAGACTGATGAATCACAGACCTGTACCCCTGAAACAAATAACACATTATGTGTTAATTAAAAAAAGTCGGGTGCTTAACCGACTGAGCCACCCAGGGCCCCCTGAAGATTTTACTTTTAAGTAATCGCTACACCCAATGTGGGGCTCGAACTCATGGTCCCAAGATCAAGAGTCACATGCTCTTCCGACTGAGCCAGCCAGACGCCCCTCCAGCTTCATTTCTTGGCACTTTCCTCCTTGAATTTTCCACTCCAACCAAACAGAACTATTCTTAGTTTCATAAATTCCTCACCTCCAGGTCTTTGCCCTTCCTGTGTCCTCTGTCTTTACCCGTTCCCTCTTTCCTTTCCTGGTTAGCTCTGACATCCTTCCAAATTCAGCTCAGATGCCCCCTCCTCCAGGAAACCCTCCCTGACTTCACTTCTCAGACTGGGCTTCTCCCCTGGGCTCCTCTATCCCAGCACTTCTCACTTGGGGTCATCACTGTTTGTCTCCCCCACTGGACTATAAGGCCAGGAAGACAGGAGCTAGGCCTGTCTCAGTCACTGCCGGGACCCCAGTGCCCCTCAGTACAGGGCCGGGCACCCACTAGGTGCTCAGAAAAAGTTTGCTGAACACACAAATGCAAATCTGAGGGAGGAGAGGCTGCATCGCCTGGAAGCTCCTGATCACAGGTCTGATGGAGAAGGCTGATACCCCGAAGTTAACTCAATCCCACCTGCTCTCCGATACCCAGTTCTCTCACGGAGGACACCATTCCAAACAATACCCATTTCACAGACAGCGAACTAAGGTCAGGAGGGTCCTCCATGCTCTGTGCTGTCCAGATTCCACACAGCTCAGCTCAGCCTTCTCCTGGCCCCTCTCACCTCCTTCCCAGAGCCCCAGGCCTTTTCTTTTCCGAAGATGAAATTCCTGAAATTCGAATCTGGGTAGGAGGTTTGGCTGAGCAGAATTGGTATACTTTCCTCTGTAAGCAGAGGAGGGAAGGGGGTGGGACACTCCTGGCCAATCCTGGACCAGACCCTCAAACCTTCCCCTCTTGGCCCAGGCCCACCCCACACTTCCCGAAAGTTCTGGGATTCTGGGCTCCCCTGAGTCTTCGAGACTCCTCCCTCCAACTTGCCTCCCCATCTGACACCCCTGTGCTTGAAATGTGAGAGCAGCAACTATGTGAAGGCTGGCCTCGGCCAGTGTTGCCCACGGAGGCTGGGCCACTTCTCCATACCCAGGGCCCTGATTACCGGGAGGGCTGCCAGAAGCTTCCCTGCCCCCAGCCTGGCCACCTGCTGGCACAGCACCTGAAACCAGCACCAGCTGTCGGGTCCCACCTGCTGCCCTCGCCCAGTGACTCCAAGGCATGAACACTTCTGGGGGGGCGGGGGGCGGGGAGCACCAGCCTGTGAGTTTGTATCTAAGGGAAAGTGTGGAAGAAGCCTTTTTTACTTTCACCTTAGATAAAATGTTGATTTCCAGAAGTCATCACGGCTTAAAATACCAGGAGGCTGCAGTGTGCCCATTACCAACCAAAGCACTTCGTACACATGAACTTGGTTCATCATCCCTCTCTGATCTCTGAGGCCAGACACCATCATTGCTGTCTCACAGCTGAGTAAACCACGGGGCTCACGCTGAACTGCAAAGCCATGCTTTTCTTTCTAAAAGCCACCACTTCAAGCACCTTCTGTGGATTTTTTTAAATTTTAGATTTTATTTATTTATTTGAGAGAGAGAGTGCTCTTCTGTGGATTCTTGCAGAGATAGTCAATGCATTTGAGACAGAGGCTGTTCAATATTTGTTTTTCCCCACAGATGATAGGGTACCTCGTCCTCTACACCCCCTCCTGCACCTTGTGTGTTCCTCTTTAACAAATTTCTTGACATCCGATTCATTACTGAAACCTGCCCTCCACCCAGTTCCTCATCTGTCTCATTCTATTTGATGTCTCTCTGTGTTCTGTTCCATGGATGTGGTTTGTTGACTGATTGAAGGAATGAATTACTGGGTAGACAGATGTCCAGCTGAAGAATTTGGACTTTATCCCAAGGGAAGCCACTCAGAGGGTGGGGTGACCAGGTTAGAGCCATGCTTGGGAACGTTCTGGGCTCTTTTCAACTCTGGGGCTTTGCACGTATGGCTCCCTTTGCCTGGAATACTCTCTCCCTGGGCTTGGTCCAACCCTTTGCTATCCCAGCTGGGATGTCCCCTCCCCCAGGAAGCCCTCCCTGAGCCCCAGGTTGGGTCAAGCATCCTTTCTGGCCTCCCCATCCCTGCCCTGGTCACTCTGTGTCATCACCTTCTGGGGGTGGGTGGTCTCCCTTATTTTACCGTGAGTCCCCAGAGGACAGAGCCAAGAATGTATTGGTCACCAGCACCACCCATCACAGGCCAAACATTGAGCTCAGAATAGATGATGGTTCCCTTGAAAGAAATGCCTCTGCTTGGGGAGGAGCCAACCGCAGGGGTAGCCATGGTGTCCCATAGGGCTGGAGGGCACAGGCTGGGGTCGGAGACACCTGAGTTCAAATTCCCTGCCTAGGTAGGGGGTTTGGGCTACAACACACTTCATGTCCCCAGCTGCTTCCAAATCCATAAAAAAGTAGAGTGTAAGGTCTTAAGGATTAGTGGAGATAAGATAACGTCTCTCTCTCTCTCTTTTTTTTTTTAGATTTTATTTATTTATTTGACAGAGGGAGACACAGCGAGAGAGGGAACACAAGCAGGGGGAGTGGGAGAGGGAGAAGCAGGCTTCCCGTGGAGCAGGGAGCCCGACGCGGGGCTCAATCCCAGGACCCTGGGATCATGACCCGAGCCGAAGGCAGACGCTTAACGACTGAGCCACCCAGGTGCCCCGAGATAACATCTTTTCAATAACAGCATTTCAGACAAGGTGGATGCCTCTCCTCCTGCCGCCTCAAGGCTTTACACCTGCTCTTCCTTTACCCTAGAATGTTCTTTCCATATTGAAGGCTCCTTCTTGTCATGCAGGTCCCGTTGCAAATGTCACTGCCTCAGAGTGGCCCATCCTGACCACCCCACCTCTTTGCCATACAACACTTCAGCTTTCTCCAGAACTTACCCTCTGGTAGGCTAAGGTTATTTCCCTGTCTCCCCTCACTAGAATGCTGGCAAGGAGTTTTGTCTGTCTTTCTTTCTTTTGTTCTTTCTTTCTTTCTTTTTTCCTCACTGCTGAATCGCCACACACTGAACAGTACTTGGCCCTTAGGAAGGGCTCAAGGAATATTTGTAGAACAAATAAAGTGCTCAGGGGGGCGCCTGGGTGGCTCAGTCGTTAAGCGTCTGCCTTCGGCTCGGGTCATGATCTCAGGGTCCTGGGATCGAGCCCCGCATCGAGCCCCGCATCGAGCCCCGCATCGAGCCCCGCATCGGGCTCCGTGCTCCGTGGGGAGCCTGCTTCTCCCTCTCCCACTCCCCCTGCTTGTGTTCCCTCTCTCCCTGTCTCTCTCTGTCAAATAAATAAATAAAATCTTAAAAAATAATAATGATAAAATACTCAGGGACTGGCCCCTCACGTTTTGTATCGAGGGTCACTATGGGAGCACTCGAATTTATGCTCACATCGGCTCCAGGACAAATGAGGACACCGATACTCAGCTGGTAAGTGGTGGAGTCAGGATTCGAACCCATGTCCGTGTAGATTTAGTGCCCACACTCTCTAGCACACAACCAAGCACACGGGAGCTGGGCGGGAGTTTGTTAAATGAATATGACTTCAGCCTATGAGGGTAGGGGGCTTCCTGAAGTAGTTGAGGATGGGAGGACTTGGGAGGGGAGAGACACCGAAAGGAGGTCCACACCACATTCCAGTGTGCCTGGGTGACACGCCTTCAGAGCCTGGGCAGATCTCAGCTCGCCTGGCACCAATGCCTGAGATCCTCCAGGATGTCACCAAAAGTTCTCGAAGCTCCTTCCCAAGTGGGTCTGGGGCTGGGGCTGCAGTGACCAGGACGGAGAGCTTACCACCAGGGCCCAGCAGCCCCCAGAGCTGGTCTGAGCCCAAACCATGTTCTCCAATAACAATAACAGCAATTACAGGAATAGTACCAGTTAACTTTTTAAAGGGCTGACCTGCACCCTGTCTAAATGCTTTAAACCTATGATCTCCTTTGATCCTCACAGCACTCAAGGAGGTGTGATCTATTCTTCTTCTTCCCATTTTATAGGTGTAGAGACTGAGACTCACAGAGGTTGTGACTTGCCTGAGGCTCCAACAGCTGCCTCAGGAGGACGCTTCTGAGGTTATCACTGTCTACAGTCTTTGAGCAAATGCCAATGCGTGAAATGTCCTCGGAGAACAGGACAGCTGGGGAAGGAATTAGGATTTCTTTTTTTTTCTTTTTTAAGATTTATTTATTTATTTTAGAGAGAGAGGGAGAGCGAGCACGAGCGGGAGGGCCAGAGGGAGAGAGAATCTCAAGCCGACTCAGTACTGAGTGCCGAGCCCCATGTGGGGCTCAATCTCACGACCCCGAGATCATGACCTGAGCAGAAACCAAGAGTCAGATGCTCCGGGCTCCCTGCTCTGCAGGGAGTCTGCTTCTCCCTCTGACCCTCCCCCCTCTCATGTGCTCTCTCTCATTCTCTCTCAAATAAAATAAAATAAAATAATCTTTAAAAAAAAAAATTAAAAAAAAAAAAAAGAGTCAGATGCTCAACTGACTGTGCCACCCAGGCACCGGAAGGAATTAGGATTTCAGCACTGCCAGGAGAAGTAGGGAATCGTGAATGGTGACTGATTCACTGGAAACGACTCAAATGACCAAGAAGGAATTTAGGGAGGCAACCCAATAGGTAGGGTTAGGAACTTGGGAGGCAGGCATGCAACTCCCAGCCTCCTCAGGTGTAGCCTCAAGGCACGTGGCTTCCTCTGGCCCTAAGCCCCAGTTTGGGCATCCAAAGAATGGGTATAATAGGGGGACCCACCTCACCAAGCAGTTACGAAGATTCCAGTGAAATCAGGCCTATGCATTTGTCAAAATCAACAAATGGCGCTTACAATCTGCATTTCATTGTATGTGTATTTTACCTTAAAAGGAAAAGAAGGGGGCTCTTGGGTAGCTCAGTTGGTTAGGCAACCAACTCTTGATATCAGAGTCCTGAGTTCAAGTCCCACATTGGGTCATGCCCAGCATGGAGCCTCCTTAAATATATATATATATGGAAATATTTGGTGAAAGCATGTGTAAAATCATTAGCACAGTTGTTAGATTGAATTCTAATTTTTAAGGGGTGAATTGTGAATTACATACCCAGGGGAAAGTGGATTATAATCCTAAACTAAGAACTGCTGTTATTGATGTGTCGGGTTCTGAACTGGGAACATTTATTTAAAACCTTTTTATTTTGGGCGCCTGGGTGGCTCAGTTGGTTAAGCGACTGCCTTCGGCTCAGGTCATGATCCTGGAGTCCCAGGATCGAGTCCCGCATCGGGCTCCCTGCTCAGCGGGGGGTCTGCTTCTCCCTCTGACCCTCCCCCCTCTCATGTGCTTGCTCTCTCTTATTCTCTCTCTCAAATAAATAAATAAAATCTTTAAAAAAAATAAAAACTTTTTATTTTATTTTATTTTTAAGTAATTTCTACACTCAACGTGGGGCTCCAACCTACAACCCCGAGATCAAGAGTCGCATGTTCCCCGGACTGAGCCAGCCAGGCGCCCCTGGAACATTTATTTTTTAAACTATTAACATTATTAAATAAATAACTCCATCTAATTTAAATCTTCCACCCATCATGTGTGGGATGAGTTTTAATAATCTGTATTTTACATTCAAGGAATGTGAGTTCCGAGAGGCGACAAAATACCGAACTCAGGGCGGAGGCACTGCAGGCTGGGTTGAGCCACCTGCGGCTCGCTTGCTCTTTCTAGAGACCCTCAAGCGGGAGAACAGTTGCGGGTTACCGGCCCCCAGCCACGTCCGGATGCCTTTGGCGGGAAAAAAGGTTTCCCTTCGACGTCCCGCCCCCAACCGGGCCCCGCCCCCGCCCCTCCGGTGTCCCCGCCCCTCGATATTGCTAGACTTGGTTAGTCGGCCTTCTATGGGTGACTTGGCCAGACTCTGGCCTCGGCCCCACCTCTCGCTCGCAGGAGGGCTCCGAACGCGCCTCAGCCAATCGGCGCCCGCGGTTCGCTCCCCGCCTTCTCAAGCCTCGCCCCTGCCGTTAATCCTGGAAGCTTCCGCCGGGTGGGCTCAGAGCCACGCGGCGCGCCCGCGAGCTTTCCCCCCCGACCCGCCGCAGTTACCTCCCAGGGTCCCGGACCCCCGCCTTCCGCTTCCTAGGGGCCTGGATCTCCTCTCCTGGACTCAAAAGCCTGGCTCCCCTCTTCCCGGATCTCTGTCTCCCGCCCCCTGGATTCAGGCTCCCCAGCCTCGGTTTCCAGGACCCCGGCACCCCGGATCCCTGCCTCCCGGATCTGCGCTACCAGGACCTGACCTCTTGAGGACTCTGCCACTTGGACGCCTTCAGCCTTCCAGAGCCAAGGACCTCAGGTCCCAGCCTGATAAACTCCTGTGTTCCCATCCCTGGGGCCGAGAAACCCAAGTGCTCCCAGATTTCGGGCGCCGGACACCACCTGGGAGAGCAGAAGAGCCTCAGCGCCCAGCTTGGGGATCTCAGACACCCCAGGAACCAAGGCGCTGTGAATTCCCAACCCCGGGGAACCTTCCAAAGTTCCAGCCTCCAGGCTGTGTTACAAAACTCTCCGTTCTAAGGAACGTCGGCGTCCCGGGAAGGAGACCCAAGCGCGCCCAGCTTCCAGGCGCTAAGCAAGTCCGGGGCGTTCATCATGGTGGCCGATCCGCCTCGGGGAGACCCCAAGGCTGAGCCCACCGCGAACGGTGCCCCGACGTTGGTCCCTATGGAGGACCCCGGCGCCACAGGAGGCGGCTGCGGCAGTTCCCGGGACCGGGTGCGCCGCTGCCTTCGCGCCAACCTGCTGGTGCTGCTGACCGTGGTGGCCGTCGTGGCAGGCGTGGCGCTGGGTCTGGGGGTCTCGGGGGCCGGCGGCGCGCTAGCTCTGGGCCCCGCGCGCCTGGCTGCCTTCGCCTTCCCCGGCGAGCTGCTGCTGCGCCTGCTGAAGATGATCATCTTGCCGCTGGTGGTGTGCAGCCTGATCGGCGGCGCCGCCAGCCTGGACTCGAGCGCGCTCGGCCGCCTGGGCGCCTGGGCGCTGCTCTTTTTCCTGGTCACCACGCTGCTGGCGTCCGCGCTCGGCGTGGGCTTGGCGCTGGCCCTGCAGCCGGGCGCCGCCTTCGCCGCCATCAACGCCTCGGTCGGGACCTCGGGCGCCGCGGAAGAGGCCCCCAGCAAGGAAGTCCTGGATTCGTTCCTGGATCTCGTGAGGTCAGACCCCGCCCGCCCGGTGGAGTCGGGGGGGAGGGGGGGAAGGGGTGCCTCAGCCGCGTGGGGAGGGGACGCGTGTTAGGGATGGCGGGAGTGGCCACGTGAATCGGAGAGGGCATCCCCGGGGCCTGAGGAAGACAGGACGGGGTGGTGAGGGATGGTGATCGTGGCCCTCTGAGGGTCAGAGTACAGCGGGTGAGGACAGAGCCCTGGGAAAGGAGGCTTCTCATGTGGGCGCCCGGGGACATTAGCCGGGACCCTACAAGAAGGTGATTGGCGAGGAAGTCTTATAGAGGGAAGAAGGAGTAATGCTTGGGGGAGTTTGGGGAGGGAGGGGACATAGGAGGGGCTCCTGGGAGGGGAGAGGATCCTGGGCGTGAGGGGGGGCTTGGAAGGGAATTTGGGGGCTGCTAAAGGCCTCAGGATGGGGCTTCTGGATCAAGATTTGAGTCCAGGGTCAGACGGCTTGTAACCCCTGGGTGAGGAGTCCGAGGGGGATCAAGAGGAGATCTGACTGACCTCCAGCCCCAGGGCTCCCCACACTACGTGTCACCGGGACATGACCAGGTTTTTTTCTCAGCCTCCCTTCCCGGCCCAGTTCAACTGGGCCCTGGCAGCTTCCCTTTTATATGTTCCTGCTAAACCCTGCCACCTCCGAGACTTCAGTTCTATTTCCTCCTGTCTGGGGAGCCTGTCTGGGCTTTCCCTCCACCCCGCCAAACCCACATGAGGCTGCACAGAAGGGGGCCAGTTAGAAAGAGAGCAGACGCTTTTCCTTCTGATCTCTGCTCCCCACCCAAGAATGGCTCTCCCAGCTTTGAGGAGGGCAGACCCCTGGGTTGCCTTTGGGGCCTGCTGATTCAGTGTCTCCAGGCTGGTTGGGGACTTCCTGGAAGTGGCGGGAGGAAATGATGAGTCACGGAACTGGGTTCTCCCAGCTGCTTGGGGGACCCGTGACGGCTGAGATGAGAGACTTGGGGGCGGGCTTGGTGTCTAGAAGTCGCAGTGGGTGGGCGCCTCCTGGCTGGGGGAGATTAGCAGGGTCCTGACCCAGCCCTGCTGGGCCTGGATGGGTACAGGCCTTCTGGCCAATGGGCACACCCACTCGGAGGCTGTTGATGTGCACAGCCCTCCCCTGTGTGCCGAAATAGAAGGAACTGGCACTTGGCCAGCTCCTCAGAGACTTAGCTGGAACATCTCAGAACCGCACAACTTTTTTTTTTTTTAAAGATTTTATTTATTTATTTGACAGAGACACAGCGAGAGAGGGAACACAAGCAGGGGGAGTGGGAGAGGGAGAAGCAGGCTTCCCGCAGAGCAGGGAGCCCAATGCAGGGCCCCATCCCAGGACCCCGGGACCATGACCTGAGCCGAAGGCAGTCGCTTAACCAACTGAGCCACCCAGGCGCCCAGAACCACACAACTTTATAGGCAGTTGGGCCACAGCTGGACACAGATACTCAGCCACAGCCGCGGCCTCTCACACTGACACATAGCCTTACACCAGTTGTCACACGTGCACTCACTCACACACACACACAGGATACTAAGCATCCCTTTGCACAGCCACTCACGGATGCCAAGGACCACACCAGTACATCGAGCGTTGCTCAAACATCCATGCTCAAGACCCCATACACACCAACACCATCCCATGTATCTGAACACTAACCCGCACCCCCCACCGGATACCAACATTTGAGCAACATCATTGGTGGAGGGAGGACACCAGAATGCCGGGTGGTTAGAACTACGCCGCCGGCTGGCTGGGTTCAAATCCCAGCTCGGCCACTTCCTAGCCAAGGCAAGTTTCTTTCCCTCTCTGTGCCTTGGTTCCCTCTTCTATAAAATGGGGACCAGAGGGCTGTCGTGAGGATCAAATGAGTGGATTTAGGGGTGCCCGGGCGGCTCAGTCGGTGAAGCGTCGGACTCTTGATCTCAGCTCGGGTCTCAATCCCAGGGTGGTGAGTTCAACCCCCGTGTTGGGCTCCGTGTTCGGTGGGGAGCCTACTTATTTATTTATTTTTAAAGATTTTATTTATTAGAGAGAGAGACAGAGTGAGAGAAAGAGAGCACAAGCGGGGTGAGGGGCAGAGGGAGAAGCAGACTCCCTGCTGAGTAGGGAGCCCGACGCGGGGCTCGATCCCAGGACCCTGAGATCATGACCTGAGCTGAAGGCAGATGCTTAACGACTGAGCCACCCAGGCGCCCTGCGGGGAGCCTACTTAAAAAAACAAAAAATAAAATAAATAAATGAGTGGATTTATGTCAAGCACTACAAGGACTGTCGTCCCCACATTTGCTGTAATTTTCGTCCCACTCCGAGACATGCTCGCTGGGGTTTACCACACGCTGCTGCACAGATACACATTCATGACACACAGCCATCCCTTGTCACTCTGTCTTGCTACCTCTTTCCAACACACCCAGATCTTCCCCATACCCTGTGACCCGCTCAGCCCGGGACCCAAGGCCCAAGCGTTTCTCAGCCGTCCAGGAGGAAGTGGCTGATGCAAGATGCCCAGGGTATTAAGTTTGCTGCGTGGGGTGGAGCTGAGGCCCTGGGTGACCCTGCCCCAGCCTGCCTTGGGAAGCCAGTGTTCCTCACCTCCTCCAGTCCACAATCCCTCGGGGCTGGCCGGGGCTAGCAGGCCAGCCTGTGGGGCCCTAGGAGGCCAGCTCAGACTCCCCACCCCCTGGAAAAGTGTGCGGGCCAGGGCCCAACTCTGCCAGGCCACAGCCAGCCTGAGGCCTAGGTGGCGACCACACTTGGGTGCCAACGGGGCCTCCAAGATTCTTCCCATCCCAAGAGGCCAACGCAGCCCCTCATACACATTCCCCTCCCAACCTCCCCTCCCTCCCCGGGGTATTTATTTATTTTTTATTTCATTTTTTTTTTAAGATTTTATTTATTTATTTGAGAGAGAGAGAATGAGAGACAGAGAGCATGAGAGGGAGGAGGGTCAGAGGGAGAAGCAGACTCCCTGCCAAGCAGGGAGCCCGATGTGGGACTCGATCCCGGGACTCCAGGATCATGACCTGAGCTGAAGGCAGTCGCCTAACCAACTGAGCCACCCAGGCACCCCTCCCCGGGGTATTTAATAACATGCCCCCCTCCGTGTCTGTCTCTGCAGAAATATCTTCCCCTCCAACCTGGTGTCTGCGGCCTTCCGCTCAGTGAGTCCTTGGGGGTATGTCCCGAGGGGTGGGGGGCGGGCTGGGAGGGAGACAGCCAGTTGCAGCCCCTGGGTGCCTGCTTTTGGGTGGTCTCTGAAAGCCCTCCATGCCCCTCACCAAGACAGGAGAATATGGGTTCTGAGCCCCTTCTGGGTTCTAATTCTAGCTGTGTCACCCTGGGCAAGTGCCTTTGCCTCTCTGAGCCTCGGTTTCCACCTCTGGAAAATGGGCACATGGTATGAAAATCCCTCCTCAGTGGGGTTACTGGCAGGATGCAAGGAGATCATGTTTAGGGGTGCTTAGGGCTGGCTTGGAGTACTGTTAGCGCCAGGAAGGGGTGGGGGAGCCTCTGTGGCAGTTGATGCTGACTCTTGCCCACCCTCACCTGCAGTACAGTACCTCCTATGAAAACAGATGGATCAATGGAACCAAGGTGAAGGTGAGAGCAGGGGAAGGGGGGTGGGACCCCATCCCTCGGCCCATCGCGGGAGTTTTTCCATTTTGTTCCCACCCCAGCCTTTGTTTGCCGCCCCCCACACCGGGGGTCTTCTGACATTTGGTGGTATTTGTTTTATACTCTCTGCAGCCACTGCCCAATTTCTATCTTTTCTAGTCTCTCCGTTTTTGCCCCTTTCTTCTCCCTCCCCGGTGCAGGCTTCTTTTCTGCCCCTGGCTCCCCTTCTCCCACCTACCCTCAGCCTGGTACAATGTAGTCCTTCCAAAGCACAAACCTGACCCTGTCTCTCCCCTACCCAGAGCCCCTTTATGCTCCCTACCTAGTGCCCTCGGAAGCAAGCCCAGGCTCCTTGCCACATTCCATGGGACCCTGCGAAGTCAGGCTTCTGCCCAGCCGCCCACCCAGCCTCATGTTTTGACTCTGGCCGGCCTATTCCAGCCACAGTGGGTTTCTTTCTGCTCTTTGAATGCCCAAGGTGCTCTCATTTCCAGACGGTTGCACATTGTTTCCCCTCTCCAGAACCTTCTACCACCCCTCTTGACCTGGTTAATCCTCCTGTTCTCCAGCTCTCAGCCCCTTCCTCCACGAAGCCCTCCCTGATTCCCCCGCCACACCACCTACCAAGCTGGCATCCCCCCTCAGTTCCGACACTCCCTTGGGTTTCCCTATTCCAATCACTCTGAGTGGTCCCTGGTGACAGGTGTATTTCTCCTGGACTTGGACTGTGAGCCTTGGGAGGAAGGGACAAATGAGCTCCAGGAGCTGTTTTGTCCGCGTTGGGTCCCAGCAGGGCCCAGGACAGGCCCTTAGTGACTGTTCAGGTTGACCGAGCGTCCTCCTCCCATCCCAATCTGTTCCTTGCTCAAAGGTGCCCATTGGCGATGAGGTGGAGAGTATGAACATCCTGGGCCTGGTGGTATTTGCCATTGTCTTTGGTGTGGCCCTGCGGAAGCTGGGGCCTGAGGGAGAGCTGCTCATCCGCTTCTTCAACTCCTTTAATGATGCCACCATGGTGCTGGTCTCCTGGATCATGTGGTAGGTGGGGGGGCGGGATGTGGGATGGGGCAACCCTCCATCCAGCCAGATGGCCTGGATTCACACCCAGCATTGACCATCCCCTGGCTATGTGACTTTGGGCAAGTGATCCTACCCTGTCTGTGCCTCAGTGTCTTCATTATAAGATGAGGACTATGTAGTATTCCATGGGAGCTGAGACTGACGCCAGCACCTTCTGGATCCTCCTGGAAGGTGACAAAAAGCCAGCCAAGCTGTGGCCACAACTTAGCGAATGCATCTCCATTGCAGAGATTTGAATGGGATCAAATGTCCGAGTTACCATGAAGATGAAATGAGTAATAGGTGGTCTAGGTAAAGCACTTGTAAAGTGTTTTAAATGTCTAGCGCCTCCTAAGCATTTACTTACTGTTAGCTATGATCACTATCATTATGACTTCCCACCTGGATGCCCTATAATAAGTGACTGAGCTCGCTCTGCCTTGGTTTCCCCATCTGGAAAATGGGACTGACAGTACCAGGCACAAATGAGTGTGAAGTTCTTGGGACACCACCTGGCCTATAGCATGTCGACAGTAAACAGTATTGGCTAATATTTATCAGATAGTCACTTGTATAACTTCTGGGCTCATCCCACTGGCCGGAGCTTGGGCATTTGGCCAAACCTAGCTGCACAGGTGGCTGGCCAACAGGGCCTTTCTTCTGCTACCAAAGAGCAGAAGGGGTTTGGGCGACAACTAGCCATAGTGATCAAACCGGGAAGGCAGTCTTGGGAGGCCTCCTGGCTGGGAGGCAGGAGCACCCCTGGGATCATCACTGCAGGAGGGGGTGATAATAATTCCAGCAGAAGTTTATAGATCACTTATTGTGTACAAAGAGCTTTCAAGGCACTTCCCCTGGCACCCCATTTCCTCCAACATTCCTATGAGGCCGGTAGCCCAAATGTCCCTGTTTTATAGACCTATTAGATTTCAATTCAACTGTAGCTACAGAGGACTAACATAGGAGCTTGTGTGGGATTGTGGTAAAGGTTCAGTCGTGTTCCAGGGCTCAGCCCATCATAAATGCTTTGTGTGTTTTAAGACCCGAGTGACAGACTTTTTAGTTTTCATGATGTGGTGAGAGATTGTATCAGTTTTTTTTTCTTTTCTTTTTTTTTTAAAGATTTTATTTATTTATTTGACAGAGAGACACAGCGAGAGAGGAAACACAAGCAGGGGGAGTGGGAGAGGGAGAAGCAGGCTTCCCGTTGAGCAGGGAGCCCAATGTGGGGCTCGATCCCAGAACCCTGGGATCATGACCTGAGCTGAAGGCAGACGCTTAACGACTGAGCCACCCAGGCGCCCCTTTTTTTTTCTTTTAAAGATTTTATTTATTTGACAGAGAGATACACAGCAAGAGGGGAACACAAGCAGGGGGAGTGGGAGAGGGAGAAGCAGGCTTCCTGCGAGCAGCGAGCCCGATGTGGGGCTCGATCCCAGGACCCCGGGATCAGGACCTGAACCGAAGGCAGACACTCAACGACTGAGCCACCCAGGCGCCCCGATTGTATCGGTTTAAATCATCCTCACTGCTGTAACAAACGAACCAGAACATGTAAATGACTCACTCATGGGGGCCATGTGTTCAGTCCAAATCTGGTTAGTGATTCAACTCCAAGCGAGCGATAGGAACCCTCAGGCTTCTTTATCTCCCTGCTGTTTTCAAGGGGAAAGAGCTGGGGGGATGGCAGGGAAGGTGCCCAAACCTCAGCACACGTCATGTTTCCTGCCCACAAGGGAGCCTGTGGTCAGGCTGTGTACTGAGCACCAAGCCTGGTCCTGCGTGGACACACAGTCAGAGGCTGCAATCTGTCTCCTGGGCACTTAGGTATGCCCCCGTGGGCATCTTGTTCCTGGTGGCTGGCAAGATCGTGGAGATGGAGGACGTGGGGATGCTCTTCGCCAGTCTCGGCAAATACATCCTGTGTTGTCTGCTGGGCCATGCCATCCATGGGCTCCTGGTGCTGCCTCTCATCTATTTCCTCTTCACCCGCAAAAACCCCTACCGCTTCTTGTGGGGCATTATGACAGCGCTGGCCACTGCCTTCGGGACCTCTTCTAGGTATGGCTTTGGGGCCGACTAGTGCAGGATTTTTAAGCTTAAGGGGCCTGGAGTGGGTATCAGTATCTGGAGACCCTTGACATTTTATAATCTGGGGACACTGGATCTGGATATAGGGGCCATACTTTTGTGAGTTTCTCATAAGGTTCTATTCTCCCCCATTAGAAAACCACTGTCTTAGAGATTTCTTCTTCTTTCCTTCCTGGGAACCCCTCCTCCTCCACAAGGCCTGGCCCTGGGGGCAGTGGTCTAGCGCTCCACCCTGGATCTAATCATTTAGGAGCCCTTTCCACCCTCTTCTAGGTATTTTGTCCACCTGTGCCCTCAGAACCCGGCCCTCCCCACAGCAGGGTTCCTCGGAGAATAGCAATTCTTAGCCAAGATCTATTATTGGTGGAGCAGGGAGGGAGTGTGGGTCAGCGAGCTCCAAGGCATTATAGAATTTAGGTTTGAATTTTTATGTGTATTTTGAAGGATAGCAGCCTGTACTCTTCCAGGGGGTCCAGGACTCCTATATTTTGGAATCCTGGCATTCTGCAGGATCCCAGGGGCCTCTGGCTCTGGGAAGAGAAGGGCATGGGCGTGGAGAGCTGGGGAGGGCTGGGTGTGGTGGGGGAGGGGTCTAGGCTGGTGGGCGGAGCCTGTAGCGTGCTGATTGGCCAGTGGGGTAGTCGACTGGGCGGGGCTTCGGCGGGGGGCGGGTCACGCGCTGACTGACAGGGCCGCCCCTCAGCTCCGCTACGCTGCCCCTAATGATGAAGTGCGTGGAGGAGAGGAATGGCGTCACCAAGCACATCAGCCGCTTCATCCTACCCATCGGTGCCACGGTCAACATGGATGGTGCAGCGCTCTTCCAGTGTGTGGCCGCGGTGTTCATTGCACAGCTCAACCAGCGATCCCTGGACTTTGTGCAGATCATCACCATTCTGTGAGTGTGGGAAGGCTGTGGCCAGGACCCCCCCCTCGGCCCCTCTGACACCTCCCCCCAGCGTGGATGCGGGCTGGAGGGAGCCAGCTTCCCATGCCGCCGAGGCCCCTCTCCCTGACCTCCGCTCTCTTCCCCCAGGGTCACCGCCACGGCGTCCAGTGTGGGTGCCGCGGGCATTCCCGCTGGAGGCGTCCTCACCCTGGCCATCATCCTGGAGGCAGTCAACCTGCCGGTTCGGGACATCTCCTTGATCCTGGCTGTGGACTGGCTGGTGTAAGTGTGGGTTTGGGGCTTCCGGGGCCTAACGGGTACACCCCCCAGGGAAAGGGGGTGAACAGGAGGGTCATTGAGAGCCTGTGGGCAGGAGAGGAGAGCAAGAAAGGGGATGGTGTCTTGAACGTTCTAATTAGAGGGAACGAAGGGATCTTGGGGGTTCGTTTTTGGGGGGGATCTTGGGGGTTCTAAGAAGAACCCCAGAGAGGTAGTGTGCCCCAGTGGTTAATATATTGAGTGGATTCTTAGGCCAGGCTGCTTGTGTTCAAATCCCAGGGCCACCTCTGCTAGCTAATGTGACCCAGGTTGAGTCCTTCATCACTGGTCTCAGTTTCTCCATCTGTAAAATGGAGAGAATGGAATGGTCTCTCCTTGAGGATCAGATGACGGAAACATGTAACTCCCTTATAAGAGCCCCTGGTCAGAGTTACTACTTCTCAGCCACATCACTCCTAGGTATAATGCCAAGAGAATTGGAAACATGTTCACAAAAACTTGTGCATGAACGTTTGTAGTGGCATTATTTATAATGGCAAACAGGTGGAAACAACCCAATGTCCATCAACTGATGAATGGATACATAAAATGTCATATATCCATAACAATGGAATATCATTCAGCAATAAAATTGAATGAAGCATGGACATAAGTACACGCTACCATGTGGTGGACCCTTGAAAACCTCATGCTAAGTGAAAGAAGGCAGAACACAAAGGACCACATATCATGATTCCATTTCTATGCGATGTCCAGGATAGGCAAATCTGTAGACCCTAGGTTAGCAGTTGCCAGGGGCCGGGGAAGGAAGGAATGGGGGATAACTGCTTGGTGGGTGTGGGGTGTCCTTTTAGAGCAATGACAACGTCCTGGAATTAAGTAGCAGTGATGGTCGTACTACTCTGAATATACTAAAAACCACTGGGTTGTATACCTTTTTCTTTTTTTGAGAGAGAGAGCATGTGCATGTGTGAGGGAGGGGACACGGGGGAGGGGCAGAGGGAAGGAGAATCTTAAGCAGGCTCCGCACTTAGTGTGGAGCCCGACGAAGGGCTCGATCTCATAACCCTAAGATCATGACCTGAGCTGAAATAGAGTCGGACATCCAACCAACTGAGCCACCCAGGTGTCCCTGGATTGTATACTTTTGAAGGGTGAATTTGGGGCGCCTGGGTGGCTCAGTCGGTTAAGCGTCTGCCTTCAGCTCAGGTCATGATCTCAGGGTCTTGGGATTAAGTCTGTATTGGGCTCCCTGCTTGGTGGGGGGGTCTGCTTCTCCCTCTCCCTCTACCCCTCCCTCTGCTCGTGCTCTCTCTCTCACTCTTTCTCTCAAATAAATAAAATCTTTTTTTTTTTAAGGGTAAATTTTATGGTATGTGAATCATACCTCAATTTTCTAAAATGGCACACACACAAAGTATAAAGAGGAAGGGAAAAGAGCTCTTTAGAAAGGCCTGAGTGAGGGGGAGGGGGGATTGGTTAGCTCGGTGATAGGTATTGGTGATGGGTATTAAGGAGGGCACGTACTGCATGGAGCACTGGGTGTTATACGAATACAATGGATCTTGGATCACCACATCAAAAACTAATGATGTATTGTATGGTGACTAACATAACATAATAAAATTAAAAAAAAAAAAAAAGAAAGGCCTGAGTGAGAAAGTAGTATTTCAGGGGGAAGAGGAGAGGTTGGATGGGTCTTCTGAGGCCCCAAGAGAAGGGAGGGGTGACTTTTTGAGGTTCCAGGAGGAGCAAATCTTGTGTTTTATTGGAAGAAGAATCGTTTGGGCTCCAGGGAGGATGGAGGAGGGGATCTTTGGGGTTCTGAGGCAGAGAAAATGCGGGATACTTTGGGATTCCACAGGAAAGAAGAGAGGTGAGAGGTAGGGAGCTTTTTGGATTCTGGATGAAAAGATCTTTGAGGTTCTAGGAGGAAGGGATAATGGGGATCCTGGGAAGATGGAGGGATGAGCTGGGTCTAGGATCAGGGTTCCATGAAGGAGGGCGCCATGGAGACTCCAGGCTTTGTGGGGAGAAGCGGGAGGGTTGAGCTCTACCCTCTCCCCTCCCACTCACTTCCCTGTCACTCCTGCCTCTTCAGGGACCGGTCCTGTACCGTTCTCAACGTGGAAGGTGATGCCTTTGGGGCAGGACTCCTCCAAAATTACGTGGATCGCTCAGAGTTGCAGAGCTCGGTGCCAGAGTTGATCCAAGTGAAGAGCGAGACGCCCCTGTCTCCCCTGCCCGTCCCTACCGAGGAGGGGAACCCCCTCCTCAAACGCTGTCCCGGACCTGCGGGGGATGCGGGCCGCTGCGAGAAGGAATCAGTTATGTAAACCCCATAGGGACGTTCCCTGCCCTGATGGGGCCACTGTGGACATTGGGATCATGAACTGGGGCTCTGGAGGCCCTGCCTGCACACTCGGGGGACCCAGGGGCCTCAGCTGATGCCCCACCCCACGACATCAGATCTGGGAGACCTCAATGCTGGGGTAGATGTGTATGTGTGTGTCTCTCCCCAGATCTCCCCCAGTCCTCAATTCCTGTTCCCACCCAAAGTTAGGAAACAAGATGGAGAAATAGTGTAAATGTGGGCTTCGGCCCTCTGCGAGGAAGGATGTTCCAGTGGGTTTGCTGGCTGTTTTGGTGGCTGTAACTGTGTGTGTGTGTGTGTGTGTGTGTGTGTTGTGACTCTACGGTACATCCCATCCTGTCCCCAGGCCCTCTGTTCCCTCCACAGTAACAAACACTCCAGGGGACCCTGCCAGGGTGGGGGACACCAAGGACAAAGACTGCTGTCATTCCAAAGGACCTTTTTGAGCAATAAAGTTGTGAAGCATATCTCATCGGATGTTTTTAAGACTAAAAGCATGAGCCACACAGAAAAAACAAACACGAAAAATCGGGCTTCGTTGACCTAAAATAGCTGTTCATCAAAAAACCCCACTGGAGAAACCACGAGCTGCCACTGCAGACCTGTTGGAAAGGCAGAGAGCAAGTGCCGAGTGTGGCTGAGGAAGTAGAGCGACTGTATAGAGCCCCACACTCTGCGGGCGGGAATGCACAACAGTCCAGACACTTGGGGAAAGTTGCTGGGCAGTTTCTTACCAAGTCAACATGATACACTTACTAACAGCTCAGGAGTCCCACTTACCAAAGAGAAGAAAAAACTTCGGTCCACCCAAAGCCCAGTACACAAATGTCTATGGCTGCTCTCCCCATAATTGCCAAAATTTGGCAATGCATCAATTGATAGAGGAGTACAAATATGATGGATGGCCGCTCAGCAAAAAAAAAAAAAAAAGATCTATTCCATTTGGATATGCATCCCATGGATAACATTTTGAGTGAAAGCTGGAAACAGTGTATGCTACCTAGTTCCGTTTCTATGAAGGTGTGGAACAGGCTAAACTGGTCTATTGTGCGAGAAATCCAAACAGTGATGACCTATGAGGGTGACTTCGTGACTGGGAAGGGGCCCAGGGAAACTTCACGATGTAGCAAACCCGTATCTTGAGGCGGGTGTTGCTTACACAGACCTATACGTTTGGAAAAATTCGTCTGTACACTGAAGATCTGCATTTTATTTTTTATTTTTATTTTTATTTTTTTTTAAGATTTTATTTATTTATATGACAGAGAGACAGCGAGAACAGGAACACAAGCAGGGGGGGCAGGAGAGGGAGAAGCAGGCTCCCCGCAGAGCAGGGAGCCCGATGTGGGACTCGATCCCAGGACCCTGGGATCATGACCTGAGCCGAAGGCAGACGCTTAACGACTGAGCCACCCAGGCGCCCTTATTTTTTATTTTTATTTTTTAAAAAGATTTTATTTATTGGACAGACAACAGTGAGAGGGAACACGAGCAGGGGGAGTAGGAGAGGGAGAAGCAGGCTCCCGCTGAGCCAGGAGCCAGACGTGGGGCTCGGTCCCAGGACCCCGGGGATCATGACCCAAGCTGAAGGCAGATGCTTAACCATCTGAGCCACCCAGGCGCCCTGTGCAACTGTTTTTAAGTCCCGTTTGAGTCCAGGATGTGGATGACACCAATCGCGCCTCACCCGCTCTAACAATCCTGCCTTGTACATTGCTGAAACATGTTACACATTACTGATCATTATCTCCCCCTCCCAGAGCCCTATGTAGGCTCCTGCCAGGTACCTGGAGGCACCACCAATCTGAGTTCAATTATAGATGGTATCTTGAGTATCTTCAGCATTTTGGGGGGGGGGCGGTATTTAGTTACATCTCATGATCCTTGCAGTGTGGAAGGAAAATATAATTCATATCTGATTCGGTGCAAAATTGTGTATTGCACACAAACATAACTACTAATGAGTTCATTAAGTGTTGAATAATGAAGTAATTGGCGTTTTCAATGCTTTCTATTAGGCCAAAATCCTTGGTGGGTGGTTATAAAAGTGTTTTGAGTTTTAATGGTATTTGGGGAAATTAGTTGGGGTTGTTGGAAGGAGCTGGGAGTGCATTACTTTCCCCACTTAAAATAGTTGTTTATCTTTAAATTTTCTTTTTCTTTTTTAAAAAATTTTTATTTTATTTATTTGACAGAGAGAGAGAGCAGGAACACAAGCAGGGGAAGCGAGAGAGGGAGAAGCAGGCTTCCTGCCGAGCAGGGAGCCTGATGCGGGACTCGATCCCAGGACCCTGGGATCATGACCTGAGCCGAAGGCAGACGCTTAACGACTGACCCACCCATATGCCCTATCTTCAAATTTTCTATTTAATGCTTTTGGGGGAATGGATCAGATTATGAAGGATGCCTGTCTACAGAGATACACACATGTGTAATATATCCCATATCCTATATGTACAATATGTATACATATAAGGAATCCATAACTAGGCCAAGTTCCAATTTCCCCATTTTTCGATTCCATTTTCAAGACTTACTGGGCACATGCCACTAATTTGCCTAAGACACTGATCTGGGTCATTTAAAAAAGTCTGGAACCGGGCACCTGGGTGGCTCAGTCGTTAGGCGTCTGCCTTCAGCTCAGGTCATGATCTCAGGGTCCTGGGTTCGAGCCCCGCATCGGGCTCCCTGCTCCGCGGGAAGCCTGCTTCTCCCTCTCCCACTCCCCCTGCTTGTGTTCCCTCTCTCGCTGTCTCTCTGTCAAATTAATAAATAAAATCTTTTAAAAAAAAAAAAGAAGAAAAGAAGGAAAAGCACCTGGACAGACATCCTCTGGGGCCCGGCTCCCACCTCCCTCTCCCTTTCTCCATGGCTCCACCCACCCCTTTTTTGGGGACACCCCTCTTGCTCCTTCGAAGGAGTCTAGCTTGGGAGGGAGTCCTCACACTAGCCCTGCATTGGGCCAGGATGGGGGGCTGGCAGGCACAGGGTAATCACACCTTTGTCTTTTTTTTTTTAAGATTTTTTTATTTTTTATTAGAGAGAGTACAAGCAGGGGGATCAGCAGGTAGAGGGAGAGGGAGAAGCAGGCTCCCCACTCAGCAGGGAGCCCGACGTGGGACTCGATCCCAGAACCCTGAGATCATGACCTGGGCTGAAGGCAGCCACTTAACTGACTGAGCCACCCAGGCACCCCACACCTTTGTCTTTCCTTGCGACAGTGTTACTAGGCCTGTTGGACTCCCTCTCCCAATCTTTTTTTTTGGGGGGGGAATGTCAACCTTATTAAGGTATAAGTTGCATACAATAAAGTGTATCCATGAAAGGAAGTGTTTGGATAAAATTGACAGATGCAGGGACACCTGGGTGGCTCAGTTGGTTAGGCGACTGCCTTCGGCTCAGGTTATGATCCTGGAGTCCCGGGATCGAGTCCTGCATCGGGCTCCCTGCTCAGCTGGGATTCTGCTTCTCCCTCTGACCCTCCCCCCTCTCGTGTGCCCTCTCGCTCACTCATTCTCTCTCTCTCAAATAAATAAATAAATAAATAAATAAAATCTTAAAAAAATTGACAGATGCATAGATAGTGAAAACCACCACAATCAAGATACATGATATTCCCATCACGCCCAAATATCCTGGTGCTCCTTTGCATTCTGTCCCTCCCTCCGCCCCCAGGCCCAGGCAACCACTGATCTGCTTTGGGTCACTGAAGATTAGTTTGCCTCTCCTAGAATTTCACATTAGTGGAATCCTGTAGCAGGTAGCTTTTCGCATCCTGTTTCTTTTACTTAGCATAATGCCTTTGAGATTTAGTCATGTTTGTGTACATATCTGTTTATTCCTTTTTGTTTTTAATCACCGACGAGTATTCCACTGTTTGGGTGCAGGTTTGTGTATCCACCCACCTGACAGGGACACTGGGTGGTTTCTGGTTTGGGGCTATCGTATATAAAGGTGCGTATGTCCACAGGCGGTTTGCCAGCCATTGACTTTCCATGGTGAATCTTTTGTAATGCCCAGGGAGGATACACAAATATTTACTGCTTGGTAAAGGGAGCAGAGCATCCAATAGCGGTAGAGACTCGAACCTCCTTCCCTCTGGCTGTGCCCAGTGTTAACCCCTTGGTTGCTGGGGGTAGGGTGTGGGGAGAGAAGTCCAGGGAGTCCCCATGGAAAGCCAGGGAGGTAATAACAGGGGATCCATGGCGATGACCGTTTACCAACAGATCAGTAATCTATAATGTAATATTTTCATGCTTTAACCACATCACGGCCACGTGTTGGCTTGTCAGCTCTGGGAAAATCCTCTGGGCTCTGCTGAAATGAAGGTCATAGATACTATAACCTACCTGCACATGATTTTATGTTATTTATTTTTTAAAGTTTATTTATTTTATTTTTTTAGTCATCTCTACCCCCAACGTGGGGCTTGAACTCACGACCCTGAGATCAAGAGTTGCATGCTCTTTCTGACTGAGCCAGCCAGGTGCCCCTGGGGCTCAGATAATTCTTAACCAAGTTTTTCCACGTGAGGCTAAAATTTGGTTAATATGCACTAGTATGGATGTGCTGGTTTTTACAATATCGAAATACTTCTGTTCTGGCTGGCTAATCATGCAAAAGGAATTGAGAAAGCACTAAAATTCAGTAATAACATATCCTAATATAAACTCATTAATTCAAGTTAATTGCTGCAATAGGTTTTCTGTCCTATTACTACCTAGTCGATAATAAAGATACTGAATACACAAAGCTGTCAGGCAGTTTTATAAAGTCTACAAAAGTTTTTAGTGTAATTGTTATTAGTTCAGGAACAATGAAGAGAGGAGAAAACACCAAAACCCTATGGATGGTGCTAAGAGAAATTCTTTATCTGTTGAGACCCCAAGTCACCTAATGGCATTCAGTTTAATGGGAAGTTGCCAGAAGCACTTGATGTGGTTTTCTTATCAAATCACAGCTAAGCCAGGGTTATTTTATATATATTTAATATAATAAATAAAGTAATTAAATAAGTGAATATATATGTGTATATATATATTTAGCATATCAATCAAGAAATCGCACCAACAATTTCTAAGTTTCTAAATAAAACAAAATCATTGCATGATTTAAGAATGATTTGAGCTTCAGCTTATGTTCTTGGCAAACAATTTAAAGAAATATGTATATATAGAGAGATCGTTCCCATTCTTCAGAGAAGAAAAAAGAAATATTTAAACATTTTGATGCATATATTGACGTATATATTAATTTATATCACCGTACCAGTTGCAAACGATTTTGAACATCACACTTCCTTCATGAATGTCCAAGAGGACATTTCAAAACCGTATGTGACAAGGGCCAATGCTTTATTATGTGAAGATGCCCTGCATATTATGACATCTCCATCCATGGGCTATGCCTCCCAAGAGCCAAAAGCACCACCCGATCACAGTGATAACCCAAATCATCCCCATATGTTTCCAGAATGCTCCATGGAAACCCAACAGTCTCTGGGAGCCATTTGCGGGTTCAGTGGCTAAAAACAGAGGCTGTGTTCTAAGAAATCGGACTTTGGATGTGGGAGCCACGTTTGAGAGTGGGCCAGATTTGCATTTATCTTCTGTTGCGATTTAAGAAAACACTTCTAGCTTCTCTTGCAAAACCAAAGCGATCTGGCAGACCATCGGGAAAGAGATGGCCAGATGGCAGAGGATTTGAGGAAGTGAGAGGGGACAGTGGGGGAGGGGCTTGGCGGGCCAATGCTGAGGCTGGTCTGTGATGCCTCCTCCTCCAAGGGCTTCCCGCTTCTGCAGTATCACCCCTTCCCCACACCCATCCTATAGGTTTGGGGAGGCAGTGACTTGCCTAAGATCACAAAGAAAATAAGGGGCCGTGCCAGGAGCCAAACCCAGCCTTGATTCCTGAGCCCGTTCCACTCAAGTGGCTCACAGCACCCCTGGGGGGTGAGCGTTCATGACCCGCATTTCCCAGGTACAAAGCAGAGGTTCAGAGAGGGAGAGTCACCGCGGCCCAAATTCCCAATGGGAGAAAGGGTGTGTGGCAGCGCTGGGTTTTGACCCCAGCCCTCTCCCGCCTCAGAATCCATGGTCCCAAAAGCTGGGTGCACACACCCAGGGGGTGTGCGGGACAAGTCACTGAGATGAGCCAGTTAAAATAAACCTCTGAGTTTATTTTAAATTTTAAAATGGGATAATTTAAGCCTCATTACTAATATACAGAACGATAGTAGTACCTGTATATAATTCATAAATAAATACACATATTTGGGATACTTGCCCAAACAGCACTTACTCTTGGGTGCATGATCACAAAAGGAAGGCCGCCATGGCTTCACCTGCTAAGTGGTGCGGCCTCCCGGGACCCCCCCCCCCCCCCCCCCCCCCCCCGTCTCATGTAGAGTTATTAGAGAGGGGCAGAATATCCCACTTCAGTGTGGGCTCCAGCCTGACTGGGTTCGAGTCCCTGCTCTGTCACTTCCTAAGCTGTCTGACCTTGGGCAAGTGACTTTACCATTCTGGCCTCAGTGTGCTCACCTGTAAAACGGAAATAATAGCAGCTCCCTCCCGCCTCAGAGGGTTGAGGTGAGAGACTGATCAGTTAATCCGTGTCCAACACCAAGAAGGATGCCTGGCACATCACACGTGCTGAGTTATGTGAGCTAGGATTGCTGTTTATCCCGCCTTGCAAGTGGGCTAACAGGTGCAGAGCTCTACAACAATGAGGTAACGCAGTTAATATGGAGTGGGTCTGGCATCCAGAACTCGGTTCTTAACCACGGCTGCAGCTCAGGGCTGAGCCTGTTTCCTCCTCTGTAAGATGGGGTTAAGAGCAGCATGCATCTCACAGGGCTCTCCCAGGAGGCAGGGAGGTCGCATTCTGGAAGAAGGGAGATAGTCATCCTGTCCCTCCAGGTACGGGGGATTAGAGAGACCAAAGGCTCAAGAGTTAGGAAAGTTACGGGAACGGGGAGGTCCTGGGCTTACTCGGGCCTTGGCCCCAGAGCAGGACAAAGGCGCCCTCTAGTGGCGGAAGCAACCCCAGCAACCAAGAGTCCTGCGGGGCTCTTCGCGAGCGAGACGCTGCGAGGGCACCCACTGAATCCTGGAGGAAAGTGATGCGCACCCAGAAACTGGGACACTCGCCCAGGCCCGCCCAACTAGTAAGTGGTAGAGCTGGGGTTTTAATCGCGGCAGTCCAGCCGCAGAACGTACACGTTTTCCTCTTTCTAAGACTGTCCGTGCTCTGAATAAAACCCAAGCTCTTGGAAATCTTGGGCAGGGCAGGTCTTCGAGGTCCAGGCCCGTCCCCGGCCCGCCCCCCAAATGCCAACGGCGCCAAAGCAAAGGGCAGCTCCCCGCGCATGAGTGTTCTTCAGACCCCAGGAGCGGGCGCTGGAGCTTCAGCCGCTTCCCGCCAAACTCAGGAGTGCCGGGTTGGGGTACTCGGGGTTCTCGATGACCCCGGGGCCGAACTTGAGCTCCAGGAAGCGACGGTAGTTGTTAGGCGCCTGCGCCACGAAGCCAGCGAAGGACAGGGGCACGAGAGGCTGCAGGAAGTGTTCGGGGAATTCGACATCCTGCCGGTGGTCCAGCCACGTGTCCTTGGTCATGACTCCGTTGCGGGGGTAGAAAGGCCACAGGTCCACGTGCAGGTGGTTGCTCTCGCTGTACTGCACGCGGAAGAAGTCGCCCTCTACGGCCTTCTCCCACACGAAGCCGCGCTCGTCCACCACCGAGCCCGCCTCGGCGCCCCGCAGCTGCTCGCAGTTGCCCACGTCCTCCAGGTAGATGCCCAGGTCCACGTCGTAGTCCCACGGGATGATGTCCCCGTGGCGGGCGGCGCCGAGCAGCGAGCCGCCCTCCAGCCAGTAGCGCACGCCCGCCGCCTCCAGCACGCCCACCACGTAGCGGGCGGTCTCGCGCAGCGCGCGCAGGCAGCACGGGGGCGTCCAGCGCTCCTCGTAGAGGTAGGCCGGCGTGTCGCCCACCACCGTCCCGAAGCAGCGCGCGGTCTCCTTGCTGCAGCCGAACCACTCGAGGCGCCCGCCCTCGCCGCTCACCAGGCGGACGCCCAGCGAGCGCAGCAGCGCCGCCCGCCGCGCGCGCCCCTCGCGCTCCGCCTTCCAGCGCGCGTGGGCCGTGGCCAGGGGGGGCTGGCGCGCCGCGCCGAACGGCAGGTCCAGCAGCTGCACGGCCCAGCCGCGCAGGGCCGTCTGCAGGAAGAGGCCGGTGCCCACCGGCCGGGCCAGCGGCGCCGACAGGTTGAAGAGGTCGCGGGCGCGCAGGAGCACCACGGCGTCTCCGTCCAGGGCGTCGCAGCGCGGCGCGGAGGGCGCGGGGCCGTAGCGGGCCGTCCACTCCCGCAGGCTGACGTTCAGGGCCAGGCACCGGGCAGGGTTGGCCGAGGCGACGGGGGCGGCCACCAGGCGTGCCCCTCCCGCCCGGAGCACCTCCACCATGCGCTCCAGCTGGCCCGGTGCCTCGGCCCTCGCCCCGTCGGGCACCAGGGCCACGAACTCGGTGGCCACATAGGTCTCGGGGCGCGAGGCCGCGGCGGGCCGGTCCAGGGCGGGCTGGAGCAGCGCCAGGCGCACGTTGGGAACGCGGGGCAGGGCCAGGGGCGGGTAGGGGAGCGTGTCGGCGGCCACCACCACGGGCTGGGCTGCGTCCTGTTGCAAGAAGGAGTCCACCAGCTCAGGCACCGCGTTGTCAAAGGCCTCGAACTCCCGCACCAGGACGGTGACGCGGGGGCCGGCAGCAGCTCCACGGCGGGGACCCCGGGCCCGGGAGTTCCTGGGCTGGTGCTGCAGCCATGAGACATAGAAGAGGACCAGGAGGTTGAGCGTGATGGCAGCTGCCAGGGCAGCCTGGCAGCGGGTGAGACGCATGGGGCCAAAGTCGGGCCCTAGCTGGGCTTCCAGGGCATCCTGGGGAAGGCAGAACGAAAGGCGAGGCTGGAGCTGGTTGTCAGAAGCCTCCTACCCCCCACCCCCCTTCCATCCTCAGCGCTGCCCTCCTCTCCCAGCCCTTTCTCTATTTGGTTTCAGCTCTCCCACCCTAGCCCACCACTCTACGGCATTTCTGCGTGGGGACAGGTCTGTATCCTCCCACTGGGCAGGTTCTGAGCTTGTTTCAACCACTGCTGGGTCCCTAGTTCCACCCAGCACAGAGCCTGGTGCTTAGCAAGGTTTTATCAAACGATTCACCTTCCCTTCTTCCTTGTTCAGTCGCAATTCATCTTTATCCTTTTCTTTGGCAACTTCTCATTCAGGTTTGGGTGCAGTTATAAATGTCCCACTCCATTCCCAGGCCCAGCTTGCACGTTCTGCTCCACCATTCCCTCCTCCAGGAAGCTCCTGCCCCGGATCTGTCTCTTCTGTCCCTCTCACACTCTGGCTCTGGCTCCCGGGTGAGGCTGCTGCCTCAGCGTTCGCCCGCCAAGCCCCTCCCCCACTGTCCCCTTCTCACTTCCTCAAATCCTCTGCCATCTGGCCATCTCTTTCCCGATGGTCTGCCAGATCGCTTTGGTTTTGCAAGAGAAGCTAGAAGTGTTTTCTTAAATCACAACTATCCCAATTTTTAATACTGACCACTACTTGAAAAACAAAAAACAAAGCAATTTTACCATATGTATTAACTAACTAGAATTTAAATAAAAGCGTGAAATTAAAAAATAAAAATACTTTGAATGCTAAGTCCTATCAAATAATAAATAAAAGGACAAAAATAAAATAATTTTTTTAAGGGGAATGGAGGGGCGCCTGGGTGGCTCAGTCGTTAAGCGTCTGCCTTCAGCTCAGGTCATGATCCCAGGGTCCTGGGATCGAGCCCCATTTCTGGCTCCCTGCTCCGCGGGAAGCCTGCTCCTCTCTCCCACTCACGCTGCTTGTGTTCCTTCTTTTGCTGTGTCTCTCTCTGTCAAATAAATAAAATCTTAAAAATAAATAAATAAATAAAATAAATAAAAGGGGAGTGGGTGGCCTCTTTGGATAAGCAGCTGTGGGCCATAGGACACACCCACCCTTCACTCATCCCCGCACTCCTAAGCAACCCCCAGATGGCGCTGTCTCACTGTCCCCATCACAACGGGAGGCTCGGCTGGTCTCCAGAACTCCTACAATACGCTAACTCACTCTCGGGGCTCTGAGCAAATACTGAAAAAAAAGTTTCCCCAGGAAGGATTTCCATAGATTTCTACTCCTCCCAGAAAGTGGGACATCAGAGACCCAGCTACTCTTCCTACCTCCTAAATACTTCTGACCACAGCTCCCCCTTCAATCCTGGTCCACCCAGATCCCCGCTCGCTCAGCCTCCCCTGGTCTCCTGAGCAAGTCTGCTCCTCATGGCAGCCAGAGGGGTCTTCATAAAGCACAAATCTGACCTCTCCCTCCCTGCTCAGAACCTGCCATGGCTACCCAGTACAGTGAGGAACAAGTTTAAGTTTCTTACAACCTCCCACAAGACCTTGGGTGACCTTGGGTCTCTTGCTGGCCCACCAGTCCAGCTCCATCTCCTGCCATGTGTCAAACTCTGTCTAAGCCACCTTGGACTTTTCCTCCAACAGATGTTATTTCTAGGCCTTTGTACATTCTGTTCTTTCTGCTTAGAAGATTCTCTTCCCGAACACCCCTTCTCCCCATGCCTCTTTTCTCCTCGAGAACTCCTACTTATGCTTTAGGCCTCAGCTCTGATGCCTCCTCCCCCCAGGAAGCCCTCCCTGAACCCCAGGCTGGGTCAGAAGTCCTCTGTGGGCTCTTGACGCCCCTGGGCTCCCCATCCCAGCCCTGCCTGTTCTGGTTGGGCATCATCTGGGGATGGGTCTGTCTCCCCTACGAGACTGTGAGACCCGGGAGGGTAAAGCCAGGGCTTCCTCGATCACCTCCGTGTCCCTGGCACACAGGTGGGTACTGAAAGTGCACTTGGTGGAAAACTGATGCCCAAAGCCAGGGTTCTCCGAATCTATAAGGCCTCAGGTTCCTGAAGTCAAACTTTGTACTGTGGCTCAGGGCCCTGGGTCCTGCCTCCTTGCTCTCTTTCTCTCTCCTACCAGGAATGCCCTCCTCCCCCTCTTCATCCATCCCAGGCCTGCTTACCCTTCTCTGACCCAGCTCAGGGTGGGCATTTAAGAATCTGAGTTGCACTTTAAGAGCAACTTCTTAATCTTTAAAACCTTGGAATCGCCTTCTGGACCTTAGATTGATTCTTCCTTCCTTCAGTTCTTCCCTCTCTGTGGAACTCCTACAATACGCCAGGCACTGTTCTAGGCACTGGGGACCCAACAGCGGACACACAGCACACAGCGACAAACAACTCTGACCTCACATTACTGTGGGTGGGGGAGGAACCTTTGGAACCATAGAATCTTTGGGGTCTTAAAAATCTTAGACTCTCAGAGCTTACGTACACAGAAGCACAGGAGAGACCACTGACGGTTCCAGAATCTCCTAAAGATTCTATAGAGACCATCTTCCTGCTCTGCCCTCATTCCCCACCCCCACCCCCCAGTCTGTTCCCCACTCGGAGCCCAGAGGGATCCTGTTAAAACTCAAATTAGATCCTGTCCTGCATCTGCTCAAACCCTTCTGTGGCTTACAACTCACTCAAAGGAAAAGCCAAAGTCTTCACCGGGGTCCATAAGGCCCCATGTGATCCCCCAGCCTCTCCCACTGACTCTGTCAGCTCCAGCCACACTGGCCATCAAATACACCCAGGGGACTTCAGCCAAAGTACTGGCTATTCCCTCTGCATGGCTCCTCCCTCATGGCCCTTGGGTCTCTGCTCAGATGTCACCTGTCCAGCGAGCCCTTTCCTTGGACACTCTTTTTTCAAAATGTATCTCCCTATGACCCACATATTTCCTGTGCCCCATCCCTGTGTTTTTCTCCCCTAGTCATGATCACGTAGATTTTACTTATTATTTTGTTCCTTGCTGTGTGCTCAGGGCGCAGCTCAGTGCCTGGCACATAGCACGTGCTCAATAAATGTGTGCGGCCCAAATGACTGACTCCAGTTGTTCAGATGGGGAAACTGTGGCTCAGAGACAGAAAGGACGCAGGGAGAACCTCCCAGGCCCTGGCTCTCGGCATGCTCTGTCTGTCTGACTCTGGGCTACGAGGTGCCCAGCAGGAGAGAGGACCAAAATCGGGTCCTCAGAGACCAGTGGCTACGATAGCCAGACCAGCAGGTGAGGGGACCAGAAAAGAAAGAAAAAGGAATCATCCAGTACCCTGACACGGTTGGTCTTGACTTCCCCAACTATAAGGGCTCAAAACTCCTTTATCGAGGCAAAGAGTATGAAGCGATGATTCTGAAGGTCTGAATGTTCTGTTTCTCTGAATCACAATACGATGATAATATCAATAATTCTAGCTGCTCATGATATGCCAGATCCCTGCCTAAGCACTTTGCTTAAATTACCTTGTTTAATTTTCATGTTCTGATAACATTTAAAGATGAGGAAAAAGCAGTACAGAGAAGTGAAGTCACTCATTCAAGGCCACACAGCTGGGAAATGGTGGACCCAGGATTTGACCCACAACACTGGCTCTAGAGTCATGTTTTCAACCAAGAAGCTCTGCTGTCTCTCTTGGGTCCACTCAGACAGCCCAGCTCGCTGTCCACCTTCAGTGAGCATTCTGCAGCCCTAATCTGACGGGTGCTTTTCAAAGCTGAATACGGCACATCACTTAATGAATTCAACCCATTAACTCAACAGACAGATATTTACTGAGTATCCTCTGTGCCAGGCCCTGTGTTCTAGGGACAGAGAAAGATCGAAGCGGTCACTGGGCAGGCCCTCAAGAGGTAGGAAGACAAAAACCACACACAGAACTTACAGATAGGTCAGGAAACCAGCGGGGGGTGTGATAGAGAAAAGGTGGTCAGGGGAGGAGAGGACAGTTAGGCTGAGACTTTGTCTCTCCGTTCCTCACAAAACAATGTAAGTGGATCCAGATTCACGTTAGGCCTAGGTTCACCCAGCCTGAGCTCTGCTGTGGACTGGGCCTCAGCTGCTGCATCTGTGGAATGGGAACGTGACAGGCAAAGAAAATGAACAATATGGGGGAAGGGCAGTTTCCACAGGAGTGCTGGTGACACTGAGGAACTTCTTACCTCCTAGGTTGCTGCAGGACCTCCGGGTGGGCGGTTCCAGCCCAGCTCAGCTGCACTGCTGAGGGAACGAGAACCAGAAAACCCCAAATCAGCCAATTTTGCAAAGTAGAGTATGATTTCACCTTACCTACAAAAGTGGCAGTGAGAAGGTCAGAGAATCCTTTACTCTTTGAAGTTCCATAAGCTCAGGCACCACCTGGGGTATCTCAGGAATGGGTGGGAAGGATATCAGTTATGATAGCAACCTATAACCATCCCTTTCTTATGAATGAATGTGTCCAGAAAGGTGGGGCTAGAAGTGACTGAAGCTGTTACCATGACAACCTCTTCCCTAGACCTACTCCATCCCGAGACACAATCTGAAAACTGTCTCCTACCTTGGTGGGCCTGGTTCTTAGGGTCATGGGAAGGGGGACTGTCCTTGTTACCATAGTAACCAGGGGTTGGCCTTGCCTGTTTCCACCTCCTGGTCCAGGCCCTGTAACCATAGCAACGACTCCTCAGCAGAGCATCCTCTCTAAATAAACACACCTGGTTGGTTTGGTCCATGGACCTCCCACGATGAGAAAGGTGGGGGGAACAGGTTACCATGGTAATGCCAACTGGGTGGCTAGGGGGAGGGGTTGGGAAAGAGGTGTTCTCTCAGCAATCAGTGTCCTTGGGGCTGGGGTCCTTTCTACCTGAGTGCTAGGTGAGGTTGCCATAGTAACCAAATGAAGGTAGGGGCAGAAGGACCACCAGGGACTTAGGTTACCTTAGCAACCTCCTCCTGGTGCAGGGACAGGTGAGGTTTGGGGCTCCATAACCACAAAGGGGGACGATTCCAGGCTGGGGAAGGGTTACCATGACTACCGACCTGGACCAGGAATCAGAGAGGATGGGGCCACTGCTGAAACCACCCCTGGTGGTCACCCTTTCTCTCAGAGGGACAGTATCAAAGAGAGTGACATTTGGGTCTGGAGGGGGTTAGAATTTTTCTTTGGGGCGAAGCAAGAGGAGAGGGGCAGAAAGCGGTTCCTCCCAAAGTCCAGCTCTTCCCAGGCGCGACCCTCGTGCTGGGCCTGGGTCTCAGCGCTCCTCGGGGCGCGCGCCTCCGCCCCGCCCCTTCCCTCCCAACCGCACGCGCGCGCGCGCTTTCGGGGTCGACCTGGGTGGGCGAGGCGCGCGCCCGTCCTCGTTCCCATCACCGCCCCCCCCCCGGCCCCCGCCGAGCGCGCGCGCGGGCGGGGTGGGGGGTGGCGGTGGTACGGCCGCGCAGGCGCGCGAGGCACAGCGGGCGCGCGGGCCGGCCCCGGGGCCTCCATGATGGAGGAGCGAGCGGCCGCCGCGGTCGCCGCCGCCGCCTCCTCCTGCCGCCCGCTGGGCTCCGGTGCGGGCCCCGGCCCGACGGGGGCAGCCCCGCCCTCTGCCCCTGCCCCGGGGCCCGGCCCGGCTGGTAAGGGAGGCGGCGGCGGAGGCAGCCCCGGGCCTACGGCGGGGCCCGAGCCCCTGAGCCTGCCCGGGATCCTGCACTTTATCCAGCACGAGTGGGCGCGCTTCGAAGCGGAGAAGGCCCGCTGGGAGGCCGAGCGCGCCGAGCTGCAGGTGAGCACCGCCCCGGGACCCCCGACCCCCCGCCCGGCCCGGCCCGGCCTCACCCGCCGCCGCCGTCGCCGCCATCTTGGAGCAATGGCCGCCGGGACGGCCGGGGGGGGGGGACGGGAGGGGACCGCGACCGGCCCGGAGACGGAGTGAGGGGCCGTCCGAGGGGGGTCCTGAGGGCACCCGGCGGCTCGAGGCGGGAGGGGGGCCCCGGGGCGGGAGGGTCCGACAGGGGCCGGCCGAGAGGAGGGGCGCAGGGGACCGGAACCGGCTGGAAGCTGGAGTGGGAGTGAGCGGACCGGCAGACGGGTTCCCTGGAGAGGGACCTCGGGCCCTGAGGGGAGCCCAGGAGAACTCAGCGGAGAGTGGTGGGAGGAGTTGGGGGGGTCTCGTTGGGAGTGAGCATAAGCCCGAAAGGTGCCGCTGGGCTCCCACCCCGTCCCCGACTAGGTGAGGGTTGGAGGTGGAACTTGATGGGCTTCGGGTGGGAGAGAGGGGGCGTCGGGGGAACTTGGGAGCCGCCGAGGGCGAGAGTGAGTCGAACGGGGATCTGGCCTGCGTGGGGAGAGGAAGTCAGGGAGCCTGGGACCGGGTGTGTTTTCAGAGCATTTGGACTGGGCGGGGGGAATGAAAGGTGCCTGTATGAGGACTCGGGAGGAGAAGAGGGCCTCGGGGGGTCCCAGGAGGAAAATGTGTGCCCTCCCCTCTAAGGACGAAACTTTGGGGAGCCCGGCATGTGTGGCTGCCGACTGTAGGGTGGGGTGCCGGGAGTGGAAGCATGGACAGGGCCGGGACTTGGTCTAGGAGCCTGTATGTAAGAGCTGCAGAGCGGAAACTCCAGTTTGGGGGATGTGGAGGAGTGCGGCGGGCAATGGCCTTGAGATGGGAGGTGTGTATAGGATGTCAGGTGGAGAACCCTGGACTGGAGTGCGCTGGCGTCCAGCGTGGAGATAAGGGGACCTGGGATGGAGACAGGAGGACTTTTGGGGGGGGTACCTGGAGGGTGGCAGGGGGAGGATTTGGCAGAGCAGGCAGACAGCGTTGAAGAAGCATCTCAGAAGGACTCTGGGAGGAGATGTGTTTGTGGAAGTTTCTGGGAAAGGACCCCATGGTTTGTGGAGTAGCTTGGGAGAGGAGTGTGCTTTGGGATGATGTTTGTTAGAGCCTGAGGAATTGGGCTGGGTTTCGTGACCTTGAGAAGTATAGTTCTGTTTGCGGAGTGTCTGGAGGATGGGGCATCAGAGTTGTGAGGATTTGAAGGGATCCAGGGATGGGCGACGAGGACTCTGAGGGTTCCTGGGCTGGGGTATAATTAGCAGAAGCCGGTATCTACTTCTAGCAGCCCAATTTTCCCCTTCTGGTTCCCGGTTTCCTGTCTAGTTGATATGGGGACCCCAAATAAATAACCGATTAGAATTTTGTCCAGAGGGTGAATGAAGAGAGCATTCTACAACCCCCACCCTCTGCCACTAGGGATCTTAGCTGGGTGGTAGCTGAGGCTTGGCATTGAGGTGGGAGAGGAATCCTTATATAAGCACCCCTCACTTTTGTGTTCAACTCTGTTTCCGGAGCTCTTTCCCAGCATACATCTGGCTAGATCTCAATACCCCATTATGGAGACCCGGCAGGTGTACCCTGGCCCTCTCAGCAGCAAGGAGGCAGCTGCTGTTTATTGAGCACATATGAGGGGCTAAGCACTGTATGTAGCACTTTAGATACATGGTATCATTTATCCTTGCAACATTCTGGGAGGGCGAGTGATTCTATTCCCCCACCCTTGCTTTTTGAGAAAAGAATCCGAAGAGCAAAGGGAGGCCCTGAGGGAGAGTCAGTCCGTGATTGATCTAGGATCACAGCCTGTGGGTGGCAGGGCTGGTCTGTGGGCTTTTAAAAGCCCATGCTCTGTACCTCTCTGCTGCCCAGTACAGACGAGGAAAATGTTCCACCGAAGCCCAGTGGCCTCCTCAGGATCGGCCAAGCAGTTGTAAGCAGACCTGGGATTGAATCTTGGTCTCTGGGACTTCACACGCCAGTGCACCCTGCAGCACCCACCGTGCCACCTTCTCGTCCTTGAGACAGACGGGAGAAAAGTTGTGTGTTTATGCCCTCACCTAGTGGCCCTTGGAGTTGGAGAAGAACTCGTGGAGAGCCCCTGGGTAGGCTCTCCCATGTCCAGGCTGCGGCATCACTTACTGTGAACTTTTGTTTTCTCTTGTTCTGGCACATTAGTAAAAACGCAGAGGTGTCAGAAGTGTGTGTGTGTATGTGTGTGTGTGAGTGAAAAGGGAACCCCCCCATCCCTTTCCTGCTCTTCTCTGCAACTGTTCCTGCGAGAAAAGTACTTCAGCTGTGTGTGTGTAAAACGTGAGGTCACATACGAATCGTTTTGCGACTTTCACACCTGTGCCTTGGTGGTCTTTTCCTGTCCGGACAGAGAACTTTCGTATTATTTTTGATAACTACATTCCACTGGATGTTTATACTGTAGCTCCTTTAGTTGACCCTCGTTGACAGACTTTTAGCTTCTTTCCTAGAACCTCCCCCACCCCTGGTCAGGAATGGCTGCAGTGATTATTTCTACATTCCTTGTGAGTATAAAGCGGAATAGGTGGGGGCAATGGAAGAACAGCTATGTTTATGAAACGGCGATCGGTTCAGGTTGCCCCCACGGTTCCACACCCCCCCCTTCAGCGGCACCTCAGTTTATACACCTTTGCTCGAACACTTAACGCTTAACTTCTCTTAACTGTGTGACTTCTCTTGTGAGATCCGTGAAGGCCTGGCCCGTGTCTGACTTCTGTGAGGAACCCTGCGTACCTTTTCTCCAAATCGCAGAGTACAGCTGCTCTGGGCACAGGACCCGCTGTGATGTCGCTGTGCTCAGTGAGGGCGTGTGGGGGATGGTAGAACAGGCAGCCGCTCGTGAGGTCCTGCCGGTACCCAGAGATCGGGGCAGGGTGGTGGCGTAGATGCCATCTGACAATAAGCAGGACTTTGTCAGATGGGGGATTCCGAGAAGCAGGCAGTGTGGTTTCTGCCCTTCAGAAACTTCCAGGCTGCCAGAGGAGCCTAGTTTGCACAAGAGGCTGCAGAGTTCTGTGCACACTCACACACAAGTGGAGTGACTTGATTGTGTGGCTCTGCTCGAAGCACCGTGATCTTTTGAACGTAAGAAAGCATAAAATATTTAAGTGAAAACAGAAGTTACGGTCGTAAGTATTTGTGATTTTATAGATACGTATGTTGTGCATTTAAGGTAAATCAACACAGGATAAACACAAAAGGTCACGTACAAACCCTGTATAGTTTATAGAACTCTGGCACTTCTGGGGAGGGGAGCTCGCCGAGGACAGGAGGAACCTCTTGGGGGAGTCTCAGATGGATGTTCACGGAGGAGCAGCGATAGGGAGATGTGGGGAGCATGGTGGCAGCAGAGAAGGTATGGAACTGGCCCCTCCCCACTGCCAGCCTCACTAGGGGCTTGGAAGCATCCAGTGGGGAGGCATCCCTGCCAGGAGCCCCTGGTGCTGGGCAAGGAGGAGTGCAGGAGATACAGGGCTAGGTGGGGCCAGAAGGGAAACAGACAGGACTGGTGGCTGGGACAGAAAGGTCAGCACAGGATACGGAGAAGCATCCATCAGCCCCGGGGAGGACCGAGGTTGCTCAGGCTCCTCGGGAAGCCCTTCCAGTGCCGCCTGGCTGGAGAGAGGAAGCAGCCGAGGGAGAGGCGGCAGCGGCGTCTGGGCACAGTTCTTGGGGGGGGGGGTGTTCTAACAGTCTGGCCAGGGGGAGTGGCGGTGGGTGAATATGGTGGGTAGAGAACTTCCAGATCCTAGGCTTACCTGCCAGCCCATCAGGGCACTCACAGATCAGGCGGCGCTGGCTGCTGGCATTTTCGGCGGTTGGAGGGACCGGCTGCCAACACTTCCCCTTTCAGTGGGATTCCACTGAGTTGGTTCACTTCAACCACATGTTTCTGGTTCTTTCTTCTCCCTTCTTTGCCAGGGGAGCTGGGAAGGGGACAACAGAGCAGAGTGGGCTGAGTCAGATTCTCGCACCATAATGAGGAGAAGAGAGATCGGGGCTTGCTGTGGTGAAAGCGAGGAGATAAAGGGGCGCAGCCCAGCAAGCATGAGGGCCTTGTCTGCTCTTGACTTCCCTTTCTCCCCACAGACTGAGTCACCTGTGTTATCAGTCCCGCCTCCTTATTACCACAAATCCACTAACCCAGCCCCCCTTCCTCGTCTGGGCCACTGTCATTTCTCCCTGGGATTTCTGGGACTGCCTCCTGTGACTGGCCTTTAGCTTCGTGGGCATCCCACCCCCCCAACCCCCCAGCCATCAGTTCTCTGCAATATAGCTGGAATTGTCTTTGTAACATGCACTGATTACATCTCTCCTTTGCTTAAAACCCTTCCGTGGCTTCCCCTGTGCTCTTAGGACAACATTCAAACTCCAGCTTGGTGTGCGGTTCTTTTTCGGGCCTACAAGCCTCTCTGCCTTTCCTCACTAACCCTGTTACATGTTCTCATGCGGCCGTACTGGCCTTTTTAGCGTTCCATAAGCCTGCCATGCAGCTCTTGTCTCTGTCCTCTGCCAGCAGCACCTGCCACTCCCCTGGCCACCTTCTAACAGCCTTCGGGTCTTGACTGAACTGTGCTGCTTAACCTCCAGGAGCGGGTTGGGTGTCCCTCCTCCCATAACACCCTTTGCTTCCTCACCGTGCCTAGTCACGCCATATGTTGGTTGTCCATGCTCCTGCTTGTCTCCTGCACCATACTGAGAGCTCTGTGGGGCCAGGAACCACTCATCTTCTCCATTACTGGCCAGTGCCTCACGTAGGACCTGGTTGTCCAGGCAGTCACCAGTGCTGGATGTCGAATGGATGTAGGTGTTCAGCAGGCTGTCCCGGCGCTGGGAAGTAGAAGGCTCACTACGGAAGCCCCAGAGGGTAGGGAGGACAGTGAGGAGGTAGTAACTGGGGGCTTATGTTTGGTGATTGAGCTTTTCTTCTCCACCTTCTAAGTGACTGGACAGGGTGGATTTGGGGGAAAAAGGACAGAAATTCAGACTGCTAAGATGGTGACCACATGTGAGTCTGCCTGTCTGGCCTTAGGCATTTATGCGCGTATGTGTTGATTTAAAGTGTAGAGAGAGGGCGCCTGGGTGGCTCAGTTGGTTAAGCGACTTCCTTCGGCTCAGGTCATGATCCTGGAGTCCCGGGATCGAGTCCCGCATCGGGCTCCCTGCTCGGCGGGGAGTCTGCTTCTCCCTCTCCCCGTTTGTGTTCCCTCTCTCGCTGTGTCTTTCTCTGTCAAATAAATAAATAAAATCTTAAAAAAAAAAAAATAAAGTGTAGAGAGAGAAAAGTGTTCAGAAGGGGGAAAAGTCCATTCCCTCAATGGATAGATGGGTTTTTTTCCCCCCCACAGCATACCTGGTGACATATAGCGATCTGTTCATTATTTTTCCCACACCCCCTTCTGGAATGTGCACTCCATCTTGTTCAGTGCTGTGTCCTCTATCTGCTCCTATACCTGATACACAGTTGGGGCTCAGTAAATATTGGTGTCGTAAATGAACGAATGCATGATACTTTCGTCTTACATCAATGCACGTATATTCCTTTTTATTTTCTCGAAGGAAGCCTACATTGCAGTTATGCCTGTAGGCTGTGTCCCCAGAAGTGGACCTGTTAGGACAAAGGGAGTGTACATTTAACATTTTTACAGATATGGCCGAATTGCCCTCCAGGAAGTGTGCATCGATGTATGACCCCACCAGAGGTATATGAGTGCCCGTTTCCCGGCCAGAGCCAGGCATTAATTAGCACATGCTCAGTTCTCAGCTAACCTGAGGGAGAGACCTGGTCCCTGGAGCAGGACCAAGGCCATAGTAGGCTTGCGGGCACAGAGCTGTGCCACACTCCGAAGTGCCCGGGCAGGTAGGTCCTCTGGGCCCTTCGAGCCTTAAGGAGAGGGAGAGAGTGTGGGTGGGCATCTGAGAGGCTGCCAAGAATCTAGAGTCCTAGAGCCGGGCTTTGAGAATGGGAACGGCCTGGAAAAGGTGTCTGTGGCCAGACCCTGGGGCTTCTTAGAGTCATTGAAGTTCTCCAACAAGCACATGATGTTTGGGGATTGGCTCCAGGAAGATGCAGCTGCCTGTGGGGGCAGGAGGCCTGTAAGCCATGGACATCTCTTGCTTGATGGGGCTTGGGTCTTAAAGAACTGGGCCCATTTCAGCGTTGCGGAAGAACGGACAGGGAGAATAAAAATAATAAGAGGTAGGAGCCGGCATTTATTAGCCCTTCTTCTGTGCTAGGCCTCGGACTGAGAAGAACTTAACACATGAGGGGCAGGCACTCTCGTGAGCCCCATTTTCTAGAAGGGGAAATGGAGGCTCAGAGAAGGCCGATGACCTGCCTAAGATCATGCAGCAAGTAAGTGGCCGAGCCCGGCCTGGAGCTCAGGCTGTCCCAGCCTGTAACAGTGGAGCACTTGGGGAGAAGCCAGGGTTGAGCCCTGCTCTCAGGGCTTTGGCACAGGACTTCTGGAACATGGTCAGGGGCCAGGATCCTGCCTCGAAGGCCGTTGGCCCAGTGTCTCCAAAAGACCTGTTGACAGACCAGAGCAGACTGGGGTAGCCATGCCAGCAGACGGTGTGAAGTGGTTGGCAGGGGCCCTGGGTAATGTCTGTGGCATGTCTCGCTCACCCTGGGCAGACTCCAGTGGGACGCTTGGTCCCCGCGGTGGGGGTTGGGTGGTAAAGCTTTTGCATTGGAGCGGGAGCTGAGCTGAGCCACCCACTCTTGTCCCTAAGCTCCCGAAGTAGCTTCCTACGCCTCCCAGAGACAGATGCTCTGGTAGAAATAGTGAGACACCACCTCCACCAGCAACCTAGGGGACAGCACCTGCCTTAGGGTGGGGGAGAAGGAGCCCGGGGCTCTTCGTGCCTACCTCCCCCACCTTCATCCCCGATCTGACTTCTCCCCAAAAGGCAGGGGCCAAGTTACCCATTTTAATTTTAAGGGTTAAGGACTCCTCCTCAGCTCTTTCATGGTGGGTCACATGGCAGGGGACTCTGGAAACAGATCCAGCATGCCCTGTCACTGCTCCATTGAACCCTGGCTCAGGGTCTTCACGCCTGAAGACGTGGCTGCTGCATGTCGTTGTGGGGGTGGGGGTGGGGGCTGGAGCTGATTGTCCTTGCGTGAGTGAGGGACACACATCAGTGAGCCTGAGCCCTGCTGTCTTCCTGTTCCCTTCTATCCCCCCAGGCTCAGGTGGCTTTCCTCCAGGGAGAAAGGAAAGGGCAAGAGAATCTCAAGACAGACCTGGTGCGGCGGATCAAGATGTTGGAATATGCGCTGAAGCAGGAAAGGTGAGCCCTGCTGTCTGGGTGCCCAAGGAGGTTTGGAATCCGGCGTTTTCTTCCCCATCACCCAATACTGTGTGATTCTAGTGCAGGGAGACAGAACAAGACATGGTAGGTGGAGTTCAGGATCAGCGCTAGTAACAATATTCGTAATGATGGTGGCCCCCGCTGTATGCTCATTGCCTCATTGACCCCTTCCAGTCACCTCATGGGTACAGGTGAGGCTTCCAGAGGGGAAGGACTTCTTCAGGGACTCCTGGAACTGGGTAGCACCACAGTCTGCCTGACTCCAAAGAGTGGGTTCTTCATAATGCCGTGTGTGGCCTCTTCCACCAGGGCAGCTTCCTAAAGGTGGAGTGAGGTGGGAGTGGGGATGGGGCTCAGCTTCAGTGGTCAGGGAGTGGACTGTGGGAGGCCCTGGGATCTGGGATCCCTGAGGTGAGTGCTGGCCCTGTCTACTCCTCTGCATCTGTCATCCGTTGATCATTTGCTCTTCTAGGGCCAAATACCATAAATTGAAGTTTGGGACGGACCTGAACCCAGGGGAGAAGAAATCAGAACCAGCAGAACCAGGTACCCACCTGCAGATCCGCCTGACTTGCCCACCCCGCGAAACGGAGCTCAGTGTGGTGGAGTTGTGCCGAGTTGGGCCACCTCTTTCTTTCTTCACTCCACAGAAAGCAGACTTGCCCGGGGGGCTGGGGAGGGCTTGAACTTCACTCACGCCCTTCGCGGGCTGCTCTGCAGGGCCCCCAAGTGGGAAGGGGGCTGGATTGCGGTGAAGAAGGCCAGTCCTGCCTTCTGTCCCTCTGTGACACAGACGGACACTGTCCCTAATATTCTAAGCTCCTTGTTCACCAACAAGTAGGTAGGGCAGGTGTTCCAGGTAGAGGGACACGTGTATGGAAGTTTGGCGATGTGAGAGAGGGGACGAGGAGTTACTGGGTGTGACTGGAACAGGTGGTGTGGGACAGTGGAGGTGAGGGGCTGGGCGACCCAGCAAGGCCTTCAGGGCTGGGTTAACAGTAATGTTGTTGTTTACATCAGACCCCTCCCACCAGGACTGGAGTCCTAGAGGTCAGGGGTCTTTGTAGTCTGGGCACCTAGCCAGGTGCCTGGTAGATGCCCAGTAAGTAGTTGATGAGTAAAAAAGACGATCTCATTTAATCCTTTCAAGAATCCCGAGAGCTAGGTGCTACTATTATTAACTGATTTTCTCGGAAGAGGAAGCTGAGGCTCAGAGAGGTAAACCAACCTGCTCGAGGTCACATAGCTGGTGAGCGGCAGAGCCGGACTTGAAGTATAGAGTCTGGTTCTGCCTGCTGTCTCACAGCGGGGCCAGCTTCCTGTGTGGCAAAGTAACATAAGTGGATGGGAGTCTGCAGGTCGTCTGGGGGGTGGTTTGGGGAATGACCCCAGGAGAGTAGAGGGCATGGAGGGGTGAGGGTAGGTTTCAGATGCCCTCAGGCAGGGACTCGGCAGGACATGTGACAGTGACCAGTAGTGACTGAGGAGGGTTTGAGGGTGAGGAAGGTGGAGGAGGTGATGGATACGTGGCACTGCCCTAAGACAGTCTGCCTCCTTTGTCTCCACTCTCCAGTCTCCAATGGCCCTGTGGAGTCGGTCACCCTGGAGAACAGCCCGCTGGTGTGGAAGGAGGGGCGGCAGCTTCTCCGGCAGTGAGTGTGCAGGACAGGGGTGCCGGGCTGGGGTGGGGAGAGGGACACGTTTGGCTCGGGAGATAAGCCCGAAGACTCCACAGTCCTTCCTGTCCCCCCTGGGGGCGGGACACTGGACTGTCAGGATCCCTGCTGGTCACGCTGTGGGTGGAGCCAAGCCTGGGAGGGAGGGAAGACTTGCTACAGGAGGCAGACGGGGGAGGGGGGGGCCTCCTCTTGGGATGTGACCCCAGATATCGCTCACTTAAAAAAAAAAAAGGGTAATGTTATGTTTTACTATTAAAGAGATTAGTGTGTTATTAGAAAACTCACGAAATGTAGGGAAACACATACACACACACAAATAAAATCACTTAGAATTCCACCACCCAAGGAATCTCATGCTCCTGTAAACATTTTGGCGACTCTGGTGGGGCTCTGTGTGTGTGTTTTATAAAAGCAGGCGCTCCCCTTCCCCCGTGTTGTCTTTTTTTTAAAGATTTTATTTATTTATTTATTTGAGAGAGAGAGAGAGAAACAGCACGAGAGAGGATAGGGTCAGAGGGAGAAGCAGGCTCCCCGCCGGGCCGGGAGCCCGATGTGGGACTCGATCCCAGGACTCCGGGATCATGACCTGAGCCGAAGGCAGTCGCTTAACCAACTGAGCCACCCAGGCGCCCTTCCCCCGTGTTTTCTACTGCATTGTTTTTGTGTTGTGGACATCCTTCCATATAAATTAGTTAGGTTGCATCATCTTAAGAGCCGTATGCTCGTCTGTCACACAGATAACCATCACTTTCCATAGCCAGGCACTTCTTGCACATTTCGTTGAAGATGGGTCTGTAGTGTGACAAGCATCAGGAAGATATTTGTCCCTGTCCCCGATTTCCTTAAGCCGGACGTCCGGAAGCTTACTTGCTTACGGGCTTTGCCAGCAGTAATGACAAAACGGTTCTCGTAGGCAGCACTTTGCAGGTGCCTGTTACGTGCCCCTGTACCCACATTGATGCCGGCTGTAAATTCTATGCGGTAAATAAACTACCAATACGGGGCGCCTGGGTGGCTCAGTTGGTTGAGCGACTGCCTTCGGCTCAGGTCATGATCCTGGAGTCCCGGGATCGAGTCCCACATCGGGCTCCCTGCTCTGCAGGGGGTCTGCTTCTCCCTCTGCCCTCTGCCCTCTTCCCTCTCGTGCTCTCTGTCTCTCATTCTCTCTCTCTCAAATAAATAAATAAAAAATCTTTAAAAAAAAAAAAAAACTACCAATACTCCCCTAACACAGAAAGGCAGGGAGGGCGTGTATTGGCGGAAGATGACATAGCTGGTAAGTAAGTGGGGGGTCTGAGATGTGACCCCAGAGCCCAACCTCTTCATCACCGTGCTCCCCTGCCTCCCCTCGGGTGGGCGTGCGGGATGAGACAGCAGGTGAAGGCAGGTGTGCTTCGCTTCGGCGTGCGAGGGGCGGGCTCAGGGGTCCCGAAGGCCCCAGGTCGTGGTAAACATAAAAGCCTTCTGAAGGAGCCTCCGGAGGACCAGATATCCACAGATAGCCGCAATGGATTTTTTTCCTCTGTCTGTAACTTTTAGACCAGTCCCAGCTAGCTTCCATTTTTTTAATTGCGGAAGTAAACACTCATTTGTGGAAGCGAGTAGAGCGAGTTGTAAAGGTTGCTCTTACGTCCCTAACCCCTTATTCCGAAGGTCCGAGGTCGCTGCTAGTGCACTGAGTATGTGTCTTTCCAGGCCTCATGGGGGCACGTTTCAGACATGTTTGTGTGTGGCCTGTATTTGTACACGTTAATGCTTGCTTTTTTTTTTAAACAAACTCATGAATTGTGTGGCTCACGTAACTTGTGATTTTCGTTAAGCTGCTTACTGTGGCTGTCTTGGCCCTCTGCCTCTTCTATTTTCTGCCTTGTGTCCCCATCAGTCATTTGCGGCTATAGTCGTCCGCAGTAGGCATGTAGCGTGGCCCCTGCATTTTGGCTCTTCGTTCGGCATCCCCGCGAACATCTCAGTGACCGCACTGTGCCTGTATGTAAAGACTTCCCCTGGAAATAGACTCGAAAGTGACGCAGCGGGGCCCGGGGTGTGCTTATTTAAAATACAGGCGTGTAGTCTTAAGCTGCTTCTCGAAAAAGCCTGTCCCCGTTTGCATCAGCCTCATCAGATCTAAAGAAGCCAGGAGATGCCTGAGCCGCACTGGTTCTGTCTCCCTGCAGGTACCTGGAAGAGGTGGGCTACACGGACACCATCCTGGACATGCGGTCCAAACGCGTGCGCTCCCTCCTGGGCCGCTCGCTGGAGCTCAACGGGGCCGTGGAGCCCAGCGAAGGGGGCCCCAGGGCCACGCCAGGCCCTGGGGGGCTCAGCGGCGGTGAGTCGCTGCTGGTGAAACAGATCGAAGAGCAGATCAAGAGGTGAGCCCTCACAGGTCTGGTCCTCTGTGGCCCCTCCTCCCGGTGAAGGCCAGTGTCACAAAAGTCAGCAGTGCTCCTGGGTGCTCTGGTGGCCACTTCCTTCCTGGAGCATGTTGTGGGCTGGTTTGTTCCAGAGCCCTTGGTCCCTTCACTGTTCTGGGTCCCCCTGTGCGTCCTCTCCCATGGCATCGTGTTTGTGCTGATTCGTGCCACAGCTCACGCCCAGCCCGGCCCCCCTCCTGAGGCTCAGGCCTTACGCTGCTCAGCACACAGAGCACCTGCTGGAGGCCGACCCTGGGTGGCGTGCTGGGGCCCAACGGGGAGCGAAACACACGGCCGCCGCCTGGGGACTTCCTCCTGGTTCCTTCTCTTCTCTGTAGTCGTCACTCATCAACATAAGTAATTTAACGTTCGCTGATGTTTGGTGTTGCAGAGAAAGGTCGGAAGAAAGAAAGATGGGGAAGTGGGCGATGGGGGTGGTTATTCACGGAGGTGACATCTGGGCAGAGAACCACAGGAAGTGGGAAAGTAAGCCACACAAGTACTAGAAGGAGAATGTTCTAGGCAGAGGGAATGGTGATTGTCAGGTCAGAGTTCCACTTGGTGCATTCAGGAACCCACAGCAAGGCCAGCGTGGCTGCAGCGAGTGAGCACATGGGCTTGTGGTCTGTGGTGAGGTTGAAATCTCGGGAGTCAGATCAAATGGGGCCAGAGCAGCCACGATAGGGAGTTTGGAGTCTCCGAGTTGTGGGAAGCCTGTGGTTTTGAGCAGGGCGTGACACAATCCCATGTGCTGGCCTCCTTCGTGAAGGAGGGGCCATAGGGTGGGAGCGGAGCCTCCTGGGCCATCCAGGCGAGAGGTGGTGGATGCGGGTGGTGGAGGGGGTGAGCTGGCCAGCCTCTCTGCAGGTTTGCTTTTTAAAGAAATGGATGTGGGGGAGAGGAAGGAAACTAGGGGGTGGCTCTGGGGTTTGGTCCAGCAACGGGAGCAGCGTTGACTAGTTGACTAGTGGGGAGGACGAGCAGTGGAAGGGATGGCAAGGGGGCCGTCGAGGGCGGGTGGAGTTCACGGGGCTGGGTCGCCCCCCCAGGACCAGTGATGAGTAGCCAGCCTGGGGCTCGGCTGGGGGGCGCTGCATTCCGGACTGCCCTCTGGCTCACCAGCGCGCAGGGGGGGATTTGCAACCTGGAGGCGGCGGCACAGGAGGCCAAGCGGGTGCGGCCAGGGTTGCGGGGGGAGACCCGAGTGGTGGCCGGCAGCCGAGCGCAGACCTGCTCCGCTGGGAGGCTGTGCACCCGGTGGCTGGGGAGGGAGCGCTGGACTTGGCAACCCGGAGGAGAGATCTGTCCTTGGAGCGCTAACCACATACCTGGGGGTTGGCAAGGACCCTCTAGAGCATCGGCCTAGTGGCAAGAAAGGAGAATGCTTGCGTTTATCCGAACTTTGAATTCCACCTGCTTTTCTATTCTGGACTCAGGTTTGGCAGATACGTCCTTTGTTAAAGCTTGTCATCCAGTCGGAGGCATTAGACAGTCGGGCCGGAGTGGAAACAGGAGGGGACAGGCTCACTGCTGGCGAGGCTGGCAGCAGGGACACCAGCATTGGCAGAGGGACCGCTTCCTCCTTCCCGCTGGCCGTGTTTGCCACTTGCCTGACCTGCGCCCGGGGTTCTCCCGGCCCGTGGGCAAGGGGGCTGCTTTCTCGGCCAGCTCTCCTGGCTCCGCATGTGCGGGCAGATGTGTGGTTGGGGCCGGGGGTGGGGGCTCGTGCTCGGGGGCTCAGAGCTCAGGGAGGAGGGGCCCAGGGTGCGGTCTGAGTGAGGGTGGTCGGGTCGTGGAGAGTGTGTGTCAGGCGGAGGCTGGGACTGGAGCCCCCTGTGTGATTGGGGTCCAGGCTCCTGTGGGGTCACAGTGGGCTCAGCCCTCTTGAGAGCGGGGTCCAGGCTCTGGCCACGGCGCCTCAGCGCCCTCCCATCAGCTTCATCACCTGGCGGGACTAATGCTCCCTCTGCCCCCCTCTCGTGGGCAGGAACGCAGCAGGCAAAGACAGCAAAGAGCGCCTGAGCGGCTCGGTGCTGGAGCAGATCCCCTTCCTGCAGAACTGTGAGGACGAGGACAGCGACGAGGATGATGAGCTGGACAGCATGCAGCACAAGAAGCAGCGCGTGAAGGTGCGCTCCCCTCGCCTCCCCCACCCCCTGGGGGGCCTGCCCACTTTGCAGACTGGCAGCAGAGTGCCCCTGTGGGTGCTCTCGGGGCTCCCTTCCCGGCCCAGTGTGTGTGCGGCCTGACCCTGTCCCTTCCCAGGGTCCGCGTCCCCTCTCCAGCCAAGCCCCTGCCTCGGTGCTGTGTCAGGGCCCGCTTCTTCAGCCCCACCCCTATCTTCTCCCATCCTCCCTTCAGTTCCTGAGAGGCCTGAGCTCTCCAGACTGGGCCAGCCATGCGCTGCCCTCTCGCAGCGCACTCTCCCTCGGGCTAGCCTCGTCACCGTTGCGCTGAGCTATTTTTGGTGTGGCTGTGCCTCTCTGTCTTCTCCCTTCACAGGCTGTGAGCTCTGCCAGGCAGGGACTGTGGGGGTTTCCTTGCTCTTCTCTCCCCAGCACCCAGAATGGATGTGGCAGGGCCCTGGGCAGTGCCGGGGCCAGGTTGGGGGTCCCACGGGGGACTTTGTAGGCGCAAGTGTCCAGTCTGCTCTTGTGTCAGGACCTAAGCCCAGGGGCACCGCCTGCAGGGTAGAGTCCAGATCTCAGCTTGGCTTCACGGTAATGGCTCCCACCCCACTTCACCCCTGCTCCTCAACTTCCCGAGCCACCGTGCTCCTACTGTTTCAGCGGTACTAACCTCAGGCACGGCTGGGCTCCCTTGGCTGGTAAATGTCAGTTTGGGCCTCCATGAGCCTAGCCCTGCGCCAGCAGTAACAACGTGGAGACAGAAGTCCAGTCCCTGGCTTGGGGGAGCTTGGGCTGGCGGCATGCCCATGCAGGGGTGCCTGTGTGTGGCCTTCCCATCAGAACCCCTCCCTGCCGCCTTCAGCCTCACCTTAGCACCCCTCCTCCAGGCAGCCCTCTCTGACCTCTCACCTGCCCTTCCTCCCCTTCCCTCGGCAGGGTTGGAGCCATCTGGACCCGAACTGGTCCTCCCTGCCTGGTGTACCCATGGCTGTGCGAGACCAGCTCTGTCTCCAGAGTCCCCAGTGTGGCTCAGTACAGGGTCCCACCTGGCGTGGGTGCTCAAGGAATGGACAGAGCCAGCACACTGGAGCTGGTTTACGGGAAAGTCAGGATGGCGCTGGGTCTGGGGCCTCTACCCCTGTTCCTGCTCCCTCCCGCCCCTGTTGGGATTTTCACTCCTTTCTCAGCTCTTACCTCATTCTCCTCTGGGAAGCCTGCCCGCTCTGCTCTGCTCCTCCCTGCTCCTCCCAGCGGAGATCATTGCTGACTTTCCATACTTCCTTAGGCCTTGTGTGTCTGTCACTGCGCTTGTCCTGTGGGCCCTGTGGGGTGGCTCATTGTGCAGGGGTCTTGAGCCCCCAGGGCCACTCTCTCACCTTGCAGACCTGCAGTGACCAGGCTGATTCCAAAGACCTCCGAGACTCCCGGAGTGGCTGCTGGCCTGGCTGTGTGCCTTTGGGCACGTGATTCTGTCTGAGCTGCAGTTTCAGAATCCCTGCCTCTGGGTTGTTGAGGATTTAATTAACATGAGCTCATGCACAGAAAGCCCTTGGGTACACTGGGGCTGGCCGCACCGAGTGCTCGGGCTCGGCGGACAGAACAGAATTACTCGGGAACCCTCTCTTGCGGACCCTGGAGGATGCCTGTTAGGCTGCCACGCTCCTCTAGAGCTCTGGCGCCCCCATTGCCTCTCTGGGCATGCTGGCTAAACCTGGACCCCGGGGCTTCCACAGGGAAGGAAGGGGACGTTACCATGTCCTGTCCCTCATGGTCCTCCCACACAGGCCAGAGGCTGGCCCCTCCCGGATGCCTGAGCGGTTTTGACTCCAGCCCCCGCTTGGAGTGCTGAGCCTGTGGGAGGGTCAGCCGCACCCTCGAGGAGCTTGTGGTCTGACTGAGGCTGGCCCCGGGGGTGCCCAGGACTTGGTCTAGTCGGGGAACACTTAGGAGGCAGAAACGTCCTCGGAAGAGGTAGTGTTCGAGGCGGTGGTGGTCAGAGCGCCCGTGCTGGGGTGGGGTATGTTCTTAAGCCAGCATTTAAAGCAGAAGTGTTCAAAACTGTTAGTGAGAATTCTGGGGCTCCCTTAAGCCATTTTCTGCGGTCTTTGAGGTTCCAAGCACACATCCCCTAGATGGCACTTGGGGTACAATGTAGTGACGTCACGTGTAAGATGTCATTGTAGAAGGCTGTGTGTGAAAGGCATCCACGTGGGGAAATGCAGGTGCCGTGCTGCCCTGAAACCCCAAGTCTGGGAAGTCTGGGCTGGGGTCCAGGTGCACACGTCGAGGAGCACGAGAGGATTGGTTCCTAGCGCTGCTTTAAGACTGACGGTGAGGACCGCCAGCGCTCACCTGCCCCAGCGTCCTGCTTCTCAGGATGGGGGACCCGTGCTGTTTTCTCTTGTTCCAAAAGTAGCACGCGCTGGTCATGTAAGAAAACAAAGCTTGAGCCAGCCAAGAAAGTTCTAAGGAAGACTCGGAGAACCCTTGGTGGGCTCGCGGTCCAGAGCTGTCTTAGTGTTTCCGGGACGGCTCGGACTGGGGACCTGAGGGGAGGGGCTTCACTGCTCAGCCTGTTTGCTCGTGATAAATGCTGTAATGATCAGTGTTCGTGAGGTGGTCAGGTCACGTGGGACGCTTGCCTGGCGCGCTGAATGACACACAGCGGCTAGCGCCACCGGTCTCCCCGGGCACCTAGACGTTCCCACTTGAATTGTGCGCCTCCGTACACACACTCGCACACCTGTGTTTCTCCTCTGCCCCAAAACAGGCTGTATTGCCTTTTTGTCCCTGAGAAGTACCGGTGCTGAAGGGGTGGGGGTGGCGGCAGAGGAGGGAGCAGGAAGAGCCGGGCAAAAGCTGGGAGGAGGGTCCTGGGAGGGGATCACGCGTGCAGGTGGAGGTGGCAGTGAGGGGAAGAGGTGTGCAAAGCCCCGCTGGGGGGTTGGGGGGGCTGGCAGCGCCCTGGGCCTAGTAAGGAGCGACCTCTGAAAGCTCCCAGCAGGGGGAGCACAGCCTCCGAAGTGTGTTAAGGGGAGCCTGCAGGGGAAGGCACTGGGGGAAGGGAAGCGGAGCCTTCGGGGCGGGGGTGTGGGGTGTGTGGGGGGGTTGTTGTCAGGCGGAGGCTCAGAGCCTCCTGACCTGTCTGGCTTTCTCCACGCCCAGCTGCCCCCCAAGGCCCTGGTGCCCGAGATGGAGGATGAGGACGAGGAGGATGACTCTGAGGATGCCATCAATGAGTTTGATTTCTTGGGCTCAGGAGAGGAGGGGGAGGGCTCCCCGGACCCTCGACGATGCACTGGAGAGGGGACCCACCACGAGCTGGGTAAGCGGAGGGTTTCCTGGCCAGCCTTCCTCCCGGGTGAGCTAGGGGCACACACAGCCGCCAGCAGCTGCTTCCTGCCCCTAAGGCTCCGCCGGACGGATACACTTCCTGAGGGGGGGGTGGCCCAGGAGAGCACGAGGCCCGCACCCTGGTGGCCAGGCCCTCACCCCTCCCTTGGGAAATCCCTGCGGCCACGCAGCAGGCCCAGCTCTTCCTGGAGCAGGGCCTCCAGCCCTCCATGAGAGCAGCTGATTCTCGGCGGCCGCCAGGGAGGAACAGGATGAGGAGCTGGTGGGGAGAGGCAGACAGGGCAGTGCTGCGTCTTCGTCTTGTTCCGGGACTCCAAGCCGAGAGGCCCTCAGCCGTCACGTAGGACGGCTAGGAACTGAGGCCCCTGCCAGGCTGGGACCGCAGAGGGTCCCAGCTCGGTCTGTCTCCTCCGCCCCGTCCCCGACTCCCACCTTGAGCCCTGCGCTCTGGGGCCAGCACTTCCTGGCTGCCCCACGTTTGCAGGAGGGGCTGCTAGTGACTGGAACTGGTGGGCAACTCCAGCCCTGTGCTTTTGTCCCCCCCAGAAAGCCGGCGGGTCAAACTCCAGGGCATTTTGGCCGACCTCCGGGATGTGGACGGGCTGCCCCCTAAAGTGACTGGTCCCCCTCCTGGCACACCCCAGCCCCGGCCACACGAAGGTAAGAGGCCCCTCCACCCTGGCCTAGTCCCCTGGGGCCCATGGCAGGTTTGGGGGGGGTCTGCAGAGCTAAGCCCAGGGCTTCTGTGTCCTCAGGGTCAGAGCCTGGCCTCTAGTCTGCAGCCTCCCTGTCGCAAAAGTTTGTCTGTCTGTCTGTCTCCCTCTCTTCTTGTCTGTCCTGCCTTGTCTGTCTGTCTCTCCCTGTCTCTTTCTTTCCAGCTGTGATTCTTGATCTTGTTCTCTCCCTGTCTCTCTCTCTGACTCCTTGCTTATCTCCCTCTCTGCCTCTCTCTGTCTTTCTCTCTCTCTCTCCCTGCCCCTCTCTGCCCCCTCCCTCCCCTACCCCTACCAGGTTCCTTTGGCTTCTCCTCAGACGTTTTCATCATGGACACTATCGGGGGCGGGGAGGTGAGCCTGGGGGACTTGGCAGATCTCACCGTCACCAACGACAACGACCTCAGCTGTGATGTAAGTTCTTGGGGTGCCCCACCCCCTGCGGGCCCTCACTGGGCATCCCACACCGAGCCTGCTCTTGCTGAGCTCTGCCTGCGCTTGGCCCCCTAGCAGGAGGATGCTGTGAGGTCATTCAGCAGCTCACTCTGGTTTACAGAGGGGTGTGGACATGGTCGGGGCTGGGGCTTGAGGGGGTTACTGGGAGAGGTGCAGGGCCTGGAAGACACTGCAGTGTAGCCAGTGCCCAGCTCCTGCAGGTGACGCTCCCTTGTACCCCAGCTTACGTTCATCTTGAGTCCAGGCCCCCCACGGTCTGGGGGCAGGGCAAGGGGGCACAGCATCTGAGGAAGGGGGCTCTGGGTCGGCACAGTGCAGGGAAGATAGGCTATGCGGGAGATAGGCATTGAGCTGATCTTTGCAGACAGAAACTGAAAAAGCAGGCATGAGTGGGGCTGGTGGGCCGATGGGCCAGGATGGAAGGAGAGGTCAGGGCCAAGTGTTTGGGACCCAGTACCCCCAGAGTGGCGTCTGGCCATCTGGTAGTTTCTGAATCAGGTGCATGTGTGCATTTCCCTGTGGCAGAACAGCCACCACAGCTTTTAGCCGGATCTCACGTGGTTGGTGACGCCAGCGAGGTTGGGGGCACTGCTGTGGGATGCTGGGAAGGGGGGCCAGGGTGGAGGCTTTGAGCAGGGGTGCGTGCCCGTGAGGGTGCCACCACATAGTGGCGGAGTCTCTGGCCCTAAAGAGCTAGGGCAGTGGTGATGGCAGATGTGGGGACTGTGGGGGATGCAGCCCACATGAAGGGGCTGGTCAGGTGTGAACCCCATGTTGAGGCAGGACACTGAGTTTTGCCTGATGGCCTGCTCATCTTTGCCAGCTGGCTGCCTCTGGGTCCCCCACAGAGAGCACCACCACCGTCTACCAAGGCATGGGCAGTGTCTCTGGGAACCCCCCCCCGCAGCGACCTGCTGATTCTGCTCCCCAGTCTCTCCCTACTGTGTGTACCTGTCCCCATTTTCGCTCCCCAGCATGTGCTCTCTGTGCCCTCCTCTTTCCCTGAGAGGCTTCTCTCCTGACCCCTTAGCCTCTCTGCAGCCACGCCCATCTTCCCCCGTCCATGTCAGTTCCCTGCTCTAAACCCTTCCAGGGCTCCCTGTTTCACTCAGGGTGAGATGCAGGTTCTCGAATGTGGCTCCACCCTCGGCTCCTGCCACTCTGTCCCTTGCTTTCTGTAACCTGGGCCTCCTCTCAGGCTCCGGATCTGCTCCGGCAGCTGCAGGGACTTCGCACATGCAGTGTCCTTCTTCAGTCCCCTCCCCTGACCTGGTTAAGTCCTGCTCCTCTGGCGGCTCCTCAGGAAAGCCTAACTGACCGCCACAGAGGTGGCCAGGCTGCTTGGGTACCTCTCCCCGGTCCATTTTTAATTCCTAGCGCTGCTCGGAGTTCACAGGCCTGTGCACTGTGGGGTGATCTGACGGTCTCCCCCAGGCCCCCTCTGACCTGACTATGTGCCCAAATTGCAGCTAGTCCCCGCACACTGTAGGACTCACTGAGTGAGCGAGGGGTGCTGTGGGTAGGGTGCCTGGGGCTGGAGGCCATTGGCGGGTGGGGGGTGCTCCACGTGGGTCTGGGTGACTTGACATCCTGGATGCCGGTCAGCGTCCATGGGACTGCGGGGACACTGAGGCAGCTCCCCCCACCCCAGCTCTCTGACAGCAAAGATGCCTTTAAGAAGACGTGGAACCCCAAATTCACTCTCCGCTCACACTACGACGGCGTGCGCTCCCTGGCTTTCCACCACAGCCAGTCTGCCTTGCTCACCGCCTCTGAGGACGGCACGCTCAAGCTCTGGAACCTGCAGAAGGCTGTCACAGCCAAGAAGTGAGGGCGGACACCCCAGGGGGGAGGGGAGGAGGAGGGGGCATGTGGGTTCAGGGTGATGAGGGGCTCCCGGTGACATGCGGCTCCTTTGCCTCCCCCCAGGAATGCTGCGCTAGATGTGGAACCTATCCACGCCTTCCGGGCTCACAGGTAGGGAAGTGCTCCCGAGGGGAGTGTGGTCACTGGCCTGCCCTCTGCTGCACCAGGGGGCCGACGGCCCTCTGCACACGCACACCCTTGCTGCCGGCGCTCCCCAGGCCAAGTGCCCCCGTAGCTGGTTCTCAGCCCAGCCTTTGGAGGAGGAAACGGGTGTGGGGAGTTGGGGGAAGGCAGGTCTGGGTGGCCCAACCAGAGCCCCAGATGCTGAATTCCTTTTGGCCATCCTTGAAAAATCTAGCAGGGACTTCAGGGGGGGCCTGGGGAGGGGTGAGACTGAGGTTTTCATCTCCCCCTCACCACCTGTGTGCCCTGCAGGGGCCCCGTGTTGGCAGTCGCCGTGGGCAGCAACAGCGAATGCTGTTACAGCGGCGGGGCTGACGCCCGCATCCACAGCTGGAAGATTCCAGACCTCAACATGGACCCCTACGACGGTTATGGTGAGGACAGCTCACCCCCCCTCGTGGGGGGGAGCATGGAGCAGCGTGTTCAGCATGTGACAGGGGTCAGACAGGCTGAGGCAGGAAAGAGGTGGTGTGGGGGGACTGCCCCCCAGAGGAGCTGGTGGGTGAGCTGACTCAAAATCACCACTGGGGCCAGGGATCAGCCCATGCAGAGGCGTGGCGGGCCCTGGCAGTGCCTTCCAGTGCTGAGCGCAGGGAGGCGGTGAGCAGAAGTCAAGCAGGGAAGAGGGGAGAAGTTCGTTGGGCCAGGTTGTAGGGAGTCTGCGCTTGGTCTTTGGCGCACCTTTAATAGTTAAGTGGAGAAGTGATCACACTGTGATTTCTGTCCAGTGTCTGTCCCCTGCCTCGTGACGCCTCTTTCAGTAACTCTCTTGATGACCTGCACGGTCCTGTGCAGCATTTTGTCATGGCAGAGTTTAGAGGTCTGTCTTCCCTCGAACACACGCTGTTTCCCCAAGAACAGTCCGACCCTGTGAAAGGTCAAGGGTCAGTCCCAGGTAGTATGTGCTCTGGGCCATGTAGGCTGCCCCACACTGGGGTCAGCAGGGCCTAACCGAGCGGCCTCTGTGGACTTGAGTGACCAGGGAAGCAGGGCTTGTGCCCCGGGGCGGAAAGGGCTGCAAGGAGCACGGGCCAGGCCGACCCACAGGGCCCAGGCTGCAAAGGGTCTTGGGGCCACAGGGCCACCACTGTTCCTTCTCCCCCTAACTAAGTCCTAAAAATCGTGTACCAACTGCTTGCTTTGTGCCAGGTACTATTGTGGGTGCTGTGGGGTTGGCAGCGAACCGGGTGGACTCCCTGCCCTCTGAGCTTCCATTCTGGGTTGCCTTCGGAGTCCTAAAATCTTCCCAGAAGCGCCAGTGGTCAGAGTGTGAGCAGCTAGCTGGGGCACGTTCCAGTGGTGACAGCTCTGAGGCCCTGAGGAAGCTGGGTGAATGGGTGGCCCCAGCCCGGCCGCCTGGCTCCCAGCAGAGTTGGTGCTCTCGAGCTGGCCAGGTTGGGGCTGGTGGCCCTGACGTAGCCCGTTTCCTCCCGTTGGTGTGTCCAGACCCGAGCGTGCTGAGCCATGTCCTGGAGGGCCATGGGGACGCCGTATGGGGCCTGGCCTTCAGTCCCGCCTCCCAGCGCCTGGCCTCCTGCTCTGCCGACGGCACCATCCGTATCTGGGATCCCAGCAGCAGCCCAGCCTGCCTCTGTACCTTCCTCACAGCCAGCGGTGAGTGGAGGGATCAGGCCTGGGAGGGACGCCGACACCTCACAGAGGACTTGGTAGAGCTGGAGGCCCCAACCGGAGCATGACTCCTGATGAGGACCCAGGCTTCCCAAGTCCCCTCCCGCAGCCCCCAGGCAGGACCAGGCCTGTTAAGCAGCCTTCCCTCCCCTCTGCCGTCAGATCATGGGATCCCCACCTCAGTGGCCTTCACCAGCACCGAGCCTGCCCACATTGTGGCCTCCTTCTGCTCCGGCGACACTGTCTTGTATGACCTGGAGGCTGGCAGCGCTCTCCTCTCGCTGGAATCCCGGGGGAGCAGCGGTAAGAGGGGGCCCCGGGGCCCCGGGCCGGGATCTGAGTGCCTCCAAGGCCCCAATCCCTCCTGTGGCTTTGGTGACCCAACATCCAGTGAGCAGAAGACAGTTTCCCTACCCTCCCCCACCAGGGGCTCTGGGTGGGAAGGAGAGAAGAGTCCCAGCTGCCACCCTTGTGGCTAGCACGGGGCTCCTGGGAAGGCTGAGGGAAGAGAGATCATAGGGACTCGCCCGTCAGGCCTCTTGGCAGAGTGGACGGCCCCTGTGGGTGGCTGTACCCCATCTTGGGCCACCCCCAGCAGGGCACGGTGCCTGTCTTACAGATGAACAGTGGACCCAAGCAGGAGAGAGCCAGGCAGGGGGCAGGGCTGTGGGACCGTGGTTCTCCTCTTGTCTTTGTCCTGGTCTCCCTGATTTCCCCCATGTCCTTCTCTCCTCCTTGCCTTCCAGGCCCAACCCAGATCAACCAGGTGGTGAGTCACCCGAACCAGCCCCTCACCATCACCGCCCACGACGACAGAGGCATCCGCTTCCTGGACAGCCGGACAGGTGAGGCCCCACCTTCCCGGCGCCCGCTCACTTGTGCTCGTGGGGGGCTGCCCAGATGACAGAGCTCCTGGTGCCCACGTTGCGGGCTCTCAGCGTCCCGTCTGGGCCTTCGCCTCCCCAGGCAAGGCAGCGAGGGAAAGTAACTGCCACTCACCCTCTTTTCCCTCAGGGAAATCTGTGCACTCCATGGTAGCCCACCTGGACGCGGTCACCTGCCTCGCCGTGGACCCCAACGGCGTGTTCCTGATGTCGGGAAGTAAGTCGGGACCCTCCCAGGCTTCTAAGGAGCAAGGGTGTGTGGGAGCGGAAGAGGAGGAGACGTGGGCACTGGTCACGAGGGAGTCCTCCTGGGCTCCCTGAGGTGGGGGAGCAGAGCCCCCTGGGGACATTTGCCTACATCTCAGTTCATCCAGATAACCCTCTCGGGTGGGCGTGTTGCACTCACGGTGCACATGTGGAAACAGGCTCAGAGAAGCGACGTACTTTGTCTCAGCGAAGTGGGCTGGTTGCAGGAATGAAGTTGGGGTCCGTCTTGAGTCTCCGTCCCCACGGGCTCTTAGCATTCGGGAGCATGTGCTCTCTGTGGATGAGGGCACCGAAGCCCAGCTCCTGCGCAGCTATGCCTCCAAAGGATGGGGTGGGGTGTGGGCCGATGGAGAAGGGCGGTAGCTGCCCAGGGAGGTGAGGGCGGTGCACGGCTCCTCAGGGAGGCCACGGGCAAGGGGCCTCCTTCCACTCCCCTCTGCTCGCCGTCAGAGCTTGTGGGAGGTGACGAGCGAGCGAGCACACGGGATGGGGACCCATCGTGGTCTGTTCTCCATCTGCCCTGTGACAGTAGCAGCTGTCTCCAGGGATGGTGGTAGAGGGGGCGGTCAGTGAGATCGAGTCTGGGGCAGAGAGGCTTTGGGACAGGGCCCAGGTCCCCCCTGTGGGGGACCTACAGAGCCGGCCTCCACCACAGCCAGCCTGATCCTTCTAACGCTTAAGTCAGGCCGTCTCCATGGGTGGCTTGTGCCTCAAGCTCCCGCCCTGTCTGCTCCCCTCTCTCTGACCTCCCCCCGCCCCCATGTCCCTGCTCAGGCTGCTCAGCCACACCCACCTCCTGCCAGTCCTCAGAACCTTCCCTTGGCCCACCCTGCTGCCTGCCGGACTCTTCCTCCTGATACCCCCTTGGTCGTTCTGTCCTCACGCTGACCAGTGCCCACAGTGCTGCTGACCCCCCTGGCATGATTCATTCTGCTTTCTTGTTTGCTCTCTACCACACTGAAACGTCAATGGCCCCGGGGCGGGGGGGGTTGGCCTAGCGTGTTCACTGTGCCCCCAGGGCCCGGTACACACTCGGCAGCTCGGTGGACGGATGGCAGGCTGGGCCGAGGTGGGTGAACAGGCCGGAGCCCTCACCCAGTGCCGAGTCCAGCTCCTCCAGAGGCTGAGGTTCAGAGGGGCCGGGGTGCGTGCTGGGGGACAGCCCTTTCTGCTCCCACACTTGCGCAGGCCACGACTGTTCCCTGCGTCTGTGGAGCCTGGACAACAAAACGTGCGTGCAGGAGATCACAGCCCACCGCAAGAAGCACGAGGAGGCTATCCACGCTGTCGCGTGCCACCCCAGCAAGGCCCTCATTGCCAGCGCTGGCGCCGACGCCCTGGCCAAGGTCTTCGTATGATGCCCACCTGGCCCCGCCCTGGCTGCCGTGCCGGCTGGGGAGCGGGGCCGGGCAGGTGGGACTGAGGTGAGAGGCTGGACAGGAGGGAGGCTTGGTCTGGGAGGGCAGAAACCCCCTGCCTCCTCACCCCGAACGGGACTTCAAACGCGTCCCTTTGCTCGGCCCTTCTAGAGGGTGCCATGTCCCAAGGTGGTAGTCGAGGCACCTCGTGAGAATCATCGAGGTAGCAGCCCCTGGGCATTGAGAGAGGGGGCTGAGGCGGCCTGAGCTCTTGGACCTGGGGTATCATGCTCCGGTCTCCCTTCCCTTCTGTCTACCTCAGGTGACTCCCAGCCTCAGTCTGGAGGCCTGGAGGCCTGGCCTCTTCCTGCCTGCCTGGGAGCCTGGTGGTGCTAACGGCCCTTTCCCCAGGAGGCTGACCCCACGGCCTGTCCTTCCCCAAGCATCCAGCCTGGGGAGCAGCCTCCTTCAGGAATCACCCCCTGGGATGGCCTCGGGAGTTTCCTCTCTGTGCCCTGCCACCCAGTTCTGGTGTCGGAGCCACCTTCTCGGGTGCAGCACAGCCGGGGCTGGGTGTCCTTGGGGATCAGCTTTTCCAAGACGCCAGAAGGTGCCAGGTTCTCTCTTTGAACCCCTGACCCCCCCTTCTCCATCTTCCCAGACCTGAGTGGGAGCTGTGCTGGGAGGAGCCCCAGGCGCCCCTGCTCTGGGTCCCCTGGGAAACCATGGAGCCAGCTGGACCCTGGGCTGCCCTCAGGGGGAGTGCCCGGCCTGGCCCACCCCACAAGCACGCCCAGTCCCCCACCCTCCCCTCCAGTTCCCTCAACACAGCTTTCCAGACACTACCCAGCGTCTCCAGGGCCAGTAACTGCCTGGGGAGCAGGTGATGCCCTCGGGGGAGGCGCCCACCCCTACCTCCCCCACTGTTCCCAGCCCTCCTCCAGGGGCAGCCCCCCAGCCCCCATGGGGTCACCCATGGGGAGAGATGGCCTTCTCTTGCCCCTCCCTAGGGCATGGAGGCTGAGGGGGTCCCCCGGGTCCCCCACAACTCTCTGTATATCTGTATAAATAAATGGGATGTTAATGGAGCCCCGCCCCCCACCCCCCATGTTGTTATCACTGTGTGATAGTCTGTGTCTCCTCTCCTGGTCCTCCACTCTCTCCCTCTATTTATTTCACTCTCTTTTTTGGGTTCCACCCTGAGCCCTCGGGCCCCCTTCCAGGTTCCTGTTTATAAGCCCCCGTCCCCTCTGCCCTGGACTTGGATGTGAAACTTGTCTCAATAAACCCTTTGGAGTAAGATGGGTGGTGGTGCTGACTGTCAGGGGCCTGAGGGAGCCAGGGACTTCGGGAGATGAGTCTTGGGCTCTGCCTGGGCTGGGTGGAGCTCAGGGAGGGGATATGATGGGTTGGGTTTTGTGGTAGGGTGGGGGGTGGGAAGAGAGGGGCCCAGAGTTTGGGCAGGGTGTGGGTGGAGGCCCGGAAATGGGGGCACAGGACCGAATCTCCCCATGCCCCTCCTTTCTGTTCCTAAGTACTCCCTCCCCAGGGGCCTCAGCAGCAGCCTGGGGGCAGAGCCCTGGCAAGCAGATGATGTGAGGTGACAGATCACTACCTTCCCCTTCTGCTCCCTCCTCTTGCGCTCTCTCCCCCCGCCCCCCGCCCCGTCAGCCCACATGGAGTGGGGACGGGAGAGCCTGCGCCCTGCTGGGAGCTGCCGCAAGGGTGCAGGTGATGGGGGCGCCCGGTCCCTCACTGCAGGTGCCCTGAGGAGTCCCGTCCCTGCACCAGGTCAGTTACGTGCTTAGCAGGAGCCAGACCCCGTGCAAAGTTCCTCACATGCTGGTTCACTGGAGCCTCACAACAGGCTCAGGAAGTGGGGATCGTGAGCACAAGTTACAGAAAATGAGGTGGGGAGGCGTTCAGGACCCCCAGCGGGTCCTAATTCATAGCCAGTCCCATGGGGCTCCCTCTGCACTTTTCAGGGCCTCAGCATCCTCTGTACAACGGGCCTGATGCTAATGCCCACCCCCTGGGTTGCCAGGGGCTGTGCCCCAGTGCCCAGAATAGGACCTGGCCCCTCTCGGGGCCCCGGGAACACTTGAAGAAGGATGCAGGTGGCCAGATGGCCATCAGGTGACACTGACAGGAGCCTAGCTGCGAGCTCCACGTGGCCTTGCTCCGCCCTCATCCCTCAGGGCTCTGAGCAGCTTCCCCAGGTGGTGGTTTGGGTTTTCACTCCAGCCTCAGACTTCCTTCCCCAGCCCCAGCCAGCCCCCGGATGTGGTGGCAGTCACTGCTGTACCAACCTCAGCTGCCCCCAGCAGCCCTTTAGCGGGAGGGGGGGCTCCTCTTGAGGCCCTCATCCCCAACCAGCCCTGCTGGTCTGGAACCCAGGTGGGCGGGTGGCCCATCTACTGGGATGCCTTTGAAGCTCAAAGTCAGGCCTTGACCCCTCAGTGGAGGGGATGGGGTGGCAGCAAGTCTAGTGGTGCTCTTGGACAAGTCATTTTGCCCCTAGGGGGTTCAGTTTCCTGAATGTAAACTAAATGGCGGCCACTCTTATTAGCTGGGGAGGAGAAATCCAGTCTGAGTTGCTCCTGAAAGGGCTAGAAGAGCTGTTTTAGCACAAGCCTGGCACACAGTAGGCCGGCATTCAATGCTTGCTGGATGACTGACAGAATGAACGGACTCCTAAACACCTGAGAGCTTGAGGTGCCCACCCCTTTATCTCTGCAAAGTTCAGTGCCAGCCACCACCTACTGAACTTCAGCCCTGTGTCACGATCTCAGTAATCCCCCCAAAGACCCTCTGGGCTCAGTCCGATTACTGTTCCATCTAAGAAACAGGCTCGGGGGAAGCCACCTACCTAAAGTCACAGAGAGAGACAGACACGTGCACGCTGCCCCCGGAAAACAATCAGTTCATCGAGGACGTGGGGTGGGTGTGCTGTCTTCCCTAGTTACTATGGCCCCTTAAGGCACCCCCAGGTCTGTGGCTCTTCACTCTCCCGAGGGCTGGGGCAGAGTGGGGAGCTGATGGAGGGAAACTACACCCCTTCTCCACCCGCCCTGTGCCTGACCGGCCCTGCACAGATAACCCAGCCCCGGCCCCTCCAGTTGCCTCCATGCACCTCGTCAAGGCTGCCAGAGACAGACAGGAGGCAAGGACCTTTGGCAGATCCGGAGGTCTCTGTCTTCCCACCTGTGTAATGGGCTGGGGATCTCTACAGCACCGCCTCCCCTGGGCAGGGGTGGGGGATGGGGAGGACGACGCTCCTGAGAAGAGGTGGGCCGAGCCCAGAGGTCCGAGAGCGGGCTGGACCTGACACCAGTTTCCCACCCTTTCCCCTGCGGTGGGCGCCGGATGCAGGCCAGGCTAGACTAGACGGCCCCCTTCCTTAAAGGGCCAGGCGCCTCCTCAGCCCCGGCCCCACGACGGTGGCTCGCCCCTCCTCTCCAGCTCAGGGAATAGTTAACTTTCCGGACTTGGGTGTGTTGGGGGAAGGAATCAGTCCCGGATCCCTGCCCTGCATCTCGCACCCCAGACACCCGGACCCGGGCGGGGCAGGCGACGCCCCCAACCCCGAGGTGCCGGGCCCGCCCTCCGCTTCCGCCCCCGGCCCCCGGCCCCCAGCAGGCTCCGCCCCTCTCCGACGTCACCGAGGCCCGCGCGGATTGGCCGACTGCGCCATCGCTCGGGACACTTCCTCCTGGGCCGCAGCCGCAGAGTTAAAACTTTGGAGGGGGAAAAGAGCCACCGGCGCCGAGCGCCGGGTGACCCTCCCTTCCCCCCACCAAACTGCCGCCGGTAACGCCCCCTTCTCCGCGGCCCCCGACCGAACTTTTCTCCAACTTCTGAGACCCGTGAGATTCCCCCTTAGCACCCCGGCCCTCGGGATCCCTTTGCCCATCCCCGGGCCCGTCGGATCCTTGGGATCCCCTCGATCCCCGACTCAGAGACTCCTGTCCTCCACCCCCAAGGTCTGATGAATCCCGCGGACCGCCTTAATTGGATCCTCGTCTCAGAGCCACTGTATTCTGGGATTCCCCGCTGCTGCCTTCTCAAGCCTTTCTCTCCTCAAGGGGTTTGGATCCTGGGCTCTCCTGATCCCTGAGATTCCGACCTACTAGATTTTCTTGATTTCTTGGAATCTCTCAAGCCCTGGGTCCCTCAAACCATTAGATTTCTCCTTTATGACTCCCGAGCGTTTGACCCACTAGATTGCCTTTCTTTAATTTCCCAGGGTCCCGCCATCCTCGAGTGCCCTCAACCTGCTAGATTTCTTTTCTCGTATCCCCGGGATTCCCGCGCTCCCACCACCATCTTACGGGCTCCCTCGGATCCAGTGACCCGGGTTCCCCGGGCTCCTTCAGCCTCATCCCGGGTGGGCGCCGGGCGGCCGGCGCCGGGCGGCGGGTCCCGGGACTCCCCCCCCCGCCCCCCGCCCCCCATGGCCGCCTCCCCTTCCCATCTCGCCGGGCTCCCAGGCTCTCCCGGGCCGGGGTCTCCTCCGCCCCCCGGCGGCTTGGAGTTGCAGTCGCCACCACCGCAACTGGCCCAGGTCCCAGCTCCGAGCTCCGGGGTCTCCTTCCACATCCAGATCGGGCTGACCCGCGAGTTTGTGCTGCTGCCCACCGCCTCTGAGCTGGCCCATGTGAAGCAGCTGGCTTGCTCCATCGTGGACCAGAAGGTAAGAGCGCAGGGTTCCTCCCAACCAGCTTGGGGAGAGGTCCGGAGGGGGGGGGGGCGCCGGCAGAGGTGGCCAGGAGCCTGGCACAGGGGAAGGGGAAAAGGAGGATTAAGCCTTGGGCGACTGGGGGGGATGGGGATGGGGCATTTAGCCCCCAGTTGCTTCCTCATCTCACGACCCATTCGAGGGAGGCCTGGGCAGGGGCGGGGTGCCCCAAAGGCCTCCCCAAATTGCGTGTCCCTGCGTGGTGGTGTTTTCTGCAGCCAGCAGGGAGGAAGGGAGGGGCCAGCTAGGTGTCGAAGTGGGGAGGAAGGGGTAGGTGGGGGCCTCAGATGGGGGACCTCTCCATTCAAGCCTATCCCCTTCCATCTCCCATTTGGTGGAAACAGGAGAAATTGAAGCCGTGCTGGCCATGACTATCGGATGACATGTGTGGGTGTGCGTGCCTGCCCCAGCTGCCAGGGGCAAGTGAGGTCTCCCGAGCCCAATCTCTGCCCTCCCCCAGGCCTGAGATGTGTGTGGAGGGGCAGGCACCTCTTTGGAACCCCCAGAGACTCTGGGGACTCTGTCCCCTCTCCTAATCACAGTGTTACCACCCCCCAGGGCTGATGCTGGCCTGTTAAAACGGGCCTTCCCCAACCCCACCTTACTCTTAGTTTTGGACACCAGGGTCACCATGGTGGGAAGCTGGGGATCATGGCAAGAGGAAATCAGGTGGAACTCAATGCCTGAATTCTAGAATGTTAGAAGTTAGGATAGTGGGTTTCTCTGTTGTTGGAATTCTAGCCTGTAAAAATGTTAGAATATTAGAATTCTAGATTGTTCAAATATGCAACTTCTAGGTAATTGAACTCTTGATATTAAAGTGTCCAGGGGCACCTGGCTGGCTCAGTCAGTAGAACATGCGACTCTTGATCACAGGGTCATGAGTTCCAGCCCCACATTAGGGGTAAAGCTTACTTAAAAAAAAAAAAAAAAGTGTACAAACATTAGAATCCTAGGTTGTTGGAATATTAAAACATGAAAATGGTAGAATATTAGATTCCTGGGTTGTTGGAATCGTAGAATGTTAAAATGTTAGAATTTTGGAATGCTGGGTTGTTGAAATCCTTTAATGGTAAGATACTCAAATAAATCCTACTTTATTAGATTCCTAGAACATGAAAATATCAGACTGCTGCTGATCTAGATGGTTGAAATCCCAAAACGTGTCATGATAATATGTTGGAACCTAAGATATATATATATCATGATATATATATCATATATCATGTGAGCATGTTGGAATCCCTAAATGTCCAAATTCCAGAATCTTCTCAGACGCCCAGAAATGAATTCTTTGGGCTTCAGAGAAACATCGGGAACTGGGCCAACTCCCCCATTTTACAGACAAAGAAACTGAAGCTTAGAGACAGACTCCCCCCACCCCCAAGCAGTCAAGGCCCAGGCAGTCCCTGTGAGCTGTGGACCCTCTCCCAGCAGACAAGAACGATATGGGGCTTCCTTGGCCCTCCACCAAAACCCCAAACCCACAGGTCCAGTTGTCATACCCAACTCAGCCTGCTCTTTGGGAAGACAGATGGGGATGGGGTAGAAGGCAGACTGTCCCCTGGGTGTAATTTGTCCAGTGCCCAAATCTTTGGCCTCCTCCCTCAGGCCTCACCCCAGTTTTGTTTTCTGTCTTCTGTCCAGGTGTGGCAGGGCCCCTTTCCTTCCTTCCAGCCGCTCCACCTGGGAGGTTTCACTTTCTGTTCTACCTCGTTTCATTTCCTGCCCCCCGCCCCAGCCTCAGCTAGGGACACCTGGGTCCTTTGGACATTGGGTAGGGGGCACCCTCCCTACCTCCAGCTCTATTGAGCCTTAGCCTTCCCACCTCTCCCCCTCCCCCCCAGGAGTCCTAAGTCCCCTTCTTCCAGCTGGCCCCACCCCAGTGCTGGGCCTGGAGCCAGGTAACAGGGACAATAGATCCAGGAAGGAAGCTGGGGTGGGGTGGGGGCTTAAAGGAGGGGGTGTTCACTTAACCCCCTCACCCCCTGGAAAATTCTAGGTGCTCACGCGCCCAGAGCCACTCTCCCTCCCACCCCAGTTTCCCAGTCCAGCCACCCAGTCGGGAACTCCATTGGCCTCTCTCCCAGCACACCTGGGGCCCTGGCACCCTGCCCACTCGCTCCGCTGCGCTGGGGAGGGCGCAGGCAGGAAGTGCAGGGCTGCGGGGTCTCTGTTTCCGGGGGAAACTGTAGGCCCTGCCCTGGGAGTGTTCCAGACCGCTGCCGCCGAAGGCAGAGCCGGGCCGTCACCACCTCTCTCTCCCGCCCCTCAGTTCCCCGAGTGTGGCTTCTACGGTCTTTACGACAAGATCCTTCTCTTCAAACATGACCCCACGTCGGCCAACCTCTTGCAGCTGGTGCGCTCGGTGGGAGACATCCAGGAGGGCGACCTGGTGGAGGTGGTCCTGTCGGGTGAGCGGCAGAGGCCCGCCTGGGGGCGTCGCCTCTAGCGGGGGCGGGACTTCTGGGGTGGGCCCAGAAACATGCTTCTTAAAGTCAGGGCCAGTGGTTCGAAGCCTTGGTCGCAAATTAGAATCACCCCTGGAGCTTTGACAAACTGCCACCCTGGAATGGGTAAATATGTTGCGTGTGCACACCGTGAACTTCGCATAGCACCGAACGTAGGCGATGTCCAGCAACATGGATGAATCTCACAAACGTAACGCCGAAAGGCATTTGCTAGACATCAGACTACATGTTGTATAATTACTTTTATGAAGCGCAGAGACGGATACAGTTAGGAGCGAGGAAGGCAGGTGACTTCGCCAAAGGGCCAGTGTTCTCCCCGTGGGTGAAGGGCACCACCATCACCTGGGGGGCGTGAGGGAGATTTCTGGGGACTGATTTAAACTTCCATTTATCTATCAGGGTGTTGGTGACACGGTGTGTACAGTGTGACAGTTCCCTGAGCCATGCAGGGGAGATGTGTGTTTTTCTAGATGTATGTTGTACTTTGATACAGAGTTTTAAACGTTTCCTCCCCCAACCTTGCATAGTGCAATGCTCAGTAAAATGGGTTGAATGAGTGGATGACAATTAGCAGAAGTTATGGCCCTGGTGACCTTATTCAGGTTTTAAATATCCTCATGTAGGCCGGCAACTCTTGGATTTTTATTCATCCAGATCTCCCTCTGCTAAATCCAAATCTGTCATGTAGCTTGTCCCCCTGATACTTTTATTTGGCAGCTCTAGGCATCTCGGAGATGGCCTCTCCAAGACAGAAATCTTCATTTTGTCCTCCTTTCTTTCAGCAGTGTTCTCCACCTTGGTGAAGGGCATCACCATTCACTCAGGTGCTCATGCCCCAAATCCTGGAGGCATCCTTGACTCTTCCTTTTTCTCTCACCCCTTCACTTGATCCGTCATCAAACCAATTGGTCTTACCTTTAACATACATTCTGAATGTATTTCTTACAGCCTCCTCTGGTTCAAGCAGCGATCACCTCCTGCCTAGACTGTTACCGTAGCTCACAAGTCAGATCCTGACACTTCACTGCTCAGAATCCTCCCATGGCTCCCCATTACCCTTGGAATAAAATGCAAACTCCTCAATATGGCCTTATTATGGCTGTCCTGATCTGGCCCCTGCCAATTCCCTGGATTCACCTCTTACACTTGTCCCCCTTACTTTCTTTGTTCCTGCCATGGTTGTCTGTTCTCTGTCCCTTGAATAAACTGAGCTGCCGCCCATCTCCAGGTATGTGCACTAGTCTTCCCGCCCCATTTTCTCATAGCTAGCTCCTCCGTGTTGTTTGGATCTAAGCTTAAATGCCATTTCCTCCAGTGTCTGAAATTTCCTTCTCTGTGTGTTTATGTTCCCTGTCTCCCCAAAAGAATGTCAGCTCCCTGAGAGTGGGGTGTTCATAGCTTTACCCTGAGTGTGTAAGCTGTGCTTGGCACATACAAGAGAGTCCCCTTTCTGTTGCACCATAACAAGGAAAATAGCCCAATTAGACCGAAATTCGGGGGGGAGGTGGGGAGGGTAGGAAAGAGGATGAGACTTAGTGCAAAAATGAAACTTTAAAAATAAAAGTCAAGATTTATTGAGGACTTTCTGTGTGCTCTGTTTAAAGAGCACTGTTTAAAACTTTTAATTTTTAGGGACGCCTGGGTGGCTCAGTCAGTTAAGCATCTGCCTTCCGTTCGGGTCATGATCCAAGGGTCCTGGGATCGAGTCCCGCATCAGGCTCCCTGCTCGGCGGGGAGTCTGCTTCTCCCTCTGCCTCTGCTGCTCCCCCTACTTGTGCCCTCTCTCTCTTTGACAAATAAATAGGTAAAAAATCTTAAAAATAAATAAATAAATAAATAAAATTTTAAACTTAAAAAAAAAAAAGCGAGGGTCACCTCACTAGCTCAGTCGGTAGAGTGTGCAACTCTGGATCTCAGGGTTGTGGGTTCCAGCTCAGTCGGTAGAGTGTAAAACTCTGGATCTCAGGGTTGTGGGTTCCAGCCCTTCGTTGGGTATAGAGATGACTTAAAAATAAAATCTTAAAAAAAAAACAATAAAATAGGGGCACCTGGGTGGCTCAGTCGTTAAGCATCTGCCTTCGGCTCAGGTCATGATTCCAGGGTCCTGGGATCGAGCCCCGCATCAGGCTCCCTGCTCGGCAAGAAGCCTGCTTCTCCCCCTCCCCCTGCTTGTGTTCCCTCTCTCGCTGTGTCTCTCTCTGTCAAATAAATAAAATCTTTAAAAAAATAAAATAAAATAAAATCTTTAAAAAAACAATAAAATAAAGAACTCTGTTTTAAAAGCTTTCCATATATTAATTCATTTAGCCCTTAAAAAAGAATCTATAAGGGTGCCTGGGTGGCTCAGTCGTTAAGCGTCTGCCTTCAGCTCAGGTCATGATCTCAGGGTCCTGGGATCGAGCCCTGCATTGGGCTCTCTGCTCAGCGGGAAGCCTGCTTCTCCCTCTCTCTCTGATCCTCCTCCACTTGTGCTCTGTCTCTCTCCGTCTGTCTCAAATAAATAAATAAAATCTTTAAAAAAAAGTCTATAAAGAATACTACTGTGATCCTGGGCATGTTCTTTCCTAGACACCTGCATGGCTCATACCCTTGCCTCCTTCAGGTTTTTGCCCTAATGACATCTGAAGGGGGTCTTCCTCAACCACCTATTTAAAATTGTACATCTTGTACCTTCCCACTCTCCCTTCTCTGCTTAATTTTTCTCCTTAGCACTTACTGACTTCTAGCCTGCTGTATATATGTTTTTTTGGAGTTGTAATTTATTTCTTGAATAAATATATACTGCATATATTTATATACATAATGTGCAAATATATATAATTTACATAATGTTTTTATATTTTATGTATATTATATATGTAAATATACATAATACATATACATATACATAATACATATTTAATGTATTATATATAACATATAATATAACATGCTATAACATAACATGTTATATAATATATAATGATATATGTTGTATTATAAATATATAAGATATACTATAAAATAATATATAATATGTATAATTTACATTATATATAAATATACATAATGTGCAAATATATATATATTTTTTTTTTACCCTAGGGAAAAGTGCAAAGTTACACATATAGAGACAGACTAAGAACATCAAATGAGAGCATGCAAGTGTATGTTTTGGCTGAGCTGTGTCTTCCAGAGTACCCAGTTTATGTTGGTTCTCAATATTCGTCCTGTTATTGAGAAAGGAAAGATTTGCTTGACAGGTTTTTTTTTTTTTTTTTTTAATTATTTGAGTATAGTAGACACATGCTGTATACTTTACTATGTAAACATTTCCAAGAGGCAATAAATACGGTACTAAAAGCATGAACTTTGGCTACACTGGCCCAGGTTCGATTTCAAGTTCCAAGGCTTGCTAGCTGTGTGACCTTGGGCAAGTTGCTTCACCTCTCTGTGCTACAATCTTCTCATCTGGAAAATGGGGATAATAACAGTGTACCTCCGGGGCTTTTGAGAGAACTGAATTCACTAGTATTTTAAAGTACGTGGAGTAGTGCATGGCACTAGGTAATTGCTAGGTTGGGTGATTTTTTTTTTTTAAGATTTTATATATATATATTTTAAAGATTTATTTATTTATTTGAGAGAGAGATCGAGAGGGCAAGCAAGAGAGCACAGCAGGGGGAGTGGCAGAGGGAGAGGGAGAAGCAGGCTCCCCACTGAGCAGGGACACCTACCCGGGCTAGATCCTAGGCCCCGAGGATCATGACCTGAGCCAAAGGCAGACTCAACCAACTGAGCCACCCAGGTGCCCCATTTTTAAAAAACATTTTATTTATTTGAGAGAGAAAGAGAGAGAGAGAGCACACAAGCCTTGGGGAGGGGACAGAGGGAGAGGGAGAAGCAAATTCCCTGCCCAGCAGGGAGCCTAACGTGGGGCTGGATCCCAGGCCCCAGGGATCATGACCTGAGCCGAAACCAGGTGCCCAACCAACTGAGCCACCCAGGCAGCCCTGGGTGATTGTTAAATAAGAATATTTATTTTCGGGCGCCTGGATGGCTCAGTTGGTTAAGCGACTGCCTTCGGCTCAGGTCATGATCCTGGAGTTCCGGGATTCAGTCCCGCATCGGGCTCCCTGCTCAGCAGGGAGTCTGCTTCTCCCTTTGACCCTCCTCCCTCTCCTGCTCTCTGTCTCTCATTCTCTCTCTCTCAAATAAATAAATAAAATCTTTAAAAAAAAAAAAAAAAGAGGCTATGGCACTAAACCAAGTGGGACTTGGCTTGGACCAGAGTATTCTAAAAAAAAAAAAGAATATTTATTTTCTTTGGTTGTCAGCCTCCCTTACTAGAGGCCAGGCAGGGAATTTGTCTGTTTGTTCTGTGTGGTGTCCCTGGCACCTAGAACAATGCTCAGTAAATGTTTGTTGGATTTCCATTTTAAAGATGAGAAAACGGAGATACATAGGTATTTGGTTTTTTCTCTTGGTACTCAAGCTCCATCCTAGATCAGCAACTCTGAGGGTGGGACCCAGGCATCTGTATCTGTATTTTTAAATTTTATTTTAAAGTGTTTAATTGTGAAATATACATAACATAAAATTTACCATCTTAACCATTTTTAAGTCTCCTCTTCAGTAGGGTTAATGACATTCACGCTGTCCTGCCACAGTCTCCAGGAATATTTTCATCTTGCAGAACTGAAACTCTGTACCCACTAAACAACTCCCCAGTCCCCGGCATAGGTGTCTTGCCCAGTGGTGACGCTGGGATTGGAACCCAGGTAGAGTGTAGTATGCGAGTAAATGAAGGAAGGCAAGATCAAACCTTGCAGCGGGGAGGACTGTGAGAAACCCAGCAACAGCCCTCGCTGCCCCGGCTCAACCATCCGCCCCTCCCTGCTGCCTGCAGCTTCGGCCACCTTCGAGGACTTCCAGATCCGCCCGCACGCCCTCACGGTGCACTCCTACCGAGCGCCGGCCTTCTGTGATCACTGCGGGGAGATGCTCTTCGGCTTAGTGCGCCAAGGCCTCAAGTGTGATGGTGAGGGGAGAGGGGCTGGAGGCGGGGCCCAGAAGTGTGTGGGGAGGGGACAGGAAGGTAGGGCGGGGGTGGAGCTCAGAGGTAGGAGGCGTGGCTCGGAGGGAGAGGTAAGGGCCCAGAGGCACAGCTTGGGGGCGGGGCTGGGGCGGGGCTTGAGTGGTGGGTGGGGCCCGGGGCGGTGCTCAGCTCCGGAGGTGGAGCCTGATTTGGAGCTTCGAGGGAGAGGTAAGGGGGCAGAGCTTGGGGGAGGAGAAGGGGAATGTGCACAGGGAGGAAGGTGGAGCCTATAACAGGAATCACCAGAGAAACGGCCAGTAGGAGGTAGATATTAAGGGATATTTGGAAGGAATTAGCTTACAGGATTGTGGGGGCTGGCCAAGCAACTCTCAAATCCATAGGGCAGCCCATCAGAAAGGGCCGGCTGGACTTCCGGGCAGTTTCTTCATCTGGGAAATCTCAACTCTGCTTTTTAACTTTTCAACTGATTGAAACGGGCCCACCCAGATTAACTAGAATACTCTCCCTCACTTCACGTCATCTGACTGTGGACTTGAATCACACCTACAAAATACCCTTAGAGCAAACCCTACACTAGCATCTGAATTACTGGGGTTGACACATAAGCTGACCATTAGAGTCCACTCCTTATTGACTTGGCCCCTCAGTGTGCCAGGGCCTGCCATAACAAAATACCCACAGGCCAAGTGGTTTAAACAACACATATTTATAACTCACGGTTCCAGAGGCTGGAAAGTTTAAGATCACGCTTCGGACAGGGCGTGGTTCCTGGTGAGAACCCTCTTTCTGGCTTGCACAGGGCTGCTATCTCGCCCTGTAGCTCACGTGGTGTGCAGAGAGACACCGTTTCCCTTTTATAAAGACCTGGGTCACATCGGACCAGCGCCCCACCTTTATGGCTTCATTTAACCTTAATTACCTCCTTAAAGGCCCATTCTTCAAATGCAGTCACATTGTGGGTTAGGGCATCAGCTATGACTTTGGGGGGATGGACACTTGTTCAGTCTACAACAAGCACCCATACACATGTCCTTCAATCATACTTAAAAAAATAAAGGAACACAGCAGTGTGTCTCAAGGTTAAGCCCAGTGTTAGGTTCCGCAGGTCCACTCTTCCCATCTTCCACGATTCTGAGCGAGAACATTGAGATCTTGCCCCACCTGCAGATGAAGGCCACACAGCCGCCTTGCCAATACACACAGCAGATGAAGATCATCCATTCTGTGAAGACCGCACCTCCATTAGAAGCATATTCTTGGATGTTCCATCATCCAAGGACCTCCAGCTTCGTGGCGGTCACGCTTATATGGAAATCTCGAGTCTTCAGTGTCCCTGGTGTTCCAGATGACCTGCAGCATTGACCAGGATTGTTATTACACAGCCCTAAATATACCTGTGGCATTTAGGGGCTCGAGGGATGCTAGCCACGTCAGGCCTGCAGAAAACTGATTCAGTTGCGTTCAAAACTGTTATCAGTACTGCCATTGTGCACAAACCATATCCAACTCTTGGTGTCTTGGCATATAGAACCTTCATCATGGCGCAATCCTGGTGTCATCAAAAAAAAAAATTTTTTTTTTTTTTTTGAGAGAGAAAGAGCTGCATGCACGTGGGCAAGCAGGGGGGACGGGGGAGGAGCAGAGGGAGAGGGAGAGAGAGAATTTTTTTTTTTCTTAAAGATTTTATTTATTTATTCATGAGAGATAGAGAGAGAGAGAGGCAGAGGCAGAGGGAGAAGCAGGCTCCCCGCAGAGCGGGGAGCCCGATGCGAGACTAGATCCCAGGACCCTGGGATCACGACCCGAGCCGAAGGCATACGCTCAACCGACTGAGCCACCCAGGTGTCCCGGGAGAGAGAGAATCTTAAGCAGGCTCCATGCTCAGCAAGGAGACTGATGCGGGGCTCGATCACACGACCCTGAGATTATGACCTGAGCCGAAACCAAGAGCCAGACGCTCAACCTACTGAGCCACCCAGGAGCCCCCTGGTGTCATCGATTCTAATGGGCAACCTCCGCACGGACTTCATTGGTTCAACATCACAGATGATGGTCCTCGTTCATGTGGTTCCAACAGAGTCCCAAATGACTGTTCTTTTTTTTTTTTTAGATTTTATTTAATTAATTAATTTTTTTTAAGATTTTGTTTATTTATTTGACAGCGAGAGACACAGCGAGAGAGGGAACACAAGCAGGGGGAGTGGGAGAGGGAGAAGCAGGCTTCCCGCCGAGCAGGGAGCCCGATGAGGGGCTCGATCCCAGGACCCTGGGATCACGACCCGAGCCGAAGGCAGTCACTTAACCAACTGAGCCACCCAGGAGCCCCTCAAATGACTGTTCTTCATGCCATTAACACCTTCCAATGGGAGTTTGACTCTACCCTGATACTCACATAGGGAGTCACGGATGAGATTTTGAAATGCCATGAAGCACCTGAGTGAGCAAAGGCCGGCGCTGGGAAGTGTTTCCTGGTCTCAAAGGCCATTTGCCATCCCAAAGCTCGTCATAGCACCGCCTTCGGGAAAGCCTATGACAGCCAGGCTACCAGAAGACAGCCTTCATGAGGCGATCCCAAAGAAGCTTCCAAAGGCTGGAGGAACATTCTTCACTCCTGAACAGGGCACCATCCTGGAATCATTTGGAATCTCTGGAGATGTATGGGAGCAAGGGTTCAGGAAGCCCGCTAGGAAAACAGCAAGCTGAGCCTGATTCTTTCAAGGACGAGGATTTTGGATTTTTTTTTTTTTTTGTGATAAATTAGGAAAGAAAGGACAATAAAGTCCTACTTCCATCTGATACGGTAGAACCCTCCCGAGTACAACTGAAAACATGCTAACCCTTTCCCGGGAAGATGGGGATGCTTGTTCACTCTTTTCCTTCGATGTCCTGTAATTTAAATACGGTACAGTGCTCCCTTTGGCAGCGCATGTACTAAAATGGGGCCAATATGGAGAAGAGTAGCATAGTTCCTGCGCAAGGACAATACGCACATTCCTAAAGCGTTCCATATTAAAAAAAATAGTAAGTATTGTGTTAGGTGATAGGGGGATAAAAGGAAGAAAACACAAATATTTGGTGTACGCCTATATATAAGGAAGAACCGGTCGTTGCCAGTACGCTCCTCCTTTGTGCAACTGGTCACGTGGTTGTGGCCGCCTTCAGCCTCTACCCAATCCACATTTCCTGGGTCCTCAGCAAGCACCTCACCTGCTCCTGGTTCTTTGCCTGGTGGCCCAGAACCTTCCAGGCCGGTAGCGGTTCTACCCGATTTGGGTTTAGGTAGTTTTTCGTCGGCTTTAGTGGCACCCGTAGGGGGTTCTCCTGAGAGATCTGCTGTATTCCTCATCTACCAAAAGGGAAAAGGGGCGGGGCAGAGCTTTAGAGCCCAGGACTGGTGGAAGTATGTCTCTGATCGTCTGGCGCCCCCCGCAGGCTGCGGACTGAACTACCACAAGCGCTGTGCCTTCAGCATCCCCAACAACTGCAGTGGTGCCCGCAAGAGGCGCCTGTCGTCCACGTCTCTGGCCAGTGGCCATTCTGTGCGCCTCAGCACCTCCGAGTCCCTGCCCTGCATGGCTGATGAGCTGGTGAGGGGCTGGGGAGCGGGCTGGCTGGTGGCGGGGGGAAGGGGGGCGGGCGACAGGGCCCGGGCATGGGGCCGCGCACTAATGTGTCCCCTCCATCCTGCTGACCGCAGAGCCGTAGTACCACCGAGCTCCTGCCTCGCCGCCCCCCGTCATCCTCCTCCTCATCTTCGGCCTCCTCCTACACGGGCCGCCCGATCGAGCTGGACAAGATGCTGCTCTCCAAGGTGAAGGTCCCGCACACGTTCCTCATCCACAGCTACACGCGGCCCACCGTCTGCCAGGCTTGCAAGAAACTCCTCAAGGGTCTCTTTCGCCAGGGCCTGCAGTGCAAAGGTCAGCGGGGCCCCCAGGGGGGGACAGACGGGGTCAGAGGGCCCCGACATAGACACACACTCGTTCAGCGGCTTCGGGCCTCTCTCACCTGGGCTCGTGGCAGGACCTAAGACTCCCAGTACTCTGGGGGCACCTGGCTGGCTCACTCGGTGGGGACTGCGACTCTAGATCTCGGGGTTTTGAGTTCGAGCCCCATGTTGGGTGTGGAGATGACTTAAAAATAAAGTCTTAAAAAAAGAAAGAAAGAAAGAATCCCAGTATTCTGATCCTTAGGAGCACAGGGCCTCAGGAGAAGAGTGCCCTGAATCCTGGTATTCTAGAACCTTTGGAATTCTGGAATCCTAGAACCTTAGAAATTTAGATCTATAAGCCACTTAGCATGGGCTTCTAAAACTGTAGAACTTGAGAATTCTAGAACCATAGAACTGGAATCATAGGCTTCAAGAATTCTGGATCTCAGAATATCAAAACTTTAGAAACATCAAATGGAAACCTGAGAAGTCTAGAATCATAAACCCTTGGGACCATGGAATCCTAGAGTCCTAGACATCTAGAGTACAGAACTCTGGGTTATCAGATTCTAGAATACCAGATGTCTAGATCCATAAAAATTTAGAGTCATCCAATTCTAGAATCTAGGGTGTATGGAATCCTAGAACCTTGGAATCATTAGATTCTGGAGGCTTCACAGTCCAGAATTGTAGAACTATAGAATCACTGATGTCTAGAGTTTAGATATAGGAAACCCTAAAACCTTGGACATCAAGGAGCCTTAGCAGTCTAGAATCATAGAACTGTAGAATCATAGATGTGTCAAGTTCTAGACACTTGAACATTGGAATTTGGAGTCTTAGAACTCTAGAAAAAAAATCTATAATCATACGGGGATGTACTACTGGAATCTAGTGGGTAGAGGACAGGGATGGTTGCTAAACACCTATGATATGCACAGACCAGGCCCCCGCAACAAGGAATTCCCCAGCCCCAACTATTCTAGACTCAAAGACGGACAACCAGAGAAAGTTCAGCTAGGTTTCCTGCTCCAAATGGCAAGAGCAGAATCTTTTGGGTCTGGGGGTTAGGAGTCAAGTTCAACCCTTACAGGTGACCTCTCTCTCCCCTCCCACCTGTCCACTTGTTCCCTGTCCTCATACCAGACTGCAAGTTTAACTGTCACAAGCGCTGTGCCACCCGCGTCCCTAACGACTGTTTAGGGGAAGCACTCATCAATGGAGGTGAGAGGCTGTGGGCTGAGCGGGAAGGGGGAGTGTGGGACTGGGCGGAGGCCCCTCTGATGCCCCCGTCCTCCTAGATGTGCCGATGGAGGAGGCCACCGATTTCAGCGAGGCTGATAAGAGCTCCCTCACGGATGAGTCCGACGACTCCGGGGTCATCCCGGGCTCCCACGCGGAAAACGCCCTCCACGCCAGTGAGGAGGAGGAAGGCGAGGGAGGCAAGGCCGAGAGGTACCCGGGGCACCCTCTGGGGAAGGCCCTATCTCTACAATGGGTCGATGTCCCCCTGTAAATTTCCCAGGCACCCACACTTTGTTTTTAAATTTTACCTTTTTCCTGAAAAATGTACATTTTTAGAAAGTTTTCATAGAAGCAGATTTTATTTTATTTATTTTATTTTTATTTTTATTTTTTAATTTTTATTTATTTGACAGAGAGAGACACAGCCAGAGAGGGAACACAAGCAGGAGGAGTGGGAGAGGGAGAAGCAGGTCCCCTGCAGAGCAGGGAGGCTGATGCGGGGCTCGATCCCAGGACTCCGGGATCATGACCTGAGCCGAAGGCAGATGCTTAACGACTGAGCCACCCAAGTGCCCTGTAGAAGCAGATTTTAATTTAGAGTATATTTCTTTTTCGGAACTGCTAATCCAGTCATTCAAAAGGTAGATAGTCAAACCCTCCTGCTTCCCTGCCTCCCAGCTGCTTAGCTCCTCTCTCCGAGGACGTCACTGGGATCAGCTGCTGGTCGGCCCTTCCAGAAACAGTCTGTGTTGCAAAGTGACAGAGCAAAGAGTAAAAACGTGGGAATCTGGAACCAGAGGCTATATGGCCTTTGGCAGGAGATTAACCTCTCTGGGCCCTCAGTTTCTTCATCAGTAAGATGGGGCTAAAGTAGGACCTACCTTTGAGGATTGTTGTAAGGGCGAAGCGAATGAATACGAATGAAGTACCTAAAATAGCGCCTGGGTGTTAGCTCTTCTCGCAGAGCAGTCAAATCTTAGAAAGGAAGGAAAACTACCCACTTTCTTTTAGCCATTTTGGCCTCAGATTGACTTGTATGGCCTAAACAAGTCCCTTCCTCTTGTGGTGCCTTAGTCTTCCTGTCTGTAAAATGGGGAAAGGGAAAACCATCCCCAAGGACCTGACGGGCAGTGGCTTTCTTCTGGCATGGAAGCTCTGAAAAATAATAACCTGCTTAATTTTACATTCTTAAATTATAAATGGGATTCATATTGATTCAGTTCTACTAGCATAAAAGCTCAAGTGCTTGATGGCAAGGATCCAGTGGGTAGAGGTCAGTTCAGGTCCATTCTCCAGGTGCCTAGGACAGGGCCTGGCTTCAGGCATGGGTGTGGAATTCCTGTGTGTCCAGGAGGCAGGAAGGCAGTGGGGTTTTGGAAGCCCAGGGCGCTGGAGGCTGAGAGCACCAGGGCTAGGTCCCAGATCCGCCACTTACATGGTGAATCACGTCTCCCTGAGCCTCGGTTTCCTCCTAGGGCAATGACAGCACTTGTCTCATGGGGTGATTTTCGAATTCCATTAGATCATGCGGGTCAAGTGCTTGCTGGGTTGTAAATGATGGAGAGAGAATCCTCCCCGGTACTCTGTTCTTGAATCCCCCAAGTGCGGAGGGTGGGAGGTGATCCATTCCGGAGTAATGGGGACAAATATTTGCATTTCCATTTCTCTTTACTTTTAATCTCATCTTTTAGATGTTTTCACTTTTTTGCATATGTTTTAGAATAATATTAATATACTATTATTGGTATATTCTATTAATACAGTAATACATGTATAAATAAGGGTAACCTGTGGATTGAAACCATCATTGATGTATAAGTATTTGTTTTTGAACTAAATCCTCAGAAGGACCATAAGGATCACTATACGCATTCCTAGGTTAGAAGATTGAAGCTCAGGGGCTTCAGCCAGTAATTACTAAAAGAAAGGAGCTGAGACTTCACCCCACAGGGTCAGGGAGACATAAACATGGGGAGGAGGGTGAGCCACTTCCACGGTCCATCAGTAGACACTTAATGAGCACCTACTGGGTTCTAGGACTTCCAAGCACACAGCTGTGAACCAAACCAGGGAAACTCTCTGGCCTCATAGAGCAGACACTCTAGTTGGGGAGACAGGTAATAAATGCATGCATAGCATCAGGTATTGATGATTGCTATCAAAAAAATAAAAATAAAGCAATGAGAGGGGCCAGAAAATGAAGATATGCCATTTTAGTTAGGGTCATTAAAGGGAGCCTCTCCGAGGAGGTGACATTTGAAGAGATCTGAAGGAGGGGAGGAAAGGAGACATGTGGAAGATAGCTTGGTTCCCTACCAAGCAAAGGGAATAGCAGGTGCAAAGGCCCTGTGGTAGGGCCAAGCATGTTCCAGAAATAGCATTGAGCTTGGTGTGGCTGGAGCAGGGAGGGCAAGGGGAAGGGGATGGGAAACCAGGCCAAAGGGGAGATGGATATGCCAGGTCTTTCCTGGAGTATCTAGTAACAGAATAAGTGGGTGTCAGAGCTGGGTCTTGATTGACTTGGGTGGGGTGGGGGTGTTGGGAGAGGCAGCCTATTTCACAGATCAGGAAACCAAGTCTCAGAGAGGTGAAGGGAAATGCCAAGGCCAACCGAATCCTGTTTAGTGCAGGGATCAAGAGGTGGTTGGTTCTGGAGTTGAGCAAGTCTGTGAATCTCCCTCAGCCTTCATTTCCTCTCTGTAATAATAGCATGTGCACTGGAAAAGGGCAATGAGGCACAGAGAGGTTGAGTCGCTTGCCTCGTGTCACACAGCCGGCTCCACAATCACTGGGCTCAGTACTGATGAGCACTTATCGGAGGCCCACTGGGTGCCAAGCATGTGCTAAACGCCTAAGAAAGGTTTTCATTCCTCACAGCAACTCCTTTGCGTGGAGAAACCGAGGTACACAGAGGTTAGGTGATTTACCAGGCAGCCTGACTTTGGAACCCAGCCTTGTAATGTGGCCTTCTCAAGAGTCCCCTTCCTCATTATGGGAAATGTGGAAACCACAGAAATGTGGCCCAAAAAAACCCCAACTCCTGGCTGCCCAGAGATGCGCCCTGCAGCCCCAATTGCTAATGGGTATTTTCCACTTGTAACCTCTCACCTCTTCCTCTCCCCCTCCCTCTCAGCTCCTTGGGGTACATCCCCCTAATGAGGGTGGTGCAGTCGGTGCGACACACGACGCGGAAATCTAGCACCACCCTGCGCGAGGGTTGGGTGGTTCATTACAGCAACAAGGACACGCTGGTGAGAGGGCGGGGTGGGGCGATGTGGGGCGGAGCTAGAGTTAGGGGAGGGGCAAGCTCCGCTTGAGGAGGCGGGACTGGTGGGGGTATGGTGGGCGGGGCCTATCTGGAGGCGGAGCTAGACTTAGAGGGATGGGTTCTAAGGGAGGGCTAAGGGGCAGGGCAGGAGTCAGGGAAGAGGCGGGGCTAAGGACAAGGTCAGGGAAAGAGTGGGACCAGGAATGGGGAAGCTGAAGTTAGGGTAGGGAGCGAGAAGGGTTCAGGTTATAGAGGATGGGATCAGGGCGTGCTGGGCTGGGCTAGAGGCCTAACTGGAGGTAATTAAGTGGGGGTGTGATACAGGGTGGGGCCAGATGGGGCGAAGTTGGGAGGGAGGCGGGGGAGGGCTTATAGTGGCAGGGCCAGGGTCTGGGCAGGTAGGAGATAGGGGTGGGGCTGGTTTAGGGGCAGAGGAGCGTGGCTGGAGGCTGACCTGAAGTTGGAGGGGGGTTATGGGGCGGGGCAAGGTGAGTGGAGCCGGAGCTAAGGCGGGAGGGGCGGGATCAATCTGAGAAAGGAACGAGGTGGAGGTGGAGCTGGAGTTAGGGATGGGCGGGGCCTTAGTGGAGGCGGAGCTAGAATTAGAGGGGTGGGTGATGAGAGATGGAAGGGGTGTGGCCTTCTGGGGGCGGGGCTAGGCTTAAGGGCGGGGTTTGGCTCCGGGAAGACCTGGAGCCCCAGCCGCGCCAAGGGCGGACCACCTCACCTGGAGCACCTCTTCCAACAGAGGAAGCGGCACTATTGGCGCCTGGACTGCAAGTGCATCACGCTCTTCCAGAACAACACGACCAACAGATACTACAAGGTGGGCCTTCCGGCCCCCAGCTCCCCCAACTTCCTCCTCCCACTCCTCTCCCAGTTGCTTGCCTGCTTGCATGTCACCAGCAAATGGGCCTGCCCAGCCCCACCACTTTCCAGCTGGGGAACCCGGGCGGCTTACCTCACCTCTCTGCGCCTCCCGTCTGGCACCTGTAAAAGGCCTCAAAGACTAGTCCTCACCTCAGGGCTGCTGCCCTAATTCAGCGATCACCTCCTCGAAGCGGTTAGCTTAGGGGCCTGGCTTGTGTGGAGCTCCCTGTTACCATTACTACTTTAAAATGAAGTATTGGATCATTTATCAGTATCCCTCACCACCCGCCATGGCCGCACTATACTCTGGGCTGTCTCCTCCTGGGTCCTTGCTTCTGCACTTGCCCCCACAGCCTTGTCCCACATAGCAGCCAGAGGAGCTGAGAAAACCGTCAGAACCCTCCCTTTGCCCTTAAAATAAAACTCGGATGCCTCGGGGTTACCTGCTCTGGAGCGGCTTCCCATGGGGGGGTGCCTTCTCATCCTTCTGTATTCTCGGCCACACTAGGATGCTGTCCCCACCATGTCTCTGTCATCTGCTTTTATTAGCTATGTCAGTCTGTCCCTGTTTCAGTCTTTCGTTATTTTAATTCTTTTCTCCCCCTTTTGCAAATGTGCCCCCCACACACATACTTTCTCTTCCAACACTTTTCAAAGCACGCTCTTTTCACTCCACACAGACCCTGCACCTTCTCTCCCCGTCCCCTCCCCTCCCCCTGGCCCTCTCAGCCTCCTTTTTGGTCTCCTGTCTCAGTCCCATCCTTTCCCGTCCACCCTCTGCACACAGCCAGAGACCTCCCCCTGCCTTGCTCTAAACCTTTCCATGGTTCCCCACGGCCCTGGAGACAAAGCCCAGGTTCCTCTCTGTGGCCCATGAGGCCCCTCAGGGCCTAATTTCATTTGTTCACCAAACATGGCACACCTCCTGTGTGTGATGTGAATAGAGAATGTGATGGGAATAGAGCATGTCCCTTGAATACCAGCCTTTCCCACCTCAGGGCCTTTGCACATGCTGTTTCCACCATCCTCCACCAGTTGGCCTCATCTTACCTTTCTGATCTCTTGCTTCATATAACTTCTGCCAGGAGGCCTTTTCTGACTACTCTATGCAAATCAGGCCCTTTCCCATAGATACTAGATTCTATATGCTCTTCTGAGTAAATGGGGAGCCCCAGGATCTGCCTGGCATCCTCATTGGTGCTGGTTCTTTGTCCTGCCAGGAAATTCCATTGTCAGAAATCCTCACCGTGGAGCCTGCCCAGAACTTCAGCCTTGTGCCACCAGGCACCAACCCCCACTGCTTCGAGATCATCACTGCCAATGTCACCTACTTTGTGGGCGAGACGCCTGGCGGGGCCCCAGGGGGGCCTAGTGGGCAGGGGGCTGAGGCTGCCCGGGGCTGGGAAACGGCCATCCGCCAGGCTCTGATGCCAGTCATACTCCAGGACGCACCCAGCGCCCCAGGCCACACACCCCACAGTAAGTCCCCACCCTGGGCCCTGAGAGGATGGGTCTGGGAGGGCTTGCATGGGGTCCCAGGGAAAGGAAGAGCCAGGAAGAAGGCAGGGAATGGCACAGTGGAGAATGTGGATTCTGGACTCAGCTGGCCTGAGTCCAAATCTCCATTAAGCCCCAGACCTGATGTGTGGCCTTGGGCATGTCACTTCCCTTTTCTGAGTCTTGTCCCAGGTGGTGACAACTCCTCCAGATTGTGAGTTCAGAGTATTTCATTCAGATATTTACTTCCCCATCCCCATCCTGTGCTGGGCAATGCTGGGGACATAGCTGTCACCAAGACAGCCCAGGACCTGCCCTCACAGGGCTCACAGTCCAGTAAGGGAGACAGACCTGTCCCCAAGCAGTGACAACCCAGAGTGGGCAGGGCTGGGACAGGGGAGCCAGAGGGCTGTGGGAGCTCAGAGGGGATAGACGATCCAGCCTGGGTATCTAGGAGGGCTTCCTGGATGCGGCAACATCTGAGCTGAGACCTGGAAGCTGAGGAGGGCTGAGAGAGGGGAATGCAGATGGGAAATATTTCAAGCAGAGGCAGAAGATTATCAGAAAGTCCCAGGCTCCTGCCTTCTGGAGCTCATAATCCAGTGTGAGTGACAGACACTCATCAGATCATCCTGCGGGAATGACAAGTGTAATGTAGAACGTGACGTGGCCCCAGGAGTGAAGTTTGAGCTGAGAGTGAGTGAGGAGGAGGATTTCACTAAGTTCAGCAGAAGGGATGCACGTTCCTGGCAGAGGGAACAGCAAGTACAAAGGCAGGAGATAGGAGGGGACTTGGCCCAGCAAGGAGGCCCAGCAAGGAGGCCAGGGTGTTGGGAGGACACCCCAGCATGGTAGGGCTTGAAGTTAAAGAGGTAAATGAGGGACCAATGCCTGTGAGGCCATTGAAGGGGCTTGGGCTTCCTCCTGAGTGTGCTGGGGAGCCATGGCAGAGTTTGGAGCAGGGGAAGGACAGACTCAGGTTTGTGCTGGTGAATAGGAGAGAGCAGAACAGGGGCAGACAGACCAGGGAGGAGGATGAGGGGCCAGGCCTGGAATGGGAAGGGGGCAGGTGTTCAAATGGCAGAAGGGTCAGAACTTAGGAAATGTCTGGCTCTGGTTGAGTGGTAGGGTGGCAAGTTCGGCGGTGGCGAGGGGAGATGTATGTTGCAATCAGTTTGGGCTATCCTGCTGAGAGAGCCTCAGTGTCCTCCTCCGTAAAATGGGATCAGCGTGCTTCCCTTGGCCCTGAGATCTTGGGGTACAATGCTCAGTGAAATAATTCCTGACACTTCTTGAGCCCCCTCGGCCTATCTTGTTTACTTCTCCCACTGGCCCTAGGAGGGAGCACCTGTTATCCCCATTCTCTAGATGGGGAAACAGGTTCATAATGGACAAGTCAGTGGCCCAGAGCTGCACAGGATCCCCTGGCTTCGAATCCGGGTGGTGTGGCTCCAGAGGCTGTCTCTGGGTGAAGATAATCCTGAGCCCGGGGTCCCCTCACCTCCACCTCTCCACTCTTCCCAGGACAAGCTTCTCTGAGCATCTCCGTGTCTAACAGCCAGATCCAAGAGAACGTGGTGAGACCCTGCCCACACCCCATGGTCCCAAGGATGTCCTCTGCCTCCCACGCAGCCTCATGCCCTCCCTAGTCTCCCCAACACCCCATCTCCATTTGCCCCCTTGACCCTCCCCATCCCCACCATGCAGGACATCGCCACTGTCTATCAGATCTTCCCGGATGAGGTGCTGGGCTCCGGGCAGTTTGGAGTGGTCTATGGAGGTATGGATGCTTCTGAGCTAATCCAGAGGGGGTCCGGGGGGTTCCTGGGCTCCAGACCTTCCTATGTGATTGGCTGCATGCTCACTTCCTGTTCTAGTTGACTTAGAAAGCTAAATCCTCGAAGCAGATGGATGCAGCTTCTCCTTTTCTTACTGGAAAAAGCCAATGGACTTTCTCCCCTTCTTAATAGGGAGAGCAAATTCTTCACTCTGATTGGCCACAGAGCTAGTTCCTAGGTTCTGATTGGTTATAAATCTAGTTTCCCATGTGATAGATTTCCCTCCTCAGAGCTCTTGTCTTTTACCTTTTTCATTCCAAAGCTTTTATTCCCAAGGTCCCCCGCCCCTCACATGCCTCCTGGAAACCCCTCAGAGCCACCCTGATGGCCTTCTGCCCACCTTTGTTCAACTATGCCTGTGTCTTTGTGGTGGTGGTGGTGGGGGGGGTGTTCCTCTTACCAGGACTGGAAGGTCTTGCTCCCTTCATCCCCAGTCTCCCTACCCCCTGCCCAGGAAAGCACCGGAAGACAGGCCGGGACGTGGCAGTCAAGGTCATTGACAAACTGCGTTTCCCCACCAAGCAGGAGAGCCAGCTCCGGAACGAAGTGGCCATTCTGCAGGTGACCACCGGGCTCGGGCCAATGGACCCAGGCTGGGGGTGGTCAGGGAAGGCTTCCTGGAGGAGGGAACATGCATGTTGAGACTGAAGGGGTGGAAAGGTATTCTGAGCAGAGGGACCAGCTTGTGCAAAGAAAGGTCTAGAGGTGAGAGGGAACATGAAGTCTTCTAGGAATTTGAAGTTCGAGGTTACTAGATGGTTTATGTGTGGGGAGGTGGTGGGAGGTGATGGCAGGGAGGAGGGTGGGGTCACACCCTATGGATTTTCTCCTGAGGATACTGGGGAGCCATGGAAAGATGTTGAGCAAGAAGGGGATAGGGTTGAGTGTGTACTTTAGGAAGATGTCGCAGGCTTGCCCCCGGAGGGTGGGTGGAAAGTGGTGGGACTGGAGCCTGGAGCCCAGGGAGGAAGCTAGGTGGGGACCTGGGGGGTAGAAATGGGGTTAGGCCAGGCAGGGCTTGGGGGGAGAGGGAGGAGGATTTACAACACAGAGATGTACAAAGGTCCTTCCCATTGTTCCAGACTTCTGCTCCCTCCCTCCCCTCCTCCCCCCCCCAACCCTGGACCTTCGACAGAGCTTCATGATATAAAGATCCTTCCAGATACCTGGTGGTGTGGGGATGTGGTTCTGTCTGGGTCTGTGGGAAGCCCCTCCCACCTCCCCCATTGCCGCCCCCAGGGAAGGAGCTGCTGACCCTCCGGGGACATCCTTCTTATTTGTCATCCATCTGCTCCCATGGCTCGCCTCTGGGGTCCCAAGTTCACGGGGGACCTGGACCCTGACTGCTACCCTACCCCTCATCCCCACCCCAGAGTCTGCGGCACCCCGGGATTGTGAACCTGGACTGCATGTTTGAGACACCTGAGAAGGTGTTTGTGGTGATGGAGAAGCTGCACGGGGACATGCTGGAGATGATCCTCTCCAGTGAGAAGGGCCGGCTGCCCGAGCGCCTCACCAAGTTCCTCATTACACAGGTGCACCCGCCCCCCCCACCCCCCCTGCCCCCCTGCCCTCTGCCCACCTCCGCCTGGCTCCCCACCTGCCCTGCGCCCAGCTCAGGCAGACACTGGTAGGAATCCTAATAGCGGATAATAAAAAATAGAGAGTAATAATAACAACAATAGAAAAAATAATAGAACGATAATTTCGAAAGAGTAATAATAGAACAGACTGTAGAGTAATAAGAGTAATAACAATAGAAAATAATAAAATGATAAAAAGAATAGAGCAGTAGTGATAATTATAGTTATTAGTATAGAAAAATCAGAAATGATTATTTTATATTTTTTATTCCTTTATAGAATGAGATTCCCTAAGGCCTGACTATATTCATGTAGGAAAAGGGAAGGGGAGGGAGGCCTTTCTGTGGGGAGCTCATTCATCCATTTCTTGGGTGGTTCACCAAGCTCTCCCTCTTCCCCTGCTCTGTTCCCGGCTGCATGCCAGGCAGTGCTGGGGACACAGCTGTGACCAAGATAGCCCCAGGCCTGGACAACGATCACCCAGAATGGGCAGGGTGGGGATGGGGGATGCTAACGGTGTGCCAGGCACTGTTTTAACTCATTTTACCTGCATCACAACCCATGTGGTAGTGGCCATGATTGCTCCTGTTTTTGAGTCGGAAAAAAACAAGGCTCAGAGACTTTAAGTAACTTGCCCAGGGTCACACAGCTGGTGGGATGTGCACCTAGGATCCGGGCTTTTACTAGTAATGTCAAACTAATTCGTGTCACCTGTGTGTTGGTCCGCCTCTTTCTTCACTTTAATAGTACTTCTGGAAGGCTATTCTATTTCGGTACGTAGAGCTGCCTCTTTTTCTGAATTGTATCTCATGATGGATATCACCAAGTCCTGTAATTGCTGAGTACAGAGGTTGTTTTCACTTTTCCACCTTTACAAACAACATCCTGTGAATATCTCTACACACATTGCTGAGCTCTGGTGGGAGAATTTCCATAGAACACGTTTCAGATGATAGACTCCTGAGTCCAGGGAAATGTGCTTCAGGATTTTTTTAAAATATGCTGCCCAGTTATTGTCTAAAATCCTTTTCAGTCTGCTCTCAACAATAGTTTGAGGATGTCTACTTCCTCACTCCTTACTAACTCTGGATAAAATAATCACCAGTCTTATAGGTGGAAACATAATACTTCACGTGGCTTCATTTGGCAGTCTAAAAATTATGGGTGAGGTTGACCATATTTTCCTATGTTTATTGGCCTGTGCTTTTTATACCCATTGCCCATTTTTCAGTTGGATTATTCTTATTGAATTGTGAGAGCTCTTTGTATATGAGGGACACTGGATCCTTGTCACTTGTGTTGTTCAATTTTTTTTATCCCTGTATTTGTTTTCTTTTTCATTTCATTCATGGCTTTTATTTGCCATAAAGAGTTTAACTTTCACAACGTTAAATGTTGCCTTTCATGGCTTCTGGGTTTTACAGCCTTCCTAGAGAGGCCTTGCCATCCAGCTGGTCCCTCACCTGATTCTGGGACTTGTTCTCTTGGTTGCAAAGTCCCCTGTGCTGCGCTTCCTTTATGCAGGCCTGGCACCCTCGCTTTCCCCAGCACTGTGCCTTCATCAGGTTGGCTTGTGGGGTGGGGAGAGAAGCCCACTGAGGCAGGCTCATCCAGACTTCAGGAGAGGGAACTGCCGGCCTTCAGCAACTGGTTGGTTTCTCTTTCTGGTCTTCCATCTCTCCTTCTCTTTTTGCCTGTGCTCCCCTCTCTCTCTCTCTCTCTGCAGATTTCTACCTTCCGCCTCTTGTCTGTCCCACCCCAAGTCCTGTGCTAGGCCCTTTACCTCACGGGCTTGTTTATGCTTCACAACTGCCCTCTGAGGTAGGTATTACTAGCACCCCATTTTACAGATGAGGACACTGAGGTGGAGGGAGGGTCCATGTCCTGCCCAAGGTCACACAGCTCGGTGGCGGTCTGGCTGAGATTTGAACCCAGATCTGTCTAGCTTCCCACCTGCCCTCTTTGTTCTCCTCAAGTACTAGCAGGGGAGGGGGGGTGGTCAACAAACAGGAAGTCGGGAAAAGAGGTACATACACACAGTGGATCTCAGTTTCCTGGCCGCAGCCTGAGGATTACACAGAATCAAGGAAGATCATAGTGTCCACAGATAAAGTGGTTGGAAATTGTATCCATTTTTTTGCTTTTTGGTTTTGCAAAGCAGCTCACCTTGCCATCATAGAATACTCTTGAATTAACAGAGCAGGAAAAGCTCTATTTGAAACGCACACAGAAATAGGTTCATCCACAGGCCATCCCAGAAAGAGGACCAGGTGCCAACAACAGTAGCAGCTAATGCAGTATTTGCTCTGTGCTAGACACTGTCCTAAGCACTTTCTATGCCTCAACGCATTTAAACTTCACAGCGACCCCTGAGGATGGGTACTTTTATTACCCCCTATTTTACAGGTGAGAACACTGAGACCCAGAGAGTTAAAGTGGCTTGCCCGATGCCACAAGCTAGTGAGTGTAGAGCTGGGTTTTCCATCTGGGTAGGCCGGCTCTAGAGTCCCCCCGCCTCTTAAGAGTATTGCATTTAATATATAATGTAGATCATATTGGTATTTGTACTGTTTCACATTAGAGATTTTTTTATTTATTTTTATTTTTATTTTTTATTTTTTTTAAAGATTTTATTTATTTATTTGAGACAGAGAGAATGAGAGAGAGAGAGAGCACATGAGAGGGGGGAGGGTCAGAGGGAGAAGCAGACTCCCTGCCAAGCAGGGAGCCCAATGCGGGACTCGATCCAGGGACTCCAGGATCATGACCTGAGCCAAAGGCAATCGCCCAACCAACTGAGCCACCCAGGCGCCCCTCACATTAGAGATTTTTTTAAAATGGAGTCACACAATAGTACCTTCTTAAAGGCTGCTACTTTACTAATAACCCTGCCCCCCCCCTTTTTAGAGTAAACTCCAGGCCCAGGGTGGGGCTCGAACTCATGACCCAGGAGGTCACAAGTCGCCAGCTCTGCCAACTGAGCCAGCCAGGAGCCTCATATTAGCTCTTTTTTGTCAGGAGCTATCCACATGCCAGAGGGTCTCAGGCTCTTCCCAAACCCACTGCTCCAGTCGAACATTTCTGGAATTATCCAACTCCTATCTCGGGCGTCATGGTTTTGGGGTTCTGAGATTCTTATTTGGGGCTCCAATGCCTCCCCTGGTCCTGGGGGGCATCTTTAAGGGTACAAAGAGGGGGCATGGATGGGGTTTGGAGGGCTGGTGGCAGAATCTGGGGCAGGCAGCTTTCTACCTTTCTTACCGGCCCCACCTCCTCCCCTCAGATCCTGGTGGCTCTGAGACACCTTCACTTCAAGAACATCGTCCACTGTGACTTGAAACCGGAAAACGTGTTGTTGGCATCAGCCGACCCCTTTCCTCAGGTCAGTCATGTCCCAGCTTGATTTGGGGAAGTCCAGCTAACACTGGAGGCAGGTGGGGATTGTATGAATCAGGATAATTGGACACAGAGACTCAAGATAACAATGGCTTAAATAAAACAGACGCTTGTTTCACACTCATATAGGGTCCAGCATAAGCATTTTGAGGTTTAAAAAGCAGTTCCTTAGGGTCAGGTACTTGGCTCCGGCTGTCTTGTTCTGGCCTCTCTATGAGGTTCTAGCCTTCATGGTTCATGATGGTCCCCATCATGTGACAAGATAGTAGGAGGGAGGAGGAGGAAAGAAACAGGGTGAAGGAAATGGACACACCCCCTTCTTTCCCAGAAGGTGTGGAACTTTACAAGGCACGTCTTCTAGCATCCCATTGGCCAGGACTAGATCACGTGGCATGGATGGCTGCAAGGGAGGCCGGGAGATGTAGTCTTTATTCTGCGTGGCCCTGTGGCCCGTTCAATTCAAGATTTTTATTATTAAGGGGAAAATGGAGAACAGATATTGGGGGACAACTGGTAATTTCCTCTGTGGGTCTGTTAGGAAAACAGTTCTGATGAGCCTCGGGACTGGGCGGTGAGAACACCCCCCAGGGGCAGAACCAGATTGGGTAGCGGTGACGATTATAACAGATACAGTTTATTAAATGCCTACTGTGTTTAAGGGCCTACAGGTTCTCATGTGGCCCTTCCACATCCTGTAAAGCTTTTGCTTTATGATCTGTGTTTTGCAAACACTGAGTTCATTTCATTTCAAAAGCCAGAGGTTCATTTTATTCAACTAAGAATTGCTGTGTGCCTACTAAGAGCCAAGCTCCCTGTGGGGGCATCAGGAACTGTAGTAAGCAAAGACATCTCCTCTCTATGGCCAAGGAACATCCATCTCTACCAGTGGTTTACAGCTGGAGCGGTTTTGCCCCCTAGGGGACATGTGACAATGTTGGAGACACTTTTGGTTGTCACAGCTGTTGGGGGGTGGGGAGGGGTGCTGCTGGTATCTAGGGATACCAGATCCCACATTTTAGTAGCCACACTTAAAAAAGTAAAAAGAAACTGGTGACATTAACTTGAAAGATTTTTTAAAATTTATTTCTGGGACGCCTGGGTGTCTCAGTTGGTTGAGCGTCTGCCTTTGGCTGGGGTCATGATCCCAGGGTCTTGGGATCAAGTCCCGCATGGGGCTCCCTGCTCAGCGGGGAGCCTGCTTCTCCCTCTCCCACTGCCCCTCCCTCCTGCTTGTGCTGTCTCTCTCACACAAATAAGTAAATAAAACCTTAAAAAAAATAAAATAATAAAATTTATTTCTAAGTAATCTCTACCCCCAGTGTGAGGCTCAAACCACAACCCCGAGATCAAGAATTGCAGGCTCCACTGACTGAGCCAGACAGGAGCCCCTGATGATATTAACTTTAATAATAATACTTTATCCCAGTATATTCAAATATTATCATTTTAATGTATAATTGACATAAAAGTTATTAATGAAATGTTCTTTCTTTCTATACCACACCTTCAAAATCTGGTATTTAACACCTAGGACACATCTCAATTCAGATGTGAAATTTTTATCAGAAATATTTGATTTTGTGCTTAGATTTGAAAAAATTAGCACTTGAAAAAGTAGACTGACATATCCAAGTTGTTCCAAGCATATTTAAAAGTTTTCCAATAACTAAGTCTAGGGTCTTTTTGTTTGTTTTTTAAAGATTTTATTTATTTGAGATTGAGAGAGAGAAAGAACGAGCAAAGGGGAGGGGCAGGGGGAGAGAGAGAGAAGCAGGAAGCCCAACACAGGGCTTGATTCCAGGACCCAGAGATCACGACCTGAGCTGAAGGCAGACACTTAACTAAATAAGCCACCCAGGCGCCCCTGTTGGTTTTGTTTTGTTTTGTTTTTAGTAAAAGATGATATTATTTTCATTAACATTTATTTTGGAAGGGACGCCTGGGTGGCTCAGTTGTTAAGCATCTGCCTTCGGCTCAGGTCATGATCCCAGGGTCCTGGGGTTGAGTCCCGCATCAGGCTCCTTGCTCAGCAGGGAGCCTGCTTCTCCCACTGCCTGCAGCTCCCCCTGCTTATACTCTCGCTCACTCTCTCTCGCCTATGCTCTCTCTCTCTAGCAAATATAAATAAATAAAATCTTCAAAAAAAACAACAACACAAAAACATTTATTTTGGAAGGGTAAAAGATTTTGACTCCCAGTGGAAACAGCTTACATCGACCTCATGGTTTCTTTCTGCTTCTGGAAGTCGTTCAGTTGTTAGTGGCAGCCTGGGATGTAACATAGGATCAATTTTTAAATGTAAGTTAATGAAAATTAAATAAAATAAAAACTAATTTGTCAGTTGCTCTTGCCACATTCGAGTGCTCAGTAGCCACAAGGGGCCAATGGCCACCATATTGGTCAGCACAGATCACAGAGGGAAGAGCAAATGTTGATCATGTTGTCAAAAAATAGAATTATATCTGTAATGAGTTCTGTGACGTGGTTCTCTGAGCTCACATAACTGTATAGCCCATTTGGAGGGTCAGAGGAAAAAACCACTCTGAAGAAAGAGTAGGAGTCCGTTTTTTGGATGGACAAGTATTCCAGGCAGTGGGAACAGCCCAGGCAAAGGCCCTTGTAGCAGGATTATCTGTACTTTTTTTTTAAACAACTTTACTGAGATATAATTCACACACTATATAATTCACTGATTCAAAGTATACAATTCAGGGGCACCTGGGCGACTCAGTCGGTTAAGCATCCGGCTTTTTTTTTTTTTTTAAATATTTTATTTATTTGACAGAGAGAGACACAGCGAGAGAGAGGGAACACAAGCAGGGGGAGTGGGAGAGGGAGAAGCAGGCTTCCCGCCGATCGGGGAGCCCGATGTGGGGCTCGATCCCAGGACCCTGAGATCATGACCTGAGCAGAAGGCAGATGCTTAACGACTGAGCCACCCAGGTGCCCTTTTTTTTTTTTTTTAAGATTTTATTTATTTATTTGATAGAGAGAGAGGGGACACAAGCAGGGGGAGTGGGAGAGGGAGAAGCAGGCCTCCCGCTGAGCAGGGAACCCGATGCGGGACTCGATCCCAGAACCCTGGGACCATGACCTGAGCTGAAGGCAGACGCTTAACGACTGAGCCACCCAGGTGCCCCAGCATCTGACTCCTAACCTCAGTTCAGGTCTTGATCTCAGGGTCGTGAGTTCAAGTCCCACATTGTGCTCCACACTGCGCTCAGTGCTGGGCGTGGAGCCTATCTAAAAAAAAAAAAGAAAAGAAAAGTATACAATTCAGTGGCTTTTAGTATATTCACAGAGTTGTGCAGCCATCACCACAATCAGTTTTAGAACATTTCATCACCCCCCAAAACAAACCCTTGTACCCCTTAGGCATCATCCTCCAAACCCACCACTCTTCATCCCAACCATAAATCGACTTTCTGTAGATTTGCCCCTTCTGGGCGTTTTGTATGAACAGAACATTCAGGAATAGCATATGTGGCCCTTTGTGACTGGTTTCTTTCACTTAGTTCATGTTTTCAGAGTTCGTTTATGTGGTAGCATGGATCAGTCCTTCTGTTTCTTTTAACAGCCAAGTAATATTCCATTGTAACATCTGGAGAAAAGAGTGGATCTTTGAAAAGGAAAGGATCTTAGGACAGGACAGTATGGCTGTCACATCGAGTCAGTGGTTGGGCTCTGGCTGTTTTTGAGGGCAGGCAACAGGGGCTTGGGGCTTCGAGGGTTTTGGACTCCATCTGGAGAGCCATAGTGAGCCACAGAAGGATTTTGAGCAGGGGAGGAACAATACATGAACAGAGATGGCAGCACAGAGGTGGTACTGCCTATGAACTTGGTAGGAAGGAGAGCAGGACCTTGAACCTGGGTGTGGCTGGCTCCAGAGCCTGTCTGTGACCCTTGAGTGCCTCCACCATCAGGGGAAAGGTGGGCGTCTACCTGTTACCGACTGCTGGCCATCACGGTCGGCAGTTTACACGCGGGGTCCCATTTAATCCCCAGGGAAGCCTGAGAGGAAGCTGCTATTAACAGCCCTGATACAGGTGACGCGGCTGGGGCGGAGAGAAATCAGCTCCTGCCCCTGAGACCAGTGAGGCTCTCTCTGAGCCAGACACTGAGCCCCGCACTTTCCATGTATTTAGTCATTCAACCCATACAACCGCCCTTTAAGGTAGGGAGTTTTCAGATCACCGTCGTGCAAAAGAGGAAATAGAGGCACGAGGTGGTTAAGAGACCTGTTCAATGTGGCGGAAGTACAGGGACAGGTGGCCTTTGTTAAGCGCTCGTGGCATACTGAGGAAACAGTTTCCATACATGGGAAACTGAGGCACAGGGAGGAAGTCACTCGACCAAGGTCCGTCGACCAGTGAGAGGAGAAACTCCGTTTTCTCTGGAACGCCATGGAGGGCGTGGGGCTGGGTCACTGGGCAGGGGCAGCCTTAACGCTCCTTCGGACCCTCCACCCCACGCCCTCTGCAGGTGAAGCTGTGTGACTTCGGCTTCGCGCGCATCATCGGCGAGAAGTCGTTCCGGCGCTCGGTGGTGGGCACCCCTGCCTACCTGGCGCCCGAGGTGCTGCTCAACCAGGGCTACAACCGCTCGCTGGACATGTGGTCGGTGGGCGTGATCATGTACGTCAGCCTCAGTGGCACGTTCCCCTTCAACGAGGACGAGGACATCAAGGACCAGATCCAGAACGCCGCCTTCATGTACCCAGCCTGCCCCTGGAGCTGCATCTCCTCCGGAGGTGGGTGGGGACGGGAGGGGGCGAGGAGTGGGCGGGGCCATAAGAGAGGTGGGCCCGGAAGCGTCCAGGCTGTGGGGGTGGAGCCTGGCGGTGGGTGGGGCCACAGGGAGGGCGGTCCTTTAAACGGTGCGGTACCTTGGACCTGGAAGCTTGGGGCAGAGGGACTCAGGCGTGTGTATGGAATTAGTCAGTCCTAGTTCCCAGTTCACAGGAAACGAAGTGCTCCAGAAGCACCGAGACAGACACCTGGCGCTTTGGGGGCCGAACAAGGTTTGGCCTGTCTAAGGCGGGACAAGGAGAGGGACTACTGGACCTGAGGAAGCCACACAGCTGGGGTGGCCAGGAGAAGGGGCGGATCCTTCCTCCCAAGGCATTGGCTGGGGCCTGGAGTCTTTGGGGCTACGACCCCGAAAGGGTTAGCCTTGCAAAAGCAGTGGTGCCGGAGGGCAGGGTTGAGGAACAAGGACCCGGCTAATTTGCTGGGTGCTGGGCAGACTTGGGCCTGGGGCCGGGGACAGGTCCGGTGATGAAGGGGCCTGGTTTAGGAGCGTGGCAAGAGGAGGGGCAGGGTCATGGAGGGTTTCTGAGGCTGTCCAGAAAGACCCATCCTGAGACCAAAATCACCTGGACCTGTGAAGAGGAGCGAGTGGGGGGAAGCTTAAGGGTAGGGTGCAAGGAGAGGGGAGTCAGGCCCGAGGCGGACACTGGGATCCAGGGGCTCTGCTGTTGTGGCCGGCTAGTGGTACTGGGGCTTGTGACTTGGGCCTCAGAAAGTTCCCTCAGGAGGCCTATAATGTTGGGGCCCGAACAGGTGTGAGGGTGGGCCTACAGTGGGACTAAGATACTGGGGCATGTTAGGAAGCTGTAAGAACAAGGGGCAGGCCCTAGAGCCGGGGAGCTCAGGAAGACAGACAGAGGATGGGAGGGAAGTTAGGAAGACAATCACTGTTCATAACAGTTTATTCAACAAGCATGTTGAGTGCCTACTGTGGGCCCCGTACTGACTGTCCCAGGCTCTGGGAATACTGGGATGAGTTGGAAATAAGGGGTCGTGCGGGAAGAAGGTTGTTGAGGAGGGAAGGAACCTAGAGGGATATGGCCTCATGGAGCAGGCAGAGAGGGGGATGACATGGGGGTTAGTGCAGGAAAAGGTGGCAGCAGGGGGCCAAGAGAGGTAAGCACTAAGTGATAAGAATGGATTCACGAGTACTGGAGTAATACTGGAGGTCCTCAGCGTTGTGTTTTTGGACCTGCTCAGGAGTCTCAATAAAAGTGCATCAAGTATGCGAGAATGAATTTGGTGTGGATGGACATGTGTGAGGGAGGCCGTGTGGACAAGACCTATACTCAGAGGGGTTCACACAGTGAGGCCTTGTCCTTCAAGGCTTCTGATCAAGGAGACAGCTTCGGATGAGTGCCGGCTTGTCTTGAATGCCTGACACTCGCTAATTTTTCTTTTCCTAAAGAACAGGCCTATCTCTGAGCCTGAGCAGGAAACCACTGACTGACTGCCTTCTAATAATGTTGTTTTATTTTCATTTTATTTTTGTGAACATGGCAAGTGATCTTTGGATTTTCATTGGCCGGGGTGATATAATATTTCCATTACAAATAAATTTATTTACCCCTTAAGTTTTTCAAGGGGAAAATGAATTTTTAAAAAGTGAAGTGATTTAAAGCCAAATGTTACCGATTTTTGCTTTGATCAAATACTGACGTGACTCAAATTTTTAAATATACAGAAGGGTCGGCAGTGAAAATCCTCTGTCACTCCTTTGTCTGCCATTCTTCCCAAAGGCAATGGCTATTACAAATCTTTTAAATATGTACAAGCAAATATATGGACATATATTCTTTTATTTCCTCCTTTTACACAAGTGATAGTGTGCTATACCTGCTGCTTTTTTACTTGCATTGTCCTCTTCACCGTATATCTTGGGCCAATGGTTTGGCTTAAAGAAAAAAAATATTTTTAAAAACATTGTATTTATTTATTTATTTTAGAGAGAGAGCGTGTGTGAGCAGGGAGAGGGGCAGAGGGAGAGGGAGAGAGAGAATCTCAAACCGACTCTACGCTGAGCACAGAGCCCCATGCAGGGCTCAATCCCACGACCCTGAAATCATGACCTGAGCCGAAATCATGACCTGAGCCGAAATCAAGAGTCGGTCGCCCAGCCAACTGAGCCACCCAGGCGCCCCTGGCTTAAAGGAAAATATAAGTGAAGAATACTACAGGTGTACCTGTGTGTACCTCTGTATGACAAAACTTATGGAGGTGACATAGGAATGGGGAAACTGAGGGAGAGGCTTGGTGAAGACATGTAGGAGCTAGTGGGTATGCAACGTCGGGGGAGAGGTGGACAAGATGGTAATTTAATGAGGAAATGAGTGGGTGAGAGATTGGTGCCAGGGCAGACGGAAGGCCAGGATGGTAGCAGGTCGGCTGGAGTGGCCTGTTGGTGGAGGGGCGGCCCCTACCGCGCAGGGCTTGAACTGTCTGTCTCCTTCCCGCGCAGCCATTGACCTCATCAACAACCTGCTGCAGGTGAAGATGCGCAAGCGCTACAGCGTGGACAAGTCTCTCAGCCACCCCTGGTTACAGGTGATGCGGGGGGCGGGGCTTGAGAGCAAAGGGGAGGGAGGTCTCATTGGCTGGGTTGGAGGAAGGGGTGGAGCCCGACGGCTTATTGGCTGTGTAGGTGGTGAAGGCTGCAGGTAAATTTTCCGTGGATCCGGAGAGTGGCTGAGCCTCCTATTGGCTGGGCTGTAGAAGGAGGCGGAGCTGAATTTCTATTGGCTGGGCAGGTTGCGAAGGGTGTGGTTTCCCCTTCATTGATCCCGGGCCTGTCACTGGCAGGGCAGGGGCGCAGCTCAGCCGCTATGGGTCGTGCTCTGTGCAAGCTAACCCCTGTTCTCCCGGGCCCAGGAGTACCAGACGTGGCTGGACCTCCGAGAGCTGGAGGGGAAGATGGGCGAGCGGTACATCACGCACGAGAGTGACGACGCGCGCTGGGAGCAGTTCGTGGCAGAGCACCCTCTGCCCGGGCCCGGGCTGCCCCCCGATGGGGACTTCGGTGGGGACTTCGGTGGGGCCCTCCCGCCGCAGGACCGCGAGATGCAGGGGCTGGCCGAGCGCATCAGCATCCTCTGAGGCGTCGTGCTCCCACCTTGGCTGCCCCATGATGCTGTCCTCTGGTCCCCAGAGAGCGCCCCTCCGCACCGTCTCAGCGAGGAACTGTTCTAAACAGAAGCGCTTCCTGCCCAAGATGGATGGGACACACCCCAGGAGAGGAGCAGGGCGGGGGCCCGTGGCGGGTCAGGGATAGTTATTTCCAACCTGAATTCCCCAGCAATTAAAACGAACTCATCTGTGGCCCCATGGCCTTGGTCTCTGGCCACACCGCACTCTCCATCATGAGTCTGTTATTCACCAAGATGGAGTTCCCCTGGAAAGAGGACTGTCTGAGAATGAGGCGGGAGGGAGGGGGGATGGGAGAGGTGGGAGAGAGGGGGCTGAAGGCGGAGGAGTTCTGGAAGGAGGACCAACTGGGGTGGGAAATCTGGAGGGAGGACTGCCAAGAGGGAGGACTAGAAGGGGGAAGATAGGAAGGGTAGCATAAGGAGGACAGGGAAGAGAAAAGCAAGAAGAGTTCGAGATGGAACGAGTATGCCAGGAGGGGAAGATAGATGGATGGAGGAGCATGACTAGAGGGATAGAGGGTTTAGAGCAAAGTAATCCCATGGCTTGTTTGATCCACTTTTTTGGTCAGTGGTATTACTACTAATCACAACTACTAATAACGACAATGCCATTAGCACAAGTCTGGTCCATAGTAGAAACCTGACCCACAATATCTAGTATTTTAAATTGATGCAATGACTTCTCTACACACCAAATGTGCTCATTCACTAATTCATTCGTCACGCTGGGTGCTGGGTGATGCTGGGGACACGGTGGTGACTGAGACAGCCCAGACCCTTCCCTCAGGGGGTTCACCATCCCGTGGAGAGACAGATGGGGGTGAGACTGGGATGGGGGAGTCCAGAAGGGTGGGGCAGCTTTGAGCGAGCCTGAGGGTCAGGAAGGTGGGTCTTCTGATCTGACTTCTCATCTTGGCTCTGAGGTTGCAGGCCGAGGGAACATCTCTCCACCTTTGACCCCTGACCTCCAGATTCTCCAGCTCCTCATTGTCACAGCTGAGGGCAAGCGATTGGAGCATGCACCGAAACAAGTCCTTTCTAAACACTCAGACTTACACACCATAAAGACTTTCCTGAACCCTGGAAAAATGGGCTAGTACAGGGAGCTTACTCTCTGAGGCTTCCTGATGTATGTTAGCTAGCCCGTCTGCTGGTTGGCTCCGGAGCTACAGCTCTTTGATTTAAAGAAGCGCAGAGGGGCGCCTGGGTGGCTCAGTCGGTTAAGTGTCTGCCTTTGGCTCAGGTTGATCCTGGGGTCGAGCCCCACTTCAGGCTCCTTGCTCAGCGGGGAGCCTACTTCTCCCTCTCCACCCCGCTCATGCTCTCTGTCGCTACCTCTGTCTCTCTCAAATAAATAAAATCTTTAAAATAAGATAAAGAGGCTCAAATGAGCCTCAGTCAATGAGGATCTCCAAATGAACAAGAATGCCTTTGAGGCATAATTCGAGCTAATAATATTGGGAAATATTGGAGTCTCTTGGACTGCATCCTCAATGCCTCTCCCTCTAAAACTGACTGGCCTAAGATCCAAGGGGGTAGACAACAGAGAGACAACTCCATCTCCAGTGATAAAACCGAGCTAAGAAGTGCATGGACCAAATACTCAGGTCCAATCCTGAATAAACACACTGCTTCTATCTTGACCACCAGTTTCGTTAACACCCTGAGACCAGGAATTAGAGATATGATCATAAACATAAACTTAAGGGCGCCTGGCTGGCTCAATCGGAAGAACGGGCGACTCTTGATCTCTGGGTCGTGAGTTCGAGCCCCACGTTGGGTATAGAGATGACTTAAATGAATAAATAAATAAAAACTTAAAAGAAAAAAACCCATAGGGCGCCTGGGTGGCTCAGTTGGTTAAGCGTCTGCCTTTGGGTCAGGATCCCAGGGTCCTGGGATCAAGTGCCGCATAGGGCTCTTTGCTCAGTGGGGAGTCTGCTTCTCCCTCTGCACCTCCCCCCACTCATGCGAGCGCTCTCTCGAAAAAAAATAAAATAAAATAAACAAATAAAATCATTAAAAAAAATCCATGATGTCAGATGGGAAAATACCTTGATTGCAGAATTCCATGAGGTAGTGCAACATCATGAGGATACCATGGCAGATCAAATCAAAGCCACATAACGTCACTTAAGGCCCCACAACTTAAACAATTAGAGAAGAAAAAGCCCATCCTATCAGGGTATCGGATACCACCAACCCTGATCTTGACAGAGGCACAAACTTGTAGGGGGTAAAATTTCGTTTTTCCAAGGATTCCCTCCTGGCAGGCTTTCTCTGTGCCTATAAATACCCCTCAAGCCACAGGTGAAATGACTATCCCCATTAGTGGGTATCCTACCCCTTTTAATACACAGGGGCCACGCCCTCCCCATAAATATCTCCCAGTTTCCCCCTCCCCCTCCATCAGTACACAGCAATGATTAAGATGAATTCCGCAGTTTGCCACGTGTTTAGGCTTGTCTAAGTCCCTCTGTGACTCATTAGGCCCCCTTACTACCCAGTGCGGTTTATACCCAAACTACTCCAAGAAATCTTTCAGGAAGGGATATTCTTTCCATCTGGAACATCAAGATTTCATGTTCACAAGAGAGCCTATGTCTCGAAGTCCCGGACTACTCCTATCCATCTCAGCCCGCTACCCCTCCTACTCCCCTGCCCCCTCCCCAAAAAACCCATCAACCTCTCCCTCAAGCCCACATATTCAAGACACGCTGCCCCGCATTCTGATTCTCTTTGGGCCTCAGCAACATAGGGTGCATCTTGGAGGCTGAACCTCTCTCCAAGTGGAAATAGAACCTTCATGCCCTTCCTGAAACTGACTTCACATGCCTCCACCAGTCACTCGGGGTCTCCCAATCCTGGCTCCCGGACCCTGAAGCACTCCCACCTTGTCCGTCTAGAACTCCAGTGTTACCACGGGAATATGGCTAGTCCAAGACCCGTAGGCCATAAATAAAATAGTCAAACCTAGGTTCCCGCGAGTTCCCACTCCAAACACTGCCTGGCCTCTCTCTACCTTCCAACACCCCCCACTTTACTGGATTAACACCTCCTCTACACATTCCTTCATATCCCTCTACGTCTGATTCACAGACGTTTTTTGTTTTCACCTGGGAAAGTCAACAATACACAGGGACAGGTGTGCCTTAAGAGTTCACCGAAGCCCCTCCTTACTTTTCTGGGACTCTGAAGGCTAATTTGCGGGATGTGGTTTTCCCTCACAAGACGCCTCAAATCCAAAATGTGGCTGATCCCTCACCCAGCTCACTCTCTGACACTCAATACTTACCCCAAGCCCTTGCTCACAGGGACACAGGGTATCTCGGGAAGGATTACAGCCACATAAAGCAAAAGTGCACTATCTAGGACGTGACTTCGCCCCCGAAGGCTAACTTTATCCACGGAATGAATTTATCCCATCGTTAATTTCACCTTTTACCCAAGACTAAAACGCAACTCCAGGGGTTTCTGGGCCTGTTATCGGTTGAATTGTGTCCACACCCCCTCCAAAAAAAGGTATGTTAAAATCCTATCCCCCAGTATCTCAGAATGTGACCTGATTTGGAAATAGGATGGTTGCAGATGGATCGAGCACCATCCCCTCCAAGACCCCTCCCAACTCACCACTTGATTGTCACAGCAAAACTCTCCCTATCCCTAGCATCTATGAGTCAGGATTTATGTGCTCCTTCCACAACTTCCCTAACGGCCCCTTCAGGGGACTCAGTCTCCGGAAACTTTTACGTGGTAAATGACACGGTGACAACCCTAATGGCAGGAACCACCTCCTCACTGAACTCACCCAGATTTTCCAGCTATCAAAATATTGCTGATCCCGAGTCAACTGGTGCCGCTCACAATTTCTCTTGGTATCAGTGGTATCACCCGTCTTGTGACTCATTTCATGGTCCCAGTCCCGTCCCTGCATCTTCTCCTTGGTTTTCCACCTTTTTTCTTAAAAATATTTTCTTTATTTATTTAAGAGAGAGTGTGTGTGTGTGCGCAGCAGAGAGGGAGAGAGAGGGAGAAGCAGACTCCCCGCTGAGCAGGGAGCCCCATGTGGGGCTCAATCCCAGGACCCCGGGATCCTGACCTGAGCGGAAGGCAGACGCTTAACCAACTGAGCCACTCAGGTGCCCCTGGTTTTTCACCTTTAATCAACATTTTAAAAAACAACAACAACAACAACAACAAAACAACCCAACACAACAAACCCCACATTTATTTTCTGACCCCTCAAATAAATAAGACAATGATTTCCATGAGTCTTGGGATTGCCCCCAATGCTGTGTATTTTTTTTTCTTTTTTTTTTTTTAAAGATTTTATTTATTTATTCGAGAGAGAGAGAATGAGAGACAGAGAGCACGAGAGGGAGGAGGGTCAGAGGGAGAAGCAGACTCCCTGCCGAGCAGGGAGCCCGATGCGGGACTCGATCCCGGGACTCCAGGATCATGACCTGAGCCGAAGGCAGTCGCTTAACCAACTGAGCCACCCAGGCGCCCTAATGCTGTGTATTTTATGCATAAAGGTTTTGCAGATTGATATCTACCTACCAGAAACTGGACTGGCTTCTGTTATCTTGCCAATCCTGTAAGTCCTTTTCAGGGTTTTGAGTCCTCTTCATTCTATCAATGTCTAAACTTCACTCGTTCTTCTCTCAAAGCCCCACCCAATTCCCCACAAACATAAGAGATCTGCCACATCCTGTGAAGGCTGAAAATCACCACGCGGACACACGATCCAGTATGACCGTGACCCCTTCTTTCATTAGCATCTAAAGGAGGCTTGGAACAAGAAGTCAAATGCTTAGCAGTAAGCTCCGAGGATTTCATACGGCCTCCAACCAGGTTTGGGCAACTTTAGTACCAGGTTAGGGACTTCCAAGGGAAGGACTTGTATGCTCTCGTTGGAAGTTACTGCTGCACATTCATTTCTGGGGACTCCTCAGACCTGATCATCATCGGTAAGAACATCAAGAGGCCACCGAGGAAATCCGCAGAATTGTGACCGCTGATCTGACTCCATCAATTAAGGATCTCTCTGTACCTCCTTCTGGGAACCCTTGCAATTGGCTGCCCTTGGGCCTCCAATCTTGGTGTTACTCCCTTATTCAACCATTAATATTTCTCTTTTTATTGCTCTTCCTAGGAATACCCATTCGTGAAAGCCCAGTGACCAAAACCTAAATCCGTTCCAGATCCAACATTTTATGCAAGAAATGGTCCAACTGGCTTTGCACAAACAGCAGAGATGAAAGCCCAACCCTGACATCACCCCAGACACTAACTACTAAGAAAATCTCGTTTGAGAGCAAGCTCCCCAGAACCACCTATCATGAATCCCGATCATCTCCCCACTGTTGGAAAATTAAGACTGTTTAAGGAAAGTCTAGGTCTGTCTTAAACAAGAGGGGGAGTGAATATACTTTGTCGATATTAAAATCCAGGCTCATTTTTCTCCTTGGGATTATTTTGTCCTTATTTATCACACCCTTCTGTGGCTCTTTATACATGGAAGGCACTGGACAGCTATCTCACTCAGTCTTTAGAATGCCTGGATAAGGTAGGCAGTATTATGACCCCCATCACACAGATAAGGACACTGAGGCACAGAGGTTAAGCAAGTTTCCCAAGGTCACACAGCTAGAAAGTGGCAGGGGCTGGGGCTCCGCCCCCCCTCCCGCATTCTGGTTCCAGAGTTAGTTCTCAATGGTTATCATTGCCTCTCCAGCTTACGACCAGATGTCTTCTGGTGTCATAAAAGAGGGGGTCATAAAAGAGGGAAGTTCTCACATGATCTTCTGGGCCCTAGCTTTTAGGGAGTCAAGGTCTGTCTGAGAAATGGGTACGAATCTTGGAGCTAGATCTCCAAGGTTGTAGGGACACACACTCGGCGTAGTGACCCAGGCTGGCCGCCTGAGGGGGCGCCAGCCCGGCTCGCGGAGCCTGGGGAGCCAGAAGGGAACCTTGGAAACCAAAGTCAGGCTCAGACTCTTAGGACCACAGAACGTTGAGAACAGAGCATCTTAGAATGCTGAGAACAAAGCCTCTTAGAACGTCGAACAAAGGCTCCTGGAATCGTAGAACGGTGAACGCAATGCCCCACACGATCTGGGAGACAAAAGACGCTTAGATTCTGTTCTGGTCGAATCACAGAATCTTCCACCCAGGCTGGTCTTACAATTCCAGAATTTGGGATACAACCAATCTGACTCTTAGAAGCAAGACTGGCTACATAATTTGTGAAGCCTGGGGCAAAACGAAAATGCGAGACCCCTTGTTCAAAAATTAAGAATTTCCAAGACAAGAACAGCCAATACTAAACCAAGTGCAGGGCCCTCCTAAGCTGGTCACACGTCCGTGAAGCCGGTCCCTCTTAGAAGCATTATTTTATGGAAGGATGTCGGTCTTAGCTGGCCTCTAGTTTTACAGCTGAGTGTCTGGGAAGGCTTCGTGGAAGAGGAGGCAAAATCAGGGCTCGACTCGATAACCCTTTCCGCCCCCTGCACAGCCTCAGCCGCTCAGGGTTGCTAGGGGTGGGGGGAGAGGAACGGTTGCCAAACTGTCACGTGGACCCATTCTCTATTTATAGATCACCCTTCCCCTTTCGCCTGGGACAGTCCAATGGTAGCCAGAGCTCGCCCGCAAGTGGGCGGAACCAGCTGCGGACCGGGGAGGCACGGACCAATGACATTGGAGCAAGGGCGGACTTGTTTCATTGTGACGCGAGAGGGGGCGTGACTAGGGCCCAAAGGCAGGCAAGCGGTGGGGCGTGGCGAGGCCGCCCAGAAGCAAAGAGAGTAGGAAGCTGCGAGCATGCGTCGCGTTGGGGGGGCGCGGGTGCACCGCCGGGCATCTTCGTAAGGGAGGGTTCCAGCCAATAGGCGACGGTTGCTCTGTCGCCGGGGGCGTGGCCATGCAGATAAGGCGCGGGTGGGCGGCCCAATGGGCGGGCGCCTATGCAGATGAGACGGTGACAGCCGGGCCAGCGGGCGGGCGGGCAGGCGGGCTGTTGGGGCGGGGAGGTGGGACCCGGAGAGGGGTGGCCGTGGGGCCCGGCCGGGCTGGGGTGGGGGGCCGCAGCCATGATCCGGGCCTTCTCGTTCCCGGTGAGCCCCGAGCGGGGCCGGCTGCGGGGCTGGCTGGAGGGCAGCCTGGCCGGGCTCTGCGAGTTGCACTGGCTCCGGGAGAGACAGGAGTACCGCGTGCAGCAGGCGCTGCGGCTGGCCCAGCCCGGAATGGGGGGCGCCGAGGCCGAGGACGAGGAGGACGCCGATGAGGACGAAGATGCCGCGGCGGCGCGCCGGGCCGCAGCGGCCCTGGAGGAGCAGCTGGTGAGGGGCCGCCTGTCCGTCCATCCCTCCGCCCCCGTCTGTGTCTGTCTGTCTGTCTGTCTCGGTTGGATGCTCAGACACCCGTTCCGGTGGGGGAGGGGGAATGGACAGGGGGTGGGGCTGGAGACCCAGGAGTATGGGCGGCGGGCGGGATCTGGTCTGCTCACCCCCAAACTGGGGAAGGGGAACCGCATCGCTTCCGCTGGAGCCTCGTGAAATGCACAGGCCCCTTCCCCAAAGAAGATTCTTCTGGGCGCCAAGTATGTGTCAAGCCTGGGCCGAGTATTTGGCATGCGTTGTCTTCTTGCAGCTTGCGGGGAGAAGGGGGTGATAGTCCCCATTTTACAGAGCAAGAAGCTGAGGCTCAGAGATGGCAAGTGACTCACCCAAGGTCACACAGCCGGGATCCAAACATGCCACCACCCCCCACCCCCGGCCCCGCCACCAGGGCTCCATCTTCCCTAAGTCCCGGTGTGCTTGGAGATCTCTGGAGGGGGCGGGGTGGGGGGAGGGGATCCTCAGGCCTCCTGAGGGAGGGATCACTGCTGAGAGGAAGCTTGCTGTCCTTGAGGACCCCGCGGTGATCTTTACGCTGCCGTGACACTTTCCCTCCTTTCCTAGCTGGTCCCAGCCTTGGTGGACCCCAGAAGAGGCAGGTCGAGGCAGCATGGGGGCCTGCCTTCTGAACTCCCTGAGTGCTCTGATGGTAGAAAATGATGCAGAGGTCTCCAGAATGACTTCAAGAGCACCACCCCTCTCTCCTTCTCTGTCATTCTTTGATTCTCCTCTTCCTGAATTTCTCTCACTCTATCTCCCTATTGCCACATCTCTGACTTTCGGCGTCTGTTTCTGTCTTTCTTAATCCTCCCTCTCTCTGTGTCTCTCTATCTCCGTCTCCCTGGCCTTCTCTTGCCTTTCTGCACCTCTCTCTCTTCCCGCCCCACGTCCCTGTCCCTATCTCTCTTTTCCCCTCCCCCCAGCCTGCCAGGCTCCAGACCCTGGCTTCCCTTGCAGATCCCATCCCCAAGCCTGTGTGTGGTCAGAGCTTCCCGTTTGGGGAAACCTGAGCCATGGCGGCGGGGGAGGGGGCTCTCCCTGCTGCTGACCTCCACTGCCCCCTCCCCAGATGGGGAATGGGGAGGAGGATTGACGCCAGACTCCGGGGCTGCACGCACAGCCCCTCCCCCGACCGGGAGTGGGACCCTGCACATTCTTCTCTGGAAACAGAAACAGCTGTGGGAGGCCCCACCCCCTCCCAAAGTTAGAGACGCGTTGTGGGGGCCTTCACCAGCTCACCCCCCACCCCAAGCTGGCTGGGCTAGGGAAGGCACCTCCCACCCCACGTACGAGGAGAGGGAGAGAGCATGGGGATGGGCGAGCTGTGTCCTTCCTTCCTGTCCCTCAGTCCCTCTGTCTGCCTCAGTCTCCCCTCTCTGCCCTTCAGCTTCCCTATCCCTGCCGCTGAGTCTCCCCCCTTCTCTGCCCCTCTGTCTACCCCGCCCCCCAGGAGGTGGTAGTGGAGAGGCCTCATCCCCCCCACACTCTCCAGGCAAAGCTCCGTCCCAGCGTCAGGGAGGAGGCGGTGGCAGGCAGCGGGAGGAAGGCAGCGGCGGGAGGGGAGGAACAGAGAAGCGCTAAATATAAACTCCTCTGCGGTTGGGGGTTCCTGGGTCCTTCTGAAGAGGGTGTGGGTCCCTCCTCTGATCGCTGAGCCTCTCTCTTATGATGCTAACCCCTCCCGCCCCGCACCCCCCTACCAAGGAATACACTCCCTTTGGAGCTGGACTTGATTCGTTCCTAATAGGAGTAGTGGGGACGCAGGTAAAGACCAGGGACATCTCAGAGAAAAGAGGTGAGAATCCTGGATGGGGGTAGGAGTTCTGTTCTCTCCCACCAAGAAAAAGGGTCCCCTTCCAGCAAGAAGGACTTAAGTTAGACTTGCAAAAGGACTTCCAAATAGCGATAAAGGGAACTGGATACAGACTAGGGGCATGTGAGCAGCGGGGAACAAAGGTCTGGAAAAGTTTGGGCCAAGGGGTCTCCAGGGGTCTTAATCACACGCGTGTTAAACCTGCTTGAAAACAAACAAACAAACAAACAAACAAAAACCCTGCTTGAACTGGACGGCCACAGACGGCCGGCAGAAGGGCTTGCAAAAAAAAGGGGGTGGGGGGACTGAGGGGCATTGTGGGTACATAGGGAGCAGGATTCAGACCAAGGTCCTTCTGGTCTTTTTTTTTTAATAGAGATTTTATTTTATTTATTTATTTATTTATTTATTTATTTATTTATTTATTTATTTATTTGACAGAGAAAGAGAGAGAGAGGGAACACAAGCAGGGGGGGTGGGAGAGGGAGAAGCAGGCTCCCGACTGAGCAAGGAGCCGGACCTGGGACCCGATGCAGGACCTGATGCGGGGCTCCATCCCAGGACCCAATACAGGATCATGACCTGAGTCGAAGGCAGATGCTTAATGACTGAGCCACCCAGGCACCCATCGCTTTGCTCCTGGAAGGGAGGGGGTCAAACTTACAAACAATGGGAGCGTGTAGACTTGGGGTGGTGTTGGAGGGCCCAGGCATGGGGGAAGAGGAGCCCTTGCCTCTCTGTCCCCCTAAGTCCTCCTCTTCCCTACAGAGCAAAAACTGAAATTAGGCCTGCAGAACCTACCCCCCGAATCCATCCTTTTATATTTATTTTTAATTACACAAGTAAAACATGACTTTATATTTTCCTTGTTAAGAAATTCATAGCTTTCGTGTAATAATAAAAGCTAGCAATTATTAAGAGCTTAAAGGGAACTGCTGTTTTAAGTCATATAATCCTCACAACACCCTGTGAGGGAGGGAGTTGAATGACGCCATGTTACAGACAGGAAACCAGGGCCCAGGGAGGGGGAGTAACCTGCTAAAGATCACACAGGATCTCCTCTGAGATCACCACCACTGTCACCTTGGCGTGAGTCCCTCCAGACCTCTTACCAATGCATCTACTTGTAGGACGAGCTTACATGCCAAGAAACGTAGGGTTTTGTTTTGCTTCTTGCAAATTCCCGTCTCTTGGTTGAGGTCCCAGAGATAATGCCAGTGGTTCTCAAAGTGTGGCCGCTGGACTAAGCAGCATACCGCGGAACTTGTAAGCTATGCAGATTCTTGGGCTCCAGACTGGAATCAGAAGCTCTGGAGGTGGGACCCAGGCCCTTCAGGTAAATCTGACTCTGGCTCATACTCTGCACTTTTCTTTTTCTGCTCAATGCTGTATCTTATTGATGATTCTTTTTTTTTCTTTTTTTTAAGATTTTATTCATTTGAGAGAGAGAGCGAGCAAGAGAGAGCAGGGTGAGGGGTAGAGGGAGAAGTAGACTCCCCGCTGAGCAGGGAGCCCCACGCGGGGCTCGATCCCAGGACAAGTGATCGTGATCTGAGCTGAAGGCAGACGCTTAACCCACTGAGCCACCCAGGCACCCCCTCTTAGTGATGATTCTGTGTAGAAATGGCCTCCTTCCGTTTTGACAGCTGCATAGTATTCTGCCATAGACATTCATTTTCATCAGACATTTCCTGAGCACCTGCTTTGTGCTGGGCACTGTGCTATGCACTGGGGGGTGGGGAAGGAAGCTGAAATGAACAAAGCAGACAAAAAAATCTCTGCCTTCCAGGGATGACATTTAGCAAGACGGACAATAACCCAAGGACAACCTGATGCATCCTTTTGAGCCAGGAGGTCATTACTGCTATGTTGCAGGGAAGGGAAAAAAAAGCAGGTCAACGGGTGCAAAATGACAGGGGAGCTATTTTGGAAAGACCGGTCAGAGGAGGGATCATGTAAGCAAAGATCTGAATGAAGCCAGGGAGGGAGCCAGGAAGAAATGCAGGGGGAACACGTCCTTACTGAGGTAGGAGCACCACACAGCATGGCACGTCCAGGGAGCGGGGCTAGAGCAGAGTGAGCGAGGGGGTGATTAGTGGGGGACATGACATGGGGTACATGGCTGGTCTGCGACATTTTTTTTAGCCACCCCTGATGCTGCACAATTCGGCTGCTTTCCTGGGTTCTGCTCCAAGATGACGCCACCCTGAGCATCTCTGCACACCCAGGGCAGGAGCCCAACATGGAATGATTTGTTGACTTTCCTCCCATAAACAAGCCCAGATGGGGGCTTCTGTTCTGGGGGGGCGGGGGAGGGGTGAGGACGGGGGCCCAGGAGAGCAGCCACAGGAGTAGGAAGCTGGGGGAGGGGAGGGGACTACGGGGGAGCCGGCCAGTCTTTCTGCCCTAAATAGGCAGGGCTGGGCGCCTGGCCTCCCGGCTCCTCCCCCCTCCTTCCCTCCCTCCCGCCGTCCAGACAAGCTGCTTTTGTCTGAGGGTCAACCGTCAGCCCTCGGCGGCTGCCACCTCTAGCCTCACCCAGACCCATGTGAGACTCTTCCTGGATCTGGCCCTGTTTTTCCAAAATGGGGTTAGGTCCTAGTGTCTCGGAGGCCCCATCTGTGTTGTGTTAGCCCCTAGCCCCGTCCCTGGTCACTGCCGCTCCCCTAAAAGGGTTTTCACCTTCATTTATTCGCACCTGATAAGAAATGGTCATTTCCTGCAGCAAGAAGGATCCAGGATAGACTCAACCGAACTTTCTCATGGGGATGAGGCGCAGTGGGCAGACACTGGAGGCTTCTGGGTGGGAAGGAAGCAAGGGCAGGAGGAAGATGTGGTTCCCTGGGGCAAGGGAACCTGCTGGGGCTTGCTACTGTAATACCACTACAGGCTAGACTCACAGAAGGACTTTCCAGTAGGCATTTTGGGTGGGGGGGGTTCTTCCTGAGGGAAGGAGCAAAGGCTTATATGAGTCGTGGTCAGCCTGTTTTATCCATATGAGGGAAAGAATCGGTCTGCAGCAGGAAGGACTTAAGGAAGACTTGCAAAAGGGCTTTCTGCTGACGATAAGGGGCGGGGGGGGGAGATGGGAGCATCTGAGAAGAGAAGGTCAAGGACTGGGAGGAGGCAGACCAATGGATAAGGGATCTGCTAAGTCCTGGATACCAACTTTTAGCAGCGAACTGCCCTTACAGCGAGACCATCTGAACGGAGACTCCAAGAGGGACGTTCTAATAGGGGTTAAGGGACTATGAGCACAAGTGGAGGGAACACTTGACAGAGAGGGGGCAAGGGATGGGTTCTTCGGAAGCTTATCCCACCTAAGAAAGGATGATGTAGCTGTAGCATGAAGGACTCGAGTTAGACAATCAGCAAGACTTCTAATGGGATGAAGGGACAGAGATCTTGAGGGGGATCCTGGGACTTGGGTACTGCTTTTATACTTTTGATATCAGAGCCTCATTGTCAAAGTGAAACTCTGCCCATTGGCGAGGGGAGGGGAGCGTGAGGGGGGGGAGTTGGGGGGACCAGGTGGAAGAGGATTGGGGACATTCTGACTATCCTGCTCTCCTCATGCCCTCAGGAGGCCTTGCCTGGGCTCATCTGGGACCTGGGCCAGCAACTGGGAGACCTGAGCCTGGAGTCTGGGGGTCTGGAACAGGAGAGCGGGCGCAGCTCAGGTGAGTATGCTTGGAGGGAGCATGAAACACCCCTATCTTTCCTACTGCCCCCTACCTCGAAGGTTTCCCTGTCTCTGCCTCTTGGTCTCTCCTCTCCCCACCCCTGGTTTCCCCATCCAGGCCCCTGATTGTCTCTCCTCCTCTCCCTGGAATCCAGGCTTCTATGAAGACCCCAGCTCCACAGGAGGTCCAGACTCACCACCCTCTACCTTCTGTGGGGACAGTGGCTTCTCTGGATCTGGCTCCTATGGACGCCTGGGTCCCTCTGAACCCCGGGGCATCTATGCCAGCGAGAGGCCCAAGTCCCTAGGTAAGGTGGGTGGGGTTGGGGCCCCGAGAACCAGGGAATGGGCAGTAAGAGAATGGTTTTGAGCACAAGCTTCTGAGTCAGACTGACCTGGATTCAAATTCTAGCTGTGACCCTCCCTCCTCATGTGATTTTGAGCATGTTGCTTCTTTCTGGGCCTCTGTTTCTCTATCTGTTAAAATGGGATTAATAACAGCACCTACCTCATAGGGAAGTTTCGCATATTCAGTGAGCCTCAGCCCTAACTGCCATTGGACTTGGTACTTGGTAGCCACTCGTAAACAGCAACTGCTGTTGTTCATTTATGCAAGTAAGTCTCTGAGCCCCTGCTATGTGCCAGCTTAGCTCTGTTTCAGTGGTGAGGGATACGACAGTGAAAAAAAAAAAAAATCCCTGTCCTCATAAAGCTGACTTTCCAGTGGGAGAAACAGATAATATACGAGATAACTAAGATATAGACATATAGGATGAGAAGAAAGGGAAGGGGGCTAGGGAGGGCCTGCCCTTTTGAGTTGGGGAGGAAGTTGCAATTTTAGGAGACATGGCTAGGGAGGGTGTCACTGAGACTCTGACATTTGTGTGGCGCCCTACGGTAAGTGAGGGAGTGGGCCAAGCAGATATCCTCAGGGAAGCGTGTTCCAGGTAGCGCGAACAGCAAGTGCAAAGGCCCTGGGGCTGGAACGTGACTGGCGTGTGCTTCCAGGAGGTCAGTGGAGCTGGAGACCTAGAATTATAGAAGAGAGGGGTCAGAGATGGAGGTCGGAGAGGCAGAGGCAGGGCAGTGAAGATTCAGGGTCTTGTGAAGATTTTGTTATGAACCCGGTATGAGGGGAAGGGTTTTTGATGACAGCGGAAGAGGACGGGGTAGGCAACTTGCCCCACCTAGACTCACTGAGCAAGGGCTTCGAGGGTCCCTCCACTCTCTTCCTTTTTTTTTTTTTTTTTTTGCCTCCCTCCGTAGGAGACGCCAGTCCCAGCGCTCCAGAGGCGGTGAGCGCTCGGGCAGCCGTGCCGCGATCCTACTCGGCGCCCTACCCGACGGCAGCGGGCCCTGCGGGCCCGGAGGCCTGCTCCTCCGCCGAGCGGCGGGCCCGCGCCGGGCCCTTCCTGACGCCCAGCCCCCTGCACGCCGTGGCGCTGCGCAGCCCGCGGCCCTGCGGCCGGCCTCCCGCGGACTCGCCGGACGCCTCGGGTGCGGGGCGGCCCCTGGACGGCTACATCTCGGCGCTCCTGCGCAGGCGCCGCCGCCGGGGGGCGGGCCAGCCCCGGACCAGTCCCGGGGGCGCGGACGGCGGCCCGCGGCGCCAGAACAGCGTGCGCCAGAGGCCGCCCGACGTGTCCCCGCCCCCCGGAGGCGCGCGGCCCGCGCCCGAGCCCCCGGTGGAGCGCGCGGGGGGCCGTCCCGCCAGCCCGGCCGCCTTAGGCCGCGCCTGGGCCCCGCCGTGGGAGCCGGAGCCGGCGCCCGAGCCCGCCGCGCCGCCCGCCGCTCCCTCGCCCCCCGACAGCCCGGCCGAGGGTCGCCTGGTGAAGGCACAGTACATCCCGGGCGCGCAGGCCGCCACCCGCGGCCTCCCCGGCCGCGCGGCGCGCCGCAAAGCGCCACCACTGACCCGCGGCCGCAGCGTGGAGCAGTCCCCGCCCCGGGAGCGTCCCCGGGCCGCCGGCCGCCGCGGACGCATGGCGGAGGCCTCGGGCCGCCGGGGCTCGCCCAGGGCTCGCAAGGCCGCGCGCTCCCAGTCCGAGACCAGTCTGTTGGGCCGCGCGGCCGCCGTTCCTCCGGGGCCCCCCAAGTACCCCACGGCTGAACGGGAAGAGCCTCGGCCGCCGAGGCCCCGCCGCGGCCCCGCGCCCACGCTCGCGGCGCAGGCCGCGGGGTCCTGCCGCCGCTGGCGCTCCACGGCCGAGATCGACGCGGCGGACGGGCGCCGCGGCCGCCCCCGAGCCCCGGCGGCCCGCGGCCCCGGGCCCGGCCCGTCGCCGTCGGCTCCTCAGCGCCGTCTTCTCTACGGCTGCGCGGGCAGCGACTCGGAGTGCTCGGCCGGGCGCCTGGGGCCCCTTGGACGCCGGGGGCCCGCAGGCGGCGTGGGCGGCGGCTATGGGGAGAGTGAGTCGAGCGCCAGCGAGGGGGAGTCGCCGGCCTTCAGCTCCGCATCCAGCGACTCAGACGGCAGCGGTGGCCTGGTGTGGCCGCAGCAGCTGGTGGCGGCCACCGCAGCCTCTGGGGCAGCGGGTGGTGCAGGTGGAGGGGCGCCCGCGGGCCCCGCCAAAGTCTTTGTGAAGATCAAGGCTTCCCACGCACTCAAGAAAAAGATACTGCGTTTCCGTTCGGGTTCTCTCAAGGTCATGACTACCGTGTGAGTTTGGGAGTTTGCTCGGGCTCCCCCTTCATGGCCTCTGCACCGCCACACTCCCAGTCACCGACCCTTCCATACCTCCCTTCCAAAGACCACCATTTTCTCTGCTTCCAAAGACCCTTCCTCACTGCCCCCCATCCACTGCAAGTCTTGGTTGAAAAGGCTCCCCCTCCACCATAGGGAGGAATGGGGGAGGAGCCCTGTTTGACCCAGTTCAGCTGCTGGCTCTGCAGCCTATGGGCAAGAAAGTTCCCTTTGTCTGGGCCTCACTTTCCTCATCTGTACTATGGGTGTACTATGGTATGCAGAAGGGGTAATTCAGTTTGAATTTCCCCATTTTAGTTTAGACACTTAGTCCGTTTGTTCCCGTTCACTTCTGTCACTGAACCCTCTTACTCCTCCTTTCCATGCCCAGATACGGTGTCCTTCCCCACCCCCCATTCACAAAGTGCCCCCGTCCATGTCCCTGGATTCTTAGGATATCCCCTTGGCACCATGGTCAGAGATTCTGTGTCTGACCCAGGTGGTGCTTGCAGAGTGCCCTGGGAAAGGAAGGAGCACTGACTCTGGGGTTTTGAGGGTCAAGTAGGAGGTGGTAACACCTGGAAAGAAACACTCTTTCACCTCTATCCCTGGACAATTATGGCGGATTAGGAGGTAGAAGAGGGGAAGGAAGATGGCTTCTATCTCGTGCCCCCTTGCTCCCCAGCTGAGGGAGTTCAGGGAGCCCAGGAAGACCCTCAACTGTTCCAATCCAGTATTTTTTCTTTTTTAAAATTACTGTATTTATTATGACGATGGTGACTCCCCAGTGCACAGGGGGGCCAGACTGTGTGTTTCTCTAACCTCTTTGTAAATAAATGCACAATGTTACATATGTGGTGGACTCTTCTTCTGTGGTAAAATGGGAGACATGATTTTCTTTTGGACTAACATTTAGTGAGCGACTACTGTTTGCTTTGAATATAGTAATTTCCAGAACCAGATGGCAGATCTCAGGGTGGGTCTCCACCTAGTTTTCCTATCATCAGCTGTTTTACTACAAGGAATCTGACCTCTGATTGAGTTGTGTTTGGGCATGAACATTGTTTCATAAAAATATAGGTAAAGGGACAACCCCAAATCCCTTCTCTCAGAAGTTATCATAATCAGTTTGATGTGTATCCTTGCCTGTTTTCCTTTATGCATTTGCATACGTATATTAATCTAAGTAACTATACAAATACATAACTATTATATACATGTAGTTATACTATATATATTTACATATATATACATATATAAATTGAGCTTTATATTTGCCTTGTTTATCACTGGTTTTTTTTTTTTTTTGGTGGTCTTAAGTCATCTGTGTCCAGAGATTTCTTTATGGGAAGGATTTCAATTAAGAATTGATTTTTTTAGGGGTGTCTTGGTGGCTTAGTTGGTTAAGCATCCGACTGTTGATTTCAGCACAGGTCATAATCTCAGTGTTGTGGAATTGAGCTCCGTGTTGGGCTCCACACTGGGCATGGAGCCTGCTTAAGATTCTCTCCCTCTGCCCCTCTCCCCCCATCCCCGCTCCTGTTCTCTGGCTCTTAAAAAAAAAAAAAAAGGACTTCTTTGATGGTTATGGTACTCTTTAGCTTTTCTATTTCTTCCTGTGTCTGTTTCATTAAGTTGTATTCTTCTAGGAATTTGTCCATTTCATCTAAATTTAGGTGGCATGTTTTCCTGTCACTGTATTATTATTTTTTAAAGATTTTATTTTTAAGTAATCTCTACGCCCAACTGGGGCCTGAACTCACAGCCCGAGATCAAGAGTCGCATGCTCTACCGATTGAGCCAGCCAGGTGCCCCCATCACTGTATTATCAATAGCTGCATAAGAGGTCACTGTGGGATTGTCAGCTCTGCCAGTTCTTGTGCTGTTAGGAACTTCGCTGCAGCAATGTCCTTGTACCTACCTCTGTGCATATATGTGTGTATTTCCAGAGGCCCCACTCCTAGAAATAGAATTGCTTGGTCATTATAGTATGCTCATTTAAAAACTTTTAATTGACATTGCCACACTTCCTTCCACTAAGCGTGCCCTCAATTGACATTTCCAACAGCAATTTCTGAGATGCCCATTTTTCCACCTGTTCACCGAATATTTTTGCCAATCTTCCGAGGGAAAACTGTGTTCTGTTTTAATTAGCATGTCTCCCTCCCTGTTTCCTTGAGGCACCACATACTTTTCTATGTTTGTTGGACCACTTTTAATTCTATGAGTTGCCTGTTCACACCCTTTGCCCATATTTCTATTGGGTAAGTTCGGTAATCATACCGATTTCATGGGTGGGTAAGTAGAAGTTTGGGGAGGGGCCATTGCTAACCCTGATCGCACAGCAAGAAGGTGGGAGCTAAGGCTAGGACCCAACCCCCACCTGACTCCACAGTCTGAAGAATGGTATTTATTCTGCTTTGACTTTTGTGTCTTTACGTGGGTGGGTCCACCTCTCTGTAGCTTTGAAGTCTGAGAGAGCAGAGACCAGACCTGCTACGCTCACCTGCATGCCCAGTGCCCACTGAGGCGGTGGGGAAATGGCAAGGAACAAAGCAGGGAAAAAAAAAAAGTTCCTTCCTGCGGAGCTTCCTTCTGTTGTAGAAGGTGGGAGGGCAGTGTGTGTGTATGGATAAACATGTATTTCGTTTAGAGTACCAATAAATACAAGTCAGTTTTGAAAGTTAGCCAGGAAAAGCCATTGGTTGTCAGGCCTTTGGGAATATTTGCCCCATCTCCATTGAGTCAAAGAGGTAACTATACTCGGGGGAAGGGACTTGTCAAAGGCTACACAGACCACTTGGTGGTCATATGTCAAGGTCATATGGATGGCCTTCCTTCTTTTTAAAGATTTTAGTGCTTACTCATTAAAAAATAATAATAATAACAGCGGGACGCCTGGCTGGCTCAGTTGGTAAACACGCGACTCTTAATCTCAGGGTGGTGAATTCAACTCCTATATTGGGTGTGAAGCCTACTTAAAAAAACAAAAAAATAAAAAAAACAACAGCTAACAATAAATTGAGCCTTTATTGCATGCCAGACTCTCTTCTCGGTGACTCATTTAATGCTCAGAACTCAAGAGCCTATTAGATAGATATATAGATACTGTTATGCCCATTTTACAGATGGAGAAACTGAGGCACAGATGTTAAGTAACTTGCCTGGAGTAAGTTAATAAGCAGCAAAGCCAGATTTAAGTTCAGGCTGCCTAAGAGTCCATGCTCTTAAGCACTGCCCTACATAGCCTATTTGCTATATGGATTATTTCTAGAAGAGTGCAAAAGGAACTGCTTACAGGGGTGGGAGCAGGGAGTGGGGCAAGGGTGTTGACATAATAAGTAAATAAATTCTATAATCTGTTAAAGGTGATAGGGCCTATGGGGGAAAAACTGAGCAGAGATATGAGGGAATTCGGTGGGATGGGGGAGCAGAGGAGTTTGTGATTTTTTTTTTTTTTTAAGATTTTATTTATCTGACAGAGAGAGAGAGACAGTGAGAGAGGGAACACAAGCCGGGGGAGTGGGAGAGGGAGAAGCAGGCTTCCCAATGAGCAGGTAGCCCGATGTGGGGCTCGATCCCAGGACCCCAGGATCATGACCTGAGCCGAAGGCAGATGCTTAACAACTGAGCCACCCAGGCGCCCAGGAGTTTGTGATTTTAAGTAGAGTGATCAGGATGGTCTAGTTGAGAAGGTGACATTTGAACAGAGATCTGAAGGAGGTGGGGGAGTGAGGCTTGTGAATGTCTTGGCAGGATGGACAACAGTGGTGGGAGTAGCCAGGGTGGGGGGGCAGAGAATGGTAGGGCCCACTACATTGCGTGGGGCATCATGGGCCTTAATGACGATTTTGGTTTTTACTTTGAGGGAGGTGGGAGCCATGGGAGAATTCTGAGCACAAGAGGGACTTGGGTTTTTGGGGGGGCAGAAGGGAAGTGAAAGGATTAACAGCTCTATTGAGATATAATTCACCTACCATAAAATTCACCCCTATAAGTACAGAGTTCAGTGGCGTTTAGTATATTCACAGAGTTGTGTCACTATCCGCATAACCAGTTTAAGAATATCCATCCCAGTAAGAAATTTTGCACCCTTAGCTGTCATCCTCCACTATCCCCCGCCCCTGGAAACTCCTAATCTGACTCACTCTCTGTCCCTATATATTGGCCTATTCTGGACATTTCATGTCAGTGGAATTATGCAACATGTGGCCTTTTGGGACCGACTTCTTTCACTCAGCCTGATGTTTTCAAAGTTCAGTCCATGGCAGCATGTGAAAGTACTCTGGTTCTTTTTATTGACAAATGATATCCCACGGTCTGGACAGACCACAGTTTTTCACTCATCAGTTGATATTTGGGTCATTTCCACTTGGGGGCTATTATGAATCATGCTGCTATGAACGTTCACGTACAAATTTTTGTGTGGATGGGTGTTTTCGGGGGTTTTCTTAGGTAGATACCTAGGAGTGGAATTGCTGGGTCATGTGGTGACCTTAACCTTTTGAAGAATGGCCATACTGTTATCTATGGTGGCTGGAACATTTTACTTCCCACCACCAGTGTGTGAGGGTTCCAATTTCGCCACCCCCTCGCTAACATTTGCTATTATCTGGGGACTTCGTCTCAAACAGGGTCCTTTCTGGCTGCTCTCTGGGGACCAGAATGAGGGAAGCCAGTGAGGAATGGTGGCTGGGCCGGAGTGTGGGCGGCAGAGGAGATGAGAAGTGACTGCACACTGGGGACAGCCGGAAGCCGGAGTTAATGGCATTTGTTACTAAGATCAGTTGTGAGGTGAGAGAGAGGGAGGGAAATCAAGAATGACCCCAAAGAGTTACTATCAGATGGTTGAGACTGCATTAGGAGAGGGTTTGGCCGGTGGAATCCAGAGCTCAGTGTTGGACGGTTGAGTGGGATACCCAGCAGACGTCCAGCTGGGAACATACAATAGGCGATGGGGTATTCGACCCTAGAGTTACTGTTGGCGTTCATTGCACATTTCCTGAATAATTAAAGCCAGAACTGAAGCCGAATCCAGGGTCTCAGTTTCCCCCTCCAAAAAATGGGCACAATAATACCACTGGCTCCTAGGCTGTCACGAGGCTGGGGCGATTCCTTTGCAGCACAGGACAGCATTGCATACCTGGAAACTAAACTTATGCGTCGGGTGTTAAGACGGCTGAGGTCTGCAGCTCCGGCGAGAACTGGAGGTTATGTACGGTTCAAGCAGCGTCGGTCAGTCCGTCTCCCCCGCCCCCCAGCGTCTGGCTGCCGTCAGGGAGGGGGGATAGGAGACTGGGTCGCCACCCTGTCTTCCCCCACTCTAAGCTGGGTTTCCTCCTTAGGGGCGGCCCGGGCCAAGACCGCTGATGGAAACCAGCTGCGGGAGGCGCGGAGGCTCGGCGCAAGCCCAGGCCCCTCCCCGGCGCCGGCAGACCCCGCTAAGGGGGAGGACGAGGGCGCCCTAGCTCCCCTCCCCCCTTCCGCAGCCGGGCCCGGGGCCCTGGCACGTCCGGCGCGCCTGATGCTTTCCAGATGTGAGCCCGGTTCCCCTCCCCCACCTGGCCCCGTTGCTCCTGCGGGGTTGGGGCGGGGGGAGTCAGGGTCCGAAACCCTCCTATGAAATCGCTACCAGGCACCTGGGCCGGTGTCCCCTCCCGGCCGGTCTCGCTTCCCCATCCAGTCGGTAAAAACCGGATTGGGGTGGGCTGACTGGCGGAGACGCTCCTTCCAGGACCTCCGCCTCTCCCCAACACCAGCCCCTCCGGGCACGACTCCGCCAGCCCACGCCCCTAATGGTCCGCCCCGGGACGTGCCCCTTCGGAACCCCGCCCCTAACCCCGCCCCTTAGGCCGCCCCGGGCCACGCCCCTGGGGCGCGCCCTGCAGGCCCCGCCTCCGCCACCATCCCCTGTGGGCCGCTCGCTGTGCGAGTTCGTCTGTCTGTTCGCTTCTGTGTCTCTGGGTGTCTGCGTTTCTCGGTCCCTGTCTCTGACTCTCTACATTTCTGTCTGTGTGTCTGTCTCTCCTAAACCCTGCATGTCTCTGTCTCTGCAGCCCTCTGCCTGTCTCTGTTGCACCTAGTCCCTAGGTCTCTATCTCCCCAAATTTCTGTCTCTGCCTCTCTCTCTGCCACTCTGCATCTCTCTGCATCTCTCTCCCCGCCTCTTTGAATTTCTCTTGTCCCAGTCCATCTTCAGTTCTCTCCCTCTGGCCTCCAGCCCCCTCCACCTTCTGTGTCCGGGTCTCCCTCCCGGGTCTGCACCCCCCGCCCGCCCACCCGGGCGCCTTGCCCTCCCAATTTCCACCTCCGCCTACGGCTTCGGCGGGCCGCGGGCGCCCCCGTGTGGCCATCAGGGGGCTGTCGCGAGAGGCCCGAGGGCTGAGTATGGGCGCCCGCCGGGGCGTGCCGAGGGCGGGAGAGACACCGTGGCTGCCCCTGGGTGACACCGGGGAATGGCGTGTGACGCCAACAGGCTGTGTGAGCGCGTACTACCGTGAGATTGCGCGTGACGCCAGGGGTTGGTGTGTGGCTGTGAGATTTTGTGACCACCAGACACAGGGTGTGACTGTGAAACCATGTGTTACACGGAGAGGTTGTGTGCGACTGTGTTGTGGGATGAGAGATGACATGCAGGTGACTGCGTGGGACCCCGTGAGGTTGGGTGTGCCTGAGACACTATTCGGGGGACTGGTTGTGACATCAAGAGACTATGTGAGAGCGAGAGATTGTGTGGCACAGTGTGCAACATGGGGCGGACGCGAGCGCTGTGCGTGTCACACGGGCAGACGATGTGTGACAGAGGGTGAGACCAGATGAGTGGGACGCACTCAGGTGGCGTGAGAAGGCGTTGTGACAGGCCCCGCGGGGAATGGGGGTGACAGAGGGACCATGTGAGTGTGACAGTGTATATCAGCCACACTGACGGACTGTGAGAAACTGTGTGACTCTGTGTGACACCGATCAGATCGTGTGGGATAGTGAGAGACTGTCACGGTGTCGTGACAGCGCGTGAGGGCGCGTGTCACTGTGCGGGGCACTCGGAGATGAGAGGATGAGCGAGGTCTTGTGCCCGTAAGCACGTGCGCCACTAGAGACTGCGGCGTGAGGGCGGGGACGGCTGTGTGCGGCGTGCACTGCGCGAAGCTCAGCAGGAGCTTGTGTGCATGACAGCGTGTGGGGGGGACAGTCTGTGAGGGACTGTGTAAGGCTGTGTGTGACACCGGGAGACCGTGCAAGAGCGAGTATGACTGTATGTGGGGGTCACTGGATGTGTGACCCCATGGAATGTCGTGTGACAACGCTCAACTAAGACGTCGTGTGAGTAACTCCATGTCACCGTGTGAGACCCTGACAAAGTGTGGGTGAAGTTGCTGTCGGGGGCGAGACAGAAGTTTCAGCTGCACGTGAATGTGTGTGAGGGACGTCTTGAGAGATTGCGTGTGACACTGGGTGAAACTCTGCACACGGGACACTCTGCGATAGGATATCTGTGCTTGTGCGAGGTGGCATTGGCGATGATGTGCCACCCTCTGAGAGATTGTGAGGGACCGTGTGTGGCGTTTTGAGGGGTCCCGCGGCTGTGTGTTCAGCGCGCCGGATGGTCGTGAGACGGTGAGGTAGTGTGCACCTCTGTGTGAGGGGCTGGGGTGGGGTGAAACAGGGGCAGGTGTGACAGGTGGGAGAGCACGTGTGATGGAGTGACAGGCTGTGCGGGACTCACAGGAGAGATCTGTGCGACCGTGGGGTAAGGGCGGGGTGTGGGGCACGCCAGGAGAGCCTTCCTGCGTGTGTGTGCGTGTGTGTGTGCGTGTGTGTGTGCGTGTGTGTGTGTTTCAGAGGGACAGAGACAGAGGCAGGGGCAGAGACTGAGAGGGGAGACTGGGAGAGAGAAAGGGGGAGGACAAGAGACACAGAACAGGAGCGACAGAGACACAGAAACAGAAAGACAAAGAAGGGGACGGACAGAGACAGGGGACCCACAGAGACAGACCCAAGGCGGCCAGGGCGCAGGGGCCGGCCGCGGTGGCAGCAGGAGGAGGCGGCCCTCAGGGGCTGCGCCCCGGGGGAGGGGGCGGGGCGGGACTGGCGGCGGGGGACCCAGACGCGGTCTCCCAGCCTCCGCCACCTGCCCGCCATCCCAGCCCGGAGCAGCAACAGGTAGGGGGCTCGGGTCTCCACCCCACAGCCGCGGTCTGTCCGCCTGGGAATGAATGAATGAATGAATGAATGGGCGAATGAATGACTTTCTACTTCTGCGTCTCCATCAGCCTGTCTCTCCCCCAGCCCCTCCAGTGGCTCCCTCTCTCTGTCCCCCTGTCCCTTCTCTCCTCTGTCCCTTTATCCCCGCTGTGCCTCTCTCTGCCCCTTCCTTTGTGCCTCTCTCTCTCCTTTCCCACTCCCTCACTCCCCTTCCCAGTCCCCCTCACCTTCCCAGTCCCCGCTCTGTCCCTTTGTCCCTTCTGTGCCTCTGTCCCCCTGGATCACTCTGTCCCTCTATCTGTCCTCCCCTCCCTCTACTCCTTCCCTTGTTTCATCCCTCCATCTCTCTCTCCCCCGCCCCAGTCTCTTTATTTCTTCCGGGCCTCAGTCTTTCCCTCTGTCACTTTGTCACTCCCTCTGCCCCTCCATTTGTCCTTCCATCCTCTCTGCCCCTCTCCCAGTTGTGCCTGGGTTACCCGCCCCCCGCCCCAGCCCTCTCTCTGGCCGCTAATGAGCAGAGGAGCCTTTGAGGTGGCCAGGGCTGGGGTGGGGGAGCTCCCCAAGGGGGCTGGAGGGGGCAGCTGCTGCCAAGGCCCTAATGAGGCCCCCTCTGCGCCTTTCCCGCCGCGATCTTAATTCCTTGTTCTCCCCGGAGTCACCGCTAATTGGCCTGGGGAGGGCCCCCCTCCTGGCTCCTGCTCTATCCCCGGGGGCTGAGGACACCTGGATCCTGATCCAGCACCTGTGGCCCTGTTCTTTGGTCCCCCCTCCACCTGCCTCTAGGTCCCCCATCCTAGGCACCCCTCCACCATCTCCCCTTGCCCCTCTCCTCCCTGTTCCTCTGTCCCTCCTTTGGCCTGCCTCTTGGTCCCCCATCTGTACGTCTCTTCGTTCCTCCTTTTTTCTGTTTTCCTGTCCCTCCCTCCACCTCTGGGCACCCCCTTCGTACGCTCTTCCATCCACAACCCTGTCGCCGGGTCCCACGACCACTGCCACCCTTACCTGGGGACCCAGACTTGCCCTAGCCCAACCCTCTCGGCCCCCCACTCCCGCCCGGCTTTTAAACTCTTCCCCGCCCTCAGCCATGTCCAACAACATGGCCAAGATCGCGGAGGCCCGCAAGACGGTGGAACAGCTGAAGCTGGAGGTGAACATCGACCGCATGAAGGTGCGGGGTGCGGGTAGGGAGGAAGGCGGGGGCTCTGGGGCTGGGGTCTGGACCTGGCGCTGTTGGGGGTGGAGCCCGGGGGAAGATTCCCTTCGGAACGGGGCCGAACCCGGGGGAGGGGCTCGGACAGGGGGCGTGGTCACAAGGGGGCGGGCCGGGTCCGGGGAGGGGCTGGGGGCGGGCCCGGGCAAGAGGCGGGGCCTTGGGCGGAGGATGGTCATCACGCGGGCGCCCGCAGGTGTCGCAGGCGGCGGCCGAGCTCCTGGCCTTCTGCGAGACGCACGCCAAAGACGACCCGCTGGTGACGCCGGTACCCGCCGCAGAGAACCCCTTCCGCGACAAGCGGCTCTTTTGCGTCCTGCTCTGAGTCTTCCCGACCGCTTGCCCTCCCCTGCCAAAGTATGGATCCAATAAACGTGGTGATTGTGGTGGTACCTGTGCTTTTGGGGAAACTGAGGCACGCCCAGGGCTTGGGGCCATCATGGGGGAACCTGTGTCCCTTCTCATCCCTTCTGAGTATGTGTGGAGTGTGTTGGGGGGTGAGGATGTGCGGGGTGTGTGGGGCGTGGTGTGTGGATGCAGAGGCTTGTGCAGGAGGAAATGAGCAGTCTGGGCTCTGACCTCCACTGAGCACTCCATGATCCTGAATTTATTTAATCGTTCCAAGAGCCCCAGAAGGCAGCTGGCTGATTGTAGAGTATCCATTTTGCAGATGAGGAAACTGAGCCAAAGGAGGTCCCTTACTCCAAGTCACACAGCTAGGAGGTAATGAGGTGAAGACTGTGGCCTCCAGTGCCGAACCCCCGAACCCCTGAGCTGGCCTCTCTCCTCTCTTGGGTTGTAGATTTTTAGGAGCCCCTGTGCCCATTGCACCTTCCTCACCCCCTGGATGATTCCACCCCCTGCCACAAGCTTACCTCACCTCTGTCCTTAGCACTGATCTCTGTTGTTCATTCATTCCTGTGGTACCTGCTCTGTGACCAGCCCCGCGCTGGGTGAAGCTGGGAACATGGTTGTGACTGAGACAGCCCTGGCCTTGCCCTCTTGGGGCTCAGAATCCAGTGGGAGAAACAGACCTGTCCCCAGAAAATGATGACCCAGAGTGGGCAGGGCTGGGGTGGGGGAGCCCAGAGGGTATACTTGACTCAGCTTAGGGATCAGGGAAGGCTTCCTGGAGGAGGGGACATCTGAGCTGAGACAGGGTGGTAATAAAACTTGGGGACCAGGAGGAGAGAGAAATGTGGCTAGAGGGAGAGGAGACAATTTAATGTGTACCACTCTTTCCTTCAACAGTTATTTCTTTGTTCCGGGGACACAGGGGTGACTAACAGCTCTGGCTCCTGCCCTGTGTTTCCCACTTCACACATGGCTGGCCCACAGGACATTTATAGCCTGCAGTTCCATTTATGTTATGTCGTCTTTTATTTATTCACTTATTTTGGGTTCTCTACTTTTGGCCTACATAATGTTTAAAAATGTTTTTGACTTGGTTGCCAAATTGAAAAATAGGAGTCTTTCACTTAAAAGTCCTTATTTCCAGCTTCTCCCAAATTGGATGTTCGGGTGACCTCAGACCCATATACCCCTCAGGTTGACCCTAGGCTGGGAGGTGGGATCTGGGCTTTCCAGCTCACCAAAGTCTCCACCATGCCCTAATGTCTCCTGCTTAAGAAGGCTGAGTGCCAGGTGTTATTTATCAGGGGCTTCTTCTAGTGGAACGTGTTATGTCTTGAATGTCTGTTGAAAATGAGATGCAGGGGACGCCTGGGTAGCTCAGTCGCTTGGGCATCTGCCTTCAGCTCAGGTCATGATCCTGGGGTCCTGGGATCGAGTCCCACGTCGGGCTCCCTGCTCAGTGGGGAGCCTGCTTCTCCCTCTGCCTGCCGCTCCCCCTGCTTGTGCTCTCTCTCTTTCTCTCTCAAATAAACACATAAAAAATCTTAAAAGAGGGCGCCTGGGTGGCTCAGTTGGTTAAGCGACTGCCTTGGGCTCAGGTCATGATCCTGGAGTCCCGGGATCAAGTCCCGCATCGGGCTCCTTGCTCAGCGAGGAGTTTGCTTCTCCCTCTGACCCTCCCCACCTCATGCTTTCTCTCTCTCTCAAATAAATAAATAAAATCTTTAAGAAAAAAAAAATCTTAAAAGAAAATGAGATGCAGATTGGGTGAGCTGTGGGTTTGGTCAATCATTTTACCAGGTTGGCTGGAGGGCCACAGAGTTAGAGACCCCTCTCCAGTCCCCTCACCCCCACTTCCTCTTTTCTCCCGACTAACACCTGTGCTCCCCAGCTTGGGGCAACGGGGGCTGGACCCCTGGATCTGGATGGAGCCGGCTCACCGGGCCATGTGTGTTTCTGGTGAGTGCTCCATTATTCACATTGGATTAGGGTCCCCTGGGCCCCAACTCTGAGCTTCCTGTTGGGTTGAGGCAGGACGAGCTGTAATTACATCTCCCTCCTGCCTCCCACCCCTCTCAGCTGGCTCCAGCCTAGTTGCATCATGTCTGTGGGAGCCCCTGGGGACACCGGGGACAGACAGAGCCAAGGATGAGCTGGGGGGGGTGGGGCTGGGGAGGAGGGATGCTGGGAGGGAAGTTGCCAGAGGATTCTGGAATTTCTCAGACCCAGCATCCTTGCATGTTAGAACCTGAAATGCAGAGGACTCTAGAATCGCAGGACCTCAGAGGGCTGGAATTCTGGAGTCTTTCGACCCTGTGGGGCTAGACTCCTGTTCCTTTGTCCAGCTAGGACCCAGAGCTCTGCACTGCAGGAGTGTAAGGATTCCTTGAGGCTCGACTGTTGGGATTTAGACCCTTTTAGCCCCGAAATCTTGGGGCTGTGTAGTGTGGATCCTCCCTCCTTCACATTCCTGGTCTTGGGGAATGGAAGTCAGGAGAAGCAAGGGGGCTGGCTGACCCAGTGTGGGGAGGGGAGGGCGGGCAGGAAGGAGGTCTACCTGGAGGAGGTGTGGGAGGGAGGCTGGGGGTGCGGAGGGTGCCAGACAGATGAGCTAGACAGGGTGAGCAGGTCCTGGGTGAGCAGCATCCACGCATGCAAACCTGGGTAATCTTGTTAGCGGGTATGACTCTGTAGTAACAGCTTCTGGTTACCCGCTGTTCTGCTCTTTCCGGCCAGCCTCGCGTGAGGTCAGCCCTGGGGTCAGAGCCAGGCCAAGAGGCAGAGGGGACCACCTGGGGAAGTGCCTGCTGCCAGCAGTCCCCTTCCACTTCACCCCAGACCCTGAGGGGCCCCAGGCTGCCCCTCCCAGGCTGTCTGCCCTTTGCACCCCACATGCTCTGAGCGGTGCTTGGCTCTGCTGAGGGGATTTGGGGGAGGAGTGGCCCTGAGCCACAGCTATGACCATCACATATTGGAATCCCATTTCTGAAGCCCCACCTCACTTAATTCTCCGATGACCCCCCAAAGGACTCTGTTTATCCCCATTTTATAGACATGGAGTCAGGCACAGCGAAGTGACATCACCTGGCCAGTTGGGGCTTGAGGTTGGAGTGGGCACCAATGGGTGAGGGTTCAGGAGGGGCTGGAGGTGTTGTGGGGGGCTTGAAGGACAGAACGGGGGTATCCCAGGGGAGGGGCCGGGCCCAGGCAAAGGCAGGGCAGGGGTGGCAGGAGGAGAGCCCCCTGGAGCAGGAACGAGAAGAAGAGACTGGTAGGTAGGCAAGGGCCCATTTGGGGTGCAGGAAAGGGTGGTGGGCAGAGACAAATGGCCTGTGTCTGAAAGCGTTGGCACCTGCCAATGAGGGACAGGTCAGGATGGACCCGCAGCAACTTCTTGCAGCCACGGGAGGGCACAGGTGGACAGGTAGGCTTGGCAGGTGTGAGCAGCTGATGGGGTGCGCGTGCACGTGCATGTCTGTGCGTGTGCGTGTGGGGCCAACCTCTTCCCAGGCAGGGCAGGGCCAGGACACCAGGGAGTCGGGAGAAGGTCAGGCCCCGGGCAAGCAGGGTCTTAGCTCGGGGGCAGGTCCGGATGCAGGCATGGGCAGGCAGCTGGAGGCACTGGTCCGCAAGCAGGTGTGGGAGAGACCCAGGGCTGCGGATGACTCAGCGGAGGACCTGCGTGCCCAGGCTCCCCTTCTGACCTTCCCCGCCACTTGGGAACATGCATCCGTCGGATGGTCCCCCTCCAGCCCCGCTGCGTCCCCCTCCCTCGGCCCCCAGTAAGTGGGTGACAGTTTGTTGAATGAATAATAACAACGCCAGCAGCTGTTTGAGGGCTTCCTGGAGGCAGGCAGGGGGAACCCGGTCTCTAATCTTCACACCACACCCCAACAAGGGCAAGGCAGCCATGTGAGGAAGAACATCAAGGCTGAGCCAGGGGAAGTCATTTTCCAGGGTCACACATCAAGTGACTGGTGAGGGGTGGAGGGGCGCTTCCAAAGCCACTCTCTTCCCCCTGCGCCAGGCAGCCCCTCCGCAAGCAAACACACACACACACACACACACACGGAGACACAGCCATAAAGCACCACAGGGGTCCACAATAAACACACATGCGCAGACCCACAACGAGGTGCGTGAAGGGACACAGATGTACAAATAGGCTGTCGAGAAAAATCACGCCCACCCACCGCCATGGTGCACACAAGCACACGCACTCACGGTGCGGTTAAAATGCTCCTGTAGGGGGCGCCTGGGTGGCTCAGTCAGCTGGGCGTCTGACTCTTGGTTTCTGCTCGGGTCATGATCTCGGGGGTCGTGGGATTGAGCCCCACGTTGGGTTCCACACCCAGCGGGGAGTCTGCTTGTCCTTCTCCCTCTGCTCCCCGCCCCATAAGTAAATACATTTTAAAAAATGCTCACTTCAGTTCCACAGGCCCCGCTAATATCACACAGACCCACGCCTGAAGTTCACGTGTCCGCGACAGCCCCTTGCACGCCCCCTGCCCTGGTATGGTGCTGGCCACTCCCCATTGTCTCTGGGGCTGTCCGCCCTCCTCTGCCCCTGTCCATGGTCCTTCTGGGGATGCCTGAGTCCTGTTCAAGCGGTGGGAGGGGAGGGAGGCTGACTCGTCTCTCGAGCTGTTCCTTCCCACAGTTCCCCCACCCCCAGCCCCGGAAGCCACCCCCTCATAGCCCAGCTGGGGTGGCCTCTCACTCCAAGGCACCTGAGAGAAGAGGACCCCTTTGTGGCTCCAGCTGTGGGCGTGGCCACAGCTGGCAGGATGCCAGGGTTCCCGGAAAGTGAGTGGAGGGGGTCCAGCACTGACACCAGCCCCAGGGACCTCTCGTTACAGTCGCGGCCACCCCCGCCTGCCCCGACGCATACAACGGGATGCCAGGGTTGCAAGGGCTCCCGGCCCCCAGTGGCACAGGGGGGTAAACTGAGGCCTGGAGGGGGGGCAGGGTGCATGAGGCCAGGCCACACTGGGCCTGGGAGCAGAGTGGACTTCCTGAATGCTCAGTGGTCCCTGGTGGGGACAGGAAGCCAGGGGGAGGGAGGCTCCAGGAACCAGAGCTACCCCGCCCCGCCCCCCAACTCCCCTGATCCTGCCACAGGACGTAAGCCCGCCAGGCATCATCCCTCATTAATATGATATAACTTCCTGAGTTCCTTCTGGTCTGCCTGGGGATTGCAGAGCACAGGGCGGTGGGGGGAACCGCAGAGCCAGGAGGCCTGAGGCCCATGCACCCAGGCACCTCTCCGAGCCCCTGGTATGGCTGGAGCTGAGGCCGGAAGCTGGGGATGCTGTGCTCATGGGTGATAGGGAGAGGGGGAAAGGAGTAAGGCAGTTGTGGTCACCGAGGGGCCTGGGTATAGAGAGGGGAAGTCTGCAGCTACCCCATGTCCAGCCCTTGGGATCCGGAGCATCCCTCCTGGACTCGGACATGATACATGTGCGCACGCGCACTCCTTGTCACAAAGAGGGCTCTGGCATGGGCCACTGGCCATGGTTGGCCGCCTGGCCCATGAAGCTGGGGTCACCCCATTGTACAGATGAGGAAACCGAGGCACACCGGCTTCTTGTTCCCACCCTGGTCATCACGTCGCAAAGAGGTGGTGGAATGGGGAGAGGAACTCGAGTCAAATGAGTGAGCCCCTGAGTTTGTAATCTCTCCATTTAAACTGCCTCCCTCAAAAATAAGGGGTGTCTGAGAGGGGCTCTGGCCCTTCTGGGTGGGGAGGCTGCATGGGAAGCCATTGACTCGGTGGACCCGGGGCTGGTGACCGCTGTGTCGGCAGCTGGGACATGTGGGCTGAGCACACGGGCCCGAGGGTGGTGGCTGGGGGTGTGTTTGGGGAGGTGTGGGGGAGATGGACGTGACAGTGATCTTGGAGTCCTGAACTTCTGTTCCTGGCGAAAATATTATTCCTGGAAGTCAAGGTCTCTGGAGCTTGGCCTGGGGCTTGGGATTGCTGGAGCCAGAAGCAAGAGGGTGGGAGGGCACTCCCCTTTGATGCTCTTGGAGGTCCTGAGGCCTGTCCCTGACAGACTGCTGGGCACCAGGGCCCTCCTCCCTGGAATCCCTCTCCCCAAGACTCGGCCGGGTCGACGGGCTTGCACCCTAGGACAGGCTCTGGGACTGGTATTCTTTCTCTAGCCTGGTCACCTCCTTCCCCAGCCTTCTGGAAGGAGTGAATTGTGTCCGGGGAACAGAAATCTCAGTAGTGCCTGAAAAACACTACATCGGGGAGGAATTTCCTGGTCATTTCTCAATCCCTGGTCAATGTCCTAACCCTGGGGCCTGGAGCCCAGAATAGATCTCAGAGGCCACCCCCAGACAGCCTCTCAGACTGGTCAGCTGTGCCCCTCAGGTCTTGTCCTGGTGCGCTCCATGGTGCGATGACTCAGTGATCCCCACGAGGGGCCACTGGGAGAGCTGCGGAAGGGAGAAGGGCAGAGACCAATGCGTGGGTCAGCGGCAGGTGGCTCAGGGATGGGACCACGAGAGGAAGCAGGGAGGGGAGGCAGAGGTAGCCTGGGCTGCACTGGGCAGGGAAGTTGGAGGGAGCGGGCCAGGGAAGGGGGGAGGGAGCGGGGGGGGTGCCCTCTGGAACAGGCAGGGGGTGGGAAGGCGGGGCAGCGGGAGGAAATGAAAAAGCCGGGGCGAGCAGGCTAGATGAGAAGGGAGGAGGGAGGAGGGAGGAGAGAGGAGGGAGGAGGGAGGGAAGTAAGGAGAAGCTGACTCGCAGAGCGGAGAGCAGGGCACAGAGGAGGGGACTGAGAGAGAAGGCAGAGGTGCGGTGAGAAGAGGGTAGAGGGCTGCTGGGGCGAGAGAGGGAGAGGCAGAGGGGGAGGTGAGGAGTGGGTAGAGGCTGCTGGGGCGAGAGAGGGAGAGGCAGAGGGGGAGACCGGGTGGGCAAGGGGTGGGGGAAAAGGACAGAACTAGGGAGAGGGCAGGACGAAGGAGAGAGGGGGAGAGAAGAGAGGGGCGGACAGACGGACAGCCAGCCGCACACACAAGGAGAACTGGGGGTGGCCCATGGGGAGGGCGGTGGGCATGAGCGGGCCTCAGGGCGCCCCCCCAGCCCCGGCTCCCCCTTACCCTCCCTCCCCCCTGGGGACCGCTCTAGTCCAGGCCGCACCAGAGGTGAGGGGGATGGCCGACTCGTGCAGGAACCTCACCTACGTGCGGGACTCGGTAGGCCCGGCCACCAGCACCCTGATGTTCGTGGCGGGCGTGGTGGGCAACGGGCTGGCACTGGGCATCCTGGGGGCGCGGCGATGCTCACGCCCCTCGGCCTTCGCCGTGCTGGTCACCGGGCTGGCGGTCACTGACCTGCTGGGCACTTGCTTCCTGAGCCCGGCCGTGTTCGTGGCCTATGCCCGCAACAGCTCGCTGCTGGGCCTGGCCCGGGGCCACCCCGCTTTGTGCGACGCCTTCGCCTTCGCCATGACCTTCTTCGGCCTGGCCTCCATGCTCATCCTCTTCGCCATGGCCGTGGAGCGCTGCCTGGCCCTCAGCCACCCCTACCTCTACGCTCAGCTGGACGGGCCGCGCTGCGCCCGCCTGGCCCTGCCCGCCATCTACGCCTTCTGCACCCTCTTCTGCTCGCTGCCCCTGCTGGGCCTGGGCCAACACCAGCAGTATTGTCCTGGCAGCTGGTGCTTCATCCGCATGCGCTCCGCGGAGCTGGGCGGCTGCGCCTTCTCGCTGGCCTACGCCAGCCTCGTGGCCCTGCTGGTGGCCGCCACCGTCCTGTGCAACAGCTCGGTCACCCTGAGCCTCTGCCGCATGTACCGTCAGCAGAGGCGCCACCAGGGCTCGCTGGTCCCCGGCCCCCGGGCAGGGGAGGACGAGGTGGACCACCTCATTCTGCTGGCCCTCATGACGGGCATCATGGCCGTGTGCTCCCTGCCCCTCACGGTAAGTCCCCTCTGCAGTCGGGGCGGGTGGCCGGGGCGGGGCGGGGGGAAGCGGGGGGGGGAGGGCAGCACCCAGCTCCAACCTCCAGCGGGGGGGCCTAGTTCCCAGAGCGGGGACGCTGAAGCCCCAAGAGGTCAGAGGTTTTGGGCGCGGTCCGACAGCTCCCAACTTTCTGGAGAGGTCTCTCCCCATTTGCTTCTGCCCCACTGGACGCCTCCTGAGCCCTCGGCTCCCCCCCTTTTGTATCTCCGGCACCCCCCCAGACACACCCCAACCTTGCCGCACCCCTGTAATGGTAATAAGATCCACCAGTCCTTGAGCCCTTGTTCTGTGTCTGTGGTTTACAAATTCTCTCTCAGATCATCTTCAAATGACCTTAGGCACCCATTCCACAGCACTTAGCAAGGAATGGACCCAAGTTCCTGTCCGGTCCCTATTTTTACAGATGGCTTCTCTACAGTCACACAGAGCCAGCTCTGGACCTCAGGCTTGTCTGATCGCAGAGTCTGATTTCCCCACTACCTCCCGCCCCAGCACCCCGCCCCCCCACCTCTGCCAGGGACTCTCCAGGCCTTGCCCCTTTCGGGCAGAGCTCCTGCCTGCCTCCCAGGAATTGAGCGGGGCAGCCCCCAGTCATCACCCCTCCCCCACCCCGCCCTGTACTCTGGGCCTCCAATTCTCTTTCTGTAAATGCAAGGGCTGGTGGTCAAAGCTTTGGGGGGATTACGGATGACTCACAGGCTGGAAACTTGGAGAGAGACACGCGGCCATAGCCCCAGGACTCACCCACACAACCTCCGCTCTGTTCCTCTAGGCTAGTGGTTTCCTGGGGCTTCCTTTCCCTCTGCTCCCCGATGCGTCTCTCACTTACTTTTCATCTTATCTTATTTCCTTCCCCTGCTGAAGGGCACCCCTCCCTCATTCCTGCTAGTAAGCACGTGGAAGGAGGGGAGCGAGGGTGGGGTGGGTGTGCGGTGGGGGTCAGAGGATTCCTGGGTGCTTCCTGATGCCCCCGCCCTGCCCCCAGATCCGAGGCTTCACGCAGGCTATCGCCCCGGACAGCAGTGAGATGGGGGACCTCCTTGCCTTCCGATTCAACGCCTTCAACCCTATCCTGGACCCCTGGGTCTTCATCCTTTTCCGCAAGGCTGTCTTCCAGAGGCTCAGGCTCTGGTTCTGCTGCCTGGGCCCCAGGCCTACCCACCGCGACTCGCAGACACCCCTCTCCCGGCCCGCCTCCGGGAGGAAGGACTCGAGGGCTCCCGCTGCTCTTGGGGGGAAGGAGGGGAACTGGGTACCTTTGTCAGCCTGGGGCGAGGGGCAGGAGGCACCCGTGTCTCGGGAGCAGCGAGCTGGTAGCACCGTGGGAACGTCATCCAAAATGGGGTCCGCAGCCGCCTGCTCCCCCTGCTGACATCTGCTGCCCATGATCTCCTGCCCGGTCTTCTGGGAGCAGAAGCCTGAGGCTCAGGGGCACAGCTGCCGGGTGGACGAGCAGAGATGAGACCCTGGAGTCCTTGCCTGCCAGAATCTTGAACCCCTGAATGCGGGGTGGGGGGCGATCAGCTGCTATTTCCCTTTTTCTCCTCGTCCAGGGTGGCCCCGACAGGCTCTGGTAGAGAGGGAGGGAGACAAGGAACGTTTATCCTGGAGCACAAAAAGAACACTTCTCTCAAAATAACCAGGGGCCCGGCCGGCCCAGTCTGGCCCTCGCTTGCCCATCCATCTCGCTGTCTAAATATTTAGAAGGCAGAAAAGTTTCCCAGAAGCTTCTGTGCGCCCAGGTCAGCTCTGGTTCGGGTTCTGGCTCTGACCCTCATCCATTCAGGGTGCCTTGCTGCCCACCCCAAGCCCCCCCCAGGGGACAACCCGGCCTTCTCCGAGGCCACTCCAAAAGCCAGCCCCTCTCTGCCTCCTGGGAGCCAGGGATTCTTGGACCAGCTCCCGGCCTCCCCTCACTCCTGATTTCCCATCAGACTTGGAAGCCCCCGCCCCCTCAAGGGGGGAGGCCAGAGGAAGGAGAGACTGCTGCATTGTAAGTAGCCTTGCTGGACAGTGCCTGGGAATCCGCATGGCTTGGTAGGCTGCAAGATGTGGGCCGTGGGGGCCCGGGTGTGTGTGTGGGGTGACCGGAGGACAAAGGCATGGGAGTTACGGATCCCAGGGACCCCTCCACCCCCCCGGGGGACACAGCCTGTCCCTGGAGGAGGAGCTGTGGCTCATACACAAAGCCCGCCCTCACATCCTGTGTCCTCCAAGCCCTCGCAACAAGTTCATTCATTCATTCAACAGCGAGCGGGCCCTGACTTGGCAGGTGTTGGAGATAACAGACCGGTCCCTGCCCCGCCCTGGACTCCGCTGGGGTGATTTCCAGCCTTCGGGCTTTTCCTGCCCTCAAGGGAGACCCAAGATCAAGGGTGCTTGGGACGGAGCTGACTGGCAGGAAGGGAAGTGGTGTTTAGGGTAACCCGGAAAGCCCTTTTCTCCCTACCCACCCTCCCCCCCCCACCCCGCCCCACCCAGTTCCCCTTATGCGGTTGCTCCAGGGTTGAAAGCACTTGATCCGGGGTTAAAAGGGTAAATGTGAACCTGGGGACAGGCCTGGTAGGGAGGCATGGGCCTCTGGAGAGATAACAGCACCTCACATCAGTGAGTCCTGGGCCCTGATGTCCTTGGAGCCTTTCCACAGAAGCTGGAAATCAAGGTCCAGAGAGGGTAATCGCCAGTCCTAGGTCACACAGCGAGGAGGAAGCACGGTCTGAGGGGGAAGCTGACCTTTCTGTCTCCAGAAGCCAGCTCCCTTGTTTGGCCAGGGGCTTTGCCTCTCTGTGCCTTGGCTTCCTTTGGTGCAGAATGGCGATCATAATCTAGAATTCAGTTTACAGGGGGGTGTGGAGGATTAACTGATTCCCTCTGAGAAGCAGCCGAGCACAGGGCCTGCCTGGAATAAAAACCACAAAAATGTTACTGTTACTGCAATCCTGTCGTTGCTGTTGTTATCTGTGGCTACTGGGCAAATGTGGGCTGAAAAAAAGCAACATTTCGCTCCATTGGTCTTTCGACCGCTATGATTCAAATCACGTTACAGAAGGACAAGGGTGTGTCTGGGAGAGTTAAAAATTGGTCAGGATGACTGGTTTATTGGGTATGGGTTTCCTTTTGGGGTGATGCAAATGTTCTGGAACCCAATAGCGCTGTGGGTTGCATAACATTGTGAAGGTACTAAATGTCTCTGAATTGTTCATGGTCAAATGGTTAATTCTATGTTATGGATACTTTGCCACAATAAAAAAAATGTGACACTAAAAAAAAAATTGAGGGTGTTTAGAAACTTTTATGAGTCTTGCCAGAGTGACATACTGGTTGAATTTGGTAATGAAAAAGGTTGACCTGTACAAAAACCCAAACGGGGCAAGAAACATCAGGTGGAGTCCGGCCTTTGTCGCCAAACCTGGCCCAGCTTCAGTGGGGACAGACCCAGAGGGCCTCCTCGGAGGGTGGTGGGGAAAGGATGGGGTAGGGGGAGGGGCCCCAGAGGGGCATTTGGAGCGAGAGGCCAGAGAACGGGGCCTGCCTGCCTGTCCAGGCAAGACCCCCAGGGGGCGCTCGCCTCCACTCTTTGTGCCGGCCCAGAAAGTGGGTCAGTCTGTCTCTCTGGCCTCTCAGGGCTCACTAAATGAAGGTAGCACAGGGCTGGGCATTCGAACCTACAGCATCCAAGCCTCAGGTGGGTGCTATTATCATCCCCATTTTCCAGATTTGGATTAAGGGGAAGTGAGGATTCAGCGCGGAAGCTGGTTTTCTGCGGGCTTTCACCGGCCAGGCCTAATATCTCAAGAATCCATCCGCCCTCGGGATCCCCCTGTATAGTCGCAGACCCCCCACCGCCTCTGGCCTGGATGTGTACACTTTCTTCCAGCTCGGGGGTTCGCAAGCATTTCCCGCCCCATCTATCTACACGCAGCCCCTGGGGGAGGATTTGGAAACTCCTCTCCTAGCTGGTGTCCCGACCCCCTGAGCGGCCGTGTGTCCTCTCCGCTAGCTCCTGGAGTCCTCTCTGAGCGGTCGCTCCCCTGATTGCCAAACTCCGAGGGCCCCCACCGCCTGGAAGCCGAGGGCCAGCTCCCTCGCTCCCTGCTCAGCCCCAGCCAGACAACCGAGGATTCTCCCAGAGCCTGTGCGTGACCTGTCTGGCTTCCGCCTCTTTGCTGATGGAGCTCACCCTTCCTGAAACAGCGTTTTCCCTTCGCCGTTCGTCACAAGCACCCTGGCCCTTCAGGTCCCGCTTAAACTATTTCTTCTTCTTTTTTTCTTTAAAGATTTTATTTTTAGGTCATCTCCACACCCAGCGTGGGGCTCGAACTCACAACCCTGAGATCAAGACTGAGCCAGCCAGGCGCCCCTATTCCTTCTCCTTGCAGACTTATTCGCATCTATCTCAGGCACTTGGGGCACTTTTGGGCTCCATGACGGTCCTCCCTGCAGCCTGACCTGGCGCAGACATTTGCTCATTCACTCAGCAGGCTCTTATTGAGACTGTGATGCGGGAGACACAGCGGTGACAGAGACAGCCCTGGCCCTCTCTCCTGGGGCTCTGAGTCCAGAGTGGGCAGAGCTGCGAGGTGGGGTGGGGTGGGGTGCAATCTAAGGGGACATCAGGGAGGGCTTCGTGGAGGGGATGGCAGAGTGGGACCTGAGGACTGGAAGAAGGTGAGCCCAGGAACTGTGCTCACGGATCTGACTCTGACCTCCTAGCCTCTTACTCATTCATTAACTCAACAATTCCCTGGAATCTGCCCCGGGGGCCCAGGCTGCTCTGTACCTGCTGGGGATACAGCAGTGACTGACACGGCCTTGGCCTTCTCTCACTCACATTTCAGTTGGATGACAACTTAATAATCACAGAACTAAGTATTCCAATAAGCAGAAAAAAATACAAATTTGCGAGCTGGGATATGCGCTGAGAGCATAGCCGAGGGGCCTGCCTAGCATGGAGTGGGCGTCAGGAAGCGAAGGAGACTTTGTGCATTTATCACTTCGTTTTATTCATTTTGGACTTCCTAGAACTGGGCCCGGCCCACAGATGGGACTCAAGCGCGCGCGTCCGTACGCGCGCGCGCGCGCGCACACACACACACTGGCGGGTCCCCAGGAGTGGCAGCTCTCTGGGGCCTTCTGTAGTCACTGCCCCACCTGCTGGTCACATGGGGAGTGACATTTAGAAGTACTCCCAGTGGCCACGACCCTGGGGGGGGGGGGAAGGGAGGGAGCCCTGGGTAGGGCACCTCCCACTGTGTCCCTCGGCTAGTCGCCCGCTAAGGACAGATGTGAGCTGGTCCAGTGGCCCTGAGAGCCGGAACTGGAAATGATCCCCACTCTCAGCATCCCGCTCTGGGCTGGAGTTCACTCCCTCAGGGCCTGCCCCACGTCCATTAGAAGCTCCGAGTGCCGTCTATGTGTCTTTGATTAATAAAGCATGGGAAAGAGAAGTCATGATTATTTAATAAGGCAGCCTGTCCAGGAGTAAAAGTCTTTCAAAACATAGGGCCCAAGGGGGAAAACTAATGATAGGAGCTAGAGTCACGCAGGCAGCGTGGGGCGTTTGGGATCCAAACGATCTGGGGTTTTGAGACCCAACTCAGCCACTGCCAGGAAGTATGGTACAAGAGCCTTTACCTGCCCGGGGCCCCCAGTTCTCTACTGTCAGATCTCCGTACTTATTTCACGCCTATGCGCACCCTCCATGGCCTGCGTGCCACCCGAATGAGACAGGTCTAGAAAGTGGTTGGCACAACCCTCTGAAGTGGGTATTTTCATGATCTTCCTCCTATAGGGTCATTATTCATCTCCATTTTGCAGACTAGTAAACTGAGGCCCAGAGAAGTGAAATCACTGCCCCAAGGTCATCAAGGAGCGGGTGGCAGAGGTAGACCTTGAGGGTTAGGGAGTGCACAGACTCACGAATGAGTGCTCACATGGGGCTTGGAGCCCAGTTCTGTGGGTCACCAGAACTTTTTCTCTCAACCACGAGACTAGAATTTTACACAGGGGTCCTGGCAGCTCAGAGGGCAACTCCCATCTTAGACCTGACCACTGTGACCCCAGACTCAGCCTACCCCTCCCACTGGCTTAGGCTCTGGCTCTGGCCTGCCTGAAGTCAGTTTTATTTATTATTTTTTTAAAGATTCTATTTATTTATTTGACAGAGCGACACAGCGAGAGAGGGAACACAAGCAGGGGGAGAGGGAGAAGCAGGCTTCCCGTGGAGCAGGGAGCCCGATGCGGGGCTCGATCCCAGGACCCTGGGATCATGACCTGAGCCGAAGGCAGATGCTTAACGGCTGAGCCACCCAGTCACCCCTGCAGTCAGTTTTAAAAGTCTAATGGAGGGGAAGCTGAGAGCCTGGACTGCTTGGGGTCAGCTCTGGTTCAAATTCCAGCCCTGCCACTTTTGAGGTTTGCCTCAATAACCTGGAGTAGCCTCTTCACTCTTCTGGGCCTCAGTTTCCTAGTCTGCATTCACAGCGTCTGGCCCAAACGGTTGCTTGCAGGACTCACCCGCATGGGGGCTGAGAGGTGCGCCCGCGGTGTGGGAGCCTCCAATAAAGACTGAACAGCGCTTGCTGTACCCCATGGCGAAAGCAAGTTTTTTTTTTTTTTTTTTATTCCACTGGATTCGGTTTCTGCTTCCACCAGCCCAGCCGCTGTGGTCGCGTGTGAGCAGGTCGCAAGTTAGACAGTGTCCGTTAACCGTTCATTCCCTGCACCCCTGAACGGGTGAGCGGATGGGATTTGCAGTTGGGGGCAGGGCTTCTTTATTTTGGGAAAAGCCCCCAAGGATTCTATGCCTTCCCTACAGAACCACTGGGCCCCAGGCCTTTCTTCTTCACATCCCCACTTGTGGCAGGGAAGTGAAGGGGCTTTCTGCAGTTTGCACATGTTCTGGGTTGTTTCAAATCTCCTGTCCCGGGCCCTCTCCGGGCCCTCTCCGGGGAGCTCACTAAAGCTCTGTGAGCTCAGGTCCCCAGGGTGTGCAGGCCGCTTGACTGACATTGACTCATTCAATGGCACCCCTTCCCCAGAGCACCCGGAGAGTCGCCAACCAGGGTCTCACCCCCAGGGTCTGCGTTCTTGCTGTTCCTCTGGATGACGCCCCTCCCTCCCACTGTGTGAGTGCTCAGCCTTCAGGTCTCAGCTCAGCGGGCTGCTCTCGTGGCCCTGGACCGGCCAGTCCTCATGGCGCATTCATTCATGTGACGGACACGCTGGTCTCCGCGCTTCTGTGCTCTGCCCCCTCCCCCCCGCCCCTGGGCCCCAAGGTTGATGGGCTGCACGGCCAGATCAGCATCCAGCTCAGAGGTCCCCTCTTGACTGCCATGACCAGGACAAGGCTCCAGGATGAGCACGCAGGAAAGGCTCTCCCAGGGCCGGGCTGCAGGGCCCACGCAGGGAGCAGGCCCAGAAACAGAGACAAGAGGGGAGGAGCCACGTCAGGTAGTCACTGTATTTTATTGGAAAACATTGATATATATTTTTCTTCACAGCTTGAACTGAACACAATATTGCCCGGTTTAAAAAAAAAAAAAAAAAAAAAGAAAGAAAACCAAAACCAAAACCAAAACACTCCAAAAATGTCCACAGCCTCACGCCTACCTGCCCTTACCCTCAGCTCTTGGCTGGGTCTCCCACTACGCCCCTTCCTCCCCTCCCCTCCCCCGGAGGCTGGGTGCCAGAGGGTGGATGAGGAGATTCTCAAAGCTGGGCAGGTCCCAGGAGAAGCCACTTGAACAACCTGGGTGGGGTGGGGGGTGGGGCAAGATGAAATGAACAGAAAAAGGAAAAGAAAAATCCAGACGACCGAACTGCCCACATTGACGTCCTTGTCCCAGAGGCGAAAATCAGAAGCAAGGTCACGGATCATGCTCTCCGCCGGGGGAGTGGGGGGGCAGGCAGGCGGGCGAGGGGGGAGAGGGCACAGAGACAGCACAGGTGTTCAGGAGCCAACCGAGTCACCACGGAGAAGCGGGAGGGGCCGGCTGACCAGGGAGCAGAGCTGCCCTCGGCCACCAGTCCCCCGGGCAGCTAGCCCACAAGACTGTTTTATTGCAGGTGTGTTCTCTCGAGAGCATGGCGGGCCTCATCTTCCCTCTCCCACCCTTCAGCTAGCCCGGCATGGTTTTTGACAGGATCAGTTTTAAGGGGCATAAAGAAAAAAACCAAAGGATAACCTGTACATGACAAAGCAACATCCCCACATCCGCTCCAACGAGGGGACCTCGGTGCGGGCGGGCAGGTGCGTCACGGAGGAGCGGCTGGGACGTTAGCACCAGGTATTCACAGAACAGCTCGAGATCGCTTTAGAAACATGGGCACGTACAATTTGTAGAGTGACCAGCTGAGCAGCCCCCACCCAGCCCAACCTCAGGAAGTCAATCAGATGGTTTCAGAATAGCAGCCAGTGGGACCTGAGTGGTGTTCGCTCTATCCGTCCCCTTCTGTGAGTCGGCCCCCTCCAGTGGTAAAAAGAACGCCAGCTTCCAAGACTCCCTTGCCCCTCGACCCTGTCCTGGACCATATCCAGTCAACACCACAACCCCTCAATTCCCCCCAGTCCTTCTGGAATGCCTCTCTTGGCACCCCTGCCCCGAAAGGTTGCTGGGATGTGCACACAGAATCACAGGGCTGGTTGCATGCAACAGCAAAAGGCATGCTCTTCTGCCTGGGCGAGGCCTCATCCCCTCCCTCGCAGGCCCTGGGACAGGGCTGGCAGCCACCCCAGCACCCAAAATAAGATGACACACGAAAGGAAACAAACCAAAACAGAGGAGAGCCACCCGGGCTGGAGGAGGAGGGCAGAGGCTCCCCTAAGGGGAAGGGGGCTTCATCTTATGAATGCATCAGGCCTTGGAAGATGTGAAGTGGGGAGGGCAAAAGGAAGAGATGAGGGGCATGGGAGGAGACTCAAGGAGGGAGAAAGAGCAATCATGCAGCTTGGGACAAATCTTTTGTTGCTTTATCAGATTCTCAGTCAATCAACTGGTGTTTGCTAGAACCGGGGAACGCAGGGGAGTGTTGAAGAGAGCGCGCGCGCGAGAAGAGAGAGATCACGAGAATGGGCATCACCAGCTGCCCAGGGGCCTTCACTTGGCAGTCATCATCTGTACAAACTCTGTGAAGCCAAACAGAGAAGGAGCAGGTCAGCCGGCGAGTGGGCCGAGCCAGCCGCCCTCTGACACGAGGGGCCTGGGGCTCGTTCCTGACGCCGCGACTCGCGCTTGCAGCCGGGGAGGTGGGGCCCCGGCGACCGCTCACCTTCGTAATTGACCTGGCCGTCTCCATCGATGTCGGCCTCTCTGATCATCTCATCCACCTCCTCGTCAGTCAGCTTCTCACCCAGGTTCGTCATTACGTGACGCAGCTCAGCAGCGCTGATGTAGCCATTGCCGTCCTGGGTGTGGGGACAGGGGAAGGCTCTGAGCGGGAGGCTCTGCTGGGGGCGGGGGCGGGCGGGAGCGGCAGCAGGCAGGGGAAGGGGGCCTCCTGAGGTCGCAGGGCAATGGCGCTGGCACTGCAATCCAGGCCTGGGGAAGGTCCCCCCCCGAGCTCTGTCCCTCCGCCGGAGTCCCGGAGCCACTGTGGCAAGCGACTACCTACCTTGTCAAAGACACGGAACGCCTCTCGGATCTCCTCCTCGCTGTCCGTATCCTTCATCTTTCTGGCCATCATGGTCAGGAACTCCGGGAAGTCAATGGTCCCATTCCCTGGAAGGTGGGGAAGGGAGTCGGGAATGCTCTCGGCCCGGAGCCTGGGAGACCACCCCAGAGCCCTGGCAGAGGAAGTAACGGGCCTGGACGTCGCCCCGAGGACGGCTCCAGGGGGTCACGAGACGCGACCGAGAACAGAGCCCCCATACACCCGCTCCGTGGGGCTCACCATCTGCATCCACCTCATTGATCATGTCCTGCAGCTCTGCTTCGGTGGGGTTCTGTCCCAGGGATCTCATCACTGTCCCCAACTCCTTGGTGGTGATAGTTCCATCTCCATCCTTGTCAAAGAGGGAGAAGGCCTCCTTGAACTCTGGGGTAAGAGAGGGAAGGAATCAGAGGTCAAGGACCACAGGGAAAGCCCTCTGTGAGAGAAGGTAAAGGGAGTCCTGTCGGAAGGAGCCAGAACAAGACTTCCAATCCAGGCCCCCCGCTTCGGTGCTCAGGGCAGACCCCTTCCTTCCTTCGGTCAACGTTTACTAAGCACCTACTCTGTGTCAAGGAAAGCTACCTGTGGGGCCAACCTGGCTCGGTGAGCACAGAGGGGAAACAGGCTGAGAGCCGTCCTCAGAGAATTCTACATTTCTTGCTGGTCCCTGGCTTCGACCTCTCCCTCCAATGATGAAATGGACTAATGTCACGGGATGGACAAGAGCTGAGAGAAATCTCCATCTGAGGTCTGCCAGCCAAGGTCACCCGGCTGGGACGGGAAGGGGAGGCTGCGAAAGCCTTCGGGGGTACTCCCAGCCCAGCTCCCCGAGCCGAAGCTGCCGGCTTCCGGAGGAGGAGCCGGGCGGCCGCGTGTGGTGGGGTGCGGGGGTGCGCAGCGGCAGAGCGCGGCTGGCGGGCGGCGCGTGGGCTAGGTGGGGGGATGGAAGGAGAGGGGACGGCTGCCAAGCCGGGATGAAGAGCTAGTGGCGCCGAGTGGGAAGGCCACAGCTGGGGACGCATCGGGCGCGGGGAGAGAAGCACGTGGCTGTGGCCCTCCCACTGGGCCCATTTTGGCGCCGGTGCTCCCTACCCCCAAACCCTCAGAGAACAGATGCCTGGCAGCCTATTCCCAGAGAGTGTGGGCTGGGGTGAGGTGGTGGACAGTTTGCTAATGGGGACAGGGTGGAGAGTGGAGTCTGTGTTTGTGTCACATGAGGGCAGAGTCGGGGTGTGGGTGGCAGGTGCAGCGGGAGACACGCACACAGCCGAGAAGCTGTGTCCCCGAGCCTCGGGGTCACAGGGAGAGGTGTCTCCTTGGGGATGCCAGGACCTCCCTGTGCTGAGGCCTGGTTGTTCTCGTGGAGGGCACGGAGTGGGTCATGGGGACACCCTGAGCTCATGATCACTGAACAACGAGGTGGCGCTCCAGCTTTCCTCGGTGGGTCTCCATGGCCACTGGGGGCCAGAGTTTAGAAACTGAAGGTGTGACTGTGCGCTGGGGGGTGGGGGACGGGAGGAAAGGACAGAAGGCAAGTCCACTCCTGCCTCGTCCCGCTTCAGATGCGGGGCATTCAATACTTATCACGCAGCCTGTCGGACGTGACAGCAAAGCTGGGGTTGGGGCAGCTGCTGGGGCCCAGGGCCCACTCCGTGAATCCTTCCTCCTGTCTGCTCTGTGCTGGCCCCTGATTATGGAGAGAAACCGAGAGCTGGTTTCTCTCCTCAGCAGCTCACGGTCTTGGGAGAGGGAGACTGAGAAGCCCACCGAATCACAGGTCAGTTCCTGTAGCGGTGACCTTTCTGGGGTGGCTACAAAAATGAATTACATGGGATTCCAGAATTTCTTCTGGCTTACTGGGGGATATACTACCATTCCTTTATTCATTTATTTGGCCAACAAAAATTTACAGAGCACCTACTGTATTCCGGGCACTGGAGGTACAGCAGGGACCAACAAAAACAAAGCCCCGAATTCAAGGAGCTCACATCTAGTGACAGGAGATACAGCAGGTGAAGACAGAAAAGACTGCCAGACAGTGAGAGAGGCTACGAAGGAAACCCACAGAGTGACAGGACCGAGGGTCCAGGAAGGCCGTCTGTCGGGGCCGGGGAGTTAGGGAAGGCCTCTCCAAGGTGCCATCCGAGCGGAGGCCCAGATGATGGGAAGGAGCTGCTCGTGCAAGGAGCTGGGGAAGAGTCATTTCTGGCAGAGGAAAGTGACTGCGAGCACGTGCAAAGGGGAGTGCAAAGCACAGGCAAGTGCAGAGGTGGGAGTGACAAGCCATCTCCTGGGTGGCTCCTAAAGTGGGACAGGAGCTCTGCAGCCCCACGGGGAGGCTCACGTTCGGAGCCCAACTGGCAGAAGCTGGGACAGAGAGCCAGGTTCACCCTGCAGCCACTGAGCAGTGAAAGGCCCCCGATGACCCACGGCCAGGGAGGAACAGAGTTTTGGCATCTGGTAGATGCCTGGCTCCGGACCCTGGGGGTTTGGTGTCACTGGGGTGCAGTGTGCTCTTATCCACGGTTCCCAACGTTCTAAGCACAAGGCCCAGCATTAACTGAGGTAGGGGCCACACGAGTTCATCTGTCAGATGCCACTTCTGGCCGGAGTAAGATTTGACTGGGGATGCAGAGGCCCTCCCAAGGCAGGAGGAGGAGGAGGGTAGGCAAGCTCACCTGCGATCTGCTCCTCAGTCAGCTGGTCAGCCTGGAAAAGCGAGAAGGAGAGAGTCAGTCACCAGGCTCGCCAGCCATGGTCCGCACGTCCTGCCTGCTCAGCCCAGCCCCCTCTGGTGAGGCCGGCTCCGCAGGGCATCCCATGCACCTGGGCCAAGGGGGTGCATGCCAGGGTCAGGGTCTGCAGGACAGCCAGGTTCTGGGGGAAAGTCTGGTGATTCATGAAGTTGGGGACTAAAGTGGACCAGAAACCCAGGCCTGCCTGCTACGGGGCCATTAAGTTGCCCAGACCCAAGGGCTTCCAATCCTGACCCAGTGCTTGGGAGCCACAGTGGGTGGGGAGACATCCTGCCCCAGCCCCAGCCCAGCTGAGCCCGCACAGCACGGGTTTGTGTCTCCGCGTCGCCGCTGCCGCCGCCGAGAGCCCCAGAGGCTGAGTGAAGGGAGCAGTTGCCCTAGAGGCCTAATCAAGCAGCTCTGGAAGGCTCCAAACTGAAGCAGGCCAGTCCTTGGGTAGGACGGAGGGAAGATGTCTGGGGCTCTTTGCTAGTTTCTGTGTCACCTATTTGGACGCAGCAGGTCCAAGCACAGTGGACGCAGCCGGCCAGGATTCTCCTAACTGGTAGCTCCGAATTGCCCCGGGTGCTCGAAAGAACCCTGCTCAGGCCAGAGGCAGCCGCTCCACCCCTCCCTGCCCGCAGGGCAGGCGCAGGGCACCGTTCGGTTCTGTTTCTTTGGGGCAGGAAGGGCCAGTGGCGGGGAGGGGACCGCAGTGAGCGGCAGCAATGGCGGCAAAGGCTGGAGGACTGAAGTCAGCTTCCCCAGCTTCGCTGCAGTTTTTAACCCCTTCCAGCCCGGGCCACTCTGGGGACTGGCCAGTTGGTGGCAGGCAGCCCTTGCTGCCTGCGGGGTTCGGGGGTGGTGGGGGAGGGGAGAGGCCCAGACTCGCTTTTTTGGCACTGGTGTCCTCCGGAGGAGCTGGGCTGGGGGGGGCGAGTCCCAACATTTAGCTCTAGGCCCCAAATGCAGGAATTTCCCCTGGTTTTGGCAAATGCTGCCAAGAGGGCACCACCCTGCCCGGTGCCCAGACAACCGTCCCCTCCTTTACTCCCTCTTACAGTCAGGGGAAAGGGGCTGCACGTCCACGGCAGGGCTCTAGCCTTGAGGCTGAGGGAGCCCTCAAAACTAGTGCAAACTGTCTGCACAGTGGTTCCAGAGCTTCCACTGGAAGCTAGCAGTGACCCTCCCACCCCCACCCCCACCCCGTCCCAAATACTAAGAACCGGTCACATAAGAACTGGTCTAAAATGTCCTTTACCTTTTTTTTTTTTTTTTTAATCTAAGGGAAAAGGAACTTGAGGCCAAGCCCCAAAAAGGCAGAAGGGGAGGGGAAATCGAAGTGATGAGGACAGAGGAGAGAGGGCTAAGAGAGGAGGGAAGAAGGAAGGTAGAGAAGGAAAAACACCACACACGCACATTCCGGAAAAGGCCAAAGTCTAAAGGGAAGGTTAGGAGGCCAAATGGAGATGCTTCTGCATTGCCTTCACACAAGACGCGGGGCTGCTGGGCTCTAAACGCCAAGCCGGCAGCTCCGGCCCACGAGCCCCCTGCTCTGGCCGCTTCCCTTGGCTCCCACGGGCCGAGAAGCCTGGTCGTGACACCCGAGGAAGCTGCTGGGGGAAAGCGAGAAGACAGGATGGGCTTCTGGTTACCAAGGCCAGGCAATGCCAGGGGAGAGGGAAAAGAACCGAGGGCAGAGGGACAGTGTGGGGAGGAGGGCTGCCATTCCATCTGCTGCTCAGCCTGGCCCGGAATGGAAGGAGCCAGCCCGATCGGGGCCCTTCCCACCCCCACCGCCCCACTCCGCAAGAAGCCCAACTGTTCCCCCCTTTGGGCAGCACCGTCAGGGTCTGGGACAGGTGGCCCCGCAGGCCCAGGAGTGGCTCTGAAGGCCCATGGCTGCCACTCCCGGCCGACAGGCACGGAGGAGGCATGCCACATGGCCACCCGGGGCTGCTGCAAACAGGCGTGGCTCTGCCTCCTCCTGGTTAGGAGACCCTCTCCTCCACCCCCTCCACCCCCACCCCCGCCGGGGTGGAGAAGCAAAGGTCCCAGCTCCGAGCTATAGCCCTCAAGGCATGGCCGCTTGCCCACAGAACTGATCACCCGGGAAACTGTCCTCGCCAGGGACCCCTTCCCGGGATTTCTTCCCTTTCCAAATCTGAAGATTTTCTGCTTTCATCAAAATTTGGAATTCCCTTTCCCAACCTGAAGATTTTCTGCTTTCACCAAAAATAACCCAGCTGGTCTCCTTCCTTACCCCTCATCTTCCTTCGGCTCCAGCAAGGGGCCGGGCAAGAAAAAAAGCCCTGGGGTGGGGGAGGGAAGAGGGTATTATTTCTCCGGCCTGACCCAGCCCCCAGGCAACGCCAGAGAGCAGTGTTAGATGAGATCAGAAACCAAGGCCAGGGCCCCTCACCCGGGCCAAGGAGGAGCCACAGTGCTCAGGCCAAAGTCCAAGGCCGGTTACCAGGGACTTGTCCCACCCATACCTTGCTGATCACAAGTGGGAAGAGACACTAGCTGCGGCCAAAGCTCTGGTCCTATGTGGGAGGTGGGGGGCCTCCTGGCATTGGCCAGCAAGTACTTGAGGGCCCCTTCAGCGAGGTCGTACTGGGGGAAAATGGGGCAGTGGCAACCGGAGCTACCAGGTCTGTGTCAGCAAGTATGAGATCTGATCCACAGCAGCGGCTGCTTGTTCTCCCCGGCCTTGCCAGGGAGGAGGGCTGCGCACGGTTCCGAAGCTGAGCCTGGGGGGGCTGTGAGTGTTGTGGGTGGCAGGGCGCAGGAAAGAACTAGTCGGCTGGGTTTCTCTCAAAGCTCCAGCTGTGCGAATTAACAGAGGCACCCAGTGAGGGGCCCCGAACGGAACAAGTGGCCCTCAGGCAGATGACGGGGTCCCTCTGGAGGTCCTCTCTGTTCAAGCTCTGCAGCCCCCCACCCCGAGGCCCCGGGAACAGGCGTCCGATTGTCACCGACGCCACACTGTACTGCACTGTCATTTGGCCCAAGTGAGGAGATGCAGAACAGTGCACGGAGCTGGAGACCACAAGAAAACCAGCACTCCAGTTTGGAAAAAGCCGCTCTCTTGGTCTGAAAGGGGCAGCGAGGGGGTGAGATTCTAGGCTCAAAAGGCTGGCTCGTTTGATGCATCCCAAACTTTGGTCCCCACCCCCATTTCATGCGGCTTCAGTGCGCAATAGGGGCCCAAACAACTCCGCCCACCTGCTCCCACTGCCGGGGTGCCTCCTGCCCAGCCCCATTCTTCCTGGGGAAGGGGGACCGTATGGCCACTCCCTTCGGCCTCTGCAGCCCACTCCCCATCTAGACTGAACAGTCTTTGTCCTGGTCTTTCCCTGGAGACTTCCAGGGAGCTGCCCACATTCACCTCCAAATCAAATCTAGGCCCACCCTGGCTGCCATTCATTTTCTCCTCCGACACCTCCCCCCGCCCAGGCCTCCTTCCACCGCACCTCCCACCACCCAAGCCAGGCTCCTCTCCTACCCCCACCTTCTCATGGACCCAGCACAACACTCCGCCCTGGCCCCCTCCCATGAAAACCAGCCTCTCTAGTTCAACAGCCACTAGTAACCTCAGAACCTTTTCTGGCCGCCCCCCAAACCAACCACGAGGCCTCCTGCTCCCCCACCACTGCCAAGCACCAGTCTTGCCATTCCCTCTTAATCACCTCCCCGACCCCAATCCTTTTCAGTCCCTGCAGGCTCCCAGAACATCTTCTAACCTCCACTGCCACCCACCCCTGGCCCTTCCTCCCCTAAGCTTGCACCTCGCCCTCCTCCTCCTTCCTCTGCAATGCTGGTCTTCCGAGAACAGCCCCCCCTCCCCTCCCGGGTCTGATCTGCAGAAGTCGCCCCCATCCCTGCCCCTCTCCCCACCCAGGTCCAGCTACACACGGCCCCCTCTCGGGAGCGCCCCGGCAGCCTGGCCTTCCTCTGATCTCCCTTCCCCGCATCCTTTTAGGATCCAAAGTGTTCATTAGGGCCCGAACACCCCCTTCCCGGCCAATGCTTCTTACCTCGCCCCCCAAGGGGTCCGAACACCCTACCTCAGAGATCCAACGCCCCACCCTGCGTCCAAAAGCCCTTTTTGGGGTCCAAACGCCCCCTCTGAGGGTCCAGATGCCCCCTCTGAGAGCTCGGGTGCCCATTTTGGGGTCTAAGCACCTCACCTGGTATTAAAAGTGACTTTTGAAGCCCCTAACCCTCTTTTGGGATCCAAACATCCCGCTCTGGGGTTCGAATGCCCCCGACAGGGGGGCCGAGAGGGGTCCAGGGGCGCTCGCCGGGGCCCCGACACCCCCTATGCTGGGTCCGCCTGCCCTCTCAGGAATCCTGCCCCGCCGTGCCCGCCTCAGAACCCCCAGCCTGGGCGGCCCCCCAGCCTCACTCACCATGGCGAGGCCGGGGTGTCCGGAGCGCGGGGATCAAGGTTCCTCCGGCGGCGGCAGCAGCTGCAGCTCGAACTCCGCCGCGCGTCCGCGCCTCCACACTCACTACCCGCAGCGCGCGCCGCCGCCGCCGCCTCCCGCCCCAACGGTCCTTCAACGGCCGCCGCGCGCGCGCCCCGCCTCGCCCGGCCCCGCCCCGCCCTGCCCGCGTGCCGCCGCACTGCGGCTCCCGCGGATCCCTCCGCGCCCCACTCTGCGCTGACGCGCCCGCGGATCTCTCGCGCCCGCCCCACACAGAGCCGGGCTTTGCTTCCGGCCGCGCGCGCGCGCGCACCCGCCGCGGAACTACTTTCCGTCGCCGCGCGCTCCGCCCCCCTGCGTCCTCTCTACTTGCCTCCCCGGCGGAGGGGCACCGGTCGGCGGCGCGTGACGCGTCCCTGTGTGAGCCGCGCCGCTATTGGGCCCAGGCCATGGCGGAAATGAGAGCGCGGTGCCGATTGGTCCGGCCTTCCCTGCAATGCGTCAAACTGGGGCGAGCCACTGCGTGGTGGTGGTGGGGAAGCTTGAAGTGTGTGCCTGCGGGGAGCCGTGAGGTGTAAGGAGGCGAAGGGAGAAGCTGGGTGGCTGTTAGAGACGCAAATACATGACTTGGGTCCTTGGCCTTCTGTTTCATGGCCAGTGCCAGTCGTCTTGGTGGCCAGGGAGAGGTAAAGGGCTGGCGGAAGATGCAAAAGGACTATCTCGGCTCTCCCCTCTAACAGATGGAAGATGGTGCAATCCAAAATTCTGGGGTCTGGAAGCCCCGCCCCCATCTGGGCCCTACGAGGTGGCGGGGTCTTCAAGGTTCTGCTCTTCCGGTAGAGGTTCCACTTGTGGGGGCAGGTGTCTGCGCCCTGAGACGCACTCCACAGGTGTGCGGGACCCCTACCCCCGCTTCACGCTTGATCAGCTCAGAGTCTATGAAATTGGGGCGGTCACAGGACAGCTTCTGGGAACAGGGCACTCATTCATTCATTCATTCATTCAATAAGCATTAATGGGGCGCCTCCTGTATGCACGGACTTGTGTTGGGCTGCGCTGGGGAGACCGTACTTCCCAACCATTCTGGTATCTCCTAGACCCACTTGATTCTTGCACTTCTCGTTCCAAGGTTCCAGCTGTAGGAGGAAAAATAATGCGAAGGTTAGCTGAAAACTGTTGACTGGAGCTCAGAAACAACCTTCTTTTGTTTAGAATAGGAGCTGCCATTCCTTTATGTGCCCCGCCCCTCATCCCCCTATCATTGGCCGAGGAATGGGCAAGTGAGTCAAGCTGGGCCATTCCTTATGTCCCACCTGGCACAGAATGTAGGTTGAATCAATGAGAGTCCTTCCCTGGGTTTTTGGATCTGGAGTCTGGGGGCAAGAAGCCTTTTCATTATGGGGGTGCCTGGCTGGCTCAATCAGGAGAGCGTATGACTCTTGATCTTGGGGTTATGAGTTGAAGTCCCACGCTGGGTGTAGAAATTACTTAAAAATAAAATCTTTAAAAAAAAAAAAATTTTTCTTTATGGGTGGTGAGGCTTTGAAGGAATAGGTCCAGAGTGTCTGTGGCCATTTTCCCACTTCTGGAGGAGAGAATAAAACTGACACCAGGGAGAAGCAAGTAAGAGATGGAGTGAGAGTCCCTTTGGCATTTACTTCACTGGTTCCAGTACTCTCGAGGCCAGCTGCACACCATCATGCAGGACTTTGAGTACACGAACTATTAAAATTTTCCTCTTATCCCAAACTAGTTTGAGTTCAGTTTTTATCACTTGCACCCAAAGAATTCCTGATGGATATGAGCTGGGCTAAACTCTGTCTTGGTCATCAGCACTGGGCCATGAAACAGAAGGCCAAGGACCCCAGTCAACATTTGCTGAACAAATAAGCGAAACAAAGACATGCTCATGCTCTCTCCTCCTCTCTGTCTCTCTTTCTCTTGACTCTGAATTTCTACCAGGCAGATCTTAATTCCTGAATTACTTGGGGTTATGAAATAGCAAATATACTACAAGTAACGTCTTTCAGCACTTACTCTGTTCCACACACCATTCCAAGCACTTCGTGTGCATTAGCTCATTTAATTCTCAGCCTCTCTATGGATATGTTACTTCCATTTTTTTTCATTTGATGAAACTGTTGCATTGCCACTGGAGTTAGATGAGACCAGAGAGATATGAAGGCTTGACCAAGAACAGAATCAAGTCGCTTGCCCGTGGTCAAGGAGGTAGAGTTAGGATTTGAACCCAAGCAATTTGACTGAAAAGTCCACACTCCTAAACACCATTACACTACCAGTGAGAGAGACTGGATTTGTCTTCGACGATCCATTCTCCCTCTCTTCAAGAGTAATAGAAGTGTAGCTGGGCACATTGCCACCCCAAATAAAAACTACATTCCCCAGTCTTCCTTGCGTTTAGGCTCATCCTGTGAACAAAGGAGAGGAGCACTCTTTTACAGAGGAAGGGGGGCAGGTTGGCGAGGGGTTGTTACAAACCAAAGGTCCATTGGAGCAATCCGGGAGTTTGAAGTGTCGAGGCTGTTCATTGGCTGAGTTGTGACCGCTCTCATTGGCTGGGCTGTTGCTGGGCAGGAGAGAATCTTCCTCCCTGCTGCTGTTGTGAGGGAAGCTTCTGCCTGCTGGGAATGCAAAGTACTCTCTTCCTGTTGGGATCTGCAATTGGAATGGTAGAGAGTGGGAGCTCCCCCTTCTGGCCTCCCGACCTCATTTTATTTTATTGTACTTTATTTTTAAGATTTCATTTATTTATTTGACAGAGAGAGACACAGCGAGAGAGGGGACACAAGCAGGGGGAGTGGAAGAGGGACAAGCAGGCTTCCCACTGAGCAGGAAGCCTGATGCAGGGCTCTATCCCAGGACCCCGGGATCATGACCTGAGCCGAAGGCAGACGCTCAAGGACTGAGCCACCCAGGCGCCCCTCCCGACCTCATTTTAAATGAGGTTTCCTTTTATTGATTTTCACACTGAGTCCAGGGGACCCACACCACAATCTGGTGACCCTGTGATTTCTCTGAGCTCACCTGCCTGTGCTTTCCCCCTCACTCTCTCTGTTCCAGCCACACCGGCCTCTTTGCTGTTCCTTGAACACTTATGTCTGGCTTCTGCCTCAGGGCTTTTGTATTCGTTCCTCTTCTTGAGATGTTCTTCTCACAATAGCCACAGGGCTTCACTTTCCTTAGCATCACCCTTCCTTATTCAAATGACACATTCTCAGAGCTCCTGGCTGGCTCAGTCAGTACAGCATGTGACTCTTGATATCAGGATCTTGATTGTAACCCAACGCGGGGAGGGGGAAAAAAAAAAGAAAAATAAATAAAATTGTAACCCAATGCTCCCAATCCCCTTTACCTGGCTTTATGGCTTTTCATAGGAGTGACCACCTCCTCAACTATGAGATAATGTAATTCTTTTTATAGTTTGAATCTTCCACTGTCATTTAAGCTCCATGAGGTTCGATCTTCCTGTCTTTTGTGCTCACTGTGGTTATCTGCAGTGTCCAAACTAAAGCCAGGAATGTAGTACGTGCTCAATAAACATGTTTTGAATAAATAAAGAAAAACGAGGAGATGGAAACTCTCCTACACTGTTGGTGGGAGTATGTGTTGATAGAATCACTCTAGTGAGTGTATCAGTTAGATTGGACTAGGCTATAGTGCAGTAAGAACTGCAAAAATCTCAGTTAACACAATTAAAGTTTCTCACGCAGTCTACTGTGGCTCTCAGCTGCGTTGCAGGACAGCTGTCCTCCACGTGGTGACTTGCTAACCTGGGCTCTTTCATCTCTCCCCAAGGTCTCTACGCTGCCGCAGCTGGGGAAGAGGGAGATCAGAGAATCTCCTGGGGAGTTTTCATGGACTCAGTCTGGGAGTAACACCTCTCGATTCAGCTCACATGTCATTGTCCAGAACTAGCTACGTGGTCCCATGTCACTGTTGCGGGATGGGGAAGTATGTTTTCTCACGTGCTCCAGAAGAAGACACGGGAAGCAGAATTTGATGACCATACCATGGTCTTGGTAACAGAGAGCCATTTGGCAGTCTCTATAGGCAAGTCAAAGGTGCACATTTGCTAAAACCTAGCAATTCTACTCTTATATGTATCCCGATCAGTCACTTTCAAGCTTTTTTGAATGAGGTTCATAATAAGAACTAGTCTTTTTTTTTTTTAAGATGTAGGGGAAGGGGAATTTTTGTTTTTATTTATTTTTTTGAAGGTCTGATTTTTAAGTAATCGCTATACCCAACATGAGGCTCGAATTCACAACCCCAAGATCAAGAGTCCCATGCTCCTCCAACTGAGCCAGCCAGGCAACCCATTTTTCTTGATACTTATTTGACAAACACATAAAGCATTTCCGATGTGCCCAGGACTCTTCAAGTACTTTAGAGGTCTGTGTCCAATATGGTAGCCACTAGCCACACCTAGTCATTGATCTCTTGAAATGGGGCTACTGCTACATAATGAAAATATATTATCTTGAACATATTGGGTTAAATAAGATATATTATTACATTGACTTTCATGTATTTTGTTTTACTTTTTTAATGTGAGTCCTAGAATACCTAATACAACACATGTGGCTTGCATTATATTTCTATTGTCAGCACTGCTCTGAGGTAGGTACTATTATAATACATTTATAATCTCCGTCCCAAAGATGAAGAAACTGAGGCACAGAGAAGTTATTTGCTTAAGGTCATACAGCTAGGTAGTATGAACCAAACAGACTGGTTTCAGGTTCCATGCTCATAACTACTACATTATACTTCCAATCCACGGAAGGTTTTTGTCTAAGATAAGCATTTAAAATTACATTTCCCTCTAAGCACTGCTTTAGTTGCATCCCCCAAATTTTGGCATGTTGCATTTTAGTTTTATTGAGTTCAAGATGCTTCCTAATTTCCCTTGTGATTTCTTCTTTAGTCTCTAGATTATTTATTATTGTGTGTAATTTTCAAATATTTGGGGTTTTCCCATGTATCTTGTCATTGATTTCTAATTTAATTCCATGATGATCAGAGAATATACTTTTCAGTCCTTTGAACTTTATTGAGACTTGTTTTATGGGCCACCAATATATGGTATATATTGGTTAATATTCTATGGGCACTTGGAAAGAATGTGGTTGTTGTGTGGAATAGTCTATAAATGTCAATTATGTAAAATTGGGTGATAGTGTTGCTCAAGTCTTCTATGTCTTTACTGTTTTTTGCCTACTTATTCTAGCAACTACTGAGAAAGCAGTGTTAACACTTCCAACTGTAATTGTGAATTTGTCTGTTTTCCCGTCTAGACCTGTCAAATTTTGCTTCATGTATCTTGAAACCCTGTTATTTGGTACATCTACATTTATGATTGTTATGTCTTCCTGACAAATGATTTCATAAGTATGAAGTTATCATCTTTATTTTTGATATTATTCCTTGTTTTGAAGTCTAGTTGGTCTGATCTCAATATGAACACTCTAGGTTCCTATATTTTCTGTTTGCATGGTATATTTTTTTCTACCCTTTTACTTTTGATGTGACTCCATCTTTATATATAGAGTGTGTTTCTTGTGGACAGCATATAGTTGGGTCTTGCTTTTTTGTCCAGCCTGACAATCTCTGTATTTTGATCAGAGTGTTTAGTTCATTTATATTTAATGTGATTAATCATGGTTTGAAGTTTGCCATCTTGCTGTGCACTTTCTATTTGATCCATCTGCTATTTGTTTCTATTTTCTTGTCTTCTTTTGGGTTAACTGTGTATTTTTTAGTATCCCATTCTTTCCTCTGTATTTTTTTTTAAAGACTTTATTTATTTATTTGACAGAGAGTGACACAGTGAGAGAAGCAGGGGGAGAGTGAGAGGGAGAAGCAGGCTTCCCACTGAGCAGGGAGCCCGATGCAAGGTTCGATCCCAGGACCCTGGGATCATGACCTGAGCCAAAGGCAGACACTTAAGGACTGAGCCACCCAGGCACCCCTTTCCTCTGTATTTTTAAAAGCTTTGTATTTTAGGATAGTTTTGGATTACAGAAAGGTTGCAAAGAGTACAGAGAGTTCCCATATACCCCACACCCAGTTTCCCCTGTTATTGATTTTACATGAGTATGGTACATTTGTCACAAGTAATGAACCACTATTGATATATTATTATTAACCAAAATCTAGTTTTTGGTATTTATCTCATGTCCTTTTTCTGTTCCAGGATCACATCACTTTTACTCATCATGTCATTAGCCTCCTCTGGGCGTGGCAGTGTCTCAGATTTTCTTGGTTTCGATTACCTTGAGTTTTGAGGAGTACTGGTCAGGCCTTTTGTAGAACAGCCCTCTGTTGGTGTTTTCTGATGTTTCTCATGATGAGACTGGGATTACGGCCATTCTCATCACAGCATAAGAAGGGTGCATGATTTATCACTATTAATGAGCACCTGGCTGACATTGTTGTTCATCAGATTTCTCCCCTATAAAGTTACTGTTTCTCCCCTCCCTCCCCACACTGTACTCTTTGGAAGGAAGTCACTCTGCATAGTCTATACCTAAGAAGTAGAGAGTTATGCTCCATCTCCTTGAGAGGGTAATATCTACATACGTTTTTGGAACATATAGTCCACCCAAGAAATCTGTACATTCTCCCCTATTTGTTTACTTATTCAATCATTTTATTTTATCACTGTGGACTTGTGGATATTTATTTTATACTATGTCTTATAATACAATACTACATTATTTATTTTCTTGCTCAGATTGTTCCAGCTTTGACTACTGGGAGCTCTTTCAGTTGCCTTCTGTGTCCCTTTGGCATCCACTCATCAGTGTGTGTGTGTGTGTGTGTGTGTGTGTGTGTGTTGGCACATTTTTACTTTCTGGCACTATAAGATATCCCAGGATCACTTTGTACATTTCTTGCTGCAGTCCTAGAATCAGCCATTTCTCCAAGGAGCCTCCTTTTATTGGAGAATGTTAGAAACCAGATCTGGGCTCTGAGGTGCTCATTGCTACTGATGATTGTTTTTTGTTTTTTTTTTTAAGATTATATTTGTTTGACAGAGAGAGACACAGTGAGAGAGGGAACACAAGCAGCGGGAGTGGGAGAGGGAGAAGCAGGCTTCCTGCTGAGCAGGGAGCCCGATGCGGGGCTTGATCCCAGGACCCTGGGATCATGACCCGAGCCAAAGGCAGACGCTTAACGACTGAGCCACCCAGCCGCCCCTGATGATTGTTTTTCTAACTCTACCTCTTCACATTCTATTTTTGTGATTGCTCCATGTATCCCTAAATGGTCACAATTGGTCACCTATCTGTAATTTTTGTATCAGATTAAGTTTTTATTTTTATTTTTTTTAAATATTTTATTTATTGAGAGAGAGAGAATGAGAGACAGAGAGCATGAGAGGGAGGAGCGTCAGAGGGAGAAGCAGACTCCCTGCCGAGCAGGGAGCCCGATGCGGGACTTGATCCCAGGACTCCAGGATCATGACCTGAGCCGAAGGCAGTCGCTTAACCAACTGAGCCACCCAGGCGCCCCTAAGTTTTTATTTTTAAAAAAATATCTAATATAATAGAAGATCAGGAGGTAGGGTCAGCCCAGGACTGGGTCAGTAGCTCAATGATGTAACTAAGGACCCAGACTCTTTTTCTGCCTCTAGTCTGATATCCTCAATATTTCCTACTTTCAGGCTCTTTGCTTCATGGTGCAAGGTGGCTGCCATAGCTCCAGACATTACTTCCCAAGATAGTAACACAAGTCAGGATGAAAAGAAGTAGGGCTCTTCTGTTTTTGTTTGTTTGTTTGTTTTTATCAGAGAAAATAAACCTTGCTCCCAAATCCCTTCAAGTTTCACTGGCCCAAAATGGGTCACAGGATCACTCCTAAAACCAATCACTAGCAAACAGGAGCAAGGCTCAGACCAATCAGGGTTCAGTTTTTGGGACAAAGCTCACCTTCCTTGAGCATGCTGTTACTTAGTAACAGGACAAAACCAAGGCTGGTTTAGCAAGAGAGAGGGGTGTGTGGTGGGGGAAATTTCTGCTACGTGGAAAAGTCTAGATTTTTTTCTTTGAAAATTCTGGAGGAAAAAGAAGAGGAGAGTAAGTTGTCCATCACATGGAAAAACATTCTTAATCCCCTTCTCTTTACACATTTCTATTCTTTCTCCCAAGTTTTTCTCCCAAAGCAATTTCCTCAAACCTCACCTTTCTCTTATAATGACTTGTCATTTCCTGCAGCCGATCCAGCACTAGTGTTGCTCTGTGAGGTCATCCAGGGCTGGTGGCTTGGCCCTGCCATCCTCCACATGTGGCTTCCATGTCTGCATCCAAACAGCTCCTACAGCTGTTGCAACTTCCCCACTGGCAGAAAGGAGAAAATGAGAGGCTCCTGGGTGGCTCAGTCGGTTGAGCATCTGACTCTTGGTTTCTGCTCATGTCATGATCTCAGGGTCCTGGGATGGAGTTCCGCATCGGGCTCCCTGCTCAGTGCGGAGTCTGCTTGTCCCTTTCTCTCCCCCTCTGGTCCACCTCCCCCCCACCGCCACCTCCTGCTCGAGCTCTCTTTCTCTCACAAATAAATAATAAAATCTTAAAAAAAAAAAAAAAAAAGAAAAGAAAAGAGAAAATGAGGAAGAAGGGCACTTACTCTTGTCACTAGGAAGGTGCACTAGTTACAGTGAGTGATGTAAACTATTGTAACAAATAAGCTCCCAAATCTCACACAAGGCAAGTGTGTATATTTCATTCACACAATGTGTAATGTGTTACTTCCTTTTACGCAGATAGCCTTCAGGGACCCAGTTTCCTTTTCTCTTCTGGTTCTGTTTCCCCTGCACACTCAGAATTCTCTTCTGGATCCATTGTCCAGCCAGAACTTGGGGGAAGAAAGAACATCGAGGACCATGTGGGTGGATTGTCCTGGATGCAGAGCATGTGTTTTAATTGCAGTCCATGGGCCAGAACCCAGCTCCGTGGCCAGATATAACTGCGAGAGGCTGGGGAACATAACTAGCTGTTTACCCAAGAAGAGGAAATGAGATTCGATGAATGTCGAATATTCTTTGCCACAGCCAGAATGCTAAAATGAGGAGCTGAGAACTGATTAGATAAGGCACTATTATCCATATATATGTTTACATATAACATTTTCTGGGGGCGCCTGGGTGACTCAGTCGGTGAAGCGTCTACCTTCAGCTCAGGTCATGATCCCAGGGTCCTGCGATCGAGCCCCACATCAGGCTGCCTGCTCAGTGGGGCGCCTGCTTCTCCCTCTTCCTCTCCCTCTCCCTCTGTGCTCTCCCCCACCCCTCTCTCTCTCAAATAAATAAATAAATAAAATCTTAAAAGATTTTTTTCTGAATCCTTTGAGAATAAGTTGGCGACCTCATGGCCACTTTGCCTCTAGATACTTAAATGTGAATTTCCTAAGAACAAAGACCTATCGAATCACAGTACAATGATCAAAATCAGAAAATTCAACACTGATACGATGATCTAAGCTACAGGCCTCTTCAAAGCTTGCCAATTGTGCCAACACTGTCCTTTATAGGAAAAGAAACATTTTCCTTCTTCCTTCCTTCCTTCCTTCCTTCCTTCCTTCCTTCCTTCCTTCCTTCCTTCCTTCCTTCCTTCCTCCCTTCCTCCCTCCTTCTCCCTCTCTCCCTCTCTTTCTCCCTCTATTTTTCTTTCTTTCTTTCTTTCTTTCTTTCTTTCTCTCTCTCCCTCTCTCTCTCTTTCTTTTTCTTTCTTTCTCCCTCTATTTCTTTCTTTCTTTCTTTCTTTCTTTCTTTCTTTCTTTCTTTCTTTCTTTCTCTCTCTCTCTTTCCCTTCCTTCCTTTCTTTCTTTCTTTCTCTCTCTCTCTTTCCCTTCCTTCCTTCCTTTCTTTCTTTCTTTCTTTTTCTTTCTTTCCTTTCTTTCTTTCTTTCTTTCTTTTCTTTCCTTCCTTCCTTCCTTCCTTCCTTCCTTCCTTCCTTCCTTCCTTCCTTCCTTCCTTCCTTCCTTCCTTCCTTCCTTCCTTCCTTCCTTCCTTTCTTTCTTTCTTTCTTTCTTTCTTTCTTTCTTTCTTTCTTTCTTTCTTTCTTTCTTTCTTTTCTCCAACCAGAATCACCTATTCCATTTAACTGCCACATTGCTTTAGTTTCGAGCAGTTCCTCAGTTTTTGTGTTTTATGAAATTGACAGTTTTGAAAATGTTATGTCAGTTACTTTGTAGCATGTCCATCAATTGGGGTTTGCCTGATGTTTTCTCATGGCCAGATTCAGCTGATACTTTTTTTTTTTTTTTTAAGAAATATCCTCGAAATAACTCTGTGTCCTCAATGCATCTTATCAGTTTGTTCTGTTACTGGTGATGGTGACGTTTCTCACTGTGAAGTTAGTCTTTTTCCTTTTGGAATTAACAAGGAATCTGTGGGGAGATGCTCCAACACTGTGTACCTATCAGTTCTCACCAAACCTTCATCTACTGACTTCAGAGGACTTCATTTTTGCACAGACTGCTGCTCTAGAACCAGCCAGTCTAAACCACAGGATCCTCAGATGTGCAGAGCTCTTCAGAGTCAGGGCTCTCGTTAGTGCCTTTCTGTCTTTATGTAAATCGTAACCCTCATCATATCTTTTTCACCCAGAAATGTAGGACAACCTAATCTCAATCCCTTTAGGACCCTCTCTTCCCAAGCACAAGAGGAAGGGACTATGTCCAGTGAAGGTATCTCCAGGGTTCCCCATGCAGGTCTGTGACCCTTAGGCTGCCGTGCACAAGACCGTTTGCACGGATTTCCGCTACCTGCTATTCCTTTCTAGAAAGGGTGTCACAGGGACGCCTGCGTGGCTCAGTTGGATAAACGTCTGCCTTCGGCTCAGGTCATGATCCCAGGGTCCTGGGATCGAGCCCCGCATCGGGCTCCCTGCTCAGCGGGAAGCCTGCTTCTCCCTCTCCCACTCCCCCTGCTTGTGTTCCCTCTCTCGCTGTGTCTCTCTCTGTCAAGTAAATAAATAAAATCTTAAAAAAAAAAATAGAAAGGATGTCAGAGGCACCAGCTCTCTCAGCAATCGGCTTTGTACTCGGTGAGCTCACTGTGTGTTCTGCCTTGGGGCATGTGTTGTTCTGGGTTATACTGATGTGGTTTATTCCATTCACATTGTGCCAGTCCCAGCTTGTGGGCAGTTCTGATGGGGACAGGGACTGTGAGCCTGGGTGACCCAGTTGTAGCAGCTGTGAGCCCACAGGGGCAGGGAGTGGCTCTGGCACTGATGGAAATAGATGCCGGCCACAGCGGGCCTGAGGCACCTGCCAGCCACACCGATTCTGGGTCTTGTTCCCGATCCTGCTCTGGTCCATACACCTGGTTCTGCAGGCTTCACCTGACTCCCCTCCCTCTCCACTGGATATTCTTTTGATTCCCATTTTGCAGATGAGGAAACTGAGGTTACGATGGACCAAGGATACACAGATGGTGACAAAGCTGGGATTTTGGATGCTGGCCGGTTTGGCCTTGAAGGCCGAGACCTTGGGCTTGGTGCTATTCTGCCTCCAGAATTACCCACTGAGTTATCCAGAGGTCTTTGGTAAGTCACCCAATAAAAGGCAGGTCCAACCTAGGGATCCTTAAATACCCTCCCCCAAAGAGATACCCTCTCCCCAAATGACACTTTCTGTCCCCAAAACAATTCTTAGATTCTTTTTTTAAAAAAAGATTTTATTGGGGCTCCTGGGTGGCTTAGTCGTTAAGCGTCTGCCTTTGGCTCAGGTCATGATCCCAGAGTCCTGGGATCGAGCCCCGCATTGGGCTCCCTGCTCAGCGGGAAGCCTGCTTCTCCCTCTCCCACTCCCCCTGCTTGTGTTCCCTGTCTCACTGTATCTCTGTCAAACAAATAAATAAAATCTAAAAAATAAAAAATAAAAAGGGGCGCCTGGGTGGCTCAGTCGTTACGCGTCTGCCTTCGGCTCAGGTCATGATCCCAGGCGCCTGGGATGGAGCCCCACATTCGGGCTCCCTGCTTGGTGGGAAGTCTGCTTCTCCTTCTCCCACTCCCCCTGCTTGTGTTCCTGCTCTGTCTCTCTCACTGTCAAATAAACAAATAAAATCTTTTAAAAATAAATTAATTAAATAAAATAAATAAAAAAGATTTTATTTATTTATTTGAGAAAGAAAGAACATGAGCAGAGGGGGAGGAGCAGAGGGAGAGGGACAAGCAGATTCTGCACTGAGCCTGACGCAGGGCTCAATCCCATAACTCTGAGATCATGACCTGAGCCGAAATCAAGAATCGGACGGACGCTTAACCAATTGAGTCACCCAGGCGCCCCCGATTCTTAGATTCTTGTACTCCTAGAGCTCCAAGGCCATGGCTACGCAGGCGATTCAGCCTCCCATATTCCTCCCAGAATGGGTAAGGAGAGACTGAGGGGGACCTTTCACTCTAACCAATGCTGCTTTTATTTATTTTTTAAGTTTTTATTGACTTTTTTTTTTAAGATTTTACTTTTAAGTAATCCCTACACCTAACATGGGACTCGAACTCATGACCCCAATATCAAGAGTCACACGCTCCACCTACTGAGCCAGCCAGGCGCCCCTATGCAGCGCTGCCTTTAAAAGTATGGCCGATTTTATTTTCCAAAGGTGGCCACAGCAATGTGGCTCATCCCACATCCTCTGCTAGAGCCTTGCAACTCCTGCATTAAGAGGTGGGGTCTGTGTCCCCTTCCCTGGAACCTGCATGGACCTTGGGGGCCGCCTTGAGGAGCAACTTAGAAGTGAAGCCGTGTGATTCTAGAGCTCGCCCCTAAAAGCACCACGAGCTTCTGCCTTGTTCTCTTGGCATCTAGCTGCCATGCTGTGAGGAAGGTCCAGGAGCCAGAGGGAAGGGCCCCTCGTGGATAGGAGGTGAAGCCCCAAAGCCCTCAGGTCCAGCCCAGCGCCCAGAAGACAGCTAGCATGAGCACGCGACCTTGAGAGCAGAGTCTGATGCTCTCCGGCTGACACCACGCGGAGCAGAGAACTGTCCCTGCCTTCTCCAAGTTGCCAATTTGTGAGCGAAATGAATAATGGTTGTTGTAAGCCACCAGGTTCTGGGGGTGATTTGTAATGCAGTGACAGATAACTGGAAGAAAGCCCCAAAGCAGCTAAATCAGAAAATTGCACAGCCCTAGCCTGGGCCCAGAAAGCATTTCTGCACTGAGTCAGGGCCAACCTCACATCCAAATCCTGCCTCTCTTCCTAAACAGTGTTTTGCAGAAGAGTAGAGACTTGGGAGCCAGGCAGAGTTCATAACCCTGGTCCCAGTACTTCTCAGTCATGAGACCTTCAGCAATGGAATGGTCCTCTCTGACCCTCTGGCTCCTCCTCTGTGAAATCGGCACACTGATAATAATTCTCCCTAAATTTGTCAGGAGGATTTAGTGAGATTATACTTCTAAAGTGCTTGGCCAAGAACATAGCACGAGGCAAGAGCTCAGTAACTATGAACCAGGATTTACCATGACTATTATATATAGTTGAGAGCCTCTTGCTGACAAACCCAGTCGGTACCAGATAGTCTCTCTTGAGATTAGAAGCCTCTGGGTCCCACCACACTTGGTTTATGCTAAAGTTCTCTGCCTAGAGTCCGAGAGACCTGGGTTTAAATAACTCATGGCTCCTCCAGTTTCTGGCTGTGTGACCTTGGGCAAGAGACTTAACCTCTCTGTGTTTGGAGTCCTCATCTGCAGGAAGGGGAGAGGTCAGAATTCCCTCCTTAAGGGGTTGCAGTGAGGATGGCGTAGAGGACAAAGCACAGTGCCCTGCATACAGTAAATGTCGTAGTGTGTACTGGGGGCGGGAGGGAGTATTCCCCCACTCTCTGCAGAATCCCCAGGGATCTCTGTCCCCCCTGCGCTCTACCGCAGGTGGGTGGTGGTGGTGAGCTGCCCAGAGACCAAGGGAGGGAAGGGGTGTTTTCGGAGAGCCAGCCTTGTTGTTCTCCCATCTCCCACCAGTGGGCGCTCTGGTGAAGTTAAGAGCGCAGCTTACCGCACCTTTTGTGCAGATCTGTGCTCAGGAACCAGGGCTTCGGTTTATTTCAATGACACGGGACTCAATGTCTTCGTTAAAAATAAGAAATCGAGCAGAATCACAGGCTTTTATTTCCATTATGTTTGTGGGAGAAGTGTGCAACGATCCTCTTCTGACTGAGAGCAAGGGGAAAAAACAAAAACAAAACCCAAACCCTGCAAGCATTTATTCCTTTTAATAATAGAAAGATGATGTTATCACCATGGCAACAAATGATCAAAGAAGACAACCAATCAGAATTACGGGCTTCTGCGGGAGGTTATTTTTCTCAAGAGATAGCAACAATTTCTAGGAGACTCTCACAAGACTCTCTTGTTCAAAATAGTCCTTTCAAGGACAGTCTTAAATGAACAGACCAGGTTGGTGCCAGGGACTCAAGCCTCGGGATGGCACAGGGAGACAAGATACCCATTCCTGGGAATGTCCTCCGTTTGTAACCTAGGAGGCAGCCTTTTTTTTTTTTTTTTTTTTTAGATGGGCTTGATTATGCAAAATAGTATGTCTGTGTGTAGCTGTAGAGAAGAGAGAACCTCTTCACCTCTTTTTTACATTTTAAAGATGATTTTTGTTAAAAAGACCTTTTAGTCACTGTGTAACACTCCCTTTGTTAACAATTGCCAGTCTTGCATTTTAAAGAGCTCGGTCTCAATTTCCTTGTTAGCATCACAGGCAAAAAGGTAGGCCAGGGGAGCTCAATTTTACTGGTAGCCTTTTGAGCATTTTCTTTCAACCGCGTATAGACATCCATGCAGTCGTTCCTCACTGTCCTCACCGCTCCTTAGAAGAGCTGCGCTCAGCGTGGCCATGGGCAGAGGTGCCAGATAATGTGAGATGCCATGAAACGTGGTCCTGAAGCCACACTGCTTGGATGGGAATCCCAGGCTGTGTGACGTCTGGCAAGTTACTTCACTGCTCTGTGCCTCAGTTTGCTCGTCTGTGAAGTGGGCATAAAAATCGTACCTCTTTGTGAGGATTTTAGAATGTGTTTGCAGATTCTTTATAATCCTTGTGTAAGGAGGCAGATTCTAATATCCCCAGGCTCTTGAATATGGGCTGGCCCTACTGACTTGCTTGTCACGAATAGAACGCAGCGGAGGAAGGGCACCTGGGTGGCTCAGTCGATTAAGTGTCTGCCTTCAGCTCAGGTTGTGATGCTGGGGTCCTGGGATCAAGCCCCGCTTTGGGCTCTCTGATCAGCAGGGAGTTTGCTTCTCCCTCTCCCTCTGCCCCCCATACTTGTGTGTGTGTGCATGCGCGCGCATGCACTCTTTCTCTCTCTCTTCCTCCCTCTCCTTTAAATAAAATCTTAAAAAAAAAAAAAGAATGCAGTGGAGGGAATTGCAGACTGACTTCTATTTCTGAGGTTAGGTTAGAATAGGTGACACAGCCATGCCTGGGTATCTCTCTCTCTCTCTCTCTCTCTCTCGGGACTTGTGCCTTGGGAACCCTAAGCCACCATGCTGGAGAGACCTCATGGGGACAGAAGAGAGACCAGGGAGCCACTGGCACAAGACAGGTGGATGAAGAAAGCTTGAAGGCAGTCCCAGCCTCAGCCACCACCTGACCGCAGCCTCATGAGAGACCCTGAGCCGGAGCTGCCGTGATGAACTGCTTCTGAATTCCTGCCCACAGTCCCCGAGAAATATAATAAATGCTTGCTGCTGTTATTCTGAACCACGAAGTCTTGGGCTTATTTATACCCCAGCAAGAGATCGCTGACACACGACTCAGGATACATCAGCTGTCTGGCCCATAGAAAATGGCACACCAAAAAGTAAAGAATGATCATTACTATCACTTTCTACCTGATTAAGTGTTACGGATTGAAGGTTTGTGCCCCACCTCCCACCCCGCCCAAATTCATATGTTGAAGCCCTAACTCCCAACGTGATGGTATTTGGAGGTGGGGCCTTGGGAGGTAATTCGGTTTAGATGCGGTCCTGAGAGCAGGGACCCCCAGATGGGATTGGTGTCCTTATAAGAAGAGAGACACCAGGGTTTTTTTTCTCTCTCTCTCTCTGCTATATGAGCACACTGTGAGAAGGCGGCCATCTACAAACCAGGAAGAGGGACCTCACCAGGAACCGAATCTGTTAGCGCCTTGATCTTGGACTTCCCAGCCTCCAGAACAGTGAGAAAATAAATGTCTGTTATCTCAGCCCCCCAGCCTGTGGTATTTTGTTAATGAAGCCTGAGCAGACTAAGACACAGGGTCCCCTTCTTCCGTCCACAGGCTCAGCAGCAACTCTACCACCATCCCTTATGCACCCCTGAACAAGGTCATGTTCCAGATCAGCCTGAGTGGGCAGGGTTGAAAAAAATGTTCTGTGTTCCTAGAATTCTTCCTCGGTTGTGGAAGTCAGAACAATCACCCTTCCTCTTGCTCCCTTTCTAGCTGGGCTCTGCCCAGAACAGAGTTCCTCACATGGAAGTCGAGCTCTGTGGAGCCACGGTGTCTGAAGAGGAGCTGCTCTAGGTATTTCAAACAGTGGGAATTTAATGCAGGGGATTTATCACAATGGTGTTGGAAAGGCTGGCAGAGCAAGAGCGAGAAAAGGATGTGGGGCGGGGGGTGGATAAAAAGAGGGAGTGATTTCCAGAGGCCAGGAGCTGCTGAAACAATTTTGCGAAAGATGAAACCATGTCCCGTTTACCGCTGCCCCAGCTGAGTACTTGCAGCAACGGGGAGGTTACAGGTCTTCCCATTTTAGGGACATCTCCCAATCTTGAAATTAAAAAATAAAATAAAATAAAACACTGTATGGGCAAAGAACACTCATCTATGAGCCATCTCTGGCACATGAGGCTGCAGCACGTGGCTCTTCATTGGAAGGGGAAGCCTCCAGAAGGGGCTGCACTGGGGTTTCCTCTAACTGGAAAAGGCAGGGAACCAGAAAATCCCAGATTCGACTGGATTTGAGAAGCCAGTTTCCCACGCTGGGAAGGGTTCCTTCCATCTCCAGCCACCGTGGGTGCTGCAAGCTCCCCGGAACGGGGGGTGCCTTTGGTTAGAATACAAATGATAACTGTGGCAAGAACAGAAGCCCCAGCTTAGGTAGAAACTTACCAAGGGCCAGGCTCTGCCCTGTGGTTAAAAATGAAGCTGCTGTTAAGACAGGAAGTAGATTAGTGGTTGGCCGGGACTGCGGGAGGACCCTGGGGATGAGTGGGGAGCGACTGCTAATTACTAGTGTTTCCTTGTTTTATAGTGGGGAGGTACACAGGACACGAAATGTACCATTTTAACCATTTTAAAGATTACAGGTCAGCGTCATTCAGGACACTGTTGGACAGCCTTCACCGCTATCTCGTTCTAGAACATTCTCTTCACTCCCAGCCAAAACCCCTGTACCCATCCCACCTCCCCAGCCCTTGGCAAGCACTAATTTACTTTGTCTCTATGGATTTGCCTAGTCTGGATATATCATGTAAGAGGAATAATGTGTTATGTGGTCTTTTGTGTCTGTCTTCTTTCTTTCTTTTCTCTTTCTTTCTTTCTTTCTTTCTTTCTTAAAAGACTTTGAGAGAGTGTGAGAAAGGTAGCATAAGCAGGGTGAGGGGCAGAGGGAGAGGGAGAAGCAGACTCCCCACTGAGCAGAGAGCCAGTTGAGGGGCTCCATCCCAGGACCCCGAGAACATAACCTGAGCTAAAGGCAGACTCTAAACCAACTGAGCCACCCTGGTGCCCCAATTCCCTTCCAGTTTTAAAGGTTAGAAGTCCAAAATGGGCCTTCATGAGCTAAGATCAAGGTGTTGGCAAAGCTGTATTCCTTTTGGGGGGGCTCTAGTGGAGAATCTGTTATGTGTCTCCTTGTCTTTTCCAGTTTCTAGAAGCCCACTTGCTTTCCTTGGCCCGTGGTCCCTTCCTGCATCCTCAAAGCAACAGGAGTGGGCCTAGCCCTTCCCATGCTGCCCGTCTGGTTCTCCCTCTTTCCACTGAGATTATATTGGTCACACTCAGGGGATCCAGGACAACCCCTGTATCTTAAGGTCAGTTGATTCAACAGGACGTCATTTCATCTGCAACCTCAGTCCCCCCTCTGCCATGTCACCTAACACATTCATAGGTTCTGGGGACGAGGACTTGGACATCTGTGGGGGCTGTTGGTCTGCCTACCATACGGCGGGATTATTCTTTAGTGTGTGTGTGGACGCGAAGCATCATCCCTGGCTTCCCCCCACTAGATGACATAGCCCTGCCCTTGACCCCAGCCATGACAACCAGAACACTCTCATTGTCAAATGTCTCTTGGCGTACCCGCCAACTTTTGAGACCCACGGTTCTAGGCTCTGGGAACCCAGAGGTGAGCAAAGCAGACAAAGGCTCGCTCTTGTGGATTTTCCATTTTCACAGTTGAACTGGCACATGCATCACAAGGCACTGGGAGACACTGTGTCCCCAGTCTCTCTATTCACCTCTCTTGGTTATACCTTTGGAAACTGCCACCTATGGGTTCCATGTAAGTGTAACTGAAGCCGAACGGAACTTGGGGCCCTGGTGGCAGGGCTGGGCAGGAGAGCCACACAGGAAGCCGTCAGCACAGAGGTGACACTGGGACCTTCCCTGTGAAGTGGGAGCTCCGCGTAGCCTAACGAGTGACAGGTGTCAGCCCCTGGCTTTTGTCCTTCGTGTCTCGTGCCTTGTCTTCCGTGGTCTGTGCATGGCACGTGGCTGCCCCAGGGCCAGGCCCTAATGCTGCTTTACCCGTCAGCCCCATGACACTCACCCCTATGCTTCTCCACTCTCTCATACCTCCCCTCCCCGCCTGCCCCTTTGTCCTCAGCCTGCTGTGCTCATTTCCTGAGGCTGCTGAGACACATCACCGCAAACCGGGCAGCTTAAACCAACACGTAGGAATGATCTTACAGTTCTGGAACATAGCCATCAGACACGGGTCTCGGGGAGCTCATTTTAGCTGTTGGCAGGGCTATGTTGCTTCGGGAAGCCCCAGGGGAGAACGCACCTGTTAACCTTTTCCAGCTTCCAGAGGCGCCTGCCTTCCTCCTCGGCCAGTGGCCTCCCCACTTGCAAAGCATCTTCCTCTCCTCTCCAACCTCTGCTCCCTTCATTACTCCCCACCCCGCACCCCTCTTTCCTTATCGGATTGGTTTGCGAGGGCTCCTGGCACAAAGTGTCACAAACCAGGTGGCTTGAGACAACAGAAATGTAGCGTCTTGTGGTTCTGGAGGTTAGAAGTTCAAAGTTGAAGTGTAGGCAGGGTTGTTCCTTGCCTCTTCCGGCTTCCGGTGGTGGCCTTGGCAGTCCCTGGCTTCTGGCTGCCTAACTATGCTCTCTGCCTCCATCGTGTGGAAAATGGGCCCACCCACCCAGATTATCTCGAATAATCTCTCCATCTCCACTAACCTTAATTTAAACATAGCCACACATTCTTTTTTTGCCATTGAGCATAACATTTGTGGGTTCCAGGGATTAGGATGTGGGTATTTCTTGGGGATCAGGATTCTGTGTACCACACAGCCCTCTCTCTGAGCTCCAGGCTTAGGTTGCCAGAGGCCTCCTGGATGCCCTTCCCTGGATGTTCAAGGAGTTTTTGTTTTGTTTTGTTTTGTTTTTAGTATAAGTATATCCCAAACGTTGCATGGGACATACTTATACTAAAAAATTTTTTTGTTGTTGTTGTTGTTTGAAATTCAAATTTAACTGGTCATCTTGTGTGTTTTTTTCTGGCAATACAACCACGGGAGTCAAAATTGTTACCAGTAAAACTTCCCATCTTGTCACAGACCCTGTTGTTTGCCATCCCTTCCCACCAGATGGAGCCCTGGTCACATTGATGATGGCCTTAACTTGTCTTCTTGGTAGGCAACCTCTAAGCTATGGGGTAATTTGTTATGCAAGAGTAGATAACCAATATACTTGTTTAGTGTCCCCCTCCCCCTCACATGGACTGTGACATCTGTGAGGGCAGGGATGGGTCAGTAATGTCACCTCCTTGTCCTGGGACACAGCCCAGCAAGGGCATGCTTATGCTGGGTGCTCAAAATCCCCCATTCTGGGGGTGACTGGGTGGCTAAGATGGTTAACCATCTGCTGGGGGCTCAGGTCATGATCTCAGGGTCCTGGGATGGAGCCCCGCATCAGGCTCCTTGCTCAGTGGGGAGTCGGCTTCTCCCTCTCTCTCTGCCCCTCCTCCCTGCTCATGCTTTCTCTCTCTCAAATAAAATCTTAAGAAAAAAAAAAAAAGAAGAAGAAGGCAAAGCCAGCTTTTGGATCCTTAAGGACCATTCAGAGAGTGACACCCTCTTACCTAATGTCACCTGTCTTCAAGTGGCCCTTAGAACTGCAAGGCCGAAATGATGCCAGGTCTTCAGCTTTCTCTCTCCTACATGAACTCCCTTGGCATGGACAAATCGGCGTGAGTGGGAGAAACTCTGTTCTGTAGAAACTCTCTCTCTAAGACTACTCTAATCAATCAGAGGAGGGGCAGCCCCTACAGGGCCCAGAAGGCCCCTTCTGCCTTCAGTCAGACTCCTGCTGGTCCAAAGCCTGTCTCTCTTCCTAAAAGTAGTGGGAAAGAGCAGAGGCTTTGAGGCCAGGCAGTCCCCGGTTCATAACCCTGGTTCCAGCACTTCCCAGTTGTGTGGTCCTCTCTGGACCTCAGTCTCCTCCTCTGTAAAACGAGCACGGTAATGATTTCTCTTCCTAAGCTCGTTCATGATTTTGTGGGTGAGGAATTTGGAAAGGGTTGGTCTGGGGGTCCTCTCCGCTCTGTGTGCCATGAGCTGAGGCGGCTTGGGCTAGAGGATCCTCCATTTTCCAGATGACTTCTTTACTCAGGGGGCGGAGCTTCGATTCCACGGGGCCTTCTCATAGCAGGATGCTCTTACGGCTTTAAGAGACTAAGATGGAAGCTGTTTGTTCTCTTAAAAGCTAGGTCCTGTCACTTCTGTCATATCTTGTTGGTCAAAGTAGTCAGGTGTTCTGGCTCGGTCTAAGAGCACCAGGAACAAAACCTGTGGTATTAATTTGCTAGGGCTGCGCGGTAACCGTCCACACAGCAAACTGGGTGACGACCGCAGACGCAGTCCTGTTGTTCTCCCATTGACCGCCAGATGGCGAGCTGGACGTAATATTAATAATTGCCATCAGCAGGAGCGCGAACTCCACGTTGTGCTAAGTGCTTTTGTTACCCTAGTTGAAAGACTTTCAATTTCTTTGTTAAAAAACACATCTAGGGGCGCCTGGGTGGTGGCTCAGTCGGTCAAGCGTCTGCCTTCGGCTCGGGGTCCTGGGATTGAGCCCCTCATCTGACTCAGCGGGGAGCATGCTTCTCCTTCTGACCCTCCCCCTGCTTGGGCTCTCTCTCTCTCTCTTTCTCAAAAGTGAATAGATAAAATCTTAGGGTCGCCTGGGTGGCTCAGTCGTTAAGCATCTGCCTTTGGCTCAGGTCATGATCCCAGGGTTCTGGGATCGAGCCCTGCATGGGCTCCCTGCTCCGAGGGAAGCCTGCTTCTCCCTCTCCCACTCCCCTTGCTTGTGTTCCCTCTCTCGCTGTGTCTTTCTCTGTCAAATAAATAAAATCTTTAAAAATAAAATAAAAATAAAATCTTAAAAAAACCCAAACAAATCTAGAAGAGCCTCGGGCTTTTATTTCAACATGTTCGGGAAGAGAATTGATCATTGCCCGATTTGATAGAGAAGACCTAGCATTATTTATTCTTTAAAAAAAGAGTCTATTTGCCCTCATTATCACCATGGCAACAAATAGGCAAGGAAGACAGCCAATCAGAAATGTAGGCTTCTTGGGGAGGTCATTTTTCTTCAAATATTGCAACAATTTCTGAGAGAATCTCCCAGACTCTTGTTCAGATTCTTCCCAAGGACAGGCTTAAATGAACAGGGAATGGAGGAGGTTGGTAAGGGATCCTATTGTCTGCACAGAGAACAAGACGGATGTTTTGGGAATGGTCTCAATCCCTCACATTCTTTTTTTTTTTTAAGATTTTATTTATTTGCTTGACAGAGAGACAGCGAGAGAGGGAACACAAGCAGGGGGAGTGGGGGAGGGAGAAGCAGGCTTCCCGCCGAGCAGGGAGCCCGATGCGGGGCTCGATCCCAGGACCCTGGGATCACGACCTGAGCTGAAGGCAGACGCTCAACGACTGAGCCACCCAGGTGCCCCTCAATCCCTCACATTCTTGAAGCTGGTTCTTTTTTTTCCCCCTCCTCTCCCTCCTCCCAGAAGCTGATTCTCTAAATGGATTTTATGATGCAAAATAGTATCTATCCCTCCCACTGCAGCTGTAGGAGAGAAGGGGTATCTCCATCTCTCTCTCTCTCTCTCTCAGTGTTTAAAAATTATTTTTGCAGTAGGCAAAAATACCTCAGTCACTGGTAATGTTGATTGGCTGATCTGTCACTTCCAACTCCTCTCCCATTTACTACCTCACACAAAAGAGGTGAAGAAAGCCCGCTCCCCTCTTTCCCGGACTCCCCTGCAGCCAAAGGTAGGCAGTGGCTCAGTTCTGACCACTGAGTGTGCTGGCCGCTTTTGGGAAATATGTCTGCTACTAGATAAGAGAGGAGAAGCAAGAGAGGAGAGGACTGTTACCACCCCACCTACCCACTTTTTACCCATTATGTGAGAAGGTGATGCCTGGGGCTTGGCAGCCATATTGTGACCATGAGGCAACAAACTGGAAGGCAAAGGGCAACAAGTGGAGGAATAGACAGATTCTGGATTCTCGATAACGTACTTGACCTGCTAATTAAACCCAGAAGCCTCTTTCCTCCAAAATTTTAATTAAGAAGCTAAGAAAGATCCTTATCTTTTATACCTGCTGTCAGTTTGGTTTTCTGTAACTTGTAGCCAAAACATCCCTGGCTGACCCATGCTGCTTTCCAAATGACACTAGAGCAGGGCTCCCAAACTCAAGTATCCACAGAGACCAGGCAGTGGACGTGAGGGGGAGAAGTGGGCCAGACAGGGACTCTGGTAAGTAGAGGCTTTGTGGCCCCCCCCACCCCCCAAGGGACTCAGCTCAGTAGAAATGCCAGCTTAGTGTGAGGCATCTCTTGATTCCCAAATGTTGTGAATTAAAAATTTAAGAACACGATATGGCAATGAAGACTTGTCTGTGGGACTCTACAAGCCTCCCTGGACGTGACTCAGTTTGAGAAGGAAACACCTACGCTGGGGAGTCCTTTTCCCATCTCTGGCGAATGCAGGTGTCCTTGTGCACTGGAGAGATCCCTCTGATCATCATGCAGAGAATAATCTCGTGAACAATAGCAGCTACGCTTTCTGCAGAACTCACTAAATGCCTGGCTCTGCCTTCTGTCTAAAAACGAAGCTGCTATAACCTTAGTTTACTTCTATTCACAAAAATGTATGAAAGGAGTAAAAGCACACAGATTTGTTTCTCACTCTAGAAGATTCTTCCCACTTCTGGATAAGGTGAGTTAATTCTGATAGGATTAGTAATGCTTTATTTGTTAAATATTACCAGTTTCAGGGGCGCCTGGGTGGCTCAGTCATTAAGCGTCTGCCTTTGGCTCAGGTCATGATCCCAGGGTTCTGGGATAGAGCCCCGCATCAGGCTTCCTGCTCAGTGGGAAGCCAGCTTCTCCCTCTCCGACTCCCACTGCTTCTGTTCCCTCTCTCGCTGTCTTTCTCTGTCAAATAAATAAATAAAATCTTTAAAAAAATATTTCCAGCTTCAGCAATAACTTCTGCTTCCTATTAAAAATGTGCAACGATCGGGGCGCCTGGTTAGCTCAACCGGTAGAGCACAGGACTCTGGATCTCGGGATTGTGAGTTCGAGTCCCAGGTTGGGTGCAGAGATTACTTAAGAAATAAAATCTTAAAAAAAAATGTGCAATGATTAAATACAATTTCTCATCACAAACATTTGAAACAAGATTCATAGTCACTATGGCCTCAGGATAAAGAGCTAACATTCCAGAAGGGATCAGTGCAGAAACCAGTGGGGTCAAAGTGGCTTCTTGTAGGCGAGCTTCCCATTCATTCATGTATTCATTCAGCTAACATGTATTTTTCCCTCTGTGCTAGGCACAGTTCTAGGCACGGGGGGTGGGGGTGGTCCACACTGTGAACACATCGGACACTGGTCACTGTTTATATGGACCCTACATTCCTGAAACCTAACCAGAACCTTCCCCCCACCTGCCAGGGGAAACCCTGTGTTTGCACTGTGTCCAGTTCAGAGTTTCCCATTGTTATGGGCTGAATTGCATCTCCCTGCAAATTCATACGTTGAAGTCCTAACCCCCAGGACCTCCGGATGTGACTGTATTTGGAGAGAGGGTGTTTAAAGAGGTGGTTGAGATAATGTCCTCATTCGAGGACTGTCTGATCCCAAACCTTGGTGCAAACATAGTCTAGTGGGGGAGACAAGACCTAGAAAGCCACGAGGAAAGTGGTTTTGCCTTTGCTGTGAGGCGATGGTGGGTTAGATTATTCTACCTTTGCGTTCCCTGCCTTTCTAAGGAGGATACGCATTCCTGAGTGTGGCCAAGTCGCTGCTGCTGGTATCTCCTGTGGGGGAAGTAGGCGCAGCCACCCCAAAACATCAAGGCAGTTTGTGACTTGCCTTGGCCCACGGTCAGTCGTGCGAGGGCAATGTGCTGAGTGCCTCGTCGGAGTAGAAGCGACAAGAACCACCTCAAGTTCTGGCCCTTGTCCCGCAAACCACCAGAAGAACATATTCCAATGGGAGCTGCCCCTTTGGCTTCTAGAATAAAAAAGACGTGTAATAATAGGTGTGAAAAATCAACCTGTGTTGCCGAGAGCCACTGAGATGTCAGGGTGATTGTCCAGCGTCGACTCCTGTGGTCAGGGCCTTCAAAGCCCGCAGGGAGTTGGGAAACCCAGGCTGCCCCACACCCCACCATCTCCAGCAGGTGGCAAGTAACTTGTTGCTAACTCTGTATACAAGTCAGCGACGGATGCCACTCAATTCTATAAACTGGAACAGATTCAGAGCTGTTTCCTAGGTAACCACACGCTCACTCAGGTTCATTGTAATGTGTTCCGGAGGGGGCAGGTACATCCCCAGGGCTGGGGATTACTGAGCTTCCTTGATGAGGAAGTCTTGGGAATCCAGGAGATAGGTTCAAAGCCTGGCTCTGACACACGCCCATTGTGTGAGGTTGGGGGGTCCTCCAAACTTCTCAGTGCCTCAATAATATGGAGATCCTAGTAGCTCCATTATATGAGGTCCCGTGAGGTCGGGCTATCCCCATCTTGCCAGCCATGTGGGTCTTAGAAAAGGATCCTTGGCTCTCAGTAGAGGCACCCCCACATGGAGAAGAGATGAGTGCTGCTGTTGAGTCCTGCCCCGATTACATTTGTATGCAAAACAAGTGTTGATTTTTAAAAAAAATTTAAAGATTTTATTTATCTATTTGAGAGAGAGAGAGGGAGAGGGAGAAGCAGACTCCCTGCTGAGTGGGGAGCCGGGTGCAGGGCTCGATCCCAGGATGCTGAGATCATGACCTGAGCTGAAGGCAGACGCCCAACTGGCTGAGCCACCCAGGCGCCCCAACAAATATTGATTTAAGCACTAAGTTCTGGGGCAGTTTGTCGTGCAACTATAGATAACCAGACACGTATGAAATTCTGTTTAGTGCCTGCCCACAAAGCTATTCCCCACCCCTATTCCTCCCTAACAGAACCTAGATTTTGTTCAAGGGTAAGACAGAGCTTCCTTGACCTTAATCAGCCCCATCCTGGTCAGGGTTACGCATGTGCCTCAGTACAGGCCAAAGAGATATGAAAGGAGGTCTGCTGACGAATTCTGGGAGAAGGTGTTCCCACCCTTAACACAAAGAAATTTCCTGCTTTCTGCTTTCCCCTGCTTCCTGTCTTTGAATGTGGTGTGTGAGTATGATGTCTGGAGTGGCTGCAGCCATCTTGTGACAATGAGGAGAGACCAGGGAAAGTTGCAGACTCTGGAACTGACATTGTTGAGCTGCTAAATCAACCCCAGCAACTTCCAATGCTTGGCTTTCTTGCTACGTTTGAGCCACTATTAGCCGAAAATTCTGTGACTTGTCCCAGAAAATCTTAATGGTGCACTGGGCTTCCTTTGCCTGGTAATACTTCTCTGCTGTAATTTCACTACCTGTCTCATTGTTTCCTAGATCTAGACAGGGCAGAAACTGTAGATTCCTACATAGGCAGAAGGTGCTATTCAGAGAAGGAGGAATTTTTTTTTTTTAAAGATTTTATTTATTTATTTGACAGAGATAGCAACAGCAGGAACACAAGCAGGGGGAGTGGGAGAGGGAGAGCAGGCTTCCCGCTGAGCAGGGAGCCCGACGCAGGGCTCGATCCCAGGACCCTGGGATCATGACCTGAGCCGAAGGCAGACGCTTAACGACTGAGCCACCCAGGTGCCCCGAGAAGGAGGAATTTGCCCATGAGCCCATTACACACCTTTTACCTCTTAGCCCTAAGCCCAATCCTTATGCATGAGCATGGGCTAGGATGGAGAATGGAGAAAAATCAGCTAGCCCATCGCTCTTTCAGGAACATCTGAGGGAGCAATTTCTCCCCTGATGCATGTGTGGCTTTAATTTTTATGAGTTAGGCAGAAAATGAGCCAGGAATGAAAAAGATCTCTGTGGTGCTTTGTTTGTCAAGTAGGCTCCACGTCCAGCATGGAGTGCAACACGGGGCTTGAACTCATGACCCTGAGATAAAGACTTGAGCTAAGATCAAGAGTCAGACGCTTAACTGACTGAGCCACCCAGGCGTCCCTCTGTGGTGTTTTTATAATGTGCCCACACACTCTTTGATGATCTTCCCTTCCAGAGGTGGAGCTTAATTCTCCTCCCTTCGAGTGAGGTTTGGCCATAGAGGCTCACTTCTAACAAATAGAAAGTGGCAGAAATGGCAGTGTGTGGCTCCTGAGACCAGGTTGTATAAGGCTTTGTGGCCTCCTTGCTCTCCCACTGCAATCGCTCACTTTGGGGGGAAGCTGGCTGCCATGTTGTGAGGACCCTCCAGCAGTCCTGTGGAGAGGCCGATGTGGTGAGGCCCTGAGGCCTCCAGACAACAGCCCCGGGAATGAACCATCTGGGAAGCACGTCCTCCGGCCCCATACAAGCCTTCGGATGTTAGCAGCCCCAGCCAACATCCTGATCTCAGGAGAGACCCCGAGCCAGAAGCACCAGCTAAGCTGCTCCCAGATTCCCGACCCTCAGAAACTGGGAGATAGTAACCGTTTCTTGTTTTAAGCTGCTAGGTTTGGGGGTAATTTCTAACCTAGCAATAGGGTCCAATACAAATTCTATAGGGTGCCCCATCTTAGTTCCGGGGAATATGCTCTGTTAATTTTGTACCTTGGGAGCAGAGTTAAGTTGATTGTCCTCCCAGGGGGACAGATGACCTGTCATCCTCATTCTGTTGGCTTGTTTTACTATTTTCCCTTCATCTCTAATCATGCCCAAAGAATCCACACCTGTGCTTCATGAGAACATCGGCAACTGGACTCCAAATTGGAGTCAGTGGTGGCTGAAAAAGCCACAAAGCCAACCCACGATTATGATGTTGACCAGACAGATCAGAGACACGTCTTTCCCTGCAAGATCTCTCTTGCAGTCCAATAGGGCGGGGAACCAGACCCCAAAAGAGGGGGCTGAGGAGGACATGAGGATGTGCCCCTGCCCCCCACCGCACGTCCTGGGGCCAGAGCTGGAGAAGGAGAGAGAAGGAGGAGGGAATTTTAAAAAGGATTGAATGGACTTTTCTCTCACCAAATGTGATTGGGCTGGGCCCAAGGTATCATTGCAGGATGGGAAAGGAAGATTCTAGGTGGTCCATATAGGCACAGACTGAAGTAAAACTAAAATGTTGCATGTCTCGGGGATGCCTGGGTGGCTCAGTTGGTTAAACGTCTGCGTCTGCCTTCAGCTCAGGTCGTGATCCCGAGGTCCTGGGATCGAGCCCTGTGTGGGGAATCCTTGCTCAGTGGGGAGCCTGCTTCTTCCTCTCCCTCTTCTGCTCCCCCTGCTTGTGAGCACACGCTCTCTCTCTTTCTGACAAATAAAATCTTAAAAAAAAATAAATAAATAAAATGTTGCATGTCTCTCCACTCTGCACCCACCCAATCTCAGACCTCTCAATTAATAGGTTATGTCAGCGTGGATAGCCTGGACTAGGGAAACCCCTTTCCTACTGGCTTCCTCCACCAGTTATTGTGGGGAAGGGGACTAATGCTTTCTACTAACTCTCCTTCTTCTGGAGAAGACAGCTGGAGGCAGATGTGACATAAAAATGTTTAGAACCGGGATGGATGGCCAGGACCCCGGCATCAGAGGACAGCTGGCTGAAATCTCCACTAGGGCACAGACCAAGGATTGGGGATCCAAGTGGATCCTCAGCCTTGCTTGTGGGGCTTCTTAGGCTCCAAATTACAAACACATTCCTGCTCCGGGCCTGAGAAACCTGGTGGGGACAAGGCTTGTCCTGGGGGAGGTGATGCTGGGGCAGGGAGCAGGGTGGGGGGGACAGGCACTGATGAAGGGAGGAAAAGGGGGTGCATATCATTGACAGGACAGTCCCAGGTGTTCCAGCTGGACTTCAGTTATGGGAGGTGGGGCATCCCCTGCCCCATGGTCCAGAGCACAGAGACCCAGGCCAGAATGTTCAACTCACTTTACTGAAGGGTCCCAGGCAACCAGTGCACAAGGAAAGGAGCCTACGCCTGCTCTGGGGCTCTCCCCACCCCAGGAGGCCACAGAGGCCACTCAGCCCAGGGCCATCCCCCCCCCCAACAGGGAGGAGGGGGCTTCCTCCCCAGCCCCAGCCCCAGGCCTACCCTAGCCTGCTCCGTGGTGATCTGAGGAACTGTCCCATGGAGGTCCCTGTGGTTCTGAGGGAGGCAGCTTCTAGAACAGCTGAAGCACATCCTGAGTCTGCTCCTGCACCTGGGGGTCCCCAGGCGGGGCTCACACAGTCCAGTCGGGCTGTGAGGGCGCCCCCAGGCCCCTGCGCCTTCCTGGAGACATGGAGGGAGGGCCCTCCTGGCACCCCCTGGGGACAGGGACTCTGGCTCAGGCACACACAGCCCCAGGGCAAGAGGACTTGGCATCCGGGGCAGAGCGCTACGGAGGGGACACAGTGAGGTGGGCAGCAAGGGCTGGTGTGCGCTTCACCACGCGGACACTGACACCCCACGGAAGCAGCCACACTTGGGACAGCAGGTGCTGACCCCCACAGCGCTGAGCCACGCTCCTGGGGGAGCCCGGGGTTGGGCAGCAGCTCCCTCCTGGGCACACTTCCTTCCTCTCAACGCCATTCCCTGGGCAGCTCCTACCCTGGCTGGACCAGCCCCTGCCCCTCAGGTGCCCCCTCAGGGTCCCCTCCGAGGTCTAATTCACGCAGAGGGTGAACCCGGGGGCCCGCATCCTCTTATGCCAGGGGCTGCAAGACCAGTGCTGAGGGGCTGGTCAGCCCACGGGACAGGGGGGACAGCTGTTGGGACGAGGGGGCGGGGGGTGGGGAGGGGACCACGGGCCTGTGGGAGGTGCGCTGTCCTGCACTGCCAATGAGGGAAGCCAGAAATCTGGAGTTTATGGGATTGAAAATGGTGGCAAATAATTCAGATTTTTGGCAATCACTGGGCAGCCTGAGTGAGATTCAGCCTGTGGACAGTAGCAGGTGGCCGGCCTTGGCCTTGAGGGGCTGGCTCACTTGTCTCAGCTGCACCCCAGGGGGGCAGGCCTGGTGCCCTTTCCCTTCCTCCTCCTCCTCCTCCTCCGCTGCCCCCGCCCTTCCCCACCTCTCCTCCCTCCTCTGTCAGAGGACCTCTCCCCTCCCCGAGGAGCTGCCCCCTCTGCCCTTCGGCTGCCCCTCTTTCTGATATCATCTCCTCCCCCAAGCAGGGAGGATCAGCCTTCAGGCCTCAGCTACACGCAGACACGCACGGCCCAGCTGGGTGGCCCAGGCTCCATCCCAGAGCCCAGGCCCCATGAGACCGGGGCGGGGGGCCAGGGACGCAGGCCAAAAGCAGGCGTCTGGAACGACGGGGGCCTCGCAGAGAGCCCGAAAGAACTCTCTGGCCCGGCGGGCCTCCCCACTGCCCCACGGCCGCCGCCACGCTCACCCCGGTGCTAACCCGCGCCGCGCAAAGCCCAGCGCCCTGGGTGGGCCCCGAGACACCGTCCCATCACCTGGGGCTGCTGCGTCCGGGGAGCCCGCACCTCTCTCCTTCTTCCCTGGGGATCGCTCCCGCCGCCTGCCAAGGAGGGACTGCGAGGGGCCGGGCAGGCAGGCGGGCGGCGGGAGGCCCGCGGCGCAGCAGAGCGGGGGTGGGCGCGGAGAAGCGGGGAGGCCGCCTCGGCCGCAGGGGGGCGGGGGCAGCGCCCCGGGGGCGGCCGCGCGGCTCCGGGGTCCCCTAGCGCCCGCCCCTGGGGGGCTGCCTCCCGCCGCGACGAGCCTTCCTCCCGCCCGCCGACTCGGAGCCGGGGGGCGGCGGAGCCCTGGCCTCGCCGGCCTGGACGTGGGCCCCCGCGCCCGCGCGCCCCTTCTTTTTCCCGTGCGCCGCGGCCCGGTCCTCGGCCGGCGTCTCGAGACTGACCGCCCGCCCGCCGCCGCCGCCTCCCCCTCGGCGTCTGCGGGAGCCCGACGGGGCGGGGGCCGCGCCCGCCTCGCCCACCTCGCCCAGCGCCCCGGAGGCCGTGCGGGCCCGCTTGGCCCGCGCCTTGCCGGACGCCCGGGGCTCGGCCTGCGACTCCTCGCTCTCCGCCGCCTCGGCCGCCGCCGCCGCGCCCTCCCGGGCCGCCAGCAGCGCCACGAGCTCCAGGAGGCCCCCCTCGCCGGCGCCCCAGCCCGCCAGGGGGCCACGCGCGCCCTCTTGCCGGGGGCCGGGGGGTCGGGCGCGGCCAGGGCGCAGATGCACTCCCGCAGGCTCCCGCCGCCCGCGGCCTTCCGCAGCACCAGGGCGTCCAGCTGGCGGCCCGCCTCCTCCACCTTCCCGCGGGCTCCCCCGGTGTCCTGGGACAGGACGCCCAGGACCTCGCGGAGGGCATCCGTCCCGTCTCTCCTGGCGCTCCAGCCCAGGGACTCCATCACCGAAGCGATCTTCAGCAGCTCGTCGCGGGCCCAGGCGTCCGACGGGTCCGTATAGGCCACAATGGCCACAAAGTCGGGGTTGTCCAGCGCCTCGTCTCCCGCCTCCCCGTTCGGCTGCGACTCGCTCTCGGGAGCGTCGCCGTGCGCCGGCTCCTCGTCGCCCGCGTCTCGCACGGCAAGCAGGGCCACTAAGTCGGGGCCGCGGCGGCTCCGGCCTTCGCCGCCGCCGTCGAGGCTGACGGCCTCGGGCCCCGGCGCCCCGTTCTCCGTCGGCTCCCGCTTGGCTCTGTCGGTCACCGTCACCAGGGCCAAGAACTCGCGGGGCCCCTGGCCTGCGTCCGCGTCGCTCCGCAGGGCCCACTCCTTCTTGCTGAGCTCCTGGGCGGCCTGGTGCAGCGTGGCGGACGGCGCGCTCTGCGCCTCGTCGGCACTCAAGTCGTCGGGGTCCAGCTCCTCGAGCACGATGCCCAGGCTGCCCTCGGAAGAGGCGCCCGACTCCCGCCGGGCCCACGTGGGCCGCCGCCCCCCTCGCTCGCTCTTCTGGCTCTTCTGGCCCTTCGGGGCCCACCTGTTGCCTCTGGCTCTGTTTCTGCGAGCCCGGCGGCCCCGCCTGGGAGGTGGGCCAGCCCTCCTGGCCGCGGGCTCTGAGCCCTGGGCCCGGGGCTCCCAGGCCCGAGAGAGGAGCGTGTCCCCGGCGGCCCCGGGCCCCGCGGCCTGCCAGGGCCTCTCATCCAGCACCAGGCGTCTCATCTGCCTCAGGACTCCTGGGTCCTCCGCGGGGTCCTGACACACAACCCTCCAGACCCCGTCCTTGCCCGGGATCTCCCTGGGGACGGACGCGTGATTTATGTCCTGCACAAACTCCACCAGGGCGGCCTTGGCCTTTTGGTCCCTCGCGGCCCTGGCGTTCCACAGCCTGAACGTGCCCAGGGGCAGGAAGGCCGGCTGCAAGACGGCTTCGATGGCCGCCCGCTCCAGGCCCTCCGGGATGCCGGTGACCAGCAGGGCCCGGTGCATGTCCACATCCAGCCCCCGGCACCAGTCCCGCAAAAGGCTCACGGCCATGGTGCCTCTAGCCTGACGCAGCAGCCTGGTGCTCATGCCCCCTCTCCCGGGCTGTTGGCGAATCCGCAGGGGGCTTACGTGTCACTTTCCGGGATGTCGCCAGCCCGGCTGCTCTGACCTTTGTCCCTGAGAATGGCCTCGGTGACGCCGCCCATGTTCAGGTGCAGGGGAGGGCGCCACCGCTGTCATCTGGAGCAGCAGCGGGGAGGGGAGTCGGGCTCTGGCCATGTCTGGGCGCTCACCCTCCGCTCCAATCTGAGTTGTTGCGCGGCGACCCGGCTGCTGGGTCCTACGCCTGCGCGCCTGGGATCGCCCCTCCCCCAGCTAGGCCCGGTCGCCGTGGTAACACTGCTGCTGGAGCTGGGGTCTGTGCCGCTGGGGTCCAAGGAGCCGCTCTTAAAGGGCCGGAGGAAAGGAGGACGTGGGGATGGGCAGTGCCACCTTCATTGATGAGCCCACAAAAGCCAAATTCACAGGGGACCAGGAGACATCAGCCGGGGAGACCAGACCTCGCTCGGTTGTTGGGCGGGGGCGGGGGGGGGGTGCTTCGGGAGATTACAGGCTTTAGCCGGTTGTAACCCCCTCCCCAGGGTACAAGTGGAGGTCAGGATAGAAGGCGTAAATCCGGGGGCCCCGGCCTCCCACAGTGTGGTCCAGGGACTCACTCTCTGGGGAGAAGCCTTGTTCCGAATTTCAGGGTCAGTCAGGCTTCAGTATGGGTCCACAGGCCTCACCTGTGAGGTGTATGTATCATTCGGGGTACACAGGCCCAGCTCCCGGAGACCAGGCTTCATTCTTGCGCCTTATTCCAGTATTCAAAATGGCAGTGCAACTAATCTTGGTTTTGTGTATGGCTTGTATTCGTGTATGATCGTCAGTGAGACCAGACGTGAAGTCCAGTTCTGCAAGAAAGCGTTTCCTCCTGGCTGGGACATGTGAATATCATAGCTACTCTAAACACACATTTGCTTTACATCCTTTGTCCACCCACTCTATGTATATCAGTCTCTGCAGTCCAGCTGCCAGGTTTCTATGCTATTTCTACCCTTCCTGCCCCCCCCAAAACTCCGAGTAGATTCCTGAGCTGCTCCAGGCCAGGGTTTGCTCCTCAGTGAAATGACAATAACCATGAACCCTACCTCATAGGACCCTGATGGGGATTAAAGCAGATGATCCAGGAAAACGCTTGGAAGAGACATTCATTGGCCCAGAGTTGATGCTCCATATAAGGTGGCTATGGAAATTATTTATGGAGAACTCACCCTTATATAAGCATATTTTTAAAATAAATAAGGAATCAAAACACTTTGGCTTTTTGCTCCTTCCTTTCCTTTTTATGTCGGAAGAGAGTTTACAGCAATGTTACCATGGCAACTGGGCCTAGGGCAAACCAAACTGCTTACTCATTCCCCTACCAATCCCCCTGTAGCTCTTCTTTTCCTTGCTTTTCTCTTCTCTTACCTTCCTGATCCCCAAATGGATGTTACCCATCTCTCTAGAGCAAAGTTGTCCTGCAGAAATCTAATTCGAGCCCCACGTGCAATCCACACGTGTAGTGTGGAATTTGCTACTGGCCACCCTCAGTCAATAAAAAGAAACAGGTGAAATGAATTTTAAGAATAGATTTCATGGGACGCCTGGGTGGCTCAGTTGGTTATGCATCTGCCTTCAGCTCAGGTCATGATTCCAGGGTCCTGGGATGGAGTCCTGCACTGGGCTCCCTGCTCTGCGGGGAGTCTGCTTCTCCCTCTCTCTGCCCCTCCCCCTGCTTGTGCTCCCTTTCTCTCTCTCTCTCAAATAAATAAAGTCTTAAAAGAATAGATTTCATGTATCCCAAAGCATACAATATGATCATTTGCATCTGTCATCAATATGAAACAATTATTAATGAGATAGTAAACATTCTATTTTTCTTTTTTTTTTTTTTTACTTTTTAAAAAAGATTTTATTTATTTGACAGAGAGAGAGACAGAGCACAAGCAGGGCGAGAAGCAGGCTGCCCACTGAGCAAGGAAGGACCCTGCGATCATGACCCGAGCCGAAGGCAGACACCCAACCGACTGAGCCACCCAGGCGCCCCTGCAATGTGTCTTTTTAAACATGGTTTTAATCACCAATGACTATGTCCACTTTCATTCTAGGGCCCCCATCCTGCCATACTTCCTGCATAATTCCATCTGGCTTGCCCTCCTCTTAGCTCTAAATCCACATTTAGTTATGAATGGCAGGTGTGACAATCTGTCCTCTTCATTCCGCTTTCTGGCTGCTCTGTCCCTCAGAGGTGGTCCCTGTTCATTTCTCTCCTGATGGGTTGGGAATGGGACTGAGTGGGTGGGGACATGGTCCTAGAAGCCAAGTAGAGAATTAGAGAGGCTCAGAAACTTCCGGAAAAAGACTGGCAAAGGGGCGCCTGGGTGGCTCTGTCGTTAAGCATCTGCCTTCGGCTCAGGTCATGATTCCAGGTCCTGGGATCGAGCCCCGTATCGGGCTCCCTGCTCGGCAGGAAGCCTGCTTCTCCCTCTCCCGCTCCCCCTGCTTGTATTCCCTCTCTTGCTGTGTCTCTCTCTGTCAAATAAATAAATAAAATCTTTAAAAAAAAAAAAAAAAGACTGTGGCATCCAAGGAGCTGAAGGTCCCTACAGCATTGCAGAAGCTCCAGGGCACAGAACCAGAGTAGGCCTTGAATGCTGAGCCCCGCAAGCAGAAGATCCAACAGGCACCAGCCAGGCAGGTCACTGGGAAGCCCAAATGTCCTGCCTAGCCCTGGCTGCCACCTTCACGGTTCCCATAGAAACAGCTGGAAGAGAAGGGCATATCAAATATTATTCACAATTCTTCTCCAACCTCCCCATGTTGGGGGGGGGGAAACAAACTTGAGTCTGCTTTTTAAGTGGTAATAGCATCATTGGGGCAGGGGTTCTCAAAGTGTGGTCCAAGAACCCCTAGGGGTTCCCAGAGGCATTTCAGGGGGTCCACGAGATCAACCCTGTTTTCATAAGAGTACTAACACATTATTTGCCTTTTTCACTCTCATTCTCTCACAAGTATTCAGTGGAATTGTCCAGAGGCTACATGGGGTACGATATTGCACCTGACTGAACGCAGAAGCAGGTGCAAGGATCTAGCATCTTCTGTTGAGTCAGACATGAAGGAGATTTGCGAGAACGTAGCAATTAATTTGGGGAAAAATATAGCTATTTCAATAAAATATGTTCTTTATATGGACCTGTAATGAATATGCTACTGCTACTCTAAAACGAGTTCGTAAATAAGTATTCTTTTAATTTCTCAGTGGAAATTCCTCATACGGGAAATAGCAACAGATAGAACCCACATAAACAAAAGCTCTTTGGGCGGTCCTTGATCATTTTCAGTAATTTAAGGGGTCCTGAGACCAAAGAGTTCGAGAATCGCTATGTTAGAGACACAACACAATGTCCCTGGACACCCCCCAGATAAGAAAAAGATGATCTGGGGGGGCTGTTTTTCTCCAGTGAGTTATAATTGAATCACAGAGTGAAGTTCATTGCCGGGTTTGTCCCCACTCCGCTGTCTTTCTGTTCCCCTCTCTCCAGCCTGGTTGTCAAGGAAACCATATCAAAGCATCCTCCACAAAAAAACACATTTAACTCCCTGGTGCCTGGATCATGGGGGCTGGCTTGCCTTTCAGGATGTTTATACCCAAGGAGCTGTGGACTCCTCCTGCCTCCGGGTCCTTAAAATGTCTTTGGATCCTCAGCCCTTTCCCCTATGCTTCCCCTAGCCTGGGCAACCCTTTTCACTTTATATTTTTCCCATGTCCTTTTATTCTCATGTGTTCTTGCAAACCGCTCATTGCTATTTGGGGGCATCAAATCTATATCTGGATAACTTGTTTTATTTATACATTTTAAAGATCTTATTTATTTATTTGACACAGAGAGTGAGTGGGGGAGCACAAGCAGGGGGAGCGGCAGGCAGAAGGAGACAAAGACGCAGGCTCCCCACTGAGCAAGGAGCCCGATGCGGGACTGGATCCCAGGACCCTGGGATCATGACCTGAGCCAAAGGCAGATGCTTAATTGCCTGAGCCACCCAGGCGCCCCTGGATAACTTGTTTTAGAGTAGTTCCCTCCTTTGGTTACTCACTTGTTTAACACTTAGTGGTAATGTGTCTCAGAGTGATCCCAGTTACAGATTTCGTCTGTAATCTCACCTGCTGAGTGGGGTTGAAAGATGGGCATTGCGCACATTTTACCTTTTTATTGTCCACTCCTCTAAGGAGAGACCCCGATTACAGTTTTAAAACAAGGCTGCAGGGCAACTGGGTGGCTCAGTCAGTTAAGTGTCTGCCTTCAGCTCAGGTCATGATTTTGGGGTCCTGGGATGGAGCCCTGTGTCAGGCCCCCTCCTAAGCGGGGAGTCTGCTTCTCTCTCTCCCTCTGCCTCTCCCCAATACTCATGCTCTCCCTCTCTCTCTCTATCTCAAATAAATACATAAAATCTTAAATAAAATAAAATAAAATAAAATAAAATAAAATATGGCTGCAAGTTCTGTGCCCCCTCTAGAGGTGGGGCCCACATGCTCTTTCCTTGAATCTGAACTTGGGGAAGCTCGTGACTGCCCCCACTGATAAAGTGTGGCAGGAGTAGTGCTCTGGGTCTTCCCAGGCCAGTTATAAAAGGCTTTTGCTTGAAACTCAGCTGCCCTGCTATGAGAAAGCCAAATTCACATGGACAGACCATATGAGGGCACAAAAGTCGATATCTCCTGCTAGGCCCCTAGTCTTCAAGTCACCCCAAACCAAGGCACTGGACACATGAGAGATCTAGCTTCCGGGTGATTCCAGACCTTTGATGTTGGAGTCACCTCGGCTAAGGCCCCAGACATTGGAGAGCTGAGAGAAGATGTTCCCACTGTGACCTTTTATAATTGAACCCATGCACATAAACAGATGTTGTTTTATCCCACTAAGTTGGGGATGGTTTAGTGCACAGCAGAAAGTGACCTGCAGAGGGGCCCCTGGGTGGTTTGGTCAGTTAAGCATCTGACTCTTGATTTCAGCTCAGGTCTTGATCTCAGGGTCCTGGGATCCAGTCCCCCGTTTGGCTCCCTGCTCAGTGAGGAGTCTGCTTGTCTCCCTCTCCCTCTGCTTCTCCCCCAGCTTGTGGGCACTCAGTTTCTCGCTCTCTCTCAAATAAATAGATGAATCTTAAAAAAAAAAAAAAGAAAAAGTAACTGGCACACACCTGTCTCCATCTCTTCCCCCACACGCTGCAAAAGACGCGATGATCAACATCCTCACACCATCCTTCCGTGCTGAATGAGACAGTCCCTGGCATGCGTGCCACAAGCAGGACTGCGAGGAGGTAGGGTCTGGGTCTTGCTAACTCTCCCAAGCCCTGCAAGTCACCTTGTGCAATGACACTCCCCGTCCACGTGCCCACCGTTAGCGCTTGAGGATTCCTGTGCCCCCAACCCCTCTCCCCAGACTGGACATTATCCAGCCTTCAAAGATTCGTTCTTTTCATGAGTGCAAAGTGGTGACTCATGGTTCTCTGACTACAAATGAGTTTGCACATCTCTTTGTTAGTTGTTGTTGTTTTTTTTTAATCCCCTAGACATCACCAAAGAGAACAAACAACAGAATGCAGGTGTAAAGGGGAGAGGGTCTGCCTGGCTGTCCCAGGAGGGGGACCGGTGGGGACATTTCTGGTCCCCTGGTGGGGGTGACAATGGGAGAAGGGGTTGACAACAGATGGGCACAGCTGCAGTAGATGGAGTGGTATTTGGATTGGGGCTGCCTAGGCTCCCTCCCACCCCCTCCTTCCCTAACCTTTCACTGCCCCTGGTTATCTTGGGCTGGTTCCTGACCTCTTAGGGCCTCCAGTTATGTACCAAAAATGAGGATCATGTTTTCTTAGCGTCCTCAGGAAGACGGAAGAGGTGGGGAACCCAGGGGCCACAGCTCAAGGAAGCTGACACCCCCTCCTTGCTCACGGGGGCCAGGGGGAGCTTTGTCTACTGTGCCTGGAGTCCCCACTCTTCCCTTCCCGCCCCTGTAGGACCTGGTACTTCCCCAAGAGGGAGCAGAGTGTTGAGGGAGGGAGTCCCAGGCTGGGCACTGCGGTCTCAGGTTGGAGCATTGGATCTATCTCGCCTGGGAATGGAAGGGGCTGGAGGTTTGGAGGTTTGTTCAGTTCAAGGTGAAGCATTAGGCTCCCGCCAGCCCATGTCACAATCACACTAACACTGCTAACTCACACAGACACACACACAGACCAACACACTCACAAAACTACCTGCACATCTCACACACACCACACGCATCTGCTCACACCCACCTGCTCACACCCACAGAGACTGACATTGACACACACTTGGACTGAGGCACTCTATTCCCCCCCTCCACACACACACACACACACACAGAGACCCACACCCACATCTACGGGCATGTAAACCAAAGCACTGACCTTATGCGGAGACCCCTGGACATGCATCCAGAGACCCGGGGGCCGCTACCTCTCACCCCCCTGTGGGAGCTGGAAGGTCTTTCTGCCCATGCAGGGACAGAGCCCACCCCAAGTGGCCTACCAGACTCTCTCTCAGACCCACCAGAGCCGACAGCAACTCGCCCCAGGGAAGCAGGGAGCACGGACCCTTGGCCCAAAGGGGCGCCACCACCAGCTGGAGCTCTGCTTGGGCATTGGAGACCTGGGCCAGGTCTGGAGGTGTGTGTTGGGGAGCCCCATAAGCCTGACTACCAAGCTGGGGATAAGGGGGCTCCTCCCTCAAACTAGGATGGGGTGGGGCCCTGGTGCCTCTCTCCCGCTCCAGCCCACAGGTGTTCCACCCCATCCCCAGCCTCCTCCCTGGGTCCAGCCCCACTCCTGCCTTCAGAGATTCATCCATCTGCCATTCATCCTCCACAAGACATCATGAACTTGACCCTGCTTCTCCCCTTCTCTGAACCTTTCTATGGCTCCCCTGCCCTCTGGAGAAAGCACAAGCCCCTCACCGTGGCCCATGAGCACACTGTGGTGCTTCCTCCCCGGGCATCTTTCCAGCCTGGGGCACGTGGCTCCTGCGTTGAGCTCTGCTCCGGAGGGATTCCTGGGTTCCCCCACTCCCCACCCCCACTGGACTGTGAACCCCAGGAGGACAGGGCCTGGGCTGTCTCAGTCATCTCTGGGCCTCCAGCTAGGCGGGAGCAGATCCTGTGGGAGTGTGTGTGGAAGGAAGATAGGAAAGAAAGCCCGGAGAATGGAAGGGAGGGAGGAAAAGAAGAAGAGAAGGAGGAAGGATCTCTAAAACTCTTGGCTCCATCTTTCTTCCCTGAACTGTCTCCCGGTGCCCACCAGAGGGCACCCTAATCCAACAAATCCCTCAGGCAGCGCCCCAGCCTCCCCTGCAGACAAAAACAATTAGAGGAGGAGGACTATTGCCAATTACCATTACTTAAAGCCCTACTGCCTTAGGGGCTAAAGCAACTCCGAGTAGCTTATAAAGGAGGAAAGTGAGGCTCAGAGATGTTGTTTAACTTTCCCAGTGTCCCACAGCACCTAAACTGTAGAGAAGCTCCCAGCTCTCCCGACCCAACAAAGCCTTCTGCTCCTTGGTCACATCCACAAGTCCCCATGCGCCTGGCCCTGACATTGCCCCCACTCAGCCACACTCTTCTCCCCTGAAAATCCAGGCCTTTCTCTGCGAGTGCTCATGTCCCTATGCAATCAGGGCTCTGAGCTTCAGGAGTTAGGGCCTAGCTTAGTCAACACCATCCCCAGCGACCTGCACAGGTGGATCCCAGAACAGATACTAGAGAGTAGAGAGACACTGAATGAATGAATTCTCCAGGTGGGAGTGACTTCAGTGAGTACCTAAATGGGTGAATGCTCTTCCCCCAACCAGGGATCTAGAGATTCTCCCCCAAAACACCCCCCAGGCAAGGAGAGGTCCCATCCTTCCTTTCGGGCTCACCCCAATCCAGGTACAGTGAATCTCACTACTCACCTCCATTTCTCTTTGGGGAGCCCCCTCCCCTACCTCTGACCAGGTGGGGGTCCTCACACACCCAAGCCTGGCCAGTCAGAGCACTCACTCCCTCTCCAGTCACTCCAGCCACTGTGATTGCCGGCAGGATTTCCAGCTCCAAGACTGGGCCAGGACTAACAGGGACAAGGAAAGGGTCTTCCTGATTTCTCAGACCCAGCACCACCACTTGCCGTAGTTCCTTTCTTGCTTGCTTGCTTTTTTTCTTTCCTTTCTTTCGTTTTTTTTTTTTTTTTTAAGATTTATTTATTTATTTGGGGGGTGCAGAGGGAGAGGGAGAGAAACAGACTCCCCACTGAGTGTGGAGCCTGACTATATGGGGCTCCATCTCACAACCCTGAGATCATGACCTGAGCCAAAATCAAGAGTCGGACGCTCAACCGACTGAGCCATCCAGGCGTCCCTTGCCATAGGTTCTTGGGGCTTCTTGCCTCGCTCCGGGGACCCCAGGTCTCATACCAACAGGGGGCCAGTAAAGGCAGTCTCACTGCCCCTCCCCCCCAGCACCCCCATCCATAGGCAAGTTGTTAGTCAGTGTTTGCAGGACAGAACCATGCTTGGGCAGACTGACAGCTCAGCCACCAGGTAGGCTGAGAAGAAAGAAATCACTGATTTGGGGGCACCTGGGTGGCTGAGGTCCTGATCCCAGGGTCCTGGGATCGAGCCCCGCATGGAGCCCCGCAACAGGCTCCCTGCTCAGCAGGGAGTCTGTTTCTCCCTCTCCCTCTGCCTACAGTTCTCTCTGCTGGACCAGAGTAACCCCCCATTAAAGCCTGGTTCCCTGAGATGGGTCCCAGGTTAGTGAGACTGAGTTCTCTGGGTGAGACCTGCCACCCTGAATCATGAAAGGTCCCAGTGAGCTCCTTCAAACAAATGCTCAGCCCCTGACAACAGCCTCAAAATGGTTGCCATGGAAATCGCAATAGCCAATGGGGGAAAGAGGGATGCCAGCGCCCAGGAGTCCAAACCTGCTGCCTACAGTAGGGTTGGGAGAGAGAGAGAACCCGTCAGGAGGAAGAGGAAGGGGGAGCAGGTTCACACTTGGCTGGAGCAGGAGACCTGGAGCAAGAGACCAGTGATCCTCGACCAGGAGATCCCAGCAGCTGGGGGCAGTGGTCGGGGAGAAGGGGGACCTGTTGCTCCCAGAGAGCTTCATCCTGTCTGGGCTCTCAGCCAGGCCCGCAGCAAGCCCGGCTAAAGCAGCAAGCAGACCCGAAAGCCCCCTGCGGATTCGCCAACAGCCCGGGAGAGGGGGCATGAGCACCAGGCTGCTGCATCAGGCTAGAGGCACCATGGCCGTGAGCCTTTTGCGGGACTGGTGCCGGGGGCTGGATGTGGACATGCACCGGGCCCTGCTGGTCACCGGCATCCCGGAGGGCCTGGAGCGGGCGGCCATCGAAGCCGTCTTGCAGCCGGCCTTCCTGCCCCTTGGGCACGTTCAGGCTGTGGAACGCCAGGGCCGCGAGGGACCACAAGGCCAAGGCCGCCCTGGTGGAGTTTGTGCAGGACATAAATCACGCGTCCGTCCCCAGGGAGATCCCGGGCAAGGACGGGGTCTGGAGGGTTGTGTGTCAGGACCCCGCGGAGGACCCAGGAGTCCTGAGGCAGATGAGACGCCTGGTGCTGAATGAGAGGCCCTCGCAGGCCGCGGGGCCCGGGGCCGCCGGGGACACGCTCCTCTCTCGGGCCTGGGAGCCCCGGGCCCAGGGCTCAGAGCCGGCGGCCAGGAGGGCTGGCCCACCTCCCAGGCGGGGCCGCCGGGCTCGCAGAAACAGAGCCAGAGGCAACAGGTGGGCCCCGAAGGGCCAGAAGAGCCAGAAGAGCGAGCGAGGGGGGCGGCGGCCCACGTGGGCCCGGCGGGAGTCGGGCGCCTCTTCCGAGGGCAGCCTGGGCATCGTGCTCGAGGAGCTGGACCCCGACGACCTGAGCGCCGACGAGGCGCAGAGCGCGCCGTCCGCCACGCTGCACCAGGCCGCCCAGGAGCTCAGCAAGAAGGAGTGGGCCCTGCGGAGCGGCGCGCACGCAGGCCAGGGGCCCCGCGAGTTCTTGGCCCTGGTGACGGTGACCGACAGAGCCAAGCGGGAGCCGACGGAGAAAGGCGCGCCGGGGCCCGAGGCCGTCAGCCTCAACGGCGGCGGCCAAGGCCGGAGCCGCCGCGGCCCCGACTTAGTGGCCCTGCTTGCCGTGCGAGACGCGGGCGACGAGGAGCCGGCGCACGGCGACGCTCCCGAGAGCGAGTCGCAGCCGAACGGGGAGGCGGGAGACGAGGCGCTGGACAACCCCGACTTTGTGGCCATTGTGGCCTATACGGACCCGTCGGACGCCTGGGCCCGCGACGAGCTGCTGAAGATCGCTTCGGTGATGGAGTCCCTGGGCTGGAGCGCCAGGAGAGACGGGACGGATGCCCTCCGCGAGGTCCTGGGCGTCCTGTCCCAGGACACCGGGGGAGCCCGCGGGAAGGTGGAGGAGGCGGGCCGCCAGCTGGACGCCCTGGTGCTGCGGAAGGCCGCGGGCGGCGGGAGCCTGCGGGAGTGCATCTGCGCCCTGGCCGCGCCCGACCCCCCGGCCCCCGGCAAGAGGGCGCGCGTGGCCCCCTGGCGGGCTGGGGCGCCGGCGAGGGGGGCCTCCTGGAGCTCGTGGCGCTGCTGGCGGCCCGGGAGGGCGCGGCGGCGGCGGCCGAGGCGGCGGAGAGCGAGGAGTCGCAGGCCGAGCCCCGGGCGTCCGGCAAGGCGCGGGCCAAGCGGGCCCGCACGGCCTCCGGGGCGCTGGGCGAGGTGGGCGAGGCGGGCGCGGCCCCCGCCCCGTCGGGCTCCCGCAGACGCCGAGGGGGAGGCGGCGGCGGCGGGCGGGCGGTCAGTCTCGAGACGCCGGCCGAGGACCGGGCCGCGGCGCACGGGAAAAAGAAGGGGCGCGCGGGCGCGGGGGCCCACGTCCAGGCCGGCGAGGCCAGGGCTCCGCCGCCCCCCGGCTCCGAGTCGGCGGGCGGGAGGAAGGCTCGTCGCGGCGGGAGGCAGCCCCCCAGGGGCGGCCGCTAGGGGACCCCGGAGCCGCGCGGCCGCCCCCGGGGCGCTGCCCCCGCCCCCCTGCGGCCGAGGCGGCCTCCCCGCTTCTCCGCGCCCACCCCCGCTCTGCTGCGCCGCGGGCCTCCCGCCGCCCGCCTGCCTGCCCGGCCCCTCGCAGTCCCTCCTTGGCAGGCGGCGGGAGCGATCCCCAGGGAAGAAGGAGAGAGGTGCGGGCTCCCCGGACGCAGCAGCCCCAGGTGATGGGACGGTGTCTCGGGGCCCACCCAGGGCGCTGGGCTTTGCGCGGCGCGGGTTAGCACCGGGGTGAGCGTGGCGGCGGCCGTGGGGCAGTGGGGAGGCCCGCCGGGCCAGAGAGTTCTTTCGGGCTCTCTGCGAGGCCCCCGTCGTTCCAGACGCCTGCTTTTGGCCTGCGTCCCTGGCCCCCCGCCCCGGTCTCATGGGGCCTGGGCTCTGGGATGGAGCCTGGGCCACCCAGCTGGGCCGTGCGTGTCTGCGTGTAGCTGAGGCCTGAAGGCTGATCCTCCCTGCTTGGGGGAGGAGATGATATCAGAAAGAGGGGCAGCCGAAGGGCAGAGGGGGCAGCTCCTCGGGGAGGGGAGAGGTCCTCTGACAGAGGAGGGAGGAGAGGTGGGGAAGGGCGGGGGCAGCGGAGGAGGAGGAGGAGGAAGGGACAGGGCACCAGGCCTGCCCCCCTGGGGTGCAGCTGAGACAAGTGAGCCAGCCCCTCAAGGCCAAGGCCGGCCGCCTGCTACTGTCCACAGGCTGAATCTCCCTCAGGCTGCCCAGTGATTGCCAAAAATCTGAATTATTTGCCACCATTTTCAATCCCATAAACTCCAGATTTCTGGCTTCCCTCATTGGCAGTGCCGGGCAGCGCACCTCCCGCAGGCCCATGGTCCCCTCCCCTCCCCCGCCCCCTCGTCCCAACAGCTGTCCCCCCTGTGCCGTGGGCTGACCAGCCCCTCAGCACTGGTCTTGCAGCCCCTGGCCTAAGAGGATGCGGGGTCCCGGGTTCCCCCAGGAGCATGGCTCAGCGCTGTGGGGGGTCAGCACCTGCTGTCCCAAGTGTGGCTGCTTCCGCGGGGTGTCAGTGTCCGCGTGGTGAAGCGGACACCAGCCCTTGCTGCCCACCTCACTGTGTCCCCTCCGTAGCGCTCTGCCCCGGATGCCAAGTCCTCTTGCCCTGGGGCTGTGTGTGCCTGAGCCAGAGTCCCTGTCCCCAGGGGTTGCCAGGAGGGCCCTCCCTCCATGTCTCCAGGAAGGCGCAGGGGCCTGGGGGCGCCCTCACAGCCCGACTGGACTGTGTGAGCCCCGCCTGGGGACCCCCAGGTGCAGGAGCAGACTCAGGATGTGCTTCAGCTGTTCCAGAAGCTGCCTCCCTCAGAACCACAGGGACCTCCATGGGACAGTTCCTCAGATCACCACGGAGCAGGCTAGGGTAGACCTGGGGCTGGGGCTGGGGAGGAAGCCCCCTCCTCCCTGTTGGGGGGGGATGGCCCTGGGCTGAGTGGCCTCTGCGGCCTCCTGGGGTGGGGAGAGCCCCAGAGCAGGCGTAGGCTCCTTTCCTTGTGCACTGGTTGCCTGGGACCCTTCAGTAAAGTGAGTTGAACATTCTGGCCTGGGTCTCTGTGCTCTGGACCATGGGGCCGGGGATGCCCCATCTCCCATAACTGAAGTCCAGCTGGAACACCTGGGACTGTCCTGTCATTGATTTATACCCAGTGTCCCTTGCTTGTTCAGTGGCTGTCCCCCTGGCCCAGCCCCCTGACCTATCTGCAGCCATATAAATTCTGCCTTGCTTTAGCTTCTACCTGCCCCCACCTCTGGCCTCCTCCTCCCACTCTAGCCTGAGCTGTCTGTTGCTTTATTGTATCTTGCCAGGCCCCAGCACTCCATAATCTTTAGAATGCCCTTTCTTGGCCCATCCGGCTGCACTTTCTGGGGCCCAGCCATCACCCCTAAATCTGGTTCCTACACTACTCCCCCTGCACCTCATCTGGTCCCTGTGTCTGCTCCATTCCCTAGCCCCCAGGTTAGTCTCTGCCCAACTATACCTCACCCTGGTGCCCATGTGGACCCTTTACCTCGCTCTCTGGCCTGTAGCCCTCCATAGTCAGCACCCCACTCCCACTCACCATGAGGCCCGGCCCCTGGCCCCTGGGCCTAAGGTTTGCCATGGACCCAGACTAAGGGGGTCCTATCTCTGCTCCTACTGGGATCCTGCCTCCCTCCCTGCTCCTCCCCCATACATGGCTACAACATTGCTAGAGGGGCCCTTTTGGAACTCAGTCGGCTGTTTGATTCCCTCACTCTCCTCCCCAAACCCTTCAAAGTCTTCCTTTGCCCCCACAGGTTAAACTGAAGTTCTTATAGTGGTCTACACCTGCTCTGTCCAGTAGAGTAATCTCTGGTCACAAGGGACAATAAATTTAAATAAAATTAAATAAGATGGAATATCCTTTCCCTCAGCCATACCAGCCGCCTTACACGTGCTCCAGAATCGCATGGACCCACTGGCTACCATTCCAGCGCAAGTATAGGACATTTCCACCATCACAGAAAGTTCTCTGGGATAGCACCAGTGTGGTTCCTCTGTCCCCATTTTCTCTGCCTCACTGCCCGCCACTCTCCCGTGCCTTCAGACACCCAGATCTCCTTGCTGTTCAGGGAGCACTTGGAGGCCATTCCTGCCTCAGGGCCTTTGCACTTGCGGTCCCCCTGGCCTGGAGTGCCTTTCCCCAGGATATTTGCATAGCCCCACCCTCCACTTCCTCCCAGTCTTTGTGCAACTGTCCCATTCCCAGGGAGGGCTTCCCTGACCACCCTATCTAAATGTAACCCTTCCCCCACACCCCCACTTTTCCAAGCTCTGATGGGTTGTCACCCGCCACACTAATTTGTTGCCAGACACCCCGCTGAGGACACGGGTACTGCAGGTCAAAGTGCAGAAGGGAAGGTCAGGTTGCCCCAAGGTGAGGAGTGCAGCAAGCTGCTCCGGCCCCGGGAAGCGCCGCTGCGGCCCAGAGCCCGGCTCGCTGCGCTCCAGAGGATCCACCAGGCAGCCGCGTTCCCCGGCCAGGGACCCAGGCGCCCCTGGGCCACGTCCCCGCCGCCCACAGCGCAGGCCGAGCAGCTTCCGGAGAGCGTCCCCGCCCCCGGCTTTCCGACGGCCGCCGCGCACCGGGCAGAGGAATCGGGAGCCGGGGGTGGGCGACCGTGGGCCGAGGGGCCGCGGGAGCGCTCAGGCGCCGCCCCCGGGACCCGGGCTGGGGTCGCCCTGTCCCCCGCCGCGTCCCCGGCGCCAGCACGGTGCCCGCGCACGGTGGCGCGCAGCCCCGAGGACACCGAGCCGAGCGCCCGCGGGCCCGGCGGCGGCAGGAGGCGGCGCCGGGCGGAGGCGGGACGGACGGTGCGGGCCGCGGGGACGCGGAGCCAGGCCCGGGGCCCGCTCGGCGCTGGCGCGGCGGCCGGCCGGACACCCACAAACGCGGACCCTCGCGGGGCGCCGTGGGGCGGGGACGCCGAGAAGACGCTTCCGGAGCAGCGCGCGCTGTGGCGCGACCCGGGGAGGCGGCAGGGCGAGCCGTCGGCTGGGCAGGGTTTGCCAGCCTCGCGCATTTCGGGTGGTTCGGGGGCGCCGTCACGGAGAAGGTGACCTTTGAGCGAAGACCCGAAGAGGGGAGGGCTGGGCCGGCGGGTGCCCGACGGAGGCGCGTCCAGGCCGCGGAACGGCTCAGGCCCCTGATCCGAGGGGTCATTCACGGGTGATCACGGACCCCTCCAGTGCCACCTCCCGTGCTGATGGTGTCCCTGTGGGGGTCTGTGGGGTGACGAGATTAGGGTTGGGTTGTATGTGTCTTTGTTTGATTCTGTGCATAGAGTAGGGCTGGGGGAATAGGAGGAAGGCAGGTTTTCACTCCCATTTCCCAGATGAGGAAAGTGAGGCTCTGGAGGCGGGGAAGGGAGCTCGAACTTGGGTTTGTCCTCCTCCGGGGCTCCCTCGCATAACCGCTTACCGTTCCAGAGCCTGTGGCCGCGGTGCCCCCCAGCCCCATCCCCTACCCAAGCTCGCCCCGCACTCCCAGGCCCAACCTGTCCCGTCCCGGCCCCTCGGCCCCGTCGAGTCCCGGGACTCCTGCCAATGGGGTCGGGTCCCAGAACTTCTAGAGGGAAGATTGGGGGCTCCAGGACCAGCTGACGCCGCCGGCTCCCCACCACCCGCCACCCGCGAGACGGGAGAAAGCCCGCACTAACTGCAGCCCCCGCAGTTCCCACCAGGGGGCGCTGCAGGACCGCTCGTTAAAGGCGCCGCGGCGAAGCCTCCCGCCGAGGGCGCAGGATGCTGCACGCACTGGCCCAGGGCCTTCCAGGCCCAAAGCTCCACCTCTGAATGTCAGGCTGCGGAAAGTGGACGTTTCTGGAGGCCAGCGGTCCTTCGTGTGAGGTCCCGGGATCAGCAGCATTAGCATCACCTGGAGCTTGATAGAAAAGCATATTCTTGAGCCCACCCCACACCTAGGGAATCACTTGGGGTTGGGATCCAGCAGTCTGTGTTTTAGAAGAGCTTCCGATGGATTCTGCTGCGCCACCAGCTTGAGAGGGGTCTGCTGTGGGGTCTGATTATCTCCTGGAGCCCTGGGGTGGCAGCTGTCGGTCCCGGGTGCATGTTGGAATCACCCAGCAAGCCTCGGGGCTCTGGGAGCCCCAACCACACCCTGCACCACTTGCACGAGAATCTCTGAGCATGCAGGCTGGGCAGGGGTGTTGGAAAGCTCCCGGGTCATTCCACACACCAGCCAGGATTGGCAGCCCCTGTCCCAGGGGCCCTCATCAGGGCTGAGATGTCTCGAGAAGTTCTGGCCACCTCTGATGTAGAACAGGAATAGGACAATGACAGAGGAGGTCTTTTGGGGTTGATTTGAACTCCAACACATTACGTCTTCTTCCATTGTCTCCGCAAATCTTGGGATCCCCCTTTAAGATGAGTAAGTAGAGGCACAAAGGGGCACAAGGTAATCAGCGGGAAGGTAACAAAGCTTATAAGGGGCGGTGCGAGGGGCGAGCCAGGCTCCAAATCCTAACCCTGCCCCTTTGTGGTTTCCTCCTGCCAAGGCACACCAGCATGAGGGACTCAGAAAGTCCCTGGTGTCGCAAGGTGGCACCTCTATGGATGTGTTCCGTTGTTTTTCCCTTTGGGGATATTTAGGAGTGTCCACATTTAGGGTGTCCTCCTATTTTCTGGTGCTTCTCCCCATGAATATCCTGGCATGTTTGAAACCATAACCCTGGAAGCATCCATGGGTTGCATTTGGGGACTGGGCCCTTCAGGTGATAAACGAAATCCCCTTGGATTAAAAGTAACATGAAAGCCCTGATACAATTTCAGAGAACCCAAGGGATCTCTGCCTCCTGGGCCTCCCTGGATGCTCATGCCTGGATTGCTGGGGATGGGAGGGACAAACGGAGAATCTGCGGGAGGGAGGGATTGGCCCCATATCTGGGAGTCCCCTCCTGGTGTCTCTCCCCATCACCGCTCCCACCTTCTTTCCCCTTCTGGAACTCCAAACCCTCGTGGGCATGTGCCTGCAATTCTCCCAGATGGAGACAGCCCCCATTGGTACCACCAACCTGGCATCTAGAGCATGCACTGGGCACTCCAGAGACAGACCCATCCAGCCTAGTTATTCCCTGGCCCCCAGCACAGTCCATCCCTGCAGGTGGGGTCCACACCCTGTCTTTCTTCCCAACTCCCTTGGGGCTTTTCCTTGCTGGGCTAGGGACTGTGAACTGTACTACGTGCAAAGGGACTCTTAGCATCCTATGGAAGGAGCACCAGCAGCTACTACTTCCAGAACAGGAGCAGGTGAGAGCAGGCGATTCTTTAGTTCTAGAAGCGAAAACTAAGAAAAAACCCAGGCCAGGACTGCAGTCCCAGCCAAGACAGAGCTGGCCTCCAGGTCTCCCTCCTCCGTGATTTCTCTTTCCTCCCGCCCTCAGCGAGGCTGGGGTGTGGTCATATGCTGTTTTTGGTGGGTGGGGTGGGGGTTTGGGGGACACAAGATAATACAGAGAGAGGTCCCTCAGTGCCCATGGGGCCTTAGCAACCCTATCTGTCCCCAATCATGAGTGCCAGTCACAGCTCACTACACATCACACCCAGATCGGGCTTTTTGGCCTGTCTCTAGAGCAAAGAGTTTTCAGTGCGCCCAGTGGCCAATCTGTCCCAGGAGATGTTTTGGGGGGCTTGATTGAAACAAGATTCCTGGGCCACACAGGCAGCTGGAGCAAATCCACAGCTCTGGCATGAAGGGCCCCAGAATCTGAATTTTGGACATGTTCCCAGATGATTATTCTGCCCATGTAACTGAGGTCAGGGGAAGTATGTAATGTGCTAGAGACACCCTCCTCATGGGCCAGGAGCCAGGGGTACGGGGATGGCAAGCAAAGTGACATAAACACAGGGCACCATCCTGGAGGGTGGGAGCAGAGGGAATACAAGGGAGTGACGACATAACCCTGGAGCGTTCGTCAGTTGCCCAATCCAAAGGCAGGAAATCTCGTGGTAAATATTTTTATTTGCATGTTGGCTTGTGCCCTTTTTTTCAAGTTCAAGGAGGCGGCCAATGTTAAGTGGGTGGTAGAAAAGAAGAGGAAGGGAGAGGGGAGGGGAGAGAATTTCTCTACCACTTCCCCCCTTCAAGCTGAGCACCTAGAGTTGCACTGGAGAAGTTAAAATCATGAGTGATGCAACCCCTTTGTACGGCTCTTTCTTTACGTTCCTTGGGTGACTAGAAAGAGTCTGTTTTTAAAAAAAAAATCAACGCATGAAAGATAAACTTTTAACAAGACAGAGGGGTGTTGGGTAGAGATGGGAGGCCTGCTGCCTGGCCCTTGTCCAGCTCCATTTTCAAGTATGGCCGCAGGAAGGGCATCTCCATCCCAGCGCGGGAGGGGGAGGCCGCGCCCTGGGTGGTGACAACATGGCAGGTGGCAGCAAGCTCCAGGGAGCCCCTGCCCTCGCCTCACAGCTGGTCTTCTCGTTCTCCCTGCTCGGCTTCTGCTCTGGCCTCTGCCCTCAACACCCTAAGGCTCCTGGCCTCGCCTGCCCTGGGGACTCTCTTGGGCAGGGTTGGCAACCGGGGAGTGTGCCAGAAGGCTCTCCGGTGTTTGCGAAACCACGAAAAACGTCCAGGGGTCTGGAACCTCACTGTCTTGACCTGTTTCCGGGCCTTAGCTCCTTGGGTTGTCCCTATGGCCCCCCGGGCAGCTGGGGCTCCTGCCCCATCCGATGCAGCCTCTGCCTCCTGGACAGCTGGGGCCTCTGCCCTTTGATTATCTGCAGCCCCTTCCCTCTGATTATTTGCAGCCTCTGCCCTCTGGACAGCTATGGCTTCTGCCCCTGGGTTATCCTCAGGCTCTGCCCCCTGGACGGGTATGGCCTCTGCCCTCTGATTATCTATAGCCTCTATCCTCTGATTATCTGCAGCCTCAGCCCCCTGATCATCTGCAGGCTCAGCCCCCTGATCATCTGCAGGCTCAGCCCCCTGATCATCTGCAGCCTCAGCCCCCTGATCATCTGCAGCCTCAGCCCCCTGATCATCTGCAGCCTCAGCTCTCTGATCATCTGCAGCCTCTGCCCTCTGATCATCTGCAGCCTCTGCCCTCTGATCATCTGCAGCCTCTGCCCTCTGATCACCTGCAGCCCCTGCCCCCTGATCTGTGGATGCTGCTTCCTCCCTCCTTCGATGGCGAAAAGAGGCCCATTTGATTTTGGGCTTCCATCGTCTTGGGGGCGTCTCCGGCCCCTGCCCATCTCCTGTGTTGCCCACATTATCCCCCGGGCTGGCTCTGCCCGGCCCTGATGCCCCAACCCTCTCTAGCCTGGGAGAGGCCTGCTGAGCCTCGCTCCCCTCGGGGCTGGACCTGGGCGCCCAACCCTTCACCCTCCGCTTCAGCTTGCCCCAGGACACCTGGCTGACGTACTCTCGCCACCTGTCCGCCTTGGACAGCTGCGGCCTGGGGTTGTCCTCAAACATGGGCACGGGCAGGTTCACGCGGCGGCGGGCAGGTGGCGCGCTGGGCTTCTTCTCCCCTCGCTGCAGGAAGGCCTCCACCAGCTCCTCGTCGTCCTCACTCTCCAGGTCGCTCCCCAGAAATTTGCTGCCCAGGTAACTGACTGGCATTTTGCGCACCTTCCTGCTGCGCCCCGCGCCTTTGTGACCCTTGTCACCCTTGTCTCTGGAGGTCTCGAAGTCACTGAACTCGCTGTCGCTGACGTTGCTGCTGTCATAGGTGCCCACGACCAGCCGCGGGGGAGGGGTCACCATCTGCTGGACTCTCCTCCTCACCTGGGGCTCCTTGGGCTTTTTGGGGGGCTGGGGCGGGTGTGGGGTGCTCTTCTCAATGATGCGGGCCACGTCCTCCAGTGTGCGGCCTTCTTCCTCCAGAAACTGGGTCAGCCGCTCGCGAAATTCCGCCTCCTTGGTGGCGGGCTTGGAGATGACCCTCCACACGCCTCCCGCCAGCCTGACCTCCCGGGGGATGAGCAGATAGTCCACGTCCTCCCCGATCTGCAGCATCCCCACCGTGGAGTCCTCCTCCCTGCGGAACACCTTGCCGATCTTCTTGAAGGTCCCCACGGGCTTCAAGGCTTCCACGAGGACGTCCAAGTCCACATCTTTGCAGACATCAGGGACGCTCCAGAGGATCAGGCAGTCGGGGGATGGGAGGAAGCCCCAGGGGAACCAGCCCCCCACGTGGCTTTTCTCGAGGGTCTTTAAGATCTCCAGGGTGAAATCGGGGGTGGGGGCAACGACCCCAAACTACACGTAAGCCTGAGTCTTAGGGGCTGGGGGTGGGACGAGTCCCCGCAGAACTGCCCGGAGGGTCTCACCTCTCCAGCCAAGGATGAGCCAACCCCTCCCAACTTCTCTGCCCGCCACAAAGTCCAGTCTTGACCAAGTCCGGCTCCCCCGCCCCAAGGACTGGCGGGAATCAGTTCCCAGGATGCTTACGTGAGCCGGGGTGAGGTCAGTCCCGAGGCTCGAAACCCACCGCCAGCTGCAGACGTGGGGTCCGGGCTCCGAGTTGGGGCGCACGGGCTGCCCCCGTGGCTCTTCCTGCCTCAGGGACGCGCCTGCAGCTTGGGAGAGGCCTGCGCGCACAAAGACGGCTCGGCCGTGGCTGTTCAATATGGCCGAGGCGCTTGGAGGCCGCAGCCCAGCCCCCCCGAGGGTCTCCCGCCCCCGGGCAGACGGCCGCCCCCGTCCAGGCTGACCTTGACGCGCCTGCAGCCTCCCAGCCCGTGCGCTCAGCGCCGAGGAGCGCGCGCGGGCAGGAAGTTCCTCCTCGCTCTCCCCTAGGGTGAGGCCCACCTTCCCCCTTCTCATCTTACACTCCCCGACTCGGGAAGACTGACAGGGGGGCTGTCCACTCCCCTCGGGGCGCCCTCCCTCCCCTCCCCCACAGGGGTGTGGCCGCGCTCCGGGCCTCCCTGGGGCCACCGCTTCCAAGCAGAACGCCCCGCCACGGCCCACGTCAGCACCTTCCCCGGGAGACGCGGCAGTTCCCCAACCTGCCTTTCCAAACGCGCGGGTTCCAGCCAAACCCTGGAGGTGGCTTTGGCAAGCCGCTGGTACCGTACCGTTCGGCTTCAACATCATAGGACGTTGGGTACCAGCCGGTCCTACCTGTTGAAGCATATAGGTCGGTGGAGAAATTGGTACCAGGATCTTACTGCCCCAGCCTCTGGCGCGGGGCATGGCACCCTGTAGGTGCTCAGTAAATACTTTGGGGGTGAGTGAATGAACCGAAGTGGTGTTCATCAGGAGGGACTGGCTCTGCCGTACGATTCTCACATTGAAATACTATGCAGCTATGTACAAAGAAGCACCTAGTAAAAAGGATAGTCAGGTTTTATGGGGCATTTCCTAGAGCTTTCTGTGGATCAGCTCCACGAAATCCTCCCTGTAACATTACGATGCCGGTAATAGGATTGATGATCATTCCCATTTTTTTTTTTAAGATTTTATTTATTTACTTGAGATAGAGCAAGAGCGAGAGAGGAAGAGCACAGAGGGACTCCCCGCTGAGCAGAGAGCCCAATGCAGGGGCTCTGATCCCAGGACCCTGAGATCATGACCTGAGCCGAAGGCAGGCAGTCGCTTAACCGAATGAGCAACCCAAGCGCCCCACCCCCATCATTCCCATTTTGTAGCTGAGGTTGTAAAGTCGCTTGCTCAAGGTCCCACTGCCATAAGTGATGGAACCTGGACTTGAATCTGAAACAGTCCAACTTGTGTGTGTATATGTGTGTGGGGGGGCGGGCAAAAGGTCTAGACGTGCGGGTGTACTGATCTCAGGTAGGAGCCGACAGTGGCTGTCTCTGGGAGGGAGACTGGGGAGCCCCAGAGGTGGCAGAGACATGTACTTTTCCCCCTCTATATCTTTTTGGATTGCTTGGATTTTTTTTTTAAAGATTTTATTTATTTATTTGAGAGAGAGAATGAGAGAGAGCACATGAGAAGGGGGAGGGTCAGAGGGAGAAGCAGGCTCCCTGCTGAGCAGGGAGCCCGATGCGGGACTCGATGCCGGGACTCCAGGATCATGACCTGAGCCGAAGGCAGTCGCTTAACCAACTGAGCCACCCAGGCGCCCGATTGCTTGGATTTTTAGTGGTCAAAAATGTTAAGTTAAATTAAAGCAAAATTCCTCAGAATCGGCCATGGACAGAGGGGGGTCGGGGTCCCTGGGATGTGGGGCCCAGGACGTGCAAAGCTTCCCAGTAACTCTGAAGCAGCTGGCTCAGCAACAATATGCACCACGATGGCATTGGTACTAATAACAGTGAACTTGCAGGGAGAGCTTCCTCCAGGCACCCTGCTGTGTGTGTGGGGTGGGGGTGGGGCGCTGTTGTTAGGAATTCTCAGAGCTACGGGAAAGGGGAATCCATGCAAACAGCTCCCCGTTTCCCCCTCACTGCCTGCAGTCGACCCCAACCCAGCAGCTGGAGGGAATCTTTTAAAAACTTCAATCTGTCTCTACTCTTTTAAAAAGCCTCCATCTTACTCAGAGAAAATCAAAGCCCTCACCGGGGGCCACAAAGCCCTAGCACACCTCCTCCACTTCCTTCTCTCTTTCTCTCCTTCTCACTGACTCCACTCCAGCCACCCCCGCCTCTTCACTATTCATCAGACACCAGGCTCAGTTCCACCTCAGGGCCTTTGCACTTGCTGTTCTCAACCTCCAGATTGTTATGGCCCCACCTTTTCTTGGCAATTTCCCTCTGCCCAAATGTCACCTTTTTTGGAGAGGTCATTCTGCAACACTACCCCTCCTCAACGATAGGAGTGGCCTCTACCCTCTCCAGAGTCCACTATCTCAGGAATCCTTAACCCTTTCTGAGTGCCATGGGGCCGTATTCAAGATAAAGTTTTTCAATGCATAGAATCGCATCCATCGGATTACGAAGGAAACCAATTAGAATGAAATATACAACTGTTAAAAGAAAAATTTTAACAACAACAAAAAACTCTAAAATAATAATGACTTTAATACAAGGTATAAAAAAAGGAACACGTATAATTTTATTTAACTCACGACGTGGGATTTTATTTAGTTCTTGAAAGAACCAGACAGATGTGGAGAGAAAGAGGGAAGGAAAGGGAGAGAGGGAAGGAAGGAAGATGCTTGGGGGTGGGGTTGAAGATCTCAGCGAGGCCTTTGCACAATTACTGGCTCGTTCGGGTTGTTTTTGCCTTTGCAGAGCCGGGTCGATAGGCTTGCTGGATTTTCTCCTCCCTCTGCCAAGCTACATCCCTGCGGGCGAGCTTAGCCCCCGCCTGGCCTCCCACCGCCCCGCCCCTCCCTTGTGCTCAGTTTCCAGCCGCCCAGCGGTCTCCACGGCAACGAGGAGACGCGCTTTAGCACGGGTCAGCTCTGGGACGGGAGGGTCCGGAGTGGGTGGGGGGCGGCACCTCCTCTGGGCTTCTTATCCCTTCTTTAGGCCTGAGCCCCCCACTCAGCTTCCCTGAAAAGCTACCGGAAACTAAAAATCCCTAGGCTACCCGTTTGAGGAATGTTGGTTTATGAATCCAAGTCCGAAAAGTCGAGTCTTCCAAGTGGAATGACCTCGCCGATGAGATATTTGTGTTCTGCAATTGGTAAAAGGTGTGTGTGTGTGTGTGTGTGTGTGTGTGTCTATGTGTGGGAGTGGGGCGGGGGCGGGGCGGGGAGGATTATCCTCGAAATGAAAACCTCAAATGTTCAACATTCTTACAAAAATTGCCAACCCCTGAGCAGTTCCGCTGTGGGTATTTTAGATTACTCAGATCTCTGGCAGCGGAGAGCCTTCTCCAGCCGCCCCAGAACAAACGATAATCACAGCTCCCATTTTTATACGTGTTTAAAAGAGATGAAAATCCAAAAAGGATGGGGGAAGAAAGCAAAACGTGGCCCAGATCTCTCTACCCAGCTACACTTGGTTGCCACTTTAAAAAATACTACTACTGAGCCACCCAGGAGCCCTGCTTGTGTTCCCTCTCTCGCTGTGTCTCTCTGTGTCAAATAAATAAATAAAATCTTTTTTAAAAATAAAAAATACTAAAAGTGACACACACACGTTAAGAAAATGAAGTTCCAGAAAGGTATAAAATGAAAAACAAGTCTTCCTCTCCCAGCCTCCAGCCTCCAGCCCTCTTCCAGCAAAGTAACCACAGTGAAATAGCTCTGTATTTTTGCAGGAAGAAAAAAAATGCTTAAACGTGTAATTTTAGAATTTACCCCTGGGGATTTTTCACATTATCCTGAATTATTTTTATCATGGTGCTTACCACTTCCTAGTATTTTCTTATTTATTTATTCTTTCTTATTTGTTGTCTCACTATTTGTTGTCTCACTATTCAAATACTCGACCCATGAGGGGATATTTGTCTGGTTTTGTCACTGCCGAATTCTCAGAACCTAGAATGGGGCTGGTAGGTGCTCAAAATATTTGTTGAGTGAATGAACGAGAGGATTGTGCTAGATCTATTACTATAAATTTTGCTTTTTTCACTGAATAGCTGGGCTTGAAGTCTTTCCATATCTGTGTATGTAGATCAGTGTTGGTTTTCTTTTTTTGTGACCATTTCCACCCTTCTTTGGATATGCCCAAAAGTAGGGTGCCTGAGAATACTGACAATGATTCGCTTTGATCAAGCTCCTACTTTCTCCCTTTCCCCTTGCATTTTTTCTTTTACTCCTTACAACCCCTCTTTTTTTTTCTTTAAGATTTATTTACTTATTTGGGGGGGGGGCATAGGGAGAGAGAGAATCTCCAGCAGACTCTGCGCTGAGCTCAGAGGTGGGGGGGGGTGGGGGGGCGCTCAATTTCACGACCCTGAGATCATGATCCTGAAGTCATGACCTGAGCCGAAAGCACGAGTCTGATGCTCTAACAGACTGAGCCACCCAGGTGCCCCACTCTTTACGACCCCTCTTAAGCAAGTATTTATTCCCATTTTCCAGCTGAGAAAAAATGAGGCCAAAGAAAGCCACACAGCTAGTAAGTGACAGAGCTTTGAATCACTCAGGCTCCTTAGATTCCAACCCCTATACTCTCATGCTTCCTTTATTTTCCCAGTTGCCTATGGTGGCTAGGGGATGGGGAGCAAGGTTGGTGAGCAGTCTCTGAAGACTTCTCTCCCAGGTGACATTTGTAACTTTGGTGTAGTCACTGGATTTGTCCTCAGTCTCAACTGCCCAGAAATCAGATCCCTGTCTAGAATGAACGGGATATAAATTTTCTGTACTTTTTAACCGTTGGGTTCATCGACAGCACATAGTAGGTCCTCAAGAAATATAGCAGGAAGCAGCCTTATTGTTCACACTCTGGCCTCCAGAACCAGCCATGTAGTTGGGCCACGCCTGCCTCTCACCTCTTCAACACTAAAATCTGGAGGCTGTTTGGTGAGCATGGAAGCAAAGCCGACAGAATAGCTGTATATTTGAAAAATCGTTCGTTCCTTTATCCATTCATTCATTCGTGTGGCACATTTCTTTAAAGCAGTGATTCGCAAATCTGGTTGTACATTAGAATCACTAGCGAGAGTTTTGGAAATCACGATTTCCCGAGTGCAACCTACTGAATCGGAGCATTTAGGGTGGGGGTGGGGTGGGGTACTGCATTACAAAAATAATCTTCCCGAGTGACTGACAAGAGGTGATGGTTGGTGGGGCTGAGCAGAGGCAAGAGAGGAACTTGGCCATCTGGAAATACCACACAGCGCCTGCAAACCAGCCAGACTGGAAATGAGGGTTTCTCCACTTTTAACAACATAGAGGGACCCTTAAAGGGGGTGAGGGGTGGGAATCTCAGAGATCTTGTAATAGTTTGGATAATGGCTACCCCCGGATTTCAGGCTCGAATCCCTGGAATTTGAAAATGTTACTTTATTTGGAGAAGGATCTTTGCAGATGTAATGAAGGATTTGGAGATGAGACTACCCTGGATTTTCTGGGCGGGACATCAGGAGTGTCCTCATAAGAGAGAAGTGGAGAGAGATAACAGACACAGAGGAGAAGCCATGAGGAATCAGAGGAGGGGTGTGACCATGGAGGCAGAGACTGGGGTGATGTGGCCACGAGCCAAAGAACACCAGGAGCTACCAGAGGCTGGAAGAGGCAAGGAAGGATCCTCCCCTAGAGCCTTCAGAGGGAGCTCAGCCTTCCCGAGACCTTGATGGTGGACTTCTAGCCTCAAGGGAATAAACTGCTGTTGTTCTGAGTCGCCCAGTTGGCAGTGATTTGCTACAGCAAGCACAGGGAACAAATCTAGGATCCCCCCTCCCCCAGTGTGGCCGCTAATCCCCCAGACTCCAGTGAGGAAAGTTCCAAATTAAAACATCCAAGTTTTATTCTGTGACCTTGTCTCTCAAGAACCATTATCCCCAAAGTGAAATATTGTGCAGTCTCCTGACCCCCGGAATCAGGTATGGGTGATGAGAACCTTAGAAGGGTTTTCAAATGCCCGCTGCCCCCGCCTGCAGAACTTCCCTCTGCTGCCTGCCCCCCCGCACCCCCAGCCTCACCCCAGGGTGATCCAGAGGTTAGAAGTCCCTTTTCTCAGGAGTCTAGGAAACCTTTGGCATTACATACCTAACTCCCCCATAAAGATGCGTCTTTCTGCGTCTTCATGACCGCCCTCAGCAGTGGGTACTATTATCAACCCATTTCACAGATGAGGAGATTGAGGCATGGAAATGAAGTCATTCCCCCAGGCAGCCCACCTCCCAACTGCCCCACTCTTGTTTTCACTTTTTAAAAAAAAAAAAAAAAGCTCCGGGTGCCTGGGTGGCTCAGTCGTTAAGCGTCTGCCTTCGGCTCAGGTCGTGATCCCGGGGTCCTGGGATCGAGCCCCGCGTTGGGCTCCCTGCTCCGCGGGAAGCCTGCTTCTCTCTCTCACACTCCCCTTGCTTGTGTTCCCTCTCTCGCTGCCTCTCTCTCTGTCAAATAAATAAATAAAATCTTTAAAAAAAAAAAAAAGCTCAGCTCTATTGGAAGTATAATTTATGTCTTATACAATGTACCCTTTTTAATGTCCCATATGGTAAGGTTGATTGATTGATTTTAGAGAAAGAGGGAGGGAGAGAATGCATGCACAGGGGGGAGGAACAGAGGGAGAGGGAGGGAGAGAACCTTAAGCATCTTCCATGCCCAGTGCAAGCTCGACATGGGGCTCGATCTCACGACCCTGAGATCATGACCTGAGCCAAAGGACTGACACTTAAGACTGAGCCACCCAGGTGCCGCTCCAGAGCCTATGTTTTTAACGCACGGTACATACTCTCTTTGCTGCAAAGAAACTGTGGCATGGGTAGTATTAGCCCCATTTTACAGATAAGGACACTGAGGCCCAGAAAGATGAAGTCACTTCCCTGAAGGCACACAACCAGTTGGTGGCAGAGTCAAGATTTGAACCCAGGTCTGTCTGCGCAGCTCTGAATCCCTGGACGCTCTCTCCATCATGTGCCCTGTTGATGTTAGGGCACAGATTGGGTACTGTCTCCCGAGGGGTGTACTCACTTGGTGTACTCACTACTTTGCCCAGGTTCCAAGACAGCCTTTTGTCAGAACACAGGGAACATACTGTCTTCTGAGGAAGCTGGGCACACGTTTAGTTCAGGAATCTGAGATCTAAAACCAGGCTAATGCGTTCTTCGTCAATGCAAAACGCAGCAGTCAACTGGACCCAGGATCCCAGTGGCCAATGCTTAATAACTGCCTCCCTCTTGGTCACTGTGCCAAGTCATTCATATGTCAGCATGGATATACTCCTCCCCACACCTGGTGAAATAGGTTACCACTATCCCCATTTTACAAATCAGCAACCTGAGGCACAGGAGGTTCAAAGGCTTGCCCAGGCTCATCATGCTTTGGGAAGTGGAGAAGTCAGGACTCGAACCCAGGCCATATGTCCAACTCTTCACTCCAAACCTCCATACGCCAGGCAGAGGCCTCTGCTGTTTTGTTTGGCAGGTTGCCTAGTGAGCAAGCCAATTAGAGGAATTTCAGATTCAGTTCCCCTATTCACATAATAGATATTTATCTGTGTTCTATGTTTATTACTGTAATGACCGTGTCTTTTTATTTCCCATATTCTGACGCTTGGGTATCTGTGGCCTGGCTGACTCTTGAGGGACTCGTTTCTTCCCGCAGAAACCATAATAAAAACTTTTGCCCATGGTTCCCCCTCTCCTCCCTCTGCCTCCTAACCAATGCTGGTGCTTCCTCATGTGGCACCCCATGGTGTGACATGTCCTATTTTCTTGGGCTCTGTGAATATGCCAAACTATCTTTTCTTTCTTTCTTTCTTTTTTTAAAGATTTTATTTATTTATTTGACAGAGAGAGAGAGAGGGAACACAAGCAGGGGGAACAGCAGAGGGAGAGGGAGAAGCAGACTTCCCGCAGAGCAAGGAGCCCGATGCGGGGCTCGATCCCAGGACCCCGGGATCATGACCTGAGCCGAAGGCAGACGCTTAACTGACTGAGCCACCCAGGTGCCCCATCTTTCTTTTTTTTTTTTTAATAAAGATTTTATTTATTTATTTGAGAGAGAATGAGATAGAGAGAGAGCATGAGAGGGGGGAGGGTCAGAGGGAGAAGCAGACTCCCTGCTGGGCAGGGAGCCCAATGCGGGACTCGATCCCGGGACTCCAGGATCATGACCTGAGCCAAAGGCAGTCGCTTAACCAACTGAGCCACCCAGGCGCCCCCCAAACTATCTTTTCAATGACAGTCATCTCCTGGTCTCTTGGCCTTACCATTCTTAAATAAAAATAAAACCTGTATTAAAACAATCACCCCTGTATATGTATTTCTGGAGTACCTACTATGTGCCAGGCAGAGTGCTGGGCCGCGGGGATACCGCAAGCAATGAGACAGACCCAGCTCCGCTCCCTGGGAGCTCATAGTGTTACAAGGAAGTGTAATATTAAACAAAGATCTACACAAATAAATTAATCACCATCGAGAGACACACCAAGCCAGAAAAATACAGGGGAGCTATGAGGAGATAAAAGAGGGGGAATAGGGCGCCTGGGTGGCTCAGTTGGTTAAGCGACTGCCTTCGGCTCAGGTCATGATCCCGGAGTCCTGGGATCGAGTCCCACATCGGGCTCCCGGCTCGGCGGAGAGCCTGCTTCTCCCTCTGACCCTATCCCCTCTCATGCTGTTTCTCTCTCTCTCTCTCTCTCAAATAAATAAATAAATAAAATCTTAAAAAAAAAAAGAGGGGGAATAATCCATCTTGGGGTGGCGTGGAAGGCTTCCTGGAAAAAGAGACCTGAGGGGTAAGAGTCAGTGGGAGTCATGTAAGAGCATCCTGGGCAGAGGCAACAACAGGGACAAAAGTTCTGAGGTGGGAGGGAACATGTCCTGGGGTGGCTAGGGTGTTGTGAGATGGGGTGCTGAGGCAGGCAGGGGTCACTGGGCTATACAGATGTTGAACTTTCTTCTCAAGAGGGATGGAGTAAGCAGAGGAGTGACCAAACTGACTGATTTGTCATTGTAGAAGGATCCAGCAGTGCCGGAAAACAGAGGGAGCCCGGTAGCCGGAGTGCAGGGAAGAAATACCCAGACCTCTCTCTCGTCCTGCCGACTCCTGCCGCCGCCTCGCATTGGCTGATCCCGACTGGAAGTCATTGGGCAAAGGAGCTTCTGTAATGCAGTGCACGGAGGTGGCCTCCCGGGGTGCGGAGCAGGGTGCAGAAGCACGGAGAGGCAATTTGGGGAACCCATGGAGAATCACCAGCGCCAGCCCCATGGGAATCACATAGAGGTTGGCCTCTCAGAGGTTCAGAGCCCTCCTTCAGAATCCCTGACCCTCGGCGAGCACTGTTGAAGGAGCGGCAGAGAGACCCAGCCCTGTGTCAGGAGCACAGACTGTCCTCAGAAAGACCTGGGCTTCCGGCCTTCTTGAGCTTTCCTGTGTGGCTTTAGGCAGGTCACTTAACCTTTCTGAGCTTCCTTTTCCTTATCCATAGAGTGAGATGAAGATCATAATAGTAGAACATCTCATAATCACTAATCTCCTTTTCTGAAATCCAACAAACTCAGAAAGCTTTGCATCACCCCCTCCCTCCAGAAAAGTAAGGGATAAAATTTAGAGGCAAGATCTAGACTGACATGAGGCTATTTATAGTCCTAATTTATTTCCCTTCATATCAATATCCTACATTTCCCTACAGAATACTAATGGAGGGCGCCTGGGTGGCTCAGATGGTTAAGTGTCTGCCTTCGGCTCAGGTCATGATCCCAGCATCCTGGGATCGAGTCCCGCATCGGGCTCCCTGCTCCTTGGGAGCCTGCTTCTCCCTCTGCCTCTCTCTCTGTCTCTCATGAATAAATAAATAAAAATCTTTGAAAAAAAAAAAAGACTAATGGATTTGATTATGGTAGTTGCTCAAACCTGCTGCCCATGGGGTGAATTACACAGTATTAGATATAGTCACTGTATCAGTTTTCTGAAATCTCAAACTCTTTGAATTCTTTTTTTTTTTTTAAGTTTATTTAAGTGATCCCTACACCCGATGTGGGGCTTGAACTCACAACCGTGAGATCAAGAGTCACATGCTCTTCCAACTGAGCCACCCAGGCACCCCTATTTTTCCCTTTTAAAAAAGATTTATTTATGGGCACCTGGTGGTTCAGTTGGTTAAGCATCTGCCTTCGGCTCGGGTCGTGTTTGGGACCGAGCCCCACATCGGGGTCCCTGCTCAGCGGAGAGCCTGCTTCTCCCTCTCCCACTCTCCCTGCTTGTGCTCTCTCTCTGTCTCAAATAAATAATAAAATGAAATTTAAAAAAATAAAAATAAGAAAGATTTATTTATTTGAGAGAGAAAGAGAGAGCACGGGCTCACGTGCGCGAGTGAGGGGAGGGGCAGAGGGAGAGACAGAGAGAATCTCAAGCAGACTCCCCACTGAGCGTGGAGCCCAATGTGGGGCTCGATCGCATGACCCTGAGATCACGACCTGAGCTGAAATCAAGAACTGGATGCTTGGGCGCCTGGGTGGCTCAGTCAGTTAAGCGACTGCCTTCGGCTCAGGTCATGATCCCAGGGTCCTGGGATCGAGTCCCGCATCGGGCTCCCTGCTCTGCGGAGAGCTTGCTTCTCCCTCTCCCACTCCCTCTGCTTGTATTCCCTCTCTTGCTGTGTCTCTCTCTGTCAAATAAATAAATAAAATCTTTAAAAAAAAAAAAAAAAAAGAACTGGACGCTTAACCGACTGAGCCACCCAGGCGCTCCTAGATAATTTTTCCAAATTAGATCTAGCATGGACTCCCCCAACACATCAAAGAGCATACTGTGATTGCATTCACATACGTTTATTTTATAAGTTCGTATTTGTACAATGGAGCATCGACCACAAAGAACAGTGAAGAGTTTTAACGGAACCCGCTCTTGAAAATGGGGGTTTACCAAGGCCGCTGTGGGCATCTCTCAGCAAATTCTTAGGATTTGCTGTGTGCCAGCCAGGTATTGACTCACACAGATAACTGGCTTTAAATGGCAACCGGTTGACCCAACTGCTTGCGTCGCTATGTCGGGAAACTCTTCCAGAAAACCTCGAGAAGGGGCAGGAGATTGGGTCTTAGGGGCAACATTGAACATTGACACACACTCAACATTGTGTATCACACATATGGATGTTGTATGGGAAGCACCCAAAACCCACAATAAGCACAAATATACAGTCTGGATACTGCAATAAGATGGTAAGGAATGTCGCACTGTCCTTGTTAGGATACAACGACTCTGCCTTGATGGGAGAACAGCATGCAACAAGCTAACGTGCCTGAGGTCTTATTGAAGCTCAGACTCTTGAGGAAACAGCGAACACAGTAACACAATACACCGTGAGTGCAGGGAGTGCGGTTGCCTGCGCTGGAAACTTACAAGGGAGAAAAAGATCAGTAGGGAGCTACAAACTTCTAGGCCATCTAGATGCACTTGCAAGAAGAGTAAATATATACGTGGGGATGGCAGGAAAAGCTTTATCCCGACCACTGCACAAAAGAAAAGGATGGTGAGGCTGATGATTCAGAGTCAGCTGGGGGAGTTTACAGAAATCAGAGTCAGGTTTTTAGGGTGTCAACGTACGTGAGCTCTAAAAATTCCTTCTGTCTTGACGCTTGCTGGGGATGCAAGGACCTAAGAGGAATTTCTGACTGCCTGAGGGTGGATCCTTTGCCTGCACCCCGGCTGCCAAGGTGAAGGGGTGGGTAGAGAGAGAATCTCCACCTTTTGGCTCTGCTAGGGGGGCCTCAGGGGGTAGCCTCACAGAAATAAGAACAGGGGTTGGATGCTGGAATTCACAGATGTGACTGATACCCACCACAGTAATACGTTGGGGGTCTCCACTATCATGATTTGGCAGGTGAGAATCTGAGCTTCTGAGTGTGTGTGTAAATTGCATTTTTTTTAAAACCAAAGAAATTCAGCCCAAACCTTTGCAAATCCCTGAACTAATGGAAGTTTGCAAATTCGCAGACCGGATGCCCTGAATAAGAGCTCTGTCTACCCATGGACGTTTGGATTTTACCTGATTCATTTCTTTGTTTTTGTTGTTCTTCACCACGGGGGACTCAAAGTTAATTGCCGTTAATGGGTAACTCTTGAAGGTGACCTCTTAATTATTTACCTCCTTTTGGACTATTTCCTGAAAATCTTGCCTTTTGTTCTTTAGAGTGGGGTGCCCCCTCTGCCCAAGTCAGAGCTTCTGGAACTGAATTTGGGGAGACCCAAATCCTAATCCCAGGGGCCAATCAGAGCAGAAGAGTCCCACGTCTGACCATCCCTTGTAAGGGAGACTGAGTGTGCACAGGACAGCGACAGCTTTTGACAGAGTCAAACACAGAGCCCTGAGCTCCTCAGGTGCGGCAAGCAGGCAACTCACTTCGTCAGGCATGGTTTCTGCAAATCAGGGTGGCCCACTCGGGACGAGTTTGTGCCAGAAGTACCTTCAAGGTCCATCCTTTTAAAAGACCGAAAAAACAGGTCTAGACTTTGCAATGGCAGGATCTCCAGCAGTGCCCAAATCTAGAAGGGTCTGTGTCTCTTCCTGGCAACACATACTCAGCAAGAGGGGCTGTCCCTGAATCAGGACTCAGGGAGTGCTGAGGGGGGGATAGCGGCTTTTCTCCAGAGCAGGGATCTCCCCAACATGGTCCTCCTGCTTGGCTTTTCCTCGACTCTGGCAAGAGAACTTCTGCAAACCCTTGGAATCCCCGACCCTGTTCCTCCTCTTCCGTTTCCTTCAAACACCTGCTCACGCACGGTGGGGAGGGGGAGACAGCCCGAGGTCTCCATGGCAACAGTCGGGATGATGTGCTTCTCTGCCAGGACTGCGACCTCCCGGCTGGTCCCTTGGGGTCTCCAGGTTGTTAGACGTTGTTTGCGGGTTCTTCACTCAAAAGGTACCCTCACCCACTCAAATAATACTCACACACACACACTCAGGTGTTACTCCCACAGTCACACGTTGCCCACAACTACTCAGATATTACCCGCTCTAACTCATGTTACCTTCAGATTCAGATGCTACCCATACACTCAAATGGTACCACGCTCACTCATGTATTCAAGTAACTCAGATGTTCCCCTCACCTACTCAGACATTAATATGAGTGCCACGAGGGCAAGATTTGTCTATTTGGGGCGCCTGGGTGGCTCAGATGGTTAAGCATCTGCCTTCGGCTCAGGTCATGATCCCAGGGTCCTGGGATCGAGTCCCGCATCGGGCTTCCCGCTCCTTGGGAGCCTGCTTCTCCCTCTGTTTCTCTCTGTCTCTCATGAATAAATAAATAAAATCTTAAAAAAAAAAAAAAAAGATTTGTCTATTTGTTCCCTACTGTATGCCCAGTGCCTGAAAGAGCATCTGGTACACTGTGGGTGCTCAGAAAACATTTGTTGAGTGACTGAGTGATCCATACTCAACCAGATATTACCTACATCTACTCAAATGGTACCCATGTCCACTCAGATGTACCCCAGTAACTCACATGTTCCCCAGTCTCTATGAGTGCTGTGAAGGCAGGGATCTGTGTTGGATTTGCGTGCAATAGATATCTGCAGAATGAATGAATGAATGAATGAATGGCCCACGCTCAACCAGACGTTACCCCCATCACTCAGATGTAATCCACAAGTTAACTCAGATCAAAATGCCCTCCCCTCACTCACACTAGTCAGATGTTCCCCATCACTCAGATGACACCCATTCTCATTCAAAGTGACCCACACACCTGAGTCATACTCCCCACCCTCACCCCCATAATCTCCACACTCACTCAAATTCCCCAAACTAATTCAAAGGCTACCTCCCCTTCCGGTCATTCCCCCCACCCCCACTCAGATGTCACCTCCCCTCACCCTGCCGCCCCTTGCAGCCTCCCCACCTCACCTCACAGCTTCTTGTCAGATGCATGGTGCCGTCGACGGCTTTTCTTGTGCTTTCGCTTGCCTCTCTTGTCATCTCCAGCCTTGCTCTGCTTCTCCAGCGAGGCCAGGGGTGGCGCCCCGTCGGCGCCCGCGGGGGCCCCGGCCCCCGCCTTCTCCCCGGGCCCGGGCGCCCGGCACTTTCTGGCAGGCAGCTCTCTGGGGCCCGTCACTGTTGGGCACAGTTCCTGCCTCAGGACCCGGGCCACATCCTCCACCGTCCTGCCCTCACTCTGCAGGAAGAGGTTCAGCTTGGTCAGGAATTCTATGTCCTGCTTCCGGGGCATGTAGACCACTCTCCACATGCCGCCCTTGCCCTTGATCTCCCTGGGGATCACGGCATAATTGATGTCCTCCTCCAGCCTAATGATGGCTGCCTTGGATCTCTCTTCTTCCAGAAACGCCTTCCCGGCCACTTCGAACTTGCCCAGGGGCTTCAGGGGGACCCGTATGATCTCTTCGAACTCCTCATGGTTGCAGTCTTCCGGTATACCCAGGATCATCAGGGACTTGTAACTGTCCACCTCGAGCGCCTTGCACCCGTGCTCCAACAGAGCAATGTCCTTGACCCCGAAGAGCATCTTGCCCAGCTCTCGGAGGCAGGAGTATGCTCGCTGGTGCGCACCTGAGCTGCCTCGAGAATCCACAAAATTATCCAGGATGCCACGATCCCTTCCCAAAGGCTAAGTAGGAGAGCGGCCTCACGGGCCCGATTTGTCCCTCTAGTGGAGGATGTCCCTGGCCCTGCCCGCAGGGCTGCAGTGTCCAGCCCTCTGTAACCTTCCCCGGAGAGGGCTCTTGGGAATGCCCAGGGACTTACGCACAGTGAAACAGAGGTGGCGTCTGCCAGCTGGCTCGTGGGTCCCGAGGCTGGGCAAGGCCACACTGAGGAGGGTCTGAAGATGCACCTCCCCTTTCTTGGCGATGGTCTCCAAAGGTCTCACCCGTCCTCGCAGTCTCAGCAGATCTGGGACGGCGCGTCTCCCTGGGGCTGCGGCCACCGGGGTGTCGTGGATGGGGGCCCAGGACGCAGGGTGGCTGGTCTCTCGCGGCTGGCCCAGAGGGCTGCCCTCAGTGCCCTGTGGCCCCGGCGAAGACAAGGATGTGGTCTCTGCACTTGCTCCCGCAGTGACGTCACCGCCTCCTTCCGCGGCTCTGCGGCCCAGAAGTCTCCATGGCAACCGCTGGAGCATCGCCTCTGCCATTGGCCGGGGCCAGCCGCATTGAAATCAGAGTCCAAGGGGGTCACTCAGGGGTGAGGGGTCAGCCACCTTGCCTTCAAAAGCACCCTCCCTTCTCCTTAGAGAAAACGGCTGATTCCAGGGGAGAGGGGACAGAGAAGATACAAGAGGAGCCTGGAACATCCTTTTTTTTGGCGGGGGGGGGGGGGGGGGGGGGCGGGGGGGTCAGAAAGTAAGGAAATGCTCAAAGAATGATGAGAACAGGTGGAAGGACAGAGAGCCAGCTTGAAGGGCTCCCACTGGCCAAATCTGGGACAATTTGAGCATCAGTGTTAAAAAAATGAGATCATAAACCCCTTGATAAAATAAAAATCCACGGGTCTGTGGACATATTAATAAATGCATAAATGGAAAGTTTGGGTGGAAGAATGTGGGCTGTACGTTGTCTCACATAAAACTTACAAATCAAAGGGAACAAGAGTCTTTACCTTGGAATATCCTTGTTTGTAGGACACACCCAACAACATTCAGGGCACCATACTGGCAATTTTCTCACAAAATTGTTCAGGAGGGAAAAGAGTTCTTTGTACTGTACTTGCAACTTTCCTGTAAGTTTGTGATTGCTTCAAATATATTTTTAGAAAAAAGAAACGCCCTGCACATGGGATCACCTTCACGATGTCCATTTTTCCCCTTCCTACCCCAGTAATCAAAAGCCATCAGGTTTGAGTTGGATCAATATCCTCCAAACTCCCGGCTTCAGACTGGGTCAATGAATGGCTGGAACTAATCAGCATAATCCCACCCACCCCCCACCCCCGCCACAGTGATTGGTTCAGAAATGGTCACTTAGGTAACCCAGGCCTAAGCCAATCAGTGTGTTTTATCTCCCTGCTCACAGAGATTGGTGAAGGGCTGGATACAACTCAGTCCAATTAGAATGAAGCTTCGGATATTTGACACTAGTTATGAGGAGAAATATACTCTTTCCCCCTAGATGTGAAATAATGAATATGGGAGCTGCAAGAGGTCATCTTGAAACGAGGAAAGAAGCCATTCTGAGGATGAATTCCACATCCAGAGGAAAGCAGAGCTGAATCACAGAGAAACCAAGCCATTGTCCTGACGTCATCACATACTTCTGGATCAAACCATGCCTGAAACCTACCCCTCTGAAACTTTTTTTTTTTAACTTTTTAAGTGAAATACAACATTTATAATGAGAAGTGCACAAGTTATAGAGGAAAATCTGTAAACTGAACACATCGTGTAACCAGTATCCAAATCCAATAAATGAACATCATCAGCATTCCCAGAAGGGTGTCCTCTGCTTTCTCCAAGTCACTATATCCTGTCAAGGGTAGCCACATTCCTGACTTTCAATGGCATAGATCCCTTTTTTCTGGTTTTTTATTTTACATAAATGGAATCACATATTATGTACTCCACGTTTCTTGGTGACCATATACGTCCGGATCTGTCGGTTATAAGCCTAGGCAGATGCTAAGCTGTAGTAGATACTCCGAGTTTCCCAAGGTAATTGTATCATTTTATACTCCCCTAGTAGCGCTTGAGAGTTCCAATTCCTTCATATCCTCACTGACACTAGTTATTGCCAGAATTTTCCACTTTGGCAACTCGGGTGTGTATCTCCTTGTGATGTCTCCTGAGTGGAATCTCGTTGTGTTTTTAATTTGAATGTTCCTGATGGCCAGTGACATTGAGGATACTTTTTCAGAGGCATGTTGGCCATTTGGATATTTTGTGAAGTCTGTTAAAGTCTTTCACTTAAAAAAAAATTAGATTGTCACATTTTCCTTATTGATTTGTAATTAATGTAATCTGCATATTGTCTTGATTGTTTTAAGCTGGTCTGACTTGGATTTTCTGTAACTTGTATCCAAAATGCAGCTTCATTAACAAGGAAAGACTCCCAAGTACTTACTTCATTCAACATTTTGCTTTGTCTTTTTCACACCTTATAAGTATCGTGACCATGATTATATTATATTATATTATATTATATTATATTATATTATATTACATAGGTACAATATTGGGCTAGCATTTTTTTTTTAAAGATTTTATTTATTTGACAGAGAGAGACACAGTGAGAGAGGGAACACAAGCAGGGGGAGTGGGAGAGGGAGAAGCAGGCTTCCCGCCCAGCAGGGAGCCTGATGTGGGGCTCGATCCCAGGACCCTGGGATCATGACCTGAGCCGAAGGCAGGCGCTTAACGACTGAGCCACCCAGGCGCCCCTGGGCTAGCATTTATTATGAAATTTCTCTTCTCTCTCTCTCTTTCTCTTTCCTAAATTTCAAAGACACCTCTCCAACTCTCAAAGTATTTCCTCCTCTGGGTCATCCTGGGAGCTGATGGGACAAGTAGAATGTGTGAACTTGAGGGCAGGACTGACAGGGACCTGGGGGTGACCCAGGATGCAAAAAGCCCTTTAACTGGGGCGCCTGGGTGGCTCAGTCGTTAAGCGTCTGCCTTTGGCTCTGGTCATGATCCCAGGGTCCTGGGATCGAGTCCTGTATCGGGCTCCCTGCTCTGCGGGGAGCCTGCTTCTCCCTCTCCCTCTCCCACTCCCCCTGCTTGTGTTCCTGCTCTCGCTATGTCTCTCTCTGTCAAATAAATAAATAAATAAATAAATAAATAAATCTTTAAAAAAAAAAAAAGCCCTCTAACTGGAAGTCAACCTGAACTACACATTTGGCCTCTCCAGGAGACCCTACACCTAGTACCTCACGATGGCCCCCCAACCCATCTGTGAGCACCCATACTGAATGATTGGTGTGTTACCTCAGTGAGAACGCCAGGCATAGACAGAGTGACCTTGGACAATGTCTTGGGGATGGTCCATTGTTAGCTGGAGGGAATTGTTTAGGTCAGAGGCCACCAACTGCAAGCCTACAGAAGAAAATACAGATTTCTGACTTCCCTTAAAAATGAAAGAATCTGGGGCGCCTGGGTGGCTCAGTTGGTTAAGTGACTGCCTTCGGCTCAGGTCATGATCCTGGAGTCCCTGGATCGAGTCCCGCATCGGGCTCCCTGCTCGGTGGGGAGTCTGCTTCTCCCTCTGACCCTCCCCCCTCTCATGCTCTCTCTCTCTATCTCATTCTCTCTCTCAAATAAATAAATAAAATCTTTAAAAAAAAAAAAAGAAAGAAAGAATCTGTCAAAATAGACTCTCATTCTCATCCTATTAAAATCTGTTGAGGCCGAGAAGCTTCTGCCTCTCTTTAATGGAGTGCCTGCTCTCTAGTTTTTCACAGATCCTATCAGCCCCAATTGCACCCCACCCTGCTCTACATATGCATCTACATTATCTACCTTGTCTCTGTAGGTGCTAGAATTTGAGATACCTAATTTACACCGTTAACTTTTTTTTATTTAAGATTTTATCTATTTATCTGACAGAGAGAGAGACAGTGAGAGAGGGAACACAAGCAGGGGGAGTCGGAGAGGGAGAAGCAGGCTTCCCGCGGAGCAGGGAGCCCGATGCGGGGCTCGATCCCAGGAACCTGGAATCATGGCCTGAGCCGAAGGCAGACACTTAACGATTGAGCCACCCAGGCGCCCCACCATTAACTTTTTAAAAAATATTAATTCACCCTTCAACATCTTTGAATTATTCTCCACAGAGGGATTTTTTTTAATTTAATTTTTTTTTCCACAGAAGGAGTTAAACACTGACTAATGGTGGAGATCCAGGTCATCCTGAGCACAGAAACCTTCACTTCTGTGTCGAACTCCCCCACAGCAGGAGTTGGGGAGGGAGTGCAGCCTGGCTGGGAGGGGGCAGCCAGGCTGTGCCCCCCCCCCCACAGAGTCTCCAGCCCCCTCCCAGCCAGGCTGCGCCCCCCTCTCCCCACTGTGTGTGTGAATGAATGGATAAAAAAAATGTGGTATATATACATGAATTCATATATACATAAGTATTACTTAGCCATTAAAAATCGGGGTGCCTGGATGGCTCAGTCAGTTAAGCATCTGCCTTTGGCTCAGGTCATGATCCTAGGGTGCTGGGATCAAGTCCCGCATCGCATCAGGCTCCCTGCTCAGTGGGGAGTCTGCCTCTCCCTCTGCCCCTCCCCCTGCTCATGCTCTCTCTCTCTCAGATAAATAAATAAATAAAATCTTAAAAAAAAAAAAGAAGGAAATTATGCCATTTGAAACAACATGGATGGATCTTGAAGGCATTATGTTAAGCGAAATACGACAGAGAAAGACGAATACCTTATGATCTCACTTATATGTGGAATCTTAAAACAAAAAAACCCAAAACAACCCAAAATGAACTCCTAGATACAGAAAATATTTTAGTGGTTGCCAGAGCTAAGTTAAAGTAGTCAAAAGGTATACACTTCCTTATCATGGAACACTACATCTGAAACATCTGAAACACTACATCTGAAATGATGTAATGTATGGTGATTAACATAACAATAAAACATTTTTTAAAAAGGTATACACTTCCTGTTACAGGATAAATAACTCCTGGGGACGTAAGGTACGGCATGGTAAGTATAGTTAGTATTACCGTATTGCGTATTTGAAAGTTGCTAAGAGAGTAGATCTTAAAAATTTGCATCATAAGGAAAAAAATTTTTGTAACTATGTGTAGTGATGGATGTTAAAAAAAAAAGTATGTCATAGATTAATGAATCCTTGGGGCTCCGTTGCATTTCCCTGGGATTATGCACATTCCAAGTTGAGAAGCAGGAGACAGAATGGTTCATTTATTCGATCCCCCAATATTGACTGAGAAGTTTCCTTGTTCTAGGCTCCGGGCCATGTGCTGGGCATACTTGAGTGAGTGAGACAAGCTCTGCTTTTAGGAGCTCGGTCTGGTGGTTAGGACAGACTAGGTCAGTCTGTTTACCGCCAGATGGATAAGCCCTGTAATTATCATGAACATGTGTTCTGATCGCCAGTGTATGAATGAAGTCCTGACCCCAAGATGGATGAACCTTGAAGACATCATGCTAAGTCAAAGAAGCCAGACACAAAAAACCACATGTTGTATGATTCCACTTGGATTAGATATCCAACATAGGTCTGCCTTCGACTCAGGTCCTGATCCTGGGGTCCTGGGATCGAGCCCCAAGTTGGGTTCCCAGCTCAGCAGGGAGCCGGCTTCTCCCTCTCCCTCTGCCCCTCCCCCCACTTGTGTGAGTGCACATGCTCTCTCTCTCTCACACATAAATAAATTTTTAAAAAATCTTTTTTTTTAAAGATTTTATTTATTTATTCATGAGAGGGAGAGAGAGAGAGAGAGAGAGAGAGAGAGAAGCAGGCTCCCAAGGAGCAGGGAGCCGGATGCGGGACTCGATCCCAGGACCCTGGGATCATGACCTGAGCCGAAGGCAGACACTTAACCATCTGAGCCACCCAGGCGCCCCTAAAAAATCTTTAAAAAGATATCCAACATAGGTAAATCCAGAGGTAGAAAGTAGATTAGTGGTTGCCAGGACTGAGCAGGGGAGAATGGACAGGATTTCCTTTGGGGGGGATGACAATTCTTGGAATTAGAGATACTGGTTGCACAAGATGGTGAATATACTAAATGCTACTTATGAACACTTTATTTATTTATTTATTTATTTATTTATTTATTTATTTATTTATTTTTATTTGAGAGAGAGAGAGAATGAGAGAGAGCACATGAGAGGGAGGAGGGTCAGAGGGATAAACAGACTCCCTGCCGAGCAGGGAGCCCGATGCGGGACTCGATCCTGGGACTCCAGGATCATGACCTGAGCCGAAGGCAGTCGCTTAACCAACTGAGCCACCCAGGCACCCGCTTATGCACACTTTAAAATGGTTCATTTTCCCAAAAAAAGATTCAGTTGTTTTTTTTTAAGATTTTATTTATTCATTTGAGACACAGAGACATTAGAGAGAGAGAGAGAGAGCATGAGCAGGGGGAGAGGCAGAAGTAGAGGGAGAAGCAGGCTCCGCGCTGAGCCTGGAGCCCGATGTGGGGCTCGATCCCAGGACCCTGGGATCACCACCTGAGCCGAAGGCAGACGCTTCACTATCTGAGCCACCCAGGTGCCCCAAAAGGTTCAGTTTTATTATGTGAACTGCACCTCAATTAAAAAAGAAATTTGGGGGGCTCCTGGGTGGCTCAGATAGTGAAGCGTCTGCCTTCGGCTCAGGTCGTGATCCCAGCGTCCTGGGATCGAGCCCCACATCTGGCTCCCTGCTCTGTGGGAAGCCTGCTTCTCCCTCTCCCGCTCCCCCTGCTTGTGTTCCCTCTCTCAGTGTCTCTCTGTGTCAAATAAATAAAATAAAATCTTTAAAAAGTAAATAAATTAAAAAAAATTTTTTTTAATGACTCCATTTTTGGCTTAAATGATGGTGAGTCCATTCACCGTGACAGGGAAGCTTTAGGGAGAAATGAGCTGGGAGATCAGGAATCCCATTTTTAGAGGTCTTAAATTTGATACGCCTAGCAGACATCCAAGCAGAGTTAGAATATGAGCCAGGAGTTCAGGGGAGACATAGAGCAGGGACATAAATTTAGAAGTCATGGGGACATGGGAGGTATTTTAAGCCACGGGGCTGGATGAGATCATCTAGATCGAGAGTGTTCAGAGGGGAGAGAAAATGGCCCTGGCTCAACCCCCAGGGCCCCACCGGGGATCAATGTCAGGCAGAAGAGGAGAAATCATAGAAAGGGATTGTATAGGAGGGGAGGGATGGGAGAACCCCAAGAGTGTGAATTTGAAAAGCAAAGAGAGTTATAGCAAAAGATTGCAGTTAGACCAAATATCCATTCACAGAGGACAGTTTTGCAACCATAGAATGGATTATAGATAGATGATAGATGATAGATGATAGATAGATAGATAGATAGATAAACAGATAGATAGATATAGATATATATGGAGAGAGTTCTCTCTAGTCCAATATGGAAAGATTCCCCTTCTACGAAATGATGTGCTGAAATCCTCAAGAAGTATTGCTTACATAATAAAGCAACTTGTATGGCACTGTTTTTTAAAGAAAAGCCAGGGGAGGTGTTACAAGGAAAAAGTAGCGAAGCGCCTTCCCCAAGGTCACACAGCTGATAAGAGGTGAGGCCCCTTGAAGACAGGCAGCAGAATCCCCACTCTAGACTCTACCACATAATGTCCGTGCTCACTGTCCCCCCGCCCCCGGGCTCTGTTCTTAATAAAGGAAGATGGGAGACCTGCAGCTGCTGGGGTTTGGGGCGGCATAGGGGCACTTGAAGGTTGAAGGAGAGAGGAGAGTCACCAGCCACCGCCTTGAGAGGAAAATTTACTAGAAAAATGAGTGGGTTTCACACTTGAGGTCTGTGGTACTGGATTTTCTGTGAAATCAGGAGGCTGGCTGTTTGAGGTTGGGTTTGTTTTTTGTTTTTTCTCCCCCTGCATGGGGGCAGGGAATGGCTTTTGCAGGGGGTGGGGGGAGGAGTGTGGCCCCTTCCCCAGTCCACAGTCCATTTGCACATCCGCTGTCATTCCTGAGCCCTTGTGATCTGGCGCTGGCTGGCCCGTGTCCTTCCAGCCGACCACCCGGATCTGCATGAGCTAAACTCCGGGAACCAAGCGTGTCCTCCAGGCTGAGGGGGAGGGAAAGGCCCGGAAGGCTGTTCACAGGCCAAGGTCCAAAGCAAACAAGTTCCGTTCCAGGAACAGGAGTCCTGTGGCAGGGGAGTGGAGCTACGGGGTTGGAGGGCCTCCGAAGCAGTGTGGGAAGTTGAGCCTGAGCACCAGAGAAAGCAGGGCCTGTGGTGGGTCCTCTCCCACAGTCACAGTGAGGGACGATGGACTGGGGATTGTGGAGTGAGTGGGACCTGGATTCGAATCTCAGCATTTGCGGGATCTAACTTGAGGAACTGTGATTGGCTGAATAAGGCCTTCCAGAGACAGCCACGTGCTAATCCTCAGAACCCTGTTGTCTTGCCTGGCAAAAGGGACCTCCCAGATGGGACCACGTTAAGGATCTTTTTTTTTTTTTTTTTTAGATTTGATTTATTTATTTGAGAGAGAGAGACAGAGATAGCAAGCGGGAAGGAGAGGGAGAAGCAGGCTCCCCTCTGAGCAGGGAGCCTGATGCAGGACTCGATTCCAGGACCCTGAGATCATGACCTGAGCTGAAGACAGAGGCCTAACCAACTGAGCCACCCAGGTGCCCCTCACATTAAGGATCCTGAGATGCTCCTTGATCTAGGGGAGTCTTCCTGATGGTTCATAGACCTGGTTCCTTCCATTGCGGTTGGGAAGGCTGCAAAGGATTCTTGGGGGAAACTCTCACAGTGGGACACCCCGTAGGTCTGTCTGCTTCTTAGCCAGAAGCATTTGATAGCTCCCACTCCTCAAATCCAGTTTTCCAAAGCACTGAAAGCATTAGTGTAGTTCTATGAATTGTGGAATATAACAATTTGGATCTTTAGTCACAATAGTCAAGGAACAAACACAATGAGTTCTGATGAGTACCGTTTGGAAGCCAGGGGCTCAAATGGCAGTTGTGATCTTAAACAAACCGCAGCATTCGATTAATTTTGGTATCTTGTGTCCTTTGTATAGACCTAAGGAAAACTGACTTCCAAGATAAATAAACGAAAGGTTTAAAACACTAGTTTCGTTTTTATATAGAAAATTATAAAGAAGAAAAAGAAATTGGCAAAATCTCCCATGGTCCAGCAATGCCTGTGATGTTTCTTTAGGAAATGTTAACAGTCCTTGAGCGCGGTAAGAAAATGCCTTTAGTACATCACTCAAGTGAAAGATATGACTACTTAATGTATGAGAGAGAGAGAGAGAGAGAGAGAGAGAGAGAGAGAAACTGAAGGCTAGCAGCTCAGGGCTGCTATGTGGCTCCACAATCATGAGAGACCCAAGCTCCTTTTAACTTGTGGCTCTGCCATTCTCTGTCAGATAGCTTCCACCTCATGGCCCAATATGGCTGCTGGAGCTCCAGTCATCACGAAAGAGGACGGGACAAAGAGTCACTTCCTTCCCTTTAAAATACTTTCCAGAATCGGAAGTTAATAAATGATATTTCTTTTTTTTTTTTTTAAAGATTTTATTTATTTGACAGAGACACAGCGAGAGAGGGAACACAAGCAGGGGGAGTGGGAGAGGGAGAAGCAGGCTTCCCGCCAAGCAGGGAGCCCGATGCGGGGCTCGATCCCAGAACGCTGGGATCACGACCTGGGCAGAAGGCAGACGCTTAACGACTGAGCCACCCAGGCGCCCCAATAAATGATATTTCTAACAGCAACAGGGACAGAGCTCAGAGACGAATCACCTACGAAAAAGGGTAGGAAACAATGAGATATAGGGCAGGATCAGCATGGTCTATTTCACAAAGGTGTAAAAGTTTGGCCTCAGCCTTTGGAGAGCCAAGCGGCCATTTCTACCCCCTTGAACCCAACAGATCAGTGATGCTATGGTTGTCTAGGTGATCATCCCCCTAATCTCCTTAGTGGTGGGGACCAGGCAGATGATTTCCATCTACTCTCATTACCTGAACACACACTGTCCAAATGTTAATTGAATTCTTGATGTAATGAGGAGCAAAAATCTCCTCATGCTCTTTATATGTTGAAAACTTTTCGGTTGAAATATAAAATAATTTGTACTTTAAGAGTAAGATGCGGGGCGCCTGGGTGGCTCAGTTGGTTAAGCGACTGCCTTTGGCTCAGGTCATGATCCTGGAGTCCCTGGATCGAGTCCCGCATCAGGCTCCCTGCTCGGCAGGGAGTCTGCTTCTCCCTCTGACCCTCCCCCCTCTCATGTTCTCTGTCTCTCATTCTCTCTCTCTCAAATAAATAAATAAAATCTTTAAAAAAAAAAAAGAGTAAGATGCTAAAATAATAAATGATTATTGTAAAAGCTGCTGATTTTGTGACAAAAACAACTATGAAGGGCTTACACATATTTAAAGAGAGAAGTAGATGCAAATATTAGAGAATGTGGTGGCCACACACATTTTGGTGGTTTGTTTTTTTGTGGGTTTTTTTTTTTTTTTTTTTTTGCGATACACATTTAAGAAGGACATAATGCCAAAGCCGAAATGGATTTTTTAAATAATAAAAGAACAAACAATAAAGATTGGACTTTATTGTGATTTATTATGATTCTAATCTTTTTGAATGATTGAGTGCACTAGTATTCATAACATTATATAAAATAACTATTAAGAGCTAAATTTAAGGGGTGCCTGGCCGGCTCAGTCAGAAGAGCGCATGACTCTTGATCTTGGGGTCATGAGTGCCAGGCCCATGTAGAGATTATTTAAATAAATAGAACTTTAGGGCGTCTTGGTGGCTCAGTCCGTTAAGCGTCTGCCTTCAGCTCAGGTCATGATCCCAGGATCCTGGGATCGAGTCCCGCATCGCATGGGGGGGGGGGTCCCTGCTCAGTGGGGAGCCTGCTTCTCCCTCTGCCTCTGCCCCTCCCTGCTGCTTGTACTCTCTCTCTCTCTCTCATGCTATTTCTCTCAAATAAATAAATTAAAAATAAATAAAACTTTAAAAATAATAGTTATTTCATTGCATTTAAGCCGCGACTCATTCAAGAAAAATGATTAGAAATTAAAAGCAGAACGTCAAGTTTGCTACCTTTTTAAAAAAGATTTTATTTATTTATTTATTTATTTGACAGAGAGAGAGAAAGAGCACAAGCAGAGGGAGCAGCAGAGGGAGAGGGAGAAGCAGGCTCCCTGCTCAGCTGGGAGCCCGACATGGGGCTCGATTCCCGGACCCCGGGATCACGACCGGAGCCAAAGGCCGACACTCAACAACTGAGCCACCCAGGCATCTCAAGTTTGCTACTTTAAAATTTGGGGGGAAATACTCCAAAATCAACTGTAACATCCATGATGAATCATCTTTGATCCGGATATGTGAAGTATAAAACAATAGAGAATTTTATTTTTAATTTTGGACCTCGATGCAGAGAATTAGGTTACTCACAAGCCCCCTTCTGTGATCTCCTCTTGTCCCCGGCGCTCTTTAGTTTCTGCTTTATGTATGCACCTGATTTATTTGTCCCGTTTATAATAAACACTTTTGAATCTACTACCCAACTTGTAAGGCGCTGACAGTGCATTACAATAATTAATTGTGGTGGATTGTTAAAATAATGGCCCTCGATGAAGCATGCCTCCCCAAGCCACGCCCCTTTGCGGCGTGACTTTGCCCTTGGCCCGGGGGGCGGGTCGGCTTCCCGCCTCCTGGATCTGGGCGGCTCTTGTGACTGCTCTGACCAATAGCAGGAGGCAGAATGATACAGTGTGACTTCCAAGCTAGGTCTGGAGGGACCTCACTGCTTCTGCTCTTGTCATACACAGAATCATATAACACATAAACACAAAACATGCATGCATATGCACACACATATATACATACATTATTCACACATATACATGCACCTACACATAGAGAGATGTGCTGGTATATACATAAAGCATCTCTTCTCTTTGGAAGGAAAATTGAGAACGTATTATGGTCGTTGGTTTTGGGGGGGAGGCGGAGGAGGGGTACGATGGCGGAGTGCTTTCTATTTTCAATCCTGCGCTGTTGGAATGTCTAACGCTGTGCATATTTTGTTTTAAAATGTCCACGGGGGCTATTTTTGCTGTGGGATTATGGGTCATCTCTTGTTCGTTCTTTATATGGACCCTTATTAAATAAAAACCGAACCACCACAACCTAAAAATAACATGTGTTCGAAGCCAAGACCACAATATTGGCTGCAACTACAGGGATTCTTTTCTCTTTCCTTTTTTCCTTTTTATTTTTCTGCAGGTCTGATCGCTCCTATAAATCTGTTGCCTGAATAAAACACATAGCTCTATCTGAACACCCCAGCCCCAACACGTCCACACATGTGAGACTGTCCAACTCGGCAGCTGCCACCGCTCACATTCCTCAGGCTCCGAGAAATGACAGGAGCATCTGCCCAGGATTTATTCAGCCTTGGTGACATAAAAACTTTATAACAACAAATGATTGTGTAATGAGCCTGAACACAGGGTTAGCTGTGAGTCTAAAAGGCTGCATTCCAGCAAATTCAGGGTGTTTCCCTCGTGACTTTTTCATTTGTGATAAGAAATGACAAGAGTTTTGCAATTCTGCTTGGGGGGAAAAAGAATTCCCCCATGGCTCCACTTCGAATCCTTCTGGATCTGGGTAATGGCGATTAGAATAAGCAGCTGTTTAAAACCAGGTCACACGAGCCAAGGCATTGTTGAAAAGAAAATGAGACCAGCGCATTTAATAACCATTAAAATGTTCAAGGAAAATACAATTTAAAAAATACAATAAATAAAGGTTTTGGGGGTGCCTGGCTGGCTCAATTGGTAGAACATGTGACTCTTGATCTCAGGGTTGTGAGTTCAAGCCCCACGCTGGGTGCAGAGATTACTTAAAATATAAATAAATAAATTTCTTTAAAAAAAAAAGGTCTTGAAAATAGAGGGGGAAAACACATCAGCAGGATGATTTTAAATACACGCATTCACAGTCTGTCATTTTTTAAAACTTTATGATTCTCCGGTCACATACAAGCTTTAGAATTCAAATGTATCAACCTTGCCGCTAGGAACCTTCTGAGTTTTGTTTTTCTTTTTAGGAAAACATTAGCTCCACTTTAAGAGCATCTATGAACACACCATTTGTTTTATTTTAACTCCAGTAGAGTTAACACAATTTACCGTGGTTTGCATTTAAATTTTGGACCCATTTGGAATTTATCTCAGTAAAAGGGACATAGGAATCCAGCTTTTATTTCTCTATTCTCCAAAGGGTTGGCCACTTGGTTCTTATCTTGTCTGCTGATTTGCAATAATACGGTCTTCATCAAACCCGAAAATCTCGTCTTTGGGGGCACCAAACTGTTAGGAATGTCATACATTTATGATGCATTTTGTAGCCAGACAGGGCTTACTCGGCACCCCGCCCCTCCCCCACCATTACACTTCCTTTCCAAAATTTCTCGGTTACTTTCCTACCGTAACAAGTTTTCAACAGCTTAATTTGCAACTCATATGTAACCTCAAGGAGCTGGGACAAAGAGGTAGTGGGGAGTTTGTTTTTCAGTTAAGTTACTAAAACCATGGACAGCTGTTCACATTGCTCAGCCTCAATGTCAAAGTCACCGGGAGGCACCCAGCCAGCGCCCCACCCCCCCAGCACGTGAGCAGGCACTCAGTTGTTACGCCTTCACTTGCTTTTACAGACTGATCACGCAGGGACTGGAGCTTTTCCACGGCAGCTGTCCCTGAGGTTTCCTTGTCATTGAGTTGAGCGTGACAAGGCATGTGTTTTGCAGAAATAGTTGCTAGTTTTTCAGGAGCGGACATGCCTGTACCCCAAATCTAAACTTTAACCAGTGTTCTGCAGGGATACACCTTCCAACACAAAGATGCTTTATAAGTGCAAATATTTGTTCAGAAATGGCAGGAGACACTTCTAGGAACTGTAGGAAAATCTGGTTAACTTAGCAATGTCCGTGAATGTGGCTTTGGGACTAATTCAACCTCTTTCTAAGTACCGTGTTGTTTTTTACAGCAAAGAAAAATAGAGAAAATGAAAAATGTCCAACTATCTTGACACGTCGGCATTTTAAAAACTTATGTTATCAAATGTGAGAATTACAGTTAGGGACAGTAATAACGTGTCCCCATATCACAAGCCCCACCCCCGTGCCACCTCCACTGAGTTCCCCATCTCAGAAGTAATGTCTTCACAGTTATTTTTTCCCTCCAGGAAAAAAAAAATTGATGCATATCCTACCATTTGTATAACCACATAATGGTTTTCATTTATATGGAAATGACTGATCTCACGTGGCCCCTACTGCACCTCGGTATTTTTCACGTAAAATATTTTCCGAGCTGTTCTGCATCAGCGAAAGACATCTCAGCCTTTCTTTTTAAGGCCCAGGGAGCATCCCATCCTCCCACAATTAATTCTTCCAGTTCCATATTGACGGGCACTTGGATTACTTTCACTTTTCACTCTTACACAGACTCCCCTTCGATATTTCTCGAGTGGGTACTGTGGTGTGCATTTGAGAGTATATAAGGTTGGAGAAAACCACTAGGACCCAAAACAAGGGCCATCTTAAAAGTGCGACAGCTTTCGCCACATTGTCCCTGGACCGGTTCCCACTCCCGGTGGGATCGAGTGAGATTGTTCTTTGGAAACTTGCCAGCACGGGACATTACACAAAGTCCAGAGCTTTTGCCCACCAGATGCATGGGACATGGTATCTCACGGGTCTTGTCTAGACCCTCAGCTCCATTCCATCGATCTGTATGTCCATCCTTCCCTCGCGGCTGTTTTTTGCTGTGCATTTCTTTTCTTTTCTTAAAGTTATTTATTTTTAGTAATCTCTACACCCAACATGGGGCTCGAACTCACGACCTGGAGATCAAGTGTCGCATGCTCTTCCAACTGAGCCAGCCAGGCGCCCCACTGCCTTGCTTTGAGTGTGGGGCTGAGCATCTTTTTACGTGTTTATGGCCATTGGTATTTGTTTTTCTGACAATCTCCTATTCTTGTCCCTTGGCCCTTCTTCTCAGGAGTTCTGGATCATTTACATGGATCTGGATCATTTACATAAGATTTTCATGAAGGAAGGTATAAAGACTTTGTCTATTCCCCCCCAGTGTGTCACTGTCTTTTGACTGTTTTTTTTTTCTTTCCCATATAAGAAATTTAGGGACACATGGGTGGCTCAGTTGGTTATGCGTCTGCCTTCGGCTCAGGTCATGATCCCAGGGTCCTGGGATCGAGTCCCGCATCAGGCTCCCTGCTTAGCAGGGATCCTGCTTCTCCTTCTGCCTGCTCTGCCTGCCCCTTCACCTGTTTGTGCATGCTCTCTCTCTTAAAAAAAGAAATTTAACTTTTCTGGGGTCCAGTGGCTAAGTGACTGGTTTTCTTTGAGGGTTTTGCATTACATGAGACAGGAACACCCCAGTCCCAACTTGGGCCTACATTTATGTGGGGGTCACCCGACCTTGGCACTCCCCGAGTCCAGCTGGCTTTGAAAAGCTCTCTCCCCTTCAAGATGTTCAATTACCCACCACTCTTTCTCTCTGCAACTCTTCCAATTTCATCTTTTTTTTTTTTTTTTTTAAAGATTTTTATTTATTTGTCAGAGAGAGAGAGAGCACAAGCAGGGGGAGCGGGAGAAGCAGGCTCCTCACTGAGCAAGGAGCCCGATGTGGGACTCGATCCCAGGACCCTGAGATAATGACCTGAGCCGAAGGCAGACGCTTAACGACTGAGCCACCCAGGCGTCCCTTCCAATTTCATCTTATCCATCTTTTAATCTTTCTAGTATTGATTTTGATGTAAGGCGCAGCTTCTGTTTCCCCAAATAATTAGCTTATTGTCCCAATACCATTTTGTGAATAATTCATCTTTCCCACACGGAGTTGAAGTCCCACCTCTGTCGGAAACGAGATTTGTATATTTATGTAGCTCTGTTCCAGACTTGATATTCTCCCAATCTTCACTCTGTACCAAACTATTTTAATTATAGGTTTATAATACATTTTCCATATTTAATCAGAGCCAATTCCGTTTCATCACTGACCTGTTTTCTGGTTGTTTCAAATGTTTTCCCCTCCCTATTCTTGCACGTTAAAACAGCTCACCTTAGATTCACAGAAAATGCTTCAGTTAAGCATGTACAGAATCTTGAAAAAGCAGTGGTAGGACTTTTTTGCTTCAGAGCTTTGTTCTTGAACATTCTCTAAATGCTCACAATTCTTACCTAAGTGTGAAAGTCATAAAAGGAATACTCAATCACCTCAAATATGAAAGTAGACTATAATCATTGGCATTAGCTACACATTCACTGTTGTTCCAGAACATTCCCGCTGAGGCTGGGGCCCCACGGCTTTACCAGACTACACTCTGCAAGTCCTCTTGTTTTTCCGGTTTTGCAAGAATGGATGAACCCAGGCTGGAATTTTAAAATTTGACCCTTGGGAAGCTAAAAGTGCTCCTAACCAAAAACATGCTGATTTATAAACTCAAATACATATCTAAAGATGACAGGAAACGCCTTCTTCCAAGATCTGCAGCGGAACTAATTTACCCGGCAGTGAGAGGTAATGTGGTTTCCACATGTGTTTGGCTTGGTGGCTTTTTTAATGCAGGGAAAGTATAAAGAACAGCCACCCTACTCCCCTCAAAAAGGATCCATGAGCCAGCTGCCAGATTTTTTTAATACTTTTTTAAAAAATTGAATTGAAATTCACATAACATAAAATTAGTCATTTTAAAGTGTACAATTCAGGGGTGCCTGGCTGGCTCAGTCAGCAGAGCATGCGAGGCTTGGTCTCAGGGTCGAGTTCCAGTCCCACACTGGGGGTAGAGTTTACTTTAAAAAACAATTAAAAAAAAAATAAATAAATAAAGCGTACCATTCAGTGGGCATTTAGTGGATTCACCACCACCTCTATCTAGTTCCAGAATATTTTCATCACTGCAAAAGGAAACCCTTACTCACTAAGCACCAGCTCCTCATTCCCCCACCCTGGACCCCAGCAACCACTTAATCTACTTTCCCTCCTTTCCCTCCCTATAGATTTCCCGAGTCTGGACATTTCATATAAATAGAATCGTACGATATGTGGCTTTTTGTGCCTGGTTTCTTTCATTTAGCTTAATGTTTTAGAGATTCAGCCACATCATAGCACATATCAGTACTTCATTCTTTTTATGGCTGAATACTTGCTACTTAAGAAAAATAAAAACAATATGAGTGCTTAGTTAGAAATTGACAAAGTAGGGGCGCCTGGTTGGCTTAGTCGGTTGAGCGTCCGACTCTTGATCTCGGCTCAGGTCTTGATCTCAGGACTGTGAGTTCAAGCCCCGCATTGGGCTCCATGTTGGGTGTGGGGCCTACTTAAAAAAATTTGACAAATATAGGAAACCAGAATAAACCCCTTCTTCTCCCTCTTCCTGTCCCTGCCACTCCCCCTGCTTGTACTCTTCCTGTCAAATAAATAAAAATCTTAAAAAAAAGAAAAGAAAAGAAAATGTATCTACCTGAACACTTAAGATATGCTAACTTTCCAGTAAAAGGTTTTGAAGGTATGGCCTGGAAAGCAGCATTCAGAGATCTGTTTCTTTTTCTTTTTCTTTTTTAAGATTTTATTTATTTGAAAGAGAGAGTGTGAGTGGGGGGCGGGGGTAGGGGGCAGAGGGAGAAGCAGGCTTCCCGCTGAGGAGGAAACCCCACGCTCGATCCCAGGACCCCAGGATCATGGCCTGAGCCAAAGGCAGAGCTTAACAACTGAGCCACCCAGGCGCCCCTGTGAAATACAGTATCATTAACTATGGTCACCATGCTATAGCGTTGCTTCTGTTTTTACCTAAATGTCTCTTGATTTCATTTTTACATTTACGTCTTTGAGCCATCTGGAAGGTATTTGGGAAAACAAAGAAAGAGGTGGAGAATCCAACTTTAGTCTTTTCTTCCAAATGGCCAGCCAGTTTCGTAAGCACCAGCCATGCTGAGAAAAAATCTCTTTTCTTTTCTACTAATTTAAAATAAATAGCACCCTGCTTAGAGTCTGAATTTCCAGATATATGACATTTTATTTCTGGATTCATCATTCTGCCCCGCTGTTTTTTTGACCTGTTTCTTCCTCATGAACAAACTATACTAACATCACTGCTTTATAATCCATGTCATTGTCTGCCGGCTCACCTGCCCACATTGATTTGTGTTCTGAATGTTCTGGCCGTTCTCAGAGGGTAGCAGATTTTAAATAGTTTGCCTTGTAATGTCAGGATGTGGTTCAGTTAAACCAATCCAGATGCTGGCAAGCCAACAATGGAGAATTTGATTCATCTGGAATCATTAACATCCTCCAATAACTGAACACCTGCCCCCTCAGAAATGTCAAGGTCACAGGCTGCAACAGGACAACCTTCTCCAGCAGCTCCTCTGGGGTGTAGATCTGTTGTACCCTCACCATGGACCAAGCAGCATCCCCCAAACATCTCGAGCCCCTTGACCTTGAACTGAATGTGACATCCACACACATGAGATGTGGATCACATGCACGATTTTATAAGAAGAAATGTGTCAGGTCTGAATTTTAAACACAGACCCATGCTGGGCTACAAATGGTTGTCTTATTTCTTTACTTACTTATTTATTGCTTTACTTATTTATTTTTAAGTAGGCTCCATGCCCAGCATGGAGCCCAACGTGGGGCTTGAACTCACGACCCTGAGATCAAGACCCGAGCCCTGAGATCAACACTTGAACCGAGATCAAGAGTCGGAAGCTCAACCGATTGAGTCATCCAGGCGCCCCTGGACTACAAATGGTCTTGATCCACAGCACACTGATCGGAAGTGTACATGGGCCTGTTGAGTGGGCTGGAGCTGACTTACCCCAAGATTTATAATTGTACACAAAATGCATTAAACCAGCCCCATCGGTGATGTGGCTTGACCGTTCAACATTGCTATGGTTTTTCCACTGTTAATTATTCAGCTCACAGCATTGTCAGGATGAAAATAAAATCTCCCCCTGGTTACTTTTTAAAAATTGCTTTTATAAAAGTTATAAGTTATAAAAGTTAGAGGCAGTGAAATGCACACATTCTAAGTGTCCGAGTCTGTAGGTTTGGGCAGATACGTACACCTGTGCAACCACCAGGCACAGAACATTCCAGCCCTCCACAAAGTTTTCTCGTGCCCTCCCGCAGCCACACTCTGTCCCCCACCGAAGCAAGCACAGCTGTGATTTTTTTGTTCACCCATAGATGAGTTTTTCCTGTTCTGAAAACTTCTCAGAAATGGTATAAGCTGAGTGTTTGTGTCCCCCGCCAAATCCATATGTTGAAATCCAAACCCCCAACGTGATGGTGATGGTTTTAGGTGAGGCTTTGGGGAAATAATTAGGTGATGAGGGTAGATCCCTCGTGAATGGGATTCGTGCCCTTTAGGAGACCCCAAAGAGACCCCTTGCCCTCTCTCCTCCATGTGAGGGTAAAGGGACAAGTCACTCGTCTACGACCTGGAAGAGGACTCTCCCCAGAACCATGTTGACACCCTGATCGTGGATGTCCTGCATGCAAAACTGTGAGAAATAGATGTCTGTGGCTTATACGCCACCTAGTCTGTGGTATTATGAACTAAGATAAGTACGCCTTTGCGATTTGTCCATATTGTTGTGGGTATCAGTCCTTCATTCCTTTTTATTATTGAGTGACATTCTCTTGAATGGATGTGCCACTCCTAGGAATCTACCCAAGGGAAACGAGAACATTTGAGTGGTTTCCAGGTTTGGGCTATTATGAGCAAGATGCTGCTATGAATATTCATGTACGTGGCTTCAGTGGACATGTTTTCATTTCTCTTGGGTAAATCCTTAGGATTGGAATGCCTGGGTCACACAACAGGCGTTTAACGTTTTCAGAAACTTCCAAATAGTTCTCTAAAGTGGTTGTACTATCTCTGGCTACTTTTATTTCATTAATTAATTAATTCATTATTTAATTAATGATTTGTGTGTGTGGTTGTAATATTCAAAGAGTATTTAAAAGCAAGATATGAAAAGTGAGACTCTCCATATCACTATTCAAATCCTCCATGGTCCCTGTCGCCAAAATAACAACAGCGACAGTTTCTTTTTTTTTTTTTTTAAAGATTTTATTTATTTATTTGAGAGAGAGAGAGAGACAGCGAGAGAGGGAACACAAGCAGGGTGAGTGGGAGAGGGAGAAGCAGGCACCCCGCGGAGCAGGGAGCCCGATGCGGGGCTCGATCCCAGGACCCTGAGATCATGACCTGAGCAGAAGGCAGATGCTTAACGACTGAGCCACCCAGGCGCCCCCCCCCTTTTTTTTTTAAGATTTTATTTACAACAGCGACAGTTTCTTACTACTGCTTTTTTACTTATCACTTCCAGAGAAATAAATTATTCATATACCAGCACTTATATATAAATCTTCCTTCATCTTTAAACAACTGCGATCTTAATATGCATTCTTGTGAATTTTTCCTTAAATGACGGCCTAGAAAGCCTTTCACATCAGCACATGGTATTTCATCCTAAGAATGCCCAATGGATGACTTAATCAGCCCTGAAATCACAGGCATCTAGAGCATCTCGACTGGACAAATCCACCTTCCCACCAATAGCGGGTGAGACCGACCATTTCTCCACAGCCTCAACAGCAGTGGGTTTTTATCCAGCTTTTAAATTTCTGATTGGTGAAAAACTATAATTTATTGCTTTTAAAAAATTTTTAAAGATTTTATTTATTTTTTATTTTTTATTTTTTAAAGATTTTATTTATTTATTTGACAGAGAGAGACACAGCGAGAGAGGGAACACAAGCAGGGGGAGTGGGAGAGGGAGAAGCAGGCTTCCCGCCGAGCAGGGAACCCGATGCGGGGCTTGATCCCGGGACCCTGGGATCATGACCTGAGCTGGAGGCAGACGCTTAATGACTGAGCCACCCAGGCGCCCCTTAAAGATTTTATTTTTAAGTAATCTCGACACCGATTGTGGGGCTCAAACTTACAACCCTGAGATCAAGAGTCATGTGCTTCACCAACTGAGCCAGCCAGGTGCCCCCATATAATTCATTGTTTTTGATTCTTATATAGGAATGGGGTTGAATGTTCCTGTCACACCCTTATTAGCCATCTTGATTTCTTTTCTCTAAACTACATGTTCATGGCCTTTGTGTATTTTTCTGTCAGGCTTTTTCTTATTTCCTATTAACTTTTGGTAAGTGAATTAGCCCATGTCTGTTATATAATGCTGTTAATATTTTTCCCAGTTTGTGGTTTTCATCTTTTCCCCTCACTTTCTTTTCAGGGGTGAGAAGCACAGACTCTACACTTCTAAATGAATTAAACGACGCATAGCAAGTTTACGTTGTTATGTGTTATGCACAGATTTTTTGATGATGTGGTCACCCCTACCTAGTATGTTTTTTTTTTTTTTTTCCCAGACATTTCCATATCTTCCTACAGGAGAACAATTTTTCAAGAGCTCGTTTTGTAGAGCTTTGGTGAAATGGAGCCAGAAGCTTGAAAGTGGGAGTCACAGGAAATGTGGTATCGTAACGGAAACAACTAAGCCTCGGACAACTCCTTGTCTTCCTCAAAATCGCCCAAGTCACAGGAGAAATGCCCATCTCACACAGAGCACTAAGATGATCCCTAAAGCCATGTTGCCACGCTGAGACCTGCCCTGCATTCTCTTGCTAGTACATGGCCATCAGGCCTGGACAAGATCCAGGGCCGGATCTGTGGGAGCCATGCCTGACATTTCACTGAGCAGGACATGCGCTGGGTTGAGCCGGGACTCCTGGGGGCAGTGTTACAGACCTGGACATGCCCTGCAGTGAGCTTTAGCACAGACCCCACAGCTCTCTGGTCTTCCCCAGCCACTCTTTCTGCCACAAAAAGTGCAAATCTATAAGCAGAGGTGGATAGAAAAAATTACTGCATCATCTGTGGGGGAATGAGTTAACTGACCACACTATCTAATGTTGTTTGGATTACATAATGCATTTGTTTGGGTGCTTTTAAATGTCTGTGATGTGGTATTTTTTAATGTGGGGAAATATACTAAAAAAAAAAAAAAAAGGAAATTAATCATCCCAGTAGCACACCACCAAACTGCTATTTTGTAAAAGTGAACACAGGTTGACCAGAGTTCTTTGGGAATATTAGTTGCAATTGTCAGAGATCAATAAAAAAATCCAGAAATTTGGCATCAATTTAAGCAAACAAAGAGGCTCTATGAAGATTTTTCCTAATATTTTAGTAGCAGGGAATACGTAAAGTGTAAAAAGTTTTGCCTAAAAGGTGGCAAATGCTACCTTGCTTTGACTGCATTGATTTCAACAGGAGTGTGGTGAGCTTACTTTTCACGTGATTTCTCAGTCATTTGGAACTTGCCTATTCAGATGCTTTGCCCATTTTTCTATTAGGCTGTTCATCTTTTGCTTATTAATTTGAATTCGTTGTTAATAAAGTTTAAAAATTAGATCGTTGCTGTGATGTATAGTGAATATATTTTCCAAGTGAGCCATTTATCTTCTCCTTCATAGTAACATTTGTCATGAAGTGGCTTTAAATGTTTGTGTTGGGGCGCCTGGGTGGCTCAGTCGGTTAAGCATCTGCCTTCGGCTCAGGTCATGATCTCAGGGTCCTGGGAGCAAGTCCTGCATTGGGCTCCCTGCTCAGTGGGGAGTCTGCTTCTCCCTCTTCCTCTCCCTCTGTGTGCTCTCTCTCTAATAAATAAATAAAATCTTTTAAAAAAATGTTTGTGTTGACAATTGATCTTCTTCCTCTCATGGCCCCTAGGTTTTATATCCTGCTTAGAAAAGCCTTTCTCACACCAGAATGATGGATGAATTCATCTATATTTCCTTCTATAACTTCTGTACTGTTATTTTTAATATTTTATTCTTCGATCTAGCAAATTTATCTTTTATAAGGAAAACTAGCCCCCCCAGCACAAAAGCATCTATTTAATTATCTCTTTTCCCTCTGATCTGCAAAACCACCAAACAAAATATCCCAAATCCACGTGTCTGTTTCTGACTTGCTCTTCTGTTCTACCGCTTTCTCTGTGATTGTGGATTGGGTACATATTTGTATATCTTTTAATAACCCACAAGGCCATCCTTTTTCCTTGTCTGTTCTAGAATTTTCTTGGCTACTCCAGCTGTAAAAAATGTTAAACCATTCACTCTACAATCACGGGAAATGCTCAAATTAAACAGATCCTAAGGCTTGGAAAAATAATGGTAGTTTTTGGGGGGTTTTTTTTGTGTTGAATTTTTAACACTAACAACTGCTTACATCCTACCCACCAAGAGGTATTAGGAGAACACCTCCATTGACAACTGGCACAAAGTCATCTATAATGCCAGATTATGCTACCAAAATTGGTTCCAGGTGCAGGGAAACTGGAGCAGACAGCAGACGGGCTAGAGAAGTTTCTACCATGTGGCTGAGCTCCCCTGCTCCTGTAAGCGCATCATAGAGGGCATCCTTGGGCGGGAATTTTAAAACCAAGGCAGCACAATGAAAAACAATATGGCATTTCTTCAAAATATTACAAATAGAATTATCATAGGACCAGCAATTCCACATCTGGGTACGTACCCCGAAGAGCAGAAGGCAAGAACCCAAAGACTTATTTGTATGCCTACTTTCGTAGCAGCCCTGTGGACTACAGTCAGAAAGGGGAAGCAACCCAAATGCCCCTCAGTGGATGAATGGATGAATGGATAAATGAAATGTGCTATATCCACACGATGAATGTCATTCAACTTTAAAAAAAGAAGGGGGGCGCCTGGGTGGCTCAGTTGGTTAAGCGACTGCCTTCGGCTCAGGTCATGATCCTGGAGTCCTGGGATCGAGTCCCACGTTGGGCTCCCTGCTCAGCAGGGAGTCTGCTTCTCCCTCTGACCCTCCCCTCTCTCATTCTCGCTCATAAATAAATAAATCTTTTAAAAAATAAAATAAAGAAAGAAAGAAAGAAAGAAGGAAATTCGAACACAGGCTACCACTGAGATGAACCTTGAGGACATTACCCTCAGTGAAGCAAGCCAGTCACAAAAAGACAAACACTGTATGAGGCCACTTATAGGAGGTGCCCGGGCTAGCCAAAGTGATGAGATTGAAAGTGGAATGCCGGTGGGGCACCCGGCCGGCTTGGTGGGCGGGGCATGCCACTCCCAATCTTGGGGTTGTGAGTTCGAGCCCCATGTTGGGCCCAAAGCTCACTAAAAAAAAAAAAAAAAAAAATAGAACGGTGGCTGCTGGGGGCTGGGAGGAGGGGGAATGAGGAATCATTGTTATTGTTTCTAGAGCTTTCATTTTACAAGATGAAGACAGTTGCATGGATGGTGGTGGTGATGGTTGCACGACACTGAATGAACTCGATGCTACTCAACTGCACACTTAAAAATGATGAAGATGGGGGCGCCTGGGTGGCTCAGTCGTTAAGCATCTGCCTTCGGCTCAGGTCATGATCCCGGGGTCCTGGGATCGAGCCCCGCATCGGGCTCCCTGCTCGGCGGGAAGCCTGCTTCTCCCTCTCCCACTCCCCCTGCCTGTGTTCCTCCTCTCGCTATGTCTCTCTCTGTCAAATAAATAAATAATATATAAAAATAAATAAATAAATAAATAAATAAAAATAATGAAGATGATATGTCAAGACTCATCCAACAGGTCACTTAAGATTCGTGCATTTCACTGAATATAAAATATAAAGGGATAATAAACTTACATCTTTATTCTTCACCTATTTGCAATTCAGCACGTGAGGGGCAGCTCTTTCTAGAGCCCCCGTGGGCCCCTGCCCTGGCCACTGTCGCTACTTCGGTCACCTCCTTCCTCCTCACTGGGCTTCCAGCTCTGCCCTCAACCTCCCCCCCGCCCCCCGCAGCCTGTGAAAACCGAATTCGGATCACGGACCCTCTGCTCAGAACCTCCCATGGCTCCCAACTCACTCAGACTGAAGCCAAAGCCCATCCTTTCCGAAGCCCACAAGCCTCCCAAACCGCCCTGACCTCACCTCATTTCCTCCTCGCTCCACCTCTCATCTGGCCACACCCACCTCCTCCTCCTCCTCCTGCGCTTTTTCTCAACCACCAGGCGTTCCTCACGCTCTCTTCCCTCTGCCTGGGATGCTGTGCCACCAGCCGGCTGCCTGTCTCCCTCCCTCACCTCCCACCTGGGTGTTCAGATGTCACCTCAGAGAGGCCCTCCCTGACCACTATATAAAACAGCCAGCGCTCTTTTCCATATACACACGCACTCATCGGGACCCTCTCCCTCCGCGGATTTCAGGCCTGTACTCACCACCCCTTCGGTATCACGCAGCTCCCTGTGCGCCGTCTACCTCCCACCGGAATGCCAGCCCCAGGAGGGCAGGAAACTTCGTCTGGTTCCTGGCTGTCACGGAGCCCATGCCCAGCACCTCGGGGCTGACCGAACGCACCGATGATCGAGGACACTGCCTTCAGGGCCTTGGGGTGGGGGGTGTACGCGGAGGCTCTTGGCATCACTCCCATCTCCCCCAGAGGAATGGTAAAGGCTGGGCCTTGCTCCCAGCACAGCCCTGAGCAGAATGCTGCCCCCTCCCAGAGAGGGGCTGAGAGGCTTCCTTGCAGACAGCCGAGTTCCCAGCATTTCGCCGGGCCCCATCCCTAGGTGTGCCCCCCCACCCCCCAACTTCAGGCCAAGTCAGCCTTTCAGACTCTACTGCCGGCCTGGGTGAACTACAGGGAGTGACTACATCTTGGGAGGTACTTAAAGATGTTGGCCAGATATGGCTTTTCCATAGAGGGAGAGGGGAAAAGCACCCAATCCATAAACCCACTACCCAGGTCTCTATGAGCCTCTACTCCGGCACCTCAGTCACTCCCCTGTCCCCAAACGCCAGCTTCGCTTTTGGTCTCTTGTGCGTCTTCCCTCCCTGACCATTTCCGTTGACCTTTCAGAACACCTCGCAGGGGAGGGCGCTGAGCAGGAGAAAACTGAAAAACCTGCTTCTGTCTGAGGGGAGGGGAGGAAAGGGCCTTCCTCTTCCAGCTGCTTTTCAAAGCGAACTAACATTTTCAGATAAATTCATGTCACCAGTTACCTGTTTTCGAAACTTCTAGAAACCCCAAGATCTGCGGGAGAGCCTCTCGAGTTGGTGACAGGCCGCAGAGCAAAGAGGACACCTCAAAGGCATCTTCTGTCACGAAAAACTGACGATCCTTGCAGGACTGACAACAGCTCGTGCCAGGCTGGGAGTCTAGGACAGTGTGTTGTTCACTGGGGGGACCCTCTTCTCAAATAATCCGTGACCTCACCTATAAGAGCGTCAACAGATACTTAATTTGCTAACCTAATTTTGTAACATACATGTTTGCCTTTACCCATCATGGTGGCCATCTGTTAACACAATGAAGCCCTAATGGACCCGATTTTGAAACCGGGTGCTGGAGAGTCCCAGGCTTCCCTCACCTTGAGAGGCCAGCCCGCTCCTGGGTTTTGTTTTGCACAAACCCAAGGAAAAACCTCGAGATGCGCACGGATGATGCGGATCCGGAGGAAGAGCTGCAAACGGAAACCGGTTTCTTCTCCCCCCAGCCCCAGGCATCTTCAGTTAAGACTCATCCAGGTTTTTGAAATTAACTGTCACGTTTATTTTCAAGGCGGAATTACTAACAACATCTAACAACTGTTCACATTCTCGAGCACAAAAACTGAAGTCAGAAGACAGCCCCTGGACACATCAAAGGGCTGAAACTCCACGCGACGGTATTACTGAGCGTGAATACATGACGTGCTATCATACAGCTGAACGTCACAGCGTTAACAAGAGCGTGTGAATTACAAAGGGAAACTTCTTCCAGAGCGTTACAGCACGGGGCATGCGCGGGACGCAATCTCTTCCACTTGCAACCTCTCTTATCAGCCACACTTATAAGAAGTTCGGCTATATGCAAATAGATGGCAGAAACAACTCACTGGAGACCTGTACGAAATCAAGTTCACTTAGGAACACAAGGTAATATTCTGATCGTCTCCTCTGTGACGGGCTTGGCTTACGACATTCAAGTTCCAGCTTTTTTTTTTATAGACATGAAAAAAATAGATTCCGTTTACATCTTTGAGCATGCCTTGGGCCTCCCGGGACACTTTTTGAGAACCACTGGTGTTGGGTATCCTGCCCCCTCCCCGTACACACACACACACACACACACACACACACACAGGAAACATGGTATGCTAGTCTATTCGGAGAACAGAAATTAACAGCCAACTTTTTAAGAATTTTTTCCCTCTCTTATTATAACATGAGAAGTGTCTTCAGCCCCAAAGATGTGGAGTTTGGTAGTGCTGGATGGACTTGGGGCTGGGAAGCCAGAAGTGCTTGAGTCCTTCCCTACCAATCACCTTTCCTCCCCACAGGCTTCCTGAGAGCATCTGACCCCAAATGGGAGTCCAAGTACCATTTTTATTCACAGAACCTAAACCTCAAACACTTCAAAGCCTAAGCGCACACTCTTGTCCCCCAGAACTAACTCTTGGGGCCTTCCTGCCCTCTGGCTAGTTAACTGGAGGATGGAAGCTGAAGAGCAGGAGGTGCAAGGCAGGCAGGTCTGCTTTGCAGATCTATGCTTAACTTCCTAGTAGGTGAAACAGAGAAGGTGGGAGAAAGGCCCTGCATGTAGAGGTCAGCTCACTCTCCAGGAAGCAGGGAATAAGGATGAAAGGCAGAACATGAACAGGCACCTGCCCATGTACGGAAGAGTGAATATTCTAGGATTTTCCCAGTCTGCTTAGCGATTCTCCAACCTCTGAAGGTGAGTCGAGGGGGAGAGGCAAAAGCAGGCCTGGCAGAGAAAAGAGCAGAGAGGTGCACCTCCCTCCCTTAACCTCTCCCACCTAAGAGCTCATGCATGGTTTTCCTCTGAGAGGCCCATCTCTCCAAACTGGGTCTCTAAGAGTCCAAAGTCATGGTTCATTCCTTAAGGAAAAAAACTTTGTTCCCCATTTGATACTTCGTCCTTGGTCTTCTTTCAACTCATAGGGTATGGGTGGTCCCCCGAATCAAAGCTTTCTGGGTTCTGTGGATAAATTAGAAGAGCTCACCAGGGAAGGAGATGTCATTTGGAATTTCTTTCTTACTTCCTTGGACCTTTTAAGTGTTTGAACATTTCTATCCCGCAACCAGGCTTCCAGAAAACTCCACCCTCAAAGCCATCGACCCTGACAAATGTTCTCACTCCCAACTATTCGATTCTTAACAAGGGAGCTAGGTCGGATGGAGTAGCAGAACGACTGGAGACTACCACAGTGACACTCAAGCAACAAAGGAGAGGTGAGGGGTTTGCTTTGCCACCTCCTGCCCATAGGTGTCCCCAAGGTTGGCCTTCAGGGGCTCCTAGGAGGGAGGTCAGGGCTCCCGCCCTCTAAAACCTCAACTGGTGTGTCATCCGCCTCCTCCACGGCCCTGGGGTCCTCCTCGCACACCACCTGACCTGCCACGCCCCCTAGTGCCTCTGCACCGACCTGCCGCTCTTGCTCGGGTTCCCCACTCATCCACTTGCCCTTGCCAGCACAACCCAAATGACTTCTGTTGTCATTCTGACCACTGGAGGCATGAGGAGAGCCTTTCGGCTTGGCCTTTGGGCCCCGAGACGTCGAGGCTGGCAACCCCACGGGCTGGGGGCCTCGAAGGGCCTTCTGAGCTGAGCCATCTCTTCTTGAGCCCAGCCCTTTCTTCCCCATCACCGGCTTCTTCTTGGCATCTTCTGAATCGACAAGGACGTACGAAACAGGGCCCAAGCTCACCTTCTTCTTCTTTCTCACAGGGGCAGGGCTCTTTGCCAAGGCCCAGCCCATGGCCTTCTTCTCTGGGGGGCCCTCCTGACCGCCATCTTGGTCTGACTGTGAAGCGACCCCAGGGCTCACAGCTTCTGACCGGGCATCATGGGATGGGCTGCTGGGAGCCTTCCAGGCACATTTCGCCACAGGCTTTTTCAAAGCCGACTCCTCCTGCTTCACACAGGGCTTTCTGTTGCTCCTGACGGATTCTGACACCTCCATATTTTCAGCACCATCAGCCTCAGGATCCTCCAAGGAGGCTGAGCTGTTGGAATGGTGGCCTTTGGGCTTCTTCCAGAGCACTGATTCCTGCTTAGTGTTTTTTTTCTGCTTCTTTCTCCTGGAGCGACTTTTAGCTCCAACCCGGCTAACCAGAGGTTTGGGAGGGTCACCTTTGTCTTCCAGGTCATTCCAGGTGTCGGGATTCTCCATCTTCAAAGCAGACCCTAGTTCTGCAGCCCCCCCTGGCTCCTTCTTGACCTTCCTCCACGCTGCTAAAGCTGAGATTGCTACTGCCTGGGCATCAACCACTTCCTGAGCCCTAGCTTCCTGGCGGCCGCGGATCTCGGCATCCATGTAGAAGATGATTTGCACCACTGCCCCCAGGAGCACCCCCAAAGCTTCTGCCCAGTTCTCTGGGGACTGATTCTGGGGCCGTGGGGGGTGGCTAAACTGGAGCAGGCGGACCACATCCTCCCAGGTACGCCCCTCGGCATCCAGGAATTCATTCAGATTTTTCAGAAACTCAGCATCCTGGGTGGGGTCTCTACAAACCACTCTCCAGACGCCCCCCCTTCCTGGGAATTCCCGGGGTATGGCCCTGAGATTCACACCCTCTCCGACCTCAATGAGGGCAGCTTTGGCATTCTCTTCCCTCAGAAAAATCTTATTGAGCACGAAGTATGGGCCCAGCGGGGAGAGGACCCCATTCAAAGTCTCCTCAATTTCTGCTTGACCACAGTCCTCTGGGATGCCCGTGACCAACAGGGACCTGTGGATGTCCACCTCCATCCCCCGGCACCAGTCCTCCAGAAGGTTCGTGGCCATGGTCGCGGACACCTGGCGGCTCTAATCCCACGTGCACTCAACAGTCTGTAAGATGGACGGTCCCCAGATATTAATCCTGTAAGGTGACAGGATAGGGAGGTCAGATTCCCCGGAAGACGGCCAGGCTCAGAGATCTCGGCTGCCCCCCGCGCGGCGGGCCTACAGGCGGCCTCGCGCTTCCCCAGGCCCCTCCTCCCCCAACCGGGCCCCGGGTGCTCACACGTGTCCTGCGACCCGCCGAGAACCGCGCTCGGCCCTGCCCCGGGCCCGGCCGGCGGCCGCCCAGCAGGGATCTGGCAGCCCCGCCCCCGGCCGCCGGGTCGGGTCGGGCAGAGGACAGGCCGCCGGGATGCAGCCGCTCGCCAGGCGCCTGCTCGGCCCACCCAGGCCGGCTGCTCCCGGCCGGAGGGGCCGAGAAGCCGGCGTCCGCTCCCGCCCGGGCCCCGGCGGGTCACGCGGCGTCTCGCGTCGATCCCCGCAGCTGCGCGGAGCCGAGGCCGGCGTCGCAGCGCGCGCTTGCGCACTTGCGTCCGCGCCGGTCCAGCGGTCGTCATGGCAACCGGCCATGGCTGCGGACGCGCCCTCCGGCCCGGGCGGGGGGTAGGGGGCGTTCAGCCGCTCACCGAGCAAAGGGTCTGCGCCTTCTCCGATTTTCCCTCCAGACGCACTCCTTCCACTCTTTTCAGTTCAGCGTGGGCCTCGGGGACCGGGGTGGAGTGCCCCGACTTCTATGATGACAACCACTTAGCCCTCCTAACCTCTCCCTTCCTGCTGGGTTCAGCCCACGGGACTCCTGGGAGCCACCAGGAACCTGAGGGCGAGAGGAAACAGCAGCTTTAATCCCCCCTGAGTTCCTCTAACAAAGCCGAAGCTCCTGACAGCTCTGTCATTCGGCCACAGTTACCCTGCTTCCAGAAATACCCAGGAGCTTCTGGAAACTCCCGCCTTCTGCCCCACGTGCCCTGCAAGTCTGGGCATAGTGCCTCACCTCTCCTTGGAGGCTTCCTCAACTTGCTGCCCACAGGCAACACCTTTGTTGGTGGTTAACGAAACACTTCTCAATGACTCAGTTTGAGTTGCTGTTTCCCGTCAGGACCTCACTGATGCACCTAACAATGCTGCTTACTGGCTGCACAGCCCCGGACACTTTGAGCTCTCCAAGCTCCTTCCTCTTCTTCCTAAAAGGAATACCGATAAAAACCGTCCTGATCAGCACTTTGAAGGTTCAGGGATATCACACAGGAAAGATGCAGCGAAGTACAATTTTGGCCTGAGTATTCAACCAAAATCTGTCATTTGGATTCCATTTTGGAATTGGGGCCTTTGCAAGACCAAATAGCCAAATGCGTGTTCAGCTGTCACCTCTAGCATCCCTGAACGTGGGCGTGATCAGTCCTTTGATTTTGCAATATGTGTGTGATTGCCCAAGTTCCCATGATATTTCATGGAAAAAAAAAAAAAAGACATGTCATTCAAATTGTTAAATCTGAATATCTCGTTCCAATAAACACTCTAGCTATAACTAGAGTTTAAAAATCTCATGTACTTTACCTGTGGAAATTCTATTAATCAGCTGAAGAATGAATGTGTATCATCATGCAGTGGTTTTAAAACACGGCTGTAAGTTTTTTGATATTCCTATCGAAAGGTGGTGATCTTTGTCCCTCTTATTGAATCTGAGCAGACTTGTAAATTCTTTAACCAATAGAGAGTGTGGTCAAAGGGAAATTATTGGGCCAAGAGCATCACGGAAGGGAATCTATGTGACTTCTCATGTTATAAAGGGCCATGCAACTTCTTCCTTGTTTACTGGGACCCTCTCATTCTTGGATCCCTGAGCTCCAAGTAAGAAGGTCAACTAGCCTCCGGCTGCCATGTTGTGAGGAAGCTCAAGCCAACTGGAGAAGCTACATGTGTGTGCGCCAATCAATAATTCCCAGCTGAGCCCAACCTTCAAATATCTTGGCCCAGGCATCAGACATGTGAGTGAGAAAACTTCTAGATGATTCTAGCTCCCAGCCATTTGACTCACTCCCCAACCATTTACATCTTCCCAGTTGAGGCCCAGCCATCATGTAGTGGAAACAAACCATCACAGCTGTCCCCTGTGTGAATTTCTGACCCACAGAATCAATGAATGTAACAAAACGATTGTCTACACCGCTAAGTCTTGGGGTTGCCTATTAGGCAGCAAGAGATCATTGGAAGATCCTGCAAAGGTGAAATGCAGCGAGGATCAATGATGATTGATACAGCATTACTACAAAAGAAAAGAAAGCAACAACCTTTTAAGTCTGCTCCCCAAAAAAGATTCCCCCAAATGGCTTTTTCAAGCAGTGCACAAAGACGTGCTTTCATGGGATTTCAGTTCCATGGGATTGTTTCAGTGAAATAGCATCATCACCATCAACCAGATCTTCCAGCTTGTGAGTTGAAGAGGAAATAAATTTTCTACTGTAGTCAGTTACTTTTAGCAAAGAAGGAAATCTTGATAGTTTGGTGACATGTCACCATCAACAATGCTGGTCAAAAATGTCTTGTTCCGGGGTGTCTGGGTGGCTCAGTCGTTAAGCGTCTGCCTTCGGCTCAGGTCATGATCCCAGGGTCTTGGGATCAAGCCCTGCATCGGGCTCCCTGCTCAGTGGGGTACCTGCTTCTCCCTCTCCCTCTGCCTGCTACTCCACCTGCTTGTGCTCTCTCTCTGTCAAATAAATAAATAAATAATCTTTTTAAAAAAATGTCTTGTTCCTTCATCAGCCATTTAGTATCATAAATGGGCAGGAGAGAGACCAGAGGACTCAGCTAGTAGCCATCTGTGCTACAAAATTACACGGTGACTACATTTTGAAAAAATAAAATTGTGACATAAATTGAAAGGTTTTCATAACATTTCAGATTTATTCCTATATTCCCTAAAGTTTATTCTATAATGGCGATGTTTGCCTGTGACCAAATACTCAGCCATTCAATATTTTGTCAAAATGTGTATTTGGTCCTGACACATAGCCAGCTCTTTTTATTATTGTAACAGCAGGAGTCCCAAAGGGCATTCCCACTGTTGAGCAGACTTCTTTTATGCTCTCTCCAGTGACCTGGAGTTTGTTCTGGGATGGTTGAACCGATGGGTCCTGGAAAGTAGCAAGAGGGTATGACTTAACTGCTACCAAATGGGATGTTCTCTTTAGAAAATTCTGGCAACTCGTACTGAAGTCTAGCGCTAGCACAGGGAGCTGTTTTAAATTTGTTGATTGAGAATAGCTCAATTGAGAAAGCATAAAAACACCCAGCGTTGATGAGGAAAAAAGCAGCTAGAACTCTCATACAGGTACATGGCTGGTGACAGTGTAAATTTTGGAAAACTCTTTAGCTGTATCTACTAAAGCAAAACGTATGAAAACTCCACACCTTAGATGTATATACTCAACAGAAATGTGTTCACTAAAAGCCATGGGTGAGGATATTCACTGCAACACGATTCATGATAGCTGTAATCTCGAAGCTACCGAAATACCAATCAACAGAAGAATGGGGGCGCCTGGGTGGCTCAGTCGTTAAGCGTCTGCCTTTGGCTCAGGTCATGATCCCAGAGTCCTGGGATCGAGCCCCGCATCGGGCTCCCTGCTCCGCGGGAAGCCTGCTTCTCCCTCTCCCACTTCCCCTGCTTGCGTTCCCTCTCTCGCTGTGTCTCTCTCTGTCAAATAAATAAATAAAAAATCTTTAAAAAAAAAACAAAAAAACCAGAAGAATGGATAATTGTGGCATGTTCACCCAATAAAATACTACTCGAATAGAAAGAATGAGCTCCAACTACACACAACAGTGTAGACGAATCTTGCAACTATGATGTTAAGCCAAAGAAACCAGACACAAGAGCATGTACGGTATGATCCCATTTATTATATGAAGTACAGAAGGCAAAATCAATCTATGCTATTAGAAGTCGGGACAGTGGTTTCCTGTGGAATGTCTTAATGACTTGAACTGTGGGACTCCCAGGGGGAGGGAGAGCTGGTGATGCTCTCTTTCTCTTTGTGGGTATTGGTTATGGGTGTGTTCAGACTATGAAAATTCAGCATGCTGTATGCCCATGACATGCACATTTTTGGGTAAATAATGTATACTGCAGTAATAGGCTTTACTGTTCTGCTGATGGGTTGGATGTGAAGTGCAAGAGTAACCGAGAAAGAATGACTCCTGAAATTTTTGGTATGAGCAACTAGAAGGAGAGTGATGCCATTGTTTTTTGCCTGGAGAAGGTTGGATGGAGAAAGCATTTGTGGTGGAGGGGAGAGGGCGAATCACAAGTTTAGTTTGGGCCATGTTGAGTTTAAGATGTTGGGTTGAGGGTCCCCAAGACCACGCTCAGGTTCAGTGGTTTCCTAGGATGTATGGAACTCAGAAGAGTTATTGTACTCACAGTTATAGTTTATTACAGCAAATGAAAAAGAGTAGATAGGACAGAGTCCAGAAGAGACCAGGCATGAACTTCAAGTTGTCTCTCCTGGTGGAGTCATGTGAACAGCATTGACTTTTTCCGGCAACAATGGGTGACAACACACACAGAGTGTTGCCAACAGGGCAGCTCACCTGAGCCTCAGTGTGCACGATTTTTATTTCTGGGTCAATCACATAGGCGTGGAGCACCTGTGTAGCTGAGCTTACTCAGCCTCCAGCTACTCCAGAGGTCAAAGTGATAGTGCATGGCCCAAGGCCCCCACCATGAATGGTGTTGTTAGTATAGAATTCTCCAAGGCCTTAGAGGTTAACTAGGAGCCCGTCAAGAGCCAGTTGTTTCCTTGGGATGTGCAGGTTTGGACAACCCAGGCCTGCTGAGTTAACCCTTTATTGCATGGATGCCCATGAGTGTATCAATCAGGGATCGATCAGAGAAGCAGATTGCTAAGTGTTCCAAAATACGTAAAAGATAAATAAATATTTAAGAGAGATTAAAATTTTTTAATTTGTTTTTAAATATCAAAAGGAATATATAAATACGTATTTGTAAATGTACAATGACATGTGTGTATATATATATGCATGTGTGTAATATATATGTGTGCACGTATGGGTGGGTGGGTGAGCGTGAGTGTGTGCGTGGGTGTTAAATGGAATCTGCTACCTGCTCCCTCTCCTGTCAAGGAGCCACCCTGATTACCAGCAGATCTAAAAATAGTTTTGGAGGGCGCCTGGGTGGCTCAGTCGGTTAAGCGACTGCCTTCGGCTCAGGTCATGATCCTGGAGTCCCGGGATCGAGTCCCGCATCGGGCTCCCTGCTCGGCGGGGGGTCTGCTTCTCCCTCTGACCCTCCCCCCTCTCATTCTCTCTCTCTCAAATAAATAAATAAATAAATCTTAAAAAAAAAATAAAAATAGTTTTGGAAGACTCTTGATGGAAGTCAGTGCTGTGGTTTCCATGACAGCACATCCCCGCAGCCCCAACCCTTCTACCCATCTCTGCACTTCCAGTCTGGGGTCACCTTTCCATCCTCGTCCTCTTTGTTTTGCCTTTGGGTTTTTATTTTGTGTCTGTGCATTTTATTTAAAAAAATTTTTTTTTTAGATTTTTATTTATTTATCTGAGAGAGAGAAAGAACACAAGCGACGGGGAGGAGCAGAGGGAGAAGCCGGCTCCCTGCTGAGCAGGGAGCCCAACAGGCAGGCTCAATCTGATCCCGGGACTCCAGGATCATAACCTGAGCCGAAGGCAGATGCCACCCAGGCACTGCTATGTATCTGTGCATTTTAAGTGAGAGCCCACAGAGTTTCCATAAATACTAAACATGAAGAAGGTCCAGGCAGCTCTGAGCTCCCACCCAAATTTCTCCTCTCAAGTAAGCCGTAATAATCCACCAGGATGCTTCTGTGATGTGTTCTATCTGGTTTGTACTGTGAGAGCCCTTTCTTGCTCCAGAGTTGTTGTTGTGTGTGTGTGTGTGTGTGTGTGTAAAAGAAATACACTTTATTTTTTTATTATGTTATGTTAATCACCATTAGTTTTTGATGTAGTGATCCATGATTCATTGTTTGCGAGCCCCACACCGGGCTCCTTGCCTAGCCGGGAGCCTGCTTCTCTCTCTGCCTGCCTCCCCCTGCTTGTGCTCTCTTTCTCTCTCTCTGACAAATACATAAATAAAATCTTTTAAAAAATAAAAAATAAAGATTTTATTTATTTATTTGAGAGAGAAACAGAGAGCCTGATGTAGAGGGAGGGGCGCAGAGGGAGAGAGAGAAGCGACTCCCCAGTGAGCGGGGAGCACAATGCGGGGCTCGATCCCAGGACCCTGAGGTTATGACCTGAGCCGAAATCAGACGCTTAACTGACTGAGCCACCCAGGCACCCCAGGATTTATTGTTTTAATCCTAATCTTTCTCATAACATGTACCCCCTTCTATAACTTTTAAGGGTAAAATTCATATTGTTAACTGAGAAGAAAGAGGCACCCCATCCCTCTTCATTTTATTAAAATATTTAACCAAAAGAATATGTACTGTGTTCTCTATAAAAAATAAATAAGTAATTATTCTCATAATTTTAGAACTGTCATTACTAAATATTTAGTTAAATGAACAAGGGTATAAATAATACCAGAATGAGCACGTTTGCCAGTTTCCCCCCCCACCTACCCTCCAGCTTGAGTGAAAACATTCCCTGATCATTTAGGTCCCTCTCAGCCATGTTCTTCTGGGGTCCTTACCTTAGGATATTTGCACTTGCTGTTTCCTGGGCCCTTTGCATGGTTCCCTTCTTGTCGTTCCAAACTGGTCCAGATGTCACTGCGTCTAAGAAGACTTACCCGGTTCCACCTAGCAAAAGTAGTTTTCCCCTCACACACACTCACCAGTCACTATCACATTCCTTTGGTTTATTAGTGTATCAGTTAGCATTCGCTGCGTAGCAAACAGCCCCCAGAGTGGTTTAAAGATAGTGCTTTCCCTAAAACTGTATTCCTCATGACAATGTAAGCCCCCCAAGGGTGGGCACCTTGTCTGTCTTGTCCACTATTATAGTCTCAGAACCTAGACAGTGTTTGCCACAGAGAGATGTTAAATCGTTCTTTGTTATATGAATAAATATATGTGTCTTGGGTTGGAAATGGAGTGGGCCATTTGGACCACTGTAAGTCTAACTAAAGCCAGAGAGTGAGACGCTCTTTAAAAAAAAGAAGAGGAAAGAGAGAAGGTTGCCTCTGTCTGCAGCCCTGGGAAAAAGCGAGAACAAAGGAGTGCTTATTCATCAGTGTAGACTCCATGGGAGAAACTCCCGCCCTCCCTCTGCCTTGGGAGGAGGGTTTTCCCAGTGCCAGGCGGTGAGGCCAGTCACTCCAGATGGCCCTGAGTCCTGTGGGTGGCCGTTCTCGGGGAAATGTCCAATGTGATCTCTCCCAAAGTGTGGCTCCCCCAGGTGCATCAAGTGGGGAGTAGTGACCACTAACATAGCCTTCTTTATATTCCCTCACCGTCCCCCCAACACACATATGTTTTCATGAAACTCCATCACTTGCATCCGGCCTTAAAACAAACATTTGTTTTTCAGCCTGGCAAACTTTCCCAGCAGATTTCTTGAATTCCCTCTCCCTAACGGTCCAGCTGAAAAAATCACCAGATGGGAAGAGCCAAGGAGAGCCATCTTCTAGGAAAACCCATGTGGGCCTGGCTCCTGGGTGTGCGGGGAACGGGAGAAAGGGAGGCCCTGAGTTAGGGGGGTGAGCTCTGGGGTGGGGCTGAGCTCTTGCAATTTATCACCACCATCACCATCATTAGCAAATTAATATATTCAAATAGTATAATATCAAATGCCTGCTATTATTTATTTTTTTAAAAGATTTTATTTATTTATTTGACAGAGACACAGCTAGAGAGGGAACACAAGCAGGCGGAATGGGAGAGGAAGAAGCAGGCTTCCCGCAGAGCAGGGAGCCCGACGTGGGGCTCGATCCCAGGACCCTGGGATCATGACCTGAGCCGAAGGCAGACGCTTAACGACTGAGCCACCCAGGCGCCCCTGCCTGCTATTATTTTTAAAGCATGGTTCTAATACCATGGGTACAGCAGTGAGCAAAACAAAATCCGTGGCTTTTAGTGGAGGAGATAAACCATAAACACATAAATGGAACAACAAATCCTGTTGGGGATGAAAGGTGCCATGAAGTGAAATAAGGCAGCGGAGAGGGATGAGAAAGTATATTTTCGAGAGTGCCGTCACAGAAGGCTTCTCTGAGAAGGTGACTTTTAAATGGAGACCTGAATGAAGGGAGAGAATGAGCTTTAGACATATGTGCGGTAAAGGCTTTCCAGGTGGGGGAAACGGCCCGTGCAAAGGCCCTGAGGTCAGAGCTTGTGAGCAGTTTGAGAAGCAGTGAGGAGGCCAGTGTGCAGAATGAGGGAAGGGGAGAGGGTGGGAGAGGTGGCCAGAGAGGGAAGAGAACAGTGTTTTGTTGGGCTCTGGGAGGACTTGGCTTTTCCTCAGAGGAACATGGAGCCACTGTGGTGATCTGAGCAGAGGTGTGATCTGGTCTGTATTTAACCCTTACAGTAGGCACATTGAATAGAGATTATGAACCCATTCTACAGATGAGGATACTGAGGCTCAGAGACTACAGTTCAATTTGTATAGGGAGCCAGGATTTGGACCTGCATCTATCTGGCTCCCTGTGCCCCTAACTGCAGGCTTGGACCCCAAGCGAAGAGGATATAAAGCCAGCTTGGTGACATTGGCTCTGGAACTGAGCAGAGGAGACAGGAAGGACGGAGATCCGCAGGGTCCCCTGAGCAGGGCTGGGCCCGGTACGGACTGACGGCTGCTCTCATCAGAGATGCTCCTCTGTTCCACCACCCACCACTCTACCAAGCCTCAGGGCCAGGCCTGAAATAATGTGATTACCTTAGAGTAGTTCTGGAGAGGCTCTGGAATGTACTTTTATTGTTTGGTTTGGACTTGTACATTTATTGTAAGTTTTTGTGGACTCTCTTAGTCCCCTGGGCTTCTCTCTGCAAAGCATTGATCACTCTTGACCTGGGACACGCCTCCTTGTCCTTCAGATCTCAGCTTATTCACCTCCTCCTCCAGGAAGCCCTCCTTGATCCCCTAAGCTGGGTTCAGTGCCCCATTTAGGCTCCTTTGTCTCACCTCTGTCCGCTCTGGGCCGTCACTGTCTTCAGATGGGTCTGTCTCCCCCGCTGGATTGTGAATCCAGGGAGGGCAGGCCCGGGACTGTCAGTGGTCACCTCTGTGTCCCCAGCACTGGCAGGACCCAGAGAAAGGGCTTAGGGGATATTTTTATTGGACGGATCCCATAAATTCTCCAAAGACATAATGCAAGCTGGGAGGAGGATTGAGGTGATGGTTAAGACAACTTGGGTCAGGCTCAGGTTCATATCTGGGTTCTGTGACCTCAGAGGCGTGTAGCTTTGAGCACATCACCCCATCTCTCTGAGCCTCAGTTTCTCTGTCTGGAAAGTGGGACATGGGGATTTTGGAGACAATGCAGATGAATCACGGGGCCTGGCGTCTGCCAGAACGTGTGTTTTCATCCTTTTTTATTATCCAAGATGGGGCAAGAAATGACACAAATGCTTTTCTTAAGCATTTAGTTTTGTCTTTTCCTGATTTGGGGGGGCAGGGCAGAGGGAAGCAGGTATGAATAAGCATTTTTATCTGATTATAGAATACTAGAAAAAAAAAAGCAACATATACCGATTATGAAGAGTTGAACAAATCCTGAAAAGAGGGAAATAAAAATCTCCCATAAACCCATGCTGCACGGAGAACTCTGTTGGCAGGTTTCTAAAATCATGACTCTCGTACAATTATCAAATGGAAGCATGTCAAGCATTTTAGTTATGATAACTCCATAAGATAGTATAGTCGGTTCAAAGGACAAATCCCAAGGGCCACGAGATACGTATGTAGGCATTCATGGAGGAATGCTGAAAGGAATTTGCTGAGTATATCAAGAAAATTGGCTTTTCCTCCAGGGGAAGAGCGAAATCAACTGAACCTCCAGCAGACAAAATTCGCTTGCATGTCTGCAAAGACCATTTGCATCGCTTTGTTATTTACAATTTACAGAAGCTAAAGAGCTCCAAGATGCAGAGACCCCAGAGGATCAGAGCACTTGGAAAGGTGCTCTGGACTGTGAGTTATTTCCCAGTAAAGACCCTGATGTGGGAAACAAAGGCAGAAGAAAAATTATTAAATTTCCTGACTAGTTACAGTCCATTGACAAGTCCTTGAAACAGGCAGAATGACATTCCTCTCGGGACTCAACAGCCTCGATGTTAATACTTCGCTAAGGGCAAAATGCAACCCTGGCCTGACCCTCCCCCCCACCCCCAATCCTGTGAGTCTACTTTAACATATAAAAATTCCTTTGGAAATTTCCTTTATCTCTAAACCCCCCAAGCATACGGCCCACTGATATATATCTGAAGGGTCTCATGACTAAGGTTTTATTAGACAGTAATAAATGACCTTTTCTTAACAATAGCTAGCCCCCTCAAGGTCCTGGAAACCTTGCTTCAGAAATTCCTTAGAGGGCGCCTGGGTGGCTCAGGTGGTTAAGCGACTGCCTTTGGCTCAGGTCATGATCCTGGAGTCCCGGGATCGAGTCCCGCATCGAGTCCCGCATCGGGCTCCCTGCTCAGCAGGGAGTCTGCTTCTCCCTCTCCCACTCCCCGTTTGTGTTCCCTCTCTCGCTGTGTCTTTCTCTGTCAAATAAATAAATAAAATCTTTAAAAAAAAAAAAAGAAGAAGAAATTCCTTAGAGACTTAAGCTATCCTTAACCCCTCCCAACTTGAAAGTATATAATGGGCCACTCCTCAGGACCCCCGTGCGGCTTTCTCCCCAGGGGTCCTGTCCCCATGCTTTAATAAAACCACCTTTTTGCACCAAAGACATCTCAAGAATTCTTTCTTGGCCATTGGCTTCAAACCCTAATGTTCTTTCCTACATCAGACCCCACGTATCTTGTTGGTATATTTCAAGTTTTCCCTATGGAAACAACAGAAGACAAAATAATCTGAATTCATCTCACATGGTAATATGTTTTAGGAAGTTTAAGTGTGTGTGTGTGTGTGTCCTAGGTCACAGTAAAATGTATTCTTACCATGGATCACGGCCAATAACGTGTGACAGTCTCTGCCAAATTCGTTAGTTACGGATAGATCTGTAAGTTTCTCCAGTTCTTTGCCATTTCAAATGAAGAGCGGACATTCGTGGGCGGGTGGTACCCTCAGATTTTGACGTGGCTTGGATTCAGAAGTGACTTCTCAGCTTGTTTGAAATGGTGATTTTTAAAAAAATTTTTATTGATTTATTTGACAGAGAGAGACACAGCAAGAGAGGGAACACAAGCAGGGGGAGTGGGAGAGGGAGAAGCAGGCTTCCTGCCGAGCAGGGAGCCCGATGCGGGGCTCGATCCCAGGACAGACCCCAGAGGCAGACGCCTATTGACTGAGCCACCCAGGCGCCCTGAAATGGTGATGTTTTTAAAAGACAGAGCGTCTGGTTTGTACATTTTCACTGCACCGACCGGGAATCTAAAATACAGCCTCACGCTTCAGTACCACAGACCTGGCAACCCTCTGTTCCTCCCCGGGGGCCATTCTGAGCTCCTCTCCCTCTCTCTGGAAGTAATCACAAAACCTTGGGATTTTGCGAAGGGAGAGAAGTGTTCTCATCTGAGCCAGGGCTCAAATGACAGCCTCCAGCTGCAGGCGCTGAATGAAATCTCCTGGCCTCCAGTCTACAGCCAGGGGAACAAGCTTCCAAGTGAGGAAATGTGGCCAGGAACCCCAGGGGCCCCCCGCGTGCTTTTTCTTTGCTTAATTTATTTTTCCTAAAAAAACAGCCACGCAGCAAAATAATCCATATAGTAAGATTGCATTAGCATAATGTTCAAAACAGTCAACACTGCAGGGTTGAGAAATATACAGCTTGGTAATAGCATACTTATCTATAGAAAAGTCAAGTTCTGTTTATCCTAAAAGAAGATATTATTTGCCCTGGGGGAGGGAGGGGTTTGTGATGGGCAGGACACAAGAGGGAGTTCTAGGCTTTTCCTGATCCGTCGTAGTATCCCGGAGTTTGCTATATAATTATCTGTTAAACTGTATGTTTCTGTTTGGTGCGTGTTTCCATACAGGTGTTAAATATGCCAGGATTTTTTTTTTTTAAGATTTTATTTATTTGACAGAGAGAGACACAGTGAGAGAGGGAACACAAGCAGGGGGAGTGGGAGAGGGAGAAGCAGGCTTCCGGCTGAGCAGGGAGCCCAATGCGGGGCTCGATCCCAGGACCCTGGGATCATGACCGGAGCCGAAGGCAGACACTTGACTGAGCCACCCAGGCGCCCCCAGGATTTTTTTTTTTAATGTTTTTAAAAAACAGTCACACACAGTACAGCAGTGAAATAAATGTTATACCTATTTTCTAGAATGTTCTGCAGATGAAAATCTGCACCCAGCGGTACAAATGTGCATTTTTAAAAAGACTCATAAATGAAATGCACACACACACACACACAAAAACAGTCAGGTGAAGCTTCTCTCCTGTGTGTTGGGAAGCTGATCATGTTTCCTCCTGGGGGGGGTCTGGAAAATGTCACGTGGGCAGAATAGCCTTGGCTGGTGACTAATCCTGCTTTTTGTCCGAAGCTCTTAACCAAGGAAAAAAAGAAAGAGAATGAGCTGTGTTGTTTATTATTTTTTTTAAAAGAAGATGTGTATTATAGTCTTTAAATTCTAAATGTATGATTTATGTTCGACAAATGTTATAAATATCTACTTAAAGATGGCACCATGTCAGAAAAACACCTCGTAAACCAAATTTAATAAACATAATGAAGAGAGGGTCTCTTTGCCAGGTGTTAAGGAGGGAGATCATATTCTCGTGGGGGCCTGGAAGATCTGTGGAGGGAACAAAAATCATGTATATGTAAGTCCTAAATGTAAGGAAACGGGATATGCAGGACATCAGGACTGGAGCTATCCTAATGAAGAGCATGCCTATGAGCCAGGAGATTTTATTGCAACTGAAATAAGGTTTACGCAGGAATAAGGCTGCCCTCTGGGGCCACCCACACACACTGGGAAGGTTTCTAGCTTAGAGGTTGAAGGGAAAAATGAATCATTTGTACATCTTTCGTTCTTTTTTTTTTTTCCTGGCTAGAGCTAGCATTTCCATTAAAGTGCTTCGTGTCCATCCCACCCTACTCGGCCCACTTGTTTTCGTTTCTTTCCCCCAGTGCTGTTGAGATGACATTCTTCATCTGTCTATAAAAGTAATTATGATCCAGGCGCCTGGGTGGCTCAGTTGGTTAAGCATCTGCCTTCAGTTCAGGTCATGATCCCGGGGTCCTGGGATTGAGCCCCAAGTCCGGCTCCCTGCTCGGTGAAGAGCCTGCTTCTCCCTCTGCCCCTCCCCCTGCTCATGCTCACTCACGCTCTCTCTCTCAAATAAATAAATAAGTAAATAAATAAATCTTAAAAAAAGTAATTATGACTGCTATAGAAAACCTCCAGTAAATACGGAAAAATTACCCATCATTTTTCCACACATGTAACTAACATTTTACTGCTGAACATTTTGCTTCTTAAAGTTAGAATACTGGTTTTAATTCAAAGACTGTGGAAGCCTTTATTTTTTTTAAAGATTTCATTTTATTTATTTGAGAGAGAGAGAGCACAAAAGGGGTAGGGTCAGAGGGAGAAGCAGACTCCCCGCTGAGCAGGAAGCCCGATGCAGGGCTTGATGCAGGGCTTGATCCCAGGACTCTGGGATCATGACCTGAGCCAAAGACAGTCGCTTAACCAACTGAGCCACCCAGGAACGACAGGGCCCAGGGGCGACATATGTAGTGCAAAGAAGCTTGGAGTGGGAGTCAAGACTCCTGGATTCGGGCGCCTGGCTAGCTCAGTCAGTTGAGCATCTGACTCTTGATCTTGTGCTGTGAGTTCGAGCCCCATGTTGGGTGTAAAAATTACTTAAAAATAAAATCTTTGGGGGAAAAAAAAGGTTTGTTAACTCACATGCTGGGACTTTTCTAGGGAGACCGGGGCAGGCATAGTAAGCCAGTCCCGTTGGTTTGAACAAAATCAGAGGGAGGGCGTTGGGCCTTTATAGTGGCTGGGGGCTGGGGCTGCAGGTTTGCAAGGCTTGACCTTCATACCAGCCCCAAGGGAGGGAGACTTTTCTTTCTTTTTCTAAAGATTTTATTTATTTATTCATGAGAGACAGAGAGAGAGGCAGAGGGAGAAGCAAGCTCCCAAGGAGCAGGGAGCCCGATGTGGGACTCGATCCCAAGACCCTGGGATCATGACCTGAGCCGAAGGCAGACGCTTAACCATCTGAGCCACCCAGGCGCCCGGGAGGTCGACTTTTCTATCAGCCTTCCTAGGTGTGGGGCATGGGGTTGGCAATTTAAAAGCTGTCCGTGGTCGGGCACCTGGGTCGCTCAGTCAGTAGGGGTCAGATTCTTGGTCTCAGCCTAGGTCTTGATCTCAGGGTCATGAGTTCAAGCACCCCTTAGGGTTCCGCGCTGGGCTCCGAGCCTACTTAAAAAAAAAAAAAGCTGTCAAACCTCAAAAAAACAGTCAGTCTTTTATTGCAGGGGCTTTACTTTTGGGAGTGCTATTTATGCATGATTTTAAAATGTAAGTGGCACGAAGACTGGACTGCTACACTTAACACAAATCCCGCTGGGTGCTGGGTACTGTCCTAAATCCTCTGTCCTTAATCCCTCATTGAAACCTCAGGGAGGCCCTGCGGGGGCGGGGCTACTTCCGGCACCGCCCCCTACCCCTCCCCCCCCGCCCGGTGGAAGCCTACGCCCACCGAGCTGAGTGACCAGCCTAAGGTCACAAAGGCAATGAGTTGCGGGGGCTGGGAGAGGTTAGGACCTGAACTCAGGTCGGACCTCCAGAGATGAGACTCCTGCCCACAGTGCTGTTTTCTCTCTTTATGAGAACCCGATGAAAACCATCTGTTGTTTATCCACATGTGTATTTCTTCTTTTTTTGGTAACTCGAATGGTAACACACAAATTAGTAACGCCTCCAAATCACCTGAGCCCCCTGTTACAAGGTAGCCCCTGACGCGGTAGGTCTGGGTGGCACCTGCGGGTCAGCTGTGTAACCAGCTCCTGGACTGTACATGTCCCTCTGTTGTAAAGGGATATAACGTACACCGTTCCACACTTTGCTATTTCCGATTAACAACGTACTTTGTTCTATCATCTACCATGGATCCATTTTTTTAATGCAGTGAAACATAGTATTTGAGAGTATCGTCTCTGCCATTAGACACCCCCCCACCCCCCATTAATCCCTCCTGGAGGCTTGATTTTTTGACAATTAATTAACTTCTCTGTGCCTCCGTTTTCTCATCTGAGTTTTTTGGGGGAGGTCCAGAAGCAGGACAGCTTGGAAAGGAGAGGCTCATTTTACAATTTTCCTTTTAAAAAGCGTTTCTACTTAATTTCTTTACACGCACATAAAACTTGACGTGAGCGGACAAACATTATCACGGGGTGGTGATCTTTTACCATCTTTGTGGTCTGGACCCACAAACCCCCTCTGGCAAGGCAGATCCTTTTTTTTTTTTTTTTTTTTAAGATTTTATTTATTCATTTGAGACACAGAGATAGAGAGAGAGAGCATGAGCAGGGAGAGAGGCAGAGGGAGAGGGAGAAGCAGGCTCCTCGCTGAGCCAGGAGCCCGATGTGGGGCTCGACCCCAGGACCCTGGGATCATGACCTGAGCCGAAGGCAGACGCTTAACCATCTGAGCCACCCAGGCGCCCCAAGGCAGATCCTTTTATCCCCATTTTACAGATGAGGACACTGAGGCCCCAAAAGGCCACACAGCCGAGTCACGAAGCCAAGATTTGGCTATGCTCCTGCTGCTACCTCTTGAGCTCCTGATTCAGCCTTAACGTTTTCTTTGTTCGACAAAGCCTGATATGGACACATACACAGATACAGAGGTTATTTGGGGGGTATTTAAAAACATTTTTTTTATTAAGTAAACTCTACCCCCAACATGGGGCTCGAACTCAGACCCCGATATCAAGAGTTGCATGCTCCCCTGAGCCAGTCCGGTGCCCCTGGGGTATCTTATTCTTTGACCAAAAAAGGAGATCCTATTACAACTTTTTTGGCTTCTCACAGCATTTACTAAAAAGGACCCCATGGAACCTATGCAGGCTGCGTGGAGCCCGCAGGCGGCTACACCCTCCAATCAATGGACGCGCTGAATTAGATATTTGCTGGGTCAGAGCGCCCTCTGGTGGGCACAGGAAACCACAAGGGAAAGGCCTATAGAACCAAAGTCTAAACGGAGAATTAATCCATTTCTTCATTCAACGAACTTCCTTGAACCCCTTCTACATCCTGGATGGTGCTGGGGACCCATCAGTGCCCATGACAGTCCTGGACCCGCCCTCCTGCGGCTCACAGTTCAGAGGCTGAGACATTAGTGACGGCCCAGAGGGGGGCACCTGACGGGGTCCAGGCACTTGAAGCTGAAATGAATGAGACCAGGGAGGAGTACACACCAGACCTTTTCAGACCTCCGGGGCCATGATGAAGGGCCGGGCTCTGTCCTGAGGGCACTGGGGAGCTGTGGTAGGACTTTCTGCCTCACAAGTAAGCCATCCCGATGCTCGAGACCCAAGGTCTGGGGTGCACTAGGAACCCTTCCTCTTTCCCGAGCCCCCTGCTTGTCTATAACAGCAGTGATCGCGTCACCTGATGGGCTGTGTGTATTCGAGCCTTCATCCGTTAAATGTACCTGATCAAACTATACCACCGTTTTGGGCGTGCTCAACATGTTTTGTCACTTCGTTTTTTTTTTTTAAATGAACTAGGAGCCAATTTTAAAAAGCGAAGAGATCCTGACTTTTCTGGTGGGCAAGAGGGAGCCTGGAGAGTTACCTGAGCCTCACTATCCAGGATTTTTCTGGGAGTTGGTCCCCTAGGCACAGAGCACGCATGTGGCGGGCCTGAGTTATCAGCCTTCATTCCCTCCAGAGGTCGGACTGATATAGGGAGGCTGGAGGCAGAGACAGGGGTCCAGCATAAATCACGTTAGCGTAGACTCTCTGGCCGGCCCGAGTCCCCAGGTTAGCAAAGACACCATTACAAAGAAAGACATTCCGGGGGCTTAGTGGTTCCCTCCCAGGAGGCCAGTTTCGTTTGTTGGCTTTTTTTTGGAATGTGCACGGGCCTGAGCCCACTAGGTTAACGCTCTCTGCACAAGGGACATCTCTGGAGCTGCCTGCAGAGGAGTCTTGGGCGCCAGGATGGGGGGGCGGGGTGAGGGTACACCACTGGCCACAGCCTAAGGAGACATCACCTGTTTGGGAATCTGCAGGGTGGGAGGCTGTGGGAGAAGCAGAGATGGTGGAGACACCACAGAGAAGAGTTCAGAGAGCAGGGAGGGGGCCACTGCCCCCTGCCCAGGGACTCAGCAAGGAGCACACACTATGGTGTTTTCCAGGAAAGCCTGCTCAAAGCCAGTGTGTCTTGCTGTCCTTTGATCACAGGAGCCCAGCCTTGTTACTCATGAAACTCTCCCTGATGAGGAAGCTGTTTCTTCTCTCCCTTCCTCCCCGCCCCCCCAACACACCCACAATCACAACCACACACACACATTTACACAGACCTGAGACTTGGGACAAAGTTGTTTCCTACCGAGTCTCAGTCTGTCCCTCCCTTGAGTGGACACAACCTTCTCTGCCCTCCCATCCCCAGAATCTCCAGCATGAGCGTCCATCCAGCGAGGCCCCAGAAACGGGAGGGCCCCTGGTAACCTAAGATGTGACATCAGGGCTTTCAATACTGTTTTTAACCCAAGGGGGGTTCAAATGGTGCTTGCAGGGCTCAGTCTCCAAAATGCAGCCGGTTGGCTTCTCCAGGGTTGTGATTTCAAATGTGCCAGGATTTTCAGGAAGGAAGCCCCAGGAAATGGAAACCATCCTTTATCTGGAACAGCCCAGCTGCCCCTCACCATCACCAAGGAGAAAAACAGTAAACACAGACAAGGAGGGGAGAGATGCCGCCCCATGACAGGTGGGGACCCCAACCCAGTCTCCATGGTGATGTGCCTGAAAAACAAAACCATTAGGGGGACAGGCTGAGGGGGGGGTTTGGATTATCCCCAGGCGCTGCCCCTTACAAGCTGTGTCACTATCAGCTGCTTACTTAACCTCTCTGTGCCTGCAATTCTCATCCCAAGGGCGGATCATTATAGAGCTTTCCTCCCAAGATTTGCGGAGACAATGGAAGAAGACGTAATGTGTTGGAGTTCAAATCAACCCCAACAGACCTCATCTCTCATCGTCCTATTCCTGTTCTACATCAGAGGTGGCCAGAACTTCACGAGACATCTCAGCCCTGATGAGGGCCCCTGGGACAGGGGCTGCCAATCCTGGCTGTGTGTGGAATGACCCGGGAGCTTTCCAACACCCCTGCCCAGCCTGCACGCTCAGAGATTCTCGTGCAAGTGGTGCAGGGTGTGGCTGGGGCTCCCAGAGCCCCGAGGCTTGCTGGGTGATTCCAACATGCACCCGGGACCGACAGCTGCCACCCCAGGGCTCCAGGAGATAATCAGACCCCACAGCAGACCCCTCTCAAGCTGGTGGCGCAGCAGAATCCATCGGAAGCTCTTCTAAAACACAGACTGCTGGATCCCAACCCCAAGTGATTCCCTAGGTGTGGGGTGGGCTCAAGAATATGCTTTTCTATCAAGCTCCAGGTGATGCTAATGCTGCTGATCCCGGGACCTCACACGAAGGACCGCTGGCCTCCAGAAACGTCCACTTTCCGCAGCCTGACATTCAGAGGTGGAGCTTTGGGCCTGGAAGGCCCTGGGCCAGTGCGTGCAGCATCCTGCGCCCTCGGCGGGAGGCTTCGCCGCGGCGCCTTTAACGAGCGGTCCTGCAGCGCCCCCTGGTGGGAACTGCGGGGGCTGCAGTTAGTGCGGGCTTTCTCCCGTCTCGCGGGTGGCGGGTGGTGGGGAGCCGGCGGCGTCAGCTGGTCCTGGAGCCCCCAATCTTCCCTCTAGAAGTTCTGGGACCCGACCCCATTGGCAGGAGTCCCGGGACTCGACGGGGCCGAGGGGCCGGGACGGGACAGGTTGGGCCTGGGAGTGCGGGGCGAGCTTGGGTAGGGGATGGGGCTGGGGGGCACCGCGGCCACAGGCTCTGGAACGGTAAGCGGTTATGCGAGGGAGCCCCGGAGGAGGACAAACCCAAGTTCGAGCTCCCTTCCCCGCCTCCAGAGCCTCACTTTCCTCATCTGGGAAATGGGAGTGAAAACCTGCCTTCCTCCTATTCCCCCAGCCCTACTCTATGCACAGAATCAAACAAAGACACATACAACCCAACCCTAATCTCGTCACCCCACAGACCCCCACAGGGACACCATCAGCACGGGAGGTGGCACTGGAGGGGTCCGTGATCACCCGTGAATGACCCCTCGGATCAGGGGCCTGAGCCGTTCCGCGGCCTGGACGCGCCTCCGTCGGGCACCCGCCGGCCCAGCCCTCCCCTCTTCGGGTCTTCGCTCAAAGGTCACCTTCTCCGTGACGGCGCCCCCGAACCACCCGAAATGCGCGAGGCTGGCAAACCCTGCCCAGCCGACGGCTCGCCCTGCCGCCTCCCCGGGTCGCGCCACAGCGCGCGCTGCTCCGGAAGCGTCTTCTCGGCGTCCCCGCCCCACGGCGCCCCGCGAGGGTCCGCGTTTGTGGGTGTCCGGCCGGCCGCCGCGCCAGCGCCGAGCGGGCCCCGGGCCTGGCTCCGCGTCCCCGCGGCCCGCACCGTCCGTCCCGCCTCCGCCCGGCGCCGCCTCCTGCCGCCGCCGGGCCCGCGGGCGCTCGGCTCGGTGTCCTCGGGGCTGCGCGCCACCGTGCGCGGGCACCGTGCTGGCGCCGGGGACGCGGCGGGGGACAGGGCGACCCCAGCCCGGGTCCCGGGGGCGGCGCCTGAGCGCTCCCGCGGCCCCTCGGCCCACGGTCGCCCACCCCCGGCTCCCGATTCCTCTGCCCGGTGCGCGGCGGCCGTCGGAAAGCCGGGGGCGGGGACGCTCTCCGGAAGCTGCTCGGCCTGCGCTGTGGGCGGCGGGGACGTGGCCCAGGGGCGCCTGGGTCCCTGGCCGGGGAACGCGGCTGCCTGGTGGATCCTCTGGAGCGCAGCGAGCCGGGCTCTGGGCCGCAGCGGCGCTTCCCGGGGCCGGAGCAGCTTGCTGCACTCCTCACCTTGGGGCAACCTGACCTTCCCTTCTGCACTTTGACCTGCAGTACCCGTGTCCTCAGCGGGGTGTCTGGCAACAAATTAGTGTGGCGGGTGACAACCCATCAGAGCTTGGAAAAGTGGGGGTGTGGGGGAAGTGTTACATTTAGATAGGGTGGTCAGGGAAGCCCTCCCTGGGAATGGGACAGTTGCACAAAGACTGGGAGGAAGTGGAGGGTGGGGCTATGCAAATATCCTGGGGAAAGGCACTCCAGGCCAGGGGGACCGCAAGTGCAAAGGCCCTGAGGCAGGAATGGGCTCCAAGTGCTCCCTGAACAGCAAGGAGATCTGGGTGTCTGAAGGCGCGGGAAAATGGGGACAGAGGAACCACACTGGTGCTGTCCCAGAGAACTTTCTGTGATGGTGGAAATGTCCTATACTTGCGCTGGAATGGTATGTTCAGTCTTACATTGAATCAGTTCAATCAATTAAATTTGATTTTAAATTGTCCCAATTGCCCAGTGGTATTGGACAGAGCATGTCTAACCCTTATGAAGACTTATGATTTGACCTTTAGAGACCTACGAAAACGTTAGAGAGTTTGAGGAAGGGAGTGATTGCCTGGGACTTGACTTCTTGGGGGAAACCGAGTCATAAGGCCGGACCAAATTCAAGCGGAGGGGAAACAGACTCGACCTCTTGATGGGGGCAATACCGGGCGCTACGGACCTGGGAGGGAGTGGAGCGGCCATTTTGGAGACAATTCTCCGCAGTGCGCCCTCTGGCGGCGGCTTGGAGAGATGACCCAGAGTCCGTCTGCCTGGCTCCAGCAGGGGACATGACCCTCTCTGAGGTCTCGAGTCCAGCGTGAGCACCAGCAGGGGGCTCAGATGTGGAATGCTCACTTTGGTGACCTGGAGATGGCAGCAAGAACGTTCACCATTTATAAAGCCAGGAGGGTGTAAATGGTGCCTGCAGGGCCTAGTCCCCAGATTCAGCCCGTGGATCCTTCTGGGGTTGTGGTTTCGGACTCAGCAGGATTATTAAGGCGGTAGTCCCAGGAAACAGGGATTTCAACTCCAAACCAGCGTTTATCTGCACCGGCCCAGGCTCCCGTGGCTGTCATCAAAGAGAATGTCGAGGGACGCCTGGGTGCCTCAGTCGGTTAAGCGTCTGCCTTCGGCTCAGGTCATGATCCCAGGGTCCTGGGATCGAGCCCCGCATCGGGCTCCCTGCTCGGTGGGAAGCCTGCTTCTCCCTCTCCCTCTGCTGTGCTCTCTCTCTCTGACAAAGAAATAAATAAAATCTTAAAAAAAGAGAGAATGTCGACAGAACACAGACGGAGGGGGAGAGCACCTGCCTGGGCTTGGGGGAGGGAGATAGATGGGGATATTTTCGCCCCCCCATCCTTATGTGGGGGGGAGGCGGGCAGGGCGAGATGCTGAAACAATAAAGCGTGGCTACAGGTATTTGGAGTGGAGCTGCCTGGGCTCACTCCCACTCTCTGCCCATCCTCCTTATGACCTTCGGCTGGTTACTGACCTCTCAGTGTCTCCATTCACTCACCCAAAAACGGGGATCATGTTTTCTTAGCGCCCTCAGGAAGATAGGAGAGTGTGAAGTACCCAGGCTTAGAGCAGGGCACCAGACTGCGTGGGGCTCCCCCCACCCGCAAACAGCGAGTCTTATCCACAGAGTGGCGCGTGGGACTCTGCCCGGTGACTCAGGGTCCTCCTGATCTGCCCTAGCTCACCTCAAGCACCTCCCCTACACCCCGCTTTCCCCCTTCTGCCGAAACCCTGCCGGAGGGTTGAGGGACCACAAGGGAGGAACATCACGGATTCTGGAGTCACACACATGTAGTTTGGGTCAAGGTAGACCACCTGCATTCAGATTCCAGTGCTGTGTCACCTTAGGCAAGTCATCTACCTTCTCTGAGTCTCCATTTCCTCCTGTATAGAATGTGAACAATAAGAGCCCAAAGTTGTGCTAAAACAATCTGAGTGTCATTGCTAAAACATGGCAGGAACCCAAGTGCCCATCCATCGATGGCTGGATAAGCAAAAAGATTATATACACACAACGGAATATTATTCAGCCTCAGCAAGAAGTTAATTCTGCAATATGCTAGAAGGGGATGCACCTTGAGGACATTGTTAAAGTGTAATAAGCCAGCCACAAAAAGACAAATGCTTCCGAATGGTTCCAGTTACAGGAGGTCCTTAGAGTAGCCCAAATCATAAAGACAAGAAGGTCTAACGGTTGTTGGCAGGGGTTGGGGAGCGGGGGGAAGGGGACAGGGAGAATGGGAGTTTTTGTTCAATAAGTATAGTTTCAGGCTGCACAAGGCGGGTGGATTTAATACCACCGAGCTGTACAATTAAAAATGGCTCTGAAGGCAAATTTTGTGTTAGGTGTATTGTAACTAAAAAAATAAGAATAAATTTAAAAAACAATTGGGGCACCTCAAACAGTGCTTGGAATATAGGAAGAACTATAGAGGAAATAGTGTTGTTTTTGTAATTAGTGTTGAATCCCACCTCCCCACCCCCCCCAGTTCAGAGCTGAACCGATCCCGGCAGGTTATTTCGCCTGCACACCCGCGGGCTCCGGGGCCTCCTGGTCGGCGAGTCCTCAGCCAGCGGTCCTGGAGCGCCCCCTTGTGGGGATTCTGGGCACCGCCACTTGCGTAGACAGCCTCCTGGATCTTGCAGACGGGGCGGGGGGGGGGGGGGGCGGGTACCGAGGGGAGGGGTTCGCCTTCTATCCCCGGAACCCTCATTTTTCCCTCCGGCGCTTCTAAGACCTGGTCGCACACTCGAGAGTCTCCCAGCGCCCCTTTCCTTGCCTGGACGGGCCAAAGGGCCGGGACAGGGTCAGCCTCAGGGGGTGGGGGTCGGGGGCTGGCTCAGGGACACTGGGACCTCAGCCCTGGGTATTCAATCTACACCCCCACGCAGCACTAGGGGCGGTAATAAGAGGGGCCCTGGGGTCAGACCCGGGTTAGAGCTCTTCTTCCGCTGCTCTCTGAGCCTCAGTTGTGCCTGGGAAATGGGGGGTGGAAACCTCTTTGTCCTGTTCTCCAGTGTCAGCCCTGGAAAGGCGCCCCCGGGGTCTGGCTTCCACCAGTTGGTGAGAAAGGGGGGAAGAACCTGAGGGAGCTGAGCTAGGAAGTAGGGTTTGGATAAATCTAAGCATGGATTTCATGTGAAAGAATAGTTGTCGTCTGAGATCATCTCCCACCTACTGTTTGATTTTGTGGTTTCCTGTCCTCACGTTGGTTGTATTTTTATGTTTGTTTCTATTTGTTTTTGGTTTTTTTTTTTTTTAAGATTTTATTTATTTATTTGAGAGAGAGAGAATGAGAGACAGAGAGCATGAGAGGGAGGAAGGTCAGAGGGAGAAGCAGACTCCCTGCCGAGCAGGGAGCCCGATGCGGGACTCGATCCTGGGACTCCAGGATCATGACCTGAGCCGAAGGCAGTCGCTTAACCAACTGAGCCACCCAGGTGCCCTGTTTCTATTTGTTTTGAGTTTATTTGTTTTAGGTCACATAAGAAGCCAGTGACCCTGTGTTTGGGAGTCGCCAGCATGCGGGGATTACGCTGAGGGCATCACCCGAACTTTGGGAGCCTGCTCAGGGCGCAAGCTCCCGGTGATGCTCCGCGCAAAGACGCAGGGAGGTTTCGTAGCTTCAAGGTGTGGTGTAGGCTCGTGTCAGCCTGTGTCACAATCACGCGAATGCACACGAACACGCTCACACACACAGATTCACTGAAACCAACACGCTCATAAGACACACACTCGGTCATAACTCACACATTCTAACATACACCGAGGCACGAGGCACACTCACGCACTCACACATACACCCGGCCCACCCAGATATACACAGAGACGCACACACCTTTGAGCATTCACACGCACCACACCTGGGGAGTGGGGTGGGGGCATCAGACTGGAGACCACCCCAGCTTCTCTTGGACTGGGACTGGCTGGGACCCTCCCTCTCTATGGAGCCCTGGGCTTCATTCTGCTATCTCCCCCACCCCCGGACCCCATCCCTCCTGTCTGGGTGACTCATTCCTGGTCCCCACTCCCCAGTGTCATCTCATCCCATTCACCTTCCACGTAGCTGCGCAAATCTGATCCTGCGCCTCCCCAGCTCAGAACCTGCCATGGCTCCCCAGGGCCCTCAGGACAGAGCCCAGCTCTTCATCATGGCTCCGGAGGTCTGAAAAGGTCTGGCGTGTACTCCTCCCTGGTCTCATTCATTTCAGCTTCAAGTGCCTGGACCCCGTCAGGTGTCCCCCTCTGGGCCGTCACTGATGTCTCAGCCTCTGAACTGTGAGCCGCAGGAGGGCGGGTCCAGGACTGTCATGGGCATTGATGGGTCCCCAGCACCATCCAGGATGTAGAAGGGGTTCAAGGAAGTTCGTTGAATGAAGAAATGGATTAATTCTCCGTTTAGACTTTGGTTCTAGAGTCCTTTCCCTTGTGGTTTCCTGTGCCCACCAGAGGGCGCTCTGACCCAGCAAATATCTAATTCAGCGCGTCCATCTCTCGCATTGAGAAAAGAGTAACAACTTTATCAACCTTTATTAATTTCAGCCCTGCTGCCTGCCAGGCCCCCGGCTAAGTGTTCCACACACCTGATCTCTACATCAACAGCGAGATGAGACCTAATCAAGATAGCCGAGGAAAGCAAGGCACAGAAAGATTGTTTAATTTTCCTAAGTCACACAGCATCTAAGCTTACAGATAAGCTTCCACTCCCAGTCTCTGACTTCATGGCTCCTTGCTCTGTTGTTTGCCAGGGTTCCCAAAAGAGACACTGGTGAGAAGGTGCTGGTGTCCTTAATGAGAATGAGGGCCAATGCTTGGAAACAGGGCCTCCAGCCAGGCATCCCTCCCTCCCTTCCCCCCCTCCCCAGCCCCCAACAGGGCCTGTGTACCACGGGGCAGGGTCATAGCCTTAGCTGCTGACTAACAGCACGGCTGGGAGGGGGAAATGGAAGTCCTTCCCGACAGAAGTAACTAATGGGTGACGGTCTGAGGAGAGAACAGGAGCCTATTTTAGGAGGAAGAAAGGCAATCCTTTGTAGGTCTGTATCAAAGGTTCAAGGGAGCCCAGGGAACCTCGACTTCTCTGAAGTTTATTTTTATTTTTATTATTTTTTAAAAGATTTTATTTATTTGAGATAGAGAAGCAGGAGCAGGGGAGCAGAGGGAGAGGGAGAAGCAGGCTTCCCACCGAGCAGGGAGCCCAACGTGGACTCGATCCCAGGACCCTGGAACCATGCCTGAGCCCAAGGCAGACACTTAACGACAGAGCCACCCAGGCGCCCCTGAAGTTTATTTTTAAAAGAACCCAAAGTAGCGGCGCCTGGCTGGCTCAGTCAGTAGAGCATATGACTCTTGATCTCTGGGTTGTGAGTTCAAGCCCCACGGTGGGTGAAGAGATTACTTGAAAACAAAAAAAATCCAAAAACGCGAAGGATGTGGAGTGAAGAAAAAGGAAGTAACAGCAAACTGCGCAGCTATTAAAAAGAGGAATCTAGGTCCCTTATGGGCCAACCTGGAAAAAATGTCCAGGTAATATGATTTAGTGGAGAAAAAAGCCATTGGTAGAAATATGAGTGTAGAGTGACTCCGTTTTGGTTCATTAAATAAATAATTTTCTAAAGCTGACATTTATTGACTGCCAACGACATGCCAGGAATGGTCTAAGAATTTTATCTGAACTTTTGTCATTAATTTCCATAACTTTTATAGTTCCCATCAGCAAAGAAGTGGTGCGAAGCCCAAGAGGGGCAAAGAGCATGGTTGCAGACCCAGGTTTTCTGACCCCAGAACCCCAGTTCTCTGTGCCCTGGTGCCCATAGCCCCAAACTTGTTCTGTGTGGGGGCTCTTCATGTTTCAGTCATATTTCCACGGTGCCCCAAAACAAATACCTGTTTCATCTATTGTCTCATTTGGTCCAAGCAACCTGGTAAGTCCTTATGTCCTAACAACTTAGCCATTTGAATATATATAAATTGAAAGAAAAAACCCAATATTTTAATTTCATTCTTTATTTTTTAAAAGATTTTATCTATCTATCTATTTATTTATTTATTTAAGAGAGAGAGAGAGGGAGAATGAGCAGGGGAAGGAGCAGAGGCAGAGGGAGAAGCAGACTCTCCACTGAGCAGGGAGCCCAATGTAGGACTCGATCCTGGGACTCCAGGATCATGACCCCAGCCAAACGCACACACCCAACTGACTGAGCCACCCAGGTGCCCCAATTTCATTCTTTTAAAAAAAAATATTTTATTTATTTGAGAGAGAGAGAGCTCACATGCACAAGCACGAGTGGGGGGAGGGGCAGAGAGAGAGAGAAGCAGACTCCCGGCTGAGCAGGGAGCCCCACACGAGCTTGATCACAGGACCCCTAATCACCACCTGAGCTGAAATCAGACACCTAACTGACTGAGCCACCTAGGCGCCCCTTCATTCTTAAATAAGCATAATTATTTACTAATGGGATATGTGTGTGTGTTGGGCACTGCACAACTTCTCAAACCTTGGGATCAAATTGAGCACCACCGCCTTCATTCTCTGTTTCGCATGTATTTTTGCGTGGGGTTTGCTTTTTATTCTCTGCCCTCCGCGAAATCGCAGCTTCACGAAGCTATGACGTCATCGAAAGGCCAGTAGCGAAGGGGGAGGCTGCGAGCTACCTGAGCTGGTAGTTCACACAGTGTCCGACAGATGTCGCTGTGTTCCAATAAAAAATTTAAAATACCTCAAGGCTTGGGAACCGCGGCGCTGGTGCTTTTCAACACGTTAAACAGGTAACTGTCAGAGCAGGTTTTTGTTTGAAAAGCACATATGGTTCACGAGAAGCTGAGTAAATATATATATAGGAAATGAAAACTGAATCTCTAATTCACACGGCTATGCACAAAAGTGGACTCTAGAGCTCTATGCAAAAATCACAAAAACAAATAAACAAACAACAAAATCCACACACAAAAAAATCCAGCTCAGAAGCCTAGGATGTAGGGAGCTATCCTGAAGAACTTGAGGGTTTGGGGTAAATAAGAAGTACATCTTAAACAAAACTTCAAAAATATAAACCATCAGGCAAAATCCATGTGAATCTGATTATATCAAACTTAAGGGTTTCTTTTTTTTTTTTTTAAGATTTTATTTATTTATTTGACAGAGAGAGACACAGTGAGAGAGGGAACACAAGCAGGGGGAGTGGGAGAGGGAGAAGCAGACTCCCCGCCGAGCGCAGAGCCCAATGCAGGCTTGATCCCAGGACCCTGAGATTATGACCTGAGTCGAAGGCAGATGCCCAACCAACTGAGCCACCCAGGCGCCCCAAGCTGGAAAGAATTTTTAAAGATTAAGAGTTTCTGTTAACACATCACCATAGACAAAGTAAAGACACAGAGAATGGAAGAGAAGCAATGCAAATTGCTACACGTTGGGAACACATGAGAAATGTACACAATATTAATGCATATCAGGGAGAAAAAGAAGGCAAATACAAGAGAAAAATGGGTGAGAACATGAACAGGCAGTGTAGAAGAGAGGGCAGCTCAAAGGTTCATCTACACAAGATTAGATGCTTAAAAATGATTGAAATTAGAGGGCGCTTGGGTGGCTCAGTTGGTTAAGCGACTGCCTTTGGCTCAGGTCATGATCCTGGAGTGCCTGGATGGAGTCCCGCATCGGGCTCCCTGCTCGGCAGGGAGTCTGCTTCTCCCTCTGACCCTCCCCCCTCTCATGTGCTCTCTCTCATTCTCTCTGTCTCAAATAAAAAAAAATAATTGAAATTAGAGATATACGAAAGAAAGTAACAACAAGTTACCGATTTATACCTGTGGGGCTGAAGAAACAAGAAAGCTGGAAAATGCTATTAATATACCCATTTTCCAGATAAGAAACCTGAGGCTTGGTGGGGAGAAGGGTGGGGTGACCTTGCCAAGTCCCACAAGCTGGGAAGTAGAAGGACAGGAAGTCATTGGTCTCTCATACCTCAAATCCCAAACAACCACTATGTCAGGCAGCCTTCAGCATCACCATCCTTGCCATTCATTCGTTTACTCTTTGATTCATTCATTCTCCCAACAGTCCGTCCATCCATCCATCCATCCATCCATCCATCCATCCATCCATCCATCCAAGAGAGCACCCACCACTGATGGATACCATTGAGATGAAAATAGGTCTGGTTCCAGCTGACAATGTTAATCACACAAAGAGCTGTTTCATTACTACCTGTCAACTCCAGGGACTGTTGCATGACTATTAAAAATCATGGGCAGGGTCCCAAACACTGACCTGGCAAATGGGGATAAATGAGTTATGGGGGAAGAGATCTAGTGTAGTCATTCATATCAATCAATGATAGTCAACCATCTTAGTCAACAACCTGCCAAGTCATTTAGAAAATGTATGCATTTTCTCCCCCCATTAAAAAAAACCCATTTTTCAACTCATATGATGAAAATGTTTAGATGTGATGTTTGGGAAGATGGTTGGTTTGTTTTTCTTAAGACTGTATTTATTTATTTGAGAGAGAGAGTGAGCAGAGGGGAGTAGCAGAGGGGCAGAGAGAGAGGGAGAGATTATCTCCAGCAAACTCCATCCTGAGTGCAGAGCCCAACATGGGGCTTGATCCTACAACCCTAAGATCATGACCTGAGCCAAAACCAAGTCAGAGGCCTAACCAACTGAGCCACCCAGGCACCCTGGAAGATAGGTTTTCAAAAATACTTTTTTTAGGGGCACCTGGGTGGCTCAGTCATTAAGCGTCTGCCTTTGGCTCAGGTCATGATCCCAGGGCCCTGGGATCAAGCCCCGCATTGGGCTCCCTGCTCCGCGGGAAGCCTGCTTCTCCCTCTCCCACTCCCCCTGCTTGTGTTGCCTTTCTTGCTGTGTCTCCCTCTGTTAAATGAATAAATAAAAATCTTTAAAAAAATATTTTTTTAGGGGACACAAAAAAATAAAGCTTGAAGTCCACCATCCTAGGTGACTTTCATTTACTATAAATGTTCTTATTTAACTTAAAGGGGGACAGAATCCTGACAAGACACAATCCTGAGAAGAAAGGAAATCCCAGGTAGATGGAGCAGGAAAAGCTCCTTTTGACCAAAGACCTGAAATGATTAAGCCAAGGTCAAGGAAAGGGGGTGAGGGTGGGCTGGGGCAGGCTCGACCTGAGCAGGGGAGCAGGGGAACCCTCCAGCTGTCTTGTGTGTCCTTCCAGAGGGGTACACACATGTACACACACATGCACAATATGATATATTCTTTCTGCCATACGAATGGCATCGCATTCCACACATCTTTCTACTCCTTGTATTTTGCCCTTAACAAGCACATCTCAAAGTTGATTTCTTATCAGGACACTTACAGCTGTGTCTTGACCACAGCTAACTTTGTCTTTTATTATTATTTTTTCTTGTTTTCCTTTTTCCTTCCTCCCTCCCTCCCTTCCTTCTTTTTTCTGGGGGTGATGGCTTTATTGAGATATAATTCACATACCATGCAATTCACCCATTTAAAGAGTACAGTTCAGTGGCTTTGAGTACATTCACGGAGTCGTGCAACATCACCACAATTTTTTTTAACGTTTTCATGACCCCCAGAAGAAACTGTATACTCATTAGCAGCCAGTCCCCACCTTTCTCTCCCCCACTTCCCTCTCAGCTCCCGACAGGCACTTATCTGCTTCCTGTCTCTATGGATTTCTCTATTCTGGACAGCGCATATAAACAGAATCATAGAATATGTGGTCTTTTGTGACTAACTTCTTGATTTAACATAATATTTTCTTTAAAGATTTTTATTTATTTTAGAGAAAGAGAGAATGCAAGGACAGAGAGGGGCAGAGGGAGAGAAGGAGAGAGAGAGAGAGAATCTCAAGCAGACTCCCCGCTGAGTGCGGAGCCCAATGAGGGGCTTGATTCCACGACCCTGAGACCATAACCTGAGCTGAAATCAAGAGTTAGGTGCTCAACTGACTGAGCCACCCAGGCGCCCCGACTTAGCGTAATGTTTTGAAGATTCATCCATGTTGTAGCGCATGTTAGTGCTTCGTTTCTTTATATGACCAAATAATACTCCATTTCCTGGATCTACCACACTTGGGCTATCCATTCATCGGTCAATGTACATTTGGGTTGTTTCTGCTTTTTGACTATTACGAACAATGCTGCGATGAACATTCATGGACAGGTTTTTATGTGGACAGATGTTTTCATTTCTCTCGGGTAGAGCTCTAGGACAGGACTGCTGGGTCATAGGGGGTATTAGTCTGCTCAGGCTGCCATCACAAAGCTTACCACAGACTGGGTGGCTTCGACAACCGAAACACATTTTCTCATAATTCTGGAGGCTACAAGTCTGAGATTTGGGGTGGAGGTGACTTCTTCTGAGGCCTCTCTCCTTGTCTTGCTGATGGCCATCTTCTCTCGCTGTCCTCACATGGCCTTCCCTCTGTGTGTCTGTGTCTAATCTCGTTATTAGGACACCAGTCATACTGGATGAGGACCCACCCTAGTGATGTCATTTAACCACCTCTTACTGTTCCCATTCCCTCATATTCGGAGGTACTGGGGGGTTAGGATTTCAACGTACGAACTTGGAGGGGACGCAATTCAGCCTGTCCCATGTGGTAACTCTGTTTTACCTCTTGGGGAACTGCCAGACTGTTTTCCACAGCAGCGTTTCTTTTTTAAGTTTTATTTTTTAAAGGGTTTATTTATTTATTTGAGAGTGAGCATGAGCAGGAGGAGGGGCAGAAAGGGAGGGAGAAGCAGGCTTCCCGCTGAGCAGGGAGCCAGAAGCGGGGCTCAATCCTAGGACGTTGGGATCATGACCTGGGCCAAAGGCAGACGCTTAACACTGAGCCACCCAGGCGCCCCCACAGCAGCGTTTTAATTTAAACGTGGCTGTGTTTTCTCTGCACTCATCCTGCCTTCTCAAGAATTCTTGTGAACTGAGACAAAGCTAACCTAAATTGTTTTCAAATGTAGAGACATGTAGGCTTATTTAATGGTTACTCAACTTGACTCACTGTCAGACATTGAAAGAGGCGTTAGCTACCTGCGATTTTGCTGGTTTCTTTCCGTATTTAGGGACTGGATACTTTTTTTCCCCCTGATATTGGGGAGGTGCTCAAAAGAGAGCTGCTCCTGCCCAGTGGACCTTGAGGACCAAGTATTAAAACAACTCAGCACAAACGTGTTAAGCTCGTGAATGTGGGCTTGATTTTCATAGCTATGAAAAGCTCAGCATCGTTCCTGGCAGCCAAGAGGAGAACTTTGCCATAATTCTTCCCGCTACAGTTTAACTATTAATAAAGTCACTTTGGACAGTTTTCCTGATACACAAAAATAATGCCAAGATGCTTATTTATGTAGATTCCACATATTCCTATTGCTAATTTTTTAGTTACATGTATGAGCACAGGGGAAAGAAATCTGGAAGGACCTACATCGAAATGTTAGCAGCGGGACGCCTGGGTGGCTCAGTCGGTTAAGCGACTGCCTTCGGCTCAGGTCATGATCCTGGAGTCCTGGGATCGAGTCCCGCATCAGGCTCCCTGCTCCGCGGGGAGCCTGCTTCTCCCTCTGCCTCTGCCTCTCTCTCTCTATCTCTCATGAATAAATAAATAAAATCTTAAAAAAAAAAAAAAAAGAAAGAAATGTTAGCAGCGACCCTCTCCGGGCTGGGGCAGGGATGGATGGGGGGGGGGGGGGGGGGGTTCATCAGCGTCAACTCTGTCCTGTTGTGTAACCACCAGCCAGAGCTTTGGGCTTCAGACAGCAAGGATCATGATCATCACATTTACGTTATCCAATTATTACCCCATTGCACTTGGGTTCACTGGGTGGTTCTTTGGTTGGTCTCACCTGTGGCTGCAGTCAGCTGGGGCTGGGGGCCAGGACGCCTGGGTTGGTTCCCCGCCACGTGGCCTCTCTCCCTCCACCTATTCGGTAGTGAAGCCCGAGCTGCCCTGCAAAACGGCAGCTGGTTTCCAAGAGATCATTGGTGGGAGCGAGAGGCCAGGCAGGCCTGGTGATGCCTAAGTTGAAACAGGATCACGGGCAGTATTCTTTTGGTCAAAACGAGTCACAAGGCCCTCCCGGCGTCAAGGGCGGGGAAGTAGGCTGCCCCTAGTGGTGGGAGGAGTGACATGCACGTACATACGGGCCAGGGAGGACTCCGCAGCAACCTCGGCAGGCAGATGGGCACGGCGTCTTTCTGTGTTTTCTAGGGCATCTGCACTGGGCAAGGTGTTTTCTAGATAGTATGATAAACTGTGGGAAGAGGATGGCTTGAATCGGAATCTGTAGAGATAACTAAGAGTTCGGACTGTGGGCCACTGCGGTCAGGTCGCTCTGATGAAAAGCTGGAACGGGATCTGCCGTGAACCACTCCGTTTCCTTCTTCAACCAGACAGCTAGCAACCAAAGGATAATTATGAACAACAACAACAACAACAAAAGGTGGATTTGTTTCAAAAGTCTCCTGTTGGTTCCATTCACCTGGGAGTCCGTGATCTCTCATTCCCATGGCGGCCTCTAATCAGATTTTTTTTCTGCATACTTTTTAAATTTTTTTTTAAGGTTTTTATTTATTTATTTGACAGAGAGAAAGAGCACAAGCAGGGGGAGCGGCAGGCAGAGGGAGAGGGAGAAGCAGGCTCCCGTCCTAGGAAAGAGCCGGATGCAGGGCTGGATCTGGGATCATGACCTGAGCCAAAGGCAGACACTTAACTGACAAGAGCCACCAGTCATCCCTAGATTTCTTCTTTTTTTTTAATTACAAAACTAATCTATGCTCTTTGAAAGGATTTAGATAAATACAAAATCATACACAGGAAAAACCAGCTAGGATTCTTCCACCAAAAATAAGATAATTCCTATTGTAAGTTGATTGCATACTTATAATCTTGGTTACATAGATACAGGGATACAAAGACAGGGATATGCACAGAGATAAGAATGTGGTTAGAAATATGGATATAGGGCGCCTGGGTGGCTCAGTCGTTAAGCATCTGTCTTCGGCTCAGGGCACGATCCCAGAGTCCTGGGATCGAGCCCTGCATCGGGCTCCCTGCTCTGCGGGAGCCTGCTTCTCCCTCTCCCACTCCCCCTGCTTGTGTTCCCTCTCTCACTGTCTCTCTGTCAAATAAATAAAATCTTTAAAAAAATATATAGATACAGCGTAGATATATATGCGGATACAGGTAAGGATGTAGATGCAACTGTAGACAGAAAGAGGCATAGATAGTATAGTGGGGTGAAGGACGACCCCTCAAAATATGTACACATCGGGGCACCTGGGTGGCTCAGTCGGTTAACCGCCTGCCTTTGGCTCGGGTCATGGTCCCAGGGTCCTGGGAGCGAGCCCCGCATCGGGCTCCCTGCTCAGCGGGGAGCCTGCTTCTCCCTCTCTCTGCTGCTCCCCCTGCTTGTGCTCTATCCCTCTCTCTCTCAAATAAATAATAAAATCTTTTACAAAATTAAAAAAAAAGTCCACATCGTAACCCAACCCCTGGAACCTGTCACTGGGGACCTCATATGGAATAAAGGTCTTTGCAAATGTGATAAAGATCTCGAGATGAGATCATCCTGGATTATCCGAGTGGGGGCTAAATCTAATGACAAGCGCCATCATGAGAGAGAGAAGAGGGAGCAAAGACAGAGGCGGAGGTGGGAGCCACGAAATGCCAGGAGCCCCCAGGAGCTGGGAGAGGCAAGCAAGATGGTCCCCTAGAGCCCTGGGATGGAGCGTGGCCCTGCTAACATTTTTATTTCGAACCTCTGGCCTCCAGCATTGGGAGCAAAGGAAAAAAAATAATTTCTGTTGCTTTATGCCACCCAGCTTGTGGGGATCCGTTAGGGCAGCCCTAGGAGAGGAACACAGATGGGTCTGGAAGGTGGCAGGGGGATCACTGCGGATCCAGATCCAGATGAGACGCGGTGGTGGCTGTGGATACGCACCCATGTAGCTGTCAGGGGAGGCAGATGTCTGGCACAGACAGACAGACAAAATCCAGGTGTTGAGGAAGCCCCGATGAAATACCAGAGCCAGCCCGGGCTGAGTGTGGGGCGCCGCCGCCGAAGTCACAGGCAGTCTCCCCCCAAAAACGCTCCGCAGCTGAACTCTCAAGGTTTTCTGGAAAATCCCAAACGTCCTGTAATCGCTTCAATGCCCCCAGCAAGACTGCTCGTTCCCGGCTTCTGGATAATAACCATTTTGTGCCCCAAAATGTAGAAACAAATCCTGCTCCCAGACTGTCTGCAGGGTTCTCGCTTTTTCCTTTCTTGTTTAAATCCTGTTTGCCTTTGCGCGTTACAGCGGTCCGGTGCCCACCTCCCTCCTCTTCACATTCCGGTAACTATTTTAGAATCAGGGTTTTGGAGCCTGGGAACGAGGAGGGAGCTAGAAAGGGCTGAGTGAGGGAGGGCAGGGCCAGTAAGGAAGGAAAGGAGGGGAGCGTGCACCCTGCCATCTGGGGATCCAGCTTCAGGCTCCAGAGAGAAACTGCCTCACATGGGGGACCTGTGAGAAAGAGCCCTCCCCCACAAAACTCCTTTAAACACCCCTGCCTTCCTGACAGGAAGACTGAGGCCCAGAAAGAAGGGGAAATAGAGAAGTGTAAGCCCCGAATACATTGATCCAGGCTTTGTTAAAACTGGTAGTTGGAACCAAATTACAGCAGTTAGAAATACATGTATCCTGTACAGATCATGAGGATTAGGGCAAATCAGGTGCATCAGGAAAAAATGACCCCTTTTACCGAGGGACTTCACTGTAAATTACGTCTGTCTCTTTTGTTTGCTGAAAGGGTCATAAGCTTTCCCCTCAGATGTTCTGCTTTTAGCGTTTGCATCAAAGGTTTTCATTTCCCGGGTGAGGACCCACCTCCTCGCCGTGTTCCCAGGCAGGTGGCTGACTGCCTCTGTGCCCGTCTCCTCATTTGTAAGATGCGGCAACATGTTGTGACCCCAGAGACCCCCAGGTCCGGCTCCCTCCCAAGTCTCGGCTCTGTCCAGTGGGGCAGCTGCCTGGGTCCATTGCAGCCGGCGGGGGTGGGAGACTCCTGAGACCCCTCCTGGTTCTCCAGCTTCCCCACTGCAGCCAACCCCAGCTCCAGCAGGCCCTTCTCACGTAGGGAGGTATCTTAGGGGCCCCTCATTCATGCACAGACTCCAGGGACCCCCGTATTTGCTCCTGCTCAGACCCCAAGACCTTCCAGTGGCCTCTGACCTGACCACGCATCACGGTGTCTACACCTGACCTCAGCGTCTCCCTGCTCCGCCACCCCTGTGCACCTCCCACGTCCCCAGCTTGGTGACCCTGACCTAAACTCTAACCAGGGTGGGGTCCCCCATCCCAGCATCTGCAGCCCTGCTTCTTAATTTCCTGTTTTCACGGACATCTCTTGGCCAAACTCCCTTCTAGAATTTAGACATTGGTTGTTTCTGTGGTTGTTCAACTAACTGCCTTGAACCTCATTCAGACCTATGCTCATATAGATCTGTTCCTACTGATTCCTTTAAAACTTATGGACAGATTGAGACCTTCCCCTAACGAGTCCCTCTCCTCCTCGGTCCCTCCTGCTCCACCCCCCACCCTCGTCACGCTGATGTTCACGGTTTTAGTGCTTGTGGGTATAACTCCTGATTTTCTTTCCTTTTTTTGTTAAGACAGTAAATGTTACCAAGATGTTGATCACCAGACCTTCCCACATCCCTCACAGCATCTCCTGAAGTGGGTTGTCTTTTCATTTAAAAAATTCCTCTAGTAGCCACTCAGGGAAAGAGAACACCCCAACGTACCAGAATAAACTCCAAACTGACCCGAGATCCAGATGTAAAGCACGAAATTGTACAAATGTTAGAATACCTGTCGAGATTCCTGTGAAACCTGGGTGTAGAGAAAGTTCTGACCCAGACTCACAATGCAGAGACCGCGAAAGAAAAACCAATACATTTGACCTCATCAAAATAAACTTTTGCCTGGCCAATGCAGCCCAAGCCAAGTCTAAGGAGAAAGGACTGGCACATAGACTGAAATATGGTTAAGACTTACACAGAACATAAGTACATTTTTACCACAATTAAAAAAAGGGGGGGGGGGAGAGAAAGCCTGGGAGGAAATTCTTTGCTGCTTATTTCCCAAACACAGGGTCTTCCAGTACATCCCTTACGTGCTGTTCCAGCTAGAGGTCCCCAACCCGAATCTCATGAAGAGACACCAGACCAACCCCAAATAAACAGTTCTTTAAAGGGGGAAGGAGGGGCGCCTGGGTGGTTCAGATGGTTGGGCGTCTGCCTTCAGCTCAGGTCATGATCCCAGGGTTCTGGGATCGAGCCCCGCATCGGGCTCCCTGCTTGGCGGGGAGCCTGCTTCTCCCTCTCCCACTACTGTTCCCCCTGCTTGTGCTCTCTCGCTCTGTCAAATAAATAAAATCTTTAAAAAAATAATAAAAAAAATAAAGGGGGAAGGATCGTATTCGTCAAAAATGTCAATGTCATAAAAGACAGAGGCTGAGGAAACGTTCCAGACCGAAGCAGAACAGGGCGGATGACTAAGTGTGACACAGGGCACGCCTGGGTCCACTGACACAGACGGATACGTAAATACAGACATGCTAGCACCGTGAGGCTTTCCTAGCGGGTGGGTGGAGTGTGGTTATGTCAGAGGACCCTGACTTGTAGGAAAAACACACTGAAGGACACAGGGGTAAAGGGCCATGACCCATGCTAGGCAACGGTCTCCCAAGTGGCTCAGGAAACACTTGTGCGTGCGTGTGCGCACACACACACACACACACACACAGTGTCAAGCAAACGGAACAAAACGGTTTGTTCATAATAGGTGAAGCTAGGTAAAGGGTATACGAGTGTTCTTTGCATTTCTCTTGCAGCTTTTTGTGCAGTTAAAAGATTGTTCCCAAATAAAAAGTCAAAAAACAAACCAATCAGGATTTTATGAAGAATGCCAGTAATATACAATCTGGAATCGAGTCATCCTTAACACATAAAGCCCAGCAGCTGACCAATTAAATGCTAGCTCTGGGCCTCTAGTTTCTATAGGAAAAACTGCATCTCTGGGCTTAAAGTTAATTCTGGCATTGTGAGCTCAACCCAAAACTCTACTTTGAGTCAGACATTTGTACAAATAACTGTATTTATTTCTATTTCTATTTCCCTGCCCCACTGAATCTGGGGTGGTCTTACTGACTTGCTCGACAGGCACAATGTGGTGGCAGTGGGACTTCCAAGATCAGGTCATGGAGACTTGTGGGCTCCCACCTGGGTGTGCAAGTGGCGCCCCCCCACCCCCGCCCCAGGGAACCCGGCTACCCCGCCAGGAAGAAGCCCAAGCCACAGGAGGTCGTGTGTGGATGCTCCAGGCACCATTCCCAGCCAGCGGCCTGCACCAACTGCCAGGCGTTGGAATGAGCCACGTGGATGTCGAGCTAGGCTAGTCTTCTAGTGTCCAGATGACTCCGGCCCCAGATGTCTCCTGACCGCAAATGCCAAAGACCTCAAATGGGAACCACATGGCCAAGCCCAGTCAACACACAGAACTGAGACAGATACGTAGGCACCTGAAGCCAGTAAGCAGTTTGCTGTGCAGCCGTGCAGTTAAGTAAAGGACTCTGGCCCTTGCCCAGCCCCTGGGAGGGGACCTCGAAGCCTTGGGAATGTCCTCCCTGATGAGGGTCTTTGTTTACCTAGCGCCCTGTGTCACTCAAGGTGGTTTATGCTGGGGACCCTGGGTCATATGACATCAGCTTGTGTCTCTGGAGACCAAGGTCAGTGTGTGGTCAAGGCAAAGTGACCAAGCCCAGTAAAGACCCTGGACACCAAGGCTTGAGTGCGCTTCTTCGGTGTGTGCTGGGAGAAATCAGTGCGTGTGACTCCACTGTGTAGGGGACACCTGGGAGCTCCAGCCTGCCCTGAACTCCTTGCTACATGCCCCTTGTCTCTGCTTACTTTCATCTCTTTCTGCTGTAATAAGCTGGAACCATCACAGCTTTGCTGAGTCCTGTGAGTCCTTCTAGCAAGTGATTAAACAGGAGGGGTGGCCTGGGGACTCCTGAGCGCAGCTCTCAGAGCCACGATCCCCAGCGTGCCTACGGAGACGGCGGCCTCTCACCAGGCCGGGTGCACGTACGTGCAGGGCTGAAGGCCTCCTCAGGACACGTCCTTCCCACGGGAAGGAAATGGACTCGGCACATTGGGATCCGTGCCTGTCCTCCTCAGGATACTCTAACCCCCAGGCCACGTCCCCCAGGACGGAGGTTCACACACCACGCTGCTCACCGGCTTGAGAAAGGACCCTACTGCAGAGCCTCTCGGGATGCCACAGCAGAACGAGGGCCGCCATCTCATTTCTGTCCCGGGGAGGCAACCCACGGGCTCAAAGTGCTCACAGGACTCCCCCCATCCTACTGCTGTCACCTGCCCATAGACAACATCTCCCCGGAAAAAGGTAGGTCTGGAGAAGCTCAAACCTGAAAACAGGAATGTCTCCGCAGGGCCACGGGCAGGCAGAGCAGCCTAGACAGGATTCGATATTAATCCCTGATGGAGAATGAAAGACGAGCGGTAGAAAATGCCTCTGGTCTTCCTTGGCGGGGGACATGTCTGCTTCGTTGGGTGCCGCGAGAGCCAGTGTGGGGTCGGTCCGGCGGACACTGTGAGCCACTGAGGGTACGCGGCAGCCTCGGTGAGTGCCTGCTGCCACTCACTGAGTGAGAGGGCAGGACGAGTCTTTCCAGCTTCCGCTCTGGCCCGGCCGCCCCGGCCCAGCCCGCACCTTGCTTCCCGGTGTGCGCCCTGGGGCTGCTGGGGCTTCTCCCTCCAGAGCTCCGAGCCCGGTGGTAAAGCCAATCCAGCCCCGGTGAGATGGAAGAGGAGGGGTGTGGGGCTTTGTGGAGCCCCCTACCCTCTGGACGCTGTAGTCATCCCAATCCCAGCAGCTCCACCATCTGAGACCAGCTGACTTACAATAACGACTTTATTTTAACATATTTAATTACAGACATAAAATAGCTGGGGAAGGGGGTGAGCCCCAGCCTCGCCCCATCTCGGGGCCGCAAGGAGGCGGGGGATGCAGGTGAGGCCTCCCTGATGACCCTCCTTCCGGGGTCTTCCTATGGCGGGGCCCTATTGCTTCAGGGGGATGGGGCCATGCAAATGAGGGAGACGGGGACGCCTCTGGGCCCCGCCCACCCCACCCCCTGTGGCCTCCCTCCGCAATGCCCGGGGGGGGGCCCCAACCCCAGCCTCTCTACCTCCTCCTTTCTCTTTCTCCAGGGAGCGGACCCTCTGGTCGGCTCCCCACCCCCTCTGCAAACCTAAAGGGGAATAAATACAAACTTTACAAAGTAAAAGGGGGTCCAACGTTGCCCTGGGCCGGGCCTGGGGTCACATGGGGAGCAGGCCCTGGGACGCGCGGGCCTCACATCATCCCTAACTGCAGCAGCGTGCTGGCGTAGGCCATGGGCTTGACGTCGGGATGAGGCTGGGGAACGAGAACACAGGGGGAGACAGAAATGGGGCAGCTTCACAGCACCAGATGCAGAGAGCAGCCCTCCCCGCAAGAGCTGTTGGGCACTGTGCCCTGCCCTTGACTAGGCCGCTCAGCCTGGTCCTCCCCAGACCCAGGCCAGGGAGAGCAGGGGGCTGCGCAGGTGACTCACCACTGCTGTGAACTGGTGGAACTGGGGCCGCAGGTCGGAGCCCCGGAGGTGGATGTAGGAGGCTTTATTCCCCATCTGGTCACTGTGGGGACAGGGGCAGAGGAGCCGGTCACGGGTGGGGCAGGGGGAAACACAAGGAGGGGCTGGGGGGAGCGGTGTAGAGAGGAAGGTCCAAGGAGGCTGGATGGCAGAAAGTCCGAGAGAAGAGGGAGAGCCAGACGGACAGAACCCATCAGAGACTCTGACAGAAACAGAGGGACGGAGAAGCTGAGAGCCGGAAGAGGGAGAAAGTCACAGACACAGGTGGACAGAGAGACACAGAAGTGAGAAAGAGGCCGACCAAGAAAGGCAGGAGGCACACACAGCCCCATGGAGGCAGGGCTCTTGCCAAAACCTGAACTCTGACCTGAGCACACCCTGCCCCTCAGCACCCGGAAACATGGGGGACAGAGGAACGTGGTGCCCAGCACCTGGAGGATATGGGTGGTCTGATCCAGAGCACAGGCAACTGCAGGACGAGCGGCCTGGTTTCTTCAACCAAAACCCGGCAAGCGGCAGGGGAGGGGGGATAGGGAAATGGAAGACAAGGAGACTGAGAGTGTGGCCCTTGTTCGGGTCCTACTTGGAAGACATCAAACTGAAAGACATTTGTGAGAGACATGAGGAAAGAGAGCGCTGGGTTCAGGTGACCTCTTCTGACACCTGACAGCGTGACAGTGGTGTTCTGCTTGCGTAGAGAAAAGCAGAGTTCTTTCTTCCAGACACGTACGGGGATGTCAGCGCATGAAAGAGGGGAGGACTGGGGTTTGCTTTAAAAGAGCCTGGGGAGTTGGGAATTGCTGAACCTGAGTGATGGCCACGTGGGCGTTCCTTATACTATTTTACATACGCCTGCCTGTCTTTGACATTTTCTGATCATAAAGTTAAAAAAAAAAAAATCCACAGCACAAAGTACAGTGGGTGGGAAAGAGGAGCCCAGACCAGTGGGGGAGGCGGCACCCACCAGTAGTTGGGGGCGGAGAAAACGGTGACACAGCGGCCGCCGTGTGCCACCTCGTAGCCCTCAGCCTTGACTTCGTGGCTGCGGATGATGTAGTCCAGGTGGTTCTCCTCCAGGAAAGCCTTGGTGACATCAGGGCCAAACTGGCAGCTCACGCCCCGCTTGCTGACCGAGCGTCCGTTCTGGGGAGACAGGGAGCTCAGGGTGCTGACCGCCCCACCCCTCTCTACCCCCAGCCCACACCTGCCGGCCACAGCCCTGGGCACACTGACCTGCGGCTGTGGGTCTGACCAGAGCAGGTCGCACATGGGACCTGGGGAGGGGGGGAGGAGAGGGGACGTCAGGGACTGGCCCACCCCAGAGCACAGCTGGGGTGGGGGCTGGGCAGGGCATCCCTGAGCAGGGGCCCGTGAAGTGGGGTTCTGAGCTCCGTGACCTCCCCCCTAGACCTGTTCAACATATTCTGGCCCCACAATGGGAGGAACTTTTAACAGTGCAGTTCAGATCACACCCCTCTGCTGCTCAAAGCCTGCTGTGGCTCCCACTGCCCTAGGAACCAAGCCCATGCTCTTCACCCAGGTGTGTGAGGCTCTGCAGGGTCTGGCCCCACCCACCCCTTCCCTGCTCACCCCCAAACCACTGGCCTGCTAGCTGTTCCTCCCACCAGTGAAGCTCACCCGACGTGGGACCCCCTTGTGCTTGCTGGCCAAGGACGTTCTTCTGGGTGGCAGGTGCCTGCTTCCCCATCAGTTCTAATGCGGTGTCCCCAGAGAGGGCACCCACCCACCAGATCCGGGCCCCATGCCACACTTCCCACAGCTGTGCGTGCGTGTGCACACGTGTGCGCGCTCTCCGTCTGCGCTCACGGCTCCAGGAGGAGCCCTGATACGTCACTCTCCGGGCTCAGCGGCCAAACTCACAAATAAGTGATCGATGCGTGCTCCCCGTGGTGAACACGAACGCTCCCTCGCCAGCACGGCCCCGGGAGGGGGGTGCGCCAACCCGAGTTACAGGTGAGGACACGGAGGCTCAGCCTTGCCATCTTTGCCAAGGGCGCGAAGCCCACCCGGCGCAGGGCCACCCCTCTCCACTGGAGATGCTGCAGCCCCGCGAGGGAAGGGGCTGCCACCCGGCCTGCCCTTGTCACCTGAATCTGGGGGCTGCCGGTTCCGCTCGATCTTCCTGATATCGTCCAGGGTGACGCCGTCCTCACTGAATAAGCCCCCGTGCATGATCTGGGGCGCGGGGGGTGGGGGGAGAGGGGAAACAGCGGTGTGGGTGGAGGCGCCGGCCACACCCCAACCCTCCGACTTGCTTCCCCAGCACGTGTGCCCGCATGCGGCCCCCCGGGGGTGCAGAGGGGCCCGCGGTCCTGCCGCCGCCCTCACCAGCACTTTGCCGTTGATACACTGGGCCAGCGGGAGCCACTCGAACACCTCGCTGAAGAGCTCGTACATCTGGGCTGTGTATTTGGCCTTCACCTCGCCCTCGAAGCCATAGATCTGGTTCATGTTGTCCGTCTCGTGGTTGCCTGGCCAGCAGCAGGATGAAGAGAAGCCTCAGCACCCCCTGCCTGGGCGCCCCCTGGGGCCCACGTCCAGGGGCCTGGGGAGGACTGCCTGGCGGCCCCAAGCCAACAACATTCACACATCAGCTGCTTGGCCCCTCAGCGAAACCCAAGGAGGTGCAGACACTGTTCTCAGTCCCTTTTCTGGAGGGAAAAACAGTCTGAGGGGCACACGTTGGGTGTGAGGCCACAAGGCACAGGCCTGGTCCAGCCCCGAGTGACCACGGCTGTGTCCTTTGCCCCTGTGGGCCTTGGGCTCCTGTTTGGAGAAGGGACATGCATTCCAGGCTAGAAGGACCAAGGAGGGGGCAAGTCTTAACAAAACAACGGGCCTACTACAGAACACCTAACGTGGGCCGGCCCCAGGCTGTGCCTCCAGCGTCCCCCACGCAACCCCATTCTTCCCTCCCAGGGCTCCTGGGGCTTGAGGGGGGTACAAGGAAGCTGTCTAGGCCCCCATGTCTGCTGCAGCCAGCTCTTCACCACCTCCTACAGGGAAGCCCACAACAGGTGGTTCCCAAACACCTACCATGTGCCGAGCGCTGCTGCATGAACCCCCTGAACCTGGCCACGAACCTGGCACTCAGGCCCCCCGGAACCCCCAACCCAGCCCACTGCCCTCACTCCCTCCTGCTCATCTCTCCATGGACAGGTCTCCTCCCCCCCGGAGGGGGCCCTCGTTCCCTGGCGAGCTCATCCTGCACAAGGCCACACTGACCCCAGAGCCTGCTGCTGCCCAGCTTACCTCGAAGTAGGTGAAAATGATCTGGGTACAGGAGCTTAAAGCCAAACAGGGTGAGGATCACTTCTACTGAGAAGGAGCCACGGTCCACGAAGTCGCCATTAAATATCTGCTCTGCTAAGGAAAACGAGGGGGGCGGGCACTGCCTTCTTCCTCAGCCTCCCCATGTCCCACAGCTCCTGCCATTCCCTCCCTAGGAGTGGGGGTGCCAGCAGGGCTGCAGGTCTGTGCTGCTGTCTGTCCTTGCTGTTTGGCTCTGGCCAGGCAGCTGGGCCTCTCGGAGGCTCAGCAGGACAGTGCTGACGTCCTCAACCTCACCTGTTTCTCAGGGAAACGGGTGGTGGAGGGGGACGTGGGGTGGTCAGCTTGCTTTGCTCCCCCCGCCAAACACAAGCCCTAAAGCCACAGGGGCACCAGAACACAGACCCTCCCCCCCCAATACTGCACAGGCCTAGTGGCCCCACACGGTGGCCATTTACCAAGCAACGGTCGTAACCTCAGCAAATACTTATACAGCTCTGACTGGGGGCCGCTCGGCTCTTCACAACCCTCTCAACAATCCCATGAAGCAGACCCTACAACGCCCATTTTGCAAACGAGGAACCTGAGGCCCGAGAGAAGAGGTCGTGCCATGGTCCCACAGCTCGAAGTGGCCGTGCCTGGTGCTGTTACACGTGCGCTCTTGTAGCAGCTTCCTCTGAAGATGAAGAGGGGCTGGGGCCCAGAGGGACCGGGCCACCTGCCCAGGTCACACGGCATGCGGGGACGGGCCCTGGCCCACCTGGTGCCGGCCGGCCACTCCACCCACACCCCCGTGCCCGAGCCACCACTCCGGCTTCTCCCTTTGCGGGCGCATGCCCTGCCAGCCGGCGGAGGCTCATCTCTCAAAGCCCGGTAGGGTACCGGAACAGGTAGGGTGTGCTCTTCTGCGGAAGGATACATAGGGGTTGGTCTCTGAGGGTAAACCATTGAGCTCAAATATGTTGAGAAGGTCATAGAACTGGCCATGGGTGTCCCCACACACTGTAATCTTCTCTGTCTGGAAGAAAAGAGGCCACCGGAGAGGGAGGGGCCCAGAGAGAGACGTGGGGAGGGGGCAGAGGTGAGGGGAGGGGCAAGAGGTCACGGCAGACCGAGAAGAAGCATGCAAAAGACACAGGCAGGGGACACAGAAATGAAGAGGGTGGGACAGAGATCAGGAGGCCAGGAGAGGGGAGGGACATCGGGGGAGAGGTTCGGAGTGGCGGGGGGCGGGGGGGAGGAAAGGCAGACCAAGCCAGGGGGGTCTGTGAGTTTCTGAGCTCCACAGCCCCTCCCCAGCCGGGGAGCCCCCCACCCCTGGCCCGTCCGCACACTGCCCCATGGCGCGCACCTCTTTGAGCGTGGTCTCCACGAGCGTGCTCAGCTTGGAGAGGGCCTCTTTGACCTGTACCAGGATCTGGAAGGCAGGGCAGGCTGTGAGTGTGGCCGGAAGGAGGGCCTGCCGCCCATCCCGGGCCCTGGGGAGCCTGGGCTAACCGGGAGATACTGCTGCGTGGAGGGCGAGGGAGAGGCCGGGAGGGGAGAGGAATGGGCAGGGGAGGCTGGACAAGTGAGCGCTGGCAGGAGCCACAGGCGGCCCTCAAGCTGGTGGCCCCAGCGGCCTCTGTGGCATTTCAACATCAGGATATTTCACATGAAAACGGAGATTCTGGGTTCCCCTTAATATAATCAGCAACATGAAGAAACATGGACGAATCCAGATGTGGAACATTTTCTAACCAACTGGCCAGGACATGTCTACATGTGTCATGAAAGCGTCTCCCCAAAAGGGCACGAGACTGTTAGATGAAAGAAGATAAAAATGCAACATTTGCTCTTTCAATGGATTCTGGATTAAAAACAAACACACACCCATAAAAAACAAAACCAACGAAATAGCTAAAAAGGACATTTTTGGGAGAACCGAGGGAAATTAAAGTATTTGTCTGGAAATGCAGACAATACTAGTTTTTGCTAAGGAAAGACTAAAAATGACTTTGACGTTGTCATGTATATTTGACAGTGTTTCCAGATTTTGTGGATGGACTGCGGACTGTTTGCATTAGGCAGTTTTAATTTTTTTTTTTTTTAAAGATTTTATTTATTTGACAGAGAGAGACACAGCGAGAGAGGGAACACAAGCAGCGGGAGTCGGAGAGGGAGAAGCAGGTTCCCTGCTGAGCAGGGAGCCCGATGCGGGGCTCGATCCCAGGACCCTGGGATCATGACCTGAGCCGATGTGGGGCTCGATCCCAGGATCCCGGGACCATGACCTGAGCCGAAGGCAGACGCTTAACTACTGAGCCACCCAGGCGCCCCAGGCAGTATTAATTTCTAAGGGGAGACACCTGAACTGTGGTCGCAGGACAACGTCCTGCTTTTAGGAGATACAGGTTATGATGCAACTTCTTTCTGGTTCAGGACAAGAAACGAGGAAAGAAAGACCGCAGTGAGTGTGCATGCACACACGTGTGTAGAAAGCTAAGGTAAATGTGTCAAAATGTTAACAACGGGCGCATCTGGGTGAAGGGGGCATGGATATCAGCCCTTGGATATCAGAACAGTACTGTTCTTCCATGTTTCTGTTTGACAGTTTTCAAAATAAAAAGTTGGGGGGGGGACCCAAAGTATCAAAAAAACGTAGATGTCCACCTCTGGTCAGAATGGAGAAGGTTACAAAAGACTGTCACTCTTGCCCTAATGACAACAAACCCCAAACCCACAAAATCCAACCAATCTCATGAAAACCATCTGAGAGCCGAGGGTGTTCACAAAGAAACCTAAATGCATCAACTGTAACAGCAACAAGCCCTTCCTTGGCACCTCCCAGCAGCGTGGCAGGAGGGCAGGAGGCCGAGAGGCTCCGCGAGGCCCAGAGTGAGGGCAGCCAGCAGAGCGCTCGGGCCGTGTGCGGGCTGGTGACGCGGAGAGCCCGGAGCAGCCCCCGCCCCCGAACGCTTCTGCTCTCACCTGCCAACCTGCTCACGCCGCCGTCACAGAAAGTGAGGTGTGAGGCAGCATGGTGTGCGTGTGAGGGGGGAGCCTCCTGAGGCACAAGAGTGGGGGCAACGCTGGAGAGCACAGAGCTCCCCCAGCAGCCCAAAAATCTGGCCGTGGGGCTGAAAATCAGAGAGTGCTCCCACAGTTCCAGAAGCTGGAGACTGCAACATAAAGACATCCCTGGGATCCTGCCAGGGCTGACGGGAGAGTCCTGATTCCAGTCTGAAAACAGTGCGAGCCAGGAGTGAACTCCAGCAAGAGCTGCATGCAACTGCAGATCGCTCAGATAGGGCCCCTCACACCAGCGGCCTGACGGAAGACAGGGCTGCCATCGTCTGTGCACAATTCTTACTTAGCTCAGTCCCTACTGTTCTTTTACCCAAAATGTCTGGCAGACAATAAAAAACGATGAGACACACGAAGAACAGACAACAGAAGCAGACCCAGAGATGACCCAGATGGTGGAATTACCAGAGACTTTAAAAATATCTATGATAAATGTGTAAAAGATCTAGTGGAAAAGACAACATGCATGAACATATGGGGCAGGGAGATGAAAACTATTAATAAAAATAACGAGATGGAAATGCCAGAAACGAAAACGCAGTATCAGAAATAAAGGCTTCCTCTGCACTGCGCTCAGCACGCTCCCGGCTCCGCAGTGTTGGCCGCCGTGGCCGCCCTGCCCCTCAACCTGCCCTTTGTGGCGGAGGTCCCAGGTGTGTGCAGCACCTGGCAGGTGCGTTACCTGGTAGGCGCATTTCCGGTGCAGTTTCTTCTGCTCCTTGTACCACTGCATGAGCTCCTTCATGAAGGTGATTGTCACTTTGCCATCCTCGAGCTTGGGACCGCTGTACTCATCCTCAATGGCTGGTGTGTGAATGGGGAGCAGGAGCGAGTCAGTGACCACAGCCATCATGGTGGGGGGGGGGGTCCCGGGCACAGGGTGAGAGGAAGATGGAGGGAGAAGGTCCCACTCCCCAGCCAGGTCCTTTCCCTGCCCGCTCCTTCTGTTCGGGCCGGCTCTGCTTTCCTCTCTGTCCAGTGGGCCCCCCTCTTCCAGTACCCTCTCTCCCCACTGCCTACTTGGTTTTACAGCACTTAACACAGTTAACTCATTTGTTGACTTGTTAATCATCTCTTTCCCTACCAGGGCATCAGCTTGGTGAGGGCAGGGATTGTTTTATTCACAGCTGTATCCCCAGTGCCTAGCACAGGGTTTGGCACGTAGTAGGTGCTCGGTAATTAGCTGTGGAACGAATAACTGAATCGTCGGAGGGCCTGCAGGACCTAGACAAGTCCCACAGGGAGGCCCGGGAAGGGTGGGCTGGGCGGTACAGAGGCGGGCAGGGAGTTAGACCCCGGCGGAGGGTAGGAGGGGCTCACCCACCTGGCCTGACCTGGGGAACGCAAGCCCCAGCGTGGGACTGTGGAGTTCCCAGGAACGCAGGAAGAGGAGCAAAAGACAGCAGACCGGGGCCAGAGGCCACCCGCGCCACCACTCCCCAGTGTGCGTGGGGAATGGAGAGGGCCCGTGCAAGGATGTGGAATGTTCGGGGCTGGGTGTGGCAGGGCACCCAGGCCCGACTCACTCATGCTCTCGATGTCCAGCGAGTCCACCACGGAGCGCTTGTGCTCATCTCCTGCAATGGCCCGCTCAAAGGCTTTCTGCTTCACGATCTTGTTGCACTCCTGGTACTTCATTTTGGCATCCTTGTCGTGGGGCTTCACCTTCACCACCTGGGCAGGCAGGCGGGCGGGCAGAGGAAGGAAGAAAAGAGGCATCAATGCGCCGGCATAGCCGGTCTGGGGCAGAGGAGCAGGCAGAAGAGGGGACGCCGTGGCTGTGCTCGCTCGGCCTGGCCCTGGGCGCCATGAACCTGGAGCCAGACCACCGGCCTCCATGCGCTAGCGGTGCGACCCTGACCGTGATCAACCTCCAGGCCGCAGCCTGTGCCTCCCGCAACTGGGCAAGGAGAGCTGCCCACCCAGGGCTGTCCTGAGGTTTGGTAAACACTGTTAACCCAAGCAGCTGGGATTTCTTACAAAAATCTTAGCTGTGTCGTTAAAATAAATGTCCCAGCTTTGGAGCATGTGCTCAGCTTGGAGCTCCTCGTGGGGACCCCAGCAGGCTGAGGCTCACTTTACTGACATGACCGTCAACACCGAGGGGAGTGGGAGGAAGAGGAGAGGGTGGGCCGGGTCCACAGTCATAAGGAGCAGCCCAGACGCAACAGAACCAACGACCTGCTGGATAACCTGGACCCCCTGGGCCTCCATTTTCTCGTCTATAAAACGGGCGGGGGGACACAACGGCAGGCTCCACCTGGCAGGGCCGTGGGGAAGCACAGGTAAGGAATCCAGGGCCCCCCCCCGCTGCAGCTAGCCCCGGCACCGAGTGCTGTCCCCTCAGTCTCTGCTTCTGAAGGGCAGCAGAGACTGGGCAGAGGCAGGCCGCCCGGGGTTCAAAGCCCAGCTCCACCGATCCTCAGCCGAGTCACGCAGAGCAGCCGGGCAGCCTCTCCGCGGGAGGGAAGAGGTAACGGTCTCCGCCTCCGAGGGCGGCCGTGAGGATCACAGGTGTGAACTTGCACACAGCGTGCGTGCGCCGCCGGGCTGGCAAGAGTAAAGTCCACACAAGCGGTGGCCGCACCTCATGGCCCCTTTCATGGGCCGTTGTGCTTGAGATGGGGTCACACGTAAACAAGCACCAGGCCCGGGGCTTGGAGGTACAGTAAGTTCTCTATAAAAGGAGCCCGTCCCACCACCCCCACCTTCTATCCCGCTTTCTACAAACTCTGATCCAATTCGGAAGCAGACAGGGCTCTGCCATTTCCTTATTGTGTCACCTTCAGCAAGGACGTCACCCACCACCCCCCTCAGTTTCCTTATCTGTAACTGTAATTGCTATGAGTGGACCCTGCCGGACGTGCCCACGTCGTGGTGGCCCAAGGAGTAGGTCCACAGCTCCTGTGCCGGGGGCCCGGAGAGAGATGCCAGAGCTGGCCCTCAAGTGCGGGGATGCCACCCCCCCCGGGGGAGTCAGGTGCCTGTGCGGAGGCACTTGCTAACCCCCGAGGATCACGGAGGCTCATCCACCCTGGGGACGGGTGCGCAGACCCAGCGGATGGCAAGGAGCTGGGTGGTGGCAGGCGATGGCTTCTTCCCTGTCTGGGCAGGCTCAGGCTAGGGCAGCCTGCCAGGCGGCTCCACCTGGGCTGTGGGTGTGGTGCGAGGCTCGGGAGGCGGCACCAGACATCCCCTGGAGTCCTTCCCAACAGGGAGAGGGTATGAGTCCACACCCTGGGATCAAGTCCAAACTGCCACTCGGCCAGGCCCACGCAGGCCTGCCCACCCCTCTACTTTCTGTCCGACCAGCACAACCCAGCCAGAGCAAACCCACGAGTGCCATGTGCTAGCTCCCGTCACCTTGCAGAGGCTGCCCCCGGCCCAGGACACCTCCCTTCCACCTCCAGCTCCTTCCTAGCTCCTCCTCCTCCAGGAGCACCCCCACCCCCCAGGGCGGGGTCAAGCACCCCTCTGTGCTCCCACAAGCCCTGGGGCTCACCAGGCCCAGCCTTAAACACAGCTGGAGGTGGGTGTCTCCCCACTGGAAGGTGGCCCCACAAGGGTGAGGCTGCGGCTGCGCCCCAGGAGGGAATGGACACGTCCTAGGGGAAGGATGAACCACTAAGCATTTCCTCCGGCCGGTCCCAGATCTCAGAGAACTCGCAGGGTAGGTGGAGAATGGGGACGAATACTAACAAGGCCGGGAAAAGAGGATCAGTAGCAGTAACAATACACAGCTAAATTTCGGAGCCCTTACTATATACCTGATGTTGTCGTCCGCACTGAACTGGCTCACTTTATCCTCCAAGCAGCTCTATCGGGTGTTAACACAATCCCCATTTGACGGATGAAAAAACTGAGGCCCACAGACATGAGGCAGAGAAACCGAGGCCCAAGAAGCCAGGATTCTGTTTTGTCCCTGCCTAGGATCCTGCCTTCCACCGTGCACGCTGGACTGCACCCCCTCCCTGCCCACTGCCACCTGTCCCCGGCCTGAGCCCCCCTTAGCTCCTAGGAAGAGGGCAGGGTGCCAGCACCCCTGCGGAGGGCCCATCACAGGGGCCGACAGCCAGTGAGTACTCACTCCAGGCCCAGTGGCTGCCGCCTCGACTCACTACGGGCTGGGAAACGGGAAGTGGCCCTGCCGGGCACCCCTGCTCCCGGGGAAGGTCATTCCCTCCAGACTGGAGGGGCCTGGCGAGTCAGAACTCAACGCTGGACTTGTCTTTAGAAAGTGGTATGTGGGTTGTATCACGGTCCAGATTCTGACCGTGGTGCCTACGTGGTTACGGGGGAAACCAGGAGCACGGTCTCACTTCACTTCTCACAACCGCGTGTGAAGCCACGATGCCCTCGAGAAGCTGTTTTGACAAGTGCCATTCAGCCGGGAGCGCTCACAGGCAAGAACCACGGTGTTCGACCTGACCGCACAGTAAGCCGGGTTCGCGATCCCTACATGACACTGTGGGGGCCGCCTATGGGTGGCAGCCGGGCAATGCCGTGGGGACCGTAACGCCCCCGGCAGGTCCGAGCGGCACTGGTAGCAGTATCCCCCTCGTAAGTTCGGGTCAGATCTGGCCACCAAACAGTTTGCCCGAACTTCACTCTAAATGTGCTGAGATGCGGCCCGGAGGGGCCCGTCCGAGGCACACAGGCAGCGGAAGCGGGGCCGGGTCTCGGGCAGGCAATGCAGAGGGACAGTCTCAAGCATGACACCAACGTTGTCATCCTCCAGGGCAAGACCCTCTAGTGACTTGATTTAGCGAGTCATACTCAACGTTCCTTTTATAAAACGCAACAGAAGAGGAGAGATGGTCGGAGTCGGGCTGAGCGATGGGAGAGCGCTGTGCCGAGGCGCTCTGCCTGCTGCGTACGGCCGGTGGTCACGCGCCTGACTCGGGTACCAGCCTGTCACTTCCTGGCTGTGGGACCTCGAGGGAGAGGCCCACACTCTGGGCTTCCGTTTCCTCATCTATAAATCAGGGAGCAGGACAGACCTCACAGCGCAGGGTTGGTGTGAAGACCGCCCGTTCCTAGGGCATGAAGGTCACCGTGGCCCGGCCCACGGTGCGGGCTGTACGAGACATCAGCTACGGCGACTCCTGGAACTACGGGGTCGCCATCCCTTAGGTGTACGCACGCCGTACGGGCTTGCAAGGCTGGACGATGCTGGAAGAAGAAACCCAAATGCAAACCCTATTATAAACCAAACCTCCAAAATCCGAGGTGGGGAGCGTAGAAGGAGTCCCCTGGATCCGGCTTGAGCCCAGATGACCAGCTGCATTCCAACCACAAACAGGAAAGAACACGGCAGGGGCGGAGCGGTCTTCCGAGAAGAGGACCCAGAAAAGGGACAAGGAATCCTGGAGCAAGGGTCCCTCTGAAAGGATTAACTTGGAGGTGCGAGGGATGGGGGGCGGGGTTCAGCATCGACCCACGGAAAAGGGAGACCCGTTCCTGCTGAGGCCCCTGGAGGGGCACACAGCCTTCCTACGGGCCAGGGGCTCTCCCCCCACACGACCCCAGAAGGAAGGGCAGTGAGCACTAAGTGGGGGCAGGCCCCACTCTCCACGTACTAATCTCGTTTATTCCTCATAGGAACCCTCTGAGGCAAGCCCTAGTGTTCTCCCCCTTCTACAGATGAGGACACCGAGGGCACAGAGCCAAAGCACTCAGAGCCAGCCCGTGGCTGGGCGCCGGGCTGCTGCCAGAGTCAGCTCCTCCATTAGTAGTAGCCTTGAGGCTTTGGATCATGACTCACGGTAAGGAAAGATACATTTTATACCACACACCCATATTCACATATGCGAGAAACATTTTTTCACGAATATATATACACACTTCCTCCAAAGGAACTGTTTTTTCTACTCTGTTCTATTTGAGGAAGGCACAGGTGCTGGTGTCCAAACCACTGGACTGACTTCATGGCCCACTAACAGTCACAAGACGGGACTCCGGGTTCCAGTCCCAACTCTTCCCCAAGGCCTTGGAGGAGGGGCTTCCCCTCCAGACCTCTGCTTCCTGCCTGCACAATGGACTGAGCCCAGGCACGTAGAGAGCTCACAACAGAGCAAGGCCCATGGTGAGCGTGCAGATGAGGACACTGAGGCTGAGAAAGGAAAGAGAAAGTCTCAGGTCTGTGTTCATCCAAGGCCACATCTTGGCTCTGCCTCCACGGAAGCCGCGATCTAAGCGGGGGCCTGAAGCTCTAGCATGTCGCAAGGCACCTCTGGAAGGCAGAGGGGCAGGAGGCAGAGACCTCTGGACGGGGAGCTGCCTGGCGCTCACAGAGCCTGATGAAATGTGTCAGAGTGGAGAAGCGGACAGCCTGAAGGCTTGGGGAGGACCCACACGGGCAAGGATCCCGGGCTCGTGTGGGGACTCGCCACTGCTCCTAGCGAAGCCTCCACAGGGAAATAGGCTGAGACAATTTAAATGCTGAGTGTGGCCCCACCTCAGGTTGGTTCCCAAAAAGCTGTGGACCCCGCCACCAGCCTTCCATGGCATCCAAAAGGCCTGGGAAGATGTTCATATGTGATTATGTGCACACGATGGCTAGAACCAACCATCTCAGTCTCATGGAGTATGTGGGATTAGGCCCTTGCTTGACCAGGGGCCAGAGCCATGAGGAGAAGGGGATTATACCCCAGGAAAGACTTTCCTACAACTCCACGCATGGTGAAGACCCTGCCACAGACCTGTGCTCAGGCTCATCGGTCCTCTGCCCTGCCCTGTCTCCTCCAGGCCTTTCCCCGCACTGGGAGCCCTGCAGAAAAACCCTGCCCCTGTCCAACCCCGAGGGCCCTCCTGGGTTACTCACTAATGGACCCTTCGCCCCAATAACCTCTACTCATGCCACGGCCACCCAGAAGGTGGCCACTCATCTTGTTGCTATTCTCTAGATGAGGACACCAGGGGACAACAAGGTGCAGGTTAGGCTGGGGAATGGCCTGGGACCTGAAGCTCCTAAGGACTCTGTCCCACTGTTCCTTCCCCCATCCTCCTGGGTGTCACCCCACTCCCTCCTCCATTTTGTCCCCCAGGCTCTACATTACTGCCTCTTCCATGCCCCTGCCCCCACCCTGATACAGGTGTCCCCTGGCCCAGGGCTTGGCTCGAGCCTTCACTTGCCTGAAATCCACCCTCCACCCCAGGCCAGCAGCCAGCCCCGCTCCCTCCAACTGCAGCCTGTGACTCTCAAGCCCCTAGGCGCCCCTCCCCACACAACAGAAGCTGCCCAGCGCCCGGAGGTGAATGAAACAAAAGGAGGGAGTAAGGGTGTGTGTGTGAGGGGGGGTGCAGAATAACGCAACACATTCTGACTGAGCCCCTGTTGGTGCCAAGCAACGACCCAATGAACAGAACAAGCAAAACCCCTCCTGTCAGGCTCTCCGAAGCAGGAGACACAGGTGCCGGGGCTTCAAACCCCGGGTCTGCCACCTGCCGGTCGCGTGGCCCGATTCCCTGGGCCTCAGCCTCCCTGTCTGCACAGTGGGTTAATCACCAGTCCCCCTCCCACAGGGCTGCCACAACGATTCGTTCCGCCCGTCTGCACGGAGGGCACGGGACATGCGAGGCAGGAACGCACGCGCCCTGACATCCTCACGCCTATCATGCCCATGAGAGGAAATCATAGGGCTGGGAGTGGCCGATGAGCGGGTGAACTGGTGACCTGCCACGCTCTAGGTCCCCTCCCTCGTCTCATCACGACACGTGCCCCATGTGCTGCCCTCTACAGCATACGGCCCTGTTCTGCCTTCTTCCAGGCACATTTCCTCGTCCGCCATGACTCTGTTTGCCTACTCTAGGTCATGGGTTTGGGTTTTGCCTTCCCCCAAATTATGGCTCTGCTGGAAGACGGGTTGCGTGGCTCTTGATCACCCACAGCGACAAAAACCCCAACGGTGTGTTGTAACAGGGCACGGGTTACGGGCCAGGCACTGGTCTGAACGCTTGAAAAACAGAAACTCATTGATTCTTCATGGCAACCCTTAGAGGCAGGTCTTGGCGTTCTCCCCATTTCATGCCGTGGAACAGGCAGCAAAGGAGGCCAGGGCACTCATCCCGGCTCACCAAGCAAGTGAGGGCAGAGCTGGGATGTGAACCCGCAAGCTGTGCTCCAGGCCAAGGGGCCTCTCGGGCATTTATCTGTCGGATGGGTGAGGGGTGGATGAACAGGCAGACGCCTCTTCACACCCTCCCTCCCCCGCCAGCCACGCACCCTGAGGCCGTGCCCCCGCCCCCACCGCCCCATCTGGCCAGAGGTGGCGTCCACCGGGCTCAGGTGCCGGAGGCGGCCCACTCCCCGAGGCCCGGCTCACCGTCTCGTAGTCACGCAGGGCGGCCCGGAACTTGCCCAGGGCCATGTTGCTGGCGGCCCGGCGGTAGTAGCCCTTAATGTACTTCTTGTCGATCTCGATGGCCCGTGTGGCGTCGGCCAGCGCGTAGCCGTAGCACTCGGTGCGCAGGTAGGCCAGGCTGCGGTTGCCAAAGTAGATGGCATTGCTGGAGTTCAGCTCGATGGCCTGGCTGTAGAACTTGATCGCGTTCTCGTAGTCCTTGGCTGTGGAGACAGAGGAGGAGGCGGCATGAGGCAGGGCTGCTGCCACCCAGTAAGAACGGGCCCTAGGCTGGGTACTGGCCCAATGTCCCCATGCGCTGATGGGGAAACTGAGGTCCGCAGCTGAGCTCAGAAATGTCTACTCAGCCTGTCCCCTCTTCCCTGTCCCAACTGTCCCCTCAGGTTCAAATCTCCAGGACTCAAAGTCACTTCCACACACCCACCCAGCCATCACCCCTTAAGGCCCCAACCTGGGCGATACTTCTTCCAGAACCTCAGGAGGGTCTTCTTGCAGTCCCATGGCCCGGAGAAGATATATTCGAGTACCAGAGCTGAGATGTTGTGAATCAGCAAATGTGAGTTTGTCCTGAGCCCCTTGGTTGTCCAGCCCCCAAAGGCAAGGAAACAAGCCCAAAGAGGGGGCCCAGTAGGGGAATAGGATGTGGGAAAGGAGAAGGAATCTACTTAGGCCTCAAGGAAAAGGGAACATAGCAGCAGAGACCCAAAAGAAGCAACAAACTGGACAAGAGGAAAAGCATTTCCAATGGAAGGAGCAGGAGGTGCATAGGCCCTGGGGCGGGGAGGGGAGGGGTGTGCTGCCAGCACAAGCCCGTGTTCCAGGACCAGTGAGAGGCTGGGGTGGCTGGGGTGGAGCGAGCGGGAAGATGGAAGGGGATGAGGGCGGGGAGGCCGGCAAGACAGACCCCAAAGGCCACAGCCACAGCGGGGTGCGGATGCTGAGGTTCTAGGTGCAGAGCGGCAGGATGTGCCGTCTGGCCACGGGGAAAAGGTTCATTTCCTCTGAAATGAGCTATGGCTGTGCCCTGCACTTTATATCTTGACCCACGGCTCCTCACATCTCCACGGCATAGGCACCGTCTGGTGCTCACTTTACAGATGAGCCACGGAGGTCTTGTTCAAGGTCAGACACCTGGTCTGCATCTGCAGAGCCAGGCTTGGACCCTTCCCACGTGCCCATTCGACAGGCAGGAGGCTAAGGCGCAGAGGCTTGCCTGATTTGGCGGACCATGATGTGCCAAGTCCCACGTGGGGCTCTTGGTACATGAGTCCTTTCCCTGAACCCTCACGATACCCCTGAGGACAGCTGCATTAGCCCCATTTTCCAGATGAGGGTCCTGACACTCAGCGAGGGAAAGCCCATGCTTGAGGTCACAAGGCAAGTGGTAGGCAGGAATTGGGGACAAGCTGAAACCCAAACACTCCCATTCTTACTCTGTGCCAGGTGGCCCCTGAGAGGGAGCCTAGCATGAGGGCTGGTGGCCTGGGCCCAATCCCCGGCTCCATCTCTTATTTGCCAGGTGTCTTTCGGCAACTTACGTACCCACTCTGGACTTGAGTTTGAGGGTCCTTCTCCTAGCACTTGGCCTAAAATGGGACTGCTTGCCCTAATTCCCACCTCTTTTCTCCAGTGCCATTGTATAAACCATGATAAACCTTTGTTTTGTTTGCTTATAATCCATTTCCACAATTTGAACCTAAGCCCTGTGAGGGCTGGGGCCCTGTTTGTCTTACTTCTCTGAGCCCTGCCCTGTCTGAAGACACAGCACCCCCTCTGTTCTGCCCTTCTGGGGCTCACGGTCCAGTAGGACACACGGACATACACACACACACACATCTCCAGACACTGATGACCCAGAGTGTTCAGCACAGGGACAGACCAAGAGGATGCCACAGTGGGAGACCTGGAGGATGAGAAAGATTGAGCAAGAGTGAGTCAGGTGAAGAAAATGGAAGAATAGGGTTCCAGGCTTCATGAATAGTTCTTCAATGAATAAAGGAAGGAAGGAAGACAGAGGCAGACAGACTGACACTAGGAAAAGCAGAAGTCAGGTCCTGGGGAGATGGCCAGGAACAAGAGAACAATTCCTCCTGCAGCCTAATATCTGGCAATCTTTCAAATGGCTCCGATGTCCCCTCTTTCAGGAAGCCCTCCTTGACCCCCAGGCTGGGTCAGGCACTCCTTCGGGCTGCCCCAGCCTCTGGGCTCACCTATCCCAGCCCTGCCCGTTCCGGGTTTGTCGCCGTTAGGTGATGAGTGTGTCTCTTCAGGACTGGGAGCCCCAGAGGGCAGGCCCAGGACTTCCCAGAAACAAGCAAGGGCAGAATCAGACAGCCTAAGTCTGACGGACCCTCCCTGGAATGCCAGTGCCTTCGAGGACTACCTCCAGCCTCCTGGCCACGTTCCAGAGGCCAGCTGGCCAGCTCTCTCGACGGCTGAGGTGCTGCTCAAGTGGCCGTTTGGCCTGGGGTTTGGAGCCAGGTGTCTCCGAGCCTGACACCTGGCTCTACGAATGCTGACCACGAGGCCTCAGGCAAACAGCCTTCCCTCCCTGCATCTCCGCTGGCTCATCTGAAAATGCAGGAATCACGACTGGCCGTGCCCTGCCTCGCCGAGCTGTGAGGGCTAAATAAACTTTCATAAGGAATGTGGCCACAGCAGAGAAAACCATCAGCAGATACTTGCAAAAGAAGTGAATACATGACTAACTGAAGAGAAGAGGAGAATCAGAGGAAATGCGAGCAGACTGCACTTCACGCATCTACCCAGCGACACCGTATCCCGGCCCTGTTCTATCTGCTTTACAAATTGGGTGCATCTAGCCCTCGAGACAGTCCCCACTTTAGAGATGAGGACACAAAGGCACAGAGAGGTTAAGTCATTTACCCGGAGGTCACACAGCATGTAGGAGAAAGAAACTAGATTTGGATCCAGGCAGCCTGAGATCTTAACCATGTCTACAAAGTCTTAGACCCAGAGGACTCTTTGGGGGTTAAATACAACCCCTCCCATTTTACAGAAGCGGGGACGATGAGGACCAGAGAGAGGGGAAGAGAGCAGAGCAACATCGGCTCTGTGCTCTGAGCTCACAGAGGGGATCCAGCCGTGTTGGCAGGGGGGCTATCCTCTTCCCCCTGCAGGCTCCAGGTAAGGACTCTGAACATGGGAGCCAAGCACATGGCGAGGAAGGGGGATATCCGGGCTCTGCTGCTCACACTCTGACCTTGGGCAAGTGGTTTCACTTCTCTGAGCCTCAGCTTCCTCTATAAAACAAACAGGGCTGCTCCCACCTACCTCCCAGTGCCGCGGGGGAAGATTGAGCAAAGTGGTGTACCTGGCCACCACAGGGGCTCAATTAAGGAGAGCTGTAATTATTCTTTTTATTGTTATTCCCACAGCCCCCGAGGCTGGGGCTCTGTGCCTGCCACTGCCTGCCAGACAGCAAGGGGCCTGGACCAGGAGGAGCTTTCTCCTCTGTGCCAGCTCGAAGCGAGCACCTCTGGCTGCCTGCCCAGCCTCAGGGCTTCTGAGCGCCCAGGTCCTGGGGAGCAGGGGGCCCCTCCCCATGGCTTACTGTTTCCCAGAATTCTTACTTCGCCTCAGCATCAATCCTCGTACTTGCTGCTCTTTCCTAGCCCCATTTCAGGGACAGCCCCACCTTCCTTGCCATCCCCCAGCTGGAGACTGTGCCTTGTCCTGGACACTTCTCCTGACCCTTCAACCCCCCAACGCCAGGCAGTGGCCATGTTCTGTCCAGTCAGCCTCCCCAACATCTCAGATTTATGCATCCACTTCAATCCCTACAGCCCCGCCCTGCCCCAGTCTGGCCTTCATCCTGTTCGGCCCAGGTTCCTGCCCCAGCCTCCTCCCTGCTCTCCCAGCCTCCAGTCCTGCTCCTCTGCAGGGGTCTGGCTAAAGCACAAACCTGACGCTGTCCTTCCCTTTCTCAGAACTATCCATGGCTCCCCAGGGTCCCCAGCCGAAAGCTCAGGCTCCTCCCTTGCCTCTTACACTCCAGCCCCACTCACTTCCTCGGTGCCAGGCTCTGCTCCTCTTTGCCAGGATAGGCCTTTGCCATCCTGTTCTTTCTGCCTGACATTCCCTCCTCCCTCTCTCCAGCCCTCATTTCCTCTCTGAAACATTTCTTAAGTTGGTCAGCAACGCCACCATCCCTCACCTGTCCACCATCCTAGTCTTCCTGGCTCCAGCTCTGCCTTTGCATCCAATCCCAGCCAGGAAGCTGGGGGATCTTACCATGCCTCCCCACCACCCTGAGGATGACATCCACACTCCCTGACCAGGCCTCCAACGCTCCACCTCCAGCCTCATCCCTCACAGGTCCTACCTCCTTGTGGCTGCAGCCCGACCAAATGCTCCCACTCTGAATCCCCTTGTGCTCCCACTAAAGGCCAAGTGAAGGCCGCTAAAGGCTCTAGATTCCTCCCCTGCTCCCTTCTCCTGGCTTTGCTGCTGTTAAGTCTCCCTTCTCTCCTGCAGGATCAATTCTGGCTATCAGACCAGACTCTTGGACTCATCCATCCTTAAAAAAAAAAAAAAAGGCAGCTCCCCCTCCCTGTTTCTCCACTCCCTTTTAGGACCAAAATACTCGAACCACTTTGTCAACATCTGCTGTCTCTACTTCCTCACTTCCTGTTCACTTTTGGGTGAGTGACTACCTAGCTGACTACCACCTTCATTATTCCCCAGAAACTGCTCTTGCAAACCGCTCTTGTTAAGGCTACCACCAACATTCGTGGAGTCAAATCCAACAGTCAAGGCTCAGTGCTCACCCTGGCAGCACCCGACCCAAGGCACAGCCCTCTCCTTCTAGAAGCACTCTCTTCTCTCATCTTTCCTGACACCTTTCCTGACATCTTTCCACTTCACTGACTACTCCTCCTCAGCCTCTTCTCCTTCTTTTCTAAACATTAAAATTCCTCAAGGTTCTGGCCCCTTCTCTCCCTATATGACCTCATCCATTCCCAGGTGTTCTATTCCATTCATAGGCTGACCATGCCCAAATTCTCCCTGGAGCTCCAGACTGGCCCATCTATCTACTCAATGTCTCCTCTTGGAGTAAAATCCAAACTAGCTTTGCAGTGACTTGTAAAACCCTATCTGGTCTGGCCCCTGTTCTAAACTCATCTTGTATCAGTCTCCCCGCTAACTTGCTAAAGTTTCAGCCACGCCAGCCTTTCATTTCCTACCTCAGGGCCTTTGTACATGTGGCTGCACCCACCTGGAACACTCCTTTGAGATTCTTTTCAACATAAATGCCTTCTCCTCAGTAAGGCCTTCCCTGGCCATGCTTTCTAAAGTAGCCTCCAGCCCTTGTTCTCTACTTCACACCCTGTGGGGGTTGTTTTCAAAGCATTCCTCACAACTTCTAAGTATTTTATTATTTCTTGTGTTTTTACCCAACGTCTGATTTCCTGCTAAATTACATGCTATAAAAGGGCAGGGCCACATCTGCCTCATTCACTGCTAAATCCCCAGAGTCTAGCACAGGCCTTAGCACAAAGCAGGTGCTCAATAAACATGTTGAATTAGTGAATGAATGAGTGCCCCATCATCTTACTCTTTCCCAAGATCTTAATGTCATACTATTCTTGGGATTTCCCACCTTTACTCCCAGGGCCTCCCACGCATCCCTTTTCCTCCTGCAACCCCAAATCTCCTATCTCCTTGCCCTCCCACCTAATGATCTATTCCCCACCCTTACAATTCCCTACTCTATTGGGACAGTGCCCCCCACGCCCCACCTGGTGCCACCACCCCAGATCTCCCCATATGGTAGCACCATCACTCCCCAGCCCCGTCACTACTTGACAGCGCCCTCTTCAGGTCTCACCATAACTAGCACCTCTCAAGGATCTCACGTATGGATATGCCCTCGTTCCCGTCCCCCTCCCGCCGCACACTTGGTAGCGCCCTCTCCAGTCTCCCCACTCAGTAGCACCCGCTCCGAATGCCACTACTAGGTATTGCCCCTTCCGTCAGAAGCCCCTTCTGTCGCCCCCTCGTAGCGCCATCCTGGGCCTCCCCACGCCGGGTCACTTGGTAGTGTCTGCCCCGCGCCCAGGCTGCCGCTCCGCGTTGCCATGGTTCCGCGCGGGCCGGGCACCCCTTGCCCTGGGCCGCTCTCCACCCTCCCTTGGTCCCCTCCGGGGTGGGCTCACCTTTGAAGTAGTCGTTCGCCTGCGTCTTGAGCTCCTCTGCCCGATTCAGAGCGCCATCAGCCGGGGGCTCGTCCCGGGGGGGCTCAGCACACTCAGTCCGCTCGCCCTCCGCCATCGCCATGCCGCAAAGCGACCCCCACCCTGGCAACGGCCGCCAGGGGCACCCGGCCGAATCGTCGCGAAGGAGTGCCGAGTTGCTGCTGCCGCTGCTGCACAAGTGTCGTAAAGCGCGGGCCCCGAAGGCGCCCTTCGCGCGCGTGCGCAGGGCCCTTTCGCGATAGAGCGCGCGGAGGACAAGGTGACCAGAGGGCTCCTAGACAGCGCCCTTCTTAGAACGAGCCAATGGGGAGGGCGAAAGGGGGCGCGCGGGGCGAGGGGGAGGAAGGTCTGGCCTGGCCCCCGCTCCCAAAGTTACCGTGTGCCAAGGCCGCAGAAGTTGGGGGGGGGCAGGGGGAGAAGGGCTTCCACGGTGGGATTTCCCCGCCCCGGCTTTTCGGGTGGGTGGGTATGGTTGCAGGGCAGCCCCGGGCCCAGCGCAGAACCAGAGCCGGGAGACTAGACCTCCTGGCAATTATTTGTGTGACCTTGAGCAATTAGGGGCAGTTCCCCCCCCCCCCTGAAAAATGCGTGGTTTCTCAAACCAAGAGAATCAAGTTCCAATCTTGAGGTCAGTGGTTCTAGCTGTTAACTGTAGGCGCCCTGGATCCCCTAGTCCTGAGCAAGGCTCAGAAGTTTGTTACACCATCTCCTTTCTTCATCCTCATCCCCCAGTCCCCAGCCTGCCAAGGTGCCTCAGTGCCCTTAGGAAAAAAAAAAACCCTAAACTCTTTCTAATGACCTAGGAAACCCTGAATAGTACAGCCTCAGGCGGTAGCTCCAGATGCCACCCCACCCCCCACCCTCCCACCGTACACCCTTGCAGGCCGTCCTTCCCAAGCCCTCAGCTGGGACTCCTGTGGAACTATAGCACTAAATCCTTTAAGGCCCTGCTGTGGCTTCCCCTCTTGGAAGCATGAGCTATCCCATTCCCCCGTCTCCTCGTCCTGGCAGCCTGATCCCACCACCTCCTGTCACAGCCAACCATCAGCCTAGAAGGTAGATACTAGTATCAGCTCCATTTTACCACTGAGGGCACTGAGATGTAGAGGTCAACAAACTTGCCCAAGGTCATACAATGAGAGTGGCAGAGCCAGGACTTCACCTTGTCCCACCTGATTCTGTGCTCTTCAGTCCTACTCTACTGTCTCTATGCTCCATAGCCCACCTTGTGGGTTAGATTTTTGAGATTTTTAGGAGTGTGTATGGGAAAACTGCTGTAATGGATTTGAATCCCAGATTCGAATCCAGCTCAGTCCTTCCCTGCTGTGTGACCTTAGCAAGTGATCATCCTCTCTGAATCTCAGTTTCGTCCTCTGAAATGGGGACGATAACTGTGCCTCTTATAGATGATTAGAGGAAAGTTTGATAAGACCATAGGAATAAAGTGTTTGGCAGAGGGCCTAACACAGAGTAAGTACTTTTTAGGATCTACTCCATTATAAATATCCAGAGTGGGACTGAGTACCTAGAGCTGTGAGGGGAGGGGCTCTCAGGAGGTCTTAGGAGGGACATCATCTTGCTGGGCGGGCAGGGAAGACTTCCTGGAGGAGGGGGTATCTGAACCAAGATCTGAAGTGTGAGTAGGAGATAACCAAGTAAGAAGGAGGAAGGGAGAAAGGCATTTAAGGCAAGGGGGCAACAAGTGTCAAGGCTTGAAAGTGTTGTCTTTCTTTGAAAAGATTCCTACATGATGGGGCACATGGCTGGCCCTGTAGAGCATGTGGCTCTTGACCTTGGGGTCATGAGTTCAAGCCCCCGTTGGGCATAGAGATTACTTAAAAATAAGAAAACATGGGCGCCTAGGTGGCTCAGTTGTTAAGCGTCTGCCTTCAGCTCAGGTCATGATCCCAGGGTCCTGGGATCGAGCCCCGCATCGGGCTCCCTGCTCCACTGGAAGCCTGCTTCTCCCTCTCCCACTCCCCCTGCTTGTGTTCCCTCTCTCGCTGTGTCTCTTTCTGTCAAATAAATAAATAAAATAAAAATCTTTAAAAAAAAAAAAGTAAGAAAACATGACCAAAAAAATGATTCCTACATGGAACATAGGAGAGGGGTTACAAGAATGATATACAGAGATGGGACACAACAGGCACACCCATCTGCCCATGAATCTGTAGACACACAATCTCTCTCACACATACACTCAAGTACAGAAAACCATGTCACATAGATATCAGTATACAGAATGATGGTGTCAAACACTCCTATATGTGTAAGCACAATTTTTTTTTAAAGATTTTATTTATTTATTCATGAGAGACAGAGAGAGAGGCAGAGGGAGAAGCAGGCTCCCAAGGAGCAGGGAGCCCGACGCGGGACTCGATCCCAGAACCCTGAGATCGTGACCTGAGCCGAAGGCAGACGCTTAACCATCTGAGCCACCCAGGCGCCCGTAAGCACAATTTCAACACCACAAAACCTCCCACACTCAGGAACACAGAAACCCGGAGTCACCAGAAACACACATAAAGCAGGATCATTGCACTCGGATACTAACACACAGGTAGATGGAATTACAACTCCCCACCCCCACAGAGTCACAGAATTACGTCACAAAGACACATATGTAGAATTACAACATCAGCAGACCCACAATGTTACATAGACCCATGCAGGAACACAGAGTCACACGTACAGACAGAATCACAGCCACACGGGGACAGCCAGTGTACCCACACACCCTGAGGCGACCCCAAAGATGAGTCAACACACAGAGCTCTGGTGCCTACCAAGGCGAGGTCTTTATGGTGGCGTAGAGATTAGTGGGTTTCAGAGCCAGAGTGGCTGGGCCAGTCCCTTCCCTTCCCCAACCCAGCCCAGTTCCCTCCATTGAGGGCCCAGGTTACCCCCTGAGGGAAGGAGGGACCCGACGCTTCTTCCCCATAGCACCAATCTGGATAGGCCATCCCATGACAAAACAGAGTGAGAAGTGCCTTCCAAAAAGGGGGTGAATTGGGCTGAGAGCGGGGGGGCCTTTTCGTGTGGGAGACCCAAAAGTAGCACCATCGTAGAAACAGGGTTGGAGGGTAAGAGCGACACACAGGTGGTGGCAGGAGTATTAAGGAGTCCTGGCCTCTCTCCCCACCCCGTGATACGCAGATAGGGCTGTGCGTGTGTCTGCACGGCTGGGGAAGTCTCCTGGATTGTAAGGGAGCCCCAGGCCCCCCAGGTACCTGGGGTAAAGTAAAGGTAAGTGCATCCCTGGAAAGCTGAGGGTTCCACAACAGGGAAACTGTAGGGATATGAGCTCAAGGATGGCGAGGCTTGAGCATGAGGTCCACTAGTGGAGGGACCTGGAATGGGAAGACTTCAGACAGAGCAGGAATTGGGGCAAGCTGAGTAGGGCAGGAAGCCCAGAATAGAATTAGGAGGGTGGGGTCTGGAATCAGAGAGTCAGAGGTCTTAAGATTCTGAACCAGAGGAATCCACAGGGTGACGTCCAGATTCTAGAATCAGAAGCACCTGGAGGCTGAGTTCTTGAACCAAAAGAATTTGGATCTGATATCAGAGACAGTTGAAGGCTGTGAGGCCTAGAACCAGAGGAATCTATAGTGTAAGAATAGAATTCAAAAAACTCTGAGGTCTGAGTTCTAGAACCAGAGGGATTTTGGAGTCATAAGATCTAAAATCAGGAGCTGGGCATTGTAGGGTCTAGAACCAGAAAAACTGGTAAAGGCAAGGTCTATAATCAGAAGTCTGAAGGCTAAGTTCTAGATCTAGAGTAATTTGGGGTCATAAGATCTGGAGAGCAAACTGGAGATTGTGAGGCCTAGAACCAAGGGAATCAATAGGGTGAGGTCTGGAACCCGAAGACCTTTGAAGCCAAATTCAAGAACCAGAGAAAAGTGAGATCAGCAGATACGGAATCAAAGGCTCCTGGGAACTGCAAGTTCTAAAGGCTGGGTGGTCTCGAACCAGTGGATGGTGGAGGTCACAAGGTCTAGAGCAGGAGAGACCTAGAGCATGGAGTCTGCCCCGGAAGTACTATAATGGTTATAAGATCGACTTAAAACTCATTTTACTTCTTTTTGATGGGAAAAGTAAGTCTTGAGGGTAGAAAGTTGAAAAGGAAGGAGCTGGGCATCATGAAGCGTACCACCAAAATGATTCAGAAATCAGGAAGTCTGGATTTGGAGCCCGGTGTATTCCGGATCAGGAAGACTAGAACCAATACGAAGCTTGGGTCATGGGGTCCAGAATCGGAGGCAGCTGTTGGTTGTAAGAGCTGGAATCAGCAGGAATCGGAGCATGTGACATCTGTTACAAGGGAGACTTATTTACAAGGAAAGGTCTAGAACCAGAGGACGTCAGAGTGAGTTCTAGAACGAGAGGACGCTGGTGGGTGTAGGCTCTGGAGCTTGAGGGACTTGGAGGCCGTGGAGACCTAGAACCAGATAACTTGGGAGGCCGTGGAGGTATGAAAAGAGACAGTGCTGGAGCCGGGGAGGTCCAGAACGAGAAAGCTGGACTTTGCGAGGTCTGGAGTCAGAGGGGTTTAGAGGATGTGTTGGGGGCGGGGCAGTCTAGAACAGCAGGTCAGAAGTTGTGTGGTCTAGAACCATAGAGAGCCCAAGGTTGCCTGGTCTGGGAGCAGAGGAAGCTGGAGGCTACCCCTGGAAATGAAACCAGTGTCCAGGCGAGGCTGGGGGCAGTGGAAGTCCCCAGTGGAGGGGCAGGCAGAGCGGGGTGGCCACTTGGAAGACTAAGGGGCTAATCAAGTTGCTAGGGGTGAGGTCTGCCCGAGACCCCCCCCCATTAACACCTGAGGGAGGAGGGGGGATCAGAGTCCTGCATTCCTATGGACCCCAGGCCATTCATAGCAATTCAAAACCTATCACGAAAACGACAAAAAGAAATAATAATAAAAGATGGATGGAAAAGAAATGTGATTATGGTTATCAATACTCCCCAGAGCCCAGAAACACAGATCTGAACCCCAACCTTCCCCACCCCTGGTCACCCAAAATCAAGCCAGGAGAGTTGGAGAGAGGGATGAGGTCACCAGTATTGAGAACCCCAAGGGAAGTCCTGAGAGGAGGAGGAGGAGGGCTCCAGGGGCCCCCCTCCCAGAGGTCACTGAGCTGAGACCACCCCAAAGAGCCCCCAGACGTGGGGGGCAGAGGGGTGAGGGCTGAGGTAGGCCCAAGGTGGGCGGGGGGCGCCGCTGAGAGGAGAGAGGGAACCCCTCTCCTGGTACCCCCATCCTGTGCGTTGGCTGCCGGCGTGGAGTGTGGTTGAGGTCCTTTCTGGGGAGTAGAAGGGAAGGGGGGCTGGCTCAGTTGGCCTGGGCCAAGCCTGCTGCTGGCTGGAAGTGGCTCCTGGGCTCAGCGGTGTCCTCATCCGGGTAGAGAGAGAGCAGCGAGGGGCCCAGGCCTGTGGGGGGAAGATGGAAGGTGGGGGATTACTCCCCAAACCCGTCTTCCCCTCTTGACAGTTAAAAGCGTGGGTGGTGAGGCAGGCGTGCCTGGATTCAAATCGTGGTAAAATCTTGGGCAAGTTCTATTCTCTGCACCTCAAGGTGCTCAGGATGTGTAAGGCAGTAGTTAAGAAGGCTGGAGCCACATGCGGCCTGAGTTTGAATCCCCGGCTCTGCTCTTTACTTGCTGTGTGACCTGAGGCAGGTGACTTCACCTGTCTGTGCCTGGGCTACCTGTTATGTAAAACGAGCCAACAATACTTCCTTTCCAGGGCTACTGTGTGTGGGAAGGAAATGAGTGAATCCATGTAAAGTGCTTTGAACAATAATTAGTACTGGTGAGTGCTCAGTTAAGTGAGCTCCTGCTATTACCCAGGAAACAGGGAGACTTAAACCTACCCCACTCGTGAGAATTTACCCAGTCAGAAAATATTTATTGAGCACCTGCTGTGTGCCAGGCACCCGGGACCCAGCAGTTAACAGGACAGACGAAACTCCCTGCCCTGAGTGCCAGGGAGGGGTGTCCGTCGGTCATGTACACGATAGGTTTTGCACAAAACTTGGCACAGAGTGAGTGCTAGATAAATATTAGCTCTTCCTTTACAAATATGTACGGAGACCCTGCTCTGTGTCCAGCCACTGCCCTGCCTCACAGACAGTAGAGTAGGGCCGTGACAAGACAAGCCTGGCCCCTGCCCTCACACGGCTCACACCCACAGAGAAAGGACAGCCAAAAATCAAATAATGACATAAACACCCACATAAATATGGTCTACGATGTTATGAGCCATGAGCTTAGGAAGTTAGGGAGGGCTTCATGGAAGGTGTAATATTTGATCTGAGATCTAAAGGATGCAGTAATTAGGCGAAGAATAGAAGGAAAAGCATTCAGGCAGAAGGATCAGCATATGCAAAGGTCCTGAGGCTGTCTCCTCAAGTGAGATTACTTCAAGTTCAGCACAATGCCCTACAGAGTCCCCATGCAATTAGCCCCCCCCCTTCTCCCCTTCTCTCTGCTACAGCTATCCTGGCCTTGTTTTCCTCAACTAAGATATACTCCCACCTCAGGACATTTGCATTTGTTGTCCCCTCTGCCTGGAATGCTCCTCCCCCAGAAATTGTCACGGCTCACTCCCTCACTTCCTTCAGGTCTTTGCTCAAATGTCACCTTCTCAATAAGACCACTCTTATTAATCGTACTACTTAAAACTGAAATCCCCCCACCCCCGAGTTCCCTTTCCCTTTGCATGCATTATTTTTTCCCAGAAGCACTTATCTTCCTCTCTAGCGCCCCTTCTTGTATTTGTGTCTTTATTCTGGACTGTGTTCCCCGCTAGAACATCAGCACTGTGACAGCAGGGATTTCTGTTTTTGTTCACAGTTGTGTCTCCAGCTCCTAGGACAGTGCCTGGTATTGACTCTGCATTCAGTAAATCTTTGTTACATGTATAAAGGACAGAATGAACCAAAAGACCGTAACCGTGGCTGGAACAGAGGATGTGAAGCCAAGTGTGGTCTGAGATGAGGCAGCGGTCAGACCCCGCAGAGATTGGAGCACAAGGTGAGGAGGTTGCTCTTTCTCAGAAGGGCACTAGGGAGCCATGGATGAGTTGGGAGCAGAGGGAGGCCAGGGTCAGATTTGTGCTTTGGGAAGATCCCCTAGCTGATGCGTGGAGGTTTGGGGTGGAGCTCTGGCGACCGACAATTGTGCTGGAAGATGAGATCGGTAACCTAAAGAAGCCTAGCAGTTGTCTCGCTCCGTGGAGGGTCTGCAGCACCAACTTCGCGTGAGGGCAGACGTTTCTCGAGCGTTTACTACCAATCAGGTCTTGTGCTAATAAGCTTTTCCTGTGCTGCCCCTCCACAGATCCTGAAAACATCTCCTTAAGGTTAGAACTATTGTAACAGGTCCTAAGTCTTTCCCAAAGCCACACAGCTGGGAACGACCAAGGAAGGGCAAGCCCAAATGGTAATCAGACACAGGCTTCCGGAGGCCTAGCCTGGGCCTGGACTCAGCTTCCACCCCAAGGGGCAGCTTTGGCAAGCCCCTGCCTCCCTGGGGGCCTCTCTCTCCCCCCCTCAGTGCCGCTGAGAGCAGGGTAGGGCTGTCTGTCTTTACCAAGGTCACGTCCAGCCACTGACAGCGCCCCCTCCCACCTTCTGGATTGCCCCACCCCTCCCCTCTCTCGGCCATCTGGGGCACCTGCTCGGGGACAGAGGGACGCAGGGCCGTGCTACTCACGCAGGGGCTCATTCAGTTCCAGGAGGTGGGTGCTGGCATCCTGCTGGCTCCCTGGGGCTGGCCCTCCTGTCAGAAGGAAGCTCTGCAGGAGAAAGACAAAGCTGCCACCACCACCGTCGTCACTGTCAGTGTCCCAGGAGGTACAACGGTGCAGTTGTGGTTCAGAGCCCGGCGGGGCCCAGCGGCCGCTTACGGGCTATCTGACTGTGGGTGAAGCGAGCGTCCTAGATCTCCTCCGTGTGTCCCCGCCTGAGCCTCGTCCTGCCCTTCGTCTGTGCCCCAGCAGGTGGACCGTGCATGTGGGCTCCAGAATCACGGAGTCCTTGCTGCATGTGCTCCTGCTGGGTCCACCAAACAGGAGATGCCAGCAGGAGGGAGGAGGAAGCGGGGCTATTCGATCCAGCTGCTTCTCTGCGATGAGCCACCTCTTGCTGATTCCCAGTATGCTGCCCACACCTTTGCCAGTCCTGCTTTTATTTATTTATTTTTAAAGATTTTTTAAATTTATTTGACAGAGAGAGAGACAGCGAGAGAGGGAACACAAGCAGGGGGAGTGGGAGAGGGAGAAGCAGGTGTCCCGCGGAGCAGGGAGCCCGACGCGGGGCTCGATCCCAGGACCCTGGGACCATGACCTGGGCCGAAGGCAGACGCTTAACGACTGAGCCACCCAGGCACCCCTATTTATTTATTTTTAAAGATTTTTTAAATTTATTTGACAGAGAGAGAGACAGCGAGAGAGGGAACACAAGCAGGGGGAGTGGGAGAGGGAGAAGCAGGCTTCCCGTGGAGCAGGGAGCCCGACGCGGGGCTCGATCCCAGGACCCCGGGATCATGACCTGAGCTGAAGGCAGACGCTTAACGACTGAGCCACCCAGGCACCCCAGTGGTCCTGCCTTTAAATGCTCCTCAATGCCCCCATGTGAGCGTGCTGTTTCCTGCCCAGACTCTGACCCATGCAGTTGCTTGTCCTCTCGTGTGCAAATGTGACCGCGAAGAATAACGATCACAGCGACAGTATCTGAAGAGTGGTCGTGGGGATGAAATAGTTTAATCACACGAGGCATTTCGTGCAGCGTCTGCCGCAAGGTGGGCACTCAGTAACCATCAGCTGTGGATACCGTCACACACCTCTCGCGTTCAAACAGCCCTGCTCCGAGTGAGGAGCCAGAGAGCCATGGAAGGTCCTGGAGGGAGGCCTGGTGGCAGGGGCGCAGCCTAGGCCAGGTTTTGGAAAGGGCGTCCTGGTTGCCATTGTGCTGAAAGGACAGCAGGGGCAAGATGGAAGCAGGGAGGTGGGGGAAGGAGGGGGACGGGGGATGTTGCCTTTGCTTGGTTGTTGTTGTTGTTGTTTTTTTTTTAAAGATTTTATTTATTTATTTGACAGAGAGACACAGTGAGAGAGGGAACACAAGCAGGGGGAGTGGGAGAGGGAGAAGCAGGCTTCCCGCAGAGCAGGGAGCCTGATGCGGGACTCGATCCCAGGACCCTGGGATCATGACCTGAGCTGAAGGCAGTCGCTTAACCAACTGAGCCACCCAGGCGCCCCTGCTTGGTTGTTTTTATACTATTTATCGATAGCCACTAAGGATCGGCCTATTTTCATTTGCTTCTCATGAGTCCTGTGAGATGTAACCATCCCACTTCCCAGATGAGGAAACTGAGGTTCATGGTGGTCCCATCACCTGCCCAAGGTCTCGCAGTTACTAGGTGGCAGACCTGGGACTTGAACCCAGGTCAGTCTGACTTCAGTGTCTATACTCTTAATGCTACACTAATAATCCAAGGCCAAGAACTGTTCTAGGTTTGGGAGGGAGGCCCACAGGAGAAGTTCCTATACATACTAACCTTTGTCATTTCCCCCCTTTACCCTGCTTAATTTTTCTTCTTAGAACTTACCACCAACTTACATAAATTTGCAGAGCCTTTTCATACCCATGACCTGAGCTAGCAAATCAGAGTCATAGCCTCACCTGGATGACTGACCTTCCATTTGACCTTCAGCCAGCCCCTGCCCCTCTGATTTTCCCACCCGTAAAACAGTAGGTTTAAGCCCACTAGGTTCTGAGGGCCAGAGAATCCCACAAATCCCCCAACATACCAGGCTGAGGGGAGGCAGCAGGAAGTTTTCGGGCTCTGGGCTGGGGGACCGTTTTGGGGGTCTCACTCCCAGCAGCTCCACCCCCTCGGCTTCGTCCTCTGAGCTCTGAGCCAGGGTCCTGGAGGGAAACAGGTCAGAATCTCAGAACACAACAAACCTGAGCACGTGTGGGCACTCATTCACTCTCCCAAGTGCCTATTTATTCCTTTACTCATACATCTACCCATCCTTCTATCCATCATCCATTCATCCACCCATCTATCCACCCACCCATGCATCCAGCTACCAATCATCCATCCACCCGTCCACCCGTCCATCCATCCATCCATCTGTCCATCCACCCACCCATCTGTCCATCCATCCATCTATCCACCCATCCACCCACCCATCCATCTACCCATCTACCCATCCATCCATCCTTCCATCCACCCACCAATCCTTCTTCCCCTTCATCTATCCAGTGATCCATCTACCACCCACCCACTCACCATCCATCCATCCACCTACTATATTCATTAATTCCCTCCCTCCCTCATTCAGTAAGTCTTTATTAGGCACCCACTGTATATCCAGCACAAAGCTGAGAGCTTTGGGAAATAATGAGATGTATCTATAAAACCTCATACGGATAGTAAAGGAACCGTTCTGGACACTAAATGGGCCCATGCCTGCAACATGGAGAGCAAAAGCTTGAGTATTAGTCATTTAATGTCTCTGGAAGGAGGACGTGGACCCTCTGAAATTATATGCAAAATTGTGCGTGTGTATGTATGTGTAAATGTTCTTGGGAAAGAGTCCATAGCTTTCAACAGATTCTCAAAGGTGTTAGGAAACTTGGTTCTAGACAGTTTCTTTGATACTGTTGCAATGTTCTCTTAACTGTGACAAAAATCCTGACGAGGCCAGATATAAATATGTCGTAAAGGAGAGGGCCCTAGTGGACTGGTGGGATTTGGATAAACGAGGAGAAGAGTGGAGGGCACTCCAGGGGGCACAGCCGAGGCAGAGCCGGAGGCTGGAACAAACATGGCATGGGCTGGGGACGTGGCCTGGCTGGAACAGAGATCAGCAGGTCAGCAGGAGGAATGATGAGGGATGGGGCTGGAGCAGGAGGCAAGAGCAAGACGGGGGGTCACTCCCTTTATATCCTCCCTCTACTGTGGCTCACCTCTTCCGAGCCCCAGCCATGGGGGAGGGTGCCAAGGGGTCCCCTCTGGAAGGGCTGGAGCAGCTCAGCCGGGGGTCACTCCCCCAGCGGGGCAGCAGGGAGGGCTCAGGGGTTGGGGGCGACAGGCCATGGAAGCTCCGAGCACGGGGCCGGGGGACAGCGCCTGGAGGTCTGTGGAAGGCCCTGGGTAGCTGCTCGCTGGAGTTGAGCTGGAAGTCATCATCCATGGAGATGTAGGGGGCCAGCATCTCCAGATCCAGAGCATCGACGTCCTGCGGGAGGCAGGAGGAGGTTAAGAGCAAGGGCCTCAGCCTCAGGTGGGCCTGAGCTGGACTCCCAGCTCCACCACTTCTGAGTTGTGTGCCCGAGGTCAAGAGTCTGAGCTTCACTTTCCTCATCTGTAAAATGGGTGGAAGGACTCTGTGGTAGCCAGTCACCAAGATGGCCCCCAAGGATCCTCATCTCTTGGTGTTTGAGCCCTAGTGTAATCCCCCACTACAGTGACTGGGGTTGAGCTGGGAACAATAGGATATTGAGGGGATGATAGTGTGGGACTCCCAACATTAGGTTATAAAGATACCGTGGCTTCTGTTTTTGCTGCAAACTCTCTCGGGTCACGTGCTCTGGGGGAAGCCCTACAGAGAGGCTCAAATGGCAAGAAACTGAGACGTCCTGCCAACGGACGAGCGAGTGATCTTAGAAGCGCATCCTCTAGCCCCTTGCAAGCCTTCAAGTGATGGCAGCCCTGGGTGATGACATCTTGATTGCAACCTCGAGAGAGAGACCCAGAGCAAACGCCACCCTGCTAAGTGGCTCCCAGGCCCCTGATCCCCAGAAATTATGTGAGGTTGTACATGCTTGTTATTTTCCATTTTACGGGAATTTGTTACCCACAAACAAATGACAGCTAGGATTTTGATCCCAAGGGTGGGGTGCTGCACTCTTTGGCACTGGGCTTTGGCACTGGGCTTTGGCACTGGGCAGTGGGTGGGGGCCAGAAGGGCTCTGGAGAGCCTGTCGGAGCCTAGACTGCCTTGAACAAACTATTAGTGGAAATGTGCAGCATGAGGAGCCGGCCCGTGAGGGCATAAAGGGAGGTGAGGAACACGTGACCAGAAGTCTGAGGAAAGGTCGTTTTTGTTGTGTGGTGGCTAAAGTTCTAGTGTCGCATGCAGTTTTGTGGAACTTGGAACAGGTAACTAGTGAGCTGGGCGATCCAGCTACGAGATTCCCAGCCCGAGTGCTGAACGGCTGCCTGATTTCTTCTTGCCACTTGGAGTAAAGGCAAGTGGAGAGGGGAGCTGAAGGAGAAATGTGGAACACGAAGGAGCTGGGGACTTGAAGGTCTGGAAGATGCTCAACCTCGCCATTCAAATGAAGAATTAACTTTACCCAAAACGAGGTACGGCCTTTGCCCCGGCTCCTTGGGATTTCCTGAGTGACAGGCGTGTCTTTGCTCCTCATGGTGAGCCTCTGGGGCCACATCTGACAGTATATGCCAACAAGATGACTCAGGCTGGGGGCTGGCCGTGCCCTAAGAGCCAACCATGTGACGAGAGGATTGGGGCCATGTGAGATCAGCCTGACCTCCAGGGGAAGCGTGTGTGTTGAGGAGGTAGAGATGAAGATCAAGGCCAACTGCATGGGCAATAATTCAGCCATGCCTACATAATGACCCTTCAGTGAAAACTCTGGACACCTGGGGCATCTGGTTGGCTCAGTGGGTTGTGTCTGCCTCTTGGTTTCGGCTCAGGTTATGATCTCAGGGATTGAGCTCCACTTCAGGCTCTGAGTTCAGCAGGAGTCTGCTTGGATATTCTCTCCCTCTGCCTCTCCCCCTGCTCACACACTCTCTCTCTCTCAAATAAATAATACATCTTAAAAAAAAAAAACTCTGGACACCACAACTTGGGTGAGCTTCCTGGTGTGGCAATACGCCACGTGTGCTGCTGGGAGCATGACATGTCCCCAGGGTCATGAAAGTTTTGCATTTGGGACCCTCCCAGTCCCAGATTCCAGCCTATACATCTCTTCGTTTGGCTATAATATTCTTTTGAAGTAATAAAACTATCATCATAAGTCCAGTGCTGTCCTAAGTTCTAGAGCTACTTCTAGCAAATTATTGAGACTGGGGGAGTCAGTGGGGATCTCTGAATTTGTAGGCAGCTGGTCTATAGTGAGGGTGGCCCTGGGCACCCCCCTCTCAGCCCGAGCTTGCAGCTGATGTTAGAAGTCCTGGACAGACTTGGCAGACAGGAGGACTGCGGCCCTCACCTTGGGTTTGGCTGACCCTGGGAACTCCCCAGGTGCCAAAGGATGCGAAAACTGAGCAGAGAAGAGCACTCTTGGGAGGGCATGGTCTAAACATGAAGCCCAGGGTATGACTATAAAATTCTTTGTTAAGGAAGATCAAAGATGTTGCCTGGAATATCCCTCAGTCAGACAACGGCACTTTGGAGTTTAAGGATGTGCCTCACATATCCTCTCAATCAGACAATGGGGCTTCTGTTAAATTTCTGAGGACTGTCACTCAGCATCTCAGTAAAAGCCCAAAGTAGAGAAGGGCTTATCTCAAAGAGATCGTGGGCATGACTTTTGTCTAAAGGAGTAACCTCCGAAGGGATTCACATAAGACCCACACTTTTTTTTTTTTTTAAGATTATTATATAAACAGAAATGTTGGCAGCTTGGACTGGAAGGGACAGAGATGGTACTAAATGAAAAGAGACCTTTGGGCCACCAAAGTTCCCTAACGAGAAAGGTGGTCATGAAAACCCTCTCAGCTGCAAATACACGTTATCCTTTATGAAAAAGCAAGGAGGACTCCAAGTGAGGAGTCCAGCGTCTCGACAGTGGAGACAAGAACCATGGAGAGAGGCCCCAGGAAGTAGTAGGAATGAGTTCTGATTAAGGAACTTCCCATGGTTGCCCAACCGGATTTCAAAACTGCTGTGGACCAGTGACACCTGTAGGCATGCCAGTCCTCTCCCTCTAGTTGAGTAGGGGAATGCATGGCCTTACTCTGTGCCTGTCCCACCACTGTATGCGGGGCATGTGGCTGGTGGCACATCACTTGTCTCTTTAGTTTCACGGGCCAACAGAGTGAGCGCTTCACGCCCAGACCCGATGTAGGTGATGAGGTTCCAGACATTAGGCTGATACTGTCATGGGAAGAGAATTTGGGGCACTTGGGAGGGGGTGAGTGTGTTTTGCATGAGGCAGAGACATGAATTATTGGGGGCCCCAATGACCCTTGCCTTCTGGTGTATGCAGATGCCTTCTGCATTGTACCAGGGTTGGTCTCTATGACCAATACAATACAGTGAAGTGATGGTATGTTGCTTCTGAGATTAGGTTGTACAAGACTGCATTTTCTGTCCTGGGCTCACTCTCATTATCTCTTGGGTTCCTTGCCTTCAGGGAAGCCAGAGAGCCTACGTGGTAAGGAACTGAGGCCTCCAGCCAGAGCCAATGAGGGACTGATGCCTGCCAACAACCATGTGTGTGAGCTTGGACATGGATCCTCTAGCCCCACATGACTGTACCCCTGATGGAGAGCTTGACTTCAGCCTCACAAGAGACTCAGCAAAAACCATCCAGCTGAACTGCTCCCAGATTCCTGAATCTCAGAAATGGTGTGACATGATAAATGTTAGTTGTTTCAAGGTGCTTGGTTTGGGGGTGATTTCTTATGGAGCAATAGATAACTACTACGTTACTGTCATTCATCTAGCCGCTCAATCATCCAAACATTATCCATCCATCTATCATCTATCCAATGAACCAGTGGCCTAACTACCCATCCAAACATCCATTATTCATCCATCCATCCATCCGTCTAACCGTCACCCATCCATCTATCCCCCACCCTCCACCTAATGAATATAATGGTCCAGCAAGCCACCTGTCCATCCATATATCTAACCATCACCCATCCGTCTATCCCCCATCATCACCTAATGAATACAGTTGTCCATCCATCCATCCCTCCATCTATCTGTCTAACTATCACCCATCCATCTATCCACCATCATCCACCTAAAGAATACAATGGCCTTTCTATCCATCCATCCACTCGTCCCCTCAACCATGCTACCACCCTCTCTAAAGCTCAAATATGTCAGCCCCCAGAGCACAGACATAAAGACTGTTCCTTCCAGGCCAGCCCTTACCTGAGCTATATCTAGATCCGTCTCCACAGCCTCAAGGTCTTTCCCCGAGGCCAAGAGTTTGTGTGTATTCTCCACGTTCATGAGTGGTTCATCTGGGAGATCGGCCTGTGGGGAGAGAGTAGACACTTAAGGAAATCTGGAGTCTAGGAAATGTTAACAGTAAGATAGTGTGGACATCTGAGCTCAGGGGCAGAAATGAGGGTTCAATGTCAGATAGCTGGGACACCAAGGGGGTCAAACAGCAAAAGCCAGTGAATTCTGGACCTGGGTGTTCAGAAGGTGGAAGTGGCCAGGGATAGATTGACAGGGAAAACTCGAAGATTCAAAGACCAAAGCCTGAGGCCAAGATATTCAGGCCCTCTTGCTGTCTGGAGTCTGGGTAAAATGATGCAGAGTCCACTCTCCGAGGTGTACAGGTGAGGTCAAAGGCCACAGTCTTATTTCTCTGGTGGAGAGAAGATCTTGGAGGTGTGGGGGGCTGGGGAAGGATGAGGAGAGTCAGTACCAGATAATATGGGCCCCCAAGTCAAGTCACACTATCTGAACTCAAGTGAAAAAAAAGTAACTGCTATGGTATATTGAGCACCTACTAGGTATCAGGTGTCTACTAAGTGTTTCCCATGAATGATCACAATGAACCCTCACTTACACCAATGAGATGGCTACTTGCTATGATCCTAATTTTATAGATGAAGACACTGAGGGCCCACGTGTCCAGCTGGTAAGTGGCAGATTCAGGATTTGAATCCTGGTCTTTGTCATTTAAGACTAATATTAGACATTCTTGACTCTTTGAGAGCCTGGATGATGGGTCACAAGCGAGGAGGAGGGAGGGGTCACCCATGCCAGTCCCAAATAACCTAGGTTTTGGTCCAGATAACAGTTGAAGAATCTGGGATCTAGGTCTTAAAGGAACCCCATCTCACCCCAACCTTCCCACTGCACAGAGGGAGAAACTGAGGCCCGGAGAATAGCAAGATTCAAGCCCAAGGCCAAAGCAGCCTGGATGCTGAGGGTTTACTTGGGAGGGATGGCTTACTGGAAGAGGACTTTGGGAGCGCCGTGTGGCTGGGGGTGCGTTGGGGGTGGCAGCTCCTGAAGTCCCATCCAGGATAGGTGCCAGGAGGCGACGCAGGTCAGGGCTGCAGAAGCGGCGAGGGTCAGCGGCCAGGGTGGCCTCGCTCAGGGCGGGGGGGTGCAGGAAGGCCAGGATCCGGGGACCAGAGGCATCTACGGGACACACAGATGGGGAGGACACAGGATGGTCATCCAGGGCTGAGGGGCAGAGCCCTCCCCACCAACCCCAGGGAGCCTCGTTGACATTTTCTATAACCAGTCAGGGTGGAGGCTGTTCACAGTGCTGGGGAGCTGAGTTCTGGACAACCCTTGTGGGACCAGGTTCTATCCCTCCAGTTGCCAGACTGTGGTGAGAATCTGGAGGGTCCTAGAGGGGCCAGTGTGGGGTCGGGGGGCACACAGTAGGCTGGGCAGAGTAGCAACTGCCCAATGGTGGGGAAACGTTTTAGTATTTAAAATCAGCATGGCCAGACCAAGGCACACGACTGACCCAATTCTCCAATGGCACAGAGCAGCAATCAGCCACTCCGCTCTGGGGGGCTTGCATATTAGGAGAAAAGACTGGCCCCAGGCCCTCAAGGAGGTTCTAAGGTCCCTGGAGGTGAGTTTTGAGCCAGAAAAGGAAAGGATATCAGTGACCCCACACCACACCCAGGAGCATGGGCTGCCAGCAACAGCTTGAAGAAGGTGATGGCCTTGAAGAACCAACTGGAAGAGAAACTCCTCCGGGATTGGGGGGGGGGGTCAGGTGGGAGAGAAGGAAGAGGGAGAAAGGAGCCAGACTCAGGAGGATCAGGATTATTGGATGCCAGTGAGCAGTGAGGTGGGAGCAGGGAACCAGCTGAAGGGTGGGGGCAATGAGGAGCCATAGCAGGATTCCGAGCAGAGGAGCAACAAGACTGAAGCAATCATCCCAGGGACAGAGGATAAGTGGAAGGACAGAAGAGAGAAGAGCATTCTGGGCAGAGGAAGCTGGCAGTGCATAGGCCTGGAGGCATGAGAGACTAGTATTCCGACAGCACTAAGGAAGCTGGGAGCTCAGAGAGTGAGTGAGAAGGGGAGGAAGGCGGGAGTCAGGTCACACAGGGCCTGGTGAGCCCCATTCAGGGGAGGAAGGGGAAGGCGGGAGTCAGGTCACACAGGGCCTGGTGAGCCCCATTCTTAAGGTGTCTGGGCTTTCCCTCAAGCGTCCTGGGGCCACAACCCCTCCCAGTCCCAGCCCTGCCCCATACCAAAGCTGTCCCTGGAATTAGGGGCATCCTTCTGGGAGGGGGTGCCCCTCTGAATGGGTCTGCGAGAGTGTCTCTCCGTTTGCTCCAGGGACAGCACCACTCCGGTCTCTTCCACCCGGCTGGGGTATAGGGCAAAAAGGGGAGCGGAAGTCAGGGAGCGTCCTCAGGCCCCAGCCCAGGCAGCCCCCTTAGATGATGTCCCATCACAGGAGGTGATCTTGTTCAGGGGCAGGAGGGCATTGTGCAGGAAATAATTTGCCACATTTACTTGTTTCTTTTACGGATTTAATTTTGGTTGGATGCTTTTTATTATAATAGCATTTAAAATAAAGTTATGTGTGTCTTCCCAAGCTCTCTCTGTGGAAGGAGACGGGGAGAAAAAAAAAAAGGTTGGCATTTAACACAGCTTGGATAGAGAGGGGAGACGGGTGGGGGGAACGGGGCACAGAGAAGGGGAGAGTCAAAGGCGTAAGAACGAAATATTCTCTTTATATTTACTTATAAACATACTCTTATAAATGACTGATGAAGTATATATATTTAACATTCTTACATTACCAAATATGAAGAATTCAGAGGGATATATTTTAATGAATAAGATTTTATTTATGAAGTTTCTATTCATAGACATTTTTCATATTCAAGGGAATGGATTTATAAATATATCCTTCTTATGCCCCCGCGCCTACCTTCTCCCCAGTCTCTAGCTGCTGAGACAACCCAAATGTTCTGAGCCCAATCGGCTTTTGGAGAATTGGCCAGGGGGCTGAAAACCAGGCCCTCGTTTGCATCTCATTTGCATAACCATACCCAGGCTGGCACCTGGGTGGTCCTCCCACTGGCTCTTTGAGAAGCTATGCCCCTTCCCCACCCTCACCAAACCCCTTCTGGGCTGGACACCTCCCAGTTTAGGCTGGACCAAAGCCACACCTTCCCCTTTGAAAAAGGCAAGCACGCACCTGGCCCACATGTATACGCACGGTTCACGCAAGCACAAACAGGAGCACTCATATACATCCAAGTGTATACACAGACAGACGTGCACTCATAATCCCTATTCCCACACTCACGCATATTCGGCACATGAAGTTCACTCATTCGTTCATTCATTCGTTCATTCCATAAACATGTCCTAGACAACTAGTACTGTCTGGTGGCTAAGAGCAATGGACCTACAGCCAGCAGCCTGGGGTCAAATCCCAGTCGTGCCACTTAGAAGCTGTGTGACCTCGAGCCTGTGGCTGAACCTTTCTGCGCCCCAGCTTCCTCCTCTGTAAAGAGGAGGAATAAAATAATACCTCCTCCCAGGCGCCTGGGTGGCTCAGTTGGTTAAGCGTCTGCCCTCAGCTCAGGTCATGATCCCAGGGTCCTGGGATCGAGTCCTGCATCGGGCTCCCTGCTCATCAGAGAGTCTACTACTCCCCCTCTAATCCTCCTCCCTGATCATGCTCTCTCTTTCAAATAAATAAGTAAATAAAATCTAAAAAAATAAAACAACCTCCTCCCCAGGTTATTAGGAGGCCTAAGTGGGCTAAAACACATAAAACGCATAGAACTGTGCCTGGCAAATGGTGAGCTCTATGTAAGTAGTTGCGATTCTTGTTTATTGAACAACTATTAGGTGCCAGGCGCTGTTCTAGGTGCTGAAGATTCAGCCGTGCCCTGTGTAAATGAGTTTTATTCTTTTTTTTTTTTTTTAAGATCTTTTTATTTATTTGACAGAGAGAGAGACAGCGAGAGCAGGAACACAAGCAGGGGCAGTGGGAGAGGGAGAAGCAGGCTTCCCGCGGAGCAGGGAGCCCGAGACGGGGCTCAATCCCAGGACCCTGGGATCATGACCTGAGCCGAAGGCAGACGCTCAACGACTGAGCCACCCAGGCGCCCCGAGTTTTATTCTTATAAAGCGATTGCTCACTGCAATGGAGGGAGGCTCAGGTCTGGAAGGGGAGGAGTTTTGTTTTTTTTTTTTTTAAGATTTTATTTATTTATTTGAGACAGAGAGAATGAGAGAGAACACATGAGAGAGAGAAGGGTCAGAGGGAGAAGCAGACTCCCCGCTGAGCAGGGAGTCAGATGCGGGGCTCAATCCCAGGACCCTGAGATCATGAGCTGAGCCAAAGGCAGAAGCTTAACTGACTGAGCCACTCAGGCGCCCCTCTTTCTTTTCTTTTTAAGATTTTATTTTTTTAAGTAATCTCTACACCCCATGTGGGGCTTGAACTCACAACCCGGAGATCAAGAGTCACATGCTCTACTGACTGAGCCAGCCAGGCGCCCTTCTGGTTTTTTGTTTTGTTTTGTTTTTAATTGGAGGCTTAAATCATCGACTTTCAGCCTTTCTTCCATTTTTTTTTTTTTAAGATTTTATTTATTTATTTTAGAGACAGAGCACAAGAGCGGGGAGCGGGAGAGGGAGAAGCAGACTCCCTGCCGCGCAGGGAGCCCGATGCGGGACTCGATCCCGGGACTCCAGGATCATGACCTGAGCCGAAGGCAGTCGCTTAACCAGCTGAGCCACCCAGGCGCCCCAGGGGAGGAGTTTTTATACTACAAAGTATAAGCACCCGAGCACACACAAATAGCCACACAACTGCACACCACACAACATACACAGAACAAGGACAATTAATACCATATGCTCCTTATTTCACTGGAATTAAGTAAGCTATTCCTTCTTCACCCATGTCTGCCAATAAAAATGAACTCTCCGGCCTGCTCTTTGCTTAGAGTACAGAAGACTGAAACCACAGGGCCTGGCCATAGAAAGGCAAATCTTCACAATTAATAAAAGGAGTTTCCAGAAGATGCGGGGGCAGGTCCCCTCTCCTTCACAGTGACAATGGCGAGGCCCCTCTTGCTACGTGGACAAGTTATTCAGACCCTGATTTGGAAGAGTGTTAAAATGAGAACATTCCACAGATGATCAGTCTTGTTTTCTTGTGCAATACAAAGACTATGGATATTCCTGCTACCCGCTTTTTTTTTTTTTTTTTTAAGTAGGTTCCACACCCAGCATGGAGCCCATCGCTGACGACTGTGAGATCTCGAGACCTGAGCTGAGATCAAGAGCCAGATGCTTAACTGACTGGAGCCACCCAGGCTCCCCTCCCCACTTCCGTTTTCGAATAGAACCTGTCCTTGATCAAAAAGACGTAGGGAAACACCTAAGGCTTTAGAAATTGATACCATGTCCTGGAAGATAATTTTCAAAGAAAAGCTGTAATTCTCTGTTTTCTGTGCTAATTTGCTGCCCCTTGTCACAATGTTGTCGTGGTGAAAAACTTCTAATATGCTGAATGCAGTGGAGGACAGCCTGTGATTTACCACTGCACATCCATTAGAATGGTTAAAATTAAAAGCAAAGAAGACAAAAACAGACAACACAAAATGCTGGCAGCCATGCAGGAGAACGGGAACCCTCACATTGCTGGTAGGAAGGCAAAATGGTGCAGCCTTTTGGGAAAATGACCCGGTAGTTTCTTATGAAGTTAAATATACACTGACCATGCCTAGGTGTTTACCCAAGGGAAACAAAAACATGACCTCACAAAATCTTCTATGAGAATGTTTACAGTAGCTTTTTTCGTAATCACCCGAAATAGGAACCAGCCCAAATGTCCTCCAACTGGCGAATGGATAAACAAACTCTGGTCTGTTCATATTCATACCATAGAACACCACTCAACATTAAAAAGGTGCAACTGATACACACAGCAGAGATCCATTTTAAATATATTATGCTAAGGGAAAGAAGCCAGACTCAAAATGCTCCATCCTGCAGGATTCTACGAACATGACATTCTGGAAAAGGCAAAATGCTAGGGGTCAGAGAACAGCTCGGTGGTTGCCAGGGACTCGGGGTGGGGGTGGGGGTGGTTAGGGGAGGTGGGATTCACTATGACAAAATATTTTTGGGTGATTCTCTATAGCTTGATTGTGGAAGTGATTACACAATCCCACGCCTTTGTCAAAACTCAGAGTACCGTAGAGCAAGAAGTGAATTTATTATATGTAAATTACACTTCAATTTTTAAAAAGCAAAAAAGCCCCCATGATTCTGCTAGATTTCTTACTTTAATTTGGATATAGAGTACTTTTCAATTTCAGTGAACCACACTCATGCAGACCAGACCCACGCACACCCCCTCCCACTTACCTGATCAGGAAGTGGACGCAGACGATACTCTCAGACTGGGGACCCCGGCCCCCTGACACCACTGTGGCCTGAGTCTGGGTCCACAGATAGCCACCACTCCGGGCCAGGAAGCGATACTGCCCCGTTACTGCCTGGCCCTTGCTCAGCACTGGGGAGGGGGACGGGGAGGGGTCAGGGCCATAGAAGGGGCAGATGGGGAGAGAAGGCGCTGGGGGCAGGGGCTTGGGTACGAGGGACCAGGGAAGAGAAGGTTCCTTGGGGCGTGGGGAGCAGGGAGCTGGTGTCGGGGTGTGGGGGGAGGCTCCCTGGAGCATGGGGGGCTGGGGAGCTGGTTTCAGAGTGCCAGGAGGTCTCACGTACGGGTGTGGATGCTCTGGCCAACAGCGTCCGAGTCCAGAGCGTGAATGTACTCGTAGGCGGAGCAGCCGATCAGGTCATCGGGGCTGTAGCCAGCGACCTCCGCGATCCTGGGGTGGGTGCAGTGGGGCCTGGTCAGTTCAACTGGCTAAGGTGGAGGGTGGGGCTGGGGGACACGGGGATGAAGCCAGCAAGGCAGAGATGGACAGGGTTGTAACAGAGAGAAAGGGAGAGTCAGAAAGAGAAAAGGGACTGTGATAGGCTGAACAATGGCCCTCGGAGAGGTCCGCCTCCTAATCCCGGGGACCTGTGACTACCGCGACCTCACAGGGCAAAGGGCACTCTGCGGGGCTGATGAAGGGAAGGGTCTTGAGATGTGGAGCTTCACCTGGACAAGCCAGAGGGGCCCCTGTGGCGACAGGGGCCCTTACAGAGGGATTCGGAGAGCACCACAGGTTCTGTTCTGTTCTGTTGTTGGCAGATGGCAGGGCCATGGGCTTTGAAGATGGAGGAAGGCACTCCAAACCAAGGAATGTAGGAAGATTCCAGAAGTGTTTAAGGCAAGGAGCCTCCAGAGCTGTGAGATGGTGAACGTGTGTTGTGCCGAGCCCCTTGGCTTGTGGTGATTGTTACCGCCACAGCAAGAAAGGGACAGGGGTGACGGGGATGGGGAGAGTAAAGAAAAGAAAGAGAGGAAAGGAGCAGGGAAGAGAAAGGAAGAAAGAAATCCAGAAAAAGAAAGACAGGAAGCAATGAATAAAATAAGACGTAATAATGATGATAATGATTAAAAATATACACTTCTAGGGCGCCTGGGTGGCTCAGATGGTTAAGCGTCTGCCTTCAGCTCAGGTCATGATCCCAGGGTCCTGGGATCGAGTCCCACATCGGGCTCCCTGATAGACAGGGAGCCTGCTTCTCCCTCTGCCTCTGCCTCTCTCGCTCTCTCTCTCTCTCTGACTTTCATGAATAAATAAATAAAACATTAAAAAAAAAAAAGAAAAAAATATACACTTCTGGGGGCACCTGGCTGGCTTAGTCGGTGGAGCATGTGACTCTTGATCTCGGGGTCATGAGTTCGAGCCCCACTGAATAAAAAAAAATTTTTTTTTTTCAAAACACACCTCTGTAGTGTTCTGCACCAGGCAACGCGCTGGGTGCTCAGAACAACTGCTCTAAGGAGGTTCTGGTTTCACTCCACAGGACAGACCAGGAGAGCACGGTGCAGAGAGGTGCCCACGTCTGGCCAAGGGTACACAGCCAGGCTTTAAACCCAAGCTGACGGAGCCCAGGCTTGCCATTCCCAAGCATGACTCCAGGCCAAGGGAAGGAGGGAAGATGCAGGAACACGAAGGGCTGAAGGGAGAGAGGGGGAGAGGGAGGAAGAGAAGGAGAGAGAAAGGGAAGGATGGGGAGCGATGAGTAAGGACAGTGTGCTGAGTGCTGCCTTCCATGTTGGGCACTGCGCTAACTGCTTGAGGCGCACTGACTCATTTAAGGAAAGCAACAGAAGGACAGGGAGGGAGTAATGAAGACTCAAAGGGGACAGGGAGAAAACCCAAGGTAAAAAGCCCCACAGAGAATGCCAAGATGGACAGCCACAGAGACAGAGATAGATGGCATCAGAGAGAGACGGAGATGGACCAGAGGGAGAACCGGGGGGTGGGAGAAGAACCAGTGAGGGACCCTGGGCAGAAAGGAAGAGGAGCTGGGCCAGTGGAGGGGTGGGGGGGCAGCGGGGCTCCTGCCCACCTCTCATCACAGTAGGTGAACTTCATGTCCAGGCTGTGGCGGCTGAGGAAGGCCCCCCGGCCTAGTGGGGGCTCCAGGCTGCCCGGGTGGGGGATGGCTTCACAGATGAGCACCAGGCATTGCAGGGGGGGCTCCGAGTTGGGGCTCCCTGCTGGGGAAGTCTGTGTAGGGGGCTTGTAGGCCCTCATGTGTCCAGAGCAGTGCAGCACCTGGTTGGGGTGAGGGGGGCAAGGCGGGATGCACGTGGGCCTGGGGCTCCCATGGGGCTGGGAGGTATGTCTCTGGGGGCCCCACTGGGAGCTGAGAAGGAGAAACCTCTACCCTCCTCCAGGCCAGGCCCTGCCCACCTTCCAGGTGGCCGCCTTGAGGTTGAGGGTGCGCCCGCGGCTGGTGAGGGTGCTCTTCATGCGCAAGGAGAAGCACCGCTCGGTGGGGGCCTCCAGCTTCTTTTTGGACAGGCCTGGGGAGGGCCACGGGGAGGGGGGTGAGCAGGTCACCAGGAGGCTCTGGACAGGGCCCAGTTCCCTCCAGCGCCCCGCCAGCCTCATTCCCCAGGGTTGAGACCTGGAACCGGGGAGGGACCCCCACGGGGAGGGAATGCTCCTCCAGATACCCCAGGGCAGGGCCATGTCCCCTCTTCCATCTTCCTCAGTCCAGTCGTCCAGAGGAGGAGGGGATATGCTGAGAGGAGGGTGGAGCCTCGGCTTCTATAACCAGGGTCAGAGGCCTCTGAGAAACTCACTTTGCTGGGGGGTCAGGGCATCCTGGAGCTCCTCTTGGTCACAGGGATGGATGAAATCAAAGATACTGTGTCCGATGAGCTCAAGCTGCCAGGGAGGGAAGCAGGGGGTGTCTGGGAGGCAGAGCACTTTCACCAGAGTCCTCCTTCCCATCCTCACCATCCCTGCCCTGATTCACGAGCCTGGATTACTTCACTAGTCCATTCATTCATTTGTTCATTCATTCATTCATTCATTCACTCACTCACTCACACGCTCACTGAGCAACCATCGCTTTAGCACCTGCTATAGCCAGGCCCCCTTCCAGATGGGTAGGCAGAGCTGTGACCACACAGACAAAATCCCTGCCTCTCAGAGCTTACTGGCTAGCAGGGCAGATGGTCAATAAGGAAGCAAATAAAACAAAACAACACAGATATAAAACAAAATGGTAAGTATTAGGAAGAAAACTAGCATAAGGCCATGAAATGATGGCATGCTATCTTAGAGGCCGTAGTCAGAGTCTGTGTCTTGAGGTGATATTTAAACAAATTGCTGAACCAAGCCAGGGAGGTGGTCATGTGGCTCTCTGGAGTGTTCTGGAAAGAGGGAACAGCAAGTGCAAAGGCCCTGAGGTGAGACCCCATTCAGATCCCAATCTTTGCCAAGCCAAAGATTCGGCAGGTTGTTTCAATTCAGGAAATGGGCATGGTGCTGGCAGGAGGGGACCCTTACAGCTCACAGTCCAGTGGAGAGGGATCTCTCTCCTCTGACAGCACCTTCTATAGCTGGATTCAAATCCTGGCTCTGCCACTTCCTAGCTTTGGGGCCTTGGGACATTCACCTGTCTGAACCCAAGAAGAGCTCAAGCTAACAGAGAAACTGGTACCAGGAGTGGGATAACAAGGAAGGAGAAAGGAATAGATGCCAACTATGGAGCCCATTTGTGTGAAATAGGAAAAAGAACAATAACTCTCCTGTGGGGCATGCTGTATGGATTCGCTGAAATCAGTTCTCCCCTGTGTCTCCTGCCTTCCCGTCGCCAGACCGCTGCTCATACTCCTCTTCTCCCACCCAGGGCCCTGTACCCCTCCCTGTGGATGGACCCTCAGCCTCTAGTCCTATCCCTCCAACTCTACCTCTGTGGGCACCAAGAGGGAGCTTTTCAAATGGTAAATCTGATTCTGCCTCTCTCACAGCCTCTCCCCTGATAAAAATCCATCCACGGTTCCCCAGTGCCCTGGCAATAAACCTAATTTGGCCCTAAATTATCTAGCTCTGTTGACCTCTCTAGATTTTTTTCTCTCACCTTTCCCATTGCACTCTGCACTTAGCCAGGATAAACATCTTTATTCCCCGCCAGTGCTCTGTTTTCTCTCACCTCTGGGTCTTTGCATATTCTGTTCCCTCAGCCATGCACATTCCCAGTCTTCGCTGTTCCCATCCGTTCCCCATAACTTCTGACGGGCTAAGTCCTTCAGGTTTCGGCTCAGATGTCTTCTTTTCCAGGAAGCCCTCGACTCCCCCTGAGGCTGGCTCAGGTAACCCCCTTCCCCTGGCTCACAGGGCCCCCTAGGCTGCCCCATCCCAGCCCTGACCCTTCTGCATCTTCCTGGCTGGTGACACATCTGTCTCCCCTCTGTGCCGTGAGCCCTGTAAAGGCAGGGCTAGGGCAGTCTCAGTCACCTCTGTATCCTGGCATCACCTGCACAGGGCCAGGCACAAAGCAGACAGCCCCTCTCACCTGACTGAGGCCCAGGTGTTTGCTGACATTCTCCGACAGGTAAGCCATGTCTCCCTCGGCAGTGAGCACCATGACGAAGCCCTCCAGGGCCTTCAGGTAGCAGGCATCCAGAGCTTCGCCCCCTGCTCCCACCTGGTTCCACTCCCCTGGTGTCCGCATCAGGGTGGATGGAGTGTCTCTAGTCAGCCACGGAGCCACCCTGGCTAGCCTCCCTCTGCCTTCCCTCACTCAGAAGAACTTACAGGTGCCCCCAGGTGAGCAAGAACATATGCCAGTGGTTTGGGAGTCCCAAGGAAGGGGGCAGGGCCACCAATGATTATAATCCTCAGGGGGCAGGGCTTCCCAAGGGCACAGAATTCTAAGGAGGTGGGGGTCTCCCACGAGAATCAAATTCTAAGGGGGTGGGCCTCCTAGGGGGACAGACTTCTAAAAGGATGGGATTCCCAGGGGTCAAAATTTAAGGGGCCAGGAGCTAGAGAGAGTCAGAATTCTAAGCGGGGGGCAAGCCTCCCAGGAGTTCAGAATTTCAGAATTCTTGGGGCAGGACCTTGTAGATGGGGGGTGGGGGTGGGCAGAATTCTAAAGCAGCAGGGACTCCCAGGTGACCTCGTAAATAAAATCTTTTCAGGGTCTCGGGGATTCCAAGGGGTGTGTGTGTATGAAAGCCCCCTGCAGGGTAGAATTCTAACTGGCTGGGAATTCAAGAGGATGGCACTGAGGGGAGGGGAGACAGACCTAGGGAGCTAGGGAGGGGACTCTCTCAAGTGGTCATTAAAAATTGGGCAGCTAAGCCTCGCAGGGATATTTATTGCAAGAAGGTCTCCCTGGGGACCAAATCCTAAGGGTTGAGGCACCCAAGGGAGTTAGCTGGCCTCCCTACTCCTTAGAATTCCACCTCGAAGGAGGTGGGGCTTCCCAAGGGGCGGGAATACGTTAGGGGGCGGGGCCTCGTCGAGGTGGGACTTCCCAGGGGCGGGGCTCACCTGCGGCGCAGAGGCGGTGCATGCGCAGGTAGCTGATGGTGAGGCGCATGATGGAGGCCTTGTCCAGGTGGGCGCTGACCCCGCGAGCGAAGGGCAGCGTGTGCGCCAGCTGGTACAGCACCTCGGTCTCCTGGCTGCGCCGGCTGCGGGCCGCATCCCGGGACTTCTCCTTGCGCAGCTCCGTGCTCGACCTGCGGGCATCGGCAGCGTTCACTGGCGGCGCCCCCGGAAGGGAAAGAGTTGGATGGGACATGCACGTGGGGCGCTGCCACATGGGGCCCGGGCTCACAGAGGGCAGGGCCGCGACCGTGCAGGGCTCGCTGTGTGGCCCGGGCGAGTTCCCGGAGCTCTCTGGGCCTGCGAGGGTTATACTGCGGGGCAGCGCCTAGCCGCAGATTTTATCTGTGCCTGCGCCAGCCCAGGCTGCCCCCAGCGCCTCGCTCTCTGAGGCGTGCCCGGGGCCCGCTGTCCCCTCCCTGACTTATCTGCTGTTTGTTCCCCGGGCTTGGGACGCCTGGGGGACAGGGAGGCCTCCTGCTGGGAGGGGGCTGGCCGAGCTGGCCCCCAGCCAGGGAAGGGAGGGAACCTGAAGATGTCAGCAGCCTCCCGGCCCCCTGCCCTCCAGCCTCCCTGAACCCCCTCTCCTGCCCTTTCCCTCCTCAGCTGAGCTGAATCCTCAGAATCTTAGAACACAGATCTCAAAGTCCAACCACCCACCAACAGGGGCCCTGCCGATGTCATACAGCAAACCAACCCTAGTGTTGCTGGAGCCAACAGCTAACCACTCACCCCTACCCTTTAATCCACTTCAAATGTGGGATGGGGGGTGGGTAGAAGGATGAGGACTGTTTTGTCAGAAATACCTGCCACTTATCCAGCTTTTTTCCGTCAGTGCCCTGGGCCAAGTGGGTAACTTACATTAACCCACTAAGAGCTCAGACAACCCCAGAAAGAAGGTAGTAACGTTATCCCCATTGAACAGATGAGGAAACCAAGGCACAGAGAGGTTGTAGTGCTTGCTCCTAAGGAGTGAAGGCAGGTTTGAACAGTCGTCTGCCTGAACTCTTCAGTTTTCTCTGTTCTTTGGCCCTGGGTTTATCTCCAGGTTAGTGCTTCTCACTGTCTTAAATGTCTGAATCCAAACAACATAGGTTTTGAGAAAAAAAAAACAACAACTGGAGTATATTACATATAGTACGGTATGCATAATCTTCTGTATATTTATAATATTGATAAAACCGTTAATAAGCAGTTACGATTTGCTGAGCATGCATGGGTCTGGCACTGTTCTAAATACTCTGCCTATGTGCACTCATTCAATCCCAGGACGCACCTTAAATTTTCACTTTACAAAGGGGACACCGGGGCTCTGAAAGGTAAAGTCCTTTCCCCAAAAAGTCACAAAGCTAGTAACTGGCAGAGCCGGAATTTGAACTCAGGCAGTGCAGTTCCAAAGCCTTCCTTCTTCTCTCTGATTCCTTCCTTGTGACCCACCCCAGGGAAGCAGAACTCTAGGAAGGGAGGCTGTCCCTTCCAAAAACCAGAGGCCACTCCTGGGGATGGCATCAACCTCGCCGCCAAGCAGGAGACCTGCAGCCCCACCCACAGGTCTGATGGGGAGAGGGGAGGGGACTGTTCTGTCAGGCTGCAGACGGAAAAAACTCCATGCAACCAGTGGGAGGCACAGAAGGGGGCAGGCTGGGTTGGAGGGGTGGAGGGAGCCAGCAGTCACCCCCATCCCCTCCCTCCTGGCTGGTGGGAGGCAGGGGCCTCCCTCCAGTCCTACTCTGCCCAGAGGACATTCCGTCCTGTCCTGTTCTGTTCCAGCCCTGTTTGTCTTCCTGCCCAGAGGGTGGGGGTGGGCGGGCCTCACCGAGCCGGGGGCCCAGACAGAGGGAAGAGGGAGTGGGAGCGGGGAATGGGGTGGGGCCGGCCCCCACCTCCTGGGCAGCTGGGCTCAGCTATCCTCTCTGTGGCTGACTTCTCCCTCCATAGAAGGAGCCAGTTGGTGGCTGCACGGGACTCTCCTTCCAGCTCCCAGTCTGACCTCTGGATGTTCTTCTGATAGGAAGTCCTGGCTTCAGAGAAGCCTGGGTCTCCGGCCTTTTTCGTTAAACTGAGTAGGGATGAGTTCGCCCGGTGCAGGGTTCCAGTGTCGACTCCACAGCTTAAGAGCTGTGTTACTTTGGGACAAATTGCAGGCCTTCCCTGAACATAACGACACGACCCCACAGGGTTGTTTTAAAAGATTACATGAATTCATATATGTCAAGGACTTGAAACAGGCCTGGCAATTGATAAGTGCCATGAGAAGGCTAAACTTTTTATTATTCCCTCTTTGTCCACATCAGGGATGGAAGGCTCCGGAGTCTCCTGCGCACTGGAGAGACCCATGGGCTTTGGTGGTAACCCCGTGGTGTGGTGTGTGTACACGATCTTCACACAGGCGCCTTGGAAGTAGACCAAAGCATCCTGAGAGTAATCATCATGATTGCTTTGCTGTACTGAGTGCTCAAGGAGCTAGAGACACCCTTAAATCCTCTCAACAGCCCGATGCAGCAGGAAAAGTGGTCTCCCTTTCACAGGGCCTGAACCCGAGGCTCTGAGCAATGGCATCACTGGCCCAAGTAACCCAGCTGGTAATCAGGGCCCCCCCCCCCAGGGCAACTATGTTCCACCCATCTCAGTGAGTCCCATGGTGTATCTACTTCTACCCAGAACACTGTCTGACTTGAACACAGTTTATTGCAACCCGTAGGGTATCCTGCCCCTAAAGATCGGTTCCCTCACTGCTCCTTATTTTGATGTGGTGCAGGGGAGGGGAGGTATGACCCCCCATTTTCCAGGATATGTCACTGAGGCTCAGAGAGGCAGTCACTGGCCCAAGGCCACACACCCAAGAAGGTGATGAGCGGGGATCTGAACCTGACTTTAGGGCCTCTGCTCTTAAATGCATGCCTGGGTGGGCACGTCCACCCCAGGGGCCCCTGCCCTGTCCCTCCTTTGCCCGGTGGCCTCAATGCCTTCCCCTTGTCCCACCTCTGCTGCCTCCGGATTTCCCCAGCTGGCCAGCCTCCCCAGCTGGCCCCATGCCCAGCCCTGGTCCAGCCCCCTGGCACTCTGCCCAGCTTGGGACGTGCAGCTGGAACCCTGCCACCCTTCCTCTGTGTTCCAGCAGAGAACAGAAGGCGGGGCCAGGGTCTGGAGGCCCCAGAGTGAGGCCTGGGAATGGGGGCTGGGGCCCAGTACCCCCGCCCCGCCCAACCATGAGAGGGAGAAGCCCACCTCTGAAGAAACTGCCACCAGAGAGCAAAGGCAAGGAGAAAGTAGGAAGACCCTGAACCACATTCAGGGCTGCTCTTGGCCATCTCTCTTCTGACACTGAGAGGGTAGTGGGGGTCTTGAAGAAAGTATAGAGGATCTATGGGGCCTTAGGTTGTCCAGAAGCAGGGTTTGGGTTTGAGAAAGGACTTGGGGTGGGGTCAGTCAGGAGGAGTCTCTCTGCCTCTGCCTCTGCTCATTCCCAAGGACATGGTAATCCAGTGGGGTACCTGTACCCAAAGTCCATCTTCTCTGGGAACCCTCAGATCTGGGGGGCACCCGGGCGCTTATACCCATCAGGGACTTCCCAAGAACATTCCTGCCCGGGGTAGGATGGCAGTAAGCCTGAGCTGGAAGAAGGGAAGGGGGTGAGGAGGTATGGGGGCCCACTCACCATCACCAAGGCCCCCAAGGGCCATCCTAGGGGTGCAGGAGGGGATGGAGCGTGGCCAGGATCTGGGTGCGAGTTATGAGTGGGTGGTGCACAGCACTGGGATGACACCACAGGAAAGGGCTGGCCTTGGTGGGGAGGGGGGAGCGCCCCAGCTCAGCCAAGAGGGGCCCCCACCTAGCCAGGAGGGGGCGCTGGGAGGGGCTGGGCTGAGACTGGCCCAGAAGGGGTGGGATGGAGTTCCCTGTCAGGCCCAGAGCCAGAGACTGGAATAGAACTGAAGGGGGGAAGAGCAAGGGAGGGGGGACTAAAAAACATGGGGGTGTGGACAGACCCAATCAAACCTGGGAAGCCAGGGAGGAGGGAAGGGGGTGAGGCTTCCTGGATGCCTCAGATTGGACAAGGGAAACCAAGGGCCTGCAAGATTTTCCAGGGTCCCAAGAAAACATCACCAGGTAGACCCCCTGGCATTGGACCCAGAGCACTCAGCAGATGGAAGTGATCACAGAAACCTACTCTCTGGCCAGTAGGACCCAGCTGAACACTTCGGCAGGGGGTGCTCCCATCAAGGCTTGCACTGAATCAGGCACAGCACCCTCCATGGGGGACTCCCCAAATAAGTCTTGGATGGTGTGCCCCTGTCCACAGTCACAGGCACTGAGTGGGGGTGGAGAGGGAGATAAGGGGCTAGACTTTGGGAAGTAGGTCAGGCTGTTTCTCTGTTATTAAAAGGGGTGACTCTACCTTTCAAAAGGATACAAAAAGGTCTCTGGGAATGGTCCCAGGTAGTTGCTGAAAGGGGACCCCCCCCCTTATTTCTAAGGAACCCAACGTTTGAGAGACTGTCAGGGAGCATCCAATTATAAGGGATCTCTCTGCTCTTGAACTCAGAATCTGACTTCCCATTTCAAGGGACCCCCTGAATCTGGGAAGGCTTAGTTTTGGGGTATCCAATATACCCTAGGATCCCCTGGGTCCCGTGGCAAGGAACAACCTCAATTCTGGGAATTCGGAGGCCAGTAGGTTCAATACGTGGAAGGAGAACGCCTTCCGCAGAAGCCCGGGAACTACTCAAACACAAGCACCCCCAATTCCGTACGGACCCTAACCAGGAGGGAAAGCGAACCCGGAGCAGCAGGAAATTGGGGTTCACCACCCTGAAGTCACTCCGGGCTAAAGGGGCGGGGCGGGGCAGCCGGGGACTTGGGGAAATCCCCCTCGCCTGCAATCCCGTAGGGTGGAGGGTGCGCCGGGGATGTGCCTCCAACCGCGCGTCCCGGGGCGTCCTCGGCTTGCACCCGCGCATCCCCCACCCGGCTCGGGGGGGGTCGCTGGAAGGAGAGCCCCCCGCTTCCCACCATTCCTGCCCCGAACCCCAGTACCTTGCGCGCTGTAGCCCCAGCGCCATGGCTCGCCGTCGCCGCTCCGGAGCCCTTCGAGGCCCCTAGCCCCCTCCCCTGGCCCAGCGAGCCCCCTCCCCAGCTCCGCCCCCCGCCGCGCCGTTGGCTGCGCCGCGCCCGGCCCGCGGCTCCGGTTGGACGACGGGTGTGCCACTTCCGAGAAAGAGGCGGGACCAGAGGCGAAGACCTGGAACTCCCGGAGTGGGGGGACACCGCGGCGTACACCGCCCCCTAGCCACACCCCTAGCCGCGGGCTTCCTCGGCGGTGTCACCCGCAAGGTCCGCGGGACGCGCCTCCTGGCCCAGCCTGTCTCGCTAAGTTCCGACACCAGCCCTCTCCCGAACCACGCAGTTCACTCTGACCTGACACCGCACCCTCTAACCCTCGGCCCCGGCCCACCCCTCCCTTTCCCCCACCCCCGGTTGGGCCCCTCAGACCACCAGTCCCACCCCCTGCAAGTCGCCCAGCTCTGCTTCTTCCATCTCCTCCTCCTTATCCACTGAGAACCCCCGCTTCTCGCCACCCCCACCGCAGCTCTACAATCCCTCCCCCTTTGTACTCCACCATTCCCTCTCTGTCCGCAGCCCCTCTGCCCCATCCCTGCAGCCAGTACCCCCACCTCACCCCGCTCCTCCAGTCTGCCACCCTTTGTACCCCAGCCCCACCTCCTTGCCTCCCTCCCTCCCTTTTCAAGTTCCCACTGTTGAATGATTACGTTTATGTCAAGTAAATATGTAAAACCCAAACACACCCACTTTTTAAAAGAGCAGAGAAATGGTATCTTTCTACTAGTGAAGTAAGAAGAGAGAGGTACAAGGTCACCAAGGAGTGGCTAAAGCATTAGGATTGGCTAGGGAAGTGTGTGTACACGTGTGTGTGTGTGTGTGTAGGGGACGGTTTACTAATCCACAGGGGACCGGTATTTTGTGTGTGTGTGTGTGTGTGTGTGTGTGTGTGTGTGTAGGGGGCGGTTTACTAATCCACAAGGGACCGGTATTCTGGATGAAGCTTTGGACAGGGAAAAGGATACTATAGCCAAAGTTTGTAGGATTTGCCCTCCCCAGCTTTGCCCTCACTCAGCTTTCTTGTGGGGAACCACTTCTTTCTGCTCTCACTCTATTAAATTTGAATAGGGCTGGCCATAACCCTCCCCTCACCAGCTCCAGAGACACAGGATCCAAACCTAGCCAATCAGTTTATTCTGTTTCCTTGGTCACAGTAATTGGTTCAGGGAAGACATGTGACCTAACCTGGCCAGTGAGAACCAACCCTGAGACATTTGCTGCAACTAAAGAAAAAGGTTCTTTATTTCTACTGGAGTTGCCCAGCTGGTGGGAGGTGAGCTGGTCACCAGGAAAGAAGAGGCTTTATGAGATGAAAGTTTATACAGAAGAAAGCAGAAATGAAAATTTGTGAAAGACAGTTCTGACATCAGCACTTGGGTACCTGGATCCAGCCGTACATGAACTCCACTTTAATCTCAGAACCATTATGGGATTTTTTGGCTGTTGCTGTTGTTGTTAAATATTACTTTATTCATTTACTTTGTGCTTAGATTGGTGTGAATTGATTTTAGCTGCTTTCACCCAAAAAGAAAGAATCTTGATAAACAGAGAAAATATCTCCCACGCTCCAGTGTGGAGGCATGTGGAGTATGAGAAAACAAGAGGCCTAAATTAGAAAGGGCTGCAGGGGAAGCAGTATCCTACACGAAGAAGTAGGGGCTATGCAAGACACAGCAGAGAGCCAATGTGAGGATCTACAGGACCCAAGGAAAACTGGCACTTGTTAAACACACATCAAAACAGAATTTACAAATACGTATGGATGCACCAGGCATCTATGATCTAGGTGAGCATGAAGCTTCACTCGGTGCTTCCTGGCAGCTAAGGCAATAGGGGAAATGTGTTCATTGAAATGGTTTCCCATTTTTGCTGAATGGATGTGTTCTTGTTTGTCTTGAGAAACAAGGTTTGTTCCTGGAACGGAAGTTTAGCAGAGACCTTTTTGTTATTAAAATGTAGAGTGATCTGAGCCACCAGGGACCATGGGAGCTCTGTGGAGGTGTCTCACCCAGCCTCTCAAGAAGGTTTCCTAAGGAGGAGACATCTGAATGAATAGGATGAATAGCAGTTAGGAAGGTAAAGAGAGGGCTAGGGAAAAGTACTCTGGACAGAGGGAAGAGAATATAATGGTGCGGAGGCAAGAGAGCTTGGTACCATGAGGGACCTGAGAAGGAGACTGCCTGCAACCTGGAGCGTAAAGAGAAGAGGTGGGAGGTGATGCTGGAGTGGTGCATGCAGGTGAGATAGAAGCAGGTCTGAAAGGCATTGAAGAAGACTGGGCGATCTCCTGAGGGCACTAGGGAGCCATGGCAGAGTTTTGAGCAGGACAGGAACACAATGTGTGCCTTATAAAGATTCCTCTGGTTGCTCTGTGGAGAGCGGATGGTGGGGTGAGACAGGAGGTCAGAGAACAGGAAGGAGGCTGGGTATAAAGAAGACCGGGGCCAGGGCAGGAGCCATGGGGGGTGAAGGAGAGGAGATGGATTGAAGAGATATTGAGGTTCACATATCAACACATCATCAATATATCAATATGAATAACAAACTGTGGTATACCCATATGGTGAACACTGTTCGGCAAGAAAAAGGATGAACTATTGATACACATCCGACATGGATGAATCTCAAGATCATTACGCTGAATGAAAGAAGCCAGACACAAAAGGAAGTATGCTATGTGATTTCAATTACATTAAGTTCCAGAATGGGCCAGGCTGATCGCAGGTGGGAAAAAAAAAATCAGGACAGTGGTTCCTTATCTTGACAGATTTTGGGTTACAAAGGTATATGCATTTGTCAAAACTCAGCAAATTGTACTCTTAAGATTTGTGCATCTTGTTATATGTAAGTTTTATCTCAAAAGAGAAAAATCTGAAGAGCAAACAAATATTGATAGATAGGCCGAAGGACTCAGGGGACAGAGTGCTAAATATACAGGAGGAGCTGTTGTAGGCACTGGGGATACGGTGGTGAACAAGACAGGTTAAGATCCCTGACCTGCCTTCATGGAACTTACACTCTATTTGGGCAAAATGACTATACACAGAAACGTAAGTGAAATATACAGCACATTATAACAAGTACTATAGAAAGATATAACCCAGAGAATGGAGGGCGTAGTGATTTTTGGCAGTGGGAGCTATAATATTAAATGGTTTGGTTGTGGAAGAGCTTAATGAGAAGGTGACATCTGAGCAAAGACTTGAAGATGAGGACGGGGGAAACCCCATGGATTTCTGGGAGAAGAGTGTGCTAAACGAAGAAACAGCAAGTGCAAAGGTCCTGAGGTTGGACTGGCCCATAAGTTCAGGGATCAGCAAGGAGACCAGTGTGGCTAGAGCAGAGGGATGGATGGGGAGAGTGGGAGATGAGGTCAGAAAAGGTGGTGTGGGGTATGAGGTGGACAGCAGTATGGGAAGATCATGTAGGATGGGTTTTTAGGTTACGTGTGGACCTTGGCTTTCACTCAGAGGGTGATGGGAGCATGGGAGGCTTTTGAACAGGGACATGACATCTGGGTTAGGTTTGAATGAAGTCCTCGTTCCCTTCAGGTGGGAAAGAATTGGAAGCTCTCTCGTTTACAAAACAAACCATCCCATGGAGAGATTTATTTTGCTCATGAATTGCCATCTGGGCAGGGCTCTGCGCAGACAGCTCACCTCCACCCAACTGGCATCAGCAGGGGCTGCTCAAAGGCAGTGGGCTGGCATGATCTGCAGCTCCCCCACTCACCTGCTTGTTGTTGCTGCTCTCAGCTGGGACCTCACCTGTGGGCTGTGGCTGGAACCTCCGCAAGCGACCTTTCCACGTGGTCGCTTGGGCTTTCCCACATCATGGCAGCTGGGGCCCCAGGAGGGAGGGAGGGAGGAAGATCTATCGAGGGAACAGGCAGGAACCGTGTCTCCTTTATGACCTACACCTGGAAGCCATGCAGTGTCACCTCCATGCCCCTTTCTCAAGTCAGTCACGAGGTCCTGCCCAGCTTCCAGGGGAGGAAGAGACTCCACTTCCTGATGGATAGGGGCAAGCTTGCACAAGGAAGAGCGCGTGGGACTCAAAATATTCCTGTGGCCATTTGGCAGGGGGAATATCAGCCACACTCCTCATAAGACCATCTTGGAGCTCTGCCTAGGAGCAGCCCCAGGGTGGGGGGGAGGGTGGAGTCTTGAGCTTTGAGATACCAGAGAAGGAACAGGGGGATAGGGTCCCCAGAACTGTGCACACACCCAAATCTGATAAGTCAGGATCTCTGGCCACTCTCTCCTGTACATCTGCTCAGACATTTTACCCCTGGTGTTCACCTCCCTATGTTCACCCTCCCTGCTGCTGGAGACAGGCGGGAGTTGCTTCTAACCTCTTTTTTTTTTTTTTTTTAAGGTTTTATTTATTTGACACAGAGAGAGAGAGCAAGCGCGTACGTAGGGGGGAGCAGCAGAGGGAGAGGGAGAAGCAGGCTCCCCGCTAAGCAGGGAGCCCGATGCGGGGCTTGATCCCAGAACCCCGAGATCATGACCCGAGCCGAAGGCAGATGCTCAACCGACTGAGCCACCCAGGCGCCCCTGCTCCTAACCTCTTTATGGCTACCTCTTGTGGTCTGATTCTCTCTCCACTCTCCCTTCCCCGGACTCTGACTCCTAATCATATGGGTTTATAAAGGCCAGCTGGCATTCCTGGAATGCTGCCAGGGGCAGAAAATCCCTCCAACCTCGAGCCAAGACTAACCTGGAATTAGATGATGGAAATAAACAGCACGGGTCAGAAGTATCATGCACCGCTCCTGGGCCAAGTGCCGTACTAAGCCCTTCGCATTCCTGCTCTTACTAGAACATCACGACAACCCCATCAGGTATTTCCCCTGTAGTATTACCATCCAGGGCACTGGTGCCTGCCTGCCTGGGTTCAAATCTTGGATCCCTCGCTTGCCAGCTGTGTGACCTTGGGCAAGTTACTTAACTTCTCTGCGACTCAGAGAGTCATTTCCGAAAAATGCATTTGATAAAAACCACACTGTCACCCGGGGTAGAGTGGATTATTGTCTCCCGATCTCCATTTCCTCCTTGTTATAGAACCGCACATCCATGATTTCACTATGTGCCCATGGAGGCCCTCCTGAGTAAATCACATACATTCCCTGGCCCATGTGGTCATGTGACATCCATCGCTTGGCCAACGAGATGGGAAAGATGCTGCTGTCCTTACACACACACCAAAGACTCCACCAAACGTGATGTGCCTCCTGCTGGGAGGACACAGCAGCGCCCATGAAATACTTCCGCCACAGTAACCGAACCTGAATCAGATCAAGCTTCCGGATATAACTATCCATTCATAGGAAAGACAGTGGACAGAAGAACACATTAAACAACACTATGAAAAAACAATCAGCCAGATGGAGAGTGCGGGAAACCCTAGACCAGCACTGTCCAGTAGAACTTCCCACGATGATGGAAATGTTCTCTGTCTGTGCCATCCAGTATGGTAGCCACTGGCCCCGTGTGACTACTGAGCCCTTGAAATGTACGCAGTGTGACCGAGGAACTGAATTTTTTATTTTTAGTTTCTGGGGTAGCTCCTTCTTTGCTTTTTTTTTTTTTTAAGATTTATTTATTTATTTACTTATTTTAAGATTTTATTTATTTATTTGAGAGAGAGAGACTGAGAGAGAGAGCACATGAGAGGGGGGAGGGTTGGGAGGGTCAGAGGCAGAAGCAGACTCCCTGCCAAGCAGGGAGCCCGATGCGGGACTCGATCCAGGGACTCCAGGATCATGACCTGAGCCGAAGGCAGTCGCCCAACCAACTGAGCCACCCAGGCGCCCTATTTATTTATTTTTTAAAGATTTTATTTATTTGACACAGAGAGAGAGAGACAGCTAGAGCGGGAACACAAGCAGGGGGAGCGGGAGAGGGAGAAGCAGGCCCCCGGCTGAGCAGGGAGCCCGATGTGGGGCTCGATCCCAGGACCCCGGGATCATGACCTGAGCCAAAGGCAGACACCCAACGACTGAGCCACCCAGGCGCCCCATGATTTATTTATTTATTTTAGAAAGAGAGAGGGAGAGCACGAGGGAGTGGGGGGAGGGGCAGAGGGAGAGAATCTCAAGCAGACTCCCCGCTGAGCGCAGAGCCCCCCACGACCCTGAGATCACGATCTAAGCCAAAACCAAGAGCTGGACACTCAACTGACTGAGCCACGCAGGCGCCCCAGAGGCAGCTCGCTCTTTATCTTTTTCTATTGAGGTGAAATTCACATACCATAAAATGAACCGTTTTAAAGTGTATAATTCGGCGACATTGAGTATGTTCATGATGCTGTGCACTCGTCACCTGTATGCAGTCCCAAAACACTTTCATCTGCCCAAAAGAAAACCCGTCCCTCTCAGCCCTGCCCCCTCCAGCCCCTGGCCACCACCACCCTACTCTTCGTCTCTGTGGATTTACGTATTTTAGGCATCTCATATAAATGGGAGTCGCACGCACACTATGTGGCCTTTTGTGTCTGGCTTCTTTCACGGAGCACAGCGTTTGCAAGGTTCCGGCAGTAACGCATGGTGTCGCGGGTATCACGACTTCATTGCTTTGCATGGGTGTTACTGCGTTATGCCATTGTTTGGCTCTTTCACATGTTGCTGATCCATTCATCAGCTGATAGACATTTGTGTTTGCTTCTATCTTGTGGTCCTTATGAATGACGCCACGGTGAACGTTCACGGACAAGTATTTGCTTGAACGCCTGTTTTCGGTTCTTTGGGGGTACATGCCTGGAAGGTGGAATTGCTGCTATTTCTAACTTTTGGAGGAACTGCCAAACTGTTTTCCACAGCGGCTGTGCCACTTTATATTCCCACTAGCAATGAACAAGGGTTCCGATACGTCCACATCCTCACTAACATAAGGGCTATGGATCCATGATGATGGGGGAGAGAGAAGGACCCCCTTCTTCTGCTTGTAAGTTAATTGTCCACTAGGCACCGCCCCCCCCCCACAGGATCAGGCGTTCCTGAATTAAATTGGGATTAAACTGTGTCTACCTCTTTTCTTCTCTGAATTGATGATAGAAGGCTGCCTTCTGTTCTTCTAGCTTGCCGAGTGCCTGCCTTAGAAGGATGGCAGTGGATCCCAAGAATTGGGGGAGGGGATCGGAACAGGCCAGTGGTTAAGCACACTCAGTCTGAAGTTTATGAGGCCTGGGTCAAATCCAGGGTCTGCCAACTTTTTTTTTAAAGATTTTATTTATTTATTTGAGACAGACAGAGAGAGATAGAGCACAAGTGGAGGAGGATCAGAGAGAGGGAGAGGCAGACTCCCCGCTGAGCAGAGAGCCCGATGTGGGGCTCGATCCCAGGACCCTGAGATCATGACCTGAGCTGAAGACAGACGCTTAACCGACTGAGCCACCAAGGCACTCCCTTTTTTTGAGAGAGAGAGAAAGAGAAAGAGAGAGCGAAAGGGGAGGAGCAGAGGGAAAGGGAGAGAGAATCCCAAGTAGGCTCCATGCCCAGCGGAGCCCGGCGTGGGGCTCGATCTCACAACACTGAGACCATAACCTGAGCTGAAATCAAGATGTGGCCGCTTACCCTACTGAGCCACCCAGGCGCCCCAAAGTTACATAGTATCTTGATGACTCAGTTTTCCTCATCTGCAGGGTGAAGATATAGTAGTCCCTATGTCTCAGAGACTGTGATGTGGGTTTAATGAGAGCAGGCATGTGAGTGCTTAGCACAGTGCCCCACACGTGGTAAGCTCAAGTATCAGGTGCCATTCGCTTGCTCATTCATTCAGGCATTTATGATTCATCTATTCTCCGCCCGATGGAGAGGACACAGGATTTCACCAGAACTGCCCCTGCTGGGCAAGGAGCTCCAGTCTGAAGGGTGGATGGAAAAGGCTCAGACAGGCACTTTCGCGACCCACGTGTCCACATGCAAACATGTCATGTGTGTGTCGACATCACACATGTAGGTGTCACAAAACAGGCTGCCGTTAACACACATCCATATCAACCGCCGTGGATTCTGACACATACGCGTGTTGTAGCTCAAGATTGAGCTCTGTGTCTTAGCCTTCGGCACACCTTGATTACTAGCATGCCTGTCGATGTTGGCACGTGGATGCATGTTAGCACCAGCGCATATCTGGGTTCTGCAAATAAGGGTACCTGCTCACATTCACGTCTATGGTCACACGCATGTCACAGTTCCCTGTACAGATGCTGATGTGTATGTTTGTGTTGGTACAGGTAAGTGCCCGGGACACTGGGATGATGGATGGACGCTGTGGCCCAAGTCCCCGCCCTCCCCTCCTGCTCACTTCCTCAGCGCCCTGGCGCCCCCTGCAAGAGAATCTCTCACTAGACTCTGCGGGGCCAGGGAGTTCCCCCCCCAAGAGCCCTGATCCCCCCACCTCACCTGCTCACACCTTTCAGAGTTCAGCGAGCAGCCTCAGGAGCCAGGGCGCCCCCAGGAGGTGTATGTAAACCTAAGGTTTCTGGCAACTGGTGGCTGGGATCAGGGACCCTAGGCCTCTTGTGATGCACTGGGCAGCCCTGATGAGGTGGGGTTTCCTGGGTCCTGCTGGAGTCTGCTTGTGCAGGAGGAATCTGTTCCTGTCAGAGGCTACAGCGGCTCCCATTATATATCTAAACAGCAAGAATTTTGCACTATTTTCATCTGCTCTGAATTTTCCAGAGGAGCAAGTCCATGTGAATCAAGGGAAGATCATACCCTGTTTGGGGCAGAAGCTGGTATTGGGAGTGTTCGCCATTTCAAAGAATCCGATCATTGATGTCTCCCCTCATCGTGGTATTTGAACCCCAGACAATCTAGCTGGCCACTCTGCTCTGACTTCTCCTGTAGTCCACATGGACAGATCAATGTTCTTGCTTAGCCCTTATTCCAACATGTCAACGATAAATAAAATAGACATTTCACTGACTCTTGTCTTTTTTTTTTTTTTAAGATTTTATTTATTTATTTGACAGAGAGAGACACAGTGAGAGGGGGAACACAAGCAGGGGGAGTGGGAGAGGGAGAAGCAGGCTTCCTGTGGAGCAGGGAGCCCAATGCGGGGCTCGATCCCAGGACCCTGGGATCATGACCTGAGCCGAAGGCAGACGCTTAACGGCTGAGCCACCCAGGCGCCCCTCACTGACTCTTGTCTTATTCACCCGAAATCTAAACGTGTAATTCACCAAAAGCAGGGACAGCTGGCTCTGTTACGTCTGTGAGCATTGAGCTAATGGAGCACTTCCTATTCCTTATAAATTACAGGCTCTCCATCAGCCACTCATGATTCCACGATCCAAATACCTCTGAAAAAGGAAAGACTGTTGTCTAATTTGATGGCAAAGCCTGACCTGACACAGGCTCTTCTTGGTAATCTCTATACACCCCACTTTGAGGTGAAGAGCCACATTTCCCTGCCATAATACTGAAGAGCTTGAATCCAGGAGCCACCCTGACCCCAGCTGGGCTGTTAGAGCCTAGGCACTGTGTATGTACGCCGCCCTTCTAAAATCTAACCACCTCCTCGATCCTTAAACGCATGTGTCTGGTGAAGGACAGAAGATTGTATTTTTCCTTTGTTTCTTCTCTATATTACAGACAATATATCCCAATGAATTTTAGAGATCATATGCATGGGTAAGGTGGGCTGTGTACGGATTTCATTTCACGATAATAAAAGGATATTATAAAATATCTATTTTTATTTTTTCTAAGATTTTATTTATTTGACAGAGAGAGAGAGAGAGCACAAGCAGGGGGAGCGGCAGGCAGAGGGAGAAGCAGGCTCCTTGCTGAGCAAGGAGCCCAATGCGGGGCTCGATCTCAGGACCCTGGGATCATGACCTTGATCAAAGGCAGACACTTAACCGACTGAATCACCCAGGCGCTCCTAAAATATCTGTTTTTTTTTAAAGAAGGGTACTGGATTGAATGGAGTTGAGAACTGAAGTTTTAAGCCAGTGGTTCCCAAAGTATGGTCTACAGACCCCTGGCGGTCTCTAAGATCCATCCATGGGATCCTCAAGGTCAAAACTATTCTCATAATAATTCTAAGATGTTATTTGCGTATTGTTTTCCCCAGAGCGCAGGGAGGTTTCTCAGAGGCTATGTGATATGTGATGATGTCATTGCTCTGACAGTAATGTAATGGATTTATTATTGCTATTTCAAAATGAATAAGTAGATCTTTAAAAACCTTGTTTAAATTCATGTAACGTAAATACAGCTAGCCATCCAGTGGCATGCTAGTGCCAGCCCCTACTGACCCGCAGACCCAACTGTTAAATTTTCGGGATCACGTGAGCCAGTTGTTAGAACTTCGGTAGCTTGCAATGGGCCATGGTGGGAGTATTTACACTGGGGAAACACCACATCACGGGGTTACTTTTCCTTCAGACAGCTGGTTTACCCATACACCACCCTGTATACAACCTGCATAACTTTGGGGGTCCTCAATAATTTTTAAGAATATAAAGGAGTTCAGGGGCGCCTGGGTGGCTCAGTTGGTTAAGCGACTGCCTTTGGCTCAGGCCATGATCCTGGAGTCCCGGGATCGAGTCCCGCATCGGGCTCGCTGCTCGGCGGGGAGTCTGCTTCTCCCTCTGACCCTCCTCCCTCTCATGCTCTCTGTCTCTCATTCTCTCTGTCTCAAATAAATTAAAAAAAAAAAAAAAGAATATAAAGGAGTTCAGAACCTCTGGTCTATCTAAACTAAAAACCAGTCAAGCCCTAACCTAACCTGAGGTGCCCTCTAGTGGTAGAAATTAGGGTGGATGTGACGATCTACACACTGCTACACCTGAAGGGGGTGTGCGTGTGTGTGTGTGTGTGTGTGTGTGTGTGTAGAAATAGCAACAAAAAAAGGCCACATCGGTTAAATATTTTTAGTGGCTTGATTTTACATTTTTTAAAGATTTATTTTAAGGAATCTCCACATCCAGGGTGGGGAACTCACAACCCTGAGGTCAAGAATCGCATGCTCTATTGACTGAGCCAGCGAGGCGCCCCTGATTTTACATTTTAATTATCGGTTTGTTGAAAGATGATGTGCCAGGGACTATTACAAGCTATTTCACATCACCAAACTCAATCTTCACGTCTATCCTGTGAGTAAATATTATTACCTCACTTTTGTTTCCTGAGCCATTCGAGGGTAAGTGGCCAGTGTCATGCCTCATCACCTCACCTCTGAATCCCTGGCGTGTTACTGCTGGAAACAAGGGCACCTCTCCTACTTATGTGTACTTGTGACTTCTCCTCCACCTCTTGCGCCGCTCAAATTTCTTCCCACCCTCATCTTGCCCGGGCCTCTCATTCTCTCGGCCTGTCCACCACAAAACACCCCACTGGACTCCTTGCTCTTGCCTTTGGAATGGGTCAGCACAGAATAGCCTGGTTTAAAGAACTCAAGAGGGAGGCAGCTGTTAGAAACTTTGAACCTGTCAGGGAGAATCACCTGTGTGTCCCTCCTCCCTCGGGAACCCTCACTCTCCACTAGGACCTCGTGGCTCTATCTCTGGGTGGGCCTGGGATACTCTGATGAGATCTTCTTGCACTGTGATAAGTGAGAGCCACAGGCCAGGGTCTAAGGAACCAGGAGCGGAGGCCTGGGAGGGAGACCAAGGGCCTGAAGGAGAAGGAGTGGCAGCTCAGACAGACGCTGGAAGAGATGCGGGGGGGGGGCAGGCCCAGAGGCACGTGGGTCCCAGCTCTAGTTCTGGCCCTGTTCACCCTACTGCTGGGGGAGGGGAGGGCGCAGCAAGGCTGGAATTGCACAGAGAGGTGAGGCTTCCCTGAGGCTGCTCCAGGTACGCCACACTCAGGTGGAAGAGAGGACATACCCTCTGAGCTGGAGTCTCATTGGATCGAGAAGGTCAGGGACAGTGAGGTGACAGGTCACTGCCTGGGGTGGGCCAAGCCTTCACTCCCACCAGGCAATTCAGGGCTCTGGGCTCCAGGGAGGCCTCAGTACTAGAGGCTTCTAGCACTTGGGCTACAAGGGGCGGGACTTCCTCACCTTTGCCCTGGGGCCCCTCTTGTCGATGGTGGCCTCACTTTCCTCCGAGTGCATCAGGAAACTCTGGGAGACACAAGGCCTCAGAGCTGATCTGGTTAAGGCTTTCCTGCATGAGACTTGGCCTGCCCAACTCCAGAGATACCTGGTCTCCAGCAGGGGCCTCCTAGAGAATACAGCACTGACAGGACAGTGGACCCAGGAGGAGGGTCCACTGAGTTTGCCCTGGTTCCTACAAGGACAGTAACTTTCCTGTTGTTCTCTGAGTGGCTGTTCTCCTCTGGCCCTGAGAAAGGGTCCAGGTTGCTGGAGGCAGTCAGTGTAAGAGCCTGGTATGAAGAAGGGTCCACTGGCTATAATCGCAGCCCATTTCAAGGCGGCCTCCAGGGCACCAAGCTCAGCGGGATGTCCGTGCTGCTCCAGCGATGCTCCTCTGGCTGAATCCACTCTGGCTGCCATATTATGTTCTGTATTAGCTCCCAACCGGGCTGGCTCCCTCTTAGGGCTTCCGCCAAGTGGTTCACACAGAGATGTCTCCCCACCTCAAAGTCGGTATCCCAGAAAATCAGGGTCTTGGAGAGAAAAGGTTTCTCTCTCTCCTGCTTGCCTGTGGCCTGAGGTCTGAGACCCAGGCCCACACCTGGGGACCCTCTGCTTCTCCAGTTGGAGGATCATCAATGGGTCTGGAAGACACCCCTCACCCACCCGCCCACATGGGTGTGTCCTTAGGCTGTGGCACCCTCTAACAGTTCAGTCAGGACTCAGCCACCTAACCATTTGCAGGTAGTACCATCCACCTCCACGTAATAAAGGGGAAGACTCCATTTTTGATGTTAGATCCTGACAGCTTCAGCCCCCCATTCTCCCACTTCTGCTGCACATGGGCAGGCCTATAGGAGAGCCAACATGCTCCCTCCCTTGGTACCAACAGCAACTTCCAACCACATAAACCCATCCCACATCCAGGAACCCTCACTGACCCCAAGTCCCAGCCCCAAAGACCAAAGCCACCCTTCACCTCATCTCACGTGGCCTTCCCTCCAGACCTCTCATGAGCCTGCTCCTTACAGAGGGTTCCTGTTGCTGTCTATGTGCACAATCAACTTTATTTTGCACTCATGGGCACCTGTGTGTCATCTGTCCCACACCAATATAAGATTCCTGGGCAGGAGTTGTCCAGCCTCCCAACAGGAGACACTAGACCCTCAAATAAAAAGCTCCACAACCAGCTGCCCTCTTGCCCCCCATCCCAGCCCTCACCCCTCTGGTTGTCACTGTTTGGGGACTAGTTGACTCATCTGTACTGGTCCTAGAGCTCTATGAGGACAAGGACTAGGGCTGCCCTGGTCAACGCCACGTACCCAGTTGTTGGGGATTCTGTTTCTCTCCTCAGGATGCTCAGGGTCTCAGAGGAAAGAAGAGTATCTCCCAACCCCCATCCTGGGGTTGGGGTCTTCTCTCCCCCCTGGGTCCCAGGATACAAGGAAGACCCCAGCAGGAGTCCCCTGCAGGTCACAGATATGGGCTGGGCTGCCACTCCCAGCCCACCTCCCTCAGTCCGGGGCCAGCCCCTCCAGAAAGGACAGGAAGGTTCTGACCTCAGACACCCCTGGACAGGCCCCCAGTGCAATATTCCCACAGCTCTTGGGTCCGGCTGGCAGATCGGTACTTTTGGAAGGTGAAACAGAAAAGGACGTTTCCTTTCCTCCCGTCACTGGCTTCCCCACTGGCTTCCCACTTTGCTCCAGGAGGAAGTAGCCAATTCTCCCTCCTGTTCTCCCTCCTGGCCGCGTGAGGGCATTATTTCCATCATAGCTCAGACGCAGCACCCCCAACCCTCCCCCCACCCTCGCCAGGTGAAAAGCAGGAAGTACCTCTTCACACCCACTTGCACAAGAATATTCACAGCAGAATTATTCCTAATAGCCTCAAACTGGAAACCTACATGTCTATCACCTGATGAATGGGTGTTGTGTGGGTCTCAGATTCCAACAGTGATGCTACCTGCTAGGAATGCCTGAGGCACTCACCTGGGCCCATACGTGTGTGCGGGTGAGCCCCCCACAAGCATTTCCCCAACCGGAGCCAATGCTGTGGCTGGACCAGCCCTTGTGGTTCTTATTAAGATCACAGGGCACACCTAAGCAACAACCACCAGAGAACTCTGAATAAGACTGATCGCTCGCGGGGCGCCTGGGTGGCTCAGTCGTTAAGCGTCTGCCTTCGGCTCAGGTCATGATCCCAGGGTGCTGGGATCGAGCCCTGCATCGGGCTCCCTGCTCTGCGGGAAGCCTGCTTCTCCCTCTCCCACTCCCTCTGCTTGTGTTCCTTCTCTCGCTGTGTCTCTCTCTGTCAAATAAATAAATAAAAATCTAAAAAAAAAAAAAAAAAAAGACTGATCGCTCGCAAGTCCTGGGGGGTACATGGCATGCCTGGGGCCACAGAGTGAGGTCCCAGCTAGCGAGAGAGGGAAGATGCATGCACCCGGGGGCTCCGCCTCTGTTAGGGGCTGAGGATGGAGTGTCTAGGGTTTCACAGGTTCACTCTTTATTGGAGAATTTAAAGCATAAGAAGGTCACTCAAGCAGCCCACTATCTCGGTTACCCCAGAGTTTCTAAAGGCCAACTCCATAGTTGGAGGTAGACTGATTTCTTATCTGGTCATTTTTTTCCTCTGGAATTCCGTATTTCTAATTCCACTCTCCCACACAGAAACCAGGGTTCCTCCCAAGACATCAGTGGACGTGATCATGTGCTTAGTCCTACACACAAAACGATTATGCCATAGGAAGATTTTTGTTTGGACAGTCTGAATCACTGATGTTTCTCATATGTCGTCATAAAGCAATTGTTACCACTTTGTTTTAATCTTATTATCCTGTATTTACTCTTAATATTTGTGTTGCTTTGACATTCTCATCCAGCTCAATTTATGACTTTTTGAATGATGTAAAGCTGGGATCTAAATATTTTCTTTCAGTTAGGAGCCCATTGGCCAATGCAGCTGGCCCCCACACCACCACTTACTGGCTGATGGGGCACAAGCGGTGAGGCCAGCCTTGGGTTTGGGATTCCAGGAGAGGCGAATTTTTTTCTCCCTAGGGTAGGCGATTCCTGTCTGGTCCACGCTCAGTGCAGCCCTGCCCCACGCCCGATGCCCGCCAGGGGGCGCGGCGGCTCCGTCCTCCCTCCCCTGGGCAGGTGGAGACAGGTGGGACTCAGGCTCAGCACTGATGCCTCCTTCCCTGTGCATCCTGCATGTCCCAACTCTCCGTCCCATACCCGGGGGTCCCATACAGATGCAAGAACCCCGAGCCTTGTGATGAAGATAGGATTTTATTCAATGAAACCAGGAGATCATGGTGAGTATCTTGAAGTTTGTTCATAGGTGGAAAAAGTGTGTATACCTTGCCACCTCTGGAAGCAGAGAAGGGACCCCACGTTCACCATTTCTGACGTTTCCCAAACCTTCAAGCTCCAAGGATGACAGTCCACGTAAAATTGCAAAATTTATGAAGGGCCTTGTGTTTTGCATCTGGCAAGAAAAGGGCTTAAGTCGTGAAAAATGTGTCAGACACGGGTACCCCGTGCCAGCCTGGGGATTGTGCCTAATGAATTTGGCTGTAGGGGTAAGTGTCGGGGGTCAGGGCCCTGGGGACTTCCCAGAGCGAACTCATCCCTCACGACTGTCCAGAATCAGAGAAAGGGGAACAGTCGCCCTACACAGGATAGATAGATTCAGGCTGAGTGTCTCCTGTTCCCAAACACCACTCCATGTCCCAGATCTAATTTAGATTTACAAAGTAGAATCCAGCAGGTCCTCTGGTCACCTGATCCTCTGTCTGCTGACACTGAAGGACAGAGAAAGTGAGCAAGAGAGAGAGAGACAGAGATGGAGGGACACACAGAACAGAACGTGGGCAGGGACCCAAGAAGGACATGCTCCCCTCCCACCCCACATCGCCCCTGTTTCTGACCTGCTCTCTCCAGCCTCTGTACCGCAGAGCAGTGTTCTCCTAACTATGGATCTCACCATGTTAGTAGGTGATAGAACCACTTGAGTTGGTCATGAATGAGATATCGTTTTTATTTTTTAAAGATTTTTTTTATTTGAGAGAGAGCAAGAGAGAGCATGAGCTGGGGGGAAAGGCAGATGGAGAGGGAGAGGCAGACTCCCCACTGAGCATGGAGTCCAACACGGGGCTCAATCCTAGGACCCTGGTATCATGACCCAAGCGGAAGGCAGATGCTTAACGACTGAACCACCCAGGCTACTTTCTGACCAATTTTCAGAAAGCCAGTATGTCAGGACAGACATGTGGAGTTAGATACACCCTGAACACAGTGCTTTCATCCATCCATCCATCCATCCATCCATCCATCCATCCATCCATCCATTCACTCAGTATTCCCCAAGCACCTGCTCTGTCACCAGCCCTGTGCTAGTCGGTGCTGGGGACACAGTAGTGACTTAGCCCCAGGCCCTGTCCTTCTGGTTCTTATGCCCAGTGGGGGACATAGGCTACCCCAAACAATAGTGACCCATACATAGTGAGTAGGGTTGGGAAGGAGGGCCAAGGGCATCAGGGATGGCTTCCTGGAGGAAGGGACATCTGAGCTATGACTTTGAGTGAGCAAGAACCGACTGTTTCAGTGGGGCTCAGCCCTAGTTGGGCAGAGGGCAGGGCCAGTCACCCTCTGGGCCTCAGTGAGGATTTTGGACTTAACTTTACAGGGTCCTCAGCAGGGGTGGAAGTGGTAAGGTTTCAGTCTGTGATTGATCCCGGTGTCTGTCTCCTGTGAGGGGAGTGGACAGGAGGATTGAGACAGGAGGCAGGAAACCAGGGAGGAGGCTTCTGAAGCAGAAACAATTGTGCAATTACCAGAGTCCTCCCCATTGGGTGGGGGACAGCACGTTCCCCTCCCAGCCTCATTCTCCCCTGCTCTCCAGGTCTCCCCTCTCTTTAGCTAACTGCAAGGTAGAAAAGTGTTTTCCAAACTGTGGATCAGGACATTCGCTCAAAATGTAAAAGGAATTAGTGTCATGATGGGTACTTTAAAAATATAAAGAGAATAGACTAGAAATAGAATTGTATGCACTGCAGAGAATCTTGACCGTTACTGGTAATGAAACTTTCTTTTGGACTGTAAGCCATATAATGATGTAATATCTATTTTTCCTAGTGAGTTGCATACAAATGGTTAATAAGCACGGGACACCAGAGGCTCTAGGCACAAGCTTGCTCTTCTTTCCTAAGAGCCACTGATTTAGCTGCCCCATCACTTCTAAAAAATGGATTCAGGGGCGCCTGGGTGGCTCAGTCGGTTAAGTATCTGCCTTCGGCTCAGGTCATGATCCCGGGGTCCCAGGATCAAGCCCCACATCAGGCTCCCTGCTCAGCGGGGAGCCCGCTTCTCCCTCTGCCCTTCACCCCCCTCATGCTCTCGCTCTCTCTCAAATAAATAAAATCTTTAAAAATAAATAAAATAAGGGGCGCCTGGGTGGCTCAGTCGTTAAGCGTCTGCCTTCGGCTCAGGTCATGATCCCAGGGTCCTGGGATCGAGCCCCGCATCGGGCTCCCTGCTCCGTGGGAGGCCTGCTTCTCCCTCTTCCACTCCCCCTGCTTGTGTTCCCTCTCTCCCTATCTCTCTGTCAAATAAATAAATAAAATCTTTAATAAATAAATAAATAAATAAATAAATAAATAAATAAATAAATAAAATAAATAAATAAAAAATGGATTCACTCTCACATCCTTGGTCCCAGGTGTTTCCTGGGGAGGCTGAAGGCAGGCTCAACATAACCGTGAGTCTTCATGCCCCTCCCCTTCAGCAGCTTGGCCTCCTCTGTTGTCATGTGAGTCCAGTAGGTTCCCTAGGTGGGGGGTAAGGGTGTCTATCAAAGTCCCAGTATAAAGTCTCGGACCCAGCTCTGGGGCTGCTCTGCCCTCAACTGCTCTGGAGCCAAAAATCGAGAACCATGGTGCCCAGGATCTTTGGTAAGGATCCATGGGACACTCGGGTCCCAAACTTCTGTCTCGTCACATCCCTAATGTACCTCTGGACCTCAAACATAATGCTCTCTTGCCTGTTCAATTCTTGGCTTCCTACTTGGTAATCATCCCCAGGGGATCTCTGACTGCACCTCAGTCTCTCCCCTGACCTGCAACTATTAGACCCAGCCCTTCCTGGAGCCCTCCCTGCCACCCCGAGTCCGTGTCAACATCCACTCTGAGCTGTGGCCCACAGTGAAAGCAGCTCAGTGACATCATCTTCTGTACCCTGGTGCTAATACTCTCTCCAACAGGGCGCCTGGGTGGCTCAGTTGGTTGAGCGACTGCCTTCGGCTCAGGTCATGATCCTGGAGTCCCGGGATCGAGTTCCACATCAGGCTCCCTGCTCAGCAGGGAGTCTGCTTCTCCCTCTGACCCTCCTCCCTCTCATGCTCTCTGTCTCTCATTCTCTCTCTCGCAAATAAATAAAATCTTAAAAAAAAAAATTTAAAAAAATATTCTCTCCAACATTCTCATGCCCCTCTGCTTCTCAGCTACTGCCTTCCATTCTGAACTCCTGAGCTCAGGCTCGGAAGGACTTGCAGGTGAGAGCAGGTGTAGTGTGGAGGGAGGAGATGGTACCATGGATGGAGGTGGGGACTCCAGAGGTCCTAGGCTAATCCTTGGAATCCAGTCCAGCTCTGACTCCCCCGGATACTAGACTGGATGTAGCCGCTGGTGCTTAGGTATAGAGAGCCCTACAAACCTCTTAGAGCAGTGGTGAGGGGACCTTCCTACCCTCTAAATGGGCCTGCCTCTGTGGCTCCAGCTGCACCTTCTGCCTCTGCTTCCACTGTTTCCCCAAGTCCTTGAGCTCTCAGATCAGGCTGTTGGGAGGTGGAAGGTCCCAGGCATGAAGCCCAACTGCACCCGGATCTGTGCCCAAGTTAGGGGCTTATTCCAGTCCAGACTCAGGGAGGAAGGAGAAGTGGCTGGAGTTTTGTCATCTATGGTCCATCCAGATGAGCAATGCCTGCTGCATTCATAACACTTCCGTTTGGGTAACTACGTCTCTCTCACCTCCTTCCCTGTATTCCCTTCCCCTCCCCCCTCCCTTCGTGTCTCTCTCTCTCTCTCAAGTTGAAGGAAGAGTCGCCCAACCATCTTCCAGAATTGTTTTTTATCTGAGCCACCCTAGGATTGGAGCCAGAGGCCACCCCATACCCATTTAATGTTGCTCTCCATTCCCCCTTATCCTTATCCCTGGCAACCACCAATCCACAATCCGTCTCCATGGATTTTCCTATTATTTTAGACATTTCGTATGAAGGGAAGCAATCCTACCATATGTGACCTTTTACATTACTTTCATCTTTCACTTTGCATAATATTTTTGAGATTTATTGACACTGTAGAATTTATCAGTACTTCCTTCCTTTGTAGAGCTGAATAATATTCCACTGTGCATAGATCCCACAACTAGTTTATCCATTCATCTGTTAATGGACCTTTGGGCTGTTCCCATCTTTTGGCCACTGGGAATGGTGCTGTTACAAATATGTGTATACATGTATTTGTCTTGAGTACCTGTTGTCAGTTCTGTGGGGTAAGGACCTAGGAGCAGAATTGCTGGGTCAAATGGTAATTCTATGTTTAGCTCTTTGAGGAACTGTCAAACTGCTTCCCACTGCTGCTAAACCATTTTATGTTCCTATCGGCAATGTAACGAGAGTTCAGATTTCTCTACCTCCTCTCCATTCCTTGTTATTTTCCATTTTTCTTTTTATTACAGTCATCCTAGTGGGAGTGAAGTGATATCTTGTAGTTTTAATTTGCATTCCCTTTTGGAACAGTGATGAGCATTTCTTCGCGTGCTGATTGGCTGTCTCTACATCCTTTTTGGAAAAGTGCTCAGATACTTTTTCCACTTTTAAATTGGAGTATCTTTTCATTATTGAGTTGTAAGAGTTTTTCAGCATATTCTGGATACTCATCCCTTATCATATATGTGGTGTGCAAATATTTTTCTCCTATGACATGACTGTCTTTTCACATCCTTGATATTTTGTGTGTAGTACATAGGTTTTCAATTTTGACAAATTCTATTTTTTTGTCTCTTGGGCTTTTGATGTCATAGCTAAGAAAATGCTGCCTAAGCCAAAGTCCTTAAAATTTATTCCACTGTTTTCTGCTAAGAGTTTTATAGCATTGGTTCTTATATTTAGGTCTATGACCAATTTGAAGTTAATCTTTATGTACAGTATGTGGAAGGGATCCCTCTTGTTCTCCTTCTTTCTCTCCTCCATGTCCTTCTTAGTCTCTTTTTGCATACAGACACCCAGTTTTCCCAGCACCATTTGTTGAAAAGATTATTCTTTTCCTTATTTGTCATAGCACTTTTGTTGGAATTTAATTGACCATAAATATATGGGTTTATTTCTGGACTGTTGATCCTGTTCATTGATCTATATGTGCATCTCTTAGGTCATTACCACACTGAATTAACTACTGAGGCTTTGTAGTAAGCTTTAGGATCATGGAGCGTCAGTTCAACAATTTTGTTCCTCTTTGCTTTGGCTATTCGGAGTCCCTTACATTCTAATATGAACTTCAGGATCAGCTTGTTAATTTCTGCAGAGAAATGTGCTAGAATTGTGATAGGGGTTGCACCGAATTTATAGGTCTGGTACTTGGGAAATGTAGAAATACCAGGTGTTTTGTCGGGGAGAAAGTTTAAAATAAATGCAGAGAGCCACCCTCTCTGATTGCACCTTAACTCATAATGCCCAGTCGTGCCGAAGGCCAGCAGCATTCTAGAACCACAACATGGAGGGAACCTCAGAGATGCCTTCACTATCTGATACGCGGTAGCCCAGGAGGGGCCTGAGGTTACGGAGTAATGGGACATTTTCCATTTGCAAGTGTAGAAGATGAAACCATAGCCTCACCTCCTGTTTTATCCATATAATCCCACTGTTACCTGCCTCTACATGCTCTCAAAATAAAGACAACTGTGGAATACGTGAACCTAACGAATCACTACCCCAGTCATGTGAGTGCATCTATAAAAACCCTCATGCCCCATTCCTTCTTTCCCATCTCCTGTATCTCTCCAACTCCATCCACAGTCACGGGGAGTCCAAAAGCTGCAATACAGGTAAGGGGAGCTCCACTCCCAAGACCCATTCAAGCCCAATCATATCCCCAAAGCATCTCTGCACCCAAATTCTCTCCTTGTCAATCTCACCTCAGCTTCCTTCCTCTTGCTCTTCACCCTCTCAATATCTTTAACACCTGCCCCACCCCCTCTCCCAACTGGGAAACTTCATTGCATTCTTAGAAACCTAAGCTGTGCCATCCCAAGAGTTTTCCCTGCATTCTCTCCCCTTAAAGGGTCCAGGCTGCTCAGGCCCAGCTGTCTGGACTCTCACCTGCATCAGGAACTAGACCCTATGCAGAGATGGCCCCAAACTCAAGCCTGTAGAGCAAATCTGGGTGTAAGTCTTCCCCATACTGGCCTGTCCTCCCTGAGGTCCGTCCACCCAATGGCCACACTCCAGAAGCCCCATCCTCAACCTCCTTTCCCTCTCCTCCAGCTCCTGTCTGTGTGTTAGTCTTCCTTCTCCTCCAGTGCTCAAAGACAGTCACAGGTGAGTACAAGGATGGGGAAGAGTGAAGAGGGACAGGGTTCCCCTTGGGAAGTGGGGTCATGGTTCACAGAGCTCACACCAGCAATGTCTGCTCAGATGCCCCCACTGGCCCAGGGGCGTGGCTGTGCCATCAGGCGCCCAGGTGTGAGGACAAGCTCTACAACCCCTTGGAGCACTGCTGTCACAATGACACCATCCTGCCCCTGAATCAGACCAACTTTGTGGCCCCGACCGTACCTTCTGGCCCTGCCTTGAGCTCTGTTGTCCTGAGTCCTTTGAGGAGAAGTATGTTATAAAGTTGAAGGTTCTGGGTGTAAATGCTTGATGCTATTCCTCCCCCATCTCTGGGGACTGTGAGAGGTAAGGACCTTGCCCCTGGCTACGGAATGGGGGTAGGGGTGGGGGGAGAGAAAGGAGGCGGGGAGTTTGGGTGTCCAGGCCACTCCCCTTGAGGAAACCCTGCCCACTTAATCTCCAGCAGTGGTTCAACTCTTACATTCGTCTCCTTGCCTGCGCCTCGTAATTTCTTGGTTCCTCCTTCTTTGCAGCAGAAAGATGTTTTCTCGTTGAGAAAGATACCGAAGAAAATCAATTTCCCCCACGGCGGCTTGGAAAGGAAGGCTGGGGCAGGCATCGGAGTCTGTGCAGTGAAGAGCCTGGGGTCCACACCTTTGAGAGGCCTTGTCTGACTGCCATGTTCCCAAATGCTCCATTTTATGGTCTGCCCACTGTCTCAGTCTTTGCTCCTTGTCCTCCTGTCCCTCCATCCTCATTCTCCACCCTTGCTGATACGTGTTAAGTCAATCACCTCAGGGAGGTGCCCTGTCTCGGAGGTACCCTTGATTCTTGACTTGCTCTAGGAAACACCTTTTGCGATTAAATATCCATGGGCTTCTGTTGCAAAAATATGTTCTTCAGACTCTAACTTATCCAGAGAAGATTTTCCAGCAGGTACCGGACTTGCTTGTACTTCTTCTGTATGGCCTCCTAACTTAAGAGATATGACAGATGCCAGCAGGACTTGCTGGGCAACTCCTAGTTGCTGGGTTCATTATGCTTCAAGTCACTAATGACATGTCAGTATTTGCTTTATATATTTAGGTCCTCCGGTGTCAGGTACATAGCTATTTACAATAGTTATATACTCTGGATGAAGTGACTCTTTTATCCTTATAGTATGACCTTCTTTCTCTCTTGTTAGTTTGGGAGGGGACTTGGGGGGGGTTGGTCTCTTTTACAGTTTTTGACTTAAAGTCTATTTTGTCTTATATAAGTATAGCTAGCCCTGCTCTCTGTTGGCTTCATTTACACGAAATTTTCTTTTTCTGGGGCGCCTGGGTGGCTGAGTTGGTTGAGCGTCTGACTCTTGGTTTCAGCTCAGGTCATGATCTCAGGGTCATGAAGCCGAGCCCTGCATCCAGCTCCATGCTCAGCATGGAGTCTGCTTGAGATTCTCTCTCCCTCTGCCCCTCCCCTCACTCATGCTCATGGACTCTCTCTCTCAAAATAAAATAATAATAAAAAATTACCTTTTTCTGTGCCTCCGCTTTGAGCCCACATGTGTCCTTAAAGTTATTTTTAATACTTTTGTCCTTCAACCTTTATACTAAAGTACCTTGTGGACAGCATATAGTTGGGTCTGGTTTTATATCCATTCAGCCACTCCATGCCTTTTGATTTAGAAATTAATCTCTTTACACTTAAAGTAATTCCTGACTACTATGCCATCTTACTGTTTCATGGTTGATTTCTGGTTCCCTTGTTCCTTTCTTCCTCTGTTTTCGTTCTGAATTGATGATTTTCCATAATGGTATGCTGTGATTCCCTTCTCTTTATCTTATGTGAATCTACTTTAGGTTTTACTTCATGATTGCCATGAAGCTTACATAAGACATTTTATAGATGTAACAGTCTATTTAAAGCTGATAACAACTGAACTTTGAGGGCATACAAAAATTCTACCATTTTACTTCCCCTCCAACATTTTGTGTTTTTGATGACATAGCTTACCTCTTTTTGTATACTATATCCATTAACAAATTACTGTAGCTATAGTTATCTTTAACACTTTTGTCTTTTCACTTTAAACTAGAGTTAAGTGATTAACACACCATCATATTGCAGAATTAGAGTATTCTGAATCTGGCTCTATACAGTTGACCTTTGAACAATATAGGTTTGAACTGTGCAGGCTGACTTATACATGGGTTTTTATAAAAAAAAAATACAGTATAATGCTGTAAGTTTATTTTCTCTTCCTTATGACTTTCTTTTTTTTTTTTAATTTTTTTTATTTATTTATTCATGAAAGTCAGAGAGAGAGAGAGAGGCAGAGGCAGAGGCAGAGGCAGAGGGAGAGAAGCAGGCTCCCCGCCTAGCAGGGAGCCCGATGCGGGACTCCAGCCCAGGACCCTGGGATCATGACCTGAGCCGAAGGCAGACGCTTAACCATCTGAGCCACCCAGGCGCCCCTCCTTATGACTTTCTTAATAACATTTTCTTTTCTCTAGCTCACTTTATTTTAAGAATACAGTATATAATACATATAACAGACACAATATATGTGTCAATTAGCTGTTTATGTTATCAATAAGGCTTCCAGTCAAAAGTGGGCTATTAGTCGTTAAGTATGTTTTTATGTCACTGGTTAATGTCCTTTTACTTCTGCCTGAAATACTCCTTTCAGCATTTCTTGTAGGCAGGTCTACTGGTGATCAACTTTCTCAGCTTTTGTCTGGGAGTCTTTCTCTCACCTTATTTTCTGAGGGACACCTGTGCTGGGGAAAGTATTCTTGCTTGGCAGGTTTTTTCCTCCAGAACTTTGAATATAACATCCCATTCTCTTGTGGCTTGAAAAATTTAAGCTGAAAAATCCATTATAGCCTTATTTGTGAGGATTTTTTTTCTCTTGCTGCTTTTAAACTTATGTTGACCTTAAAAAAAAAAGAAATAAAATAAAATTCCCTCGATTTTAGGCAGTTTTATTAAAATGTGTTTTGGAGGCCATTTCTTTGGGTTGAAATTCTGGGGGTACTTATGAGCTTTGTGAACTTGGATGCCTGGCCCTACTATTATTATACTTAAGTTTATTTCTCTTTTAGTTCTGTCAGTAGTTAAGAGAAATAAATGAAATTAAGACTAGAAAGACAATACAAAAAAATCAATGAAATTAAGTTGGTTTTTTGGAAAACAAACAAACAGACACAATTGACAAACCTTTCACTGAACTAATGAAGAAAAAAAAGAGAGGACTCAAATAACAAAAGTATAAATGAATGAGGAGGTATTACAACTGACACCAGAAAAATACAGTGGCTCTTAAAAGACTAGTGTGAACAAGTATATGCCAACAATTTGGATAATCTAAAAGAAATTAATACATTTCTAGAAACATACAATCTACCGAGACTTAGTCATGAAGAAACAGAAATGATGAACAGACCAATAATGACCTGATGGTTTCAATGGTGAATCCTAACAAACATTTATTTATTTATTTATTTATTTATTTAGAGTAGGCTCCATGCCCAGCATGGAACCCAATGTGGGACTTGAACTCATGACCCTCAGATCAAGACCTGAGCTGAGATCAAGAGTCTGATGCTTAACTGACTGAGCCACCCAGGCAACCCCATCAACCATTTAAAGAAGAATTAACACCCATCCCTCTCAAACTCTTCCAAAAATCTGAAGGGGAGGGAATTATTTCCAAACTAATTTTACAAGAATAGCATGACCCAGATACCAAAGCCAGACAAGGACACTAAAAGAAAATTACAGACCAATATCCCTGATATAACAGATGCAAAAATCCTCAACAAAAACAGCAGCATATGACAACATATAAAAAGGATCATACACTATGATCAGATGGGATTTATTTTTTTTTTTAAGTTTTATTTATTTAAGTAATCTCTACACCCAATGTAGGGCCTGAACTCATGACCCCGAGATCAAGAGTTGCATGTTCTTCCAACTGAGCCAGCCAGGCGCCCCCAGATGGGATTTATTTTTGCAATGCAAAGATTGTTTAACATACGGAAGTCAAAAAAGTGACACACCACATTAACAAAATGAAGGACAAAAAAGAATAAATACACACACACACACACACACATATATGCAGAGAGATTTCTAAGAGACCTTCTGGTGGGAATGATGGTTCAACAGAGACACAGGTATTAAGATAGTGTGGAGGTCCTCTCTTGGGAGACATAAGAGGACAATTCTAAAAATATCTGTTTCAGTCTTGCAAAATACCATGCATTGGTTTCCAAAGCCAAGAGAATGAGACAGCCACCCATAGAATACATTTGTGAAATGTGGTCTTAACTTTCTGTGACTCTTTTCTTTTATGTTCAAGGGAAATGTATTTGTGGTAGAATTCTAGGTAGGGAAAATGCAGGCAGTTCATTGACTCAACACATTTATTGATCTGCCAACAATGTGGAATGCTAAATATAGCTTGTTTGATTTCCAAAAGGCAATGGGCCTCTAGTAAAGGGGCCCAGGTAGGATGAAATGGCCATCCTGGCTGCGATGTAGGGTGGAGTCAGGGGAAATATGAGGAATAGGGTAATATCAGTGGAGTGACAGGTGTGGGTGGGTTCAAAGGGTCTTTGGAATTATTTAGGCAGTTGTGCATGGCTTGTCTGAATCCAGTGACAGAAGTAACCAGTAGGAAGTGGGAATGGACTCAGAAAGAATTAGCATTGAAAAAAACAGGGACTGATGTTGCAGCTTAACTTAAAAGGGAAATCTGAAGTATGTGAAGGTTATCACAATCTTTGTTTGTTTGCTGTAACAGCAACAAACATTTACCAAACCACTAGGTTCTTGGCTGCAGGAGTACTTGTTATCAGAGTTCATTATCTGGGTCTTGCAATTACAAGACTTTGTGGGGAAATAAAGCTGTTGTCACAAAAATATTAAACTGACCGTTAATGCGGTAGTCCCCACCAAGCATGTCCCTGCTTACTACTAGTGTGAATCCTCTCTCATTACGGAAACTTCCTCGTAGGCCAGCCTCTTTGTGACCCTCTGATGCAAGGTGAAATTGCAGATCTTACAAAAGATGCTTGGTTACAAAAAGTCTTTGTAAGTGATGGGGAGAAAAGTGATGGAATCCCATCCAAATCCCTTGACCAACTGGGATCTGAGACACTAACTTTTGAAGAAATAAATATCCACAAGGATAATGGCACAATGAGCCTTCAAAAAAGTATGAGGTGAATATTGAAGGAGTTAAGAGAGGCCTTTGGGGACATCGTTGGCACCTTAGAATAATTTTGCAAAAATATGACTTAGGTTAGAAAAGTCAAATGTGAAATAATTTTGTGGGAAAAATTCTAATCCTTTCACCCACCTTCCCCACCAAAACAAACAAACAAACAAACAAAAAAAAACAAAAAAACACCAAAAAACCCATAATTTGATTCATTCTTTGTTACTCAAAGAATGAATCACATATTGCTATTATGATCTAAATTTTATTAAAGATAGGCCTATTTTCAAAATAAAGTTTTTTCCCCAATTTTTTTATTTTGGTAAAATACACATAACAAAATTTACCATCTTAACCATTTAGAAGTCCACAGTTTAGTGACATCAAGTACATTCATACTGCTGTGAAACCATCACCCAACTCCCAAAATGAAGGATAAAGTCATATGATCATCTCAATAGATAACAGAAAAGGCATTTGACAAAATTCAACACTCTTTCATGGTTTAAAAAAAAAAACTCTCAACAAATTAGGTATCAAGGGAATGTGCCTCAATATAATGAAGGCCGTATATGACAGGCCCAGGGATAACACCACACCCAATAGTGAAAGGTTGAAAGCTTCTAAGATCGAGAGCATGGCAAGGAGGCCTACTCCTGCCACTTTTATTTGACACAGTACTGGAAGTCTGAGCCAGAGCAATTAGGCAAGAAAAAGAAATAAAGGGTGTTCAAACTGGAAAGGAATAAATGTTCTCTATAGATGCCATGACCTTATATACAGAAAAGCCTTCTTCATTTCTACCAATGCAACTTATCACTTATCACTACATGTCGATTTTGTGGGCTTAAAGCTATCTGCAGTTGATCCTTCAACAACTGCATGGGTCTACTTGCGTGTGGATTTTTTCCTGTACTATAAATGCCTTTTCTCTTCTTCATGATTTTTTTTTTAATATTTATTTATTTATTTATTTATTTGACAGAGAAAGAGACAGTGAGAGCAGGAACACAAGCAGGGGGAGTGGGAGAGGGAGAAGCAGGCTTCCCGCCGAGCAGGGAGCCCGATGTGGGACTCGATCCCAGGACCCTGGGATCATGACCTGAGCCGAAGGCAGACGCTCAACGACTGAGCCACCCAGGCGCCCTTCTTCATGATTTTCTTAATGACATTTTCTTTTCTCTAGCTTACTTTATTGTAAAAATACAGTATAGAATACACCAAACATACAATATATGTGTTAGCTGACTGTTTATGTTATCTGTAAGGCTTCCTGTCAACAGTAGGCTATTACCAGTGAAGTTTTGGGGGAGTCAAAGTTATACGTGAATTTGTGGCCACACAGGAGGTTGGTGTCTCACGCCTGTGTTGTTCAAGGGTCAACTGTAGTTACATTCTAGAACTGAGTCTTAAAAGGCCAGTCTTCAGAATTTTAAAAGCAAGAGGCAACGAAAGAGGTGGAGACACAGGGGGAAAAATAGCATCCTGCCACAGAAATCTGTTAAAAATCTCTTCCGATAAGGCAAATAATTATCTTCTTTGTCAAGTTATTTATTCTATCCTTGCAGTGTTATTTTCACAAAGTGGTCCTGAATATATTCCAAGAATTTATTTTTATTTTTTTTAAAGATCTTATTTATTTGACAGAGAGAGACACAGCAAGAGAAGGAACACAAGCAAGGGGAGTGGGGAGGGAGAAGCAGGCTTCCAGCAGGGCTCGATCCCAGCACCCTGGGATCATGACTTGAGCCGAAGGCAGTCACTTAACGACTGAGTCACCCAGGTGCCCCATATTCCAAGAATTTAGGAACTGCTGCTATGTCCCGTTTCAGAGAGAAACTTGTAATTCTGCTTAGCTGTCTTACCTTAATTATCTTATTGCTTTGGCAGTAATGGTGAAAAAAAACCTTCTGTGTTCTTAAGTACCACGCTTTTTTTTAGGAAAAAATTTCCACATAATGAGATACAAAGCCCAAGTTTCTGCTGGTATTCATATCTGAATCAACATATTGAGGCTTGCTTCATTTAAATACGCAGATGGGGGTGCCTGGTTGGCTCGGTTGGTAGAGCATGCAACGCTTGAGCTCAGGGTCGTGAGTTCGAGCTCCACATTGGGTGTAGAGATTACTTAAAAAAATAAAATCTTTGAAAAATTCAGCCCAAGCTAACTTAAATTATTAATAAGTAAATAAATGTACACACACACACACAAGTGGGGCCATGAATCAGTTGACTAAACTGATCTGAGGGCTGAGGACAGACGTCTGTGGTCCTAGGTCAACTGCCCAGACACCTGATGGAGACGTGAGGGCGACCCACCTGCCTATAGGCCCCAACAGAGGTCTGCCCTTGCCATCTTCTTCATTCAGTCTGAATTAACACTGATTGAGGAGGCATTTTGCGAAACAAATCTGAGAGAAACTGTGAACGAAAATATATATACAGGTTCTTTTCTTTTCTTTTTTTAAAATTATTTATTTATTTATTTATTTATTTATTTATTTATTTATTTGAGAGAGAGAGAATGAGAGACAGAGAGCATGAGAAGGAGGAAGGTCAGAGGGAGAAGCAGACTCCCTGCCGAGCAGGGAGCCTGATGCGGGACTCGATCCCGGGACTCCAGGATCATGACCTGAGCCAAAGGCAGTTGCTTAACCAACTGAGCCACCCAGGCGCCCTTTTTTTTTTTTTTTTTTTTAAATACGGGTTCTTTTCTATTGTCTCACTGCCCAGGAATCAGAATCTGTGTTCTGTGAAGGCTGATACAGATTAACGTGGATTCTTATCAGTTACCACCACCAGCTTCTGGGTGGGAGAGCTAGAAACTCTCTTCTCCAGAAATAGACCTGGCTAGGTTCCTGGTTTTAATAGAGTGTTTTTTCCTTCATGAAAATGAGGCCCAAATGGGCACAGGGTGTTTCCCCTGCTGCTAGGAAACCAGACAGAGCTGCTAGTAAACCTGGAGGGAGCCTGGAGAGGCTGCGGATGACAGGCAACAGCCCCAGGCGGTTGCCTCTCCACAGGGACTCAGCGCCTCACTCTGGTGAAGAGTGGAACAACACCAGGAAGGACCAGAGGGAGCCCTGTTGGCTAGTCTGCAAGCAACCCCACCCAAGTGGGTTCTGAGTATCTGGTTCTTCCTTTCCCTTACTAAAAAAAAAAAAGAGAGAGAGAAATTCTACAGAAATACACAAGTAAGCTAAATCACAATGTGAGGAAAGTTTCCAGGAAGATCGGAGTGCTGAGACCTACCTTTCCCACGTTTTTATATGACCAAGTATAACAAAAATGAGTACGAAACAAAATAGAAATATAGGGAGAAATATCCTTAGACTGTGACTGCCTCTCCTGGGAGCTGACTCGCTTTTAGAACCTATATCCAGACGACGACCCAAACTAGAGCCTATGTATGACTCAGGGGTAGGGAAATAGATCCCAGACAAAGAGCTTCCTGAGGAAGGGCTTCCTTAAAAGTCACTGGCTTGGGACACCTGGGTGGCTCCGTGGGCTAAGTTCATGCCTTCAGCTCAGGTCATGATCCCCGGGTACTGGGATCGAGCCCCATATAGATCCGCTCAGCAGGGAGTCTGCTTCTTTCTCTTCCTCTGCCCCTCCCCTCCTCCCCCACCCTCTTGTACTCTCTTCCTCTCTCTCAAATAAATAAATACAATCTTAAAAAAAAAAACACCAAGGCCTGGCTGGGGGTGCCAGGTCAGCTCCTGGATGTTGGAGGGGAGGGGAGAGGGCTTTTCTCTTTTCTTATTTCCAAAATTATTTAAAAATTAGAAATAAAGGACGTAAGTCTCTCAAATTCAGTGAAACTCCTATTTGATTCTAGGAGACTGTGAAGTGCTCATCCAAGCCCAAGATAAGAGGCATAGGGAAAAATGTAAAGATCAACTTTCAGTATAGATATGTTAAGTATGATGTGTATGTATGTATGTATGTATGTATCTATTTCCAACAACCTCCTTATAAACCCAATTGGCAAGTATAAACTTTCAGATTAAAAATCAAAGATATCCAGGGGCGCCTGGGTGGCTCGATCAGTTAAGCGTCCGACTCTTGATTTTGGCTCAGGTCATGATCTCAGGGTCTTGAGATCGAGCCTCACATCAGGGTCAGCACTCAGTGCAGAGTCTGCTTGAGATTCTCTCTCTCTCTCTCTCTGGCCCTCCCCCTTCTCTCTCTCTCTCAATTAATTAATTAATTAAATCTTTAAAAAAAAAATCAAAGCTGTCCTAGGGGGCACCTGGCTGGCTCAGTCAGAAAAGCATGTGACTCTTGATCTCAGAGTTGTGAGTTCGAGCCCCACATTGGGTCTAGAGATTACTTAAATAAATAAAAATCAAAGCTATCCTTGATTTCACTGGCTGGCCACCATCACCCTCTTATATCATTTAAACATTATCAAGTGACAACAGTCACACAGTGTTCTTTGCTGAAGCAGAAGTAGCTTCACTGGGGCAAATGACCACTTTACAGGATGGGGAATCACCCTCCTTCATTTGGTCAGGCATCAAGTTATAAAACCTCACAGTCAAGGTGGCTGACCTGCGACAGCTTCCACTGCCCACCCAGGGAAGAAGACAGAATGACAGAATGAGCCCAAACACCTAAGGTTAAAACTGTCAAATCTGAAATCCCCCAAAGAAGGTGGAGAAACCATAAATCGGGAAGAACGGGATTTGTGAAAGATCAAAATCTACAAATCTTGCTAATGCAGATCAGGACAAGGAGGGAAAGGAAACGTCTTCTGGTGTCCCTCCATCCTCTGCACAGTAGATGGTACCCAAGTCAGATGCTTCATAGACATGATGCTTGCCTCGAAGATTCCTCCAACAGAATTGTTCTGTCTTATCTTTTCCCCTCTGTTTGCCCCTATCTTGGTATCAATCTCAGAGCAGCATGTATTTCTCTCAGCCTGTTGAGTACAGATCTTTGCAAAACAGGGCTGCCATGTATTATATACAAGATAAGGTTCTTTCGGGAATGAAAATATTTTCTTCCAGAAGCCCTGACAGAGGAACCCGAATCTAAGCATTATATAGCGGTGATTGCTAACCAGCAAGAGATTCAACAAGAAATCCCTGCCTCTGTGCCTTTCCCCCTTTGCTCTCAACATGTTAACAAGAGGTTGCTGTTGGTTAAAATTAAGCTAAACCCAGATAAGCTTCTTCCAAAGTTGCCCCGATAACCATTGCAAAAGGTGTGTGTCTGCCACAAAATAAAATCAGTCCCACATAAAAGACTGACTTTTTGCCAGAAGTCCTTGCAGTAGCTTAATTCAGGCATTCAAAGAGCTCCCCAATATTTCCCACCAAAGAGCTCCAAGCCATCATGCCACACTATTGCCTTCATTTGGGTGTTCCTAGTCTAGCCACAATTCCACCCCGTATGCCAACGAGTGCTAAACACAGCACTGTAGGGGCACCTGGGTGGCTCAGTGGGTTAAGCGTCTGACTTGGGCTCAGGTCATGATCTTGGGGTCGCGGGATCGTGTCCAGTGAAGCTGGGCTCTGCTCTCGGTGGGGAGTCTGCTTCTCCCCCTCCCTCTGCCCTCCCCCTGCTTGTGCGTGCTCTCTCTCTCTCTCAAATAAATAAATAAAATCTTTTTTCTTTTAAATATGGCACCGTGATGCTCTTCCTTCTTCTCAATTCTCCTTCACATTAGCAGCTGATTTTTATCTACATTCCTATCCCAAGGTCTCCAGTATCCCTAAGACCAGGAGTCCTGAGGCACAGTCTGACAGATCCCTGTCTGTTCTCTCGTGTTCTCTAAGTAACTTTTGATGTTGTTGAGTTTCTTAGCCTCTCCCTTGTTAAGGGTATGTAAATGAGACCCTGTAATGCTGGTTTTCATCTCTGGCTTATGGTGACCGGTAAGCTTCTTAACAAAATGGTAATATTTACCTTGACTCCATTCTCTATAATATATGTCATTCTTAATTCCGTCACCACACCTGCCAGTTTCACGAATCTATGGCTTTCTACAGAGATCTGTTTCGGTCAGGGTCTCTCCAGGAAAAGAGGAATCACTTCAAGTATTTATGACAGAGGAATTTAATACAGAGAACTGGCTAAACAGGGGATGGAGGAGCTGAGAGTCAAGCAGGGCATGGTCTGGTGACCCAGATCAGCGGCAGAGGGTAACGATGCCCATCCCTTTACTGGAAAGAAAAGGCAAGAGGTGGGGCTCTCAGAGCCCAGGGAAGGAGTCGCCAATGAAAACTGCAATAGGCAGGTCTGACTGGGTCGGGGGGCTAAGGCTGGGGCTAAGGCTGGGGCTGGGGAGGGGGAGATGCAGCTGCTGCCACAGGTCTGGCTAAGGCAGGGGGACGGAGGAAAGAGATACCTGTGGAGGCTGCTTTTAGGCAATAGGCTTGAGCAACGGAAACCTGAGCAAGCCAAAAGGGCCCACAGCGACCACCAAGCTGATGCACACAGGCTCATTAAGCCATAGGCCCTAACTGACCAATTACAACCAGGTACAGTCCCTAAGATTACCAAAAAAGGGAAAATTCCTTACGTCCCCAAACTCCCTCACTCCTCCCTACAACTATAGCCCCTCGCCACCACCGCCTCGTGGCACCCAGTCTCTCCTTTGCTGTCCTGCCCACTGCTCCCTTGTGGTGTATTCAGTACACTTCTATCTCCTTTGTTCTGCCTCAGGTGAATTCTTTCACCACTGACCCTATCAGCTCCCATCCCCTTGGGATGCCCCACAATACCCTGGTCTCTCTTCTCCTCGTCCAATCTCCTGCCCATGTCCCCCCACCCCACCCCACCCCTCAGGCTGAATCAAGCCCAAAGCCAGCTGACACTGGAGCCTGGGAAACAGTCTGCAGGCATCAGTCCCCCTAAGTATAGAGCAGAGAAGGAGAAAGAGGATGGCTGAGCCCCAGTTCCTCCCACCCACCCCATCCTACCTGACCACAGTTCACGGATCAGGTGTCCAACGATATGCGTAATACTTCAAAGTACTTATTCAGGGGGCCGTTAGGATTTGTACCTCTGTAGCTGGCTCCAGTGGAATAAAACTCCTGCTGTCATGGGGGTTCATGTGCCAGTCTACTCCACAAGGGATGGGGTTTTGTCTTTGTTCTCAATGCTGCTTGGAATGAAGGAGCTGTCAAACCCCAAGCTGAAGCTCAGCCACCAGCTGGAAGAGCTCCTTTCCTTTACCACTGCTTACTGCAGGGTGGGCAGGATCTGCTTCCTGAGAGAATCCCCGAGGTCATTTGGCTGCTCCCAGGCAATTCTGCAATCTGCAGCATTGCCCAGTCCTTGATCATAAATGTAAGGGCAGAGAAATCTATTCCTTGAGGAGGGCCATCCGCTTCACTCAGTCTACCTATTCAAACGCTAATCTCTTCCAGAAACACCCTCCCAGACACACCGGAAATAATGTTTAACCAGACTCTGGCGTTCCTGGACTCAGTCAAGTTGACATAAAAATAACCATCACACCAGCTGAAGAATCTAAGTAATGTAATTGACTTAACAGGCATAATGCAACTTACCCGGTGATGGAAAAGCGAATAACTTTACAGGGAAGAAACCTGGACATGAAACACCTAAATAGTGATTACACCTAACAGCAACATCACAAGCCCTTTGATATGATGCACAGGAGAAGACACACCATGAATTTCAGGATCTCCTCACCAAAAATTCAGAATCTCAGTCCCCACACTGAAAGCCACTCTATAAAAGAACAGGTGACTTACCTACTCTTCAAAATGTCAGTCACAGGAGACAGGAAAGTCTGAGATGCTGACAGTTTGGAGGAGACCAAGGACACGTAATAAGAAGTGCAGCATATTGGATCCTGGGACATAAAAGGGATACAAGTGGAAAACCTCATTAAATCTGAATAAGGCTTAGAGTTTATTTAACAGTATTACATCAATGTTAATTTCCCCGTTCCAATCATTGTACTCCGGTTATGCAAGAGGATCATATTAGGGGAGGTGGAGTGAAGGGTATATGGAAACTCTGTCTTTGAAACTCTAAGTTTATTTCAAAATTAATTTAAAAAATATGGAATGATGGGGCGCCTGGGTGGCTCAGTCGTTAAGCGTCTGCCTTCGGCTCAGGTCATGATCTCAGGGTCCTGGGATCGAGCCCCGCATCGGGCTCCCTGCTCCGCGGGAAGCCTGCTTCTCCCTCTCCCACTCCCCCTGCTTGTGTTCCCTCTCTCACTGTGTCTCTCTCTGTCAAATAAATAAATAAAATCTTTAAAAAAAAAAAACATGGAATGCTTCATGAATGTGTGTGTCATCCTCACGTGCAGGGCCATGCTAATCTCTGTATCATTCCAATTTAATATAGGTGCTGCCGAAGCGAGCACTCAAGATTCATTTTTTTTTTTTTTGACCCAAAGCCTGTCCCCTTACAGTGTTCTCTCTCCAACCCAGGCGAATAATGTTCCTGTGCCTATATCCTTTTTAATGACCCAATCATTTTTTAGGCAGAGTTTTTTAAAAGTCTTGGTACACTTTTTTTTTTTTTTTTTATCTAATTGTAAAGGGGAATCGGTTTTTGTTTTTATAAACACTTTCAGATTAGGAACTTGTTAGTGTTGGTAGATCTTATTCAGGAATTGGACTCAGCAAACCGAAGAGCTTCTTTTGCCCCATTGGAAAATTATAGCTTTGAATTATACTTCATTTAAATATTAATGTGGTTTGGCTTGCTTTGCTTTATATTGCATTTACCCCAAGTAACTATATTTATACCTATGTATTCAGCTTTCTTTGTGTGTCTTTTTTTGTTGTTAAGATTTTATTTATTTATTTATTTATTTATTTGAGAGAGAGAGAGAGAATGGGGGGTGGGGAGGAGGGAGAGGGAGAGACAGAATCTTTCAAGCAGACAACGTGTGGAGCATGGAGCCCAATGCGGGGCTCAATCTCACGACCCTGACATCATGACCTGAGCCAAAGCCAAGAAGTGGATGCTCAACCCACTGAGCCACCCAGGGGCCCTATCCCCTCTCTGGTTGTTTTTAAAAAGAAAAGACACACAGGAACCCTAAGATCAAGACCCACAAGAGCTGGACATTTAACCCAGGCACCCCACTGAATTCCTTTTTGAACATCTAATGATCAACATGCTGATATTCTACAACCCATCACTATCAAAACACCATGATAAACTCAGGTAAATTCTCAGCTTCAAGGATTGCTTTTTTCTTTCTTTCTTTTCTTTTCTTTCTTTCTCTCTCTCTCTCCTTCCTTCCATCCTCCCTCCCTTCCGTCCTTCCCTTCTTTCCTTTCTTTCTTTCCTTCCTTTTTTTTTTTTTAAAGCTTTTATTTTTAAGAAATCTCTATACCCAATGTGGGGCTCAAACTCACAACCTTGAGATCAAGTCTCATGATCCACTGACTGAGCCAGCTGGGCGCCCCTGACTCTAAGTTTCTTTCTTTTTTTTTTTTTAAGATTTTATTTATTTATTTGACAGAGAGACACAGCGAGAGAGGGAACCCCAGCAGGGGGAGTGGGAGAGGGAGAAGCAGGCTTCCCACCCAGCAGGGAGCCCAATGCGGGGCTCGATCCCAGGACCCTGGAATCATGACCTGAGCCGAAGGCAGCTTAACGACTGAGCCACCCAGGCGCCCCAGACTCTAAGTTTCTTAATTCACACAGCTGAAAAGTGGTTTTGCATGGAGTCCAAAGGCAAGACAGGCAGGGAACTGGCCTCCCATTCTCACTTCCTAAAGGCTCACAGCAACTTGTGTAGAGTCCAAAACAATTCTATGAAGTAGCAGGAATGTGTGGGATTAGCATAATAATAAGATGCACCAAACTATGGAAATAAAATGAAGCATCCATCCCCCCACCTCCAGCACCCTGGTCTAGGTACACTCCTCAAAGTACAACAGGAACTTTTTCTGGTTTTAGGCCTTGTAAACGATATACCTATTTCTTGGTTTGTCTGCAGGACTCACTTCTTCCTTCTCATTTTTATGAGTTGTAATTTGTAAATTTTTGAGGAGTAATGAACGGCATTGTTGACTATTTTTTTCCTACCTTAATTTTTTTCTCTATTTTTTCACCCAAGCAAAGCAATACAACTCCCTGTGCCTTGGATAGTTTCGCTCCTAAAAGTCAGTTTGGAAAAACTCACAATTTTTATTCAGCGAGGTAATTCTTTTTTTAAGCCCTCTGTAAACGTTAGTGGGCTAGTCCTATCACTGTGACAGAGACTTACTGGCTACTTGCTGATGTTGAACTGGCCTGCTTTCCTTGCCACTTGCTCCCTGGTTTAGATAAAAATAAGCTCTGATTAATTTCTCCCCATGGGATGACATTTCTCTCTCAAGAATCTTGGCAGAACACTTGTCCTGGGAACAATCCATCATCAACTACCTTCTATTTGTGAGCAGTCTTGAATTTCTGGCTCATCACTGTTTTTTTTCTGCCTTGGATTCTGAAACATCTGCTCTGGTTTATTTGTGCTCGTGGACCAATGCACATTACAGATCAGCAGAACGCATCCTGGAGCACAGGGAGGGAGAGTGGCGTCCAGACACCAGAGGGATGAGGAATGAAGCCAGGACCTGGGGAGCCAGCATCTCTCCCTGGGGTTTTGGCCTCTCCCTGCCTCCCAGATCCACCGCTGAGCTCCCCAGCTCCTGAACAATACTCCTGGCAAACCAGGGCCAGATCTGAAAACTCCAGGTTATTTTAGTTTTTCTGGGGTTTTTTTTCCTCCATCCTTTCTTTTTCCCTTTCCTTGTTGGAATTTAATATTCTCTCTTTCTAAAAAAAGATTTTATCTATTTATTTGAGAGAGAGAGAGAAAAAAAAAAACACGAGTTGAGGGGGCAGAGGGAGAGGGAGAAGCAGGCTCCCTGCTGGGCCGGGAGCCGACATGGGGCTGGATCCCTGAATGGGATCATGACCTGAGCTGAAGGCAGACACTTAACCGACTGAACCACCCAGGCACCCCTGAACTTAATATTCTCTTAATGGAAAATAATCTTAAATTTGTTGTTGTTCTTTCCCTGTAAATTTCCAGCTTCCAGACACGGGATGGATAGTAGTAATTCCAGTGGTGTCTTGGGAAATGTTGAATGAGGACCAGTATGAGGGCAATAAGATGAGTTCGAGGCCAGCCATGATAAATGAGAGCAATTTAGACACACGGAGTAGGAGATAGTTTCTAGCCTTTGCCAGAAATGACTTAAGCAGGAAAGAAAAACTTCCGCTGAGAAACTGCTCTAGGCAATTATCCTGTGTAACAGAATGTAGAAATCCTACAGAAAATACAACAAACAAAACTACAATGGTTTACAAAATCAATACACCAAAGGAAACAAAAATTAGTGCTAAATAACAGAAAGGATTAAGGAAACCTGACCTTTTAATTTGCACAATTAGGGAGATCTTCCCAGAGGTAACTTTAGCGGGGGAAACCACGGGCAATGCATTCAAGGAGCATATTCCCTCCCTAACTTCCTCTCATCTGAACCCACCAAAAAGTTCTCTAAGGCAGACATAACGCATAGGCTGTGCAAACAGAAGTACTGGAACAGGACTGAATTGCACAAACTAAAAAGGAGACCTCGTCCCTCGCTCCCCCATTTCCCGGCACAGTTATTCCCGTTTTTTTGTTTTTTTTTTTAAACCTTCCAATGGCTTTTTGTCATACTTTTTTTTTAAAAGATTTTATTTATTTATTTGACAGAGAGAGACACAGCGAGAGCAGGAACACAAGCAGGGGGAGTGGGAGAGGGAGAAGCAGGCTTCCCGCTGAGCAGGGAGCCCGATGCGGGGCTCGATGCGGGGCTCGATGCGGGGCTCGATGCGGGGCTCGATGCGGGGCTCGATGCGGGGCTCGATCCCAGGACCCCGGGATCATGACCTGAGCCAAAGGCAGACGCTTAATGACTGAGCCACCCAGGCGCCCCAGTTATTCCCGGTTTTATTCCTGTTTGGCTTCTAGCTCTACCAACAATATGGATTTATTTCCTCATGTACCCACTTTGAAATTATCTACTCACTTTCTCCCTCCACTTTCTGCTTTTGAAATCATTTATTTTGTTTTTAGAGGTGGTAGCCTTTACTTACTTTGTATTTGTATAGATGTGGCATTCAAATGAAATGATACTGATTTCTCTCTATCTTTAGGTTAATCCACTAAATTCAACTCATTGAAATCCAATCTGTCTTGCATTGGATGATTTGGGGTAATTTTTTAAGTTCTGAAGGTTTCCGCCAATTTGTATTTTACCAAAGTTTATCTTGTAGGTGATTTAGCCATCGGGCAATTGTTGTCTGCTCTGTTATCCACTTTGTTGTTGTGCACTGAGATGAGACCATCAGCATATTTTATTAGTTTCTAGCCCTACTTCCTAATATCCCAGTGTCATTCAAACTACTTGCACGCAGAATTCCATGTATGTTCATATAGGACTTATGATTCAAGATGGTTTTCATGGGGCGCCTGGGTGGCTCAGTCGTTAAGGGTCTGCCTTCGGCTCAGGTCATGATCCCAGGGTTCTGGGATCGAGCCCTGCATCGGGCTCCCTGCTCTGTGGTTAGTCTGCTTCTCCCTCTCTCTATGCCTGCCACTCCCCCTGCTAGTGCTCGTTCTCTCTTTTTCTGTGTGCAATAAATAAATAAAATATTTTTTTAGAAAGATTTTATTTATTTATTTGAGAGAGACAGAGATAGCAAGCGGGGAGGGGAGGGAGAAGCAGGCTCCCCGCTGAGCAGGGAGCCTGATGCGGGACTCGATCCCAGCATCCTGGGATGTGCCAGTCACTCTGAGCTCAACTCGATATCACCACCACTCCCTTTTGAGTCTGGGAACTGGGAAGTGACCCTCCTCTGGGTCTTCCTCTACCATGTCAGCTTCCTAGGTCTCCCCCACTGCTCCCCCACTTTCTCAACACTCATGTGATTTCTTAGCTCCTATTACAATCTCTGATTACAATCTTAGCTCCTATTACAATCTCTGATTGTTTTATCATTTGCTTGTCTGGTTTTGCTTCTTTTGTTTGTTTTTGGCATTCTTCCCCATTGGTGTGTGACCTCCATTTCAGCAGGGACTGGGGCTGGCTGGCCTGGTCACAGCCCATGTCCCCACCACACGCCCTGGAGCCTCACTGAGTGTTCAGCCCATGGGTAACCTCTGACCCGGTGCATCACCTTTGAGTCCTATCTCCAAGTCCCCTTTACTCTATCCCCATGCCTTTGCTTATGCTGATCCTGTGGCTCTTCCAGAAGTCCTCCCTAACCCTCTGGACTCCCCCATAGTACCCACCTGGGGCTGTCACTGTCCTGGGATGGGTCTGTCCTCCCCATGTACTGTGAGCCCCAGAAAGACAGGACCAAGGATGTCATGGTCCCTGCCGGGGCCCCAACACAGGACAGGACACAGGAGGAGTGGTCAGTGGATGGGTATTAATCCAGCCAAGTGCAGGGTATTGTTGGAATACATAATGAAAAGTTACTGGCAAACTGAAGTGGCAGAGAAGCTGCCATTCCAGGCAGAGGGACTGGCTTGGAGAAGTCCGAGAAGAAAGAGTATGGCATGAGTGGGAACCATCAGAAGGGGACAGATCAGCCTACAAGCCATGGTGAGGGGTCTGAATGCCAACCTAAGGCCCTGGGGATCCTGGATGGGTGCAAGCAGGAGAGGAACTGGTTCATATTGGTACTTCAGAAGATCCCACTACCTGCCTTGTTGGGGAGAGAGGGGAAGCACTGTTTGTCCCCAGGTGAGTGATGACTGATAAGTGATGATAATGAAAGGGCCTGTATGAGCTGGACCAGAGCAGGCCGAGGGGATAGTGACATCCCAGAATGAAGAGGATAAGGTACCTGTCTTCAGAGGAGCCAGGCCTGGTTAGACTCCTGACTATGCCCCTACCACGTGCATGACAGTGGGCACGCATCTTTCCTTCCTTTTCCTCCCCTGTAAAATGAAGTTAATACAAACATAGTGACCCGAAGGGGCACCTGCACCCCAATGTTTATAGCAGCAATGTCCGCAATAGCCAAACTATGGAAAGAGCCCAGAGGCCCATCGACAGAAATATGCATAAAGAAGATGTGGTGTATATATATACATGATGTGGTATATATACACACACACATACACATATACACAATGGAGTATTACTCAGCCATCAAAAAATGAAGTCTTGCCATTTACAACAACACGGATGGAACTAGAGGGTATTATGCTAAGCGAAATAAGTCAATCAGAGAAAGACATATATCATATGATTTCATTCATATGTGGAATTTCTAAGAAACAAAACAGAGGATCATTGGGGAAGGGAGGGAAAAATAAAATCAGACGAAATCAGAGAGACAAACCATGAGAAACTCTTAACTCTAGGAAACAAACTGAGGGTTGCTGGAGGGGGTGGGTAGGGGGATGAGGTAACTGGGTGATGCATATTAAGGAGGGCAAGTAATGTAATGAGCACTGGATGTTATATCCAACTGACGAATCACTGAACTCTACCTCTGAAATGAATAATACACTATATGTTAGTTAATTGCATTTAAATAAAATAAAACCCCCCATATTTTAGAGAATTAAGTTTGGAGTGGGAACCAAGATGAGTATGGCACTGGGAACGAGCTGAGAAACTGAATCAGGGATGTGGATGGAGCTGAGCCCGGGGATGTGGAACGGGTGTTGCTATGATGAAGTCTTCATTCTCCTCAGTGCCCAGGATGCAAACTGCTGAGAAGTTCAACTGGGCTGAGGCCAAGCTGCAGCCAGGTGAAACCTGAAGTAGCCCAGGAAGCAGCAATGAGTCAGTCTGTGACACTGTTTTCAGGAGTTCACACCTAAGGGCAGACCAGTTAGTCCCCTCCTAAAGCAACTATGTGCTGGTGGTTCCAATAGAATCCACTGGAGAGCTGGGGGTGGCCTGATCGGAACAGCTCAATCAGAAACTGGTGACGAAGTCTGGGGCAGCTGTCTACAATAAAGTTCCAGACTCGCTCGCCCTCCTTCACTGTCCTAGAGCCTCTTCAGAAGCAATGACATCACGAAGCTCCATCTTAGGTAAGGAGGACCCCCAAATGCTACCATCATATCACCCCAACCCCAGCGCAGCTCCCAAACCTCAACATCATCCCGGGCTCCTCCCCACTCCTGGGAACCTCAGAAGCATCTCTGACAAATAGCTCCCTTCTTTAACAAACCAGAAACCTTCTCTCTGGGAGCCAAGGCTGAGGACTCAGTCTTCCCTGAATGCCCCTCCCCTGGACAGCCCCAGCTACTCAGGGCCTGGCTGAGCTAACTCCCTTGCGGATGCACCTTTAAATCACCCTAACCTGTGGCTTCTTCCATACTCACCTGCCTTCCCTGAGGACCCCATGGCCACTTTCTCCGCCCCATGCTCCACCTTGCCATAAAATGATTTATAAGAAACATATATTTGGTCATTCAGATAACCAAAATATATTCCTCAGGTACATTTGGTCTTCACAGTTTGGGAAAATGACTCAGAACCATAAAGGTGAAATGGGTGTCTTGTTATTAATGAAGGTAACTTTTGGACCCACCCAAGAATGGGTGCTGGTAGCCAGGAGGCCCAACCCTGTGAATGAAGGAGTGGAAATTTCATTCCCACCTTCCCCAGCTCCTGGGAGGGGAGAGGGGCTAGAGACCGAATCAGCCTTGTAGGACTGAGCCCATAACCTGTTAGAATCTGATTCTATCTCTGCATAGACAGCCGCAGAATGGAGTTGAAGTCTCAGACACCCTGCTGGTGTCTCAGAATTGTTTGGCATTGTGTGTGCAGGAAACCCCCAGATGCTGGTATTTCGGGGAGCCATAAAAGAGCCCCCCCGCTTCTTTTTCCCACAGTTCCTGTCTGCGTAACAATCTTCCTCCTCCAGTCTGCAAAAGTAGTCACAGGTAAGGACAAGGACTGGGAAGAATGGGGAGGGAGGAGGCTGCCCTCAGAAAGTGGGCATCTGGTCTTCCTTGGACCCACACCATCAGTGTCTCCGCCAGATGCCCCCATGGCCTCAGGGCTGTGGCTGTGCCAGCCTGCTCCCAGGTGTGGGGACCAGATCTACAACCCCCTGGAGCAGTGCTGTGATGACGACGCCATCCTGCCTCTGAATCGGACTCGCCCTTGTGGCCCCAACTGCGCCTTCTGGCCCTGCTTTGAACTCTGCTGCCCTGAGTCCTTTGGCCCCCAGAAGTTCGTTGTGAAGTTGAAGGTCCTGGGTGTCAAGTCCCGGTGCTTCTCATCCCCTACCTCCAGAAACTGCCCCAGGCAAGGGCCCCTAACTGCTCATGGCTGAGGGAAGGAAGGAGGGATGAGGTACGTAGAGGGTCACAAGAGGATCCCCTGTCCTGTTGTCGTTCTTGTTTAATTTTTTTTTAAGTTTATTTAAGCAATCTCTACACCCAACGCGGGGCTCAAACTCACAACCCCGAGATCGAGAGCCACACACTCTAGCGACTGAGCCAGCCAGACCACCCCCTCCCCACAACCTGTTGTTTTACCTCTGGCCATTTCTGGAATCTTCCCACTCTTCCTTGCCTGTGTCTCATAATTTCCTAATTTTTCTTTCTCTGTGGCCAAAGGAAACTTTTCTAGGCGAGCTCCTTATGAAAATGTGATGTTTTCCACATATTAGCCAAGGCCCCAACCTACATCACTAGCTTCCCCCCAGTTCCTGCAGGGTAGGCAGGAAAACAGAGAAGCTGATCCTGTGCCGGGCCCTGGGCTGCCCATCTTGGGACACTCAGAGGCTCCCCCAAGACCTTCATCTCCTTGTGCCTCAGTCCCTCATCCGTAAAACAGGGGTAATACCCATCTCCCTGAGCCACTGAGGCACTATAAGGAAGATTCTCAGGATTTGAGTATTAAGGGGGAGCAGGATGAGATGAAAACCCTTTTCTTGAAAACTGTGCATGTGTATTTTGAAATGGAAACACATAAATTTAAAAAGAATGTACATCAACAAAGACGTGTGAAATTTAGAAAGCAGCTTCTAGATTATCTACCTGATGGCTTCATGTTGCATGAATTTATAAAATCGAAACTTCCCTTTTCATTTTGTTATTGGCTTAATCTCCTCTGAAACTGGATAAAGCAAACGTCACTTAAAATGGAGTCAGGAGGGCGCCTGGGTGGCTCAGTTGGTTAAGCGACTGCCTTCGGCTCAGGTCATGATCCTGGAGTCCCGGGATCGAGTCCCACTTCAGGCTCCCTGCTCAGCAGGGAGTCTGATTCTCCCTCTGACCCTCCTCCCTCTCATGCTCTCTGTCTCTCATTCTCTCTCTCGCAAATAAATAAAATCTTAAAAAAAAAAAAAAAATGGAGTCAGGAGCCCAGAAAGGGAAGCTTTCATGCTATAACACACACAATTCTTCGCAGAACCAACTGGAAGAAGCCTACAGGACTACCTCAGCAAGAGGAAGATTCTATCCTGGCAAAAGCCCAGTCAGTCAATGAGAAGCCACTAATCTCAGAACTCCTAGTGTACTCCAATGGGCTTTTCCTTTCTAATAGTCCCTCCCACCTCCCCGGGTTCCTCTATAAAAAATTAGTCTCCCCTTTGTTTTCTGGACTTGCCTGTGGTTTTGCCATGGCTTGTTTCAGATTCTAAATCTCTGCTATTCCTGAAAAAAAAAATTGGGGGGGGAGACAGGCTGGTAAAATAACATTTCTAACGTCGACATTACATACCCAAATGAGACGAAATCGCTGCACACCCATGTTTGCTGTGGCATTATTCACAATAGCCAAGACATCCATACCCAACAACCTAAACAGCCATCGACAGAAGAACAGATAAAGAAAATGTGGGAGACATTATAAATACCACGGACTATTGTTCAGCCATAAAAAGAGGAAATCTTGCCATCTGTGACAACATCAATGAACCAGGAAGGCTTTATGCCAAATGCAGGAAGCCAAACAGAGAAAGACAAATAGCGTATAATATCACTTAAATGGAGAATATACGACAACAACAAAAAGCTGATTTCATAGAAACAGAGCATAGGTAGAATGGTGGGTGCCATGGGCTGGGAGGAGGAAGAAATGAAGAGAGAGGTTAAAGACTACACACTTTCTGCTGTAAGAGTAAGTTCTGAGGGGGGACGCCTGGGTGGCTCAGTTGGTTAAGCGTCCACCTTCAGCTCAGGTCATGATCTCGGGTCCTGGGATCGAGCCCCGCATTGGGCTCCTTGCTCAGCGGGGAGTCTGCTTCTACCTCTGCCTCTCCGCTCTGGCTTGTGCTCCCTCCTCTCTCATAAATAAAATCTTAAAAAAAAAAAAAGAGTAAGTTCTGAGGATCTCATGTACAGTATGGTGATGATAGTTAATAATACATATGGTACAGGGGCGCCTGGGTGGCTCAGTCGTTAAGCGTCTGCCTTCGGCTCAGGTCATGATCCCAGGGTCCTGGGATCGAGCCCCGCATCGGGCTTCTCTGCTCTGCCGGGAGCCTGCTTCTCCCTCTCCCACTCCCCCTGCTTGCGTTCTCTCTCTCTCTGTGTCTCTCTCTGTCAAATAAATAAATAAAATCTTTAAAAAAAAAATACATATGGTACTGTATACTTGAAAGTTGCTATGAGCAGATCTTAAGCAGTCTCAAAAAACACAAAGGTTTGCTATGTGAGGTGATGAATGTGTTAATTATCTTAGTAACAGCCCCACAATATAAACGTATATGGTGAAAATCAGTAACGGCAAACCTCATTACAATGAAGTGGGAAGGTTTGGGCAGGGGGAGCTCTCACGCCCTACCACTCATAGTCAATTGCACACCCAACAGGAAGAGCCGGACTTGACCTTGCATGATCTTGAACTCGCAGGAGGATACCACTCACAGGGGGAAGGAAGCAGCTTTCCTCATCCCTCTAAGCAACAGCTCCCTCAGGGAGAAGCCACCACTCTTGGAATTCCAAACTTGCCTGTGGTTTGGCCACAGCTTGTTTGTCTGGGATTGCAGTTCTCCTGTGTTCCTCCAATAAACCCATCTTTTGCTGACAGAATAACTGGCTGAGTCTATTTTTTTTTTTTTAAGATTTTATTTATTTGTCAGAGAGAAAGAGACAGAGAGCACAAGCAGGGAGAACGACAGAGGCAGAGGGAGAAGCAGGCTTCCCGCTGAGCGGGGAGCCCAATGCGGGACTCGATCCCAGGACCCTGGGATCATGACCTGAGCCGAAGGCAGATGCCCAGCCGACTGAGCCACCCAGGCATCCCTGGCTGAGTCTATTTTTAAAGCTAACAATGATGTAGAAAATGTCAGGGTTCAGAGTCAAGGGCTAAGAAAGAATTCTATAGCACGGGGACAGGACACGGGGGCAGAAAGAGCTTCACTGGGGTTGCGACAGGAAACTGATGATAAACTTTCAAGTTGGAAGGGGGTTACCGACAGCACAAACGTCCAAGGTATTTTGCAAACAAGGTTTCCAGGACCCTAAGGGGGCTAACTGTTCTTAGGAAAAGGTCATTTATTACTGTTTAGTAAAAATTCAGTCATGAATTTTTCAGTGTATACAATGGGCTTGGGAGTATAATTGCCAAGAGACATCTTGGTGGGGGCGGGCAGTAAGGAAATTTAATTTTTTCTTTGCCTTTGTTTCCCACATCAACAACACACAAAAAAGTTAATTCTGTAAGGTGATGAATGCGTTCATTATCTTGATCTTGGTAATAATTCCACAAAATATATGCGTATGAAATCATCATACTCAATATTTTAAACATACACAGTACGTTTGTCAATTATCCCTCAATAAAGCTGAAAAAAACCATTTAAATGGGATCATTTCGAGGAACAAAGCATGCCTCACAGAATATAATTACGAAGCAGCTTTGGTCTTCCCACCTCTTTCCTTTTATTTTTTATTTATTTATTCATTTATTCATTTATTTATTTATTTTAAGATTTTATTTATTTATTTGACAGAGAGACAGCGAGAGCAGGAACACAAGCAGGGGGAGTGGGAGAGGGAGAAGCAGGCTTCCTGCCGAGCCGGGAGCCCGATGTAGGACTCGATCCCAGGACCCTGGGATCATGACCTGAGCCGAAGGCAGTCGCTCAACCAACTGAGCCACCCAGGCGCCCTCCCACCTCTTTCCTTTTACGTATTTTTCTGTAGTGCTAGTTTTTCCCCTGCCCCTGGATAAAAAGATCAAATCCCATGAAATTTCCTGGTCCCTTTTATTTAATAAATATCCTCCTCTGACCCATTTAAAATGTCCAGAGGCCCCTGGGTGGCTCAGTCGGGTAAGCATCCAACTCTTGCTTTCCGCTCAGGTCTTGATCTCAGGGTTGTGAGATCAAGCCCGGCATCCAGCTCCACACTGGGTGTGGAGCCTGCTTGGGATTCTCTCTCTCTCCCTCTCCCTCTGACCCAAGGGCTCTCTCTCTTAAAAAAAAAAAAAAGTAAAAAGTAAAATGTCCAGAAGTATGTAAAAGTGAAAACAACCATCTTTTTTTTTTTTTTTAAGATTTTATTTATTTATTTGAGAGAGAGAGCACATGAGAGGGGGGAGGGTCAGAGGGAGAAGCAGACTCCCCGCCGAGCAGGGAGCCCGATGCGGGACTCGATCCCGGGACTCCAGGATCGTGACCTGAGCCGAAGGCAGTCGCCCAACCGACTGAGCCACCCAGGCGCCCGAAAACAACCATCTTGATTGAAAGTTACATTTTCTCCCGCCTAGCTCTGGCCCGCAGGAAAAGTGGAAGGCTGAAACCGAGGAAGGAATGTGGGCACCTTTTACTCTTTTCTCCCCCACGCACTTTTAGGAATCTTCTCCCAGTCTGCTGACTTAGTTTCTGAACCTATCGCTGAAGCAGCTGGCGAAGGGATGACAGTAAAGCTCAAGGAGTTCCGAGACGGGGGCGCTGAAGTTCTCCTCCCCCAGGACCATCATGGTGGTCTAGCCCTGACACCCCCTGGGCTTTGCAAATACTTAAAGCTGCTTCTTTCCCTCCGGGGTGCATTTTGGCTTCTACACAGACGCATATCTCTCACCTGAGCTTCCTTTGAGGAGGGCAAGCGCCTCGGTTCCGTTTGCACATCTAGGTTCCTTATCAACCTTGAACAGTCAGCAACCCAAATCCAGCGGCAGCTAGGCTGGCGGGCGTCACACAGATGTCCCTGCAGCTGCAGCAGGTGGGCCCCTGCCAGCCACGGAGGTGCCACGGCTTTTCCAGAGCGCGGGCTACTGCCTGGGGACGCCCGGGCCTTGACGGGGCAGACGCAGGTTATGGGGGCCCGAACCCCACGTGTGTGACTTGGGATCTCGGCCTGGATAAAGGTGTGCACGCTGGCTCCTGCCCCGTGGAAGATGCACCTGTGTGACCTGGCCAGGTGCGCTGCACGAGGCACGATTCTCCGGACTCCCTTCCAGAGACGCGGAACTTGGGAGGCCTGTCGCCCCAGAGGTGGCAGCGACCTGACATTGAGTCCCGGGGCCGCCAAAAAAAAATCATTAAGGAGGATCGCAGTCCCATGCAAGGGTGGTCCTAGCCACGAACTCAGCGGCGTCCCAGGTTCCGGGGCGCCCCAGGGACAGCAAAAGCCACGCACGACATAGTGACCCCAGACTGGCTCCCTCGCTGGAAACACGGCAGCCCCTCCGCCGCAGCAGTGCGCATGCGCGAGCTCTACTGCAGGCGCCTGCGCACTACAGGGCTGTCCCGCACCGCGACCTCAGTCTCCTCCTACCCTGCGGCAGAACAGCTGGGGATGCTGGCCGGGAGATCCCAGGAGACAGTGGCCTGCATGCTTTTAAGCGACAGTGTAAATGCAATATGCTGCTATGTTTGGTGCATTTTATTTTATTTTATTTTATTATTTTTTAAAGATTTTATTTATTTATTTGACAGAGAAAGACACAGCGAGAGAGGGAACACAAACGGGGAGTGGGAGAGGGAGAAGCAGACTCCTCACCGAGCAGGGAGCTCGATGTGGGGCTCGATCCCGGGACTCCAGGATCATGACCTGAGCCGAAGGCAGCCGCCCAACCGACTGAGCCACCCAGGCGCCCTGTTTGGTGCATTTTAAACCCGCCCTTGATCCCATGATTATTAGATGATGTTATAACCCCTCTAAAAACTAAATGACCAAAATCCAGACCGATCCTTTACGGGGTGAAGAGTCCACTGATGCCTCTTTGGATAGTAAGGTCCTGGTGGTCTCTGTTAAATTTGTTTATGCAAGTTCATGGTTGGGGTGGGGGGGAGCGGTGAGTGAAAAAAGGTTCAGGATAAGTTTTAGCCTCTTCTCCGTGGGAAGTTGACCTCAGGCAATCTTCTCTCCATACAGTTTCTTTGGAATCATCCTGGGTTAGGATAAATGTGGAGTGTCAACTGTGTCATCAGGAAACATTGTTTATCATTAAGAGGACGCCCGATCTGGACTAAAAGAACTGTGAATGTGTGACCAAAAAGAATTAGAGATCCTTAGAAAAAGAAAGACAAACATAGATTTCTTGATATAAGAAAGTTCTTTTAGCTGTCCCCATCCCCCATCTTGTGAAAGAATGTAAGAACAAATGGCCAGGAGGTTGACTAATCATATCAGAACAATGAATCAGTGTTAAAACTCACAGTACTCATTCATAAGTGAAGACAGCTTTACGCACACTAATGAGTTATCTTTGCTGGATCTAAACCCCTCTGAGCACTCAGATACTGGACCAAAAGGAGCCAGAGAATTGATGATCCTGACCCTTGCCAACCCTGGTGACTCTGTCATGGACTCAAGTCACTTCAAGATGATTTTCACCCAATTCCATGCTGTATTCCCCATTGCGCAAGTCCCTTCATGATTATGGATGCACCCTTAGCTTAAAACTTCTCCAATTTGGGGGGTGGGGTGGGAGGGATGGGGTGACTGGGTGATAGACACTGGGGAGGGTATGTGCTCTGGTAAGCGCTCTGAATTGTGCAAGACTGTTGAATCTCAGATCTGTACCTCTGAAACAAATAATGCAATATATGTTAAGGAAAAAAAAGAAGAAGAAGAAGGTAGCAGGAGGGGAAGGATGAAGGGGGGGAAATCGGAGGGGTAGACGAACCATGAGAGATGATGGACTCTGAAAAACAATCTGAGGGTTCTAGAGGGGAGGGGGTTGGGAGGATGGGTTAGCCTGGTGATGGGTATTGAGGAGGGCACGTTCTGCATGGAGCACTGGGTGTTATGCACAAACAATGAATCATGGAACACTACATCTAAAACTAATGATGTAATGTATGGGGATTAACATAACAATAAAAATGTAAAAAAAAAAAAACTTCTCCAATTTTGTTCAGGGAGACACTACTTTGGGAAAGATCCCCAGTGTTCTCCTTTACTTGTTTCAAATAAAACCCTTTCTTTTCCTATTCTTTGAGTTGGTTGTGTCTTTTGGTTCAACCCACACCAAGAGGCCAAGAGGTGAACCCAGTTTCAGGTAACAAATGGACACATAGAGCCAGACAGAGGGCTGCATCATCTGGACTACAAAGAACAGTTTAAGAGATAAGCCTTGGTTTTCCTGGGTGGAGTTTCTTGTTTCTGAGCATAACACTTGTATATTTTGGAAGCTACACTGAGTTTCCCTATTCTGTGTCTGTTTTCTGTTTATAACCACTATGTATGACGAGCAGCAGATTTCTTCTGTTCAGGTTGACATTCACGTACACAAGCCAAAATAGGGCTGCAACTCGGCATAGCAGAGTTAAAAAGACATAGGAGGGAAACCCAACACACACCATGACAGCATCACACAGATCTTTATTGGGATGCCTTGCAACTATCTAGGTGGTGCTTTCCAGTGCCCCAAACAGGAAGCTCAGCTGAAAGGAGTAAGCCCTGTGGTTGGAATTGTCACCTTGATCAATTCAATGTGGCTAGGATAACAAAATCGCTCCTTGAAAGTCAGAGTGTACCCCTCACTCCATGAGACTAACTATGAACTTGGGGAGATAAAGGATCTTTATAATTGGATTGGAGAATGCACTTGGGGAAGCCCTTAGCTCCCAGGACAAGTCATCTCCCACTTGACAGTGATTCCTCATAATTAGGATATTGTTATGGCTAGATATCAGGCAAAAAGGACTTCTTCTCTTTTTTTTTAAGATTTATTTATTTATTTTATGGAAAAAGAGAGTCTCAAGCAGACTCTGAGCTGAGTGCAGAGCCTGACATAGGGCTCCATCTCAGGACCCTGAGATCACGACCTGAGCTGAAACCAAGAGTTGGACACTCAACCGACTACATCACCCAGGCAGCCTGTAAAGAGGGCTTCTTGATGGTTTTATCCCTTAGCCTTGTTTGTCCCGAGAGCCACTCTATAGATGTAAAATTACAAGTAGAGGGTCACCTTTAACCCAACCCTACATGGAGTCACCCACAAATTCAAAAAATGGCCCTCCAAAACTTAATGGCCCTTGATATCCTGACTACAAGTCAAAGGGGAACTTATTATGCTAATATTGAGACTAAATGTTGTGTATATATCCCAAATGAGTCTTCCAATGTATCCAAAGTTTTAGCAGACATACCCACCCAAATCAAGGCAAGGTCTCATTCCTCTAGATGTCCCAATGATTGGATTTCTTCCTGGTTTAGCAGAAATGGATTTCGCGATGATAATAATATTTTCACATGTATCATTTAAAATATTTTCTAACTTACTATTTTGAAAATTTTAGACTTACAAAAAAGTTACAAAGACAACAAAGAGTTTTTATCTTTCATAATGTTGACATCTTACATGATTCTAATATAATTATTGAAACCAGGAAACTAACATTGACATGATACTATTAACTAATCTACAGACCTTATTTTAATTTGGCCAACTGTCCCCTGATGTCCACTACATGCTCAGGATCCAATCCGGAATCCCACATTACATTTGATTGATGTAACTCCTTTGTGCCCTTCCATCTGGAATAGTGTTCTGTGTTTTCTTAGTCTGTATTTGTCTATTTAGCATCCATGATAGGACCAAACTAAAGGTCACATCTGCCCTGTGATCTGTAGTCATGCTCTGGCCCACCCCCTTTATCTACTCTTGCACACAAAACCAATATTGTCCCTGCCCTAAATCAACCCAGAAGCAGATACCAGACAACCAGAGATCACCACTAAAGCCCAGAGCCCAGCAACACTATCTAACTAGTCAATCCCAAACTGTTTCCTGTGCCCTGCTTTGCCTTTCCTTGGAAAACACAGTAAGTCTCCAGCCTATGATTTCCTCTCCCTCCTGCTTCTTCCTCATGACCAAACGTGGTGCTTCCCCATGTGACCCTGCATGGCATGCATCTCATTTCTAGGGAAACAGTGAGTAACATCAAACTCCTTTCAATGGCATTGGCCTGTGTCTTCACTCAGTAACCTTCATACATTGGGTACAAATGAGCCAGATACTTCTTCCTTAAGCTTTCCCTCTCTGGTCAGCTTTGGGAGGTCTTGCCTGTGTATTTGCAGCCTGGCCCTCTGCCCACGTGAACTTCTGGGGCTCACTCTGTGCACTTGCTCTTTGACACCACATACCTATGAGGTTCCAGCCCCATCCAGTTTCCAGAACAACCTCATTTCTAAAGGATGACTGTGCTCTACTCAGATCCCTGCTGCTTGCACAACTCAATTGGGGAAAATGTCTCCAGGCAGAAAGCTTGACTATCCAGGTAATCTGCTTGGCAGGAAGCCTGCTTCTCCCTCTCCCACTCCCCCTGCTTGTGTTCCTGCTCTCGCTGTCTCTCTCTCTGTCAATAAATAAATAAAATTAAAAAAAAAAAAAGACTACTTTAGGATCACCCACATAAGAGAGGGCATAGAAGCAGGAATTTCTAGTTCCCTAAACTGGGTCTCAATTTTTGAGGGGAGTTTCATTTTAATAAAATGCAGGCGAGCTGGTAAGCCGATAAATGTAATCTCTGATGGGAGTTAGTAAGGGTGCTTCTCCATGCCAAACTCTACAGAATAAATTCTAATTCCCTACAAGAGGATTGGAAATTTTGACCCAGGTGTGGGATGGTTATATCAGAAGTCCTCTGAGAGCTGCAGAATTGCACAACAGTGAGTAACATCTTCAGAAATAAAATTTCCAACAAACATGACTAACTCGTTTGGAGGGCTTGAGATCGGTGCAAATTGTGTTGGAGGCCATCCAACACTTGGAACTAAAACCCTGGGCCCAGCCTAGTCATACTTCTTTTTATGTAGGACATAATCAATTGGCATATTGTTTCGCTGTTCCCTTTACACATGACTCAGTGCATCATACCCAAGTTGCTGTAGAATTTCTTCTTCTAATGCTGTTACTGGCCAAATACTCTAATATGTGCACAAAGACTTAAGTACAAGAATATTTATTGCCACATTTTTAGGGTAAGACTGAGAAATCGGGGGAAACTTAGGTAACTTTCAGAAGGAGACAGATGAAATAAATTACAATTTATTTGTAAAATGGAAATCTAGGCAGCCATAAAAAAAAATACCTGTGTGCTTTTGGGATTTTAAAGGGTTATGTATAATATTGTCTTATTTTACAAATGGAAAAGTGTGGTATATATGTGCACGTATTTATAGGTGTGTGTGTATATATATATATATATAATTTATAGAAAAATACAAACAGTACATTGTACACACAGTTACCATGTGGGAGGGGAGGGGACGTAATGAAGAAGGTTATCACTTCTCACTGTATAATTTCTAGTTCTCAACAGATGGAATATTTTTCAATAAAATATATTCCCATTTTCCATATTGTAAATTTAAGCTATATTTAAAGATTTAAAAAAATAGGCAAAGAGAGGCACCTGGCTGACTCAGTTGGTAGAGCATGCAACTCTTAAGGATTTATTTTATTTATCTGAAAGAGAGAGAGCACGAGCTAGGGGGGACAGTGGGGGAGAGGGCAGAGGGAGAGGATCTCAACCAGACTCCAGCCCTCCACACTGAGAGTGGAGCCTGACGCAGGGCTTGATCTCACGACCCTGAGATCATGACCCTGAGATGATGACCTGAGCATCATCAGGAGTCCTGAGCAAAATCAAGAGTCCTACGCTTAACTGACTGAGCCATCCAGGTGCCCCAGAGCATGCGACTCTTAACCTCAGGGTTGTGAGTTCAAGCCCACGTTGGGCATGGAGCCTACAGAAGGAAGGAAGGAAGGAAGGAAGGAAGGAAGGAAGGAAGGAAGGAAGGAAGGAAGGAAGGAAGGAAGAAAAGAAAGAAAGAAAGAAAGAAAGAAAGAAAGAAAGAAAGAAAGAAAGAAAGAAAGAAAGAGAAAGAAAGAAAGAAAGAAAGAAAGAAAGAAAGAAAGAAAGAAAGAAAGAAAGAAAGAAAGAAAAAGAAAGAAAGAAAGAAAAAAAAAAGAAAAGAAAGAAGAATTAGAGGGATGGAGTGATAGGAGAGAAGAGACACAGAGCGTGGAAAGAGACAAAGCAAAAGGCCTCAGCAATGGAAAATCTGGATGGAGAGAAAGGTTGGGGGGAAGAGACAGGAGCTTTTGTTTTTAGCATTGGCAGTGGCTGGCCTGGCCTCTGGGGTGGGCCCTGGAACAAAGCTCTCTGTCCCCCCCACCCTCTTTTCTGGGACAGCCAGTAATAGGAATAGATATTCTCAGCCCAGGAGCCTTTTACCCCTGACCACCTGCTTTATGCAGAGCTGACTGGACAGCTTTCCATTTGCTGCCTGCAGTTGCAGAGCTAGAACCAAGCACGACCCTCCAGCCAGAATCCAGGAACAGAGGGGAGATAGGTCTTTCCATCCTAAACACTGGTGAAACTGTCCCTAGCTGAGGACCCACCTACCCTGAGTGGGCACTTAAGTCAGTTGGACAAAACGATGTAGGTCCCCAGAGCTCAGAGTAGACCTGCCTTGCCAAGCACCACCCTGATGGGCCCTGGGGCCGGCTGGGTCCAGAGATGCCTGAGCCAGTTGAAATTCTTCCTCTTACAACACCCGCAATCACAAAAAACTAGACTGTTTGTCTGGAGTCTTCCCAACAATCTCTCAGGAGGAAAGCCATAGGCAAGACAGGCCATGCAGAGGCAGCCCTCCGCCCCTCAAAATGCACAGCACACCCTTGTTTCAAAAACTAGCTAAGCAGGAGGACAATTAAGGAAAGAGTTCGGATCTGGTTACCTTATTCCACAAGTTGCAAGCAAAAAAAAATCAAGAAAGAACGATTCTTTGCAATTCCACACACAGTTCAGCATGGCATCCACATTCAGCATTACTTGATTTTGAGTGGTATTGCAATGAGATAGCGGGTGTAGGTCTGTGGTCTCCAAAGGCTTCGGTGTGCCCTGCACACCCCTGTATCCCAGGCCAGGCTGACTCCAGGCTCCTCTTTCGGCTGCCACGGGAAATATCAGCTCCAGTCCCTCTGGCAAGCCTCTCTTCTACTGGAAAGATGGAGAGATGCATGTTTTGAGACTGGGGATGACAAGCATCTGGGGCAAGAGGTGGAGAGAGGGAGGATGAAGTACGGTGCCCTACCAGGAGGACCCACGCATGGAAATTCCCTCCCCACTCTCTCCTCTCCTGCCTCCAGCCTAGAGGCATCTGTCTGTCATTTCTTGATGACAGGAACAGACATGCAGTCAGAGGTCCCACTTGGCACCTTTTGCCTTAATGTCACCTCCCCCAGGAAAGCAACAATTTCAAGGCAGTGAGGCAGGAAGCTGGACGAGTAGGTGCACATACAGCTACACATACCACAAAGGGCACTCTGGTCCTTGGATACAGCAGTTCTCTGTAGCGGCATGGATCTGGTTCCCACACCTGGCTAGCTGGCATGGCCAGGGCCCAGAGCTCAAGGGGGAGCCTCAGTCTGAGCAGCTGGGGTCCCCAGGGAGCAATAAACCTGGTTCCCAGTTGGGGTCATATAGAAGCCCACCCCACCACCCCGTGAATTGCTTCCTCCCTCCTCCTTATCTTCACCTAGACTCCCTCTGAGTCTGAGCACAAGTGCATGAGGATGCAGACCAGCTCATGGGAAAGGAACAGGGTTGGCAATGGCGCCAAGCTAGAGTCATATTTCCTGCCTGGGGTATGCTCTGAGGATAGTTGGGCTTCTGGCTAAAGCTCAGTGTTAGTTTGAAGCAGATTCTTTGTGATCTGGTTCCAGCAGGAAGTGGGCAGTGTCCCCAGAGCTGGTCTCGGGCTCTCTGGGACCCTGGAAGAATTCCCAGTTCCCAAATCACTCTGAAGGGAACCAGAATGGACGTGAGGAAAGTTCACGTGAGCTCTCTGCAACATGGGAGGGGCTGGGATGGTGCATCCCATCAAGCTACGCCTGGCCCAAACACAAATTTGGGGGGGCTACTAAATGTTCTGGGGACCGAGTCTGCTCAGCTATTTCTCCATTTCACCTCAGTAAACCCTATTATATATATACATTCAGTGGTACTAGTGTTTGTATCCAGGAGCACATAGCATGACAAATGTGTCTAATTTGTAAGACACAGAACAATGTCTCCTGGTAAATATCCCTGTAAGTGTTGGCGAAACATTGGAAAACAATCTTCTCAGGGCTATAACTTTAAATATCCTCTACATCAGGGAGGAGTCTAAATTTCAATCAGGATAAACACACCCGGAGTAATTCAGTTAGAAAAGGAATTTATCGAAAGGGTACAAAGGGTACAAGGGGAGCCCCGAGAATCAGCTGGAGGGCTGGAAAAATGAGCACACAGCCTAGCAGTTCTAGCTCCTTTTGAAACCAAGCTATGGATCAGAAGCAAGGAACGACTGCTTCCCCAGTGTATGTGCCTGAAATGGGGGTCTCATTGCAGTTGCTACCCGCCCCCCGAAACACTGTGTTTTCTGGCCCCGGAGTGCTCTGCTCACCCACCAGAGACAGGGTCAGCTGCAGCCTGCAATTAGCCAGAGAGACTGAAGCCCAGAGTGAATTGCTGGAACCTGGAGCTCTCCCAGGACCTGCTGACTTCAGGTCACAGCTCAGAAATGTCTTCCAGATGAGGAAATCCTGGAGAACACTGCGGCCTCATCACAAATCTTGAGGGTCTCTCCTAAGCCACAGTTTTGACATTTTTTTTTTTTTTTAGAACTATGGTCTCCAATATGGTAGCCACTGATCACAGTGGCTCTTTTAATCAATTAAAATTAAATAAAATGTAAGATTTAGTTCCTTGATTTTATTAACCACATTTAAAGGGGTGGATACCACGTTGAACAGTATGATGGAGAACGTGTCCATCATTGCAGAAAGTTCTGTTGGACGGTGCTAATCGAGATGCTTTGAGAGGAGAAGTCAAAGAGAATTCAACAAATCCTCTCAGTGATGGAGTGGATAAAACCAGCAAAATGAAGAAAGATTCCGATTTCCTAACTCTTGCGGGTTTTCTCCCACAATGTAACCCGCTGTGGTTGTGTTGCCTGGATGGCTTCCCACTGCCCGGTGGGAACCGTCTTCTCCTAGAACATGTTCCTGGAAAGTCTCTGACTGTGCCCTTAGACACAAAATGGAAAATCTCAAAATGTAGTCTGCAAAAATATCACCGAATCGCATACACTTCCAACTGGTAAACTTTACGATGTGTAAACTAGATCCCAATAAAGTTGCTCAAAAGTAGTATAAATTCTAGGGGCGCCTGGGTGGCTCAGTTGGTTAAGCAACTGCCTTCGGCTCAGGTCATGATCCTGGAGTCCCGGGATCGAGTCCCGCATCAGGCTCCCTGCTCAGCAGGGGGTCTGCTTCTCCCTCTGCCCTCTTCCCTCTCGTGCTCTCTGTCTCTCATTCTCTCTCTCTCAAATAAATAAAATCTTTTTAAAAAAAGTAGTATAAATTCTATTAATAAGATGAAATCACTTATGTATGAGTTTGTCTTTCTTTTTTGTTTTTAAAGATTTTATTTATTTATTTGAGAGAGCAAGAGAGCGCGCGCGCACGAGCAGCAGGGAGGGGCAGAGCGAGAGGGAGAAGCAGAATCCCCGCTGAGCAGGGAGCCTGACATGGGGCTCGATCCCCGGACTCTGGGATTGTGACCTGAGCCAAGGCACTCAACCGACTGAGCCACCCAGGCGCCCCGAGTCTGTCTTTCTTTACCCTGATGGTCAATAGCAGCACAGAACATATAAGGCTCTTCAGAAATGGTGAAGTATATATAAAGACAAACATAAATAAACCATTTGTCAGAAACTAGGAAGGGACTGATACTAACCTTACTGTATCCTGCCACATCCTATGGTTTCTCCCAGAAGACACAAGACTTCTGGGTCAGAGACAAAGGATAGCTTTTGCTCCCAGCAACAGGGAGTAATCAGGTACCAGCATGTGCACCTGTCCCCTGAGCCACAATTCCTACAGGGCAAGGGAGGAGGTCCAGTGGATGCCAGTGGATTGCATTACAGGAGACGAATCTGTATCTGAAGTCAGGAAATCTGAATTTTTCATAATGGGTGGTAAGCCTGCCTGGCTTTTGTCCTAAGGGAAGATCTTACCACTACTCACAGGACACTAAACAAATCCATCCTTGGCCCTGGAGGGAGATACTCCCTTTTATCTTTCAAGGCTTCAAGGCTATTCACACTACAAACATTCTTGAAAAGAGCCTGGAAGAAAGAACAGTCAATACCTCCCGGCAAACAATATTAAAACAAAGAAACACCTACAGTAGTATGCCCCAGACGTGACCTGGTTTGGATCTTTGAGGCTGCTTAAAATCATGGAGCGATTCTGCGATGCCTCCAGGATGAAACCCAATCCAACCTGCCCAGCACATCCAGCAAGGTCCTTCCTGATCTGCCCTGCTTGTTCTCCAGCACGGTCTCCTTCTCCAGCATTACCGGCCTCCACCGGGCACCCCAACGCTCACTCCCCACAGTTCCCCAAACAGGCTTCCAAGCCTGGCTCACCTGCGGGTCTCCGCTTGATGCCCCCCTGGCCCTTCATCTGAGTCATTCAATCCTCTTTCAGGGCTCAGCTCAGGCAGCCCCTCCTCCCCACCCTCCGAGTGCTGCCAATTCCCCCCACTGATAAAGAATGAGGATCCAGGGGCACCTGGGTGGCTCAGATGGTTAAGCGTCTGCCTTCGGCTCAGGGCATGATCCCAGGGTCCTGGGATCGAGTCCCGCATTGGGGTCCCTGCTAGGCGGGGAGCCTGCCTCTGCCTCTCTCTCTCTCTGCCTCTCATGAATAAATAAATAAAACATTAAAAAAAGAAGAAGAAGAAGGATCCAGGGGTGCCTGGGTGGCTCACTGGGTTAAGCGACCAACTCTTGATTTCGGCTCAGGTCAGGATCTTGGGAATGTGACATAGAGCCCCTGCCTCGGGCTCTGTGCTGGGCGAGGAGCCTGCTTAAGATTCTGTCTCTCCCTCTCCCCTCCCTTTTCCCTCCCCTACTCCTGCGCACTAGGAGGCACGCTCTCCCTTAAAAAAAAAAAATTACATAAATAAATAAGAACGAACCCATTCTATCTGTCCCCCTTAGCGCCCATGCTTAACACTAACATTTTGCTTATCGGCCAGGTGGAGACGGCCCTGGTTCTTTGCCCAACCCAGGTTCCTTTTAAATTTTCAAAGGCAAACTTCCAGCTGATGCTTTTTTAAAAATTAAAATTAAAAATTGCACTACCTTCCTTTGACCTCCATCCCCAACTACACTCCTGAGCCTCATGTTATTACCAATTTCTGGCCTTAGCCCCTTCCTCACTTTAAATAATATGCTTATAATTCTCTTTGATGACTTTAGGGACCCGACTCTACCATTTACAAGCTGTGGGATTTTTTTTTGTTGAATGATTTAGCGTCTCAGAACTTCAGCGTGCTCTTCGCATACAACGAAATAATCACACTTCCTCTAGCTGGTACATAACAGTATTGAATAAAGTAAATGCATTTGTAAATACTATGGAAACTGGGGACTCCAGCATATTCCTTATGATCCAAATTGAGTCCATTTCCGGAAACATTTTGGATAGAAATGTTTCAGGACATAAGAACTTGGATTCTTTTTTTTTTTTTAAGATTTTTTTTATTTTGGGGGATGCCTGGGTGGCTCAGTCAGTAGAGCGTCCAACTCTTGATCTCAGCTCAGGTCTTGATCTCAGAGTCCTGAGTTCAAGCCTCGCATTGGGCTTAAAATGTGGGGCTCGAACTCACAACCGTGAAATCAAGAGTCACATGCTCCCCAGACTGAGTCAGTTGGGTGCTCCAGCTTTTTTGGGTTTTTACTGGCTGGATCCACCAGCCTTGCTTCTTGACTGACAAGAGGTTTCATGAGCTTTCTATGAAGCTAATTTAATTATACAGAGATGAATTCTTCTACTAATAATTTTTGTGATTTGGCTTTAGAGTCAGTTGTACTGTTTATCTAGAACATTCTCCTTCATGTGGCCAGGAATTCCTCGCTTGTAGGTTCAGAATTATGAATGAAGTACCCAGCTAATTCATCTAGAAGATAGGAATGTAATTCTTCCAGGTCTGCGGTCCCTTCGGCTGTTTTGCGTAAGTGAGTGTGCGTCTCCAAGGTTGGGTCTCCTGTTGGGGTGCCATGGGCACAAGGAGACATTGTGGAAATCTGCGTATGCAAATACCAACCCACCCAGTGCTGGCTTGGATAGCACATACACTAAAACTGGAACAATACAGAGATTAGAGCGGCCCCTGTACAAGGATGACATGCAAATTTGTGAAGCGTTCCATATTTAAAATAAACAAATAAACAAAAGCAAAAGCATATACCAACCCACACGGACTCCTGCCAAATTAGGGGAGGAGGGCTTATTTATATGCATGTATCCTCAGACTATAACAGCCCTCCAGCCAGTTTTAAGGGTCATCTTGCTTCAAAGTAACACACTCCCTGTTTGCTGACTTAAGGCCCTTTATCTGTAACAGAATTAATTTGCTTTCTTTAAAATTTACAGACCACTGGCCTTGGGCAATAAGGGACCAGAACTTTTCCAGGCCACAGAGGCCAGCAAGTCAGCAACTCTTTTAGCAAAATGTTTCTTTTTAAGGTCACACACAGGACTTCACCGACCTCCCTTTGCACATCTGTAAACCTTGCCCTCCTTTGCAGAAAGAACAGAGTACTCTTGCACAACGCCTGGGTATGGAGTAATCAGACCTTCTTGTGCAACCCGCCCAAACCCTGGGCACCAAGGAACTAGAATTTCTTGCACAACCTCCCGGGACGGAGGTAACTCAGTAGCTGGTATCATGCAGTCTGCACATAAGCCAGAAATGTCACAGACCCCTGCGCTCCCTTAACTGATTAAACCCCTTTAAAAATCTCCAGACCAGGGGCGCCTGGGTGGCTCAGTCGTTAAGCATCTGCCTTCGGCTCAGGTCATGATTCCAGGGTCCTGCTCTGCGGGAAGCCTGCTTCTCCCTCTCCCATTCCCCCTGTTTTTGTTCCCTCTCTCTGTCAAATAAATAAATAAAATCTTAAAAAAAAAAAAAATCTCCAGACCAGGCAGAAACCTTGGAGTTGGCCTTTGGACAAGAGCCCGCCTTCTCCCCAAGTGGTTGGCCTGAATAATGCTCCTCTTCCTTCCCAATCAAAACTCATCTCTTGAGTATTGACCTTTCCAGGGAAAGGCAGCCAAACTTGAGTTTCGGGAACAAGACCACTCCCACTCAGTATTGCTCGTGCACTTAGAGAGGAGAGGGAGGAGTCCCCCCCCAGCAACAGTGCACATTTACAAGGATGTAAATAAAGCCTCTGCTTTCTCGCTCTTTCACCTTCCCGATCTTTTCCCTGTGCCGTGGGGAGGAAGCCATCAGGAAACAGAGGGGCGCACCTAATAATATCCCCCGTATATTCTCCTCATACAAATAACGCTAATGGTAACAATAAAATCCTAGGAAGAAGCGTGGATGGAGCGTTCCTTTGGACAAGACACTCTATAATCTGATGCCTTGCAGTCTGTTTTATGAATTCTGGAAGTCTATCCTGTGGTTCCCTATTCCTTTCTGGTTCTCTCCAGCGGAGTTTCTGCAGCCCCTGCTCTTCTTCTAGATCATGCCGCAACTCCCATCATTTCCCACAAATGAGTCTGAAAAAGACACACAGGGTGGGTCTGGAGGTCCCTTGCAGGGGGAGTATAGGGACCCCTTGAAACCTCCAGGGCAGGGCAATATGGGAGGTCTAGAAAAAGTGGGAGTCTGGCAGGTGACTTGACAAGCAAGTGTTTCCAGCTGGGTTTCCCCTAGCGGCCTTCAGAGAAAGGCACTTGCTAGAGTCACCACTTTGAGCGTATCCACGGTCGCATTGACCCTGAGGTTTGGAGACAGCTGGGAAGGTGGTGGCCAGATGGAGCTAGTTTAGCAACATTTCTTGATGGGCTATTGTCTTACACAGAACTCTGAGTCTTCACGACCCCTCCCCTTTCAAAGATTTTATTTATTTATTTTATTTGAGAGAGAGAGCAGGGGGTGGCATGCCCCTCCCCTTTCAGCAGCTTGGCCTCCTCTATTGTCATGTGAGTCCAGTAGGTTCCCTAGCTGGGGGGTAAGGGTGTCTATCAAAGTCCCAGTATAAAGTCCCGGACCCAGCTCTGGGGTTGCTCTGCCCTCAGCTGCTCTGGAGCCAAAAATCGAGAACCATGGTGCCCAGGATCTTTGGTAAGGATCCATGGGACACTCGGGTCCCAAACTTCTGTCTCGTCACATCCCTAATGTACCTCTGGACCTCAAACATAATGCTCTCTTGCCTGTTCAATTCTTGGCTTCCTACTTGGTAATCATCCCCAGGGGATCTCTGACTGCACCTCAGTCTCTCCCCTGACCTGCAACTATTAGACCCAGCCCTTCCCGGAGCCCTCCCTGCCACCACCCACTCTGAGCTGTGGCCCACAGTGAATGCAGCTCAGTGACATCATCTTCTGTACCCTGGTGCTAATACTCTCTCCAACAGGGCGCCTGGGTGGCTCAGTTGGTTGAGCGACTGCCTTCGGCTCAGGTCATGATCCTGGAGTCCCGGGATTGAGTCCCACATCAGGCTCCCTGCTCAGCAGGGAGTCTGCTTCTCCCTCTGACCCTCCTCCCTCTCATGCTCTCTGTCTCTCATTCTCTCTCTCACAAATAAATAAAATCTTAAAAAAAAAATTAAAAAAAAAATACTCTCTCCAACATTCTCATGCCCCTCTGCTTCTCAGCTACTGCTTTCCATTCTGAACTCCTGAGCTCAGGCTCGGAAGGACTCGCAGGTGAGAGCAGGTGTAGTGTGGAGGGAGGAGATGGTACCATGGATGGAGGTGGGGGCTCCAGAGGTCCTAGTCTGGTCCATTCTGCAGTGGCTCCCCCAGACACAGGACCGTGGCTGTGCCAGCCAGGGCCCAGGTGTACAACCCTTTGTGGCAGTGCTGTGATGAGGGGACCATCCCACCCTTGAACCTGACTCGCCTCTGTGGCCCCTGCTGCCCTTTTCTGGCCTTGCTTCCAGCATTGCTGCCTTAAGCCCTTGGGCTTTCAGAACCAGGCTGTTGGGGCGCCTGGGTGGCTCGGTTGGTTAACCATCTGCCTTCAGCTCGGGTCATGATCCCAGGGTCCTAGGATGGAGCCCCCTGTTGGGCTCCCTACTCAGCGGGGAGTCTGCTTCTCCCTCTCCCTCTGCAGCTCCCCCTACTTGTGCTGTCTGTCTCTCTGTCAAATAAATAAATAAAATATATTTTTAAAATATGTTACTTTTTATGCTCTTAAAATCTCTCTTAAAATACACATTTGCTAGGGCAAAAAAAAAAAAAAGAGAGAGAGAGAGAGGCAAACCAAGAAACAGACTGTTAACTATAGAGAAGAAACTGCTGGTTAGCAGAGGGGAGGTGGGGTGGGGGGATGGGGGAAATAGGAGATGGGGATGAAGGAGCGCGCCTGTCATGATGAGTACTGGGTGTTGTATGGAAGTGTTGGATCACTATATTGTACACCTGAAACTAATATTACACTGTATGTTAACTAACTGGAATTTAAATAAAAACTTTTTTAAAGTACTAAAATAAAGGTTTTTCCGGGGCGCCAGGGTAGCTCAGTCATTAAGCGCCTGTCTTCGGCTCAGGTTGTGATCCCAGGGTCCTGGGATCGAGCCCCACATCAGGCTCCCTGCTCCGCGGGAAGCCTGCTTCTCCTTCTCCCACTCCCCCTGCTTGTGTTCCCTCTCTCACTGTGTCTCCCTCTGTCAAAAAACAAATAAAATCTTTAAAAAAATAAAATAAGATAAAATAAAATAAAGGTTTTTCCTTTAAAATTATTTTATGACTTATTAAACATCAAAGAGGAACTTCTGCTTCAGGAAAAATGGAGTAGACACACTTCCTGTCGCACCCAGCAAGAAAGTACAGGGATGCTCAGCTCCTACTGTGGGTTGCCTCTCTCTGGAGGCTCGAAGGGAGAATTCGTTGTATGTGCTCTATTTGTTCTTCTGGCTTCTGGTGGATGCTGGTACCTCCGACTGCATCTGCATTGTTCCAATCTCTGCCTCTGTCTCTGCATGGCTTTCTCTTCTGTCTCTAGTCAAATATCCCTCTCCTTCCCCTTTCTAAGAGTGATTGTATTTAGAGCCTACCTGGATAATCCGGGATAATCTCCCCATTTCAAGATCCTGAGCATAATCACACCCACAAAGACGTTTGTGGGGGTCGTTTTGCCACGTAAAGTAACACTCACAGGTTCCAGGAATTAGGACGTGGGTATCTTTGAGGAGGACCACTTTTCAGCCTACCACATCCATTATATTACACAACCTTTCAAAGATACAGTAAATGCAACAGTCCTAATCAATTGAGAGGTTGAAACAAGAAATTAGTAAAAATCTATCTAATTTATGGAGTGTCAAAGGGTAGAAGAATTTGATAAGAGGGCTGATCTTAGGTGAGGCCAGATCCAGAGGCTCAGCAATATTATCACAGACTCTCTGTCTCTTCTCCGCCTTCCAAAGAGTTGACCACACTAATTGTGGCTTCCCTCATGGTTGAAAACTGGCTTCCAGAAGTCTCCATGTATATAGTTAAAGACCTCCAACAGTGTCCACTATCTTCCACTCCCTCCCCCTCTCTGCTCCCCAAAATGACCTCTTAAAAATGCAAAGCGGTGGGCACCTGGCTGGCTCAGTTCGTGGAGCAGAACTTGAGGCTCTTGATCTCAGGGTTGTGAGTTCTAGCCCCACAGTGGGCTAGATTACTTAAAAATAAAAAGCCTTCCTTGGGGCGCCTGGGTGGCTCAGTTGGTTAAGCGACTGCCTTCGGCTCAGGTCATGATCCTGGAGTCCCGGGATCGAGTCCCGCATCGAGTCCCGCATCGGGCTCCCTGCTCGGCAGGGAGTCTGCTTCTCCCTCTGACCCTCCCCCTCTCATGTGCTCTGTCTCATTCTCTCTCTCTCAAATAAATAAATAAAATCTTTCAAAAAAAATAAAAATAAAACAATAAAAAAAATAAAAAACCTTCCTTAAAAAATAAAAATAAAAATGCAAAGTGGATTAATGTCACTCCTTACATGCTCTTCTGTGGCTCCCCAGTGCTCACAGCATGAATCCAGACCCTTACCAAGCCAGACAAGTCCCAGGGTAGTCTGGTTCTGCTGAGCTGGCTCCCCACACATGCTGGTCCTTTCCACCCCAGCAACAACCTTCTTGTAGCCCCAGAACATCACCCTGCAGCTGCTCTTCTCCATACCTTTAGTCACGCTGGTCCCTCTGACAGAACAGCCCTCTCTCTCTCTGCACCCTGGCTGATTGTGCCTATAGGTGCTGTGTGATCAACATAAAACTCAGTAACTCTGGGCTCTTAGTTCTTCATGGGGTGGTTGCCATTGCCGTTATTAGGAGCAAACCACTCCCTGGGACAGGGCAGGCCCCCAGGAAAATCACAGAACAGGACCGTTTGGAGGCTAAGAGGCTGTCCTATTACTGTTAAGGTTGGGGAAAAGCCTGCCAAGGAGGGTGGGGACAGATGGGGCGGCGCGCCCTCTGGCGGTGAAAAGAGGGAACGGCGGAGAAGGATGCCGCGCCTTTTCCCAGCACCAAAACCAAGCCCAAGGTCAGAGCTGATGATGATGCTCCTTGGGGGCCTGCTACCTGTCAGGCCTAACGCTAGCCGCGCCACGCACGTGAAATATAGTATATCTGGAGTTATTTTAAATAGTTATGTTTCTTTGTTTACTGTGTGTCTTCCCCACTAGAAAGTGCGTAAAGGGACTCTTGTTTTATTTACCGCTGAATCCCCAGCACCTGCAACAGGTAGAGCGGGGAGCCTGCTTCTCCCTCTGCCTGCCGCTGCCCCCGCTTGTGCTCTCGTGCTCTCTGTCTCTGGCAAATAAAGAAAACCTTTTTTTTTAAGATTTAAAAAAAAATTTAATAAAAATAAATAAATATTTTTTTAAAAAAAGAGGAACAAGAACAAAAAGGTATTCATCACATGACTTAATCACAACTGACTGACAGATTCAACAAATGTGGGAGAAAGCTGTCCCCTTCCCCCACCTCCCCACCTCCCCTCCAACGGCCCAGAGTGAACCATGGTCTTTGGCAGGAAAAACAAATCCATTTTGAAAGTGCACAGTCACTTGGTGTGGACTGTTGCTTTGCACATATCCTCCTATGTTGTCTTTTTGAAGCTGTTTTTGTGAAGACACAAAGACGTATTTTGCCTAGCAGCTGTTAGCTGAATGTATAACTTTTCAATATTTAGTAATAGGGCATATAGGCCTCCATCTGTACTCTTTTTTTAAAAGATTTTATTTATTTATTTGAGAGAGAAAGAGAGAGCACAAGCGGAGGAAGGGCAGAGAGAGGGAGGAGCAGACTCCCTGCTGAGCATGGAAACCAATGCGGGGCTTGATCCCAGGACCCTGGGATCATGACCTGAGCTGAAGGCAGATGCCTAGCTTAACCGACTGAGCCACTCCGGTGCCCGGGGGCTCTATTTTTACTCTTGTGTGTTGGGGGGGAAGCATCTGAGGGGCAGCCCTGTTGCTTACAACAGCCCTCTGAGGACGGAACTGTCCTTAAATGCATTTCACAGATGGAGAAACTGAGGGTGGCTTAGAATGTGATCTTCACATGTATCCATCACCAGCTATATGCAAGGAATTGGGGATATTATAGTATGCGAGAGGGGGGAAATGGTAGCCCCTTCCTTGTTATTAAGTGGGGTGATGATACATCCTGAATTGTTTGGGACAGTCCTTGTATGCCTACTGACCCAGCAATAGCTCCCTCTTTCTCTCTCAAGTGCCACGATCTGGACAATACTTATAAACCTCACTGTATAGTAGGAGAGACAGAAATTCATCAAAGAATTGCACAGGTAAATTAATAACTATGCTTGTGATAAATATGAAGGAAAGGAAATGATGTGGGGAAGGAACTAGGGGAATTGATCACCTCTGAGGAGGTGACAAGGGAAGAAAAGTGACAGTTAGGATGGGACAAGTGAGGGGGATGAGCATTCCAGGCTTGGGAACGTCAAGGGAAAAAATGAAGATCCTGCACTGTGTTTTAACTTTGTCTTTGCTATAATCAGCATTTAATTTGACTTCTTTCATTGTTGATACAACAATGAAAACCAGTGTTTTTTGCTAACTGCAAGATAATCTGAGGAGTTTTTATAATGGCTGAATTAATTACAACGAGATCAAAGAAAGGCAGTTGATGAATTAAATATTTAAAAATTCAACTTCCTACAACATACAGGGAGTAGATCTTATTTCCTATTTAAAAAATACACTAGTAATACAGTCTCAGGATGAGAGGTAATATAACAATTACCCACTGAAGCTCTTGTAAATGCTCACAAGGGCATGTCTCAATTTTAGGCTGACAAGATACAGAATAAATACAATTCTAACAAGGGAAGACTTCACACCACCTGACTAATGATTATATTCTTAGTATCAGCAATCTGATGTGTAAATATCCCTGTCTTTTTATAAAAGGTGAGCTGAGTGTTTTGTAATCTTAAAGGTAAGGTACAAAGGTACTGAATTTCTTTTTTTTTTTTATTTAAGATTTTTATTTATTTATTTGACAGAGAGAGAGATAGTGAGAGCAGGAACACAAGCAGGGGGAGTGGGAGAGGGAGAAGCAGGCTTCCCGCTGAGCGGGGAGCCTGATGCAGGGCTCGATCCCAGGACCCTGAGATCATGACCTGAGCTGAAGGCAGTCGCTTAACCGACTGAGCCACCCAGGTGCCCAGGTACCGAATTTCTTAAGCTTCCTCTATTTAAAACTCGTATATACTGCAAAGAAAGCCCCCTGGGGACAGGGTATCGAAGTATCCTCAAGGGCAGCGAGAAGGGCAGGGAAAGCTAGGCGACTCAGGAAGAGGGTCTCAGGTTTAAGCCAAGTGAGGCTAGGTTGATGGCAGGCCATGGTAGGTGCTTAGGATTCATCCAAAGAGTCATGAGAAGCCATAGAAACTGTGACTCACTTTTGAGGGTGACCTGATCAGATCTGAGCTTGGGCCTCATAGGAGCTTAGGTGCATGCTGGGAAATCACCAAGGAGTTGGGAGCAAAATCCAGGTGCAAGATGGTGACTGGACCAAGGCGAGGAGAGTGGCAATAGATAGGAGCAGTCTAATTCATAAGATATTTAGGAGATAATAGCAACATGACTTGGGGGCGAACTGGATATTTATCAGTCATTCAGGATTTATTGAGCACCTGCTATGTGCTGGGCTTGTTTTGGGCACTGGAAACAAGAGGAGAGAGAGTAGAGGTTGGTCAAGGATAGTGTTCTCACGCATGGCTTTTGTAAGTGGAAGACAATCATGGCATTCCTTGGGGACTCTTGGAAGAGGGCTGATTATGGAGGAGCAAATCATAAACCATTTTGGGAGTCTTGCATTTGAGGTCCCTGTGGGACATCCAGGTATCGATGTCAAGTAGGCAGGTGGATACACGGATGCAGAATTCATCTGAAAGCTCCAGGCTAGGCATAAATATCTTTAAGTCATCTGCATTTCAGTAGCAGCTGAAGCCATGACCTGGATGAAATCACCCAGCAGAACAAGTATCTTATGATGGTCAAGGAAGGAAGAATGGGTCAAAAAGGGAGACAAAAAGACCAACTAGAGAAGCGGAAGGAAAATCAAAAGTCTTATGACACAGAGGCTGAGGAAAGTGAACCTTTCAAGAGGGATGTGGTCAGCTATGTCAAATGCTGCCTGATTGCCCAAGGTCATCCAGCTAATGAGTGGCGGGGCTGAAATTCAAAAGCCAGATCTAGCTATTTAATAAACAGTGCCAGGACAAATGGCTAGCCATTTGGAAACAAAATTAAACCCTTACCTCACACCACATGCAATGATAAATTCTAGCCGAGGTAGAAGTCTAAAAGTAAAAACACAAGATAACAATATTTTTTTAAATAGAAAAAGTCTTACAATCTTGGCATGTTAAGGTCTTCTTAAGGCAGGACAGGAAACACAGAAACCATAAAAGAAAGAAATAATTTTTTAAAAATAAACTAGAGGAAAATGTTTGTAGCACATTTGACAGACAGTGTTAATATTCCCCATATACAACGACCCAACAGGAAAATTGAGAGTCAAAGAGATGAGCAGACAGTTCACAGAAGATCAGTGCAAACAGCCATAAATATGTAAAGAGACAACCACCTCTCTGATGCTTGAAGAAATGCAAATAAAACAATAATGAGACATCATTCCTTGGACGGTAAAGCATTTTAAAACTGATTCCATTACAAGGGAAAAGAAATACTAAAACTTTTTTAGTATGATATTTGGCAATATCTATTAAAAATTTTTTTTAAGATTTTATTTATTTGACAGAGAGAGAGACAGCGAGAGAGGGAACACAAGCAGGGGGAGTGGGAGAGGGAGAAGCAGGCTTCCCGCGGAGCAGGGAGCCAGATGTGGGGCTCCATCCCACGACCCTGGCATCATTACCCGAGCCGAAGGCAGATGCTTAATGACTGAGCCACCCAGGCGCCCCTCTATTAAAATTTTTAATGTAGCTCTATTTCCTGATCTGGGTGCTGGATGCATGGTGTATTTGTGGTGTGAAAATTAACACAGTTCTTCACTCTATTAATTCTATAAACTCTATTTAAAAAGTACACTTGCACATTTTTCTATATGTATGTTATTCCTTAATGCTTTCAAAAAGAAAAGAGACACAAAATGTACATACCCAAAGACTCAACAATCCCAGTTATGGGATTCTTTTCTTCATTTTGCAAATTGATAACGAAAAGGTAAACAACCCATTTTATTTTTTTAAGATTTTTTTTCTTAAGGCATCTCTACACTCAATGGGGGGCTTGAACTCACAACCCTGAGATCAAGAGGCTTGCGGCTCCACTGACTGAGCCAGACAGGCACCTCCAGCCCAATTTTTTTCAAAAATGGACAATGGGGGCACCTGGGTGGCTCAATCAGTTAAGCGTCTGCCTTCGGCTCAGGTCATGATCCCAGGGTCCTGGGATCGAGCCCCGCATCAGGCTCCCTGCTCAGCGGGAAGCCTGCTTCTCCCTCTGCCTGCCACTTCCCCTGCTTGTGCTCTCTCTCTCTCTCTCAAATAAATAAATAAAAATATTTTTAAAAAAATGGACAGTGGACATGACAGGCAATCAATAGAAGACAAATCCAAGTGGGCAGAAAACATAGGGGGAAAAAAAATCTCCTGAGTGGTCATAAAAATGCCAGTTAAAATTACAGAGATATCGCTTTACACCCATAAATTTAAGAGGTGATAATGCCCACTTCTGGGGTGCATGGGGGGTTCCAATACTTTACTGGTAGAAATATGAATTGTTAACAGCCTCTGGCGGAAAACAATCTGGTAGTAACTATTAAATATGTAGAGTCTTTGACCTAGAAAGTCTGTATTTATCAATTATAAGTGCTCCAGTATGGATGGCTGGATGGCTGATAATATTTTGTGCAGCAGGGGGATGGGATGAAGAACAGCAAAGCTTCAAAAAAAAGCAAAGATTCTGTCAAAATGGCAAGCCTATACCATGAAATACTATGTGACTATTATGAAGATTCAGTTAGAATTAGTTGTGTTCACCTAGAGAGAGGCACATGGGATAGGAGGTCACGAAAGGCAAAGTGATGTGTGTGATTTGATTTTGTTATTAAAAAAATATATATAGGGGCAGCTGGCTGGCTCAGTCAGTAGAGCATGAGACTGTTGAGCTCCTGATCTCAGGGTTGTGAGTTCAAGCCCCACGTTGGGTGTAGAGATTCCTTAAAAACAAAAAAACTCGAAAAAGATAATAAAATAATTACTTAAAAACTAAAAAATAGGGACACCTGGGAGGCTCAGTCGGTTAAGCGTCTGTCTTCGGCTCAGGTCATGGTCCCAGAGTCCTGGGATAGAGTCCCGCATCAGGCTCCCTGCTCTGCAGGGAGCCTGCTTCTCCCTCTGCCTCTGTCTCTCATGAATAAATAAATAAAATCTTTAAAAAAAAAAAACTAAAAAAAAAATGTATACAGTCTTACATGTGTTTGTAGGAAGCAGACCATGATTTAGAACTCCATCTCTGGGTTCCTGGAAGCCTGTGGTAGTTACTACCAGATTGTTTTCCGCCAGAGGCTGTTAACAATTCATATTTCTACCAGTAAAGTATTGGAACCCCCATGCACCCCAGCATCCCCACCTTCTCCCCATATGTGATAACCTCTCTGGGCCTCAGTTTTCTTGACTATAAAAGGGGTTAATAATATCTATCTCACAGACCCGTTGGAAGCATGTGAAGTGAAAAGGTGCTTAGCGATGCCTGGTGTGTCATTCCAGATCACAGATGTAAGCATGATCTCCGGAGCATGGACATCACCTTGGAGGAAATCATGCCACACTGTTAGTGAGTGCTAGCAAACAGAGCCCGAGGGGAGTGGGACACAGGGGGTTAACATTTTGTATCAGTTTGACTGGTTATTGAGTCCCAGTGGCCCTTATGTGGCACCAGGTGCCAACCTCTTGGAAGGGCTCGACTTTATCCACCCCCTTAATTCCTTAGTTCACATCAGCCTTCTGAGTCAGGTACTTTATATTATTATCCCCGTTTTGTAGGTGGGGAAAACTGAGGTACAGAAAGCTCACTTGCAGGAGCTCACACGCTGGAATGGGGCCAGAATTCAAATGCAGGCAGCCTGGTTCTGAATCCAGGCTGTGGACCACCAGGCCCTACTATGTCCCCCTCTCCCTGCCTCAGTTTACTCGACTGCAAAATGGGCTTCCCACCACTCAACATCTTCAGTTTGCTGCAAGGGTTAAGCGACCTCGGGCTTGGGCCTGGGAGAAGTGGTTTTAAAATAGGAGCTTTTGATTCTTTTTTTTTTTTTTAAGATTTTATTTATTTATTTGAGAGAGAGAGAATGAGAGAGAACACATGAGAGGGGATAGGGTCAGAGGGCAAAGCAGACTCCCTGCTGAGCAGGGAGCCCGATGCGGGACTCGATCCAGGGACTCCAGGATCATGACCTGAGCCTAAGGCAGTCGCTTAACCAACTGAGCCACCCAGGCGCCCGGAGCTTTTGATTCTTAAATACAGAGATCAAACTGGCAAGAGGGGAGGTGGATGAAATAGATAAAGGGGATTAAGAGGGGGCGCCTGGGTGGCTCAGTTGGTTAAGCCACTGCCTTCGGCTCAGGTCATGATCCTGGAGTCCCGGGATCGAGTCCCACATCAGGCTCCCTGCTCGGCAGGGAGTCTGCTTCTCCCTCTGACCCTCCCCCTTCTCATGCTCTCTCTATCTCATTCTCTCTCTCAAATAAATAAATAGAATCTTTAAAAAAAAGGGGGGGGATTAAGAGGTACAAACTTCCAGTTATAAAATAAGTCACAGGGATGAAAAGTACAGCATAGGGAATGTAGTCAACAAGATCACTACTGCATTGTTTGGGGACATTTGGGGGCCACACTTATCACGGTGAGCACTAAGTAATGTACAGAACTGTCGAATCACTATGTTGTACACCTGAAAATAACATAAAGCTGTATGTTAATTACACTTCAATTTAAAAAAAAAAGCGGGGGGGGGGGCTTTTGTTACCCTGGTCCCTCCAGGAGAAGGACAGAGGAGGCTCAGGCCCCCAGCCCCTGTGTTAATGTTCCCAGTGAGTTGTTCAAAGCCCCACTGAAAGGAGAGACAAAGCTGGGCAGGGCGCCAGGCCCTTGCTCTTCCAGAAACCACAGGGCGAGATGGCCAGAGGCCTGTGCAACCCTCCCCACCCTGACTCTCAGCTAGGAGAGAGTCCCCTTGGCTTTGCCATGGGCTCCCCACTTCCCCACCTCACCACACCGCATCCTGTTGCAGTCCTGCCAGAGAAGGAAGCGGAATCTGGGGTCCAGTGTGACCTGCCTGTCCCGCCAGGGTGTGAAGCAAGGCCCTCCCCACCGCCCGGCCCCAGCAGATAAAGGTGGCCTCGGCCCGCGGCGAACTCCTAGCCGTCCCTGCGGGCCTCACCTGCCATGCCCGCCCCTTGCGCGCTGCTCGCCTGGGCCCTCCTGGCTCTCCTCGGACTTGGGCTCGGAAGGCCTAGAGAAGAATCCCCAAACCTCTGCTGCCCCATAGTGCCCCGGAGAGAGTGGAGGGCCCCGGCGTCCAAGTGTTCCAAGAAGTTGAGACTGCCCGTGCGCTACGTGGTGGTGTCACACACGGCCGGCAGCCCCTGCGACTGCCCGGCCTCGTGCCTGCAGCAGACCCAGAACGTGCACAACTACCACTCGGGGACGCTGAACTGGTGTGACGTGGGCTACAAGTGAGTGCGGAGCGGAGGCAAAGGCCGGTGCCCCAGCGGGTGGAGGGAAATGTGTGGAGGCCTGAGGGACCCCCGGCAGGTCTAGAGCCCCCTGGCCGCCAGTCCTCGCAGCTTGCTTTCTCCCCAGGGCGGGCACCCAGGACTGCGCATGTGCGCGCGGCACGCAGGTGCTAGGAAGAAGGGAAAGGGCTGAAGTCCAAGCCCTGCTCCCTGGAGGAAGGGACAGACTACCAGCACAAAAGAAAGAGTCCTCTACACTGGAGTCCCTTCGTAAAGTCTGCCGCCTCTGTTGGGAAGCAGACAAGCAGGCGGGTTCAGCGTGGGGGTCGGGTGGGGTCCAGTCTCAGCTCTGCTTGTTGCTGGCTGAGACCTGGGGCAGGGTCACGAACGCTCTCCCCACTTTGGTTTCCTCTCCCTCCTCTGCCCCCACCAGGTCACTAAATCAGCCAATACATACATGCAAAGCCCTTAGGGCACCACCTGGCATGCAGTGGGAACCCCCAAGTTCATGGGCTCTTGCCCTTAGGCACTTATTATGTGCCAGGCCCTGCCCGGGTGCTGGGATGGGGGAGGCATGAACAGTGCGAATCTGGCCCAATGGGATTTAAAGACCAACGGGGAAGAACAGGTGGGAAACAAGCAAAGGAAACCAGATGAATTCAGAGGGTGATAGAAGCAATAGGGCGGGGCGGTGGGGGGGGGGGACTCCGGTGGCTCTGGGATGGGGGGCTGCGGCAAGAGTGGTAAGCTGAGGGTCCAGCAGGGGTAAAAGCTATGAGGGCAAGTGAGAGGGTCACGCCTGAAGGACAGAGGTCAGGATGGCTGGAGGGAGCTGGGAGGAGTGACATGAAACGAGGAGGACCGGATCGGCAGGGCCTTGTGGACCACGGTAAGGAAGACAGGAGCCGGGGGAGGGATGTGAGCCTGCTAGGTGGAAGCAGCTCCCCCTGGCGGCTGTGGGGAGAACAGCCTGCGGGTGGGTGACGGCAGAAAACAAAAGGACTGCGAAGATCTGCATCTGGGGGCCGTGCCCCCCAGCTCCCTTTCCGGGGTAACAGGCCGCGGCCCCATACAAGGGCTTCCGCAGCGAGTGAACTTTGAACCCTACAGGTTCTCAGACCTTGGTAAACACCAGTCACCGTACTGGAAATCCAGGTTCCCGGGTTCCGCCCTTAGAGATGGCTTCCAATAGGGGTAGGGTGAAGCTCGGGAAGCCGATGACCTCATTGGAAGTCTAGACGCCTCCGAGGGTATCCCCAGCTCTTCTGGCTCAAGCTTTTACATTTCAAAGGCTCCAACTTCAAGGCTTTGTCTCCAAGACTCAGGTGCTCAGATGCTAAGGGTTTCCATGAGGTAGTGAAGACAAAGCTTGGCTCCCCAGCCTCTGACCTCAATCGCCTTATAGAAAAGCAGACTGAAGTCTGTTTCTCAGATTTTAGGATTTAGAGTCTGATCCCAACATTCTGGATCTTCCTTCTTGTCACATCACATTCTGAGTCTCAGTATCTTTACTTATAAAAAGGTTCTTCACTCGACCCACCTAGTGGTGGTGGAGGTTTAAACTAGATGCTTCCATTTCACAAATACACAGGGAGTCCCAACTGCCTGTGCCAGGTGTTGGGGCTGTGATAAAGCCATAAGCAGCCCAGTCCTGGGGGCCAGCATCACCATGGAATTTCTAGTCTCTTCAGAGCCAGATTCTGATTCGGGCTTCCTGCGTGGGAGATTCAGGACCCAAAGATTCTTAAGTTCCAACATTCTTTACGTCCTTGGTGACTGTGAGAGCAAGAGGGCAGAGGCAGCAGATCTTGAAACTCCAAAGTGCTGATCTTCTAGTTATTTCCAATGTGCCAAATCAGACTCGCTCCATCAAGGCGTGTCAAATGAGTCTTAAGGATCTGATGCCAGGACTGGAAACTTCCAAGAGGCAGATGCTGGGACTCCAGAGTCTGTATCTGGTTATGATGCCAATCCTTGAGTCCTAGATCCTGTCACTCAGTGTACCCCAGCAGGGAACAGAAAGCAGGAAGCAGGCTGGGCCAAGGGCAGAAAAGCTTCTCAGAGGACAGTTCGGAGAGGCAGGGGTCTATGGGGCATGACCTTGGGGACAACAGCGGCTCCTGCCCCAGAGCATGAGGGCATTCAGCAAATCAAGAGCTCAACAAATCCTCCCAGGAGGCTGGAGGAAGCAAGGAGTAGGATCACGTGAATGGGAGTTCCAGGGACCCGGGTGAGAATCCGGACTCTGTTCCTGTCTGGCTGTGTTGTGTGACTGTGGGCAGACGTCCCCACCTCTCTGATGCTCCACCTGCAGAATGGGGGCAGTACTAACTCATGGGTGGCCGTGAGGGTGTAGTGCTGTGCCTGGCACGTGGCAGGGGCCAGAGGCATTGGATGACAGAAGAGGGAAGTGTTGGGGGAAATTGTGTGTGAGTAGCAGGGGGCAGGGGAGGGGGTGGCATGCCCTCCCTTACTCATCAAGCCCACCCCACCCCCACCCACACAGCTTTCTGATCGGAGAAGATGGGCTCGTGTATGAGGGCCGGGGCTGGGACACCAAGGGCGATCACACAGGCCCCACCTGGAACCCCATCTCCATTGGCATCTCCTTCATGGGTAACTACATGGGTAAGTGTCCAGCTGTTGGCATGGAGGGCCGACCTGGGGTCTGGGGGATGGCGCCGCACGGTATGTAGTCCTTGGGAGGCTCTGCCACTTCCAAGCTCTGTGACATTGGGCAAGTTGAGTCGGCTTCCCCAAGCCTCATCTCCTCCTTTGGATAATGACCATTTCTTTGCAACTGCCTGGTTTGGGCCAGGATGAGTTAATCTGCATAAAAGTTCTTCGGCCAGTCCATGATAAACAGCCACCATCATGAGTAGGACCCAGAGGTCTGGGGGCAGAGGAGGGAGGATGAGCTCTAATCTTGACACCTGCTGAGGGTTTAACCTGTGCCAGGCACTGTTCTGTGATGGCTTTATGTAAAAGAACTCGTTTTCTTGTCCCACAGCCCTGTGGGCAGGTGCCATCATTCTCTCCTTTCGCAGATGAGGAAACTGAGGCACAGCAGGGTTAAGTTCCTGCTAGGGGACTGGCAGACCCGGTTCTGGGCCCCAGGGGGGCAGGGTGCACAGCTGGAAACACTAGCCCACACTACCTCTGTCCCTCAAGGAAGCCCTAGCCTAACTCCTGCGTCTGTCTCCCCCAGAGCGGTCACCTCCACCCCGGGCCCTCAGGGCGGCCCAGAGTCTGCTAGCTTGCGGTGTGGCTCAGGGAAAACTGAGCCCCAGATACGAGGTCAAGGGACACAGGGACGTGCAGCGCACACTCTCTCCAGGCGACCAACTCTATGAGATCATCCAGACTTGGCCACACTACCACGAGTGACACCCTATCTCCTCCACACCTGGAAACCCCACCGCCTCCCCTCCAATCAAGGTGCAGCTCAAACTGTGTTCCTGTGTCCCACCACATGCCTCCCCTCCCTCTCTACCTCCCACAAGACCCCAGCCAGTCCCACCCGCCCCGGGCCCAGCACTCTGTCCTCGCTGGTACTCAGAATCCAGAGGCCCCAACCCTAAACCAAGACCCCAGAGAGCCCAGCTTGTAAGGAACATCACAGCTCAGAACCCAGGTCTCGGGCCAGAGCGCAGGAATCAGCACCAAGATGGCCCAGATGTCACTGACGGCAGCTCAGGGCCGTGAACCATGCTCCAAGACACCCCTTCTCTACCGCTCGGCCAAAGATACCCTGTGCCACATCTCTGCTTGGACCCCTTTGGGGTTGAGCTGCTCACTCCCACCCCTCAGGTCCACCCCATTCATTGCTTTAGAGAGTATGCAAGTTTCTCCTGACTCTGAACCCTAAAGTGCCTCCCAGTCAGAGACATGCCCAGAAATACACCAGGTCCCAATTACGGCCACCACCCAGTCCTCATTTCTCCCCACTCCAGCCCTACCCTTTAGTCATAAGCTGAAGGAGCCCAACAGCAAATAGTTTATTTACAAAATGCACATACCTTCCCTCCCAGCATGCAGTGCATGACGGGGGGGGGGGGGGCCAAGGCCTCACACACCTGAAACCCCGGTAGCACCAGCAGGAGAGGAGCCTGAGCAGGGCTGCCCGCCCCCCCACTCCGAATCCAGCAGTGGGTGAGGGATGGAGGGGCAGTACTCCAGGTCGAGGTCACGACCGTGTGTCCAGTTGGTTCATATACTCCTGCAAGGCCTTCAGGCGGGCATCTATTTCGGCCATGTCTGCTGCCTGGTGGTCGGAGCTGTACTCTGAGAGTGGGTGTGGGTGCAAGGGCTGTGAGGGCCCAATACGCTGCCCTTGGGCTGGGGAGGGCGGTAAGGGAGAGGGAGATGTGGAGTCCCAGGCTCACCTTTCATAGGGACCCAGCCCCCCGAATTGGTCAGGCATCTCTGATGGCGGCTGCGTTCCACAGGGGTGGGCTTCTGCTGCTGGGGGAGACAGGAAGAGGGGGTTAGGTATCCTCCCTCTATTCCTGTCCCCCAGATCCCACTGGAAATTTTGAACCTAAGGACCTCAAAGAACAAGCGCTGACGCCCACTGGGCACTTACTAGATGCAAAATCACCTCCTGGTATCTCCACCAGAACCCTCTAAGATGAATACTATTACCACCCCCATTCAACTGATTAAGAGACTGAGGCTGAGAACTAGCGTGAGCCACACAGGTGACAGGAAGGCGGGGCCAGGTTTTAAGAGCTGGCACTTTGAGGCCAGGGCTGGTGCCCTTAGCTGGTATCATCTACCCCACCCCACCCCCACACTCCGCTCCAATCCAATGGTCTCAAAACATTCTGCGTCCAGACGCATTTCAAGAGACACCTCTGCGGGGCGCCTGGGTGGCTCAGTCGTTAAGCATCTGCCTTTGGCTCAGGTCATGGTCCCAGGGTCCTGGGATCGAGCCCCGCATCAGGCTCCCTGCTCGGCGGGGAGCCTGCTTCTCCCTCTCCCACTCCCCCTGCTTGTGCTCCCTCTCTTGCTGTGTCTGTCTGTCAAATAAATAAAATCTTTAAAAAAAAAGACACCTCTGCAACCTGAGTCCCCCAGAATGGAATCATGGGCTTTTGGTGGCTTCATGCTGCCCCTACCTCCTCCATGGTCTGGGGAAATACACTCACCGTGTTGGACCCGCCCCAGGTGGTGGGGCTGGGAGGCTTCCCGCGGCGGCGAACGCTGACAGGAGAGAGTGTTGAGGCACTAGCGGGAGGAGCCTTGGGCACCTCCCACCTCGCCCTCCCCGGTGGTTCAAGGCTCCCGCCTCCATCACCCAACCTCCCTGCAAAAGACTGTTTCCAGCCTCCCCAGACCCCCGGTTGGAGGTGGTCCTCTCCTCGCGCCCAAGTTTTACCCCCTAGGAAGGGAATCGGAGAAATCCTCCAACTCGCTGCAGGAGCCGGCGGATGAGCAGCGGCTGCGGAAACTGTCCACTAGACGGGGGAGGAGAGAGTGAGCCTCCCGCGCTCGCCGGGGCGCCCAGCCCGCCCCGCGCGCTACAGCCCAAGTTACCCGAGGAGCTGCGGTTTCGCGAGCGGTTAGCCGCGTCCCCTCGGCCGCTCACGGCAGCGGGGGGCCGAGTCTGGCGAGACCAGGAGATGGACGGGCCGTCCCCGCTTCCTCCGCTGCCCAATCGGTTCCGCTGCTGCTGCTGCCTGGGGAGCGGAGAAGGAGACACCCACCTGTGTGCCCAGCTAATGCTAGGAATGGCGTCGCTGGGCCCCTATGGGCACAGCTGAGGTCACATAAGAAAGGGAAGGAAAAGGCCTGCGCACACACAGACCGGGTGGTGGGGGTCAGGGGAGGAGGTGGAGGTCAGGTGAAAAGCAGGCGCAGGGAAAGGGAGATGGGGCAGGTGACTGATGACGGAGACAGATGGGAGACGGGGATGGATGAGAGCACAGGTCGGGGGGCCAGTTAAAGGCGCAGGGATATGGGCACGTAAGGGGGAAATGGGCGCTAACTTCATCTTGATCTCTCTCTGCTTCTTCTCCTTGGCTTTCACAAAGGCTGTGGGGTCGAAACGGGGCACGCGACTACCTAGGATGGGGTGGGAGAGTGAGGAGAGAAGAGGCTGGGGTCACAGGAGCACGCCTCCACAGCTCCAGTCCACCCCCCACCCTCCCACGGGCAGGACAGGGCAGAGACCTGTGGGCGAGGGTGAGGGGCGGGCAGGGCGGCCTCGACTCCGGCCCCCCCGGCCGCTCTCCCGGGAAGAAGAGCGGGTGGCACCGCGACCGCGCGATGTGGAGCGCTCCCGCGACGTCGAAGCCCGATCCTCCCGGGCTCGGGGCGGCGGCACGGGCGGAGTCCGTCTCCTGGAGCACAGGGCCCACTGTCAGTTTCCCGCCGGCCAGCTCCTATGTCAACTCCTATCTCAAGCCTCTTCTCGGATCACACCATCTCCGAACCTTCAGGTCCACCCCACCAACTCCTAGACACTCACGCCCTTGCATATGACCCTCACAGGTACCTTGTCCCAGGCTCCGCCCCTCTCGGAGCCCCAGAGAACCCCCCCAAAAGAAACTGTCACTTCCCTACATCCGAACAAACCCCCTTCACCGGACCCTTCTTCCTGAGGTCCCCCACAGCTCCCTAGAAATCCTTCCCAATATTCCATCACCCACCCCAATAAATAACACTGGACGTCAACCAGATCCCCACCAGTTGGGCCACGCCTTTTCGCTCTACAAGATCCTCAGGTCCCACCCCTTCCCCCCCCCTTATCTCCAGCCCTTCCTCCTGACTGACGCTTCAAGCGCCGCCTGCAGTGTCCAACTTTCCGCCCCATGCAGTCCATCAGATTCCTTCCACCCCTCCATCCCCACCCACTCGCAGCCTCCCCTCCATTCAGGCCCCGCCCTCCCACCCAACAGACTGCACCTACTCCCCAGGCCCCGCCCCTCCCACCCCCCCAGCCCCGCAGCAGCCGGGTCGCAGCTCCGAGCACCCCCCCCCCCCCCCCGCTGCGGCCTCGTCTCTCACCCCCTCTTGTACACCTCCAGCTCGGTGTTCACGGTCCTAAGCCGGGCGCGCAGGCTCCGCTCCGAAGCCTTCACCTCCTCGAGCTGCCAGGAGTGAACAGGGGCAGAGAGGACCACACGGAGGCCGAGGTCCACGCCCCACCGGTCACCCCCGCCGGCCGCCCCGCCCCCTCACCTCCTGGGCCAGGCGCCGGCAATCCTGGCTGCGGCGGCCAACCCCGCGGTGTCCAAGGCCCCGCCCTTGCCGCAGCTCCAGCTCCAGGCCCCTGACGAGCCCACGCAGCGCCTCGGCCTCCTGGCGCGCAGCCCTCCCTGCCAGAGCCTCCTCTCGAGATTGGCCCAGCTGCGCCTCCAGTTCTCGCTTCTCAGATGCCAGGCGTGAAACCCTGGGGGAAGTGGGTAGAGGGAAGACAAGAGTCGGGAGGGGGTCTCTCAGGATCCCATCATTCTCACTTCTCCATGGGGTGGGCACGAACCATTTCACCTGCTCCAGGAACAGGGAAATGCAGCCCCACCACTCCAGCTGCCCCTGTGGTCCCATCATCTCTCCTCCTCCATCTCTCCCACATGAGGAGGAACACGGCCACATCACTCTCATTCATCCCACGGGGAGGACACAGCCCTGCGAATTCCAATTCCAAAATAAATCATAAATCTGTCCTTCTCTATACCCTGAACGCCTAGCCCTGAAGTCCTGGCTTTAGACTCCCCCCAGGCCTCCCAGCCAAGTCTCACTACCTCCTAATCACCAGAAGGCTCTAAAATGCAAATCCAATGGGGAACCTAGGTGGTTCAGTTGGTTGGGCTTCCTATTCTTGATTTTGGCTCAGGTCATGGGTCCTGAGACTGAGCCCCACATGGAGGCCCCATCGGGCTCCACGCGCAGCATGGGGTCTGCTTGTCCCTCCTCCCTCCCCTGCTTGTACTCTCTCACACACTCTCTCTCTAAAATAAATAAAAAAAAATAAAATAAAATAAAATGCAAATCCAATCAGATCCCCTACTATGCTCAAAACCTTCCTTGAAGAAAAGATGTACACAAAAGGCTATTCATTGCAACACTATTCGTAATAGCAAAAAGAGTAGAAATGACCAAAATGTATACCAACAGAAAATAAGTTGAATTTCTATGGTATATCCACTAAATGTCCTAGCCAATGCAATAAAATAAGAAAAAGGGGCACCTGGGTGGCTCAGTCATTAAACGTCTGCCTTCGGCTCAGGTGATGATCCCAGGGTCCTGGGATCGAGCCCCGCATCGGGCTCCCTGCTCTGCGGGAAGCCTGCTTCTCCCTCTCCCACTCCCCCTGCTTGTGTTCCCTCTCTCGCTGTGTCTCTCTCTGTCAAATAAATAAAATCTTAAAAAAAAAAAAAAGAATTAACAAAACAGTCATTTGCAGATGAAATGATTATAAATATTGATAATCAAAGGAAATCTACAAATTATAAGAAATAAGAAAACGGACCAAAGTTACCAGATACAAAATCAACATATAGATACAATTATATGAGTGGCTCAGTTAACCAACTGAGCGCCTGCCTTCGGCTCAGGTCATGATCTCAGGGTCCTGGGACTGAGCCCCGCATCAGGCTCCCTGCTCACTGGGGAGTCTGCTTCTCCCTCTGCCTCTGACGCTTCCCTCTGCTCCTGCTCTTTCCCTGTCTCTCAAATAAAAAAAAAAAAATCTTTTGAAAAAATTAAATAAATAAATACAATTATATAAACATCAACATGATTTATATTTAAAGTAAAGAAACCATTAGCCAAATTGTCCAAAGATGAAAAAAATCTAACAAAAGTAGGATGGGATAACATCATTGAGACATTAAATAAGACCGAAATAAGTGCAGAGGTACGTTGTTTGTATACTGGAATACTCACTGTTTATATAGATTTCAGCTTCCCCTAAATTACTCTATAGATTCAATGCAATACCAGTAAGTTTTGGAGTGCCTGGCTGGCTCAGTTAGTGGAGCATTTGACTCTTGGCATCAGTGTTATAAGTTCGAGCTTCATGTTGGGTGTATTTTTATTTAAAAAGAATAAAATCTCAATCCTATTATTAAAAAAAAAAATTCCAACAGGTTTTATGCTTTTGTATTGAAAAACCTATTGATTCTAGGGTGCCTGGGTGGCTCAGTCGTTAAGCGTCTGCCTTCGGCTCAGGTCATGATCCCAGGGTCCTGGGATCGAGCCCCACATCGGGCTCCCTGCTCAGTGGGAAGCCTGCTTCCCCCTCTCCCATTCCCCCTGCTTGTGTTCCTGCTCTCGCTGTCTGTCTCTCTGTCAAATAAATAAATAAAATCTTTAAAAAAAAAACAAACAAAACCTATTGATTCTAAAATTTATCAAGAAATGTGAATTTCCAAAAATAACCAAAAAAATTCTTAAAAGGGAAAAACAAAAGTCAGAAGACTTGCTCTACCCAGTATCAGCCTAATTATAAGCCTGCAATAATTTAACGGTGTGCTGCCAGCATAAGCATAGACAAACCAATGGACTACAGAGCACAGAACCTCACCTGATGGATGACACCTAAACATGCTTTGTGATAGAAGTGACAATGGCTAAGCAGTAGGGAAAGGATACTCTTTTTTTTTTTTTGTAAGATTTTATTTATTTGCGAGAGAGAGACAGAGATAGCGAGAGAGAGCACAAGCAGGGAGGAGAGGGAGAAGCAGGCTCCCCACTGAGCAGGGAGCCCGACGCGGGACTCGATCCCGGGGCTCCGGGATCATGACCTGAGCCGAAGGCAGTCGCCTAACCAACTGAGCCACCCAGGCGCCCCAAGGAAATGATACTCTTTTCAATAAATGTCACTGGGCTGATTGACTGGTAATGTGAAAAAACCATGAAAGGACACCTACCTCCCCCCAAATCAATTTCAGGTAGATTGTAGACATAAATGTGTAAAGCAAAAGACAAAAAACTATAGAAGATGATATAGGACAATATCTTCATGATACTGGGAGAAAGGGATTCTGAGAGAAGACATAAAAATGAGTAACTTCAGAGAAAAAATTTATAAATTAGTCTACATAAAATTAAGAACATCTGTTTATCAAAAGGCACTATTAAGAGAGTAAAAAGCCCAGCTAGAGAGGGCAAGGAGGTTTCTGAAATACATAAAATTAACAAAGGGCTCATATCCTGACTATATAAAGAGTTCCTGGAAGTCAGTAAGAAGTAGATGACAGAAGAAAAATAGACATGATCGGTGAATAGACAGCTCACAAAAGAGGAAATCCAAATGGCTACTAAATATATGAAAAACTGCTCAACCTCATTGGTAATTAGCATATAAAAAGTACCAAGAGATGCTGGGCTGATGGGACCTTAATAAGAAGGAACCAGGTCTCCACATCCGAACTCATCAGCCCCAACACCACCTGACAGTGAGCAAGCACAAAGCACCACCGAGGAAGGTGTCTTGCCAGAAACCTAAATCTGACCAGCCTATAGGTTTAACAACTACTTCACAGGAAATACAGGGACAGGGGAATACATTAACCATGGAGATAGAATGAAGTATTTAAGAGGGGATATGTCTGGGATTTGCTTCTCAGGCAGAGGGGAGTGTGTAGATCAAACAAGATGGGCAAAATGTAGGTAACCATTGAATCAGGGGCACAAGTACATGGGCATGATACTATTGTCTACTTTTGTGTGTTCTTGGAATTTTTCCTAATAAAACGCTTCTTAAAATCTGTGGCTCCCCTATATTCTCCAGGGAGCTTCCCATTCAGCCCCATCTAGCTGACTTCCCCCTTCCCTTCCTCTCCCCCCACCTTCCTCCCCAGCCAAGCTTCTCTTTGCAGATCCAAGTCCCTTCTCCTGGAACACTTTCTCTCACCCTTCAAACATCACATCCCCTGCCCCCAGCGAGGTTAGGTCACGTCCCTCTCTTCTCTGCTCTCGTGGCTCCCTGTACATTTCCTTCCTAGAGCTGGCACTTATCAGTGTGATTATCTGTTTTCTGTCTGAATCTTCACTCCAGCTGTCTGGTCACTGTGAGGGACCTGAGCTCTGTGGCCAGGCTGACTGTGTCTGACTCTACTCCACTTATTACAAGCTGGGTGACCTTATGCAGTTTGACCTCACATCTCTGCAAAGTGGGACGATAATAATAATAATACCTACCTATAAGGCTGTAAGAATCTATGAAGAGTGCTTGGACCATGTCTGGCACTGAGTAAGGGCTCAAGAAACATTAACTAGGGCCGGGCAGTGTGCCTGGGACACAGTATGAACCAGAAAAATGTTGGCTGGATGAATGAATGAATCTGGAGTCTTCCCAAATTCCCTCACTCCAGTTAGGAAGAGGAAGTTGGGAAAAGAAAGATAAGAAGCCACTGACCAGCTACAGGATCTCAAGCCACCCTCGCTAGTTCTGGTTGGTTCTGAAGGGCAAAGGGCGCCACGCTGTGGCCAGTCTGGGAAACACATACACCCCCACACACCGGAGAGTCCTGAGGATGAACTGAGGCTAAAGCTTATCCTGCTTCCCAGCAATGCACAGCCAAGCTCTTCCAGGAAGACCCACAAGGCTCTCCAGCTCCATAAGCTCCCACTCCTCCCTGTCAGCCCCAACACTCAGTCCTGGCCTAGGGGCCCAGCAGCTGCCAACAGAGCTCAGCAGCTAAAGGAAACAAACAACAATGCTATACTTGGTGCTGGCTGCTTGGATTCAAGGTCTAGCCTGGCCATATTACTCACTGTGTGACCTGGGGCAAATTCTCTAGCCTCTCTGGGCCTCAGTGTTCCTCCTCTGCAAAATGGGGACAACAATGCCCACCTTGCAAGGATTAAAGGAATGAAGTCATAAAGCACTGAGCAGAATCCCTGGCACACAGTGAAATGCTCAATAAATGTTAGCTGCTGTAATAATTATTATTGTTATTACTAAAAATATTGGGGCGCCTGGGTGGCTCAGTCGTTGAAGTGTTTGACTCTTGATCTCAGCTCAGGTCTTAATCTCAGGGTCATGAGTTCAAGCCCTGTGCTGGGCCCCAGTGTGGAGCCTACTTAAAAAAATAAAAAATAAAAACAAATAAAAATATTATTTGCTCCCCAATGGGTGGGGCCTCCTCCAGATGGGGATGGAATCCCTGATTCAGCACCCCACAGTGCATAGCACGCAGTAGGTACTCGGAAATGTGCCAAAAAGCCTTTGCTTTCTTCACTTTACTCTTCTAGTCCCCTTGTTTTCACCACGTCGGACCAAACACAAAGCCTTTGCACATGCTGTTCATTCTGCCTAGAACACTGTTCCCCACCCCCTTCACCTGACCTACCCCAAGACCCCATCAGGTTCCTACTGCAGCCTCCTATAGCACAGACCACCTTTTCTGCCTAACCCCATTTCTGGGGCAATGCTATACTCAGGTGGTTACGGGATCAACATCCACCTGCCCCCTGGCTGGGCCACTACGCGAAGGGCAAGGAGGGGCTCAATACAAAAGAGGCACTAGATAGAGCCCTACCTCCCATCCTGTCTTTATGCATGCGGCTCCCTCTGCCTACAACACCCCTCCCTTACCAGGCAGGCTCCAGTCTCCCCTCCGGGCTTCCCAAGCTCCACCCACTGTGAACTGTCGCTGTCTGCATACAGAGCTATGTTCCCCCACTGGACTGGGAGTCCCAGGAGGGTAGGGCCAGGACTGTCTCAGTCGCTGCTGTCCCCAGCACCACCCAGCGCAAGGCAGGCACAGAGGAGGGGTTCAGAATAAATATTTGGTGAATGAGGGACCACCATTTTCTCAGGAGTGCTGAGCACGGGGCCCTGCGGCGCCCAATAGGATGCCTCCCCCACCCAGCCCCAGCCACCTTCCCCTCCCAGACTCACTGCTCCCTCAGGTGCCAGATCTCAGTCTCCCGGGTGTCCCGAGCATCCTGGCCGTCCAGCCCTCGAAGGCGGCCCAGCTCCTCCTTCAGTGAGCGGATGATGCCCTGCAGGACCACAGGGTCTGGCTTGCCCTGGTACGGGAGGGGCAGCGGGTAGTGAATCCTGAGGAGGATTAGAACCGTGGCAGCTCAGAGGCCAAGAATCCACCCCAGGGTAGCTACCAGACCCTGAGAGCCTTCGAGTATGAAAACCCCCAATTCCAAAACCTCACGTTCCTAGAGGCGTACATTCCGAATGCAACTTCAAGCCCGCTCCCTGCTCCCCTACCCCTTGGCCAGCCGGCCATCCCTCAGACTCCCTTATCTAGCCATCTTGCATTGACAGGCCTGGTGCAGTTTGAACTGACTTGTAACATGGGTATCATGTTACCTGCCACCAAGCAAAGTTCTAATTCAGATTCCACAGGCATAGATTCTCAATGGCCTGACCTGTCTCACCTCTTGGCTAAGGAAAGATAGGGCACCTCGATTAACTGCACCACCAGATGCTGCTATGCATAGGGGACTGACAACTTCCCACTAGAAAATCCAGGTGCTATTATCAAATGGGGCAGATACCATCCCTGGTTACCCAAGAGCCATTCCCAGCTCTTTTTTGCCTTGCTGCCTCCCACTAAACAGGCTAAAAAAAGCCAGCTTGTCATTATCCTAGCATCCCCTGCATGTGACCGCTTGTGGCCAAGTATTAAGGAAACAGCCATAAGACCATTTCTGGCCAAATATTATAGGAAATCTGTTGGGCATCTTCTAGGAACACTTTTGTTTTCCTGATAAAAACGGTAGATGCCATTAGCCACTACAGCCCTGTTCTCTTCCTCTTGCTTTGATACAGAAGCAATGCCTGGAGGGCCAGCAGCCATTTTGTGACCATGAAGAGATAAGGATGGAGGTCAAAAGCCAACACATTAGGGATGACAAAAGGAAACAAAACAAAACAGAAGGAGCCTGAGTCCCTAATGAAACTTCTGGGTAGTAGCCTCCCACCTTGACATTTTGTTGTGTGATAAACTTGTTTGTTTAAAGCACTAGTAATAGTTACTCTGCTACTTACAGCCCAGCATGATACTAAATGATTCAAATCTCAACACTTAAGATTCCAAAGGCAACACCCCCACCCCCACCTCCACCCCCCGCCCGCCACCCCCCCTCACCCCAGCCCTCAGGGAGTTCCTGAGTTTGAACCACATCCCCTCCCACCTGCCCACCAGCCTGAGCCTGGAGCCAGTCCCTTATCCCCACCTGTCAAACTCCACAGAGTAGATGAGGATCAGGTAGCGTTTGGAGTTGAGCTGGGCCGATCTCGAGGCCAAGGGGCCCGGGCGGCCCCCCATCTTGCGATTCCGCAGGGACTCCAGATCTGTGTAGGTCAGCAGGTCAAGGGTGACCGACTCACTGCTCTGTTGGAAAAGGATGGGAGGAAATGCCAGGAGACTGGACATGGCCATACCCAGAGCACACAACCCACCTACCCAGGCCACGCCCCATCCATTCTTTGGACTCGCTGGGCTTTTCCTACACTGAGGCCAGTGATCAAGATGGCGCTGCCCAGGGGCGCCTGGGTGGCTCAGTCATTAAGCGTCTGCCTTCGGCTCAGGTCATGATCCCAGGGTCCTGGGATCGAGCCCCACATCGAGCCCCACATCGGGCTCCCTGCTCAGCGGGAAGCCTGCTTCTCCCTCTCCCCTCCCCCTGCTTGTGTTCCCTCTCTCACTCTGTCTCTCTCTGTCAAATAAATAAATAAAATCTTAAAAAAAAAAAAAAAAAAAAAAGATGGCCCTGCCCTAGGGGCTGGCACAAGGACGCCAGAGGGAGAAACTGGAAAGAACCTAAACCCTCAACCATGGGGGGGCAGCTTAGTGCTGTGGCTCTCCAAGTCTTGTCCAAAGGACCCCTGGGGGTCCCCGAGACCCTTTCAGGGAGTCCATGAGGTCAAAACAATTATCATAATCATACTAAGATGTCATATGCCTTTTTTTGCTGTGCTGACATTTATACCAATGGTGCAAAATAATGGTGGTAAAAGTGAAGGTGCCCATTAGCACAAATTAAGCCAGTGGCATCAAACATACTGGCAGCTACTGTAGTCTCTGTTGCCACAGTCTCAGTGGGGGGCCGGGAAGGAAGAAGAAACAAGCAAACCTAACACAGGAGATCAAACCTAGAATGTTCCCTCTTTTTTTTTTTTTTTAGATTTTGTTTGTTTATTTGACACAGAGAGAGAGCGTGCACAAGCAGGGGGAGCGGCAGACAGAGGGAGAGGGAGAAGCAGGCTCGCCACTGAGCAGGGAGCCCGACATGGTGCTGAATCCCAGGACCCTGGGATCATGACCTGTGCCGAAGGCAGATGCAGACGCTTAACCGACTGAGCCACCCAGGCACCCCAAACCTAGAATGTTCTTGATGAAGCAGTAAAAATTATTAATTTTTTTGAATCTCCATCCTTGAGTACATGGCTTTTTACTACTCTATGACAAGAAAGGAAGCACACATTCTGTGGCATTCCAAAGTATGACAGTTGTCTCAGGAAGAACACTTGTGTAATCCGAGTCTGGGGCTAAATTAGACACTTTTTCATGGAACTCTATTTTTACTTGAAAGAACGACTGACAGACATAACTATGGTTATTCAGACTTGGATGTCTGGCAGGCATTTTCTCAAAAATGAACAAAGTCAGCCTGTCACTTCAAGAAAAACAGCTAACGGTATTTGTTGCCAATGGTAAAATTCAAACTTCACAGCAAAAATTAGAATTTTGGAAAACTTGGATCTACCACTGTGTGCTTGATAGCTTCTTGATGTTGAAAGACTTCCCTGGTGAGATCAGTGAGGATATTAACAAATGTGACTTCCTGATATTGTATAATGAAATGTGTCAACATTCAGAAGATCTGTGTAACTCAGTGAACTGTATTTTCTAAATGACCAATGCATGATATCATAAAATGGATAAAAGATCCAAGTGAAGTTCAAGATACATCAATAGATTTTAATGTAATGTAATATGAAAAGTTCATTGATAGGCTTTTGGACTCCACACTACAAATCTTTAAGAAATTACCACCTGTCCACTTTTAGTATTTTAGCAAAGAAGGATCTGTACAATTTCCTGATTAAAGGACTCCTTTTCCAACCACATATCTATGTGAGTGAGATTTTCCTGCATATATTTCAACCAAAACATATCACAAAAGACTGAATGCAGAAGCACATATAAGAATCTAGAAGTTTTTGGGCGCCTGGGTGGCTCAGATGGTTAAGCGTCTGCCTTCGGCTCAGGTCATGATCCCGGGGTCCTGGGATCGAGTCCCGCATCGGGCTCTCTGCTCCTTGGGAGCCTGCTTCTCCCTCTGCCTCTCTCTCTCTCTCTCTCTCTCTGTCTGTCTCTCATGAATAAATAAATAAAATCTTAAAAAAAAAAAAAGAATCTAGAAGTTTTGGGGGCACCTGAGTGGCTCAGTCGGTTAAGTGTCTGCTTTTGGCTCAGGTCATAATCTCTGAGTCCTGGGAACGAGCCCCATATCAGGCTCCCTGCCTGCTTCCTCCCTCTCCCTCTCCCTGCGGCTCCCCCTGCTTGTATGTACTCTCTCTCTCCGTCAAATAAATAAAAATCTTAAAAAAAAAGAAAAGAATCCAGCAGTTTTCTATTAAGCAAGACATTAAAGAGATTTGCAAAAATGTAAAACAATGCTGTATTTCCTACTATTTTATTTTGTTTTAGAAAATGTATTTTTCATAAAAATGTTATTTAACATATAACTGGTTTATTACAGTGATTTTTAAGTGAATTCATAAATATCTTTAAATTATTCTGTTTTAATTTATAAAACAACTTAATCTATAATATGGCAAACAAATATTGATAGATAAAATCTGCATAAACAAAAGCTCTTTGATGTACTCAATAATTTTTAAGAGCATAAGAGGGCATGACACCAAAAAACTTGAGAACCATTGGGTTAAACAAATCATGCCACATGGGTATAATGGAATACTAAGCAACCACTAACAAGGAAGACAAACTCACAAGTAGATGACAATAATAAAAAGACAATATCTGTAAAGCACTTATGAGCCAGACACTATTCTAAGCTTTTTACATAGAACTCATTTAATCTTCACCACACTGTGAAATAGGAACTACTGTTATCCCCCCATTACAGTTAAGAAAACTAAGGCATGGGGCACCCAGCGGCTCAGTCAGTTAAGCATCCAACTCTTGATTTCAACTCAGGTCATGATCTCAAGGTCAAGAGATTGAGCCCCACATTAGGCTCTGCACTGAGTGTGGAGCCCGCTTAAGATTCTTTCTCTCCCTCTGCCCACCCCCCTGCCCCTGTTTGTGCGTACTCTCTCTCTCTCTCCCTCTCTCTGAAAGAAAGAAAGAAAGAAAGAAAGAAAGAAAGAAAGAAAGAAAGAAAGAAAGAAAGAAAGAAAGAAAAAAAAAAGAAAAAAGGAAGAAAGAACTAAGGCATGGAGGGGAAGTAACTGGTCCAGGGCTCCCAGCTAGTAAGTAGCAGTGATGAGTCTGACTTCAGAGTTCATGCTCTTGGCCATTATGCTATACTGCCTACACATAGTAAAATGCTAACAGTCTAAAGTAGGGGACAGAAAGGGGATTATAAGAGACTGTCACTTTCTAAATCACACACTGTAACACTGTCATAATTTTATGAGTGCAAATTTTATCTATAATCAGAGGAATAATGTAGTTCATAGTTTTAAAATGATGTCTAAATAGCATCCCTGGCACTCTAACTTCCAACCTGATTTTTTTTTCTATTAATACTTTTAACTACTTGACATTATATATTTTTTCAATTTTTTGTTTCTCCCACTAGAATGTCAGCTTCGTAAGGACAGGAATTTTGTCTCTTTTGTTCACTGCTGTATCCCACTGTTTACCACAGCACCTGGCACACTGTAGATACTCAGTAAAAATGACACAAATGAGTACCTATATGCACTGATGTGGCTAAATGTTTATGAAATATTGTTGAATTTTTTAAAAGCAGGTTAAAGAATACTTTGGGAAGTATACCAACTATATAAAATTGTATATCTGCAAATAAACACACACACATTTTCACAAGTAAACAAAGAAGTGGAAAAATGACTGGAGTGATTTTCACCAAAATATTAATAAAATATTACCAGGAATGAGTATTAGGAGTAGAGTGATTTTTACTCTCTTCTTTACATTTCTCTGTGACATGAATTTTCTACATGAGAGTAACTATCACTAGGATCAGAATAAACCACTTAACATTTGGGAAAGAAAAAGATAGCCCTGTCCCTTTAAGGGAAGAGAAAGTAGAGGGTCTTGCATTCATCAGATGGGCATCTACCTCCCCAGGGATCCAGAAAACAGAAACCTCCCCTGGTCCCCCAGCCCTGGCCCCTACCTGGGTGAGAGCCGACTCCAGCATGTTACAGAAGATATTGAACTGTTTGAAGTTCCCCGTCTTATGAGTCAGATCTTCAATGACTGGGTAGAGAGAAAAGTCCTTCCTGGGGTCTAACCACTTGCCCAGCCCAAGATCAATGCATCTAAGCTTTTCAACTTTCCCCAACTCCAGTGCCTCTGGCCTGAGGGATGAGGCCTCCACTCCCCCTCCCCACCTCAGAGAGTCTCTGGTCAGGTAGAAGAGGCAGATGGGCAGGTTCCGAGCTGGTCTCATCTTCAGGGAGAAGGTGATCCCAGGGAAGGACAGGTGAACCCACCCCAGGCCGGCACACTCACAGCTGGCATCGAACTCGCCCCGCCACTGATCAGCCGTCATCCGGTCCTCCACTTCCAGCTCTAGCACCTGTCCAGACACCACCAGCCGCACAGCATGCTCCACACCCCGGAAGATGTAGTCCACCTGCAGGCCAGCTGGCTGGTCCATGGCCGGTGTCACTGGAGAAAGGGAGGAGACAGAGACCCAGAGGGGCTGAGAGCCCAGGCTCGGAAGCAGGAAGGCCAGAATTCATATCCTGGCTCCACCATTTACCAGCTTTGGCACCTTACGAAAGAAACTCCCTCTCTGTGCCTCAATGTCCTCATCTGGAAAATGGGTATAATAGTGGTTATCTATCTCACAGAGCTGTCATGAGGATTAAATTGGACAATACACATAAAAGCATTTTGAACTGTGTCCATGCCCAACACATGCTGGCTACCAGAATATATGATATCTGACAAGAGAATCATGATTAATATCATTATTAATTTATTAATCCTTACACTCATTATATATTAATTATTCATTCATTCATTCAAACATTTGTGGAGGGGCACCGGGGTGGCTCAGATGGTTAGGCGTCTGCCTTCAGCTCAGGTCATGATCCCAGGGTCCTGGGATCGAGCCCTGCATCAGGCTCCCTGCTCCGCGGGAGGCCTGCTTCTCCCTCTCCCACTCCCCGTTTGTGTTCCCTCACTCGCTGTATCTCTCTCTGTCAAATAAATAAATAAAGTCTTTTAAAAAATTTTTTTGTGGGGAAAAATCAAGCTGCATAGAGGGACAGAGAGTACTGAGGTCAGGCAGGGCAGATTTTAGGTAGGGGGTCAGGGCAGGCCTCCCTGAGGAGGTAACCTACAGGCAGAGAACTGAAGGAAGGCAGGGAGCATGCTAAATGGCTATCTAGGGAAAGTGGTCCAAGTCGAGAGAACAGCAGCACTATGTATTATCAATGATACACTTAAATCATGTCCAATGAATTAATAATCTATTTTATTAATTGGCCTGTTGTAAGCCTAAGTACCTTCTCTTAGGCAATAGGGCTACGACTCGCTGTTAGTTCTATGAGGTGGAAGAGAGGAGCAGATCTCTGCCTTCAGCCTGGATTTTAGGGGATGATTCAGAATGAGAGCCCCGGGTCGCCCGAGTTCATATCTAGCTTTAGCTATGTGCACATACACAGGCAAGTTACTTAACCTCTCTTGGAGCCAGATTCCTTATCTTTAAAGCACATGCCATCCTGGGTGCTGGGGATATGATGAGAAACCAGATTATGCCCCTACTCTCAAGAGGGCGGCAAAAGTCAGAGGTATAAAATGTCAAAAAAAAAAAAAAAAGGGAAGTAGGGGCGCCTGGGTGGCTCAGTCGTTAAGCGTCTGCCTTCAGCTCAGGTCATGATCCCAGGGTCCTGGGATCGAGCACTGCTTCAGGCTTCCTGCTCAGCGGGAAGCCTGCTTCTCCATCTCCCTCTCCTCCTGCTTGTGTTCCTCTCTCGCTGTGTCTCGCTCTGTCAAATAAATAAATAAAATCTTAAAAAAAAAAAGTGAAGTAGTGGAAAAAGGAGATGCTGGGGGTAGGGGTTGCTCTTTCAGCTAAGGTAGCCAGGGAAGGCCTCTCTCAGGAGAGGCCTAGAGAGGGGTAAGGAGATGGGTGAATATCTGGGGGAAGAGTATCCAGACAAAGGGAACACCCAAGCGAGAGCTCCAAGGTGGAATGTTCCTGATTTCTTCTAAGAACAGCAAGGTCAGCATAAGGGAGGGACCTAGATGAGATATAATGGGCCAGATGATGCTCATGCAGGTCTCTGTAAGCCCATAGAAGGGTAACAGTGCTCATCTCCTTGGATTGGTGTAAGGATTCAATGAGTTAATCGCATTAAAATCCTTGAACAAATTGAGCAATGCCTGACACACAGCAAGCACTCATATACATACTGGCATTATTATCATTATCATTATCATGATTTCTTTGTTGTTGTGTCTTGAAAGGCAGTACAGAAACAAGGCAAGCCCATTTTTCTTCCCAGTGTACAGATGGGGAAACTGAGACTCAGTGGAGTCCCACAGCTGCCCCCAAAAGAGATCTACCGAGGGCTGCCCTAAACCAGATCATGGGGACCCCTCCAAAGCCTGGTCTCCTTCACTCCACCACATCCTCTGCTCCTCACACTTTCCCCAAGAAGTCCTCCTAAAGGCTGATATCAGAAAATATAATATTGTGAGGCCAGAAAATGATGAGCCCTGAAACTCAAGGTCAGTGGTTTTTAACCTTTTAAGAGTCTTTGCACCTTTGATAGTCTAGTGAGATCTCTGAACCCTCCCCAGATAAATGAATAGGCCCACAACCCTTTGCAAATAATTTCAGGGGCTCCCAGAATACCACCCTGAGGCCCATCCACACATCCCCTTTCTCAAAGACCCAAGGACAATCGCCAAAGCCCCCAGACATTCTGGCAGGCTCCTCTGTCTCTAGACCCAAGCTCTTAAATTTATTTGGGAGAGGGGTCTCTCGTGTTTGGAAGTGGCTGATGAAATCGAGACCTCTTCCCCTTGAAAATCCACTCTCACAATTAGGTACTCTCACATTCTCTGTAGGTTCAGAGGTGGGGTTAATAGTCCCTGACCTATAGGCAAACAAACAGCTACACGTTTCAGCATATCTCACATCCCCTGGTCCTCAGTGTGGGTGCCAGGCAGCGCTGGCCCCGCCCCACCGGGTATCCTAGACACCGCCTCCGACCCCGCCCCCTCCAGCTCCGCGAGCCAATCAGCAGTCGCGCCGTTCTGGTTACCAAGGCGTTGGAGGTACCTGCAGAACGCCTGAGGAGCCGCACAGCTTCACTGCCCAACTCCAGGGAGGAGAGAGGACTAAAGGGGCCCGTCCCACCCCATCTCCACCACCAACCCTGCCCTGCTCTCCTCCTTGCCCACTTCCCCGCATAAGCTCCCCATTCTCTTCCAGAGAATAGCAGCCCTTCACTAAATCACAGGGCCTTTCCGTATCCAACTGCCCTGATGTCATTAGCCTCCATCTCAGTCCCCAGATATTAAGCCTCTGAATATTCCCCCCGAATTCCATTGTCCCCTTACACACAACTGCCTCCCACACCTCCACAAACTTCGCCCGCTCCCCTCCCCTCATCCCCTCTTCTCAGCTTGTCGTGAGCACTCAACACTTGCTGATGAAATAAACCCCACACCTCGGCCAGCTCCCCATCACTCATTCCCCAGAGGGCCTAGAGTTTCTGGACTCCCTTCCCCTCCCCGCTGCAGAACCTCCCTCCCTCCATATTCCCGCCTCACCCCTTCTACCACGTTCCCGAAACCAGCCCTCTCCACCCCCTTCCCCAAGTCCCTTACTGCCATTCGGCTCTCCCAGATTGGGGGCAGGGGGCCACATTCCCCTTCTCTGTACACCAGCCCCCATGTTCTCCTGGGGTTTCCCCCATATTCTACCTGAATTTTGCTCCCTCCTATTATTCTGCCTGCATATTCGCCCAAGGTTCTACTCCACAGTGGGGATCTACCCCATTCTCAGCCTGTCTTACATTATCCCCATATTTCACCTGGATTCTGTTCCCTCCCAAATTCTATGTAAACCCTCTCTCCCCCTCCCCACATTTTCCACCTCTCTTCCCTGCAGAGCCTTCCCAGGACAGCCCCCCCACCCAATTCTGGGATTCCCCAGGCCCCGCGCCCCTCCCTCCTTCCACGCCCCCCCCCCTTGTCCTTCTACCTGCATCCTCCATCCTTGCTCTGTGACCAGTGGCCCATCCTGGTTGCTGGTTTCGTTCCAGTCCCAAGACTCTCCTAGCTCCTCTGCGTCTCAGCTTCTAGACCCTGCATTCGAGGCCCCGCCCTCGCCAACCCGTGACGTCAGCACTTCAACCTTGCGAGCTCCGCGTGCACACCCCAGCACCCCACTCTGGCCCACACACCTGATCCCATTTCTCGGGCCTCGTGACATCACGGCTTCAGCACACACGCACATACACGTACGCATACGCACGCGCGCGCGCACACACGCACAAGCACACTCAGCTTTCCGACCCCGGGGCCTTTCCCTCTCATCTTTCACTAAGGTGACTCCCCTCTCGGTTTCCAGGGTTACATCACGGTCCCTGGCTCCTCCTCCTCCCAATAGCGCTCCCTGAATATTTCAGACTTCGCAGCCCTCGCCCTAGGGTGGAAGCTGAGAATCCTCCACGCTGGGCTCCCCCAAAACAAATCCACATCACCATCTCCCACACAGGACACGGGTAAATCACCACTTCTGTCAGCCCCCACTCCTGATGGCTATTTCGCAGTCTGCATCACCCTCTCCCGCCAACACCCCATATTTCAGCCTGGCCATGACCTAGCTGGCCTCTCCTATACAGTATACCCCCCACCTCACATACATACACTGGCCTGGCCGGAGTGACCCCTCCCCGCCATGTGAGTGAGTTTTAGCTGGCTAGAATTCCCCTCCCTTCACTCTGCACTCCCCAGAATATAGACCAGAGCCTTCCACACTGTCCCCCTGGAATATATAAACACAAAAACCTTTAAGGACTCCCCATGATCTGCCCCTCCATAGTGTACACTATAGCCCACCCCCCCCCCAGGAATATCCAAACCTCCCCCCTACTATCCCTCAAACAGGACTACACACATCCATCAACCAGTGACTTGTCCTTAATTCTGTTCTCTGGTAGATGCTGTAACCATCCCCCATTTTACAGAGGATGAAACTGAGATATGCCTAGAATCCTGAAGTGAGGGGCTTCCCATTACCCAGCTACCCTTCTGTTTCCTCCCATTACTCTCTGCTCCTTTCCCTCCAGGCACCAGTCCTTATGTGTGGCCTCGGACCTTAAACATGACACACACTGCGGGAAAGGGACTCCTGGGTTCAGCTCCTGCTCCACCACTTACCCACAATGTGACCCACGGCAAAGCGCTTAGCCTCTCTGGGTTTTTCCCACCAGTAAAGTGAGGATAATAAGAGCGCCCATCTCACATAGGATGATTGTGGGGATTAAATTAATTAATACATGTAAGGAGTTTCAAACAGTGCCTGGCACCTGGTCAGCTGTTTACCATCTGTGCAACTAGCTGACGATTAGTTGACAGACCAGAAGCCCAAGAGGGCAGAGCCATTTTGATCATTCTTGTATTCTTCAGCACCCTGGGCCTGGCACAGATCAGGGACTACTTGTGAATTTATGCGAGATGCCAGGAAACGGGGTTCTAGGCACTGGAGATACAGCCAAGGTCCTCTCCCCTCAGCTCACTGCTTTGTCATCAGGTCCCAACTCCAATGTCCATTCCCACAGGAAGCCCTCCCTGACTCCCAGGCTAGGTAAAGAGCTGTTTCAATCACCAGTGTCCCCGGCACTGCTTGGCAGAGGGGCAGCCCCAGAGTCCAAGCTCCGAACTGGTCTGTTTCTTCGAGAGGACTGCAGACCTTCAGCATGAACACGGGTGCTTGACTTAAAAAAAATGCAGGATCTTGGGCATGATCCCAAATCTACAGAAGCAGAACCTCTGGGAGTGGGCCCAGGAATCTGCATTTCCTCTGAGATCTGAGAGCTTCTGCCCCTGGATATCCTTCTGTTTCCTCCCAGTTTATTACCCCATCTTGACCCCACCACCCCACCCAAGACTCTCCCAGCTCAACAACCCTGCCCTATACTACAGGGAGCCTCCCCCCGCCCCCCGCCCAGAAATGGTGATGCTGACGGTGTAATACAAGTAACACTTTTTAAGCATCTATGGGTCCTTCTAGGTGCTAAGCTCTATATTCTCATGGAGTCAACACTCTAGTGGGGGGTGGGAGTCTAAGAAGCCAGGGGATATAAACAAACCCTAATATATGTTGGGTACTGGTAAGTGTTACTGAAGAAAAGCAAAACCAGGTGATGAGGCGCCAGGAAATAACAGGAGCTATTTTGGCTTGGGTGGTCAGAGAGGGCCTGTCTGTGGATTTGACATTTGAACAGAGACCTAAGGAAGTGAGGGAGAAGCCATGTAGACATCTAGAGGGAACATGATCCAGACGGAGGGCACAGCAATGACACTCCCCAGGTGGGAATGTATTTGCTATGTCTGAAGAACAAGGAAGCCAGGGTGTGTCAACAGGGGAGAATGGCAGGAGTTGAGGGCAGGCTGGAGGGAGAACTGGATAAGGTGGAGCACTATGAGCTTGGCAAGGACTTATACTGTGTGAGGTGGGAGCCACGGGAGTGCCTGGACCAGGGAGTAACATGATCTGACTTTTGTTTCAACAGGAACCCCCAACTGTGGGGTCCAGGGCAGAGGCCAGCGAGGAGGCCACTGCAACAGACCAGGTAAGGGCAAGTGATGGCATGAATCAGAGCAGCAAGGGAGGTGGTGAGATACAGCTGGATTCTGGAAGTGTTCTGAAGATAGACCCATGAGATTTGCTGACTGGCGGATGGCATGCAGGAAAGGGAAAAGGGAGAGTCAAGGACAACTCCAGGATTTTTGTCTTGAGTACCTGGAAGAATAGAACTGCCATCAGCTGGGTTTGGAAGGGGGAAACTACAAGTTTGGTTAGGGACAAGTTTTTAAAGCATGGATGTCAGTTGGACTTCCAAGTAGAGAAGAGTCAGCCATTGGACAAATGAGTCTGGAGTTCAGAGAGATCCAGACTGCAGGCCGGCACTTGGGAGTTATCATTATATAAAGAGCATGTGAAGCCAAGAGACTAGGTGAGTGGTACAGACAGAGAAGAGATGAGGTCATTCTAAGATGCTAAAAGCTGAGGCACAGAGGGTTAAAGAATTTGCCCAAAGCCACCCTGACGTTCAGTGGCAGGGCCAGTGGCAAAGCCAGCATTTAAGCTCAGGCAACCCAACTCCAGAGCCCACAGTCTTAACCACCGGGAGGGGTGTTAGGAAGTTTAAGAGTAACTCATACAAAACTTGGCACATAGTAAGCCCTGAGTAAACGCTGCATGTATCATGTGGCTTCACACCTCCCTAAAGCACACCTCCATCCTCGAAGTCCTCACTCATTCTCTCCCTCCGTAGTGCTTCACCTGCCCTCCACCCACATCAAAGCTTGTAACTCATCCCAAGGACCTCCGCTCCTCCACACCGCGCTACAATAACCCCTCGCCTCAAAACCTCCCATTAAATCACAAGGCCATATTACAGGGGAATTTCTGTATTTTACCGCCTGCTGTCTCCAGCTTTACACACTTTCCCCCATTAAAGACCCTCCTGCAAGATACAAAACATCTCCCCCCACCCCCGACTCAGATACTGCCCTCTGCCTCACAAACCCACGTCAAAGTGCCTACCCGTGTTAAAGGTCACCCCTCCCGATTCCTACACTGCCCGGTCAGCTGCCCGCCGCAGCCCACCCTCCCCCAGAGCATCCCCTCCCCCCAGGATCCCCACCCTGGCCCGCGCACCCGCCACTCCCGCCGCCTCTCACCTTCTCCACAGACACCCCTCCTCGCGAGCTGTTCAACTGCCGAAGCTCCAGCCCCGCCCCAGGATCCGGCCTTCTCGCTTCTGACTGGCCCTGGCTTACTCGCAGACAAGTTCTCATTAGTCAAAACAGACGCCCGTCACTCCGTGTCCCGCCTCAGAGACGAACCCGCCTTCCAAAGCTTGCAATTGGCCAACTCGGATGAGAGATTCCTACATGGGCCTGGTCGTCGGTCTTCTCTCCAATCATGACTGGCTAATCCCTACTGCCAGTCATGCAAAGCGGGTTGTTCCTCGGAGGGGGAGGAAATCCTGGAAGTAGCCCCTTGACTCCGCCCATCACCCCCTGCAGCGGACTAGACGCGCCCACGAGGGGGGGCGGGCTGAAAGAGAGTCGGCGGCACATGCGCACAGGAAGGTCTTGGCCGCCGCGGGTCCGGAAGCTGCGGGGAAGTTCTAAGCGTAAAGAGGGGCAGAGGTTTATCGTTGCTCAGTGCGTTCCAAACCAGCATTAAGCGCTTTGCAGGCCTTGGCTTATTTAAACTTAACAACAACCCTGCGGTGTAGGGGCTACTATGATCCCCAATTTGCTATTAAGGAAACAATCTCAGAGAGGTACAGCCACTGCCCGGGGATCACACAGCTTGGGAACGTATTCCTATTTTGAGCCAATGAGTCATCAACAGGGCTGATAGAATTTACAGAGTTTGGTGGGGGAGTATGGGAAGGGAGAGTTCCCTAAAAGAAATACAAAATTACTAACAAAACTGGGTATGAGGGGCGCCTGGGTGGCTCAGTCGGTTAAGCGTCTGCCTTCAGCTCAGGTCATGATCCCAGTATCTTGGGGTCGAGCCCCGCATCAGGCTCCCTGATCAGCGGGGAGTCTGCTTCTCCCTCTGCCTTTATCCCTACTTGTGCTCGCTCTCTCTCTAATAAATAAATAAAATATATTTTTTTAAAAAATTGGGTATGAACGTGAAAATTTAGAATATGAAATAATAACAAATTACATATTTAGAAGGGCTGACAAATACCACAAACATTGCAAAATCCCCAAAGATAACGTAATGTTTTTATTAGTTTGCTGCCTGACACACCTCTGTGGTAGTCGCCTACTTTGTTGGCTGCAAATACTTATTTCATAATATCCAAATCTGCAGAGAGAAGAGAAAAGTAAATTATCTTCCCTCTAGTACGCTTGATGGAACTTTCTTTTAGTCCTTATAGTTTAGAAAAAGTTTCACCTTCACAAGTCAGTATGGGTGATGTCATCGAAACATTTTGGAAATTTGTGAAAACTTTCACAAAGTTTAATTCATGTTAGCTATGTTTTGGAAAATGCTTTCATGGACTAGCTTCTGGTTCAGTTTTTTTTTTTTTCTTTTTTTAAGATTTTATTTATTTGAGAGAGAGAGAATGACTGGGGATGGAGGGTGCAGGCAGAGGGAGAAGCAGACTCCCCTGCTGGGCAGGGAGACCAATGCGGGGCTCGATCCTAGGACCCTGGGATCATGACCTGAGCCAAAGACAGACACTTAACCCACTGAGCCACCAAGGCGCCCCTCGCTCAATCCTTTTAATTACTGACTCACCTCCATTGCACAAGTGCTTGTGGAGTGAGTCACTAGAGCATAGGGTCATGCCACAATAGACTATGGGGCCTTGTACCTCGTGAGTTAGCACCTCCAACAATAGGAGCATTCCTGGAAGCCATTCCTAAACCAAGACTGCTAGTTAGGTAATTCAAGTATATCTGAAAGCAGCTATGAACCACATCACCATATCCCATGAAACCCAACCTAAATGTATCCTCAACTCACCTTCCTCTCCGCTAGATCCCACAAATGCCTGAGGCTACTTCAGCACCACCCACGGTAAAAGAAGTACAACAGGGGGGAGAAGAATTGCAAAAAGACAGTAGTCTTCACCAATGGCGTTTTAAATATCCTCCTTTTGCAAATGTTATGAAGACCTCAGACCTTAGGAACGCATTAAAGGACCTTTGCAAATCAAGGTCCTGAAGCTGGCATGGGCTTGACTATAAACCCATCCTGAACACCAGTCATCATGCACTTGAGTGTCCATTGTGTGCCAGAGGCTAATGCCAAAAATCTTGCCCTGAAGCTTAAGGGCCAGTCCTGCCATTGCCACCAACTGGTTGTGGGGCCCCCTTCCCTCTCTAGATAAGAGTTTTCCCACCTGTAAATTGAGTATTGCTAAAAAGACTAACATTTAGGGTTGCTAAGGAGGCCCAGATATAAAGTTCACAAAACAGTGCAGTTAAGAACTTGGGCTTTGCAGTCCGAGAGGCTAGGATTAGAATCCAAGACACATTGGGGAGGGGAAAAAAAAGGAATCCCAAAGCATCCTCTTACCAGCTGTGGAAGCTCCCATAAGTCATGCCTCTTCCCCGAGCTTTGCTTTCTTCATCCATAAATGGAGTTCAAGTCATTCCTTCATTCATCAAGCGTTTACTGAGCATCTGCTATACTCCAGGCACTTTTCTGGGTGCTAGGGGTAGGTACATCAGTGAACAAAGAGAAAAAGTCAGTGCCTCATGAAAGGGAAAGAATTAAATTATAAACAAACAAATGTATATATGTCAGATTGTGATAAGTGCTACGGAGAAAATAAAACAGAGTAAAGGGGACAGGATGGTCAGAGGTATCTCAGACAAGGTGACTTAGAAGAGAGACCAGAAGAAAGTGAAAGAACCACCCTTGCGGGTACAGGGCTAGAACATTCCAGGAAAAACAAACAATGAGTGCAAAAGCCCGGAGGTGGGAGCCTGCCTGATGCATTTAAAGAACAGTGAGGGGGCGCCTGGGTGGCTCAGTCATTGGGCGTCTGCTTTCCGCTCAGGTCATGATCCTAGGATCCTGGGATGGAGCCCCTGCATCACATCATCGGCTCGCTGCTCAGCAGGAAGCCTGCTTCTCCCTCTCCCACTCCCCCTGCTTGTGTTCCCTCTCTCACTCTCTTTCTCTGTCAAATAAATAAAATCTTAAAAAAAAAAAAAAAAAAGAACAGTGAGGAGGGGCACCTGGCTGGCTTAGTTGGTAGAACACGTGGCTCTTGATCTTGGGGTGGTGAGTTCGAGCCCAGTGTTGGGGGTAGAGTTTACTTAAAAAAACAAAAACAAAAACCAGGGAGGAAATCAATACTGAGTGAGTGGGAGTGTGGAATAAGACACCTGGGAGGGAGCTAGAGGCCAAGTCATGCAGGATGTTGTAAGCCGTTGTGAGGTCTCTGGGCTTTGCTCTGAGATGCGACCCATTGAAGGTTGAGGGCAGCAGGGACACTTTTATTCATGTCATAAGTGATGATGCTGGTGGCTGTGTTAAGAATAGGCTGTTAAGGGGCACCAAGTGGCACAGTCAGCTGAGCTTCCAGCTCTTGGTTTCGGCTCAGGTCATGATCTCATGGGTTGTGAGATCGAGCCCCGCATTGGGCTACGTTCTCAGTATGGAGTCTGCCCGAATTTCTCTCTCCCTCTGCCCCTCCCCCCCGTCTCTCTCACACTTTCTCAAATAAATCAATAAATATTTTTTAAAAGAATCAGCTATTAAAATAATTCAAATGAAATAAAATAGTGCCACCTGTGGGAAACATTTTGGCAGTTCCTCAAAAAGTTAAACATCGGGTTACCATATGACCCAGCAATTCCACTCCTAGGCATTGACCTAAGAGTATTAACACTGGTGTTCAGACAAATATTTGTACATGAATATTCACAGCAGTACCATTTGTAATAGCCAAAAGGTGGCAACAACTCAAATGTCTTCTATCCATAGATGAGTGGATAGACAAGGTATGGTATATCCATGCCATGGAATATTATTCAGCCATAAAAAGGAATGGAGTATTGGTCCATGCTACAACGTGGAGGAAGCTTGAAAACATGCTGAGTGAAAGAAGCCAGACACAAAGGTCACACATTGCATGAGTCTATTCATATGAAATGTCCAGAGGAGGCAAATCCGTAGAGACGGAAAGCAGATTAGTGGTGCCAGGGACTGGGGGTGGGGGGTCACTGTTTAATGGGAGTGAGGTCTCCTTTGGGGATGATGAAAGTGTTTTGGAACTAAATGGAGATAATGCTTTCACAACACTGTGAATGTACTAGATGCCTCTGGCTTGTGCCCTTTAAAATGGTTAATATTTTAAGCAAAAGATAAAAAAAAATCATTCAAATGAGAGATGATGGCGGCTTTTATGAGGGTGGTTAGCAGTGGAGGTGGTGAGACGTAGTTAGAATCTGCATGTTCTGGAGGTAGAGCTGACAGAATTCGCTGATGGATTGGGTGTCGGGAGGGAGATAAAGAAACGAGTCAAAATGATTGCGAGGCTTTTTGATCTGAGGAGCTGTGAAGATGAAGTTTCCATTTATTGAGATTAGATGAATAGCAGGTGGGGGGCAGGGAGAAGCAGGGATCAGGAGTTTGGTTTTGGACATGATGAAGTACCTAACAGACTTCCAAGTGGAAGTGTTGAGAGGCTAAGTGAATATGAGTCTGAATTCTGGGGTAAGGTCCAGCCTAGAGAGATATATGAATTTGGGAGGCCAAGAGAAGAAGACCAAGCGCTGAGCCCCAATGTTTAAAGACAGGGCGCCTGGGTGGCTCAGTCAGTTAGGTATCTGACTCTTGATTTCGGCTCAGGTCATGATCTCCAGGTGGTGAGATCGAGCCCCATATAGGGCTCTGTGCTGGGTGTGAACCCTGCTTGGCATTCTCTGTCTCCTTCTTCCTCTCCCTCTTCCTCCCCACCCTCAGCTCACAAAGAAACCACAGACAAGGAGCAGCCACTGAGATAGGAGGGAAATAATGAGTGTGGAGGGTCTTGGGAGCCAAGGGAAGAAAATAAACCTAGGAAGAGGGTGTGACTATCATCGGGAAGGCTCAAGTGACATGAGGGCTGGTCACTGGACTGTTGGATTGAGCCACTTGGAGGTCACCAGTAACCTCAAGAGTTGATTTGGCTAAGTGGTGAAGCCAAACCCTGGTTGGGTGATTCAAGAAGGATTGAGGAAAGGAACAGGAGACATTAGTGCAGATTTCTCTCTCTCTTTTTTTTTTAGGGTTTTGCTGTAAAACCATAAAGAGCAGCAAAACACTGGAGCTTTAACTAGATGAGGTTAATAAAACATATTTGTATTAAAATGTGTTTTATGCCAATGAGAACGATCCAGAAGAGAGAGGAGGATGGATGGTGCAGGAGAGAGAAGAGAGAATTGCTTGATTTATGTCCCTGAGTAGACAAGAGAGGATGGGATCTAGTGCCCACTCAGAGTGTTTCCTTATCTAACAGGAGGGAAGGCAGAGAACAGGGTCTCAGATGCAGGTAGGAGGTAGATGCCCTGGGAACCTTCTGATGGCTTCTCTTCTCTCCCTGAGAATGGATCAGGGTCAAGGGTGAGAATGACGAGAGGGGCGGAGCTAGAGGTTCAAGGGGGAGGAGAAGGTGTGTAGTTATTCCAGGAGCGTGGGAGAGTGAATGGACATGAGGAAGGTTTCCAGGAGGTCCCCAGGTGAGTGATCACGTAGCATGTTTGTGTCCAGCCACATTCAGCTGGTGCAGGCACAGAGTAGGCAGAAATCTGGGTGAGAATTGCCCACCAATCTCATTCACACAAAAGCTGGGAACAGGACCCGGTGCCCAGGGAGTGCTAGAAAGGAGGACAACTGTAATGGCTGGAAATGCTTTGATTTGGGAAATAGAGGGGCTATGAAAAAGATAGGGACCGGGGTCTTATCCAGTCCTATCCATTTACAGATAGGGAAAAAGAGGCCCAGGTGGGTCCAGGTTTCCCACACCTTAACACGATTTAAAAAAAAATTTTTTTTTTAAGATTTTATTTATTTATTTGACAGAGAGAGACACAGCAAGAGAGGGAACACAAGCAGGGGGAGTGGGAGAGGGAGAAGCAGGCTTCCCGCGGAGCAGGGAGACTGATGCGGGGCTCGATCCCAGGACCCTGGGATCATGACCTGAGCCAAAAGCAGACACTTAACAACTGAGCTGCCCAGGCACCCCGATTTTTTTAAAAATTTTGAAATATTTTATTTATTTATTTGACAGAGAGAGATTGAGAGAGAGAGAGAGAGCACAAGCAGGGGGAGCAGCAGAGGGAGAGGGAGAAGCAGGCTCCCCGCTGAGCAGGGAGCTCCATGTGGGACTTGATCCCAGAACCCTGAGATCATGACCTGAGCCAGACAGATACTTAACCAACTGAGCCACGCAGGAGCCCCTAACGTGATTTTTTTAAAAGGTGAGGTGCTATAATTATTATGCTTATAAAATTTCCCAATAGATAAACCCATGATCAGATTTACTGAGGCCATCAGCAAACGTACCCCAAGCCCCCCTGGATTGTCCTGTCTGGTTATTACAGCTGATTAATATAGAGCAGTCATTAAGCCATAGGTGTTTTTCTGTATGTCTCAGTGAGAGGCAGTGAGTTGGTTAAGGAGCCTGTCTGCCTGGGTTTGAATTCCAGCTCTGCTTCACGGAGAAGTGTCTCAGTTTTCTCATCTGTAAAATGGGGATGATAACAGCAGATGTGCCTCATAGTGTTTTTTGTGAGGAATGAATAGGTTAATACATGTAAAGCTCCTAGCATAGCACCTGCCATGGAGGGAAATACAAAATAACCATGGCCATTATCATATCATTGAATCCCTTTAACAGTCTCTTTAACAACAAGTGAGAGGTACTATTATGATCCCTTTTCTACTGTGACAGGAACTAAAGTATTAAAGGGTTAGTATTCAAAGCCTTACACACGCACACACACACACATACACACACAGAGCTTGTAACAATTCTGGGTAGAAATGAAGAATAAAGCAGCCCAGAGAAGCTAAACTGATCTACATCAGTACATAAAGCAACATTTTCACATCCACTAGATTGGCCAAAATTAGGTGGTCTTGGAACACAGAGTTCTGGGGAAGTATATGAAAGAATGGGTCATCTGGCATGGATGGCAGGAGTATAAATAGGTGCATCCTTGCTGGAGAGCAATCTGTAATACTCGGAGAAATTAAAGATGAGGATGCCTGACAACCCAATTTCTCCACTCTCCAACAGGCCTATACATGGAGTACGTATGAGGATGTGAATTGAGTGCAGTTAGAGGCAAAGAATTGGAGGGAATTTGATGTCCATCATTAGGGCTTGAGAAGCAGAATGTGGACTATGTGGTGGGATACCCCACAACCAGAGAGAAGAGAAAGATGCAGACGTCAATGCAGTGCTTAGTAAATGCCTGGTGCTAAATGCTTTAAGATGCCAGCTGGCAATGATCCTATGAGAAAAGTGCCATTTTTATATATTTATATATATATATTTTTTTAAGAGGGGGAGAATCTTAAGCAAGCTCCACGCCCAGCCCGTGAGCCCGACATGGGGCTCGATCCCATGACCCTGAGATCATGACCTGAACCAAAATCAAGAGTCGGATGTCTAACCAACTGAACTACCCAGATGCCCCCAAAAGTGCCATTATTTGACAACCTGCCATTCTACACAGAGAGGTTAAGAAACTTGCCCAAGGACATTCAGCTAGTGTGGGTTACTTAAACCCAGGCAGCCTCTCAGAATCCTCTCAAGACTCACTCACCCTGAGCTAGAAATAAGCATAGCCATACAGAGAGCTCTCAAAAAGCACAATGAAAGAAAGATAATGAGGTTTGTGGCCCAGTGACGCTGTTGCAAATTTAAAACACACACACAAAGAAACTAACTGTAAGGATACACATGAATCTTAATAAAAGAACAGAAGAAGGATGGAGGCCAAAAATTAAGCATGCTAGAGTGGATGCCTATGGGAGGGGGGCAGATGAAAGGGGGAGATTTCTAAAATTAAATTCAACCAAAGATGATTGCATAGAATCGGCTCAAGTCCTTGTGCTTGTGGTTCCAAGGTAGGAAGCATCGAGACTCCTGGGAGCGGAGGATGGCGGGGTGGGGGGTGTGTGTGGAGGGGGCGCATGTACCTTGGAGAAACTTGGTCAGAGAAGAGGGGCTAGTGAGAAACAGAGGCAGGCTGGTAAAGTTAAGAGGGTCACTCTGCAGCCAGGCTGCCAGGGTTCAAATCCCAACTCAACCCCAAGGAACTCGACTTCCCTTTGCCTTTGTCGCCTGTACTTTTTTTTTTTTTAATGCCAATGTGGGATTTGAACTCACGACCCCGAGATCAAGAGTCACGTGCTTTAGCAACTGAGCCTGCCTGGCATCCACCCTCCCTAATATTTGTAAACCCACACCCTTGAGAGAGACAACACAGAAAGCCCCTTCTTCGCCCACGAACCTAAGGCAAGAAATCTATATTGCTCCTGGATGTTCTTACGGAAAGCCCATTTTTCTTTCTCTTGGATACAACCCAGTGTATGATCTGACTTGCCTTTTAAAAGGCTGGCTCTGGTTGCCGTGGAAAGGGGGCAAGGAGTAAAAGCGGGGAGCCCAGGAAGAGGCTCCTGTGAGAGGGTCCAATGGGGAGCCACTGGGGGCCTGCACCTCAGTGGTGTTGACAAATGGGGTGGGCGAGACAGGGTCAGATTGAGAATCGAAGGGTGCGGCAGGAAAGGTTTGCTGATGGATTGGATGTAGGTGTGAGGGAAAGAGGGGGTGTCAAGGGCAAATGCAAGGTTTTTGGCCCGAGCGACAGGGAGAGTTTGGAATTTATCCCGGAGGCAGTCGGAAGTCATAGGAAGATGTTGAGGCTTGGCGGGGGAGGGGACTCGGTCAGATGCCATAATCACCAAGGAGGCAGCCAGGACTGGGAACACAGGCCTGGGAGACAGGCCACGAGGATGGATTCTAGCCCTGGCTCAGCCCCCAACTCACTGTGGGCTCCTGGGCAGGATAAAACTGTTCTCTGGACCTCCATTTCTCCATCCTACAAAGAGCCTGGTAGGAATAAAAGACCCCTAAAGGCCCCCTCGGGGCAAGTATTTTGGGTCCAAGATTCTCTGACTCAAATACTCTCAGGATCAGATAAATACCCAATCATTATTCAAGGACCAACTGCTTCTTTTTAATCCTCCTTCCCAAAGCCCCCTTGGACGGGACACAGAATTTCTCTGGTCTGGGAAGGGGGGGCGTAATATCAGTGACAACAGCGGGCAGTATTTCTCGAGCACACATTCTGTGCCAAGGGCTGTCCATGCTCTATCACACTGAGACCAGACAGGAGCCTTGAGAGGTGGGTGCTTTATTATCAGCCCCCATTTGTAAATGGGGAAATTGAGGCTCTGAAGAGCTGAAATGATTTGCCCAAAGCCACATAGGAGCACCAGGACTCCAGTGATGTCCCCCCACCTGCACGGCTACCTATCACCCTGGTCCAGCCAGCCACCAGCTCCTCTCACCTGGATGGTCACAATCACCTTCTCATTGGGTTCCTTCTACCCCCCACCCCCCCACACACCATGTTTTTCATACGCAACCAGAAGGATCTGTAATAAAGTCTATGTCAACTTACGTCTCTCCTCTGCTCAAACCTCTCCCACGGTTGTCATCTCACTCCAAATCAAAGCTAAGCCTTTACAGTGGCCCTCAAGGCCCCACACTGTCTACTCCCTGCCTAACTGGCCTCATTCCTCCCACTCTCCCCTCCCGCACTTGGCTCTAGCTTCCCTGGGCTCCTCTTTCTTCCTCCAACACACCAGGTGCACTCCTGCCTCAGGGCCTTTGCACCTGCTCTTTTCTCTGCCTGGGCCCCTCTTCCCCCAGAGACCCATATGGCCCACTCCCTCACCTCCTCCTTCAGGTCTCTGCTCAAATGCCACCTCCTCAGTGAGGCCTCCCCTGTCTATTATATTTAAACCCAAAGCCCTACTCTCACCCCCTTGTACCCCAACCCCTCTTCCCCCTTCCCTGATATGTTTTTCTCCACAGTCTTTATCATCTAACATACTATATATATTTTTTTTTAACTTCTTTTGCATGTTGATTGTCTATTTCCCCAGAATGTGAGCTCATGAGGTCAGGAATTTGTGTCTATTGTCTTCACTGCTATATCTCCAGTGCCTAGAACGGTACCCAACACGTAACACATGCTCAATAAATACTTTTGTCAAATGGATGAGTGAGGATCTGTCTTCAAGGCTGATGCTCGTAACCACCATACATTGTGTTCAAAACACTGTGTTAACTCTTCATGTGTTGGCTTCTGATCACATCTCTCCATCTCTCCTGCCCCTGCTAGGGTCCAGGCAAAGAGCTCCTCCTCCCCGGAGTCTGGCTCCATCCTAGCCCCCAGGCTGGCAACCCCTCCATTGCCCCTTTGATGCCCATGCCACTCCCCTGTGTAAAACTCTCCAACGACTCCAGGATTGCACCCCAAACCGCCATGCTGGGGTTTTTCATACTGTTGGTCACAACTGGTTAGGGGACTGTGAAATCAACCAACATTTTTCAATAGAAAAGAATAGATGGGAGTCTGTGCACATCGTGTAAACAGAGTATAGACGGAAGTGTAGGTGAAGTATGATTTCATGAAACTTTTGTTTAATATTATATGCATTGAATGATGATATAGTATCTCTTACCTTCGGTCAAAACGGTTTGCAAACTCCTGCACTCCACAGTCCTGACTCCTAAATCCCATGCACAGATGGGATGGAGAGTATTAATATCAGCTCAGATTTTTCTCTTCACTGGCTGGGACCCAGGCCAAGTGGTTTCACCTGCTTTGGTTCTTGGACTCCTTGCTACACCCTCAGCACTCTTATGATTCCCAGTTGACAGATGATGAGATAAGGCTCAGACTGGGGAAAGCCCATGCCTGAGGTCACAGAGCTGGGAAGAAGAGCCAACCTCCCTCCTCAGACTACCCACTTGCCAGCTTGCCCTGCCCCTCCTCATCTACTCCCCGTCTACATGGAGCACTCAGGTGTGCCAACCCATCCTCAGCGCCCCAGGTGCAAGGTGCCTCATAGATCCTCCAACACCTCGGCTGGTGGTACCATTTGAACTCCCATTTTGTGGGCTGGAAAACTGAGGCTAGCAAGCATTTCCAGGAATCCACCATTCCATCACCCTTCTCCAAACTTCTTTAAGTGGCAGGAGAGAGAAATGGCTAAGGCCATGTCTTTGACTGCCTGGGTTCAAATCTCATGTTTCAAAACTGGGTGATCTCAGGCAGCCTCTCTGGGCCTCCGTTTCTTTTCCTGCAAAATGGGAATAATAATAGTACTTACCCATAAGGCCATGCTTAAAACTTAAATCAGTTGGAATACATGCAAAATTCTTAGCTCAGCAGCCACACCCCTCTGTTGGGAATCATCCCAACAGCCCTATGTAATTAGATTACTATGTGCCCCCCAACATTGTTGCAGAGACTCAGAGGCCCTTGCCTGAGTTCACACAGTTAGAAAATGGGAGAGTGAGAATTTGGATACAATTCTGGGCTGGGCTTTTAGCCACTGAGTCACAATAACCCTTGGGGTATTAGTATCAACAGCAACAGCAGGAACATTCTCCAAATTAAGGAACATGAGACTCAGAGAGGGTAAGGACATGCCCAAGTCACACAGCATGTAAATGTCAGAGCCAAGACTCAAACCCTGGCTTGTGTGTGTCCAGGGGCAGGCTGACCTTTGCCTCATGAGTCCCTCCATAAAGCTCTGATGGAGCAGGAGGAAAAAGCACGTCGAGGGGTGCCTGGTCTGGAGGGTCTTGCATCCTTGGCTCCAGCCCCTCCCTACCCACCATAAGGTGACTGCTCCCCTGGGGGCCCTGGGGTGGAGGTACCGGGGTGGCACGGATGATGGCAGAGGGTGCAGCAGCCCCCTCCTCTGGCCTCTGATTGGGGCCCTGCAATCCCCCAGGATTTGGTGCTTGGAAAGCTGACGTTAGGTTGCTATGGCAATGGGTTTGGGGCGGTTGCCATAGCAGCAGAACTAGCCTGGGTTTAAAAATATCTAGGAGGAGGTTTGTGTTTGTGTGTGAGTGTGAGTGCGTGACCAACCGTGCTGTCGTGTGTGTCCAAATGGGAGGGTTTCGGGGGGGGGTGAGCTGGGGCTGCAGGCATGACTTGGGGGTGGGGGCTGACCAATACTCGGGATTCGGTGTGTGTTGAGCATGTCACTGAGTGGCCTGTGAGGTCTCGTGCATTTTGTGCATTAGACTATGAGAGCCATGTATATAAATGTGTGTGATTATCCAGTTTGTGTGGAAGACAGGATTGGGTCTGTTTGTCAGTCTATATATCACATGTCACTAACATGTATGCCTTATGTAACATAGGTTGTTTATGTCTTATGGCTTTGATCATGTACTTGTAACTTCACAGGTTGTGTGTGGCCAAGTGTGGAGTTATTTTGGCTTTGAACATGTGCACCTGGGACATACTTGGATATCAGATGTGTGTCTATCTATTTTTGCATGAGAACCTGTGATATATATGGTCCACATGACTGAATGTGCATTATGCATTATGGGAGAGTATGTGTGTGTGTGTGTGTACCTATCCCCATGAATCTTCTTCATACATCAGAGTGTGCCTGTGTGAAACTGTTGAGTATACACCTGTGTGTCTGCAGGAGGGCTGGTGCGACTGTGCGTGTGCTGGGGATGTGGAAATTCATGCCATACTCCATGGATGTTGGGATATGTACCTGTGTGGTGTGAGTATATGTGAATCAAAGGGTCTAAGGTGTGGATCTCACCCTGACCCCAGTGCCTCCCTGCATCTCTCTTGCCTCTTCCTTGTCTCCATAGCAACTAGCTCCTCAGCTCCCTCCAGGAAGATGGAGGGGGAGGATCCAGACTGCAGTGGACCACAACCCCCTCGAATCCCCCTTGGCTCCGGGGACAATGGGGGGGATGGGACAGATGGGAGGCCACTTCATCCTCCCCAGGCCATCTGCTACCCTCCCCAACCTGGGGACCTGAGAGCATGACAAGGGTGGGGCAGGAGTGGGACAGAGCAGAGGAAGGCCACCCCCCCAGCTGCCACAATTACCCCCACCCAGGCCCCCTCTGAGCCTAATCTTGCATCTGGCTGACCTAGGAAGAATCCTTGAAGACAAGAAATTCAGGGAGAAGAAAATTCATATATCAGAGAACAGTGAATATTAGCAATGATCCACTCCAAAGAAGGGCCCCCTACTTCAGGTTCTGAAATAAAGCTTGTCCTTCGTTCAAATCCCAGTTTCCCCTCTGTCTGTCTACCTGTGTGCCCTTGGGTGAACCACACTCCATTTTCCTGAGTGTCTGCTTTGTTGTCTGAAAATCAGGTTTTCTTAATGACATGAATAGTAATACCTTAGTCTACAAGGGCCAAGACTGTTTTGTTCCCTGTTGTACCCCAGTGTTTAGGACAATGTCTGACACTTGTAGGTGGTTCCTAAGTGCTGTTGATTGACCTGAGCGCCAACAGGATGTTAAGCTCAGCTCTACCTGCTTAACACAGGTATTCATTAAACTCAATCCCCAGAGCCCTGGCAGTAATCCTGCGTTGATTCTTCAAAAGATGGATGAAAGATTCAAGCGGAGAATTTCTCAGCTGTCAGAGGTGGGAGACATGTGAAGTGAGAATTTTTATCGCGACTAAATGACGTCAAGTCTCTGAGGCTCAGTTTCCTTCTCTGTAAAATGGGGATAAAAAGAGTACCCCAGAGTCGGTTGCTCTGGGAATTAAACGTGGTAAGGTTTGTGAAGCGCTTGCTTAGAACCGGACTTGGCACACAGTAAGTGCTCAATAAACGTACGTTACAGGCGAGGGGTGGGGAAGGTGTGGATGAGCCCAGGGTCCTCCCTGTAGCCTGGGGTAGCCTGGTCCCTTTCCCAGCGCCGAAACGGGCGTGGTCAACTCAGGGGGCGTGGCCCAGGCTTCAAGGACGGACCAATGGGGACGCCAAAGGGCGCGGCCCTGCCCGGCATGGGCGTGGCTTTGGTCGGGTGGGAGGGGCCAGGCCGCTGTGGGAGCCTCCGGGAAGAAGATGCTCGGGCCAGCAGCCACCGCCAGCCCTGCCGCCGCTACCGCCCGCAACCGCCGCCCCCGGGGTCCCCAGTAGCGGCTGCCTCCGCCTCCCACCTCCGGCCCCGCTCCTCCGGCCCCCCGCCCCGAGCAGGGTCTGGGGGGCTCGGCCCTCCAGCCGGGGGAGCAAAGAAGGAGGTCCCGACCCCCCCCCAGTGGCGCGGCCAGTCCCTGGCCTCGGTAATCTTGAGAGAGACCCCACCCCTCAGTTCTCTCCGGACCCTGTCGGGGACCCCCCTGGCCCTCCCGTCCTGCTCACATCCGCTCTCCAGGCTCTGTCAGCCCCCCAGAACCAGCTCCCTCCCTCCTTCCCTCTCCAGGGTTCCCCCTCCCCCACCCCTCCGCCGCCGCCCCCTCCCCCTCCCACATCCCCTTCCCTCCCCCTCCCCCACCCCCGTCCCCCGCCCCCCCCCGACCATGAGGATGATGGCCGCCGGCGCGGTGCACGGCCTCTTCACGGCCTCCGCGGCCCCGCAGCCGCCGCCGCCCCCGCCGCCGCCGCCGCCGCAACCCCAGCCTCCCCAGCAGCCGTCGCCGCCGCCACAGCAGCCGCCGCCGCCGCCGCCGCAGCCGCCGCAGCAGCAGCAGCCGCCGCCCCAGGCCCCCCCCATGGAGCCCGAGGCCCCGGATTCCCGCAAGAGGCCCCTCGAAACGCCCCCCGAGGTGGTCTGCACCAAGCGCAGCAACACGGGAGGTGAGAAAGGGTTGCGGCTCGGGGAGGGGGAGCGGGCAGGGGGCCTCGCCTTTCTCCATCCTCCTCCCCCCGCCGTGGCAGGTGCAAGGGCTCCGGGGCGGGGAAGGGCGCCCCTCCCTAGACCCGGGAGCTGAGAGGGGCGTTGGGGAGGGGGCCGGACCCCCTCCCCCTCTCGCCGCCGCCCGGGGCTGGGAGCTTTGTCTGCGATGAGAGGGGATGGGGGGGGGGAGGTGGTAAGTGTCCTTGGGGGGCGCAAAGGATGGGGGGCGTGGGTCCCTCTGGGCGGGCGTCTCTGTGTCCTTGAGGGGTGTGTGATGTGACCCTTTCGGGCCAGGGGTGTTCCCGGGCTGGCGTGTCCTGGCGGGGGGGAGGGGAAGGAGAAGAGGAGGCCTGTGGACCTGGAGCTTCCCAGCCTCCCTCCCTGGGGATGTCCTGAGCAAGGGTTGTCCCAGAGGGAGGCATGAGTGGGCCATGGGTGAGACCGTGCGTGGGGACAAGCTGGGTGGGTGTGTTGGGTGAGATGGAGGAATGGGTGGGTGTGTAAAGCTAGGTGGGAGAATGTGTGGCTGGGAGAGGTGTGTGTGTGTTTGTGTGTATGTGCGCGTGTTGGCACTGTAAGGCCTGGATGTGTGACATTAGGGATCATGGATATGAGAGGAAAGGTGTGTGTGTGTGTGTGTGTGTGTGTGTAAGAGACAGAATGAGATGAGGGGCTGGGCTGTGTGTTTGAGACCCTCAAAGGGGTCCGTGTGGCAAGGGAAAGTGTGTGCTTGTCACCCTAGAGGGGGCTGTGGCAGTGTGACACATGAGTGAGAGGGTGTGTGTGACAGGCAAGGGGGTGTGTGGGGGAAGCTGAATGGGCCAGCTCTGGGTGTGAGCCCGGAGAGGCTGTGTGGATCAAGGAAGGCAGGTCAGTGTGTGTGACACAGGGGTATCTGGGGTGGGGTGGGACCAGGAGAGGCCGGTGAGGGTATGTGACAAGAAAAGGGTGTGGGTGTGACTCCAAAGAGGCTGTGGCTGGGTGTGACACATGGAGGTGTGCGACAGTGACATCAGAGGGGGCGTGTGCAACAAGGGAAGGTGGGTGTATGACGGGAGAGCTTAGGGCTCTGTGGGTGAGCTGCACGAGGGTGTGTAACCGGGAGAGGGAAGGATGGGTGCCTGTGTGACAGGGAACAGGGAATGTGTGTATATGACACCCAAGGGGTAGGAAAAGGGAAGGGGTGTGTGTGTATATATATATCTGTAACAAGGGGAGGGGGTGTGTGTGAAATGGTTGAGGATGTACCACTAGAGATGTGGGAGTGAGTCTGCGTGTGTGAGAGACAAGGGATCGTGTGTGTGTGTGTGTGCGTGTGAGATGTCTGAGCGTTTGACAACACAGAAGGTATGCTCGTGTAAGACAGGAGGGCCCCCACTGTGTGTGTGGCCTGAGGAGGTATGTGTACCAGAGAATAAAAGACAAGCTAGAAACTCTAGTGGGTGTCTCTCTGGCCAGGGACTCAGGAAAGAGGAAGGGATTCTCAGTCTCAGAGCCCAGCCTATTAACTCCCTGGATGGAGGGAGACCCCAGAGCAGACAAACCCCTCCCTGCTGTCACCTTGGCCAAAATCTGCTTCCTCTGGCCTTTTCCTCCGGATGGGAGAGGGATGACCTGGGGCACAGTGCATGCTCCCCATTCCACCAGGCTCTGTAGTGGGTGGGGTGGGGACCTCCCATCTCTTCCCCTCGATGGAACACAAGCCAAGTCTCATTCCTTCATTCCAGCGCCGCCCCCCCAACTCCTGTCCAGGTGGGACAGGAATCAGGGACCCCCTGGCTGCCTGTGAGAGTATGTCCAGCAGAAATTGAAGGAAAGGGAAGTTGGGGGAGGGGTGGGAGGGAGTTTCCTGTCCTTCTTCCTGCTCCCCCCACCCCCAGCACACATATGAATATGTCCCAGCCAACTTCCTTCCCTTCTTCCTGCTCCACTGCCATTCCCAGTCCTGGAGAGAGTCGGGGACCCAGGCGGGGACCCAGGCGGTCCCTGAGCCTGACCTGGCAGCCCGGCCCTGCCCCTGCTTGGGGGGGGGGGTGTCTCATCCTTCTTTTAAAGGGGCTGAGGTGCTCCAAATCTAATTGCTCTGAGCACAACCTAACAATAGAGATGCTGCCGAGGACGGTCAGGCCCAAGTACTTGGCATCTACTAGAAGTCAGGCTCTGAGCTATGGGTTAATTTCCTAATACAGCCCTCTGGGGGAGATGATTTGAGCTGCTTTTTCACATGAGGAAAACAGGCTCAGCAAAATGAAACCACTTGCCCAAAGTCACACAGCTCATAAGTTGGTGGAGCTGGGATCTATCCAACCCTGGGCCGTCTGGCTCCAGAGCTCATGTGTTCAGCTACTGAGCATCCTGCCTCTCTCAGCAGCGGGGAAAACTAGGATGAGCCCTTAGGGACCCTCTCCTCCAGACTCTTCCACCTCCCCTCCTGGTGACCTGTGGGGAAACTGAGGCCTGGAGCTGCAAAGGGACAGTCCTCCGTTTACAGAAACACTCAGGAGGCAGCATTGGGCAAGGATCCAGGACTTTCATCTCAAAACTGGGATTTGCGGAGGAGGGCTCCTTGCAATAATACTGTCATGACTGGGGGATGCTGGGTCAACCTCACCCCTCTCTTGAGCCTCAAGAGTCACCATCTGTCAGGTGGGAAAATCACAATAACTCCAAGGATAATAGTAATAACCACTACCAATATTATTGCTCACTGCTTTATAGGCAATATTTCATGTAATTCTCCAACACTCTATGATGTAATAATTAACCATAATAAATTATAATAATGGCTAATATCTATGGCCTGCAGTATACCAGGAAGTATTATGGAAAATGCTTGGCACAGACCAATCATGTAATCCTTCAAATTCTTTTTTTTTTTTTAATTTTATTTATTTATTTGAGAGAGAGAGAATGAGAGAGAACACATGAGAGGGGATAGGGTCAGAGGGCAAAGCAGACTCCCTGCTGAGCAGGGAGCCCGATGCGGGACTCGATCCAGGGACTCCAGGATCATGACCTGAGCCGAAGGCAGTCGCTTAACCAACTGAGCCACCCAGGCGCCCATCCTTCCAATTCTTTTATGTTACCCTTCTTAACAGATGACAAACTGAGGCACAGAGAGGTTAAGTAACTTGCCCAAGGTCTGTCAGCTAATTAGAGGCAGAGTTGGGATTTGAATCCGGGAGGCTGGCTCCATTATGTGGGTAGACGCTATAGTGAACCCCATTTTTGGGTGAGGAGACCGAGGCCTAGAGGGTCGAGGGAGTCTTATGGGGTGTCACAGCAAGCCGTGGCGGACCGGGCAGATCGAGCTCTTGCCCTCAGCGCCAGCCTGCCTACCACTCCTGCCCATTCTCGGGGGCTCAGAGAGGAGATCGTGGCTGTTTCAACTGATGTCTGGGCACTATGACTGCCAGACGCCATTGGGAGGGACACAAGGCACCTAAGGACAGGAGGACTCTGGTGAAGAAGTTGAATGGAAACTCGGGTTAGGAACTCACTCATCAGAGAGACAAACGACTATAGTCTGGGCGGATCAATACCAAACGATGCCCCCCCCCCCCCACCGCCCTTGAGTACAGATGAAACTCCTAAGGTGCCCCTATCATGGCATACTCCTGACTGTATTCCCACCTCTGTCACCCCCGCATGAACAGAAACAGCAACTTCCCTCCCCACATACACACGCACATGCGCACCAGTCACCGACCACCGCCCCCCCACCCCCCACCCCTCCCCCCCGCCCTGCCTAGAGCTTCCAGCCGCCAAGTCTCGCTTCCAGCATCCTCCCTGCTTCCCATACAGACAATGTCACCAGGGTTAAGAGCCCCGAGAGTGAGCCCTTCCAGGATCCATCTCCTCACTGCCATGGGCTTGGTGTGGGACCTCAGTCTCATCTGGAAAATGGGAGCTGCGAGATGTAAGCCTGGCTGGTGTGTGGGTTAAATGAGATTGTATATATGAAGGACACAGCAAAGCGTCCATACACGATACCTGTCGTTACTACTGTTATCCGTGCCTCCGACCCAGAATGTCATGGGAGGCCTGTTGCACCATCCCGCGGCGCTTCGCCCCGAGGAAATCCTACCCATCCACCTTTCTCTCACTCAGAGACAGTGTCACAGCTGGAAGACGGCATCCCACCTTGGGCATGCCGGCCCCCCCAGCTTCGGCTGGATTGCATTTCTCGCGCCAACGGGCAACACCGTCATTCACAGAGACCTCTTCACACACCTGCGGGCCCTGCCCTCCCGAGCGGTGCTGCTCCCCGCACCGCACCCCGCCCGTGTGCTCTCGTCTTCCGCCAGCCACATCCCCACACGCTCCCACGACAATGTCAACATCACACCCCTGCCGCCTCACACCTCCGCGGAACACACAAACACCTCCGTCCCCAACCCGCAAGCCAGAGCAGGTCCCAGGAGCACGGCACCCCAACTCTGGTTCCCCCTAGATCTCCTGTCACTGAAAACACCCCTACAACACCCCCCACCCCTTCAGCTCTACCTTTGTCCTTAATGGCATCCCCCCACCTTTAAAACCACCTATCAGGGTCAACTCTGTGATAAAAAGTGTGGCTCTTACCACACAGCACCCCAAATCTCTTGGGTAGGTCTCCATTATTTAAGGGGTATTGGTTGCTCTTTGGAAACTCCAGAAGCATTTCTGAAGAAAGTAGGCACAACAGGGAGGTGGGGGGGGGACTAGAAGAGGGAGGGAATGCTTGACGTTGTAGCAGGAGGAAAACCAGCAGGAGAGAAGTGGGCATCTCTAGTCCAGTCATGGTCAAGGGTAAAGGGAGCTTCCTGAACCCCAGGGGAAAAGCTAAGAGGGGGGTGGAGATAGGTGGGTGTGGAGTTCTGGAGCATTTAGATCCTATTCAGTAGAAGGAAGAACTTTTTCACAGGCAGAGACTTGGCTGTTCAAACTGGGTGGGAGCATGTGAGGTCTGGGGGCTCTGGGTTCAGCTGAGGGTATGTGTCTCCCCCCTTGCTGCAAAGCAGGCTGGGAAACAGAGGCCTGGCTTTTTCCTGGGGGACGTGGGACTCACACAGGGCGTTAAAGGTGGGGGACGAGTGCTCCCAAATGGGAAAGACATGCAGAAGATTCTGAAGAGGGTCAGAGGGGTCTGTTGGCCATAGTGGGGACTCTTGCCCTGAGTTCTGAGCTTCTGCAGGTGGGAGTCATTCTCCATAGGAGGCTGGCTTCAGGTGAAGGCTCCCAATTTACATTCATCTGATACAGGGACCCTCGAGCACCCAGAAGGTGGCTTAAGGGGGTCCATGGACAAACTTTTTTTTTTTTTTTTTTTTTTACCATTGTACATTTATATTCTGTGCTCTGGAGGGGAAAACATAACCAGGCTTCAGACTCTGATTATTAGCAGTGGTTTTTAAGTGTCCTCTTTAAAGAGATGCATTTAAATTTTAAAAGTGAGTGGACTTGAAGGAAATGGACTGTCTGTTCCCTGCTGTGTCACCAGCAACTCAAACAAGGCCTGGCACAGAGTGGGTGCTCAGGGAGGATTTGTTGGAGGAAGGGAGAGAAGGGGGAGAGAAGGGAGGAAACAGTACCGAGGGGATACATCGAGGGCAAAGTCAAGAAGTGGCATGAGAGGGCGCCTGGGTGGCTCAGTTGGTTAAGCGACTGCCTTCGGCTCAGGTCATGATCCTGGAGTCCCGGGATCGAGTCCTGCATCGGGCTCCCTGCTCGGCAGGGAGTCTGCTTCTCCCTCTGACCCTCCCGGCCCTCCCCCCTCTCATGCTCTCTCTCTCTCAGTCTCTCTCTCTCTCAAATAAATAAATAAAATCTTTAAAAAAAAAAAAAGAAGTGGCATGAGAAGGAAGGGAGTCAGAGAGATGCTGGGCAGGGTCTTGCTTCCATCAGCGAGAGCTCATTCCTCCTCCCAGAAACAGAGAAAGGCCTGGGACAGCCCCTAGGGGGCAAATGATGAAGGAAGTGGGGTCTCCCCTCCTTCTCCCATCACTCAATGAAAACCTCAGACCTCAGAGGCTCATCTCCCCATTTGTAGAGCACTTACTCTGGGCCAGACGCTGTGAGAAGAACTTTCCTTGTGTTCCTGACATCAGTAATGGTCATGATGATGGTGGAGGTAATGATAGCTAACATTTCTCAAGTGCTCCACGTGCCCGAGACCGTCTTAAGTATTTTACGGTTTATCACTTAATTAATTACCATAGCCCTCTGAGGTAATGCCATCACGTCCCCATTGTGCCGATGAGAACACTTAGGCCCCATTAGGTGAGGTGGTTTGCCCAAGGCCCCATGGTCCGTCAGGGACAAAATTCACACTCAGTCTAAGGCTGCTTCTGCTGTTGCATACAGAGATTCCTGGAGAAGGGGAAGGCAGAGGGCAGAGAAAATGGGGTGGGGGTATACCCAGTTTTCTTCAGAGTAGATGAACACCTTCCACCTTCAAGAAGGAAGTTGGGGAAGAGGCCCTGGCTGGAGAGAAAATAGGGATTGAAGTCAAAGAAGGAAAAAGAGGATGGAGTCCTTTGTGAGAATGCCCTCCCCATCTTTCTGAGCCTTTCAGGGATGGAGGACTGGTCCCCCATCTCTGTGACAGGTTTAGGGACGGGGCGGGGGCAGGGAAGAGGCTGCCTCTGTGAATCCAGGGAAGAAAGTGAATTCAGGGGGGTCAGGATGATTGATGGGAAGGCACTCTGGGGGGCTAATTACCTAATAGGTTTAATGGTCTGATGAGGCAAGTTTAAGTGGATTGCCTTGGGCTCAGGACAACCCCTTCATCCTGGACCCCCTCCCCGTGCCTGCGAAGCCACATCCAGCCCCTCGCCCCTGTACCCCCATCTTAACGCATCAGGGAGCCCAGAGCCTTCAATCTTAAGAGATCAGGCAGACATGGGCAGGGCTCCCGGTCCCCCCGCCCTGCCCCCACTTTTACCAGAACAGTTTCTCTTTTATCTGCTCTGTGTGTTGGAGTTTCATGTGAGACATTGAAAATAGGCTTCCTTTGCTTAAAAAGAAAAAAATTTAAAAACCACTGGGGGATGTTTTAAGACCTTAAGCTTTGGAAGCAGAGTGACCTGGCTCCTCCTTTCCTTTATCTAGTGTTTATTGCATGCCTACTGTGTCCTGGGCCATGGCATGAGTCCCTGGGACACAGGGGTGAGCTCCAGTGGACTAATGTGATACATTGCTCTGAAGGCACGAAACGAACGGGAGGGGATCCATCTCCTCCCCAGGGTTCAAAGAAAGCTTCCAAGAAGAAGCAACATTTGAGTGGGGACCTGAAGGACAAGAGGAATTCACTGGGGGAGGGGAGTTCCAAGCAAAAGGAACGTGCAAAGGCCCTGAGGTGGGTGGGAGGAGGGAACGTTTAAGGAACAAAGAGGAAGTAGGTCTGATGCACGTGGAGGAAGATGAGGGCGTGAAGCTGGAAAGAAGTGCAGGGCCAAATCACAGAGGGTTTTATGCTGAGAAGGCTCCAGAATTTCTACCCTATGAGAACTTAGGGACAACAGTTGGGTTAAAAGGTAGGAGAGGTTAAGCATGTGCCTTGAGTGCATTAACAAAGCGCTTTACACATGACCAAGAAAACTGGTCCATAACAAAGAATGGCCACAGTCCCACAAGTGACCACTGGCACCACTTTGCCACCCCTGGGTCTTGGAGACTGTCTTTGAGTGCATTGGTCTTCGGCCACCAGCATCGGAAGGTGCTAAGCAAGTGAGGGCCAAGAATGAAGCAGAATTGCATCGGAATCTCAAGCCAGTGACTTTTTTGGTGCCCTTGGGCAGCTGACCTTGGGCTGGTGCCTTCAACACTTCCATGCCTCAGTTTCCTCCCACATACAAATGGAGCTCATTATACCCCCCTCATTGGCAGTTGTAGGGAATGGTTGAGGTCAAGCTTGCAAAGCACTCATCACAGTACAGGGTCCATATTGAGTGTTGAGGGATCTTCTGGAAACCTAAGTCAGATCCCATCCCTCCTCTGCTCAGAGCCATCTCTGGTTCCCATGGTTCCCATCTCACTTGGAGTAAAAATCAAAGATCTCACCATGGCCCCACCACTACCACCACCCCTCCCAGCCCTCATCCCCTTCCACTCGTCACCTCTCTTCCTCAGCCCCAGCTACACTGGCTACCTCACCTTCCCTCGGACAACTCAGGCACAATCCCATCCCGGGGCCTTTGCACTTGCTCTCCCACAGAGCCACATGGTTCCATTCCCACCTCCACAGCCTGGAAACAATCAGTCATAAGGGTCTAGAGCCTGGACTCTAAAGCCAGGTTGCAAAGTACTTCTTTCACAGCATCAGTGTGAAAAATTAACAGAACTAGTATTTGTGTAGTACTTGGAACAGAGTCTAGTGTATACTAGGTTCTGTAGAGGTGTTTGTTAAACAAAGGATACCACATTCTTGGGGAGGGCTTTCCTGGCCACCGGATCTGACACTGCAGCCCCTACAACCCCCCTTCCCTTCTCCTGCCCCTTTTGGTCTTCTTGGTGCTGACCGCCATCCAACATAAAACATACTGTCTGTCTCCCCCACTCTAGAAGAATGTAGCTGTGTGAGCTCTTGGCTGAATCACTGAAACTCTCTCGGCCTTATTTGCCTCATTTGCCTGTGAAATCAGGGAGTTTGTCTGTTTTCCTCACGGCTGTTTCACTAAAACAGTGCCAAGCGTGTGGCAGCAGGTGCTCAGTAACTATTCGTGGAATGAATGAATGAATGAATGAGCAAGTGAATGAATAAAGATCATTATTTGTATTATTCTCCCTGCTGCTGTTCTCCTGGCCATTGCTTCTGTATGTTCCCGTGATGCCGGTGGCTTCCTTTGCCCACATTATGCCGAAGGTGAAGACCCCTTCCCCTGCCTCCCTTACCTCCCCTACCCATGTGCCCCTGCAGAGGAAGGCGAATACTTCCTGAAGGTGCTGATCCCCAGCTACGCGGCAGGCTCCATCATTGGCAAGGGCGGGCAGACCATCGTGCAGCTGCAGAAGGAGACAGGAGCCACCATCAAGCTCTCTAAGTCCAAAGACTTCTATCCGGGTGAGCCCTGGCCCAGGACTCTGCCCTTGGCCTCCTGTCCCTCCCACCTGGGCCCTGGATAAGGGGGAAGAAGGGCTGCCCTTGGGGCAGTCATAGTGATGGGGGGGCCTCCCCTCCTCCTAAGAGGACAGAGCTGCCCTCAGCCCCAGGGGCCACGCCTGAGCAGATGGGGGTGGGGGCAGGGCAAGACAATGGGCCTGCTGCATATTCATGAGCTCATTTGCATGATGTGCTGGCAGATGTGCCCCTTCCCACACACCTGCCTCTTTGGGTCAGTTGGAGTTGCTGGAGGAGGGTGGGCAGGGAGGCAGGTGTCAGGGTGTCCCTTGGGGTTGGGGGGCCGGCCAGCGTGTTGCACACTCCCCCCACAAACACACTTCTTTCCCCCCACTCTTTCCCTTTGGATTTCTCTGTTACCCCATCTTGCCCAGTTTGAGTCTCGCTGGTTTTCTCTGTCTGTGTCATTCTTCCTACGTCTCTCTCATTCTGTTTCTGACTTTCCCATCTCTTGTTCCCTGAGTCTCCATTCCCATCCACCTCTCTCCGGCTCCTCTTTTTTGCTTCTATCTCTCTGATTCCGTTTGGATGTCCCCCACCCCTTGTCCCCATCCATCTGTCCTGTCCGTCTCTGCTTTTCCTCCTCCCTCCCTCCCTGCTCTGTCCTCCCCTTCTTGTCTTCCCGCCCCTCGCCCCATCTTTTCCTTGCCCTCCACCTCTCATAATCTTGTGTTTTTCTTTCTCTTGCTCCTGAACTCTCTCTGGTCAGTCATCCACTCAACAATATTCAGGAGCACCTCAACGATCTGCTGGATTGCCCCTCTCACCCACCTCTCCCTTCATGTTTCCTTCCCAGTCTCAGCCCCCACATGTTTTTCCTTCCTTCCTCCAAACCCAGCCCCTTTTCTGCCTTTCCCCCAGCTCTCTTTCTCCCTACAACCATAACATTTCCAAGACCCCTCCACTCCCTCTCTACTGCTCCCTGCATTATCTGTCACCCCATCCATCTTCCCCTCCCAAGACCAATGCCTGGGCTTCGACATCTAAGGATGGCCCCCAGGGAAGGCCCCCAGAATTGCATCTTTGGTCCAGAGCTGATTCTAGTTCATCCTTAATCCCCTTGGATTTTTTAGGTCAAACACCAGAGCTGGAGCCCAGGGTCAGGACACATTCATATTCTCTCTCTCTCTCTCCCTCCTCCCTCCACCTGCCCTGCCTCCCATCTCACTAAGCAGCTTTGGCAAGAGGTTTAGAGAAGCGTCCAGGGAACCAGGCACAGCCCCCAACCCCACTTTCCTCTTCCACCCTGGCCCAGTTTCCCTCACATGCCCCCTAAGCTACAAGATACGGATAAGACCTCTGCTTGGGGCATTTATCCAAGGACACTTGGTTCCTTATGCCTGGATCACCTTCTGTGACATGAGACACATCCTCTCCTCCCAACTCAGTGACACACCCCATAGGCCAGGCAGCTGAGAACCCCAGAGGATGGGACAGTCATTGGCTTTCTTGGGCCAAATACTATTCAAACAAGCAACGTGAGCCAGCATCTCTCCCCAGCCCCAGACGGGCATCCAGCACCGCCCCCCCCCCCCCCCCCCCCCCGCCGCTGACATAGGATTTCCAGATCATATGGCTTGTGCAGCTCAGAGATTCGGGACACGGCCCCCTACATCCTAGTCCTGCCCCTAGGACTTCCCAGGACCCACAGGAACACAAGAAATGAAGATGCTACTGCTTGAAACGAAGAGTGTATTTCCTTCTGCTCCTGGCTAACTAACACCCTTTCATTCATTTATTCAACCTGCATTCTCTGAGCACCTATTCTATGGATAGAGATGAGGACACAGATCTCACAGCCCCTTTCCCTCATATATCTCACAGCCCAGTAGGGAAGGCAGACTGAACACCAGCAATGACCCAGCGTGGTCAGGGCTAGGACGGGGAAGCCGAGAGGATGGTGGCAGCCCGGACGGGGCACCTGACCCAGCCTGGGAAGGTCAGGGAGTGCTTCCTGGAGGAGGGGCCCGGAACAATAAGTAAGAGTGAGCTAGATAAAAGCAGGGAAGAGTACTCCGGAAAGATGAACTAGCATCTTCAAAGCCTGGAGGGGGAGTTTGTTCACTGTGACTGAATCATACAGAACAATGAGAAATGACAATGGTGAAACCCACAGACAGATGGACACACACACGTCGCACGCACACACACACTGCACTTGTATCTACTACATGAAACAAAAACCTACCTGACCCTTAACCCCAAGGGAGGGGCAGAGCACTAAGGGTGTCCCCTCCTTGGTACAGGAAACACCAAGCCCCAGACTCTATCCTTCCAGATCATACATGGAGAAACTGAGATCCAGAAAGAAGCAGGCAGCTGCCCAAAGCCACACACACAGACTTCCGTCCATCCACTCAAACACCGTAGTGATTCCAAACTCCTTCTGATTTTGAGCGTTTGCCTGAAGCTCTGTCCCCAGAAGAAAAGCACAGAACACACACACTTTAAAAAAAAAATTTATTTATAACATATTGCCTTGAAGTACAAAATCTTAAGTGATTACTTAATAAATCAGTACATATTCTTTTTTACTATCAAAAATACAGTAGCAAAAATGGAGTCATCTTATGCTTTTCTCCCAACACACACAAACACACACAAGAGTCCGCACACCCCAGCTTGAGCACAGGGTAGCTCAGTGGTTAAAAGCCCAGACTCTGAACCCAGACACCTGGGTTCGAAACCCTGAATTTTCACTACTGGCTGAGTGAACTTGGACAGATCCCAAAGCTCCTCTGTGCCTCAGTGTCTTTAGCAGTAAATTGAGAATAATAATATTGCCTACCTCCTACTTGAAGTGCACAAATATATACAAAGTGCTTAGAATAGTGCCTAACACTTGGTATTTTGTAAGCACCAGCTGTCATTATTGGACACTCCTTCAGGGGCTAACCGAGCCCCCCAAAGCCCTCGTGGACCCCAGTTGGGAACCACAAAGGGTGGGAAATCCCAGCCTCCCTGAGCTGGAAGGGATCCTCGCAGAAGTGGAGAGCAGAGCCATTTCAGCCAGGCTCTCCCTAGGGCTACCCCGCCCCCCCAAGTTCCCACCCTGACCCACACCCTTTCCTATTTACACCCAGACGGAGGCAGCCTGCACGCTGACTCACCCTTGGCTCAGACCAGTCCATTGTTCTGGGGTTGGGGGCAATAAGTGAGGAACAGTGGCCCGGAGGAGAGGGAGGATATCAACTATCCAAGTGCCCCCAAGACAGTGACACCCGGACACATGGTGAGACTGGCATGCCAGGCTGAGAGATGGCCAGCGAGGGGTCAGGATGGTGGCACCATCATGCTGCGCTAGAATGCCCACAGGAGACTGGACCCTCACCCCCAAATGTCCCAGACACTCAGGCACATGAAACCTGGCGTACACTCAAGACCTTTCACAGACCCAGGAGCTAACTGGTCCCTGCAGACAGTCCCACCCAGAGAGAGAGACAGACACCCACTCCACGCACCACACATGTGCAGCTCAGCCGGGCACACACCCTGTCACACCACTGGTGACAGTAGAGCCGTCTTTGTCCGGCTGTAATGCATATACACCCAGATACACACACACACACACACACACCAGTCCTCCCGTCCTACTGACACTTGAGTCTGCCTGTCGGTCTCTCTCTCACTCTTGCTCGCACTGACACACACCAATGATAGAGTCTTGTCTGTCTGTCTCCTACGCACAGGCTCACGCACATATACACACATACCACACACCAGTCATCCAAATAGTCTTTTGAACACCGAAAGGTGTCTGGTTGTCTCTTTGCTGCCAACACTCACGCTGACATCCAGTCTCAAAGTGATATTCATTCATCATACAGCCCCAGTGCTGCTTCATGAGACTCTTTGTTTCTTTCTCTCAAACTCTCCTGGACAAGCAGTTCGGTCTCACAAACAGTATATCCATAACCTTGAACATCACAGTGACACCCAAAGTCTTTCCCATGTGCAAGAGTGCACATATCTTTACTGGATTCATTGTGTCACATTGACATCTCAGTCTCTCCCACTCTTTCTCTTATACACATACACAGATAAAGATAATTTAACCAGTCCAGCCCAGGTATACACATGCATGGACACGCATGCATGCACATACACACACACACACACAGAGTGAGGATGCTTAGGTTAGAACCGCAGCCAAAATCTAGACAATCTCCAGCAAAGGCATCCACCTCACCCTCCTTTCTCCATCCCTGAGTCCCTACCCTTCCATGAGTTGTCTCTGCTCTCTCCTGTCCATACCCTTGCCCTCCCCCACCCTTCAGCCCTCCATCTGGTGGGTCCAGGCGGGCACTCTGGCCTCTCTTCTGTCTCCCCCATCCCCCAGCCCTTCCCCATCCTCTCCAAAAGCCCAGAGGCCTTCGCTGCAGGCTTTCAGGGGTTGCCACGGCAACGGGGCTTCGTCCCTCGTCCCCCTGGGGGTGGGCTGAGGACCCGGCCAGCCAGACCGATAAGGGGGTTCCAGTTACTGTGGCAACCGTTGCAGGCCTGAGCTCTCGGCTTCTGGGGGGGGGGGGAGTGAGTGAATGGTTGCCAGAGCAACCGGGAGCCAGCAAGGACTGGGAAGAGGCAGCTGAGCCCTGTCTCCCCTGCCCAGGGCTGCTGTGGGCATCGCAAAGCACTTAAGTATCATTCTTCCATCCCCTGGGGTTGTTTTGGGGGAGGGACATGGAGTGCAGATTATAAAACAGGCATTCCACTCACTTTCCCAGCTACCCATCATGGCCTGGGAGTCCATGCCAGCTTCCCCAGGCTTACCCATGTGACCTGGGCCCAGTTAGGTCCACTTTCTCGATTTAGGTTTTTTCTTTCCATTAAATGGGGCCTGTCTCCCAGGAATCTTCCCATTCCTGTGTGATGAGGGTGCCCTCTCTCTCCCTTGCTCAACAGGAACCACAGAACGAGTATGCCTGGTACAGGGCACAGCAGAGGCCTTGAATGCTGTGCACAGCTTTATTGCTGAGAAGGTCCGAGAAATCCCACAAGCAATGACCAAGCCTGAGGTGGTCAACATCCTTCAACCCCAAACCACGATGAACCCCGACAGAGCCAAGCAGGTCAGCAGGGGCAAATACTGGGTTTCTGTAAAGCCGGTGAGGTTCGGGAGAAGACACTTCTCCCATATCACTGGATTACCGTGGGAATGGAATGGGATAACGCCGATAAGACGTTTGTCAATCAAATACATGATAGCAGTTGTATTATTAGGGAGTCAGCCTAGGGACTCCAAACCTCTTAGAGTGGGCTTGACGCAGAGAGAGAGTGAAGGTCTGGGAGAATTTGTCCCAGCAGCCCCCCATCCCTCCTTCCTGGGATTCTCTAGACCCTCTCCTCTCCTTCCTTCCACCTCATCCCATTGTCTCCCAGAGCAACCTGCCTCCCACTTCCTGTTCTCACCGGAAGTGACTTCATTGACAACCCATCCACATCCAGAAGAGTTTAGAAATGGCCTCATACTCCCTCTCTCCATTAATTATGGTATGGGGTAAGTCACCATTTTGGAGAAATGGGTGTTTTGCTAGCGAGAGAGAGGGGGCAGGTCCCTCTCCTACACAGCCCTCTCTAGGAGGGATGGAAGGAGGGCAGCGCCTCTTGGTTGCCTCAGTTACGGGGAAGCGGTGGCGTAGGGGCGTGGCAGGGAGCGGACCAATCACTACCCTGGCCTCTCTGGTTGCCATGACCACGGTGCTCACCGGGCAGGTGGGCTTGCTGCAAAGCCCCTGGCGTGGCCCTGGATGGGTAGGAGGTGGAGGGGAGGGGAGCGGAGCTGCGCACACTCCCCGTTTTCTCTCCCCTTCCCCACTCCCATATACTTGCACACAAGATGCAGAGGGGCCAGAGCCCCTGGCAGGAGGACAGGCCACTTGTGAGGGCTCCTTATCGTCTGCCTAGAAGCAAAGACGAGAGAGAGACCCTCGGTAAAAGGAATCTGGAATTCTTGTTACCCTGAGATGGGAGAAACCATGGACCTGAGTTCCCCCAAGCTCCTGGGGAAACGGTGGGCGGAAAGCCCTGGAAGAATGCTGCCAAGCGAATTATTCCCAAAAAAGACTTCGAGCTTGGGGCTTGGAGCTTGGAGCACGGCTGCTGTCCTTGGTGCTGAAGAGGCTCTGCCAGGTCTCTCCCGAATCCCTTCCCACCAGCAGGCCACACCATTTACACGGTGGCAAGGATATTGCCTCTTCCCTCTCCTTTGGTCGCTGCCACAAAGGGCTCAGAGTTCATGAAGGGTTTGCACATGTTTCAGGGAAAATGGGGTCAGCACCATCTGTGCCTGATCCTTCCACCCCACCCCCTAATCCACAGGAACTCTGAGATAGTGGAATTGAAAGGTTAAAGAACCAGGATTTTTCCTCTCCTTATTTATTACTTAGGGGGCTCTAAAGAATGAAAGATAATGGCTGAAGGCTCAGGCTCTGGAGTCAGATGTGGAGTTGAATCTTACTCTGATAACATACTTCTTTAGACCTGTGTGACCTTGAACAAGTGACTTGATTTCTCCATGCCTCATTTTTCTCATCAGCAAAATGAGATTCATTATGGCACCTACTTAAGGGCAGTGATCAGTGTTCACTGATGTTTAAAAAGGACTTAGCATGTATGCCTAATTCATAGAAAGTTCTCAAAAAATGTCAGCTGCTGATATTATTATGGGATTTTTAAGTCAGGAGACGGGTCTACTCTCTTTCTACATTGGACTTGCTGTGTTACTCTAGGTTCCTTTCCCTTCTGTAAGCCTCAGTTTCCTTTCTTTACAGTGTGGAAGCTGGGCCAAATCAGGGATTATAAATTGAAATGCCTCCAAGATTCAGCAAGGGAACATAAAGAATTGGGGACTCTGGCCTCATCAGAGAGATATAATGCCATCCCTAAAGGGGGCAGCTGCTACTCAACTCGACTCAATTCTTGCCCTTTGGGAATGTAGACAAAGTGTTGCCACATCTTACAAATTTTTCAGAAGAAGCCAGAAATATTTGACATCAACTGATTTTTAAAGGTTGGCTCAATCTTAAAACCACTATGTGGCTGTGGGCTGCCCGTGGCCTGAAGACCACCAATTTGCCACCTCTGGGCTAGACTGGTGGTTCTCAGTCCTGGCTGGTATCTGAATCATCTAGGTAGCTTAGAATGCAGATTCCTGGGTCCCAGCCCAGAGCCACTGAATCAGAATTTCTGGAGTGAAGGCTTGGGAATCTGAACACAGATTCTTGACTGGGATCAGATCCTGGCTCTATTACTTACTATCTGTGTGACCTTGAGCAAGTTTCTTAACCTCTCTTGCCTCTGCTTTCCAAGCCATAAAATTCGATAATAAAAGTGCCTGCCTATTCTTGTAGGGTTGTTGTAGAGATTAAGTGACTATATGAAAGTGTTTACCAAAGTGTCTGGCAAATGGAAAGACTGTTAGCTGTATAATTATTATTATACTATTACTATTTGCAAATCTCCACAGACTTGCAAATCACGGGGACAGATGTTCTCTGAGGTCTTTCTGGCCCTAAAACTCCTACAATTCTACGGCTCTGTAATTTCAAGATTCTCAACGTACATTATTCTAAGATTCTACTGTTCTGACTGACATCCTGGCACTCCAGGATTCTATGAAACTGCACCTGTGATCTCCCTAAGATGCTGTGGGTCTACCACCTGGGCCTATCATGAAGACAGTTAACCATTTGCCACTCCAGTCATTGACTATTCCCAATGGTTGTATGGAGTAGCTGTGGTTACGTCCATGTTGGAGGAGAGGAAATGAGGTGCAGAAAGGTGAAGGCATTTGCTCTTACCATTTCTTGGTGAACAGTTACTTCATCCTTCCTTTTTCCCTCTGAAATGCTGTATCATACTGAATACCTCTTGACTCTTAGGTCTGGTTTCATGCATTCTGTTCTATCCTCTTGACCTGTCAGACTTTTTTCTGATGATTTTTTTTAATATATAAGTTGAGGTATAATTCACATACTGTACAGTTCACCATTTTAAAGTATACCATTTAGTGGTGTTTAGTATATTCACAAAGTTGTGCATTGATCACCTAATGTAATTCCAAAACGTTTTCACCACTCCAAAAAGAAGCCCCATCCTCTTTGGCAGTCACTGTCCATTCTCCCAGCTCCCCCTCCCTGTCCCAACCACTAACCTACTTTTGGTGTTTATGGATTTGCCTATTCTGGATGTTTTATATAAATTGAATGACATAATACATGGCCTTTTGTGTCTGGCTTCTTTCCCTTAGCATACTGTTTTCAAGATTAATCTGTATTGTAACATATATCAAAACTTAATTCCTTTTTATGGCCAAATAATATTCCACTGTACGGATATACCACACTTTGTCTATCAGTCGATAGTCATTTGGGTTGTTTCTACTTTTTAGCTATTATGAAGAATGCTGCTATGAACATATGTGTGGGTATGGTTTTCAGTTCTTTGGAGTATATATCTATGGATGGAATTGGGATATGTCTAACCTTTGGAAGAATTGTCAGACTATTTTGCAAAGCAACTGTACCACAGATATGAGATTTAAATCCAGGTCTGCCCATGGAGGTAACAATGACAACAACCATTTCTTGAGTATCTACTATGAGCACATATTACCTGCACACTCACATGGCACCCTATGCTTTGCACATAGTAGGTTCTCAGCAAATGTTGCTTGTTTGAATAAATGGATGATGACATGCCCATAAGGGCCAAGCAGAAACATAACTAAGGGGCACTAGTTATGCTCAATCAAGCTCATCATTTGATGAATGATCTCAGTTAGCCTCCACAATAATTCTGTGGAGGAGGGATGGATGTTATAGATGAGAAAACTGGGTCTCAAAGAGGTTAGGTCCCTTGCTCAGCATTAGTGGTGGAGCCAGGATTTCGAACCTGAGCAAGTGACTCCAGAGTCCAAAGCAGCTTTTCAGAGATTCGTACGCACAAACTGCAAACTAGTGGTCTGCTACTACACGGTAGTTCATAGACCTTTTGAAGAGGTAGCCAATAGATAAAAACTAAGGTGCTTCCCATTTTACAAATCAGAATGTCCAATTAATCTAAAAACTCTGATCAGGCTGAGTTTGTGTACTGAAATGCACAGCACCCTACCTCCCCACCTCCACACACACACACACACACACACACACACACACACCACCACCACCACCACCACCACCATAGGTGAGATATATCTGGTCACCTCCATCCAGTCCCATTCCTGCTTGGTCCTGTGGGCACATCACCATTCCTTTCATCCATCCATCCATCCATCCATTCACACACTCTTTGCTCAACGCTTACGAGAGGCATTCCCCTAGGCACCGAGAACCAAGTAGTAAACAATACAGACAAAAATCTCTACCCTTGTAGATCTTACATTCTTTCATGGGGAAACCGAAAACAAGCAAGTGAATAAGTAAATGTCAGAGAGTGAAAAGTGCTATGATGAAAAATAAAGCAGAAAAAGAGGGGGAAAGAGTCCTGGGGCATTTTTTTCTCCTAACTTTTTATTTTGAAAATGTTGAAGAATAATACAATGAACTCCCTATACACTGCACTTAGATTCACCAATCGTTAACATTTGCTTTATCTCTTTACACACACACACACACACACACAAGCACTGGTTGGCTTTATTTGCTTGTTTGTTGGGTGGTTTGTTTGTTTTTGCTGATCCATTTGAAAATAAGTATAAACCTCATGACTCTTCACACCCAAGTTCTTCGGCATGCATCTCCCAAGACTGAAGACATGTCCTATATTGTTATGTTACTGTTATCACACCTACAAAAATTAACACCAATTCCATGCTATTAGTTAATAAAGAGTTCATATTCACATTGTCCCCAAATATCTTTTATGTCTATAAAGCATTTTTCTATCCAAGATTCAGTCAATATTCATGCATTGCATTGAGTTGTTATACCTCGTTCATCTCTTTTAATCTAGAATAGTCTACCATATATGTATTTTTTAAGATTTTATTTTATTTTTTTAAAGATTTTATTTATTTATTCATGAGAGATAGAGAGAGAGAGAGAGAGAGAGAGAAGCAGAGAGAGAAGCAGGCTCCCAAGGAGCAGGGAGCCCGATGCGGGACTCGATCCCAGGACCCTGGGATCATGACCTGAGCCGAAGGCAGACGCTTAACCGTCTGAGCCACCCAGGCGCCCGAGATTTTTTTTTTTTTTTAAGTAATCTCTACACCCAATATGGGGCTCGAACTTACAACCCCGAGATCAAGAGTTACACACTCCACCGACTGAGCCAGCCAGGCCCCCCCTTTACTATGTATTTTGAAGGTAGAGACAACAGAATTGCTGATTGGATGTTGAGTGGGAGGAAAAGAGAGGACTCCTAAGTCTTGAGCCTGAGAAGTGAAAGGGTGCACCTTCCACATACTGAAATGAGGAAGACCGTGGTAGAAACACATTTGAGCAGATGAGGAGTTCCACTTTGGATTTTAAGTTTGCAGTGTCCATTCGACATCATTCTAGAGATTTGAGGTTAGCAGCTGGATACAAGTCTGGAGGTGTCTGTGCTAAGGACATAAAATAAGCAAATAAACAAGCCTTGATAATTGGGGTGATAAGGCCTCTCTAAGGGGGTGCATTTGTGCAAAGACCTGAATGATGAGAGAGGTGAGCCTCCTTTTCTGGGTAGGAGCATTCTAAGTGAGGGCATAGCGGGTGCAAAGGCCCTGAGTCTGCACCAAGCTTGTGACTTGAAGGAACAGCAGGGAGTTAGTACGCCTGCCATGAAGTCAGCAAGAGGGAGGGAGGGAAAAGTTGCAGTCAGATCAACAAAGAACAGAGCAAGTAGAGCAGTGGTTCTCAGGCTTGTCAAACCCCATGTCCTCTTTCTCCTACAAATATTTTCCCAGCCCGCTTACCTCTGAAATTATACACACACACACACACACACACTCATTTCAGTACATGGAAAATGCATATAATGTAGATGTATTACCTATCTAAATCTGTAAGATTTTTAACAGTTTTATTGAGATATTAATTCCACATACATACAGTTCACCCATCAAAAGCATGCAGTTCAAAGTTTTTATTATATTCAGAATTGTGCATCCATGCCCACAATCAATTTTAGAACATTTCATTTCCTCAGAAAGAAATCTTGATCCCCTTAGCTATCACTCCTCAATCCCCACAGCTCAGCACCACCCCCCAGCCCTAAGCCACCACTAATCTACTTTCTGTCTCTATAGATTTCCCTGTTCTGAACATCCATATAAATGGAATCCTACAATATGTGGTCTTTGGTGTCTGGCTTCATTCACATAGCGTGTTTTCCAGCTTTATCCATGTTGTAGCCTGGATCAGTACTTTGTTCATTTAAATTGATTGCCAAGGAAAATTTCATTGTACTTATGTACATTTTCTTTATCCCGTAAGACTTTTTTACATAAAGGAAAAATAAAAGGAAGGTGATGGGTTATAAAATGAGATGAATTTTAATATGTAAACATTACATATTACTACAGTAGAAGTAATGAAATAGTCAGCTGCTCACACCTCACATAGCCTGAGAGAGACAGTGACAAACACAGTGAGATGTAAATAAGACACGTGGCATTACTACTGTTTTCATGGGGTTTTTTTGGGGGGGGTAAGTGATGAACCACTCTTGGTAAAGCTCAGAACAAAACAAAGTAAAATCGTCCCTTCATTGACCAATTAGTTGCATTCCTGGAAATTTCAGCAGATCTTAAACACGTGGGAAAAAGAAAATACTAGGTACTTAATATGGACCGTCGGGTTCAGGTCTGGGCTCTGAGATTTATAAACAGACTTTTCGCCAACATGAATGTCCAGGGAGTCACTTAAAAGTCATACGGGACCCGGACAGTTCTCCTCGGTTTGACGTTGTGAATAACCGAGTCTCAGGTTGTGGGGTGCCAACATCCAAGGCCCTGCCCCACTGCATGCCTGCATCTGCCCCCCCCCAGTCGTCATGACAACTAAAAGTGCTCTCACAAATTTCCCAAACACCCCTGGTGTCTGGCTCAGGGGCGAGAGGAGAGGCAGGGGCTTCAAAGGGTGGAACCCACAGGTCTGAGAGGACATGGGAAGAACTGAGCAACAGGAACCTATGTGTAGAAGTGCTCTTGGGTATGTGAAAGGAGACTTCTGGTTTTGAAATCTCCCCTTCCCCCACCCCCAGAACTAAGATGGATCGGATTTGCAGGGGCAAAGGATGGGCCTTTCTGCACTGGAGAAGGGGACGGCTGTATTTAAGTGCCCGATTGTCTCCGATGTAAGGTTTTTTGTTTTGTTTTGTTTTTTAAAGATTTTTATTTATTTATTTGACAGAGAGAGACACAGTGAGAGAGGGAACACAAGCAGGGGGAGTGGGAGAGGGAGAAGCAGGCTCCCCGATGAGCTGGGAGCCCGATGTGGGGCTCGATCCCAGGACCCTGGGATCATGACCTGAGCTGAAGGCAGTCGCTTAACCAACTGAGCCACCCAGGCGCCCACGATGTAAGGTTTTTTTATCTTCATTTTACAGATAGGACAACTTCATTAGGTTGCTAGGGCAGACCGGGTAGCTTAAGCAACAGAAATTCATTTTCTCACAGTTCCGGAGGCTAGAAGTCTGAGATCTGGGGCAGGGTTGGTTTCTTCCGAGGCCTCTCTCCTGGGCTTGGAGATGGTCGTCCCCTCCGCAGTCACACGCAGTCTTTCCTGGGTGTGCCTGTGTCCTAATCTCTTCTTCTTATAAGGACACCAGTCCTACTGGATTAGGGCCCACCCCAATGACCTCACTGAAGCTTCATTGCCTCTAAAGACCCTCTCTCCAAATACAGTCATATCCTGATGTACTGGGGGTTAGGACTTCAACATCTGAATGGCGGGGGCAACAATTTGGCCCATAGCAAAAAGAGGTTAAGCGCCATGACCTTGCCATAGGGCGGGAAACACGACGGAGCAGGAATCCAAGAGGCTGGATTACAACTCCTCCACAATCTGGGTAGCCTTGGGGCCAGTCCCTTGTAGGCCTCAAGTGGCTCCTCTGTAAAGTGAGACTTAATGACCCCTTTTTCTGGGGCTGCGAGTCAGAGTGTTTAATGATCTAGAAGGCGTGAGCACCAAAGCAAGCTGGGAGCACCCGCTGTCCTGGAGGGCACCCACTGGGTCAGCCATTAAGCCTTTAAGGTGCTGGATGGAAGGGAAATCCCAGGGGTCCCAGGGGCAGGGGACAGGGTGGCTGAGAGCCTACTGCGAGGACATGGAGTACTGGCTCTTTTTTTTTTTAACCAACCAATATGGAAGGAAGTATGTCACCATTTTGAACAAGCAGTAGGACCATACCGGTGTATATCAAGGGGCGCAGCGGGCCCGATTTGGGGACACGGGAGAGCAGGGCCGCCTGAAGACTAGTGTTACCGTTCAGTCTCCACCCACCATCCTAAAGCCCCTCCCTCTCGCCCCACACGCAGGCCAAGCTGATCGTCCCCAACAGCACGGCGGGCCTGATCATCGGCAAGGGGGGCGCCACAGTGAAAGCCGTGATGGAACAGTCGGGTGCCTGGGTGCAGCTGTCCCAGAAGCCAGAGGGCATCAACCTTCAGGAGCGGGTGGTGACCGTCAGCGGCGAGCCGGAGCAGGTGCACAAGGCCGTGAGCGCCATCGTGCAGAAGGTACAGGAAGACCCCCAGAGCAGCAGCTGCCTCAACATCAGCTACGCCAACGTGGCCGGCCCCGTGGCCAACTCCAACCCCACCGGCTCGCCGTACGCCAGCCCCGCCGACGTGCTGCCCGCCGCTGCCGCCGCCTCGGCCGCTGCCGCCTCCGGCCTGCTGGGCCCCGCGGGGCTGGCGGGCGTGGGCGCCTTCCCGGCCGCGCTGCCTGCCTTCTCAGGCACCGACCTGCTGGCCATCAGCACGGCGCTTAACACGTTGGCCAGTTACGGCTACAACACCAACTCCCTCGGCCTGGGCCTCAACTCGGCCGCCGCCTCCGGGGTCCTGGCCGCCGTGGCCGCTGGTGCGAACCCCGCCGCCGCCGCCGCCGCCAACCTCCTGGCGTCCTACGCGGGGGAGGCGGGGGCCGGGCCCGCCGGAGGGGCCGCCCCGCCCCCGCCGCCGCCCCCCGGAGCCCTGGGGTCCTTCGCCTTGGCCGCAGCCGCCAACGGCTACCTCGGGGCCGGCGCGGGCGGCGGCGCGGGCGGCGGGGGTGGCCCGCTGGTGGCCGCCGCAGCTGCCGCCGGGGCCGCCGGGGGCTTCCTGACGGCGGAGAAGTTGGCCGCTGAGAGTGCCAAGGAGCTGGTGGAGATCGCGGTGCCTGAGAACCTGGTGGGGGCCATCCTGGGCAAAGGGGGCAAGACGTTGGTGGAGTACCAGGAGCTGACAGGCGCGCGCATCCAGATCTCCAAGAAGGGAGAGTTCCTGCCTGGCACGCGGAACCGGCGGGTCACGATCACGGGCAGCCCTGCGGCCACGCAAGCCGCTCAATACCTCATCAGCCAGCGGGTCACCTACGAGCAGGGAGTGAGGGCCTCAAACCCCCAGAAAGTGGGATGAGGCCTGTGGTGTGTGCTCCCACCCCTCCTCCCGGCCCCTTCTCCTCCTCTTCCTTCTCCTCCCCTCCCCCACCCCCACCCCCACCCCCACCTCCTGACCTCAGCTCGGGTGTCGTCCTGCTCCTCCTGGGATGGGGCTGGGGTAAGCCTGACTGCACCCTCCCCTCCTTCTGGTAGTCATAGGCAGGATTGAGGGATGGCTGGGGATGGGGCCCAGAAGCTCCCTCCCCGGCTCTGAACTGACCCTTCTTCCTTCCTCCCTGTGCTTGACTGGGCCTGACCCTCCACTCCCAGGGCCCGGGTCTGTGTGATATCTGTATATATTGCATTTTGTTGATTTTAATAGAAAACAAAGCGTTATTTTCTCTTTCTTTCCCTCCTTTTTTTTTTCTTTTTTCTTTTTTTTCTTTTATTTTTTCCTTTTATTATTTTTCTTTTCTTTTCTTTTCTTTCTTTTTTTTTTTTTTTTTGGTAAGGATTTTTTTCCCCCTTTGTAAGTTTTTGTTTCCATATGGGAGGAGGGGAGGGAGCCTCTGGGCCACCTAGAATGAGGGGCCTCCCCCAAACAACACCCCACCTCTCCTGCTTTCAGTTCCAGATCTGAGAGAAGGGATGGGAGTAGAGGTAGCCGAGGAGTCTGAGCTGAAATGGGGTATTTGGAGCAGGGACCCGAGAGTTCCCAGATTTTCTCAGCGACTCTACCCCTACTGGAGCTGCCCCTCCTAGGTGGGACTGTTCACTGTTTTGTTGTCAGGTCGTATGGGGGGGGGGGTTGCAGTGCTGCTGGGAATGAGGCCAGCTCTAGGATTGGTCCAGTCCTGTGGGCAAGACTCTTGTGAGAAGCTGGAACAGCTTCCTGTGGCATCTTCTGTGGTTTTACCTAGAGTAATGGGAATGAAGGTCCCTGTTGGGATGTCCCTCTCAAGAGTCAAGTACTCTCTGAGGTGCTGCTGGGACTCCTTCTGGTGTCACAGGAAGTAGTTCCCCAGAGGTGACTTCCTGTGATGATAGGACAGACAGGTACTTCCTATGATGTCTCAGTGGGCCTTCCTTGAAGGTTACTTCAGCAACATCATGGGGGCATGTACTTCCTGTGGTATCTCCAGGTTATTTCCTGTGACGTCATTGGGATGGAGCATGCACTTCCTGAATTGGGCCATGGCCAGTCACTGACACTCTTTCTCCGCCCGCACCCCTCTTTGGTGGGTCTTGGCCTGGGGGTCTGCCTAGGAGGAGAATAAGGGGTGGGACTTGGAGCATATCTGGAGGACTCTAAGGAAAAAGACCCAATATTGTCAGGGTCATCTCTATCCAAATACACCAAGTCTGTGAACCTGGCAGGGAGGGGTGGGAGATGGAGCTAGTGAAAACTGTTAAAGACCCCCATTCCCACCCCCGCCTTTTGTGTGCATGCTTGTGTCTGCGTGGCTTTGTTCCATTGAGTCTGGTGAGCCAAATGTGTGGTGGCTCTGTCAGGCCATCATGACCCAGTGTAGAGTTCAGTGAGCCACGGTAGGGTCCCTTGAGCCTGAGTGCTTCGTGTGGTCTAGTAGATTAGATTGGCTTGTGGTTTCCAGCAAGCTGGAGTACTTTGGTAGTATTGGAGGGATCAGAATGTTTTGGTGCTCTTGCCATGGGCCCTGAGGAGCTAGAATATTCTGATGGAGTCTGCCAAGCCAGACAGCCCGGAGAGTTGGTTTGGGAGTGGCTCCCTGAGCACTGTGACTGTGGTCAGCTCTAAGGCCTTGTTGGCAGGCTGAGATTTCAGGGCCTGACAACCCTATGGACTTAGGATAGCTGAGACCCACCTCTCCCCTCATCCATCTCCCCCTCCCCCTTGGAGACCACCTCCACTTCCTCCAACCCAAAGCAGGGCCCCCAATGCCCTGGTTCCATCATCAGCATCTCTGGGGGAGGGGCACCCCATGCCCACCCTCTCCCCCATTTGTCCCCCTCCTAGGTCTTCCAGACCCTTCTCTACTCCATGGCTTTGGGGGAATCAGGCCTCCTCATCTCTCTCCCACAAAGGGAGAGAAGAAAAGCCAGAGACAATTCCCACCCCTAAAGCCTGGGAGACCCCTGCCCTTGCTAGAGAGCCACCCCCAAATCAAAATGTGAAAATCCCTAGAAAGCAATAGCCTTCAAGGTACCTTGCACTGAATTTCCCACCCCGGCCCTTCCACCTGATGGGAGGCTGTAGCTTGGGCACTAGGGTGACTTTTTCCATGCCCTCTCCATCTCCAGGGTGGGGGGCAGGCCCCATTTCCCCATCCCCCATCTCCCATCGCTGCTGCCCCCACCCTTAATCTCCAGACTGAACCCAGATGGAGATTCGAGTGCCAAAACAATTCTTGATGTAACTTTGTACATATCTTCTGCGGGGGGGGGGGGGGGGGGGGGGAGGGGGCCGGGCTCTTGGGGTTGGAGGTGGAAGTGGCCCTGTGGGCCACTGCGCCCCTCTGCCTCTCAGAAGACCCTATGGTATTTCACAGTATCTCCACCCACAGTGGGTATTGCAGTGTCTAGCTGGAATATGCCCCCTACAGCCCCCCACCCCAGGCCTTCATGAAGAGGGGAAGGAGCCAGGGAGAGGTAAAACGGTCTGGAAGTGGGGAGGTGGGATTTGAACGCACTCATTTGCATATCATTTGCATCCTCAGCTGCCCTGGTCTGTCAGATGCTTTCTATAGCCCCTTTCATGGGAGTCTGGGTCCCCGTCAGTGGGACCCAGTACTCCTCTCACACAGACACGTCTCTGGAGGCTGGGCCTCCCGAAAAGTGTTCCCTTGGGGTATCTGTGTGACTACCCCCTCCCTATTCACATCTCTCGGGGACCCCCTACCCCACCAGCCAGGGCTATCTGAAAGGTAGTTTGCTAGCTCAGTGAGCTAGTTCACTCACCAGGTTGGTGAGTGGAGAGCCACACACCTTTCCCCGTTTTTACCCTAGGAAATTCACTCTACCATCTTCCCCATCCCTTGAAAGTCTCTTCTGCATTCTGACCTCAATCTTTCGTGCTGCAGTATGTCCAGAGGGGACACAGATGTGGGGTCAGGGATGGGGATCATTGAAAAACCCACCGCCTCTCCCCCCCCTTCCCTGTTAGCCAATCAGATCTCAGAGACTCTGAGTGGCCTCCTTGCACCCTGCTCTTCGGCACCCAGTAGGTGCTTAATAAGTGTTTGCTGCATTGACTTGTCTCCCTGTTCTTTCCCATTTGCCCTCCAGCTCCCAACATCTTCTTCCAGAGTCTCCCTCCCTCTCTTTCTCTCTTCTTCTTTCTCGGGCTCCCTATGGCTTTCTACTTTCTCTCCTTGTGGCTCCCATTGTTACCTGTCCTGTCTCTATCTTTGTCTGTCTTTTTCTCTCTTCTCACTCCTCTTAACTCTCTTTCCTCCCCCACCTTCCCATTGATTAAAAAAAAAAGTGCCAAACTTCCTTGGAACTGAGCCGCTCTGGGGGGGAAGGAACCTCAGATAGAGGGGAGGAAATGGGACCATCTCTCTCTGAGGAGGCCCCTAAGAGGCATTGAAAAAGTCTGTGGACACTTAGCTAAATTGGGTCCCCTTCCTCACCCCTCCCACCCTGAGTTTTTCTTAGAATCTTTGTAAGAAAAAAAAAAAAAAAGAAAAAAACTCCCCTTCAGCGAATCCCTAACCTTTTGGATTCCCCAAATTCCACCAGCCGGGGAGAACCCCACTTGCCTCCTTCGGGCAAATCTGTAGAAATTGCGTGGGGGGAGAGACAAGCTCAGCCCCTCTTCTGCTGGCCCCAGGGATTGGTGCCAGCTGGATTCCAGAGAAGGACCTCAAAGCACTTATGAGAAGAAGGGGTTCAATGTGCCAAATTCACTTCCTTCATCCCCCGTCTCAGGGGGCTCTGAGCCAACCTGCCCCAGCCACCTTCTTCTGCCCTGTCCCAACCATCTCTCCATGGGCAAGGAGGCTTCATTGCAATAATTATTAGGGGATCAGAAGGTGAAGATCGTGCCATTTTTATCTGCCCTAACGCCTGCCCTGGACTTGTAGGTGGGAATTATTATGGGTACCCCAAGTGGAGTTTGGTTAAGAGTCGGCTTATAGATGGCTGGGGACCTATACTTGGAAGAATATGGTACCACTTTTCTCTGAGTGGTATTTCTTCTCCCCCTTCTTAACTCCCAAGTCCCTCAATATCCCCTCTTTCTGTTTCTCTTGCCTATTCCTCCATCGCACGCCCTCCTTATTTTGTTTCTGATTGGTGGCCTACTGTTTGGAAAGTGATGAGGGGATCCCCCTGCATGGATTATTGCTCTTGCAAGACCAGGACTTGAGGTCGTGATGGCGCTGAGCGGTGGAAAAAGTATTCACTAAGAGTGGCGACGAGGGTGGCAATTTTTGGGCGTCCAGGCTGCTGATTGGGTGCACACCTCTCGGGACAGCCAGGCAGGCCTTCGCGCTGTTTGCCACGCACCTGCCCCCGCCGACTTTGAACTCCGAGGCCGGCCGTCGCGAAAGCCTGAACCGGATGTCACGACGGGGAGAACGGGATCGCGATGCCCAAGTTGGGGCCCTGAGGGCCGGGGACACAAGTTTACGGCTCTCGTGGAGTCGCGACACCCAGCCCTGCTATCCGATCCCTCGCCACTGCAGTCAGCGGTCTGGACGCCGTGGTGGAGGGGCTTGTCTCCGTGGCGCCGCTGCCGGTGTATGTAAGGTCCGTCTCAGTGCCCTCTGCCTGTCGCGTTGGGGATTGCTGGGTGGCAGGGAGGGAGATGGGGAACGTCTTTGGGGGGGGGGTTACGGGGACGGGGGCTGCTGGTATTTAACCCCTTCTCAGCCAGTCCAGGACACTCTTGTCTCCCAGAGATAATTGGGGGGGACCGCCTAATCCCCCTCCCCACACCTTTCCTCCTCCCTACCCGCTACCCCTCCCCCCAAAACCACCAACCTCTCATCTTCTAAGTGACTCCATCACCACCGGCCACCGGGACCTGCGGCCTCATTGCTCCAGCCCGCCCCACTCGACCGTCAGACTCGCTCATCGAACTCTTTTTGATTAACCCTTTCTGTGTTCATCCCACGGAAAACTGTGTGTCCGGCGAGGGGGAGGGGGGAGGCGAGGGGCAGTAGCTACCTTTCCTCCATCTCCTCCCACCGCCCATGCCTCCCCACTCGCACCCCATCCCATGCCCTACCCCCATCCCTCACCCCCAGGGTCCTCCCCGCCCTGGGGAGAGCGACCTTTATAAATATCTCAGCTGTTTGGCTTTGTCCCTTTCAAAGGCGGGGCCAGGGGCGTGGCCTCCTGCCAGTGGAGCGCTCACTCTGGCCCCACTCCTTTCTTTGCCCCCCCACTCTCCACCCCTTCATTGTAAATAGTCACTTTTGTACTGGGTTTGAGCCAGGGGATGTGGGGAGTCATTTTTTTTTCTTTGTGTTGGCATCTCAGGGCACTGGAGGCATGGCCCACATCCCGGTTACATTTGGGAGAATCCCAAGGTGTGTCCTCACCCGTCCCCAGTGCTAAGGATTTCAAGATATCAGTATTACTCCTAGACGGATGCGGTGCACAGATCCCCTGGCAGGGAGGTGGGAGAGGCGTGGAAAGGTGTAGTCTGACAGGAATGTTTCAGTTGTCCCCATCTAAGAATTGGGTTCGCCCTCCGGGTTCCCTGAGGAGCCTCAGTGAGATAATGGTGGAGTTAGAATCTCTCTTCCCCCTTTCTCTGTTTGGGACAGACAGGGTAGGAGAGTGCGGGTGAGGGTATGACCATCTTTGGACAACTGACCACTAAATCCTTATGGGGACCTTAAGCTCGCCTCTCCCCAGGCTTGTTCTCTCTCTTGGAAAATGGGGGGCTTGGAGGACCTGTAAGGTCCCTTGGGTATCCCCAATCCTTAGATTAGCGGTCCAAGCCCAGAGCTGGCCCGCTGCCTGCCGGCCCACCCCTACATTCCATTTCTTGGGCCCAGACCATCCGCCATGTGGCCATGCCTCCAGTGCCTCCATTCAACCCCCTCTAACTGATTCCTTCCATCCTCTGCGACCAGAGACGCCGCCCACCCACCCCCCCCCCCCGCACCCCCCACCCCACCACCTCCAGAAGCTCCTGGCTGGGGCCCGCTGCCCTCTCCTCTCCCCCTCCCCACATTGCCATGCCTGGGCCACGCCCACCCCCACCCACCCACCCCCAGTGTCCGTCGTGTGACCTAGTGCACCATGTATTAGCTTCCATGGCCCCCACCCCGGCCCCCACCACACCCCTCCCCCCCTCCCTCGGCGACTTCACCTTTTTTTGCCGCGATAAACGCCATCTCAGCATCTGTGTCTAATGTTGTCTTTTTTGCTTGACATCACACACTCCTTCTTAACCCATCCCCTTCCCTCTCCCTCCTCCCCGCACCTCCACCCTCATCCTAAATTCTTTCCCCCTTTCCCTCGGGGCTCTTGGGTATCTAGGGGAGGGGGTGGGGGGACCCCTGAGGATGGGCCCAGGAGGGGGAAGGAGGGGAGGGGTGGATTATTCTCTCTGGACTGGGTGAGGACCCAGAGCAAGCGTGCCCGAGGGGAGCAAGCGTCCAGGTTTAGCTTCGGGAGCGTCAGTGTCCAATCAGGAGGGTCGATTCCACCATCACCACCTCATACCCGGCACCACAGTCCCCAAAACGCGTCCCTGGACTCAGGTCCACACACACCGCATTGCAAACGCATAACCCCAAGTAGAGTCAGGATAGACTAGGGTTACGGTTTTGGAGTCAGGTAAGATCCGGATGCAGATCCCAGTGCTGCTGCGGAACCCTGGGATTTTGCCCCTCAGAGCCTCCATCTTGCTACGTATAAAAAGGAGATTTTTTTTTTTTAATGTTATTTCTATGGTTGATGCTAGGATTCAATACACCATCCACTTAAAAAAATTAGGGAGCACGTACAGTGTGTAAGGCACCTTTCTGGGTGCTAGAGATAAAGCCCTTAACGAAAAAGACCCCAAAATTTCTGCCTTCACGGATCATATATTCTACTGGAACCTGGAAATTCTTCTTTGGCACATGGGACTAAAAACAATTCAGAGGTTGCAAAGCATCAGCCAGCAGGCCTATCTGGGGCACACATAATCTCGTTTGACCTGAACAGCGTTTTGTGTGAATTTGGTGCCAGCATTTAAAACCTTGGGAGACTTCTGAAAATATGGGTTGCAAGACCCTCTTGAGAAATCAGATGTGGCATCTCTGGGTGGCCGTAACCGGCTGGAGTGGGCCAGGCACTGCCCATCAGCCAAGGCAGGCAGCCTCAGCCCCTCCTGGCTCTGCAAGACTCTTGTGTTACCTGCCCAGCCCCCGGACACATTTAAGTTTGCAACCCCTGTGGTCAGTGCTTAATACTAATATCCTTACATTTTGGAGGTGTCAGGGATGAGAGGGCAGGTGACTATGTGCCAAGGAGGAGGGAGAATGGCATGTGAGATGGAGGAGACAGGTGAGGCCACACGTGCTGGTTCTGGTGTGACCAGGGCACCTTGTTTCCTCTCTCTGGGTCTCAGTCTCCACATACGAAAAAGACCCCACAAAACTGTACTTACCTTCTGGAATATTCCAGAAGGATTCCACGAGCGCCTCACCCCATCAGTGCCTGACACAGAAGAGATGCTCAGCACGTGATGGTCACTGTAGAGACCCCTCTGACTGAAAACTAACAAGAAAATTACTCTAGGGAAGGACAGAAACCAAGCGATGGGGGAGGGGAGGAAGGAAACAGACCAGGGACAAAGTGAGAAAGAGACAGTGATGGGAATGATGAGAGTAGCAGACATGGAGAAGGGTCTTCAACTGCTTGGGGTGTGTTTTTTCGTTCATTCACTCATTCATTTATTCATTCATTCATTTGTTCAACAGACATTTATTGAGCACCTCCTATGTTCTCAGGCCTAGGGACATGGCAACAGCCACGACAAGTCATCATTCTCATGTTGCCAAAACCCGAGAGCCATATCCCCAACTCTTAGCACATAGTAGATGCTCAAAAGTCTACCATTCGTTGCACCACAGGCACTTCTGGTCCTGGCCTGCAGGCGCTCAAGTTTTGCCTGGGGTTCAGAAATATTGCCAAGCCAGGCCATTTTCTGGCAAAGTAGAGGAATTTTCCACCAGGAAGCTGGGAACTTAAAAGGGATTTGGGGGAAAGGGTGGAGTTTGGTCTCTATTCTGCTGTGTGACGTTGGGAAACTCTCTGACCTCTCTGACCCAGGAGGTGGAAAGGAAAGGAGGTGAGGCCGGGATGCAGGTGAGTAATGGGGGATTCCTAACTCCCTCAAAGCCTCCAAAACTTCTCTGGTGGTGGGGGTGGGGTGGGGTGGTGGTTTGGGGGTGGGGAGCCTCGATGAGAAGAGAGATGAAGAAAGAAGAAGGAGGAGTTGCCTGAAAGAGGGAGATGGCCCTAGAGACAGGGCTGGGATGGGAGGACGGAGGGAAGAGGGGGTCTAGGCAGGAGGCGGGGGGTGTCTCAGGAATGGTTCTGAGAGGCCATCGAACATCAGAACAAGGTCATTTGGACAGAACAGAGAAGGTAGAGGTGGACTGGGGCAGAGGGAAAGACAAGCACAAAGAGGAGATGAAAAAGAGGCAGAAACAAGACAGACATGGGGATAGAGTGGCCAGGTGTAGTAAATAAAAATACAGTATGTTCAGTGAGATCTGAATTTCAGATTTTAAAAAAATAATAATTTTCTTAAGTGTAAATACATCCCATGTAATATTGGCACCATACTTACACTAAACATTAGCTGTTGCTTCTCTAAAATCCAACCGTAACAGGGCATTCTGTATTTTATGTGGCAACCTGAGAAGAAAGAGAAGAAAGAGATCTGAGGGACAACAGTGAAGCCAGGACAACTAGTCAGAGAAGCCAGGTCATCCGAGTCCACTATCTGGAATCCTAAATCTGGCCTCCCTGGCTCACTGCCCCTGTCCCTCCCCTGGGTCCCCCTCTCTCTGCCCCTGGGTCCGCCTCTCTCTGCCTCAGTCTCCCCAGCTCTCTGCCCCTCAGGCCCCCTCTTTTCCACTCAGCCTCCCTCTCTTGCAGACCCTCTTTCTGTTCCCTCCACTCCTTTTAGTCGCTCAGTCTTCCTCTACCCTCAGGAATCAGCCTCAGTCCTCAAAGATGGTTGGGCCACCACTGGCACTCCTGCCCAGGTCAAGTGGGCTGGTCTTTCGGGGCAAGGCCTGAGCGGCGAGTGGCAGGCAGGTGGAGAGTCCATTCAGGGACACCACACTTTCCTCAGTCAGGGCTGTTGAAGCTTGCGGCTGGGAATAAGCATGGGGAAAAAAGAGACGTTCTACTGAAAAAAATGTTCTGTCAGCAGGCCAGGCCTTGGTGAGTCTGGCAAGTCAGGGACCTCCCCAGGGTCCCCTCCAGTCTCCAGCTTCCAGCTCTGCCTTCTGGAAAAGTTTAGTCTCTAAAGGGTCCTCTCCACCAACACTCCCAAGCCAGCATTCTGGGGAGAGCTCTGGGACACTGTTTCTGGCCCCCTCGCCCTTGCCTCTGCTCCTCTCTGCCTCAGTTTACCTCCAGTATTTCTCTGGGTGTCTCTGTCACCCCATCTTCCTCCTTCCATCGCTCCTCCCCCTCCTCCTTAAAAAAAAAAAAAAAAATTCATCTCATTGTATCCCTGCAGGACTCTGTCTTTCTCCTCTTCCCCGCTGGGACTGGGATCTCTCCGACTCACTTTCTGTTTCTGCCGGCCTCTGCATCTCTTTCTCCCTGTCTGTGTACCCAGTATTGCTCGGTGGCAGCGAAGAGAATCCACTCTGGCCAGTGTAAATAGAAAAGGACTTATGAAGGGACACAGAGCCTGTCTGAAGAAATATTCTAGGCTGAGCCTTCAAGGCACCCCCAAATCCACCCTCCAGAAATATCCGCCCGGGAACTGCCGCTCCTCCTGCGCGATCAGGGAGCCGGCTGCTGGCTCCGCAATCGCACCAGCTTTGAGAAAGCGAGGCAGGGCGGCGGCTTCGCGGCTACCTCCCTCCCTGCTGACTTGAGTTAGAAATTCAAGCTTCCCGCGAAGGCATCTGATTGGTGGAACCTAAACCTCCTTCCGGAACCCCACCGCAAGGCATCCTGGGAAGTGTAGTTTTTGGCTTGCCAGTCTCTGCAGTCACAGGAAGGTGCTGGGGAAGAGTGAAATAGACGCTAGGCGGAATAGATGTTGGGGGGACCCGTTTTCTCCCCATTATTGCACACACTCTTTCTCTGTCCAGCTCTGTTTCTATGTGCCTCTGCTTCTCACCTTCGGCCTTTCTGTTTGTCTCTATTTTTCTCTTTTTTGCCTCTTTTTCACTGCCCAGCTCTATTTCAGTCCTTCCATCTCTATGGCCTTCTCTCTCCTCCTTCGTTGGCTCTGGCTGTGCCGAGCCCCGCGGTGTTCCTGCCTCATCCTCACCCCTATCCCCAGTTCCAGCCCCAGCGTTGAGGGGAGTCTCCCTCTTGGCCCTCACCCCATTCTCAGCTGAACTGGATGGAGGCTCAGACCTTAAGAGAGGGGGACTTATGGGTGCCCCTGGTTCCACGGACAAACTAGGAAGAGAACCCAGGCTTTCGCGTTTCTCAGCTGCTCTCGCTACAGGTGAACGTGAACCAAAAGCTTAGCGAGCTCCTGGCCAGGGCTGAAAAGTGGCCATAGCGGCTTGGGGACAGAGCCACACCCTCTGTTGACCAGATGTAATTGAACACTCAACTTGCTCTCCTGGAAGTTGTGGCCACTGCCACCCCACCCCCTCTTCACTACTCTTCCTCTTATGCAATCATCTTAGAACTACATGGAAATGGAGCTGCAGCCTTCTCAGGGAGCACATGGTCATTCAAAAAATATTCATTAAGCGTCTGCTATGTGCCAGGCACTGTTCTAGACATTGAGTAACAAAAGAGACAACAATTTTCCCTATCCTGGGGAGCTTGTACTCTATGGGAGAAAATGGACACTAAACAAGATAAGTAAACCACACACTACACTAGATGATAATACATGTGATGAAGAAAAATGAGGCAGAGAAGGAAAACAGAGAATTCTGGAAGAGAAAGGCACTGCAATTTTCAATAAGCTGAATGGAAAGACTTTACTGGAAATGTGACATGTGAGTAAAGACCTGAAGGAGAGTTGGGGGTGGGCATGTGGATATCTGGGGAAGGAGCATTCCAGGCAAAGAAAACAGCAAGTGCAAAGGGCCTGGGGTGGGATGTGCCTGGAGTATGTATGGGCTAGCAAGGAGGCCAGGGTGGCTGGAACAGAGTGAGCAAGAAAAGGGTGGGAGGAAATGAGGTCAGAAAGGAGACAAAGGGGGCCATTTTATTTAGGATCTTGGGGGCCAATGCAGGACTTTGACTTTTACTCCTAGTGAGATGGAAGCCATGGAAGGGTTCTGAGCAGAGAGATGTGAGCTGACTTGGGTTTTAATAAGACCCCTTTGGGTTGGGGGCTAGGAGAGTAGAATGAAGAGAGAGCCCAGGAGGAGGGCGACTGCAGCAATCCAGGAAGAAGATGACGGTGGCCGGACCTGGTGACTGTGGAGGTGGAGAGGAATGGTTGGACACTGATAGAATGTGAAGGTAGCACTCCCAGAATTGACTGGCAGACTGGATGTGGGGAGTGAAAGAGAAAGAAGAGTCAGGGATGACTCCAAATCACATGAAACTCTTAGAACTGGAGTTTGGTTCCAATTGGGATTAGAAATTAAGAATCAAGCTAAGGCTAAGATTAAGGATCAGTAGCAATCAGTATTGGTGGAGTTTGGTTTGGGGTTTGAAGAGAAGGTTAAGATTCAGGTAAAGATGACAACTAGCGCTGGTATTTGGGTTATGGCCATGGCTGGGGTTAGGGCTAGGTACCCAAGACCTGGGTAAAGACTGGGTATAGAGTTAAGACAGCTAGACTCAAAATCAAGGCCAGGATTATACCTAAAATTAGGGCTTGGTTCGGATCTAGAATTGGATTGGGGCTGACGCTGGGATCAAGGTCAGGGTGAATCTCTGCTCGGGACCAGAGTTAAGGTTTAGACTTGTGATGTAAATGGGTTGGGGTTGCATCAGGGTCCAGGTCATTAGAAAGAGAATTAGGCCAAGACGGTAGTGGCATTAAGGACAAAGTCGAAGTTAGGTTTATAACAGCAACAGAGCTAGGGATTTACCTGAGGTCAGAGTCAGGTTAGGTCAAAGGTGGAGCTGAGACTAAGATTGGGGTAAGATTACCTTTAAATGTTGACTTAGCTTTTGGCAGGATGTGGGTTAGGTCCTAATATGAGAGGACATCGTCCCACCACTGGAGATGGATGTGAGTTGAAAATTCAGGAATTTTAGCGTGGGGGTCTTGTCAGCTTTCTGTATGGGGAGGTAGGGTGGGCATGGTATTAGCTAAGGTAACTTTAGCTGCTGTACCAAGTAAACCCTGATATCTCAGTGGCTTAGGACAACAGTAGTTTAGCTCCTGCTCACACAACAGTACAATGTGGGCCTACAGCAGGTGTCCATTTATGGGTTTCACCATCACCAATGAATGCTGCCCGGGGAAGGGGAAGGAGAAGATGGAGAAGCCTTCTTAACTTCTTTCTGTCGCTTCTGCTAATCTTCCATTCACGAACACTAGTCACTTGGCCCTTACCAGTGATACAAAAGGGACTCTGGGAGAAGAAGAGTGGATTAACAGCCCTGGAATTGATGGGGAGAAATATCCACGGACAGTCTTCAACCCTGGCATTGGAGGGCTGAGAAGGGGTATGGCCAAAAGTCCAGAGAGACGGCAGAGATTGAGAAGGCAGAGAAACTCAGAGGCACAGAGAAATGGACAGAGACAGCAGAGAGGAGGGGAGAAGTGAGAGAGAGGGACAAGAGACTTAGATAGGGGACAGAGACACACAAGAGAGAGGAGCTAGAGAGATGGGGGATAGAGACCCAGAGAGAGGGAGACAGAGATCAAGAGGGAGTGAGTAGAGACACAGAGAAAGAGAAAAAGAGAACTGAAAATAGAGAAATCCGGGCAGGGTGGCTGGGGGCAGAACCCAGAGGCCCCCTCCTCACCTTCCCTGGAGCCACCCTTCCCCCCCCTCCCCCTTCACTCAGTGAAGACCCATTCTGGGTCATTCCAAAGTGACAGCTATATGTAGCTCATTTTCCTTTTCTTTTCCTTTTTTTTTTTTTTTCAGTTTTGTATCTTAGAGGCAAGACGGAGCCTACCCAATTCTGACACCCCTCTTTAAAAACAAAACAAAACAATCATAACGCTTTCCTCTCTTGCTGTAGATTCCAGAGATTGGGTGGAACTTTGAGGATGAAGGTAGAAAACAAGTGGCCTTTGGTGAGGGGTATCCCCACATCACCCCAGGTGCCTTTGGCTCTCTTCTCCCCACCGGAAGACTGATCCCTGGAGATGTTTTTGAAATACAGATCACTTACGGACAAAGAGGGGGTGGGCAGAGGTCTCTGGGTCGGCTTCTGCCTACCCACCAAGGCCCAGAGAGTCATGTGTCCCTAGGGCAAGATGTACTTTGCCAACCTACCATGGCAAGACCTTTTTGCGGGCAAATAAAGTCTCCAGGACCCACACCCCTCCACAATCTAGTGACTGCTCAAAGCCTAAGGCATCGAGGGGGCGGGGCGGGACCAGGTGCTAGACTGGGGTGGGCAGGCGTCGGTGAAGGAGAAGGCGTGGCTAGAGCGGGAAGGGAGGGAGGCGTGGTAAAGTGTGGGGGGACACACCCAGACCTGGAATTGACAGGTGGGCGTGGCTTCACGGTCTCACGCCTGGGATTGGAGGGCTGAGGCGTGACCGCAGGGTGTTGGGCGTGGCTAAGGAACGCAGGCCTCCGGGAGAGGCGAAGGTTAGGGCTCGCAGGGCTGGGGAGAGGGAGTGGTTCCGGAACCCGGGTTCGCGCCGGGGTCTGAGAGTGGATGCCGGGGGTAACCTTGTAACTAGCCCTGGGAACAGAAGATCCGGAAAGTATCGATGTAGCTCCTCCAAGCGCTCAGGAATACGCGGGGTGGCAAACCGAATACCCAGAGGACGCACAGTGAAGCTGATGGAATGTCACCCAGCACACGCTGCCGAATGACACACTAGATCGAATAGGCTGCCCTTGAGGGCCCCCCCGCCACAAGCTGGGTGGCACCTGACATGCACCATCTCCTTGAATCCTCCCTCACAAGGCCTTACGAGGTAGAAATGTGATTATCTCCATTTTACAGACAAGGAAAAGGAAGCACAGAGACGCTAAGTAACTTGCCCCAAATCGTCCAGCTAGTGAGCCGTGAGGGGGAGTTGAAGCCATGCAAACTCCTTCCCGAGCCTAGGCTCTGATTTACTAAGACTCAAATACTCCCACGGGCCCCAGGAGCAAACACAAGGTAACAAGCAGCAAATGCACACAACGCACACCCTGACTGGGTGATCTTCTCCCCCTGCCCACCTTGCCAGCGGTGGGACTCCACATCCCAGCCTCCCCGCCTTCCAAGCCTGGGGTCCTCCCCTGACCCAACAATGCACAAATAACCAAAATTTCCAGCCACTGAGCCTGAGACCCTTGGAAAGACCCAGCAGGGATTTCAGAGTGTCCTTGAGCCCTGAGATTGGGTTAACTTGGAGGGAGTCCTCACCTAATAGCTAAGAAGAGACACTCCAGGTTCGTCACCCTTCCTTGGTCATTTACTACTTATAGGATCATGGGAAAGGCTGTCTCTGGTTCTCTTTTTCCCATCTATATAATGAAACATCAAGGACCTTCCTTTTGGGGATGTGGCAAAGACTGAGTTATCTGTTTACAAAGCACTTAAAACACAGCCTGATACAGACTAAGGGCTCTGTACGTGCTAGTTATTAGTAGATGTGCGCCTCAGTTTATCGGTCTGGGGGGGCGTGGCATGGACCAAACCAGTCTGAACCCCCTGAAACTGCACACAAAATTGCATGTGTTCACATACAGCTTTTATTAGATTCCCCAGTGGGTCCCCCAAGTGGTAAGAGAATCCACAGAAAGGCACAAAGAGGTGTCTTTCTCCATAACAAGGGACCCCTAATCACATCACTCTCTGTTTATAACCCCTGCCCGGACCCTAGGCTTCCCATGTAAAATCCACACTACCCACCATGGTCTGCAAAGTCCCACTCCACTGGCCATCAGCCTGATCTTTTTTTTTTTTTTTAAGATTTTATTTATTTGCAAGAGAGAGAATGAGAGAGAGCATGAGAGGGAGGAGGGTCAGAGGGAGAAGCAGACTCCCTGCTGAGCAGGGAGCCCGATGTGGGACTCGATCCCGGAATTCCAGGATCATGACCTGAGCCGAAGGCAGTCGCTTAACCAACTGAGCCACCCAGGCGCCCCCATCAGCCTGATCTTGAGGGGACCTGGATTCAGCCTGGCCGGCTCTCCTCCCCCACCCCACCCCATTCCTCGTCCTCTCTCTGCTCATCAACACACCAAATTCTGTCTTGCCTCAGGGACCTTTTACATTTGCTTTTCATCTTTCCAATTCCACATCCTACCTAATATAGCCACACAACTCACCTCCCCCCACCTCAGCGTCTCTAACGAATATCCTATTTTAGAGTCTTTATAGCAACTAACAACATTCATTCATTGATTTCAACGTTTCTTTCTAAAGTGTATGTGCCAGGTGCTGATCTAGGCAACAGACACAGCAGTAAACAAGACAAAGTCGTTGCTTTCACGGGGGCTCACACTCTGAACCTCTTAACTATTTGCTTATTTGCTGCTCTGTTGTCTTCCTCCCCCACCCCACCCCCAAATAAAGTGTTTGCTCCCTGAGAGCAAGGAGCATTCCTGTCTCCTAACACTTTTTAAAATCTTAAAATGTATCCTAAACAGGATCTGCACATAGTCTCAAAGTGTCATTCCAGACGTTACTTGGTAATTCCAAAGAGGAGAAGGCACCTCTACGCGGTGAGATCTGAACACCACCTTAACCAAGGAACTCAGCATCACCGATAATGACACAAACAGATGGCACGTGCCCCCACGTGCCACCCCTCCCCACACAGAAAAACAGGAGAGCACCTTTGCCCTATGATTGCCTGAAATGCATACATCTAGGGGCGCCTGGGTGGCTCAGTCGGTTAAGCGTCTGCCTTGGGCTCAGGTCATGATCCCAGGGTCCTGGGATCGAGTCCCGCATCGGGCTCCCTGCTCAACCAGGAGCCTGCTTCTCCCTCTCCCACTCCCCCTGCTTGTGTTCCCTCTCTCGCTGTCTCTCTGTCAAATAAATAAATAAAATCTTTTAAAAAAAAATCTTCAAAAAAATTTTTAAAAATGCATACATCTAATCATGAGGAAATCAGACAAACCCAAATTGAGGGACAGTCTACCAAATACCTGGTCTATTTTTTTTTTTAAATCTCAAGCTCATGGGAAAGAAAAAAGGTAGGGGACTGTTCTAGATTAAAGGAGACGGAACGGACGTTATCACTAAGTGCAGCATGGATCCTGGACTGAGAAAAATGAAGCCAACAGGCATAAAAGACATTATTGAAGTGATTAGGAATATTTGAATATCTATATTTGATAATAGTACTCTGTTTATATTTTAAGTTCCCTGAATTGGATCACTGTACTATGGTTGTTTAGGAGAATGTACCCGCTGTTAGGAGGTGCATGCATGCTGAAATATGTACCAGAGTGAGTCCTGAATGATGTCTGGAACTAACTCTCAAAAAAAAAAAAAAAAATATATATATATATATATGTATACGTATATATGTATACATATATATATTTGGACATTTGAATTTTAAACACTTGAATTTTTGATAGTATTGGGGTGCTTGGTTGGCTCGGTGGAGCGTGAGTGACTCTTGAATTTGGGGTTGTGAGTTCGAGCCCCACGTTGGGTGTAGAGATTCCTTAAGAATAAAATCTTTTTTTAAGGAATATTTGATAGTATTAAGAAATTATGATTAATATTTAGATACACTGAATTGCTATACTTTAAATCTTAGAGTTACATACTCTAGTATATGTGGTTGAAATGACGTTAGGGCTGGGGTTTGTTTTAAATAATCTAGCAGGACTGCCTGGGTGACTCAGGTGATTAAGCATCTGACTCTTGATTTTGGCTTAGGTCACGATCTCAGGGTCATGAGATCGAGCCCCATGTGGGGCCCTACTCGGTGGGGAGTCTGCTTGAGATTCTCTCCCTCTCCTTCTGTCCCTCCCCTGATTGCACATGCACATACTCTCTCTTCCCCACGCTAAAATGAATAAATGAATCTTTAAATAATCTAGCAGATGCCAGAGACGTGGTGGGAATAAGGATGAAACGAGATTGGCCATGTGTCAATAACAGTGGAGGTGGAGTGATGGGTATGTGAGGCTTCACTAAACCATGTTCTCCACTTTTGTGGGTGTATTAACTGCTCAGGCTGCTATAACAAAATACCATAGACTGGGTGGCTTAAATAATGGAAATATATTTTCTCATAGTTCTGGAAGTCCAAGACCAGGGTTCCATCCAGTTTGGTTTCTGGGGAGAGCTCTCTTCCTGCCTTGCAGACAGCCACCTTCCCTCCTTCTCATGGTGTCCTTATATGTCCTTTCCTGCTGGTGGGGATGGAGAGAGATACAGAGAGAAACAGAGCGAGAGAGTGTGCTCTGGTGTCTCTTCCTCTCTAAGGACACCAATTTCATCAGATTAGGGACCTACTCTTATGTTCTCATTTAACCCTAATTACCTCCCCAAAGACCCCATCACCAAATACCGTATGAATGGGGCAGGAAGGGAACCACAATTCAGCCCGTAACAGTGTATGTTTGAAATTTTCCATAATAAAAAGTTCTTTGGGAGAATTCTCAAATGCCAATGTGCATTTGAATCACCCAGTGCTGGTTTAAAATGCAGCTACTGGGGTGCCGGGGGCGGGGGGGGGGAGGCTCAGTGGGTTATGTGTCTGACTTTGGCTCAGGTCATGATCTCAGGGTCCTGGGATCGAGCCCTGCACCGCACCGGGCTCCCCGCTCAGCAGGGAGTCTGCTTCTCCCTCTCCCTCTGCCCCTCCCCCTGCTTGTGCTCTCTTTGTCTCTCTCTTAAATAAATAAATAAATCTTTAAAAAGGGGGGGGGCTTTTTAAAACATCACTAAACTACAATGATCACACCTAAACATTTTTGTAGAAAAATTCCTAATAGCACTTGATATAACTGCCATGTACCCCCAGCACGTTTGGAACTTTGAGAGGAGTTTTTTTAAGTTTCTTTTTTTTTCTTTAGTAATCTCTCCATCCAGTGTGGGGCTTGAACTCGTGACCCTGAAATCAAGAGTCACGTGCTTCTCCTAGTGAGCAGCGGGGCGCCCCAAGGAGCTTTTAGTCTTATGGTGAAGAATTTTTCGTGGTGGGAGATTAGGCCAACAACTACGGATGGCAAATGTTCAATCTCACGAAAACAAAAAGTTGTCCAAGAAGAGACATGTAATCACAGCATACTATAAGGCTCAGCTGGGGACAGGATTTTACTTAGTCATAATAATATAGGCATGAATACTGACTTAATAATAAATTGGGAAGCAATTCTACAGCGAGGAAGGAGAGGGTGAGTGTCTTCAGGGGAAGGGGCGTGTGCATAAGAAATTCCATCACCTTCCACCGTGGAAGTCAATGGATAATGTGAAATAGAAAAATAAGAAGTAGCAATTTAAACACGTTATCTAACATCCTGGGAGCAAAACACCAAAAGAAGGGGTTACAACAGTTCAAAGTGGTTGGGTTAAGAATAAAAATTAAGGGCGCCTGGGTGGCTCAGTTGGTTAAGCGACTGCCTTCGGCTCAGGTCATGATCCTGGAGTCCCGGGATCGAGTCCCGCATCGAGTCCCGCATCGAGTCCCGCATCGAGTCCCGCATCGGGCTCCCTGCTCGGCAGGGAGTCTGCTTCTCCCTCTGACCCTCCTCTCTCTCGTGCTCTCTGTCTCTCATTCTCTCTCACAAATAAATAAATAAAATTTTAAAAAATAATAATAATAAAAATTAAATTAAAATAATTGACATCAAACACACCAGAGGTCCTCACTGTGGAGTGTCCATAGAGCTTCTCTGAAGAGTGGGGGTCCTTGAGCCCACAGGGTTGTGTGCTTGTGTATATTTTGTTCAAAGAAGTGGGGTGCTGGACTCTGAGATGAGGCAGTGGGGGGAGGCAGGGCCATTAGGATTTGTGAAGAGCCCAGCACATGAGCCCACCCCACCCGCAAGGAAGCTCAGGACCCCCCCCCGGCCAGGGAAGGCCAGACTGTTGCTTTAAAAGGAAGCAGAAGGCACATTCCATCTGGGTCATCTGAAGAGTTGTCACTGACAAGGGTGTAGCTAAACCCCAAGGGATGGTGCAGGACCCTGGGGCAGGTAACTTGGGGCACAGTTGCCACTCCAGGCTGGGAACTGTGAGGAGAGGAAATGGGGGGAGGGGGAGACATTGGCTGAATCCAATGGGAAGCCGGATCCCACTGATGCATCTGAGACAGAGCCGGAAAGAGAAGGGCAGGCGTGGATCTGACAGGAGCTAATGGAAGCTACCCGCAGCGGGGAGCAAAGGGACAGACCGGTATGTCAGATTCCATTCTTAATCAAAAGGGAGGATGATAATAGCCAGGCTCTTGGCTCCGGAGAAACCTCTCCCCTGCTTCCCTGGCAGACCCCCTAATCTCTTCCTTGCTCCTCCCCAAGTGTTTCTCTCTCCTCACCATCCCCTGCTCCACCTTCTGAAATGTTTCTCTGGTGAGGAGGGTGGTTCCTGGAAATAACAAAGCAGCCACACTGGACCACAGAATACAAATGAGTAATCGACATAAGAAAAGATGCTCAGGGGCACCTGGGTGGCTCAGTCGGTTAAGCATCTGGCTTCAGCTCAGGTCATGATCCCAGGGTCCTGGGATCCAGCCTCATTTGGGGCTCCCTGCTAAGTGGGAAGTCTGTTTCTCGCTCTTGCTCTGTTTGCTTGTGTGCGCGCTCTCTCTCTGTCAAATAAATAAAATCTTTGAAACAAAACAAGTAATCAACATAAGAAAAGACGCTCAGGGGTGCCTGGGTGGATCAGTCAGTTAAGCGTACCACTCTTGGTTTTAGCTCAGGTCATCTCAGGGTCCTGAGATTGAGCCTCACATCGGGCTCCGCACTCAGCGTGGAGTCGGCTTGGGATTCTCTCTCCCTCTCCCTCTGCCCCTCTCCCCGCTCATGCCCTCTCTCAAATAAATAAATAAATCTTAAAAAAAAAAAAAAGAAGAAGAAGAAAGACATTCACCTTAGTGAGCTTAAACATGGGAATGAAACCAGTAATGACCTTTAGGAAAGGTTGTAACATGGAGAAGCTGTGGTCTGGCCATCTTCTTAAAGATAATAGGTTGGCAAGTTTAGTTTTTTCTGCTTCGGGCAATGGCAGGTTGAATTTTTTGCATCAACCCTCCCACTTAATACAAGGGAAATGCTGGCTACCTGTATTTTTTCATCTCAGAAGCACTGAGGGGAAAATAGTTTGACCGTTTGTTCTAATACGAATCAGGCACTTACCACAGAACCCAGCAATTACACCGTGGGCACTTTCCCAGAGAAATGAAAATACATGTTCACACATACAACTGGCTCATGAATAGTCATGGCAGCTTTATTCAAATAGCCAAAAATCGAAAGCAATCTGGATCTCTTTCAACAAGTGAATGGTTAAACACACTGTGGGACACCCATGCCATGGACCGAGACTCAGCAATAAAATGGAATGAACTCTTGGCACGTAAAACAGCTTGGATGAATTTCCAGAGAATTATGCTGTGTGGAAAAAAAAAAAAAAGCCAATCCCAAAAGGTTGCATACTGTATTATTCTATTTCTGTAACATTCTTGAAATGACAAAAATCATAGAAATGGAGACTAGACTATGTTGCCAGGGATTAAGAAGAGAGTAGGAGCCAGGAGAGAAGTGAGCGTGCTTATAAAAGGGCAGCCAGTGATCCTTGGGGTGATGGAAATGTTCTGTATCTTGATAATGGGTAGATATGCAAATCTACATGTTATGAAACTGCATAGAACTAAACATACACACACACTGATGGGTTCAATTAAATGCAAAATCTGGACATGATCTGTGGATTGTGTCAATGTCTACATCCTGGATGTGGTATTATATTATTGTTTTGTAAAATATTATCATTTAGGCAAACTGAGTTAAGAGTACACAGGATCTCTATTATTTCTTATGACCGGATGTGGACTCTACAGTTTATCTTAAAATAAAAAGTGTAATTTTCAGGGGCACCTGGGTGGTTCATTCGGTTAAGCATCTGCCTTTGACTCAGGTCATAATTCCAGGGTCCCGGGATCGAGCCCCACGTGGGGCTCCCTGCTCAGCGGGGAGCCTGCTTCCCCCTCTCCTTCTGCCCCTCCCTCCACCCAGGCTCTATCTCTCTCTCAAATAAATAAAATCTTTAAAAAAATAGTTTAATTTTCAAAAAAGCACTGATGAGCTGTAAACACAGACGGGATAAAAACCTGCAGAATTTATGGCATAAACAGAGATGCAAGAATACACAGAAGGTGCTGTCTCCTAAGAGTGTTTTCTGGGCGTACACAAATGGGTTTCATACTGTGGCCCCCAGGGTCAAAGGCCCAGGGCCTGGCCAAGACAGGAAGTAGGACGGAAGACCCTCCCACATTAAACTGGGACCCCAAAGCGTCTTTCCGAGTTAGGGCAAGTCAGATCTAAAGCTGCCCCTCTCCCAAAGCCAGGAGCAACAGCCTTGACACTAAGCAGAACAGGAGAAGGAAATTTTCAAAACTCCCTGAGAAGTTGTGGCCTCAGAATGACTCAGGAGCAGATTGCCACCCCTGGGACAGATAACTGGGTGAGTCAAGGGACATTAAGGCAGAACTGGGTCTGAGGTGGCTCTAATTGCAAGCGTTGCCCCAGAGCTCGGGCCAAAGCAAACACAGCCTCTGGTGGTGGTGGAGGTGGCAGTGGGGCATCCCTATCAGGACTAGGGGAAATCCCACAATCGAACGTAAACATCAGTGATCATCACTCAGAAATAATAGGGTCACAAGGAAATACTGCAACACCAACCAGAGCTGAGAGCACAGAACAGGTTGTGCTCAGAATTCTGGTGCTGGAATGATTAGACACTGGTTTTAAAAATTCTGCTTACCGCGTTGAACTAAGGACATGCACACTTGAGAACATCTGCTGGGAATTAGGAAACCATAAAAAGTGACACTGTCTTTCAAAAGATAACCAAACAACTAGAAATGAAAAAGACAAGCACCAAAATTTAAAACTCCACAGATGTGTTTAACTGCTGGGTGGACCCCACAGAAGAGAAGGCAGAAGAAATTATCCAGGAGACAGCACCAAGAAAGGGAAAATTGAAAACACAGACGGAGAAGCTAATAGATAATCTAGGGAAAAGGTCTAACACATATACTTAATTCCAATCCTAGAAGGAAAGGAGAGAGAGAATGGGGCAGAGGTAGTATCTGCAGAATGGTTGAAAAATTTCCAGAACCGATAAAAGACATCAGACTACAACTTGAAGAAGCCAGCAAATCCAACACAAGACAAAAAGGAATGCACACATTGAGAACTCAATAGTAAAACAGTTAAAAGCAGCCAGGAAGGAAATAGATTACTTTCGGCAGAAGGATGTTAAACTGGAGGTGACTTTGGGGCACCTGGCTGGCTCAGTCAGAAGAGCGTGCAACTCTTGATCTTAGCATGGTGAGTTCAAGCCCCATGTTGGGTGTAGAGAGTACTTAAATAAATAAAACTAAAAAAAAAAAAAAATGGAGGTGAGTTCCCAATAGCACCAGTGGAAGTCAAGAGAACATGAAATGAAATCTCCAGTGTGATGAAAGAATATAACTTCAAATGTAAAATTGTATACCCCGCAAAAATAACTTTTAAGAATGTAGGTTTGGGGGTCGCCCGGGTGGCTCAGTTGGTAAAACATCTGCCTTCCGCTCAGGTCAAGATCCAGGGTCCTGGGGGCACCTGGGTGGCTCAGTCGGTTAAGCGTCTGCCTTCGGCTCAGATCATGATTCCGGGGTCCTGGGATCGAGCCCCGCATCCGTCTCCCTGCTCCGCGGGAAGCCTGCTTCTCCCTCCCCCACTCCCCCTGCTTCTGTTCCCTCTCTCTCTGTGTCTCTCTCTGTCAAATAAATAAATAAAATCTTTAAAAAAAAAAAAGATCCAGGGTCCTGGGATCAAGTCCCATGATGGGCTCCTTGCTCATCGGGGGGTCTGCTTCTGCCTCTGCTGCTCCTTCTGCTTGTGCTCTCTCTCTCTCTCTCACTCTATCTCTGCCAAATAAATAAAATAAAATGTTAAAAAAAAAAAAAAAAAGAAGAAGAGGAGAAGGAGAAGAAGAAGAATGTAGGTTTAGGGCACCTGGCTGGCTCCATCAGAAGGGCATGCAACTCTTGATCTCGGAGTGGTGAGTTTGAGCCCCACGTTGGGTAGAGAGATTGCTTAAATGAATAAATAAAAACTTTTATTAAAAAGGAGTGTAGGTTTTATTCATTTAGTAAGGCCATCATAACAAAATACTGCTTGAGTGGCTCAACAGAAACTTATTTCGGAGGCCACATGTCCAAGATTATGGTGTCAGGAGGTCTGGTTTCTTCTGAGGTCTCTGTGGCTTGCAGATGGCCACATGCGAGAACATGGTGTCCTCACGTCGTCTCTCCTCTGGGAACCATGGTGCCTCTTTGTGTGTCCTAATCTCGTCTAATAAGGACACCAGTCAGATTGGATTAGGCCCATCTTAACTGCCTTATTTTAACTTAATCACCTCTTTTTTTTTTTAACATTTATTTGTTTATTCTTTTTTTTTTTGAAGATTTTATTTGTTTATTTGAGAGAAAGAGAGAGAGCAGGCACAAGCAGAGGAAGAGGCAGAGGGAGAGGGAGAGGGAGAAGCAGGCTTCCCGCTGAGCAGGAACCCAATGCCGGGCTCGATCCCAGGACCCCTGAGATCATGACCTAAGCTGATGGCAGACACTTAACCGACTGAGCCACCCAGGTGCTAGGGACACAGCTGTTATCAGAACATTCCTGGCCTTGAAATGATGTGGCTTCCAGTCCTGCGGGGGAGACAGACCCATCCCCCAGACAGTAACAACCTCGAGTAAGCAGGGCTGGGATTGAGTGAACACAGGGGGCTGCAGGAGCCCAGAGGAGGCCCCTGACCCAGCCTGGTGGTCTGGGAGGACTTCCTGGAAAAGGGAGCACCCAAGCTAAGATCTGAAGGAGCAGTAGAAGTTAGTGGATAGGAATGTTTCAAGCAGAGGGACTAGCATATGCCATGATGGCCCAGAACAGAGAGAAAGCCTTGAATGTCTTCTAAAGTTCAGATAGGACCATGACCTTCTCCTGCTCACAAAGCTTCCTAGGCTCCCCAGGGCCCTTGTTAACACATAGTTCAAATTCCTTAGCTTGGCGTTCATACATTCCTTCAACAAACATTTACCTACTCAGTGCTCTCTGATGGTTGTAAAGATCAAAGTAATTGCTAATATTTGTTGAAATAGCTGCGGGGGGTCAGACATTGTCTGAAGCACCTATTGACTGATTAGCATGTGTTAACTCCTCACAGAGATCCTTAAGATGTTTCTCCTGTTCAAGGCACAGCCAGATTGAAGAACTTGTGCCCACGATCACAGGAAGTAAGAGAGCTGGGATTCAAACCTGTGACTCCAGACCTCATGCTATCTCTGCTTTGACTCAACAAAGGCGTGGACTGTGGGGAATTATGGAGACCCATTTCATTCATTCACGCATCCCTACTGTCCAGGATGTACCAAGCCTGGGAATACTGTAGACAATATTACCCAGACACTGCCCTGTGAGGCTCATGCTCTAGGAAACTAGCTAATGTTAAACTAGATGATCAACAGGGTAATGAGAGAGTAAGGAAATAAATGAGGGCAAGACAGAGGACCTGGGGGTGAGAGGGTGAGCTGCCGAGAGCATGGCCAGGGAAGGCTGATTTGGGCTCGGGCCAAGATTTGGACGGAGCTAAGGAGCTGGATTTACAAAAAAAAAAAAAAAAAAAGGCGAGGGGAGGAAGAATGATTCAGGGAAGGGGAAAACAGCAAATACAAAAGCTCCGTGGCACATCTGAGGGTCAGAAAGGAGGCTTGGATGCAGGAGAGAGATAGGAGATGAGGTCAGAGAGATCACAGTGGAGGCCATGGGCGCCAGAGGGGAGTGTGGACATGGCATTTAGGGACCTGTAGGCCATGGCTAAGTTTTGGGACTGTATTCTGAGGTTCACAGAGAATGAGAGGTTTGAAGCAGGAGCGACACAATTTGATTTGCATTTTAGAAACCTTATTCTGCTGCTACGTGATATTCAACATCCAACGGCTTCCCTCCCCTTCTCTGCCCACACCTGCCCCAGCCACCATCACCCCTCCCGCAGGCTGAACTGGGATCCTGGCTTCTACCCTCAACTCCCATAGTCTTTTCCCTCACCCAGCAGCCAGACAGACCCCTTAGATCTTGAATCTAATCATGTCCCTTCTCTGCTCAGAAAACCCACCCTCCACGGCTCCCACCTCACTCAAGAGCACAAGCCAAATTTCTTACAGTAGCCCACAGGGTCCTGCATCGTCTCTCACCTCCCCCTGCTCCCCTTCTCAATCTACCCAACCATGATGTTCCTTGAATACTTAAGTCATGCTCTGACCTCAGGGCCTTTGCACGGGCTGTTCCCTCTGCCTGAGATACTCTTTCCCCACGTGTCTATAAGACTCCCTCGCTTACCTCCTCCAAGAGACCTTCCCTGACCACTCTCTATCTCCCTACCCCCCTTATTTTTTTCCTCTATAGTACATAGCCTTACCCAATATATTATCTATCATTTGTTTGTCTTATTTGTTATCTTTATAAAGTTCCAGCTCCATGAAGGCAGGCATTTCTGTAGGTTTTGCTTATTTCTGTATCTTTAGCACCTAGAACAGTGCCAGACACACATTGTGTAATCAATAAATATTTGTTGAATGAATGAGCAAATACTCTCCCCATCTTTCTATGCCAACCACCAGACTACATATCCTATTATTCTCTCTTTTTTTTTTTTAATTTATTTATTTGAGAGAGAGAGAATGAGAGACAGAGAGCATGAGAGGGAGGAGGGTCAGAGGGAGAAGCAGACTCCCTGCCGAGCAGGGAGCCCGATGCGGGACTCGATCCCGGGACTCCAGGATCATGACCTGAGCCGAAGGCAGTCGCTTAACCAACTGAGCCACCCAGGCGCCCCGTATCCTATTATTCTTATTTTCTGTCTCTTGTTTCCAACTTCCTCTGCTGGAGCCTCTCTCCTGCAATCGCCCTGAATGTGAGGGTGTCCTTCTTCTCTCTCTGCAGACCTGCCTTTGAAATCCAGGTTCACTGGACATCGATGAGAGATGTTGCCCCTCTGAGCCTCAGTTTTCTGCTCTGTAAAATGGGGATATTAGAAGACTACTTGTCAGAGCTGTTGGGTGGCTTCCATGAGCTCCAACTGGCCAGTACTCGATAGAGATCATGAGGACAATGGCCGTGACTTCCTTAGTCCTGGGGGAGTCTCTCACCTCCCCGTCTTTCTTTCTCTCTTTTTTTTTAAAGATTTTATTTATTTATTTGAGACAGAGAGAGAGAGCATGAGCAGGGGGAGGGACAGGGGAAGAGGGGCAGGGGAAAGGGGCAAGCAGACTCCCTGCTGAGTGAGGAGCCAGTGCGGAGCTCCCTGTGGGGGCTCGACTCCAGGCTCAATGCCAGGACCCCAAGATCATGAGGGTTAGACGCTTAACCGCTTAACCCACTGAGCCACCCAGGTGCCCCCTCCCCTCCCCATCTTGGTCTCTACACAAGCATGCCCCTCGGTCCCTCTAGGAATCCTGACCGCCTCTCTATCTGTGTCTCCCCCACTTTCTCTGGGACCCCTGCTCCTGACTCACCCTTGTCCCGCCCCGCCCCTCTCCGGACTTCCAGGCACCAGGCTGAGAGGGAAACTCACGAGTAAACAGGCCGCCTTGGAGTCTGGAGACAAGACGGCCATGGTGGGGGTGGGGGATGTGAGGGAGTAAACACCGTGGCTGATGAATTTCTCATCAGTATCATCTCTGCCTTTTCCTCGGTACACAGCCCCAGCCGCTCCAGGGAAGAAAGTTTGTCTGAGGAGGGATGTCCTGCAGTTACTGATCCAGTAAAATACCACAAGGAGGGGGAGGAAGGGTAGCCATGGCCCCAATAACAGAGTCCTCGAAAAAAGCGAGTGCGGGTGGGGGGTGGGGGTGGGGGTGGGGCGCGGGATAAGTAATAAAGGAAAAAAGAAAAACAGACTTGCAAGCAACAGAATCTGAGTCTCCAGACAGTAGGTGCCATTATTAAGGGGAGTCATGGAACCTCTAAACCCCCATTTGTCCGTAGTCACCCTCACGCTTGCAGCCGATGCGACAGCTGCCGTGACCAGCACTCGGTCCCCCGTCCCTGTCCACATGCAAGGACTCACACCTGCTGAGTGAAAGGTCCTGACTGTGACTTTGTGGAGCGCACTTAGCCCAGAGACCCCCATACTCGTTCTGGTCCCTCCCTCCAGGAGCTTTGTTCTTCCACACGGTAGATTCCGGTCTCTTCTGCCTTCAAGAAGGTCCATCTTTGGGGCGCCTGGATGGCTCAGTTGGTTAAGCGACTGCCTTCGGCTCAGGTCATGATCCTGGAGTCCCGGGATCGAGTCCCACATCGGGCTCCCTGCTCGGCAGGGAGTTTGCTTCTCCCTCTCCCACTCCCCGTTTGTGTTCCCTCTCTCGCTGTGTCTCTCTCTGTCAAATAAATAAAAATAAAATCTTTAAAAAAAAAAAAAAAAGAAGAAGGTCCATCCTTGGCGAGTAGGTCTCATGTGTTCTACCAGTGAAAATCTATGTGGCTCAGCTACCCCCATCTTTCCCAGTTTCCCACCTCATCCTACAGTCCCTACACCGGGCAAATCCCACCCTGCTCCCCTGCTTTTTTGGGGGAGGGGAGTAGAGAGAGAGAGAGAATCTTAGGCAGGCTCCACGCCCAGCACAAAGCCCTACACGGGGTTTGATCCCACGACCCTGAGATCGTGATCTGAGCCAAAATCAACAGTCAGACACTTAACTGACTGAGCCACCGGGGCGCCCCAGCCCTGCTCTCTGCTAACCACTTTTGCAGACTTTCACAGGAATGGGAGGATGTCCTGAGTTCAGCTCCAGCCTACCCGCACTGTCCGTATAACCTTGGACAAGCCCCTCCACTCCTCTGAGCCTCCCATTGGTCATCTGTAACATGGGGCTCTTAATACACCCTACTTTACAGGGTCTGGGTAGAGCATGATGCTGACCCAAAGGAGATGCTTAGTAAATAAGGGCCCTTAAAATTATCGCCTTAACTGTATCTTAATTATCCTAGCTAATATTTAATAAACACATCCAATGAACCAGGCTCTGTGCTCTGGGGCAGGTGCTGATGTCATTCCCTCTTGACAGATGGGAAACTGAGGCTAGGAGAAGTTAAGTAATAAGCCCACTCAGCAAGCAAGTGGTAGAGCCAGGCTAGAACCCGGGGCTGATTACTGAGCATTTATCCATGATGCTGTCCACCAACTAACCTGGGGTGTTTTGTGCTCAAGTCACCCCACTGTCTGACCCAAGGACCCCAACACTCTAGAACAGAGAGGTCTGACTCACTTCTTCGGGGAGGTGAACCAGCAGCTCACTATATAACCAGGGTTATACTTTTATTTATAGGTTTCCAGAAAGTGCTTAGTGTGCACATGAATCCAGGGACCTTGGCCAGGAACCGTAGCTTGAACTGAGTTCTTGAATCCTTCCTATCCAGAGGCCTGTTTCAACATCTGCAAAATAAGAAAGTGGGGCAAGCTAGACCAGGTGGTCTGGAAGACTCTATGGAAAGCTCGGATGCATTCATTTATTCATTCATTGTGCTGACAAGTATTTATCGAGGGCAGTGGTTAAAGGCAAAGACTTTGGACTCTGGCACACCCAGGTTGGAATCCCAGCTCTGCTGCTTGTCAGCTGTGTGACCATAGACAAGTCACCTAACCTCTCTGAGCATCTGTTGCCACCTTTGCAAATCATGACTAATAATAGAACTTGACTGAAGAAAGGGATGAGGGTTAAGTGACTTGAGATGTGTACAGGGCCTTGTGGGAACAGCCTCAGCCCTGGTCTCAGGGGCCCACAGTCCGGAGGAAGAGACAGACCCATCCCCAGTCAGTGGTAACTCAGAGTGGGCAGGACTGGGATGTGGTCACCTAGAGAAGTTGACCCAGGGGTTCAGCCTGAAGGTCAAGAGGGCTTCCTGGAGGAGGAGACATTAGAACTGAACAGTGACAGCCATCGTAAGCACTCAAGATACAGGAGTCACCAATGTGCAAACTTATAATTGGTCTGTGGATATTTAGAGCAAGGAAATAGAACGTGGTCTGGAGAGTCAGATCACCTCCATCCATTCATTCATCTTTTTTTTTTTTTTAAGATTTTTTTTTTTTTTTAAGGAATCTCTGCACCCAACATGGGGCTTGAACTCACAACCCCAAGATCAAGAGTCACACGCCCCACCGACTAAGCCAGCCAGGTGCCCCCATTCTTTCATCTTGTTAATATCTCCTGCTCTGCTCAATGCCCAGCCCTGAGCTGGGCAACGCTGGGGACACATCAGCGCCTGAGACAGCCCTGGCCTGACCTCCCAGGGCTCATGGGTTCGATATCTGAGGACAGATATGTCCTCAGATATCGAACAAGTCATTACCCAAATCATTACTTCAAAAGGAAATTACAGAAAGCTGGGAAATCATACGACAAGAAAACCTTTCCTGTGACATTCATGAATTCCTCCCTTTGTTGCCTCCCAACCATGAGCCCATCCACAGAAAAAATACATTAACTCAATAAGCATTTATTAAGCTCTTTCTGAAAGCATAACGTGGTGTTTACCATTGGGGATTTTTAACAGACTTTGTTCAGACTTTGCTTCCTGACCAAACTGAGACAATGTGAGCTGATGGGGACAGCTCCACTGCCCCTATCCAGTCAACAGCAACCAGAGGAGTGTCCTGAAACATATTTCTCTTATGTCCTTCCCCTGCTTATAGCCTTCAGTGGCTCCCTATTCCTCGGAAGGCAAAGACCAATGGGCTGACTTTGGCCTATATCACTGGTTCTTACTCTGTAAGACCCAACACTTGCTTTATCTAACATTTTGAAATGCTTCTTTAATATTCTGAAATTAGGGGCACCTGGGTGGCTCAGTTGGGTAAGCGTCTGCCTTGGGCTCAGGTCATGATCTCGGGGTCCTGGGATTGAGCCCTGAGACGGGCTCCCTACTCAGCGGGGAGTCTGCTTCTCCCTCTCCCTCTGTGATCACTCTCTCTCTCTCTCTCTCTCTCTCTGACAAATAAATAAATAAAATCTTTAAAAAAATAAAAATAGGGGTGCCTGGGTGGCTCAGCCGTTAAGCGTCTGCCTTCGGCTCAGGTCATGATCCCAGGGCCCTGGGATGGAGCCCCACATCGGGCTCCCTGGTCAGAGGGAGGCCTGCTTCCTCCTCTCCCGCTCTCCCTGCTTGTGCTCCCTCTCTCACTGTGTCTCTCTCTCTGCCAAATAAATAAATAAATAAAATATTTTTAAAAATAAAATAACAATAAAATAATAATATTCTGGGGCGCCTGGGTGGCTCAGTTGGTGAGGCGACTGCCTTCAGCTCAGGTCATGATCCTGGAGTCCCAGGATCGAGTCCCACATCGGGCTCCCTGCTCAGCAGGGAGTCTGCTTCTCCCTCTGACCCTCCCCCCTCTCATGTGCTCTCTCTCTCTCTTTCTCAAATAAATAAGTAAAATCTTAAAAAAATAATAATAATAATATTCTGAAATTAAACTCATAGGTAATATAGCCCACCAACGCACAGGTTGTATTTTCAAAAATTAATATCCTGTCTTAACTGAGCTACAAAGGGGAAATAAAAGACAGCCATTTATAATAAAAATAATAATCCGTTTTCATGTACGGATGCTCAGAAAAGGCCAATCTAAAACACATCTCCTTCGGCAGATACTAGCATCTCTGTGTAGACTCCCACGAGTGAGACAGGGACAAACTGTGTGTTGTTTGGACAGTTGCCACAATCAGCATTGCCTGGGGTGGTGGGGCTTCTAGAAATAATGGACAGCTCTGAATAACAATGTACACAGTGGTTGTATCCCAGGAAAAGTCAGTGTATCCGAAAATATCATGAGAGCGCTAGTGTTTATGTGCAACAGCGAGGTTCTAGATGCAGATCATCACAAATGTGTTTTTTTACATATATCGGTGTCCAGTGGGGACACTGGATGGTTAAATAGGGCCCAAGACAGATCTTGGTCATGTGGATTGTTGAGATATCCGGCATCCCTGGTTCCCTGCCCACTAAATCCAGTCACACTGCCGATCACCGTGACAAACCCAATGGGCCCCAGCCATTGCCAAAACAGCCCCTAAAAGCAATCCACGGTCTGGGATCTTAGGATCCTCGCTCTGTTCCATCCACCCCAATCGCTTTGCTGTCCCCAAACTTCAGACCTCCATATCTTGTTTCCCTCTTTCTGGAAGATTCTTCTTTGTGGTCTCAGCTTCTAGACCACTTCCCCGCAGCCCAGTCTCCCTCGGAGCACCCTGTCTGTATGCAATCGGGTGTTTTTGGTCTATTGTTTTCTCATTTGCTGGCTGTTCCCCCAGTGGGCTGGCAGCTCGTGAAACAGGCACCAGATTCGGCATGGTCACTGCCGAGTTTCCAGTATCCCGTGGAGTGGTCAAGGGGACAGATGGAGGTTAGTGGAGGAAGAATTGCTGGAGGGGGTGTGGGCAGGAAGCAAGGCTTTTCTTGGCCCCCAAGGTCAGGTAGGATGTGGGACAATGCACAGGGCCACGGTGGGGCATTCTAAGTGAGACTGTGCCAAGCCACAGTCCTCTGCTTCCTCTAAGATCAATTCCCAGTATTTCTAGAGTCAGACTGGGAGTGAATTCCAACTGTGCCTTTTCCCTGCTGAGCAACCTAAAGTACATTCCTTAACCTCTCTGAGCCTCATATCCTTCTTTATAAAATGCAAGTGATAATGCCCACTTCCCTGAGTAGTTATGAGGCTCAAATCATGTGGATCTCATAGATCTCACAGATCTCATTTCTAGAACATAGATCTCATTTATACAACATTGAACATCATAGTGTGCACTAAAAAAATATTTGTTGGGGCGCCTGGGTGGCTCAGTTGGTTAAGCAACTGCCTTCGGCTCAGGTCATGATCCTGGAGTCCCAGGATCAAGTCCCGCATCGGGCTCCCTGCTCAGCGGGGGTCTGCTTCTCCCTCTGACCCTCCCCCCTCTTGTGCTCTGTCTCTAAAATAAATAAATAAAATCTTTAAAAAAAAAAAAAAATTTGTTGAACATATGGCTCCCAGTTCAGGACCTGGGTTAGAGTCCCAGCTCCGGCACTTGCATGCTCTGTGACTCCAGGCCAGGGAGTATCCCTCTCTGAGCTTTAGGTAACTCGTCTATCATGTGCGGCTCATAACTGTGTTTCCCACATAGACGTTGTGAGAATGAGATCAGATCGCGCGGATATCTACTATGCAGCACAGCGTCTGGCTCGTGGTAAGGACCTGTTATTATTATCAGGAATGGTTCTGGAGTATCTGGAGGCCCCTAGCCTTGGAGTAAGGGAGGATGGGGGCGAGGGGGCATTTGAACACATGGATCTTAATGGAATGGGTAGGGAAACTGAGGTCCAGGGAGAGGAAAGGCCTTTCCAGAAGTCGCGGGGCGCCCTGGAGGCTGAGCAAGGACCAGAGACAAGGGGAAGGGCCTCCTTCCCCATCTCCGTGGGGGATTACGGTCCGATGGGGATCGTGGGCAGGGAGTGGGCCCTTTAAATCCTAAGCTCCACCTTTGCTTAGAAGGGTGTTTGGGGGAGTATAAAAGGGGGTGCAGTTCCTCCCTACTGCAGAAAAGCACCTGTTGCTCCTGACCACCCGCCCCCGAAGCCCTGGCCTGCCTCTAGTCGCCCCCCGCCCCCGCCCCCGCCCCGCACCTCTGCCTGGGAGCCATGCAGCTGCCGCCCTTTGACATGTGGAAGGACTACTTCAACCTGAACCAGGTGGTGTTGGCCCTGATCCAGAGTGGGGGGCAAAGGCCAGAGGCCCAGGGGAATGGGGAGGAGAAGCCTGGGCCCCAGCTGGGGCAGGAGCAGGGTCTGGGAGGGCCGGGGGCCAGCACAGGCCTGGCCACCCTGTGCAATTTCTGCAAGCACAACGGGGAATCGCGCCATGTCTACTCCTCACACCAGCTGAAGACCTCAGAGGGCGTGGTGGTGTGCCCCATCCTGCGGCACTATGTGTGTCCCCTGTGCGGGGCCACCGGGGGCCAAGCCCACACGCTCAAGTACTGCCCGCTCAACGGCGGCCAGCAGTCTCTCTACCGGCGCGGCGGGCGCAACTCGGCCGGCCGCAAGGTCAAGCGCTGAGGAGCGCGAGATGCCCGCCCCGCGCCCCCCAACCCTCCTGGTTCGGTCCCTGCTAAGTCCCCGGACCCTCCCTCTGACTCACCCAGCCTTTGGGAGCCTCCGGCTCCCAGAGCTACTCCCTGCTGGATCCTGAAACAATGCAGGCTACTGGGGAGCCAGGCCAGCTCTGCCCCCGCCCCCGGGGACCTCTCAGGCCTTGGGGTTCTGAACTGAGGGTGTCTGTGGATTCTGGATGCGGCAGGACCGCTGCCCCTGGACCGCACGGCCTTGTGGCTCCTTCTGGGCCCCCAGTTCATGGATCTTTCGTCTTTCTGGGGCTGCTGGTGACATGAGCCCTGCCCCCTTGACTTCTCAGCTCCATGGTTCCATTCCTTCTGGAATTCTTGGACCGTTGGACCTACAGGACCCAGCGTGCTCTCCCAGGCCCGCCCTTAGAATCTGGAGAGAGTGAACAAGACTGGCTTGGACACTCTAGCCCAAGAACTTCCAAGATGGGATTCTGACTTGAGACCAGCCTTGTCCACCTTCTTCAGTCACCTGTAGACCCACGGTTTCATCACAAACCTCCCGGGACTGTTCCTTCCCTGCCCCAGCAGCCCATTCCATCAGGAGCTGGGGATGGGAGGAGACACGCTGCAGGGGGAGGGGGGCACCTGGTCTTCCAAGGCTTATCTGGGAGTGGAGAGCCTTGGGGTGCTTGCGACACTCTTCAGCTCCCCTCGTCGACCTTCTTGTTGATTGTTTCACTGCACTCCCGCCCCCAACCTGCAAATCACCGATGGGCGTTTCCCCCTGCAGGACGGCAGCTCTCCACTGACTCCCACCCACCTTTCAAATCCTCCTGGTTTGCTAAAGGTCTTTGTGTTTTTTTCCCCTCCCATTTTTTTTTTTTTTTCATCCTCCAACACTTAATCAACGAAGCTCCAACAAGAAAAGGGGTTTTAGTGCCCAGATGGGAAAGGCAACTGCCTAGATTTTCTTTTAGGGGCAACGAAAAGAAAGAGCTCCCTTCAGATTTTAAGTTGCTCAGTTTGGGGCTCAGGGCTGGGACCCTGGTGTTCAGCTCTGGTGAATAAAGAGCATTTCTGGTTGTCTTTGAAATCACTCTGGTTCTGTCTTCTCCCCTGGAGGCTGGGGGAGGGAACCACGTTTGTCCCAATGCGGGGGAAACAGGAGACAGAACAAGAATGGGTCTGGGTTCCTCTCACGATGTGCCCCCACCACGTCCTCCAACACAGGTCACCTAGGGACTGGTCCCCATGTCCCAGCCTCCACCTTAACCCCAGATTCCTTTTCCATGTCCTTCTTGGGGCTCTGTCCAGGGGTCCCCCTCCCGGCCCGCTAGACCACAGATCTGCCAGGACCAACTTGATGATAGTTCTTAAACTTTGGGCTCCCAGACCCGCTTTGGAGAGGCAACGGAAAATATGGTCCCTGGCCCCTTGGAAATGCACACATGCACAAATCATATCAGGGTTTCTTTCTTTCCACCAGGCCACAAATACTTATTGATCACTTACTTTGTGCCAGGCCTTTCAAGGCACTGGTGGGTTGGGCTCCTGCCCTCACGGAGCTGACTTTCTCAAGGGGCAGGGGGCGCATTGACCATCAATCAGCAAATATATAGTAACATGACAGGTGGGTGAGAAGTGCTCTGCAGGAAAAGCAGATATGGTAAAGGGGTGCAGAAAGAAAGGAGAGACTGTTTTCTACGGGGCAGTCAGGGCAGGCCTTTCTGTGGAGGTGACATGTGAGCAAAATCCAAACGAAATGAGGCAAGCAGAGACTATCTGGAGGAACAGCATTCCAGGCAGAGGGGACGGCAGATTCAAAGGCCCTGCGGTGGTGGGAGGCCAGCTGAGTAATTAAGAGTGAAGATCAGAGAGTCACGTGGGGAGGGCAGTCGAGAATCTTGCAGACCCTGGTGAGAACTTGACCTTTATGGTGCATCTCCAGACTGCAAATTGCACCGTGGGCCCCTATGTGTATACGCTGGTCACACAGGGAACCAAAGAGCCCAGTTCAGGACCTCACAAAACACAGCTTTTCCAAAAACACAGCTCTGTGCACAACAGAGACCCCCAAGTTAAGTCAAACGATAGATAAAAAGAGGACCCCCCAACCCCAGAGCTGTGGTGGGCCCCGGGCAGCAGGGTGAGCCCCAGAGGAAAAGGGAGCTGCATCGGGCAGGAAGGTGATGACCTTTCAAATGGGGCGATGGAGGAGAGCTTCATAGTTTAATAAAGGGACCGTGTCTGACAAAGCGTGGGCCGCAGGTATGGAAAGGGACAAGGGGTCTTGTGCGCCGTACTTGGGGGCATTACAACGGGGTGCACTTTAGACCCGGAGTAGTGAGGGAGGGGAAGATGCTGAGGTGGGTCTGGAGTGTGGAGGATGGGAGGCTCCTGGGGACATCCACAAGCACTTCACAGGGTGACGCATCCTGGAAGCTTCTAGACACCTGCGATGGGGCTCAGAGGAGAGGGCTGGAGACAAGTAGTTAGTGGTTGTCAAGTTGGCGGGGTTTGTTTTTTTAACGAGTTAAGTCATTTATTCAACTGGTAATTAAGTGGCAGGGTAGCTGACAGAAGGTGAGGACACTAAAGAAGCCAAGGGAGCAATGGACCCTGAGCTCCATCTCCTCCAACACCTCACACCTGCAGAGCTCCGTGAACCTGTTCCAATGGCTCCCTGACATCAGGCTTCCCATGACCTCCACACCAGGCTGAGACCCAACTCCCCACTCTGCCCAGACTCTCCACGAGTCACAGCGTCCTGGCTGCCTCCCCTGGATGCCCAGGGGAAGGGAGACGTCTGGGTGACATGCGGGTGTCTTGTGCAGGTTCCGGTTGGGGGAATGGGGTCAGTTAGGACATGGTGAGCATAAGGCGCTCAATGGGTGCTATGAGTTGAATTTTGTCCCCCTCCAAAAAAGAAGGTATGTTGAAGTCCTAACCCCCAGTACTTCAGAATGTGACCTTCTTTGGACATAGGGTCATCGGAGTTGTAATCAGTTAAATGAGGTCATACTAGAGTAGGGGGTGCTCTTAATCCAACATGACTGGTGTCCTTATAAGAAGAGGAAAGCGGATGCCTGGGTGGCTCAGTCGGTTAAGCGGCTCAGGTCATGATCCCGGGGTCCTGGGGTAGAGCCCAGAGTCGTGGGGCTCCCTGCTCAGTGGGGAGTCTGCTTCTCCCTCTGCCTCTGCCCCTCCCACCGCTCATGTGCTCTCTCTCTCTCTCTCAAATAAACAAATAAATAAAATCTTCAAAACAAAAAAAGGCCCAGGGCAGCCAGAGGCTGCAGGAGGCAAGGAAGGATCCTCCCCTAGAGCCTTCAGAGGGAGTACGATACTGCCAACAGCTTGGTTTCAGGATTTCTAGCCTCCAGAAATGGGGGAGTATATTTGTGTTGTTTTACGCCACTTTGTGGTATTGTTACGGCTGCCCTTGGAAACTGAGGCATCCTTGAGAAACTAATACACGGGGCACTCAGGGGAGGCATCCAGAATGCTCTTCACACCAGGGGGAGTCTGGGTTGAGAGGGGAGCTGGTCTAAATCAGCTCATGAGAAGGCTGGAGACAGCGAGCCGGGGGCAGAAGTGAGGCGTCTGGAGCTCTGCAGGTGTGGGTAAGTTGAGGCAGGATGCAAGCAGGCTGGCATCCTCCAGCACCTCCCCCGGCCCCCCTGAACACAGAGACAAGGCAGCTAGGCAGATGGACAGCTCACAAGGCAGCCTCCTGGGCTCAGAGCAGGCAGACAAGGGGCAGGGTAGGCTGGAAGGGCAACCAGAAACGTCTGCTCAGGGGCTTTGTGCGGTCACTTTGCCCCTTCTCGAGCAGGACAGAGGAGGAGACTGAGGCTGTACTCCATGCAGAGAAGCGAACACTTGGAAGTGACTTCCAGATCCACTTTGGGCTTAGGAGGTGCAGTTCTGCACCCACTTAGCGCTGGAGAAGGAAAATCAGATCCACTAAAGATTGACCTAGAACCCCACAGAATTCCCATTGTGCCCTGAGGCATGCGAGCCTAAGGTCCAATCCCTGAACCTCAGGTTCCCACTGTGCGCATGGGTGCCTACCATTTTGTGGGGCTTGGAAAATGAATTCGTGCACCCACGGAGGTCTAGGTGTCCTGGTGAAGCGTGCGTAGAAGTTAAAGCTAATTTCCACTGTTGACCAGAATTGGGGCCATTCTGGAGGATTTCTTTTCTTTTCTTTTTTAAGGTTTTATTTATTTATTTGTCAGAGAGAGAGAGAGAGAGCACAAGCAGGGGAAGCTGCAGAGGGAGAGGCAGACTCCCCACTGAGCAAGGAGCTTGATGCAGGACTCGATTCCAGGACCCTGGGATCATGACCTGAGCCAAAAGGCAGATGCTTAACCGACTGAGCCACCCAGACGTCCCCATTCTGGCGGATTTCCTATGAAGGAGAAGAAAAGGTAACTCCATTAACCTTTTTTTAACTTTAATCTGTATTGAGCATGCTGAGAGATCACTTTTTAGGTTTCTCTTCCTGTTCCTTTATGTCTTTCAGTCTGTCCTTTTGGTCTCCTCCCTCCCTTCTTCTCCTTATCTTTCCTTTCTTCCTTCTCCCCTCTTCCTCCCACCCTTCCTTCCCTCTCCTCCATCAGTCACCAGATTCCACTCTCATCACTTACCACTGTCAATGAAATACCTGCTCAAATGTCTCTTTACATCCAAAACAGAAATCCTGTCCGCTCTACCCTCAGAATACACCCAGAATCTAACCATCTCCCCCAGCCCACTACTACCTACCTGATCCCCACCACAACTTCTCACCAGGACTGAGGCAGTCACCTCCTCGCTGGTGTCCCTGCTTCTGCTCTTGACCTCCTAGAGCGTACTTCAAACCCCAACAAAAGTGATCCCGTTAAAACACAAGTCTGCTCATGCTCCTCCTCAGCTCAGAGCCCTCCCATGGTCCCTGTCTCACTAAGTAAAAGCCCAAGTCCTGGCCTCTCTCTCTGACCTCTTCTCCCACCCACTCTTTCCTAGCTGTTCCTTGAATGCTCTAGGAACATTCCTGCCTCAGGGCCTTTGCACTTACCCTTCCCCCTCCTTGGATTGCCCTTGCCCCAGATAGCCACATGGCTTCCTTCCTTGCCTCCTATAGTCCTTTGCTTATATGTCACCTTCTCTGTGAGGCCCTTCCCATCCTCACACTCTTGATCTTTCTTACCCTGTTCTCCTTCTCTTTCCTCCTTAACACCTCCCACCATCTAGCATGCTTTACTGCTTATTTATTGATTAGGTCTGTGGTTATGGTGGTCAGTTCGATGTGTCAGCTTGGCAAAGCTACAGCTATTGAAACACTAATCCTGGTATTGCCACGAAGGTATTTTGTGGATGCGATTAAAGTCTATATTTAGTTCACTTTAAGTAAGGAAGATTATCCTGGATAATCGGGGTGGGCCTGATCCAATTAGTTGACAGGTTTAAAGAACAGAGCTGAGACTTCCTCTCCTAAATTCTGTTCCTTTCACTTTTTACTGCAAACCACAATGAGAAATTCATTTCACATCTTGATTCAACACACACACACCCAGAACAAAAGTTTCACAAAATAATAATCTTAGTAATATTAGCGGGACAATTATTACATACCAGGAGCTGCTCAGATACTTAATACATATTGACCCATCACAGCCTAACAAGGTAGATTCTGGGGTTAATCCCCCCTTTCCGGAGAGGAAAAGTAAGGCCCGGAGAGGTTAACTAACCTGTCCAACATTACATAACAAGTAAGTGGGAGAATTTGGGCCCTGATAGGCTGGCTCCGGAGTTGAGCAATTTCCACTATCCTGAAATGTGTCTCAAGAACCTCTGAAAATATATAAGAAACTAAAGTTCCGGGTGCCTGGGTGGCTCAGTCGTTAAGCGTCCACCTTCGGCTCAGGTCATGATCCCAGGGTCCTGGGATGGAGTCCCACATCGGGCTCTCCCTGCTCAGCGGGAAGCCTGCTTCTCCCTCTCCCACTCCCCCTGCTTGTGTTCCTGTTCTCGCGGTCTCTCTCTGTCATATAAATAAATAAAATCTTTAAATAAATAAATAAATAAATAAATAAATAAATAAATAAATAAATAAATAAATAAAATCTTTAAAAAAGAAACTAAAGTTCCTCAAAGCAACATGTACCTTACTCCATACAGCACAGTCTGATTTTTTTCCGATTCTGCTTTATTTTGTTTCTTTAATGCTTGTTACAACCCATTAAGTATTTTTCAGGACCCACAGTTTGGAAAACAAGCCTTAGAAAGGCTTCCCTGATCTACTCCCATCCCAGGGCCCTTGCTCTCTGACCTCCCATACCCACAACTGCAGAGCTCCACACGCCTAACCTCTGCCCATGGCTCCCTGTCTCAGCCTTCCCATGAGCTCCAGACCTGATTTAGATCCAACTCCCCCCAACCCACTCTTCTCTGGGGCCACCAGCATCCTGGATGCCTCCTTTAGATGCCCAGCATATGAGTTTTCCCCGGGGTTGTCATAACCAAGTATTACAAACCAGTGATTTAAAACACAAAGGTACTCTCCCAGTTCTGGAGGCTAGAAATCCAAAATCAAGGTGTTGGCAGTATTGTACTCCCTCTGAAGGCTCTAGGGGAGGATCCTTCCTTGCCTCTTGCAGCCTCTGGCTGCCCTGGGCCTTCCTTGGCTTGTGGCAGGATCACTCCAATCTCTGTCAGTCTTCCTTCTATGTATCTCTTTCCTCCTCTTATAAGGACAACAGTCATGTTGGATTAAGAGCGCCCCCTACTCCAGTATGACCTCATCTTATATGATCTACATCTCCAACGACCCTATGTCCAAAAAAAGTCACATTCTGAAGTATTAGGGGTTAGGACTTCAGCATATCTCTTTTGGGGGAAAAATTCAACCCATAATACTCATTGACCACCTTATACTCACCATGTCCTGACTCCATACCTCCAACTAGAACCTGGACCAGAATACTTGCTGTCACCCTGTTAGGGCTCCCCTCCCCTCCTCAGACTGTCACATGCCCTGTACATACTACCTCTCAAATGTCTTCCAATTCATTTCTACCCTTCCCACCATCCCTGCCTAGTCTCCTCCATCCCTCTTCCTCTCCCCCTCCTGCCCCTACCCCAGATTTTTCCTTTGAGTCTAGCCAATAATCTTTCCTCTTCCCATCTACTCTCTATTCAACAGCGGGGGCGGGGGGGGGGGTTGTCTTTCTAAAGCACAAATCAGACCCTGTCCTTCCTTTCTCAGAACTCACTGCCTGTAGGATTGCATTCAGTAAGGCCCAGCATGGGCTGCCCGTGACCACTGGACCCTGACCGCTCATGGGGCACATGGTGGGACCTCATATAAATCTAGCCCCGGTGAAAGTCACCTTGTTACCCACTGTGCACCTGCATACACTGAGAGTAATGTGATCAGAGAAAAACCCAACTCACTTCAACTTCAAAGCCAATGACCTTGAATGATTGGGTCTATTTGTCTACTGGCCTGGCCACTCATTCACTATCTCAGTGCTTTCTCCTGTGTCTTCCCTAACCTCAGGATCTCTCTCTCACCTCAGACCCTGCTTCCTACTCGCCTGAGACAACCTAAGGAACAGAAGAGAACATTCATTCACATGTTCCTGACATCACATCTTGCCTCCTGCCTGCCTCTGTGTCCTCCCCCTCCCACTGTTTTCTGTGTCTGAACAGCTCTTGCCCCTTAGACCACCCTCCACTCCTGCCCTCGGTCCCACTCACCATGCCTATTCGAGGACATTGCTCCAGACACTCTCCCATCCCTCATCTGCACCATCAATCTCCCCTCTTCTGAATCATCCTGAATTGGCGCACAACATACTATTACAACTCCTATCTTAAATAAACCTCTCAAGACCCCAAGCCCTCTTCCAGATATACCCCTTTGACCATATACACTGACTCTCTCCAAACCCTCTCAATCATCAATCAATCAATCAACCCTCTCTTTTTTTAAAAGATTTTATTTATCTGAGAGAGAGAGAGAGAGCACGAGCAGGGAGAGGGGCAGAGGGAGAGGAAGAAGCAGACACCCCAATGAGCAGGGAGCCCGACAGACAGATGTGGGGCTCCTTGATTCCAGGAGCCCAGGATCATGACCTGAGCAGAAGGCAGATGCTTAACCGACTGAGCCACCCAGGTGCCCCAATGAACCCTCTCTTGAACCCATCCAATCAGACTACTGCCCCCACCACATCACCCAAATTGCCCTCTTCAAGATTACTAATGACTTCCATACTGCTGGTCCTAGGGGTCAGTTCTCAGGTTCACTGGACTTGGCCTCTAGGTAGCACTTGGCTTCCTTGATTCTTCCTTTGTCCTTGATTTGCACCCTTCACTTGGACTCCAGGACAGCAGACAGCCCTGGTTCTCCTCTCATTTCACTGAATGCACCTGCTCAACCTCCTTTGCTGATGCCAGCAGTCTATTCTGGAATGCCCCAGCCTCAGGCCATGGACTTTTACCTATAGTTGCTCCCTCTCTAACCTCTCCTATTCCTAAGGATTTTTATGTCATTTAATCACTGACAACTCCTAAAGTTATATCTCAAACCTGAACCTCTCCCCTGAAGTCCAGTCTCAAATATCCAACTGTCTATCTGACATTGGCACTTGGTGGAGTAAAGGGCATCTCAAGTTTGGGCAAACTTGAACTCTTTTTTTTTTTTAAGATTTTATTTTTATTTATTCGAGAGAGAGAGAATGAGAGACAGAGAGCATGAGAGGGAGGAGGGTCAGAGGGAGAAGCAGACTCCCTGCTGAGCCGGGAGCCCGATGCGGGACTCGATCCCGGAACTCCAGGATCATGACCTGAGCCGAAGGCAGTCGCTTAACCAACTGAGCCACCCAGGCGCCCCAAACTTGAACTCTTGATCCTCTTGCAGCCCTGTCCTTCTTGCTTCTGGTAGCTCCAAGTTTCCTGCTGCTTAAGGACAAAGACATTGGAGTCATCCTCGTCTCCTTTCTTTCTTGCAGTTCCTGTACCCCATTACGCTTCGCTTCACCTCCACAGCTACCACCCTGGCTGGAACCACCACCACCCCTCTCCTGAACCACCTCTCTCCTCAACTCACTGGGCACCCAGCTTCCACTCTCGCTTCCTAAACGCAGTTCCCCAGAGAAATCCTACGAAAACCTCCTAAACGCAGTTCCCCAGAGAAATCCTACGAAAACCGAAGTTGTCAGATCATGCCCTTCCTCTGCTCAGGGGCCTCCTGTGACTCCCACTCAGCGTAAGGGCCGGGGTCCTGACAAGGATCCAGGAAATCTGTGCCATTTATCTCCCTGCCCTCCCCTCCCCATTGGCCTCCTCTGCAGTCCTGGAACACAGGAAGCACTTGCTCTCTCACCTCCTTCACGTGTCTACTCAAATGTCACCTTCTCAGGGAGGTCTCCCCTAGCCACCTTATTTTAAAATTATAGACACACAAACGAGCACCATGTTCCCCAACCCCATTTCCTACTTCCATTTTTCCATAGTACTCAACACCTCCTCACTTAGGTATCTTATTTTGCATATTGTCTGTTACTCCCAACTAAAATATGAGCTCCGTGATGGTATAGATTTTTGTCTTTTGTATTCACTGCACTTGGAACCAAGTAGGTGCTTAATAACTATTTGTTGACTAGATGAATGAAGCACCGTTTGTTGAATGACCTTGAGGATTCCTGCAGGATGCAAAACAAATTTCTCAGCCCGACTTAACTCCATCATCCTTTCTTCCAGCTCACCCAACCCGTGTTCTAGATTCATTCCTGCCTCCGCACATTTGCTTAAAGTCATACCTGCACCAGGATCACCCTCCCCACTCGACAAACTCTCCCTCTAAATTCTCCCTCCCCGCGCCATGACGTCAGCGTGTGGACAGGGGGCCCCCCCCAGGCACGGTTGGAAGGTTGACGGGTTGCCATGGTTACTGCACCCGCCTGAGGTGGAATATCCCCAGGGTGCCCCGCTCCAGTGGGTAATAGTTGTTTGGCGGATCCAGAGCAGCCCCGCGCTGGGGCAGATCAGAGCGGGCGGCAATCGTGTTTTCGTACGCCCCCACCTCACCCACACAGTTGTCATGGAAACGGAGCGCTTCCCTCCAGCGCCGTCTCCCTCCCCTCTCTCCTAGAAAATGAGACCCAAGCAGAGTAAGAACGCTGGGTTAGGCGGGAAGACTGTCAGAAAGGCAAGGACGCCGCTCGTTCTCAGCGATCTCTCCATCATTTCTCCCACCTCCTCCAAGGATTGCTACGGCTGCGCCGGGACGGAGCCCCGGGTACCAAAGCTGGGGGGGGGGGGAAGAGAGCGAGAGAGAGAGAGAGCGAGAGAGCGAGAGCGAGCCAGGGGCGCGCATGCGTGGACAGAGTTTTCCGCGTACGCTGCCGAGGCATCAAGAAGCTAAGGGACCTAACGCAGCGCTAATGTTGCGCCTGCGCAGCTAAGCCCCGCTCAAGGAGGCCCGTGGAAGGTAATTCTGCGCTTGCGCCGTGGGAGGGGCGTGAAACTCTAGCGGTAAGGGCGTTGGGGGCTGACTGGCGCTAGGTGCGCCTGCGCCATGGCTCTTGGGGCGGCCGGGGGCGGGGCCCAGAGGGGGAAGAGAGAGGAGGGGGGAGGGAAGAGGCCCGCAGAAGCCCGAGCCTTGACCGACGGGCAGGCGGGGGCTGCGGCGGCGCCGGTGAGTGACCCGCGGCCCGACTCGGTCCCCACCCTCCACGACCCTCACTCTTCCTGGAGTCCCCCATCGCCTCCGTTGTCCCCTCTTACTCCCGGACCCCATTACCCCCAGAGCTCCTCTTAATTCCTGGCAATCCCCAGAGCCCCCACAATCCCCGCAGACCCTAATCCCTCGTATTTTATAGTCCCAGCTCCTCCACTGTCCTCGAAGCCCCCAACTCACCGTTATTCCCGGGCATCCCTTCTGAGGACCCCTTCTCATACCGTTCTTACAGACGTCTTATTGCCCCGGCACCCCCAGGGCGCTCCTCTGCTCCAGATCCCCCCTTCTTGCTGCATCTCTCCTTCAGCATCTCCTTACCCCCATCACCCCCATGCTTCTTCGACCCCCGAGACACCCCCATTCTCCCTCCATTTCGCATTCTCCTATGCCCTCATTCTCCTCTAACTCCTGCAGACACCCCCTCTTCTTTCGCTTTTCCTCATTTCCCTCCACCCCTCCAGACCCTCCCCCAATTTCCATCAACTCCTCGCCGTGGCACTTTGCGCTGCGCGAGGCACAAGAGGAGCGCTCAGCCGGTGTCAGCTATTATTAGGCACTCTGAATGTCCCGCGTGGCCCGTCGCCCCCAGCCACTCTCCGCTCCAGCCCGTGGCCCCGGGGACATAGGAGGCGGTGTCGGGGCGGCCGGGGTGGGGCGGGCGGCGCGCGGACGCCGAGCCCCCGCCAGCGCTGTGCGCCCTGTGCCCGCAGCGCCGGCGCCCCCCCATGCGCCAGGCGGCCGGACGGCGGCGTCGGGGGGCGCCATGGCCTCGGCGGCGGCGGGCGAAGCGGAAGAGACCACCCGGCTGCGCAAGCCGCGCTTCTCGTTCGAGGAGAACCAGATCTTGATCCGTGAGGTGCGCGCCCACTACCCGCAGCTCTACGGCGCGCAGAGCCGTCGGGTGAGCGTGGCAGAGCGGCGGCGTGTGTGGGACGGCATCGCCGCCAAGATCAACGGCATCACCAGCTGGAAGCGCACCGGCCAAGAGGTGCAGAAGCGCTGGAATGACTTCAAGCGCCGCACCAAGGAGAAGCTGGCCCGCGTGCCGCACTCCACGCAGGGCGCCGGGCCTGCCGCCGAGGACGCCTTCACCGCGGAGGAGGAGACCATTTTTGCCATCCTGGGGCCGGGCGTGGCGGGGCCAGGAGCTGGTGCAGGGGCCGAGCCTCCCTCCGGGGCGGCTTCCTCACAGCCGCCGGCCCCGAGTGCGGGCACCCAACGCTACGTGTTGTCCGAGGACCGCAGGGAGGACCGACGGGCAGGTGAGTTTCTTCAGCATCACCTTAGCCAGAGCGGACGGTCACCAAGTCAGCGGTGTGCTCGGCACCGTTCCGAGCCCTTTCCGTGGCTCATCACATCCTCACTTACAACCCGGTGAGGTGGGTGCTGTAATTACGCCCATTTTAAATCTGGGGAAACTGAGGCTCAGAAAGGTGAAATGACTTGCCCAAAGTCCCACAGCTCATGGCTGCCCGAGTCATGAACGGAACCCAGACCTAGGAGGCCTGGCTCCAGAGTCCACACCTGGGATAATCAGCACACACGGGATTTCATTAAACGCAATGTAAGGTAGTGAGAATGGTGGCAGAGTGTGTGGGCTCCCGTCACAAGTCTGCCACTCAGCGGTGTCATTCTGGGTAAGTTACTGCGGGTCAGTTTCCGCCTCTGTAAAATGGGGATGAAAAACACAGTCCCCACCTCAAAAGCTTGCTGCGAAGATTAAATGAGTTAATATGTGTGAATTGCTTAGTACAGCACCTCCGGAACGGTCAGTTAGCTCTTGATAGGATTACCAACGCTGGGAGGTATGAACTGTTTTACCGTTTCATAAGTCAGAGACTCACAGAGGTTTGGTAACTTTCCCAAGGTCATGCCATGAGTAGGGCAAGTGTGGAGAGCAGAGTACAAAGACTTAGCCTTGACTCTGGATTATTCTTTCTTCTACAGCTATTTCCTGAGCAGCTGCCCTGTGCTGGGCAGTGTTGGGGACACAGTGGTGACTGAGACATCCCCAGCCTTGCCCTCCTGGGGCTGAGCTGTGGGAGTGCGGAGGGGGCACCTGACCCAGGCTGGGAGGTCAAGGAAGGCTTCCTGGAGGAGGAAACATCAGAGACAGAGTGAGGAGCTGAGGAAGTGTTCCTGGTAGAAGGAACAGCATGTACAGTGACTTTGACACAAGAAGGTTTAGCCAGTTTAGGAACTGAGAAGTTTTCAAGTTAGGAGAAGGGGAAAGTAAAAAGACTGAAGAAAGGAAATGTTTTGAGATGAAGTCAGGGAGGTCAGCAAAGGCCAGACCATGCAGTGCCTTTTAGGCTGAGGTGAGGAATTTTATCTGAAGTGCTATAAGGAGTCACTGAAGGGTTTTGAGGAAGGGAAGAACGTGGAAGTGATCAAACAAGTTCAGGGTCATGTGATTCAGAGAGGTTTATTCACTTACCCAAGGTCACACAGCAAGTAAGTAGTAGAATTGGGACTCAATTACAGGTTGTGTCCAACTCACAGTGCATGCACTTAACCACTGGGCTAGATTGCCTGGCAATAACAGCAACAATTAATATTGACTGAGAGTTAATGGGTATGCCAGAATTAGATCACACACAGTGTGTTAAGTGAAGGTCATTACTTTGGACTTTATCTTCAGGGCACTGGGGAGGCCTGAAAGCATCTTCGGCAGGAGAGAGAGACACACAATCGCTTGGGACCCTTGTTCTCAATATGAATCTCAAACCTCATTGTTTCTATCCGTGAAGTGGCCACGTTGAACCAGAGCAGAGATGGCAAACTTATTTTTTCAAGAGTTGTACAACTATTTTATTCATTCATTCATTCAACAAATATTTATTGAGCACCTCTTCCAAGGCAGGCACAATGGTAGATGCTGGAAATACTATGGAGAAAAAGACAATGGAGCTGGCATTCCAGTTATTGGAGACAGACCACAAACAAGGAGCCCCAAAACCGATCGTATACCAGGAGGTGGTAAGAACTAAGAAGAAAAACAGAGCACGTTAGGAGCATAGTGAGTGATGGAAGGGGGCCGCTTATAGGTAGGATAGTCAGGGAGATCATCTCTGAGAAAGTGGAATCCGAGCAGAGACCTGAATAGAGAAAGTGAGCCAAGTAGATGTCTGGGAGAATAGCACTTCACAGCTAGAGGAAGCCACACATGCAAAGGCCCTGGGGCAGGAATGTGTTTAAAGCATCCTTGATTGGAACCTCACATGGAGATTCCCCACTGTGTAAACTCATAAAAGAGGAACTGTTCTGATTGTAGGACTGGAACGGGGTTTGGGGCAGCCTGAGGCGTCTCTGTTGACACTAGAGGGAGACCTAAGGATAATTTCTCTCTGACCTAATATTTGAAAAAAAAAACAAAAAAACATACACACACACAACAGTAATGGCATTGAAGATTTATTGTGTGCCAGGCACTGGCCTTAACCCTGTGCCTAGGGTGATTCAGTTAATCCCTGTGATGGCCCTCAGGGAGATCTGTTATTGGGTCACTTGGTCCTTTGCTCACACACACACCTATTTACGGGTGGGGAAATTGAAGCCCAAAGGTTGCAGATAAATGATTTTAAATCGTGTCGTGGCCCTTCCATGACCCGGTGGGCATGACGGTTGGGCCACTTTCTGTTGTTCAGTAGGCTAGAAAAGCGGTATTTCAGAGTGGCGGGAGCAGTCCCCACACCCCTTATGAGGGAAGGGAGACTCACCGCCCTTGGGCCCAGAGCCCTGTCCAAGGACTGGTTAAAAGCATGGGTTCTGGAGACTGCCTGGGGTTCAAATCCCTCCTCTCCCATTCACCAGCACTGTGACATCTCTCTGGGCCTCAGGTCTCCTCATCTGTAAAATGGGTGAATAATGACAGCACCTACCCCCAGAGAATGGCTGAGAGGACGCATTGAAAGAACATAGCAGGAAAGTTTAGCTGCTTCGCCCCAGGGCCGGGCCAGGAGAGAGCCGAACAAGTGTTAGCTCTGGTTATCACCTCTCTTGCCGCCTCCCCTGCCTTCCCCTGCCCGGCTGGCCCAGGGAGGCTGGCCCCCCAGCATTTATGGCTGGAGGTAGCTGGCTGTTGCTGTGAAAGGAGAGCAGGGAGATCAGATTTGGCCTCAGAGTAGGAGGCAGGCTTCCCCGAGGAAGGAGTCTCTGAGCTGGCCAAGGGGCCGTGCAAGGGGGAATATTCCTGGTGGAGGGAACTGCATGTACGCTGGCCCTGAGCCAAGGAAGAGGGACAGAAAGGGGTAAGAGCTGAGGCCTTGCAGCCTTCGGGAGGGGCTGGCCTGTGTTCCCCTGTGGGTGCTGGGGAGCCATGGGAGGGTTGTGGCAAGGACCTGGGGCCCGGGGCCCCGATCAGGGCTGACTCCCTGGAAGCCACAGTTCTTTTTTCATTAAAGAAAAAATTTTGTGCTGGACATTGTTCTAGGCGCTGGGTAAACAGCGGTGAACAAAACAAAGCCCTGCCTGATGGAGCTGACATCAGGAGGAGGAGACAGACAACAAACACAGAGCGACCCCATGCCGGGTGGAGATAAGTGATATAAAAGAAATCAGGTAGGGTTAGGAGAGAGAAAAGGACAGAGACAGGAGCTACTGTAGATAGCAGGTCATGGAAGGTCTTCCCATGGAGGCCACATTTGAGCAGAGGAGCTGAGGGAGGGAGCCAGGCAGGTGTCTGGGGAAAGAGCTTTCCAGGCCGAGGAACAGCAAGTGCAAAGGCCCTGTGACAGGGGCAGACCTGTTGTGTTTGTGGACCAACAAGAAGGCCACTGTGGCTGGAGCCTCCTGAATGAGAGAGATACAAAGGGGAGGGGGTGCAGATGAGGTCAGGGAGGCAATGGAACAAAGTATGCAGAGCCTTGGGGGCCCCAAGGGCTTTGCTTTTACTCTGAGAGCGAAGAGCCCCAGGCAGCTTTTGAGCAGAAAAAGACCACATCTGACTTGTGTTTTTTACACACCTTGAGTGAGCTACAATTCCCATACCGTACAGCCACCCGTTAAAGAGGGACAATGCAGGAGCTATTAGTATATTCATGGAGTTGTACAACCATCCCTACCATCAATTTTAGAACATTTTCATCGCTCAGAGAAGAAACCCCTCCCGCACCTCTTAGCCGCCACCCCCAGCTCTGGCCAGCCCCAGGCGACTGCTCATCTACTCTCTGTCTCCTCTAGATTTGCCTATTTTGGACATGTCATATAAATGGATCAGAGGCTAGGTGGTCCTCTGCGGGGGGGCAGAATTGACATGTTATTTTGGAGGGACCGCCACAGTCCAAGTGGGAGATGCCGGTGGTTGGACTAGGAGGGGCTATGGAGGTGGACAGAACAAACAGGTTGGATGTTGGAAATAGTTGGAAAGGCAGAGCCAGTGACATTTGCACATGGACGGTGTCTTGGGGGAGAAAAGGAGTGAAAGTTTTTGGCCTGCATGGCGGGAATCAGCCAAGACTGGGATGGCTGAGGGAGGGGCGGAAGGGGGTGGGGGAGGACCAGGAGCTCAGCTCTGGGCCAGAGTGTGAGCCATTGCTAGATGATGGAGCGGGTATGCCAACAACACAACTGGAGGAGAGGTTTCGGGCTGGGCCCGGAAACCTGGGAGTCTGTTTGCACACTCTGTTCAAGTTCACGAGCATGAATGAAATCTCAGGTGAAAGGGGCCGGGGAAGCGCAGCAGGCTTGGGGTTGAACGGGGTACAGACCACAGCTGAGACAGAACTCCTACCACCTGATAGGACAGAGCCCAGCAATGCAGCCTGAGAGGTGTGTGGTGGGGGGGAGTGTCCAGAGAGTTCAGAGCCTTCTAGAATGTTGGTCCTGCCTGGCTCAGCAGGGGACCTCCAGGACCCCGTTTCCACTAAGGCCCCCATCGGCCCTCAGGTGGTTGGTTGTTAAATAAATATATTGACTCTCCCTGCTGTGTTCTCCTCCAGGGCATGATCTGATTCGGGTTCTGAAAAGATGGCTCTGGGGCCAGGGTCGGTGGGAAGCGGAAAGGGGAAATCAAGACAGCATTGGGGGTCGCTGTCACCTTACCTACATCTCTCTCTCCACAGATACACCAGCCCACAGCAAGGGGGGCTCCAGCAGCCCCGAGCAGTGGGCCCGGCCCTCCTGCAGTCCCCAGGAAGGGGGCTGCCCGCCACCCAAGGAGCGTGAGTCCCCGCCCCCTCCAGCCCTGCAGACGGTCCAGCTGCCCCGCCTGGCCTTGTCTCCACCGCCCCCAGCCCCTCCGCCGCAGCCGCCACCCCAGCCACCTCAGCAGGTGCATGTGGCACCCTCGTCCCCCAGCCCACCACCTCCTCCGCTGCCACCACCCACGCCCTCGGCCTCAGACCCCTCCCTGGACTTCCTGCGGGCTCAGCAGGAGACTGCCAACGCCATCCGGGAGCTGGCTGGTACCCTACAGCAGGGACTGGCCAAACTGAGTGAGGCCCTCAGCGCCCTACTGCCCCTTCTGCCCGGAACGGCCGTCGACAGGCTGCCCCCGCCTCTGCCCCCGCCCCCGCCCCCACCCCCCAGGCCCCTCCTGCCCCCGCCTACCCCCAAAGCCGAGATCACCCCAGAGCCGGTGTCCGTGGTAGCCGCTGTGGTGGACAGAGCGGTGGTCGCAGCCAGGGGGGTGATCATCGCCCCTAGGAGTGAGGAGGGGACCCCCCGGCCACCCCCAGCCCCGCTTCCTCCGCACGACTCACCCCCACACAAGAGGAGGAAAGGCTTCCCTACGCGGAAGAGGCGGGGGCGATGGAAATCTCCGTGAAATCTGCTCTTGGGTTTGAGCTCGTCTCTCTCCGCTCCTTCTGCCTGCACCTCCTCCCCCCAGCTTAGCCCAGGGGAGGAGGGCAATGCACCTTCCCCATCTCAGCTGCCCCCTGGCTCCCCTGCTGAAGGGGCACCAGCACCCCACTCCCTACACTAGTTAGTGCCTGATTCTCAGGGGACCTCGTTGATGGGTGCCCCGGCCCTTTCTCCAGTACAGCGCTGTCTGCCTGGCTGCTTCCCTGAACCCTAACTTCTAAGCCATCGATTTTACGTTATTTATTATCGCCCTTTGTGGGTTGTGGAGGTTGGAACCCCTCGGGTCTGCACATACCCCCTTCCCTAACAACTCCTGGTCTTGACTTGAAGAGAATTGACCTGCAGGGGCCTCCTCGCTTCCCGGATCCAGACTTTGGAGGGGGTGGGAGGCTCGAGACAAATCAGAATATGGATGACAAAGGATACAGCAGTCTGTACCCTAGGGAGAGGGGGGTGGAGTTCTCACTGGGGAGGTACAGGTTGGGTCCTCTGCCTCCCATTGCTGTCTCTGACCTCCAGAGCTCAACCTCCTCGTTTCTCCCCAGTGGTGACAAGATATGAATAAACTTATTTTTAATACGATTACTTTGGGCTCTGAGACAGGCCTGGGGTTTCAGCACTTATACCTGCCCCCACCCCTCCATGGACAGGTGGCATTCCCTTGAAGTTGGAGGCTGGCTGTTTTCCAGCCCCCCCCCCCTTTTTTCCTTTCTTTCCTTAAAGTCATCAAATCCTGTGTTCAAATCTTATTCCTACTTACCCATCCTTCAGATACCAGCCTAAGTGTCATCTCCTCCAGGAGAACTTTCTGGATTTCCTCCTCCAGGCTAGGATGGGCCTGATTAGATTTTTTTCTAGTGTCCTGTGGTCCCTCAAAGAACACATGCCTTTATCTGTTTAAAGCTGGTTCACCCACCCACCTACCCACCCCCCCAACCCCCCCACCCGTTTCATGAAGGCAAGAGCTGGTTCTCTTTTTTACTCCTAAACCTACTGAAAGCATAGTAGCAAAGTAGCTGATAACCACCACCCTGGATTCAGTCAGGCCTGGCACTGCCCGGGCCAGCTGTGTGGGCCTTCCTTTTCCTCATCTGTAAAATGGGCATAAAAAAATGTAGGAGTCCACAGCTCCATTCTGTTTTCATCCTTCAGGTCTCAGCTCAAATATCACCTCCTCAGAAAAGTCTTTCCTGGCACTCCCTCTCCCCCAGCAGTTGGGGAAAAAATGTAGTTAAATAATCATTTGAGTACATTTAAGTTGAATGTCTGCCTCCATCACCAGGATGAGCCATGTCAGGGGAAGGCCTGAGCCTAGCTCAGTCAATGGTATGTCCTCAGCATCACCCAACACAGAGGGTTGCATCTTTGAGTTAATGAGCAGCTTAAAAACAGTTTCCATGTATGGTGCTCCTTTTCTGGGCCAGGCACCATGCTAAACATTTATGTGCATGTTTTCATTTTAACTTGAGGCTGCCTTATGAAAAGCAGACTCTATGGGGGGGGGGGTCTCTGTTTTTTCTTGATTTTAGAGACTTGCCCTAGACTTGTCAGGGGCCAATCCCAACTCAGCGCACCTGAAGCTGGACTCCAGCCAGAACTCTTGACCCCCACTAGTGTTTACTGAAGAATGGCTTAAAGGCAATTTTAGGGGATACATGGATGGCCGCTTTTTTTTTTTTTTTTAAGATTTTATGTATTTATTTGAGAGAGCGCGAGCAGGAGCACAAGCGGGGTGAGGGGCTGATGGAGAAGCAGATGCCCCGCTGGCAGGGAGCCCGATGTGGGGCTCCATCCCAGAACCCCAAGATCATGACCTGAGCCGAAGGCAGATGCTTAACTGACTGAGCCACTCAGGCATCCCTATGGATGACCTTTCTAATGGTGCTTACCTCGTGTTAAACTTGATTAAAATGTAGCTAGTACCAAAAAAATGTAGCCAGGACATAAAAAACCTGCACTTCTGCACATAATACAGACATACCTCGTTTTATTGTGCTTTGCTTTGTTGCGCTTCACAGATACTGCATTTTATTTTTTTTTTCACAAGTTGAAGGTTTGTGGCAACCCTGGGTCAAGCAAGTCTGTTGATGTCATTTTTCCAACAGTTGCTCACTTCATGTGTGTGTCACATTTTGGTGATTCGTGCAATATTTCCAACTTTTGCATTATTATTACATTTGTTATGGTGCTCTGTGATCACTGACCTCTGAGAGCTCAGATGATGGTTAACATTTTTTTAGCAATAAAATATTTTTAAAGGTATATACATTGTTTCTTTGGACATGATGCTGGTGCACATTTAATAAACTGTAGCATAGTGTAAACTTTTAGATGCATTGGAAAAACCAAAAAGTTCATTTGACTCGCTGTATTGCCATATTTGCTTTATTGCTAGGTTTGCTGTATTGTGGTAGTCTGGAAGGAGCCTGCAATATTTCCGAGGTATGTCTGTATTGCTTAGGATGAGGCAAAAGTAGATAGTCTTCCCCGCCACCCCCCCCAGGGGAGTCAATTTCCAGAAAATAATACAGGTGTTCAGTGAAATTGTGAAGCTGACACTGATGTTTGTATAACAAAATCAGAGCTGCTAGAATTGCAGCAGGATGTGGGAGAGGAAGCAGACAGTCCGATTAGTTTGAAAGTCACTAATGAATGCAAGTCTGACAAGTCATTCAAATATTTTTGAGCGCTTATCACGGACCCAGGCTTAGAGTAAGAGGGTGATGGGGCTTAGAACCTGGAGACTTGTCTCTCCTCCCCATCCCTACTCTTCCAGCCTGACTCGCACTGTTCCCGATGCTGGGAAGAAATCCCTCTCCGGGGGCGGGGTGGGGTGGGGGTGTCCGCAAAGCCTGGTTGGTTCGATCAGGTAGTAAGCACTCAAGGTTGGAGAAAAACTACCCCCCCCCCGCAACTCTTGCTGGCCATCTCTGGCCTCCTTCTCTTCCCCCAAATTAGCGAGCAGTAGAGGGTGAGGATTCCCTCAAAGCGGTGCTCCCCCAAAAAGTAAAGCCCCCAGAAATTGAGCGGGGGGTGAAAGACAGCGGGAATCGGGAAGGCCTCCCCCAACCTCCCAGACAGCGGAAGTGCGTCAATTTGTCCTCCCGGCAGAGCATTTTGGGAATTGTAGTGAAGTGGAAATGGGGAGCGTGGGGGGTGGGGGGGGCAGAAACACAGTGTAACCCTTTGTAGACCAGAGCGCGCCGGCAGAGCTGGAACAAGTTCGAGGGCGTTCGACCACTCTCTTTAGTAGATGAGGCAACTGGCAGAGACCTTCGTTCTTCCCCTTTCTCCGGCTGTTTCCGGCCCCATTCAGAGAATGATATACAAGATTAGAGGCAAATGAGGTGCCAAGCCGAAACCTGTCTCCCCCAGTTGACAGCTTCCCGTCCCCCTACCCCGAAACCATCCAATCAGAGCCCCTCCGCCCTGCCCCAGGAGCTGCTACCTCCCTAACTAGGCTTTGGCCCACCTTTGATGGGCGGGGAATTGAGCCTCAGAAAGGGCAAGACTTTTGCCTAAAGGGGCACAGCAAGTCGGAACAGAAACTAGACGCCCGAAGCCTGTCCACTTCCTACCATTTCTGAATCCGTGATAGCTCTGACCATTCCTATCTCATCCCCGCCCCCAAGCCCTGTGCCCGAGCTCCTCCGAGCGCGTGAAACTCTCTGCCCGGCCGAGATGAGTAGTAGTGTTTGCGCGTCGGAGAGGCTGCAAGCCCGCCCCTCCGCCGCCAGCCGTCCCCTTTAAGAATCGGCCCCGGCGGGACTACGTTTCCCAGAAGGCTTTGCCGGCGCGTTATGTAACTTTCCCTGCGAAGCGGCCTCTGGGGCAGAAGGAGGTGGAGGCGGCGGCGGCCGTTGCAGTGGCGGCGACGGCGGCGGCGGCGGCGGGAGCGGCGGGAGCCCGAGGCGGCGGCGGCGGCGGGAGCGGCCCATCCCGGGGCCCGAGCTGTGCGCCTCGGCCCGGAGCCCGGATCGGGCGGGGGCGCCGACGTGCCTCTAACAGGCTTTTCAAGGAGGCGGGAGTGAGGAAAAAGGCTTAGGGCCCAGGGGGCGGGGAAGGGGGGCCGGGCCTGGATCGGCGGGGAGGCCGCGCCGGAGGCCTGACTGTGGGCTCGCGCCGTCCCGGGGACACGAATCGAACGGCGGCGGCGCGGATCGGAGGCGGCGGCGGGTGGAACGCCGGGGCGCAGCGGCGCGCGCGCGGGGGTCATGGCGTCGGTGCAGGCGTCCCGCCGCCAGTGGTGTTACCTCTGCGACCTGCCCAAGATGCCGTGGGCCATGGTGTGGGACTTCAGCGAGGCGGTGTGCCGCGGCTGCGTGAACTTCGAGGGTGCGGATCGCATCGAGCTGCTCATCGACGCGGCCCGCCAACTCAAGCGCAGCCACGTGCTCCCCGAGGGCCGCTCTCCCGGGCCCCCCGCCCTCAAGCACCCGACCACTAAGGACCTGGCTGCGGCCGCTGCACAGGGGCCTCAGTTACCGCCTCCGCAGGCCCAGCCCCAGCCGTCGGGAACAGGCGGTGGCATCTCTGGCCAGGACCGCTATGACAGGGCCACATCGTCGGGCCGCCTCCCCCTGCCCTCGCCCGCCCTGGAGTACACCCTGGGGTCCCGCCTGGCTAATGGGCTGGGCCGCGAGGAGGCCGTGGCGGAGGGGGCGCGGAGGGCCCTGCTTGGCTCCATGCCCAGCTTGGTGCCCCCCGGGCTGCTGGCGGCTGCGGTGTCTGGCCTGGGAAGCCGAGGCCTGACGCTGGCACCCGGCTTGAGTCCTGCCCGTCCGGCGTTTGGCTCCGATTTCGAGAAAGAGAAGCAGCAGAGGAATGCGGACTGTCTGGCAGAACTGAACGAGGCCATGCGTGGCCGGGCGGAGGAGTGGCACGGGCGCCCCAAAGCTGTGCGGGAGCAGCTCCTGGCGCTGTCTGCCTGCGCCCCCTTCAATGTCCGCTTCAAGAAGGATCACGGGCTGGTGGGGCGGGTGTTCGCTTTTGATGCCGCTGCCCGCCCGCCGGGCTACGAGTTCGAGCTGAAGCTTTTTACCGAATACCCCTGTGGTTCTGGCAACGTGTACGCAGGAGTCCTGGCCGTGGCTCGCCAGATGTTTCATGATGCTCTGCGGGAGCCGGGCAAGGCTCTGGCCTCCTCGGGCTTCAAGTACCTCGAGTATGAGCGGAGGCACGGCTCCGGGGAATGGCGCCAGCTGGGGGAGCTGCTAACCGACGGTGTCCGCAGCTTCCGAGAGCCAGCTCCGGCTGAGGCCCTGCCCCAGCAGTACCCAGAGCCAGCCCCTGCAGCTCTCTGTGGCCCCCCCCCGCGAGCCCCATCCCGGAACCTGGCGCCCACGCCACGCCGTCGCAAGGCGTCCCCTGAGCCCGAGGGTGAGGCGGCTGGGAAGATGACCACCGAGGAACAGCAGCAGCGGCACTGGGTAGCACCCGGTGGCCCGTACTCCGCGGACACGCCTGGGGTGCCCTCCCCCATCGCCGCCCTGAAGAATGTGGCCGAGGCCCTGGGCCACTCCCCCAAGGACCCTGGCGGGGGTGGGGGCCCCGTGCGCGCTGGGGGTGCCAGCCCCGCCGCCTCCTCCGCAGCCCAGCCTCCTGCCCAGCATCGTCTAGTGGCCCGCAACGGTGAGGCAGAAGTCAGCCCCACAGCAGGGGCAGAAGCTGTTAGCGGGGGTGGTGGCGGCACCGGGGCGACCCCTGGGGCACCCCTGTGCTGTACCCTGTGCCGGGAGCGGCTGGAAGACACCCACTTCGTCCAGTGCCCCTCAGTGCCCGGACACAAGTTCTGCTTCCCCTGCTCACGGGAATTCATTAAGGCACAGGGCCCTGCTGGGGAGGTGTACTGCCCCAGTGGAGACAAGTGCCCCCTGGTGGGCTCCTCTGTCCCCTGGGCCTTCATGCAGGGCGAGATCGCCACTATCCTTGCTGGAGACATCAAGGTTAAGAAAGAACGGGACCCCTAGGCCGCCACTGCCGCCAGTCTACTGCCTCCCACCCCCTTGCTACCCACCGCTGCTGCGGATAAATTATTCTCTCCCCCACCCAGCCCAGTGCTACCCCCACCTGTGTACATACCCCCTTCCTCATCCCAGATGGGTCCCCTGGGGTAGATGCGTTGAGGGTGGGGGGAGAAAGCTTGTGGCTTCTGTTGGAGGGGGTGTCTGGGGTCCCTTGGCCCCTCCGGTTTCCCTCTCCCCTCTTTGGCTTGGCTTTGCTGCTGCTTGTAGTTGGGGGAGAGGTGCCCCCCTCCTCCTTGAGAAGGGGCCTCCTGAAATCTCGCTCTTTATAAACAAAGCAAAAGCATTTTATTGCCCCCCCCTCCCGCCCCCTTTTCCTCCTTCAATAAACCGAAAGATGGGTTTTTTTTTTTTTTTCCTTCTTGGTCCCTCAGTTGTGTGAGAAGCTGCGCCCCCTCTGGCACCGAACCGACCCTGCAGGGGAAGGACGTTGCGTTGTAGCCTCCAGGTGGCGCCCTTCACTCAGGCGGCCCCGTTGGCTGGTTTAGACATGCTGGCCATTCCTCAAGCGTTCTAGCCGTCTGCCCGTTTTCCAGATGATAGAACTGAGGCTCAGCATGTGAGGCTCCTTGCATGGGAACCAGAGCCAAGCTTGGGAATGAGGTTTCCCTTCTGATCCAGCCCCTGTATCTACCCAGGATGTGGGGGACTCCGCGCCCTCGAGGGGAGGGGAAGGAGGCATCAGGAGCTTCCTAGAAGGGATGGGCAGTGAGTTCTTGCTCAGGAGGCAGAGAGCATCAAGGCTACGTTGCTTAGAGGGACTGCCCTACCAGAGAGGAAGTTTACCTCCATGGGGTACACTAACAGGATCCCTGGAAACAAAGTGCTTCCCACCTCTGGTGGTGCCCTGAACTGCGCTCCTCGCGCCCATCTTGGGAGACCAGTCTCAACGGTGGCCATCCTAGGACACCGGGACTGGCAGGGTAAAAGGCACAGCCCCCGCGGGCTGCCTCTGATGTGCGCGGCCTTGTCCCGCACCTGTCCCGATGGGCTGATCATTAACCAGGACTTCCTGCTGTCTGGCGTCAAGGGGCGGGACCTGAACAGGCTGCGGCAAAGCAGGGGTTAAGGGGAGGGGGCTGCCCTAATAGCCCAGCCCCCACCCCTGCAGCCTCCCTCTGCGGCCCTAAAGTGGAGGTTGGGGGAAGGGGGAATGCGGGGCGTCAAGGGCAATGGATGGATGGAAAAATGGGGAATGTTAGTGTGTCCTGTCACTGCGGCACTGTCACGGTCCTGAGACCCCAGATTGCCCCAGATCTCAGAAACACAGGTGTTCCAGCTCCTAAATCTGGAAGACCCTAAAGTCTTGACCCATCCTCTTAGTTATCCACGTAGCGTGCCTCGCGTATCTTGCAGACCCAGGTGTCCCAAATCCCAAATATTAGGGACCCCGGGACTTTGTCCTCAACATTTGGAGGACCCTCGACTCTTAAACCCCCCAGTTCTTGGGCTGGGGTGGAGGGGTCCCATCCCCTCCCCCAGATATCAGGTCTCAGGTGTTCTGTCACCCCTGGTACTGCCAGCCTGGGCCCTGGGCAGGGCTGGGAAAACCACCCCTGATTAAATACACCAGGCGATAAGCCTGGGGCAAGGGAGACGCTGGATGGAGCTCCAGGCCTGGCCACCCATCCCTGGCAATCTTGTGGCCTCCCCTGTCCCAGCTCTGCAGCCCCAGGCATGGGGTAGTCCTCCCTTCCCCCTCCTCCATCCCCAGGGCAAGAGGTCGCCAGACACCAGGGTCCCCCGGTGAGGGCTGAAGAGCTGCGGAGGACACCTGGTCCTTTAAGAACAGCTGGTATGGGGGGTGGGCAGGGGAGTCACCCCCAGCCTGGCTGGTGTGTATTCTAGATAGAGGTTGAGTTAACCATTAACAGAGCAGACAGCCTGACCTGTGTGGGTGTGAGGGGCTGGATCAGTCCCCCTTCCCCCCGTGCCAGGGTGGGGCCAGAGTGGAGGGGTTCTGGATTTATTGGGGGATCAGTGAGTAGGTGAAGAGGCTTCCAGAAAGGAGAAACGGACAGGGAGACCCAGGGAAAGGTGGGAGACAACAGAGGTAGAGGGAGCTATAAAGAGAGACCAGCTCACTGGAAGAAGACAGAGACCCAGAGAGGGACAAGAGAGCTCAGGAGACCCTCTGAGATGGGGGAGGTGGGGGAGACAGAGAGAGACAGACGTTCAGGAAAGAGAGCTAAGTAGAGAAATACCCAGATGGGTTCAGAGAGACTGAGATACACAGACGAGAGGCCAAGAATAGGGACCTGGAAGGAGAGCGAGAGAGGAGAGATGGAGATTCAGAGAGAGAGGAATTGAGAGTGGGAGAAAGAAGGAGAGGCTATGAAATCAGGGAAAGGTACAGGTTTGAACTAGAGAGTTAAGACATCTTCAGACTCAAGTTCTATGAGACAAAGGGAGAGAATGGAGGTCCGTGAAGAAGGGCAAGGCTGGGTCTGTCTTGATCACTTGGTCCCCACAACAAGGCCTGGCTCACTCCCACTCGTCCTCCAGGTCTCAGCTCAGCTGACACCTCCTCCAGGAAGCCCTCCTTGACCCCCAGGCTGCGTCAAGTGCCATTCCCAGGCTCTCACAGCCCCCGCACTCCCCTATCCCAGCCCTGCACATTCTGGATCATCATTGGGGAATGGACTGTCAGCCCCACGAGGGCAGCGCCAGGGCTGTCTCAGTCACTACTATGAACCCAGCATTACCTAGCACAGAGTTAGTTTAAAGGGTGGATAGATTAATGTGCTCCTTTCCTTTAAGAAATATTTATTCAGCATCCTCTGTGCGGCAAGCACTGTGGTAGGTGCTATGGATACAATATGCAGAATGCAGCCCCTCCTCTCGTGGAGCTGACATTCGGGTAGGAGATACAGACAGATCCATAAAATGTGACAGCCATGGAGCGGTAAGTCCTAAGAAGAAAAAGCAAATCAGGGGAAGGGAATAGAGACTGATGGAGGTTGCTGCTGTAAAGGAGGCAGAGAAGGGCTCGCTGAGGAGCGGACAGGAAACTAAAAGAAGCAAGGGAGCAAGCCAGGGGAAATTTGGGGGGGGGGGTAGCACATGCAAAGGCCCTGGGGCGGGAGCCTGCTTGGTTTGTTCCAGAAACAGCCAGGTGGCCAGTGCCACTGCGGCAAAGGGGAAGGGTATAAGAATGAGGTCAGAGTGGGGGCACCTGGCTGGCTCAGCTGGTAGAGCATGAGAGTCTTGATCTCGGGGTGGTGGGTTCATGCCCCACGTTGGGTGTAGAGATGACTTAAAAATAAAATTAAAAAAAAAAGAATGAGGTCAGAGGGATAGTAGGGCAACCTCGAGGGCCCCGTAGGCCATGATAAGGACTTTGGCTTCTATTTTAATGGGAACAGGTGGAGGGTTTCAAGCACTGGGTGAAGAGATGGAGGAAATGAGACAGAAGCGGCCACGAAATGAGCCGGGATGGACAGCATCTCACTGCTCTGTGTCTGGGGCTTCACAGATGGCCCCGCACACATGCCCAACAGCAGTGTGTGGTGTGTGCACAAGTGAATAAGCCCCAAGCCAACAGAGAAGAAGTCAGAATGACATTAGATGGATGGACAGACTCCCAGGGAGAAGCCAGGTGAGGACCCGGGGACGCCCAGGGACAACAGACGCAGACAGACAGAGAGCAGCCGGCTGAGAAGTCCCGTTTCTTCCCCACCCGGAAAGCTTCCTTGGAGCTGGAAAAGTCCCCAGGCCCCCCTGCCCGCCTTGCCCGTGGCGTGCCCACTCACACCTCAGGCAGAGGAAGCTGGCAGGCCCCACAGGAACCTTTCTTGGGGGGGGGTGGAGGCGGGCGGGTGGCAGGGACGAAGGGAGAGGAGTGGCGGGCGGGCAGGCAGCGGGCAATGGCTACACAAAGGCCCCAGTGTCTGCCCCTCCTGCCCCCGGGTACAGATATAAATAATATGTACATATACCTTTATATATATATATATACATATATACCAGCAGGCTGGGGGCGGGAGGCCGGGGGCCACACGCTTCCCTAAGGGCCCGGGAATGGCAGAGGTCTGCTCCCGTGGGGGCTGGGGGGGCTCAGAGACACACCAGAGAGTGGCCAAGACTGACAGACACGGGCTGAGAGGGATGCAGGGACAGAAGGAGAGAGAGGGAGAAACGTACAAAGCACAAAAGAGCAACAGAAAGCCTGGCCGACAGAGACTCAGAGTCACAGACCTGAGTGGCTGACTCAAACGGGGACAGATCAGGAAGACAGGGAAATCACACTTCACTGAGCGAGAACAGAACAAGAGGGAGGTAGAGGGACAGCGACAGAATGCAGACAAGGGCCATTCCAGGGAAAGGCAAAGCCGCAGAGTAACTCAGGTGAGAGGAAGTAAGGACAGAGAGGAACAGAGAGAGGCCAGGAGCCACCCAGAAAGAGAGAGACAGAAGCAGACGGACAGACAGACAGGCAGGGCCGGGCCACGGCTGGGGGCTCAGGGAGGCTCGTGACCGTGGGTGAGGGGTGGGTCAGGGCACATCTCCGGTTTGGGGGCAGCACCTGTGGGGGCTCTGCTGCAGCCCAGTCCAGGGCAGGCCGAGGGGCAGGGAGCGGAGGGGAGGGAGGCGGCCCTTGGGTTCCGGATCTCGGTGTTTACCTGTGGCAGGCATTGCAAACAGGCGTCCAGCCTGGCCCACGGCAGGCGAGGGTGGGCTGGGCCGGGCCCTCGCCCTGGCACCAGTGGGCCCGACACGCCCACCTGTGGCCTGGGCGGTGAGTAACACACGCGGTGACACCTGGGTGGATGGTGACACATAGGGGAACAGACATGGTGACAAACAGGGACAGATATAGGCAGACCCAGAGTAAGAGAGACATAAACAGACCCACCGAACCTGGTGACAGAGACTCACTGGAACAGACCCAGTGACAGACACACCGTAATAGACATCAGGCTGCGAGGACAGGCCAACAGGGGGCGAGGCACGGAGATACAAGGACAAAACACCAACAGTGACGGGAGGACACACACACAGACACACTTGTAACCCCCGCCAGACTGCTGGCTTCTGGGGTGCTTTCCTCCTCCTGGGGCAGGTCGTGGCAGGGAATGGGGCTGACTCCGAGGGAGGCCTTGGGACCCCAGAGCCCCACGGTGCAGTCACCCCTCTCAGGCTCCACAACAACATGGTGGTTAAGGGCACTGACTCTGGGCCAGACTGCCTGGGTTCAAGTCCTAGCTCCTGCCGCCCACACACTCTCCGTGTGACCTTGGGCAAGTGGCCTCACCTCATCCTGCCTCAGTTTCACCACTAATAATTTGGGGGGGTGGGAAGGATTGGGTCAATCTGTTCTGTAAGATGCTCGCACACTGCGGGACCGATGATAAGCCCTAGTAGCTATTATTATGATTACTCTTTCCAGCATTATTATCCCATGCCTTCTGATGTAATGGGACCTCTGCCCACAGCTGGGACCCTGCCCTGGCCCTCTGTTTCCCCACCCATGGGCCCCTCCCTTGGACCATGTCACCTCAGGCCCGCAGGCTCTGTCCAACTTCACCTGTCCCAGCCCCGGCTTCCTTTTGTCCCCATGGCTATCCCTCCATCCCCCGATCCCTGGCATCCTCATGTCTGTCCACGCGTCCCACGTCTGACCGTGGTACTTTTCCACGCTGGACATCAGCCGGCTGTCCCTGGGGTGGGGGTCACACCTGCCCACGCCAGCCGAGCCGGTGGCCACCAGACACCCTGACGGATAGCCCCACCCTCCCCCCAGGACCCTACAACAACACCCGCCCCTCCGGCCACCTGAGGTCCCTACTGGGGCGGCCTGAGGCCCAAGCCTGGGGACAGGAAGCCCCAGGCCTGGCCGCCCTGAAAGCCTCTTTCAGCCTGGGCCTCCTCCCGCCACCACCGACTCCTCCTGCGGAATAATATTTGGGCTGTTGGCCGGGGGGCGGGGGCCAGATCCGGAGGCCGCCTGGGAGAAGCCAGAAACCGCAGGGCTTCCTGCCTCGGGCCGGCCGACTCCGGGAGAGACCCCCAGGCCCGAGGGAGGGGGGCAGGCGCCCGGGGAGACTGAGGGCCTTTCTCTCGGCCCCAGTTGTTTTTTCCAGGAACCAGGAGGAATTCCCCGGCCTGCCCAGGACAGCGAGGCCGGTGGGACGGCTGACGGGGAGCCAGCACGGCAGGGGGCGGGGGGTGACACGCAGCCGGCAGGGCGGGCACCGCGACAGAAATAGAGGGCCTGGCCGGCGAGGTGGCAGGTAGAGGCAGAAACTCAGGGAGCTGAAGACCAGAGAAGGAGGAGTGAGGCCAGAGATCCAAAGCTGTTGGGGGGGGCAGGGAGGAAGACCCCAGAAAGGAGTCACAGTCCCCAAGAGGAGGACAGAGACATCCAGAGCCCAGAGAGAGGGAAGGAGGGACAGAGTCAAAGCAACAGAGTGAAAGAGAGAGAAAGCACAAGGCGGACGGCATAAGAGATAGACTACAGAGGATGAGCAAAGGTTTTCAAAAAAGCCAGGAGACAAAGACCCAGAGAGAGAGCTAAGGACAGAGTGCCACAGAGAGATGACACTAAAGAGACAGAAAGATGGACACACAGAAACTGGGGTAGACAACTCACACACACACACACGCACACGCACACACGTAAACAGGCAGCCCTTGGTCTGATGAACAAATGAATGAGCCTCTGGAGAACCAAGGACCAAGAAAGGCAAACCCCAAATAAGGAAAAGACAAAATAAGACCAAACCCGTCCACCTGCCCTCACCTGGCCAAATGACCCTGGCCCAGTCCCTTTCCCTCCTGAGCCTCAGCTTCTGCTCACTGTCTCCCCCCCCACCGCCCACCCCAAAAGCCATGCGCTCAGAACATCTGAGCACCTGACTCCAGACTCAGAGCCTAGGGAGAGCCCCGGAGGAACAGAGACACTCAGACAGTAACCCCAGAGGCCCAAAGCCGCCCAAGGAGGACCGAACTCCTTCCCCACACACCTGCCTGCAGAAGTGACAACCAACCCTCCACGCAACGGTGACAGGCATTGTCAAGCGCAGGCAGACTCTTTGAAACATTTGAAACATATGGGCGGATGCTGACTCACAGAACAGCGACAGGCAGGCCTTCGATGCGGATTGAGCCCCACACAGACTCCTTGAGGCGATGGGTATGCAGACAAATGGACACAGAGACCTGCGCCTAATAGTGGGAGACCCACAAGGACCCACGGGTAGGCGGACAAAGAGAACCACACACACTAAACAATAAGAGATCCCAGGACCCACAGGTAGCACTCAGAGTGTGAACAGACATGCAGACCCACACAATGGAGGGATACAAACCGGAGGGAATAAGGGGCAGGCCACAGAGACCCCAGTGGGCACAGTGATATCCTATGACCAATGGAGGCCTACCCCCCCAACACACACACACACACACACACCCCATCTCCTTCAATTAACACCTGGTTTGTGCCTTCCCCTCCTCCCCAGCTTAACCAAAAGTTGAGCAGTCCCTGGCTCCTTGGGCCTCAGAGTTAGAGGTGTGTGTCTGGGGAGTGGGGGTGGGGAGATGGCCTTGGTCACTGCAGAGTCTCCTCTCCCAGCCGCCCTGGCCCCACTGCTGCAGGGGCTGCTATCTGTGAGCAAACTGTCCTTGGGGTCAGGGACAGCGAAGAGCCAAAGGTCAGGTCGATGCCTCCCCCAACCCCTCCCCCAGAGGCAGCTAGCTCTTGGGGTCAGGCGGGAGAGGGGACAGGGACACTGCAATTCAGGTGTTCAAGCCCCGCAGGGCCCACCCTCCAAGGAAAAGAGACGTTCAGGGAGAGGCAAAAACAGTGCCTTTAATGGTCAAACACAGCCAGTATCCCGCTTCCCAGGCAAGAACCAGACTTCAGTAGAAATTCCCCATACCCTAGCCAGTCCTTTCTGGTTTCTCCTGGACCAGAGAGGGGAATGGGCTCCAGAAAAAAACAAGGAGTATTCACACTTCCATCCCTCACTCAACTCACACCAAAGAGACGGGGATGACAATGGCCAACCCAGGGGCTATGGTAGCTATCACAGTGGACAACGGTACACCGGTTATGTCAGCCCACCAAGATGGTGTTCATCATAGCACCCAACGTGCCCAAGAAAGAGATGTTGTGCAGGATGGTGGCCAACTCGGCATCTACCATGCCAAGAAGCCCCCCAAAAAAGAAGTGAGCACAGCACCCAACGGGCCAAAGAAGATGTCATTGGAATGGTATTACCATCACATCCAAAGGATTAGTCAAGAGGATGTCCATCACCATGTCCAAAGGGCCAACTAAGATGTCATCCCGGGTGGTGGCCATCAGAGCACCCAAGAGATGGACGAATAACATCAATGGACATGGCAGTCTTTGTAGTACCCAGTGGGCCCGCCAAGATGTCAACAGCAGTTATCACAGTACCCAAAGGATTGGCCCGAGCCTCCAGAGACAGCAGTCACCGCAGTAATAGACCAACCAAGATGGTAACTGACGGGACGAGCCAAGTGTCACCAGGAGGATCAGGCCCCAAGCGCCTGATGGTGTGAGCTACAGTCATACCCCGCCCACCGCACTCCCACACCCCTGCTAGGACGCGTTAAGCAGAGAGCGGGAATAGACACCCTGGTAGTAGACCCCAGGCTCCCCCACCTCTGCCCCATAGCCCCCAAACCCCACGTCCAGTTTAGGAGGTGCTGGTGTCTGTTCCGACATCAGGTTGTTGATGGAGAAAGGGTGGTTGAAGTTGTAGGGGGCATCCAGCTTCAGCTCCCCGGGGAGCTCCAGGCCAGTGAAATAGGGCGTGGAGGAAGGGGGTGAGCCACAGTCCAGAGCCCCCACGTCTTCCCCGCCCTGGGCCTCCGGCTCAGGGGGTGGAGGCTGGGGCTGTGGGGGAGAGGTGATCGTGGCGGCAGGGGCGGCGGCCGAGGCAGCCGCCCCTGCACTGTTCCTGGAGGTGGAGGTCCCGCCAGCCCCTTTCTTCACCTTCTCCTCTAGCTTGAAGCGCTTCTGGCGGCGCAGGTAACAGCCGTTCTCAAACATGTTCCCTGAGCTGGGGTGCAGGGCCCAGTAGGAGCCCTTGCCCGGCTTGTCTGGGGAGCGCGCCACCTTGACAAAGCAGTCGTTGAAAGACAGTGAGTGGCGGATGGAGTTCTGCCAGCGTTGCTGGTTCTCCCGGTAGTAGGGGAAGAGGTCCATGATCCACTGGTAGATCTCGCTCAGGGTCAGCATCTTGCCCGGCGCCTGCTGGATGGCCATGGTGATGAGCGAGATGTAGGAATATGGCGGCTTGGCATGGGCCAGTGGCCGCCGGTACCCTTTCGGCATCTCCTTCCCGTGCACCAGCCCCGGGCCCGGGCCCCCATACCCTGAGCCGCTGCCTCCGCCACCACTGGCACCCAGGCCTGGGAAGGTGGGCCCCAGGGGTGCTGCGGGGGCTGGGGGCGCCAGGGGTCCTGAGGGCAGCGGAGAGGCAGGGAGCCCCCCAGGGGGGTAGGGAGCACTCAGAGGGTTCAGGCTCATGTAGGAGTTGAGGGGGGCCATGGTGGGCACTGGGGTCACCGGCGAGTAGACCTGCAAGGAGAGAAAGAGAGATGGGGGGAGGGCAGTGAGTTGCCACTCTCCTGGTCGGCAAAGGGTCACTGGCCCCCACTATGTGTCCATCTGTCTGTCTGTCTTGCCTCTTCTACAAGTCCCTCCCATCCTTACCTCTGTCTGCAGATGGCTGTCTCTGGAAGTCTCTCTCTCTTCCCCATCCTCATGCGCCCCATCCCTGACCTCATCCTCCATCCCCCAAGGGATCCCTATACTGGAGCTCATGCTTTAAGTGGTTCTCAAAGTGTGGTCCAGGACACCCTGGGGAGTCTCCAAGACCCTTTCAGGATGTCCAGGAGGTCAAAACTATTTGCATATAATACTAAGAAATTACTAGCCTTTTTCACTCTCTGTCTCTCTCAGGAGTTACAGTGGAGTTTTCCAGAGGCCACCGGACATGTGACATTGCAACAGACCAAATGTAGAAGCAGCCACAAGCAGCTGTCTCCTATTGAACCAGACACTGAAGAGATTTGCCAAAAATATAACAGTGCCACTCCTCTCACTAAATGTTTTGAAATATAGTTATTTTATTTTATTTTTATTTTTATTTTTAAAGATTTTATTTATTTATTTGACAGAGAGGGACAAGCGAGAGAGGGAACACAAGCAGGGGGAGTGGGAGAGGGAGAAGCAGGCTTCCCGCTGAGCAGGGAGCCCGATGTGGGGCTTGATCCCAGGACCCTGAGGTCATGACCTGAGCCAAAGGCAGGCACTTAATGACTGAGCCACCCAGGCGCCCCTATTTTTATTTTTTTAAGTAGGCTCCACGCCCAGCGTGGGGCTTGAACTCATGACCCTGAGATCAAGAGTTGCACGCTCTACCGACTGAGCCAGCCAGGTGCCCCGAAATATAGTTATTAATAAAAACACAGTATTTATGCTAAAAAATTGTTGGTTTAAAATTAATTAATCCAAAAATAAAATAAAATAAATTAATTCAGGGGTGCCTGGGTGGCTCAGTCAGTTAAGCGTCTGCCTTCGGCTCAGGTCATGATCCCAGGGTCCTGGGATTGAGCCCCTGCGTCGGGCTCCCTTCTCAGTGGGGAGTCTGCTTCTCCCTCTCCCTCTGCCCCCCACCCCGCTCATCCTCTCACTCGCTCTGTCTCTGTCTCAAATAAGTAAAATCTTACAATTAATTAATCCATATTATAAAAATTTCTCAGTTTTAATTTCTAATACAGTAACTCTTCTTTTTTTAATGCAGTAACTATTGATAGACATAATTTACACGAATGAAACCTGTTTGGGGTCCTCAATAATTTTTAAGCATGTAAAGAGGTCCTGAAACCGAAAAAATCGAGAACTCCTGACTTATCTCCATCCCATCTATAAATATGGGTACTCTCTATCACTCTTTTGGGTTATAGAATTACAGTTGTTAGAGGCCAAAAATGTTTCAGGATTGCGGAGGGGTGGGGGAGGGGCACCTGGCTGGCTCAGTCGTTTTTTTTTTTATTTATTTACTTGTGAGAGAGAATGACAGACAGAGAGCACGAGAGGGAGGAGGGTCAGAGGGAGAAGCAGACTCCCTGCCGAGCAGGGAGCCCGATGCGGGACTCGATCCCGGGACTCCAGGATCATGACCTGAGCCGAAGGCAGTCGCTTAACCGACTGAGCCACCCAGGCGCCCTGGCTGGCTCAGTCGTAAGAGCACGCAAGTGTTGATCTCGGGGTTGTGAGTTCGAGTCCCACGTTGGGTGTAAAGATTACTTAAATAAATACAACTTAAAAAAATTGTTTAAATGTTTCAGTATCAGAAATCACGTTTCAACCTAATCTATATTGCCTCTTTACCATATATCATTAAATCTAAGACATCGCTATTTGTAAGCTGCCGTGTTATTTTAAGTACCAATAAGAATAATACCAATAAGGGGGAAAAAAACACTGTCAGTCCCTAGACACCATTGACTATAAAACCCATCCCATTTTCAGAAATGTTCAAATGAAAAACATGCATCTCAGCTCAATGAAAAACAGTAGACATCACTAGGTCTCTCTAAATAACCCTCTATTCTTCCATCCATTAAACAAATATCTATCTGGCCACCTACTTTGTGCCAGGCACTGCTCCAAGCACTTCACAGGAAAGGTCTCTGTTCAACTTTTACAACCGCGCTACGATAACACCCATTGTATAGCTGAGCAAGCTGAGGCCCAGAGGGGTTGTCCAGGGTCAGACAGTAAGGAAGGGGCAGAGCTGGGGTTCTGAATTCAGGCAGTCCGGCTCCAGACCAGTGCTCTGGATCACGCTACAAAAGCAAGTGACCAAGACAAGCAGAAACGCCTGCCTTCACAGACCTGACAGTCTAGCAGGAAAGGAACCAGATAAACATGGAAAACAGAAAATATGGTGGGTGGTGATTTCTCCCTCGCTGTGTGTATTTACCCCTTCCATCCACTGTCCACCATCCTCTCTCCCTCAGTCCGCTAATGGCCCCCTGTCCACCCTGCTCCCTCCCCACGCGGGGGTCTCGTGGCCCTGGGGGTGCTGCTATCTTTCCAGCAGGAGCCGCCTTTGCTGTGAGTCAGTGGGTCCTGTCTTGTCCCCTGTCACTGTAAGGGTCTGCAGGTCCTAAGGTCCTGAGAGAGAAGGGAATGGCCGGGGTCACTCAGAGAGCCGGGGACAGGTGACAACCAACTCTAGTCTGAGTCCAGGCAGAGAAATTCTCTTCTCTCTCAGACACTTCCAGGCAGTTCTTTTGTCTCTGGTCTCTGAGTCTCCCAGCTGGCTCCATGTGTATCTGTCCATCTCTCCCCCCCCCCAACTCAGTACCTCCCTGCTCTTGCCCTCTCCCCCTCCCCTCTACTCCCCAGTCTCCATCCAAGCTTCCTCTCCTCCAGCCCTGTCTCTCCCCATCTCTTTCTCGCCCCTCTGTCTTCACCTCCTTCTCCTGTCTCTCTCTCATCTCTCCCCAACCCCCCTGCCTGTCCCTCCTCGTGACTCTCTCCAACCCTATCCCTCTCCCCCCACCCTATCTCTCCCTGTCTCTCTCTGCCCCCCTCTCCTGCCATGTCTCTTTCCCTCCAGCACATCTCTGGACCTCTCTTGTCTCTTCACCTCAGCATCACCATCCCCCCAGAAGCCTCCCATTGAAACTGGAATCACAGCTACCCCTCCTCCACGCACTGGTGTCCCCACCACCACCTTGGCTGATTCTGCCCTCTCCTCAGGATAAGGGAAGCGGGTCCTTCAGAGCTGAGGGGAGGCAATGGACTCAGGGGCATCCACAGAGAGTTCCTAAATCCCTCTGTGACCCTCACTCCAATTCTCCAATTCCATGAGCGTCCTCTGTATCACAGAGGAAGAATGACTGGGACCCCAGAGCCCTCCTTTTCTGGGTCCCCACCCACCCGGAAGTCCTCCTTGAGGTCTGACCTCAAGCACTCCAGCTGCCCTAATCCACCCTTGGCTTTCCCACGCCCCAGGGCTGGGATGAACCCCCAGTGTCCGGGTGTGAGCCGGATCTCCCCTGCCAGGGCGGGGCTGAGATTGGGGGGAAGCCCTCAGGGGACCTGCACCCCCATCCCAGGAGGCTGGAATTTCTCTCCTTTCATTTCCTTATTGTCTCTGGGGGAGGGTGTGACAAGGAGCAGAGGAAGGCCGCGTGAAGCCAGAAGCCTGGTTTCTAGTCCCAGTCCCAGTCCAGATCCTCCAGCAGCCCCCAACACTTGGAGAGGCTTCAGAGTTCCCATCTCTAAAAGGGGGGAGCACTTGGACCAGCTGATCTGTGAGAACTGGAGGCCAGTCGGGACACCCCAGGGTGCTAACTTTCCAATTTCCTTCCTGACAGGGAGCCTGACCGGGGGTGTCAATCACCCCAGCAGGAGGGTGCTGTGAGCAAGAAGCAGTTTGGGGACCCTCTTAGTTCTTAGTTGCTGAGTGAGTGCAGATGTTTCTCTCCCTCTTGTTCTGACCCAGGGGGAGGAGGTGGCTCAGCGGATGGGAAGGCTGGGGACACCATATTTCCATTTCCGGCCCCCCATATGTTAACTCTTCCAAAATATGCTCTCAAATGTGAATCATTTCTAGACTGTCCCTCAATTTCTGACACAATTTCAATGTGCAAACGCAAATTCTTACACTTCAGACTGTGCCCCAATAGCGACTCCTCCATCCTTAGACCCACACAACTTACTTCTTAAAGATGTGCCCCCCACCCAAACATAGATCTGTAGTTGGGTCTTCTTCAATCATGTCCCCAGGCTCTGAACTCTCTAGGGGTTCAGCAACCCACCCTCCTCCCCCCACCACTACCTGGGAGCCTCCACTTCCAACCTGGTCTCTCTCTGCCTTCCCCACCGTACAAATTCACCTTCAGCTCTCAGCCCTCCCAATCCCTTCCCTGGTCGGCCTGCCCCACCCCACGTGCACCTCACACCTCCATAGTCCCAGGACTGGCCCCTCCTGGGCACTTTGCCAATCCCCGCAGGCCTGGGAAACCAGGAGTCCCACCCCGAGGTTCAAACCCCAGACCCAGGACTCAGGCACGGTGGGGCCCCTTGTAAGCCCCCAGATCTCTAAATCCTTGGGGATCTCAAACATTCCAGTCCCCCTCTGACCTGAAGCCCAAAGTCTCCTTCCAGGTTAAGAAACCAAATGTCCGGACCCCCATAACCCTCCTACTAGGACCCCCTCCCCTGCCATTTCACAATCTTGACTATAGAAAGAACAAGCTAAGGAGGAGCCCTTGCAGCAATGGGAAGGGGAGTTAGACTTGGGGAAGGACTTTCCTTCTGCAGAGGTGAGGGAATTACGATACACCCTGCCCCCTACTCTAAGGGTGGCCTTGTCAGAGATGGGACAAGTGAGGACATTAGCAATTACTGGAGATTACTGGAAGGAGGGGTGTGTGTGAAATCTGAAACCCTCCAGCCTCCAACAAGCAGTATCCCTGCTGAGGGTCTCTAAAAACAATTAAACCACTGAAGTTCAGTCGGGAGGGGTAAGGATCATGAATAGAGATGGGGGTGGATATTGACCCCTCTCCTGACAATGCCGTTGCTCACATCTGATCTCAGGCTCCAACTCTGACCCCATCTGGGCCCCCATCTCTCTGAGCCCCAACTCTCACCCACCTGTTATTACAGGTTCCCAAACCATGTTTCATCTCTGAGCACCTCCATCTCTTAACTTTGAGCCCCAATCCCTATTTCTGACTCTTAGGTCGCCACCCCAAAGATGCTTATCCCCCAATCCCAATTCTGATTTCTACCCCAGAACCCCCATCTTTAACTATATTCTATCCCTGAGCTCCCACCTCAGACTTTCCTTAATGGTGACCTTTTTCTCCCATCTCTTAGCTCCGGTCTTTGGAACCCCATTTCCTAATCCCCCAGCTCTGTCCCCTATCCTGGAACTCGGGTTCCTATCTTTGTTTTTTGGTTTTGGTTTTTTCATTTTAATCCCTTGGATTTTGGGTCCCCAACACCCAGTCTTCACGTTTAAACTATGACCTGCCCCTTGCCTAAATTTTTCCGTTTGAGCCCTCGCTCCAACCAGCCTAAACCGCACTCCCACGCCTCGTCCCCCATCCCTGACTCCTACACCTGGTCTGCGTGTCTCTAGTTCCTCCGCTCCTCAACTGTAGTTGGGGCCCCCTTTTGATCCCACACCCCATCCTTGCCCCCCATTCACGCTCGCACCCTGATTCCTGCCCCCCACTTCCCGCTCCGCCATCCCCGTGGACACACCTCGCCCGCCTCCGGGTAGTAGCTCCACTCGGCCAGGTCATGGGCCTCCATCTTCACCGAGCCCAGCATCCCCCGGGCCTGCGCCCCCTCCCGCCCCCGCTCCGGCCCGGGGGGAACCGAGCGCTTCAGATCTCTCAGCCGGCACGGCCCGAGTTCCGACCGGTGCCCGCCCGTCCGACCGCCCGGGGTCCCAGCCGTCCTGGGCGCCGCGGGAGGCGGCCACGCTTTATAGCTGGGACACCCCCGCCCCCCGCCCTCTCCCGCCCCGGGCTCCCCTCCCGCCTCCCCGAGGGCGGCGCGCTCGGACTGGGGCGCCCCCTGCGGGATTGCGCGGAGACAGACCTCAGGCGCCGGGAGCCGCAGCCCGGGGCCACGAGAGCTGGAGGTGGCTGGAGAGAGGGAGCTACGGGTGGGAGACACTGCCGATGCTAAAGGCCCCAAGGGCAGAGTTCTGGGGCTCTTCTACGCCAGCGGGTTTCATCACCTCGACAGGAGAAGGCGAATAGCCAGAGCCCAGCATGACCGCGGCGGAGGAGAGGGGCCTCAGAGCGCAGTGGACTCCAGAGGTCAGTATATGCTACCATAAGGACCGTAAGAGACCCTCGAACCCCCATTCCCATTGGACGGACAGGAAGACTGAAGCTTCCGACAACTGGAAATGCTCCAGACTGCGTAAATGGTCAGGACCTAAGGTGGACGGGATCGGGGACTCTGCTTAGACTCCACTGGGGCAACAGACCACCTCCAGGACCTAGGAGCTTAGTCACCCGGACTCTCCACCCTCTCTAACACCAGCCGTCCAGGGACTCAGAACAACCGTGAACTCCATTTCCCAGAAGCCTCTACCTCCCTTTCCGTCCAGTGCCTCTGCTAAGGGACTACATTTCCCTTAAGGCATGGCGTTCAAAGGCCGGAAATGAAAGGCATCCCGGCGTCGTCGGGCGGAGGGCGGAAGGCCTCTCGCGCCGCAGGAGGTAGGGGCGGGGTCGGGCCGCCGTGTGGACTCCATTTCCCGGCGGCCCTGTGTGCGCGGCGCGTGCGCAGTGTCCCGGCGGCGAACGGAAGATGGCGGCGGCGGCGTCTGTGAAGAGGCGCTGCTGAGGGGGCGCGAGGGGGACGGAGGCCGGCGCCGCGGTGAGCGGGGGGCGGCGTGGGGGCCCGGGAACGAAGGGGGGAGGGACTCTGAAGCGGCAGGGGCGCTGGCCGGCGGGTTGGGGCGCTGCGAGGAAAGGGGAGCAGTGACGTTCGGGACCCCAGTTTCTTCCCCAGCTCAGGACCCTCCCGTGGCTTCCCAGTGCCCTCAGGGCAAAGTTCCAACGTGGCCCTCAAGGCGCGTCCGCCCCGCCGGCCCCGGCTCGGCCTCTCTGCTCGTTCCTCACTTCGCACAGTTGCACTAGCCTTCCGGTTCCTCAAACTCGCCATGCGCCTTTCCGCCTCAGGATTTTTGCACATGCCGTCCCCTTTGCCCGCAACATCCTTTTACCCATTCTGCCTGGCTAACTCCCATTCATCTTTCGGGTCTCGGCATCAACGTCACTTCCTCTGCGAAGGCCTCCTTTCCCGCCCTCCGTCCCGAAATCCGCCTGTTAAACGCTCTCATAGGTCCTTGTCCCTTTCCTTCATGTCACATGTGGTCTGATTTATCATTGGACCTTTATTTGTGCGGTTTTTCGATTAGGTCCTTGACCGTGAACCCCACGGGGACAAGAGTATGTGTTGGTCATCGCTGTGTTCCTAGCACAGCGCTGGTCGCACTGAAGACGCCTGGTTAATGTTCGTTGAATGAATGAAAGATACTCCTGGGGTTACTCCGTACATGAGGGGTGGCGTCATAGCCCCAAGTGGGAGTGGGGCAGTGGTACTCCATAAGGAGTACACGGGGAGGGAAGGGGAAACAGGGGTTGTTGGTAATAGCAAAAAGACTGCAAGCACCCCAGGTGTTCTTCAGTAGGGAGACTGGCAGAAAAAAAGCTGATAACATCCACATTATAAAATACTATGCAACTATTAAAGGGAGTGGGGGGTTGGGGGAAGGGAATGAAGAAAATGTCTCTACATTGATATAGAGAGTGGGCTCCAGGATATATTAAGTGAAAACAAACAAAAGAGAAGGCCATGCTAATTATATGCTCCCTTTTTACAAAAGAAAGGGAAATGTGTATAGACCTTGTTTTTTTGTTTTGTTTTGTTTTGTTTTTTAAGGATAAACCAAGAAGTAGAAGAGGAAGAACACAGGGTTAAAAGAAAAAAAAAAAAAAAAGCTAGATCTCAATCTATTATTGTCATGGAGAGAGTGGAAAAGTTGGAAAGGTTCATCAGGAAAAGGTTCATTATGTTCTGATAAGGGACTGGAGAATGCTGGTTGTCAGGTGACCGTGCCCCTTGGCTTGCTTGAACAGACCTGGGGTGGAGAAGGAATGGCTTTCAGAGAGGCAGGACTGCATGGTGGTGAGGAGGATAGATTCTGCAGTCATACTGCTGGGTCCGCATCTTAGAAGCTGTGAGCCTTCAGTCAAGTGACTTTACCTCCCTTGCCTTCAGATTTCCTCATCTGTAAAATGGAGATTAAAAATAGTACCTGCCTCCAAGAGTTGGTGTTGGGAGCTTTAAATAAGTTAACATGTGTGTTAGAATTGTGCCCGGCACATATGCTTAAATATTAGTTACTATTTTTCAAGCATTCTAGAGCCAAAGGGTGGGGATACTAAGTCTAGGGATTGGGGGAGCCCTTTGGCACTCACTCAGATATTTACGGAGCACTTACTAGGTGCCAAGCACTGTTCCACGCTGGAGATCTAAAAAGTGAACAGACGCACACAAATCCTGGCCTTCATGGAGCTTGTAAATTTGTAGTATGTTGATGGTAATAAAGGCTGTGTAGAAAAATAGAGTAACACAGATGGAGAGGGAGAAGGAATTGACACTTGAAATAGGGTAGTGACGGAAGAGCTGGAGCCCAGAGACCCTAGAGGAAAGTGAGGGCAGAGGTAGAAGGGGCCTTTCATACAAGGTGTTCTAGGCCTTGGTGAGGGTGATGGCATGGACACTAAGCAAGATGTGGCTGTGACAGGTGGCAGGAAGACCAGGAAGGAGGCTGTTGGATACTCATTCAGTCAGCAGACATCTGGTGAATAACTACTGTATTGCAGTATATTACATTCCTTTTAAAAGGTGCATCTTTTTTGCCCTCCTCAAATGGTTGTTAACAGTTTATGCAACATCCTTCAGATCTTTTCAGGGGAACATAAAAATAGTAGCTGTACTTATCTTATGTTTATTTTGTATACTAACTCATCTACTCCTCAGAATAGTCCTGGGAGGTAAACACTGTTGCCATCCCTGTTTTTTGTTTCGTTTTTTTTTTTTTTTAAGATTTATTTATTTGAGAGCGAGAGCATGAGAGGGGGAAGGGTCAGAGGGAGAAGTAGGCTCTCCACTGAGCAGGGAGCCCGATGTGGGACTCAATCCTGGGACTCTGGGATCATGACCTGAGCCAAAGGCAGACTCAGCCACTCAGGTGCCCCATCCCTCTTTTATAGAAAAGGAAACAGACCCAGTTCATTCTGTGTCTTCATACACAAATCTTACAAAAATGGATTGAATTGCTATTTTCTTTGATGCCATAGGCTGTTGCAGACAGCTTTTTATAATAAAACATTGAGACCTACCAGATTTTTTTTTTTTTTAATTTGAGAGAGAGAGAATGAGAGAGAGAGAGTACATGAGAAGGGGGAGGATTAGAGGGAGACGCAGGCTCCCCGCCGAGCAGGGAGCCCGACGCGGGACTCGATCCCGGGACTCCAGGATCATGACCTGAGCCGAAGGCAGTTGCTTAACCAACTGAGCCACCCAGGCGCCCCTGAGACCTACCAGATTTATTTTACTGTTTTCCCTCCTCTTCTGGTTTTTGGTTTATCTTTTCATTTTTTTAAATATATATGTGTATGTAGGTATATATATATATATACATATATATATATGTATATATATGTGTGTGTGTGTTTTGTAAAAAGGGAGCATGCAGCAAACATTGTCTTCCCCTTCGCATGTTTTCAGTGAATATATGTTGGAATCCACTGTTTATCAATGTATAGAGATTTTCATTTTCTCATCCCTCATTTTTTTTTTAAGATTTTATTTATTTATTTATTTGAGAGAGAGAGACAGAGGTAGCAACAGAGAGAGCGAGAGAGAGTATGAGCGGGGAGGAGCAGGAGAAGCAGGCTCCTGCTGAGCAAGGAACCCAATGTGGGACTCGATCCCAGGACCCTGGGATCATAACCTGAGCCAAAAGCAGACGTTTAACCCACTGAGCCACCCAGGCACCCCCATCCTTTTTACAGTTGCATAGTATTTTATTATGTGGATTTATCATGTTTTTTCAGCCAGTCTTCCTGTTTGAGAACACTTGGGTTGCTAATAGTCTTTTGCTGTTAGGAATAATGCTGTAGTTGATCCTTATTAAATAGTTTTGCCAAGTGTGACTCTGGGACAGATGCCCAAAAGTCTTCCCTTCCCCTCTCCCCTTTTTAAAAAAACAACTCCATAGTATTCCATTTATTTTAACTAGGCCTTTTCTGATGTGTTGAATACTTAGCATGTAGGACTCTGACTGGCGTTCCTCAGAGCTGTGTTGTAGAAAGCCTGCTGTCATGTCTGGTCCCGAGTACAGCCCAGATGGCAAGACGAGGCCCTGAAACCAGCAAGGTGTCTGCTGTGTGTTCATTTATTCAGTCATTCGGCAGATGTTTGTGGCCAGCCTGCTATGTGCAAAGTCCTGGAGGTGGGGCCTAGCACTCCACAAGGGACTGCCTCCGGCCTGGGAGACATTCGTCTCTCCCAGATTATAACCCCTATATACATGCATAGTCTGAGACAGAGCCTGGATGGGAGAGGGGCTTCAGAAGACCCAACAGGGGCAGGACAGAATGGAAAGGAGGGTCGCGCCCTTTGTGGACGCAAAGTAGGGTGAAGGTCCACCCTATCCACGGGGCCCCAGGGCTTGATGGGTCCTCTTTTCTTCCAGGAAGTACCGGACAGCAGCCATGGCAGGCAGCAGTGGGGATAGTGTCACTCGGCGGAGCGTGGCGTCACAGTTCTTCACACAAGAGGAGGGCCCGGGCATCGATGGCATGACCACCTCAGAGAGAGTGAGCCTGGAGAGAAGGGCATGGAATGGGGAGGCACAGCCCGTGTCTTTAGGGCAGTCCACCCCCGGGTGCAGAGCCCAGGGGTGCCAGAGGGGCTGGGCGGGTGAAGCTAGCGCCATCCCCTGCCTCTCCCCCTCCTTCCAGGTGGTGGATCTCCTGAACCAGGCAGCACTGATCACCAATGATTCAAAGATCACAGTACTCAAGCAGGTGAGGGTCTGGGGTGATGCTGGGCTGAGCAGCCCAAGGGGAGAGGCTGGGAACATGTGAAAAAGAAGACACTGGTATAACGCTAGTGTCCACCTTTAAGCATTTAGGATATGCTTGCTGTGGTGCCCAATGCTGTACAGACATGCTCTCATTTAATTCTCACAAAAGCTCTGTGAAGCAGGGTAATTTGGTCCCCAGTTTCTATAGAAAGAAGCAGAGTCTCAGAACTTAAAATAATGAGCCTCAGGTCAGTCTGCTAGGAGCTGGCTGAACTAGGACTTGAATGCTGGATTCCAGCTTCAAATCCTATGCTCTTCATCCTTGTATTTCCTCTCTGCCTGGTTTCCGTCTAGTGGGGAAGACATGCAGGTCACCAGACAGTGGGAACAGAGTGGGCAGGCCTGGGATGGAGGAACCCAGCTTGCTGTGGGAGCCTCGAGGGGGCTGCTGCCCCCGCCTGGGGGTGGGGAGTCAGAGGGCTTTCCGGAAGAGGGGACATCGGAGCTGAGACCTGGAGGACGAGGAGAGAAGCAGGCTAAGTGAGAGAGGGAGAGTGTCTCGAGTGGAGTGGAGGGCACAATAGATTATGCAAAGGCAAAAGAAAACAGGAAGAATTGGAGGGAAGGGGCCACGTGCAGTTCAGACCGGGAGGCAGGTGAAGTTCAGGGGTCAGGGGGGTCAGGTCGCCTGGGTGAGAGCCCTAGTTCTGCTGCTTGCTCAGCGTGTACAGCCTGTAGCCTTGGGTAGCTGACTCAACCTCTTAGCAGTGGGAGCCGGGCCTGTGCTGGCACCGGGCTTTTATGAGAAAGTCTGTGGGAAGGGCTTATTCCAAAGAGCCGGGCAAGTCTAAGGGCATCAGAGACGGGTTCTCACTGTCATGAAATGCCTGCTGAATTGTGGCAGTGACTGGGGAGTAGAAACAGGAGGAGAGTGGAGAGTTGATGGATGAGCCTCAGGAAGGAATTCCTGCAGCACTCCCCTCTTCTTTAGCCCTCCTTGTGTGTCACGTGCTCACTACCGACCAGGACCTTACGCCTTATAGGATCTTCTTACTAAAGCTTCACAAGAGCCCTGAGTTGGTGTTTAAGATCCCCATTTCGTAGAAGAGCAGACAAAGTCGGAGGAAGCCACTTGCCCAGGCCGTGGTTGGGAGTGGCAGAGCCAGATTTGAACTGAGTTTATCTGCTGCCTGCCTCCATGCTGTTTTCTCCTACACGCTCCTGTCTGTACTGATTGGAGCCTGGTTTTATATGTGTGGCCCTCCTCCTCATCCCCAGTGTCCTTCCAGGTCCAGGAATTGATCATCAACAAAGATCCTACACTACTAGACAACTTCCTGGATGTGAGTGACCAATGGGAGAGAAAGGGTGTGGGTATAGGGGTAAGGGGATGGATCCTGGTACAGCCCTGACCCGCCTTCCTGATGTTGGCAGGAGATCATCGCTTTCCAAGCGGACAAGTCGATCGAAGTGCGCAAATTTGTCATTGGCTTCATCGAGGAGGCATGGTATGGGGTGACGCAGGGAGCCCCTGGGAGCACCCCTGGTGGAGATAGCCTCTTCAGCTCCCCGCCTGGCCCTGCCCTCTGCTTCTTGGACCCATTTTCCCTCCCATGCACACTGATTCCTCAGCAAATATTTAATAAGGTTGAAGTCTTAGAGTCATTCATGATTGCTCTGCTTCTCCCACACTTCATATCTGTGTCATCAGTAAGGACTGTTGGCTCTACCTTCAAAATTTAAACAGCATCTGACCATCTTTCAACCACTTCCTTGGCTGTTAGGCTGCTCCAGGCCACCGTTACCTCCCACCTAGGTGGCTCCAGTGGCCTTCTGTCTGGTTACCCGGTTTCCCCTCTCTCTCTTCTGTTTAATTGAAGTAAATTCACATACCATAAAATTAACTATTTTTAAATGAACAATTCAGTGACGTTTAGCACGTTTACCCATCTAGTTCCAATGCATTTTTATCCTCCCCAAAGGAAATACCAGACCTGTGCTCTGCTTCCTCTCTCACAGTAGCCAGAGTGATCCTCTCGGCTCTCCCCAGCTCTCAGAGCTCCACTGGCCCACTGGCTCACTTAGATCGAAACCCAGACTTCTCCCCCTCACCTCATCTTCTGGTGCCCTCCCTGATCTTCACCCACATCCTCTGGCCTCCCTGTTCCTCAAAACACACTGTTCTCTCAGCTTACTGTACCCGCAAGGGATGCTCACCCCCAGGGAGCCCCCAGCTCACTCCTTCACTTGACTCTGGTCTTCCTCAGCCAGCCTTTCCTGGCTCTGCCAGTGCAGCCCCCCACCTCTGGCATACTATCTGCACTGTTCTTTATGGTGTCCTCACTAGCCGGAATGACCTTGATGCTTGTCTTCCCCACAAAAATGTCAGCCCCCCGAGGGCAAGCCTTCTCTGTATTGTGGACCGCTGTATGCCCATGCCTAGGACGGTGTTGGCACATGGGAGGCACTGAATACGTATTTGTTGAACAAGGATTTCACTGTAGTGGTGACCACATGGGAAGCTTACTCTGCCATGCGCTATGTTAGGTCCCCTCCTCTGTTTTCACCTGAAACTTTCACAGCAGCCTTGGAAAGGGAGGCTTTGTTATCCTCCTTTTAAGGAAAGGGAAACTGAGGCTCAGAATGATAAAGTGATTCATTCAAGCTGAGTTATTTGTTCATTCAACATTCATCAGATGCTTTGTGACTCAGGAAATAAAATAGCCCCTAAATAGTGACTGTTTTCTCTTTGTCGGGCATTATATTAAATGCTTTACCTAGTTTGTTATGTACTTAGATCTTCAAAAATAACACCATGGATAAGTTATGTGGCCCATTTATCACAAGACAAAACTGTGACTCATAGAGGCGAAGTGAGTTTCTTAAGGCCAAAAAGCCAGTGTGTGTCAGGGCTGGGATTTTAACCCATTTCTGTAATGCTATTGCCCAAATTCGTAATCTCCACCTTTTACTGGGAGAATTTGTGGTAAATTTCAATATATGTTCAACAGGTATGTGCCAGGCATTTGTGTCTCAGGCTGTAGGAATACAACAGTGAGTAAATACAGATACTGTTTCTGACTTCACGTAGCTGGCAGTTGAGTTTCTTTTTTCTTTTTTCTTTTTTTTTTTTTTTTAAGATTTATTTATTAGAGCATGTGAGCGGGGGGGAGGTGGTGGGGAGGGGCAGAGGGAAAGAGAGAATCTCAAGCCCTGCCTCAGGGCTCAATCCCATGACCCTGAGATCATGATCTGAGCCGAAATCAAGAGTTGGCCGCTTAACGGACTGAACCACCCAGGTGCCCCGAGTTTCATATTTTTTGACTGATTAGCTTAATATTTAACTTCAGATTATAGAATGTTGTAAAAATTATATTCATGATCTGAGCTCTAGGTGTGGCCTTCTTGAATTTTTTTAATTCATCAAACAAATAGGTATTTCATTCTTCAACAAAAATGAGACTCTGCTTGTATGACTAGAAAGGGTCCCCCACCTTCAGAGCCCTCGGGACTGAGGTAAACAAATTAGTGAACAAAACTAGGGGTTACATAAAACAAAGTGCTTAAAGGTAATGACAGCTAATATTTCCGAATGCTTCCTATACTGTTCTAAGTACTTTACAAGTATTGTTGCAGTGTTCACAACAAGCTACTACAAGGGAAGTACTATCCTAAATGAGACAGTTGGCTTGTCCATTTGTCTGGCTGTGCTGCCCCTCATGTGAACAGCAGGGCCCTACTAGAGTAAAAGAGTGGGCATTTGCAGGACTAACCCAGAGTGAGGGTTTATGGGTGGCTATGTCCGAAGATGCCAGACATTGTTCTCAGTTTCTGGACGTGCTGACAAACGAGACAGATGCAGTCCCTGACTTCCCCCCCACCCAACTCCAGTCTCCTGACAACACCTGACCGGCTCCCATCACATACCCCAAGACCACTTTGACCTTGACCTTTTTTCTCTATCCCCCAGCAAGCGAGACATTGAGTTACTGCTAAAACTGATCGCAAACCTCAACATGCTCTTGAGGGATGAGAATGTGAATGTGGTGAAGAAGGCCATCCTCACTATGACCCAGCTCTACAAGGTGGCCCTGCAGGTGAGTGCTCCTTCCCACCTGGGAGCATCCTGATCTGACAGGTCTCATTTATAGCTTTTGTTGGGACACAGGGGCAGGTCTGTTAAACCAGGGACAGATCAAATTCTTTACAGGCAAGATGTGCTGTTGATCTCTGGGAACAGACAACAAAGGGATCTAATGTCCTAATGGTCAGGGAATCGCCATTAATCCATCCTTCCATCCATCCATCCATTCATGCGCTTAACAAACATTCCCTGAGTACTTCCTCTGTGACTCAGATGGGTTGGGTCCTGCCTTCATGGTGCTCACGGCCCAGTGAGGGAGGTAGATGCTTATCAAAGAATCACAGAAATCTTAATTTTGTACCGAGGTAAGTGCTGTAAGGAAAAGCACCCACTGTGGTTTCATTAGCATTAATGAAATAAATGAATCCGTTTACTCTCGGCCACCACGTTGTGAGGGCAGTATTGTTATTCCTGTGTCTTAAGATTTGAGCCTCTTCACTCTGGGTTGTCACTGTCTGTGAACCTCATGAGGGCAGAATCAGACTTGGTCGTGGTCACCCCTGGGTCTTGTCCCCAGTGTCATCTAGCACGGGGCCTGGGGCAGAGTTGTAGCTCAGTACATGTTTCTCAAAGGAATGTATTCATCGTCATTATGGGTCTCTGGGTAGTGATAGAGTTGGCAGTTGATGTCTTGTCCCCATCTCTCTGTCTCCGTTCTTCCCTGGCCCCCTCGCAGTGGTTGGTAAAGTCACGAGTCATCAGTGAGCTCCAGGAGGCCTGCTGGGACATGGTGTCTGCCATGGCTGCGGACATCATTCTGTTGCTGGATTCTGACAATGACGGGATCCGCACCCACGCCATCAAGTTTGTGGAGGGCCTCATCGTCACCTTGTCGCCCCGCATGGCTGACTCGGAGGTGCCCCGACGCCAGGAGCATGACATTAGCCTAGACCGCATCCCTCGTGACCACCCCTATATCCAGTACAGTGAGTGCCACCCATCAGCCCATCCCATTGGTCAGTCACTAACTACTCTGACTCCCTTCCTCCCTCTTTCCCTCCCCCTTCTCTTTCTTGGTTTTTCATTTCTGGAGATAGTAGAAGACATTGATTAAGAGGGGCGCCTGGATGGCTCAGTCAGTTGAGCATGACTCGGTTTTGGCTCAGGCCATGATCTCAGGGTCATGGGATTGAGCCCATCGGGCTCCATGCTCAGCACAGAGTCTGCTTGAGATTCTTTCCCGTCCTCCCCTACTCCTGCCCCAGGTGCGCACACGCACACTCACTCTCTCTGAAATAAATAAATAAACAAACAAATAAAAATAAATAAATAAATAAATAAATAAATAATCGATCGACCGACATTGGTTAAGAGCCCTGATGCTAGGTTCTCATCCCAGCTTCACCGCTTATTATGTGAACTTGGGCAGGTTACTTCTCTCTGACCTTCATTTCCTTTTTTGTAAAGTAGGTGATAGTATTACCCCTTTCATGAGTTTGTCATGAGGTTCCATGAGGATGTGAGCACTTAGTAAGTGGTAGCTAGTTTTAACTGATTTTTAAGATTTATTTCTTTGAGAGAGAGCATGAGCATGAGTGGGGGGAGGGGCAGAGGAGAGAATCTTCAAGCCGACTCCTCACTGAGCAGAGCCCAAAGCAGGGCTCATTCTCATGACCCATGAGATCAAGACCCCAGCCAAAACCAAGAGTTGGACACTTAACCAACTGAGCCACCCAGGTGCCCCATTTTTTAAAATTTTCATTTATTTATTTATTTTTAGGGAGACAGAGTGTGTGTATGTGCAAGTGGGGGTAGGCAGAGGGAGAGGGAGAAAGAGAATCTTAAGCAGGCTCCACACCCAGCACGGAGCCCAAGGCAGGGCTCAGTCTCACGACCCCGAGATCATGACTCAAACCGAAATCAAGAGTCACCTAGGCACCCGTTAATGGTTTTCTTAATTGCAAATTATAAGCATAGTACATGTACACTACTGAAGTATCAAGCAAAGCATACAGAGGGGTGTAAAGGGAAAATACCACCCCCCAGTCCTACTTTCCAGAGATAAACAGTACTAAGAGTATGTTTCTTTCCAGACCTTTCTTAGGCAGGAATGGACATTTTGTATATATGTATGTTCATAGAGCCTGCGATTGTTGGCTTTTCTTTTTTATGAAGACTTTTTTTTTTTTTAAAGATTTTATTTATTTATTTGAGAGAGAGAATGAGATAGCACGAGAGGGGGGAGGGTCACAGGGAGAAGCAGACTCCCCGCTGAGCAGGGAGCCCGATGCGGGACTCCATCCCGGGACTCCAGGATCGTGACCCGAGCCGAAGGCAGTCGCTTAACCAACTGAGCCACCCAGGCGCCCTTTTATGAAGATTTTATTTATTTATTTGTCACAGAGAGAGCGAGAGCACAAGCAGGGGAAGTGGCAGGCAGAGGTAGAAGCAGGAGCTGCTGAGCAAGGAGCCCGATGCTGGGCTCAATCCCAGGACCCTGGGATCATGACCTGACCAAAGGCAGACGCTTATCCGACTGAGCCACCCAGGTGCTCCTCCAGTATGTTTTTGCATAGAAAATGCCAAGGAAGGTATCCACCAAAGTTGTTAAGGGTTAACTTTTGGCGACCAGATCAAGGAAAGTGGTGGTACAAACTACTTTCAGTGCTTTGTCTATGTGTACGTATGCATATCTACATATTTAAAGTTTTATCTCAACATCACTCATATCATCAGATTCCTATAGTTGGATATTTAAAATCATTTCTAGTCTTTCACTGTTGGAACCCCATGCTTTGAGCATCATCTCTTAATTTTTCTTTTCTTTTTTTTTTTTTTTCTTAATTAAGCTCCATACCCAATGTGGGGCTTGAACTCATGACTCTGAGATTAAGAGTTGCATGCTCTACCGACTGAGCCAGCCAGCCACCCCTAAATTTTTATATTCATTAATCGTCTATCTCATAGGACTCCTCAACCACTAGATTTTCTGTTTTTTCAGCCCTTCCGAGCCATCGTGTAAGAATCTTTCTCCTTTTGGCCCTAAAGTCTGCTCTCTCCAGAGGCCAGGGAGAAAGGCCCCTGCTAACTGGTACTCTTCTCTCCCTCATTAGATGTGCTGTGGGAAGAAGGCAAGGCAGCCTTGGAGCAGCTGCTCAAGTTCATGGTGCACCCCGCCATCTCCTCCATCAACCTGACCACGGCGCTGGGCTCCCTTGCCAACATCGCCCGCCAGAGACCCATGTTCATGTCAGAGGTGATCCAGGCCTATGAAACCCTGCATGGTAGGTTGGTCCTCTCCCTTCCCACTCTCCGCTGGCCAGTCTGCTCTGTCCAGAGAAAATGTGAGCTAGGTAGCAGATCCCTGAGGGATTCATCAGTCTAGTAGGTCTGGACATAGGAAGCATGCTCTAGATTAGACAGGAATCTTTCGGTTGCATGTGACAGAAAGCTGGTTCAAAGCTGTCTTTAATATTAAGGTATGTGTGGGTGAAATGACATGATGTCTGCGAAATACTTTCCTGCACCCCAACAACCAAAAAAGAAAGCAGAAGGGAAAGTGTTGATGGGTACCTGGTGATTTGTTATAGTCTTTTCTCTACTTTCATGCATGTGTGAAAACTGAAATGTCCAGGCTCGAAGTGTGAATATGAACAGATCGTGGATCTGTCTCCCATTTCTTGGCTCTTATTTTCTCCTTGTTGGCTTTGTTCTGTTCTGTGTCTCTTTCCTTGGGGTAACAAAGATGGCCCCCGATAGCTCCAGGCTTCCATTCTATCCACTTGGCAACCCCAGGGGACAGAGTGTTTCCTTCCCCATCATTCTAGCAAAAGTCCAAAGGCTGATGCCCATTGTTCCTGATTGGCTGAGCAGACATTGGTAGCTTATCTCCGAACCAATCACAATGGCCAAGGGATTGCATTGTTCTGAGTGGCCCTGAGTCTCTTGCCCACTTGGACTGAGAATGGAGCCGGGGTGGTTCCCTCAAAGGAAAATAGGAGCATTGTTGGCTGAGGAAGGAGGGAAGGATGCTGGGCAGGCAAAATTACAGGCATCCTCTTTCTCTGTGGAACAGGGAAGGCTTGTTCATCAAGGTGACTGTTAGACACTGGACAATCATTCTGGTGGCAGGACCAGCGAGGCGCACTGTTGGGGCCGTTCAGTTGGGACATTGTGGAGGTGAAGGTAGTGATGATAGCCTTCCCCAGGGGAGGCACACTGGAATTTCCAGACCAGAGATGTGGGGAGATGAGCCTTTACATTTAATCAAAGGAAGGGTGAGCTTCCTTTGTTTTAAGGTTGACTAATCCTGATGGAGACCTTTTGAGGGTTTTAAGCATCAGCTTGTACAGGGGGAAGGCTACATACACAGTAGATCCGAGAACAAAGGAACTTTTCTAGGAGGTTCTTGCCACCACCGCCCAAGCTGGGGCTTGGGCTGTGAGACGAGCAGGGACACGCGGGCTGTGTCCACAGAACAAAGCTCCTGCTTCTTTCCTCACAGCCAATCTGCCCCCGACGCTGGCCAAATCTCAGGTGAGCAGTGTGCGCAAGAACCTCAAGCTGCACCTGCTGAGTGTCCTGAAGCACCCAGCCTCCTTGGAGTTTCAGGCCCAGATCACCACGCTGCTGGTGGACCTGGGCACACCCCAGGCCGAGATCGCCCGCAATATGCCCAGTGGCAAGGATGCCCGCAAGCGGCCCCGAGATGACTCGGATTCCACGCTCAAGAAGATGAAGCTAGGTGAGCTGAGGAGCTGAGCCAGGCCTGGCCAGAGGTGGTGGCAGGGACTGACCATGTTTACAGTATTCAGTTACTTACATTAAATTATGAGTTTGATTTGTATTAGTTAATATTATATTGTAAATTACAGTATATAGATATGACAAAGAAGGTGATATCAAAATAGAATTAATGAAGTGTGCAATATACATAAAAGTAATGATGAATTACTTAAATCTTGCAGAAAGGAATGGAATGAAAAGTCTCCCTCTTACTCCTCTCCCCAAAAGTAACCACTCCCCTATAGTAACACTTATGTTTTCTTTCAGAAATACCTGAGTTCTCCTTTCCTTTGTTTCCTTTATAATTGGATTTTCTTTCTGAAGTAATTTCTTTTTTTTTTTAAGATTGATTGATTGATTTTAGAGAGAGAGCCCCAGGGTGGGGCGGGAGGAGGGGCAGGAAGAGAGAGAGAGAAAGAAAGAATCCTCAAGCAGATGCCCACTAAGCGCAGAGCCACTTGCGAGGCCTGATCTCACGACCTGAATCAAAACCAAGAGCTGGGTACTTCACCGACTGAGCCACCCAGGCGCCCTGAAGTAATTTCTTGATGGTTGTATTATTTTGTCAATAGTGTCAACCACGGCAGCCCTCCTTAATCCACAACTTTTTTTTTCTGAATCACTGATGTTTGTTTCCAGAATGTTTATGAGAGAATTGGATTTTTTAATTATTATTTTTAAAAATAAGGGATTTTTTTTTAATTTTATTTTTTTAAAAGATTTTATTTATTCATCTGAGACACAGAGATAGAGAGAGAGCATGAGCAGGGGGAGAGGCAAAGGGAGAGGGAGAAGCAAGCTCCCCGCTGAGTCAGGAGCCCGATGTGGGGCTCGATCCCAGGACCCTGGGATCATGACCTGAGCCGAAGGCAGACGTTTAACCATCTGAGCCACCCAGGCGCCCCAAGGAATTTATTTTGATACAAGGAGTGAGGTAGAGATCTACTACCTTCTTCCATAATTGAGCATGCAAAGCAGAGTTTCTATACCTTAATATGTTTAGTAGTCATCTTAGAGCTCCTTCCATATCTGCACATAGATACCTACTACATCCTTTTAATGGTGGAATAATAGTCTATAGTGCACGTAGATTGCTTTAACCAGTCCTCCTGTTGATGGACATTTGTGTCTTTTTTTTTTTTTTTTTAAATAATCTCTGTAAAGATTGCTATAGTATAAGAGTCTTGAGTGCATGTCCAGTTACAGGACGGATTCCTAGTAGTGGGGTTGGTGCATTTAAAGCTGTTTTTTTGCCCACCTTTTTTATTGTTCTGTTTCCTCAAATGTTTTATTTTGAAGTCATTTTGGACGTGCGGACAAGTCACAAGAATAGTCCTGAAAGCTCCTGCATACCCCTGATGAGGCGAGGCTCACATGTTTCATTCAGTTGTCGCACCCCTTTGGCCTCCCTAATCCGTTCTGCAGCATTCCTCTGCTTCATGACCTTGCCATTGTGAAGAGTCCAGGACTACTGTTGGGTGAAATGTCCCCCTGTTTGGGCTCGTCTGCTCTGGCTTCTTGACTGCATCCAGGTTCTGCACTTGGGGCAGGGACGCTGCAGAGTTGATGCCCTGACCGCCTCTGTGTGGTGTCAGGAGGCACATGATACCAATTTGTCACCTTATTGGTGATGGGAGTGTTGATCACTTCGTTGAAATAGTGTCTCCCAGTTTTCTCTAGTATCAGGTGCACTTTTCCCCATTGTAAATACGAAGTTGAGGGAGATACTTGTACTCTGTAAAACTACCTGTTTCCCTTGACTTTGACCCGGTGGTTTTAACATCTGTTATTGCTCTAATGAGCTTTCCTTCTACATTTGTTAGTTGGCATTCTGTAAGGAAGAGCTTTCTTCTCCCTACTTTATTATCAGTTGCAGTTGTGGATTCTTACTCTCTGGATTGTAATCCATTACTCTCGGTACTCATTTTGTGGCTCACATTGCCTCATACTGAGCCAAGGGGAGCCTTTGAGCTGGCTCCGATGACCCTTTGATGTGTCCTGTTAGTTTTTTTGAGCATTTCTTATTTTCTGGCACAACAAGATGTTCTGGACTCTTCTTGTACTTTCCTTACCCCAGCCTGGGAATCAGCCTTTTCCGTAAGGAGCCCTGGTTTCTTTTAAGCAGGGAGTAGTTTCAGAAACCGAGATCTGAGCACTGGATGTGCCCGTTGCTACTGGGTGCACGGACATTCTTGATTGCCGTTGCCAAACTGTTTTCCAAAAAAACTGCACGACCATACACACCCCCACTGGTGTGTGAATGCCCATGACCCCACTCTTCCCAGCCCTGGATGTTCCATAAACCCGCTAGGTATAAACGGTATCCCTGGTTTAGATTCGCTTTCTTGCACATGTTGGAGTCAGGCTGTGTGTTGTTTTACATTTATTAGCCATTTGCATGTCTTTGAAGTGCCCATTCTGTTCAGCCTTTTGTAACTAAATTATATGTGCCCTTGCTCTTCTTGGTTAATGCAGGGTATCAGCTTTCTGTTACGTGCATTGCAAACTTTTTTAAGAGACTGAGTAACAGGGGCACCTGACTGGCTCAGTCAGTAGAGCATGAGACTCTTGATCGTGGGGTCGTGAGTTCAAGCCCCATGCTGGGCATGGAGCCTACTTTAAAAAAAAAAAAAAGTACCGTATAACATTGCATCGTATTTTTGCCATAATCTACTTAAATCATCATCCTATTAAACATTCCAGCTTCAGGGAACATCTTTATACATAAAGCTTTTTCTCCATACATTGTACCTTCAGTATATATTTATACGAGTTAAGGGTCAATATCTAGAAGTCGATTTGCTGGGTCAAAAGGTGCGCACATTTAGAAGTTGGCACTACGGTTCAATTGCCCTTCCAAAAGGCCATACCGGTGTACCTTTGCACAGTCCTAATTTGCACGGTACTAACAGCTGTCGCTACTGGCCTTTTTATTTTTTTGTCAATCACGTAGGCAAAAAGGCTATCTTACTAGGTTGTCTTTACATTTTCCTGATTCCTGGTGAGGTTGAGCAGTATTTCAAAGATAGAGGTTTTGAAACAATAAAGCTCAGTGAAATTACTAGTTAACCTTTTCACCTTCTTGGAGTTTAGTGTGATCAGCCAGGCTGGTGTGGCTTATTCCCATTTCTCAGATGAGGAGAACAGGGCACAGACAGAAGCAGGTTGTTTCCCCAAAGTCACGCGGTGCTTTGATGACAGAGCACGGCTACAGCCCAGGTCTTCGCCCACTGCACTCTGCTGCTTGCTAAGGCTGCCTGGAGGCAGGGACCCCCTGGGCTCCCTAGGAGGGGAGAGGGCCTGTTGCTCTCTCGGACACCAGCATCTTGTCTCCTTCCCTCTACCAGAGCCCAACCTGGGGGAAGATGATGAGGACAAGGACTTGGAGCCAGGCCCGTCGGGAACCTCCAAGGCCTCAGCCCAGATCTCAGGCCAGTCAGACACAGACATCACAGCCGAGTTCCTGCAGCCCTTGCTGACACCTGACAATGTGGCCAATCTGGTGAGCATGGGTGTGGGCCATTTCCTACAGGGCAAGGAGGAAGGGTTTCTACTCCTTTTCCTATCCTTCACTGCACACTGCCCACCTCTTCCAGATGGCATTAGTCCCAGCACACCTCTCTGTCCCTCTGTTGGGGGGGTGTGGTCCAGTGGGCCCTCTCAATCTTGGATGGACCTTTTCTCTGATCTTTACTCCTTTAGGAGATCCCTTGTCACCACCCCCCAACAGTCCTTCTTTGGATAGTCTTGAGTCCCCATCTGAACCCCCCCACACCTCTCCTTTGAAGGGAGGGTAGATTAACTGGAGAGCAAACCCCATGACTTGTTGGCTAGGTGGTGGGGGATTGGCATTGGTGGGGTGGAATGGCAATGTTTTCCTTAGATTGTCGAAGATACCCTGCTCTACAGTGAAAGAACAGCTGGGTTGAGTTGGTGGTGTGTGTGGGGGGGTGTCTCACATCAGTCCTCGGGCTGTAGCAGCACCCAGACCTTTTCATTGGGTGCTCATGGACAATGCCTCTTCATCAGTCTCCCTCAGCCTTCCCTTCCCTCTGCCTAGAGACTCCACGAGGCTTAGTTGTTGGGTGAATGAAGTGGAATTTTTGTCACCAGGGTAGCAAAAAGGAGTTTTCTGTCCCGCTCAGATCTCTTTGGTGAGCTCCAGGCCTGGAAAGGCGTCTGCCTCTTGCATCGTTCTCCCCTTGGAAGTTCCACAGGCACCGCAGACTCATTATGTCAGAATAAACCTGTGGAATCTCTCCCTGTGCTCTTCTGCAGGCCCTCGGCGCTCTCTGTGTTCTTGGCACGCCAGCCTCCCAGTTCCCGACCCACAAACCTGGGAGTTAAGCTTTTTGCCTCCCGCCAGATCTTCCCGTCTTCTCCATCTCCCCTGGCCCCTACCTGGCCCAGGCTCCACCTGCCTGCGCCCTGGCTCTGGCTTCCACTCCCCCTGCAGCAGCCAGAAGTACAGATTGTGAAGCTCCCCTGCTCCAGCCCTGCCAGGGCTCTCTGTTTCCTTCCAGATCAAATTTGAATGCAGCCTGCCTTAAGCCCTGTCTGGTGATGCTTCCGTTAACTCGTGGTACCTGGTCTGTCCTCTTCACGCTCTTTTCGAATTATTGGCCTAAAGTTCTTCACAGGATTCTCTTTTATTTTTATAATACCTGCTGTCTGTGTAGTAATGTGCAGCTTTTTTGTCCCAAGTATTGGGTTCTTAACTCCTTTTTTTGTTGTTCAGTCTCACCATCAATTTGTTTGTTTTCAGTCATTTGAAAGAACCGGCTCTGAAGTTTCACTGATACCCTTTTGTAACCTTTTCTGTTTTATTTCTGTTGTCCTTATTCTTCCCTGCTGCTTTTGAATATTTTATCCCAGCGTTTTAAGTTGAATGCTTGGCTCAAGAGTTTTCAACCATCTTTTCCAATGTAAGCATTTAAGGATCTGATTTTCCGTGAAAGAACCATTTAGCTGCATCCCACACATTTTGATTTGTAGTGATTTCATTCTCTCTCTGTTCTAATTATTTTCTTATTTCAGGTATATATTTAAACTTCTAAGCGTGTAGGGCATTGGAAATGACCTTTTGTTACCAATTCCTGACAAAACTGGATGAGCTCTTGTTAGGATACCGATTTTTTTTTTTTTTTTTAAAGTCCATTTCTGGTTCATAGGACACTCTTCACTGAACTTGCAGTCTCTGGGCAGGGTTCTCCTGCTGCTCAGCCTTCCCCCATGCTGCTGCTCTGCCTGGAATCTGTACGCTGCTCCCACTGCGAAGCATCCCCCTGGGCCAGCCTGAAACTGGCCTTCCTCTCAGTTCTAAGCCTAGCTGCCACTTCCCCCGGAAGCCAAAGCCGCTCCTGACGTTTCTCATGGCCCCCTTTATTTCCCGCTCTCGTGTGCCACAATGCACCATTGCCTGTTCTCTCTGACTTCCCCAGGAGTCTGAGCCCCACAGGAGCAGGCCCAGGACTGTCTTAGTCACTTCCATGTCCCCAGCCTTGGCCCGGCATGGAAGAGAGCCTTGTTGAGTCAGTGAGTAAGGAAGGGCTCCTCTCCCCGGGCATCCTGCAGGTCCTCATCAGCATGGTGTATCTGCCTGAGGCCATGCCCGCCTCCTTCCAAGCCATCTATACCCCAGTGGAGTCAGCAGGCACTGAAGCCCAGATCAAGCACCTGGCTCGGCTCATGGCCACACAGATGACGGCTGCAGGACTGGGGCCAGGTGAGTGTCCTTCGGCGCTGGCCCTGACCGGGGATTGGCACTGTGGCTGCTGGGTTCTCCTTCCTGGAAGAGCACCTCCTCAGGGCGGTACAAATGAAACTCACATGAGATGTTAGGTATAAACAATTATAGGTCCCATAGATACACTGAGTGCTTAATATTTTCAGGCCCTGGGCTTTGAATCCGGCGGACCTGGATTTGAAGTCTCAGTTGAACCAGACTACCTCAGCCACGCAATAGCAGTGTGACTTTGGTCAAGTTACTGAACCTCTCTGACTTGGGTGTTTTCCTACATTAACAATACTAGTGAGATATAAATTATGTACAGAGAAACACAACTCTTAACTGTATATCTTAGTGAATTTTCACAAAGTGAACACACCCATGTAGCCACCACCCAGATGGAGATATAGACCATTTCCACCACTCCAGAACATTCCTTCTTGCTCCTATCCAATCAGCACTGATAGCACCCCACCTCCTGAGAGAATCGCTTTTCTGATTTCTGTCTCCATAGATTAATTTTTCCTAATCCTGAACTTCATATAAACAGGATCATAGAGAGTCTGGCTTCTTTTGCTCAGCACAAATTTTTTTTTTTTTTTAAGATTTTATTTATTTGCGAGAGAGAGAATGAGAGACAGAGAGCATGAGAGGGAGGAGGGTCAGAGGGAGAAGCAGACTCCCTGCCGAGCAGGGAGCCCGATGTGGGACTCGATCCCGGGACTCCAGGATCATGACCTGAGCCGAAGGCAGTCGCTTAACCAACTGAGCCACCCAGGCGCCCACTCAGCATAAATTTTTGAGATGCATTCACGTTGTGTGAACCAGTGGTTTACTTTGTATTGCTCAGTAGTATTTCTTTATGCAAATAGGCCATTGTTTGCTTATACACTCTTCTGTTGATTGACCTGTGGCTTATGTCCAGTTTTTGACTGTTGTGAATGAAGCTGTACAAGTGTTTTTTGGGGTTTGTTTGGGTTTGGGGGCAGGGTTGTTGGTTTTGGTTTTGTTTTTGTTTGGTTGGTTTTTTTGAGTGTAGTTGGTGTGTACAAGTGTTTCGGTGTACACATGTCCTTGTTTATCTTGGGTATATACCGATGAGTGGAGTTGTTGGGTCATAGGTTAGGGTATTTTCAGTGCTATTAGAAGCTGCTCATCAGTGTTCCAACGTGGCTGTGCCATTTGGTGCCCCCACCCGCAGGAAATGGCTTATCTAGTTTGAGCCTTGGTTATATGCAAAGTGGCGATAAAAAGTGTGCCTGTTTCAGAATGGAGTTTTGCAGATTTAGATGAGCTTTGTGTGTACAAGGCTTAGAATAGAGCCCAGCACACAGGAGGTCCCTGGATGGGAGCAAGGGGGTGTGACGTTCCTGGAGCCCATTTGCTACCTCCCCCTCAGGTGTGGAGCAGACCAAACAGTGCAAGGAGGAGCCCAAGGAGGAGAAGGTGGTGAAGCCAGAGAGTGTCCTGATCAAGCGACGCCTGTCAGCCCAGGGCCAGGCCATCTCAGTGGTGGGCTCCCTGAGCTCCATGTCTACTCTGGAGGAGGAGGCGCCCCAGGCCAAGAGGAGGCCAGAGCCCATCATCCCTGTCACGCAGCCCCGGTGAGTCCCCGGGTAGGTGCAGGTGAAGGACTGAAGGCCTGGTTTTTGGTGTGTGCATGCACATGTGTGTGCGTGTGTTAAAGACAGACCGACAAAGACAGATAAACAGCTAGGGCTGGATGAGGATCTGCCTGATTCCAGAGTCAGTGCCATAACCACCAAGCCTTAATTGTTGTTTTCTTTTACATAAAAATGCCCCCTTCCTTACTTACGTCTAAAGTTGGGATGATAGTATCTCCCTCTAAGGATCAAGGGAGAGTTAAATGAGTTTACAGTGACAGATCATTAAATTAGATAACTCTTGAGATTGGAAGTGAATTTGATATAAAGTATTTAGCATGATTCCTAACATGTCGTAAGTGCTACTGGTTGTTATCATCCTCCTCTTCATTATTATCCCCCTTACAGACCAAAAAATCTAGCCAGTCCCTGCCCCCCTCCAAGACCTGGGCTGTGCCTGATCTGCCCTCCAAGCTCTCCATTCCCCTCGTTCCAGTCACACGGGCCCCTTGGTTCTCCTTGAACAGCCAGGCAGGTCCCCACTGGAAGGCCTTTGCACTTCCTGTTCTCTCTACCTGGAAAGCTCATCTCCCAGATATCTGTGTGTCTCGTCCTCTTGCTTCATTCAGATCTGCACTCCCACACAGCCTCCTCAGAGAAGCATTCCCTGAGACACGCTTTACAAAAACAAAATGGCATCCTCTTTCTCATTACCCTGCACCTTGCCATGCCTGAGTCACAGGAGAGTTAGAAAGGCAGTATGGTGGCGGTGGCGGTGGCGGTGTATGGCCTGGGGTGGACCTGGGCTCCAGAAAGGACGTTTTGAGTCACCGTGTCCCTGTCCCTACTCTTTCACATAGGCTAGCGGGCGCTGGTGGGCGCAAGAAAATCTTCCGCCTGAGCGATGTGCTGAAGCCCCTGACGGACACCCAGGTGGAGGCTATGAAGCTGGGCGCCGTGAAGCGGATCCTTCGGGCGGAGAAGGCTGTGGCCTGCAGCGGGGCAGCCCAGGTGTGCCCCTGTCTCCCTGGCCCATGCTTCCAGACCCTCTCCCCACGAGCCTGCCTCACAGCCCAGGAAAGATACGGCCCCGGGCTCAAAGCTCCCTGGCTAGGGGTCCCAGCTGGGCTGCCCACCAGCCCTCCATGCCTCTCTTCTGTCCTTGAAACGGAGGTGGCAGCAGCAGCTCCACATGGTGATGAGGAGGAAATGCATGGACACGCACGGCTCTCGCTCAGCACAGAGCTGGCTGCCCGGGAAAGCCCTGCAAGTGAGGGCTGCTGCTGGGTTCTTTCTTTCTGGTGCTTAATAGTGCTTTTCTTATTATTGTTGAGATTTAGATGGCCAGGTCTAAATCCCGATTCTGCCATGCACTGGCATCGTAACCTCAGCCAAGCGACTTTTTCCCCATTTTTTTTGAAGTTTAATTTTAATTAACCAAGAAGTATATAAAAGTACTCTTTCTGTTAAAAAGATATTTCTAGGCCATAGAGGTACCATAAGTCCTCCTTGGCCCCCACCCGCATCCCATCCCCCTCCTCCAAGATGACCAATGTACAAATTAGAGGAAGCCTTCAGGAGCTTTCTCTGTGTACCTAAGTATGTAGATACTACTTTTACAAACTCAGTTTTGTTCTATGATGATTGACTCCCCCCCCCCGCTTTTTTTTTCCCTTCCACACAAATGATTCCTGTGGGGTATAAACTTCCTCAGCTTGCCTTCCTCACTTAACACCAGGTCTTTAGTGGGGGTCCCTGAACCTGGGCAGGAAGACTTGTAAGGCATGATCACGAGGTGCCTGGGATTGTCTCCCATTCCCACACCCATATGTACACCCACTCTCCTGTCAGGTGCGCATAAAGATCCTGGCCAGCCTGGTGACGCAGTTTGACTCGGGCCTGAAGGCTGAGGTCCTGTCCTTCATCCTGGAGGATGTGCGGGCCCGCCTGGACTTGGCCTTCGCCTGGCTGTACCAGGAGTACAACACCTACCTGGCGGCTGGTGCCTCGGGCACCCTGGACAAGTACGAGGACTGCCTCATCCGCCTGCTCTCCGGCCTGCAGGAGAAGCCAGACCAGAAGGATGGGTGAGGGGGACCGCCCTGCACTCTCCTGTGTCCTGCCTTTCTTTTGTGGTTTCTTATCACCTCCCTCCTCACCACCGAAGGCCTCATTCCCATCCCCCGAGACTCCCTGCTCTCCCTGCTCTCTGGAGGCACGTGCAAGGCAGGTTCCGGGTGTGCTCTGGGGCCCACTCCCTGGGCTTATTCTCCACTCTGCTGCGTGCCCTCTGAGCCTCCGTTCTTGTAGGTTACAGTGCCTAGCCTCATAGGCTTGTTTCCGAGGTTGACTTCTCTCCAGCCTCATCTCTCACCTGAATTGCTCCTGTAGCTTCCTCCTTGTTCTCGACCTCCTACTGATCCATTCTCCACACAGCAGCCTGGGTGACATTTTAGAATGTAAATACGGTCTTGTTGTTACCCACTAAAAACCTTCCATGGTTCTCCATCGCTCTTGGGATAAAATGCAGCCTTCCTTCTGTGCCCTATGAGACCTGCGTAACCCAATTCCTACCAACCTCTTTACCTTCTTATTCTGCCCCCCTACTCCTCTGTCCCCAGACTTTAGCCACATTGGCCTTCTGTCTTCTGACCCTTGAACATGCCAACTTGGCAGTTCCTATTTCTGTACCTGGAATGCTCTTCCCCCAACTCTTCGCATGGCTGGCTCTTTCTCATCCCCCAGTGTCAACTCAGTGTTACCTCAGAGCAGCCATTTTTGGCCACCACATCTGAAAAGCAGTACCGTTCCCCATTCCCCATCATTCCCTTCCATTACTGTAGTAAATGAGTAAGGTTAGGAATCCCCTTTGACGAAGGGGAGAACCGAGCTTCAGAGAGGTAGAGTCTCTGCCTAAGTCACCCAGCTGTCAGCGTTTGAACCCAGCTCCATCTACCTCCAAAGCCCTGTTCCCTGGGAGTTGAGCAGGCCATATGTGAGGGGCAGCCTGCCGGCTCCAAGCTCCAGCAGGACTGGGAAGCTTCTCCGCCATAGCCATTCCCTCCCCCTTCGTCTCTGGCAGGATCTTCACTAAGGTGGTGCTGGAGGCGCCACTGATCACCGAGAGTGCCCTGGAGGTGATTCGCAAGTACTGCGAGGATGAGGTAAGGACAGTCAGCCCATCTCTCTCTGTCCCTAGCACCGTGATGCATGCAGGAGCCCTGCAGGGAGATAGGGGCCTGTGTCGGGGGTCTGAGGGGCACACAGCCTAGACCTGGTGGCAGGGGACTCTGTGAGGGACCCAGTCCTTTTGTCCAGGACCGGATCTGAGGGAGGCAAGGAAGACATCCCAGGGGCACACTGCAGGTGGGCTGAGCTCTGGTGTCCCTCCCTTCTGCCACAGAGTCGCACTTACCTGGGCATGTCCACTCTTCGAGACCTGATCTTCAAACGCCCGTCCCGCCAGTTCCAGTATCTGCATGTTCTGCTAGACCTCAGCTCCCACGAGAAGGACAAGGTGACCCCTTGCCACCCTGCACTGGGCTGACCGCCCTTCCTCTGTGCCGAGCGCCTAGCCCAGCCTCTTCCACATGCCCCTGAATGTCCTCTCTGGGCCTAATGCCCTTCCTGCTGTAGTGTTTTGGTGGTGGATGCCTTTTCATCTGTGGTGGCATGAAGCTGCCTAGAATATACACATGGATACACTCATCCTCCCAGGAAGGGCAGTCCCATTCTCTCTCCTACTCCACCCATGTTGGGGAGCCCCGTATGGCCTGGTGCTGTGCTGGGGCCTGGCGGGGGAGCTAACAGGAGAGGAGCCGTGTGGCCTGTCAGCGAGCAGTGGGGACACAGCCCGCCCAGGGAGTGGGGCAGCACCAGAGTGGCGCACTTAGTGTGGGGGCCCTGGGGAGGGGCCTGACCTACATGGCCCCCCCGGGGGGATGGGCGGGGCTTAAGGAAGACTTCTGGGGGAGAGTGCAGGTGAGCCAAGACCTGAAATAGGAGTAGATGGGTGTGACTGAACAGAGGGAGCAAGGTGTGTGCATGTGTGATTGCAAGGGCCCTAGACCCACCCCTGCCCAACTGTTTTGCCACCTCCTCTCCTGGTGTCATGTGTCCATTCATTCAGCAGACCCTCACTGCGGACTCTGGCTCTGGCTTGGGCCTTTGGTGCTGTTGGGGCCAAAGCAGTGCCCAGGAACAGTCCCTGTTCTCAGGGCTCCCAGCCGGTGATGTCTGAGTAAAATGGGATAGAGCCAGTGACGGGCATTCTGGGCAGTGGGAACCTTTTGTGCCAAGTCTCAAAGCCAAGGAGAATGCTGTCACTTTTGAGGAACTAAGGAAAGTTCATTCTGGTTGGAACGTAGCAAGCAAGGCAAGAGACAGTAAGGGATGGGGCTGAGCAGGTAGATGGAGAGGTGATGCAGGCCCTGACTTGGGCCAGGAAACCACCCCCCCAAGCCAGTGATCAGCGTTGGGCACAGATGACTCAGGTAGACCAGGCCTTTTTCAGTCTTGGGCTTGTTTTCCCACTGGTCCTGCCAAGCTCAGAACAGCGGTCTCCCCCTCCACCGTCTTGCCCGCACTCTCTCTTCAGGTGCGTTCCCAGGCCCTACTGTTCATCAAGCGCATGTATGAGAAGGAGCAGCTGCGAGAGTATGTGGAGAAATTTGCCCTCAACTACCTCCAACTCCTGGTCCACCCCAACCCGCCATCCGTGCTGTTTGGAGCCGACAAGGATACAGGTTTGGTGCAGCTTCATCAGATGCATATTGAGCACTTGCTGGATCCCAGGCTCTGGGCCAGGCCCTGGGGGAATGGAGCTGGATTGAAGCTGAGCCCTGCTCAGCCTACTAGGGAAGACAGCCAGGCAATGATGACCAGACCAAGAGGCCTAGGGCCTGCAAGAGTCCAGAGGGGCCTCTCACCTCAGCCCCAGGGGTCAGGGAGAGCATCCTGGAGATGGAGGGCTGAGAGCCAGAGGACAAGGAGAGCTAGCCAGCGATGGGGTTCCAGGAGGGGCCAGGCATAGGCCCATTCCTTCAACAAAGCCCCAGGTCCCTCAGAATTACAGGTGGGGAGACCCAAGCCCCAGGAAACGGACCATTAAACTGGAAGGTTCAGGGGTGCCTGGCTGGCTCAGTCAGTGGAACATGCAGCTCTTGATCTGGGGGTCGTGAGCTCAAGCCCCATGTTGGGCATGGAGCTTCCTTTAAAAAAAAAAAAAAATTAAAGAAACCTGCAAGGTTCAGGCTGTGACGGAAAGCACATGGCCTTCTGGGAGAACAGGAGCCCTGGCACAGCCCAGGTGCCCGGAAGACCTCCCAGGAGAGACACTGGTTGCGTGAGACCCAGAGGATGAGGAGATACAGAGAGGGGAGTTAGGCAAGAGCATTGCAGGCAAAGGAGTGACGTGTGCGAAGGGACCTGTGCAGGCTCAGGGGGTGCTGTCAGAGGAGGATGTGGCCAGAGCAGGGAGTCCCTGGGGGGGGGGTGCGCTCCTAGAGGGGATTTATCGTGAGCATAGGGTAATTGTGGGAGCACGGAGCAGGAGAAGGACAGGGTCAGAACTTCCCTTCGGAAAGATCCATCTGGCTGCCCTGTGGATTGATGGGCAGAGACGAGGTGGGACTTCAGTGCACAGGCTTCTAAAAGGGGAGCAGTCCTGGTCCCACCCCATTTCTCTGATGCTTGGCTTCCTGCCCTGGAACAGTTTGCTTCCTGGGCCTGCCTCCCTTCTGTGCTGCCTCCCAAAGAAGGGACAGACACTGAGGGTGGGAGACGGTGGGGAGGAGAGTGGTCCCTGATCTCCGCTCCCTGCCCTATCAGAGGTGGCGGCGCCCTGGACCGAGGAGACCGTAAAGCAGTGTCTGTACCTCTACCTGGCTCTCCTGCCTCAGAACCACAAGCTCATCCACGAACTGGCAGCCGTGTACACGGAGGCCATCGCCGACATCAAGCGGACGGTGCTGAGGGTCATCGAACAGCCGGTGAGGCCCCTGAGCCCACCAGGCTCTGCCCATCCGTGGGCAGGGCTAAGGCCCCAACTCTAGCCCTTCCCCTAGTATCTCCACCTTGGCATGGGCTCAGCACCAATGGGTGCCACCCTGGGTCCTGTGGCGCTGGGGCTTGTGGGTGGTCCACCTGCCGCATCTGCCAATGAAAGGACAGCAGGGTCACCCTGCAATTACTAGGCTGGAGTTGGGCAGACCCGGGTCCACGTTCTGCCTCTCACTTTCTCGCTGTGCAAACTGGCCCCTCTTCAGTAAAAATGGGGAGGCTGATTCTGTCCCCCAGGCTTGCTGCAGGAGCTCCATGAGCTCGTACATGTAAACATCTGTGTCGCTCTCACCATCTAGGAGCTGGCCTTCCCTTGCCTGGCCAGTGGGAGTCTTTAGTTGTCATTACACAAGTCCCGCCTGCCGCTCTCTCCAGAGCCCCAAGGTCACCCACATGAAAAGCAGCTGGCACCTGAAATTCAGACTCTCTGCCCTTCCAATCTGCAGCTGGATTGGAAACCACTTTTTTAATATTTCTCTGTCCCTGCTTTTTTTATTACGGAAAATTTCCAACATAAACAAAAGGAGAGAGTCTGGTAGGCTCACCCCCAAATACCCGCCACCCGGATTCAGCAGTGTCTTCCCCCTGTTTTCAGTGAGCTCCTGGAGGGCACAGACTGCCAGTTCCACGGACCATTATAAATGTTTGTTGGCAGAGGAAGGCATGAGCCCTCACAGCCTGGCCCGGTGCTCCCTGCACTTGTTGCCCATGGAGTGGGGAAGGCTGCAGACGCAGGTCGAGCCCCGATCTGAGCAGGCCGCCACGCGGGGCTCTGGCTGTCACTGATGCCTTTAGAAACCTGAAAAGTCTTCACCGAGGAATTGGAGGGCAGGTTGGGCATCAGAGGTCGGGTTAGGTCAGAAGTGACAGAAAGGGCCCCTCCTGCTAAGTAGGCAGCCAGTGCTGGTGAGGGCTTGGGAGCTACAGCGAGTCTATACCCTGTGAGGTGGGGTAGAGGAAGGTCAGATGCTGCCGCCCTGCCTCTTCCCACCTTCCCCACGTTTCCCCCAGGTCCCTGAACCCCGCCACCAGTTCTGTTTTCCCCCAGGTTCACTGAGGTATGATTGACACACAGCCTTGTGTTCGTGTGAGGCGTAAAACATGTTTGGGGACATATATATATTGCAGAAGATTAGTTAACGTCCATCACCTCACGTCATTTGTTTTTTCTCTAGTGATGAGATCTACTCTTTCTTTTTTTTTTTTTAAAGATTTTATTTATTTATTTGAGACAGAGAGAATGAGAGACAGCATGAGAGGGAGGAGGGTCAGAGGCAGAAGCAGGCTCCCTGCCGAGCAGGGAGCCCGATGCGGGACTCGATCCAGGGACTCCAGGATCATGACCTGAGCCGAAGGCAGTCGCTTAACCAACTGAGCCACCCAGGCGCCCCGAGATCTACTCTTTCTGTCTCCAGTTCTTGCCCCAGAGTCCCATCATCCCCCCCCAGCCACCCTGCCTCTGACACCTGGGCCTCCCTGAGTTCTCCCCTAGGGCCCCCTAGTCCTCAGCACATCACCCAGCCCCTTCCCCAGCCTGCTATCCCTCTCTCTCCTTCTAGATCCGAGGAATGGGCATGAACTCACCAGAGCTGCTCCTGCTGGTAGAAAACTGTCCCAAGGGGGCAGAGACACTGGTCACACGATGTCTGCACAGCCTCACGGACAAAGGTGCTCCCAGGACCCCCACCTTTCAGCCTTTTCCTCCATGTCCCAGAACTTCCTCACGGGCCCTTTCCAAGACCTGGCCCTCGGAGCTGCTGGGTATATTGCTAAATGCATTTGAGAAACCAGGGGCCAGAGATTCCTGCTCTGGGATGGAGTTGGCCCTCCCCTTCCCTCACACACAGCCACCAGCATTTTTCCTTCCTCTCGGTGCTCCCCCCTCACCCCACCTGTGCCCCCTGCTTACTCTTCTGCCTGCAGTCCCGCCCTCCCCAGAGCTGGTGAAGCGGGTCCGGGATCTCTACCACAAGCGATTGCCAGATGTCCGCTTTCTCATCCCTGTGCTCAATGGACTGGAGAAGGTACAGAGCTGGATGTCCGGATGTCCCCACTGATGAAGACGGGCAGGGCAGGGATGGGTGCCCAGGTATCCATGTCAGACGCTTTTGAGCCCATCCCAGGGCTCATCAGACTACAGAGCAGTCTCACCTCTGCTTCATCCTCTGTGACCTCAGGCAGGCCACCCCCTTCTCTGCGCCTTGGTTTTCTTCTCTGTCAAGTGAGGATCACCGTGACCCACACACACAGGCCTATTCCAAGGCCTAAATGTGTTTCCCCTGCCCAGGTCTTATTCCTAACAGGCTGTGGGGCCTTGGTGAGCCTGTCTTCTCCCGTGTAAAGTGGGAATGATGATGACACCCTCCCCCTGCAGGGGCCATCAGGGGGCGTGTGGCACCAGGAAGGCTCAGATGGGGAGTGATGAGGCTGGGGCTGAGTCAGGCCCAGTGACTCAGGGAGAAGGCTCAACCCCGAGGGACCAGAGGGAGCTCGAGGAGGGAAGTATCCAAGGGTGTGGCAAGGCCACAGCTTCTCCTCGCCTCCTCAGGGCGAGCATTTGGGATAGGGGTGCCCTCTGACCGGCCTCCCCTGCCCTCCCCCTGCAGAAAGAAGTGATCCAGGCCCTGCCAAAGCTCATCAAACTCAACCCCATTGTGGTGAAAGAGGTCTTCAACCGCCTGCTGGGCACCCAGCACGGTAGGTGGCATCTTCCATGGTTGAAAGAAGCAAAGTAGAACTTTCAACATAGAAAAACGACCCAGTGACCTAGGATGAACTCCTCCCCCTCACCCCAGGGGCTGGTGCTAGGGTGGGAGTGAGGCTGGCTGTTGCACCTATAACACGTGATTTAAAACCCCCACACAAGAGTGTTTGGGACCCTCCAAACCGTACCAGCAGAGCTCCATCTCCCCTGGCCGCCTCCGCTAGAAATGCCTCTAAGCACTGTCATCAAGCACGTTGCCCGGCCTAGCCTGTCCTGTCCAGCAAATGCCCATGTCTGTGCTGGGGGGAGGGTGGCGGGGGGTCCGGCCTTCTGGGGGCACAGCCCAGGGAGGAGGGCGAGGAACTGCTGGACCACATCCGATGTTGCCCTAGAAGGGTAGGAACCCAGTGTGGGGGAGGGGGAGAGCAAGGTGAAGGCTTCCCAGAGGGGGTAGCGTTCAGTCCCCTCTTTTCTTCCCCTGCTCTAGCCCTCTGTCCTCCTAGTCCCATTGAAGCAGAGGGCACCTCATCTTCAGTCACCACGCCCCTAATCTGCGGGACCCAGACATATCTCTTCGCTTAGACGCCGTATTGTCTCTTTCCCCTTCCCACTCCCTCCCTGCAGGTGAAGGGAACTCAGCCTTGTCCCCGCTGAACCCTGGAGAGCTTCTGATCGCACTGCACAACATCGATTCGGTGAAGTGTGACATGAAGTCCATCATCAAAGGTGAGGCGCTCCCCCCCCCCCCCCAAGTGGCCTGGCTGCTGCGGACCCAGGGAAGAACCTCAGGCACCCACATGTCCCTGCTGGAATCTGCCGAGTTGGAGATGTGCCACCTGCAACCCCATCTCAGCTCTGGACACCTGCCCTCATTCCTTTGCCTTCCCTCCCTCCTTTCTTTCCTCCCTCCCTCCGTCCAAGGGACTGGTGCATCTGCTATGCGCTGGCACAGAGTAGTCCTCAAGAAAGGTGGGGAGCCCCTCCCTCCCCAGCCCTGGCTTGAGGAATGAAGGAAGCAGAGCCCTCGGCCCAGCAGGGGGCAGAGGGGCAGCAGAGCAGATGGAGCACGCCAGGGCCGTTGTCGGACCAGGAGTAGATGCTAAGTCTGGTCCGGGCTCCAGTTGAGGCAGGAGAAGGTGCCTCCAGGGTAGGGGGTGGGGGACAAACTGGCCAGCTCCCCTCAACCAGCAGTTTCCTAATAGCTGCCGCCACCACTTACCGAGCACTTACACTGAGCCACACTCTCCTGAGTGCCCTACAGGCCTGCTTGCCGACACACACCACCCATTACCTGGTGAGTATGCGGACTTCCATCTTACAGACAAGGAAGTGGAGGTTCCAGAGAGGTTGAGGAACTTGCTCAGGGCCGCACACAAGCTGAGTGGTGTAGTGGAACCACACAGAATCTGAAGCCCACTAGACCCCAGTTGGAATCCAGCTCTGCCAGTTCTGCCTGCCCATGGCACCCTGGGTCCCAGGGCCACCACCTCCCATAGGAGGACTTCTCTCCATCAACTCTCCTCAGCACTGCCCCCCACACCTCCCCAAGGGAGGTTTCTGGTCCAGAAGTCGTGCTTTCCCACCAAGGTGGGAGCCCTCACTGTTGCCCCCTCTACTCAGAAGACCCCTGTCCTTTGATTCGTCCTCTTCTTTAAGAGCAGGGAGGGGTCCCCCCAACCACCACCACTTAGCTGCTTGTCTAGCCTAAAATAGCTCCTCCCGTGATGACTAACTTCCTGGCCTTCCTCAGCAAGTTCTCTCAGAATCTTTTAGGTCGAGAGAGGAGCTTGTGGAAGTCTAAAACTCACACTACAACGGAGGAGGGACTAAGGCCTCTAGTGAAAGAACAGTAAAGTGAAAAGCGTCTCGAAGCTGAGCATCCAGAAGTGACCTTTTTATTTTTTATTTTTTTACATTTGTTTGTTTATTTATTTAAGCAATCTCTACATCCAGCATAGGGCTCGAACTCATGACCCCGAGATCAAGAGTCACATGCTCCTCCGACTGAGCCAGCCAGGCGCCCCCAGAAGTGGCCCTTTTACAGGCTGTAGCCCCTTTGATGATGTCAGGGAAGCTGTGGGCCCATTCCCGAGGATGACAGGCTCACACAGTCTTGCGCACAATTTGAGGGGATTCACAGACCCCACCATCCCACTAAGTCCATCCACAGACCCAGATTAAGTCCCAGGAAGAAAAAGAGCCTTGCCACAGGTCACTCAGGTGGCCAGCGGCCAGGTTCCTGGAGACGTCATCAAGGCCTGGCCTTTAGAAGCCCACCTGTTTCTTTCTACAAGCCCAGGTCTACACACAGCCTCCATGCTGCTGAGCGCCTAGCAGCCTTCCAGCCGCTCTCCCTACCTGCTGTTTGGCCCCAGCACCCAAGCTAGCCAGTTCCCAGAGTACGTTTCTCTGTTTGGGCCCCAGTGGTTTTCCTGGTTGCACTAGGAACCCCATTCAACTATAAGCTCTGGATCCAAAATCCAGTCCCGTTTTCTGCACCGTTGGATCCCCCATGCCTGATAGTATAAGCATTCATTCGTGGCATTCACTCCTTTAAAAGCCACCCTCTCTCTGGTGAGCTTTTCTATAATGGGACCTGCCCCAGTGGTCTGGTGCAGCAATTAAAGAAAACTCAGTGAGCGCCTCTGCTCAGCCCTGTGCCAGGCAGTGCTAGGGACCCAGCAGCGATGGAGATAGCCCTGGTCCTGCCCTCTGGGGCTCACGGTCCATCCCCAGATGATAAGAGCCCACAGTGAGCAGAGCTGGGACAGGGGAGCCCCAAGAGGACACCTGAGCTGAAACCACAGGGAGATGAGTAGGGGTGAGGTAGCAGGGGAGACACTGATCCCAGAGAAAGGAAGAATATTTGCAGAGGCCAAGAGATGTGCTGGCATGGCCTGGTTCTGGAACTGCAGAGGTGAGGCTGACTAGATCTTGAGGTTTAGGGGAAGGGGCCTGGTCAGGAGAGGTCAGATTAAAAGCATTAAGAATACCATGCCTGGGCCCCACCCACACAGGGTCTCCTAGGCCACAGTAGATTGGACTTGATACCTTGAGGGCCCCTGGGAGGTGTATGGGGTCAGGCTGAGCTTTCGAAAGGACCCCTCCTTAGCCTGCTATGGAGGGTGGATTAGAGGGCTGGGTGGAAGGCCCAGGGGGAGACTTGGGTGGGGCGGGGAAAGGGGGGTTGGTTGTGGACCCTTTTAGGCAGAGCAGGCAGGAGCCAGCCACTAACTGGAAGGGAGGAGGAGGAGGAGCTTTCTTGGTTTCTGGTAGGTTCACTCTGGCTTCTACACTGTCCTTACCTTCTACACTCTCCTCTGCTCCTTTGGCCTAGATACCTGCCCTAACCCGCTCTAGTCTCCTTCCTGCCTGTGTTCCTGCAATGCCTCCATCCTTCCCCTGTTCCTTATAGGAGCCCCCCTCATTCCTTATAGGCACCCACACCTGTTCTCCATTAGCCTCTCAAGGATTGGGGGCCTCTCTTTTGGCTCAATAAAGACTTCCTGGTTGACAGACTCACATGGCAAGTGGTGTTTGGGGAAGAAGGGGTTCAGAGGCAGTACCTGGGGTCTCCCCATTACACAATGGATTGGAGCACCGCCGATCCCACTGATTTTGGGGTACCACTACCCATTCCTGAGGGAACAGACCCCAAGGCCTGCCCTGGCCTGCCTGCCTTCGTGGATGCCCCTATTGTGCTGGCCCTCCCTGGGCCCTTCCTGGCACTGGGTGTTGAGCTGGGGAGCGCTTCATCTGCCCAGGCTTCCTCCTCTTGCTCCTTCCTCCCTTGTTATTTTGTGTGCTGTGCCTCCCACATGCGTCCACATCTGGTATCCCTCCAGCACCAGCACAAATCCTTATGCTCTGGTCAGGATTGGGAGTGGGCAGCCCCTTGACCAGCCTGCTGGTGGAGGGCATCTCTGGTCTCCTACAGGGGGTCTTACGGAAGTCAAAACTGCCTTCCCTCTCTGGTAGGGGTGGGAAGGGCAAGCCAGCATGGGCCCCCAGGCATTGGCAACCTGTCTCTCCTGCCTCGGCCTTTCCGTGGGTTGCCCCCAAAGAAAAAGGGCCAAGGTCTGCCCACCGTGGGGCTTCCAGCAACTGGACATGTCTTTTCCCTTCGACCAACACCCCAGGCCACAGTATCCCCTCAGGGACCTGCTGGGTGGGGAAGTCTCTCTCGTCCAGAGCTTCAGGAATGAGGGCCAGGTCTCCACTCACGTGGGCACATTAATGGGGCTGAGGCTCTCTAAGGGTGGTGGGGCTCCCACCTTCCCAGGGGAGCTGGGCAAAGAGGACAGGCCCACTCTCCGCCTCCTCGCAGCCACCAACCTGTGCTTTGCGGAGCGGAACGTGTACACATCGGAGGTGCTGGCCGTGGTGATGCAGCAGCTGATGGAGCAGAGCCCCCTGCCCATGCTGCTCATGAGGACCGTCATCCAGTCTCTGACCATGTACCCCCGCTTGGGGGGTTTCGTCATGAACATCCTGTCCCGCCTCATCATGAAGCAGGTAACCCGCCCCCGGCCGCCCCAGTCCTGCAGGCAGTGGGCTGCGGCAGGACACACTGAAGATAGAGGGGAGGCAGGACCCCGGGCTTTTCCAGCCTGCTTGCCTCCCACCCTGCAGAGGGAGCCAGGAGGAGGAGAGCACACTCTAGGAGACCGGCCAGCCCCTTGCCCTGCCCGGGGCCAAGACAGTACAGCCCAACAGGGGTCACTGACTCGGCTCCAGGGCTCCAGATGGCAGTGTGATGCGTGAGGGCAGGAACAGGTGGTGGTAGGCTTCACCGGGTGGGCGTCCCAGGAGAGGCCTAGTGCCCCTTGCCGCCACCTCTGCACCCAGCCAGGATGCATACTAGAGCTGAAAGATGGGCCCATTTCTCAAGAGAAGCTAGAAATCTGGGTTTCTAAAAATACCGTGATGAAATTAGAAAAAAAATTCTCAAGCGCTCAGACTGGATTCAGCCCACAGGTTGCCACTTTGCAACATCCGGCTTAGAGGTGCGATGCAGATTCAGACAGCCCTGGGTTCAAACCTCAGTTCTGCCCCATGGCACCCACCTGACCGCGGATGAGCCCCCGCACCTTCCCAGGTCTCGTCTGTTTAGCAGGGCTGAGTCACCCCTTGAGGCTGCCGCAAGAGTGAGTGGAGACTGCTCACGTGAAAGGGTGTTCCGTTTTCTTCTCCCCTTTCCCTGGGCTGCCCTCATGCCTCAGCTGCTTGGGATCAGGAAGAGAAAGTCCTCTGGAGGGCTGGAGGTCAGGACTGTGGGTAGCCCAGAGGACTCTGTTGGATGGTAGGGATTTGGGCCCCATCTTGGTAAGGTTTGAATTTCTTTCAGTTTCTGGGGTGGCTTCCTGTGCACCCCCTCAGGACCGCTCCCTCCCTGCCCCGTCCAGGTGTGGAAGTATCCCAAGGTGTGGGAGGGCTTCATCAAGTGCTGTCAACGCACCAAGCCCCAGAGTTTCCAGGTCATCCTGCAGTTGCCACCCCAGCAGCTGGGTGCCGTCTTTGACAAGTGCCCAGAGCTCCGGGAGCCCCTGCTGGCCCACGTCCGATCCTTCACCCCCCACCAGGTACCCCAGGGTGTGGGATGGGTGGCCCCATGGGTTCAGCCCTGGAGGACTGGATGGGGGTGGGCAGAGGGGAGCCCTGCACTGCTGCAGAAGCTCAGAGGCGTCCACTAGGGGTCTTGGGTCTGGGCACTCCATAGAGCCCCCAATCTGCTCTTCCCCTAGCAAGCACACATCCCCAACTCCATCATGACCATCCTGGAGGCCAGTGGCAAGCAGGAGCCAGAGGCCAAGGAAGTACCTGCCGGGCCCCTGGAAGAGGTGAGGGCCCACAGCTCCCCAACCCCCAAGCCAGCAAGGCCCACCCTGTCCTCCTCCCCACCTCAGCCACCTGTCTGGTGGAGGCTCCTGCTGAAAGGGATGGGAGGTGGGGGAACAGTTGCCCCTTATGAACTCCCTTTGCCCACCCTGCTGTCTCCCCCAGGGTGCTTTCTGGCTCTTTGTCACCATCCTCTGACAGCAGCCTATGACCTGGCCCCCATACCCCCGCTCTGAGTTTCTGTGTGCCTTTCCCCACCCCCAGGACGACCTGGAGCCCTTGGCCCTGGCCCCGGCCCCAGCCCCAGCCCCCCGGCCCCCTCAGGACCTCATCGGCCTGCGGCTGGCCCAGGAGAAAGCCTTAAAGCGTCAGCTAGAGGAGGAACAGAAGCTGAAGCCAGGAGGAGTGGGAGCCCCCTCGTCGTCGTCCTCTTCCTCCACCCGGCCAGGCCCTCCCCAGCCCGAAGAAACCATAGATTTCCGGGAGGAGGGGCCTGAGTGTGAGACCCCGGCCATCTTCATCAGCATGGATGACGACTCGGGGCTGACCGAGGCCGCACTCCTGGACTCTAGTCTTGAGGGGCCCCTACCTAAGGTAGGGATGACAACCTCCAAGCAGCAAAGGAAGAAAACAGTCAGGGCCCCCGGGTGAAGGGTATATGCCAAGTGCCCAGGGTCGGGCGGAGGCGGGGAGGGTACAGCCCGAAGGAAGCGTGGAGTTAGGGCCACGCTAAGCTATCCTTGACCCGCTCCCCCTTCTCCTGTCACCAGGAGGCAGCGGGCGGGTTGACCTCAAAGGAGGAGCGCAGTCCCCAGACCCTCACCCCTGCCGGAGAAGACACCATGAAGACCCCCAGCCCCGCCGCCGAGGAATCCGGGGAACCCGAGAGCAAGGGGAACAGCTGACGGGGCTTGGTGGGGAAGGGGAGTGGGGCAGGGAGCTCGGGAAGGGCGGGGCGGGGCCTAGCCGGCGGGGCTTTGCCTTTAAAATTAAAAAGATCGCGAGTCTGGGGCGTGGATGCAGTCTCTCGTCTCTCCCTGCGTGTCCGCTGTGCGACTGCACGGTGTGGAGTGAACGCCCCCAGGTGCTGGCTGGAAGACTGGCAGGCCCTCGGTCGTGGGGCCGCGCCTGCGCAGAGACCAGCTCCTCGGCCCCGGCGTCCGCGCGCGCCCTCCCCTGGTAACGGCCCGCCCCCTCCCTCCTTAGAAACGGGCGCGGCTGGCGTAGAGGCTACAGGGCGTGTGCTGGCAGGCGGGCGACAGGTCTGGCCTGCCTGTCTGCAAGCCTTCCTCCTGGAAGTCTGCGACCTCCTTTGAACTATGGGGGACCCACCGCCCGACCCTGAGCCCCGTCCCCAGCAGCCCTCAAGTCGGAGGAGTTCCCAGGTCTCCCAGCGGCGCAGTCGGGAACTCAGTCAGCCCCCGCCCACCATCTCCGAGGAGGTGCCGCCGATAGCCTTTGACGGCCGGGTCCCGCAGAGCGGTCAAGGGATCCTGGCGAGCCAGACCAACCTCCAGGACTGGTCATCAGGGCCCCCCCTGACCCAACAGGAGGTGTTCCAGGCTGAGGAAGCCCAGTTGGGTGGTGTAGAGTACCCGTCCCTGAATATGGGCTTTCAGCCCCAACCTTATCTGGAAGAAGGCGGGATCCAGGCCGCCCGAAACGCCAGCCTAATGCTGCAGCAACTACAGCAGGGCCAGGGCAGCCTCTTCCAGCAACTGGACTCTGCCTACCTGGAGACCCAGCCCAACTTCTTGGGCCAGTTCAACATGTACCAGGGAGAAGACCTACAGTTCAACCAGGGTGCCCCGCATGGGCCCTACATGAGGGATGACCCCGCCCTCCAGTACTCGCCCTCCGAGCTGGGCTTCATGCCCTTCAATATGGAGGTGCCTGAGCCAGAGCCTCGGGAGCTGGCCGTACAGAATGCCAAGGCCTACCTGCTGCAGACCAGCGTCAGTTGCAGCCTCAGCCTGTGAGATGGGGCTCATGAGTGGGGAGGGGAGGGGAGGGGAGGGGAGGGGAGGGGAGGGGAGGGGAAGGGATGGGACCCAGGCAGGGAAAGGCCCCATCCAGCCAAGACTGCCTCAGGCTCTGGGGTCTCTTCTGTCAGACGGGATCATCCCTCGTGGGTAATCAGTGCCTGCTCCAGGGGCATCTGACTCAGTCTAGGAGTCAGGGGATGAAACTAATAATAGCTAATATTTAGTTTCCAAACGTCATGCCACCATTCACACGTTAACATCTAGTTCTCACAGCTGAGATTAGCACACCTACTGTCCCTGTTTTACAGAGGATGAAACTGAGACAGAGAAATTAGGTCCCGAATCCAAGATGATAACAGCTAGGATGTGGCAGATGCGTGTGATTTGGCTCCTGAGGCCCCATTCTCCACTAAACTTTTCTGCCTGGGGAAGGCACTTGCCAAGGCTGGTTAGCTGTAGTCAATACACTTCTCAGTCTCCATTACATCTTAGTGAAATTTACATTCTAATTGGGAGAATGGACAAGATAACAAGTGATAGGTGATGATAAGAGCTAAAGTGGAAAAAGTAAAGCAGGGTAAGTGAGGTTAGGGAGTACATGTTAAATAGCATGAGGTGAAGGAAAGCCTCAGAGGAGGTAACATTTGATTAGGGACCTGAAGGAGATGAGGGAGAGCACCTTGGAGATAACTGGAGGAACAGTGGTTCAGGTATAGGACACAGCACGTTTAAAGGCTTTAAGGCTTGCTGTGTCTGAGGAACAGCAAGGAGGCTGATATGACTGGAACCAAGGGTGAAAGGGGGAGCAGGAGGAGACAAGGCTGGAGAAGTAACAGATCTTGTTAAAGTACAAAACTAACCCTATCCCTCCCATGTGCAGAGCTTGCCATGGCTCCCCAGTGCCCTCAGGAGTCAGTTCATGCTTCTCACAACAGCAGTTCAGCCCCTACTGGCTCTCCAAACTTCATCTCTAGTCAGCTCCTGATCCAGGATCCTAGAGTCTAGTCAAAATTCACCTCTAGCTCTTCCCACCCTCAGGAACTTCAAGGCTATTGAAAAACCGAGACCAAAGTCTGAACTCTCCTTACCCTTCCCAATTCAGTGATGGCTCTCCAGCACACCCCAGACTGCCACCAAATGGCTTTGAAATTAGACCAATCTGGTTTCAAATCCTAGCTGTGCAACCACTGTGTGACCTCATGCCCTCAACTCTTCTAAGCCTCCGTTTCCTCATCTGGAGAGTAGGGATCATCATTGTTCCTCAGATGTGTGATTGTGGTTGAGAATCCAGCACTGCTCCCAAGTGCCCAGCATAGTCCCAGGCTTAGTTGCAAAGAAGCCATTACAACACTGTCATCACCCTGCCTCCTCTCTCCCCACAACCCCTCTCCCCTCTTCCACCCCAGCCACTCTGACTTCTTCAGTGTTCCTCCAACATGCCAGGTGCACCCTCAGCTCAAGGCCTCTGCACATCATTCCCAATCACATCACCTGCACACCATGGCAGTTTCCCTCCTTCCTTTCCAATCCTTTTTACCTTTCCTTTCTTTTTCATGTCAGATTGCATTGGCTGGGACCTCCAGTGCAGTGTTAAATACAAGCTGTGAAAGCAGGCATCCTCGTTACCAGTCTCATAGGGAAAAATTTTCAGTCTTTCACCATCATGTATGCTGTAGGTTACTTGTGGATCCCCTTTATATGATTATAAAAATTTACCTTCTATTCCTAGTTTGCTGGGGTTGTTGTTGTTGTGGTTTTTTTTAAGTCATAAATGGCTGTTGAATGTTATCAAAAATTTCTTTGCACTGGTTGAGATTATCTTACATATATATGTATATATACATATATATATTTATTTAAGATTTATTTATTTTAGAGAGCATGCACAAGTGGGGGTGGGGGGGTTAAGGGAGAGAATCCCAGACTCCCCGCTGATGCAGGGCTCGATCTCATGACCCTTGAGATCATGACCTGGGCTGAAATCATGAGTCAGACACTTAACTGACTGAGCCACCCTGGGCCCCAACTTACATATATATTTTTTAACATATTAACATGAGTTATATTTTTTCTATTTTTCTAATGTCAAGCCCAGTCCTGTTATTAGCCCAGTTTAATCATGGTGTGTCATCTTTTTGAGAGTAACTTTTTGCTGGGTGCCATTTGCTAATATTTAGCTTAGAATTTCAGCATCTATATATATTTTTAAGATTTTTATTTATTTATTTGAGGGAGAGCCAGAGAGAGAGCACAAGCAGGGGGAGCAGCAGAGGGAGAGGGAGAAGCAGGCTCCCTGTTCAGCAGGGAGCCTGACATGGGGCTTGAACCCAAGACCCTGGGATCATGACCTAGGCTGAAGGCAGATGCTTAACTGGCTGAGCCACCCAGGCGCCCCTGCAGCATCTATATTTCTAAGCAGGCATCCTCTAATCTAATCCTGCTAATCTATTTCTAAGATTGGCATGGAATGTTCCTGTCTCCTAGTTTCCTTGAGCTTTGTTAACATTCTGTTAGACTCATGAAATGTCTCAGAGCCTACCCACCAGTTGTTCCCTCTGACTGAAACACCCCCAATATCTGTATGGTTTGCCTCACGTCATTCAGATCTCAGCTTAAATGTGCCCCTTGGTGTGACCTTCCCTGGCCTCCCTATTTAAAATCGGAAGCCATCTCCTATCCCTGGCATTCCCAGTCCCCATTCCCTGCTTTGTGTTCATAGAAAGACACACTATATATTTTTGCCTATTTGGTTGATGTCTGTCTCCATCATCATAATGTGCGCTCCACCAGGGCAGGGACATTTTCTCTTCCCTACGGGGTGCCCAGCGCCAGGTACAGGGCCGGGCACACAACAGTGAGCTCACTGAGCTGAGCGAGTGATGTCTCCCACCTCCCACTCCCTCCCGCGGGAGGCAGGTATGAGCACCTGGTGAACCTGCTGACCAAGATCCTGAACCAGCGGCCCGAGGACCCTTTGCCCATCCTGGAGTCGCTGAACCGCACCACACAATGGGAGTGGTTCCACCCCAGGCTGGACACCATGCGGGACGACCCTGAGATGGAGCCCACCTATGAGACGGCGGACAGGCAGAAGGCGCTATTCCTTCGGAGCGGCGCCGCAGGCGAGGGCGAGCAGGAGATGGAGGAGGAGGTGGTGAGTGAGCCGGTGGGAGGGGCGCGAGGCGGGGCCGGCAATCGGCACCGCCTGTGCTTCTGCCCCGAAGTGAGGGAACGCACGGTGTGACCCAGAAACACAAACGATTTCAGTTTCGTGTGCGCACCGGGCAGAGGGGGCCAGGACCAGGTCACAGAGGGCTTTGAATGCCCGGCCAAGGGGCTTGGGCTTTCTCCTGAGGCGCCTGGAACGCCCTGAATGTTTGAAGCAGAAGAAGGGCTAGTGGGCTCTGCCTTTTAAGAAAGCAGAACTCCTGTGGAGGTGGAGACTGGTCCCTCTTACCATCCTTGACTCCTTCCTCCCGAAAATAATTCTGCTTTGCAGACGTTCTCTGTGAAGCCCATTGCCTCCTGGAGTCTCTCCACGCTGAAGTGCCCACTAATTCCCGGACTCAGTCTCCCCTTTTATTAAGTTGAGACCCTCTAAGAACTCTTTCACTCTTGGCCCCTTAACATTTCACTATCCTTAGAATATTTAATTCCACAATTGTTTCCAGAATTGGACGACGGCGGAAAATTCAGGTAAAGTGTTCTTTCACTCGTCCAAGAAACATTTGTTGAGGACTCTTTATGATCATTCTGACACCTCCTAGGCCCCTGCTAAGAGCTTGGAGAGCTCTCGTTTCATCCCTAAAACAACCCTGCAAGTCGAGTGCTACTTATTCCTATTTATAGAGGAAAGACGCAGGCTCGGAGGGCAGGAAGGTGGGAAGTACCAGGGACTGGACTAAGAAAGTAGGGCCATGATCTCCAAAGCCTGTGCTATATACAACCTTTGACCTATCTGCAGACGCTTTTGCTCTGTGCTCACTTCTATCTATGCTTCTGAGACTCCAGGATTCTGGCGATAGCGGGGTGGGATGGTGAGAGAATGGGAGAAGGACAATCAGACAAAAGAATGAACCCTTGGGTGAGCAAAGCGCAGGTGGAAATCCCAAGTCTTGGGCACGAAGTTCTACCCGGGAATAGGGTTTTGAATTTCAGATCCAGTTTCTCCTCAGGAGGCCCTACCCACTTAGAACTGCACCCTTCCTTCCCTACCCCCAGGTCTTACCCACATCTAACTCAAGTCCCCGAAGGCCCCGCCTCCTTAGAACGCTTTGCTCCTAGAGGCCCCGCCCCTTAGAACACCGCTGCACCTGAGGCTCCGCCCCCTTGGAAATCAGTCTGCGGGGAGGCTCCGCCCCTCCAGACGCCTGGTCCCTGAAGGCCCCACCCCCTTAAGTACTTGGAGCTGGGGTTTTTGTTTTTGTTTTTGTTTTTGTTTTTGTTTTTGTTTTTGTTTTTGACAGAGAGAGAGGGAACACAAGCAGGGGGAGTGGGAGAGGGAGAAGCAGGCTCCCCGTAGGGAGCCCGATGTGGGGGCTCGATCCCAGGACCCCGGGACCACGACCCGATGGGAAGGCAGAGCTTAAGGACTGAGCCACCCAGGCGCCCCTGGAGCTGGGATTCTTAATGGGAGGTCAGCAAACGGGCAAAATTGTGGGCGTTTGTGGCCTGTGCATGTCTCTAGGAGGAGACTTAAAGAAATCCGTGATTCAGCTTTTTGTATTTATTTTTCTGACAGGAGATGGGGCTCTCATTTCCCTTTTTCTAGTCCCCAGCAGCATTTGTGGAAAAATGCATGCTTTCCTTACGCCCTCCTTTGAAATGCCATCTCTATGAATTATTTACACCTATATGGACTCGACCTGTTTGTGGGTTCTCTATTCTTCACGTTCGCTCTGTGGCTGGCTTTCTGCTTTAGAACTCTCCTGCCTGCTGTGTACAGCCGCTGCATAGCAGGTTTGGCTATTTGATAGCATAAGGCTCCCCGGCACTGGGCCTCTGTTTCATAACAGAGGCCGATTATTCTTGCATTTATAATTCCAGACTAACTTGGGGTGCGCTCAGCGTGGAATCTGCTTGCATTTCTCTCTCTCCCTCTCCCTCTCCCTCTGCCCCTCCCGCCGCTTGTTCTCTCTCTCTCTCAAAATAAATAAATAATACCTTTTTTTTTTTTTAAAGACCTACCTCTTCCCTTAATTTGCTATATGATTTGGGGTATCTGTTAGGGGTGCATTTGGCTGCAAGCAACAGAAACCATGACTAAAAGTGGCCTCTTTATCCCATAGAACAAGAAGGCTGGGGCGGCAAGGCAGCTCAGTGATGCCACTGGGGACAGGCAGTTTCTATCTTTTAGCTCTACCATCATTAGGGTATGGGACTTTGTTTCCCGTGCATTGCCTCATGGTCCCAAAATAGCTGCTGTGCCTCCAGATCTCACACCCCATTCCAGGCAGAAAGAAGAGGGAAGGATGAAGGAGCAACGGATTTTCTCCTAGTGGTTTGTTGTTGTTGTTGTTGTTGTTGTTGTTTTGCCTTTTCTTTTCCTATAAGGGACATCCTCCCCAAGGACTTGCCCCTACATCTCACTGATCAGCAGTGGTCTCATGAGCAGCTGGGTTACAGAGTAGTTCACGTCTCTGGATTTTAGAAGAGTCAGGCTTGGGAGCAGGGCTTCAGCCTTCTTCCCTCTGCCCTCCACCCCACCCTCTGCAGGCTGAGACAGCAGTACCCAACATCATGGAGACGGCCTTCTACTTCGAACAGGCTGGCGTGGGCCTGAGCTCAGACGAGAGTTTCCGCATCTTCATGGCCCTGAAGCAGCTGGTGGAGCAACAGCCCATCCACACCTGCCGCTTCTGGGGCAAGATCCTGGGGCTGAGCCGCAGCTACCTGGTGGCTGAGGTGGAGTTCCGGGAGGGCGAGGAGGAAGGGGAGGAGGAGGAGGTGGAGGAGATGATGGAGGGCGGCGAGGGTCTGGACACACACGCTGAGGAGGAAGGCGAGGAGGACGAGGAGAAGGTCACCGACGTTATCCCCAAGCCCACGTGGAAGCCACCACCCGTCATCCCCAAGGAGGAGAGCCGCTCGGGCACCAACAAGTACCTGTATTTCGTGTGCAACGAGCCGGGCCGGCCGTGGACACGGCTGCCGCACGTCACGCCCATCCAGATCGTGCAGGCCCGCAAGATCAAGAAGTTCTTTACGGGCTACCTGGACGCGCCGGTCATCAGCTTCCCGCCCTTCCCGGGCAACGAAGCCAATTACCTGCGGGCCCAGATCGCCCGCATCTCGGCCGCCACGCACATCAGCCCGCTTGGCTTCTACCAGTTCGGCGAAGAGGAGGGTGATGAGGAGGAGGAGGGCGGTGCAGGGCGCGACTCCTACGAGGAGAACCCCGACTTTGAGGGCATCCCGGTGCTCGAGCTGGTGGACTCGATGGCCAACTGGGTGCATCATACGCAGCACATCCTGCCTCAGGTGAGGTCCGGGGACTCCAGCCTCCCCGTCCCCGCACACCCCCCACCCCCGCTGTGACAGAACCAGGGGGCTTTGGCGCACTGCTCTCTGCCAGATGGGGTGCTCACTAATGTGCACTCCTCCGTTGTTTCATTCACTGGGCCGATGTCGGCTGCTGGTGCCCCTGACAGAAACCTTCCAGGGCCAGATGCATCCCGGTGGCCTGCGTTTTTCAGATTTTAAAAAGGTGACAGAGCGCACATACCAGATATCATGCAGCACCTCAAGCCAGGGGGCTGGGGCTGCAGCCATCCTCCAAGACTTTATTTCTGTTGCAAAACTGAATAACCTCTCATTAGTTCAGGTCGGGCACAAAAAAGCAACTTTTGGTTTTCACAGCTTTTCAGGTTTGGGAATTGTGGATAAGAGACTGAGGACCTGCCTTTCTTGAATGCCCGATGTGTTGGGCTTTATATTCATTCATTCACTCATTCAAGTTAACACCTGCTGTATGCTAGGAACTTTGTACTCATTCATTCATTCGTTCATTCATTCAACAAACTTTTATTGACCCTGGCAACGTTATTGAATCCAAATAACTCCTTTTGAGATCGTTACAACTGTCATTCCCGTTTCATAGTTGAGGCAACTGAAGTCGGCTCTATGCTGCGTGCTTTGGTTCATTCATTCAACAAATACGTATCAGCCCTCCAGTGCCTCGTGGAACACAACAGCAGTCCAATGAGAGAGACCACATGACACCCCCATTCCATAGATGAGCAAACAGAGGATCATATGGGCTGCTGAATGTCAGCTCCACAGGGCAGAGATTTGGGGGGGCCTCTTTTCTCAAGGATTTATCCCCAGCACCTACCTGTATATAGTAGGCGCTCATTAAGTATAAGATGAATGAATGAATGAATGCACAGATGGGAGCCACACAGCTAGGGGGTGGCAGGAGTCTCCACCTCACCACTACAGCTCTCTGAGCCGCCCTCCCTTCCCTGACCTGTGTGACTAACCCTGTCCTCTGGCCCATCCCTGGCTCCCTGAGGATACGGCCAGTGCCCAGTGTCCTTCCTGGCCCTTCACCTCCTCCCAGAGTGCAGGCCAGGCTCTGTCCACCAGGCGTGCCGACTGACCATCCCCCCACCCCCAGGGCCGCTGCACTTGGGTGAACCCTTTGCAGAAGATGGAAGAGGAAGAGGAGCTGGGGGAGGAGGAAGAGAAAGCAGATGAGGGGATAGAGGAGGTGGAGCAGGAGGTCGGGCCCCCGCTGCTGACCCCGCTCTCAGAAGATGCAGGTAACCATCCTCTTCACCCTCTTAACCTCACACACACCAGCCCACTGGAGCAGGTGGGGCCTGGGGAGAAAGTGGGAGGGACAGCAAGACTGTGGGGGGGCATCTCTCTGAGCCTCAGTTGTTCTCTCCTCTATTCCATGGGCCTGGTGACAGCACCTCCCTCGTGGGGTTATGGGGACACGTCCATCTTGTGAGCTGTGTCAGGCACCTGGCAATGTCCCGACTTATGGGGGGTATGATCTTTCGAGTCCCATGTGGGTTTGGGGAGAGAGAGAGAGTTAAGCCTTTCCACAAAGGAGGCAGGACCTGAGCTGGATTTTTGGAAGCCTGGATAGGAATGTCCTGAGGTCAGAGCCTCAGGCACCTGGAGGAAGGGGAAAGGAGAGGGTGAGAGTGGGTGAGTGGACAGAGCCCAAATTTGAACCCAGATTTCCAGGAGCCCAGGGCCTGACCCGTGAGCTCTGCACCCTGGTCCAAACCAATGACCACCTGGAAGGGAGCCCACAGCAGCTCCTGCAAGGCAGGTGTGATAAGGATACCCACTTCTTGGGTGTGGTCACTGAGGCTCAGACAGATGCGGTGGCTTCCTGGGGCCACACAGCAAGAAAGTGATCTGGAGCCAGCCACAGTTCCCTTCATGCCCCTTCCTGTCCTCCCCCTTTGCTCTCTCCCCTCTTTCTGTCTCCCCTCCAGGGGGCTGTGCAGGGCTGCGGGGAGCTCTGACTTCCCTGGTGCTCTCCACTTCCCTGCAGAAATCATGCACATGTCACCGTGGACAGCCCGCCTGTCCTGCAGCCTCTGCCCGCAGTACTCCGTGGCCGTCGTGCGTTCCAATCTTTGGCCAGGGGCCTATGCCTACGCCAGTGGCAAGTAGGTCTAGTCCCTTCCAACAGAGAAAGCCCCTACAACTTCTTCAGTGCTGAGGGCAGGGGGCAGGATGGAGATCGGAAGGACCCCCTTCTGGAAGCCGCTAGGGCTGACCTCCACACTCAGTTCCAGGACTAGGGCTAAAATGAGAAATCCCGGACAAAGAGCGTGAGCCCCTCAGATAAAAGAATGGAGGATCAGAGAGGGGAAGGAACTGACTCAGGGTCACACAGCATATGCAGGATTCAACTTGGATCTCTGGCCTCCTGGCCCAGGCCTCTCGTCTATATGGGTCACAGAGCCAGACAGGACTGAGGAGTCCACCTTGAGGTGACCCTGACAGGGGCAGAGCCTTGTGTCTGGGGGATGTAACTCCTTCCGCAGGGCCCCTGGACAGTTCTCGCTACAGGGCAGAAGTCTTCCCCATCAGGATCCCCCACCAGTTGCTCCAAAAGATCTGCAGGCTGAAGTCACTCCTGCATCTTCCCACCCACAGCTACACATTCACTGAGATGCTCACTACACACTCACTGCACACTGAGAGTCCCTTAGTCTCTCCCACCAGGCGCATCCCAGCCTTTCTGCTTAGCCACTTACGGAGTGCCCTCCTCTACCACTCTGTCCACTAGATGGCATGATAAGTTTTCATAGATTTTTCCTTTCCATCTCCATGATAAACCTATATACTGTGTTGGATCCCGTGATGAGATTTCATGTAATCTTGATACCTTAACTACATTCTTTTGTTTTTTAAGATTTTTTATTTATTTGACAGAGAGAGACACAGCGAGAAAGGGAACACAAGCAGGGGGAGTGGGAGAGGGAGAAGCAGGCTTCCCGCGGAGCAGGGAGCCCGATCCGGGACTCGATCCCAGGACCCTAGGATCATGACCTGAGCCGAAGGCAGACGCTTAATGACTGAGCCACCCAGGCGCCCCCCTTAACTACATTCTTGGCAATTTTTTTCCCCTCCAGAAACAGAAGAGTCTCACTTGCTTGCTTTTGCCAACCCCCTTCCTCTGGCCACACTCTAATTTGCCAACATCTTTCTTTTCTTTTTTTTTTTTTAAGACTCTTTTTTAAAAGATTTTATTTATTTATTAGAGAGAGAGAGCTTGAGCATGACAGAGAGAGAAAGGGAGAGAGCAGGAACAGGGGCAGGAGGAGAGGGAGAAACAGACTCCCTGTGGAGCAGGGAGCCCGATGCGGGGCTCGATCCCAGGACTCTGGGATCATGACCTGAGCTGGAGGCAGACGCTTAACTGACTGAGCCACCCAGGTGACCCTAAGTTTGTTTTTTTTTTTTTGACAGAGAGAGGGAACACAAGCAGGGGGAGTGAGAGAGGGAGAAGCGGGCTTCCCGCTGAGCAGGGAGCCCGATGTGCAGCTCGATCCCAGGGCCCTGCGACCATGACCTGAGCCAAAGGCAGACGCCCAGTGACTGAGCCACCCAGGCGCCCCAAGATTTTATTTTTAAGTGATCTCAACACCCAACACAGGGCTCAAACTCATAACCGGAAGTCACACGCTCCTCAACTGAGCCAGCCAGGTGCCCTGCCAACATCTTTCTGAAAGCAAAAGATCCAAATTTGGAGCTCCGCTCATCCATCCATCCACCACTCAATCGTCCATCCCTCCAATCATCCATGTTTTTTCCATTTTTTTTCTTTGCCAGCTGTATGCTAGGTCCCAGGCCCTTTATTGAAAAGGCGATGTGGCTCCTGCCCCTGAGAGCAGGCAGAGGAAGCACAGAGGTTAATGGTATAGCACCCCGCCCCCCAGCCAAATAAATACCCTGTTACAAACTAAGTACCACTAGGGACAGACAGTGCAGGGACCAATTACAGCTCCAAAGTCTCGTCGTAAGGGGATCAAAGTAGGATCCCTGGGGAGAGCAAACTTGACGTGAAATATTTGGGGAAAGAGAGAAGTAACGTGGAAAAGCAGGTAGAGGACATTCTAGACCAGAGCCTCCTACCTAGACCATGAGTGCACACGACCCCAGGGATCTGGTTGAAGGGCAGGTTCTGGTGGCACGGGAGTGGGGTTGGGGCCTGAGAGTCTGTCTTCCCAGCAAGCTCAACCTCCCGGGCGAGGCTTCCAAGGAGGCAATATATTCGAAGGCTCCAAGGAAGACCTGGTGGAAAACAATTGTCCTAGGAACAGCAAGGCTGTGATAAAGGGCAAAGCCACAGAGTCCCCATGGCAAATTCTCCATCCATCTCTCTCCCTCACCCCCACTCCTCTCTGCCTCTCTCCTTGTCTCCCAGTCCCCCTCCTTTGCTCCCATTTCCTCCTCTAGTTAAAATTCTGGGAACAGGTGGACTGACAGGGCTTGGCTCCAACCAGTTACATTCTTGTTTATTATCAGTGTCCTCCTTCTAGAATGTAGGCATCACCACAGGGATTCTTGCTTAAGGGGTTCACTGCTGGGTCCCCACATCTAGACGCTGTCCAACACAAATAAAATACAAGCCACCTGTGTCATTTTAAACTTTTTTTAAACTTTTTTTAAACTTTATTTAACTTTTTATTTTTTTTTTTTAATTTTCTAGTAATGGCCATGTCCAAGAGTAAAAACAGGCAAAATTCATTTTAATAATATATTTTACTTCACCCTAAATATCCTAAATGTTATCATTGCAATATGAAAGCAATAATGTAAAAATTAACAAGCTATTTTACATTCTTTTATTTTCATACCATGTTCTTCAGAATCTGGTGTGAAGTTGACACTTAAAGCACACATTCCATGTGGAAGCTACCTTGTCATCAGAAGTACTTGACCTGTACTCAGATTTCACAACATTTACAGTTGAGAAAGTAGATTCATGGACCCCAGTTGTCCCAGACATGCTTAGACATTTTCTAGTAACCGAACTGAGTATCAGTTTTATTGCTTAAATTTAAATTCATTACAATGAAATAAAATCCATTCAGACAACAGCAGAACACACATTCTCCTCAAGTGTGCATGGAACAGCCTCCAGAACCAGACCATATGCTAGGCCATGAAACAAGTCTCAATAAATGTACCCAGATATTGATGGTATAAAATATGTTCTCTGGCCATACTGGAATGAAATTAGAGATCAGGGATGCCTGCATGGCTCAGTTGGTTAAGCATCTGTCTTTGGCTCAGGTTATGATCCCAGGGTCCTGGGATCAAGTCCTATTTCAGGCCCCCTGTGGGGAGCCTGCTTCTCCCTCTGCCTGCCGCTCCCCCTGCTTGTGCTCTCTCTTTCTCTGACAAATAAATTAATAAATAAAACCTTAAAAAAAAAAGAAATTAGAAATAATAATAATAATAAAAAAAACCAGAAGGAATTTGGGAGAATTTCACAGATATGTAGAAATTACCACACTCCTAAATAACCAAGGGGCTGAAGAAGAAATTGCAGGTGAAATTAGAAAATCAAATACAATTAGAAACTCAGCTGTTTGGTCACACTCACTGGCCACGTGTCAAGTGCTCAGTGGTTCCACGTGCTGTTGCAGCTCTAGACACGCCTGGCACTTAGGAGACAGATGCCCCATAACGACTGAAGAACACGCAGAGAAACCCCCTGGGCACATATCACCCCAACACCCACCACTCCCACTCTGCAGTCGTGCTGGGCCCAAGCTGGGTCCCACCTTCAGTGAAAACCCAGGCTGGAGCCTTCGGGGAGGATTTCCCAGTATCTCTCCGCCTTTCCAGGAAGTTTGAGAACATCTACATTGGCTGGGGCCACAAGTACAGTCCTGAGAACTTCAACCCACCCCTGCCAGCCCCCATTCAGCACGAGTACCCCAGCAGCCCAGATGTCATGGAAATGACTGACCCCACGGTGGAGGAGGAGCAGGCCCTCAAGGCAGCCCAGGAGCAGGCCCTGGCAGCCTCGGAGGAAGAGGAGGAAGATGAGGAGGAAGATGAGGATGAGGACCTGGAGGACTGAAGGGGCCCCCTAGCCCCCTCTCCCAAGCAGGTAGATAGCAGCTTTTCCCTCATGCATAGTGAGGGATGGGTTGTTTTGTTCACAGTTGGTTTGCCTGGAGGGCAGGGGTAGAAGAAGAAGGTAACTGCTCTAAATAAAATTTCCCCACGGCATCATGGCCTAGCTCCTCATTCGATTGTTGACACGGCCTCCAAGTCAGGGCTGTTGGGTTCTGCTGGGAACAGACATTGGCCGGCATAGTCTCTCCTATCTGTGTCATTTATTCCTTCAGCAAACAACTATTGAAGTGCCTTCTGTCAGCCCAGCTCTGCTTTCCCGGGGCTCACACTCTACAGGAGAGACAGACAGTGACAACCCAGATGGGGGAGCCCAGAGGACGGACAGAGCTCCTGAACTGACTCTTAAAGGGTCAAGAACAGAGTGGGGAAGAGCATTCCAAGCAGAGGAGTGCAAAGACCCAAAGGCAAGAGAGCGTTGTGTTGAGGTAGTTTCCTGAAACCCCGTGTTAGGGACATGGTGTGAGGAGTGAGTGGTGAGAGATGAGGCTGGAAAGAGAGACTGGCAGGAGCAGAGCACTCAGGGCTTTACTTTGCCACGAGAGCAGTAGGGTCCAGGGGAGCAGAGACAAAGCTGATGCTGAGAGGGCCCGAGCAAGAGAGGAGGACTTTGGACCAGCGCTATGCAGAGAGAGGGACTGGAAAAGAGGACTTCACATGACAGAATGCAAAAAACGTGGGAACTGGAAGCAGGGTGTGAAGGGAGACCATGCAGATCTAGGGAGACCCTGAGGTCTGCAGCCTGAGTGACTGGGGGGGGATGGCAGTGCGAGCTCTAAGATGGGGACACAGGAGAGGAGCAGCATTTGGAGGAAGATGTCAGTTTCATTGTAGGACTTGTCGAGTGTAAGATGCCTCTGGGACATTCCGGTGAGAAATCTGAGAGACCACTGAGAATGGGTCTAAGAAGGTCTGTGATGGGGGCAGGGTGGCTTCAGCGGAAGTGAGGGCACTGGCTATCAGCGGGGGCTCATGGATCAGCAAGCGCTTTTGGATTACTAGTGGATCACTGGGACACCGAGGGGCATTGTGGGGATCAACGAAATTTTGGAACCAGAGGAGGGTGTTGGAGGACGAAGTGAGGTTGTTGAAGATAGTGAAGTCATGGAGATACATATTGGAGGTTGGTGGGAAATGTGGAAATGTTTAGGGTTAACGTTAATCGGTAGTGGGTCGGATGAAGTCCTTGGAATTCTATGGAGACGCTGGAGATCAGCGGGATCTGCGGGATCATCAAGGGTCGGGGAGGAGGGTCTGGAGATGCTGTCGCCAGTCAGGGATTTTAAGACGTCAGTGGGAAACACTGGAGGTTAGGAAGGTGTATGTTGGAAGTCTAAGGCGGCACTGGAATCACTGGGGTCATCTGTGACGTGATGGGAAGGCCAGGTTATGAACCAGGCCTTCTTTTGAGGGTCCCTCCGTTGCTAGGCAAACGGTTCCCAGGGCGCCGTTGCTAGGGATTTGTGCTTTTCCATGACCCCGCCCATCTCCCCCTGGGCCGCGCCCCGCAGCCAACCACACGTCGGTCGCGGGCACACAAGGCCACGCCCACCTTTCGCCCCGCCCCCAGCCCCAGAACCGTTACCCGAGCGACGGCCGGAGCTCATCCCGCCTCCCGATCCTGTTGCCAATCGAAGAGGCGTCGCCCGGGTGACCACCCCACCCCTTCCGGCGCGGGCCCAAGGCTTCCGGCAGGGGGCCCGGTGGCGGGCGGCGGTCCGGCAGCGGCGGGGCCCGGGCTGGGCGGGGGGGCGCCCAAGATGGCGGCGGGCGGCGCGGAGGGCGGCTCGGGCCCCGGCGCCGCCATGGGGGACTGCGCGGAAATCAAGTCGCAGTTCCGCACCCGCGAGGGCTTCTACAAGCTGCTCCCTGGCGATGGCGCCGCTCGCAGGTCGGGGCCGGCTTCCGCCCAGACCCCGGCGCCGCCCCAGCCGCCGCAGCCCCCGCCCGGCCCTGCCTCCTCCTCCGGCCCCGGCGCCGCGGGCTCCGCTCCGTCCCCGCCGCCCGCAGGCCCGGGTCCAGGGCCCGCACTGCCCGCCGTGCGCCTCAGCCTCGTTCGCCTCGGGGAGCCCGACGGCGCCGGGGCCGGGGAACCGCCCGCCACGCCCGCGGGGTTGGGTGCCGGAGGAGACCGCGTCTGCTTCAACCTGGGCCGCGAGCTCTATTTCTACCCCGGCTGCTGCCGCAGCGGAAGCCAACGGGTGAGCGGCCTGCATCGTGGTGGCCTCGGTGCTGGCAGAGAGGATAGGGCCCCCTGAGGTGATCCAGAAGTGATAGAAGGGTCCCCGAATGGATGTGGGGTTCTGAGATGGGCATCCTCGATGTGACGGCCATCCCAGGGGGAAGGGTACCCAGAGGTAATGCAGAATCCTAAAAGGTGGTGGGGAGCCGGGGAGGCCCTCCGGGGTGCTGGCCATCGTAGAGGTGATGGAGAATCTTGAGGTCATGCGGGATCCCCAAGTTACGCGTGGGGGTTCTGGAGTGGTATTTTGGAGAGATTCTGAGATGCTGTGGGACCCTCCGTGGTTCTGGGTGATAGGGAATCTGCCTGTGATGGAGAATCCTGAAGTGATGCAGGCTTGAAAGTGATGGAGAACCCAGGGGTGTTGCAAATCCGGAGGTGTTGCGAGGGGCTGGGGGGATCTTGAGACTTTGGGAGCCCAGAGGTGAGGATGATTGTGGAATTGATGAGGCACTTAGAGGTGATAGAGATCCTGCAGGTATATGAAGTCTTAAGGAACACTGGGGTTCTGGATCTCATGAGGGAATGAGATCATTCCTGGAGGGAATGAGAATCTCTGAGCTGATGGGGAGCTGGAGGTGATAAGAGCCCAAAGGGGACATCCTCAGGTGTGATGGCTATTTCTAGAGAGATGTAGGTCCCAGAGGGGATGAGACCCTTGGAGGTTATGATGGTTCCCAAAACTGATGGAGATCCTGAGAGCCCAGAGGTGGTGAAGGACCAAAAATGTGGGGGACCCTGAGGTTTAATGCGTCCATGAGCTGTGATGGGGGTCCTGAGATTTAGGGACTCCAAAGTAAAGAGAATCCTGGGATGTTGGGTGTTAGAGTCCTGGGGATTTGGGTGACTCTGCGTTTTGGGGAGCTTGGAATATTGAGGTGCCAAGATCCAGGGGGAGTTGTTGAGTCTGTGGGCCAGGACTGGAAAGGAATTGGAGCTCAGGGACTGTGGGGACCCCAAGCCTTTATACTGTGGGCAAGGGTGTCCCTAAAGTTAGAGGTGTCAACTTTGGGGGGAGGCACTGTGGTCTCATGTGGGGTGGAGGGGGGGCACCTTCCTGTTTTTTCCTTTACTGGGTCTGTGATTTGGGTCCCCCTTCCTGTCTGTGGTTGCCCACTCACTCATCCACCTACCCACTTCCCTTAGGGATTTAACCCTGCTTCCTTTAGTGGTTTCCCCCAACCTCAACACCCTCTTCCTTCCTCTCAGTGGTAGAAGCTTTTAACTCCTTTTCTCCCACTGCTCAAGTCCATTGACCTCAACAAGCCAATTGACAAGCGGATCTATAAGGGCACCCAGCCCACCTGCCATGACTTCAACCAGTTCACTGCTGCCACAGAGACCATCTCCCTGCTGGTGGGATTCTCAGCTGGCCAGGTGCAGTACCTGGATCTCATCAAGAAGGACACCAGCAAGCTATTCAATGAAGAGGTGATTATGGGCCCCCGGGGCCTAGAACGGCTCCCCCCTCCCATTCACCACCCACACAGCGTTGCCATGAGACTGCAGCTGCCTGGGGAGCAGTGGAGGCCTGAGAGGGGCAGGATACAGGAGAGAGAGGGGATGGGCTGACAGATATATGGCATGGGGTCACGGACAGCAGCTAGTGGGACATCAGCTAATAATGACAGCTGCACCTGCCATGCTTGGGGCCTCTGGGCTGTTAGCCCTGTGCTGAACACTTTACTCCTTGAGTTTTCCTCCATGGGTTAGGGGTTGTGGTGCCCGTAAGACAACCAAGGCTAGTCTCTAGTTGGGACTTGTTGGAAGCCAGAGCCCTTGATCTTCAAATTCTGGGCCCGTGAGCATTGGATTCAAGTCATTGCTGCACCGTTGACTCACTGTATGGTTTTGGGGAGGTGACTGTCCCTCCTGAGCCTCAGTTTTACTTCTCTGAAAAATGGGATTCTCATCCCTGCCTCATGGGACCATTATTACGAAATCGTATGTGGAGATGGCTCAGTCCTGGCTAGACTTGGTGCCAAAGGAACATGCCAAGGAACGACATTATCCATGGGCGGGGGCTGCTCTTGTCCTCTGGCTTTTTCTCTGTTCAGAGGAGGTGTTCCAAATATACAGAATGTATGAATGGCAGAAGGGAGTGAGGGTAACAACAGTGAATGGATTAAAAATGCACCGGCTCATCCATTCACAAAATATTTATTGAGCATTTGGTCTGTGCCAGGCGTTGTTCTAAGCACCAGGGATTTCACATATTAGTGAGCAAAACAGAGGGCCCTGCCTTTGTGGAGCCTTCATCTAGCTCGGGGAGCAGACAGTTATCAAATAAGTTAAGGATGCTGTATGGCAGAAGGTGGTGAGCGCCACAGAGAAGAATCCAGCAGGGAAGGGGGATGGGGGATGTGGAGTGCCTGGTGAGGCTTAAATTAAGTAGGCTGGGTCAGGAAAGGCCTCACTGAGGGGGGTGACATTGAAATAAAGACCTGAAGGAGGCAAGAAAGTTACCAGGGGAGGAGGACATTCTGAGGAAAGGGAACAACTAGGACAAAAGCCTGGAAGCAGGACAGCAGAAGGGTTCTGTGGCCAGAACGGTTCCTGAGGGGAGGGTGGAAGATGGGTCCTGAGAAACAACTGGGAGACGCTGGTCCCTGGAGGGTCTGGAGGGTCATGGTAAAGACTTTGGCTTTCAGAGCCTTTCTCGACCAGGGTTCGTCTCAGCCAGAGAACACAGAGATGATGGGATTCTTTTTTAACTTCTCCCAAGAAATAGAAGCAACTTAGATGCCTGGGGAAGTTGATTCATTGTGTACGTCGGGTGCTCGGGAGCTCGGGAGCTTCAGGGCTCAGTTCTCTCTGGAGCCCTGCTTGAGAAAGGCTGCCGTGGGGTTCATGGGGGAGACGAGTGCAGGTTCGGGGTATCAGCAAAGGGTTGGACGTGAGCTGCTGGGGGGAAAGGAGCAGAGGCGCATGCGCAGCTGGCGGGACGGGGCGGTCCTTCGTGGGCCGGGCGCCTCCTGCGTGCGCAGGTCTGTGCCTTGGGGCTAGGCCGGTGAACCACACAGATAAGGATCCCTTCCCTGGGGGAGCTGATGTTCTGTGACTCGACCTCTTGCCTGAAGCCCGACGCGGTAAAGACAGAGGACAGGGTTAGACATATGAGAGTTCTCTGAAAAGCAGGACTTGTCCCCCTTCCCAAAGACGGGGACACCAAGGCTCCGTGGAGCTCTCTGTGGCTGCCTCACAGGCCGCCCTTCTTCCTTTGCGTTCCTGTGGCCCGGGGTCCGGGGTCCAGCCCTTACCCTCGGGGGTGGGGGGGCTCTCCGAGGAGGTCTGAGGGGACGTCGCTAGGAGCCGACCGCCTTCCCCAACCCCCGCCGTCTCTCCCGGCAGCGGCTGATCGACAAGACCAAGGTGACCTATCTGAAGTGGCTGCCTGAGTCCGAGAGCCTGTTCCTGGCCTCGCACGCCAGCGGCCACCTGTACCTGTACAACGTCAGCCACCCGTGCGCCTCGGCCCCGCCCCAGTACAGCCTGCTGAAGCAGGGCGAGGGCTTCGCCGTCTACGCGGCCAAGAGCAAGGCGCCCCGCAACCCGCTGGCCAAGTGGGCGGTGGGCGAGGGGCCCCTCAACGAGTTTGCCTTCTCGCCCGACGGCCGGCACCTGGCCTGCGTCAGCCAGGACGGCTGCCTGCGCGTCTTCCACTTCGACTCCATGCTCCTGCGGGGGCTCATGAAGAGCTACTTTGGGGGCCTGCTGTGTGTGTGCTGGAGCCCTGACGGGCGCTATGTCGTGACGGGGGGCGAAGATGACCTGGTCACCGTGTGGTCCTTCACCGAGGGCCGTGTGGTGGCCCGAGGTCACGGCCACAAGTCCTGGGTCAACGCTGTGGCCTTTGACCCCTACACCACGAGGGCCGAGGAGGCGGCAGCGGCCAGCGGTGACGGCGAGCGGAGCGGCGAGGAGGAGGAGGAGGAGGAAGAGGAGGAGGAGCCTGAGGCAGGGGGCACAGGCTCGGGCGGGGGAGCCCCCCTCTCCCCGCTGCCCAAAGCCGGCCCCATCACCTACCGCTTCGGCTCGGCCGGCCAGGACACGCAGTTCTGCCTGTGGGACCTCACTGAAGACGTGCTGTACCCCCACCCGCCCCTGGCCCGCACCCGCACCCTCCCCGGCACGCCTGGCACCACGCCACCCGCCGCCAGCAGCTCTCGCGGGGGCGAGCCCGGCCCCGGCCCCCTGCCCCGCTCACTGTCCCGCTCCAACAGCCTTCCGCACCCGGCAGGCAGTGGCAAGGCGGGCGGCGCGGGCGCCACGACTGAGCCGGGCACACCGTTCAGCATCGGCCGCTTTGCCACGCTCACGCTGCAGGAGCGGCGGGACCGGGGGTCAGAGAAAGAGCACAAGCGCTACCACAGCCTCGGCAACATCAGCCGGGGCGGGGGCGGCGGGGGCGGCGGCGGCGGGGACAAGCCCAGCGGCCCCGCCCCCCGCAGCCGGCTGGACCCAGCCAAGGTGCTGGGCACCGCGCTGTGCCCGCGCATCCACGAGGTGCCCCTGCTCGAGCCCCTGGTGTGCAAGAAGATCGCCCAGGAGCGGCTCACGGTCCTCCTCTTCCTGGAGGACTGTATCATCACCGCCTGCCAGGAGGGCCTCATCTGTACCTGGGCCCGGCCGGGCAAGGCGGTGAGTGGCCCCATGCCGGCCGACCCAGGGCCCAGGAGGAGGCGGGTGTGGGGAGGAGGGTTTGTCACAGTCATAGCCTTTGGCCCTGTGGGATGAGGGGAAGCCAGGGAAATCTTAGCATCCCAGAGCAAGACTTCTCAGATCTTAGGGTACCAGGCTTCTAGAACTCTCCGTGGCAGCAGAGAGAGGGTTGGGTAGAAGAGACAGCCAGGAGTGGTGAGGGCTGTGGCCAGCTATCTGAAGGGTGGCCAGTGGGCCCAGCACAGCCGGGCCTTATCACTTGTCACTCGAAGCCAAGTCTGTGTTTCTACGGGACATACAATTTGTGAATTGTGAAACTGTTTGAATAATGTGGGTCAAATTCTGGGGGCAACACTGAGCCTGTGGGCCTGCCTTCCGGCCTGGATCTCAGACTCTGGAACCCCAGCTCATGGAATCCCAGCTTGGGTTCCGGGGCTGCTCCCTGTGCGACCTTGGGCAAGTCACCGCTCCTTGCTGACCTCTGTCACCTCTTAGGGAGCCTTGAAGGTGGGTGGTAGATGGACGTGTCCACCTCCTGGGGGAGCGCTGGGGTTTCAGGAAGACCCCATTAGGGGGGAGCACAGGCCTGGCGCCTTCCATCTTTGGAGCTCTTGTCTCAGAGGGCTCAGCTCCACAGGGTTTGGGCTTGTGTGCCTGGGTTGCTAGGCCTGAGGCCCGTGGCTTGGTTCCCTCAAAGAGTGGTTTTAGAATTGTAGGGTCTTGAATCCTTAGAACTCTATGACACAGTCCCAGATGCAGGGTCGTTGGGATTTGGGGAGTCTGGGGAGTCCTGAAAGAGACCCCTCTATCTCCCTAGTTCACAGACGAGGAGGCCGAGGCCCAGACAGGGGAAGGAAGTTGGCCCAGGTCACCCAGCAAGTCAGTGGTAGAGGTAGGCTTGTCCCTGAGTTCTCTCCCCCTCACCCCCCCAGTCGGGGCCCCGAGTTCCCCCCTATCCTCTCCACCCCTACCCCCATTCTCTGCTCAGGACCACCCAAGTGCTCTAATTATTGTCCAAGAGTGCTGCCTGCGGGGCCAGGGAAGCTAGCGGAGCTGGGAGTTCCCGACCTAGAGCAGCGGCCTCTGTCTGGGGGGCTCTGGGGTGGACTGAAGGGCAAGGCCAGGGTGGCAGCCGCCTTAGGGACTCCGGGCTGGCTCCCTCCCCACGGGACTGGTGGGAGCCCCAGGCGGTCTCTAACCTTCCTGTCTCCCCTCTCGTCTTCCCCAGGGCATCTCCTCCCAACCAGGCAACTCCCCGAGCGGCACAGTGGTGTGAAGCCATGGATGTCGGGGTTCCCCCACAGTGTTCCCCGCCTCCTAGCCATAACCCTCCCGCTGACCTCACGGATCAACGTATTAACAAGACTAACCATGACGGATGGACTGCTCCAGTCCCTTGCCCTGCACAAATTTGGGGGTCAGAGGGTCCCCTAGACCGGCCCAGACACTCGGGGGGATGTAGTGGCCCATGTGGCCTCAGCCTTGTCCCCACCCACTGCCAAGTACAATGACCCCTTCCTCTGAAACATCAGTGTTCACCTCATCCCTGTCCCCAGCATGTGACTGGTCACTCCTGGGGGAGAGACTCCCCGCCCACAAGCTCTGCAGTGTGCCCCTCCTCTTGTGGGCAGGGCTGGGGCGGCCCACCCCTCCCCTGGCCCCTACCCTGCCCTTGCTGTTGTTTGTGCTTTTGAAGAGTGTTAAATTATGGAAGCCCCTCGGGGCCCTCCCTGTCCCCCAGGACCTCTTATTTATACTAAAGTTCCCTGTTTTCACAGCGTCTCTGGTCCCTTCCGGGAGGTGTGGAGGGAGGGAGCGCGTGCTTTAGCAGCAGTCCTAGAACCCAGCTACTAACACCGAACGAAGAGAGGCCCTGCCTGTCCCCAACCCGGTGCCCTCCCTGCTCCGTTCTCATAGCCGGAAAAGCTGAAGGCTGGAGGAGGGACTCACTCAGGGCACACAGCTGATGGGTCACTAAGCCGCCAGCCCTCCAGCCCTGAGCCCCCAGACCCCCCAACTCCGGAGGAAAGAGTGCCACCGGGGCCTCCTTCCCAGTTTGAAAGTGCCCGAACTGTCCAGGTCAGATACCGGCGGGGGGTGGGGGGCTGCCCAGATGGGTCCCCCAGGGAGCTCCTGAGGTGCCCAAAATGCACCCTAAGGCTTGGCCTCCCGCTGCCTCAGGCCTCTAGGCTCACAGGGCGCAGGCGTCCAGAGCCAGCTGGAGACCATGGATTCCTCCCGGAGCTCTGTCCACCCCTGCCGAGAACAACGAAAATCCCTCCTGGCTGGCTCTCTGGAGCTGCAGGGAGGGGTGTCTTCCCCCTCTGCCCTCCACCCCCCGAAATGTTTCTGTTTCTAATCCTAGCCTGGGCAGGAATGTGGCTGTGCGGCCAGGGTCCAAGGAGCTATTTTGGGGGCTCCTTTGCCTCCCCCAGGCTTTGGCCAGTGGGTCACCCCTGGTCCTGGCTCCTGAGGGCCTCCCTTCCCCATTCTCTCACCACCCCTTCCCCACCTCCTGCCAAAAAAAAGTCAGTGGAAAGCAGAGGGCCTGAGGGCTAAATATAAACCGTCCCAAAGTCTGAATCCGTGGCTGAGTCACCCGTGAAGCTTCCCTGGCCTCCTGCCCCCCCTTCCCAGGCCTCACCCCTTTCTCCCCCACCCCAATTCCAGGGCTTGAGAAGGGTGTTACCCGATCGTTCTGAACCTTAATTGGCCCCCTCAGAATGGGAGGGCTCATCTTTGGCATCTGCCACACCTGTAGCTACTAATGTGCTCCTCCGTTTTTGGGGGGCAGGCATCGTGGGAGAGTTGAGGTTCTCCACCCCCCCATTTCACACTGACGCGTTCTGAGGGGCCCTGGCAGGAGGGAGTTGGGGGGCCTGGCTCGTAAGGGGTTAAGGCTGGGAGGCGGGAGGGGGCCGTCCCGAGGGGTGGGGAGAAGGGGAGGAGGCCTCAGCAGCAGAGAGAAGTGGCCAGAGAGGCCCAGGGGACAGCCAGGGACAGGCAGACATGCAGCCAGAGCCCCGAGGCCTGGACAGGGGCTGCCAGGCCCCGTGACTGGAGGACCCCGAGCCCCTGGCCCGGGGAGGGGGCCATGGTGCTGCCTGCCCGACATGTCAGCCGAGGTGCGGCTGAGGCGGCTCCAGCAGCTGGTGCTGGACCCTGGCTTCCTGGGGCTGGAGCCCCTGCTCGACCTTCTCCTGGGCGTCCACCAGGAGCTGGGTGCCTCCGACCTGGCCCAGGACAAGTATGTGGCCGACTTCTTGCAGTGGGGTGAGTGCCTGCCGTCGTGGGTGCCACAGATTGGGGGGCGGTAGGGGCAGGGCAGAGGTAGGAGATGGGGCTGGGCATCGGGGCTGATAGTTGGGGTCAAGATGGACGTGGGAGAGCCTCTGACTCAGGAGCCCGGAACTTGGTCCTGGGTCCTAGGGTGGCATGTCCCTACCCCTGTGCCACCCTGGCAGGGCAGGCTGGGGTCAGCAGAGGCTAGGGCAGCCGTGACTCCGAACCTTGACCTGGGAGCCATGGTAGGCTGGACTGGGCATGGCCTTCCGTGGTCCTTCTGTACCCCCTCCCCAAGGTCTAGGCCTAGGGACATGCTGGGAGCCCTGGATCCTAGGATCGCCCCCACCACCACCAAGATGGGCCCCGTGGCTCTCCACCCTGACCTCCCAGAGCACAGAGGCAGGCGGAAGGGACAGCATGGGGCAGCTGCCAGGGGTGCGGCCAGTGGGCAGGTGTTCGGCGCCAGCGTCTCCCGCTGCCCCAACAGGTGCCCAGGCACTGGGAGGGTGCGGCCACTCAGGCCCTGGGGGAGAACTGGCTCCGCAGACAGGCGGCACCCAGCACCCCCCACCCCCTGGATGGAGGAGGGACAATTTCAGTTTCTTCTGGGTGTGCCCACTTTCTAGGGTCTGGCCACCCCCCCTCCACCAGCCCTGGTCTGTCGAGTTTGCATGGGGCAGCTCCCCAAGTCCCTGGTATTCATGACTTCTGACCTTCCAGCTCTCCCACAGTCCCTTCTGGCCAGGTCTTTCCCTGGAGACAGGTCTGAAGGGAAGATGCTTCCCCCTCTGGCCTTGTCTGCCTCCGGCCCTCCTCCACCCCAGGACTCAGGCTCACTTGGTTTTCCGTCTCTCTGACACCCTGCCACTCTGTCCTTGCACTGGTTTGTCCCTCAGTGGCTTGCACTCGGTCCTGGGGCTCTGTATGTCTCTGTCTCTCTGCCTCTCCGCTCTCCCTCGTTTCTTGTGTTCATCTCTTTTTGACCCAGGCCTTGTTCCTGTCCCTCCCATTTCGCAGATAGGAAGGTGGAGACCAAAGGCCGGGCCACTCAGCCCCTGGAAGAACTTTCTCCCCGCCTCCCCCAGTCCTTAGTAACTCTCTCAGCCCTGATTTTGCAGAGCGTGAAGTTGAGCTAGCAGGGTAAACTGAGCCCGGAGCTGGGGGCAGGGGTCTGGGCTCTCCCGTAAGGAGCATTCCTTTTGTGGCCTGAGCAGCATCCTGCGGCCCCTCCCCTGCTAGGCTGCCCGGGGCGGGGGAGGGGGCCTGGGTTCCTGCTGCCTTAAAAGGGCTCAACATCTTGGCTCTCTCCTCCCTCCCCCGTCCTGGGCCCTGGCTGGTTCTTCCCTGCCGGCCCACTCTCCCGAACCTCGAAACTCATGGGGGCTTGTCTCTCCCTGCCATAGCCCACTCTATCTCCCCTTACTTTCACTTGAATCCGTCCCTCTCTCTGTCCTGCCTCCCAAGTCCCCAGCGTCCTCCCTCTCCCTGTGCCCTTGCATTCCCTCCACCTGGGCCTTCCCTCCCTACCTGCTGTAGGACCTCGGGCCAACCTCTTCACCCATCTGAGCCAAGTAAAGGCCTCCCGTAAACGAGGGGCCTCCAGTAAATGATGGGCCTCCCGTAAATGAGGGGTGACGAAAGAAGCCCTCTTCCTGGAGTTGAGGACAGAGCGAATACACTAGAGCTTGGAATTTGGGTCCATGCTGGCTTTGTCTTCCCTCTCCTGTTCCCTCTCAGGGCCCCATCCCCAAATCCAGTGTTTCCCAAAGTGTAGTCCAAAGCCACCAGCCTCTAAACCTGGAGGTGCTGGACTAAACTGAATGTTCCAGGACAGGACCTGAGACAGACTGAGAACCCAGGTGTGGGCCTGGCAGGCACTCCCACTCCCAGCCAGAGTAGGGGTGGGGACTGAAGCTCAGGAGACCCTAAGGCCTGGGAACTCACATCTTCTGTTCTTCAGAGCCTCCCTTTCCCAGAGCCCGCCCTCTCCACCTGCACCCACTAGAGCCCCTCTGGCCCAATGCCCTTCCCAAAAGGGGTTCCTCAGGCATCCCACCTTTTTTTCTGTAGGAGGGCAGTTTGGGGTCCCCAAAACTTCACACAGTGTTTTTGCGGGGAAGCCTTTGGGAGGCTGACAGTCCTAGAAGAGAGACAGAGAGAGGAGAGAACAAGGGACAGAGGAGACCGAGGAGGGATAGGGGGAGACTGAGGGACAGAGGGTGGGACTTCCTCCCGTCTCCAGTGTCAATCCCAGTTACCCTCGGTTCTCACCTACCCCGCCCCCCAGTGGAGCCCATCGCGGCGAGGCTTAAGGAGGCCCGACTGCAGAGGGATGACTTCGAGATTCTGAAGGTGATCGGACGCGGGGCGTTCAGTGAGGTGAGCCTTGAGCGGCGGCTGCAGCTCCGCGGAGCAGGGGACGCGACTTTTCGTGCAGTGGGAGGGACCCAGGGGTTTGGGGCGGGACCTTAGAAATTGATGAATGACTTGAGCTGAGAAAGCCTACACGAGCCGGGCGGGGGCGGGGCCTGAGGTCGCTGGGCGTGGCGTTAATCGTGGGGCGGAGCCACGAGTAGGTTGTGTTATGGGTGGAGTCCAGCCTTGGCGAGCCCGCGTGTTTCCCCCGCCACCTCCGCCCCCAGTCACCCTGTTTCGGCCTTCAGGTGGCGGTGGTGAAGATGAAGCAGACGGGCCAGGTGTATGCCATGAAGATCATGAATAAATGGGACGTGCTGAAGAGAGGCGAGGTGAGGGCGGGGGCCGGATGTGCAGGGCGCTAGAATTACCCACCCCGCTCCGGCTCCGGGCCGCTTCAGTGCCTCCGGGTGCCCCGCAGGTGTCGTGCTTCCGGGAGGAGAGGGATGTGTTGGTGAACGGGGACCGGCGCTGGATCACGGAGCTGCACTTCGCCTTCCAGGATGAGAACTACTTGGTGAGCCCCAGACCCGGGGGGACTAGGGAGACGGATCCCGATCCCGAGGCCGTCAGTGAACGAGGCGGGGTCAGGGAGAAATTCTAGGCTGTCTCGAAATGGCAGCGGTGTCTCTGGGTGTGGGAGGAATTGGTCTTCCTTTCCCGGGATTGGGAGATGCCCCTTATAGCTCTTTTCACGGGCTGATTCCAGAGGACCCTGTAAAGATGCCACCGTCGGGGTGCGGGGGGCGGATCTCTTACCTGGACTGGGATAGCTCTGTACAATCTATGTGGGGGCCCCTGGGCAGGGTATTTAGGCTCTGTACTTTGGGCACTGGGAGCTCTCTGGGCTCTCTTTCCCCCTCTCTCTTTCTGTCCAGTGACATCCTGGGAGAATTAGGTTTTGGCGGGGGGAGTGTCTCTGATTTGGCCTGGGAGATCTCTTGGCCTCTCTTGGGGCTGGGGCTACGGGGTCTCTGCCCAGGGATGGGGCATCTGCGGGAGTCTTTGTCCCGGGCTATTGTCAGCGCCGAGGGGTGCGACTGACCCCCCCCATGACACGTCCCCTGCCAGTACCTGGTCATGGAGTACTACGTGGGCGGGGACCTGCTAACGCTGCTGAGCAAGTTTGGGGAGCGGATCCCGGCCGAAATGGCGCGCTTCTATCTGGCCGAGATTGTCATGGCCATAGACTCAGTGCACCGGCTGGGCTATGTACACAGGTGGGCGCAGCAGGGGCTGAGGGGCGGGGGCTGAGGGCGGGGCCCAGAGAGGGAAAGCAAAAGTTGCACCCGGGTAGGGGGCAGGGTACCGCCAAGGTTGGAGCCAGAGGGGGCGGGGCCTGGAGAGGGACCTCATTGGTTGGGACCACTGGGGACAGGGACAGAGGAGTGGGGTTCAGAATTGCAGAATCCCCTAAGGGGGGGACCGCAATCGGAGAGCATGGTCCCTAAGAGGGTGGGGACCCGAGGCCGTGCTGTCTGGAGGGGTGGAGCCTGGTGAGATGGATGGAGGGAGGCTCACTTATCTCCCCACCCTCTCCTTCCGTTTGCGCAGGGACATCAAACCCGACAACATCCTACTGGACCGCTGCGGCCACATCCGTTTGGCCGACTTTGGCTCCTGCCTCAAGTTGCGGGCAGACGGAACGGTGAGCCGTGCGGGGCGCTGCTTTGAGCGGGGCGCTGCTTCGAGCAGCTCGGACCACCAAAGAGGAGTGGGGTCAGGTGGGGGGACCGGAAGTGCAGAGTGTGGGGGCGGGGCTGAGGCGCACAGGTAGAGTTAGGGTGGGGGCACAACCAGATTTGGAGTGGGAAAGAGAAGGAGGGCACCAACGCCTAAGTGCGTGAGCGGCTCCGGGTTAGAGCAGGCAAGGGGAGGGACTAAGCCCTCGGGGCGTGGTTGGGAGGGGCGGGGCCAGAGCTCGGAGGGGCGGGACCGAGCCCAGCTCTGCACCTTTTGGCTCAGGTGCGGTCGCTGGTGGCTGTGGGCACCCCGGACTACTTGTCCCCCGAGATCCTGCAGGCCGTGGGTGGCGGGCCCGGGATGGGCAGCTATGGGCCCGAGTGTGACTGGTGGGCGCTGGGAGTGTTCGCCTATGAAATGTTCTACGGGCAGACACCCTTCTACGCCGACTCCACGGCTGAGACCTACGGCAAGATCGTGCACTACAAGGTGAGCACGGCCAGAGGAACCCCTGATCTCCCTCCACGCATACTGACAGGCTAACGTCCCCCGCTTTCCCTCTCCCTCTGGCAGGAGCACCTGTCTCTACCCCTGACCGATGCAGGGGTCCCTGAGGAGGCTCGAGACCTCATCCAGCAGCTGCTATGTCCCCCTGAGATGCGGCTGGGCCGGGACGGAGCAGGTGATTTCCAGAATCATCCTTTTTTCTTTGGCCTTGACTGGGACGGTCTTCGAGACAGCGTGCCCCCTTTTACGCCGGATTTTGAGGGTGCCACTGACACGTGCAACTTCGATGTGGTGGAAGACGGGCTCACTGCCATGGTGAGCGGGGGCGGGGTAGGTACCTGCGACCCCTGCTGGGCAGAGGGTATTCCTGCCCCCCCCCCCCCCCCCCCCCCCCGCCCAATCCCTTACCCGGAAAGTTGGGCTTAGAATAGTACCCATCTCTTGGGGTCTTGAAATCATCCCTCCCCCAGAGCACCTGCTCTGTGCCCGCCCAGTGCTGTGAACCCAGCGGTGACCTGGATTCCCAGTCCAGTGGGGAACATAGACTGGTCCCCAGACAACGATGCCACAGAGAGTGGGGGGGGGTGAACAGGGGAGGGCCAGGGGGTGGGGCTCCTGACCCAGCATGGAAAGTCCTGGAGGGCTTCCTGGAGGAGGCACTATTTGAGGGATGAGAAGTGAGAGGCAGGAAAGCACCACAGTGCGGAGGAATCTCTCTTAGGCCATCTCTCTCTCAACAAACTATCCTGAGTGAGCGCATTTTCAGCCTGGGTGCCCTTGTGCCAGGTGCTGCTAGGGACACAGAGGGACCAAGCCAGCCCTAGCCCCTGCCCTCATCCACTTACAGCCCGGAGAAGTATATAATTACAGCATGGAGAGTACCCCGAGGGGAGCCGCAGAACACAATGAAAGAAAACGAGGGAGGGGCCACTTAAGATAGTGGGAGCGGGTATTTAAAGCCAGACTGGGAAGGGGCGAAGGACCAGCTCTGACAAGCACAGGTCACTCCACATCTGTTTCTCTTGTATAGGAGACGCTGACGGACATGCGGGAAGGCATGCCACTGGGGGTCCACCTGCCGTTTGTGGGCTACTCCTACTCGTGCATGGCCCTCAGGTAGGCAGTGCCCCTGGGCAGCCTGTGAGGAGCGGGCCAGTGGTGCCAGCCTCCACAGGTCCCGGGATGCTGTCCAGGGGCACCCAGTAGAATTGCAGGATCAATCTTGGAACTTTCCTGCCTTGGGACCACGGACTATTAGGAGTCCAGAGATGTAGGACCTTAAAATCTCAGACCATAAGTACTGTGAAATTTTAGATTCAGTTGTAAAACCTCAGAGCCAAAGACTCGGCCTTCCAGAATCTTCCAACCTTCCACTTTCAGATTTCTAGTACAGTCATAGGACCTCAGAATCTTAGAAAATAAGTTTAGAATTTCTAAATTGATCTTAAAAGAATACAAACTCATTGAATCACTCATAACCATAAAGCCTTTTTTTTTTTTTTTAAGATTTATTTATTTATTTATTTATTTGACAGAGAGAGAGAGACACAGCGAGAGGGGGAACACAAGCAGGGGGAGGGGGAGAAGCAGGCTTCCCGCTGAGCAGGGAGCCCAACACGGGGCTCGATCCCAGGACTCTGGAATCATGACCTGAGCTGAATGCAGATGCTTAACGACTGAGCCACCCAGGCGCCCCAAAGCCTTTTTTTTCCCCCCAGATTTTATTTATTTATTTGTCAGAGAGAGTAGAGAGCGAGCACAAGCAGGGGGAGCTGCAAGCAGAGGGAGAAGCAAGCTCCCCACTGAGCAGGGAGCCAGATGCAGGACTCGAACCCAGGACCCTGGGATCATGACCTGAGCCCAAGGCAGATGCTTAACCAACTGAGCCACCCAGGCACCCCACAAATGCCATTTCTTACCATGAATGAACAACAGCACGAGCCATTGTGCAGTATTCTCACTGGGCAGGTCGGGACTCAATCAGTCCATCTCTGTTATAACCCAAGCTGGATGAATAGCTGCGGCTTGGTCTCCATGCTCACCAGGCTCATCAGGCCCTTGAGACCTGTTTCCACGAGAGGGAGCATTGGGTTGGAGGCAACATCCACTTTTATTGCAATTTCATATTCCCAGGGAGAGCGTTACCTCTTCCCAGCAGCTGGGGATGGTGGGGGCAGGGGGCTGATGACCAGAAAAAGACCGTATCTTGGGAGGTAGCTTAGAGATGGGTGGGGTCCCCCCTCACTGTCCTGACGTCTAAAGGAGAGGGGTCTGCAAAGGTCACATGGAGAGGGAGGAGATGAGCAGACCCCAGAGCATGGGTATCTGGAGCCCAGGATCTGCCAGAAGGTGCAGAGAGGCCAGCTCCCAGGCCCATGAGGCCATGCGAAGGGCAGGCCTTTACTAACAAGAAGGGGACCTGTCACACCAACCTGGCAATCAGTTCCCTTCTCTCTGTCCCTCCCCCTCCTCACACTAGGGGTTCTTCAGGGTCTGGCTCTCCCATGGCCACAGGAGAGGGAGTCCTGGCTCTAAATCCAGGGGCAGGGCAACCTCTCGAGGGGGCCCAGCTCTCCCTCCCCTTGCCCTGTTCCTCTCCCCAGGGACGAGGAGGCCCCAGGCCCCACGGCCATGGAACTGGAGGCCGAGCCATTGCCTGAGCCAACTGTGCAAGCACCCAGCCCAGAGGCCACAGTGCCCCCACTGGAGGAAACTGAGTCTTTGGAGGAGGAGGTCAGTCAGGGACGAATGGGCAAGAAAGGCAAGGGCTTCTGGGGTCTTGCATGCTGTGGAGTGCTAAGTAAGCCCTCTGGGAGCTCACTTGACAGAAAGGGACAGAAAACACAGTAGAGACAAAGTTACTTCAGTCAGAAACAATCCCTATGAAGACATTAAAACCGGCCATTGTGTGTGGGAGGAGGGGACTCTGGGAAGGGACAACACCGAAGAGAAGGAGGAGGAGGACCATCCATGGGAAGAAAAGGACCCACTCACTGGTCAGCTGACAGAACTTCAAGGCAAAGGCTTATTCTCGAACAGGAAAGGAGGGTGGTAAGGCTGACTTGTTCCAGGAGGAGGCTGGAGGAGGCTGAGGGGAGCCGAGACTGAGGCCATCAGGAAACAAACCAAACAGGGCCTTTTGGTGAGGCAGGCCTTCCCCTGAGGGCGCTGAGGGGCTGGAGAGAAAGAGAGGGCCGTGGTCAAGTTGGGTTAGAGTTTTAGGACCAGTCCTTTGGTTCCTGTGTGTGCAAGGTGGGTGGGAAAGGCCCAGACCAGGGGCTGGGGTTGGTTAGGGAAGGAGGAGACTTGGGTCACTGCAGGAGCTGTGAGGATTCCCAGAGATCTAGAGGACAGGGCGGGGTGGGGGTCGGGGTCCCAGCCTAGAACCTGTGCCCAGGTCTTGGGTGCCGCAGGAGCCAAAGGCCGCCCTAAGCGCGTCCCGCCCGCAGGCTGAAGCGGCGGTTCCGGAGGCCATTCCAGCCTCGGCGGAGGCCCGGGAGGCCCAGATGACGCTGCGGGAGCTCCAGGAGGCCCTGGAGGAGGAGGTGCTTACACGGCAGAGCCTGAGCCGGGAGCTGGAGGCCATCCGCACAGCTAACCAGAGCTTTGCCAGGTCGGGGTCGGGGCGCCGGGGCCTCTCTACCGCCAGCAGCCTGTCTCGCTCGGGTCCGGGCGGGCTCACGGTCTTTTCCTCCCCGCAGTCAGCTCCGTGAGGCCGAGGCCCGGAACCGAGACCTGGAGGCGCACGTCCAGCAGCTGCAGGAGCGGATGGAGCTGCTGCAGGCTGGGGGAGACGCAGGCGAGTCCCTCAGGCGTCCCCTTTCCCGAGGGCGACGGGGCGGGGGGGGGGAGGCCAGGGAGGTGGGCCCCCGGCGTGTGTGGACACCTGGGGGAGGGCGAGGGGCCCAGGCTGGGGCACGCCGCGCCACCGCCCTCCTCCGCCCCTCCACGCGCCCTATGCGTCTCTCTTCTCCTTCCAGCTGTCACGGGGGTCCCCAGTCCCGGGGCCACGGATCCACCTTCCCATGTAAGACCCCTCTTTTTCCCCTGTATCAAGCCTGCTGGCCCCTCTGCAGACCCCGCCCCTGTCTTCTCGTCCAGATTTAGGGATCACCCTATCTCTTGGGAGTTCCAGACGGCAGACACCCTCCATTCAGGCCCCCCTCCCCCACCAGATAGCCCCACCAGATCCCGTCTAGGAGCTCCCTCGATTCCTTCCCCGACTCCCTCTGCTGTCTCTTGCCCCCTGCCGAGGGCGGCCGGGCCGGGCTGGGCTCCGATCGGGTCACCTGTCCCTTCTCTCTCCAGCTAGATGGCCCCCCGGCCGTGGCTCTGGGCCAATGCCCGCTGGTGGGGCCAGGCCCCATGCACCGCCGCCACCTGCTGCTCCCTGCCAGGGTACGTCCGGCTTCTCACGCCCGCCCGCCGCCGCCGCGCCCCCTCCTCGCTCCACTTACCCCAAGCTGCCTCTGCTTAGCTGCGCCTTTGTCGGGCCCGGCCCGCCGCGGGGAGGGAGGATGCCCGGGCAGCCAATCAGCACAGGCCGCTCGGAAGCAGCCAGTGGCGAGTTCCGACAAGACTTGAGGCTTGCCAGCGGACCAACCGCAGCTGCCCGCGGGGGCGGGGCGCAGTGCAGAAAGGATTGTGGACCCACCTATGGGCGTAGGCGTGGCGAGTCTCAGGAGCCAATCGGTGGGCCGTGCCGCGGGGACCTGATCCCGCCCTCTTGTCCGCAGGTCCCTAAGCCTGACCTATCGGAGGCGCGTTCCCTGCTCCTGTTCGCCGTTGCTCTGGCTGCTGCCGCCGCCTTGGGCTGCACTGGGTTGGTGGCCTGCGCCGACCATCTCGCCCCGGTCTGGCGCCACCCAGGACCCGCCTTCGCCCCCTGAACCCTAGAACCCCAAGCCGGAGGGTTGGGTGACCTGGGCACCGCCCAGAAGCCGCTCCCACCGCCTCCGCGTTCACACCGCTCCAAGCGTGGGTGTCCGCCCCAGCTCCAGCCCTGTGATCCGGGCCCGCCCCCTGGCGGCCGGAGAGGGAGGAGCCGGGCCCGCGGTCGGAGCATGGGGCTCCTGGAAGGCTTGTAACCGGCAATGCTGCAGCTGCTGCCGGGGGGTGGGGGGGTGGGGATGGCAGACCACTTCCTTCCTGCGGCCTGGCTGAGGCCCCGACATGTATGGGCAAACTGCGATCTAGAGAAGGCAGCAGGGCCAGGGCTCGGCCATCAATTTTTCACCCTCCCCGCCTCCCCCCTCCCCCCCTCCGCCCCCATCGGCTCGCAGACCACAAATCCTTGTGCATGAGGCCCTGCTATCCCGGGAACGTTCTCCCCCCGCGGCGAACGTCTAGTGCGAGCTCCGCCCGCTCTCTCGGAAACCTTGTGCTTTTGCCAGCCCCGCTTTTTCGGGGACTCCCGCGCCCTCCTCACGTAAGCGGCTCTCGGAGCCACCGCAGGCTCCGCCCGCCTCGGCAGTTTGGGTATTTATTGACCTGTCCTCCGACCCGCTGACAGGCTCCAGGACCCCAGCGCCCTAATCCACGTTTTGGATGCACTGAGACCCCGACATTCCTCAGTATTTATTGTCTCTCCCCACCTAGGACCCCACCCCCGATCCTCGCGAATAAAAGGCCCCCCCGTCTGCCCAAACCTCTGAAGTCCCGGGTGTCCGCTCTCTTTTCGTTGCGGGAAGGAGCCTGCTCAGGGGGCCAATCGGAAGGCGAGTGGAGGCAGCCAATGGCCTGGCGGGAGGCTAGCGGGCCGCAGAGCTGACGAATCAGGGACGGGGGTGGGGATGGGGACGCTGAGGGGCGTGGCCTCAGCATCCGGCCAATAGGAGATGGCTAGCGAGCCACCAGGAGGCACCGCCCCCTGTCCAGCTGTGGCCCAGCTGTGCCACCCGCTCCCCGGGAAGAAGGGGGCTGGGCCGGCTGCGCGCGCGGCCATCCTCCTACCACTGCGCCTGCGCGGGCCACGCGCCTCCGTTCCAGAGACTTGCTCAAGAAAAGTTGCTGCAAACTTTCTAACCCGTTTCCTCCGCCCCTTCTCCCTGCCAGGCCCGCCCCCCTGCGGCGCCGGGAATTCCGAGGGGCGGAGCGCAGGCGGAGATGGGGGAGTGGGGGGGCCTTCAGAGGACTCTGGAGACGGAGGCGTGCAGAAGCTTAGTCTCGGGGCGGAGGTGGCTTCGCGCCCTTAGCGCTCCCGGACGGCCCGTTACCTTCTCCGTTGTCCCGATGGGGAAACTGAGGCCCTGAGCCTGAGGCACACGCGGGGGGAGGCAAAAAAGCGCGGCCTGAGGCGGAGGGAAAACAAAAGGAGAATCACGGACAGACGGGGAGGGGGGCGGGCACTCACACAGACACTGGGACCGAGACCCAAGTGGAGAGCCGGGCCTGGCATTGCTGGGGGAGACGCGGGGTCGGCGCGGGGGGAGAAGATCGGGAAGCGCGAAGAGGAGGGCGGAGAGGGGGGACGGGCGGGGGAGGGGGCTGGGGAAAGCCCGAGGGAGGAGGAGAAGGAGGGAGGAACTTCCCAAAGTTGCAAAACATGGCTACCTTGCCTGCGGAGCCGAGCGCGGGGCCGGCGGCTGGGGGGGAGGCGGTGGCGGCGGCGGCGGCGACCGAAGAAGAGGAGGAGGAAGCGCGCCAGCTCCTGCAGACTTTGCAGGCGGCCGAGGGTGAGGCAGCGGCCGCGGCCGGGGCCGGGGCGGGCGAAGCGGCGTCGGGAGCGGAGGGCCCGGGATCCCCGGGCGTCCCCGGGTCGCCCCCCGAGGCCGCTGCCGAGCCGCCCACGGGCCTCCGCTTCTCGCCCGAGCAGGTGGCGTGCGTTTGCGAGGCGCTGCTACAAGCCGGCCACGCCGGCCGCTTGAGCCGCTTCCTGGGCGCGCTGCCCCCGGCCGAGCGCCTACGTGGCAGCGATCCGGTGCTGCGCGCTCGGGCCCTGGTGGCCTTCCAGCGGGGCGAGTACGCCGAGCTCTACCGGCTGCTCGAGAGCCGCCCCTTCCCCGCCGCCCACCACGCCTTTCTGCAGGACCTCTACCTGCGCGCGCGCTACCACGAGGCCGAGCGGGCCCGCGGCCGCGCGCTGGGCGCAGTGGACAAGTACCGTCTGCGCAAGAAGTTCCCGCTGCCCAAGACCATATGGGACGGCGAGGAGACCGTCTACTGCTTCAAGGAGCGCTCCCGCGCCGCGCTCAAGGCCTGCTATCGCGGCAACCGCTACCCAACGCCGGACGAGAAGCGCCGCCTGGCCACGCTCACCGGCCTCTCGCTCACGCAGGTCAGCAACTGGTTCAAGAACCGGCGACAGCGCGATCGGACCGGGGGCGGCGGCGGCGCGCCTTGCAAGAGGTGAGGGGACCCAGGCGGCGCAAGTCCCGTTTTCCCGGGGACGTGCCACCCACCAGCCACCCCCCTCTCCCCCATGCCCACGGCTGGGGTCAGCGCGCCGAGCTCTGGGGACGCCTCCTGCTCACGCCTTCAGGCGCCCCCCAGGGCGCAGGGACTACGTGTGGACGGAACAGGCACACGGCCCGGGCCCTCTCCCGACCCGGCAGCTCCTGTCGCGGAGGCCGGGAGACCTCTTCCCCTCTGCTGCGCTCAGAGCGCCGTCCCCAATCCCATCCGTGTCCGTGGCTGGGGGGAGGCAGTGAGGAAAAGGGGGGCTGCGGAAAGGGGGACGGGGCCTTGTCCACCCACCGCGCGTGGAGGCGTCTTTCACGCCCCCGGGCTGCCGGGCCTTTCCCTGGCCGTGGCTCTTCCCCACCCCCCCACTCACCCCCCCTCGGGGCCCAAACAGCGTGGTCCGTCGTCTGTCTTTGTTGTGAAACGTGAACCTTCCCCAGCTCCGGTTTCCCTGTAACCCAAGCCCTTCCCCTCCCACCCTGCGCACCGGCCTCTCACTCCCTTTGCTGACGCCGGCGGGGGGAGGCACCGGGAGCTGAGCGGGCGGCGGCGGCTGCCTCCTCACTCTCCGGGAAGACGCCGGGCAGCTTGCGGCCCGACCCGGGGGACCCCAGGGCAGCCCAGTGCTCAGCCTCTGGGGCCCGGAGGCCGAGGGATTGGGAGAGGAGGGCCTCCTCCCTCCGGTGGGGCCAGCTTTAGCTTTTACGGAGAGGTATCAATGCTGGACTTGCAGAGGCTCGTCTTGGGGGGTCCTTGGGTGGTCTCAGGAGGAGGTTTTATAACCCGCCCGGCCCAGGCCTTCGGCTGCAGAAGTTTGGGCCGCGGCAAGGTGGGGAGGCAGCGGTGAGCCCCGCGCTCCGGCGGGGCGGCCAGTGGGGACGCAGGGCGTTGGGGACCACAACTCACAATCCTTTCTCTGGCCAGCGAGTCTGACGGGAACCCCGCCACCGAGGACGAGTGCAGCCGCAGTCCCGAGGACCTGGACAGGGCGGTGGCCCCGGTGGCGGCGGAGGCCCCCGCCCAGGGCTCTATATTCCTGGCCGGGGCCGCCCCTCCTGCCCCCTGCGCCGCCTCCTCCTCCATCCTGGTGAACGGCAGCTTCCTGGCTGCGGGCAGCTCTCCCGCCGTGCTCCTCAACGGGAGCCCCGTCATCATCAACAGCCTGGCCCTCGGGGAGGCCTCCGGCCTGGGCCCCCTGCTGCTCACGGGTGGCAGCGGCCCTCCTGCACCGCAGCCCGGGCCCCAGGGGGCCAGCGAGGGCAAGACCTCCCTGGTCCTGGACCCTCAGACCGGGGAGGTTCGGCTAGAAGAGGCTCAGCCCGAGGCCGCCGACACCAAGGAGGCCCAGGTGGCTGCTTCGGGGCCGGCGGGAGAGGAGGCTGCGGGGCCCCTGCCCCAGGTGGTGCCCGGCCCCCCGCCGGCTGCCCCCTTCCCTCTGCCCCCGGGGCCAGTGCCGTCCGTGGCTGCTCCCCAGGTGGTGCCGCTTTCCCCGCCCCCTGGGTACCCTGCAGGCCTGGGCCCCGCGTCCCCACTGTTGAACCTGCCGCAGGTGGTGCCCACCTCACAGGTGGTGACCCTGCCCCAGGCGGTGGGGCCGCTGCAGCTGTTGGCGGCCGGGCCGGGCAGCCCCGTGAAGGTGGCGGCCGCGGGCCCCGCCAACGTGCACCTGATAAACTCCGGGGTGGGCGTGACTGCCCTGCAGCTGCCTTCGGCCACCGCCCCAGGTACCTCCTGCCTTGCTGGGGCCTGAGGTGGGGGGTTGGGGGGCGGCGCCGGCAGTGGGCTCTGGGGAGGTTGGGCAGCCCACCCCTGGCACGGCCCAGAACCCTCCAGAAGCCGGCGGCGGCCTGAGGCTCAGGCCCCACAGACGCAGCCCCGGCCTCGAAGGGGCTCGAAGAGGCTCGCTTTGCCTCCTGCTGATCTCCCTGCCTGCCCTGCTGAGCGCCATCTTCACCCCGGCGCCTGGCCCGTGTCTCGTCCCCACAGGAAACTTTCTCCTGGCCAACCCCGTGTCGGGCAGCCCCATCGTGACAGGCGTGGCCGTGCAGCAGGGCAAGATCATCCTCACGGCCACCTTCCCCACCAGCATGCTGGTCTCCCAGGTCCTGCCGCCTGCCCCCGGCCTGGCCCTGCCCCTGAAGCCAGACCCGGCCATCTCCGTGCCCGAAGGAGCCCTCCCGGTGGCCCCCAGCCCCGCTCTCCCGGACGTGCACGCCCTGGGCCCGCTGTCTGCGCCGCCGCCGCCGCCCGTCCCCGTCCCCGCCGCCGCCGCCGCCGCCAGCCTGCCCTTCTCCCCGGATTCCTCGGGTCTCCTACCCGGCTTCCCGGCGCCCCCGCCCGAAGGGCTCCTTCTGTCGCCTGCAGCCATGCCCGTCTGGCCCGCGGGCCTGGAACTGAGCGCGGGCCCGGAGGGGCTGCTGGAAGCAGAAAAGGGGTTGGGGACGCAGGCCCCCCACGCCGTGCTGAGGCTGCCGGACCCCGACCCCGAGGGGCTGCTCCTGGGGTCCACGGCCGGCGGCGAGGTTGACGAGGGGCTGGAAGCCGAGCCCAAGGTTCTGACCCAGCTACAGTCGGTGCCTGTGGAAGAGCCCCTGGAACTGTGACCGCCCCCCGCGCCGGGCCTCGCGCCTCTGCTGCCAATGGTGCTCAAGATCTGGGGCCGCGCAGACCTCCCTTGGGGCCGAACGAGGGGGCTGCCCAGACACGGTCGCTTTGAGCCCAAGATGCCACACACTACGTGCGCTGCCCCCAAGCCGGGCCGCGGAAACTCTCCAAGCCCTGGAGGTGCCGGGGCGGGGGGGGGGGGCTGGCCCCTGTCCACTCCCGCCCAGGGACACTGACCTTGGGCTCAGCGGCGTCCTCTGTTACAGCCCTTGCTCTGTGCCCCAAATACACGGGGAGGTTTGGGGATCCTGACTCGGGGGCTCTGCCCCCCTCAACCTGGTACTAGCTGTGAGCTGCAAGCCCTGCCACGTGGCTGGATTTCCGAGCCCCTGGGCCCGCCCCCGTCGCTCCCTAAAACACTAATAGGTCCACTGACATCCAGTGTTCTCAGAACCACTTGGAGTCGGAGGGTGGAGGACAGGCAGTCCTGTGCCCCAGACCCCCGGGACCCTCCCGGCTGGGCCCTCCCTGCTGAAAAGGGAGGCAGGTGCGGGGAGGCCTGCGTGAGGCTCCCCCTGGACTAGAGCCTTCTTTCTCACCTCCGGCCCCAGACCAAAGATCCCCTCACCCCTGGGGCAACCCTGACCCCTGTGTCTAGTTTGTATCATAAATCTTTATTTTTCTAGGACATGTTATGCCTCCATTTCAATTAAAATAAAGTTAACAGACAACTAGAATCTCCAGGGGTGTGGGCTACCTTCTAAATTACTTGTCCGAAGGAAACACTGGACCATAAAAAATCCCCACCCGAGATTCTGGCTTTCTGGCCGCCGCTGCCTGACAGGGCCGGGGGGCTGGAGGGCAGCTCTGTGGGAAGGTGTGGGTTCTCTCCAACTGCAGGCCCCGGGCCCTCCAGATCCTGCAGGAGGAGCCCCCACCCAGGGTGGAGGAAGCAGGGGACCAAAGGAGCCTGCCTTGTCCTTGCTGGTAACAAGGCTTCCACTTTATTTTGTTGCAAACAATAAATAATCTATAAATAGAACAGGGGGAGGGAGCAGTGGGGCGAGGTAAGAATGAACAGGGCTGAAACCACTGGACCCTGGGGTGGGCAGCGGAAGAGCAGAGCGGGCCCCTTCTCGTAAACTTCACCTTACTGCCTTTCACTCAGGACTCCCCTCCTCGGCCCGGCGGTGCCCCCGGAGGCACCTAAGCGAGGGAGGGGCTGCGGGCAGGGCGGGGGATGGAGGGCAGGGCAGGGGACGGCGGGCAGGCCAAGTTCAGGAGGCCCCAGCACCAGGCAAACGCACACAGCATCAGGGGCCCTAAGTACGCCCCCTCCCAGCCTGCTCCAGGAGGGGTGAGGCCCAGGAGGGGACAACCTCTTCACCGGCTCCCGGTTGCAAAGCAGAGGAGGGGGCGCGGCAGGGTTACCCTTTCAGTTGTGTTGAGGGGGCAGCAGAGGGCCCAGCTCTGGGGAACGGTAGGCCTTCTCGGCCAGCAGCTGGTAGAAGGGCTTGGGGGTCCCCCAGTCCTCGTCCTCGCTGCTTGAGCTGTCCTGCTTCACGATCCGGTTGTGCTGGAGGCTGAACCTACGAGCTTTGATGCTGGGGGAGAGGGGGGCCGATCGGTGGTCACGCCTTCCCTGCCCTGGGGGGCGTCTGTCTCACCGCCCCCCGCCAGAGCCCAGGCCTCCAGGTCCTCATCTGTACAACGGGGCTGGGCCGCCAGAGCCCCACACTCCTGTGAGATCTGTTACGAAGTGCGCACCTAGGGCTGTGTGTTCAGGGGCCGATGAGAGGGGGGCAGGCGGCTGCTCTGACCAGGTGGACAGGAGGAGGGGAGGGAGGGAGGAGGGCTAGTAACAGGGAACTAAAGACCCAGCCTCCTGCTCTGAGAAACTCCCTGTGGCAGGAAGGGCAAAGGGGGTCCAAAGCCCGAACTGGGCTATTTGCCCGTCTAAGCTCCAAGGTCGAGCACCTCCCGACCTCCGTCACCCCCCAACGATCTCATAAGAGTTGGCAACACCCAAATCTTCCACCCCAGTAATAAACTCCAACCTGTTCCCAATATCATGAAGCCCAAGGCTCTAAAAATCAGAGCAGGTGTCCGGGGGCCCAGGAGGCCCCTCCGCTCCGCCCCCCCAACGCCCCCGGGGCCCGGGCTCCTCACCAGTACGGTCTTCGCTCCTGCTGGGTCATCACCCGCCAGAGTTGGGCCAGCTCCTTGGTGGCAGCCGTGGACGCAGTCCCAGGACAGGCTCTGGGACAGGAGGGAAGAGGTGAGGAGAGGCCCACAGGGCAGGCTGTTCGGGGCGAAGGCCAACGGTCTGACCACAGGAGGCTCCCCTCTTAGAACTCGGATCTTTTCTACCCACTTTGGCCTGAAGGGCCTCAGGACACACCCTCTGGAGCCCAGGTGTCAAAGAAGGAGGGGGACTGATGGGTTGTCGGGAAGGGGACACCGAGTCTTGGGACCTGGAGGGGACCCGCATCTTCCTGTCAGGGCACCAGCTTTTCGCTGTGGATTGGGGGGCCTCCCCCCACCTTCAGGGCTGGGCGCCTGACCTATCAAGTCAGCCCCAAGAACTTTTGCGGGAAACATTAGAAACAAGGAGCTCTCCTCCCCGTGGGTCGCTGGACCTGAGCCTTGGGGGGACCCTCTACCAAGCGCACCCCATGTGCTTGAGAACAAAGCCAACCCAGAAGAGCGGAGCGGAGAGAGGGACAAAACGCCCAGACGGCATCGCCTGAGCCCTGGGCCCAGCCACACCTGAAGGCCATCTACCTTCTCTCTTTCAGGCTATGTGAGCCACGTTCCTTTTTTCTTAAGTCTGAGTTAGGTTTCACTGCGTACAATTTGCAGGCCTTGACCAGTGCAAGGGGACCAGGTTAGATGCTGGGTGGGGGTGGTGACTGAGGAAGGGTCAGGGGATCATGGCCAGAAGGGGCAACTGTGTCAGCAGGGGCAACATGCTCCGGGTGGTGGTGGGGGGAGACCGTGCAGCTCGGGCCCCACCCAGGGCCCAAGAGGACCCCCACCCACCGGATGTACTGCTTCCGGTTCATCCTGCAGAACATGATGAAGCCATTGACGCACTTTTTCTTCATCTGGGTTGGGCAGGGGGCTTTCTTGTTTTCCTTGGGCTTCGTCGGGCCCCGGCCCGCCCGGCCCTTCCTGGCCTTCCGCCCGGCCGCGGGCAGGGTGGCGGCCCGTCGGGTGGGGGTCCACGTGTAGTCCCCATCCTCGTCATTGGAGGACGGCAGGCCCTCGGGGTCGGCCTGAGCGTCCTGGGTGGGGGACGGGGAGGTGAGCACCGGCAGGAGACGGGGGAGCGACCTCGCCGATGGCTGTCCCCCCGTCACCTCCTGCTGCCTCCACACCGACTCAGTGTCTGAGTCCTCGGAGCTGGAGCTGGAGCTGGAGCTGGAGCTGGAGCTGGAGCTGGAGCTGGACGGCGCCTTGCTGTTCTCGCTCAGCGACAGGTAGCAGTGGTCCAGCGAGACAGACGACTGGCACAAGCTGTGGGAGTCAGGGGGGTCTTCGGGAGCCTCCGAGCGCATCTCCTGGAGGGTGAAGGAGAAAGACGGGCGATGTGAGGGGAGACCACGGTGTCCCTTCATGTCCCCACTCACGGCTTTCCTAACGTCACGGGAGCATCAGAACCAGCTCGAATTTAAGACAACCTCGTCCAAACAGCCCCTGGACGTCCAAGCAAGTGTTCCCAGGTTCCCACAGCGGGTCGGGGGGACTGGCTGGGCTCAGGGGGCTCGCCCCCCGCCCCCCGTTCTGGGCCAGTAGCTCTTAATGCCATCGGGTCGGCAGCCGTGATGCCCTGGGCAAGTGGTAACTTCTCTGAGCATCAAGTTCACCTACAGAATGAGGTCACGTCACATGCCCTGCAGGGCTGAGAAGCACCTCGCCCGTGCCTGGCGCTTCCTAAGAGCTCTGCTAGGAGTGCCTACTTTTGTTTCTGCCACAGGTTCAGCTCCTCGTTGGAGGAAAGAGTAGAGGTGGAGGCAGACTCATCTGGGGACCCGAGCTGGGGCTGCCCTTCTGTCAGCTGGGCGGTGAGACCCCAGAGAGGACTGTGGCCAGAGGTGAGCCCTGGGGCCCGGGAGGGAGGCTCTTTCCAACTGAGGATTCCTGAGCTCATTCTGTTGGTTTCAGTTTCCTCATCTGTCAACTGGGGTCACCAGAGACCCCGCAGCTGTTAAAATTACGTGGGGTCTTTTCTGGGCACCCGGCAGCTTTTAGCTCTTGTCCTTGGGGTCTAGTTCATTCCAAATGCCCAGCACAGAGTGGGGCGCCCGGTGGCCAGATGAGGACACAGACGGTAGACGAGTCTCTGGAAGGACAGGGAGAAGCTCGAGCAGATGGACAGTGAGCCGGTGGGGGGAGGCGGCCGCCTGGTCGCGGGCACGGGTGAGTCCGTGAAGCAGGAGAGTGATGCGTGTGGGAAGGACGGACGGTCGGCCGTGTCTGTGGACGGCTGCCTACCTTGTCCTGGAGCGCCTCAAGCATGTCGTCAGAAGGTGAAGACTCGGGATCTAGGAACACTTCTTTGAAGAGAGCTGTCGGGGAGGGAGAGCGGCCAGGGGCTGGAGCAGATCGCCCCGGTGCCCTTCTCCGGGTCTCTGCTTCAGGAATCTCCTGTCCCAGGACCAAATCTGGCTCACAGGCCAGCTCCCCTGGGGCAGTTCCAAGCTGAGCAGAGGGCGTGGGCCCCTGACGCTGGCTCCTGGGCCTTCCCCTCACTGGGCCGGTCCGGGGCCGCTTCCCCACGGAGCTGCGGGCTTCTCGAGCCAGAGCCCGGGTGCGATCCACCCCGGGGCACCCAGCACGGCCGAGCCCAGGGCGGCGCACTTGGTGGGTTATCGCCGTATGTTTTCTGAATGGACCAAGCGTTGGGTCTGGGCCCGGGAGCTCACCTTGGGTCAGGAACTCAGTGCCATCCCCCCGGATCTGATCTCGTGGCAGCCTTCCTGGGGAGCTGAAGAGGGAGGGGCTGAGCCCTAGGATCTCGCTCGGGTGGCCTGTCACACTCCAGTTGTTAATCTGGGGAGGCCCCAAGGCCAGCGGGCTCCCTGAAAAGGAAGCATCGGGCTTGAGGATGACCTTCTCCCCCAGTGCGGTGGCTGGAGCTGAGGAGATGGTGTGAGACATGGGGGAAGGGTGACTCGGTCAAGTGCTCATTTTGAGTGCTTTGTAGAGGAAATTAGGAGACGCCATGCCTGGCATCAGGTCATGGATAACCAAAAACAGAATCAGTGTCTGGTGTGCCACCTCTGAGAGACTGACTGTAGCCACCTGGGGCTCTGGGTTAAGAAAGATTCTGAGGCAACGTGTGCGCTTCACAGAAAGAGGGATGATTGGCTAGCAACGTCTGCCACGGTGGCCGCACACAGCCCTGTGCCGGGCAGACCTGGGTCCCCGTCCTCTTTCCTCCCACCTCAGTGCTGCTCAGAAGGAAGTGAGCGGGAAAGGCCCCACACAAGCCTACAAGGAGGAGAGATGGAGTTTCAGTCACCAGGGGGGCTGCCCTCCAGGGTCCAGGCAGGAAGCCAAGGGTCAGCATCTGGGGACTCCTTGTCCAGCTCCTCGCTGGAATCGTAGAACACCAGCTTCTGCCTGCAAGAGGTGGGAATTCGAGAGGCAGACCCGGAGCCCTGGGCCCAGCCGTTTCCCCCTGGGGTGTCTTGGTGTCGCCCACTGTGACGAAAGACAGGGATCAGTCTGTGCTGGCTGCTGGGGGGGGCGGGAAGCTTAGTCAGCTGAGGCGCCTGCCCTCAAGGGGCTTCAGGCTGGTGAGGAGAGGCGGCCGTCCCCGCGTGCTGATGCCCAGGGCGAAGGGCTGTGATGGGCCGTGTTCCAGCAGGACTCAGAGGGAGGACCACACTGAGCTCAGCCTGAAGGGTGGTGGTCTTCTCGGTGGTCTAGGGCGACAGGCTTGTCAGGAACAGGGATCAGGAGGGTGAAAAGTCCAGAGCAGGCCAAGGCCACGGCTCCCATGGAGTGGCGAATATGTGGTGGTGTTTTGGGTCAGGGTCATGGGGTTGGGGCAGGGGAGGGGGCTAGCAAGATGAGCTGGGGCCAGGGAAGCTCTCAGATACCGACTAAGATACTGGGGCTCTGCCCCACGGGCACTGAGGGAGGCCTGAAAGCCATGAGCTGACGTGACCGAGGTCCGGGGTTAGAAAAGCCACTGCGGCCCCTGGGGAGGACGGGCTGGAGGGGTGAGACACGAGGCAGGGAGGCTGGCGAGAGGCCGCAGCCCTGGTCCGGCAGCCCCAAAGCCAGGCTCTGCTTTGAGCGTCCGCCGCCCGCACGAAGCTGGGCCTGCGGTGTTCTCTCCACAGACACCAGTGAGGATGGCAAGCGACCTCATTTCTCACCACCCCTCAGCCGTGCCGGACCAGACACCTCAGCCTCCCCCACTCGGCGCCCTTGGGGTTCCTTTACCTGGGACAGGGCTGGGTCCTGTTGAGAAAGTGGATCTGCTCAGCCCCTTGCTGGGCCTTGAAGGCACGGTAGAGCCCATCACCCTGGCCGCTGACTCGGCCATAGCAGCCTGGGGGGAATGGGAGGCAAGCGGGAATGCTTACTGCTGGGACTGGAACAAATCCCAGGAGTCACAGATACCTGGATGGAGAAGTGCCACGGTCTGCCACGGCCTCTCCCTCCCACATCCTCGTAAGACCTCGGGCTGTGGGGCCTCTGCGTGAACCTGTGGGATGCCCCGAATGACCCCTCGGTTTCTGGAAACCCACATCCCTCTCAGAGGTGTAAGAGAACTAAATTCCTGAAGTGGAATACTGTCGAGGAAGACGATGAGAGCCAACGCATACGAGGCGCTCGCCCTGCCGGCACGGTTTGGGGCATTTTAATACGAGTCAGTGGCCCTTTGCCAGAGGGTACCATGATTATGCCCGTTTTGCAGTTAAGCAAACTGAGACCCTGAGATACCAGGTAACTTGCCCGAGGTCACACAACTAGCGGAAGAGCCGAAGAGCCCTCCCTCCCCAGGTGGGTCGGGTGCCTCCTCTGGGCCCCCATGGCCTCCTGGGTGACCGCGGGAAGTCGGGGTCCCTCTGTGCCCCTTCACTGGGCTGTGGCACTAGCACTCGCACGCAGCCTGGCCCCGAGATGTTCGGGGAGCAGGGGCCGGATGAACGGATGGGGGGGGGCAGGACGGCTCAGGACCGCCCCAGCCCGCCAGGCGCCCCCGTCTCATCTGGTGCCCTGCTGGGCGCGTCACCACACCTTTTCCAGGTGGCCCAGGGATGGGAGCCACGGGAGCCATTGCCCGTCTTCCCCTGGCTCTGTGACCCACAGCCCCACCAAGAGGCTCGCTGACGCCGCCCCACCCTTCCGTCCACAACGGGGCCTAGAGGGAAGGAGACGTGGGGAAGGAGGCCCAAGACAGAGTCCTTCTTGGCCACCGCGGAGGCCCCGCTACTGGGCCCCGACTTGGGATGCTGCGGGTGCCTGCCCAGGAGTGTGGAAGGGACTAAGTTAACGGTGAGGGCAGACAGCAACCTGAGAAGTCACAGTGGATGCTGTTCTCGGCCATGTCCAGCAACGTCAGCCGGGACCTGCCTCCCTTCCTGTCACCTTGAGGCAGGGATGACGCAACTTTGGGGTGACAGCCGGGGCTGGCACATCTTGAAGGGGTGGTGGTCCCCCCCATGTTTCTTCCTTGCTGTTCTGGGGATGGGGTCGCCCACTTCCCGGGCTTGTCCAGGGCCAGACAGCGGCGAGGGTTCTGGGCCCAGGTCTGGCGTTCTGGGGGAGCAGAGAGACGAGCATCAGAGGGGGCTCCGGTGGAGGGCGTCTCTGCCCTGGGCCCCCCAGCCTATTCCAAGCTTTGCCGGGCCTGGTCGCTCACCAGCCCTTCCCAGGTCAGTCTGGATCCTCAGCAAGCAGTCACCTCAGCCGAGGCTCCCTGCCCCTACCCACACATTCGAATCACCTGGTGAGCTCTGGAAAAAATACTGATGCCCAGGTTCCACCCCAGGCCACTGGAACCTGACTTTCTGGGTGTGAGGCTCAGGCACAGGCATTTTTTATGGTTCCCTGGATGATTCAGTAGATGTGCGGCCAAGACTAGAAATCATTGGTTAGGTACAACTCCCATTTTAAAGACAGGCCAACTGAGGCCTTCAAGAGGCCAAGGGACACGTGGAGAGTTAGCAGCAAGGCTGAAGCTGGCCCGGGGATGCTTGCTTTCCACACTTGGGTCTTTCCATCAGCCTGTGCTCCCTGATGCCCTCGCCCAGGACGGGTGACTGGCTGTAAGGACAATAAATGGTAACAGCAGCTTCCGTTCACCGAGTGCTGACCATGAGCCTCTCCACTCAGCATTGCTCCAAGGGTATGTACCCAGGCTCCTGGTCCTTAAGACCACCCTGTGGTCCACCCCCAGGATGCTGAGGTTCAGAGAAGGAAAGCAACCATGCCAGGCCTCGGAGACAGTGAGCCCAGGGGCCAGGGCGTTGAACCAGATAGATCTCGCTGTAAAGCAGTGCCAGGGGCTCTGGGTAGCTGATCGGGCCTCCCTGGAATGAGGAAGGCTCTGGAGAAGGAGCTTTGCTCCCATGTGACCTGGCTTCCTATCTGGTCTCCCTTGTACCTGACAATCCAGTGGGTTTCTTCTTCCTGGGTTTCCGGCAGGCTCCCTGAAGACGGGACTTAAGAGAGTGCGGGGAGCTCGAAGGGGTGGAGTGTCTCCGCCGGGCAGGGCCCGAGGCCCAGTTCCAACCCAGCCCTGCACAGGGTGGAGAAAGAGGTCAGATGCCCCCCAACCTCATGCCGTCCTGCCTCCTCCTTCCAGACGTGCTTCCCAATCCTGGGCAGGGGGCTGCGGGGCAGCCACAGTCCCCAAGCTGACTTTATAGATGTGGAAACTGAGCTCCCAGGAGGAGCCTGGACTGGTCTGAGGTTGCACGGCCAGGCGACAGAGGTTCCAGGGCGTAAACTCAGATTCCCCCCAAAGCCATTCGGGGTCCTCCAAGAAGGAAGACAGACTCAACGCTTCCCAAAGGCTTCCCTGCCTCTCTGTCAGGCCTCTCAATTCTTCCTCCTCAACATCGCCCAAAGGTACGACTTCTGTCCCCAGCCTTACCCTCAGTGCGAGATTGGCCTGTCTCCGGTCCAGATCCCTCCTAAAGCCCTCTTTGCTGACCTCCCTGACTCGAGTTTCTCCCTTAGTAACCAACTAGTCCTGCTCACTAGATGTCAGGCACCTCTTGCTTAAAAAAAAAATCTGATCATGGCTTTTCCTGGCTTTTTAAAGTCCTCCGCCATAATTCTCATCTTCGTCTTTCTCCTTAGCCCGAGCCCCGCGCTGTGGAAAATCCATGTCTAATTCTGGCCCTCCAAAAATGTAACTACTACTAGGCTACTATTGACCAGAGTCCTTACCAATAACACAAACGGGTGATTAGTCTATATTTTGTATATCCTGTGTTGTATACTGTATTCTTACAGTAAAGAAAGCTAGAGAAAAGTGTTAAAAGCATAAGGAAGAGAAAAGACATTTACAGGACTGCACAGGATATATCTAAGAAAATCTGCGTATAACTGGGCTCATGCAGCTCAAACCCGTGTTCTTCAAGGGTCAAGTGTACTAGTATTGGTTTCATTTTGCAGATGAGCAAACTGAGGCACAGGGAGGTTAAGGTCATAAGACATGTGTCTGCGTCAGGGTCTGGTTCGCGAGCCTGCGCACGTCGTCCTGATGCTACACGGTCCCTCCAAGCACACCAGCTGCTGGCCTGTCCCAGACATTCCACACACGTCTTCCTGTGGTTGCGTGCTCCTGCTCACGGCTTCTCCTGCCTGCCGGGGCTCCCCCAGGCTACTGTCCGCGCAGGCCCGGTCGCGAGGCCCCAGACACCCGCTCTGAGTTCACGGCATCGGGCCCATCTCTCTGACTCTGTCAGCTCTGCCAGGCTTTGAGATCCCCGGGGACTGGGGCTCATCGAAGTCACTTGGTATCCCTGACAGCCAGGACCGGACTTGATGGAGAGCAGGCCCTGGGAAATGGTGACTGAACTTACTTACCCCCGAGTCCGCCTTCCCCATTGGTGGTGTGGAATTTGAGCAAGGCCTTGGCCACATCGATGCTTTTCTGGAGGTACTGAATGTAATGCAGGACATGCAGCAGAATCTCCTTCTGCCCCCAAAAGAAAGACAGGGTTGAGCACAGGAATGGGGGCCCAAGACAATGTGAGGCTGCAGGGGACCAGAGACAGGCTGCAGGAGCCCGTTCCCCAGCCCGACAATTCCTCTGGTGGCGGAGATATTCCTATTCTGTTTAGACCTTGCTGCAGCTCAGGGAGAGGTCTGTTGCAGCTAAGGAAACCAAGGCTCGGAGTGCTAGCACGACTTGCTAAGGTTAGAGAGGAAGGGGCAGAGCTGAGATCTGAACTCAGGTCTGCCTGCCTCCTGGCCCAGTTTTTCAACGCACACTGTTTGGCTTCTCACCCATGGCCCCTTGCACATGCTGTATTCTCTATCTGCAAAGCCCTCCTCTTCTCCCCACAGGCTCCCGCATTGGCTTCTCCTCCTCTGAGCCTTAGCACAGTGGTCTCCCCTTCCGGAAGCTTTCCCACCTCCCTGAACCTTCTCGCTCAGGCTGGGTCGGATGTCCCTCCTCAGCACTCTTGCAATGCCCTGGCCTAATTACCTGTTCATGCGTTATTCTCTCTCATTGACCTTGAACTAGTTGAGGGTAGAGGCTGTAGCTAAGTGATTTCTGTATCCTTTGCTCACAGAATCAAGAGGTAGCTTAGCCACTGATCGCTGAAGGATGATCTCCGTAGCACAGAGCATGATGCCTTCTGCCCAGCAGGCATCACCCAGCCAGCCACCAAGTACTAAGTCAGTGTCAAAGACACAAAGCTAAAAAAGACTACTACCCACTGAGGGCCAGGTACATAGGGGTGAAGCAGACATGCTTTTGTTTACCTTCATGGAATTTATAATCTAGTGAGGACAGCGGCCCTCAATAAACTCATAAGTCATACAGAATTATCAACGGTGTGATAAGCATTATGAATAAGAGTGTAACAAGAGATTCTAAAATTGGACTTGAGTGTCTGGAAAGACCTCCAGCATTTATTATTTTTAAAGATTTATTTATTTATTTTAGAGATGGGGAAGGGGCAGAGGGAGAGAGAGAGAGAATCCAAGCAGCCCCTCCCCTGAGCATGGAGCCCAACATTTGGCTTGATCCCAGGACCCTGAGATCACAACTTGAGCCAAGACCAAGAGTTGGACGCTTAACCGACTACGCCACCCAGGCGCCCCAGGCCTCCAGCATTTAAGTGGAGACCTGAAGAATGACCGGAGTTAGCCTGGTGAAGAGGTGAGGGAAGAACACCAGTAAGTATTTCTTGGATTGAACTGGGTCCCTAGAATACCAATAAAACCGTTAGCAGTAATCTTCCAAACCCTAGATCAGGAAACACGGTCCCACAAAGGGACTTGTGTGAAACTGTTCCATAAGCTAGAAAGCGACGGTCACTGAAATGATGTGACCTGATCCATGGAAGGAAGCTATAATCTAACTAAGGAATACATGTAACACAGGCAGGAGACTGTTACTTTGGAAGGACCCGGATCCAATCTGCCACTTCCTGGCTGTGTATCGGGAACAGACCGTTTTACCTTTTTGAGCCTCAGTTTTCTCATCTGTGCAATGGGAATGAGGATAGTCAGTGAGGCTCAGAGGATTATCATTAGGACTGAATAAATTAGTGTGTGTGAAATCACCCAACACAGAGCCTGATATACCAGTTGCCTAATAAATACTTCATCGATGATTGAATGAGAATGCTTTCATCAGGTTCTCAAAGGATTAAATGAGGACCTTTTCTAACTTTGAGAACCGGACCATGGGGTTCTCAAGAGCAGATATTTTATCTCCAACCCCCGGCTTGGCACATGATTGGCACTCACTACGCTGTGTCTGTAAACTGTCAAGTTATATGAAATGTGATTAGTAGCAGTATAAAGGTTTTATGCAGAAGGCCATTGGGCATCATTTCAGATTCCAAGACCGAAGGTTCAGGAATTGATGGTTCAGGAAGGTTAGCTTGGGGGCTACGCCAGAGGTTCCGATCCCAGAGACCTTCTGAAGACAAGATCGACAGGTCCTATAACTGTCTTAGCTGAGGGGATTCATTCATTCACTCACTCATTCACCCATTCATTCAACAAACACCTATTGAGCACTGAGTGACCAAGCAGTTGAGGATGTGGGCCTTTGGAATGAGACACATCTGACTCTTTCTCTCTGCCATTAACTAGCTGTGTCCTTCTGGGCAACATGACCCCTCTCCTCACAGTGGAGAATGAGCACACCAGATGCACCTCTCAAGCCTTGGGGGAGGATTAAATGAGAAAACGTATCCAAAATGCTTGTCACTCGGGGTCTGACACCTAGAACCCTCAGTAAATTGGGAGTAGCTGTGGTTGTTGTCTGCTGGCCCTGCGGGTGCTAGGGATAGAAATGCTTCCATTATGGTCCTTAACCCTCACAAAACCCCTCATCTAAAGGGGTCAGAGATAAAGAAACAGTCCCAGGAATATGCCCAGGGCTTTGATGGTCAGAGAGAGAAGCCACAGGACCATACAGGGCTGGGGGCACATCATGAGTCAGGATGGTGAGGAAGGATGCCGCGAACCTAAGCCACACCCCAAATCTCAGACACAGGAAAGGCAACACATAACAGCTCAGTTCATTCATTGAGCATCAGACTGAGCGCGTCTGTCACAGCACAGCCCTGTCACAAGTCGTGGTGACACCCTCCAGGCACACAAGTCGAGGGGGAGGCTGGGGACTGGCAGGGACGCAGGTTGTCCATGGAGCAGGAGACCCAGGACTGAACCCAAGGAAGGATGAAGGTGGGGAGGAAGAGGGATCCTTAAGACATCAGAGGATCAGGGTGCCTGGGTGGCTCAGATGGTTAAGCGTCTGCCTTCGGCTCAGTGCATGATCCCAGGGTCCTGGGATGGGGCCCCGCATCGGGCTCCTTGCTCAGCGGGAAGCCTGCGCTTCTCCCTCTTCTTCTACTGCTCCCCCTGCTTGTGCTCTCTCGTTCTCTCTGTCAAATAAATAAATAAAATCTTAAAAAAAAAAAAAAAAAGACATTAGAGGATCAATGGTCACGAAAGCAGGCTGAGGCCTGGGGAGAATTCCATGAGATGTGGTCATGCGGTCAGTGATGAAATGTTGCCTGTCGCCTGACTTGACTGTCATTCCTTCGGGGCCAGGACTGTCCCCCAGTCGTCTCTGCCCCCCCCCCCACCTCCCAAGAGTTGATCGCAATACCTGTGCACATTGCATACACAGATGCTTGAGGACAGAGGGCAAAATTCCTCAGGTATTTCTGAGCACCGTGGTGGTCTGCTTAATGCCTCTCCCTAAGGACGTCCATGTCCTAGTCCTCGGAGCCTGTGAATATGTTGCCTAATATGACAAAGGGGACTCAGCAGATGTGACTGAGTGGAGGATCCTGAGATGCAGAGATTGTTCTGGATTAACTGAGTGGGCCCACTGTGGTCCCAGGGGTCCTTACAAGTGGGAGGGAGGCAGGAGGGTCGAAGGCAGAGAAGGCGAGGTGAGGATGGGAGCAGAGGAAGAGAAAGAGAGACACTGGGAGATGCTACACTGCTGGCTTTGAAGGGGCCATGAGCCAAAGAACACAGGCGGCTTCTAGAAGTTGGCAAAGGGAAAGGAAACAGATTCTCCCCGGGAGCCTTGGAGAAGAACCGACTCTTAGACCCGCGAGGCCGATTTTGGACCTCAGCCCTCTACACTGTTCGAGAAAAAATCCGCATTGTTTGCAGACACAGAGTTGTGAGGCCACAGGAAGCTAGAGCGGCCACAGGAAGCTAGGACACAGTGCCAACGGCTGCAAGAGGCTTAGGAGGGAGAGTCCACATGAACCGGTGATCGATGGAAGGTGGTAGGCACCCAGGAGGTGAGGGTTAGGATCTGGCACCCAAAGATCTGGATCTTGCCCCAAACGCCCACTCTTCTGAGCCTCTCAGAAGGCAAGAAGCACGTTCTAGCTGGGGATCGGTGATTCCTGGGTTGGAATCTTTATTGTCTTGACCACATTCTGAGTTCCCAGCAGATGAGGGGCGGGTCTCAAGTTCCTTTGCCTCCCCTCGTTGCGACCAGAACAGCTTCTGCCATCCAACAGTCTTTCCATAACTGGCTGATGAATAAGTGGATACGTGATGGAATGAGAGGAACTATAGCAAGAAAACATCCCACCACGCCTTCAAGATCTCTGAGACCCTTAGTAAGTTGTCGCCACTGGCGGAGTGAGGAGGCAGCTCAGCCCCGTATGTATTTATCGAGTAGCCACTTGGGGGACGCGCAGAGCAGCTTTAAGTCCTGCTACCTCGGGAGATGGAGATGCCGCCCCCAGGACCCAGGACAAGGGACTCAGAGAGGGAAGTGACATTTCTTCGAGGACGGTCACGGCTAGTGTGCCGTTTGGGCCTCACAATATCTCTGGGTAGTAGACATTATGTTCCCTCGTTTTATGGCTGGGAAACAGGATGCTTGAGAGGCTGAGAAGCTGAGGGCCCTGCCCAGAGTCCTGCCGCTTCAGGGCTGACAGGCTCGAACCCATGGCTGTTTGACTCCCCAAAGTGATGACTTTTATCTGGCTCCTTGCCGATCTTTCCCTCCCAGCTGCCCCTGCCCCTTTGCAAGAAAGGATCCCCCAGGCTTCTAGTGATGGGATCACAGAAAGGCCCACTCAGGGCGGGACCATGCCCATCTTGGTGCTGTCGCCGAGAGGGTCTGTGTTGGGGCCCCAGGACGAGAGACAGTAACCCGGTTACTGAGATTTTCAGACCTGCCCCCCACATCCGCCTCCTCTCCCTCCACCCCCATACCTTGGTGAGCTTCTTGGTGCCTGTCTTCAGGGCCACAGGCAACAGCAGCGCCAACTCATGAAGTTTGCTGGTGTGGTTCTTCCTCTGCCTCCTGTTTGGGGCCGAGAGCTGGTATTGGTTAGGACATTGGCACCTGACCCCCCCAAACCACCTGTCTCCGTGCTCCCCATCTCAGAGAGGCTGTCCACCCCAGCACCCCCAGACAGAATCCTAGGCATCGTAGGTCTCATCAAATCTCACCCATTCCCCTTCCAATCCTTTCTCTCCAGCCCCAGGCCCTGCCCTAGTCCACGTGTGGCTGTCCCCCTAGCCCTCCCAGCCTCCCCCCGGCCTCCTCCAGTTCATCCTGTCTACTAGCATCAGGGTGAGCTTTCTGCAACACAGATCTGGCCATGGTTTTCTTATCTGGGCAATGGGAATGAGGATATTCACTGAGGAGATTCACTGAGGAGATTCACCTGTGTGTGTGAAATCGTCCAGAACGGAGCCTGATACTCTAGTTGTCTAGTAAGTGCTTCAGAACTCTCGATGCCATCCATTATTAAGGACCCAGTTGAAAGCCTTAATCCGGCTTATAATGGCCCTCAAGACCTGGCCCGGCTGACCATTCTGGTCTCATCTCTTACAGGACAGGTGAGGTACCCCTGCTAAGGGCCCTCAACCCCGTGCTCATGCATTTCTCTGAGCCCTGCTCTGAGCTGAGAGCTGGGGGGGAGGGGGCGGGCACTGTATCTCTAGCATCCAGAAGAGGGTCTGGCACACCGTGGGAACTCACTGCATATTTGCTAAATAAATAAATGAGGGCATGACAGAAGCTGACTCCTGGGGATGCAGAACTTCCAGGATCTAATCCCTGCATTCATAATTCATAATATAACCCTGCACACACACACCTCCATCTCTCTCTCTCGACAGATGGGGACACAAAGACATTGGAGTGTCTCTCCCAAATTATGTGCTGTTGCCAGACTCACACACAACTCCTTTGGGAATGCCCGGACACCACCCTGTCTCCACCCAATCCTTTCTTGCCTCCCCTCAGGGCTCAGTACCATTGCCACCTGCCCAGAAAGCCTCCGGAAACCTCCCTTGCCTTCCTCCCCTGCTCTGAATGTCCACAATACTTTGTCACCTGCAGCCTGGCCAGGCCCCCAAACACTCCCTTGATTACAGATGGGTGTTCAGTTCCTACTCAAACCCACACACTGACCCTGCGCTGGACACCACAGAAGGAGAGGGAAGACACTGTCACTGCTCTCGAGGAGATGGGGGAGCAGGGTGGGAGACGCACTTACCTCCCTAACCAAACCCTGAAGTCCTAAAAGAATCATCCTCCCTCACTCATTCAGCAATTACTTATTGAGCACCTACGATGGGCCAGGAATGGTGTTAGGTGATAGGGATAAAAGTATAAAACCCAAAATACAGCCCCTTCTAGAGCCCACAGGACCATCAGGGATAAAGTCATTAATCAGATTGTCACACACAGACAAGCATAAAATTCCAATTAGGACCAGAACCAGCTATATAACTTGCTGGGGAGGGGAGCCTTACAAATGAAAACGTGGGGCCCCCTTTTTAAAAATTAAGGTTTTCAAGGTGGCGAGAGCAGGGCATTAAACCAAACGTCAGGCTCTTCTAAACACCGGGCTCTGTAACTGCATATGAGTTTGCACACCCAGGGAGTTGGCCCTGATGGGGACAAAGAAGAAGGCTGCTTGAAACAGGTGGCTTTGATCTAATCTACAACGTTTTCCCTGAGGAAGTAAACCTGGTCAGAACTGGTTCTGAAGGATGAGTGGAGATGTATAGGCGAAGAGGGAACAAGCACATTTCAGATAGAGGGGACATGCGCAAAGGCCCTGTGGCACAAGGAAGCAGGGAGAACTCAAAGGAACCAAAGCTGCCCTGTCTGGTGCACAGAAGGCAAGGAGTCTTGTGGGGTGAGACAAGGCTGGAGAAGAAGATAGGGGCCAGATGAGGCAGGGTCTCAAAGGCTCGTAGTACAGAAGAGTTTTGCCTTTATCTGAAGACCAACAGGAAGCCATAAAAGGACTTTACGCAGGGGAGGATATCATTAGTGCACCCTCTCAAAACCGCTATGAATACAGAAGACACACATATATGTCAGCTGAATGAAGGAATGAAAGAAAAAAAAAATCTCTCGTCTTTAGTTACCTCCTGCTAGAAACCATAACTTTGAGGGGCAAGGGCGTTGGGGTTCTATCTTTGGAGGAAAACTGGGTAGGCTGACCTCTAAAGTCCTGTTTAGCCCTGATATTTACTTTTTGCATATCACTTTCCTTCTGTTCTAGAAGGACCTCCTGGAAGCCCCAGCGAGAAACAACATAGAAAGCAAGGAAGAAAAAAAGTGTCCAGGCCTATTTAAGTTCAAGGTGTGACCTGACCAAGGCTGAGAAAAAGAATTTCGTATCAACTATAGTCCCTGGGTGTTTACTCTGGGTTTTGCAAAGCACTGAGAGCCTTCTATGTGCAAACACAGCAGTTCCTGGGAAAAAATTTGGCGGGAGGAAAAGGGTGACGATGAGGCATCACAAAATCTTGACATCTCCTGGGCAGGAGTCCTGAATAGGTGTGACTTGGGGTGTGCTCCCTGGGGGCCTCTGCAAGCCAGGCACTTCCTCCCAAGTCTGCCCCTTTCCTTGCTGGATGGTTCTGGTTTCAGACAAGTTCTTCTCTGTAATTTTCACCCACTAATCCCAGCTCTGCCCTCTGGGTCTTCAGGGAACAGGCCAGCTCCAGCCACACAGGTCCTTTTTCCGTTTCTCTAAACAAGTTTCTTTCTGCCTTAGGGCCTTTCCTATTCCCTCCACCTAGAATTTTTTTTTTTTTAAGATTTTATTTATTTATTTGACAGAGAGAGACACAGCGAGAGAGGGAACACGAACAGGGGGAGTGGGAGAGGGAGAAGCTGGCTTCCCGCTGAGCAGGAAGCCCAATGTGGGACTCGATCCCAGGACCCTGGGATCATGACCTGAGCCGAAGGCAGACGGTTAACGACTGAGCCACTCAGGCGCCCCCCTCCACCTGGAATGTTCTTTTGCCCTGATTGTTGTATGGCTGGTTTTACTTTGCCATTCAGCACGGAGCTTAAATGTAACCTCAGAGAGACCTTTCCTGACCAACCAATCTAGCTAAGCACATTCTTGGTCACATCCCCGTATCATTTATCAGAATCTGAAATCTTCTTTCTTTATTATCAACACCAAAGGGCAGGGATTTTTGTCTATTTTATTAATGTTTATATCCCGGACTGACTTACTCATTAGGCCCAGTAAGCACAGAGTCGAAATCTGGTGCCACTTTTAAGGGCTCATGAAAACGTCTTAATTTCTTTTTTTTTAAGATTTTATTTTTAAGTCATCTCTACACCCAGCGTGGGGCTTGAACTCACAATCCAGAGATCAAGAGTCACGTGCTCCACCACCTGAGCTAGCCAGGTGCCCTAAAAATGTTTTAATTTCTTTTAAATTCTATGCCAGTGTTGTTGTAAACTATAATTTTAAATACTTTTTTTTTTTTTTTAAAGATTGTATTTATTTGACAGTGAGAGAGACAGCGAGAGAGGGAACACAAGCAGGGGGAGTGGGAGAGGGAGAAGCAGGCTTCCCGTGGAGCAGGGAGCCCGATGTGGGACTCGATCCCAGGACCCTGGGATCACGACCTGAGCCGAAGGCAGACGCTTAACCAACTGAGCCACCCAGGCGCCCCTTTAAATACGTTTTTAATGGAGGAAGGGGCCTGGGCGCCTGGGTGACTCAGTCGGTTAAGTGTCTGCCTTCAGCTCAGGTGATGATCTCTGGGTCCTGGGATTGAGCCCTGCTCAGGCTCCCTGCTCAGCCGGGAGCCTGCTTCTCCCTCTTCCTCTGCCCCTCCTCCCCGCTTATGCTCTGTCTCTCAAATAAATAAAACCTTAAAAAAGAAAGGAAGAAAGGGGGCGCCTGGGTGGCTCAGTCGTTAAGCGTCTGCCTTCGGCTCAGGGTCTTGGGATCGAGCCCTGCATTGGGCTCCCTGCTCAGTGGGAAGCCTGCTCCTCCCTCTCCCACTCCCCCTGCTTGTGTTCCCTCTCTCGCTGTGTCTCTCTCTGTCAAATAAATAAATAAAATCTTAAAAAAAAAAAAAAGGAAGAAAGAAAGAAAGCTTTTTAAAAAATGGAGGAACAGCCCGAGAAGGCAAAATTGCCTAGGGCCCAAGCAAGTCTTATGTGGCCCTAGTTATATCCCTAGCTCCTAGAATAATGACCAGCACTTAGTAAGTGTTCAACAAAAAATTGTTGACTTTATGAATGCTCCGGTCTTCTGATCGTCTCAGCCTTTGAAATGGCAAATGACCTAATTCCTGGGTTTCCTCTTCCCTGAGCCAATCAGCCTAAACCCTCCCTAGTTCTTTTATTTTACAGGAGCTAGAAGAGCTGGTCCAAATTTCTCATATTAGATACAGGAAAACCAAGGCCCAGACCCTAATTTGCTTTAACATGTGCAGAGATTTAAGAATAAGAGCTGCCCCAAAGTAGGACAAAGCGGGGGGCAATCCCAACAGGCAGCCTCATAGTTGGTTATAAGTTCCAGCTTTTGAATAGGACAGACCTAGATCGGAATCCCAGCTCTGCCATTTGCTGTGTGACTTTGGACACGTTTTCCTCTTTCTGATGCTGTTTTTAACTCATTGATAAAATGGAAGTGGCTAGAAAGTCTGATCTTGTCTGGAAAGATCTTGAGCATAACACCTGGCACATTGAGAGTGCTCAAAAAATGTTACAGACAGAAAGTGGACAGTCATTTGTCAGAATTTTTTAGGGATAAGGGATGTTGAAGAATGGGGTGGAAGTATTGTATTGGATAACTACAGTTGATAAGGCTGTTGTCTTTGGACTGACATTTAACCCCCCTTGCCTGGTAATACTTTCCTTTGGGACCACCCCTCTCCCCCACTGGCTCTATGTGGTTCAGAGAGGTGGGCCCCAACCACCCCTTCCACTAGCAGCACAGAACTAAGGTCCAGCGGGGTGCCTGGGTGGCTCAGTAGTTAAGCATCTGCCTTTGGCTCAGGTCATGATCCCAGGGTCCTGGAATCGAGCCCCACATCGGGCTCCCTGCTCGGCGGGACGCCTGCTTCTCCCTCTCCCTCTCCCCCTGCTTGTGTTTCCTCTCTCGCTGTCTCTCTCTCTGTCAAATAAATAAATAAAATCTTAAAAAAAAAAAAAAAAAAGAACTAAGGTCCAGCTAAGAAGAGTCACAGTGATTGGCTCAGGATTGGGGTCATAACCCAGGTTTGGCCAATCAGAATCAATGGCTCCCAGACAGAGGCTCTCGGCTGGGGTTGTCAGGCTGGCAGGATGTGGCCCTGGAGCTGCTGGGAGCCATCTTGCCCTCACAAAGGGAGAGTCTGCTTGAGAAGGAAGCCAACACAGGGCAACAGCAGAGCCCAGAGAGGCAGGTTCCTGGCAACATCATTTAATCCTCACATGGAACCAGCCAACACTGATGCCCCTGAATTTTTGGCTTAAAGGACCCAATGAATCTCCTTTTATGCCTAAGCTGGTTTTAGCTAGGTTTCTGTTCATGGCAACTAAGAGTCTTTATTAATACAATGACCCCCCCCACCCCACATCTATAAAGGGGGAAAAGACTGCCCCCCAACATTGTTGGGGACCTCTGGGATTCCAGGAGGAATGGGCAGTGGGATGGGCATTCTTCATTTTCTTCATGGTGCTCCTTCTGAGCACAGTACTTAAGTAGAGAACCTGAACAAAGCAGATGCTTAATTTTGGAGTTAATTAATGAATGAAGAGATGGATGGACAGTAAGTCATTTGGGGAGATAGTGAAGATAAGATGAACTCTGGCTCCCTTTTCTTTATCCAGGCTGGGGGAGGGGAATCCGATACAACCCTCAATATCCTGTGAACATCCCTTCTTATGAGATTCCTGACACTTGGTAGGTGCTTGATGGATGAATGTATACATGCATAAAAGAGGAAGGCAGGGCATTTACAAAACTCCAAATGTCAAAGCCTGCAGGGCCTCTGAGATGATCTTTGGCAACCACCTCAGAGTTCTCTCATCTTGAAAATGGCGGTAATATTCGCATCTATTTCCTTGTGGAGGTGTAAGGATTAAAGCATATCATACAAACAAAAGGGCTTAGCAAAGAGTCTGACAAACAGTAAATGCTCAGTAAACATTATTGTTATTATTCAACCAGAGTGGCCAAAGCTGGAACAGAGATAGACAGGGGAGAGCCCTTACCTGTCACTGGAACCCAGGGAACAGGCTCTGGGCCATCCAAGGGAACACAGGTGTCTGCTGGAGCCCCACATCTGCAAAGAGGGAAAAAGAAAGAATTATTAAGTGACCTCTGGGATTCCAAGAGGAATGGGCCACATGGTGGGCAACCTTCATTTTCCCCATGTTGTTCCTTTGAGCACTCAGAGATCCCAAGAGTCCCCGACCCCCCACAAATATGGGCCCAGAGACCAAATTCAAACCCCCAAACTCTAAACTGAAGTCCATGAATCCCAAGTTGTAAATTTGGGCCAAGTCGTGATCAACACCTAAAACTAAAAGCAGCAAATTCCCAAACTTTAACTTCAGAGCTTTGGTCTTAATAGTGAGATGTCCTACCACCAGGCCTGAAAACTGTGGTTTGAGATCTCTAAACTGCAATGTTAGGACACCAAAACTAGGATTTTAAACTCCCAAAGTGAGGATCTAAAACCCAAAAAGGGGAGCGCCTGGGTGGCTCAGTCGTTAAGCGTTTGCCTTGGGCTCAGGTCATGATCCCGGTGTCCTGGGATCGAGCCCCGCATCGGGCTCCCTGCTCTGCGGGAAGCCTGCTTCTCCCTCTCCCCTCCTCCTGCTTGTGTTCCTCTCTCACTCTGTCTCTCTCTGTCAAATAAATAAATAAAATCTTTAAAAAAAAAAAACAAAAACCAAAAAGGTGCCCTCCCAAACCCCAAAACCCTAAACTCTAATACTGAGATACTCTAGACCCCCAAACTGTCCATTTCTGATCTCCAAAGACAACCCAATCCCATTAAGATCACAGACCACAAACCTTAATAGAGAACCCAAACCCTCAAGTAAGAAACCCAAGCCCCATAGCAAACAACAGTCTCCCAAATTGACCTCGGATCCAAAAATAAAGACCTCTAGACCCCCAAACTGTCACTTCAGACCTTCAAATTGTGACCCCCAACCCTAAAGCTGAGATCTCACATGTGAGTCCCAAAATTGAAGCCCCATACTCAACGTGGGGACTCCAGGCCCCCAAATTTAATCCTCAAAATCCCAAACCGTGATTCCAGACCCTAAATCTCATACCTCATACTCTACACTGAGATTCTAGACCCTGAATCTATACTGAAGCTTCAAACCTCCCAAATCAGACCCCAGACTCCCAAATGACACTCCAGAATTCAAAACTAAGACACCCACATCCTAAAATTAGGTTCTCCAGATTCCAACAGGAAAACTTCCAGTCACAAAACCCAACACCTTCAGATTCCAATACTAGTCACAGCCAGATATGAAGCCGGAGATCCCAGATCCTAGCTTGTGACCCCAAAGCCCCAACACTATTCAGACAGAGCCTTCCCTGTCTCAAACTTGAGCCTGGATCCCAAAACCTAGGCCCAGCCTCAAACCCAAACTCCAGCTCCGCGCCTGGCCTGCCTCACTCCGAGCACCTGGGCACGCCCGCCTTCCTGTCCCCCTGAAACTCCCGGAGGAAGGCCACGACCACAGAGTGCTGCTCCTGAGCGGACCTCACGCTCCCCTCCAGCGGGCTGTCCCCTGCCCCGTTCCCCGTCGGCCTCCAGCACGCGCCTCAGGACGTGCAAAATGGCGTGAGGCCCCCCTTCTGGTTTCACGCCAGTCCCACACTCGGGAGCCTGATCAGACAGTGTCTCGCGCCTGTCCCGGGAGGCTGGCCACGCGCGCGAGCCCCAGGCGGGCCCCGGCCACTGCGTTCCCCACCCGGCCGTGGGGTGGGCGCGAATCCCCTTGGAACGAGGCTCCTGCGGGAGGCCTGTGGAAGGGAGCAAAAGTGAGCTCCTGAGGCCAGGCCACGCCCCCACCAGTTCCCGCCAAGGTGTGCTGGGCGCGAGACTGGAGAGGGGAAACGGCAGAGTCCAAGTGGCCGTGCGCAGGCGCGCCTGGGGAAGGGCCCTGGCTTCTAGCTCAGCACGAGCTTGGCCTCGCGCCTCGCGACAAAGCCTTTGCTGGAGCGCGCCAAAGTGCCGACCAATCAGCGCTCAGTCAGCTGCCCGCCTTTTCGGCCGGCCACGCCCCCGCCTGGCCCCACCCCCGCCCCACCCGACTCCTGCCGACCAGAGCCTGGGGATCCTGATGAGGAGGCGGGGTCTCCCCAACTGCCATCTCTCAGGAGAAAAGAGATCTCGTCAGTTTCCTTTCTGGCCCCCTTTCCACCTTTCCCCTTCAGTGCAATATCTTAATAAGGGCCTACCGTGTGCCAAGGATCCTGCCGGAAGTTGGGAATTTCACCGCGGTGTTCCCAGTGCAATCGGGAAGGCTCACAGACCTTGAGAACCTAGGGAAGCACGGGCTGCATTAAAGAGCCATAAATTGAGAAAAGATTCAAAGAGGAGGGCCATGGGAACTGGCCCTTAGTAGCAGTTCCTTTCACGAAGATGTACGTTCCTTGACAGAGCAAATGCTCTATTTTCCAAAGCTCTTTCTCATGGCCGATGAGGATAGACTGGGAAATATAGCTTAAGGGGAAGCGATCTAAAGACCGAGTGGAGAGTAGAGGCCCTGATGTCCAACACACTTCAGTTCAAATCACTTTCTTGCTGAGTTGCCATGGAGAAGAGGTTTCATCTCTTTTTGCCTTAACTTCTCCAAATTTGGGGTAATACTTGGGTTGTCTGCAGGGTGTCTGGCATATGGTTGGTATGTAGTAAATATTGCACAACACTTATTTACACTGTTCTGGGTGCTTGAATGAGATACACAAAGGTGCCTGTCCTCGTGAAGCTTCTAGGATATTGGATAGTTCCTAGTTCATGGGGCTTTCCTCCCTCCTAAGGCTTAATTTTCTCATTTGTAAATTAGAGGAGGTGATGGTAAGAAAATGGGGGGGAAGAGATGGAAAAATGTTTGAGAAAGTACAAGGCACTGTTAATTATTATGTTAATAAGCATAAGGAAATCGATAAACTTGCTCCTTCCCAACTCTTCACCCCTCACAAACGTCTCTTTGAAATTTGCTCAATCTCTTTCCAGGGGCCCCGGGCCAAAATGGAGGAGACTGGACTCCATCTCCCAGTCCTCCTGGCGGGGGCGCTCTCTGCGCCTGCGCTACAAAGCGCCCTCTCTGCCTCCTGGGAGTTAGAGTCGTTCTTGTCCTCAGCCCGCCCAGTTTGCTTCCTTTCCCCACCTCCAAGCGTGGTCACGCTGCCTTCTGGGAGGTGTAGTCCGTGGCCGCTCGGACTCCAATTCCCAGCGGGCTTCGGGGCGGGAACCCGGAAGGGGAGGTTGGAGAGGAGCGAGTGGGGGAAACCCGCGTAGCCGAGAGAGCTGCGGCGCGGGGAGATGGTGAGAACCCCGAGTCGGGGCCGGGGGCTCTTGAAAGCTGGGGCGGGGGTTCGGGGCCAGGTGGCAAGAAGGAAGAAGCTGGGGCTAAAGAAGGGGCTGGACGACGAGAGATCGCTTTGGGGAGGGGTGCGGGAGGAATGGGAGCCCGAGGGAGTAGTAGAAGAATGGGGGCTGGGGAGGGGTCTTGGAGGTGGGGAAGGAGTCGAGCTTTGGGATTGATTGTAAGGGAGCTCAGAGCTGGGGAAGGGAGTCCCGAGTTGGAGAAGGGGCTGGGCGTCCCGGCAGAGGCCCTGAAGGGAGCAGTTTCGAGGCGGGTAGCCTGGGGGATGCGGAAAGGCATGGGGGTCAGAGCTAGATGAATGAGGGGGACTGTAGACTCCGAAGGAGAGACCAGCCGTGGATGCGGTGGGTTAGGGCCTCTAGATCAGATTGGGGGCAGGAGGGCAAGCTGAGGTGGTGGGAGAGAGAAATCAATGGTAGAGTGGTGTGTTGGTGAGGCTGCCGTACTGTGGGGGTGGGGTGGGGAGCATGGCTTTAGGCGCCTGGATGCAACGATAGTTTGCCTAGACCAGCCAGAGACTCCCGAGAAACTGGACAGTCACAGAACTGTAGATAAGATGGCCAGAAGGAGCCTTAGAACCTTTTGCACTCTCATTTCTCCAGAGGGATCTCGAAAAGTGTAGTGCCTTCTGTGCTTTGGCAGTCCAGCATTCTGATCTCTTAATCTGTCACTCCTTTGAGACCTGGGTAAGTCTCCCCTCTCTGAAACTCGGTGCCCTTATCTGTGTTGTGGGAACAACTTGCCACTGAGAAGAGGGGAGACTCCTTAAGATTGTTACCCTCCCTTGCAATAATTCCTCGGTCTGGGAGCTGTTGGTGGGAAGTTCCCCACCCGAGGAATGTGACTGGTCACAGGTGCTAATGGGTTCCCTTCTTATCAGTCCAACCCTAGAGGCGTTTTTCTCAAAACCTGGCACTGATCAGGGCACACCACAGCTAAGAAGCAGGCAGGGGCTCTCCACAGTGGATTACAGCTAACACTTAGAGTTTAGGAAGTGCCTGGCCCTTTTCTTAACTCCTCGTGCATATTAACTAATTTAATTCTGACAGCACCCCTAAGGTCTATAGGTGGGGTTATCTCCATTCTCCCCAAAGGAAGCAGAGGCACAGAGAACTTAAGCAACTTTCCCAAGGTCATCCAGCATTAAGCGGTAGACTCAGGATTCCAAACTAGGCATACTGGCTCAGAATCTGCTTTCACCACTGTGATTTCGCCCCCTCTCCTTGTACTGAAATACAGTGTTATGAGTTAGGGCAGAGACTCCAGAACAGAAGCAGTCCTCAATTCGAATTTTAGCCCTGCCATTCATTTGTCGTGTGACCTTGGGCAAGTCTTTGGGTCTCTCCTTAACTATAAATTGGGATCAGTAACTTTAAGAAGGTTAGAGGGTTCAGGGAGGTAAGCACGTAAAGTTCTTGGAGTAAGTGCTCAATACACATGAGTTGTCATTTTTTGAACAGAGAGTGGGAAACAGACTTGAGAAAGAACACAGAAGACAGGGACCAGTGAGGGAGACATCAGCCAGGCTGCCTCCTTTTCCTTCTCCCGCAGGCTGCCCCCGTATCTGTCTCTTCTTGTTTCCCACCCTCTACACCCCTGGGCTTCCAAGTCCAAGGGCGACCCCCGAAGGGGTGCTCAGAAACTCAATCTGTCCCCATTCCCATCCTGATTCCTAGCCAGATATAAATAATTCACTTGCCAATGCCCAGCCTGGCCCAACTCCAGGTATTTTAGTGAATAGGGACTATTTCTGACAACTGTGTTTTCTCTCTCCAACCTTTTGGTTATTCCAGCCTCACTGGGCAGTTTGGTAACTGTGTAATTCATCTTGAAACAGTTTGGTTCATTTGTTGTGAGGCTTCCTGAGTTTATCACATAAATTCTTTGTCCCTGATAGGAAAGCTTGTGGTTAAAAGCACTGGCCTCAGATAGGCCCAGGTTCAGCTCTCTACCTCTGCTGCTGTGTGTCCTTGGCCACACTGCGTTCCCACTCTGGCCCTTGAGTTTTCTCGGGCAAAATGGGGCCACATTCCAGCCATGGGGCTTTTGTAAAGAGTTGATGAGGTAACTTGTATAAAATGTGTAGTTCATATGAAGCTCTCAGTAAGTCTGGGGTCTCTTTATGGTTTTTATTCTTTTAAGAAAAAACCCTGGCTCATGCGCTTTGGAACCAGAACACCCAGATTTGAATCCTGGCTCCATCACACACTAGCCGTGTGACTCTAGGCAAGTCACTCAACCCCTCTGGACCTCAGTTTCCTCTTCTGGAAAATGGGGGTTCATTCCCTGAGTGGGGCCACAGTGTTGATAGAGCACCTATTGTGTGCAGACTGACACCCTGCCCTTGGGGAGTTCGTTGTTATCCCAACGTTGGTGGCACTCGGGCTCATTTTTCGGGTTTGGGTTTTTCTCTCCCTGATTCATTTGCAGCTCCTTATGCTAGCTTTGCCTGCTTGTCATTGTGTCATTAACTTCAGGGGTCTTTAACACTTTGTCTTCAGCTCTCCACGAATCCTCTGAAAACCTCTTGGTTTGGGGGAAAGTTGGCCAGCCTCTCACTCATCCCTGTGCCTGAATGTCACATCTGGGCCCCCGAGGTCATGTGACACTTTTCCCCCCCCTCTCCTTTATTTGTCTGTCTTAGAAAATGTGTCCGCTTCCAAGTCATTTTGCCTCTTCTTAAAATCTTCAATGTGTTTTCAGCCTGTGCTTGTCCGAAGCTTACTCATACAACATGATATTTTTACCATTTCTAATGGGGTATTTCTAGCAGCTCTGGCAACGCCGTATGATTCCTAAAACTACAAGTTTTCTGAAAGGCTTGGCTCGTCACCTGCTCCATGATGCCATCCTGACCCCTCGATTAAGATCAGAACCCCCACTTCCACTCCCAGTCCTCTTAACTTGCTATATTTGTTTCCCCATAGCACTTGCCACCTTAGAACTTACTCTATTTTTACTGTCCCTGTCTCCAGTTAGTATGTCAGCCCTGCGAAGGCGAGGATTTCTGTCTCCTCCCCGCCTCACCCCCCGTGCCCAGAACAGGTTCCTGGCATACAGTAGCTGCTCTGTAAATATCCGTTTAATAGTTGAGACCCAATACGCAACAGTAACAAAGGAATGACCATATTTTGACTACCTGGAGGAACCAGGGTCAGTTTCCTTTCAGAATATGAAGTAGGGCGCCTGGGTGGCTCAGTTGGTTGGGCGACTGCCTTCGGCTCAGGTCATGATCCTGGAGTCCCGGGATCGAGTCCCACATCGGGCTCCCTGCTCGGCGGGGAGTCTGCTTCTCCCTCTGACCCTCCTCCCTCTCATGCTCTCTGTCTCTCATTCTCTCTCTCTCTCAAAAAAAAAAAAGAATATGAAGTAAAGAGGGACGAAGTCTTTGATTTACTCAGTGATTTCCAAACTCCTAGGTACCGAGTCTCTCCTTCCCTTGATAAGCCCAGAGCCGGAATATTGAGCCTCTCCTTAGTACCTAGCTGACACTGAGCACTCTGCTGGGTTGATCTCCGTGAATCATCAGGCAGCCTGTGGGTGGGGGTACTGTTATTATCTGCATTTTACAGTGGAGGAAACTGAGGCACCAAGGGTTAAGCACCCTAACCTACAGACACACCCCCAAAAGTGGGACAGCTGGGGTGTCTGCAGGCCCTGCCTGGATTCTGTCTGCATCCTGGATCTCTAGATCCTGAGGATTTGGATGATTCCTGCTGTCAGCAAGAGCTGTTGGAAAGGAAGGTTTGAGAGGGAGAGAGAGGGCGGCTGACCCTGAGGCCAAAAAGCCAAGGGAGAGATGAATCAAGATTGTGGACTGAGTGGGGATGGGGGGGGGGTCAAGTGGGTGGGGGATAGAAGGAGCAGGGCCAGGAACAGAGCCCTGGTATCCTGCCACCGATTCCTGTGACCATGACCATGGACCAGTGCATTCCCTGAGCACCTGCTCCGTGCCCAGCCCTGTGCTGGCATGACCCTGACTGTGGGATGGAGGTGCCCCAGCGTTGGGGGCGGGCCTCACCTGAGTCAGAGTGAGGGGAGCCAGGCATCCACTTTTTATTTCCTATCTTCTTTCTTTGCTTTATTCTGCTATAGCTGACATTGTTTCCAACTTCCAACTTTTTTTTTTTTTTTTTTTAAGATTTATTTGAGAGAGAGTACGTTCGGCAGCGGGGGGAGGGACAGAGGGAGAGAGAGAATCCCAAGCAGGCTCGATCTCACCACCCTGAGATCCCGAGCCAAAATCAAGAGTCAGAAGCTCAACCGACTGAGCCACCCAGGCGCCCCTTGGTTCCAACTTCTTAGGGTGCATGCTTAGCTTGTTCTCTCTTTTCTTTGTGCATTTGTGGAAACAAGTTCTCCCTAGACCTACTGCAAGCTGTGCTCCCAGGCTCTCCCTTTACCTTCATCTGGGGATGCCCTTTTGCCTCTCTTCTGGGCTAGACTTTTGTCTTTGATCTGATAGCTCCCTTTCTCTTTGTTCACCGCTTTATTTTGGTGAAGCAAATCCTCCGGTAGCTTCCTGAGAAGGGTTCCCGGACATGTATTTTTGTTTTTGCAAACTTGCGCCTCTCAACAGAAAGGTTTTAAGCAGGGGAGTTGATATGGTCTGATTTATGTTTGGAGCAATCTCCCCAGCTACCGTGGAAAGGATGGAGCCGGAAGAGCTAAACTAGGCCAGTGAGCCAAGTGCGGAGGCTGGAGCAGCTGTGCCTTTGAGGAGAGGTCCCAGCCTTCCAGAAACCCACAGCATGGAGGGGAGAGAGGCCCTCACCCAGGTCATTGTCATTCGGCAATGACAGGTGACAGGGGCAGCCAGAGGAGGCCTCAGGAGGAAGAGATCCCAAATAGCTTGGGAGGATGCTGGACTAGCTCCTGGAAGGGGTGCCAATCTGCCTCCGTCCTGGGAGCAGGATTTCCACACATGGACTTGGCTGGAACCAGCCGGCTTTTCCCAAGAGGTCCCCAGTAGCACATGTAAAGACGGACGGCGTGGCGGTCTTAGGAGTCTGTTCAAATAAACATGCGTTGCACACCTCTGATGGGTTAGGGCATTCCTTCTCAAATGTGCATACAAATCCCCTTGAGAGCTGTGGAAGTGTCCGTTCCGCACAAGAGACTTCATTCCTAACACACTGCCGGGGTCTCCTGTTCCAGGCAGCTCAGTTACAGGAGCCAAGTGCCTGGTGCTGTTCTAAAAGCTGGGGATCCTGCAGCGAAGTGAAATAGGCAAAAATACTGGTCCTGGGAGGGGAAACTGACAAGAAACTTTATCAACAAAGTTTCTAGTACATTAGATAGGGATATGTGCTAAGGAAAAAAATAAATCGGGAAGAGAAAGGCCATTGTCTGTGGCTCTTGGTGAGGGGGACTGCTCCTGTTTGAGGACCGAGTAAGATGATCTGCACAAAAGTGCCGCTCAGTGACTAAAGCTGCCAGCCACTTCAGGAACTCCTGCCACAAAGCTGGGTCTGAGGGCAATCGCTTCGCCATTCCATGCCTCCACGTCCTTGAAATGAGGTTAAGATTAGCGAGATGATGTGACAATTCAGTGAGTTAATATTTGTAAAATGCCTCGAGCAAAGCCTGGCTCCCAACCATGATGCTCGGGTGTGAACTGCCTTTGTGATCAGTTTCTCTCTTAATATATTCATGCGGGTCATGATGGTTTATTTGGATGTCTGCCCCGTTTCTCACGAGCTCCTCCTGGTGAGCTCAGTGTCATCTCTGTGTGCCAGGCGACCAGCTCCGAGCCAGCAAGCAGGAGGACCTCAGACTGTCAGATAAGGGGTGTAAACTGGATTCTCGAATGGTTGGGGGCATCCCACCGATTGTCGATCATGGGGTTCAGTTCCTTACTAATTTTATCTGTTCAGCCCACCTCTTACGGAGAGATACATTGCAGTTTCCCATCACGGTTGTGGATTTGCCAAAGTGCTTGCCATTCTCTTGTTTTTTCCTTTATACATTTTGAGGCCATTGTGTTAGCACGTATGTTGAGAACTTTTGTATATAATGGGTCAGTTTATTTCGTTACCATCTTTGTGCCTACTAATACCTTTTGCTTTTGTCAGCTGTTACTTTTTTTTTTTAAGATTTTATTTTGAGGGATACCTGGGTGGCTCAGTCAGTTAAGAGTCTGCCTTTGGCTCCAGTCATGATCCAGGGTCCTGGGATCGAGTCCCACGTCAGGCTCCTTGCTCAGCAGGTAGCCTGCTTCTCCCTCTGCCTCTCCCCCTGCTTGTGCGCACTCCCTCTCTGACAAATGAATAAATAAAATATTTTTTAAGGGACGCCTGGGTGGCTCAGTCGGTTAAGCGTCTGCCTTCGGCTCAGGTCATGATCCCAGCATCCTGGGATCGAGCCCCACATTGGGCTCCTTGCCAGCAGGAAGCCTGCCACTCCCCCTACTTGTGCTTGTTCTCTCTCTCTCTCCCCCTGACAAATAAATAAAATCTTAAAAAAAAAAATTTATTTTGAGTTATCTTCATACCCAACGTGGGGCTTGAACCGACAACCCCGAGGTCAAGAGTTGCATCCTCTACCGACTGAGCCAGCCAAGCACCCCCCCTTATTGTTTTTTTAAATGATATTGTCTCTCTTCTATTTATCTTTTGGTTCATATTTGTCTGGTCTTTTTCCATTTTTAAAAAAAATTTTCAGTCTTTCTGGGTCATGATGTTTTACAATAAACGGATCTTCATGGAGCATTCTCTGAAAGCTGACCTAATGGAGGGCCTCGTGGAGGGCTCAGTGTGGGGGAAGTTAGAAAATTCTGCCCCGGTGACCTAGGACCCAGACAGAACCTGGGTGTGAAACAGAGTTTCACACCCAGGCCTCATAAAGTTTAGGACTTGTTGTTCCAGGGGAGGGAGCTTTGATTCATCCATTCAGTCCCATGCTGGGCAGTGTGGCTGGGGGCACCATGATGACCCTGATTGTTCTGGCCCTACTGGGTCCACTGTCCCATAGAGGAGACCAGATCCATCCCTAGAACAGTGATAACTGGAGTGGGCAGGGCTGGGACTTGGGAACCCAGACAGAGGTCCTCCTCTGGTCAGGTGGCAGGTTTCCAAGAAGGAAGCTTGGCCAAGCCCTTTCTGTTAAAGTTACATTTGAGCAAAGACGCAAATGAAATAAGGCACTGAGCCATGTGGAGATCTGGGGGGAAAGCATTCCAGTTAGTGGGAACAGCAAATGCAAAGACCACAGAAGGGAAGAGCTTGGTGACTCTAGAGGAATAAAAAGCCAGGAGGCCAATGTGGGTGAGAGCCCAGAGGTGGAGTCTGACCCAGCCTAGGGGTTTCAGCTTCTTGGAGGGAATGGCTGAGCTAGGACACCAGAGAATATAGCAAAGCAATAATAGAGCACAGCAGTCTTGAATCAGATTCCTGGATTCACATCCCTGCTCCAACTCACACCAGTTCTGTGTGGGCAACCTGTCCTGCTGGGTACCTGGGCTTTTTCCCAGGGGCACTGGGGAGTCATGGTAGTTTTTGAACAGGGTAGGGACGGGGTCAGGTTTGTGCTATAAGAAGACCCTTCTGGCCGTGACTTGCAGGATGGTTGGAAGCAGGCAAGGCTGGGGCAGGGTGGTGGGGGGACAGGTGACCGCCTACAGTGGAGCCCCCTTTGGGTGTCTCTTGAATGGGCCTGGCATTGAAAGGATCTAGACCAGCGCTGTTCAATAGAAATATAATGCGAGCCGTATGTATAGTTTAAAATTTTATAGTAGCCAATCTTAAATCAAGAGATGAAGTTAATTTTAAGTACTTTATTTAACTAAATTATATCCTAAGTATTATCATTTTAACAGGTAATTAATATTTAAAAAGCATTATCGGGGTATTTGATATTCTTTTCTTGTACTAAGTCTGAGTCAGATTTGGGGCGCTTGGTTGGACAGGTTGAACGGAAAGGTGCGTTTGGCCACACAGCCTGATCCTTGATGCCAAGCCCCGAGGCTGAACTCAGTGCCCAGGGAGTCGTCGCAGGGTTCGGCCATTTGTTCTTCAAGGATGAAGTGATTCTGCTGCCCAGTTTCTCCCGCAGGGAATCTCGGTCTTCAGGGTTTCCAGCCAAACCTGGGCGCTTATCTTTCTGCCGGTTTCCTTCCGCCCTCGAGTCTCAATCCCGGAGCTGCTTGGTCCTTTAAATCTCAACTGTCAATCAGGGCTCCTGTCTAGAGGGAACGTCGTGTAATAAACCTCTCCTTGAATACCTTGGCCTCTCTCCTGGTCTTGTTCCTCCGTTTTAGCAAGGAGTTGGGAATTGTTCCTCGCTCTCTTACACTCCACTGTTTCCACACCCCCTTCACCTCTCGCCTACTCCTCCCTCTTTCGAAGTTAGGCCCCTTCGCCAAGGCATTCCTTATATGGGCACGGCCCCGAACGGCAGCCGCTCATTGGCTGGGGGCGTCACGCGCGGGTCTGTCAACAAAGGGGCGGAGAGAAACTAGTCGCGCGGCTGTCCGCGCGAAGTCTGGAGGGAAAGAGCGAGGGGGCGGGCCCTCTTCTCTTGTGCGCATGCGTGTGTGCTGCGACCCTCTCCCGCCGCTGGGGGGGCGGGGCTCACCGGTGAGGGTACTTTAGGGGCGTGTCTAGGTTTCGAGGGTCGTCTGAGTGGGTTGGCGGGTTGGGGGGGCGGTTACAAAATTGGGGGGCTCCCTTTGCAGTTAAGCGGTATTTTGGGGCCTGAAGTGTTTGCGTGGGTGTGGGGGATACTTGGGGTTCCCTTGAGCTTAGGGGGAGCCTTGGAGCTTGGGTTTGGGTTCTTTTATGTAATGTTGAAGTTTCCGTTGTATTGTAGGGGTCTCCTTTGCGGTTGGGGGTGTTTGGTGGGTATGTGATTTGGGAAGCTCATGGGGAGACTTAAAAGCAAAGTAAAGAATCCAGGGGTGCCAAGTCTGGAGCCAGAATGCCTGGGCTTTCGCCTTTCTCGAGTCCTTCCTACCTGTCTGACCCGCGATGTGGGGTTAAACCTTTCTGTGCCTCATCTGGACGCTGGGACTAATAGACTACCTGCTTCAAAGGGACTGGGAAGGATTAGCGGGAATGGTTAGAACAGTACCTAATAAACTCCAGTGAGCCCTGCAGTAAGCACGTGTCATTGGTGAGGATTCTTTGGGAGTGTTTGGGAGTTTTTTGGGCTTTGAGAAATATATGGTTTGGGATTAGTCTTATGTGTTAGGGAGCTTTTATGTTTTTGTCCTCACAAAAATAGCCCTTTTTTTTTTTTTTTTTTTTTTTTTTGCAGTTAGGGGGGCTTCTGTTAGGAATTAGGAAATACATGTGGAGATTTAGAAAGTGTTTGAAGGGGAGTATAGGATTTCAGGAAACTGGTCTTTTGGGGCATGTGTGAGTTTGGGCGATTGCTGTGTATGTTGGAGTTCTTGGTGGACATGGGATTTGGGAGGCGTTCCTTGAGATTGGGTCCTTCTGTGCTGGAGGGGATATTTATAGGTTTGGAAGTTTAAATTAGGATTTGAAAGGGTCTGGATATTTGGAGGAGGGCATTTATCTTCTGGAGATAAGGGTAGGAACTGATTGGAGGATTTCAGGGGGTAGCCAAGTTGTAGAGAGATAGTATCTATAGAAAATGGCTTTTGCTGTGTTCGTGTCTGTGCCTGGGCATTTAGATGTATTGGTGGATGGTAAACTTAGCCATCTATAGGTGGGGTCAGTCTATACTGCAGGGGTCAGCAGACTTTTACTATAAAGGGCCAGAAAATGAGTATTTTAGGCTTTGCAAGGCCATATGTCCTTTGTTGCAACTACTCTGCCATTGTAGCGTGAAAGCAGCCATACATAGATGAGCATGTTTTAATAAAGCTTTATTGGCAAAAACAAGCCGTGGGCCATGGTTTGCTTACCCCTGGTCTATGGGCATGTGGAAGATTTGAGGTTTGGAGAGTATTTTGGTTTCAAGATGACTGGAGGGAGATGGGCCCAGGGAATGATCGAGACGGAAGAATATGCTACCTGTTGGGCCTACAGTGGAGAGTGGTCATGTCAGACTCATTAGCAGAATGGCTTCCAGATTAGGTCATGCACAAAGTCGTTGCAAAATAAAATGGTCTTTTTTTTTTTTTTTTAAGATTTTATTTATTTATTTGACAGAGAGAGAGAGGGAACACAAGCAGGGGGAGTGGGAGAGGGAGAAGCAGGCCTCCCGCCGAGCAGGGAACCCAATGCGGGGCTCGATCCCAGGATCCCGGGACCACGACCTGAGCCGAAGGCAGATGCCCAATGACTGAGCCACCCAGGTGCCCCTAAAATGGTCATTGTTAAGAGAGCCCTGAATTAAAAAGTCCTGAAGCCAAGTTTGAGGGCCTGGTTTTATGATAAGTAACCCTTCCCCACTCGGTCTACCTGTGGGCAACTTGAAGAGGAAACTAGACAAGAACAGGCCTTATCCCAGAGGTCTGTGCCTGAGCTTAAGGGCATTCATTACCTACACCGTCTTGTGCAAGTGGGTGCATTTTTCTGGGTGAGGATACACAGCTTTGAGAGATTCTCAGGGATCCTGGGGACTCGAACAAAGTGAAGAGCTGATTTTTTTTTTTTAAGATTTTTATTTATTTATTTATTTTAGAGAGCACATGAGTGGGGGAGAGGAGCAGAGGGAGAGGGACAAGCAGACTCCATGCTGAGTGTGGAGCCCAACGCGGGGCTCGATCCCACGACCCTGAGATCACGACCTGAGCCAAAACCAAGAGTCAGACGCTCAACCGACTGAGCCACCCAGGCGCCCCAAAGAGCTTATTTCTTAAGGGCCTGGCTGGCTCTGACCTCAAATTTTCTTCCCCTGCCCAGCCTGCCTCATTCCTTCCTCCATGGGCTCAAGTACTGTAGCTGTGGGCAGGGCTGGGAATTTCTTGTCTTTTCAGGAACTGGCTACTGGGTGAGCAAATGGAAGAAGGAGGAGCTGTCAGTGGGTACTTTCACTTAAGTTCAGGGTTATGGCAGCAGGAGGCCTCTGGATTGTGAGTGAAAGCAGTTGGGCCATGGAATATGACCTGCGGGGTTGGAACAAGCTGCCAGCTTTAGTTACATTCTGGGTGTTTTATTTATTTATTTAAAGATTTTATTTATTTAGAAAGAGAGAGCGAGTGAGCCTAGGCTCAAGCCAGCAGGGGAGAAGCAGAGGGAGAGGGAGAGAACCTCAGGCGGACTCCGTGCTGGGGCTCAATCTCACGACCCTGAGATCATGACCTGAGGGGAAACCAAGAGTCAGACCATCAGCTGACTGCGCCACCCAGACGCCCCCATTCTGGGTGTTTAAAGACCAGCTCTCATTCCCTCTGCAACCCTCCATTTGCTCACCTGTGCAGTGGGGCAGGAATAGAGATCTAATTTGGTCTGTCCCCTCAGGAGTTGAGGTTGGGGTGGTCAGAGAAGGGCAGGCTATCCGCCCCCCCAGCTCCCCAACCTCCTCTTCCCTGTCTCCAGGTGGCCCTTGGAACCTCCCCTGACCATCCAGGTCCTGAAATGCGGTGAAGCCCTGCCTGTCTGCTACCATTCCCCAGGATGGACCGAGGCAGCCTCCTGCCCTTCCAGCTGTGGTGCCCCCGGCCCTTCGGCACCTACTCACAGAACCAGCCTCGCCCGCCTACTGCAGCCCTCAAGCCGGCGGCCTGCCCAGAGCCCGGCAGCGGGGCTGAGCCAGACCACGGGCCTGCCCACTCCGAGAACACCCCGCCCACCTTGGCCACGGAGGCCCCTGCCTCCCAGCCGGCCCCGCTCCTCTCAGCAGCAGCTGCTGGTGATGAGGGGCGAGTCCTGTTGGACACGTGGTACGTCATCAAGCCCGGGAATACAAAGGAGAAGGTGGCCTTCTTTGTGGCCCACCAGTGTGGTGGGGGCAGCCGGGCCAGCTCCATGAAGGTCAAGGGGCACTGGGGCAGTGACAGCTCCAAGGCCAAGCGGAGGAGGCGCTGTCTTGAGCCTACAAAGGCTCCCCCGGACCCAGGAGGCCCAGAGGCGCCCCCTGCCTCTGAGGGGGCCCCATCCTCAGCTGGTGAGGACGTAGACCTGCTCTCTGTGGCTGAGATGGTGGCGCTGGTGGAACAGCGGGCCGCCCTGGCCCTGCAGAACTACCCACGCCCCGGCACCCCAGCGCCTGTGGTCTTCGTGTCAGCCGAGCAGGGCGGGCCTGCCAAGGGGCTGGGGTCCGAACGGCGGTCCGGTGGCGGCGACTGCAGCCGGGTAGCCGAGGCGGTGGCCCACTTCGAGGCCCAGCGGGACAGCCCTCCAGCCAAAGGCCTCCGCAAAGAGGAGCGGCCAGGGCCAGGCCCCGGGGAGGTACGCATCGCCTTCCGTATCTCCAATGGCCGAGAGCCCCGCGCCCCCGACGGCAGCTTGCCCAACGGGGGCGGGGGCCGGCTGGGTTGTGCCTACCCGGGCAGCCCAGGCCCCGGGGCCCGGGCCAAGGACAAGATCACCTGCGACCTGTACCAGCTCATCAGCCCCTCCCGGGACGCCCTCCCCAGCAACGTGGAGTTCCTTCTGGCTCGGGCGGATGAGGCCAGCGAGGGGGAGACGCAGGTCCCTGCCAGGCCTGAGGACACCCCCCCGGCCCCCCCTCCGCCCCCCGCCCGGGACTGCGGAGCATCGGGCTTCCACGTGGATGTGGTGGTGACGGGGGTGGTGGACGAGTGCGTCTTCTTCGGCAAGGACGGCACCAAGAACGTGAAAGAGGAGACGGTGTGCCTGACGGTCAGCCCCGAGGAGCCGCCCCCACCGGGCCAGCTCTTCTTCCTCCAGCCCCGCGGCCCAGACGGGCCCCCCGAGCCAGCCCCGGCCGACTCCCCGGCCGCCGCGCCAGGCCCGGACGATGCCGAGGGCGCCGCGGACACGTCCCTGTGCCGCCTCTACCGGCACGTGTCCCACGACTTCCTGGAGATCCGCTTCAAGATCCAGCGGCTGCTGGAGCCGCGACAGTACATGCTGCTGCTGCCCGAGCACGTGCTGGTGAAGATCTTCAGCTTCCTGCCCACGCGGGCCCTGGCGGCCCTCAAGTGCACCTGCCACCACTTCAAGGGCATCATCGAGGCGTTCGGCGTGCGGGCCACGGACTCGCGCTGGAGCCGCGACCCGCTGTACCGCGATGACCCTTGCAAGCAGTGCCGCAAGAGGTACGAGAAGGGGGACGTGTCGCTCTGCCGCTGGCACCCCAAGCCCTACCACCACGACCTGCCTTACGGACGTTCCTACTGGATGTGCTGCCGCCGGGCCGACCGCGAGACGCCCGGCTGCCGCCTGGGTCTGCACGATAACAACTGGGTGCTGCCCTGCAATGGGCCGGGCGGCGGCGGCGGCGGCGGCGGCGGCGGCGGGGGCGGCGGGGGCCGGGCTGGCCGGGAGGAAGGGAGGTGAAGCCGGGGGAGGGGTGGGGAGAGCCCACCATGCCCACCCCTCCCCCCTCCCCCCGGGAGCCGAGGGCCAGGACTGGGTCACCAGCCCGTACCCCCAGTCCAGGCGGCGTTGATCCCCCTCCAGAACTGAGATGGGGCTCAGGGGGATGATTGAGAAAGCACTCTGATCGACTGACACCTATTGGTTTTCTACTCTTCAGACCCAGGGCCGTGGACCCTCAAGTAGGGTGTTTTTTATCAGCATCTCAACTTCTCCGTTCAGTCCCAACCCCCTCCCTGCCACTCTACACCCCAGGGACCCACCAGCAGGGAGCAGAAGGCAGCTAATTTTGGTACTCCACAAGGGTTCCCCCATTCTGGCGCCCCCCCCCCCAGTTTTTTGTCTCTAGAGCTGTGTTCTCCTGAGAGGCTGCAGGGCACAAGGTTGGTACCTCTTCTGACCTACCACACCGGGGCTCACCTCCTCTTAAGGAATTGTCAGCCAGTGAGATCACAGATCAGATGTGGCACTTTTCGTGGCAGCCTGCCATTTCTAGACGTTTTCCCCCATTAAAACAATAAAAATCACTGTTTTCTCCGTAACCTAAAGCTACCGGTCTTTTCACTTCCCCCAAAGGGGAAGAGAAAAAAAAAGTTGAAGTATAAAGATTCCCCTCCTCCCATTATTGAAGCTATTGCCATCACTTCTCCCCCCCCCCAAAAAAAAAAAAAGCTGTGAAGCCCTTTGCCTCGCTCTTGACAGCGTGGGGGGCCGGTGGGCAGGGACTGTGGCTTTGAATTTCTGGATTGTTTTTCCTTCCACTCTGGGTAATCGTTCAGGCGTTGGGGCCTGTCTAGCCCCAGCCATATGTGTTTCTTTAGAATCCTTTGGTCAACAGAGACCTTGATTTTCAAGCAGGTTGGTCTGGGGTATTTTCGTTTGTTCCATTTGGGGTTTTTTGTTTTTTTTGTTTTTTCACCCTTGTGGTTCTGGAAGCTTCTGGTGTGTGGCATCTGACCAGTTTTGAATTGGTCCTTTCTATAAAATCAATATTTATAAGGCTGGGCCCAGACTGGTTTGTGTGTTGTTCAGGGGGGGGGTTGGGGAGAGAAGGGAGCCACGGAGCACTGCATGGTGAGCTGGGAAAGATTGGGAGAAGGATCCTTCGCCAAGTCCCTTAGCTCGAGATTATTTTTGACTCTTCATCTGTGTCGGTTTGGATTCAAAAATCTCAAAATAGTAGTAGCTTAAACAAGATAGTTTTCATTTCTTCAGAAATCCCGAGTGGGCAGATAATGGTGGCTCTGAAGTCATCAGGAACCCAGGCTGCTTCTGACTCACTGTCCTTTGGCCGTGGATCTGCTAGAACTCTGACCATCACCAATTTGCAGGAAGAGAAGGCTCCTTCCTCCAAGAAGTACTACACTATACTTATATGTACATCTCACTGGTCCAAGCTTTAGCCATATGGAAGGGCTGCAAGGGAGACTGGGACATGGAGTTTTTCAGCTTGGGTACATATGCCCAACAAAAAAAACTACTAAAGATCCCTGTAATTAAAGCTTCAAAACAGTCAATTATTTACTAAATAAAAAGGGAATTAAGTCATTTTAAAAAATTCAAGTATAAAGGAAGAGGAAAGCATGGGTAGTGAGAGATAATTAACAGTCTCTGACTTTTTTTTTTTAAGATTTATTAGAGGGGCAGAGGGAGAGAGAGAATCCCAAGCAGGCCCCACACACAGCATGGAGCCGGAGACAGGGCTCAATCCTATGACCCGAGCCAAAATCAAGAGTGGGACGCTTAACCACCTGAGCCACCCAGGCGCCCCCACAGTCTCTGACATTGTTATCAGGGAATAAAAATGACCAGAGACGGGGCTCAGGTCATGATCCCAGGGTCCTGGGATCGAGCCTCACATCGGGCTCCCTGCTCAGCAGGAAGCCTGCTTCTCCCTCTCCCACACCCCCTGCTTGTGTTCCCTCTCTCTGTCAAATAAATAAAACCTTAAAAAAAAATGACTATAGAGACTAGGATGTATCATAGTAGTTATTGAATACTTAGACTTCAGAATCAGAGAGACCTGGGTTTGACCCTTGGCTTGGCTTTGTGGGATTTCAGTTTTATCTGGAGGGAGGGGCCAGATTATTTGGACTCCTGCTGAAAAAGAGGGAGAGGTGTAAAAAAATCATAAAAGCATCAACTAGCCAATATAATACAGTTAAAGGATACACCACGCCAAGAATTTCAGGGGAAAGGACATGGGACCCTGAAGCCACTTTTGCTCTGAGGGCATTTGCTTGTGCGACAAACTTGGGTTTCCAATTTGTAGTCTTATTGGGACAAGCAGGCGGAAGTCAAGACCAAGGTGGGCAATCTAATAGGAGCTCTACAAGCTCAGGTAAGGATGATGGCCCAGAAGACTGCAGAGATGTTCTAAATACTGAGGGGGGCACAAGACCAAAGGAGAGAAGAAAGTGGCCCCTGAGACTGCAGACACAGGCTGGCCCTCAGCTCAGGTTTGTGGCATCATCCATGTGTTCAGGGTACTTCTGAGCTGAGCTGTCTGGCAGGAACAAAGATAAATCCTCCGGGGTAAAGAACTGTCATCTAGAATCCCCGCAATCCCCAGACAATGAGCAGCCCACAGTCAAGTCACCCAACATGCGTGGAAATAAAGCACCACGAACAAGAACCAGAAGAGACAACAGAGCAAAAGCAGACTCACAAGGGCTTTGGACAGTGAACCCGCCAGTCACGGATTAGAATACGGGTCTCCCCCACTTTCCGAAAGCTCAAATTACACCACTTTGCTTTTTACAAAAGATCTGCCTTAGTACGATACGGCTTTTTTCAAAAAAGTGAAAATCCTCTTTGGATCTCTTTCTGTTAGCGATAACAGGTACTAAGGTAGGTCTTTTTTTTTTTTTTTTTTTTTTTTTTAAGATTTTGTTTGTTACAGAGCACGAGCAGGGAGAGAGGCAGGCAGAGGGAGAAGCAGGCTCCTTGCTGAGCAAGGAGCACGATGTGGAACTCGATCCCAGGACCCTGGGATCATGACCTGAACTAAAGGCAGACGCTTTACCAACCTAAGGTAGGTCTTTTGTGAAGGTGCAGTGGCGGGACACAAACTTTTGGAAAGTGGGGGATACTCTGCGCTTATGGCTTATGAAAGGTTCTGCAGGATCACTCTGCTTTCAGCAAGCAGGGCAAATGTGTAGAAGAGCTTGGAAATCTCTGCAGGCAGCCCAGAACTAAGTAATGGCCTAGCAGATGGGAACGGGGAAAGCCTCGGACACAAGAACCCAAAGTAAAAACTCAGTGGCTGGGCTCAACAGCAAATCAGGCACAAGTGAAAAAAAAGATTGATTGAACTAGAGCTAGGTCCAAAAAGTAGCACAGAGGCAGAAACAAAAAAAAAAAAAAGAAAAAATGTTAATGGAAGATAGAGTGAGAATATCTATAACACATTCAGTTGACCTTCTAGAATCAGAAGAGACAATGGTGCAAAGATAATGTTTTAAGACAGGATGGTTGTGAATTCCAGACTGATGAGTGACACCGATAAGCCCAATGCATTGTAAGCAGGATGAATTTTATTTTTTTTTTCTTGCAATTTGTTTTTTTAAGATTTTTATTTATTTATTTGACAGACAGCGAGAGAGGGAACACAAGCAGGGGAAGTGGGAGAGGGAGAAGCGGGCTTCCCGCTGAGCAGGGAGCCCAATGCGGGGCTCGATCCCAGGACTCTGGGATCATGACCTGAGCCGAAGGCAGACACTTAACGACTGAGCCACCCAGGTGCCCCAAAGCAGGATGAATTTTAAAGAAAAGTGCACCTAGACACATGATCTGCAGCTATTGATTTCTCCAAAGCTGTTTCAGGTGAAAAATGAGAATCCTGACAGTCCTCCAAAAAGATCGATTTGTGAGACATCAGCACCTAGAGTGCTCAAGCGTTGTGCTTGTCAGATAAACCTAGGGGGCCCATCAGAGTGTGAAGTTTGGGGGACAGACGGGAGCTGGGGAAAGCATCCTGCCAAGCAGCAGCCTCATCTGTGAGATGGGCTAACGATCCCTGCCCCAGATTCCAGAGGGAAAGTGGGCATCAGGCCCCCTTGCCCAGTGCCTGGTGTGCAGTACTCAAGCGGGAGGTCTTTCAGGGACCCATGGAGAGCCTGGGGCGTAACAGCACATGGCTCCTGGTCTCTGAACACAGAAATGATGGTGTCACCTACTTTTGGGGTGGCTGTGAGTTGAAGGGGAGATGGGGTGCTCTCACGTGCCTGGCACTGTGCCTGCCACACAAGAAATGAACAAACAGGAGCCATCCCTGTGGTTGGGGAGCCTTGCCACCCTGGCTGTTGATGTCTGTCAATTTCCGGTTCTGAACGCGGGACTCATGCCACCTCCACCTCTTAGAGGTCATTAGTCTCCCCCCTCCCCCACCAACGCTGCTCGCTCTAGCTTGTAGTCATTTAAGCCTCAGGAGGCGCTACTCGCTGCCAACCATCTGTTGGTCCAGCACAGGTGATCTCTGGGAGATGGGACATTAGGTTAGGAGTTGCAGCTGGGGGGGAGCACATGGCTCTGTAAACACCCGGGTCATAACCCTCAGCCCTCGCCCTCCTCCTTTGCAAAAGGGGAACGGAAATTGTACCCTCCTCAGGACTTGGTCGGAGACTATGAGCTGATATGTGTCAAGTGCACACAGTAGGGGCCCAATACATGTCAGCTACAATGGAAAACTACAAACGAGGACCTTCTGTTTATCCTCCCTCGTTTGAGATCCTGAGCTTCAGCCTCTGAGTGAAGACTCAAGAGAGTCTTCTCCAGCCCCGAGCTGGCTTGGAAGGCCAGTGCTCACCTTTGCACACTCTCCATCCTCGCCTGGCCTCCCCCCTGCCTACCAGGACTCCATCGATGTCACAAAACCGGCAGGCACGGAGTCCAGCAGAGGTCTCCCTTTGTAGACGCCCCCTATTTTATGGGTTTGGTGGGGTTTTTTTGAGGTTTGCTAAGCTGCAGGGAACGCACCACACTGTATCCTTAAGGACAGCAGGTCCCCAACTTCGCTGATCAGGAGACTCCCTCGGGTGCTCATTACAGAGTCCCAGCCCCTCCCTGGAGTACTGATTCAGCAGGTCTGGGGTAGAACCTGGGAGTCTGCATTTTTTAATAAGCACCCCTTCTTGAGTCTGAACCGTAGCTGGGTTGGGAAGTACTTCCTCAAGCCATCACTTAGACTTGCGGTGACACCCACCATCTCACACTCCTCTACCCACAAGTGAAAGGGAAGGGATTGTTTGGTAGAACTCATCAGCAGTGACTCCGTCTTACTCATTCCTCCCACAAATACACTCCAACTGTCAAAACCTAGCATTTCCCAAGGTGTCTTCTGAGGTACCCTAGTTCAGGAGCTCCCCAATAAAGGGGTTCCACATTGAAATACTTTGGGGAAACAACACTGCATTCTGCCTTACTCTTCAAAGTTCACATTGTGCAATGAAGAAACTCACTTAATTTCTCACCCCGCATCTTAGATCGCCTTTTTCATGCAACATCTAGTTAGGCTAATTCTGTAGAATATGTTTCACAGAAACACTGGTTCATTGCACTTGGGTCTGGCTGACTCGAGTTCCCAAATACTGGCTTCCACCTCCTCTGTTCCTGCTTCTAAACACATCCCCTGTGGACCCCACACAGCAATCCATGGACCTAAAAACATAAGCCACAGAGAATTCATTTGGTGCGGTGGTGTTGCTGGTCCAGATGCCAGTCCAAGGTGTGCCGACTATAAAACTGAGAACAGCCTTTGGCCCCCGCAAATCTTCAGACCAAGTGCTTCCTCCAGGACGGGGTCCAAGCTCTTATTTCTTCGGCTGCCACCCCCACAGTCTTCTCGTCTCTTCCATGTCTTTAAAGAGTGGCAGCCTGAGATAGTCAAAGGAAAGAGGGTCTTCCAATCATAGCGCAAGTAGAATCCATACCAAAGAAAAGGATAAGCCAGCATACCCCGGGGAAGCCTGGCCTGAGCTGGTTCCATGTGTCCTTGGCATGTCCTGGCCAGGCACTTCAGAGTCAGCCATGGAGGCTAGAGCCCCAGATATTCAGCCAGGAACACGGCGAGGATGCGGCTCAGGTTGTGTACCGTGGGGGGGTGCAGGTTGGCCTCAGAGTCATGGGGTGTGTGCCAGACGTCGGGGAAGGGCATGGAGATGAGGTGGAGCACCGGGACCCCTGGCAGGAGAGAGGGGAAGCTCGGTCAGGCCGATGGCTGACCCAGAAGCCCAGCCCTGGGCCTGGGGAAACCTGCCTCACCCCACCCAGAAGATACTCTGTCCTAGCACTTGAAGAACTCTGAATGATGATTTTAAGCGTGTGAGGGCAACATGTTAGTTTAAATATATATATACAGAATATCTATTGTTCTCACACACAAACTAGAGAAACTCAAAACCTAATGGATTATGCAAAGGCCAGAAGAAGGGAAAGATGTCTGACCTCATATTGCCAGGTTTATTATTAGGTTCTTTTTCTCTTTATTGATAGCTTGCACTTTTTTTTCCCAAAGATTTTATTTATTTATTTGACAGAGAGAGAGAGAGTGCACAAGCAGGGGGCGAAGCAGAGGCAGAGGGAGAAGCAGACTCCCCACTGAGCAAGGAGCTCCATGTGGGGCTCCATGCCAGGATCCTGGGATCATGACCCGAGCAGAAGGCAAACACTTCACCAGCTGAGCCACCAAGGTGCCCCATAGCTTGCATCTTTAAAAAAAAATTTTTTTTAAGTCATTTCTATGCCCAATGTGGGGCTCAAACCCACTACCCCAAGATCAAGAGTCGGATGCTCTACCAACTAAGCCAGCCAGGCACCCTTCTAGTCCAGGCCCTCAGCTAAGGCCACACACACCATTTTACCCTTACGGTAATCCTTTACAATAATCCTATATTTACCCCTATTTTATAGAGGAGGACGCCGAGGCACAGAGGCAGGCAGAGTGATTTGCCTAAGGTCCTGCCTCAAGTAAACAGCACGGTGAGAATTTGAAGCTGGGCCACCTGTCTTCCAAGTCTGTGTTCCTAATCCCTGCATTACGATGGGTTCCCATCCTCCGAGCGCTTCCCTCTGTGTTTGTCAAGATTCGCTAAATATCTGTCCCCTCCCCCCACTGGACAGGACCCAGGCAGGTTATGGGCCATCACAGTATCCCGGACAGCCCAGGACCTGCGTTGGGAAATAATCACTGAAAGAATCACTAAAGGCACTGTCAGGAATGGCATATTTATGGAGTGAGTAAATTAGAGAGTAAAAACTTTAAAAGCAGTTTTTAGCACTTAATATAATATGCCATGCACTGCATGAGAAGGCATTTTACCTAATCTCATTCAATCCTCCCAACCCTGTGATTACGAATATACACAAACAGGTGTGTTCGTATGTATGTATGTGTCTTTTTGTTTTCCAGAAGAAATGCAGGAGACAGGCTCAGAGAGCCTGAGTAATCTGCCTTTGGTTGACCAATGGTAAGTGGTAGACACTAGAACCCAAGCCTGTCCGATTCTTTCTTTTTTTTTTTTTTAAGATTTTATTTATTTATTTGAGAGAGAGAGGGAGAGGGAGCACAAGCTGGAGGGGAGAGGCAGAGGGAGAAGCAGACTCCCCACTGAGCAGGGAGCCCGATGCGGGGCTCGATCCCAGGACCCCGGGATCATGACTTGAGCCGAAGGCAGACGCTTAACCGACTGAGCTATGCAGGCGCCCCAGCCTGTCCGATTCTAAAACCTATGTTCTGAACCCCTCTACCAGATGTCTTCAGCCCTGGCTGTGCGACAGATTCATCTGGGAGTTTTGTAAAAATAATGCAGACACCCAAGATTGTGGTTCAGTGAAATGAAAAACACCTGAAATGCAACTGGGCATTTTTCGAAGCTCCTCTGGTGATTCTGCGGGACTCCCAGGGCCTTGAAAGACAAGTACTGGAATCTGATCACTGAGGCACCAACAGTACTAGCTAATGTTCTCTGGAGGCTTACTGTGTGCCAGGCACTATGCAAGTAACGTCTTTACTATAAGAGCTCATTCAGTCCCCTCAACAACTCTGAGATAGGGGCTCTTAGTGTTCCCATTCTACAGATGAGAAAGTTGAGGCACAAAGAAGTTCAGCAACTTGCCACCAGTCCCCGACCCTAGGAAGGGGCCAGGGCCAGGTCCCACCTGTCCTCCCTTGGACGCCGTGAGCCCCCTCCCCGCCCCCCCTCCCCACCCCCAGCCCAGGAAGTACCTCGGTGGAGGAAGGGGATGTGGTCATCTTCCACAGAGCCAGGGGGCTCCCCAGGCTGGAAGTACATCACTTCCTGGGGATGAGACTGTAGCAGATTCATGCGGTGCAGGCGCTTCTCTGGAGGTGGTGGGGATTAGAGAGCAAGGGTCAGCCCCCTCAGGGTCAAAGTTTCTCCTGCACACAGATCAGGGCAGGGCAGGAGGCCTGGGGGTAAAGAACTAATCTTCACATCCCCACAAGGATGTAATTAGCTAGCCCTTTCCACAGGCTCACTGTGTTCCCAGTCTCCTCTATTCTCTCTGAGCCTAGGAGGTAGATACCCCTATTATTGTTACTATTGTGCCCATTTTACAGATAGGAAATGGAGGCTCAGAGAGATGAAACCACTTGCCCAGGTTCACCCAGCTGGGAAGAGGCAGAGCCCAAATTCAAAGCCAGGGCTACTGGACCCCAGAGACTATGTGGAATCACTGCACTTGACTGCTGTGGGATCTTTGTGTGTTTCTGCCCTAATGCCTTAGAGAGAGAGTAGGGAGGTGGAGGGCAGGCTGGATGACCCCTCAGAGAACAGGGACCCAACCCACCAGGCTTTCCCTCCTACATCCCAGGCTGGTGCCTGCCCCCACCTTCACCCTTACCGATGGTCCGCAGCCGATGGAACCAGCGGGCCGTGTGAGGGAAATGACTGTAGAAGTTCGGATTAGGGGCGCCCAGGAGATCAAGAAGCATGAAGAGCTCCTAGGGAGAGAGGCCAGGTGGGATCTCGCCAACCTTGCGTTGCCCTCTCCCTCCCTCGCCGGAACCCAGTGGGGCCCTGGTCTTACGATAGCCTGGATCCTGGTGGGGCCTGGGCTGTGGGGTGCAGACTCCATGAGCTGGGCCAGGTGCCGGGAGCCATAGAGGGAGTCCTGGGGCCCCCACTCCTTCAGTGCCTCTTCACCGTCCAAGAAGAGCAGCTGCAGAGTCACTGGGGCTTCCTGTGGGAGCCGGGGGTCAGAGCCGGCTTGGTTCCAGCCCTCGGCCTCAACCCATCCACATTTCCTGCCCGCCTGCACTGCTGAATAGCACAAACTAGGTCTCCTCACTTGTAGGGGGTGGGGGCCAGAAGTGCAGACTCTAAGCCAGACCGCCTGGGTTCAAATCCTGGCTCAGCCACTTTGTAGCCGGGCAGTTACGGGTAAGTTACTAACTTCTCAAGGCATCAGATGACAAAATGGGGTTAATAACAATTCTAATCATATGGTAGGATGCGAATCCAGGTCCTGGAATAGCACCTGGTATGCAGTAACTAAGAAGGGGCAGCTCTGATTATTACTGTTATTCTTTAGGTTCCTTTAGCAGAAGGGACAGACCCACAAACGAATCATTATGCAGTGAACTGCACTTGGACGAATACTTCCAAGAACTCTGGGGTTCTAAAAGAGCATGGGAAGGGAGTTGGGGGTAACCTGGCCTGCAGAGCATGTTGGGTCTGCTGGGAAGGGACGTTTGCATGGAGGTGAGTGGGAGCTGGCCTGGCAAAATGGGGCAGCAGGGAGAATGTTCCCAGGCAAGAACCAATATGGCCAAGGGTTGGCACCAGAGCTAGAGAGCTTTGTGAAGAGGCCCGAGGGATGAGCAGATACCAGGGACTTGGGCTTTGTTACAGAGGGTTTGAGCCACGGAAGGGGCCTGAGCAAGGGAGAAGCAGGAGGGGATTTGTGCTTTCTTTCATTTATACATTCCACACATTTCTCTTGACATCCTAATTTACACCAGGTAATCTTGTGGGCCCAGGGAATACAGCAGAAAACAAAAGCAGCCAAATCCCTGCCTATAGGGAGCTTGTTCTAGCTGGGGAGACAGACAAACACATCTACATAAAGCACCAGAAATGCCTGGGATAGTGACAGGGAGCTCTTCCAGGGTGGCTGGGAAACCATCTCTGAGGGGGTGACATCGGAGTGGACACTTGAATGAAGGGTGCGAGCCAGCTAGGAAGGTATCTGCAAAAAGCACATTCTAGCCAGAGCAAACGGCAGGTGCAAATGCTCTCAGGCGGGAGTGAGCCTTGTGAGTCTGAGGAACGCTGAGGAGGTGGGTGGCTAGAGTGGAGTGAGGAGGGACAGGGGTGGGAGAGGAGACTTGAGAGGTAACAGGGCACAACTCAGAGGCCCCTATAAGGACTCTAGCTTATGCCTGCAATGGGGTAGGAGCTCTGGGAGGGCTTTGGGCGGAGGAGAGACAGGATCGGACATTCAGGGGAGGAGGGAAAGATCCCTGTGACTGAGTGTGTGGAACGGAGGCAGGAAGATAAGTCCAGGCAGGGAAGGATGGGGGGTTTAGACTAGGGTCGAGGCAGCCCCAGACTCCCACCCCTCTACCCACTCCTCACCTGCTTTTTGGCTCTACTCAACTCCCTGTCGAGGGCCTGGGCCAGCTCTAGGAGCAGGGCACAAGGCACAGCCGAATCTGTGGCCCCCACAAAGGGAGTTGAACCAGATGGGAAGAGCTTGGAGTCATAATGGCAGGCAAGGGTGAGGTGACGGGCAGCCCCTGGGTCCAACGTGGCCACCACGTTGCCAAAGTCCAGTGGCCCCAGGGGTGTCGAGGCCGTGAAGGGGTCCAGTTCCACATGCCAGCCTGCAGTCAGGGTCCGCAGTGTAGCCTCCAGAAACTAGTGGCAGGAGAGAGGTGGGAGGGTGGGTGGGGACTGGGGAGGAGGTTGGGAGAAGGGCCATGTGACCTGAGCCATGCAGAGCAGTTGGGCTGACTCATAATCCCCACTTTGGTTTAAATCATTCCCTTGACACGCTTTTGCTGAGGGCCTACTGAGTGCCAGGTGTGTCGTGACCCCGCCTCTCGATGCCAAGACTAATCCCAGCTCACTCATCGATAGCACTCATTGTGTGCCAAGCCCTGTTCTAGGAACCCTGTAGGAATAGGCACTGTCGATGGCTCCATTTCATAGATGAGGAAACTGAGGCACAGAGAGGTTAAGAAACTAATCCAGGGTCACACTCCAAGTGGCTGAGGTGGGATCTGAACTCAGGGGGTAAGTCTTCAAATGACTGGATGCTTTCTGGGAAGCGATATAGAGATGTCATTGTGCCAGCTCTGGAACCAATCTGAAATTTGGGTTGAAACCCTAGGTATACCATTTATTAGCTGTGGGATTCAGGCAAAATGCCTAACTGCTCCGGTCCTCAATTTCCATCTGCATAGTGAGGATTACATCAGTGCTCACCTCATAGAGCTGTTGCCTAGCACACAGTAAGCTTTTGGGGGGAGTATGAAGGGCAATACAGCCTAGTGGTTACCAGCGTGGGATTCTAGATTCAGATTAGCTCCAGTCAGAGCCCCAGTTCTGCGTTTTAGCTGCTTGGGGTATCTTGGGCAGAATGCCTATTTCCTATTCCCTGGCAGGCTGCGGGTCAGGGGTTGGAGGTGGGGCCCTTTACCTTTCTGACTTGGAGATTGCCAGGGCTGCCCGGGGTCCGCACAACCAGCAGGGGGCGCAGATAAGTGTTCCAGAGACGGTGTGGGTCCAGTTGCCCCACCACCCTCCGCAGCCGAGCTTCGGGGAGGCTTCCGATCAACCGGCCCTTGGGAGGGGGTAGGATAGGGAAGAGAAGAGCCGAGTGTGAGAGCAACCCCCATTCCGACCCTAACCCAGACGCCATCGCCCCTAAGAAACCCCGGTTCTTCTTCCTAATTCGAGCCTCCAGCCGAGGGACTCAGGAAAAGTCCCTCTAAGCCCATCAACTCCAGCCCACCCCAATCCTGATGGGGAAATCAAGGCCGAGACAGAGGAAGGACTCTTCCAAATAGCTGACTTTCAGATTGGAACCCAGAACTCCCAAGTCTTACTACTCCAGACCCTTCCTCTTAGGGAGAACCACCTATTGCAGAACAAGCCCGAAGCCTCAGTTCGTTAGCAACGAGCATGCGCTCTAACGATGGAGACCGCAGCACCTGCGGCTAGAGCCATACGATACAGCCACGTCAACCTGAGACCTCAGGGACGGCGAGGCGGGGAATGAGGGCTCCCGCGGTGCCCGTGCCCCTGCCCGGCCTCACCCGCAGCTCCCGGCCCCGTGGCAGCTCCTCAGTCTGGCGGTGCCAGGCGCTCCAGATGGTGTAGAACCCCGAGGCCACGGCCAGGGACAGCAGAAGCAGGGGCAAGAAGTGCGCCCGCGGGAGCAGGCGGCGCTTGGGCGGTGAGGGTGGCTCTAAGAGGCCACGTTCCCCGAGCCGCAGCCGGGACCGCCCGCGGCCCCCGGAAGGCATGGCAGCTTCGCCCAGAAACCGGTCCCGGACCGCGGATAGTTTAGGCCCAGCCAAATCCCACCCCATGGAATCACCGGACCAATGAACAATAAGAGAGGCTGCACCATCCCACCCTTCCTCGATCAGTAAAGCCAATGGGGACTCTCGTTCCGAGAACACGCCTTCTTGTCTCCCTAGGGCTTTTAGGGTTGGTTCCCCTGAGGGTTGCACAACCCCAAAAGGGAGCGCGAAAAGGGTAGGCTCCGTCTCAGCGGAGGAAAGGAAGCCAGTGAGAAATGTTTGATCGTGGAAAACATTGGACCTAGGCACAGGTCCACGCCTCTCCGTGTAAAGGCAAAGGATTGGTTACTCGGAGTCGGAAAGATCAATAGACACGTAATAGAACAGACCCTGAAGGAAAAGGGGCGGTGTCCGTCCCTGAACCGAGGAGCCGATTGGCTTCGCGGAGGCCGCGCCCCCGAAGGCAGGGCCGGCGGGCATTTGGAATGGGGTGTCCTTTCCCTCTTTCAGCCTGTGCCGCTCTACAACGAAGTGATTTGAGTCGAATCCGTTTTCTTCTTCTCTCCATAATCGTGAATATCTGCCCCGTATGGTCCTGAAAGACCTTGAACTACTACGCAACGCTTCTACCCCACCTCTGCGCTGGGCTGGGCGGGTCGCTATGGTAACAGGCCACGCCCCCCACAGGTTGGGCTTGCGCAGGCGCCGACGGAAGTGGGCCGCAGGAAACGGAAGTCCCGCCTGTCGCGCTGTCTTCAGAGGCGGCAGCAACGCGGAGGAGACGGCGCTGATCTGGGACCGCAGGCACTATCACCATGTGAGGCCGGGCTAGGCTTTGGCTGCGGGAGTGGGGTTGAGGGCGTAAATGTGGCCGTTTACCGGTGGTGCGCAGAGGCGGGGCGAGGGCAGAGATTGTAGGGGTAAAGTACGCATCTTTCTCCTGACGAGTTTGAGGACGGGCATGGGGCCTTTGACGGGTCCTGAGTTCGAGTGAGAAGGCAGTTTTACCAGTTAATGGGCTGGGATTTCCCAGATAAATAGTCTTACTGAAATGGATTTTAAGGGGAAGGAAAGAACCTGGGAAAGGGGAATGCGGAGTTTTAGAAATAACGGTTTGAGGTACGGGACTTACCCGGACCATTTGAGCTGGAGACGGTTGGCTTTCCACCTCATTCGCGACTTTTTCGGCTCACGAGTCATCGAAATGATTTTCCTGATTTATGTATTCACTCAGCAAGTATTTATTTATCGCTCCCGTATGGGGCACTGCTTTAGACACGTGGGATACATCAGTGAATACCACCCCCGCCCCATAAGAAAAAAAACTCCCCTGCTGCAGCTTATGGGGTGGGAAAAGGCAGGCAATGAATACACTGATAATAAACATGTAAAACATAATGTTAGGTGACCAGAGCTGTGAGTAAGGAAACAATAGAGCAGGGTAAAAATAATGGGGAATGCCAGTTTTGAGAGAGAGTAACTTAATAACCAGTGCAGGACACACTGAGAAGGCAACAGTTGAGCAAAGACCTGAAGAGCGGGAGAACCACAAAGATGACTGGGGAGGTATCCAGACAGAGGGAAAGCAAATGGAGAGGCCCAAGGTGAAAGTTTGCCTAATATCTTAAAGGACCACCTAGGAGGCCACTGGCTGGAACAGAGGGATGGACAGATGCAGGGCATTGTAAAAACTTTGGATTTTACTTTTTACACAGAGATGGGAGCCATGGGAGGGTTTCAGAGCATGAGAAGATATGACTTAGGTTTGATACAACCTCTGGGACTCCTCTGGAGAATAGACCCGTCGGAGAGCATGGGCAGAGGCAGGGAGACAAATAAGCCTCTTAGGAGAGAGGTGATGGAGGTTTAGGCCATGATAAATGGTGAGATTCTGGGTATATTTTAGAGGCAGATGACAGGATTTGCTGACAGATGGAATGCAGGATGTGAGAGAGAGGAGTCAAGTTGGTATCAGAATTTTTGCTCAAGGAACTAGAAGGATGGAGATGAGGAAGGCTGTGGATGGAGTAGGTTGGGGTGGTTGGGAGAGCTGGAGCTCAACTGAGGATGTGTAAGGTTGGAAACATGTATTAAGCATCCAAGTGGTGATGCCAAGCGAGAGGGCCTGAGCAGGAGGGTGGATGTGTTGGGGAAGGGTTGGGGAGACACCCAAGTGCAAGGCCATGTGACCACACACGCTCCAGCGCTGGGCCCTCTCACCTGTGGGTTCCATGCTTGCCCACTCAGGAGCCTCCTCAACAAGCCCAAGAGTGAGATGACCCCAGAGGAGCTGCAGAAGCGGGAAGAAGAAGAGTTCAACACAGGTCCGCTCTCTGTGCTCACGCAGTCAGTCAAGAACAACACCCAGGTGCTCATCAACTGCCGCAACAACAAGAAGCTCCTGGGCCGCGTGAAGGCCTTCGACAGGTGAGTGCCTGGGTCCTGGAACGTGTTCTGTCCAAGCCTGGAGATGAGGTCCTAGCTCCAGTGTGAGGAGCCTGAATACAAGGTTTTCAGAGTCCTGGGGCATAAGCGCCTTCAAACCTCAAGGTGTGACAGTATCTTGTGGTCCCTCCAGCTGTGCAGCTGGTAGTGCTGGGCATGTACTTGGGAGCCAGGCTTCCTGGATTCATTTTCCAGCTCTGCCTCTTAGCAGCCAGGCGACCTTCAGCAGGTAACTTTATCTCTTCCATACAGTGGCACTAGTTCTGGTGGTTGCTGAGATTCAGTGACTTAATACATTTGACGTGTAATAAAGTCATTAGAAGTACAGCATCTGGCACACAGGAAGCTCTTAATCACTTTTTGCAGTTACAACATAGAGTACCCATGCCCAGTACTTTTTTTTAGGCTCCAGAGACACAGCAGTGACTAAAACAAGTCCTATACTTAAGAGAGCTTATGCCGTAGGTAGGGAAGCTGACAGCAAGCAACATACATAACTTGTTATAAGAAATGTAAAGCCAAGGGCGCCTGGGTGACTCAGTTGGTGGGCATCTGCTTTCGATCCTGGGGTCCTGGGATTGAGCCCCATGTCACGTTCTCTGCTCAGTGGGGAGTCTGCTTCTCCCTCTCCCTCTGCCCGGACCCAGTTCGTGCTCTCTCTTGCTCGCTCTCTATCTTGAGTGAATAAAATCTTTAAAAAAAAAAAGGAAAGAAAAGCCAAGTAGGAGTATGGAGTGCTGGGAAGGAGATGCTGTCCTAAACTGGAATGCAAGAGGCCCCATAGGAAGAGGCAATGATGAACAGACCTAAATACGATGAAGGAGCAAGCTAGGGTCCAAGTGTTTTGGCCAGAGGGAACAACAAGTGGTTATTCCTCTCTGGGCCTCAGTTTCCTTGTCTGCAAAACGGGCATCATGAAAATACCCCTCGTAGGGCGCCTGGGTGGCTCAGTCATTAAGCCTCTGCCTTTGGCTCAGGTCATGATCCCAGGGTCCTGGGATCGAGTCCCACATTGGGCTCCCTGCTCTGCCGGAAGCCCGCTTCTCCCTCTTCCACTCACCCTGCTTGTGTTCCTGCTCTCACTATCTGTCAAATAAATAAGTAAAATCTTAAAAAAAAAAAAAAGAAAATACCCTTCGTAGGACAGTTGTGAGGGTTAAGTATTTCTGTAGGAAGAGTACTTGGCTCAGTAGCTAAGATCATAAGTGCTCAGTAAACATATAACCTGCAGCCTTCAGTTAGCATTTGGGAAATAGTGTGGCGAAGCGTAAGTCTACAGTGTTTTTGCCACAAGCTGTTATGTGACCAGGAATAAGTCTTTGCACTCTGAGGCTCAGTTTCTTCTCAAGAATGAGAACGAGAACAGAAAGTGCTGAGCCACGGAGGCAGATAGACCTGGATTTGAACACGGGATTTGCCACTTCCAAAATGTCATCCCACTGTACCCGGTGTCCTGCTCTGGAAGCTGGAGGTGACACCAGTGTTTACCTCCTGGGGGTGAGATGCAGTGAGGATTGCTGGCTTCGTGCTTAGGAGAGGGGCACTTAGTAAGAGCACAGTTAAGTGGTGGTTTATTCGCGTGTGTGTGTGTGTGTGTGTGTACACATTTTTTGTAAGATTTATTGTATTTAATTTGGGGAGGAGGGGCAAAGGGAGAGAGCTTCAGGCCGACTCTGCACTGAGCACGGAGCCGGAGGCGGGGCTCCATCTCATGATCTGAGATCATGACCCAAGCTGAAACCAAGAGTCAGCCGCTCAACCAACTGCGCCACCCAGGTGCCCCCCCCCACCACACACACACACACACTCTTTTTTAAGGTGATTCTTTCCTTTTCCCCTAGCTGCTGCTTCTTGCCCCCACATCAGCCTCCCACCTCTCCACCCTACCCAGCCTCCCACCCTAATATGTATCCTGCCACATTTGACTCTCACACATATCCAGGGGCTCCTCTGTGGTGTTAGCTAACAGCTTTTTTGAGGTCTAATTGACATGTCATCATATCATAAATTTAATTTTTTTTAATTTATTTTTTTATTTTTTATTTTTTTATTTATTTATTTGAGAGAGAGAATGAGAGAGAGCACATGAGAGGGGGGAGGGTCAGAAGGAGAAGCAGACTCCCCGCCGAGCAGGGAGCCCGATGCGGGACTCGATCCAGGGACTCCAGGATCATGACCTGAGCCGAAGGCAGTCGCTTAACCAACTGAGCCACCCAGGCACCCCCAATTTAATTGTTTTTAAGATTGAATCTTTCATGTGCTGCTCTTCTGCATTTTGTTTTTCACAGTGTGTCAGTGGTCTGAGAACATCCCTGCAGGTCCGCTAAAGCATTCTTAACCCCCTTACTTACTGTGTTAATTATGTTACTTTCTTGGGTGAGCAGTGCATGCAATTGAGACAAAATTCAAAAGAAACAAAAGCACCCAATGAAGAGCAAGTCTTTGCTCCCTGCCCACCAGTGGCCCTCCCCAGGAATCCCTCCATGGCGAATTCCTTAGGTCTGTCTCCTTACGTGACATCAGACCAACAGACGGAGGAGGGTGCTTTTCTTTATTTTTAAATCACTGCTAAGGGCACATCACACAGTTTTAGACCTCGGCTTTTTCACTTAACAGTATATCTTGGAAATGTTTCTATACTGGTACGCTATTTTTTTTTTTAACTTATTTTTCTCTGAATTGCTAATGTATTCACAGGATTCCAAAAACAGTAATAGCAGTCTGATGAAAACTTTCATCCAGCCTGTCCCCAGTCTACCCAGGTCACCCCACCGCCCCCTATCTCTGCATGTCTTCCAGGATTCTGTATTGTACAAGCAAGTGGGGGGTATCGATGCTTCTCCTACCCGCCTTCTTCCCCTCAAGAGAATCACTTTCCTCGAATACTTGGCATTTGTCACTCAGTAGCTTCTTGTGGATATTACTCCATAGCAAGGCACAGAGCTTCCCTGCTCTTAACTATTTTGTTTTTCTTGCTACTCGGTAACGTTTCCTTCTATCCTTCTGTCCTTTCTCCTGGCTTTAATTTTTCTTCATAGCAGGTAACGTAATTTGACAAATGTTTCAGGTCAGTCTGTTGACTTGCTTAGCATTCTTCTCTCCTCACTAGAATGCAGACCCCATCAGGGCAGGGTTATCCTCTGTTTGCTTCTTTGCTGTATTCATTGCAAGTGCTTGTGGAGTGAGTTAATCCATCCTGTCCTCACATGCGTCCACCTGGCACCCTGAGGAGACAGGGACCAAGCAGGACTGTAGTGGAGGCGTCGTGTACCCGCATAGGCCCCAGGGGCCTCTGGTTCCGCAGAGAGAAGCAGCTCCCCTGCTGATGCCTTCAGAAGTACTTGGAATTAAGAAACACAAGCAGACGCATTTTGCTTACCTTTACCTTGGACCAGGGCCCTGTTCTAAGTCTTTACAAGAATGCCGTGTTGATTGAGCTTCACAGCAGCCCTATGGGGGCACTGGGAATGGCTCCATTTTAGAGAGCAGGATATTGGGGCCCAGAGGGGTGAAGTTCTTTGCCCAAGCCTCAACCTGAGGACTGGCGGAGGTGCTATGGGAGCCCCAACTGTCCTGGTCCTGGGTCTGTGGGTGCTGCTGGAAGAGGGGCGGACGGAAGCCTCCCCCCTCACTCCCGGTGCCTCCCCCCGCCCCAGGCACTGCAACATGGTGCTGGAGAATGTGAAGGAGATGTGGACCGAGGTCCCCAAGAGCGGCAAGGGCAAGAAGAAGTCCAAGCCAGTCAACAAGGACCGCTACATCTCCAAGATGTTCCTGCGCGGGGACTCGGTCATCGTGGTCCTGCGGAACCCGCTCATCGCCGGCAAGTAGGGGCCTCCTCTCCACCATCAGAATTCCCGCCCTCATCCTGCGAAGACCTGCCCTTTGTAATGGGAATAATAAAGTCCTGTGTTTTTTCTACTCGCATCTGTTCCCAGAGCCTTGCGAGCAGGGCAGACTTGGGGAAGGGAGGCAACTGGGTGTGGGGCCGGGTGCTGGGGTCAGGACCTCTCTGCCCCTCCCAAGCCTCACTTTCCCCATCTGTGAAGCGAATGGGGTGGATACAGAGAGCTCCCTTTCCTTTCCTAATCTTTTCTATCTTCTCTTCATCACTGTGTCTCTCTCTTGCATCTCTCTCTCTTCCCTCCCTCTGTCCCTCTCTCAGTAAGTTGAGGTCTAGCTCAGAACTTCTTGCAGTCTTTTTCTCCATTTGTTCAGTCAGGAAACAGCCCCCCAAGTGCCTCCTCTCTGCCAGGTCTGTGTTGCAGTGTTGCTGGGGGCCCGGCAGCACCCAGGAGAGCCCTGACCAGCCCTCACTGAGAGGAGGAGGAGGATCTAGTTGGAGCGGCCAGTACCCAAATACTGGTAGCGATTGTGGCTAACACCTGCCGAGCTGTTAGGGTGCCAGGCCCCAGCCTCTGTGCTGATCAGACTTCCTCTCAGCCACCGTGAGCAGACACTGTTAATGATGACCTCCATTTCCAGAGGAGGGAACTGAGGTACAAAGAGGGGCAAGCACTTCCCTGGGGCTACCCAGCCAGGAAGTGGTGATGGTATAATTCAACTCCACCCTGCGCCAGAGCCTGGGGCTTAACCCTGAGCTCCACTGGCCTCAAATTACAGCTTCATTACCCCTGGGAGAAATTCTCTGACAAATGTGGGGAGATAGAGGTGGGAAAGGAGGAGGCTGGCTTATTGGGGGGGGATAAGGAAGATCCTGGTCTTGCTCTGATGCCCACACATTGTGCTCTCCCCCACCCATGTCTCTGTGTCCTATCTCTGCTTGGATCTCTTACTCTGTTCTCCAGATAAGACCAAACACCAGGTGGGTGCAGGAGTTTGCAGGCCTCAGATCAAGATAAAATGAGATGTTTGATACACTGAGTTGCGGAAGGCACATCCTGAGTTATTCCGTGAGTCCATTAGTGACAGAGCAAGGGACCCTGTAGGAGGAGAAGGCTTGACACAGGGCGACAGCTGTGAGGTTATAAAGGTGCACGTTTACTGAGTGGCCCACATCTAATGGGAACAGTTATCTGGTGGGTAGATACCAGAGTCATCCATCTTACAGATGAGACAGCTGAGGCCCAGAGAGGGTAAGTGACTTGCCCAGGGTCACTCAGGAAATAATGGAGCCAAGTTATCTGTAATGTGGGGGGCAATGGTGCCGCTGCAGGAGACCCTCCTGCCCCGGTCCCCGCCCCTGCAAGGATTCAGTTCTTGTGCAGGAGCTGGGACAGCACAAGCGCTGGAATCAGTCCTGGCTTCAGATCCCTGCCCTGCCTCCCCCTTCTTGTTGACCTAGCCTCCCCAAGAAGTGGGAATTGGTTTTCCCTGCCCTGCGGGCTGGCAGCAGAAATTCCAGCCTCAGGGACCTTGCTTGGCATCAGTCTGAATTTCCTCCCGTCTTCGCCCACCCCTGCCTAAATGGTTTCTAATCACCTCTTCCTTCATTGCGTGAAAGCGAAAGCAGAGATTGCAGGAAAAGCATGCACCGTGCACCAGGAACTACCCTAAGAATAACTCACCGGAATCTTGCAACCATAGGATGTAGACACCATCATTATACCCATTTTTCCAGAAGTGGGAACTGAGGCACAGAGAAGTTGGGAATTTCTCCCAAGTCACACAGCTAATAAGTACCCAAACTAAGTTTGGACCAGGCTGGTGTCTGCAGTCTTACTATTCCTACACTACCTTTTAGAGAAGCAACCCTCAGAAAATGTTTGGCACATACACATAATTTTAATTGCATACACTGTAAATAGTTAAGTATCGGGAGATCACATGAACAATCCCAATAGGGGTTTCTCTTAGGCATGGGGGACAGTGGCGGCATAGCGTCCCGTGTTCTTGTGGCAACACATGGCTGAAGAGATTGCAAGGCCACCACGGGCAGGCAGCCCACCTCTCATTTCTCCTGATGGCCTGGCCAAGATGGTCCTCCCACCCACCTCCCATACACAAAAATACATGCTTGATTTACAAGGCCCGTGCCTTAGAGCACCCCCCCAAACCCATGAGGGGGGCCCAGCACAACCCCATGCTTGAAGGACTCTCCTCAGGGGCTATGGGGCACATCTGTCCAGGGGGCTGGGGACCCTAAGGAAAACAACACCCAGGTACTAACTGAATCTAAGTGTAGATCTGAGTCAGGGATGGATTTAGGAGTGAGAGTCTTGTGTGTGTACAGGTGGTCCAGATCCAGGCTGTCAGCTTCTCCCCAATTCTCCCAGTTCCTCTGAGTCCTGCCCTGAATGGCTCCTGTTTAGTCTACACACCAAGTCCTCCTTTCTGCCCCCCCACCCCCTGCAGTGCTGCCCCATATTTCTCTTTCCAGCTCTCACCTCTCCTGTGAGCTCCAGGGCCTTTTCCCCAGCCTGACATGTCCCAAGAGCACTCCTGGCTCTCCCCACCCTGAACCCCATCTCCCTCTCTTGCCATCATCCCAAACCTAGGAGTCTTCCTTGACTTCTCTTGCTGCACTTCCCTCGTGCGAAACGGTGGCAAATCCTCAGTTCTACCTTTAGAAGAGCAGCGCCAGAGTCCGACCACTTCACACCCCTCCGCAGCTGCCTCTCCTGCCCCCCCAGTAATCTGTTCCATCACACGGCACCGTCTGTTCCTGTCTTTTCCTCAGGCAGCACCAAGCTTTTCTGCCCTTGCAGATGCTGTTCCTTCTGCCTAGAATCTTCTTCCCAAAGCGGTCTCCTTCACCCCTTGCAGGCATGGGCTTAAGTGTCACCTCCTCAGAGATGCCCTCCTGGACCACCCTAGGCTCCCTTCTAATTTTTCCTCATTAGCCATTCCACAGTGTGTGTCTAACGTGATGTTCTGTCTTTGCTGCCCCCCCCCCAATTGTGAACTGTGAACTCTAGGAGAACGGGGACCTTGTTTCCCCCCTCCCACCGCACCCCAGTTTCTCCAGCGCCCTCCACACTGGGCCTGGTACACAGTAGGCTCTCAATAAATACGTGCGATCTCGAATGGACACAGGATCCCCGCTGCCTAGCAGTAACTTTCCGAGACCCGGCTGGCCTCGTCCCCAGGCCCTGGGAGGGTCCCCAAGGACAGGCCGCGGTCAGGGGCGACCCGGCAGGGGCCTGAGCTCGAGGGCAGGGTCCCGGAGGCGCGCTCGGGCGGCTGGCGCTGCTCTTCCCCGAGGCTGTGGCGCAGGCGACGGCGGTGCCAGCAGCGACGGATCTCCGACTGCACCTGCAATGCGATGGGGCTCAGAACGTTCCCTGCGCTCCCGGCCGTTCCCTGCGCGGCCGCCAGAGGGCGCGGGCGGCGAGCCGGCGCTGTCCCTACCTCCTTGTTGATGAAGCAATACAGGACGCTGACCAGGAAGCCCTGCCGGGAGGAGGCGCGAGGGTTAAATCGAGAGTGGGGGCAGGATCGCAGACACCCCCTGAGTGAGCTTGGGCCCTTAGCAGGTCCCAGACCACCTCGGCTGCCGCCACCCTGGTCCGAGACCATTTCAATCACCCTCTCCCTGGCCCCCCCTTTGCCCTCTCAGGTTTGCTGAGCAATAAGAGAGTTAACAGGGAACCCTGGAGGTGGGCTGCCTAGATATGAGAACCGCTTCCCCACTTCCTGACCCACTTGGGCAAGGGCTTATCCCCTCTGTGCCTCAGTTTCTTCATCTGGAAAATGGGGTCATAATAGAGTGGTGGTTGTGAGAATTGAGGTAATATGCAAGAAGCTGGAATGCCTGGCACGTAGCGTTAAACTATTCTTTTTTTTTTTTTTAAGATTTTATTTATTTATTTGACAGAGAGAGACATAGCGAGAGAGGTAACACAAGCAGGGGGAGTGGGAGAGGGAGAAGCAGGCTTCCCCGAGGAGCAGGGAGCCCGAGGTGGGGCTCGATCCCAGGACCCTGGGATCACGACCTGAGCCGAAGGCAGACACTTAACGACTGAGCCACCCAGGCGCCCCGCGTTAAACTTTATTCTTAAGCTTGTTATAAGTTTGTTATATATATTACATATTATTAATAAATTAATTTTAAGAATTATCTTTAAGTATACATTTTACATATAAACTTCTATAAAATATAATTACTAATAAATTACTTGATAATACAGATCAGTTATTTATGTTAAAATCTTACAAATCTTATTATTAATTTCCATGATCCTGTTAAAAATCTAACTCTGGGGGCGCCTGGGTGGCTCAGTCATTAAGCGTCTGCCTTTGGCTCGGGTCATGATCCCAGGGTCCTGGGATCAAGCCCCGCATCGGGCTCCCTGCTCCGCGGGAAGCCTGCTTCTCCCTCTCCCACTCCCCCTGCTTGTGTTCCCTCTCTCGCTGTGTCTCTCTCTGTCAAATAAATAAATTAAATCTTTAAAAAAAAATCTAACTCTGATCACATCCCTCTGCTCCCGTGGCTCCCAGCTCCCTCAGGGAAAAGCCAAGGTACTTACTTGGCCCAAGGATCTGCCCAGGTACCTCACCTCTCTGTCCTATCTCCCCCTTGCTCCCTCTGGCTCCCACCGCCTAAAGCATGTTGGATATCAGGGATCTTGCACTTGATATTTCTCTTCCTGGAACATTTTCCCCAATTATCTGCCTGGCTTGTTCCCTCACCTCCAGGTCTCTGCTCCAGTGTGTTCTCAGTGAGGCCTTTACCCCCTGTCTACAGCTCTATATCTTGTCTGCTCTCTTTCCCCCAACCTCCAGCTTCTAGGCACATCTCTCCATCTGACACTCTGTTCATTTTATTTACATAGCATGTTTAGCATCTGTCTCTCCCACTAGAGAGTAGGGACCATTTGGTTCTTGGCCCAGAATAGTGCTTGGTACACAGTAAGAGCTCAGTACATTTCTGCTGAATTTAATGAATGAACAGCCTTGTGAGGTGAGATTAGTATTGTTCCAACTTAGAGATGAGGAAACTGAGGCCCGACAAGGAAAAGCAGTATGGCGACTAGGGTCTGGCAGGCAAGTGCAGGGTTGGCCTTAAATTTTGGAGTGCCCCCTTACATTTTGCACTGTAAGCACCTCATTTACCTCACCCTAGGTGAAGGCCACAGAGCTGCGAAGTGGCAGAACCTGAACTTGGCCCTAGCCCTACCCGGGCTGCAAAGCCCTCCATCTTCACTAGGTGGCAGTCTGCTGAGGCTGCCTGGTCTGTTCCCTTGCTCCCTGCTGCCTCCCCAGCTCAGGACAGAGCTAGCTCAGTGTTTTGCGCAGAAATGTACGAATGAACATGTGAACATGTTCACACCCCATTCAGTGCCCGCATCAGTGGACAATTGCAGACCCCCTGCCCCTCTGGGGAAGACGGCCCCAGGACGAAGGGTGTAGCCCTTACACCCCGCCTTAGTGCCTTAGCACCTGGAATGAGCTGAGGAAGATCTCAAAGCCGAGCTTGATGAAGCGCAGGGCACCCCGGGCCTGTTCCTCTGTTACCGGAGCAAACACCACCTCGTGGACGCCCAGCAGGGGCACCAGCGTCAGCGTGGAGCGAGCCAGCCTGAGGGTAGAGGGTGGCAGTGGTCCCGCAGCCCCAGGTCCTCCATTTTGCACCCTGCCCCTTTCCCTCCATCCCGGCCCGGCTCCCTCACCTCAGGCGGTAGTCCGGGCAGCGCAGCTGTCGCGTCCTCAGCTTGGACACAAGGATGCCAAGAATGCGAATAAAGATGAGAAAATTAATCTGCAGGGAGAGATAGAGGCTGAGCCAGCCCCATCCTGTCCTGGGGGACAGAGGGTGGCGCCCCGTTTCCCAGGGTGGGAAATTCCAGAGGGTGGCCTGGAGGACTCAGGGTTGGCCGTACCAAGATGGTCATGAGGATAGGGGTGCGTATGATCCACCAAATGGCCTTGACATCATTCCGCTCCCAGCACCTGGGGAGAGGGGGAGTAGAGCTAAGAGAAAAACCCCTGGATTCAGAGGATCACGCACCCTCTCTCGCCAGCTCCGCCCACTCTCCTTAATGCCACACTCACGTTCCTTTAAAGCCCCGCCCCGCTACTATCCAGGCCCCGCCCCCATCTCGCCCCCTTCCAGAGCACACTCTTTCTTAGCTCCCCATTCCTTTAGATCCCACCCACCCCGTTCCAGTCCCTATGTACCCTCCGAACCTCCCCACCTTTCCATCACAACCCGCCCGAGTCCCTCAAAGCTCCGCCCGCCTCCCAGGCCCCACCCCAGACCCCAAGACTCACTGCGTGTTCTCGTACAGGTACCTGACGATCACCCAGGGAATGACGAAAAACGCGGGGGCCCCTGTGCAGACCCCGACCCCGCCCCCCACCCCGCCGCAGCTGTCAGCGCGCGCACGGGCCCCGCCAGGCCCAAGACCCGCGGAATTTCCCCCGCCGCCGGGGTGGGGAGGCAGAAGCCCAGAGAGGGGAGGAGACCCCCTGAGATAGACCAGCTGGGGAGTCGAGGGAGTGGAGGCGCGCCGGATTGGGCAGGGGACAGGGTCGGGGCTCACCCCAGCCGAGAAGCAGGTAGCAGCGGAAGTGGCCCCCCTCGGAACCTCCCACAAGCACCAAGAGACTGTGTAGGTAGACACCCTCCACCAGCAGCCAAGTGTAGTTGGCACCCACACAGTACTGGGTCACGATCTGGGCCATGCGGCAGGCAGCTAGGTCCTAGGGGGTGGCCGGACAGGGGGAGGGGGCAGTCAAGGCCTTCAGGGTGTCCCCAAGCCGTCCTTCCACCTCCATTTCCTGCCGTCCACTATTCACTTCCCGCTCTGCATCACTAGAGGATGGTGTCTGTGATTGATTTCTCTCTTCTGTTCTCTTCCCTTTGTGAGCTGTCCCGCTTTTACCTCTTTAACAATTGGTATCTTCCATCTTGCTATCAGTTTCCCCCACCCCATGGCCCCCAAATATGGCCTCTCCCACCCCATCGCCTTCTAAAAATTGAACTCAACTACTTCACCTGTCAAAAAGTTTCTCCCACCCCGTCACCCTTGTCCAGCCAGCACAGGGACTCCCCCACCCCATAGCTTCTTCACAATCGACATGGCCCAACTGGCTACCTGAAAGTTTTTCTCACCTGGGCCCCCAGCCTCTAGCCTCCCCCACCTTAGTTTGGCAGTAACAACAAATTGGTATCTACCAAATCCCCTCCCATCCTGCCACGCCCCACCTCCAGTAGGGGACTCTCTCATTGGTGGAGAAGTCCAGGGACGGGTGAGATAATGAGAGCTAAGCAAGGGGAAAATCTCACATAGGAGGTGATGGGGTGGGTGATGGAGGAGGCTGAGTTGGGAGGGCCCCTCTCCAAATGTGTTTGGAGAGGTCAAGAGAGATAAACTGTTGATAGTGTAGAAAGTAGTAAATGGACTGGGAACTTCTTGGCCCCACCAGAGGAGGCAGAATCCCAATTTGAGAAAGAGAAGGATGCTGCTCACCAGGTTCCACAGGACAGGGGCCTGGTCCCCAGGGTAGGGGCCAGGTGGAGGTAGCAAACGGTCTCGGGTGAGGATGGCCGCCGCCCGCAGCATGGAAGATGTGAACAGGTTGATGTGGATGTAGTTGCGAGTGCAGCGCAGCCTCCTAGGGGATTGGGGATGCAGTCTGGGGACCCCTGGATACCTACCTGTCCTTGGCCACACAGATCCCCTTAAGTCACCTCCCCGCCCTTCCCACAGAACCACCATTAGATGCTTGTCACTAGTGAAGCCTGACCACCCCATCTTACTGGGCAAACTGAGGCCCAGGCTCTGCAGCTGTGACTCAAGGCTGGAGGTCTCACCTGAAGAAACTTAAGATGAGCAGGGCTAGCAGCAGTGTGGCCAGGGACAGGGAGTAGCCCACGGTGTACATGACCTGCATCCGCTCCAAAATCAGCTTTTGATCCTAGGTCGGGGTAGGGGGGTGCAGGAAGGTAGGAGGACACAGGAACACAGTTCAATGCTTTCCCCCCCCCCAGGACCAGAAAGGGACCCTGCTTTTTGTTCCTGCCCAGCATCCCAGTTTTCTCTTGGGGATCCAACTACCCTTGCTTGACTGGGGCTGACTGGCTGATTCCACCCCTGAGTCCAGGGCCGAGCATGTAACCAGCCAATCAGAGCATTCTATATAACCCCCTACACACACAGAGACACACACATACACAGTGATTAGTGCAGGGTGGAGGCATGGCCCAAGGTATCAGTCCTGGGACATTACATTAGAGCTATTAAGAACACAGTTCAGTCTCCCCACAGTCTTGCTTGGTTGGTAGGATGTGAGCCTGGTGCTAATTAATGAGGACCACACTTTCCATCCCACAGAAAAGATGAGCCCAGCACAGAGAAAAACAAAGTCATGGTGTGGTGAGAGACAAAAAGACTCCCAACAACATCATTTGAGCACCTAGATCCAGCTGTGCCTGAAGCTGTTACCTTATACTTTTCAATCACAGAAGTCAATACATTTCTCTTTTTTCCTCCACCCAACAAGTTTAAGTTGGGTTTTATCACTTGGAACCTAGAGTCTTGAATAGTACAAGGGGTTTCAGGCTCAGCCTGAGGCGGCTGCCTTTTCATCTCTCCCTGCACATCCTGACCTGAATCCCTCACTGCTTCTTACCTGAAAGACCCCATTCTTTTCTGGGTTCTCACACTGCGAATGATCTCTCCAAGATCCCCATTGGCCATCACTGCCACACTGGCGGAGGACAAAGCCTGTAGCCACTGTGGGGGAAACAAAGGAGGGGGTCAGAGGCACAGAGAATAAAACAGAAAGACAAAAGTAAGACAAAGGCAGGGGCACCTGGGTGGCTCAGTCGTTAAGCGTCTGCCTTCGGCCCAGGTCATGATCCCAGAATCCTGGGATCGAGCCCTGGGATCAAGTCCTGGATTGGGCTCCCTGCTCTGCGGGAAGCCTGCTTCTCCCTCTCCCACTCCCCCTGCTTGTGTTCCTGCTCTCGCTAACTCTTTCTCTGTCAAATAAATAAAATTTTTTTAAAGATTTTATTTATTTATGTGACAGACACAGCGAAAGAGGGAACACAAGCAGGGGGAGCGGGAGAGGGAGAAGCAGGCTTCCCGAGGAGCAGGGAGCCCGATCCAGGACTCGATCCCAGGACCCTGGGATCATGACCTGAGCCGAAGGCAGATGCTTAACGACTGAGCCACCCAGGCGCCCCAATAAATGAAATCTTAAAAAAAAAAAATAAGACAAAGGCAGAGATAGCCAAAGTGATGTGATGATAATAAACCCTTGTGTATTAATTAAATTAATATTCATAACAAGCCTATAAAAATGGTACTATTGGGCGCCTGGGTGGCTCAGTTGGTTAGGCGACTGCCTTCGGCTCAGGTCATGATCCTGGAGTCCCAGGATCGAGTCCCGCGTGGGGCTCCCTGCTCGGCAGGGAGTCTGCTTCTCCCTCTGACCTTCCTCCCTCTCATGCTCTCTGTCTCTCATTCTCTCTCTCTCAAATAAATAAATAAAATCTTAAAAAAAAAATGGTATTATTATCAACCCCATCTTACAGAAGAGGAAGCTGAGGCATAAAGAAGTTAAATAAGTTGCTCTAGGCCAAATAGCTAGTTAGGACAGGAAGACCAAGACGCCCGGAGGAAATAAGAACCCTGTGGTCCTCAGAGAGATACAGATACAGAGAAGGGGCATTAAGTGACAGAACCAGGGTTGGTCAGGCAGGAGGAGACACTCAGCCGGACAGAGAGGAGCAGGAGATCAAGTGTGAGATCAAGATCAAGCGAACTCTGGGAGTGTTGTCTGGGGCAGGGCTAGGAGCTATTTTTGTCAAGGGAGGGCCCGGGGTCCAGGGGGCACCTCACCATGACGGTGCCAGGGCAGGTACCAGGGGCAGGACGCACGGGCAGTGTCGTTGGGGGCAGCGTAGTCCCAGCAGACGTACATATCGAAGGACGCGTTACAGGCGAGGCCTGGGATGGGCGTGGGGGCCAGACGTCGGGTGGACAGACCGCACACAGCCCAAGGCTTCTCCGCAAGCGCTGCTCTGGCCCCGCCCACCGGGGGGTGGTCCAGTCCCTGGCTCTGCCACAGCCCCTCCCACCAGACCCCAGGCCCCGCCCCACCCGCCATCCACTTCAGGCTCCACCCACCTGATGCAGCCCCGCCCTTTCGAGCTTCTGCCCGGGCCTCTCCCACTAATCCAAGTTAGGTCCCAGTTCCCACCGCCCCCCCCCGCCCCCGGCCCCGCGCACTCAGGTCTAGGTCCGTCCCACCGAGGCCAAGCATCACCCAGGCCTCTCCCGACCCAGCCCACCTCTACCCCAGACTTCCTCAGGCCCCGTCTGTCAGTCCGAGCCCCCCCTCAAGCACACCCCTCTCAACCCTAGTCCTTCCCGTGCCCCCAGGCCCAGCTCCCCAGTCACACCTGCCGGGGGGTCCAAGGCTTCCAGTGTCTCTTGGCACTCTCTGCGGTACCGTTCCCAGCGCTGGTACAGCTCCTCCGCCGTCTGCCCGACAGAGCCTGTCTACGGAAAGAGAGGAGGGAGGACCCCCCCCCACACACACACACCTCGACCGATCCCCGCTCCCAGGCAGCACGGTTCGTGTAGAAACACCCTACAGAGACTTGAAGAGGCTGCCCTGTTTTGTCCGGGAGTCTTGGGTAACTTAGAAACCTCTTCTAGGTCTCTAGGGGTGCCTAGACCAGGGGAGTTGCTGTGTGGGGCTGAAAACCTTCAGGAAAATTAGGGGAAGGAGTGGCTGGAAATCATCAGGAGGATTTGAGAGGGAAAGAAGCGAGACTGGAAACAACTCGAATCTGGACAGGCGGGGCAGTCTTAAAACTCTCTCTGCAGCGGGGGAAGCCTTAAAACTGTCCCCAGACCTCCCTCCTAGCCTTGAACCCCTGTGGCTCCTGGGGTCCTCACCTCCGCCCTCCGGAGCAGCGGCCCCCACCACGAGAGTAGCAGTAGCAGCCGCCAAGGCGGACGGTTCGGCATCGTGAGGGCGGCGGGGCATGGGGGGCGAAGGGTCTGGTCTAGTAGGGGCAGTCCGGCCTGGAGGGTCAGGGCGCAGAGTCAGGAGCCTCGGCCCTCCGCCTCCGGCCCCCGGCGCCACCCGCTCTGAGATTCAAACAGGCGGACTAGTAGGCAGTGGCCCCCCTCCGCCCCCACCAGTGAGGACTTGTGGGGTGGGGGAAGAGTGGGCGAGGCCGAGATCCAGCACGTGATTCCCAGGCCCGCCCCCAACTGTTGCTGGGGCAGCGGCGGTGGAAGGGGGGTGTTTGCTGAGGGCGCGGTTGCCCTTAGAGCTGCTTTGGGCGGAAGCGCTAATGTCACCCGGAGTCTAGACCTAGAGATTCTGGGGAATCTGGGGACTGCCTTGGAGAGGTAAGCGTCGGGCATGGAGCTTGAAATGACCCTCAGAGTTCCCGCTTTACCCGCCCAGAGGGTCTTCAAATGGCAAATAGGATCCCGACCTTAAAAAACTTGCCCGCTGTAGATGAAGCCCAGAGTCAATGGAACAACCCTCTCCCTAGGGACCAGAGAGGAGTCAGATCCTGGGCTTAGGTTTGCAGGGGCCCAGATGCCTGAAAATGGGTCTAACCCCAATCCTCCCCCCCCCCCCACAGCTCCGTGTGGGGAAAGGGGGAAGCAGGGAAGATCTCAGATGGAGCCCCAGAAATGGGCGAAACAGAAATATAGAGACTGAGAGACATACAGACTAAGCAGAATGAGACACACAGCAAGAGACCAGAGAGGAAAAGACAGATAAAAATGTGGGCTAGGAGACAAAGAGGGGACAGAGACATGGAGAGAGACACAGAGAATGGGGCAAGGAGAGATAAAGGGACAGAAACAGAGCCATCCAGAGGCTAAACAGAGATCGGGAGACATGGAGACAGAGCTACAGAGAGAGAGGCGGACAGGAAGATAGAGAGCGAGGGCACAGAGAGACAAAGAGACAAAGGCATGAGCTAAGAAACAGAGAAAGAGGGACCCAGAGGCTTGAGTGGGACATGGGGGCGGGCGAATGGGCTGGGATTGGGAAAGCCCTCACCTGTCCCCAGATCTGCTCTCGATCACTCACTCCAGCGGCTGTCGCCTCCACAGCCTCCGCCTGAGCTCTGGAAGAGGTGACGGCCTGGGGTGGTGGGAGAGGGCGGGGCCAGGGAGCAGAAGGGGGAGCTCTGGGGCAGAGACCCGGCGGGGGGTGGCGGCCAGTGGCGCGCAAGGATCAGAGTCACCCAGGGTCACGTGGAAGAGCAGTCACGGAGCCGGGGTCACAGGCTCTCACACGGTCCCACCCATCCCACCCAGCCGTGGCACCCAGCCGTGGTCACACTCCCCACACAGTCATCCACAGTGACACAGCCGTGGGCCCGGACTTCAGGCAACTCCACTCACAGAGCAACACAATCACGGCTTCCCACAGTTCTCGTGATGCCGTGTCAGCCGCCCAGTCACTAGGTCTCGTCTCCCCACTGGCCTGCGGTCACCCCTGGGTCCCCAGCATCACTCAGCACCAGCTTGGGCATCAAGCAGAGGCTGGAAGAATGACCGTCAATGACATGCACACGTCGATATGCAGTCCCTCACGCAGTCACGTAACCCTTGGCCCACCACCACCTGCGGGGGGGCCACACACAAGGTCACGCAACCATACCCATCCACACTCTCGCAGTTCACACGGTCGCCTGAGCCCACAGTCACGCCCCGACAGCACACCTTCCCCAACTGTCAATAAGGCACACGCTCTCAGGGTGTCATGTCGTCATGCCGTCACCCTTACACGGTCACACCCAGTGCCATGGTGGTAGGGACACACGACTCTGCTCCTCGTCCTCACCCACACTCACAAGTCCCACAGAGTCACACACACATTGCGTGCCACCGTGCCACCACCATGGGGTCCCGCACGCCCCACGGATGCAGAGAGGATCACACACCATCATGCCGCAATCACGCACGAACCCGCAGCCTCACCGGGTCTCGCGGTCACGGGCACCACTGAGTCACACACCTTCCCGCAGTCTCCACTTCTAGTCTCTTTCTTTGCTCTAAAATATGGGGAACGGGGAGCGTCTGTACATGAGGGGGAAGCCTTAGCAACCGAGTCCCGGTTCTCAATGTTCACATCCCCAGTAATACAAACCAAACCACGGATTCATGCACATTAGTCAACTTGTAACACTCAGGAGCATATACTCCCCTGGGACCTAGGGGATAAGTGGGGCAGAGGTGAATGTGCCCACTTGGCAGACGAGAAACTGAGGCCCTGAGGCCCCAGCAGGGGCAGGGAGACTGGGGGATGCAAGGTCCAGCACCAGGAGCTGGAAGGAGACAAGTCTGGGAGGGGGGTAACGGGGGGGGGTCCTGGCTCCCTGGCCTCCAGCTGGCCTCCCTGCTCTCTGCCCCAAATTCCTGGCGCTCTCTGGGTCCTGGGAAAGGCTCGGTTCATGGAGTGGAGAGGGAGAGGGGTCTGAGATAGCCCAGCACCTCGGGGAGAGGCTGGGCTTGGGAGGGAGTCTCTCCTTGGCCTCAAGAGAGCCTGGGGGGGGCCACTCAGCTAGGACTGGGAAGGTGGGGGGAGGCCGGGAAGGGGGAGGGAGAGACTGGGGAAGGGGGAAGCGGTGGAGAGGAATTGAGGTGGTGAGAGAGACAGGAAGAGAAACCAAGGGCCCAGAGAGACCAGAGACAGACAGGAAGAGATGGAGACGAGAGAGCCCAAGAGAGACAGACAGAGAGGAAGAGACCAAAAGAGACAGAGACATAGAAGTACACACACAGAGGGGCGCCTGGGTGGCTCAGTCGTTAAGTGTCTGCCTTTGGCTCAGGTCATGATCCCAGGGTCCTGGGATCGAGCCCTGCATCGGGCTCCCTGCTCTGCGGGAAGCCTGCTTCTCCCTCTCCCACTCCCCCTCCTTGTGATCCCTCTCTCACTGTGTCTCTCTCTGTCAAGTAAGTAATAAATAAAATCTTTAAAAAAAAAAAAAGAAGAAGAAGAACACACACACAGACAGAGACAGAGAGAGGAAGAGATCGAAAGAGACAAACAGAGAAAGATACACAGAGAGACAGAGAAAGACAGAGAGAGAGACACAGAGACAATGAGAGAGAGACAGAGAGATAGGGGAGGAGGGTAGGGACAGAGCACAGTCCACGTTGAGAGGAAGACAGGGGGGATGGAGGGAGAGAAAGCCTGAACGATGGGCGCTGAGGAGAGGCGAGCTAGCCAGGACTCCGCTGTGGCTCAGAGGTCCTCACCCATCCCTGCGGGGGGACCCCCGGGTCAGAACCCAGCACAAGGTGCACAGGAGGGTGGTGCCTGGGTCCCTCATGGCCCTCTGCACACCGAAGCCCTCTCCTGGGTCCTCTGCAGTCTCCCAGGGTCTGGGGAGGGGGGCAGCAGGGACACATGCGCGCGCGCGCGCACACACACACACACACACACAAGCACACAGCCCTCTCTGAATTCCAGACCTCAGTTCTCCGGGTCTCTCTCTCTCTTTCCCATCTTTTATTTTTTTTAAAGTTTTTATTTATTTATTTGACAGAGAGAGAGAGACAGCGAGAGAGGGAACACAAGCAGGGGGAGCGGGGGAGGGAGAAGCAGGCTTCCCGCCGAGCAGGGAGCCCGATGCAGGGGGTGGGGGGAGGGGGGTGGCGGCGCTCGATCCCAGGATCCTGGGATCATGACCTGAGCTGAAGGCAGACACTTAACGACTGAGCCACCCAGGCGCCCCTCTCTTTCCCATCTTTAACCTTTCCCCTTTCTCTTCCCCTTGTCATCTGTCAGCGCTCAGGGTGTCTGTCTCTGTTTCTCTCTCTCCATTGCCTCGGGTCCTGGATCTTTGCGGGACGCTGTTGTCGCCCCACCCCCCAGCAAGGAGCAGGCAGTGCCCCCCAAGGGAAGGAGCTGGAAGGCCTGTGCCTGCCCCACTGGGGCTGTGGCCAAGCCGAGCCTGTGGGGAGCAGGCAGGGGGCCCGGAGTGCCAGCAGATGGTACAGGAGAAATGAGGCAGAGAGAGATGGGGAGAGGGGGCACCCCATGGGGACCGAGGCCAGAAATGGAAGGCTGAGGTGGCCCCCTGAGATTCAGGACTGAAGATAGATGAGGCCTGAAAGACAGAGACCCACAGAGACATACACTTCGCGCGCACACACAAATAGGATCCAGAGAAAGCAGGAACCCAGAGACAGAAAAGAGGCAGAGATCCGGAGACAGGGGCCTCAAGAGACAAACACAAACATGGGATCCAAGCGAGAGACAGAGACAAAGACCCAAAGAGAGACCAAGACGTAAAGACGTGAAACCCAGAGAGAGACAGAGACATGGAGAAGCATAGAGCCGGGAAACAGGAAAGAACAGAGACAGAGACCCAGAGACAGGTATCCAGAGAAAGAGACAGACACAGGGATGAAGAGATGGTCCAGAGAGAGAGATTTGGAATGCAGATAGATGGGGATGGGGGTAAACTCTCCCAAAGACACAGAGATGAGGCAGAGATGCCCAGCCCCCTCGCCCTCTTCCGGGAGGGAGGGGGTGCTCCCCCCACACCCTGCAGCTCGTTTCCATAGCGACCTCCCCAGATCCTGAGGGCAAATATTGTCCTGGCTAGAAGCAGTGGGGCTGTGTTGACATAATCTCCTGCTGGTGGGGTGGGGGCTCCAGGGGCCCAAGAGGCCGGGCTGGGGGGCAGGAGAGCAGAGGGGCTTTCAGCCAGGGCCCTGCAGATAGCTCCAACTTCCCCCCCACCTCCCCAAAGCAAGGTGTAAACCTCACAGCCCTGGGAAAAGGAGCTGAGAGTTTCAAAACTGCAGCCCTCGCTGCCCCCTGGTGGTGGCGGGCCAGCCCTGAAGCTCCTTTCCTAGCATCAAGAAGAGTAGGCTGGTCTGGGCATTTTCCTCCAGATTTCTAGAATCTTCCCCCACAGCTCCTGCTCTGGTCCAGGGCCCCTCTGTCCCCAGTCATACCCCCCTTTTTTTTCCCACCTGCAACCCCCCTCCCATAGGACAGTTAGGCAGCCAGAGTGATGATGCTAAAGCACAAACTGCCCCCATCCCTCTCTAGCTTAGAACCTGCCATGGCTCCCCAGTGCCCTCAGGAGAAAGCTTGGGCTCCCCTCCATGGCCTCCAAGGTGCTTGCTGAGCTCCCCAGCCTTCTCTCTGAGAAGTCCCAGCTCTTCAGACCCTTCCTGGGCCCTCGTCCTTTGTTCTAGCAATATTCTCTGCCTCAAGTGCCTCCACCGAATTTTTGTTTTGTTTCCCAAACCTGCCTCAAAGTTAGCTCACTCACTCATTCATCCATTCAACCAATAACTACTTCCTCTCCCGGACTCTGAGCTCTGTGAGGACAGGATCCCGGCTCTCTCAGTGGCTTGTGGGACCCCAGCATCGCCCAGAGCAGGGTTCGGCCCAGAGCAGGGTTCTATTCATTTTACTGGCACTTATTATGTATCAGGCCCTGGACTCAGCAATGCTGGGGGTCCCAGGGCCCCAGCCCTCCTGCCCAGCCCAGTCATAGACCCAAATAGAGAGACAGACTAACAGAAGGAGAGGGAGAAAGAGAAACACAAAGAAAGAAGAAAGAATCAGGAAGATGGGAAATAAAGCTGATGGAAAAACAGAATGTAGGATCAGAAGTAGGAGTAGCAGAGAAGGGAGGTCACTTGCTCAAGGCAACATAGCTCATAAGTGATGTAACCCATTTCCAGAGACATAAAGGGAGACAGAGAGAAGAGAGAGAAGTGGCCCAGAGAAGGAAACCTAGAGGCAGAGAGAAAAGAGGAAGCCAGACTGGGAGTCCTGCCCTGTCCCCCCAGCGCAGAGCTCCCTCTTCCCCATTCCCCTCCGCCCCACTTCCAGGCTTTTGACATCTCCCTGCAAAAGCACTTGTAATAAAACTAGTTCCAGGGACGCCTGGGTGGCTCAGTCGGTTAAGCGTCTGCCTTCGGCTCAGATCATGATCCCAGGGTCCTGGGATCGAGTCCCGCATCGGGCTCCCTGTTCTGCGGGGAGCCTGCTTCTCCCTCTGCCTCTGTCTCTCTCTCTCTGTCTCTCATGAATAAATAAATAAAATCTTAAAAAAAAAAAACAACTAGCTCCATTAGCTGTACCCAAAAGCCACTGTGCTGAGCACTTGACAGGCCTGAGCTCACTGAACCTGCTCTTCTCCCCTGGGAAGTGGGTGCTGGAATGGCTCTCATTTTGCAGAGAAGCAAGCTGTTGGGCCAAGGTCACCCATCTCACATGGATCCTGACCCCTGGAGGGCAAGGACCGACTCATCTTTGTGTGTCACCCCCTCCCACCCCCCAAATACACACACACATACACACACACAAGCACACAACTCACCTGGCTGACCTCCTCTCCCTGTGGCTCCACACCCCTCCCCCAACACACAGACCTTGCAGGATCTGAACTCTTTGTTTCTATCAATAACACAGCCAGCTGTGATCAAAGAATGATAATGGCCCACATCTACTTTGCCCATCACTTTGAACTCATTATTGACCTTGGTGCCTTTCACAGTAGGTGTTCCCTGAGAAATGGATGGGAGCTAGCATTTACAGGTGCCTATGTGTGCCTGCTACTGTACTCATGTGTGATTTACATCTGTGGCCTCACTGGGGCTCACGGAGGATACAGTAACAAACTACAAGCATCTCCCCACATCTTCGAGGCCCTACAGGATCTGGTGGGTCCGTCACCTCCCTGACCTCATCTACCTCCTGCTCTCCTCTGCCTCATCAGGCTTCTTGTTGCCCCAGGAATATGCCACACTCATATCTATCTCAGGATCTTTGCACCTACTGATTTCTCTGCCTAGAAAGCTTCCCCCGCCAACTTCATGCGTGATTGCTTCCTTGTCATTCACATTTCTGCTCAAATGTCACCTCCTCAGAGAGGCCTTCCCTTACCAGCTCCGTGCCTGTTTCTTCATCTGTAAAACCGTGGTGAAAATAGGGCTCGTGGTGAAGATAACTGGGTGTTTGACATGTAGTAGGTGCTCAATAAATGTTAGTTATTATTAGTTAATTGTTTTGTGTATGGTGGCTTACCTCTTCCGTCACCCTGCAAGATCAATGAGAACAAACTCTGGCACTGACTTGGTTACTACTGAAACTCCAGCACCTAGCACAGAGCTTGACACACTCTAGATGTTCAGGAAACATTTTTGTTACTCCTTTTTAAATCAGTAAACATTTTTTTAAAGCTTTTACTTATTTATTGGACAGAGAGAGAGCAGGAAAGCACAAGCAGGGGGACCGGCAGGTGGAGGGAGAAGGAGAAGCAGGCTCCCCACTGAGCAGGGAGCCCGATGTACAGGACTCGATCCCAGGACCCTGGAATCATGACCTCAGCCGAAGGCAGGTGCTTAACAACTGAGCCGCCCTGGCGCCCCAGTAAACATTTTTGAATGAAGGAGAGACATAGGCACAATATGACCGCCCACGTTTCAAACGTGGAAACTGAGGCTCAGGGTCACAACCAGAAACTGGTGGAGTCAAGATTTAAACTCAGGTCCATCCGTTTCCAAAGCCCAGGGCTTTCACGGTCTACTTGTGTGTCCTGTAAATCTCTTCCCGCTTTGGGCTCTCTTGTCCTTCCTATACAACATGGTCTGGTCAAGACTAGGTGCTGACCCTCAGTGGGGACTGGGGGGAGGTGATCCACTATTCTTTAAATCCATTGTCAGGTTTTCTCTCCTCCCCTCCTCCCCCAACATCAGAGCCAGCTCCGACTGACACTGCCAGCCTTCCCGGCGTCACAGCTGGGCCTATGTCAAAACCCGGACTGGATAATGAAGTTGCGGGAGATGAGGGCTGTCGGAGAGGAACCAAGGGACCGCGGATAAAAAAGAGGAAGGAAAGGCTGGGGAGCGATATCAGACTTAAACCCGGGGGTGGGGTTAACCCTAAAAGAAGGCAGGGTCAAGGGCCCTGGGCGAAGTACCATAGTTCTCGGATACCTCGCGGGCGGTGTCAGAGGCTCTGCGGGCAGGAATAGAACTTTAGCTCCAGCAGGATTCTGGAGGTGGAGCTAAGGGCCTGGGGGCGGGCCGCCATCTAATAAACAAGGACTCTAAGAATTAGAGTTCGAGGGCGGAGCTAGTGGATATCTAGGCAGATTTGGGGCTCTAGGGTCGGGCCCTGGTCCTGCGAGGGGGCTTTTGGGAAATTCAGTAAAAGATTGAGGAGAAGGTTTGGGGGTTTGGGGGAGTGTCTTCCTCTACCCTCTCTTCCTCTCAGAGCCCCGGGCTACGCTTCAGGCTGAAAAGCAGGGAAAGCCCGGCCCCTTCCAATCCTTCTGCATCCCTATTGGCTGAGGGGCCTGGGCGACAGGCTCTTATTGGTCCCGAACTGGCGAGGAGGGGGTCTAGGGAGAATTCGCGCCGGTTGTGGGCGGGACCAGACGGTACCTAGGGGGATCTAGGCTCAACCAATCCCGGTTCAAGGATTGCGTTGGGGGGCCTGGCAGGGGGTGTCCCTACCCCCTTTCTCGCCATCCTGGGGGATGACCCCGGTGCCAGGCCCGGCGCCGGCCGCCTGATGCCGGGCGGGCCGAGCCGGGGATGCTGGAACGAAGGGCGTTGCTATGGCAACGGGAGGCAGGGCCTGGAGGGGGGGACCGAGCCCAGGCTGGGGCCGGGGGGGCCGGCGGTGGCTGTGGCGGGGCGATGGCGGAGCGCGGCCCGGCCTTCTGCGGCCTCTACGACACGTCCTCGTTGCTTCAATACTGCAACGGTGAGACCCCTCCTCAGTTCCGACCCTGACTCCGCCCAGGCTGGACCCATTTCCTCCTGCCCCAACCTCCTCCTTCCAAGTCCCCATCCTCGCCCCTTGCTGAAGATCCTCCCTTCTCTGCCCCGCCCCCCCCCCGGAGGACCCTGACCCCAGAGCAAGGTCCCTGATCCCCAAAGCCCTGATCCCAGTCCCCCACTTGCCTCGACTCTCCCCTTCTCCCGAAGTGACTGGATGAAGAGGATGGGGCAGAACCTTCAGGAGCTTGGGGTCGGAGAGGATAGGCCTGGAGGTCTGGAACTCTGCCCTTCCCCCCCTCAATCCTCTGGGACCCTCCCCCTTCTCCCTGGCAGAGGGACTGACAGATTAGGGGGAGGTGGGATTTGGTGTAGGCTTGTGGGCTGGGTGTGGGAGCAGGTAGGATGACCAGAGGATTTAGCCTCCACTGTACCCCCAAATCCTCAGGCCCCACCACTCCTACCCATTAGGACTCATCCCTTCTTCCTAAACACCCCTTCCTTCTACCCAAAGGACCACTGTGAGTGTCAGGCCTAGATGAGGGGAGCAGGAGGTGAAGGAGGTGGAAGGGAGGGGAGAAGGAGAAGCCAGGGTTGATCTCTGGGCAAAAGGGCTGAGGGTGGGGGAATGCTCAGGAGGGGGCAGAGGACTTGAGTTAACGGGGGCTGGGGGGGGGGGCGGTCCAAGGCCTCAGAACGCAGCTGGCCTCTCTGGGTGGGGGCTTGAAGGACCAAGGTGAAAGCACCTCCATTTCACTCAGGGGGCTCTGAGAAGAGACTGTCTTCCAGTTTGGAGGCTCACTCCCCTGGTCACACTGGAGTTGGCAGAGGACCAGAATGCTTATTTTAGCCTCCTCTGACCCTCTAAGAGGCAGAATGCCTAAGCCTGGGTCCAGTGCCTGTTCTGCTGCTGAAGGCTGTGTGTCCAGGCACAAGTAACTTCATCTCTCTGGGCCTCAATCCCCTTCCTCCTCCCCTCCTCCCAAAATGGAGGTAATACCACCATTACCAAAGATGCCTGGAGCAGTAGGTGCCATAATAATAGTTAATTGTATTCCGAATTTACTGAGCACCGTACCATGAGCCAGGAAACAGTGCTAAGTGGACAGTGCTGAGTGCTTCGCACGAAGAGTCCTGTCACATGTAAGCTCCCTATAACACTATAAGGGGCCTCTCTCTCTCTCTCCACCTCCCCTTTTTTGGGAGTGTGTGTAGTATTAGCGATGGTACGTAAGAGGGGGCCTGGCGCAACGAGGTCATTGGGCCCTCCTGTCCCTTCACCTACTGACTGGATGAGTCTCCGCACACTCTCGCAGCCTCCTTTCTTAGTTTCCTCCTTTGGAAAAGGTGATCCCAGCAGGACCCTGAGAGTCCCTTCCCTTCCGAGTTCTAAGTCCTGACAGCTCCCTTCCTCCGACTTCGGGAGGCCCCCACCTTCCTCTGCAGGTCCAAGCACCGGACCAAAGAGGCGCTGGGTGGGGGGCAGGGCGGGCGAGGCCGGGCTGGCGATTGGGCCGCCAGGAGTGGGGGGGGGGGAGGGGAGGGACGGACGGCTGCACTGCGGAGCCCAGCGGGCGGGCCGGGCGGCCTACCGACGCGGGACGGCAGGTGCGACCTCCACGCCCCGTCCCTGTTAATGATACCACCTTTACTTCCACCCGGCTGGGAGCCAGGTCTTCCTCGGTTGTTGCCAGCAATGAGTCTGGGTATGAGTGATCTGGGAGGGAGAGGGGAGAGGGACGGGAGAGGGACGCCTCAGTCATCCACCCTCTCCCACTTCGGGGAAAATGGGCTGGGGGGTGATGGAGGAGTTCTTTGGCTGCACCCATGGGCTGGAGAGGAGAGGGAGAGCCGAATCTGGGGCGTGGGGTACAGAAGCGAAATAGAGAAGAGGAACAGGAGAGAAGCTCTGGCTGGGATAGAGAGTTTGGTTGTCAGATCCCCGCCCGCATCTCCCTCCCGTGGGTCTCCTGGGTCTGTGATGCGCTGCCTGCAACCCCCCAAGTCTACCGCCAGGGGCCGCAGAAACTCTGTCCTTGCAGCCTACTCTGGGGTTGAACCTCACGGAGAGGAGAGAAGGGGAAGAGGAGGGACCAGGCATGACCTTTTTGGCTTGGAAAGTCTTAAGAAACAGAAAGGAAACGTTAGAACCTGCGGTAAAATATTGATATTCGTCAGAGAATATTGAGGATCAATTCTAGAACGTTGGTGTCACTAGGATTAAGTCGGTGTCATTTAAAAAATATTGGTATGGGGGCACCTGGCTGGCTCAGTCGGTAGAGTATGCGACCCTTGATCTCAGGGTCGTGAGTTCAAGCCCCACGTTGGGCGTGGAGCCGACTTAAAAAAAGATACAAATATTGGTATCACTCATAGTTAATTTAGCATCTTAGTCATAGAATCTTGAAATCAGAGCCGAGAGGCTCTTGACTGGTAGAATCTTAGAAAGTAAGAGAGGAAGGGACTTCCCTAAGGTCACACCTCCAGGGCGGGCAGAGGAGTGTGGGAGCACAGGTCTGAGAGCGGTGGGGATTTCCTTGTCCCTCGGAGCCGTCTTCCTGGCGAGCGTCCTCGCAGGTTGAGGGAGAGGAAGGGGGGGTGGCTGGCCCCGCTTTAACTCGGGAAGGAGGCGGGGGTGGGGGTGGGGGACGCGGGGGAACATCTTGAGCCTTGGAGTTCCGGAGTGGCCCCCGCAGCCCGCGCTGTCCTTCCTTCCAGATGACAATCTGTCGGGCACGAGCGGCATGGAGGTGGACGACCGCGTGTCGGCGCTGGAGCAGCGGCTGCAGCTGCAGGAAGACGAGCTCGCGGTCCTCAAGGCGGCGCTGGCTGACGCGTTGCGTCGCCTGCGGGCATGCGAAGAGCAGGGTGCTGCGCTGCGCGCGCGGGGAACCCCCAAGGGCCGAGCGCCTCCACGCTTAGGCACCACAGCCTCGGGTATCTTTGCTAGACCAGAGGGATGAGATGGGGAGAGGTCATCCTCACTACTTCTGTCCTCTGACCACATCCTCTTCCTCTAGTGTGTCAGCTCTTGAAAGGCCTTCCCACCAGGACGCCTCTCAATGGCGCAGGGCCTCCGCGGCGCCCGGGCGGCTATGCCACCTCCCCATCCTCCCCCAAGAAGGAGGCGACCTCCGGGCGCAGGTAAGGCACGGAAGCCGGGGTCCCGAGCCTCCTCCAAGACCCTGCGGGAGACGGAGGCTGTTCTACGGCGAGGGATGGGCTCAGGTGCTCGAACTCCAGCGATGGGAAGTGCCAGGAGGTTCTCGCCCGCCTCTAACACCGGCCTGCTAACCTCACAGGCTCCTAACCGTGTGCTCTCTCTTCGCAGTGCCCGCCGCTATTTGTCACCAGAGCGCCTCGCCTCGGTGCGCCGCGAGGACCCCCGCAGCCGCACCACATCTTCTAGCAGCAATTGTAGCGCTAAAAAGGAAGGGTAGGTGTCTGCGGTGGGGTTGTGTCACCGACGGTGCGGCCAGGACCCCAGAGAGGCATGGGAAAGGGGATGGGGAATTATCGGGTGATGCCCCAGGCCCCGAGGTGATAACTTAGAGCGAGGCTATGTAGCTCCGAATGCGGGGACTAGACGGAGGCTTGGAGAGACCAATCTTGAGGGAGCATAGTCCAAGGGGAAGGCCTGGAAAGGCGCAGCCAGCATCGAGGGGCGTGGTCAAGCCTTAAGAGGCTGCACTACGACTTAGAAGTGAGTGGTTAGGGTCCTTTGGGTAAGCCACAATGGAAATCGAGGGGGAGCCAGGCTTGTGGGCGTGGCCATTAAGGTAAAAGCGTCTCCCTTGAATCTCAGGGGTGGGGCCGGGACAGAAGCCTCAGAGCAGTGTCTGCAGGGAATAGGGAAATAGAGGCACGGGTATAATTGGGATTTGAGGGCATGGGCAGAGTGTGAGCCTGGGCAGAATCAGAGCCTGGGGTGGGGATCACTGGGCCCAATACCAGCTGGTGGCATGTCAGGTGCAAGAAGCAGGGGCAGCGGAGTCGGACCAGACCAGAGGGGCGGAGCCACAGATAGGCGTGGCCCAACACCAGGAGGCGGAGCCAACCTGGAGGCTTTGAAGGGACTCAGCCCAGGGACTGGATCCCGATAAAGTGGTCGCAGTCAGAATTCCTGGGGGGACCCGAGGGCTCAGGGGGGAGCACTCAGTTATCAAGAGAGGAGTCAAGTCTGGGGAGAGATCAGAAAGGGAGGTGGGTGTGACGGGGATGTTGGGCGTGGTCAATTCCCTGGAGGCAGGACCACACTGAAGGTCTGGGCGGAGTAAAAACCTGAGGATGGAGTCACGATGCTGTGGGCCTGGGGGCTGAACTAAGGCAGGAATTAGGTCAAAACCACACATTTCAACCCGACTCAAATAATAGCAAACACGTACATAGTGCTATGTGCTAGGCACAACTCCAGGCACTTTGCATGAATTAACCAACATAATCCTCGCAATCACCCCGCGAGGTAGGTATTCTTATTATCCCCATTTTTTTGAAAACAAGGAAACCGAGGCAGAGGTTGGGCAACTTGTCCACACTACTAGGAAGTGGCAGAGGTGGGGTTTGAACTCAGGCAGACACTCCCGCTAGTCCTGTTCTCAAACAACACTCTCCCCCCACCCCCAAAAGAGCCTGGTGTCAGGACCCCACAGCCCGGGATCTGAGACCCAGTGTGACCGGCCAGCTCGCGGGGTCGGCCGCGGAGGGCGGGGCAGGGCGCGGCGGCGCGGGCGCCTCCCAGGGCCGGAAGCGGCGGAGCCCGTCCCGGCTCCACCCCCGGCCCCGACGCTCCGCCGGCCGCCGCCATGAGTAGCTTTGGAGCTGGGTGAGACCCTCTGGCAGACCCCCTCCTCCCTGCACCCCCCGGGGCCTGGATCCCAGGTCTCCCCTCGCCCTCGCCAGGGACCTGGGCCCGCGAGTATCACCCCTTCCCGCCCGCCAAGGGAACGTGGAGACACGCCCCTTCACCGCTTCCCTTGCTGCTTGAAGTTTGGGTCACTGTGGGACTGGGGGTGGGGAGCGCTGGGAGCGCGGTGCTGATTAGGAGGGAGGGGTCCCTGGTGACTCCCGTCTTCCAGGATCGCGTCCCTGCCACTTCGTGCTGTGTGATCTCTGGCGATCACTGCCTCTCTGGGCCTGTGTCTTAGGCTCTGCAAGATCAACCGAGCAAAGCACACGGCCTGCAGAGAGGCAGCGCTCCGCTCCTTACGCGGCCCCCATTATTCATCAGAGACCTCCGGGGAGCGGTGCGGTAGGGGAGTGGTTTCTCCCCTTTTCTGACCCGTCTGCTAATTAGGGCGCTTTTTCTCCCCCTTTCCTGGCAGCAAAACCAAAGAAGTTATCTTCAGCATGGGTGAGTGGGGAGAGGGGGAGGGGCATGGTTGGGGATCGCTGGAGGTCAGGGGACCTGGCTTATGGAGTCTTTGCCTCTCTGGCCTCAGTTTCCCCGCCCATTATTATCTTTTTTTTTTTTTTTTTAAGTGAAGCCCGAAGGGGAGAGGGAATAGGGGATAGGGGCTGGTGTCAGCGCCTGACCTCTGGGGGTGTCCTGGCAGAGGAGGGCTCTGTGAAAATGTTCCTGAGGGGGCGCCCTGTGCCCATGCTGATTCCGGACGAGCTGGCACCCACCTACAGCCTGGACACGCGCTCGGAGCTGCCGTCCAGCCGTCTCAAACTGGACTGGGTGTATCCTTTTGCTCTAATCCCTTCCTCCCCGCCCCTCATCCTCCAGTCGGGAGGGGACAAAAGCCCTTCTGGAATGAGACTTTGGGGGGGACGTTCTTTGTGCTGAATCAGGAGGGACTTGTAGGCCTCTGTGGCCTGAGGGGTCAGGATGACCCTGGAGTCAGAAGGGAGCCAGAGGAAAGCAGATTAGATGAAATGACCTTTTATGATTCACGAAGGCAGCAAATGTTTGCTGAGTGCCTTCCATATGTCCGATTCTCTTCTATATTCCAGGAGTGAACTGGAGCTCACCTTCTAAAGGGGGTTGGGGGGTGGGTGGGAGAGAAGGTACCAGAAGCCAGTGGTCAAACAAGGTAATTTCAGTTAAGTAGTAAATGCTGGGAACACAGGAACCCAAGGTCATGTGAGAGGAGTCACCGTGTTTCTCTGAGGAGGGGGCCTTTGAGCTGCACGAATTGAGCAATTAGGAGCCAGCATAGGAAGAACTAGAAGAAGAACGTTCCAGAGGGCACGGCAGGTATGAGGGTTCTGTGGCCAGAGCGAGCTTGGCATATTTGAGAAATTGAAGAAGCTGGAAATGGTGAAGAACCCTAGCAGAAATGGGTTGAAACCCCGGCCCAGCCTCTGCCTGGCTGTGTGACCCTGGACAAGTCACCTCGCCTCTCTGTGCCTCAGTTGTGTCCCCTGAAAAATGGGTTTTGTGATCTGAGATTCATAAGGCTATGAAACAGTGTGTAAAGGTGCCAAGCTCAAAATATGTGCCTCATAAACGGGGATTGATAGCATAGTAACTACTCATTATTGTGGACTTAGGTGCCAGGCACTGTTCTAAAGTGTTTTATGGATAAGCGTGGTGAATGATACGATCCTTCTCTTCTGTAGAACTGAGAATGTATTTGCACAAGCAGCAGCCTCCGAGAGCTCTCTGAAGCCTGCTGGTTGGGAATTATGACCCCCACTTCCTGGATGAGAAAACTGAGTCCAAGAGAGAGGACCTAGCCCTGTCCTAGGGAGTCAGAACAGTTCTGAGGCAAAGAATGCTCGACTGTGTGGCCCAGGCTTTTTCCAAAAAGCCCACTGGGGCTTGGGATCAGCATCCTAGGGACCCAGTCCTTGTCCTCTCTTCTCTTGGGCTTGGTTTCGGCTCTGGAGGAGGCAGGGTTGTTGGAGCCCAGGGTCTCTTCGAGACTGCTGGAAATATTCACGAGAATCCAAGCATACTAAGCTGTTGTACCAGGCTAGATCAGCCGAGGCTGCAGAAATCAGTGTGGGCCTCAGATGCCCCGCTTCCAAAGTAACTGCAGGGTAAAGCAGTTTTCTGTGGGGTCACGATACATGGATCAGCATTCATTCAGATTTTTTCTGACCGTCTGGGGCCAAGGGCTGGGCACCCAGTAGTCACCATGACATCCTGCCCTACTAGGGCTCCCTGTCCAGTGTGGGGACAGACTCCTTGACAGTGACAACCCACAGTGATCAGGGCTGGGATAGGGGAAACCAGAGGGGCAGCTGACCCAGCCTGGGGGTCAGGGAGGGCTTCCCAGAGGAGGAGTTATAGAAGTGAATGAAACAGCCCAGTCTTGGCCACTGTGGAACTCACAGTCTCCTTGGGGAATAGGGACAGTTAACAGATGAACCAGGTAATTAATGAGTGAGATGAGGCCAGTGGAGGAAGTGACAGCTGAGAAGAGTAGCAGGTAGAATGTACTAGGCAAAGGGAAAGGTTAGTGTCAAGGCTTGGAGTCATAATCTTGGCTTTTTTTTTTTTTTTTTTTAAGATTTTATTTATCAGAGACAGAGCACGAGCAAGGGGAGCGGCAGGCAGAGGGAGAAGCAGGCTCCCCGCCTAGCAGGGAGCCCGATGTGGGACTCAATCCCAGGACCCTGGGATCATGACCTGAGCTGAAGGCAGACATTTAACCGACTGAGCCACCCAGGCATCCCATGATCTTGACATTTTGAGGGACTCCAAGATCAGAGAGAGCCAAGGAGGGCAGAAGCCCTGTTGAGGCCAGAAAAGGCCCAGCCAGGCCAATGGGGGGAGCCACACAAAGTTCTGAACAGAGGAGTCAGCCATTCCTTCATCAGATACTAAATTCCTATGTCTGCTCTGTCCCAGGCTCTGATCTGGGCACAAGGGATACAGCAGTGAACAAAATGGACAAAGATTCCTGCCCTCCTGGAGCAGATACTCTAGCTGGGGAGACAGTTAAACCGTGTGGGATTCTGATGAGTGTATGACGGAAACAGGAGGAGGGGAGGGGAGGGGAGGCAGTGAGGGTGCATGAGCTTGCAGTTTTAAATAGCAAGGGCAGGAAAGGCCTCTCTGAGGAGCTGACAGTTGAGCAGAGACCCGAAGAAGGTGAGGGAGCCATGGAGGGATGAAGGGGAGGAGGACTCAGGTAGAGGGAACAGCAAGTGCAAAGGCCCTGAGGTGAGAACAGAGAGGAGGCCAGTGTGAGTGGAGCCTGCCTGAGGAATGAGGAATCGGGCCCAGATCAGGCCAGGCCTCGTGCCTGGACTTTCGTAAGGATTTTGACTTTTGCTCTGAGTTACTTGGGACCCATGGGAAGGTTGGAGCAGATGTGAGCTAACAGTGTTAACAGGTCTTAACAGGATCCTTCTGGAGAGAGGGGGGCGGGGGTTAGATTGGTGTTCTGTGACTGCTGTAACAAATTACCACAAACTTGGTGGCTTGAAACAAAAATTTCTCTCACAGTTTCTCGGAGGCCAGAAATCCAAAGTCAAGGGGCGCCTGGGTGGCTCAGTCGGTTAAGCGACTGCCTTCGGCTCAGGTCACGATCCTGGAGTCCTGGGATCGAGTCCCACATCGGGCTCCCGGCTCAGCGGGGAGCCTCTTTCTCCCTCTGACCCTCTCCTCTCTCATGCTGTTTCTCTCCCGCTCTCCAATAAATAAATAAATAAAATCTTAAAAAAAAAAAGAAAGAAAGAAATCCAAAGTCAAGGTGCTGGCGGGGCCGTACTCCCTCCGGAGGCTCTGGGGGAGAACTTGTCCCCTGTCTGTCTCCTGGCTTTTGGTGGCTGCCGGCAGCCCATTGGGGCTCTTTGGCTTGTAGCCCCTCCACATCACTCCAGTCTCTTGATTTTCCTGTGGGTTCCATCCCACAGCCCCCGCGGTGTTCATGTCTTTTCCTCTCTGACTCTTTACAAGGGCACTTGTCTTTGGATTTAGGACCCACCCAGATAATCCAGGATAATCTCATCTTGAGATCCTTAATTGTATCTGCAAAGACTCCTTTCCCAAGTGAGTGGGAAGGGTTCATGCACCGGTTCCGAGGGTTAATATTTTGGTGGACATATTGCTGGGGCGGGGGGATACCATCACACACACACACACACACACCCCAGCCCCCGCCCCCACCCCCGTCGCCGGGGATCAGAGTGGAAGCAGGAAAACCTAAGCCCAGTTCTTTTTTTTTTTTTTTTTTAAGATTTTATTTATTTATTTGAGAGAGAGAATGAGAGAGAGCAAGCACATGAGAGGGGGGAGGGTCAGAGGGAGAAGCAGACTCCCCGCCGAGCAGGGAGCCCGATGCGGGACTCGATCCAGGGACTCCAGGATCATGACCTGAGCCGAAGGCAGTCGCTAACCAACTGAGCCACCCAGGCGCCCCTAAGCCCAGTTCTTGAGCCTGGCAGTCAGTGCGCATGTGCAATGTAAAACAGGCTCCTTGACCTGCCCCGGGCATCTCCAGCTATGGCTACCGCGGCCGAGACTGCCGGGCCAACCTTTACCTGCTGCCCACCGGCGAGATAGTGTATTTCGTGGCCTCCGTGGCCGTGCTGTACAGCGTGGAGGAGCAGAGACAGCGGCATTACCTGGGACACAACGATGACATCAAATGGTAAAGGCCTGGGAGGGGCCCTGCTGGGAGGGGCGGGGCCAGGCCTTTGCTGGGCCTACAGGCTGAACTGGGGGGGCGGGGGGCGGGAATGGATTGCTTATCAGTATTTTATTTTATTTTATTTTTTTATTTTTTTATTTTTAAAGATTTTATTTATTTATTTGAGAGAGAGAATGAGAGAGCACATGAGAGGGGGGAGGGTCAGAGGGAGAAGCAGACTCCCTGCTGAGCAGGGAGCCCGATGCGGGACTCGATCCAGGGACTCCAGGATCATGACCTGAGCCGAAGGCAGTCGCTTAACCAACTGAGCCACCCAGGCGCCCGCTTATCAGTATTTTAAAGGTCGGTGAATTCACTCAAATGCGTGGATTTTTCACTTCTTTCGAAAACTCCTAGCTGGCGCCCCAGACAATCCCACAGCGTGTTGGAAGCCAGATAGAGACAGCCCGTTTAAATGGGTGCACTCTCCTGGCTACCAGTTGGGTCCAGGCCTGAGCCCCGCGGGTATTTGAGTTAGAGACCCCAGGCCAGAGTCTTGCTTCTGAGCCTGAGTACCCAGAACGTGCCCCCATTATTGTTAACGGGCAACATTGCTGTTTATTGGCTGAATAACTCACTCAACCAGCTTGTGGAATGAACAGCCCGGCCTTAGACTTCGGCCTGCGCTGGGAGGGGTCCCGGGCCGCCGTGAGCCCCCTCCCTCCCCCTGAGCCCTGTCCATCTGTCCTCTCTCTCAGCCTGGCTGTCCACCCTGATATGGTCACCATTGCCACGGGACAGGTAGCAGGCACCACGAAGGAGGGGAAGGTAACAGATTGGAGGGGGCGGCTCGTGGAGACGGGGGTGGGGTGGGGGTGGGGGGCAGACAGCTGGGCCCCCCAGGTAACAGGCCTCTCTCTTCCTTGCAGCCCCTACCACCCCACGTGCGCATTTGGGACTCAGTTTCTCTCTCCACCTTACATGTGCTGGGCCTGGGGGTGTTTGACAGAGCTGTGTGCTGTGTGGGCTTTTCCAAATCTGTAAGTTCTGCGCCGCCCGCCATTTGCCCCCTTGCTCCAAAGTCAGGAGCAAGCCCTCACCCCCACCTCCCCCCGCAACTCCCACAACTTTGGGGTGGGGCCACGCCTTCACTGTAACATGCAAGGTGTAGGCCATGCCCCCTGGCAGAAATCCAGGCCCTCCAGGCTGAGCCCCCATCTTTGTGACCTCACAGGGCTGCTCCGTTAGCCCTTGCGGGGGGAGGCGGGGACCCACATGACCTGATTGTCCCCAGACAAACTCCTTGGCAATCTTTTGATCGGCCCATGCTTGGTTGTGTTTTTTGGCACCAGCTCTCATTCTCCAAAGGTCCTTATCCCTTAGGTATTGTAACCCAGTGTGTAGGGCCTTGTGGTTCTCCGTGCTGGCCTGGGTGGGTGTTGGCAGGATGGGCGTTGGCAGGTCTGGGTGAGATAACCCCAGAACTGAAGAGTAAGCCTTTAGGAATTTGTAGAGCAATTGGACATTTCCCACCGCATCCAAGTTTGTGATTGGTGGGCTTTTTAATCATATTTTACGTTTTTATCAAAATGCATTCTACCAAAGTATTGATGTGCAAGGGGTTGAGGAATAAGAAACAACCAGTCCTCCCCCCCCCACCCCCCGATTATGTAAGAAGCACTGATTAGAGCCTCACGGATTTTCTGAGGCCCAGGGAGTCCTTTGAGAACACTTGGGGTGGGGGTGGGGGGTGGGAGAGGAAAGCTATTTTGTTGCCACAGTGTGTATGGGGACGGGTGAACCCTGCAAAATCAAACTTAACCTGTTTAACCAAAGGTATAAACACCCAACATTTTACCAACTTTGTTGTGGAATTTCATGTACATTAAAGTTACTCCATATAAGAGTACAGATTAGGTGGTGTCAGGATTCCTCACCGCATGGTGGCTGCAGAGAAAAAGCTGAGGATAAAGATGAATTTCTTTCTTGGTTTTTTTTTTAGATTTTATTTATTTATTTGACAGAGACAGCAAGAGAGGGAACACAAGCAGGGGGAGTGGGAGAGGGAGAAGCAGGCTCCCCACCAAGCAGGGAGCCCGATGCAGGGCTCTATCCCAGGACCCCGGGATCATGACCTGAGCCAAAGGCAGACGCTTAATGACTGAGCCACCCAGGCCCCCCAAGGAGATATTTCTTAGGGACAGGTCATTTCAAAAGGAAAATTCTAGAAACCCTTTAAAATGTGTGTCTGGCTGCTGGACAGGGAGTGTATTTGAATGTATTTCATATAATGTGGGCCAGGAGCTTTGAAAATCTTAAAACAGGCCTGCATGGGAAATGCCCCTGTGGGCAAAGTGTTGAGGGGATGGATCCTGACCCACCTTCTCTGCCTCCTTCCTCTCTCCTCCTTCTAGAATGGGGGCAACCTGCTCTGTGCAGTGGATGAATCCAACGATCACATGCTCTCTGTGTGGGACTGGGCCAAGGAGGGCAAGGTGGTGGATGGCAAGGTGGGGTGACTGATCTCATCCCCTCTCCTTGGGGTACCTCTCTGGGACTGGCCTGGATCTCAGCGGTTGGGAGTCTGGAACCAGAGAGACTCACGTTTAAGTCCAGGCTTTACCATTTGGTGGCTGTGTGACTTCAGGCAAGAGGCTTGCCTCTCTGAGCCTCGATTGCCTCATCTGTAAAATGGGGATAATGGTAGCATCTTCCTAGTAGGGCCTTGGCTTTGATGTTGGGATACGGGGATGCTGGACCAGGCCCAACAGAAAGGTCGGTGCGAGGCAGCTACTGACCTTAGCCTTGCAGTGTCCAAAACGTTGACTTGCATCTCTGGGTGGTGGCCTGACTTCTAGATGAGTAATCTGAGGCATGGTAGAGGGGACAGCTACTTGCCTGAGGTCACGTGCCTATTTTGGGCGCGGGGCAGGAGAACTGGGTTCTGGATGGGGCCCACAGTTTGGGGACAGAGACTTAGTGTTTGAGAGGCTGGGCTCTGGAGTTGATTGTGGATTTGACCCTTCCCTGGCTGTGTGGCCTAAGGCAAGGGACGTTATCCCCTCTTTGAGCCTCAGTCTTCATCAGTGATGGGGGCCGCTAATGAGCCTTACCTCACAGGGTGCTGTGAGGATTACAGGAGTTAATGGGTGAAGCACTGAGCACAGCACTTGATGCAGAGTTGGGGCTCTCCAGGGTCTGCTGTTATGTTGACAAAGATGGCAATAATGTTATGCCGGCTGGCCCTGCCTCCTGTACTTTAGTTTGCCTGTATAGTAAAGACACAGGCAATTAGGGTGTGCAGTGCACAACCCGCACAGCTGTATAGGGCAGTCCTACATGGGGTGGCCCTGGTGGCTTTGAGGTCCTGATTCAGAATCTCCCCCACTTCCCAAAGTGCTCCAATGAGGCCGTGCTGGTGGCCACCTTCCACCCCACAGACCCCACCCTGCTTATCACCTGCGGGAAATCCCACATCTACTTCTGGAGTCTGGAGGGGGGCGGCCTGAGCAAGCGGCAGGGCCTCTTTGAGGTGAGTGCCAGGGGTGCGGGGACGGGCTAGCCCTGAAGCAGGCAGGCAGAGACACCCAGGCAGACAACAAAACAGAGGGCCCCAGAGGGTTCCAGAGGGTTCTAGAGGGTTTCAGAGGCTGGAGATTATGGGGATGCTACGGTGTTGCCCGCCAGGGCCTCAGTTTCCTTATCCATACCGTGAGGATAATCCTCCTTAACTCTGCAGCCGGGAGGCTTCAATGGGGTGAAGAGTATAGCATCTCCTAGCGGATAGTAAATGCTCAGTAAGCAGTGCTATGCTTGCCGAGAATATGGAAAAACACCGAGGTCAGAGGCCGACTGGCTGAAAGAGATGCATACCCAGACAGACAGACACTGAGCAGGAAGCAGAGGGCCTGGGAGAAGATGCAGGGGCACCTCTGACAGGGCTCACCAGTTTTTGGTGAGAACTGGGGCTTTCACCCCAAAAAGGGAGGCCCTGAGAACACTGGGCACAGATGAAACAGATATTGAGGAAAGGGTGGGGCAAGGCCAAGAGAGGGACAGAGAGATAGAGGGTGGGGAAGGAGAGGGGAAGAGAGAGGGGCAGGGGCGGAGTGGGGGAGCCAGGGATGGAGAGGGGGAAAGCCGGGGACAGAAAGGGAGACCCGGGACAAAGAGGAGGAGACCCGGGGATGGGGAGAGGGGGAACCCGGGAACAGAGGACAGGGGAGAGCCAGGGATGGAGAGGGAGAGTCAGGGCAGAGAGAAGACAGAAGAAAAGTCAGAAAGGAGGCAGGAAGTGGGTCTGGGAGTGGGCAAGGGAGACAATGGGGTCAGAAGCTCTAGGCCACAGAGTGATCCATGGAGGCAGGTTGGAGATGGGATGCTCCACACTGGGCCTCACACCCAAAAGCGTGGAGGGGATCCCCTGGACCACGGTCCTGGATGCGGGGGGGTAAGCTCTAGGAGCCTCTCTGCTTCAACAACCTTCTGACACCTTCCCCTTCTCCTCTACCCTAGAAACACGAGAAACCGAAGTATGTGCTGTGTGTGACCTTTTTGGAGGGTGGTGATGTGATCACCGGGGACTCTGGGGGGAACCTCTATGTCTGGGGCAAAGGTCAGTGTCACCCCTAACCCCCTTTGGCTGAGCCTTCCTCTGCCCCAGCTTGCGTGGAGCATATGATAAAACAGTCTGAATCCTTACTTGCCTAATTCCCATGCCACCCCCCCCATCAAGGCTCAGCTCTGGTATCCCCACCTCCATGAAATCTCTTATTCTCTACCCTTGTCCCCTGCAAATCCTGTGGTAGGGATCAAGTTTGAATGAAAAACAAATGAGCTGGTTAACCCAGGTGTGGGTGGATGGGTGGATGGATGGGTGTGTGGGTAGAGGGATGGTTTGTTCCAGAGCAGTGAATGAAGAATAAGGGAATGAGTGAATTATCCTACTCAGTGACTGGAAGATTGAGTAAGTGAGTGCACTGTCCTCCTTGACGGCGAGCGATGAGGTGAATGAGCAAGTGAATGAATAAATGGTTGTCCCAACCAGTGGGTTGGTGTGTTGTTGTCCCAGCAAAGGCCAACGGGGTGAATAAAAGCTTGCCCCAGCCTTTGCGTGAATTGTGAACAAAGAAATGAATGGGTTATGCTGGCAGATGGATGGCATGAACCAATCAGTGAGTTTTTTGGCCTGGTTACGTTTGCTTTCATATACGTGTTGCTCCTTATTCAAGGCTGCACTGAATATTATTCCCATTTCACAGATGAAAAACCATAGGCTCCTGGGGTGCCTGGCTGGCTCAGTCCCTAGAGCGTGTGACTCTTGATCTCCGGTTTGTGAGTTTGAGTCCCACTTGGGTGTAGAGATTACTTAAAAAAAAAAAAAAGAAGAAAGAAAATCTTAAAAACAAAACAAAACAAAAAAAGAAAGAAAAGGAAAAACCATAGGCTCAGAGAAGGGAAATGACCCAGCAAGTGGCCAAGCCAGGCACCCTGCCCCCCCGCACATGGGTATATGGGAGACAGGCCTGAGTCAGGTGTCTCTGTGACTGAGACTTAGTTGCCCCATCTCTAGTATGGGTATAATATTACCTCCATCACAGCATTGTTTGGAGCTTCCCTTGAGCTCAGACAGCTAAGAATAAGCTCTGAATCATTGGCGGTGTGTCTTTCCCAGCCGACCGTGAGTTCTCTGAGGGCAGAGACTGGGTCTGATTGATTTCCATATCCCCAGACCCACCCCTGGGTCTGTCCCGTGGGGCTGCGGGGTGGGTGGAAAGACAAGTGGACAGGATGATGTATGTACATGTGACATCACATCTGAGTTAAAGGATGGGGCCTGAGGAGGACTGTTTCTCTGAGTCCCTGTCCCAGTCTCCTCCCTCGTCCTTGGTCTGTAGTCTTGCCTCCTCGAATTCCATTTGTTCTCAACCAAGTGTAAATCGGACCCCATTCTCCCGCCAAACTCTTCCATTGCTCCCTAGTTCCCTCAAAACAACGTCCATTTTCCTCACTGAGGTCCTCCAAGGCCCCGCGTGGTCTGGCCCTGCCTTCCCTGGCCCCTTGGATGTTACATGTCATCACACCAGATTTCTTTTTGAAGATTCTATTTATTTATTATAGGGAGAGAGAGCATGTGCATGCACGAGCAGGGGAGGGTAGGGGTGGAGAGGAAGAGGGAAAGAATCCCAAGCCGACTCTGTGCTGAGCATGGAGCCCAAGGCAGGGCTCAATCTCACAACCCTGAGATCAGGACCTGAGCTGAAACCAAGAGTCAGATGCTCAACCAACTGCACCACCCAGGCACCCCAGGCTAGGTTTGTTACAGTTCCCTAAATAGTGCGTGCTTTCTCGTCCTCTTTTCCCTTTGCACACCTTGTTCTTTCTGCCTACAGCACTTTTCCACCTTCTGTTCTCCTAGCTGACTCCTGCTCATCTTTTAGATCCTTGCTCAGCCATCTTCTCCTCCAGGAAGCCCACCCTGACCTACCAGGCTGGGTGTTCTCTATGGGATCCCACAGTCTCCTGGGTTTCTGCATCCTAGCCCCAACCACCTTGGGTTGCCACTGATTGGTAGTAGGTCTATCTCTGAAATTGGACTGTGAGTCCCATGATGGCAAGATCTGACATTGTCTTGGTCACAACTGTGTCCCCAGTATTGCCCAGCATGAAGCTGGGCCCTGAGTATATTCAAGTAAGATAATTGTTGATTGAATAGGTTAATGGATAAATGAGTGGATGGTCAAAGGGACAGATGAGTGGATAGATGGGTAAATGGGTAGATGGATGGGAAAACAGATGGCGGATGTTTGGATAGACGGATGGATTGACAGGTGGATGATAGTTGGATGAAAGAGGTGAATGGATGGATGAGAGTTGGATGAATGGGTGGGTGGATCAGTAGACAGGTGGATGGATGGATGAATGGGTGGATGGTTGGATGGATGGATGGATGAATGGGTGGATGGATGGGTGGATGGATGGATGAATGGGTGGATGGATGGGTGGGTGGATGGATGAATGGGTGGGTGGATGGATGGATGGATGGATGGGGGTAGATGGATGGATGGGTGGGTGAGGGGGTGAATGGATCAAAAGTGGATGGGTAGATGTTAGTTCAGATGGTTTAATGGATGGATGAGAAGGTATTGGAATAGATAGGTCGTGGGTGGGTGAATGGCTGAATGTAGAATTGAGCATTCAGGGTGCTCTCCGGGGCAGTACGGGGCAGCCTCCCATGCTGATCCCTGCCCCTGGCCACCCCTCCTCGCCCCCATAGGTGGGAACCGCATCACACAGGCGGTGCTGGGTGCCCACGATGGCGGTGTGTTTGGGCTCTGCGCCCTGCGGGACGGGACGCTGGTGTCCGGAGGGGGCCGTGATCGTCGGGTGGTCCTCTGGGGTTCCGACTACAGCAAGCTGCAGGAGGTGGAGGTGAGGAGGGGGAGAGGCTCCTATGAAGGCGAGGGGACCTCCCCCCACACACACCAGGGATCCAGATAGACCCTCCTCTCCCCAGCTGGTCTCCCCCTCCCCCTTCTCTGCGTGCGTCCTGCCCTCATCTGCCTCCACCCCCCACTCTCAGGTCCCGGAGGACTTCGGCCCAGTGCGCACCGTGGCGGAGGGCCGGGGAGACACGCTGTACGTGGGGACCACCCGCAACTCCATCCTGCAGGGCTCTGTCCACACGGGCTTCTCACTTCTCGTCCAGGTGAGTGCCTCTCCCGCGTCTACCCTCCTTCCCACGTCTCTCCATCTCTCTTCCCACTTTGATTTCTCACCACCTCCCTGCCCCATCCCTTTTCCTCTGGCCTGGCAAACCCCACTCACCTTCCCTTTACCTGCACCCAGCCCATAAACCCAACCCTGTCCCAGGACCCTCGCCCCAGAACTCCCTGTGGTCCAGCGAGTTACCTGCTGGCACAGCAGGGGGACCCCAGGACCCTGCTGCAGCCATGCCGCCCCCTGCCCCTCTGATCAGGGGTGCTGTCCATTTCTGTCGGTAAGTGCCCGGGCACGTGGTCCCACGGGCTGCACGCACCTTGGGCCACGCACCTCCCAGGTCCCAGCTCCCTGGATCTGGGAAGGCCCTGTGGAGTCTGCCCGTTTTTCTTCTTGCAGCTCGAATGCCCGCTCCTCCCTCCTGGCATGCCCAAACCCTACCCCACACCCAGTGAGCACCCCTTCCCCACCCCCGCCCCGAGGGGCCGGATAGTATAGTATGGTGGTTGGGAACAGGAATTCTGCAGTGCGACTACCTGGGATCGAATCACCTCCCTGTCGCTCACTAGCTGTGTGACGTGAGGCAAGTGAGGAGCCTCTGTGCCTCCGGGAAATGGGCTAGTAACAGAGCCCATCTTCGTGGGGGTTTGTAAGGACCCATGAGTCCGTTCCTATTTAACATTTAGGATGGTGCCTGGCACAGAAGCCTTGGCCAAAATTACTCCTTGATCTGTGGTTCTGCTTCCTCCATTCCTTCCGTGCATTCTCCCTGTCCCAGGCTAGCTGAGATCCATGCTCCTGCTTTTAGATCTCCTTCTGGCTCTGGTCTCCATGGTGCATGAAGAAAAACACGGGTTAGGGGAACTTTCTAGATGTCCCAAGGCCAAGAGGGGACCTTAGAGACCCCTAAAAACAGTATCAATATTACATATTGTTGATTATATAATTAATAGGTTAGTATATTATTAGAACTTTATTATTAACATTAATCGTTAAACTGATGTCAACAATTATCTCGTCACTCTTCATTGTTATTTCATAGTATATTAATAGGGTATGTTAATAATAGTAATTATTAGGTTTTTGTTTGTTTTTGGTTTTTTTATTTATTTATTTTTTTTTTTTTTTGACAGAGAGAGAGATAGCTAGAGCAGGAACACAAGCAGGGGGAGTGGGAGAGGGAGAGGCAGGCTTCCTGCCGAGCAGGGAGCCCGATGTGGGACTCGATCCTAGGACCCCGGGATCATGACCTGAGCCGAAGGCAGACGCTTAACGACTGAGCCACCCAGGCGCCCCGTAATTATTAGTTTTATATAGTGCTAATTTCGTGAGCGCTTTGTACTAGTCTCGGACACTTTCCCATCCATGATTCGAGTGAGCACAGTAATGTCATGAGACACACATGGGGATGAGTCCCATTTTACAGAAGGTTACACTGAGGATCCAGGGAGAAGTCACCTGACCTATCAGTCAGAGGGAGCTGAGGTCAGACTCCCCAGGCCAAGTACCCTCCATGGGATCTCACGGCCTTTTGGACGCCACCTGACTCCCAGGGTCCAACTCCCACCCAGGATCTCTCTTGCTCCCCACCCCCCCCCCATGTACAAACTGGAGGATAGAGGTCTGGAGAGAGGGGCAGGATTTGCCTCGAACCACACACCGGGGCCAGGGGCTGCTCAGTCACAGCCTCCGGACACACTGGGGAAAGGATCTTCCCTGGGTCCCCTGTGGCCCCAATGTGTTGCTGGGGCTAGTCTAGCACCTCTTTTTTTTTTTTTTTAAGATTTTATTTGTTTGTTTGTTTGTTTTTAAGATTTTATTTATTTGACAGAGAGAGAGGGCACACAAGCAGGGGGAGTGGGAGAGGGAGAAGCAGGCTTCCCGCAGAGCAGGGAGCCCGATGTGGGGCTCGATCCCAGGACCCTGGGATCATGACCTGAGCTGAAGGCAGACGCTTAACGACTGAGCCACCCAGGCGCCCCCAAGATTTTATTTGTTTTCAGAGAAAGCATGAGCGAGGCGGGGAGTCGGGGTGGAGGTGCAGAGGGAGAGGGAGAAGCAGACTCCCCATTGAGCAGGGAGCCCAATGCGGGGCTGGGTCCTAGGACCCAGAGATCATGACCCAAGTGGAAGGCAGACGCTCAACCGAATGAGCCACCCAGGTGTGCCTAGTCTAGCACTTCTTTCTGGCACCAGGCTCGGTGGGGCAAGGGCCCAGATTGGCCGTCTCCACGCTGCTGTCTCCCCTTTGCGCCAGGGCCACATGGAAGAGCTGTGGGGCCTGGCCACACACCCCAGCCGGGCCCAGTTTGTGACATGTGGGCAGGATAAGCTGGTGCATCTGTGGAATGCGGAGTCCCACCAGCCTCTGTGGAGTAGGATCATCGAGGTAAGGGGACAGGGAACCTGGCACCCTGTTCTAACAGAACCGCCTGTCTCAATGTGTCAGGGCTCAGGGTCAAGTCTGTTTAAGCACACTGGGATTTATATATATACATATATATATTTCTTAAGATTTTATTTATTTGAGAGGGAGAGCGTGTGTGCACGTGGGAGTTGGAGGGAGGGACAGAGGAACAAGCAGACCCCCTCACCCCCGAGCACAGAGCCTGATACGGGGCTCGATCCCAAGACCCTGAGATCATGACCTGAGCCAAAGTCAGATGCTTAACCCGCTGAGCCCCCCCGGCGCCCTGATGCAGAGAGTTGGGTGCTTACGGACTTGCTTGGAAGGGCCGGAGGAGCGGGTTCTCCCCTGGAAGGAGGCCCAGAACCCACCTGCCGGGGAAGCCAGCTGCTGCCTTTGCCACAGGCAGGAGGGCGGGGTCAGGAGCACCGAGTTCAAGAAAGTGCCATCCTCGCCTGGGAACCAGGAGGCCGGGGTCACCGCGAGGGCTGGCTCTGGGGCTGCCCCGTTCAGGATGTGTGGCTCGCCAATGAACTTTAAAACGTAAATAGAATTAAGACTTCAGTTCCTTGGTTGCACTAGCGACCTTTCTTTTTTTTTATTTTTAAAGATTTTATTTATTTATCTGACAGAGAGAGACACAGCGAGAGAGGGAGCACAAGCAGGGGGAGTGGGAGAGGGAGCAGCAGGCTTCCCACTGAGCAGGGAGCCCGATGCGGGGCTCGATCCCAGGACCCTGGGATCATGACCTGAGCCGAAGGCAGTCGCTTAACCAACTAAGCCACCCAGGCGCCCTACTTATTTATTTTTTAAAGATTTTATTTATCTGTAAGAGAGAGACAGCAAGAGAGGGAATACAGGCAGGGGGAGTGGGAGAGAGAGAAGCAGGCTTCCCGCTGAGCAGGGAGCCCGATGTGGGGCTCGATCCCAGGACCCTGGGATCATGACGTGAGCCGAAGGCAGACGCCCAACGACTGAGCCACCCAGGCGCCCCTGCACTAGCGACCTATCAAACCCATGGCTACTGGCCACCGTATTGGGAAGCACAGATCACGAACATCTCCGTCGTAGGGGCTTCTGGTGGACTGGCTTGCCCCAGAGCAACCCAACGCTGGCCCCGTTTGCACTGTAGTCTTGATACTCTGCGCTCCCACCTTTCAGAGCTGGCGACTGCGCACGAGGGTAGCAAATGCCATTGATTTCAGAGCCCAGGTGATGGGTGGGAGAGCGGGGCCTCTGCCTTCTGTCTTCCAGAGCCCACAAGAGCCCAACGGATCATCTGACCCAAATCACAGTGCAGAGGATTCTGGGTAGTGTAATTTTTAAGGTCCCCTGCCTGTCCTCCTGGGACCCTAGAACATCAGTCCGTCATATCCCCCGCGCCACTCTCTGAGGCTTTGCTCCAGGAATGCCGGGTTACCGCTGATCCTAGAACACTTGATGGCCTTTGAACTCCTGAGTCGGGCATGGTGCACTCTGGAAATTGTTAGGGCCGGGTATCATCATCCCCATTCTGGCGTTGAACCACCCGGGAGTCATTAGAAATGCAGAATCCTTCACCCCATCCACAGAGCGTCTGATTCAGGAGTTCTATATTTGGGACCCGAGATCTGCAAGTTGGTAATGAGCTCCCTTAGATTCTTCTGATTTGGGCAGCTTGTTGACCACAACCAGAGTCACTGGCTTAGTACATTACCCACTTCGTCCTTTTAATTTCTCGCAACCTCCACAAGGCAGTGGGGATGATCAATTCCCGCTTGGAAAGAGGCATGGGAAGGTTAAAAAATCACTTGCCCATCCTCACCGTGTAATTATACTCATAATCAGCCTTTGTGGAGTGCTTCCTGTACGCCATCTGGCTTACCAGCCTACTGTTCTAAGGACTTTACATCTTGCTTATAACAATCCTGTGAAGGATTGATGTTCTGCCTTTGCTAGACGAGGCAGCCGAGGCTCGGACAGGGAAGGTTATTTGATGTCATATAACTAGGAAGTGTCAGAGCCACCGTGTGAACCAACCAACCAACCAACCGTGATTCCAGGGTGCTACCTTGCCTGGGAAACAACCAAGTGCCCCCAACATTCAAAAAATGGAAATACCCATTGCTGGGTGCTTCACAAAGATGTGGGGAAACTGGCTCTTGGACATGCCTGGTGAGGAGTTGATAGAATTTTTTTTTTAAGATTTTATTTATTTATTTGACAGAGAGAGACACAGTAAGAGAGGGAACACAAGCAGGGGGAGTGGGAGAGGGAGGAGCAGGCTTCCCGCTGAGCCAGGAGCCCAATGCGGGGCTCGATCCCAGGACCCCAGGATCATGACCTGAGCTGAAGGCAGACGCTTAACGACTGAGCCACCCAGTCGCCCCTGAGTTGATAGAATTTTATGGAGAGCAAGTTGGCATTACCTATCAAAGGTCTTACCAAAAAAATGGATACCCTGAGTCCCAACAATCTCACTTAGAAAGTTACCTACAGAAGTCACGGGTGAGTAGCTGTGGGAATTTAGCCCAGGAGTATGAAAGGCTCCAGTCAGTAGTGACAGCAGGAATGTTTTCTGTTTGAGGTGACATGGTACAGGAAGGGAGGGTGGTTTGGGAACCTCTGTGGCAGCAGAGGAAGTCTGTGGTAGATCTGAGGTTGGGGAACAATGGCCGGATAGACTGGAGGCCCCCGTTCTCAGCCCTGTCTCCTCTCTCCCCTCAGGACCCTGCCCGTTCTGCTGGCTTCCACCCCAGTGGCTCTGTCCTGGCCGTGGGCACGGTGACTGGCAGGTAAAGCTGAGTGGGCATTTGGGGAGAGCTTCTCTGCTGTCCCTGAGAACTGTCCCTTGACACCCATCCCCCTACCCTATGTCCCCAGAGCCCGCAGAATCTGTAATTAAGAGACTTCACCAAGCTGTTCTCCCAGCATTTGTCTGGAGTCAGCCTCTCTTCCAAATTTTTTTTGGGGTCCCTCCCTCAGGCCCCACAGATTGCTGCCCGCCCCCCGACCAGATCAGCTTACATCCCCTCCCCCAATCATGCCTTCTCCTTAAAGATGGCTGCTCCTGGACACGGAGACCCATGACCTGGTGGCGATCCACACCGATGGCAATGAACAGATCTCAGTGGTCAGCTTCTCTCCAGGTAAGCGGCGGGGCCCAGGGATCTTGGAGAAGCCAGGCTGGGGAACTGAGGCTCAGTCACTAGCAGGGGGAAGGCGTGGTGCCTGTGTTGGCAAGGCCGAGGGGCCGCTCTAGGACTGTAGCGGGGACGGAGCTTGGGACAGCTGAGGAGTCTGGAATAGCGGGGGCTGAGTCTGAGAGAGAAGGGGGTAGAGCCTGGGTGCCTCCTCATAGCCCCCCCTCCCCCTCCCCCAGACGGGGCGTACCTGACCGTGGGCTCCCACGACAACTTGGTGTACGTGTACACGGTGGACCAGGGCGGCCGCAAGGTCAGCCGCCTGGGCAAGTGCTCGGTGAGTGGGCAGTGGCCCCCAGCCCGCGCCGCCACCCCGTCCAGGGGCTGCAGAATTAACCAATTTTCTCCTTCAAGGGAGCACAGCTTCAACGCTACTGACTCTGCCCTGATCACTTCAAGGAGTCTTAGCCCCGCCCACACATTGCCCCCACCCCCACCCCGTGTTACAAGTCCGCCCCTCTGTGTCTAGCCGTGCCCACCTGTTCTAAACCCCACTGTGTTCTAAGCCCTTTCTGTCTGGCCCCGCCCATCAGTCTGGCCCCGCCCATGGTAGTCTGGCCCCGCCCCCACGCTCCAAAGGCCGTGTATCCTTCCTTTGGCCCCCTCGTGTTCTCACCCTACTTCTGTATTTTGCCTTCCACCTCTCCTGGTCTAATCCCACCCCGTCCAGTTCTAACTCCACCCCTCCCCTCCCCCCCGCAGGGCCATTCCAGTTTTATTACCCACCTGGATTGGGCCCAGGACAGCAGCTGCTTTGTCACCAACTCCGGGGACTACGAGATTCTGTACTGTGAGTGCTCTGAAAGCCAAAGGCCGCCCCCCACTCAGCTTCCCTCTTTCTGTGTGCGATTTAGTAGACTTCCCGGAAGGGGGGCAGGGCTTTCTGGCCTCTCTCCTCTAGCTCCTGTGTCAGGGGCTGTTCTCATTGATCGGTCTCCTGGCTTCGGATTTGCTCCCCTTTCTGGTTCGATGGGTGGGGCACAGGTTTCTGAGCAGATGCACCTGCTCAGGCCTGGGAATGTCACCACCCAGGATCTAGCGCCTTCATCCAAGTCTGGAGAGGTGGAATGAGTCCTAGGACCCCAGCCTCCTGTCTCAGACCTTGGTGCCCCTGGACTGTGAAATGCATTAAGTTAGTAACTGCTCTGAGCCCCCCGCACCTCCCTGTTTTCTGCCCCAGGGGACCCAGCTACCTGTAAGCAGATCACTAGTGCAGATGCTGTGAGGAATGTGGAATGGGCCACGGCCACTTGTGTCCTGGGATTTGGGGTGTTTGGTAAGTTCTGGAATGGGGGAGGTCCCACCAAGGGCAGGAGTTCCAAGAAACATCCTTGACTGGTGGTCTTCGGGGTCTCTTATTGGTTATCCCGGGGCCCAGCCCAGTCCCTGCCTTCATGAGCTTCACAGTCCAGTGAAGGAGACAGACCTGTCCCCAGACAACCCAGAGTCAGCGGGGTTGAGACTGGGCTGCCACCTGAGCCCAGCATGGGAGGGAGTCAAGGAGAGCTTCCTGGAGGAAGGGCTATCGAAGCTGGACCTAGAGGATGAGGAGGCAGTGAGGAAGGAAAGCAGTCCTGGGGCCTAGGGAATCATAGCACATCTCCCACAAAAGCAGGGAGGTGGCAGAGAACTTGGCATTTGGAGAAATCCAAGAAGGCAGGAGGGGTAAATCATTGCGAAGTCCAAGGGGAGCCCCAGGGAGGAGGCGGCTGGAGCAGCGTGGGCCAGAGCTTGGGGGTCATGCTAAGAAGCCTGGGCTTTCTGGGGCGCCTGGCTGGCTCAGTCGGAAGAGCATGCAGCTCTTGATCTCAGGGTCGTGAGTTCGAGCCCCACCTGGGGTGTAGCGATGACTTAAATAAATTAAACTTAAAAAAAAATTTTTTTTTTAAGATTTTATTTATTTATTTGACAGAGAGAGACACAGCGAAAGAGGGAACACAAGCAGAGGGAGTGGGAAAGGGAGAAGCAGGCTTCCCGCAGAGCAAGGAGCCCGATGCAGGGCTCGATCCCAGGACCCTGGGATCATGACCTGAGCCGAAGGCAGATGCTTAACGACTGAGCCACTCAGGCACCTCTAAACTTAAAAATTAAAAAAAAAAGCAGCAGCAGCGGCGGTGGCCTGGGCTTTCTCCCAAGGCCACCAGGGAGCCACAGAAGGGTTTTGAGCAGTGGAAGGCCAGGGTCAATTACACATTTAAAAAAGATCATTCCAGGGCGCCTGGGTGGCTCAGTCAGTTGAGCGGCTGCCTTTGGCTCACGTCATGATCTCAGGGTCCTGGAATGGAGCCCCGTGTCGCGGGCTCCCTGCTCAACGGGGAGTCTGCTTCTCCCTCTCCCCCTCCCCCTGCTTATGCTCTCTCTCTTTCTCTATCAAATAAACCAATAAAATCTTTTAAAAATAATAATTAAATAAATTAAAAAGATCATTCCAGTTATCCTCCCTGGCCAGAGACAAGCTAGGTGGGAGGAAGGCAGGGAGGCTGGGGCCTGCTCACCTCAGGGGTCCCTGACCCCAGCTGACCTCTCACCCCCACCCACCCCTTATCTTGCCCACAGGGATCTGGTCTGAAGGAGCAGATGGTACTGATATCAACGCTGTGGCCCGCTCCCATGACGGGAAGTTGCTGGCTTCAGCTGATGACTTTGGCAAAGTCCACCTGTTCAGTTACCCCTGCTGTCAGCCCCGAGTGAGTCCTCCCCCCCCACCGCCGGGAGGCTGGCAGGGTGGAGGTGACAAGCAGCCTTGGGGGCGAGAGTGAGGCAACACTCCCCAGGCCTCAGTTTCCCCATCTGTGCAAGGAAGGCCGTGACATGATCCCAAGGGTTGTTCTTGAACCTCAAATTCGGTAACTTTCAGTCTCTAGGGCTAACGCTCTGCTCCGAGTGTCTGCGATTCGGGGCTCTTGGGTTCCCTGATCCTTATTCACGCCAGAAACAGTCACTGAGCCCCTACTGTGTGCCTGGCACAGGGGCTCCAGCCATGAACATGACAGATCACCTTCTTTCACTTCTTTCTCTCCCTCTCCCAGGCCCTCAGCCACAAATACGGCGGACACAGCAGCCACGTGACAAATGTGGCCTTCTTGTGGGATGACAGCGTGGCCCTGACCACGGGGGGCAAGGACACCAGTGTGCTGCAGTGGAGGGTGGTCTGAGGTGGGGAAGGAGAGTCCCAGGGACGTGGGGCCCGGGGAGAGTCAGGTGGCAGGGCTGGACTTGTATTTTCGGGAAATGTCTATTGCCGAGTAGAGTAATATATACCAGAGTATGTCTATAGCAGAGGGGGTTATGGGGGCGGGAGGGTAGACTGACAGAAGTCTCTATTTATCGGGGTGGGAAAAGGGGTCACATTGCTTTGGGGAGCCATTAAGGTGTTTGATTTGGAGTGTTTTTTTAAGTTTATTCTTTTATATCACCCAGAAATAAAGACACATGCACTGACGCAGAGGGTCAGGGTCTGTGTGTGTCCAGGGATTCGGTGGCTTTAAGTGTGTGCGTGGGGCGGGGTATGTGTCGATGACAATGTTTGCAATGACTTAGGTCTCATTGGTCTTTAAGCCTGACAGAAACCAAGCTTGCTCTGACTCAGGCCAAAAGAGCACTCGGGGGGCCCACATCGCCGACCGAGAAGGGCAGATGTGCCTCCCGGCCTCGGGGCCAACGAAGCAGAGATTTGAGGGCAATCAGGATATTCCCTCCATACCTTCTCTGGCCTTTCACGAGTCAGCATTGTTCTCTGGGACCAGCATCCTCCACAGAAACAAGGCTTCAGGGCTCATTAATTACCAGCCTGGGGCCTTGCATCCAAAAATCTCAGGGAAAAGTTCTGATTGGCTCATCAGCTTGGCCTGCTGGTTGGGCTACTGTGATTGGCTCCCCTTGGGTGGAGATCAGCCAGGGACCCATCATGATGGCCAGGGACCTGGGATTGTGTGAGAACATGGAAGCCTCCACCTGAACCAGTTTGAATCAGCCAAGGGAACTTTTCAGAGGAATGGGCAGGTGACACAATAAATGGCTGGGAGATGGGGTATGAGGACTCTGGGTTGTAAGAGCCAGAAACCCAACTCTCTCCAGCATCAATAATAATAATAATAGGGCGACTGGGTGGCTCAGTCAGTTAAGCGACTGCCTTCGGCTCAGGTCATGATCCTGGAGTCCCGGGATCGAGTCCCACATCGGGCTCCCTGCTCAGCAGGGAGTCTGCTTCTCCCTCTGACCCTCCTCCCTCTCGTGCTCTCTTTCTCTCATTCTCTCGCAAATAAATAAATAAAATCTTAAAAAAAAAAGAAGAAGAAGAAGAAGTTGCCAGGCCATGGAGCTGGGTGATCCAGGAGGGGCCCAGCTGGATTCCGGGGGCTCAACTGTGGTTATTAGGGTTCTCCTCTTGGGGACTTCTCATCTGAGTATCTTTAACCTTGAGCACATTTTTAACTTTTTATCGATGTTTAACGTAATATGCAGAGAAGTACACTCAACAACATACAGTCTCCTCGATTCACAGACTGACCCAGTCATGCAGCTAGCTCCCAGATGGATAAACAGAGCATCCCCAGCCCCCCAGAAGTCCCCTTGGGCCCCCTCCAAACACTGACCCCCGCAGCAACCACTCCCTTGACTTCTCACACCATAGAATAGGTTCATCAGAGGTTGGCAAACTGGTTCCCTAAAGGGCCACTTAGTAAATACATTAGACTTTGTGAGCCACCCCGTCTCTGTCCCAACTAACTCGGACACTCCTACAAAAGTGGCCACAGACGGTGCAAACACAGCCTGTGTTCAATAAACCTGTTGATGGATACTGACGTTTGAGTTTCTCGTTTCCGCCTGCCACAAAATACTATTGTGATTTCTTTTAAACATTAATATATAAGCCATCTTAGCACATGAGCTATACAAAGACAGGCTGTCTTTGTCAAATAAAATCTTTAAAAAATAAAATAAATGTTAATCTTGGGGCGCCAAGTCGGTTGAGTGTCCAACTCTTAGGTTCAGCTCAGGTCATGGTCTCGGGGTCATGAGATGGAGCCCAAAGTGGGGCTCAGCACGGAGTTAACTTCAGATTCTCTCCCTTTCCTTCTCCCTTCCCCCTCCCCACCCATGCTCTCTCTCTCAATAAAATCTTTTTTTTTTTTAAGATTTTATTTATGGGGGAAAAAAGATTTTATTTATTTATTTGACAGAGAGACAGCGAGAGAGGGAACACAAGCAGGGGGAGAGGGAGAGGGAGAAGCAGGCTTCCTGCGGAGCAAGGAGCCCGATGCGGGGCTCGATCCCAGGACCCCGGGATCGTGACCTGAGCCTAAGGCAGACGCTTAACCGACTGAGCCACCCAGGCGCCCCTCAAATAAGTAAAATCTTAGAAAAAAAAAAACTACTTTCACAAGATTTCTCTGGTGCTTATGGTTCAGTTCGATACTAACTATCGATGAGATACACAGGCAGTCACAAGACCCTTTAAGAATGTACCAACCAGTACTTACTTGATCCTTATCAAAACTATGCAGGTCAGCCTTCTGGGCTAAAGGTGAACATTTTTTCTGCTTCTATCCCTCATGGTTTCCCCCCTGAACAATTTTTGGTCCTTGTATATATATATATATTTTAAAGATTTTATTTATTTATTTGACAGAGAGAGACACAGCGAGAGAGGGAACACAAGCAGGGGGAGTGGGAGAGGGAGAAGCAGGCTTCCCGCTGAGCGGGGAGCCCGATGCGGGGCTCGATCCCAGGACCCCGGGATCATGACCCGAGCCGAAGGCAGACGCTTAACGACTGAGCCACCCAGCCGCCCCTGGTCCTTGTATCTTTAAGGTTGTGGAAGGGCAAAGGGCACATCATTTGGAACTGCTTCAGGCGGCAGGGGTCATAGAGATGTCCCTACCTATGGACTGAAATTGGTCACTATCTATCCTTACAAGCAATTATTATGGAAGGCCATTGCTGTAGGGTCCAGAAGGGACATCGAGATGAACTTGTTTTGAATAGTAAGGATCATCTGTCAGCTGGTTGAAGGAGTCAGGAACTGCTTGCATGTATCTTGGCAATAGGAGAGAACAAAACAAAAAAGATCAATACTATAATAGAGGCTCCTGGCTGGCCCAGTTGGAAGAGCATGCGACACTTAATCTTAGGGCCGTGAGTTTGAGCCCCACCTTGGATGTAGAGATTAAAAAAATAAACTTTATTTTTTTAAGGGTTTTCTTTTTCTTTCCAAGATTATTTATTTATTTATTTGAGAGAGAGCACAAGCGGGGAGCGGCAGGCAGAGGGAGAAGCAGGCTCCCCACTGAGCAGGGAGCAGGATGCAGGGGGTGGGCGCTTGATCCCAGGACTCCAGGATCATGACCTGAGCTGAAGGCAGAGGCTTAACCGACTGAGCCACCCAGGTGCCCTTAGATTGAACTTTTAATAGCGTCTTGAGGCCAGAGCCAAGCCAAATACATGTCATCAGACTTGCCTGTAATTCCTGTGGATTTGGGTGTATTCCTTTTCTCAAGGTCCCCCAAATAACCTGAGGTTCCTGCACCTTCCAGAAAGTGACATTCTTTTTTTTTTTTTTAAAGATCTTATTTATTTATTTGACAGAGAGACACAGCGAGAGAAGGAACACAAGCAGGGGGAGTGGGAGAGGGAGAAGCAGGCTTCCTGCAGAGCAGGGAGCCTGATGGGCGGTGGGTGGATCCAGCCCCATGTCCGGCTCCTGGCTTGGTGGGGAGCCTGCTTCTCCCTCTGCCTCTCCCCTTGCTCATGCTCCCTATTTCTGTCTCAAATGAATAAATAAAATCTTAAAAAAAAAAAGTCTTAAAAAAAGATCTGATATGAAAGTTCATGATAATGCAATTGACATGGAAATCTGGTTGTTTCTGTGACACATTTCAAGAATTCAAGTAATAACCTTATACCAGGACATATTAAAACTTAAGGAATTTCATATATTTTCTGGAATAGTTATATTACTTACCTATTCAGTACAACCTAAGGCTTATCATTATTTCTTTGACATGCTTTCCAAGTAACTTAATGGGGGCGCCTGGGTGGCTCAGTCGGTTAAGCATCCGACTCTTGGTGTTTGGCTGAGGTCTTGATCTCATGGCCCGTGAGATCATGCTCTGTATCTGTGCTCAGCGGGAGTCTGCTTGGATATTCTCTCCCTCTGCCCCATCTCTCTCTCTCTCTCTCTTAAATAAATGTTTTTTCAAAACAAAACAAAAACCAAACCCGAGGAACTTAACTTATCAAATAAACAAGCCTGATTAGTTGAAAGGCATTCATTTAGATTTTAAATCTTGGGAATTTTGTGAAAGATCTCAGAAGGTTTTAAAGCACGTGCCTAAATAGGATTACTAAATATCATTACAAAACTATATTTCAAGGTGGCAATAAGGGATTCTACTGGAAGTTATATAGCTGTTAGCAAAACTCAGCTCCTTTAATATTGAGAAGTTTTAACTTTAAGTAATCAAAGACCTGATAAAGGCAAAACATTGGGGCGCCTGAGTGGCTCAGTCGTTAAGCGTCTGCCTTTGACTCAGGTCGTGATCCCAGGGTCCTGGGATCGAGCCCCACGTTGGGCTCCCTGCCCAGCGGGGAACCTGCTTCTCCTTCTCCTCCCCACCTGTGCGCTCTCTGTCTCTCTCTCAAATAAATAAAATCTTAAAAAAAAAAAAAGATTCTTTCCTTCTCCCTCTGCCCCTCCCCCACTGCTCTCCCTCTTTAAAAAAATTTATTTTAAGGTTTTTGTATTTATTTTTTTTATTTTTTTAAAGATTTTATTTATTTATTTGACAGAGAGAGACACAGCGAGAGAGGGAACACAAGCAGGGGGAGTGGGGGAGGAGGAGCAGGCTTCCCGCCGAGCAGGGAGCCCGATGTGGGGCTCGATCCCAGGACCCTGGGATCATGACCTGAGCCGAAGGCAGACGCTTAATGACTGAGCCACCCAGGTGCCCCTAAGGTTTTTGTATTTAATGCTGACAACTCTACAGATATGTTTACCTTAATGAAACTGACAAATTAAATACTGAATATGTTGCACCTGGATCCACCAAAAGCCAATCAATTTGCCCCCCACCCCCACCCCCGGCCGCCCCGGTCAGTTTTAGCTGGGGCACCTGCGGGGAAATCTGAAGTGGGAGGTTGAAGTCCAGGGAGGGTGCTCTTTGCTCTTTAATAGAGAGAGGGTAGGAAGAGCAGGAGCCAATGGCCTGAGGCACTGAGGATGGTAGAGAAGCCAGTTAAGCAAGCCGAGCCCATGGTGGTGCAGAAACAGGAATGGGGGGGTGGAGGCAGAATTGGTGAGGTGCCCCCAGCAAGGCTGGAGGCGGATAAAAGCCCAGAGGGCAGAGAAAGAGGACTCCCGGTCCTAAAGCTCATCAGCTTGGACAGACGGAAAGGACACACGTTTTCTTTCCAGCAACAAAAAGTGAAAATAGGCAGTTCGCGACCCACAGGAGAAGACAGGGCACCTCCCCGAAACAAAAAGTGTTTCGGCAGCTCCTGGGGAATATTCCTTACAGGCCTGACTCACGGGACGATTAGCTTCAGTTCTCCTGTCTGTTAGCCGGGCAACGAATGAGGGAGGGAGCCCCACACACAAGAGGCAGCCCTCTCTATTCCGGATCTGACACACAAATGAAGAAGCGAACAGGGAGGAGACGAGTGACTCGGGAAAAACTAAGGCAGGCATGAACAGGACAGGTGGGGGGTGGTGCAGAGAACAGGACAGAACTCAGGGGACATGGCAGAAGAATAGCAATAGAAGGGCCTGAGGCAGCTGAGCTGATGGCGGATTGAGGAGTAGAGGTGAGGAGAGGGGTGTCCTCTGGGTGTCCTGAAAGAGTGCGGACAGATCAGGGTTTGGGCACAGGACCATAAAGGCCTGACCATAAGGGATTTCGGTCCATTTTTCTGCTCAGACGTTCCTATCCTCTAGCTTCTATCGAGGCCAACAGTGTTACAAAAAGAAGCAGAAAGGACGGAAGCACACGAGGTGTCCTTTTTAGGCCTTTTCCTGCTCGATCAGAGAGAGAAGAACAAAGGGGAACCGTGACTAAGCGAGTCTCCGGCAGGAGGAAGGCAAGTGTGGGAGACTCACCGAGGAAGAGGGTCGCTCAAGCCGCTGTTGGACCTTGTCTCTTCGTGGTCACCAAAAAGATGTTGCCAGGTGAACTGGGGACACCCCAGGCCCCCCCCCCGGTCTCGACCTAGCCGGACCCAAAGGAGTCACTGAAGGTTTCTGGTCTTCTCATGAGAAGGAATTCAAGGACAGACATGCAGCACAGTGGGAAAGGGTGTGGGTTTGGTGCTTTTTCTTTTTCTTTCTAAGATTTTATTTATTTGAGAGAGAGAGAGGGAGAAAGGACTAGCAGGAGGAGGGGCAGAGGATGAGGGAGAAGCAGGCCTCCCGCAGAGCAGGGAGCCCGATGCGGGGCTCGATCCCAGGACCCTGGGATCATGACCTGAGCCAAAGGCAGACGCTTCCCCGACTGAGCCACCCAGGCGCCCCCACTAGAAGTACTTTCAATCTGAGAGCAGGATCGAGAACGCCAATTAGCCCATGTGTAAGGACAAATGAGAGCCATGAAAAAAACCCCAAAAGGATGGAACTCCTATCTAACCCAGGCAACTTTCTCATGAGCTTTCTCCGAGATCCAGCCCCAGGGAGCTGTGCCCTCTTAGGTGAGGGCCCCACCTGGGTAATAGCTTCAATCAGTCCCTTTCTGGAAGCACGCAGTCAGAAGTATCTTGGATTTTATGCTCATTGAGGGATCACACCTGGTTATTTGGAAGGAAACCTTAAACAGGAGTCTTAAGATCAGCAGCCGTTATAAGGACATGTATGGCCGTCCCATGCCCAAGAAGAATACAAGTATTAAAAGAACAGGTAAGGCTTAACCGGCTGAGCCACCCAGGCGCCCCAAATAAAATCTTTAAAAAAAAACCAGGTAAGACAGAGAGAGCCTGATTTCTGAGCCCAACACCATTACACCCAAGGCGCTGGTGGTGTCCCGTGGAGTGGCAGGAGCTTGTCCCATGGGCAATAGGTTCTCCCCTGACCACTATTCAGGACACCTCCAGAAAAGAACAAGTAAGAAAAAAAGACTGGAGCTAAAGAAGACTTACCAAGCCCCATGGAGGCTCTCGGATTCACGCTGTAATCCCCGTTCGGGCCACCAAAAATGTTTCAGGATCATTGAGCACAAAGGTCAAGAAAGAATACTTGAGATGTTTTATGGTGCAACTCAGTAAGTTTATTTAAGCAGCAGGGGGACAGACCCCAGGGCAGAAAGTGCACTTTTGCAGCTGGTGGTCATATGCCTAGTGCTCAAGGGAGACGGGGCATGCAGGAAGTATCAGATCATAAATGTTTTCTTCAAATTTCTACTCATAAAACTACTTTTCCAAGATTTCTTACTGCTTCTTCTTTTTTAATATTTATTCGAGAGAGAATGAGAGACAGAGCAAGAGTGGAGAGGGAGGGGTAGAAGTAGACTCCCCACTGAGCAGGGAGCCCGATGCAGGACTTGATCCCAGGACCCAGGGATCATGACCTGAGCTGAAGGCAGTCGCTTAACCAACTGAGCCACCCAGGCACCCTTTATCATTTGGTTTGATATTAACTATCGATGAAATATATAGGCAGCCATGAAACCCTTCAAGGATGTTGGGGCACCTGGCTGGCTCAGTTGGTAGAGCATGTGACTCTTGATCTCAAGAGTTGTGAGTTCAAGCCCCACCTTGGGTGTGGAGTCTACTTAAAAAAAAAAGTGTAGGGGCGCCTGGGTGGCTCAGTCGGTTAAGTGACTGCCTTCGGCTCAGGTCATGATCCTGGAGTCCTGGGATCGAGTCCCGCATCCGGCTCCCTGCTCAGCAGGGAGTCTGCTTCTCCCTCTGACCCTCTCCCCTCTCATGTGCTCTCTCTCATTCTCTCTCCCTCAAATAAATAAATAAAATCTTAAAAAAAAAAGTGTATCAACCAGCACTTATTTAATCCTTATCAAAACTACGCAGGCTATACATACATCCTACTTCTGGGCTAAAGATCAACATTTTGGGGCATCTGGCTGGCTCAGTCCCAGTTCGTAGAGTATGCGACTCTTGAGTTTGAGGTTGTGAGTTCAAGCCCCACATTGGGCGCAAGCTTATAGAGCTGCTTTCAGGCAAACAGCCTTGAATGACGGAATGGAGGAGGGGACCACAGCGACCTCAAAATATCCATAGGCTCTCACTGACCAATGAGCTACTTAGAACCAGGTGCAGTTACCAGAAAAGGGAGAATTCCATATGTCGCCATACATCCTCATCTTCTCCCTTTTTTTTTTTTTTGTATTTTTTAAAAAATATTTTACTTATTTGACAGAGAGGGAGGGAGAGAGAGAGAGAGCGCACAGGTAGGGGAAGGGACAGTGGGAGAGGGAGAAGCAGGCTCCCTGCCGAGCAGAGAGCCCCACGTGGGGCTCGATCCCAGGACTCCAAAATTATGACCTGAGCTGAAGACAGACACTTAACCGACTGAGCCACCCAGGCGCCCCTACATCTTGTTTTTATTTTTTTTATTTTTTTTTAAAAGATTTTATTTATTTATCTGAGACAGAGAGAATGAGAGAGACAGAGAGCACATGAGAGGGGGGAGGGTCAGAGGGAGAAGCAGACTCCCTGCCGAGCAGGGAGCCCGATGCGGGACTCGATCCCAGGACTCCAGGATCATGACCTGAGCCGAAGGCAGTCGCTTCACCAACTGAGCCACCCAGGAGCCCCTTAAAGATTTTATTTATTTATTTGAGAGAGAGAGAGAGAGAGCATGAGAAGGGGGAGGGTCAGAGGGAGAAGCAGGCTCCCCGCCGAGCAGGGAGCCCGATGCGGGACTCGATCCCAGGACTCCAGGATCATGACCTGAGCCGAAGGCAGTCGCTTAACCAACTGAGCCACCCAGGCGCCCTACATCTTGTTTTTAATGTTGGAGGCACTTGGAGTTGCTTTGGGGATTTTTTTTTTTTTTCCTGTTCTCTAGCTCAGTAGGTCTCAAAGTTGAAGGTGTGTTAGAATCACCTGCAGGTTTGTTAGAATGAAAATGCATTTTCTCCTAACCACCCATTCAGAGTTTCCACTTTAGTCAGTCTGGGGTCCTCCGGAGAAAATTTGCATTTCCAAAGAGTTCCCAGATGATACTGATACTGTGAGCACCACACTTTGAGAACAACTCCTCTCATAGAAACATTCTAAGGTAGCAAACATAGGATTTTCCTGGACAAAACAATACATAGGACTTTTGTGGAGGGGCTCCTGGCTGGCTCAGCTGGTAGAGCGTGCGACTCTTGATGTGAGGGTCAACAGTTTGAGCCCCACGTTGGGTGCAGAGATCACTAAATAAGATAAAATTTTAAAAAAGAATTTTGTAGAACATGACACATTTGTGTTTCTTTTCCTTGTCTCAACTGTCAAGATGGTCTCTTGGGTCGGAAAGTTCAGAGCCTTATAGTTTCAGAGTGACAACTTCGAAAGCCCATCTCTTCCTAAAAGAGGAAAAAATTATTGCAGGAGAAGCCTGCAAAGGCCCCTTTGTCCAGTAAGGAGGATTGTCCATGAGTCTCCAGAAACAGCTGCCTAAGCTATAACGTTTCCAATTTCAATACCCTTCAGAAACGACAGCCCCCCCCCTCCCCCCGCATGAAACCTGAAATTCTAGGAGGGTGTTCAATCATGCCAAAGGGTTCCATCCCTTCCATCTTTCTGGCCAAGGATCTGTCAACACAAAATGAACAAACCTTTTAGAATCCTTTTTTTTTTTTTTTTAAGTGGACTCTACGCCCATTGTGGAGCTCAACGTGGGGCCTGAACCCATGACCCCGAAATCAAGACCTGAACTGAGAGCAAGTCAAACGCTCAACCAACTGAGCCACCCAGGTGCCCCTCTTTAGTATCTCTAAAAGTAAGAAAGAGAGTTTTATTTGAGCCCAAATTAGGACAGCTGCCTGGGAAACATGCTCCGGAGAATCAACAGTTTTTAGAGGGTTATCTTCTTTACATCTTGTCAAAGCTCAAAAGATTATAAATTAACATACAGGCAGGAATCACAAGTTTTAATGTCAAGGAATGCAGGGAGGGGCGCCTGGGTGGCTCAGTCGTTAAGCGTCTGCCTTCGGCTCAGGTCATGATCCCAGGGTCCTGGGATCGAGCCCCATTTCTGGCTCCCTGCTCCGCGGGAAGCCTGCTTCTCTCTCCCACTCACCCAGCTTGTGTTCCCTCTCTCGCTGTCTCTCTCTCTCAAATAAATAAATAAAATCTTAAAAAAAAAGGAATGCAGGGAGTAGGAACCCTGATCAGTATCTTTTTTTTTTTTTTTTAGATTTTATTTATTTATTTGACAGAGAGACAGCGAGAGAGGGAACACAAGCAGGGGGAGTGGGAGAGGGAGAAGCAGGCTTCCCGTGGAGCAGGGAGCCCGATGCGGGGCTCGATCCCAGGACCCTGGGATCATGACCTGAGCCGAAGGCAGATGCTTAACGACTGAGCCACCCAGGCGCCCCTGATCAGTATCTTAAGGACAAGATGGTTTTCCCTTAGGCTATTTGTTTGCAAAGCAGGTGCACAATGTATGCTTGATGAGCCATAAATCAGGCTTTTGGTTTCAACAAAGTTATGTATCATCATGCTGACTTAGAAAGAAATCTTCAAGTGGCGGGGTGCTTGGCTCAGTCGGTTAAGCGTCTGCCTTCAGCTCAGGTCATGATCCCAGGGTCCTGCGACCGAGCCCCACATCTTCCTCTGCCCCTCACCCCACTTGTGCTCTCTCTCTCTCTCAAATAAATCGTAAAAACAACAACAACAAAACTAGAGTGGCTCCCCTTATATCTCAGGCCTTTAGAGAGTTTTTTCTTCTTATTGGATCTCAGTTAATATGACCAGAAATCAATCATTCACTAACCAATTGCCCACGAGGGTGAGGATTTTGGCTAATTTTTAAGATTGTATCCCCAGCGCCCAGCACAGTGTCTAACATGCAGTAAATGCTGGACAAATGTATGTATTGATTAATGAGTGAATGAATTCTTTAATAGGGCAAGGAGCATATTTATTCTTTTTTCAATTTATTTTTTATTTTTTGGAGCATATTTATTCTAGGCCAGGCCCTGAGCTGGGCAATGGTTGGACAGTGCTGAGTGAGACAGCCCCGGTCCTGTCCTCAAGGTACTCACAGTTCAGTGGGGAAGGCAGATCCATCCTCAGACAATGGTGACCCTGAGGGGGCAGAGGAAGACCAAGGGGGCAACCAGGAGGGCTTCCTGGAGGGGACAACCGAGTTGAATATTGAAGGACAAGGAAGAAATGAACCAAGTGAGGGGAGTGTTTCAGGTGCAAGTTCTGAGGGTTTTGTTCTCCCTTCCTCCTATTTCCCCAACAAACTGACAAAGCCCCTCTGGGTTCCAGCATCCCCCCTGACCTGAGAGGTCACTGTAAGGGATAGATCTGTCACCCCCACACAGGCTGCCAGCCCTGGGAGGGAAGGGCCACAGCTGTTGTGGTCCCTGTTGTGTCCCCAGAGCTGCCTAGCACGGCAGCGGGGGCTCAGGGAATGTTTGCTGAATGAATATTCGAGTTTTCTGTGTGTGTTGAAGTGTGTGAAAGAGTTGTGTCTTATATGAAGGGGATTGAAGTTCAAATGCCTCAACCCTCAATTTCCCACCCTGAGAAATAGTGTAACAGTGGTTAAAGCATCAGAACCCAGCTGCCAAAATTGCTGCCTTTTGACAGCATCTGTGTGTCAATGTTCTCATCTGTGAAATGGTAACTCCCTGTAGGGTTTTTTGAAGATTAAATGAGATATTCATTCGAAGTGCTTACAATAATGCCTGGAATGCAGTCAATGCTCTTTGCATGTTAGCTGACCCCCCCCCAATCCTGTCTTCTTTGCTGTTTCAGCCAGAATTCTCTCCTGTCCCCATCTTTAATCTCCAACCATTTGAGTCACCCGTATTTGCCCTTCCCTGTGACATTTCGCGCCTCAGAGCCTCTGTACATGCTGTTCCCTCTGCACCCACCCTGCTACGCCTGAACGCGTCCACGTGGAGAACTCCTACTCAGCCACCACCACTTCAGCCGTTATATCACCCCTCCAGATCTCCAGGTTTCAGAAGCCAGTTTCTGCCGCTCTCGGATCAAAGTCTCCTTTACTGTCCCCCACATTCTGACCCTTCTCAACGGTCCAAGTTCTGGAGGGGGAGGGCCGGGGCTAGTGAAGCAGCCTTTTCATTGGTTTTCTTGGTGCTCTGTCGCCCTCTTGTGCCCAGTCTCAGACCTGCGTGGAAGAAGAAATGCGATTCTCTCCCTGTGACCCGTCCCCGCCCCCCCCCCCCCCCCCTGCCTCCGGCCCAGAGTCACTCTGAGCCTTTCTCTTCCTGCTCTGGACCTTAGGAGACTGCCCCGTGTGGACTCCATCCATGGGGCTCCCTTGCCCTCCACGTTCTGATTGGGTTCTGCCAACTGGAAGCACTGACAGGAAATCAGAATGTAGGAGGAGAGAGGTGGGAGTATTTGGGGGGGCCTGTCCTTGCATCCCTGCTGTTCTGGAAGTGGCTGTGTTCTCTACCTAGAGTTATAGGTTCTACGGGCTCCTCTCCAAACTCCAGCTTCCTGCCCTAAGGTTGGTAACGGCTTGGCTCTCCCTGTGGCTGGTCCCTTGGTACCGCCCCACACTGTGTGGGTTCCTTCAGCCTGCCCACCCCTCTGAAATGTCCCTTCATAAGTGCTCCCACTTAAGCTCTGAATGGCCACCTATTTCCTACCAGGACTGGATCAGCAGAAACCTAGGGTGAGCCCAAGAGAGAAGGGGATCCTCACCTCCCAGTGGACCCTTAGAATTTCTTTTTAGGAGGAGCTTGGAATGACCAAGGTTCTGACAGGAGGGCCCTGTGGGACTTGTCTTGAGAACGATAGGATGTGTATGGGGTTATTTGTGGGGAGGGGCTACAGCCTTCCTGATCTGATACCTCCCTTCGTGCTTTCCCTGACTGTCTCCTTGAGGGAAGACAAAAGGAAAATGCCTTTATTTGCCTATCCATTGCTTGGGTGCTTAGTTAACTCTCTCACTTTCTGTGTCCCTCAAGAGCCCTGAGAAGTAGGTAATATGGCTCAGAGAGGTGAAGTCACTTGTCCAAGGGCACGCAGTAAATGACTTTAAGAATAGCTACCTTAGGGCGCCTGGGTGGCTCAGTCGTTAAGCGTCTGCCTTCGGCTCAGGTCATGATCCCAGGGTACTGGGATCGAGCCCCGCATCCGGCTCCCTGCTCTGCAGGAAGCCTGCTTCTCCCTCTTCCACTCCCCCTGCTTGTGTTCCCTCTCTCGCTGTCTCTCTCTCTGTCAAATAAATAAATAAAATCTTAAAAAAAAAAAAGAATGAAAGAAAAAAGAATTTGAGAACAGGGCGCTTGGGTGACTCAGTCGGTTAAGAATCCCTCTCTTGGGGCGCCTGGGTGGCTCAGTCATTAAGCGTCTGCCTTCGGCTCAGGTCATGATCCCAGGATCCTGGGATTGAGCCTCACATCGGGCTCCTTGCTCAGCAGGAAGCCTGCTTCTCCCTCTCCCCCTCCCCCTGCTTGTTTTCCCTCTCTCACTGTCTCTCTCTGTCAAATAAATAAAATCTTAAAAAAAAAAAAAAAGAATCCCTCTCTTGATTTCGGTCAGGTCATGATCTCAGGGTAGTGAGATCAAGCCCCATGTCGGGCTCCATGTTCAGTATGGAGTCTACTTGAGATTCTCTCTCTCCCTCTGCACCGCCCCTCCCTGGCTCTCCTGCGCTCTCTCCCTCTCTAAAAAAAAAAAGAAAAGAAAGAATTTGTGAACCCAATAGCTGTCATTTCTGAGTGCTATGTGATGCCAGGTCTGTCCATAGTGCTTTGACCAAGAATGAATTCTCACGACCAATTTATGAAGGATGTGATGATCATAATAAAAATCAGCAAATACTGTTTTACCCTTATGTATTCACTCCCTGAAAACATGTCTTGCATACCTATCCTGTGCCTAGCCGCCTTCCAGGCAACAGACACACAACAGTAAACAAACCAGATGCAGAAATGACTCCTCCCCCATCTAGTGGGGGGACAGATAATTTAAAAAGTTCTGTGGGGAAAAGTAAATAAAACGGGGAGGAATGGAAAGCACTGGGCGCGAGGGCGAGGGTATGTTTTATTGACTTGATAGTATTGACAAAGAGACTGAGTGACCACTTTGACAGAAGAGGAAACTGAGGCGCAGAGAGGCCATTAGCCTAAGGTCTGGCTAGCCAAGAGACAGGACTCCTTACAGAGGTGGCCCTGACCCCAGGAGGGAGGACTTAGACTCGTTTGTCCTCTCCCTTGGGAAGGGAGGCAGGCAATGACCAGAAAGTTAAGGACTCGGGTCTCAGAGGGGAGGAAATGGCTCAGCTCAAGGAGGGTCAAAGGCTGAGTGAGGGCTTGGTCAAGCAGGAGGTGTGGGGTTGGACGGAGGGGAAGCAAAGGGGTTAAGGAGATGGGGGCCTCCAGGCTGGGGACTCGGAGGGGTTCGGGGGTGTTGCTGCGGCAGCAGGTGAGGTTTCCCCGGGGCTGGAAGCCTGGAGTAGGGTGAAAGCCCGAAGGGGTTAAGGGGCGGTGCCAAGGGAGGGGTTAACGGGGGCGGGGCTGTCGGGGGCGGGGCTTCGGCCGGCGGCTCCTGCCCGGGGCCGGAGCGAGTCGCCCCCGGGTCCCTGCGCCGCGGTCGAGCCCAGACGTCGCCGCAGCCGAGAGAGGCGCCGCCCGCCCCGTCCAGCCGCCGCGCGCAGGTAGGCGCCTCTCCTTCCCCTGCCCGCGCCGGGCGTCCGGCCCCCGCGGGGCCCCTCCTCGGCGCTCCCCTCGGGGGCTCTGCGCCCCTGCGTCGGTGCCTCAGTCTCCCGCGCCGGCCGGTCCCCGCCCCTCTCCGGTGGTGGCGCTCCCGCCGTCTCCCCGCGGACCGTGTCTGTGGGTCTGTCTCCCTCTCTCCGCCCGTCTCGGATGGGTCGCTGTCTGCGGTCCTCCCTCCCTCCGGGTGGGCCTCTCCTTCTGCAGCTCTGGATGTCTCTGTGTCTCGTTCTTTCTCTCTGCTTCTCCGTCTGGCTCTGGCTCTGGCTCTCTCTCCGTCTCTGTACCCATTCTCCCCGTCTCCCTTTGCCTCTAACCCTCAGTCTCTCGAGCTCAATCCCTCTGCCTCCAACTCCGTGGTTCTCCCTGTCTCTGTGCATCTCTTTGCGCTTTCTCTTCCTGTCTCTCTCCTGTATTTCTGTCTCTTACTCTGTGTATCTTGAGACCCTCTTCTGGCACCTTGACCCCATCGTCATCTCATTCCAAATTCTGGTGCATCCCCAAGCTTTCCGCTGGGCTGAGGAGCTGCTTGGGAGTGGGAGGGGGGGGGGGAGTAGGGTTGCCTTGGGACAGGTGGACTCTGAGGGACACTGTAACCCCAGTGCCCCCTTTAGAGAGTCACCCCACTGCTCCTGAGGTCGCACCCACCCCACCCTCCAATTTCAGGAATTCCTGGCTGGGGGGGTAGACTTCCTCCCCCACTTCCTCCCTTCCAGGATTTGGCTAGGTCACCATTAACTCCTTCCTGCCTCCACCTCACTCCCCCCACCCCCTGCTTGCACTGGACATCCCACCACCCCCAACAAGGCTGAGGGACAGCTCTGGAATTTCTGTGAGCCACTGTTCGGGGCGGGATGTGTGTTGTGTACTCAGGCAGGATGTGCGCTGGGGGATTTACTTGCTGGCACAGATGGAGATGATAGGGGCCACCCCCTAGCGCCCCCACGCCACTCGACCCCCACCACCAGCCCCCCCCTCCTGAACCCACCAAGAGGGTACCTCCCAAGCTCTGTCTCTGCAGATGAACTCAACTTCAGGTTTGGGTTGAGGATGGGGAGGTTTCCCTTTCTGAAGGGTCCCAGTAGGAGGAAATGAGAGGGATGATGGGTGGCTCTTGAACTCTGGGAATCGTAATCAAGAACCGTTAGGTGTGAAGTCTTTGAATGGAAAGATTCAGGATGTGAGAATGATCAGAGGGAGGACTGGGGCTCCACAACCTTCAAATCACAAGTCCTCAGGATATATGAATCCTTCAATCCAAAAAGATTAGTGTCGGAATCTTGGGCAGCTTTCAGTGTTCCAAGCAGAGAGAGCTCAAAGGGCTTACCGAGCCATCGAGGTCAAGCACCCATGTTACAGATGGGAAAACTGAGGCCCAGGAGCCGAAGTCCTCACAATGAGTCCGTGCCATTTCAACTGAAGCCCAAATCCAGAGAGCTGGCTTCCTTTGCTGCCACTAAGTCGGATTAATTTGGGAAAAGAGGTCTTCACAGTGAGGAGGGAAGAATGCCAGGGTGAGTATGAAAAGCTGGAATCCAGAGGGGAGCCTTTGAGAAGCAGAGAAGAGAAAATATTTCCCAAACCATGGTGCTGGGGAGGGGAGAGGGGACAAGAGTTGGTTTGGGTGGGAGGGGTGGATTTTCAGAGAAGGAGGGAAGAGGGGAAGGGAAATGGGGGGGGGCAGGGATTAACTCTGGCCCGCTTCTGTCTCCTGACCCTCCCCATGAAGCCCACTGCTCCCTCGGGACAGGGCCTATAATTTGGTTTGTGTCTAGACAAATAATAACTCAGCTGGTGTGAGCGAGCTGGAGGGATGAGGGCAGGCCAGCAGGGCGGCCAGGGGATGGAGGCAGCCTAGGCTTCTGGGCTCCTACTAGTTCCCCAGGGCAGGGAGAATTTAGGAGCTAGGTGGAGGTGACAGCGCACTCCCCCCAACCTCCCGTGAACCCCCCATATTTTAGAATTCTGTGCCACCTTGGGCCTTCAGGCTGCTGGGCGGTTAACAAGCAGAAGAGAAAAGGGGGGAAAAGGAAGAGGGATTCACGGTATGTAGAGTGTGTTCCCATTTCTGTAAAAAAAGAGGGGAAATACGTATTTGTGTTTGCTGGGCCAAGATAATAATCACTGAGAGTTTAATAATAGATGATGAAAGTCGTAGAATGTTTAAAAAAAATCATAGAGCGTTCTAACAATAGAACTTTAGAATCTTGGAATGTGAGACTCCTGGAATATTAGAAACTTGAAGGGGAAGGACATGGAAAGCCGCTAGGATAATAATAATAGAATGGAAGAAAGGTAAAGCTCTAGAATGTTACAATAATAGAACAGTAAACCATGAACAGGACAATAGATCCTGAGGATTTTTTGAGTGCTGGAATGGACGGTGTCGGAGGGGTCGAGTAGGAGGACCCTGGTGTCCCTTTTGGGTGGTGTGGGAGTGGGGGGGGGGAGATGGGGACCCCTTTGGTAGAAATGGGGAAACTGAGGCCCAGCGAGGTGGTCACGGAGGCCTGACTGCCCCCTGGTTTCCGCCGGCCGCCAGGGCACCAGGTGGGGAGCGAGGCGCGGTGATCACATTTCGTCCCCTAATGAGCAGACCGGAGCTGGCCTGTCCCCCGGGGCTGCCAAGGGGGTGGCGGTAAGCAGGAGCCGACAGAGGAGGGAAGGGGGGCAGAGAGGCAGTCTGGTGGCTTCTAGGACAAGGCTGGTGAGTGAACCCTGAGGGTGGCCAGCGATGGGGGGAGCTGCATCACCTCTCCCTCTGGTCCTCTCAACCCTCCAGAGTCCTTTAGCCTTGCTGGATTTAAGAGTGGCCCAGAGACTTATCTGGCTTGAGCAGCTGAGGCATAAAGCAGGGGCCGGGGTCTGACCGGTCCTTCTGGTCCCCTCACTATCACTCCACACTTGAGCTTATCTCTCTGCCCTTTCCTGGGAGGGGCTAGCAGGGACCAAAGAAGGGGGCCTGGGGGATAGGGAGAGCTTCTTTTTAAAGATTTGGGGGTTGAATCCCAAATAAAGCTCAAGCTGAAGAGGAGCTTGACCCCCCAGAGGCTGGGCAAGGGAATCAGGTGTTGGAGGGGCACAAAGACACTGTGGTCACTTGCTTTTCGGTGGTGAGAAAGTCCTTCCTTCTATATTTTAGCAGATTCTCAAAGGGGGCTGACAACCCCAGAAAGACTTGAGAAACATTACAGGAGCACAGGGAGTGAGGAGAGAAAACATTCGGGGAAAGGGGAAGCTCTTGGGTTAAGAATGACGGGAGATCTGCCCGGTCCTGACACATCACATGACTCAGACAAGGGTCTTGCTGCTCTGGCCCTCAGTTTCCCCACGTGTACCAGGAAGGGGTCAGAAATAGCCTTGCACTCCCAGTTGGGGCATAGAGACCTGTGGCATTGTGGAATTCTTAGAGTCTCCGTTCTGTGATTTTGAGGGTTTGATGGTGGGCAGATCTCAGGTGGGGAGAAGAGAGGGCTGAGTACCCCTTCCCCATGCCCAGAAGCCCCAGGAAGCAGGTGGGTTGAGGAGGGACGGAGGAGGGTGAGGTGAGTGCCCAGCTGGTTCCCCTCAAGGAAATTAGCCATGAGAAGTGTATTTCCTTTGGCTTCCGGAAATAAGTCTTACGCCTGTTGTACCCGCTCCAGCCTCAGCTGAACCCAGGGGGTTTGGACAGCGTGGGGCCAAGGGAACTCCCAGCCTTGGTTCCTTTCTGGTCTCAGCTCTTCTGTGCCCATGGAATAATAATAATTGTTCAAATGCTGCACATTTTGTAGATGATAGGATGTCCTATCAAGGATTTTCTTGTCTGTGATGTGAATAGTATAAAAGTTCTGCCCCCCCCCCTTATACAGAAGGGGAAACGGAGACTCTCGAAAAAGAATGAATTTTCTCGATGTTACAAGAAGAGGGAGAGACAGAAGGTGAGAGAGGAGGAGACCAGGGGTCAGAGAGAAGGGGAGATTTGAGGGCAGAGAGAGGACTTTTTTTTTTTTTTTTTTGAGTGACTTGGTCTGGGTGGGGAATATTCGAAGGGAGGGGCTGGATTGCACTGTTCAAGCCGGGGAGCAAGCTCTGTCTCCACCCTTTGTCCACAGGATCCAGGAACCTCTGTCTGCGAGTCTGGGGTGGGGGCAGCCTGGGGTGGGGGCAGCCGCTGGGTTGCTAAGGACCCCACAGGGGGTAGGGCTTACTAAGCAGGGACTCAGCCCTGACCTTTCAAAGTCAATTATGTAGCGGATAGATCCTGCCCTTTTCATTTTTTTCCCTTCCAACCTCTTTCTGTGGGACTCTGCAGGGACTTCTTTGAACTTGTAGCTGCCTCAGGGGGAGAGAGAGCCTGCATTGCAGGATGGGCTGACCAATGCCTGTTCCTTCAACCCACAGTCATTTATTGAGTGTCTACTATATGCTGGGCCTCTCCTGGGTGCTGGGAGACAGCAGTCAACACAAGGTTACTGCCTTCCTGGAATGTCCATTTCAGACAGACAGACAGATAGATGGGAACAAGATACAAGGTGATGTGAGGAGAGAGCCCTGGGGGTGGGTGGGTGGGACTCTGCGGGGAAGTGAAAGAGGTGAGAGAGCTGAGTCCTAAGAAGATCTGAGAAAGAGCAAAGGTTTTGAGGCTGAAAAGAAGGTCATGGGTCTTGAGCCTGCTGGGGTGGGGGAGGGGAGGTGGGGGGAGGAGGTCAAGCAGTGCCTTGTCACCTGGGGCAAGGAGTTTGGATTTTACCCGAAGTCCACTGGGATTTCCGGATTTCAAGCAGAGAAATAATGAGAGCTGATTTTCATGTTAACAAGACCTTGGTGGCTGCCTTGTGGGAAGTGAGTTGAAGGAAGCCAGAATGGCAGCCAGAAAAAGCAGTGAGGAGCTACTGCAATTGTCCGAGCAATCGAGCAATTGGCGATGGTGCTGCAGAGCAGACACTGGCAGGGGGTTCCAAGAGGCATGCATGGATTCAGGGTTTATTGTGGAGGTAGAGCCAAGAGGACTTTCCCATGGAAAGATGCTTTGGCATCTGGGAGATTCCCAAGAACCTGATGTGTGACGCTGGGCTCATCCCTTCCCCTCTCTGGGCCTCAGTTTCCTGATAAATCCAGTTGACTCAACCAGTGGTTTTCTAAGTGTGTCCTGGGGGATTCTTCAGAGGTGGCCCCCCTCCTCCCACCTGATTTCATTGAGAGCACAGAGCAGCTTCTTTTTTCCATTGTCTTAGATGGCTTTCCAGTTTAAGATCTTATTTTAAATAGATAGTAATAATAACAATAATAAAAGTGTTCACAGCTTAAAAAACTAACCCCACACAAAGCTCTGGATAGAGTGGCTTCCGAAGGTGCCTCTGATTCAGGATGTCACTCCCCTACCCTCTGGGGCTGACAATGGTCGGAGGTTTGGTCCATGACTGTCCTTTGCCCTGTGTTTGCAGGTCTTCCCAAGGGGGTGACATGCCCAAGGTTCTCACTCAGGAAAGTTGGGGTGGAGCAGAGGCAATGAGGGAAGTGTTCTTGAGGGAGGGACTCCAGCCCTGTTTCCAGGGCTCCCCTTGCTGCCTGAATGTGATCACACCCAGCAGCCCCTCCTTTCTCCCCTCTCCCCGCTAGCCCAAAGCAGCTATGGTTCCCAGCCCCCAGTGCCCAGCCCAGGGCCCCTTTCTGTTCAGTTATTCTTGGGTGGAAACATGCACAGGCTGCAGAAAAAGGATGAGAGTCGAGATTGTCCCTCTGTCATCATCAGGACCTTGGACAGGTCTCCAAACCGCTCTGTGACTCAGTTTGTCAAATAGGATAATGGTACTTTCCTCTTAGGGTTCTTGAAAATGTAATGAATTAATACCCATAAAAGTGCTTAGAACAGGGTCTGCGATGTGGAATAAATCAATAAACCTTAGCTGTTATTATCTGTCTTTATCATTGTCAAGAATGGGGTGTCCTGGGTTAGTAGTCCCCGTTATGTCATGGCTTTGCTGTGCATCCTTGATGGGAGTGAGCAGTCTTTCTGAGCTTCATCTCTGTCTGGGAAATGACAGGGTTAGCATTTCCTGAAACATGATAAAATACTTGTGCGTTTTAGATGGTTTCTAGCTAAATTCTGAGTGGGGTCTTTATATGCTTTTTTTTTTTTTTTAAGATTGTATGTATGTATGTATGTATTTATTTATTAAAGATTTTATTTATTTGTCAGAGAGAGAGAGAGAGCACAAGTAGGGGGAGTGGCAGGCAGAGGGAGAAGCAGGCTTCCTGCTGAGCAGGGAGCCCGATGAGGGCCTCCATCCCAGGACCCTGGGATCATGACCTGAGCCGAAGGCAGACGCTTAACGACTGAGCCAGCCAGGCGTCCCTGTATTTATTTATTTGACAGAGAGAGACAGCGACAGCAGGAACACAAGCAGGGGGAGTGGGAGAGGGAGAAGCAGGCTTCCTGCCAAGCAGGGAGCCCGATGTGGGGTTCAATCCCAGGACCCTGGGATCATGACCTGAGCTGAAGGCAGACGCTTAATGACTGAGCCACCCAGGGGCCCCCTGAGTGGGGTCTTTAACATCTGTCAGGGAAAATAGATCCGGACCCCCAAATCTGCATTTACACAGATCTGTTGCTTAGAACGAGGCTCAATTAGGTATCGCCAGGGTGTCCACCCTCTGCAGCCCGCGGGTTATGGTGAGGGGTGTGGGGAGAAAGGGGTGTCCGTGACTCCCATTACCGCATACCTCTCTCCCCACAGGCACTGTAAAGTCAGCTTTGAACTGTGAGGCGGGCCACCTCATCCCAACTGCTCAGTTCTCACCACGACCAAGCCGGAGCCCTACCCCTGCCCCCCTCAAATTCCTCACTCCATCCGTAATCCTTCTCCATAATAGCCCTTACTCACCTCCTTCCTGTTTCTTAAACACCCTTCCCATTTCCCAGCCAGAGGGTACCTCTTCTTCCATAATGTTCTCTTCATCAGTCACCTTGTTTCCTTCTTTCTTATGGGGGTCCTAGGAAGCGCCAGCGCCCCCACTGACCGTGCCTGGTGTTTTCTACCCTCCCTAACTGTAGTCTGTCCTGTCTCAACACTATCGCATATATTTCACGCATCTTCCACACCCCCATCACTTCACTGTGGCCAAACAGTACTTTCTGCTGATGCCTTCATCTTCTCCATAAACACCCCCCTCAGCCAATTCTTGTGCTACCCCAAAACTCCCTCATTTACACTCTGATTGGGTCTATAAACACCCCCTTGACAGAGCTCCTTTTTTTTAATCCCACCATCCCCCGCCCTGAGCTTCCCTCCTGTCACAATTCTATCCTTCCTCCGACTTTTCCCTCTCAAGCTCTACCCTTCCCCGCCCAGGCTAGCCCACGATTCAGGGTCACCCTCACCTCTTCCCTGTAGACTGCCCCCCACCATGTTCCCCTGAGCCTCCAAGGAGGGGGCTCAGGGGGCCCGATGGCCTCCCGCCCCCCGTGGCCCCACAGCCCCCGTGGGCCAGGGGAAGTGCCTCAGAAGGCCCAGCGCCGAGGATGGGCAACCGCACGTGGGACGGCTGCCATGTGGACTCGCGCGTGGACCACCTCTTCCCGCCGTCCCTCTACATCTTCGTCATCGGCGTGGGGCTGCCCACCAACTGCCTGGCCTTGTGGGCAGCCTACCGCCAGGTGCGGCAGCGCAACGAGCTGGGGGTGTACCTGATGAACCTCAGCATCGCCGACCTGCTGTACATCTGCACCCTGCCGCTGTGGGTTGACTACTTCCTGCACCACGACAACTGGATCCACGGCCCCGGCTCCTGCAAGCTCTTCGGGTTCATCTTCTACACCAACATCTACATCAGCATCGCCTTCCTGTGCTGCATCTCGGTGGACCGCTACCTGGCCGTGGCCCACCCACTGCGGTTTGCCCGCCTGCGCCGGGTCAAGACGGCCGTGGCCGTGAGCTCCGTGGTCTGGGCCACGGAGCTGGGGGCCAACTCGGCACCCCTGTTCCACGACGAGCTCTTCCGCGACCGCTACAACCACACCTTCTGCTTCGAGAAGTTCCCCATGGAGGGCTGGGTGGCCTGGATGAACCTCTACCGGGTTTTCGTGGGCTTCCTCTTCCCGTGGGCCCTCATGCTGCTGTCTTACTGTGGCATCCTGCGGGCTGTGCGGGGCAGCGTGTCCACCGAGCGCCAGGAGAAGGCCAAGATCAAGCGGCTGGCCCTGAGCCTCATCGCCATCGTGCTGGTCTGCTTCGCGCCCTACCACGTGCTCCTGCTCTCGCGCAGCGCTGTCTACCTGGGCCGCCCATGGGACTGTGGCTTCGAGGAGCGCATCTTCTCGGCCTACCACAGCTCGCTGGCCTTCACCAGCCTCAACTGTGTGGCTGACCCCATCCTCTACTGCCTCGTCAACGAGGGGGCCCGCAGCGATGTGGCCAAGGCCCTTCACAACCTGCTCCACTTCCTGGCCAGTGACAAACCACAGGAGATGGCCAACGCCTCGCTCACCCTGGAGACCCCGCTCACTTCCAAGAGGAACAGCATGGCCAAGGCCATGGCAGCTGGCTGGGCGGCAGCTCCGCCCTCCCAAGCGGACCACGTGCAGCTGAAGACGCTGCCGCCCGCACAGTGACCCTCCACTCGTGCAGAACCCCCCCACTCCTCGAATGTTATCCCACACTCCCTTCCCTCCTGGTCTGATGTAAGCAAACTGTATGCAAACGAGGCCGTGTTCCTAGTCATAAGAGTAGAAGAAAAAAACAGGAGAACAGTGAGGCTAGTGGGTCAGTCATCATCCTCTACCATGACCCCCTAACAATTCGGTTGAACTGTGCCTAGCATTGTGCTGGCTGGTGCTAGCGACACAGGGGTGACGAATGGCCCTCCTTCACATGCTCCCACTCCGATGGGGGAGACAGACCTGTCCCCAGACAGGGAAGACCCAGAGTGCATGGGGCTCACACAGGGGCGCCCAGAGGGCATCTGACCCACGCTGAGGGTCAGGGAGGGCTCCCTGGAGGAGGGGACAAGGAAATTAAGTCAAATATTCGGTCTCCAGAAGGTAATGACAAAAAGAGAGAGAGGAAAAAAAAAGGATTATTTCCAACAAGGAGGTAAAATTTGGGGACTGAAGGGGAAGACGGGAGAAGAAATTCACCGAGGGGAGAGTGGTCATTTTCACCCTTGGGAAGCCCCTGGTCATCTGAGGGAGTGAGGGCAAGAAGAGCGTGAGTTTCTAGATAAACAGCATTTTCCAAGTCAGGACTGAGGGGGAGGCAGACTCAGAACCCAAGTGAAGGGCAATCGGGGCAGACCAGCTGGAGGAGAGCTGAGCAGGGCAGGCTTGGGAAGGGGCTCAGGACAAGAGAAGGGTATTTATTCATTCATTCATTCATTCATTCATTCATTCATTCATTCAATAGAGATTTATTTATATCCACTCTCGGCCCAGCCCTGTGTTGGCTGGGGCTGGGGACGCAAGGGTGACCAAGACAGCCCAGGCCCCCACCCTCATGGAGCTCATGGTAAATAAGTAAATAAAAATAAATATAATGTTTGGAATTGATAAGTGTCCTGGGGAAAAAGAAAGCCGATTGAGGGGACAGAGAATGACACAGACTTGGATCTAGAGAAGGAGGTCAGGGGAGGGCTCACTGGAAGGTGACATTGGAACAAAGAGCAGGTGTGGGGAGCGGGGGGGGAGTGGTCAGCCCTGTGGCTGTCAAGGGGAAGAGGACTTTGGGCAGGGGGAACAGTAAGTGCTAAGCCTCTGGAGCGAGAGAGTACCTGAGTTTTGAGGGAGAGCAAGTGGAGTGGTGCAGCTGGAGCAGGTGGGAGGCCGGGAGGGTGAGAGGAATGGTGGATGATTGATGGGACTGGCAAGGGACTGTCAAGGGACTGGCCGATCTTTGGATCAGGGTTTTGTAGGTCCTGGGGAGGACTTTTCCTTTTACTCTGAAATAAAGGAGAGCCACAAGAGGGCTCTTGGCAAAGAAGGGATGGGATCTGACTTAAACTTTAACAGGATCCCGGCGGCCCCTGAGTGGGAAACAGAATATGGGAAGGGCAGCAGCCTGGAGGCCAGCGAGGCCAGTGACAGGTGACTGCAATAGTCCAGGCGGGAGATGTGGGCAGCTGAACGGGGTAGGGGTGGGGTGGCGTGAGGGTGGGGGTGGGGTAAGCAAGGAACAGTGGTCAGCTTTGGGATTTATTTTTAAGGAATACTTTAAAATGATGGAGAAAGCACAGGGCTTTTGGAGATTATGTAACACGAGCCCCTTACCCATCCTGAGAAAAAGGTTGACCAAGGGGCCCGAACCGGAAGGACCTCTGGGAATGATCCCAGGCCCTATTCCACGGCGGTCACTGGAGAGGCCAAATGATTAGGCCAGGGTCACACAGCTGGTGAGTCAGCGCTGGGGTTATCCTGGGCTCCCCCTCCCCTCTCCATCTCTGCCTCTGTTCCCATGCCCTAGGGTGGCCGAGGCTGCCTGCCTTGGCTGATGGGGTCACGCTCCCTCTCTCCTGGCCCTCAGGGATCACCAGGAATGGGCATCCATAATCAGGCTGGAGAGCCGGAGTAGGCACCCAGCTCTGGACAGGCCTCGCCCTTTCTGACAGGTCACCTCCCTCCCTTCCTCCCAATGGATGTGTAACAGGCTCCAAGCTCCTGATGGGATGTGAAGATCCTCCCCCCCCCACACACACCCTCTTGTCCCAGAAGTTCCCAGAAGAGGTTCCTGGAAATCCTTCTCAGAGAAAGGAAGAGGAGGGAGGAGGGGAATGAGAAAGAAAATGAACTTAATGAGGAAAATGGTTTTGCGGGGGTGGGGAGGCGGTGACTGCGATGCAGGAAGTTGGGGCTTTGGTATTGGGTGCGGAGAGAAAAGAGGGAAGCCTGGGATCTATGGGGCTTAGCAATTTTCCCACCCCAAAGCCATAAAGCTACTGGGATGGAGATGTAAGGCCAGACAGAACCTTTTGGAACACAGTCCCCTCAGAGAATCAGATGAAAGCCTGCACTCTACTCCTCCACCAAATGCTCATCCCCATTCATTCAATAAATATTTATTGAGCATCTACTGTGTGCCAGGCACTGTTCTAGGAGCTGAGGAAACAGCAGTGAAATAAACAGAAAAAAAGTCACGTACAGTTTGGAAGTTTCCTAAATCCATCACAGGGACCTCAGCCCCCGAGTAGGCCCCTAGGCCCCTGACTAACACCCCAGGAATCAGGAGAAGACTTGGCTGGGACTTCAGAAATTCCAGCCTTGGCTCCATTCTGATTACTCCTGGAACTTTGGATAAATCCTTTTCTTCCTCTGGCCTCAGCTGGCCAGTCTGTAAAATGGGAAGGGGGGTGTCCCAAGGAGATAATGGACCTTGAATAGGCCCCACGCTCTATCACACCTTCAGTCCAGAAGGGATCTTGGGGAAGGGTTGTGGTTTTTTGTTTTTTAAAGATTTTATTTATTTATTTGACAGAGAGAGACACAGCGAGAGAGGGAACACAAGCAGGAGGAGTGGGAGAGGGAGAAGCAGGCTTCCCGCAGAGCAGGGAGCCCGATGCGGGGCTCGATCCCAGGACCCTGGGATCATGACCTGAGCCCAAGGCAGACGCTTAACGACTGAGCCACCCAGGCGCCCCTGTTTTTTTTTTTTTTTTTTTTTAAGATTTTATTTATTTATTAGAGAGAGAGAGTGGGGGCAGAGGGAGGGACAGAAGGAGACTCCCAAACAGACTCCTGGCTGAGCGCAGAACCTGACCTGCGGGGCTCGATCTCACGACCCTGAGATCATGACCCCAGACGAAATCAAGAGTCGGACTCTTAACTGACAGAGCCATCTAGGCGCCCTGGAAGGGTTCTTTTTATGGAGCCTTGGTATTTTAAGGAATTTAGAATATCTGGGTTCATGCATGTCAGTACCATCATTATTACTGATGGAGAAACGGAGGTCCATCCGTGTCAGGGATTTGACAAAGGACACTGAAGGAGTCAGAGTGGATGCCGAGGAAAGCCCTGGGTCCCCTGGAAACCCCCTCCCCCCCCACTCTGCCTTCTGAACCAGTTTCCTCCTACACATCGCTCCTTCTGCCTCTCCTAGACGTTCTCAATTACCCATCAAGAGTCCGCCATCCAGAAATTTCTCAACCCCTTCCTGACCTTGTTTATATGATCTTGCTCCCTGTTGGCTAAAGGAGGACAGTCTGGGACATGTCCTTAAACTACTTCTTCTTTTTTTTTTTTTTAAACAAGATTTTATTTATTTGACAGAAAGAGACACAGTGAGAGCGGGAACACAAGCAGAGTGGGAGAGGGAGAAGCAGGCTTCCCCGTGGAGCACGGAGCCTGATGCGGGGCTCGATCCCAGGACCCTGGGATCATGACTTGAGCTGAAGGCAGACGCTTAACGATTGAGCCACCCAGGCGCCCCCTTAAACTACTTCTTGAGCCAGCTCCCTGGGGACTCTCGCCCACCAGTGGAGGAGGTGGGGCTGCTTGAAAACGGGTATGGTTTTATCAGCCAAGACGCCGGGCGAGCTGAGAAACCTTCTGCCGGCCCCCGGCCCCCTCTCTGGGCCTCAGCTGGGATTCACTATTTCTGGGGATGAGATGCACCCTCAGGCTGGAGTTAGCGATAACAGCGTTCAGACCTGCAGAGCAATAAAGGCTATTTCTTGGGGGCTTATTGTGACTGGCACCATTCTAAGCACCTATCACGGTCCACTCACTGTTTCTACATTCAAGATTCTCATGCAAGCCTTACAACTGCCCAACAAGGTGTTAATTATAATTCCCATTTTGTAGACGGGAATACTGATGCCCAGAAAGGTTACGTCACTCGCCTAACATCACAAGCAAGTAAACGGCGGAGTTGGGATCCCAACCCAGGTCTGTATCACTACATGGTCGGTTTCTTCTTACTCCCAGTGAGAGCTCTAACCAGCGGGGAAAGCGTATTTGGGACTCATTAGCCCTAATTAGGACTAATTAAGAGCCTCCTTTAAGAGGGGAAGCCACCTAAGTACAAGACGTCACGAAGGAACACGGTGACAGCAGCCAAGGTGGGCGTGGGAATCCAACCACGCTCCGGCCAACAGCCGTTTAACGGCACCGCCCCCTGACCCGCCTCACTTCCGCCTTTTATTTGCATATTCAGCGATCGGACGTCAGGCGTCAGCGTCGACGCGGTGACATCAGGGAGCGCCCCTGCAGTGCTCCACCCCCGAGCGTACGCACGTACGCACGCACGGAGACGAACGGGCGGGGGAGGAGAGAGAGAGCGCAGGCGCCCCGCCCAGTCAGCAAGGTTGCGCGTGCCCAGTGCGACCGCCAAGATGGTGGTGGGCGCGTTCCCTATGGCGAAGCTGCTATACCTGGGCATCCGGCAGGTCAGCAAGCCGCTTGCCAACCGCATTAAGGAGGCCGCTCGCCGAAGCGAGTTCTTCAAGACCTATATCTGTCTCCCGCCGGCTCAGCGTGAGTTTGACCCCACGTCCCTCCAACCTTTTCATTCTCCAACCCCTCTCTGGTGGTTGCTCAGGGGATGGACTTCTGTTTACAACCAATCACAGCCTGAACCGGCAAAGTCCTGCAGCCAATAGGGAGGGTTTCTGGAAGAAGGGCATGCGGGTAGCCCAATAGTACGAATAGGCGTGGGGCAGGGGGCAGGGCAGGGCACCAGCGCCCGAGTTGGGAATACCAGCCAATAGAGAAGAGAGCGCGTGGAGACTGACGTCCAGACGAACCAATAGTTTGGGGGACGGGAGTAATATGGGTGGGACATCCCAGGACTGAGAGGAGTTAGGGGCGGGACCGAGGAGAGACTGCCCGGGTGGTTTGCCGGGCCATCCTTAGGTAGTTTGGTTTCCAAAACCCCACCCCGTGCTCCAGTTGCCACCCGCCCCGCCTCCCCGGTCCTGGGAGGTGAGGTACCTAACCTGGCATGGCCTTCAGGGAGGGCTTCCTGGCAGCGGAGGCCTCTGGGCTGGGGCCTGAAGGGTGAGGAGAATCTCCCCAGACAGCAGGGATGATGTCGAGGGAGAGCGGGGAGCATGCTCAAAGGCCAAATGGCTAAGGGGAGCGTACCTTTTTTCCTTATAAGTTTGGGTGCTTAAAGTTTGCGGAATTCTTGGTCCTTTGGTGTTTTGTGGGGCCTCTGCCAGAGGTGCAGATCTTAGAATGGCGAAACGTCGGATTTCACAGTAACCAGACTGCCCTCCTATCCGCCCTTTGACCCTCACTCTGTTTTTGTCCCCACGTCAGGGAGGGGAAATGACTTCCCCACTTTATAGAAGAGAAAACAGGCCTCGAGACCAGAAGTGAATTGCTCAGGTCACACGTGGAGTTTATGCCAAGAATCAGCGCTTGAGTCCTGCACTCTGGATTCCCAGAGTTAGTTTCTGTTTCCTGCCACTGCCTTTCCTCTAAACCCTGCGATGGGTTTTAGCGCCCTGGTGTAGAAAGTGGCCTCTTGGGTCAGACTGCCATGGATTCTAATCTGGGCCCCACGACTCCCTGGCTGAGTTACTTACCCCCTCGGAGCTTCGGTTTTCTCTCCTGTACAATGGGTTTTATATAATAGCAGCATTTAATGGGCACTCGGCTTTGTGCCAGGCCGTATGCTAAGCACGTCACAGGCCTTCCAGCATTAAATCCTCACAAATTATGAGGTAGGCACTGTTATTATTCCCACTTTGTGTATAGGCTCTATGTGCATTTATGCTGTAAATAATACTTACGTTGTTGTGAGGAGTAAATGGATATAAAATGTTAAGTCAGGGGGTGGCACCAAGATATGGCTGTTGTGTAGATGATGTGGATACAGAAAAGAAGAAAAGGCAAACGATCTTGTCCTTGGGAATTTTACATTCTTGGGGCAGGGACGGGGTGGGGGGTAGCCAGCCAATAAACAAAATAAATAGTTAAAATATGAATTATATTAGCTAGCCGTTCTTGCTCTGGAGAAAACATTAGGGTTGCAAAAAGAGGACTGTCTGGGGGAAGGTTGGAAGTTTAGATAGGGTGTCAGGGAGACCTCAGTGAGAATATGAGGAGGATAGGAAGGAGCCAGCAGTGCAGGTATCTAAGAAAAAGCATTTTCACACATGCAAAGGCCCTGAGGTGAGAGTTTGCCTGGTAGGTTTGATGAACGGCGAGGAGGCCAATGTGGCAGAGCAAAGGGACTGAGTGGAGACTGGGGAGAGGAGAAACCGGTGGAGAGAGAGGCAGATTGTGCAGGGCCTTTGGGCCACTGCAGTGCTTTGGCATTACTCTTGAGTAGACGGGACTCACTGGAGGGTATCAGCAGAGGGACAGGGTCTGAGGCATATGTTAATAGGATCCCTTTGGCAATCATAGGGTGAGGTTGAATGCAGGGAGGAGGTGACCCCAGTACTCCAGGTGGCAGGTGAGTGGGGAGGAGGGGTCAGTTTCTGGAGACATTTTTTCCCCCTTTTTAAAAAAATGTCAGACCCTCAGAACAGTTGGAAGAAAAAATGGTATAGGGGTGCCTGGCTGGCTCAGTCAGAGGGCATGTGACGCTGGATCTCGGGATCATGAGTTCAAGCCCCATGTTGGGAGTAGAGATTACTAAAAAATAACAAAAAAAGTTTAAGTTATTAAAAATAAAAGGAAGAATGGTACAGTCATCAGTTATATGCCCTTCACCACCTAGTTCATCAGTTATTAGCTTCCAGCACATTTGCTTTGTCTTCACTCTCGGATATGGATGCGTTTATACAAGTATACACACGCTTTTTTTTTTTCTGAACAATTTGAAACTAAGTTGTGGACGTAACACTTTACTCCTAAACATTTTAGCTGGTGTTTCCTAAGAACAAAGACATTCTCGTATATAACACAGCACCAATATCACACTTGAAAAGTTTAACGTTGATAATAATGATATTGATACCAATATTATTTAATATATAACTAATATTTAATATATAGCTCATATTCTGATTTCTCCAGTTATTCCCAAAATGTCCTTTTTAGCTATTTATTATTATTATTATTTTAAAAGATTGATTTATTTATTTGAGAGAGCGAGAGTACATGAGAGGGGGGAGGGTTGGAGGGAGAAGCAGGCTCCTCGTTGAGCAGGCAGCCCGATGCGGGACTGGATCCAGGGACTCCAGGATCATGACCTGAGCTGAAGGCAGTCACTTAACCAACTGAGCCACCCAGGTGCCCCTTAGCTATTTATTATTATTTTTAACCTATGATCTGTTCAAGGATCATGCACTGCATTTGATTATCATGCCTCTTTAATATCCTTTAATCTACAATTGGCTCAGCAATCCCACCCACTGCCTGTCTTTGTAAATAAAGTTTTATTGGCACACAGCCACGCCCATTGGTTTGCATATTGTCTGTGGCTGCAGAGATGGGTTTCATGGCCCACAAATCTAAAATATTGACTCTGTGGCCTTTTACAGAAGAAGTTTGCTGATCCTGCTCTCTACTGATGTTCTTGTTTTTTCTTGTTTTTTTTTAATGGCGTTGACATTTGGAAGAATCCAAGCCAGTTATCCCATAGTGTCTCACATCTGTAGTTTTCTGATTGCTTCCTCTGATTTGATTCACACTGAGCATCTTTGGCAAGAACACCACACACATGATGATGTGTCCTAAGGTCATCACCTCAGGGGGCTCCTGATGGCTCTTTGTTCCGTCATTTGTGATGGTAACTTGGATCCCTTGGTTAAGGTGGTGACCACTAACAGAACCTTTCCTTTTCCCTTTAGTAATGAATACCCAGTAGATTTGTTTAGAAGGCAGCACTGGCAGGATTTCCCCTAGATGGGGCGTGACATGGCCGACTGCAAGGGGGGGGGTTGGACAGAAAGGACCAGGAGCTCCCTTTGGGATAGGTTTAGTTGGCGATGCTATTTTTTTTTTTTTAAGATTTTTATTTATTTATTCATGAGAGACAGAGAGAGAGAGGCAGAGGGAGAAGCAGGCTCCCAAGGAGCAGGGAGCCCGATGTGGGACTCGATCCCAGGACCCTGGGATCATGACCTGAGCCAAAGGCAGACGCTTAACCATCTGAGCCACCCAGGCGCCCTAGTTGGCGATGCTATTAATATTGGACCACACTGGTTTATTATATTTATACTTTTTTTTTTTTTAAGATTTTATTTATTTATTTGACAGAGAGAGACAGCGAGAGCAGGAACACAAGCAGGGGGAGTGGGAGAGGGAGAGGCAGGCTTCCTGCTGAGCCGGGAGCCCGATGTGGGACTCGATCCCAGGACCCTGGGATCATGACCCGAGCCTAAGGCAGTCGCTTAACCAACTGAGCCACCCAGGCGTCCATATTATATTTATACTTCTAAAATTACGTTGTTACCATCCTCACGCTGCTATTTGCCCTTTGCTGTGGCTCCCCAACCTGTGTGATTGGAATTTTCCAGAGCCTATAGCAGCTGTGTGTTCTCCTGGGTCAGGCCTCCAGTGCTTATCAGCTTATCCAACATCTGTGCCTCTGGCTGAGGTTCTTTTGACTCAGCAGGGTAGGCCTGGCTGTCTTCCTTCTCACAGTAGAGGGTGGAGTGGTAGGTGTGAACAGTAAATGCAAGAAGCATAAATCATCAGTGCTGCACTATGTTGGGGAGGCAAGGATCTCTTCTCTTCTCTTCTCTTTTCTTTCTTTCTTTCTTTCTTTCTTTCTTTTCTTTCTTTCTTTCTTTCTCTTTCTTTCCTTTCTTTCTTTTTCTTTCTTTCTTTCTTTCAATAGAAGTTTATTGAATACACTGCAAGGGATGTCAAAGATGCTCAGTGTGAATCAAATCAGGACAGCAAAGGAGAGACTGTCTGCCAGGAGGCAGTGGTGGGGGGCTGTAGTTAAGGGGGGGTAGTGAGGAGGTAGGGGAACACATGGAATTTTAGTTTTTTTGGTACCTGTGCCTGGTTGTAAGTAGCCCATTGGTCAGCTGGGGCTTATGGATATTTTGAGGTGGGTCCCCTAATGGGCCTGTTTGCTTTCAGCCAGGGGGTCACCATGGGCCCTTTCGCCTTACTTGGGTTTCCAGTGCTCAAGCCTGTTGTCTAAAAGCGGCCTCTACATTCCCCACTGACAGATGGACAGTGACAAATCTTTGGCCTTCGGGCAGAGATCTCATCTTCAGTAGTGGCTTCATGCTGAGGGGGGTGGGGGGGTTGGGGCAGGGGTGTTGCCCCTCCCTAGACTTGTGGGTCCAGCAGGGATTCTGTGCAGTGACAGACCAGAGCATGGTATTAGATTAACATGCTGATAGGCGATTTGAGTGAAATTCCTTGGTGGCCCGGGCCATGGGATTTAGGGGGAGGGAACCCTCTGATGATATGGGCTGGAATTCTTGTTGAACCACTACTGGTGTATGGAATTGGTGGATTCACTCAGACGCATAGGAATGTGTTTTGTCTGTAGATCAAGATGGTGGCTGGACCCATGGGAACAAAGGGAAAAGGTGGAGCGGGGGAAGGGCAAGGTGGCTGAGAGTCAGCTGGCATCAGGGTAGGGTCCCATCCGAGTCCGTAGCATGTGCAGATTCGCCCCAGATGCGCTGCCCCTTCCAGCTATGCCCCACATTGTGAGTGGAGACCGAGGGGAACAGGGTGGGAGAGGAGAGGAAAGAGGTCCTTCGCCCCCAACAGGCTCGGACAGTCCGACCTGTTTGGCCTCAGACCTTCAGACCACACTGGGGAGCCGCCCCTGGCCAGAGACCTTCAGTTGTCTGAGGGGTGTGAGGGTTAGGCTGTTGAAGGGCCAAAAAGAGAAAGGAGAGGGAGGGAAGGATCCCTCCAAAGGGTAGGAGGGGAAATCCCACACCCTTTCGGGCAAGGGCGGTCTGGCTGGATCCCCCTGGGGCTTCGGATCCTCACCGAGGAGTCACCTCCCCAAGGAGCGCTAGAGTCAGTCCACCGAGGGGAACTGAGGGAGAGTCCTTGGTCACAGAGGGTCCCCGTGAGGGCCACCAAAATGGGGCAGCCCCATCAGGTGGGGCCAGCGGCACTGGCAGTGAAAGAATCCCCCGGCAGAACAAAGGAGATAGAAGTGAACTGGATCCACCGCAAGGGAGCCGGGGGCAGGACAGCAAAGAAGGGACTGTCTGCCCGCAAGGATCTTTTTATACAAAGAGCTCTGGGGGAAAAAAATAAAAGGTTGGTGATGCCGGCAGGTTGGGACCCTTTTGCCCAGTGCCTCGCAGATGCTTCCAGAGGAGCCATGGGATGTCTGGGCAGTGGGAAAATTCCAGTTTGTTACTGCTTATTCCTTTAGAGTATACTGGTCCTTTTCTAGTTTACTACTCATGCTAGGAAGATAATTGCCCCTCAAAGATGTCTGGGTCTTAATCCCAGGAACCTGTTCAGTGCGTCAACTTCCACGACAAAGGGGACTTGACGGATGTGATTAAGTCAAGGATTTGGGCCTAGGGAGAGTATCCTGGATTATCCAGGTGGGTGATGATGTAATCATAAGGGTCCTTGTAAGTGAAAGAGGGAGCTGGGAAAGGGAACGATTTGAATATGCTGCCCTGCTGGTCTTGAAGGTGGAGGAGGGGCCACGAGCCAAGAGATGCTGGCAGCCTTTAGAAGCTGAAAAAGGTGAGGAAACGTGGTCTCCCCTGCTGACACCTTGAGTTCAGCCTCCTGAGCTCTGTTTCAGACTCTTTGCCTCAGAGGTCTGACGGGAGGCTCTGTTGCACGCACGAATACCCTTCGTGTAGGCCTGGCACGTTCTCAGTTCAGGAAACAGCAGTGTGGCTGAGCCACCAAGTGCCCCTCCTCTGGAGCTGGGCCGCCTGTGTGTGAATCCCAGTCCTGCCACTTTCTCTGTGACCCTGGCCAGGTGATTTAGCTTCTTTGGGCCTCAGTTTCATTGTCTGTACATTGTATTGTTATGACGATTCCATGGGTTAATATCCCTAGAGCATTAAATGGTGCCCCAGCCCTGAAGTGCTACGTAACTGTTTGTCGAATGTATAGAAATGCCAGGCATCATGATCATTGCGTCTGTCGTCATAGTCATCATCATCATCTCAATGGGAAACCTTCCAGTGTGATCCTTCTCGTTGTGTGCTCCTGGCTTGCTCTCTGGAGCAGGTAGCACTCCCCGCCTGTCGATGGTATCGGTCCCTCTGCCTCAGTCAGCGCTCACAGGCTTAACATGGGCAGAAGGGTCTGGGCTTGCCCAGGAACACTTCTCACTAGCATGGGGCAGTCACTGTGTTTGTCTGATTAGGAGCCAGGATTGGAGTTCTATCTGAGTCAGACAGAGAGAGGGCAGTATGGCTGAGTAGAGGGCCTCCCACTACCTCATGCTTCACAGACTATTTAAAGCATCCTTTGCAATGAATGGTGTACCTGCAAGGAAGGAAGGAAGTTGACTCCTCCCAGAGCAAGAAGAAAGCAGGAAGGAGCAAGGAACTAAGGAGGGGAGTAAATATTGAAGATGCCTTATATACTCCAGGGATATGGGCAGATTCACATGGCCTTGGGGACAGGGGCTATCCTGTGGGAACACTGGGCAGGGGACCATCTTGTGTAAAACCAGATCCCAGGAAAGATACCCCTCAGGGACAGGGTAAACTAGGGAAAAAAACCCACCCTGCAAAGGTACAGCCCTAGGGCTGGATAGAGGTTGAAAATGTCTCCTCTGAGAACTTACAGCCACTGCCTGTCCGTCATGTGGGTCTGGGGAACTGAATTATACTCTGAAAGACCCTGGAAACAGCAAGCTGAGAATGAACCCAGGTCTGTGTGCACTTAACAAGGACAAACCCTCTGGAGGAGTGCCCCCTCTAACTGAGCCTTGGAGAGTTCCTTCAGGTGGAGTTGGGCACATCTCATGATAAAAATTTACATACTGTACGGAAAAAGAGGCACCATGAGCGAGAGTCATCAGACACAAAACATGGGAGGTCAAGACCTGCAAACATTGTGGATATCAGAATGATCAGATGGGGGTATAAAATACTTAGTTTATTTGGGAAAAGGATAAAATAGGAGGAATATGAAAACGTGAGTGCAATCAAATTACCAGGAAGTTGGAACAAGAACCAACTAGAACTTTGAGAAATGACACAGTTGATGTTCAGAGCTTAGTATAAGGACTAAACAAATACCAGATGAAACATAGCTGCAGAGAGGATTGGTGCACTGAAAGACATCTAAAGGGGGAAAAAAAGTTTTGTGGGGTGCTCCCCTTAGCTGCCCAGGAGCGCCACTTGCAGGTCCTGATTGGGTCCATCTGGAAGGAAGAGCTGGGTATTATTTTTAACATTGTCCAGAGAGGATCCTCCTGTGCATGAACGTTTGAAAAATCACTTCCCTGGAGTCTATTTATAATCTCCAGAGCACCACATGAGTTATGTTGCCTGACAGCCAGGCTGCTGCTGGTGACCTCCAAACCCTGCTTTTATTATGCTTTCCTGTTAAGGAAACATGTTGCACATTCTCCGTGTGTGTGTGTGTGTGTGTGTGTCTTGTTAGCAGTCATGTATAGAGCTGACATACGATACCGTGACTATATTGTATGTGTTTAAAATGTTAAGAAATTGGAAGGTGTGTCTGGCGCCTGGGTGGCTCAGTCGGTTAAGCATCTGCCTTCGGCTCAGGTCATGATCTCAGGGTCCGGGGATCGAGTCCCGCGTTGCGCTCCCTGCTCAGCGGGAAGCCTGCTTCTCCCTCTGCCTCTGCCGCTCCCCCTGCTTTGTGTTCTTTCTCTCTCTCTGACAAATAAATAAAATCTCTAAAAAATTGGAAGGTGTGGAATTAATATTTTAAAATTACTAGTTTACGTATTCACGGCCGCCCAAATATTTTTGCTCTCGCTAAAAATATTTTCTTACGCAGACATCATCAAATACTTTTGGAAACTCTTGGTGTAGCCCTCCGTGAGAGTCTAGCTTTGACATTCTTTGTGCTGGGCCGTCAGAGCTGGCAAAGACCTAAGGGAAGCCCAGAGAGCCAAACGAGAGAAGTGTGTCATCGGCTCCATTTAACCCCGCTGCTCATTTTCCAGACCCACCCTTCGTAGGCAGAGGCATTTGTTGGCATTTGCTTGAGCTCACATTGTTCAATCTTCAGTCCGTGGTTTCTGAGCAGGAGCCTTTTTTAGGAAGCCGTTTTGTGCGGGCTGGTTGAATCGCAGTCTGGGAATATCCCCGGGAGGCCATCTGCCTGGGCTGCACTACGCCGAGTGGCCAGGAGAGGGCGCCTGTGCCGCCCTTTCAGCATCTGGGGTTGCCGAGAGGCACTAGAAAAGCTTGATTTCTTCTCCTCTTCCTCCTCCCCTTCCCTCATCTTGTTACTCTTCCTTTTCCTCCTTCTCCCTTCCCTCCTCCTTCAAGACAGAAGCATAACCAGAAGCTCTGGCATTTTCTTCCTGTGCCCCAGAGAAACACCTTGTCTACTCCTCTGTGCTCACCCCTCCTTGAGACTCTAGTCATTTCCTGAGAGGCCTACCCTGAAGGCTCAGCCCCCCAGGATGCGCCTCTGCCCCTCACTGGAGTCCCATCCACCTTCCTCTAGCTTCTTGGCTCCTCCTTTCTTCCTGCTTTCCAGCTCCAGTTGGCCCCAGCTCACACCCCTAAGCCCCCATAGCTGGTGATTTCCTCAGGAGCTCGCTCAGTCCCCCCGTGTGCTAAGCTGTCCCTCTGCTGTCAGACCCACCCAGGTCCTGCCTTTGATGAGCATATGGCCGCAGCAGCTGCCCTCTGCTGAGGGCCTAGTATGCGGCCATTTTATCTGTCTTTTTAAACTGAATCAAACTTTATGTTACTTTGGGGTTTTAGGGTTTTTTTTTTCCTTTGAGGTTTTCTGAAGCAACTTACTAAATTTACAAAAGTCATAGGTGCTTATTATGAAAGAAAGAACAAGATACGAATCAGTTTGTGCTCATCTGTGCTTGATTGAAAACCCAGCTGGTAAATCTTAATTAACCTAAATCAAAAGGATGTTTATTTTTTATTTATTTATTTATTTGTTTATTTATTTATTTATTTATTTATTTATTTATTAAAGATTTTATTTATTTATTTGAGACAGAGAGAATGAGAGAGACAGAGAGCACATGAGAGGGGGGAGGGGCAGAGGGAGAAGCAGGCTCCCTGCCGAGCAGGGAACCCGATGCGGGACTCGATCCCGGGACTCCAGGATCATGACCTGAGCCGAAGGCAATCGCTTAACCAACTGAGCCACCCAGGCGCCCCCAAAAGGATGTTTATTGTTGGGGCTCCTGGGTGGCTCAGTCGGTTAAGCGTCTGCCTTCAGCTCAGGTCATGATCCCAGGGTCCTGGGATCAAGCCCCACGTCAGGCTCCCAGCTCAGCAGGGAGTCTGCTTGGGATTCTCTCTCTCCCTCTCCCTCTGCTCGTGTGCTCTCTCTCTCAAATAAATAAATTTAATTTAATTTAAAAAGGATATTTATTGTTGGTGGAGGAAGGTGGCTCTGTGGTTGGTTTGGTGGCTTGGTGGTGTCATTAGGGACCTGAGACTCTTTCTGTCTCTTCCATCTTTGTGTTTAGGCAGTAACTCTCTCAAGGCTTCAGAGGGCTGCTGGAGCTCCAGACATCATGCCTTTATACCGCAGTGTATAAGGAGGGAGTGTGTGTATGTGTGTATGAGGGATGGGGGAGGGGGCTGGGAAATGAGTGTGCTCTTCAAGTAGAAGAGTCTTTTCCCACAAGCCCCCAGGAGACTTCCTTCACTGTTCATTGGCCAGAATCGAGTTGCATACCACCACTTGCTGTATAGGAGGTCAGGGGGGTGAATATCGCCTCCAGACTCTAATGGCAGGGGAGGATATTGTTAATAAGACAGTAGAGAACAGTATACCGTAGGGGCGCCTGGCTGGCTCAGTAGAGCATGCAACTCTTGATCTCAGGGTTGTAAGTTCAAGCCCTACATGGACTGTAGAGATTACTTAAAAACGAAAAAGAAATCTTTAAAAAAAAAAAAAAGAATAATATAAAGTAGCCTTAATGATCATGAGCACTAAGGCTTAAGCATTAACAGTACTTTAATGGATGAAAAAACTGAGCAGAGCTGTCAGTTCATGCAAAGCCCTGAATGTGCCAACTTCCCTACAAGCCAGGAAGAATGATCTCCATTTTGAGAAAGAGGAACTGGAGATGCCAAGAGGTTGAGAAATTCACCCAAGGTCACAGCAAGTTAGTAGCAGAGCCAGGACTTGAATCCAGGACCCCCGCTCCAGAGCACCCCTTGCCTCTTTATGAGCTGCTTCCCTTGTGCCTCCGAAATTCCCAGATGCCGCCTGTACTAAGTCAAGGTGGTCTCTCCAGTTATTGGTGGGGACCAGAGGTGGGATTATTCTCTGGAACAAGGACATGTTTGTATAATCCACTCACTCAACAAATCCTTGCTTAGTGCCTGCTGTATGCCAGGAACTATTCTAGGAGGTTTGATTAACTCAGCAGTCACCAAAACAGACAAAAATCCCCTGCTCTCATGGAGCTCACATTTGAGGATATTGATTACCCACCTGGTGACTCCAGGGCCCCGAGAGGTCCTTCTTCCCCACAGTCCTACCCAAATTCCCATGCTGAATCTTGGTGGTCCAGTTTAGGTCACATCCCCATCTTTGAGCCAGTCACTGTAGCCTGAGGAATGGAGCCTGATCGGCCAGTCTGAAGGGCAGGGTTTGCCACTACCGAATCCTTTGGACCCAGTGTGGGGGACCTGGGATTCCCCCAGATGCTTAGTGGACAGAACCGATTGTGTCCCCTCTGGTCCCCTCCAGAGGCAATGATAGAGGATGGGTGCCTGTCCGGGGGAGGAAGCTCCTGCCTGCTTTGAGGCACCACACATCTCCTAACACCCAGAGCAGTGTTGGGGTGGGCTTGTAGCGGGCTGGAATGCCTCCAGGAAAGGGCATCCTGGGGAGGGACTGGCTTGAAGCTATTTACTCTTTTTTTTTTTTTTTAAGATTTTATTTATTTGCGAGAGAGAGAATGAGAGACAGAGAGCACGAGAGGGAGGAGGGTCAGAGGGAGAAGCGGACTCCCCGCCGAGCAGGGAGCCCGATGCGGGACTCGATCCCGGGACTCCAGGATCATGACCTGAGCCGAAGGCAGTCGCTCAACCAACTGAGCCACCCAGGCGCCCGAAGCTCTTTACTCTTTATCATAATTTCTTAACTGATGATAACAGTTTTCATTCATTACGCTTTCTATGATCTCAACAAATGATATTAACTACTTTTTTAGGGAGTTTATATGATTGTCGTGGTTTTATGAGTGGGGAAGTATCTCAGAGCGAGGAGCAAGTTCCCTGAGGCAACACAGAATGAGAAATCAGCTTCCAGATTCCTCTTACATTTAATTATTATTTTATTTTTTGCATATTATTTATTGTACAATATCTATACAATGCAATGTACCAATCTAAAAGGTGTAGTTTAAGGGTGCCTGCGTGGCTCAGTCCGTTGAGCATCCAGCTCTTGATTTTGGCTCAGGTCATGATCTTGGGGTCGCGGGATTGAGCCCTGCATTGGGCTCTGTGCTCAGCGTGGAGTCTGCTTAGGGTTCTCTCCCTCTGCCCTCACCCCTCTCCGCCACTTGTGCGTGTGCTTTCTCTCTCTCTGAGGAAAATAAAATGTCTAGTTTAATGAGTACTGATAAATGCCTAGACCCATGTAACCAACTTCCACGATCTAAAACATTTCCATCACTCCTGGGGGTTCCTTCCTTTCCTGTTCTGTCACCTGTGTGACCTCTCTCACTACAGATCAGTTTTACCTGTTGTTAAGCTTCATATAAATGGAATCATGCAATATTAACTTAATGTCTAGCCTTTGTTCACATGATGCTTTAGAGATATTTCTGCTGCATGTATTAATAGTTCGTTTCTTTTACTGCTCTTAGTAGGTATTCTTTTATTCCAACATATGAACATGCTATACTTGGTTTATCTACTCTCAATGAGGGACATTTGGACATTTGGGTGTCCTTTTTGTTGTTGTTGTTATTACCAGTAAGGCTACTGTAAACATTCTTTTTTTTTTTAAAGATTTTATTTATTTAGTTTAGAGACAGAGCACAAGAGGGAGAAGCAGACTCCCTGCTGAGCAGGGAGCCCGATGCGGGACTCGATCCCGGGACTCCAGGATCATGACCTGAGCCGAAGGCAGTTGCTTAACCAACTGAGCCACCCAGGCGCCCCTACTGTAAACATTCTTGTACAGGTCTATGTAGGAGTATGTTTTCATTTATTTTGGGTGAATACCTAGGAGTGAGATGTCGGAGTTATATGATAAAGAGAAAGGTATTCTTTTTTTAAAAATTTTATTTAAAGATTTTTATTTACTTATTTGAGAGAGAGAGGGAGAAAGCAAGGAGAGGAAGAAGAGAGAGAGGGACAGACAGACTCTATGCCGAGTGCCAAGCCAGATGCAGGGTTGATCCGATGACTCACATCATGACCTGAGCCAAAACCAAGAGTCAGATGCTCAACTGACTGAGCACCCAAGCACCCCAAAGATAAAGGTAGTCTTAATTTTATAAGAAACCGCCAAAGATGGGACGCCTGGGTGGCTCAGTCGGTTAAGCGGCTGCCTTCGGCCCAGGTCATGATCCCTGGGTCCTGGAATCGAGTCCCACATCGGGCTCTTTGCTCAGCAGGGAGCCTGCCTCTTCCTCTCTCTCCCTCTGCTTGTGCTCTCTGTCAAATAAATAAAATCTTAAAAAAACAAAAACAAAACCGCCAAAGAGTTTTCCAGTGTGGGTCTAGTTGCTCCACATCCTTGCCAATAATCATTGTTTTCAGTTTAATTTTAGCCATTCCGGTTGGTGTAAAATGGCAACTCAATTGCTTTTTTCTGATGAATTGTAATGTTGAGTACTTTTTCATATGATAATAAACATTTATTATCTCACACAGTTCCTGAGAATCAGGAATTTAGGAGTGGCCTTGTTGAGTGGCTCTGGCGCAGTCTCTCAAACAGAAAGCTCGCCAGGTGCTGAGAGGTCTGCTTCCTGGCTGACTCATTGACCTGGTCATTGGTAGGTCTCAGTTTTTCACTTGCTGTTGGGCCAAGAGCTCAGTTGCTCTGCCCATGGACCTCTCCTTAGGGCTACTCATGATCTGGCAGCTGGCTTCCCCCAAAGAGAGTGATCTAAGAGTGAAAATGACTAAGACTGAAGACTATGCAACTCTAGCATAATGTGGGAAAGGACTACATAAGGCTGTAAATGCCAGGAGACAGGGATTATCGGGGGATATCTTGGAGGCTGGCAACCACAATTCTATTGCTACCACGAATTAAAGTTATTTAGTTTTTTAAAGAATATTAAATCAGTCTTGTATTCCTGGATAAATGCCATTTGGTCATGGTGTGTGATCCTTTTTATATATTGGTGGCTTTGATTTGCCAATATTTTCCTAAAAAAAAATTTTTTTTAATACCTGTAGTCACGAGTGATATATTATGTAATATTATTTTCTTGTAATGTGTTTGACAGGTTTTAATATCATGGGTTTGCTGACCCCATTAAACAATTGGGAAAATGTTCCCTCATTCTCTACTTTCTGCAAGATTTTGTATAAAATTGGAATGATTTCCTCCCTAAATATTTGATGTAAATGTCCATCTGGGCTTTCAGTTTTCTTTAAGGGAAGGTTTTTAATAATATTCAATTTTCTATCTTTGGAAAGGAATTTTATATGCCGTCAGGATGGACTAAGATCGAAATGGATTTTAAAAGTGCACTGTTATAAGATTGAAATTCTGCTTTTCTCTCTTAAAAAAAAAAAAAGTTTTCTTGGATTGTTGGTCTGTTCTTGATAAGAAAATGTAAACAAAGTTTTTTTTTTTTTCTCTTTTGACTGCCCGGAAAACCGAAACTTATGTTTTGTCTTTATCAGGTCCTTGATTACTTAAAGTTAAAACTTCTCAATATTAAAGGAGCTAAGTTTTTTTTTTTTTTTAAAGATTTTATTTATTTATTTGAGAGAGAGAATGAGACAGAGAGAGAGCATGAGAGGGGGGTGGGTCAGAGTGAGAAGCAGACTCCCTGCTGAGCAGGGAGCCTGATGCGGGACTCGATCCCAGGCCTCCAGGATCATGACCTGAGCCGAAGGCAGTTGCCCAACCAACTGAGCCACCCAGGCGCCCCTAAAGGAGCTAAGTTTTGCTAACAGCTATATAACCCTACATATTTGCCTTTGGAATCTCTTATTGCCACCTTGGTTGAATAAATAATTAAGTTTTAAGTTTCATCATGATCTATAATATTATTTAGGCATGTGCTTTATAACTTTAGGAGGTTTTTTAACAAACTGCCCCAAGATTTAAATTGTAAACGAAGTCTCTTTGACTGATTAGGCTTGTTTATTTGGTATGCTATGTTCTGGTATAAGGCCATCACTTAAGACTATGATTATTGAAGTGTTAGGTGTCACAGAAATAACTGGATTTTCTTGTCAGCTGTATTATAATAGACTCTAATCAGATCTTTAAAAACAAAACAAAACAAAAAAAACCATTCAATTTTCTTAGTGCTTATAGGACTATTCAGATTTTCTACTTCTTTGTATCAGTTTTCATAAATTATGTGTTTTAACATATATAGGATTCATATAAGTTGTTGAATTTGTTGTCATAAAGTATTTCATAATATTTTTTTAGTACTCTTCTAGAGATTTTATTTTTTTAAGTAATCTCTACACCCAACATGGGGATCTAGCTCATGACCCTGAGATGAAGAGTTGCACACTCTGCTGACTGAGCTGACTCTGCCCCTCCTGTTGTATTCTTTTAATAATTGTAGGATCTGTAGTAATGTCTCCTCTTTCATTCCGGATAGTGGTAATTTATGTTTTATTTTTTCTTTATTCTTGATCACTAGTCCTGCTAGTGGTTTATCAGTATATGTTTCAAAGAATCACCTTCGACCTTGTTATTTTCCTCTCATTTGTCTGTTTTCAATTTCATTGATTTCTTTTCTTTCTTTTTTTTTTTTTTTGAGAGAGAGAGTGTGGGTGTGCATGCGTGCATGCAAGTGGAAGGAAGAACAGAGGGAGAGGGAGAGAGAGAATTAAAGATTAAGTAAATAAAATCTAAATAAAAACTAAAGATTAAACAAATAAAATCTTCTTTTTTTTTTTTTAAGATTTTATTTATTTGGCAGAGAGAGACACAGCGAGAGAGGGAACACAAGCAGGGGGAGTGGGAGGGGAAGAAGCAGGCCTTCCGCTGAGCAAGGAGCCTGATGTGGGGCTTGATCCCAGGACGCTGGGATCACGACCTGAGCCAACGTGGGGCTCGATCCCAGGACCCTGAGACCATGACCTGAGCCGAAGGCAGACGCTTAACGACTGAGCCACCCAGGCTCCCCAATAAATAAAATCTTTAAAAAAAAAAAGAGTCGGACGCTTAACTGACTGAGCCAGTTAAGTTTTCTTAACTATTTTCTATTTCATCGATTTCTGCTCTTATCCTTACTTTCTTCTATCTATTTATGTTGGGTTTAATTTGCTCCTTTTTAATAAGATAGAACCTTAGATTATTGCTTTTAAACTTTTTTTTTAATTTTTAAAAAGATTTTATTTATTTATTTGACACAGAGTGAGAGCACAAGCAGGGGGAGTGGCAGGCAGAGGGAGAGGGAGAAGCAGCAGGGAGCCCGATGTGGGGATCGATCCCAGGACCCTGAGATCATGACCTTAGCTGAAGGCAGTTGCTTAACTGACTGAGCCACCCAGGTGCCTACTTTCTTCTTTTTTATATATTTAAATATAAATTTCCCTCTCAGTGTTACTTTATTTTATTATTATTATTATTATTTTTCAAGATTTTATTTATTCATTTATTTGAGAGAGAGAGCACATGAGATGGAGGAGGGTCAGAGGGAGAAGCAGACTCCCTGCCGAGCAGGGAGCCCGATGCGGGACTCAATCCTGGGACTCCAGGATCATGACCTGAGCCGAAGGCAGTTGCTTAACCAACTGAGCCACCCAGGCGCCCTTATTATTATTATTTTTTAAGTAGGCTCTGTGCCCAAGGTGGGGCTGGAACTCATGACCCCAAGATCGAGTGTTGCATGCTGTACTGACTGAGCCAGCCAGGTACCTCTCTAAGCACTACTTTAGATGCATCCAACAGAATTTTATGTGTTGTGTCTACATTGTCATTCAGTTCTGTATATTTTCTAGTTTTTGTGTGATGTCTTCTTTGACCCATGGGTTTTTCAGACGTGTGTTGTCTAATTTCCAAATATTGGGGCCTTTTTAGATTTCTTATTGTTACTGATTTCTAATTTAATTCCATTATGAACAACAATAGTGCACATGGTAGAAAAATTTACGTGGTAAAAAAGGATTGAATATGGTGGAAAGTACATATTTCCCATCCTTGTCTGCCTGCCTTCCCATCTGCCTGTCTTCCTTCTTTTCTTTGTTCATTAAGAAATATTTGCTGAGGGGCGCCTGGGTGGCTCAGTCGTTAAGCGTCTGCCTTCGGCTCAGGTCATGATCCCAGGGTGCTGGGATCGAGTCCCGCATCGGGCTCTCTGCTCTGCGGGAAGCCTGCTTCTCCCTCTCCCACTTCCCCTGCTTGTGTTCCCTCTCTCGCTGTGTCTCTCTGTCAAATAAATAAATACAATCTTAAAAAAAAAAAAAAGAAAAATATTTGCTGAATGCCTACTTGCCAGGCACTAGGGCTATATCTGTTTAGTAAGAGACCCAAGTCTCTGCTGTCCCTATAGAATTGAGATTCTCCTGATAGAAGAAAGATACTAAACAAGTTAAGAAAGTGAAATATATTCTCTGTCAGGTGGCAATAAGGAAAGAATGAAGCAAGGAAGAAGGATTAGGTGTAATGGGAGAAGGTAAATGCTATATGAGGTTGGGTTTAGGAAGGCCTCTCTGAGGAGGTGAGTGTTTGATTAGAGACTTGAGTAAAGTAAGGGAGTGTGGATATTTGGAGAAGTGTGTTTCAGGCATAAGGCATAGTAAGTGCAAAGGCCCTGAGGCCAGAGCATACCTACTGGGTTTCAGGAACAATGTGGAGGCTTATGTAGCTGGGCCAGAGGGTGAATGGAAGAGTAGGAGGTCAGAGGTCAGAGAGGGAGCCACCAGAGGTCACCCTGAGCCACCTTCTAGAGGTATTCTGTGCATAATCAAGATAGTCTAGGTATGTATGTGTTTAATTTACATAAATGGCAGTATATTAATTCACTCTGTTTTGTGCCCAATTTTTTTCTTCTTTACAGCATACCTTGAAAATCCATCCCACATTCTTTTTCATAGCAGTTAGTACATAGTGTGAATGTACCAGGGCCCTGTTGGTGGACTTTTAAGTTATTTCTGGGTTATGCTTATCCAAAGGATGCTGCCATCAGTATTCCAGTTTATGTGGCACTTGGCAGGCAGCCTTTGCACCAAGGTACGTACTGCCCCTACATCCACCCCACCCCCGCATGGAAGGTTTTAAGGGACTCCTTTCCAGATCTCCAGTTTCACCTGACTTGCCTGAGGAATCTGCTGGGTTTTCCTTCTTTTCTTCCCTTTCCAGTGGCTCTACTCTCTGGAAAAGATATGGGGGAGATCAAGTATGAAAAGAAATCTCTTCTTCTTTTCTAGTCATATGATGATGCATTGCTGCACGTGTAAAAACCTCAAGAATCACAAAAGAACAATTTGAAATGTCGATGACAGAAACACATTTTCCAGCCCACCTTATTAAGGCATGCGACTCTGGTCAAAAAAATTGGGGGGGCAAGGGTGCCCAGCTGGCTCAGTCGGTAGGGCATGTAGCTCTTGATCTCAAGGTTGTGAGTTCAAGCCCCATGTTGGGTGTGGAGCCTACTTGAAAAATAAATAAATAAATAAATAAGTTTTTAATGACTGGAAGTTTGTACCTTTTGACCCCCCTTCACCCCTAAAAATTTACTCTTTATATTTTAATAATTATGCATTAAATTGTGTAATAACGCTGTTTTGATCACTGATTTACTAATAGTAATTATAAGGATAACTCAGTCTGAGAGAAAAATTTTCGCTAAGATCACAGTTTGATTCTAATTTATAAACATATTTTTGTTTCAGAGAAATATAATAGGACATTTGAGCATAAAAATACGTTAGTATAAAATTTTGTCGAGAAAGCAGAACGTGGATTGAACTTTCAAGAATAAGGAGCCATGCAAGCACAGTTAAGGAAGAGCTGATTGGCGCATCCTTAAGATGACCGATGGTGGCGGGGCGCCTGGGTGGCTCAGTCGTTAAGCGTCTGCCTTCGGCTCAGGTCATGATCCCAGGGTCCTGGGATCGAGTCCCACATCGGGCTCCCTGCTCTGCGGGGAGCCTGCTTCTCCCTCTCCCACTCCCCCTGCTTGTGTTCCTGCTCTCACTATGTCTCTCTCTGTCAAATAAATAAATAAAAAATCTTGGGACGCCTGGGTGGCTCAGTCTGTTAAACGGCTGCCTTTGGCCCAGGTCATGATCCCAGGGTTCTGGGATCGAGTCCCACATCGGGCTCCTCGCTCAGCGGGGAGCCTGCTTCTCCCTCTCTGTCCCTCTGCTTGTGCTCTCTCTGTCAAATAAAATCTTTAAAAAAAAAAAATAATAATAATAATAATAATAAGTAAGTAAATAAATAAATAAATCTTTAAAAAAAAAAGGTGACCGATGGTGGCTGTTACGTTTCTGGTGGCTCATTAGTCCTTTGCATATGCTAAAAGTAACAATGCAGCAGATTTGTTTTAAAATGTCAATATCTCTCATATGCCAGTTCATGCTCTTTGCAATTATTTTGACTTAGGGTGGAAAAATGGATGTGACAATTTCAAAGTTTATAAAGAGTATGTTTAGTTTTTTTGAAAATTTGGTAAGAGTATATAGGAGCAACAAGATATGAAGGACATTAATTTGGCTACCATGCAAGGGTATCTCCCTGTAATTATTCCTGGGTGTGGGTCTCTGGGAATGTGAGCTGTGTTATCGCTGCTTTCCACCTGGAGTCACCTCCTCATCTAGCAGCAAGGTCCCCTCCCCTTGCCCACACACAGGACTAGGCTGCTTGTTGATCTCTTCCAGTTCGAGAGGTGGAAATCAATTTCTCGTTTGTAGTTTTAATTTGTACTTCCTTGCAAACAAAGTTGTATGTCTTCTCATCTCTTTAAGAGCCATTTGAATTTTTCAGTAATCACTCTAAAATCTTGGCCCATTTTTCTAGCAAGTTCTTGGGATCTTTGTCTAATTAATTTATAGGAGCTCAGGGTGCCTGGGTGGTTCATTTGGTTAAGCATCTGCCTTCGGCTCAGGTCATGATCCCAGGGTCCTGGGGTCGAGTCCTGCGTCGGGCTCCCTGCTCAGCGGGGAGCCTGCTTCTCCCTCTCCCTCTGCCCTTCCCCCTGCTTGTACTCTCTCTCAAATGAATAAATAAAAATCTTTAAAAAAATAATTTACAGGGGCGCCTGGGTGGCTCAGTTGGTTAAGCGACTGCCTTCGGCTCAGGTCATGATCCTGGAGTCCCTGGATCGAGTCCCGCATCGGGCTCCCTGCTCGGCAGGGAGTCTGCTTCTCCCTCTCCCACTCCCCGTTTGTGTTCCCTCTCTCGCTGTGTCTTTCTCTGTCAAATAAATAAATAAAATCTTTAAAAAAAAAAATAAAAAAATAAAAAAAAAATAAAAAAATAAAAAAATAATTTACAGGGGGGTACCTGGGTGGCTCAGTTGGTTAAGCGACTGCCTTCAGCTCAGGTCATGATCCTGGAGTCCCGGTATCGAGTCCCGCATCGGGCTCCCTGCTCAATAGGGAGTCTGCTGCTCCCTCTGACCCTCCCCCCTCTCATGCTCTCTATCTCATTCTCTCTCTCAAATAAATAAATAAAATCTTTAAAAAAAAATAATAATTTACAGGAACTCTTTCTGTGAGAAAATTAGCAAATCTTTTCTTCCAACATTGTCATTTGACTTTGTTTATTGTGTTTTTGTTTTTTAGCATGTAAAACCTTTTTTTTTTTTAACCTTAGTCAAATCCATTCATTTTTTCTCTTATTACCTTTAGGTTTTGTGGCATAGTTAGAAAAAATTCTAGATTATAAATGATTTCTCTTATGTTTTCTTAAGGATTTTATTTGAGAGAGCAAGAGGGAGAGACAGCACGAGCAGGAGGGGCAGAAGGAGATGGAAAGAGAGAATCTTAAGCAGACTCCACACTGAGTGTGGAGCCCAACTCCTAGGCTTGATCCTAGGACCCTGAGATCATGACCTGAGCTGAAACCAAGAGTTGGATGCTTAACCAGCTGCACCACCCGGGTGCCCCTCTTCTAGTAGTTTTATAGTCCTGTTTTTGTACATGTTTAAGTCTTTGATGCATCTGCAGTTTATTTGGAGTACTGGGTGTGAGGTAGGGATCCTTCTTATCTTCTCTTGCAGTTGGCTGTCCACTTGTTCCAACAGCATTGATTGAATAATGTGTCTTTTTCTCACCGAGCTGATACATTTTTATATCTCAGACTTTTCACTTTTGGTCTCATTCTTTCAACATACCTCCCATGAACAATTTTTTATTCCATGCTCAGTGCTTGGTGCCTGGGACGCAGGAGTGAAACAAATCCTGTCCCGACCTGGATTATGCATCTTTATCTCATTCATCCATCTAGTACTTCCTGGAATCTCTTCCTTGTTGGGTCCTGTGCTAGGTAGTGGTCCCTAGACAAGTGGTCAGTGCTAGGCTGGGGGAGCCTTGAGGGGAGGGTCTTTAGTCAGTATGGGGCTTGGGGAGGGCCTCTAGGAGAAGCTGATGGCTCAGAGCTCAAGGAAGAGTGAGCCAGACAAAGTGGAAAGATGGAGGCATAGGTAATAGCATGTGCCAGGGTCGAGGGGTAACAGGGAATTTACGGGAGGCTGGCATAGCTGAAAAGTAGATGGTGGGGAAGAATGAAGCGGGGGAAATCGGAGGGGTGGACGAACCATGAGAGGCGATGGACTCTGAAAAACAAACTGAGGGTTATAGAGGGGAGGGGGGTGGGAGGATGGGTTAGCCTGGTGGTGGGTATTGAGGAGGGCACATTCTGCATGGAGCACCGGGTGTTATGCACAAACAATGAATCATGGAACACTTCATCTAGAACTAATGATGTAATGTATGGGAATTAAAAAAAAAAAAAAAAAGTAGATGGTGGGACCGGAAGTGGCAAGAGAAGAGCCCGGATGGCTGTTCGGGGACAGAGCACTCTGGGCCATGTTAACACATTTAGACTTGATCCAGAGGGCAGCGAGGACCCTGTGTCATGGTCACAAAGGAAACTGAGGACAAAAAGGAATTAAAGGGAAATTGCTTTACTGTTTTTCAGAGACAGTTGCTCTTGCCCTGTGCAGAAGACCTACCCGTGTTTGTCCTTCGAGCCTTTTTGTTGGGTTGTTGGCGCCCTGTTCTACAGACACCCAGTCACACGTGCGTGCTTCTAGGCGTTTCCCCTGCCGGGCTGCCTGCAACTCCTGTCTCTTGCTGTTTGTCAAGAAGGGGTGATGACCCCACCCTGGGCTCCTCCCCCAGCTCTTATTTGCAAGCAACAGAATCCCGCTGTACTGGGCAGATGCCTAAACACTCTGGAAGTATCTGGCTTCAAGCTCAGCTTGATTCAGGAACTCAGACAATGCCTGGAAGTCATAGTCCCATCCCTGGGCCCTGTGTTTCTCTGTGCTGTCTTCTTTCTCAGGCAAGCTCTGTCTTTTTGGGGGACAAGATGGCCTCAGTAGCTCCAGGTTCACATCCTGTTCACTAAGCAACCCCAAAGGAAGGAGAGGACGACCTCTTTTCTGACATTCCAGGAAAAATCCCAGGGCTGAATGCCAGCACCTAAAGTTGGGGGTGGGGGTGGCCTTCCCTGAACAAGGTGGAGGAACAGCGAGGGATGGGCTTCCCCCAAAGAGAGGCAGTTTCCAGAGAAAGGGGAATGGATGCTGGGCCAGCAAACCCAGCAAATATCCACTGCACCGTGGCTTTGGAGGGAGAGAGGGGAAGGGTCCCTGTGTTCCTGAAGAGGGGAGTAGGGTGTGGAAGCCACTGAGATGATCTTGGCCCAGTCTTTCCTAGCTCCTGGGATGACCGAGGCTCACAGTCAGGAAGAGCCCCTTTCTGTACCTCATGGAAAGGTGTGGTTTCACCCCCAGCAAATCCGTGCAGGGTCACTGAGGCTCAAGTCCAAGGTCTAGCAGACTCTTGACCTCTGTGCATTGGCCACCAGCCCCATGCTGGAGGGGCAAGCCTGTTTTCAATATGGTACCCCACCCCCAGCTGTTCCTGGAGTGCCCCTGTTTCACCCTCTGAAGTCTCCACGGTCAGAGCAGGAGGAGTCCTGGAGGTCCTCAGCTTATCCCCACTCTCAGAGTGACCTGGTGCCTGCTCTGCTAGTCTTTCCGCTCGGCTGCCTCTCGTCACCCCCTGCCCCCTCCACGGGTGCCCAGGCCGGCCTCCCTTCTGGATCAGTCACCTTGCCGCCATCTGCATCCGCTAGGCCTGTGGATTTCCTCCCCTTCGCTTCCCTCTTTTTCCCCTGTGTTCTTGTGGCTTCTAGCTTCTTTCTACCCAACCGCCATTTTTGAGGGCTTGAGGAGAAGGCAGAGTGTTCAATCTAACAGGCTCGACCAGGAATCCTGGATTCCGGGTGGCTTGTTTGTTGATTTTTTTTTTTTTTTTTTTAACGACCCCCTGTTTAAAAGGTAGTAAGTTCACATGTCTTAAGGGTCAAAAGAGAATGTAGGGTAAAGTCTCTCTCCACTTCTGTGCCCCGGGTACCCTGTTCCCCTCCAGGGAGGCAAACCACTCTTATCTTGTGTGTTTTCTGGAAAAAACAAAAACGAAAACTGCGTTTCTAAGCAAGTGCTAATATGCACCCACCCCCACCCTGCCTGTTTTCCCTGAGTGTAGCAGTCTACCCCATGCTAGACCTCACTGCTTTTCACTGACCTCGTTATCCGCGAGAGAACACCGATCAGCACATAAAAAACTTCCTTACTCTTTCGTTCAGCTGCTCACAGAATTATTGTAATTTAGGAGGCCGTCGGTCTTGTAGGGTCTCTGCTAGCTTTTTTTTTTTTTTTTATTGTTACTATAAACAATGCTGCAGGACTAACGTGCCAGGCAAGCCTTTGCCACTTGCGCGGGTAAATCTGGCATCCATTCCCAGCAGCAGAATTACTGACTCAAGGGTGTGCAGCATGCTTACCCTGGCAGCAGCGAGTGGGAGAGGGTCCCCGTCCTCACTGACTCACCACCTGGAGGCTATTTCTTTTTTTATCTCTTTACCTCCAGCGAAGTTGAGATTTACAGAAAAGCTGTAAAACGGGTACAAAGCGTTCCTGCATCCCTTTCAGTCCGCCTCCCCCCATGATACATCTGTGTATAAACACAGAGCCATGAGCAAACCCGGGAAGCAAAAGAGGCTCAGTACTGTTACTGCAACGACAGACCTCATTCACGGTTTATCAGTTTTTCCACCAGGGTCCTTTTTCTGCTCCAGGGATTTTATCTAGCATCCCGTGTCGTATTTAGTTGTCATGTCTCCTTGGTCCCCTTTAATCTGTGACAGTGTCTCAGTCTTTGTCTTTCATGACCTTGACCCTTTCAGTTTTTAATTTTAATTCCAGTAGACTTAACATACAGTGTTGTATGAGTTTCAGGTGTACAATGTAGTGATTCAGCACTTCCATACATCGCCTGGTGCTCATCATAAGTGCACTCTTAACCCCCAGCACTCTTTTCATCCATCCCCCCACCCACCTCCCCTCTGGTCACCATTGGTGTGTTCTCTGTAGTTAAGAGTCTTTCTTGGTTTGTCTCTCTTTCTCTCTTCCTCTCGCTTTTTTTTCCTTTGCTCGTTTGTATCTTAAATTCCACATGAGTGAAATCAGATGGTATTTGTCTTTCTCTGACCGACTCATTTCACTTAACATTATACCGTCTAGATCCATCTATGTTGTTGCAAATGGCAAGATTTCATTCTTTTTTATGGCTGGATAATATTCCACTGTATATATACACCACATCTTTTTTTTTTATTTTTTAAATTAACTTATAATGTATTATTTGTTTCAGGGGTACAGGTCTGTGATTCATCAGTCTTACACAATTCACAGCGCTCACCATAGTACATACCCTCCCCAATGTCCATCACACAGCCACCCCATCCCTCCCACCCCCCTCCACTCCAGCAACCCTCAGTTTGTTTCCTGAGATTAAGAGTCTCTTATGGTTTATCTCCCTCTCTGGTTTTGTCTCGTTTTATTTTTCTCTCTCTTCCCCTATGATCCTCTGTCTTTTTTTTTTTTTTTTTTTAAGATTTTATTTATTTGACACAGAGAGAGATAGCGAGAGCAGGAACACAAGCAGGGAGAGTGGGAGAGGGAGAAGCAGGCTTCCCGCCAAGCAGGGAGCCCGATGTGGGACTCGATCCCAGGACCCTGGGATCATGACCTGAGCCGAAGGCAGACGCTTAACGACTGAGCCACCCAGGCGCCCGATCCTCTGTCTTGTTTCTCAAATTCCTCATATCAGTGAGATCATATGATACTTGTCTTTCTCTGATTGACTTATATCGCTTAGCATAATGCCCTCTAGTTCCATCCAGTTGCAAATGGCAAAATTTCATTTTTTGATGGCTGCATAATATTCCATTGTATATATGGACCACATCTTCTTTATCCATTCATCTCTTGATAAATACTTGGCTTCTTCCATAATTTGGCTATTGTAAATAATGCTGCCATAAACATCAGGGTGCATGTATCCTTTTGAATTAGTGTTTTTGTATTCTTTGGGTGAATACCTCAATAGTGCGATTACTGGATTGTTGGGTAGTTCTATTTTTAACTTTTTTTTTTTAAAGATTTTATTTATTTATTTGACAGAGACACAGCAAGAGAGGGAACACAAGCAGGGGGAGTAGGAGAGGGAGAAGCAGGCTTCCCTGCCGTGCAGGGAGCCCGATGTGGGGCTCGATCCCAGGACCCTGGGATCACGACCTGAGCCGAAGGCAGACGCTTAACGACTGAGCCACCCAGGCGCCCCTATTTTTAACTTTTTGAGGAGCCTCCAAACTCTTCTCCAGAGTGGCTGCACCAGTTTGCATTCCCACCAACAGTGCAAGAGGGTTCCCCTTTCTCCACATCCTCGTCAACACTTGTTACTTGTGTTTTTTATTTTAGCCACTCTGACAGGTGTGAGGTGATATCTCATTGTGGTTTTGATTTGCATTTCCCTGATGATGAGTGATGTTGAACATCTTTTCATATGTCTGTGGCTATCTGTAGGTCTTCTTTGGAGAAATGTCTGTTCATATATTCTGCCCATTTTTAATGGGATTATTTGGTTTTTGGCTGTTGAGTTATATAAGTTCTTTATGTATTTTGGATACTAACCCTATATCAGATATGTGATTTGCAAATATCTTCTCCCATTCTGTAGGTTGCCCTTTGGTGTTGTTGATTGTTTCCTTTGCTGTGCAGAAGCTTTTTACTTTGATGTGGTCCTGATAGTTTATTTTTGCTTTTATTTCCCTTGCCTCGGGAGACATATCCAGAAAAATGTTGCTATGGGACCTTGACCCTTTTGAAGAGTAGTGATTATTTTGTAGACTGTCCTTCAGTTTGAGTTTGTCTGATGCCTTCTCATGATGGGAAAGAGGTTCTGCACTTTTGGCGGGAATGCCTCGGGGATGATGCTGTGTCCTCCTCAGCGCACCACAGCAGGGCATCATGATGTCAGTTTGTCTTATTTCTGGTCATACTGCCTTTGGTCATGTGGTTAAGGTGGTGTCTGCTAGGTTTGTCCACGGTATTACTTTTTTCCCTTTGTGAGTTAATAAATACCTTGGGGAAGAGACCTTGAGACTATGCAGATATCTTGTTTCTCCTCAAACTTTTGCCCCCTAATTTTAGCATCCATAAGTGGATCTTTCCGTGGCAGTTTTTTTTTTTTTTTTAAAGATTTTATTTATTTATTTGACAGAGAGAGAGACAGCGAGAGAGGGAACACAAGCAGGGGTAGTGGGAGAGGGAGAAGCAGGCTTCCCCGCGGAGCAGGGAGCCCGATGCGGGGCTCGATCCCAGGACCCTGGGATCATGACCTGAGCTGAAGGCAGACGCTTAACGACTGAGCCACTCAGGCGCCCCTCCGTGGCAGTTTTATTGTAGTATTTGCCTGGTGTTGATTTCTGTTTCCCTCTTTCCTTCTCCATGTATTAATTGGAAGCCTGATGTAAGGAGAGCTGTCCATTCTTCTTGGAGGCTGTTTTCCCAGTCATCCTACTGGTGCGGGAAACAGGGCTTTTGGAAGTGGAGACTGGGTCTGAGTCCTGGCCTGGCCCCTCCCAAGGCTGTGGTCTTGGCAGTCCCAGGAGGAGAGAGGTCCCTTTGGATATTGCTCGTCTCCCAAGCCTCCAGGAGCACACCCTGTGTGTTTTCTGCCCTATTCCTCTACACCAGATGAAAGCTTTCAGTTTTGAAATTCAGCAGTCCCACCCTGAGCCTAATTAGAACAACAATGGCTGCTCTTTACTGAAACCCCCAGATGGAGCCAGGCAACAGTCTTGTTGGATCTCACATAACCCTGTGAGTGAGGATTATTATTAAACCCATTGTACAGGGCACCTGGGTAGCTCAGTCGGTTGAGCGTCCGACTTTATTTCGGCTCAGGTCATGATCTCAGGGTCGGGAGATCAACCGCCATGTCTGGCTCTGTGCTGGGTCTGGAGCCTGCTTAAGATTTAAGATTCTCTCTCTCCCTCTCCCTCTGCCCCCCACCTTAAAAAAAAAACAACCCCCCCCCAAACTACAATGTTATTAAACCCGTTTTATAAAGGAGGAAACTGAATCTTGGAGAGGGAGTGTTGCCATTACTCCAGCCTAGGAACCCCCGAATTCCACTAACTCGTAACCAGCATGTTCTTCTTTTTTTTAAGATTTTATTTATTTATTCATGAGAGACAGAGAGCGAGAGAGGCAGAGGGAGAAGCAGGCTCCCAAGGAGCAGAGAGCCCGATGCGGGACTCGATCCCAGGACCCTGGGATCATGACCTGAGCCGAAGGCAGACGCTTAACCATCTGAGCCCCCCAGGCGCCCCCCAGCATGTTCTTCTATATAAGGGACCCCAAGGGAGTGCTTCCCACCTTCATCTCAGGCCACGCAGGGAGGGGAGTCAGAAATCCAGGGACTCTTGAGGCCCCTATTCTTGGAGCCTTAGCATTGCACCCAGTTCTGCCTCCGTTCATGGGCAGGAGATTTCTCCCTCTGCTGGGCACCTGGCCGAGGCCAAGACAGCTGCTGAGTTCACCTGTTACATTTCCACATCCGCCTTACAGAGTTCTCATCATTTCTGAGGTCCACTGCATCATCAGGGGTCGCCTGAAAAAGAAAACATTCTGGCTCTTCTAACAAGAAAGGATTTTTCTCATCAACATTTTATTATGAACATTTTTGAACATACAGCAGCATTGAAAGAATTTTGTTTTATTTATTTTTTTAAAGATTTTATTTATTTATTTGACAGATAGCGAGAGCAGGAACACAAGCAGGGGGAGTGGGAGAGGGAGAAGCAGGCTTCCTGCTGAGCAGGGAGCCCGATGTGGGGCTCGATCCCAGGACCCTGGGATCATGACCTGAGCCTAAGGCAGACGCTTAACGAACTGAGCCACCCAGATGCCCCTCACTGAAAGAATTTTAAATTGAACATCCTCATACCCACCACAGAGATCTCCCACTAACATTTTACTGTGCTTGCTTTTTTTTTTTTTTAAAGATTTTATTTATTCATTTGAGACACAGAGATACAGAGAGAGAGAGTGAGCGTGAGGAGGGGGAGAGGCAGAGGGAGAGGGAGAAGCAGGCTCCCTGCTGAGCCAGGAGCCCGAAGTGGGTCTCAATCCCAGGACCCTGGGATTATGACCTGAGCCGAAGGCAGATGCTTAATCATCTGGGCCACCCAGGCGCCTCTTCTGTGCTTGCTTTATCACCCTTCAGTGCATTGGTCCATCCCACTATCCATCCATTGATCCATCTTATTTTTTAAATTATTTTAGTTTTTATTTTTTTAAAGATTTTATTGATCCATTTGACAGAGAGAGACACAGAGAGAGAGGGAACACAAGCAGGGGTAGTGGGAGAAGGAGAAGCAGGCTTCCCACCGAGCAGGGAGCCCGATGCGGGGCTCGATCCCAGGATCCTGGGATCATGACCTGAGCTAAAGGCAGACGCTTAATGACTGAGCCACCCAGGTGCCCCAGTCCATCTTATTTTTGCTGCATTTCAAAATAAATTAGGCAGAATGCAATTTAATGCAGAGAGTGAGGCTCGCACAGTCATCAGAAGGGCTGGATGAATCGGCTCGTGGCCGGGCCTCCAGAATGACGACACTGCAGGACTGACCAGCCACGAGAGCCGCTGCCTTTGAGGCTGCCCACTTAAACGTTGCGTTGAAAAGCACATCAACGTAATGCCGTCCAGGGGCCAAAAGCCACGACATCCACGAAGTTGGTGATAGGACACTGGAAGTTCACCTGGGAAACTGCGACTGTCCCCAGGCCAGCCTTGCCTGCAGAACCCAGCCAAAGCGCAGCTGGGGGGCCCGGTCTTTCTCCTTCCGTCTTGCAAATCCTGGAGGATGCGTCTCATTGTTCCCCTCTCACACGTCCTGGGCCTGTGTGGCAGGGCACTTGGAGAAGTACCCTTTAGAGCACTGCAGCCTCACGGGACAGGAAGGACCAGCCGCAGGGGACTCTCGCGTGCAGGAACGGGGAATTGTCTGCTTCCAGCCAGTTGGGTTCTTTCCCCACTTCACACTGCTCTCAGCCTCACTGTGGCAAACATCCCTGAACGCCCAACTTTACTCTCTTGGACCTATTGCCTCTCAGGTGCAATGAGGATGACTGGGGAGAGGCTCCCAGCTCAGGAGAATTGCCAGGAAGGAGGAGGTGCAGAGAGAAGTTCCTACACCACACTGGGGTGAACTCAGAAGCCTGGGGCCTTCAGCTCAGCCTGTGCACTTGCTAACAGAAGGAAGTCTCCTGTGCCACAAAGAACTCTGGGTAAGGGGTTCCGGAACTGCATGCTTCATCTTCCCTGGCCGTTAGGCCATCATCCTTTCCCCACAACCAGAGCTGGAAGCTTCTCCGGTTAGGTCTTTTTTGCAGACAAGGAGCCTGAGTACCGGAGTGACTTACCCAAGGTCACACTGTGGGAACCTGTAACCTATAACCTAGATTCTTGGAAAGAAGGGGCCACTGGGTATGTCCCGAGTCCTCAAAAATGGAAGGTTTAGGGGGAGCCTGGGAGGTGCAGTCAGTTGAGCGTCTGACTCTTGGTTTCAGCTCAGGTCATGATCTCAGGGTCGTAAGATCGAGCCCCATGTTGGGCTCCATCCTGAGCGTGGAGTCTGCTTGAGATTCTCCCTCTCCCTCTGCCCCTCCTGCTCGTGCATGCTCTTTCTCTCTCTCTCTCTGAAATAAATAAATAAATCTTTTTAAAAAATTATCAAAAAAAAAAAAAAAGTGGAAGGCTTAAGAGGAGAGAGGAGGAGTGGGGGTGGAGGGGAGGATGCTTCCCAGGTCTCAGTCGTTCTTCCCATTGTATTTCCTGCAGTCGTCGTATTCTGACTCAGCATTGACCTTGGGGATGGCCAGGACTCCATCTCAGCTGCGCGGGCCCACTGGGAGCTGCCCGAAGCAGCCCCGCATGCCGCCCTGGGGCCCAGGCCTCGGTGTGGGTCACCAACACCATGCACGGGCTGCCCTGGGACCCCTCTCCTCTCCTCACTCAAGTTCAGCTCTTTTGTCTCTTTGTTTAATAGTTTTCCTGTTTTGTTGAACGGATCTACGTTTCGCCATTAAATACCGAGCCTAAGTATGCTAGCCTTGTGTCGGCATTTCTGGAACGTGAAGCTCCAGCGGCGTGGAGTAGATTAAACCACCAGAGCATCTAGGGGGTGCTCAGTTCCGTCAAACATTTATACACTTAGTGGCACAAGTGAACTCTAGGGAGAGGAAGGTGTACGTAAACCTTTGGGTTGCAATGGGCGAAAAACCCGTTCGTTGCCGACAAGAACCTCCCCTTGATGGTAGGCAAACTGAAAGAGTCTGTCAGTTGACAGAAGCCACCGAATTGCACAAAACCTCCATCAGGCAGGAGAAGCAGCATCTGGAGGAACGGGCTCACGGCCTGCAGAGAGCTGGCTGGGCTCGCGGTTGGAAAGCCAGCCCGAGCGGCCGCGGGGGCCAGGGTCGGTAGGCTCCGAGCGCAGGCTGGGCAGACGAGAGGCAGAGCGGCTGCGTGCATTCCTCAGAAGTCCAGGCCTTCCGAGCCCCTGGGAGGCTTTCCTCAAACAGGCTCAAGTGCAGCTCTTATCTCCCTTCTGGGAACTGCTCCTCATCCCCCTGCCAACACCAGCCCCTCTTCCTTCCTGGCTGGCGTAGTCCATCCGGTTCGCTTTTATTCCCTTCTGTTTCTTTTATATTTTATGGCTTCATTGAAGTATAACTGACATACAGCAAACGGCACATATTTAAAGTGTATAATTTGCTAAGCTTTTATTAAGATTTTATTTATTTGAGAGAGAGCGCGCGAGCTCGAGCAGGGAGGAGGAGGAGAGAGAGAATCTCAAGCAGACTGTGTTGAGCGCAGAGCCCAATGTAGGGCTCGTTCCCATGACCCTGCGATCATGACCTGAGCCAAAATTAAGAGTCGGATGCTTAACCAACTGAGCCAGCCCAGCGCCCCACAATTTGATAAGTTTTGATCAACATGTATACTCACAAAACTATCACCACAGTCTAGAGAGTGCACGTATCCGACACCCCCAAAGTATCCTTGTGCCCCTTGTAATCCCAGCCCCTCTCCCCGCTCCCCAACCTCCTGGCCACCACTGACCTGCTGGAGATTAGTTTGCATTTTCCAGAATTTTATATAATTGGAATTATACAGTGTGTATTTAATTTTTTTTTTCTGTAAAGAGATGCTGGTCATCACACACAAGATCAATTTTGCAGCTTATGATCATAGACCTGCAGTTTAAAAACTCCTGCTCGGACTGTCGTCCCCCACCCCACGTCACATGTTCGCCTCTCCTCAGAAGATCCCAGCCTTCACACCGCCTCACCCCTGTACCCAGCTTCGGGTTCTAGGCTCAGAGAGGGCAGGGCCCGGCACAGGTAATCCATCAGAGAGCAGCCACAGCGGGAGGCAAGGGATTTCAAGGGAGAGGAGAGTGAGGGCCGGGTGCAGGGGTCAATGGGTAAGTGTAGGGGCCCAGCACCCGAGCTGAGGAACCAGTTTCTCTGTCTAGCTGGAGCAGGCCCTGGGCCCCAGTGCACTGGCTGCCAGCAGAGCCCACTGCCCTGCTGATATACACCCACTCTGTGGGGGCAGAGCTTCCTGACAGAGATCCAGAGGCTCCTCACATCCCAACTGAGATACTTCCCGGTTAACATCCCAAAAACCCATCATCCCGATGAGGATTATTCACAGTGACCTTGTCAAGTGGCCCTAAGACCTTTGGGTCACCAGATAGTGCCATGCACCTCTCAGGTGCCTCTCGCCCTACAAGGCCCCCGTACGTTCCCCTCCGCGGAGCCCCAGCAGTCCTGTAGGTCAGCCCCTCGGGTGGCTGGTGCCAGATTGCATCCCTCTCCACTAGTGGCTGAGGGCAGAGCAGGTCCCTGGCCTGGAAGTTGAAGGAAGCTCCTCGCTAAATGGGCCAGGCATGTTGGGGGGAGGGGTATGTTTCTCTGGTATCTTCCTATACTTTATATAAACCCATACCTCCTGGAGGTGCCTGGGTGGCTCAGTCGGTTAGGCATCTGCCTTTGACTCGGGTCATGATCCCGGGGTCCTGGGATCGAGTCCTGCGTCGGGCTCCCTGCTCAGTGAGGAGCCTGTTTCTCCCTCTCCCACTCCCCCAGCTTGTGTTCCCTCTCTCGCTGTGTCTCTCTCTGTCAAATAAATAAATAAAATCTTAAAAAAATGATAATAAATCCATGCTTTCTTTCTTAGAGAAGAAAGTGATAAACTCCTACAATCAGAACTGTGGTTCCAAGGCTATACAATTAGCATTTTCCATGTTTATTGTAGAAATAGAGGAGCAATCCATGTTTATTGTAGAAAAAAATTAAAATATAGATAAGAGGGCGCCTGGGTGGCTCAGTTGGTTGAGCGACTGCCTTCGGCTCAGGTCATGATCCTGGAGTCCCTGGATCGAGTCCCGCATCGGGCTCCCTGCTAGGCGGGGAGTCTGTTTCTCCCTCTGACCCTCCCCCCTCTCTCTCATTCTCTCTCTCTCAAATAAATAAATAAAATCTTTAAAAATATACATAGATAGATAAGAAAAAAAAAGCACCCTCTATATACTAGTGCTGACTAATAACCAAAAGTTAATTTTTGGTGTGTTTCCTTCATTTCTTTTTGTCATTCCCTGAACCCTCTGAGTGCTCACTCTGGGTCCAGTTTTGTGCTGGGCAGCTCTGGGGACACAACAGCAACCCAGACAGCCCTGTCCCACTGTCCTGGTACTCAAGAGCCTGTTGGAGGAGACAGATTCCTTAGACAGTGATGGCCCCAAGTGAGCATACCCGGGCTATGGAGCTCAGGAGGCTGGGAGAATCCAGAGGGGCACCTGACCTAGCCTAGGGGTCAGGGAGGGCTTCCTGGAGGAGAGGCCCCTAAACTGAGCCCTGGGCAGAGGGAGCACACATATAAAAATGTTTTGAACACTGAAAGTAATTCTGCACATATGGAGGACTGGTAGTAGAAGATATGCTGATCATATGGGACCTGTAGGTCATTTTAAGGAGTCTGGACTTTATCTTAGGGTCAGTAGAAGCCACTGAAGGATTTTAAGCTGGAGAGTACCTTGATCCGATGGTCATTTTAATATGGTGACTTCGGGTATGGAACACGCATGAGGTTGGGACCAGAAATCAGGGCAGAGGCCTGGAAACCCAAACGCAGTGTTTACCTTTCTGGCTTGGACAAGTTGTTTTGTTTTGTTTTGTGTTACATTGAGGTGTAATTGACATAACACCATTATATTAGTTTCAAGTATAAAACATGATGATTCGATATTTGTGTGTATTGCAAAATGGTCTCCACAGTAAGTCTAGTTGATACCTGTCACCATGTGTAGTTATAGAATTTTTTTCCTCATGAGAACTTTAAAGATTTACTCTTCAAGCAGCTTGCAAATTCGCAGAACAGTATTATTAACTGTAGTCATCGTGCTGTACATGGACCGCCCCCCCCCATGACTTGTTTATTTCATAACTGGAAGTTCCTCTGAACTCTCTTCACCAACTGGCCTCCCCCCTGCCCTCTACTTCTGGCAACCACCAGTCTGTTCTCCGTATCTATGAACTTTTTTTTTTTTTTGGCTTTTGTTTTGGATTCCGCCTACAAGAAAGATGATATAGTACTTATCTTTCTCTGATGTGTTTCACTTAGGATAATGTCCTCAGGGTCCATCCATGTTGTTGCAGATGGCAAGATTTCATTCTTTTATGGCTGAATCATATCCCATTGCCCGTATCTGACACACTTAACCACATTTTCTTCATCCATTCATCTGTCGATGGACACTTCGGTTGTTTCCATACCTTGGCTATTTTAAATGATGCTGCAGTGAACACAGGGCACATATATGTTTTAGAATTCGTATTTTTGTTTTCTTTGGATAAATACTCAGATGTGGAATTGCTGGATCATAGGGTAGTCCTATTTTCAATTTTTTAAAGAATCTCCGTACTGTTTTCCATAGTGGCTGCCCCAATTCACATTCCCACCAACAGAGCACAAGAATTCCCTTTTCCCCCACATCCTCGCCCAACACTTGTTATTTCTTATCCTTTTGTTTGTTGAGAGGTTTTTGATTACTGATTCAATCTCCTTACTGATAATCGTTCTAGTCAGATTTTCTATTTCTTCATGGTTCCGTGTTGGAAAGTTGTATGTTTCTAGGAATTTATCCATTTCAGGTTGTTCAATTTGTTGACACATAATTATTTGGAGTAGTCTGTATTTCTGTGGTATCAGTTGTAACATCTTGTCTTTTGGGTCTGATTTTGTGTTTGCTCTTTTTTTCATGGTGAGTCTAGCTAAAGGTTTTTTAATTTTGTTTATCTTCTCAAAGAACCGGCTCTTGGTTTTCCTTGTCTCTTATATTGCCTTTTTAGTCTGTATTTCATTTATTTTTGCTCTGATCGTTGTCATTTCCTTCCTTCTGCCAACTTTGGGCTCTCCACTTTTTCTGGTTCCTTAATGTATAAAGTTAGGTTGTTGGTTTGAAATTTTTCTTGTTTCGGGGCCCCTGGCTGCTCAGTCAGAGGAGCATGAGACTCTTGACCTCGGGGTTGTGAGTTCGAGCCCCATGTTGGGTATAGAGATTGCTTAAAAATAAAATCTTTCAAAAAAAATTTTTTTTTCTTGTTTCTTGCTCTAGGTGTTTATTGCTGGGAACTTCCCTCTTAGAACTGCTCTTGCTGCATCCCATAAGTTTTGGTACATTGTATTTCCATTTTCATTTGTCTCAAGGTATTTTTCATTTCTTTTTTGATTGCTTCATTGGCTCGTGGTTGTTCAGTAGCATGTTTCATGTTGATGTATTTATGAATTTCTCAGTTTTCTTCTTGTAACTGATTTCTAGTTTTATACCACTATGGTCAGAAAAGATGCTTGATATGATTTCAGACTTCTTAAATTTGCTTAAACTTTTTTGTGGCCTAACGTATGATCTTGGGGGTCATAGGAGGGTCTGAGTTGCCCCTGGAAGTGGACATGATGCACAATGTTCCATGTGCACTTCAGAAGAAAGTGTATTCTTTTTTTTTTTTTAAGATTTTATTTTTAAAGTAATCTCCCACACCCAGCGTGGGGCTCAAACTCACAACCCTGAGATCAAGAGTCACGTACTCTACCCACTGAGCCGGCCAGGCGCCCTGAGAAGAATGTGTATTCTGTTGCTTTTGGATGGATTGTTTGGCTTGGGCAGGTTTTTTAAAAATGTGTTTCTGTTTTAAACATTACATTAATTACTAATGTTGTCAAAGGAGTATAAGTACTTAGTTTAAAGAGTCAAATACATCTGTGATTTATGATAAAAAGAACAAAATGCTAGGGGCGCCTGGCTGGCTCAGTCAGAAGAGCATGCGTGCGACTCTTGATCTCAGGATCCTGAATTCAAGCCCTAGGTGGGGTGTAGAGATTACTTAAATAAATAAAATTTTTAAAAAGGAAAAGAAGAAAATGCAGCCATTTCCTTCCCCACCTCAATTCCTGCTCCCCACAGGTAACTTTAACTCTTTCAGCTGTTTTTTGTGTTTACCACCATATTTCTTTTATTTATTTATCTATTTGACACACAGAGAGAGAGAGCACAAGCAGGGGGATTGGGAGAGGGAGAAGCAGGCTTCCTGCCGAGCAGGGAGCCCGATGTGGGGCTCAATCCTTGGACCCTGAGATCATGACCTGAGCCGAAGGCAGACACTTAACCGACTGAGCCACCCAGGCGCCCCTACCACTATATGTCTAAAGAAGGTGCTAACACACCTAGTTTTTAAATTTTTCCTTTTTTTTTTTATTAACTGTTGACTTCCTAATAGGGAAGATAAGGTTTTAGTGCTTTTATTCCCCCCATACTTAAAAAAAAGAGCTTCCCTCTCAAACAGTTAACTCTCCCGTTACCTGTGACATCATGTTTAACAGTTCAGTACCTAGTGTCCCTGTCATGGCCCTTCCATCACCCCGGGCTAGATGAGTAGTAGGTACACTTAGTAGGCAGTGTGGTTACGATGACTCTTTCATTGCTCACAGCGGAGTGATTGCCCATATTAGGAACACTTTCCCTTTATTTTACGAGGAAGCAGTCACTGTGTGCATGCAGACGGGTTTCCAGTAGTGGGGAAGAAGTGCTTGGTCCTGTCCCGTGTCTGTAAGCTCTGGAGGCGCCTAGCCCCCACTGTGGAGGAAGAGGGGTCCTTGTCTTCGCAGCACAGTTTCCTGAGGAAAGAGCTACATTCCAGCCACCTGCAGTTCCATGCTTAGGAAAACACTTTCACAATGGTTAGCTGTGGCCAAGTACTTCATTTTGATGGACTCAGTGGGTTAACATAGGCTTCCTTTCCCCTGGAAAACTCCTGGGGCCTGGTCAGCCATTGTGCTGTGGCTGGGAGAGTCCGAGGTGCCTAGGGCCTAGAGCTCTGGGGCTGAAGAGGGAGATCAAGCCCTGGAGTTGGTGTCAGGAGGGTCTAAGTGGGGATGTGATGGTTGAATAAGAAGAGGACCTTGGGCAGCAGTGTCCTGAGAAATACCAGCCCCTAAGGCCAAGAAAAGGGTTCTTGCAGGAGACAGATGGGCAAATGGGGCAGCCTGAGGGGTGAGGGACTGGAGCCAAGAGAAGCAAACACCTCCCAGAGGAGTGGGTGCTGTGCAGTGCCTCCTTGTGTTGAGGGGACAGATGAGCTAGAAAGCAGGAGGGGCATGGGTAGAGCCAGGTGAGAGGGAGCTATGCCCATGGTCCATGGCTACCTCCTGTGGACTTACACAGATCAGCCCTTTCATTGAACACCTGCTCTGTGCCCCAGCCAGGGTGGGGGACACTGCAGTGATGGAGTCAGCCCCAAGCCCTGCCCTCATGGGGCTCACAGTCCAGTTGGGGAGATAGGTTTGTCACCACACAGTGATTACCCAGAGCGGTCAGAGCTTTGGCAGGGGAGCCCAGGGCTCTGGGAATCAGGGCAGGCTTCATGGAGGAGGGGATGTCTGAGCTGGGATCAAAGGATAGCTCAAAGCGAACAAGACTAGGACACAGAGACCAGTGAGGAGACCGAAAACTATTTTATGTAGCCCAAGATCCGAGCTCAGACCAGTGGGTAGGACATATTTCCAGGAATAAAATTCCAAACAGGAGTCAGAAAGAGGATGCTAGATTCACATTTACTAAATTGAGCGATTTCTCACTTAGTCTCTCATTGCCATTCTCCCAATCTTGACAGTTGGATATTTTGATCCCCAGTTTACTGATGGGGGAACTCAGGCTCAGCTGGCGCATCCAGAAAGTGAGAGAGCCAAGATTTGAGTCCAGGTCTGTATGACTCCAGAAGCCTTGCTGCCTTTTATTAAGCCTGGCCCTGAACTGAGAGGTTTCTGCGTGATCTCATTCGTTATTTCAGCAGTATTGGCCCACAGGTAGAAGGGTCCTCATTTTGAAGATGAACTAATAAGGCTTAGAGAAGAGCACTCCTTTGCCCACAGCCAAATGGCAGAATGTGGCCTGCGTGCCTCTTTTATCAGGTGCACAGGCAGGAAGTGAAAACAGCACGCAAGGCGGGAGTGGGGAGGTGGGGGGGGAGTGTTGTTAGAAGTCCCTGAAGGGTGACTAAGGGCTGATGAACAGGTTAGATGAGTATTGCCTTTTCCAAGGCTAAAGCAACCTGTCCCATCCTCTCCCCCTCTGGAAAAGCAGCATTCTTTTGATTCTTTGGAGGCAAGCTAAACATCAAAATTTAGTAAAAGTATAAAATCAGTAACAGACAAGAATGTTTTGACAAAATTTGGATGCTAATAATGACGTTATACACAGCAAATTTGAGGAACCTTCAAGGAAGGATGGGCTGTTCATCCATTCATTGAACACTCCCTGGTGCCTTCCTGATGCCGGTTCTGGGCTGGGTATTTCTGGGAACCTGCTGCTCTTAAGGAGCTCACAGTGCAGTTTCCAGGCAGTGACAAATAAGTTACCCCTGCAGCAGGGAGAATTTGCCAGAGGCCTCAAGGAACTTGAAAGCCGTGAAACCAGCCTTTGGGGCTGGTAAGATACATAAGGCTAGTTGAAACATATATATATATATATATATATATATATATATAATTTTTAAAGATTTTATTTATTTATTTGACAGAGAGAGACACAGTGAGAGAGGGAACACAAGCAGGGGGAGTGGGAGAGGGAGAAGCGGGCTTCCCGCAGAGCAGAGAGCCCCATGCAGGGCTCGATCCCAGGACCCTGGGATCATGACCCGAGCCAAAGGCAGAAGCTTAACGACTGAGCCACCCAGGTGCCCCTGGTTGAAACATCTTTATATAACTATTTTAAGAAGGAGAGTCTGCATCATATTTTAAAAATAATTTAACCCAGAATAAACAGTGTTGTGATGAGGCCAGCCCAGGGAGCTTGGAGAACATTAGAGATTGTGTATGACCCAGCCCAGGGATCAGGGAGGGCTTCCTGGAGGAAGGGGCACTCCAGCTGACCTACAAGATCAATTAGGGTGAGGTAAGAAAAGAGGAGTTGGGGAGTGGTATCCCTGGCAGAGGTGAATTTAGGTGTGAGATGGAAGGGTGAGCCCAGCCCTTGCAGCCCTTGCAGCGCTCATGATCCAGTGGGGGAAACAGATGTCACCAGTGACACCCAGGATTGATCAGGGCTGAGATGTAAGAGCCCAGGGGGCATCTGACTCAGTCCCAAAGAAGGAAACACCTGAGCCGCATCCTTGCGGGACAACTAGGAATTAGCAGACAAGTAGTAGAGAAATGCAACAAAACCAAAAGATGGTTCTTTGAAAAGATTAATACTACTCAAAGGGGAAAAACAGCATAAGTTTCCATTAAAACGAATGAAAAAATGAGGCATCATTTTTGGATAATGGGGTTCCTGGCTGGCTTATTCCGTAGAGCATGGGACTCTTGCTCTTGGGGTCATGAGGTCAAGCCCCATGTTGGGGGCAGAGTTTGGATGGATCCTAACTATAGGATGACAAAAGGATACCAATAAACTTTAGCCAACAAATTTTGCAATGCAAAGGAAATGGGACAGTTTCCTTGGGGAAACATAATTTAACAACATTGACACAAGAAGAAACAGAAAATCTGAATAGTTAGGGTGCCTGGCTGGCTCAGTAGAGTGTGTGACTCCTGATCTTGGGGTTGTAAGTTCGAGCCCCACGTTGAGTGTAGCAATTACTTAAAGTCTTTTAAAAAAAGGAAATCTGGTGACGCCTGGGTGGCTCAGTCGTTAAGTGGCTGCCTTCAGCTCAGGTCATGGTCCCAGGGTCCCGGGATCGAGCCCCACATAGGCCTCCTGCTCCGCAGGAAGCCTGCTTCTCCCTCTCCCACTCCCCCTGCTTGTGTTCCCTCTCTCACTGTGTCTCTCTCAAATAAATAAATAAATAAATAAATCTTTAAAAAAAAAAAAAAAAGGAAATCTGAATAGTCCTGTATCTGTTAGAGACATTGAATCGATAATTAAAGACCTTCCCATAAAGAAAACTACAGGCCCTGGGTGCCTGAGTGGTTCAGTCGGTTAAGCATCTGACTCTTGATTTTGGCTCAGATCATGATCTCAGGGTCGGAAGATGGAGCCCTGTGTTGGGCTCCATGCTCGGCGGGAAGTCTGCCTAAGATTCTCTCTCTCCTTCTGCCCCTCCCCTCCCCTGCATGCACGTACTCTCAAAAATAAATAATTTTTTAAAAGAAAAGAAAACTACAAGCCCAGATGGCTTTGCTGGTAAATTCTTCTAAACATTGAAGAAAGAAATAATACCATTATCTAAACTCTTCTAAGTAAGAGGGAAAGTGGGAACACTTCCTTGTTTAATGAGTCCAACAGAATACTGATAGCAAAATCCTAACAAAGTCATTTACAAGAAAGGAAAAATTGAGGCCAAGATCTCTTGCGAACATGGATTCCGATATCCTAAACAAAAATATTAGCAAATAGAATGCAGCGATATATAAGAAGAGTAATAAATCATGACCTAGTGGGATTTATTCTAAGACTGCAAGGTTGGTTTACATTTATTTGAAAAGCAGTCAAGGTAATTCACCTTAGGAATGGGAGAAATGAGAGAAACCGTATGATCATATTATTCAGGAAAAGCATTTGATAAAATCAACACCTACTCATGATATAAGTGCTCCATAAACTAGGAATAGAGAGGAACTTCCTTAATCTGACAAAGCTTATCTTATCAAAAGAGTTCAGTTAACACCATATTTATCCTTAAAGATTAAAATGAACACTTTTCAGGGCGCCTGGCTGGCTCAGTCACTAGAGCATATGACTCTTGATCTCAGGATGTGAGTGTGAGCCCCATGTTGGGTATAGAGATCACTTAAAAAAAATGAAATCTTAAAAAAAAGAGAGAATACTTCCCCCCCCAACGTTTGCAATAAGACAGGTATCACCTCTTTTGGTCAACATGATGTTGGAGGTTGGAGCTACTATGAAGAGGTACATACACACCCAGAAAATTAAAATTTTAAAAAGCTAATCAAGAAAAGTGAATTAAGGGGTTCCTGGCTGGCTTAGTCCATAGAGCATGTGACTCTCAATCTTGGGGTCATGAGTTCAAGCCCCATGTTGGGGGCAGAGTTTACTTAAAAAAAAAACCAAAAACTAACTAATTAAAAGCATAAACATTGAGGGGAGCCTGGGTGGCTCCATCGTTAAGCGTCTGCCTTTGGCTCAGGTCATGATCCCAGGGTCCTGGGATCGAGCCCCGCATCGGGCTCCCTGCTCAGCAGGAGGCCTGCTTCTCCCTCTCCCACTCCCCCTGCTTGTGTTCCCTCTCTCGCTGTCTCTCTCTCTGTCAAATAAATAAATAAAATCTTAAAAAAAAAAAAAAAGCATAAACATTGAAAAAGAAGTAAAACTGGTTTTTGGTTGATGATATGACTATGTGCATAAAGAAGCCAAAAGAGACTAAAAACAAACCATTAAAATAAATAGATAATTTTTGTCAAGATTGCTGGATACAAGATGAATATATAGAGATCGGTTGTATTTTGGTAAGCTGCTAACTAACAATTGGACAGTGGATTTTAAAATACCATTCACGGGGCGCCTGGGTGGCTCATTCGTTAAGTGTCTGCCTTCGGCTCAGGTCATGATCCCAGGGTCCTGGGATCGAGCCCCACATGGGGCTCCCTGCTCCACGGGAAGCCTGCTTCTCCCTCTTTCACTCCCCCTGCTTGTGTTCCCTCTCCCGCTGTTTCTCTCTCTGTCAAATAAATAAAATCTTTAAAAAATAAAAAATAAATAAAATAAAATACCATTCACAATAGCACCAAAACTCTTCTGATATCTAGAAATAAATTTGACAAAAGATGTGCAAGAACTCTACTGTGATAACCTAAAATATTGTTGAGAGGAATTAAAGATACTTATAAAAAATAGATAAAGAGGCAGCTGGCTGGCTCAGTTGGTAGCATGCGACTTGATCTCAGAGTTGTGAGTTCAAGCCCCACATTGGGTGTAGAGATTACTTACAAAGAAAATCTTAAAAAAAAAAAACCAACAAAACAGAGAGAGATTACCCTGTTCATGGATTGGAAGACTCAGTAATGTTATTAAGGCTCTCAGAATTGAACTATAGATTCAGTGTAATCTCAGTGTAAACATCCTCACATGCTTTTAATTGTCAGGAACAAGTTGATTCTAAAATTTATAAGAAATTTAGAGATCCTAGAATAGAAAATCTCAAGGAAGAATAAAGTTGGAAGATTTACACCATCAGATTTAAAGACTTAACTGTAAAGCTAGAGTATTGGTAAAGGATAGACAAATAGACCAATGGGACAGGATAGACTGTCTAAAATTAGATCCACACATAAGTGGATTTCCAACAAAGGTAGGTCTCCAACTCTGTGGGGGAAGGATGATGGTTCAGTAAATGGCGCAGTTGCATACCCATATGGAAAAAGCCTTGCACCCTTCCTTCCCTTGGACATTGGCAATGTCGAGAGATATGTTTGGTTGTCAAAACTTGTGGAGGACTACTGGGCGGGAGCAGGGAGCCAAATCGCCCCCAGCTGAGAACCCTTGGAAGTGTAAAAAGTCATGGAGCTGAACTTAATGGTGCATTTTTTGTATATCATTCCTCAACTGAAAAGTTAAAGCACACACACAGACACACCTCTTGCTAAAAAAGCAGCCCCTTGGTCTTAACTTTAGAGAACAAACTCATGGTTACCAGAGGGGAAGTGAAGGGTAGGGAATGGGTGAAATAGGAAAAAAAAAAAAAAGTCATTTTGCATGTTCTATAATTATACATCAGCTTAAATTAGACTAAACTAAATCAGAATATTTCCTTCAAGAATTTAGATATCTTCTAAAGATATCACCACAGTTCAAGGATACAGAAAGTATATTCATATTTTCTGTAATCAGATGATAAAAATAGTGTTCCACTTTGTGCATACTAAACACACCAAATAAAAGAGAGCTCTGGGGGCACCTGGGTGGTGCAGTCGGTTGAGGGTCTGATTCTTGGTTTCAGCTCTGGTCCTGACCTCAGGGTTGTGAGATCCAGCCCCGCCCGCATCAGGCTCCGCACTCAGTGTGGAGTCTGCTTGAGGTTCTCTCTCTCCCTTTGCCTCTCCTGCTCGTGCTGTCTCTAAAGTGAATGAATAAATCTTTTTTTTTTAAAGATTTTATTTATTTATTTGAGAGAGAGAATGAGATAGAGAGAGCATGAGAGGGAGGAGGGTCAGAGGGAGAAGCAGACCCCCCGCCGAGCAGAGAGCCCGATGCGGGACTCGATCCAGGGACTCCAGGATCATGACCTGAGCCCAAGGCAGTCGCTCAATGGACTGAGCCACCCAGGCGCCCGAATGAATAAATCTTTAAAAAATAAAAAGAGAGCCATGTACTTTAATTTGTCTGGTATTGAACGAGCTGGTCTGTCTCCACATTATTAAAATTTATTCACTACCAACATTTTACTTCATTTTGTGACAAACCTTTTCTCCGCTTTTTATTTATTGACAACCTCAAGAGCATCAATTGTGATTCCGGCCATGATAAGAGAAAATAGAGAGCTAATAAAACATACCATATGAATCCAAAAGAAAGGAAGGGAGGGAGGGAGGGAGAGAGAGAACGGGAGAAAGAAAGAAAGAAGAAAAGAAAGAAAAAGCAGCTCCTTGGACCCTCTAGAACTTACCTGGGAGGCAGCAGCAAAGGAACTCACTAAAGACAGTGAGTGGGGCACCTAGGTGGCTCAGTCAGTTAAGAGTCTGCCTTTGGGGCGTGCCTGGGTGGCTCAGTCGTTAAACGTCTGCCTTTGGCTCGGGTCATGATCCTGGGGTCCTGGGATCGAGCCCCTCATCGGGCTCCCTGCTCCGGGGGAAACCTGCTTCTCCCTCTCCCACTCCCCCTGCTTGTGTTCTCCCTCTTGCTTTGTCTCTCTCTGTCAAATAAATAAAATCTTAAAAAAAAAACAAAAACAGTGAGCTGTGGCACTTTTCACATCCCCGGACAACCCCAGCTAAACGGCCCCCTGCCCTGGCTGCTATCCCAGGCTGTGTGAGTCAATCAGCTGATGGATGAAGAGTGCTGCCTCCCCATTTTCCGTCCCCTGGGTGAGGCAGTGTCCTGTGACTCAGCCGTTTCACTGCTGGGAAAGCTGCCACTCTAGGCACCCTGAATGCCTATGGGCAGGGCATGGAAGGCCCAACTGGTCAGTCCACGCAGCAGAAGACGACTCTGTGATAAAAGGGAGCCATGGAAGCCTGTGACAATGCGAGAGATCTCATGACATAATGCTGAGCACAAGAGGATAGAACAGGGAGCACAAACAATTTACTACGAAGAAGTCAGAATAGGACTTAGGATACGTATATCTATCAGGGGAGGTCAGATTGTAGTTTGGGGGTTACTGACCAGAAGAGGGCTTAAGGGTGGGAGCCCTTTGGAGTACGGGAATATTCTAGATCTTAATCGGGGATGCTCAGTCGGTGGAGCGTAGGACTCTTGATCGTAGGGTTGTGAGACTGAGCCCCACATTGAGTGTAGAGATTATTTAAAAACAAAATCTTAAAGAAGTTTTTAAAAAAATCATCCTGCTCTACACTTGCTAGTTGTGTGTTTTATATAAGTTATATTTCATTAAAAAGGGAAAAAAAAGGAATTTAGTGAGGTCATTGGTTAAAAAAACCCATTTACATAACTCAGTTGTATTTCTGTATGCCATCTTCCACCAAGTTGGAAGTGGAATTTTTTTTTTAAAGATTTTTATTTATTAGAGAGAGAGAACATGAGTGGGGGAAGGTGCAGAGGCAGAGGGAGAAGCAGGCTCTCCGTTGATCAGGGAGCCTGACGTGGGACTTGATCCCAGGACCCTGAGATCATGACCTGAGCCGAAGGCAGACGCTTCACCGCCTGAGCCACTCGGGCGCCCCTGAAAGTGGAATTTAAAATACCATGAATAGGGGCGCCCAGGTGGCTCAGTCGTTAAGCGTCTGCCTTCAGCTCAGGTCATGATCCCAGGGTCCTGGGATTGAGCCCCGCATCGGGCTCCCTGCTCCGTGGGACGCCTGCTTCTCCCTTTCCCACTCTCCCTGCTGTGTTCCCTCTCGCTGTATCTCTCTCTGTCAAACAAATAAAATCTTTAAAAAAATAAAATAAAATGCCATGAATAATAACGACAAAAAAATCAATACCTAGGAATAAATATGATCAAAGAGACTTGCAGAGAAAAATTACTTTCTCTGCATTATCTTTTTAATTTAAGGAATCTCTACACCCAACGTGGGGCTTGAGCTCACAACCCTGAGATCAGGAGTCACATGTTCTGATCAAGCCAGTCGGGTGCCCCCAGACTTGCAGAGAAAGTTAGAGACTAAGTGGAAACATACTACATTTGTGGATTGTGGATTGAAAGACTCAACATCGGGGAGATGCCACTATCCTAGAAATGATCTGTAGGTTCACTGGAATTCCAATCAAAGTCTAGGACAGTGGCTTTCAGCCTTTTGACTGTGTTCCAGTTACACACACAGTCACATACAAAACAAGAACAAAAGTTTTGTGTAACCATACTTGTCCTGACTACTTAAGATTGCCTTTGATGTTTTCTGTTATATTCTAGGGGTTTTTTGTTGTTGTTGTTGTTGTTCATTTGTATCCATGAGCTTGGTTTTGGTTGTTGTTTAATTCCACATATAAGTTAGATTATATCATATTGGCCTTTCTTGGACTTAGTTCTCTTAGCATGATGCCCTCAAGGGCCATCTGATGGTTTCTGTTATATTCTTGATCATATTGTTTTTTAAAGATTTCATTTATTTATTTATTTGACAGAGAGAGACACGGCGAGAGAGGGAACACAAGCAGGGGGAGTGGAAGAGGGAGAAGCAGGCTTCCCGTGGAGCAGGGAGCCCGATGCGGGGCTCAATCCCAGGACCCTGGGATCATGACCTGAGCCGAAGGCAGCTGCTTAATGACTGAGCCACCCAGGCGCTCCTCTTGATCATATTTTTAATGCTAGTCTGAAATTGATTGCATTACCCACTAGTGGGACAGGACCTGCAGTTCTAGAAATATCACATGAGGGAAGGCCAAGTTGTTTTAGAAAATCATTGTCCAGCTGAGAGCTGACTGACATGTGGTGGATTTCTCAGTGGCTTGATAGAACATCAGAATAGAGACACCATGCGACCTTGCCGCAGAGCCCTCTCCTCCAGGTGGCCCCCTTCATGACACAGCCCACCCAAGGGGCTCCTCTCTAGCTTAATCACATCACACTGGATGGTGTGTTGGTGATCATCACGTCGTATATGCTGTTTATTAAAAAAAAATTTTTTTTTTTACGCAGAGTACAAGGGGCCTTACTGTAGCCATCAAACAACCTGTGGGTCAACCTCGATAACATGGAAGAATGATCTGATCTAGGGATGGGGGAGGAGAGGGGGCGCTCGAAAGGAGGAAGACAGTGACAGGTGAATAGTAAAACAAATGTATACAAATCACCTGTAAAAATGGGGAGGCAGAGGGACGGAGGAAGGACAGGCTGTATGGGGACAGAGTGCTCATCTTTTATACCGGGGCTGGGCGTTCAATAGAAAATGTGTAAAAAGGAGCAAATTTCCAGGTGAAAAACTCAGAAATAGAGGCGAGCGATGTACGCTTACTATCAGATGTCAGGGCCATGATGCTACGAGAAAGAAAGGCTGGTTAGGGTGAGATTTGGGGGACCGTTTGGGGTGGGCCCAAGGATCAGGACCAGGTGTGGGGCTTCTGACTCGTAACTTTATAGTTTGAGTACTTTATTTTCATGTGATGTGTTACTTTTGGTAATGAAAAGGATGGCAGTTTTTTGTGTTTTCATTGTGTTTTAACCAGCGCCTAGCATAGCGGGGGCAGGGGCATGAGGCTAGGGCGGGGACCCACTGACACATTCAGCAGGATATACTGAGCATCACTGGTGTGCCTGGCCTGCTGCTGGCCGGTGCTGGGGACACGCAGTGACTGGGACAGCCCCGGGCCCTGCCCTCGTGGGGCTCGTGGGCCGGCGCGGAGACAGAGTGCAGACAAGTGACTGGGTGACCAGATCAGTCCCAGTTGTGATAGGTGCTCTGAAGGGAATACACAGAATGGCAGGAGGGACAAAGGTCCCTGGATAGGGAGGTCAGGTCAGGGGACATTGGTCAGAGCTGGGACAGAGCGTGGACCAGGACAGCGGGTGGGGGTGTGGGAGAGACATTCAGGAGACAGAGACAAGCACGTGGCTGAGAGGCTGTGGGGGAGGGGAACAACCGAGTCCCAAGTCTCTGGCCTGGTGACAGGATGGACCCAGGAGGAGAAACAAGTGTCTGTTGGGGGTGGGGAGCCGGGGTCAGGTTTGGACACAGTGAGTGTGTCTGGGAGACATCTGGGGACCTGTTGGATCCCCGGGTCAGGGGCTGTCCTCAGTCTTGTCCTGTCCTGGCTTCTCATGGCTACCTCTTCTTGCCAACCCCCCATTCCCACATGGACCTTGTTTCCTGAACCCCAAATCTGAGAGACTGCCATCGGCCCCTGCTCTGAAAGCCTTCTCTCTCTCACACACACACCCTTCAATTTCATTTCCTACATCTGTATGTGTGCCCCCACCCCTCGTGCCCACTCCCATTTGCACACCCAGGCTCAACCACTGACCCAGGTCATCCTGCTCTGTCCACAGTGGGGTGCTGGGACATTCACCCAGGGGGGCCAGTGGAGGCTGGTGCTGTCTCCCCTCACCTCTCTCCGGCCGCTATGCTTTGTGGGCCTGACATGAAGGATCACGTGACAGTTACAGGCCCGGCCCCCCGGCCCGGCACCCCAGGGCTGGCGTGTGGTCATCACCTCCCCATTTTACAGAGGCGGCTCAAAGTGGGCTGTCCTTGCAGTAGGTGACAGAGCTCCAGGTGGACCCCAGCCTGGCCTGAAGCTAGGACCTCAGTGTGGGAGGGGTCTGCACAGTCCGGACCCCAGGAACCCCACAACACCAGGGCCTCCGTAATTAGTGGTAACAGTGAGCACCGCAGCGGGCATTCACGGGTCGGGGGATGGGGTTGGGGGGGTGGCTGTGCTCCTTAGATCCTACTGCTGGCTCCAGGCAGAGCTCGTCCAACATTTTTGCTGCTCCGCCCCTTTAAAACATTGAAAAGTTATATACCCTCTAGTACATTTTCAAGGTGACAGCTAAAACTTCTCCATAGGGGCGCCTGGGTGGCTCAGTCATTAAAACTTCTCCATGAATTCAAATAGATGCAGAGGCTATAATTTCTGGTGTGTCATGAATATTGATATTTTCAGAGTTGGTGCCATCCTTCCTTCAGAATATCGAATGCAATTCACGTAACTTGTGATTTGGCGCCTGCTACTCTTGGTTTAAAGGGGGAAAAAAACGAACAAGCTGTTCTTTTACAGTCAGAAATTTCACATTGTTCCTTGAACTTCGTCCTTGAGCTTCTGTTTACACTTCCCTTGCAGAATTCTGTCTAATAAAGTATGTGTCAGCAACCAAAATATGTACAGAAATCCAAATTTTAATTTTTGTTTCATTTCCGGGGACCATAAGGTTATAAATGTTCAAATAACTTCCTCTGGATTCTTAAAATTACTAGTGCACAATGCATTTAAAACATTTCATACATTATGCATTTACGTGGATGATTATGAAACATTAGAAGTGAAGTGCTGTGTTGGACATGAGTCTCCAAATGAACTAGACAGCGATTTTGTGTATCCTGGACAAATATGAATTACTGCAGGAGAGAGTCATGGTCCGGCATAATTCTGCCTTGGTTTTTAAGACTCAGAGGCTGAGAATCTCCCTGCACAAAGAAGCAGCTAGGCAAGAAAGCTTTTGTTCCAGCAGCAGCGGTCGGCTCGTGAGCCTCTTCCAAGGTATGTGCCCCGCACCTCGCCGCGAAGAGCTCCCAAGACTGTTAGCTACATCCTCAGGGTTGGTGAAAATAGAGGAGGATGGGAGCCACCAGACTTGCCAAGAGGATCGGTTACCTGCTGTTCACAGTCGCTTCACATGCATTCCCACATGCCAGTGGCCCTTTCTTTGGAGCCAGGAGGGCCCCCTACCCTGCAGCCCTAACTCTGAATTTGGGGAAGATTCAGAAAGAAATTGGAGGGGGGGGGTTCTTTCTCCTGAGAAGTGGGTTGGACGACTGTGTCAGGGAAGGAGGAATGCTTGGCTGTCCTGCTGGTGGCTTGAGGGGAGGAACAGAGGGGGCTAAGGTTAAAGCCTCTGACAGTTGAATCTGTACACCTTCCAGGGACTTTGTGTCCTGGGAGCTCTTTGTAACCCTACAGGGGCGTTTCCTGCCCCCCACCCCTCAACCAGACTGAGGACTTCCCTTCCTGGGCAGGGTTTCTGATTCCCGGCTGCTTGGCAGAATCCTTTGGGAAATTTAAAAAGATACCCTGGAGGGGCGCCTGGGTGGCTCAGTTGGTTGAGCGACTGCCTTCGGCTCAGGTCATGATCCTGGAGTCCCGGGATCGAGTCCCGCATCGGGCTCCCTGCTCAGCAGGGGGTCTGCTTCTCCCTCTACCCTCTTCCTTCTCGTGCTCTCTGTCTCTCAAATAAATAAATAAAATCTTAAAAAAAAAAAAAAAAGATACCCTGGGGTCACCCCAGGCCAGTGACTCAACACCGCTGGGCGAGGCCAGTGCGGGTCTTGTTTAAGGCGATCCCCCCCCGTGGTTCTGGTGGTCGTGTCCCCATTGCTCCAGCCTGGACGCCCGAAGTGCGTTGGGGTGGGGCTTGTAGGGGGCTCCTGGCGCACGACCTGACCCCTCTCTTCCCCCGCAGTGTACCACTGGGTGGAGATGCGGACCAAGATGCGCATCATGGGCTTCCGGGGCACAGTCATCAAGCCGCTGAACGAGGACGCGGCCGCCGAGCTGGGCGCCGAGCTGCTGGGCGAGGCCACCATCTTCGTCGTGGGCGGCGGCTGCCTGGTGCTGGAGTACTGGCGCCACCAGACGCACCAGCGTAACAAGGAGGAGGAGCAGCGCGCCGCCTGGGACGCGATGCGGGACGAGGTGGGCCGCCTGGCGCTGGCGCTGGAGGCGCTGGAGGCGCAGATGCAGGCGGCGCCGGCGCCCAGCGCCCTGGAGGAGCTGCAGGCGCAGGTGCGAGAGGTGCGCGCCCAGCTCTGCGCCCGGGACCCGCAGCCCGCGTCCCCGGCGGTATCCGCGGCCAAGGTACAGGAGGAGTCTGCTCAAGTCTGAACTTGTCGGTGGTTGTGTGTGCTCAGGTGTGGCCTTCTCCCCGCACCACCCCCGCCTGCGCTGGCCCCGCGGAAGCCACCGGGATCTTGATGGCACTTGGATTCAGTTAGCCTCTGCCGACCCGCCGTACCTTCCGCGGGGGCCAGCCCCCAGCCGGTGAAGCGGTCCCACGAAGCGCACTCCAGCCCTAGCTCCTCGGTACAGACCACAGTGCTCAGCGCTCCACCCCAACCCCAAACCGCACGGACCTGAGCCGTCCCAGCCAGGAAGACAACAGGCTCGCTCTTCTGGCAGGAGGAAAAACGGACTGGACTTGAGCTGAATCAAGCTGTGACCCCACTCCGCCCCCCATTTCGGTGATAAATGTTACCCTGCCCTGGGACTCATCCTTTTCCCTGGAACCTCCCCCGCACCCTTTGCTTTGTGAATCGGCACAGACCATTGTAAAGAAATGCAGTGTGGTTCAGTGCTCTTCTGTCCCGGCATCTAAGGGGGGCTCTAGCTGGGTTTCGCCACTCTCTTTGAGGGGAAAACAAGGGGGATCCTGGCTTGCAGTTGATCCACTGAATGCTATATCTTTCCCCTTGACCTGATCTGTGGCACCCTACGAGACCCCAAGTGGAATATTCCAACAGATCCCCACCCCCCAGTCCTTCAGTCTGGCACAACCTACCGGGATGTCTGTGCAGGGTCCTCTCTGGCAGTGCCCTCCCATCACCCCCTCTGTGGTGGAAAAATGGATCCTGCCTAAGGCTAAAGCCAACCTGCCCTTCAGCCTCGTCCCCCTGTTTAGCTGTCCTCCAAGTCCCTGAGCCTTTCCTGACGTGTCCTCTTCCGTGGCCTCTCTTAGCACACTGCCATCACATTCCTCATGTTCCATCCAAATCTGCTGACCTGTGTACCCTTGCCCTTCTCTCCTGGGCCTCTGGACCGGTCCAATCGTCCCCCTTCACGCAGTGGTACCCTCGTGCCTCCAGAGCCCTCGGCCCAACCTCCATCCCACTAGACTAGGCCACCAGTTGGTCTTAACCGTTCTTAGTTTCCTAGGGCTACCATAACATGACCACAAACTTGATGGCTTAAAACCAGAGAAAACTGTTCTCTCGCAGTTCTGGAGGCCACAGATCTAAAATCAAAGACTCAGCAGGGCCATGCTCCATCCGAGGGCCCTGGGGGAAGATCCTTCCTTGCCTCTTCTAACTTCTGGTGACTTCAGGCATTCCTTGCCTTGAGGCCCTGTGGCTGCAGATCTCTAGTCTCTGCCTCCATCTTCATGTGGTCTTCTCCTCGTGTCTCTTATAAAGGCACTTGTCTTTGGATTTAGGGCCCACCCTAAACCTAGGATGATTTCACTTCAGGATCCTTAACTTATTTACAGAGTTGTTTTTTTTTTCCCCCAGATACACTCACAGTCACAGGTTCCATGGGTTACTGTGTGGACATATCTCTTAGGGAGCCACCATTCAACCCACTACACCTCCCCACCCCAAAGAGGACGCTGGGATCCTTGCAAACCCCATGGGACATGTGGCCTTCCCCACAGGGGTGATAGGAACAATCCAGGAACCAGCATTTACTATGGGGTGTCTCTTCCGGGAATCTCACTGATGCGGTGGGGGTGTGGCTCCCACCAGTCTGCATTCTGTCCTGCAGACCATCCATGTTATGTTGCCTGAATAAAAGAGCCCCAGAATGAGGAAGTCATCTTTAGGATGTGTCTGAGGACATAGGGATCTTCAAAATGGGTACAAGCCTCGTTAAAATTAGAGAAGCCGATGTGTGTGAGTGGGCAGTGATCCTATGAACGCTCTCCCTGATGGGGAAGCTGAGGCCCAGGGAAAGCAAAGGGATTTGCCCATGGCCATGAAGCCAATGAGGGACTGACTGTCCAAGGTGGTGAAGTAATCAGAGCAGAGTGGGGGTCAGGGCTCAGGGAAGGAGATGGAAAAGGGGTGCAGGGTGCTGGAGAGCACCGGTAGGGGAGAGGGGAGCAGGGAGGCAGTTACTGGGGAGGAGGGGTGGTTAGGGATCTCCACAGAGGACCAAGACATTTCCCAGAGGCAGCGTTGAGAGTGGGGGGCCCTCAATTTCCGGTCCAAGCAGCCCCAGACCACACCTGAAATCTTTGCATTTAATGAATGGGGTCAGATCCAAGATCCATTCTACCTGGGCCGGGTTCCAAGAAACTGTAGGTGAAGCGGGAGGGGCAGGCTTTCTCTCAACTCTTCCCTCCCTCACCTCACTGCCAGGGCGCCGGGGGGCTGGGGTGGGGGCGGGCGGGGTGATCTGGACACAACACCTACCCAGACAGAAAACCAAGAAACTGGGGTCCTGAAAGATCATCTTAATTCCTTCTAGAAGTGGGGGAGAAGTTGACTCTAGAGGGAGCTGAGGAGGTGGGTCCTGGGTGGAGGTGTCTTTAAAATCAGAAGTGAGGGGCGCCTGGGTGGCTCAGCTGGTTAAGTGTCTGCCTTCAGCTCAGGTCATGATCCCAGGGTCCTGGGATTGAGCCCCGCATCGGGCTCCCTGCTCAGTGGGGAGTCTGCTTCTCCCTCTCCCGCTCCCCCTGCTTGTGCTCTAAGTAAAAATAAATAAAATAAAATAAAATCGGAAGTGACCTGAGTAGATAAATGAGAAGAAGATACCGAGAGAGAGAGCACTGGGTGGAGGAGTGATGGATGGAGCCAGGTGAGAGGGCTCAGTGCCCAGTTTCCATGGCTACTCCTGGGGGTGCCCTGTGGCACTGACCCATCTCTGGAGCACAGGTTGCTGGAGGCCAAGCGACTGTGACATACCATCATCTCAATAAATACTGGCCATTAACAGTATTTTCTTCATTTCTTTCATGAGAAAATTGAGGTACAAAAAGGGGGAGTCACCTGCCCAAGGACACACAGGCAGGAAAGAAGCAGGAGTGGGACCAGAAGATGGACAGTCTATACCAGAGCCCAAGCTCCAAACCCCTGCACCATCTTGACCCTGATGTGGTATTACTGTCACGTCCCGACACTCAGAACTCAGCCCTGCATGTCCTTCCATGTGGCCAGACCTTGTGGGATGCATTGGCTTCACCCACTGGGTGGGATCAGGGTGTGTGGAAATGCAAAGAATCCCCTCTCAAAAAGCACGAGGCTGAGACTGGAGGATGCTTCATTACCTGGTTTCCTACTAGCTAACTTTGTGTATACATTTGCGACTTGGGGAGAGGGGTAGAATAAATTTATAAATGAAGTTGGTTGTCTGCAAGTTGATGTGTTTTTTTTAAATCTTTAAAAAACCCCTGTTACAACCTTAGGAAAAACGTCCTCCAATTATTCTTTCATTCAGGAAACTTTCAGGTGTCCACTGTGTACCCCGCCCTGCTCTGTGTCGTGCTGGGGTCCCAGCAGGGAGCGACACGGCCACAACCCTGCCATCATGGCACCCCAGTCCGGTGGGGGGACATCCGTTCACAGGCATTGCTTTTCCAACGTTACCTGCCTGCCCCACGGTGATTTGGGAAGAAGGGGCCTCACTGAATCCAGACTCCTCCCCTCCTGAGGGACTCAGGACTAGGGCAGAAAAAAACAGAAACCCATTTACACTGGCTCACAAAAGCCTCGCAGCTGTCCTGAGGGCTCTGCCTCTCCCATCTCTGGCTCGGCTCGGCTCCGTTGTCCTCTCTGTTGGTTTCCCACTCCAGCAGCCCTTGCCTGGAGAAAGCCACCCCTAGAGAAAGTGGACTTCGGTAAGCCCCTGCCTGATTCGTCTGCCCATATAGCCGTCCCTGTGCTAGCCACTGTAACTCTCAAACGGCCAGGCCTGGGCCCCCGACCCCAATGGATGGAGGGAAGCGTGCCCAAAGGAGAATCGAGTGGGTGCCCTGCACCCACTCGTTAGACAACTCGTTAGCACGTACTGCATGCCTGGCCCCATTGTAGTAGCTGGGAGTCGGCCAGGAACAAGACAAGGGCTCTCACTGTCTCGGAGCTGTTGTCTAGTGTAGGAGTTGGGCAGTAAAGACGTAAAGGGCTGATCCAGTGGGAGGGTTCAGGAGTGAAGAGTTTACTGATCCCTGGAATATAGTAAGCGAGGGGAGTCAGGGGAATGAAGACCAACAATGAAGCGCCCTTGTCTTGGTTGGCCCAGCTCTGGAGGCTCCTACCAGCTCTGGGCACCCCAGAGGACTGGCGACTGCATCTCTCCTCAACTACTCCAGTCCCAGCTCTGCTTCCTTCCCTCCGCACCTGCAGGCGTCGTTCCCCAAAGACTCTGCCATAGCCCTACTACACACGGATCTCAAGAGTCTATGGGGCGCCTGGGTGGCTCAGTTGGTTGAGCCCCCGACTCTTGATTTCAGCTCAGGTCATGATCTCAGAGTCGTTGAGATTGAGCCCCGCGTCGGGCTCCACGCTCAGAGTCTGCTTGTCTCTTTCCCTCTGCTCCTCTCTCAAATAAATCAATAAAATCTTAAAAAAAAGAAAGTCTCCATCTTTCAACCCCCGGCGGCAAGCCACAGTGAGAAGCAGAGTTTATACCATATACATATTTATATAACTTAACAGTTCACACTCTATGTATTATAAATATGGCATAATTCATGCATTGTGTGACATAGTATATAATACTTTTTATGTAATATGTAACATAACATTGTATATGTTGTGTGTGTGTATCATTGGAATGAAAATTTCACTAAATACCCTTAATACGTACCTTGCAGTCTGATACTTCTTACCATATTCCTTTTCACGAAGAAAAGCTACAGATACAGATGTATCCTATGTACCTAATATGTATTATAAACATATAAAACCCATTATATGTATTTGATAACACAATGTTAACATCATACATTATGTATTACATATACGGTTAGAACAAAAGTTTCGCTAAATGATAATTGCCGTCACCATGTGCAATGCACTCTGTTACTTCCTATTTTTTTCTATCTCATAAAGAAGGGCATATACCTATGTATGTATTATACAGACCTACATAAAGTGGGCTGCCCTGGGCCTTTGGCTTTTATCCTGGGCGAGGCAGGAGCCGTGGGAGGCTCTGAGCAGAGGAGGGATGTGAGCTGACTTAGGGTCCCCCCCCGACGGACTATGGGGGGCAAAGGTGAAAGCTGCCAGTCCGGAAAAGAGAAGACTGTGGTTGTCCAGGTGTGGGGGGCATGGTGGCCGGACCAGGGGGAGAAGTGAAGGTAGGGAGAAGTGGGATTCTGGGCATATTAGTATTGCAGAGGTGGAGCAGACAGGATTTGCTGAGTGATGGGATGTGGGGGTGTCACTGAAAGCTTCTAGGTTTTTTGCTCTGTGCACCTAGAAGGGAAACACTGGCATATCCTAAGATGGTGAGGCTACCACAGAACCAGGCACAAGGAGATATTGGGAGCCCCTGCCCTTCCTTATCCCCAGGTCATCTCAGATTTGGGCGCCCTTTGGCAGGTTTTTGTTACTCTGAACTGTAGCCAGGGAGGATTGGGAAGACAGTTCTCATCTTTACTCATTTCTGACATCACTGAGCTCACTCTCATGCTGTATCTCTGACATTCTTTATCTCGACTCCCCCCTCAGGGAACGCTCCTGGTGTCCATTTGGCACGTCCTAGAGGAAGGAGGAAAGTGGAGGTGGTGGGCTGGGACTTGGGACCCCTGGGCTTAGAGTGCCCCTCGCCCCTAGAATGGCAGTGCCCAGGTCAGGCTCCCCAGAGGCAGCTCTGCCAGGTAAGGGCGGTCATGGGCCTGGGGGGGATGGTCACCGATGGCTCCGTCACATCCAATGTGCCCACCCTGCTCAAAGGGCCCATCCCTGTGCCTTGAACTCTTCTTTTTTCTAGATTGCACACTCTCTTCATAAAAGTTCAGCCATTTCAGAGAAACCAAAGTCCCCTCTCCTAAAGGAATCCTGCCTCCCATTTGGGGGAACTCTGGCAGACCCCTTTTAAGGATGATCTGGTCATACTTGAGACCCCCTTATGAGCTGTCCGCTGCTACCCTCTTGCGACACTCAGCGGTCTTTATGTGCTTCTCTGGCCAGAGTGAGTCTTTCCTTAGATGCTAAGAGCTGAAGGAACCGAATGTAATATAAAAACGCCCTCGAAAATTCTGCGGAGTGTCAACACATGGAACGATCCAGCTTGAAAGATTTTCAAGCCGTAGAAGCGCGCATGGACTGTAATTGTTCTTTTAACTTACATTTTCCTACTTACCTGTAGGTCGAGCATCTTTGTAGCCGTTTATTGGACATTTGTACTGTTTTTGGAAAATGCCTGTTTTCACTGTCCCTTTAATGTTTGGTTCTGGTATGTTTTGTCCAACTGAAGTTTTTCGTTTTAAAATAACCAAATCTGGGGCGCCTGGGTGGCTCAGATGGTTAAGCGTCTGCCTTTGGCTCAGGTCCTGATCTCAGGGTCCTGGGATCGAGTCCCACATCGGGCTCCCTGCTCCTTGGGAGCCTGCTTCTCGCTCTGCCTCTCTTTCTCATGAATAAATAAATAAAATCTTTAAAAAAATAAAAAAATAAATAATAAATAAAATAACCAAATCTGGGGTGCCTGCCTGGCTCGGTCGGAAGAGCGTGTGATTCTTGGTCTTGGGGTTGTGAGTTCAAGCCCTGCGTTGGGTGTAGACATGATTTAAATAAATAAACTTAAAAAAAAAAAAGAAATAGGGGCTCCTGGGTGGCTCAGTTGTTAAGCGTCTGCCTTCAGCTCAGGTCATGATCCCAGGGTCCTGGGATCAAGCCCCCCATCGGGCTCCCTGCTCAGCGGGAAGCCTGCTTCTCTCTCTCCCACTCCCCCTGCCTGTGTTCCCTCTCTCGCTATCTCTCTCCCTGTCAAATAAATAAATAAAATCTTAAAAAATAATAATAATAACCGGGTGCCTGGGTGGCTCAGTCATTAAGCGTCTGCTCAGGTCATGATCCCAGGGTCCTGGGATCGAGCCCCGCATCGGGCTTCCTGCTCAGCGGGAAGCCTGCTTCTCCCTCTCCCACTCCCCCTGCTTGTGTTCCCTCTCTCGCTGTCTCTCTCCCTGTCAAATAAATAAATAAAATCTTTTTTTAAAAAAATAACCAAATCCATTAGTCTTTTTCCTTTCAGGCATTTGGGTTTTTTCTGTCCTTATTTGAGAAGGACTCCTTTACCTCAAGGATATCTATCTACAGCTCTACTTTCTCGTACTTTTATTCAAGTTTTCTTTGTGGTTAAGTCATCTATCAAGAGTAGCTTTTTGTTCCGTTCTGTTTTGGTTTTTGAGGAGTGGAAGGTCAGGATCTGTGTTCTTCAGTTTCCCAATGAATGGTTGGCTCGTGTCTTGAAGTGTGAGGGATGCTCCATCCTTTCCCGCCTCCCCTGGGAATGGACAGCAGTACCCACTACGTCCCCTTGACAGTGGCACCTCTTTCTCGGTCCTGTCCCACCGTCCGTTTGTCCTGCTCCAACACCATCTTGTTTTGAATGACAAGAGTTTGAGAAAAAAAAAAATATATATATATATATATTTAAAGATTTTATTTATTTATTTGACAGAGAGAGAGACAGCAAGAGAGGGAACACAAGCAGGGGGAGTGGGAGAGGGAGAAGCAGGCTTCCCGCTGAGCAGGGAGCCTGACTTGGGACTCGATCCCAGGACCCCGGGATCATGACCTGAGCAGAAAACAGATGCTTAACCAACTGAGCCACCCAGGCACCCCTGAAAATATATTTTGATCTCTTCTCAGCCACCCGGCAGTCTTGTTCTTATGTTCAGATTTATCTGAGTTATACTTGTGCCTTGATATGTATTTTTAAAAAGTTAATAGACTTTGTATTTTTTGAGCAGTGTTAGGTCTACAGAAAAATTGAGCAGAAAGTACAGAGAATCCCCATATTTCTTCCCCCCAACCCCCCATTCATTCATAGCTGCCCCTGTGATTAACATCTGGCACTTGTGTGGTATATTTGTTACAATTAACGAGTCAATATTGACACTTTACTGAAGTCCATAGTTTTCACTCGGTGTTGTAACAAATTCTTCGGGTTCGGACAAATGTATAACGCCATGTATCCACCGTTAGAGTATCGCAAAGAATGGCTTCACTGCCCTAAAAATCCCCTGTGCTCCACTTGTTCCTCCCTCCCTCCCCGCTCCCTGAGCCCCTAAGCAACCCCAGGTGTTCTTACTTTCTTTTCCAGAATGTCAGATAGTTTTTCATTGTATGGCACGCAGCCTTTTCAGCCTGACTTCTTTCACTTAACAATATGCATTTAAGATTCTTTCATGTCTGGGCGCCTGGGTGGCTCAGTCGTTAAGCGCCTGCCTTTGGCTCAGGTCCTGATCTCAGGGTCCTGGGATCGAGCCCCGCTTCGGGCTCCCTGCTCCACGGGAAGCCTGCTTCTTCCTCTCCCACTCCCCCTGCTTGTGTTCCCTCTCTCGCTGTGTCTCTCTCTGTCAAATAAATAAATAAAACCTAAAAAAAAAAAAAAAGATTCTTCCATGTCTTTTTTGTGCTTGATAGCTCATTTCTTTTTATCACTGAATAATGTTCCACTGAATGGGCGTACCACAGTTTGTATATCTGCTCACCTAATCATTGAAGCATATTTCCAAAATAGCTTTCTCCACTGCCTTGAAAAAAATTTGTTCTTTAGGTTGCAAGATTGACTTGGGGGAGAAATTGTGTCTTCCTGCAGAATGGCTAGGTTCTGTGGAATAAAATAATAAGAGCGTCAGTCTGTTGAGTGCTTAGTGCCAAGCTGGGTGGCCAATGCTCTTCGTCACAGACCCATTTAATCCCTCCATACCTCTACCACTGAGCAACCTGAAGTGTCGGGAATATTGCTGGTGGGACTGAGAGCCAGTGTCAGTCTTTCCATCTGGCAGTGAATGTCACCTATTATCTTAAAAGTTGTTCTGGGGGGGGGCGCCTGGGTGGCTCAGTTGGTTAAGCGACTGCCTTCAGCTCAGGTCATGATCCCAGGGTCCTGGGATCGAGTCCCGCATCGAGCTCCCTGCTTGGCGGGGAGCCTGCTTCTCCCTCTCCCACTCCCCCTGCTTGTGTTCCCTCTCTCGCTGTCTCTGTCAAATAAATAAATAAAATCTTTAAAAAAAAAGTTGTTCTGGGGGGAGGTGCTGCGTGTGGAAAATCTGCCAATTTGGAGTTGGGGGTAGGGGCATCTAAGCAGAGGTGAGAGTTTGTCTTCCGGATTTTAGCATGCCCAGAATTACCATGTCCCGCATGAGCATGAGCATCTCCTAGGGACATGCTGCCCGATGCTGTGTTACCCCCATGTCTACATCTCCCTGGGGGCACCTGCAGTCACATAGAAACGTGGTGCCTGGCTAGTCATGACCGAGCAGGGAGACAGTGAGTGGTAGGTGATGAACGCTCTGCTTTCTGCAGCTTTCCTAAATTAAGTTCCGGGTGTGTAAAACCAGAGAAATGCAGCATCATTGAGAACAATGAGGTTTGGGGTAAGGTTGAAGTCCCTCGGAGGACCCTGTTGCAGCCACATGTATTAGTTACTGCTCAGCTGACTCAAACATGAAGAGTCTGAAACAACAGTCAATGTTTGTCATCTCACATGGTTGCTGAGGGTCAGAGAGTTAGGAGCGGCTTAGCTGGGCATTCTGGGTGGTTCTGGCTCTGGATCTCTCATGAGGTTCGGGCCGGGACTGAAGTCACCCCAAGACTTGACAGGTGCACAGTCCACTTGCAAGGAGGGTTACTCACAAGGCCGGCAAATTGGGGCTGGTTCTTGGCAGGAGCCTCAGTTTCTCCCCATGGGACCTCTCTAGTGTGGACCCTTTACGCCTCCCTCTGTCACTGAGTAACTCTCCTGCATTTCTGGAGTCAGTGAATCCATGAGAATCACAAGATACCTGGCCAAATCCCAGCCAGCCTGTAGCCTCCAGGCCCTTTTCCCCTGACCCTGGCATAGGCAGAATGGAATGGTGCCCTCCCCCACCCCCACCCAAGAGCACAAGTCTTCATCCCCGGAACCTGTGAATGTGACCTCACGTGATAAAAGTTCTGCAGACATGAGGAAGTTAAAGATATTAAGATGCAGAAATTTTTCTGGATTGTCTGACCGGGGTCCTACCTGCCATCACAGTGTGCTCATGAGAGATGGTCAGAGGGAAATCACACACACACAGAGGAGAGGCCACGTGAAGATGGAGGTGAGGATGGGGTGGGGCAGCCAGAAGCCCAGGAAAGCCAGCAGCCACCAGAAGCTGGAAGACGCAGAGAACTGATTCTCCTCTTGAGCTTTTGGAGGGACTGCAGCTCACCTGGCATCTTGATCACGGCCCGGTGATGCTGATTTTGGACTTCTGCCCTCCAGCACTGTGAGAGAACACATTTCTGGGTTGAGTCATCAAGTTCATGGTAGTATGTTACAGCAGTCAGAGGAGACTAATACACTCCCACAGTCTCTCTCTGATGGCTCACCCCGAATAGCTCTGGCCTCTCAAAGAAAGAACAAGGCTACTCCACTTTGCTGGCCGAATGGAGGGCCCGGATTTTCCAGACACTTCTTGTGGCTTTCTGCTGTGTTGCCGGGGAGAAAAAATAATTTCTCGACTATGGACATGGGTATTCTGACAGCACGTTTAAGTAGTATATATTGAAAGAGTAATCCTACGTTTACTGGCTTATTATTTTACTGGGCAATTTATTTATTCCAGATTGTCTTGGGTCATTTTCCTTACTGGATGTTTGTTTCTCTTTTTTTCTAATTATGGTTTTAGTTGAAATAAAATAAGCATAAAGTATATAAACTGCCCTGGTATATGTCTCAGTGGATTCTTACAAATGGATATACATATTAACCAGCACCCCGATGGAGACAGGGGACGTTTCCAGGAATGCTCCCTTCTGCTGCCTCCCAGGCAGCACCCCTCCCAGCCGTAACCACTCTTCTGAAATCTGTCACTGTCGATGAGATTTGCCTGTTCCTGAACTTTGTATCTGGTGGACTGGTATGGAATGTTCTCTTTTGGGATCTGGCTTCTTCTGTTCCACATAGTATCTGAGAGATGCATCTGTGCTGTTCTGTGTTGTAATCCTCTGGTTTTTTTTGTTGTTGTTGCCGTGCGGTATTCCGCTGTCAGCTATAACACACTGTATTTACCAGCTAACCGATTGGTCGGCACCCAGCTTGTCTCTGTTAGGAGCAAAGCTGCTAGGACCGACCTGGCACAAGGCTTTGGTGGGCATTGCGCTTGGGTATATCTAGGAGTGAGATGGCTGAGCCATAGGACAAGAGTGTTTACCTTTTTTTTTTTTAAGATTTTATTTATTTATTTGAGAGAGAGCACAAGCAGTGGGGAGTGGCAGGCAGAGGGAGAAGCAGGCTCCCCATTGATTAGGGAGCCTGATGCGGGACTCGATCCCAGGACCATGGCCTGAGCCGAAGCAGACGCTTCACCAACTGAGCCCCCCAAGCTCCCCGTCCTCCCTCCCTTAGGGGGAGAACCTGTTCCTTGCCTCTGCCAGCTGCTGGTGACCGCCCCGCACTCCCAGGCTCACGGCCACACCCCTCCCATTTCTGCCTCTGTTCTCACGTGGCTTTCTGCTCTTATCTGTGTCTTCTTTCCTGCCTTTTATGAGGATACTCGTCACTGGGGTTAGGGCCCACCTGGGTAATCCAGGATAATCTCCCCATTTCAAGATCCTCAATTCACCTCATCACATCTGCAAAGTCCCTTTTCCCGTATAAGGTAAGACAGGTTCCGGGCATTGGGGGTGCAGACATGTGGAGGGGGGGGCGCATAATCCAGTGTCCCACAGGCACTTTTTGTAAGCTGCTCCATCTCTCTCCTAGTGATCTGGGGCACTCTTCATAGAATCTGCATACTGTGTTTGAGATGGGGAGGCTTTCTGGCAAACCTCTCATTGGAGGCGTGAGGTAAGATGCTTGGCATGGGGGACATGCTCTGTGCTTCCCTGATGATCCCTAGCGGGTTTGGCATAGCTGTTTATTGGACACTCGAATTCCTGTGATGAATGCCTGCTTTACTTGTCCTTAATGCTTGTTTGGGGTGTCTTTTGTCCTACAATTTTTTTTTTTATTTTGATAAGCCAGATTTTCCCATCTTTTCTTTTATGGCTCTTACTTTTCCTCCCTTGTTTGGGAAGAGCTTCTTCACCCCAAATTATAAAAATCCCCATCCTAAGAGTACAGGATGATTATGACCCCCTATTTTGCAGAAGAGGACACTGAGGCACAGAGGAAATGATTCTCCTAGACTTCACATTTACTGGGTTGCAGGCACTGTGTGAAGGATTTTACAAGAACCACATCTTTGAATCTTTGAATCTCCTTGGGTTGGGGTCTCCCAAGCCACCCTCAGGCTCAATGATTTGCTAGGACTCCCAGGACTCAGAAAAACTGATATACTCATGTTGATTCCAATGTAAGGACACAGACTGAAATCAACAAAGGGAAAAAGGTGCATGGGGCAAAATCCAGGGGAGCCCAGATGCAGCGAGAACAGCATGTGCAAAGGCCCAGAGATGCCAGTGGGAAGGAAATCCATAAAAACATTTCTTTTAATGTTCCTCTCCCAGAGCTTAGAGTGTGCAGCCTAGTGGGGCAGGAATGAGAGGTCGGCGACCAGGTTACACAGGCTGTGGGCCATGGAGAGGAGAGCATGCAGGGAAAGGAGGCTCTACACGACCTGACACCTGTGAACACTGGTCCGTCCAGAAATGAATTCCATTCGGGTCATTTCTTTGTTTTCCAATCATTATTTTCTACGTATTTCAAGGCACAGCAGGCTCCCTACGAAAAACTCAGCAACACTGAAAAACATAAAATGGAATGATAAAAATCATCTGTAATCCCGCTATCCAGAGATGATCAGTGTTCACTTCTAGCTATGTTTCATGTCCTCTGCGTGAGTGCACGCGCGTGTGAGTGTCGGCAGAGAAAAAGTTATGCATTTGTATATATGTTGGTAGATATGCACATATGTACAAAGTGGGAATCATCCTATCGAGTGTTCTGTATCTTGTCTTTTTTTTTTTTTAAAGATTTTATTTATTTATTTGAGAGATAGAGAATGAGAGAGCACATGAGAGGGGGGAGGGTCAGAGGGAGAAGCAGGCTCCCTGCCGAGCAGGGAGCCCGATGCGGGACTTGATCCCGGGACTCCAGGATCATGACCTGAGCCGGAGGCAGTCGCTTAACCAACTGAGCCACCCAGGCGCCCCCTGTATCTGTCTTTTAAGTGATCATTAAAGAGTCTCAGAGGAGAGGGCTTCACACTTGGCCAGGTGCGAGCTGACTTATGAGCTGGTCTCCAGAGGAGCTCTGGCTTAAGCCAAAGTTCCAGAGGGGAGGGTGTCCTCTGAAAAAGTACAGAATGTGCCGAGACTCAGCTGCCACGGGGCGTGGTCCCCCAGAGCCCTAGGGAGCTCTGCAAGCTTTTCCTGTTGGTTTCTTTTGTCAGTTTTAGTTATTGGAGAGATTTCAGTGCAGGATGCAGGTGTTGCTGAAGGGATCTAGGGAAGGATGCTGAGGGACCCAGGGAGTGGACGCAGCAAAGCTGATAGCCATCCCGAGGTCTCGGCAGGGCACCAGGAGCCCATCCCAGATGAGCAGGTGCAAGAACTGCACCCTCAGGTCAAGGGCACAGCCGCTGGCCCTGCAGGGGAACAGGAGAGATGTGCCCCACCTCTACTTCCTCCCATCCCCCTCCTCTCTTGTGGGTGCTGCCCAAAGTGAGTGCCCACCAGCATCCAGAGGACGGTTCACGGTGATGCCTTCCCAAGCACTCAGCCTCCTGGGAGCAGACAAGGCCTGGCAAGAATGGAGAGAGTAGGTCTGGGGACCTTAGAGAAGTGTCATAGCCCCAGCGGTCTTCAACTTTTTGGGGGGGAGCATGAGACCAGGAACCGCAACACCAACCCCTCTGGAGCAGAACCTCGCCTGTCCTGTTTGACCTGAATGTTTAAGCCCAGCCAATTACTGTAACTGAAGCCAACAGGAGTTCGTCCCCTCCACCCCCACGTGCAGCAAGCCAATAAAAGGCTGACACTGAGTGAAGGATAGGCTTTTTATTGATGACGCACCACCCACGAGAAACAGGGCCTAATAACAGTAGAATTTGCTTTTCATCAAAACCGGTTCATAACGTACACTCTTCATTTACATGCTACGCCATCGGGGTATCTTCACGCGAGAATGTGCACAGATCTTCCCACTGATTTTTTTTTTTTTTTAAGATTTTATTTATTTATTTGACAGAGACTCAGCGAGAGAGGGAACACAAGCAGGGGGAGTGGGGAGAGGGAGAAGCAGGCCTCCCGCCGAGCGGAGAGCCCGACGCGGGGCTCAATCCCAGGACCCCGGGATCATGCCCTGAGCCGAAGGCAGACGCTTAACGACTGAGCCACCCAGGTGCCCCCCACTGATTTTCATTTTACTCTGTAACATGTAGAGAAGAGAAACCCGGACACCTTGATCTTGAAATACCCCTGTGAGACCCTTGAAGGGGCAGCAGGTGGCCCAGCTGCTGGATGGTGGCCGTTGGGTGATTTCCACTTGATCATGACTTCCACAACCAGATGAGCCTCTCCGCTTTGCCCACACACCCATTCCTGCATACATGTGGAGTCAGACATTCTTGCGGGACACCCAGGGGACTTCCCATCACACGCATGGGAATCTGGGACCTGGTCGGGGGAGGGGAAGGGCTCGGAAGAGGGCAGAACACAAGAAGGGCTGTCCTGTTGACTTGCAAACAGAAAGGACACTCCTCTCCAGACTTGTCACTCTGGGGGCTGTGGGAAGGGACCACGAAAGCTCCAGCTCGCCTCTGTCTGGATGAGAAGTTCTTCTGCATTCCCTTCACCTGGTGACAGGTAAACTGGGCCCAGAGAGGGCAGGACACTTGTCCAAGGTCACATAGGGGGAAGCTGGGGCACAGATCCCCCGCCCCCATCTGGTAGCACATGCTTGTCTGTGGAGAGCAGAGCTCCTGGAAAGGAAGGAAAGAGGAAGGGGTCTCTGTGTCCCCAAGAGAGCAGAACGATCAGAAGGAGAAACCACCAGCAGGGCCGGGACCTACTTAGGGTTTCCTGGGTGTATGTCCTGCAGTCCTCAGCCTCGGACTTCTGGGGGTCCATGGGGATGACAATGAACTTGTCCCAGGTCTGGCAGCACCTCTGCGTGGGGCGGTGGAAGGGGTAGAAGTCTCTGCAGCAGCTCCACTCGAAGTCCTTGGGGTCCAGGACCACACTGCCACATAGCAGCCAGCACTCCCTTCTTGTCCTCAGCACCTCCCCTGGGGGCCAGAGGCAGAAAGCCTCTGGCCTTATGCTCCTTCTTGCCCTTGCCTTTTTTTTTTTTTTTTTTTTTTAAAGGGGCCAAGTGAGGTTGACCTACAGGAGTTTTCATAGAAAAGCTTCACCAGGGCGCCTGGGTGGCTCAGTCGTTAAGCGTCTGCCTTCGGCTCAGGTCATGATCCCGGGGTCCTGGGATTGAGCCCCCGCATGGGGCTCTCTGCTCCTTGGGAGCCTGCTTCTCCCTCTCCCACTCCCTCTGCTTGTGTTCCCTCTCTTGCTGTGTCTCTCTTTTTCAAACAAATAAAATCTTTAAAAAAAAAAAAAAAGCTTCACCAGCTGGGCCCCTAGTGGGACGGGCCTCTTGACGTTGGCTCTTGACTCAGCCCATTACTCCCTTTCTCCCTCTGAGCCCAGCAGATGGCCTGTTTCTGCTCCCGCCCAAGAAGCACTCCCTGCCCCCAGCACCCACATGCAGCTCGAGGGGGGATCCTCACAGGGGCTGCCCCAGAACCCGAAGTGGGGAGCAGTGGGAGCTAGGTCGGCTTCAGCCCTGAGGCTGGTACTTCAGCAGGGCAGAGGCACCGAGGTAGGTGTGCACCACCCATCTGTAGACGATGCCCTTGCCCTTCCTTTCTGGGCCCCACTCAGTACCAGCTGCCTTCACGGTCCAGGCCCCTGGGGGCCAAGGATGGGGTCCCAAATGGGTCCTAGGGCTGGCCCCTCTGCCTTTATGGTTTGAGTTTGAAGTGGGCACAGTCCCAGTTTGCTAGAGCCCCAACCTTCTGACCCTGTCTCCTGCTGTTTCCCTGACTTACCCACGCAAAGCCAGCTGGCCAGGGTCCCCTCCAGAGACCACAACCTGTGCTTCTCAGGGGGCTGGAGCCCTTCAGCCCCTGCCCGGGGCCCCCAGTTCCTCTAGAGACTGAGGCTCAGCTCATCACTCAGTGTCTCAGTTGAACTGGCTGATATTTCATACTTGCCTCTCAGACGTTCCCCAGAAAGCCCTCCCATCCTCTGCCACCCCAGAGGGGTCAGACCTCCCTGTCCCCCACACCATGCTCACCTCTGGAGGGATGGAGCCTTCCATGCAGGAATGGGAGCAGCAGGAGGAAGAGAGCTGCAAGAGAGAGAGAGATGTGAAGGTTGGGGAGCCTCCAGTGGGAAGAGACAGGTGGTGGGAGGCCCTTACCAAAGAAGATGAGGAGTCAGGACTCCCAGCAGGCACCGCTCCAGGGCACTGGCCTGCACCTGGCTGCCGCTGGTTGGTGCATATCATGGCAGCCACAGCTCATGTGGGGCGGGAGCCCTTCAGGGGAGTGTGTTGAGTACCTCCCTTCGTCTTTGTAGGGTAATAAAGAATATATCTGTTAACCAGTTTTACCGGTTCTTATATAGCTTCAGAAGCCTTTGTTAAATTCATAAGTGATAAGTATACCTTTGTTATGCTACTGAGGTGACTGTGGGTGGGGCTGGTGGGAAGACCTAGCATAAGAAGATGACGAAGCCAGCCTGACTTTCTGGTTCAGTCACATAGCCAGTAATCCCATCCCTCTTGCCTACCTGTTGGGCCTGAGACACTTCCTGGTTGGCAGCCATGTTTGAAGGGCCAGCCGAAAGCCTTCTTGTCCCATGGAAGCCCCACGATCCCTCCTACACCTTACCTGCTGCAATAGTAGGTATAACGTTGCGAAGGCATTCTGTGAGTGGTTCCAGCAAAGTTTTGAACCTAAGGGGGTTTGCAGGAGCCCCCGAGTTTGGGCCAGTTGGTCAGAAGTGCAGGTGGCTTGGGAACCCCATTCACGGCTGCTCCCTGGAGTGGGAGCCATCCTGTGGCACTGAGCCTTCACCCCGTGGAGGCTGCACTAACTCTGGGTGGTCACTGGCAGGATTGCATGGCAGTACACCATGCTTGTTGACCAGTCGGGGGTGAAACAGAGCTGTACTGAGACTCATTTCTCGTTACCAAATTATCTTTTCTTTTTAAATTGACAACATGTACATAACATACAAGTGATCATTCTACCATTTTACGTATACAATTCAGTGGCATTAAGTACACTCAGAGTAATGTGCAACTATCATCACCACCCTCTTTGTGTAGAACTTCTTCGTCATTCCAAACAGAAACTCAGTACCTCTTAAACAGTCGAGTTACTTTTTTTTTTCTGCAAATAGGGCCCCTTATTCCCCTCTTTGGAAGGTAATTACAAGGAGAATGAATTACTGCTATCCTTTGACTTTTGGAAGAAAGTGAGAGGAGAGAGGAAGGAAGTCTTTACAAGCTGTTAGTGAGCAGGTTACTTCTGTGGGCATCTAGTGCTTAATCTTGCAGGAGACAGGAGGCAGTATACAAGGGACCTGAGAATTTGCCCCCCACCCCTCTGACTTGCCCATGGGTCTTGAGCTTTATTTATTCATTTTTTTTAAAGATTTTATTTATTTATTTGAGAGAGAGAATGAGAGCAAGAAAGAGAGAGAGCACATGAGAGGTGGGAGGGTCAGAGGGAGAAGCAGGCTCCCTGCTGAGCAGGGAGCCCAATGTGGGACTCGATCCAGGCACTCCAGGATCGTGACCTGAGCCGAAGGCAGTCGCTCAACCAACTGAGCCACCCAGGTGCCCCTCTTGAGCTTTATTTTTATGTTTTTAGTTTTTTTTTATTTTTTTAAGTAATCTCCACACCCAAATTCATGACCCCAAGATCAAGAGTCACATGCTCCATTGACTGAGCCATCCAGGCACCTTGGGTCTAGAGCTTTAAACTTAGTAGATGGACCCACCACACACCACACAATGGCACAGCCTCTCCTTACCCTGGAGGGCACCACCCTAGTGATTAGCCAGAAAGGACCTCCCCCAGAGAGTCATGCTGGGCCTCAGGGGCCCTGGGCTAAATCTTTGTGCATTCCATTGTTAGTTTCTTTCTTTCTTTCTTTCTTTTTTAAAGATTTTATTTATTTATTTGAGAGAGAGAGAATGAGAGAGAGAGCACATGAGAGGGGGGAGGGTCAGAGGGAGAAGCAGACTCCCCGCTGAGTAGGGAACCCTATGTGGGGCTCAATCCGAGGACCCTGAGATCATGACCTGAGTCGAGGCAGACGCTTAACTGACTGAGCCACCCAGGTGCCCTCAGAGGAGAAAATTTAAAAATCAAGACCATCATAGGGGCGCCTGGGTGGCTCGGTTGGTTAAGTGACTGCCTTCGGCTCAGGTCATGATCCTGGAGTCCCTGGATCGAGTCCCGCATCGGGCTCCCTGCTCAGCGGGGCGTCTGCTTCTCCCTCTGACCCTCTTCCCTCTTGTGCTGTCTCTCATTCTCTCTCTCAAATAAATAAATAAAATCTTAAAAAAGAAAAAATAAATAAATAAATAAAAATAAAAATCAAGACCATCATAAAACCTACCTGCCAGAAATCATCAGCACTTACTTACATTTTGGTATATTTTCTTTACATACTCTTTTTTTTTTTTTTTGCAGTTTACTTGTCCCCAATATCTTATTCGGAAAATTGTCAAACCTACATAAAAATGGAAAAAACTATACAATGAACACCCAGATGCCCTTACTAAATTCACCACTTCTTCACATTGTGCCTTGTCTGTGGCCTACAGATATCTTGGATCTGCATGCTTATGTCTGTGAGTCTAAGATCGCACTGCAATAACAAAATACCACAGGCTGGGGGGTTTAGACAACAGACATTTATTTTCTCACCATTCTGGAGGCTGGGAGGTCCAAGATCAAGGCGCTAACAGATTCAGTTCCTGGTGAGGTCCCGCTTCCTGGTTTGTAGATAGCTGCCTTCTAACGGTGTGCTCATATGGCAGAGAGAGAGAGAGAGAGAGGGCCCCCTGGTGTCTCTTTCTCTTCTTATAAGGGCACCAATCCCATCCTGGGGGGTCCTACCCACATGACCTCATCTAAACCGAATTACCTCCCAGAGGCCCCACCTCCAAATACCATCACATTGGGGGTTAGGGCTTCAACATACATATTGGCGGGGGCGGGGGGCACACAAACATTAGTCTATAATGCTTTACGTCTCTATCTATGTCTCCATACGTACACAGATTTTTTTTTCACTGAATCATTTGAAAGTAATTTGCAGATGTCATGGCACTTTACCCTTAAAAACTTAAGTGTATGTCTTCTAAGAATAAGGACCTTCTCCCACACAATCCAAAAAAGTCATTATACACTAAGAAAATTCTTTTTTTTTTTTAAGATTTTATTTATGTATTTGACAGAGAGAGAAAGAGCACAAGTAGGCAGAGCATCAGGCAGAGGAAAAGGGAGAAACAGGCTCTCTGCCTAGCAGGGAGCTCGATGTGGGGCTCGATCCTGGGACCCTGGGATCATGACCTGAGCCAAAGGCAGACACTTAACCGATTGAACCACCCAGGCGCCCGGCACTAAGAAAATTCTTAATAATTTCATAATGTCATCTAAGAAACTGCTTGTTTTCGAATTTCTCTAGCAATGTCAAAATGTCTTTTATAGATTTTTTTTTCCACCCAACCCAGGATTCAGTCATGGCCCACACATTACATTTTATAGTCATCTCTTTAATCTTGTGAAATCTAGGACAGCTCTGCCTTTTTTGGATTTGTATGACTTTGGATTTTTGAAAACTTCCAGCTCAGTTGTCCTCCAGAAAATGACCCACACTCTGGACTCATGGTTAGATTTAGAGTGAACATTTTCTTTTTAAAAATTTTTTAATTTATTCATTCGAGACACAAAGATACAGAGAGAGAGAGAGAACATGAGCAGGGGGAGAAGCAGGCCCCCCGCCGAGCAGGGAGCCCGATGCGGGGCTCAATCCCAGGACCCTGGGATCATGACCCGAGCCAAAGGCAGACGCTCAACCATCTGAGCCACTCAGGTGCCCCAGAGTGAACATTTTCAGCAGAAAAACTCTGTGGGTGATGCTGTGTCTGTCCCATGACACCTTCATCCGGTCACGATGTCAGTTTGTCCCATTATGGATGATGCTGAGTTTGACCACTTGGTTTAAGTGGTGACCACTGGGTCTGTCCACTGTAAGAGTACCTTTTGCTCTTTTGTAGTCAGGAGGTTATTTATTCATTGGTTGACTGATTGATTGACTGATGTTTTTAATAAATATTCCCTGAGTACCTGCTCTGTGCCTGGCCCCTTACTAGGCTGTGCTGGGAATACAGGAGTGACCAAGGCACTCTTGACCCTGCATTCTTGGGACTCCCAGTCCATGGGGGAGACAGACCGCTCCCCAGATGGTGACAACCCAGCGTGGTTGGAGCTGGGATGGCAAAGCCCATACGGAGGGTGACAGACCCAGCCTGGGTGGTCAGGAAGGGCTTCCCACAGGAGGAAGCATCTGAGCCAGGACCTGAAAATTCAGGGTGAATGTGGGAAGGAGTGCATGTTGCAGGCAGAAGGAATGGCATATGCAAAAGACCAGAGATGAGAGAGAGCAAAGGGGGCTGAGAGCACTGAATGGGAACGGCCAGAAAATCAGCAATGGCATAGATCACATGCGGCCTTGTGATCATTTTAGAGTCAGGACTTTTTCTCTGAGCAACAAACCCTCAATCCTTCTATCTGTTTCTAAGCTGCTTATCCTGCCTTCCCTTGGTTTTTTTCCTAAAGCAGCTTTAGTGAGGTGTACGTGACACATATATATATATATAACACACATATATAAAGTGTGTAACTTGACTTTTGACCTACGTATGTGCTTGTGAGATAGTGAACACATTTCATCATTCCCCAAGTTTGCTCAAGCCCCTCCCCTCCCCCAAGCAAACACTGCTCGGCTTTTGAGATCTCACTACCCACCACAGATGCCAGGTTGCAGAGACTGTGGAGGGCACATGTGTTTTCTCTGTGGCTTCTCGCAGTGAGTGTAGCTCGGGGAGTGGGAGGAGCATCCTTGAAGCCTTGCTCAAGATTTCAGGTCCAGAGAGGGGACACCCCCACCCCACGAGCCTGAGAGCTGGTTGCCAGGGCTGGAGAGCAGCAGTCTTGGCTGGGGGGGGCCTGAAAAGAAAGGTGAGGGCCCACCAGCAGCACTCACTCTGGTACACACTCCGGTTCTTGCCAAGTCGCCCTTCTCCCCCGCCTCTCCATCATGAGAACCCCAGTTTGATTAGGTGTAAGCATGTGGCCAGCCAAGAATGTTGGACCCCCCCACCCCGCAGGGAAGGGTGACTCCATGACACGGAGGCCAATCTGCTCCATGGGGTTTTCAGGAAACCCAGTGGCTTTCTCATAAAAAGGGAGAGATCAGATGCACATGCTTTCTGACCAGCCCTGCCTTGCCTGTCACCTAGAAGGAGGATGTGGCCCCCAGAGGGAAAGCAGGCATCTTTGGGGCATGTGGCTAAAATCCCCATCATGAGGGAGGTAAGGCTGAGAGAGCGGGAGCCTGGGTCCCTGGTGACATCCCGGGGCCACCATGGCAGCCCTGGCTGCTGGTTGTGGGAGAAGAGTAATCCCCATTAGGGAAAGCCATGGGATTCTCCAGTTTCAATTCCATGCCGTTCCTGGCTGACAACAATGACGCATCCCCAAACCAGGAGAGTGGTTTCGACTTTGGAAAACTGAACACTCCACAGATACAAGCACTCATTCCTGAGGCCACTGCTGTTTGGCGGGGTCCCCCTTGGGCTCAGCAGGGAGCCGTCGTCTTCAGTCTGAGAGCCCTCCTCATGACAGAATCAGCCCATTTCAGGGGCAGACACTCCGAGACCCTGGCGTTCCGTTCTGTTTGTTTAAACAGCTTTATTGAGGTGTAATCTACGTGCCACAAAATTCCTGTTTCCAGTGGATGCTTTTGTTATTTTTTTTTAAAAGATTTTATTTATTTATTTGAGAGAGAGAGAATGAGAGAGAGCACATGAGAGGGGGGAGGGTCGGAGGGAGAAGCAGACTCCCCGCCAAGCAGAGAGCCCGATGCGGGACTCGATCCAGGGACTCCAGGATCATGACCTGAGCCGAAGGCAGTCACTTAACCAACTGAGCCACCCAGGCGCCCCGCTTTTGTTATTTTTAATAAATTTACCTAGCTGTGCAACCATGACCAAAATTCAATCTTAGAAATATCTCTGTCACTCTAACGAGATCCCGTGTGTCCATTAGCAGTCACTCCCAACCCCCCGACCCCCTCACCCCTACCCCTTAGCCCCACTGACCCTCCCACCCCCACCCCCAGCCGCCACTAATCTACTTCCTGTCTCTAGAGATTTCCCTGTTCTGGACATTTCGTATAAAAGGAACCATTAACACTATATGGTCTCTTGTGTCTGGTTTCTTTGACTCAGCATGATGCTTTCAAGATTCATCCATGTTGTAGCATGGATCACTGCTTCCCTCCTTTTTGTGTATTAATAATACTCCACTGTATAAATACACCCACATTTTATTTATCCACTCATCAGTCAATGGCCACTGGGTTGTTTCCACTTTTTGGCACTTGTGAATAATGCTACTGGGAACATTTGTGTACAAGCATGTGGACGTATGTTATTTCTCTTGCGTAGATACCTAGGAGTGGATTTGTTGGGTCTTATGGTAAATTGATGTTTAACTTTTTAAGCAACTGCCAAACTGTTTTCCAAAGTAGCTGAACCACTGGGCATTCCCACTAGAGGTAGAAGAGTGTTGCTTTCCCTCTGAAACCTTGAAAGCAGTTGGGGTTTTTAGTTGTCTTGATTATAGTTATTCTAGTAGGTGTGAAATGGTACCTCGTTGTGGTTTTGATTTGTGTACCTCTAGTGACTAATGTGTTGAGCATCTTTTAATGTGCTTATTGGCCATTTGTATGTATGCATGTCTTCTTCGGTGAGATGTCTGTTCAAACCTTTTGACCATTTTAATTGGATTATTTATCTTCCTAATGTTGAGTTTTAAGAGTTCTTTTTTTTTTTTTAGATTTTATTTATTTATTTGACAGAGAGAGGGAACACAAGCAGGGGGAGTGGGAGAGGGAGAAGCAGGCTTCCCGCAGAGCAGGGAGCCCAATGCGGGGCTCGATCCCAGGACCCTGGGATCATGACCCGAGCCAAAGGCAGACACTTAACGACTGAGCCACCCAGGCGCCCCGAGTTTTAAGAGCTCTTTATATGTTCTGGATACAAGTCCTTTATTAGATAATAATCAAACTATTATTAGATTATATTATTAGATAATAAATATATTATTATATATCAATATATAATAGTATTATTGGATATTATTTGTAAATATTTGCTCCCAGTCTTCTTACTTTCTTAATTGTATAAAATTCCTTTTTTTTTTTTAATTTTATGTATTTATTTGACAGAGAGAGACACAGTGAGAGAGGGAACACAAGCGGGGTGAGTGGGAGAGGGAGAAGCAGTCTTCCCGCGGAGCAGGGAGTTCTATGTGGGGCTCGATCCCAGAACCCTGGGATCATGACCTGAGCCGAAGGCAGATGCTTAATGACTGAGCCACCCAGGCGCCCCTAAAATTCCTTTTTTTTTTTTTTAAGTAAGCTCTGTGCCCAACATGGGGCTTGAACTCCCAACCCCAAGATCAAGAGTCGTGTGCTCTACACACTGAGCCAGCCAGGTGCCCCTAAAGTTCCTTTTTTAAAAAAGATTTTGTTTGTTTGTTTAGAGCAGGAGTGGGGGAAGGGGCAGAGGGAGAGGGAGAGAGAGAATCTCAAGCAGACTCCACACTGAGCACGGAGCCCGACTTCCACAAAGGAACTTGCTTAGATTTTGGTATTATACCAAGTCTATGGATGAATTCAGGAAAAATTGATATTTTCACACTACCATTGATTCCAAGTCACCACAAACCCTCTCTGAAGAGATTATAAAAATTAGCAAGACACCCCAACCTGCATTATGAAGTCAGTATCACCGTAACACCCAAACCTGACAAGAACTTTGCAAAAACAAACATCTAGCTCTCTCATGCACAGAAGATACAAGTATCCTCAAAAAATTTAGGAGAGCAGGGGCACCGGGGTGGCTCAGTTGGTTAAGCGACTGCCTTCGGCTCAGGTCATGGTCCTGGAGTCCCGGGATCGAGTCCTGCATAGGGCTCCCTGCTCAGCGGGGAGTCTGCTTCTCCCTCTGACCCTCCTCCCTCTCCTGCTCTCTGTCTCTCATTCTCTCTCTCTCTCAAATAAATAAATAAAATCTTTAAAAAAAAAATTTAGGAGAGCAAATCCAACAATATATAAAAAAGAAAATTTATCATTTCAGAAATCTTATTAACATTTTGAAAAAATTAGTCCATGTAATTCATTATAAATAAAAAGAAGAAATGACTTATTATTATTTAGGTAGGTACAGGAAAGATATTTAATTAAAGTAGACACCCATTCATGATTAAAAAAAAAAAAACAACTCTCAGAAAACTAGGAAAAGAGTGGACTTCCTCAAGTTGGTAGAATCCTACAGCAAATATCATACTTCCTTCTTTGATGTCTCAAAGGAGCCAAGGAATAAATGGCAAAAGAATCGGGAAGGAAAAAATAGTTTTTATTTGCAGATGACTAGATATATACAGTTTAAAGAACTTAAAAGCTGTGTGTATGTCTGAATGCATATGTTTGAATTAATAAACTGATTCTGAAATTCACAAGGATGGAGCCTGATTTGTCCCCAGGCCACAGTCTGAGAAAACACCCTGCTGTTTAATGGTGGCATTTGTTGAAGCTTGTTGTGAAACCAGCCCCAAAGTTTTCACTTTGACCATGCCCACCAGAGACTAAAATGAATTCACATAACTCATTGATGCTTTGTACTCGACAGAAACTCATCCTGGCCTGCTCTGGAATGGGAACTTCCCAGTGAACTGACATCTCCTGCAAGCGTCCTAGATTAGCATCCTGCTGCTGAGTAGTTACCTGCCCCAACAGTTCAGGGTGAAAGAACCAACACACACTTCTATCACAAAATATCTGCTGCTCATGTAAAAATTAATTTCAGACAAGGAAACAGTCTGTATGGAAACAGTAGAGGTTGGTAGGGGGTTGGGCACAGGTGAGTTCATTCCAAAGATCACCCTGGAGAGATGTTCAGAGACCTTAAAAATCATGCTAGGGACTTTGGCTTTTTTCCTGAGGACACTGAGCCACAGCACATTCTGAGCAGGGGAAGGTCATGGTCAGATCTGTGCTTTAGAAAGACTCTTCTGGCTACCTTGTGGGGGCAGTGTTGGAGGCGGAAAGGGTGGGAGAGGAAGAGGCCTGGATCAGGGCAGGGGCTGCAGAGAGGGAAAGGAGGACGTAGAAGGCTCCAGGAGAGACACTCCCTTTGGGTCAGCACCCAGTGTCAATCCCACCTTGATTTTGGCATTGGCTGGGCAGGGCCTGCCCCCCTGTTCCCTGCACCATAACCTCAGCTGTAGCTTTCCAGTTACCACAATGGGTCCACATTCTCAGAGTTCTCACTTAGCTCACTTATCAAGATGTAGATGTGATACACCTGAGTGGTGACTCTAAACTTGTCTGCATGTTTGGATCTTCTATAATACAATGTTTTAATAAAGAAAGACTATGAAAATCACAAATATGGTAGTCAACCCCCCTGAAACCGACAGATGTTCTGAAAGGAAAAGTTAATGAAATCTAACAGGATGTGGAAGGAAGAAGGGCAAAGAAAACAAGAAGAGGGACATCTAGAGGCGTGGAGGGTCAGTGCAGGCGGCGCCTCAGACTGTTCTGGAAGATATAAAGGGGAAATGGAGAGCAGGAAATGCATAAGATGTACAAAATGAGGGGCTCATCAAGACCACCCTTCTGACACCAACTGCAAGTTCGAGGGGGGCCCACAACAACCCCCAGTTTCGATAACTTGCTAGAAGGACTCACAGAACTCACTGAAAACTGTTATACTCCTAGTTACAGTTTATTACAGCAAAAGGATACAGATTACAATCAGCCAAGGGAAGAGGCACGGAGAACACAGCCCAAGAGAATTCCAAGTGTGAGCTTCCAGCTGTCCTCTTCCTGTGGAGTCATGGACAGAACTAACTTCTCCCAGCAACGATGAATGACAAACATATGGAGTATTGCCAACCAGGGAAGTTCACCTGAGCCGTGGCATCCAGGGGTTTTAGTGGGGATGGGACATAGAGACCAGATTTACCACCTGTGTGGCTGACCTTAGTTTCTAGCCTTTCTAAAGGCTGAACTGATACCACATGGCCCAAAGCCCCCACCATAAATTACATTGCTAGTACAGATTATCTGGCCTGGCCCAAGGCTCCAGGTAAACAAAGGTGCTCTTATCTGGCAGGACATTCCCCAAGGGCAAAGACCAGATCTCTGTTTGGGTAGGGTTAATACTTAGATGCACAGACAAGGAAAATTCCCAGGACTAAAGAGAGAAACAGGGTTCAGATAGAGGGGTATAAAATAAGGGAAACTCACTCATAGGCCCATTCAGAGCCACAGGGATGTCAACAACGCCCCTCTGCCCATTACAGGTAATGAAGGTCTGCAAATCGCTGAGGAATGTGATTTTGTTTTTTGGGTTTTTGTGTGTGGGTTTTTTGTTTTTTTAAGATTTTATTTATTTGACACAGAGAGAGAGCACAAGCAGGGGGAGCAGCAGAGGGAGAGGGAGAAACAGGCTCTCTGCTGAGCAGGGAGCCTGAGGCAGGGCTCGATCCCAGGACCCCGGGATCATGACCTGAGCCAAAGGCACATGCAAAACCCACTGAGCCACCCAGGTGCCCAAGGAGTATGATTTTGAACCAGTAATTCTGGCCCAGAAACTATCATCCTAGTCCCGTGTGAAAGTGGAAAAAGATATTTCAAATATGCAAAGATTCAAAATACTTAGGTACCAAGACCCTTTCTGAAAAAGGTACTTAGGGAGATACTTCAGCCAACCTAGAATGGAATTCACAGAGTCGGTTCCTCAAAGAGGAGGAACAGTGTGAAGGAGAACAATGTGAAGACAGGATGAGAGGACAGCCCCTCAGCGGCCCAGAAAATAGCTTACGGGTCCACAGCTGACTAATAAAGAGAACAGGAAAAAAAAAAGAGAGAGAGAGAATAGGAGCAAAGAGCTGGATGGTCTTGGTCACATGGTGAGCTAGGGATTGGTGGATCATAACCGGTATTTGTGGTGAGAAACACCACTCTAGGGAAAACTAAAAAGTGCATACAGTAAAATAAAACTCTAAATATGAGAAGGCTGGGCACCTGGCTGCCTCAGTGGGAAGAGCATGCAACTCTTAATCTCAGGGTTGTTAGTTCAAGCCCCATATTGGACATGGAATATACATAAATAAGCAAACAAATAAAAATAAGTATGAAAAGACTAAAATGTGACATGACATGTAGCAATGGTTAGAGCCACCAACTGTTACTGCTTCAGAATGCAGAAACAAAATTACATCTTCGTTATGGGTTCACAGCGATTAGTATTTACATAACCTTAATTATATACACGCTCTATATTTTCATTTTCAGACTCAGTCTATGGACAAAGCACTGAAGACTTATTTTAACCTTAGAAAGACACCATGGCCGGGCGCCTGGGTGGCTCAGTCGGTTAAGCGGTTGCTTTTGGCTCAGATTGCGATCTTGGGGTCCTGGGATCGAGCCCCGCGTTGGGCTCCTTGCTCCGTGGGCAGTCTGCTTCTCTCTCTCCCTCTGTGCTCTCTCTCTCTCTCAAATAAATAAAATCTGAAAGAAAGAAAGAAAGAAAGAAAGAAAGAAAGAAAGAAAGAAAGAAAGAAAGAAAGAAAGAAAAAGAAAACTAAGATACTGTGGCAATGTAACAATAATAGTATGGGGGACTGACCATAGGAGGTGGGGGAGTGGAGGGCAGGGTAGGGCAATTAATATGCTTATGGGTACACTTGTCAGGAAGTTCAGGCAATAGGCATATTATCTACAAGGACAACGATTACCGATAAACAGTAAAAAATTAAATTCAAATCACCTGTAAAAATTGAGAGTGGGGAAGGACAGGATATAGAATATGTGATAAAGTCACATAAGGGTGGATGGCAGTAGAACATTCAAAACAGAATATTTTTTTAAAAATTCAACTTAGTGAATCAAGAAATGGAGGTACAGGCTTGTTATTTGGCATCATGGGGTTAAACTAGAAGAAATCAATGCAGGGAAGACCAAAAGTGGTTGGAGTGGGAGCAGGACTGAAGCTGGAGGTGGGAAGGCAGACTTCCATTTTTCAGTCTACCCCCTTCTATGTAGTCTAAATCATTCCCCCCATGTGCATGAGTTACTCTTCTACCAAAAAGGAAGGAAAGGTAATCAGGTCAGCTGTGGCAGGGGTGAAGTATACGATGTTTTCAGAAATTCATTTCTTAATGAGCTCGAGGACCCGTATTTTCCCGGTCAGTATCTCTGTATCTATGGATGGGTATTAATTATTCCCGGAGTGATTCGGGGTGTTTCAACACCCAAGCTCTGATTGTGTTGTGTTTATGGACGATGACACGCTCCTAGTCCTTATTCACCTGAATAAGCGATTAGGTAAAGAAGTTGTTGGCACAGCCTGGCCCAAGCCCGGAGCTCCTTCCGAAGCCCCAAACCCCATAGCGAACACGCCTCGGGAGATGGGAAGTGTCAGCGCCACCTTCAGGGGAGGCGGGGAGGATCCTGGCTGGCGCTCGAGCGCACTGGGGAAGGAGCTTGAAGGAGCAAGCTTTACACCTGCTTTTTTGTGACACCCCCCCCCCCCCCGCGAGGTGCGGTCCCCCACTCAGGACCTCCCCTCCAGAGCAGCATTTCTCATCCCTGGCTGCTCGCCAGAATCTTCTGGACGCTTTCAAAAGATGCCCTCCGGGCCACCCCAGGCCAGATAACCCGCTCGGCCCCTGCGCCGGTCCTCTTTAAGGCGCCCACTGCCTAACGCCGGCGATTCTGGCTGTCCGTGTCCCCATTGCTCCGGCCGGGACACCGAGGCGTCGAGGGGGGGGGGGGGGGGACTGCAGCGGCTCCCGCGCAAAAGATCCCTTCCCCCTCTTCCCCCGCAGTGTACCACTGGGCGGAGATGCGGGCCAAGATGCGCATCATGGGCTTCAATGCGCACGCCGTCAAGCCGCTGAACGAGGACGCGGCCGCCGAGCTGGGCGCCGAGCTGCTGGGCGAGGCCACCATCTTCGTCGTGGGCGGCGGCTGCCTGGTGCTGGAGTACTGGCGCCACCAGGCGCTGCGCGGGCGCAAGGAGAGGGAGCGGCACGCCGCCTGGAGCGCGATGCGGGACGAGGTGGGCCGCCTGGCGCTGGCGCTGGAGGCGCTGCAGGATCGCGTGCAGGCGGCGCCGCTGCAGAGCGCGGTGGTGGAGCTGCAGGCGCAGATGCGGGAGGTGCGCGCCCAGCTCGGCGCCCGGGGCCCGCCGTCCGCGCCCCAAGCAACGCCCAAGGAATAGGGGGCCGGGGGACCTGGGTCTTCGATGTGGCTGTGGTCTGGGCTGTGACGTCTCCGACATGACCTTCTGTCCCCACTGTCCCTTCCTGAACCGGCCCAGCTAATAACCACCCTGCCCTTTTAGGGGTAGAAGGGAGGCGGGACTGGGGCTGAGACAACCGGGCTTTTGGTCATGTCCCTACTAACCTGCCCAATGGTACCTTCCGCAGCGGCTCCTCCACCCATTAGTGGAATGTTCCAACAGGAGTCCCATTGCCCACCCCGCCTCCAACTCACCCCCACCCCTAGTCCACTGATTTAGCCCTTTGTAATGGGAAGACATTGTCTTCCATTGGATCCCACCCACCCACTACTAGGTGGGCCAGCAGGACACACGGATCTAGCTAACTCATTCTGTCACTCACACGTCCACTTATCTGAGTGGCTCTCCTGCCCCATCCATTATCCATTACACCAGAACACCCTTTCCCCCTTCTTCATCGGTAAAGACCATTGTAACCAAAATGCAAACTCCCGGGGGACTGTGGGCCCCATCATTTTCCCTACCTCACTTTGGAGGGGGCAGAGAGGGATGGATCTTGGAATGTCTTAGCTCCAGCGAGATCCCCCATGGCTCCTGCCTTCAGTCCATCATCCATTGGTACCTCAGTTGGTCATCCCTTCCCGTGGATCATCCCAACAGATACCCCCACTTCAGTGTGTGCCTTAACCCATGGAAAGGTTGGGCAGGGTCTCCTCGCCTTCTGTGGTCTGTTCCAGCAGGACTTGGTCCTCTGGGTAGAAAAATCGGTCCTGCCTAGGGATGAACCATTCTGTGTTTTGCTCTCAGCTTTGTTTACCTGTCTGAAGTTCTGGACCTACTGTTGTCCTTGTCCACTGTCCTCTACTAGCCCCTCATAGGAACCCCCACCTGTTCCCCTACTACGTGAGGGCACTTGTCACATCCCTCATCCAAACCCGCTCTTGAGTACTCAGGGATTCCTTCTTCCTTCTTGCCTTTGGACTGGTCACCCAGCTCACCCTCACCCTCCTTCCTACAAAGGCTTCCTCCAGTGGGACCACCTGCCCTCAGCCATGAAGTTCCCCCACCCCCATCCAAATGGAATATTCCAACCATGCAGGGTTATCTACCCCACCTACCCCCTGCCCACCCACTGAACCACTGAAGGGGGTGTGTATGAGCTCTGTGATTTCTTAATTCTATTTTTTTAAGACTGTAAGTATTTTATAATTAAAGGAGCTCTGGGGTAAAGAAGTCATCTTTAAGAATGTGTCTGAGAACCATGGTGTACATCTGCAAAATGGGTATAAGGCTCATTGGTTTTAGCAGAGAAGCTGGGAGGATTCCCATAGGAACCAGGCAGAGTCCATCCTATAAGGTGTTTCCCAGATGGGGAAACTGAGGTCCCCGGGGTAGCAAAGGGACTTGCCCAATGCCACACAGTGAGGGACTGTCCTTAGGTTTCTCAGGGTGGTAGATTGGTTGCCGGAGCGTGGGAACTGGAACAGGTCAGGGTGGGAAGGAAGAGGAGGAGGGTAAGGTGGATTACTATGGGAGGGGCACACCCCACCCCTATCCTCATCAGAGCAGCCCTTTGAAATCAATCCAGAAATCTTCACATTTATAAAAAACTGGCAGATTTATTCCATCGGGGCCCATTTTCAAGAAGCTAAAGGTGAAGGTGGGAGAGGAGAGGTTTCCTCCCCTTTTCCTTTCTCCCTCATCTTATTTTCCCCAGGGGGTAAAAATGGCCTGGACCCCAAAACCTACCCAAATAAAAAAACCAAAAAACTGAGGTTCCAAAAAGTTATAGCATCTTAATTCCTCATAGAAAAGGGGAAGGAGCCAAAGGGAAGGGAGCTCCCTGGGGTGGGGGTGAGGGAGGTGCCCCCAGCCTGGTGGGTCATCCCCCCCCTTAAATAGCTGCCCCAAATGGGACAAGCCTGGGGTACAGCATTTAAAAACTCCCCACACCCCTATTTTATCAAAACCAAAGAGAAACAAAATTTCCCTTTCCCCACAACCTAAATATATATATATATTTTTTTTTTCTTAAAAAAAAAATTCGAAGGCATTAAGCGTTAAAGTGAATCTAGAACAAGGGAATGTGAAATTCCCTCCTTCCTTCCCCCTTACTGTGGGGTTAATTGGTACATCCCCAGCAGAGGAACCAGCCCCAAGGGGATGGCGGAGGGGAAGGACCAAAGGGAGCAAAGGGTGGGGGCCTCCCCAGCCAATCAGCAGCCAGTATGGGTGTGGGCGTGGAGCCAAGGAAGCCACACCCCTTTGGAATTTTCCAAGTAGGACGGGGAGTGGGGAAGATGCATCCCTGTGTAGTCTTCAGCCAATTCCAAGTCAAGTTGAGGCAGGGAAAGCGGGGTGACAGGCGGGGTGTGCAGAAAGGAGATATGAGATCTTCCAGGGCCCTGTGGTCAGGGGGAACCCCGCTTCCTCAGCTCCTGGACAAACGCTGGAAGAAAACCGGCAGAGGTCAGGGGCAGAAAAGCCTCTTCTGCCTTCCCTTCCCATACAGGACCCTTTCCGGGAGACACGATGCCTCCAAAGTAAATGTTTAAAATAAAAACCTCACCTTCAATGATTTCCTCTTTTACTTTCTGTAGTTCCTTCCTCACCTCTTCCAGAAGCTCCTGGAAATAATGGGTGCAACCAATGAGGAAGGGTGCCTGGACTTGCAGAAATGAAGCCGCCCTTTCTTAATGACGGAAGGGCCAGAGGAAGAAGGTTCAAGACTCCCCCCATCCCCCAACACACACACACACACACACACACAGTGACATCACTGATAAGGCCACAGAGTGACTGGAGGATTCTAGGGGGAAATTCTGGATCCTTGGAGCCAGATGAAAAGGACTGGAGAGCGTCCAGTACCAGCGCTGACAAATACATTCCTCTCTCCTGCCAATTCCAATTGGTGCTGGCTACCTGGGCCTAGCGTGCTGGAAAGGACTCTGGGTATTCATCAGGAATGACTGCAGTGATAGATTAGTAAGGTCTGTCTCCGGCACTGGAAAAAGGAGGCTGTGGTATGTGTGTCATCCCTGATCTGATTCAATCTCTCCCTTTCTCAAGCTGGAAAACTGAGGTTTCTGAGGCCTTTTCACAGAATCACAGGGCAGGTCGGTGTTAAGAGTTTGGACGCAGATCTCCTTTCTTCCTGTGGCCCCTTTCTAGCCCCCAAACTTCCCCCTCCGGGCCCCTCCCCAAGCTACCTGTTTCACTCTCTCCAGGTCGGACTCATCACTGGAGCTGGGCGTAGAGGGGTGGGCCTCGGAAGTGGTCACAGAAGAAGAGGACTTCATCCTAGGAGAGTCGGTGTGGTTTGGAACAGAAACGAGGTTAGAGAGAGGGTCTGCCTCCCCTGCTTCCCATTCCGGGGGTCGCATTGTGTTCCTTCCTACAAATTTGGCAAATCTCATCTTTTTCGGGGAGGGGGGAGGAGCAGCATGGATGGCCCACCTTGGCAAGGTTGTGCTGTTTTTCTCCCAAGGTCTCCGCACAGGTTCTGGGGGAAAGGCGACAAATCAGGAAGAGATCAGGGACAAGGAATGCCCCGCCTCCATCTTTCCCCCCAGCCCCATCAGCCCCTGTTCAAAGAACCTTCTTAGGAGACTACAATCCCCAGCATTGTTTGCACAGACTCCCCCCATGAGGGGGCGTTCCACGTGAGAACAGGGCACCCTGACTTAAGAGTTCCAGCAGCGAGACCGGCTCACTCACCACTCTGGGCTGGGACTCTGGCCTCTGGCTCCTCCTGCTGGTGGGAAATAAAACTGTCATGAGGCCGACGGCTCATTCTCCTCCTCCCGCTTCAAGCCCCGCCCACTCCTATCACGCACCCGGCCCTCCCCAAATGGTACAGCCTAAGGTGCGTATGGCAGGAAGAGCCCCTAACTCACATTGGCAGATTCATCCTTGGGGGGTTTCTCCCCAACTTGTGTGGCTTTCCTTCTGCAGGAGGGACAGGCAAAAACAGATGACTTCAGCCCTCCCTCAGCCACTAGTAATTCTTACCAGAGTTCTAGAAAGGTGGAGTCTAAGGTGTAGTGTTCTGGAATTCTCCAAAGCTAAGGAAACTGGAGTTTTTAGAAGTTAAGGAAAGTGCTGTTCTCCAACTGGAGTGGTTTACGATTCTCACATTTGGGAATCACAAAATCCTAAGAGTGGGAGGAAGTCTCTGTCTTAGACGGCTGGGATTCTAGGAATCTGAGTTTCCAAGATTCTGAGGCAGGATCTCCTCAGGGGAGAGCCCCTGAGGTCCTACAATTCTGGGTTTCAGAACATTCTGGAGGCTACCTAGGTGGTTCCAAACCTCAGCCATCTCAGGAGAATGGAATCTCCAGCATTATATCCCAAACCTGCCTGTCAAAGAGGGAACTTTCACCCAAAGAAACAAACCAGGCGGGAATCTGAGCCCTCCCCCAACCTCGCCCTACTGAACCGAAATCTCCAGGTGGTAACTGCTGGTCTGAGGGGTTTCTTCCCAGAGCTTTCCAAGGCACTGACGGCTCTAGGCTCCAGGCTCCAGGCTCAGGCTCACCTCCGGGCCAGCATGGCGTTCATCTCTTCCATCAGCCCCCCACCCGTGCTCCGACTGCTCTCTGCTTTGGGGGCTGAGGGCGCCCCTGAGGCCTCCTCCTGCTGGAGAAATTACAAAGAGGAGGGGGCTTTATGGGCGGGCCTCTTGGCCCCCCAGCCCTCCTGTGACACCCCCATCCCCAGAAACTCGGGCCTCATCCCATTATTCCATCAGGGCCATGACCCCACATCCTGCCCCGCATGGGCCCCTCACCTTGCTGACTTTCCTGAGTTTCGCTCCAGCAATGGCTGACGCAAGCCCGGGGGCCCCTGTTCCTCCACCACTGGGGCCTTGTGCTGTGGGGAGAGGGGGCGCAGGGGGTGGGCCTCCCCCTGCTCCGTGCCCTGCGGCCGAGACCCCTGAGGGGGCACCAGGGGGTGGGGGGGGACCAGGAGGAGGAGGAGGTCCTGGAGGTGGGGGTGGTCCCCCAGCTGGGGGAGCAGGTGGGCCTCCTGGAAGAAACACAGAAAAGGAGGGTGCTAAGAGAGGAGCTCACTCCTTGCTGTCCAGCTGGCCCACCCCCTCCTCGGGGAGCTCCCCCCCAACCCCCCAAGGCCACCAAGCAATCACCTGCATTGGAGACTCGGCGCTCCATGTGTTCTGGTGGGCCTGGCTGTTGCCTGAGAAGGGGTGATGGGAGCTGCCATCACTCTGGGGCCCAAGGATGACCAGCAACCTCCCAGCTCCTCTCCCAGATCTCCAGGGAGGCTGACTGCCAATCCCCACCCTTGCCTTCCTCCCCCAGGGGCCCAGGAAAGAGATGGGGGAAGGGTAGGGACAGGGTGGGACCGAGACCTTAGCATTGGAGTCATCAGACTGTCAAGGACATGTGAATTACAAAATGCCCAAGATCTCTTAAACAACCAACTTTTGGACTCTGGGAATGTGGGGGACCAGGATTTGAGGGGTCAGAATGTTCTGCAACTCTGGGTGTGGGTGTTTCTCGGACTCCAGAAGTGGGGTTTTCTGAAAGCCCTTCATTTCTAGCCCCCTGGGAGTAGTAAGAACATTCTGGAAACCGAACTTTGGAGTGTTCTGGACTCTGGGAGGCAGGGGTTCTGGAATATCCTAGAACTCTGGTGCTAGTAAGGTTCTCCACCCAGGGGATGGCCCCACCTCCTTTGCTGCTCCATCTCCTCTGGGGCGGGACCGTTCTGGACAGACCAGGTGGAAGGTGCTGCAGGTGGTGGGGGTGGCGGAGGCCCCCCTCCTGAAGGCGAGAGTAGAAAAGTGTGGTGAGTCAACCCCTGAACTCTGCCCCACCCGGTGACACTCTCCCTCCGCTCTCTCAGGAATCTCTCCCAGAGGCGCTCGCTTCCTTCTTCCTCCAGGACCCTGACCCTTGGGCTGGGATGTGCGTTGCGGGTCGGCACCAGCCTCCCTTGACTGAGCAGGTATGAGGCGGGTGCTGTGAGGATTCCCATAGAAGGCCCACAGCAGGCAGTCACCTGCCCCATTCTTGCATACCAGAATTTGCGTGAACAAGAACGATTCAGGCTGATTTCTAGCATCCGGGCTCTTAACCACGGTCACTGCCACTCAGACCCCAGCCCAAGAACTCGCTGGAAAGATTGGAAGCCTCTTTCTCACCCACCTCCAGGCCTCTGGCTCCCAAAACCTAAATTACCCACCGTGCTTTTCTGGGCCCCCAGCCAAGCAAGCCCTTCCCCACTGGCACTGAGGTTGCCCCAGGAAGGAAACGCCTCTGCCACTGGGGGGATGCGAAGTCCGACAGCAGTCCCCCCAGACCCTGGATGCACCGTGGTCTCCTAAAGTCTCGCCCCTCAGAGTACTGTGTCTGTGGACTGGCAGCCTCATCCCCTGGGCGCTGGTTACAAATGCGGAGGCTCAGGCCGCGCCCCGGCCCATCTGAACCAGAATCTGCACTCACCCACCTGCCCCGGGGATGCGTGTGCGTGCTCACGTTTAAGAAATCCCAACTGGAGATCTTTCTCTTAATAATGAGGCCAGAAAACGAACTGATGACCTGTCACTACAACGGCTACCTAGTGAAAGGGCACAGGGAGCCTTCTGGGGGCTGGAAGGATCTGGATCTGGATCTGGATTGGGGAGGCGGTCACCTGGGAGTGTGCATGTGTAAAAGCATCCCCTTAGGAATCGTGCATTTTATACGCGGGAGCGCGTGGGGCACACAGGAGCCTCTGCAAAGTCCTCCCCATAATTCTCCGCAGTGGCTGTGCAGTAGCAATTGATGAGAATGAGGGGTAATTTGGGGGTGGCAACGCGGCGGCCCCAGGCAGGGCTCCGGCAGTCCCCCCCCCTCACCTTCCAATGCCTCTAGGGCGCTGGCCATGGCCGCCGCGAACTGCGCTGCGTCCTCCTTGCTCCCGAAGTTGAGGCCCCAGACCTGGCGGGCGTCGCGCCACTGGTGGAAGCTGGGGGTGGCCTGGTTATACTTGATACCCCGGACGATGGCACAGTTGATGACCACCTGGATGGGAGGGGAAAGGTGGGTGAGGATGGGGGCGTGCAGGGTGCGGGCCGCAGCCTGCAGAGGGAGAGGGAGGAGCAGGCAGAAGGCCTCACCTGCTGTTCTGGCTGCATCTTCCAGCCAACAACCCGGAAGGTATTGGCTGTTGGGTTGTGGTAGATCTGGACGCGGCTGAAAGCCTGGGGGCCCGTGCCTGCCGGCTGCCATCGTTTATTGCTGTCATCATAAAGCATCACAGTGGCCCAGCTGGAGCAGATGACCGTCTCACTGCGGGGAGGGGGGAGGGCGCAGGGCGGGTTAGTGGAGGGGAGCACGGCCCCCCACCCTCCAAGGGGCCGGTCACCTGCATCTGGCTCTCCCAGGGACATTCAGAGCTTCCCGGCATGTGAGGGGGAGGGAGACACCCCGAGAGGGGAGAGACAGAGACAGACAGACCGGGCATGGGGGAGGGAACAAGCGGAAAGGCAGGGGCTGGAGAGGCAGACAGACAGACAGGCAGATGGAGGAAGACAGAGTCGGGAGACAGACAGAGGCAGGGGACCACAGGTGAGAGAGCCGGGACGGTGCGGACCCAGCACTGGGGACTAGCCCCTGCCTGGTGCTGTCAGACTCAGTTTCCCTGTCTCTGCCAGGGTGCTTGACCAGTCCCCCAGCCCCCCCTCCCTGCTCAGCTCAGAAGAGGAAGCCGAGGCTCAGGGAGGGGAAGGGTGAGGTCTGCAGTACGCTGGGCGTGGATGCCGGATCCCAGGCTCCTATGCCCCATCCATCCGGCTCCCCAGGCACCAGCGGCCATCGGCAGACACTCCCTGCTCGACAGCTGAGGTCTTGGGCAGTGATCCAGACAGCCCCGGCCCCGCCCTCCAGGGCAGGAGATGGCCCCGTCCCCAGACAGTGCCAACCCAAGGCCAGGGCTGGGGTGCCCAGAAGGAGCTCCTGCCCTGGCCTGGGGGTCAGGGAGGCCTTCCTGGAGAAAGCAACATCTGACTCAGCCTTGGCAGGGAGGGGTCAGGAAACTGGTTCAGAGTTCAGGATCTAACATCCAGACCTAGGTTCAAATCCTCGCTGAGACACCTACTCCATGTGACTCAGGGAAGCCACCTTCCCACCCAGGTAACTCTTCCTTGCCTGCAAAGTGGGGACCTTCCAGCCGACTCCCAGGGCAGCAGGAGGAGTAAATGGAGTCTGGGCACAGAAAGCTCTTGGCACGGTGCCTGGCACATACTGAGTGCTTATAACTATTAGCATCCCTTTCACGGCACCCTGAACAGAAGACACCGCTGGGGAGCCAGACAGCCGCATCCCTCCGGAGCCCCCACCAGTCCTTCTGGGTTGGTTCCAAGCCCCCTCCCCCCAGTGAGGAAGCTCAGGCTTCCAGATGGGAAGTGACTTGCCCAAGGTCACACATAGACCAGGGGGAAGCACTAGTCCCCACCCCACCCCCCAGCAGACTTTTTCCTGAAAAGAGGAAGTTGGTGGTCAGGGGTTTCCGGGGAGATAAATTATACCCAGCAATGGCTCCGTCACGGCCAGGACTGGGGGCTGGGGCGGGATGCTAATGTTGTAAAGCGCAGGGCAGGGAAAGCCCCTCGGCAGACCCAGCTCCCCAGTTGCCAGGTCCTAGGCCAGGAAGCTGAGCCCCCCGTTCCTCCCCAAAAGTTTATACAATTGCGGCACCTCCCTCTTACTGGGCCCTTCAGCTAGTTAAGACACCCTAAGCCCTTTCCAGAAGCACTCATTTTATTCTCACTGCAGCCCTCCAAGCAGGGCACTCTTTCATCTTCGTTTTGCAAGTGAGGCCCAGAGAGGTTGAGTGACTTGCCCAGGATCACACAGCTGGTAAGCGGCAGAACGAGGATTTGAACCCAGGCTACCTGGCTCTCAGGTCCTGGTCGGAGACTGCGTGGGCCCTACCCAAATATCAGGTGCTGTTTCCAGACAAGTGCAGCCTCGGGGACTGTTTCTGGCTCCTGCTGCTTCTGGCAGGGCAGGGTGAAGACCTCGCCCACACCTGCCACCCACACCCAGGGCAGACTCTGGCCAGGCGCCCGGGGCTACAGTTGCTACCCCAACCCTGGCTGCACTTTGCTCTCCCAAGCAGCCCTGCCCTGCTGAGTGTCTGGCCTGGCTGGAGAACTGGGCGTCTGCTGAGTGACCCTAGGCTGGTCCTGCCCCTCTCCAGGCCACAGTGTCCCCATTTACAGCACAAGGATCCTGTTAGAACACAAGTCAGATCGTGTCCCTCCTCTTCTCGGAAAGCTCCTGTGGCTCCCCGCAGAAAAAAAGCCAAGTTCTCTCTGTGGTCTGCGTGAGCTGTGTGATCTCTGATCTCATCCCTTCCCTCCCACGAGCTTGCCATTCCAGCCCCACTGCCCTCCATGCTGCTCCTTCAGCATGCCAGACAGATTACCCCCTCGGGCCTGTGCGTTTGTTCTTCCTCAACCTGTATTCTCACCTCCTTCGGGTCTCTGCTTACGTGTCGCCTCTTCTGAGAAGCACTCCCTGACTACCCTATCTAGAAAAACTCCTCCTTCTGGTCCCGAGTTCCATTATTTCACAGCAGGGATCCTACCTGACGGATCCCTGTCTCCCCTACCAAACTGTCCGGGCAGAGATTCTTTTCCTTTTTGTTCCCTGCTGTGTTCACAACCCAGAATGGTGCCTGGCACACACAGTAGGTACTCAACAGTTGCCAAATTAGCCACTTAGTTGTTCATCGTTAAAAGGAAAAACTCTCAACAGAGGCGCTGACGTTTATGGGTTAGTTTGTGCCCCAGACACTGTTTTAGGTACTGGGCCCCCATTTGCACATGACCTCACGGCATGGGCTCTGGGGCTTACCCTCTTAACAGATGAGCAACCGTGGGCACAGAGAGGTGAGGACACTTGTCCCAGGTCATTTAGCAAGAGCGCGGAGGGGCTCATATGCGAACCCTGGTCTACCCAAGTTCTTAACCTCATTTAAAGAGGAGGAAAGAGCTAAGCTGACTATCTTAAGAGGCGAGGTATAAACTGGTGTGTATCAGAGATTTAAAAAAAAAAAAAAGTGTGGGGATGCAAATACATCCGCACACAGGGGGGTGAGGAGATATAAGCAGAGGGAGCTTCTCAGGAGGCTAGCCGGGAGGGCCGCCGCGGGGCCCGAGGAAGGAGGGAGGAAATGGATGTTTTGTGCTGTTTACCCTTTTGAATTGCTTATTTCTTTTCTTTTTCAACCATGGGGGGGGGGCGCGGCGGCGGTATTATCTAGAAAACACTTATTCAGTACTTAAGTTCAAAAAGCAAAACTCTAAAGCAGACAAAAGCTTGAATGGAAAAATCCCACAGCCCAGGAGGCAGGGAGTGGGTCCGAAACGGGGATGCGCAAGTTCTGCCCTCGATTTGACATTCCCAGCCAGCCCAGGACCCCACACCTCCCCCCAGAAGCCCCTCCGGTTCTGGAAGACTCTCCCAACATGTGGCGGATGACAAAGGGTGCAAGTCACTCCCTTGCTATGTAGCTTCAAATCTCTGAGCTGCAGTTTCTAGCCCTGGAAACCAGAACTCACTGGGTTTGCCCTAAGGATTCAGAGAGATAAGAAAAGCCCTAAGCTCAGGACCTGGAACTTGGCACACTCTGCTCAGGCAGCTGAGTGTCAAAACAGGAGGAAGACGGTTTCTCATCACTGGAGGCAATCAAGCATAGTCACTCTGGTTTACTCAAGCCTTCCAGATTAGGGGCTTGCCCTTCCCTCACCCCTTCATTCCCCACCTCAGGATTTACCCCGCAGCCTCTTTAAACCATAAAACTTGTAATCCACTCCCCAGCACCCCTTGGGCACACAACTAGAGCCCTTCCAAACTGCAAGTGTTTGCAGCAAGCCTGGGTAAGGAACCAGATCTAGGGTCTTTGGGTTTGTGTGGGTTCATTTTCATCCCTCCTCCCCTCAGTTTCCCATAAGCCTGTTTCCCATAAATGAACAGAAAGGTAAAGGGTTCTTTTTGCTTATCTGCGTTATCTTAAGTGTTCATAGAGCGAAAACACGTTACCTGTGGTTTTTTTTTTTAAGACCATTACAGGTTTTATTTTCCTTTTTCTGTCGTAGCATAATAGTCTGGAGACCGCCCTAAATTCAAATCCAGAGTTGCCTACTTCCAAACTGACTTTAATAGGTGATTTACTTAATTTCTCTGTGCCTCAGTTGTCCCATGGAGGGGGTCAGTCATAATAATACAGTGCCTGGCACAGAGTAGATGTTTGATCAAATGGTCTCTTACTATTACTTAAAAAAAAAAATGTGTTTAAGGTAACAATAATTACCATTACTGGAAGAGGAAAAGAAATGGACCCAAATACTTCTCGAGTCCCTTCTGCCCTGAGATTCTCAGACCTCTGCCCCCTTTCTCAGCCTTCCCAGAATTCCAGCTAAGTCTCGCACACAGCAGACACTCAACAAATATTTGTCAAACTGGGAGAAAAATAACTATATCTTGTAATTTTCCATTTTAACATCCTTCCAACTGCCCCCAAGGCTGTCCCCGGCCAAACCAGACAGAAATCAGAGGATCCCAGTCCCCTCCCCTCCCCTCCACACTGCCTGTGAACTGCTCAGGGATCTCGGGTCAGACCTTTCTCTTTGAGACTCAGTTTCCCCGGCTGCCCTCATACAGGGGCATGGGTCTTTTTGAATTCTAGCTGTCCTGGAAGAGGGGGCACAGCCCAGCAAGTTAGGTGTGGCCATCAGCAGGGAAGACCCCTCGGGGAGGTGGGAGTAACCCTCTGGTGGGACACACCGCAACTCAACTCCTGCCCACCCCCCACCCCAGGAGGTGGGAGGTTTGGCCGCATCCAGCAGTAGGGGGGCCCTGTGGGAGGGCCAAGGCCTCCGGGACTGGGGGAGGGGAGGCGGGAGGCCGGCCCAGACACTGCTCCTGCCCTTTTACGGTCTCACAGCGAGTGAGGCAGCAGTAACTCGGACATCCGCCATCCGCCTTCCACGGTGCCTGGGACCGGAAACGCGAGGGGGGGGGCGAGGGGCGGGGCTGGGGAGCAGTGGGAGAGGAGAGTCCCCTGGGAAGAGGGTGAGGGAAGTGAGCCCGGCTCCCGAAAAATGCCCCCTCTCCAGGGCAGGCCTTGAAGCGATGTTGCTATAATGGGGGTAGGCAGGAGACCCTGGGGGTGTCTGTGGGTGCCCCCGGCTCCAAATTTTCCAACACTTTCACATCAGAAGGGACACATGCGGAGGGGACTGTCTAATGGTCCTAAAAAGCAATGCCACTCTTGATGTCAGAGGGCAGAGGCATGAGACCGTAGGGGGAAGTGGGAGGATGTGGGCAGCAGGGGGTTAATCCCCAGTCCTCCTCGGGGGCCTCCCCCTCAAGCTGGGGGCTTTGGGGGCAGGAAGTCCCTGAGAGAGTGGAGGAAGGGAGATAGTATTGTCAGGCTTGGGCCCCAAGGGAGAGATTATGGGGGGCCAGGGGGAGGGGAGAGTGGGGGAGGGTCTACTCTGGCCCCCCAGCCCACACTGGCCCCGCGCTCAGGTGAGCCCCGGAGTTTTGAGGGAGGGCTGGGTAAGACAAAATCCCTGGGTCCTTTGGGTCCCCCCACCCCCAAGATTAAATTATTGGGAAGATAGCTGGGACAGTCTTGGAAGCCTGGGTCCCAAGGGGAGAGGGCTATGACCTTGAAGCTTCACAGCACCCCCCCAACCCCACAGCTCCGGATGGCCAGGAAGGGGGGCGGTGGTGAGAGCAGGGGGAGGCGCGTGGTGGGGAAAGCAGCCGGCCCACAGCGCTCCTTGCCCGCCCCCCCACACCAGCTGTCTCGACAGGTGAGTCAGGAAGACAAAGGCCCCTCTTCCCCCAGCTGCCGCGCCCCCTCCCACCCCAGGACCGCGCAGGTGGGGGTGAGGGGCCGCCCTTTTGGCCCGGGGCCGGGGAGCCGCCTTCCACTCTGAGCGCTGGAGCTCCGTCCTAGGCACCGCTGGTTTCAAGCAGAATGTGGGTGGGGAGCGGCGGGGGAGGGGAGTCCCAGCCAGACCCTCGAGGCTGCGTCTGGGTCCGTGGGTCCGTCCGCACCAACCTCCAGAGGAGGACGAGAGCCCCCCAAATTTAGGGGGTTAAGTACCCCCGAAGTTAAGAAGCGAGGTCCCACTTGGGAGGGCTTTTCCAGCGCCACGTAAAGGGAGACCCCGCAAGCCAAGGTCTACGTCTCAAATCTCTCTTCCCGGTCCCAGGGACCCCCAAACCGGTCCCCCATCCCTCCCAGAGCCCAAGTTGAGATTTGGGGGGAGTCTGAGCCCTGCCTAAATCCTGGCCTCCATGCAGGGAGTATCTGCCAACTTGGAGGTTCTCTGAAAAGTCTTTAATAAATTCGGGAGTCCTCGGAGCGCCCCCAAATCTAAGGGCTCCCAGGAGAACCTCACAGGCACCACCCCAAGACTTAGGAGTCATGGCCAAGTGGTCAGTATTTGGAACTCGTCCAAGGGGGCTCGGCTTCAAATCCGAGGCCCCCAGTGCCCTGTCCCCAAATTCCAGCCCGGAGCAAGCTGGGGGAGGGGGACAAAGGCGGGGCGGGGAGCCCGCGCGGAGCGCGAAAGGGTTTGGAGGCAGTTCGAGGCTCACCTCATGGCTGCTCAGCGGGAGGGCGGCGCACCCACGGGTGGGTGCTCCCGGGGCGCCCCTGGCTCAAGGTTCAGGGGTTCGGGGCTGGCTCCAGATTCTGCTCAGTCTCCCCCAGGGTCCCGCCCCATAGAGTCCAGCTTCCTGGAGGGGAACGCGGACGGGGCCGGGGCGGGTCCTCAGGCGCCTCCTCCCTCCGGAGGTTTGATCGGGGGTCCCTGCGGCAGAAAGGGGGTGCGGCGTCCCGTCCCCGGCGCGCCCCCTCGGCCGGCGGCGGGTACAATGTTACTCTTACTACTGTACTTCTCTTCGCTACATTTCGTTCCAAAATTCCACTCCCCGCACCCACAATGCCCTGCGCCTTAAAGGGGCCGCGGAAACCTCAAGACAGTGGGGTGGGGGGGGGTGAAGGGCGCTTAAAAGGGCAACGCGGAACCCTAGACTTCCGCTATTTACCTCTTCCCCAACGTTATTGCATAGAGATGCACGCCGAGGGTCACCCCCAAATTAGGGGGCAAGTTTGGTGGAGGTAAGGGATCCTTCCTGATCCCTCGTTCTCTCCCACGATGGAAATTCTTAGGAGGACCTTAATGGGGACCCAATTTCTTCTCACCTTCCCCAACGACTTCTCCATTTCTTCACATTCTGCTCAGTTTGCGGGGGGGCGAAGAGGATCCTCTGCTTAAACATAGATTCTCTCAGATTTTCTCCCTTAAATGCTACCTTCACACCCGCAATGTCTCTCTTCTCTGCCAATTTATGAAGGGCTACTAAGGGGTAAACCCCCTTTCCCAGCACAGGAGGGGGATGGGCGGGGAGGGTCCCATCCCTCTCACCGCCCCCCCCCGCCCGCCCCAGGAAGGTGAGGAGGAAGTGGGCCGAGGGGGCGCGGCCGGCCGCTGACTCACAGCCGAGGGGTGGGGGTGGGGGTGCGGCGCTGGACCTGGGTGGGGGTGGGACTCCAGGTTCCCGTGTGTATAAAGCCCCCGGACCTCTCCCCACGCACGCCCCGCCGTGACTCAGTTTCACCCGCAGAGGATGGTGGGATCATCCAGCAAGAGGTGGGCGCGGAGGCAGGGGCACCCACCCTAGTGCTGGCTCCTGGCAACCCCCTCCCCCACGCGGCGGCTTGGGGCTCAGCCCCAACACCCTCCCAGGCTTCCGCAGCGAGTCCCGCAAGCCCCGCCCCATGTGACGCCACTAGTGGCCCCTCCCCTCCCGTAGAGCGCCACCTGGCCCGGGTCAGGTGCCCTAGGCGTGCGCAGGGTGCCTGGGAAGTCATCAGGGCAACGTTAACAAATGGGTAAACTGAGGCCTGGAGGTAAGGAGTAAATCTAGGCCGCAGCCCTCTTGCCTGAGCCCTCAGAATCACAGTGGTGCCTGGGTGCGAGGTAGGAGTGTGAAACCAACAATTCGCAGGACCCAGCTGACCAGGTAAAGGAATCACCTTTCCCAGGCTTTATTCAAGCCTGGCGCTCTGCCTGGATGCTGTTCTGACCTTCTTCACTTCATCCTTTGAGGCCATGCTCTGACATTAATTCTTCTCTAAAGAACTGAGTAATCTCCCCTATCTACCCTCTCTGGGAGTTCTTGAACGCTAAGCCACCTAGGTTGTAATTATTTCCCACTCTGTCCCCTCAGCTGTAAGTTCTTCGGGGACAGGGGTAGACTTGATCAGTTTCTGTGCCTCACTCAATCCAGCCAGGCCCAGAACACCAGCTCAACACACATTTATCCGACAGAATGAGAACCCCAGTTCTTTGTGACCTCAGGCAACTTTTTTCGCCTCTCTATGGCTCAGCTTTCCCATCTGTGAAATGGGAGGGTTAGTACTTCTGTGTGCCGCCTGCACTTCGTTCAGCAAAGTTTCCTTTCTTTTCTCTTTTAAGATTTTATTTATTTATTTATTTATTTATCAGAGAGAGGGAGCGCGCGCGCGTGCACGAGCAGGGGGAGGGGCAGGCAGAGGGAGAAGCAGGCTCCCCGCGGAGCAAGGAGCCCGATGCGGGGCTCGATCCCAGGACCCTGAGATCATGACCTGAGCCGAAGACAGATCCTAAACTGACTGAGCCACCCAGGCGTCCCAGCAAAGTTTTCTATAAAGGTCCAAATAATAAATATTTGGGACATATCAGACATAGGGTATCTTTCACATATTCCCCTTTTTCCTCCCATCCTTTTAAAAATGTAAAAACCATTCTTAGCTCAGGTGCTGTACAAAACAGGTGGTAGGACCCGTTACACTAGAGACTGGCATATGTACACAGGAAACCTGATCGAGGATCTTTGTGGCAGCAGCGATGTGAGAGCAAGAAATTGGGAATAGTTTAAATGACCATCAAGGGGTGCCTGGGTGGCTCAGTCCGTTAAGTGTCAGCCTTTGGCTCAGGTCATGATCTTGGGGTCCTGGGATCGAGTCCCACGTGGGGCTCTCTGCTCGGCAGGGTCTGCTTCTCCCTCTCCTTCTGCCCCTCCCTCCTGCTCTTTCAAATAAAAAAATAAAATCTTTTAAAAAAAAATGTCCATCAAGAGGAGGATGGATAGTGAAACCATTGTAGATCCCCTTGTCTGCAGTGCTGGGCAGCAGCGGGGAAAAAAATGAGGTGTGTAAATGGCAGGAAAGTAGTCTCAAACATATCACTGAGGGGAAAAAAAACAATTGCCAAGTAATACACAGTATGAAAAAAAGCAAGGAAACACCAAAGTTACCACATACATGTGTGTACACGCAGAGTAAAAGGTCTGGAAAGATCCACTCCAAACTCATTACACTGGTTACTGATAGGATAGAGAATGGGCAAATATTTGATGGTCATAGACATCTCAAGACATCCCAAGCCTCATCTTGAAAATGCCACGTTCCATCCAGCCTCTAGGCTTTTGCACTGGCTATTCCTTGTGCCTGGGGACACTCTTCCCTGGCATATTTGCATGGCTGGCCCCTTCTCAGAGTTCTTCCCTGATCCCCCTATTTAAAACCCCAGGTGGAAAACTGAGTGGCTAAGGAGTAGGGGGGAGAAAGACTTCTCTTTTTTCTTTTCTTTTTTTTTTTTTTTTTAGGGGCAGCCCGGAGCCAGCCAGGCAGTTTTATTGAAATATTTTTAAATATATTTTCACGTGTTAGTCTCATGGGTCAGCAATGCTTTGTCTGGTTCAGTGATCAAGACTTTTCATTTTTTTTAAAAGATTTTATTTATTTATTTGACAGAGAGAGCACAAGCAGGGGGAGAGAAGAGGGAGAGGGAGAAGCAGGCTCCCTGCTGAGCAGGGAGCCCCGCTGAACGCTTGGGGGCTTGATCCCAGGACCTTTCATTTTTGTAAACCATTTTGTACCCTTTGAATTTTGAACCAAGTGAACTTCCCCCCATTCAAAAAAAAAAAAAATACAATTAAAAAAAAAGCAAAGTAGCTCCCCTAGACATCTTATCACCCTGTCCTGTTTTATTTTCCTTGAGACACTTATCAGTATCTGAAATGATATTATCAGTTCCCTTGTTCGCTGTCTCCCCCCCACACAGGAGGAGGTGGGCCCCCAGGGAGAGGGAGGGGCGGGATCTCAGTGGTTCCGCCCGGTTGATGGCGGTGAGCAGGGCCTGGCACGCAGCAGGTGCCCAGTACGTATCTGCCAAATGACAAGACAAATAATGTCTGGATTGTTGTTGTTGTTTCTACAAGAGAAATTTATTTTCAGTTATATATCATTAAAATTTAATAATAGATACTCTCCCCTAACTCCCCCCAAAACAGATGAAAAATGGGAATGGAAGAGAAGGTTATTGAACTGGGTGATCACGCAAGGGTCCATTCAGCTCAAAATATTTCAAAAACACTTGATTTGGTTTGGGGTGGTTCTTTCTTTTTTCTTTCTTTCTTTCTCTCTCTCTTTCTTTCTTTCTTTTCTTTCTCTTTCTTTCTCTTTCTTTTCTTTCTTTCTTAGTTCAGAGGGTGGGTAGAATTTCCCCTCATAAGACTTTCTGTGAGAGGGAAGGAGGAGAAGGGGAAATAAGCATTCCGGGGTTCCTCCATCCGTTTGTCTTCCTTCCGCCGGTCTGTGTAGCTGGGGAAGAGGTTCTCTTCCTTAGTTCCTTTCAGGCCACGGCTGGGCAGAGGATCCCCAAAGGGCAACGGCTGTCAGGGCTTCAAGTCCAAGGAAGAGTCTGAATGGGTGCCGGTGGGCTTTCCAGCCCCATTCGGGCCCTTCTGTAACAAAGAAGGTGGGAAATGGCTAATAAGAACCTCTTCTTGGTTCTCAGTATCTGCTCCCCTCTATTCTGGAAGCACCACTCCTATTTGCCTTTGAGGGGCCGCCATTCCCCATCTCCCAATCCTTTTGGTTTGGGTGGAGTGGACCTCAGCCCCAAGCGCTAGGGGTGGGCATGTGACCCCAGCCTAGCCAGTCAGAGAATGGTGACTGGTCAGACATGCGGTACAGTGTGGCCAATGAGAGCCAGCTGTGGAACCAGGGCTCCCGCTACTAGGAACCTGGTGAACTCTCTCCACTGGGGATGTTGGGCTCCTGGGATGGGAGGCTAGAACTGCAACTCTCTGCTACCTTGTGCAGAGACCCTGCCTGCAAATGAAGTCAGTGATGAGAAAGTAAAACTAAGAGGTGCTTCCTGATGACATCATCTGACAACTGGAGTAGTCATGCCTTCCGTCCTTGAAGTCTTCAATGACATAACCCAGTAAGTTCCCTGTTTTGCTTTCCCATGTGGAATTGGGTTTCTGTCAGTTGCAAATCAAACAATCCTGACAAATACCTCCTACTGCTGCTGGGGAATTATCAAAAATCGCCCCCCTCCCCTTCTCCTCCAGGTTATTTACCTGAACTCCCTTCTCTGCCATGCAAAGGACTGGGGGCTTGAGCCCCAGCTCCCTCCCTCCCATTTCCTCCCTGACTCCACCACCTCTTCGGACAGCTCCAGATTCTGTCCATGCCCGAGTCACCACTTCTCTTGTCCAAGACCCAGACCATCCTCAGAGATGTCCCCGGTAGTCTCTGCAGCACATTTAGGGCTTGGGATTGGTCATAAACATTCCTGGAATTTTTGTGCCTTATTTATGGATGGAGGGGGTGGTGCTTGGGATGATGGGGCTTTACAGAGTAATGCAGGGGACACATGTCTCCGGAAGAGGAGCAGTCTCTTCTCTGCTTCTGCTTACCCCCTCCCCTGCCCCCATCATGTCTAGCACAATGCTTCAGAGCCAGGAGTGAGAATTTATTAATATACCAGGCAAGTCCCTTGTCTCCTCTGGCCTCAATTTCCCCAACACTAAAGGAGGTAGGAGGGCTGGGTTACAGGCTTCCAAGAGAAACATTCAAGAACATAGGGTCCTTACCTGCCAGTTGCGTCCTGGGGCCTGGCAGAGCTGAGAATAAGCTTCAGCAAGGACAGCAGCCCTGGAGAGCCGAGAGAGGCCCTCAGGAGGGGACCCTCCTTCTACCACCCCTGCCCCCATCCCACCTCCCCCCCCAACACACTCACTTGCAGTACAGCCCTCCCCCAGGAGGTAAATCTGGGATGTCCTCCGAGGCCAGAGTCCAGAAAACCGTGTTCAGGCTGGGGGGCTCCTGAGCAGAGGAACACAGCTCTGAGGAGGCAAGGATTACGTGGATGTCCTTGCCCACTGACCACCCCTCCCGCTAAGCTTCTGGAGCCTGCTCACCGGCGACCCTGCGGCCCAGGGCTGCGTCCAGCGCTAGCTCCTTCCTGATGGCCTCCTCACAAGGCCTGGGGGCCCCGGGGAAGCAGACCAGGATGCAGGTCATGTTGTCCAGGCTACCCTGGAGAAAGTGGGGAAAAGGGAGCCTGGTGAGACACGGCTGAATGCCCCCGCACGGGGCTCCATGCCCTTGGAAGCGCAGCTTCCCAACAATCTCAGTTCTAGTGCCCTCCTCCCCAGTCTGGTGGGGCCCCTTCCTCTCAAGTCTTGCCCATCTGCCCGTCTAAACCAAGTCCTCCCACCAGGACCAGTCATCTAGATCACTTCCTTTCACTGTCCTAGCCTCACTCTATCAGAGAACCGCTCCCCTTCGCCGAAGCTCCTCCCACTCCGCTGCCCTGTTGCTCTCCCTTTTATTTTATTTTATTTTTATTTTTTTTAAAGATTTTATTTACTTATTCATGAGAGAGAGAGAGAGAGAGAGGCAGAGGGAGAAGCAGACTTCCCGCAGAGCGGGGAGCCCGATGCGGGACTCGATCCCAGGACTCCGGGATCATGACCTGAGCCGAAGGCAGACGCTTAACCATCTGAGCCACCCAGGCGCCCTGTTGCTCTCCCTTTTGGCACTAATCTTACCCTAAAACCCAGAGCAGTCCGTTCCAAAAGACCACGCCCTTTCTCTTAAGTCCCTCCCACTTGCCTATCCAGTTCTATAGGGTTCTCCCATCTTGCTTCAAGACAGCCCTCAGTCTCCGCCCCCTCCACGTTTTGGCCCTGCCCACTCCGGCAGGCCACGCCCTTTAGTGGAGCCTTACCCCTCGTTTGAGGGAGCCTCTCCCTCAAGATCCCTTCTCCCTAGATCCTTTAAATTCTTCCCCTCAGTGACTCCAAGCCCCGCCCTCAGGACCTTGCACAGACACGTGTCCAGTAGCTGCGCGCAGAGAAGCTCCGGGGCCAGGCCCACGCAGAGGCGCGATGCCACCAGTCCCGCCAGGGCAGCGCCAGACATCGCGTCCCACACACCGTCGGAGGCCAATAGCAAGAACTCGTCCTCGCCCTGGCGAGCCAGGGCGGTCACCTCAGGTTCCGCGGAAACGAGCTGCAGCTCAGGGGGCCTTCCCGGAGCCCCTTTGTAAGCAAAGTCGCCCAGCGCTCGGGATACTGCCAGAGAGCCTTCGAGACGCCGGCGGCGGATGATGCCTCCCGCGTTGTGGATGCGCTCCCGTTCCCGGGGCCGGAGGGGCCGATGGTCCTCGGTGCTGAAGGCCACGGCGCCGGCGCGACTCAGCATCGCTCGGGAGTCACCGCAGTGCGCCAGGTACAGAAATCGCGGGGAGACGAGCAACGCCACGGCTGTGGAGCCCCCCGGCTCGCCCCGAGGCCAGAGCGCACGCAGCTGTGCGTCTGCGCTCAGAAAGGCTCGGCGTAGCGCCCCGCGCACTCCCTCGGGTTCGCCGGGCGCTGGGCCCAGTGCCTCGAGCACGTGGCCCGGCAGGTGGCGCGCGCCGAAGAGGGCAGCTCGCGTCCCGCCGTGGCCGTCGAGGACCGCAAAGAATGCCCAGCCTGGCGGTAGCCCGGGCAGCTCGAGCCAAGCGCAGTGCGCGTCCTCCATGTACGCGCGCCAGCCTTGCACAGCGCTCGCCCCGAAGCGCAGGCCACAAGACGCGGCCGCACCCCCGTGCGGCCGCTGGACGCATCGCGGCGCGTCCAGGAGCAACCGAGGCCCATGCTGAGTCCTGTGCCCCTCCTCCGCTTCCTCTTCTGACTCCTGTTTTTTGCGGGCTGGCCAGAGGAGACGCTCCAGCAGGCGGGCAAAGGCAGCCATCCTTCAGCCCTGGGATCAGGAAGCCTCCACCCTCTGCACCTGCCCCCGCCCCCACACTCCATTAATCCCCTCCACTGTGAGATTTTAAACCACCTAAATCTCCTTCCTGCGCCCTTGACCTGCACTCAAGTGGAGTTACTAGGAGAGATCGGATTCTTGGGTGTCCTCTTTCTTGCACCTACAAAGTGATGTTTGGGATCTGGGTCACGGAAAAATAGTAGTAGTAAACAGCACTTACCATGTGCTACCACTATTTACATCGTCTCCGATTTACCGAAAAGGAAACTGAGTCGTAAAAGAAGTAAACAGTGCTGCAGGGAAACGAACTCTAGAATTCATGTTCTCGACACTCTTAGCTTCGGGTCCCCAGCTTTGCTCTCTCTAAAATCCTCCCACCTCAGTGGTCCCGCCCCCAGTTTCAAAATCTTTAAATCCTTTATTTTTTTCAGTTCGACCCCTCCACTGCTGGGTCTTGCCCCAGGGCTTCAGTTGCTTCTTTTCCAGGTCCCACCCATCCATTCAAACACACAGCCTCAGACGCTCCTAATTTTCGCAGTTTTAGCTCCGCCTCTTAACTACAGTCCCAGTCCTCACATTCTGGAGAGTCTGGCTTCCTCTCCGTAGGTTACGTCTACCTTCTGGGCCGCGCCCTCTCTCCTGCCTGTATTTTCCTATTTTTCCTAGGCCCCGCCTCTACCTTGGTCTTTGACTCCGCCCAACTACCGGCATAATTATAAATTAACTTAAGCCCCACCCATATCTGAGCCCCTCCCCTTGTCTCAAACTTTCTGAATAGTTTCTCCTGCCCCCTAACCCACTCCCTCTGAAGTTCTCAGCTCGGACCCTACCGCGGATCGGTACCCTCTCCTGAATGCCTTCCCGAGCTCCGCCTCAACCCACTCTGAGATCCACGCCCTCATTCTAGGCGCCTTCACCATTCTCCCCGGGAGCCCATTCCTCTGCCCTACCCTAGGCTCCTCCTCTCTTCCGCTAGAGGCTGCGCCCCCTCCCATCAGGCTCCGCCCTTCAGACCGCCTTCCTCGCCTTTTCGGCCCAGTAGCATAACCTAGCCCCGCCCCTTTCGTAGAAAGCCACGCCCCTCCCGCCCCTGGGTGTTTACCAGCGCCCCCGCCCTTCCTTAGGTTCCGCCCCGCTGGCCCACTGGCCCCGCCCCCGGCCCCGCGCTGCAGTGCCTTCCCCGCCGCGGCCCCGCCCGCCCCCGCCGAGCGGAGCAGAGGGCGGCGGCGGCGGCTGCTGCTGCTGCTGCTGCTGGAGCGGCCCGTGAGGAGGAGGCGGCGAGGATGGCGGCGGCGTCGTGGGCGCGGCGGAGATGAGCACCCGCGGCCCCAGGCCCAGGGCGGCGTGGCCGGAGTGGGCGGGGGTCCCGATGCAGGCCCGAGGAGGGCCATGGGGCAGGTCCTGCCTGTCTTCGCCCACTGCAGTGAGTAAGGGGAGACTCAGGCCTGGTGTGGGGCCCAGAGGCCCGGGTGGGCTCCTCCCCAGTAACCACTCCGTGCCGGGTCGCGGGAGAATTGGGATGGGGGAGGAGGCGAAGGAGACAAAGGAAGCTCTCCCCTCCCCCCGCATTCCAGCGGCGACGGGGGCGACCTGACCCGGAGGACCTGAGTGAGTCAAGGCAGAGGTGGGGGGCACTGAGATAGCTGGCGGGGGGTCGCGCCGGACTCTGGGATATGGCGCCGGACCGCACCCAGGGATGAGGACGCTCTCCGGGAGCTGTCCCCTCGCCCTGGTGCTGGCCGCAGCCGGCAGGGAGGGGAGTTGAATGGAGGGGTAGAGCCAGGATAGAGAAGAGGGATCTAACCACCCCCCCAATCATCCATCTTTGCATCCCACCTCCGTTTTCTGCCCAGACTCAGAGGCTGCCCCGACCTCGCCCAAATTGTCCAACATCCTGTCCCTTGGAAACAGCCATCCCTGGGTTGGAGCCAGGACTCCTGGGTCCTTACTGAGCTTTACCACTGATTAGTAGTAACCCTGGAAGACACCCATTCTACTCTGGGCCTCCGATTCCCCAGCTGCCAAAACGAGGTGGGGGCGGGGGGGGGCATCTGATTTCAGTTCCCAAACGGTATTGAGCATCTCCTGTAGGCAAAGCCCCAAGCTAGCTCTGAGGGGCTAGGTTGCACAATTGAAAATACCTTATCTGATGCTCACGATCTCTGAGACCAGGGCTTGAACAGTCCTCGTCTAACATTTTCTGTCTCACACCCCCGTGGTTCCCGCAGCTGAGAATTTCAACACTCTCAGATCTGGCCACTTGCATGTCCTAGGAGTCCAGATGCCAAAATTCTAACCATTTGTTATTTCAACATTAAAGAGTATCATCCCAACATCCTAAAATCTTGTCCTTACCTGGGCTTACAAAGGAAAGCCCTACACGATCCCTATCACCACCACCTCTCTGCCCTCATCACCCACCCCTCTCCCTCCCAGTCACTCTGTTCCAGTCATGCCTTCACACCTCTCTGTTCCTCAGATTTGCCAAGCATATTGTCTGCCTCAGGGCCTTTGCACTGGGCTTTTTCCTCTGCCTGGAAGACTCTTCCCTAGACATCTTCATGGCTTCCTCACTTCATTCAAGGCTCTGCTTAAATGTAATCTTATCAAAGAAGTCTTCCTGATCACCCTGTCTGAAATAGCATCCTCTCACTTTCTCTTCCCTTACCCTGATTTATTTTTCTCCACACACTTAGCACCCAACATCATATATTTGTGTATTGTCTTTCTCGCCGGTAGAGTGTAAGGCCTGTGAGCGTAGGGATTTTGTCTGTTTTGTTCACATTTGTATTCTCAGTCTAAAACAGTGCCTGGTACATAGTAGGTGTTCAATAAATGGTTTTTGAAAGAATGAACTAATTGAAACCTCCTAAAATTCCTAATTTGAAGACTCTTAAGATTCCTGGATTTGAACTTACACGGCTGAGCTTCTGATAGCACTATAGTAAGGTTTTACGGTCTGTATGTAGAATGTTCAAAAGGTCCTGTGGTTCAAGTATTCTAAGATTCCTTAATTCGGACCGTCCAAGTTTCCAGGACTGGCACGCTTCTGTGATTCCGACAGTCTAAGCTTCTAAGAATCTTCGATTCTTTCCCTCTCGCAGAAGAAGCTCCGTCTACAGCGTCCTCTACCCCTGACTCCACAGAAGGTAAGTGGAGGGGGAGAATGTGAGAGCGGGACGCAAAGGGGCTCACAGCTGGATAGGAGGGTTGAAGAGAGTGGGTCAGGGTCCCGCTTAGAGTAGCTCATACCCTCCTTTGCTTACTGCAGGAGGGAATGACGACTCGGATTTTCGGGAGCTTCACACAGCCCGAGAATTCTCAGAGGACGATGAGGAAGAGACCACGTCGCAAGACTGGGGCACCCCCCGGGAGCTGACCTTCTCCTACATCGCCTTCGACGGTGTGGTGGGTTCTGGAGTGCGCCGGGATTCAGCTGCCCGCCGCCCCCGGCCCCAGGGCCGCTCAGTCTCGGAACCGCGAGACCCACCCCCTCAGCCCGGCTTGGGCGACAGTTTGGAGAGCATCCCCAGCCTGAGCCAATCCCCGGAACCTGGGCGCCGCGGTGACCCCGACACTGCCCCTCCGGCCGAACGCCGCCTGGAGGACCTAGGGCTCCAGCTGGACCAGCTGGGCTGGGCAGCCCGGGGAACGGGGTCCGGAGAAGACTCTGCCACCAGTAGCTGCACCCCGCTGGAGGACGAGGAGCCCGACGGGTCGGAGGTTGGAGAGGCTGGGAAAGGTGAGATGTCAGAGGTGCTGGGACCGAAGCCACAAGGGGTGGGTGGTCTCTCCTCAGGGCACCTCCAAGGTGAAAGCTCATGGCCTTCTCTTTCTAACGCGCCAGAACTGGACCTACAACTCGGACTCCCTCAGTCCTCACCGCCGCCACCGCCGCCGGAAGTCTTGACTCTGCAGCCCAGCCCCGGCTCTGGAACCCCCCAGGCGGGTACCCCATCCCCACCCCGATCCCGGGATTCGAACTCTTGGCCTGATGAGCCCTCGCTGGACCTGAAGGAGGAAGAGCCGTGGGGGCATCTGGAGCGGGAGCCAATCACGGGGCAGTGCCTCGATAGCACGGACCAATCAGAATTCACATTGGAACCACTCCTTCTAGGTAAAGTGCGGTAAAGTGCGTGAGTGAAGGTGCTTCTTTGGACTACAGTGAAGGTGGGAGGGTTGGAATTTAAAGGGACCAACCTCGCGAAGGAAGTGAGGAGAGTGGAGAAGAGGAGGTATTGCTATTGGCTAGATATAAACTCCGCCCTTTAAAAAAATTCCCCGTTACCTACGATTGCCATTCGTTCTTTTTATAGTTCTCCCTCCCACTTGAGGCGCGAACCCTCCTTTGAGTATTAGGATTGGCTGATTACTTAAAAAAAAAAAAATCCCTCTTTTGGAGTGCTCCTCCTAGAGGCTGATTTTGGATGGGACAAATCCCTGAAAAAATAAGGCTGTCTTCTGGTTGTGGCCATGGGACATTTACAAGTAAACTCTACGCCTTTTAAAAACGCTCCTCTTCCCTGACCGCATCCGTTGGCCAGTTGCGAAGAGAGCCCGCCTTCCTCTAAAATAACGCTAAGCCTCCACGAACGGCCATGGTGATTATAGACATCACTGCTTTGGGGTGTTTACAAAGAGAGCCACTCCTTTTTGGAACTGTCCCCACCTCTATGGAGAGCCATTGGCTGGGTACAAAGGGGCCCCGCCCCTTACTCCTGCCCTCCGGGTTCCACTGAAGTGGGCGAAATCCCCCGAGAAGTAGCCGTGTCCACAGCCTCTCACTCAGAGCGGAGATGGGGAGTAAAGGTGGGCTTGCCGAGCGGGCTGCTGGGACCGGGGTTGGGGGGTGGCGTAAATGGGTCCAGATTCTCTCTTCTCTCCCCCAAATCTGCGGGTATGTTTCCTACTGGTCCCAGATTCCCCACAGCTGCAGGCTGAAGCTGGGGGGTTGAGGGGGTGTCTAGAGAGGGAGTGGAGGGAGCATGGGGTCCCCTCTCCCCCCGAGCCGAAGCTTTGGGGCCCAAGAGCAGGGAGGCCCCCTCCCCCAGTCTCAGGCCCAGGCGGCGCTGTCACTCAAGACCTGGACAGGCCAGCACAGCTGCGGGCCAGGCCCCCCCCTCCCCCCAGCGTGCCTAAACTTAGCCCCCGCCTCAGGCGACCCGGCCCCTCCCCCACCCACTGGCACAGGCCTTGGGGAGGCTGCAAGGGAGGGCCCTGCATGGCGGGTAGGGGGAGGCCTGCCCTTGTTCGAGGTAGATGGGAGTGTTTGTGTAAGGACAAACAAGTGAGGGGAGTCAGACTCTGAGGGGGACGGGTCAGAATTTGATCAGAGTGAGGGTGGGAGGGTGGAGGGTATTGGGCTACCGGTCCAGGGCTGAGATGGGGTCACATTATTGGGAAGGCTGTTAACGTTTAGATGGGCAAAATGAAACATTGGAGGGGCACAGTGGGTAGAGTATGCGACTCTTGATCTTGACTCTTGATCTTGGGTGGTGAGTTCAAGCTCCACCTTGAGCACGGAACCCATTTAAAAAAAAAAGTGAAAAGGAGTCTGGAGATCAGGGCTCAGGTTGGGCTTGCGAGGTGAATTTAGCATCTCAGAAAGGGCTCAGAAATTTGAATCAGGGCGTAGAAAGGAGGATGATATTATTAATGCGTTTAGGACTTAGAAAAGTGCATGTGGGTGGGAGTATCAAGAAGATACCACTTTCCACTTGTCAGGTTGGCAAAAAAGAAAAAGAACAGTAACACCCCTTGTTGGGCAGGATGCTGGAAAAAGATCATGTCCAAGTTGCTCATGGAAATGAAAATTGTTAAGGTTTGCTAACAAGCAATCTGATAATATTTATGATGTTCAGAAGCACAGAACTAGTCCACCCAGCCATTTCACCTCTGGGATTCTATCTCAGAAATAGAACCTCTCTGCAGGGAGGTAAGAATATCCGTAGAAGCCTAGTGCTTGCCGCACTGTTGAGGAATGGAGGTTAAGAAACCCAGGGAATGACCCAGCAATAGATAAATGTTGAATGAAACGAACGATGGTGCAGCCACATGCTGGAATCTTGTGGAGCCCTTACAAAGAATGAATCAAGAGCTCTTCCAACTGATGAGGAGGGAATTCTAGGAGGGAAAAGAGTGGGATGTGCGTGAGGCAGAAAAGTGTGTAGATGATCCCATTTTTCATAAATAATGACCCAAAATTGTATCCACACATAACCTCTGGGCAGGACTGAGATTAAGGGGACTCACTAGACTGTTGATTTGGGTTTTCCAGAAGAAGAGGGGAAGCAGCTGGGAATTAAAGAAGATGACTAGAAATTGGGAAATTGAGTTCAGGTGCAGGCCAGGGTATGTCAAGAGGTCAAGGTTCAGCCCTGAGACAGGAAGCAGGAGGTGAAGAGATCAGCCAGGCAGGTGCAAAGCCCAGCCTGACTGCCCGGCCCCCTCTCCTTCCACAGTGGCGGACCTGCTGTACTGGAAGGACACAAGGACATCAGGAGTGGTCTTCACAGGCCTCATGGTCTCCCTGCTCTGCCTCCTGCACTTTAGTATCGTGTCCGTGACCGCCCACGTGGCCCTGTCGCTGCTCTGTGGCACCATCTCTCTCAGGGTTTACCGAAAAGTGCTGCAGGCCGTGCACCGGGGGGACGGCGCCAACCCCTTCCAGTGAGAATGCCGGGCCCCTAACCTTGACCTCTGTCTAGACCTCTGTGTTGACCGAAGAGCTGGTCTGACCCTTGACCTCCAGTCAGGCACCACTCACGCTGACCCTGACCCATCCTGTCCTTGTTTCTGACTCCAGCCTGACTCTGACCCTGAATTCCAGCCCTAACCTCTGATCCTAATCTCTTACCCTTAATCCTTGATTCCCATCTCCTGCCCCTGACCTTGACCATAGCCCACTACAACTGGCCGTCTCCTCAAACCCCTATTTCTTGCCCTTGTCCTAGCCACACCCCTCAGCCTGGGCTGGTCCACACACTGAGGTGCCTTACACCCCTTTGTCCTCCCAGGGCCTATCTGGATGTGGACCTGACCCTGACTCGGGAGCAGATGGAACGTCTGTCCCAGCAGATTGCCTCCCGAGTGGTCTCTATGGCCATCCAGCTGCGGCATTTCTTCCTGGTAGAAGACCTCGTGGACTCCCTCAAGGTGCCTCGAAACCCTCCCTCCTGGCTGTCCCTGGGGGGTAGGAGGGCCATTGCTGGGGAAATTCACGGCCTGGGGAGGGCCCTGTAGGCTCTGCTGACCCTGACCCTCTCCCCCAGCTGGCCCTTCTCTTCTACATCTTGACCTTTGTGGGTGCCGTCTTCAATGGTTTGACTCTTCTCATTCTGGGTGAGCTGGGAAGGCTGTGGGGGGCGGGGTGGGGAGGTGGGTCATTGGCGTTTGCTGGGGGATGGGGTTCTAGATGAAACTGTTAAACTCTTGGGGGAACCCTGACCCCCCCCCATTTCTGTGCCTGCAGGAGTGATCTGTTTATTCACTGTCCCCTTGCTGTACCGGCAACACCAGGTGGGTGTGACAGGCCCTCATTTGGCAGTGTCCCAGCCAAACATGGGAGGTCTGACTCCCCCCCCCCCAGCCCCCCCCCCCCCCCCGCCCCGGCCACAGCCAGTGTCCTACTAACATGTCCCAGCCAGAGACAGGAGTTTCAACATGTTGAATATGTTTCAACCGCCAGAGATAAGCACTTTGATTGGTGCCCTCTGTGCAGAGCCAGGATCCGGCGGACAGGGGCCAACCTAAGTCAGGTGGACGAACCGATGCTTTCACCCCAAAACTGCAAGGACAGTCAACATCGGGTGGGACGGCTGTTGCCCAGAACACTGAGAGGACCGAGGCCAACTGACATATATCCTATCCAGAGACAGGCAGATGGACTGACATTCTCTTCTCTGGCACGGCTGAGAGCCCAGTGATCCACATGCCTGCCAGAGATAGTACAAACTCCCTCACATGCTGGAATCACCAAGACTCTCAAAGCCGGTCACACTGTGAATTCGACTAGTATTTAAGTCAGTCCACGCACGGACTTGACAACAAACACCAATACCCCACACTCTCACCTGACTCACACATACAGACACACGCACATACAACTCACTCAAAGATTCATAGTCATGCCCAGGAAACAGACTTACTGGCAAATTCCCATGTGTCTACCTGACATCATTTCCCACACAGAACTTGGCCCAAGCGACTGACGCTTCAGCTTGAGCTTCTGATTTCCAAGGCTATTTTAGTAGGCTTGGAGTTGAAGGTGGAGTAGTGGACCGCTCTCCCCAATTTCTCATTTGGAGGTGGGGGAGGAAGCAGCCTCCTGAATGAATCGGGGAGAAGAACCCCTCCAATCTCTCCTTCTTGGTCTCCCAGGCCCAGATGGACCAGTATGTGGGATTGGTGACCAATCAGTTGAGCCACATCAAAGCTAAGTAAGGACAGGGGATGGAGATGGATGGGTTGGGGAGGGGAGAAGCTTAGGAACTTTTTCCCAGATATTACCTGTCCCTAAATCTCTTGGGGTTAATGCCCCCTCCCCAAAGACAATTCCAACGAGGTCATTAGGTGGAGGGCAGGGGCTGGCTTTGGGCACTCAGCTACTCCCCCCCCCCACCCCCAACGTCCAGATTTCCCCTTAGTTCTCAGATTCCTATGGGTCACTTGCCCCACCTTGTGACTCCACTTGTTTCTCCCTCAGGATCCGAGCTAAGATCCCAGGGTCCGGAGCCCTGGCCTCGGCAGCAGCCGCAGTCTCTGGATCCAAAGCCAAAGCCGAATGAAAGGGGTGTCTCTGCCCTCGGGACGCCTGCCCCCATCCCCCGCAGCTCTCTGCCCAACTCCATCTCCCTTGCATCCCCACCCTCCCTCCGCCTCCGCCCGAGCCATTTCCCAAGCCATTTCCCGGCGGGTTTCTGGATCACCAGGGAGTTTGTGCAAATTGCCTGGGCGGCCAGGACTACACCTCCCAAGAGGCTCTGCTCTAGGAGCCCCGGAAAGGCGGGGCACCTTGGCTGCGGCGCCTGCTGGGACTTGTAGTTGCCTAGATAGGGCACCCGCCCTGCACTTCCGTGACCCCACGGCTGGAGGCGCCGTGAGAGATTGGTGTCTCCTGGACGCCACTAGCCCCAAAGCCAGGGCTTTGCATGGGGCCCAGGGGAGGCCTGAGCTTGGATTTACACTGTAATAAAGACTCCTGTGGAAAACCCAAGGCCTCCTGTGCTTCCAGCCTCCTCCAGCTTTCACCTTCCTGCACCGAAAAGCACCCAAGTGGTATTCAAGGAGGAACCTTCCCCATCTATCCAGAAGCTCCCTCCTAATCTGTTTATATTATGAAATGATTGAGGGGAGGATGCTGAGAGACCCTCCGTCCCAGGGCTAGCCAAGGCTTTGACAGCCGCTCTCCATGCCTGTGCCCAAGGCAGACATCACTAGTCGATCCCCACACTCTGCCCGCCAGGCAGCCTTCTCACCTGAGCCCCAGATCCGTGCCCAAGTGCCTTCTGGACGGCTCCCTCCACAAACCTATCCAAACCTTTTATTGTCCTATCTGATTTCCAGCTCAGGGATGTCTGCTCTGCCACTTTGTCATCAGGCTAGAGACCTCGGTATGGCCCTGGATTCCTACTTCCCCAGTCCCAACATCTAGTAAGTCAGGAAGCCATGCCTATCCTCTCTCTCAAATGTCTCTCATCCAACCACCTCTCTCTGTCCACTTGCCTTAGGGCCCACTAAAGGACCTCATGGTCTTCCTGGGCCTCGGGTTCCAAAACCTAGGGAGAAGGAGGCAGGACTGGGTTCTAATGACCCACAGACCTGGATTTGAATTCCGGCTTCACTACCTCTTGCCTGTGTGACCTTGAGCAAGTGACTTCACCTCTTGAAGCAGAATTTTCAAATGGAAAACTGTCACCACAACCGCATGGACATGGAAAACCCTTGGCATATACTAAATGCCCAGTGACCAGAAGATGCTTGTGAGCTATGAGATTGTTTCCCGAATCTCGGTCCTCCCGTCATGATCTTTCTATCACCCGTTCTGCTTTTCATCTAATATTTTTCTTTAAATTGCTTAATTAAAAATAAAACAAATATCTTTTAAAAAGAAATGTTACTTCGCCACCAAGAAAGTCAGTATCACTTGCCAGGAATAGAAGGTAACAGTAAAAATAAACACAGAACTATTAACATTTAAACTGTATGTTCGTGCATCACCTAAAATCATCTCACTTGTCTAGCGACGCATGTCACATTTTAGGAGCTAGATAATGATGTTGCAGGACTAGTAGTTACAGCCTGTCTTTGTGTGTGGAAGGGTTGCCTAGCAGCAGCCATGTAACAAAAAAGAAGAAAAGGAAAGAAAAAGAAAAAAGAGGGCTTAAGGGGGCTTCTCTTGGATCTAGATCTGCCAAGCAGGGACCAGGTTTTCAATTTCCAAATTAAAAAATAGCGAGATTTCCAAAAGATGCTGTTATTCACACTTTCCAGAAGATAGTGTCACTTTGTAATGAAGAACAGAGCGGGGCACCTGGCCGGCTCAGTGGAGTATTCCACTCTTGATCTCAGAGTTGTGAGTTCAAGCCCCGCATTGGGTGCAGAGATTACTTAAAAGTAAAATTAAACAGGGCGCCTGGGTGGCTCAGTTGGTTGGGCGACTGCCTTCGGCTCAGGTCATGATCCTGGAGTCCCGGGATCGAGTCCCGCATCGGGCTCCCTGCTCGGCGGGGAGTCTGCTTCTCCCTCTCCCACTCCCCCTGCTTGTGTTCCCTCTCTTGCTGTGTCTCTCTCTGTCAAATAAATAAATAAAATCTTTAAAAATAAATAAATAAATTCTCAAGCACTCTTTAGACAGTAGGGACCCAGAAAAAAAAAAAAAAACAAAAAACAAAGTCCATAGTCTCATGGAAATGATATTCTAGTGGGAGCAGACAGAGAATAAGCACAGTATATGGTAGGTGGTGCTCAGAGCGATGGAGGAAAGTCCATCAGGGTAAGGGGATGGAGTGACAGGACTTGCTATTTTAAAGATTTTATTTATTTATTTGAGAGAGAGAGAATGAGAGAGAGCAAGCACATGAGAGGGGGGAGGGTCAGAGGGAGAAGCAGACTCCCCGCCGAGCAGGGACCCCGATCCAGGGACTCGATCCAGGGACTCGATCCAGGGACTCGATCCAGGGACTCGATCCAGGGACTCCAGGATCATGACCTGAGCCGAAGGCAGTCGCTTAACCAACTGAGCCACCCAGGCGCCCCGAGGACTTGCTATTTTAAACTGAGTGGTCAGGCAAGACCTCACCAGGTGGTGGTATTTGAGCAGAGGACAGAGTGAAGGGAGTCAGTGGACATGTGGAGGAAAGGAGATTCAAGCAGGGGGATCAGCAAACACAATGGCTCTGAGAAAGAAGCACGCCTGATGCCTAGTGTGTGCAGCAGGAGATCTGCATACCAGATGCCAAGTAAATGAGGAAAGCAGAATAGGAGATGGGGTCAGAGGAGTGAAAGGAACTAGCATATAGGGATTTTTTTTTTTTTTTAAGATTTTATTTATTTCTTTGACAGAGAGAGAGAGAGCGAGCACAAGCAGGGGGAGCTGCAGGCAGAGGGAGAGAGAGAAGCAGGCTCCCCGCTGAGCAGCGAGCCCCATGGGGAGCTTGATCATAGGACGCTGGGATCATAAAAAGGCAGACACTTAACCAACTGAGCCACCCAGGTGCCCTTGAATATAGGGATTTTGTAGGGCCGTGGTGAGAACATTGACTTTTACTCTGAGATGGAAGCCCTAGGTTTCATGTGGTCCGGAACGATAGTGTTGTCAAAGGATCACTGACTTAGATTATAAAAGGGTCCACCTTTCTTGTAATGATAATTAGGATGGCGCAGGCTTGATTCCCCCAGGTGGATGGACTGTGTGAACTGGGGTACGGTACTATCCGTTTCTAAGCCTCCGTTTCCTTGGCCATAAAATACAGGTGCAGAAATTGATGACCTCTAGTGTCTTAAACTCAATATGGACAGAATTTCTGTCATCCCGCTGCCTAGGACGGTGCCTGGGACTTAGTAGGCGCTCAATAAAAATGTTTGAATGAACATGGGACTGTGTAGGTCGTTGAAGTTCCACAAAGGAACAGCAGGTGTCGCACCAGCCCCATAACCGCCTACCCGGAGTCTCCGGGGCTGGGCTAAATCAAACTCTAGCAGGAACTCGCTCACTCGAACTCGGATTTTTTCAGAGAAGGGGCTTCTGAAAGCCGACTTATGACTTTCTCCTCTTAAAAAACAAACTTCTCACCTGGAAAAAGGGGCTTCGGGCCCTTTAACCTATAGAGGCGAGTGGGCCCGGTCCTCGAACGCCGCTTCCCAGAATGCGCGGCGCTATGCAAATGAAGACGGTTTCCAAAGCGAGGATGATTCATGCCCATGCAAGAAAAAGGTAACGTTTTGGAAGGATATATGTCGTAGTTGGCGGGAATTTATAGATATCGGAGTCAACAATCTCACACCCTCCCAAACTATGTGACCATAACTGTAAAAAGATAGCGGGTTCTGAGTTTTATATAGCTGTGTGGAGGAGAGTGTGTCTTGCCCGGATGATCCTCAGTGGTCTGGGGTGCAGGCTTCAAACCTGTAGCTGTCTAGCGACAGAGTGGTTCAATTCCACCTTTCGGGCGACAGAGGTATCTTTTTATATTCCCATCAGACTGGACATTAGAGCGGGTTGTCGGGGAGAACGTCCCTCGGGCCAGCGCCTAATAACATCGCTGCAATCCTCTGCTTCACAGTTCAATCTCCGCCACGTGGGTCTCTTCCCACGGTTACACTTTTACTGGGAGCATCAAAGATGATTCCAAAAGATGATGAAAATCATCCTGGATCTCTCCCCTTCACTTGCTTATTCTCCCATTCAGTCATTTGCTCACTCATGTATTTAATCACGCATGCACTTATTCATCAGTCAGATATTCATTCATTCATTCACTCACTCACTCACTCACTCACTCACTCAACAAGTATTTGCTTGGTGCCAGGTGCTGGAAACACAGTGTTGATCACAGCCCCTGCCCTGGCCTCATGGTGATCCCAGTCCAGTGAAGGAGACAAACATTAAACAATCATTAATTACACATTTAATGAACAACTACAAAGGTGATAACTACTGGGAAGGCAAGTACTGAACTTAGAGGCCAGCTAATAGGGAGACCTGAGTTCAGGTGAGGTGTCAGGGTTACACGTGGGCAGACACCTGAAGGATGAGGTGATGAATCAACAGAAGGGGGGAATATTCCAGGCCAGGGATCAAGGTGGCCCCAATAACAGCAGTGAGGATGGTGATAACTGCATTCAGCGTCGGCATGCATGAGCTCCCTGACTCCTCATAGCCCCATTCTGCAGCTGAGAAAACTGAGGTTCACACAGATGAAGCCTCTTGTCCAAGGTCACCCAGCTTTGGTAGGCTCTCAGACCCCTGGCCCATGCTATTTACTACTGCCCTGTGCTGTCTTTCTCAAGCTAGCTTTTCACTGAGTCCTGTCTGTTCTGCCTCCTACTGTCTTTTCAATTCCAGTCCTCCTTTCTATCTCATAGCCCTGCCCTTGTTCCAGGCTTCCCCAACACACACCAGTGTCCCCACCCGAGACCCCTCCTTGGCCTCCTGCCCGGGTCTTGCCCCTTTCTCTGCCAGCTACCCTCAACTTGGTGGTTAAGGCTGTCTTCCTAAAGCACAAGCCTGCCCCTGCCTTTCTTGCACTCAAAACCTGCTATGGCTCCCCAGTGCCCACAAGAGATTATCTAAATTCTTAGTCTGGAATTTAAGCCTGCAGAATCTGGTCCTTGCTAAACAATTTCTCCACACCTTTCGCTCTGTGAACCTCTAGCTCCCTCGATGTATCAAGCCCTCTTCCCACACCAACAGCTCTTTGTGCTCACTGCATCTTTTTCTATCCCCTTCTGTGTCTTCTGTTTAGCCTCCAGGACTCAGCTCAGCCGTCCCTCCTCAAGGAAGTCTTTCCTGAATCCCAGACCAGGTTATGTGCCCCACCCCCGGGCTCATGGATTCCCCCAATCCTGTGCACTTGAGATCATCCCCAACAGGTCTGTGTCCCTCTCTGGACTGTGAGCCCTAGGAGGGGGGAGCCTGGAGCTCTCTCAGTCCCCGCCACTGTGTCCCCAACACTGCCCAGCACGGGGCTGGGCGCACAGTAGTTACTTAGGAAATGTTTCCTATTGATTAATAAATTAAGTGAGGCAATATTTTTGGTTCAGTCCATTTTAGGTGGGCCCCTATATGTTCATAACCCAGAAAATATGCTCATGTGAAAAGCAAAAGGAAATTCATCTTCGATGTAAAGTGATCCATGCTTTTGTGGTTCATCTAACCCTGAGGATTGATAAGCACTTTCTGATCTTTAGTAGTATGGGATGTGTGGTTAAAATTTCTCTACCTGTTCCACCTTCACTCGGGTCATCCTGAGGGTCATCCTGAGCACGCAGGGTCTGAATAAGTTCCTCTGTTGTCAAGAAACCTCCAAAACACCCTTTGGCATTTCAGTACCTCACACCCACTCTTCTGCCTCATCCCCTCTAAGAAGAGGCAGACCCTGTGGGAAGTCCTCCGACTGCCTCACCTCCTCTGTCCTGTTGTCCTGCTGCAGACTGATTCACATCACAGGTGGGAGTCCCAGAATGTGTGGTGCCTGGTATAGCCCCGCCCCCGATCTAACCTCATTCCCTCCTGCCAAAGGAAGGCAGGGGCCAAGCATCAGGAACAAACAGACACTACAGCTTGGCAGATTCATATTTAAGAGCTTTTTATTGGCGACAGTGCAGAACCATGGCGGGAGGGTCGTGGCCCAGTGCCAGCCAGCCCCAGCCCCCCAGGGTCAGGTGCAAAATACAAAAAAGAGAATCACAAATACAGCATTGGGGGGGGGGGGTTGGGGGGATTCAATAAGTTGTGGTCCCGCAGGAGCAGGCCCTGCTCACAGTCTCACACTCACACCCAGAATCCTTAAACGATACAGATTGTGAAAGTCTATGATCCCGCAGGCTTCGCTCACAAAAATAAAATCTCACGTCCCCAACAAACCCAGAGTCAGGAGACCGCTGGAGGATCGGGGACAGTCAGCAAAGAGACAGACCGAAAACGACCAGGTGAAAACAGGCAGAGAAAAGACGGCGGCGTGGGAGAGATGGCTGGAGAAAGAGACGGCCAGAGACTGCCCCCAACCACCAGAGGGGCCGAGACAATCAGGAGAGACAGCGAGAGACAGCCAGAGGAAAGAGAGCCTGAAACAGGCAGACTCGAAGTTTCCAGAAGCAGTGTTTCCGATTCAACGGGCACTGCTGTGGGGGCCAACGTGACCTAGGCCGACGTTGCAGAAGCGCTCACACACTCACGCGCACACACGCACGCACACCCATATATAATATATTTATTTATACATAATAGATATAAGTGCCTTTCGGAAACCAGGAAAGGGATAAATAGCCACAGGGCGGGAGGTGCGGGACGGGCACGTGGAATGTTTCCCATGCAGCACAGAAGGCGGCGTGGCCCACCCGAAGTTAAAAAATATCAATGTGCCTCACGAGAGAATTCTCACGAGGTGAAAGCACAGGGAGAGGTGGGGCGGGGAGCCCGAACCAAGAATCGGGGCTTGGGGGGCTGGGGCGCGGAAGCCGGGACCGCGGGAGTCCAGCCCCTTTGGGTTTGCCAGTCCGAAAATATTGGGGGTTGGGGGCCAAAGCCTCGGCCTTTAAATCTTCTCCGGAAAAAATACTGGGGGTCCCCTGGCAACCTCCCATTGCTCCCTTTCTAGAAAGGATGTGGGGGTGCCACGGGGAGGGAGAAGTTGGCGTCCTAGGCCGGGGTAGGGGGACAGGCCTTAAAGAAAAAGGCCAGGGCTTGGGGCTGGGGGTCCTGAGGACAGAGGCCACGAGGATGGATAACTGTCACCCCCACTCTCGGTCCTGTCACCCCTTGAGTCTAACTCACTGTTGAGGAGAGGAAGGAGGCAGCTGGGGCGAGGGGAGACCAAGGAAAGGCTTTGAGGCGTGGGGGGCACGATCCGCTTCCCCGCTCCCGGAAGGGTTCAGTCCCACCGGGCCCCCCCTCCTACCCCCCCCAATCCGGCCAACTCGGTTCACAGTATAAAGCACTCCAGCAGGACGGGCATCACAGCGCCCCCTGCTGCCTGAATCAGAGAGGCCCAGCAAGGAAGGCCGGGAGGGAAAGGCTGAGCCAGGCTGGGAGGCTTGGGGGGTAACACTGTAATCAGAAAAGGAGGTCTGGGGGCCGAATTGGGAGGGGGGGTGGCCTTAGGAGGCTAGGAATTCAGATCAGAGCCACTTTTGCTGGGAGGGGGAGGCTGGACAGTAGGGAGGGAGGTTCACATTTCAGACTAAGTCTGGGTGGGAGAGAAGGAGATTCTCATAAGGGGCATCAACTTCCCTTAAAGGGAGGCTCAATTCCGAGGAGGATCTCACCACGTGGAAATGTTGGATAAATAAGCTAGGGTCGGGGGGAGCAGGGAGAACCAGCCTGGTCACCCCCTGAAGGGTGGGTGTGGGAGAAGTTGGGGGGGCGTGGTCTGTGGCATTTCCTTGTCGGGCCTCTCTGGAGCAGACTCCAGCGCACCCCGCAGCCCACCGCCAGCACCCCTTTCCCTCGGCCCAAAGCGAGGCGCCCCCCCGCCCCCCCCCCCCGCACCCATCCCCAGAGGCTGGGTTGAGGTGAAAGGGCCAACAGGCAGCTGGGGGCGGGGATCCACTCCCTCCCCACCGCCCGCCCCCAAAGTCACCAGCTTCCCGGCCTCGCCGGGCCACAGGGCCACAGAAACAAGAGGTGGCACAAAATACAAGGAGGTCCTCCTGACCGATGACAACGGCCGTAGAGTCAGACAGGAGAGGCGGGGAGGCCACACACCCGCTTTGTCTCTTCCCCTCTCTCTCTCTTCCTCCTCCTCTTCCAAATCTCTCTCCCTTGTGTTTGTTTGGTTTGTGTCTAAAGAGTTCACAGAGCAAGAAGGGAGGGCGAGTTCAGGGGGTCGGTGGGCTGGTCACTGCCGCTGGGGCGTTGGGTGCCGGTGAACGCGGAGACCTCCGGGCAGGTGAGGACAAACGAGGAAGTGTACGAAGGGTTAACAACGGGGAAGGGGTCGCCGAGGACTTGAACTTCACTGTGTGTAAAGAGAGAAGCTGTCAGGTTGGGGGATGCGTCTTGGCTGGTCTGGAAGGGCAGGGGCGGTGGCGGCGGGGGCGGTAGCAGCCAGCTGAAACCATCTTCCTTAGTGGGTGCTGACCCCGGCAAATCTCTCACCTCCGCCAGCGGGCCGGGGCCCGGCCCCTCTTCGTAGGGGATCTTGCAGCCCGGTTTGTGGGCCACCAGCACAAACTCCAGACGCTCCTTCTCCTTTTGGAGCTCTGCGATCTCCGACTCCAGCTCTGCCTTTTCTTCCTCCAGCTGATCTGTCTCCTGAGGTCCCGTCGCGGAGGAGAGGGAAGAAGGAGCGAAAGGCCGTGAGCGACCAGAGAAGGCGGGTCGTGGCTGAAACCATCTCCCTTACACTTGTTGCTGCGGCCCCCGGGGCTGGAAGGCGGCTCTGGACTGAGCGGCGAGACCCCCTGATACGGGGTCCTGATGTGCTGTGGGACTCGGGGCCAGGGTCTTGCCTTCCTGTCCCTCCCCCCGCCCCCCGCCCCCCGCCCCCATGTGTTTGGTGGGAACTGCGAAGGGACCAGGGGTACACGGAGGGCTCTGGTTGTCCGAGGCGCTCGGAGGTTTGTTGAATGAACGAACAATCGTTCTGTGTTTTTAACGCCACCTCTTCCCCGCCCTGCCCCTCCCCCCTCTGTTTCCCAGGGAAGAGACCCGGTGGCGCGGGAAAGGAGCAGATTTCCCCGATTTCCTCTAGCGGCAGCAGGTCACCCTGCAGGCAGGGCTCCCAGACCAAGATAAGTTGTAAAAAAGGGAAGGGGGAGTTGGTGGATGCCACCTGCCCGCGGTCTGATGGGTCTGGGTACGCGTGGTAAGAAACTGAGGCAGGATCAAAGCATTTTGCTTCCCAGACTCTCCAGAATGTCAAAGCTAGAAGGAGCCTGGAAGATTCCAAAAGGGGTTGAAGAGATGGAGACACTGAGGCAAAAATGGGCTATGGCCTGCCCAAGCCCAAAAGGGAGAAGAAAGGACAGGACCTCTGTGAAAGGTCACAAACCGGGCAGTATGGCCGGGAGTGTGGGAGGGTCTGTGGGTGCGCCTGGGGTTACCCCGTCTGGCCACACCTGTACCTAGTTCCGTGTGCGGAACCTCTGGCTCTGGGCCCAGGACTGGGGCGCAGGTGGCGAGGGGCAGAGGGTGGGGGAGAGCCCCCCTTCAGTGTACCCTCACCCCTCCCTCCGCGGGGCCCATGCTCACCGCCTGGAGTCGGTCAGTCAGCTCCCGCCGACGGTTCCTACACTTAGCTGCTGCCAATTTGTTGCGTTCCCGGCGAACCCTTCTCTTCTCCTCCTCCTCCGGAGTAAGCTGAACAGGGAAGACAGAGACCATGAGGTTTGGGGACACGGTGCACCACCTCCACCCATCCCAAACCTCCTCTTCTTCCAGAACCCCCCGGGGGCCACAAGAGGACCCTCCGGTCCTCCCTGACTGTGGCAAGGATGCTAGGGTTTCTGTAGCACTAGGCCTCGGTGGCCCCTCACCCCCACTGGTGAGCAAGTTCCTGGCCCTCTTGCTTCCTACCCCCAGGCCAAATTGTGATGCCTCTTACTCACCGTCTCCTCTCGGGGTCTCCGAGGCCGGGCTCGGGCCGGGCGGGCAGGCCCAGGTCCACTGGTGGTTCCGCTGGTAGAAGGCCCACCACTGCCACCAGCTCTGCCACCGCTGTAGCCGCTCAGGCCCGGCGTGGAGTAACTGGTCCCTGGCATGTCGTAGGGGTCGACGGCCGGGGGCTGGGAGGCCAGTGGTTGCCCCTGGGACTGGGCCATGGAAGAGATGAGGGTGGGTTGCACGAGCCACTGGAGGTCCTGGCTGGTTGTGATCGCGGTGACCGTGGGCACGAAGGAACCGGGCATTTCCCCGAGACCGGCGCACTCCTACGGGGTGACACATACACACACAGGCGTAGACACACAAACAGAGACACCGACACACACACACCCAACACACATACACACACCGACCCCGTGAGTGAGCACAGGGCGAGCGGGTGTGGATGTGTGTGTCACAGGCAAGAAGCCACAACACCCACCCTTCCACTACACCGTGACGCAGTGGTTAATGAGAGGATTTCTGCTCAACTGGCTTCTACCTCCTCCTTCTTCTTCGGGGAAAGGTTGCACGGTTCCAGCGGGTGGTGAATCACACCCCGGGTTGGTGACTCTTAGGTGGGGGAGTGGGGAGGAGGCTGGACACAGCCGGGTGACAGAACCCCCGGGAAGGAGTCACAGCCACACACACAGCCAAAACACCCCACCCCCACCCCAGAGGCAAGGGGAGGGAGAGGGAGAGGCCTTAGGCCAAGCCTTCCTCTACACTCACACACATACACACAACCCTCGGAGCCGGGAGTATCAGCGACTGGAAGGTCCATGAGACCTCTGTGCAGGGGCGGGGGGTCTTAGTTCAAAGGGTGTTGGGGGACAGCCCTAGGAGTTTTGAACAACGTTTCAAGTAATTGTCTCTCTACAGAGTGAGGCTGACAAGGGACAGGTTACGGTGGACGACCAGGTAGAGAAAAGTGACGATCCGGGCTCCCTCAGACTGTCACGGAGGGAGAATGATGTAGGTCCCGAGCCCCCGAGCCCAAGCGGCGCTCATCTATCCCCACCCCCAAATGGAATCCTAGGACTGCTCGGAAGGCTTAACTACTCTCCCAGGGGGCGTGGTGAGGGATGGGCTGGCTCGCTGACCAATCAGAGTTCTGGAAACCCAGAGGGGGCGGGGCTCCTGGAGACCACCTGGCTGGTTCCCCTAGGCTTAGCGGTTCTAGTCCTGTTTTCGGACACAGCGGAGGGATCCGGCGTCCGGAGCAGGGGGACCGGGAATGTGTCTGCGTGTGCCCGAAGAAGAGGGTGACGGCCACCCATGTCTCCCAAAGAAACCCCGGCCCACAGACACCCTCGGCCCCTGAGATCGGAGGGTCCTGATCCCCGCAAGGTCCTCGCGAACCCATTGGATCGCAGAGGGTCGCTCCTGTCGCCACAGGAATCCCCTCGCTCTGCCTTTAGAGGCCCGTAAAAGAGACCCCAGCGCCAAGGAACCACGAGTTCCGGGGACGGAGAGGGGGGAAGGGAACTGCACCCTACAAATAGGAAGGGAAAGTTGATTGGCCATAGCCCGCGCCGCGGCGGCCAATCGGAACGCCGGGCTGCCCCCTCCCTTAGCAACGTGGCCCCGGCGTTCCAAAATAGAACGCTCCGGGACGTCAGGGGCGGGGCGGACGAAGGGGGCGCCGCGCGCCGTGCGTGCCCCGCGTCAGACGGAGGATTCCAGCGCGTCAGCCGTTACGCACGGGTCCCCCGTTACGTCTCCGCGCAGGAGGCGGAGGCAGAGCTTCCAAGCAAGGGTTCGAGGCCAGCTTGCCCGCTGGATCGAGGGCAACGGGTGCCGGAGTAGGCGCTCCGATGGAGAAGGAAAAGGGAGGAGGCTACTGGAAGCTTCCCCGGGATTTCCCCCACCTGCCTAACTGCGCTAGCTTCAGGTTGGGGACCTGAGTCGGGAGCAGTCCCGGAGCAAGCTAGAAGTTCTCAGCCCTGCTACCGCATACACGTTGCACCGAACGGAGCATTCTCCCCACCCCCAAAGCTTACCCCTCTGCGTTCCCTCCCTGCGATCCGTGCACACCACCAATTGCAAACACGTCCCGACTCTGCAGTTTGCCAAGTGCGCGGTGAGCCTATTCCCTCTCAGATCCTGAGTTTTGGTGCGTGTTTATTTGGGGTGGAGGGATTGCTCGCTCCATCCCTGACTTAAAAAAAGATAAAACCCATAAAGCAGCACCCCAACCCTCTAGGTCTTACCTGGGAGGCGGCGGCAGTGGGTGGACTGCCGAAGGAGTCCACCGAAGACAGATACTGAGACTCGGCGGAGGGTGAGGAGCTGCACCGGGAGCCGGAGTCGTAGTCTCCGGGGAAAGCTTGAAACATTTCCCTGGGCACAGGGGGGCCCCTGTGACCACGCTGAGGTCGCCGGGAAGCCAAGGCTATGGCCGGGTGGAAAAGAAAGGTGCGAGTCCGGGGTGAGCCGAGCGCGTCCCCAAAGCGCGCTGTCCGAGGAAACTCGGGATGGGGGCAGCGTCCCGCTCCAACAATGGCAAAGTTTCTGTGCAATTCCTCTGCGGTGCCCAGGCCCCCACAAGATGCCGCTGTGCCTCCTGAAAGTCCAGGCTCCGTAGGACCCAGGGGCGTGAGGGGATCGCTCCCCCAGAGGCGGAAAGCGCTGTCTTGCTGTACAGAATCGGCTTCGGGTGCGGTCTCCTCCACGCGTCCAGCGGGTCCCACAGGGGGAGGGGAGTAATAAAGAAGACAAAAAGAGTAAGTCGCTCCTCCAAAAGAAAATGTAGAATTATTTAGAAGAATCCTCCCTAAAACTTTCTCGCCGGAAAAAAATAATAATAAACTGCACTTCACAGCCCCCAAGAAGAACCACAACAGTCAAATCCCCAAGTTCGAGCTCCGCCTGTCCCTGCCGAGGCCGTAGCTCTCAGTCTTATGAATGAACCCCAAAGCCGCCAGCCTGTATTTATATGCCCGGGACCCGCCTCCCTGCTTACGTCACCCTACCCAAGCTCCACAAACTTCCTAAAATCTCCGGCCCTGCTGAACTCAGCGCCGCGCCGTCCGGCAAGAGGTCCGCCCTAGCCTCGTTCTGTCCACCTGCATCACCCTCGCGGCCCTGGGGGTCGTGGGGGCTGCGTTCCAGAGCCCTAGGCGGGAGGGGATCCCGGCCCCGCCTCCCAAGAGTTCCTGTGACGCAATTAGCCATATAAGGAGCTCGGCCGGCGCGGCAGAGTGTTTGTTTGGTATCCTAGCAATTACGTCAGAGGGAATCCCTCGCTCGCTCGCTCGCGCGCTCACCCCGCGCGCTTGCGGAACCCGCCCGCGCCTGCGCAGTGCCGCGCCGCCCCGGGGGCTGGTATTAATAGGCTCTGAAACTAGCCTGGGGAAGACCCGGGTAAGTGGGTGCTTCGCGCCTCGGGCAGCCCCTCCCAGTTCTCCCGGCGGAGCGGCGCCCTCACTCAAGAGGAAGGTCAGATCCCCAGAAAGAGACCCTGGCTAGTGTGGTGTAGTCACGTAGGCGGGGAAACTGAGTCCCGAGCGGAGTGGGAGGGGCTGTGAAGCTCCAGGTGAAAGTGGAGGTGGGGGTGGAGTCCCGACGCTCCTGGCAGCTTCGGCCCTGATGGCCCTGACTCGGGGAAATATTGTCCCTTTCTGAGCTTCAGCTTCAGTTTTCCCATCTGGACAAAAGATGTGTGTCTTGGACCCCGCTGGCCCCGCAGTCCCGTGTTTGGGAGGTATGCGGGTTTGGAGAGGACGAAATTTAGGATGAAGCGTCCCTGCTGCTGGTGTTGGCAACATCTCCTTCCCGCTACGTAATCCTACCTTTAGACAGAAAGAATGTGTGTGTGAAGAAGAATTGATAATAATAATAGATGCCGTGTATTTAACTATGACCAAATACCAGCTCCTGTAGTAAGTAAGCCTTTCACCACGAGATTTTTAATCCCTAAACCAGCGTTTGGAGGTGAAGGGAGGAAAATCTTCACTTTATAAAAGATGGAAAAAATACTCGAGGAGGTTAAGTGACTTGCCCAGGATCCCATGGCAAGAAATTCAAACCCAGAATGTTAAACCCCAGAGCTCCTACTCTCTTCCTGATTTCTGAGAACTGCCTGGTTCAGTGAAACTCCCTGAAAAACTTGGGGTTTGGGATTATTTGAATGGTAACGGTGATATTCTGGGGAAGCTTCTAAGCCTTGCGAACCTACCTGTCTGCTCACAGTGTATATATTGTTGTGACCCAGGCTCAGAGGGGTAGAGCTGCTTACCTGAGGCCTCCCAGTTAGGAAACGGCATTCAGAGTTTAATTTGGGTATTTGGGATGCCACAGCCCCCAACTCTTAAGCACCCACTGGGAAGGGTCCCACCTGCTGCTTCACAAATCTCAGAGATCCGGTACTTCCCTCCCAGCGCAGAGCCTAACCCAGCACTGGGCATGGAGGGAAAAGCGCTTTGAGATTGTCGAAGCCCAGAGAGGGGGAGTCCCTGGCTCAGGGTCACACAGCAGGTCTGAGGCAGAGCAGAAGGGGGTGAGCGGACCCTGATTCCCAGCAGAATCTTGCTTCCCTGCTTCGATGTGGGGAGGGGGAGGGAGATGTGGAAGGGACACAGGGGGCAAGACGGGGAGTGGGGGGAGGTCGAGGTTTCCAGACAAAAGCCCAGCCTCCAGCCTGCCCTCCACCTCTTTCCCCCACGCCCCCTCTGTCTGCTAGCAGTCTGGGGGACAAGGACTAGGAGATGACACAGCAACCACCAGCAGGCAGTGACTCGGCCCCGGCAGCAGACAGGGAGTGACCCCACGTTCCCTGTCCTGTCCAAGCCCCTCATCTCTCCCGCAGAATAAAGGAGACACAGGGAGGCACCCTGGCTGCCCAGAAGTCTTCACACCCCAACACAGGTGGCCCATGCGTCCACATGGCCACTGGCACGTACTCACAGGGTCATGCGGGCATTCAGATATTCACCCCCAACCGGCAACACACATGGCCCCACACGTCGAAACACACTGTCATGTGGGTCCCCAGCACACATGACCCGCACACCTTCGCTGTGGCTGCACACGGACGCTCTTCACACAATCATAACAAGGGCTAATTCTTCCTGAGCCCTCATATTCATTTCCTTCCTTCTCACAACACTCCTATGGGGTAGGAACCCTCATTCAACCTGCAAGGAAATGGAGGCCCAGAGAGGTGAAGTCACTTTCCTAGAGTCACACAGCCCAAGAGCAGCAAAGCTGGGATAAGAATGCAGCGCGTTGGCTTCAGAGCCCGTGCTTCTACTTTATTTTATTTATTTATTTATTTTTCAGATTTTTATTTATTTTTTTAAAAAGATTTTTATTGATTTATTTGAGAGAGAGAGAATGAGAGAGAGCACATGAGAGGGGTTAGGGTCAGAGACTCCCCACCGAGCAGGGAGCCCAATGCAGGACTCGATCCAGGGACTCCAGGATCATGACCTGAGCCGAAGGCAGTCGCTTAACCAACTGAGCCACCCAGGTGCCCCAGATTTTTATTTTTAAGTACTCTCTGCACCCAGAGTGGGGCTCAAACTTACAACCCCGAGATCAAGAGTCACATGCTCCACCTTCTGAGCTGGCCATGCACCCGGAGTCTGTGCTTTTAATTATTAAATGAGTTATGTAAGTCAATATGTTCACATGCAGATGGTCACGCTCATGCAGACACCGGGCATTTAGGCCCTTGACGCGGACCCACAATCTAGGTGGCCTGGGCTTACATTCTGGTCCCACCACTTAGTCGTTGGGTGACCTTGAGTTAGTGATGTCTGGACCTTCCGTTTCCTCACCTGGGAAAGGAGGTAGGAATCGTGCCCAGCTCATGGGGCTGGTGGGGGATTATGTGAAGTGAATATCAGGAAAGCTTCTGGAACATGCCTGGCACATTGTAGGGATTTGTTTTGTTATTAAAACAGAGCCACCCTGACCTTTGCAGATATAGACCCTCCCAGAGATGTCCAGCCAGAAGCAGAGATACACAGGGTCACATTATAACTCTCTTGAGCCATGGATACTTTTGTTTTCATTGCCTTCTTCCTCCATAAAGACGTCTTTGAAATTATATTTTATGGGGTGCTTGGGTGGCTCAGTCGACTGGGGGGGTCTGACTCTTGATTTCACCTCAGCTCATGATCTCAGGGTCATGAGATCAAGTCCTGCATCGGGGGCCCTGCACTCGGCAGTGAGTCTGCTTGAGATTCCCTCTCTCCCTCTCCCTCTGCCCCTCCCTCCCTCTCTCTCTATCAAATAAATAAATAAATCTTTTAGAAAAATAATAAAATAGGATTATTACAGCTACATTGGTATAAAGGCAGATAATACTATATATTAGAACATTTTCTTTTACCTAGAAGTTCAGGGGTTTTTTTCTTCTGATCTTAGGGCCCCTAAGATTATCATAGGCTTTAGTACTGCGCCCTCTGTGCCTAAGGGAAAAGTTGGACCTGGTGACCACACACACACACACACACACACACACACAGAGTCTCACTCAAACACACACACAGATATGCACACCTTGCCCACAGAGCATGGGGTGGGCAAGGCAAGTCTTTCTTCATGGGGCTCAACCCCAGGGAGCTTCCAGGAGGAGGAGGACTGGAATGTGGGGGAGAGGGCAAGACCTCCCGCATTCTGGCTCCACAGGGCTTGGCTCTGCATGGGGAGGGGGCAGGGGGAGCCCTCAGCCTTCTGCCCCCACAGGTGGGGGCTGGGGTGACAGTACCAGCTCCCCCTTGCTCAGAGCAGCCTGTAAACAGCCCTGGGGCCAACTCTGCCAAAGGCGGGCCCCAGCACATCCTTCCATCTTTCCTTGGGCAAAACTCATGCTACCCTGTGCCTCAGTTTCCCCATCCACAGAGTAAGAAGGCTGGATGACAGTGGGCGCCGAGAGTCCTTTCAGGCTCTGAAATTTAATAGTGAAAAGGAGGAGGAGGAGCAGAGCAAATGCTTAGTAGGCTGTGCTTGGTGTTTTCACGCATGTAACCCCAGTTAATCCTCACAGCGCACCAGCCACATAAGGAGGTTGTGTTTTTATCCACATTGTACAGATAAGAAACTAAAGGAGGTTAAGCCTTCTTAGTTGTTTATGTGATCTTGAATCAGCTGGGGAATCTGGTTACAGCAGAGATCTGGTGGAGCCTTTGGTATTTCCAGCATGCCCCTGGGTGATGCTGGGGCTTCAGCCGCAAGAGAAAGGTCTGTGGGTGTTTCTGCAGCATGGAGTGGGGTGAGGGGGGGTGTGTGCCCCGCTGTTGTGACTGTCACCTCTGTGACTGTAGGGCCAGGCCGGTTAGTGACTTGCAGGCTCCTTGGTACCCAGCATGGAATAGTGTTACTGGCTAGCTGGGCCAGCTCCCCACTGAGCCGTCCTGGAGGCCTCCTGGAGGTGGTGTCTGTGGCATTTCAGGGAAGCCAGGTGGTCTGGACTGGGGACTCCTAGCTTGACTTTCCCAATACACTTGCTTTTGGATTTCAAACTCCCCATTCACTGTGGCCCACAAGGTCCGGCATAACCTGGCCTGTGCCAACTCTCCATGTTTTAGATGCCGCGGTCTCCCTCCCCATCTTCAGGTCTTTGCATGTACTCTGCCCTCTGCCTGGAGCACTCTCCCTGTTGCTGCCTTAGCCTATAATCTCCTCTTCCAGGAAGCCCTCCCTGGGGAAGCCCCTCTCCCAGCTCTGCTTCTCTGGGTTTATCACCCTCTGGGGACTGGGGCTCTTTCCCCCACTGGGCTGTACTGTTATTGAGGCCTGGGCTGGGGCTGTCCTGGTCACTGCCATGTCCCCAGCACAGTGCCAGGCCCTCCGTAGGCCCTCAATAAATATTTGTGGACTAAATGAATCTTCACCATTCACTCATTGGTGCATTCAAACTCTAATAGATTGTCTCAGACAGAAACATATCTAGGCCTCTCTGTTCCTTTGCCATCATGCGGTTGGAAGGGGGATGATGTTCTAGACCCGTTGACAGGTGGGGAGGCTGCATGTGGGTGTCGGGGCCTGGTTCCTGGCATCGATGAACAGTCAGCCTCCTTGTCCTTCCTGCCTGTGTCCAAAGGGGAACTGAGCTGAGCTGGTGACCTTGGGTCTTTCCAGGGGTGGGTTGGGGTGGGGTAGGGTAGACACATTTTTCAGGGATGCGAAGAAGGAGGCTTGGTTTACAGAATCCAAACCATGGAGACCGAAAGACACACACACACACCTTTCACTTTTGTCTGCATGGATACACAGAAGTCAATGCACAATCACACAGACACGGAGCTAAACACACATTGCTGTGTGGACACATCACAGAGGTGCGCATACACCCAACCACACAGATAGGACAGACACACAACTCCACACGCACAAACCGGCAGAGCCAGGTAAGACCCCCAGAGCTGCGGACTCACAGAATTTCTTAGATATCCACATTTGTGCTGAGATGCACCCACAGATGCACGGGCCCAAAGAGCCTCTGTGGACTTGCTCAGAGTTGCATAAAAACCTACAGAACAAGGCACACAGATACATGGAATCACACACCCAGCTTCCGTGACTGTGTCCGTTCTCTCCCACGCGCGCTCATACCGCTCACACACACAGTTCCACATATGTGGGCCTGCAGACAGAGCTAAGCAGAGGCTACTCTCAGCTGCTGGCTTGTCTCAGGCCCCGGGGCCAGGGGTGCTCTGGACCGCCATCACTGTGGGGGCTCACTTCTCATTCACCCGCAACCCAGACCAACCCAGTGTGATGGTGTGTCACTGGTTGTAATCACTCCAGGCATGGGGTGGCAGGAGTGTTCCTTAAGGTTGGAACAAGCCAGGAGAACTTCCTGGTAGAGGTGACTCTGGACAGCCACCACCAAGTCCTGAAAAGATTTAGATAAGGAGTGAATCTCTGAAAGCACTCTCTCCCAACCGTGGACATGCAAGACCAAAGAAGGGCAAGCAGGAGAGACTGTGGGAAGCTAAGAGGAAGGACCAGACCAAGGTGGTGAGGATGACTGTTTTGGAGACCTTTCTGGCTGGACTTAGGATGAAAATAATGAGTGGTATTAATAATAGGGCAGCAGTCATTTAAGAAAACTGACCATGTGACAGGTGCTACGTTATACAGAACCACTCTATCTTCTATTTTTTTTTAAAGATTTTATTTATTTGTTTGACAGAGAGAGACACAGCGAGAGAGGGAACACAAGCAGGGGGAGTGGGAGAGGGAGACGCAGGCTTCCCGCTGAGCAGGGAGCCCGATGCGGGGCTCGATCCCAGGACCCTGGGATCATGACCTGAGCTGAAGGCAGATGCTTAACCAACTGAGCCACCCAGGCATCCCACTTCTGTTTTTTTTTAAGTAAACTCCACGCGCAGTGTGGGGCTCCAACTCATGACCCCAAGATCCAGAGTCACATGCTCCACTGAACGACCCAGCCAGGCCCCCCTAGAACCGCTGTATTTTCTTGTTTAACTCTTCCAGTAACACTATAAGGAGGGTACTAGCTGTGTGACCCTGGGCAAGTAACTTAACTTCTCTGAGCCCCAATGTCCTCATCTGTAAAGTGGGGAGACCAAGGGTACCTCCCTCCTAGCGTTGTTTTTAGGAGTGGGTTTATATGCAAAATGCTTAGAGCAGTGCCTGGCAGAAAGTATGTTCCCCGCAAGTGTAGCTGCCCACGGTGAGAAGTATTATTATCCCCATTCCCCAGATAAGGAAACTAAGGCCCGGAGCTCCTAAGGAACTTGCCCAACTTGCGGGCTTGTGTGGGGTGAGGCCCAGGTGCCAGCCCAGGCAAGGAGGCTCCGCAGCCCGGGGGTGGATGGCGGCCGGGCCTCTCCACCTGGGGTTCCGAGTGTGCGTGCCTGGTGGGTGTGTGTGTGTGCGTGAGCGTGCTTGCGTGAGCGCATTGTATGGAGAGTCCATTGTTCCCCGACCCCGTGGTTCTCTGCGCAATCAGCCAGTGCACCCCACCCCAGCAGGTCACCAAGGCGCTGCCCACAAGCCGCAGCCTCCCGGTCACACCCACATGGGCTTCCTCCTCCAGCTCTGGGGCCTCCCCACTGCTCTCCGCCCCTCGCTCTCCCTCCTGCACCTCGAGGACGCCTGTGCCCCGGTGGTCTCTGCCGGTAGCCGCCCTGTCCCTGACTCAGGCCCCGTGCCCCCTCACTGACCCCCAGGTGGCCTGCCGGCCCCCGCAGCCAGACGGCCACGCGGGGGTGTCTCGTGGGTGGGTCACAGCGGGCCACGTGCCCGCGCCCGCGGTGGCTGAATTCCACCTGTGATTCAGTCCGCTTGTCTGGGCTGCCGGGGGTGCCCTGGCTGGGTGATGTCAGCGGCCAGGTATGCGGCCCGGGGTTTCTCTGAGGTGACTCAGGCGCCGGAGCTACCCTTTTCCTCCTGCAGTAGACACTCTGGGCAGCTGTCCAGGGCCGGCAGCGGGCGGCCGCTTTGACACTCCCCTCCCGGCCCCTTCCACGCCCTCCCTCCGCAGCCCTGAGCTGTGGGAACAGCGGGGTGGGGGTGGGGGTGGGGGTAGGCATTTGGCAGGGCCCGGAGGCTCTGGGCCCAGCACCAGCCCTGCCAGCCCACCAGGCCTTCCCCACCTCCCCGCAAGACCCAGACTCACAGGTTGTTGCGGGATGAAATTCACTCACTCATGTATTCATTCAATCAACCGTTTCAAACATCTACTCAGCAAGTCCTCTGTGTCAGGCACTGTAGACACTGGGGACAGAGCTGGAAACAAGACAGAAAGAAATCCATCATGAAGCCCCTAGCGGGGTCTACACACTGTACCTTAGGATCCTTGCTAGTGTTACCCACCCCCACCCCCCAAATTCCATTCCACAAGCCTGCAAGACTCAGGCTGGTTTCTCCTCCTCCAGGCAGCTCTCTAGACAGTTCCAGCTTCTTTTAATCCTTAGCCCCCTAACAGCCCTTGGAAGAAGTCCTTTCTGGAATCTGATGGTCCACCATCCTGCCTCAGCAGATGCTCTTTCTTCTCCATGCCCCATCCCCTTGAAGGATCTGTACCTGTACTCCTCCCACCCCCAAACTCCACCCCTCCTCAGCCTTCCCCAGAACCTGAGCTTGGCAGCAATGATGTGATCGGGCCTTGTAGACCCCAACTGCTCACTGCATGCCTACACCAGAGCGCAGACTTACGGACACAGCTTCATTTGGCCACAGTCACTTCTGGAAGAGGTCTGTCTTCTTGCCCATTTTATAGAAAGGAAACAGACTGAGAAGTATTTTGGTACCCACTAGCTCAGGACCACACAGCCAACACCTGAGTCTGTAACTTGAATTCTGGACGTGTGCATCCAGGGCCACACAAAGAATAAGTAATACTGCTGACAATCAAAAGTGATATTTTGGTAAATGTTTATTTTGTGCCTGGCACTTTCTAAATGTTCTCTAGATGAACTCATTCACTCCCCACAACAGTCCCATGAGTGGGCCGATTATTATCCCCATTTGACAGATGAGAAAACTGAGGTATGTAGAGGTCCCAATGCTATAACAGAGAGAACCACGCAGTTGAAGTCCACAAATATTGACGGAGGCCCTCCTATGCGTCACACAGTGTGGTGGGTGCTGAAAATTAGAGCTGCATGGCCAGAAGCAGTGCCCCCTCCTGTGATCCGAGCCACACACAGGAGACCACCACCCAGAAGCACAGAACCACCCACACAGTTACACCAATGTGTGCACTTGACATGAACACACGTGAATCATTGATTCATTTATTCGACGAATAATTACTGAGTACCTACTGTGTGCAAGGCAGTGCTGGGGACCCAGCAGTGACCACAACAGCTCTGAGCCCTGCCTTTATGGGGCACACAGTCCAGTGGGGGAGACAGACTGTAGACAAACAAAGGTATGGCTAGAAATTATGATAAATGCTGTAGAGAGAACTCTAGAGATAATCTGCTCACAAAAACAGGGACCTGCATATAGTTAAATGCAGATGTCATATATGAGACCCAGAACGACACACACACAAGGAACCAGACATGCAAACCAGAGGCAAAACCATACATATGCACAGGTACTTACACACTGACTGTTTCACATATGACCACATGCAGAGACACAACCACACACACACACATCCACAGTTACAGTTAGCAGGGCTCCAAATACCCATATATCCAGATACACAAATGCAAGCTGGGGAAACTCTCAGTCCGGTAGTTCGCTGGTCTCTCACACACAAAGGAAGCCCTCATGATCGTACTTTCACACAGGAAATACCCGACGTACATGTTGTCACTGGCCGAGTCATGCACCTCCAGTCACATCCATTCACACTGTCACACACCCAATTTCTTCTCTCTGCTTGGAGATTCGCCCCAGCCCTGGTCACATGAAGCTACTGGATGGGGGGTGAAGGGGGGGGTGGGAGTTGGGAATGAGTTATGTGGACAGCATCGCGGACACAGGATGGAAGGACCGCGGGGCTGCCTGATGAAGGAGGCTCAAGAAGGACAGGCAAGAGAAGAGAACCCGAAGGGAGCGGGGAAAGGAACGGGAGGGAGCTCTCGCGCTGTGGCTCCAGCTGTGTGTGCGAGTACAGGTTTGTCTCCACCGGTTGGGACCTCCATGACAACAGTGCCCCCAGAAACCCGGGAGTCTGAGGCAAAAGCCTGTGTCTATTTTGGTTGTTATTGTTTGGGGGAATATGAGACAGCCACGGCGCGGGAGACGCTGGACAAACAGACATGCCGGGGAGGAGGGTCCCAGACGAACAGATACCCGAGCGGAGGCGGTCCCGAGTCAGACGGGAGGAGCGGGCGACAAGCAGACGGCGGCTGTCTAAAGGGAAACCGGCAATTTGGGGACCCGGTTCTCCCCCGCTTCCATCACCGCAGCCGCCCCCCACCCCCCACCCCAAGGGCTCCAGGTCGGCCCGTCTGTCCGCCCGGGCCGGTCCTGGTTGCGCCCTGTGCGGCCGCGCAGCCCAGCCGGGACAAACAGCCTTCACGTTGCTAAGCGACGGCGTTCCACAGCCCGTCGCGTCACCGCGTCTGCGCGGGCGGGGGGGGGGGGCCGCGCGGAGACGGCGGCCGCGTCGTTTGTTGACGTTGCCTGGCAACCACGTTGGTGCTGCTGGGCAACGCCGGCCGACTGTTCGCTCTCTTAAAGGGGCAGGAACATTTTACAGGCGCGGACACGGCAGCGAGACTGAGGCGCTGAAAGGAGAGGAGAGGGTCCCTCCCCAGGCGTCGGGGAGGTGGAGGGGATTGCAGGACGGATTAGGTCCTCCGGAGCAGAGAAAGAATATGAGGCGGAAGCTCTGAACTGAAGTATTTGAGATGTTAGTGTTAGATGTTAGACTGATTGCACGTGTGCATAGGCGCACTGTGGACACGTCCCTGGGGAACGGGTGGCAGCGATAACCGGCCAGGCAGACCTGGGTTCAAATACCCGCTCTGTGACCTTGGCCTGTGACTTCCTTTCTCTGAGCCTCTTTCCTTCCTGAAATGGAGGTGATAACATCACTCACCTCCAGACCTGAGACTCTGTGAAGTCCTGTTAAGTACTTAGTACGTCGTAAGTGCTCCGTACATAACGGGTACAATTGTGTTATTTAATAACTGGGTTCTGTCCCTACCTCACTGGGTTTTGGAATAAATGAGACGGTGTTTGTAAAGTACTCACTGCAGCGCAGTGCATTCAATACATGGCGGGTGGGGGGCGTTGTCTTATTACTAGTGTTTGTATTTCTCCTCCTCTGGAAAGAACATCAGAGGGCATTGACAGTTATTGTCTTTCTCGGTGCCTTGGGGTGCAAAGACTATGGAATCAGGCAGATGTGGTTGGAATTCCTGTCCGGCTGGATCCTCTCTGTGTGACCCAGAGCAAGTGCCTTACCCTCCTGTGGCCCTCTGCTTCCTCCTCAGTGAAACGCGTGATCGCTCACATCTCACAGAGTCACTTCCAGATAATGGTCCTGGGTGAGGGGGTCCCCTCTAGTTGGGTGTGTCGGGTCAGTGCCCCATGTCTGCAGCATGACTCACAGGGCTATGTTATGTAAAGCTCCTAGATTCTGCACAGAGGGCAGGTTATATAAATGCATTTAACGTGCATCCTACATACCGGGCCTGGGGAGGAGACCTGGCTTGGTAAGCTTGTAATTGCCAAACCATGGCCCAGGCTGCTTCCAGGAAGTAGGGCCTATAAAATGTGGGCCATGTGTATACTGTCTCATTGAAATGAAAATATTCCCCTCTTGGGGTATCTCTAGCCCCCTAAATGGCTCTTACACCCTGCCTCTTCATGTGTGTCTCTCTCTGCGTCTTTCTGACCCCTATCTCTCTGTCTCTGTCTCACTATCTCTGTGCATCTCTGCCACTGTCTCTACCCCCACACACACCCCCAAGTCCCTTTCTGGGTCTCTACCTACCCCTTTGTCTGAGTCTCTATTCATTTCTGGGTCTCTCTCTCTTTCTGATTCTTTTTATTATTATTATTATTATTATTATTATTATTATTATTTAACTCCCAAACTTGTTCCCAAAGGGATTCCACCAATTCCAGACAGCACGGAGCCCCTCACAGCGGACTGCTGTGTGACGTTGGGATGGGGCTTCTGTTCTCTGAACCTTTGCTATTTCCTGGGTGCAAAATTAAGTGGAGTAACTAACTCATGCCAACAGAGGTCCTAGTCACCTAGGGAGCTTTTTAAAGGTGGCTTTCTCCAGTCCCACACCCAGAAGCTGTGGGTCAGAGTCTCAGAGAAAGAGGCAGCAGGGATTATAACCTGTGAGATCCTCCCTGGATGCTTCTGATCAGCTGGACAGAAATGCTGACCCAGGGCTTCCGACATACCTATCCCGGCGCCAGGTTCTGATGCCACATAATAGGTGAGGAGACATGTGGCCAGGGACAAGAGTGATTTCCACTGCAGGTAGAGGGTCCTGAGTGTGGAGATTCGAATGACAAAGACGGAGTGGGGGTGAGGGCGGGGTCAGAGACAGAGACAGCAAGGCAGAGACTGAGAGAGATTGAGACAGGATAGAGTCAAAAGGAGAGGAAGAAAAATAGGGGAGCATAAAGAGGTAGAAAGGGACAGAAATGCCGTGTTTTCGGCACACTGCCCGGAAACGCACCTCCACTGGAGGGCCACGTCGCTGTCTGCGTGCGAGTGTGGGACCGTTGAGCAGGTTGCTGCAGGCAGCGCTGGGGTGTGCCAGGATCAGTGCTGGGATTAAGTGTGGGAGGTTCTGGGTGGACCCTCTCTGCGTGTACCTGCCTGCCTCCAAGCAACTGTCCCGGGCCAGCATGGGTGACTGGCTGACAACCTGAACACCCCTCGGGCAGCATTCCCCCGTTGGGTCACCCCTCTCAAGCCCACCAGGTATGGCCAAGGAGGATCTTGCTCCGGGGGTCCTGGGGCTCACGTGGAGGAGTTAGAGTGTAGCTCCAGGCACTGAGGGCGTTGTGAGTTTGACAACGGTACCATCTGTGGAGGCTGACCGAGCTGTGAGTCCTGAGGCAAGCTGAGTGATTTCTCTGGGGCTCAGTTTCTGCATCTGTGAAACAGGGGTGATACTGACTTCTACGGAGATGATGTGAGCACCAGCTAACATAATGGTAATGACTGCCATCTACTGAGGGCTTGCCATGATCATGCTTGTCAGCAAATTCTGCAGCTCCGAGTTCAAACACCTCCAGAATCGGATCCCTGCGACCCCGAGTCCAAGTCACCATCGCCTCTTACCTGGACCATCGCCTGGGGCTCCTCGCCCATCGCCCTGCCTCTCCCTTTGCCTCCCAAAGTCTATTCCCCACATACAGACCCAGGGATGCTCTTCAAATCAAAGTCCATTCATGCCCCTCTTTTTGCTCAAAACCTTCCCATGGCTCCTGACTCAGGCAGAGTAAAAGTCAAAGGCCTCACTATGGCCCATAAAGCCCTGCACAATCTGACCTTACTCCTTCTCCCTTGTCTCTGCCACTCCCCTTCCCTTGTTCTCTCTGCTCCAGCCACACACTGGCCTCCCTGTTCCTCCAACTGGCCAGACATGTTCCCACCTACCGGCCTTTGCACTTGCTGTTCCCGTGACTGCCATCGTCTTAGCCGGATGCCTGCGTGGCATCCCCCTCACCCGCCTCTGGTCTTTGCTCAGACATCACCTTCTCCTGTAGGCCTTCCCTGACTACCCTGTTTAAAATGGCGAACCCAACCCTCCCTTTCTCCCCACTTCCCCAGCACTCAGTACTTTCCAATGCGCTGTATACTTCGCTTATTTATGCTCATGTACTGTTCACCACCTCCCTCCCCACCCCCAAAGCAAGAGCTCCTGGGAGGGAGGGCCGAGATCTTTGTCTCCTTCACTGTGGTAGACCTAGCGCTTACAACTGCGCCTGGCACATAATAGGTGCTGAATACAGAGCTGTTGCATGAATGAATGATGGACGGTATGAGCCAGAACTGTGCTACGAGCTCTAAATCGGTGAATTAACTGAGCGTCACCACATATGCTAAGTGCTACCCATTTTACAGACGCGGAAACTGAGAATCGGAGAGGGCAAGTCCCTGTGACAAAAGTGCACAGGCCTGAGGTCAGAGGTAGATTATCCTGCCTTCAGAGGCGTCCCTGCGGGCGTGGGGCTGGCTGTGTTCATCTCGCTATCTCTGTGTTTATTTGGGGGGGGCCCGTCCTTGCTCGCTGTGCCTCGTGGTCTCTCTTAATCACCGCGTCCCGGACCGCTCCCCGTGGCTTCGGCCTCCACGAATTTCTTCTTGCTCGGGGGCCCCCAAATCTCCAGGTCCGCGTTGCTGGCTCTCTCCGGGTCTCCGCGCCCTACAGGCCTCTGGGCGCGAGGGCCCCGGGCTCCAGTCCGGGCCCCAGTCCGGGCCCCGCCGCCTCGCCGCCACCCGGCCCCGGCGCGGCCGGGCTAGCTCGCTCGGGCCGCCCCGGGGCGGGCGGGGCCTGTTGCCCGGAGACCAATGTTTTGCCGCCGCAAACTGGGTCTCTGGGCCACCGCGGGGGGGCGGCCTGGGAACCCGCGCCGGGCCTGGGAGCGGGCCGGGGAGGGGTGCGGGCCGGCCGGGCCTGAGGGCGGGGAGCGGCCGGGAGGGAGGGGCGGCTGTCGGGAGGGAGGGGGTTGGGGGGACGCTACTGAGGGCGATGAGGTTGGGATATCCGGGCAGTTTCGAGAAGAGGGGACTGGGGACTGAGATTAGGGACGAAAAAGAGGATTAGGGGTCAGTTTGAGGGTGGTGGAGGTGGGGTTTGGGGAAGATTGAGATCATGGGGCAAGCTTGGGGTGGGGGGGCAAGGGAGGAGATTGGGAGGGCGGTGTAGGAAGGTGGAGGAGGAGTTTGAGGGAGCCGGAAGAGGAGCCCCGGGATGGGTGAATGAAGGCAGGCATGGGAATCTGGAAGTTTCGAGACTCACAGTGGCCGAGTGAGGGCCGGGAGCTGGCGGGGAGGCGGAGTGCAGAGGACAGATATTTGGTGGGTCGGGCAAAAAGCTGAGTTATAGGGGTGCAGGACTTGAGGGTAGAGAGTTTGGGGGGAGTTAAGCATCCCCCGAGGAGAAGGAGGAGGATGAAGGGGGCCGGAAACAAGGGTGAATCAGAGGAGGGAGCACCTCTGCCACTTCGGTCTCCTGGCGGGAGGGGCACCCTCCGCCCATTGTCCCCGGACCGGTCAGGACGTCCGGCGACATCCCCGGGGACGCGACGTCGGGTTGTGTAACAGCGCCAGGCCCGGGGGGAGGGGCCGGAGTCGACTCCCGGTTCCTCTCCACGCCCCATCCCAAGGGAGGGACAAGGGTCGGGATCCCCTAGTGGCTTGTGACATCACAGTGGGCGGAGTCCACCAGAAGCGCGGACTCGTTTTCTTGGTCATCTCTCTGCCCCACTGGAGAAGCAAGGTCTGCGATCCGAGACCCGCGGTGGGGAGGGGTATCGCTCCGGACGCCTTTGGCTGAGGGGCCCTGATGGCCACAGCTTTTGGCAAGAGGGCAAACGGAGTCCCGGACCCCTTTAATAAAGATGTATTGAGAGGGCAGTGTCCCAGTTACCGTCCTAAGTGACAGGGACACAGCAGTGAACAAAGCATTAGTCCCTGATCCCAGCAGCCTTGGGTGACCCGTGATTCTGCGCCCAGACCAATTCCACCCCAGCCCCACCTCCTTGAAGCCTGACGTCCCTCACTAGACACAGCCCCAAAAGATGGATCCTCACATCCAACCTCTGGGCGACCCTTCCCTAGTGCAGGGGGCAGAACACATCTCTCAGCTCCTGAGTCCCTGATCTTTGCATGACCGCCTCCCGGTCACCCCCACCCCCACCCCATGGCCTGTCACTTCCTCCCATCCTCATCCCCCCCCACTGGGTATGACTAGAGATGCCGGTTGTAACAGGCAGTTGGCGAATCACTCAGACGTCACATCAGCCCGCTGTGCTATCACTCTGTCCCTGCAATGTCATCAGGCAGCCCCAGTGTCCTATAAACACCTCTGGGGTCCTGCGGGCCTGAGGAGGAGGTGCTGCCCCGCTGTCAGTGGTAACTCAGCTGCCCTCCCCCCAAGGAAGTGATTTCATTCCATCCAAACTCTTCATCAGAAGCCTCTGGAAGCCACCTTTCTGGCCACTCTCACTCCTCCTCCAGGCAGCCTTCCTTGAACTCTCCACTGTGCTCTCTCTCCCCTCCCCCTTCCCCCTTGTCGTTTCTGTTCCCCGGGGGCTCTAGACTCTGGCCTTATGGACCTTTTCTCTCTGACCTCACCAGTTCCCATGCCTTCAATTTTGAAAAGCTGTCAGAGCCAGGCAGGTGAAAGGACCTCCATGCACCTCTCCAGGCCTCAGTTTTCACTTCTCTAAGATGGGCACAGCACTGGTGCCTGGCCCACACACTGAGTGGTGATTTGAGCAAGGGCATTGCTGGGCCGGATTTAACTCAGGCAAGGAAGGACATGGTGAGAGCTCTTTGAATCCTGTTGGCCAATATACCCAAGAAATAGCTAACAGTGAGAAATGGGGATCAGAGGGAGGCGGGAAATGTACTTTTTCAAGGTATGACTTTGATTTTGCCAATACATTTTCCAAAAATTAAAAAAAAACCCTCACTATTTAAAATTTACCATCTCTGGACTGACTTAGGAACTTATCTGGGTATCCTCCACCCACACCTGCTCCTTCCTCCTCCTAGGCCTCATCTCAGGGGAGACCCCACCATCCACCCTGACACCTGGGCAGGGACCTGGGCCTCCTCCCACAGGCTCCCGTCCCTCCACAGTCTCTTGGCCACCAAGTCTGGTCCTTCCTGCCTCCTCTCTCTCATATCTGCTCTGTCCTCCTACTCCCCTCCCCAGCCTACCTCCACAAGGCTGGAAAGATCTGACTAAAGCATAAATCTGTCCTTGTCTCTCCACTGCACAGAACCTGCCATGACTCCCCAGTGCCCTTGGGGGAGTAGTCCAGGCTCCTCAGCATGGCCTACAGGACCCAGTTCAGTCTGGTCCTTGCAGACTTTTCCAGCTTCTTAATTCCTTGATCCCAAATACATGATTCTTCATGCCTTAAAGACCTTCCAGTTCAGTCCCTTTGCCTGGTGGTGAGGTCCCCCAGCAATCCAGACAACAAAATGAACGGGCACCTGGCTGAAGCTTGGTGTCCTCTAGGGTCAGGGACCTTACCACCACTTGAGGCCTTCCATCCACAGCCAAGCAGTTCTGCCTGAACCAACATCTGTCCACTACACCCTGCTTCCCGGGGCCACACAGGACAGGCAGTTCCTCTGTCCTATGATGTTTCAGAGACTAGATGTCGGTATTGGCTTTGAACCTTTGGAAAATGCGGTGTAAGATTCCTTGAGGCTGATTCTTGGACTAAACACTGAGAGTCACAGGATATCAGAATAGGAAGGTGCCTTAGAGGATCCAAGTGCAAAGGGGACACCTAGGCCCAGAGGAAGCAGGGTTCTGGCTGTCCTACTCCCTGTCCCCAGGCCTGGAGCTGTTGTGTCCGATCACTGACTTGCAAAGGAGGAAAGAACTGTAGGGGATTTAGGATTGGGAACAAAACAGGGAGTGCTGGGCTGTGCCCTGACTCTGACGACCCCAATATCGGTGACGGAAGACCCGAGTCTTGGCCCCAGCCTGAATCCTAACGCTGGGCATCGGCTGAGGAAACTGACACAGACCCAGACCTAAACCTACCGGGTCCACTGTAGAAACAAACCAAGAAGTCAAAGAGCCTCCCCACCAACACTCAGCTTGTCTGATTTCCTGTGATCTCCCCATCTCCCCCGCAACCCACCCCTGCCCGTCAGAAGTTGGGCTGAGAAACGGGATGGGGAGGGGGGCAGAGGCAGATTCAGAAAGGCAACAGATCGGTGCTGTGGCTGAGGGAGAATAGGGCCAGGGCTCCGGGACGGGCAGGTTGAGGGCTGGGGATGAATACCCGTTGGGGACACGGTCGCAGGGCAGGGCTGGGACTGAAGATTGGGAGAGGGAAGGGGAGAGGAGGGCCAGCGGTCAGGGATGAGGGATGGAGGGGAAGCTGAGGGTGGACGGGGACAGGAGATGGGCAATGCGAGGGGGGCAGTGGGGGGGGGGTGAAGCCAGGCTGGGGACAGGCTGGGGGCAGCGCGGTGGCCAGGGCGGGGGGGCGGGTACCGGCCGGGACTGCGCGGCGAGGCCCCGCGGAGCCCGGCACCATCCTCCGCCCCCCGCTGCCTCCCCTTCCGCTCCCCGGAAGCGCTGAGTCGTCCTGCCTTATCTGGGGGCGGCTATTTCGGGCTCGGCTCCGAGCGCGGCGACTATTTTTAGCGGCGCTCGGGTAAAAATGGACGCGGCGCCGCGCGGGTTCCCGAGGCCGTGCGCGCCCCCTCGCGAGAACTGGGGGCCGGGGGCGCGCGCCTGAGTCACCTCCCTCCCGCCCGCCCCCCTGCGCGGCGAGGAGCCCGGCCCGCCGGCTCCGGACGCCTCGCATCCGCTCGAGCCTCCCGGGTTCCGCTCGCCGGGGCTCAGAACGTTCCAGGAACGTCGGGACGCGTCCACCGGGGCTCGGGCGGCCGCAGGCGGGCTTTGGGCAGAGACGCCGCGCCCCCTGGCGGCCCCCGCGGGGATCGCAGGCAGGAGCCGAGCCAGGGGTCCAGCCGCCCGCGGACCCATTTTATTAATGAGGAAACTGAGGCTGGAGAGGACCCGGGTTGGGGCCTTGCAGCATGAATTGCGAGGTACGATCCCTCTGCTTCAGCCTGGCTACCTCTCTTAATGGGGAACTCACTGCCTCTCAGAAGTGGTATTTATCTCGTTATTCAACGGATGTTTATCAAGGGTGGGCCGTGTGCCGGGCACTGTGGCGGGTGACCTGGGCCTCAGAGCAGTGAACAAGACAGACCGAGAGTCCTGCCCTCGTGAGGCTAATGTTCTAATGGGGAGACAGAAAGTAAATAAGATGTTTTCAGATTGTAGTAAGTGCTGTAAGGAAAGTAAGATGGGATGATATATTAAAATAAAGGGGGATGGGGCGGCTGGCTGGCTCAGTCGGAGGTAGAGCATGTGATTCTTGACCTCAGGGTGGTGAGTTTGAGCCCCACACTGGGTATAGAGATTACCTGAATGAATGAATGAATGAATGAATGAATGAATGAATGAATGAATGAGGATATTTTGGCAAGAGTAGTCAGGCAAGGCCTTTTTCTGAGGAAGTGATATGGCTGCAACCTGATGAGAAGGGGCATCTAAAACGACCTTGTGTTTTATTTTTTTTAAAGATTTTATTTATTTATTTATTTATTTATTTATTTATTTATTTATTTATTTATTTGTCAGAGATAGAGAACACAAGCAGGGGGAGTGGCAGACAGAGGGAGAAGCAGGCTCCCCGCTGAGCAAAAAGCTCCATTCAGGACTCGATCCCAGGACTCTGGGATCATGACCCCAGCCAAAGGCAGGCGCTTAGCCAACTGAGCCACCAAGGTGACCCGACCTTGTGTTTTAATTCAACCCCCTCATCCCATTTCACAGACCTGGAGGCAGAAGCCTGGAGAGAGGGCACCTGGGTGGCTTAGTCAGTTAAGCGGCTGCCTTCGGTTCAGATCATAATCTCTGTGTCCTGGGATGGAGCCCCAAATGGTGATTCCTGCTCAGCAGGGAGTCTGCTTCTCTTCCTCTCTCCCTCTGCCCCTCCCCACTGCTCGTTCTCTCTCTCTCTCAAATAAATAAATAAAAATCTTTATTTAAGAAAAAAAAAAGGGGGGCGCTTGGGTGGCTCAGTTGTTAAGCATCTGCCTTTGGCTCTGGTCATGGTCCCAGGGTCCTGGGATCGAGCCCCACATCAGGCTCTCTGCTCAGCGGGAAGCCTGCTTCTCCCTCTCCTACTCCCCCTGCTTGTGTTCCCTCTCTCTCTGTCAAATAAATAAAATCTTAAAAAAAAACCCAGCCTGGAGAGAAACCAGTTGGGCACTGAGCTTGCAGAATGTAGACTACATGATCTTCCAGTGTATGATTGTTCAACTCTAGGTCTCATCCAGTGCCTGGGAGCTTATTACCTCCCAGCATATAGGTACCGTCCATCCTCAGCGGTGGTAATATTGATTACTGTTTTGAAAATTATAGCTGCAGGAGCGCCTGGTTGGCTCCCATAAGTGTGTGACTCTTGATCTCAGGCTGTAAGTTCAGCCCCACGTTGGGTGTAGAGATTACTTAAAATCTTAAAAAAAAAAAAAAAAAGGTGCTATTTATTCAGCACCTAGCCTGTTCTTCGCAGAAAAGTCTGCTAAATGCCTCACCTGCATTATTTCACTGAATCTTCTCTCTAGACCTAAGAGATAAGGTACTATTCCCATGCTCTATTAACAGGTGAGGAAGCTATTTCCCCACCTCCCATTTCTCCCAGCCACATGGACATCTGTAGCTTTGCCAGCCTTCTGCCTCTGCTTGTCCTTTGGGAAACCACCCCTTTCTAAATTTCAGTACACCTGTTTATCTCACCCCACTCTCCCTTTCTGGGAAAGGGAACATGATCCAGGCCCAGCCAATCAGAGCATTCCAGTTCTTCTGCCTTCTGATCACAGTGCTTGTTTCAAGGGTAAACATGGGGTCCAATCCAGTTTGTGAGTAATGGAACCCCTGGGCAGGAGACCTTTCTTCCCTTTGGGGTCACTAAGAGGGTGGGATGTGAGCCCTAAGCTGCTGGGGCCACGTTTACTACCTCAAGGAAAGTCCTCCAGAGAAAAAAAATCAGAGAAATATGGAACCCTGAGATTGGACAATGACTTCATATCATATTTGAGCTCCTGGATCAAGCTGTGGCTGAAGCTGGTGTGACCCCTTGGCCTTTTTTTTTTTTTTTTTCCTTTTGTAATGTGAGACAATACATTTCCCTAAACATGTTTGCTCTTGAAGCTGAGAGACTTCTGATTAATTCACTTTCCCTCTCCAAGCCCTCTCCAGAAACTGGTCCTGATGCTTCCACTGTCCCTAGTCCTTGGAAATAGATCTCTGTACTTCCTGGAGCCTGCATTCATCACCCCCCTCCCCCATGGAGGCATGGACTGCTTGTGTGAGTCTGGGCACTTCCACTGATTGGGCACTCCTGTGGGCTCTGGATCTGCCCATCTCCATGTCCCCAAGGCGTAGACCGACATGAGAACCTGGGGCCTGAGGCTGCTCTCCTGGGCCAGGCCACTTCCCACAGTCCTGGCTGGCTGATGTGAGGTTACCCTGCTGCACCCTCCACCTTCTCCCACTGTCAGGATTTCAGCCCTGTCTGAGCTCTGACAGCCTCCCGCTCTCAGCTCTGCCATCTCTTCTGCACTCTAGATCCAAGTGTCTGGCAGCTCTTGGATGCCTCCTCTTGGATGTCCCACAGGATTTCACCCTGACCTCTGCAGCTCCCTGTGCCTCCTCCTCCAGGGTCCCCAGCTCAGGCATAGGCCCACCACTGACCCCATCTCCTGGACCACAGGCCTGGCCTCATCCTGGATGCCTTCTTTCTGTTTCCCCCCATAGCTTGTCCCTCCTCTTCATTCTATCTTTTATTATTATTATTATTATTTTTAAGATTTTATTTATTATTTGACAGAGAGAAACATAGTGAGAGAGGGAACACAAGCAGGGGGAGTAGGAGAGGGAGAAGCAGGCTTCCCCGTGGTGCGGGGAGCCCGATGCGGGGCTCGATCCCAGGACTCTGGGATCACGACCTGAGCCGAAGGCAGATGCTTAACGACTGAGCCACCCAGGCGCCCTATCTTTTATTATTTTTAAAAAATATTTAATTTATTTATTAATTTGAGAGAGACAGAGATAGTGAGAGAGAGCACGAGCTGGAAGGAAGGGGAGAAGCAGACTCCCCACTGAGCAGGGAGCCTGATGTGGGGCTCGATCCCAGGACCCTGGGATCATGACCCGAGCCGAAGGCAGACATTAACAGACGGAGCCATCCAGGCATGCCATCTCCCCACCCCCACCCCCGCCTTGCACATTTACCTCACGGAGTTCCCCCAATACCCCTCAGGGCCAGAAACAAACATTCCCACTTTCTGGATGAAGGAACTGAGCCCCAGTGAAGACAAGTGACTTACCAAAGGAATCACAGCGAGGGAAGGGACAGAGTCAGGACGTGAATTCTCAACCTTGAGGCAGCCTGACTTGTCCAGTTACGTTGAGTATTTATCTCAGCTTTGTAAGAGTTGATTTTATAGCATTTTCAGTAGAGACACACACTTAGGTAATTTATGAATAAAAAATAAACTCTATATACAGAGTGGCCAGAAAATCCTCTCAATCTGGGCCTGATGGCAGCAAGGATTTCAGAACATCCTTTAGAGGCCACGTTCTGACACGAGTGTCCGTCACTCCACTTGAAGGTGCTTCTGGCATGGATTATTCTAGCAGATCATAAGAAATCCCGAGGTTCAGTGGCCCCAGATGGAGAATGTGCTGAGGGCAAATTCCATGGACCAGAGCTGCCCGTGAAAAATACGACGCAGGCCGCGTGTTTAAGTTTGAATGTTCTAGTAGCCACCCTAAAAAAAAGTAAAAAGAAACAGGTGAAAATAATTCTGTTTGTGTATATTATTTAACCAAATATATGCAAACATTATATCAACGTGTACTTAATATCCACAATTTTTTAAGTTTATTTTTTTAATAATCTCTACACCCAACATGAGGCTCAAACTCACAACCCCAAGATCAAGAGTCACATGTCCTTCGGAATGAGCCAGCCAGGTGCCCCGAAGTCCAGATTTTTTTAAAAGATTTTTTAAGGGGCGCCTGGTGGCTCAGTCATTAAGCGTCTGCCTTCGGCTCAGGTCATGATCCCAGGGTCCTGGGTTCCAGGCCCACATCTGGCTCCTTGCTCAGCTGGGAGCCTGCTTCTCCCACTCCCCCTGCTTGTGTTCCCTCTCTAGTTGTGTCTCTCTCTGTCAAATAAATAAATAAAAATATTTATTTGACAGAGAGAGAGAGAGGGAGGAGAGGGGTAGAGGGAGAGGGAGAAGCTGACTCCCCACTGAGCAGGGAGCCCAACGCACAGGGCTTGATCCCAGGACCCTGAGATCATGACCTGAGCCGAAGGCAGATGCTTAACCATCTGAACCACCCAGGTGCCCCTGAAGATTTATTTATTTATTTCAGAGAGAGAGGGAGAGAGAGAAGGGGAGAGAGGGAGCAGGGGGAGGGGCAGAGGGAGAGAGAGAATCTCAAGCCGACTTTGTGTTGAAATGTGGAGCCCCACATGGGGCTCGATCTCACCACCCCGAGATCATGACCTGAGCTGAAATCAAGAGCCAGCCACTTAACTGACTGAGCCATCCAGGTGCTCCCATCAAAGTCCAGATTTAACACATGACAGTGTGTCCCCAAGAGACAGTGTCTTGGCTTAGAGTCAAGACCCTAGACTCTGGGGCCCCTGGGTGGCTCAGTCAATTTAGCATCTGCCTTTGGCTCAGGTCATGATCTCAGGGTCCTGGGATCAAGTCCCACATCGGGCTCCCTGCTCAGCAGGGAGTCTGCTTCTGTCTCTCCTCTGCTCATGTGCATGTACTCTCTCTCTCTGTCAAACAAATAAATAAAATCTTAAAAAAAAAAGAAAAAAAAAAGACCGTAGACTCTGAAGCCAGACTGCGGGGTTCTAATATTGGCTCTGTAACTTCCAACCTGTAATTCCAACCTCTTGGCACCTCAGTTTATTCTTCTATAAAAGGAACTCATAGGGATTTTGTGGGGATTAAGTGAGCTAATAGATATTAAACACTTAGGGACTTAGGGTGCCTAGGTGGCTCAGTTGGTTAATCGACTGCTTTTGGCTCAGGTCATGATCCCGGAGTCCCCGGGATTGAGTCCTGCATCAGGCTCCCTGAGGAGGGAGTCTGCTTCTCCCTCTGACCCTACCCCCTCTTGGGCTCTCTCTCATTCTCTCAAATAAATAAATAAAATCTTTAAAAAAATAAAAATAAACACTTAGAATGGAGTTTGGCATAATTAAGTGCTGTGTGAGTGTTTTTACTATTGTTGCTTTACTATTGTAAAGTGCTTTTACTATTGTTTGGAGTTTTTTTTTTATTAATTCTTTTTTATTTTAAAGATTTTATTTTATTTATTTGAGAGAGAGAGAACGAGAGAGAGCAAGCACATGAGAGGGGGGAGGGTCAGAGGGAGAAGCAGACTCCCTGCCGAGCAGGGAGCCCGATGCGGGACTGTTTGGAGTTTTTGTGCAAGAGAAGGTCCCTCGACCCCACGTTAACAGTTGAAGAATGGGGGACACCTGGGTGGCTCAGTCAGTTAGGCATCCCGCTCTTGGTTTCTGCTCAGGTCATGATCTCAGGGTCATGAGATCAAGCCCCCCATGGGGCTCTGTGCTCGGCATGGAGTCTGCTTGTTCTCCCTCTGCTCGTCCCCCTGCTCTCTCTCTCTCAAATAAATAAAATCTTTAAAACAGTTGAAGAAGGAAAACTCCTTTCAAGACTTCCCATCTTCGAAGTGGAGGATGTCCGGAGTACGTAGGCAGCACACACAACCTCTAACAGCCTTGTGTAGGACATACAGGTCACCTGGGTTCTCAAGGGAGGGGGCTCCACCATTCCACGCTGGAACAGGCAATCACAAAGCTCTGGACACCTCCCCGTCCAAACTCTGCCGCGTACTTCCCTGTTCTCAGTTTTCTCGTTTGATCTGTGTAATGGGTTGAATGATGCACCCCTTCCCCGCCCAAGATATGTCCACCTGAGCCCTGTGGATGTGAGCTGATTTGAACAAAGGGTCTCTGCAGATGTAATTAAGGGAAGGCTCTCAAGATGAGATCATTTTGGATTATCCAAGCAGCCCCTCAACCCAACAGCGAGTGTCCTCACAAGAGAAAGGCAGAGGGCGATTGGACACAGATAGTAGAGGAGAAGCTTCATGAAGACCAACACAGAAACTGGAGTGATCCGGCAATAAGCCCCAGGAGTGCCTGGAGTCACCAGAAGCTGCAAGAGGCAAGGAAGGATTTCCCCAGAATCTTCGGGGGGCGTGGGGAGTGTGGCCCTGCTGCCAGACACCTGGATTTAGGATTTCCGGCCTCTAGAATGGTGAGAGAATAAATTTCTGTTGTTTTAAGCCACCAAGCAGTACCCAAGTTTGTGGTACTTTGTTAGGCAGCCACAGGAAATGAATACAATCTATTTGGGGGCCTGTCTCCTCCACTCCAAAGGCGGAGTTTCTGTGGCTTTCAGATACCATCTCTTCCAACCCTCCATCACAAGAAGAAACTGAGTCTAGGCAAGGGGGCGGAGCCAGAACCAGACCTCAGCACTCCCCCACCTTCCTCATCCAAGATTCAGAGGTCCCTGTGGAAACTTGCAGGGTATTTTGCCTGTTGGAAAAAATATATAGAATGCTTGTTGAGTTTTCTTTTAAGGCGGTGGTTGAGAACACAAGCTTTGGTTGGAATCCTGGTTTGACTGTTTGTGTGGCCTTGGGCAAGAGAGTAACTTCTCTCTGCCTCAGCTTCTCCCTCTATAAAATGGGCATAATGAGATAAGTCATCTTAGAGGATTGTGATGTACAGTGCATGAGAATCAATCAACTTTACCATTTGACACAGTCCTGGAAGTCTTTGCAAATGCTATAAGACAAGAAAAATAAATGAGATGGAAAGATCAGAAGGCAAGAGAGAAAACTGCCATTTGGATCATCTTCAAGGAAAAACTAAAAGGATCAGCAAACTGTTTTAGTATGAGAATTTGGCCAGATTGCCTGTTTGAAGGCCAACCACCAAATATTTGTGTTAATAGAATTTTATCTGTTATTAAAAATACAAAGATAGGGCGCCTGGGTGGCTCAGTTGGTTAAGCGACTGCCTTTGGCTCAGGTCATGATCCTGGAGTCCCGGGATCGAGTCCTGCATCGGGCTCCCTGCTTGGCGAGGAGTCTGCTTCTCCCTCTGACCCTACCCCCTCTCTCTCACTCTCTCTCTCAAATAAATAAAATATTTTTAAAAAAATACAAAGATAGTTAGAAATCTTTTGTTTTGTTTTGTTTTTAAGATTTTTAAGTGAACTCGGGGCGCCTGGGTGGCTCAGTCGTTAAGCATCTGCCTTCGGCTCAGGTCATGATCCCAGGGTCCTGGGACTGAGCCCTGCATCCAGCCCCCTGCTCAGCGGGAAGCCTGCCTCTCCCTCTCCCACTCCCGCTGCTTGTGTTCCCTCTCTCGCTGTCTCTCTCTGTCAAATAAATAAATAAAATCTTTTTAAAAAAAAGATCTTTAAGTAAACTCTACATCCAGGGTGGGACTCAAACTCACAACCCCAAGATCAAGAGTCGCAAGCTCTTCTGACTGAGCCAGCCAGGGGCCCAACAGTGTAGGTCTCTAACCAACAATGTTTTTGTTTTTTTTTTTAATTTTTTTGACAGAGAGAGACATAGCGAGAGCAGGAACATAAGCAGGGGGAGTGGGAGAGGGAGAAGCAGGCTTCCCACCGAGCAGGGAGCCCAACGCGGGGCTCGATCCCAGGACCCTGGGATCATGACCTGAGCCGAAGGCAGACGCTTAACGACTGAGCCACCCAGGCGCCCTTAACCAACAATGTTTAATAGCAGTAATCATCTAGAAATTATAATAAAAATATGGAGTTAACAAACTAGAAAAATACCACCTGCATGGACACTGGTGACTCTCAGATTTTTTTTTTTTTAAGATTTTATTTATTTATCTGACAGAGACACAGTGAGAGAGGGAACACAAGCAGGGGGAGTGGGAGAGGGAGAAGCAGGCTTCCCGCAGAGCAGGGAGCCCGATGCAGGGCTCCATCCCAGGACCCTGGGATCATGACCTGAGCCAAAGGCAGATGCTTAACGACTAAGCCACCTAGGCACCCCTCAGATTTTTTTTTTTTAATAGAGTGTATTTATTTATCTGAGAGAGAGAGAGAAAGTGCGATTGGGGGAGGAGCAGAGGGAGAGGAACAAGCCGACTTCACACTGAGCCAGACGCGGGGCTTGATCCCACAACCCTGAGATCATGACCTGAGCCAAAACGAAGAGTTGGATGTTCAACCGACTGAGCCACCAAGGTGCCCCCTTGTGACTCTCAGATTTTAGTCTTGAACCTGGAACTCCCTTCTGTCTCTTTGACCTTCCCCCTGGGATGTCGCAAAGGTTTCAACAACCTGAGGAGGCTCAGCCAGAATTCTCATCTTTCTTCCCCAGTCTGCAATTCTGGTTCCTGTTACTGCTAGTCCCTCAAACCTAAGCTTTGCCACTGACTATCTGTCACCCTAGTCCAGGTTACCATCTTACTGGTAGTCACTTTCTCACTGGTCTTCCTGCTTCCATCCTTGCTTCCCCTACAGTTCATTCTCCACTCAGAATAAAATCTAAAGTACTAACTGTAGCTTTCAAGGCCTTACAAAATCTGGTCCCTTGATTGCTTAGCCTTGTGTTTTTCAAACTCACCTAGCCAATTTCTTACCACAGGATCTTTGCACAAGCCATTCCTACCACCTTGAAAGCTCTCCCACCCTTCACCTAGCCAATTCCCATTCATTCTTTAGGTCTTTTTTTTTTTTATTTAAAGATTTTATTTATTTATTTGAGAGAGAGAGAATGAAAGACAGAGAGCATGAGAAAGAGAAAGGTCAGAGGAAGAAGCAGACTCCCTACTGAGCAGGGAGCACAATGCGGGACTCAATCCCGGGACTCCAGGATCATGACCTGAGCCGAAGGCAGTCGGTAACCAACTGAGCCACCCAGGCGCCCCATTCTTTAGGTCTTTTATTTTATGTATGTTTGTAGGTATGTGTGTATTTATTTATTTAAGTAGGCTCCACACCCAATTGTGGGACTTGAAAGCACAACCCCAAGATCAAGAGTTGCATGCTCTACTGCCTGAGCCAGCCAGGTGCCCCTTTAGATCTCTTCTTAAATGTTCCTTTGACAGAGAAACCTCTCCTGTCCTCAGTTGAAATGATGTTCCACATTCTTCTTCTTTTTTTAAAAGATGTTATTTATTTATTTGACACAGAGAGAGAGCACAAGCAGGGGGAGTGGGAGAGGGAGAAGCGGGCTCCCCGCCGAGCAAGGAGCCCGATGCGGGGCTCGATCCCAGGACCCTGGGATCATGACCTGAGCCGAAGGCAGACGCTTAACCGGCTGAGCCACCCAGGTGCCCCAATGTTTCACATCCTTGTCCGTTATATAACACTTATCAGGTGTATATGATTATTAGTTCAGTGATTTGTAAACTTTTTGGTCTCAGGACCCCTTATGCTCTTAAAAATTATTGAGGACTCCAAAGAGTTGGGATTTTTTTTCCTTCAAAGAGTTATTTTTAATGTGCATTATATCTTTCAATATTTATTGCATTATAAATTAAAACTAAGAAATTTAAAAAACATTTGATTCATTAAAAAAATAAATAATTTAAAGAGTCAAAACTAAAAAAAAAAATTAAAAAAAGTAATTTAGGGGCGCCTGGGTGGCTCAGTTGGTTAAGCATCTGCCTTCTGCTCAGGTCATGATCCCAGGGTCCTGGGACCAAGCCCTGCGTCAGGCTCCCTGCTTAGCGGGGAGTCTACTTGTCCCTCTTCCCTCTGCCCTTCACCCCTGCTCGTGCGCGTTCTCTCTCTCTCTGCTCTCTCTCTCAAACGAATAAATAAAATCTTAAAAAAAATAAAAAAAAATACAAGCTAAAAAATAAACAATTTCATGTCAACATAAAATAATATATTTTTTAATTGAAATAACCATATACTCCAAAACAAGAAAAAATTTAATGAGAAGAGGGACATCGTTTTATAATTTTTGCAGATTACTTTAATGTCTGGCTCAACAAAAGAGAGCTGTGTGTCCTCCTATCTGCTGCTGTGTTAAGTGTGATATTATACAGACTGCACTGTGAATGTGAAAAAGGCAGGTAAGTGTCTTAATATTATTATAAACATCTTAACCTCTTGAACCCATTGAAAGAATGCTGGGGAACCCCCCCCCAGGGTTCCGTGGACTGCAGTTTGAGAATCATTCCTTAGCTCCGGGTTCAATAAAGCCTAGAGACAGTATCCTGGGAAACTGAACACCTTTGGGGACCAGGTGACCTGGTTCAAAAGAAAGCTCTGACTACGAGCAAGATGAGCTTTATGTTCTCTGAGCTGAGATACTCTCTGAGCTGTGGTTTCTTCATCTCTAACGTGGGGATAGTAGTAAAATAGTAAAAGCACCTCTCCCTACTAAGGTTATAGTGAGACCCAGAGGAGATGACTCTCCGACTCAGGTCTGGCATGTAGCGTACAATAAACGTTTGCTATTATAATTTGGGAAAGATCATTTTATTACCAACAATTTTTATGCATGTAGTTAATTTCCCCCGAGGCCTGTCTTGTTCTGGGCAGTGCTAGGGACGCGGTGATGACTGAGACAGGCGTGGCCCTGCCCTTGTGGGTCACAGAGTTTTCATTTGTGAGGGACTGACCTTAGCACCAGGTCCCGAAGGGACACAGGGACACGAGTTCTTAAAAATGGGGAAACAGGCAAGGGCATTCTAGGCAGTGGGAGGAGCATGCAAGGAGCCGTAGAGTAGAGAGGGGGACAGCTCTGGTCTGGCGAACTGGCGAACGCCAGGTTATTGCGTTTCTCTGCCCCCAAGATGCTTTGGTCCTGTTGTTGGTGGGAAATAGGTGTGCATATTTGGGGTGGTTTTTTTTTGTTGTTGTTGTTGTTTTGTTGTTTTAAATATCCCTTCCTTCCCAACCTCTCTTTTTGTAAAAAGTTAGTTCCTGGAGGGGCGCCTGGCTGGCTCAGTCCGTAGAGCATGCGACTCTGGATCTCAGGGTCGTGAGCTCAAGCCCTGCATTGGGCATAGAGCTTACTTAAAAAAATAAAGTTAGTTCCTTGGTTCTGGGCCCTTCCGGGGAAGTCCCACCTCTGATCTAACCTCAGTCTCTCGTGCTGCAGATCCTCCCTTTTGTTGCATATCCAACCCCAGCGACCGGTGCAAACTTGGGACGGCCCGGCAGAAGGGGTGCTCGGGACAGCTCGGGGTCGCGGCCGGGCGCCTCCACTGCCCCCCATCCGGGGGCCGCCGCTCGGGGCCGGGTGAGTCAGTCCCCGGCGGCTCCCGCGTCATGCAGGCCGCTCCGCTCGGCGCTATTTCGGGCTCCGGGCGCTATAAATAGAGGCTCGCGGAGCAGAGCCGCCCCCCTCCGCTCTGGCCCCCCTGCGTCCCCAGCCCCGCCGCGCGATCGCCGGGCCGCGCGTCACTGCGGCTAAGTTTAGAGGCGGGTGGGGAAGCCGGCCTGGTCACTGCGCCCCTCGGCCGCACCCCCGCTTCCAGAGCCTTCGGATGGCGGCCCTGTGCCCCCCGCCCAGAGTTCCTCCGGCGGAATTAGGGGCGGGGGTCCCAATATTCCCATCCCCACTCCAATGCCTCCGACGCGCAGAGGAAACTCAAAGTTAGGATTAGGGGAAGGTTTGGGGCTGGAGCAGGGGCCAGATTCGAGAAGTCACCCGGGGAACTGGAATTGCAGGTGGGATTTGAACTTGGGAGCGTTTGGAAGGAGACGCGGAATCAGAGTGAGGACAGGTGGAATACTCAAGCTCTCAACTCTGGGAGCGGGAAGCTTCGAATCCAGGATCCGAAAGTTCTGTTGGCGAATCGAGTAGAAATCAAACTTGGAAATGATGTAGAACCGAGGGCAACTTTGCCGCACGCGAACTAATACTAACAGGCTCAGCGTCACATTAACCGCACGCGGCGGGGCCTTTGTCGAGTCGGAAGTAGCGAAGCGGCCGCCTGCGCGGGGTCTTGTCCCGGGGCGGGGCGGGGGGATTCTGGAGGAGCCGCTCCCCGCCTCCCTACACCCCAAATCCTCTTGCGGGGCGCCATCGCCCCCTGGCGGAAAAGGCTCGAGTTGCAGGTTTGTTTGGCAATTGCATTCCCCAGAGGGAGAAACTAAGTCCCGCCCAGGTTGGCCTCCTTCTAGAATACACACTCTCTTGCCCTTGGATTTCAGGGATACATTTCCATGGTCCTTCTCTGTGTCGCTGGGGCCTCAGTCCCCTCATATGTCAAATGACCTATTGATACCTAAGGGGAAGATTATTGTGAGGCCTTAGCTCATAGTTAAGTGCTCAACCTATTTTGATGGGACTCCAGTTGGTGGCAATATTTTTATTATTTATAGAGCTCTCATCCTGTGACAGTGTGAGCCCCCCTCCCGCATCACCTGCTTCACAGCACCGTGCTTTATCTTCTTCGTAGCCGGGTGGCCGCCTGAAACTATGATTTGTGTGCTTCTTTCTCGTGGTGTGTCTCCTCCGTGAGACCATCAGCTCCACAGGGCAGGGACCTGGGCCGACTTGTTCACCGCTGTGTCTCCGCTGCCTGGCCCATAGTACGTGCTCAATATGTAGGTATTCGAGGAATGGGTGAACCGTCCATCTCAATACAGTTCGCTGTGGTCTTACTGAGTCCTCAGCAGTACAGATGGGGAAACTGAGGCTCCCAGCAGTGTAGTTGCTTGCTATAGCCACAACAGCTCCAGCCCCTGCTGTCCAGGACTTGGTTAGGGCTATTTTATATATATGACAAACTCAAATAAAGCACCTACTGTGTGCCAAGTACAGTTTTAGGCACGTTCCTAGTAACTCATCCTCGGAATCCATCCATTATTGTTATCCCCATCTTATTTATTTATTTGTTTTTATTTTTTTAAAGATTATTTATTTATTTATTTATTTATTTATTTGACAGCAAGAGAGAGAGACAGTGAGAGAGGGAACACAAGCAGGGGGACTGGGAGAGGGAGAAGCAGGCTTCCCACCGAGCAGGGAGCCCGGTGCGGGGCTAGATCCCAGGACCCTGGGATCATGACCTGAGCTGAAGGTAGACGCTTAACCAACTGATCCACCCAGGCGTCCCCCCAATCTTATTTATTTTGAAGTAATCGCTACATCCAACGTGGGGCTCAAACTCACAGTCCGGAGATCAAAAGTCGCTCGCTCTACTGACTGAGCCAGCCAGGCACCCCATCCCCAATTTTGAGATGAGCAAACTGATATACACAGAGAAGCTGAGTTACTGGCACAAGGTCACACTGCTAGTAGATGACCTTGGGGGGGAATTACACCCAGTGATGAGCCTGCATAAGTAGGAGGGAGAATCAGGGGAATGGTATGCTTCCTATCAGCGACCCAGAAGCCAGGGAGACAGAGTACCGATATCTTCTAACTTTGCAAGAAAAATAACTAGGAACCCAGAATCGGAGATTCCAATTGTGAGGATGAAATGAAAGTATTTTGAGAGTAGCAAGACTCAGAACATGACTATGCAGAATGCTCTCTGAAAGAATTAGAAGTGAATGGACTCTAGCAAGTAGTAAAATAAATTTAGAAGGAAGAAAGTTACAAAAAGTAACAGAATTGTTATGGGTTGACTCCTGTCCTCCAAAAAAGATACGTTGGAGTCCTAACCCCTGGTACTTCAGAATGTGACCTTATTTGGAAATAAGGTCTTTACATAGAGATAATCAAGTTAAAATGAGGTCATTAGCATGGGCCCTAATCCAATGACTGGTGTCTTTATAAAACAGGGAAGTTTAGACACAGAGAAAAGACCATACACAGAGAAAAGATGGCCATCTACAAGCCAGGAAACTCCTGCGGCTACCCGCAGCTAGGAGAGAGGCCTGGGAGAGATCCTTCCCTTGTGCATTCGGAGGGAACACAACCCTGCCAACACCTTGACTTTGGACCCTCCAGAACGGTGAGACAATTCATTTCTGTTACTTAAGCCACCCAGTTTTGGGTACTTTGTTACAGCTCTCCTAGGAGACTAATACAAAACTGTATTTATGAATCAATTTTAGAAATAAAAATTATTTATAAAAAACTTTTATAGTAGGCTCCTAACAAAAGCTGGAATCATTGAGAGATGGAGACAGTCAATATATTCAGGTATATGAAGAAGATGCCTTTTAATGAACCCATCAATTGGGGCGCCTGGGTGGCTCGGTGGGTTAAGCGTCTGCCTTTGGTTCAGGTCATGATCCCAGAGTCCTGGGATCAAGGCCCACCGCCCACCCACCCCCGTGTTGGGCTCTGCTCAGCCAGGAGTCTGCTTCTCCCCCTCCCTCTCCCTCTGCCTGCCACTCCCCCTCTTTGTGCTCTCTTTCTCTCATGCTCTCTCTCCTTTTCAAATAAATAAATAAAATCTTTTAAAAAAATTAAACCATCGGGCGTCTGGGTGGCTCAGTTGGTTAAGCGACTGCCTTCGGCTCAGGTCATGATCCTGGAGTCCCGGGATCGAGTCCCGCATCGGGCTCCCTGCTCAGCGGGGGATCTGCTTCCCCCTCTGCCCTCTTCCCTCTCGTGCTCTCTGTCTCTCATTCTCTCTCTCTCAAATAAAAAAAAAAAATTAAACCATCAATTCATTGAAATTCCAATCTCAATCTCAATAGGATTCTTTCTGAAGTAGAGAAGCAGCTGCTACAATCCATCTAGAAGAGAAAAGGTGTAAGAACGGTAAAGACAGGGGGCGCCTGGGTGGCTCAGTCGTTAAGCATCTGCCTTCGGCTCAGGTCATGGTCCCAGGGTCCTGGGATCGAGCTCCCTGCTCAGCGGGAAGCCTGCTTCTCCCTCTCTTACTCCCCCTGCTTGTGTTCCCTCTCTTGCTATGTTTCTCTCTGTCAAATAAATAAAATCTTAAAAAAAAAAAAAAAAAAAAAAGAACGGTAAAGACAGGTTTGAAACTGAACAGAGGGGACTTGCCTGATGGGATCACAAAACGTATCAAAATAAAATCATTAAACAGTACATCATGGAGGCAAGGAACAGATGGAACAGATAAAGAGATTAATAAAACTTAACAAATGTCAGAAATAGACCTGTGTATATATGGGAATTTGGTTCATGATAAAGGTGAAATATCAAAATTGGGGATTGATTTTTTTTAAAAATGGTATTGGGACAATTGGCTGCATTCATCATAAATTCCTACTGTAGTGCATTTTCAAAAATAAGTCTTATATAGATTAAAGACAGAAACAAAATCGAGACTCTGAAAGTATTAAAAGTAATTACAGGGGCGCCTGGGTGGCTCGGTCGTTAGGCGTCTGCCTTCAGCTCGGGTCGTGATCCCAGAGTTCTAGGATCGAGCCCCGCGTCGGGCTCCCTGCTCAGCGGGAAGCCTGCTTCTCCCTCTCCCACTCCCCCTGCTTGTGTTCCTTCTCTCACTCTGTCTCTCTCTGTCAAATAAGTAAATAAAATCTTCACAAAAAAAGTAATTACAGGATATATTTATGACCTTGGGGGTATGGCAGGTCTCTTAACACACCAAAAGCCAAAGTCAGCACCGAACAGAGTGATAAACAGGTGTGAATAAACACTATGAATTCTCTGTGACATAAATAAATAAATAGTTAAAATACAAAGTACAAGCTAGGAGGGAATACTTAGAATATACATAACTAAGAATTAAAATCGGAATCCATAAAGTACTCCACAAATTAAGACTAATAAAAAAGGGCACACAACCCCATTTAAAAAAATGGGCAAAGGATATGAGCAAGCCATCCACAGAAGACAAACTACATAAGACCAATAAACTCACAAAAAGATGTTCTCTCTCCTTAGTAACCAGAGGGCCGCAAGTTAGAACAGTGTGATACTGTTCTTTCGGGAAATGACTAATTCTAACTCATCAACCAGGTCTCTGCTCAGATGTCCCTTCCTCCAGGAAGCCCCTCCCTACCCTGGGGCTGGGTTGGGCGGCCCCTCCTCTCCCCTCCCCTCCCCTCTCCCCGGCGGCCCTCCCCTCCCCTCTCCCCCCCAGCCTTGCTCACTCCGCGGGTCGTCACTGTTTGGGAACCCGAGTGTGTCTCTCCCACTGGACTGGGAACTCCAGAAGGACAGGAGGGAGCTATGGTTGTCAGTGGTCACTGCTGAGTCGCTCGCACTGCCCGGCACACGGCCGGGAACAGAGGAGGCGCTCGGGGGGTACGGGTGGAATGAGAGTGAATGAATGTGGAAACCGAGGCCAGGTCAATGGCAGAGCTGGGATGTGAACCCAAGTCTGGACTGAGAGGAGGAACCTTAATTTGATCTCCCGTCATTTTCCCTCCCACTGAATCCTGTCCGGAGGCCGAGCACAAGGAGGTGCCTCATAAGGGCATCGAAATTGAACTTCTCGCCAACCAGAGACGTTCAGGCGGCTAGGTCGACGGCTCTGTCCAACCCAGACCTCTGCAGTCCTCCAGGACCATAGAGAGCTGCGCGGGGACCGCCCCTCTCGAAGCTCTACCCCTCTGGGGAACGGTGAGGGCGGGATCGAGGGCTAGAGAGGCCGGAAGTAGGGCGAGCCCGGGGACGCGCTGGCCGCGTCGGCGGTGGGACGCCTCGGTCCCTCTCCGGTTTTTTACTCGCGGCTCGGGGGCAAGGAGGTGAGTCCTCGCGGCGCTCCGACAGTGGGGCTGGGTCGAAAGGGGCGGGTGGGGAGAGGCGACCGGCAGCCACAGGAGCCAATCAGTCGTTGCAGTGTCTGAGAGAGGGACGAGATGGAGCGAGGGGAGGGTATCAGGTGCGAGCCCTGGGGGCGGGGCGGAGGGGTCAGAGGCTGGACTGGGCAAACGGAAGGCGGGGAACAGTGAGGGCGGGGCGAATAGAAAGTGGGGCCCTCGAGGGGCGGGGCTAACGAAACACCTGGACCGGTAAGGGGCGGGGCGAGCTGAAGGTGGCGGCTCCGTGTGGGCGGGGCTTTAAAGAATCTAGGGCACTGGGTGTTTGGAATTTGATGCTGTGCAGCCCCGGGATTTTGGGGGCGGGATAGCTGGGAGTGGGGGTTCCTGCTGGGAGGATGGGAATGCCGGCGCTGGTGTCTCACTCGCGCCCGCCGCCATGTCTTCATTTTCAGGCCCCAGAAGAACCTTGGGATGGACGAAGAGGGAGTGCGGCAGCCCTCCGGGCCACCCACGAGGAAGAAATTCTTCATACCGCTGGGCGAAGATGAGGCCCCTCCTGCAGGGGTAGGACGAGGAGATGAGGAGAACACTGGGGAGATGGGAGCCACGGAGGTCGCTGAGCAGAGGGACGTGAAATGACAGTGAACAGACAGTAAGGGTGTAGACAGGGAGCTGGTGAGGAGGTGACTGCAGTGGGCCAAGGGAGAGAAGGTGGTGGCCGGGACCAGTGCAGAGGCTGAGGAGTGGGGAGAAGGGGCTCGATTTAGATTTTGGCACTCTCTTCCCTGCACAGGTCAAGCCCTTATTCAAATCCACCCGGAGCCTGCCCACCGTGGAGGCCTCACCTCAGGCAGCCCCTCAGACGTATGCGGAGTATGCCATCTCGGGACCTCCAGGAGGGGTTGGAGCTCCACACCACAGGGGGCCAGAGCCCCTGGCAGGAGAGACCCCCAATCAGGCCCCCAAACCGGGGGCGAAGTCCAGCAGCATCATTGTGAGCCCCCGCCAGGTGAGGAGGGGATGGAGAAGTGGGGCTTTGAGGTTTCTGGTGGGAAACATGGGTTATGGTGGGGAGTTCTGGTGGGCAGTGGAAGGAAGTCTGAGCTCTGGCCTTTTTTTTTTTTTAAGATTTTATTTATTTGTTTGACAGAGAGACAGCGAGACAGGGAACACAAGCAGGGGGAGTGGGAGAGGAAGAAGCAGGCTTCCCGCTGAGCAGGGAGCCCGATGCGGGGCTCGATCCCAGGACCCTGCGATCTAGACCTGAGCCGAAGGCAAATGCTTAACGACTGAGCCCCCGAGGCGCCCCTGAGTTCTGGCCATTGTGCTCTGGGCTGGGCCCCTCTTTCATAGATCCATTCAAGTACTGCGTGTGGGTTGAGATTGCTCCATGTCATATTGTTTTGTTAGAACAAAAGTACCATAGACTGGGTAGTTTAAACAGAAAACATTTATTTCTCACGGTTCTGGAGCCTGGGAAGTCCAAGATCAAGGCGCTGGCAGTCAAAGTGTCTGGGAAGGACCCTGGTTCATACACTGCTGTCTTATTGTGTCCTCAGATGGCAGAAGGGGTGAAGAAGCTCTCTGGGGTCCTTTTATGAGGGTGCTAGTCCCATTCCCGGGGGCTCCACCCTCATGACCTAATTGCCTCTCCTCACCTCCTAATACCATCCCATTGGGGGTTAGGATTTCCACATGTGAGTTTTGGGGGGGACACAAAAGTTTAGTCTATACCACCCTGACTCTTCTTTTTGGGGGTGCGACCGCGTTAGTGCAGCTATATTTCCTGTCCTCCGGGTTTGTTGTTTCATTCAAAGACGATTTCTTGAACGCAGGCCCGAGTTCGAATCCTGCTCTGGCATGCAGCAGCTGTGTGATCTTGAGCAAGTGCCTTAACTCATCTGTGCCCTTAAAATGAGGTTTCGTCTGCTTGTGATCACACTGAGGTACCAGTTTACCCCCATGAGGATGGCTCTCATCAATTGGCCAAAGAAGGGTCTCGAGGCTGTGGAGCAATTGGAACCCTCCTAGGCTGCTGGTGGGAATGCACAATGGTGCAGCTGCTTTGGAAAACAGTCTGGCAGTTCCTCAAACACTTAAACATAGAGTTACCGGGGCGCCTGGCTGGCTCAGTTGGTGGAGCGTGTGACTCTTGATCTCAGGGTTGTAGGTTCGAACCCCATGTTAGGTGTAATTACTTTAAAAAATATAATTTATTTTAAAGATTTCATTTATTTGCGCGGGCGAGAGAGAGAGCAAGCTGGTGGGGGGGGCGGCAAAGGGAGAGAGAGAACCTCCAGCAGACTCCCCTCTGAGCATGGAGCCTGATGCAGGGCTCGATCCCATGACCCTGAGATAACTACCTGAGCCGAAACCAAGAGTCGGATGCGTAACCAACTGAGCCACCCAGACATCCCCCCCAAAATAAAATCTTTAAAAAATAAATAAATAAACATAAGAGTTACCAAATGACCCAGCAAGTCTACTTCTAGGTAGATGTTCAGGAGAAATGACAACATACATCCGTACAAAATCTGGTGCCCGAGCAGTCCCCACAGCTTTGTTCCCAATAGCCAAAAAGTGCAAACAAATCACATGTCTGTCAGCTGACATCTGGCTCCTTTCACCCAGCGTAAGGCTTTCAGGTTCCTCCACGAGGTAGCGCGTGTCCAGGCTTCCTTCCTTCCCTTTGCGGGCCCAATAGCATCCCGGCATATGGAGGCGCCCTGCCGGGGTTCACATCCCTCAGCTGATGGGCTGTCCATTGGGCTGTTTGTACTTGTTGGTTATTCTGAAGACGCTGCCCTGAACATCTGTGTTCAGGTTTTTTGGTAGACGCGGATTTTCAGTTCTCTTGGGGATTTATGCAGGCTAGGTCATGGGGTGACTCTCTGTTGAGCTTTTTTAGGAACTCCCAAACCATTTTATCTAACGAGGCATCATTTTACGTTCCCACCAGCAGTGGGTGGGGGTTCCAGTTTGCCCAGATCCTCACTACCTGTCCTTGTCTATCTTTTTGACCGTTTTGGCCATTCTAGTGGGTGTGAAGGGGACAAAGGATTCCTTTTTTTTTTTTTTTAAAGATTTTATTTATTTATTTGAGAGAGAGAGAATGAGAGAGAGAGAGCACGAGAGGGAAGAGGGTCAGAGGGAGAAGCAGACCCCCAGCTGAGCAGGGAGCCTGATGCGGGACTCGATCCCGGGACTCCAGGATCATGACCTGAGCCGAAGGCAGTCGCTCAACCAACTGAGCCACCCAGGCGCCCAAAGGATTCCTTTTTTAAAAAATATTTTATTTATTTATTTGAGAAAGAGAGCACGAGCAGGGGGTAGGGGTAGAGGGAGGAGCAGACTCCCCGCTGAGCGGAGAGCCTGACGCGGGGCTTGATCCCAGGACCCTGAGATCATGACCTGATCCGAAGGCAGACGCTTAACCGACTGAGCCACCCAGGCATCCCAAAGTAATCCTTTAAAAATGAAAATAGGATCCTGTCTCAGGTAGACATCCCACCTGGAGGAGGAGGAGGAGAGGAATGTGTCCATGACCAGGCTCTGGTCTCTGGATGGTGGGGCTGTCCCCGAAGGAGGAGGGGCAGGTGTAAGGGCTGGTGCTGAAGGCACTTGGGATGCAATGAGGCAGACATCCTGAAGGAAGGGTCCCGCAACCCCAGGACACATACGTGGGGCCAGGGGAGAGGGCTGAACTGGAGAGATTCAGGGACCCTTTAGTTAAGGCCCAGGGCTGGGGGGAGGGGCCTAGGTCAGAGCCAGAGCACCAAGGACATTTCAGGCTGAGGAGGTAGACTCTGAAGAGGAGGAGGACAGGCACAGGCAGGGAGCAGGTGGCGAGGTGTTGACAGCGATGGGGGAGGGGGGCCCTGGGGTGGCAGTGGTCCCAGGGCCATCCTGGTTAATGGCTTTGGCCCTTCCTCCGTCCCCAGAGAGGCAACCCCGTGCTGAAGTTTGTGCGTAACGTGCCCTGGGAGTTTGGTGACGTGCTTCCCGACTACGTTTTGGGCCAGAGCACCTGTGCCCTGTTCCTCAGGTGAGCTCTGAGGGGCTGCCGCACCTTCCAGAGACCTGGGAGGCCTGGGAGGGTATGCCCCCGTGTTTTGGACCATTCAGTGGGAGACCTTTGGGTGTGGCCCTGTTGGCTCTAGGCCTCGGTGGGACCTTGTGTGGGAGGAAGAGGTCTTCGCCTGGAGGTGCCCAGAGCAAGAAGAGCTGCGGGCCCAGACCCTGGGTCTGAGGGAGGAGGGGGCTGGGGGCCTGGACTCCTGGGTCTGAGGGAGGAGGCGGCTGGGAGTTTGGACTCCTGGGTCTGAGGGAGGAGGGGCTGGAGGCCTGGGCTCTTGGGTCTGAGGGAGGAGGGGGCTGGGGGCCTGGACTCCTGGGTCTGAGAGAGGAGGGGCTGGGGGCCTGGACTCCTGGGTCTGAGGGAGGAGGGGCTGGGGGCCTGGACTCCTGGGTCTGAGGGAGGAGGGGGCTGGGGGCTTGGGTTCCTTGACCTGAGGGAGGAAGGGGCTGGGGGTCTGGACTCCTGGGTCCGAGAAGGGGCTGGGGGCCTGGACTTCTGGGTCTGAGGGAGGAGGGGCCTGGGGGCCTGGACTCCTGGGTCTGAAGGAGGAGGGGCTGGGGGCCTGGGCTCCTGGGTCTGAGGGAGGAGGGGGCTGGGGGCCTGGGCTCTTGGGTCTGAGGGAGGAAGGGGCTGGGGGCCTGGACTCCTGGGTCTGAGGGAGGAGGGGGCTGGGGGCCTGGACTCCTGGGTCTGAGGGAGGAGGGGGCTGACAGCCTGGGCTCTTGGGTCTGAAGGAGGAGGGGGCTAGGGGCCTGGGCTCCTGGGTCTGAGAGAGGAAGGGGCTGGGGGTCTGAGGGAGGAGGGGGCTGGGGGCCTGGGCTCTTGGGTCTGAGGGAGGAGGGGCCTGGGGGCCTGGACTCCTGGGTCTGAGGGAGGAGGCGGCTGGGAGTTTGGACTCCTGGGTCTGAGGGAGGAGGGGCTGGGGGTCTGAGGGAGGAGGGGGCTGGGGGCCTGGGCTCTTGGGTCTGAGGGAGGAGGGGCCTGGGGGCCTGGATTCCCGGGTCTGAGGGAGGAGGCGGCTGGGAGTTTGGACTCCTGGGTCTGAGGGAGGAGGGGCTGGGGGCCTGGACTCTTGGGTGTGAGGGAGGAGGGGGCTGGGGGCCTGGGCTCCTGGGTCTGAGCAAGTTGGGGGTCGGGTCACTCATGTCCCAGACATCCAGGCCACGTCAATGAGAGCCAGGATTTCTCTAATCTCTACCCCCGTGAAACACATTTCCTCTCTACTCCCCGGGGCCCTTCTCCAGACGGAGCTAGAGGGGGGAAGTGAAACTTCTAGGTTGCTGTCCTCCCTGCAAAGTAGGAGGGCTGGCGGCTGCTGGGCAGAGATGTCCTGTCCCCTAGTTTCCTGGGTGGAGAAGCCACCCCACCCCCTCCCTGCCAGCGCCCTTTGAGGCCAAAGCAGACAGTGCCTGGGATGGGCCTGCCTCCCAAGACTAGCTGCACAGTGTCCCCCAGTCCCCGCTCTCTAAGCCCTGGTCTCCTATCCTCTACCCAAAGCCCAAGTCTCTTCCCTGCCTCCGTGAAGAACCTGGGGTGCATCCCCCTGGGGAACCAGAGCCAGGCAGCCCTTGCTGCCAATCCCACTGTGCGCCTGCCTTGCTGGATGACCTGGGACAAATCACTTCACTTCTCTGAGCCTCAGATCCCTGTGTTGCCCACGCCCTCTGCCTTCCAGGGAGAGTGAAGAAGGGCCCCTGGGGTCTCGGGGAGACCGAGACCTCCCAATCCCTCCCTTTCCCCTGCCCCCCCAGCCTCCGCTACCACAACCTCCACCCAGACTACATCCACGAGCGGCTGCAGAGCCTGGGGAAGAGCTTCGCCCTGCGGGTCCTGCTCATCCAGGTGGATGTGGTAAGCAGTGGTCACTTCCCCACTGGCCTTGTTGACCCCATCTGTGAAATGGGTCTGAGGGAGGAGGGGGCCTCACAGCATCCAAGTGGACTGTTGAATCACGAGGGAAGATGCCAAGTTGAAACCTCAGTGAGGAACCACTTCTAACATCCGAGATTGACACCCTATGTTGGCCCAGGGGGTAGGAGGGTAAAATCATCCGTCTCCTCCTTCCCCACGCCACTTCGGCCAAGCCCAGCCCTCTGCTACCTAAACGTGTCTTGAATCTGTGTCATCCTCTCTGTCCACCCAGCCCGGCCCACCTGGGCCCTGACTCCAGCCTCTTCCCTTGTCTCCTGGCCTCTAGCCTCAACCCCTCCCCTCCTTACACCAACCTAAAGCACAGATCTGCTGTCCAGATCCCTCCGTGACTCCCCAGTGCCTTCTGTGGCCCATGAGACCTTGTGCGACCACCCTCCTGCCCCACTCTCTGGGGTCATTTCTTTTTTTAATTTTTATTGTTATGTTAATCACCATACATTACATCATTAGTTTTAGATGTAGTGTTCCATGATTCATTGTTTGTGCATAACACCTAGTGCTCCATGCAGAACGTGCCCTCTTTAATACCCATCACCAGGCTAACCCATCCTCCCACCCCCCTCCCCTCTAGAACCCTCAGTTTGTTTTTCAGAGTCCATCGTCTCTCATGGTTCGTCTCCCCCTCCGATTTCCCCCCCTTCATTCTTTCCCTCCTGCTATCTTCTTTTTTTCTTTTCTTAACATATATTGCACTATTTGTTTCAGAGGTACAGATCTGAGATTCAACAGTCTTGCACAATTCACAGCGCTTACCAGGGCACATACCCTCCCCAGTGTCTATCACCCAGTCACCCCATCCCTCCCACCCCACCCCCCACTCCAGCAACCCTCAGTTTGTTTCCTGAGATTAAGAATTCCTCATATCAGTGAGGTCATATGATACATGTCTTTCTCTGTTGGACTTATTTCGCTCAGCATAATACCCTCCAGTTCCATCCACGTCATTACAAATGGCAAGATCTCATTCCTTTTGATGGCTGCATAATATTCCATTGTATATATATACCACATCTTCTTTATCCATTCATCTGTCGATGGACATCTTGGCTCTTTCCACAGTTTGGATATTGTGGACATTGCTGCTATAAACATCGGGGTGCACGTACCCCTTCGCATCCCTACATTTGTATCTTTGGGGTAAATACCCAGTAGTGCAATTGCTGGATCATATGGTAGCTCTATTTTCAACTTTTTGAGGAACCTCCATACTGTTTTCCAGAGTGGCTGCACCAGCTTGCATTCCCACCAACAGTGTAGGAGGGTTCCCCTTTCTCTGCATCCCCGCCAACATCTGTCATTTCCTGACTTGTTAATTTTAGCCATTCTGACTGGTGTGAGGTGGTATCTCATTGAGGTTTTTTTTTTTTTTTTTTAAGATTTTATTTATTTATTTGAGAGAGAGAGAATGAGAGAGAGAGATCACATGAGAGGGGGGAGGGTCAGAGGGAGAAGCAGACTCCCTGCCGAGCAGGGAGCCCGATACGGGACTCGATCCAGGGACTCCAGGATCGTGACCTGAGCCAAAGGCAGTCAACCAACTGAGCCACCCAGGCGCCCTCATTGAGGTTTTGATTTGGATTTACCCTGGGGTCATTTCTAAGCTTCTCTGTGGTCACCCCTTTATATTCTCCATCACGTACTCTGTGAATCACAATTCCTCAAGCCCTCTTTCCCCTCCCATCCTTTGGACAAGTTGTTCCCTATGTCTGGAATTCTGTTTTTGCTCTCCTTTGCCTCCTTCGCTCCTCCTCATCCTCCCTCAGGTCTCAGCTCAACTGTCCTTTCCTCCAGGAAGCTCTCCCTGATCCCCTAGGCAGGTCACATGTTCCTGCTCTCCCATCCCAGTCCTGGTCACTCTGGCTCATCACTGTACGGGGACAGTTTTATCTACCTCATCAGACTGTGAGCCCCAGCAGGCGGAGCCTGGGCTGTCTTGGTTACTGTGGGGTCCCGGCATTGCCCAGCACAGGTGGGCACCCAGTCAGAGCTTAGGAAGTGTCAGTCGAGTGGAAGGTTCTTGGCATCCTAACCTACTGTGTTTTCAAGACTATAATCCCGTGCTTTCTACCAGATTTCTCATTCTGATTTTCTTTTCCATCCAGAAAGATCCTCAGCAGGCCCTCAAGGAGCTGGCCAAGATGTGCATCCTGGCTGACTGCACCCTGGTCCTTGCCTGGAGGTGAGACTGAGGCTCCCCACCCAGGTCAGGCTCTATCCCGAGAGTCATTCAGCCTCTCTGCCCCATAGACCTTTCCTTCTCCTGCCATGAACTCCCCATATGAGCCTGATCCAGGCACTGCCTCCCTCTGGGCCTCAATTTCTTCATCTTCATTAAGACCCTTTAAAATAGGGTCTTACTATCTTAGAGGGCTGTGGTTACAAAAGCAGGTGACGTAAATCAAATTGCCAGGACCATACCAGGCACTGATGAGTTAGACATAAAGTCTGTCTGAATAATTAATTCCACATCTAGGTTTCTAAAGATTATTTAGATTGGCTAATTTCTAACTGGAAAAAAAATATCCCTTCCTCACACCATAAAAAAAAAATTAAATCCTGACAAATTATAGACATTAAAAAAAGTGTTCAAGAAATCTTACAGGAGGATATTATAATCTTGGGGTAGGAAAATTCTTCTAAAGCAAGACCCAAAACCCCGAAGCCATAAAGGAAAAGGTTGGCTGATTTGAGAATATTAAAACTCTAAAACTTCTGGGTAGTAAGAGATACTGTAAGTAAAATTAAAAGACAAGTGACAAATTATGAAAAAGTACTTGCTGTGCATATATATATATATATATAAAATAAAGACTTAAAATTTTTTTTTAAGATTTTATTTATTTATTTTGATAGAGACAACGAGAGAGGGAACACAAGCGGGGGGTGGTGGGAAAGGGAGAAGCAGGCTTCCCACGGAGCAGGGAGCCCGATGCGGGACTTGATCCCAGGACCCTGGGATCATGCCCTGAGCCGAAGGCAGACGCCTAATGACTGCGCCACCCAGGCGCCCCAAGACTTAACATTTCTAATTTATATATGTACATATAAGTTATACAGTGTTAATATATTTAAATACTTATATATACACATATTTAAACCTATTTATTATATATTTATCTATGTAAAGAAATTCCCACAGGTCAATAAGAGCCTAAATAAGAGTCTAATTCAGATTGCCAAAACACATGAAAAAAATATCAACCTTATAGCTTATCAAGAAAAAAGTAAATTTTATTTTATTCTATTTTTTTAAGATTTTATTTATTTGAGAGAGAGAGCACGAGTAGGGGGGGGGGGCAGAGGCAGAGGGAGAAGCAGACTCTCTGCTGAGCAGGGAGCCCGATGCGGGGCTTGATCCCAGTACCCTGAGATCATGACCTGAGCTGAAGGCAGACGCTTAACCGACTGAGTCACCCAGGCGCCCGAAAAAAGTAAATTTTAAAAAATGAGGTGCCGTCTTTCTCCCGTAAATTTGGTGAAAACGTCTCAGATGGATAGCATGAAACGGGCACCTGCACGTTTGGTTGGTGGGAGACTTGATTGGCTATTTACACAAAATAGACACCGCTCTTCAATGCAGACGTTCCCGCACCAGGATTAGCCCTGCTTGCGTGTGCAGATGTCCATCCGCGATGACGTGGGCCATCACTGCACATCAGAGGGTGGGAACCAGAGTTGCAGAACCAAACAGTACCATATTTTTATTTATAGACAGAAGGGAGGAAAGGGAGCTGTGTTTCTGAACAGACACGTATGTAGATAAACTAGAAAGGGCTACAAAGGCTCCAGGCCCTGGACAGCGTTGACCTCTGGGGAGGGTATGAGGTCGGCAGTGATGGGGCTGGGGGGGTGGGATTTACTCTCTCCGCTTCTGGCTTTCTTCCGAATATAGACTGGTTAGGCTTTCTTTTGTTAAATAAATGGCATGTTCATGTAGTTCTAAAATCTGAAGGGATATGAAAGCGGTTTGTGTGCATACATCTATACATACGTGTATATGGGATATACACGGCATATTTGTAGGTGGCGACATAGACATATGTGTGTTTGCTGTTCTGTGCCTTGCACTGTCATGTCGTCACCTGGAAGTCTTTTCTTTGCTTTTTTTTTTTTTTTTAAGATTTTATTTGACAAAGAGCGCAAACACAAGCAGGGGGGAGCGGCAGGCAGAGGGAGAGGGAGAAGCCCCGATGCAGGGCTTGATCCCAGGACCCTGGGATCATGACCTGAGCCGAAGGCAGCTGCTTAACCGACTGAGCCTTCCAGGCTCCGCCCCCCCCGAGTTTTTTTTTCTCTATCAGTATAGAGAACAGCCACCTTCTTTTTTTATGGCTGTGTAGTATCCCGATATAGTGTTCACATTTTAAAAAATATTAATTTTTTTAAAGATTTTATTTATTTATTTGAGAGAGAGACCATGAGCGGAGAGAGAGGGAGAAGCAGGCTCCCCGCAGAGCAGGGAGCCCGATGCGGGACTCGATCCCAGGACCCCGGGATCATGACCGAGCAGAAGGCAGACTCTTAATCGACTGAGCCACCCAGGCACCTCTAAAAATATTAATTTTTTAGAGCAGTTTTCAGTTTATAGAGAGTCATCAGGAAGTGCAGAGAGTTGCCACACAGCCTCTCTCCCCCTGAATGTGTTTTCTCCTGTTATTTATATCTTGTATGAATTCGTGTGGTACATTTGTTACAACTCATGAGCCAATATTGATATATATATATTTTTTTGTTTACTTTTATTTATTTATTTATTTATTTATTTATATTTTATAAAAAGATTTTATTTATTTATTTGACAGAGAGAGAGAGAGGGAACACAAGCAGGGGGAACAGCAGAGGGAGAGGGAGAAGCAGGCCTCCTGCAGAGCAAGGAGCCCGATGTGGGGCTCGATCCCAGGACCCCGGGACCATGACCTGAGCCGAAGGCAGACGCTTAACCGACTGAGCCACCCAGGCGCCCCATTTTTGTTTACTTTTAAAGATTTTATTTATTTAAGAGAGAGCGGGGGAGCAGCAGAGGGAGAGGGAAAAGCAGGTACCCCACCGAGCAGGGAGCCAGATGCGAGACTCGATCCCAGGACTCTGGGATCATGACCTGAACCGAAGGCAGATGCTTAACCAACTGAGCCACCCAGGCACCCCATCCAGTATCGATATATTAACCAAAGCCCATAGCTTACATCAGGGTTCACGCTCTGTGTTGTACATTTTGTGGGTTGGTATGTGTCCATAATTACTGTACCATACAGAATAGTTGCACTGCCCTAAAGATTCCCCTGTGCTCTACTCATTTCATTCCTCCCACCCCCAAACCCCTCATCCTTTTAGTCTCCATAGTTTTGCCTTTTTCAGGATATCATATAGTTGGAATATACATATATATAGTATAGAATACGAGTATTGTCCTCGTGTGTAGGAAAAAAACCAACCCAGTTCTTCCCTAATGTGGGTCTTTTTCCTGTGTTGCTTTTACTACTCATACAAAACACTTCACTTCTGGCCACCAGATGTGTCAAGCTTTTTCCCCACGCCCAGCCGTTCTCTGCAACACCCGCTGGGTGTCCTACGGTTTAACGCCAGTTCTGACGCCGTCTGCCCAGAGATGGCATCGGATCCCATAGGTGAAGGGCTCAGTCCAAGATCGCCCCCGACTTCAGTCGCCTGTCACAAGCCCAGCTTGTATTTCTGACCAGCCCGCTTCCAGGGACCCCCACCCCCACCCCCCGCCTCGGGTTCGGTTTGCTAGAGTGGCTCACAGAACTCAGGGTAACACATTTATTGGTTTAGTAAAGAATTTGTTAAAAGGTAAGAATCAACATCAAGATGGTGAGAGACATAGGATGAGATGTACAGAAGGGTCCTGAGCGCAGGAGCTTCTGTCCCTGTGGAATTGGGGTGCGTGACCCTCCCCGTGTTGACGTGTTTGCCCATCTGGAAGCTCTGAACCCCCTGGTATTGGGATTTTATGGCACAGTCAACTGTTAGTCCATTTCCAGCCCCTACATGGGTGGGGCTGAAAATCCCAAGCTTCTGATCAGTTCTGGTGACCAGCCCCCATCCAGCTCCCATCCAGGAGCCCACCCAGAGTCATCTCAATAGAACAGATATGGGGACGCCTGGGTGGCTCAGTTGGTTAAGCATCTGTCTTCAGCTCAGGTCGTGATTCTGTGGTCCTGGGATTGAGTCTTGCATTGGGCTCCCTGCTCAGCGGGGAGTCTGCTTCTCCCTCTTCCCCTACCCCAGCCACTCTCTCTCTCAAATAAATAAAATCTTTAAAAAAAAAAAAAAATAGAACAAAGATGCTCCTACTGCTCTTTTCACTGAGGAATGTACAAGGGTCTCTGGAGCTCTGTGCTGGGTACCAGCGGCAGAGACCGTAGAAGTTTCTTCTTACCTCACGGAAGCCTTTTCAGATTGGCTTCTCTCACTTAGCAATATGCTTCTAAGGTTCCTCCATGCCTTCTCATGGTTTGGTAGCTCACTTCTTACTGCTGAATATCCCATTGTCTGGATGCACATTCTTTCCCAGCTGTGTAATATTCCATCAGGCAGCCAGGCCACGTCACGACCTTGAACTCACGACCCCGAGAGATCAAGAGTCGCATACTCTACCAGTGGAGCCAGCCGAGCACCCCCGTCTTAGTTGTATATTAAAACAAAAGCAAGTGTAAACATTACTCTGTTTTGTGGGAAGTAGCGTCATGTAAAGTTAAGGGTGCTGTTTCTCCTAGCCAGCTGTGTAATTTTGGGCAAGTGACTCCACCCCGCTGGTCTGCTTCCCCCTCTGTATAATGGTTTGAAAATAATAAGTGCCTTATAGGAGCTCTCGGTTCTGGAAGCTTCTGAGCATAATGAGTTAGAGCAGCGCCTGGCATGCAGCTAGGCCCCCACAAGAGGGAATGTTTCCTATGTCTTTACATTCCAAATCATGGAATGTTTTGCAACCGTTAAATAAAAGAGGTCAAGCTCCTTCTGCTGACATGGAAGGACATCCTGCTTATATTGCAGAGTGCAAAAATGAAAGGAAATTCTAGAACCAGACACAGCGTGCTAACCTGAGGGTCCTGAACAAATTATTAAGAACCATAACAATAATCCTGCTGCAGTGAAAAGCCGCAAAGCCCATTTAACAAGGAAAAAAAAGGGGCGCCTGGGTGGCTCAGTTGGTTGGGCGGCTGCCTTGGGCTCAGGTCATGATCCTGGAGTCCCTGGATCGAGTCCCGCATCGGGCTCCCTGCTCGGCAGGGAGTCTGCTTCTCCCTCTGACCCTCCCCCCTCTCATGTGCTCTCTGTCATTCTCTCTCAAATAAATAAATAAAATCTTAAAAAAAATAAAAAAAATAAAAAATAAACAAGGAAAAAAAATAGAATTAGAAAAATGAATGTTTCTTTCAAGAATATGAACCGTCACTTAATCAAAAAAACACTGCTTATTAGCTAGGATCTGAAGGCCAAGATGCCTCAACCCTGAATCCTTTATTTACTTCGACTCAACTCACTCTTCACAAGTTCCCCAAACAAAAAAGGCCAGCTTCTTCCCAGCGCCAATAAACTTGAGTTACTTTCTTCCACACACAGATAGAGCCTTTTTAAGATTTGGTTATGTCACCTACCTCTGAAGCAGTCCGTTACATGTCAGAAGAACCCATGCCTGATGTGAAAATTAATGGCGATCATCAGGTCATGTTAGCTGCTATAAGATTCAGCAGTCAGCTCGCCCGCCTGCCCGCCCGCCCGCCCGCAGCCTTTCTCTCGAAGGCGTGCTAGATTAAAAACCGACAGTGGGAACTGAATGCCTCCTAAATTTGTCTTCCTGGGGTTGGGAAAAGAATAACAGTGTTTCTGGTTTTTTCTCCTTCTCAAACTCCACATACCCACTTTGCTTCCAGAATAGCTCACATTTCTTAAACAGGTCTCTGAGCCCCCAGCACCGTTCTGAGCGCTTGGAGCCAGTTCTACCATCCGCTCCACTTTACAGATGAGGAGACTGAGGCCCGGAGAGAGAAAATCACTGGCCGCGGGGTCACTCAGGTGGAAAGGGGGAACCTAAAGCCAATGGGTCAGGCTCTCAAACTCTGCCCCTTAGCCAGCAAAGGTGCGCCTGGCCTGGGTTATCACCAGGGGACATTTAGAGGAGCAAAGTTTATTTTTTTCTCTATATTAGAGTTAGCGTCATAATGAACTGAATCTAAAACATGTCCCCCTCCCCCTGGCTGACCCGAATGTTCTCACCCCAGCCCTGAGGAGGCCGGGCGGTACCTGGAGACCTACAAGGCCTATGAGCAGAAGCCGGCGGACCTCCTGATGGAGAAGCTGGAGCAGGACTTCGTCTCCCGGGTGAGGGCACCGCACCTCCCCGCCTGGGCCTCCCCCAACTCCTTCCTGGGGCTTGAATCCAGCTTCTCCCCATCCCACCCTCAGCTCCCTCTCCCCTTTCTCACTCACACGGCAGCCAGAGGGGTCTTCCTAAGCATAAACTTCATTCTGCCCTCCCCAGCTCAAAACCCTCCCATGGCTCCCCAGTGTCTTCAGGGAAAGCCTGGCCTTCTCACCACACTCTACAAGGCCCTGCCTATTCTGCCCAGCAGCCCCGTCCGCCCCTGGCCTCGGATTCTGTCACTTCTCCCAGACCTGGCTCACTCCTCTAAGCTTGTGCCTTTTTGTTCCCTCTGCCCGACTACCCACCTAATCCCATCTTTCACATCTCAGCTCTGATGCCTCCTTCTCCAGGAAGCCCTCCCTGATCCCCAGGCCAGGTCTAGTGCCCCTGCTGGGGTGCCCCCCCCGCCCTGCCCATGTGGGTCACCACTGTCAGGAGCTGATCTGTCTCCCACACTGGACTGGGAACCCCAGGAGGGCCGGGCCGGGCTTCGTCTCTATTGTGTCCCCAGCACCACGCAGCACTCAGTGGGTGGTCAGGGAGTACTGGCTGAAGGAAGTGTTTAACCTGGGCTCCAACGACTGAGTAATGGTGGACATCCACCACCACCCCTGAGGTGGGTACTATGAGGGCCCCCCACTAGCCTGAAAAGAGGCCCAGAGGGGTCAGTTCCCATGCCCAGGCCTCACAGGAAGTAAGCAATGGGCCCTGGTTTTGAACTCAGAGCCTGTGGTCTTCCCCTGGGCAGAACAACTCAGGAGAAATGGCATTTATCTTCTCATCATGTGACTGACACCCTCTCACCTAGTTGGGGACCACTCTGAGATGAACTTATTTATTTATTTAAATATTTTATTTATTTGAGAGAGCGAGCACAGTGGGGGGAGGAGCAAGAGGCAGAAGGAGAAGCAGGCTCTGTGATGTGGGGCTCAATCCCAGGACCCTGGGATCATGACCTGAGCCGAAGGCAGACACTTAACTGAGCCACCCAGGCACCCTACTAAGATGAACTTTTAATCAAAGAAAAAGGCCATTTATTGAGCATCTCCTGCATGCAGGCAGTCTGGGGACACAGTGGTGACCCAGTGCTGCCCTGCGGGCTCACTCGCAGTCATTTCTCTTATGATGCATCTCTGCCTTCTCCTCCCCTTCCAGGTGACTGAATGCCTGACCACAGTGAAGTCAGTCAGTAAAACAGACAGCCAGACCCTTCTGACTACTTTTGGGGTAAGGAATGATTCCCTTATCCCAATGGCATTTTGAAACCCTTGCCTTTTCAAGGAACCCCCACCCCACACACACCTGTTTCCTTCCACCTCACTGCCCCCTTCTCCCCATCCTTCCTGCCTCCCCTGCCCTCCCACAGGACCTCACCTCCTTCCAGGGATCTCTTAGACCCCTGATCAGCTGGGGCAGGGTAGTCTCGTGCTCCCCATCTCTGACCCTTCACTCCCACCTTCCTCAGTCTCTGGAACAGCTTGTGGCCGCATCGCGGGAAGATCTGGCTTTGTGCCCGGGCCTGGGACCCCAGAAGGTAAGAGCTGTGGAAATGGGCTTGAGGGGCCAGGGACAGGAGGAAGCACCAAATAAATGGGACCTCAGATCCCAAAGCTCTAACAAGGTTTTGGAAGGCCCACAGTGCTTCTCCTACAGCTGAGGAAGACCGAGGCCCAGGGAAGGTGGGGAACAGCCCAAACTCACACAGCAAGTCTGGGACAGATTCAAGATCCGGCTTTCTCTCCTGGCCCCCAGAGCCCTGTTTGGTTGAGAGGGAAAGAAGCAAAGCCTACTGCGGATATAGCAAACAGATGGCTCATTTAATGACCCGCCCCTCCTTTCTTTCTTGCTCTCACCCAGGCCCGGAGGCTGTTTGATGTCCTACACGAGCCCTTCTTGAAAGTGCCCCGATGACCGCAGCTGGGAAGAAGGCCCTCGGTGTAATAATAAAGCCCGTTTTCTGGCTCAGGCTGCTGCTGGCATGCTGGGGCAGTCACCGGGAGCGGGGGTGGGTTGGGGGTGGGGGAGTCCTCTGCGCTCGCTCTCTGCTGGCCCAGGCGGTCACCTCCAGCTTTTCTTCACTGCAGCCCTCAGTTTCCCTGGAGGAGACTACACAGGATCCTGCTGTAGCTTCTTCCGCTTCTTCTCCCATCCTGCGGGAGCCACCTCCTCCCCCGACTCCAGACTCAGCGGCGGCTCTGGCATCTCGTCCTGGGATGCCGTCTCTGGCACCCCACTCCCCTGGCGGCCCCGCTTCTTCCTCTTCTTGGTGGGCGCCAGATCTGCCCTGGCCTCAGGCTCCCCCTCATCTGGCAGCTGCAGCTCCAGCACCTCCCCCTGTGGGTCACTCATCTCGGCCCTTGGCTCCGTTGCTTTGTGGCACCGTTCTTTCTTCTTCTTCTTGGCGGATGGCTGCGGCTCAAGGTCCCCTGGTGGCTCAGGCTCCACCTGAGTCTCCCCTACCTCTGCCCCCGGCTCCCCCGCCGCATTTTGCCATTTCTCTGTCTTCCTCCTCTTTTTGGTGGACGCCAGAGCTGCCTCAGCCTGAGGCTCAACTTCGTGTGGTAGTTCAGGCTCCATCACCCACCCTGGGAGCTCCAGAGGGCCCATCTCTGGCTCTATCGCCTCGGTCCCTGGCTCCATCATTACTTCGTACCCCTTTTCTTTTTTCTTCTTCTTGGAGGATGGCAGCGGGTTGGCTTCCTCCCGTGGCCCCAGCTGCAGTGGAGACTCGGCCGGCATCCCTTCCCCTGGCTCCCTCCCTTCTGTCCCCTTCTGCCTCTTCCTCTTCCTGGTGGGAGAGAAGACTGTCGCTTCCAGAGGCTCCCTTTTAATTGTGAGTTCCGGCTCCGCCGGCTTTTCTTCAGGCGCTGGTGTCTGCTCTTCTGGTTCGACCGTTTCTGCCCCTTTGGGCTTCTTTTTCTTCTTGGTGGTGGACAGAAATGGTGCCCCCGGGGGCTCCGACATCTCAGCCATGGGTTCTGCTGCTACGGGCTCCATCACCTCTAGTTGTTTTAGCTCCTGTTTTTTTTTCTTCTTCCCCACATCCACCCCTGGGGACCCCAAAGCTGCGTCCACCTCCAGGGCCCCAAGCCCATGCACCGCCTCCTGGGGAACTGAGGCCTCTGGTATATGGCTCTTCTTCTTCCTCTTCCTTGAGGCTGGTGACTTCAGTGCCAAGACTGATCCAGGCCCTGTTACCGGGAGGCTACCTCCAAAGGCACAGAACCGAGGCCTCAGGCCAGGGGGGATCTGTGGTGGGGGGCTTGCTGGGATGGGCTGCAGCAGGGTCCCGGAGGGGGATTCTTGGGGACCGTCAAAGATCCTTAGGCTGCCCTGGGGGGCTGGTGCACAGGTGAGTCCGCCTCCCGCTTCCCCTGAGGGAGCCAGCAGGATTGCTTCTCCAGCCTGGGGGCCGCTGCTTCTGAGGACCCGGTAGCGGTGCCGCTTGCCCGCCAACTTGCCCTTCACAATCCGGGAGCCCAAGAGAGGCACTAGCCGCCCATTGAGGCTGAAAGGAGAAAGCAGAAGGCAGAAGCTTCATCAGATTCCAATGGTGAAAGGGAGGAAAGGAGCTGAGAAACAGCATTTTTTAAAAAAGGTTTATTCATCCATTTGAGACAGAGGAAGCACCAGCATGGGAGAGGGGCAGAGGGAGAGGGAGAAGCCAACTCCTGCTGAGTGGGGAGCCAGATGCCGGGCTTGATCCCAGGACCCTGAGATCATGACCTGAGCCAAGATCAGACTCTTAACCAAATGAGCTACCCAGGCGCCCTGAATGCCTGAGGAAAGCCCCTCTAAATTCCACTCAAATTCAGCCACTGCGGTGGGGCGTATTCCCCAGGAGGTGGCCTGGGACCACTCACCAGTCTGGGGCGAAGTCTATAGGAGCCTGGATAAACCACAGTTCCGTATCTGGATCCCTTAACACCTCCAAAGAGAAACGAGTCGGCTCTGAAGCTGGGGACGTCGCGGTAAAGTTGGGGGGACAGGAGAACAGAGCAGCACCTGCAGAAGAGGAAACGGGAGCCTGCTGACACTTCCCCGCGGATCCAATCCTCCAGGAGGATTTTAATTGTCTCGGCCCATTGGTCTCGGCCTCCTGAGCGCCTCAATCCCCTCACCCGGCCTCTTCTCTCCTGCCTGTTCCCCAGAGGCACCCCAATCTCCACCGAGCCAATTCCTGGGGGCGCCCTTCCCTCCACCGGTAGTTTCCCCCACCCCATACCCTCCCTCAGACCGAAGTCCCTTCCTCGCGGGAAATACTCTCTCCGCAGGTCCTGTCTCTGGGAACGTCCGTCTTTCCGTCCGCATGCCCCCGGGGGCCCCTTTCCCCTCCAGGCAGCCAACTCTTTGCACCCCGCCAGCCCGCCCTGATGCCACTCACCGCCGGACGGGGTCCCCGCCATGCCGGGACCCAAGCCTCCCTCAGACCTAGCCGCCAAGAGCCGGGGAGCGGCGCTGCTGACCACGTGGAACCGGGGGGGTGGGGCTTCATCCGGGAGCGCCCATGTGGTGCGGGAGCGCGGGGGTGTCGCTCAGGGCCCGCTCGCTCTACGAGCAGAACTGGGGAGAATTTCCACTTGTGCAGAGCAGATAACCCAGGAAGACGTCTTTTCCCGAAAATGTGTTCCCCAAAGCAGCTGCTTGGCTGCTTGGCAGGAGTTAGAGCCTCACCGGGTCCCTGCGGGTATCCCCCCCAATCTCCCAGACATTATTTGCTCCAACGTCGCCTTAAAGGGGCAGCCACATTGGTAGCTCCCAACTCTTAAAGAGACAGGAAGCTCGAGTGGTCTGAGATTCTTAAAGAGACAGGTAAGAGTCTAGGTTGGCAGGGCCGTGCTTTCAGTGTTACAATCCCTTCTTGGGAGGCCCAGATGCCTGGGAAATTCAGAACTTGAGTGGGACAAGTGGGAAAATGGAGAAATGGGATAATTCCTCCGGAGGGCGTGAAGTACCAGCTTAGGGGCGGGGCTTCTGAACTCCTAGGGAGCGGGAAACGTTGGGGGAGGAGCCTGTGGGCCTCGGGGCGGGGCCTCCAGACTCGAGCTAAACACGCGTGGGGCGGTGCGGGCTAGGGGCGGGGTTTGTGGACCAAATGAGACAGATAGATCCCCCCGAGGACTTAGTCTAGTGCGTGGGGGACATTCCCGAAGGCTTTGAGGATGGGAGAGGGAGAAGAAGGCTTGATCAGTTCCCTTTCTCCGCCGGGGTGAGGGGGGCGCGTGTAAACAGCGGCACGTGGACACAGATTTGGGGTTCGCGTCCACGCCCCTTTCCACAGAGACCGCACCACTTGGGACAGCGGGCGGAGCCGCGGGACGGCGGCTAGGCAGGGTGACCCGACTGCATTCCTGGCCGGTGTGTCAGCGCCACTTCCCGCCCCCTCTGCCGTGATTTCGGATCCTATTCGAGAATTGGGGCGTCCCCGTTTCTCAGGGTGTGAGCGGCTACCCAGAGCGGAAAGAGGGTCAGGGGAAGGGGACGCGTTCCTTCAGCCGGGGATCACCAGGCAGTTCCCCAGCGTGGGCGAGACACCCGGGCGCCGCCCCTGCGGGCTCCGAACTACAATTCCCAGAGGACGCGAGGAGGGGAGCCGCCCGACGTCCATCGCGGAAGCTGCTGGGGATTGTAGTCCCAGCCTACGACTTTGGACTCAGTTGCTGGGAAAATCTGTAAAGATCCAACCCATCCTTTTTACCGACGGGGAGATCGAGGCTCAGAGACTCGAGGGGATACTGATTTAGCGAGGCTCTCTTCTCGCCTTAGGGGCAGGGCATGTGAGTCTTCCCCAGCCTCTAACCTTCTACCCTTTTGGTGGCGTCCACATCTTTCTAGAAGGGGGAAACTAAGCCTGGAGGGATGGGGCAGGGATTCAGGAGGCTGTCTCCCTCAGTCACCGCGAGGTTAAAGTCGATTCTGTCTACGTGGTCCGGTCGCCCTCGGCTTCCGGACCTCGCCCTTTCTGTCTGTGAAATGGACTTTGGGTGATTCCCAATGGGAACGTCTCAGGCTGCGTACTGCCCCTCCAGGACTACAAGTCCCAAGGTGCTCGAGGCGACCCCTACTCCCCCTCCCCTCCGGGACCCGCCTCCCTCCAGCCGGAGTCACGTCGTCTAACCTGTTCCCGGCGCCTGCCCCGCCCCGTCCTGCGCTCCCCGCAGCAGGAGCCGGAGCCGGAGGAAGTCCCCCGGTGCCAGGATCTCCCCGGGATCCGTGAGTTCCACCCCCCTGGGGTCCAGCGGCTCTGGAGGAGGCCGACACCGCGTCCCTGGGAGGGGACTCGGACGCCGAGTCCCAGGGTGGAATTGGGGGTGCGCAGATGCCAGGGTCCTTCGAAGGAAAGAACTCATATTTACTGGGCAAAAGTAAAGGGAACTCTGATGCCTGAGTTCTTGGGATGGAGGGCTCGGACGCCATGGTCCCGGGGAGACGCTGGAGCTGGGACTCCTGAATCCCACGAATTGGGTGTTCTCAGAAGCCTGAGTCTTTGAGGAGAATTGGGGTATCAGATGCCTGAGTCCCGGGTAGAAATGACAAGACTCGGACTGATGGGGCTCTAGAAAGGGCGGCCATCCCTGACGCCCTCCAGCTGCTTTCTCCACCGAGCCTCTAGGTCTCGAGGCAGAATTAGGAGTGGGATGGGGATAGTGGAACTCGGGGCCCTGAAATGTAGCAGGACAAGCCCCCGAGGTCCCTCTGGAGGCTGGGTTCCGGCGCTCCCTACGCTTTCCGGCTCTGGGGTGGGGGCCGGGGGAGGGGGTACCACGGCAGCTCTCCAACCTGCGTGCGGCTGCGAGATCCCCAACATATCATTAACTGGGGCGTCAGACCTGCCTAACCAGAGGAGGGACCTCCACCCCAGGGCGCCCCCTCGTGGGGGCGGGAGCCTCCCATTACCCCTTGGAGGTGGGAGATACTTGGGGTTTGCAGGGGGTTCTAGAACCCAGGGCAGAATTCCAGAAGGTGGGATTGGATTCTGGGAGGCTTGCATGGCTGGGCACTACACAGGCACGACAGAGAGGACAGGGGTAAACTGAGGCTAAGAGGTCACACAGGTAGAGTTGATTAGCGTTTGGCCCCTTCTGAGCAGCTGTCTCGGATAGCAGAGCTGATCAGAGTTTGGCTTCCTCTTTCTTCTGCAGCTGTCTGGGGGACGGGATTCCATCCATTCCCACCAGATTTTCTGACTAACCTCCCCCACTCCTAGGGCTCCACGCCCTGACCCTGAGGTGAGAAATGTCACCTCCACCCCCATCTGTCTGACCTGAGGTACTGTGGGAGATAAGCGAGGGATAGAGGCTAATTCTGGAGGTGTGTGTCTGTCCTTGAAGCGGGGGAGGGCAGGGACTGGCTGTCTCCCCCTTCTCTCCACCCCCATGCGTCATGTGAGGGGATTGAACAAGGGGGTGGGGAAGGCAGGGGGTTCTGATGAGAGAGGGAAGAACTTCCTAATTGTCTGGGCTTGAAGGGCATTCGGTGATAGCCTGAGATGAAATTAAAAATAATAACCAACCATGGCTGCCAAGACAGAGCTCACAGCGTGCCAGGCTCAGCGCTGGTAGGTAGATGGTTCCCACTGTCTACAGAGGTCTCAGGCAACTGCCCAAAGGTGGCTTGCTGACTCCACCCCAGGCAATGACTTCTCTCTACTCCACTGGGGAAACTAAGGTTGGAGAGCCCACACCCTGGGCTTTTGCCACCTTCTCTGTGGGATCTTTCAGGGCACATGTACCCCTCTGCCAGAATTTTTGGGCATGACCACGAGCCAGAACTCACTAATGTACAGGGAGAATTTAGGGTTTAGGAAGCTGAGACTCCAGAGGTCAAAACCCAGGGCTTTTAGACTCAGAAAGAGTTGAAAGGGCTCTTTTGGGGAAAAAACAAGATTCCTCTGGGTCTTGAGCCCTCACTGTGTGGTAGATCCTATGTTATCTTAAAGAACAGCCAAGGAAGGTCAGTAATTAAGAATCCTATGTGTGAACTTTATTTGGTGCCCTACGTTGTTCTAAACACTGTACATAAGTTATGTCACTCAAACCTCACACCCTTCTGAGGAGAAGGTACTAATTCTCCCATCATACACACCAGGAAACTGAGGCACAGAGAAACTATATAACCAGGGTAGAGACTTAGAGAGGGGGAAAGCCCTAGCTTGTTCCACAGTCGTCCACAGAGGGGAAAACCAAGTCCCGGAGAGGGTGGGGTCTCTTCCAGCGTCAGTCTGTCCGGACAGAAATGTAGGAGTCCAACCCGGGTATTCCCAGCCTAGCCTGGTGCTCTGTCTCGGTTCCCACTGGGGATGATGATTCCTCCAGGAAGCCCCCGGGATTTTTAACCCCGAAGAACTTGCTTGGCCTGGCCGTGTGCACGAGTCCGGGGGACCGAGAGTTAGGGGTGGAGGGGAAGGGGAGGAATGGGAGCTGGGGTTAGAGGGTACCCAGGGGTGGACTAGAGCCCGCAGGAGGGGGAGCGGGAGCTGGAGGTGCAGGGCTGAGGCCTGGGAACGGAGGCGCGGTCCGCGCCGCCCCTGCGCCCCGCCCTTGCGCCCCGCCCGGCCCCGCTCCCCTGCCGCGGGAGGTGAGGCACCTGCCCAGGCCCGCAGCGCATTCCCGGGGTCTGAGCTCAGGCGCTGTCCGCCCGTGGGCCGTGACCCGGAGCGCCCCCTCGTGGCCCCGACAACCCCTCTGCCCGCGCCAGCCCTGGGAGGGCCCCACGCCCAGCCTTGGCATTTCCTTAGAGCCAGAAGATGTCAGCGTGGGATCGGAGAGTCTTAGAAATTTGGGAACCCTGAAATCCCCCGAAAGAACATCTCGCTGCCAGAATGCTGGCACCGGAGGCTGCATAGAATTGTTCGTTTTCCTATTTTAACAGACGCAGAGTGTTTCCTGTGTATCTGAGCTTCTAAAAGCCCCGAGTTCTGATTCCTGGAGTCCATACTTTCTGAGGCCTGAATTCTCAGAGCCTTAATTCCTCTTGCACCTTCTGGCCAGTTGGATCCTCACTATAGTCCATAGCTTCGTTTTACAGATCAAGAGGCACTCTTGTCAGGGTCAGTGGTGCCACCAGATTTGAACCCTGGAAGTCTGGCTCCTTACTTGTGATCTTACCCACTCCCCTGACCGTGCATTCAGCTAGACTTTTAGGGCAGCGGAATCCTGGGATAGATAGAACATGGTGCAGGAAGATGGAGAAATCGAAGCTAGCAAAACTGGAGAATTCTAGAATGTTCCAAAGATAGAATCTTGGACTCAGAACTTTTGGACAGGAGACTCTCAAGCTGAGAGTTTTAGGCTCTGTAGAGCTTTAATAACAACCTCAAAGTCCTTAAAATTTCAGAATCTAGGCCTCTGAGCGATTGAAGAGGCCTCTTAGAATTGCTGATTTGCCTCCTCCTTTCACTGTTGGGGAAACTGAGGCCCGAGGAGTGAATGGGACTTGTTGCCCAAGGTCACATGCTCCCAGCACACCCAAATGAACCACCAGCCCCAACAGGTTCTGTTCCGAGGCTTCCCAGACAGAGGCCAGAATCAGCATGTCCCAGGCTGCCCCGCTGCCCACGCCTGCACCTCCAAAGCTAAGCGGTTGGTGCAGCCTGGGGAGGTGGCCGAGGTGGCGGGCGTGGTGGCTACCATGGGGATGGGGATGGTGCTGGCTTGACTGGTTCCTTGTGGCCTGGCTCCTTCCCACTGAGCCAGTGACCACAGCAGCCCAGCCACCCCCAGCCACCTCCCTGTTCTTCCTGTGAACACTGGGTCCCCATGAACAAGGTCGACTCTGGGGAGAGGAAGCTGAGTGGTCCCTGCCCTCTGGGACTCTTCCAAGTCTGGTCGAGGTGACCTAGACTAACAAGTTGGATCCAGGTGTGAAACCTAATACTGCCGACTCCTTGCAAGCTGATCTTGAACAAATAGTTCTTAGCCCCATTTTTTTGCCTGCTACTGTGACTTTGACCATTAAATGTGGTATCGGATGCAAGCCTTTGGCACAGTTCTAGGAGGCCGTGGCCCCTCAGTTAATAGTTGTTATCATTATCCCCTCAAGCAACTATCACAGGCACACAGTAGGCAGCACAATTATTATTTTAAAAAATATATCCCTAGTGGGGCCCCTGGGTGGCTCAGTCAGTTAAGCATCTGCCTTTGGCTCAGGTCATGATCCCAGTGGTCCCGGGGTCGAGTGCTAAGTCGGCCTCCCTGCTTGGCAGCCTGCTTCTCCCTCTGCTTCTGCTGCTCCCCCTGCTTGTGCGCACGTGTGCTCGCTCTCTCTCTCTAAAAAATACATAAAATCTTCAAAAAAATTAAAAGATCCCTAACATAAAAGAAATGATATCCCTAACATCTAGCATAGGGTCTCCTGGCCCTAGTAGGCACTCAGTAGTTGATAGTTACTTTTGCCTCCTTTGTTCCCCCAAATGCCTGGCACACAGTAGGTAATCAGTGCATAATTGTTGAAGGAGTGATTCAAGGCTTATTAGGACTGACCTAGAAAGACGGACAAGGAGCTACGTAAAGAGAGTGAATTGTCCAGAGGCATCCAGGAGGATTTGAAGGAGTGGGCATTTTCCAGCCAGGGAAGCGGAGGGGCATAGTGCTTCCACTGGAAGGAGCTAGGAGAGTCAAGGCTCTGTCTGTCTGCTCTACGACCCCTGGTTCCCTGGAGGCGGGGTCTGAGAAGGCTTCCCACCCACCCACCCACACACCTCCGCAGGCGCCCCGCTTCCGCCGGCACCATGGACAGCGAGGCATTCCAGAGCACGAGGGACCTTCTGGACCTGAACTTCCAGTGTGAGCTGGGGTAGGGGGCGGGGCTTGCCCCGGAGAGGCCCTCAAGGGTAGAGGCGGGGCGCTGCCCGGAGGCCCGGGTCCTTACCGCTACTCCCACCTGCCCAGCTCTGGCCATGAAGCACATGGACCTGAAGCAGATGGAGCTGGACACAGCGGCGGCCAAGGTGGACGAACTGACCAAACAGCTGGAGTCGCTGTGGTCAGACTCGCCCACGCCTCCCGGCTCACAGGCTGGAGCCCCACCTAGGGTGAGCCTACTCGCCTCGGTCCCCACCGTGGCCCCCAAAGCCAGCTTCTTTCTGCCTGGGGTTCTGCCCCATTGGGTTGTACAGGCCGTGGGCTATTTAAGAGCACTTGAAAGAGGGGACCAGTATAAATGGACATCTCACAGGACCCTTGGAAGAAAAGGGTCTTTTTCTAAGAGGCAGAAGGACACCGTACCGGCTAGCCTCAGCCCTGATTTCAGGGCTGCCTTACCAGTACCGCTCACCAGGGCTCCCTATGCCTGACTCTCCGCCCCGGTCCAACTCCCCTAGGTTAATTTCCGATGACCTCTTTTGATCTACTAACCCACCTCCTAATGTCTCCTTTGACCCCTCAATGTCCCGGCCTCCCCACAGTTGTCCCGGTACAGCTCCAGCCCGGTCCCCGAGCCCTTCAGCAGCCGCGGGTCTCCCCGGAAGGTGGCCACCGACGGTGCAGACACCTCGTTCGGACGCTCCGAGAGCGCCCCGGCTTTGCACCCCTACAGCCCGCTGTCCCCTAAAGGCCGGCCCTCGTCACCGCGCACCCCGCTCTACCTGCAGCCGGATTCCTACGGCAGCCTGGACCGCGCGCCCTCGCCCCGGCCCCGCCCCTTCGATGGCACAGGCAGTTCCCTCGGCCGTGCGCCCTCCCCGCGGCCCGGATCGGGCCCGCTCCGCCAGCAGGGTCCCCCCACGCCCTTCGACTTCCTGGGCCGCGCTGGTTCCCCGCGGGGCAGCCCCCTGGCCGAGGGGCCCCAGGCCTTCTTCCCCGAGCGCGGGCCCTCGCCACGCCCCCAGACTTCAGCCTACGATGCGCCAGTGGCCTTTGGGAGCCCCCTCCTGGGCGCGGGCGGTAGCGCTTTCGCCCCACCTCTGCGCGCTCAAGGTGAACGAGGGGGCCTCCTTTGGGGGGGTGGGAAGGATGCAGGCCTGGGACCAGTCTCCCGGTACATCCCGATTCGCCACCTCTCCCTAGACGACTTAACGCTGCGCCGGCGGCCCCCCAAAGCCTGGAATGAGTCTGACCTGGACGTGGCATACGAGAAGAAACCTTCACAGACAGCGAGCTACGAACGTGAGTGGTAGGAGGCTGGGGGCGGGGGGGGGGGGGAGCCAGGAGAGGCAGCCCCCAGACCCTAATGATTCCCGCCTCGCAGGCCTGGACGTCTTCTCGCGGCCTGCTTCGCCAGGCCTGCAGCTGTTACCCTGGAGAGAGAGCAGCCTGGATGGGCTGGGGGCCACCAGCAAGGTGAGGGGTGGCTGGGGAGGAGGCTGGTGGGCAGGGGCCGGCAGTGCGGTCAGGACCACCTCCCATTCCTGGCTGCACCCCCAGTCTCCGTGCCCTCCACCCCAGGCTCTTCCTTTTTTATCCTAGATTTCCACCCCCTCCCTGACTCCCTTTGCCTCACTCCCTCTGGTTTCCCTCACCTTCTCTCCCTTCTTGACCTTTTGTCCTTACCTCCTTCCCCCTCCTCCTTTATCATTCCCTCTGCCTAACTTCCTCCCACCTGAGCCCCTTCTTTCCTCCTTCCCTCTTTCTCCCCCAGGACAACCTCACCAGCGCCACTCTGCCCCGCAATTACAAGGTCTCGCCTCTGGCCAACGACAGGCGATCTGATGTGGGCAGCTACCGCAGATCGCTGGGCTCCGCGGGGCCATCAGGCACTTTGCCCCGCAGCTGGCAGCCTGTCAGCCGCATCCCCATGCCCCCTTCCAGCCCCCAGCCCCGCGGTGCCCCGCGCCAGCGCCCCATCCCCCTCAGCATGATATTCAAGCTGCAGAATGCCTTCTGGGAGCATGGGGCCAGCAGGGCCATGCTCCCTGGCTCCCCCATCTTCTCCCGAGCACCACCACCTAAGCTGCCTCCCCAGCCCCAGGCACCTCCTCAGCCCCAGCTGCCCCCTCAGCCCCAGCTTCCTCCCCAGCTTCAACCCCCTGCCCCGCAACCTCCCCAACAGACTTGGCCCCCTGTGAGCGAAGGTGAGTCAGCACTGGGGGGCCCAGAGGGCTGCTTAGAGGGAGGACAAATGGCTGGGGACCAGAACAGCTGGGGGAGCCATCACAGCCAGACATTGTCCCTGTAGAGAGCAAGGCTACAGGAGCTTGGGAATTTGCTCAGGAGCTAGGTATAGCACGGTGGTTAAGCATGGACCCTGAATCAGACTGCCTGGCTCCATGCTGTGTGACCTTGGACAAGTCACTTAACCTCTCTGGACCTCAGTTTCCTTGAGTGTAAAAGGTGATAGAGCCCGTCTTACTGATTATGGTATTAGATTATTTAATCCATATAAAGTCGTTGAAGTAGGGTCCGACGTGTAGGAAGATCTCAATAGCTATTATATTGGTTATAACAATTATTAATATGTTTGTGTGCGTGAGACCAGCACAGGGCCTAGAGTTAAAACAAAATGGGTTTTGAGCCCCTCTCCACCGCTGACTTGCTGTATGACTCAGGATAAATTAGCTAACCTATCTGAACTTCTGTTTTGTCATCTGTGAAAAGAGATTAATAATATCTACCTCATAGATTGTGAGGAACATTCAATGAAATAACTTGTGTAGAGAGTGATCATTACTGTTTTTACCTGCTTTAGAAGCTCTGATAGAGAGAAATAAGACCAAGAGACCATCAGGCACCAGGACTCTAGTCCCAGCAAGAGTATTCTTTTTTTTTTTTTAAGATTTTATTTATTTATTTGATAGAGACACAGTGAGAGAGGGAACACAAGCAGGGGGAGTGGGAGAGGGAGAAGCAGGCTTCCTGCTGAGCAGGGAGCCCGATGTGGGGCTCGATCCCAGAAGCCTGGGATCATGACCTGAGCCGAAGGCAGGTGCTTAACGACTGAGCCACCCAGGCGCCCCCCAGCAAGAGTATTCTGCCTGAGAGGGTAGGCAAGGAAGTTCTTAGAATCTCAGCAAGTGGGGCACCTGGGTGGCTCCGTTGGTTAAGCGTCTGCCTTCGGCTCAGATCATGATCTCAGGGTCCTGGGATCGAGCCCCGCATCAGGCTCCCTGCTCCACGGGAAGCCTGCTTCTCCCTCTCCCTCTCCCCCTGCTTGTATTCCCTCTCTCGCTGTGTCTCTCTCTGTCAAAGAAATAAATAAAATCTTTAAAAAAAGAATATCAGCAAGTCAAGGCAATCTGATGGGAGGAGCACAAGATTCAGAAGTCAGGGGGACCAGAGTGCAAATCGCATTGGCTTTGGGCAACTGACTTCCCCTCTCTGACTTCCGCTCTCTGACGCTCAGCTTCCCTGTCTGTAATAAGGAAGTGATAGCAGTAGCTCCCTCACAAGGTAGTGGTGAGAATTCAGTAAGGCAGGCACGTGCTAAGTGCTTGATGAATGGGAGACGTCACAATCATATATTATTCACAGCCCATGGAAAGTAGCACAGAGAGAGCAAGGAACTGCCCTGAGGTCACACAGCAAATCGGATGCTGGCTACGGGTCAGGAAGTTGTGGACTTGGAGAGGGGAGTCTTGGGGTTCTCCCAGGGACCCATTCTCTGATGGGCTCCTTGTTCCTTCTAGGCCTGCCCAAGCCTCCCCCTGAGCTGGAGCCCGAGCCGGAGCTCGAGGGGCTGCTACCGCCAGTGCTGGAGGCTGGTGACGCAGATGAAGGCGCCGTAACCCGGCCCCTGAGCCCCACGAGGCTGCAGCCGGCACTGCCCCCCGAGGCTCAGTCAGTGCCCGAGCTGGAGGAGGTGGCGCGAGTGCTGGCGGAGATACCGCGGCCCCTCAAACGGAGGGGCTCCATGGAGCAGAGCCCGGCGGTAGCCCTGCCCCCCACCCACAAGAAGCAGTACCAGCAGATCATCAGCCGCCTCTTCCATCGTCACGGCGGGCCTGGGGGGCCTGAGCCCGAACTGTCGCCCATCAGTGAGGGATCCGAAGCGAGGGCAGGGCCCCCTGCTCCTGCCCCACCGGCTCTCATCCCACCCCTGCCCCTGCCCCAGATCAGCCCACCAGAGCAGCTGCAGAGCATGGTACGTAATACAGGAGCACACGGGGCTCTATTAGCACATGGAAGCGCCCCTTCCCTTTTAGGACAGGACCTGGAAATTGCACCCATCACATCTGCCTCTTCCAATGGGTCAGGAACCTGGCTGCAAGGGAGGCTGGGAAATGTAGTCTTTTTAATCTAGGTGTTGCCTGGGTTCTGAAGACAGGGAGAATGTCTAGGGAGAGGCATTCACAAGTCTTGGCCACACAGAGACTCTCTCTGCTCTCCCCGCCCCCCCCAATAACCAGCCCTCAAGGGCATCTCTTCAGGAATCTTGGAGTCTTACCACCTGGAAATGAGTGTGTCAGTGGGTTTCTTCCAGGACCTGAAAAGCCTGCCTGAATCGAGACAGTCACCATTTCTCTCCCCAGCTGCTGCACGGTCTCTCATGTCTGCCTTCTCTGGGGATCGCTCCCTCCCCTCAGACCTCAGCAAGCCTGTGCCATGGCTAGAAGTGGCGACTCAAAATGACCTCTCACTTCAGGCCCATGGTGTCCTCTGGTGCTGTTCAGAGCTGCTTTCATTCAGAATTGCAAGAGCAAGTCTCTGACCTCTGAGGCTGTGGGCGTTGTGATAAAGGGCACCAGCTGCAGAACTAGGCTGCCTGGTTCATATCCCAGCTGCATGGCATGCATCAGCTGTGCGACCTTGTTGTGCAAGACACTTAGCCGCTCTGGGCCTCGGTGTCTTCATCTGTAAAATGGGGATGAGAATAACCGTAGGATTGCTGTGAACATTAAGTATATGAATATAGTGCTCAGAATAGTGCTTGGCGCTTAATTGTTAACCACTATTATTATTGTTAGCATTTGACCAGGGGGTGGTCGCCTTCTAAACTTGCTCCAGTCCCTGTGTCTTGGCTGGGGGTGGGTGGTGTCTATGGAACAGTCCTGTTCTCTCGGTGTGGATGGACGGAGAGAGGTGAACAATTTCCAGGGAAGAAGCAGGGGCCAGGTACTGACACCCAAAATGCCTATTCCCAAGCCCTCCTAAAGTTGGAGCCAGGAAATGTTGAGACCCAGGATCTTGAAATCAAGAACAGAAGAATGAAATCACCTTATAGAATCACAAAGTCCTGGCCATAAAGAAACTTGAAAATTCACAGAATTCAAGAATTAAATCCTGTTCTCAGTCTCAGAGCAGTGAACCTTCAGAATCCTGAAGAGCCGGAGTTTCAAAGAACAGGATCTTAGAATTTAAAAGTTAGTAACACCGACTGTGGTTATTAAGTGATCTGTGAAGTCACCAAAACTGAAAATTAAAGACTCTTCTCATTTGAATCTGAAAATTACAGATTAGTGCACTAATATGTTGAAATACAGAATTCTGTTTTATTATTTTTTAAAAAGATTTTATTTATTTGAGAGAGAGAATGAGATAGAGAGAGCATGAGAGGGGGGAGGGTCAGAGGGAGAAGCAGACTCCCTGCTGAGCAGGGAGCCTGATGCGGGACTCGATCCCGGGACTCCAGGATCATGACCTGAGCCAAAGGCAGTCGCTTAACCAACTGAGCCACCCAGGCGCCCAAGTTTTATTATTTTTTTAAAGATTATTTTTTTTAAGTAATCTCTACACCCATCATGGGGCTTGAACTCACAGCCCTAAGATCAAGAATCTCATGCTGTACCAACTGTGCCAACCAGAATTGTATTGTAAATGAACATTTTCCACTAGAAAAGAATACACAAACACCATAGTAACTAGGAGGAAATAGAAAAAAAGAATAAAGAGGCCAAAAATCACGGCACTCAGAACCATGATTAACATTTTAAGTATCTCCTTCCAATCTGCCGGAATGAAATTCTAACCATAAAACATTAAAGTTCCCAATCATAGAATCTTGGGAATGCAGCATCTTGGGTCTTCAGCAATTTGACATGGCATAACTTAGCATTCCTGGACTCACAACAATATTGGAAATTTGAAATAGCTGAACCTCAGAGAATTTTGAAATCCATGGCTCTTGGGATCTTCAAATTCCGGGATCTTGAAATCATCGACATCAAAGACCAGAATCACAAAAATGCTACATGCTCCGAATAAATGAATCTGGTAGGAGGACCCATGAACATCAAAAATAAGAAAACACAAGAAATTAAAAAAGAAAGAAAGAAAACACAAGGAATAATAGGCTAAATAATCTCATTCCATACATCTGGAATTAACATTCCAGAAGAAGCAGGGGCCAGGTACTGACACCCAAAATGCCTATTCCCAAGCCCTCCTAAAGTTGGAGCCAGGAAATGTTGAGATCCAGGATCTTGAAATCAAGAACAGAAGAATGAAATCACCTTATAGAATCACAGTTTGTCGTGTGTGTTTCATAGTATTTATGTTTTATAAAAGCAGTAAGACTGAGGACGGGTTGAATAATCTGGCTTCTATGAATCATCAACTCATCAGGTTCCTTTCAGGTCTCAGGGGCCAAGATCCTATACTCACCAGATTCCCTGACTGTCGTAAGTAATCAAAGGCTATAGAACTAAGGCATCCCCTTCCCCATGGCCGTCTGGACTCAGGCTCTGTACTTCCCTGCCTTCCAATCCCAGCCCTACCTCTGCCTAGTTGGTTGAACTGGGGCGGCTGCCGCCGGGTCCCTGAACCTCTGTTTTCCTCTGTAAGTAATGGGTATATTAACGATCCCCCCAAGTCACTGAAGCCCACCCCCACCCCCTGCCCTGTCCCCCCAGGAGATGCGCTCGGTGCTGCGGAAGGCGGGCTCCCCGCGCAAGGTCCGCCGCGCGCGCCTCAACCCGCTTGTGCTCCTGCTGGACGCCGCGCTGACCGGGGAGCTGGACGTGGTGCAGCAGGCGGTGAAGGAGGTGCGCGCTGCCAAAGCGCAGGGCAGGCGCGGGGGGGCGGGGGGTGGCGGCGGACGCGGGATGGCCGCCGCTGGGGACTGAGCCTCCGCGTCCCCCTCCCACCCAGATGAACGACCCGAGCCAGCCCAACGAGGAGGGCATCACCGCCCTGCACAACGCCATCTGCGGCGCCAATTACCCCATCGTGGACTTCCTCATCGCGGCCGGCGCCAACGTCAACTCCCCCGACAGCCACGGCTGGTGAGCTCTGACCCTGACCCGCGCGGGGCGGGGCGCGGGGCGGGGCGGCGGGGCGGCGGGGCGGGGCGGCGGGGCACCAGCGGGCGAATGCGCGGCCACCCACGCACGCCTCCACGCCTAGGACACCGTTGCACTGCGCGGCGTCGTGCAACGACACGGCCATCTGCACGGCGCTGGTGCAGCATGGCGCAGCAATCTTCGCCACCACGCTCAGTGACGGAGCCACCGCCATCGAGAAGTGCGACCCCTACCGCGAGGGTTACGCTGACTGCGCCACTTACCTGGCAGGTGCGAGGCACGCCTCTGGGGGAGGGAGGAGGTCGTGGGGACTGGGCCGCCCAGCTGGCAGTTGCGGAGAGGGAGGCGGCAGATTGCGGGTCGCGGGAGAGAGGACGCGGGGGCTGTACCAATCAAGTGGCAGGATCACAGAGGAAGGGCGGCGGGATGGACCACCTGCGGGGGAGGGGGACAGGGCGTCCCAGCTGGCAGGTGCAAGCGGGCTGTGTGGGGTGAGCAGACTGCCGACCTCGAGGGATGGGGGGAACGGGCACTGTGCCATGCAAACTGGACACCTGTAGGGAGAAGAGAGGTCTTGGGAGATTGCACTGTTCCCCTGCTTTCTCACCTGCGGGCGTGGGGAGTTGGCCGTTCCATTGATAGCACTTACCAGGCATAGGGCTGGGCAGGTGGGCCGTGCTCCGTGTGGGAGACACAGGGCCACACACCTGGCAGGGTAGCAGGCCATGGCTTCTGGGGAGGGGCTTGGGGACTCTTCCACTTGAGGGGATACACGAGGCTTCCCTTATGGGGGGAGGGAGCAGATCACCTAACCAGGTGATGGGAGGAAGTAGGTAGCCTGTACCAAGGGCTTGTCCGTATTACACACCTGGGGTGGGTGGGCAAACTGTATCATAGGGTGGGGTTAGGAACATCACAGAGCTGGAGTGAGTTAGGCTCTAGGATCGCGGTGGGGGGGACAATGTTCTAGGGCCACACAAGAGCCTGCTGTGCCACCTAATGGCAGGAACTGGACGAGAGCCTTGGGGCTTCTGGGTGAGCAGGGGTAGACAGGGACTGCACCACTGGGGCACGAAATAGACTGTAAGCTTCGGGGAGGGGCATTGGGCCCTTACACATTTGTATAGGGAGGGGGAGCCTATGAGATGTGGAGCTTGGACTGTTCTGTCTGCCTCCGACATGGAGAGTTCTGTGAGGGTCAAGTAGAGGTTGGACACCCGACCTGGCTGGGAAGGGAGCAGGAACCGGAACCCGGTGGACTAAAACCACTGGAGAGAGGGAACAGGGTGGACTGTACCATTTGGAAGGGTGAGGGGCTAAATTCTTGATGGAAATATTACCACTTAACGGGGCGGGGGTGGGGGATGGGCTGTACCCTCTGGAGAAGTTATTGCATCCTCTGGAGATTTTGTCACTTGGGGAGGGGGAAGCAATGTGGATTCACCATCTGGGAAGGGGGAGGGGGGAGCACTTAGGGGGAGGCGGGGAAGGGCTGTACCATCGGAAGGAGGGGTTGAGATTAGAAACTGTACAGCTTGGGGGGCCGGGGGAGGCGGTATGCAGCCGACCGCACCTCTGGGAGTGACACAGGGACTGGATGATGTCCATGAGGGGATGGGGACCACTGACCCTGCCTCGGGGGTTGGAGGCCCAAGTTTGATGCACCCTGATGTTCTCGAATTCCAGAGACTGCCAGTCCCTGGCAGGTGACTCCAGCTTTGGCACCCCTCTCCAGACAGGGGTACACACCTTTGCAGGTGGCTCATCCCTCAGCTGTGTGTATGTGTGGGTGGGATGCCACATCCCAGGGCCTGTCCCTGTCCTCAGCGTGTCTTGTGTCCCTGAGTGTTCTAACCCCTCCACCCCCCACCCCCAACCGGGTGTTCACAATCTCTGCCCGTTTATGTTTCAGATGTGGAGCAGAGCATGGGGCTGATGCACAACGGGGTGGTGTATGCCCTCTGGGACTACAGCGCGGAGTTTGGGGACGAGCTGTCCTTCCGCGAGGGCGAGTCAGTCACCGTGCTGCGGAGGGACGGACCCGAGGAGACGGACTGGTGGTGGGCCTCTCTACATGGCCAGGAGGGCTATGTACCCCGTAACTACTTCGGGGTGAGCCTGGAAGAGATATATATTGTAACAGCGTCCTGGGGCTATTTGGGGAAAGGGGTTGATTCTGGGAAAAAGAGGAGCAAAAGGGACAGTCCACACTGGGGGAAAGGGAGGTCAGAAGAATCCATTATGGGTTGTGGGGAGATGAGGACCTTACAGTTGGGGGAGAAAGAGCCCCTTCCTGGTGGTACTTTGTGGGGAACTCACTGCCTTACTAGTTATTTGATGGGTTCATGCTCAGTCAAATATTTTTTATCATCCCTAGTTATATTACTGGGGAAGCAAGGAAGAATGTATTTTAGCCAAGGGAAGCCGTGAAGAATCCCATTTTAGTAACCGAGGGGAAGTTAAAGAATTGTGTATTACTGGTGTAGTGGTGAGGAACCTATGTTACACTGCAGGGGGCAGGGAGAGGAGGAATCCATTATTAAAATGATGGTAGAATTGAGGGAGGTTGTACTAGGTTAAGGGAAGAGACCAGAAGATCCCATTATATTCCTAGGGGAGAAGATTCTTTTAGTTTGGGGATGGGCGGCGGTGGGTCTCAACGAGACAGTCATGGTGGTAGGGAGAAGCAGGTGTTTCTTTCATGGCAGTATGGAAGACTTGGAAAACTCAATTTCATCAACTGGGCTGCTGAGTCTAAGGCTCCATGTGGTGCTTGGTTGTGACAGGGGCCTTGGGGATTCTGGAGTGATTTGGGAGTCAGCTGAAGGAGTCTGTTAGGAAGGGAGGGGAGGATGGAAACAGCCCACCTATTTGGGGGTGGATTAGGTGACTCCATTAAAGTTGGGGGTGGGATGAAAGAGTGAGAGTTCCTGGCGTCTAAAGATCCTGCCTTCCCTCAGCTCTTTCCCAGGGTGAAGACTCAGAGGAATAAGGTCTAGCTGCACAGAAGGACGTTGCCAAGGGAGGCAGGAGGGAGCAGCCTTGCCTTTGCCCCAGACCTCTCCCTCAGTAACTGCTGCATCTCCTTGGGCCCCAAGCCTACAGGGTTGGGGTCCTCACCTCCAGCTCTCTGCTTCCCTGGAAGCCCAAGGAGAAGGAGAAGCTCAGCCTTGCATTTAGAAACTGCCTTAGCCATGGGAGATCACCTTGAAGCTGGGAATCATTGGAGGCAAGAGACTCCCCCCATCTTCCTCCATTTGCCAAATCAGATCCCGTCCAAAGTGCCTCCCACTCCTACTGCCAACCCCTCCCACCCCTTCAAAACAAGCCAACACACCATCCTAGGGGAGCCTGGGATGTGTCACCTCCACTGGATTTCCCTGGGAGTCACCTCTGCCCCCATCTCTCCAGGGCTGGGTGAGACACACTGGTCTCCCAGCTCTCCCCAGTCAAGTGCCTTCACCCAGTGCTGGTTTTATAACCAAATGGGGACATTTTCCCTTATAAATAAAGGTAGTTTGCACCAAAATTGACTTCCCTCTCTTTGGATCCCCCTCTGACCTAATAAGTGCTCGTCACCCTTATGAGTTCGGAGTTCGACAAACCAGTTTTTTTTTTTTTTTTAAAGATTTTATTTATTTATTTGAGAGAGAGAATGAGATAGAGAGAGAGCATGAGAGGGGGGAGGGTCAGAGGGAGAAGCAGACTCCCCGCCAAGCAGGGAGCCTGACGCGGGACTCGATCCAGGGACTCCAGGATCATGACCTGAGCCGAAAGCAGTCGCTTAACCAACTGAGCCACCCAGGCGCCCCACGACAAACCAGTTTTAAGGAAGCCCCTTTCTAAGGGATTTCTGTCATGTAAATCCAATACTTCCTCTTCCAAACACACCTGTTTTTTGTGTTTTTTTTTTTTTATGGGAGGAGAGTTTTTTGTTTTTTTGGTAGTGTCTTGATCTTTTTTCATGTTTTGGATTCTTTATGTCTTTAAACATTTTAAGCTTATCTTATAGTATATGTATGATAATTCTATCATCTGAAGTTTGGGGCCATCTACTTTTATAATTTGCTGTGTCTGCTGGTTCTCACTCATGGTGGATTTTTTCCTCGTGTGTGTTGAAATCATGGATTGGGAGACCGTCTTGGACAAGGCTTTATCTTCCTGAAATCCAGGTGGCCTTGTTGAGGGTATGACCCTGAAGAGTGACTTTCCTTTGCTTCTGCCCCACTTCTTTATTGTGTAAACTGATTTTTGGTAAAGCACAGGCATATATCTCCTCTGTGTATTTCTTTCTTTTTTTTTTTTTTTAAGATTTTATTTATTTGACAGAGACACGGCGAGAGAGGGAACACAAGCAGGGGGAGTGGGAGAGGGAGAAGCAGGCTTCCCGCGGAGCAGGGAGCCCTATGTGGGGCTCGATCCCAGGACCCTGGGATCATGACCTCAGCCGAAGGCAGATGCTAAATGACTGAGCCACCCAGGTGCCCCTGACCTGCTATTTCTTGATAGCCAATTGTAGACATTCTCTACTGATGCTTGAGCTCATGCAGCCACCACTTTCCCTCTCCCAATGAAATCATGTCATAATTTTTATATCAGTCAATAGTTTTTACAGTGTGATACGTAAATGTTTTTACTGTAGAGCCTTGTAATATACTAGCATTTTCTTTCTCATACAAACTTCCAAATTTTTGAGAATTAATAATTACCTTTGTCACATGCTTAATTTTATATGTATTTTTCAAATGTTCCATGGGATCATCCATACTCCTATCAGTTCACAAGCTTTGTTTCTTTTTTTCCCTCCCTCTTGAAGTCTTCTCTCTTACTTTAATCTGGGCCTGCTGCTCTCTAGGCCTGTGCTAAGCTTTCCTGGGATATCCCCGAGTTGGACACTATTTCCTGGATCCCATGTCTTTGTCTTACTTGGTTGACTCTTCATTTTGGTGGAGCACATCCTCCAGTTGTTCTCTTAAAAGGGTGAAGAAGAGGTAAATATTTTTGGGTTCTTAAAAACTAAATATAGCTTCATTCTACCCTCCCACTTTATTATAGTTTGGGTGGGGTATAAAGTTCTAGGTTGGAAATATATGTATCCTTTTTCATTCAAATCTGTTTGCACCCTGAGTTGGAATGCAAATTTATTTATTTAAAACATTTTTTTTAAAGATTTTTAAAATTTATTTATTAGAGAGAGAGAGCGCAAGAGGGGGTAGGGTTAGAGGGAGAAGCAGACTCCCCGCTGAGCAGGGAGTCCGATGTGGGACTCGATCCCCGGACTCCGGGATCATGACCTGAGCCGAAGGCAGTCGCTTAACCAACTGAGCCACCCAGGCGCCCGAAATGCAAGTTTAGAGAACAAGAGAAAGCTGTTTTTTTCCCTTAGATTTGTTTCCATTCTCCCTTTCCTTTCCTTTGAACTTGTATTTGACTTTTTTTTTTTTTAAGGGAGAGAACGTGTGTGCCTGAGGGTGGATGGGGGTCTCAAATAGACTCCACACTCAGCGTGGAGCCTGGCGTGGGGCTTGATCTCATGACCTGAGCCAGTATCAAGAGTTGGACACTTAACCAAGCCACCCAGGTGCCTCTTGACTTTTTTTTTAAGTAGCTTGCCTTTTTTTTTTTTTTTTAGCTTTTTGGCCTTTTGGCTTTTTTTTCTGGAGGATTTTGGAATCTTCCCTTTTTCTCTGGGTCTGAAAATTCATTCATATGCCTTACTGTAGTCTTTTTCTTTTCTTTTTTTTTTTTTAAAGATTTTATTTATTTATTTGAGAGAGAGAATGAGATAGAGAGAGAGCATGAGAGGGGGAAGGGTCAGAGGGAGAAGCAGACTCCCTGCTGAGCAGGGAGCCCGATGTGGGACTGGATCCCAGGACTCCAGGATCATGACCTGAGCCGAAGGCAGTCGCTTAACCAACTGAGCCACCCAGGCGCCCGCCTTACTGTAGTCTTTATTCATTAGTCATTCTGACCTTAAGTCTGTCCTTTTGATCTGGAGAGTCCTACCCTTTGGTTCCAGGAAATTTTCTTATATATTTCTGTGCTGATTTCTTCCCCTTCATTTTCTTGCCTTTTTTCTGGAATCTTCATTATTTGGATGTTGGACCTTCTGAGGTCAGCCTTCAATTTTCTTATGTTTTCACTACTATTTTCCAGTCCTTTGTCAATTTCCCCTTACTTTCTAGATTCCCTAGACTTTAATCCTTCTCTTAAAATTTAAGTGTCATCTGTAATTTTGAATTCCCAAGAACCTTTCTTGTTACTTAATTATTCATTCTTGGCATACCCTCCAGCCCTTACTTTATAAATGCAGATATTTAGTGTTATCTTGCAAAGTATTTCACAAAGTATTTAGTTACAGGTGTTTTGTGATTCTTTTGTAAGCTTTCTTGTTTTTTTCTGTATAATGTTTGTTTCTTCTGGGCTTCTTTATTCAGTCTGATCACTCTTTTTCACAGCAGAGGTATGTTAGTTTCCAATTATTGCCTTATCAAATTACCAGGAACATGGTAGCTTAAATAACACAGATTTATTATCTTGTAATTCTTGGGGTCAGAAATCAGAAATGGGGACCTGAGGGGGTGATTGAGCCAATTTAGGCCCCTCACCTTGGCCTCTGAGTGGCTGCCAGCATGACCAGCCAGTGGCAGGGTATCTAGCAACTGCTGTAGGCTGAGAATTGGGAGGCTGAGAAGGTGTCAGAGGCCTGCAAGCAAAAGAACTGGAGGCTGAAGCAGACCAAAGAAGCTCAGACTGAAACTGAACAGTATTGCCTGCAAAGAGAGAAGTTCAAGGCCAAGGAAGCTGTACTGTGGAGTGGAGAAGGAGACACAGGAGAAGATGACCATCCTCCAGACCTACTTCCAGCAGAACAGGGATGAAATCCTGGATAACTTCTTGGCCTTCATCTGTGACATCTGGCCAGAAATCCATGAAAACTACCGCATAAATAGAGAGGGAAGGAAGGAGCAGCTCTGCGCATGGCTTGGCATTTTATTTATTTTTTAAGGTTTTATTTATTTATTTTAGGGGCGGGGAGAGTGTGAGCCCAGGAAGGAGCAGAGGTAGAGGGACAAGCAGACGGGGAGTCCGATGCGGGGCTCAATCCCATGACCCTGAGATCATGACCTGAGCTGAAGGCAGACGCTTAACCCACTAAGCCACCCAGGCGCCCTCCTTTTCCAGTTTCTAGAGGCTGCCTGCATTTCTACCAACGGTCTGTTTATGATGAGTTAGGTATTCTCTGAGATGATACAGGTTTTCTCTACCTTGCTCCTCACTTCCTGCCGAGTCCCCACCAGCAGAATTGTTAACATCCATACTTCTACTAACAGTCTGTTCAAGGCAATCGCGGCTTTTCCTATTATCTTCTCAACATTCTTCCAGCCTCTGCCCATTGCCCAGTTCCAAATCCACATGTTTAGGTGTTTGTTGCATTGACACCCAGCTTCCAGGAGCAAAATCTGTGTTAGTTTCCCATTACTGCTATAACAAAGTATCACAAGCTTGGAAGCTTCAACAATACAAATGTATCATCTTACAGTCTGGAGGTCAGGCATTTGAAATGGGTCTCATGGAACTAACATGGAGGCGGTGGCAGGGCTGAGCTCCCTTCTAGAAACTCTAAGGAAGAAGCTCTCGCCTTGCCTTCTCCAGCTACTAGAAGTTGCCTGCATTCCTTGGCTCGTGGCTCCTAACTCCCTCTTTAACTTATAGGGACTCTTGTGCTTACACAGGTCCCACCAGATAATCCAGGATGATCTCCCCATCTCAGGATCCTTAAACTTAATCATGTTTGCAAAGTCCTTTTTGCCCACATAAGACAGCAAAGGAGAAGAAGTAAACGAGACAGGAGTCCCTGCCCTCGAATTCAAACACCGTCTGGACCTTTGAATGAAATTAATCAGTGATTACTACTTTTGTTGGAGGTGTGCTAATGATAGAGTGGTGATGTTTTTACGGAGTCTTTACTTTTAGAGATTTATTATGAAATACCTATCATAAAATGATATGGTGTCTGGGATTTGCCTCAAAATGTTGACTGGGGGAGTGATGTGGGTGTAGATGAAGCAGGATCAGTCCACATTTGACAATGAAGCTTGGTGGATGTGGGTCTTCATACGGTTCTCTCAACTTTTGTGTCCATTTGAAATTGTCCCTAATAAACAGTTATAAAATGACCGTGATACTAGATATTAGCTGATATTCTAGTGAAAGAGTCAGACGATAAATAGAATAATAAGCGCAAAAGTAATATCTCAGGTGCTGATCATTGTTATGGAAAAAACCCAAATCAGGTGAGGCAGATATATTCTTGCACCTGATTGGGAGGTATATTCATTTCCTGTGGCTCCTGTAACAAATGACCCCCAACTCAGTGGCTTAAAACAACACACATTTATTTTCATACAGTTCTGAAGGTCAGAAGTCCCAAATCAGTTTCACCGGCTGAAATCCAGGTGTTGGCAGGGCTGCGCTCCCGGAGGCTCTGCGGGAAAATCCATTTCCTTGCCTTTTTCAGAATACAAGCTGTGTTCCTTGTATTCTTTGGCTCTGCCCCCTTCCTCCATCCTCAGAGCCTGCAGTGTAGCATCTTGATGCTGTTACGTTGCCTCTGTCCCACCGTTGGCTCTCCCCCCTTATAAAGACATCTGTGATTACACTTAGGGCACACCAGGATATCTCAAGCGCCTTGACTTCATCACACCTGCAAAGTCTCTTTTGCCATATAGAGGAATGTCCACAGGTTCCAGAGATCAGGGCCTGGAGATCTTTGGGGACCACTACTCAGTCTACCCAGGGAGTAATGCAATTTAAATGAGTAGTCGGGAAGGTCTTGCTGAGGAAAGGACCTTTATGGAAGGCTTGAGAGAGGTGAGGGAGGAAGGCATGCAGAGATCTGGGGAAAAAGCCTTCCAGACAGAGGGACCAGCGGCCACAGGGGCCTGGAGGAGAAGGGTCTGAATCATCCCTCCCTCCTGGTGTTCATGCCCTTGAGTAACCCCTCCCCTTGCCCATGGGCTGGATGTAGGGATGTGTTTTTGTTTTTGTTTTTTTAAAGATTTTTTTGAATGTATTTTGAGAGAGAGAGCACAAATGGGGAGAGGGGCAGAGAGAGAATCTCAAGCAGACTGCATGCCAAGCTCCATCCCATGACCCTGAGACCCTGAGATCAGGACCCAAGCTGAAACCAAGAGTCAGACACTCAACCTACTGAGCCACCCAGGTGCCCCAGGATGCTTTCTAAGAAATGGAATACAGCAAAAGTGACGGGCTGTCACTTCTTTTTTTTTTTTTTTAAGATTTTATTTATTTGTTAGAGAGACCGCGATAGCAGGAACGACAAGCAGGGGGAGTGGGAGAGGGAGAAGCAGGCTTACCGCCGAGCAGGGAGCCCGATGCGGGGCTCGATCCCAGGACCCCGAGATCTTGACCCCAGCCGACTGAGCCACCCAGGCGCTCCCGGGCTGTCGCTTCTGACATCAGATTAAAAAAGACAGTGACTTCCATCTTCCTTGCCTCTCTCTTGGGCTCCTCTTGCTTCTCCATTGGATGAAGCGGGCTGTCTTCAGAGGTGCCCCTGTGGCAGGGACCCGCAGGTCGTCCTGGCCAACAGCCAGCAAGGAAATGAATCTTGCCAGCAACCACCTGGTGAGCTTAGCGGCCGATCGTTTCCCAGATGAGCTGGGATGACTGCAGCTGCGTGCAATTCCTGACCTACAGAAACCGTGAGATAATAAATGCTGTTGTTCTCCACCATTACACTTGGGGGTAATTTGTTGTACAGATGAGCTGGCTCCTGCAGGTCTGGTGCCTGCGTGGAAGAGCCAGGAAGCCAGTATGGCTGGGAGGAGTGGCTTGGGGACAGGGGGAACAGTGAGAAAGGACGTCAGGCAGGTAGCAGAATGCTTACTACGATGCAACTGGCTCACGTCAGTCCAATACCCAATTTCATTTTCTTTTTTTTTTTTTTAAGATTTTATTTATTTATTTGAGACAGAGAGAATGAGAGACAGAGAGCATGAGAGGGGGAGGGTCAGAGGGAGAAGCAGACTCCCCGCTGAGCAGGGAGCCCGATGGGGGACTCGATTCCGGGACTCCAGGATCATGACCTGAGCCGAAGGCAGTCGCTTAACCAACTGAGCCACCCAGGCGCCCCTACATCGTAATCTTTTTAATATTTGTTTTTACTTTTTTTTTTTTTTTAATGTAAGCTCTGTGGACCAATGTGGGGCTTGAACTCATGACTCTGAGATCAAGAGTCCGGTGCTGTACCGTCTGAGCCAGCCAGGTGCCCCTACATTGTGAATAATCTAATTGTTCCTACATTGCAGATGACAAGTTAATTTGACCGAGGTCACAGAGCTGGTAGACAGTGGAGCCAGGATTTGGACCCAGGCATTCTGGTTCCAGAGTCCACACCTTAGCCACGAAGCCACAATGCCTTTGCATTACTGCCTGATGAGGACAGTAGCTGGCAAACAGTAGGGGTTCTCTAAATGAGAGGAGTTATTTATCCCAGAGAAGTCTAGGACACAGCGGGCATTTTAGAGGTGCACGTTAGTCTAGTGCGACGAAGCCATTCCTAACTCGTGGGCTCCTAAGGGTCCTCAATTTCCTTGTTAGTTCCTTTAGACTATTCGCTACTAGATGATCTGGGCAGATGCAGAAAGACCAAATCCTAATGAATGGGATCGATTATCTCGGTTCTCTTCCTTCTTGTGCTGTTCTCGGTACTCTGCGATCCCCAGCTACGCCTCCTCTCCCGGGAGCCCGCCCTCGCATTGCCGTGCGCAAGCGCATTGTCCCGCGCCCCAGTAGAGTGACGGGCGGGATCAGCCAATGGAGTCGTGAGAAAGGTGGAGCGGCACCACGAGGACTCCCCACGGATCCTGCGCTCTGAATATTTATGAGGGAGGCGGGTCGACGCCGCTTCTCGCCGCGGCCGGCGCCATGAAGTAAGAAGGGGTCCGGAGTTCGCTGTTCGCTGGCCGGCTTGGGGGTGGGGGTGGGGGTGGGGGTGGGGTCTGAAAGGTGGGGGGACCAGTGGGCGCGCCCGGGGCCCCGGCGGGGCGAGGGGGTGCTGGAGGAGTGGGGTGAGGAGGACCGCGGGGGCCCGCGGGGCGGGAACGGGAATGGTCTGCGAAGAGATGCCGAAGAGACCCGAGGCTCCCGGGGAACTGGGGGACGCCCGGGGGCGGTGGGGACGGCGCCGGCAGGTAACCCCTCCCGGCCGGACGGCAGGAGAGTGTGGGGGCTGGAGAGGGGCTGCGGGGGCGGGGGACTGACCCACCGCCCCCTGCCGTCAGGCTCAACGTGGACGGGCTGCTGGTCTACTTCCCTTACGACTACATCTACCCCGAGCAGTTCTCGTACATGCTGGAGCTCAAGCGCACGCTGGACGCCAAGGTGGGTGGGCCCGGCCCGCCGCTTCCCACCTGACAGGTGCACAGCGGCCCGCGCGGCTAAGAACGGAGATTGCTGGACCGCGAGGTGTTAGGCGTGTGAGGTCCTTGGGAAGCCGGCGCCCCCAAACCTCCTGTTACCTGAAAGGATAGTTCATAACAGCAGCGCCTAACGTTTATCAAAGGCTGCGCTGCTTTGGAGCCGGCTCTCTGGGTTGGAATCCTAGACCCACAGCTGTGTGCCCTTAGGCGAATCCCTTAATCTCCCTGTTTCACAGTTTTCACCTCTGTAAAATGGGCTTAGTATGATTGCCTACTCTCAGAGGCTCACGTGAAGGTTATGGGAGTTAATTCGGTAAGTAAGGCAGCAGCTTTTTTTTTTTTTTTTTTTAAGATTTTATTTATTTATTTGACAGAGACACAGCGAGAGAGGGAACACAAGCGGGGGGAGTGGGAGAGGGCGAAGCAGGCTTCCCGCTGAGCAGGGAGCCCCATGCGGGGCTCAGTCCCAGGACCCTGGGATCATGACCTGAGCCCAAGGCAGACGCTTAACGACTGAGCCACCCAGGCGCCCCAGGGCAGCAGTTCTTAAGTGGGGATGCTTTTGACACCCAGAGGCAGAGTCCAGAGACATTCCTGGTTGTCATACTAGTGGAGTGGGGCTGCTAGTGAGTGGTAGGTAGAGGTCATGGGCGCTGCTAAACATCCTGCAGTGCACAGGACAGACCCCCCCCCCCCAAATGTCAGTGGAGCCTAGGTTGAGAAACGCCGATGTAAGTAAGACACTTTTAGAAGGGGTGCCAGGCACAGAGTAAGTGCTGTGGAAGTGTTTGCTAAATTAAAAGAAAAAACAGGTCACTACGTATCAGTTACTATGCTAAATATTTAACCCCCAGTTTCTCATTAGTCCTCACAGTCATGATCTGAAGAGGTGCTTATTAGGCCCACTTTATTTATTTTTTTTAAAGTTTGTGGGTTTTTTTTTTTTTTTTTTTTTTTTTTTTTTTACACATAATCTCTACAGCCAACGTGGGGCTTGATCTCACAATCCTGAGATCAAGAGTCACATGCTCTTCCGACTGAGCCAGGCAGGCGCCCTCTAGGCCCGTTTTAGAGATGAGGATACTGAGGCCGGATGGGTGAAGGCTCTTGCCTAAGACCACTCAACAAAGAGGTGGCAAAAGTGGGGTTCAAACCCACTGCCCTTGGGGCCTAGACTTTTAACTGCTGTTGTGCTGGTATTTTCAAGATGGTGGCATTCTGGGAGTGGTCCCCAGAGTTTGTGTCCCTGAAGTTCTGTCTCTCTCATCTCAACATGCAGGGTCATGGAGTCCTAGAGATGCCCTCAGGCACTGGGAAGACAGTGTCCCTGTTGGCCCTGATCATGGCATACCAGAGGGTAAGTGACCCCTGGGCCTGCGGAGGTGGGCAGAGGGAAGGGGTCCAGTGGGGGCTGAGCCCATTGTCACCGGCAGGCGTATCCACTGGAAGTGACTAAACTCATCTACTGCTCGAGGACTGTGCCTGAGATTGAGAAGGTGAGCCAGGGCCAATCCTGGGGCTCCCCCAGTCCCGCAGGACTTGTTGGTCCCCCTGGTGGTTGCCCTCATAGCTTTGGGGGGTGTTGGGGAAGCTGGAGAAGGGGCTGGGCCAGGCTGGGCAGGGTCTCATGCTGGAGTCCCCTCCTTCCTCGACGAGAACAGGTGATCGAAGAGCTGCGAAAGTTGCTCAACTTCTATGAGAAGCAGGAGGGTGAGAAGCTACCATTTTTGGGGCTGGCTCTGAGCTCCCGAAAGAACCTGTGTATTCATCCTGAGGTGCGTGCCCATTTCTCCCCTTGCCCCCAAGCCTCAGGATTGAGGAAACTTCCATCCGACCAGTCCTAGATCCCCAAACCAGACCTCTCAGGGAGACAGGCAGGGACCACTTGCAGACTTCTCATGCATCAAATTCTGACTTCTGATGAGGCGGCCCAAACACACCTTCTCCCTAGCCTGAGAGGTTAAAAGGCAGTTCCTGGAGTCTGGCAGGTCAGGTTTCCTGGCTTTGAAACTTAATAGTCATGTGTTCTTGGATAGGTGATTTTTACAGTGGGGCTTCAGTCTTCCTTTCTGTAAAATGAGGGTAATTAATTATTGGCTTCATACAGTTGATCCGATTGGGCAAGGGGGGGGAGAGGGTGGGTGAGATGGGCAAAGGGGGTCAAAATGTACAGACTTCAGTTATAAAACAAATAGGTCACGGGGATGTAATGTGCAGCATGGTGACTATAATTAATAATACCGTATTGTCTATTTGAAAGTCACTAAGAGAGGCACCTGGCTGGCTCAGTCTGTAGAGCATGCGATGCTTCATCTCCCGGTTATGAGTTCAAGCCCCACGTTGGGTGTAGAGCTTACTTAAGGAGATAGAAAAGAAAAATTGTAACTGTGTGGTGATGGATATTAATTAGACTTACTGTGGTGGTCATTTTGCAGTATTTACAAGTATCAGATCATTATGTTGTACCCCTGAAACTAATAGAGTATTATAAGTCCATTGTATCTCAATCATTAAAAAAAGATTAGGCGAGATAATGTAGTGTACGGCCCTTAGCACGTACAAAATACTAAAACATTAGAAATCATCATGATATATATAATAACACATGACATGTAGAATATTATTATTAAATTATGTTACAAAACTGTTGTTCTTGGGGCACCTGGGTGGCTCAGTCGTTAAGCGTCTGCCTTCTGCTCAGGTCATGATCCCAGGGTCCTGGGATCGAGCCCCGCATCGGGCTCCCTCTCAGCAGAGAGTCTATTTCTCCCTCTCCCTCTGCCCCTCCCCCCGCTTGTGTGCGCTTTCTCTCTCTCTTTCTTTCATAAATAAATAAAAATAGATTTATTTAAAAAAAAAAAAAAAAAGAACCTCCCCTGATTTTTAGACTGGCCAAGTTTCTGGGTGTTTTAGTGTTTGCAAAGATAAAGCAGTTATTCTTTTTTTTTTTTTTTTTAAAGATTTTATTTATTCATTTGAGACACAGAGATAGAGAGCATGAGCAGTGGGAGAGGCAGAGGGAGAGGGAGAAGCAGACTCCTGGCTGAGCCAGGAGCCCGATGTGGGGCTCGATCCCGGGACTCCAGGATCATGACCTGAGCTGAAGGCAGACACTTAACCACCTGAGCCACCCAGGCGCCCCTAAGCAGTTATTCTTAATCTACATGCTAAAGATTATTCAAGACTTGATTTTTTTTTTTTTTAATTGAAGTAAAATTGACATAACAGTTTCAGGTGTACAGTATAATGATTCGGTATTTGTGTATATTGCAAAATGATCAGCATGGTAAGTCTAGTTAATATCTGTCACTTTACGTAGTTACAATTTTTTTTCTTGTAATGAGAACTTTTAAGATCTCCGTTAGGAGCTTGCAAATATGCAATATGGTATTTTGAACTAGAGTCTCCATGTTGTATGTTACATTCCTAGGACTTATTTTATAACTGGAAGTTTGCACCTTTTGAGCACCTTCACCCCTACTCCCTCACCTCTGGCAACCATGAATTTGTTCTTTGTGTGTGTGTGTGTGTATGTATATATATATATATATATACATACATACATATATATATTTTAAAGATTTTACTTATTTGTCAGAGAGAGCACAAGCAGAGGGAGAGTGGGAGCCCATTGAGCAAGGAGCCCGGAGCCCGACACGGGACTTGATCCCAGGACCCTGGGATCATGACCTGAGCTGAAGGCAGACGCTTAACGACTGAGCCACCCAGGCATCCCCCTTTTTTTTTTCCTTTATTTAAGATTTTATTTTTTATTTTTATTTATTTTTTAAGGATTTTATTTATTTGACAGAGAGACACAGCGAGAGAGGGAGCACAAGCAGGGAGAGTGGGAGAGGGAGAAGCAGGCTTCCTGCGGAGCAGGGAGCCCAGTGCGGGGCTCGATCCCAGGACCCCGGACCATGACCTGAGCCGAAGGCAGACGCTTAACGACTGAGCCATCCGGATGCCCCAAGATCCGCAGGAAGCCTGCTTCTCCCTCTCCCACTCTCCCTGCTTGTGCTCCCTCTCTCGCTGTGTCTCTCTGTCAAATAAATAAAATCCTTAAAAAATACATATATAATTTCTGTACCTGACATGGGGCTCGAACTCATAACCCCAAGATCGCTGTAAGAGCCTAACAGTTGCACTGCTCTTACACGCCATCCCCCCAACCATGGTTAAGTTCTCAGGTGTCTTAAAAGTTTCCCCCATGGGCGCCTGGGTGGCTCAGTTGGTTGAGCGACTGCCTTCGGCTCAGGTCATGATCCTGGAGTCCCACATTGGGCTCACTGTTCGGCGGGTAGTCTGCTTCTCCTTCTGACCCTCTTCCCTCTCGTGCTCTCTGTCTCATTCTCTCTCTCTCAAAAAATAAATAAAATCTTTAAAAGAATAAAAAAATAAAAGTTTCCCCCAGACTTCCTCATTCTCCCCCCAGACGGAACAGGACAGCCCCCATCCCACCTAGCTGGCAGGTGTAGAGCCCCGGGTTTGAGGAATGGTTGAGCTTCTTGGCACTAAGTTGTCCCTGCCCCCCCCCCCAGGTGATGCCCCTGCGCTTTGGGAAAGACGTCGACGGGAAATGCCACAGCCTTACGGCCTCATACATGCGGGCGCAGTACCAGCAGGACCCCAGCCTGCCCCACTGCCGCTTCTACGAGGTACCTGCCAACTGGGCTGAGGGAGGGAGGGCAAGAGAGCTGCAGCAGCCAGCCTCCCTGACCCGCAGGTACCCTCTCACCCCAGGAGTTTGATGTCCATGGGCGCCAGGTGCCCCTCCCTGCTGGCATCTACAACCTGGATGACCTGAAGACCCTGGGACGGCGCCAGGGCTGGTGCCCCTACTTCCTCGCCCGCTATTCAGTGAGGAGGCTGCTGGGGGCCGACCTACAGCCCGCCTGCCTGCGCATCCGTCTGTCTGTCTGTTAGCTTCTATCTGCCCCTTGCCCGTGTCTGTCTCGCCTCACCTCTGTGGGCCTGGGAGGGCGGATGCGGTGGGGTGCAGGGTGGGGGGTGGCGGGGCAGGGCGCGCTCGGGTAGGCTGGGCTAACCCTGCCCTCCTTGGCCCCCAGATCCTGCACGCCAACGTGGTGGTTTACAGCTACCACTACCTCTTGGACCCCAAGATTGCAGAGCTGGTGTCTAAGGAGCTGGCCCGCAAGGCCGTTGTGGTCTTTGACGAGGCCCACAATATCGGTGAGTCGGGAGCGCGGGCGGCCGGTGAATCCGGGCCCTCCGCCCGCCCCAGCAGCTCCAGCGGCCTGAGCCCGGCCTCCTCCCTTGTCTTCTCTAGACAACGTCTGCATCGACTCCATGAGCGTCAACATCACCCGCCGGACCCTCGACCGCTGCCAGGGCAACCTGGAGACCTTACAGAAGACGGTGCTCAGGTGGGGGCTCTGTCCGCTCCACCTGGTGCCCACCCGCCCCTGCCGTCTGGCCCCCGCCTCTTCTGCCCGCCTTGCCCCCAGGGCCACCAGCCCTGTTCCCGCGCCCCCGCCCCCACATGCCCCCCTCCCCCGCAGGATCAAGGAGACCGATGAGCAGCGGCTGCGGGAAGAGTACTGCCGCCTGGTGGAGGGGCTGCGGGAGGCCAGTGCCGCCCGGGAGACCGACGCCCACCTGGCCAACCCCGTGCTTCCTGACGAGGTGCTACAGGGTGAGTCGCGCGTCCCCCCGCCACCCGCTCCCTGTCCCCTGCCCGCGCCGCCGTGGTGGCTGACGCCTTCGTCCCGCAGAGGCTGTGCCCGGCTCCATCCGCACGGCCGAGCACTTCCTGGGCTTCCTGCGGCGCCTGCTGGAGTATGTCAAGTGGCGGCTGCGGGTCCAGCACGTGGTGCAGGAGAGCCCCCCCGCCTTCCTCAGCGGCCTGGCCCAGCGCGTGTGCATCCAGCGCAAGCCCCTCAGGTGAGGCCCCACGCGGCTGGGGGGTGGTGTCGGGTCCCCACGGGGGCGTGGGGCAGACCCCGGGCCCTCCCTGAACCTCGGCCTCTCCCTGAACCTCGGCCTCCATGGCTGGGGCCACCACGTTGCTGGTGTCGGGAGTCAGTGATCCAGGTAGGGGGATCGCGTGTGATGGCCGACCCACGGGCCGCCTCTGAGCTGCTCCTGGGTCCCTGTGCTGGGCAGGAAACTGGCAGGCGATACGTGGCTTCCTCAGAGGGCTTACCTGAAGAGCGCTTGATGGAGGGACTGCTGACACAGGGGTGGGCAGGGCAGAAGGGCCCACAGGGGGCCTGGGCACTTGTAAGAGCTCAGGAATTCCCACCTCAAGCCATGGTGGCACAGGAGGGAGTGGTCCTGGAGCGGGGCTCCTGACAAGACCCAGCAGGGGGGGAGCTGGGGAGGGGGTAAAAATGCCGTGGATCCCCTGGACCCCCGTCTCCTCCTGCTGGTGCTTCTCTCTGTCCCCTGGAAGTCTGAGGGCAGGAACACCCCCCCCCCCCCAGGCAGACTGTGGGGTGGGTCAGTCTCCCCAGCACAGAGCAAGCAGAGCGTGGGCCTGGGAGTGGGGTGGGGCCTTCTCTACTGTTCCTTTGCTGTTTTGGATAAGTCACAGGTAATTTCTGAATCTCCGTTTCCTCCTCTGTTGAATGGGTAGGGGGTCATCACCTTTACTCTTTCCGGTTTCTGTGGTGGTTAAATGAGAAAGCAGTGGTAGAAGTAATTCACCCTGTCTTGAGCACCAATGATGAGCTAAGCACTTGACTTTCTGCATCTTGTGGAGTCTCAGTACGGCGTCCCTGGCCACAGATGAGGACAGTGTGGCCTAGAGACGGCAAGCCATCGCCCAGGGTCACACAGCACCTCGTGGGGGAGTCATGTGAAGCCAGGCCTGTAGGGCTCCGAAGGCCCTGGCCACCCTGCCTCTCGGGGTGGGGCGGCCCTCGGGGTGGCGTCGTCTGTCCTCCTTCGTGAGGGACTCGTGTGGGCAAAGATGGGATCCTAGCCAGTCATGTTCCTTGAGCGCCTGCTCTGTGCTCTTTGACCAAGGACCTGCATGAGATTGTGTGACCACGTGACTAGAGCGTCTGCTCGCTGGTCGGTGTGTGCAGTTGGAGAGTGTGGAGTCACGGGTGACTGAAATAGCCCCAGTCTGTCCCCACCAAGCACCCAGTCACCTGGGAAGGCGTGTGTGCGGGCTGACGGCGGAGGCGGGTCACTGTCCCGTTGGCACTCCACCGCCCCCCTGACCCTGCCTGGCCTCTGCACCAGATTCTGTGCCGAGCGTCTCCGCTCCCTCCTGCACACCCTGGAGATCTCTGACCTTGCCGACTTCTCTCCCCTCACCCTCCTGGCTAACTTTGCCACCCTCGTCAGCACCTACGCCAAGGGTAAGCTCCTGCCTCGGCAAGCAACACCCCCCCCCCCCCCCCCCGCCCGGCAGCCAGAATCAGGATCCCAGCAGAGTCCAGAGGCTTGTCTGTGGGACTGGGACATTCAGGACCTTGTAGGGCTGGGCTTAGGAGTTTGGGCTTTGTTTTGAGTGCAGGGAGGTTCCACAGATAGATCTTGAGTTAGCCAAGCCTCGTGCTCGGATTAATATTTTCGGAGGCTCCCTCTGGCTGCAGAGTGGAGTAGGATGGGGGATGAGGCCAGAGGAGCTCTTGGCGGGGGGGGGGGGGGGGGGGGGGGGGGGGGTTGCTCACCCTGTAGGGTGTGGTAAGGAGTTGGCCCTTGGCCCTTCTACTCCCGGGAAGTGGGGAGCCATGGGAGGTTCTGAGCAAGGGAGGGGCCGGGATCTGGGGCACGATGGGAGAAGGAGAGGGGCTGGAGAGAGAGGTGGGACCCAGTGCCTGGGGTTGGGGGCAGGGAGCTGAGTGCAGTGCTCAGGTACCCAGTGTGCCAGGAAGAGGGGAAGTGGTCCTGAGGCTTCACTGGTCAGCGCTCCCTCCCCTCCTCAGCGTTAAGCTGGCCAAGGGCTCAGTCTGATCCCTGGCGATTACTGCTCTATCCCGGAAACCAGGTCAGGACTTCTGACACCCTGCACCAGCCTAGAGGATGGAGAGGCTGTCCCCCAACCCCAGCACCTGTTAGCAGCGAGTCCCATGAGAAGCTTCCTTCTGTGTCCATCCCCCTGCCCCACCCCATCTTCCTTCTGGGACTGGCTTTCTCTTCTCCTCCCCACTTCCCCATTCACCAACACTTCATGTTCTTTTACCTGGAACATCTGTCCCAATATTCCTCAGGGCCCAACTACTTACCTCCTTCTCTTTTTCAGTTCTTGCCTCGCTAAAGATGTCCCTTCTTCCAGGAAGCCCGCCCTGACCCCTAGGCTGGGTCAAGCTCCCCTCCTCTTGGCTCCCCTGTCCCAGCCCTGTCTACTTTGAGTGGTCACTCTCTGGGGACAGGACTGTGTCCCCATCATCAGACTTTGAGCCCTGAGAGGGCAGGGCCGGAACTGTCTTAGTTCCCACTGTTTTCCCCAGTACAGGGCTGGGCACAGAGGACATTTTTGTTTTTGTTTTTGTTTTTAATTAAGTGAAACAATATGTGAATTCATTCATTCACCTATTTTTTCAAAAAATGGGCCAGGCCTAACACTGAGGAAGTGACAGGAACATGGAGGGACCTTATTCCTGATCTCTGGAACTTACATTGCAGAGAGGAAGACAGGTAGCAAAGACTCAAACAAAATAATTCCAGAAAGGGATAGTTTTCACAAGAAACAAAAATGTTGCCATGTTGGAGCATGCCTGCAGTGGCCAAGGAAGGCCTGAGGCACTGACATTTGAGCTGAGTTCCAAATGACCAAATGGAACCAGCTGCCTGGGGAAACTTTTCAGGCTGTGGGGCCAGCAAGCGCAAAGGCCCTGGGGTGGAGTGAGCCTGGTGGTTTTTGAAAGTTAGGCAGGAGGTGGCCTATGAGCCAGGAGGAAATGGGTCAGTGTGGCAGGGTCTCACAGATAATTTTGGACTCTGGAAGGGGACTGGGGAGCTGTGCAGGGCTTCTGAGCAGGGCAGGGATATGACCTGACTCAGGATTTCACCAGGTGTCTCTGGCTGCTGGGAAGGGAGCAGGGCTGGGAGCAGGGCTGGGAGCTGGAAGCCCAGGGAGGTGACTGCAATAGTCCAGGCTAGAGTTGATAGTGGGGGAGGGGGTGGGGAGAGTGGTCAGATTGCAGATAGGCTTTGGAAGCAGAGCTGACCCTCCTGATGGTTTAGATACAAGGATCATGGCGGAGGGCTCCAGGCTTGGGCTTGAGTCGCGGTGTGGGAGAGTCTGAGGAGTGACTGGTGCTCTCTGCTCATGATGCTCCCTGAGTGGGTGTCAGCCCTGGGAGAAGCGGGCAGTTGGGGTGTACTTTGAACTCCTGATGCCTGGGTTTTAAGCTTGAGAACTGTGGCCCACCAGTCACTAATGGGGCAGGAGAGAGTGGCCGGGTGGGTGTGGCAACGACTGGTGACCAGGAATCTCACCCGCTTGTAGGTTTCACCATCATCATCGAGCCCTTTGATGACAGGACCCCCACCATTGCCAACCCCATCCTGCACTTCAGGTGAGACCCGACACAGTGTTGGGGGTGTGAACGGACCACGCGGGCAGCAGCGTGGTCCTCACCACCTCGTCTGCTTCCTACAGCTGCATGGACGCCTCACTGGCCATCAAACCTGTGTTTGAGCGCTTCCAGTCTGTCATCATCACGTCTGGGGTGAGGACCCTTCTCCGCCCCCAGTGCCCAGCCCTCAAGTGTGAGGCTCCTGGTTGCTGCCCAGTTCTGCTAAGATCCCTCCTGCTGTCCCTGCTGCAGACCCTGTCCCCACTGGACATCTACCCCAAGATTCTGGACTTCCATCCTGTCACCCTGGCAACCTTCACCATGACGCTGGCCCGGGTCTGCCTCTGCCCCATGGTGCGTGGGAGAGGGTGGGTGCTGGGCCAGGGGAGGTGTGCCGCCTTTCCTCCCTCTGTCCCCCCCCTGCTGTTGAGGCAGGAGAGTGTTACAGCCGAGGGCACAGACTCTGGATTCAGACAGATCGGGGCTGGATGGTACCTCTCCCTGTGGGTGTGACTCCCCAAGCCTCAGTTTCTAATCTGTAAAATGGGAATGCGGCCTCCCTGACCTCTCAGGTGGTTGAGGGGATAGTGAGAGGGCAGGTATAAAACGCTTATGTGGCCCAGGGCCTGGTGCTGGTCGGCACTCAGTCAACGTCTTGGTTAACGTAGGCTCTGCCTAGTTTGTCCTCTGGCCGTGACCTTGATGATGACGACCCTTCTGCTCTGCCTCAGTCTCCTTTGTAAAACAGGCATCATAACGTGGGCCCTCCGTCCCTTATCTGAATCCCTTGGGCCAGATGTATTTTAGAATTGAGAATGTTCCAGACTAAAAAACAAAGCACATGCTGTGTGCTATGTGGCCTTCCCAGCGGGGTTGGGGCAGCTCCCGCCAGTGGAAGTCCTAGTTCAGCAGGAGCATGTTTTGGGACTTCAGACTAAGGCGGCTAAGTCAGGACTCCGGACAGACTCAGGTGAGGGCGGGTTTTGCTACTGGAGGAGTTGGCGCCGAAGTGAACTGTCTGGAGTTTCTTGGCCTTTGGAATTGCCCTTCACGGGTTGGGGACTGGTGACGGCCACGTCCTGCACCGTGGTCTGTGGAGTTGCTGGTGGGGGAGGGGGGCGCACCCGTGGCTGGTGGCTGCCGAGGTCGTGGTGAGACGCTTTCTCCGGGAAGTGCCGGGCCCGGACGCCGGGGCCGGGAGCGCGTGCTTGCTGGTCAGCCGCGTGCGCAGACTCGGGCTCAGTCCTGCCACCGCCGCGGGTTTGCCGCGTGCCCTGGGGCAGGCAGCTCACCTTCTCCGGGCCGGAGGTCGTCACCCGTGCCGTGCAGATAACAGGGGAGCCGACGGCCCAGTCCGTGACCTCGGGTCTGTAAGAAGCTGAGCCCGGCACCAGCAGTGGGTGCTGCCGTTTGCTTAGCGTGACGCCTCTCACTCTCTGCAGATCATTGGTCGTGGCAACGACCAGGTGGCCATCAGCTCCAAGTTTGAGACCCGGGAAGATATTGGTATGCTGCTCGTGGGGGCAGCTTGCATGGGTTCTGAGAGGGCGCGTGGATCAGTGGGCTAGGCCAGGCTGCAGCAAGCTGGCACATAGCCCCGAGTCCAAGTGGGGTTACACAGAGGTTACCTCTTGCTCACAGTATGTGCCGCCTGCCCCGTGTCTCCTCCCCCTGGGGACCTTCCCCACTGGATGCGTCACTACGAGGGTGAGGGGTGGCAGGAAGGATCCTGGTAATGGTGCTGTGCCTCATAAAGGTGTTCACCCGGAAGTGACCCACGGCCGCTTCTGCACTTCTTGGCCAGGGCAAGTCACATGGTCACACCTAACTCCAGGGGCGGGGGGGGGGGGGTGCCGTCCTCCCAGGGGCCTGGAAAGACAAGTGGAATGTGTGTGAACAGCCCTCCAGGTGGCCTTGGGGATTTCTAGGAACCCCAAGTTCAAGACGGGGCATTAGATAGGAAAGTTCTGATGGGGGGGGGAGTGGGACCTGCACACAACCTCTGACCGCGCCCCCCCCCGCCGCCCCCAGCGGTGATCCGGAACTATGGGAACCTCCTGCTGGAGATGTCCGCCGTGGTCCCTGACGGCATCGTGGCCTTCTTCACTAGCTACCAGTACATGGAGAGCACTGTGGCCTCCTGGTATGAGCAGGTACGCCCAGCCGCCCGCTCCCTGGGGGGGCTCCGCTCTTTTCAGCCCCCGGCTCTCTCCCTGTGTGTTGGCTTCGTTTGTCTCGTGTTTTAAGTGGTGACATGTATCGTAGGTGACAGGACAGTGTATAAAACACATACGAACAGTTCACAGAACAAACTGTGTATACCTTAGTCCCCCCTGCCTTCCCCCCACATCCAGGTTAAAAACTCAAGAGCCCCTGCGGGACAGTGCAGGGGTGAGGTCACAGAGTGTTCTGGAAATGGGGCTCACCGCAGCCAGGCCCTGGGGGGCCGGCAGGGGGCCGTCGTGACCTCTCCACTTCTCGTCATCATGGCCCAGCTCTCGGGTAGTGAAAGCAGGCGCTTCTTTAGGGTGAGATGAGAGAACTTGGCTGAGCCACACTCCAGGGAGCGGGGTGGGGGGAGCCTTGTCCACTTGGTCAAGACCTTGGTCTTGTCCTCAGATGGCTGCTGGCCACCCAAGTCCACATCCTGAGTCTTGTATGTCCTATTTAAGGAAGCTTTGCCCCAAGGTCCTGAAGATCACCTCCTGTGTTTCTTCTAGAAGCCTCGGGTTAGCTTTCACATCTGGTCTGTGAGGTACCTCACATCTTTGTGTGTGGTGTAAGGTCAGGGTCGAGGTTCTTTGTCTCCCCCTGTGGAACTCCAGCTGCTGCAGCCCCATTCACTGGAAAGCACTGTCCCCCCTGAATGGTATGGGTGAGCCATCGGTGTGCGAGTGTGTTTCTGGACGCTCCATTCTGTCACACCGGTCTGTCCCTGCGTCTGTCCTTGGTTGCTGTCACAAAGCTAGTGCAGTGTCACGGAAATCTCTGGGCAGCCCCGGCCTGGCCTACATCAGCCCCTCCACTAAGCACCAGCTGGGGGGGCGGAGTGTCCCAATGGGCCATCTTGGGCCATATGCCTGCCCCACTTGCCCGAAAGATGGGGTGCGGGGATGGGTTCTGTGCCTGGAATCACAGAGCTTTCCTCCAGGAGTGAGACCGGCCCGCAACCCCCCCCCCCCCAGCCCCCGCCGAGTCTCTGCTGGCCGCTGGGACCCTGGGACCGAAGCGGGTGGCCGCACAGGAACTGGGGCAGAGTTGACCGGAGCCAGGATGCCTGTGCCTTAAGCCGCTTCCTGCCAACCCACAGCCTGACCTGCCTGCTGTCCTTCCCAGGGCATTCTTGAAAACATCCAGAGGAATAAGCTCCTCTTCATTGAGACACAAGATGGGGCCGAGACCAGCGTCGCCCTGGAGAAGTACCAGGAGGTGGGCATGGGCGCCGGGGGGGGGGGGGGGGGGCAGGGGGAGGGCCAGGAGACTGCACACAGGGGGCCCGGAGGACGCAGCTCTGGGGGACCTAGCACTTGTCTCGGCCTCCCCTCCCCAGGCCTGTGAGAATGGCCGTGGAGCCATCCTGCTGTCCGTGGCCCGGGGCAAAGTGTCCGAGGGAATCGACTTTGGTGAGTGGGCCAGGCTCTCCCCATCCCCAGGTGCCTGCATGGGGCTCTGGCTGTTTCCCCCAGCGGACCACCCCCCCCCCTCAGCCTGATCTCCCCCTCTCTCCGGCCCCCCTCCTGTGCTCGCCCCCCCAGTGCACCATTACGGGCGCGCGGTCATCATGTTCGGCGTCCCCTACGTCTACACGCAGAGCCGCATCCTCAAGGTGAGCAGCCCCGGGGGCCGCTCGGAGGGACTGGGCCTGGGCTGGCATGTGGGAGGGGCAGGAGGGACCGCTCTGCTCTCTTCTCTCGGGCAGGCGCGGCTGGAGTACCTGCGGGACCAGTTCCAGATCCGAGAGAACGACTTTCTCACCTTCGACGCCATGCGCCATGCGGCCCAGTGCGTGGGCCGGGCCATCCGGGGCAAGACAGACTACGGCCTCATGGTCTTTGCCGATAAGGTGCGGGTGCCGGGGCCTCTGCCTACCAGGCTGTCCCCCTTTTCTAGATGGGGAAAGAGGCCTGGGCTCCGCCCCCCCCCCCCCCCGCACTGGGGGCCTGATGTCTTCCCTCTCTCCCTCGCTCTTCTGCTGAAAGCGGTTTGCCCGGGCAGACAAGCGCGGGAAACTGCCCCGCTGGATCCAGGAGCATCTCACCGACGCCAACCTCAACCTGACTGTGGATGAGGGAGTCCAGGTTGCCAAGTACTTCCTGAGGCAGATGGCTCAGCCATTCCATCGGGTGAGCTAGAGGGGGCCTGCCCTCAACACAGGGGTGTGTGTGCCCACAGCTGGCTTCCCTCTCCCTCCTCAGGCCTGGCTTCTGCTTCCAGGGGGATGTTCCCCATTCGATAGGTGTTTCTAGATTCAAACATTCTGCCCCTTGGCCCCCACTGTCCCAGGGAGGGCCTGTGGGGACGCGCTACAGTCGTCCGGCCCACCCCGGAGCTGATTCCTCTCCCCCCCTCCAGGAGGACCAGCTGGGCCTGTCCCTGCTCAGCCGGGAGCAGCTGGAATCCGAGGAGACGCTGCGGAGGATAGAGCAGATTGCCCAGCAGCTGTAGCTCAAGGTGCGGACAGGGCCGTAGCTGCGTGCGGTGACTCCGGGGGCTCACCTGGCCCTGGGGCCCAGCGGCTCGGAGGTGGCCTCAGGTCCTCACAGGAAACCTCAGGCAGACATTCCTGGCTTCCAGATCTACAGCCTTTAATCAGAGGAGGAGAATGGGGAGTCCCATACCGTGGGTGCCCCCAAGAGGTGGGGAGCAACTTGGGGAGATGAAAGGCGATCCCCTCACCCCTTCCCCATTCTTCCTGAGAAGCTGCAGCCACGCAGTCCTGTCACCTTCAGCGGGGGCCCAGGTCCTGGGTGTTGGTGCTGAGGGTCCGCGAGACCTCGCCTGGGTGCTGACTGGGGAACTGCGGACAGGCGCAGGGGAGGGGTGGGCAAGGGGCAGGACCCGGCCCATCCCTCCCCCGGCCCTTCTGTTCTTGGGTCCGTTCCCACACCAGCCTGGCCCTGCCCACGCCTCCCTCTGGACCTGCCAGCGTGCCCCCCAGCCCCTTTCACCTGGAGCCCAGCAGCCTTTGGAACATCCACGTCTAGCATGTTGAGCGACAGGGCTCTCTTCATCCTGTGAAGAGAGGGTGGCACGGTGAGTCCCCCGAGGGTCTGCCTCCCACTCCGGGCAAGACCTGCCTGGCACCGGATGTGACTGTATGGGTAGGAGAGGGGAACCGTGGAAGGTTCTGGAACAGGACGGAGTTGGGTGGGTTGCAGAAGCTTCCTGCTCGGATCAGACACTCACCCGGCTGCCCCTGCCACCCCCTCGCCTCGGAGACGGGAGACCAGCTTCTCACTTCCACGCCTTAGCGACTCCCGGATCTTGGAGAAGGAGCTGCTCCGACGAAGGGTCTGGGGAGGGCGCCCAGGACCAGTCAGTGCCCCCCTTCTCCTCCAGTCCCCGCCCCAGGAGCCGCAGCAAAGCCCATCCTCCCTCCTCACCTGTTCTGTGTCACCAGCTGTGCCTGTGTTGGGGGCTCCTAGGAACAGAGGGGACAGTGCAGTGGGGACATGGAGCAGTCACCTGGGGGGCAAGGGCAGGGCCGGGGGCTCACCCAGAGGGGCAGGCAGGTCCTCGCGGCTCAGGATCTCTCGGTACAGCTCTTCTGCTTGCTGGTACTTGTTCTGTTTCAGGTAGGCTGAGGCCTGCGGGGAGGGTGGGTGATCGTGGCTCAGATCTGGAGCGCCCCCGGCGCATCTTCCCCTCCCCCCACCTCGTGACCTAGGGCAGGTGACTGGTTCCTGCTCCACCCTGGGCTAGTGACACCACCTTTGTGCCTCAGTTTCCTTATTTGCAAAATGGGACGAAAGGAGCACCTACCTCTTAGGGTCCTTTAAGAAATGGATGGTCCTTTCCCTTAAGGACTAAGAAGGGGGTTCAGAGCTCAATAAACATCTGACACTGTCATCTGGCCCCACCAACTTGCGTGTTTCCTGTGGCTTCCATGTCCTCTACGTGCCTAGTGATCTCACGAGTCAGGGCCCAGCTCAGAGGCCAAGTCTTAGAGGGCCCCTGCTCCAGCGGCTCACTTGAGCCAGTGGGTGTCTGTCTCTCCTGGGGGACCCCTGGCGGTCGGCCCCAGGGCCGAGTTGTACCTGCGCCCCGCAGCGCCCTCACCAGGTTGTTCTTGGTCTTGGCCACATTTGGGTCGTTGGGCCCTCCCAGGGCCTCATAAATGCTCAGGGCTCGGGCATAGTGCTGCTCCACCTCCTCGAACTTTCCCTGGTTCTGGCAGAGCAAGGCCAGGTTGTTGAGCTGCTTGGCCACGTCCGGGTGGTCGCTGCCCAGGACCTAGGGGTTGGGGGGGATGGATGTGATACCGATAGCCACAAGGGGGGGTCATGAGGAAAGGTTCATAGGACCAATGGGGAGTTAGGAGATTGTAGGCCAGAGGGTAGAAGTTGCACAAACAGGCTTAATCAGGTCAGGGTGGTCATATGGGATTGGAAGGTCAGGACTGGGCTGGGAGGCATATGAAGTGATGTAGAAGGACAAGTAGAGTCAAGATCAGATGGAGTTCATTAAAGGTCAAGCACAGTGGGGTCATGAGATGATCTAGGCTCAAACTGGGGGGCTCACAAGAGCAGGTGGGAAGGATATCATAGGATCAGGGTCACAAGGCACGAGCCACTGAATTGAACGCATCAGGATCAAGTGGGAAGGACCCGTGGACCAGGGACCCCGCTGGGGCGGGCAGCAGGGGCCTGTGGACCAGGGACTCCGCGGGGGTGGGCAGTACCTTCTCCCGGATCTCCAGGGCTCGCTGGCACAGGGGCTCCGCCTCCCGGTACCGCCCCCGCTTCCCATAGAGCACCGCCAGGTTGTTGAGGGTGGCGGCCACCTGCAGGGTAGGGGAGGCAGGTCAGGATGTGTGTTGGGGCGGGTGGGGGGGGGGAGAGGCAGGGCCCCACAGCCCTCACTCCTGGGCCCCCACTCACTGCAGGGTGCTCAGGGCCTAGCGTCTGCTCCCGGATCTGCAGGGCATCGTGGAGAAGGTCTGTGGCCTCCTTGTACTTGTTCTGGTCCCTGTGAGGTGGCCCAGGGACGGAGGGGGGTGAGCCACGCTGGGCTGTCACCCTTCCGCGGTCCCCTGTGGGTGTCTCCACTACCTTCCAAGTCAAGCACAGGCTCCCTCTGCTGGCAAGCCCCCAGTCTCTTCCCCGCGCTGTTGGGGTCTCTTGCCCACGCTCTCTGACGACTCCTCGCCTGGGTCACAGCGGCTTCCCCCGGCCCCACCCACCCAGGTGCCCCATGCTGGCAGAGCAGGACCCCAGCTCCCGCGCCCCCAACGACGGGTCCAGGGCCGGCTGCGGTCTCACCGGTATACCAGCGCCAGGATGTTGAGCATGGTGGCCACATCGGGGTGGCAGTGACCTGAGCTCCGCTCCAGGTCCTCCAGGGCCTGGCGGCACAGCGGTACGGCAACCTCGTAGCGGCCCTGGCCCGCGTACTGGATCACGAGGTTGTGCAGGGTCCGAAGGCGGGCGGGGATCTCGTAGCCCCCCTGCTGAGCCGCGGCAGCCCCCACTGCCTCGGGGCCTGCGGGCGGCCGCCGGGCATCAGGGCACCGCCGGCCTCCCAGCCTTCCCACCGCGTAAGAGGGGACACCTCCCCCAGGACTACAGCTGCCCCACGGGCGCCTGGGGTGACGGGCCCCGCACCGGGCCTCTGAGGTCGGGACCGCAGGCGTCTAGCTGGTCCGTGGGACCTGAACACGGGGTCTGCCTGGCCGGTGGCACGGCGGCCACCACGCCTGGTTTCACGGCTTCCAGCCTCGGCCGTCACCCGCCCTGACCCAGCCCCTTGGCCTCGTGCTCCCGCTCCCCTGCGCGGACACCCACCTCGGGGGCTCACGGTCCCTCCCCAGCCTCAGCCTCTCGTCCTCCGGGGCTGAGCGGCCCCACAACTGCAGGATCCCCGACACCCACCTTTCCTTTCTTCCTCCTCACTCGGGAACAGGGAGGCCAGGCTGTCTCGGCGAGGGGGGGATTCAGGCCGCTGCGGAGGGCAGGAAAGGGGGGGTCAAGAGGGCTGGGAGTTTGCTTTAGAGACCGGGGTCCTGGATCTCAGGGTTTGAGGGAGGCAGTGATCAGGAGCCTTGGCAGGGGGGTGTTCCTGAGGGCTTGGGGAGGATCTGGGGGCTTTGTGGAAGCCGGGGCGGGGGGCGCTTCTGTGGACATTCTAGTGGGTCTGGAGGTTGTGGAACTCTGTCAGGGATCCAGAGCTTTGGAGGGAGGATCTAGGGCACGGCGGGGGGCTCCCGGGGGCGGGGGGTACAGGTCTGTGGGGTGTCTAAGGAGGATGGGGGCCCAGCGCCCGGCCCAGCCCGGCAGCACCTGGCTCTCCGCGGGCGGGTCATACTGCCGCAGCTGCCCCAGGAACTCCAGGTGGCTCTTCTCCTCCTCCAGTTGGGCCACGGCCGCCTCACTGGCCCGGAGCCGCCGCTGCGTCTCCTCCAGCTCCTCCCGCAGCCATGAGTTTTCCTGGGCCAGCCGCCGGGCCTGCGCTCGCAGCCGCTGCTTCTCGGCCTCCAGCGAGCCCACGTGCGCCGACAGGGCGAGCAGCACCTGCGTGGGCCCGGGAGTCAGGGGCCCGACCCCGAGCACCCCCACGCCCCCCAGGGTCCCCCGCTTCCATGGTACTCAAGGTTGTGCAGGGGCTCCCAGCGGCCATACCCAGATCCTGTCCGGGGACCCTTCTGATCTCACCCAGCCACACAAATTACATGTAGGGACACTTCATATTCTACCCATGTGACCCCAAAGGCTCCCCAGGACCCAGAGTTCTATAGATGGATGCCATTTGGTTCAGGGGCCCCCGCACCACACCAGGACCCCCTAATGCTGCCCAGGAATCCCATTTCCGGCCTAGCGCCTCTCCTCCCCCGGCCTGGCTCCCCACCCCCACCGCATACCTGTCTCCCTCATCCCCAGGCCTCCTCCCCGCTCTGAGCCTCACCGGCATAGCTGGAGAGCTGGTCCCCTCATACCTGGGCCTCACCCAGTCCCAGCTCGATGGCCTCCAGCGCGTGGCTCACCACCTGCTGCTTTTCTTCCAGCAGCTCCAAGCCGGCCACCAGGCCCTGTCCCGCCAGGGCCTCAGCCAGGTGCCTGGCCAGGCCATGGTGCTCGGCCCGCAGGGCCTCCAACCCCTGCACCACGTGTCGGGTCTGCCGCACCAGCTCCTCGGGGCTCAGGCGCTCTGGGCCCAGCCCCACGCTTCCAGGGGCTGCCACCTGCACCGACATTGCTGCTCCTGGGGCGGGTTGGGGAATCGTCAGCCTGTATGCCATTCGGGCCCAGGAGGACCCTTCCCGACTGTCTCCCTGTCCAGCCATCCGGCCGGCCCTCTGTCCCCGTGCCCTCCTCACTCCGGCTGGCTCCCTGTCCCACACCCGTCCCAGCCAGCCGGCAACTGGAAACATCCTAGTCTAGCTCTGTCCTCAGCCCCGGGCCCTGCCCCGAGGGCAAGTCCAAAACCCCACGTATGACTAACCCAAAGAGGGCAAACAGTGGTCTCGTGGTCTCTCACCTGCCCTCAGCTCACCTGGCCAGCCCCGTCCACCCCAAGGGCCCCAGATCCCCGGGCCCAGAACACCTCCCGGCCGTGTGACCTGGACTGGACGCCCCCGCCTCTGCCGGGCGCTTGGGGCGGGGCGTGTGGAGGCGGCGGCCTCTCCGTGAGCTCATTCTTAGGGTGTTTTGTTGGGAACCAGTCAGACCACTGGGGGTGGGGTGGGGCGGGAGGACAGGGCCAAGGGGCTGGGGCGCCGGAAGCAGAGGAGCCCTCTAGGTTTGGGGGAATCAGGATGGCGGGGGGGCTCATGTGTCAGCTCCCAGGATCTGAGGAGCTGACAGACCCAAGGGAACAGGGGCTCCACCGTCCACTGCAGACAGGCTCAGCCAGCCCGAGGCATGTTGGGACACACGTGTGGCAGCCACAGCCCAGGGATGTCACACTAGCCATGCAACAACTCGGAGTCTGAGGCCTCGATGCTAATGGGTGGGGGTCCCAACAATGTGGTTGTCTGTGGGTGACAAAGTCGATGACAGCTCGTGGTGCCTCTGGAGCCCTTATACACACACCATACACACACACACACAGTCCGCTCCCAGAAATAGACCCCAGCACACGCACACCCTCCCTTCTTACACAACGCGACACACGCATTCTCCTCTCAGAAATCAAAAACATGCTTTCTTCTTTCAAATACAGTGCAATATATACATACTTTCTCAGAAACACACCCGCTCATACACACGCTCCCCTCTCAGAAATACAACTCAACGTACACACACTCCTTTCTTAAAAATAGAACGTGATAAACATTCTCCTCTCAGAAACACGACATACTCTGGACATGCTCTGTCTCCTCTAAAAAATTAAAACTGAATACAGTCCCACACATCCGCATTTTCCTTTCAAAAAAACTAATACAGGGGCGCCTGGGTGGCTCAGTTGGTTAAGCGACTGCCTTCGGCTCAGGTCATGATCCGGGAGTCCCTGGATCGAGTCCCGCATCGGGCTCCCTGCTCGGCAGGGGGTCTGCTTCGTCCTCTGACCCTATCCCCTCTCATGTGTTCTCTCTCTCTCATTCTCTCTCTCTCAAATAAATAAATAAAATCTTTAAAAAAAAAACAACCTAATACAGGGGCGCCTGGGTGGCTCAGTCGTTAAGCGTCTGCCTTCGGCTCAGGTCATGATCCCAGGGTCCTGGGACCGAGCCCCGCATCGGGCTCCCTGCTCAGCGGTGTGTCTGCTTCTCCCTCTACTCTTCCCCCGGCTCGTTCTTGCTCTCTCTCTCAAATAAATAAAATCTTAAAAAAAAAAAACTAACACACTAACTCGGGCATATACTCTTTAGAAATAACACACATAGGGGTGCCTGGGTGGCTCAGTCGTTGAGCGTCTGCCTTCGGCTCAGGTCATGATCCCAGGGTCCTGGGATCGAGCCCTGCATCGGGCTCCCTGCTCAGCGGGAAGCCTGCTTCTCCCCCTCCCACTCCCCCTGCTTATGTTCCCTCTCTCGCTGTGTCTCTCTCTGTCAAATAAATACATAAAATCTTAAAAAAAAAAAAAAAAAAAAAAGAAATAACCCATGTATGCTCTCCTCTTGGAAAGACAACCCAACACACAGGTCTATTTTCCTCTCAGGGATAAAAGCCAACACACACACACAGACAAGCTCTGTCCACCCCGCACCCCCCGCTGTGAAAAGATAACCAAATCACTCACATTCAGCCTGTCTCCTTGCACTTACCCCCACGACACACCCTCTCCCGCACTCACACGGTCCTGCAAGCAGCTAACTCTCCATCACGTGCCTCCTCCAGGCACGTGTGCACACGCACACACACTCACTCCTAGGAGTCACTGCGGACCCGTCACCTCCTTCCCCACTTCCTCCAACACCTCGCCGGGCCAGCCAGGGATTCACACACCCGCCCGCAGCACGGCCAGCACATTGATATGCCCACCAAATGTGGGCATATCAATGGTTCCTGGACACAGACTCAGCCGTCCTGTCCCAGGGGGTGCCCACGACAGGCACAGGCAGCGGTGGAGACAGATCATCCACGGTTTCTGCGTGTACCCTCTAGTCCACCATAAGCAGCCCGGTGGTTTGGGTACCTCCGCCCGTGCTCACCATCATATACCCTGAGACACACAGTAGGGAAGGCACATAAGCCATGGCTTTTATATTCTGCAGGCTCTCACCTGCCATCAATCTCTACGTATATGTGGGGCTTTGGCCAAGCCCTCTCGCTATATGTATGTGTGTTCGTATCACACCGTACTCAGTCACACACAAGCCCCACAAAGTCAGGCTCACACAAGTTCACGGAGAGTCATTCTGACAGCTCCATTTTGCACACGCTTTTGCCCACACTCAGTCCCGCGAACAACTCCCTTTCACGCACACACAACCGCACAGCTGACGGTGTTAATCACAGGCACGCCCTGGCCATCCATGCGGGTCCCCCACCGCCCACCTCCCTGCGGCTCCCCGCACCTTACAGGCAGACAGACTGCCCAGCCCCGCAAGCTCTGGGCCACGCACCTAATCCTACAAACAGTTCACCTCCCTCCCCCACCCCCCGCAGGAGACTCACAAGCAGAGGTCGCCCACGTGTTCCTATCTCCGAAACAGCTCCACAGCATTCCCACAGTCCCTCGGCGCCCGCGCAGGGTTCCACGGACCGTCCGTCTGCCTTTCTTACCGGTACCCACCGCCTGACGCCATCGCCCGCACACCTGAGCCTCTTACACCATCAGACACACCTGAGCTGCCTACACCATCAGACACACCTGAGCTGCCTACACCATCACACACACCTGGGCTTCCTACACCGTCTCTCACACGCACCAGCTCCACTCCCACACCAGCAGGCAGGAGGCCCCCACCACGGCCAGCCCCCTAAACCACACACCTTGCCCCTGGCGGGCCGGCCCAGTCCCGCGCACCCGGGCTTCCCCAGCCAGGCCGTCACAAGGGCCCCCTCCCTCCCCCCAGGCCCCGCCCCGTCTTCGCTCCTGTTTACCTGCGCCCTGGGCGTGGGGGCGCCCCAGCTGGGCCTCCGGACCCGGGGGGGGGGAGCCCCAGGGCGGGGCAGGGGGGCTCCCAGGGGCCCCAAGGCCCGTCCCCGTCGCCAAGCCAGCGGGCCCAAGGGTGCGCCGGGCCCAGCCCTCGCCCTCCGTCCCCGCCCCCATCCTCGCGGTCCCCGGGACTCCCGCCCGGCACTCGGGGGGCCCACCTGAGCGCGGGCGGCTCCGGGACCCGCTCCGCCGCGATGCGCCCGGCCGCGTCCCGCACACCGCGCACGCCCCGCAGTTCCCAGCTGAGCCCCGAGTGTCGGGCCGCTGGCGGCTCCTCCGAGGGGCGGGGCGGCCGGGAGCCCCGCCCCCGCAGGTGAGGCCGACCCCGCCCACCGCCCGGCTCCACTGGAGCCCCTCGGCCCCGGCCCTGAGGCAGTAGCAGAATCAGCGCCGACGAGCCCGTGGCCTCTCGGGCCCGGGGAATCCGAGGACGATTCCAGCGCGCTGGAGTCTGGAAAGCCGGCTTTCAGCGCAGCTGGAATCTTGGAAACTTTGGATCCCAGACCGACGGCTTTCTTTCAGTGCCTGCCGCCCGGCCTTTCCTTTGGCTGTGCCCCCTGCTTGGACCTCTCTTCCCACAGATCCCATCCGTTAGTCTGGGAGCTTCTCAAAGGCCGCTTCCTCCGAGAGGCCTTCCCTGACTGCCCCTCCCAAATTACACCGTCTCACCAAAACACTACCGCATTCCCCTGCTTGATCTTGTTCACAAAACTTTTCAGGGCCTAAAATTATTATATGTAACGTGGTCATATTATGATGTTTCATCACATTATTGGCGAGGTAATTGTAAATGGCTAAAAACTGGGCTCTGGGTTTGAAGTTGATTCCAGCACTTACTGGCTGTGAAGGCCTTGGGCAAGTAACGTAACTTCTCTGTGTGTCAATTTTCTGAATCTGTAAAATGGGGAAGGTCAAAGGCTGCGAGGATTGAATGAGTTAGCGTATGGATAGGGCTCTGTATTGTCAGCACTGTATCTTGAGCAGTAGAACAGAGCCTGGTGCAAAGTACGTGCTCAATAAGTATTTGTTGAATGGTTGACTGAATGAATCAAGTCTTAGAAATGTAAATTGGCCAAAGCTGGGCGCACAGGATTCTCACATCATAGAATTTGGTTCAACGCGAGGCTTTTCCAAACTCCTGCAGTACCTGGGTCGCTGCACTACAGGATGTGTCCAGCAGAGGGCGCTGCTGGCCCGTGGTCCAGACCCCAGACTACAGCGCAGATCCGCACCTTTCCTCAGAGCCACGGCCAACCTGCTCTCTGCTACCTTGTTCGCTGAGCCCCAGTGCAGATGTTCCCTCCTCCAGGAAGCCCTCTCCGACCCCCAAGGCTGGATGAGACATTCCTCCCCGGCTCTGGCAGCCTCCTGGGCTCCCATGACTCAGCCCTGCCACTCTGGGTCGTCGCTGTCTTGAGGACAGGTCTGTCTCCAACACTGGAATGCAAGTCCCAGGAGGGGACGGTCTCAGGCACCATTGTGTCCCCAGGGCTACCCAGCACAGGCTGAACACAGAGCGAATTGTTGGGCGAAGAGCTGTTGGTTGAATAATGGGAAATAAAACTCAAACTCACGCTCTAACTTCCCCAGGTATTTCTAGGGAACAGGGTAGAAGGCGGCAGACAAACCCTTCCCTCCTCCCCGCACTGGGTTGGTCTCAGGGTGCTGAACATCATTTCTGGATCTGCCACGAGCTTACGAAGAGGCAGTGCAGGGCCTGGAGCCGGGTGCAGGTCCCAGCTCCATCATTTGCGGGCTGTGTGACCCCTGAGCCGGGAACGAACTTCTCTGGGCCTCAGGTTCCAGGTTCCAGGTAACTTACTTTGTGAGGCTCTTGTAGGGATTAGTGAATAATCCCTGTAAAAGGTTTAGAACAGAGTAGCACGTGGTAAACACTGTGTGTATGGGGGGTGGGGGTGGCCATTGGAGCCAGGCCGATCTGAGTTCAAATTCTGATCTTGCCATTTCCTTTCCATATAACCTGGGGCTAGCAATGTTTCTGAGCACCTATTTTTCAAGTCTATAAAACCTGAATGATCACGCTCCCCACATAGCATAGTGCTGAGGATTAAATGGGATCAAGGCTGAAAGACAGTGTTGACTAAGGTGACCGTTTCTTTCGGCCGGTCCTGTGTCAAGCACTTTTGCGCAACACCAATGAGGGCTGGGGGTTCTGAGTTCTTACCCAGGGTGGGCCCTATGCCACGTCTTGTAAATTAACTCTGTGAATGTACACCAACCGGATAGGGTAGGTGCCATGATTATCTCCATTCCACAGGTGAAGGAGATGAGGCACAGAGAGCCAAGTGACTTGTCCACGATCACACAGCCAAGGATTAGCAGAGCCCCTGAAGCCATACAGCCACCCCCTGAGGTAGGCATTATTTCTAGCCCCATCTAAAGATGAGGAAGCTGAGGCTCAGAGGAAGATCTGTTGCCCAAGACCACCACCAAGAAGGCACTCAACAAAACCCCCATCCTATCACTGAAGGCCTCAGTTTGCCATGTCAGGAAAATGCGTAGATGAGTTGGGGGATTTTTCTCTTCACCTCCTGGCCACAGTTTTTATTTTTTTTATTATTTTTTTAAGATTTTATTTTTAAGTAATCTCTACACCCAATGTGGAGCTCAGACTTACAGCCCTGAGATCAAAAGTTGCACGCTCTACTGACTGAGACTCTATTGAGCTGGGTGCCCTTTATGGCCATAGTTTTTAAAAAGCTCACCACTTTTTTTTGTTTTAAAGATTTTATTTATTTATTTGAGAGAGAGAGAGAGAGCACATGAGAGGGGGGAGGGTCAGAGGGAGAAGCAGACTCCCCGCTGAGCAGGGAGCCCGACGCGGGACCCGATCCTGGGACTCCAGGATCATGACCTGAGCCGAAGGCAGTCACTTAACTAGCTGAGCCACCCACGTGCCCTCACCACTTTCTTTTTAATATAAAAAGTTAAGCACTGTTGGGGCACCTGGGTGGCTCAGTCAGTCGTTAAGCGTTTGCCTTCGGCTCAGGTCATGATCCCAGGGTCCTGGGATAGAGCCCTGCATCGGGCTCCCCGCTCGGCCGGGAGCCTGCTTCTCCCTCTCCCACTCCCCCTGCTTGTGTTCCCTCTCTCGCTGTGTCTCTGTCAAATAAATAAATGAAATCTTAAAAAAAAAAAAGAAGAAGAAGTTAAGCACTGTCAGAAATGATATTCACAGAGAACAAGAGACTATAGACTGAAAAGTAGGTCTTTGTCTTCCCTTGATCCCGAGACGCCCTTCCCAGAAGCAAACATGATTACTGGTTTCTAATATCCATCCAGAAATATTTCATGGATATGAATTGTGTGTGTATGTATGAGCGTGAGTGCCCATTTCAGAAAAACACAAATAAAAAGAGCCTTACCTGTGGAGGTAGGCTGAATGATGGCCTTGACGTTGGGTGCAGTCATGTGACTTGCTTTGGCCAATGGCAGAGCGACGGTCCTGCTGGGTCTGAGCTTGGACCTCCAGGGGCTGAGAGTGTTTCCTTTTGTGATTGACGCAGGCATGAGAAAGGCTTCCCTTGTGTGGCTGCCCCTCTTCGGCCCACACCCCACAATGTTCAAAGAGAAACTGAGGCATAATACACATTTTAAGAGTTTATTTGAGCAAAAATCAATTTGAATCGGGCAGCATCTAACCTAGCAGATGGAAAGGAGCTCCGAGGAGCAGTTTGAAATGAAAGACCTTTTAGGCAGAAGGGAGCAAGAACAAGGAATTTATGCCAAAGAGTGGGTTGATTATTGCAAGGTTACTTTTTCCTTTAGGGACTGGCAGGGGTCTATCAGGCAGATGACCTCACTCGTGCTGATCAGGTGATCCCTGACTGAGTGGTTTAAGATTCCATTTCTGGGAAAGCTGAAACCGTCTTAAGTCCTAGTTTGGTGACATGGGGCTTAGCATACGTGACTCCGTTTGGGGCCCCAGTGTCTTGTTTTTAACAGTATGGGGCAGAGCTTCCCAGCTGAGCCCAGTCCCTATCAGCCAACTCTCAGCCAACCCCACAACTGTTTTAAAGCCACTGCATATTGGGGTAGTGTGTTTCACGGCATTTTTGTGGCAAAAGGTATATATTTTTTCCCACAGCATACTTTGGTGCTATGGTCTGAAGGTATGTGTTCCCTTCAAATTCATATGTTGAAATCCTAACCCCTAAAGGTGATGGTATTAGTGTGTGGGTCCTTTAGGAGGTGATTAGGTCATAAGGATGGAGCCCTCATGAATGGGATTAGTGCTCTTAGATAAGAGACTCTGGGCACCTGGGTGGCTCACTCTGTTAAGCGTTCAACTTTTGGTTTCAGCTCAGGTCATGATCTCAGGGTCCTGAGATTGAGCCCTGAGTCAGGCTCCCCGCTCATTGGGGGGGGGGGGTGTCATCTACTTTGGATTCTCTCCCTTCCCTCTCTCTCAGTCTCAAGTAAAAATAAATAAATCTTAAAAAAAAAAAAAAAAGGAGGCTCCACAGAGCTCCCTGGTCCCTCCTCCCATGTGAGGGTGCAAGAAGTCTGTGTTCTGGAAGAGAACCTTCACCTGACCAGGCTGGCACCCTGATCTTGGACTTCCAGCCTCCAGAACTATGAGCAAAAACCTTCTGTTGTTTATAAGCCATCCAGTCTGTATTAGAGTAGTCCGAATAGACTACGACACTTGGCGATTGTTCTAAAGCAGTACCTATAGATTAGCTTTATTCCTAAAAAATTTTTTTTATTTGTTTGTTTATTTATTTAGAGTGTGAACAGGGGGAGGGGCAGAGAGAAAGGGAGAGAGAATCTCAGGAGACTTAGCGCTGAGTGCAGAGCCCTACGCGGGGCTCCATCCCACGACCCTGAGATCATGACCTGAGCCGAAATCAAGAGTTGGTTGCTCACTGGGGAGGGTATGTGTTGTAATGAGCACTGGGTATTACATAGGACTGATGAATCACAGACCTGTACCCCTGAAACCAATAATACATTATATGTTAATTGAATTTAAACTTTAAAAATAGTTGGACGCTTAACCAACTGAGCCACCCAGGTGCCCTAGCTTTATTCTTTTTAATAGCTGCATATTATTTCATTAGGTGATGTCTCATCTTTTATCCATGAATAGAAATATATATATTTTTAGGAATCTCTATACCCAACATGGGGCTTGAAATCATGATCCCAAGATCAAGAATTGCATGCTCTACTGACTGAGCCAGCCAGGTGCCCCAATAAAAAAATTTTGTTAAAGCCATTCATAAGACAAAGAAGAAATCATAACAGAAATCAGAAAATATTTAGAAATGACCAAAAATCAAACTATGTAACAAAACCTGCTAAAGAACAATTTATTGCTGCATGTGACAGCATGAACTAATCTCGACAGAATGTTGAGCAAAAGAAATCCAACAAAAGAGAAGATATCCTGTACAATTGTATTTATATGAAGTTCAATAACAGGCAATGCTCAACTATGGTGTTAAAAGCCAGGATAGTGTTTCCACTGGAGAAGAGAGGGGAATGAGAGAGCTTTTTGGAGTGCTTGGTCTTGGTGGTGGTTACTCAGTTGTACAACTTCTACGTAGAAGTTCATTGATCTTAAGATTAGCGCACTTTGTGGCATACAAGTTATACCTCATTAAAGAGGTAAATTTAAGAGACTAATTTTTTTTTTTTAGAGAGAAAGAAAGAAAGAAAGAGTGCAGAGTGGACTGGGGAGGGGCAGAGGGAGAGGGAGAGAATCTTAAGCAGGCTCCACACCCAGCGCAGAGCCCAATGTGGGGCTCGATCTCACAACCCTGAGATCATGAGCTGAGCCAAAACCAAGAATCTGATGCTTAACTGACTGAGCTACCTAGGTGCCCCCAAGAGACTAAAATGTTAAGAAATGTGACCATCCACACATTCCAAATATAACATTTTCAAAATAAAGGATAAATTTGAAATAATTGAATGCAAAAACTAACATTGAAACCAAAAACTAACATTAAGAGATTAAGATGCAGCTAAAGCAACACCTAGAGGAAAATGTATAGCTATGTTGAGAAAGATCGATATGGAGGGCCTGGAGTGGGGCTGGAGGGGAGTCATGAAAGACCATCTTATTTGCCTGTCTTCCCACCACCACGGCCACCACTGGGGGCCTGACATCCAGTTAATTACAGGGCTGCAATGGGCTTGCTCTCGGGGAAAAAGAAGGAGTGGACAGGTCCTTAACTCTCTGGCTCTCTGGTTCTCCAGTTCTGGGGCTGGCTTTGATTTATAACTTGTCTTCCCTGAACCAGTTGGTACCATGGGCTGCCAGGATTGGGAGAGGAATTTTGGGGTTGGGGGAGGAGAGCATTCTGGGGTGATGGGCCATGGGGGTGGAGCGCTGCCTCCCAGAGTCTCTCCTGGAGGGGGCAGCCTCATCCCTAGGGGAGGGTCAGGGACAGGGGAGGCGGTGGATAAAAGGGAGGGTTTGGGAGCAGGGTTGCTCTATAACACACCAGGGCTTGGGGGTGAAAGGAAAAGAGTACAGACTCTGAAATTCTAGAATACTGGTTGTCGCCTTGGGCAACTCCTTGCCTTTTTGAGCCTCAGCATCCATCTTCTGTAAAATGGGGCTTCAGCATGAAGAGGTGGGATCAGGGAGGGATAAGGAATACAAACTCAGGGACTAACTATGTGGTTCCATCTGATTCTGTTATTTCCCAGCTGGGTGACTTTGGGCAAGTGACTTGATCTCTCTGGGCTTCACTTTTCTGATGTGTAAAATTTGCAGTACCCACCTCATAGGACTGCCGGGGAACTAAACTGTTAAATACACATAAAGTGGGGTGCCTGGGTGGCTCAGATGGTTAAGCGTCTGCCTTCGGCTCAGGTCATGATCCCAGCGTCCTGGGATCGAGTCCCGCATCGGGCTCCCTGCTCCTTGGGAGCCTGCTTCTCCCTCTGCCTCTCTCTCTGTCTCTCATGAATAAATAAATAAAATCTTTAAAAAAACAACAACAACAACAACACATAAAGTGCTTGGGCCCTGAAGCCAGGCGGCCGAGGAGATGAAGGGCGCGTAGGGAAGTAGGTACAAATTATCAGGGCCTGAAGACCCACCTGGAAAGGGACTCTGGGATGACAGTATGACTTTGCTGAGAGGCCTGTAAATTGTCTTCACCAAAGCCTGAACCCCCTCTTGGCAGCCCTGTGCCAGTTTGATTCCCAGCTCATCCCTCCCCCACTGCGTGACCTTAGGCAAGTCATTTTACCTTTCTGAGCTTTATTGTTGGCAGTGTTCAATGAGTTAATATATGTAAAGCACTTAGCATCGTACTTGACATATGGGAGTGCTCCATAATACTTAACAATTAGGGTGGGGACTGTGGAGTGGCCCCTCAACATCCATGCTAACCTCTTTCTGGCATGTCCAATTGTCCAAAGGGAGCATGGTTCTGGGGGGCGAGAGATGTTCCTGGTGGCCTAGCCCAGAGCGTGCCACCTTTCAATGATTTTGGAAGCACCTAATATCTGGTAGTAAGGCCCTTTTGCATAAGCTGGGTAGAGTGGTTTCCAATTGACTGATAAGGCTACTATTATTTCCTTAGTCAACAAATACTCATTTATCCTGAGGGCACTGGGGAGCCATGGCAGGTTCTAGCAGGAGTGGTCAGAGGTAGGGAGTAGGTAGGAGGGGACAGACTGAGGCAGACCAGGGAGGAGGCTAGGGCAGAAGGGAATGTGGAGGAGCTCTTGAGCTAGGGTAGGAGGAGGGATGGACAGGTCTTGGAGACTGATGGCTTTGGAGGGTTGGGGGTTGGGATGAAGATACACCATGGGGGTCTTGGCTCCCCCCCCAGGCCAACTGTTTCTATGAGACTCAAAGATAAAGGAGTAGAGCTCATGATGCAAGGTCCTGCTGGAGTGTTTGGGCCCCTCAGCCCAAGTCACATGACTGGAATATTGCTGCAAAGGATTCTGGGAAACTGAGTTTCTCACCTTTTTGGCTTCTGTAAAGGAGGCTGTCATAGGGTGGGAAACCCCCAAACACAGAAAGTGCTTCCTATGCTCTATGGCCAAAAGGAATGTCAAATGTCCCCATGAGTGGTTACGAGGGCTCCAGGGGAGTGGGCTGGGCTGGATCCTGTCTCTCCCCTGCTCACAGCCCTCAGGGGCTCCCATCCATTTGCAGTGGGATGGAAACTCCTTCATGGTCCCTAGGGTCCTACAGGTCAGCTCCTATCCCTCATCTTCTTCCTCCCACTCTCCACTCTGCCCCATCTGCTCCAGCCTTCCAGCTTCTTCCCTGTCTCTCAGATTTGCCAAGCCACTCCCACCTCAGGGCTTTGCACCTGCTATTTCCCTTCCAGATCCTCACATGGCTGGCTCTCACCTCTCCCTCAGGTCTCCACTCAGATTTCACTTCCCCTGAGAAGCCTGACCCGCCCTCCCCTGCTGTGCCACCACTCTGACCCCTTACCCTCTTGGATTTTCTGTCAAAGCCCTGTCGACCCCACCACGACAGCATATATTTACGTGTTTGTGCTCACTACCATGTCACCTCCATGAGGCCAACGGTTTTGTTTTTTGCTGTGTCCCCCATAAGTGCTTAATAAAGAATTGTTGGGGTGCCTGGGTGGCTCAATCAGTTAAGTCTCTGCCCTTGGCTCAGGTCATGATTCCCCGGTCCTGGGATGGAGCCCTGAGTCGGGTTCCCTGCCCAGTGAGAAGCCTGCTTCTCCCTCTCCTCCCCCTGCCCCTCCCCCTGCTTGTGCTCTCTCGCTCTCTCGCAAATAAATAAATAAAATCTTTTATAAAAAAATAAAGAAATGTTGGGGCGCCTGGGTGGCTCAGTTGGTTAAGCGACTGCCTTTGGCTCAGGTCATGATCTCAGGATCCTGGGATGGAGCCCCGCATTGGGCTCCCTGCTCGGTGGGAAGCTTGCTTCTCTTTTTCCCACTCCCCCTGCTTGTGTTCCCTCTCTCGCTGTCTCTCTCTCTCTCAAATAAATAAATTTAAAAAAAAAATCTTAAAAAAAAATAAAAACATGTTGAAATGATACATGCCTCTCTCTTCCAGTCCCATTCCTTTTAGTTCTCTGAGCCTCAGTTTCCCTAGCCACAAAGGAGAACTTTGCCACTCTGACCTTGGTGGGAAGGGACAGTGGGTGGAGAGATCAGGGGCTGGGCCCCAAGGAGAAATTTTCTAAGCACCTCTTCCCCACCAGGAATCCGGGGAAAGGCAGGGAGGGCCCCCTTTCCCTAGATCAGACCCCTCCTGCCTGGGAAGAAATGGGGAAATGGGGGAGACCCGGGAGGAGGGAGGAACCCCGGAGGGAAAAGGCCTGTCTCCTCTTGGTTGTAATCCTGGGCGCTCCCCGGGCTCCTCCTGCTGCCTGGCCTCGCCCGGCTTGCGCTGCAATCTCGGCGCCTCCCAGGCAGAGGAAACGGCTTCGTCTAGCCGTCGCCGCGCGCACGGAGTGCCCTCCTCAGCCCTTGAGGTCCCGGTCCCCGTGGAGAGCTCCTGCTGCGCCGGGATCTGGGGGTGCGCGAGTCGGGCGGGCGCTCTGCCCTGATCGGAGCGGCCGCCCAGCCCCCTTCCCCTGCGGGCGGCCTCCCGGGACGCCGGCTGCCCTTGTAAGGAGGCGAAGCCGGAGACACCCGACACGCCTGGTTATAATTAACCCGGACACGTGGCCACCCCGCCCCCCAACACCTGTCCCTGCCTCCGCCCACCCCCCACCCCCCAGCCCCAGCACCTCGGGTCTAGGTCTTCGAAAAGGCGACAGCGAAGCGCCCTCTAAAAATAAGCTCCCTTCCAGGATGAGTCCCTCCCCGTCCCCTCCGCCGGGGAAATCTCCCAGCGTCTGCCCGGGGCGGCCTGGAGTGGGGAGGGCGCCGGCCGCCTCCAGCGCCGGCCTTGGGTTTGAATCTTCTCGGCTCCCGCGACCCTCCGTTTCCCTCCCACTCACTCCCAAGCAGGAAAGTGCGTCCAAGCGCGGGCTTCTGGGGTCAGGCTGTTCTGCGCTCAGTCCTGGGCTTTGGCCAAGCGCTCCCCACAGTTGGGTGACGAGGGGCGAGTCTCTGGGATGCCAGAGACTTGGCCCTCTTGGGACTATTGCCAAGGTTTCCCCAGGGGCGGGGCTCAGGACCCGATGTTTATCCAGGTCAAGGCTACTGGGGGCTGAGGAGAGGCCTGGCCACCCGAGGGGCCGGTGGCCTAGTGGCGTGGCTTCTACGTGCCTGGGACGTCCCCTGCCAGGGTCTCGTGTCCTGGGCGGGGCGCCAGCTGTCCCTGCCAGCCCGACTCAGCACTCGGTGGGGGAATCAGCTGGACGGGGGAGGGAGGCTGGGCTCAGCCCCTGGGGCAGCCCATACAAGGCCATGGGGTTGGGCGCGAGGCATGCCTGGGTTCAGGGTGGGCACGGTGCCCAGGCAGCGAGGTGAGAGGCTCAGCTGCCCTCCAGCTCCCTTCCCTGGGGGCAGCCCCTCCCAGCCAGTAACACAGCCCGGCCCCCCTATATAAGGCCGGGGCTACGGGCCCTTCCTTTGGGTCAGTGTCGCCTCCGGGATAGAGACAGCCCCTTTCCGCACAGCCCAGCCAGGTACTGCTGGGGTGGGGGTCAGGGTGGGGTCCAGACTGGGGGCCCCCATGGTGCCCGCAGCGCATCCGGTCTCGGGAGTCTGCCCCATATCCTCCTGCACGCAGGGGGGTCAGTGTGTGGGAAGGTTGGCCCCGCGTCTGGGAGTCCCCACCACCTGTGAGACCCCCCTCCCGCCACCTCGCACAGGGTCTGTGCAACAGCCTCATGGGGAGGGATCTTGGAGACAAAAGGAGCCTTGGCAGCTGCCAAGGGGCTACAGGCTGGGTCCGTGTTCATGATGGTTTGTCCCCAGCCCTGGGCGCCCAGAGCCGTGGGTGGTGTCTGTCTGTCCTCTGTCTGTGGGGTCATTGCATTTGCGGGGTCATTGCATGTGCAATTCTGTGGGTCCCCGGTTGTGTCCCACACAACGGTGTGACCTTGTGTCTGACTTTCTGTGGCACCTGCTTGGGTGCCTGTGTCCTGCGTGCGTCCCTGGGCTTGGAGGCATGTGTGTGACTATCCATGGTGTGATCTGGGGGGTTATTGGTGATGTGTGTGTGTGTGGGTGCCTCTGGGGCTCCCCCACCTTGCCTCAGCCCCCTCTGCTAAAAGTGTCCCTTGCAGGGTGGGGGTGGGGCACCCTGAAGGGGGGTTTCTGGGCTGGAAGCCCTTGAACCCCCGAAGCCTGGATGCGTGTCCTCCTGGCCACCCTGGCCCACCTGTCTCCAGCCTGCTGACTTGCTGCAAATGGAGCCCCAGGAATGTGGGGGGTGTGGGGGGGCAGCAGCTGGGGAGGGGAGGAGGAGTCGGCCAGACTCTATAAATAATCCCCAACCCTGGATAGTAGCTCCAACGATCTTTCATGAATCCCATCGCCCCTGGCCTGATGCTTCAGCCTTCAGCTCACCCTGGTCCCAATTTCCTTCCCACCATTCTACCTGCTTCCTGTTCCTGGAGCGGCCAGTGAGCTCCCGCCCCTACCACCACCACCACCACCACCACTGAAGCGTCCCTCTTCCTTCCTGGGTCTTATGAGTAAAAGTAATAATAGCCTCCAGATAGCAGGCCCCCACTCCGCGTGAGGCCGTGTGCCCAGCCGGCCACGCGCCTCAGCCAGAAGAATCCTCTTGGCAAACCCCTGGGCCAGGCTCAGTTTCCAGGTGACAGAGGCTCAGAGAGGCTGAGCACCTGGCTTGGGGCCACAGAGCAGGGAAATGGCACAGGCGGGACTGGAACTCAGCTCTGATGACTGGCTGGGCTTTTCTTCTCAACTGAGCCCTGCCAGAGAGTTGTCAGCAAACAGAGGACAGCCACCCAGGCTTCCCTTCTGCCCTGCTCCTCATCCCTTGACTGAGCACCCAAGAACCTTCGTGGAGAGAATGTCCCTTCTCTGCTCAGATACTCGTTCTCAGCAATACCCTCCACCTTCTCCCCTGCTCCTCACACAGCCCTTTAAAATAATAGCAACGGTAATTACAATAATAGCTAAGCAAAATAATGCTTATTGTGTGCCAGGACTATTCCAAGTGCCTAACGTGCAGGAACTCCTTTAAGCTCCCTGAGATGAGGGCTATTATGACCCTCATTGTACACATGAGTAATCTGAGGCACAGAGAGGTTAAGCCAGGTGCCCAGGGTCACACAGCTATTGTACAGATGGAGCTGGAATTTAAACCCAGGCCGATTCCAGAACCTACACTCTTTTTTTTTTTTTTTTTTTTAAGATTTTTAGTTATCATAGAGAGGGAACACAAGCAGGGGGAGTGGGAGAGGGAGAAGCAGGCTTCCCGCGGAGCAGGGAGCCCGATGCAGGGCTCGATCCCAGGACCCTGGGATCATGACCTGAGCTGAAGGCAGACGCTTAATGACTGAGCCACCCAGGCGCCCAGAACCTACACTCTTATCCATGCCAATATTACTGCCCTGTTCCAAAGGCTCCCCCCTTCATCTTCCAGCTGGAGAAACAGTCCCTAGCAAGGTTACTAGTCTGGGGTCACCTGTCAGGGTGTGGCAGAGCTGGGATCTTAACCAGAGTCCTGATGGCCTCCCGTCAAGACACAGGGTCTCAGAGACCGGACCCTTCTTGTTCCAAGTCACACAGCACATGAGTCAGGCCTGTCTGACCCCAAAGCCTTGCTCTGTTCCCTTGCTGGCCTCTGCTGGATGTGAGATAATCTGCCCCACCCCCACTCCCTGCCCAGCAGGCCCCGCACACCACCACCATGCCATTCGGTAACACCCACAACAAGTTCAAGCTGAACTACAAGCCTGAGGAGGAGTACCCTGACCTCAGCAAGCACAACAACCACATGGCCAAGGTGCTGACCCTTGAGCTCTACAAGAAGCTTCGGGACAAGGAGACTCCATCTGGCTTCACCCTGGACGATGTCATCCAGACAGGTGTGGACAACCCAGGTAAGCCTCCTTGGTGGAGCATGGACAGGGTCTCGGGGCAGGGGGGGGCTCTGGAAGCTGCCTGCCACGCCTCGATCCCACCTCTCCGGGCCTCAGTTTTCCCATCTGGAAGATGGGGGCCATACCCAAGGGACTGTTGTGAGAAAAAAATGAGGCTACATGTGTGAAGGGCTTGGGACAGGGCCCGGCGCGTGGCAAACCACTCACAAATGCACACAAGTAAAATGTGGGGAAATCGTTCCATCACCCCGGGGCCTCAGGTTCCACATCTGAAAAATGGGCACCCATGTGGTGAAAACAAAGGAGGCAGCGCACACACAGCGCTTGGGGCAGCCTCTGGGACAAAGTGTGCACTCGGGGTCTGGCGGGGGATGTTCTTTCTCCAAGGACACCAGAGCCCCGAGAGCGGATCCTAGCCTCCAACTCATTGTGTGATTGAGGAGGGGCCCCCCTCACTCTGGGCCTCTGGTTCCCCATTTGGGAATACGAAGGTCTTTCAAGTCTCTTATTATCTGTGGGAGCCGATAGTCTAATACGTTTCTGAAAACTTTTTGGTGAAGGAAGAGTCTGTGATTTGGGGATTCTGAAGTGGTAATATTTTTAGTACCTTGTAGCTGGCCTCCTGAGACTCCTTCTCCTTTGCCCTGCCCCCAGCACCTTTCCCTCAGCCCAGATGCCATCTCGATCTCTCCCAGCCTTCCCTCTCCATCCCCACCAACCCCCAGCCTCTGCAGTTCTGACCCAGAGGTCTTGAATGACCCCTGCCCACGCACACACATACACACACACACGTGTGTGCATGCGCACATATAATCTACACTGGACCCAGGAGCCCGGGCCTTCCCTGCTGGGGACAAGCACCTCTGACCTCACCCCGAACCCCCAGGTCACCCCTTCATCATGACCGTGGGCTGTGTGGCTGGTGATGAGGAGTCCTACCAGGTGTTCAAGGATCTCTTTGACCCCATCATCCAGGACCGGCACGGGGGTTACAAACCCACCGACAAGCACAAGACGGACCTCAACCATGAGAACCTCAAGGTCAGCTGCCCCCAGGCCAGGGGAGGGACAGGGGAGAGAGGGAGGGCGGAGGTGGGAAGGAGCATTCAGAGAGACACAGAGACAGAGGGAAAGGCACAGAGAGGCACAGAAGACAGGGAGACCGAGGACAGAGCGGGGAGTCAGATGGGAGGAGGGACAGGGAGGGAGATGAAACAGGAAGCGGGGACAAAGATGGGGAAAGAGATATATGGACGAAAAAAAAGAGAGACAGATGAGTGGCTGGGAGAAAGATGGAGGGAGAGACAGAGAAGGAAGAGGCAGAGCCAGGGTGGCGGTGGGAAGAAGCCAGTGGACAAAGAGGAACCAAAGGAAGTGGCAGAGAGTCAGAACCGGAAGCATGCCCAGCCCTGACTCCCCACTCCTGCCCTCCAGGGTGGAGACGACCTGGACCCCAACTATGTGCTCAGCAGCCGCGTCCGCACGGGCCGCAGCATCAAGGGCTACACACTGCCCCCCCACTGTTCCCGGGGTGAGCGCCGGGCAGTGGAGAAACTCTCCGTGGAAGGTGAGAATGCCCACCCTTGGGGCCACGCAGCTCTGGCTCAGCTCCTTCATGGAAAGAGCTCAGTAAATAAAGCAAGGGTGCTTGGTGCCCGGTGGGAGTCAGGGGGCGCTGCCAAGGCACCCTGAGCAGATCCTTGCAGACCCTCAACTGTACCAGTGTCCTGACCTCCATCCATCCATCCATCCATCCATCCATCCATCCATCCATCCAGTTAGCCACCCAGCCGGCCAGGCAGCCAGCCAGGCAGCAAACATTGACTATTGTTATGGTCCTGAGTAGGGAGCTGGGGCTCCCATGATGAATAAGATGGACAAGGTCACTGCTCTCACAGAGCTGTCAGCCTGGTGGGGAGATAAGAGGAAACACAGAAACCAACAAAAGAATGATTAATTCCAACATGCCATGTAGCCAAGAAATAAGGGTGCATCACGGCATGACTGGGGGGAGCTCTCTTAGAAAGGAGGGGTTGAGACCCAGTTGACAAGAAGGAGCCTGAAGAATTCCAGGCAGGTGGAGTGGCAAGTGCAAAGGGCCTGAGGTGGGAAAGTGTGTTGGAGGAACAGCAAGGAGACCAGTGTGGCTGGAGCTGAGTGGACCAGGGGAGGAGATGTGGTCAGAGGAATATGGGTGGCCAGGTTGTGCAGAGCCCTGTGGGCTGTCCGGAGGGCTCTGGCTTTGACTCTGAGGGAGATGGAAGCCTTGGGAAGATGGTGAGCAGAGTAAGTCCACAGGACTTACATGGAGTTCTCTGGCCATTGAGTGGGAGTGAACAGACTGTGGGCAGAAGTAGGAACAGAGGGACCGTAAGGGGGCAACCACAGTGGTCCAGGCTCCAGGGTGAAGGATAGGCAGTGGGATGTAGAGAAAAAGCGGGTATGTTTGGGAGGTAGACTCATCAAGGCTCCCAAGCACGTTGTTCTAGTAAATGTTTAACAACCAGCTCTCAAAAAAAAAAAGCCCCAATTTGCAGCAACTTCCAGTTTCCATGGTGTAAATTCTCCTACCATGACTATTTTTAAGCTATGAACATGATGTCATAGAGAGATGGGAAAAGATGCACAGTAACACATCATTACATAGTATTCCCATCATCAGATAGAGATGAAAAAGCTTCAAGAACATAGATAATAAAGATGTAGTAAAATAATTAGGAAGTGATCATTTTGAATATTTACTACCTGTGGGGTTTTTTTTACTTCATTTTTTTATTTTTTTATTTTTTTTAGTGAGAGAGTGAGGAAGGGCAGAGGGAGAGAGAGAATCTTAAGCAGGGTCCACACCCAGCGCAGAGCCTGACGTGGGGCCCAGTCTCACAACCCTGAGCTGAAACTAAGAGTCAGATGCTTAAGTGACAGAGCCACCCAGGTGCCCCTTATTGCCTGTGTTTTAAATATCATTTATTTAATTGGAAGTTTACATAAATTATTATTATTATTTTTTGACTAGGCTCCACACCCAACATGGGGCTTAAACTCATGACCCTGACATCAAGAGTCACATGTTCTACTGACTGAGGCAGCCAGGGGCCCCTAGATAAATTATTTTTTTTTAAGGTTTTATTTATTTATTTATTTATTTATTATTTATTTATTTATTTATTTATTTATTTATTTATTTATCTGAGACACAGAGATAGAAAGAGAGAGAAAGAGAGAGAGAGAGAGAGCATGAACAGGGAGAGAGGCAGAGGGAGAGGGAGAAGCAGGCTCCCCGCTGAGCCAGGAGCCCAATGTGGGGCTCGATCCCAGGACCCCGGAATCCTGACCTGAGCTGAAGGCAGACGCTTAACCATCTGAGCCACCCAGGTGCCCCAAGGTTTTATTTATTTATTTGAGACAGAGAATGAGATAAAGAGAGAGCATGAGAGGGGGAGGGTCAGAGGGAGAAGCAGACTCCCCGCCGAGCAGGGAGCCCGATGCGGGACTCGATCCCGGGACTCCAGGATTATGACCTGAGTCAAAGGCAGTCGCTTAACCAACTGAGCCACCCAGGAGCCCTAGATAAATTATTTTTAACAATATAATACAGTATAACACAGTGCCTTCGGCTCAGGTCGTGATCCCAGGGTCCTGGGATCGAGCCCCGCATCGGGCTCCCTGCTCCACGGGAAGCCTGCTTCTCCCTCTCCCACTCCCCCTGCTTGTGCTCCCTCTCTCGCGGTGTCTCTCTCCGTCAAATAAATAAATAAAATCTTAAAAAAACAAACAACCATATAATACAGTATACATATAACATTATATAGTACACTATATTAAAATGTATAACATGCATAGACATACATACATATTATAGATATTATGCACATATACAAATATATACATGATATACATTTATTCTCTCTATGAATATATACAAATCCTATATATGCTATTTTATAATAATTTTTACTGATGGCTCCCCAAATTCCTAACATGTTGGCTGTCTGTCTTGTTGGCCCGCCGGAGGGGCTCCAGCACACTGTGGCTCACAGGGGGCTGGGGCGTGAAGGTCCCGGAACGGGAGAGTCGGTGCCTCCTGGCTGCGCACATGGCCTGGCTGTTCAGACAGGGGAGGAGCCTGCTTTGGGGAGAGGGCGCGAATTTGGGTTTCGCCCTAGTGTTCAGGCACCATTAGCACACCCACAGGACCAAGCCCCAGGCTCTTTAGGGGCGGCAGTTTGGGGGTCCCCAGGACGCCGCGCCCAGGGTGCGGTGGGGCAGGCTGCTGACTGCTCCCTTGCGTGACCCCTCAGCCCTCAACAGCCTGACCGGCGAGTTCAAGGGGAAGTACTACCCTCTGAAGAGCATGACGGAACAGGAACAGCAGCAGCTCATCGACGATCACTTCCTGTTCGACAAGCCCGTGTCCCCGCTGCTGCTGGCCTCAGGCATGGCCCGCGACTGGCCCGACGCCCGGGGCATCTGGTGAGGTCCCCTCCCCCAGCCCCTCCCAGTCCCCCTTCCCCCCGCCTTCCATTACCCTCCCCATCCCTCTACCAAAGCCAACACCATAAAAACGATGTTTCCGGGTGCCCCTGAAAAATGACCTTGCCTTCCGCCCCCCGTGTGACCTTGGGCACATTGTTTAACGTTTCTCTGCCCTGGTTTCCCCATCTGTAAAAGGGAGAGCACAGTAATTGAGAACGGTGCCTGGGATATAGTAAGTGCCCGACATCTTGGCTATTAGTTTTATCTTTTATCGTTGCTAGTTAGGTTTCTATGAACCTTTGAATCCCCGATCGTGATAGTCAAGGATTTTCAAAGGTTTTGGAAATAGGTTTCAGACGATTTGGAGAGCGTGAGTTCTAAGATACACAGATGGGATGAATCTAAGGTTCCAAGATTTTGAGTGTTTTTAGGTTCTCGGATGCCACTAATTCCAGGTTCTGTGATTCCGTGGTCTCAGACATTTCCAGATCGGAAATGTTTTGTGGTTCTAAGACTCTGTTTCTGAGACGTCACAAGGTGAAGGCAAGGTTGGTCCTGAGACCAGATGTAGGACTTCCAAGATTGATCAAGTCTGATTCCCAGCTACTGTTCTTCAAAGATTCTGAGAGTCTAAGGGTCTGTCATTTAATGCTGTTCAAAGACTGAAGACCCTAAAAACCCTTGATCTTAAGATTGGCGATTTCTCAGATCCTGTGACGTGAGGGTCTACGGGGGTAAAGCTTCTGCGATTTTGAGGAGCTCGTGCCATCACCTCGAACTCCTCAGGCCCGCTGCCCCCTAGCGGTGGGTGTGTTGTCGAGGGGCCGGGAAAGGGGTTGCCACGCGGAGCCGATGATGCCTTGGCCTCTTCCTGCGCCCCACTCTAGGCACAATGACAACAAGAGCTTCCTGGTGTGGGTGAACGAGGAGGACCACCTCCGAGTCATCTCCATGGAGAAGGGGGGCAACATGAAGGAGGTTTTCCGCCGCTTCTGCGTGGGGCTGCAGAAGGTGGGTAGCCTGCCCCTCGCGGCGGACCTGGGACTCCCCGTGCACGCCGCACCCGCTTTCCAAGGCCCCGCCCCGCGGGGAACCCGGCTCCACCCTCTGCCCAAGCCCCGCCCCCAAGAGCCCGCCTCCCAAGCGTCCTCCAGCCCAGCCCCCGCAGCGTCAGGCTCCTCCTGGGTGCTCCGGCCCCTCCCTTCAGAAGCTCAGCCCGCGCGCGGTTTTCCAACCCCGCCGTCTCGGAATCCCCCCCCCCCCAATCCACGTCCTCACACCGTCTTCCTCCCAACCCCGTCCCGGTTGCGGGTGCATTTGGGGGCGCCCGCTGGCGCTGACCCCAGGTCCTGTCCCCTTACCTCAGATTGAGGAGCTCTTCAAGAAAGCCGGCCACCCCTTCATGTGGAACGAGCACCTGGGCTACGTGCTCACCTGCCCGTCCAACCTGGGCACCGGGCTGCGTGGAGGCGTGCATGTCAAGCTGGCGCACCTGAGCAAGCACCCCAAGTTCGAGGAGATCCTCACCCGCCTGCGCCTGCAGAAGCGGGGCACAGGTGCATCTCCGCATCCGCGCACCGCGGCGTCGGGGGCGGGCCCTTTGCGGAAGGGGAGGTGGAGCCTCCACGCGAGCTCTGGGGTGGACAAGGGCTACCCCGCTGTGAGCCTCAGTTTCTTCCTCTGCAAATGGGCGTCAGCACGCTTTATCTCACAGGAATCGATAGGATGTCATGGCTATCTGATATACATTGTGTATGTCCCCTGCCCCCTAGGGACCTCGGCTTCCCATCTGTAAAGGAGAGGATGGTCAGGGTTCAACCCCAGGCAGCCTGGCTCCGGGGCTCACTCTTCCCCACTATGCTCTATTTTCACGTTGGATGGTTGAAGGGTGAGGTATCTAAATTAGCCGGAGACGTGAGCCCGTGAATAGACATTTAGGAGACTCTGAATGCACGTAACCTGTTACGCAGTAGGCAACCAGTTCGTGCGGCCGTCTCCGTTGGCACGGGGGCAGCATCCTGGGCCCCGCTCCTGAACCTCTGCTCCCTCCTTATGCTCCTGCTCCTTCAGGTGGTGTGGACACAGCTGCTGTGGGCTCCGTGTTCGACGTATCCAACGCCGATCGGCTGGGCTCGTCCGAAGTAGAGCAGGTGCAGCTGGTGGTGGACGGTGTGAAGCTCATGGTGGAGATGGAGAAGAAGCTGGAAAAGGGCCAGTCCATCGACGACATGATCCCCGCCCAGAAATAGGCGTCCAGCCCGCTCGCCGCCGACTGCTGGAGCCCCAGCTAAAGGGAGGACTCGGCCCGTCAGGAGCCCACCCCTTGCCTCCCCCCACCCCCACCCCCAGCTCCACCTGTAACGGGTTCGGCCACCTGGGGGCTCTATCCACCCATCTCGGAATTCGATTTCCAACCAGAGTTCCAACAAATGCGCTTCAGCCTCTGAGTTCTGGCCAATGAAGAACCTCCTCACACCTTCCTCTCCTTTTCCCAGAGCTCTGCCCACCACCAGGAGCTCTGGCTAATGGAGAGCGCTCCAACACGTCCGGAGCTCCTGCTTTTTCTACACCCAAAGCAACAAATAAAAGCAACGGCGGCCCTAACTTTTGTGCGATAGTTACTGAGCAAGAGGACGAGGGACGTTTGCAATGGCCGCTGTGCGATCTCGGAGGGGCTTGCCCTCGCTAGTCATGTTTTAGCTCATCTCTAAAATGAGGCCAAGTTAGTGAACAGTCTAATCCAAAACTGATAAGGTTCTATGAGGAATCTGAGACCCAGAGATGTGTGGCCCCTTCCCAACCTCAGCTCCCAATCACTCATACTCAGATCTCAAACACAGGGTCCACACGGGGGAGAAACATAAGCCAAACAAAATGTCTGAGACTTGAATTTGGCCCGCGGGCCTCCAGTTTGAGACCTACCGTGCATCTCATCACATATACCTCATTTTATTTGTCACTGACCTCCTTCTGTGTGATCTCCCTTCACCCCTCTATAGCTCTTACCACTCCCTTAAACTTCCCTTTCTTTGTTCAAGAACTTGCCATAGCTCTCCACATTTCCTAGAATGCGCTCCTATTATTTGCAATTCAAGATCAAACTGAAATGCGCACCATTCGCTGAAGGCTCATCTTTCTGGTTCCTTCCCCATTATTCCTCTATACACTCTTGCTCCTTACACCCTGCTACTCCCACCTTAACGTCTTTGCCCATGCTCTTTCCTCCTCCAGACTGGGGCTTGGCTCATAGCATCCCCATGAAGTCTTGAGGGACCCGCCTTTTGGAGAACTTGGTCCCAGGATGGAGGTGGTGAGGGGCGGTGGGGTGGGTAATCGAAGTCCGGAAGCATCTCAACACGTACTGGGTGTTGGCCACATCAATCACCTCTACTCGACCCAATACGCCCAGGCCTCCAGCACGGGCAGCGCAGAAGGAAATGTGAAGCGGAGTGAGTGGAAGACAGAGCCCCAGGGACCTGGAGGAGGCACTTTTTCAAACCTGAGGGCCGTTAGAGATCAAGAAATGTGCTCTGTTTTACAGAGGGGAAACTGAGGCCAGGGCATGTCCCCAAGCGTTCCCAGAGAGATTACTGAAACAGGAAGGCTAGAAGAGAAAGACAAGACCTGTCAGGTGTCAGGATGTCCTTTACGACACTGTCCCCAAATGAAGATTGCATCACTCACCCCAGCTTCACCCTCCTACCCCACCCCCGAGGCCACACAGACCACAAGCACTCCAGTGGGACTGTCTGAGCCAAATCTGCCCGTCAGCGACCATGCCTGTCCTGCCCATCTTGCCTCATAAGCCTTAAATGCACCCCTTCTCTCCCCACCTTCTGTCCCACTCCGACCTCCTCCCTACTCTCCTGACCTGTCTCCTTCCCTCCCTTCGCAGCATAAACCTGTCCCTTCCTCCCCCTTGCTCACAACCTCGCTATGGCTCCCTAGTGTCCTTGGTAGAAAGCCCGGGCCCCTCTCCACTACCTTCAGGGCCCTGCCAACACCTCCAGCCTCATCTCTCCCAGCGACTCCACTCACTGTAATTTTTTTTGCCATTTGCTGTACTCTCGTTCTCCTGCTTCCCAGGCATCGTACCAGCTGTTCCGTCTGCCTAGAACGCCATGTCTAGCTAGCTGCTCATCATCCTCCCAGTGGCAGTTGGGCTGTTCCTCCTCTGGGAAGCCCTCCCTGGCTGGGATGGGCACCCTCTTGGCCTTCCCCGGCCTCTGCCCTGCCACCCTCCCCAGCCCTGCCCACTCTGGATCATCACCGGTGCACCTAAATCCAGCTTTCTCCACTGGACTGAGCCCCCCGAAGGCAGGGGTGGGGCTGCCTTGGTCACCACTATGTCCCCAGCACAGAGCTGGGCACACAGGAAGCCCTTAGGGATTGAGATTTCCAGCATTGGTTGGTGCCCGCCACCTGACTCAATAGAAACACCTTTCAGCAGATCCCTATTCTGGCCTCACTCATAAGACAGTAATGCGGTTCTGTCCCAGACCCTGAATTTTTCAAGAGTGACCACTCAGTTTCTACCACCCTTTATTTCCCATTTGACTTTGCTATTAGCCCCAAGACGAACACAAGACAAGGGTTGACCCTACCTTGCCCCAACTGGGCACCTGAGGCACAGTAGACTAAGCCTCTTCCCTACATACAACCCTCCATGGCTCCCTAGTGCCCTTGGATGAAAGCCCAGCTCGCTCGCTTTGGCCCTTTGGCCTACGAGGCCCTGTGTGAACAACGCCCCCGCCCTCTACTGCTTAGCTCTATTGAGCTTCTTTTCCCTTCCTCTGGCTAAGGACACCTTGACTTTCCTCTGAGCAACCCACCTAAATCCAGCTCCAGGGGCGCCTGGGTGGCTCAGGTGTTAAGCGCCTGCCTTCGGCTCCGATCATGATCCCAGGGTCCTGGGATCGAGCCCCTCATCAGGCTCCCTGCTCCGCGGGAAGTCTGCTTCTCCCTCTCCCTCTCCCCCTGCTTGTGTTCCCTCTCTCGCTGTCTCTCTCTCTGTCAAATAAATAAAATCTTAAAAAAAAAAAAAAAAATCCAGCTCCAGGCAGGGGCCTGGCCGCTCCAGAGCAACAGGGACTGGGTCAGGAATGGTCACATGACTTCTCTGGGCCAATAAGAGTCCGTCTTGGGACTTTTGCCAGAAGTTGGCAGTGAGGAACTTTCTGCTGCAGAAACTAGGCAAAGGGAGGAGAGGTTGGAACTGCTGGGGTCATCTCTGCCATCAGGGAGTGCGTGATGAAACTACAGGCTGAAACTGTTAAACTCACACTGAAAAAAACCAAGATGAGATGGCCGGCTGCCTGGATTCAGCCGTACCTGAAGTCAGGCACCCCCACACTATTAAGGAACATAAGCAAACGAGTAACCTTTTTGCCTAAGTGTAGCTGGATTATGAGTCCTAATACAACATTTCTCTTGTTAATTCTCCACCACCCCCAACACAGCAGCCACACCGAAATTACCCCCAGTTCTCTGAAGGTCTATCATGCACTCCCACCCCCAGGCTTCTGCCAAGGGCATACCCCAAACCTGGTCAACTCCTATTCATCCTTCAAAGCCCATTTCCCTGACTCCCTCCTGCTCTCTTCTGGGCTCCACAAAGCAATGGTTTCTCTAGTGTTTTGTGTCAGAACCCATGTCCGCCACAGACAGGGGCTCCTTGTGTCTCCGTGTCCAGCACTGGGCCTGGCACGGAGTAGGCACAGGTCAATGACTGTTTATTGAATAAATGTACTACTGGAGTAAGAAGTGGCTTAGAGTCCGGTATAACATGTGGGTGGGCACGTGAGTGGATGAATGGGGGACCGATATAGGAACCGGGGGCCTCGTGGATGAGGCCAAGTTCTGTCCTGCCCTCCTCCACCATCATCCTTGACCCTCACACCCCCACTACACCCATTCTGCAGCTGAGAAAACCGAGGCTCAGAAAGGAGGAACCACTGGCCCAAAGTCACACACCACCTCCTCCTCGTCTCACTCGCAGGTGAGGGCAGGGAAGGAAAAGCCCGGGGTCAGCGTGGGGGAGGGGGACGCTCCTAAGTTTATTGGGCGACAGGCTGCAGGTGAGGGGGCTGACAGGAGGGGGCGGGTGTAATAACTTAAAAACCGGAGGTGACAGTGGCAGCTCCTTGAGAGATCTCTGCAGAGGGGAGGGTGTGGGGGTATTTACAAGGATTTGTACAAAGTGCCCCGCGCCAGCCTGGGGCAGGAAGGGGGTGGGGTTCGAGCATGAGGGGAGGGGAAGGAATCTGCCTCTCTGACTCCCACTCCCAGCCCCCCCTGCCATTCTCCAGTCTTTAGGCTCAGCAACCCTTCCTGCCCCTGCCCAAGGCCTAATTCTTGAGCTCTTGGGGGTGGGGGTGGGCGGGGATGGAAGAGTTTCCTCAGTTTCCCTTTCTGCCCTTGCCGCGCCCCCCGAGTCTCCTTGGGTGCCCCCTGGCAGGGGGAGGGAGGACAGGACCGGCTGGAGGCTCCAGGAAGGGGCCAGCTCCCCCTGCTCGGCCCCCTCACTCTCCTCTCATGCCCAACGGCCCCGGAGAACAGCGCGGGGGACAGGCTCTGTCCCCACGTCGGACTCGCGGGAACCGAGGTGATGACAGAGGGAGACGCCCCTCCCTGACCCCTCTCCCTGCGGCGGAGGTGAAGGGGACGAGGGAGAGGAAGAGGAGGGGACCCGGGCCGTGGCGGCTCAGAGCTCGAGGTCGTTGGAGATGCGGGTGACGAGGGTGCGGAAGGCCAGGGCGGTGCCCGCCACGCGGCGGAAGAGGACTCCCCGCAGGCCCGGCCGAGGCAGCTGGCAGACCTCCACTTCGAAGTGGGACAGGGGCTCGGGCCCGCCCGCACCCCCGTGCAGGCAGGCCAGCAGGAACGGCTGTGGCTGGCGGCAGCGGCAGCGGGCGGCCGCGGTGGCCTGGCGGAGAGCTGCCATCAGGGCCTCGGGTGGGCGCGAGCTGGTCAGCTTCACACTCCAGGGGAATCGGAGTAGCCGGGGGGCGGTTTCCGTTTGATCCCAAGGTAGATGGCAACTGGGGCGGGAAGATGTCAGCGGTCAAGGACGGGAGAGGAGGGGAAGGCGACCCACTGTTCCCACCTGGGGACAGACTCCTAGACGTCCCTCACAGCCCGCCACCCTCTCTCACCCCAGGGACAGCGACAGAGGTCCGGCTGTACAGATCGCTGGCCAGCTGGAGGCTCCATTTCCCAGCCTCCGCGGCAGCCAGGCGCCACCTTGGCTCTCAATGCCTGGATGTGAGTGGAAGTGATGCCTGCAACCTCCTTCCATCACCTCCTCCCAAGGGGTATCTGGAAATTTCTGGGGGCTTTTTGATTAGCGCAACGTCTTGGGATGCGGGCGCCACTGACATTTATTCGGTTCAGGGCGGATACACGTTCTGCAACATGCGAGAGGCCCCGCACAACAAAGAAATGTCCCGCCTAAAGTACCAAGGGCGCCCCTCTTGAGAACCATCGCACACTTCAGTCTTCCCGGTTTCCTCGCGGCTGACCCCGCCTCTCAGCGCCAAGCTGAGCACGTGGCTCGGTTCTGGCCAATGAGAGCAAGCCACCTCCCTGCCTGCCGCGATTGGTTCAAAGGGGAAACGCATGACCAGGTCCCACCAATCAGAGTACTCCACCCTTCTGGCCACAGGCAGTGGCTTAGGGATGGGCATGTGGCTCAGTTCCAGCCAATGAGAGTCGGTCCTGGGATCTTTGGGACTGGTGGGGAGGTTCTTAATTTGCACCGAGTGGGGTATGGGGGGGGTGTCTTTACATCGGGGGATTGTGTCAAACTGAAGCAGGGCCGGCGAGGTACAGGGCTGCCTGCTTTTGTAACTAAGTGTTTCTGGAAGCCCGCCACGCCCATTAGTTTTTGCACTGATGGCGGGACAACGGCAGAGCCGAACAGGCATGACGGAGATTACCGGGGCCTCAAAGCCTAAACTATGGACGATCCGCCGCAACAGCTGTGCCTCGGTGGATGAGAGGGGGAGGGAGGTGTGGTGGCAACAGCAGGAGTTGGTCACACATGGAAGAGGCTGGAGGTAAGGACGGTCGAGGGACAGTGTGCACGGATCGGGGTGGAAATGAGAGGAAGTCGTGGGGGGCGGGGCATAAGAGGCCCGGGCAGAGGAAGGAGGGCCCGAGGGAGAGTTCAGGAAGCTGGCCTGGAGGCGGCGGCTCAGGTCCCATCTAAAGGTATGGGGATGGCGGATCGGGGAGGTGCAGACCGAAGTGGGGTATTAGGCACACTAAGCGGGAGGGGCTGGTGTGGCGGCCAGGGGGGGGTAGGCCCAGGCACTCACCTTGTGACCTCAGGTCCCCCGATTCTCTCAGGTTCGTCTGTGACCCTAGGGGAAGGGAGGGGGACAGAGTGTCTAATCTGCACGTATGGCGCCCCCTCCCCCAACCCACTGCCTCCAGAACTCTGGGCAGTCCCTGCCTCAGCCCTGGTCCCGGTCCCTCCCCGCCGGCTGGAGCTGGGCTGGGGAGGGCTGGGAGTCAGGATCTGAACTCCCTCTCCATGCCCAGAAGGGGAGCCCCTTCTGAAATGGTTAGTGCAGGTCAGAGGAAAGATACTGAAGAATTCGGAAGACGAAAGAGAAAGGGATTGGGCAGAGATATACACCTACATATAGAAGGACATGGACACACACACGCACCCCTCCTTCACGCTTTGCTCAAACGGCACCTCCTTAGTGAGGCCTGCTCCATTTAAAACTGTACCTCTCTTCCCTGCTCTACTTTTCTTCTCAGTACTTATTTACTGTCTGGATCTCCGAGGAGAATGTCGGCTCTGCCTGGGCTGGGATTTTATACATTCTGTTCACTCTACTCCAGGGTCTAAGATAGGGCCAGGCGCTCAGTGAATAAACATAAATCATTTTCCAAGGCAGCATTCTAAGCTCAGTCCATATATCACCTCATTTAGTCCACACGACAACCCTAGGAGGAAGGCACTGTTATTTCTATCCCCACCTTACAGAAGAGGGAAGCAAGGCCCAGAGAGGTTGAGTGACTTACTCAAGGTCACTCAGCAGAGCTGGGGTCTGAGCCTTAAGAGTCTGGCTCCAGAGGCCAGACTACTGTTTATTAAATGAGTAAAATGAACAGCCAGACCCCACAACCAGTCCTCCTCCCACACGCACACAGTCCGCCTCCCCCACCCCTGTACACACAGGTCTGACATGCAGACAGGGAAGCAGAGCCAGGGACAGCGGAGGGTGGACGGGACTTACTGATCTTGGATCCCTGGGGCAGAGAGGCGCCCGAAACGCAGCGGTTAGAGTTCTGCCGTTTAGAGGGATCGAGGGTAACCCTGTAGTGTGAGGAGGGAGGTGAAGGGTGACGGAGGAGGAGGAGAAGAGAGAGGAGGAGGAGGAGGAGGAGATGATGTGGGGGTACAGGAAGCAGAGCAGAGCAGAAGACAGGTTAGGCCCCATTGCCCCCCACCCCACTCCCACCCGCCACATCCCATGGGGCTCACCTTCGGGTCAGTTTGGAGGTCAGCTTGGTGAAGAGGTTGGTGGTGGGGCGGGGCCGCCCAGTGGGCAGGGGTGTGGCCTCGTGGGCCAGCGTGGGAGAGGCGGGGGGTCCATTCTGCACACCCCCGCCTCCCCCGCCCCCTGCCCTCCGGTCCCGGACCTGGCCACCGTGGAAGGTGCTGCGGATGGTGGAACCGCGTGCCAGACGGCTCCGCTCCCCCGATGGGGGAGCCAGGCTGTGACTAGAGGGAGAGGCGGGGGGCACCCGTGGGGTACCCGAGCTGTGGGCAGAAAGGAACAAGTCTGAGTGGGGCCTGATTCTTCACTGTCCTGTCTTGAGATCAGAAACATTACAAAACTTAGAGCTCAGAGACAGGGCTGCCATGTACAGTTGGGCAGGCTGTGTACTATACAACCCTAGCTATTTTACGGACTCTTCATTCTTCCTAAGTCATCCCTCCTTCAAACTGTCCTTCCTTCAAACCCTACCCACTCCAAACGTATCCTAAATCTCCTCTCTCCAAACTCAGCAGTGGAATAGGTTCAGATATATTTTTTGATGAGTCCCTTGCCATTTGCCATCCAAACCACAGGAACCAAGTCAATTTTGCAAATACTCTGCTATCTGATCTTTCATTTTTCAAACTCGGGATACGAATAGATGTGAACATCAAAGGTACTTAAACTCATTATGGTAATTTTTTGACAGGTCAGAAAGGACCCTCTTCCCAATTGTCTCAAGATGTGGTGTGGACAGTGGTGACTCCAGCGCCCCAGGACCCTCCTCCAGACCCTCCCAGTCCTGACAGGAGGGGCCAGACCTACAATTTCTATCCTTCCAAGGACCCCAGGACCAGCCTGGATCTCAAAGAGGGAATCCTGACTGTGGCAAATGCCACTACCTCTCCCTTGGAATCTGTCCTCCTTGTTTTACTTTTAGTAACCAAACTTCTTAAGGGTGTGAGCGTTGCACATGGCCACCCAGCCAGAGACTACATTTCCCAGCTCCCTTGCAGTTAGGGATGGTCATGTGACTAGTCTCTGGCCAATGGGATACAAACTGAAGTGCTTTGTCCCATTTCTGGGTCAGGCCTCTAAAAAGCATGCAGCTTGCGCTCCACTCTTCCCATCCTTCTTGCTGGTTGAGAAATGGTGGCAGCTGGCACAGTGGCCTCAGTCCCAGAGCTGGAGCCTCGGTTTGAGATGGGCAGGAACAATCTGGGTCCTTGGAGGACCTTGCCTGCCTACCTCTGGATTGCTCTATCAGAGAGGCCTAAACCTCCTTCTCATTTAAGCCACCGTCCCTTGGGGTCTCTTCGTTACACCAGCTGAGTCTCCAATCCAACTGCTACACTGTCTCTCGACCAAAGCTGGAAGGCTATGCACTATAGTGTTTACAAACACACACGCCGCAGTCAGTCTGGAATCTTTGCTCCTTGACTTGCCAGCTGTGTGGCTTTGGACGAGTTACTTAACCTCTCTGAGCCTCATTTCCTCAGCTGTAAAATGGAGATACCGGGATCTACCTCACAGAGTTGTTAGGGCCATTCAACCAGCAAATACACACAAAGTCCTGGCATACAGTTCCTGCTTGATGAATACTCACTATTACTTTTATTTAATGACCATGAAATAAGCACTCACTCATCGAATGCCCTCTATGTCACAGACCCTGTGCCCAGCACAGGACGCACCTGATCTCCACCGGATCCCTCTAACAGGGCCTAGAGGCAGAGAACATCAGCCCCATCTTATAGAGGAGGAAACCGAGGCTCAGAGACTCGCCCGAGGTCATCCTGCTAGCAGAGTGCAGAGGCAAGATTTGAACACAGAATGTAGTAGCCACAGAATCACTACTCTCAACCACTCCATATCCTGTCCCCACCGAACAGTAACACGCGTTTGTCAAGTGTTGTCCAGAGTGCACCTGGGTGTCATGCCCTGGAGTCCTGGTGGGCGGGAGTATCATTATCCCGAGGCCCGCCCCACTCCTCACTCCCGGACTTGAATCATGATGTGAACTAATTCAACCTCCGCCCCCCCACGCCAGTTTTTTTAAGTAGGCTCCACGCCCAATGCGGGGCTTGAACTCCCGACCCTGAGATCAAGGGTCTCGTGCTCTACCGACTGAGCCAGCCAGACGCCCCTGATTCATTCCCTTTTTATGCTCCAGCCAGTCCGCATTGGTTTCCCTCACTTGCCAGCTGAAAGAGACCGAACAGACTCAGGAAAACTAGTCTGAAAACCAGCCAACAAGAGGATGTTGAAGCTGTGACATTCTGGGGCTTCTCTCAAGTTCTAAAAATTGATCATTCAAAAAAAAAAAAATCAATTCAGTTTCCCAAGGCTCGTAGGCGGAGAACAGGGCAGACTGCTTTCCTGGGGCTGATGACTAACTAATTAAGAGGGGAAGATTTTCGGGGGGTCGGGCGGCGGGGCGAGAGGACATGGGTAGATTCTGCCAAGGGAAAGGCAGACACACACACACTCCCCAGTCCCCACAGCACCCCTTCCCCACAATGGTTATCATCTTCCATCAAGGAGGGCCCCGCTCCCCTACACCCTGCTCCCCTGCTCCCCTACACCCCGCTCCCCGCTGCTGCTCCCTCTCCATACCTGTTCTCTTTGCCATTTGGCAACAGGGAGGGGCGCTCAGCCCCAGGGCGTTCTGTGCAAACGTAGGTGTTTCTGCGGGTCATCATGCTGGGAGGGAGGTTGTTCTGTGGGAGATATGGCCAGGAGGGAGTGAGGGGGGCGGAAGGACACCCCTCTACTTCCCACTTATCCTCCCTGGCCTCCCTCATTATGATCGATGCCGGGGCCAAGACTGAGCAGGTGATGGTTTACTCCGGGAGAAAGGAAAGGTTAACGAGCCAGCCCGGCAACTCAGGCTAAGGGTCACGGAGCTGAGACAGCGGTGCTGAGGGAGAGTGGGTCAGGGGCGGTGCCCAGGGGGCAGCCTTGCCCACTCCTCTCCCAGCTCTGCCCCACCTGGGTAACAGGCCAGCTGTGTGAAGCTTTCCGTAGCATACTTATCCATGGCACACTTGCAGTCTCCTGGCCTTTGCACGGCCGGCCCACTTGCTTGGATATTCCTCCCACCTTTCCCCTCGACTCACACCTATGTATCTTTCAGGTGTCAGTTCATAATACAGCTGGCTGAGTCAGGTGCCTTCCTGGGGCCCCCACTGCCACCTCGATCACTTTGTATCGTCAATATCTGTCCCCTTATCCATCCCCACCTGCCCTGGACTACGACCCCCCTCGGACCAGGGAGTACACGTCGGGATTATGCTGCCTCCCCAAATGTGCTGAGAAGTGATCCCTCATTTTGTGTCCTCTGGAAGTTTCTCTAAGGTTGGTATTATTCCTTCTTTCAGTGGTTGGCAGAATTCCACCACTTAGAGCCTGGAATTTTCTTTCTGGGGCAGTTTTAAGTTACGGATTCAAGGTCTTGGATAAGAACATAAGACTGTTCAGATTTTCTGTTTCTTCTCAAGCAAGTTTAGTGACTTGTGTTTCGAAAGACATCTGTCCATTTCATCTAAGATGTCACATTTATTGGCATAAGGTGGCTCCTAATACCATCTTACTGTCTTTTTATGTTGGGGCAGAGTTTTCCTTTTGATCTCTGATATTAGTCATTCGTGGGGTTCAATGATAGTATTAATCTTTTCAAGAACCGAATTGTGGCTTTGTTGGTTTTCTCTAGTGTACCTCTGCTTATTCCTTTATTGACTTTTATTTCCTTCCTTCTACTTTTGGCGGGGGGCTAATTTGCTTTTCTTTTCTTTTTTTTTTTTCTCCCTTTTTAAGGTAAAAACAACAACCAGAGCCTTCATGTATTGAGTGCTTACTGAGCTGGATGCCGTGGGTGGTTAGTTTATGTCCAAGATCTTATGAGAGCCTCACAACAATCCAAGTCCTCTGATGAGCCCATTTCACAGGGTGGAATACTGAGGCTCAGAGAGGTGAAATCACTTGCTTAAGGCCACACAGCTCACCAATGCAATTCAAGCTCTGGTCTTAACACCTCCTCTTTTGAGGAGCTGCAGAAGCAGGAAAGCCAAGTACTACATTTCCCAGACTCCTCTGCAGCTCAGGATCTGCGTATGAATGGGTTCTGCCAATCTTTGGACTCGGGAAGATCTGGAAGGTGGCACTGGGGTGGCAGTGGCCTTTCTGTCCCCTGTGACTCCTGCTTACACGGGCAAGGTCATGAGATGAGGGTCTTTGCCTCAGCAGAGCCTCAGTGCTTGTTATTAGAGTTCCTGGCATCGAGGGGCCCTTCTGGGAGAGAACAGTGTTTCTGAGTCTTGAATTACAGTCAAGACCATGTGTTCTGGAATTCAACAGTGCTAGGGTCTGCCCCAGAGGTGGCAGCCCCCTCAGTGGGTCAGTTCTGCAGTGGTGATGTGTCACTCCTACAGGTCTAATCCACTGCCTGCCCCACCAGCCCTTCCTACAACTTTGTAAGTGCCTCATTCCCTGTATGAAATCCCTCCTACCCAAAGCAAGGGGAGTGCTTCTTTCTGACACTGAAGGCTAATTTATATGCGAGCCTCCAGCACAAGCTCGGGTACGGAGAGAGCACTCAAATGTCTACGGGATGAACGAATGAACAGACAGAACAAGGAGTCCTGTGTGGTGGTCTGGGGAACAGGATAGGGAACAGCAGGGTCTGAAAAGTGTGAACCAGGCGGTCACATCCCCCAGCCCTGGCCACTCACAGGGGTGCTCGTGCTGTCCTTCCGCCGCTCTGGGATCTCTGCCTTGTTGGGGTTGTGGGCGCTGCTGACCATGGGGCTGGAGGGGGGCAGTCCCCGGCTCCCGCTTCCGGCAGCACTGCAGCCCGCCTTCCGGCCTGGCAGGCGCTCCTCCTTCAGCTCCGCCTCCCCGGTGCTGGTTGGGCTGCGCTTGGGGTGCAGGGGTGCGGGGGATGGGCCACCTGGTGGAGGGAGGGGACAGTCAGGGCTCGCAACACCTGGAAAGGCCAGAACCTACTCGGGGTGATCCTTAGAACCTCAGAATTCCTCACAGAGGCTACAAGCTCTGCGTGGGCCAAGCTGACACGATCTGTCCCAATGAGCGATGCACACACTGACCACCCCCCAACTCCATGGAAATGACATGATGCACGTGTAGGTTATTCACTGCATCGCTGTTTTGTTTCTAAGATTTTATTTATGAGAGAGAGAAAGCATGTGGTGGGGGGGAGGGCCAGAGAGAGGGACAAGCAGACTCCTTGCCGAGCAGGGAGTCCGACGTGGGGCTTGATCCCAGGACCCTGAGACCATGACCTGAGCCCAAAGCAGACACTTAACCAACTGAGCCACCCAGGTGCCCTGCATCACTATTTTTTAAAAATATTTTATTTATTTGAGAGAGAGAGAGAGAGAGAATGAGCAGGGGGAGGGACAGAGGGAGAGGGACAGACTCCGCACTGAGCAGGGAGCCCAACGTGGGGCTCAATCCCAGGACCCTGAGACCATGACCTGAGCCAAAAGCAGACACTTAACCAACTGAGCCACCCAGGTGCCCCCACATCACTATTTTTTAAAAATATTTTATTTATTTGAGAGAGAGAGAGAGAGAATGAGCAGGGGGAGGGACAGAGGGAGAGAGACAGACTCCACACTGAGCAGGGAGCCCGAAGTGGGGCTCGATCCCATGACCCTGAGATCATGAACTGAGCCGAAGGCAGATACTTAACTGATTGAGCCATCAGGCACCCCTCATCGCTATTTTTTTTTAAGGCCAAAAGACTGGGAGCAGCCCAAGTGCCCCTTAGGAGGGGAATGGCTAAATGAAGTCAAGCTATTTCGGTACAAGGAGGAAGCTGCTTATGTACCAAGACACAGTGATCTTCAAGACAGACTGTAGAGCAGAAAAGGCAGGGCCTGACGTCTAAGGTGTGCTGTCATTTGTGAAAGGGGAAACGTATAGATTTCTACTTATCTCTATTTACTTGCTTATACATGAACATCTTAAAAGGCTATCATGTCTTAAAAGGTGAGAACGTTACCTTTATGGTATGTGAATATGTTAGTATTGTATTTATACATCTTTATCTCTCTCTCTTTTTTTTTTTTTTTAACTTTTTTTAGTGGCAGAGGGGCAGAGGGAGAGAGAATCTCAAGCAGACTCCCCACTGAGCATGGAGACCGACGCAGGGCTCGATCTCACGACCTGAGCTGACCTGAACCAAAATCAAGAATCTGACGCTCAAGCGACTGAGCCACCCAGGTGCCCCTATGTTTCTTTTCTTTTTCTCTATCTCCTTTTGGTTTCTATCTTTATATACAGTCAACCCTTGACAACACGGCTTTGAACTCCGCGGGTCCACTTCTATGTGGATGTTTTCCAATAAATACCGTACAGTACTGCAGAGGTCTTTTCCCTAAGATTCTCTGAAGGACATTTTCTGTTCTCTAGTTTGCTTTATGGTAAGAATACAGTATATAACACATACAACATAGAATGTGTTGACGGACTACGTTATCAGTGAGGCTTTCAGTCAACGGCAGGCATTAGCAGTTACGTTTGGGGGGAGTCAAAAGTTATATGTGGATTTTCGACTGCACAGGGGGTTGGTGCCCTAACCCCCGCCTTGTTCGGGGATTAACTCCATGTATTTATGAATAAAATCTCTCCCAAACTGGTCACAGTGGCTGCCTCCAAGGACAACTGGGGGCTGGAGATGGGTGTCCAATGAAAACTTTTTTACTGTCTACCCTCCTTGTACTATGAAATTTTGAAGGATGTGACTGTATTCATCTCAAAAACAAAACAAACAAATCTGGTCCCTTGGAACATCTTAGGAAATTATCGTCTTAGAACCAGCAGGTTTAAGTATGTTCACGAACTTCGGACAGTCGAAACTTCTATGTGTTACATCCTCAGGAACCTTCATGCTCCAAAGTCCCAGAACCGTAACAAGCTCTGCAATGACGGACACGGGGCACCCGTCGACAATCCTCCGAGAACCCCAGAAGCCCAGAAAGTTTCCATGTGAGTGTTCTTTAAGGTGATATGTTGTAACCAGGGTCACAAGCTTCTTAGCGACTTTCTGTGCCAATCTGGCTATTTTATAGGTGGAAAAAGGAAATCCAGGGAAGGGAAATGACTTGACCGTCCAGAATCCCACAACTTCCTGCTTAAGAGCGACGCTTGGGTTTCCCGGACAACCCCTTCCCCATGCCAGTGCCTGTCCCAGAGTAAAGCATTTCGAAGGAGGGCCGCAAAAAAGTGGGGAGTTGGACACCACGCTGGCCGTTCCTCACATGGCTAAACATGGCATTACCACGTGAGCCGGCAAGTCCACTCCTACCACATGCCCAAGAGAAATGGCCACATACGTCCATACGGAACCCGGCACGTGAAAGTTCACAGCATCATTATGCACAATCGCCAAACAGCGAAAACAATGCAATGTCCATCAGCTGACAAGTGGAAAAATAAAATGTGGTAGATCCACGACATGGAATATTACTGGGCCATTAAAAGGGACGAAGTGCTCGTCCATGCTAACACGTGGATGAAAACATTACCCTAAGTGAAAGAAACCAGACACAAAAGGCCATGCATTGTATAATTCCTCTTACACGAAATGTCCAGGATAGGGGAATCTGTAGAGGTAGGGAATGGACTGGTGGTTGTCAGGGGCTACAGGGTGGTGGATGGGGGTTTGGAGGTTGATGGCTAGCTAGGGCTTGTGGAGTTTCTTCCTGGGGCGATGAAAATGTGCTAGAGTGGATTGTGGTGATGGTTGCTGTTAGTATCTGTGGATACTAACACCACTGAATTGTCCACTTTGAATGGGTGGATTGTGTGGTATGTGAATTATTTCTCAATAGAGCTGTTTAAAGAATAGTTGATAGGGGGCGTCTGGGTGGCTCAGCCAGTTAAGTGTCTGCTTTCAGCTCAGGGCATGATCCTGGGGTCCTGGGATGGAGCCCCACATCGGGCTCCCTGCTCAGCAGGGAGCCTGCTTCTCTCTCTGACCCTCCCCCCCGCTAATGCACATGTGCACTCTCGCTCACAAAAATAAATAAAATCTTTTAAAAAATAAAAAAAAAGAATAGTTGGGAGGATTCACATTTGAAGAGGGTGTGGGTAAGAGACCTCTTGGAAGTTTCCACGCCTAATCTGTGGTGGTGGTGGTAAACTCTATCTTCTGTGGGTGATATCTTTCGGTTACAGAATGTGGGGTACAGGTGGGTGTCTGCCCAGCCCCTTTCCACTAGGAAGGGCCTTTCAAATTTTCAGTGTGGAGGAGAGCCAGAGGGCAGGCTCTCAGCAGCCACTTTGTGCAATGTGTCCTCCTATGTCCTGATCCCAAGTGGACCCTGACTGTGAGAGCTCTATCCCTGACAGGTGGAACAAAGGGATTCCAGCTATCACTTGGGCTGGTCTCTAAATTGGAGTTGGGAGACGGAAGGGGAGAGACTGTGAAAAAGATAAGGGGAGATACATAAGAGAGAAAGGAAAAGCCAAGAAGAGAGAGGGTGCAAGAAACAAAACAGTATCTGCTCTGGCTGCTTTTTCAGTTTCCAATCCCTTCCTGACCCTGGCTGTGTGTTCCCGCCTCCAAGTTCCCTATAATGTCCCTGCATCTTTATATGAAATTCCTCCCTTCTCTGCAGCTGGCTCGAGCAAGGGTTTCTGTTGCCTGGGGTCCAGACAACCCTGATGTAACAGAGGTCTGAGGCCTTGGGGCCCGGGATGGCGTGTGGGGCAGCGGGGCCATACTCACAGAAGTCGCTATGCCTGCGCTGCCGGTGGTAGGTGGAGGAGGCGCTCCGTTGTCCTTTGCTGTGGCTGGTGCCTTTGCTGGAGCTTGTTCCATTGGTGGTGTCGCTGGGCGCCCGCACCCGTGCCAGGGCCAGCCCCGGGGTGCCCCGGTCCCCACCCTCCTGCAGGAGGATGACAGACGAGGAGCCTCAGCCTCTGTCCCCTCTGCCCCAGAAGTCCCTCCACCCCGGGCATCGCGCATCCCAAATGCCCCTGGCGCCTTCTGACCTCAGTCTTCCTGCCCAGCAGGAGGTAGGTGGCGGTCACTTCGTTGTACTTCTGGCTGGTCAAGGCCTCTTTGATTTCTTCCCGCGTGTAGCCCATACCCACCATCACCTCTGGGAGAGGGGGATGGAGAGGAGGTTCAATCTCCCCAGACCCTTCCCTTCCACTCGTTTCTGCATCACATAGCAACACCTGCTCTTTGGCCTGTTCAGGATCCGTACCCCCTTCTGCCAGCAGCACCCTGATTTCCTTGGAAGAACATTTCTTTCCTGCTCACATCACCGGGCAGACTCCCAGTACCAAGCCCCAAGGGCAGGTACATAACCCAGATCTGACCAAACAGAGTCGTCCCCCCCCCCCCCCCCCCCCCCGGAAGGCCACACTGATTGGCTCAGGGCAGGTAGATGACCCAGGTCTGGCCATTCACAACACTCCAGACCCAAAATCACGTTGATTGGTTCAGGGTGGGCACATGACCTGGCTCTGGCCAATCAGAGCATTCCATCCCCAAAGCCAGACTGATTGGTTCAGGGGTAGCCAATGGGCACCAGCCTAGAGCCTCTATTGGCACATTCAGGAAAGTGGCTCCTGTTCTTGAGGGGGTGTCCAGGTGCTAGGATATGTTGTTGCCAGCTTGTTCCTGTGGCCAGAGCTTCCTGGGAAAGAAGCCACCACTAAGATTCCCAGCGACTGTCTCTGAGCACCTGAATCCAGCCATGCCTGAAGGCCGGCATACCCTGGCCTTTTTAGTTATGTGAATGAATCAGTTACCACGATTAGGTTATAACCACATAGAATTGCTGATGTTAACCATTTTTGACCTATAAAAATGGCAGTTTCAAATGGTTCAGCCTATTATTATTCTTACTGGCTTAAGCTAGAAGGGCTTGGGTTTTGTCTTCTGTACAACCACAAAAATCCTGATTAATGCAGCCAACTCTGATGGTGGACTTGAGGGTTACTGGATAGTTCCTAAGGGACTCTTTCAGGGCTAATGCCTTAGGGATCAAGAGTTCAAAGGCTCCAGGCTGGAGGATCTGGGATCAAAGGGTTGGTGGGTGAGGCACATGCCCACATGGGGGTTTTCCCCAAACATGCAGGTTACCGATGACTTGTGCCCAAATACTTCTAGACGTGATCTGTAATTTCTTTTTGTGTCTTAACAGTCACAACTAAGTACTTGGCGTAGATTAACTCATTTAATATATTCACAGCAACCCTATGATCGTTTCTACGATTGTCTTGTTTTACAGATGAGGAAAGAGAAGCACTGAGAGGAGAAGCCACTTGCCCAGGGTCACGCAGCTAGAAAGCAGCAGCGCAGAAATGGGAGCCTAGACTTCTCCACTCTCCCTAATTGCCTTGCAAACTTCTCTCATGCGCTGACCCGAGGGGCGGGTGCTGGGAAGCTCCCAGCCCTGGCTCTGTGGCCCGTAGCTCTGAGGAGCTGGGGCACCTGCTCTCCCTGACCCTCACCGATTCGCTTGGTGTCCCCGAAGTCCTCCTCGGGCTCTGTGTATGGCTTCAACTCCTCACCCTCATAGCCGATGTTGATCCATTTGTCTTTCATGATTTGCTGCAGGAATCGGGGGCAGGACAGGGAAGGGGGAAGACAGATGTCAGAAGAAACTGGGGGAAAATACAGCTCCCCATCGCCCAGGCAGGCCCCCAGGTAGGGCCACCTGCCCTGCCCCCCACCTCCAAGACCTAACACCCCAGAATCGAGGGCTTCCTGACAGCTAGCACCTCCTCACCCGCACCCCCAGCACCCCTCCCGATGCCACCTCCCTCCTCCGCATCATCTGGGTCCCCAGCACCCTATAATAAGCCTAGGAGCTCATTAGCTAATTACTGGCATGGCGGGGAGTGGGCGAAGCTGTTTGGGGGGTTGCGTTGAGACGGGCCCGGGAGTCTTTTCCCGGGCTGCCTGGCTCCCCTCCCCCTCCCAGCCGCGATCTTAAGCAGATGGACACCGGAGAGGAGAAATGAGGGCACGAAGGTTGAAATGGGAGGGGTGCGGGGCTAGGGCTTACCTCGAGAGTACAGCGTTTAGCTGGGTTCAGCACCAAAAATCTCCGCAGGATGCTCTCACAGTCTGTTGACATGTAGAAAGGGACCCGGTACTTCCCTCTGAGGACTCGCTCCCGCAGCTCCTGGGGGGACGGGGTTACTGGGGGAGGGGTCCACCCCACCTCCCCACCCATCACTCACTCACGCGCATGCATGCGCGCGCGCACGCACACCTTTCTCCCAATCCCCTCACAGAAGCAACAGGTGGCAAAACCCCACCCCTTTTAATTTTTTTTAAGATTTTATTTATTTGAGAGAGAGAGCACAAGCAGAGGGAACAGCAGGGAGAGGGAGAGGGAGAAGCAGGCTCCCCGCCGAGCAGAGAGCCCGATGCGGGACTCGATCGCAGAACCCTGGGATCACGACCCGAGCTGAAGGCAGCCGCTTAACCGACTGAGCCACCCAGGCGTCCCCACCCCTCTCTCCTCAGCACAATTCCCCATCTCTAAAATGGGAGCCCTGTATACGACTTCGTTCCGAGGAAATCTCACAGAGAAAGCGAATTCTACAAGCCGGGTCAGACGCGAGTCAGCATCCGGGGCCTCAGTCTCCTCTGCACCCAGGGCTCCCAGCGCCCACTTGCCAGGCCAGGGTGTGAGTGAGTTTAAGTAAAATGTCCAGCACATGTCTGGCCCACAGCAAGTGCTACTTCAATATGAGGTTTAGGAAGGGTGAAGGGGGGGGGCGGGCGGCGGGATCCTGCCCACCCGCCTCCCACCCCTCGGATTCCCCCTCCCCTAGGCATGCCTGTCTTTCCAAAGAACTAGGAGACCCCCCTGGTAGTCCCAAAGAATGAGAACTGATTTACACGCAGACCTTTTTTTGGTAAAGGGCCTTTTATGAGGGGTCCTGCCAAGAGAGAGAAAATAAATCCCACGCACCACGCCATGGCGCACCAGGGAGAGCCCCTTCCATCCTCAGGAAATGGAGGGATGCAGGTGATGTGGGTGGGTTGGGGCGGGGGGGGGGGGGGGGGGGGGCGCGTCTCTGCGTGGAGCTCTGTGCTGGGGACTGGCCTGGGAGCCCCCTTCCCCGCATTCTCCTCAAAGGGCTGGGAGAGGCATGTGCCTGGGAGCCTCCTGGGTCTGCAGATCAGCGCAACCCTGAAGGGTCGTGCATATTTAATAATACTGAGTATCACTTTCAGAGCAGAGCACTTACCCAGAGGCTGGGCAGTGTTCTAATAAGTGCTTTATGCAAGGCACATCTGTGCTCACAACAAAGCTGTGAAGCAGGACTATGATGTCCATTTTTCAGACAAGGAGACTGAGGCCTAGAGAGGGTAAATCACTTGCAGGAAGAGCCTGCAGCAGAAAATGGCAGGACCCGGGCTGAACCCCAGACAGTCCGGCTCCAGATTCCGTGCTGTGTAAACCCCGCTCCACACTTCTCACCTCAAAGATGGTGAGAAGTAGCCACCGGGCTGTCAACACCATCACTGGTGAGGCTCCCAAGTCTAATGCCCTGGCCAGCTGCCAGGTCCCCGGGGGAGGGCTTCAGACACCCAGTTGGGCCCTAAGTGAATACTCTTCACCTCCCCATCTTACAGGTGGGGAAACAGGTTCAGAAACGGGGGTATATCCCAGGTCGCTTCGCAAGGAAATGACAGAGTGGGGACCTGCCCCCAGCTGCCTGTCTCCTTTGCCCAGAAAGGTTTCGGGGGGCTGGGGGGGGAACCAGGACAGCAGGAGGCAACAAGGGCCTGGGGCAGGTGAGACGCTGGCCTTGCCCTCGGAAAAGGTCCCTTGGCTTCATGCTTGGGGTTCAGATTATCCTGTGATCGTGAGCGCTTCGCACGCCTGATCTCAGCGAGCCCTCCAATCGCGGCTACAAGGCTGGTTACCCTAGAGATGCGGAACAGAGCGGGAGCCTGAGGCTCAGAGGGGTTGGCCGCTCGGGGGGCTCCCTCCTCCTCATCACTCAGGTCCCTGCTCTTGTGGCCTGTCCTCGGCAGCGACCTCGCTGGCCTCCTGAGCGCTCCTAGCTCGTGGGCCACCTCGAGAGGACCGAGCGTTCCTGCTCGCACCACCGGAACCCCATCACGAGGAAACGCCGCTCACCCCAAATGGAGGGGGGGCCCTGCGGCACAACTTGCCCGAGTACCACAAAGCTCCACAAAGCCACGGCACGAAAGACAGAGGAACTGCTCGAGATGAAAGGAGGCTTTTAAGACACCGGTCAACTGCGGGCAACTCGGAAGCCTGAATAAACACTGGAGCGGGAGAGAAAGAACTACAGGGACAGTCTCAGGACAGCTGAGGACATCGGAGCGTGGCCAGGACTGCACCACCATGGTTCTCCCCGAGCGTGGCCGCAGACAGGAAAATAACCCCGTCTCAGGAGGTACCTGCTGTGTGTCCCCTTCAGGGACAGAGGGACGTGATGCTGCAACGAACCCCCAAACATTCCATCAGGAACGATGCGCCCGGACAGACCGACGGGGCCAACGCGGCCCCACGCTCGCTACCGGAGCGCCTTCCGGAAGGTAGTTCTCCGTCCCCACCCCCAACCCCCAGCACTGGCCAGATTCTGACATGATGTACGTTTTGCTTATTTATTTTGTTTTCAAAGACCAGGCCAGTCCCCAGTCGCCAGCACAGAGCTCCACGCAGAGACTCCCCCCGCCCCCCAACCCACCCACATCACCTGCTCTGCTCTTTCCCGTGAGGGCAGGGATTTTTCCGTTTGGAGTGCCCAATTCAAAGGTTGTGAGTACGCTCACCGAGTTATGTGGCCATCACCGGGCCGTTCTAGAACGTTTCCATCCCCCCAGAGAAAGCCTGTCCTCCAACTCCCCCAGCCTGGGGCAACCGCTCATTTGCTTCCTGTCTCTGGATTTGCTCGTTCTGGACGTTTCGTAGAAATGGCATCACACAACAGGTGGCCTTTGATTGGCTTTTCCCACTTAGCGGGCTCTCAAGGGCCAGCACGTTGGAGGGCAGGGATTTTTGTCTCTTTTGTTCACACCGTATCTGTAAAACCTAAATCAGAACCTGACCCGGCCAGCCCCGCCACCCCTCTGGCCCTCTACGGAGCAGGTGTGGGGGGAGGGGCTGCGGGCCCAACTGTAGGGGGCCGGGGAGACCCTCCCGGGAGATGAAGACCTCCACTGCTGGCCCCGCCCAGCACCTTGAGGTTGTGCCCATCGAAGGGCAGGGAGCCACTGACGAGGGTGTACAGGATGACGCCGAGGCTCCAGATGTCCACCTCTGGCCCGTCGTACTTCTTGCCCTGGAACAGCTCCGGCGCGGCGTACGGGGGGCTCCCACAGAACGTGTCCAACTTTGAGCCCAGCGTAAACTCGTTGCTGAAGCCAAAGTCAGCGATCTTGATGTTGGCCTCGGCATCCAGCAAGAGGTTCTCAGCCTGGGAGGGGGTAGAAGGTAGACGTGTGTGGTGGACAGGAGCACGAGCTCCGGAGCCGCCCCCCCAACCCAGTACTGACTGTGACCCGGTCCCCTACTCCCCGTGTGACCTTGGGCAGTGACTTTATCTGTCTGGGCCTTGGGTTCCTCATCCAAAGAAGGAGGATAATCATAGCTTCTGCCTCGCAGGGCTGTCTGAGCATTAAGTGAATCCTAAAAGGCCTAGAACAATCTTTTGTACCCGATAAGCACTATAAAACATTAGCCATTATTATGCCATGTGGTCTGCAGAGCTGGGGGTCCTCAGGCAATCTCCTGCCCCTTTCTGAGCCTCAGTTTACCCAGCAGGAAAAAAAAAACCAACATGAGCACTGACTGCTCAAGACTCATAAAAATGAAAAAAAAAAATCAAGGTTCTGTCTACCTTTGGTGGCACGCATTCTTATAAATGCCATTTCGCGAGCAAGGAAACGGAGCCTTAGGGAGACCACCTCGTGCCCACAGCAAGACTCCAAAAGAGGCCTGGCCTCGCCATGGCTTGAGGGTGGAAGGAGCCTCCAGCTTCCTGCCTCTTGTAGATTTGGATACATATAGCCCTTCAAAGTGTTGCCCACGTCTGGCTGGTCCCAGCCACGGTCCTTCCCCGGCCAGGCCACCTGCACGTCTGGCTTCCTCATGGTCTCCCTACCTCCCTTCCCCACCTCCAACCCAAAAAGAGGGGCAGAGAACCCATAAAGACACACCTCAACGTAATGGCATCTCAACCTTGCTCAGGGGTGACACTTCCCTTCCTAGCGTTTGAAGCTCTGTCACCCAGCCACAACCCCGTGCCTGGGTGGCTCCCTCAGGTCAGGTTGGCCCCCACCCCCAACCCGGGGTGCACTAATCAGATCCCCCAAATCCCTTTCAGCCACTTCCAGGACCCTCCACCAGGGGGCGTGCCTCCTCCAGGTGACGGCAAACTCCCAAGCCTCAAGGGGTTTTCTCAGAGGGTCCGTACAGACACCGAGTGTGTCTAGAAACTTCTAGAGCAATTTGACAGTCGGTTTTTCTGATTTGGTTTTTTGTTTGTTTTTTTTTTAATGTAATAATAGTTTTAAAAAATTGGTCTTGTATTTTGGACATCCCCCCCCCCCCCCGCCCCCACTTCATTTTTATTGTACTTCACAAAAGTATTTGTCAGGGCGGACTGGGAATTGAAAATATTAGAACAAACCCGGTCCTTCACTACTGATACCTTGAGAAGACCTTCCTTAAGGCACGGCGTCTAGCACACAGGAGGTGTTCCAGAAACGAGAGTCAAGACAACTCGACTGAGCAGGACAAACATTTCTCTCTCCGGTCTGGGTCGAGAAGCCCTGAGACGTGTGGTTCTCAGGGTGGGAGGTGCAGAGCGGGGTGGGGGGTGGGGGGTCCGAGCTGGCTGAGTCCCTTCCTTGCTCGGAGTAGCCTCAGGAGCTCTCTCTCTCTCTCTCTCAAAGGTCCTTCTCGAGCTCGGAGATGCCTGCGATTCTAAGGCCCAGAAGCCATGTGACTCTGGGGCTCTAGAACCTCAGTTCTCGAAGGTTCCTGAATGTCCTAAAGTCTGAGAGATGCCAAGGCTCCAAAGGCTCTGAGAGCGGTGAGCCCTTTATCGAGTCCTTGTTCAGCACACACGTAATTGTGTGCAATGTCCTCGGACGTTTCGTTTCCTTTCCTTTGTTCTCTCCTCCTGCCCCCACCTCCCTACCTGCTCCCCCATCTGCTGGCCTTCCTCTGCCGTGGAAGCTTGGGAAAGAGTCAAGGGGCCCCGGATGCTGAGGGGGGAGGACAGGGAGAAGAGCGAGGGAGTGCGGAGGCTACAGGGGATCCCCAGGGGGCCTGGAGGCGGGACTGGGGACAAGTGCGGGCTGCAGTGGGGAGCCTGCCGCGGGGCGGGGGGCTCACCTTCAGGTCCCTGTGTACAATGTTTTTCTGGTGACAATAGTGCACGGCTGACACAATCTGGAGTGGAGGGAAGAGAAGGTCAGCGACCTGTGGCCCCAAATCCCTCGGCCTCTCCCCGGCCCCACGACCCTACTCACAACCAAGACCCAGAGCCCCAGGCCTCCACCCCTGGGCACAGGCCGGGATGCCGGGGCCTCATGCCCCGATTCAACCACAGTGGGAAATGCCAAGGGCCCTGCACGGACCCACATCCCCACTCAGACCGCTGGACACCCTCAGAGCCCTGGACACCCTCCCGGCACGGGCCTCGGAACCAGGACATCACAGCCGGTCCCCTCCCGACTTTCCCATCCGGAAACACACATAAGAACACTGCATACCCACAGACGGACACTCTGCCCCGATACGCCCAGTAGAGCCCCATCAGGGCATCTGGACAGTCGTGGACCAACACCCTGGCTCAAATCCCTTCCCCCATCGGACACGCACCCCTTAGCCGGACACCTGGGCCCCCTCACGCATACGCTTCTACCCGCCCAGCTACACCCTTCGTATCTGGGCACCCAGATACCTATTGCCCCCACGCCGCATCCGCACGGCCCCGCTCACAGGCTTCGGGACCCTGGCACCTGTTAGCCACACTCCCATGCGCTGGGTCCACCCTCGCACCCACGCGTCTGACATCCGCCCACCTGCATCAGGGCATCCTCACACCCGGGCGTCTGCAGGCTTGTGGACACCCGGACTTCCACCCCCAGATCCCCCCCTGCGCGGGGATGGGGCGTCACTCTCAGCCCTGCCCACAGCCTTGACCGCCCCCACCTGTCGGAACTTGGCTCGAGCTTCCTTCTCCTTCATGCGGCCGTGGGACACGAGGTAGTCAAACACTTCTCCTGCAGGGCAGAGGCCAAGCGGGGTCAGCGAGGGGCGTGGGGGGCGCAGGGGCAGGGCGGGGAGGGACGCCTCACCGGCACTTGCGTATTCCATCACCAGGTACAGCGTCTTCTCCGTCTCGATCACCTCGAAGAGCTTCACTGCAAGGACCCGGGGGGAGCAGGGTTATTTGGGACAAGAACCCCCCAGCTCCGCCCACACTCTGTAACTACGCATGTGCTGACCAGAACACCCCCTTACTCAAGAACGCTCCATGGCTCCCTACTGATGGCAAGATTTCCCAAACTCCTCAGCCCTACTTCACCACCTTTCCTACTTTCTCTCTCACAAGAAAGTCCGCTCTCTGAGGCCGAGATTTGTGTCTGTTTTCTTTCCTGCTTATGCTAGATAGCAGCCACTCAATAAACATTTCCCGAGTGAACAAACACGTGGATGAATAAATGTTGTGGCCACATCCAGGCCAGGCTAAGTCCTGTCTCCCCTCTGCCTCACAATGACAAGGACAGTGCTCACTGCTGCTGACGGTAATCAGACCAGGTCCCCCAGCTTAGTTGTGAATGGAGTGTTTCGAATGCTCAGTCTTATCCAAACCCCACAATGACCTTGAAGTAGGCCTTCTTATAAACCCCATTCCAGAGGCGGAAACTGAAGCTCAGAGAGGTTAAGTGACTTGCCCAAGGTCACAGAGCCAGTGAGCAGCAACACCGCTAAGAGAAAACAGGTCTTTCTAACTGTGAAAACTGCCAATTCTTTGGTCCCCCAACTCTCTCCTCTGCCAAGTGCCCCAGCTGGTAGTCTCTGAGCCCACACTCTTCCCCTCCTCACCGATGTTGGGATGGTTTAGGCCCTTCATGATGCGGACTTCCCGGAACAGCTGGGCATGGCCAGAAAAGAAGAAAGAGAAAGATGAGGGTGGGCGGTTTCGATGACCCTCTTCCCAACCTTGTCCCCACTCCGCTCCCTCTCCCTAGGCCTCACTTTCTGCAGGCTGCTGGGGTTCAGCTGGGTTTTGTCAATGATCTTGATGGCGACCTGGAGGTGGAAGGAAGGGGTAGAAGATCAAGGTGCCAAGGGCTCGAGTTGGGAAAGGCCCTCCCAACCCAGATTGCCCAGGAGTCTTTCCTTTGCCCCCTCTCACAGGAAGCCCTCAATCAGGGCCGTTCCTGGTGGATGGGAGATCTGGGCCTCAGGACCTTTGCACAAGCCACTGTGTCCAGTGCTCTCTGACTTCTACAGGGAAATATCCCCTATTCCACAGCAGGGCCTGGGTGGGGCTACTCAGGGGCCTGTGTGAATGCGTGTGAGAGTGAGACCTTTTGAGGGCCCCTCCGTGAGGGCACCTCAGGCCATTCACCCAGCATGTCTTGTTTGTCTTGCATGCATGAACTGTGAAACAATAAATAACTGTAGCTAACATTTCCTGAGGAGTCACCGGGCCTCAGTCTGTGTGCTTTACAAACGAGAACTCTTTCAATCCTTCGCAGTATGAGTGTTAGAATTATCCCCATTTTACAAGCTGGGAAACTGAGGCACAGAATTGCTCAGGCAATTGGCCAAGGTAACATGGCTAGTAAGTTTGTGGACTGGGGTTTGAACTCATGCAGCCTGATCAAGTTTACCTCTTAAACATCTAAAACCGAAGAAAATACGTATAGTTTATTTATTTTTAAAAATTTTTAAAGTAATCTCTATAGGGGCGCCTGGGTGGCTCAGTTGGTTAAGCGACTGCCTTCAGCTCAGGTCATGATCTTGGAGTCCCGGGATCGAGTCCCCATCGGGCTCCCTGCTCGGCGGGGAGTCTGCTTCTCCCTCTGCCCCTCCCCCTCTCATGTGCTCTCTCTCATTCTCTCTCTCTCAAATAAATAAATAGAATCTTTAAAAAAATAATAATAATCTCTATACCCAACGTGGGGCTCGAACTCACGACCCTAAGATCAAGAGCTGCATGCTCTTCCAAGTGAGCCAGCCAGGGACCCCTAGTTTTAAAAGAGCTTTGAGCAGTGACCATGGGGGAAGAATCGGAAAGTTAATGAACTCTCCTTATATGCATCCTGCAGTGGGGTTAAGTTTTTATTTTGAATTGCACTTTGGGGCAGAGCCCCGTAACTTTTTCAGTAGTGAGGGACCTTTAAAAGTCTTATCTCAGCTCTAGGTCTATAGTTTCCCCAAAGGGTTTTGGGGTCACCCCCAGATCCCCTGGATTACAGAATCCTTCCCCTGGGAGGCCCAGTTTCCTTAGAAGCTGATCCTCTAGTAAGCCCCTGGAATCAAGTTCAAAATCCACACAAGGGGAACGACGTATTCTTTGTGCAGGAGAGGGTCCGTTAGCTTTTCTCATATCCTCACAAACGGGTTTTTAATTTTGGCACTTTTCATGCCAGTATTGAGACGATCATATGGTTTCCCTCCTTGAATCTGGGAATGTGGCGAAGTACACGAATAAATTGTCAATTTGAAAAGAACTGTGCATTCCTGGGATGAACCCAGCTCTGTCATCACACGGCTTTCTTTAACTGATGTGACGGGTCTCTTTGCTAATATTCTGTTTGAGATTTTTGGATCTATGTTCACATGTAAGGCCAGCCCATAATGGTATCCGTAGCTCGTTCTGACGTCTTGGTCATCGTGCAGCTAGCACTTCCAATCAGCGGGGCAGTGGAACCTCTTTCGTTAATCTCTGGAAGGATGGGCATAAAATTGGAATGTTTGGTAGAACATGCCCATAAAACCATAGGAGCCTGGTATCTTTTGTGTGTCTGGTGTGGATGGCGTGTGGGCAGGACAGAGTTCATCCCAGGCAGCGGAAATCGCTCCAGCCACGTCCTCTAAAATTAAAGGGGAACAGAGGAGTTCCCCCCTCCCCCTGGCGTGAGTGAGAGGCTTCATATCTAGGTTACAAGGTCAGGTCTGTGTGGGCGCAGTAATGTTGCCCTACTCTGGGGGCAAGGAGAATGGGACTGTGGGGAATTGAGAACTCCAGTGAGTTCTCGTGTGGTCTCATGAAGATCGCTGCAAGGTCTGACGGAACCAAAGCCCACCACTGCAACGGGGAAGTGGTCCGGGTTTAGACACAAAAGCCGTGTGAATTCTTAGAAACACAACGCACGGCTCTGCCCGCGATCTGAGAGTTCCCAACAATTCCAGGGACGATGACCGATATTTAATGAGCACTGGCCATTAATGCGCCATCATCCCTGTTTTAAGGTGGGAAAACTGAGGCCCAGAGGTGAACACAGTTTATTCTAGAGCTGATGTCCTCCCATCACCTCATACTCCCACATCATTTTTTTTTTTTTTTAAGCTCTAGGCCCAACGTGGGGCTTGAACTCATGACTCAGAGATCAAGAGGCACGTGTTCTAGGGCGCCTGGGTGGCTCAGTCATTAAGCAACTGCCTTCGGCTCAGGTCATGATCCCAGGGTCCTGGGATCGAGCCCCACATCGGGCTCCCTGCTCGGTGGGAAGCCTGCTTCTCCCTCTCCCACTCCCCCTGCTTGTGCTCCCTCTCTCGCTGTCTCTCTCTGTCAAATAAATAAATAAAATCTTTAAAAAAAAAAAAAAAGGCACATGCTCTACTGACTGGGCCAGCCAGGCACCCCACCCATATGGTTTTTTATTAAATAGCCTTTACTACGGGCCAAGTCCTGGGCTAATAAGGACCTCATCTACATTTAATTCCCACGGTAGCCCAATTCTACTTGGATTCTTCTGGACAAATCTGAGATGTCCTGACCTGTCCCGGGGAGAGAGTCAGGGACTTAACCTGAGATCATGAAGCAAAGCGAGGGCCAAGTCTGACTCCGCCCCCACCTCCCACAATGCTGGTGCCGGAGGGCTGGGCCCCGCACCCTGCCCATCCCCCCACTCACCTCCCGTCCGGTGAGGATGTGCCGGGCCAGCTTGACTTTGGCAAAGTTGCCTTTCCCAATGGTTCTCAGCAGGCGGTAGTTGCCCACGTGGGGCTGCTCCTCGGGACAGGAGGCGATGGAGTTTCGGCAGCGGGCACCCAGGGAGCGGCTGGACCAGGACGGTCCCTTGTCCGAGGAGCGGCCACTGCCCAAGGTGCCATGCTGGACGGGGGGACGGAGCGTGAGCGGTGGGCAGTGCCCATCCGATCCCGCCTTCGGTGGCTCCCGTGGGCTGGGGCGGTTGGCTCCAGCCACGGCCACTGGCCCCTTCGTGGTCCTTCTCGAACGCGGGCCAGAGAGAAGCACGCTGCCTTTGGGGGTCCCCATCTCTTGCTATAAGAAGACGCCTCCAAGAACAAAAACGCTGGGGTCCCCCAACTCTACAGCATCTGGGATCCCAGACATCAGGCTCCCCTCCCCACCCCCCAAATCCCGACATTCAGGCTACCCCCAACTTCCTTTTCCAGGTGCTGGGACCATGGTATTTTACTCTAAACACTGTGGTCCTCAATCCCAATCTGTGTCCTCAATCTGGGTTCAACTCCACCCCAGGTCTCTCTCGCTGCTCTCGACTTCCCGGGTCACCCATCACCTCCCCATCCGCCAGCCCCCCGTCCCCTGATTCTACTCTGAACCCCAAGAGCAGCATTTTATTCCCAGCTTACTGCCCCTAACATTTTCTCCCAATTCTTCTTGCCCCAAATTCGACTCCAAACACTGTAACCAACACTCTTTCATTCTGCCCTGACCTTCCAGCCCCACACGGTTACCTTCCTCCCGTGGAAACACTGTTGCCTCCCCCTCGTGGCCCCCCCCACCGCCCTGGGAACCGCTGTCTCCCACACCCGCGCTCCCATCTGTCCCCGACGTTCTGTTCCTGCTGTCCTGTCCCTCCTGGGCCTCTCCCCCGCAGGTCACTGCCTGCTCCTGATTGTGAGCCCCAGGGACTGTGCCTCCCTTTCAGCGCTGGGGCCCAGGGTGCAGGCTGCGGAGGGAGCCAGAGGCCCCAGCAGAGGCAGCTCTGCTCAGACCCTGCGCTGCCCTCCCTGCTTCCCGGGGCGGGGGTGGGAAGCGCGGGGACAAAGGTTGCTGAGGAGGAGAAAGGCCAGGTAGACAACAGGGAATCCGCATGGCTACTGTCTGATTCAGTCATCATCCCCATCTTAAGGTGGGGAAACTGAGGCCTGGAGCAGGACAGAGTTTAGCCCAGAGTTGCTGACCCTCACCATCACCTTCTCACGCTGACTCACACTCCTACATGTTTTTATTACGCTGCTTTTACTACGGGGCCAAGGCTCGGGCTAGTAAGCACCTCATCTCCATTTAATTCCCACGGGAGCCCACTGAGGGCGGAACCTACATCCTCACACTCCAGAGGAGAAACTGAGGCTTGGAGAGAGAAGGTACCATGTCAAGGTCACACAGTTCCCCCACAAGGCGCAGAAGGACCACCGCCGCCGCTGCGGCCCTAACCACAGGCCCGCTGCCCACTGTGCCCTCACCCGGGGCCTCCTGCCTGGGTCCAGTTACCATCCACACTCTCCAGACAGGGACCCCCAAGGCTGAGGCAGGGTGAGCACCTTGGCCAAGGTCAGGGATTTGATCCCGGGCCTGGGGGCTCCTGAGTACTGAGCTCTTACCCACATCCCACTGAGCGGCTCACAACCCCAGGTCTCCGCCCAGGGGAAGGAGGGCAGGCAGGGAGGTGGAGATCCTGGCTGATAAGGCCCTGATCCCCACCGAGATAAGGTCTTGGAGAAGAATCCCCATCAGGTGGCACCAGGGGAGCCAAACTGGGGGTGGGCTGGCACCCCACTGAAAGCAGCATGCTTGAGGGACCCCTGCAAGGGGCGGCTGGGGCAGTGGGTGACAGAGCCCCCAGGGGCCGGGGGCGGGAGCTAAAATTGGCCCACACCACCAGCTGGCCCGGCTCCCTCCCTCCCGCCCGGCTGGAGCCCCAACACGGGGCCTGTTGCTAGGGAACCTCCAGAGAGTTCGGCGGTGGGGGGGGGCTGGAACTTGGGGTGGGGGAGCATGACCCCACATGGCTGTTGTCATGGTAACCGGGTGGCAGGGGAAGAGCCTGAGACCTCCAGTTCCAGAGGGAGAGGTGAGCCCCAGGCAGGACAGACAAGCAGGACTTACACACTAGTTGGGAGGACAGGAGACAAGAGGAGAGAAGGGGACTGGCCCTCCTCAAATGCCCACCAGGCACAAGTCTGGACCACGAAAGAGGAGGAAGTGCTCGGATGAGCCCCATTTTACAGATGAGGACACCGAGGCTCACGGCAGTGACGTCACTTGCCTGAGGTCACACAGCTAGGGAGGGACAGAAACTAGATTTGAAGTGCATCTTACTCACATCCTCTCCTTGGCTCCCTAAAACATCCCTAACAGGGAGGTGCTATCATCAACCCTATTTCGAGATAAACTGAGGCTCGGAGCAGGGAGAGGATCCGTGAGCTCCTGCAACCACCCGATGACAGGCCCCAGGTGGAGAAAGCATGGCCCATCTGACTCATATTGTGACTATTCACGATAGCAGCGGACAAGTGTGGAGTGCGTCCTATGTACCAGGCTTCCCCCGTGTCATCTCGAGTCGTCCTCTGAGGGACTCAAGTGATCATCCCCACTTTCCAGCAGGAAACTGAGGCACAGAAAGGAAGAACGAGTAGTCTGAGGGCACAGAGCCAACCGGCTGGCAGAGAGAGCCAGCATTTGAACCCAGGCCCGTGGGCTCCCTGGCACTTCCTGAGGGACTTGGGGGAGGGATGGGGATCTCACCAGAGACTCCAAATCAGAGTCTGGCCTATCGTAGGTGGGCTGCAGCGGCGGCGGCGGCGGGGGTGGGGGGTAGGGGGGTGGGTGCTCTCTATGAGGGAGGGTCTTGCAGGATGAAGGGACGGAGATCAGTCTCTCTGGTGGGGGATCTGGAGTGAGGGTGGCTGGGTGGGGGTGCAGGGACCTAGCAGAGGCCTAGGGGAAAAGGGACAAAGACCCCAGCTGGGGGTGGTGGGAGGCCCTTTGGAAGGGCTGAGAGTAATCAGAAACCTGGGAGATGGGAAGGGGGGGTCTCCCAGGACTGTTCTGGGCTGTGGTATAGGGACAGAGGGCCTGGGAATAATGGGAAGGATTAAAGCCATGGGGCAGTGGAACTCAGAAGAGCCAAGGAAACTCCTAGAAGTTAAAGGAGGGGGTTTCTAGGAGTTTCTAGTCTTTGGAAGCAGAGAAAGGTCCAGGAGCATGCAAGTCCTGGAGAAGGGGCTTGCTGGGCAAGGAGCAACCCAGAAGAAGAAAGCCTGAGCCTTGTGGATGTCAAAAGGGCCTAGAAACTTGGGGAGGAGGTTTCCAGCAGACAGACCCCAAGAGAAGAAGGCTTACAGCCAGGGCAAGACCCCAGGCTTCGAGTCCGGGAGTCTTCTGGAAGGAGGATCTGGGGCCTAGCCTTGTGAGTGGGGAGAGGCCTCCGAAGCTGAGGAGGGGGTTTCCCTGGGAGGCCAGACCCCCAGGAAGGAAGAGGGAGGCCCTGGGGCCAGAAGGGATGGGGACCTGGAGATTAGGGGAAGAGGTGGTGTCCTGGGAGGAAGCTCCTGGCCTAGGAGGGGATCAAGGGGTTGGGGGCTTGGGGAGGGGGCTTGCCTGAAGCTGAGAAGTTGATACAGGGAGGATGAGGCCTGGAGTCAGACTGGTTCAGGGCCTAGAAATCCCAGACTAGGCTAGGGGCCTGGAAGTTGGAGGCCAAGGCCAGAGACGGTCTGGGGGGTACTGGGAGGGGGGGACCCAGAGTACTGGGAATCCAGGGACAGGGCTGCTTGGAAGATAGGGGCCAGGCCTGGGAGTGGAGAGACCTTGAACAAGCTAGAGAGGGCCCTGGGCCCAGGAAAAGGTGGAAACCGGCTTCCTGTGAGGGGGTGCCCACAGGATCTGGGAGGATCCAGAGGGGCGGAGGGCTGAGAATGAGAAGAGGGGGGTTCCTGGGGAGCCCGGCACCCACATCCAGATGGGGAAGGCCGGAGCCAGAGGCAGGACTGGGCCAGGCCTTCCTGGGAGAGGGCCAGGGCCGGGCCTTGGGGTCAGGAGCCCTGCAAATCCGGGAGGGGGCGAGTTATCGGATGCGGGCGGCCAGGAGGGGAAGGGGCTTAAGAACACGCCGGAGAAGGGAGGGGCTCCTGGAAGGCAGAGGAGGGGGCTTCCTGGAGGGAAGAGACCGGAGCGGAAGCGGTCTGCAGAGGGACAAGAGGGGGGTCCCGAGAGAGGGGCGCCCCCAGGGGTCGGGCTGAGCTGGAGTGGGGGAGGGTCGAGAGGCCTGGAAGTCCGGGCGGGGGTCGGGAGGTGGCAAGCTGGGCCGGGCCCGGGGAATGCAGGTAGGGGCTCGCGCGGCGAGGGGCACACCAGGACGAGGGGTTCGGCGGCTGAACCCGACCGGCGCTCCCCAAGGGGCCGGGCCCCACTCACCGTGTCCGAGTTCCGATCGTTGCCCGGGGCCAGCGCCGTCCGCGAAGACATTTTCTCCGGATCCCGGGGGACTGGGCGGCCGGGTGGGGGGGGCGGGGGTCCCGGGGTCCCCTCTCTTCCCCTCCCCCCCCGCTGGCCTGGGGACGCGAGCTCAAAAGCTGGGCGCCGTGGACACCCGGGTTCGCGCCGCGGGAGAGGGGGGCAGGGCGGGGAAGGGAAGGGGACGCCGAGGGTCCTAGTGGCCCCGTGCAGTGGGGGCCCGGGGCGCCATGGGGGCGGCGGGCAGGCGGGCGGGCGGGGGCCGGGGAGGGGGCGCGGAGCCGGCCCGGGCGGCGGCGGAGGGAGGCGGTGGAGGGGCTGGGGAGGAAGGGACGTCAGGGGGAGGGGCGGGCAGGGCGGGGCCGCCGAGACCCCGCCCTCTGCCGCCGGCCCTTAAAGGCGCAGGCCCGGGCTAGCCGGGGGCTCTGGGGGCGGAGGCAGGTCGGGGCGCGTCGGTAGGGAGCGTGTTCTCACAGGAGTGTAGGGACTCACCGGAAGAGAAGGGGAGAAACGCCGGGGCAGAGCGCCAGAGACGCAGAGAAAGATACTGAGAGACGCAGAGATAGGGAGAGACAAAGAGACACAAGGGGAGAGGGACAGAGGTGGGGAGAAACCCAGACACACAAAGATGTAAAGGGAGCCGAAAGATCGGAGCGACAATAAGAGAAAGAAAGAAAGGGAGAAAACACAGGGAAAGAGACACACACAAAGAGACAGAGATTCAGAGAGAACAGAGACACAGAGAGCGACAAAGCCTGAGAGACCCACACACGGACACGGAGGGAGAGGCAAAAAGAGACAAAGAGAGACAGAGACTCAGAGACCTGTGAGGAGAATGGAGACAGCGACAGAGGCGGAGAAGCCCCCAGGGACGAGAACCAGGCAGACGGCGCTGTCCACATTCTGCCTCCCAGCCACCCTCTCCCATCCGGTCGAGGGGCCCAGGAAGTGCTTGGGAGCATAGGGCTAAGGGTGCTGGGGGCAGAGTGTGCTAGGCAGAGCCACTGCCAAAGCCGGACCACCATCTCTAGCCAGGTTGCCTCCCACCTCCCAGAAAACTCCAGAGCCCAAGGTCGTGGCTACCGGTTCCTCTCCTGTGCACCCCAGCTGGGATCTGAGGACTCTCCCTATAGCTCTGTGACTCAGGGCGGACCTCAGTTTCCCAACCTATAAAGTGAGGGGAAGGATAGACATGTTGCCTTCCTGGCAGGGCTGAAGCAGGTGTTAAAGAGCCCTGTGTAAGTATTCACCTGCAGGGTGCAGCTGCTGTCGGGATGGGCAAATCGAAACCAGAGAGGCAAGGGCTCCACTGAGGTCATCCAGTACTGCGGGGACCACCCATGCCCTCTAGACCAGGGTGGGATGAAAGAAAGAGGGGCATTGCGTAGCCCGCCCTGGCCCCAGAATCCCACAGCCCTTGGAGGGACGGGGTCCATGCCCTGCCCCCTGTCTGACTGATCATCTTCTCGAGCCTCAGTTTCCCTTTCTAAAATAGGGGTGCGATGCCAACAGCGGTGTGTTGGGAGTCAGCCCGAGTGAGCTGACTGTTAAAGTCGCAGGAATTTTGGAACTGGTTGTTAAACAGCCATTATAAAAAATTGAATTATGCAAACATGTAATTAAATAAGTTATACTGAAAACAAAGGTAATAAATACTCATCACAACCCAATTATTTGACTACATTTTACTATTATCTGTGATCCTGAGGTTATTTACATCTATTGTACGTTCATAGAGATACAGCCGTATAACGTGCTACTGCGCATCTCTTCCCCGCAAAACTCTTTCAGTGACATCACTGTGGCTTGACATCACTGAATTCGAGCTTGAATTAGTCATGGTGGGAATATTTACACCATGGAAATTGGCACACGCCACAAATCAAGGCTCCCTGCCCCCAACCCCCCAGAGAGCTGGTTGTGAAACATTTATCAGCACATCACTGGTTTATACTCTCAGCTACATAGACTCACAGAGGCTTCCTTTTGTCAGGCTCTGAGCCCTTTATCCTTTCTGCCACCCTGTGAGGTTGGACCATCATTATCAGCCCCACTTACACAGGAGGAAGCAGAGAGCCTAAAAATTAAAAAAAAAAAAAAAAAAAAAAAAATCACAGGCTGAAGGTCACATGGCTGGTGAGTAGCAGGACTGAGATCTGAAACAAAGTGCCTCCAAACTCTGGAACTTGGGCTCTTAACCACTATGGCTTCCTGTCCCTGAAAAATCAGTCTGCAGTAAATTAATGAGACTATATACGTAAAAGCTCCGCGTGTGAACAGATTAGAACTTTATAAGTGGATGACATTACTGTTGTTACTCAGCAGATGGGGCCCAAGGAGTCCCGGGGATGGTGGGATGCACAGAGGGAGGAGTTCAGGCCGGAGTTCTGGAAGGTTTGAGATCCCAAGGGCTCTGCAGGGTGAGGGCTGGGGTCTTGGGGATGGGCTGGGGGAGCTGAGTCACTCCTTCCCAGGCTTAGCAGGGAGCGCTGCAGTTCTCCCAGGCACCACGAGGGGGCAGCAGATCCCCTCCCTCCACACACCTGCCCACCACACCTCAGGCCCCACCCCGGCTCCCCTGACCCCAGCAGTGGCCCCACCCCACTTCCCAGACGAGGGCACTGAGGCTAGATGAGGGGGGAAGCTACAAAATGCTGAACCTTAAAAATGATGAGCCTGCTTCTCCCTCTGCTTGTTGCTCCCCCAGCTTGGGCTCTCTCGCTGACAAATAAATAAATAAAATCCTAAAAAAAAAAAAAAAAAAAAAGAGCTCTCTCTGCCCCTCCCCCCTAAAAAAGGGTGAATTTTTATGGCATGTGAATTATATCTCAATACAAAATTAAATTTAAAAAAAGAGGAGGAGAGCTGACAGCTGTCCCCACCCACAACAGGCCGGCTGGTTCCAGCCAGGGCTACTCACCGTCTTCTGATTACCTCGATCCACACTGACCTGCTGAGGACAAAGCCTCCCCCTCCCCTCTTGGCCACTCAAGCAGCTCCTTTCCCAGGGCCCATTGTCTGGCAAACCCAGTCCTTGATCTGAAGCCTTCAGACCTTGGAATCTTAACCCCTGACCCACTTCTCCCAGCCTGAGCGTCTACAGAGCCCTTTCTGGGGCCGGGGACAGAAGCAGTGATCCCTGAATCCAGCCCTGACCCTAATCCCACACCAACCCCAACTTTGCCTAGGCACGTGATCTCTTGTCCCAGGCCTAACACCTGGCCTAACGCTGTGCCTGACCTCCCTAAAGACATCCTAAACCTAAAACCTTAAAAGTAACTCTAAGGGGCGCCTGGGTGGCTCAGTTGGTTAAGCGACTGCCTTCGGCTCAGGTCATGATCCTGGAGTCCTGGGATCCAGTCCCACATCGGGCTCCCTGCTCAGTGGGGAGCCTGCTTCTCCCTCTTACCCTCTCCCCTCTCATGCTGTTTCTCTCTCTCTCTCTCTCAAATAAATAAATAAATAAAATCTAAAAAAAAAAAAAAGTAACCCTAATCCCGCATCTAACCCCACCCAATCCCCAACCCATTCCCAGCCCCCACTGCACCTGCTACACGCATCCCCAACTTCCAATCCTTAGCTCTAATCTATCCCCATGTGTGCACTCGGTTAATAAATCTCTAGTGAGCACCTATTATGTGCCAGGCACATATCTAGGGATATAAAGATGAACAGGTAAACAAAATCTGCTTTGAATTCACATTCCAATGGGAGAGTCGGAAACTCTACAAGGGAGGGACACCTAGGTGGCTCAGTCAGTTAAGCGTCTGCCTTCAGCTCAGGTCATGATCTCAGGGCCCTGGCATCAAGCCCTGCTCAGCGAGGAGCCTGCCTCTCCCCCTGCTTGTGCTCTCTCTGCCAAATAAATAAATAAATAATAAATAAATAAATAAATAAATAAATTCTTAAAAAAAGAAAAAGAACTCTACAAGGGAGACAGAAAGCTTATCATTCAAATTGAGGAAGGTGATATAAAGGAATTGACCAATCAGGTCCAGTCCCTGGGAGAGAGAAGGGTTGGGGGGGTGTGGTGTGTGGAGAAGAGCTTCTGCTGCTCAGGGAATGTCTCCTTTGAGGAACAGATGCTGGAGCTGAGGCCAGGACAATGTCGAAGGAGGCAGCCATGCAGGGACCTGGGGACAGGGCCTTTTAGGCAGAGAGAACAATTCCAAAGCCATGCCCAGTGCCACCCCCTTTCGGCCTCTAATCCCAGCTTCTGGGCCAGCAGAACCTTCCTCCTTGTCTCTACTCCAGAGCAAGGACCCTGAAGGAGAGCTCTGGGCCCGTGTCCAGCATTGGTGTCTCCCCAGGGTGCCCAGGATGGTGTTGTCACCTTGGAAGGCGTGAAGAGCAGGCAGGAGGGGGGCCGATTCCGGGTGGGGATGAGGGTGGGGGCCGGGCTGTGGCCTTGTCCTTCCCAGCACAACCCCAGCTTGGCCTAAAAGGGCAGACAGATAAAGAGTCCTTCCCGCCCCTGGGCCCAGAGAGGGAGGGGTTTCCTGACAGGAAATTGACCTCCTCTAACCCCCCCCCCCCCAGTTCCAAGCTCTAAGCAGTTCTGACTGAAGTGTCCTCAGGGCAGGACAGTAGCCGCAGGGACAGAAGGACGGAGGCACTGACTACGTAGGAGGTGAGTGTGTTGGAGGAGGGGGCAGGACCCGCATGCCCGCAGCCCGGGGTCCCCCCTGGATCTGGGCTGGACCAGAGGTGGTGAGAACACATGCCGTGAAGCCAGGAGAGGCAGGAGGCAAAGAGAGAATGTGGGGTCTGACCTCAGGAGGGTGCCAGAATGAGGGTAGGAGGAACTGGGAGCAGGAGGAGGGCGCAGGGAAGAATTTGGGGGCCCTGGGGATCCAGAGAAGCTTCGAAGAAGCAGGGAGAGTTTGGACCATCAAGGGAGACGAGACCCGAGCCATGGCTGGGTCTGATGCCCTCTGAGTTCAGGTGGGAAGACCGGCCAGAGAGGGATGGGTGCTTTGCTCCATCCCCAAGAGATGGGGGCTTGGAGATGGGAGAGAAGACAGGGCTGGGATGGAGACGGAGCAGGAGATGGGGTTCAGAAGGAAGGTGTGCGTGAACTTGAAACAGGCTGGGCTGGTGACAGCATTGTTTGGGGGCAAGGTCTGGGTGGGGGTTGTGTGGTTGGGGTCCAGTGTGGACACCATGTGTGAGGGCTGTTCTCTGATACAGACCTGGGGACTTCTGCAAACGGGTCAAGCTGCCCGCGGAGGGTTTAGGGCTTTGGGGGAAAAGGCTGGCAGCACAGAGGAGGAGGGGGGAGGGGAGGGGGAGGAGCCGGAGCCCAGAGAGGGAAGCTGGTGGCCAAGACATCCTGTGGGAGGTCGGGAGGCTGGGGGCTTGAGGGATGCCTCGGAAGTGAGTCAGGGGCTGGGCACTGGGAGGCAGATGAGGGGCCTGGAGGGGGCAGGATGTTGGAGCCAGGAAGGGGAAAGAAGAGGGGGCCGCTTTTCAGAAGATGTTGCAGTGGGCTCTGAGGATGTTGGAAATGGTTTGGGGGTATGGGATCCAGTTTAGGGATGGATGTGGGAGCCAGTGGGGGAGTGGCAAGTCCAGTTTGGGTCATGTTGACTTCTGTTAGAGGGAAGTGGGAGCCCCCTGTTTTGCAGGGGAGGTGGGGTTTTGGGGGGATGATGGAGGCAGTTCCGGGGGACAGTGAAGCCATTTGGGGGATGAAGCACAGAGAAGCCTATTTGGAAAACGAAAGACAGAAATCGGCGTGTGGCGTGTGTGTGTGTGTGTGTGTGTGTGTGTGTATGGGGGGAGTAGTATCGATTCCCCACAGCCGTGGGGGCTCCAGGCAAGGGTTGGCATGGTGACTGCCTCCCTGGGGGACAGCGGACCATGGAGACTGGAGAGAAGCTTGAGGGACAACAGCTGAGGTCTAGAGGCTGAAGTCAGGGAGGAAAGAAGGGGGTCACCACCACGAAAGGAGATGCCCTCGCTCACAGCCCAGCCAACTCAGGGCCCTTTGAGCATCCTTCCAGATGATCCATGCAACCCCCCGACCCTGACCCCCGACGCCTGCCCAATCCCGACCCTGTCCCTCACCTGCTCAGAACCCGTCCCAGTTCAAAACAACCTACGTGGCCAGCAGTAGGAGAACGTGTGAACGGCTGACAGCCGATCCAGGTTTGCCCCGCAGCCCTTCGGTGGAATAGTACGCAACAATTAAGAGAAATCAGCTAGAGCCACAGAGCGAGGCATGGCTACATCTCACTTGTATGTGAGCCAAAAAACAGCCATCGGACAGCAAGTTGCCGGATGCGCATAGTATGACAGCATTTACAGAGAGCCTGAAACCATGGGAAACAATGCATTATTTCTGGCTGCAAGTCTGCGGAGGCATAGAGTGAAAAGTCGGCTTGGATGGGGGACACACATCCCGGATCTGCTTTCCTTGGGGGAGGGCTAGAGTACGCAGGGTCAGGAGGAGAGTTGGGGGGCTTCGGTGCATCTGTAAGGCTTGATTCTTAAAAAAAAATAAATAAAGGCAACTCGAACCAAGTAGAGCGAATGTTTGCATTAGATGCTGCTAGGATTGGAGGCACAGGGGGTGTTTGTTTTCTAATTTTTTCTGAATTTCTGAATGTTTGAACTATTTCATCATTTTAAAAAGCGCCCTTCCGTGGCTCCCCAGTGTCCTCGGGAAAAAGCCCAAGTCCCTCCTCATGGCCCTTTGAGGCCTTGCATGTCCTGCTCTTTACTGACCTCTCCAGCTTGACTCCTCCTCACCCCCAAGGAATGAGGTCCTTCCCTCCTTCCTTTGTTTCCTGTTTAGCACCCATTCATTTCTTGTGCGCCTGCCCTGGGAGCTGGGGACACAGCGGTGACTGAGACAGCCTGACCCTGACCTCTCGGGGCTTCACAGTCCAGTGGGGGACACAGACTCATCCCCAGACAGTGACAACTCAGGGTAGGCAGGGCTGGGATGGGGTAAATCCCGACGGGGGCGACTTGACTCAGCCCGGGCATCAGGGAGGGCTTCCTGGAGGAGGGGGCTTTGGGGCTGAGTCCTAAAGCCTGAATGGAGCGGGGAGAACAGGTTTCCCTGTAGAAGGATCAACACAAATGGTGGCACCCAGGAGCCTGGAGCAAGGAGGAGGAGAATGTGGGATAGCACTGGCGAGGAGCATATCTGGCCCATGAGGGCAGCTGAATTTTGTCCCAAGGGCACTGGGGAGCCATGCAAGGTTAAGAGAAGGAGAGGGAGCTGGTTTGTGCTTTAAGGAAGTCTTCAAAGGTGGGCTGGGGGGCGGGGGCAAGACAAGAGCCTGGAGACCAGGGAGGAAGTGGAGAAGCCAGAGGGGGCTTGGACTGGGGCAGGGGGCCATGGAGAGGGAGGAGATGAGGGACTTGGGAGATGGGATGAGCAGAAGTTGGGAGATTTCAAGCCCCAAGAGGGCAAGAACTGGTCTACCTTGGCCACCACTGTGTCCCCAGTGCCTTCACCGGGCAAATACCTAGTAAGGTTTTTTTTAGGGGGGGGAGGGTAGTAAAATATATAAAACATAAAATTCACCATAGGAAGCACTTTAAAGCGTAGAATTCAGCCTCATCTGGTGCATTCACAGTGTTGTCAACCATCACCACTATGTACCTGCAGAACATTTTCATTTCCCAAAAGGAAACCCAGACCCATTAAGCAGTCACTCCCCAGCCCCCCTCTCCCAGCTTATCTCCTTTCTGTCTCTATGGATTTGCCTGTTCTGGACATTTCCCAGGAAGGTTTTGCTCAAGGAATGAACAGGGTGGGGTAGAGGGGACAGGTGTGCTGGAGGGACAGGGGAGACGAGGCGGGTGCCTATGTGTGGGACGGGCTGTCTGGGTAGACGGTGGGGCCTGTGTCCCTATGCAGCTCTGCCCTTCATGGGCTGTGCCAGCTTGGCAAGCACCCTTCCCCTCTCTGAGCCTGCTTCCTCATGGAGTAGGAGGGCCCACAAAGATGATGAACCCTCCAGGCAGGAGTAAGGCAGGGAAAGGGTCTGAATGCCAATGCTCGGGGCGGGGCGGGGCGGGGGAAGAACTCCAGCCCCGGAATCAACAGGCCTGGGTCCGAACGCTGGCTTCGTCCCTGAATCACTGTGGGACCTTGGGCATCATCTGCAAAATGCGCATAATAACAGGACTAACCTCATGGGATTGGCGGGTGCTCAGACGGGGGCCTGGCAGGGGGCATTGTCGTCAGTCATCAACACCAGTACCGTCATCAATCCCAGTAATCGTCCATTATGTTTTCCCCAGGTCCCCGCCTGTCAAAATGCCCATCCTGAAGAATCTAGGGGTGGCAGATTCCAAGGTGCCCAGGGCGGGGACCCTGCCCCTGAGGTCCTCTCGGAACCCCTTTGAGGAAGTTCCAGGATTGGAAGAAGAGGAGGTTGGGGAGCTGGGGACCCTGCCCAACGGAACATCTTGTCGCCGCCGGGCCACCCTGGAGAAGCTGGCTGGCCTGGCCCCCTTCCGGTTGGCCTGGCCCCCTGGCCGGCGGGCAGGCAGCCCAGGAGATGGGCAGCCCCGCTCTTTCCTGGGCCGCGTGCTGACACCGGGGATTCGCAGGAGCTCGGCAGATTTTGGCCTCCTGGCCAGGCTTCAGGGGACCCGAGCCCAGGGCGACGAGGAGGCGGCTGGGGAGGCTGCCCGGAGACTGGCCTTCCTGAGACTAGGACGCGGGCCCAAGCCCCGCCGGGCGTCACTGGCCGAGAGGGTGGTGCCCGCAGGTGAGGCGGCTCCTGAGCCCCCACCCAAGGTCCCCGAGCCCCCAAAGGTGAAGGAGCCTCTGTCAGGTGAGTCGGGAGCCCCTCCCCACACCTGACCTCCACCTGTGATCCTACCTCCGTTCCCTTCTCCAACTTCTGTCTGCCCACCTCCATGTAGGACACCAGTCCGCCCCCCTGCAGTCCTAATCTCCATCACCAAGCCCAGGCTCTAGCTTCCTCTCCACACCTACCCCCAATCCATCCCACTCTCCAGGCACCACCGGCTTCAATCTCACCCCCATGTCCTGTGATAAGTGAATCACCAACTTTGGTCCCATCCCCTCCCAATCCCTTCCCTACCCCCAATTTCAACCCTCCTTCCCTCCCTCCCTTCAAATCTAACCTCCAACCCATCTCCTTTCAAAGTCTCCACATCCAACCTTGACCTTCTGCCTCTCCCTAACCTCCATACCCCACCCCCTTCCCATCCCCAGCCCCAACGCTGGCCCCAGACCACAACGCCCACCTCAACCTCCTCCTTCACCCCTAATCTCTTCTCCTTTTCCATCCCATTCAGAACCCCAACCCTAACTCCATCCCAGTCCCAAACCCCCAGCCTCCACCTTTAACTTCATCCCTACCTCAACTCACGTCCAAGCTTCATCTCAAACTCACTGCCATGCCCAGCGCCTACCTTCCACCTGCATCTGCCAGCTATGTCCCCCACGGCCTGTGTCCAGTTCCTGGGGCCCCCATAGTCATCGAGTCCCACATACTAGGTGGCTTAAACTACTGAAGTCTATTCTCTCAGCTCGGGAGGCTGGAAGTCTGAAATCAGGGTGTCAGCAGGGCCACATATCCTCGGAAACTCAGAGTGGAATCCTTCCTCACCTCTCCCTGCACCTGATGCTTTGCCAGTCAACCTGGGAGTTTCCTGGCTCTCGGCCACCTCACTCCTGTTCCTGTGTCTCCACACGGCCTTCTCGCTGTGATATCACATCATCTTCCCTCTGTGACGTCCCATCATCTTCCCTCTGTGTGTGTCTGTCTCTGTGTCCAAATCTCCCCTTTGTATCCGAACACCAGTCATACTGGATTAGAGCCTACCTAGGACCTCATTTTAACTTGATTACCTCTGTAAAGAACCCGTCTCCAGATAAGGTCCCCATTCTGAGCCACAGGGGCGTTAGGACTTTACACATCTTTTTTCTTGGTGGGGGGGGCAATTCAACTCAAGACACCATTCTCAACCCCAAACTACCCCAAGCCCCAGTGTCTTCTTCAATGTCTTTTTGGTTTCCACCCCATATGTATTCCAACCCCATCAGCCATCTCCACCTTGGGACACACCCATGTGCTTATCCCCAAGTCATCCCTTTGTCCCAACACCATCTTTAACCATCACTGTGCCCAACGACGCCAGGATAACCACCCACCCACCCACTGGGCCAGTGCTGTCCCACCTACAGCTGCAACCGGGTCCCCAATGTAGTCTCCCGGCCAACCCCCAACACCGGCCCATCTCAGCACCCACCTTCAACCCCAACCCCAAGCTAGCCTCCCCCTTCATTCTTAATCCCATCTCTACCCCCACCCGGAGTCCCCATCCGAACCCCCCATTCCCAACCTCCACCCACGTTCCTGGCCCCAACTCATGTCCAGATTTCATCTTCAAACTCACATCCATCCCCACCTTCATTCACCCCCATCCTCACTCCTAGCCTCCCCCCACCACACACACACCAAGGCATGCTGCTCAGCATTGGGGACCTCAGGAGAGCCCTTTCTGTGTATCCTCTACATCCTGGCCAGAGGCTATTTCAGCCCCGGCTCCCTGGGGACTGGGAGGGCACTTCAAGGAGGTGAGGAGGGGGTGACTGGAGCCCCCGCCTTCTGGAAACGGATGGGCAGAAATAGCGCTGGCCAGGAAACAGTTTCTCTGCCAGGGAGGAAGTGGAGGGGGGTGGAGGTGTCGGGGTAACCCTGGGCCACCAGGACCTTCCCTTTGCCTTCACTCAGAGGCCTCCCAACCCCACGGGGCTGGCGCTCGGCCGGGGGGGGGGGGGGGTCTGAACTCAGAGTCTCAGATCACCCCCACAGCTATCCCACCCCCAGAAGACCCCGTCTCTGGTCTTGCTAACCTCTCCCCACCTCCAAGCCTCCACTCTGCCCTCTGATCTACTCTGCCCTCCAAGCCTTCTCTCCACCCTCTCCCCCTACCTGGCTCAGACTCGCCTTCCCCCAGCCCTCCCACTGCCCAGATCCCTTTCTCTAGCTCTGATGCCCTTTTCCTGTCCTCGCCCCTCAAATATCCTGACCCCTTCCCATATCATAACCCACTTCCCAATACCCTCTGCCATCCCTTGCCCCCTGCCCCTCTCCCTTCCGCCTCAACCCCTAACCCCCACTTCCCCTGATTTCTCCCCATCCTCCTCCCCCTCCCATCCTCTTCCTAGTCTCGTGATGATGCTCTGGTCCTTTGACCTAGTTCCCTTATCCAGACGCCTATCCCATTGCCCACCCCCCTCTGCCCGTCCCTAACCCTCTCCTGTCCCCTCCCCCAGGCCCTGGCCCTCTCCCTCACCTCCTCAGCGTCCCCTCTCTCCCCGCTCCTCCCCTCCTCCTACCCCGCTCGTGTCTTCCGGGCCCCCCTCTCCTCATCCTCCACCCCTGGGTACCCCTCTCTCCCTCCCTCCCCCGACCCCCTTCCCTCAGCCCCTTCTCCTGGAACGTCCCCGACGCCTTTCTCGGCCCCCGTCACCTCCCCCCTGCCCTCCCCCCAGCCCTGCGCGCCCGCTCCCCTCCCCCTGACCTCCCGCTCTGCCCCCACAGTGCTGGAGATCCTGAGCCTGATCCAGCAGCGCGAGCTCGCGCGAGCCGACGAGCACATCTTGGAGCTGGAGGCCGAGGAGCTGGCGTCGTCGGGGGGCGGCGCGCCCGGGCCGCCCGGGGCCGAGGGCGCGGGCGGGGGCCGCCGGGCGCGGGACGTGGCGCTGCTCTACGAGGCCCTGCAGCGCGAGCTGTGGGCGCTGGTGCGCGAGACGCTGGCGGGCGCCGGGCCGGGCGCCGTGGCGCAGCTGGGCCGGGTGCTGCTGCAGGAGGAGGCGGCCGACGGGCGCCGGGGCCCGGGGGCCGCCCGCAAGCTGCGCGCCCGCTGGGCCGAGGCGGTGGGGCGCGCGGCGCGGGAGCGCCTGGAGGCGGCGGCGCCCGGGGCGCCCGGGGGCCTGGCCGGGCAGCTGGAGGCGCTGCGGGCGCGGCTGCTGGAGGACCTGGGCGGGGTGCGGGGCCGCCTGGCGCCCGCCTACCCCGCGGGCCTGGGCGCCTTCGGCGTCTACCTGCGCGGCTACCACGGCGCGCTGGCCGAGTGGCTCGGGGCCGCCGCCCGCCGGAGGCTGCCGCTGGCCGACCGCTACGCGCTCCTGCATTGGCACAACGAGGTGTACCCCAGGTGAGGCGGGGCCGGCTGCCCCCAGGTCGCCCAGAACCCCCCCCCCGCCAACACACGCCCCCCCAGCCCTGGCCTCTTCAGTTGCAACAGCCGGCTCTTCAATCCTAGAATCTTAACGCCGTTGGCCCTCCCGGTCCTGGGAGCCGGTGACATTGACCATCGAGCCTCTGAGCGCTGTCCACCGTGCCCGTGCTAGAACCTTAGCGACGTCGGTCCTTCCAGTCCCCAAACCTCAGCACCTCCCAGTCTGAGAACCTTTGCCCCGCGGACCCTTCCAGTCCAAGGACCTCAGCATCATCCCCACTTCCGTCCTTGGACGTGTAGCCCCGCTCAGCCTTCCTTGGCCTCGAATCGTGGCACTGGTGATCTTTACAGATCTAGAACCTTACACCCCTAGAACCTTAGCACCGTGGACCTTTCCGGTCCAAGAACCTCAGCACCGTGGACCTTTCCGGTCCAAGAACCTCAGCACCATTCCACTCCTGCATCCTTAACCCATCGATCCTTCCAGTCCTCAGCACTGTGGACATTTACAAGCTGAGCCTCTGAGCGCTAGCCACCCTTCCGCGCTAGAACCTTAGCGACATCAGTCCTTCCAGTTTTTTTTTTTTTTAAGATTTTATTTATTTATTTGACAGAGAGAATGAGACAGAGAGCACATGAGAGGGGGGAGGATCAGAGGGAGAAGCAGGCTCCCTGCAGAACAGGGAGCCCGATGCGGGACTCGATCCAGGGACTCCAGGATCATGACCTGAGTGGAAGGCAGTCGCTTAACCAACTGAGCCACCCAGGCGCCCGAGTCCTTCCAGTTCTAATACCTCGGCACCCCCAGCCCAAGGACCTCAGCGTCTCAACACTTCCACCCTTGGAATCATAGCACTGCTCACCCTTCCAGTACTAGAGTCTAAGCATTGTGGATCCTTCTTGTTCTAGAAGCCTTGCATTGTTATCTTTCTGTTCTTAAAATCTTAGCACCATTGACACTTCCAGGCCTAGAACCTTCCCATCATTGACACGTATACTATTAGAATCCCAGTACTGTTCACCCTTCTGGTCCTAGAATTTAGCACCGTTGATCATTCTCGGTGTACCTTTGTACCTTTGTACCATTGACCCTTCCAGTCCTAGTACCTTAACACCACTGACTCTTAAATACTAAAACCTTAGCACCAACATCCCTACAATCTTGGCATAGTTGACCCTCAGAAATCCTAAATTCTCTCTCTTTAGATCCTACGGCATTAACCCTGTTGATTCTTCCAATCTTAGAACTTGAGCACTGACACTTTCAATCCTAGAACCTTAGCACCAATGAGACTTCAAATCCTAAACCTTAGCTTCATTCCCTCTTTAGAGTCTAGAACTTTGATACTGTGGATCCTTGCAGTGTTAGGACTGTAACGCTCTTGGTCCCTTGAATTCTGTCACCTTAGCACTTAGAACCTCAGCACCATTGATGCTCCCAGTCCTAAAACCTTCACATGTCGAGATTTTGGATCCTAAAACATACCCATTCTTGTGGCCAGGGGATGGAATATGATTAACCATGACTCGGTCACCTACGCACTCTGGGGAAAGGGAACTGGCCACACCCAAACCACATGTTGGCGAGCCAGTGGGGTGGGTGGTTCTTCAAACAAGATCATCCTGCTGTCACTAGAAGAATGGGAAAGCAACAGCTGGTGACATTGACTTCCTAGATCCCCTTTGGGAATATGTGTTAAGGACACTCTCACACCACCTATGAGAGATGAGGCAGGACAGGGAGTCTGGAAAGCCTCCTGGAATGGCGGGGCAGGAGTAGGAAGATGGTGCTTCTGGCTGAGAAGATGCCATGGGCAAAAGCTTGGGGTGCGTTTGGGTGGTGGTGGGGAGGGGATAGGGAGAGGGACGGTATCACCCAGGGCAGTGTGCAAGACTGTAGCATCGGGGAGTGAGAGCTAGACCCAGGAGGCCTCCAAGGCCAGGTGAGGTGGCAGGGACAAGGAGCGGAGGCGGGAGGGAGCTTCTGTCTGGTGAAGCTGATCATGGGAGAGATCTTGTGTGCCAGACCATCAAGCCCGGACTTGACCCCTGCAAGTCTTGCCCGGACACCATTCATCAGGGAGCTGACTCAGAGAGCTGGAGCCAGGGGAGCAACAATTCCAGAGACTTCCTTTGAGGGATGAGCAAAGCCGGCCCCTAGAGAGGAAGGGAGTGGCCCAGGGTCACAAACACCCTGGGTGTGGAGGGGTTCAGTTGCCCCAATCCCCCTCTCACAGACCTCCCTGTCTCTTGTCTCCCACTCACAGAGAGATCCTAGGGCTGGTGGACCTGGTAGCCCTGGAGAATGGGGAGCTGGGGCCCCTTCTGTCTCCCGGCACCCTGCGGGGCTTGGAGGATGAATGTGTCACAGATGTTAAGGTACTGGGGGACTTGGGAGCAGAAGGGACTCTGCAGGGAGGGAGGGGTCGCACTGGGCTTGGGGGCCTCTCCTCTCCCCCTTTGGCTACTCCCATTTCCCTTTTCCCTTTGTGGACTTCTGAGTTCTGCCCCCAAGACACAGAAACGTAAACCCGTACCGATCACTTCTGCCTTAGGTTCAATGTTGTTACCCAAGCACCCAGCCAGGCACAGAGAGCATCAGTAAAGGTTCGATACATTCCGATACTTCAAACCCAAATCGTAGAGCAAGAGTCAGTCACAGAAACCCAGCTCACGGTCCCAAAGCCTTGTGGAAGGAAGGCATCACAGCAAGCCCTGGACACAAGCATGACAGACGGTCAGCATGATTAATAACTGGCCAGGCATGGGCACCATTCCGCAGGATGGTCCAGCCGCGAACACCCAGCCTGACCCCGGGGCTGTTTCCCACCTGAATTCCAGTCCTGCCTCAGCCAGAGAAATCAGAATCTTTGTAACCTGAGAGCCTAGAATCTCAGACTCCAACATACCTAGATTCTCAGATTCATTGAAGGGAACATTGGACCAGTGAATCAGAGATGCATAAACCTTATGATCCCAGACCCTTGGAATTCTGGAATCACAGAATCTGACTCTCTTGAGCAAATTGTTTTGCAGAACCTGGGGAGCAGAGCCTTAGGACCATCGAATAATGAGAGAATAGACCCTCAAACTCTCTGGCTATCAGATGGAGGAAGCTTAAAACTCCAGACTCTTTTTTTTTTTTTTTTTTTTTTTAGATTTTATTTATTTGAGAGAGAGAGTGAGCAAGAGTGAGAGAGCACGAATGGGGGGTGGGGCCAGAGGGAGAAGCAGGCTCTCCGCTGAGCAGGGAGCCCTATGCAGGGCTCAATCCTGGGACTCTGGGATCATGACCTGAGCTGAAGGCAGACGCTTAACCGACTGAGCCCCCCAGTAGCCCCAAAACTACAGACTCTTAATATCAAGCTCCAAATCATAGACCTAGGGATGCAAAGTGCTGGGGAGGTTTTCTGGTCCAGCCTCCCTCCTCAGCATGACCTTTACAAGCTCAGGAGTAGAACCAAGACCTGCTTGGGGCTAAGCTGTAGGGACCATGGAGGGGGGAGGAGAAAAGGAGGGAGAGGGTCCCAGGCGCCCCTGACTCCTGTCTTTCCCCCCACCTTCCCACTCCAGGCTCAGACACGCGCAGCCCTGCTTCGGGTGCTGCAGGAGAATGAGGAGCACTGGGGGAGCACGGAGGACCGGCCCAGCAGCCTGGCGCAGGATGTGTGTGAGGTAGGGGGTGGGGAAGTGGAAGGAGAATCAGCAGGAAGAGTTCCCCGGTGGGAAAGCAGGACCTCCCCCCTCCTCACCCCTTCTCCTCTCCAGCTGCTGGAAGAACATACAGAACGAGCACCCCGCATCAGCCAGGAGTTTGGGGAGCGGATGGCCCACTGCTGCCTGGCGGGGCTAGCAGAATTCCTTCAGAGGTATGGAGGGCTGGGGGCAGGGGGACAGGGCTGGGGGGGGAGAGGCATCAGTACCCAGGATCCAACAGAGAGAGGAGAGATGAAAGGGAACCAAGTAAGGATGGGCAGAGGCTCATCAGTGAGGATCACAGGCTTTGCGGGGCTGAGTGCCCAGCAAGAGGCCCTCCTCCAGCGGTACTCCATCTGTCACGCACCCTCCCTTTCTCCTGTCACCAGCTTCCAGCAGCGGGTGGAGCGATTCCATGAGCATCCAGGAGTGCGGGAGCTTCTACCTGACATCTACGTCAGCAGGACCATCTCCCTGGTCAATTGTGGGCCCCCGCTGAGGTGAGAGTGCCCAGTGTGTGTGTTGAGGGAGAGGGCCAGTGGCCGTGACAAGCTGAACTGGGGCGGGGATCCCAGAGCTGGCCCAGAGTGACAGGCACATGGGGCCTTAGAAGCATAAGACCCTAGGGAGTCCTGGAAAGGACCTTAGCATCACAGAGCCCTAGAATTACGGAGTGGAGTGATCAGAACATTGGAGTGTTCTAATCATAGGAACCTAGAAGCCAGACTCAAACACTCTAGGAATTACAGATGTTTTTTTGCCTTTTTATCTTACTCTCCTTTTTTTATTAACTTATTTTTCATGCATTTGAAAAATCGGGAATGCATTTACATGGTTCAAAATTCGAGATACAATAGGGCATACAGTGGAAAGCCGCCCTCCTACACGCTCCCCACCTTCCTTATTGCTAAAGTCTGCCATATCTTTGCTGGGGCACTTGATATATTTACCCATAAATATGTGTAAATAAGTGTATGCATGCATATGCATACTTCATGCATATGCATATTTGTGCACGTTCATATGCATATTTCATATGCACATTCCATATATATACACAAGTAAATATATTTCACTGTGTGAATACATATTATTCCTTTTCCTTTAAAAAAAAAACCCCACAAATGGTAGACTGTTGAACACACTTTTGTGCCTTTCCCCTTAACAGCTTGGAGACCTTCCTGTTAGCACGTGGAGTTCCCACATTTCCTTTTAGATCTGAACTGTGTTCCACTGTTTGGATATACCATCACATATTTACTGTCCCCAGTGAATGGAGAGTCGGCTCCACCCTTTGGCAGAGAAAAACCTGGCACACCTGTCAATTCCCACAAACGTGGGGACTCTGAAGGACACATGCCCGGAAGGGGGCTCGCTGGGATTTTGGGCAGAAAATGCCAAGTTGCCCTCAGACCACGTTAAGGTCCTTTCAGTGATGGAGGGTCATCATTAAGAGAAGGGGGAAAGGTAGGATTTTAGAATTAGAGATGTTTAGAATCACATTCCACAGAGCTTCCATATCCCCCTAGCCTCCCAAACACCCCCTGATATCGCTCAGTCCCCAGATTCTCCCCAGAGCCCCTGACTTCCTCCAGCTCCCCATCTGACCTGTCACCCCTGTGCTCACGAAATAGAGGCCATCTAAGGAGGAAGAGCGGTCCAGGCAGTTGAGCAGAATATTGGAGCTCCTTGACTTGTGGCTCCTCTGATCCCCACAGGGCTCTGGCAGAGCGCCTTGCCCGGGTGGGGCCCCCCGAAAGTGAGCCAGCCCGAGAAGCAGCTGCCAGCGCTCTGGACCGCGTGACCCGGCTCTGCCACCGAGTCCTGGCTGACCTGCTGTTTCAGGAGCTGCAGGTGAGTGAGGCAGGGGGCTGGCGGGGGGTGGAGTGTGCCAGGACAGGGGAGCACCCCGCCAACCTGCAGTTCCTTTCAGCCCATGACTCAGTGTTCAGGAAACCGGGGGGGGGCAGGGAGGTAGTAGGGGGTGATGGCCTGTCATTTGGGGGGGTAAAGGGGGGTACAGGAAGGAAGAGAGGGGAGGATATGGTCAAGGGGAGGATGGAGAGCAACCAGCAGAAGGGGCCTTGGGGATTGGGTGGAGCCCCTCCCCACTAAGGGGCCTGCCCCTGCCCAGCCTCTCCTAGATCCCGGAGCCCTATTTACCTCCGGGCTCCTGCGTGTGCCAGAGGGGGCTGCAGTCGGGTCGGAGGTGGGTGAGAGTATGTGGGGAGGGCGGTGGGAGTACCTGGGAATGAGAGAGGTGTGTGTATGCCTGGTTGTAACGCAGGCTCAATCCACGTTGTACATCCCAGCTCACTCAGAGCAAGAGCCAAAGTCCTTGCTGTGGTCCCCAAGTCCCCGGATGATGTTGAGCTGACCCTTCCCTCTCTGACCTCCCTTCCTCCCACCTGTCTCCTCACTTACTCCGTTCTCAGCCTCCCAGCCCCCTTGCTGTTCCTTCACATGACAGAGTCTAGCACCTTTGCACTTGCTGATCCCTCTGTTTGGACCCCTCTTCCCCCCAGGAACCACATCGACTCGCCCTCTCCCCTCTTTCAAGCCTTGACATCTGAGTCTCACCTTCTCACTGAGACCTCCTCAGATGGCCCTATTCAAAACAGAAGCCCTGAGAGGATACTCCCTTCCTCGCTCCCTGCTATGTTTTTCTCCAAGCACTTGGCGGCCACCTGCACTCCGCTATGGCCTTTGCTTTTTTCCTTTTTTTTTTTCCCCTCCCCAATCCAACTCCTCCCACAGGAATGTTAGCTTCTCAAGGGCAGGGTTTGTTGGAATGTTTCTAAAATAACTTTTTATTATGGAAAATTTCAAACATACACAAAAGTAGGCAGAATGATAGAATGGCCCCCTGGTGGACCAGTTCCAGCAAGTTGTCAAGGCCTGGCCAGTCTTGTTTCACCTCCGCCCCCCCCCCCCGCCCCCACCTGCCCCCAGATCCCCGACATCCTGTCATCATCCATCAACACTTCAGCCTGCATCTCCAGAAGATAAGAAATCCTTTTTTAAATGAACATAACCACGGTGCCGTTTTCATACCTAACACAGGGAACAATACTTCCTTAGTATCAGCAAATATATATAATATATAATAAATATATAGCAAATATCAGATAAGTATTCAGATTCCCCTGACCTGCTTACAACGATCAAATGCTTAGAGTTTTGTTTGTCTCATTCTGCGCTGTGTCCCCCAAGTGTTCTCCATGTGTCCCCAGCCACCCACCCATGGCTGAGCCATAGAAAGGGCTCACACAGTGTTTGTTGAATGACTACATGGATAGGTGTGTGTGTGGGAAAGTGAGTGGGGGGATTATGGGGGTGCTAGGAAAGGGGTACGGTCTTTGTTCCCGGCCTACCTGCGCTGCTTCCAAGTAGGGGGACCTGGGGCAAGTTACTTGTCCTCTTGGGGTTTCTGTTTGCTCATCTGGAAAACGGGCACAGGAATTCCAGGCTTCTGGTGGGGGGGGGCGGTGGCTGTGAGGGAGCAATGGGAACGTGGCTACAGAGTGCTTAGCTCCATCCAGGACCACGGGTCCTGGCTGATATCTTGCTAAAAATACAGGGTTTATAGCCACAGTGACATGCCCTGAGCCAGGCGCATGAGCTTTGGCTCATTTAATTCACACCTGCTTTTCAACAAAAGGCCCCGTCTTGGGAGGTTTGGACAGCCGGGTAACTGTTGGAATGAGAGAGCAGGAAGTGGGTGCGGGGCAGAGTTGGGGTAGGACCTGCTTTAGACCCCGTGGACGCCAACCCCGGATGTCCATTCCCCGGGGTCCGCCCAGACCGCAGCGTCTCCCCCCACGACCCCCAGAGCCATCTCAGGAACAGACCCACTGCCTGTCCCAGCTCTTGGATCACGTTCAAGTGCCTCCCTTCCCTCCCCCCACAGAAATCCTACTGCCCTGCCACTGCTGTCTTGAAGTTTATCAATAATTTTGAACAAGGGCCTTCCATTTTCATTTTGCTCTGGGCCCCACAAATTATACGGACGATCTTGCCAGCCACACCGACCTTCTTTCTGATCCTCTGACATGAAGACTTATCTGAAATGTGACCCGCCTTCACAGGCTGATGGAGCCACTCCCTCCCACACCCCTCACCTGGCTAACTATGACCACCCTCCGGCCCCACCTCTGGTGTCCCCTCCTCCAGGAAGCCCCCCGTGACTCTCTGTGCTGACTCAGGCACCCGCTCTGGGCTTCCTAAACCGCCGGTTCCCTCGTCCCAGCCCTGACCGCTCTGGGTCCATCTTTGGGGATGGTCTGTCTCCCTCCCTGGACTGTACGCCCCAGGAGGGCACAGCACAGCACTGCGGGTCCAGCTCTCCTCTGTGGAATTGGTAAGTGGAGAAAGAGGGTGGAAGGGAGGAGACCTAAAACCACCCCCCATTCTGTCTCACGCAGCCCCACTTCAACAAGCTGATGCGCAGGAAGTGGTTGAACAGCCCGGAGGCCCTGGATGGCATCGTGGGCACGCTGGGCGCTCAGGCCCTGGCCCTGCGCAGGATGCAGGATGAGCCCTACCAGGTGCGCGGGCTCGTCGGGGGTGGGGGGCAGGGATGGGCATGAGAGTGGGGGAGCGGGAGCGCGCCGCAGGTGGGGGGACCCCTTCAAGGTGCGGAGCCGCTCTCTCAGCGTGAGATAGGCGGCGCTCTGCGCGGGGTCTGCGGGTTGGCAGAGGTGCGGGTACTGGGGTGTTGGGTGCGGCGGCCACAGGGTTGGGGCCTCTGGCGGGGAGAACTCCGGAGAGTGGGGAGAGGGCTGGGACGCCGCAGCCTTTGGGGGCCGGCAGGGGGGGTCGTAGAGCCGATTAGGGGGCAGAGGAGCAGGACGGAGGTCACCCGTTGGGAGTCGCGAGGGCTGCTGGGGGGGCTGGGGGCGACGAGGGGACGCGGCGCCCTGTGGGCAGGGGAGGGGTGCCCGGGCTGGGCGCGGGCGGGTGGGGAGCGGGGAGGGCGTCCCCGGCTGCTCACCGGCCCTCGCGTCTCCCCCGGTCCCCAGGCGCTGGTGGCCGAGCTGCACCGGCGGGCGCTGGTGGAGTACGTGCGGCCCCTGCTCCGAGGACGCCTGCGCTGCCGCTCGGCTCGGACCCGCAGCCGCGTGGCCGGGAGGCTCCGGGAGGACTCGGCGCAGCTGCAGCGCCTGTTCCGGCGGCTGGTCAGTGCGGCCCAGGGCCGGGGGGCTCCGAAACCACGGGGAAACCTGGGCTGCCGGGAAGCCCGGACCCGATAGCCGGGCCGGAGGGCTTTCCAAGAAGGCCTTCGCCCAACTTTCGGTCCACAGGGACACTTTGATCCTGGCCCTGCGCGCGTAAACATCGGCTTGCTCCCGGCGAGAGCTCGCCTCCGGGCGCAAACCCGCATCGTGTTCCCTGTGCCCGGTGGGGGGGGGGGGGGGTCGATCAGTTCAGGCCCGCGAGGTGCTCAGGGCCCTACCCGGCCAGAGCTCCCACTCCCTAAAGCAGGAGCTGTTCGGAGCACAGAGAGAGGCTAAACGCAACAGAAACCCGAGAACCTTGGCGTTGCCAAATCCAAGAATGTAAAATGACCAACTCTTATTTGCACCCAGTTGTAATCAGCAGGACCGGAAGGGCTTCACTCATCCGCATTTCCAGGACTTTCTAGCCTGCAGTACTTGGAATCGCGGGGGGCGAGGGGGGCGTCATCTTACTGAGAACGCAGGGAGGCCTCTCACACAAGTAATCCAGTTTCCCCTAAGGGTCACCTTTGGCAAACGAGGACTAGGTTCGTAGGGGTGTCCCCGAGCCCCAGATGGTCCGCGATACTGGGAGGAGATATATTTAGATTGCATTTTCCTTCACATTTCCAAAGCTTCCAGGTCCTCCCAAACCTCTGATCACGGCCTGTCCTCTGTCCCGCTTTACCGAGAGAACGAAGGTCAGGAGGGGTACGGTTTACGGGGAGGGGGACCTAGAGCCAGAGTATGAGCTTGGAACCTTCCCCTGCAGGAGTCCCAGGCCTCGTGGCTGGATGCCGTGGTGCCTCATTTGGCCGAAGTCCTGCAGCTGGAAGACACGCCCAGCATCCAGGTGGAGGTGGGGGTGCTGGTGCGGGACTACCCCGACATCAGGTGAGAGCCCCCCCCCCCCCCCAGCGCCGGCCTGGCCCCCTGTTGCTGGTGCGCCGCCGCCAGGTCGAGGACTCCGGGCCTTGGCATCCGTCCCGGCGTTTCCTGCTCTTGGGCGAGGGAGGGAGGCGGCGAGCGTGTCTGATGGCCGTTTCCTGCTGGAACCAGGGCATTATTAATACGATTTCCCTCCTTCTCCCGCCGCCGCCGCCGCCACCAGGGCTCGCAAACAAACAGGCAGTCACAGGAAGCCCAGGGCAGGGGGGGCGCGGGGCCGCCGGCGGCAGGAAGGGCCGGCCCAGCCGGGGAGCCGCGGGGGACACAGGGACACGCACGGGCACGCGGGCGCACACGTACTGGGACTGGTGGATCATTTCCTCTCTGTGGGACCCTCTCCGAGCCTCTCCCAGGGGGATAATAGCACTCTTCCCATAGGATTGTTGGGGGGAATTCTCCATCATCGGTCAACATCAGCATTACCCTCGTCATCCGCGGGGACAGCAGGACCAAGACCAATTCTTGTTTATTGAGTCCTTATGTCAGACCTAAGAAAGCGTGGTATCAGCCCACTCTATAAGTAAGACCTATAATACAAGTTATTTTAGAAAATGATATGCAAGTGAAAGGCAGTGCTATTCTAAATGCTTAGCACCTCTGAGGCAGGCAGGAATTCAGTAGGTTACCCCAAATGCTACAGCTAGCAAGTGGCCAAGCTGGGACTTGAACCCCGGGGGCAGGCTGGCTCAAGCTGGTGCACCTGATCACCGCCCCGCCCCCCCAAATGCGATTGGTGGTGGCAGCCCTGCAGGGCTCTTCGGGCTCCCAGACATTCTGTATATTGGGAGAGACAAAACCCCACACCACCAGGGAGTGAGGCCCCAGTAGGGTTTAGGCTCCAGGGTTGAGGACTTGGGGTGGAGGGTGAGGATTCTGGACGTGATGCAGGATGGACAGTTCTGGCTCTGGGGTGTGGGGCTCTTTGTCCTTGGGAAGACACAAAGCCCTGTGGAGTGCTTGGTGGGGGTGGGAATCCCAGCCTTCCTCCTGGATTGGGGTTTCTGATTTGGAATCTGCACTTGAACATGAAGCTCAGTTTGAAAGCTCTCAAGTTTTGGAGTGGTTCCATAGCCGACTTTGGAGCTTGTCTGAGCTGGAAGGCTCTTGAGCCACATTTTTGGATGAGCAAATTTTGGGAGCTGTGGTGATTCCAAACTGGGGATGTGGGGAAGAGAAGATGCCGAGCTGCATTTGAAGGGGGTAGTGAAGGCCCCAGGGCTCTGTCTGAAACGAAAGTTCTGGAAATGACTGTTAGGTTCAGGCTCTTAAGTCGAAATGTGGTGATGGTCCTGGAGTTTTGGGCCCACCATCTGTTGCAGAGATGCGGGTGAAGGCTCGTTGTGTTGGATTTACGGGCAAGGGTTGGAAAATAGAGTTAGTTTTGAGACAGAGTTTCTGGTTGAGGGCCCCCTGCCCCAAGGTTAATTTTCCTTCTGGAGTGGAACTTTGGTTGAGCAGGATTCTGGGGATGGGGTGTGGGGGGGTGAAGCGAGTGTTCCAAGGGGATCGAGGTGTTCTCATGGATGGGCTCTGGGTTGAGAGCTTGAGTTAGTATATGGGCTCTGGAACTGCAGGGGTGGAGAAGCTTCCAGACCTGGCCTGGGGGGGAGGGGGGAGGTGAGGGTTCAGATGGGAATGTGGACGAACCCTTCTGGGCAGCATCTGAGTGATGGTAGGGGGCTGTTGGAGGTGCGAGTGAAGATGAAGTGAGGATTGCTGCTGATTCTGGGGCTTAAGCAGCTGTGAGGGGACCAGAAGGAAGCCCAGAAGTGGTCTGAGCTGAGTTGGGGCTGAAGATTGAAGGTTAATTAGGAGCTAAGACCAGGGTGCATAGGAAGACTCCTGTGCTGGGTGTAGAGGTGAGGGTTCTGGAGTCAGTTATGAGTGGAAGGATTTGGAAATGGTTGCTTAGCGAAGTTCTGGAGGGCATGCTGGTAGGAGGAGGGGCTGGGAGGAATAGAAATGGGGAGGGAATGGGGGCTGGGATGGGGGGAGGGCTGGGGGTGCTGCTGGTCTGGGGAAAGAACCTGGAAGGGGGCTTTAAAGGGGCTCCAGAGCTAAGGCAGGTTCTGGGACGGATGGGGGCCAGACGGGGTTCACGGGTGGGCTGGTGTGTGTCTGGCACGGAGAACCCCACGCACCTGTCCCTTCCTCTCTCCCCAGGCGGAAGCACGTGGCAGCCCTCCTCGACATCCGCGGCCTGCACAACGCAGCCGCCCGCCAGGAGATCCTGGCCGTGGCCCGGGACCTGGAACTGTCTGAGGGGGGAGCCCTGTCACCCCCTCGGGACCGTGCCTTCTTCTCAGACATCTCCGTGCCCCGCCCACCTTTCTGCCTCGGCCTCCCTCTCTTCCTGGGCCGCCTTCCCCTCTCCCGGCTGGCCAGGCCTGGTTTGGCCTGTCTGCCCCGGCTTCGGCCTCTGTCTCCATCACGGCCCCCTACCCAACGCTGAGACTCTCCCAGCCCGCCACCTCAGTGCCCCCCATCTTTGCTGCTGACAAACCATCCTCCTGTACGGGCTCGCTCTTGACTCCCTGCCTGGGACCACAGACCTCCCCACCCTGGGGGGCATGGAAAGATCCTCAGAGGTCTTCTCGGCCATCCCTATACCCCCCAAACAGAAGAGAAACAGGCCGGAGGGAGCAAGGACTTTCCCAAGGCCATGAAGCTCATTCCCAGCACCAGCTCCCGGCCCAGTGTGCAGTGGAGGGCATTTTGGAAGGCTCTACAGAAGTATCCCAGGCCCCCCCTTTCCCCTCACCTCAAGGTCTGGCCCCAGTCCAATGTATTAAGGAATGTACGATACTTAGAATAAAGAGGTTTCTATTTAACACAAGGAAGGGCTGAGTCCCCAGTGTGTGGGGGAGGAAGGACCGGGGGCAGGGCCCAGGGCCAAGGGCTTCTCACACACCCGAGGCTGGGCTGGGGTCCAACTCCTGGGCAGGGCAGTGGAGGCTGAGAGAGGCCCCCCAGGCCAGAAGCAGGCAAGGTCGTCCCATTTACCCCGAGGCCCCAGGCTGCGGGACTCCGGGGCAGGCCCTCGGCCCCTCTTGGCCAGGGGCCCTCGTTTCGTCAATCCCAAAGTGCCTCTCCTTCGTTTCTGGGCCTGGTGGTTCCACCTTGGCACACCCCACCCCCCTCCATCCATCCTTAACCGGGAAGCCGTGTCGAGAGGAAGGAGGTTGGGGGCAGGGCTGGCGGCATCCAGGGTGCCCTCCTGGGTTGATGCAGGAAAATCTCAGGGTGGGAAAAATTCCAGCCTGATCCTGATCCCCATGGAGACCTTGAGGTCACCTCTCCGCTGACCCCTGCCTCTCCGGCCTGGTTGGACAGCCCATGATGGATGCTTCCTGGTGTGTGTGTGTGTGTGTGTGTGTGTGTTTTCCCTGAGAAGTGGGAAGGAGGAGGCAGCCAGGGGTCAGCTTTGGGGCTGGGGTTGGAACCTCACCCACATGTGAACTCAGGAAGGTGGGGACTCGGGACTCTTGGAGGCTCTGGACTGTGTGACCTTGGGCAGGAAGCTGCCCCTCTCTGGGGAACCGCTTAACCTCTCTTTCCCTGGGCCCAGGTGAGCCATCCAGAGGACGTACCCCCCTGGCTTCTACTCCTAAGAGGACACTTTCAATGTTACTGATGTACAACAGAGGAGTTGAGGAATGAACGACGGGTCGCAATTTGTAGGCATTTCACGAAGGACCTGTGAACCTCAGTGTAGCATTATTCTTTCCAGATTTGGGTCCCCTATTTAAAAACAGCTTTATGGAAATGGGATTTGCATGCCAGACAATTCATCCCTTTGAAGATTCGATTCAGTCACCCTTGGTATATTCGCCGATTTGCGCAACCATCACCACACTCACTGTTAGAACATTGTCATCATCCCCCAACAGAAACCCTGTACCCCTTCGCTGTCTATACCCCTCAGGCCCTGGCGACCACTGGTCTACTTTTTGTCTTTATAGATTTGCCTATTTTGGACATTTCATATAAATGGGATCATAGAGTGTGTGTGCGTGTGTGTTAAGAACACTTAACATGAGAGGGTCACCTGGATGGCTCAGTCAGTTAAGCATCCAACTCTTGGTTTCGGCTCAGGCTGTGATCTTAGGGTCCTGAGATCAAGCCCTGCATCAGGCTCCATGCTCAGTGTGGAGTCTGCTTGAGATTCTCTCTCTCTCTTCCTCTCCCACTCGTGCTCTCTCTCTCTAAAATAAATAAATAAAATCTTAAAAAAAAAAGAACACTTACCATGAAATCTGTCTTTTTTTTTTTTTAAGATTTTATTTATTTATTTGACAGAGAGAGACACAGCGAGAGAGGGAACACAAGCAGGGGGAGTGGGAGAGGGAGAAGCAGGCTTCCCGCTGAGCAGGGAGCCCGATGCGGGGCTCGATCCCAGGACCCCGGGATCATGACCTGAGCCAAAGGCAGACGCTTAACGACTGAGCCACCCAGGCGCCCTGAAATCTGCCCTCTTAACACATTTTTTGAAAAGTTTTATTTATTTGAGTCATCTCAACACCCAATGTGGGGCTCAAACTCACGACCCTGAGATCAAGAGTCATATACTCCTCCGACTGAGCCTGCCCCTTACGTGTCTGACACGGTATTGTTAACTACAGGCACTGTGTCGTGCAGTGATCTCTGGAGCTCACTCATCTTGTATAACTAACTTCATCTCCACTAAACAACTCCCCATATAACCCAGCCCCCTCCCCTGGAATCACCCTCCTCTACTCTGCTTCGGTGGGTTGGAGGATTTGAGAGAGCTCATAGAAATGGAACCATGCAGAATCTGTCCTTCTGGGACTAGGGGGTTTCCCTTAGCAGAAAATCTTCCAACTCCATCCATATTGTCACAAAGGGTCAGGATTGCCTTCTCTTCAGCCTGAATATTATTCTGTTGTATGGAGAGACCACATTTTCTTTATCCATTCGTCTGGTGATGGACATTAGGGGCTCTTTCCATAGTTTGGCTCTTTGTGAATAAACACGTGGTCTTTTGCGTCTCCCTTCTTTCACTTAGCATGATGTTTTTGAGGTTCACTCATGTTGCAGCCTGCATCAGTACGTCCTTCCCTTTTACTGTCGAATAATATGACAGTGTATGTATGCACCACATTTTATTCATCCACGTATCGGTGGATGGACATTTAGGTTGTTTCTTCTCTTTGGTTGTTATGAACATGGTGCCCCGCTTTCTTCTCGATTGCACACATTTTCTTGGTTCCCTGAGCAGCTCTGACCTTACTCTGAGCCTCAGTTTCCACTTGAATAAAACGGGAGGAAAAGTCCTAACAGCTGCATTAATTCAGCTCCTACTGCATGCCAAGGACCATGCTCCTGAGGATTCCCTCAGTGCCCCTTCTCCACAAACATGCAGGTTTGGAAACAGAGGGGGAAGGAATGCAGTCAGAGTCACCACCCACCCAGTACCAGGGGCAGGACCCCACCTGTATACCCCAGGCTCGTACTAACAGCCACTCCTCTGAGCCAGCTGGCTGGGAGGGCACAGCGAGGTGGTCCTGGCGGAGGCATCCAGGCCAGGTCCTGACCCATGGGAAGTGCTGGGAAAACATTTGCTGTTTGGACTCAGATGGAGGTGTATTCAGTTCTGATTCCACATTTCTCTGGCTGTGGGACTGGGACAGCATTGTACCTCTTTATTGTAAGGTGCTCCTTGAGGGGCGCCTGGGTGGCTCAGTCAGTTAAGCTCCTGACTCTTGATTTCAGGTCAGGTCATGATCTCAGGGTCGTGAGATTGAGCCGGGCATCGAACCGCACATTGGGCTCTGCACTGGGTGTGAAGCCTGCTTAAAATTCTCTCTCTCCCTCAGAAGAAGAAGAAGAAAGAAGAAAGAGAAGAAAGAAGAAGAGGAGGGAAAAGGAGGAGGAGAAGGGGGAGGAGGAGAAGAAGGAGGAGGAGAAGGGGAGATGGAGGAGGAGGAGAGGAAGGAGAAGAAGGAGAAGGAGAAGGGGGGGAGGAGGAGGAAGAGGAGGAAGAGGAGGAAGAGGAGGAGGAGCTCCTTGAGTGTGTCCCAAAAGGATAACATCTCATGGCACTAACATGGAACCCATGTACAGTGTGGTGGGAATTCAAAGTGGTGCAGCCACTGTGGAAACCAGTATGGGGGTTCCTTGTGAAGTTAAACATACAATTACCATAAGATCCAGCATTTCCACTTCTAGTTATATGCTCCCAAAGAATTAAGGGGCTCAAACAGTTCTTGTATACCAATGTTCCTATAGCAACGTTATTCACAATGGACAAAAGGTGGAAGCAGTCCAGGTATCCATCGACAAATGAATGGATAAACAGAATGTGGTATGTCCATACAATGGTATATTATTCAGCCTTAAAAAAGAAGGAAATGGTGATACCTGCCACAGCATGGATGAACTTTAAAAACATTACCCTAAGTGAGGGGCACCTGGGTGGCTCAGTCGTTAAGCGTCTGCCTTCGGCTCAGGTCATGATCCCAGGGTCCTGGGATCGAACCCTGCATCGGGCTCCCTGCTCAGCGGGAAGCCTGCTTCTCTCTCTCCCTCTCCCCCTGCTTGTGTTCCCTCTCTCTCTGTGTCTTTCTCTGTCAAATAAATAAATAAAATCTTTACCAAAAAACAAATAAAAACATTACACTAAGTGAAATAAGCCAGACACAAAAGGACAAATACTGTATGATTCCACCTAGATGTGGTAATATAGAGCAGTCAAATTCATAGAGACAGAAAGTAGAATAGTGCTTTTCAGGGGCTGGGGGGCAGGAGGGAATGAAGAGTTGTTCTTTAGCGGGTACAGCGTTTCCCATTTGGGATAACCAGAAAGTTCTTGGGGAGGATGGTGGTGAAGGTTGCATAGCAATATGAATATACTTAATGCCACTGAAATATGCACTTAAAAATGGTTAGGATGGGGGCACCTGGGTGGCTCAGTCGGTTAAGCATCTGCTTTCGGCTCAGGTCATGATGCCGGGGTCCTGGGACTGAGTGGAGCCTGCTTCTCCCCCTCCCACTGCAGCTACCCTACTTATACTCTCTCTCTGTGTCAAATAAATAAATAAAATCTTTCAAAAAATGGTTAGGAGGGTCAATTTTATGTGCTGTATATTTTACCACAATTTTTAAAAATCTGAAGGCAAAAAAGACTTTTCTTGACATTCCAAAGCTTAAAGAATTTATCATCAGCAGACCTGCAAAACAGGAAATGTTACAGAAAGCCCTTCAAGCAGAAGGAAAAAGATACCATATGGAAATCTGTATCTACACAGAGGAATGAGAAACACCAGAAATGGTAACTATTTAGTAACCACCAGAAATGATGGGTAAGTACACAAGCTGGATTTTTTTTTATTATTATTCTTCACATCTCTTTAATAGACAATTGATTAAGCAAAATTAACTACGATGTTGTGGAGTGTATAACATACGTAACAGTAAAATGCATGACAACAGCACAAATGTAGGGAGGGGAGACTTGCAAAGTCCTGTCGCAAGGTTCTTACGCCATATGTGAGTTTTAGTAGGTCACTCGAACATAGTCTGTGATAAGTTAATGTTATAACATAAACTCTAAGCAAACACTAAAAGAACAAAACAAAGAGCTATAGTTAATATAGCTAAAAGCATATAAAATGGCATCATAAAAAATACTCAATCCAAATAAAGGTGGAAAAAGGGAACAAGGACCCCATAAGACAGATTAAAAAAAAAAATCAGGGGCGCCTGGGTGGCTCAGTTGGTTAAGCGACTGCCTTCGGCTCAGGTCATGATCCCAGGGTCCTGGGATCGAGCCCCACATCGGGCTCCCTGCTCCGCGGGAAGCCTGCTTCTCCCTCTCCCACTCCCCCTGCTTGTGTTCCCTCTCTCGCTGTGTCTCTCTCTGTCAAATAAATAAACAAAATCTTAAAAAAAAAAAGTTAATAAAATTGACTGATTTCTCATTAGATTAAATCAAGAAAATAAATGATAAAATTTTCTAAATTCAGAAATGGAAGAAAGGACATCACTGCATTTTCCAAAGAAATTAAAAGTATAGAAAAAAGAATATTATGAACAATATTATGCCAATAATTTGACACGTTAGTTGAAATGGACAATTCCTTGAAAAATGCAAGTTACCAAAATTGACACAGAAGAACTAGGATATCGCAATAGCATTATAGCTATTAAAGAAATCAATTAATAGTTAAAAACCTTTCCACAAAGAAAGTGTAAGAGACAGATGGCTTCACAGTTGAATCCTGTTAAACATTTCCATAAGATGTAATATCAATCTTACATAAACTCTTTCGGAACAGAGAGGAGGAAAGAGTGTTTACCAATTCATTTTATGGGACCAACATTACCTTGAAATAAAAATCAGACAAAAGCATTACAATAAAAGAAAAATAGAACAAATGTCCCCTATGAATTTAGATATGAAAACCCTTAACAAAATATTAACAGATCTACTAAAGCAATATATAAAAAGGAAACACTTCATGACCATTGCGGTTTATTCCAGACTGCAAAGTGGATTTATTTTATTTTATTTTTTTAAAGATTTTATTTATTTATTTATTTGAGAGAGAGAGAGAATGAGAGACAGAGAGCATGAGAGGGAGGAGGGTCAGAGGGAGAAGCAGACTCCCCGCTGAGCAGGGAGCCCGATATGGGACTCGATCCAGGGACTCCAGGATCATGACCTGAACCGAAGGCAGTCGCTTAACCAACTGAGCCACCCAGGCGCCCCATGCAAAGTGGATTTAACCATCACAAATCTATCAATGAAATTAGCCACATTAATAGAATTTTGGAGAGCCCACATCATCTCAATAAATGACAATTATGTGACATAATTCAACATTCATGGTAAAAATTCCTAGCCAACTAGAAACAGTATGAAATTTCCTTAAGAAAAGGCATCTACAAAGAGCTACACTAACATTTTACTTACTGTGAAGGACTGAACACTCTCCCTCTAGGATCAGGAAGAGGATAAGGATGTCTACTTTCACACTTTTATTAAATATTGTAGTAGAGATCCTGGCCAGGGCAATAAGGCAGGAAAAAGGAAATAAATGGCAACAGATTGGAAAAGAGGAAGTAAAATTCCATTTGTGATGACATGATTATGTAGATAGAAAATCCTAAGTATTCTAGCTAAAAAAATTAAGTACTGACACTAATAAGTGATTTTAACAAGGTTGCAAGATACAAGGTAAACATAAGAAATTAATTGTATTTTTAATTTTTTATATTTTATTTTTTTAAAGATTTTATTTATTTATTTGACAGAGAGAGACACGGCGAGAGAGGGGACACAGCTGGGGAATGGGAGAGGGAGAAGCAGGCCTCCCACGGAGCAGGGAGCCTGATGCGGGGCTTGATCCCAGGACCCTGAGATCATGACCTGAGCCAAAGGCAGACACTTAACGACTGAGCCACCCAGGCGCCCCCCCCTGTATTTTTAGATACTACTAACAAACAATTGTAAAACAACATTTTAAAATATTATTTACAACAGTGCCACAAAACATAAAATACTTATATTAAAGCTAACAAAATATGTGCAGGAAGGATGTGGGCACTGAAAACTATAAAACATTAATGAAAGAATGTAATGAAAATGTAAGTAAATGGAGAGATAGACTGTATTCATGAATTTCAAAGCTCATATTGTTAAGATGTCAATTCTCCTCAAATTTACCTATAGAATCAATGCAATCCTAATAAAAATCCCAGCTACCTTTTTTTTTTGTAGAAATTGACAAATGTAGAAATTCTCAAATTCACAGGGAAACACAAAGGACCAAGAATGGCTAAGACAACTTCGAAAAACAATAAAGTTGCAAAGCTAACACTATCTGATTTCAAGATTTATTTTGCAACTAGAGTACTCAAACAGTGTGTTGTTGGCAAAAAGACAGAAAAATAGATCCATGATACAGAATAAAGGGTCTAGGAATTAATGCAATCAAAATCATAGCATCTTCTTAGGGGAAATGACAAACTGATTGTAAAGTTTATATAGAAATTCAAGGACTTAAGATATTAAAGATGGGACGCCTGGGTGGCTCAGTTGCTAGAGCATGTGACTCCTGATCTCACGGTTGTAGATTCGGGCCCCACATGGGTGTAGAGATTACTTACAAAAATAAACAAATCTTTGGGCGCCTGGGTGGCTCAGTTGGTTAAGTGACTGCCTTCGGCTCAGGTCATGATCCTGGAGTCCCGGGATCGAGTCCCGCATCGGGCTCCCTGCTCGGCAGGGAGTCTGCTTCTCCCTCTGACCCTCCTCCCTCTCATGCTCTCTGTCTCTCATTCTCTCTCTCTCTCAAATAAATAAATAAAATCTTTTAAAAAACAAAAACAAAAAACAAATCTTTAAAAAAATTCAGAGATGGAGAGCTTTACTACTTGATTTCAAGACTTTCTATACAGCTACAGTATTCAAGACAGTGTATATAGATCATACAAACAGAATAAAGAACCCAAAATAGATCCAAAGTTGATTTTCTATAAATATGTCATTATAATTCATGAGAGGTAAAGATAGTCTTTTCAATAAAAAGTGCTGAAACAACTGGATATGTACATGAACAAAACTGACCCTGGCTCACACAGCACACAGTAATTTTTTTTTTAAGATCTTATTTATGTATCTGAGAGAGAGAAAGTGAGAGGCAGAGCGTGAGTGGAGGGGGAGGGGCCAAGGGAGAGGGAGAAGCAGACTCCCTGCTGAGCAGGGAGCATGACTCAGGGCTCCACCCCAGGACCCTGGGATTAGGACCTGAGCTAAAATCAAGAGCGGACGCTCAACCCACCAAGCCACCCAGGCACCCAGCATACAGTAATTAACTCAAATTAATCATAGACCTAAGTATAAAGGCTAAAACTATAAAACTTCTAGAAGAAAACACTGGAGAAAATCTTTGTGAACCTGGGGTAGGCAAAGATATTTTATTTTATTTATTTACTCTTTAAGATTTTATTTTTAAAATAAACAGGAAAGATATTATAGACAAGACACTAAAGGACTAGCCACAAAAGGAAAAAAAAAACGGCGGAGGGGGACTGGCTGGCTCAGTTGGAACAGTAAGCAACCCGTGATCTTGAGGTCATGGGTTCAAGCCCCATGTTGGGTGGAGAGATTACTAAAAAAACAAATATAAGTGGGATTTCATCAAAATTAAAAACTTCTGTTCTTCAAAGGACATAATTAAGGAAATGATCATCTAAGCCAGAACCTGGTAGGAAATATTTGCAATATGTATTTCTGCCAGAGAAGCTGGATCCAGAATACATAAATTACCTGTACAACTCCATAATAAAAAGATTTTTAAAAATCATTTCTTTAAGTAATCTCTACACCCAAAGTGGGGCTTGAACTCATGACCCTGAGATCAAGAGTCCCATGTTCCACCAACTAAGCTGGCCAGGTGCTCCAATAATAAAAAGATTTTAAAAATCCACTTTCCAAGTGAGCAAAACCCTTAACACTTCCAAAAAGAAAATATTCGAACGGCCAACAGACACACGAAGATATTCAACATCTACAATCACCAGAGAAATGAAAATTAATACCACAAAGAGATATCACTACACGTCTTCCAGGAAGGCTAAAATTTTATAAGACTGACAACACCAGACATTGTTGTCAAGTTGAACATAGTTCTATCTGATGACTGAGAAATTCCTTTTGGGTATTTAACCAAGAGAAATGAAAGCACATTGTCTACAAGCAGACTTTACACAAATGTTCGTGGAAGATTTACTCATAAATTCAAAAGAACTGGAAATAATCCAAATGCTTATTAATAGGTAATTAGAAACAAATCACAGTATAGTCATACAATGTCACTTGTCTATAAAAAGGAATAGGCTACATCCAGGTAACAACACTGGTGAATCCAGAACCATCATGCTGAAAGAAAGAAGCCAGACCCAAAAGTGTACAGATAATACCATTTCATTTAGATGAAATTCTAGTCTCTGCAAAGCTGATCAATCATAATATAAACCAGATCTGTGATCATCGGGAGGAGTTAAGGAAAATTGGCTGGAAAGAACAAAAGATCTCCTGGAATAATAAAAATGTTCTATACCTTGATTGGTATGGTGATCATACAAGTGTATATATATATATATTTAAATGTTTTATTTATTTATTCATGAGAGTCAGAGAGAGAGAGAGAGGCAGAGGCAGAGGGAGAAGCAGGCTCCCCGCCTAGCAGGGAGCCTGATGTGGGACTCGATCCCAGGACCCCGGGATCATGACCTGAGCCGAAGGCAGACGCTTAATGACTGAGCCACCCAGGTGCCCCTTAATGTTTTATTTTTAAGTAATCTCTACACCCAACATGAGGCTCAAACGCACAACCCCAAGATCAAGAGTCACAGGCTCTTCTGACTGACCAAGCTGGGTGTCCTTATACTTTTTATGTTAAAAAATATTTTTTTAAATTAAGTAGTCTCTATGCCCAACATGGGGCTCAAACTCACAACCCTGAGATCAAAAATTGTACACTCCACTGACTGAGCCAGCCAGGCGCCCCTATTCTTTTTACCTTAAGTATAAAATCACAGATGGATTTAGAGTAAAAGAAAGGGAAATACATACAATGCAAATACTAAGCAAAAGAAAGAAAGCTGGTGTGGCCATATTAATATCAGACAAAGTAGACTTTAGAGAGAAGTATTACAAGATTAAGAGGAACATTTCATAATTTAAAATGATGAGCAACATATAATAATCTTAAACTTGCATGCACCTAATAATGTATCTTAAAAGCATAAAGCAAAAGTGGACAGAACTAAAAGAAGGAGACAAATTCACAATCATAATTGGATATTTTAACATGCTTCGTGCAGTAACTGATAGGACAAGCAAAAAAGGTAGGAAAAAATATAGGTTTGACTAATGCAATTAATCAACTTGAACTAATCGACACATATAGACAACTACATCGAACAACTGCAAAATACACATTTTTTCCCCAAGTGTATATAGCCCTTTAAAGGTAGCTTCTGCTTTCCCGTTTCACAAGTAAGGAACTTGGAAGTCACCACTCCGTCTTAACACCGAATAAAAAGCTGCACAGACTGAAAAGCCGACAACTCTACTGGGATCCTTAAGAGAGGTGAGGACACAGGTCCAACCCCTGCCCCCACGATCAGAGAGACTGACCAGCGAATACAGAGAATAACTTACCCGGGCTGACTCGTGGGCAGAAACCGTTGTGGGGACCAATGCCGGGCCCGGGAACAGCAGAACTCTCATTGATGAATTGCTGGAGGCTCGGTGTGGACAATTCTGAGAGTTAAAAACCCCAGGAGGACCCAGTCCTTGGAGAACCTCACAATTGTACGAGATTTACCTCCAGGAGCTCAAGCTGGTTCCCAGAGTAAATATTAGAGAAAAACCCACTTGTGCTTCTGGCAGCAAGAGGAGGAAAAGGACCATTTTGAAATTCGGCAGAGCACTCTGTTCTTAAGGAGGCTCCCACCCTAAGGAGAAACTAGTTTGCGAGAGCCTAGCGCACCTGCGGGCAGAGAACTCCCCGCCTCCAGCCCATCCCACCTGTCCTCCCCAACTTAAGAAGCGGGGAAAAATTAAAAACACTTGTGAAGCTCACGGTCTAGTGATGCAGGCTCGCTAATCACAGGACTGGAACACTTCCTCTCCCCCCAACACCTCAGACATTTCTTTTTGGATTTTTTTTCCTTAGGATCTCCGTCTCTCTGCTGACATTGCTAATCTGTTCTTGCATGTCTACTTTATCCATTACAGCCCTTAGCATATGAATCATATGTTGCTTTAAATCCCCAGTCTGATAATTCCAACATCCCTGCTATACCTGCTTCCGATGCTCACTCTGTCTCTTCCAACTGTATTTTTCTTTTCCTTTTGGTAAATGCCTTGTAAGATTTTCCTGATAGCCAGACATGATGTGCTGGGTAAAAGGAACTAAATGGACCTTCAGTATTATGCGTGTTGCCAGTAGATCTACGTATATTCATTTCAGACAGAGCAGACTTCAAAGCAAGGAAAGTTATCAGGGATAAAGAAGGGCATTACATTTGGCCCATTTACCAAAGTACACCATATTCCTGGCCATAAACCAAGCCTTTAATAATTTTAAGGGATGGGGGCACCCATCTGGCTGGCCAGTCGGTAGAACATGAAACTCTTGGGGTGCCTGGGTGGCTCAGTTGGTTAAGCGACTGCCTTCGGCTCGGGTCATGATCCTGGAGTCTCTGGATCGAGTCCCGCATCGGGCTCCCGGCTCGGCGAGGAGCCTGCTTCTCCCTCTAACCCTCCCCCCGTCATGTACTCTCTCTCTCTCTCATTCTCGCTCTCTCAAATAAATAAATCTTTAAAAAAAAAAAAAGAACATGAAACTCTTGATCTTGGGGTTGTGATTTCAAACTCCATGTTGGGTGTAGAGATTACTTGAAAATAATCTTTAAAAATAATCTTTAAAAAATAAAATAGAGGGGTGCTTGTGTGGCTCAGTAGGTTAAGCATCTGAATTCAGTTCAGGTCATGATCTCAGGGTCTTCGGATGGAACCCCGCATTGGGCTCCGCACTCAGCAGGGAGTATGCTTGAGACTCCCTCTCCCTCTCCCTCTGCCCTTACCCCCCAAAATGAATAAATAAACCTTTAGAAAAATAAAATAAAAATTTCAAGGGGTGACAATTTTATAGAATATATTCTCCAATCACTTTTTAAATTATTTTATTTTACTTCCAGTATAGTTACCACAGTGTTATATTAGTTTCAGGTGTACAATATAATTGTTTCAACAATTCTATACATCTCGTAGCGCTCATCACGATTAAGTGTACTCTTAATCCCCTTTGCTTAGTTCACCCATCCCCCCCCACCCAACCTTCAGTTTGTTCTCTATAGAGGAGTCTGTTTTTGGTTTCTCTCCTTCCCCCCACCTTTGTTCCTTTGTTTTGTTTCTTAAATTCCACACATGAGTGAGGTCATTGGTATTTGTCTTTCTCTGACTGGCTTATTTTTTTGGTTTGTTTTTGCTTTTTTAAAGATTTTATTTATTTGAGAGAGAGAGAGAATGAGAGGGAGGAGGGTCAGAGGGAGAAGCAGGCTCCCCGCCGAGCAGGGAGCCCGATGCGGGACTCGATCCAGGGACTCCAGGATCGTGACCTGAGCCGAAGGCAGTCGTTTAACCGACTGAGCCACCCAGGCACCCCTGACTGGCTTATTTTTTTTAAAAAAATCTTATTTATTTGTTATATATATATATATATATATCGCACAATCAGAGAGAGAAGCAGGCTCCCTACTGAGGGAGGAGCCCAATGCGGGGCTCGATCCCAAGACTCTGGGATCACGACATGAGCTGAAGGCAGACGCTTAACAGACTGAGCCACCTAGGCGTCCCTCTGACTGGCTTATTTTGCTTAGCAAAATACTCTCTAGATCTGTCCATGTTGTTGCAAATGGCAAGATTTCATTCTTTGTTATGGCTGAAAAAAATACATATCACATCTTCTTTTTCCATTCATCTATCAATGGACACGGGCTGCTTCCATATCTTGGCTATTGTAAATAATACTACAATAAACACAGGGGTGCATTTATCCCTTCGAGTTAGTGTTTTCCTATTCTTTGGTTAAACACCCAGTAGTGCGATTACTGGGTCATGGGGTAGGTCTATTTTTTATTTTTTGAGGACCCTTCATACTGTCTTCCACAGTGGCTGAAGCAGTCTGCATTCCCACCAACAGTGCAGGAGGGTTCCTTTTTCACCACATCCTTGCCAACACCTGTTCTCCAGTCACTTTTGAATTCAATCAGAGCACTGCAGGGGCAACTGGGTGGCTCAGTCGGAAATTAGCTTTAACGTGTATATTAGAAAAGTAAAATTTGGGCTCCTGAGTGGCTCAGATGGTTAAGCGTCTGCCTTCAGCTCAGGTCATGATCCCGGCGTCCTGGTATCGAGTCCCGCATTGGGCTCCCTGCTCCTTGGGAGCCTGCTTCTCCTCTGCCTCTCTCTCTCTGTCTCTCATGAATAAAAAAAAAAAAAAGTAAAATTTAAAATCAAATATCTAAGGTGGTAGAAAAAGAACACCAAATTAAAAACAAAGTAGAATATAAAGTAATATAGGTAGTAGGAGCAGAAATCAGAGAAATAGAAAACATGCAATATAAAAATCAACAAGGCAAAGTCGTTTATTTAAAGGTTGGGGGCACCTGGCTGATTCAGTCCGTGGAGTGCACAACTCTTGATCTCGGGGGTCAGGAGCTCAAGCCCTGCGCAGGGTGTAGAAATTACTTAAAAATTAAAAAAAAAAAAAAATCAGGGCGCCTGGGTGGCTCAGATGGTTAAGCATCTGCCTTCAGCTCAGGTCATGATCCCTGTGTCCTGGGATCGAGTCCCATATCGGGCTCCCTGCTCAGCGGGGAGCCTGCTTCTCCCTCTGCCTCTGCCTCTCTCTCTGTCTCTCATGAATAAATAAATAAAATATTTTAAAAAATAAAAAATAATCTTTAAAATAAATAAATTGGGGCACCTGGGTGGCTCAGTCATTTAAGCGTCTGGCTTTGGCTCGGGTCATGATCCCAGGGTCCTGGGATCGAGCCCCGCGTCGGGCTCCCTGCTCAGCGGGGAGTCTGCTTCTCCCTCTCCCATTCTCTGTGTTCGCTCTCCCTCTCTCTCTCTCAAATAATAAAATCTTTAAAAAAAAAATAAATAAAATAAATAAAAGGTTAATATACTGAACAAATCCCTATTAAGGGCAATAAAGGGGGAAAAAAAAGAGAAAACAGATGACCAATATCAAGAACTAAAATAAGGGCGCCTGGGTGGCTCAGTTGGTTAAGCGACTGCCTTCGGCTCAGGTCATGATCCTGGGGTCCCTGGATCGAGTCCCGCATCGGGCTCCCTGCTCAGCGGGGAGTCTGCTTCTCCCTCCGACCCTCCCCCCTTTCATGCTCTCTCTCTCTCAGTCTCTCTCTCTCAAATAAATAAATAAAATCTTTAAAAAAAAAAAAAGAACTAAAATAAGACATCACTAGAGATCCTACAAGCATGAAAAAATGTAATAAGAGGATATTAGGAACCACTTCATGTCAATGCATTTGAAAATTTAGATGAAGTGGATAAATTCTTTGAAAAATAAAGCTTAACCACAACTGACCCAAGGAAAAATAGGGAATCTGAATAGTCTATATCTACAAAAGAAATTTAACACCAAATTAACTTTCCCGCAAAATTCGGGGCCCAGATGGTCTCACTGGTGAAATCTTCCAGACACTTAACCGATAACCAATATCACAGAAACTCTTCTAGGAACTCGAGGAAACAGGGCACGTTCTCTGGTGATTTTGTACTGGGTCAACTGGGCTGAGCGGCGCCTACATTCCTCAGAACCCCTTTCCCCTCACGGTTCAAGGTTAGAGCAGGCCACAGAGAAAACCATATGAAAACTCAATGGAAGAAGTGAGGCGTGGTCATTGCTTCTGAATGGTGGTTCTATTCAGACATGGCAAGAGACAAATATGGATGTGCCACTGGGTTCCAGCTCCCTCTTGCTCTCTGCTGTCGTGAGACAGACAGACAGACAGACAAAAGCACAGGACCTTGTGACCTATTTCCCTCACACTCTGTTCATCTCAACTTTCTGCCCTGCTGACCAACGGTGACCCCCAGGCCCACCAGCGGATGCAGAGGCAACAGCCTTCTGGAGACTTCGTCACCGGTTGTCCTTCGCGATGCCACTCTGACAGCTGGATATGCCAGCTTCCCAGATATTTTCCTGGAAGCTCGGACTTGTGCACCTCTTCGAGAGGTCTGGTTGGTGATTTTCCACTTCTCCCCCCGACTCCCCTCTCTGGACCTTCATTCCCCACCATCATCTGCAATTGTGTAAGATCTTATTCCAATAATAAAGCCCTGATTCCACAAAATTCAGTGTTTTTCAACTTCAAAACAGTTCTGCTTCAAAGATGTTCATGTCACGGAGCACAAAGACATGGTGAGAAGTGCTGCAGATTAAAGGAGGCTAAAGAAACAGGACAACTCAATGCAATGTGTGATCCTGGTTTGGAAAAAACAGGGCTAAAAAAGACATTTTTGTGACACTTGGACATTTTTGAATATAGACTGTGTATTAAAAATAGTACATGTCGGGGCACCTGAGTGGCTCAGTCGTTAAGCGTCGGCCTTTGGCTCAGGACATGATCCCAGGGTCCTGGGATCGAGTCCCGCATCGGGCTCCTTGCTCGGCAGGAAGCCTGCTCCTCCCTCTCCCACTCCCCCTGCTTGTGTTCCTGCTCTCACTATCTGTCTCTCTCTGTCAAATAAATAAAATCTTTAAAAAATAAAAAATAAAAAAATAAAAAAATAAAAATAGTACATGTCTCGGAGCCTGGCTGGTTCCGTTGGTGGAGCCTGCGACTCTTGATCTCAGGGTTGTAGATTCAAGCCCTACATTGGGTGCAGAGATTCCTTAAAAATAAAATCTTAAAAAAAAACAGTACATGTCCATGATAAATTTCCTAAATTCCATCACCGTTGTCTTTAGGATAATGTCTTTGTTCTTAGGAATTACTCGCTAAAGCATTTCGAGGTAAAGGATCACGATGTCTCAACTTTCAAATGGGCCATTCATCATCATCACATATGCATGGAGAGAGATAAAAGCAAGTTAAGCAAATATTAATGAGCAGTGAATCTAGATGAATAGTATATGGATACTAGTCTTCAAAATAGAAAGTTAAAAATAGCCCCATCTGTTTCAGAGATGCTGGGCCTCCTTTCTGTTCTTTGAAGGTATTTGGCTCCATTCCACTCTCACCCCCGGATCGTTCGATAGGCGCAGGTGGGTCTTCACGGTATCTTCCTGGAAGGAGCATTGCGAAGTGGGAGAGTAAACGCACGTTGTTTTGTTAGTTAGCTATTGTCAAATTTCTCCCCATGAAGGTTATCATTTGGCATGCCCCACCAGCAATGCATGAGAGTGTGCTTTCCAGTTTATGCCTTTTTGCCAATTTTATAGGGGAGAAAGCTTCTTCAGAGAAGTTTCCATTGGCATTGTTCTTATTATGGGTGAAGTTGAGCATCTTTCCATATAGTTAAGGACCATTCATATCTATTTCTCTGTGAACCGTTTGTTCATTCTTTTGTACATTTTAAAACATTGGGCTATTGGTTTTTTCTTATATATTAAGGACATAAACATTTTGTGTGTGATGTGAGTTGTAAATATTTTCTCTGAGATGGTCACATTTTTACTTTGTTTATGGGATCATATTTTCTTAACCAGTTTCTAAATCTGCTTAAGGAGTTTTGTTTATAAATTTGATTTTATTGCCCCTGAATTTCCCCCAGCATTTTATTATGAAGATTTTCAAACACACAGGAAAGTTAAAAGAAGTGTACAGCGAACACCCACGTGTCTGCCACTTGGATTCTATTACTAACACTTTACCATTTTTGTCTTCTCATATTTTTATCCACTCTATGCATCCTTCTATCCGTCCGTTAATTCACCTAACTTTTCAATGCATTTCAAAAGAAGTTGCAGCCATCAATACACTTGGTGGGGGGAGGACTCTATTTGAAAAATTATTTTTATCCTGATATGATTCACCTACCATGAGATTCACGCTTTAAGTGTGTACAATTCACCGCTTTTCAAAATATTCACGAAGTTTTACAACAACCACCACTGCAATTTTAGATCTCTATATAACTTTGTTTTTCTCCAAATGCCTATCTGGTTGTCTGAACACCATATGTTAAAAGCTCTTTCTGTCAGAGGCTGAGATGTCCCAGTTGTCGCTGAGTGCCCAGGTGTTCGGCGGTCTAGTTCTGTTCCATTGGCCTGCTTGTCCCTCTATTCCCACGTGTGGGACTTCTTTGCTAACAACAGCCCTGGCCCTGGATGGGGGAGGGGGGGACACGTGGCCACACCTCTTCAAGGGCTTTTATCAAAGCACTTTGCGTGATATGAGCTCCTCCACCGGGCTGTTAACTGTACTCCCAGCGACTGAGAGAAACCGACTGGGCAGGAGGAGGGGCAGCAGGAAACCCTGGGAAAGAGAGGTACCAGGAATCGGGAACACCCCACTCTTGGGTCCCTCTGTCTCTTCCTCTCCTCTCTCTCCAGCCCAAGGTGGGGGCCCTCCCCACCTCTGGACACCTCCCCTGCTTCTGAGGACTACCGGAGCTGGGCCAGGGAATGTCCAGCTCTCTGCCCGTGGCTGCCCACGAAGGCACCCTGCACAGTGTGGTTTGGGAGGTAAGGCCAAGTTTGTCCAACATCTGCCGAGCAGTCTTCGGAATATGACCAGACGCGTGCAGCCTGTACTGCACGTGTCTGGTCATATTTGTGTCGGCCATAAAGGGGCTCACTGTCTGCAGGAAGGGGGTCAAGAGAAGAACTCCGGTCCCCACCCGCCCAAGCTCCCAGACCCTCTCAGAATCCCAGAGCCCCACCCACCCGCGCCTCCGCGCTCCTCCCGAGACCACGCCCCCAGGCGACCACGCCCCAGGGGGCGCGTCCCGCAGAGGCCACGCCCCCGCGGGAACCCACCCCTGCGGAGCGCCGCGCCGCGAAGCCCTCCTGAGTCACCGCCCTCTCTGAGACATCCCCCGCCCCAGCCCCTGAGCTTCCACAGTCCCTAAGCTCCTGCCCCTGCCAGAGCCCCTCCCCTTCTGAGCTGCCCACTCCGGCTAGGCACCTGCAGGGTGACCCCCGAGAGGAGCACCCTGCGCCCACTGCCACGGAGAAGCTTCACGTGATGGCCTGCGGAGGAAGGAGACGGCGGGTCCCAGGACCAGAGCGTTCCCTGTGCGGACTCCGCCAGCCCGCTCCTGCCCAGCGCCGTCCTTGATCCTAGAACACTGCGTGGCTCCAGAAAGCCTCCAGACTCAGGGCCCAAGTCCTCACCTTAACACCTGAATATCTGCGTGTTCTAAGCCCTACCCTTGTTCCCATACACCCACCCAACATTCGAGTTGGGCCAGTCGCACATCTTGACCCCTAGCCTCCTGTTTCTCTATAAGCAAATAAACAAACCAGCCAACCCTGCCCTATTCACTGGACCGTGCCCCAGATGTCTGTCTGACCTATTAGGAGCCCCAGACGCAGGTGGCATTTTAAACACACACACACACACACACACACACAAAGACTTTGCACCATAACTTTCAATGCCAGAACAAAGGGCTATGAGCAGGAGATTGCAGCAAGGCAGGCAGGACAGCCCTGGGCCGGGTCTGTGGGGTCGGAGTACATTGCTAACAATATAATAGGGGTTCTTGTCAATCATTGCAGACATGTTGGTGATGATGTCTTTGCCCCTGGAGGAGGAGGCCTTCGTTGGAAGGTGGTCACCACCAAGGGGGACAAGAGGATTCAACTGATTCCTACACCTCCACGAGCCCTTAGCGCCGCCCTACTGTTGAGTCAGAGGGACAGGGCAGAGCTGGAAACGTGGATGGGACAGCTGGGAATAGACAAAGCTTAGAGGTTGGGTGGGGGAGGATCCAGCGTGGAAGAGAAAGGGACCGCGTCTTACCTGATGACCACTTGGGGCAGGAAAGTTCTAGTCATGAGAAGAGAAGAGCCGGGAGCACAGCATCTTTTTCTCTCCAATTCCTTCACCTGCCCCTCCTCCTCAAGTTCACTCCCATCTCTCTACTCCCCTGGGGAATCTCCTCCACACCAAGCTGAGGCTGGGGGATGCTGGCTGGGTCCCCTGCAGTGTCCAGAGCTCCGCTGTCCTTAAACACCATCCCTTCCAGCCCCGTTTCACCTGGACCACCGACATCATGTTGCAGTTTACAATATGCAAGAGTCTCTGGGGAAGAAGATAGAACCAACCAGTCCTTCCCTTCACTAGCCCTGCCCCACTCCCATTTTCTTATTTCCTAGCTTACTTGTCTTTGAGCATGGAACACATTTTCTAAAAAGTAGCAGCAGCTAGAATTTAAAATGCACATGCCCTTTGACCCATCAAAAACTCCACTTCTGGAAATTTATTGCTTTCCAAGATCCACGTGCAGGAAATGAATATGTCCAAGGATGTTGGTTGCAACACTATTTGTAGTCACACATAAGGGGAAACACCCTGAATGTTCATCAGTGAGGAATGACTAAAAAGATACAGTGTAGCCAGTGGGTGGATCACTGTGCAGCCTGTACAAAGGGTGGGTCTGCTGTTCATTCTGCTTAGAACCATCCCCAAGATATATGCATACTGGTAAAAGGCATGTGCAGAACGGCAAGCTGCCTGCCCTCCAGATTTTATATATATACACATATATAGTGTATATTATACATATATAATGTATACATGTTATATGCATGTTATTTATACATATATGTGTATATAATATATAATGTATATTTTAAATGATTTCATACATACATGCATATACATATTGTGCATATTATACATATTATGCATATGTCATTTATACATATTTATACATATTCATACATATGTATAAATAATATATGACATGTCATACATATATGTGTAATGTGTAATATATACATATACATATATAATATATATGTATGTATGTTGTGTTATATGTATATGTATAACATATATATGTTCTATACATACACATATGTATGTTGTGTTATATGTATATGTATACACACATATACTTATGCATACATATACATACTTGTATAACATAACGTGTATAATATATAATACGTAATTTATACATATTATATAGTATATATATACTTCCATGTGCATAGAGAAAAAAATCTACCACATTTTTTTTTTTTTAAGATTTTATTTATTTATTTGAGAGAGAGAATGAGAAAGAGAGAGCACATGAGAGGGGGGAGGGTCAGAAGGAGAAGCAGACTTCCTGCTGAGCAGGAAGCCCGATGCGGGACTCGATCCTGAGACTCCAGGATCATGACCTGAGCCGAAGGCAGTCGCTTAACCAACTGAGCCACCCAGGCGCCCGAAAATCTACCACATTTTTAATTGGGGGTCACTTTTGGGGAATGAGATAGAGAACGAAGGGAGATTTTCACCTTTGTTTCATAAAATTGTCTTTCTGGGGCGCCTGGGTGGCTCAGTCGTTGAGCGTCTGCCTTTGGCTCAGGTCACGGTCCCAGGGTCCTGGGATCGAGCCCCGCATCGGACTCCCTGCTCAGCAGGAAGCCTGCTTCTCCCTCTCCCACTCCTCCTGCTTGTATTTCCTCTCTTGCTGTGTCTCTCTGTCAAATAAATAAATAAAATCTTAAAAGAAAAAGCCAGGGCGCCTGGGTGGCTCAGTTGGTTAAGCGACTGCCTTCGGCTCAGGTCATGATCCTGGAGTCCCGGGATCGAGTCCCGCATCGGGCTCCCTGCTCGGCAGGGAGTCTGCTCCTCCCTCTGACCCTCCCCCATCTCATGTGCTCTCTGTCTCTCTCATTCTCTCTGTCTCAAATAAATAAATAAAATCTTAAAAAAAAAAAAAAAGAAAAAGCCAGCTGCATTTAATTAGGATTAATTGTAAAAAAAAATTCTCTTTCTGGATTTTTTGATGTATAAACTTTTTACAAAAGCATACCATACACATACCACAGATCTTTAACATAAAAAGCGAGCACAAATCCCTAATTTCCAACCATACGAAGAAAGAAGGTAGCGATAGCTTCCCAGAGTCTTCTCTTGCAGTCATCCCCCATGCTTCCTCTCTCATTCACCACTGTCCTGACCTCTAACACGCCCTGGAATAGTTTTGCCCAGTTCTGAACTTCATGTAAGTGGGCTCACGCAGTATGTACACTTTCCTCTCTGGCCTCCTCGGCTAAACGTGATGTTTCGAAGATCCATCCACGCTGGGTGTAGCAGGAGGTCATTCCTGTTCATTGCTGTAATTTTCCATTGTGTGAATACGGCATGCTTTATTTAGCTATCCACCTATCGACTGACACCTAAGTTGTGTCCGGTTTGGGGCTATCGCAAATAATTCATCTAGGAGCACTCTCGTATGTGTCTTTTGGAGGCCATGTGCACTCAGAGACAACCAGGGGGGCAATGGAGAGATCACAGAGTATGCGGATCTCCAATCTTAGGAGGACTTGCCAGTTTTCCCGATCCTGCACATCTACATGCCCACTAGCAAAGCTTAAGAATTCCGGTTGTTCCAGGGGCGCCTGGGGGGCTCAGATGGTTAAGCGTCTGCCTTCGGCTCAGGTCATGATCCCAGGGTCCTGGGATCGAGTCCCACATCGGGCTCTCTGCTCCTTGGGAGCCTGCTTCTCCCTCTGCCTCTCTCTCTGTCTCTCATGAATAAATAAATAAAAATCCTAAAAAAAAAAAAAAAAAAGAATTCCGGTTGTTCCATATCCCCGACTGCACTTGGTACTGTCAATAATTTTAGGGTGAGCCATTTCAGTGGCTGGGTAGTTGCGTCTTACTCCGGTTATAATCTGTAGTTCCTCAGTGAGAATAAGGTCGAGAGGCACCTGAGTGGCTCCATCTGGTGTCTGACTCTGGATTTCTGCTCAAGGCATGGTCCGGGGTGGTGAGATTGAGCCCTGCATGGGGCTCCGCGCTGGGCCTGGAGCCTGCTTAGCATTCTCTCTCTCCCTCCCCCACTGCCCACCCCCACCCTGCTCGCGCACGCACGTGCTCTCTCTCCAAAGGAAAAAAAAAAAAAGATTGAAAACATTTTCATGTGTGTGCCGGTCACTTGGATTTCCTCTTTTGTAGGGTGCCCATTCATTTTTTAGCTGGGTTGTCTGCATTTTCAAAAGATATATCTAGGGATGACTGGGTGGCTCAGTGAGTTAAGTGTCTGCCTTTGGCTCAGGTCATGATCCCAGGGTCCTGGGATCAAGTCCTGCGTTGGGCTCCTTGCTCAGTGGGGAGTCTGTTTCTCCCTCTACCTGCTGCTCCCCCTGCTTGTGCTCTTTCTCGCTGACAAATAAATAAAATCTTAAAAAAAAAAAAAAGAATGAAGGAAAAATTAAACACTCTCAGATAAACAAAAGCTAAGGCAGATCATTACCAGTAGACTTGCCCTACAAGAAATGCTAAAGGGAGTCTTTCAGGCTGAAAAGAAAAAAAAAAACAACACTAGAAAATATAGCTGTAAGGGGCACCTGGGTGGCTCAGTTGGTTAAGCAACCAACTTGATTTTGGCTCAGGTCATGATCTCAGGGTGGTGAGATTGAGCCCAGCATAGGGTTCAGCATTCAGCACAGAGTCTGCTTAAGATTCTCTCTCTGCCTCCTCCTTGGTCCCTCCCCCTGCCTGTGCTCTCTAAACAAACAAACAAATAAATAAAATCTTTTTAAAAAGTTAACTACATAGGGGCGCCTGGGTGGCTCGGTCGTTGGGCGCCTGCCTTCGGCCCGGGTCATGATCCCGGGGTCCTGGGATCGAGCCCCGCATCAGGCTCCCTGCTCCGCGGGGGGCCTGCTTCTCCCTCTCCCACTCCCCCTGCTTGTGTTCCCTCTCTCGCTGTGTCTCTCTCTGTCAAATAAATAAAATCTTAAAAAAAAAAAAGTTAACTACATAGGTAAATAGAAAAGCCAGCATTATTTTCCTTTTGGTTCATAACTCCTGGTTTTTTTTTTTCTATATGATAGATGCAAATGTACGAAACAATCATTACAAATTTATGTATGTAATTACAAAATTATGTATGTAATTACAAAATTATCTGTGAATGGACACACAATGTATGAAAATGGAATCTGTGACAATAATAATATAACCAAGAGAGATGGAATTGTATAGGAGTGGAGTGTTTGAATACAATTGAAAATAAGTTTGTATTACTAAAACGAGTCTGTTGTAAGTTTAACATGTTAACTCTAATACCAAGGTAACCATTAAGAAAACAACTTCAAAAATATACAGAAAAGGGAAGCACCTCTTTAAGACATTAGTTCAATTTTCCCCTGTCAATGTTATTTGGTCTGACTATTTGGGTTATTACCAGGGTACTTTTTTCTTTTTTTTTTCTTTAAGATTTTATTTATTTATTTATTTGAGAGAGAGAATGAGAGAGAGAGAGCATGAGAGAGAGAGAGAGCGAGAGAGCACATGAGAGGGGGGAGGGTCAGAGGGAGAAGCAGGCTCCTCGCTGAGCAGGGAGCCCGATGTGGGACTCGATCCAGGGACTCCAGGATCATGACCCGAGCCGAAGGCAGTCGCCCAACCAACTGAGCCACCCAGGCGCCCCTCTTTTTTTTTTTTAAGATTTTCTTTATTTATTTGACAGAGAGAGACACAGTGAGAGAGGGAACACCAGCAGGGGGAGTAGGAGAGGGAGAAGCAGTCTTCCCGCTGAGCGCCCCTGCTTTTAAGATTCCTGAGCCCATCCTCAGAAAACAGACTTGGGAAAATGGCTGCTGACAGTCACAGGACAAGGGGTTCCTAGTGGTTGGGCTTTTAACCCCTATTTGTTCTTGGTATGCCACCTTACATCCTCCCCCCAATTCTAAAAGTAACACAGGATGGGGCGCCTGGGTGGCTCAGTCGTTAAGCGTCTGCCTTCGGCTCAGGTCATGATCTCAGGGTCCTGGGATCGAGCCCCGCATCGGGCTCCTCGCTCCGCGGGAAGCCTGCTTCTCCCTCTCCCACTCCCCCTGCTTGTGTTCCCTCTCTCGCTGTGTCTCTCTCTGTCACATAAATAAATAAAATCTTTAAAAAGAACCCAAAAAAACAAAAAACAAAAAAGAGAGTTGAGGAGGCTACACATTTGTCAGAAAAATAGATATTAAGTTTTTAAAATTTTTATTTATTTATTTATTTGAAAGAGAGAGAATGAGAGAGAGAGAGCACATGAGAGGGGGGAGGGTCAGAGGTTGAAGCAGGCTTCCCGCCGAGCAGGGAGACCCATGCGGGACTCGATCCCAGGACTCCAGGATCATGACCTGAGCCAAAGGCAGTCGCTTAACCAACTGAGCCACCCAGGCGCCCCAGATACTAAGTTTTTAAAAGATTACAAAAAAGAAAGAAGAGCAGTGTATTTTTAAAAAGTACAATGCATGGGGCACCTGGGTGGCTCAGTTGGTTAAGTGTCGGCCTTGGGCTTGGGTCATGATCCCAGGGTCCTGGGATCAAGCCCCACATCGGGCTCCCTGCTCAGCTGAGAGCCTGCTTCTCCCTCTCCCTCTGCAGCTCCCCCTGCTTGTGCTCTCTCTCTGTCAAAGAAATAAATAAATTCTTTTTTTTTTAAGATTTTATTTATTTATTTGACAGAGGGAGACAGAGCGAGAGAGGAAACACAAGCAGGGGGAGTGGGAGAGGGAGAAGCAGGCTTCCCACCGAGCAGGGAGCTGATGCAGGGCTCAATCCCAGGACCCTGGGATCATGACCTGAGCCAAAGGCAGATGCTTAACGACTGAGCCACCCAGGCACCCCAATAAATAAATTCTTTAAAAAAAAGTTCAATGCAGCAAGAAGATACAACAATTATACAGACTTACATCAGAGCCCCCAAATATACGGAGCAAGACACAAAATACACAAACTCAAAATGGATCAAAGCCCTCAATGTAAGAGCTAAAATCATAAAACTCGTCACAGAAATCATAGGGGGAAAGTTTCATGGAGATTGGGTTTGGCAATGATGATTTCTTGGGTATGACACCAAAAGCACAAGCAACAAAAGAAAGATAGATAAATTGTATTTCATCAAAATTGAGACCTTTTTTGAATTAAAAGACGCTATCAACAGAGTGAAAAGGCAACTCACAAAATGGCAGAAAATATATGCAAATCATACATTTGATAAAAGATTAAGATCTATAATATATGAAGAACTTCTACAGCTCTTAAATACCAATGGGTCAAAGAAGAAGTCACAAAGGAAATTGAAGAATATGTAGAGACAAATAAATATGAAAATAAAAACACAACATACCAAAATTTATGGGATGTAGTGAAAGCAGTGTAAGGGGGAAATTTACAGCTGTCAATGCTTACATTAAAAAAGAAAAAAGGGGGGCACCTGGGTGGCTCAGTCGGTTGAGCATCTGCCTTCAGCTCAGGTCATGATCCCAAGATCCTGGGATCGAGCCCCGCATCGGGCTCCCTGCTCAGTGAGGAGCCTGCTTCTCCTTCTACCTGCCACTTCCCCTGCTTGTGTGCTCTCTTGCTGACAAACAAATAAAAATCTTTAAAAAAATGGATCTCAAATTAACAACTTAACTATAACTTAAGGAACTAGACAAAGAAGAACAAACTAAATTCAAAGCTAAGAGAAGAAAATAAAAAATAAAGATTAGAGCAGAGAAAATAAAGGATAGAAAAATAATAAAGCAAATCAATGAAACCAAAAATTGGTTCTTTGAATAGATTAACAAAATTGACACTTATCTTTATTGACTAAGAAAAAAAGAGAAAACACTGAAATCACTAAACTCAAAGACGATGGGCTATTACTACTGATTCTGCAGAAATAAAAAGACGATAAGAGAGCACTATGAACAGTTGTACACCAACAAACTGGATAATCTAGATGAAATGGACAAATTCCTAGGAACACAAAACCTACCATGTCTGTATCAGGAAGAAAGAGAAAACTCTAATAGACCTGTAACTAGTAAGGAGATTGAATCAGTAGTGAAAAACTTCCCAAGAAAGGAAATCCCGGGACAGATGGCTTAACTGATAAATTCTACCAAACATTAAAAGAAATAATACCAATCCTTCTTCAACTCTTCCCAAAAACTGAAGAGGAGGGAAAAACTTCTTAACTTATTCTATGAGGCCAGCATTGGCCAGATACCAAAGCCAGAGAAAGAACTCTACAAGAAAAGAGATCCACAGACCAATATCCCTTGTGAACATTGCTGCGTACATACAATGGAATATTCTTCAGCCTTAAAAAGGAAGGAAATTGTGGCACGTGCTACAACATGGATGGATTTTGAAAATATGCTAAATGAAATAAGCGAGGCACAGAAAAGGGCATATACTGTATGATCCCACTTATATGACGTACTGAAAACAGTCAAATGCATAGAGACAGAAAGCGGAATGGTGGTTTCTAGGAGCTGGGGATCAGGAGGGATGGGGAGTTGTTGTTCAATGAGTACCGAATTTCAGCACGGGACATTGAGAAAGTTCTGGGGAGGGATGGTGGTGATGGTTTCACAATTGAACTTAAATACAGTTCAAGTGGCAAATTTTATGTTACATATATTTAGCGTGGAGCCTGTCATGGGGCTTGATCTTAGGACCCCGAGATCATGACCTGAGCCGAAATCAAGAGTCAGATGCTTAACCAACTGAGCCACCCAGGTGCCCCAGCATGTGACTCTTGATCTCAGGGTGGTGAGTTCAAGCCCCACATGGGCATTGAGCCTCCTTGAAAATAAAAAAAATACAACAAAACATAAAGAAAATAAAAAGAGAGAAGTTCCCATACTCGCTACAATATGGATGAAATTGAAAACATTATACTACGTGAAATGAGGCAGACAAAAAAGGAAAAATAGTCTACGATTCCACCTGTAGGAGGTATCTAGAATCAGCAAGTTCATAGACATAGAAGGTAGAATACAGGCTACCAGGGGTTGGGAGTAGGGAAAAATGGGGGCTACTGCTTAATAGTTCCAGAGTTTCTGTTTGGGATGAGAAAGCTCTGGAAATAGAGAGTGGTGATGTCTGGGCAACACTGTGAATGTATTTAATGCCGCTGGGTTGTACATTTTAAAATGATTAAAATGGTAATTTTTTATGTTATACATATCTTCTCACAATTGTGAAAAATCTACGCAAATATTTCCATGATCTTGGTCACATGGGGACCTGTTTACCTTAACCTATTATTTCTTTTGGTTTCGGTCATGATTTTTCGTCTAATATGCCTGATATTGCTGAGATTTTAGTACTACCCAAAACTTGGATGTTTAGTATAAAGGAAGATATTGCGAATTTGAGGCTCTGGGCTATATGGGAAGATGACAGGGGGGTTTTGTGGGGTTTTGCTGTGCGCCTGTGTGTGTTTGGTTTCTTCCAGGCAGCTAAACTAGGGGGCGCTAAAATATCGTGTCACCTTAACCCTCGCAGGGATGGAGATCTTTGGAAACCCGGCTTCAGTTCCTGTGAAACCTAATGTATTCCCGCTTTGCCCTAACTCCGGGATTAGAGTTCTTCAGGGTCCCAACCAAAGCCTTGGGTATTTTCCAGAGCTTTGAACGACGTTATTTGTTGCACCACCAACAGTACGTTGAAAGCCCTGGTGAGCTTCCTAAACTCTCAGCCACCTTGAAGGGAAATGTTCCTCCAAATGTCAGATTTGCCTTTCTTGGGTTCTTTCCTCCCTCAGGTCTTGGTGCTGCGATTCTTCATTGCCTTTGTAGTTCTATGATGTCTTCAGTGTTGTTTTCTTTCTTTCTTTCTTTTTTTAAAGATTTTATTTATTTATTTGAGACAGAGAGAATGAGAGACAGAGAGCATGAGAGGGAGGAGGGTCAGAGGGAGAAGCAGACTCCCCGCCGAGCAGGGAGCCGGATGCGGGACTCGATCCTGGGACTCCAGGATCATGACCTGAGCCAAAGGCAGTCGCTTAACCGACTGAGCCACCCAGGCGCCCCTGTTGTTTTCTTTTTTTAATAGCTCTTTAAAGATCATTATTTTGTAGTTTATTTATTTAAGTAATCTCTACACCCAATGTGGGGCTTGAACTCTTGATCCCGAGGTCAAAAGTCACACGCTCTACCAAGTGTGTGAGGTAGCCAGGTGCCCTCAGACAGTTATTTTTAAAATATTTTATCCAGGGGCACCTGGGCAGCACAGTTGGTTGAGTGGCCAACTCTTAGTTTTGGCTCAGGTCGCGATCTCAGGGTCTTGGGATCGAGTCCTGCTATGGGCTCGGTGCACAGTGCAAAGTCTGCTTGGGATTCTCTCTCCCTCTCTCTGCCCCTCCCATTCGTGCTCTTTCACTCTCTAAAATAAATAAATAAATCTTTTTAAAAAATAAAATAGTTTATCCAGCTTTCCTAATTGTTCTCATTTGTATGGTTAATCTCAAACAACTTCCACTAATTCCAGAAGGAGAATACACAGCTAGCCTCTTTCTAAATTTTACAAAATGAGGGTATGCATTACATTTGAAATAATATTTAAAATTAAAAATTTTAAAACCATGTTGATCTTCTGTTTGGTCTATGTGTGATAATAATAGCCAATACTTACAGAGCATACAACTTAGGTTTATGTGCATTATTTCATTCCATTGTCAAGACAGCAAAAAGATTTATTCCCATTTTATAGCTATGAAACTGAGGCTGAGAGAAATGAAGTCATTTACCAAAGTCACATAACTGATAGAAAACAAGGCTGAACGCAGCAACTTCTTCCTAGAAACATCGCCAAATGCAAGGGAAGCAAGGGCAAAAATGAACTATTGGGACTTCATCAAGATAAAAAGCTTTTGCACAGCAAAAGAAACAGTCAACAAAACCAAAAGACAACCAACAGAATGGGAGAAGATATTTGCAAATGACATATTGGATAAAGGGCTAGTATCCAAAATCTATAAAGAACTTATCAAACTCAACACCCAAAGAACAAAGAATCCAGTCAAGAAATGGGCAGAAAACATGAACAGACATTTTTCCAAAGAAGACATTCAGATGGCCAACAGACACATGAAAAAGTGCTCAACATCGCTCAGCATCAGGGAAATCCAAATCAAAACCTCAATGAGATACCACGTCACACCAGTCAGAATGGCTAAAATTAACAAGTCAGGAAATGACAGATGTTGGCGGGGATGCGGAGAAAGGGGAACCCTCCTACACTGTTGGTAGGAATGCAAGCTGGTGCAGCCACTCTGGAAAACAGTATGGAGGTTCCTCAAAAAGTTGAAAATAGAGCTACCATACGATCCAGCAATTGCACTACTGGGTATTTACCCCAAAGATACAAAAGTAGGGATCCGAAGGGGTACGTGCACCCCAATGTTTATAGCAGCAATGTCCACAATAGCCAAACTGTGGAAAGAGCCAAGATGTCCATCGACAGATGAATGGATAAAGAAGATGTGGTATATATACACAATGGAATATTATGCAGCCATCAAAAGGAATGAGATCTTGCCATTTGCAACAACATGGATGGAACTGGAGGGTATTATGCTGAGTGAAATAAGTCAAACAGAGAAAGACATGTATCATACGACCTCACTGATATGAGGAATTCTTAATCTCAGGAAACAAACTGAGGGTTGCTGAAGTGGGGGTGGGATGGGAGGGAGGGGTGACTGGGTGATGGACACTGGGGAGGGTATGTGCTCTGGTAAGTGCGGTGAATTGTGCAAGACTGTTGAATCTCAGATCTGTACCTCTGAAACAAATAATGCAATATATGTTAAGAAAAAAAAAAAAGAAGATAGCAGGAGGGGAAGGATGAAGCGGGGGAAATCGGAGGGGGAGACGAACCATGAGAGACGATGGGCTCTGAAAAACAAACTGAGGGTTCTAGAGGGGAGGTGAGTGGGAGGATGGGTTAGCCTGGTGATGGGTATTAGGGAGGGCATGTTCTGCATGGAGCACTGGGTGTTATGCACAAACAATGAATCATGGAACACTACATCTAAAACTAATGATGTAATGTATGGTGATTAACATAACAATTAAAAATTAAAAAAAGAAAGAAAGAAAACAAGGCTGAAGTATCTCCACCCATACATCCTTTATCAGGAGGCTACTAGAGGAGATGCTCCAACAAAATGAGGGCATAAACCAAAAAACGCTGTGATGTTTCATATGACACATGAAAACAGGGGCTTCCTAGGAAAAAGAGAAAGGGAGGTCCCAGGATTTACAGCACATAGGGTAACCAGTTCAGACAGAAGCAGGACAGAAGGCACCTGGCTGGCTCAGTCAGAAGAAGATGTGACTCTTGATCTCAGGGCTGTGAGTTCAAGCCCCATGTTGGGCGTAGAGATTACTTAAAAATAAATAAACTTTTGGAGTGCCTGAGGCTCAGTTGGTTAAGCATCTGACTCTTGATTTCAGCTCAGGTCATGTTATCAGGGTCATGGGATTGAGCCCCACAACAAGCTCCCAACTCAGCATGGAGTTTGCTTGGGATTCTCCCTCTCCCTCTCCCTCTGCCCTTCCACTTGCTCCCCCCCTTAAATAAACAAATAAAACCTTTAAAAATAAATAAACTTTAAAACTAAACAAATAAAAACAAGTTTCTCTAGTGCAACTGAGCCACCCAGGCACCCCGATTTTATTTATTTATTTGACAGAGACAGAGCAGGAACACAAGCAGGGGGAATGGGAGAGGGAGAAGCAGGCTTCTTGCCGAGCAGGGAGCCCAATGTGGGACTCGATCCCAGGACCCTGGGATCATGACCTGAGCCGAAGGCAGACGCTTAACGACTGAGCCACCCAGGCGCCACGAATTATATTTTTTTTTTACAAGTTGAGAGTAGTAGCTTCTAGGGCAGTGGTTCTAGACCAGCTGTGATTTTGCTCCCCAGGGGATATTTGGAAACACGTGAAGACATTTTTGGTTATCACAGCTGGAAGGTGGGTGCTACAGGCATCTAGTGGGTTGAGGCCAGGGATCCTACAAGGCACAGACAGCCCCCAGAACGGAATTACTGGCCCAAAATGTCAGTGGGGCAGATGTTGAGACACCCTGCCCTCCGGAACAGGAAATGAGAAAGGGAAATGCTGTGTTCATTAACAACCCTTGGAACTATTTGACTCTTTATAATTTTGATTTAATAAAACAACAAGGGTGGCTCAGTCGTTAAGCGTCTGCCTTCGGCTCAGATCATGATCCCAGGGTCCTGGGATCGAGCCCCGCATCGGGCTCCCTGCTCCACGGGAAGCCTGCTTCTCCCTCTCCCTCTCCCCCTGCTTGTGCTCCCTCTCTCGCCGTGTCTCTCTCTGTCAAATAAATAATTAAAATCTTTAAAAAAGAATAGTAAAACAACAAAACTAGTGGTGCCTGCCTGGCTCAGTCAGTATGGGGGATATGTGTATGGGTGGTTAGGAGAAAAGAAGCCAATCAAGAATGATCCCAAATAAAAATCTAGAAAATCACATACTCCAAATGTCAGGTACTGGTTTTCCCATGGGGGTCATCCCCCTCAAAGTTAGCACCAAGGAATATAAAAGGGCGGAGCCAGACGCAGCTTGAACAGTTGTACCGGTTGGGCACTGCACAAGGGCGCCCCATGGAAAGCGACTTCCTCCGCGTCCTGGACATCACACATTTGTAGCTTTTTAAAACAATTTTCCAAAAAGAAAAAGAAAATTTCCAGCGGAAGGCAATAGAGTACCTGGTTCTAACAAAGCTAGCGGACTGCGTGGGTTTTCCAACAGAGGGCAGCAGTGTGAGCAAGAGGAGCTGGGCACTCGCTTTGGCCTCCTCACACTGGAGCAGTTTTTCAAGCCGGGTGCACACTGCATTGTTCACTGAGCGAAAGGGGACAAACAGTTTGCGTCACTCCGACAGTCTCAGGGAGACCAGGTGGGGGCAGAGGGAAGGCGACCACAAGAGGGCTCCGGGTCAGGGTGACAAGGAGGCAGTTTATGGCAGGCCCCCTCGAACGGGCATGGAGACATACTCAGTTCTCTAATCTCCAGGTCCTTCAGTCCTGCCTCAGTGGCTCCATAGATCTCCAAGCCCCGGATGAAGTCGGCCTGGAGGATGGATCCTGCCATGAAGCCCCTCTGGGAAGGGGGCAGTGGGAGCCAGGCCCTTCACTGGAATCCAGTACCACCCCGGTGTCCATCCCACCCCATTCCCGGTTCAACCCCACCCCTCATCCCCCTACCCGCCCCTCCATCCCCCTCCCGCCCCCCCCCCCACGTTCCCCCCTCCTTCCCTGACCCAGATGCAGCGGGAACCTCCCCTCCACGCTTCTGCCATAGCCACGCCCCTGGCCACGCCCCCACATAGCCCCACCCTGTCCCCAAACTTTCCCAGCCCCTCTGGCTCTCGCACCTGTCTCCTCTGCCCCGTGCTCCACAACTCACTCAGGTTTCTACTGATGAGGCCGAAGTGCAGCTCTCATTCATTCATTTATTCACTAATTCCACTAATTCACTGTGCTGAGTACTGCAGAGTGTCCTAGGTGCTGTGGATGCGGAGGTGAACAAAAACAGAAAAGCGAACATCTGCCCGCAGGGAGCGTTCTGGGGAGGACTATTCCAGGAAGACGGAACAGCAAGTGCAAAGGCCCTGGTACAAAGGCTGGCGGTTTACAGAACAGCATGGAGTCCAGCGTGCACAGCGCAATGCTCCTGATTGTGTGGCAGCTCAGCCAGGTGGGCAAGGGACCAGTTCGTGGGGCCTCGAATGCCCCACGAGGGGCTTTGGCTTTTATTCTGTGATATAAGAATCCAATCATTTGTGTTCCTTCCTTCGTACATTTATTCCAAATGCACCTGCTCTTTGCTGGGTAGTGCTGGGGACACAAGGTGCCCACAACAGACCCAGTCTCTTCTCCTCCCCTTCACCCTCCACTCAGCAGCCACAGGGCTCTTTCCAAAGCACAAATATGCCCCCATCTCTCCTCTCCTGCTCAGAGCCTGCCTTGACTCCCCAGGACCCTTGGGACAAAACCATGCTCCTTATCCTGGCCCCGAGTGGCCTGGCTCCCGCCCGAGTCTTCAGCTGTACCTCCGGGCCTCTCCTAGAGCAGACAGCTCATCTAGCCCCAAAAGCAACCCCTGAATTTTCCTGCCTCTGGGCCTTTGCTTGTATTGTCCCTTCTGCCCTGAACACCCTTCCCCTCGAAACAGACTCTGACCCTCTTGACTGACATGTCTGAGGGTGACAGATTATGTGGGACTGAGTGCCCATCAGCTTCGGAGGGAGCCTGGAGACAAACATCTCAACGGCTTCGTGCACTCGAGGGGTCGATGCTGCGTGATGGTGTGAAGGGCATTCATTCATTCAACAAACACTTGCCCAGCATCTTTGTGCCTGGCCCTGGGCTTGGGGGCAGTGGTTGGACAGACACCTTCTGCACTCCCCTTGGCTGCTGGTGGGGGCCTGCTCTGACAGCACCCAATTACAAGAGTTTGGCCAACACACACTTTGTCAGAAAAACGTGACCTACAGATTTTCTGCTCAGGCCGAGTAAAAGCCACGGCACTTATGATGGCCTCCCACGTGACCTGGTTCCTCATTTCCTGTTTACAAATGCTGTTTTTTCCCCCACTGTTCTCAGCGTTTATTATTTTTAGTGTAAATATACACAAAATAAAATTTACCATTTTAACTCTATTTAGGGGGGCGCCTGGGTGGCTCAGTTGGTTGAGCGACTGCCTTCGGCTCAGGTCATGATCCTGGAGTCCCGGGATCGAGTCCCGCGTCGGGCTCCCTGCTCGGCTGGGGGTCTGCTTCTCCCTCTGACCCTCCTCCCTCTCATGCTCTCTGTCTCTCATTGTCTCTCTCGCAAATAAATAAAATCTTAAAAAAAAAATTTAACTCTATTTAGGGGCATGATTCAGTGCCATTAATATATTCAGTGTTGTGTAACCACCACTATTCGGTTCCAGAAATATTCCATCGTCCCCAACCAAAACTCTGGGCCCATTAAAGAATAATTCCCCATTCTTCCTTCCCCCAGCCCCTGATAACCCCTATTCTACCTTCTGTCTCAATGAATTCATGGATTCTAGATGCCTCACGTAAGTGAAATCATACATATCTGTCCTTTTTTTTTTTTTTTAAGATTTTATTTATTTGACAGAGAGACACATCGAGAGAGGGAACACAAGCAGGGGGAGTGGGAGAGGGAGAAGCAGGCTTCCCGCAGAGCAGGGAGCCCAATGCGGGGCTCGATCCCAGGACCCTGGGATCATGACCTGAGCTGATGTGGGGCTTGACCCCAGGACCCCGGGATCATGACCTGAGCCGAAGGCAGATGCTTAACGACTGAGCCACCCAGGTGCCCCCATACATATCTGTCCTTTAACATCTGGCTTATTCACTGAGCGTAGTGCTCTCACTTGTTCCTGTTGCGGTATATTCCAGAATTTCATCCCCTTTTAAGGCTGAATACGATTTCCTTGTATGGCACGACCCCATTTTGTTTATCTGTTCATCTGTTGCTGGACATCGGGTTGTTTTCACCTTTTGGCCACTGTGACCAATGCTACTATGAACATTCATGGGCAAATATCTGTTTGAGGCCCTGCTTTCAATTTTTCTGAGTCATAACCTAGAATGGAGTTGCTAGACCATTTAGTCGTTTTATATTTAACTTTTTGAGGAACCCCCATACTGTTCTCCACAGCGGCTGCACCATTTTACATTCCCACCACAATGCGTGAGGGGTCAATTTCTCCGCATCCTTGCCAACATTTGTTATCTTCTGGCATTGTTTTTTGTAACAGCCATCCTACTGGGTGTGAAGTGGCATCCCATTGTGCTTTTTTTTTTAAAGATTTTATTTTTAGGTAATCTCTCCACCCAATGCAGGGCTCGAACTCAGGACCTCAAGATCAAGAGTCATGAGCTCCACTGACTGAGCCAGCCAAGTGCCCCTCCCACTGTGCTTTTGATTTGCATTTCCCTAATGCACATGTTTTCGTGGGCTTATTGGCCATTTGTATATCTTCTTTGGAGAAATGTCTATTCAAGTCTTTTGCCAATACTTGACTTGGATTGTTTTTTGTTGTTGGGTTGTAGGAGTTCTTTATATATTCTGGGTACTAATCCCTTACTATAAATATGATTTGTGAATACTTTCTTCCATTCTGTGGACTGCCTTTTCACTCTGTTGACAGTGTCCTTTGATGCACAAAAGTTTTTAATTTTGATAAAGGCCAACTTATCTATTTTTTACCTGTGCTTTTGGTGTCCTATCTGTGAAATCCTTGCAAAATCCAATGTCATGAAGATCTCCCCTCATGTTTTTTTTTTCCCTAAATTTTTTTTTTCTTTTAAGATTTTATTTATTTATTTGGTGGAAAGAGACACAGCGAGAGAGGGAACACAAGCAGGGGGAGTGGGAGAGGGAGAAGCAGGCTTCCCGCCGAGGACGGAGCCAGATGTGGGACTTGATCCTAGGGCTCTGGGATCACGACCTGAGCCGGAGGCAGATGCCTACTGACTGAGCCACCCAGGCGCCCCTTCTAATAATTTTTTTTTAAACTATGATTTTTCTCCCATCTTCACAATGATTCATCTAAGAGTTGTGTGGCTTTAGCTCTCACGTTAGGTCTTGACTTGTTTTAACTTTTATATGTGGTAGAAGGTAAGGGACCAACTGCCCCCCCCTTTTTTTTGCATGTGACTATCCAGTGTTCCCAGCCCATTTGCTGAAAAGACCATCCTTTCTCTATTTATTGAATGCTCTCGGCACCCCCATCGAAAATAACTGCATTTTTTTTTTTTTAATAATTGACCATTTAAAAAAACAGACATTTTTTTTCCTAATACTCCCATGCATGTGAAATTAAAAATTAATAAATTTTGGGGATGCTTGAGTGGCTCAGTCCTTTAAGCATCAGACTCTTGGTTTCAGCTCAGGTCATGATCTCATGGGTCTGAGATGGAGCCCTGCATCAGGCTCCACACTCAGCAGGGAGTCTGCTTGAAGATTCTCTCTTGGCCCTGCCCTCCACACATGTGCTCTCGCTCTCTCTCTAAAATAAATGAAGAAATCTTAAAAAAATAAAAATTAATAAATTTGTACACCTTTCTCCTGTTAATCTGCCCACTGTCAGCTTATTTGTAGACCCAGTCATTGAACGTAGGAGGGTAGAAGGAAAGTCTTCTCTCTCCTATGGCTTCTGGCTACGGTGATGGGGTATCATTAGCTGGAACCTTCTGCTCACTCCAGAGGCTGCAGCTGAGAGTCCCCGGGGCCTGGCAAGGCAGAAAAGGTAAGGATTCTTCTTGGTCTCCTGGATCTCTGCCCGGGGTCCGATCAAGCCAAGTCATACAAAGCTCTGCTGTGTCTTCCCTTCCGAAATTGCCAGTAGCTGAGAAAACATTTGTGTCAACCAGTGCTTTGGGTGGGGCGACCCTTGTGATTTTTGTTGGAGAGCTCTTGCTTGTACCCGATCCTTTCCCTTACCAGAGATGGTCATTGTGTTCCTCTGCATCTGTCTCTCGTGCCCTTGGTCATAGGGAAAATCACAGAGTAGAACAAAGGCATGGGTCCTACCAGCCTGATGCTCAAGCTGGCTTCACAGCCCCGCGAGTCCGCAGTTCTCGCCAGCCTGGTGTCTACCCGGACACACTTTGCTGTGGGTCGCCAATAAAAAAAAAACAAACCAGGTGAGATGCTCTTCTCACCTCCTGTCCTGCCCTCAGAGCTGGGCTCTAACCCCTGGGAATGCTCCCTCTGGTTTCCGCTGGTGCAGGTTGCCTGCTTGCATTGAGTGGCTAGCTCGCAGGCTAGGGACCCAAGATGCCAAGTGACACACAGCATTTCAGACAGCGCCCCTCAGGGGACTTCGTCTTTTTTTTTTTTTTTTTTTTTAAAGATTTTATTTATTTATTTGAGAGACAGAGAATGAGAGAGAGCACATGAGAGGGGGGAGGGTCAGAGGGAGAAGCAGGCTCCCTGCCGAGCAGGGAGCCCGATGCGGGACTCGATCCAGGGACTCCAGGATCATGACCTGAGCCAAAGGCAGTCGCTTAACCAACTGAGCCACCCAGGCGCCCGGGACTTCGTCTTAATAAGGGGTTCCGGTCTCCAAGGGGCTGTGTCGTCTCTACTCTCATTGTCCTGTCGTGCTGGGAAAGTCCCATCCTGGTATCAGCTGCCTATTGTCGCAGATCATTGGATCTGTGACTGCAGGTGTCTCGTTTTTGTGGGAGACTGAAGACACGAATAAATGCAATTTTTTTTTTTTTTTTTTACCACCTGTGGCAATGGCAGTCTTTGCTTTCTTGGCTATCTTCCGGAGTGGCCTTTGGGATCTTGGCAGCTACATCTCTTGCACCCATCCTGGGGATGCCTCTTGTATCCCTGCTAAACATTCATTCGAACTCAGGAAAGTTAACTAGGGGTCTTTCCATGGAAGGACTTACGGGGTTGAGTTGCTATCAGACCGGGTGTACCTTTGACAAGCCTACTTGTCAACAGCCAGAGAGGGATCCTTTGATTTGGAAAAACTTGTACACTGGAAAAAGATTTTGGAGAGGGTTCATCCTCAACGAATGTCTCAACGAATGTCTTATTAGTACCTTTAAAAAGAAAACCACAGGCCCATCATGGAGCTGCTTGAGGTCCCCCAACATCAGTAAATCAAGATTTAATACTTAACCTAACTGCAGTTTGAACCCCCTCAGGAATGTAGCCTTAACCAGCCCCAGGAGGGGCTGGAGGCAATCCCCCGAGACACCTGCCCCCTTGGGAGGATGACCTTGACGGAGCGGAGCCTTCTAGTAAATCCTTCCTTCCTCTTTCTCCCCGCCTTCCTCCTCCTCTTCTTTTTCTCCTCCTTTTTCTTCTTCTTTTTCTCCTTTTTCTTTTTCTCCCCCTCCTTCTCCTTCTTCTTATTATTTTATGCCTTCTCCCTGCCTTTATAAACCTTTCCTTTCCTTTAGCTCAGTGGAGCTCCCCTCTGCTTGCTGGATGGGATGCTGCCTGATTCACAAAGCATTTAATAAAGGCAATTAGACCCTCAAGTTTACTCAGTTGAATTTTTAAAAAAGATTTTATTTATTTATTCATGAGACACAGAGAGAGAGGCAGAGGCAGAGAGAGAAGCAAGGGAGCCCGATGCAGAACTTGATCCCAGGATCCCGGGATCATGACCTGAGCCAAAGGCAGACACTTAACCGACTGAGCCACTCAGGCATCCCGAATTTTGTTTTTCAACAGTACCTAAGATCAAACTGAAAGGACAAAAAGAGCTTGGGGCTAGCCTTAGGGGCTCGCTTAAATAACAGAAACCAGAGTTAGAATAAATCCTCATTCACGGTAAATTCCCCTTCTCCGTCCTCTTTATGCCCCTTTACCCCCAATGCCCTGTCCCTGGGCCTCTGATCTAACCCCAGCCTCCTCCAAATTTTGGCCTCACCTCCTCAGCAAGTTCCTTTAATCCCTAAAACTCCTCTGACTTACCCAGAAAAATCCCTCAAACATCCAGCTGCCAGCATGAACTTTCCTTTCCGTGCAAGAATTCCAGAAAGCGCTCTGGCCTGATGCCTGGGCCCAGGGGACACAGGTTACTTCCGAAAGTGCTGACGGAAAGGAAGATAGTTTGGCAGAGGCTCTGGGAACAAGGTCCTTGCCGACCCTGCCGACTCCTCCTACTTCCCAGGGCTCCGTAATGGAAACCCATCCGCTTCAGGCCTTCCCATGCAATGCCCTTCTGGAATGCATCCTGGACCCCCACAGAACAGAGCTTCTAGCCCCTGGCCAGCTGCAGGGCCTTTTAAACTACAAAGCCCCTTTCTTCCTCTGTCAGAAGATGCCACCTAACTTAGAGACATGCTGGAGAGATTAGTGGTCATTTGTAACCCGCTCTTTGGGGGCTTGACTGGCTTTTAACGGGTGTCCTTCCCACCCATGATTAGACTGTAGTTAAAGGCCAAGGCCTCCGGGAGAAAAATGCCCCACCCTGGGGAAACAGAGCCAGAACCCCTCCCAACCCTCCTCCAGATGACCAGGAAGTGACACAGGAGGGTGCCCTGGTCAAGGCCCGACAGGACGGATTCTAGAAGCCTTCCCCCCCAAGGTGAGCCTGGCCGGGGGTTCGGTCGTGCCCCCACAGGCCTTTGCGGATGTTGCACAGGGTTCTCAGAAACACAGCATCACACTCGGAAGCCCCACAACACAGACACCTCGTTTCTGCTTTAATTGCAAATCTCCCCCCTGTTATAAGGAGGCAAATCCAAAACAGTGTGGTTGGCCGGGCTGGACCATCTCTCAGCGCTGTCACAGACATTGCTTCTCGATTGTTCGAAAACAACTTGCAGGGGGAGCAGGAGGAAAAAGGAATTAAAGTCAGCGGTCCTGGCCTGGCAGGTTGAGTCCCTAGAAAAACAGAAGTTGGCCCCAGGAGCGACTCAAAGTCCACCTGTTTCTCTTGCCAACTGCAGAGTCTGAAATCAGACTAGGCGGGCTGACCTTGGACTCCGACTCCCCTGTCCTCCTTGAGGCACTAGCTGAACGAGGCCATGACGCCTCCAGACCCCAAGCTTCAGTGGGCGCAAACCGCTCTCACCTGCTCGGGCCCCGAGATGTCTCGGCGCGCTCGAAAACTCACCCCCAAATCCTGTCCATCCTTCTCCCCAAACCCAAACAACGGCTTTGTGACTCTCCACGGGCAGCTGGGGACTGCCGCCCACGGCTGGCTCCTTTTGCTGCCCCTGCCCAACCCTTACATGCTCTCCTCCCAGATGCCACTCACAGCCCAGTTCTGGGTCCTTGGGGGCAGGGACCGCCTTTGAAACTTGAAAATGAGCCTCGCCCGCAGCCCCGGCTCAGCCCCGGCTCTCAGCCTCCCCGACTGAGACAGACCTTTTCCCCTACGCTCCCGGGAGGACGGTGGGAGGGCGGCGGGCGCTCTAGGACAAGCTTCTGCCTCCCGGGTGCATCCTGGAGCTCACTTCTCGGGTCGGTTAGACCCGGTCCATCAGGCACGGCCCGGGCCTGCCAGCAGTAGCGGGTGCAGCCGCCCTAGCTCCCGAGGCCGCACCTGCCCTGATTCAAGTTCACAGGCCATGGCACCCTCTACTTGGCTGTGACCCACCCTCCATCATCTTCCGCGGCTCTGACACTGACACCCGGCCCTCTCCCATGCCCCCGGCTGGGGGTCCCTGCTCCACCCACGACTGCAATGGTACACAGGGTCTCCGGGCCACCAGCGGGCCTCTTGGCCCCCCGCAGACAACCCAGACTTGCTTCTATTTTGTGACGGCTCCTGCAGACGGAACTGGCAGGGAACCGGAGCCGGGGCCCGCACAGTTTCCCCGCACGAAGCCCCGGAAGCATACCTAAGTGGCAAAGGAGAAAACTGCCACCGTCCACACCAATTCCGGCTGTGCTTTCCAATTCCAAGTCTGCCGTGCTGCTGACACATCTTGAAATCCCGCAGGTGCTTTTTTTTTTTTTTTTTAAGATTTCACTTCTTTGAGAGTGAGTGCACATGAGCGGGGGTGTGGGGGGGAGCAGCAGAGGGAAAGGGAGAAGCAGGCTTCCCGCGGAGCAGGGAGCCCGATGCGGGGCTCGATCCCAGGACCCCGGGATCATGACCTGAGCCAAAGGCAGACGCTTAACCGACTGAGCCACCCAGGCGCCCCAATCCTGCAGATTCCTAACCTCTGCTGGGACTCCTCTTGCCAGTGGGAATAGCAACGCTGCCCCAGTGCGGGCTATTCCTCTTCCTGCTAAAACTGCTACTGTGCACCGGGGAACCCGGACTGAGGACGCTGACCCTGTATGTTTAGGGAAGGACAGAGTCGACAAGGCGGCTAAACACGCAGCCTGAAAGGGATCCCTCATCCTCTCTCCACCGTGTGTATAAATCTGCCTTCGTCCCTGATTGATGTGATTAGCTAGTCAGGCAAATGCCGTGCAATCTGAACAAGACAAATGGACACCAAAGGGTGCTAAGCAATTATTGGGCAGATTATGCGTTGGCCCCCATGGCCCCCTCTCTTTTGACCTTCTGGCTTGCGCTTATCAGTGGCAAATCCCAGGACCTGTGTGCGGACGAGGGATGGCCAAGGAGCTGCAGGAGAGTCGGTTCTGCTGTGGCATCCACGTTTCTGACCAAATCATTTCCCAGTGCACCTTTCGTGAATCGCACCAGATTTCTAGGGGAGAGCAGCATACCTGGGTAACCCTGCAGGGCCCTCACTGCCCCTCGAGACGTTCCAAATGGATCCCATAGATTTACCTCTGGCCTTAGGCTTATCCCCCGTTTGCTGGGCGTCTGCACGCTTAGCGCACAAACTGGCCGCTATCCGACTAGACACGTCAACACCATGACAGGATGCTTTCTTTCTTCCAGGTTCTCCAAGGTTAAATTTGGGGAAGGGAACCAGCAGCCCAGACTAGCTCATCACATCATCCTCAGGTGTGTTTTGCAATTTTCGATCGTGTCCTTAAATTTGGGTGACCCGAACCTGCTCTAACTCGGCATCAGGTCACTTGGGGATGTGTCCCCCCGCTTGCACCAGAGCTCACCTTCAGTTCATTTCTATGCTGGGGGTTTCCTGGCCTCTTCCGCAAGGGTCAATCCAAACCCCAGTCAAGCCGGTGGTTGTGAAGTCCCCGAGGAAACATTCCCTCAACCCAGAGCCCAAGCCCAAGATGGGCAAGTTTCCTGGGTGTGTCTCCCTGGTATCAATCAGCCTTTCTTCCACCACATGCTCTCATTGGAGGTGTAGCTTCACTCTGAGGGACCGAGAGTTTTATGCAGGGGCCTCTGCTTCTCTCCAAACAGTCTGGCCCAAGGCCTGGCAGCCGTTAAATTCCAAAGTCCTGTCTCTGGGCAAAGATTATCAGGGCCCCCAGTTTGAAGCTATCTCTGCAATGTGGGCCGGGGAGATTTCCCAGGCTCTCTTCTGAGCTCCGCTGTACATTCAAAGGATGTTTATTTTATTTTTAAAGATTTTATTTATTTATTTGAGAGTGAGTGAGCACGAGTGGAGGGGCAGGGGCAGAGGGAGAGGGAGAAGCAGGCTCCCCACTGAGCAGGGAGCCCAATGTGGGGCTTGATCCCAGCACCCTGGGATCATGGCCCGAGTGGAAGGCAGGCGCTTAACCGACTGAGCCACCCAGGCGCCCCAGTTCGTTTATTTTTAAACCAGCATTTCTGGGTATTTTTCCAGAGGCAGACACCCTACAGAAGCACCAGTCCCAGAGTCTCCTTCATGAAACACTCCTTCAGTGGCACCATTCTCTGCTTACTGGTTGTTTGATAGAGGCCGAGTCCTCACCTGGTTTAAAAGCCCAGCTTCGGGGCGCCTGGGTGGCTCAGTCGTTAAGCGTCTGCCTTCGGCTCAGGTCATGGTCCCAGGGTCCTGGGATCGAGCCCTGCATCGGGCTCCCTGCTCAGCGGGAAGCCTGCTTCTCTCTCTCCCACTCCCCCTGATTGTGTTCCCTCTCTCGCTGTGTCTCTGTCAAATAAATAAATAAAATCTTAAAAAAAAAAAAAAAAAGCCCAGCTTCATCTGGCCTCTGCTGGTTACACCACTCACCCCACCTTCTCCCCAGCTACCCCCCCCCGCCCTACTGCTCTCTCCAATGGAAGACTGCACCTTCTTCTATTAAATAGTTATGCTCCCTTCTGACTCAGGGCCTTTGCATATGCTGTTGCCCCCCACCCCCGAAACTCTTCTCCACTCAATCCAGTTTCACCTCTTTACAGCGTCAGGGCTCAGCTCAAACTCATGCATTGCTTTCTCGGCGAAGCCATGTGACCTCCCCCCATCTGCCCAGACAAGGTCAGAGAGATCTCGGTTCCGCCCTCACAAAATTCCTGTACGTCTTCCCGGCACTCAACATAGTGGCCAGAAAAATCACAGCTAAAGTATAAAATTGCAATTATGAAAACTGCCCGTTTATTTAGGAGAATATTTTATTAATGTCTGTCTCCCCCAGTGGGCTGTAAGCTCTGTGAGGGCCTGGGCTGGCTGTTGTACCCCCAATGCCCAGCACAGGACAGGTGCAGAACAGGTGCTCGGTAATGGTGTGCTGAATTAACAAAATGTGAGTAAACGAAGAACCTGGGCAAAAAAAAAACTAGGGGTCCCGATTTCCCGGCTACAGTTTCCCCTTCAATAGGCCGGGCATGAAAGATCTCTTGGGAGCCCCATTCTTAGAGAAATCATCAACAAACCTACCCCCTGCTTAGATGGGGAGACAAGACAAATTCCCCATAGCAGTAACTGTTTTGAGTTTTAATGAGACAGGCACAGAGCACTCTTCCTCACTTCTCTATCCTGGGGTGGGGGCCTCAGATCTCAGCTTCAGGTTGGGATTACAAAGTGGGGGAGGTGGATAAATATGAATGAGACTTGGGGGCCAGGGCTGGCGGCAGAAGAGAGGGCAGAGAGTCTGCTAACCCCAGACCCTGAGCCGAGCCAGAAATCCAAATCCCTGTAGTCTCCAGGGGCCAACCTAGGGAACAGACACCATGTGTGTGGTCCTTATCTGCAAACTGGCATCATAAGGTACCCAAAGTACCTGGGAAAGACTGTAATAGGCCCTAAGTGCCTGAAGAGTGCCACTGTCAGCCTGGAGAATCAGAAGGAGACCCACATTGTATCTAGAGCTTGGACACAAAATGCCACCTTGGCTTGGAGGGTGGGGAGAATGTAACAACTTGGTCTAGAGGGTCTGGAGAAGATGCTATCTTGGGCCTGGAAAATTGGGAGGACTCCCTTGGGTCAGGAGGGGGCCTCATCTTCGGCCTGATGAAAGAAACCATGGGGGCGGGTGGCGTCTATGAAGCTAAAGATCAAGTAGCTAGTATAAGCATAATGGGAAAGGCAAAAGAAGCAAAACTAATCCTAAAGGTAGCTGGACTCAGGAAACAAGACTGGGCCCAGGGGTTGGAGCTAAGCCCAAGGACTGGAAGCTAGGAGATAGCAGAACCAGGACTAGCAGATGGAACCAGGGCCAAACCTGAGGAGCAGAAAAAGGGCCCCCAGCCTAGGGGGACAAAATTCCAGAAGTGGGGCTAGGCAGAGCCAAGGGAGTGAAGGAAGATGCTATGGAATCTGCGCCAGATTCTGGGGCTCCTATGGGAAGAAGCAAGACCAGCCCCCGTGAGCAGAAACCAAAGTCAAGACAGGCGGAGCACAAGGAAAGGTGAAGCAACATGAGACCCCAGGATGGAGAAAGATCAAGGAGCTACTAGTTACTAGGGGCTGGAGCCAAGCCTCAGGGACAGGCTGGGAACCAGCGAGCAGGGACAGGGGCAGGGCCAGAGCGAGGAACCAGATGCTAGAGGCAGGGCCAGGCTGCACAATATTATCATCTCCACCCCCCCCCACCCCCCACCACGCAGCGTTATCCAGCGGGCAAGGCTCGCCCTGAGGGTGACAGCAAGATGCGCGGGGAGCTACACAGGATAACGGGGCCAGGTCCCGGAGGCCTCAAGGACTACCCCCAGGGCGCAGAGCCAGGCCAGGGAGTGGGTTCCCGCTAGGCCCGCGGTCCCGGGTCTTGCTCAGGTTCGGTCCCCGGCACGCCGCGGATGTCGGGCAGCAGGCGGCAGCCGGCCACGATGTCCAGGCGCTCGGCCAGCGCGCAGAGGTCCCCCCGCGCCAGGCGCACGCTGTGGGCCGCCGCCAACCCTGCGGCCTGGGCGGCCGCAAGCCTGCTAGCCAGGGCGGCCACGTCGCGGCCCGCGCGGCGGTACACGCCGCTCACCGCGGCCGCCACGTCGTGGTCCAGGCGCGCCTGGCTCTCGGCCAGCCGGAGCTGCAGCAGCGAGCGCGCGGGGGCCGGCGCCGGGGTCTCCTCCGCGGCCCAGGCCTCCCCGGCCGTGTCCCGCTGCACCACCAGCGGAGGCAGGTCCCCCGGCGCGGCGGTCGGCTCCGGCTCCGAGTCCGAGTCGGTTTCCGCGGCCTCCCCGGCCACCCGCAGCCCCGTGGGGCGGCCGCGCGTCGGGCCCGACGGACCCAGGTACAGCTCCTCCTCCGACGAGGACGCAGAGAGCTCCGAGTCCGTCTCGGCCGCCTCCCCGGGCACCACCGTCTCGGGCCTCCGCGGCGGCCTCCGCCTACGACCCTGGGACGCCATGGCGCCGAACTAGGGAGAAGAGGGGCGAAGGGACGGCATGAGAGGCGCCCGGCGGTGGTTCAAAGGCGCAGGTTCTGGATTCCCAACCCCTTCAGTGACTAGCTGAGCGATTTGGGGCCATCTGCGTCCCCTGCCTGGGCCCCAGTTTCCTCTTCTGTAAACGGGCTCATCATCCCTGCTGCCAGAGATAATGGGAGCCACCGGACCCCACCCTCTTTGCGCACTGACGGGGGAACGGAGGACCAGATGGGATGAAGGCTCTGGGGCCCGAGCTCCCAGAGTACCAACCCGAGCTCTGCGATTTTGCCTCCTAGCAGAGGCCACACCCGCCACACCGTCCTCCGAGCCTTTGTCAGATCCGGAAGCACACGGGCTCCAGACCAGGGTCTCAAAAAGGGTGACAGCCCAGCTGGACTCTGGGGAGGGTACACGAGTGGGGGCGCGGGGCAGCGCTATCACCGAACACCGTACCTGGTTACCGAAGCTTCGAGCCTGCAGGATCCGCTACGCAGCCCAAGCGCGCCGTCTTCACCGAGGGAGGAGGGTGACAACCCCAACCAATACGGGAGCACGTTGGGCGGGCATGGCGGCCAAACACGTGGGTCGCTCGGCTACCTACCAGCAAAGCAAGCGCTCCAAACCAGCTGTGTGTATGGGAGGGGGGAATAGTCACGTGAGTATAGGTACGACCAATAGGAAGGCGGCTGGGCTGCCGCTTCCGGATTGTGCTGCTTGGCGAGTGGACAAATGGAAATTTTTTAAAATACGAGGTTTGGCGCAGGTAACCAGTGATTCGGCCAATGAAAATGCTCGGCAACCCGGAAACAGACTGGAGACGAAGGGGAAGGGCGGAGATGCTGTTACGTGTGGCCAATGAAAAGAGGCCCTCCCTCCAAGTCTCCCGGGTTCACGCGCGCACCATGTGAGCCCGGTAGGCGGGGCCAGTCTGAAACACCAATGGAGGCGGGGGTGGGCGGGCTCGCGCCCGGTGCAGGAGGCGGGGCTTGCCCAGCCGGGCCAATGAGAGCGCGAAGCGCTGGACGGTTGTTGGGCGCGAGGCCGGCGCATGGCGGACCCGGCACTGTTCGAGTTTCTGCACACGGAGATGGTGGCGGAGCTGTGGGCGCACCATTCCGACCCTGGTCCTGGGGTGAGCGCCGGGACCCGGGGGGAGGAGGCGCGGGCAGCGGCGGGAAAGGCGGATCGAGGCCCTGGGAAGTGCGGAGGGCGGGTCAACGGCCCGGGTCGAACTCCGACCCCGCCCCTGCCTCGCATGGCGCTGGCTCCCTCCTCTGTAAAGTGGGGATCGCAGCAGGGCCGGCCTCACGGGTTACTGCTAAAAGTGAGGGAGGCAGCTCCGGCTAAAGCTTAGCTCAAGGCCTAGCACAGAGTCAGCAGGTAGTAATTATCATAATTACTATTATTGGACGTGTACCAAGGACTTACTGCCTGGGTTGAATGCGCCACTAACTAGGTGTGAGAGTCAGTGACTATCCCCTGTGTGCCTCAGTTTCCTTCTTAGTAAAATGGGCATTATAACAGCACCTCAGTCTCAAGAGAGGGACATGTACTCATCCAACAAACACATATTAGGCACCTGTTGTATTCCAGGCACTGTTTCCCTGTCCTTGAGAAACTTATAGGGGAGGCAAACAAAAATACGCCACTGCCCAGTGAGAAGTTCCATAAAGAAAACTTCCATAGAGGAGCGCCTGGGTGGTTCAATCCATTATGCGTCTGCCTTTGGCTCAGGTCATGATCCCAGGGTCCTGGAATCAATTCCCACCTCCGGCTCCCTGCTCAGCGGGGAGCCTGCATCCCCCTCTGCCACCTGTGCTCTCTCGCTCAAATAAATAAAATCTTAAAAAAAAAAAATTCCATAGAGTCATGAAAAAACTAGGGATGGAGTGATTGATGGTGGAGGAAAGCCTTCCCAAGGCACAGACTATAGGAAGTTAAGGCAGGGTGGGGGTGGGGTGGGAGTGGGTGGAGTGCATTCCAGAAGGAAAGGAACCACAGGTGCAAAGCCCTGAGGTAGGAGCATGCTTGGCATTTTGGAAGTTGGTTCTTCTGAGGAATAAATGACTCAAACTTTAAAGCACTTAGGGTGATGTCAAGCACCTAATCCGCCCCCAGAACATGGGAGCTCCTGTTTTAAAGTCTGTTACTAAAAAGAAAGGGTTGGGGAGAGAGTAAGGTGCTTGAGAAGTGAGCGCTGTGATTAATTTTTTTTTCATTATTATTCTTAGCATGATCATCGTCATCATCAGTATGCAAGATGTTTTTACTGGCTTAGGTTTTCTGGTTTAGGAGCCCCAAGGAGGGTGTTGCTTCTCATCTCAACAGTTTCTTTTGAGTTTATTCATTCCACACACTTCATCTCAAACCTACCAAGTGTCAGGCCCCGTGGTAGGCTCTGGGAATTCCTCAGTGAACCCTACAAAACTCCTGGCCCTCCTGGAGTGGGCGGCGGGGGGGGGAACTAAGATAAATGAATAAAGTCTAGAATGTTAAGGAAATGCCATGAGAAAGATAAAGCGTGGGATAGAGAGTGCTCATAGGCCTGTGTGTTGGGGGTCTCGGTACCCCATCCAGCCTGGCTTGAAACTCCCGTATCCCCGACATCAGCCTTTTCTCCCTCACCAGCAGCCCCCAACCAGGCCCTGCCACTTCTCCCCACTTCTCCCCACCCCTGCCCTGTAGTCCAGGCCCCTCTCTGCCCCTGTACCAGCCTCCTCCCTCATCTCTCAGCTCGTTTCACCTGTCATATCTTCATTGTGTCCACATCGATTAATCCTTCGGATTTTGGCTCAAATGCCCCTTCCTCTGGGAAGCCTTCCCTGGGCGCCACTCCAAGTCAGGTGGCATTGTGACGTTCTTGCAGGCCCCTCCCATTTGTCCTTGGGAGCCCTATCATACCCAAGTATGTATCTGAATTATAGGTCCCTTTGATTCACATTCGCCCCCCGCCCCCAGACTGTGCACCGTGTGGGCTAGGACCAGGTCTGTGTTGATCACCACATAGTAGGTCCTCTGCACACAGTAGGTCCTCAGCGTGGGTTTGTTGAAGTGGACGCAGCCCCCCTGCTGTGGAAGGCTGGAGTGGGGACTGGGATTTGTAATAATAACAGCACCTACCACAAATGAATGTTTCCTGCACACACTCATGGGCTTCACACTCCCGATTTCATTTGATCCTCCTACTTGACCCGCAGAGGTCAGCACAATCCTCCCCGATTTGTAGGCTTTGGAGCCTGAGAAACCAAGGCTTTGATGGACAGGAGCGCTTGCTCTCAAGTGCCAGAGTCAGGAATGTAACCAGGTCTCCCACCTCCAGAGCCTGCGCGCTGTAAACTCTGGCCCGCATTTCTCAGCGCCCCTTCCCTGGCACTCTCTGGGAGGATTTTTTTTTTTTTTAAAGATTTTATTTATTTATTTGACAGAGAGAGACACAGCGAGAGAGGGAACACAAGCGGGGGGAGTGGGAGAGGGAGAAGCAGGCCTCCCGCCGAGGAGGGAGCCCAATGTGGGGCTCGATCCCAGGACCCCAGGATCATGACCTGAGCCGAAGGCAGACGCTTAATGACTGAGCCGCCCAGGCGCCCCTCTGGGAGGATTTTAATGGGTTTCTGTGGTCAAGCAAGTGTGGGAAATGCTGGGTTACTTAGCTGTGCTCACTATGGGCTTTCAAAGCACACGAACGTGCCCGGGACCCAGCTGCCACTGGGATTCCCGTGCTGGGGTCCTACCCTGGAGCTCCCCAGTGCTTCCCAGGTGCAGCCAGGGGTGAGGTCTGCCGTGGGTCCCCCATGTGCCTGCCACTTGGAAGCCCCATTTTCAGGGCCGTATCAGGAGAACTGCTGTTTGGGGCACCTGGGGGGCTCAGTCGGTTGAGCATCTGCCTTCAGCTCAGGTTATGATCCATGATCCCAGGGTCCTGGGATTGAGCCCCGAGCCCCAAATTAGCAGGGAGCCTCTTCTGCCTCTTCATCTCCCCCCTCCCCCACAAACTCATGCTCTCTCTCTCAAATAAAATCTTTTTTAAAAAAGAGAGAACTGGGGCACCTGGGTGGCTCAGTTGGTTAGGCGACTGCCTTCAGCTCAGGTCATGATCCTGGAGTCCCAGGATCGAGTCCCACGTCGGGCTCCCTGCTCAGCAGGGAGTCTGCTTCTCCCTCTGACCCTCCCTCCTCTCATGCTCTCTCTCATTCTCTCTCTCAAATAAATAAATAAAATCTTAAAAAAAAAAAAAAGAGAGCGAACTGCTGTTTGCTCAGCCCTGTCTCTTCCACTCCTGCCCCCTCCTCTCTCTTCCTCTTTCTGTTCCTTCTCTTTGGTCCAACAGGTATCCTGTCTGAACCAAATGCAGGCCTCCTGTTGGGGACTTATGGTATCCCCAGCACGGTATTCTGTCAGACTGAGTCCTCAGAACGACCTTGCAAAGTAGACATTACCACCCCATTTTACAGAGGACGAACTGAGGCACCAGGGTGGGGGGGCTTTCCCTGGGCTGCACGGGCAGAAATCAGAGGGGAATCGGGACTCAGGCTTCGGGCTCCAGAGCTTGTCTGTGGCTTCAGGTCTGTCCCTCCCACCAGCTGCCAAGTTCCTTGAGCACAGGGATGGTGGGCTCGTTCCTCTGTCCCCAGAGCACACGTGCCCAGGAGTTTTGGAGGTTTCCATTTCCTGCCTGGTGTGGTGGTCATCTGGGGCTATTGAATGGATTTTTCTGGACGGTTACAGGTGGAGTGGAAGACTAGCCAGAGGAGCCAGGAGGGCAAAGGGCCTTTGTTATCAGAGCTGGAAAAGCCCAGGAAGGAGGAGGTGCCTGTCATTTGAGCACCTCAGCAGCTTTGAAGATAAGGAAAGCCGGGGGGCAAAGGAGTTAACTCTGCAGAGCAGAGAGCATCAGTCCCCTACTCTGGGAGCTCTGACAGGTGGCCCAGGAGCAGCCCTGCTGGGCCAGACCTTCCGCCACCCAGGCCCGGCCAGTGCCCGTGCCAGCCTGGGCAGCTATCAGATGCAGCCCCTGCCCTCAGCAAGAACCTGGGAACCCCCCCCATTCCTGGCAGAGTGGACCCCCAGGGACAGAGCCCTGGAGGGGGCACCATGCACTCGAGGCCAGGGAGCTAGCGGTGGGGGCTAGGGCTCCGTCCTGAGAGCAGTGGGAGCCATAGAAGGTTTAAGCTGAGGTGTGCTGGGTGCAGATCTACTTTTTAGAAAGGCTTCTCAGGCCACGTGAATGAGCCCGAACGGACACGCAGCCGGGGCCCAGTGCACAGGCAGGCGCTCAGCCTGGGGTGGGAGGAATTAGGCCTGTGGGGGCTTTGGGAGTGTTTGGGGGGGGGAAGGTGGGGTCTGGGGGTGTCTGGGACCACTTGGGTGGATGCGAGAGGTGAGTTCAGGGCCACAGGGTGGGAGGTGAGCTCATTCTTACTTACCCATGCACCTAGGGGAGCGAGGACGTCACCTCTCCCCGTGCTCCTCTTAAGGCAGGAACCCCGGCAGCTTGTCCCCCAGGTCCCCCAGCAGGGCCTGCACAGATCACTGAGGGCCAGGGCAGCAGAAGAGATGGGAAGGAGCCTGGCACGGGGCCTCTGCCCACTCCCCGCCTTCGGTCCATGATGTTCTCTGCGAGTCCAGGGCTCAGGATGCACGGGCTGGTGGGGAGGCTCCGCTCGGATCGCTTGTTTCCCCATCCTCCTCCTCGGCGCTCGGTGGCGCTTTTCCGTCCGAATACTTGAACCTTCCTGCAGCGGAGCACCCTCTTCTCTTACTGTGTCTGCGATCTTTCTTCCACATGGTTCCAGTGCGTCTTCTTGGCTCTCGGATGAACACTGGACTGTCTGGGTCCCTTCCGTGTGACTTACAACTTCTCGGCCAGTTTTTTCTACCTCGTGGGTTTTCCTTGACAGCCTAGGAGGCTTCATCCCCCTTACAGATGTGTCTGTCCGTCAGCTCCCTTTGTTATTTTCGCTACCATACTTCCCATTTCCTAGGGCTGCCCCTCTGGCTGCCCCTTCCTCCCAGCTCCTGTGCTGTTGGGGGGACGCTAGGAGGGCTTTCTCAAAGAGGCTCCCCTCTGTTCCTGCATGATCTTGTTTCCTCTCAGTGGGCTGTTGTGAACTCATCTGAGGTGGGGGGCGGGTGCCAGGAGCCCAGAACTGCTCTGGCTCTGGCTCTGGGCTGGGCCGGGAGGATGAGAGCCCCCGCCCAGGCTTTTGTAAGAATAACAAACCTCTAATCCATGAAGAGCTTTTGTAGGGAACGGGGGAGGCAGGTGGTGATAGAGCCAGGAGGCTTCTGCTCCCCTTCCTCCTCCACCCTCTTCCTCTGTCACCTGCTCATCCTCGGCCCCTGCCTTGCACGTCTGTTGTTCCCGTACCCCACCGCCCCGATCTTTCCAGTCCCGCACATACGTCACTGGCCTCCAGCTCGGGCTGAGTCCGGCGGTGCCACCAGCTGGGGAGGGGCTGTTGCCCAGTGCGGGTCACACCACCGCTGTGAGGTAGGGCCAGCCGTCAGGCCCATTTCACACACGGGGAAACTGAGGCCTGGGGCTATGAGATAGCTTGCCCAAGGTCAGTAAGCAGCGGAGCCAGGCCTTGAACCCAGGCAGTCTGAAGTTCACTGAAGGGAGACCTTTCCAGAACGTTCCCCCCACCCCCACCCTGGGGCTCCCTGGCCTGGCTGAGGACCCTGCTGACTCCTGGGCTCTCCGCCCTCAGGGCCGCTGTCCTGGCTATGACCCGGGCTTGGGGTGCTGCCCCACTCCCTTCCCTGCTTCGCTCCTCTCCCTTCACGCTTGGCCCCAGGGGAGCACTCAGAGCGTGGCTTTTCTCCCGGCCATGTCCCCGATGTCCCCGCCTGGGCTGAAGCCGCCAACAGCTCCATTAGTTCCTGCACGGTCGGGGCAGGGACTGGCGCACCCTCTCCCACGGCACCCCCCTCAGCCTGGTCTACGGGCACCATCCCCCCGCCTCATGGCCGGAGCTGCACCCCCCCAATCCCGCTTCCTGCCTCCTTGCCTTGGCGTACAGCCTCTGCTGGGAGTTCCCTCCCCTTCCTGGCCTCCTCCTCTGAGAAGCACCCTGGGGACCCCTGCTCTGGGGGGAGCTACCCGGCTCCCCTCGCATATGGGTTGTCCATCACCTGCGCACCTGTGACCCCCTGCCCCCCACCCCCGGGCACAGTGGCCAGCCCCTAGAGGCCACCGGGAAACGTCTGTGGAATGAACGAGAGAGAGTCCCCACGCGCTGGGCAGGCCTCAGGGACACAGATGTGCGCGGTCAGAGTGGAGGCTGGCCCTGCCTCTTTAAGGCGCTCACCTCTGGAAGGGAGGGGACAGGGGAGCGCGGGGACCCTACCACCTGTCAGAGAAAGCTAGCCGAGGGTGTGGCAGGCGGCTTTCTAGGTGCTGAGCTAAGTCGGCCCATGGATCAGAGCCCCTCCTTCGTGGGGCTTTCCTTCCGCCTCCAGCTGGTCACCCAGGCTGACAAACGCAGAGGTGGTGAGTGACAGGGACAGTAACACTTGCTGAGCCGGCTGGGAGCACTTGGCCTGCATTTAATCCTCATAAGGATACAGGGAGGGAGGTAGCACGGCTAACACTGTCCTCTCTTTCCCCGGGAGGAGGCCGGGGCTCGGGGCCCGTGTCCCCCTCACTGTCTCTCCCACCTGAGCTCATCTCCGCAAGCCTTAGTCATCAGCTGTGCCCGAGGACACCAGAGGCGTGTGCTGACCGACGGACCAGAGGGCTGGCCAGCGCCAGCCAGCAGGAAGCCGTGTCATCACCAGGTCCGGTTCCCGCAGGAGGAGCACGGAACGGTGGGCAAGGCCCGAGGAGCCAGGGCGGCCAGGCAGAGAAGAAGGCCACCTTGCTCGAGGACACGGGCAACCCGTGCTCGGGCCTCCCTACTCCCAGCACTTCCCCTCCCCGCAAGGTGGGCCACAGCCCTGGCCGCCCCACTGAAGGCCGGGACAGCCGGGGGTGTCATCCTGACCACCGCCGCCCCCCTGCCCCCCCCCAGCCATCAAGGCTTGGCAGCCAGCCCTGCCCAGGTTTGCAAGCCGGCCCCCCCGTCCCCTCGCTCCTCCAGGCCCCGGGTTCCGGGTGTGAAATAAAACCTGCCTTACAGGGTTGTTAAAGTTAAATAGGAGGTGCGTAGAAAGCACCCGGCGCACGGTGCGCGCTCGGATCCCCACTGCTCACTCCGATCGGCAGCCGCGCGGCCCCCTTATGCCGAGGCCGGTGCTGGCTGCTGAAGGTCAGCTCGGGGCCCTGCTCCACGGATGGCTCAGGCTGGGAACGAGCACCCGACCCGGGCCACGGCAGGGGGGGAAGGGAGGCGTCCGGGCGTGGCCACAGGGGGCCGTGAGTGAGCCGAGGGGCCCCTCTCCTGGAGGAGCAGGGCGCCTCACTCCATACGCGCTGTCCTGGTAGTTCGATGCCTGCCTCGCTCCGTTCTCTTCAGGCCCCCCCCCCCCCCCCGAAGAATTACATACAGGCCGACTCTCCTCGGGCCTTGCCATCAGCACCGCAGGCCCGTGCCCGGACACCACGTGCATCCCCGTGCCTCTGCCCCTCCTGCCGTGGGACCCTGGCCTGCCTTCCCCGAGCCCCCGAGCGGGTATCTCCCGGCCCGAGCCCCCGTGGGGCCCTCCCCGGCTGATGTTTTAAGGCATGACGACCACAGCTGATTGTTACAGCCTCCTGCCGGCTGGTCCAGGAGGGTGGGCCCTGCGGCCGCATGCCCACTGCCACACGAGCCCTTCGGCCAGTCACCTGGAGCCCCTGCCTGGGGTGATGAGCGTGCTGCCTACCCGCACAGAGCTGGAAACGCTCGCGACAAGTGACGGGTGGTCTCAGGAAGGAGCTGACAGGCAGGCTGAGGCCGAGCCTGGGGAACACCCCCATTTTTCCCGAGGCAAGGGGGTGCCGGTCTCAAGAGCCCACGGCACCTGAAGGCATCCGAAGGCCTGAACCTGCCCTGGAAGGCGCTCCCTCCTGGCTCTCCTCAGCCCCGAGCAGGCAGGGATGGGCACGTTGGTCTTAGAGTACCCTCTGCGGCTGCTATCCCAGGTGGCTCCCAGGTGGAGGTGGCTGCGGGCCCCTGAACCTCTCTTCCCTGACCTTTTAGGGACAGAAGATGAGCCTGTGTGTCCTGGAGGGCATGGGCTTCCGTGTGGGCCAGGCCCTGGGTGAGAGGTGAGAGCTGATGCTTGCTGCCCTTCCCCTGCCCTGGCTGGCTGGAGGCAGGCAGGAGCTGAGGTCAGGTCCCTGCCTGGGTTGTGTTGCTCTAGAGAGGAGCCCAGCCTGGATTCCTCCCTCTTCCTTACCCTGGGCTCCCCATCCCGGCCCCTCCCGGCCCCACAGCGTCGGCCGGGCCCAAGCGGCTGCCACTACCCCCCAGGCTGCCCCAGGAGACACTGGCCTTCAGAGAGGAGCTGGACATCCTCAAGTTCCTGTGCAAAGACCTGTGGGTGGCCGTGTTCCAGAAGCAGATGGACAGCCTCCGCACCAATCACCAGGTGTGTTGTGTGCGCCTGGGGCCCAGCTTCCCGACTCCAGGTGGACACTGAAGCCAAGAGGACGCAGGAGGAGAGCCCCTCGGGTGGGAGGGTGCAGCGGCCCGGCCACTGCTGGCTGGGGGGGAGTGGGGCGGCCCTGAGCTCGACGGCAAGAGCCAGGTTCCCCGACTGGCAACACGGCCCCTCTCTGGGCCTCTGCCCAATCCTCTGAAGGGAGCCAGGAGGCCGCAATGGGCAGGGCGGGGGTGGTGGTGGTTACAGCTATTTCCAGAATGTCCACAAGCTTCCCAAGATGGGGCCCCAGGGTGAGCAGTAGGCTGTCCCATGGTCGGCAGCACCTCTCCTTGGCGTGACAGCGGAGTCCCCACTAGGTGCCCATGCTTTGCCCGGCCTGGCCTGCAGCTTCTCACCACAGCCCCGGGAGGAAGGGCCTGTGTGGCTGTTTACTTCGGGAGCCAGGCCGCTAGAGGGGTTAGGACCAGCACACCCCGTGGGTGGATCCTCGGCCCAGCTTGGGAAGGCCCTGGGCCCTTCTGGAGCTCTGAAGGATGGGGCCCATGACGACAGGGGTTCTGAGGCCCGGGTCCTTCCAGACCGCAGCCCAATGGGGCAAGGGGCGCTAGGTCCTGGTCTTCCGTCCCCCACTACCAATGCACAGGTGCCCCCCCAGCCCCTACTGGGCTCTTCTCTGTCCCTAGGGGACCTACGTCCTGCAGGACAACAGCTTCCCTCTCCTCATCCGGATGGCCTCGGGCCTGCAGTATCTGGAGGAAGCACCCAAGGTAGGGAAGGTGCTTGGACTTGACCTCCCCCTATTTCCTCAGCCCCCACCCCAAGGTGGCCTCCCCTCAAGCTGAGGGGCTGGCCCAGGACCCAGGGGAGGAGTTGCCCCCACTGTGTGTGGAGCCCTGGGCCTGGGTGTGGGCCTCCCTGCTTCCCTGGGTGACGTGTGCCCCGCCCCTCCCCGTCCCCAGTTCCTGGCCTTCACCTGCGGCCTCCTGCGAGGCGCCCTCTGCATCCTGGGCATCAAGAGCCTGGTCACCGCCTCCGTGGCATCCCTGCCCACCTGTGAGTCGTGGGGGAGGGGGCCCTCCCCATCCCTCAGGTGTGGTGGGGCTCCAGAGTCCTATCCCTGCTCCCATGGCTCTGGGAGGCGGGGCCGGGCTGCTGAGCCCCACTGACAGATGGGGAAGTTGAGGCCCCGAGAGCTTAAGTCACGTGCCCAGGCTCTGTGGTGCGCCCCCACCCCCAGCCTGCTTCCCTAGGTTGTGCCGTCCGGAGCGGAGAGCTGCCGACAGACCACGCGCTGGTCTAGTGGTTGTGAACGTTATTATGGGTGGACGTGATAGAAGTCAGCCTGCTTGGTGCTCGATGGGGGTCCCCAAAGGGCAGCCAGGGCCTGTGGATTGCAGCCTGCCTGATGGGGTGTCCTCCTGACCCCCAGGGCCCTCCATCAGATGAGCTGAAGCTTCACGCCTCCCTGGGGCCAGCCTGCCCTCTGCTGTCTGCCCCCCCCCCAGGTGTTTGTCCCTCTGCCGGTCCCCCAGGCCTACTCATGGCAGGGGGACCTGAGGCCAAGTGGGCAGGACCTGAGCAACACATGCCACAGAAGCCCGTGCTGGCCCCTCCTTAGCAGCCTGCATGCTTGACCTTCATGCTCCTAGTCACCCACACGGCGCTGGGATGCGGGTCAGGTGGGCGGGGAGCAGCATCCCCTCCGACCAGCCCAAGGCCACCCAGTCTGCTGGTGCAGGGCAGGGAGGCGCATCTCTGAGCTCTGCAGGTGCTTTCTGCCTCGCCCCTCAGATCCCAACCTCTAGCTAAAGCCTGCTCTTCTCTTCCAGGTAAGTTCCAGGTGGTGATTCAGAAAACCTGAGGAGCCCCAGGCCCTCACCCCCCGCTGAGCCTCATGGCCACCGCAGGCCCAGGGACCTCGGAGCACCGCTTTTGGGGGTGGCTGGAGGGCTCTTGTTGGGGACCGCGGGCTCTGTGGGTGATGGACAAGAGGGGGGGTGCAGGGGTCCAACCGCTTTAGGGCATCCCCAAGTGGGTGTCACAGGGAGGTTGGGGTGTCCTAGGAATGAGGCGGCCCAAGTTGGGGCCAGTGTGAAAGGATCCCTGCAGCAGACTCCTCCCTCTGCATGGCGGATACCCAATAAAGGTTCTGTATGTGCAGCCAGAATTAAAGTGGAAGGTGGGGGGGGTCACCCTGAGTGCGGAGGGGGAAGGGGCCTCTGTCACAGGTCCTGCGGGGGTGGGGAGAGCAGAGCCCCCTGCGTGCCTCCCCACTGCTCATTTCCTCCCCCTGCAGGCCCCTTGCGTCTCCAGCCCCATGGCCCGAGCCCTGGTGCTTTACCACCTCCTGCCTGCACACCTGGCGGGGGAGGGTGGCCCCGGGCACTGGCATCCCTAGCAGCCTCAACAAGTCTGGGGCTGTCCTTCCCCTGGTGGGGCGCACCGAGTGGCCCTCTCCCTAGGGAGCAGGACTGGGGCCACCCAGAGCGTGGGCAGGGGCAGGCCTGGGGCTGCCAGGCCCGAGGATGGACAGAGAGGGGGAAACAGGCCAGACTCCCTCATTTCCACCCCCCCCCCAACACACCTGAGGGAGCTGGCGGATGGAAGTCCCACCCAGAACAACAGCCCAGCTGGCCTGCCCCTGGGCTGTGTGGCCTCCCTGCTCTCCTGCTTCCCCCTCCCCCTGCCACCACCTCCCTTCCCTTTACATTCATAGCACCCGAGGGGACCCCCGCCTCAGAGCTGTGAACTGAGGCTGGGGTGAGACCCAAAGGGGAGGAGACAGGGTCTCCTTGCTCAAAACCCCACCTCTACAGAGTTCTGTGAAGACAGCCCGTCTGGCCCCTGCTTTGGCCTGCCCACTCCCAGCCCGGAAAGCTGCGCTCCACATTCTCTGGCCTTTGCACAAACCAGTCCCCGCCTGGGCCGCCCCCGCCCACTCCCCAGACTCCTGCCCCTTCTGGGGCATCCAGCAGCCACTCGGCTTCTGCTGGCCAGTGCCCCCCTCTGTCTGTGCCCCCAGCCCCGGGAGGACCCCTAGACAGCTTCTTCCTGCCCTGTGGTGTTTTCTTATATTCCAACGCACTTCTTCTTGAGTCCCTCTGGATCCCTTCGCCCAGTACAGAGCCTGGCAGACGTTTCCCTAAATGAACTGGTTATTCAGCTAAACTGTGTGTGCAGGTGGGCAGGAGGCGCAGAGGGTTGGCTCCATCCTGCCCTCAAGAAGCTCCTGAGCGCATCCTGGAGGTTCCCCCACACACTCACCCCCCACTCAAACATACTAGCTCTGCCCCCCAGTTGACTGGACTGCTGCCGGGGCTGGGGGGTGGGCAGAGTCCCCAATTAGTGGAGGACAGGGAGGAAGCCTCCCCAGGAAAAGCAGCTTGAAGACCTGGGGAGGAGAGACGGGACTGGCCCCCAGCGGCCGGAAGGATGCTTGGCTCTGGCTACAGGGGGCAGGGTCTGGTCACCCAGGCAGAACCCCTAGAGGGGTGTCCTGCTGGACCAGATGGGGTCCCTTCTCTCTTGTCCTGAACCCCCTTGTCCCGGGCACTGTTTGGTGGTAGTCTCCCCCATCCCCACCAGGTCCCCCATCTACCCTGGGCAGTGACTCTTTGCCCCATCGTGCCAGCAGCTGAAGGGACACGGGGGCCTGGAGAGCAGAGCCCTCTCCACCTCCCCACCCCCGCACAACTGAAAGCCCCTCTTGCTCAGCCCGGCCCCTGCTCTCACCTCTCCGAGAACAATGTGCAAAGCATCCAGCAGGCAGGAGGCAGAGCCTCAGCAAGCCTGCAGCCCCTGCAAACCCCTGCTTCCAGAAGCCCCGCTCTGCTTCCACGTGACCTGGGGCAAGGAGCTTCAGCTCTCTGGGCCTCAGTTTCCTCATCTGTAACGTGGGCGTCACAGCCGCCCTGCTGGGCTCTGGTGAGGAAGGGGCTCACTGTGGGAGAAGTGCATGAACCGTATGTGGTTCCTGGTAAGCCTTCATCTGCGTGTTGTCGTCCTTCTATGAGAAGCATCTAGAGTAGCTTGGTAAATGGGTCAGTCCGTGCCCGGCACACGTTAGCTGCGGTCATTCCTAAGTGCCTGGCTCTGTGCTCAGCGGACTCCTGACAACTGCGGGACGGTCTGTCCCTGGTCCACTCAGCAATGAGGAAGCCAAGGCTCAGAGAGGTGAAGTCACTTGCCTGAGGTCACACAGCTGGGCCCTTGAGGAACTGGCATCCGAACCTGGGATTATCCTCTCTGGACTCTTAATCCCTGCGCCAGCTTCCCAGCCCCCAGTCCCGTGGATCCCCCCAGGAGCGCCCGGCAGGTGGAGCCCCAGGCGGCACGGTGGCTGGCCACCTCCCTCCCTTACCCGGGGTACCACGCCCGGGGGCAGCCCCCAGAGTGGGGAGCGAGCGGGCAGGGCGGGCGCTCCGGGGGAAGGGGCGGGGACAGGGCGGGCAAACCGGTCGGGTGGCTGGCCCCGGGCTCGGGGCCTCTCTCCAGTGGGGCCAGCACAGCAGCTCGGCAGGGCAGGGAGCTGGGGCTGAAGGGTTGCCATAAGGTAGGTACGGAGGACCCCAGGCGAGGGGCGGGTGGGCAGGGGCCAGGCGCCAGGCCCCAACCCTCTCTGAGCCCCAACTCACCCCCTTTTCTCTGCCCCCCCACTTCGCCTGCCTCCCCCCCACACACCCAGCATCCTTCCCTCACTTCTGCTTTTGGCTCTTCTCATTTTACACCTGTGCACCCCATCTCGCCCTGAGTTTGCTGAGCCTCTTCCCCAGTTGGACCACCCTGATTGAATGTGCACCCCCAGAATTCCTCTCCCCGCTCCTGCCCTTGTTCGGGCCCTAGATGTACCAGCCCTGAAATTTCAGTCACTTGGCGGCGGTGGCTTGGGGCTCCCAGCTCTCCCCGCGCTGGTTACACATCCCTTCCCACAGCGCCAGCCCGCGCCTCCGGCGCCAGCCCGCGCCTCCCACAGCATGCACCCCCAATACCTAGTGCTCCCTGAAGTTTACTCAGCCACCCCCGGGCTCTTGTGTTTCCCTAGCCCATATCTGCTCAGCAACTCCATCGTCCTAGCCTCTTGGAAACTCCCAGGGGCTCCCAAACACCCGGTCACCAACTTTGGAAATCTCACGTACCCCAAATTAGCCCTTAGCGCCCCGGTAACCATTCTCCATTCTCCCTCGTCTAGCTGTCCTTCCCCGGTCCTGACCACTCACTTTTACTCTGAAGGGCACTGCCACCCCAGCTGGCAACGTGAGACCCCAACATCAGGGACGGGGTCTCTCACCTGTCCCAGGTCACATCCCGGGGGTGGGCTCTTCTGGCTGGCACCCAAGGGAGCCGGGCACTGAGCCCACCCTCGCCCTCCCTTGGAGCAGGACCCCCGGCGTGATGCACAAATACTACACCCTCCGCTTCGCCGAGGGCGCCCTGCCCCTTCGGACCTCCGCCGAGCGCTACTTCTTGGACCCAGAGTTGGGGCAGCAAAAAGGTAGGGGTTCAGTTTGGGGGGTCCTGGCAGGGAGGTGGTCTGTGAGTCGGGGGGCTGCTGAGTGGATGGTTGTTGAGCAGAAGGGGAACGTCAGGCCCCAGGGGAGAGGAGCTCCCAGCACTCCCCACAGAGGCTTCCACATGAAGGGGTCATGGTGCGGGGGGCAGAGGCCCTGGGGAGCCCGAGAGTGGGAGCCCAGGATGGGGATGTCAGCAGGGGGCCCACCCAGCCTACCCCTTCCCCCAGCATGGGTAGAATTCCCCCACCCCAAATCGCCAGGCCTGTGAGGACTTCACCCCAACCTGGGGGGAGCAGTGTGGAGAGAGAGCAAGCTCCCCCCACCACCAAGTGTGTATGAGTGGGGGGATAGCTTCCAGGGTGGTGGTGACCACAGGTGCTCCTGCTGGGGGGTGGGGGTGGGGACAGTTACCGCCCATCGGGCCAATTCAGCCTCTTGAGGCCTGTGCCTCCCAGGGCAGCCCCCTTCCCCCCAGCCTTGCCCGATTCTGGGTACGAGGCCCACGCCCTTCTCAGTCCCCACCCTGTCCCCTCTCCATGGTCACCTCCCATCACTCCAGCCTCCTCTGGACCAACCAGGCCGGTTCCTGATGGGCTCCTTTCTGCCCCCCTCAACCCCAGGGACGCCCCCAACCCCAGGGACACCCCCCCCCAGGGACTCCAAGGCATTGTCCCCACTCCAGCCCGTCGCCTGGCTAAGCCCAGGCCTCCGCACCTCTCCGCCCCCCAACAGGCGAGCACGGAGACTGCCCCCTGCCACATCCCCTCCTCATTTTCTCTGATTTCTCCGGGGTCTCCACTTGAAGACCAGACCTGGTTCCTGCCAGTGCCCCCCGCAGGGGTCAGGGACCCAGGCCCAGTCACCCCCACTTCCTTCCTTCCAGGATGCTGTCACCAGTGGTGCCATGACCCAGCGGCCCTTCGAGCCCTCGGGCCCTGTTGGCTGCCCTCACAGGTGTGCTGGCAGCTGGCCTACCAAAGCCACCAGGGGGGTGTCAGCGGCTGCCGCCGGGGCCCCCAGCCCCTCATCTTGCAGCAGCGGCGGCAGCCCCAGCCCCCGCCTCCCAGCCCCCTGCGGCAGCGGCTCTGCTCCGTTCCAGGGGCCCGGAAGGGGCCACCTGCAACCGCTGCTGCCCCCAGGCAGCTGGCCAGCGCCTCCCAGCCGCCCCCCGAGCCCAGCATCTCACCCACCGCCGCACCTGCCACGGCCAGCAGCCGCCCCGCCCCGCGCTCCGCAGCCGGCGCCCTCCCGGAGCCCAGCAGGCCCCGGGCCGCCCACCCCCTGCTTGCCCCAGCAGCCGGCGGCTCCTTCACCTACAGCTCCGGTGCTCACCCAGCCTTCCTGCGGGCTCTGTCCCTGCTGCCTCCCCCCCCCGGGCCCCTGGCCCCTCGGCTCCTCGCTCACTCCTTGCTCACTCTGCTCCCTGTCTGGGAGGGTGCTCAGCCCTGACCCTGGGTGCCCCCCCCACCCCGGGCAGCCACCTCTGCTTCACCTGTTGCTTCACCTGTCCACAGCTGCCGGGCCAGGCCTGTCCTTGGTGCCTCGTCCCTGGCTAGTGGGGGGGGGGGGGGCGGGGGGCGGGGGGGGGGGGAGCTGGGCCCTGGCTCGCTCTCTCTCTGCTGACAGCCTGGCTCTGCTTTCTCTCTTCCCGGCCCTCCCTGCCCCGCACCCCCAGCCCAGGGGCCACAGAGAACCTGGGCCAAGAGGGTGACAGGCAGCACCTTGCTGGCCAGCTCTGGTGTGGGAGAGGGGCAGCGGTAGGGGAGCGGCCTGGGGGCTGGAGAGAACAGTGCGGCAAGGGGAGGGAATCCCTTCACTCATTCACTCATTCGTTCCTTTAGCCGTCCATCCTGTGACTAGGTACTGGATGCACACCGTTCTGTTCGGGGGAGGGGGTGGAGGCTGCAGGGAGCAGGGCAGAGACTGCTGCCCCCACAGAGCTCCCGGCGATGGGGGGTGGGTACAGGAAGCCATATAAGGCGAGTTTCAGTGTGTCACCCAGTGATAACCACGTTGGGGGGAAACAAGGCAGGCAGAGGAGGTAAGGAAGCAGCATCAGGGTTTGCAAATAGGGTCATCAATGAGGCGAGCCTCCGTTAGGGCAACATCTGAGCTCAGTAAGTGGCAGCAGGGTGGGCCTGCTCCCGGGGCCGTGACGAGGGCCATACCCTGGGGACCCTCGTGGCTGTGCTGAGGGCTGGGGCTTGGGCCCTGGGGCAGGCGGGAGCCACGAGGGACGGGAGCTGGCATGGGAGTGCGGGGAGAAGTCGGGGCAAGAGGTGCTAGTGGTGGGGGCGCGGGGACACACGGCGGGTTTCCGGGTCTGCCTTGAAAGCAGAGCAACCGCCGAGCAGGGACTCGGGCTCCAGGTCAGGCAGCCCCTCGTCCCTGCAGGCTCTGGGGCCCTGCCGCCCATGTCCCACCAGAGGCCCAGCGAGGTGAGGTCACCCGGCCACCAGGCAGAGTGGGGTCAGAGCTGCCTGGGCCACCCCCTTGGCTGACCTTACGGGGTCCTCCTGCTGCGGTCTGTGCCTCCAGGCCTGGGGCTGACCCTCCGGGAGGGAGGGATCCTGCAGCCCCCATACCCCCCGCCAGGCCCCTGGGGAAGGTGGGTGTGTTATCCCCACCACGCACCGGGAGGCTGGCCCAGGGCTGCCCACAGCTGAACCCTCCCTTTCTGGTGCCCCAACTCCAGTCCAAGAAGTAGCATTCGGTGGGGGCCCGTGGGGGGGGGGAGGGCCAGGACACCCTCAGCTGAGTGGACACTGTGATGCCAGGATTTGAACTTGAATCTGCTCCCTAAACGGTCATTCCAGACCATGGCATCGACCGAGGGCTCGCCCCGGGCCTGACCCTTTGGCATCCATGCTGCCTGGTGTCTCTGTAACCCGTCTTTGGAGGGAAGGACTGAGGCTCTCAACGGTCATGCAGAAAAGGTGGCACGGCCAGGCCCAAGAGGCCGTCTGCCTGGGCTCGGGGCAGGATGAGAGGCTGTGGGCATGGGGTCCTGGAGAGGGAGAGAGGTCAGGGTGAGGGATGGACAGGAAGCTGAGAGGAGCCTGGGATTGTCGGAACCCTTACGCGCTGGACCCAGGCTAGCAGAGCAGGCAGAAACTGACACGAGAAACTTCTAGAGCGTGCCAAGAGGTGTCTTAAGCTATCTGAGGGCCTCGAGTCCCAAGAAAGGCCCACGGGATTTTTCCGGGGCAACCACGGGCTGGTGGCTGAGCCTGGTGACCTAGGGCCTGGTCATCCCAAATCCCTTGGGCCTCTGTGCAGGGGGTCGGTGGAGAGTCTAGCCTCCTAGCCTTGACCTGGTGGATCTGGGGTCGGCTCCTCCTGGGGTGCTCAGAGGGGCACATTAGACCCTGGAGAAAGGGGTTGCATGCCTACTGCGCCAGAGACCTCCATCTGCAGGTTTGACATGAGTCACCTCAGGGAGTTGGGCAGAGGGATGCCGAGGAAGGGAGGAACTGAGGGCGGGCTCTCTGGAGGGCAGATGGGAGGAGGGTGGTGCTTGGCCAGCCTTACTGACTCAGTTTCGCCCCCCTTCCCCAACCTGGGCCCCCAGATACCCAGACAGAAGATGATGTCTACTGTACCTGCCTGGCCAAGACCCTCTGCCATGTGCCTGTCCCTGTGACCGTGGGTTTCTATGCCCCCTTTGGCTGCCGCCTGCACATGATGCTGGACAAGATCACTGGTGAGGCTCTGTGTGTGCTGGGGAGGGAGTGAGGGGAACGGAGCCCCTGGTCCCCGGTCCCCTGGTCCCTGTCCAGCCTCAGGCTTCCCCAAGCCCCACTCGCTCCTGAGGCCAGCTGGGCCCCAGTCTGGATGCCTGTAAGTCAGTATTAACCAGGTCCCTCCTGACGCCCACAGCCTCTGTCCCCGGGTCCCTGCTCATTCCCTCTCTGGCCTCTTGGCCAACAGTCTCATCCCCTCCCCTGCCAGATCCACTCCAAGGAATCTTTTGAAGATATAGCTCTGGTGGGGCGCCTGGGTGGCTCAGTTGGTTAAGCGTCTGACTCTTGATTTCAGCTCAGGTCATGATCGTGGGGTCATGGGATGGAGCCCCGCATTGGGCTCCCCGCTCAGCAGGGAGTCTGCTTGGGATTCTCTCTCTCCCTCTGCTCCTCCCCCTGATTTCTCTCTCAAATAAATACATCTTAAAAAAAAAAAAAAAGAAAAGATACAGATCTAGCCCTGTCCTTCCCCTGTTCAAAAAGCCTTCTGTGGCTCCCAGCACTCTAGGGAGAAAGCTCAGGTTCCTCACTGGCTCCTGTAGAGTCCCTCCTGTGCCCCCCAGACCCATCTCTTCTCAGCACAGACCCAGGGCCTGGCGCCCACAAGAGCCCTAACAGATAGAGGTTAACCGATCACGTGGGCCAAAACGCAGCCAGGATCCACAGCAGCTCGGACCTGGTTTTAGCCCTGCTCAGACCCCAGCCCCGACTGTGGCCAGCGGGGCTGGAGGCGGCTCACCTCCGTGCGCCCAGCCCTGGTGAGCACCTACTAAACAAGACTGCATCTGCCCCCTATGTTGTCACAGAGCGATAAACAGGGTCCCAGGAGGAGAAAACATGCGGTTATGGAGAAAACATGCGGTTATAGAGAAAAAGGAAAGAGCATTCGGGAGCTCCTCCGTGCTAGGTGACTCTGGCACATTCCCACTCATTCATTCACTGACCTCAATAGCAGATGGACCCTGCCCCCAACCTCTCATGATCCATCCTTCAGACATTCCCCCAGCCCTTCCTTGGTGTCCAGGGGACACAGGATGACCAAGACGACCAGAGCCCTGCCCTTCGTGCCCTCACAGGCCAGAGAGGCAGCCGGACCTGGCCCCAGAGAGTGATGACCCAACAGTGGGTAGGGTTGGGGTGTGGGAGCCCAGGAGGCACCTGACCCAGCCTGGGCATCAGGGAGGGCTTCCTGGAGGAGGAGACAGCCGAGCTGAGACCTGGAGGAGGAGGAGGAGCACTGAGCCAGGAAAATCAGACCGAGGCTGTGCCCCGCCGCCCAGCATTTCGCTTCCTCCGCACCCGGCACGCATTCTTTCCTTCCTCGTCCCTTCCCGTCCTCCCTCCCCTGGGAGCTCTGCTGCTTCTGCCCACCGCTGGCCCTCAGGCCGCTGCCCCTCCACGCGCCGCTGCGGGCCCGCGGCCCCCCGGCCCGCCGCTCACGGTCCGGCGCGCCCTCCCCGCCCCTTCCCTCCCCGCAGCGCTCATGCAGCAGGAGGCGGCGCAGCGCGAGGCTGAGGAGCTGCGGCGCGTGCAGTGGAAGCCGCGGCCCGTGCGCGGCTGGGGCTTCCTGCGGCTGCTGTGGTACCTGGTGTTCCTGCAGCCTGTCATCACCGAGCTGCACCTGCGCCGCAAGAACGTCCAGTTCCACTTCATCCGCTTCAGCGCCTGGCAGTACGCGGGCACGGACAAGCTGTGGGCCGGCCTGGTGACCACGCTGTGCGACGGCATCCGCCACCAGTACGGCGCGCTGCCCTTCAGCGTGTACTCGGTGCTGGGCAACAAGGCGGCCGCGACGCCGGGCTTCTGCCGGCGCGAGTGGCACTGCCGTTGCCGTGTGTGGCTGGCGCTGCTGGCGCTGCTGGCGGCGCTCAGCCTCGGCGTGGGCCTGCTCTACCTGTCGGTGGGCGCCCGCGCGCAGGGCCACGACGGGGCCAGCGGCAGCCTGCTGCGCGGGCTCGGCGGCGCGGCCACCACGCTGTCGGGCTCGGGGCTGCTCATGGCGGTGTACTCGGTGGGCAAGCACCTGTTCGTGAGCCAGCGCAAGAAGATCGAGCGGCTGGTGTCGCGCGAGAAGTTCGGCAGCCAGCTGGGCTTCATGTGCGAGGTGAAGAAGGAGGTGGAGCTGCTCACCGACTTCCTGTGCTTCCTGGAGATCTTCCAGCGGCGGCGGCTGCGCGTCGTGCTCGAGGTCACCGGGCTGGACACGTGCTACCCGGAGTGCGTGGTGGGCGTGCTCAACGCCATCAACACGCTGCTGTCCGACAGCCACGCGCCCTTCATCTTCATCCTGGTGGTGGACCCCAGCATCCTGGCCGCGTGCCTCGAGAGCGCCGGCTCCATGAAGGGCACGGCCGACAACGGCTACCTCTTCCTCAACCGCACCGTCACGCTGCCCTTCTCCGTGCCCATCATGGGCCGCCGCACCAAGCTGCAGTTCCTGCACGACGCCGTGCAGAGCCGCGACGACCTGCTCTACCGCGAGATGACGCGCAAGCTGCGGCCGGGCGGCGGCGGCGAGGGCGCGCAGCTGCTGGCGGTGGAGACGCGGGCGGGCGCCGAGCGCGCGCCGAGCCGCAGAGACGCCGAGGCGGCGCGCCGCATCCAGGAGGCGCTCTTCTGCCTGCACGACGAGCGCGACTGCCTCTACGAGTACGTGCCCGACAACGTGGTGTCCATGCGGCGCATCGTCAACACCGTGCCCATCACCGTGCGCCTGCTGCAGCAGCAGGACGGGGACTTTGCGGGCCCCACGCCGCGCCAGGCCGTGGCTTGGGTCGTGCTGGCCAACCAGTGGCCGTGCCGCCTCAGCTGGGTGCTGCAGTGCCTGGAGGACCGGCAGCAGGCGGGGGGCGCGCCCGAGGCCCGCGTGCGCCTCTGGAACGTGTTCTGCGACAACAGCCCCGAGCTGCACTCCATGACCAAGGAGTTGCAGAACGTGCTGGACTTGGACGGTGACCCCGAGCTTTTCGAGCGCTTCCTGGGCGCCGACTTCCCTTTCACCGTGGCCCAGGCGCAGAGCCTGCTGCGCTGCACTGTCAACCTGGACCACTCCATCCGCCGCCGCATGGGCCTCATCCGGGCGGTCAGGGCTCTCAAGCCGCCCAGCCCGCCCAAGTCCCCAGCCCACGACGCCCCCCACGCCGCCGACGGAGCCAGCCATGCCCCCGGGGCCCTCCAGTCCGGTCAGGGCGCTGGGCACGCCCCGGCGCATGCGGGCGAAGCCCACCAGCCCCGGGACTGGGCGCCCAGGGGCAAGTCACGACCCGTGGCCTGAGAACCCTTACAGCCTAGGTGGGCCTTGAAAGAGTACCCCGGGAGCAGCGGGAGAGGGAACCGCTGCTCCGTCTGCCCGGACGAGGGGGTGAGGGGTGCGACTGGGCCCAAGGCTGCAGTCCAGGTCTGCAGTGAGGCCTGTGGTGGCCACCCTCCCCCCCCACCCAGGTGAACCTGTGAGCCAGAGAGCTGTTGGCAGTGGCAGGGTACGGAGCCAGTGACCAGGTTAGAACCCCGGGTTCAAGTTCAATAAATGGAGATGTGAAAGCCCCCGTTGGTTTTTGCGTCCTGGGCTCCCTGGCTCAGCAGGGACTGGGAACCAGGCCTGCCCTATCCTGCCAAGCCCTGGCACCATCAGGGAGCCAGACAGCCTCAGCTGGCAGCCTCACTGCTGGCATCCCTGGTGCAGGAGTGGTTGCGGGGGCGGTGGGTGAGGCCACTGAGGCAGGGGAGGACGGATGTGCTGGGTTGACTCAGGCAACGGAGAGCGCCTAGGCCTCAGGGGATCCAGGTCCTTGTCCCCACGCCCTGCTGGCCCCTGCGCAGGCACGGAGCTGGCATTTCCGAGGGCGGTGTCCCATTGACCTCAGCAGGTTGCTCCACTCAAGGGGTGGCTCTGCCCTGGTGTAATGAATGAACGAGGGCTCGCTGGCACTCTGGCCACCTGGGGCAGGCAGCACGGCCTCCCCTGAACAAGTAACTGTCCACCCGATGATGAGGACTGGGGAGCTGAGCAGAGATGGGGTACCCATGGGACATACAGAATCGGAGCCTGTGCCAGGCCAGAGTGGCGGGGGGGGGGGGGGGGGAGGGTTCTTAACCACTTTCCCCTCCCACCCGTGTGACGCGGACCTAGGATGCCAGTGTCACCCCTCTGGGCACCTTTGGAGTTCTCACTGGTCAAGGAGCCACACACTCAGGCCCGTGGTGTGCCTGGTCCAGTCCAGTTGGGAGACAGGACCGACACTTAACCTACGCTCCCTGATAGATAGGCGTGATGAGAGCTCAAGGGCGTGACTTCTGAGGGGACAGACCCAGAGGGAGCCAAGAGCTCTGTGAAGTCACCCACGCTCAGGCCCTGGGGCCTGGTGGAGGTACTGACCTCACATTCCTTACTCCGAGGCTGGGCACAGCATCCCACCTCCACTGGCCAATGATGGATCCAGGTGGATCCAGGGCAGAGAGCCGGCCTGTGACTTCTGCTGGGGCAGCCAGCTTAGCTGCGTGGCTAAGCCGGTGAGACAAACCTACACCTGCCGGGTGAGGTTCTCCCAATGGCAGCAGGGAGCCTGCCCAAGAACGACGCCCCCCAGAGACACACGGGGACTGTGACAGGTCCGTGTCTGCAGGTGTGGGACTGGGGCCGATACGTCCCTTCCCTTCGGCCTCCCTTCAGCCAACCTGGCTCGGGCTTCCATTTCTCACCACCCCCGGTCCGGGCTGACACACGTTAGCAGCAGGAGTAGGCGCGAACTAACCTGCTGACGGGCTGGGAGCAGGCCTGTGGACCCCAGGCCCCAGGAAGGAGCTACAGCTCCCTGTTCAGTGGAGCCACGCGGTGGTCACTGTGGCCACCGTGTCTCTTAGACTCTGATGAAGTCTGAGTCCGACAGAGCTAGAGTTGGGATGTCCTGGAGTGGCTGGTGTAGCCGGGAAGGCTCACTGTTCCCTAGCACTCACGGTCCCCTCTGCGGGGTCCGTGGAGCTTTCCTGCTGGCGACTCGCACCTCGGGGAGGCCACGGGGCTGGTTCTCGCCAACAGGAAGGGAGCACCAGCGATGCACATCCCCTTCCCATCTTCGGTGAAGCAGGTCTGCCTTGTCCAGTCCCCCCCGCCCATCTGCCCACCAGATGCAGGGGCTCCTGAGGCCCTAAGGAGCGGCAGAGCCACAAGGGCGAGGCCTGGGCCCGCCTGTCACTTCGGGGAGAACAGCTGCCCGCTACCTAACCATCCACAAGCGTGGAAATAACATCTCCCATGTGGCACTGAGATCTTTACGACTGGGCACAGCGTCTAGCCCAGTAATAAAATGGATTCAGTGTGTCTTCACAACAAGCTCCAGGAATGTCTGGGTGGCTGAAGGCAACGAGGAGAAAATACTTGGCCGAAGGGATCCCCCCCTTGCGATCCCGGACTGATCCAGGATCCAGCTGGAAAATCAGGAGCACCACACAGTTGGTGCCTGGGGGTCCCCTGGGGCTGCTAGGACCAAGTCCCACAAGCTGGGTGGCTTAGCACAGAAATGTACTCTCCTGGTTCCCAGGCCCGAAGTCTGAAAATGTGTCTGTAGGGCCATGTACCCTCGGAAACGCGGAGCGTCTGGGGCCGCTGGGGGCAAAAGCTGGGGCCTATTCCCCCTGTGCCATGGGTGGTTCATCTCCATCACACCCTGGGAGCCTGGGCCTGAAGCTGGAAGATATTTTGGGGGTTGTTTCCCTCTGGAGAAACGGGACTGTGAACTGGAAGGTAAGGGAGATACAGGAGGGTGGACACGGCAAAAAAAAAGGGGGGGGGGCAGGGAGTGTTGTGGGAAATGTGGCTTTTGCCTCCCCGGCCTGCCCGCTTTCCTCTGGGGCACCCCTGGCACCAGCCCCACAGACGTCCCCGGGAGCTGGCTGGGCCCTGCCCTCCCTGCTCCCTGTGGCCACAGCTCCCGCAGGGGGCGCCCCCGATCGGCACAAGCAGAGGGCAGGCGAGTGTGGTGAACCCAGCTCTGGTTTATTAGAAAAGGTGTGAACAGAGTTGCACCGACAGGAGTAGCCCCTCCCCCGCCCACCCGTACCCCACACCCACGCCGCCCCCCGGGTTGTAGTGCCTCTCAGAGCGCAGCCTCAAGGGGCCTGGACAGCAGGGTCTCTAGAAGCCCGGCTGTTCCTCACCCCAGCTCCCTGATAGATTTATTGCACTTAAGAAAAAGAAAGCTCTGATCCTCTGCTCCCAGCCCCCCGCCCCCCCCAGCCCTGGCCCTCACGCTGCCTGGGGTTGCTCTACCAAGGTCCTCCACCACCACTCACCGCCCTCCCTCGTCATGCCTCCTGCCTGGCCCTGCACCCGGGGGGGGCCGGGGGGCCATCCCACCACCACCCAGGACTGCTGCCCTCCACAGGGCAAGCCTGGCCCAACAGGCCGTCTGGAAAAGGCGTCCAGCCTCGTGGCTGATGTCCTTGGAGAACTCCTCTCCCATCCCCCCAACCCAGAGCCTTCGAGTGCTGGACACAAAAATAGTGCTTAAGTCAGGGCGGGGAGGGCAGTCCCTGCGGCTCCTGCGCTCTGTGTAGTGTTGCTGTGGGGGGCAGGGGTCCCCAGAAAGGCCCCCCGCACCCCTGGTGGCCCAGGCCTCAGGAAGGCTGGGGGCGAGGGTGAGCAGATTCTCATGGCTCTGGCCTCAGCTCACCGAAGACTGACCGGAAAAAAGGAACTTGGGGAGAAGAGATTGGGGGAGGGCCTGTCAGAGCCAGGGGTGCTACTGCCGGACCCCAGAACCCCTGTCCTCTGACCCCGGCCCCCGCCTCACCTAAAGTGTCACAGTGTCTCCTGCCCAGATTCCTGACTGGCTTCCAGAAGCAGCTCCTCGAGCTCCTTGTCATTCTTGGAGCAGCTCAGTTCTGCAAGGGGACAAGGGGCGAGCAACCTCCAGTCAGGCAGGCGGGGATGGGGGGCCCCAGGCCATCCCCACCAGCCCTGCCCAAGTCTGGCCCTTAGAGCAGCACAGGGCCCGGGTACCACTGAGGCCATCGGATTCCAGTCAGCGCATCTCGCCTGCTCCGTCCCAGAGACCCAAGGGAAACGAGGTGGGGGCTGAGGACCAAGTCCTCGATCCTACCCCCTTCACAGGCCATTTTAAAGGAAACGCTGAAGCCCATCGAGGGGCAGGTGCCTACCCGGGCTCACAGCAGCACCCAGGGCCCGCTGTCACCCTGCCCCGGAGCCCCACTCACCGTGTTCCAGGCCACAGCTGCCCGCCTTGGCCTCAGGCCCCGGGGGAGGCTCTGGAGGCAGTGCGAGGGCGAACTCGGGCTTCAGGCCATTGGGCAGCGGTGGCCCTGGCTGAGGTGGCTCCAGCTGTGACTGAGGCTCCGACACCCCTGGGTCCGGAGTACCGATGGCCTCAGCTGGTGGCAGGGCAGGTGAGGTGGGCGGGGAGGATAAAGCAGGAGGAAGGGGGGAAGGGGGGGAAGAGGGGGAAGGAGGGGCGGGGGGCGCCGGGGGCTCTGCCCTCTCGGGCGGACTCTCAACCCGAGTCACCACAAACACTTTGTGGCCCCGGCCGGGGCTGGACACAGAAATACGCTGCTCAGTGGGGGAGGCGGGGCTGCCTGGGGGGCTCCTGTCCCCAGGGCCCAGGGAGTCCGAGGGGGGCACCAGGGCGGGGCAGGGGGCCTCGGCCCTCCCCCCATCCTCCTCCTCCCCACCCTCCTCCTCGGAGTCCGAGTCTGAGTCTGAGTGCGGCCGGGCACTGGGGCCGGGGGCCCCATTCTGCTGGGCCCTGGTGGCGGGCTCGTCCCCGGGCTCCTGGCCCCCGGGCTCCTGGCCGGGCTGCGGCTCGGTCACGGTGATCTCGGGCATGGAGGCGGAGAGCTGCAGCCGCTGCTCCTTCTCGTCCTGCTCGCGCGCCAGCATGAAGTTCTGCTTGCAGCCATTCTGGATCTCTGCGAGCAGCGCCTTTTGCGTCTCGATGAAGCTCTTCACCTGCAAGCGGAGCGGGCCTGGCTAGGGCTCTGCACAGCTGGTGCCCTCGGCGGACCCGGCAGTCGCCCTGGGCCAGCCTGCACCACCCTCCCGCCGCCGGAGGCCTCAGGGAAGAGCCCACTCAGCTCACCGCCTCCTTCTTGGGCTCACGGTCGAGGTCGAGGCGCAGCAGTGAGTGGTTCACCTTGAGGGCCAAGGACAGTGCCATGAGCCCGCCTGTCTTGATCTCGTTCTCCCGAAGGTCCAGTCTCAGGAGGCGGGGGCTCTCGGCGATGAACTCCGCCACCGCCACCGCGCCTGGGAGGGGGACCGCAGGGGCTGGCCATGGGCTAGCCGCCCGCCAAGCCCACCTGCACCGCCCCCTCGGCCCAGCCCCGTGCCCTACCCTCGCACGTGAGCTTGGTGGAGGTGAGGCCGAGGCGCAGCACACTGCGGTTGCTGATGAGGCCGTTCTTGAGGTTCCGCACGCCCTCGTTCCCGATGGGGTTGTGGCCCAGGTTCAGCGTCTCCAGGCTGTGTGTGTGCGGCTAGAGGGAGCGGCACGTTGAGAGTGAGGAAAGGCCCAGAAGGCCAATCAGGAAAAAGGCAAACCCGAGCGCTCCCTCTTCGGCAGCGCCGCCCAGACAGTCCTGCTTAAGGCCAGATGCTTCGTGGACTCGGAAGCCGCCCCAGTGCCAGCCAGCTGCCCTGTCCACTCCCCAGCCCGGGCAAGCATCCCGAGGGCTCAGCGCACACACCTGGCCGCTGGTCATTCTTAACTTGGACGTGAGTCTTTGTGGCCTGTGGGCTTGCTTTAAATACCATGTATTTATGTAAAAAGATTTAAAACGCACTGAAGGCTTCCAGAAAATATTAACTTTCTATGCAGAGCATTTTCACCTCGTGCGCAACATGGTACTAGGCTACCGCGCCGGATGCAAGAAGACAAGGGCAACTGAGAAAGGCTACTTTCCTTAGGACAGAGGGGCTGCGGAAGCTGAGGGAGAGCAACCCGCGCTGAAAGGGCTCCTGCAAAGGGTCCCTGAGGGGCAGGGTGAGCACGACGGGGGTAGAGCACGGGGCTGAGAGGCCGTGTTGGGAGCCGTGGCGCCCCTCCCCGCTCCTGGCCCGACTCACCAGCGTCATGCCCAGGAAGGCCATGCCCGTGTGTGTCAGCTGGTTGTTCCACAGCACCAGGGTCTCCAACCCCTTCTTCTGCTCCTTGAGGCCCTCGCAGATGTAGGCCAGACCTGGAGGGGACCCATGGGCAAGTCCCCGCTGTGGTCCAGGCGCTTCTCCAGGGGACACCGGTGGGGAGCCACTGTTACCCCAGGAGAGCGCAGAACCTCCCGGGGCTTTGCCCTCCCGTCGACCTGCCTGCCCGGCCCCCACCGCCCCCCGACTCTGGCCCGGCCACCTCCTGCCTCGGCCCAGCACCCATGGCTCCCTGGTGCCCGGGCCGGAACATCCCTCTGTCTGCTTCAGTTTTCTCCAGAGCACATCTCACCATCTGACACACCGCATACTCTATTAATTTATCATGGCGGTGTCTCTCCCGAGGGCAGAGATCTCTGTCTCAACAGGCCAGGCACGTGCTAGGTGCTCAGTAAATGTGGTGTCTGGGCCCGGCCACCCTGGGCGAAGGAACTGGCCTGCATGCCCTATGCTGTCCCCCCAGCGCTCTCCTCACACTGAGGCCCGGAGACCCTGCTCAACAGTGAACCAGGAGGACACAGAGTTCCTACCACTAGCTACTTCCTCTCCCTTCCCATTTACCCTCTAGCCCACCGTGGCTTTTCCCCGCAAATATTCAACATCTAGGCTCTTTCCTACCTCAGGGCCTTCTATTCACTCTGCCTGGATTCTTTTTCCAGGCTTTTTTTTTTTTTTTAAGATTTATTTGAGAGAGAAAGAAAGCAGGGTGGAGCAGGGGAGAGGAAAAGAGAATCTTAAGTGGACTCTGCGCTGAGCACGGAGCCTGACATGGGGAACCTGAGCCAAAACCAAGAGTCGGACGCTTCACCAACTACGCCATCCAGGCGCCCCTTCCCAGGCTTTTAAAAGGGCTGGCTCCATTCTTGCCCTCCACATTGCTGCCCAGAGGTCACCTCCCTGCACCATCTTAAACGGCCTCTGACTGACCCTCTGTCCCAACAACCTTGTTTCCTTTAGGCCACTTTTTCCAGAGGATAATTATTTTAATTATCTCTTCAATACCTCACTTCATCCTGTAGGTCTTTGCTGAGCTGCCCCCTCCTCTAGGACACCCTCCCTGGGTTCCCACAGCCCAGCCCTACCCAGTCTGAGCTGTCACTGCCTGGGATGGTCTGTCTTCCCTACTGGACTGTGAGCCCCATGAGGGCAGGACTGGGATTGTCCTGGCCCCCCCCGTGTCTCCAGCACCATGGGACACCTGGCTAGGCACACAGTGGGTGCTCAGTGGCTGGAGTGGGGTGGGCGTGGGCAGGCCTCTCACACACCTGAGTCCAGCACATGGTTGTTACGGAGGTCCAGGATCTGCAGGGAGGAGTTGAACTTGAGCAGGTTGCCCAGCTGGGCCGAGTCCTGCAGGCCGTTGAGCTTGTTGTCGGCCAAGTAGAGCTCCCGCAGATTCACGTTCATCTTCAGTGCCGTGGCTGGGGGAGTGCGGGGAGAGCACAGTGACTGGCCGAGCCCCGGTCCCCAGCAGGCAGCATGTTACTGATCCGCCTCCCCTGGCCTCGGAGCTCACCAAGCAGCATGAGGGGTCGCCCTGACAGGCTGGCGTTTTCCAGATGCAGCACCGCTAGGCTGCTGCGGATGCGCAGGGCGCGGGCCACGAAGGGCGCCGAGTGGTCCAGCAGGGGCGTGTTTCGGGCGTCCAGGTACTGTAGGCAGCTCGTCTGGTGGGGCAGGGGCAGGGCTGGAACAGGCTGGCCCCAGCCCTCCCAGTCCCCAGGGATCTCCCAGCCCCACGTCCCAGCGTGCAGCGGGGCAACTGTGTCTGTGAGGGATGGCCCGGCCTGGAGTCCTGCAGGTGAGCAGGCAGGGCTGGTGACACCTGAGTTCCCAGACTCCTGTGCAGCAGATGCCCCGGACATGAGCGAAGCGGGGGCAACTACAGCCACTTCCCAGGGATGGGTTACGAGCAAGTGAAGAAGAAGGAAAGATGCTTGAAAGGAGAAAAGGAGCCAGGGTTGGCCTGAGGCAGGGCACCCCTTGGCATTGGGACAACGACACTCTGAGGGCTCATGAAAACCAGGCCCTAAGGGACGGGTGTCCTGGGAAAGCACCCTGGACCCCTCTGCGGTCGAGCCCCTTCTACCCTGGGGAGGGCACAGATAAGAGGCGCCCACCTTGCGCATCATGTGGGCAGCGGCCTGCCAGCCCCGGGTGCCGATGTGCTTGTTGAAGGAGATGTTGAGGTGGGTGGCCGACTCATAGTATTCGATCATGTCGAAGAGGGCCGAGGCACCCTGGGGGCCGAGACAACAGGGTTCAGACTCAGGCTGAGGCAGACCCAGGAGGCCAGGAGGTGGGGGACAAAAAACTAAGGGGTGGGGAGGGCCCTGATGTTGCCCTGGCACCTCTGGGTTCCAGGAACCAACTTCGCCCTTCCTGCTGAAGTCCATCTGCTTTCTCTTACTTGTTACCCCACCGCCAACAGCAGGTGGGCTGATAGATACACCCCGGAACTGGGACAGTCCCCTGGCGTACCTGGGCCTCAGTTCTCCAGGACCCCACCCCCAGGTCTCCTGGTGGTCTCTGAGTCTGGGGAGGTGAGGACACCTGGGCCCAAATGGGGAGGATGCTATCTGCATGTTTCTCAAACTCTCTCTTACAAGTGCTGTGATCCCCAGTGGGGGTTCCTGAAAAGGTTTCTGGTGGCCACACACCTGCCCCCACTAAGGCCCAGCTCCCCAAGTCCCTCTCTTGCTTACAAAGGCCCTGCCTCTGGGATGCGTCTATGAGACCCCTTTTCTGGGCCCTGCCCCAGAGTCCCAATATCCCCCACATCCACTCTGGTCACATCAGCTGCCTCCTCATCTTGTCCTTCAAGAGGCCCTGCCCAGCCTCTGTCAAAGGGGAACTCTTCCTCCTGCAGTGCCCCCGCCCCCTAAACCTCAAAGGGGCCAGGGAGCTGGGGGAACAGGTCAGGGTGGTGGCAGGAGCTGCTCACATCTTCATCCAGGTTCGTCTGCTCCAGATCCACGACCCTGAACTGCAGCCTCTTGAAGACCTCCTCCAGGGCCTCGCAGGTCTTGTAGTCGAGCTTCTCACCTGGGACGAGATGGAGTGCACCTCTGTACGTGCTGGCATGCTTGGGGGGCTGGCTGGAAATGGGGGCTCCGGGTGGAGGGAGGGCTCGCTGCACCCGCCTCCCCTCAGGGAGGGCACCCACACCTCTCAGGAACCCCACTGCCCTGGGCTAACCTGCTCTTACGGCAGGACCTGCCAGCCCAGACCCACCTCGAGAGGCTCTGGCCCTGCCCACTCCCCAGGGGTCCCAGCCTCTGTCCCGACACGCACCTTTCAGGTCCAGACAATCAATGCGGTGTCCAAGGTCCGTGAACTCCTGGGAAAACAGAGGGGTCAGGGCTGAAGGCAGGAAGACACCCTCAGGAGCAGGGCTGGACCCTGACAGTGGGGCAGGCGAGGGTCTGATCTGGCTTCGTTTCTGAGGTGAGGCAGTGTTCTGGGGTCGGGGTGGTGTGCAGGGCCTCAGAGAGCGGGGCATTCTGTACCCACAGGGCCTGGGCCAGGTAGGGGCACCGCCCCTCTGGCCCAGCTGAATGGAGCATTCCAGGCAATAAGGGGCAGCCAGCACAAAGGCCCTGAAGCAGGCACGAAGGTGGGGATGGCTGACAGGCCTGGGGGTGCAGGCCGGGCACCAGGCCCCACACAGAGAGCACTCAGTGAGGAGGAGGAAAGGCACCGGTCAGACGTCTGCCCGGCCCTCCTTGGCTATGAGCCCAGCCCCACCCCCACTGGATGCCAGGTTCTGTTCTCTGGGCTCCGCACACATTAGCCTGTGGACCCCCAGGACCCACACTCTTGGCTCCCACACTGAGGGGCCGTCCTTCCCTGAAACTGCCAACAGGCCCTTCTGGGAACTGCCCCAGAAAACCCTTTACCCTGGGGTGCAGAGCTGGGTGGCGAGCATGACTGCTCACAGCAATGCCGTCTGAGGGAGCGGCAACCCTAGAAACAAGCGACCTTGGAAAATTCTGGAATGACCCATCCGGAGGGAGAGCACTAAGGTGGTGCTTTACCAACACGCCCAGGCTGGGCAGGCGGCAGGAAAGGCGCTGTGGGACATAGCTACAGGGGACACGCCACGGGCACAGCTGCACCCCATTCACACAGACGAAGAATGTGTCCTCGGGGCTGTGGGCTTCTGGACAGCGAGCTGCCCTCTAACAAACGCACAGGCAGGGCCAGAGGGCGAAAACCTCAAGCTGCCAACAGTGGGACTCCCAGGAAATGGGACTTGAGTAAGAAGTGAGGAATGGATTTTGCTTTTTATGCCTGTAGTATTTTAAAAAAAATAGTATTTAAAAAAAAAAAATAGCGTATGCAGAACGTATAGAGACCGTGAAGAATAAACGTACATATGGCTTTTCCCCTGGGGAACCGAATTTCTTTGGGGAGTGACTGTTAAAATTCTTACTTTATATCATTCCACACTGTTTAAACATTCATAAGAGCCTGATCGCTTTTACAACTGAACAGAGGATTTTCCAGGATGTATTTACACGGGCCCTGGGCTAGGTGGCCAGGCGGGGCGGTGCCCTGTGCACCCTTCCCTGCTCAGGGCCGACCCCAGAGGCCCAGAGGCCCAGAGGCTGCTGGGGGGGGAGGGGAGGGGACAGAGAGAGAAAAGCTTCACCCCAGGGACCTCCCCCCCATCCCCCTCCCCTCGCTCTGACTGCGCCCCACCCCTGCCTGGGTACCTGGAGCTGCTGGAGGAGCTTGGGGATTTGTCTGCAGTTCAGCTTCTGGCAGGCTTGCTTGTAGGCACCAATGACCTCATCCACGGTCACGTTCTGGGCTGCAGGCACAGAGGACCCAGGCCTGTGATGCTCCGCACCCTGGGCCCCCTTCACTCCCGCCCCCCACAACAAAACGCCCCTTCCGATGACCCACTGAGTCCTGCCCTCCCGTCAAGGCCCCTCGATGTCACTGCTGCCCTGTGGAGGTGGCCCCGGGGCCCCCAAACGAGTCAGCCCCTCCCTCCACACCTTCCCATGGCTCCTCGAGCAGCTCTGCACAAACATCACACAACTAACATCACAGAACTTTTCTGCTTGTTGGTTGTCTCCCCTACTAAATGGGGAGGGCAGGGCTGGGTCTATCCTGGTCACCACCTTGTCCCAACAGTATCCAGCCCAGGACCAGGCCCAGAGCAGGTGTTCAATCTGTGTGTGTGTGTGTGTGTATGTTTTCCTAGATGAGAGAATGAATCTGTACTTTGATGCTATGAGGAAGCTGAGCCCAGAGAGGTGAAACACCTTGCCCAAGGACACACAGCCGGTAAGTGGTGGAGTGGGGAAGTGAACTCTGCTCTTAACTGTGATGCATGTGGCCTCTCAGAGTCCCCACTCCTGAAACAACACCCTCAACAGCAAAAAAAACATCCCCTGACAGCTACTTGGCGCGGGGCCTCCAGTCTGGGGGACACGGCGGCAGTCAGAGGAGACGGGGCGCGGCCCGGGTGCCCAGGGGAGCAGGCAGTGCTCACAGAATGAAGGGATGGAGCCCAGGCTCAACAGCTGCACAGCACAGCCCCTGGGAGGCCCGGGACCCATCACCACGCTCCAGACAAGGCTGGCCTGCCTGTCTGCACCGATCTGCCTTCCGTGGACATTTCATAAAGATGGAGGTAAGCAGTATGTGGCCTTTTGTGGCCAGCCTCTCTCGTGGAGCACAGGGGTTTTGAGTTCCGGCCCCTTTACAGGACTGCATGGTAAATGCCTGATGTATACATTTTGTTTATCCATTCACTGGATAAGACATTCATACTGTTTTCGGTGTTTGTCTATGAAATATTGGATTCTGCCCCAGGGCAACCGGGAGAACAGGAAGGGAAGTCTCCGAGCAGGGGAGGGGCAGAGAAAGCTCTTGGCGTCAGCAGAATGGAGTGGGCCTGGGGACGACAGGGCAGGCAAGGAATGGAGTAGGAAGAGGGCCTTCTGGAGACCTCGGCCTACCCTCACCCTGCTGCCACCCTGGCCTGGCCCTCAGAGCCGGCAGAAGCCCCTGTCGAAGCTTCCAGGTAAGCATCTCCCAGTGGACTCTCCCTCCAGGTCGCATCAAGCACTACCCTGTTTCCTAGGGGAGGAAACCGAGGTTTGGGAGTGGGAGGAAGCTGCCTCCCTGAGGCTGGGCAGCGGGTACAGGGCAGAGTTGTGCACCTGGCTCCAGAGCTTTCTCTCCACTGTGCTGGACCCACTGTGCTGGAAGAAAGAAGCGGACAGAGGCCCCAGCTTACCCCCTCGCTTCCTCCCTGAGCGGAGCTGCAGGTGACCAGCAGCCTCCCCAGTGCGGCCACCTCCTGCCCACCCAGCGAGGGAGCTCTCTGACGGCCGGTGGCCCCCAGCTCAGGAGCTGGCCCTGCCAGGGAAGGCAGCCCCCAGGGCTCGAGCAGCTGCCTCAGGGGGTCCAACCAAACTGGGTCTGCTGACCCCCGAGGGTTCTGCACACGTGAGGGAGAAAAATGACTTCTCTACTTTCACTAAGTGAACTACAATGAAATGTAGCTCTTCCTTATTAACATGGGCAAAACAGAGAGAGAGAGAAGAGAAGAGAAATAGTGTTTAGCAGACCCTGCGACTTTGTCATCGCCAGGACGACAGGTGCTTCCACACGGTGCATGGGCTGCCGCAGATTTTGAATGCGCATCACTACTCTGAAGATGGCAGTCACCAGAGCGGCTGCTCTCTCCTGCACCAGTGAGGAAGAATGCGAACACCGCGTTGCAATCTAAAAAAATTTTTTCGCTAACTGTATTTTGATATCCTTTGTAATCCTACTTTATTTTTTGCCTTTCAAAATCATCACTGCAGGGGCACCTGGGTGGCTCGGTCGGTTAAGCATCTGCCTTTGGTCATGATCTCAGGGTCCTGGGATCGAGCCCCAAATCAGTTTCCCTGCTCAGCGGGAAGCCTGCTTCTCCCTCCCCGCTCCAGCCCCCGGCTTGTGCGCTCTCTCTGTCAAATAAATAAATACAAAATAAATAATAAATAAATAAATAAATAAACAAAATTGTAAAAAAAAAAAAAAAACCAAAACCATCACTCCAAAGGGTGCTTGGCTGGCTCCGTTGGTAGAGCAAGTAAATCTTGATCTCGGGGTGGTGAGTTCAAGGCCCACGTTGGGCACAGAGTTTACTTTAACAAAAAATTAAAACAAAATCATCACTCTGAGAAGAGGTGCACAGGCTTTATCAGATGCTCCCCCAGGCAAGCTCACCTCAAGAAAGGCCCCTGGGCCAAGGCTGGGTTGGCCTGGTCACATGAGATGGGAATGAGGGAGGGCCTGGGCACACGGGGTGCCATCACTAGCCGTCTCAGCATCCTAGAGCCTACAGGAAGTAAGAATTCTAAGGACGCTCTCAAGCTGCAATCAATCCCTTAGGTGTTCAGTTCTGGCACCCCAGATCCAGCATCCCAGCCCTGCCCACTGGGTCGGTCTTTGTTCTGAGGGGCCTCCCGGTAAGCTTGAAGCCCAGGGTCTCTAACCTGGCCAGCTCCGCGCCAGCCACGGCTGCCGTCCGGCCACCCCTTCAGCCAGGCGTCCGTGGGGTTTGCAGGCAGCACAGCCTCACACAAGGTCACCGCCAGAGCTCACAAGGGTCGCATCCGCCCAGTCACTTACAGAAGGGGAAACAGAACAGGGGCCAGGAGGAGTGGACATATTCCCAGAAGTGGGAGAGCCCCTCAGGCCCGGAGTGACTTAGCGCCCCCTGGTGACAGGAATAACAACTGCAGCTTCGTCACTCCCCTCTCAAGCTGAGACGCGCTTTCGAGAGGGGACAGCACTGGGGAAAGACACTGGAGGCACAAAAGCAGGGGGTAGGGAGGTGTTCAGCCAGTCCACGGCAGCTCGAGGGCACCCCCACCCCACCTCGATGGCCCCAACAGCACCACCAGCACGCCCCAAGTCCTGGCGCGGCACCAGCGGGGACACAGGAGAGCGTCAGGTGGCTCGGCAGTGACCTTACAGTGATCATTACGTATACGGGCTTCCTACACGGATGAATGAAAACAAACTACCGTATTGTTTGGGAATGAGATGATACATATTCAAGTAAAACAAAACTGAACCAATTTAAGAAAAAGTGGTAAGGTAACAGCAGCATGGTGGTGCCGAGAAAAGACCGCGGAGCATGTAGACGGCGCTCACGCTGTGCCGGGCCCCACGCCCAGCTCTCCATAAGCCAGCAGAACCCCAGGCCTGGCCCCTCCACACATCCGTTCGCTTGTGATGCTGCGGCGAAATGGTCAAGGGGAGAACAGGGTGAAGGTCTGAGGCGCGTGGACTGAGAGAGACAAAGCTCCCCAGACCCGGTGTGGGGCCTCCAGCCTGGGGTCATCCACCCCGGGCTTCCACAGCCTTAAGGAACCACACAGGCCTCACCACGGCGGGCACGAGTCAGTGAGCAGCTCCCCCAGCTGGCCGGCCCACCCTAGAGGCTGCAGAGTGAGGGCACAGCTGCTGAAGTGGCCAGGCCCTGAGGAGTCCGTGCTGCCTCCCTCCCCGTCCACCCGGGGCTCCCCCACCTGAGACACGTGGTCTCACAAAGTGGGTAAGAACATGGGCTCTGGAGCCAGAGTGCCTGGGGTTGGATCCTGACTCCGAATTTAAAACTCTGATGCTGAGCAAAGCGGTTTCACCTCTGTGCCTCCATCACCTTATCCCTAAAATGGGGCGAGGGTGACTAACTCCTCGGCTACCTCTGGTGACAGAGTACGACTTCATCCCTCCCCGACCAGCGCTTAGCATACTCATGGGTGCACACAAACCCGTCACAGCCGTGTTTTCTCCCCCGCTGGAAGGCAGGGACCAGAAGAGGCATGGAAGCACCTGTCCATTACGGAATGGCTGGTGAGGCCGGGTGGACGCGCATGTGTGGGAGCAGGGGGGACATGCGTGCGTGTGCGTGTGCATGTCAGATCAGGGCTCAAACGTGTTCACTCAACTCCCAAGTCCAATGCCCTGAAGGTCCCACTCAAGCAGGGGCTGGAGTTCAAGTGGCTGTCAGAGAGAAGGGGACGGCGGCAAGTAAGGGAGAGCACGTGCCTGCTTGCCAGGGAAGGTGGATCCGGAGCTACTGGCCTGGGATAAGAGCTGTCCTTGACCTGGTGAGGCTGTGACTGACAATCGCGACCACCGCTTCCCCTCTCTGAAAGGGACATCTGCAGGGTCTCAGGAGATGACACGTGAGGGCACTTGCTAAGCAGCCACAGGGTGCCAGGTCTGAGCAGGAGGCACGACTGGACAGAGGTCACAGATGGTGGGCACTGCTTCCAGGTACTGGGAACTCACTGTGGGAGGCCCGACGCTGAGTTACTTTCTAGGCACAGGTTCTCTTAGCCAGCTCGGAGATCCAAGGCTGGCAGAGTTACGACTCCATTTCCTAAAAAGGGGAGGCCAGCTCAGAAAGGGCAAGTCATCTGTGCGAGGTCCCGGGGCCAGGAGAGGCGGGACTGGAACACACAGCCAGACCCGCACTGGTCTGACACTGGAGCAGGGCTTCTCATACTGCTTTGGCCTGAGCAGGAAGGGACCGGCGGCAGAGGCAGGCTGGGGGCCCCCCTGGACTCTGGGTGGGGCACAGTGTGAGCTCTGGGGAGGGATGCTGCTGTGCGGCAGTTGGTGGGTGAGACCTCCCACAGGGGTGAGGCTCTGTAGCTCGCCCCAGCAGCTCGTGCCAGTCTCCCAGGAAGAGGCTGAGAGGCACACGGAGCCTGCCTCCCCCTCCCAGCTGTGCTGGCCCTCACAAAGGGAGGGAGAGAAATCCAATGCCGGGCATCGGGTGACAGGCAGAGAGACATGTGTGTCTGGTGCGGGGCTCTTGTCTGCACACAGGTGCAAAGGCACCCGGAGACGCAAGGAGAGGCTGGGCACCAGGGGGCGGCAATGACTCAGGCCATCCCTGCCAGCCTGGAGCTGGTGGGAGAGAGAAGACACAAGTCATCCCAGTGGGAATCAAAAACCAGGAAGCAACAGCATGGGGGGAGAGGGAAGGGGCGAGGGAGCAGGGGCCCAGCTCTCCCCGCTGGGGCTTCACATGGACAAGACAGCTACAGAGCAGTGGGCAGTGGCCCCTGGGAGGGGGAGGTGTAACAGGGTGGGCGCAGGCCCGGCAGGATCCAGGGCAGCACGAGGTAGTGCACGGGAGGGCAGAGCTGGGAAGTGAGGATTCTGCTCTCTGCCCGAGACAGGAGCCACCAGGGCTGGGCACAGGGCAGTGACAGGAGCTACTCGAGGCCAGGGGAGGATTCTATTCCATAGGAACGGGGTCTCTTGGGAGACCTGGGCAGGGAGCCCACTGTGCCCAATAATAAGAAGCCTGCCAGGGTGGGGACACCAGAGGAGACAAGTGAGGTTTAAGAGTGTGGGGGAGCCCAGAGCCAGGGGCCTGGGTTCTAATCCCCTCCCTAATCGCCCCCCATCAGCTCACAGCACGTAGCCATGACCTCCCAGGGCTGGCCTGCAGCATCAGCAGAGCCTAACTTGGGAGGCTGCCTGCCTCGCTCTTCCTCTGCCACGAGGGAGGGGCACAATCACATCCACCCACTCGACAGACAGGAAACCAAGAATCTCGTGGCAGGTGGGTGGCCTGGCCCCAGCAGGATGGCATCTCTCCATGCGGGACCCAGGAACCGGGCTGTCGGGGCTCTTTCCTGCATGACTCCCCAAGCTTTGGTGCTCCCATGGCTTGAGGTCTGTGGAACACCATCCTGCCCTAAACCAGGCCACTTGGGCGCACACCTTCGGGGTAGAAGCCTGGCTCAGAGGGGACCCGGCTGGTGTTCAAGGCACAGGCAGGCCTACAAACCCACAACCGCAGCGTGGACGCGGTGAGGCCGACTTTGTGTCAGACACACAACCTGTCCTCCCAGGGAGCACTGCCTTGGCCTGGATGCCAGTCAAAGCACTGAATGGCCTGCTTCCCCGGCCACCCTCCCGGTGCCATCCCGGGACCCCAGTGGGACCATCCTCATTACCTCCACTCCCCACTGCCCCCTCCAAAGGTTCCAGGGGTGGACAGTGGTCAGTCCACAGCCCCGTGGCTGACCCTCATGGAAGCAGCCACAGCCAGTCCCAGGGCCATGCTGGAACCGTGCAGAAAGAGCTCTCCTCTGCAGGGCTGGGGCTGAGGTTACCTCTCATTTCTGGAGCTGCTGGTGGCCATCCTGGCATCCACCAGGAGAGGGCCTCCCCAGCCAACTCAGAGGAAAGGTGGGCTCAGATGTTTGAGATCCTGGACCCAGCCAGGCCTGAAGCCTGACCATTCAGGATTCCTCAGGTCCATATCCAACAAATGCTCCCTTTTTCCTTCAGTTCCTTGGAGTTCAGCTTCTGATCCAGGAGAATTCCAACTTAGGTGCCATCTTGCCATTCATTCAGCAAATACCTCCCGAGGCCTACCACATGCCAAGTTCTGTGCTGCACTGGGAGATGGGGATGGCTCTGACCTGGCCCCCACCCTCTGGGGGTCCTTGCTGAAGGGTAGAGGCAGGTATGCCCTAGGAGGGCGATGCGAACACCCCAGCACACCCCAGAGCTAAGATGAGATAGTCAGGAGGGAGACAGCTCTCAGAGGCCCCTTTTAAGCTCTGTCCATGGCCCCTTCCTTCCCCCTGGGCATGGTGCTCCAGCCACACCCCCAACTCTTCTTACCAGAAGGCCCAGTGCTTCCACACACCTCATACCCTCCCTCCCCTCTCTCAGATCAACTCTCAGCACAGATGTCCCCTCCTCCAGGAAGTCCTACCTGACCTGCAGACCGGGTCAGGCCCCCTTCTCTAGGTTTCCCCATCTTGGCCCTGCCCATTCTGAGCTGCCACTGTTTGGAGACAGGCCTGTCTCCTTCCACTGAACTGAGAGCCCTGGGAAGACAGGCCAGGGGTGCGGTCCAGGCTGTGCCACCAACACTGCCCAGCACGGAGGCCAGGCACAGAGAAGGCACCGAGACGGGGGGAGGGAGTGGCAGACAGAGGGACGAGCTCACAGCTGGCTGCTGTACTAGGCCTCTGAGCAGGAGGGGCCCACCGGTCCCGTGGGGAGAGACTACTGTGGAGGCCTGGCCGAGGGCCTCCTAGACCAGGAAGCCTGGAGGGAGGTGAGAGGGGCCGGGCCCTAGGCCCTGCCAGCAACTACTCATTTTGTGACAGAGCGCTCCTTGCACAGAACGGCAGGAGCTGCTCTTTAGCTCAGCCGCTTCCCTACCAGGCGCTCCGCCAGGCACTGCACGCTGAGCTGCTCATCCTCGCCATAATGCTGCAGAGTGGAGCGCGCCAGCCCACTGCCCACCACACAGAGGAGGAGACCTCTCGTGACGCTAAATGCTCTCCTAAGTCACGAAACAGGGAGGAGGTGGAGGGATGGTCAAAGGCAGGAGTGTCCTCCCCCCCACCCACCTTGGTGCCTGGAGGTCCTCAGGCCCTCAGCGCAGTCTGGACCGACTGGTTTGGGGGCCTAGAAATGCAGCCTTCTCTAATATCAGGTCAGGGAGGCTGCCAGAAGGATTCCTCTTTCTCTTTAGGGCTGCCGGGATCTGGAGAGCCAGTCCTGTCCCTTCGCAGAGCCACCCTCCGGGGCTCCTCACAGTGCCTGCTGAGACCCGAGCGGCTGCAGTGGCTGAGCATGAGACGCACAGGTGTGGGGCCAGCCTGGTGTGCTCTCGTCCCGGGACAGCCCTCTCCCCTCCACCCCCCCCACAATAAGTAGCCACTGATCTCCCCCACCCCGCCCCACCCTATCCCAGAGCATGGTCAGGGAGACAAAACCGAAAGCCATCACAGAGGAGCCCCACAGGCCGTAACAGAGGGTAGGGAGGGAACATGGAGGCAGGGAGGATGGGCAGACTGGGATCTGCTGGAAAGGAACACCTAGAAAAGTCTCAGCGAGGACTTGAAGAGTGAGACAGCAGAGAGAAAGGCATCCTGGGCAGAGGGAATTTTGTGAACAGGTACAGGCATGGAGACTGCGCAGTGCACCTGAACAGTGAGCCACATGATCAGGAGGACCTAGGGTGTGTGAGAGGAGGTGGGGGGCACCCATGGAGGGTCTCAGTCACCAAGCATGGGATGGGGGTGTCATCCTAGAGCCGTGGGCGGCAAAGCCTATACGCAGAAGAGGCAGGAGAGCAGAACTGGTCCAGTAGTCAAGGTCCCTACTCAATCCCTGTCAGTGACAGAGGTGTCTGTTCATAACGCCTCAGGGCCTTTGCACCTGTTACCCTCAGCCCAGAGCGCTCTTTCACCTTTTATCTCCATGGCTCTATCCCTCCCCGCCTGCCTTCGGATCTCTGCTCCAACATCACCTCCTCAGAGGCCTTCCCTGACTACCCTAAATAAACAGTCCCCTTTGTCACTGTCCATCCCTGTATCCTGCTGCATTTTCTGTGTGGCACTTCCCACGACCTAATAAAGCTTTATACTCTGCTTACGAGACAATGAGGAGGATTTTATTGCTTTTGTTCACTGAAGCATCCCCAGAAGGGTATGCACAGGGCACACTGTAGGTGCACAATAAACATTTGTTGCTAGAACAATGAACAGAGGTGGGGCAAAGAGTGGGTCTCTGGAGTCAAAAGAAAAGGAGTCTGAGTCCCCAGTTCCACCCAGGCCAGCTGGGTGGACTCAGGGAAGGTTCCTTCTCTCTTGGGCACCCGCATGGGGGCAGTGAGGATATAGCTGTGATGAGGTCATGGGTGAGCACTTGCTTAGCCCCCAGCTGATCGGGGCAAAAGCCCTCCAAGCATCTTCATCAGGCATCTAGTTCCTTCCTGCACTCCTGAAATGCCACACACAACCCTCCCATGGCCTGGGCTGCCCCAAAGTGGGGGCAGGGGGCAGCACAGGGGCACAGCAACGCAAAGCCTCCTGCAGCCTGACACAGGGAGGAGGCAGAGCCCCGGGTGCCTGAGGCCCCACTACCTCTGCCGTGCGGTCCCTGTCCCCTCAGAGCCAGGCATCTTATGCTGCCCACGTGCAGACAGAGCTGCCCTGTCCCCACTCCAAGCCCCTCCCCACGCCCCTCTGGGCACACGGGCAGCCACGCCAGCCACCAGCATGGCCTCTTTCAGTCTGTTCCGCAAAGCAGAAAGCCGAGTTTTAACACTCAAACACTCTGTGATCTGAGAATAAGGGAAGATACAAAGGAAACAAAAGTATGCCAACACCATTCTCTACCTACCAGACAGGCCAACGCCCACACGCTGGACAGCATGTACTGGTGACACTGGGAAGCAGGCATGCCCTCAAGCGGCTGCTGAATATGCCAACCGGCACAAGCCCTTCCACAGGCAACCTGGCAGTGCCAGTCAGAATTCCAAAATCCAAATGCAGATACCCTTTGACCGCCCCCCCATTCCACCCTTGGAGACGCAGCCTACAGATACCCTTGCCAAGATGCAAAGGTATATGCCTCTCCGGTGAGTCACTGCAGGACCGCCTGCACCTGCAGAACGGTGCCCAACAGCACTACCCAGCAACGGGGGAGCAGCCGATAAAGACCCGGTCCGCTCAGGGACCGGAACTCTGCGGCCAGAGAGAATGAGGACACTTGCTCTGAGCCAACAGGGAACAATAGCCAAGATACGCCCAACGGAAAAAAGCTAGGTCCAAACAGTGTGCTCGTGAATGCTACCTTTCATGAAACAGTGAAAATAAAACTCCGTGCTCACTGTTAAAAAGCAAACTAACACGGGAGCGCCTGGCTGGCTCAGTCGGTAGATCGTGAGACTCTTGATCTCGGGGTCGTGAGTTAAAGCCCCACGTTGGGTGTAGTGATTACTTTAAAACAAAAACAAAAACAGAAACCTAACACAACTAACACAGAGATGGAGAAGCAAGTGCAGCAGCTCAAGAATCCGGGCATGAAGGCACTCTGCCCCTTCACTAGGCCTCACGGCTGCCCCCAAAGCCACAACAGAAAGTGAAATGCGCCCTTGCCCGTGTCAGTTACAACCCCTGATGCCCTGGGCTTATGAAGCCACTGCCCCTGGGGGACGACCCCCAATCCTGCCAGGCTGGGCGCTCCTGCCAGGACCTGGCACAGATCAGCATACTAGAGGGGACTCTTGGGGACAGCCGCTGGGTGCAAAGAGGCCTGGACCTAGAGTGGGTCGGGGACACGGCCCAGAGAGAGGGGAGGGGAGCAGCCAGTGGGTAGAGGGCCAGGTGCGGACTTCTGGAAGCCCCGCCTACTTGGAAAAACCTCTGCCTGTGACTCCCCAGGAAAAATGAAGGCACAGTGGTCATGAGCAATTCTTCCCAGTGAACAATCATGCAAGCTTCCTCCATCCCCATCAGCCTTTCAGTAGCTCAGAGGGACCAGGGGAGTGTGCGGGTCACGCTGCAGCTGAGCCACGGTACCTTCCCCAGCAGAGCGCGCCCTTGCCGCTGACAGGGCTCCAGGGACCTCGCTGCAGTAAATGACTGCTCTGTGGTGGGGGGCAAAGCCTCCCCTCCCTTCTCCCCAGGGACCCACGGGACAAAGGGGAGGACACCCCAACTGCACTGGACGGGAGATGGCCTCAGCCTGTGGGTGATTCGTGCTCTTCCCTGCCCCCTCCCGGGAGGCAAGCGGCTCTTCTCCACGCTGCCTGCCTGCCGCCTGCCAGGAGCTGCATGTGGCCGGCCAGCTGCAGGGGGCAGGCTGGGCTGGGCCCGCACAAGCAGCCAGGAAGGGGCAGGGCCCTGGGAGAGCCAGCCCACTCCAGTGAAGGGCACAGATGGCAGGTGCCATGGGCCTGCCCCAATCCCCCAACCCCCCCCATCCTGACCTTCCAAGCCACTTGGCCCAACTGAATGAAGATCCTGTTACAGAAACACATGAGATCAGAGGATACCTGCAGCTTTCCGAGTCTGGTGGGGCAGAGGAAGAAGGCAGACCACAGAACTTACCTCTGGCCCCCAACAGAGCCTCACACACAGCAGGAGCTTGATAAGGTCAGTGGTGCTCTTGGATGAAGGGGAAAGTCAACGCCCCAATCCCTGGTTGGGGGCACAGGGCACACTAAACACCCACATCCCAGCTGTATGACAGGCAACTTTTAATTCTGAATTATTACCACTAACTATAGCCATCACTTATGTAGCATTTTACATATGTTACTTCACTTACCGCTTTCAACAATTCTCTGAGGTAGGTTATCCCTATTTTTCGAATGGGAAACTGAGGCAAGGGAAAATTAAGAAGCCTGCCCACAGTCACAGAGCCAGTAAAGGGAGGGGGCAGGATTCAAGTCCAACAGTCTGGCTCCAGTCCTTGCTTTTAACACATTTTGCCACCTTGCTGGTCACAACCACCATTTAGGGTACAGATACCCCTCCCCCACCTTTTCCAGAAGAGGAAACCAAGGTGGGGGGCGGGGGGGAGGGAGAAGCACTCGCCGAAGACACACAGCTAGAACAGAGAGGACCGTGCCTTCAAAGCTCAGCTCATCAGGCGTGGGGTAGGGGGTGACCCAGCCCCATGGAACAGCTGTGACGTTCAATATTCTTACGCAAACAGGACCCACCCATCGGCTTCACTTCCTTATTCTCTAACCCAGCCCTTGGCTCATTCCCTTCCACATGCTTCTGTCTGTCTATAATGGCTCCGCTGGCTGCTTGGCCAGGTCTGTCTTGGCCACCACTGTGTCCCCAGCACAGGCCTGGGCACAGAGCTCAATACTGGCTGTCTGGCTGTCAGAACCACCAAGAAAACACATCCAATCCCATGGTGAGTAGAGACTAATGACTTCCACAAAACACAAGTGCCCAACCAAGACTGCCCCACTAACCGAGGGCATTCTGCCGGGATGTATGTGGGGGTCCTCTGTAACCTCTGTGAGCCCCCAGCTGAAAGGGGCTCCCAAGGGGATGTGTACATCTGAGGACACTAGTGATTTTCCACCTGAGGAGCAGTACAGCCTGGTGGCTGAGGGCATGGCCTTCAGAGTCTCATCACACTGGAGTGTCTGCAGGGCCCAGGCACCCTTCTCTAAGATCTTACCCCTGCCCCCACAAGGGTGACATAGGCCCTTGCAGGCTCCATTGGACAGGAAGGATGTGGATTTTTGCTAAGCCCGCACGAACTGCACGGCGGAGGCACCTGGACTGATCAGTCCTATCCTGGCCACCTGGAAGGCCAGGCTTCTTTGGCCCACGACCGGATATAAAGAGAAACCAATCACAAGTGCATGTGGCCCAGGCAGCTGGTACTAGTCCTGGTTCCTGTTGCCTTTCAGAACCCCTGGGAACTGGCAGAGGACCCCATGTCCTCCCAGTGAACACCCTCATTTACCTCACACAGCTCCAAGTGAATTCTGGCCCTGAAACTTAAGCGGACCCCAGGAGAGGGCCCTAATCTCTTTAGGGTTGAGTCTTCTCATCTGGAAAATGGAGCCAATGAGACCGAGACACATACACCCAACAGAGGCTTCTAAAAGCAACCACCGAGATCACCTGTAAAACGTCTGGCATGGGGTTGGTTGCTGCTTGGTAAGCAGTGGCCGCTGTCATCACTGGCCCAGGGCCTGACACCTCGGCAACAGCTCGGGGCGGGAGCCGGATGAGCAAAGGGCAAACGACGCCATCAGCCCCAGCCAGAGGCTCACGGTGCACCTGCCCCCCACTTGCTGCCTCCACCTGTCCCCTGCCAGCCGGCTCAGAAGCACTGGTGACACACGCTCCCATTGGCCCGTAGGCAAATATTTACCCAGGGCTGAGCTCTTGCGGGTGCTAAAGTGAAGACGTGGGGACAAGTGAGCACCAACAGAGTGGCTGGAAAGCAGGCGCAGGGACGGGGGAGGCGGAGGAACCGCCCGGGCTCATGGCCTCCCACTCAGGTGTGCCTGTGGCGCTGGGGGCCTGGCAGTTCTGTTCCTCAGTCTACCTGTCTGTGAAAGGGAGCCGCTGCTTCCGATCTCACGGCTCTACAGCGAGGAGTCAGGCACACGGGAGGGACAGCCCTCCACCGGGTGCTCCAGGCAGGCCCGCGAGCTGCCAGGCTCCCAGGGCGGGCCTCCAGGTGAGCTGGACTTACCCTCTGAGTCTCAGGGTCCCCCCCATCTGTAAAATGGGGCAACAATCCTACCTCCCTCATGGGCTATGGGAAGGAGAGAACAAGCCACAGCACGCAGAGCGCTCAGCGCCCCGCCGGCCCCCAACGGGTGCTCTGCCAACAGCGCAGGATGATTCCTGGTATTAGTGATCCTCAAGCCACAGTGACCCTGCCCAGCCCCGACCGTCCTCTGGGACTGCACGGCTCCTGCCTTGTCCACTTTGTGTGAGGGCTCTCACAGCGCTCTTCAAGAGAACATCCACGCCCGCTCTTGAACTCCCAGAGGACTGGGGGGACCTCACACTTCTCAAGGCACCTCTGCCCCGGCCCCGCACACTGTCAGGAGCCAGCGGTCGGGCAGTGACTCGACCCGAAGCTGTCAAGGGCGAAGGCTGTATCCTCTCTGTCTGCCACAGGGCTGAGCACACATCCAAGCATCTTGTGTGCTCAGCCCCCTGGAGACATGCTGGGCTTTGGGCCAAATGGGCCTGGGGCTCAGGTCCACCTCTGACACATACTGGATCCTGGACTCCATTTCTTGCTCTTTTTAAAAAAATTTTTAAGTAAGCTCTACACCCAACATAGGGCTCGAACTCACGACCCCGAGATCAAGAGCGACATCCTTCACCAGTCAGGCGCCCCACCATTTCTTCCTCTTAATCCCACCTGCCTCAAGGGTGAGTGTCTCAGCAGTAACTCCACAGATCCTTCACTGAACACCTGCTCTGCGCCCCACTCTGTGGAGTGATGCTGGACACAGCATCCAAAATAGCTCTCATCCCTGCCCACACAGGGCTCCCAGTCCAGTAGGGGGCAGAGACCCGTCTCTAGACAGTGATAACCCAGAGTGGGCAGGGCTGGGGCAGGGGAGCCCAGGAGAGTGCCTAACCCCGTCTAGGGGTCAGAGAGGGCTTCGTGGGAGAAGAACTAACTAATACCACTGGTCATGCACATGCAGGAACCAAGTGGCCTTCACCACTGCGCTCCAGAACACAACTGTGCTCCCCAGACAGGTGGGAAGGAGAGCCAGGGAGAACGAGTAGCCAAGTAACAGAGGGAAGACCCAGTGGAGAGTCTGCCATGACCTGAAAAGCTACGTGGATCCACCAACTTACAACCAGCAATCCCACTCCTACGTCTATGCCCTCGACAAATTCTTGCTCACAACCCAGGTGTCATGTACCAGAAAGTTCACAGCTGCACCAGTTTGTAATACTGAAAAGCAGAAACAGCACAATGGACAATCTGAGGCATGGCCAGACAGTGGAAGATTCTAGAGCACCTACACGGATGAAAATGGGAAACACAATGTTGAGAGGAAAAGCAAGACCCAGGAGTCCATTCATGATGCAACACCATTTTTTAAAAAAATATTTTACTTATTTGGCAGAGAGAGAGACAGCGAGAGAGGGAACACAAGCAGGGGGAGTGGGAGAGGGAGAAGCAGGCTTCCCGCGGAGCAGGGAGCCTGATGTGGGACTCGATCCCAGGACCCTGGGATCATGACCCAAGCCGAAGGCAGATGCTTAACGACTGAGCCACCCAGGCACCCCAACACCATTTTTATAAAACTCGAAAACAAGCAAAACTAAACACCGTATTTTTCAGTGTGTGCACGGGCACACACACATATACACAATAAAACTTAAAAATTGGGAAGCCCAGCTGGCTCAGTCAGAGGAGCATGACTCTTGATCTTGGGTTGTCAGTTTGAGCCCCACGTTGGGTGTACAGCTTACTTAAAAATAAAATCTTAAAAAAAAACCCATACACACACAAACTCCACAAGGCACGACAGTCATAACATTCAGACATTCAGGATAGTAGTCTCGGAGTTCTGTGCCCCCTGCCCCAGAAGGAGAGGTGAGTTAATGGCAATGTTCTCATCCCTAAATTGGAAGGTAGGCTCAGAGGTCCTCATTACATTACACTTTAACACTTACATGTATGTTACACATATAGTTCATATGCCCAGAAAAGAATTTAATAACAATAATTTTAAAAAGCAGAGGGAGGGAGAAGAGCGTAGCAGCAGAGGGAACAGCACATGCAAAAACTCTGTGGAGACAGAACTGATGGTGCCTCTGGGGAACTGAAGGTCACCATCAGGGTCAAATGAAGCAAACGGGCAAGGAACCCAGCACACGTCCGGGGGCGCCGATGTGCCTGAAAAAGGCCTGCAAGTCACCCAGTGGCGCACAGCTTCTTATCACTGCCACCCACTGAAATCCCACGTAGGCCATGGGCCAAGCTCGGTGAAGGGGGCCTCTGAGAAAGCCGGTGCCCATCAGGGGACAACCAGCCCTGCCAGAACCAAGTGGGCTATTTCAGGCTGCCCGCCTCAGGCTTCCGGTCAGGGGCACCAGATGGCCAGCTGGATGCGGAGGCACTGGGGGAGTTTGAGTTGAGAATTAAAATCAAGTTACTGTGAGCTGTTTACTGGCCCAGCAAAGGCTCTAGGGATGGAAACTGGGTGCCTGGAACTTCTTGTTGCCCAACCTGAGCTTCTCCATCTACAGAAGGTGAGCAACACCGCTTACCTTCATGAGGTCGTTTGGTAACTAAACTAAAGGATATATTTATTCCTCAATTTTCTACCAAATGACATAGGCTGGGCAGGCAACGGAAAACAAAACATTCTGATCCCTGCCCCCAGGGAGTAACTGCTAGGAAGATAGATAAATACACATACAATTAAAAACAGCAAGTTATTAGAAAAAAACACTCTTATAGGAAAAATAAGGGCATGCAAACTTGGACTGGAGGAGGAGCTAGGACAAACCTGTAAGAGAAAAGAACATGTAAGCTGAAACCTCAACGATGAGTTAAGAGTCAGAGATTCATTCCTTCAAATATTCCTCTAGTGCCTATTCTGGGCCAGGCTCTGTTCTAGATGCCAGGTCTGCCCCGGTGAACGTGACCATCACACATCCCCTCCCAAGCCGCTTACACAGGGGCACGGCAGGGGGGAGGGGGGGGCAGAGGACAGTGAGCAGATGTAAACAAACAGTAAGCACACCAAAGATGGGGAAACCCTCCCAGGCAGAGAAAAGAGGCAGTGCAGAGGCCTGGCATGTGGAGCAAAACCTAGGGATCAAGGGGGCTGGCATGAGACGAGGCAGGAGCCGTGAGCGGGAACCGCATCCCGCAGGGCCAGGAAATGGTATTCTACAGGGATTGGGTAGCTGCTCAGGGGTGATGGCATATGATAAAAAGGACCCTCACCCGTGGGGGTGCTGACATCATGGTGGCCCTGGCCGCGGGAGGAGCTGGACTCTGGGCTTCGGGACTTGCTGAGCCCCTGCAGCTGTAGCAGACTGGATGTCCAGGGACCAAGACAGGGCTGCCTTCTGCAAAGAAGCACGACCTCCGGAAGTGACTGATGGTTCCAAGTCACAAAATGAAGGGCCCCACGAGCTTCACCAGGTCCCTCAGCCTGGTGCTCAGCAAACAGTGGCTGCAGTTGTGTTTACAGGGATCATCTTTATAATCTACTGTTGCTTGGCCCCGGCCTGGTCGCCACTAAAGCGCCCTGCTCTTACGATGCACCACCCTGAGGACCCAGGCTGATACCGCCTCATCTGCTCTCAGACCCGGCCACCAGAGCTCCTCCACCCAGAGCCGCTCCAGCTGGGACAGACGCCCTGCTATGCAGATCCAGTGAAAGAGCAAGGGAGAAAAGGATTCTTTTTAAGAAGGAAAGAGGGCGCCTGGCTGGCTCAGTGGGTGAAGCGTGCAAATCCTGTCTCAGGGTTATGAGTTTGAGCCCCACGTTGGGTGCAGAGATTACTTAAAAATAAACTCTTTAAAAGAACAAAAAAAGAGAGAAGGAAAAAGGCGTCCTGCTCTGCTCCCTACCCTTTCGGGCAAGGCCAATGATACACGAGGGAAAATATACACCAGTACAATAAAATTCCAAAGAGCCAATTATTTTCAATAGGGAAGGAGTCCTTACAAAAGGTCCCAAAACAAAAACGGGCAAAGAGCATGAAGAAGGAACTCCCAAAGAATGTAACAAGGTAATGATAAATAGATTTAACTACCAGTCCAAAGAATGCTCATTAAAACAAGACACCACTGGGGCGCCTGGTTGGCCCAGTCGGCTGGGCGTCTGACTCTTGATTTTGGCTCGGGTTGTGATCTCAGGGTCGTGAGATCAAGCCCCGTGGCAGGCTCCACGCACAGCTTGGAGCCTGCTTAAGATTCTCTCTCCCCCGGGCGCCTGGGTGGCTCAGTCGTTAAGCGTCTGCCTTCGGCTCAGGTCATGATCCCAGGGTCCTGGGATCGAGTCCCACATCGGGCTCCCTGCTCCGCGGGAAGCCTGCTTCTCCCTCTCCCACTCCCCCTGCTTGTGTTCCTGCTCTCACTATGTCTCTCTCTGTCAAATAAATAAATAAAATCTTTAAAAAATAAAAAAATAAAAAATAAAAAAAAAGATTCTCTCTCCCTCTGCCCCTGCCGACCTCCCTCATGCTCTCTCTAAAAAATTCCCCCCCGCAAAAAAAACAAGACACCATCTTGGCATCAAGATACCCCAATGCAAATATTATTCATGCATTCATCAAAAAAAACAAAAGAAAAGAAATCAAGAGAGAAAACCAAGTCCTGTCACTCCAGGCCTACAGTCCTAGGCGGGCACAGATGGTATCTTATCTAAGGTTTCAACGGTTCCTACCCTCTGACCTCATAAAACCACCTTCTAAGAATTTCTTCTGAGAAAGCTCCCCATAATGAACATCAAGATTTATGGACGAGGATGAACATCACTGCATTATTTATGCTACTGAAAACGGGAAAGGACCCAAATGCTCAGCAATGCGGAAATGGCTACAAGTAATTACAATGGCCCAATGATGTATTTTAATCCTGCTTTTTAAAAAATGAGAAAATGAAAACGGGATATTCAAACGTATACAGAGTAAGCTCCCAGTTTTATTTTTATCTAGCTGTGGCAATGCATCTAGCTATAGAAGAGATGGAAAGGAAATGCTCTGGCATTTAATGTTGAAAACATTCCAGGTGGTGCAAATCATTTCCCCAATAAGAGTCTTGCATCTAGAATATATATAGAACTCTTACAACTCAGTAATAAAAAGACAGACAATCCAATTTTAAAATGGGCAAAGGATCAGAACAGACATTTCTCCAAAGGAGATACACAAGTGCCCGATGATAAGCATGTGAAAAGATGTTCGACATCACGAGCCAGCAGGGAAATGAAAATCAAAACCACAATGAGATACCACTGCACACCCTCTAGGGTGGCTAGAATCAAAAGGACAGACGCTGGGGCGCCTGGCTGGCTCCGTCAGTGGAGCATGCGACTCTTGATCACTCCTTAACTCAGGGTTGTGAGTCTGAGCCCCATGTTGGGAGTAGAGTGTACTTAAAAAAAAAAAAAAGAAGGAGGAAGAAGAAAGAAAGAAAGAAGAAGACGACGATAACGACGACATTAACCAGGGTGTGGAGGAATCAGAAACTTCATGTGCTGGGGAGGGGAATACCAAGTGTGGCAGTTGCTCAAATGGTTAAACAGAGCCACCGCGTGACCCAGCAATTTCATTCCTGGAGAAATGAAAACGTAAGTGCACACAAAAACTTGTACCTTAACATCCACAGTATTATTATTCATCATAGCCAGAAAGTGCAAACAACCCAAATGTACACCAACAGATGAAGAAAGAAGTAAAACGTGATGCAGCCATACAGTGGAACGTTCTTCAGCAACGAGGGATGAGGTTCTGACACATGCCACAATGTGGGTGAGCTCCGAAAACATCAAGCGAAATGAAAAAAGCCAGACACAAAAGGCTGCATAGTGCGTGATTCCATTTATATGAAATGTCCGGAATCTAAACAGACAGCAGATCAGCCGTTGCCCGAGCTGGGGAGGGTGATGGCTAAGCGGTGCAGGGTTTCGGGGGGGGGGGGGGGGGGGGGCGGATGAAATGTTCTAAAATCGACTGTGATGATAGATGTACAACTCTGTGAAGAACTGAAAGCCAATGAACATACACTTTAAATGGGTGAAATATGTGTGAATTATAGCTCAATTGAGCCCTTAAAAAGATTCCAGATGGTGAAATTAACAAGTAATTTTTAATTTTCTTCATTAGAGGGCGCCTGGGTGGCTCAGCTGGTTAAGCGACTGCCTTCGGCTCAGGTCATGATCCCGGAGTCCCGGGATCGAGTCCCGCATCGCGCTCCCTGCTCGGCAGGGAGTCTGCTTCGTCTTCTGACCCTCCCCCCTCTCATGTGCTCTCTCTCTCTCTCTCTCTCTCATTCTCTCTGTCTCAAATAAATAAATAAAATCTTAAAAAAAAATTTTTTTCTTCATTAGATTTTCCAAGTTTGTTTTGTTTTTTATGATGAACATACCTCACTTTTAAAGTCAGGGGATCAAGGTAGCAATCCTTTCCCTAGTGATCAGCCTCCAGGGTGACTGCACACCTCTCTCCCCGACTCCCCTTACCAGCTCCAGGACAGGAGAGGAGAAAACTAAGACCTTGGCAGCCAATAAGCTCATGGGGCTCCATGCCGGGCTAGAGATGGGGAGTCTCCATTTTCCCAGAGCACAAATTCTTTCTCTAAATACCACCTTCACACAGCCAGCTGGGGGGACCCCATCCTGCCCGAGGATGAGCCACTCTGCCCCTCAAAGCGACAGAGGTGGCTGAGGAGAGCAGTGGGAGACCTATCCTGAGTTCCAGGCCATTTCTCTCTGGCCTGCTGCCTCACCTATAAAACAAGAAGGTTACGCCCCCACCTCTGATAATCGGTACTCGGAGATGGGGAAGGGGCCTGCGCTAGCCCTGGGTCCTCTTGGCTCAGTGGTTAGTGAGCATAGGCAATTGGAGCCAACAGCGGGTGGTGGTGCAGTAAGTCAGAGGCCCGCCTTCGCATGCCTGTTCCACCCACTGGGCTCACTGGCCTAGGATGTCCTCCCCTGGACCAGACAGAGTCAGGCTGCTGTCAGACATGGCAGCTCTAAGCAGGGCTCCACGAGGGCATCCTCTCTGGGCCCTGTCCCTACCCACCACCCCCTGACCTTCATCCTAATGTTATGACATTCCCTGAGCATCCGTTCTGTGCCTGAGACACAGCAGTGACTGAGACGGCCTTGGCCCTGCCAGGGCTCACAGTCCCCTGGGGGAGACAGACCATCACCAGACAGGGACGACCCGGAGTGGGCAGGGCTGGGACGGGGAGCCCAGAAAAACTTGGCACTGCAGATCCTGAGGGCTGAGCCCAGGCCCAGCAAGGAAAGAGGCTCCCCAAGGGAACATAGCACTTCCTGGTATTCTGATCAAAGTGGGGAGAGTTGGACCAGGAAGCAAGGACCCCATCCAGGGAAAGAAGGGAGTAACAGAACAAAGAGTGAGACAGAGGAAGGAGGGGGAGGATGGAGGCTTGAGCTGGGTGGCTGCATGCCACTGACATCCTCCACCTCCCTCCTGTAACACCTTGTTGTTGGGGGGACAGGGAATCAGGTCACCTGCCACAAAAGTGGAAAAGCAGATCAGTTACCAGAACCTAGGTTCACTCAGCTCCATGCCATGATTTGGTTCCCTCAGTGGTGGGGGGTGATCTATGTAGAGAGATGGAGAAACACACACAGTGGGAAAGGACCTCAGACACCATCTTGCTGCACAGAGAGGGCAGTGCCTTGGCCTACAACACACAGCAAGTCAACAGCAAACGCAGCTTCTCCTGCTCTCTACCAGGCTGGCAAGCTTTGGGGTCTGCCAAATCTGGCAGGGGGACACCAGAGGCAACCTCTCCTCTTCACACGTCCTTTTCTGGACATGGGCTACATGAGGGCAGGGCCTGTCTAGTACCCAAGGCCCCCCACTGCATACTGCTTCCTTATCCACCTGCCATATAAGCTCTTGCTCAGAGCCAGGTGCAGTGCCACATGGTGGCGGCACCGGGGGGTACAGCGGCACCAAACCCAGGCCACCGTGCCTCAATGATGTGCACAGTCTAGGGGGCAAGAGAATATCAGCAAGCCTACAGATAAATAGACCACCTGACGGGATTCAGGGGCCAGGAAGAAAGGGTCTACTGGTACTTGAAGGACAAACTAGAACGGTGAGAGTGAGGCCAGCATTCCAGAACAGGATGGGGGAAGTTCCTCCCATGTTCTGCCACCATGCTGGAACCCAGGGAGGACGTGAGGAAGGGTGATCACAGTCATGGTCAGTGAGGGCGGCAGGGGCCGGGCCTCCTAAGCTGGTGCAGGGACTCTAGACTGGGGGTCGCAGGTCAGAGAGCATGATCTGAAGCGAGAGAGGAAGCGGGTCTGCCCTCCCAAGCATGTAGGGGGAGCATAAGAGAGCAGGGGCAGCAGGCACAGTGAGCGGGTGCCCGTGAGGAATGAATACATGGGTGGGTGAACAAATGATCCCTCGACAGACCTCCCCCTTCCCCGACGCTCTTCAGGGCCCCCGACTTTCTGAGGCCCCTGCGACTGGGTTTCGAGGGCTCCAAGGCACCCAGACTGGGGCACTCATTAGCCGGCCCACTTCGGCTGAGTCCCTAATGTGCCTGGGTGTGTGGAGCGCTGTGCCTCCTCGGGGGAGCCGATGGACAAGATGCGGTCCCTTGGGGAGCGTCTGAGTCCAGTGCGGGGATATGGACCCAACAAACAGCAACAGCCCAAGGCATCACGGGAACCTGGCAAGCGCAGCAGGACTCTGCCTGGGGACTGAGCAGGGGGCGTCTGAGCCAGCGTGGGGAGGACGAGCAGGAGTTGGTCAGGAAAGGCAGGAGACTGGCCAGGGGCACACTGAGCAGAGGGAATTGGTGTCCCTGGGTCAGGAGGGAGGGCCTCCCACCAGGCTCAGAGGCGTGGACCCCATCCTGTGGTTCGGAAGGGGTCCTCAGAGGCTTTCTGGGAACACAGCGGAGGACGAGAACCACTCCTTCTGATGTGTACGTGGCTCCCCCCCCCACCCCGCGCCCAGCCTTGGCTCCCGCTGCTGTGAAGATTAAACGAGTAGATGCATGTGAGGAACTCAAACCTGGTAAGGGCTCCATGAAAGTGAGCTGTGATTATCACCACCGCCCTGCCGCCCCCATCATCCAGGGGTACGACCCCTCCACTGGGTCACTTCCCTGGTGTCTGCCTTCATGCTCCAGGAAGGCAGGGAGTCCAGCTGTGAAGGGGCTTTGCTTTGCAGAAAGGGGAGGGCTGCAGAGACCGCTGGAAGCTCCACCACGGCGTGGCTGCAGACAGCTGCCGGGAGACTAAGAATGGAGAGACGCAGGGGTGGCCGTGACGGTGGCACACGAGTGTGACCCCAGTGGGTTCCAAGAGGGGCCCGGCCACCCGGCCAGGCAGGACATCCCAGCTGGGACCCAACAGGACCCCCTCCCCCGCCCCCGGAGCATCAGACCGCAGGGCTCTGGACCCAGGCTTCTGCGGGAAAGGAAGAGGGCGTGAGGCCAGTCACGTGAGCCGAGCGGCTGTCCGCAGACACTTCCGAACTGCCACCCCCACCTGAGGCACCAGCTCGGCACCAGCTGCAGAGTAAGGAAGCGGGTGAGAATAACTTTAGAGCGCCTACTGTGTACCTCCAGCCGATGTGAGGGCCCGCGGAGTGCCAGGCACCGCAAAGGGGTCTGGGACAGTGAGGGGAGCCAAACTGAGATGGGCCCTGCCTTCATGGAACTGTATTCCAAATGGGGGGAAATATAACCAGAGCACGATGACGTCTGCAATTCTTTTGGGCGTCCAGCCTCCGAACCCCTTCCTGGAACTGGGGACCCCTCTACTCCTCCCACACTCACTTCAGGCCCCAGCCTCCTGTGCCACTCCAGCCATGGAGGGCTGCCCCACATCTCTTCCAGATGCCAGAGGGGCCACGGGTCCATCCAGGGTCAGGACGGGCAGTGCCAGTGCCTGCCTGGGAGCGGTCATGTCCAGGACCCCAGGCACTCTCGGCAGAGCTGCTTGAGCCTGGGGTATGCTGCCCGCTGCGAAGGCCCTAGGCCTGGCTCTTTTCCCGGGGAGTCTGGAAGCTTTTAAATAGACTCGTCGGCCAAAATGGCTTCACAAACGGGGACAGTGTGGCACAGGGATGTTTCGGGACATGCCCGCGTTCACAGAGCTGAACCCACACCTGGGCCTTATGCCATCTAGCCTGGGGAGGTGGGGCTGTCTGTCCTCTTGCTTTTAGAGAGGAGGGAGCCGGGGCAGGCGCACAGCAGGGGCATGACCTCATTCAACTTCACCAAATCGTTACTGACTGACTATAAGAGCTAGTCACTGTTCCAGTCGCTTTCCGAGTACGGAAAAATCTAATCCTCAATCCCCATACAAACGGGGACACTGCCGTGGAGAAGCGGAGTGATTCGCGTAGGGGCAGAGCTGGACTGGCCCCAATGAGCTCCAAAGCCCGAGCCCCGGGAGGCCTCTTGCACTGCCGCCACTTCACGTCTTGGGGAATGAGGCCCACTAAGGACTCCACGGTCTCCTACTGGAGGCCCCTGGGCCAGATGCGTTCTGGATTCAGAACTTCCTGGATTTTAGAAGAGGAATAGGACAGCTCTATTATGCTAAGACCCCAGGAGGGTCTGGGACAGCTTTTAGAGCTTTCTGGATCTGGGAAACGTGGGGTCTGAAGGGCCTGTGCAGGTGACGGCACGTGCTGAGGCCACACAGGGAGGTGGCACATACATCTGAATGCACAGCCTACAAGCTGCCCGCCCCACCTTACCCAAGGGCAGGATGAACTGACTGGGGGGGCGTGGGTGCTCGGAGATCCAAGAAGAGAATGGATGGGGGAAAACTGTCACCTTAGAAGTGTCATGGAAACACTGGCAATGGCAAAACCTTCAGGGCGCAGGGGAAATTCACATAAAGCCCAAGAGTAAATCAATGAAGTCAAATGTCAGCCATTACCTCACACAGGGCCACCTCCCTGGTCTCTAAGCCTCGGTCTTACCCCCTTCACACCACCCAGAAAGTTCTGCTAAAAATACCAGGCATGCCCCTTTAAAAACCCTCTGCTGGCTCCCCACAGCCTTGAGGCTAACACGGCTTATGAGGCCCCAGCTGGGTGATCTCTTTCCTGCCTTGCCCACCTCGCCTCTGACCCTCCTGCCTCCACCTCGAGGACGACTGGCTTTTTCAGACGTGCCTGGCTCACTCTCTGCCTCCAACCCTTGCTGCGTACTTCTAGCTGCCGCTCACCTGGCTGACTCTTGTGATTTCTAGGCCTCAGATGGCCCTGACTCCAGGAAGCCACCTTTGCCCACCTGCCGGCCCAAGCACACCTGTGAGCTCTTCCTAATCAGAGTCCTGGGCACCCTGGTTTGATTAGAATTGTTTACCGTGTGTCTCCCTTACTCGACTGTGACCTCCAGGGAGGCAAGGACTGGGCCTGTCTCACTGCCTGCCCCCTAGCACCTGGCATGGCCGTGCCGAGCTAAAGGAATGGTTGGCCATGGGGTAACCGAGTCACACATTCAGCCAGGAGGTACCGAGCACTACCAAGTACCAGACACTGCAGCACAGGAAGAACTCGGGCCAAGGGTCAGAACAAGGACCTAATGCTGAGGACAGGGGAGCCGCATGGACCTCCCAGGACTCTGGAGCTGCCAAGCGCCACGACGAACCCCCGTCCTGAGTTGTCAACTGGGCTGGGCCCTTTACTCGGTCGGTTTCTCATCCTGGCCACGACTGTGGGTGGCTAGAATTGCCATCCCCACTTCATACAGGGTTCTGGGTTACAAATGAAGAAACCGTACGGCCTGCAGAACTGAAAGCAGCAGCCTGCTGCAGCTCATGGGGCCAGTACACAGGGGCAAGAGCACAGGACTGCCTGCTTTGAATCCCCGCTTCGCCGCCTACTGGCTCTATGACCTCAGGTGAGTCGCATCACTTCTGTGTGCCTCAACTTCCTCATCTGCAAATTGGAAGAACAGCACCAGAGGTCATCCAGAGAGCAGGGCTTTCAACCCAGGCCCCTCTACGTGCCACTGCAGCAGGCTGCCTTCCCAGCTCACATTTCTGCAGTTACCTCAAGTCAGACATACCAATTTGCTCCAAACCAGTCTATGAGGTCAACCCCAGCCACCCCTGAACTGAGGGCTGGAAGGCAGTCCTGGGATTGAGTACTAAATGGGCTGAGTCCTGAGCAGAACAGCCAAACCCAGCTGTCCAAACCACCTGGGGAGCTTTCGAGAAACACAGATCCCTGGCCCCCATTTCCAGAGGGCTGCCTCAGTCATAGCCAGGCCAGCCTGGGGCATCTGGCTCCAAGGTTCTTAACTTTCGGAGCATGAGACGGAGGAGAGCCACGGCTGCCTTGCTCCCAGAGACGCCCACGTGCACTTCCACTGACTCACTCACTCAAGGACTATTTACTGCCTCCTGCCCGCTAAGTCTGCGTGCTCTTTCTGGGGGCTCGTGACAGACGCCAAAGCCAGCGTGCAGATCTCTGACGAAGCGCCCCCGGCACAGACTGGATTAACTACTCTGAAAGCTTTCTCCCAAATACCACCACCACCACCAGTTATTAGATGTGAGGACAGCCTCACTCCTCTGACATTCATTCAGTGCCCGGGCCCTCTTGTGCGACAGGCTGAAGTCACAGAGGTGACGCGCATACAGTCTTTGCCCTTGAAGAGGGAAATACGATGCGAACACAAAGAGTTGGAGGTGGAAAGAAGGAGCACAGGCCGCCTGAGTTCGAGTGTGCAAAGGGCCCAGCCTGGCCCAGCGGCACTCTCCGCACAGCGCCAGATAGCGCAGAGGGCTGGGTGGTGGGGCCCATGCTACAGATGGGGCTAAGGCTCAGGGAGGAGGTGTAACTCGTCCAAAGTCATCGGCCGGTATCCAGAGAGGCTAACCCTTCGAGTCTAGAATCTGGGTACCCTTGCCACCTCTCAGGCTAGCGGGCCAAGAGAGGCTGATTTAGTTTCAGCTCAGAGAGGTTGGGCAACTTGCCCAGGGTCACCCAGCTTGTAACAGATGGGATCAGGCCTGGAGCCTGAGGTCTTTCCCATGCCCGGTCAGGGTCAGGATAGCAGGGTTCTGATGGGGGAGATGCTGGGGAGAAAGATGAGTGCGAATGCACAACAGAGACAGGAAGCTGGTGGGGCCTGGCGATGACAGGAAAAACGAGGGAGACATCTGATGAGCATTCACTATGGACTCTGTTATCTTACTTAATCCTCACGATCACCCTATGAGGAGGTACTATTGTCAGCTGCATTTTATAGACCGAAAAATCGCGGGCAGGGAGAACAATTGGCCAAAGTCACACGGCAAATCGCCCAAAGTCACACAGCAGATTATGTGCCAACGCCGGCAGCAGGATGTGAAGTTGGGCCCAGATGGAAATCTGGGCAAAAGCATCAAAAGCTGCCCCCGCCCACGACCCCATCCCCTACTCTCCAGCAACACCACCACTTAGGCTAAATTAAGCTGAGTCTCCCTTTTTTTTTTTTTAGTGTATTTATTTATATTAATCTCTACATCCAACGTGGGGCTCGAACTCATGACCCCGAGATTAAGAATCGCACGCTCCACCAACCGAGCCACCCAGGCACCCCTTGAGCCGAGTCTTTTATTTACTTATTTATTTTTTAAAGATTTTATTTATCTGTAAGAGAGAGACAGCAAGAGAGGGAACACAGGCAGGGGGAGTGGGAGAGGGAGAAGCAGGCTTCCCGCCAAGCAGGGAGCCCTATGTGGGGCTCAATCCCAGGACCCCGGGATCATGACCTGAGCCGGCGGCAGACGCTTAACCAACTGAGCCACCCAGACGCCCTACTTTTTTATTTTTAAAAGATTTTATTTATCTGTAAGAGAGAGACAGCAAGAGAGGGAACACAGGCAGGGGGAGTGGGAGAGAGAGAAGCAGGCTTCCCGCTGAGCAGGGAGCCCGATGCGGGGCTCGATCCCAGGACCCTGGGATCATGACCTGAGCCGAAGGCAGACGCTTAACGACTGAGCCACCCAGGCGCCCCTTTTAATTTTTTTTTTTATTTGAGCTGAGTCTTTTAATGGAGGGCTTCTTTCTACCACTGACAGTTGCATATCCACCTGTCAAACCAGTTTCAAGGACTAAATCTACAGCACAGGTTTCAATGAGAACCAACAGTAAAGCATGTCCACCCTCTTTGATCCCCATTTGAGAACACCATGGCCACTGCCCCCACCGCTCCTTCCAACCCCCAACCTCAGGTGGCCAGAGGTGGCCTCATCCTTGGAGTCCCCTCCCCCCGCGGACATGTCACAAGAGGCGTTTCTTGGTGGGCAAAACGCCCCCTCCCCCCCACTGCCAGACTGACTCTCGTGGGCCAGGGGTCCAGGAGTGGGGAATGAGTCACTGGCAGGACCGGAGGGAGGGGAGCCAAGCTTCCCACACCGGGGCCAGTGTCGCGCCCTCTCCGACGCCTGTCTTGCAGAGCCCACATCTCCTCCCCACACAGCGTTCACGGGACTGGGAAGAGGAGCTGAGCCTTGGGTCCTTCCTGCAGTTTGGTCTGGAAGGGTCCCTGGCACAAGTCCCTCAGGAGAGCTGGGACCACAGGGCCTGCCACCAGGGGGTGGGGTGCACCCAGCCAGCCCCTCCTCCACCAGTGCCCACAGGTGGTCAGTCGGGCGGCTCTGAGGCAGCGTCTTCCACTCACAGTTTCCACCCCGCCTCCTCCCCAAGCTTCACTTCCCGTCCGCACACAACTGGCTTGCAGAGGAGGCCCTGCCCCACCGGGTTCATCCCATCTGCTCAGATGTCCTGGGTGGTCAGCAGGGCAGGGATCACGACTTCACAGATGAGGAAACAAACAAGCTCAGCAAGAACGAGTGCCTTCCCGGAGGCCACAGCACACGGCTGCCAGGGCTGGCCGGGAAGCGCACTCTGGCTACACAGGTCCCACGTGTGGCCTGCCGTCACCCCTTCCAGAACAGCTGCACACAGGCCCACCGGCGCTCATTCAGCCACGATCACCGTGTGCCCTCTGAGAGGCCGAGGAAGTGCAAAGAGGACGGACAGCATCTGTTCTCCCATTTCAGTGGGGGAGAGAGACCCTTGGCATGAAAACGAGCATGTGAGGTAACAGCAGACGACCACTAGTGCCCCGAGGAAAATAAGCAGGACCCCAGCGTCAGGGGCCGGCGGGCAGGGACACTATGTGAAACGGGAGCCAGGCAAGGCCCCTCTGAGCACTGGTTTGCGTTGTGCCTCCAAAGGCCTGGAACCCCCTACTCCAGATCATCTCACCTGCAGGGATCCCCAACACGTGACCTCAGGCAGGGCCTGATGGGGCCTCTCGCCCTCAGGCAGACATCCCCAGAGGCTCCCACCCAGCTGGGCCACCACTCCAGTCCGGGCCTGGCCCAGCTCTCCGCCCTGAATGGTCACCTGTGCTGGGCCCCTGATTCCTCTAGTTTGGGGATGCTCCTGCACCTCCTGGATGAGGCAACTTCTCCATCTCTATGATGAAAGAGCAGCCTCTGAATGACCTCTCCCCCAAATCAGACCGGCCAACTCTCCTCTTACCCTTGATCCCGGGGTCACATCACCACAGCAGGCCCCAGAATGACTCCTCCATCACCCTTCCACCAGGTCCACAGCTCGAATGACACTCCCCTGTGCCTTCCCATGGCTTCAAGACCAAGTCCGACACATCTCCCGCCCCTCCTCTAAGACCTACCAAGTCCTCCCCTCAGCCCCCAGCGAAGACCCTTTAGCCTCCCAACTGGGGAACCCCCTTGGCCCAACTTTCTGTACCGAGTTTCCTCTTCTACGGCCTGGCAAGGCTCCACGTTCCCCGGTCCCGAGCCAGGCAGCAACTCACTGTCCTCCCCAGGCACAGAGGCTAGCCACCTGCTCCTCAGCACTGACAGGCCCTCCAATTTCCTGTCCTGCAAATTCCACTGGCTAAACCCACCAACGTCACCCACGATCCCTCCCCTGCTTGGGGACCAAGATCCCCCAACTCCTTCACTGCCAGGCCAAGCCCTCGGCCCCTCTCCCCAGCCAAGACAGACCAACTCTGCCAGCCCGTAAACTGATTTCTCTTCTCCATGTCATCACCGCTCTACCTCAGACCCACTGACTCTGAAGTGTGAGTCCAGTCCCTGACCAGTCCCTGCCGTCCCTCTTTAAACTTCCAGAAATGAGAGACTCCCTGAGCCTGTAATGTGTTACCACCTCCCCCTACCCGGGGAAGACCAATCAGCAACTGTCCTCTCAGCTCCTCCCAGCCAGACTCCAAGTGACCCCTCTTTCTTGACATTCTTCCCTCCCCTCAAACTCCTTCACCCTCTGGGTAACAGCAGCTGCTATTTCTGTGGCAAGAATCGACAAGGACTATTTTATTTAATCCTCACAACTACCCGCAGTAGAAATTAGCACCTCCATTTGCAGAGAAAGAAACAGGAGATGCAGAGAGGAAAACAGCTTACTCAAAATCAAACAGCTGGTTACACACAGCTGTTCCTCTTCTGGGAACCTGCACACCAGAAACTTGCCCCCAGCCCCCAGACCCACCCCGTGCCAACTCCCCCCTGCCTCAACCATGGCCCTCCAGCCCACAAACTGTTCATCTTCCTTCCTGCTTGCCCGGGGCCCACAAACTGACCACCATCTCTGTCCCTCTCCTGAAGGCTTGGGAAGCAGAAACATCCAGGCCCCAAGCACATGAACCTCTAGACTGGCCCCTAAAATGACCAATATCACCCAACATCACCCGAAAATGACCAACACTAACTGCAACTTCATGAAAGCTCATCCTGGCCAATTACTTTTCATACACAACCATATTTAGTCCTCCCTTAAAGCCTTTGCAGGGGTATTACCACCCACTTCACAGTCGGGAAAACTGAGACGCTGAGGAGTTAGATAACCAGCCTGAGGTCATGAAGTGAGTAAATGGGAGTCAGGATTTGAACTGGAACCTCTGCTCTCCACCACCCTACTCTGCCTACCCAGGTCTTTCTTCCTTCCCGCTCTCAACTCCCTGGACTGGGTACCATGCTATAGCCAGGGCCCCCTATGACTCTTCCCCTCCCCAGCCCAAGTCCTCCAACCCCAAAGTGACACCTATCCCTGGGGTCCAGAGCCCAAGACGTGGCTGGCTCTCGATGCCAACAATCATAAATTGTCTCTATAACGAGAACTAGCCAAACTGGCATTTATGGCAAGCTACCTATGTGCTCAACTTCCAGTTACCATGTTTCCCACTCTCACAAAAAAGCCACAATTCCTCCACTGTCAGACTAGAGCAGTGCCTCCTCTTTCCTGGGGCCAAGTGACCAACATCTACTGAGCCGGGACCAGTCTGTGACTCCTCTTCGTGGGCTCCACCATGGCAAGACCAGCAGAGAAAGACTCAACGCTCAACTCATCTACTGAGTGACTTTCCAACTTTAGTCCTATAGGTAAAACACACACAGTCCTCCAGCTGCCCTTTCAGTTCCAACACACATCTGACCTTCAGGGGACCTAGAATCTGCAGACTTGCTCCCTCTCTCAACATCTCAGGCCAGCAAACTTCCTCAGGCCCTCACCTTCTACCGACCAACAACTCCCAATTCCCCAACTCTTTCTCAGGAAAAAAAGATTTTTTTAATTAAAAGAGACCCTTCTATACCCAGACCCCAAAGTTCCTCTGCTCCTTAATGACTGATAATGCTTTGTTTCCCTTTTGGGGAGAAGAGAAGGAGGCATGCAGTGACTTTTCTTCTTAATGTCAAGATCTAACACCTCTTCCGGCTATCTCACCCACCTCCAAAGTGACCATCAACTCTACTCCTTTCCTGGAAGGTTGTTTACTCCCTTTTCCCAACCCCAGGATTTACCAACTCCTCCGCAGCCACAGGCCAGGCTGGTTTATTCCTCTTCCTCCTTTCAGCCAAAAAAGTGAGCAACATGACTACCCCTTGTTCTGAGGTTTGCAGACCGGCAACTTAACCTCTTTCCATCCCTATGAGCCCATCAAACTCCACCTGCCCTTTGAACGCGAATGCTGATCCACTCTTCCTTCCCTGACTGCTCGCTTTATCCTTCGGGGGGGGGGAGGGGGAACGACTAGGAACTCAAAGGCTACCGCCCTACCGATCTCCCAAGCCTCCAAACTTTAACTGCTTATCGTTTTAATTCCTAAAACGACCACCTTCAGCGTCGGGGGGCGGGGGGGGGGGTGCGGATAAGCCAGCTACTTTTCACCTTCCCAACCCAACAGGCACGCCGTCTCTCACATCTTGCAGCTCGAAACTGACGACAGTCTCCTTAAATCCTCATTAGGTGCAACTTATTGAGCACCACCTCCGTGCCGGGCGCTGCACAGACTCCCGGTCCGCCACGAGCCCGCCCCCGCGCCCCGGGGGTAGCTACCGTGTCTCCAGGGGTCTTTGGGTTCCACCGCTCCAGACACGATATCCTCGTCGGAGGGGAACGTGACGCGCTTGGCCGCAGCCTTGAGGCGCCCGTCGGCGGGGGACGATGCGGGGCTGGGAGACCGGGCCTCGGCGGGGGCCTCCTCGGCGTCGCCGTCCGCGCCCGGCACGGGCGGCGCCTCCTGCGGCGGGATCTCCATCGCCGCCGCCGCCGCCTCCTCACGGGGGCCCCGGGGACATGTCCCGGGCCCCGGGCTCGTCTCTCCGGGCCCGCCCGCCGTCCCGGGGCATGGGCTCCGCCGCTGCTTCAGGCGCCGCCTCCGACCGCTCTCCTGGTCGTCGTAGTCGTCGCCGCCGGGAGCTCGAGCGCGCCTCCCCCGAGCCTCGCGCGCGCCTGCTCGTTCGCAGCCGCACTTTCGTTAAGAGCCCGTGAGCCCGTCGCGGACTGAGGAAAGCAGAAAATCAATTGAAGCTATTTGCGGGTAGGGTTGTCTCGCGGGTTGTTGAAACCGGTAACAAGAGGCAGAAAGAACCACGGGAAAAAGAAACGTGAGCACTGAATCTGCAGAGCCGGAACTGCAGAATACGAGGGGCGGGGCGAGGTGGACGCTGTCTCCCGGAGCAGCGCGCAAGCGCGAACCTGAGCCGCCCCCACCCGCCTCCCCGCCTCAATCTAGGTAACTAACGTTCAGACTCGCACACATTCGTCACGAGCTCGGGCAACGGAGAGGGGAATGGAGTTGATAAAAATAAAAACATCTGCTCGGCCGGGCTAGGCCAACTGATAAGAAGAGAGGCAAAGGGACAGAGAACTTGAAAGGAAAGGCGATATTAGCCGTACGGAATATATGAGTACAAGTGATGGATGCTGACAGACGGATCCTTCTGCCTGGAGACGAAGCCTGTGCCTCTCTGCTACTTACTCTCTAGCCCTCCATTTGCAGACAGCAGTTTCATCAATAGTTTTCTGTATTCGTTGCGTGAAATGCAATTTAAATTAAAAGACTAAAATAAATATGAGCCCATGAGGAGTATCATAGCCCTGATTAAAACAACAACAACTGGAAGGGGGAAGAAGTTCCAAAACCAAGAGACGAATCTGCCAACCAAAATAATCGGGCGATGGAGCGGGTAGATCACCAAGCCCGGAGGGAACCGGCACGAGCTCAAACCCCCGACCTCCCCTCAATTCAGTCGCTTAATATTCGCCTCCGCACTTTCGCCAGGCTTTCCTAGCACATCCCCAACTGGGGGTCGGGGGTGGGAGGCGGGGCTAAAACTAAAAGGGAGGGGGGATTCGGGGAGGAGCGAGCGACGTCGTTGCCAAGGCAACTCGGGAGCTAGGCCCCGGACTCGCTGGAGGCGGCGTCGCGAACGGACCTATGAGAGCCGAGGCTCTCCGCCTGCCCCGTTCAGCATCTCCAGCCGCCGCACTTTCGCGACTGCCGGTGAACAAAGCAAATCTCGTCTCTACTTACTGGGATCTTCACTTGCATTCCAAAGTTGATGGGACTACAAGGGGGGCAGCAATTACTGTTTTAAGGCGAATCTGACAGACAGCTGGTGACAGGGATAAGGGAAGCTAATGATATGGACGGTCACACAGCTTGGAGCGAAATGGGGAGAGGGTGAGGCTTCACCCCAACCCCTAGCCCTCAGCCTGGCCTCTGTGTCGCCGCCACACGGGGTCCGACCCCTTCCTGAGTGGCCGGGGAAGCGAACCGGCCGTCTCTAGAGTGAGGTCCTCACCGCTCTAGGGCCGGGCGCCCAGGTGACCCAGTGCGAGCCACGCCCCTGGCTGGGAACACTCCCGCCCACCCGAAAAAGAAATCGCGTCCAAATGTCTCAAACCCCGGCGTTCAGGTAGCTCCAGCCATTCCCGGACCAAGCCAGTCTCCACCTTTATCCGAGTTCCTTCCAGCCCCGTGATGTGTCCTCTTCTTGGCCCAGATCCACCAGATCCAGCCCTTGGCTAGCCACCCTTCCACTTCCTAAATCTGGCTCCATCCCTGTGTCGTACACTTTAAAAAATAAAAAACAGGAGGCGAATTTTCCTGGGATAATTGGTTCTTTAGTAGGAGGGGAGTATCTTCAGGGTGGCTGAACTTTGCAACTTCCAGAAACAATTTCCCACTCTGCGATTTGCCTTCCACCCCCCAACCCCCAGTCTTCAGGAACTGGCAAGTGGCCCGGTTTTAGAGTTTAGAGTTCTGTGAGGCAGAGCCTTCCTTTCCACGGGCTCTAGAACTCCTGGGGTTGCAGAATCTTACTGACTGCACCCTGGAGGTCCCAAGCAGCCAGAGGTGCTTGGAGCTTGGCTCAAAATTCCAAGGGCGTTCCAAACCGGGGCCCACGACCATGTGTGGAGGGCTGGGGCCCCGTGGCGAGGCCCAAAGCAGAAAGGTGAACATAGCAACATCTTTAGGGCTTGAAGCTGTACGCAATAATGTCACTGCACCGCAGCAGTGCTTCAGCCTGCACACCAATGGGCGTCTGCAGCTGCGACACGTAGAAGTTGGCCACGTCCAGGTCGGTGGCTCCGAAGTGGGCAGTCACGTGCACGCCCTCGTGCAATGTGAAGCTCACCTGGTGACCCACCATGGCCAGCAGGCTGCGGAGGTAGCGTTCCCGGAGTGCGGCTCGCGCCTGCTGTTCCTGGGATTCCCGAGATTCTGGAACTACGGCAGACCCCGGGGCTCCGGGACCCTCTGGCGTCAGGGGGGCCCTGCGTCCATCTGGGGCAAAGCCGCGGCTCAAGCCATCTGGGCCCCGGGGAAGCCGGAGCACAGGTACAGGAATGGTCAGCGGAGTCTGCATTGTCCTGGCTGGTGGGTGAAAAAAGCAAGAAGCCATTACACGGGGAGTGTGTGATGACAACAAGAGGCATCTGTCTACCCCACCTCAATTCGACTTGTCCAAAACCTGTGCCCTCCCTCCGCCAGTAACCCCCTCCCCAGGAGCTGCTACCACCATTCTCGAGGTCCACGAGAGCAAGAACTTTTGACTGCTTTTATCACTGTTTTATTCCTAGTCCCTGGCTATAAACACTCGCTGAAAAGAACAAACTCCAGCCTCCTCTCCTCTCTCACGCACAGCCTATCCAATCCAGAGGGAAATGCTCTCTCCTGAATACATTCCCAATCACACAGGAGCCGGCTTACAACGGCTTCCGGTGGCCAGCTCCGGAATGATGTGAACATTACAATAATGACAGTTACACAGGGCGCCTGGCTGGCTCAGTCAGTAGAGCATGTGATTCTTGATCTCGGGGTTGTAAGTTCAAGGCCCACTTTGGGTGTAGAGATAACTTAAAAATAAAATCTTAAGGGCGCCTGGGTGGCTCAGTCGTTAAGTGTCTGCCTTCGGCTCAGGTCATGATCCCAGGGTCCTGGGATCGAGCCCCACGTCAGGCTCCCTGCTCTGCGGGAAGCCTGCTTCTCCCTCTCCCACTCCCCCTGCTTGTGTTCCTGCTCTCACTATCTCTCTCTGTCAAATAAATAAATAAAATCTTAAAAAAAAAAAAAATCTTAAAAGAAATAAAATAAACAAAAAATGATAGATTATAACCCACTGAATAAAAGAGAAATCCATGAGTCCCTAGTAATGATAAATGAATAAAAGAGTAAATAAGTGAAGGAGCTAAAATCCAACGGACACTAAAATTTGTGAACGAGTGTTGGGTGAGGGCCAGCATATCCATAGTCTTTTTTTTTTTTTTAAAGATTTTATTTATTTATTTATTTGAGAGAGAGAATGAGATAGAGCATGAGAGGGGGGAGGGCCAGAGGGAGAAGCAGACTCCCTGCCTAGCAGGGAGCCCGATGCGGGACTCGATCCAGGGACTCCAGGATCATGACCTGAGCCGAAGGCAGTCGCTTAACCAACTGAGCCACCCAGGCGCCCCAGAATATCCATAGTCTTAAAGTACTTTCCCCCAAAACGTTTATTTGTCGTAAAGAGTAAACAGTAACTTTGTAATGGAGGAACCTGGTGGACACGACCTTAACTTGGGCATCAATGACATCATGTGCAGTGGTGGGACAAACAGGGACCCCATGTGCCCCTGAGGTGATACACTGAGGACGGGGCACCACTTCTGTGGTATTCCTGCCAAAAATGGATTACCTAAATCTCATCGTGAGGAAACTCAAATTGAGGGATATTGTATAAAAAAGAGCCTGATGGGCTCAGTCAGTCAAGCGTCTGCATTTGACTCAGGTCATGAGCTCAGGGTCCTGGGATCGAGTCCTGCATCGGGCTCCATGCTCATCGAGGAGTCTGCTTCTCCCTCTCATGCTCTCTACTCTCTCTCTCAAATAAATAAATAAAATCTTAAAAAAAAAAAAAGTGAGCCTGAGTTCTTCAAAAATATCAAGGTCATGGGGTGCCTGGCTGGCTCAGTCAGTAGAGCATATGACTTTTTTTTTTTTAAGATTTTATTTATTTATTTGACAGAGAGAGACACAGCGAGAGAGGGAACACAAGCAGGGGGAGTGGGAGAGGGAGAAGCAGGCTTCCCGCGGAGCAGGGAGCCCGACGCGTGGCTCGATCCCAGGACCCTGGGATCATGACCTGAGCCGAAGGCAGACACTTAACGACTGAGCCACCCAGGCGCCCCGAGCATATGACTCTTGATCGTGGGGTCCTGAGTTTGAGTCCCATATTGGGCACTCAGTTTACTTAAAAAAAAAAAAAATCAAGAGATGCCTGGGTGTCTCAGTTGGTTAAGCGTCTGTCTTCAGCTCAGGTCATGATCCCAGGGTCCTGGGATCGAGCCCTGCTCGGGTTCCCTGCTCAGTGGTGAGCCTGCTTCTCCCTCTGCCTCTCCTCCTGCTTGTGTTCTCTCTCCCTGTGACAAATAAACAAAATCTTTGAAGTGCATTCTCTTTACCCTTTAAAAAAAACAAGGTTGGGCGCCTGGGTGGCTCAGTTGGTTGGGCGACTGCCTTCGGCTCAGGTCATGATCCTGGAGTCCCTGGATCGAGTCCCGCATCGGGCTCCCTGGATCGAGTCCCGCATCGGGCTCCCTGCTCGGCAGGGAGTCTGCTTCTCCCTCTGACCCTCTTCCCTCTCATGCTCTCTGTCTCTCATTCTCTCTGTCTCAAATAAATAAATAAAATCTTTAAAAAAAAAAAAAAAAGAAAAGAAAATATTAAAAAAAAAAAAATCAAGGTCATAAAAGACAAAGAAAGCCTGAGGAGGAAAAACATATATAATTGACACTTGATCAACATGGGAGTTAGAGCGCTGACCCCATGCACTACTGAAAATCCAGGTATAACTTTTGATTCCCCAAAAACATAACTACTGGTAGCCTACTGTTGACTGGAAGCCTTACTGATAACATAAATAGTTGATTAACACATATTTCGTATGTTACATGTATCATATACTGTATTCTTACATTAAAGCAAGCTAGAGAAAAGCAAATTTTATGAAGAAAACCATAAGGAGGAGAAAATACATTTCCAGTACTGTACTGTATTTATGGAAAAAATCCGTGTATAAGTGGACCAATGCAGTTCAAACCTGTGTTGTTCAAGATCAAGTGTTGTTTTGTATTCCGAGCCTAACGCCTCTCTCTCCACTGCCCACATCTTGGTCCAGCCACTGTCGCTCTCTGCTTGGACAACTGAAGTCACGTCCTCCCTGGGCCCCTGGCTTCCACCTTCACTGTCCCCTTACCCCAAGTCCATCCCCACCCACACAGCCAGAGGGACCTGCTTAACACCTGACACCCACCATCTAACACCTGAGTCAGGTCACATCCCTCCTCTGCTGAGAGCGCTCCCCTGGCTTCCGCCCCGCCCAGAGTCAAAGCCAAAGTCCTTCCCACAGCCCTCAGCAGCCCTGAGGGCTCCAGACCCTGCCAGCACCTTCGTGGTCTGCCACGCTTCTCTCACTACCCCAGCCTCGCTGGCCTCCCTGTGGGTCTACAAGCGCACCTGGCACAGAAGTGCCTCTCACACCCTTGTGCTTGAGGTTCCCTCTGCTTGTATGTGCCGTCTGCCTTCTCTGGGCACGCCATGTTCAAGTTCCACCCCACGTCCCTTCCTGCCCTCCTCAGCTTCGTCGTTCTCTGTAGCACACGGTATTCTTCTGACATATGGTATATTTGTCATTCTGCTTATGCCCTTTGTCCCCTGCTAGATGCCCGCCTCCCCACGGGCAGCGGCCTCGCTTCTTGCCTTCGGCTGTATCTCCAGCTCCTGGAACCCTGTGTGGCAGGAACACAAAGACCCAGCCCCTTCAACACTGCTCCTGCTTGAACGAATGCAGTGGAGATTGAGCTCACAGGCCTGCTTCTCTGGGTGACCTCAGCGGGTTATCAGGATACGACAGGTTCCTGCAGGATGGGGGGACCTAGTTCACGGTAGCTTCTCTATAAAAGTTTAGTTACAATTGTTATTATTAGTATTGCTGTGCGACTGGGGTAAGTTGCTTAACTGGTCTGTGCCTCAGTTTCCCCATCTGTGAAATAGGCATGGTAAGAGGACCGACCCCACAGGGTCGGCCTGGCGACGAAATACACAAACAATCACAGTGTTGAGCACAGGCCTGGAACACACGAAGCGCCACGACCATGATGCTGGTTGCCTATAGGGAAGTGCTGGTTCTGTGAGCAAGAGAGTGGGAGAGGGAGAGAGGGACCCAAGTTTCAGGTGGCTGCACCCCTGTCTGTGGCTTAGTCCTCTCTCAAGTGATGATTTTAGGCAGTCGGTGTCCCATCCCTGGGCCACTCACCGTGCGGGGGAAATTAAGACGATCCTTTTCCTTGTTAGGCTCTCCCTGTCTCTGCAGCTCACCTGTGAGCTCCTTGCAAGAAAGGACCCTGCAGAGAAATGGGCCAAGGCAGCAGATGAGGGTTTCTTAACTTCAGCATTGTTGATATTTGGGGCGGGATCACTCTTTGTCCTGTTGTGGGGGGCTGTCGGGTGCAGAGCTGTAGGATTTTAGCAGCAGCCCTGGCCTCTGCCCACGAGACGCCTGTAGGATCTCCCACCCCGAGCTGTGACTCCCAAAATTGTCTCCCACTGGTGAATAGTATGGTATGAGAATTACATCTCAATAAAGCCTTCTTTTTTTTTCTTTTAAAGATTTATTTTTATTTTTTAAGATTTTTTTTTATTTAGTTATTTGAAAGAGACAGACACAGTGAGAGAGGGAACACAAGCAGGGGGAGAGGGAGAGGGAGAGGGAGAAGCAGGCTCCCTGCAGAACAGGGAGCCTGATGTGGGGCTCGATCCCAGGACCCTGGGATCATGACCTGAGCCGAAGGCAGACGCTTAACCGACTGAGCCATCCAGGCGCCCCTATTTATTTTTTATTTGAGAGAGAGCATGAGAGTGGATAGAGGGAGAGGGAGAAGCAGACTCCCCGCCGAGCAGGGAGCCTGATGCGGGACTCGATCCCAGGGCCCCAGGATCATGACCTGAGCCGAAGGCAGACGCTTAACTGACAGCCACCCAGGTGCCCGATTTTTTTTTTTAATATTTTATTTATTTAATTGACAGCGAGAGACACAGCAAGAGAGGGAACACAAGCAGGGGGAGCGGGAGAGGGAGAAGCAGGCTTCCCGCTGAGCAGGGAGCCCCATGTGGGACTCGATCCCAGGACCCTGAGATCATGACCTGAGCCGAAGGCAGATGCTTACCGACTGAGCCACCCAGGCGCCCCCCCCCCTTTTTTAAAGATTTTGCTTTTGGGGGGGACGCTTGCTTCTCCCTCTATCGCAGCTCCCCCTGCTTGTGCCCTCTCTGACAAATAAACAAAATCTTAAAAATAAATAAATAAACAAAAATAAAATTCAGTGGATACACTCTTAAGAAAGAGCTCTCCATATATGGGGGGAACAAAATAAAAACATCTCTAGTTGAGAACCACTAGTGTGGATAAACAGGTGGGGTGGGGGGGCGGGAAAAGATGGCTACTCAACTCCTGAACATATTCACAACCTCACAGAGAACCAGAGAAATGCAAATTAAAGCTACAATACTGTAAGATTCTTCACCTCCCAGATTAGGGAGGACTGAAGGCTGATGGATCATCGCGCTGGCCCAGCTGTGGAGAAACGTCTTCATGGCCCTTAGGACTAAGGGTGTCAATTAGGAGAGTGTCAAAGGGGGGCGGTTTGTATCCATGAAAACTGCAACCGTTCCTGGTCATTCAGCCCCTGAAGAAAGAGCCCAGGGCAGGGTACTTTTAACTGTCTACCTTTTTATGCCTTTTGCCGTCCATACTATTCAAAGTAATTTGTTTTCAAAGATTTTATTTTATTTAAGTCATCTCTACACCCAAACTGGGGCTGGAGCTCACAACCCCGAGATCCAGAATCACACAGTCTACTGACTGAGCCCGCCAGGCACCGCCCTCAAAGTAAATTTTAAATTCTAATTCAAGAAGGAAGGGGCATATTGTAATGCTCCCATGTCCCTTAAAAAATGTTAGATTCCGGGGGCGCCTGGGTGGCTCAGTTGTTAAGCGTCTGCCTTCGGCTCAGGTCATGGTCCCAGGGTCCTGGGATCGAGCCCCGCATTGGGCTCCCTGCTCCTTGGGAAGCCTGCTTCTCCCTCTCCCACTCCCGCTGCTTGTGTTCCCTCTCTCGCTGTATCTCTCACTGTCAAATAAATAAAATCTTAAAAAAAAAAAAAAAGTTAGATTCCGGGGTGCCTGGGTGGCTCAGCTGGTTAAGTGTCTGCCTTTGGCTCAGATCATAATTCCCAGGGTCCTGGGATGGAGCCCCTGCTCAGTGGGGAGCCTGCTTCTCCCTCTGCCCAGCCCCCCCTTGTGCCCTCTCTCGCTATCTATCTCTCTCAAATAAATAAATAAAATCTCTTTTTAAGGTGGCTCAGTTGGTTAAGCATCTGCTTTCGGCTCAGGTCATGATCCCTGGGTCTGGGATCGAGCCCCGCATCGGGCTCCCTGCTCAGCGGGGAGCCCGCTTCTCCTTCTCCCTCTGCCTGCCGCTCCCCCTGCTTGTGCTTGCTCTCTCTCTCTGTGTCAAATAAATAAATGCTTTAAAAAATAATAATAATAAATAAATAAAAGCTTCCACTGTTTAGTATTTGGAAATTAAAAAAATAATAATAAATTTTTTAAAATGTTAGATTCCTGGGGCGTCTGGCTGGCTCATTTGGTAGAGCGTGCGACTCTTGATCTCAGGGCGGTGTGTGGAGACTACTTAAAATAAAATTTAAAGAAATACAAATAGGGTGCCTGGGTGGCTCAGTCGTTAAGCGTCTGCCTTCGGCTCAGGTCATGATCCCAGGGCCCTGGGATCGAGCCCCACATCAGGATCCCTGCTCAGCGGGAAGCCTGCTTCTCCCTCTCCCACTCCCTCTGCTTCTGTTCCCTCTCTTGCTGTCTCTCTTTCTCTGTTGAAAAATAAATAAAAAAATCTTAAAAAAAAAAAAAAAAGAAATACAAATAAAAATGTTAGATTCCCCCTCGGGAATCTGAACTTCCTCTCCCATCCTTACCCACTCCCCAAACTTTCTGTCCCAGCCCAGGCCTTTCCTAGGGACTAGCTGTCCAGCCCTACAGATCAGACACCCCCACTGGTGGCCCAGATTGAATCCTTATTAGAAGTGAGCAAATGTTCTCTGTACAGGACCCGAAAGTAAATATTTTAGGCTTTGTGGGCCATAGGGTCTGTCACAACTACTCAACGCTACCATAGTATTAAGAAAGCAGCCATGGACAGATATGACAACGAACGTGGCCGTTCTCCTTACAACCCCACGTACCAGGACACTGCAATTTGAATTTTATATAATTTCATGCACCCACAAAGATTTCTTAAAGTTTCCAAGCACTTAAAAATGTAAGACCCACTCTTGGCTGGTGGGCCATACCAGACCAGGAGGCAGGCCATAGCTTACCCTGCGGCGGAGAGGATGAAGGTGTGGATTCGGGGAGCCCGGGGGGTTCTTAGCACCCCCAGATTCATTACCAGGGATCTGGGCAGGTCACTGCGAGTGACTCTAGAGCAGCCTCCCTGCTCTGGTTCCTCATCTATGAAATGACGAAGGAAGGAAAAAAAAAAAAAAAAGACCGCCTAGGTTTTCCGGGAGAAGGGAGAACCTTTCAGGGTGATCAGGCAAAAGACATCCCACAGTGTCCTGGACCCCTCCTCGCTTTCTCTGCCACCCATATTCAATCCATCAGTAAGGCCTGTCAACTCCACCTCCAAGTTGTATCCAGAACCCAGCAATTTTTCACCCCCTGCCCCACTCTGCCTCCTCCCTGGTCCGGCCACCATCCCCGGCCACCTGGACTATACCAGTCTCCTCCCCACTGGGTCCCCAGCTTCTAGCTTCACCCTACAGTCTGTTCCCTGCGCAGACAAAGCTGTCAGAGAGATCCTGTTAGAAGTAAGTCCCAGCACACCCCTCCTCTGCTCAGAGCCCTCCCATGGCTCCCACCTTCCCCAAGAGCAAAAAGCCCAAGTCCTCACAGGGGCTCCAAGACCCTATCATACCCTCTCTGACCTCCTATCCCGCGCCCCACCCCCTTGCCTCACTGCTCTAGTCCTTGAACATGGCAAGCACACTCTTGCCCGGAACCCTCTTCCAGATGGGGGACTTGCATATTTCCGGATCCATGGCTCACCTTCCTCCCTCACTGCACTCAGGTCGCTGCTCAAACATCGCCTTAACAGGGGGGAGACAGTAGCCCCTGCACCCTGCGTTCTCCTGTCCCCACGGTGCGACCCCCTCCTGACAATATGCACGTACTTTTTTACCTGTGTGTGGTTTGTGCTGCCACCGAACACAGGACTTTGAGAGAAAAGCCCTGTCCCATTATTTCACGACTCCACCCCCAGCCCCACCCAGAGCCAGGCAAGCAGGGGGAGCTCGGTAAATATTTGTGTGGAAGGAATGAAAAGATTCACCCATCCGCATTATCCAAGGGCCTGCCCAGTGCCCAGCCCACCTGGGGCGCTGCTAGGGACACAGCCGTGAGCGAACCACCCCAGTTCAGCGGCTGCCACAGACTTGTCTCCAGACCAGGCTGACTCAGAGTGGGCAGGGTTGGAAGGCTAGAGGCTGGGGGGCCCTGGTGCCCAGAGGGGCTGCCTGGCCCAGCCTGGGGGCGAGAGAGGGCTGGCCAGGAAGGCTGTCGTATTTGAGCACAGACCTAAATAGAATAAGGAACGGAGTCATGTAGAGATCTGGGGGAAAAGCCTTCCAGTCCATGGGAACAGCAAATGCAAAGCCCACGCAAGGAGGCCCGCATGGAGGAGGCGCGGGAGCAAGGCAGATGCTGCAGGGAGGGGCCTTGAAGACTGAGGTGAGGACGCGGCTCTCTACTCTGAAGGAGACGGGAGGGACTTGGATTTTCACATGATCCCTCTGCCTGCTGCGCGTGGGGACAGTGGACTGGGAGGGAAAGAGGGAGAAGCAGGGAGCCCCGTGAGGAAGCCACCGCAGTGGCCCAGGAGGGCAGGGGATGATGGTCCCTGGGACAGGCTGAGGGCCACGCAGGTGGGGACAAGTGGTCAGTTTAGGATTTATTTTGAAGGTTGACAGCCCTCACTATTTCCTGATGGACTGAGGGGAGAACCAAGGCAGACTCTCAGGGTCTTCCCTAATGGGGAAGACCACAGTAAATGGGCTTTATGGGATATATACATTTTCTTCTTTTCTTCTTTTGTGTTTTTATTTTAGTCCCAATTAGTTAATACACACTGTTAGTTTCAGGTGTACAATATACATTTTCTTTATTTGACCACTACCCCTGTGAATGGGATTCGGGGATATACACATTTGCTAACTTATCTGACCGCGGCAGTCCAAGCTCAGTCAAGAATCATCAGCCCCCCAGGGCTCTCAAGCAACCTAGGTTAACACTTGAGTGATTTAAAAGAAACACCCTAGTCTTTAGGGCTAGTACTGAATAAAGGATTGATGGAAATTAATCAAATGGCCACAAATGATGTTAAATCCCTGGATAAAACAAAAAAGTAAGGGTGGACCAGTGTGCAGACTTGCTTTCTCCGTTAGGGGAAAACAAACGGAGACTGGGGTCAGGCCACGTGATCCCCATTCTCCCCAAGGAGGAAACTGGAAACAGGGAAATGCCAAATCATTTACTGGGAGCACGCCGGCTGAGGGGACGGAAAAGGGAGCAAACCCAGGTGGGTCTGACAACGGACCCGGCCCATCACCCCTGCTCTCTGCAGGACAGACTTGTTTTCGTCCAGCACAGGGGGGCCACTGGAGGACTTGGAACCAAGGTGTGATCCGATAGGAAACCGGTTTAGGAAAGGTCCGACAGGGTGTGCCCAAGAAGGCAAAAGGAGGCATTATCCAAGCTCCCTGGTGACCAGGCTCCAGAATCCTTTATCTTTTCAATCTCCAAGCCAAGGATTTCCCGCGGGAAGATTGCAGAAAAATGCCCAAACCCATCCCCCACGACTTGAAAAACGACTTGCATAAAAACTCCAGAGCCCATCACTTGGGTGGTGGGCGCGAGGGCAGGAGATTCGCAGACCTCCCTTCTAGGGGCCTCGGGGCTGACCTCCAAGGAAATGGCAGTGAATCCGTTCAGCGGACACGCATTTAGCTAACCCTTCCGTTGCCAGGGCAGGGAACTAGCTGAGTTAGCAGGGTCACAGAGAAGACCCCAGACGCCGGCGGATGAACCAAGGTCCTGTTATGTCCACACAACAGCCCCCCGCCCCAAAGCTCCAGCACAGAGTCCTTCCCCTCCCCTGGGCCCCCTGGGCCGGTCAGTTTCCTTTCAATTCCGCCCTGGCCACCCCCCGCCAGCCTTTTCTTATACTAAGTAGGTCCTCCCGGCCCCCAGGCGTCCACTCCCGACTCCGCCCGGGCTGGGTGTCTTCCCGGCTCAGAGCCGGCCAGCGAGCCCGTCCCACCGAGGCGGGGCGTCAGGACCGCGGCCGTGGTCACTGTCCTGACCGTCGTCGCTATCATCTGCCCGAGCGGGGAGCACCGCGCGCTGCCCCGGCTCCTCACCCCGCCGACCCGGGCGCGGGGACGTCCCCGACCGGAGTCCCGGTGCCGGCGCTCGCGGCGGGGGGCGGGGGGGGTGGGATCCGAACGTCCCCCCCCGGCCCGCGTGGCAGGCGCGGACCTGCCCCTTTCCCGCCACTCCCGGCTTCGCGCGCGGGCGGGCGCCCGGGGGAGGGAACTGCCCTGCGCTCGCGCCCCGCCACCGACACCCCGCACTCACCGAGGTCCGCGGCGGCCGGCGCGCCCACTTCCGCCGGCGTCCCGGCTGCAGAGGCCCGGGCGGGCCGCGAGCCGCCCCGCCTGGGTTCCGCCCGCGCCGCCGCCCCACGTGGTGGCGGGCGGGCTCTGGGGCTCGGAAGCCGCCGCTGCCCGGGCGTCCCGCCCCGCCCCGCCCCGCCCCGCCCCGCCCCCCGCCTGGCCCCGCGCTGCCCCCGGAGCGGCCCGCCTGCGACGTGGGGCCTGTCCGGGGTGCCCGCTTTACGGAAGAAGAAACTGAGGCGCAGAGAGGGGGAAGACTTCCTCCGGCTGAGCTAAGCGCGGAGCTTGGTGTTTGCACCCCCACCCCCCCTACACGTGCACGCTCCTACCCTTCACCTGCAGGCCAAACCCCAGCTCCCTTCCCTGAAGCCCTGCGCAGCCAGGTTTCGGCAGGAAAGAGGTTGGAGGGAGCTGCAGCTGGGATGGACCCCGGGTGGTGGTTCTGTCTCGCAGGCCTCCCTGCAGCCCCCCACCCCCACCCCGTTTTACAAAGAAGGAAGCAGGCCTTGAAAGATGGACTGTCTGGCCTCAGACAGAATTCCCTTCTCCCACACTTTTTCAGTAAGGCAGAGGCTCCGTGGGCCTCCCCACCCCACCAGATCCCCAAGGCCCAGTGCCTGGCACACAGGCCCTCTGCGATATGTTGAAAGACCGGGCAGAGCAGGAGCTCAATAGACACTTGTTAACCTATGAACGAGCAGGGGCCCTGTGGACAAGGCTGGCTTGACTCCTGCCCTCTTAGAACCTACATTCTAGGAGGGCCGGGAGGGGCAGATACAGGGTCTCCATGTGCAAATACATCAACAAGATCCTTCAGGGCTTGTGATGAGTGATATAAAAAAGAATAAAATGAGGGTCATGGTGGTAGAGCTGGGGGAGCTTCTTTAATTGGGTGGCTGTGAAGAAGCCCCCTTAGGTTACAGATGGGGAAGCTGAGGGCCAGGAAAGAAGCGAGGACGGATGGAGGTTATGGTTGTGAGGCCTTCAGCAGGGTGGGGCTACATTAGATACAGTGGTCAGGGAGGTCCTCTGCTCGCCGGAGGACAATTGAGCTCAGCCCTGAATAACAATATGAGGAACCTTCTGGCCTGGAGCAGTACTCTGGGGAGATTAGCATGTGAAATTCACTCGGACTGGGGCTGGGGACAGCCCGGGAAGGACAGACCCTGGCCCAGACCTCAGGGGGCTTGTGTTGGGTAGGGGTGGGGAGGGAAGAGAGGATGGTCAACAAATAGTTCTATGTTATGGTGCGGTGGGTGCCAGGAAGAAAAAGAAACTCGTCAGGGTTGGAGGGTGGGGCAGGGTGTCGATGCCACTTCAAACAGCGATCAGAGTGAGCTGCTTTGTGGAGGGAAGTTCAAGGAGGCCCGAGTGGAGGGGGTAGTGAGACAGTTGCCTGTTTGGTTTTAATGGTGATTCCAGAGCAGAGGAGATCTATTTGATCACAACCCTCCCTGCCTTAAACCCCACCCTTCAAGGCTCCGGTCTCAGGAAACCAAGACCTTAAAGTGATCAAAAGACCCTCTTGGGTCTGACCTCATTTTCTCACAAAACTCAGTCACCCACGCCCATCCCCCTTCCTTGTTATTCTTGAACGCACAAGGCCGGCTGGCCCCCTCACCTCCCTCGGGTCTCAGTTCCACCATGCTCTGCCCTGGAGAAAGCTGACCCCCACCCCCCACCCCAGCAACCCTGTCCCTTTATAACCCCTCCTAGCTTTATTTTGCCCCATTGTACTTGTCATCCTGGGAGGCACTCTTTTAAGTTTTGCAGTTACCTTGTTGAGAGTCTCTCTCCCCAACAAACTGCGTGAGGCCGGGGATTATTTTCTGTCTTGTTCACTGCGGTACCCTCAGTGCTTAGAACAGAACCCAGTGCACAGTAAAGGCTCAATAAATGTTTGCCCACTGAATTTTTATAATGCATTTAATGAAATGGTCCCGATTACTCATAGGCGCCTAGCGAGAAACGTGGCCCCTACTGTTTTCGCTCTCGGGGGTGGGTGTGGGCACCCCGTGCCTCAGTTACTCCGGCCCTAAAACGGGATCAGGAATAGCTGTTCGTGTACGTGGTCGTGAGACCCGGACGTCATTAAGGTTTGGTCCCTAAGAAAATGCAGTGGGTTCGGCTTTGATCGAGTTTGGCTGCCGCCTGGGGCCCCTGCGGGGCCGCCCCGTCCTCTCCCGTCAGGCCCCGCCCCGGTGGGCGGAGCCACGGGCCGGGCCAGCACGTGTAAGAGTTCGCGGCGGGTCGCCGCAGTCACTCACCTGAGCGCCTCGGACTGAGCGCGCACGGCCCGCGCGTCCTCCGCCCGCCAGCCCGCCCGGCCGGCCGGCCCTCGACCCATGTCCCGCCGCAAGGCCGGCTGCACGCCTCGCCGAGTAGACCCCGCGCCCGCCTCCAACACAGACGACGAGATGGAGATGCCGGACCTCGTCATCGAAGTGAAGCCCGAGCCAGACGCGCGGCCCCTCCAGGCCCCGGGGCTGGGGCTCTTCTCCCCGAAGGAAGTGCCCGCGCCGGGGCGGTTCGAGGGCGAACCCCGCCACTCCCCCGACCCCGTGCCCGCCGGGAGCCCTCTCCACGCCCTGGGCGAGCGGAACCAGTGGGCGCTGTGGACGCCACTGATCGTCAACCCTCGCGGTGAGCGCCCCCTACCCCTGCCCCGCCTCTCTCCCCTTAACTCGGGGGGGTTGGGGGGGTACGTGGGACTCCTTCCTCCAGGCACCGACGCCTGGCCCCCGCCTTATTTCTGTTGCCTGGTCCTGGCCTCCAGCCCCCATTCTGACCTTCGGGTTTTCCCTCTCCCTCGGAACCCCCAGCCCCCATCCTGGCCCCACCCCACGCTTACCACCCGCTTCCTCCCAGCAGACCGCCAGCCCTGGACCGACAAACACCCAGATCTGTTGACCTGCGGCCGTTGCCTGCAGACCTTTCCGTTGGAGGCCATCACTGCTTTCATGGACCACAAGAAGGTGGACTGTCAGCTTTTCAGAGGCCCCAGCCCCTGCCAGGGCTCAGGTGAGTCAAGCCGGGATGCAGGCCCCCTCTCAAGTTCAAGGGCCCGGCTTCCTGTGGGAGAAGGGGCTGAGCTGGACAGGCGGGGCAGTGAGCATTACTTCCCTTTTCTCGCTCCCCATCGGGTGTAGCCTAGGCGTGGCCAGGGCCTGCCCTGTCCTAGGGCTGGGACTAGTGGTGAGGGGTGGGGGGGGTGGTAAGTGGGGGCGGGGCGGGGCCTGTAGGAGGGCCGCCCACAGGGTGTGGCCAGCCCCTGAAGACTGGTCTGGGGATTTGCCACACACACACACACACACACACACACACACCCAATCTGGTTTCACTTCTCCTTCCCCTTGGCCAGAAATAACTGGCCAGGTGGCCGGACCCTTGTGGCAGTAGGGGGACCTCTGGGGAGGGCAGCAACCTGGGGGAGGGGAAGCCGAGGCCAGCTGGAGGCGTGGCATGGCCACCCCGTCCCACCTCTTGATCACTTCTGATTGTGGCGCTGGGTGCATTTGCTCGGAGTCAGGGAAGGGGCCTCTGGCTTCCCTCTCTGATGGAATCTCCCAGCCCTGCACGCTGGGAAGCCCCTGGTTTGGGCCAGGTCGTGGGTGTCTGGACACCTGGGTTCCTTCTCTTGGGAGGTAATGAAAGCCCTTGACATGGTACTAAACTCATGGTGAACTCTTGGTCATCGCAGGCCGAGGCTCCTCCAAACCTGCACGTTTCCATCCCCTGGCCCATGAGTTCCTAGGATTTTTGAGAGATGGAATTACACTCAGGCCTGGGCTGGTGGGGGGGGGGGGGGGGAGGTCCCGTAGTGGGGGAGGGGAAGGAGGGACTGTGAATTAGCTGTAGACTCGAAGCCAGCAGGTTATCTGGTGGCCCAGGGAGGGGCCTTGATGGAATCACTGAACACTCCCAGGTGCTTGGACTTGGAGCAATGTGGGCACCTCAGCCACGTGGGCTCAGCTCATGTTTACGAGGGCTGACATGGACCAGAACTCTCAGTTCTTCTCCATCCGAGGTCACAACAGCCCTAAAAGGGAGAGGATCCCCAGGATCCCCGTATTCTGACAAATGAGAAAACTGAGGGCCAGAGAGGAGTGTTTCTCGCCCACACAGCTAGGGAGCCGGAGAACTAGTTGGAAGTCGGGCCAGGCTGACACTCTCCAGCCCCCGTCTGTGCTCCTGACCCTGGTGTTGCATCAGGAAAGCCACTCCCGTCCCAGACGGTCTAGAATTTGAAAAGTAAAGGCAAGTACTTCACCGATAGTACCTGGAGGGTCTAGAGAAAACATCCAATTTGGAGGGCTCTTAATTTGGGGTCTATGCCGAGGGAGGGGGACCTAACTCACTGCCCCACCCTGACCTCCAGGTGGCTGCTAAGCCTTCTCCCCACTTAGGCCTTGGCCCCCTCTTCTGTGAGGCAGGGAATAGGAAACCATGCGTGGAGCTCGTGAACTTGGAGCTTGGCACAGAAACCCACTCAGTAATCAAGCCAACAGTCTTTTTTGAAAATCTGTCTCGCACTCCCCAGGTTTCTGGATTGAAACCCCAACTCCACCCTTGCAAGCTTGTGACCTTGGAGAAGTGTGTCTGCCTCAGTTTTCCCATCTGGAAAACAGAACTCTTGTTTCTTGTCTAGGTGGGAAGCTCAGTGAGCAGGGGGCATGGCCCGGCGCCCAGCACCCAGAATTTGGTCTTGTCTTCCAGTAAGGCCTTCCTGACCCCCTCACCCCCAATAGAAAATAGCACTCCTCCCGTCGCTCACTCTGCTGTCCCTTTTTTCTGGAAGATTCTCAGACACACAGAATCCCCAGGTAGTCGTCGTCCACTCCACAGATTCTCCTTAACTTGTCTGTCTGCCCACTTCTGCACCTCGGCTCCTGAGGACAGGGAGTTTCTGCCTCCCTGCTGTGCGTTCTCAGTCCCCGCAAAAGGGCCTTTGCTGCAGAAGGCCACCAACTGGCAGGCGTGAGACTGCTGCTTTCGTGCATCTCCCTAACCCCCGGCCCTTCTCTCTGCAGAACGCAAGGACCCCAAGGCCTTGAGCTGCTTCCGCTGCGGGAGACAGTTCACAGGGGCCTGGAAACTGCTGCGCCATGCCCAGTGGGACCACGGCCTGTCCATCTACCAGACGGAACCCGAGGCCCCCGAGGCCCCGCTGCTGGGCCTGGCCGAGGTGGCCGCCGCCGTGTCGGCAGTGGTGGGGCCGGAAGCGGAGGCCAAGGGCCCCCGGATGAGCGTCCTGCCCCGGCGGAGCCCCACCTGCCCTGTGTGCGCGAAGACCCTCAGCTCCTTCAGTAATCTCAAAGTGCACATGCGCTCGCACACCGGCGAGCGGCCCTACGCCTGTGACCAGTGTCCCTATACCTGTACCCAGAGCAGCAAGCTCAACCGCCACAAGAAGACCCACCGGCAGCCGCGGCCTCAGAGCCCCTGCGGGGCCAAAGCCGGTCAGGAACAGGCCTCCGCCACGGCCCCTCCGGAGCCCGCCGCGCACGCGGCCGCCCCGGCCAGCAGCCTCCACTGCAGCAGCGGGGAGGGCGCCGGGGCGGCGGCCACGGCGGGCGTCCAGGAACCTGGGGCCCCCGGCGGCGGGGCCAGCTGGGGGCCTACCCCCAAGGAACACACGACTGAGCCTGCCAAGAGCCAGACGTCCCCCAGGAAGACGCCCAAGGCGGCGGGCAAGAGCCGCGGGCCCGGGGGCAGCTGCGAGTTCTGCGGGAAGCACTTCACCAACAGCAGCAACCTGACAGTGCACCGGCGCTCGCACACGGGCGAGCGGCCGTACGCCTGCGAGCTGTGCTCGTACGCCTGCGCACAGAGCAGCAAGCTCAACCGCCACCGGCGCATGCACGGCCTGGGGCCCGGCGGCGCCCGCTTTGAGTGTCCCCACTGCTGCGTGCCCTTCGGCCTGCGCGCCACCCTGGACAAACACCTGCGGCAGAAGCACCCCGAGGCGGGCGGGGAGGCCTGAGCTGCGGGGCCTGGCGCCGCGCGGGGGCCGCTGCTGCTCCACGTCCTTGTCCTTCCTCCGCCGCCAGTAAATCCTCCTGCCCAGTTACACCCGCGTGTGGACTCTGGCTTTCTCGGGGTGTCTCAGGTGGGGCGGGTGGCTCCCCTCCTTGGGGTGGACGGCTGGACGGACCGGTTTGGAGGGAGTGAGGGGAAAGGCCAGCCCCCAGCGCCCTGGGCACCGCAAGACTGGCACAGAAAGCCGCGCTCCCGGTTCCCGGTGTGGGCGAGGCCAGGGCAGGGGCCGAGGCGAGGGCGGGGAGAAGCCCGGACCTGTCACCGGAGGCCCCTGGGCAAAGTCCTGGCCCATCCCCCACGTGCTGGGTGCCGGCGCCCTTTCCCCACTGAGCAGGCCCCTGCCCTCGCCGAGCCGTGCCCGGAGCGGTGCCGCCGAACTGGGAGCTGCCACCCGGACACCCACACACAGGCAGGGCTGGCCGTGAGGCTCCTGTGTCACCTTCTGCCCCGAAACCCGACCACCCCCGGCCCCAGCTGCCCTCGGCGGCCGGCCGACGTGGACCACACAGATGACACCAAGGCCAGGTCAAGGGAATTAAATAACGAGTGATTTTATTTCATTAGAGACCAAACCAGCAGCATCACAGCCTGAGCCCTCACCCCCCCATCCCCCTGGCCCCCCCCGCCCTGCTTCTGCCTAATGTCGGTAATGGGGACTTCGAGACCGGGACCTCGAGCGCCTGCAGAGAGAGAGGGGGGGCCCCCGTGAGGACGTGCGCGCATGCGCGCACCAACACACTCATGACCTCAGGGGCATCGGTGACGGGGGCGCAAGCTGCGGACGGAGGGACGTTAACAAGGGTCGAGGCCAGCCTGTGCAGCTGGGGCAGGGACGGAAGAATCAGGGTAGGGGCACGGTCACCTTCCAGGGCGCTGGGCTGGCGTGCTTACCTTCGGGAAGAGCTGTATTCTCGACCTGCGGAAGCAAGAGCAAAGCCAGTGCTCAGGGCCGGGCCCTGGGGCTGCCTCCTGCTAGGCAACCCCTGTGCCTCCAGCCAGGCCCCTCGGCCCGCACCAAGGCCGGGCAACAAGCACTGCTTCTGAAGCCTGCCTTTCCCTCATGACTAAAGCCATCACGTCGAGCGCGCGTCTCAAGAATTGTAACGCGCGGAGCGCGAAGGACAAAACCATACCGTGGTTTCTTGCAGCCTGACTCGGGAGCTGCAGGCCGCGCGGCCGCGGGGTACTCACTGTAACGGGGGGAGGGTGAGCGGCTCTGCCGGCTGTACTGGCGCTCCCATTCCTCTCGCTCCTTCTCTCTGCGCTCCCGCTCCCTGCGGGGGAAAGGGACGGAGCCCAGGGGCAGCCGTGAGCATGCCGTGAGCACGTGGCCAGAACACTGAACTCAAGGGTGCGGCTGGGTCGCCTGCCCAGAGCAGGTGCGTCCTACATCCCGGTGCAAGGGGCAGGGTAAACCCGGGGGCAGACAGGGCTGCTGTCCTTGCTTGGGAATGAGGGCCCTGGGCTCAGAGGGATACAGGCTGAGCAGAGCCAGGATGGGAGCCTCCGTCAGCCTCACTTTGAAAAGCTTGCTGAACAAACACACGGGATCGAGCTGGGAAGTGTGACCTTTCTCTGTCACACTCAGGTAGTCTCACAACACAGGGACTCACAAAGTGCTTCCTCGGCCTTTGTCGGGATGCCCGGGGCTCACGACCCCAAGGGCTGTATTTACCGGGCCCCTGCTACTCGCCTGGCCCAGATCTGAATCTGCCCAACAAGCCTGTGGGCTGGGACAACTATTCCATCCCCATTTCACTGATGAGCAAACTGAGGCCCAGGCAAGAAGGCGGCCCACAGCTGGTGGGCAGCGGAGGCAGGATCAGAACTCGGGATCCAACGGACCACAATGCCGAGTCCCTGGGCACTCTGCTTCCCCACCCGACGGAGGCAGGCAGCACCCTCAGGGGCCCAGCGCACGATGGGTGTGTGATGATACACCCAGCAGCCTGCTGACACGCTAGGCACCGCGCAGGAAGCCCTGCAGCAGGGTCCCCAGGAGAGGAAGAGGAAGGAGTCTCAGCTCCGAGGACCCACGAACAAGCGGCCAGTGACCTAGCCCTGCTACGGACGGACCCCCCTCCCGGCCAGCACCGTGCACCGGGCCCCGAGTGGGCTCCTCCCCAAGCTGCCCTGCGAGGTCGTCACCGAGTTCTGTCCTGGCTGTGGAGGCTGGAGTGAGGCCTGAGAGGGCCAGCGCCCACCCCCGGGGCCCCACGGTCACAGAGGGACAGAGCCGGGACCGACCCCGCGGCTGCCTGGTCCAGGACGTGAGCCTGTCCCCTTTAGAGCGAAGAGCCGAGAAACAGAAGGGGAGCAGGGCGGGGCCCCACCCCGAAATGTGAAGAACCGGCCGTGGGGCTGGCTTGCTGAGCACCGCCTCTGATCTGGGGGCTGCGCACACAGCAGGAACCCGGCAGGCGGACCTGCCTGTCCTCTCATCCCCTCTCCGGAGACATCAACGACAAGCAAGGAAACAAAACGGGGCGTGCCAGGCGGGGGTCAGCGCTCTGAAGAAAACATAGCAGGCTTGGAGGATGGAGCGTGTTGGGGTGCTACTCTAGACAGGACAGTCAGGGAGGACCGACGAGCGAAGCCAGGGAGGACACAGAGGCCCCATACATCCGGGGCCGGCACGGCTGGGAGGGGCCACAGCGGCTGGATCGAGCAAGCTGACAGAGGACTGGGCGGGCACGTGGGCGTTCTCCCACCCTGAGGGCTAGTGCGGGCAGCCGTGGCCCTGGATTCGGGGAGTGCGATGGTCTTACTTCATGCGGATCTTGCGGGCCATGGCTCGAAGCTCATCTTCCCGCTCCTGTGGCAGACGTGGCTGTGAGGGCAGGTCGGCCAGCCAGCCCCCTACCCCGGTCCCCCACCCCGGTCCCCCACCCCGGCCCCCCACCCCTTACTGCCGTCCTTACCTGGCGCTCATGCTCCTGCTGTATCATCTTCTCCTGGGCCGCCTTCTTATCCGCCTTGACTGTGGCGAAGGAGAAACGTGATGGCTGAGAGGGGCCCTCAAAAGCATCCCCCCTTCCCAGAAGACAAAACTGAACCCAGAGAGGCCAACCAGATGGCCACGGCCCTTAGCACGGGGGCAAGGGAACAGCACGCACACTGACTCCTCCCCAAAAGCGCCACACCTCGTTGACGCCTGCCTGTCCAGGAGCGGGTGGGCAGGGCGTCCACCCCCCCAAGGCCACGCTGGCAGGCAGAGGAGTGGAGCAGACCGGGGACAGGGGGTGGGACGTACACTGCCTGTTCAGTGCTTTCTGCATCCTCAGCTTCAGCTTCTCCTGCGGTGTCAGCTTAGGCTGGGGAAGGGGGAGAAGAGGCGGAGAGGGGGTGGGTGTCCAGAGCTCCCACCACCCACCTCAGCCAAGAGCCTGGGACTTGCAGGGGCACGTGGGGCGGAGGGACCAGCCGCAGATGCCCACCACCAGGGGTCTGGGAGGCCTGGGGACAGCTGGAGCCCCGGTGGACAGGGAGGAGGGGAGGGGGACACGGAACCTGACAGGGCAGAGCATTCCCAGCCCGCTTCAACCCCAGGGCTGGATGTCCCGGCCCCCCTGCCCTCCCCCGGGTCCCCCCTGCAGGCCCACCGGGCCCAGCTCTCGGGCACTGCTGCTGGCGGGAATTAGACGGGCGAGTTCCAAATTCTTACTGACTTTGGCAGCTCCTGTCTCTTTACCAGCGGCAGGTTCGGTCCTGGGAGGAAGAAAGGGTGGCTGCACCTTGGACCCTGCGCCCCCTCAGCACTGCCCTCAGACCAGACAGGTGAGGCCATGGGCCTCTGACACGCCACCCCCCCCCGGGGAGGGACCATGCCCCCACTCGGATCCCCTCAGGCCACGGCCGTGTCCCCCGCACAGCCAGACCCCCGGGGCAGAGCGCTGTCCCCCTCGGACGCCCCGAAGCAGGAGCTCCCTTGAGAAAGAGAACAGCGGAGCTCAGCCACCCTGCCCGCCGCCGACCACGCCCCCGCCCCGCCCCCCAGGCCTGCCCCGCCCCCGCTCACTTTCTCAGCTTCTCGCCCACAGCGGGGGACGCCGGCGGCCTGGTGGGCTTCTCCCTCGGGGGCGACGGCGAGCGGCTGCGGCTGCGGCTCGGGCTGCGGCTGCGGCTGCGGGACGGACTGCGGCTGCGGCTGCGGGACGGGCTGCGGCTGCGGGACGGGCTGAGGGACCAGCTGCTGCGGCTGCGGCTGCTGCTGTGGTGCCGGGGGCCCCGGCCGCCCCACCGGTACCGGTCCCCGGAGCGGGAGCGGCTCCTGGGCGCACGGCGGGGCGGGGGGGAGAGAGGCCGTGAGGAGCCAGGGACCCCCCGCTCGGCACCCCCCGCACTAGGCCCTGCGGTAGGTCGGTAGGTCCGGGGCTGCTCCCCCGCTGCTCTCCGGCCCAGCTCCGTGTCTACACAGAGCCCGCCCTCCAGATACAACCACCCTGAAACGGCTCCTCACTTCTCACTTCTGACACACACTCACCGGCTCCCCTGGGAGGCGACCGCTGGGAGGGTGGGACCCGGCTGGCCAGCACCGCCCCCCTTACCCACGGTGCCCGTGACCTCATCCACCTCCTCACCTTGCTAGGGTCCAGCGGGGACCACCCCCTCGCCCGCTCTCCCCACCAATCTACAGCACGGACCCACGAGACCCAGTCGGGGAATGTGCGACCCCATCCTTTCTCCGCTCAGGACCCTGGGGGCTCCTCAGCAAGGGCTCTCCCTCAGGCTGGGGTTCGAGATGTGGCCAGGCCCCCCTCCTTCCCCCAGGCCTTTCTCCTCTGGTCGCCCTGGGTCAGGCTACAGGGAATGACCTGGAAACCAAGTCTAGGCCACACACGGATTCTGCGGCGGCTGGCCAACTTTCTACAAAACTCCAATTTGTGGGCAATGCTGAGAAAATGAACTATCCTTTAACAACTCAGACTCTCAACTTCTCGTGAGAAAACACAAGATGGGGCGGCGTCGGGCCCACCACTGCAGAGCCGACAACCCGAATGGATGGGACACGTGTGCCCCAGTCCCCCCGGGGCCCACCTGGCCCCTTTATTTTACCTGCCAGCCCCTGTAGGAAGCTGACGCTGAGACGCATGCCACAATACAAGGGACAATGTTGGGGGCGGCAGCAGTCGCCCAACGCTAGCATTCACATGTGTCGTCACACCTTCCCAACGACTCCACAAAGAAGACACTGTCCTTATTTTACACGTGAAAAAACGAAGCCCCAGAAGTTTCCTAGCAGGGCCACGATCTGAAGCTGGGCCCCCCACCCCTGCGAGCCACACCACTGTGGCCCAGGCAGGCCTGATCCCGCCAAGCAAGCGCCCAGGAAGGATGCTCCCCTCCCCAGATGCCTCGTTTCCTACCCCGTCTGCAGCGCCTCTCTGCCCGCAGAGCACCCCAGCCCTAGAGGCCAGCCGGGTCCCCAGTGCAGGCCACAGGACACCCTGAGCGTCCGCACACCTGTCTACACCCACACCGGGAACTCCCCACGACAGGACCAGGTCAGTCCCGAGAACGCGGCTGTGCGCCAGCCCACGTCACCACATGTGGGGAGCAGAGGGGGCACACCTCCCCAGCAAACCGAGCGCTTCCTCACAGAGCGGCCGTGGCCTGGTCCCCTCCCTCGGAGCCAAGTCTGGCTGACATGGCCTTGCCCACCCCCGGGTCCCCCCCCCCAACGTCCACGCCACACACCTGCTTCTGCGCCGGGGCCCGTAACCACCGCGCCGGGCGGGCGAGCGGGAATACCGGTGTCCATCTCGGGAGCCCCCACCCGAGTGCCGCCGGCCGCGGCTACGGGACCGCGAATAGCGCCGGGAGCGGGACCGAGAGCGGGACCAGGACCGGGAGCGGGAGCGAGCGTGGCGGCCAGAGCGGTAATAGCCCCCGCCGCGGCGGGAGCGGGAGCTGGAGCGGGAGCTGGAGCGGGAGCTGGAGGTCCTCGAGGCAGAAGAGGAGGAGGAGGAGGAGGAGGAGGAGCGGCGGCTGCAGGCGGGGCACGGAGGGCCGGTCAGCACGGGCCTGGGCCAAGGCCCCCCACTGCCCTGCGTCCCCCCCCCAGCGGCCGGGGCGTAGGGCGGGCAGCGTGAGCGTTACCGACCGGGCGCTGGCATTACGTCCCGGTGCGGGGCCGCCGGGCTGGGGGGGTGCGGGGGCCTTCCCTGTGGTGGCCCCAGATGCGGCTGCTGCCGCTGCGGCTGCTGCCGCCTCCTCGTCGCTGCCCCCAAAACTGGTGATGAACGTGATCTTCTCCTCACGGCCTGGGGTCGGGGAGCGCGAGCGGGAGCGGGACTCGGAGCTGGATTCGGAGGGCGACCTACGGGGCGGGGCAGAGGGGCCTCAGCTGCCAGGCTCCCTGGGAGCCCACCGGCTAACCACGCACAGCGCAGGGCCCCGGAACCGAGGCCAGCGTGGCACTGAGCACGGCCGGACACCCAGCACGAACAGAGCCAAAGGGCCGAAAGGAACCCAGCCGTGCGGAGCCTCCACAAAATAAGCAAGAAAGTGAGCGACAACGAGCTGGACTGATTCTGTCTAACTATTAAAGAGGGATGAGCAGACCTACAAATTTAACCTCAAAAGATCACTTCAACACGACATCCATGAAGTGAGTTCTACAATGTTAAACGTGACACGATTCCATTGTTCTAAAAGAAAGTATCCGTGTCTTTGGATTGTTTACCTGTGACTGACCTTGTACCCAAAGGCACCTGCCTCATCTCCTATCCTCCCCAAAACCCAGAGAGACAGTCCTCCCACTGCATGCTGAAGAGTGCACAGGGGTCAGGCTGATGGCTGTCCACCCTCAAGGCCCCTGTCCCATCACTCCCGCATCCCGGAGACACACGTGTGCAAAGCCGGGCCCTCCTGTGCAGTATCTCTCACTGCTTACTTCTGGGAGTTTAGATCAAAGGGACTTCTGATTTCTGTTTCAAACCCTTCTGCCACTCTGGGTCATTTTTAACACACGACTACACTGTGTTTAAATCAAAAGATTATGGGGCGCCTGGGTGGCTCAGTCATTAAGTGTCTGCCTTCGGCTCGGGTCATGATCCCAGGGTCCCGGGATCGAGCCCCGCATCAGGCTCCCTGCCCCGCGGGAAGCCTGCTTCTCCCTCTCCCACTCCCCCTGCTTGTGTTCCCTCCCTCACTGTCTCTGTCAAATAAAATCTTTTAAATCAATCGATCAATCAATCAATCAAAAGATTAAAGAAGGTTCACATTTAAAGAAAAAAAGATTGGCAAAGCAAGGTAACATTCTGGAAACCAGAAAAGCGATTCAGACCCACAGATGACACCAGGTGCTAAGAATCGCCCCACTCCCCGCAAAACACACTGCCCTCCACCCTCTGCTCCCCCCGCCCCTTCTCCCCAGCCCTACCCCTCCATCAGGTTTGCTGGCTGCCCCTCCTCGGGCCCTGGGAACTCACCGCTTATAGGGGTCGTAGGTGGGACTGTCTCGGCGGGCGTAGCTATGGAGAAAAGAGCAGGGTAGCAACTAGGGGCTTGGGATCTGAGCGGGCATGGAATTGGGCCCCCTCATCCAACCAAGGAGCCCAGGGTCAGGTACCGGGCACTGTGAGGAGGGGGCTGCTGGCCAGGATTTAGGCCCTGCCTTGATCCTTCTGCGCACCCCACCTCCGATCTGTCCAAAGCCTGAACCGTGGCCACACCCCGCAAACTACGTCCTGGGCCCCTCCCGACCCTGAGCAACAGGGACTCCAGCAGCCTGAGTCCTGCTTAAGCTCTGGACCCCAGCCGGAAGCACCCCCCCGCCACTCCAAGTCCCTGGCTCTGCAACCTGGGTCCCCGCTCGTAAACGAGGACGATGGGAAAACTAGAAACGCCACGGTGTCTTGGATGCTCACTATGTGCCGTGCACTGAACACTTTACTTCCACGAACACAGCTGTTCTTCACGACAGCTCTCACACGGCTGCTGGGGTCCCTCACAGCTCAGAGCTCACGGACCGAGGCCCAGAGCGGTGGAGTCACTTGCCCAGCTCCACACAGCTCATAAACAGAAGAGCTGGGCTGCCAAGCCAGGCCCCGTGGCCCCGTGGCCCCTAACCCACGCCTTTACACACTACACGGACTGCATCCCTACAGGAAGGGGGATGATGGCAAGAACCAGGGCGGCTTTTCCGGACCCCGCACCAAGCCCTGAGCCCACGCTAGGCTGCTTAAGCCCCACAGCCACCCTCAGGGCCTCTCCTTGTCCGCAGGCAGTGCAGCAAGAGGCCTGGGTTGGCACTGGGTCTCCAGCGCTAAGAGACAGCGGCAGGCTCGTCTGGAGGCCCCTCGACCTAGGCTGACCCTCCACACCACACCAGACCGCCTCCTCCCAACCTGCCCCAGACCTCAGAGTGGGCACTGGTGCGCCCCCAATCCTGGGAGGTGACGGTGCCCCTTCTCCAAAGGAAGAAACTGAAACCCAAGGGAAGTCACTTGCCCCCAGTCTGACAAGGACACAGCCCAGGAAGAGGAGCAGGAAGAAGTTCAGGGACAGGGCTGTTCCCTTGACTCTGCCCTCAACTCTTCGGCTGCCCCGCACCGCCTCCCCACTGGTGCCTCCAACGCCCGGCGAGAGTCCAAGTGCAGCGGGGGTGGGGGGTGGCTAGCAGGGCAGGGTGTCCACAAGGCCATCCCTACCCTAAGCCTTCCCCGTTTCCTGCCCTACAGGAGGAACAGAGGACTCTGTTCACAGGCCCAAGCCTGGACCCAAGAGTCTCCTTGAGCCCCAGCCCCTCCCCCAGAGCCCTGAATGAGGCTGGCAGGGCAGCAGCACAAGGGACAGCCCAGCCTACCTGGGTGGGCTGATCTTCCGGCCCCTCAGTCGCTTCTCCCGGAACTCCCTCCGCTGGCGCCGGGAGCGACGGCCCTGGAGGAGGGCGGGCACCATGCTGGTGAGAGATGTGCCCTCCCTGGGGCACCCACCCCCGCTTCCACCCCCCCCACCCCACCCCACCCCACCCCCGGCCCAGCCCTCACCGAGTACATGGCCTTCTCTTCCTCAAGGGCCTTGGCGTGCTTGATCGCCTCCGCCTCCTCTTTGTCTTTCCGGAGCATCCTGCAGAGGGACAGGGGGTCACAACGGAGGAGGGGGCAGGCCACAGGCAGTGCGGGATCCCACGCCATCCTGGGGTCTCTCATTCGTGCAACACTATTACTGAGCGCCTGCTGCATGCAGTTGCTAGTTTATGGATTGGGGATTCACTACTGAAAATAAACAAACAAAAATTCTGGCCCTCACGGGCTCACGTTCCAAGAGACAAGAACCCAGGTAATGTGGTGAAAACCCGGCCGGGAAAAGACATTGTAGACGGGGGAGGAAGTGCCAGCGGACAGGCAGAGCTGCTACAGCTTTCAGCAGGGAGGTGGGGGAGCCACACGGGGAAGGGGACAGCTGAGGGGAACCACACGAGTACGCAACCTGGACGCCGGCACAGCCGCACGCCAGCAGCCCGCAAGTCGGGGGGCCTGGGGAGTGAGGGGGCGCCGGGGCCGCGCAGGGGCGCAGCGTGTGGGTGGAGGAGCGGAGAACCGGGCGGGTAAGACCTCGTGGCCGAGGTGAGGACCCCGGCTACCCGGGGAGCGGGGCAGTCACGGAGGGTTCTGAGCAGAGGGTGCTGGGTTCAGATGGGATCACTCAGACTCCGACTCGCTACTGTGCTAGCGGGGCTGCTGTATGGGATCCGCACAGGCGGTGGCCCAGGGAAGAGGCCCGGTCAGCGGCTGCCAGGGAATGATCCGCTGAACGAAGCCTGCTCTCCACCAGGGGGAGCCGTCCACCAGGCCCAGGAGCCCCGGGAGTTTTAGGGGGTCAGACGGCCACAGGTCACAGGGAGCCGGGCACCGCCCGGTGGTCAGTACCCATCCCAGGAGGCCAGGAGCCTGTGTGTGGGAGGCCCACGGCCCCGGGGCCAGACACACTCGTGCTCAGGAACGAAGTGGCTGTCAGCAGCAGGGATAACGACCCACGCCAGCAGGCCTCACCTGACAAAGTCGCCGTCGGCCATGCCATAAGTCGTGGCCTGCTTGTTGAGATCTGCCACCTGTTCCTGGTTCAGTTCGTCCACGTCCACCTCCACGTCTACACCAAGAGAAAGGCTGTCAGGGGCCAAAGCTGAGCGAAAGGACCGGGGGGAAGGGGCAGCTCCCCGGGAGGTGGCGGCACAAGGGGATGCCCACTAGACCGGAGGCCTCTGCAGGCAGAGAACTAGTCCACTCATCTCGGCATCCCCAGGCTGGCGTGGGGCTTGGCCGGAGGCAAGGGGCTGTGGGGGGGTGGGGGGAAGAGATGCAATGGATGAGGGCTCAAATGAGCACTGGGATGGACGGGCGAGACCAGTGGACAGCGATGTGTGGACGTGGACGGACGGGCAGTGGGTGAAGATCTGGGTGGGTGGGTGGGAGGCGGGGAGTGGGGGGTGGGTGGCAGGTGTTTAGGAGCCAGACGCACTATGAAAAAGCGGGAGGGGGGATGGATGCCTTCCGGATGTGTGGTAAGCAGCAGCTGGCTGAGAGGAGGAGGGGGAGACAGGTGGATGGCTGGAGCCACGGGTATTTGGGTAGGGGGTGAATGGCAGGGTGGGAGAGGGGTGAGAGATGGTTCTGGAACTGAATGAACACTTGTTCTCCAGAGAAGACAGAAAAAGAGGGAGACGGAGAGGCTGACCCAAGCAGAAGAGAACGGAGACAGAACCTAGGTGGGGACAATATCGTAAAAGCAACGTCCTAGAAATGAGAGCGGAGAGATACAGAGAGGGAAGCCAGCACAGAGGAGCACATGAGTGAGACAGGGAGGACGGCCGAGGCTGGAGTGCCCCAGAGCAGGGGCGGGAGAGATGGGCGCTCCTAAGTGTGGGGTGCCCCACAGAGGGTGAGAAACGAGACACGAAAACGATGCCCAGGGACTGCGGGGTAGGGGAGGGCAGAGAGGGGACCCCACCGATGTCGGGGATGACCTCATCTTCGTCCGAGTTGCTTTCCTCCTCGGCTGGTGACTCCTCCTCCTCTGGCTTCTCCGCTACCTTCTCTACCTCGGCCACGGTGCTGTCCTCGTAGGTGTAGCCAATGGAAGCCTTCTTCTCTGCCAGCCTGGGACGGGGAAGCCCGTGAACAGGAGGGCCACGGGCAGGACATAGCCCAGAGCCAAGCCTCGAGGGCACACTGACTCCCTGAGCTCCAGCCTCTTGAGGGCGCCCTGGCCTCTGGCCCCTCACTGTGCTCTCCCTCAGCCCAGAACCTTCCGCACCTGCCTCCCACCAGCCCCTCCCTCTTCTCCCAAGCTCCGGCTCCAGTGTCCCCAGGAAGCTGTCCCCCAGGCAGGGTCAAGCACCATCCTGAGCTCCTCAGCCCCACCCACATGGGGTCCTGACTATTGGGGGACAGATCTGTCTCCCCCTAGCAGACTAAGCTCAAGAGGGCAGGACCCAGAATTATCTTGGGTAACAATGTGGCCCAGCTTTGCCCAGGACAGAGGAGGGGCCTCAAGCACGTGTGTTGCTAAATTAATTTAGTCAACGTTCCCAGACATCCCTCGAGTGCCAGCCTCATCCTGAAAGCGGGCTCATGAGTGGGGGCCAGTCATCAAGAAGCTTCCGTGGCATCTGTGGAAACTCCAGGAGGAGAGCGGCGAGTGCTCAGGCTCACAAAGGGGAAGCCTCGGCAGCAGGAAAGGAGTGAGGCTCCGGCACTGCTGCGGACAATGGGGCCGCCCCAGCCGAGGGGACGGAGAGAGAAGGGGCCTGCCCACCGGGGACCTCCCTGAGCCAGAGTGGCTCCAGGTAAGGCCCTGCCTCCCCCCGCCGATGGACACGGCCGAGGGGACCCTCTCTGGGGCGACGTTGGCTGCTGCCGAGCGCATGCAGGGCAGGCACAGGACGGGTGATCCACAAGCTCCATCCGCTGCAGGAAGGGGGCTCCTGCAGGCCCGTGATGCGGGGGAGCGCCCCAAAGCTCAGCGAGGGGGTCCTCGCGGGCAGGGCGCAAACCCGGGCCTGGGTCAGCACACGGCCGGCTCCGCGGACTGCACCTCCCACCGCCCCCCCGGCTAGAAACGCAGTGCAGACGTTCTGCAGCAAATCCCCTCCTTCGGCCACCGCTTCCCCCTCTAAGCGTGTGTTACGTGAGCGCCTACTGTGTGCCACACGCTGGCCCTGACTCTGGGAAAGCTGAGGGGGACGAGCCGGAGGAGGCCATGCCCTGGTGGGGCTCACAGTCCTCCCGCCTCCCCCAACGCCAGCGTGCCCCCAGACCCCGACTCACTTCTTCTTCTCATCCTCACTGGGCCTCTGGAGGCCTCCGTACAGCTCGTCAATGTAGATCTGGTACAGACACTGCTCCTCTGAGACTGCAGCAAGGCAAGCGGTAGGAGGGTCGGGGGGGGGTCACTAGGAACTTGGGGGCGGGGTGGGGGACACAAGAGCGAGCGCCTGGCCCGGGGGCAATGCTACTATTATCCCCGCAAGGGAGGCCTCTGGGTGGACCCTGCAGAAATACAAACTTCTCCTAAGCGCTGGATGTCAGCGGGACTCCAGGGGCCACTCCACCGTGGGCCTCTCTGTGGTTCCATTTAAACTACCCCTGTATGGAGCCACCTGGGTTCTCGTTTAGCCACAACACCTGACCTGGGGAGCTTCCCACTGTACCCCAGCCCTCCCTGATCTTCCCTGCAATGAAAGGCACAATGAAAGCCCTGACTGGCTGTGGGCAAGTCCCCTTCCCACTGCAGGTCTCAGCTTTTCTGTCAAGTCAGGTGGGTGGGCTGGGCGAAGAGCACCGTCCCCTGCTCCCGCAGCAACCCCCCCCCTGGTTCCCACTTGTGGCACACAAAGCCCGGGCAGAGAGGGCTCGGCTGGCCTGTCTCACCCGAGCTGCCTCACTCTCCCTGTTCCAGCCCCGCAGACTGCCTGCGCCCATCCTCCCAAAGGCCTCTTCTGCAGCCGCCTCCTCCTCACCAGAGCTCCCCCCCACCCCACCCCACCCCGACCCCAGCCTCCATCAAGCACCTCAGAGAACAGCCCACCGTCTGTTAGATCACCACCTCAGCCTGCAACTGCCACCCGCTTTGGTGATTGTGTGGCTGCTGCCCTCTCCCCCACGAGACCCCCAACCCCAGAGGTGTGCCGGCCACACCACAGGTGCTCAGGAACGATGGCAAGGGACGAATGCGGAGTCAGACCGAACTAAGGGAAACCCTGGCTCCGTGACCAAGAACCCCTGGGACCCTGGGTGAAGGCAAAAACAGCAACAGTATCAAAGATGATAAAGTTCCCTGATCCTAAGGCCTCGCTGATTGCTAGAACTTTGGCGATCTTTGGTATCAGAGATGCTGAGATGTCCATCTTAGAAACAAAGAAACAAGGGAATAGCAAACCACAGCAGGGGCTGACCACGCCAGGCTCGGGGCCAGGCACTCAAGCGTCCCTCGCTGGGCCCCTACAACCACCCTGGGGGACAGAAACCATCATGACCACCCTTCTCTGGGAGGAGACCGAGACCCACCAGGCGAAGGGCCTCGTGTGGTCCATCTTCCCTTTGACTCAACAGGGAAACCCCGGGAGGGGACGTCTCAGTCCTCAGGAGGTGAGCTAAAGCCTGGAGCCGTCCATCAGGAGGCGGTGGTGGTTAAGGGCGGGGTGAGAATCCCAGCTCCTTGGACACCATGTTCCCACCAACTCCTGAGCCTCAACGTCCTCACCCGTAAAATGGGTGCCACCGCTAGGTGGTTGTGCCAATGTGATGAGATATAATACCGACAAAAAGGTCCAAGTCTGTCAGGGCCCGAACCTCCCCAGGCAAGCCCAGAGTGGGGAAAACCGTGAGCCTGTTTTCTCATTGGTGAGGCAGCATGGTGACGGCTTGGAGAATGACGCTGACCTATACAAACGCTTGGCAGATTGCCAAACTCTAAATATTCCTAAACAATTCCTAAAAGAAATTCCCTCTTCACAAGTGACGTTGCGACCCAAAAACACTGGGGGAAAGACACAGAGGAGACACAATGTGTTCTTGCTATTTTCCCCAATTTTTTTAGGACAAAAGACCAGAGAGACAGAGGGTGTGGGATGTAGAAGTGAACCGAGCAGGACCATCTCGCTCAGCAGACTCGGCCCGTACTGGGTCCAGAGGAGGAGGCCCAAAAGAAAAGAGCGGGGAGCAAACCCGAGATCCCGGAGAAAGCACTGGGATAAAAGTGGCCTCCCCGTGTCCACGGACACCCAACCCGCCTGCCACGCCCCAGCTCACTCACTGCCGGCAAAGTCGTTCTGCACCAGGCCTCGGTAGCGCTCGTAGTTACATTTCCGCTCGTCTGACTCCTGTTCTGGGGAGCTTTGGGGGAGGCCAAAGTCTTGAGATCAGAGGGAGAGGGGAGGCCCCACCCGAGGCCAGCAGGAGTGGGGTTGGAGGAGCCTGGCTCGGGCCGGGAGGCTCCCCGCCGGCACACCTCCTCCTTCCCAGGAAGGGACAGGCGGGCAAGGGCTTGGGAAAGGGGAGGCAGCAGGGTGCAGACTCCCTGCCAGGCAAGCCTGAGAGGGAGGTGGCTTACATGGTGGTGAGCAGCGGGGGGGTGTAGTCGGGGATGTGGTCAAGGTGGGCGCGAACATCGAAGCGGTCAATCATGTTGTTGGTGTCCCCCTGCCAGGGCATCCTGAAATGGGGAGCAAGGAGTTGAGGGTCCCCAGTGTCCACGTCCGTTCCCTGTCACCTCAAGCTCGGGAGCCTGTCCCTCGGCTCCCTGTGATTTTCCAGGCCATGGGCCCCACACCCTCACCCCCCACTTCTCAGTCTCTTATGTCACTAATCCCCCTGAATCTACATTCAGGCTCCTAGCCTGAAAAGGACCCTGGGAAACTGAGGCCCTATTTCTCAGAACCAAGCAAGACTGGGAAACTCGAACCAGGTCCCAGGGGCCACTTGCTAAGCCCCGGTCACTTTGAAACATCCCCTCTGGTAACGTACTTGCCATGTCATCTGGGCCTGTGTTCCCGGCTCCACCCATTCCCTCTAAGTCCCCCAAGCACCCCTGCACCCTGGGGCCTCCATCCCAACCCCTGCCAGCTATCCTCGGCTGGTAACTGTCAGCTCCTCATGCAGGTCAGGCCGTCCTTGCTTGAGTCCCCACAGGTCTCGCCACACCCCAGGTCCCTCCTGAGCTCCAACCCTCAGACACAGACACCACCCCTCCCCCTTCTCAGTCTTACATGTTAACGGGGCTCTCGGCGGCCAAGGCGACTGCAGAATCCAGGTGCACCTTGCACGCTCGGCCATGCACCTGCAGGAACTGCGCTGGGTCCTTCTTCTGCGGGGAGAGACAGGGTGGAGGTCACCAATGCGCTGAGCTCCAGACCCTGCCACCCCCGCGCAACCCAGCTCAGCAGCGAGCGCACCTCTGTCAAGTGGGCCATGCCTCAGAGGTGAACTAAGCTGCACGGGGGTGGCAGCACTCACGGGGGCCACCTCAGTTCTAGGGACAGGGGACCTTGAGATGGTGGAGAAAGGCTCTGGGCTCTGGCCCAACCTTCTGTACGGTCAGTACCAAGACCTTCTGCCCCAAAAATATGATTCCCCAAATCACCTCCCTCCCCCAATCCCGGGTCACTCATTCGGAGCCAGGTGTGAGCACTCCGGCCTAGACCGGCCTCTAAGACCCTGGGACCACGTGAGCACAGGCAAAGATGATCAGTGTCACTACTCATCAGGGAAATGCCAACGAGAACCATGAGACACCACTTCACACTCACTAGGACAGCGAAAACAGAAAGGACAGACGTGAACAACATTGACAAGAAGGTGCAAAAAGTGAGTTCTTCAACAAAGAACTGCCATAAAACCCAGCAACTCCACTCTTAGGAATATACCCGCCAGAACCGAAAACAGATACTCAAATACTTGTACACCGATACTCAAGCAGCACGACTCACAACAGCCAAAAGATGGAAACGATCATGTGGCCATCAACGGATGGCCAATAAACAAAACCTGGTATATTCAGACCACGGAACCTTGTCAATAACAAGGAGTGAAGAACTGACATGTGCTACAACATGGACGAGCCTTGAAAACAGAATGCTCAGTGAAAGAAGTCGGTCAAAAAGGCCACGTTATAGGATTCCATTTATGTGAAAACGTCCGGAATAGACAAATCCATAGAGACAGAAAGTAGATGAGTGACTACCCAGGGCTGGGAAGTTGGGGGAGGGGGGGACTGACTGCTAATGGGTATGGGGTTCTTTTTGGGGTCGTGAAAATTTTCTAAAATTAAGCTGTGGTGATGGATGCATCCCCTCCCCCCCGTGAATATTCTGAAAACCACAGAATCGTATGGTATGTGAATTGTACCTCAATAAAGCTGTTAAGAAGGCACCAACATAGAGGAGAGCGTCCCCTGAGTCTATGCTCCTCCAGCCTGAGCCCTTGTGTGGAGGTCAGGATGCCAGGTGCGGCAGGAAAGGACAGAATCCAGCACCAGCGCTCCCACTGCTGAGCCTCCCGAGCGCCAGGCCCTGGCTGGGCTTCTGCTGCGGGCCATATCCGAGGAACCCACAAGAGCCACGAGAAGGGCTACTGCTACTATCCACTGAATGCTGGCCAAGCTCCCAGCAACACCTCCCCAGGGTCCAACCCCCCCCTCGCCACATGCTGGTCCAGCCAGCCTGTCTCCGGCCCAGACCCCTTGGCAGCCTCTTCTCGGGCTCCCTGCTGTCAGCCTGCCCTCCGCAGTCCACATCTCCCACACAGGGCCTGGGGCGGGGCGGGGGCGGTGGTAGTGTGCTAAAACCTTTCAGGCCACATCCCTCTCTGACTTCGCTCCCCCACCTCTGCCCCAGACATGCCAGCCTCCACAGCACCCCGTGACCACTCCACTCATGCTCCGCTCGGGACCTCGGTGCTCGCTCTTCCCTCGGCCTGCAGAGCTCTGGCAGGTGGCTGCCCCCCGGCTTATTTCATCTCTTTCTAGAAGCCTTCCTCATCAACTCTAAGTAGTTTCCTGCACAAGCGCATACTTACCCTCGATCTCCTTAACCCCACCTGTTCTCTTCACAATGCCTGCCACCACCTGGTTTCCCACCTTACATTCATTTACCAGTTGTCTCCCGCACTAAAACGTAACTTCCACGAGGCAGGGATCGCTGCTCTGTTCACCACTGTATCCCCAGCGCCCGGAGCAGGGCCCGCCCCACAGCACGCACTCGGGAGCACTGACTCAAGGGAAGAGAGAATGAATCCTGACCGATGAGGAGGCTGAGGCCCCAAAACCCACAGCATCAAATTCCCAAAACCCTGCACTTCCTCACTGCCTCCACCTCCCACCCGCAAAGGGCCAAGAAGGACACTCACTGACGACCATGGCTAATGCTGGGCTACTGTCCATCCCGCACTAGCCACGTGCCAGGCTGTTCCCCCTCAGCTAAGGTGCAATCCGCCCAAGACCACAGGGTCCAGCAGGGGTGGTGCTGCGGGAATCCAATTGCTTGTCCCGCACCTCACTTCCCTCCCTCGATGCGTCTTGGGCCCCACAGCTCCCTCAGCCCTGTGACAGCCCCTGGGGCCGCTCCCGGCCCAATGCCCAGGTCCCACAGCCATAGTGGGACCCTGCTTGCAATAAGGACACTGACTGGTCCAGGGAAGCCGCAGGCTGTGCCAGCAACCCCAGAAGGGAAAAAGCATCAGGCTGGGTTAAAAATCTAAGTCCAGGGCCTGGCTCTGCTGGGAGATTCTGGAAAAGCCAATGAACTGTCCTAAAAGACAGGCCCTGAGCTGTTTTATGTATATTTTCTCAAACTTCCCAAGCATGGGACAAAGGTTAGCAGTGTTCCCGACGAGGAAACTGAGGGGTGTGGCCCACTGGCTTGAAATCATGCCAGTACCACACAGAACTAGGATTTGAACCCAAATGGGCCTGACCCTCAAATCCACTCCTTTTTATTTCAAAAGTAATTTTTTTTTAAAATTCTGGTAAAAGGCATATGATGAAAAATCTACATTAACTACTTTTTTCTTTTTTAAGATTTTACTTAAATATTTGATACAGCATGAGCAGGGACAGGGGCAGAAGGAGAAGCAGACTCCCCATGGGGGGCTCAATCCCAGAACCCTGGGATCACAACCTGAGCCCAAGGCAGATGCTCAACCAACGGACTGAACCCCCAGGTGCTCCCCACATTCGCCACTTCTAAGTGTACAGTACAAATGTATCAAATTACATGCACCTTGCAGTGCAGCGGAGCTCTAGAACTTCAACTTGCAAAACTGAAACCCCACAGCCAGTGAATGACTCCCCTTTTCTCCTCCCACCGGCAACCACCTTTCTATTTCCTGTTTCTAAGTGCCTGACTACTTTAGATACCTCATATACGTGGAATCTTGCATCATTTTTTTTTTCTGACTGGCTGATTTCACTAGGCATAATGTCTTCAGGGTTCCTCCACGTGGCAGCACGTGACAGGATACCATTTTCTGAGGCTGAACAATATCCCACCGTACAGACATACCACCTTTTCTTTATCCCTTCATCAGTCGATGGACAGTTAGGCTGTTTCCCCACCTTGGCTATTGTGAATAACAATGCAAGGAACATGAGGTGTACAAATACCTCTGCGGGATCCAAAGTCCATTCTTAACCACTGGACTATTCTGCCTCCAGGATCAGATGGGAGTCAGAGGAGTTCATGGACCCTTTCATTCATTCATTCAACTGATAAGCAGGCACCCACCATGTGCTAGGCCCCATGCCAGGGCCATGGCCGTGACGGACACAGCCCCAGCCCGACCCTCACGGCTCACAGTCCAGGGCTGGGGACGGAACCGTCCCACATAGTGACGACCCAAAGTGGGCAGCGCTGGGATGGGAGAGCCCAGGGAAATGCCTGACTCAGCCTGGGCAGAGGTGGGAGTAAAGAGGGGGGTCAGCCTGGGGTTTTCTAGAGGAGGAGAGGCTTGAACTGAGAACTATTTCCCATTTTCTTATCAACAGGGAATTCTATTTCTTTATCCAAACCACTGATTAAAGAAAAGAGTTGACAAGGACAAGGGCAACGACAGAACCAGGGTCAACTAAGGGGAGAGAGCAGGTGCCAAGGACAAACCAGGAGCAGGGAAACCAGCCTTATGTGGGCCACCCATTCAGCTTGCCATAAACTTCCCTGGCTTCCTCAATGCTCGCCCCACAGCCTCCTCTCCAGCCAAGAATAAGACGAGACCCGTGTGAGCCGCCCCATCCCCTCCTCAAAGCAGCCGTCGGCCGCTGCCCACAGCTTGACAGCTCCACTCTGCATGCTGATCACGTTCCCTCGAGGGGACAATGGTGGCTTGTACAGGCCCACACCACAAAGTGCCCCACAGACACTGTTCTTGTTCTAGACGTTCCTCCCTGTCACCCAGTGAGAGGGGCCGACGATCACCACTGTCCCGAGGGGGAAAATAAAGCCCAGGAAGCTCCCCTGCTAACAAGAATGAGACGCCTGGAGTCCCAGGCCTTTCAGAGTGACCCAACTCCAGCCTTCTTTCCTCTACACCATGCTGATTCCAGCTCTACCTGGTAAGAACTTCAGGCACAAAAGCCAGCATTTACCAAGCCAGTCACCCCGGGCAGGCCTACGCAGAGGTCAATGTGCCCCATCAAAACAAACAGCTCTGTGAGGGGGGCGCTTGGCCCCCATCTGTGGCAGACCAGTAGCTGGCAACCAACATCCATTCCTCCTCCCAGTATGTCTGGCACAAGGCCTAGGCCTCTCAGGCTCCCTTGCACTTGTATATGATCCTGGGACTACTTTCTGGCCAGTGGGACGAACGGAAGTGTTGGGTGCAAACATCTAGAAACTTTCTTAAAAACTGGCATGAGCCAGGTTTTTCCCTCCCTCTTCTTCCCTGCTGGATGGAATGCAGACACGATGGCTAGAGTTTGAGCAGCCCTCTTAGACCTTCAGAGGACACTGGTAAGAGAATCCACGTTCAGCTGAACAACGAAATGGTCCTTGAGCAGAGTGGGCTATATCGGGGCTTTCAGGGGAAAAAGAAAGAAACTTCTATCTTCACAGCCAAACCTGACTCGACGTAATTCATCATTTCACATGCAAAAAAGGAAACTGGCTCAGGGAGACAGTCATTCGCCCAAGGTCACACTGTACATAAGCAGAAGAGCTAGAATTGGAACCCAGAACCCTAAGACTCAAACTCTGAGGACCTAACCATTTTAGTATTCTGCCTCCGCTCTGTCACTTTGGACATGTCGCTGCACCTTTCAGAACTTCTATTTCTGGGGCGCCTGGGTGGCTCAGTCGGTTAAGCGTCTGCCTTCAGCTCAGGTCATGATCGTGGGGTCCTGAGTTCAAGCCCCGCATCGGGCTCCCTGTTCAGTGGGGAGTCTCCTTCTCCCTCTCCCTCTGCAGCTCACCCTGCTTGTGCTCTCTTGCTCTCTCTCTCTCTGTCAAATAAATAAATAAAATCTTAAAAAAAAAAAAAAAGAACTTCTATTTCTGCAACAGTAAGCCCAGGGGAAGTGCTAGGAGAGGTCAAGGTTCAGAGTCTGGGTGAGAATGCCAGCTGTGCCCTCTTGCTATGTGACTGTAGACCATAACTCTCCGAGCCTCAGTTCACTCATCTGTAAAATGGACGTAAATAAGAACCACGTCCGAGGCTGCAGTGAGGACTTGATGAAGCGTAAACGCATGTCAAGCACATAACACATAATGGACAACACATATTTACGTGTGTTGTGTGCGTCAACAGCACCAGCTGCTTTTATCAGCATTATCTTTAACACAGGGATCAATCCCAGCCTCTTAGGGCTGCTCAAAGGACTAGAAAGAATGCACCAAAGTAGTGGGCACTGGGTCTGGCACACCACGAGCCCTCACTATAGCTCATGGCAGCCATTTCTTCCTAAGCACTGTGTTCCTGCCCACACTGGGGCCTCAACTAGGACCGGCACAGACCCGGACCCTGCCCTCATGGTCATGTTACAGTTTTCCCACCACCACCAGGGAGGGCTCGCCTTGATCCAGTGGTTCCTTCCTGGGAGACAGAGGGCAAGTGAGGAGCTCTCAGAGATTCCTCTCCTATAGTAATAGCAGTCTCTGTCTCATTGGGGACTCTCAGGAGTCAAAGAAACCATGCATCTAAAACTCTTCTCACAGAGCCGGGTGCCTGGAAGGAGCAATTAAAACGGTAACTGCTACTATTAGTAGGTTTACTCGATTACTCTTTCAAGCTGTATTTGTTGACCCCAAGCTGAGGATGCAAAGATGACCTGAATACTAGTCCCCAATCTTACAGAGCTAAATATGTGTATGTTAAATTCCAAAAAGGAAGAACAGGGAGCTGTAATGGCATTTATAGGGGACACCTGAGTGTGGGGGATGAGTGAAGACTTCCTCAAGGACTGAGATCTGACAGATGAGCAGTCATTGTACCTGAGCAGTCATTACCCAGGTACGGGAAGAGCTCATGCAAAGGCCCTGTGGCTATGTAATTCTGAGAGCTAAACCGATACTCTTTATACATCTTTTGTGTTAGAGAAAATCACCCTAGATAACGAGAAGGTCAGATAGCTTGAGTAAAGGAAGGAGGCAGAAAGCAGAGTGGCATGACTCTAAGTGTGGGGGGGGGAGGGGTGCGGTGCAGACCATGCAGAGGCTTGAAGGCTGTGTTGAGGAGCCTGGGCTTTCTATCGAGGGCACTAGGGAGCCATGGAGGAGTTCAGAGCAAGGGAAGGAATAGGGTCAGACTTGTGCTTTAAGATTTTTTTTTATTTATTCATTTGAGAGAGAGAGAGACAGAGAGAGCACAAGCAGGGGGAGAGGCAGAGGGAGAGGGAGAAGCAGACTCCCTGCTGAACTGGGAGCCAGACATGGGGCTCGATCTCAGGACCTGGAGATCATGACCTGAGCCGAAGGCAGATGCTTAACCATCTGAGCCACCCAGAGGCGCCAGCCCTGTGCTTTAGAAAGACCTCTCTAGCCCTGCTGAAGAGGATGACTTGGAGGGGGGCAGGAATGAAGGCTAGGAGACCAGGTAGGAGGCTAAAGCAGGAATGCAGTATTAAATGGGAACATCTATATTAATATCATCTAACAGGAGAATTGAGCCCAGTACACAAGTGCCATTTCAAGCTGGGGTCTCAAGGGCAAGTAGGAGTTAAAGAGGGAAGGAGAGACATGACAGGCACAATGCCCTGTGGTGACAGAGATGGGGAAAAAAGGCCAGCGGAGCTACCCAAGGATGAAGCTGAGAGCCTGGGAGAGGTCAGACCACAAGGGCCTTTAAGGTCACAGATGGAGTGTGGTCTTCTCTCCCAAAGCAACCAAAGCATCAAACAGGAGAGCAAAGTAGTCAGAGTCCATTTAAATGAATATGGATGGCACTCCCACAGGGTGCCAAGCCAAATCTTAAGAACAGCTGAGCTTTTCTGGGCACTGCAAATACAGCAGGAAGACAGACAGCCTTCAGGAGGTGGTCGTCTTATATCTGGACTGCTCTGAGTGTTACAAAACTTTCCTCCTTCCCGCTAACACCAGCTCTGTACTGAGGCCACACCAAACAAGACAGCATACCAGAACCAAGAGAATGCCTCTGGTTTTTACCCATGAGGATGCTCAAGAATTGAATATTCTCCTGAGGAAAGCTGGGCTCTTGTTTTGGCATATTTCCAAGCCCAAAAGCCCACCAGGATGACCGGGGCCCCACCCTCCAGGAAAGGTCCCACCCCAGATCAAGGCCAGTTACTCACAATCTTTTCATAGTACTCCCGCCGCCGCTCTGCTCTCTTCTTATAGTCAACCATCATGCCTCGAAGCTTCCGCTCATGCTTCCGAGCCTCGTGCCACATCGTGGTGAGGCCGAGCTGGGGGCCTCAACCTGGGGGATGAGGGGAGTGTCAGATGGGCTGTAGAAACCATATGAGCAGAATCAAAGTCACCTAACAGGCTGGTAACAGAACCGATCCTAAACACCAGCTTCAGGGAAGGGAAGTGAGGCTGCAGAACTGCGTGCCAGATGCCAAAGCGTATTCCTGACAACTCTGATCCAGTACCTTGGGCGTTCTGAAAACCCCCTAGGACATTCCGGAAAGAGCATCCCTGGGAAAGGAGTGTCCTGGGTTCAGGGCACTAGAACCAAGGACGTAAGGTTTTGGAATGCTAGGAGTGAGTGTTTGAAATACGGTCTGGAGGGAGACCCTAGGCAGGTGGGGCTGTAGTTCAAGGGAGGGAGAAGAGCTGAAAGGGGGCTACCCGTGGGGTAAGGAATGAATGCAGGCGAAGAAGACTTCATGGGAACAGAGCGGTGGTATGGGGCGGAGATGGGGGATTGGGGGGGTGGCGGAGATGGAGGGCAGGTGAAGGGCGTGGACGGAAGACGACAACGCTTGGGGGAGGTGGGGAACATGGGGGTGCTGCTGTAAATAAAGACCAGAGAGAGGCTGAGATCTACAGAAGAAATCTGAATGGCGGGGGCGGGGGGAGGTGGGGCGATGAAAAACGGAGTAGAGAATGAGGGAGGAGGAGCCGGCAGAGTGGGTGGGCTGAGCTCGGGGGGGGGGGCGGGGGCAAGGCTTGTAGACAGGGGCGGAGTCCAGGGGTTTGGACTGGGATCGAGGACCCGGTGTGGGCCTCGGGGTTCGGGCGAAGGTTTTTGACAAGGGGGCGGGGCCTATGGTAAGCGGCGGGATCCGACACGGCGAGTTCGGGCCCACAGCGGGGGCAGGGGCGCGGCCTGAGACGCCTCAGGCCAGAGGGGGTGCGGGGCCAGCGGCCCTCGGGGCTGGGGCCGAGCAGAGGTTCACAGCAGCCCGGGGAGAGGCCGACACGAGGGCGAAGCTGGACTGACGCCCGCCCGAAAGTCAGGAGGTCGGGGCCCGCTACCTGCACTCACCGGCTCGTCGCCGCCTCCCACCGCAGCGCTCGCGCGCGGCCCGCACCGGAAGCGGAAGTGGGAGGCCGCACGAAGGGGAGGGGCGGAACGTGGCGGAGCGCGCTTCCGCCGACGCGAAGGGCGGGCCCGGGAGGGGAGGGGCGGGGCCTGGAGGGTGCTGCCGTGAGAGGCGGAGCCGAGGCGATCCCGGAGGGTTCCGGCTTGCGGGCCCTGGGGCGTTTCCCCAGCGGAGAAGAGACCGGACTCCAAAGGCTCAAAAACTCATCTTTATTGGGAAGACTCAGAACAAACAACCTTTACCCCCCACCTTCAAGCTCGGGGGAGGAGAGCTGAGGATCTGCACCTTTCTCCCATATGTACACTCCAGAATCCGCCTGGAGAAGGTGCCCCCACCCGTGGGGGCTGAGGCAGCTTTACAAGCTGGTGCATGGGAGCCAAGCCCCTTTTCCTCTCCGGACTCGGTTTTCTCATTTGTAAAATGGGCTCAGGGGAAACCGGTGCTACGGAGCTTCTCACCAGCGCTGAAGATGTCCCAATCAGAAGGATGAGGAGGTCGGAAGACTGACCAAGGGTGGCCCAAGGGGATGGAGGTGCTGGACATCCTGGTTGGCTTTGCACGGCTCCTTCCACCTCCCTTCCTCCCCACCCAGCGCCTCTCCTCCAGCGCCTCGGGGCTACGTGGCCTCCGGCCCTGGGGACAGGAGGCCTCCCCCAAAGCCCACCTCGCGGTACTGGTTGGGGAACATGTTGCTGCCCACAAGGCTGGCAGTGCCCCCGTCCCCGGGGCCTGGGGCCTGGTATGAGTCCAGCGTCATTGGCTCAGGGCCGGAAGGCTCTCCAACAGCCGGCCCGGCAGCCCCGTTGCCCGTGACGACAGCGCTGGCGAGTGGCGGCGCGGGGGGCAGCATGTCCAGCATGGTGAAAAGTGTGGGGGCCGCAGCGTCATCATAGGCAAAGCCGTCGTCCAGGAGGTCCGGCCCACCGGGGGGCTCTAAGCCGGGTAGGGTCACGGTGCCAGGGAAGAAGTCTGTGTCCGGCAGCAGGGCTGACTGCGGGAGGAACGGGCCTGCAGGGATGAAAAGGCAGAAGGAAGGAGAGTGGCTTTAGCGGCGACTTCTGGCCACGCTCTAACTCCAGTGCCCTGATAGTACCAAATGCTTCATCACTGTGGCCTCCTTTAATCCCAAGGAGAACCCCGAGGTAGGGACTATCACCATTCTAGTTTAATAAGCAAACTGAGGCAAAATAATTCAGTCACACATAGCTGGAGAGTTGTAGCACCAGGGCTCAAACCATGCTCCTGCAGGGCTGGGGAGTTTTTCCAAAAAATAAGGAAGTTGAAGAGGCTCTAAAATTCCCTCTCCCCCAAATTATAGAGGCCCCCCAAAAAGTGAAATCCCCACACACGGGAGACCCAAATGAGCAGTCACCAGTCCCCACACTGGAAGGTAAAATTATGTGTCATTAGGAGAGTCTCTCCCTGAGACAAGACAAATCTCAGCAGCAAAGGCATATTATGCTTATCTCAGAAAGAGACCCAGGGCTGCTGGGACTCTATTTTCCAGCCTCCCTTACAGCTAAATGTGGTCATGTGACTAAGTTCTCCTGGCTGGGGGAAGGTGGGCATGATGGCTGGAGCTTTGGCAGCCATATTGGGCCATGAGATGGAAACTATGAGTTGAAAATGGCAAGAGCATGCTTGAGCCTCTGATGATCATACAACCTCCAAACCATCCCAGGACTATTCACCTATGTTTATCTGAGAGGAGAAATAAAGTTCTAGCCTGTTGAAGCCCCTGTTAACTTGGGTTTTACTATGAAAGCAGCTAAACATGATCATCACAAATGCAGGTGGCATTCTTGTCTGACAAGTTCCTAAGATCTGAGCACTAACTCTGTACCAGCCACTATGCTAACTAACTGTGTCATATGACCTCACTAAATTCTAAAAAGGACCCTAAGAGGTAAGGTTTTCATCTGACAAATGAGATCCCAGAGGTCACACGATGGCTAAATTCAGGCTTCAGAATCCAAACTCGGTCTGATTCCAGAGGCCATGCCCCTAACCATTATACTGTCATGCCAGAGCAGCTTAGCCCCAAGGATGAGAGGGGCGGGGGGCCTTTAGGCACTGAGAAATTGGGGTGATGGAGGAGGTAGATGAATGGCAGGTGGCTAATGAGGAGAGGCTCTGGAAATTGAGGATTGAAGGCTGGTAAAGCAGGCTAGGATTGGTGGTTGCTATAGGTGGAGCTCTGGGCATTGGTTACCAGGTGCAGTGGGTAGGGACAGCAACAGGTGATACTTGAAACCTCCAGGGTGGGACTGGCTGGAGTGGTCCAGGCTCAGCAGACTCTGAGTGGTTGGCTGTTGGCGGGTCGGATGGGAGCTGGGACCCTGCGGTAGCTGGGGTATTGGGGGGCAGCGTTCTTCGAGCTAGTGGTCAGCAGGTGGGGAGGCTTCTGATGGCAGCCAGATAGGGCTGCAGTCCATGGGAAGTGGAGGCTGGCGTGTGAGTTGAGATAAAGGTGTGGGGAGAACAGGCCAGAGGGTGGCTGGGCTAGAGACAAGCTCTGAATTAAGCTTGGCTGGCTCTGACAACCCTTCCCATTTATCTACCATCTACTCCCTGCTACCCATTCTACATAGTGTTTCATCACTCATCTGTACACGTGCCCAGGTACAGCTCACAGCTCCACCGTAGACTCTGTGACCTCAGCTAAGAGACTTCACCTTTCTGGGCCTCGGTTTCTTCACCAATAAAACGATAGGGCGGTGCAGGGGGGAGGAGTGATGCGATTTAAATTCAATGAGTAAACATACAAACTGCACTTATGTGCCCACCTGTTATATAGTATCTGTAAAAATAAATGCATTAAAATCTAAAAGGTCAATGAGGGAGGTATACAGTGAAACTTTTCAGAGGAGACCCTGAGGCTCTGAGAGATGGAGCAACTTGGTGAGGATCACACAGCCCGAGAATGGCCCAGCAGAGATCGGAGCCTCCAGACTGTGTCCAGAACTGTTCTTTCTACTTCATGCTGCTGCCTAAGATGTGAGTTCCTGGCCTTAGGAGAGCTTTGGTGGGGGTGGTGGGGGAGCCTGAAGAGGCCAGAAGCAGGGCTGCAGCTCACCCTCAGACCCACCTGAGCCACGACTCACCTGAGCTGGGGTTGGGCAGGAAGTGATCCAGGAAGGCTGGCTTTTTCCTCCGCCGTTTGCTCTCGATGCCATGGGGGTCTGAGGGAAGGCAGAGATGAGGAACCCTGGACCCTCAGAGCCCCTCCTCCCCAGCCTAGGCCTTAGCCATCCCCTCCTAGGAACCCAGAGATGAGTGTGGAAAGGGGCAGAGGGGACACACCAGAGCTGTTCAGCTCCCCGAGGACGTCAGGCATCCCCCGTTTCCGCTTCTTGTCCACGCCATAGCTGTCTGTTCAGGAGATACCAGGGGCAACATTATCCATCAATAATAATAATTAAGAATTAATTATAGAGACCACTTAGGAAGTCATTGAGCTGTTCTAGTTCTTGGCCAACTAATGCAAATAGATGTCCATATCTTAATCAGAATGAAACCCAAATCCACTTCTAGCCACATTGGCCTCTTTGTTTTTCCTGGAACACTGCAGGCACAATCCTGCCTCAGGACCTTTGCACTTGCTACTCCAGCTGCTTAAAACACTATTTCTCAATTCCCCTGGAGAAGTGCTTAATCATCCCCACATTCTCAGCTCAGCCATCCCCCTCCTCCAGGAAGCCCTCCCTCATCTCCAAGCCTGGGTCAGATGCCCCCTCTGAGCAATCTGAGTCCCCTGAGCAATTCCATCCACACTAAAGGACTGTGAGACTTATGAGGGTGGGGCTGGGGCTATCATGGGTCACTGCTATGTCCCCAGCACCACCCAGTATAGGGCCAGGCATGAGCAGGCATGCTGAGGGGAAAAATAATCAAATACTCCCCAAATGCCATCAGATAGGTATTATTACTTCCACTTTACACAGGAGGAGACTGAGGTTCAGAGAGAGGCCAAGGTCACACAACCAGTAAGAGGTGGAGCCAGGAACTGAACCTCAGTCTGTACAGTTATGAGCCTGCATTTTACTCCTGCCTCTTGGCCCCTCTAGGCCAAAGACCTGGTCTCTGGGCAGTGGATCACCCTGGATTGCTGTGGTTACCATGGTCCCGAGGCAGGTACGTGAAGGGCAGAGGCTCACTGCAGACCCCATCCGTAAGCCGCTGCAGGAAGACGTTCACGGTCACAGGCTCAATGATTTCCAGGTCCTCATAGGGCGGTGTCTTGAACACAATAGCAATCTGGCGGTGCACATCGGCCTGGGAGAAGTCAGCCCGGCCTTCCCAGGAGGCCCTGCTAAACACCACCGATATATCCTCTGGCGGGAAAGTGGGGACATCAGCTGAGCCAGGACACTGGCCCACCGGGCCCCCAACTCATTCAGCCTCCCCCCAAATCAGTATTGATATTCTCTTTTATTTTTTTTTATTTTTTATTTTTTAAAGATTGTATTTATTTATTTGAGAGAGAGAGAATGAGAGACAGAGAGCACGAGAGGGAAGAGGGCAGAGGGAGAAGCAGACCCCCTGCCGAGCAGGGAGCCTGATGTGGGACTCGATCCCGGGACTCCAGGATCATGACCTGAGCCGAAGGCAGTCGCTTAACCAACTGAGCCACCCAGGCGCCCGATATTCTCTTTTAAAAAAATACATACGTACATATATATATATATTTTTTAAGTTTAAATACATTTGATTTAAGTGAGCTCCATACCCAACATGGGGCTTGAACTCACAATCCCAAGATCAAGACTTGCACTTTCTACCAACTGAAATAGCCAGGTCCCCGGATATTGATATTCTTAAGAATAAAACTAAGAGGGGCACCTGGGTGGCTCAGCTGGTTAAGCGTCTGAGGGTCATGAGATCGAGCCCCCCCACCCTTGGGCTCCATGCTCAGCGGGGAGTCTGCTTGAGATTTTCTCCCTCTCCCTCTGCCCCTTCCCAACTCAAGCATGCACGCATGCGCTCTCTCTCTCTCTAAAATAAATGGGCACCTGGGTGGCTCAGCTGGTTGGGCGACTGCCTTCAGTCGGGTCATGGTCCTGGGATCAAGTCCCACCTCGGGCTCCCTGCTCTGCGGGGAGCCTGCTTCTCCCTCTGCCTCTGCCTGCCACTCCCCCTGCTTGTGCTCTCTCTCTGTCAAATAAATAAATAAAATCTTTAAAAAAGTAAATATTTTTTAAGATTTTATTTATTTTATTTTAGAACTCAAAGTACTAGCTTCGTGCCTGGCGCTCAGAAATTCTCAGTCTGTGCTAACTCTTTGTAGTGTAGTTCTTAGATAAGTGAGATCCTGTCTCATCTTAACACCAACTCATTTTAGGGATAAGGAAACAGAGGCTCAGGGTGGTGAAGTCACCAGCCCGAGGCTGGACAGTGAACAAACGACGGAACAAGACTCACATCTGCCTCTAGTTATTCGCACACACATGGAACGGTTTCCCTGCTCTGGCCCCAGCTCCCAGGACCCTAACCATCTTTTTGGCATTCCTCAGATCTTGGCTCAAATATCACCTCCTCTGGGAAGCCTTCCAAGATGGCCAGCCCATATCTGGTCTTCCTGTTGTTTTAGTGCTTCCGTCCAGTTTTAGCATTTGGTCTTCTTCCCTCTCAGCAGAATTCACACTTGTAATTTGTGTTTCTTTCCCTACCCCCCTGATGGAAGCTCTGCAAGAGGAGAGCCCGGGCCTGTTTCTGTCATCACTATGTCCCAGCACTGCCTAACACAAGGGCCCAGCGCAGAGGAACCACTCAATCTCCATGTGCTCATTCACTCAAAATTTTATAAGAACCTCCCTCTCCCAGGCATATATCCGAAAGAACTGAAGACAGGTGTTCAAACAAAAACTTATACGCAAACGTCCGAATGCTCGTAGCAATACTTTATGAGAGCCAAAAGTTGGAAACCACCCAAATGTCCACCAATTTACGAATGGATAAACAAATGAGATATCCATACAATGGAGTATCATCCCGCCATAAGAAGGAATGAAGCACTGATACGTACCATCATGTGGATGATTCCTGAAAACATTAAGCTAAGTGAAAGAAGCTAGCCACGCAAGGCCACATAGTGTAGGATGCCATTTATATGAAATGTCCAGGAGAGGCAAATCCACAGACAGAAACAGATTAGTGGTTGCCAGGGGTTAGAGGAGGGAAGAAAACAGAGTGAGTGCTTATATAGCATAATGGGGTATGAGGTTTCTTTCTGGGGTGATGAAAATGTTCTGGAACTAGGTCGTTGTGGTGGCACAACGTTGTGAGTGTACTAAGTGCCACTGAATTGTACACTTTATAATGGTTTTTTATTTTTTTATTTTTTATTTTTTATTTTTTTAAGATTTTATTTATTTATTTGAGAGAGAGAGAATGAGAGACAGAGAGCATGAGAGGAGGAGGGTCAGAGGGAGAAGCAGACTCCCCGCCGAGCAGGGAGCCCGATGCGGGACTCGATCCCGGGACTCCAGGATCATGACCTGAGCCGAAGGCAGTCGCTTAACCAACTGAGCCACCCAGGCGCCCCGGTTTTTTATTTTTTATTTTTTATTTTTTTAATTTAATTTAATTTTTATTTTTATTTTTATTTTTTTAAAGATTTTATTTATTTATTTGAGAGAGAGCACATGAGAGGGGGCAGGGTCAGAGGGAGAAGCAGACTCCCCGCCGAGCAGGGAGCCCGATGCGGGACTCGATCCCGGGACTCCAGGATCATGACCTGAGCCGAAGGCAGTCGCTTAACCAACTGAGCCAGCCAGGCGCCCCTATTTTTATTTTTTTTAAGATTTTATTTATTTGACAGAGAGAGAGACACAGTGAGAGAGGGAACACAAGCAGGGGGAGGGGGAGAGGGAGAAGCAGGCTTCCCGCGGAGCAGGGAGCCCTATGCGGGGCTCGGTCCCAGGACCCTGGGATCATGACCTGAGCCGAAGGCAGACACTTAACTGAGCCACCCAGGCGCCCCTATAATGGTTTTTTAAAAAAACATTTTAAAGAGTGAAACTTGTGGCCCCCCAAAAAATGAAAAGTAAAAAAAAATAAATATTTTTTCCTGAGAACTTCATGGGTGCTTGACCCTGGACTCGGTAGTTTGGGGGAAACAACTGCTCACCATGACAGCCCTGCCTTATACAACCCAGCAGGGGACAGACATTAACTGTATAATCACAGAACACGAGAAAGGATTGGAAGGGATCCCTGAGGCTGTGACAGGTTCTCCCACTCTGCTCCCCTCCTGCCCCATTGGCCTTGCTGTTCCTCCAACAGTGAAACCTACTACCACCCCGGGGCCTTTGCACTTGCTGTTCCCTTTGCTGAATTACTCTTCCCTAGAGACTCACATGGATGCCTCATGGTTCCAGTGGCATCCCCTGACAGTGGTCTTCCCTGGCCCCACTGAGTAAAATTGTGCCCACAACCCCTCCAGCCATTCCTCCCTATCCCCTTTCTCCAAATATACTTTTTCTCCATCTTCCTGAAGTTTTTTTTTTTTTTAAGATTTTATTTATTTATTTGACAGAGAGAGACACAGTGAGAGAGGGAACACAAGCAGGGGGAGTGGGAGAGGGAGAAGCAGGCTTCCTGCTGAGCAGGGAGCCCGATGTGGGGCTCGATCCCAGGACGCTGGGATCATGACCTGAGCCGAAGGCAGACGCTCAACGACTGAGCCACCCAGGCGTCCCTCCATCTTCCTGAAGTTATTTTCAACCGTCTTTCTTTCTTATTTTTCCAGAAGAATGATTATGAGCACAGACCATTCAAATCCTGTCTCTTCCTGCCTAGGTGTGTGACCTTGTGCAAGTTACTTAACCTTTCTGTGCATTAGTTTCCTTATCTGTAAAAGGGAAGTAATAGTTGGATCTACCTAATAGAACTGTTAGGCAATCAGATGATCTAATAAGTGAGGTGTAGAAAGTGCTTATAACAGGGGCGCCTGGGTGGCTCAGTCGTTAAGCGTCTGCCTTCGGCTCAGGTCATGATCCCAGGGTCCTGGGATCGAGCCCCGCATCGGGCTCCCTGCTCTGCGGGAGGCCTGCTTCTCCCTCTCCCACTCCCCCTGCTTGTGTTCCCTCTCTTGCTGTGTCTCTCTCTGTCAAATAAATAAATAAATAAAATCTTTAAAAAAAAGAAAGTGCTTATAACAGAGCTTGGCACATAGTAAGAGCAAGATACATGTTAGCTCTTTAATACCCTTGGTGGTGATGTTATTTACAACAAAGTCACAGGATAAAAAATGCAAAGGATACAGAAAAGATATATATAGTCAGAGGGAAAGCTCTCGCCAGCCAGGCAATGCAGGGTGCACCTGCTGTTGGTTTTATGGTGGTGGTGTTGTTTTAAGTAGGCTCCAAGCTGGGCATGGAGCCTAACGCCGGGCTTGAACTCACTACCCTGAGATCAAGACCTGAGCTGAGATCAAGAGTCAGAGGCTTAACCGACTGAGCCACCCAGGTGCCCAGAGTTGTTTTTTTCAAACCCTATTTGAAGAAGGGACATTTAAACAGACATGAATGAAGTGGAGGAGATACTTCTCCCATTCTCTGTTTTCTTCATCTCCTTATCAAGACACCATAAAGCATTTATTTATGTAATTGCGGATTTTAAAGTCAGAGTCCCTCCCCCCCACCCCAGCTCGTGGTGGGGAGCCCTGCCTGGCACCCAGCACGTCCATCACACAGGGCTCTCCATCTTTGTACATGAACCAGTGAGTGAGGAGCTTCTTGAGTGAATGAACCCATGGGCTGTTGCAGTCTGACTCCAAAACCAGAGTTCTGGATCCTTCCACTGCGCTGCCCGCGTTAACCAGCTCTGTCTCATGCTCCCACCCTCCGGGGCTCCCTGGCTCCTGTGCGCACCGCAAGCCACCCGATGCCACTCCGCCCACACGCTGTCCCAGGTCCCTCACCTTTCTGCACCTTGTCGCACAGCAGATAGAGCTCCTCGCCCCCCGTGCACGGCCCGCTCTCCTTGTTGATCCGGCAAATCCGCAGCTCTGACGTGTTTGTGGACTCTGCAAGCGCAGGAGGAAGTGGTATGTAAGAAAAGACGAGAATTCAGTCATCAAACCCTCAGCAGGTACCCCGTGGGTGCCGACGCCGCGCCAGGCAGAGATGGGAAATGGGGAAGCTGGGGCGTCCAATCCTCCCCGGGACCCATGGTCCGGGGAGAAAAAGATGCTCAGAGGGGTCAATGGACAGTCGCGAGTCCTCCATGCTGGGGTCCAGTGAGTGTCCCGCCAAAGGGAGACCATCAGCCCTCAGACGAGAGTTGGCAGGGTCAGGGATCAAGACCCTTCTTAGACGAGGATTAATGGCCTGAAATGCGTAGTGGAGACCTGTGGTTTTGCCTGTGTAACAGTCCTGGCCCTTCTGTTAAGAGCCCCTCCATTTCCCTTCTAGGAAACAGCCCCCAGCCCCATTTCAGTCCTGGGGATCGGGTAGGGTGGGACCCACTCCCTAGCTCAGCAGTGATCACGTGCCCCAAATCTAGCCAATTAGAGCATTGCCTCCCTCTGGCCATAGCTGATTGGTCAGAGAGGAGCACATGCCCAAAACCAGGCCAATGAGAGCCCTGAGACTCCAACCAAAAATACTGGGTAAGAGAAGCTGTCGTTGGGCATCCGGGGAGAGGTTCCAAGCTGGTAGGATATAAGCCTAGAGCTGCATACAGTCATTTTGCTCCCACCATGGGAGGGCTGTGCCAAAAATGACTCTAACTTGAAGAAAGGATAGCTGAGAGATGGAAAGAGACGGATCCCTAATGACATCGCTGAGCACCTGGATACAGCCAGACCTGAAGCACTTTACTACCTCTGGACCTTTTTAGTTAATGGAACAAACAAATTCTTCTTCTTTTTTTCTCCTTCAACCCATTTGAATTGGAATTCTATCACTTGCATACATAAAAGCCGTGACTGGATTAATTTCCCTCCCCATTTTGAGGCTTGTGGCTGCTAAAACCTAATAGCCATTCCCAATCTCTTCTTCCATGCCCATCTCCCTCTGTAGATGATGGAAACCCGAACTAAATACTTGCTCTTCCAGACTCCCTTGCAACTAGGGGCTGCCATGAGACCAAGTTCTTGCCAATGAGGCATAAGCAGAAGTCTACCGGGGGGATTCTGGGGAATATATTATGTTCTGTATAAAAGAGAAAAGTATTACTGCTCAGGCTGCATCTTCCCTAGAATTGCCTAGTACAGTGGTACAGGTTGTGCACTCTGCAATACAAGGAGGCCTCGTTTCCATAGGCTACCTAATAAATGCTGACCACTGGAATTGGGCAGTGTACAGCCTGCACACCATACAGGGTGACACTGCCCCTCATGCCTTGAACACAGACATGATATCTGAAGCTGCGGCAACCAGCTCACAACCAAGGGAATCACAGAGCTGAACCACTGCCCTGATATTGCTGAGCAGCTGAATCAACACGAACAGACTTAATAATGAGACAAAGAAAAATAACTCCCTGTTCGTCCATGCCATCGTGCGTGGGTCTTTCCAGGACCTGTGGCCAGCAACAATCCTAATATGCCCAGCACCTTAGACTCACTCTTGTCATAGACAGGCTCAGAGAGCACAGGGTCCATCCGGCGCATTTGTCCCTGCTGGTCCCTATACGAAGCCTGGAAGCAAATCCTCACGACATTCATGTCCACCTCTTGATGGTTCTTCAGGGAGCCGGCTGTAGGAGAAATATGGGAAGGCTGAGGGTAGGGGATGGAGATGGCAGAGAGGGCTGGGGAGATAGTGGATACTAGAGAAGGGAGAAGGGGAGGGGACGGGGTGGCCGAGGGCATGAGGGGTTCAGGAGGACACGACAGTCAGGCTAGTCTCTGGGACTCACCATTGTAAGGGTCGATGCCCAGCTGAATCTTCCGCTCAATGGCGGCCTCGATCTCCTTCTTCCTCACACACTGGATGCCCAGATTGTTAAAGCTGAATGGGGAGTGGGGAGGAATGGGTGAAGGGAAGTACTCATGAAGAGGCAGGTCTAGCCCTAACCCACAGGAGGACTCCAGCAAAGATGCTGCCTTGGGGCTCACAGTCTCAGGGGCCCCAGCATTAGGAGCGGCCTGGGGTTTCAACCTCTCAGGAGTGTTGGGGACTCTCCAAGAGCACCTGGGAATGTCCCTCATCTTTACCACATGAAAACACTAGCCCACCTCCTTTATAATAAGAAAACTGCAAATTAAACATCAATGCGATGCCAATTTTTAAAAAGCTCATCAACACAGCAAGGATCAAAACGTTTGGTGACACTCTCTACTGGTGAAGTCGTGAAGAATCAAGCACTCTCACCCACGGTGGGCGGGACTGTAAATGTAATCAGCAATTACATATGGGAGGACAATATGGCGGCATTCATTCATTCCACAAATATTTCCTGAGCGCCTACTGTGTGCCAGGCAGCATGTGGGGGGATACAGGGGGGACACAGCGGGGAACAAAAGAGACAAAATCCCTGCTCTCACGACCTTACACCTTGGCTAAATTTATAAGTCACTGAAAGTTTACAGAGAGTAAATCACTGAAGTCAGAGCCAGCGAGTTTCATCTCTAGGAATTTATCCTAGAGAAGAGATGATATATACATAAAGCCATGCATTTAGTAACAGGGCCACAGGAGCTTGGAACCATCCTAAGGGCCGATTACTAGGGGGGCTTGTTCAATTAATGGTGTACAGCTGTACATTGGAATACTATGCAGCCAAGAAAAAGGATAAGGCAGCTCTAAATACTTACAGGAATGCTCTCCAAGATGTACTGGAACTTAACAACGAGGTACAAATGTCTGCTACCATTTGTAAGGGGAGAAAAAATATACATGCATAGCATATTTTTAATTGCCTCCAGGAAGGGCCACTGACAGCTGCACGACCAAAGGTGGAAGGAAATTTATTTTTCACTGTACGGTCTTTCTGAACCTTTTATTTTTTTATTTATTAAAAACGTATAAGTTATCAAGTGAAAGAAAGAATGATCTTGCAGTTAAGTCAGGTCTGGAGTCAAATCCCTGCTCTGCCATCGGCTATCTGTGCTCCTTTACTCTTCCAAGTCTCAGTTTCCACCTCGACAAAATGGGGATGAATACAACTGTGTGTGAAGGTGTGTGCAGCAGGGGGCCAGGCCCAGGCACACCCCTCCACCACCACCCCGCCCCCAGGCCTGGCCTTGGTCTCCCCATCTAGGAAATGCAGTGCGGAAAATCTGGCCAAGTGGCCCCTTGCCCTAAGGTCTCCCTGGGTGACCTTCAGCCCCTCCACATCTCTGTGACCTGGGGTGAAGGGTTGGGGGTCAGGGGTCGAGTACCTGTGCCGGGGGCTGACATGAGGCCGGAGCCTCACCCTGCAGACGCCGTCGGTGCAGTCTTTCCCCACGAGGCTGTGGGGGTGGACTCGGTGAGGCCAGTCCTTCCACACCAGGCAGGCGGTCACCTCCACCTCCCGAAGCCCTCCACAATCCCGGAGCTGCAGGGAGACAGGTGCATTTTGGGGGTCCCCTGGCAGACACCTGCACCCATCCAAACTCTCTGGGGCCTCCTTTGATAGCTCCCCAACCTTCTCCTCCAGGATGATGGAAGGGGGTTTGCTTAAGACCCCTCTGAGATCCTAAACCAAAGGCTTCTGGCTGGTGGCCTGGGGGCCTCATAACAGGATAGCTGCCCCACAGATATGCTTTCTTTGGCCACTATGAGTTGTTGTTTTTTTTTTAAAGATTTTATTTATTTATTTATTGGAGAGCGAGCGAGAGAGAAACAGCATGAGAGAGGAGAGGGTCAGAGGGAGAAGCAGGCTCCCCGCTGAGCCAGGAACCCGATGTGGGACTCGATCCCAGGACCCCGGGATCATGACCTGAGCCGAAGGCAGTCGCTCAACCAACTGAGCCACCCAGGCACCCCTGGCCAGTATGAGTTTTAAAAACTTGGATGCACACAGGGTCTCCAAGGACCGCGCACAGAGAATTTACTAATGACCAGTGGAGGAAAGCACCTTCACAGTGGAAAATCCACTGGACGCCACCTAAATCAGGTGATCAAGGTCAGCATCACCAATACAGAGTCAAAATGACCTGGGCAGTCTGACAGGGTGCACTGGGAAGGCACGACATCTCTTCTGTGACAACCCTCCAGGAGTATGTCACCCGAATCTCACCGATTCCTCAAAAGAGCCCAAATCGCGGGTCATCAGGTGAAAAAAATCAGTGTCGTGAAAGACGGTAAAAAGATGGGCAACCTATTTCGGTGAAAATCAAACAAGTAATATATTTGGACCTGGCTGGTAAACACAGTGTATACGTATGTAAAAATGTATAGGGCTGTACATGTAGATTTGATCAATTGCAACTTGATTTAAAAATAGTGGGGGGGAGGTGGGAGAGGTCAGAGCGACATGACAACCAAATGCAACATAGGATCCTTAATCAGATCCTGGATTGAGGAGGAAGAAACAACTATAAAGTATACTCTGGGGACAACTGGGAAATTTGACACTTTGGGTGATACCATGGGATACCTTTAATTTTCCTAGGGATGCTAATAATATTGTCACCACACGGGAGCTCATTTGAAGGAGGTGCCCACTGAAATATCTAGCGGTGAAGTAATATGATATCTACAACGCACGGTGCAAATAGTTTAGCAAAAACAATGTGTGCATTTGTCCGTGTGCGTGCATGCCCATGAGTTTGTATGGAGGAGCGTGGCAGATACAGCGAATGTGGCAAAATGTCAACTGGCAAATACAAGTTAAGGGTGCACAGGTGTTCACTGTACTATTCTTCCCTTTTTTCTGTAATTAAAAAAATGTTTCATCTAAACTCATCAAAATGTATGCATTAAATTTGTGCAATTTTGTATATATAAATTATACCTCAATAAAACTTTAAAATTACAAAAAAAGACGAAAATTTTTGTTCAAATTTGGGGAAAATCTGGAGCCTGCATTTAAAGAGTATGAGATGGGGTGCCGGGGTGGTGCAGCCAGTTAAGCATCCGACTCTCGGTTTCACCTCAGGTCAGGATCTCAGGGTCATGGGATCAAGCCCCATCTCCTGCTCCCCGCTCAGCTCCAAGTCTGCTAAAGTTTCTCTGTCCCTCTCTCCCTCTCAAATAAATAAATAAATCTTAAAAAAATAATAATAATAAGGGCACCCGGGTGGCTCAGTCGGTTAAGCGTCTGCCTTCGGCTCAGGTCACGATCCCAGGGTCCTCGGATCCAGCCTGGCATCTGGCTCCCTGCTCAGCTGGGAGCCTGCTTCTCCCCCTCTCTGCCCCCCATCCCCCCACCCCACTCATTCTCTCTCTCCTCTCTCAAATAAATAAATTAAAATCTTAAAAAAATAAAAATAAAAAGTATGAAACATCCCATTATTCCAGATCCCAGATTCCATTTTCTTCAAGATTTTATTTATTTATTTGTCAGAGAGAGAGAGAGAGCACAAGCAGGGGGAACAGCAGGCAGAGGGAGAAGCAGGCTCCCCGCTGAGCAAGGAGCCCGATGCGGGACTCAATCCCAGGTCCCTGAGATCATGACCTAAACCGAAGGCAGACGCCTAACCGACTGAGTCACCCAGATGTCCCTTCCAGATTCTCTTTAAAGAAAAAGGTAGGGGCACCTGGGTGGCTCAGTCAGTTAAGTATCTGCCTTCGGCTCAGGTCATGATCCCGGGGTCCTGGGATCGAGCCCCGCATCGGGCACCCTGCTCCGCGGGAAGCCTGCTTCTCCCTCTCCCTCTCCCCCTGCCTGTATTTCCTCTCTCACTGTGTCCCTCTCTGTCAAATAAATAAATAAAATCTTAAAAAAATAAAAATAAAAATAAAGAAAAAGGTAGTTAAGGCAGCTGGGGCTGGAATTCGGGTTCAGCAGCCACACGCAGGAGCAGATAAAAACCAGCCCTTTAGACGGGGCCAGACCCACTTGGCTTTCCTGGGTTCCCCGCAGGGACCTCCTGGCATCAAAGACCCTGTAAAGCCAGCTCTGGACTTCTAAATCCCTTGCCTACCTATAAATAAATAAGTAAACAAACAAACAATGAATGAGTGCATCTCTGTGGGGGAGTACCCCCCTCTAGGGGGCGTCTGTGATATTGGGGGGGTGATGTGGGTTGACACAGTGATGGGGACCCACAGCCCACACAGCCTGCAATACCAGGGATGTTCCCACACAAGTCCTGCAAGACTTCTGATCATCCCGCCAACATTCACGTCGAGGACAAACCTGTTTAAATCGATCAGAGCCAAGAACCTAGTCGTTTTACATATATAGTCCTTTTCCCCTAATTTTTTAGAAGATTTTTATTTATTTTTCAGAGAGAGAGAGCACAAGCAGGAGGTGTAGCAGGCAGTGGGAGAGGGAGAAGCAGACTCCCCACTGAGCCAGGAGCCCGATGCGGAACTCAATCCCAGGACCCTGAGATCATGACCTGAGCCAAAGGCAGACACTTAACCGACTGAGCCACCCAGATGCCCCTCTTTTTCCCATAATTTAAAAAATCACTGAATTTTCAAGGACTGTGACCACCATGTTAATTGAGGGAAGACTGGATTTTGTTTAGACTGAGGGTTGTTTGCCGCTTTGGAAGATCCCATTACCAACCGCAACCCTGGCCATACAGCATTTAATTCACTAAATCCACCCGGCTGGGTCAGGCTGTCTATGGGCCCCTGCATTCATGAGGTCCAAGCAACTGCCACCTTTATCATGATTCCCTGGGGCTGTGCCTGAGCATTTACACATTGAAATAAAGGTGCTTATTATGCTGTATTGTTTTCCTTTTATTTCTCCTTCATATTAGGGCATTATGGATTTGGGGGATGATTATGAGTAGAGGGACGTACTATTGTCTATAAATACCACTGAGTCAGATGGGGTTAAAGCTATTTATTTAACCAGCTCCCCACTGCAATATTAGGAGATTCAGAAAAGCTCAGAGTCAACAGTCTCAGGATTCATGAGAACTGCAGGGCTGAAAGCTTCTCATCTTTAAGATGTCACAGGAGGCCTTGGGATAAGCCAGACCTGGTACCTCTATCACTGGCCATCTGCATGATAAACCTCTCTATTCCATCTTTATCTGTAGAATGGGTATTATTAAGTACCGGGCACAGAGGAGTGCTTAGTAATTACTACAGTAAACTTGCTGGGTGCCCCTGAGCAAGTAACTTCCCCTCTCTGAGCCTCAGTTTGTCGCTCTGAAAGATAAGAATAAAAATCCTGAATCCATGTCCAGATGAGGTCATCCCCTATTATTGGATATTTATAGTTCTAACTCTCTGAAATCAAAACTGACACCGAGGGGCGCCTGGGTGGCTCAGTCGTTAAGCATCTGCCTTCAGCTCAGGTCATGATCCCAGGGTCCTGGGATCGAGTCCCACATCAGGCTCCCTGCTCGGCGAGAAGCCTGCTTCTCCCTCTCCCACTCCCCCTGCTTGTGTTCCTGCTCTCGCTGTCTCTCTCTGTCAAATAAATAAAATCTTTAAAAAAAACAAAAAAAAACAAAAAAACCCGACACCAAGCCAGAAAAACTGCCTGGGAAGATGTAGAAGTAACCTGCTGGGGAAAACACAGCCTCAAAGTATCACCCCACAGGTAAGTTACTCATTACAAAGAAAAGCTGTACCCTTACAACGAAGAGCCCCGCTGGGCACTCGCTCTTACGGGCTAAATTGCATCCCCCTGCAATTCATATGTTGAAGTCCTAAACCTCAGGACCTCAGAATGTGGCTGTATTTGGAGACAGAGTCTTTAAAGAGGTGATTGAGTTCATGAGGCCATTAGGATGGGCTCTATCCAATCTGTCCAGTGTCCTTATAAGAAGAGGTCACTTGGACACACAAAGAGACACCAGGCAAGTAAGGACACGGTGACAGGGAGGCCGTCTGCAAGGCAACGAGAGAGACCTCGGAGGAAACCAAATCTGCTGACACCTTGATCTTGGCCTTGCAGCCTCCAGAGCGCTAAGACAATACATTTCTGTTGTCCGAGGCACCCAGCCCGTGGTAGTTCGTTACGGCAGCTGGAGAGACTAATACACCGCCTTAACCACGGGATCTGACTCCGCATCACTGACGGTGAGACAGACTGCGGCCCCATGTCTCCTGGTGTGAGACACTGAGAAGCCCACAGCGTCACCACTGGGGTGTTCCCGCCGAAACACACAACCTGATCTGATCCAGAAACAGCCAACAAACACGGAACGTGGGACATTTGACAAAACATAGATCCTGTCCTCTGCAAATGTCCACATCCCCAAACACGAAGCCAGATGGAGAAACGAACTCAGGTCAGAAGACACTAAAGACATCTACTTTGTACATGCGGGCTGCTACACTAAAATACCATGACCTTGGATGGCATGCAAATGACAGCAATTTCTCTCTCACAGTTGGAGGTTGGAAGCTGGAGGTTGGAAGTTGAGACGAGGGTGCCTGTGTTGTCCAGCTCCAGGGAAGGCCCCCTTCCTGATGGAAGGGGCCCACAAGCTCTCTGGAGTCCCTTTTATAAAATCATCCATCCCAGTCATGAGAGCTCAGCCCTCATAACCTCAGCACTCCCCAAGGGCCCTCCCTTCTAATGCCATCACACTGGAGGCTAGGATTGCAATGGATATATTTTAGGGGAACACAAACATTCAGACCATGGCAAGACCTGCCAGCTAAACGCAGCAGGTGATCCTGCACCGAATATTAAACAAGTGAACAACAAGAACAACAGCTCTCAAGCGTATTTGGGGGAGGGGGGGAGGGCCTGGCTGGCTCAGTCGGTGGGGCCTGCGACTCTCGATCTTGGGGTCATGAGCTCGAGCCCCACGTTGGGTGTAGAGATTACTGAAAAATAAAATCTTTAAAGAAAAAGAATATTTGGGGGTTAATGAGCATATGGATTTAATATCAGATAATACCCTTGGAGGAATATTAAGTTTCTAGAATGTGGTGATGGTATTATGATTATATAGCTCCTACATTGTAGGTAAACATCCTTGTTCTTGAGGGACACACACCGAAACATTCTGGGCAAAGTGTCATCCTATCTCCAACTGACTTTCAAATCTCCCTCTATAAATGTCTATATAAAGGAAGAGAAAGATATGAAGCAAATAAGGCAACAGACATGTTTACTGCACTATTCTTGTCTATTGCATGTAGATTTTAAATTTTTAAAAAGAAAAAGATGGGATACAAAGTTGAAAAAAAAACCCCTGTTAGGGGCGCCTGGGTGGCTCAGTTGTTGGGCATCTGCCTTCGGCTCAGGTCATGATCCCAGGGTCCTGGGATTGAGCCCCACATCAGGCTCCCTGCTCAGCGGGGAGTCTGCTTCTCTCTCTCCCTCTGCCCCTCCCCACCTCTCTCTCACTCTCGCTCACCCTCTCTCTCTCTGTCTCAGATAAATCAATAAAATATTTTTTGAAAATCCCATCAATTGGAAAAATAAACAAAATCCTTAAAGATAAATAAGGGGCTATGAAAATGCCCCTCAATGCATCACCCTTGCCCCATTCCTGAAAATCCGGTGATGGAATATACATTTCAAAGTAAACCATTCTTTTAACCAGAACGTTCTGCCCTGCGTGCTGCTTTTGGCCACAATATCTGGAGCCAAATCAAATAACAACCACCTCGCTGAGTAAAGAGGGAGCCTCTCCTCTGGTGCTGGTCCACCTTCCTGGTTTCCTCATAGCATCCTATGGGAGCTGGGAACTCCAACCCCATTTTACAGATGAGGAAACCGAGGCCAGCAGAAGCACTGGACTCGCCTCAATTCATACAGCTGGTAAGACTAAAGCCCACGTCTTTCTGACTCTGAAATGCATATTTGTAACCACTATGTTGACTGCTTCCTGCAGGGTGGCGGAAGGACGGGATTGCTCTGTTAGTAAACCTATGAGGACAAATCCCATCGAGGGAGAGGAGGAGGGAAGCAGGAGACCTCATATGAAGGAGTTTGGACCTGGGGAGGGTGGTCAAGGAAGGCTTCCCGGAGGTGGGCTGAGGCCTCATGGATGAGTACGAGGTGACCAGGCTTCAAGAGGAGAGCACTGCAGGCAGGAGGAACAGCATGGGGAAAGGCCTAGTGGCTGGAGGGTGGTGACTGAGGAGGGGCTGGCTGGGAACTGGCAGCAGGAGTCAGAGAGAGCCTTAGAGGCACAGGCAGAAGCTTGGGCTTCCTCCTGAGGGCACTAGGGAGCCAAGAGAGGGTTCTGAGCAGGGGAGTAGAGCGGATGTATAACTCAATAGGGCCCCTCCATCTGCCTTGTCGGGGGAAATTTAGAGGACACTGGGAGCCAATGGCCAGGGAGCAGCTTGGGCCAGAACCCGGGGCTAGTGGAATGATCAGTGCCCAATTCAGACTCAATAAAACTTGGGCAAAGATCCAGAAGCACACGAAGGCTCTGTATCGGGGAGGTGCAAGGAACCAGGCCTCTCAGACACCAGCTAGGAGAAAGAGTCATAGGTACAACGCTCACAGAGGGCAATTTGGCAATATCTATCAAATTACCTTTGACCAGCAATTCCAACTCCAGAAGTTATTTGCATGACATGAAAGAAATACTAGATGAACTGAGTCGTTCTCTACAGCTTTGCTCAAAAGCGGTGACGGGAAACAACCTAAATACCCACCAAGAGAGGACCTGCACAGTGAATTAGCACCCACCCATGCAATGGTTCAATGGTAGAGAATGGGACAGCTTTAGATAGGCTGATTTTAGCTGAGCTCCAAACTACATTCTTTTTAAGATTTTTTAATTATTTATTTATTTATTTTTAAAAGATTTTATTTATTTATTTGTCAGAGAGAGAGAGCACACACAAGCATGGGGAGTGGCAGGCAGAGGGAGAAGCAGGCTCCCCGCTGAGCAAGGAGCCAGATGCGGGACCTGGGATCTTGGATCATGACCTGGGCTGAAGGCAGATGCTTACCCGACTGAGCCACCCAGGCGCCCCAGATTTTTTTTTTATTTTTAAGTCATCTCTACACCCAACCGTGGGGTTCGAACTCACAACTCTGAGATCAGGAGTCACATGCTCTCCAGACTGAGGCAGCCAGGCGCCCCTTCAAGATACATTCTTTTTTTTTTTTTTTTAAAGATTTTATTTATTTATTTGAGAGAGAGAGAATGAAAGACAGAGAGCATGAGAGGGAGGAGGGTCAGAGGGAGAAGCAGACTCCCCGCTGAGCAGGGAGCCCGATGCGGGACTCGATCCCGGGACTCCAGGATTATGACCTGAGCCGAAGGCAGTCGCTTAACCAACTGAGCCACCCAGGCGCCCCTCAAGATACATTCTTAAGCAAAAAAGACCACTGTGCAGAATAGTATATAGATTATACTCCTCTCTATGTACAAAGGCGGGGCTGTACATATGTATGTACATATGTTCCTATATAATCATATACTCCTCCCAGAAGGATACGTGAGATATTGACAAGAATAATCACCTCTGGGGGTGCCTGGTGATGCAGTTGGTTGAGCCTCTGACTCTTGGTTTCAGCTCAGGTCATGATCTCAGGATCGTGGGATCAAGCCCCACTTTGGGCTAGTGCTCAGTGTGGAGTCTGCTTGAATTTCTCTCTCTCTCTGCTCTTCCTTCCCTGGCAGGCATGTGCACATGTGTGCACGCGCGCTCTCTCTCTCTCTCAAATAAGTAAATAATCTTTCTTTTTTTTTTTTTTTTTAATGGTCACCGGGGCTCCTGGGTGGCTCAGTCGGTTAAGCGTCTGCCTTTGGCTCAAGTCATGATCCCGGGGTCTTGGGATCGAGTCCCGCATTGGGCTCCCTGCTCGGTGGGGAGTCTGCTTCTCCCTCTCCCCCTCCCCCTGCTTGTGTTCTCTCTCTCTCTCTAACAAATAAATAAAATCTTTCAAAAAAAAATGGTCACCTCTGGGGGGGAACCTGGGACCTGAGGGCAGGAGTGGTGGACTTTTGTTCAGTTTAATTTAAATTCTGTTAAGTTAATATGTATTAATTAAACTAATTTACATTTTGGAAAGTTTTGAGCCATATGATTCAAAACCGTAAAGCAAAATAAAGATGCATGTAGTGAAAAACCTTACCTGCACCTTATTCATAATTCAGCACTCCCCCCACCAAAATAAAGTCCTGACTTTTACTTTTTTTTTCCTTCCAGAGTTTCTGTAGGCACATACCAGCAAATACAAATAGAGAATCTTATTTTCCCCCCTTTTTAACACCAAAGGTAGTATAATCCCGTATGAAGGGTTCTGTGCCTCAAAAAAAAATTTGGGGGGGTTTATTAATATATCTTGGAAGATGGTTCCACATCAGTACCTAGGGGACAGCTTCATTTTAAAATCTTTCTGTGTGGGGCGCCTGGGTGGCTCAGTTGGTTAAGCGACTGCCTTTAGCTCAGGTCATGATCCTGGAGTCCCTGCATGGGGCTCCCTGCTCGACGAGGAGCCTGCTTCTCCCTCTGACCCTCCCCCCTCTCATGTACTCTCTCTCTCTCTCATTCTTGCTCTCTCAAATAAATAAATAAATCTTTAAAAAAATAAAATAAAATCTTTCTGTGTGAACCATATGTGTTTATATTTATCCGCGCGCGCGCACACACACACACACAGATGCTTGGCTGCATAGGATTCCAATGTGTTGATAGATGTTCACGGATTATCCCACCAGTGCCCCGCTGATTACCTCTGCAGTTTCCAACTCTTTACACAACAAGGCTGCAGGGGATAATCTGGCACATCCCTCTTTTCCACCCAGAGGCTGGCTTACCTACATCGTCAATTTCCTAGAAGCAGAATGGCCAGGCCTATGAGTCAGGATGGCAATAGTCCTAACACCAGTTCATCTCTCCTGAGCACAGAACATGTTGGAGGCCCTTGGCGGGTGTCCTAAACTCATCCACGCCTCCCGACAACCCCTGGTGGTTAGTTGTTGTTGTTATTATTATTATCCCATTTTGTAGAGAAGGAAACTGAGGCACAGAGGGACTGAATCACCAGCCCAAGGCTGCACAGCTAGTAAATGGCAGAATAGGGATTCAAACAGGGCCACTCCAATTACTAGGGCCTCCCTTGTGGGCCAGGAGGCTAGCTACCTTGCCTTTCCCGGCAATGATGATTTTGATCGATACTGCCAAGTGCCCGGAAGGAGGCCTTTCCTGGAATGTCCTTTGGAATCCGGGGCCAGGTGAGAGTATTATCCGCTCCAACAATAGCAACGGCAATAATAATAACCGCCATGAACTACACGAGGACTACCAGCGCGCGAATCTCGGGGGCGGGGAGGCGCGAGACCCCCGGGCCCGGGCCTCACCTCGATGGCGGGCAGCGTCTTGCTGGCCTCGGTGCTGCTCTCGCCGAGGATGCTGCCGGCCGAGCGGCCCTCGCACTCGTAACGGAAGCGCATGCCGCGCTGCTTGGGCTGCTCGGTGATGACCAGGTGCGGCCGCGGCCCGAGGTCCGGGGCCGGGGGCACGAGCCGCCCCAGGGGGCAGCCCCAGGGCGGCGGCGTGGCCGGGGGCGGGGGCGCCGCGGGGCCCAGGGTGACGGTGCTCAGGGAGGCCGCCCCGCGAGGCACCAGGCGCGGCAGCCCCTCGCCCGGGCCCGGCTGCGCCCCCTCCAGGCCGAAGCCGTTCTCCTTGATGTACTCGTCGATGATCTCTGCGGGAGAAGCAAAAAACAGGGGGTGACGCTGATGACAGAAGCAAAGGCCTGATGACCCCCCGCCCGAGACCTGTGCCGCCCCGCCTTTCCCCCATCCATTCATTTCTTCAAGACATCTTCCTTGTGGGCCGAGTGCGGGCGGGGGGGGGGGGGTGCTCGGCTCCCAACCCCAAAAAAGCCTCTACCCTCCTTGCAAACAGTTCCCGGGTTCTTGAGGCCAGAAACGGGGGTCGGCCTGGGTTCTCCTTCTCCTGCAGCCTCGTGTCCACTCCCCTCCCTAACAGCACCTGAATTCATGTCTCCATCCCCTCTCACCTGGATAAAGGTAGGCCCAGGTAGCAGGTGTCCCTGCCTCCTCTTTGCCCCCGTTTATTAATAACAAGAATAATAGCTGCTCTGCCCCAGCAGTTCCCACCTCAGAAAGCAGCACCATCATCCACCAAGTGCCCAAGCTGGAAGCCTGCCCATCTCATGATCCCACATCTGTTCCCCATCCTTGAACTTCTTGCGCCTCTTACCTCGAATATATGTTTACACTCCCACCACTTCTCCCCACACCCCTGGCTCCATCCTGGTCCACACTCACTGTCTCCCCTCTGAACCACTGCTCCTGTTCCCCATCTGGCCTCCTCCAAGTCTGTCCCTCACACATAGCCAGAGGTAGCTTATGTCAGACCCTGACCTCGCTCTGCTCAGAGACCTCCCATAGCTCCCATCTCCCTTAAGAGTCAAAGTCAACATCCTCCCCATACAACACCTTCCCCAAATTCTATTCATCTCAGAAAAACAAACAAACAAACAAACAAAAACCCACACCCCTGACCCCTGCCACAGAGCCTGGTATGGGCCATGGCCCCCTGCTGTCCCGGGCCTTCGGCCTCCTCCCACCCCCTCCCCCCCATCTTGCCCCACTCCAGTCTCTTTTCTGTTGCTTACTCCCAGCAAGCCTGGCCCTCTTTGGGGTTTTGTGCAACTCCCCATTGCCTATTCCATGCTTCCCCCCATTCAACCCATGCTGGTTCCGTGTCCTTCTGGTCTCAGCTCAAATGCCACCTCTTCTGAAAGGCCCATCTAGTGTGTGTCTTCCCAGGCCATCTGCTCTTCTTCCTGTTATTTTCTTCACAGCCCTTAGCCCAATCTGACATGATCTTGTTCATTTATTCCTTTTCCTACTGTCTCCCCCATCAGAGTGTCAGCTCCAGGAGGGTGGGGACCTTGTTTGGTTCGTGGCTGAATCCCCGGTGCCTAGAACAGTGCCTGGCACATGGTGGGTGCTCGATACAGTTCACTGAAAGAATTAACTGATGCTCACAGTAATAGCAACACTAAAGGCAGTTGACGTGGGCAGTCTTTTCTAAGTATCACGTACCACTGGTACTTTGGGAACAGGAACATTAAAATCCCCCAACAGTCCTACCCAACACCAAAGAAGGCCCAGATCCCACACTGTGAGCACTTGGACGTCTCGCCAACCCCCCACCCCAGACCTGCCCTGTGATACTTACCCAATTCATCTGTGGAAGGAAGAGAAAGAGAAAGAGAAAGGTGAGGTCCAGAAAGTGGTCAAGACTTTCATCTTTTAAGACAGATTCCCCAACCCCATCCCCACCTGGAACCCTCCCCCTTTCTCCCTTCCTCCATCCTGGGAAACTGGGCTCTGGCTCCCTGGGGTGCCAAACCCCAGCCCCTATCTCACTTTCTTGGGCTACCCTCCCTTCAGCTCCCAATATTGGGGCCCCAGGGTCAGGGTACCCTCAAGTGCCTTCTAAAAAACATTGAGGCCAGGAATTATAAAGCATCGTTGAGGATCCAAGGAAGCCAAGGGTCTTATGACCAGGAAAAAATTAAACATCCAAGATTCTAAATGAGATGTGGGGGTGTTCCCTCCCTAAAGCCCACCATAGAACCCCACTGGGGTCACTGGCTAGTATCTGAAGATCCAAGGAGGCTGATCCTTCACCTCCAGGCAATCACCCACTCTGCATCCCGGCCCAGTCCCTCCGCAGTGCCCACCCACCATCCCAGATTTGCTCCCAGAGGGGACAGTAACAGCAATGCTGGGAAAGTCCCTCATCACCTCCTCAGGAAAGCTCAGTCCTGAAAGGGGCCATGGAAAAATCGAAACAAACCTCCCGTCATTCCATAGACAGGACGAGGGGGAGGCCAGAGCGAGCAGGCAAGCCTGGGGTCACACAGCTAGGCAGGGCCAGCCAGGGCCAGATGTCCCTCCCAGGGTTGCCTGCCCCAGCCGCTGGCCACAGATGGATCAACGCCAGCCTGCCCCACTCCCAGACCTGTCCTCCTCCTCCACTCTCAGGGAGTGGCTCCTGGCAGCCAGACCTTTGCTCCTCGGAAAGCTCCCCTTATCTCATGGGATCTCTGAATTCAGCAGGGTAAGGGAAGATACCCCCACTTGGTAGCTGGGGACACTGGGGCTGGGACAGAAGAAGGGACAGGCTGTAGGTCCCTGGCAGGGCCAACCTCCAGTCACTTCAACTTGGAAAAACCCTCTTAGGCATCTGTGCTGGATGACCTGGGGACCTGAAGAGGAGTTAGACTTTGAGCTCTTGAGGAGCTCCCAGGCTGTAGGGGGAAACCGAGGCCCAGGCAGCAGTGGCTTGAGCTTTGGACTGCCTCAATTCAAATCCTGGCTCTGCAACTTGATAACTGGAGGACCCTGAGACCCTCACTTCACTCCTTTGTGCCTTGGTTTCTCCAGCTGTAAAATGGACACAGTAATAACGCCTCATTGGGCTGCTGTGAAAATTAAATGAGCTAATACGTGGGAAGCACTCAGAACTGCCACAGTAGTGGGTGTTGCGTAAATGCTGGCTGCCAGTGGATAAAGTGTTGGGAGACATAATTTTATGGACTTGGGTAACCAACCCGCTTTCCCTCTCTAGAATTCAGGCCCCCTGTCTACAAAATGAAGAGGGTGGCAGACCTGCTTTCAAAGCATGGAGTGTAGAGTCACACAGATGCTGGTTGGAATCCTACCTGTCACTCACTGACTGTGTAGCCTCGGGCAAGTCTCTCCACCTCTCTGAGTCTCTATAAAATCAGGCCTGAGCTCCCATCTCAAGGTGTGAACATGAGGATTCGGAATCACACAGGTAAATTGCTTAGCACCGTGTCTGCCCGCCCTGGCCCCTCCATAAAGCTTAGCTAATAGCCTTATTATCTAAAAATCCCCTTTCGGGGGCGCCTGGGTGGCTCAGTTGGGTGAGCATGGGACTCTTGATACCCGCTCAGGTCATGATCCCCAGGGGCCTGGGATCCAGACTGCATCAGGCTCACTGCTCTGTGAACAGTCTGCTAGAGGATTCTCTCTCCCTCTCCCTCTGCCCCTCCCTCTGCTCGCTCGCTCACTCTCTCAAATAAATAAATAAATCTTTGGGGGGAAAAAATCCTCTTTCAGCCAGTAAACATTGGGAATTTCTCCTTATTTAGGGCTCAACTCAAATAACACTCCATCCCACCCCAACCTCCCACACAGACGTGCCACCATCCAGGGAAACCAGGACAGGCCATGCATGAGCAGAAAACCAGTTATGTCTTTCCTGCCCCAGGGCCTTAGCACAGCCTGTTCTCTGCCAGACTCTTCTTTCTCTAGTTCTTTGCATGGCCTCCTCCTTCAGGTCCCTGCTCAAATGTCACCTACTAGATAGGTCTTCCCTGACCACTTTATCTAAGATAGCCCCCTGGCCCCTAAGATAGCTCCAGTCACTCACCATTACATACCTTTGTTTTATCATTTTCGTGGCACTGGTTAGAATTTGGTATGACTTTGTGTTAAGGGACTCTTATCTGTCTCCTCCTGTAGACTGTGAGCACCTCAGAGTAGGGGACATGTCTGCCCCATATCCAGTACGTGTCTAGCCTGTCAGAATGAGGGAGATTTTTCCCTCCCACTCTGTCATAGCATTTAGTTCTCCCATCCTAACCCTGCTGTTAGATTTCACTGACCCCAAGACTTCTTCAGAGCCTTTATCACATTTGATAATCCCACATTTAATTTATTGCCTACGTGCCTGCCGCCACATCCAGGTAGGGAAGCCAGGAGGGCAGGGTCAGGGCTGTCTCAGTCACCGCCGAGTCCCCAGTGCTGCCCAGCACAGGATGAGGTACAGAACAGGCACTCAATAAATATTTATTGAAGAGATGACATCACACATTATTCTCAATTGAAACCAGAGATCTTGGGCCAGAAAAAACTTCAGCCTTGTTCCTGCCCAGAACCAGTGTGTGGGCAGTACCTGTCCCCAGTGCCATGCCCCACCTTTCCCTATTGTCCCCACTCTCAGACCTGTTAGAGAACTGGCAGAGCCTCCTCCACAGCTGGGCCAGCACTGCTGGGGTCCATCCCAAGATTCTACCTCCGGACCGAGACCCAGCCCCAGCCCACTAGGGGCTGAGTCTTCATGGTAGCAGGACTCAGTCCCTGCCCTCCAAATCCCAGCAGATTTATAAGAGAGAGGATGTTGTCATTTAGCCATGATTCTGCATTTTCTTGGGCAGCACTGAACTTTGGACGGCACTGGCTCAGGGACCTTCCCGACTAGTGGTTCTCAGCATCTTTTGGGAACTTGCTAGAAACGCAAACTCTCAGGGCCGATCCTAGGCCTACTGAAGCAGAAACTCTAGAGGTAGGGTCCAACAATCTGTTTTAACAAGCTCCCTGGGTGACTCTGATGCACACAAAAGTTTAAGAACCACTGTTATGGGCGGTCTGATAATAATAATAGTAATAATAATAATAAAACGAGCTAGCAACAGTTAACACTTACTGAGACTTTACTGTGTGCCAGACACCGCTTTGAAAGTCTGCCTGTATCAGCTCATTGAATCCTCTCAATCCCCCGGCAAAGGAAGGCACTGATATTATGTCCATCTTACAGATGAGGAAAACTGAGGCCCAGAGAGAAGTGATTTGCAGGCATTCACAGAGCGAGGAGGGAGGGCACCAGCATGTCATTATTACCCTCTGCACTACCATGGCAAATCTCTAAAGAGGACTCCTCTTAGAGGGTGAATAGGTGGTTAGTTTTACCTGTCCAGCTCCTAACCACCCGGGAGGTAGGGGCACCTGCGACCCCCATCTCAACGGGCGGGGACGAACACAGGCGGTCAGAGGAAAGCTGAGGTGGACCCGGGCGAAACCCCAGACACAGGCGTGCCCAAAGCCGCCTCCACAGGATTCCCCCCTCCCCCGTCCTGAGCGCGCGGGTGGGCCGGAACTGTGGAGGGCTGCTCACCCGTGGTCCTGGAAACGGCGAGCGAGAGCGAGGAGAGGTCCGCGGACCCTGCAGGGAGGGAGGCATGTCTCAGGAGGTGATGGGGATGCAGCGGGAGGACCGCAGTCTCCCAGGCTCCACCCCGTTCCTCTCCTGGCCCCGCCCCTTCGGATCAGGCCCCCTCACCCTTAACGCCCGCAGGGTCTGGCCTTGCTTCCTTCTCTAACTTATGGACCGGATCCCTAGTTTCTGTCATTCTCCCCACCCTGCACCACACTCAGGCCGCCGGCGCCTTCTCTTCCTTAAGGTCGGGTCTGGAGGAGCCCTTCTCAACCTCAGTTAGGAAAGCCCCCACCCCGTCCTTTCTCTCAGAGTCAGCCCTACCCCTTTACTTTTTCAGTGTCACCCCGTCCCCTTCTCCCTCTCAGACCCTGCCACTTCTCTCCTGAAGCAAGCCCCACCCCCCCTTTCTTCTCCGAGTCAGGCCCCGCCCTTCTTTTTTTCGGAACAGGCCCTCCCCCTTTTCCCTGCCAGAGTCAGGCCCCTCCCCCTTACTCCGAGTAGGACCTTGCTTCCTTCTTAGTTAGGCTCCGCCCCCTTCTCGCTCTCAGAGTCAGGCCCCGCCCCCTTCGGTGAGCCAGAACGCTCCTTTTCGTCCACTCTGAGTCTGGCCCCTCCCTCGCCTCGCCCTCTCCGAGCCTGGCCAAGCCCCCACTCCTCAGGAGCGGCTCCCGCCCCGCCTTCTCTGAGTCAAGCCCCGCCCCTCGCTCTCGGAGTCGGGCCCCGCCCCCTCCTTTGCCTCAGGGTCAGGCCCCGCCCCCTTCTCACTCTGTAGTGGGACGCCTCCCTCTTACCTTGGGCTGGACCCCGTCACTATCTTCTGCCTCCTTCCTTCCCTCTAATACAGTGTCCCTGGAACCCTCAGCCTCGCCCCCCAAAGCCCCTAGACTCCTGTAGGAACCCCCAGACTACTCCGGGGCCCCCAGAACCCCCGCATCTCCAGTCCCGCCCCAGACTCCTCTCCTGAACCCGGGTCCCGCTTACCCAAGGCCCCCAGCTCCGGCGCAGCGGACGGTCTGGCGACGCGGCGACTCGGCATGGCCCGACCAGTGGGGACCGACGGCCGGGAGGCCGGCCCAGATCAAAACACACACGCGGGCAGGCCGGGCGACCAGGAGGCACGGTCCGGAGGACGATTGCGGGTCGGACGAGCGGCGCAGGGGCTGGGGCCGCAGGCCGGGCTGGACGCGCGGCGCCCGGGGCTGCGGGGGGCGCCGGGCCGGGCCGGGCGGGCGGCGGGCGGGGGCGGGGCGGCGGAATTCCCCGGCGCCGCCGGCCTGCGCGCCCATTGGCCCGCACCCCATCGTGACGTCACGCGAGGGGAACGGGAAAACCCCCACGCGTCACGTGGTCGCGGGGGCGGGGCCGGCCGGGAAGAGGAGGCCGGGCGCACGGGAGGGGCTGGACCAGCGCCGCTGCCCTTTGCTCTGGCGGAGACAGCTGAGGCTTGCTTAGGGCCACTCACGTCCCACCCATGGGGCAAGTCGGGAAACTGAGGCCCGTCCCCCAGGTCTGCCAGCGGGAGCTGACCCTGCTGTTTCTCTGGCTGTAAGGGAAGCTTCGGGAGCAGGAAGTTGCCAGGGCTCCAGCTGCCATGGGTAGTAACGATCTTTAGGAAAACCACACTCTCTCTATGCCTCGGTTTCTTCAACTGTAAATTGGGGTTGAAGATACTTAAACGTTTATGGCTAGAATGCCAGTTTTAGGATTTGTCTGTTTTGTTCCTTGCTCTAACCCTAGTGCCTAGAATAGCCCTTGGAACACAGTTAAGTGTCCAATAAATGTTTACAGAGTGGATGGATGTTTTATCCCTCTCCCACTGCCCCTTCAAGTTTCCTAATAGCCCAGAACACTTTCAGCTCAAGGGCTCGGTAACTCAGTGTGGGAACATCAACCGGGGAGCTCCCAGTGTGCATACTGAGCTGTGTGCCCAACCCCTGAGCAAAGGGCTTACCTGCAGGCCTCACAGACGCCTCCCGGCTTGCACCAGCATCTGAGGCAAGTGATCAAATCAGGATTATTGCAGAGAGGAGGAGACTGAAGCTCCAAGAAGGGCAGCCCTTTGGTTAGGTCACATTCCTCTGCCTTCCCTGTCCCTGAAAATGACTAGTTGACCATCAGGTCCTAACTGGGATGTCCGGCACCCTCAGACCGTAGAGCCAAGGTTTGGCATCCTGTGTCTGCTTCTGTAAAATTTCCACGTGTGACCCACACAGCCTCATTGATTCATTCGACATTCACTTACTGAGCACCGGGTCAGGGCAGTCACCAAACCGGGCTGGCTACCTGCTCATGGGAAGCAGAATCGTGCATAGCAGCAGTCTCAAAGTGTGGCCCTCAGCCCTTCAGGTGATGCAGAGAGCTCAAGCCCAAGCTAGAGACCTACTGCTGTAGAGCAAAATATCAAGCAAACTTTTTCCACAAAATCTGGGTTTTGTGTAATTTTCATGTCAAAGCAAGTATTTTGCTTGAGATTTTTTTTCAACCACTTAAACATGTAAAAATCACACAAATACTAGGAAAAGCTGGGTTTGGCCTGCAGGCTCTAGTCTTGTGTTCAACAAGAGCATTGCAAGAGAGGTTATGATGTGAGGGTCCAGAATCAGGCTGTCTGGGTTCAAATCGTAGGTCTCCCACTTACCAGCCATGTGACCTCAGGCAACTGACTCTCTCTGAGCCTCAGTTTCCCTGTCTGTAAAATGGGTCTTATAATAGGATGGTTGTGAGGATTAACTAAGATACTAAAAATAGTGGACACTTGCATATGGCTCTTACATGTGCTGGGCACTGTTCCAAAAGCCGGGAACACAGCAAGGAACCCAACAAAAGCCCCTGCCATCACATGGAACTGAAATCCAAGGTGGGGGTGACGGATGGAAAAGTAGAGAAGCAAATATATATGTATGTCCGGTGGTGATGGCGACATTACAGAATAAAGCAGGATATATGGATTGGGTTTGGAGGGTACGGTTTGCGGGAGGACGTTCAGGGAAGGTCGATGACATTGAGCAGAGTTGAAATGATGAAGGGTCTATGTGGCTATCCAGGGAAGTGTGTGAGGCACAGGGAACAGCGAGTGCAAAGACCCTGAGGTGGGAACACACATGGCATGTTCAAGGAACAACAAGGAGGCTGAGAAGTGGTGGACATGAGGATTGAATGACAGCCTGTAAGGTGATGCAGATATTGAATAACATTACATTTGACAGACGAAGCAAACCACAAACATCCCTTAGACTAGAGTTTGGCTCATGATAAGGAACATCGAATTGCGGCTCCTACGATAGGACCTGGAGCCCACTTGATGCCCCCCCTGCCCCTTGCAAACATCGGGCCTCACCACTGTTTATTGAGTGAGTAACTGGAGGGACAGGTCAGAAATCCTCAGCACTCGGGGCTTCTGCTGGGCTTTGAGCCCCATGAGGGCAGGCCTGGGCTGTCTTGTTCCCTGCTGTGTAAACAGACACCCCCCCGCCCCCCGCCTCCGGCCCCAGCTCAGGGCAATGTGCAGGGGAGGGGCTCAGGAAAAGTCTGTGGAGTGACTGCATATCAGTTTCTCTACTAGTGTGTTAATGCAGGCCCTATCAAGGTCCACACTTCTGGACGTGCGCATGTCTGTGCAAGTCAGGAGTGTACAAACGTGCTGAGCAAACATTCCCGGGGGACAGAGCAGTGACCAAGACAGCCCTGGCTCGTTCCAGTGGAGAATAACCTGTCTCCAGACAGTGTTGACCCACAACGAACAGGCTGGGGTGTGAGAACCCAGGGAGCTGGGGGGGAGGGGGGGGAAAGCAGAGCAGGTGGTCAGGGAGGGCTTCCTGGAGGAAGAGGCATTGGAACCACAATATGGAGGATGCATAGGATAAGGTAAAGTTGTGTGCCTTGGGGCATGTCCCAGGTAAGGGGAGAGCAGGGTCTAGAGCCAGAAGGTAAGAGATCATGGCAAGTTAAAACAAGGGAGATGCATCAGGCTGTAAGGGTTAAATCCCATCCCCTCAAGGTCTCGTGCGTTAGGGACCTGGCCTCTTCTCCCAAGGGTACTGGCAACCATGGTAGGTTCTGAGCAGAGGACCCATAGGGTCAGGTTTGTGCTTTAGAAAACCCTCTGGCTGCTGAGCAAATGGGAGGGGCAGGACTGGGACAGAAGAGGGAACAGCCTGGACCAGGTGGTTTCAGACAAAGTGAAGAGGTGGGGCTCCCGAGTGATGGGGGTGCGGGTTATAGCTGAGGGGCCTCGCCGAAGTCTTGGGCGTGTTCCTGTAGGAGACCAGTGAGTCCAGGTGGCCTGAGAGCTTCCTTGGTTCCCAGAGTCATGGGACAGAAGCCCTGCAGGGGGGCCCGGGCTTTCTCCTGGGGCACTGGCAACTATGAAATGAGGCGGGGGGGGGGGGGGGGGGGAAGGGGAGGCGGGGCGGAGCAGGTCCGTGGCTGCCTGAGGCAAGGAGGAGCCTGCTGTCCCATGTGTGTACACATGGGGCTCTGCGTGTGCCAACACCTCCTGGGCCCTCCTGGATTCCCTGCCTGGCTCCGCAGGGCAGGGTGGCAGGTGGAGCCTGGTGTGGTCCTCAGCCCTGGGGGCCTCCTCTCCCAAAACAGTAAATCTGGAAATGCGGGGTCCCAAGCCCTCAGAGCACAGGGACACCCAGAGACCTATGTTCTTGTCTATAAAGTGGGTGAACAGTCCCAGCACCCAGGTAGCTGGGAAGACACGTGTGCCACGCACTAAGGTCTTGGCTGGGTCCTGAGGGCTGGCAGCCCCGAGGATGTGGAGGTCACCCCAACAGCTCCAGAGCACCGCTCTGCCTAAGGATGCACCCCTGTACCCCTACCGCAACCCCGGGCGGAGAGCTCACAGGCCCAGAGAAGCGAGGTTGCGTGTCCAGCATACGGGGCCTGCTGGACGAGTTAGTCTGACAGGCAGTTATCAGGACAGCGGGTGTCTGGGGGGGTCTGCTCGAGAGCCAGGCCTGTGCTGCTGCCCCCGCCGGCAGCGTGAGGCCAGGAGACAATCAGTGGGCACCGGCAAGGCTCAGCCTCGGCCGGCCAGACGCAGCCTCGTGGTGAGAGCACAGGTACCAGAAGGTCCCAGCGAACAGCTTCCCATCTGTGAAATGGGGACAGTTGCTGAAGCCCCTCGGAGGGCTGCTGGGAGGGGGAGAGGCACGAGGAAGGGGCCTGGCCACGAGGGTCCCTGTCTCCTACTGTGTCCTGCACCCTGCAGGTCTCCCTCGCAGACCCAGGAGAGCCACCCGCAGCCCGGTGAAGCTACCCTCCGGGGTGGCAGAGGAAGGCAGGCACGAGGGGGGATTGCTGAGTTTAAGTTAAACACCCATATGAATTTATTAAATCCAGACTGTGTTAAAGGGCGGCGGTCTGGGAGGAGGGGCGTGGCCGTGGGACAAGCGACAAGATGATGGATGGCCACGGGCATCCCACAGAGGGGCCCTGGCCGCTCTCCCCGCCTGGCCCCCAACCTCGGCAGCGCCACGTCGGCTTTACCATGATTCCCAATGGTGCTGGGCTGGCAGGGCGAAATGGCTAGAAACACAGAGGAACATACGGACAGACGGCGCCTCCACAGACAACGTGTCCTGGCCTGCCCCGGCCCCCCGACACACGCTGGGCTCCGGCCCGAGGGGGGCCTCCCGCCGCCCTGGCCCGACCTGTCCAGGGAAAGGGCAACAGGGAGGGGAGGCGAGGGGGCCGGGACAGCGTGAGTGGGTGGGGGTGGTGGTGGTGGTGGTGGTCACCAGGAGCCGGAGCGGAAGAGGAAGACCAGGGGCGGCTAATCCCTTTTCTTGTCCTCTGCTGGCTTTGGAGGGGCTTCCTGGGGCTCGGTGGCAGAGCTGACCCCCTGGGTGGGCTTGGCAGGCAGGGGCGTGGAGGCCTCCTCCCTGGCGGCGGCGGCGGCGGCGGCGGCAGTTGTGGTGGGGGCCGGGGCGGGTGGGGGTGGGAGGGCCCCTGCTGCTGTGGGGGCCTCGGCCACAGGGGCGGCTGCCGTCGGGGCCTCGCCACTCATGCCAAACTCATTCACCCGCGTGGGGTCGACACGGTAGATCCACCGTTGGTAGAGGTAGATGAAGAAGACCACATCTGGGGGTGGGGTGAGGGGGGCAGTGTGAGAGGAAGGGGCCTGCCCGGCACCCCAGGACTGAGCCCATAGGCCGACGCTGTGGCACCTCCCTCGGCCCAGGGCCCTGCCTGCGCCCGGCTCTGGGGGCCTCCCGCCAGGCCTCCCGCCCGCCCACTGGACCTCACCGTCCCGCAAGCAGCCAATCCTGTACATGACGGGCATCTTGATGACAAAGGCAAACAGGTCGTCGATGAAGGTGTTGAGCGCCTTGTAGGTAAGCATGCGCCAGGGCAGGTGGGCCACAGACTTGAGCTTGTAGTTGATGAAGAGCTGGGGGGTCATGGTGATGAAGCCTGCAGTGATGATGGAAGGAGCCCCGTGAGCCCAGGAAGGGGTGCCCTGACCCCCGACCTCTCTGACCGCACTTCCGGTCTCTCTCTCCTCCCTGTTCCCCGGCCACCTGGGCCTCCTCGCCGCTCCCACCCCCAGGCGCATCTTACCACAGCTTCCTCACCAGCCCCCTGGGCATCTTTCAGGCCTCGGTTTACACACCATCTCCTGAGAGAGGTCTCCCCAACCCCCTCAACTTCAGCCCCTCGTGGCACTTGCCATGTGCTGTGACTCGCCTGTCTGCTGGTCTACTCTGAAGGGGCCCTGAGGGACAAGGACTGAAACGTACCGTGCACGGCCTCCTGGAAGTCCTCCCTAACCCCCAGCCTAGACCGGGCACCCCTCCAAGGCTCCTCACGTGCCACCCCTGCCCACCCTGGGTCGTCCCCGTCTGGGGATGAGTCTCTCCCGCACGGGACCATGAGCATTAGGAGGATGGGGCCAGGCTGACTGGACCCGGCTGGTCCCCTGCGTGGCCCAGCACGGGACCCAGGAACGTGTGCTGCTGAGTCTGCCCTAGGCAGGGGTGCCGAGTGTAGCGAGGGCCTGCTCACCGAAGGTCAGCAGGAACCCATAGAGCATGCTGAGCACCCAGGAGTACCAGCCCTTGTGCTCCAGGTACAGGAGACTGTAGACAGCGTAGCAGCCCAGGAGCGGGAACAGGATCCACGACAGGTACCGGAACGCCATCTGTGGGGCACAGGGTGGGGCTGGCACCCCTGCTCCCCACCCTCCCCCACCCACACCTGGGCTGGCAGGCCAGACCAGGGGAATTTCCAGGTGGCCCTGGGAACTCAGGACTTGGACAGGAAGTATACACGGCAGGCACGGAACACTGGCGGGTGTGACAGAGGCCATAAAGAATGGATGGGCCCGTCAGGCGGCAGGCAGATGCTCTGGACCCCCACCCACTGCCCATCTCCTGGTCCAGAGGTGTGTGGGTGCTTGAAGACCCTCCCCGGGGCCCAGTGTGGGGGACACTCACATCATCATACACTTTGGTCGAGGACTCGATGTACGTGGACTTGTCTTTGAAGGTTGGGCGGGGGAAGAGTCCTGCCACCTTGTGCTCCCGGTCCAGCTGCAGACAGAGAGGGAGGCCGTGGTCAGCTGCCACCCTGGCTCCCACCCCCCACCCCCGCCAGTTCCAGCCCCTGCCCTTCCTCACTGTTCCCAGTTCCCCTGCCCCACGTGTGACCCAAAAAATCCCCTGGTGCAAAAATCCCCTTGGTCCTGGGAGCGCAACAGGCATTGGGAAACCCCCAGGGGCCAGCTCCAGGGTCTGGCTGGGGCAGACAACCCCCATTTCAACACCCCGGCGGCCCCCAGAAGAGCACAGGGGCCCGGCCTTACCCGGACGTCCATGACCTTGGTGATCTTCCAGAGGTCGATGAGGACCCCGATGAAGACGCTGACCTGGACCACGAAGTTGGTCTCGTTGTCCAGGATATAGAGAAGGACCACGAAAGACTGGAACACGCCGAAGAAGACGGAGCGCACGGACAGGCCCTCCAGAGACTGCCGGCTATTCCAAAACTGGATATCTGCACAAGATTGGGGTGAAGCCGAGGGGCTGTGGAGCGTCCCTCCGAGTCCCTCCCGCAGCTCCCTCAGGCCCCATCCCCCTCAGAACCCCCCGACGAGGTGCTGGGTCTGCCAAGGGGGAGGGGTGCACACCACCCTCCCCTCCCATGAAGAGTCTCTGCTTCACGGACGCCACCCAGAGCAGTCAACAGGGTGGCGGCGGCAGGGATGGGGACGGTGGCCTCTGCCACGTCCTGGTGCTCTCCACACGCTGGGAGTTGAGCCTGCTCAGGGAAGCCACAGAGGCTGCCCTGGCAGAATGTGGATGCAAGCCAGGTCCGCACGACACCAGAACCTGGCTGTCCACCTGGTGCCAGGCTGCCTCCCCTGAGCAGGAGGCTCTGGGCCGTGCACTTCGAGACCAGCTCTTCCAGCCCACCACCCTGAAACCCAGAAGGACCTTAGGCACTCCTGGGGCGCAGACAAGGCCCTGGGCTCTGGTCCCCAACCAGAGCTCCTTCCCGTGCCCCTGCTGGGCCCCCACCCACAGGGCCACGCGGCCCCCGTCTGAGCCCTGGCCTCCCATGGGCCAAAGCAGGTACCAGCGCGGCCTAACACCCGCAGCCACAGGCAGCCGACCCACCACGATGCCGGTCGTACAGAAGAGAAGCCAGGCCCAGGCTCACACACGGCTGGCCCTGCATCGGCGTGCAAAGCTGTCCACCCACTCTGATTCCGATTCCAGAGCTCCAGCACTCGGCAGGCTTGCCCCACCCCCCTATCGGACCATCGGGCCCTGAGGAGACCTGAGGGGGACACTCCTAGAGCCCCCCAGTACTGACTGGGAACAATGGGTCTGGAGACGGAGTTCGGTTGGAGGCGGGTAGATGTGAGTCCCGCCTCAGGCCAGGGAGGCAACAAGCACGGGTTGTAAAGGCGCCCAGGGCCCATGCCCCCCACTGGGTGACCTCGGGTGAGAGACCATCCCCCCCCCCCCCCCCGTGCCCTCATTTTTCAGGAGGAAGTGGGACCGCGGGCGACCCAGCTGGAAGTCAGCAGGAAGTCTGGGCGCCAGGGCGTGGCTGGACATGGTGAGTGCTCCCTGCGGCCCCGCTAACAACTCCCTCCCTCCCGGTGGTCGCCACCACCTACCGTCCAGTTTGGATGTTAGGAACTTCTAGAAGGTAACGCTCAACCGTGGCAGTATTGTCAAAAACGGTAACACCCGTTAGGACTGCTGCCAGCACAAGGTGCGGAGTGGCAGGCCTCCCTAGGAAGGACGCGGTGGCCCACACGGCTTCGAGGAAGAAAGCGGGTGTCGCAGCCCCTGCCTGGGTCCAAATCCTGGTTCTGTCACTTGGCAGCCGCGTGACTGCGGGCAAGTCACCTAACCTCCCTGAGCCTCCACCTCCTCACCTGTGAGCCTGGAGGTAACAACAGGCTCCCTCGTGGGGCTGGGGCCGTGGGGACTCCACAAGCTAACCAATGAGGGCGCTGGCCACCAGCACTGCTGGCCTTTGCAACCTAGGGGCCCTCTGGGGACAGGGCTGTCACCTTCCCACTCAGGTGGGCCCTGTCCACTCAGCCTCGAAGCGTCTCCAACGAGAAGCCTGCTGTGTGGGGCAGCAGGAGCGGCTCTGGGGCTTCCCTCATCGATCCCGGTCGGAGTTCCCCGGCCCCGCCTCCTGGTGGTGCCATCCCGGCCTTCACCAGAGCAGCAGGCCAGCTCCTTCCCCAGCGCCACACCCGCTGGACGGGAGTTTCTGGGCTGGGAGTTTTGGGGCCATTACCCTCCCCAGCTCCTCAGGCCTCTGGAAAGTGGGGCCGAGAGACCCCACATAGAGGGAGAACCTATGGGGAGGGAGGAAGGGGGGGAAGGGGGCAGGCCCTACCCCCCACCACACACCCTCCTATCCCCAGCCCCCCATGGCCTCCCACTGGCCCCAGGGGCCCACCCTACCGTTCTTGAAGGCCAGGAACTCAAAGACACTGTGGACGATGGACACGATGATGGTGAGTGCCAACAGGTAGGGGTTGGTCTCTAGGAGTGCAACCTGGGGGGGGGGGGGGCGATGCCTGTGAGCACAGCCGTGCCCTCGCCCAGGGGTGACCACTGCAGCACCTCACTAGCCAGCCCCGCTCTCCTTCCCCTGGACCCCAGAGGCCCCGAGCCCTGGAGCTGCCCCGGGGAAGGAGAGAGCACGCCGGCCAGCGGGAGAGTGGGTGAGGGTGGGCAGAGGGGCACAGAGGACCAGGTGAGTGCTGTGCAGACGGGTGGGGGTCAGGCGGATGGAGAGACAGTGACGGGGCGAGAGGCAGGGACCGAGATAGATGAAGGGACAGTTGCGGTGAGGACTGGAAACTCAGCACCGAAGACAAGCCCAGGGAGGCACAGCCGAGTCTCCAGGTCACAGACGCAGGCCAAGAGAAAGGTGCGAACAGAAGACGTTCAAGGCCGCGGTAAGAGGGAGCAGCAGCTCGGAGTCGGAGCCCAGGGTCAAGGAGACAGGCTGGGGGCGGGGGTGCAGGTCCAGACCAGAAAGGCCTGGCCGAGGCGACAGAAAAGCCGTGACAAGGATGACAAGGAGGCCCCCAGAAGCCTCGGAGACAGGACCCCCAGAGCCAGCCGGGGCCTGCTGTGGGGAGGGGGCCCGAGAGGTTGCGAAACTGGGCAGGGAGCTCGGGCTGGAGGTCCCCAGGTCGCCGGCGGGCCCGCTTCCCCTTCGTGCGGCCCAGGAAGGGGCTGGAAAGCCCCCGTGCCGCCTCACCTTCACCGAGTCCTGCTCCTCGTCTGACTGCTCATACAGCTCGTCACCCAGGAAGTTCCAGGGCGACCTGGTGCTCTGGGCGGCGTACAGCTGCCAGCGCCAGAGCGAGAGCGGGCAGAAGGAGACGCGGAGCGGCAGGCTGGCCAGGCTCTCGTTGATGGGGTAGTAGTCCTTCTGCAGGTTCCAGTAGTCGTTGAAGTAGATGATGGGGTAGTAGTCCCCACTCACGGCGTCGAACTTCACATCTGCGGGCACGTGGGGCAGGGGCACCGCTCAGCCGGGGCCAGAGGCCACCGGCATCCAAGAGGGCGGGGACATCCCTCAGGCCTCCAAGGGCAAAGGGGGCAGATTCAGATGTCCACGGGGACCCCGGGCAGAGACCAGAGCACAGGGGACGCTTCTCGGCTACACCACGGGGAGCTGAAGAGCTGCTTGACCTCCGTGGAGGGGATGGGGTGGAGAGGGCTGGGCAGGCCCCACCTGAAGGGGATATCCCTGGCTCGGCTCCAACCCACGGCTGCCCGGCCAATGACCACGCATCAGGGTGTTGTAAAAGAAGTCAGGAATCTGGGTTTTTCAGCGATGCCGTCCCAACTTCAAAAGTTGGCAACAGCTCATGGGCTAGATGAGGCTTGCCAGAGGACTGGTTTGGGCACACAGGGGGTCAGTGCTGGGGTCACCGGGAGGTGCAGGAAGGAGAGGAGAGAAAGGGGAGTGCCGTGGGGGGGGGGGGGCGGCGAGCTAGGGAGTGGTGGAGACCCAGTCAGATCTCGCAGGGAGTTGGGGCCGGGGCCCGAGGGGGCTGGGGGCTCACACTGGTCCAGAGGCGGCGGCACGCTGCCCTTCACCCACGGCGTGTGGTCGTCCACGATGTTGATGGTGATGTTGGGGTGCCAGTGGGAGATCACCTCCACGGGACCGTAGTCCTCGGCCCTCTGAGGGAAGATGGGGTGAGGCGGGGTTGGGGGAGGGGGGCCTCAGAGGCACCTGCCTGCTTCCTCCTGAGGGCTTCCGTGACATTGAGATAGCAGAAGAGTAAACCACCACAGTGACCGCTGGCCGAGGGCTTACCTCAGACGATCCCCGTACCAGCCTTTCCAGAATCTTTCCCCACCCCCCGCCCTGGATCCCACTGCTCCCCTGCCCCCCAGCCACCTAACAGAGCAGGAAACCGAGGCCTGAGGATGTGGAGCGGTCATATGCCAGGCTGCAAGGCGTGGCCTGGTGACAGCACGAGTGTGGGACCCACACGCAGCCTCCGCACGGGGGCCGTCCCTCCCGTCCCTCCTGTCCCTCCCATCCCTGTGCAGAAAGCCTCCCTCTCCCTTCCCTGGGCTCTTGGTGCCCAGCACAGGTTAGCACCCCCAGCAGCCCCAGCCTGCCAGGGAGTATTCCTGCCACAGTCATGTTATCAGCTGCCTACTCTGGGCCGGGCTGCCTGCGCGTGAATCCTGGCCCTGCCACGTCCTGGCTGTGACAGCTGGGGCAAGTCTCCTTGCCTGAACACGGGAGTAGTGACAGGACCTTCTCGACAGGGCTGGGTGAAGCGGCTAAGTCCGTCTAATTACCTGCTCCCCGGGTGCCGGCTGCTACACCCTCGCCTGAAACCCGCCCCAATCTGAGAGGTAGCTCTGCTTCCTCGCCTGGTTTCCAGAGCAGAAACGGAGGCCCTGAGAGGTGAGGCGGCCTGACCAAGCCTCCGCTGGGGCTCAGTGGTAGCGTCCGAGGGGAACCCATGGGGGCTGGCTGCTGGGCGGTGAAGGGCCCAGACGCTCCCCTGAGGCCCCACAGCTCCCCTCCCGTTTACCTTGATCATTTCTGGATCGGCTTCTGTCTCTCCCGTCAACAGGTTCTTGGTTTTCTGAAATCGCCGGCGCTTGTATTTGTTGATCACTGTGGGGGGGGAGGTGGAGGCAAGAGGGCAGACAGGACAGGGACTGGCACCAGACACCAGACCTCTGCCCGCCACCAGCCACTCGCTCGTCTCCCGAATGTGCTCTTGCACCCCGAAACAAGGGGACGGCAACGGGAGCCCGAGAGCCTGAGCTGCCGTCTCAGACCTCATCCCGTCACTTCCCCATCTTGGCAGGACACCCACACCTGCCAAACTGCCCCAGGCAAAAACCTGGAGTCTTCCTTCTCCAGAATCCGCTCCATCTGTCCCATCAGCCATTCCAGGGACACCCCCCCCAACCCCCGGCCCAGCTCGTGCCTCACATCCAAGCACTCCTCCCACCTCCGGGGCCCCACCCCAGGCCAGCCACGGCGTCCCCCTCCCGATGACCACAGTCCTTGCCCCCATGACCTGCTCTCCACAGGGCAACCAGCAATTCTTTTAAACCGAGTGTCTGTTGTTCCCCTGCTGCTCCAGAAACCCAGAAGGCTCCTGCTCCCTGAGCAGGGCGCCTGCAATGTTCACCACGGCGCCAGTGACCTCCTGCCCTCGCCCGCCTCACTCCTCCCTCCCCAAATCTGCCAGCCCTGGGCCTTCGGAGGCCCTGCTCCATCTCCCTGGCACGCATCCACCGTGGCCGGAACCTTCCCGGTGGGCTCCTTCGTAGCCTTCCGGTCCCTGGTGAAATGCTCCTCTTCCGCAGGCTTCCCTGCCCACCCCACTGCAGGAGGCCATCCTGCTGTCCTGCTCGCCATTTTTGCCTCCCTCCCCACTTTTTATCCTGGCCCCCAGTTTGCCTTCCCGTCGGCTGGCTGGCCTGCTCTCTGCCTCCTCCAGTCCACGAACCCCAGGACTGACAACTAGTAGAACCCCGTGAACATCAACAGGCAGGCTGCCGACAGTTCTGGAGAAGGCCCGAGCCACCAATATGAGAACTACTATGGGGCTCTGAATCCCCAGCCACGAGTGGACCTCACTTCTCTTGCGGGGGCCAGGTGGACTACAGGCTCCCTGCTACCCGGCCCGGAAGATTGCCAAGACTTGGCAGGAAGAGGAGGCCGGTGCTTGCTTATGCCCCATCTCCCCTCCTCCACCATGGTACTTTTCACTCTTCCTTATGCTAAGACGAACCACGGCTTGCCCCTCTGGTGACTTCTCCATCCTACCCCTGCGGGCCCAGGAGAGATGGGGAATTGGGAAAGGGAGCTGGCCAAGAGCAGGGGCTCTGGGGTCATATCCTGGCTCTGTCTCCCTGAGGGACGCTGGTGAGCTACGTCACTTCCCTGGGCTTCAGTCCCTCCTCTGGAGAAGGGGGTTCAAAGCACCACCCCTTCTTGGCAGGACCACTGTGAAGAGCACAGCCAGGCCGCATCCGTGCCCATCACATTTCCACAAACCACAGGGCCCAGATCCCTCCCACCCACCCAGAACCAGGGCTCGGGGCGTCTATGGATGAGCTCAAGTTCAAAAATGCTTCTGGGAATTGGCTTTCGGTTTCAGCCCAGGGCCTGCTGCTCTTTCTTGTTACCATGAACGCTACCCCCACTCCTATCATGTTAGTTCATGTGAGACCTTGCCCCCACCCCCGGGGAACACAGGAAACACCCGAGGGTGGGCCTCCTGGAGGAAACCTTCCAGGGAGACACGCTCTGCCATTGTTCCACACCTGGGAGAGGCTGTCCAGGGAAGGGAGGAGCTGTGCCCAGCCCAGCCCCAGGAGAGAGGCTTTGGTTTAAGTGGAGAACATTCTACAACTGGGTGGCATTCAGACTGGATTGTAACATGAGATGGACCTGACTTCTGTCTGGGAGAAGAGCCCCCCTTTCTAGGAGTTACAGCTTCTAGAACTGCACCAGCCAGTACAGTAATGGGCACATGAGGCTACGGACACTGACCAGGTGGCTGGTCCGAACCAAGATCTGCTGTGAGTGTAAAACACACAGTGGACTTCGAAACTTAATGCAAGAAAGAATGTAAAATAGCTCACTAATTTTTTACACTGATTACATGTGGAAGTGACAATAATGAAGTTGACTTCAATAAAATTATTACTAACACTCACGTGGCCACTAGGAAGCATAAAGGACTTGCGGGGCTGGTGTTATATCTATGGGACCGTGTTGCTCTAGGTATTGACTACCGGTCTTCTGGGGAGAGGGGGGCTTTTCTGACCCCATACTCTCGTTCTTCCCTCTGGACTTGGCGTGTGGCCAGCTCTGAGCCCCTTCACATCCCTGCTCCAAGGGGTCCCAGCTGTGAGATGGGGGAGGGAGGCCTGGCGAATCCTAGTGGGCTTTTCAGGTCCAGGGGCTGCAGATTCTCTTTCACAGACCATGCCAACATGTGTCACACTGACCGTGGACGTGACCTTAACCACGCCTCGATACTGAGCACGTTCCCCAAAGGCAGAACCACAGAAGAGAACAGTGGCATCGATGGGGGGGCAAATGGGATGCAAGAGAGCAGCCGCTCTCTTGGGTCACATTCAAGGCCACCTCTGAGGCGTCAGGCACATTTAAGCCGGACCCCCGATCTATGCCGCTCACGGGACCACAACTGTGGAGACTACCCATGCAAGCCACACTCCCTCTGCTCGCCTCTGCCTGCACCAGATCCTGCTAACGGAAGCCAGCTGGGCAGAACATCACACGGAGCACATTCCACAGACACGATCACAGAACAGGCTCACCACACACGAGGGGACTTTTCCAGATCAGTTTTTGGAGGCTGATATGGGTTCACCAATTGTTATTTTTGCCCACTACAGAGGATAATGAAAAAATTATCATCCTTTGGGATATTTTTATACCCCTGAAGTTAGGGAAGGCCTAACCCAACAAGTAGAAGCGCATCCATTGCTGCCCCACGCAGAAACAGCCGGAGGGATCTGAACTAAATCCCCAGGCGCAATGAAATAAAAGCGAGGCGGGCACATGAGATTCATGACAGGGGAAAGGGAACTTTCCGAGGGAGCCACTGAGTGTCTAGATCTGCTGAAACTCAAGTAAACCCCAGGGCTGCCAATCAGGAGACAGTGGATTCAAGGACAAAGACCCCAGGAGGGAGGAAAAGGACACAACCACGACTAATCTCATACAAAACGAGAAGTCGGGACAGGAAGGGAAAAAGGACTACGTTCAGCACGTAGCTCCGATGCCAATAAGCCAAGTACTCAAAAGCACCTAAACACGAATATTAATCTCCTCAAAATTCTCGTTCCTGTGTTGGGCTTTTCTCTCCTCGGGGGAGCTTTGGAGGTTAAGTAACAGAGAAACAGCGACAGGAACTTGCAGGCAGTGGGCTGTGGGGAGTGGGGCCGGGGGAGGAGGGGGGAGGGGAACAGGAGACTGAGGACTTGCACTGTCTCGCTGAATTACTTGAATTTTGAACCATGTGTGTGCAAGAAGAGATGAAATGGAAGACGATGCTCTGGGTGGAGAAAACCCCTGCTTGCTACTGGGCCATGTCAGAAGTCGCAAATGGCTAGCCCGGACCCAAGGCTTCCTGGGGTCGCTCACAGTCCCTGGGGTTTGTGCTTGCAGTCAGGATGGCCGGGTGGCCAGCCAGAATGAGAATGGGGGACCTTGTCTGGCTGCACGGCCCTCACAGCATGCTCTCATGGGACCATCTAAAAGGGGCGCCCGGGAACCAGGCACCTCCACACAAGGCCCCCAAAGGGTGGCACGTTTTTGCGGCTCCCATTCGCAGGGACTGGGGTAACACAGACGCACTTACAGACCTCACACGGGATCAAACATAGCCCAGAGTCCTCCCGTTTCCCCTGCTCTCTCCTTCTGGTGTTCATTCACAGACTGCTCCCGAGTGTCTGCTCTGACCAGGCCCAGAAGCGTGCACGAGCCAGCCCCGCCCTTCTCTGACCACTGTCCCCTGCCCTTCAGAAGTCCCTTTCTCTGCCTGCTCTTTGACTCCTCTCCCATCCGCTCACAGGTGTCCACAGAGGTGCAGAGGGTGGGTGGGGCTCGAGCCCAGCCCGCCGACCCCAGCCTCCCTGGGCCTGGGCTTCCTGCCTGCCCCCATGGGCCCGGCACAGGGCGGGGGGGGGGGGGGATCCGCTGCACGGCGTGGGGTGCTTACTCCGGGACATGTGGACCGTGGCGAGCCGGCGGTACAGGGCCTTCTGCCGGGGGTCTGGGTGGAAACCACTCTTGGTGAAGTAGACGTGGATGTAGATGGAGCCATTCTGCTGGACGCTCTGCAAGAATGTGTAACATGGTGCATAAGTGGATCTGAACTCAGTCTGTGGGCTCCTGTGCGGCTCTCCTCTCACCATCTGTGTCCCCTGCTCTGCTTGTGCCTGTCACCTGCTATCTCCCAGGACGGGGACTACTCTCAGCCCCACCTGTTACAGATGAGGAAACCCAAGAGGGCAGCCACCTGCCTGAGGCCCTGGGGGGACAGCCAAGGCCGATCTGAGGCCTCCATCGGAGCTCCGTGCAGAACTTGGATTTACTTGTCCCCTTCACTTCCCTCCCTTTTAAGCCCACCTCTGCGTTCATCATGTTTTAACATCTTGGGGCAGGGGTGCGGGGGGGGGGGGTTCTTAGCTGGCTGAAGAGACTTGCCCCCTCCAGGGCTACTAATTCCTAGAAACAACTCACCTGCCTTTGTACACATCTTTCATATGCAATCCAGCCAATCCCAAGCCCACACTCCACCTACTCCCTTGATCTAATAACTTTTATATACCAAGCTTCCCTAAATCACCCAGGATGGGGTACATGCAGCTGGAGAACACCCCTCTAGCCCAGAGCCCACTGACATCCAACATTCGAAGGAGCCAATCCTAAGCTGTTTCCCCTGCCTGCCTTGCTTTTCCCATGGAAACCCCAGGAAAGGCTCCAGCTGGGCTCCCCACCCCCCCACCCCTTCCTTCTGCTTCTGACCAAACCTGGTGCTTCCCCTGTGGCCCTGCATGGGAAATGCAAATAGTAAATTAAATCAGGCACAAACGGGCTACCTCCCACCCCAAAGCTGGGAAGGAGGGTTTACTGGCATGCTTGGGAACAGCTCTCACCATCCAACTTGCTACCCTCTGAGCCTTCCTGGGATCGCATCTCAGGGAGGGCTCTGGGGGCTGGGCTGGAGGTCTCAGTGGAACCGCCCCCCCACCCCCCAGCCCCGGTACAGTTATCCTACCCGCCTCAGAAAGACGGAACCCAGACCCTGCTTCCAGGCACCCAGACAGAGCAGACATGCCCCCTCCCCCCCGGGGCTGAGGAGAAGACCTGCTAGGGAGAAATGAATGAGAGGGTGGCCCCAAAGAGATATCAACACCCACTGATTCACTGATTGATTACATTCACCTACTCGTGTATTCGCTCAAGTATTGGCCCCGTGCTGAGCAGGGCTGGGGACACAGCGGTGACCAAACCAGCCCGGGAGTGACCACCCAGAGTGTGCAGGCTTCGATGCAGAAGCCCAGAGAGGGTCCGCTGCCTGAGGCTGAATGTCAAGGAAGGCTTCCTGGAGGAGGCAGGATTTGAGCCTGGGGCTGTGAGAATCCAGAGCCAGACAGCCTGAGCTCGACTCTCTCACAAGCTCCCTGACCTTCTAAGTCACCCAAGCTGTCTGTACCTCGGTTTCCTTGCCAGTCAGTCAAACAGAGAGGAGAGCTGCCACTTCACAAGACAGCAGAGAGGCTCCCACTTACTACGGAGCACACACCAGGTGCTCCATCGGTATTAACTACCACTTTCAGACAGGGCTGCCAGCACCCCCAAGGTCGGTTACTCATCTTTCACTGGTGTAAAGCACAGGTTTACACGCCCCTGTAGGTAGCTGGAGATCCGAGGCCAATTCCAACCCTGTTCACATTTGTCAGCGGGGGAGGCCGAGGCCGAGGGACCCCCGGGGCCTCCCTGTGGTCACACAGCCGGTGGACGGTGGCAGCGTCAGGCTCGGAGCCCGAACTCAGGCTGCAGGACCCGGAGCCGGTTCAAGGAAAGGCCCTCCAGCGTGAGCAGCGCAGCCCTGGAGCCAGAGCCCAGGAGCCGGCCCCACCTGTGGGATGTCGAGCTCGGCGAAGTGCTCGTAGCAGCCGTCCGAGTTCTCGCCGCTCGTCCAGTCGCCGTACACGAGGTCGTGCTGCTCCCAGAACAGCGCTGACGTGGCGTTGAAGTCTGTAAAGTGCTCGTGCTCGGAGATGTACACATGCAGGTTCTGCGGGCAGGGGAGGGGCGGGGAGGGAGCTCAGCTGCTGCCGAGAGCCTCTGAAGGCGGCCAGAGAAGGCGCAGACCAAGAGCCGGGGCATCGGTCGGTGTGCTAAGATGAAGGACTTTGTGGCGGGAGTGGGGGGCAGGGTGGGGGCGGGGCGGGGGCGGGGAGGGGGCCAGTGAAGAACAGCAGCCCTCACCCCCCACCCCAGCTCTCCTGGTCTGAGGCTGTGGCGTGCATGAGCGAAAAGCAGTGGAAGAACGGCCGGCCTGCCAATTAGAATTTGGGCTCAGCACCTGACGGGCTTGGTCAGTAGGGCATGCAACTGAGTTTGAGCCCCATTATTTTTACTTTGAAAACCAAAATAAAGGGGGTGCCTGGGTGGCTCAGTTGGTTAAGTGTCTGCCCCCGGCTCAGGTCATCATCCCTGGGGTCCCGGGATCGAGCCCCACATCGGGCTCCCTGCTCAGCCAGGAGCCTGCTTCTCTCTCTCCCACTCCCCCCTGCTTGTGTTCCCTCTCTTGCTGTCTGTCAAATAAATAAATAAAATCTTAAAAAAAAGAAAAGGTAGAATTTGGGGTCAGAAGGGATCAAGTCTCCTTGCATGATCTTCTCCCTTCTCTTACAACCTGCTTGGTCAGAGGTCTGCAGGCTCAGGGAGAAAGCCCAGAGCTGCGAGAGAGTTAGCGGACTCCTGACAACACAGGGGAAGTGCAGAGCTGGCCCGCAGACAGTGCCCTCCCTTCTCAGGTGCCCGTGGCCATCTCCGAACAGAGCCCTGAAGGCCCGCTGACAGAGAGCCTCGCTGAGCCGTGGTCACCCCCCCGCTAACTGGAATTCTGTGCAAGAAGCGAAAGGTGGGAGAAGTCTCAATTACTGGGGTCCGGGCACTCCCTGTGGGGTTCCCGAACCCCAAGCCCTGGACCCTTGGACCTGGCAGGACAGCACACGCCTCCCTCTTGTCGCTTGCTCTCGTGGGCCGCTCTGTCTGGCTCCCTGCTCTCTCTCTCTTTTTCCCACTGCTTCCCTTCCCTGCACACCTCCCTTTGCAACTTTTTTTTTCTTCTCCCTTTGCAACTTTTAAGATCTGAATGTACTTTTGAAATAGGTTATGTTAGGACCCTGTTAAAACAGTTTTTAAACAGCTGAGTGAAACCTTTGCTGTCCCTCTTCCCCACAAAACTGAAAGAATTTACTTTTTCCTCAGGGGTGTTGCTAGTGACGCAGGCCTCATGGGCCAAGGATGGACCCGGAGTTCCTCAACCCTGGTCCTGTACCCAGCTGACAGCGACGAGGGACCTGTCTGTCCCAAATGCCCTTGTCACTCCCTCACACCCTCCCCCACACGGTCGCCTCCTGAGTCTGGCCTCCCAGCCAGCGGTTACCATTAAAGTGTCTTTGGGGAACAGGTTGCGGCTGGCGACGCGCGGAGCTCCTCCGGGGCCTGCCTGGTCCTGAGGGGCCGGCCCTCGGCGGAACCAGCTGCTGATGACCCAGATGATGAAGATCCTGAGGAGGCAAGAGCGGCAGACGGTGAGTCCCAAGCCTTTTCTTTCCATCGTGGGCCCACCTGACCTCCTTCTGACACAGCACACGCTGGGGGCCGGACCCAGGGCTGGCAACCAAGGAGGGAGGGCCCCTAAGAAGGCAGTCACCGGACAGGTGAGAAGCCAAGATGCCCCCAGATGCCATGTCCGGGGTGCTGTCCCCATTTCCACGCAGAGCCCCGCCCCATGAGTCCTCCAGAAGCCCCCAGTGGCCACAGGGACGCGGGGCTTGGACCTTCTAACCTCTGACCTAGGAAACCTAGTACGCCAGGCCCCCAGAATCCCAAAGTCAGGGAACCCTAAGAACCTGGAATCTCAGCATTTTAGATGCACAGCACCTTTGAGAGCGACATTTTAGAACTTAGATCAATTGAACGCTTGAGAAGGGGAGAGTAAGTAAAGGGTTAGTCCCAATTTGTAGTAATACTGGCCGAGGGTATTCAGACCAACACTGCTGCTGGAAGCAGCCAACTGGAAAAACTTAGTAAAAATGAATATACTAAGAACGTATTAGTACTAGTTTTACATATATAGTTATGTATCCTGATATAACAAGAATATGTTCTGCTCATGTATGTTCTTTATCAAATTTACGTAGGAGTATATGTAAGTACACATTCTTAAAAACACTAAATGGACAAGACTGTAGATTTACCAGGCAAAAACTGAAGGGAAGACTGGAACCAAAAGAAGTAAAAAAACAACAGAAGCTTCTTTTTGTGTCTGAGGACATTTGCGAGGTATGTTGATGGGTAACAAATGCTAGCTGAGGGCCCACACGGGGTAACCAGAGAGCTAAGACCCCACAAGGTGCCACATCCAAGACCAGGGGAGGCAGGCAAGGCCTAGTCTTCCCGGGGAGTCACCAGGTAGACACAGCGAGAGCCTTGAACTTGGCGCAAGGAGACCCCGGATGGATGATGCCCCAAGCAGCCAGCAGCAGAGGGAAAGCACGTCCTCTCTGGAGGAAAATATGTTCATCCTAGGCCTGAAATTATTCTTATACATAACTTTGAGATGCTCAGAACAACTGAACTCTGATGTTTCAGAATTTGTTGTTATAAAAAAAAAACCTCAAAATTTGTATCAAGAGACCTTCAGAAGTACCATACTGGGGCGCCTGGTTGGCTCAGTCAGTAGAGAATGCAACTCTTTTTTTTTTTTTTTTTTAAGGTTCCACACCCAGCATGGAACCCAACGCAGGGCTCGAACTCACGACCCTGAGATCAAGACCTGAGCTGAGATCAAGAGTCAGATGTTTAACAGACTGAGCCACCCAGGGACCCTAAACATGTGCCTCTTGATCTTGGGGTCGTGAGTTCAAGCTTTACCTTGGGTAGAGATTACTTAAAAATAAAATCTTTAAAAAAACAAATTACGAGGTGCCTGGGTGACTCAGGTGTTAAGCGTCTGCCTTCAGCTCAGGTCATGATCCCAGGGTCCTGGGATCGAGCCCTGCATCGGGCTCCCTGCTCAGCTGGGACCCGCCTGCTTCTCCCTCTCCCACTCCCCCTGCTTGTGTTCCCTCTCTTGCTGTCTCTCTGTCAAATAAATAAAATCTTTAAAAAAAGCTGTCCGTTTTAAAAAAATAAAACAAAACCAAAAACACGCGCACCCCAAAAAACCCCAAACCATGTATTTGCTTTACATTGAAATAAAAACAGAGAAAGGTATGAAATGATAGAGATCAGACTTTCAAATGGATTTCCTGGTTTGGGGGAGTAGGGGAAGGCATACAGGTAAGCAAAAACACAATAGTGCCTTAAAAAATTCTGAATAAAAAAACCAGGGGTGCCTGGCTGGGTCAGTGTGTGGAGCATACGACTCTTTTTTTTTTTTTTTTAAGATTTTTTATTTATGTATTTGAGAGAGAGAGAGAATGAGAGAGAGCATAAGAAGGGAGAGGTCAGAGGGAGAAGCAGACTCCCTGCTAAGCAGGGAGCCCGATGTGGGACTCGATCCCGGGACTCCAGGATCACGACCTGAGCCGAAGGCAGTTGCTTAACCAACTGAGCCACCCAGGTGCCCCTGGAGCATACGACTCTTGATCTCGGGGTCGTGAGCTCAGGCCCCAGGGTGGGCATAGAGCTCACTTTAAAACAAAAACAAGGGGCGCCTGGGTGGCTCAGTCGTTAAGCGTCTGCCTTCGGCTCGGGTCATGATCCCAGGGTCCTGCGATCGAGCCCCACATTGGGCTCCCTGCTCCGTGGGAAGCCTGCTCCTCCCTCTCCCACTGCCTGCTTGTATTCCCTCTCTCGCTGAGTCTGTCAAATAAATAAATAAAATCTTTTAAAAAAAATAAGAAATAAAACAAAAACAAAAAAACCCCAGCATTTATATGAATCAACATGTAAAAGGATCACAACCAATACAATAATGATGAATGATGGTTTTCCGCAGGTGATTTTTACGTTCTTCTTTAGGCTTTTCTTTTTGAATTTCTTTCTTACTTTTTAATGAACAAAAGAAAAGCCTCCAAACAAAAGTATAGCAGATTGCTAGATGTTTCCCATATCCATCTTCCCCTTTTGTCTCAAAAAGGAAACTCTTAAATTTTAGCCAGACCCCTTGGTTACCCAGAATAAAGACTATAATTCCAGCCTTGCTTATAACTAGGAGTGGACACAGGGTGAAGTCCTGGCCAATAAAACATAAACAACGTGTATTGTGCTGGGCTTTGGGAAAGTGTCATTAAAGAGACAGAGCATGCCTCCTTGATTTCTTCTTCCCTCCTAGAATGCAGATGCGATGACTGGATCTTCAGCAGCATCTTAGGCCATGCAGATAAAGGGCAAAACCTAGTGATGGTTGAACAAAAAGCAAGAAAGAATCTGGGTTGCAGAAGCCTGCAGAATCCTGGTCTAAGCCAGAACAGTACACGAGAGAGAAATAAAATACTTCTATTGTGTTAATTCAGGTCTCTCAGACACATGCTGCTGTGTAATTATTAAATGAGACAAGTACTTATTAATTACTATGAAAAGCAATATAGCAGAGGTTAAGTGCTCAGCCTCTAAGCTGCAATACCTGGATGTGAAGCCCAGCTCTATCTCTTATCAACTGTGTGACCTCAGGCAAGACTCCTAACCTCTCTCCAGACCTCTGTTTCCTCAACAGTTAAAATGGGGATAATGACACTACCTACCTCATGCGGTTGTTTGTAAGCATTAAATGCATGGATATATATCTGTATCTGTATCTAAGTATATACACATATGCACCCATGATAAATACGTATCATCCAGAATGAAGCCTGGTATACACTAAGTACTTTGGAAGTGTTAGCTATTATTAGTTTCATCATAGGAAAAGAGGCAGACAAACCCTTTGGAATGGAAAAATACTACAAGGGAATTCTAGTGTAGGTGGGCCCCAAACCACACCGGAGGGCAGGATCAGGCACAGGGACTTGTCTCTGCCGGTAGAAGCCCTGGAGCCCTGGGGTCTGGGGTCTGAGGGGCCACAGCCCAGCTGAGCCATCTGCTGCCTCCCCAAGAAGTCCCTGACGCACACGGCCGAGGAAGGTCTGGAACTGGTAATCTCGGGGGAACCCTCCACCTCCAAGAGAGGCTCCCGTTTTAGTACATATGCCAAGGGAGGATGTGGGAGCAAGGACACCCACCTGCAGCCCTGCCTTGTGTGTGGCCTGCAGGAGTCCCACCCCCTCTGGGCTTCTGGGTCCCCATGTATAAAATGAGACCGACTGGACCAGACGTTTTTTAGGGATTCCAGATCCCCAGTCCCCTGAAGAGTACCTGTGTGTTACCTGCACACCCACAGTTTTGTGGGTCCTCTCAGAGGGCACATGGCCACACCCCTCCATCCACACATCCTAGGCCAGGAAGCCCTACCCTCTGACAACAGGCCTATAGGGGGCTGGCGCCCCCCTAATGCTTTTCAGCCTCCCGGACTCAGCAAAGAAAAGAGATGTTCGATCTTCCCTCCCACCCCACCTAGGTATCCTACGTTCACGGGCTCAGAAAGATGTTAAATAGATAAAAAGATAGAATGAAAACTCTCCCACCTCATCCATTTTCCCACCCGGTTCCCATCCCATCCCCCATGCCAGGTAACCAGGGGTCTAACGTGAACAGGCACTGAAGACCAGACTCCACTCTCTCTCCCCCGAAAAAGGCCATTCCCATGCAATCTACTCGAAGCTTTGGAGAGTTCACAGGCCCCTGAAAACAAACCCTGAACCCCACTGTCAGAATGCCAGATGAGATGTTCTCTGGGCCTCCAGCCAGGCTGTTCGGTGCGGCCTGGTTCTAAGGGAGGAAATGAGCCTAAGCTGGGACTTTTTAAAAAATGTCTATCTGAAGGAAGTGCCCTTATGTACTGATGTGGAGAGATTTCTAAGATATATTGTTAATGAGAAAAAATCAAGGTGCAGAACTGTGTAAAATAGGCTGCTCTTATGTAAAAGCGAAGGGAAAGATAAAAATAATCTTTATTCGCAGCTGCTTGGAACACGAAAAAAAAAAGAAGAAACTGATAGGTAAGAAAACTCCAGGTCTTTACTGGACATGGCGGGGCACAGTAGAACGGAGAAGGGAGGGAACAGAGGCTCTGCAGTGGAAGAAGATCGGGGGCACGTCAGGGATGGCGCCCAAGGGTACGGGCGGAACAGCGAGGAATTTCGGCTCCTGGGTGGCACGGTCGGAGGGCACCAGGCCGGTAGGCCTGGCCCACACCAAAATGTGACGGCTGACTCCGTCTGGGACGGTGGGGATCCCTCCCCCCGCCAGCGGTTTCTCTTTGTAATTTTCTAAAGTTTTTTAACACTCAACAACAAAAGTGATCCTGGCCAATTCTGGGCAGGCACCAGAGCCTCGTAGCATCTTTCCTGACCTGCAAGCTGACTGGCAGGATTCCGAACTCTTGAGATGGAAACTCAGGCACAAGAGGGACCATCAGCCAACCAGGACACACGGCTCAGAGGCGGGGGGACTGAGATGTGGGAACAGACCAGCGCTCCTACACATCATTTGATTCTACCAGCGCCCCACCCCCCCCATTTCCGTAGCTGATCCTCCAGTTTGGACAAGCAGGCTGTTCGCAGTTTTTCTCTCATTTCAACAACTGTCTGTGAGCACCTTCTACAATCTCACTGAAGGCAAACTGCAGGGGTGTGCTTATGGGATGGCCACCAATCCGTTACGCTTCTGTTACTTTCTTCTTCTACACATCTGTATTCTTTGATTTTACTTTCTACAATAAGCGTGTATTATTTATAAGTTTAGGAAAAAAAAAATAAAAAACGAGTAAGACAGCCTGGAAGAGACAAGTAGTTGGCTCACCCAAACCACTCTTCTTCCTCAGGAACGAAATTCCTGCTTTCAGCAGGGTGCTTCGTTTCCCAGAATAAAGACCACATTTCCCAGGCTCCCTGGTAGCAGGCCATGGCCATGTGAGGCTGTCCTAGCCAAGGGGAGGACTGGTTTAAACAACTCAGGCCACGTGAGGATGTGGAGAAAAAGGAACCCTCCCGCACCACTGGTGAGATTACAAATGGGTGCAGCCGCTGTGGACAACAGCACGGAGGTTCCTCAAAAAGTTAAAAATAGAACTGCCCTAGACCCAGCAACTGCACTACTAGGTATTTACCCAAAGGATACAAAAATACTGATCCAAAGGGATACATGCACCCTGATGTTTACAGCAGCATTATTTACAATAGCCAAATTTTAGAAGCAGTCCAAATGTCCATCGACTGATGGATGAATGGATAAAGAAAATGTGCGTGTGCCTATGTGTGTGTGTGTGTGTGTGTAATGGAATATTACTCAGCCATAAAAAAGGATGAAAGCCTGCCATTTGCCAGACATGGATGGAGCTAAATGCTAAGCAAAATAAGTCAAGAGAAGGATTTCACTCATCTGTGGAATTTAAGAAACAAAACAGGTAAAGGAAAAAAAAAAGAGAGAGAGGGAGAAAGACAAACCAAGAAACAGACTCCTCACTACAGAGAACACACTGCGGGTTAGCAGAGGGGAGATGGGTGTGGGGTGGGTGAAATGGGTGATGGGGATGAAGGAGTGCACCTGTCATGATGAGCACCAGGTGATGTATGGAATTGTTGAATCACTATATTGTACACCTGAAACTAATACACTGTAGGCTAACTGGAATTTATTTTTAAAAATTTTATTTATTTATTTGACAGAGAGACAGCGAGAGAGGGAACACAAGGAGCGGGGAGTGGGAGAGGGAGAAGCAGACTCCTCACCAAGCAGGGAGCCCGATGTGGGGCTCGATCCCAGGACCCCAAGATCATGACCTGAGCCGAAGGCAGACGCTTAACAACTGAGCCACCCAGGCGCCCCAAACTCACTGGAATTTAAATAAAATCTTAATAAACTAACTATCAAACAACTCTGCCATGGAACTCCTTAGAGCTGATAAGGACAGAAAGTGCCTGCTTAAATGCATAGCCTGTCTCTTGAACATTTCACTAAAATATGTGTCTGGAAAGACAAAGAAATGTCCATTTTGCAGATGGGCAAAAAAGGCCCAGAGCAGAGAAGGGAATTGTCACCAGGTCCAGGCCTACAGAGGCAGAACTCAGCCCCACGAAATCTCCCCACCCCCACCCAGCATCTCCCGAGGGCCTCGGTGAGAGGCTGGGCTTCTAGAAGGCAGGCCCCGTGCTCCCACGGCCCAGGAAATGACCATTTGAATGCACCCATACAAAGATCACCACCAGCCAGGCACAAATGGACAGCCTGTAGGACTCCACTTATATGAGGTAAGTAGAGCAGTCAAGTTCATAGCTATGGAAAGTAGAATGCTGGGTGCCAGGGGCTGGAGGGAAGGCAAATGGAGGATAAGTGCTTAATGGACATAGTTTCAGTTTGGGGAGATGAAAAAGTTCTGGAGATGGATGGGATGGTTGGTGGTGACGGTTGCACAACTGTGCACTTAAAAACAGGTTTTAAAACGGAAGGTTTGGGCGCCTGGGTGGCTCAGTTGGTTAAGCCACTGCCTTCGGCTCAGGTCATGATCCTGGAGTCCCGGGATCGAGTCCCGCATCGGGCTCCCTGCTCGGCGGGGGGTCTGCTTCTCCCTCTGCCCCTCCCCCCTCTCATGTGCTCTCTCTTTCTTTCTCTCTGAAATAAATAAATAAAATCTTTAAAAAAAAAAAGAGCTTAAAAAAAAAAAAACGGAAGGTTTTACGTAATGTTATGTGTTGTGGCTAAGCTGTGTGTCCCTGTTCCCTCCCCACCCCGATCCCCCCTCCCCGGCCAATTCATATGTTGAAGTCCTAATCCCGAGTACTTCAGTGGCTGTATTTGGAGACAGGGCCTTTAAAGAGGTGATTAAAGCTAAGTGAGGCCACTAGGGCGGGCTGGTGTCCTTATAAGAGACTAGGACACGGACACACACAGTGGAAACGCCATGTAGGGACACAGGAAATGACCATCTAAGCCAAGGACAGAGGCCTCAGAAGAAACCAGACATGCTGACACCTTGATCTCAGACTTGTAGCCTCCAGAACTGTGAGAAAATAAATTTCTGTTGCTTAAGCGCCACCACCCCCAGCCTGAGCTATTTGTTACAGCAGCCCTAGCAAATTAATACAGTATATTTTAGGGGCTCCTGGCTGGCTGAGTCAGTAGAGCTTGGGACTCTCGGGTTCAAGCCCCACATTGGGTGTAGAGATTACTTAAAAATAAAATCTTAAAAAACAAACCAAAAAACCCCACAACAGTATATTTTACCACCACCACACACAAAAAAACTCTGTCATATTAAAAAAAGAAAAAGATCTCCACCGACAGGGTGATGGTCATCCCCAGTGACTTTTTCCTTTCTTCTCTATGCTTTCCTTATTCGGATTTTTTTCAGTGAACAAAACTAACCGTCATCTGCTCACCTGAACAGCACGCCTTTGATGACCTGCCAGGCGTTGGGTGCTGGCTGGGGTGGTGGGTTCTGGGGCTGGGTCTCCGCCGGCGGGTCCCTCCCAATGCTGCCATTGCTGGTCACCTGCAGGAAACAGAGACGAGCTTAAGGAGGGAGGGTGCCCCCTGAGGCACTGGGGCTGTCTTAGGCACCACTGCATGCCAAGGCCCAGCACAGGGCTAAGCACAGAGTAGGTGCTTGATCAGCAAGTGGAGAATGAATGAATAAAATCACCCAGGAAGGGTGGTGGATCTTATTCCTTCAAGACAAAAACACTCCCCCAAAACCTACTCTGTGCTGGTGACACAGAGGTGACCGAGACAGCCCTGTGCTGCCCTCCTTGGGATCACAGTCCAGTCGGGGGAGCCAAAGAGTCCCCAGACAGGGATGAACCAGAGTGGACAGGATGGAGTTATAGGATCCCAGAGGGGACCTCTGATCCAGCCTGGAAGTCAGGGAGGGCTTCCTGGAGGAAGGGACTGTTGGAGCTGAGGCCTAAAATATAACAAGGGGGCAATGCGGAGGAGGCAGCAAGTACAGAAAGGAAGGGGAAAGAAAGTCTGGTGATGAGGACTGCCCACACTGCTCCCTGAAGCCAGAGCCCAGGATGCAAGGTGGCCACTGGGGGAAATGCAGAAGGGTGACCAGGGCCAGATTATGTAAGGCTTGGGTTTGTTTGAGAGGTCCTTCCCTGGGCAAACAGTTCCTTAAGGCCTCCTCTGTGGCCAGCCCTGTGCGGGCCTGTCCCTCCAGGGGCTCCTATCCAGCAGGAAACAGACGTAGAAAAACACAGCCAGAGTGTGAGCCATGACAGGCCCGTACCACGAACAGCACACATTGCCCTGCGGGGCCAGCACCATGAACATCTCCACTCAGCGGCCGGGCAAATGGAGGCGCAGGGAGGCTGACCCACTTGTCTGGGTCACTCAGGAAGGAAAAGGGCAGCAGGATGACAAGGGGGTGGGTAGGCCAGGGAGGTCAGGCAGGGCTTCCCAGAAGAAGAATCTTCACTCAGAAACAGAAGCTCAGAGGCAGGGAATTTCATGATGTCAGGAAGGGCCTGAGATGGGGAAGTTCTTCCCGCCCCTCTCCTTGCACCTGCTGGTTCCCGGATCCTGTCCTCTTCCTCCTCCCAGCTCTGTCCCCTCACCGCTCCGCCTTCAAGAGGCAGGATCAGGACTGTCATGGTCACCGTTGGGCAGAAGCACCGCCCAGCACAGAGCAGGGGCTCAGTAAACACCTGTGGAATCAACATGTGCTCCCTGAAGGGCTTGCCCCCAGCACCCAGGCCCCCTCCACCACTCCCCTCCAGGCCTCCACTGCCCAGCCTTCCCTGCCCCCCGCCACAGCCCCGAGCCCACCCCCTCTCTGGCATTTGTCATGCCCTGTCCCCTTCACCAGCAAGAGCTCGTCCCTGTATCTCCCAGTGTGCGGGACACCACCATGGCAAAAGGTGGGGCTCTGGGATCCTGCAGTTCCTGGCTGTGAGATCTTGGGCGCGTCACCTCCCGTCTCCGACACAAGGGCCAGGTTGAAAAAGTACTGGTGTGTTATAGACAGAAAATATTTCCTGAGCACCTAGTATGCGCCAGGCTCTATGCTAGGCAGTGAGCAGACAGCTCTGGACCCTGCCCTCCTGGAGCTCAGGGTCTAGAGGGGAACACACCCACAGAACAGTCAACAGGATCATTCAAACTGGTAAATGGGAGAACTGCTCTGGAGGAAAGAAGCAGGGGCAGATGATGGCTACTGGGGTGGGGACGGGGAGCCACTTTGGATTAGGTAGTCAGAGGCCTGCCTGAGGAGCTATTTTTGACGTTTGGGTGAAGGGCATGCTGGGAGAGGGACAAGTTCAGGGAAGTGGTTGGCTGGGGGACCAGGCAAGGTCAGAGACAGGCACAGGGCCCCCTCATTCAGGGCTGGCCTTGCTCCTGGGAGCAGCGGGGGCCAAGTAAGGCTTTCCAGCAGGTCTGAGCTGATTCCCGTCAAGAAACAGAAAATGAGGCCAGGCCAGGATTTGAACCCATGTCTGGTTGACCCCCAGGTCTGTTGGACCTGGCTCCACTCAAGCTGGCTGGAAACCCTTCCACAGATATGTAAATGGAAACTGCAATGAGAAGCCACTTCACGATGCTGGCCACAATCAAAATGATGGACAATCACAAGTGTTGGTGAGGGTGTGCAGAAGCCGGACCGACTGTATACTACTGGTGGGGAAACGGAGCTGGGGCTTTGAAAAGTACGGCAGAGAATTAAAAAGCGAAATGTGTGGGGCGCCTGGGGGGCTCAGTCAGTTAAGTGTCTGCCTTCGGCTCAGGTCACGATCCTGGAGTCCTGGGATCGAGCCCCACGTCAGGCTCCTCGCTCAGCACGGACACTGCTTCTCCCCCTGCTCGTGCTCTCTCGCGCGCTCTCTCAAATAAATAAATAATCTTTTAAAAAAGCTTTTTAAATAAAATAAATAAAAATAAAAAGTGAAATGTGCACCTGCCATACAAACCAGCAGCCCCACTCCTAGGTCTCTACCCAAGAGAAAGGAGAACGTACAGACAGGGGAAAGCTTACGCACAAATGCTCACGGGGGCATTATTGGTAAAAACACCTGCGATGCCCCTCGATGAACGAACATGGGGTATCCATACAATGGAATGCTACTCAGTCATAAAAAGGAGCCCTGCTGGGGGCAGAGTGGCTGAGAAAGGGAGCTGGAATGTTCTGAGGGGATGGGGACCGGGTGGTGATGCTTGTACTGCACTAAACGCCGTTGAACTCCATACCGACGACAGGTGAATGCTGTGTTATCTATTATGCTGCAAAAGAAAGGTAACTCTCCTGTGGCTTCCACTTCCCTTGGAGTAAAGGCGAAATCTTCACGCTGACCTCCACGTCTTGGCCTGATCTGGCCCCCTCCCTGCCTCTCTACTTTCACCCCTCTCCCCGCATTCACTGGCTTCAGCCACAAGGCCTCTCAGTGTTCCTTCCAACAGCCAGGCATCTGTAGCCTCAGGGCCTTTGCATGGGCTGTTCCCTTTATCTGAGAGGTTCCCGCCCCTCTATATCTGCCTGTCTCCCTCCTTCCTCTCCTTCAAGTCTTTGTTCAAATGTCCCCTCCTCAGGGGCCCCTGGGTGGCCCATCCGTTAAGCGACCGACTCTTGATTTCGGCTCAGGTCATGATCTCAGGGTTGTGGGATCGACCCCACGTCAGGTTCTGTGCTGAGCAGAGTCTGCTAAAGTTTCTCTCTCCCTCTCTCTGCCCCTCCCCATGCTAGCTCTCGCTCCCCCTCTTTCAATAAATCTTAAAAAAAAAAAGTCACTTCCTCAGGGAGGCCTTCCCAAACTACCTTGTTTAAACTGCAACCCTCCTAGCCACCCCTCACTTCCTATCCTCTTCCCCAGCTTTACTCTGTCCATGGCATTTATCACCATCTGACCCGCTATATGTATTTTTTATCTTATTCACTGTTTTCCTGTCCATTCTTTTATCCCTGCCGCCCAGCTCTTAAATAGAACATGAGCTCCAAGAGGGCAGGGACTGTTCTGTTCACAGCTGTAGCCCCAGCATTAGCCTGGGGCCTTGTATGGAATGGGGACTCAGTATACATTAGCTGAAGGAATGAAAGGCAGGGCTAAGGGCCCTGTGTCTGAGCCCCTGGCTGGAGAAGCAGGTTGGCAGGAGCATGAGATTGCTGAGGGTCCACCCACTCTGTGCTAGGCCCCACAGGCCCGGGGAGGGTTATGGTGGCTATGGACACAGTAGTGACTAAAACACAGTTCCTCCTCTGGGACCTACATATCCAATCTCACACGCAATCTACAGAACCACTGGCTAAGGGACCCACAAGCAGCTGAAACCATGAAGTTGGGCTGGGAGCGTGAAGACAGGCTTTCCAGCACATCCTCACTGACTGCCTGATCCCCCATAGGAATTCCATCCCAGCCCAGGCTCTGCCTCAACATCTGTTGATTCCACAAACACTGGGCACCTGCTCTGTGCCTGGTCCCAAGCTGGGCAGTGCAGGGGACACAGTGTTGACAGCTTCTGCCCTCCAAGGGCTCTCAGTCCAGCGGAAGAGACAGGCAGATGATATAACCCAGAGCAGACAGGGCTGGGACAGGAGAGCCCAGGGGCCGTGGGAGCCCTGACCCAGTCTGAGAGGGTCAGAGAGGGCTTCCTAGAAGACATTTAGCAATGTTTGAGACATTTTTGACTGCACAACTGGAAAGGGGTATGTGTGCTACTGACATCTAGGGAGTAGAGAGGCCAGGGATGCTGCTAAACATCCTACAATGCGTGGGACAGCCCCCCACGACAAAGAATTAACCAACCTTTCAAAACGTCAATAATGCTGAGGCTGAGAAATCCTAGTCTAGTCTGAAGAAAATTCAGATCATGCAAGGCCTTGATCTACTAAAGAATTTGTACTTTACCCTGAAGGCAAAGGAATAAGTCTTGAAAGGTTTTAAGGAGAGGTGGGACAAGAGAAAATCAGGGGATCCCTGGAAGCCTGGCATTTGGGGTGACCTGCACCCTAGTCTCTCTGATCCACCCCACCACCCACCCCCAGTAATCAACAGAAACTCAGAGGCAGGGGAAAGACCTTCCTTCAGCAAGACCGGGAAGCCCCCCCCCACCCCATGACAAGGGACTGAGTCTTCATTCTAGAGCTAACTCAACAAATATTTCCTGAGGCCGCCCCCAGGCCAGACCCTGCTTACAGATGCTGAACCAAGCATGTTGGGCTCTTATCACACAAATCTCATCCTGGCGTCCTCCCCAGGTGATATTATTTGCCCCTCCTCTGGGCTCCCTCAGTCCCTGGCACAGACTTTTGTCACCATCCTAGTCATTCAGGATTGTAATTCTCTACATGTCAAAAAAAAAAAGTCACTTCCCTCCCACTCCACTGACGGCAGGGACATGGCTGGAACCATCTTTGTGACCCATCGCATGGCTGGCCATCCTGTGCAACCCCTCTACTTACCACTGGAGAAATGAAGGCCCAAAGAAGGCAAGGAACTTGTCCAAGGTCACACAGAAAGTCAGCTTCATTCTTCCCTCTCAACCTGCACTCCTCTTCCCTGTGCTGCCTCCCACGTCAGTGACATCCCAGTGGGTGGGTCGACAGCACCTTGCTGTCACTCCATCCATTCCCTAAATGCCTGAAGGATGGATGCCTGAACTAGTATGTTCTGCAGCTTTGGTTTAGTTGAGGCAGCAATGGATCAGAAGTGATCAGCACCTGGACTAACTCCCCGGTGGGATTAGTTTATGCTGAAAGCACACCCATCCCAGTCCTGACCACCCTGGGTCAGCAATGTCTGGTCACTTCTACATGGAATGGATCCCAAACCCAACCTGGGTGACCTTCTGCAAGCGCCTTAGTCTCATTCTTTCTGGGATTCCCGTTTGTAAAGTGGGTCTGTCGGCCTCCACAGCCCGTGCCCTTACCCACGATGATTCCCCGACTTCCGCAGAGCTAGAAAACTCCCAATTAATCAATCACTGCCCACATCCCAGGTACTGCAAGGGAGACCCTAAACGCCGGTCCACTTTAGGAAAGGTCTTGGAGCCTGGAATCGCAGAGTCGAGAACCAGAGCGCTTGGGTGTAAGTCTGCGCCCCTCCGTGCTACTGTCTCCCGGCTCGAGCAAAGAGCCTGATGGCCGCCCAGCGCGAGCGTGCAGGGGGCCCGGCGTGCAACAGGGCCCCGCTCCCCGCACTGTCCGGCCTCCAGGGCTGCCCGGCCCCGCCTGGGCCCGGTACTCAAGGTCCCTCTGGGCAAGGAGCCCCCAATGCACGGGATTCCGCGAAAAGGGGCAGGACACGCCCCGTGGGAGGCCCCCCGGGTGGGGAAGAACCCCTCAGGCCCCTCTCGGCCTCCGTACCTGACCGGAGCCGCCTCCCCCGGCCGCAACCACGGCGCTGCCGGCCCCGTCCGCCTCCTGCGCCGCCGCCATCTTCCTGCTCCGGGTCCCCGCCCCCGCCGCCAGCCCCGCCCCGTCCCCGACGGTGCCAGCGCGATCGCGCGAGATTTCACACTTCGCCCGATCCGCCAGCCACCGTATCCGGCAGGAGCGCTTAAGCCACGCCTCTCTAGAGAGCCGCTTCCGGCTAAGAACGAACCAGCCGGGCCACCGTACTCCGCCTCCTCTCAGCCGCCTGTCTTTCACCTAGTAGACGTTCTCCCGGCTTTGAACTTCCGGCCTTTCTCGGCCAGCGTAGGAGCTTACCACAGGCTGCATTCCCTTTGCTTTCTCGAGTAAACCCGCCTCTTCCATTTATGTGAGCCTTGTAGACCATGCTGCCCGCCTCGGCGATTCTCCGAGGCCTTTCCGTTTTCGTGTTTCTTGAGCTTTCCCGGCTACCGTAACGCCTCAAAACGTTCTGCTCGAAGCGCTCCTCTCCGTGATCCATGAACCTCCGTGGCCACCGTACCCAGACTCAGGGGGCGGGCCTTCGGCTGATGCCGTCACCTTCGGACCCCTTTTCCTAAAGCAAGCCTTTCTTCTAAGTCCCCTTAGGTTAGATAGCGTTTTCCCGTGCGTTCAGAATGACTATTTCAGGGTTCGCACAGCCGCCAGCCCCTCCCCAAGCCTTCGGGCCACCTAGTTTAGACCGCACGCGCGCTCCGGGGTGATCTTTGCTTCCTAGAAGATTTCGCTACTCTGGACTCGGCTTCCAGGGCTCTAAGAACTTCATACTTTTTCCTAGCTACGTCTCTCTGTACTGTCCCAAGCCTGGGCACGTGTTGCGAGAACCCTGGCCTGGGGAGGGTGGTATGGAGGATCAGAAAAAAAGTCTATCAGTGGCTCTTAAGCTTTATCTATGAATTGAGTGGAGGTGTGACCTGGATTTAAACTCTGGTTGTGCTACTGACCTTCTAAATGATCCCGGACAAGTGACGTATCTCTTTGGGTCTCAGTTTCTTCCTCTTTCCATAAACGAAGCATTTCCCTCCCGCTTATGCACCGCCAGGGTTTTGGAAAGACCTAGTGGGGTCACGAATGTAAAGCACCTACCCACCCAACCCCACCTCACTCTTAGCAAGTGATCAATATCTTGCACTGTTATTACGGACCTTACAGATTACCTGAAAGGGAGAGCAGGCTTTGCATTGGGATTCTCCAATTATTTATTTCTCATTTTACTATCTACTCCCTCCACTTTCCTCTTGGTCTAGTAATATCACCTCCTCCAGGAAACCTTCCCTGGCCCCCAGGCTGTGCGAGCACCGCCTCCCAGTCTTCCCCGTTCCCTGGGCTCTGCAACCCATCCCTGCCCACTTTCTGTCATCACTGTCAGGGACGGGTGTGGCATGTCTTGCTCTCTGCCGGGGGGAAAGCCGAGGGCTGTCACGCTCCTTGCTCTCCCTCCAGCACTGCCCCAGGGGATGATTGCTAAGTTAAAAGATGAAACTCTGAATGCAGAAGGTTGATGACCTACCTCTGAGGACCAACACAAAGGCAAGAAGTTACCTTAGAGAATGTCTTTCCTAGTCCACTCACAGATAGTAAGAGTAGCAAGAACGGGGGTGCCTGGGTGGCTCAGTCATTAAGCGTCTGCCTTCGGCTAAGGTTGTGATCCCAGGGTCCTGGGATTGAGCCCCGCATCGGGCTCCCTGCTCAGCGGGAAGCCTGCTTTTCCCTCTCCCGCTCCCCCTGCTTGTGTTCCCTCTCTCGCTGTCTCTCTGTCAAATAAATAAAATCTTTAAAAAAAAAAAAAAGTAGCAAGAACGAGTCAGTGAAATTGTATGCCCAGTTGGTTAAGTGTCTACTTTCGGCTCAGGTCATGATCCCAGGGTCTTGGGATCAAACCCCTTTTTGGGATCCCAGCCCCTCTGCCCTCCCCCCCCCCCCCCGGCTTGTTGTGCTCTCAAATAAATAAATAGAAATTTAAAAAAAAAATTGTAGGCCCAGTTTTTAAGTTTACAGATGAAATGAACATACTGATTGAAGTCCACCAGACAAGAGGCAGATTGAGATTTGTGGGCCTTTTTTTAAAGCACAAAATTACATACACAAGCTTAAGTAGAGGACCACAGAAAACCCAGGCAAGTGAGGGGCTTTAGAAACGTAATCTCCAGCTTCACTGTAACCCCATCTCTGCTTTCAACTCTAGATACAAAATGCTCCGGTCTGCCCTCCTCTCTCATCAGAATCCTGATCTGTTGGAGCATGAAGGTCTCTCAGCTAGACTGTGACTTTAGCAGCACTGCGAAGCCCTCTCCCATGTCTGCTGAGTGACCAAATTCTTCCATTTCTACTAATTGCTAAGTGAATCACAGCCCACAGCCACTCTGTCCTCCACTAGGGGGCGCCCAACACCAACCAGAAGATGCGATTGCGGGTTCTAAGGGAGAAAAGGATGGGAGCCCTACGCTTTTGGGTCCTGAGGAAAAAGCCTTGGGAGGTCCAGACTCCGAGTCTGAGGGAGAAGAAGTCTGGGGTCCCAGACTCCTGAATTCTGGGGGAAGAGGCATCTAGGGGCCTGGACTCCGGGGTCCTAGGGGGAGTGGGACTGGGGTGGAGGCCTGAGAAAGGAAGGAGGAATCTGGGAAGGGCACCAGGATTGGTTGGAAGCAGAACTGGCCTGGGCAGTGGTTTGGTTTGGCTTGAGTCCGTGGGAAACAAGTGGACAGAGCAGGGATTGTTCCTCTAGGGTCCCCCCTCCCCATCACCCTCTGGGTTTGGCAGCCTCAGCTCTTCCCAGGCCCTGGGGACTTGGGGGCATTTCCCACAGCCCCTCCCCAAGGCCCCTGTTTTCTACTAGACTCCCAGCTGCCCATCCTCAAGACCTGGGAAAGCTGCCCCAAGAGTGCTGAGAGGCTGGCTGGAGATTAATGCCAAGCAGATTAGGAGAAACAGGCCCTGGATCCTCAGAGGCCAACAGACCCCCCCCCCCAGGCACTTGGGGGCCTCGGACCACCCTCTACTCCCTCAGGACCCAGAAGTGCAGGCCCCCAGCCCTCTACCTAGGGGCCCCAGCACTGTCCTCTCTGATTGCACCTCCTCTGCTCTTACTTGCACACCCTGTGCTTTTTGCCTGCAATTCCCCGCTGCCCAGATACCATTTCCCAACCACTAACGGACCAAGTGAATCCCCCCCTCCCCCCACAATCCAGCAACAACAGCCCCAACCACACTACACTGTGATGCATCCCCTAGGACCAGCCCAGCCAGGTTTTCTAGGGGGACTTCCCCTATCCAAGGGGGCTACGCCCAGGCCTTGATCTCTTCACTTCTTCTTTTCTTCATTGCACAAATCGCTATCTGAAGTCATCTTCTCCCTTGGTCATCTAGCTCATCCTCTGCCTTCCCCCTCCCTACCTCCCAGCCGCTCTGTTTGTGGCCTCAAGATGGAACAGAGCTCCTGATCCTGAATGGGAGCTCAGAAGATGTTACTACTGTTGCTAATAAGGAGAGAGCAGCTAACAGAACACACCACACAGCCGTAATCACTAAAACTGCGTGGAATTGGGCCTGGGCCCAATCAATAGCTTTTTTTTAAAGGGCCACAGAAAGCAGGACTCTTTGTCTTTTCCCTGCAGTGTCCCCTGGGCCTAGCAGGGTCTCAATAAATACAGGTTGGACAAGCATATAGGAATTGTCACAGAGCACAGCTTTTGTAGATCGATCCTCTTGGGTTCCAGCCAACCTGGGCTCTGACTTCCTGTGCTCAGTAGTGACCTCTGGGCACCAGTCTCCCCTCTGACACAGGATCATGGGACACCTCACTGTGATGTACATTTAAAGGATCCGTCCAGGGCCTAGATAGTGCCAGAGGCCGCTGGAAGTTAGCTGTGTTCGTGGTTTGTCATTTTACATATGAGAAAGCCAGACCTTGGTGAAGGACAGTCTCTAATTTTGTTGTTACAGTTATTCCTTGTTATTATTCACCTCTTTATTCCCACTGACCAAGTTAGGGCTATATACATCCAATGGGCACTCAATAACCATTGGATGGACTGAATCAGTCCCACCATCTTGGCCCCTGAGGTCTTAGAAAAGCAACCACATGGAAGAAAATAAATGGCTTTTTAAATTAATTTATTTATAAGAAGAACAGACTAGCATTGGGAGCAGGATGCTGGTAGCTGCTGAAAAGTAGGGGGTAGGTCAGAGGAGCCAAGGGGTCGTGGGGTCTGGACTCTCCCATCCCCCCTGGTCGGAGCCCAGCTGTTACTGGTCTCCCTTCAGCATAGAAAGTAACTGGTCAGTGAAAATCCCTGCGTAAGTGCTCACAGCTGCTGTGCTTTTGTTGTATATTTCCCTGGGGAGAAAGGACAGACGTTCAGAGCAGGAGGAGGCTGGGAGTACCCTGAGTCTAAGGGAGAAACAGGCTGGGGGCCCAGAATCATGTGTCCTGCAGGAAAAGGTGGCTGGAACCCAAACTCTTGGATCCCTAGGGAGGACAGGGCTGGGATCTCAGAATCCAGGGTTCGGACAGGGCTGGGGGCTGGGACTCCTGGTTCCTAGTGGGGGCAGGTCGATGATACCTGATTTTCTCATCCACGGTGGTCAGGTATGTCTTCTCGTACAGTCCCTGGGCGGCTGACTTGGCTATCCCCCAGTAGCCATAGAATGATTCCTGCATCTGGGTGAACAGGGAGGGGCTGGTGGCTTCATCTTGCTGGGGCATGTGGGCCCCCTGGACCTCTGCAGGGGGAGAGTGCATTAGGAGAGCCGAGGAGCCTGCCGCAGGGGACAATGAGGCAGGGAAGGAGGGGGATGGGGGAGGGCCAGGCAAGAACTAGACTGGAAAGATGCTTGAGGCTCCTCTCATCCCCCTCACAGACCCCTCTTCCCCTGCTGAACACACTCACCACATCCCAATACCAGGAGGACAAGAACCAGAACCAGGAGGTATCGGATACCCATGGCTTCAGAAGACCTGGAACGCTGAGAAGGCTGTGGGACAAGGTGACATCTAGTCCTGGGGTTCTCCCCCACCCCCGCCAAATGCAAGAGGAGGGGGCTGGGCTTCCCCTCTCCCCTGCCCTCTCCCCCCCCAGCTGAGTCCAGTTGCCAATGCATCGGCTTGGGCCTCATTGTCTAACACTTTATGATTCTACTCCTGATTTTCACATCTTCCTTTAAACATCCATTCATTCCCTCAAGAAGCATTTCTTGAGCACCTCACCGTGTGTGCCAAGCACAGGCCCTGGGCCCAGCTGTGACCACAGGCGACAGCCCTGCCCTTCCACAGCCCACGTGAGAGAGAAAGACACTCAATGATATTAAATGAGGAAAAAATACTGCGTGTCCCGGGGTGATAAGTACTCTGGAGGGGGGAGGGCATGTCACGTGGCCTGGGAAAGGCTTGGCAGAGGGTGACGTTTCCGCTGCCACCCTGTCGGTACCTGGATGCACCCCCACAGACTCAGCGAGCACATTTCTGATGCCCTGGGCCCTGTTCTGCGTGCCTTCCCTCTGTCTTCACCCCCAGCCCCACCCCCGTCACAGAAGGGCTCAGCTCAGCGACAACCATGCTCAGAGGCCCTACTGTTTGGAGATGAGGTTGAGATCCGACCCCGAGGGGCATCAGGGAAACAGTCTAGGATTCTAAATTCCGCCCTTCCAACAGAGGAATCTAACGTCAGGACTCTTGCGGGTTTCTGACTTAATATTATCTTTGCCCCCTCCCCGCTGACCCCTCCCCATTGCCATCTTGGTCCCTCTCTTACCCGACTCTGGCAGGCTCTCCTCACTGGCTCCACGCGGGCAGAGAAAGGCTTTATAGCTCTTGAGGTCCACCTCCCCATCCACAGTTACCACCCCCACCTTGTCCCCTAGGCCAAAGTCCGAGCCAACAGGGCCGCTGAGGGGGTGGTGCAGGGCAGAGAGGGCAGTGACTGTCCCCAGGGTCAAGCCACAGGGAGCCCCTACTCTGAAAACTCGCTCCTGAGAGAGCCAGGCTGGGTGGGGGCTGTGAAGAGGTTGGGGGTTCTGGGCATCCACAAGGAAAGCGGTCTGGGGCGCCCCTCACGTGGGAAGCAAACACAAAGCTCTGAATGAGGGGTCGCTGTGGGGGCCTGCTGACCCCGTCTGCACGCCAGCCTTCCTCCTCCATCCCAAACTCAGCTGTCTGGTGTCTCCTTCCCTCCACAATCCCACAGTGGTGCATCTCAGGGCTGGGGGAAGGGGGCCCTCCTCCTGACTCCTTTGCCTCAGGGCCCCCCCCCAACTGTCCCTCCCTGGCCAGGTGTCACTTCCTCTACTCATGAACTGCTGGGGGTAGCCACAGTGGGAAGGGATGGGGACAGGGACACAGAGAAGCATTTCTTTATTGTGGAAGCTGCAGAAACTTTAATTCTGGTCCCCGTCCCCCAGAGAAGCCGGGGGCACAGGTTGTGAGCCCGGTTCAGAAGGCTATCTTTGGAGCTTTTGAGCCAGGCCTGGGTGCGGAGACTCAGGTCCTTCAGGTGGTCATCGTAGTAGGTCTGCACAAAGCCTTGGACGGCCTCCGGTCCCCTGCAGAAGAGGGACTATAACAGTCGAGACCCCAGCTAGCCCCAAGACTTCCGCTGCCCCATTCATCCCTCTTCCTTCAGACCCAGGAGTGCCTGCTCTCAACTCTTACCCTCGGCTTTGCTCAGACCCAGAGGTCACAGCCTTACCCCACTCAGAACCCAAGAGTTCCGGCCCCACCCCTCCTCCCTCTGACCCAGGTTCTCCCTCTAACCCGCGGGGTCGGACTCCCAGCCCCTCCTCCCTCAGACCCAGGGGTCCAGACCCCCAGCCCCTGCTCCTTCAGACCTGGGAGTCCACCCCCCAAGCACAGCTGCACGTACTCACCAGAACCACTGCCACTTATCTCTGGTCCTGGTCACCAGAGCCTTCATGTTGTTGGGCACCAGGCTCCAAAAACCACTCGCTAGCTCTGGTTGAGGGCTCGGGGATTCTGTGGGCACTGCTTGCTGGCACGCTAGGTGGGACCGGAGGGCCACATGGGCCGGCTGGGACCCGAGAATCCTTCCTTCACCTCCGTGCTCACCATCACTGTCCCTCCTGGTGGCCCAAGGGGAGCCCCTTGACGTCCATCTCTGCTGCCCTTCACCTTGTATGTCCCTTTGACCCCTTGTCCCCCTTTTAGCCATCAGTCGATTTCTTGTCACTCTCTGTGCCCACGGCCCCTCCTGTCACCCCTCCGTCTGCCTGTTGTGTTCCCCCTCAGTGTGTAACCCCACCTCTTTGACCCCTATCCCCCTCCTGATGCCTCCTTTAAACCTGATCTTGCTGCCCTCTCGGGTGTCCCATGACCCCCACCCTGTCTGAACAACCTCTGCAAGCAGCCAAGGGAAAGCACAGGAAGACTCCCCCGTCCCCCAGGGATGGAGGTTGGCAGAGCTGTGCCGTTCATTCCCTCCCCTCCGGGGGGCCAGGGGTCCTGCCTCGGATCAGATCGCACTTGATCTCTTCGTACACACCTGCCTGTCCATCACTCTTGTGCCCAGTAGGCAAAGCGTCACCTACAGACCCCAGCCTTCACACGGACACACATGTTTGTGCACATACAGGGGCACCCATACGGCCTGCGGAGTGCCTTAGCCAATGACCGAACCTCTTCTATACGCAGTTTCCCCTTCTGTAGAATGGGACAATGAGAGGCCCTACCTTGGGGATCCTGGGAGAACTCAGAGTTACCACGCATGAGGCACTTGGGAGGGCACCTTGCACATCGGGGTGTTAAAGTTTTAAATGCACGTGCGGAACGCAGACAGGTTCACGTGCCAACACATGCAGACACTCTCACAGCGTCCACACACTCGTATCTTTTACATAAAAACGCGTGCACAAGGGCGCCTGGGTGGCTCAGTTGGTTAAGCGACTGCCTTCGGCTCAGGTCATGATCCTGGAGTCCCTGGATCGAGTCCCACATCGGGCTCCCTGCTTGGCGGGGAGTCTGCTTCTCCCTCTCCCGCTCCCCCCTCTTGTGCTCTCTCTCTCTCTCTCAAATAAATAAATTTAAAAAATCTTAAAACAAAACAAAACAAAAAAAAACCGCGTGCACAAACCTATATATGTTTGTTCACGGACACACGTTTACCATGACGTCCTACTCTTGCGCAAACACACACAGCAACGCACATCCACGACCACTGTCATTTGCATCAGCCCCAGGTACGCGCCTCACATGGGGCCACCACCGGCACGTTCTCCCAGAAACGCACACCCATCTGCACACGATGAAACACACAAGCTCCGTACCCCAATGTCTGCCAACCTGCACACCATACGGATGGTCACGCTCACCCCCTACATGCCTGCAGGGTCCCCGCACCCGCCCATCCACTCCTCCTCACCCACAACACAGGCCAGGACCAGAATGCAGAAGCAGAGGGAAGGCAGGGCCTGGGGACTGAGTCCAGGAGGCAACATTTCTGGGGGCTCTTGTTCTCCTATCCTCGATCCTCCGCGCTCAGCTCTCCTGGCTGGGGGAGGGGGGCGCTGTGCAAAGCAGAGAGCAGAGCCCTCCCCTGGCTGCCTCCCCACGCCCCTTGGCAGGGACTTCAGAGAGAGGGGCCCAGGTGACGGTGACAAGCAGAGGCCTTGCCCGCCCCTGCTGGCCTCCCTCCTTCCTACCCTCCCAGCACTCTGGCCTGACAGGGGAAGACAGAAGGCTCTCCGGCCTCCTACAGTGAGCGGTGTTCAAATCCTGGCTGCACCTCACCTGCTGGCCCCTCTCTCTGACCTCAGTTCCCTCCTCTGAAAAATGGGCCCACAACCCATACTTGAGGCAGGACTTTCACTGAATGAAATGATACAAGGGAATGTCTTAACAAGGACGCTGGTGATGGTGGGGCTCACAGATCATGGCTGTTTATGATTATTTTCTTTCTAAGGTTCCTTAGGCTCTGGGCTACAGGCCATACATACTCTCATCAGGTGACCCGGGCAATTCCAACTCCTTCCCTGGGCCTCAATGTTTTCACCTGTAAAATGCACATGCTCATAAGCGTCTGCCTCCCAGAGTCCATGGGAAGACTGGGTGAGGCCCCGTGAGAGAAAGTTCCAGGTGCACGTAGTAGGAAGTTGTCAATATCAGGCTCAGGCCCAACACCAGGTGGAAAGAAAATGAGCCTTTTCTCCCTGGAAGCCAGGGCACATGGCTTGGCCAGGGGACCACGGACTGGATTCCTCGGTTCGGGGTTGGCAGATAAAATAGAGGACGCCCATTTGAATTCAGATAAATAATAAGTTTTTCTTTTAGTATAAGTAAGCCCCACGCAATATTTGGGAAGTATCCTAAAAATTATTTGTTAACCATCTGAAATTCAAATCCGACCGGGATCCTGGTATTTTTTTTTTTTAAGATTTTATTAATTTATTTGACAGAGAGAGACACAGCGAGAAAGTGAACACAAGCAGGGGGAGAGGGAGAGGGAGAAGCAGGCTTCCCGCCGAGCAGGGAGCCCAATGCGGGGCTGGATCCCAGGACCCTGGGACCATGACCTGAGCCGAAGGCAGATGCTTAACGTCTGAGCCCCCCAGGCACCCCCCACCGTAGTCCCCCCTTATCCACAGTTTCAGTTACCGGAGGTCAATTAAGGTTTGGAAGCAGATAATCTGACAATACGCCAACAGTCACCAAATACCACGTCACAGTACCTGTGTCCTTCCCCTCATGTGGGCATTTTATCATCTCACATCATCACATGAAGAAGGGTGAGTATAGTTCAACAAGGCACTTTGGGAGAGAGAGAGACACTCCCCTAACTTTAGTTACAGTGTATTATTATAACTGTTCTAGCTCATTATTCATCATTGTTGTTCATCTCTTACTGTGTCTAATTTATGTTAAACTTTATCATAGGTGTGTGGGGATAGGAAAAAACCCCAGTAGATCCAGGGTTTGGCACTATTTCTGGTTTCAGGCATCCCCTGAGGGTCATGGAATGCCCCTCCCCTCCCCGGATAAGGGGCAGCTACTGGGCAGTTTCGTGCTGACCCAGCAACTTCCAGCAGAATGCTTCTCCCTCCAGGGGCCCCAGCGTGGGCTCTGGGACACAGTAGGTGAACAACAAATGTGCCCCGCAGCTCCTGGGTAACAATAATATGCAAAATGAAACCTCCGGGGGAAAAAAAAATGAAACCTCCAAGAGCTTCTGTTTGGAAAGGTGAGAAAGTTCCAGAAATGGATGGTGGTGATGGGGGCACAACATTGGAAATGTACCTAATGTCATTGAAGCGTACCCCTAAAACAGTTGATGTCGTACGTTTTATGTTCTGTATTTGACCATGAGAGAAAAGAAAAAGAAAAGCCCACCGTGCATCGTGGGCAGCCACGAGGTGGGTGGGGTTCAGAGCCTGGCTCCACCATCTGCCCTGCTGTGTGACCTGGTACAAGGTGCTTAACCTCTCTGGGCCTGTTTCGTCAGCTGCCCTGGAGAGTAGGGGAGACTGTTCACGTAAATTGCTATAAGCAGCACCAGATACACTGCAGGGGTGCTCAGTCAAGGTCAGAGGCTGTTTATTAAGCTTGTGTTTTCTTTCTTTCTTTTTGTTTTTTAAGATTTTATTTATTTATTTGAGAGAGCAAGTGAGAGAGAGAGAGAGAAAATGAGCAGGGGGGAGGGAGAGGGAGAAGCAGACTCCCCGCTGAGCATGGAGCCCAACGTGGGGCTCGATCCCAGGACCTTGAGATCATGACCCAAACCAAAGGCAGACACTTAACCGACTGAGCCACCCAGGCGCCCCAAACTTGTGTTTTCTGAGCACACACTCTGCACTAGGCACCACGGCAGGTGGTGGTTTGGCGCCTTAACTCACTGAATTAACACAACAGCGCTATGGTGTGGACATCTTCATCATTCCCATTTTACAGATGAGAACATGGAGGCTTGGGGGCCAATGGCTCCTCAGCCACCAAGTGGTGAATTTGAACCTGGCTCCCTCACACCTAGCCAAGCCAGGACAACCCCTGGGTCTTAGAGGCCAAGAGGGAGGTTGGAGCAGGGGTGGGCCTGGGGGAGGTCTCTGACCCTGCCCCTGGCTCCAAGGTCAGTGTGGGCTGTTTGCTGTTTGCTGCTTGCAATGTTTGCCCATCCTGGGGACAGGAACAGGCTGAAGGTCGTTCAGGGTGGACCTCAGAGTCAGCTGAATAACAACGGGGAGTGGGGTGTTGGGGCAGAGAGAGAGGTCACAAGAGTGGAGTGGGGGTGGGAGGGGTGGGCTCTGAGACCCCAGTGTGTGTGTCTGGGGGCAGAGAGCATCTCTGAGCCCGCAGCTCTGTGTTGGAGAGACCACCAGACACCAAAATCACTCTCCCCCAGTCCAGACCCCATCCCCTCACTCCTGAATCCCAGAACCCACCTCCCTTCTGGCACTCCTGGGCCCTCACCTCCCTCCTCTGCGTCTCTGGGTTATGGCAGGAATGTCTGGGGCCCAAGAAAGGTTGAAATGTCCCCTCCTTTATCTCTTCTTTCTGCTTTCTGTCTTGAGAGTTCTGCTTTCCTTCATTGTTAAGACACAGAGATATTGGGGCGCCTGGGTGGCTTAGTCAGTTAAGCTCATCTGACTCTTGATCTCAGTGTTGTGAGTTCAAACCCGCCCAGCGTGGAGCCTACTTAAAACAAAACAAAAAAACGGAGATATTCACATGACATAAAAATCACCCTTTTAAAGTGTGCAATCCAATGTTTTTTTTTATATATAACATATTTGCAAAGTTGTGCAACCATCACCACTGTCTAATTCCAGAACATTTCTATCACCCTGTAAAGAAATCCCCATACCCGTTAGCCCATCAGGATCACTCTCTGTCTTCTCCCCCCAGCCCAGCAGGGCCACCACTGATCGCCTTTCTGTTTCTATGGATTTCCCTCTTTTGGACGTCATGTAACTGGAATCGTACCCCGCATGGCCTCTTGCGGCTGGCTTCTTTGCTGAGCATCGTGTTTTTGGTGGTTCGTTCATGCTGTGGGGTATGTCCGTGTTTCCTTCTTTTTATGGCAGAATAATATTCACATATACATACACTGTGTGATGTTCATCAGTTGTTGGGCATTTGGATGGTTTCCACTTTTTGGCTGTCATGAACAATACTGCCACGAACATGTACACATTTTTTTTAAAAAAGATTTTAGGGGCGCCTGGGTGGCTCAGTCCTTGCGTGTCTGCCTTCGGCTCAGGTCATGATCCTGGGGTCCTGGGATTGAGCCCTGCATCAGGCTCCCTGCTCCGCGGGAAGCCTGCTTCTCCCTCTCCCTCTCTCACTTTCCCTGCTCGTGTTTCCTCTCTTGCTGTGTCTCTCTCTGTCAAATAAATAAATAAAATCTTTAAAAAAATTTAAAAAAAGGGGCACCTGGGTGGCCCAGATGGTTAAGCATCTGCCTTTGGCTCAGGTCATGATCCCAGGGTCCTGGGATCAAGCCCCACATCAGGCTCCTGGCTCAGCAGGGAGCCTGCTTCTCCCTCTCCCTCTGCCTCTCCCCCTCCTCATGCTCTCTCTCTCTATCTCTGTGTCTCAAATGAATAAATAAAATCTTAAAATAAATAAATAAATAAATAAATAAATAAATAAATAAAGATTTATTTATTTCAAAGAGAGAGTGAGCAAGCACAAGCAGGGGTAGCAGCAGAGGGAGAGGGAGAAGCAGGCTTCCTGCTGAGCAGGGAGCCTGTTATGGGACTCCATCCCAGGACCCTGAGATCATGACCGGAGCCCAAGGCAGATGCCTAACTGACTAAGCCACCCAGGTGCCCCTGCGTGCACATTTTTATGTGAACCTGTGAGCAGTTCTTTTGGGTAAACACCCTAGTAATGGAGTTGCTGGATCACATGGTCGCTCTGTTGAACTCTTGGAGGAAGTGCTAAACTGGTTTTTTCCAAAGGGGCTCCATTCATTCGTTGTTATATCCAGTTTTTCATTCACATCAAGTTTGTGAATGAACATTCATGGGCACAAAAATTGTGTTGCTTGTCACGCTCTTCCCCAGTTCTTTTTGACGACTTCTGAATCGTCTTTTGGGTTTCGGGTGCTGTGTCCCCTCCTCCAGGGAGCCCTCCCTGACCAGCTACGCTGAGCCAGGTGCCCATGGGGAGTCCCCCATCCCTGCCCTGCCTGCTGTGTGGAGTGTGTGCCATGGGTGGGGCTGTCCGAATGTGCCACCTTGGTTCTCTGAGTGTGAATGTTTCTACATGCACGTATGGGGCTCTCCGCGTGTTTTTGTTCTTGGTGTGATCAGGGCTATTTGCTCTCTGAGGTCCTGAAGGTATGTTGTAAACCTGAGGAGAACAAACGCATTGGCTCTAAATATAAAGTATAAAAAGAAAATCTTAAAATGAGAATGAATGAGTTCACAAGTGGGTAATGAACGGGAGTCATGGGTCTGCATGTAAGCTGGCCCATGGAAATGTTCACTCACACTCCAGAAGTATCGCCTGAGCTCTCACTGTGTGCCGGGCACTGTTCTGGGCACTTGGCGGCCCTGAAGGAGACAAGACAGTCTCCATGAACTTGACATCTCAGCAGCGGGAGACACAGACAGTAAACAAGTAAGCAAATAGACATACAATATATTAGAGGGTAGCACCTACTGGGAAAAAAGGCAGATATGAAGATGGGAGAGTGATGGGAGAGCCATGTGGGGGGAGCGCAACAGAGACCCCAAGGAGGTGACAAGAGAGCCAGGTGGCTATCTGGACATCTGGTGGGAGAGCATTCCAGGCAGGGGGATAGCAAATGCAAAGGCCCTGGGGTAGGAGCCTGAGGAGTTGCACGTGAGGGAGGGGGAGAGGCCACAGGGGTGACTGGGCCAGGTAGTGCGGAGCTGGTGGACTCTGATACCATCTTCGGGTTTTCCTCTGAGGCTGGAGGGAGAGTTCCGAGCTGAGGAAGGGTGTGTGTGATGTGACTTGTGTTCTAACAGGATCCCTCTGGCTGCCGATTGGGAAGGAAGCATAAGGAGCTTAGAGGGCTGATTTGCGGGGGACGGGGCACTGAGTACAGAGACATATTTATTTATTTCCCACCATTGTTCTCCACCCTCATTTCCTTGAGCACCCCTCAGATGAGCTTGGAGTTGTCCTCAGAAAGAAAGAGCTCAGGGCGCCTGGGTGGCTCAGTTGGTTAAGCGACTGCCTTCGGCTCAGGTCATGATCCCAGAGTCCTGGGATCGAGTCCCACATCGGGCTCCCGGCTCAGCAGGGAGCCTGCTTCTCCCTCTGACCCTATCCCCTCTCATGCTGTTTCTCTCTCTCTCTCAAATAAATAAATAAATAAAATCTTAAAAAAAAAAAAAAGAAAGAAAGAAAGAGCTCAAACCCACAAGGTTCTTCCCCATGCGTGTGTTCTAAGTTTACATCAATGGCACCACCCTGTGCGTCTTCTCCTGTTTCTTTTTCTTTCTTTTTGAAAGATTTTATTTATCTATTTGTCAGAGGGAGAGAGAGCACAAGCATGGGGAGCGGCAGGCAGAGGGAGAAGCAGACTCTCCACCGAGCAGGGAGCCCAATGCGGGGCTCGATCTCAGGACCCTGGGATCACAACCTGAGCCGAAGGCAGACGCTTAACCGACTGAGCCACCCAGGCACCTGAGGCTGGGGTTTTTATTTTTATTTATTTATTTTTAAAGATTTTATTTATTCATTTGAGACACAGAGATACAGAGAGAGAGAGAGAGCATGAGCGGGGGGGGGAGGAAGAGGGAGAGGGAGAAGCAGGCTCCCCGCTGAGCCAGGAGCCCGATGCGGGACTCGATCCCAGGACCCTGGGATCACGACCTGAGCCGAAGGCAGACGCCACCCAGGCGCCCCGTAAGCCTCTCTTCAAAAGTGGAGGGCGCACCCCATGAACTGCTTGCCATCCGTCTTCTCTGTCCCTGCCCTCTCCAACCTGAGAGCTGTCCAGGGGAGTCAGGAAAATGCTTGAAAACTAAACTCGCTCCAAAATGCTGGAAATATGGCCAAGTAAAGATGAGTAACTGACTAAATCGGTACAGAACATACCCTTTTGCCAACTAGCCAACTGCAGTGTGACTGCTTGTATGAATTTTCTCTGATGAGGGATGTGGGGGCATTTTAATATGCTGGGGATGATGCAGGTGAGGCCCAGGGCCAGGTAGGGGTGTGTGTGTGTGTGTGTGTGTGTGTGTGTAGTTGCAGCTGAATGTATGGCTGGTGACTCAGGAACAAGGAAAGTGGAGTAAGGATGTGGCCCCTGGAACAAGCCCCCCCCAACCCCCCAGCGTACATTCAAATCCCAGCTCTACCCATTTTGGGCTGTGTGACATCACATAAGTGACTTGAGACTTCTGTGCCTCAGTTTCTTCCTCTGCCAAATAGGGGCAGTGACAGCACCTACCTCAGAGGAGTTTTGTGAAAATGTAATGTTTAGGGGCATCTGGGTGGCTCAGTCGGTTGACCACCTGTCTTCGGCTCGGGTCATGATCTCTGGGTCCTGCGGTCGAGGCCCCACATCGGGCTCTCCGTTCAGCGGGGAGTCTGTTTCTCCCTCTCATTCTCCCTCTGTGCTCTCTCTCTCAAATAAATAAATAAAATCTTTGTTTAAAAAAGTGTAATGTTGGGGCGCCTGGATGGCTCAGTTGGTTAAGTGACTGCCTTCGGCTCAGGTCATGATCCTGGAGTCCCTGGATCGAGTCCCGCATCGGGCTCCCTGCTCGGCAGGGAGTCTGCTTCGTCCTCTGACCCTATCCCCTCTCATGTGTTCTCTCTCTCTCATTCTCTCTCTCTCAAATAAATAAATAAAATCTTAAAAAAAAAAGTGTAATGTTAAGGTGTTTTTTCTGATTGAGAATAATCATTCCACCAAGTAGTACTGAGCTCCTGCACCGCGCCCAGTCCTGTGCCGGACTGTGCCTCGGGACAGTGGGGATGACAGCCCCGGCCCTGTCCTCCTGGGGCTCACAGTCCAGTAGGAGAGACAGACCCATCACTAGGCAGTGATGACCCAGCCTGGGGGCGAGGGAGGGCTTCCTGGAGGAGGGGACATCAAAGCTTCCTTGGAGGGTGGAGGATTGTGTAGATAGATCTCGTGGAGGGCTCCAGCCCAGGTCCTACCCTTGCTCCCTTCCACATCCTTCTTTATTATCCATTTAAGTATAATAAACAGCTGCTGTGTATGTGGTGATGAACCAACCAGGTCCCTCATCTTGGGCAGCCTGGCCAGGGAAGAATATAGCAGAACAGTAGCCTCAGGCTGGGGGTCCAGTCCAGCTCTCCCCTTCCTGACGAGTGACTTCACCTCTCTGGGCTTCAATGCCTTCACAGAATTAACAGGGCCCCGCTCCCAAGGTTCTTGTGAGGATTTTTTTTTTTTTTAAGATTTTATTTATTTATTTGAGAGAGAGAATGAGATAGAGCATGAGAGGGGGGAGGGTCAGAGGGAGAAGCAGACTCCCGCCGAGCAGGGAGCCCGATGCGGGACTCGATCCCGGGACTCCAGGATCATGACCTGAGCCGAAGGCAGTCGCTTAACCAACTGAGCCACCCAGGCGCCCTTGTGAGGATTTTTTTGAGACCATGAAGTTTAAAGCCCTCGGCACAGGTCAAGTAGACAATGCTCAATACATTTGACTCCTCTCTCCCCAACCCACCCTGCCCCACCCTGAGCCCCTACCTCACAGCAAAGAAGCACTAAGAATTCTCTACAGGATTTTTATTGGAGGGTGGGAGTGGATATGGCATCATGAAGTCCTTGGTACAGGAGCCAGGGCATGGGAAATTTCGGAGCTCCTTCCAGGGTGCACAGCCCAGAGGAGTGGGGCAGCTCTTCTGGTGTTCAGGAGAAGGCAGTTTTGAGCTGCTCCTTCACTTTGTTGAAAGTCTCAGAAAACCAGTTCCTGCAGGGAGAGATGGGGGAGTCACTGTGTTTGTCTCCCCTCAGGGGGCCCAGGTCCTACCCTCTACCTGCCTCCCTCATCTTCCCCTTTCCCTTCCCCCCAGGAAACAGCATGGCTCTGGTATCTATGGGATTGGGAGGAGCCCTGGGCTGGGTTTCCCAGAGGGACCAGAGCTCTTTGAAGTCAGAATGCTCCAGCCGGGCCCAACTTTGAAGGCTTGCTATCTCTAGCTAGTAAGCCTGCTCTGGCCTAGCTGTCTCCTACTTATCCAAGGGCACTCTTCAGCCTCCTTGTCTTTGCCTAGGCTGTCCCTCTGGCCTGGATTATGTACATATCTTCCTGGCTCAGGGCTTTCGCACTCACCCTCCACAGGGAACATTCTTCCATGTTTCTAGGCCTGGTTGGATTTTCCTAATCACTCAGATCTCAAATTTTTTTTTTTTTAGCAAGACAACCAGGCCTCATGGGGGCTCGAACTCACAACCCCGAGATCAAGACCTGAGGGGAGATCAAGAGTCTGAAGCTTAACCTCCTGAGCCACCCAGGCGCCCCGAAGCAGTAACACTTTAAATGGAGATATGAAAAGGGGTGCCTGGCTAGCTCAGTCGGTAGAGTACACGACTCTTGATCTTGGGGTCGTGAGTTCAAGCCCCACACTGGTTGTTTACACCCACCCTGTTTGTTGTCTTCTTAGTGCTTAGCCCTGTCTGGGCTAATCTCCCGGACATTCACTGGTTTACAATCTGCTCCCTGCGGGCTGGGACTTTATCTTCATCACTATTATTCCCCACATTGGAACAGCCCGGACACGTAGCCGATGCCCAATAAATATTTGTTCATGAATGAATGATTTTCTAAGTGGCCAAATGGAGTTGATGTTGGTTAAAGAGCATATCGAGCATTTACAATGTGCCAGGCACTATGCAAATCCCCTAGTTTGCTTCTCCTCAGAACTACCCCTTTTACAGGCGAGGAAAAAGGCTGGTCCAGATCTACCCCCGAGATCACACAAAGAGTAGTGAGTCTTCACTGGCCTGTGGACCCAGGCCTGACTGACTCCCAAGCTTGGTCTTTCACCACCACGCAGGACCATTTCTACAGCGTGGCCTAGATGGCAGTCAGGAACCTGTCCCCCACATCTAAGCACCCTGTGATCCAGCTGTGACCACAGGGAAGCTGTCCGCCTCTCCAGGCCTCAGTTTCCCCAATCTGTTAGTGATGTACCCCAGCCCTCCCAAGCCCTGGGAAGGTTCCTAACCGGGTCTTCGCAGGAATGTCGCTCTGCTTGATGCTTTCAACGGCTGCCCGGGCCTTGTCCTCCAGGGTGTTACCGAACTCCTTCAGTTTTTCCGGGATGCGCCCCAAAGTGCTGGAGATTTCTGGGGCCGCCTGGGTGGGGGCTGGGCCTGCCCAGAAGATGGGCAGCGGTACAAAAATTTCAGTATTGGGAGCCCTTAGGATGAGATTCCAGGGGTGGGAAAGGAGATCCTTGAAAGTGATTCTTGGAGGTCACGGTGTTAGACTCGGAGGCGGGGTGCGGGGAGAGGGTACTAAAACGACCAGATGGAGCTCAAGCTGCTGGGAATTAGCTTACTCTCAGCACTGCTTCACCCCTCCCCTTTCCAGGCTGCAAAAGCAGGACAGCCAATCCTGGAGGGGCGAGTCAATACATCATCGGTTGCTAGGGCTTCCCACGGCAGATTAGCCACCCGCGGGACCGCCCCCTTAGAGAGCCCTCACCCACCTTGCGGGATTGGGGGTGGGGTGATCGGTGAGAGATAGGAAAACCAGGGCACAGAAGGGGCCCCAGAGCTCTCAAGGGTCCTCCAAGCTCGGACCCCAGACCCGTGGCCAGCTTCAAGCTTCCGAGTCTCAAACTCCCAGATTCTCCTATCCCACTTTTACCTTCCAAAACCATCGCCAGAACCACCACCAAAACTGGGAGCGACAGGAAGAGCCTCATGGCTGGGGGCCGGAGGGGCACTCTGGAAGCAGAAGCAGGGGTGGGAGTGATCAGTGACACCCCTCCTTCCTACCCGGAGTTCCTTCCAAACCCCCTTTCTAGTGCTCTTGGAGGGGCATCCCTCCCCGGCATTGAGCACCAACCTGGATCAGTCGCGGGACAGCACGGTGGGAGGTCCTGGCCCGGCCCAGGCCTTTATCGGGCTGGGGAGGGGGCGGGGCAAATTAATCCCTCCCCTTAAGCCTCAGGCAGATGGCCTTCGCCCTGTGCCCACCCACCTTTTCCTCTTCCCCGCCTGGCTGGTGCGTGGGTCAGGTGGGCCTACGCACATCCCTTAGGCCTAAAGCCTCTTGCTGTTCAACACCTGCACCTCCAAATCTCCCTGACTTGGTGGATCTCAGCGTGCCATAGTCCCTTCCCCACATGGGGGCACTGCCTTTAATCTCTCGCCGTGGCCATCTTCTCTAGGGGGTCTCTCCTGCTGAACACCCTTCTCCCGGCCTGGGGAGTGGGGGCGGGGGGGTGTCTCTCAGTCACTTAGTCACTCTGTAACTCAATTCACTGCAACTCCTCAGGCCTCCTCTTCCACCCCCTCTTCCCTTCTTAGCAAGCCTCTTCAGCACAAGCAAGCAACTCTTCCTCCAAGACTCTAGGGTCACCCCATCTGCCCCCACATTCCCAGTCCCTTGCCACCTCCAGTCTCACTTTCAGACCAGCCCTCAAGCCCCCCCACCTCCCTGCATCTGGGAGCATCCCAGGCCTCCATGGTTGTGCTCTGGGGTCTTTATTCCACAGCCCGATCTCTCTTTGGGGAAGAGGTCCTTTCAGCCTGTCTGAACTGCAAAAGCTCAGCTGCAAAGATCCCAGTGTGTGCGCCTCCATCCATTCCACCAGGCCCCTCTTTGCCCTCTGCTTTCCCACTCTGGAAGCTTCCGGGCCCCCTGGTAAACACTCCATTTGTCCTTACCCCTTTGGGCCCTTCCTGGCACTAGGCGGTCCCCCCTCCCCCCGTCTCTCCTCCCACCACATCCGTCCCTCAGGGCTGGAGTCCAATGGTTCCCCTCTTCTTCTGGCTGCCTTTGACCGCCAGTGATCCCTGGCAGCTGTAGGGAGGGCGGCCCTGGCCTCAGACTTGAGGTTGGCTGGCCTTGTGCCCCCACAACCACGTGTCAGCCTGGGGGTGGTGGGGGGGACCGTTGTGAAAGAGACGCACAGACATGACCCTGGCAGGATTGCGACAACCTCTTGGCCAGCTCAGTGCATCTAGTCCCTGTCAGCCCCCCAGCTGCCTTCCCAGACATCTGCTTCCCCTGCGAGCCTAGCATTCCCCAGACATCCACCCAAAGTTCTGCTCTCCTTCCTTCCTCACCCCACCGGAATAGAATAACAACTTTGCTTTTCCAGTCTCCTCCTTATTCCAGCTACAGGGTTTCCATTTACAGATGGGGAAACTGAGGCACAGCCAAACACAACCAATGGCTCAGCCAGGGGCTAAGGCGCTGGGCGGAGGGGGGGTGTCAGTTCTTTGTCCCTCCACTTTCCGGACTCCAGGCTGTCTCTCTGAATCTCTGCGGGCTTGTCATCCTCCGCCCCACAGCACTCCCTCTGTTCCCCCAAACTCCTTCTGCAGCCCTTGTGCCATCTCTAGACCTGACTGCTATCTTCATCCAGGAGAATTCAAGATTCAGCTCTTCAAGGGGGAGATGTGGCTGAGGCCAGCCCCGGCTATTGACATCTGTGGCTCAGAGGGCTTGGCCCCAGCTCCGGGGCACACAGTGAATCACTAGCACGCTTGGCTGGGACTAGGCCCCCTGCCTCCGAGCCCACTGACCCTTCTCCTCCTCACCCAGGCTGGGTGAGGAGGAGTCATCTGGGGTGGGGGAGGGGTGCCTGCCTCCGCAAGGGCACCCAGCCTCCGCAAGGGCACCCAGCCTGGGTGAGGAGGAGTCATCTGGGGGGTTGAGTCATCTGGGGGTGGGGAGGGGTGCCTGCCTCCGCAAGGGCACTCAGGGCAGCCAGCCCCGTAGGAACCACACGGGAGAGCGCAGGCTGGGCCTGGGAGTTACAGGTTCAAGCCCTGGCCTGTCCCCTGGGCTGGGAACCCTGCTCCCTCCTCTGAGAACTGAGGGGGTGGGAGAGAATGCCAGGGGGCAGCTCCAGGCTCCAGTCCTCACTGCTCCCGAGTGTCAACCAACTGGCTCCCAGCCGTGGACCCCAGGCCTCGGGGGTGGGGTGGGGTGGGGGGTGGGCAGCTGCCTTCTCTCCAGCCAGGATCCAGAACCCAGTAGGCTTGTTGGGCTAGACAAGAGGTCAGCAGCCCAGCTGGAGGACACAGGGAAGGAGGATGAGGGCAGGGGGCCGGGAAGCACGGCTCCGATGAAGACACCTGTTAACCCAGAGGGAACGCCAAAGGCAGAGAGGGCGCAAGAGACGACCGAACAGGTGGAGAGGACAAACCCAGCTGGGGCAAGAAGGGAAACAAGAAACAGGCGAAGCCGCGGAGGTGGGGCAAGAAACTGGAGGAGAAAGAGATAAAAGATAGAGGTGGGGGAAAGCAGGAAGCTAAAAACTGAAGCCTCTCTGCCAAGAGCAGGCCAGGAGGCAGAATCAGATAAGACAGGAGAGCAACAATAAGGGATTCATCCTAACGGCAGGGGTGTCGGGGCTTCAGAGTCCTGACTCCACCGAGCAGGTATCCCGCCGCTGAGCAAGCCCAGGCTCTGAGAGGCTGCTTCCCACCCTCACTCCCGACCCCTGACCCCAGTAGTCAGGGGTGACCACAGGATTTACCCCAGGGGTGGATCTGATCCCAAACCAGAAGGGACAGGAGGGTAGAGGAGAGTGAGCACTGCTGAGCGGAGACAGAGCAAAAAGGGAGACTCTGAAAGGGACAGAAGGAAGCGAACACTGAGATCAGAAAAGACAAAGAGACGCACAAGCAGAGAGGACAGGACAGAGCTGTGTGGCCAGTGTGGGGAAGGAGAGAGAAACCGAGGCACGAGCCGGGAGAAATCACACACGGAGGCCCAGCGGCTGCTGTGGAGCTTGGTGAATCTTTATTAAGCTAGGGCCCTCCAGGTTGGGGCCGGGACAGCGCCTCCTGGAGGCTGGGGTGGGGGGAGGCAGGGGGCACGGGCAGGGGCGGGGCCCACCAGGCGGCGCGCGCCGGGCACTCATTTGGTCTCCACGGGTGCGGTGGTGGGGCTGGCGCCCACGGCCGCCTGCACCTTCTCCACCAGCCCGGCCCACTGGCGCTGCATGTCTTCCACCAGGGGCTCGAACCAGCTCTTGAGGCGGGCCTGGAAGGCCTCGGCCTGCTGGCGCATCTGGTTGGCCTGCTCCTCCATCTTGGCCTGCACCTCCTCCATCTGCGCGCGCACCTCGTCCAGGTGGCTGCGCGCGCGGCTGCCCACCTCCTCCAGCTGCCCGCGCAGCTGCTGGCCCAGGGCGTCGACGCGCTCGCGCAGCGGCTGCGGGGCCAGGTTGGCGTGGCGCGTGCGCGCCTGCTCCAGCAGCGGCCAGAGGCGCTCGCGGATGGAGCTGACGCTGCGCTCGGCGCCCTCGCGCACCCCGGCCCGGTACACGGCCAGGCGCTTCTGCAGGTCCTCGGCGTCCCGCAGCACCCGCTTGCGCAGCTTGCGCATGTGCGAGGCGAAGCGCGCCCGCAGCTCCTCGGTGCTCTGGCCCAGCATGGCCTGCACCTCGCTGCGGTACTGCGTCAGGCGGGCGCGCACGTCCTCCATGTCCGAGCGCAGCCGGGCCTGCGCCGCCTGCAGCTCCTTGGCCACGCGGGCCTGCGTCTCCGAGGCCATGGGGCCCAGCTGCTCCTCCAGCTCCGCCCTGTAGGCCTTGATCTCCTTCATGGTCTCCTCCATCAGCGTCCTGGGGGCCGAGAGAGGGGGGCGGGAGCGTGTGTGCGCGCCGCACGCCGGGAGAGAGAAGCGGGGCGAAAAACCCTGGGGGTGGGGGGGGCAAGGTGGGGACAGGGACGGGCAGAAGCAGAGATGCAAGGGAAGGGTGCGAGGGACTGAGCTAGCCTGATGGACGGGCGGCGGCCAGAGGCAGGAAGAGCGGAGAAAGAGAGCGGTCCAGCAAGCCAGGAGCTCGCCATGGCAAGAGGAAGCAAGACATGACCAGAGATGCCGAAGAGTTGGTGACAGGGCCACCGGCAGAGGTCGGGGGTCCAGAAGGCACTGCCCGCCGGGGAGTGGCAGGGGCACTCACGTCAGTTCCTGGGTGACCTGGTTGCTGAGCATGTCCTCCTGCACCTGGTCAGACAGCGTCTGCACCCAGCGCAGGTAATCCCAGAAGCGGGCCAGCGCCAGCTCCCAGGGCTGGCCAGCCTGCCACCCGGCCTCGGCCTCCACCTCCTGCTCCAGCTCGGGCTCCAGCTCGGGCTCCAGCTCGGGCTCCGGCTTCCCCTGGAGCGGCGACTCCGGCTCCACATCGGCCCAGCATCCTGCACAGAGCAAGTTCACGGCAGTCACCCCACCAGGCACACAGTACCTGGTTCGCAGCAGGTGCTCCGTAAATGCTCTTGCGCTTCTTTAGAGCACTGGCGGCGGGGGGGGGGGGGGGGGGGGTTGTCACCTGACAGGCATATACTGAGTGTCTGTGTCTGCTCCATGCAGGGCCACGCTGTGGTGGTGAACAGAACTAGTCACAGCGGACACTAATCTAGTGCTGTCTGCCTGCCTGACAACTATGCGTTAGGAACTCTTCCAACTCTCGTTTTAAGGGTGGGGAAACTGAGGCCCAGAGAGACTAAAACAGCCGCTCAGAGCCCGTGGATGTGAGGCCTCACACCTGGGCACCCCCCTCAAGGGGGAGACAGACCAGCAGAAGGAGGGACCCAGGGATGAAAGGGGGGCAGGGGAGGCCAGGTGAGGACGGGAGGGGAAGGGACAGGGAACCTGAGCAAGCCCCGCCCACATACCTGCCAGGAGCGCGACCACCAGCGCAGCCCACAGAACCTTCATCTTGCGACCTGCGATCGGTCAGGTTGAGTGAGAAATGTCAATCAGCCCCCAGTGGGCACTCCTCCCACCCCCAGCCCCGCCCCACCCGTTCCGGGCCTTCCAAGTCTTGCCCGCGCCCCATCATCCGCATCAGCCGAATCCAATCACAAACATTTCACCAAGCGGTGCCTCCATTGTTTATCTAACTCCTTCATTGTCTCCTCCTATCTCCCCATCACCGGGTCGGCCTCCGCCGCCCAAATTCCATCCCCCTTTTCGAGGGTTCAAATTCCACTTCCCCTGCCCCGAGTTCCATGCGAGCCCCAACTGTGGCTTATAAATTCCGACCTCACATTCCCCGTTCTCCCTTCACGTTCTAAGCCCCAGCTTCACATCTAAACGTCATCTTCCACCTATTAGCTAACTTAATTCTCATTTAAAAGCCCTCCCCGAAAGAGGAGCGCTCTAGCGACCTGGCCGCCACCCCTGCGCCTCCAAACTAATGGAGATCCGAGGGGGCACCCAGGAGGTGTTCAATAAATAACAGTGACCATTCGTGGGCTCTTGATAGGGGCTCATCTGGTTCTTCCGACAGGTCCAGCTGCTCCCCCATCCCACCTTCCTTCCAGCCAAGACGGGATGCCCCTGCGGCCCACTCCTCCCCTAGGTCCGACCCCGGCTTCCGTCCTCATCCCCAGCTCCTGCTTCTGTCCTGACCCTGGCGTATGACAGTCACCTCGCCCCAGCCCGTCCCTCACAGAAGCCCGGAGCTGGTCTTCTGTGCCCTCAACTCTGTTTCTCACCGGCTCCTGGGGACCCTCCTCCTCGGTCTCCGCTTGGGCTGAGTAGGACTCCGGGATCCCAGACTCGTCCAATTATAATGTTCCCCCTGCCCCGCCCACTCCTGCCGGGCCGCGGCGAGCTGGGCCAGCCCCCAGTCACGAGGTGGGCTGTCCCCTTCCCCTTCACACAGCAGGCAGGGGGAAGGAGGTGGGGGTTGGAGGCCCTGTGATGCCCCCCCCTGCCCCCACGAAGGGAGGTGACATTTTTACCCAGTAACTCAGGCACCTTCCTCTGTTCTGGGGGGCTAGGCACGCCAGGGGAAGGAGCTGCCACTGCTCCCCAGCGCCCATTCCCCGCCTTTCTCTTTTCCTGTGGATGAATGAATAAAGTCTGGGGAGGGGACTGGGGGCCGGAATCCTGGGTCAGAGGAGAAGAGAGGGCTGGAGGCTTGGATTCCCCGGTTCTGAGGGGAGGTGGCTGGGGGCCCAGACTCCTGAGACTTAGGGAGAAGGGCACCGGAGGCCAAGACAGAGACTGGGTGGGAGGGGTGCGGACTGTGTAAACCTGGGTTTTAGTCCTCGCTCCCTCTTTGGCTGTGACCTGAGCCCCCCTCCCTGTTTGCAGATGCAGATCCAGCCCTTCTCCCTAACGGGGACATTGTTTAAGTCCCAGCCTTCACGGGGCTTGAAGCAGTCCTGGGCCCCGTTAGGACTGCGGACTCGGGAACAAAGGGTCTGCGTCCAAATGGGGGCTCTGCCAGCTCCATGACCTTGGACAAATGATCTAGCCTATCTGAACATGCTTACTTCTTGGCCCACAGGACCAGGAAAACGGTCGCACTTACACCACCGTTCGGTGATGCAAGCTGCTGTGTACGAAGTCCCGAGCGCCGTCCCTGGCACGACCTGCTCGGATTGGCCCCAGCGAGCACCAGCACCTTCCGAGCAGCCAGCTCGCAAGTCCCCGCTGTCCCACAGAGAAGCCCAGGTTCCACTGAGGTGGGGGAGGCCACACGGGAAAGGCGGGCTGGGCCTCCTCCCAGGAAGGCGACCCCAGGGCTAGCCAGGTCCAGGCCTCTTGACTTTGGCGTCCGAAGGCGCCGGTAAGGAAGGAGTGGGGTGGCTTCTCCAGGTAATGGGGGGTCCTCTCTGCTCAACGGCCTCCCTCCCCAAACTGTGTGTGTTCCCGCCAGACAAGGTTTCAGCTCCTGTCTGGAGAGGTCAGGGGTGTTGGGAGGGTACTGGAACCCCAGGTGGGCAAAACCCACACCTCGACCTCCTCCCCGCCTATGTGAGCCAAGGAGCCGTCTGTGGCCAGACCGGAGTCGGCCTCCAGCCCCTCCCCTGAGGCCCAGAAGTCCAGAAGCCCTTTGCCCGCTCAGGCAGAGTTGACTCTGAAGTCTTTCCAGGTGCTGGAATCCCTGCGAGCCTTCTGAAGGCTCTGGCCTTCCTGTCCCGAAGTCCTAAGATGTCCCCTGCCCCTTTCGGAACCTGAAGTCCCAGCTTGTGCCCCAATCCCTGCACAGACACATCACCCCTGCTGCTGCAGTCAGCAGGGGGAATCTTCTGGCAGCCTCTCAGGCCGGGTCAGGCCAAGCTGGGGTGTGACCGAAAGACCCAGCCCTGCTGGTGAGGGAGAGCCTGTGATGTCCCAGCAGAAGTCACACAAGTCGCAGGGAGGATGTGTGATCTCAGGCCAGGCCGGACTCCCGGGCAGTAGGTCAGCCTTCCCGGCTCCGCCCTGCAGCGCCCCCTGCTGGCCCCCGTGAGGTCCGTCTGGATGCACTGGGCAAAAGGGGCGACACACGGACCAAGAGACACCGCCCAGTTCACTTTTGTTCACGTATATTTTTTGTCGGTTTTTTTTTTTTTTTCTGTAAAATGTCCTGGTTCTTCCATAACTTATAAACATGATTTATACTGAGGGATGGGTGGGAAAGTGGGCGGGGGCAGACTGACTGGGGATGGGGAAGCTCCTCTTCTTCCTGCCCCCTCAGGGCCGGGCCCAGGGCCCTTTGGGGGGACTCGGATACCCCAACACCTCCCTGAGGTTGTCTGGCCGCCTCTGCCCCTGGTGCTCAGAATCTGGCGTGCCCCTCGATTCTGGAATTCCTCCCGGGACTCCAGGCCCACTAGGCACCCTGCCCCTAGTGCTCTGAATCCTGAAGCGCCCGTGGTTCCAGAATCCCCCCCTCAGCTGCTCGGGTGATGGGTCCCCTCCTTTCCACTGCCCCCCTGACCCCCAAGGAGGGAGGGAAGGGAGGGGGAGGAGGGCTCAGGTCTCCCCTCCGTGGCAGGGGGAGGGGGAGGGGGGATCTGGAGGAGGAAGGGTGGAAGGCGGGGGCCAGGAGGGGCTCAGCCAATGGTGAGGCCAAAGCCGCACTGGAACTTGTTCTTTCGGTGATTCAGGAAGGCCCCAAGGGCCAATGTCAGGGGCAGAGGTGGGAGCTTCTTCTCCAGTGTGGCGCCCACGATCCAGTTGCTGTCCACGGAGCCTGCAGGGAAACAGCTGTGTTGCGAGCCAACTTCCGACCCCGTCCCCGTGGAGTCACACTCCAGGCCACCTCAGATAGCCACCAGCCAAACTGCCGGCTTCTAGACCTCTGACCACACCTGGAAACCTCTTCCCGAACCCCAAGTTCTCCAGTCCTCGGAGCAACTGGCTTAGTTGTCCTCTCCCTCCCCAACCCCTGCTTGATGACCCCTCCCCTCTGGAAGCCCTTGGCCACACCAATTCCACAACCCCCCCCCCATCCTGACCACTCCAGGTCTTCACTCTCTAGGGATGGGTCTGTCACACCCCCAACCTCCACCGTCTGCTTTGGCCTACACACCCACTCAGGGCCGAGTCACCTGATGCCTACTTGTTTCCAAGCAGGGAAACACGCTTGTACCTTTGAAGAGGAGGTTGGCCTTGGGCAGGTCCAGCTGGTACCCGAAGGAGACGCTGGTGTCCTGCATCCTCGTGCTGGCCTCGAACTCCACACCCACCTGCAGCTGGAGGGGCCGGGGCGATGCGCAAGGGTCAGCTTCCCAGGCCGGGCTCCTGGGCACACCAGACCCTGGTCCCCCAGGCCCGCAAAGCCCGCCCTCGCAGCAGGTCCCCGGCCCAGGTCACCTGGTCGCTGGCTTTGTGATAGTAGGTGGCATGCATGCCTGCCTGGCCCAACGTTACTGTCGCCAACCAGTTGTTCACTGTAAGAGAGCGCGGTGGGGGTGGGGTGCAGATTACCAAGGGGGCCAGGACCCTGGACCCCGCCCCCTACCCTACCCCCAGGCCCCGGGCTCACATGTGTACTTCCCAGCTAGAGACATGACAGTGCCTTCCTCCCCAGGCCGCCGGTGGTAGACAAGCTCCCCACCCAGGGCCAGACACGGCGTGATGCTCTGGAGGTAGTGGGCCACGAGGATTCCTGTGGGCCAGATTTGGAGGGGGGGGGGGTGTCACCTTGGCTTGGTGTGGGTCTGTTTCTGCCGGGCCCACCTCCTGCTCCAGGCAGCCTTCCAGGTGTGCCCCTGCTGGAGGCTCAGGGCCCACCCCTCAGGTCTCCCAGGCCCCGTGAGGCGGGCATTCATTTGCCACCACTTGGGAGTCCACGGAGGCTAAGGGAGTGATTCACTGACCCGCAGTGACAAGATTATGTCAGGGGCAGAATCTGGGCTTCTCCACCTCTCTGGCCTGGGTTCTGAACCCTTCCGCCTCTGGGGGCCAGACAGCCTGGGTTCAAATCCCAGCCCCACCACTCGTGGAGTAACAGCGGGCCACTGGGGTCACTTCTCTGTGAGCAAGACTACCTCTTGAGGCGGCCCTAAAGTCTCAAGGAGCGAATGAGGTGTGGTGCAGTGGCCGGGCCTCAGTGATCGCTAGGACCGGCCACGCCAAGGCCTACAGCTTGCCCTCCCTGCCCCTTGGCAGTGGGGTCGGCCCCGAGGCCCCTGGGCGTGGCTAACAGGCGACTGTGCGCCTGCTGGGCTGGATTCCTGGAGCCCAGGGACTGACGCATTCATGCCTGTCTTTGGAGCCGAGAGTAGATACCACGAACGTGATCTACGGGAGAACCGGGGAGGAAGAGAGTCGGAGACGCAGAGGGAGTGACAGTGAAGGAGAAAACAAGACACTTAACGTGGAGAAGTGGAAACAGAATCAGAGAGGGAGGAAGAGAGGGCCGAAGATTCCCAGGGGAGACTAAGAGGACACGGTCGGGCTGAAGTCACGAGCCAGCGAGGAAGAGGAGGATGGAGGAAAGGGGAAGGCAGGGCAGGGACGCAGAGGGACCTGGGGAGAGCGGAGAGCACATGTGTGAGGGGCGGGGGGAGAGCCAGGACACTGGGCCAGGGACAGGACGGAGCAGGAATGAGCGTGCAGGGTCAGAGGCCTCTCCCACTCCAGATGGGGGCTACCAGTGGGGCCGGGGAGGCCGAGGGTTCAGGGTCCCGGCTCCGGTGCTGTGTCATGGTCAGGGGCTGGCTGACCTAACCCCTCTGGGCTTCTGTGAGCCTCGGTGTGCATTCCTTCACCGCGAGAGCAGGAGACTTGGGTCACCGCCTGCAGCCAGCAGTCGTACACCCTGGGCCAGGCTTGTCCCCTCACTCGATGTGGGGGAAATGTGGCCCCTGAGGGAAGAGTAACTGTCTGTGCTCAGAGACAGACTGGGACTTCAACTCAGAGTCTCCGGCCTCTCAGCTCTGGCACCCACTGGGACTTGGGGTGGGGGACCCCCGAACATCCCTCCCACCTCCTGGCCTGCCTCGCCCTCTCCAATTTCACCTGCAGCACAGAGGGATCCTGTTCACGCACACACCTAACCCCGTTCTCCTGCTCAGAACTTGCCATGGCTCCCCAGTGCCCAGGAGACCCAGCTGCAGTGTCCTACATGGCTGGGCCCCAGCTTCAAAATCGAGCCCCTTCCTCTTTCCAGGACACAGCCGTGTCCCTCTAGGCAATGAACACAAGCAGCCCTCTCTTCCCTGTGCATGCACTGTCCCTCCTGCCCGGTGTGCCCTCTCCCCTGCTGAGTCTGGCCGACTACATATTCTCACCTGTTTCCTGAATTTGGCGACTTCTCTCTAGCATGCCCCGATTGCAGCCACGGTCACCATGGGACCAGGGCAGTCACCCTGCTCTGCTTTCACCTTCCCCCTGCCCTGCAGCCTATGCAGAGAGAGGCCACTGGAAGTCTGAGAACTGGGGTCAGAACGTGCTCTACACTGCCTGTCCCTCGTTTCCACAGCTCGGCCCGTTCTCCCCGCTCCCCAAGCCCGTTTCCTGGGCCTCTTCCCCCGGAGGGCTGCCCTGCTCGCAGCTCCTCATAGATCTCCTGAACCCAGGCAGTCCCTCCTGCATGTGTCCACAGCCGGCCCCCCCTCGCCCCCCAAGGCCCGTGGGCTCCCCTGTGGGTTCTCAAGCGGGGGCCATTCTGCAGCACGCGGGGTGGCCGGGAAGAACCTCGTGATCCCGAAACCCCGCAAGAAGGAAAGAAAGCGAGTGAGGTCTGTGAGCAGGGAGGTGGCCTCGGGCAACCGACAAAGCCAGGCAACCCAGCAAAGTCGCACCTCCAGATCCACTTCCCAAGCCTGTTGGGCAGGGAGCGGGAGGCGGAGACGGGGCAGCAGGGAGGTTTGGGCCGCCTCCCCCTGGCCTGCTCGCCTGGGACCCACACCAGGAGTCCTTGGAGAAATCAGCCGGGGCAGGAACGGCAGACACCCCAGGGCGGATGCTCAGGTAAGGGCAGCACCCAAAGGGGGGCGTAGTTCTGGGACCCAGCCAGACAGGATGTCTTTCTGCTCTCCACGCCCTGCGCTCCATGGGCCTTAGGAGCACTGCCCTCCTACCCCCTTCAACTGAACACCACCATCTTAGAGACGCTGTCCCCCCCGCTTTAGGTGAGATGGGGGTGTGGGGGGGGGGGGAGGGGGGCCGTAGTTATAAGCTCTCACTAAGCAACCGGGACTTTTCCCGAGTAGGATTTTTCACAATAGTACTGAAGTCACTGTGTGATTGTTTGTTTAAAAGCCAATGTCCCGGGGCGCCTGGGTGGCTCAGTCAGTTACACATCTGCTTTGGCTCAGGTCACGATCCCAGGGTCCTGGGATCAAGCCCCACGTTGGGCTCCCTGCTCAGTGGGGAGTCTGCTTCTCCCTCTGCCCCTCCCCCCTGCGCGTGCTGTTTCTCAAATAAATCAATCTTAAAAATAAATAAATAAAAAAACCGTGACTTATGTGGCACCCGGTTGGCTCAATCAGTTAAGTGTCCAACTCCTGATTTTGAATCCAGTCATGATCTCAGGGTCCTGGGATTGAGCCCCATGTCAGGCTCCCTGTTCAGCGGGGAGTCTGCTTCTCCCTCTCCCTCTGCTCCTCCCCTCAATTCTCTCTTTCAAAAAATAAATAAAACTGAAGCAAAAAATAAAATAAAATCGTATGCCCCGGCCCCCACTGGGCTGGGCACCCCGTGAGGGGAGGAAGGAGCTGTCTCAATCACTGCTGGGTCCTGGCACCACCCTGCCAAGGGCTGGGCACATGCTAGGTTCGCAGGAGGCTCCTGAGATGAGGCCGAGGCCACGAGGAGGGAACCCAGAAGGAATACAGGCCCTTGAGTTGGGCCATGATTCACATTCCAGCTTCTCGGTTTCCCGGCTGTGTGAACCCGGGCGCCCGATTCCACCCCTGGGCCTCCTTTTCCTCACCTGTGAGATGGGGGCCGGAAAGCCAGGGACACCCCCTGCCCGCTGCAGGACACGGCGCTCCAACACAGTGAGACCCCCAACCCCGCGCCTGGTCTTCCACTGGGAGCCCAAGACGGACTCCCACTCTGGATCCGTCACCCAGAGGGGGATGCCGTTTTTGTGCCCTCGTGACAGATGCTATCACCAGCGTCATTCGAGGGAACGGAAAGAACGAAGAGACGAAGGGTGCCCCCGGGCCTCAGGCACCAGGTAAGAGGGACCCGGACGCCAGTGCCGGGAAGCATGGGAAGCACAGAAGCGGCCAGCGAGTGCGTGCGTGCGGGGAGCCGTGCCCGGGTGCCATCGAGAAGAGCGTGGATTCCGGAGTCTGACCCGCTGTGCATCCTTGGCAGGCGCTTCCCCTCTCTGGGTCTCGGCAAGAGGAGGATAATGGCAGCACCTACCTCCCGGGGCTGTTGAGAGAATCCAACAAGCCATTCTCCTCACTGCTCTATTCCCAGTGCCTAGAATGGCTGAAGGAAAGGACACGCATCACACGCCTAGGGCCTGACCGAGGGCAAGAAGCACCACACGGGACATGCCACTACCATCACTCGCTCCCTTGTCCGGGGTTTTCTCAGTGCCTACTCTGTTCCCGGCACGGTTCCCGGCACGGTTCCAGGTGCTCGGCGCACAGTGGCAAGTGAGACAAGCAAGTTCCTGCCCCGGAAGGGCTGCCACCCCAGCGTGAGAGGTAGGGGATCCCCAGGGGAAGCACTGCAAAGCTCCGGGCACGATGTGGCGCTAAGCGCACACGGCTTTCCTCACAGAAGGTCTTCCTGTGAGGGCAAGCTGTGCCCTGGAACTACTCGTTCAGCCACGTCAAGACCGGAGAGAAGAGCTCCAAGCAGTAGGGACAGCATGTGAAAAGGTCATGGGATAGAAAGAATGCAGCCGTTCCAGAAAGTCTCAGAAAAGCTCATGTGGCCCAATTGCAGGGAGCACATGAGCAGAGGGGGGCAATGACGTCGGGTCTGCAAGGAACATGACATGTTTCTTCCTGAGGTTCCTCATGCCTCCGCGGGACCCGTGGGTGCAGCCTCGCCTAGGAGGCCCCTCCCTCTCTCCTCTCCCATTTCAGCTGCCCCCCTCCTCCCTGCCCGGGGAGCCCCTTCTCTTCCTTGGGGAGCTCAGAGGCCATACCTCCTCCGAGGAGGCTCCCTAGCCTCCAGCAGGCAGAACTGAGAGCTCTCCCCAGGATTCAGGCTTCCTGCCTTCACAGAGCCACTCAATGCCCAAGAGCCGGCTCTCCAAGACTGAGCAAATGGCGGGGCGCCTGGGTGTCTCAGTTGGTTAAGCGACTGCCTTCGGCTCAGGTCATGATCCGGGGAGTCCCTGGATCGAGTCCCGCATCGGGCTCCCTGCTCGGCAGGGAGTCTGCTTCTCCCTCTGACCCTCCCCCTCTCATGTACTCGCTCTCTCTCATTCTCTCTCTCAAATAAATAAAATCTTAAAAAAAAAAAAAAAAAAAAGACTGAGCAAATGGCAGCAGGAACCCACACTCCCATCCTTCGGGTCGTTCAAGCCCAAACCTACGGAGTCATCCCGCTCCTCCTGCTCGCCTCCCACACCCAATCCACCGGCTAACCCAGTGCGCTCCACTTTCAAAGCACATCGGGCCTGACCACTCCTCACTCCTCATAGTCTGCTCTCTGCTGGGCAGCACGGCGGGTCCTGTTAGAAGCTAAATCAGCTCCTGTCCCTCTCAGGCTCGCAACCCTTGGTGAGGCCCCTGACTCATTCAGAGTGAAGGTTGAAGTCCTACAAAGCCTCAGCTGATTTGGGCCCTTTACCCCTGTGACTTCCAACTCTCCCTCTTTCCCTACCCATTACAACCACCCCCTCCTGGCGTTCCAGTAAAGTGTCCTGCCTCAGGGCCTTTGCGCTTGCTGTTGCCTCGGCCGAAGAGCTCTTTCCCCACAAATCCGCTTGGCACCTTCCCTCAAATCCTTGATCTTTAATCAAATATTACCTATCTAAGGAGGCTTTCTCTGAGGACACCACCCCACACCCCTCCCAAGGACCTAATCTTTCCCAGCCCCCCCTCACCTGACTTTTTTTTTTTTAAGTGCTTGTGTCCAGGTCCTCTGGAATGGAAGCTCCCAGAGGACAAAGTGAATTCTCCTTGTTTGCCGCACCTTATCCTTGGTGACTGGAATGTACACGGTACACGCCCAAGCAACACTCACGCTGAATGTAAAGTGATCAAAGAAACACCCAGAGACAGAGCAAAAAAAAAAAAAAAAGGGGGAACCAAGAAGAGTCTAGACGTACAGGCACAAGTCAGGCGGCCCCTGTCTACACCAACCCAAACAGGAACTTTCCTGGTCAGCTTCTGTCTCAGACTCAGACTACCTGCCCGAACTGCACGTGGACCCACCCACCCTGGGATCTCTGCACCGAAACCACCCCAGAGCCCCACAAGTAACAGAAGCAGCCCACATTCCCCTGGGACCTGTTACGGGCCCCACACCTCTTGAAGTTTCTCACACAAAACAACGTAAATGACCTCTTCAGCAGCCCCGTGAGGGAGCCCAATGTTACAGACGAGGAAACTGAGGCCCACGGGGGTGAGGGAACTTGCCCACAGCTGCAGTGAAGCCAGGGACAGAGCAGGGGGTTGGAACCTACTTGCCTACACCGCATGCTATGTTGTGGGTGTTTCCAAAGTCACTCCTGCCCCCGACCATTTCTAGATGGTAGAAAAGGAGGTCCGGAGAAGGGAATGGATTGCCGGGAAAGCTGCAACTGAGATTGAACTGCCCTCCAGGCCCGTGGCTCTTACCTGAACCCACCAGGACGTCTGGGTTCCCCAGGGTGACGGCTGCTGTGAAGTCAGAACCCCGGTACTCCCCGTCCACCTGCCAGTTCACGAACTTGGACTGCTGGGTCTGTAGGGGGGAGGGACAGTGTAGAGGGCAGCCGGGTGCTCAGGGTGGCTCGGGGAGCAGCTGACGTGGCTCCTACTCACCTGGATGGCCATCTTGGACCGGAGGCCAGGGCCCAGCTGGTGAATGACCTGAGCATTGAGGCTGCCACTGTTGTCCATGTCACCCACCAGCACGGGGAATGCCTGTGGCGCAGAGGGCAAGGTCAGAGGTCAGAGGTTTAGCATTATAGAAATACAAGCGTGGTGAGCCTAGGTGAGAAGCCTAGCATCAGAAAACCTCGGACTGAGGTCCCCTCCTCCAGGAAGCCCTCCCTGACCACCTAGGCTGAGTCAGGTGCCCCTCTGGGCTCCTCCTCCCCCCGCCCCCCCGCCTCCCCGCATTTCAGTCCTGCCTACCCTGGACAGTCACTCTCTGGGGACAGGTCCGTTCCCTTTCTCTACTAGACTGTGAACCCCAGGGCCGTTTCAGTCACTGCTCTGTCCCCAACACTGCCCAGCACAGGGCTGGGCACAGAATGCAGTACAATGGTTTGTGGAATAAAGGAATGTCCTGAATGGCAATAGTTGGTATAAGCAGAGACGTAATTCAGTCCCTCAGCTCCACCTGTGTTCTGCCCAGCCTCCTTCCAGGCCTCCAGTTTCACCCCCATTCCCTTAACGCAACCTCTGCATGGCAGCCCAAGGGAGGGTCCTAGAGTGTCAATCTGACCATGTCTTTCCCCGTCCAAATCTTTCTGTGGCTCTTCACTGCCCCCTAGGGAAAGTCCAAATGCCCTGTGTGGCATTCAAAAGCCCTGCTTTCTCTGGGTCATCACTGTCTGGTGACCTCGGCCCTGACCCAGCACAGGGCTGGGCAGGGAGCAGGGCTTCAGGATGAAGGAGTGACCATGTTCCAAAGCACCTCGGAGAGACAGTCCCCACCTCCCAGCACCCTCAGCAGCCCAGCCCTCCTAATATTAACAGAGCCTTCTCTGCCTGGTGCTTGGCTACATATTGGTTAGAAGAAAGATACAATGAACAAAAGACAAAAGGAACCTCACCTCTGTGGGACTCAGCTGCTTTGTTCCCACGTACGTGACCCCGAAGTGGTAGTTGGACTCCCCAATTGTGCTGAGGGCTACTGTGTGGTTTACCTGGGAGAGGAGGGAAGGCTGTGGGGATGAGTCTGTGGGCCACCCGCAACAGACCCAGCTGAACCCGCCCCCAGCAAAGCTCCCTAAAAGCCTGGGATGCGGGTACTTGCCAACCTGGCTTCCCCACCGTGGAGAAAAAGACAGGCAGCTCTGGGTGGGGCAGGGGATGAAGACTGGGAGGTTGAGCCTGACTAGATTAGACACTCAGAGAAAAGATAAGCTGGAGACGAGGCTACATACCCGGTACTTCACTCCTGCCTGGATGTGAAAGGTGGAGGGGCATCCCCGGGTTCTGGGTCCCTAAACACTTCCACTGGACCCAATGAGCAGTCAGACTGGCACTGTGTCTCTGAGTCTTTTCAGGTGCCCAGGAGCCTAGCCCTTTAGGGGGAGTGAGGGGGTTGTATGCGTAGGCGCAGGGAGATGGTTGGGATGACCTCTGGAGAGTAAGGGCACCAGGAAGGCTCACCTGGAAATGGTTACTCAACCCTTTGTTGACTGTGAGCTTGACACCTTCCATCTGAATGGGAAATAGCTCTGAAGAAGAGAAGCGCTGTCACTCTCCACACACATACACCCCTACGCCAACACGAGGACTCTCATCCCTTCCTTCCCTACGATGCCAGCTCTCCCTCCTCCAAGGACCCACAAGCAAAACATCACACAAAGCACCTCAACCAATAGAGACCGTCTCACCTAATACACGGGGCCAGGACCAGGGCCCTTCTTTGCCTGCACCCAAATCCCAGTGCCACCGCTTACTACCCATGTGACCCAAGGCAAGTCACTTTAACTATGTCAAACTTGTCACCTGTAAGATGTCATCTGTAAGCTCACCACGTGGAGACATTGCAAGGATTTAGTGAATTAACATATAGTGAACGCCAGAACAGTGCTCAGTAAGTCACCACCACTCTTACTATCTTAACTGTTCCAAGCCAAGATCCCGAAGCCTTGGGTTCCACCCCCACTGGACCCTGGCTGACACTGTGACCTTGGGCCTCAGTTTCCTTCCCGACCACATAAGAAGGCTGGCTTGGCTGATCCCCGGGGCTCCTCGAGGTCCCTAAGGCTTTCCTCTACCGCTCTGCCATTCCATCCTGAGGTTCCACCATGTGATCCCATCGTTCTATGCCCCAAGTCCAACGTTCCACCATTCGATCCCAACGTCAACTCCTAACGCTCTGTTAAATGTTTCCAATGGTCCGTGCCAATTCCCAAGGTCCTCTGAGTGCTCCCCCTCCCCCCGAGATGCGGGCCCTCACACCCCTGCCGGGTCCGTCGCCCCTCACCCTTGCATTTCCGGTGGCACTCCTCGAACGTGCCGGGGTTGGGCAGGCAGCCGCAGGCCCCATCGTCCGCGGTCCCTGCGGCGCTGCCTGCCGCAGCACCGGGGGTCCGTTCCGAACCTCGACCCGCGCCAGCCCCAGCGCCCAAACCGCCCCCGAGCGGCGGCAGCGTGAAGCCAGGAGGAGAGGGCGGTGGCGGCGGCAGTCCCACGAGGGCGGGCGCGGGAGGTGGCGGCGGCCCTGCGGGCGGCGAGCTAGCGGCCAAGACGTTCCCCATGGTCGCCTGCAAGGGGAAAGGTCAGAGGGCGAAGGTCAGGGCCCGCGCGCTCCGGCTCCAGTCCCAGCCAAACCCCGCTCTGCTCCGGGCCCCGGTTCTCACTGGCGGCAGCGCCCGCACCCGGCCTGGGCTCCGCTCCCACCCCGTGCGCCACGCGCAACCGAACCCGCTGCCGCCGCCGCCACCACCGTCGCCCCGCCCCGCCCCGCCGAGCCCATTGGTTCGGCGTGCCCTGGGATCCGCCCGCTAGCTTAAAGGCCTGGCCTTGCAATTGGAGTCATGGCTGGGAGTCCCACCCACCTCTTTGGGCCGTCCTTTTCTATTGGTTCCCACTCACAGGAAGGTCGAGACACACCCCCCCGCCTTTTCCATTGGCCCGCGGAGACCGCATCTATTGGCCCTCAACGCCGCGGGTTCCGTTGTTCGCCCGCCATTGGTCTGCGCTGCGCACTTTGAAACGCCCACTGACTCGTCGCCTCCGCCCCTCTCCAGAGGGCGCCCCCTCTTTCGACTCCGCCCCGCGGCGAAATTGCCACTGTAATTGGTCAGCCTTGGCCTTGAAGCATTCTGATTGGCTCTGGCGGGTACAGGAGACCGATCCTGGTGACGTAATCGGTCTGGTACGTTCATTGGCTAATGTGCCAGGGTCGAGGGACACGGGTAAAGGTGGGTTGCGCAGCAGAGGCTGCTAGGCAGCAAGGTCAGGCCTCTCGTCCCACCAGGCACCGCGGCAGAGGGGCAGTCCCCTAGTCCAGAGCCGGCGACCGAAAACCGGAAGTGCTGGCCCTTCCCACAGTACCTCGGGAGAATTCTAATCGGTTATCCGAACCCTGTCAGGCTTCTTCTTACCCACAATGCTCCTTAGCTATTCTAACGCGACAGTTGCCGTAGACCCACTCCTTTTGTTACCCATCATGCCTTCTGTTCCCCGCCCCCACTTGCGTCACTGCGGCTTCTATGGCCCATTCATTCTGCTCCCATTACCCAGCATGCCTCTGCCCCATTCATTTCATCTTCCTTTCCTGAACTACCCTTAGCCCATTTCTGCCTGTTCACTTCCGTCATCCTTCTGACGCTTCTTTAATTAACCATCATGTTTTGGGTCCATTACCCATCATGCCTGCCGGCCCTGTTTCTCTATTATCCCTCTGCCTTTGGCTCATTCATTCGGTTCTATTACCCACAATGCCCTGAGCTATTACGTTATTCGTAATTTTGCCTTTGGCCTATTCTTGCCATTTATCCTTTAAACCTGAGCCCCTCAAACTGAATTACTGCCATTTCTATCTTTGTTCCGTTTATTTCCATCCGTCACCCATTAGACTGCCGTTCCTTGTCATTAACCACCATGCGCTGGGCTCCTCCCCCTTTCCTTCCATTACCCATCATTATGTTTTTTGTTTAGGCATTTTGCTCATTATCCCCTAACTTAATTTTTTTATATCTTTGCCCCCCCCTTTTTTTTTGCCTGTAACCCATCTTGACTTCTAGCCTACTGATTTCCTTCAGCTCTACGCGCCCTATTTGTTTCCCATCATGTCCCACCCCCATCTCCTTCGCATCCCACAGAAAACACAAGTTGACGTCCGGTCAAAGTATAAACTCAGATTTTGTAGGAAATGCTGTATTACAAAAACAGTATTATATCCCCAGCCTCCAACATCCCCCCCCCCCCCCCCCCCCCCCCGCTGGGAGATGTTTGGGTCCCATCCCACTGGGCAGGAGTAAAAGGACTCAGTAGCTTCAAAGTAACAGCAAATTCTTCCAAGGCTGGGGCCGGAAAGGCACACTGCATGAGGCTTACCCCATCTAGTCCTGGGCTGGGGCTTAATTCCCTGTAGACAGGAATTGGGGTAGTGGGGGCTCAGGGAAGGGTCTGGACCCTGAGACTCCTGCCTGCAGGAGGGAGGAGATGGGGAAGCCTTGGGCTGGGGAATCCCTTTCCTCTTGTCTTTGGGGAACAGACAGGGTGGGGAGGGGTGAGTGGGGCTCTGCTGCCTGGAGGGCTCAGGTCTGAGCAGCAGGGTACCCCCAACACCTACCCCAGCAGAACTATTGGGATTTTACTGCCTGAGGACAACTCGGAGGTCTGGGATCTTCTCTGGGATTTTGGGGGAGTCCGGAGATGATGGGACATGAGAGGTATGATCTAAGGTCACAGTCTTAGGAGTCCTTGGGTCAGAGGTTGTGCAGGAACATACTCCCCCGCCCCCATGTGAGATAAGGTTACCAGGTTTCTGTTGTCATGGCCGGTTTCTCTGGGTCAGAGATCATGGATTAGAGATCATAGTGGAGCCACCAAGGCAGAAGTCACAGACGAGATGCATTTTTGTGTGTTAACTGACCGTGGCCTGGCCAGAGGTCAGGGGGCACTAGATCCCGGGCAGAGAGTGGAGGGATCAAAAAGTGAGAGGTGAGAGGCCAGGGCCATGGCAGCTCACACATACATGGCTCGGGACATGACAAAGCCTTTGCTCTGGTAGGAATCAGAGGGGCTGGAGTAGGACAGGGCATCATAGATGGGGTTGATCTTATCTAGATAGTCTTCCTCCTCCTCTTCCTCATCCTCTAAGTCCAGGGAAACCCCCTCCACAACAGGTGGCCCTGGAGGCACCAGGATGGGGGACCCCAGGCCCGTGGCCCCCAGGAGCAGGGGCCCCGAGCGCTCTTCCAAGGTGGGCAGCTCATGATATCGAGGCATATCCTGGGGGCAGGGAGGGAAAAAGAGCCCAAGGTCATCTCCTGTGCATTACACAGAATCCCAATCTGCCCCTTCACCCCCAAATCCTGACCATCTCCTTATGCCAAACCAGACCCGACCTCATCCCTTGTTGGCCTGGGTGGAAATTGCACTAGAGCAATGATATGGCTTGTCTCCAGCTCAAAGCCCAGAGCCTGTCAGTCCTGGGCCTCTCCTTTGTCTTTTGATCCCTGACCACAAGCCTTTCTCCATGAACCTTTGACTTCAATCTTGACCTCAACTACTTAACCTCAAGCCCTAAGCCCTAAAGAGCTCCTTGAACCTTGATTTGTCTCAACTTTAATATCTGACCCCTGACATTCAGTAGATCACGGAGGGGAATAACAATCAGTTTTGTCTCATCTCTGGGCACGGTATCTGGCAGATGTAGATGTTCAACCAATCTTCACTAAGTGACTTTAACCTCATGTCCTTTTGGACTTTTTCAACCACAATCTCCCCCACTGAATCCTAAACACATCTTGGTGCTCTGAGCTCGGACTAGAGATACAGCACTGGCCTTGAGTTGTGACCTTTAGTGTTTGACCTTTTATGTCAGGAACTGATCCCTGGCCCTTAAACCCAAACCCTAAACCCACCCCTGCCCTCCCCCACGTTCCCACCTGCTCAGCACACGAGACGCCAGCATCAAAGTAGGGGGTCTTGAGTGGGCTGTGCTCTGAGGCTCCAAGAGTGAAGAGCTGGGAGGGCTGAAGGGAAGGAAGAGGGGCAGGTCAGGACCCTCTCACAGCTGGCCTCTCCCCAGGAGTCCCCCCTCCTAGCCCCGGCCTCAGTGGGGAAAGGTAGGTGTGGAGGTGGGGGCAGTCTGAGCTCCAGGGGAAGTGCTTACCATCTCAGGCTCCTCCAGCTTCGCCTTGGGGGTTGGTGGCTTGTATGAGGGAGGCCCCTCCAGACTGTTGGGTAGGAGGTAGGTCAAGTGGAGTCTCAGACCCGAGAAGCCCTCCTATCCAGATGCTCTTCCCTCTGCCCCATCTCCCTTTCTGCTGTGCCGCGCCCCCACCGCCAGGCCCCCTTGCCCAGCTAACTCCTATTCATCCCATGAATTTCTCTTCTTCCAGGAAGCCTCCCTGATTCTCCAGGAGGATTAGGGACTCCTGATATATGGTTATATCTAGCTGTTCTTCCTTCTCGGGGCACTTACTGAGTTTGTATTTGAAACATTATTTCTGATATCATTCAATAACTATCCCACTATGAGCAATGTGAGGGAAAAATGAGATCTGTGTCCTCAGCAGTGTTCTCAGAACTCACTATGAGGAAGTCAGCAAGTATTTGTTTAAAAAATGAACAAGGGGCACTTGGGTGGTGCAGTCGGTTAAGCATCTGACTCTTGGTTTCAGCTCAAGTCGTGATCTCGGGGTCGTGGGATCAAGCCCTGTGTGGGGGTCTGTGCTTAGTGTGGAGTCTGCTTGGGATTCTCCCTCTCCCTCTGCCCCTCCTGCTCATTCTCTCTCTCTCTCAAATAAATAAATAAATCTTTGTAAAAAAAAAAAAAAGGATGAATAAATGAAAGGCTTTCCTGGCCTTCAAACTATGTTAAAATTCCTTTGTTATACATACCCACAGACCAGCGCATCCTGCATACATCATGATGAGTGTCTACTATGTCTCCAATCCCCAGCTCAGATGTCGCCTCCCCCAGGAAGCCCTCCCTGACCCACCAGGCTACATCAAGTGCCCCTCTGGCCTCTCACAGCTCCCTCAGCTTTTCTAGCCCATCTCTGCCACTCTCTAGGGATGGGTCTGTCTCCCAGGAGGGCAGGGCCAGGGCCATCTCAGGCACCACTAGCTCTCAGCACTGGGCTGGGCATAGGAGGTTGATAGCAAGTTGTTGGTTTAAATTGACCAGATGTTAAAGATAGTGGGTCAGAAACTTCCTTGTGCATCAGAATGACTCAGGGAGCTTGTTATAAGTACAGATTCCAAGCCCTTCTTGTAGAAGTTCTGATTCAGTAGGTTTGCTGTAAGCTCAGGAATCTGCATTCTTAACAAGTGTCCCTACCCCTGCCACACACACACACACACACACACACACAGAAACACAAACACACACATACACACTGGGTAGTGTTACTTCAGAGTCATTTTGCCCCCCATACGCTCACTTGATGGATGAGTTTCAGCAAGTGATTTCAGCTCTCTGGACCTGTTTCCTCTTTGATAAAATGGGTATCATTAGCTCCCTGTGAGAATTTCTGTTTCCATGATGCATTTATGTGTGTGAACACTTTAAAAATGTTTGTCTCATCATTGCATTCCTAACCTCTAGGGCTTGGCCCTGAGTAGGTACTTTCTGAATACTCGTTGCATCAGTGAACGGATATGAAACTTCATCAAGGTCACACATGTAAAATGCATTTCACCAAGCCTGGCACATTAAGTGCCCCACCCAGAGAAGTGTGGCTAGTTCCCCCCACAATATCTAGGCTCCTGTAAGAGATTTTAGCGGGGCACATGGCCACCCCGAGTAAGGACTACATTTCCCAGCTTCCCCTGAAGCTGGTACACCATGTGACCAGGTTCTGGCCAATGGGAAGTGAGGCCAAGTGACGGGTTCCCCTATAGGGCAGCTCACTGCCCTCTATTTGTTCCCCCCCAGCCCCCGCAGGAATGGGGGCTTTGAGGCCAGGACAGCTGTATCTGGTTGTCAAGTATGCAGACAGTGCTAGAAGTATGGGGAGCCATCTTGCAATTCGAGTGAAGGGAAAGTTGAGCAACAAGGTAGCAGGAGCCTGGGCTCTGATGGCTTCACAGAGCATAGCTATCATACCCACGCTTTACGGGAGACAGAAATAAACTCTCCTCTACACCCCACTTAAGTCAGTTATTTGGGGTCAGTCCCCCTACCCCCACCCCTCGGGCTCCCCGATGCCGGGACCCCTCCTCCACCCACTTCTTGGGGCCCATCACTCACTCGTCCTCCTCCTCTGCCCCCTGCAGCCTCTGCTCTTTCCGCTGCTGCCGGCAGATGAGGATGCCTGTGGCGACCACAGCGGTGGCAATGATGGCAGCAATGATGCCCCCAATGATGCCACCCGTGGCCCCCGCGCCTGCTGTGTTGGGGGTCTCTGCAAGAAGAGGGACAGTGTAAGGGGGTCTCCGGGAGGAAGCCACAGCTCCTTATTCCCTAAGTCATCACCCATCTGCCTACCTCCTCTCCCTAGTCCTTACTGAGGCTTTGTTGGTTGCCAGTGGCGAACAAAACATACAGAGGTCCCTGCTCCCATGGAACATCTGTTCTAGCTGTGCAGAGAGCGATCGAAGGTAAAAACACAGAGTGGGGAAGGTGGTAAGGAAGTGACAGAAGGGGGACCCCAAGGGTCGTCAGAGAGAGACTTACTATGGGGTGACATCTGAGCAAAGATCTGAAGGAGCGGAAGGGGGTGAGCCACGAGGAAATGAGAACATTCCAAGCAGAGGAAACAGCCAGTGCAAAAGCCCTGAGGAGGAAGCCTCCTGTTACTTTGAAGGACCAGCAAGGAAACCGTGGGGCCAGAGAAGAGGGGGAGAGGAGGGAAGGGAGGGGACGGGATGGAGCTAAGAGGCGCAGAAAAGTGGGTGTTATGGAATCGGGATCAGAACCCTTCATTCATCACAGGGAATGGAGTCATCCTGGACAGAGGGTGTGGCTCCTTCAACCTAACAGGAAAAGGAATTGAGAGAAGCTGTGGCCCCCTGGGCCTTTCGGTTGGAGCCCTTCTCCCTCCCTGATGTCACCTGTTTACTTGCCAATTTCCACAATACACTGGGAGCTCTAAGGGGCATGCCTGGCACACGGTTGGTGATGGCCAGATGTGCAAGGAGGGGCCCAGCGCCAGTGCTCAAGGACCTACCCCACGCCAGACTGTCCAAATCCCCGCCCCTGCCTGCTGGCGCTTCCCTCCCATTTTGGGGAGGAGGCATGGGGGACCCGAGGGGGGCGACGAGGAAACCGCACTTGTGCACAAGCCTCACCCACAGGCTCCACTCTCTGTCAGCCCTATTGCTCAGAGGAGGAGATACAGTTGCCCAGAGGAAGAATGTCTGGGTTCTACTCTTCCTGCTCCAGAGCCTGGTGGCCTTGGGAGGGCTTCAGAGTTGGGGGGACAACGGTAATTGTTGCTCACTCAGTCCACACATAGCCATCGTGACATGCCCTGGCAGGGAGGTGGGGGGGGCAGGGCTCTGTCTGCCTGAGTCACCTCTGTGTCCCTGGCGTAATAAGCGAAAGTCAATTCTGGTGGGAAATGAACGCCCCAAGCCCCACCTGGTGGCTCAGTGCAGGCATCCTGAGTGCCCCCCCCCATGGTGCCCCCCACGACCACTGCTGGACCAGAGGCAGCTCCACCTGTGTCTTAAGAGAGGGGGCTGTGGAGGGCTCAGGACAGCAGAGGTGACTGGGACGGGCCCCGGCCCCCTCCCAGTCCCCTCCCTCATTCCCAGGCCTGGGTTTGAGAGATTTTCTAGTGGGGGAGGGGGGAAGAGACACAGAGCTGCAGCCCTTCCCCTCTGAATCACTGAAACCCCCCTTGGGATCAGGGCAAGAGGAAGAAGGCTGAGAAAGTCCACTGTTCAAGATGGGACTCTTCTGGTTCCTTAATACCTCCACCTGCCCTGTATCCTCAGGGCCCAGAGAACACAGGGGGCCTCCCTCCCTCCCAAGATTCTCAGCAACTGCAGATGGTCAAGTTTGAGCTTCACCCCCTCCCCACAAGGGCCCAGGAGTCCAGGTTCCCTATCCCGTTCTGGGGAGCTCTGGGCTCTCAACAGTTTGGCTATCCCCTCCCCAAGAAAGGCAGCCTCAGTCCTGGGACACCCCCCCCACCCCAAGTCCAACCTTCCCAGCCTCTAAGCCCAGAAGCCAGCGACCCACTTCCTGGGTCGCACTGGCCTTGGGGGTCTCAGGCATCCAGTATGTCCCTGAATGATACAAGTAGTCAGAGCCCTCCCTCCCCTCCCCCGGCCTCCCAAGTCTAGCCCCCAACAGGCTCCCACCCCCTGGGACCTAGCTGTCCCTGTCCCACCCCCCAGTGAGGGGGTCTGACGTATTACAAGACACCCCCGATGTTTTCCTCCAAGGCGTTTATTAACTCCTGAGTGTCACGGGGCCAGGGCAGGCCAGAGCCAAAAACAAGTTCTCTGGGGTGGGGGTTCCTCTCTGGGTCCCCATGCAGCCCTGGAGACACAAGTCCAGTGTGTGATTTCAGCCCCCTCCCAATCCCAGGGAAGTGGGAGGGAGCATTTGAGCTCCAGTGTCGTCCAGAAAAACGAGTCCAACCAGTCTGGAACCCTTTGGCTGGCATGGCTGGCTCTGTTTCTGTCTCTGTCTGTCTCGGGGTCACACGTAAATTGCCCGCCGTGAAATGAGGGAGCCGTCCAGCTGGGACTCCATGTCGTCCTCGAGAGCCTTGGGTGGAGGCAACATGAGACCTTCCTCTGCTTTCTCCTCCTCTTCCTCCTCGTCCTCCTCATCCTTGCCATCTGGCTTCAGGGGACCAGGGGCGGTTGGTGTCCAGAAGACGGGGCCCCCATTCCCAAACACCTGAGTTTTTGGATCGTAGGATCCTCCAATGCTGTCTCCTCCTCCTCCTCCTCCTCCTCCTCCTCCTCCAGGGCTCTTCCTCCTCCTCCTCACCCTCAGCAAGATGAAGGCCAAGGACCCCCCAGCCAGAAGCAGCAGCACCAGCAGTGTCCCCCCCACGGCCCCCCACACCACTGGACCCACGTCTCGGGGCGAGGCCCGGGGTGTGTCTGAGGAGAGAGAAGGAGGGGTGAGAGAGAGAAAGGGAGACACGAGGTCAAGAGGACACATCTGTGGTGGGGGGGGCATAGGGTACAACAGGGGCAGTGATGGGAAAATTGGGGAGGTGACTGTGCAGAAGATGGAGAAGGTGGAGGGTAAGGGAGAACCCGTCTGTTCTGTGCTACACACACTAGGCACTTTGTTCTGGGGGAGGGGGGACTGCGGCGGTGAGGGGCCGGGGTTTGCCAACTGACAGCCCCCAGACATGTTTCCTTAGACCTGCACAGGGCTTTTCAAAAATTAAACTTGCTAACACTGCAAAAACCAGGCGATTTCATCAAAAAAATCCAAGATTTCTTTCAGGGAAAAAGAAACTCAGATCGGGCCACACCGATCTCTCATCTCCACTTGGTGATGGGCAGCAGCTGAGTGAAGACTGGCTGCTTGGGTCGGAACAGGGGTTCCACCCCTGGCCACCTGGTCACTGGCTAGGACCCCGTAGGCATCTGAGTTTGCGACCCGCTCGGGACGGGCTGGAGTGGTTTCTCACAAAAGCTCTGAGGTTAGAGTCATGGAATCTTGGGTGGATCCAGCCAGGAAGAGGCAGAGCTGCATTTGGGCTCAAGACTGTCAGATTCCAAAGGCCTTTGGGCTTGAGAGAAGGAGGAAAGAAGGGGGAGGGTCCTCCTGATAATCCTCCTCCCCCTTCGAAGTGGCTGGGAGCACCTGGTCCAGGCGATGTGGCCTCCCTCCTATCTGGGCCATGTCCCCAGTTGTGGCAAATGGGGGCTCATGAAGCCCACTGTCTCGCCCTTTAGGCCAGTGCTCCTGGCAGTGGGCCAGCAGCTGGGAGAGGAGGGGTCTGGGAAAGGTGGAGAAGGAAGCCAGGGAATACTAAGGGTCCAGGGGGCGGGGCAGGAGAGATGAGGGAGGGGGGGTCTGGGCCCCACACCAAGTAGACATTGAAGCAGTTTGAACTAGAACCATTTTATACACGCCTCTTCCCCCACCCCTGCATGCAGGCCCTGATGGGGAGAAATGGGGGGGGACGAGGGGGGAGTCCACTTACACCTAAACCCCTCCTCCCCCCACCCTGCAGAGGGGCTGGGATCCAAGCTCCTTAGGGCACCTGTTTCTTTTAAGAGTGGCGTTTTCAAATAGAGCCATGACCCCCTGGGCTGTCAAACGCATTTAGTGATTCACAAGGAGCAGTTAAAAAAAAAAAAAAAGGTAGAATAGAAAAAGTGTCTCCGAAGTAGGAAGGGTAAGTACTATTTCGTGAAACATTTTTTTCTGGAAATACGTCTACACCGGTACACCGGTTAGAGGCATGACAGTTTTCTTGGTGGGAATGCCCATCAGTGACGTCTGGGAACCTGTTTCGGCGCATGCTGGAATGTTTATCTGCATTTCTGGAGGTGGTATTTTGGAACTGGTGGGTGTGTTCACTGGTCTGTGGGGCAAAAGTTCTCCAAGTCTCCCTGAGGCCATGTCTAGCCTGTGGCACGACCTGTGTACCTAAGACTTCGCGAATGTGAACCCCAAACCACGTGCCTGTGACCGCACGTCTGCGTCTGGGCGTGTGTGGGAATGCGGTGAGTCTCTGAGACCCTCCGGATGTGACTCAAGAGCTGGGACTGAGGGGCACCTGGGTGACTCAGTCGGTCAGGCGTCTGCCTTCTGCTAAGGTCATGATCCCAGGGTCCTGGGATCGAGCCCCGCATCGGGCTCCCTGCGGAGGAGGGGTGTCTTTCCACAGGGCTGAGTCTCTCTGGGGGGCGTGATTCTGTGTGCTCCACTCCCTGCTGGCCCCCCCCCCCCCAGTTCCTGACAGGGCTAAATATGTGTTTTACAGGGTGAATATTGATGAAGGGCTTAACTTTGAAGCTGGTCTGTTCTTGGAGGGGGTGGTTTCCAGCGGGGGACAGCCCTGGGATTTCTGTGTGTTTTAAAGGGTCTTAGGGGGGCATCCATGTGTTTGTGGTTGTGTATTCCTGTGAGGAGCCTTAGGCGTGGCTACATCTGTGTCCTGCAGGCTCTGCCCCTAACAGGTGCCTCCCGACTCCGCGTGGGGAGGCCAGTTTCCCGGGTGTGTATCTGGGATGGAGGTTCAGGGGATGGATTTCCAGTCCGGCATCCCTCCTCTCTGGGTGTGTCTTCAAGGGTGGGTGGGGACTGCATCTTGTTCACCATCGTCTCCCCAACACCAAGGGGAATGCTCAGCAGAGAGGAACCCTCAACAAATCCTTGTCAGATGACGATCGGTTGAAAGCAGCAGGGTTTCTGGAGAGTTTCTGCGGGCGTGCACCTCTGAGGACGTCTTTGCGGGTCTTTGTCAGGATCTGCGTGTGGAATTGTTGCTGTCCGGGTTCTCCCCATCCCGCGTTGGCACGTCTGCGTGATAGCGTCTCCCTCCAGGGCTGTGTGTGTGTGTATGTGTGGGTACGTGTGCGTGTAAGTGCAGTGTAAGATTATGTCTCAGGAAGGGGATCTGTTTCTGTCCGTCTCTGGCCATGGCGCCCGTCTCCAGGTGTGTATGGGTGTGTCTGCCCTCACACTTGCGTACGTTTGTCTTTGGTCACATTTCTGAGGGGCCCCCTCTCCTACCCACCAAGGCCACTATTCCCGGTGGAGTGTGTTTGCGTTTGCACAGGTGTTCTGCATGGATGGTGGCGCTGGGCGGGTGTTTCCAAGAACGGTTTTTTTCAGCTACACGTGGCATCTTGGGAGACTCTGGCCGGGTGTCACCTGGCTTTGTTCAGTGCGTGTGCCCCTGCTCTCTTGGGGGTGCGTGGTTTGGTGACGGTGGGTCTGAGCGTGCGGGTTGTTTTGGGTGAGTTTGTTTTGATTCCGATGCAATCTCAAAGCACAGAGTATGTTTCTGGAGATGTGGGTTCTGCCCACTGTGACATGAAAGGGACTCTGTTCCCAGCCCTGGGGTCCCCGTGTCTATGTCTCGGGGCACACAGCCTCCCTCCAGGTGTGTGGGTCTACAGTTGTGATTTCGACCCCATCTGCATCAGCTGGTGCCACAGGCCTAGTTTGGCTTTGTTCTTTTCCGCTCCCGTCTTGGGGCCCATCTGAGTTTGAGTTCATATCAGGGAGACTCACAGAACCTTCGACCCATAAACACATCAGCCGCCATTTCCAAAACACCCCCTCTAGAAACACAAATGTCCCAACTCACGCAAAAACTGACTTCCTGATGTGACTTGACCAGCACTCACTATAGGAAATCAGTATTCAAATGCGTTTGTTTGTGTCTGTCTAGCTGTCTGATGTGTCTCTCCAACTGGAGCCCGGGGCAATGTCCCTGGGTCTCCTCCTGGAGATTCTTTCCACGCCTCTAGTTTCTAGAAAGCCCCCAGCAGAGGCCTCATCCTCCTCATTCTTCCACCAGTGGCCTACCCTGTCATCCCAATCCAGATCCCACCTGGGGGCAAGAGAGAAGAGCCACGCTGACCTCCTTTCTCATCGGCGAGGCGGGTCTGAATCCCTCCCCAGGCCGGCGGCACAGCCTCCCCCCAACGCGGCCCCCCCCGAACCCCAAAGGGAGGAACACCTGGGGAGCCGATCACCTCCAAGACCCGCTCACCTCGCACGAGGACCACCTGCTCAGCGCGACCCGTGCCCACGGCGTTGGTGACCGTGCAGATGAACGTGGTATTGACCAGTCTGTCCACTGAGTGGATGATCAGCTGGGGGCCCTGGGCTACTGCTGAAGCTGGGAAGACGCCTGCTGTCCTGGAAGGTGTGGGGGTCACCGGAGGGGGGACATCAGGGGAGCACAAGCCTGGTCCCTGATGACACAGCCTTCAAAATCCAAGCTCCAGGGACACAAAACTTAATGCTCAGGACGCTATACTGCTAGCTCTCTCCTTCTGGAGACTCTTGGGTTCAGGTCCCTGGTGCACCTCCCTCAGACCCGGGGGTCCAGGCCCCCAGCCCCTCCTCCCTCAGACCCAGGAGTCCAGGCCCCCAGCCCCTCCTCCCTCAGACCCAGGGGTCCAGGCCCCCAGCCCCCTCCTCCCTCAGACCTGGGAGTCCGGGACCACCCAGGACTCACGTGCTCCAGTCATAGCCCGTGGGCTCCGGTTTGCTGCGAACATCACAGCTCAGGGTGGCCTCGCTGCGGCCGAGGTACCAGTTGTCATCGTAGCCGGAGATGGAGACCTCAGGGGGGTCTGGAGGAAATGGGGGGACTCACTCAGAGACAGGGAGAGCCCCAGAACAGGGGATAGGTCGGCAGAGTGACGGGAATCCTAAAGAAATGAGGTGGGTTGGCAGGCGGCGGACCCATGGAAACTGGGACAAATCAGTTTGGGCTATGCCTGCAGAGGTGAGCGCAGACACCGTCCAGGGATGCCACCTGGGTCGTTTCGAGGGAGTTATTGTTCAGTGCGGGCAGTGTCTGAGGGGGCCACAAAGATAATGCCTGTTATTTCTGCCACGCCCGGAGCAGATAAAGGAATTGGTTGAACCGCTGCCGCTGCTTGGGGAGCCGGCGTGGAGAATGCTGAGTTGGGGGCTGGGGTGTGTTTGGACAGGGCGAGGAAGAGCTGGTTAAGTTACCCTCTGGCCAGGTCCATGGGGTAATATTGGGGGTGTCGATGGAGACAGTTTGTGTAGTTTGCCCATTTTCTTGGCATAAAGACTCCCCAGTGGTTGATTTCAAGCTGTCGATATGACCTCACTGGACATGGCATTGGGACAAAATGTATAAAATTGGCCCTTGCAAACCCATTCCAGCTTACCACTGATGGTGGCAGGAAGGAGAGAGCCTAGCGAAGCCGGTGTAGGCGGGGGGGGGGGGGGTACAGGGCATAGACGTCGCCCAGGGGAGCGAGGAGGGGGTACAGGGTGTAGACGTCGCCCAGGGGAGCCGGTATAGACAATAGGCAGGAAGGCAGTGCCGAATTTGACCCAGAGGGCTGATGCAGACAACGCTCAGGCAGAGGGTAGACAGTGCCCTAGAAAAGCCAGTGTAGACAATACTGGGGATGTGCTCACATCCCGACACACTCACAGCGTACAGAGAGGATGATGGGCAGCAGGATGGGCTCCTCAAAGCTCTCGTGCTCCACCTTGCAGGTGACCTTGACACCATCTGCTCGGCTCAAGGGTACCAAGGTGAATCGGCTGGTGATGGTGACTGTGCCGGGCACGGGCCCTGCCATCTGGCTCTCTTTGGCCTCCCCGTCCAGGGGCGAGAACCAGGAGATTCGGGCGGGGGGGCGGCCCCCCTCGGAGACACAGCGGGCCACGGGCACAGGTTCCAGGCTGAGCGTGACCTCCTGCGTTTCGGCGTGGTTCTGGGGCTGTGCTGGGGAGAGCAACGGAGGGCGTACGTCACTCCTCACCTGCGGTCCTTCCACGGACGCCTTGGCAATGGGGCTGAGCAGTGAGGTCCCAACCATCCCAACCACTGGGGCTCAAATCCCACCTCTGCTGCTTAGCAGGTGCCTGGCTTTGGGTAAGCCATTTCCCAGCTCTGTACCTCAGTGTCCTCTTTTGTAAAGTGGGGAGAATTAAAATGCCCACCCTGTAGAGCTGTTGGGCAGATTAAATTGATATAAAGAGCCCTCTGGACAGTGCCTGGCACTCCCTATGCTAAGTGTGCCCCGTGATATTATTCTGTCTGTTCTCCTCTGCAGGAAAAGCAGAGACAGTGTCCAAAAGCCTGGAAGAGGCTGAGATTTTTTTTTTTTTCCAAAAAAGCCAAAGCAGAATAATGCAGTTCAAAGGTCCAGCTCAAAAGGCCTTCCACTTCTTTCCTGTAATCACCAGTAGATGGTGGTGCCACAAGTGGGATAAAGGTTGCGGAGATTCCCAAAGCTGGAAATTTTTTGCCCTTTTCACCCATCTTCCTGGAAACCATGGAAAGATATTGGGAGGGAAACAATAAAACGTCCCTAATGACTAACCTGCAATTTTAACCAGACTGTCCCGAGTTTCTGCCTCACGGCTCCGGCTACCTTGTGGACCTCTCTGGGTTTCTCCTGAGCTCATCGATGTGGTACAGCCTGCCTCTACTTCCCTCCCTTTTCCCCCCTTCTGCCCTGCCTGCCAGAGCCTCTCATGGGCCTCCCCACATCCTCCCTGGTCGCCCACCCATCTGTCCTCTGATTGCTCTGGGCACATGCATGCCCCTCTCAGTCCCTGCTCCCACCCACCGCAGGGTCTTGGCGACCATGTGCCTGGAGGGCTCTGGTCTCCCTTCTCCTTGGCTTGCACTTTCTCCTCCTCCAGATCCAGGCTTTACTTCCTCAAGGGAACTTCCCTGACATCTGACTCTCCCTTTTAGGGGCAGTCACGTCACCTGCTCCTCCGTGAAAGCAGAGCTTTGGCTGTTCTGTTCTGTGCTCTTGCCCCAGGAGGTAGCTGGTGGGAGGCAGGTGCCCCATACGTATTTCTTGAACAGAACGCATGATGGCACAGGGAGTGACCTTTGCAAGGGGTGGTGTGGTGGAGATCTGTGCTTTGAATTATGGGAAACAACTGGGGTTTCAGGCTCCGTTAAAAAGGGAAGGCTTTTCCCAGGGATGGTACAGGGTAGACTACTCAAGCCCTCCGGGGCTGAAAGAGGGAAGATTGTGTCCAGCGCGATGTGGCTTCTGGGACGTTGCTGGGGGAAGGTGGGATCCCAGGCAAGTGCCCAAGATTTAGAAAGACATAGGATCTTTCTAAAAAACAAAACAAAACACCAGGAGGCTTTATCCCACCCACTCCTCCCCACCCCCACTGCGTCTGCCCTCAATGAAGTCCAGCCACCTTGCCTCTCTGCCTAGGAGGCCCTCCCAATCTGGCCCTGTTGGTTTTCCTGCCCCGTTGAGGGGTCACTCAAGCCCTGGCCACCAGCCTCCTTTCCATTCCTGGAACATGCCGAACTTGCTCCCATGTTCTGGCTGTTCCATATGCTGTTCCCTCCCTGTGTGCATCCGTTCCTGGCTTGAGGACATGCGTCCACAGGTGACTCCTCACACTTCAGAACTTGACTGAGAGGCTCTCGCTGTCTGTTCTGTCTAGAGGGGACCACCGGGTGGCGTCCTCTGAGGGAGGATCACAACATCCTGGTGTTCCCTTTGTTTGCTAATTTGATTATTCCCTGGCATTACCTCTAACATATTTCCAAAGTTCAACCTCTTCTTGCTACCCCAACTGCCTCCACCTTGGTCTCGTTGCCATTACCTCCTGCCCTGTGGTCCCCGAGCTTCCACCCTTGCCCCCAATGTGCAGCCAGAAGGAGCCTGTGGAAACCAAAGCCAGATCACACCTGTCCCTTGCTCAGAACTTCCCATAGTTCCTATTCTCTCAGGGCGAAAACCAAAGTTCTCACGTGGTCCATGAGGCTGCCTGTGATCCGTGTCCCCCATCATCTTCTTGACCTTGCCCCCTCCTACCTTCCCTTTATTCACAAGTCTCTGGCCACACTGACTTCCTTGCTCTTCCTCAAATGCGCCCTGCCTCAGGGCCTTAGCACTTGCCATCCCCTCTACCCGGAATCCTCTTCCCTTAGATAGCCCTACAGGGCTCCCTCATCTCCATCTAGTCTTTGTTCAGATTTCACCAGGCCTCCCTAGCCAAAATTGTAACCTGCCCCCCTCCCAGCTTCTATAGCACCTATAACCACCTGACCCCCTCCTATTTTTCTTACTGATGTTATTTACTCTCTGTACCCCCTTATTGAAGTATACACCCCAGTAGGGCAGGGAGCTCTCTCTTACTCACTGCTTTACTCCTAGAGCCTAGAGTAGCGCCTCGCACATAGAAGGTGCTCAATATATATTTCTGTACGCCTTGTGGCCTGCTGTGTCCTCAACTTGCAGGACAGAGTCGGACACGCAGTAGGCGCTTAACGGATATTTGCTAGCTGACCGAAGACCACAGGGAAAGTCAGTATCACAGCTGAAGCAGAGAGAAACGGATCCACAAGGGGGCTCTCCCCCATGACGCCTCTCCCACTCCCCGCCCTCACTGCTCACCTATGGCTCTGAGCCAGGTCACCCCCCGACTGGTGCCACTGGGGAAGGTGGCAAACTCGCAGGTATAGTTGCCCTCATCCTCCACTGTCAGTCCCCGGAGGGCCAGCGTGGCATCCCGCAGCTCCATTTCCGTGCCTTGCCTGGTCCCGGGGCTCTGCCCGGCAGTGACAAAGGACAGTCGCTCTTCGCCGGGCTTTGGGCCGCGGAAGCTGGGACCGTAGGAAGGGTGGAAGGCGGCCACGCTCTTGCTGACCCCGGCTGCGTCCACGTGCAGCCACGTCACCTGCGAGACTCGGACTTCAGGTCCTGGAGACAGCAGGTGGCACGGCAGCTGCACGGTGCCCCCCAGGTGGCCCCGCACCTCGGGTGGCACTCGAACTTGCACATCCTGGGCCCCTGGAGAGAAAGGGGAGAGAGAGCGGTGGGTGGGGGGAGGACCCAGACACCTCCAGGCCAGGTGGGGCCATCACTGAGGGGCCCCACTGGGAAATGTGGGCCCCAAATGCCATGCAGGAGGTTTTGTGGGGTCCCCGTTCCAAAAGGGCCATCCAGAAAACAGATTTCGAGGAAAACTAGGGATATAGGAGTCTGGACTAGATTATGGGCTACTGTGGAATTTTCGCTAATAATCTTTTAAATTTTTTTTTTAAGATTGTATTTATTTAGGGGCACCTGGGTGGCTCAGTCATTAAGTGTCTGCCTTTGGCTCAGGTCATGATCCTGGGGTCCTGGGATGGAGCCCTGCGTCGGGCTCCCTGCTCCACGGGAAGCCTGCTTCTCCCTCTCCCACTCCCCCTGCTTGTGTTCCCTCTCTCAGTGTCTCCGCCAAATAAATAAATACAATCTTAAAAAAAAAAAAAAAGATTGTATTTATTTATTTGACACAGAGACCCAGAGAGCAAGCACAAGCAGGGGGAACGGCAGGCAGAGGGAGAAGCAGGCTCCTCGCTGAGCAGGGAGCCCAACATGGGGCTCAATCCCAGGACCCTGGGATCATCATGACCTGAGCCAAAGGCAGACGCTTAAGCGACTGAGCCACCTAGGCGTCTTAGAATTTTCACTAACATTCTTTTTTTTTAGAGACACAGTGAGAACGGGAACACATGCAGGGGGAGTGGGAGAGGGAGAAGCAGGCTTCCGGCAGAGCAGGGAGCCCGACGCGGGGCTCAATCCCAGGACCCTGAGATCATGACCTGAGCCGAAGGCAGACGCTTAACGACTGAGCCACCCAGGTGCCCCTTTCACTAACATTCTTAATCATGGTGATTCAGTTGTAGGCACGTAGCATTCCCGTGTGTCAGAAGATACAGGGCTGGGCGCCTGGGTGGCTCAGTCGTTAAGCGTCTGCCTTCGGCTCAGGTCATGATCCCAGGGTCCTGGGATCGAGTCCCACATCGGGCTCCCTCCTTGGGGGGAGGCCTGCTTCTCCCTCTCCCCCTCCCGCTGCTTGTGTTCCTGCTCTCGCTATCTTTGTCTCTGTCAAATAAATAAATAAAATCTTTAAAAAAAAAAAAAAAAGAAGATACAGGGCTACACCATCATGTCTGCAACATACTCTCAAATGGGTCAGCAAAACCAAAACAAGCTATAGAGAAAGCCATGAAGACAATGTGGCAAAATGTAATCCTATGTGGAGTCTGGCGGGAGAGGGGGAGGCAGGCTCCTGAGCTGTTCTTCCAACATATACCAACCTGTATGTTTGAAATTTTCCATTATAAAATGTTTGGAGAAAAAAAAAAAAAAGGAATCCCCTTCAAAAATAAATCAATAGAAAAATAAATAAGCCTATCACAAAATAAAATTTTCAATATTTACAGTGTGAGGGCAGCCTTCACTTTTTTCTGCATAAATTGTACTTTCTCTCACTTTTCTAGAAAACGTACAGCCCTCTTAGCCCATCTTTTTTTTTTTCTTTTTTAAGATTTTATTTATTTGGGAGGGAGCAAGTACAAGCGGGGGAGGGGGAGGGCGGGCGGAGCAGAGGGAGAGGGAGAAGCAGGCTCCCCTCTGAGCAGGGAGCCTGATGCAGGACTCGATCCCAGGACCCTGAGATCATGACCTGAGCTGAAGGCAGACGCTTAACCAACTGAGCCACCCAGGTGCCCTCCCATCTTTTTTTTTTTTTTGACAGCTTTATTGAGATGTCCTAAGTGTCCAATTCAATGACTTTTTGTATATTCACAAGACTTGCTGCATGTAGTGTCCATCACTATAATCAATTTTAGAGCACGTTTATACTTCCCCAAAGAAACCCTGTACGCATTATCAGTCCTGACACCAGTGCTTTGTTCTCTTTTTACAGATGAATAATATTCCACTGTCTGGATGCACCATGTTCCCTTTATCCATTCATCAGTGGACAGACACTGGGGTTCTTCCCACTTTTTGTCAATCATGAATAAAGCTGCTCTGAACGTGTGCGTACATGTTTTTGTGTGAATGTGTATTTTTTTCTCTCACTTACCTTTTGTTTTCTCACTTTTTCTTTCTAAAGATTTTATTTGTTTAGGAGAGAAAGAGAGAGCATGCACGAGCAGGGGGAAGGGCAGAGGGAGAGAGAGAGGTAGAGAATCTCAAGCAGACTCCCTGCTGAGCGCAGAGATCCCATGACCCTGAGACCACGACCTGAGCTGAAACTCCTAGTTGGACACTTCACCGACTGAGCCACCCAGGCGCCCCTTGTTTTCTCACTTTTAATAGAAACCAGGATGAAGAGGAATGTTCCTCTGTTGCGCAAGGCAGGATGGCGTGGGGAGGGCAGACTGCCTGGGTTCGAATCCTGGCTCCGCCATGCGCTGCTTATGTGACTTGGGGCAAGTCACATAACCTCTCTGTACTGTGGTTTCCTCAGCCATAAAATGAGGATAATCATAGGGTCCACTTCCCAGGGGTTGTTATAAAGATGAAAGACTATTTGTAGAGCACTTAGCACAGAGGCCCCAGGAAATAGGGCATCAGGGTTTGTTAAATAAAGGCCGGCCAGGTAAGTATAACTACAAGTGGCTCTTGACATTCAGCCTCGAGGTGGGTCAAGGGCACATGCCCTGTCGCAAGGGGCGCAATGGTTGCCCAGCTGTCTTTGGCCGAGGTGGGGGGAGAGGAGCGTGTGAGACTGCCGGGCCCCATACAGGAACCCAGGACGCATTAATAGGAGACCCTAATGAGAGGGTCCCCGGCAGAAGGCCATTCCACCAGCGGGGCCAGTCCCAGAAACTTTTGGAAAGAAGCCATCGGTCAAGACCACTACGTAATAGATATACCATCTCATGGAATCCCCGCACATGTCCCCAAACAGCCCGAGAGTTAACATTTTGGGAAAGGGGCCTTCTTCCCTTTGGACCGGCCATGCTGCAGAGTGGGGGGCCCCTGAGCAGGTTGTCACAGGCTTCCTCCTGGCTCAGTCCCTCTCCAGGTGGGTGACCATATTTCTGAGCCTAACTTCCTCCATCTGTAAAATGGGGATGTTCAAGGCACCCTCCAGGGTGCCCTGTGAGAGTTCCATGGAATGATTTGCTCCCATCAATGCTTGGCAGGGCCTGGTACCAGTGAGTCAAATAGGCCGGTAGCCGCCCGCCACAGCCCAAATCTGGCTTTGCTTGTATTTACTTTTGGCCCACAGAGCATTGTTTCAAACATGAACTAGCACTCAACAATCTACTAACCCACTGAAGGGTCTGGCGATTAAAGGTCAGACAAAAATCAGGATGTGGGGCTCCTGGGGGTCCCCAATTGGGTGGAGTGAAGGAAAGGTTGCCTCTTCCTTCAGGGGTCAGCACCCTTGCCCCACCTGGCCTCCAAAGGCACTGAGTGTGGGACAAGGGTCCCCAAAGGCTCTGCCCCTTTCTAGCTGGGTGAGGAGGGACGGGCACTCTGTCAGGAGAAATCATCCGGCCTCGTGAGGTCTGGAGAGAGCCAAGTAGGGTGGGGCCAAGGAGTTAGGTTCTCTCCTTTGAGGCAAGTGGGAAGCACTGAGGGTTCCTCAGCTGGAGGATGACTAGGCTTAAAGCAAGGGAACCTGGGGCGCCTGGGTGGCTCAGTCGTTAAGCGTCTGCCTTTGGCTCAGGTCATGATCCCAGGGTCCTGGGATCGAGCCCCGCATCGGGCTCCCTGCTCGGCCGGAAGCCTGCTTCTCCCTCTCCCACTCCCTCCGCTTGTATTCCTGCTCTCGCTGTCTCTCTCCCTGTCGGAAAAAAAAAAGCAAGGGAACCTGAAGGGCAGGTGGAGCTGGATGGAAACCTGGCCAGCCAGCAAAAAAAGTCCTGACAAGGGCTCAAGAGAAGACCTAGAGGTTAAGATGGAGACTGGGTACAGGGCAGGAGGTTGACTTCTTCTTCTTCTTTTTTTTAAAGATTTATTTATTTATTTGACAGAGAAAGACACAGCGAGAGAGGGAACACAAGCAGGGGGAGTGGGAGAGGGAGAAGCAGACTTCCGGCCGAGCAGGGAGCCCGATGCGGGGCTCGATCCCAGGACCCTGGGATCATGACCTCAGCTGAAGGCAGATGCTTAACGACTGAGCCACCCAGGCACCCCCAGGAGGTTGACTTCTTGAGGGGGACTTAGAACTGAAAGAGATTTAGTGGTGGGGGGCAGGGAGGAACTGGAATCCGCTCCTATCCCACGCGGGTCCATGCAAGAAACAGCAACTCAGCAGAGGTCCTGGGTGCTAGAGCATCGGCCCAGGACCGATGGTCTGGACAGGATGCCTGTCTTGTTCCCTGCTGTACCCCCAGAGCCTACACAAGGGTCGCGCATGTGTAGTAAGTGCTCAATAAACACCACCGAACGGGAGCGCCTGGGTGGCTCGGTTGGTTAAGCACCTGACTCTTGATTTGGGCTCAGGTCATGATCTTAGGGTTGTGAGATCGAGCCCCACATTAGGCTCAGCGCTCAGCAAGGAGTCTGCTTGAGATTCTTTCCCTTTTCCCTTTTCCCCTTCCCCTGCACACTCGCGCTCTCTCTCAAATAAATAAATCTTTAAGAAATATACACCACCAAATTAGTATCTGGCTCTGTGCTGGGTGGGGGTGCTGCAGAAGCGACAGGACAAGTCAAGGGCTTGTTCTCCAAGAGCTGACAATGTGGTGGGGAGACAAATGTCCCACCAATAGGCATCATCAAGGATGCCAGGAAGACTGAAGGGGGCGGGAGGTGGGTGGGGGTAAGAACCCAGAGCCAAGGCCTGACCCATCCGAGGCAGGCTGGGAGGGCTTCCTGAAGGAGACTCAATTCCTTTTCCAGGGAACCTGAGCTCAGGCCCACGGAGCCCCACCCCCAACTTTGGGTCCCTGGGTCCCTTCGGGGACTCAGATTTACCATTCTAAGGAAGGCCTTGTGATTGCAGGATGCCTGTTATCTTCTGAGGGAGGCGGCTCTCCCGGATCTGGATCTAGGGTCATGTCTCAGCACTGCCTGCTTCAGAGGATTAAAAAAACCCACTCTTAGGGGGCCTGGGTGGCTCAGTTGGTTGTGTCTGCCTTTGGCTCAGGTCATGATCTCAGGGTTCCGGGATTGAGTCCTGCATTGGGCTCCCAGCTCAGAGGGGAGTCTGCTTCTCTCTCTGCCTGCTGCTCCCCCTGCTTGTGCACTCTCTCTCTCTCAAATAAATAAAATCTTAAAAAAAAAAAAAAAAACCAACCCTCTTAGCTTCTTGTGGGGCAGGCTCCTAAGGCAGGTCTTTCATCCCCCAATATTCTGCCCCAGAGATCCCCGCGCCCCTCCCCCATTTCCTCTGCAGAGCCCTCCTCCCTGTTTTCCACCCTGGACTTTCATGACTCCCTGGAGATTCACCAGGGCAGGGATTCTTTGCCCTGTTAGGCTCACAAGCTAAGCCCTCAGTATCCACAACAGGGACTGACTCCCAGTGGATGTTCCACATTCGCTGAATCAATGAGGTTCTAAAATCCTCTGGCTTGAAGATCCGTCGCATCCAGTGGCTCCCTCACTCAGGAAAGAAACTCAAGCCTTTATAGCAACCCACAAGGCCCTGCATGATCTCCCCCAATCATCCTCGCTCATCCTCTTTCTCATCCAGTCTCCCATCCTCTCCCCTGGGCTCTCCCTGCTCTGGCCACACCGGCCCCCACACTGTTCCTCAGACATGCCAGGCAAGCCCCACCTCAGGACCTTTGCACTTGTTCTCTCATGCTGAAATGCTCCACATGTCCCCCCGGCTCTCACCCTTCCTTCCTTCAGGCCCTTGCTCGGCTAGGCACCCCCTGACCACCCTAATAATAACAACCCCCCACCCCCACCCCAGACCCTGCTTCATTTTCCTCAAGGCACCTAATGTGTCTTCCCCATGAGGACATCAGGGCCCAGGGGCAGGGATCTTTGTTCACTAATGTGGCGCCGGAGCCTAGAAGGTGCCTGGCACACTGTAGGAGCTCCATTATGTTGAATGAATGAATGAATGAATGAATGAGATGAAGGTGAGGAACAGCAGTGCACCAGATCACACAGGCTGAGGCTAAGTTACGGGTTTGGGTGCCAGGGAGAGTTACACCTGACGGGGGTGGGCAGGGTTAGATGTGTGCTTCTTCTTTTTTTTTTTTTAAAGATTTTATTTATTTATTTGAGAGAGAGAATGAGACAGAGAGAGAGAGCACGAGATGGGGGAGAGTCAGAGGGAGAAGCAGACTCCCCGCCGAGCAGGGAGCCTGATGCGGGACTCGATCCTGGGACTCCAGGATCATGACCTGAGCCGAAGGCAGTCGCTTAACCAACTGAGCCACCCAGGCGCCCCTAGATGTGTGCTTCTGAAAGAGCCCTCGGAATGGGATGGGGCAGGGACGTGGGGGCGGGGGGGGGGGGTATGAGGAAGAAGGATGAGCCGGATTGGAGGCAAGTTCAAAGGTGGACTGGCCGGCACATGAGGCCGACAGGCTGCGGGAGTTAGGGGCCCAGGGGTGGGCCGATGCCCAGATGTTCTGCGGGTCAGGTGGAGGCACGGGAATTGAACCCAGGGGGATGGCTGGCCTGGACTCAGAATCCTAGTATCTGGCATGCTTCTGGGCAGGTGCCGTGACCTCGGCTGGGGCGTGGCTGGCCTCACAGCGTGGGAGAGTAAGGCCCTGGGAACAGGGAACTCACTCAGCTTCCCTCATCAGCAAGCCAGACTAGTGACAACTTCAAGGAGGAGTCAGCCGGGTCCCCAGATGCACTTCCTCTCCCTACAGTCCCAGGATGTGGGCTTTCTGGTGGCAGAGTAGAGAGGCGTGTGCGCCCCAGAGAAGTAGGGGGCTGGGGGCTCGGACTCCTGGGCTCCTGCCTGGCTGGCTCCTCAGGGCTTGGCTCACCCCCTCCTGACCCATAAACACTGTGACCTGCCCTGTAGGGCGTGGCAGGACTCGAGCAGGCCCTGGAAGGCCAACGTACTTTGAGCACTGGCCTCAGCTGCTGCCTCAGCCACCTTGCTAATTAATTAATTGCATTAATCACAGTGCCCACCCCCACAGCAGACATCCAGGAGCCGGTTTGGGGAGGATGGTGAGCAGCAGCTCGGATATGCGGCTAGGATATGCGGCTCCCTGGCCGTGCCCAGGATTTCTGCACCTGCCTCCCTGTCTCCTCCAATCATCTCTCAGATGGCGGTTATCCCGCCCTTCCCTGGGCTGAGACTTCCCTGCCCTTCTGCAGGGGCTCGACCACCCTGAAGGCCTCGCCTGTGTGGTTTGGTATTTCTGGGGGTGAGTCTCTGGGACTGCTCTTCCTGGCTGAGCCCCTAGGACAGAAAGAAGCGCTCCCACACCCAGTTTACACATGCCCCAAATATGTTTCCGGCCAAGAGACTCTGGCCTCCCTCTTGCAGGTCCTGTCACTTTGATCTCCTGTGTCTCTCTCTGCATCTGGTTCCTGAGCCCTGAGTCGGTCCCTATGTGCCTCCAACTCCTAGGGTCTCTGGTCTCTGTCTCCATCCCTCTCAGTCTCTGCTTTCCGTGTCTCTCACATTCTAACAGCTTTATTGAGACATAATTCCCATACCATCCAATCCGCCCACTGGAAGCTCACAGTTCAGTGGCGTCAGTATATTCATACACTATATATTTGGTGGAAGTGTATTCACAGATTCGGGCCTCCAGCCCACCGCAGCCCATCTCGGAACATTTTCACTATCCCCAGATCGCCCACATCCTTAGCTGTTCTCAGATTCTCTTTCCTCTCTGTCTGACATCTGAGAGCCCAGTCTCACTGGGTCTGGGTCTCCTCATCTCTGGAATCCAGCGCCCTGTACTGACTCCTGGGGTCTCTAATCCTTCGGGGTTTCTGGGGTACATCTCTCAGGGTCTCTGGCCCTGGGACCTCTCTGCCTCCTAGGTCTCCCCATCTCTGCCCATCTCTCCACATCTCTGACATACTGTCCCTATGCCTGGGCCATCTCATTGGGTCCCCCCGCCCCCATTTCTCAGCATCGCTGGGACATTAAAAATGTAACAGCGTCCCTGGCGGGGCGGAGGAGCTGGCCAGCGTGCCTAACTCCCTGTCCCTCCTATATGCGCCACTCCCTGCAGCCCCCACACACTGCTGGCCTTGAGGCTCGCCTGTGCCCTGACCTCCTTGGGTCATGACATCTCCATCACTGATGGCTGGGGGCTTTTGGGCTCCCAGCCCGTCACCAAACCTCTAAGTCTCTCTCCTTAGGCACTTCTTGCCTTTATCCTGCTGTCTCTGTCCAGCTCCCTCCCCCGCCTTTCTCTGTCCCTTCTCAGTAGCTTTCTGTCCCACCGCTGTGGGCTGTAATTCATTCTTCCCATCTCTCGGTTCCATTCTAGTATTTGTCTCTGACCCCATCCCTAAATTTGTTGCAGATGCACTCTCCATGGGCTTCTGTCCCCATCCCTGTATCTCTATCCTCTCTGTGTATCCCTCCCCCCCTTCCCCTCCCCCCTCCCTGCTTCCGCCTGTGAGCAGACCCACCCCCACTTCGCTGCCCAGTCCCCCTTCCCTAACACGAAGAGACAGCAGGCCCGCCATCCCTCCCATCCCCCTCCACTACTGTGGGGCTGCCTGGCTGACAAGGATAAGCAGTGAAAGCTGGGGAAAACCCAGCTGGAGGCCCAGGTGGTGCACCCTCAGTCCGCGGAGGCCCAGCAGGGGGAAGGCTGAGGAGCTAGAGACAGGTAAAGAGAGATGGATGGGGGCGCCTGGGTGGCTCAGTCGTTAAGCGGCTGCCTTCGGCTCGGGTCATGATCCCAGGGTCCTGGGATCGAGCCCCGCATCGGGCTCCCTGCTCCGTGGGAAGCCTGCTTCTCCCTCTCCCACTCTCCCTGCTTGTGTTCCCTCTCTCAATGTCTCTCTCTGTCAAATAAATAAATAAAATCTAAAAAAAAAAAAAAAAAAAGAGAGAGATGGATGGAAAGGAAAGGGAGAAAGAGCTCTGTGAGAGATGAGAGAGCCAGAGGAGCAGAGAGAGGTGAGAAATGAAGAGGGGAGCGATGGGGGGGGGGGTGGGGAGGGAGAGAGGGAGGGAGGCAGAGAGAAAAGCTGGGAGCGTAGGCACAAGGATGAGGGGTCAGGAAAGGGGAAGGCCCCCTCCCCAGGTGCTAAGAGCTTTCACATGGGATCAGCGGGAGCTCTGACTCCTCCCAATGGCCCTGCAGGGAAGGGGTTACTATCTCAGTTTTACAAAGGAGGAAATGGAGGCTCAGAGGCACCCAGTGGAGCAGAGCCAAGAAAGGCTCTGAAGTCTGCAGTCCGGCTTCCTGGGGACTGGCTGTGGACCCTGGGAAAGAGGCTTGCCCTTTTGAAACCTCTGTGTCCCCATCTGCAAAATGGGAACAGGAATAGGATGTGTCTCCCAAGGAGATCTAGAATCCTCCACGAGATCGTGCATCACGTCAAAGCCTGGCTCAAGGTCAGGTGGGTTTTGAGCATTTCCCGGGAGCGGCAGGTTCTGATCTCATCTCCCTATCTCTGACACCAAGGGAGAGGCAGTACCCGGCTCTGAGTAAAGGCTGGGATACAACTCAGAGACATGCTGGGAAAAATAAGGCCAGAGGGGTAAGCAGGGCTTCCCCCAAGACACCCCCCCCCCTCCCCAGCCCCCGCCTACACTTTCTGGGCAAACCCTTGGGAAACTCCAATATCCAGAGTTTCTAGCTGAGAATAAACAGCCCGGTCACCTGCAAGGGGCGGGGCCAGAACCTCCTTCACCTGTTTCCTCCTAGCCCCTCCCTCCTCTGAGAGCTGCGCCCTCCCTCAAGGGGGTTGAGGGGAATAGGAGGGTGCTGGTGGGCAGAGCGGAGGGAGAGGCGGGGGATTAGGGCGGCGGCTCCGCGCGTCCCCCCTCCCGCCCCCCCTCGCGGCGGCTCCGAGGACAAGGGCGCGACCAGAGGAAAGATAAGGTCCCGAAACCTGGGAGTCCGGAACCGGGAGCCGGGAGAACGCCTACCCCTCCCGCCCGGGTTCAGCTAAAGTGAAACCGGTAAAACTTCCCCAGGGACGTCCCAGCTGACGGCTCACAAGGCAAAGGAAGGGTCCCAGCCCTTGGGACTCAGCCTCTCTTTCGGCCTGGGACACCCCCGACGGAGCTTCAGCTTCCCGACAGAGCCTCTGGTCCATGATTACATCTAGAAGCCAAGAACAGGGTCCTCCGCCCACATTTTATATCTGGATTTCAGAAGACATTCCAATGTTCACAATTAAATCTGAGGCCCACGGGATAGAGCCTCTTCCACCACTCCCCCACCCCATTTTACCTGGGACCCAGGAGACAGAGCCCCCTGCTCACAATCTGGAACCAAGTTTGAGCCCTGTCTGCCCCCAATTTGACCAGGACCCAGTACACATAGCCTCTAGCCTTCATTCTGCCTGGGACTCAGGAGACGGAGCCCCCAGCCCCTAATTTTTCTGGAGCCCAGGAGCCTGGCTCCAGCCCCTTGTTTTCTGGGCCCCAAGAATCAGAGCCTTCATCTCCCTGAGGCCCAAGGTTGGAGTCGTTCCCCAGGTCGCCGGAACTCATCCTTGGCCCTCCCAGGGACCCAAAGTCCGAGCTCCCGGCCCCTCTGGGGGACCTGGACATTTGGCCCCCCGCCCTCAATTCTCCCAAGGCCTCAGACGCCCAGCCCTGGGAGAAGGAAAATGGGGATGGTCTTGTCTCCTCATCGCGACCCTCCTCCTGGGGAAGGGGGGGGTAAATTCCCCACATGCCTGAGGGGGTAAGCGGAGACGGAACCCTAGATCCGGTTGACAGCTCGGTGCGAGGTGGGGAGGGGGTGGCGAAGACTCGGATTTAACCCTTTTGGTGTTAGAATCTGAGGAAGGGGGAGGGGGTAACCGAGAAGTCCGGTGTAGGCTGGGGAGTTGGGATAAAGAAGGGTGGTGGGGGGAGAGGGCTGCAAGAGAGGAAAGGGTCGGAGTCGGTGGGGGCCAGCCAGGGAAAGGGCTCGAGAGAGGAGGCTCGGCGAACCGGGGGTGGAGCGGGGAAGGTGCTCCGATTCGGAAGGTGGGGAAGGGGTTGGGTCCGCGCGGGGGGTGGGCGTCTGCGGTTTCTCACCGGTTTCCCGGAGCAGCAGCAGCAGCAGCGACAGGAGCGGCAGCGTCGGTGACGATCTCGACGGCCGGAGGGCTGCGGCCCGGGCCATGGGGGGGCCCCGGGAGGGACTGGGCCCGGGCGGGGGCCTGCGCGCCACTCCGTGAGCGCCGATCCGCTGCGCGGTCGAGCAGGTGCCTGAGGGGCTCCGGCTCCCGGCCGGTTCCCGCCCGCTCTACTCTCGTGGCTCTGCTCTCGGGGCCGGGCTCTCCCCGCTCGGTGCCCCCGGCCCCAGGCTTGTCTCGGGCAGCTCGGACTCGCTGACGTCACAGGACCCACCCCTTCCCTCCTCCCCCCCGCCCCCCCGCGGAGCCGACCTTGGGCTCCGGCCCCACTGGCTCAAGCTGTCCCGCCCTCTCTGAGAGTCCACGCTGGTCCTCCCCAGGATTCTACTCCCGCCCCGCCCAGCACTCCGCACCCGCCCCCTCCCAGGATTCTACACCTGCCGCTCCCGGGGATTCTATCTCGCCCCTCCCCTGGAATTCTATCTCCGCCTCTCCTGGCGTTCAAACACCGCCCCCTTCGCCCTCTAGGAGGCCTCCCGCGCCCCGCCTCCCCCGATCTCCCGGCGGCTCCTTTAAGGTTCTGTCACGCCCCCTCCGAGGCTCACGGCGGTCTCCGCCCCCTGAAACCACGCCCCGACGCGGCCCCGCCCACCCGCCCTCCCGGCAGTGGATCCAGCCTCTTCCCGGGAACTCAGTCCCGCCGCGTCTCCGCCCCGCGCGAAGTTCTAGCCCCGCCCTCTTCGGCATTAGCGGAGGCCTCGTCGTCACACCTGCGTGAGGCACGTGGGTTCTCATAGGCCCGCCCCTCCTGGAGTCCCGCCCCCAGGCTGAGACCACCACCCCCTTCCCCGCCGCGAGACTTTCCTAGTTCTTGCCCCCCGCCCAGTATCTGTCTCGGCTAATCTCTGCCTCGGGCTCTGGGCGTCGCTGCACCATTCCTGCCCAGATTTCTCTGCCTCTCTCAGTGTCTCTGGCTCTGTGTCTCTCTCTCCTTCGTCCCTTTATGTCTCTAACCCTGGGTCTTTCAGTCCTCACGTCTCGGTGTCGCTTTGTGTTTCTGCTCTCTTTGTCTTTCTCTTACCGTTCCTGTGTCACTTGGTCCCCGTGTCTCTTTCCATCCCTTTGATTCTGTCTCTGTCTCTAAGTGTGTCCCTCGGTGTCTGTCGTCTCTGTGTCTCTCTCGATGTCTCTGTTCCTGCCTCGGTTCTCTGTGTCTCTCGCTGCGTGCATCCCCCTGGCCTCTCCCGCATCTGCTCGCACCTCCTCGTTACCGCGGCCTCCCGCCAGGGGGCGGCACAGACCGGCCCCCCGCGCTCCGCTGGCCCTGCGGGGCTGGGCTAGGGTCGGGCCTCCAGGCTCCGCCGGTCCCTCCCCTTGTCCTTGTCCCACTTCTCCTATCTTCCGGGCCTCCTCGCGTCTTTGTGTCTCTAGTTCTGACTCGGCCCCTTTGTCTCTCCCCGGCGGCGCCCGCTCCTCCCCACCCCCACCTACCTCTTCACATTCCTAGGGCTGACCGGGGGGAGCTGGAGAGGCCGCCCAGTGTGTTGGGGTGAGGGCGGGAAGCAGGAGGCTGGGGAGGGGGGGATGCCACTGAGCTCCTGAAATCCCTCCGTTCCAGTTCCTCTAGGGCGAGGGTGCCGACCAACTGGGGGCAAATGCTTGAGAGCTTCTTGCCCCAGCAAGAGGACACCCCCCAAGACTTGCCCTCCCCTCCCACTCACCACACACCTGAGCTTTCCTCCCCAAAGGGCAAGATCTCAAGTGGTAGGGATTCTTACTGGCCTGCCTTCAAGTCTTGGTAATGTTACTATTCGTAAATGTATTTACTGTGTGCTGGATACACATTTACCTGCACTGTATTATCTCAAATAACCCACGCAGGACCCTATGTGATAAGGGGACTGAGGCACAGAGAGATGAAATGACTTGGCCCAACAGAGTTACAGAATGGCAAATCCGGGACTGATGGATCTTAGTTAATTCCTCACAAGAATCCACTGGAGGAGACATTATCATGATCCCCATTTCACTGAAAAGTGCACTGAGGGTCATTTGCCCCAAGCCACCCAGCAAGAAAGTAGCAAGCAGGGATTTGAACCCAGGCAGTCCGCACTCTTAGCGTCCTACCCTACGCGTCCTCCAGATAATGTGTATCTCAGGCTTGGCACCAGCCTGGTGTTAGTGCAGCTGGACAAATAGGTGCATAACAGATGTGATCTCTTTGTCCTTCTCTCCCCACTCTGGGGTCAGACTGGATGGCGGAGGATCTCTGGGTTTTGCTTTGCTACTAATTCGCTTTGCAAAATCCTTGCCTCCCCTCTTCCCCCCAACACCGCTTTCTCTCTTGAACAAGATGCCCAGTCCTCAGGGAGATTTCTTCTAGGAAGGCCCCGTAGCACCTGCTCTTTTCTGGGCCTGTCAATGAGTGAGTTCAGCCTTCCTGGCTGTTCTTTGTGGAGCCCAGGAGGGAAGCCCTAGGAGGGTAAGCTGGAGTTTAACGCGCCCTTCACATGAGGAAGGGAACATGCATTAAGCTGAGCACTGCCGTGTTTGTTGATAAATGCCTGGGTGGGTCTCATGCCTGAGGAGTCAGCCTCCAGTGTCGAGCAGTCCCATGGCACTTCACTGAAGAGCCATAACCACCCGGAGGTACAGGCACAAGGCCAAAGTCTTCCTGATGAAGCTTTGGAGTTGGTGCCAAGTATTTACCCTGCCTGGCAACCTGTAACCGCTTTTCCTTCTTGCAATAGTCCCCCCACCCTGCCCTCCCCACCAAGTTTTCCTACAAGGAATCCCCTACACTCAGTCCTTATGGTTCAGAATGAGCCTGACCCGGTCCTGGCCAATCAGAGCATTTGATCAATCCCCTGGCCACAGGGTTTGGTTCAGGGATGGGGATGGGACCAATTCCTGTCCAATGGGAATTAGACCTGAGACTTCAGACTTCCTCTTGAATGAATAGGAAAGGAACACACTTTTTTTTTTTTTTTTTAAGATTTTATTTTTTGGGCGCCTGGGTGGCTCAGATGGTTGAGCGTCTGCTTTTGGCTCAGGTCATGGTCCCGGGGTCCTGGGATCGAGTCCCGCATCAGGCTCCCTGCTTGGCGGGGAGCCTGCTTCTCTCTGCCTCTGCGTCTCTCTCTCTCCCCCTGTGTTTCATGAATAAATAAATAAAATCTTTAAAAAAAATTTTATTTTTTAAGTAACCTCTACACCCAACGTAGGGCTCAAACCTATAACCCTGAGATCAAGAGGTGCATGCTGTACCAACTGAGCCAGCCAGGCGCCCTGAGACACACTCTTCTGTTGGGGGTTGCTAAACTGGTAGGGTAGAAATCTGGCGCTAGGGTGACAGTTGAGAGAAAAAGCCCCTGCCTGTGCTTGGAGGACAGCAGAGCTGTGAAATGGAAGAGGACAGCTTTCTGGTGAGACTATTTGAGCCCCTGGATCCAGCTATGCCTGAAGGTAGTCAGCCTTTGATCATCCTGGTTATATGAGTGAATAATTTTCCTTTTCACTTACACAAATTTTTGACTTCCTTTTTTTTCTTTCTGGTTATTTGCAACCAAACATATCCTTACTGATGGAATCTATAGGAGTCCAGAAGAGGCAGAGATTCTTATAAAGTTCCCAGGACAGGGAAAGGGGAGTGAAAACTTCCTAGAATTCTTCAAGATGTCCAGGCTTTGAAGGACAGGCTAGCTTTGTGACAATGGGGGAAATAGGGGAGGGCATTCCAGGAGGAGTAAAGTCATGAAGGCACAAGGCGGGAACATGTGGAGAGAGGGAGCAGTGGGTTATGAGTGAGGGGCAACATTTTGGGTCCTAAATGCCAAGTGAAGGGTGTCTCATGCTCTTGAGAGCAACAGGGAGCCATAGAAGATGGATAAACAATGGTAGTTTACTCCAAACTTGCTTTTACTTCTTGGGAGCCCCAGATCCTGTGGGTTCCCCTTTCCCTTTCCCCCAGACCCTTGGCCAAGGTGGAAGGGGTTGGACCTGCACCGAGGGCACAGACTGCCATCTGTATGCAAATTGCCTGGGAGGCCATGCAGATGAGGGACCTTAAGCAAATGTATGCCCTCCTGGCAGTATGCACCTATTTGTCCAGGTGCCCAGGACTCTCTCCTCATTAACTCAGGGACCAGGTGCTGAACATAGAGAACCCCTTCCTCCCTGGGGTCACCTCTCTCCCCTCCCCGCCATCTGTTCACCCCCCTCTAGCTCCCCAGATGCTCCCTCACCAATGTCTGTTCTTACAGTGGTATCTCTCTCCACCTGGTCCCTTCCCTGGACCAAGGGACCCTATTTTGCTTTTCTCTCTGACCCTCCATTTTCCTTGGATGATGATACTACTAATAATAAACATGTTCTGAAAACATACTCTGTGCCAGGCTTTGTTTAAACACTTTCCACAGTTATCTTATCAAATTCTCTCAACAACTCTCTTGTGTCTGCTGTATTTTTTATTTTTATTTTTTTTAAAGATTTTATTTATTTATTCATGAGAGACAGAGAGAGAGAGAGAGGGGCAGAGGGAGAAGCAGGCTCCCAAGGAGCAGAGAGCCTGATGCAGGACTCGATCCCAGGACCCTGGGATCATGACCTGAGCCGAAGGCAGACGCTTAACCATCTGAGCCACCCAGGCGCCCATCTGCTGTATTTTTTAAAAAAAGGATAGTCACTTCTGCCATATAGAAAACAAGAAAGCCACACGAATAAGGAGGCAGAGAGATGAAACAAAGAATGGTTTTTCAGAAGCAACTCAGGGGGCCTGGTAGACATGTTAAGAATGATTTGAACATAGATGGGAAGGATGGAAGGATCGAGTAAGCCCCAAGGTCCATGCGCCAGTGAGGTGCTTCCTGCTGGTGACTCCAGATCTGTTCCCTGAGTCCTGTGCCCAAGCCATGCAGTTAAAAGCTATGGCTGCCAAGGACGTTTTCAGCCAACTACAGTCATGGCCAAGAGCATTTGCCCGCCCCCCGCACCTCCCCCCTGTGGCCCTGGCGCCTTTGGGGTGCAGAACCCCCTAGTTCACCCTCCACTGTAGGCATCAGAACCACACCACGATGAGACAGCACTCTGGAGTCGTGTGTACCCCAAAACTCAGGCAGTGGGAACCTTGATCACTTTTGCCGTGATTGATCTAAGTGTGCTAACCTGCTCCTTCTTTTTCTCCCTCTTCTCTCATTTGTTTTAAACTAATTCAATAAACAGTGGGATTTGAGCATCTTCAATCAGACTGTGAGCTCTTCTGCTCTGCGGACCCTGGGCATGCAGCTCAGTCCCCTACCAGGAGGCTCCCATAGCAGCTCACCACTTTCCCAGGGTGACAGATCCCACTTTGTCCATTTTGTGGATGAGCAAGCTGAGGACAAAAAGCCGAGTCACTTGCCGGAGACCTAAGGTTTGAGTGCAGAGAACTCCTGGTGCCCACATGCCTTACAGCAGCCCCTCCACTGCCTAAGTGTGAGAGCTCAAGGTCACACAGCGCCCCTCCCCCCGCCACCACCCTCCCCCCTGCTTCTCAGCTGCTCCTTCCAACCTTTTTTCTTCAAATTGCTGACTGTAGTGATCTTTGAGTCCCAGTTCTGTTTCTCTCTTTGTCCCTATTTGCCTGTCTCTGCCTCTCTCTCCCCAAATCTCTGTCCATCTGACCCTAGGGGTCTCATCTCTGGGCTTCTGCAGTCCATCCCCCCATCTCTCCGTCTTTCCATCCCTCTCTCAAATCACTCTCTTCTTCGACCTCAGTAAGTCTCTCTAACTGGCCTCACTCTTTTCTGCCCCGGAAACCCTTTTGTGGGTTCTTCCAAGTCACCCCTCCTCCCCTAGGGAATCCTCAGAGGCAGGCACCCTGCCTTTCTCAGAGGGGGTGGCTCCATCCCTAATTCCATCCACTCCGCAGCTCAGAGAAAGCTTTTGCTCCGTTCTGCAGCTTCGATTCCCATTTGGGCTCTGCAAGAGAGACTGAGGATTTTACTCAAGGGAACAGCACCCCACCCTCCAAAGCAGGCACTTAACACCCTCTGGGCCCTGGGCACCTCTCTTTTCCACCCTTGGCCAGCAAGCAGAGTCTCTCTCTGCTCTCATTTCTTTCTCCATGACATCAGACTTCTCCAAGGTCTTGCAAGGGCGGGGGAGGGGAGCATCACCTGCGCCCCCTTCTCCTCTCGTCCCCCAGAGGAAGCTCTGGCCACAGCATGGTGTGATGTGACAGACAGCATTTATTCCAGACTCCAGTGTCCACAGATGACAGGGTGGGGGTGGAGGGGCAGGGGTGGGGATCCAGTGTCAGACTATGCAGTAGGACATCAGGTGGGGCGGGGGACCAGCAATGCAGGCAGGAGGTAAAAATCGCCCTGGCCAACCGACCCCTCAGAGCCTCGGGGCCTCGTCCTGTCCCGGGCCAGGGCCTGGGCTTGGGTCCAGGAGCTATTCTGGGGCCTGGGAGAGTCACATTCCCTGGAGGAAGGTCCCCTCCTTCCCACCCTCCCTCCCTCCCTTCAAGCAGTAGCTGCTGTAGGTCCCTGCCCAGCCCGCAGAGGAAGGAAGGGAAGGGGGGGCCGGAGGGGGAAGAGGGAAGGTGGGGGCAGGCGGAGGCGGTGGAGGCATGTGCGCAGGGCTGGTTATCTGATGCTGATTCTCTGATGTCAGGTCCAGTAGAGTCTCTTGGAGGTCCTCGGGCTCAGCACTGGGAGGAGATGGAGAGGTCAGCCTGGGCCTAGGCCCACAGGGGCTGCCCCACCACACCCCTGCGGCTCCCCCCACCCTCAGGGTGCCAGGGCCCTCACCCACCTCATCTCCGAAGCCCCCACTGCCATGCCTGGTTCCTCCAGAGGCACCTCCCATGAGAAGGCCCGTCTGCTCAGGCCGCTCTGACCCTGAGTGGCTCAGCTGTGGCTCCCCAGGTGGCCTGGGGGGAGGAGGCAGCATGTTGGAGGGGGTCATGCCTGGGGAAGGGACTGAGGAGGGGGTTGTTTGGGGTGAGGATGGACTTGGGGGACAGGCGGGAGTGGGACGGGGATGGGGATGGGGGTGGGGTGGGAGTGGTAATGGCATCTGGGTTAGGGATGGGTGGGTAGGCTGCTGTCGGAGTTGTAGACGGTGACTTAGTTGGGGGTCAGCTCCAGGGATGGGTTTGGGGATGGCTGCGGATTGGAGTGGAGGGTGGCCATGTGATGGGGCCAGAGAGGATAGATGGAGATGGAACTGGAGTAAGGAATGGGAACGAGATGGGGAGGGAGGGGCCCTGGGGCTGGGGATGCAGTTGAGGGAGACACCGGGGTTCAGGGTGAGGTTAGAGGTGGGTTGGGGATTGGCGTTGAGGATGGAGATACGGTTAGGGTTGGAGGGGTTAGAGGACAGATTTGAGGTCGGTTATAAACCGGGTTTGGGGTTGGGGATGAGGATGAGGTTGGGGTTATGGAGGAGACCGGGGCTTCAGATGGGGCTGCAGTGGGGCTTGGGAATGGGTTTGGGGATGGTTATGGGTTGGGTGTTGCTATGGATTATTAGGTCTGAGGTTGGAGACGGGACTGCATTTCATTTGGCGATGGGGCTGGGGCTGGGATGTATTTGGGTTTAGGGTTGAGGATGGGATGCAGTTGCGGTTGGGGTCGGGGCTGGGGACGTATTTGGGTTTGGGGTTGAGGAGAGGATGCGGTTGGGGCTGGTCATGGGCTGGGTTTGGGCTCGAGGTGGGAGGTGAAGTCAGAGGTGAGTGTAGGGATGGGGTGGGGTTACAGAAGTCAATTCCAAGGTTGCAGGCCACTCACGGAGCCCCCTTTTCCCCCTGCTGGCAGCAGCTGGAGCGACCCTTGCGTCTCATGCAGTAGAAGGCAGCGACGACGAGGAGCAGGAGGCCCACGCTGACGGCCACAGCCATGACAGCCACGCCGGCCTGGGCAGTCTGGGGGGCCACTGCAGGGACAGGACGGAGGAGGAGGGGTCAGCTGGCAGGGCTCTGTCGGCCCCACGGCAGCCTCCTCCCACCCCTGCAGCTCCTCACCAGAGCCGAAGTGGAAGACGTGCTGCTTCTTCCCGTGGGTGTTGGAGGCCTCGCAGGAGATACCTTCTCTGCTCAGGGCACTGGTCACCTTCAGGGTCAGGGAGCTGCTCACCCAGCCCTGCCCTCTGAGGGCCGGCTCTGCTGGCTGTGGAGGCTGGGGTTAGCCCCGGCCCCTGGGATCAAGGGCTGGGGCGAGGGCAAAGGTGAAGATGTCCAGTCCCCCAGGAAGTGGAGGGGCACAGTGCTTGGATCAGCGAAGGGGGCAGGGTCCCCCGAGGGGCTTGGGGAGGGGTGCCTGGGTCCCGCAGGGCTCAGGGTGGAGAGGACAGTCTCTTACACTGCCTCCCAGTTGGCTCCAGCTGAGTTTGGGCTCTGGATACCCGCGGGCAGAGCAGACCAGCCTGACTTCTTCTCCTTCTCTCCAGCTGTCCCCTGTCTGGGGCTGAGGCTCTTCTGGGCTTAATTGAGGTGGCCCTGGGGGTGGGGGATGGGGACGAGCAGGAGGTCCATCCTCCATCGGAGAAGGGGAAGGAGGAGGAGAGAAAGAGAAGGAGAGAGGGGAGAGGAATAGCAGACAGAGGGACCAGCCGTTTGTCCTGGCCCCCCCACCCCCACGGTCCCCATCCAAACCTGCCCCAGCCCGAACCTTGGACCAGCAGCTTGAAGCTCTGGGTGCGGCTGAGGAGGGGGACCGTGGGCATGGAGGCCTCGCAGACGTAGGTGCCCGCCGAATCGAAGGTGATGGAGCTCAGCGAGAGGGTGGGGCCGTTCCCCAGGGGGACGAAGTCCTGGCAGGGAGAGAAGGGGGAGGCCAGGCGGCTGTGAGGGCAGGGTCGAAGGTGCGGGGCCGAGGGTTCCAGGGCTGGGGGCTCCTTTCTCCTTCTCACCTTGGTCCAGCGCAGGGCAGGGGTGGGCAGACCTTGCACGGAGCAATTCACGGTTGTGCTGTTGCCCAAGTATAAGGAAAGCTCCTCCCCGGTGCTGAGCTCGAGGGGGTCCAGGTCTGGAGGGGAGGACAGACTGTCACCTTCCCCCGACCCTCACCCATGCGGTTAGGGGCTCTCCAGGGCTGTTGGGGGTGCAGACGTGAATGCATAACCGTAAGCAGAGCCTGTCAGTGCTCCTCCTGGTTCTCCCCACCTCCACGAGCTTGCCACACTCCCATCCAGGCCAAGGCTGGAGCCCAAATCCAACTCCAAAACCTGTGGTTAACTCAACCATCTTCCTCCAGAGCAGACATAGGGCCCACAGTTAATGCACGACTGGGGAGGTGTGAGGTGGTCCTTCTCTGACTTACCACCCAAACCCCATCACCCATCTCTTCAGCCAGTTTTTGTCTGCTCTGCCTCCGAAACGGACCCTCCCACTTCTCGCCATCTCTGACCTCCAGGACCAATGGCCTTGACTGCTGCAGCCACCTCCTCACTGGGTCTCCCTGCTGGCCAGGATTCTCCGCCCTTCCAGCCTATCCCCCCACCGAGCAGCCAGATGGATCTTCTCAAAACACACACTGGTCAGCCCTGCCCTCAGCCCCAAACCCTTGGCATAGAGGCCAAATTCCTTGACCAAGCCTACAGGAGCCTGCCTGGTCTGACCTCTGCCTACCTCCTCAACCTCGCTTCTCATCCCCCCAACCTTTGTCCCGAGCTCCAGCTACCCTACTCTCTTGCCGTTTTTCTCCAGTATGCCATGGTTGGGTGCTGCCTCAGGGCCTTTGCACTTGCTGATCCCTTTGCCTGGAAGCTCCTCTTCGGGCTCTTCGTATTTCTGATTCCATGCTTTGGTTTCCTACTCAAATGGCCCCTTCTCAGAGAGGCCCCTCTGACACCCTGCTGTGGACACTCAGCTTTCCCCTCCAGCATTGAAGGATTTATCCCCCCAGCTGTTGAGAAGGATGTCAGCTGTCAGCCCTCAGCTGTCGGCCCTCTCTGGGAACTGCCTCAGCTGCAGAGAGCCCCTCGCTCAAGGTCATGCCCCCTTCCTCGGGCGGCCCGCATGCAATGACTGGTTGATGTGGGGGTAGAAAGGCCCAGTGCCCTCGCCCCAACTGGGGACAATTATGAAGGCCAGCTTTCCAGTGCCGTGCAGGGCCAACTGAGACTTTTGCAGCCCGTCTTCTGCCTCTGCCCAATCCTGCTTCCTTCCCTTCCTCAGCCTTCATAGATGTGGATCCCAAGGCATTTCCCATAAACTTCCTGCCTGCAGATCTCCGAGCCAGAATCTGCTTCCCGGGATGGGATGGAGCCTGTAACATCCTCCGTCTAAAACAGTCCCCACTCACCCAGCCAATCCCTATCCCCTCACTCTGTGTTAGTCTCTGTAGATGCCCCCATCACTACTCAAAGCGTCTTGCTCACCATCTACCACCTGTCTCCCCTACTGGGCTGGGAGCTCTGAGAAGGTGGAGACCGGGCTGTCTTGTGCACAGATATCTCCCCGACCCCAGCCACAGGGTCTAGCCCCAGGAAAGGAGGCAGAAGGAGTGCCAAGGAGGAACAGAGCCTTCGCCCAGGGCTCGGGTGCAAGCAGACTAAGGTTTTCTAGAAGACTGGGACCCTGGAGACTGGCTAGACATGGAAAGTACAAAGCAGGGGAGTTGACCTAAAATGAGGAGAGGGGCTTGGCTGGGATGAGGAGAATGCCTGGGTGGGGAGAAGGGTCAGCCAGAGGTGAAGCCAGCCAGGTGGGCCTTGAAGGCCGGGGTGGATCATGTGGGCTTTCTCCTGTGGGGCACTGGGGAGCCATGGGAGGTTCGGAGCTGGGGGCAGGCACGTCTGTGCTTTGGAATGAGCTCTCTGGCTGCCTTGTGTGGGAGACCAGAGGGGGCTGGGGCAGGCACCTGGGGGCGGAGGGGACCATCCGGACCAGGAAGGACCACAGAAATGGAGAGAAAGGGTTGGCGGCGGGGCTGCGGGGGTGAGGGCCAGGAGGCCGCTGGTGCCAGGGCCCCCCTGCCCGCTCTCCTGGGACGCTCACAGGCCACGCGCAGCTCCGCGGTTTTGGAGAGCACCGCGTCCTCAGCAGCGTCGTAGTCCTCGACCCTGCAGCCGTAGGTCCCGCTCTGGCCCCGCTGAACCCCCTCCAGGGTCAAGTTCCCCTCAAGATTTGTTTTCAGCACGTCCTCCTGCTTGTCCTGGGTGACCAGGGATGAGGAACCCGGCTCAGGAGCCGCCCTGGGCCGGCAGGGTCATGCTAGGTGGGGGCCACCCGGGTCAGAGTCAGTCATCTTGTAGGCTGGGGGTCACCAAGTTAGTGTCATACTAGGGTCAGGGCCCCCTCAAGTAATGGGGCAGAGGCCCTTCTAGGCCAGGGGTCCCCCAGGTCAGGTATCACGCTAAGTTAGGACGCTAAGTTAGCTCAGAGGTCCCGTTAGCTCCTGGGTCACCAATCAGGTGCCTTACTAAGCCAGGGGCCACCCAGGTGAAAGGTCAGAAGTTGGTGGAGGCCAATATGTCACAGAGGTCAGGGGCCGGGACTTCCAAAGGAACGATGGGGTGAGTCACCTGAAGGCGGAAAAATATGTATTCCACGCTGGGGTTGCCATCCCCCCGGCAAAACAGCTGGACAGAGTCACCCTCGCGTACCCAGCCCTCGGTGGTGGACGGGCTGCCCACCCAGAAATCCACATTCTCCGTGGGATCTAAGGGAAAGCGCAAGAGGGACGGACAGGTCAGGGCAGACTCATGATCAGGGTCAAGGGTAGGTCGGGTCAAGGGTAAAAGGCAGGGGCTGGGTTAAGGGAAAGAGGTCAGTGCCGCAATCAAGGGGCAGGCTGTGGTTGGTCAAAGGGCAGAGGTCTTATCTTTCGCAGCTCAGGTTCACACTTAGTCTGAGATCAGGGACCAGAGGTCAGAGGCTGAGCTGAGAGTACCAGCCAAGGGTCAGTGGTCAATGCAGGTGGCAGGTCAGGGTGAGATTCCAGGACCCAATTCGGTGTGAGAATATGTGGAGCACGTTTAGCGGTGAGACTCCGTGGGGTTCAGGGTGCTGGAGGGGGTCCGATGTCAGGGCAGGCCGCTGGCCGGCTTGGAGGGTCCAAGGTCGGGGAGGTCAGGACCCGCATAGACTCACAGTGCAGGCTGAGGTGGAAGGCGGGGCTGTCCAGGCGGCCGCGCCGGCCCGTGGGCAGCTGGTAGTTCACGGAGCAGTGGAAGCTGGCGTCCTGATCGGCCTTACGGGGCCGCAGGTAGAGGGTGCTGATGAGGGACTGCAGGCCCGAGGCCTCCCGGACGGTGCGGCTGGTCATGTAGCCCTCTGGGAGAGAGGGAGGAGGCGGTCAGCCAGCCTGGGCCGCCACCCAGCTCCATCCCACGGCCAGCTGGGCTCACCTGCGTTCACCTCCATGGGCATCCGGAGCGGCTCCCCGTTGCGATACCACGTGATCTCGGGGACGGGGTTTCCGTTGCGGCTGTTGCAGGTGGCGATCTGAGACAGACACAGGCATGGCCCTGGGCTCTGACCCAGGACTCTGAAGCCTCGGGCCCCTCTTTCCTCGGGACTTCTCCTCGCTCAGATATAGGAGCCTGGGTCCCCCAGCCCTGTCCTCCCCCAGGGCGCAGGAGTGCAAACCTCCCAGCCCCCTCCTCCCCCAGGACCCTGGCCAGGTCCCATCCGAGGTACCTCCTGGGCAAAGTCATCCACCACGGACAGGATCCCTTTGTTGGGGAGGACCTCTGTGGCCTCCGGTTTCGCTGTGGGGGAGACGGTACCTTCAGGAGCCCCTTTCCCGGGCTCTCACTTGCCCTCCCCTTCCCGGGTGCCCACAGACACTCACCGAACATGCGGAGCTGCGTGGTGGCCTCGGTGCTCGCCGCGCCCGCCCTCACCACGCACACGTAGTTCTGCTCGTCACCCACCTGGGCCTCGGTCAGCACCAGGCGGCCCCGGGAGTCCAGCTGGTATGGGGGCCTGCGGCCCCGGGAGTCGTGTACCCGGCCCTGGACCTCGGAGCCCTGCAGCTCAGCAGAGGCCAGGTGGTGGCGGACCCCAGAGCGGTCTGCCTGTGGGCGGGGAGGGCCTCAGCGCCGGAGCTGCCTGGCCTGCCCTCCCCCACAGTCCTGCGGGTTCGTCTCTCTCCTCTTGTCACCTCCCTCTGGTCTGGCCCCTGTTCCCGGGGGCCTGTGGGGCTGTCTCCTCTCTCTAGGTCCCTCGTTCTCCATCCTGCTCTGCTCCTGTCTCTCCTCCTCTGTCTCCCTCTCCCGCCCTGTCCCTCGGCCGCTTGTCTCATATTCTTATCTTTCTTTTCCCTTAGTCCTATTCCACCCCCCCACCGCCACCCCCCCGCTATATCCTCCTCTGTCTCTGAATATTCTCTCTCAAGAGCCTGCGCTCCGAAGGGGGCATCTTCCTTCTAGTCTCAGCTGCGCCCAGACATCAGGGGACCTTGGAGAGTCCTTCCCCTTGCTTGGCCTTAACTTCCCCACCTGTAAAATGGAAAGGCAGCTGGATGGAGCTCTTCGGTCCTTTGGGCTCTGATGAGGGAATGAATGTGTGCCGCCCTGCAGTGCCCTGACTCCCAGCCCCCTTGGCCACCCTCTGGTCCCCAGCCTGCAGCACTTACCAGGAACCACTCCAGCGCAAAATGGTCGTGGGCCCCCAAGGCAGTGCAGTTCAGGGCGACGGGCTCCCCCTTCATCACCTCCACCAGGGAGGACCCAGACAAGGGCTCCTCAGCCTGGGCACCTGCAGGAGAGCCACTGAGCTCTCTCTGCCTCTGAGCCCCTTCTCCCCCAGGACCCCGGAGTCCTGGCTTCCAGTGCCCTCCTCCCTCAGACCCAGGAATCCAGACCCCTAGCCCCTCCTCCCTCAGACCCTGGAGTCCAGGCCTCCAGCCCCCTCCTCCCTCAGACACAGTCCAGACCCTCAGCCCCTATCCCTCAGCCCCAGGTCCTGCCTCCCTCCATCTCTCATGTCTGCATCTCTGAGCTTGCAAATCCATCAGCATTTCTCTCCATCTCTTCACAGAACTAAGGGCTCCTCCCCCAGGCCACGTGGGGCCCTCTGTCCAATCCTCCTGGGGGTAAAACTGCACCTGTCCTTGTTCTTCCCACTAGACCAGCCACCCCTCAAGGGCAGGGCCAGCACTGGCTCATCCCTTGGCTTCCAGCACCCTGCGCAGAGCCTGGCATGGTGCCAGGGATAGATTTCTCTCCATCTCTGCCTGTGTATCTCTCACTCTGGGTCTCCCATCTCTAGTCCACAGTCTCTGCCTCTCTGTCAGCCTGGCACTCTGTCTCCATATCTCTCAGGCCCTGGGTCTCTTGTCATGAGTCAGGGGGCTAGGGCTGAGCCTGCAGCTGAGGTATGGGTGTGTGGGGGTGGTAAGGGGGGACAGGGCTGGGCAGGTTTCAGGAATGTGGGAGGGACAGGCTGGCCCAGACCTGCCCAGCCTGGTGCCAGAACCCCCTACCCGCCCCTTGGCCCCTCTGCCTCTTTGATGGAGCAGGGAAGGGGGTAAGGTGCGTCCCCTCTGAATAGGAGAGGGGTGAGGCCCAGGAGCCTGGGTCCTGAGGTGGAAGGGAGCGGGTGGCGGCGGGGGGGGGGGTGCGGCTGGATTCCCATCCCATGATCCTGGCAGATAGAGCTGTTCCCATTGGGGAAACCATGCTCTCTCACCCTCTGGGCTGGCATCCTGGCATCAGCTCTCACTTCTTAGAACCTCCCTTCCCTTCCCCGCCCAGCTTGACCAGCCCTGCCCCTGGGGACCCACTATTTACCATGTTTGTGCCAGGGGCCTGGATTCCCAGGCACCCACCTCTGTCCCAGGCCTGTCCCAGGGGAGGGGGTGTGGGGCCAGGCTGGTGCCTGGGGGTAGTCTGAGTAACAGACAGGAGGACAGATGGAGAGATCTCTGTGCCCTAATCTCCCCCATCTCTCTGTCCCTCTGTTGCCAGCCCCTCTGGGCCTCCTCCCCTCCCACCACCATGCAGGTGTGTGGATTTATCTGGGGCCCCAGGAAGGGGGGCCCTGTCACTCGGAAACACTCTGTTCCATCATCACTGCCTAGGGCCAGTGCTCCAGCTCGTCCATGAAGGAGGTGGGTTCTTTAGAGTCTGGGCTCTGAATCCAGGTTGGGGGAACCCTCAAGAGCACGTGACTCACTGGGTTCTAGCCACAGCGTCCCTGACCCTCGCAGAACTTGAGAACCCTTTCCAAGGGAAGCCCTGGGGTTTGGGTCTCCTGTGTCCTGGAAGAAAGCCACTCCAGCCACTGGAGGCCTGGACTCCTGGGTCTGAGGGAGCAGGAGTCTCGAGACCCAGACTCCAGGGGCTGAGGGCCCTCACTCCTTGGTCCCGAGTTTGGAGGGGGCTGACTTCTCGGGCGCTGTCTAATCCACTACTGTGGGATGCCCAGCCCCTCTGCCTGGCTGTCCCCAGGTCTCACATTGGGAGGGGTATCCCCCATGCTCCTGTATCCCTCTTCCTTGGGGGGGGGGTGGTCCCAGGTTTGGCTTCCTGGGCTCCATGAAAGCCCCTTCCCCCTTTCCTTCCCGGGGTCCCCGGGGTCCGCCCCCAGTCGCGCCCTGCTCCCCGCCCGAGCCATACCTGGGTGCGCCCCCAGCAGGAGCGCGAGCACCAGCAGCCACGGGGCCCTGCGCGCCCGGGCCCGGCCGTCCCGGGGCTCCATGTTCGCGGCGGCGGTGGCGACTGCCCGGGCTGCAGCTCGGCGGCCCCGGGGGCTGGGAGCGACCAGGCCCCGCCCCTGGCAGCCCCGCCCCGCCCCGCCCTTCAGGCCCCCCTTCGTCCCCCCCCCAAACCCGGGCGCCCCGCCAGGACCTCCCACTGCCCGGAGTGGACCTCCCAGCGCTGGGCCCGGAGCGGGGCTCCCTCTGGCTCAGGCTGACCAGTGCCCCCGGCGGTGGCCTGACAGACCAGTCTAACCAGTGTCCTGAGCTGGGACCTCAGCGCACGGCCGTGGACCCTCTCCCCCTCATTCTGACTGGGGGCCATTAGGGCATGCACTGGCCTCTCCCAGTGTAACCGGTGGTTCCCGGCATGACCAGTGGCTTGCACTGTCTTCCCCCAGTACAACCAGTGGTGCCCAGCTTGATCAGTGGCCTAGAACAGCTTCTTCCTGTATGCCTTGTGAGGCCCTCCCTTGTAGCCACTGCTCAGGGCTGCTTTCCTGTCTGACCAGTGGCCTGGAACCCATCAGTTCAATCTCTTAAATTTAATGGTCTTCAAACCTCAGTTCAGCCCAGGACTCTGCGATGAAGGTGGGGGGTGGGGAGTGCAGTGGGGTGCTCTTTCCTTGGCTCTCCTCCGTGGAGCCCTCCCTCTCTTCCCCTCATCCCGGGAATCCTAGGAATGCCACCCCCCTTCCTCCCTTCCTCTCCCCTTCACTCCCTCCCAATCTTGGGGGGGATGGGAGGAGAATCAGGCTGGAGGGAGCAGGTGAGTGGGGGAGGGGAGCAGGCCAGGGCACCTGAGGGGAGTGGGGAGGAGCAGAGCCAGGGGTCCGAAGGAAGGGTCACAGGTCAGGTGGCAGGGGGGCCTCACAGATCCCGACTGCTCAAGGCTTCTCACAAGCCAGGTCTGACGGGGACAAAATCCTCTGGGGGTGGGGGAAGGGAGAGATGTCACTGGTTATAGGGAATACTAGCCCTGGACACTGGCCAGAATGGGGGTCACTGGTAAGATGGCTTTGCCCATCGGGCACAGAAGGAAGGCTTAGATTATACGTCAGCTTGGGAGTTATTGGTCAAACTGGTCAAGGGTACTTTATTCATCAGTGATACAGGAAAGCAACTGTTACACTGGGAGAGGAGACCTTTTAGTATTACCCGCACCACCACCTCCTCCAGGATGCCTTCCCTGCTCCCCTGGCTAGGTCAAGCGCCCCCTCTACGCTCCCTCAATCACCTGGGCTCCCCCACCCCAGTCCTGCACATTCTGGGTCATCCTGTCTGGGGATTAATCTGTCCCCCCACTGGACTGTGGGTCCATGAGGGCAGGGCTGGCGCTGTCTCTGTTGGTCACTGCTGTGTCCCCAGCAAAAGGCCAGACACAGAGCAGGTGCTCAGGGAAGGTTTGCAGGGCTCGAGAGTCAGGAGCACGCAGGCTCCCTGGATCATCGCAGGACACATGGTACAAACTCACTCATGGACAAGTACAACTCCAAGGGCTCCCGGGGACAAGCTCACACACTGGGACCCCGTACACCCGTTCCCCAGCTCCTCTGGCTCCCGCTCGTGAACTACTTGCTTGGGCTGGACTCCAGTAGGCACCCTCTCATCAGCTACTCCCACTCCCACCTGCCTCAAGAATCCAACCGGCCAAGGTTCTGGGCAAAGGGGAAGGACCGTCTGGAGTGTGTATGAAGGAGGGAAGGCATAAATACCAGCCACAGTCCCTCGCAGACTTGCAGAAACTAGTACTGTAACGTCATCTGCCCTTGTCCCCTACAATTTATTCCCACAAAACAGCCAGAGGGATCCCGTTAAAATGTGAGTCAACCCACATCACTCTTCTGCTCAGAATCCTTCCAGGGCTCCTCTCAGTAAAAGCTAAAATCCACTCCATGGCTCACGAGGTCCTCGACCCGGTCCTCGTTACTTCCCTGACTCCGTCTTTCTTTCTCTTCCCCCTTGCCAGCTCTGTTCTTGCCACATTGGTCTCTTTGCTTCCTTGCTGTTCCTCCAATGCCAGGCATGTTCTGGCCTCAGGACCTTTGCACTTGCTTTTTGCTGGGACATTCTTCCCCACACAGCTCCTTCCCTTACTTGCTTCAAATCTCTTCTCCAACATCACCGCAACAGTTTCCCTTGGCCATCTTATCTAAAATAGCAATTCCTGCTATCCCAGCCATTCCTATTTCCCTTATTACGTTTCTTCTCTATAACACTTATCGATGCCATGTATTTATTTTTTATTGTTTATCTTGTGTAGAACCTAAGTGCTAAGAGAACGGAAACTTTTTTTTACCACTGTATCTCCAACACCTAGAACAGTGCTTGGTATGACGAGCGGAGTCAAGATCTGTGCAATATATGAATTTTCCGATCCCATCCTTCCTGTGTCATGTGTATACACACTTACACATTTTAATTAACAAGCCTTGTTTTTTCCTCTGTGGCAGCCCTGCCTATCTGCGGTTTCCCTTTCCATGGTTTGTTACCTTCGGTCAACAGTGGTCTGGAAGCAGATGATCCTCCTCCTGATGTGTATTTCAGAGGGGCAAGTGTAGCCTGAGGATAGGTCACAATGCTGGTGCTATTCCCCTCATTTCATCTTATCATGTAGGCAATTATTTTCTCACATCATCACAAGAAGGGTGAGTCTAGGGACGCCTGGGTGGCTCAGTCGGTTAAGCGTCTGCCTTCGGCTCAGGTCATGATCCCAGGGTCCTGAGATCGAGTTCCGCATTGGCTCCTTGCTCAGCGTGGAGCCTGCTTCTCCCTCTCCCTCTCCCCCTGCTTGTGCTCTCTCTGACAAATAAATAAATAAAATCTTAAAAAAAAAAAGAAGGGTGAATCTAGTACAAGAAGATATTTTGAGAAAGAGACCACATTCACATAACGCTAATTATAGGACATTGTTATAACGGTTCTAGTTTATTGTTACTGTTAATCTCTTACTGTACCCAACTTGCAAATTAAACTTTATCATAGGTATGTACAGACAGCCAAATACTAAGTCCCTAGTCAAAAAATACCATATATCTAGGGTTGGATACTGTCTGTGGTTTCAGGCATCCGGGAGCAATCTTGGAACATTCCCCTTGTGGACTCTGGTACCTTTATCCCATTATTTTACATACAGTGTGTGATGGTTGACTTTAAAACTAGTTCACAGCTTGTGGAATACGGGATCATGACACATTTGCTGGGGAATGGGGACTCCCCAGTCATTCCAGATTTCCGTCTGGAAAATGTAACTACTGGAAGTCTGTGTTGTCTTGCGGGGGGGGGCAGTATGAATGCATTCTGGGTTGGACGACAACAGTTTATTGTGCAGGGAAAGTTTAGATAAGAACTTTTTTTTTTTTAAGTTTTCTATTTATCTAAGTAACCTCCACACCCAGCACCGGGCTCGAACTCACCATCCCAAGGTCAAGAGTCACATGCTCTTCCGACTGAGCCAGCCAGGCGCCCCTGAATCCTACTGTACTTTGAATTAGGATTTAACAATGCCAAAGAAGCAGGGACTGGTTGGTTCTACGCTCTTGTGGAGCTGGGACACATTGTATTTTCCAAAGATGGATGTAACAGTATCTCTCATTCCATATGCTCTTCTAACAATCTGATCTCGACACTCCCCAGAAGTGGGGAAACCTACGTTCCTTCCTCTTTTTATATCTGTGCCGTGTTGTGACTCTCCTGTAAAGAAGAGAATGTGGCAGAAGTGATGCTGCAGGACTCCCAAGATTAGGTAGAAAAGGGTCACTGGGAGACTCTCCCATGAAGCCATCAGCCACCCTACAAGCAGTCAGGCTGCCTTAGGCGGCCATGCCGTGGGGAAGCCCAAGCTAGCAAGTGTGGCGACCCCATGGAGAGGTCTGACTGCAGAGAGCAGTCTGTCCAGCCCCCAGAGGCCCTGGACCAGGTGCCACCTGCTTGCACCCTGAGCCGGAACGACCCACCTGAGCCCGTCCCCAAATCCTGGCCCGCGGCCACCACGATGTTGGTGTTTACCACTAAGTGTTGGCATGATTTGTTCCGAGCAACAGCGAGTGAGAAGAGCACCTTCAGCCAGTTGCTGGGGCAGCAGAGGCAGCGAGGTGACTGGTTGGTTTTCAGGGGTCCTCGGGACATCAGTGTATCCTCATCAGACCAGTTCTGTGGCGTGATTGGGGCTGGGCTCCGGCTGGAGCCCAATGCTGATGGTTCCTTTGCCTTTCATGGCTTACTTTCCCATCTGGTTCTCTAATCGCTCCCAGGAATCTGTGAGAGATCCCACATCCCCTCAATGAATTCCCTTTCTGCCCCGGCTTGTGCTGCTTGGGACAAATCTGTGGTATGGACTTCCATGCTCCCTTTACACCGGGATACCTTTTCCTCTTCTTTTCAGTCTCAGCTTGGATGCCTCCTCCTGGAGGTCCTCTCTGACCTCCCAGGCTGGCTCAGCTGCCCACTCTGGGTTCCTGTAGCCCCGTTTCTCCCCCACCCCCCTAGCCCTGCCCACTCTGGGTCATCACTGTATGTCACCCACTGGATTGTGAGCCACCAGGGGGCAAGTGATTACTGCTATATGCGCCCAGCCACGCCCAGCCTCACCTAGCCTGGGGCTGGGCACAGGGCTGGGCTCAGGGGGTGCGGGCTGGCTTAAACTGAAGTGGAGGGAGGCTTGGGTCCCTCCAAGATTAGTGATGAGGTGGGGAGACATGTCCTCAGTTTGATTTGGACTGGAAATCACTGGGATCCTTCTCCCAGAGTGGAATGGAGGAAAGAACATTGGGACAAGATCAGGTGCATAACTCTTAAAGAAATGTGGGGTCTTTTTGACTAGGTACTTAGTACTTGGATATCTGGATCTGGTTCCAGAAAATTTTTTTGCATTAGTGGGGAAAGAGGGATGGCTGCCCGATTCTCCGAAAACTTGGGACTCTGGACTCCTGGATCTGAGGGAGGAGGCTGGGAGCCTGGACTCCTGGATCCAGAGGAGCTGGGTACCCCACTCGCCTCTCCAGACCCCTGAATTAATGGGGGGGATGATCAGGCCTCAGGGACCCCCCCCCAGGTCAAGCTGCCCCCTAGTGCCTGCTGCACTTTCTCCACATATCAGAGGACAACAAAGCTTGGCACTTTATTAGTCACAAACCCCTTCTAGCCCCTGGGGCTCCCTTTAGCAGCACATTTGGGGCCCTGCGAGGCAGAAAGAGAGGGGGGTTAGATAGTATCACAGCCAGGTTGGGGGACAGGGCAGGGCCAGGCCAAGGGAGGGAACCTGGCCGGGGCTGGGCTGGAGTAGACTCACCGGCCCCCATGCCTGGGCAGCGATCATGGGCCCCCCCAGGGGCAGCCGGAGGGGTGACTTTTCCCTTAGGAGTTTCTGCAGTGGAGAGAGTTTGAAGAAGGGCTGTTGATTTCCTAGGACCAGTGTTTCCCTTCTGCTCCCCCCCCCCATCCCCATCTTCCCACACACCCAGGAGTCCCAGACCCCAGCTGCCTCTCCACTTACCCTGGGGCTCCCTCCCTGGCCTGAGGGCTGGAGGTGATTTGCCATGGGGCCAAGGCCACAGTCTTAAATCTTGGAAAGGAAAGAGGGCCCTGAAGTCTGGGGAGGGCCAGAGGTGCCTGGAGGGGAGATTAAGAAATGTCACAGCTGAGCTATAGCTATCTTTCATTTCACAGGTCTGGACAGCAGTAATACATTGGTTGCTTGGGGGAGGAGGAGGGAAAGCCAGTACAATAGTCTTGTCCCTGGTCCATGCTGTTTTATCCCCTAGCACCTCTGGCTTGAGTAGGAAGTTTTGTTTGTCCATCCATCTACCCATCCCTCCATCTATCCAACCATCCATCCATCCATCTATCCATCCACCATCATCCATTCACCCACCCATTCATCCATTTACCCACCCATCCTTTCATCCATCCACCCACCTATCCATCCATCCATCCATCCATCCATCCATCCATCCATCCATCCACCCACCCATCCTTTCATCCATCCACCCATCCCCCCATCCCACAAATATTTCCTGAGAATCTACAGTGTCAGGCACTATTCTAGGTTCTGAAGAGAGAGCGATGAACCAGGTAGACAAATCTCTGTCCTCATGCAACTGATGATGTGTTGAGCAAGAAGCTTACCATGAGTAATCAGTGCACGGACAAGGAAATATCCAGAGAGTGTTAGATGTTCTTCAGGGAACTGAAACGGGCATGGGGAGAATGGGGGGCAACTAGATAGGAGTGGCTGGAGAAGACCTCTTGGAAAGGGCGGCAATTGAACAGAAGGCTGAGTATTTAGAAGGATGTAGGCGGAGGTCCTGCAATGGGTGGCGGGCTTGCTGGCCTGTTAGAAGAACAGCAGGGGTCCACTGTTGCTGAAAAGGAGTTGGGAGTATGGTAAGAGGGTGCAGAGGTGGGGAGGAGTCAGATCCCCCAGGCCTTGTGGGCTGTGGAGAGTGTGTTAGCTTTTTCTTGGGGCCCTAGGGGGGCAAGTGGGGGCTTCTGAGAGGTCAGGGAGGGGTGTGACCCAGGTGACATACACCCAGTCTTGCTCACTTCATCAGAACCTGCGGAGAGAGAGCAACATGCCAGGCTTGTTGCTATTCTCCGCATGGAGACAGTGAGGATGGGAGAGGTCGCCGGAGGCCAGCAAGGTGCCGGGTCCCACTGAATGACGGGCTTGCTGCCTAGAGGTGGGCTTCTCGGACGGAGAACAGCAGAGTGGGAACAGCTTATGCAAACCACAGCCACGCTGACATGGCCCCCTTTGCCCTTGTGCCCACAGCAGCCCACTCCTCGCCCCCATGCGGCAGAGACCGGCACGGTGCCCACTTCACAGAACAGAGGCCCATGGGAGCGGAGGATGGAGTCTGGAGTCTAGAGCCGGGGGCCTGGGGGCCAGTCCCGACTCTGTCATCTTGAGCTGGTGACCTCCACATCTGGCTCTGAGTAATAGGGATCATAACAGTATGTACCTCCCTGGGTTGTCAGGACAATTAAATCAATACGTTAAGAGCAGTGCCAGGCGTATACCAAGTTCTATACACGTTAACTATTCTCCTCCTGGCAGTCACTTTGCTGGGCAGCGGCACCCCCCACCCCCTCCTGGGGCCACCTCTCTTGCAGCCTGTTTTGAAGAACAAAGGGTAGGAGTTGCCTGGGATTTGAATCGGGCAGGGTTTGGGGAGCAGAGGAAAGGGCACGCCAGGTGGAGGGCCCAGCCTAGGCAAAGGTGCGCCTCTGTGCCCCCGTCGGCCCGCCATTCGGGCTGTGTCCCCCTCATTGTCCTCAGGGAGCCGGCTGAGTGCCTCCTAATGTTTCCATTTGCTTTTGGCTGCAGGTCTGGATCTGTTTTTAGCTTCCCTGGCTGGTGTCAGCGCCACCCCCCTTCCTGCTGGCTCACTTGTTTGCTGCGGTCGAATAATGTTCCCGGACTTCCTGAGCTGTTTGTTTGAAGACAGCCCTGTATTGATTGAATCTTGCGTGTGCTCAGCCTGAGATGCTAACAGAGACGGGCCCCTCCCCAGCAGGCCAGGGGCTCGGAAAATCCTGGGGTAGGAAGTAAGGGGTGGGGGGAGCGATAGAAGGCTGGGGCTTGCTTAGAAAATAAGCAGATGATTTTAGAGTTCTCTAAGCTCCCCCCGCCCCAACACCAGATTCTCCTGTATCAGGCTGTGAGGTTTTCGTGAGTGTGGTCACCTCTCTGAGCCTTCTTCCTCTGGGAAGTGAAGAGGGGAACAGTTTTGACTTTGTAGGCTACTGGGAAGACCCAGTTCAAGGTATCCATTCAACGCCTCTTCACTGTATACCTGCCATGTATCAGGCACTGTTCTAGACTCTGGAGACATACCAGACAGGACAGAGTCCTAACCTTCAGGATGAAGGGACCCTGCTGACGGTGAGAGAAACAGACTATATCTTCTGCCACGTGCTGAAAAGAACTATGGAGATCAGCAGGGAAGAGGCTTGGAGGGAGGGGGGTGTCTTATTATCAATAAAATAGGGTGGTCAGGGAAGGCCTCCCTGAGGAGGAGATGAGAAAGCGAGCCTGGAGAAAGGAAATCCAGGCAGAGGGAATAGCTGGTGCAAAGGCCCTGGGGTAAGACATGCCTGGGATGCTGGAAGGAGAGTCAGGAAGCCAGCAAGGGGGATAACTAGGGAAGAGAACAAGAGGGCGTAGAGGATTGCCCAGCACCTTGTCAATGGGCGCGAAGGGTGAGTGCTGAGCCAGGGGACCCTGAGGAACCCTGGAGCTGAACAAGACCCGAGTTGCCCACCTCAGACCAGTGCCTGACTCACCACTTTCAGCTGGCCTTTAGCTGGGGATGCACTCAGCTGAGGGGGCAGTGGGGGAGCTGAGGAAACCACCTAGGAGAGACAGAGGGTGAGGAGGGGATTGTAAGCTGCCATTGTCTTCCCCCCTACGTGTCCTTCAGCCTAGAGTCCCAGCATTCAGGCACTCTTCTAGGCTTTGGAGATAGAATAGAGAAGAAGGCAAAGTCCTAACCCTTAGGAGAGTTACAGCTGGAGAAAGTCAGAGCCCCAAACCCTTGAGGAAGCAAAGGTCCAGGCCCGTAGGACCCCAGAATCCTGTCACCAGCTGCCTTCTCCTTCAGACCCAGGGGTCCAGACCCCCAAGCTCCTCCTCCCTCAGACTCAGGAGTCCTGCCCCTAATTCCCTCCTCCTTCAGACCCAGGAGTGAGGCCCCCAGCCCCTCCTCCCTCAGACCCAGGAGTCCAGACTCCCAGCTGCCGCCTCCCTCAGACTCAGGAGTCCTACCCCCAGCCCTTCCTCCCTCAGACTCAGGAGCCCATGCCCCAGCCCCCTCCTCCCTCAGACCCAGGAGTCCAGCCCCCCAGCCCCCTCCTCCCTCAGACCCAGGAGTCCAGGCCCCCAGCCCCTCCTCCCTCAGACTCAGGAGTCCAGGCCCCCAGCCCCTCTTCCCTCAGACTCAGGAGCCCAGACCCCCAGCTCCCTCCTCCCTCAGACCTAGGAGTCCAGGGCCCCAACCCCCTCCTCCCTCAGACCCAGGAGTCCAGGCCCCCAGCCCCTCCTCCCTCAGACCCAGGAGTCCAGACCCCCAGCCCCCTCCTCCCTCAGACCCAGGAGTCCAGACCCCCAGCCCCTCCTCCCTCACTCAGGAGTCCTGCCCCTAATTCCCTCCTCCCTCAGACCCAGGAGTCCAGACCCCCAGCCCCTCCTCCCTCAGACCCAGGAGTCCAGGCCCCCAGCCCCTCCTCCATCAGACTCAGGAGTCCTGGCCCTAATTCCCTCCTCCCTCAGACCCAGGAGTCCAGACCCCCAGCCCCCTCCTCCCTCAGACCCAGGAGTCCAGACCCCCAGCCCCCTCCTCCCTCAGACTCAGGGGTTCTGGTCCCCAGACGCCTCCTCCCTCAGACCCAGGGGTCCAGGCCCCCAGCCCCTCCTCCCTCAGACCCAGGAGTCCAGGCCCCCAGCCCCTCTTCCCTCAGACCCAGGAGTCCAGGCCCCCAGCCCCTCCTCCCTCAGACTCAGGAGTTCCAGTTGCAGCTCCTGCCTGGCCCTGCTCACCTGCCCCAGCTCCTCCTCCCCATCTTCCTGGTCACTGCTCTCTTTCGGGTCCTCAGCAGTGGCCCTGGCTTCCGCTGGCCTCACTTGGGATAGGATACTCACAGCCTCTTGGCCCTTGATCTCTCTGCGGCAGAAGGGACAGGTCTGGCTGTCGGAGTGCTGGGGGTGGGGTTGGATGGGATAGGGTCAGGGTCGCCCTGTTCTCCACCATGTCCCTTGGGACCACAAGGGCCCGCCTCCCCAACAGAGTGATGGGCCGAGGACAGATGGAGGGAAACGGGGGGGAGAGGGAGAGGAGTCGTGAAGAGAGGAGTTGGGGGAGATGCAGGATGGGAAGGGGATGGGAGCAGAGCGTGAGGTCAGCGGGGGGGGGAGGGGGGCACAAGCAGGATGCCCAGTGGAGCCAGGGTGTTGTGGGGGGCTCAGCTGTCCACAGTGATGCTGTCCCCTAGGAATGCCAGAGGCACCTGCCGGGGCCCGTACAAATTGTGGTGACAACCGCCACTGGGGCCAATGTTGTGGCTCAGCCAGCCCCTGGGCTTCTTATGATTGCAGGACACACCTCAGCAACAACCACCAGAGCTTGGAAGAACCAGACTGATTACTCACAGGTCCTGGGGGGTACGCGGCCTGCCTGGGGCCCCACGGTGAGGTCCCAGGTGCAGAGAGAGGGAAGCTGCATGCACCCGGGGCTCTGCCTTTATTAGGGGCCAAGTGGGGTGTCTAGGGACTCATGGGTTCACTCTTTATTGGTCAATTTGAGGCATTAGGACATGGGAAGGGAAAAGCAAGGTCTTAAGGGGTCAGCTATCTGACAGGTTACCCCGGGCTTTCTAAAGCTTCATGAGTGGGGTGGCCTGCTTCCTTATTGGGTCGTTTTGCTAGCAGCCTGTGGCCCACAGTGACAATACGTGTATTCAAGATGAATGGCCTTGGAATGCATGCCCCAGCCATCAGAACTTGTCAAACACCTCCATCACCATCAGGAAGCTTAAGGTCATGTACCTATGCTAAGCAAGGGCAATAGCCCCGGGTTTCCCAGGGGCCTCTGCAGAGGGCTTTGTGGGCTTGGATCCTCACCACGGCCCTTGGGAGGTTGCTACTATCAGCCCCGTTCTCCAGGGGAGGAAGCTAAGGCTCAGAGAGGTGAAGCCACTGGCCCCAGACTGCCCAGCCAGGAACAAGGAACAAGGAGCCCTTTCCACTAATAAGAACGCAGCTGGAGAAGCAGGAGCGGAGGTGAGAGACGCAGAGCAAGACGGAGATGGAGGCACAGACACAGAGAGGTGGGCTCCCACTCATCACTCCTGAGTGACCCTGAGCAAATCTCTGCTTGCCCTGGGCCTCAGTTTCTCCATCAGATCCACGAGGCATGCAGGCGATCCTCTAGGAGGGACTTTTACCATAAAGTGGGGGGAGACTGGGCAGGAAGGCAGGGCAGTCAGACCCACCTGCCAGGTGGCCAGGCAGCGGCTACAGAGCAGGTGCCCACAGGGCTCGATCTTCACGTCCTTGTTGCTCTCAGCACAGATCTTGCAGAGTTCGAACGTGGAGTCCATGGCCCAGTATAGCTGCAGCTGCTCCTAGCAGGGAAGAAGATGGGGAGAGTGGGAAGGGGGCTGCCAGCCATGGGGATATAAGTCAGGCCACAGGAAGAAAGTCCTAAACTTCTATGCCAACCCCGAACCCTCCTAAGTTCAAGGCCGTGTGTCCAGCAGCCTCCTACATGTACCTTATTATGAGACTCAGTCTCCGGGGTGGTCTATATTCAGGGTTGCCAGATTTAGCAACTAGAAATACAGGATGCCCTGTTAAATTTGATTTTTGGGTAAACAATGCGTAACTTTTTAGGTCTAAGTATATCCCAAATACTGTGTGGGAGATACTTATACCAAAAGATTTCATTTGTCGTTTCTCTCTCACCCATGGGGTGGCTGTGAAGACCAGGAGCTGGTACAGGGGCTGTCATCGGTGAAAGCTCAAGTGCACCAGCCATTCTGATCGTCTCAGCAGTATCATTTCCTGGTTTAATCCCCGCAAAAACCCCTGGGGAGAAGGCAGGAGGCGCCATATTTTCCATAGAAGGAACAGAGGCAGAGAGAGGCCAAGTGATTTAACCCAGATCACATGGCCACCACACCAGCACAAAAACCCAAGGCCTCTGGGATTCTGGAGCCTGACTCTGTGGGAGAGAATTCTGAGTCGAGCCACAGTGTGGGGGTGGGGCAGGAAGCAGGGATGGGGTGGTAGGGGGCACAGGCTGGGACCTCACCTCTGACACATGGATGTACGGATGGGGTTCCATCTGGTAGAGCTCAGTCAGGTCTGGGTTGTGGTTCTTCCCATCTGGGTAGAGGTAGCTGGGTGAAGGGAAGAGAGGGGGTACTGAGGGCCATCTAAGACTCCCTACCCCAGAAGAGCAAGGACTCCCCGGACTCTACCATGGGCCCAGGGCCCCTGGATGAGCATCTCTCCCAAACCCATCATTGGCCTGGGGATCTTTTCCCTTCCCTCTCCTCATACTGGGACTTTCCAGGGCAAGCGGTGTCCCCTCAGATGCCAGGGCAGGGCCGTGTCCCCTCAGACCCCCCCCCCCCCCCAGAAAAAAGGACACCTTAGACCTAAGTGTCCCAAGCTCTGGAAATACAAATCAGATCAACAGGAACCAGGAAACTGACCGAATCCCAGCCTTTGCCCTCCCAGAGCACCCCCATTCTTGAGTGTTCAGGCCCAAGTATAGAAGCATCTTAGGTCACACATTGCTGGAGTGACCAAATCCTAGTCTTAGGCTAGCAGAATTAGAAGGACCCTTCTAGACCGTCTACACTCCTCACTTCACATATAGTTACTGAGGTTCAGTGCAGGAAAGGTAACAGCTCAAGGCCACACAGAGGGGCTTGGAGGGACGTGGGACCAGGGCTGTGGGCAAGGTCTGGGCGCCGGGCTCCAGGACAGCTGAGAAAAAGGCTCTGCACCCTCTGGGTCACAGCTGCACTCTACAGTGGGGCCACGAGTCCCCTGAGCCTGGTGGGTCTGCCCAGCCAGCCAGGTAGAGCAGGGCAGGTGCCCCAGGCTGGGCCCCAGTGCAGCTCTTCCACAAACACACTGTGTGCCCTGGGCTGGGCATCTCTACCTCCCTGCACTCAGTTTTCCCTTCTGTAAAGTGGACATCATCATGCTGGGGGCAAAGATTGGTGGCATCCACAAAACATGTGCGGTATCCTTCCTCCACACCTAAACGCCCCCGCCCCGAGGGAACTGCTATGATCAACTTTAGACCTGGCAAGCTGCCTCACTGTGTGGTGGAAACTGCTTGGAGTCTCTTCACCTCTCTCAGGGCCTTGATCTTCCCATCTCTCTAGTGGGTGGTGGGGTCTGTGTGCTTCGTGGGGGGAGGGGGGTTAAACCAGATTGACGGTATTCACACTTATTTTATCTCTAGAATCCTTTTCTCCAGTGAAGTCTGACCTGGAACTTAAGACACTGTGGTGGGCGAGGGTCTGTATTCTGAGCCTGGCTTCACATCCCAGCCCGTGAGCTCAGCGGCTGTGTGACCCGGGCAAGTGGCTCTGTCTCTCTGTGCCTCAGTTTTTTTTTTTTTTTGTGCTTTTTGTTGGTGATTTCGCCATTTTAAATGGCCCCATAGTGCTGAAGCGCTGTCCAGCGTCCCCAAATACAGGGCTGGGATGCGTCTTATAGAGAATATACGGGTGTTAGATGAGCTTCGTTTTGACTTGACTTCACTGTGAAAGAACTGACTACATATTAAATAAGGTGTCTTTAGGCAGAAACACACATAAAGGTTACTATTGGTTACCAATAAGGTAGCAATTGGTTGAGAAAAATGTGACCAGATGGGATGCCTGGCTGGTGCAGCCGGGAGAGCATGTGACTCTGGATCTTCGGGTCGTGAGTTCAAGCCCCATGTTGGGTGTGGACCTTACTTAAAATTAAAAAAAAAAAAATGGGACCAGACTCTTGCAGGAATCTAAACCTGTATTTGCCCCACGAGCAATGGCTCAGTATTTGATAATTCAGTGTTTGCGGTGACTTTATAGAACAAACTACCATTAGCAACAAAAGAGAACTGACTGCATATCTATCTGTCTCCTACCATATCATTTAGGTATGCCTGGTAAGAAAGTTCTGGCTAAAGGTTCAGGGAGAGACTCAGGAACCCCACCCGCCTTTTTCCGCTCCTCTCCTACCCAAGGCAGCTTCTGAAAGAGGGGCTGGGGGGCAGCCAAGGTTAGAGGTTGAAAACACCTGTCCAGCTGTTTGCCCAGTTCTTTCTGCTTTAAGAGTCTAGATTCTATAACAGGATATGGATATCTAGAAGCAAAAGCTTTTCAGCAGAATTCCCAGGAATGGAGCCAGTGGAGTCGGCCCCCCCCTCCCCACTTCTCCCAGCCACTTGCTAGCCCACACGGCAGCTTTCTGTGAACTAGCAAAGGCGCCCTTGGGGCGCCTGGGTGGCTCAGTCTGTTAGGCTTCTGACTCTTGATTTCAGCTCAGGTCATGATCTCAGGGTCGGGCTCACGCTCAGTGCAGAGCCTGCTTGAAATTCTCTATCTCTCCCTCTGCCCCTCACCCTGCTTGCAAGCGCACGTGCTCTCTCTCTCTGTTTATAAAATAAATAAAATCTTTAAAAAAAGAAAAAGCTCCCCTTCCTCAAGACCCTCATCTGCCACCTACTGGAACAATATAGTATTGCAAATGTATGTCTGCCATGTGAACTGGGTGCCCTTAGAGTGATCTTGGGCAGTGCTCAACACGCACCACCTTTCGAAGTGCATTCTCCTGACACCCTCCCCCTGCCAGGATGGCGACTCACAAGCCTTCCTTTTGTCCGTCCAGGAGTGCTTGGAACAGGGGTTTGTTGAGAGGGATGGTCTGCAGGATGCTGCCATCTGAGCTCACGTATCCAATGGCCCATTGACCCAGGCGAGTGCAGCTGGGCCGGAAGATGTAGCTGGAGGAAGAGGTTGGTAGGATGGGGTGAGGGAGTGGTCACCGCTGTCCCATCCGGGACTTCCCAGGTGCCCATTCTGTTGGGGATCCAGGTGTCTAAGTCCTTGTTCTTTCTAACCCAGCTTCCCACTTTTTAGGCAATGAGCATTAAGATTCCTGTCTCCCATTGTAGGGGATAGCCATTGGTTTACCTGCTTGGCTCTTCATCCTCCCTCACTGGGGCTTAGACAAAGCTGATTCTAGCTTGGCCAATCAGTGCCTTTTAGGACCCCTGACCATAGTGATGGAGGTCAGCCCTGAGATTTTTGCTAGAAGTATCAGGAGCAAGGTACCCATTTCTACAGAGGTTGCTAAGCTGGTAGGGTGTACAGCTGGGGCTTCTAGAAACCTTGTGCCACCATAAGGAGAGACCATGTCTGAGAATGAAGCAAACACAGAGAGAAGTAGACACAGGGAAGACACTGATTCCTGACACTTGAGCACCTAGATCCAGCTGTGCCTGAAACCCCATACCTGGTCTTTTCAAATGCGAGAATTAATCCATCCCTTTTGCTTTCCCTTTAAACCAGTCTGAAGTGTAACTGGGGGAGTGCTAACATACTTGCTGTCCTGAGGTTCTTGTATGTCAGCCCCGCAAAGACTCATGAATGTGACCTCCTATTCCCTTAACCTCCTGGTGTTCCAGGTAACTCAGCCCCTCGATCCTTAGCCCTCTGGGAGGACCCAACAGCTCAAATTTCCTGGCTTGAAATCATTTAAGGACTCAGGTGTTTGTGTGTGTAATTAAAAAAATATTTAAGGACTCAGGTGTGTGTAATTTAAAAAATATTTAATAGATGGTACAATATGAGCTCTGACTCAACAGAAATGGATCTTATCCTAGGGCAGGGTCTTCAGGCCCCCCGCCAGACCAGGTATTGTTCCTCTAGCTGCCAGATTGTGAGAAAGTGCATTGTAAGAGAGTGTCAGCAGAAGGCACTTCGAAAGGTGGTGCATGTTGAGCACTGCCCAAGATCATCGGGCTCCTGGGAGGTCCCAGGAGATGAGGCAGGGTGGCTGGAGTCACTCAGCATCCTACTTCTCAGTTCTTGGCAGTCTGGGGTCCCAGATACTTCAGCCCTTCCGTTCTTACTCCCCAAAGGCTGGCTGGGCTCCCCCGACACCCCAGCCCAGGATGCAGACCCTGGAGCCCCCAGCAGCCTCCTCCTCCTGAGGCCTGGCCCTTTTACCTGCCTGGCTTGTCTCTGTAGGTCTGCAGACGCGCTTGGACCTCATCATATGTGAGGAAGGCCATGTAGCCCGGGTGGTTGACTGCCAGGAGCTGCCAGTTCTTGAGGAGTGTTGGCCACGGCTGGAGGGGGGCAGCACTTGGGTCAGGGAGGGGCCGAGGAAGCCACCCACACCTCGTGCCTCCCAGGGTCTCAGCACCCAGCCACTGGGCTTACACCTGGGGTGGGCCTCGGACTCTCTTATACGGGAGACCCCAGATCTGCCCTTTCCCAGGAACCACGGGTCCGGGATCCCAGCCCCTCTTCCCTCAGACCCAGGAGGCCGTGGTCCCAACCTCTCCTTCCCCCAGGACCCAAGAGTCCGGGCTTCCAGCCTTGGCCGTCGCTAACCTGGAAGAGCCTGGTGAAAAGGTCAAACTCGAAGATGGACACGTGGCCGCTGCAGGTGAGGTTAATGGTGGAGCGCAAGGCCAGGGCCGTGCAGCCAGATTCCACTGGGTGGCACGTGCACAAGAGCCACTCAAACTCAGCCCAGGGCAGCACACACCTGGAATGGGGGGGCGGTGGTGGTATGCAGCTGAGGAACCCAGGATGGGAAGACCTCTAGGAAGGAGGCAGCTGGGGGCGAGGGCTCCTGGGCCTGAGGCGGGAGGGACTGGGGGTCTGGACTCCTGGGTCAGAGGGAGGAGGGCTGGGGGCCTGGACTCCTGGGCTTGAGGGAGGAGGGGCTGGGGTCTGGACTCCTGGGTCTGAGGGAGGAGGGCTGGGGGCCTGGACTCCTGGGCTTGAGGGAGGAGGGGCTGGGGTCTGGACTCCTGGGTCTGAGGGAGGAGGGGACTGGGGCGAGGATCCTGGGTCTGAGGGAGGAGGGGCCGGGGGCGAGGACTCCTGGGTCTGAGGGAGGAGGGGCCGGGGGCGAGGACTCCTGGGTCTGAGGCAGGAGGGGCTGGGGGCCTGGACCCCTGGGTCTGAGGGAGGAGGGGCTGGGGGCTTGGACCCCTGGGTCTGAGGCAGGAGGGGCTGGGGCCCTGGACTCCTAGGTCTGAGGGAGGAGGGGCTGGGGCCCTGGACTCCTGGGTCTGAGGGAGGAGGGGCTGGGGCCCTGGACTCCTGGGTCTGAGGGAGGAGGGGCCAGGGGCAAGGGCTCCTGGGTGTGAGGGAGGAGGGGCTGGGAGCCTGGACTCCTGGGTCTGAGGCAGGAGGGGCTGGGGGCCTGGACTCCTGGGTCTGAGGGAGGAGGGGCCGGGGGCAACGGCTCCTGGGTGTGAGGGAGGAGGGGCCGGGGGCGAGGACTCTTGTGTGTGAGGGAGGAGGGGCTGGGGTCGAGGACTCCTGGGTGTGAGGGAGGAGGGGCTGGGGTCCTGGACTCCTGGATCTGAGGCAGGAGGGGCTGGGGGCCTGGACTCCTGGGTCTGACGGAGGAGGGGCTGGGCCCTGGACTCCTAGGTCTGAGGGAGGAGGGGTTGGGGGGGCCTGGACTCCGGGGTTTGAGGGAGGAGGGGCTGGGGGCGAGGACTCCTGGGTCTGAGGGAGGAGGGGCAGGGGGCGAGGACTCCTGGGTCTGAGGGAGGAGGGGCCGGGGGCAAGGATTCCTGGGTCTGAGGCAGGAGGGGCCGGGGGCGACGACTCCTGGGTCTGAGGGAGGAGGGGCCGGGGGTGAGGACTCCTGGGTCTGAGGGAGGAGGGGCCGGGGGCGAGGACTCCTGTGTGTGAGGGAGGAGGGGCTGGGGTCGAGGACTCCTGGGTGTGAGGGAGGAGGGGCCGGGGGCGAGGACTCCTGGGTGTGAGGGAGGAGGGGCTGGGGGCCTGGACTCCTGGGTCTGAGGCAGGAGGGGCTGGGGGCCTGGACTCCTGGGTCTGACGGAGGAGGGGCTGGGCCCTGGACTCCTAGGTCTGAGGGAGGAGGGGTTGGGGGGGCCTGGACTCCGGGGTTTGAGGGAGGAGGGGCTGGGGGCGAGGACTCCTGGGTCTGAGGGAGGAGGGGCAGGGGGCGAGGACTCCTGGGTCTGAGGGAGGAGGGGCCGGGGGCAAGGATTCCTGGGTCTGAGGCAGGAGGGGCCGGGGGCGAGGACTCCTGGGTCTGAGGGAGGAGGGGCCGGGGGTCTGGACTCCTGGGTCTGAGGCAGGAGGGGCCGGGGGCGAGGACTCCTGGGTCTGAGGGAGGAGAGGCCGGGGGTGAGGACTCCTGGGTCTGAGGCAGGAGGGGCCGGGGGTGAGGACTCCTGGGTCTGAGGCAGGAGGGGCTGGGGCGAGGACTCCTGGGTTCCCTGGGCAGGGACAGGATGATGCTAAAGGAGCTAAGGGGCCCCGGGGACAGGTGCTCACTCACCGGGCTCCGCAGTGCTCCCTCCAGAAGGTGTGGGCCCGGGCCTTGGTGAGTTGGTACGTGTGTCCACAGTACTTTCCCTTGGGGAAGAGTGCGCCCAGCTCCGCATGCATGTAACTGAAGATGAGGGCCAGCTTGGCCAGCTGTCGCCTGTGGGGATGGGTTCTGAGGGCCTGGGCTGGACCTTGGGGCTCCCAGTGACACCTGCACCCGTTGTGGGAAAGACCCGCAGGCACCAGGCCCCCAGACTCTGTAACCACTCAGTGCAGGGTAAAAGTCGAATCCAAGATGGCCTATGGCAGTCCTGACACCTCCCCTCTGCGAACCTCAGTTTCCTTATCTGTGAAGGAAAGGGAGGTGCTCCCCAATATCCAAGTGACCCTCCGGAACACAGACCCCAGCCTCCACCTGTAGCCCACGGGGGCGGGAGGAGAAGCCCTGCTTTGTCAGAGGTGGAGCCCACGAGAGCTGAGGCCATTGGGAGGGGTCTGCGAGCCGGTCACGCTCAGAACCTTCCTGGTTTTAGCAGCCCTGGGGGGCGGACCCCTGTGCTTTCCCCCCCCCCCAGCTGCCTCCCTGGGGTACGGGTCAGGATGTGGGGAGCAGCAGAGGGTAGGTCTGACACTTAGCTGCGGCATTTGGGGGAGGTTCCTTTTCTCCCCCTTACATCAGTTTCCTCAGCTGTGAAATGGGGGTAAGTGCAGGGCTAAGTACAGCCCCTGTCTCAGAGGGGGAGCAGTGAGGATTCTTCCATGTCTTCTGAGCGCAGAAAATGCCCAACGTACCTGGCGTGCAGCCAGCACTCAGTGCACTTTCATTATTATTATTGACTTTATTATTTTATTTTTTAAAGATTTTATTTATTTATTTGAGAGAGAGAGAGCACATGATCAGGGGCAGAGTGAGAGGGACAAGCAGACTCCCCGCTGAGTAGGGAGCCCGATGCGGGACTTGGTCCCAGGATGCTGGGATCAGGACCTGAGCCAAAGACAGATGCTTAACCGACTGAGCCACCCAGGTGCCCCAGATTTTGGAAACTTAGTGGAAAAAAAAAAAAGAATGTGAGATATCTCATTAATTATTGCTTTACATTGATTAGAAGTTGAGGTAGTATTTTGGATACTGTGGGTTAAATAAAGGGAGTGTTATTAAAACTCACTGCACCTGTTAAAAAAAATCTTGGGGCACCTGGCTGGCTCAGTCGGTGGAGCAGGTGACTCCTGATTTCGGGGGTGTGAGTTCAAGCCCCATGTTGGGGGCAGAGATTACTTAAAAATAAGTAATTTGGGGCACCTGGGTGGCTCAGTCAGTTAAGCGGCTGCCTTCAGCTCAGGTCATGGTCCCAGGGTCCTGGGATCGAGCCCCACATCGGGCTCCCTGCTCGGCAGGAACCCTGCTTCTCCCTCTCCCACTCCCCCTGCTTGTGTTCCCTCTCTTGCTGTGTCTCTCTCTGTCAGATAAACAAATAAAATATTTAAAAAAAGTAATTTAATTAAAAAAATCTTTTTTCTGTAATATGTCTACTAGAAAATAAAAAATTACAGGGTGCCTGGGTGGCTCAGATGGTTAAGCGTCTGCCTTCGGCTCAGGTCATGATCCCAGGGTCCTGGGATCGAGCCCCGCATCGGGCTCCCTGCTCAGCGGGAAGCCTGCTTCTCCCTCTGCCTCTCTCTCTCTTTCTCTCTCTCTCTGTGACTCTCATGAATAAATAAATAAAACATTTATTAAAAAAAGAAAAAAAATTACATATGTGGGTTGCATTAGATTTTTAGTGGGGAGTGTTGTTCTAGAATCTTCTTCAGAGAGTTGCTAGGACCCTAGTAACTCTAGAACACTCACTCAGACACTCACTAAGCCCCTATGCTATTTTCTAGAACAGTGATTCTCAGTGGAGTTATACCACCTTTCCAAGGAGCTTCTAGAAATTCACTTGACATAGCGATTACAGTAGGGAGGCTAAATTGTGGGGGACAGTCCACTCTAGCAAAATTTGCTCACATTCCACTCCACTTTCCAATGTCCCATCAGGCATCTGTGAAAGTGGAAAATCTATTTAAAATTATCTAAACCTAAAACCCAATTCCAGTTTACAAAGGCATTTTCTGCACATCTTAAATTTATACTGAATTTTACAGAAATTCAACTATCCTATACATGGAAGGAAGACTGGGTCAGTGACATAGGGATTCTCCCTAGGGGTGCTGGTGTCTGACTAGCCAATTCTGCTTCCCAGAATAATTATAATTGTGTCTTGGCATTTTCATTTGAAATACAGACAATGTTATTATGAAGGGCATTCTTTTTTATCATCCCCTACAATACAGTTTGTGTATTATAGTGATTTTTAAAAAATTATGGGTAGGTAAGCAGTTTAACCTATGCATTTCATTTCAGGATGAATTTGAGGAGACAGAAGTATTTGCCTTGACAGAGTCGAGAGCCGCTGGTCCAGACCTTGTTTCGTTCTGGGCTCTAGACCCCAAACCTCATATGCTCCTGTCACTCAGCAGCCCCTTCCCCAGAGTTCAGAAGAGGTTGGGGGGGGTAGCTATAGATAAGCCCTAGGTCCTGAGCTAGTTGTTCCTCAAGAAGCAAGACCAGGGGGCCCTGTGTGTCCCCCTAGGCAGGGGCAGTGATGGGATGTCAGTCCATCCCTCCTCATGCAAGAAGCTCCCTGGGGTCCCCACATTTCCAGGATTCGTGTCTAGGCCTCTGGGAGAGTGGGGCAATGTGAAGTGGGCGGCCGGATGGCCAAGAAAGAGGGGAAATGGGGAACTGAGGGCATAAGTGCCCAAAGAAAGAAAAAACTGGGTCGCTCAGTTTTCTAGGTTCTCAGGCAGAGGGGGTTGGGACTTGGACCCCTGGGTCTGAGGGAGGGGCTGGGGGCAGGACCCCTGGTCTGAGGGAGGAGGGGCTGGGGGCCTGGACTGCTGGGTCTGAGGGAGGGGGCTGGAGGCAGGATTCCTAGGTCTGAGGGAAGAGAGTAGGCAGGCCTGGACCCCTGGGTCTGAGGAAGGAGGGGGTGGGAGTCTGGACCTGTGGGTCTGAGGGAGGAGGGGCCTGGAGGCAGAATTCCTGGGTCTGAGGGAGGAGGGGGCTGGAGGCAGGACTCCTAGGTCTGAGGGAAGAGAGTAGGCAGGCCTGGACCCCTGGGTCTGAGGAAGGAGGGGGTGGGAGTCTGGACCTGTGGGTCTGAGGGAGGAGAGGCCTGGAGGCAGAATTCCTGGGTCTGAGGGAGGAGGGGGCTGGAGGCAGGACTCCTAGGTCTGAGGGAAGAGAGTAGGCAGGCCTGGACCCCTGGGTCTGAGGCAGGAGGGGCTGAGGTCTGGACTCCTGGGTCTGAGGGAGTACGGACTGGGAGTCTGAACCCCTTGTCTGAGGGAGGAGGGGCTGGGGGCCTGGACCCCTGGGTCTGAAGGAGGGAGCTGCAGGCTGGATCTTGGGTCTGAGGAAGAAAAGGCTGGGGGCCTAGACTCCTGGGTCTGAGGCAGGAGGGGCTGGGGGCCTGGACTCCTGGGTCTGAGGCAGGAGGGGCTGGGGGCCTAGACTCCTGGGTCTGAGGCAGGAGGGGCTGGGGGCCTGGACTCCTGGGTCTGAGGCAGGAGGGGCTGGGGGGGCCTGGACCCCTGGGTCTGAGGGAGGAGGGGCTGGGGGTCTGGACCCCTGGTCTGAGGGAGGAGGGGCTGGGAGTCTGGACTCCTGGGTCTGAGGGAGGAGGGACTGGGAGTCTGGACTGTTGGGTCTGAGGCAGGAGGGGCTGGGGGCCTGGACTCTTGGATCTGAGGCAGGAGGGCTGGGGGTCTGGACTCCTGGGTCTGAGGCAGGAGGGGCTGGGGGGGCCTGGACCCCTGGGTCTGAGGGAGGAGGGGCTGGGGGTCTGGACTCCTGGGTCTGAGGGAGGAGGGAGTGGGAGTCTGGACTGTTGGGTCTGAGCAGGAGGGGCTGGGGGCCTGGACTCTTGGATCTGAGGCAGGAGGGCTGGGGGTCTGGACTCCTGGGTCTGAGGGAGGAGGGAGTGGGAGTCTGGACTGTTGGGTCTGAGGCAGGAGGGGCTGGGGGCCTAGACTCCTGGGTCTGAGGCAGGAGGGGCTGGGGGCCTGGACTCTTGGATCTGAGGCAGGAGGGCTGGGGGTCTGGACTCCTGGGTCTGAGGCAGGAGGGCTGGGAGTCTGGACCCCTTGTGTGAGGGAGGAGGGGCTGGGCATCTGGACTCCTGGGTCTGAGGGCCTTGACTCTTGGGTCTGAGGGAGGAAGGCTGGGGGCCTGGACCCCTGGGTCTGAGGCAGGAGGGGCTGAGGTCTGGACTCCTGGGTCAGAGGGAGGAGACGGCTGGGACCAGGACACCCAGATCTGAGGGAGGAGGGGGCTGGGACCAGGACACCCAGATCTGAGGGAGGAGGGGGCTGGGACCAGGACACCCAGATCTGAGGGAGGAGGGGGCTGGGACCAGGACACCCAGATCTGAGGGAGGAGGGGGCTGGAGGCAGGACTCCTAGATCTGAGGGAAGGGAGTAGGCAGGCCTGGACCCCTGGGTCTGAGGCAGGAGGGGCTGAGGTCTGGACTCCTGGGTCTGAGGGAGAAGACCCAGATCTGAGGGAGGAGACGGCTGGGACCAGGACACCCAGATCTGAGGGAGGAGGGGGCTGGGACCAGGACACCCATATCTGAGGGAGGAGGGGGCTGGGACCAGGACACCCAGATCTGAGGGAGGAGGGGGCTGGGACCAGGAGCCCCGGGTCTGAGGGAGCAGGGGGCTGGTCCCATCTTTCCTCTGCGGCCAGGGCGGCTGCTCACCTGCGTCTGGAGCCCTCCCGGAAGAGCTGGTCGTTGGCTCTCCTCCCACCCCGGGGCGACAGCAGTGCCGCCACCTGCCTGCTCTTGGCCTCCAGGTTGTGAAGGTAGACGATGAGAAAGTCCCTCGCAGCACCGGGACCCTCGGCGTCGTCCCCGCCGGCCGCCCGCCGGGCGTGGGCCACCTGGCGCAGCTGCTGCGCGACGCGGGGCAGCAGGTCTGGCAGCGAGGGGGGACTGGAGGCAAGCCGGGGGTCCCCGCATTGCTCTTCCAGGCGCTGCAGCAGCCTCACCGCCCGGCCGAGCGCGCGGGCCTCTCCCCACTGCCACCCCCAGGGGGCTTGCGCCGCAGCCATGGGGCCCTCGGGAGCCGCGGGAGGTAGGCGGGCGGCGGGCAAAGGTGCGGCCCCGCCCAGGGTGGGGGCGGGACCCGGAACGAAAGGTGAGGGGCGAGTCCTGGAGGAGCGGGGCGGGGACTGCAGGTTACCTGCGCTCTGAAGGGGGCGGGGCCTGGGGGATCTGGCACCTGGGTTCCTAGAAATGGGGTTCGAAAGTCTGATCCCCTAAAGAGAGCTGGATGGGGTGGCTGCTGGTGGGTGGAGGGAGGAGGAGACTCTTCAGTGGGTAGGAATTGAAGGTAGGACGCCTGGGCCGCTTCTGAGACCGACTGGAGGCTGGGTCCCAAGGTTGCAGTGGAGGAGGGGCTGGGGGAGACCTGAGGCTTTTGGCGGCTGGGTGTAGGGCTGGGAGCTTAGCTAACCAAACCTTTCGGGGAGTTGGGGCTGGAACGGAGCACTCTTAGGACTTTTGGACGCAGGTTTGGATCTTTGGCTGTGGCATGGGATTAAAGGTCAGAGAGCTGAAATTTTTAGGAGTAAAGGTCGGGGAGACAGGGCGATCCTTTTGTCCTGGACAAGAAAAGCATAGCATGACCAGACCCCTTGGTCCCCTAGTAGCAGGGATTGGGTTTCTTAAGGAGCAGGAGTTTGGCAACATAATTCCTGAGTCCCCAAGTGAGGGGCCTACGGGAAATCAGCCTAGAGTCGAGACACCCAGATTTCCAGAGGAGTTGGGACCCCCAGGAGATGAGGCGGGAAGATGGGGTTCAAGAATGCGGGGGTCATGGGCACCTGGGCGGCTCAGTCGGTTAAGCGTCTGCCTTCGGCTCAGGTCATGATCCCGGGGTCCTGGGATAGAGTCCTGAGTTGAGCTCCCTGCTCAGTGGGGAGGCTGCTTCTCCCTCTCCCTTTGCCTGCCGCTCCCCCTATTTGTGCTCTCTCTGTCAAATAAATAAATAAAATCTTAAGAAAAAAAAGAAAAAAAGAAAAGAAAAAGAATGTGGGGGTCAAGGCGCGTCGGGTAGGCTCAGGGCTGGAAGAGCGTGGGGGGTTTTCTCCCCAAACAGCATAACCTGTTGCGTCAGCCCACTCCGGATGCTGTGGGCTGAGCAGTCCCTGCGTCTCAGGCATCCCTTTGAGGTGGAGGACCCTCAGCTCTCATCCTAAACCCCTTTCCCCACTCAGCCTTCATTCTGTCTTAGACCCCCGAGAATTCTTTTTTTTTTTTTTAAGATTTTATTTATTTGACAGAGAGAAAGAGGGAGAGAGAGAGAGCGCGCAAGCAGGGCGAGTGGCAGGCCGAGGGAGAAGCAGACTCCCCGCTGAGCAGGTCCAGGACTCGATCGTAGGACCCCAGGATCATGACCTGAGCTGAAGGCAGATGCTTAACCGGCTGAGCCACCCAGGTGTCCCCTTAGACTCCTGATAATTCTTCACTTACAAGATCTTTAACGTTGCATCTCAGACCCAGCAGAGACCGGGTCTTTGCAGTCAGGATGGCGGAGTCTGTCGTCCAGCTCCTGGCGTTTCTGCCCTCTCTGAGCCTGTTTCCTCTTCCAGAAATAGGATGAAAGCCCATTGGCTTGGCAAAAAGTCAGATTTTTGGCTATGCTAAGTGTTGATGAGGAGCTGATGGAAGTGTAAATGAACAAATGAGTTGGAGAGCAATTTGGCAGCATCCATCAGACCTTGGACAGAGTGCGGGGCCATTGCTGACTACATCCATCCTCCGTGGCTCTTAAACACGTTTGCTTATATTGGGTCATGATATACACCTGAAAGAGTTTCACAGGGTAATCCTTACCCTATGTGCATGTGTTACAATAGCTTCTTTTCTATTTAATGCCATTTCATTAAAGGGAAAATCATGTTTGCAACCCACTAAATTGATTTCACTAACCCACTAATGGATCTTTTTGGGCAGTTTGAAAATTACTGCCCTAAGAAACTCCAAGAGACGTGTTCAAAAATGTTAATTGCAGTCTTGTCAGAAGTGGAGAAAACTGGAAACAAGGTAAGGCCATCACCAGCAGGAGGGATGAATAAATTGCGGTATACTCTCACAAAGGCCTCCCACACAGCAGTTCAAATGAATGAATTGGACACACATACCAATAGTGTGAGTCCTAAAAACATAATGATGAGTGTACTGGGTTGAATAGTGCGCCCCACCCCCAAATTCAAGTCCACTAGAACAACATGTAGAAATAGAATGTCTACTTATTTAGAAGTAGAGTTCTCGCAGATGTCACCAAGTTAAGATGAGGTCATACTATTAGGGTCGGCCGTAAACCCAACATGATTGGAAATTTGGACACGGACACAGGTACATACATGGAAGAAAGCCGCATGGTGTCAGAGGCAGAGATCAGAGCCAAAGAATGTCAAGAATTTCTGGCAAACACCAGAAGCTAAGAAGAGGCAAGGAAGGATCCTCCTCTCGAGGCTTCAAAGAGAACACAGCCCTGCCAACATCTTGATTTTGGGTTACTACTTCCCAGAATGGGGAGAAAATAAATTTCTGTTGCTTTAAGCCACTCTGTTTGCGGTCCTTGGTTACAGCAGCCCTAGGAAACTGATGTAATGAGTAATAATAATAATAATAATAATAATAATAAACAGGTGCAGAAGGATTACAGGGCAATGTTGTTTATATCAGGCTTGAAAGCCTGCAAAACCAATGCTGTAGATTATTTGGGGATGCATCTCTATGTGGTCATGGTATGAAAACATGGGAGGTCATGCTGAACATGACATGCAGGGCACACCAAGACTTCAACGTCCTTCATCGAAGGATGCACCAAGACTTCAACCATGTCATTAATGCCTTAATTTGAAAAATCTGGATCAAATATGGCAAAGTGGCTAAGAGTTCATCTAGCCGCATAGTGGATCCCAAAGCAATGAATGATACGAAAAGATCCGCAACATCGTTATCAGTCGGATGAAAGTCAGAACCACAATGAGCTACCACTTCATACCTGTTAGGGTGGCTGTAATGGAAAAGACAGATAATAAGTACTGGGGAGGCTGTGGAGGAATTGGAACCCTCATACACTGCTGGTGGGAATGTAAACGGTGCAGCTGCTTTGGAAAACAATTTGGCAGCTCCTCAAAGTAGAGGAAATAAAGAGAGTTTATCTATGGCAAAATAGAATTACTGTATGACCCAGCAAGTCCCCTCCTATGTGGATATATTCCAGGGAACTGAAAACATGCATCCCTGCAAATATTTGTGGAAATAACCTACATGTCCATTAACTGGTAAGTGGGTAAATTAAAAGCAGTGTACCCGTACAATGGAAGATTATTCAACCATTAAAAGGAATGAATGCCATGAAGTGGATGAACCTCAAAAACCTTATGCTAGGAGCACCTGGGTGGCTCAGGTGGTTAAGCATCAGACTCTTGATCTCAGCTCAAGACTCTTGCTCTCAGCTCAGGTCTTGATCTCAGCGTTGTGAGTTCAAGCCCAGCATCGGCCTCCATGGTGGGCGTGGAGCCTACTTAAACAATTAAAACAAAACAAAAACATTATGCTAAGTGAAAGAAGCCAGTCACAAAATACCATATACTGTATGATTACACGTATTTATTTATTTATTTTAAGATTTTATTTATGTATTCGACAGAAAGAGAGACAGCGAGAGAGGGAACACAAGCAAGGGGAGTGTGAGAGGCAGAAGCAGGCTTCCCGCGGAGCAGGGAGCCAGATACGGGGCTCGATCCCAGGACTCTGGGATCATGACCTGAGCCGAAGGCAGACACTTAACGACTGAGCCACCCAGGCGCCCCACGTATTTATTTATTTATTTATTTATTTTATTTATTTATTTTTAAAGATTTTATTTATTCATGAGAGAGAGAGAGAGGCAGAGGGAGAAGCAGGCTCCCAAGGAGCAGGGAGCCCGATGCGGGACTCGATCCCAGGACCCTGAGGTCATGACCTGAGCCGAACGCAGACGCTTAACCGTCTGAGCCACCCAGGCGCCCCGTATTTATTTTTTTTAAAGATTTTATTTATTTATTTGACAGAGAGAGATCGAGATTGAGAGGGAGGGAAGGCGCACAATCAGGGGGAGCAGCAGAGGGAGAGGGAGAAGCAAGCTCCCCGCCAAGCAGGGAGCCCAATGCCGGCTCGATCCCATGACCCTAGGACCATGACCTGGGCCGAAGGCAGACACCTAACTGACTGAGCCACCCAGGCGTCCCTGTATGATTAAATTTATATAAAGTCTTCAGAATAGGCAAATCTATACAGACAGAAGGTATATTAGGGATTGCCTGAGCTGAAAGGGATTGGGGAGAAATAGGGAGTGACCACCAATGGGTATGGGGTTTATTTTTGGGGTGAAGACATGGTTTTAAATTGATTGTAATGATGATTGCACAGCTCTTTGAATTTACTAAAACCATTGAACTGTACACTTTAAATAGTTGAATTGTATGGTGTATGCATTATGTCTCAATAAAGCTGTTTTTATTTTTTAATTTTTAAAAATTTTCTAAAAACATAAAGCTGTTTCTTAAAAAGTGGAGGCTAGACCCGAGGATAGCCACAAGAGGGCGCGCCAAGTACAGACTCACCTTCGGGAACGAGCTTCTCAGGCCACGCCCCCAAACTCTGGCCACACCTCCGAGGCCCTGGCCCCGCCCCAAGGTTCTGACCGCCCTCCAGGCTGCGGCCTGCCTCTCATCCCAGCCAGGTCTCTGAGTCTGGCCACACCCCTTAACCACGCCCTAAGGCCCCCGTCACGCCCCAAGGGCGCGTCTGAAGCAGCAAGTTCACCCTCCCAATTCCCCAAACTCTGACCACGGATGCATGCACAGACTTAGATACTCGTAGAGACACAGAGCCTTAAACCTCCAACTTTCAAACCTTGACTTTTTAATTCGCATTTTTTTCTTTGGAAATCTTTTTTTTTTTTTTTTTTTTTTAAGATTTCATTTATTTATTTGACAGAGAGAGACACAGCGAGAGAGGGAACACAAGCAGGGGGAGTGGAAGAGGGAGAAGCAGGCTTCCCGTGGAGCAGGGAGCCCGATGCGGGGCTCGATCCCAGGACCCTGGGATGATGACCTGAGTCGAAGGCAGCCGCTAACGACTGAGCCACCCAGGCGCCCCTGGAAATCATTTTTATTTATTTTTTTTTAAAGATTTTATTTATTTATTTATTAGAGAGAGAGAGAATGAGAGACAGAGAGCACGAGAGGGAAGAGGGTCAGAGGGAGAAGCAGACTCCCTGCCGAGCAGGGAGCCCGATGCGGGACTCGATCCCGGGACTCCAGGATCATGACCTGAGCCGAAGGCAGTCACTTAACCAACTGAGCCACCCAGGCGCCCCTGGAAATCATTTTTAAACTTACAGGAAAGTAGCAACAATAGGACAAAGACTTCTCGTGTGCCCTTTGTGTGGTACCTGGATTCACCAATGGTTAACAATTGCTCACGGGCTTGATCATGGGCTCTCTCTCTGCTTTTCTCCCCTCCGAACTATTATTGGAGAGTAAGTTTCAGACATTATGTCCCTTTGCCCCCAAACACTTACATTTCCACACATAAGGATGTTCTCAGACCCATTCACGGTCCGGTTCTCACAATCAGGATGCTTGGCAATGACAAGGGACTAGTCTCTAACAGTGCAGCCAAGACTCACTGTGCCAGTTGTCCCCAAACTATCCTTCCTTTTTTATTTTATTTTATTTTATTTAGTTTATGGAGAGCGAGAGCACAAAAACGGGGAGCGGCAGAAACAGGCTTACCGCTGAGCAAGGAGCCCAATGGGGGACTCGATCCCAGGACCTTGGGATCATGACCCGAGCGGAAGGCAGACACTTAACCGGCTGAGCCACCTAAGCGCCTCCCCAAACTATCCTTCAGAGCAAAACTGTTTTTCTCCAGTCCAGTGTCCAAACCGAGGTCATGAGTTGTATTCAGTTTCCCGTCCTCTTTGGTACAATGGCTCTGACATTCTTTGTGTTCCATGAAATAGACATTTTTGAACAGGCTGGGCCAGTTCTTTTGTTATGATGTCCCCTTGGGTTTGAGTTTGTCTGATATTTCCTTGTCATTAGATTCTGGTGGCAGGAATATTCTAGAAGAGATGCCGTGTCCTTCGGAGGGGGCTGGGGGGCACAGACCCAGACTGCATCTCAGAAGGCACAGGATGTTGGTCATTCCATGACTAGTGACAGATTCCATCCCTTGGTTATAATGAATCCTGGAACCCTGGACTCAAGAGGCTCACCAAATCAGTTTTTTACCGTCTCCGGGCCTCAGTTTCCCTTTCTGTAAAGTGGTGGTTTGGCTTACATGAGGGTCTGCAAACACACCTAGCCAGCAGATGTGTTCTGCTTCATGCACATGCTCTTAAAATTTGTTTTTCAGGAATGGCACCAGCATTTAACATTTGGCAGATTTCACGCATGCACCTGGAAGAGACATTCTCTGACTGAGTGTCTGGATTTACCCATGGTGGTGATAACAAGTGAAACCTGCAGCAGGGGCTGGGGCCCCCGAGAAATGCGTTTGAAAATGTGACTTTTCGCTTGAGAATGTTAGGAGTGTCAGAGACAAGGACAGCTGTCTTGGTGGTAGTGGTTGAGGGATGTGTGCTTAATTCTGTGAGGTCTGGGGGGGTGGGGCTGGAGACTCTGTCTATGGGCCTCCTCCTCCTAGGAGTCTGCCCTTCTGCAGGGGAAGGGGGATGGGTATGTAAGGGGGATGGGTGTGTAAGGACACGCACGCGCCCAGTCCCAAGGTCAGGAGGCTGAGAGGGAATTTCCATGTGTGGAGAAGCCAGATCCTTTGTTTTAGAGAAGTAACTTACCAAGGTCAGGGCCGGGTTCAGCTCTTGAACCCGGGGATAGTTTCTCACACACAAAGACCCACATCCTGGACTCACAAGGACAAGGAGATTCCCAACAGACACACTCCAGGCTGATAATCGGCCAGGCCCTGTGCTAAGCACCCACAGTCTCGTTAAATCCTCATCAACTTGGGACGCCTGGGTGGCTCAGTCGGTTGGGTATCCGACTCTTGATTTCTGCTCGGATCATGATCTCAGGGTGCTGGGACTGAGCCACACGTCGGGCTCCCTGCTCAGCGGGGAGTCTGCTTCTCTTCTCCCTCAGCCTCTCTCTCCACTTCTGCTCTCTCTCTCAAATAAAAAAAAAAAATCCTCATCAACTCAACCCTGAGTGGCCGGTGTTAATCCCATTTTGCCAATGAGGAAACTGAGGCTCAGGATGATAAACTCATTTCACCCAGGGTCACATAGCCATTTGGTAGCAGAGCCCTGGTGTGACAGATATGCTTGTCCCTTAGTTACCCTTCTCCCCTCTTCTTTTTATAACAGAACCTCAGAATTTTAGCTGGGTATATGTTGCCCAGATAAAATGACATTTCCCAGTCTCCCTTGTGATAGCTGTGGCTATATGACTAAATTCTAGGCAAAAGAACATGATATGTATAATTTCTGGGTTGTAGTTTAAAGGGCAGGGGCATACACCTGACTTTCTTTTTTCTTCTCAATGGTTGGGATGTGGATGTGATGGTGGGCCCTGGAGCAACCATCTTGGACCACAGGGTACAAATGTGAGGTGAAGGCAGACGAGCAGCAAGGTAGGAGTCTGGATCTCTGACATTCTCAAGCTACTATTCTAGTCCTGAGTGTGTTAACTGGACCCTTACATGAGCGAAAAATCGACTTCCATCTTATGTAAGCCACTCTATTTTTTTAGTTTTTGTCAGAACCGCTGAATAAAAAGTCTAGCTAATACACACATCTAGGCTAGGACTTCATTACCTCATTTTTTTTTAAGATTTTATTTATTTATGCATGAGAGACAGAGAGAGAGGCAGAGGGAGAAGCAGGCTCCCAAGGAGCAGGGAGCCCGATGCGGGACTCGATCCCAGGACTCTGGGATCATGACCTGAGCCGAAGGCAGACATTTAACCATCTGAGCCACCCAGGCGCCCTTCATCACCTCATTTTTCCATCAAAACAAAGAATAGGTCCCATCCTCTTTCCTCCCCTCGCCTCGCCACCCTCCAAACCAATTCCCAGATGATAACCACAGCAATTCCCATTTATCGAGTTCTTTCTCAGCACCACGCTGTTAAAAGCACTATACACAGTTCAGTCCTCACGACAGGGGTGCCTCCCAGGCTCAGTGGATTAAGCATCTGCCTTCCGCTCAGATTTTAAGATCTTAAAAAAAAATCCTCACGACAAACTGGCAAGGTGAACGCCATTATTGTGCCTCCTTTCTACAGATGAGGAAACAGGCTTAGGGCCGTGACGTCACCTGATGAAGGAGATACAGCCAGGAAATGGAAGGGCAGGACTTGAACTCAGTTCTGATTCCAGGGCCTATACTCTCAATGACACACCCACTTTTTATCCTTTCCAGTAGCTCACACCTGTGTGCGCAGTGAAAATAGACACAACCACGCACGAGTTTCTTACATGGCGAGAGGGCCCCGTGATTACGAGCATGGGCTTTGGAGGCGTAGACTTGGGCTTGGACGGGAGGTTTGCTCTCTCTGGTTCTCAGTTTTCTCATCTGGAATATGGGTGCTGTCATGGCCAATAAATGGCTACTAATATTTATACTTATTACTATTTTTTAAGGTTGTATTTATTCATTTGACACAGAGAGAGCATGGGCAGGGGAGAGGGGTAGATGGAGAGGGAGAAGCAGACTCTCGGCTGTGCAGGGAGTCAGATGAGGGGCTCGATCCCAGGACCTTGAGATCATGACCTGAGCTGAAGGCAGATGCCTAACCGACTGAGCCACCCAGGCGCTCCTACATTTCTATTCGTACCCTCAAACGGGTCACACAGGGTGACACGGGACCAGATACAGCCACAGAGAATCATGGATGCCGTGATGTGGAGGGTAGGGGTGGGGGTGGAGGAGGCTCATTCCCTCGGCCATCACTTCTCAAGGGTCTGCTCCGGGCCAGGCAGTGTGCTGGCTGCTGTGGGGGGGGGGGGGGGGCGCAGGGAAGGACGCCTGGCACTGCCCTCCCAGAGCTCACGGTCTGCTGGAGAGACGGTCATTGTGCGTGGCCTTATGTGGGCGGGGGGCTTATCACACGGGAAGTTCTCACGCACCACTGTTTGCGGGGCCCAAGAGTAACACTCTGTAGGGGGTTGAATGGTGCGCCCCTCCCCCCTTAAAAATACGGCCCCATCCTAACCCCTAGAACTTGTGAACGTGCCCTTATTTGGAAAGAAGGTGTTTGCAGATAAGATCACGGGAAGGATCTCGAGATGAGATCATCTTGGATTATCTAGGTGGGCCCTAAACCCACTGACCTGTGTCCTTACGGGAGATGGAAGAGGAGACCCAGACCTGTGAAGGAGACACAGGAAGGAGAGGCCACATGAAGACAGAGGCAGGGGGAACAGAGGGCTGTAGCTACAGCCCAGGAGTGCGGGGGGCCGGCAGCTGCTAGAAGGGGCATGGAGCCGTCAGAGGGAGTGTGACCCTGCCGACCACTTGATTTCAGACTCCTGGCCTCTAGAACTACAGGAGGATAACTTCCTGTTGTTTTACGCCCCCTGGGTTGTGGCCATTTGTGACAACAGCCCTTAGGACCTTAGCCCAGTGGACCCTCCAAGGTCAGGCCCTGGCAGGGATACTGTGGCCCAGAAGTAGGTTCAGAAACAGCAGCACGTGGTCACAAACACAGACCAAGACGTATAGCCAGCTAAGTCAGGGGGACCCAACTTTGTCTCCCGGGAAGATGTTAAGGCAGTTGGCCCCAAAGACACAACGTGTCATGGAGTGGTGGCAGCAGAAATATCACAGTGGCCAAGATAGACGAAGAGCCAGAGGTTCAGGGAGGCCCCCATTAAAAAAAAAAAAAAAAAAGATAGTCACCATCACTCAGAAGTAAACACACACATGGTCACTCACCAATAGAATGGGACCATGGTTGCCAGCTTTTCCCACAGGACACCGCTTTCATCAAGGTTGGGGGCAGTGGGGACCAATGGGGGTTTGAGTCCTTCCTTGGGGGTTCCAGCTTGTCCTTGGTCTCCCCCACCGTCCATCCATCTTCCTTTCCCGATGCTCAGATCCCCGTAACAAGTCTCTTATCCGTATACCCACCTCCTAGTAATGTTGCTTCTCCGACTGAAGCCTGGGGTCGGCTGAATAAAGGCTCTCAACGATATCTATGTTCTAATCCCTGCAATCTTGAGGAAGTGACTTTAAATGGCAAAAGGGCCATGATGAGGAGAGAAACTTGGGATTATCTGGGTGGGTCCAGTATAATCGCAGGGTCCTCCTTCTAAGAGGGAGGCGGGAGATCCCGGTAGAAATGCAGATAGAGGGGCACCTGGGTGGCTCACGGGGTTGAGCGTCTGACTCTTGCTTTTGGCTCAGGTCATGATCTCGGGGTCATGAGATCAAGCCCCACGTTAGGCTCTGTGCTCAGCGGGGCGTCTGCTTGAGATTCTCTCCCTCCCTCTACCCCTCCTCCTGCTCTCTTTCTCTTTCTCAAATAAGTAAATAAAATCTTTAAAAAAACAAAGAAGGAGGGCGCCTGGGTGGCTCAGTTGGTTAAGCGACTGCCTTCGGCTCAGGTCATGATCCTGGAGTCCCTGGATCGAGTCCCGCATCGGGCTCCCTGCTCAGCAGGGAGCCTGCTTCTGCCTCTGACCCTCCCCCCTCTCATGTGTTTTCTCTCATTCTCTTTCTCAAATAAATAAATAAATCTTTAAAAACAAAACAAACAAACAAACAAAAAAAACAAAGAAGGAGTGCAGATAGAAGCAAGAGGTCAGAGTGATAGAAGGGACCATGAGACAAGGAACGCAAGTGCCTCTAGAAGCTGGAAAAGGCAAGGGGATGGATTCTCCCCTAGAGCTTTGGAAAGGAACCAGCCCTGCTGACACCTTGACCTTGGGCCGGTGAAACTGATTTTGGACTTCGGCCCTCTAGAACCGCCAGTGAATCAATCAGTTGTTTTAAGCTGCTAAATGGCTGGTGCTTTGTGACGGGGGTGACAGAAGATGAAGGCAAACCCTGGGTGATACCCAAGTCACACATCCACAGAGTCAAAACCCAAACCTAGTATGTCAGCGGGGCCCTGGAATCACCGAATAGAAAACGCGGCACGCCGAGCGAGGCAGTCACGCACCCATAGTCACAGGGTGACCACAGGTTTCAACGTTGGGAACACTCACAACTGCTGCACACGCACACACAGGCCCCGAGACCATCAGTCACCTGCCGGTCAGCTGCGATACCCCAGGGACCCACGAACCTCAGAAACGCACACGCATGCAGACAGCCAGGGTCACTGTGGAATCCAAAAGGGTCTCCCAGAAAGATGTCACGCACTTGTATCGTCCCCACAAAGGATGGCACAGTGACACAAGAAGGAACACGCTGGAAGTCCCAGAGTCACCCACACGTGTCATCCTCAGCCGGAGACTCACAAGGTCACTCCTGGGGTCAGCGGGAGAGGGACGACCAGCTGTGCACACTTGGATGCACTTCCTCCAGGCCTCCCCACGCAAGAGGCCCAGCCCCGGCAGGGTATGGTACAAAAATAGTTTATTACAAAAGAAATCCAACCAAAATGCCTAATAATTTACATCGTTATCAGTGCCTGTATACGGCCCATCTCCCCCTCCTCATCCATCCGGGTGGAGGGGGGGAGAGGAGTGACTATCCCCTGGTTCCACCAGCTCTGGGGGGGTGGGGGAGGAGAAGGAATTTGGGTGGAATTCCAGACAGGGGACTGGTGCCTGAGAATAACAGGGCTGAGAGTCCTGGGTGGGCGATGAGGCGGGAGAATATCTTTGCTCAGAAGAAGGGCCTTATGGGTAGAGGCTTGTGGCTCTGTGCAAATCCTGGTCCTGAAGGGGGGGGCAGAGTGAGGTCTTCACAGTTTCTAGGAGGGTTGACCCCACAGGGCAGGGAGGTCCCTCCACAGGAGTCTGAGATCTGCCCCCCCATCCCTCTCAGCTGCCTCCTGGAGCTGGGGAGGGGGGCACTGGCCGGCCAGGGGCTCGGAGGACCCCAGTGAAGGGCAGGAAGGCAGGTGGAGATGAGGGAGGAAGGAAGAAACTGGGGGGAGCCATGGGGAATCCCGGTGGGTCCTTGGGGGGAGACTGGGAGGGCGAGGAGGAGGGTGACGCAGAAAGGAGACCTGTGGGAAGAAGAGGGGGGTGGGTGTCATGAGCCACGGGATCCAGACCCAACTGGCCCGGCCCTCTCTGGGGGTCTGGAGGAGGGCACAGGGGCCTAGAGGGTTCTGGGGGAGCAGGGGCTGGGGCATGGAATGTTCTGGGGGAGGAGGGGCTGGGGGCCTGGAGGGTTCTGGGGGAGCAAGGGCTGGGGGCCTGGAGGGCTCTGAGGGAGGAGGGGCTGGGGGCCTGCATGGGTCTGTGGGAAGACAGGGCTGGAGGCCTGGAGGGTCCTGGGGGAGGAGGAGCTGGGGGCCTGGAAGGTTCTGGGGGAGGAGGGGTTGGGGGCCTGGAGGATGGGCTGGGGGCCTGCATGGCTCTGTGGGAAGACAGGGCTGGGGGCCTGGAGGGTCCTGGGGGAGGATGGGCTGGGGGCCTGGAGGAGGGGCTGGGGGTCTGCATGGCTCTGTGGGAAGACAGGACTGGGGCCTGGAGGGTCCTGGGGGAGGAGGGGCTGGGGGCCTGGAGGAGCTGGGGGAGCAGGGGCTGGGGGCCTGGAGGGTTCTGGGGGAGGATGGGCTGGGGGCCTGGAGGGGCTGGGGGAGCAGGGGCTGGGGGCCTGGAGGGCTCTGGGGGAGGACGGGCTGGGGGCCTGGAGGATGAGCTGGGGGCCTGCATGGCTCTGTGGGAGGAAGGGCTGGGGGCCTGGAAGGTCCTTGGGGAGGAGGGGCTGGGGGCCTGGAGGGCTCTGGGTGAGGCGGGGCTGGGGGCCTGGAGGGTTCTGGGGGAAGATGGGCTGAGGGCCTGGAGGAGGGTCTGGGGGCCTGCATGGCTCTGTGGGAAGACAGGACTGGGGCCTGGAGGGTCCTGGGGGAGGAGGGTCTGGGGGCCTGGAGGGGCTGGGGGAGCAGGGGCTGGGGGCCTGGAGGGTTCTGGGTGAGGATGGGCTAGGGGCCTGGAGGGGCTGGGGGAGCAGAGGCTGGGGGCCTGGAGGGTTCTGGGGGAGGATGGGCTGGGAGCCTGGAGGAGCTGGGGGAGCAGGGGCTGGGGGCCTGGAGGGTTCTGGGGGAGCAGGGGCTGGGGGCCTGGAGGGTTCTGGGGGAGCAGGGGCTGGGGGCCTGGAGGATGGGCTGGGGGCCTGCATGGCTCTGTGGGAAGACAGGGCTGGGGGCCTGGAGGGTCCTGGGGGAGGAGGGGCTGGGGGCCTGGAGGGGCTGGGGGAGCAGGGGCTGGGGGCCTGGAGGGTTCTGGGGGAGGATGGGCTGGGGGCCTGGAGGAGGGGCTGGGGGCCTGCATGGCTCTGTGGGAAGACAGGGCTGGGGGCCTGGAGGGTCCTGGGGGAGGAGGGGCTGGGGGCCTGGAGGGGCTGCGGGAGCAGGCGCTGGGGGCCTGGAGGGTTCTGGGGGAGCAGGGGCTGGGGACCTGGAGGGTTCTGGGAGAGGTTGGGCTAGGGGCCTGGAGGGGCTGGGGGAGCAGAGGCTAGGGGCCTGGAGGGTTCTGGGGAAGGATGGGCTGGGGGCCTGGAGGGGCTGGGGGAGCAGGGCCTGGGGCCTGGAGGGTTCTGGGGGAGCAGGGGCTGGGACCCTGGAGAGTTCTGGGGGAGCAGGGGCTGGGGGCCTGGAGGGCTCTGGGGGAGGACAGGCTGGGGGCCTGGAGGATGGGCTGGGGGCCTGCATGGCTCTGTGGGAGGAGGGGCTGGGGGCCTGGAAGGTTCTTGGGGAGGAGGGGCTGGGGGCCTGGAGGGCTCTGGGTGAGGTGGGGCTGGGGGCCTGGAGGGTTCTGGGGGAAGATGGGCTGGGGGCCTGGAGGAGGGGCTGGGGGCCTGGAGGGGCTGGGGGAGCAGGAGCTGGGGGCCTGGAGGGTTTTGGGGGAGCAGGGGCTGGGGACCTGGAGGATGGGCTGGGGGCCTGCATGGCTCTGTGGGAAGACAGGGCTGGGGGCCTGGAGGGTCCTGGGGGAGGAGGGGCTGGGGGCCTGGAGGGGCTGGGGGAGCAGGGGCTGGGGGAGCAGAGGCTGGGGGCCTGGAAGGTTCTGGGGGAGGATGGGCTGGGGGCCTGGAGGGGCTGGGAGAGCAGGGGCTGGGGGCCTGGAGGGTTCTGGGGGAGCAGGCGCTGGGGGCCTGGAGGGTTCTGGGGGAGCAGGCGCTGGGGGCCTGGAGGGTCCAGGGGAGGCCAAGCTGGACAGCTGGTGGCGGGAGCTAGGTTCTCACCGTTGGAGCTGAGGAGGCTGCTGCTCTCAGGGGAGGTGGTGGCACTGTGTTCGGGCGAGGGCTCTGGCTGTGATGCAGGAGCAGGCCGGGTCGCCTTCCCCCTCAGGATGTCGATGACCTGTGGGAAGATGGGAGGTCACCATCAGGCTACTCCTGCCCACACTGCTCTCCCTCTCTCCGTTCTCTTCGTGCACGGGGTCTGCTTCGTGCCTCCATGTCCCCTGTCAGAGCTCGCTGGGACCCACAGGCTGTCCCGCTACGCCCCCCCCCCCCGCCCCACGCACCGGCACAGACACGCGCGCGCACCGAGGTGTCGCATCCACGCGGACCGGCGCTCGGGCACCTGCCCTCCCAGCGCGCACACTCACCCGGCGGCTGCGCGCCACCATGAGCGGCGTGTCGTTGTGGCAGTTCTTGAGGCCACTGTCGGCGCCGCTGCGGACCAGCGTGCGCACGAGCGGGAGGAGCCCGCGGCCAGACGCCGAGTGCAGCGCCGAGCTGCCCGAGTACATCTGAGCGTTCACGTTGGCGCCGTGCTGCGGGGCGGGAGGGACGGGTCAGGACCGCCACCGCCGCGCCGGACCCGCGCCGGGGCGGTGGACGGGGCGGGGCCAGGGGAGGGGCGGGGCCGGGATGGGGTCCGAGCGAAGGGCGGGGGACGCAGGCTGGTGGCCCGGACCGACGCCAGGACCGGGGCGGGACTGGATCCGCGGTGGCTGACAGAAGGGTGGAAGCCAGAACCCAAGGTGCGCCGGAGCGGGACCGGGCTGGCGAACGGATCAACCCGGGCTGGACTCCCGCTGATCGGCCCACGGTCCCGGCCAGCCGAAGTAGGGGCGGAGTCAGAGAAAGGAAAGGTCCAGAGTCGAGGCGGGGCGGAAGGGACAGGACGCATAAAGGGCCAAAGCGGGAAGGCAGGGTGAGCAAGGCAGTCTGCGCCGGGCCCGGCTCATTTGGGGGACGGGGGAGGACAGGGAGAAGTCCCGGGACAAGAGGGCAGCCGGGGGGGTGAAGCATAGGGTTGACATAACGAGGCCTAGAAGGAAGGGACAGATCTGGAAGCGGCGCAAGAGCGGGAGCCTGAGCTGGAAGCCAGGGACGGGGCGACTGCTGGGCTGGTGCTGGAGGAAGGGGTGGGCGAGAGGCCAAGGGCAGGGACCGTACCCACCTGCAGCAGCAGCTGCACCATACTAAGGCTGTTGTTTTCCACTGCGTGGATGAGCGGGGAGCGGCCGCTTTTAATGTCCTGCAGAAAGGAGGGAAGGTCTTTGAGCCTCTCCAAGCTCGGCCCAATCAGCCGGCTGCCAGTATCCCAGCCGCTTGGTCCAGCATCTCAATCGGGTTAGATACTTGAAGCCCCACCCACCCACTCGCGCAGGCTCCCACGCAAGCCCCGCCCCTTGGGGGTCCCGCCCCGCCTCCCCGCCCCGGCTCCTCTTGGCCCCACCCCCGGCCCGCGTCCGCTCACCACCGCGTCGATGTCGGCACCGCGCTCCAGCAAGAGCAGCACGGCTTCGGGGCACTCCATGTTCACGGCCACGTGCAGGGCGGTGAGCCCTGAGGTACAGGAAGACTCGGTTAACCTGGGCCTGGGGCTTTGGAGGCCCGGAAAGACCTCAGGTCTTGCCAGACAGCCCCACCCGGCGCCGGGGTAGGAGCTCACCGTCGTAATTGCGGGCCTCCAGGTCCACGGTGCCCGGGGCTGCGCTGTCCAGCAGGGCCCGCAGGCAGGTCGGGCTGCGGTGCTCACACGCCAGGTGGGCTGCTGTCTGGCCATGGCGGTCCAGTGCCATGGGGCTGGCACCAGCCAGCACTAGCAGCCGGACCACGGATGGCAATGTGGTGATCACTGCCAGGTGTAGCGGTGTCTGGGGGGGAGGGGGGTGCACAGAGACTGTGAGGGACCTGTGCCCTGCCCTGCGTCCCAGTCCTGACCCCGAGCTCCAGTCTTATCCAGGTACCAGAAATCTGGAGTCAGTCCTCCGATCAGATTCAAGAGTCAGGCTCCCCACCGCTGCCCCCCACCAGCTCCTCAGGACTCCCCAGCTCCTAGGACTCAGGAGTCCAGACCCTCAGGCCTCTCTTCCATCAGATCCAGGCCGCCAGGCTCACCTGTCGGAGGTTGTTGTAGATATCCAGCTCCCGGCCCCCATGCTGGAAGAGGCTGACCAGCTGATGCACAGCTGCCAGATTGCCCTGCACCACGGCAATGTGGAGTGGCCTGGGGAGGGGGGGATCACAAGCATTAGGGGCTGGTCACCTCTCACCCCCATACACTTCGCGGTGCCGAGTCCAACACGTGCCGGGTACTTTGGAAGCGTATACAGAATCCAACCACTTTTCCTGACCCTCACTCCCCTCCATCCTGGTTCAGCCACCATCTCCTCCCTCCTGGACTGTTCCCTGCTTCCTTCCACCCCTGCCCTGCTGTCTGTCTCCCACACAGCAGCCAGAGAGACCCTTTTGCAACCTCAATCAGGTCAGGTCCCTCCTCTGCTCAGAACCCTCGGAATCAGGGCCAAACAGGCCCTCTGTGATCTTGCCTCCCCCTCTTCAATCCCTTTGGCTTCTTCTCCATCTGCTCTCTTCGCTCTGCTTGGCTTCCTTGCTGTGCCTCGAACAGAATAAGCACACTTGCTTGCCTCCCAGAGCCTTTGCACTGGCTGTTCCTTCTGCCTGGAACAGTCATCCCCCAGATCATCTGCACCACTTGCTCCCCGCATTTGGGCCTCTGCCGGAATGGTGTGGCCACGGCTCACTCCCCTTCCCCCCCTCCCCTGCTTAATTTTCCTCCACATCATCACCCGACATTGTACAGTTTGCTTTGTTTCCTGTCTGAATCTCCCCTTCTAGAATGTCAGCGCCACCTGGGCAGGGCGTTTTGTCTGCTTTGGTCCCTGCCCCGTGCCCCGGAGTGCGGCTGGGGCTGACAGCAGGTGCTCCATAAGCATGCCCTGAATAAATGAATCCATGGTGGTGATCCCTGGCCATCCTTGAGGCTGGCGAGCATGCTCCCACCGCTCCCGTCCGGCCCCGGCTTGCTCATCTGTGATCTGAGTGGGAAGTTCTCTTCAGCAGTTGTCACTGCGAGTCATGCTCAGCCTCCAACCCCAGTGCATCTACTTGGAGGGATTTTTGCCCAGAGGGGAGGTGGGATGGACTGGGATGGAGTCACTGTGCTGGACACCCGGGGCTGTGCGACCCAGATCCCCCCTTCTGGACTGAAGGACTCACTCCCCCAGCTTCTGGGAAGGCTGTCGGCTCTCAGCTCTCTCTGGGAATTACCCTCCGCTGAAAAGCACTGCTTGCCAGGGTCCTGAGCGGGGGGCAGCTGCCATCCCACGGCATCCAGTGACCTGTCGGTGCTGGCATAGAGGGCCTAGCCTTCTGGTCCCATCTCTAAAGGCCGCTGCAGCTGCTCCCGTCCCCGTGAGGCAGCTAAGGCCCTGCTGAGACTCCCAGCAGCCCAATTTCTGCCCAGTCCTGCTTCCCAATACCCTTCGGGCTCCTTCCCACAGCCCCAAACCTGGAAGAGCCATTTAGAGTTGAGGGCAATCTGGGATGACTCTGTGTGTGTGTGGGGGGGGGACATTAGCACTGAGCTTACAAGGGTGACCGCATACACACAGGCTGCAGACCGTTCTCTTGACGTCCATTTACTGGAGCAACGACTTTCTCACCCACCACTGCCTCTTACTACCCAGAGCCTTGCTAAGGCAGGTGAACAGGGGTTCTCCCCACTGTGGGATGTGCTTCCAAAATCCACACGGTAAACCAGCTCTCTTAAGTGCTTTGGTGATGGTGGAGAGATCCTGCAGCAACCTCGCCCCCCTCTCCCCGGGGGGCGGTGGTGGCTTTGGGGGGCCAAGCAGGCCAGGGGTGCAGATTAGGCTGCAACCCTCCCTAGCTGTGTGTGCTAGAGCAAAGTCACGTGGCCCTCCGGTTTTCTCCTCCGTACGGTAGCGCCCACCTCCCCACAGGAGCTCTGCAGGTGAAATGCTGAACCTGGAGATCCCGATCCGTGAGAGCCAAATTTAAAAGGAAAATGTTGGGGGAGGGGCCGGACCTGGGCCGGGGCGGGGGGGTGGGGTGGGGTGCGACCCGGAGAAGGGCTCCCTTCCCTCCCTTCATCTCCCAGGAAGCCTGGCCTGGGTCCCTCTCGGGGCGGGCGGGGTTAAGCGAGGGCAGAGGGAGCGAATGATTTCAGAGAAACCGTCCAGGCCTGAGTTCCCATAAACGCGCGGGCTGCAGGGGGTGGGGCGGGGCTGGAGGAAGTGGGGACGGGAGGGGCGGCCCAGCCCTCGGACTTCCAGTAACAGGTCTGCTGGGCGGGGCTCCGCTTCCTGCTCCCCGGGGAGGGAAGCCTCCCGCCGGGGATCTACCCCAGCCACCCCCGGCACCCCCACTTCCATCCTCGCGTGGGGTGGAGCAGGAGGGAGGCCAGCCAAAGAGACCCAAGCTTCCCTGGGGGGAAGGACCCCAAGTTTTCCAGCCTAGGGGCCCCTCTGGAACTCCACCCTTCAGGGCTCAGACTCCAGCTGGCTCCCAATCCCCCAGATCCCGGCATCCACCCCTGAGATCTCTTAGGACCCGGTTATACTGTGCCCTAACTCTTTGCGGATACCAACTTCTCCAGTCCCTGGGAGTTATAGATCCCCAAGCTGCTCTATACCCTGTTCCTTAACCCCCCAGGGGTCAAGGAATACAGTACCCCGACGTCTGCTCTCTGGGACTCAGAACACCTCCCCTCTCTCTTGGAGACCGAGACCTCTAGCTTTCCGGTGCCTGACCTCTTGAGGGTCCAGATGCCCCGAGATTCTTGCTCTCTTCAGTCCCTAGAAGTCCAGGCTCCCAACTAAGCTTGGCTGCTTTGGGGACCCAGACTTAGCGTGTCTCCCTCCCCCACCCCCAGGCTAGCCAGCTGTCCATTCCGGTAAAGTCTTGGCCCCAGCGGAAGGGGTTAAGGTTAGACTGAACGCCAGGAGGGGGAGGCTGCGAGTGAGTGACGGCTGCTGACGTGGGGGAGGCAAGCAGCTGGGCTGCGGTCAAGTTCTGCGGGAAGGGATTTCCCCCAACAGGCAGCTGAGGCTGAAGTGTTTGCTTTGGAGGGGAGGGGGGAGAGGGGGGAGAGCGGGGGAGGGCGGGTGGGGCGCAGGATTTGAGACTGGTGTGCCAGGTCGCCTTCTGCACCCTGCATTCACAGGCTGCAAACAAATCACCCCTGGGGGCAGATACAAATTATTTCGCAGATGACCCCAGAGGTACCCAGAGTGGGAGGGAACTAGTTTTATTCAGCCTTTTAGACTTCTCAGGCACTTTCTCCTGCTAGGACTCACAGAATGGCCCAGAAGCCCCTGGGGAGCTCTGTGAGAACACTCCCTGCCCCACTCCCCTGTGTGGAGGACCTACTGTGTGCCTGGCCCTATTCTATGTTCTCTGCGTGTGTACATCATTGCACTGAATCCTAATTTTGGTAGGTCCGATATGAGCCCCGATTTCCAGAAAGGGGCACCGAGGCTCAGGGATGTAAAGTCACCAAGTTGGCCAGTGATGGAGGCCTCCCCCTCTCCCCCATTTTCTGCAGCAGTGAGCCTGTCCTTTCCATCCCTACCAATTCCCAGATAGGCACTTGGTAGAAGCGATCTCTTGTCTGCCTCACAGACTTTCACACGCTTATAGTTCTTGTTTTTACAGGGGGAAACTCTGGCAGAGAGGGGCGAGAAAGTGGCCAGCTGAAATTCAAACCTGGGTGGATAAAATAATTATCGGCATGGTCAAGGGTGTTGAGTGCTAAGCACAGAGCTGACCCTTCCCCTGCAGGGGTTTTCAGCAGCCTCAAGGGCACGTTCTCCCAACCACAGGGGAGAAACTATGGGATGTGTGAAATCAGTTTAAAGGGATCGTCAAATTAATTGACCTCTATGACCATGAAACAGACTAGAATAGAAAATACAGAGTGGAGCCCATCTAGTAAGGGTGACTCTTGTTTTGTTCTGTGCAAGTTTTATTTCAAACTTCTATGTGTGGATGTGTGCTGGGTTTAGCATAAAGTAATCATAACAATAATATTAATTAATACTTACTGAGCACTTATAACCTACCAGGCTCAGTGCTAAGAGCTTAACGTGTATAATTCACGTAACAAATCAATCAGTGAAGTATCTTTCACATGTTTGGATTTTTTTTTAAAGAATTTTTGGGTATCTTTGGGTATATTTTATTTTTTAAAAGTAATCTCTATACCCAACGTGGAACTTGAACTCACAACCCCAAGATTAAGAGCTTGCATGCTCTACCGACCGAGCAGCCAGGCACCCCTCTCATGTTTGGATTTTGATAAAAATTTTGAAGTCCCCTGCTTCAAAAACAATCCTAGGAGGTAAGTGCTCTCAGACTGCCCATTTTTCAGAAGAGGAAACTGAGGCGCAGAGTGGGGGTGGGGGGGAAGCCTTGCTCCAAGTCACAGCCTGCAGTGGAAACAGGTTGAGAGAACTCGAAAGCCCAAGCTGGGTGCCCCTGTGTTGTGGTGGGTGAGGTGGGTGCAGGGCCGGCATTCATGGGGGGGGGGGGCGCTTTACTCACGTGTCTCCGTCCTCATCTGCACGGGTGGCCACAGCGATGTCAGCCGACAAGGGGTGTTCCATGGAGCACACCATGGGGTACAGGGGTGTAGGCAGGTTCAGGAGAGGAAAGAGGGAGCCCATAGTCGGGGTGGGATAAATGGGCAGTAAAGGTCCTGGACAGAGAAAGGACATGGGTGAGGCCAAGCCCGCAGACCCTCAGCCCACCCCTGCTTCCAGGCCTTCGCACCTGCTGTGTCACCTGCCCCTTTTTCTAGGTACCTTTTGCATTTCATACTGGGCCATAAAGGCCCAAGACAACCTGGCCTTCCACATCCATCTGGGCTCAGGCGGCTTCCCCTTTCACCATCCCCTGTGAGCCCTGGTCACTGTTGTCACTTTTCACTAATCTGACTCCCCGTCTCCTAGTAGGCATGGCCCTGAACCCCATCATCACCCACCAGGGGGACCCCAGGGCCTATTTGCTGAGTAAATTTGTGGTTGAAGGAGGTAAGAATGGATGAAGCACTAGGTGTAGGGTGTGGGTGACTGTAGAGAGTTGGGGAGAAGGGTGGGTCAGAAGGAGAGAGGAGTGGAGTCAGACACCAACCATGGCAGCGGTCGAAGCCATTTCCACCCATCATACAGATGGGGAAAACGGAGGCCTGGGTTCTCATCCAGGGAATGGGAAAGGGGAGGGGGCAGTGGAGGCATGTACACACGCAGTGGAGGCATGGGCTCTCTGCAGCTTTGGGGTCACTCAGGGATGGGTGATGTGGCACACCTGTGGTAGGGGATGCCCCTTCCTTGAGATAGGATGGGGAGAATGGTGTTTGGCCTTCTGTCATCTCCTGATCCTTGGGGGCCGCCATCCGTGCACCCCCAAGTTTGCAGGTCCTCGTATCTCCAGTACCAGACCTTGGTGCCTTGCAGCCTTTTGCCTAAATTCTTCATCTTGGCCCTAAATCCTTCAGTCCCAGAATTTCCCAGTCCTGTCCCCCATTCCTAGACCCCTCCATCCCCAAGCTGTGACTTTGTGACCCCTTGACTTCCTGACCTCAGATGAGACCCTGAGGCTGTGTGACCATACATAACTGGGTGCCCAGAACCCGAGATCTCTGTCCTACTGGCTCCTCAGGACCCCCATTATCTGGGCCTGTTTCCTTGCATCCTTGTGATTCCAGATATTGGGGTGCTTAAAACTCCAACTCTGTTCTCCTGATTCCCACTCTTCCCTGATATCAGGTTCCTGAGATTCTGATATGCTGACGTCCCTAATATCTGTCTTCTTAGAACCTGAGTCGCTGTTTCCCTGACTCCTTTTGACACCACATATCTGGATGCCAAGAACCCCAGTTTCTTGGGCCTAAGCGTTGAGTCCTCATAATCCTAGATATCTGGGTTCTAAAGAGCTTATAACTCTGTGTTCTTGGGACTATAGGCTCTGCCCCCTTGATTCCCAGAGACTTTCATATCAGTACCGCTAGGCACTGTCTCCTGGGTCCCCACATCTGTGGCTTTCGGACTTTGGGCTCTGTCCCCCAGGGCCCCCTGACACCCAGCGTCCTGGGACCCCCATATCTGTGTCCCAAGACATTGCTCCCTGATGTTCCCATAACTGTGTCCCCGGGACCTCAGGCTCTGCCCCCTCCCAGCTCCCCAGGAACCCCATATCTGTGTCCTTGGGACCTTGGATTCTGTCCGCCTGCTTCTCAGCTCCCTGGGAGCCCCTGCATTTGCGTCCTGAACTGTTCCCTGGCTCTGGTGACCCTATGCCCTGTCTGACCCCCATCTGGCCAGGACCCGTGGGAGCCACTCACCCTGGTAGTAAAGCGCCTCTGGCCGGGCCAGTCCGTGGGGGGCCGCGGGGACCGCCGGGGGGTCGGAGCCGCCGCCTAGGGGATCCGGGGGGACAGCTGGGCCCGCGGCGCCGCGGGGGGCGGCGGGTTCCGGGGAGGGCGCGCGCAGGGGGCGCTTGCGGAGCGGCAGCGCCGCGCCGGGGGGCCCGGCGGCCTTGGGCCGGGTGCGCAGGTCCACGGGCCCCTCGTCCATGGCCCCCGCGGGGCATCGGGGCATTGGGCCGCCGGAGACGGCGGCCGAGCGGGCGGCCGGAGCGCGGCTCGGCTCGGCGGCACCGGAGGGTGGCTGCGCCGGGCGCCGGGACTTCCCCTGCCGCCGGCTGAACTGAAGGGACTTTTGTCGGCCGGGGCGGTACCGGTCGCCCGCCTCCCCGCCCCCGGCCCCCCCGCCGCCCCCCCCGGGGCCACCCGTCCACCCCAGGGGTTTCCTGGACCCGCCGCCGCTCCCGCCGCCTCGCGGAGCGGCTCGCCGAGGGCCCCGCCCGCGCCGCGCCCCGCGCCCGCCCCCTCCCGACCCCGCGGCGCCCCCGGCGGCTGGGCCCCAACGTGGGGGCGGGGGCGACGGGAGGCGGGGTCAGGCGGCGGGGGTCCCCACCCCTGCGGCTGCGGGCCTCTCTCAGTCGCTGCCTCAGTGTTTTGGTCTTCCCGGCTGTTTGTCTCTCTCTCTCTCTGTATCTCTGAGTCTCTGACTGTCTCTGACTCTCCCGTCCGGATAGGTGTCTTTCTGGGTCTCGGTCTCTCTCCCTGTGTCCCTCCGTCTGTGTTTCGGTTCTCACTGCCTCTGTCTCTCTTGCCTCTGTGTCTCTCCCTATCTCTCCGTCTCTCGAGTGCTGTCTGCCCTCAGCCTCTCCCCTAGGGAGGGATTCCAGGAGGCCCTGGGCTCACTAGGACGCGGGTTCGAGTCCCGACTCCCCACTTCCTCGCCGGGTGACCTTGACCAGGCACTTCCCTTCGCTGAGCCGTTTCCTCCTTTGCGGGAGGAAAAAAGACACCCCCAGGTCAGGGACCGCTCTCGGCAGGCGCCCAGGCACCGTCCCTCTGCCTGCCCTGTCGCCATCTCTGCGTCCTCCAGGTGTCCCGACCGTGGGTCTGAACTTCGCTGGGGGTGGGGTGCGGTGGGAAAGTGCACAGAGAAACGCTGGATGTGTCTCGCCCTGAGGGATCCCTGCACCCAGCCCGAGCTTCTGGGCGAAGAGACCGTGAGAGACCAAGGGAAAGAGAGACAGAGAGATAGCAAGAGACGCGGAGACACAAGACCAGAGTCAGGGCGACCACAGCCCGGGCCAGGGGTGGGGGTGGGGGTGGCAGTCTGGCTACCCCTTCTCCCCCACAATCCCCTCCCCTCCGGGTGGGGTTGGTGGGTGGGGAACAGGCCGGGCGGGTTGGGGGCATGACTCAGAGGCAGGCTGGAGCGGGTGGGCGGGGAGGGGCAGAGGCGGGCCTTTTCCGGGGCCCCTCCCCTACCTCCCTTCTCTCCGCCCCGGGGAGGGACCCCAGCGGCGCGGGGCTTTCCCGGATTTCCCTTGAGGCGGGGCTGTCGCTGGGGTTGAGTCCGGGTCACCGAGTTACGGGAGGCCAAGGGGGAGGCTTTGGGGACTTGGGCGGGGGGGTGGTGGCGCAGAGGAATGGGGGCTGCACCCCGGATCTGTCCAGGAGGCACGCAGGTCCCCCTGGTTCTCTTTGTGTCTCCCCCTGTCTCTGCAACTCTGTCCCTCCATCCATCCCTGGCCTCCCTCTCCCCGTCTCCGGCCCCGCCCCCTCTCTCTTTTTGTCTCCCAATCTCTGTCTGTGTCTCTGTCTCCCTAGCAGCGTCTCTCTGGGGCCCTGAAAATCCGCTGTGGGGCCCCGGTCCCCAGGAAGGGACTTTGCCCAGGACTCCGGCCCCACCCGAGTGGATCGTTAACCAGGGATTTGAGGAGCAGCTGTGGGCAGAGAGAGGCCTCACCCCTTCCCCCTTCTCTCCTTTCTGCCTCTCTCTGGGTCCCTTAGCCCCTGTAATGGGGAAACATTTGGGGGCAAGGTCTGGGCCCAAATCCCACCTCCACTCCTTGCTCCCCGTGGGACCTCAGACAAGTCCTTTGTCTTGAGACTCAGTTTGGTCTTCTGGCAAATGGGGCCAACATCATCCCTGGCCTCCCCGTGTTGGAGTAGCTTCAAAGGAAGGAATTAGGTTGGAAAGTTTGGGTGCTGGTGTTCTCATCCACCCAGACCTCGCCTGAGGGGACGCTCAGACAGTGGACAGGTCCTATCTGGAGCGCTACCCCGCTGCACAAAAGGGGAAGCTGAGCCTCAGAGGGGCGGGGCTTGTCAAGGTGGTGACCCTAGGAGGTAGGGTTGGAAGGACACCCAAGTTCCTCGTACCCTAGGAGGTAGGGTTGGAAGGACACCCAAGTTCCTCGTACTCCCTGTCTTCCTGTAGCAGGTGGGCCTAGGCTGGACTGGTTGGGGGGTGGTGTGTCTGCACTTGGCCCAGAGAGGGTTTGGAAGGGCTGAGAGAGAGAGAGAGCGCGCGCTGGGGGTTCTTAGTCTGAGGATGGATGAGGGATAAAAGTCTGAGGGAGGAGGCCCTGAAGGTGGAAGACAGGTCTGAGAGAGGTAAATGGTCTAAGGGAGGGGGAGAAGGGAGAGAGAAAAGGTCTGAGGGAGGAGGTGAGGGGCTGAGGGAGAGGATGAATGTCTGAGGGAGGAGGGCCTGAGAGAGGGGAAGGAGGTCTGAAGGAGGGCGCACTGTCTAAGGAAGTCTGAGGAGGACCAAGGGGGGAGAGCAGCTCTGAGGGAGGAGGGGAGAGCTGGGGGTGGGGGGGGAGTTCTGAGGGAAGAGGAGATTTGAGGGGGGGGGGGAGACCTGAGGGTCTGAGGATGGAAAGCATGGTCTGAGGGAGGAGGAGCAGTTAGAAGAGGGCCTCCTTGGGGCAGAGGGAAGAGAGGCGTGCTTGAGACCAAGCAGGGACCCAGGGAAGGGAAGGGAAGGGAGGCCTGGAGTCAGCCCCACCCCACAGCTGTCTAATTTCCCAGAATCTTCTACTGCTCAGGAAAGTCCCAGCTCCCACAACCGCCTCCCTCCAGTGTCGGGAATGGAGGATGCGGAACCAGGATGGCTGCCCCCTCCTTTCCCCCCTGGCTCCCTGTGCCCCAGGCGGGGAGAACTAGGGTCTCCCCTCTCTGGGCTTGAGCTCTGGAGGCCCCCTGCTGGCAGGGGCAGCCCCTGGATGAGTCCCAGAAACTTCCCAGAGAGGGCCCGGAAGTCCTACATTGTGTCTAACCACTTTGTCTCCTGCCGGCCGCCCTTTGTATCTGTCCAAATCTTTTCCAGCTTCCTACTGCTTCTTCCCTCCTCATCCTCCCCTGCATCCTCCTGGGGGAAGGAAGGACCAAGGCTGTACCTGTTCAAGGCTCAGCTAGAAGGCTGTGGGCCTGGGGCAGCTTCCTAGCTCTTGGGGGCCTTCCGGAGGGGAGGGTGGTGCTTGTCAGACCCTAGGTTCCCATCAGCTTAATTCCTGGGCCTTTTTCTGCCCCAATTTTTGCTCCCAGCTGAGGCCTGAGTGCAAGTCCTGTCTTCTGCCTTCATCAGCTGTGTGACTTCCACGCACTTACTTAACCTCATGGAACCGTGGCTTCCTTACCATAAAACAGACTAAATCAAGAAATGACTGCTTCCACTCTGCCCAGCCTGATGTATAGGAAGCGCTGGATGCAATGTGGCTACAATTATGACTTGTCTTATTATAACCACAGGAACCGTGATAATTATTATCAATTAATCACAGAGTCTCGGGGCGCCTGGGTGGCTCAGTTGGTTAAGCGACTGCCTTCGGCTCAGGTCACGATCCTGGAGTCCCTGGATCGAGTCCCGCATCGGGCTCCCTGCTCGGCGGGGAGTCTGCTTCTCCCTCTCCCACTCCCCCTGCTTGTGTTCCCTCTCTCGCTGTGTCTTTCTCTGTCAAATAAATAAATAAAATCTTTAAAAAAAAATTAATCACAGAGTCTCAACAGCTGGACCCACTTCACTGAGGAAATTAGGATGTCCCCCTGCGGGGCTTGGAGACATGGGTCTGGGACCGTGCTCTGCCATGTGAGAGCTGTGTGACCTTGGATACGTGGCTTTCCCTCTCTGTGCCTTTGTTGTGACTTTATAGTTGGGTATAATAACAGCTCCTGCCTCACAGGATTGCTGAGCCGACTGAGACCAGGTGTGCAGAAGAAATGACGGAATGCATGATGTCTGTTCTTGTCTCCATACTGCCTGCCTAGCTCCTCAGGCCAGGCCTTCCTTGTCACCCTTCTCCATCCAGAGGTGAGACAAGATGGGCCCATTCACTCTGGGCTGAGCTCCCACTAGGAACTGGCCCACTCAATCCTCTAGACACCCTGTGAGGAAATCCAACCAAAAGCCCCATTTTACAGAGAAAGAAGCAAGCACGGAGGAGGGAAGTCACTGCCCCAGGGTCATAGGGCAAGGGACGGATTGGAGGGAGGATCGAGATTTTTCCGCCAGGTCTCTGTATCCCCAATGCCCTGATTGCTGCACCCACTGACCTGGGAGGGGTGCCATCTGGAGAGACCGCAGTTAGAGACCTCTCCTCTCTAACTCCAGACCCCACCCTCCCTCCCTGGGTGGGAAGGGTGTAGAAGGGGAAACTCAGACCCAGAAAGGCAAAGTTGTGGTCAGAGGTTTGCAGGGACTATGGTCTCTCTGCAGGCTCTTCTCCTGCCTCCATGCACAGGGGAGGGAGGTCAAGCTGATGGAAGGTCACAGTGCAGCAGGAAGGTATAGATTTCCATTTAAGAGAGGTTTGGGGAGAGCGAGCGAATTTACAAAGGCAGAGGAAAACAGATGCGAGCCTGGAGCCGGAGGGCCCTGCCCAAGGTCACACACAGCTTTGGGTCTGCAGAGAGCTCCGCTCCCAGAGGCTGCCCCTTCCCCACCCCCAGGGGCGAATGCCGGCCAGCTTCCTGCAGCCTGCCCTGTACCTCCTGGTTCCTCCCCACCCTGGGGCCTTGGCAGCTTCTGGAATCCCTGGCACCAAGCAGGATCAGCCCATCTGGGGCCTTGGCCAAGACTTAATCTTCCCCTTTCTCCCTCTTGCTGGGTCTGCACGCACGATGCTGAGTCAGAGGATTGCAACATCTCTCCTCAGGCTTTGAGACTAGACACCCTCTGCCCCATGCACTGCCTTGATCAGACAAAGGTGATGGGGTGGGAGAGATCTGGGGATATTGGCATCTGCCCTGGGTTGGGGGGGGCAGTTTGGGGAAGGTCTCAGGGGTTCCGGGGAGGTGATGGTAGACAGATAGTAGGCAGTGTCATGTTGGGCCTCAGCGTCCTCATCTGTCAATGGGGGGCTCACTGTCTAACCGGGTTCGAATACCAGCTCTGCCACTTACCAGCTGTGTGACCCTAGACAAGTGACTTACCCTCTCTGAGCCTCAGTTTCCTTATCTATAAAACGGGGACAAAGCAGTGAATCCTCACGGGGTTGTTGTGAGGGTCACAGGAGTTAACGCACATCAGCTCAAGTGGGCAAGGAGCTAAGTTCTCAGTAAATGGAAGGTATCATTTTTCCATGATTGCTATTATTAATATAGGTATGGGAGGGGCTGCCACAGAAGCACGCTGCTTGGATCCCCCTTCAAGAAAAGACTTGTGGCAGGCGTGCAGATGGCTGGCTGACAGCCTCCCACAGTTGGCTCCTTCAAGTTCAGCCTCGGCTTGCCAGTCGGGGACACGATCTCCCGGGCAGCCTCTGGCCATTGACAGAGCCAGGTGAGGTAGGGGGTTCTGGCCATTTCTGCCTACTGTGGGGTTCCTCTAATGGGCAGTCTGCTGCAGGGGCTCTTCCTTGGGCTGACGTGGTGGCCTGATGGTTCCTTCCCCCCACCCAATCCTGCCTCCCCATTTCCCTTCCTCATGGATGGCTCTCCCTAACTTTTTGCCCTCCTGCCTCTAAGCGTCTGCTTTCTGGAGGACCGGATCCGCGAGGACAGCCCGTGGGAGTCAGACAATCTGAGGGCGGGTATTGTCTCTGTCTGGGTGGCTTCAGAGCAGCATCTGATCTCGCTGAGACTCAGTTTCCCCCTCTGAGTCAGGAGAAGAGTAACGTGATGGCTGGGAGGCTCCTGTGAGTCAGCAGGAAAGCCTTTGGTGCGCTTACCTGGCACAGATGCGTCCTACTCATCCATCGGAACGGAGACAAATCTGGGTCTCCCTTCCACTCTACCAGTTTCCGGCTAGGTGGCCTCCGGCCAGTCCGTGCTCTCTGAGCCTGGTCTGGAAGGTGGGGGTGGACCCTGTCCTTCCCAGAATAGGGCACTGGCGGGGTCAGGGGTGGAAAAGCCCCGAACAAGGCTGGGACACAGGAAGCTCACGAGTCTGGGTGGCTCAGTCGTTAAGCGTCTGCCTTCAGCTCAGGTCATGATCCCAGGGTCCTGGGATCGAGTCCCGCATCAGGCACCCTGCTCTGCGGGGAGTCTGCTTCTCCCTCTCCCACTCCCCCTGCTTGTGTTCCCTCTCTGGCTGTGTCTCTCTCTGTCAAATAGATAAATAAAATCTTAAAAAAAAAAAAAGAGCCGGGTGATGTCCCATTACTGTGATTGCCTTAAGTGGCTGAGCTGGGGGGGGGGCGTTGGGGGGCGGGTAGGTGAGCTGCAGGGCAGGCATGTCTGACCCCCGTGGCGCCCTGGTTTTGGGCTGACCAATGAAGGGAAGTCCCAGGGCTGGGAAACCGTGGTGTCCTCCCGCAGAAGCTCCCTGATTCTAGGATACACCCCAGAGTTGGGGAGGGGGAACCCTCATTCAGTGGGCAAGGGAGGAGGGCGAATGTACAAGAAAGAAGGCTGCCTCCTTCATCAAACTAGAGCTTGCCAAGGATGGGAGAAAGACCTCCACCATCAGACTGGGAGGTCCCCGAGGTGGGGGACATGTTCCCCACCGGTGTAGGAGTTCCTGGTGCGTTTGAGTTGCATTCTTTCTCCTCCACCAGATTAGGATCCCCCTGACAAGAAGGGTGTGACATCTCTTCAGATTAGATATCTCTGAGAGTGAGTGGTGCCTCTCCTATCGGACCCAGAACTCTCTCTGGCTGGGTGCCTGGGGGATGTCTCTCATTAGACTGGGAGTTCCTTGGAAATGAGGCGGCATGTTTCCCTCATCTGCCCGGGACAGTGGTTCTCAATTGAGGGGAGCCATTTTGCCCCCTTCCAGGGGACATTCAGATGAGTATTAGATTAGAGCTTCAAGGAGAAAGTGGGCACGCCTCCACCATCATACTAAAATTCCCTGAGAGTGAGTCTGCCTCCTGCCTCCTCCATCAGACTATCTCACTGAGTTGCGTAGCTTGAATCGGCCGGTGTACCAGGAGCACTGGGAGAGTGAGATTAATCTTGTCCCCAGTATTTAAAACGAGGTAGGAATTGCCCGGGAGGGAGCTGTTGCCTGCCTCCTCCATCAGATTAGTGCTTGCTTCTAGAGACTTGAGTTGGGGAAGTATCTCTGTCTCCCACCAACCTAGCCACTCCCTGAGATGGGGCAAGCCTCCCCCAAGGAACTCGGAGCATCCCCCGCCTTTCCAATCCCACTCCCCGGGGTAGAGCACGGAGCCCATCCCATAGGAAGGGACAGCACCCTTCCTGAAAAGCCAGCCTTTTTCCTGGAAGTCGGCATCTCCCACAGTCTGAGGCCACAACCATCCCTGCGGCCACCAGGGCCTAAAAATACAGATGCAAAAGTTCCCTGGGCTCCTGGGAAAACCGAGGTCATGCTAGGCTCTTCCTCATTTGAGCCTGGGCCACGGCAGACTCACCTCCCCTGTCCCCAGCCATCGTCCGCCCCAGTGGGGGCCACCCCCACCCTCCAACACCTTCCGGGGAGAGTGAGGACTGGGGGTGTGTGTCTCCAGCCCCTCACTTTGTGGCACGGGGTCACCAGCCGGGAGCAAACCCTAGCATGGCTGCCTCTCAGCTCCGCACCCCCCGGGCAAGCTGTTTGCACATCTGAAAAGCGTGCGGCTGGCACCACACATTGGTGAGGATGTGCCCACGGGGCACCTAGCCCTGGGCTGGCTGGTGGGAGACTGAAAAAAGGGGAGCCCCTATGGCCGTGCCCTGCAGGAGCGGGTGGGAGGCGACGGTTGGCTTGTGGTGTCTACTTTGGACATCACCCACCTCGGAACTTGTCACTTTGGCCTCCTGTGGTTACACGTCGTCACAGTACATTTGCTCACTTCTGGGAAAATCAGATCGTATTGTGTGTTTCAGATCCCAGTTCTCCTCTTGTGGCTTCTAGCTGCCCCCCTCCTGCCTCCGGGTTCAGGAATTTTGCCCCCTTGGAGAACCAAGTCATCTGAGGACCAGAGAGATGTGGAATTGCGGGATTAAAAAAATATATGTATTTTTAAATGATGAAATATAAGGGGGGCATTGCATAAAATAATAATGCCCCATTTCATGACCTATTATGAAGGGAACAGCTAGTTGTAGTCAGAAATGGTTTTGCCGGTTCCTCAGAAGCCCCTTTGTGCCTCTTCCAAATCACAACACTTGCCCTCCCCTCAAAGTAACCCATATATTCTTTTATGGTTTTATGGCTTTTTAAAATACTTTTGCTAGGGGCGCCTGGGTGGCTCAGTTGGTTAAGCGACTGCCTTCGGCTCAGGTCATGATCCTGGAGTCCCCGGATCGAGTCCCGCGTTGGTTAAGCGACTGCCTTCGGCTCAGGTCATGATCCTGGAGTCCCTTGATCGAGTCCCTTGATCGAGTCCCGCATCGGGCTCCCTGCTCGGCAGGGAGTCTGCTTCTCCCTCTCCCACTCCCCCCGTTTGTGTTCCCTCTCTCGCTGTGTCTTTCTCTGTCAAATAAATAAATAAAATCTTTTAAAAAAATAAAATAAAATACTTTTGCTGCCTATGAATATACACCTGACCGCTACAGTTTTGCGTTTTTAATAAAGGGATCTTACAGTGCAAGACGTGACTCCTTGCATTCAGTGGTATCCCTGTGAGGTATGTGCAGATTCTTGTGTCCATGGGAGTGCCCTCGTGTGCATGGCTGTGTCCTATTTTTCTTGCACGATATACCACAGTTTGTTAATGCATTCTTCTATTGACGGGCATGTGTGTGATTTTGACATGTGAGTGGCTTTTTTTTTTAATGTTTTATTCATTTATTCATGAGAGTCAGAGAGAGAGAGAGAGAGAGGCAGAGGCAGAGGGAGAAGCAGGCTCCCCGCCTAGCAGGGAGCCCGATGTGGGCCTCAATTCCAGGACCCTGAGATCATGACCTGAGCCAAAGGCAGACGCTTAACCATCTGAGCCACCCAGGCGCCCCCGTGAGTGACTCTTTTGACAAGGATGTGTGTATCTCCTGGTGCCAGGGAGCACCCGTTTTTCTGCATTCCCCGAGAGCGGAGTTGTCATAGGATGGGGCAGATGATGGGTCTATGTCCAGCAGGGCAAGATATGGCCAGACAGTTTTCCCATGTGATTGCACCAATTTTTTTTAAGATTTATTTATTTATTTGTCAGAGAGAGAGAGCACAAGCAGGGGGAGTGGGAGAGGGAGAAGCAGGCTCCCTGCTGAGGAAGAAGCCCAACGCAGGACTCGATCCCTGGACCCTGGGATCATGACCTGGGCCGAAGGCAGATGCTTAGCCGACTGAGCCACCCAGGTGTCCCCACTGCACCAATTTTTACTCCCATTTCCCATGTCTGCTGCGGGTTCTACTTGCCCTATCTCCTTGCCAGCTCTAGTTCTGGCCAGACTTTTAAAATATGAGTCACATTGCATGTATGCATGTGTGTGTGTGTGCGTGCGTGCGTGTGTGTGTGTGTGTAAGCGTCTCAGGGTGGTTCTAATTTGCAATTCCTGGCTCAACATCAAGGTTGAGTACCTTTTCCTGTGTCCATTGTCTACTTGAATCCAAGCTCAACAGAATCTTTATGCCAAAAAATTCTAGAACCCTGGGCACCTGGGTGGCTCAGTTGGTTAAGTGTCTGCCTTTGGCTCAGGTCATGGTCCTGGGGTCCTGGGATCATGTCCTGCATCAGGCTCCCTGCTCGGCGGGCAGCCTGCTTCTCCCTCCCCACCCCCCGCCCCCGCTTGTGATCTCTCTCTCTCTCAAATAAATAGATAAAGTCTTTAAAAAAAATTCTAAAACCCTAAAATCTTAAGGGTAAAGAATTCTGGAGTCCCAGCCTTTCTGGAACAAGGCATTCCGGAGTCCTGTGGCTGGTTTCCTCATTCATGTAATGGGGATGGTAGGGGTCTCTCACTCACCTCGTTGGCTGAAGGATTAAACAAGTTACACGTGTGCTCCTAGAATGGGGCCTGGCACATGGCGAGCGCTCAGTAAGTGTCGTTTCCCCTAAGGCAGGAATCTTATCCATTTTGTTCTTTTCCATATCCTCAGCCCAGACAACAGCAGAGAGGCTCCATAAATAGTTTCGAAGCGAATGAATGAATCCTAGAATCAAAGGATCAAAGGCTCAGAGAAGCTTGCAGTTGGGGAACGTGAGGAGCAAAGACCAGTGGAGTTTTAAGAACGAAGAAGGATCAGATCAGAGAGGCTTAGGAACTAAAGAATGATAGAAATGCATTCTTGGCAAATCTCTGACACACTGTCTTAAAGTCTTGGAACCCGGGAAGCTCCAGGGGCAAAGGCCCCCTGACTCCGGGTGGGAAGGGCCTGGGGTAGGCCTGAGGACAAGGCTTACTTGCTCGCATTCTCCATGCAGGCTGTGTCCACCACTTCTCATTTCCACTGCCCCCCCTCACCCGTCCTCCCAGCATGTGTGGGTGGATCCTGGAGAAGCTACTCCCACCTGGGCCTCAGCGAAAGTCCAGGCTCCTGCCAGGGAGGCCGCCCCTGCACCAGGCACCGTTTTCCTCCCGCCTTATCTCCCGCTCTGTCCCCACCTACACCCCTGCTTTCAATAGCGGCCTCTCCCCCCCACCCTCCTGCCCACACGCGCCCTTTCCACAGCAGCCAAAAAATACGCCTCTTCCTCTGAGATCCGACCCAGGGCACGCGGTAGGGGTTCCATAGCAGGGACCTTAACTCCAGCAGCCTCTCCTCCGGGGAGCTCTCCCTGATTTCTCTCCACAGGCTGGGTTGGGTGCCCTCCCTGGGTTCTCCTACTGCAGCCCCAACTGTTCTGGAATGTCCCGTCCCTGTCTGGGGAGCAGCCCAGTCTCCCCAGTGTGTGAGGCTGTGAGGACAGGCCCCCCGCGGCTCGGGCTGTATGTACCCACAAACACTGCCCCAAGCAGCTGAGACCTCAGGGAATGGGTGTGTCAGCCCCATCTGCAGATTGAAAAAGGCGATCTTACAATGCTCTGAATTGTGCCCTTGATACCGTCCCTCTGGGACCCAGGGACGGCTCCACTGGCTTTTTTAGGTCAACCAAGGAGTGCCCAGTGGTTCAAAGGGACTCGGGTAAGACCTGACAGAGCTCAGTCCAGGACCCGCCCTCCTGAGACACAGGAGCCGTCCAGGTCACCAGCTCAGGTCCGTGTTCTACCCCAAAGGCTCACAAAGACCTTCTGTTTCGTTTATAAATGTTTCTGGCGTGTACCTGTGTACCCACGGGTGAGATCTGAGACCTCAACTCCCCCCCTGAATTCGATTCTCTCCCCCGCTCCGTCTCCCTCCTCCTTCACTTGAGGCACAGAGAGGTTAGGGGCTTTGCCTAAGCTCACACAGCCAGGGAAGGGCAAGGGGAGATAAGCTCTCAAAAATCAACTTTATTTAAAAAAATCAACTTTATTGACGTATCATTTACATACAATAAAACGCACCCATTTTAAGTGTGTACCGTTGGATGAGTTCTGATAAAAGTTTATAGTCCTGTCATCATATCACAAGCCAGATACAGAACATTTCCATCACCCCAAAACTACCCCAGTGTTCCTTTGCAGTAGAACCCTCCCTGGATTTCCCAGTCTCTGGCAGCCACTGATTTTTTTTTTTTTAATCTCTATAGTTTTGCTTTTCTAGAATGTCATAGGAATGGAATCATACAGTATGTGGCCTTTAAAATATTATTAAAAAATTTGGGATGCTTGGGTGACTCACTCGGTTAAGCGTCTGCCTTCAGCTCAGGTCATGATCCCGGGGTCCTGGGCTAGAGCCCCGCATGGGGCTCCTTGCTCAGCGGGGTGTCTGCTTCTCCCTCTCCCTGCCACTCCCCCTGCTTGTGCTCTGTCTCTCTCTCTCTGTCTCTGGCAAATAAAAAATTATTTAAAATTTGCATGTAGCAAAATTCACTTTTTCAGGTGGACTGTTCTATCAGCCTTGCTGCGTGCACGCATCTGCGTAGCTAGCACCAGAATCCCATTGCAAATGATTTCTATCACCCCCCAAAATCCCCTCCTGCTGGTCTTCTGTGGTTGCACCTTTTCCCGTGCCCCCTCTGGCAAGCCGCCAGTGATCTGTTCTCCGTCCCTACCATTTGGCCTTTTCCAGAATGTCTTATTCGTGGAATAACGTTGCCTTTGGAGCCTTGATGCTTTGACTGCGCTCCGTGCATCCGAGATTCATGTGTGTGGTCGCGTGTGTGTCGGTAACCGGCTGATTCTCACTGTCACTTGGAATTCCGCTGCGTGGGCGGACCGCAGTTTGCTCATTTACCCACTGGCTGAAGGACATTTGGGTTGTTTCCAGTTATTGGTGATTACGAAGAGAGCTGCTATAAACATGTGCATACAGGTTTTTGGGTGACCATAGGTTCTTATTTCTCTTGTGTAAATACCCGGGAATGAAATTGCTGGGTCATATGGGAAGTGTATGTTTCACCTCAGGGGAAATTGGCAAACCGTCTTCCAAGGTGGCTCCTCTGGGTTGCGCTCCTGCCAGCAGTATGCAAGGGGTGCTGGTGGCCGAGCTGTGACGTGAGTCGGGGTCTGTGACATGGATCTGAGCTCCTGGCCGCCGAGCCGCGCCACTCTCTCGCAATCGCTCTCTCTTTTTAAAGATTTTAGTTATTATTTATTTGAGAGAGCGAGAGCACAAGCAGGGGGAGCAGGAGAGGGAGAAGTAGACTCCCTGCTGAGCGGGGAGCCCGATGCGGGACTCGATCTCAGGACCCCGGGATCATGACCTGAGCCCAAGGCAGATGCTTAACCGACTGAGCCGCCCAGGTGCGCCACTCTTGATAAATAATAATTGTGACAAAAGCTCCGTCCACTGCGGCCACCATCCATGCAGCTGCTTGCAAAAATAAAAAATAAAATAAAATAAATAATAAAATAAATAAAAAATAAAAATAAAATAAAATAAATAAAGGCGCTTCCTGGGCTGAGCAGTGGAATCTTCCAGATATGCTGCTGGAGAAAAAAAATGCAGGGCAGGCTCCAAGTGTGTCCCATTGGCATAAACAGGGTGGGAGTGGGGGGAAGAAATGTAAGCCTAGATGTTCTTGTTGGTGCACAATCTTTGGAATGAAACAGACCGGGAGTGGGGACCAGGGCTGGGGCGGGAGGGGCCCCCCGGTTCATGGTGACTTCCATTTTGTACTTTTTGGATTTTGAAACTTGTGAGTGTCTGACCTCTTCGAAATAAACACATACCAACACAAGCCACTTGCTGTGCCAACAGGTATTTCAGGCCCTGTTCTGGTGGCGAACGGATCAGCTTCCGGCCCTCGGGGAGTCAGAGTCCGGTCCCTGAGACAGATGGTCAATAAGACAAGGAACGTATAGACAGTGTTAGCTATTTGCTGTGGGGAAAAATAAAGCTGGCGAGGGACTGGGGTGGGGAGTGTTTTAAAGCATGTTTTGGGGGCACCCGGGTGGCTCAGTCTGTTGAGCGTCTGACTCTTGATTTCGGCTCAGGTCATGACGTCAGGGTCATGAGATCGAGCCCCGAGCCCCTCATTGGGCTCCATGCTCAGCGGGGAGTCTGCCTGAGATTCTCTCTCCCTTTCCGCCTGACCCCCCCTCTTTAAAAAATGTTTTTTAAATTGAGTGGCCAAGGGAGGACCCTATAAGGAGTGATATTTGGGCAAAAACGTGAAGGAGGTGAGAGGAGCCATGGACGTCTGGGGGAAGAGTGTCCTAGACCAAGGGAACAGCAAGTGCGGAGGCCCTGAGGCAGTTCCCCCTGGCTGTCCGAGGACAGTGTGGCTGGGGCAGGGTGAGCTGGGGGGGAGTGAAGGTGAGCTTAGGGAGATGCGGGGGTGTGTGTTGAGCAGATCGGGTGGGCCACTGCAAGGACTTTAGCTTTTGCTCAGAGGGAGATGGGAGCCATGGAGGGTTCTGAGCAGGGCAGGGATGTGGCCTGACTTTGGCTTTAACAGGGTCCCTCTGGCTGCCTGTGGGGGGCAAGGATGGAGGCAGGGAGCCCAGTGAGGGGACTGTAATGGTCCAGGCTACAGGTGGGGGTGGCTGGGCTGGGCTGGGTGGGGGGTCAGGCAGCTGAGATGGGGAGAAGTGGCAGGATTTAGAGGCTATTTTGAAGGTGGCACCACAATACATGTTCCTTCTACCATGGTGGGAGCTAGTGTGGCGGGGCACAGAGAACGAGGACGGGGGGGAAAGCAGGCCTGGTTTGTGGAGATCAGGGATGACATTCCTGGAGCCGTGATGTTTTAGCAGGGACCTGAAGTGAGGGGGAAATGTTGGAAAGAGTAGAGAGCACAAGGATCTCTTAGAAAGACAGAAAGGAGGGTGGAGGCGAATGGTGGTCAGGTCACACAGCGCCTAGTAGGCCTGTGCCCTTGGAATAGCACCAGTGTTCTGAGGGCACTGGGGAGCCATAGCAGGTTCTGAGCTGGGATAGGGTTGAATTTTGGGAAGACCTCTCTGGCTGTGCAGCGAGACCAGCCGTGCAGGTGGCTTGGGTTGGGAGAGTAGGTGGGGGTAAAGAGAGTCAATTCCAGAAATTTAGGAGGAAACCTTCTGGGGAAAGGGGGGATGGAGGGGCCACGATCAGCCACTGTCCCTAGGATTTCTTTTGCATGAACTCAGACAGTCTTCACACCCACCCAGAGAAGTATCATACCCTTTTCACAGCTGGGGAAACTGAGGCCGGGAGAGGCTGCAAAGTCCCTGTTCCAAGGCCACACAGTCAGCAACTGGGGTGGGGAGATTCGAACCCCACCCCACCACCACCTGCAGGGACATGGGTGCCACCTCACCCTTCCCTTACCCTCCCAGCCCATCCCCTACCCTCCCCAGCTGTGAAGGCTTGTCCTTCTGGGGAGTCCCCCCCCACCCCCCCGCCGGTTAGGCCTCCACCCCTCCCTCCCTCCCTCCCTGCCTGCCCTAAGCCCCAAGCCCAGCTCTGGACTTTATCCCGGGGCCAGCGGGTGCTGCTGATAAAGGCAAGCAAGCACAGAGGCCAGCAGGCAAAATTCCCCTACTCCCAGTGCCAGGGGAGTTACCCAGGGCGCAGGGAGGGCGGAGGGCAAGTGTGGGGAAGGGGGGAAAGGGAGAAAGAGCGCATCTGCAGCTCGATGGGGCCGTGCTGCTTTGCCACTTTGTGCCTCAGTTTCCCTCTCCGTAAATCGGGCTCGATTCCTTCCATGGATAGAAGGCCCCACAAAGCTCTGCAAGGGCAGAAGAGTCTTCCCCTTTGGTCTAACCAGGAGACAAAGATGTCCTCCCTCGGATGCGGGGAAACAAGGAGACCCAGCTGATTGGGGGCATCAGGAGCCCTCAGCAAGTCTGATGAGGGAGGCGGAATTTCCCAAACAGGATAGAGAAGATAAATCCCATTTCCCTGGACGAGCAAGTATCTAGTCTGGATTTCTAGTCGGTTGGGGGGAAGTAAGGAGGCCCCATTCTGATGTGTGAGACGATGAGTTTCTAATCAGGCGGAGGAGACAGGTCAACCCCAGTCTTATGGGAGGGGTCAAAATCCTCCTGTCCCGAAGGGAAGGCAAGGTGCTAGGGTCTCAGCTTCCAGGGAGATGACAGAACACGTGTGCGGCTCAGCTAGCTCTACCCTGGAGCCCTGGGGTCTGAGCGGCCTCTGTGCTTGCAATCTTACTGTTCGCAAGCCCCGGCTCAGGAGGGAGCCCGGACCCACACACCGGGAGGCAAGGGGCGTGCGAGACTTGCTCCCCTGACCCAGGGGCGGTTGTGCTGGGCTCTGGGCCTGAGGGCCCTTTGCGGGCTCAGACCCAGCGTAGTGGTGTGCTGGCGCCACCTAGGGGTGGCTGTGGGCCAGGCATCCCATCCCCAGCTGCAGGACCGCTGTGCCCCCCTCCCAAGTCCTGGATCCCATCCCACGGACCCGGGTGGCAGTCTCCTCCCCACTGCAAAACCCCACCTGTGATTCTGTGGCTTCCCTCTGTTCACCCTCCACGTGGAAGCTGGGGAGGTCTTTCTGACTTACAAGTCTACCTTTTTGCCTGTCGCCCTGCTCACAACTTTTCCATGGCTCCAGTGCCTTGGAAGGAAACCCACCCACAGACCACAAGGGGTGGCCTCTCTAGCCTCTCCCAAACCACCCTGTGCTTCAGCTGAACCACGAGCGGCTTGTCCTCCTCGGAACTTACCGTCAGGCCTGTTCCCTCGGCTCCGAACACCCTTCCCTGCCTCTTTCCCAGCCTCCCTCCTGTGAGGTCTGGAGTAGAAGCCTCCTCCTGCAGGAGCCCCTCCCGGATGCCCCAGGTTAGGATCACAGTCTGAGGGGCAGTGGGAGTCACTGCTGTGTCTCCATGGGGGCCTGACACTGACTACTTGCCCCAGGGAATGTTTGTTTGAATGAATGAAGCCAGGCTGAAGAGTTTGCCCGCATAGTCACAGGGGAGTTTGGTCAGCAGAGGGACACCGTCATTGAGAAGCCCCCAAGGTTCCCTCTCAATCCTGGGCCTTTGCCTGTGCTGTTCCCTCTCCTTGGAACATTTAGCACCTGTTAATCCTGCTCACTCTCTAGGTCACCTCCTCCTGGAAGCCCTCCATGAGCCCTGGCTGGGTCAGGCATTCCCCGACCCAGTCTCCTGGGCTCCGCCACCTCAGCCCTGACCAATGCTGCATTGTCATCGTCTGTGACAAGTCTGGACCCCTGCTGCATGCTGGCAGGACAGGGCTGGGTTCTCTTTACCCCTTGCCTTCTCCCCAGAGCTCAGGACAGAGCCGTCCTGCTGTCGGGGAGCTGGGTTCGATTCCGCCTCCCCTGTTCGTGGAGTGTCTTGGGTGAGCTCAGGCCTCCCTCGGAGCCCCAGTTTTCCCATGTGAATTGTGGAAAGAATTGCTGGTTCCTCCCCGCGGCCTCCCAGGGCTGCGGTGGGGCACCGCGGAGACGAGACCCCGAAGGCCGGAGTTGACCACAGGCCGGGTGACTAGGGGTGACCCACTTCCCCTTTTGGGTCCCATCTGGCTGGATGAACGGGGTGGCAGGGGCCCTGTCCTGCAGGGACATTTCAGGAGGCCGGCGCGGGGCTTCCCGAGGCGGGAGGGCCAGGGACAGGCAGAGGGAAGAGGTACCTGCTGGGTTAGGGGAAAACCAGCCTTCCCCATCATAAAACGGATGACGGAGAGGGAAACAAACAAGGCCAGCTCCACCCGGCGGGAGGGGAAGTTGGGGGAGAGGATAAGGGGCCCCTCGAGGTGGGTGAAAACCACAGTCCACAACTGGTGCCAACTTCCCTCCTGGAGCCCGTGTGCCTTCGGGTCGGGGCCGCTTCCCAGTTCACTGGCCTCTCAAACACCCCAAGCCTTCCTTCCAGCCTCCATCCTGCACCAGCTCAGGCCCAAAGCTTGGAGACCCCTTGATTCCTTTTTTCCCTCCACCGTGTCCTGTCTATCAGCAAATGTTGTCGGCTCCACCTTCAAAATCTGTTCTATCCCCATCTGCATGGCCTCCCCACCCCTCCCCTGCCCAGCTGCCACTCCTCCTGTCTCCACTGCTGTCGCCTCCTCACCGGGCTCCCTGCTCTTATATCTCTTCCACTGTGTGGCCAGAGGGATCCTGTTAGAACCTGAGACGGAGCCTGTCCAGCACCGCCCACTCCCCCCACTCCATGGCTCCCACTCAAGGGGACAGCCAAAGTCCTCACGGTGGCCCACGACCACTCCAGCCATAGTGGCCTTGAACCTGGTTTCCTGCCTCCCAGGCTTTGCACATTCTGTGCCCTCTGCCTGAAATGCTTTTCCCTGCCAACTTTCTACCCGGCTCCTCTGAGCTTTCAGGTCCCACCCTGTGGTAGGCCGAGTAATGCCCTGGAGCCTCTAGAAGGAACCAGCTCTCTTTGACACCAATTTAAATGACAGACACACTGCAGTGAACAAAAGCGAGAAAATCCCTGCCTTGTGGAGCTCGCAGTCTGGTGGAGAAGACAGTGCACAAGTGAAGAAAGAGATATGGAATATAAAGTTGGTGTGTGTGTGTGTGTGTGTGTGTGTGTGATAAATGCTGTAAAGGACAAAGCTAGACAACACTGGGTATTCAGGGGGCCCCTGTGAGGAGGTAATATTTGAGCAGGGACCTGAATGGAGTGACTCGGGTATCTAGGCTAAGAACATTTTTGGCAGAAGGAAAGGCCAGTGCAAAGGCCCTGAGGCAGGAGTTGTGCGGTTTGTTCAAACAGTAGCCAGGAGGCCTGTGTGCCCAGAGTGGAGTGAGAGGCGAGGCGAAGGATATGGACTGTGATCCAAAACGGGGGATGATCCAGAAATGTGACCTTACCTCTGGGGGCCTCTGAGAGGGGGCCTTCCTCTTCTGAGGGATGAGAGGGTTGACACCTGCTTCTGAAGGTCACTGTGGGAACGCAGGGAGCTCTTGCCTGTGGTTAGCAGCAATGGGGACACCCTTTGGCTGCCCTGGTCCTGTGTAGCCTTACGGTGCTCAGATGTCCTCTCTGGACTCTGTCTGCACTGTGTGTCAGGCTGGGCTGGAGCGGAGCAGACTCCCTGCTTGGTTCCCAAAGTCTGGCCTTGGCACCCTGGTGCCAGGACCCCCTTCTCCTCTTCCTTCTCTTCCTTCTCCTTCATCTCTCCTCCCTCTCCTCCCTCCTTCTCTTCCCTCCTCCTCTCTCTGCTCACACTCCTCTCTCTCCATCCTGGATCAACATTCCAGCCCAAGGGAGAAAAACAGGGCAGGTTTCCTTCCTGTCACTGGCCGGGCTCCAGACAGCGACTGGGCCATTGTGTGTTCTGGCCTCAAGGTCATTCCTGCCCTCACCCCACCCCTCCCCACTGCAGAAGGTTACTTGAGAAAAGGCCTCTTAGGTGACAGGGGAGGCCTGGGGGCAGAGGCAGGTCAGAGTCTGGAGCCCACCCACAGGCTGGTGGAATCCAGGGACCCGAGCACCATCCGGGCACCATCCAGGCTTTGTGGCTTTGTTGGGTGGAGGTGAGGGGGACCAGCTCTCAACCTCCTGGGGCAGAGGAGAGCCCCAGTCTTAGCCTTCAGTCTGAAACCTTTTGTGTGAACCCGGTTCCTGTCCCTCCCCCGCTTCTGTGTGATCCTGGGCTGGTTCCTGTCCCCCTCGGGGCCAGTTTGTGGCCCTGCCCCTTCCTGGCTGAGTAGCCTTGGGCACATTGCCTCCTCCTCTTTGTGCCTCTCTTTCCTTTTTTTTGGGGGGGGGGGTGTCAAACACTCCCTGCATCTATCCTTTAACTTCCCAGTTGACAAAGATCACCCAGGCTATTTATGTAAAAAATTCAGCTTCCATGTCTCTTCCCTGGAGACACAGATTTCCTGGAGCCAGGCAGGGACCTGGGATGTGTATTTTTTTTTTTTAAAGATTTATTTATTTATTTATTTTGGCGGGTAGAGGGGCACAGGGAGAGGGAGAGAGAAACTCTAAGCAGACTCTGTGCTGAGTGTGGAGCCCCATGCGGGGCTCGATCTCATGACCCTGAGATCACCCCTTGAGCTGAAATCAAGAGTCGGATGCTTAAATGACTGTGCCAGTCAGGCGCCCCTGGGATGTATGTTTTTAATAAACATCCCCATAATAATGTGGCCCCGTTTCAAAGGAGCAAGTCAGAAAGTCTGTGCTAAGAGCCCGTTACCCCGGAACCAGTGATGATTAACATCATGATTCTAAAAGCTCCCACGCATTTATTATTTTTTCTTGGAAACCATTTTCAGTGATTACAATTTTCAAGAACATCACGTGTTGCATCAAGTGAGGCAAACCTGTGTAGTAGGATTAATGGAGCCCCCCAAGAAGAAGACCTTACAGAAAAATCTTTTTTTTAAAAAAAGATTTTATTTATTTATTTGACAGAGTGAACGAGAGCACAAGCAGGGGGAGCTGCAGAGGGAGAGGGAGAAGCAGACTCCCCGCTGAGCAAGGAGCCCCGACGTGGGGCTCGAACCCAGGACCCCGAGATCAAGACTTGAGCCGAAGGTGGATGCTTAACTGACTGAGCCACCCAGTAGTCTGAAAAATCGTTATGTTTGACTTTTCCATCTGCCTGCACTAGATCCTTTACTTGTAGTGACTCTTTTCAACGACTCTAGGAGAGGGCAACGTGCCCCAAGTCCCACAGCTAAAAGTGGCCAACTCTGCTCCATCTGGGCTCTGAGCCTGTGCCCTTGACCGGCCTGCCCTGCTGAGGAACAAAACAGCCGTGGGAACTGTGGGACCCAGAACAAGGTTTTTAAGCCGTGCCTCAGTTTCCTCCTCTGTAAAATGGAGGAATTGGCAGCGAGGACTCAAAAGGGTCGTTGTAGAAATGCATTGAGAACGTGTATGCAAAAGGACAATCCATGCTCATGGAGCTAGTCTTATTTTGTGGTTCCTGTTGTTCTTTCCTGGGCTGTGAACAGAAGGGGACTGAACAGCCCGAAGGACTCAGTTCAGGAGCCCAGAGATGCCTAGATGGAGGGGACCTTTGGTCCCGGGGACATCTGAGCCTCCACACCCTGAGGATATGGAATCCCACCGACCTAGAAACCTGAGCTGCCGTCCCTCCCACTGGCCTCATTCTGCATTGCACAAAGCAACCCCCAATTGAACACAACCACTGTCTTTCCCAAACCCTGGCTCCTGTGGTGATCTCCCTTTGGGCTTAGATGAGAAAGGCCGTTTTGTCCAGCTGGGGAAGTGGGACTTCCAAGGTCTGGCATGGTAGAGGCTGCCAGATCTTCTTGGGATCCATTCTTCCTCTCTTTCTTGATAGCGGGACCCTGAGGTCGTCTGGGGGCAGCGATAGACCCAGGCAAAAGACTACATGTCCCAGCCTCCCCTGTAGCTAGGGTGGCCATGTGACTAAGCGCCGGCCAATCAGATGTAGGTGGACGTTGTAGGCTGGGACTTTAGGAAGGTTCCTTAAAAGGGGCACTGTCTATAACCTGTGTGGGGCTGTGTTTGCCTTTTGTCCCTTTCTTTCCACTTCCTTCCTGGAACACTGACGAGCCAGCTCGAGCAGCCATTTTGGGCCACGAGGAGACCAGGGGAGTGGAAACCCCAAGCTGAGAATGATGGGGTGGAAACACAGGAGGAGCCGAGTCTCTAATGACACCATGGAGCCCTGATTCCAGTTCTGAACAATCTGCTTCTGGGCACTTTTCATGTAAGAGAGAAATAGTCTTCTATCCACGTAAGCTCCTCTTACCCATCTGCCTGCACAGTTTCTCCTTCATCCTGTATTTTAGTCTTCTCTCTCTGTTTGTCTTGAGTTATGTCCAGTCTTTTACTTGCCACTGAAGAGGGATTCTAACTGATAGACCTAGGCTCCGACCCTATATATGTCGCTGACTCTTATGTGAACTTGGTGGAGGTGGGGAGAATGTGGGCGCCATTTCCCATTTTGGGGGCTGGGTGATATTGGGGCTAAGAGTCCGGGCTCAAATCCATCTGCGCTTCCTGGAAACCTCATATTGGAGACCACTGGTTCAGGTAATAGCTGTCAAACTCCGTGGAGCTCTCCTAGCGCCTCCCTCAGGTGGGGCAGAAGCAGTGGGCGGGACTTCCGGCTCTCTCCTTCCTTCATTGGCCAGATTTTGTTCACATGGCCACCTGTAGCTGCAAAGCCTTCTGGGGAAGTGAGTACCTGACAATTTCAGCTGCCTCTACCAGAGGCCGTGCTTGCCATCTCGGGAGAGGGAGGTTGAGTGGGGAGCTATTCACAGGTATCCCACATTCTCTTTCCTTGATACATATTTTTATTGTGCATCTAAACAGGAACCACCCTTCAACTGCAACCAGACCAGTTTCTCTTTTATTTACTTACTTATTTTTTTAAAGATTTTTAAGTAATCTCTACACCCAATGTGGGGCTCGAACTTATAACCTGAGATCAAGAGTCCCATGCTTTACCCACTGAGCCAGCCAGGCAACCCCTCTTTTATTTTAGATATTAGATATTTAGATATTAGTCTTCTCTGTCTCTCATCACACTTGCAAAAAGTTTGTCTAGGGTGCCTGGGTGGCTCAGTTGGTTAAGCGATTGCCTTCTGCTCAGGTCATGATCCTGGAGTCCCAGGATCGAGTCCCACATCAGGCTCCCTGCTCAGCAGGGAGTCTGCTTCTCCCTCTGACCCTTCCTCCTCTCATGTGCTCTCTCTCTCTCTCTCAAATAAATAAATAAAATCTTAAAAAAAAAAGTTTGTCTAGTCAATCAGCAGTTTCAAAGAAGCAGCTTTAGGTTTTATTGACTAACTCTGTTTTGTTTTATATTTCATCCATTTCTGCTTTTTACCTTTTTACATTCCTTACCTTTTTTTCCCTTTGGTGTATTTTGTGAACGTTTTCTAGTTTCTTGAGTGGAAAGCTTATTTTGTTCATCTTCAAGCTCTTTTCTTTTTAGTATTCTCATTGCATTTAATCCTTTTAGGCTATCATTCCCCCTCCAACTGTGGCTTTGGCCATATCCCACAGGTTTCTATATCTAGTGTTTTCGCTGGCATTTGATTCCGGTTGGTATTTTGCATTGTAATTGCCTCTGTAATGCAAGGTTTATTTAATTTACATTTGGGGAATTTTTTTCAACTATGTATAAACTTTGGGGGAGAGAGGGCTGTAGCTTTTGATTTGATATCTACTTTTATTGCATTACTATTTCAAATAATATATTGACCTGCCATGTAAGCTTGCATTTGAAGGGCTCTGAGGCTTATAAAATGGTTTGAAAAATTCTAGTCTACCCTAAGCCCACACCTTTTTGCTGATGTTCAAACTGAGGGTCTAGTGAATCCGTGGCAAATGGTGGGTCATAATCCATAAGTCATAACCCTCATTCTGGAGCTCTTTCACCACCCACAATCCCATCTCAACATGGCCATACTCAGAAAGGCTGTCTTGAAAGTTTCTAGGAAATCTCTCTACTAAGCCTTTCTATCCCTGCCTAAACGTCTCTTTCTACCCCAAGCCGAGTTTGTGATCACTGCTCTGACCAACACCAAGAATCTGTCTGCAGTGGGACATCTGGCTGAGTGGGGCCTGTGGCTCAGGTCCTAGTAGTGACAGGAGTTAGAAGACACCCTTTCTCTGGCTCCCACTCCCCCGCTCTCCACCCCTCACCCCCACACTACCCCATTTGCATTTAGAAGAGGAGGGAGATATTTTTAGGGTTGTGCAGGTGATGTTTGAGAGAGACATGGGGTGGGGGGGCCAATCCCAGGGCAATGGAGGACACAAAGGAGCATCTTTGGTTAAATAGAAGGAACCCTTCATGGGAAATTTGGTCATTGCTTGTTGTGGCATGAGCAGTCTTGCTTCAGGGCCCAGGTGGAGTGAGGTGCAGTAAAGGGGAGGGTCATGTCCTATAGAACCCAGCTCTGTTGGGTGTCTCAGGGAGGAGCAGTCTTTGGCCCACTGGGAAGAAGGACCATCAGATATAACCTGGAGAGGTGTGGGAAGAGCCTGAGGCCCTGACACTGAGCAGTAGGAACTTGCCTCATTGTCATTTAGGTATCCCTGTGCACACATGCACCTAAACTCAGAATAAACTCGGGTAGGGAAGGAGGCGAGTGTGGCCACCAGGCAATGGCAGGGTTGGCGGTCATAGAAGGAGAGGCTGACACGCGCATGTGTTAACCAGGACATTTATGGCCTCTGGCTCTCCAGCAACTCAGGGAAGGAGCAGGGCCCTGTCAGTTCTAACTCTAGTGTGGAAGCAGGAGAACGGCCCCATGGTCAGTCCGGCGTCCTCACTGGGAGCGAGTGGTCCTCCACCCAGGGGGAGGAGATGGGGAGATGGATGGCGTGAAGAGCTCTTCTCTCCGAGGTCCCCACGGCCGCAGCTATGCTGCTACTCGAGGGCTGAGGAGGGGGTGGGGGAAAAGGGTGGAAGAGGCTGTCAGGGAGATAGAGGACCAGGTCCCAGTGCCCCCACCCCTCCTGCTCCCCTGCCCACCCCCAGCCTCCCCCGCTCCCCCCGCCCCCACGCTCAGCCTGTGCCAGGTTCAGGTTCAGGAAGGTGGCGTTGGTCCTCATTCGGGGAAGGGAGGTTGACTGTGAGGAGAGAGACAGGGTGAAAAGGAATCCCGAGCCTTTGTGGTGGGGGGTGGGGTGGGGTGGTCGGCTGCCATCAAAGAGCATTCTACCTTCAGAATTGACCTGGGACCAGGGTTTGATGAAGGAGGGTGTCTAGGGGGTACCTGGCAGTGATTGATTTCCTGATCCTGGAAGCTTCCCGTCTGAGCTGGGAGATGCCATCCCTGACTCAGGGCTTCCAAAAGTACCTGGTCTGATGGGGGAGATGAGACTCCAGACTGGAGAATGACCTAGTTCCCAGTGTCTGAGAGCTCCTGGTCTAATGGGATGAAATCTGCCTCAGGGACATGGCCTCTTGGGCCTGCAGGGATGCCTGGTCTGTTGGGGGTTGACCTGGTCCCTGATTCTGGAAGCTCCCTGTCTGATGTGGGAGATACAGTCCCTAACTCTGGGAACTCCCAGTGTGATGGAGGAGACCTGGTCCCTGACTCTGGGAGCTCCCAGTCTGATGGAGGAGACCTGGCTCCTGACTCTGGGAGCTCCCAGTCTGATGGAGGAGACATGGTTCTTGACTCTGGGAGCTCCCAGTCTGATGGAGGAGACATGGTCCTTGACTCTGGGAGCTCCCAGTCTGATGGAGGAGACATGGTCCCTGACTCTGGGAGCTCCCAGTCTATTGGAGGAGACATGGTCTTTAACTCTGGGAGCTTCCAGTCTGATAGAGGAGACCTGATCCCTGATTCTGGGAGCTCCCAGTCTGATGGAGGAGACATGGCCCCTGACTCTGGGAGTCCCTAGTCTGATGGGCAAGATATGGTCTTCAACATCTGGGAATTGTCAGGCTGATGGAAGAGACATTGTTCCTGACCACTGGAAACTCCTAGTCTGAGGGAGGAGACACAATTCCCACCATCTAGAAGCCTCTATCCTAATGGAGGATTTCACTTCGAGAGAAAAATTCCACCCTCTGACGGTAGAAATTCTGTCCTCACTCTTAATGTAATGCAAAGGATGAGACACAATCCCAATTGTCTAGGATCTCCCAGTCTAAAGAGGGAGGCACGATCTACCCTCATACTGTGTATCTAGTCTGATGGGGGAGGTAAACTCCCATCATTAGCCTATTTTCCCAATATAGTAGCAGAGGCAATATCTCCTGTTTTGGAGTCTACCCATCTGCCAGGAAAAGGATGCCCTACCCTCAGACTATGTCTCCTCTTTGAAAACCTTCAGTCTGGTGAACCTCTTGTATGAGAGAAGAGAAGCCATGGAAGGTCCCTGTAGTGGCCTTCAGTCTGATGAAGGAGGCCCGTCTACCCCTAGTCTAGGTCATCAGTTGGACGGAAGAGGAAAGAACTCCATTTGGAGATCCGCAAGTCAGATGGCGGAGACACAGCACTTGCTTTCGATGGGGAGGCATATCCACCCTTGATCTGTGTTTCCCAGCCTATGGAGGAGGCAAAACCCCCTTTTGGGAGCCTCTGTCTGAAAAGATTCGCCCTCTGCCCCCTCGGGCACACTCACGGGCCACCTGCAGCTCCACTTCCAGCGTCTCGGTCTTGCCCTGCAACGTGACGGTCTTGAGCGTGTAGCGGCCGGCATCCGTGAGGTTCAGTTTCTGCACCAACAGGGAGCAGTTGGCGAAGCCCACTTCCCGGCCTGTGTGCGCGGGGCCTGCGATCCAGTTTCCGGACGGCAGTTGGCTGAGCAGCCGGTTGGGCTCCGAGGCCGGCCCACGGTACCAGGCATAGACCAGCAGGTCCTTGGGGTAGCCCTGGACGGTCAGTGTCACGTCCTGGCCCTCCTTCGGCTTGGTTGGCACAGGCACAATTGTCATGGCAACTGCTGCCGCTGGGGAAAGAGTGGGGGTGGGGGAGCTGGGTCAGCTGGGCCTGCACGGGGCATAGCGTCCCCCTCCCCGCCTCAGCCAGCTCTCCATGCCTCCCCACAGCTCGCGGGTGCTCCCCCCGTGCCGGGTGCTGGGAAGGAGACAGAGGAGGGAGCTGACTTGTGTGGTAGCGGGGGCGGGGGGTGTTGTGTCCCGACAATGCCTGCCAGGAAGCATTGTTGAGACTGGGAGACCCCGGAGGGTGGGGGGGGCTCTCTCCCCCATTAGACTAGGAATTTCCAGCCCTTGGGGGATATTTCTCCCATTTAACTAGAAGACCCTAGAGAGTCAAACCATGTCTCCTCCATCAGATTGAAATTCCCAAAATGTAGGGGCCATGTCTCCCCTGTCAGATTGGAAATTCTAGAGTATGGGGGGGGGCATATCTCCCCCATCAGACTGGAAATTCTCAGAATATGGGGGCCTTGTCTCCCTCATCAGATAGTTGGGAGTTATGTACCCCAGGCTGTATCTCTTCTGTCAAACCAAGAGACCTCAGAATGTGGGGGCAATAGTTTCTTATCAAACTGAAAGATTCCAGAGGGTGGGAGGCCATGTCTCTTCCATCAGATTTGAAATTCCAGATTATTGGGCTGGGTCTCTCCAATCAGCCTGGGGACCCCAGAAGTTGGATCGGGGGCATGTCTATCCCATCAGACTGGAAATTCCTAGAAAGTGGGGGGGGCTTGTACTCCCCCATCAGATTGGGAGTAACCCAGAGGTGGGAACTGTGTCTCCCCCATCAGACTAGGAATTCTCAAAAAAAAAAAAAAAAAGAAAGGGCCATGTCTCCTCAAGACCACATCTCTCCCATCAGACTACAAAATGTACTCAGGTGTGGACTGTCTCCTCCATCTGACTGGAAGCTCACTGAGGGTGAGTGTCATGTCTCGTCCATCACTGCTTGAAAACCCATGGAGTGTGAGGCATTGCCTCTTCTCTCTGACTGGCAGCTCCTTGAATAAGGAAGTCATGCTTCCCTATTCCAGGATCATCTCTGGAAGAACAGAGACCATGTCTCCTCCATCAGATCAGAGTCTCCCCCATATGGGGGCCGGGGGATGTTTCCCTTTTCTCTGTCTCTCCCTGGCACGTGCCACAGGGTTGCTGGCCGTTCAGGAGGCCCTTGGGGGGCGCTGTACCCACTCCCTGCACATACCTGCACACTTGGACACCCCCCATCTCGGCCCGCGCAGGCAGGGCTTGGGGCAGCACCTGAGGTCATCTGGTATACCCCCCTATCTCTTGCCAAGACCAGCTGCCAAGGCACCAGGTGGGTGGGGCAGGAGGTACACTTACCTCTGGGGATGCCATTTCTGCTTTGGGTGAAACAGTATCCACCCTTTGGATGAGACCCAGCCTGTTAGTAGGAGGGAGGGGGGAGGGAAGGAGGGAAGGACTGTTCCCACTGTCCCTGGGGGATGGCGGCCACTTGGGAAGGAACCAAGGCAGAATTAACGAGGCCTTAATGTTCAAAGCCACCATCCCCAGGGGATGAGAACGTGTCCCCTGAGGATCCTGATAGCTCTCAAAACACCAGCTGTGTCTGTGTTACCCCCAGCCCCCAGGTTGTTTGAGGACAGAGGCAAGAGAATGCCTCCCTGGCTGTGTTTTTTCACTTGCCAACAACTGGCTGTGATTTTCCATGTGTTCATGTGTGTGTGTGTATGCACGCGTGTGCGTTTGCACACACAGTCATCTGGGCCAGATAACTGCATCATCTAGTTGGCTGCACGGTAGTTCAGCTGTCTGCATGGAGGGAATGGGCCGAGCTTCTTAGCAGCGGCGGCAGGCTGAATTTAGAACAGAACAGGAGCACGCACATGAAGGGACGTCTGAATGTTTTCCCCACTCTGCCCCGTGCACAATGCGGACAGGTGGCCCCTTTCTCACTTTGCCACCCCTCAAGGAAGAGTCTGATTCCTTGTTCGTTTTCCAGGTGACAAGGTATGGGCTGTCTCCTTCTGTCACCCGAACGAAGAGGGGTCCCCCTGACACGCCACTTTGTCACTTGGCCAAAGAATGAGTTAAGACTCTCTTACTTCTCAATTATCTGCTGGGCAAAGAGTACCCTAACTGCTGGAGCAGCGGCCAAACCTTTCACGGTCCACCTGGGCCTCCGTGGGGAGAGGGTGGTGGTCAGGCTGGGGGCGACTCACCGGAGAGCTTGACCACCACTGAGGCAGATCCAGAAAGCAGGGTCTTGGGGTTCTTAACAATACACGTGTATGTGCCCTCCTGGGCCGCAGTCATGCTACTGATGTTGAGGTGGTCTCGCCCGTTCTTGAGGGCCCGCCCATTGAAGGCCCACACGTACTCGGGCTCTGGGCAGGACTGGGACACGCACCACAAGGTGAGGGACATGTTGAAGTCAAGTTTGATGGTGCAGCCCGTGCGGGTGGTAGAGTCCTGGAGGATGGCCACGCGTTCTGGGCCAACTGTGGGGGCAGGAGGGAGAGAGACGGGGCAGTGGAGGGACAGGGGTGTAGAGGTGGGCACCCTTGGCTTCCTCTCCACCAGGCTGGGCCCCTGGGAACGTGTGGGCCTAGCGGTGGGAGAAAGCTCTGGTCTTTTTGGATCCCACACAGAACTCTAACTTGCTCTAGGATCTTGAGAATCACTTTGCCTTTTCAGGGGATCTGTTTTCTCTTCTGTAAAAAGAGGGCGTGGGGCCAGACAAAGTTTCAAGATATTTTCGAAATCTATGGCCCCATTAAAAAAAAAAGAAGAAGAAGAAGAAGAAGAAGAAGAAGACTAGACTATCAGTTTCTTGTAAGCCACTCTAAGAGTCTAGAATTCTAGGCCTCCAAGAATCAGTGCAAGAGTCAATGCTTCTAGTCAATGCTTCTAGGCTCTAGGATTCTAAGATTCTAGAAATCTAGGTTTCTAACATTCTAGGATTGGGTAGCTCTAAGATTTTAGAATTCTACTCTACGATTCTAAGAATCTCTGCTTCTCGAGTTTCTAGGATTCTCAGAGTCTAGAATTCAGTGCTTCTTAAATCGAGCATTCCCTGGCCATAGAATTCTAGGCTCTAAGTTTTTCTACATCAGCAGCCCTTGCGTACCTCTGCGATTTACTTGCCCCGGCTTCCACACTGCATATCTGCTGCCCCTGGGAATGACTCCACGCTTTGGTTACATTTTTAAATTTTATCTCTCCTCCCACCCACCACTCACTTCCCGCCTCCCTTTCAAAACCCACCAGCCCTGTGTCCCTTCCTGCAGGTATTGGTTCAGACTGAAGGCTTATTCCATTTCTAGGGTGTTTTTTAGTCCTCAGGGAGATGGGTCAAGTGCATTTTAAGAGGGATCCCTGGCTCCTAAACCCAGCTCACCTCCTGACTCACTGTGTGCCCTCAGGCGCCCTCTCCTGGCCTCAGTTTACCCATCTATGAGGTTTGGGCACTGCGTATTTCTGGTGGGGCCAGGAGGACTCACAGTACACGGTCAGGTTGATGGGCTCGCTGCGGCTGACACTGACCGGGTTCCAGACCTCACACTGGTAGGCTCCAGCCTCCTCCCTGCGGACGCCGTGCCGGGTCAGCACCCGGCCATCGGGGGACTGGCCAAGGCGGACGGCGATGGGCAGGGCTTCGCCATTGAAGAACCAGCGGACCTCAGCGGGGCTGGGGCTGCTGCACATCAGGCGCAGGGTGTCTCGGCGCTCCACCAGTGCCGTGTCATTGGCCATGACCACAGGCTGGGCCAGGATCTCTGTGGGGCAAGAGACAGAGGGGGAGGGGGCCGGGCACTGCCTGCTCCCCCGGCCACCCCCCTCCCCACGCCAGGGGCATGGCTGGACCCTGGTGGTGTCCCTGTACCCCTAGCCGGAGGGGCAAAGAACGGGATAGGAGGCAGGTGTAGTCCTGGAAGCCATCCTGAAGGAGGTGAGCATTTTAATGTTCTTTTGTCTTTTTTTTGATGATTTTACATTTATATATATATATTTTAAGAGGGACTGGGAAGGAGGTGGGAAGGCTGGCTCTGGCAGAGGGGAGTCCGGAGGGAGGGGGGGGTGTCTCACCATAGACCTGCAAGTATCCGTAGCCCACCTCTGTCTGCAGCTGCCTGTTGAGAGTCTGCAGGATGTAGGTGCCCGAGTGCCCGGGCAGGATGCCCCAGATGTCCAGGCCGCCGTCGGGGCGCACGGCCTCCCGCCCTGTGTGGGCTGGGCCAGGGGTCTCGTCGCCCGTGCTTACGATGTAGCTTGCCACCAGGTAAATCACGTTGAGGGTGGGGCCCGCATACCAGTTGTAGGCAAGCGGCTCCCCCAGAAGCCCGTGGACAGTCAATGTGACGTTGTCCCCCTCGGCTGGCTGGGCAGGCTCGGGGGTGATAGAGATCTCGGCCCCCACGCTCAGGAAAGCGGCTGAGGAGAAGGAGCCGGAGGGGTCAGCTGAGGCTGGCTTGACCACAGCCCCCATTCAACGAAGGAGGAGACATGGGCTCCTGGTATACAGTGAGTGCTCAATAAGTGCTAGCCAGCTGGAGGGTCTCAGTCCTGCAGTAGGCCTGAGGATTGGATCTGACGGGCTGTAGCACGTGCTCAGCCCACAAGACCTTTGGATTTCATGGGGCCCGGAGGGTTTTCCCAGGGTGAGAGTCACCAAACTGAGGCTTACACAATCAGGCAGGCCCGTCTAGCCCCTGGGCCCCGACTCCCAGTCCAGTGCTCTTCCTCTGCCTCTCCAGGCCTGACCACAGCAGAAAGTAGGGGTGTGCTGAATTGACTCCGCCCTTTTCCTTTCAACCCCGGGAGATAAGCCCTAAACCCGACTGGCTGGTCAGGGCTGATCGGGTTTGAATTGTGTGCGGTTGGTTGCCTGGAATGGGTGGCCATGGCGATTCTCCGGGGAAGAAGTGCTTGCATGGCTGGCCTGGTTTCTGGTACTTTCCAGGCTGAGAAACCATGGCTAGGGGTGAGGGCTCTGGGTCGAGCACTCATCCCTGCACGGCTGGCTGGGTGACCCCAGCCAGTGGCCTCCCCTCTCCGAGCCTCAGGTCTCTCGTCGATGAAGTGGGGGGTCGTGAGTGGGCCTCCCATCTAGGGTGGTTGTTCACACACGGAAGACATTTAGAACAGCTCCAGGGGCACGGCCAGTGCTAGCCAGTGTTGCTTATTCTGACCTTCAAACGTCCCTGTGTGTTTAGCCTGTTCCATAGATGAAGACACAGGCCAAGAAGGGGAAGGCGACTGCCTGCCCAAAGCCACGTCCTCAGGGAGAGGCCAAGCTGCTGGCTAGAGCTCACCCCAGCCAAGCTTCCAAGGAGGCTCAGAGGCTCCCCTGCCTCAGCTCACGCCCCGATCTTAGAAATCTCTGAGGTCTGCCCTGCAGACCTCTCTGGGTGGCCGTCCCTGGCCAGCCCCATGCCAGTGCCTCCCGGAGAAGCAAACGATGCCCTCCCTACCCAGCCTGCAGGACATCTGGCTCCCACCTGCCCTCACCCGGGCTGGAGATCCCCGCCCTTCCCCGAGGCCATCGGGGGGCTGAGGTTGTGGGGAGCACCGTTCTCGCTCACCACTGAGGACGAGCCAGCTGCAGCCGGTCAGCGCCATCTTTCGCCCCCAACCTGGTCTTGAAGGCGGTGGTGTTCGTGTGTCCGTGCTCCAAGGCCCTTGCTGGTGGGGACCTGGCTCCGTCTGGCGCGGGACCTGGGAGGGTTCGGTGATTTGGAGCTGGGGGAGATCACCTGAATTTGGAGGGATCGAGTCACCGAGGATCTGGGGCCCCGTGTGGGTACCAGAGTGGGTGTGGCAGGCACGGGCCAGGGGCCGCGACCCGGCCAGGCCTCCTGGGGTGCTGCCTAACCTTCTTTGTGCCAAGGGCCCGGGTTTGGTACCAGGAGAAGAACCAGGTCGCCAGGAGGAGGCGGCGGCGCGGGGGAAGATTTTAGGGCAGTTCTTACCCGGGGCCCAGGCCTCGGCCTCCCTGGTGAACTTGGGGGTCACCGAGGAATGAAACCAACGAGCAGTGACTGTCATTTCCCGGCCTCTGCACCGTGGGTGACCTTCAGCTGTCCTCTCGGGATGTCCTGCGAGGTGGGCCCTGTTAGAACCCCCATTTGCAGATAGGGAAACTGAGGCACCGGGTACGGGCTCTGACTTGCTCAAGTTCCTGCCGGGAGAGGGAATATGAACCCTGCTCTGTCTCCAAAGCCACACAGGGGGAAGGGGGCGGGGCGGCTACACACTTTCTTTGGGGCTCCACTCCCTACCGGCCTCCCCCACGGGGCTGAGAAACCCACATTCTCTCTTCCCTTCTTCGGCCTTGTTTTCCCTGCCTCTCAGGTGTGCGTGTGGAGGGCTTGGGGCCAGAGAGAGTCCGGTTTTGACCTTGGCTCTGCACTTACCCGAAGTGGGGTTGGAGGCAGCCCCTTGCTGAGTCTCCATTTGCTGCCCTGAGAAGCAGGGCTGAGGGTAGACCCTGCTCAGGGTTGTTGAGAGCACGTAGTGAGATGGCCAGCACCTGGCAGGATGGGGCCGCACACACGAGGTCTGGTTGGTGTGACTGTTATTAAAGGTGCAGGCCCTGGACTTAGTCCACTGTCCCCTACCTCCACGACCCTGGGCAAGTTATGGAGCCTGTTGGGCCTCAGTGTCCTCATCTGAGAAATGGGAACAATGACCATACCCACCCCAAAGGGCTGTTTTAGTCAACAAATATTGAATGAGCATCTCCTGTCTGCCAGGCACTGTTCTAGGTGCTAGTAGATAAAATCCCTGCCCTCTCGGGGCTGACATTCATGGGGTAAACAAATAAAATATAAACTCGAGGGGGCCTGGATGGCTCAGTCGGTTAAGTGTTGCCTTCGGCTCAGGGCATGATCCCAGAGTCCTGGGATCGAGTCCCACGTCGGGCTCCCTGCTCGGCGGGGAGCCTGCTTCTCCCTCTCCCTCCACCTGCTGGTCCCCCTGCTTGTGCTCTCTCTCTCCCCCCTCAAATAAATAAATAAACAAAATATTTAAAAAATAAAATATAAACTCTATTCTGTGTGGGATGGACCTAAGTGTTGTTGGGGAAAACTAAAGCCAGGAAGGGGGCTTGTGATTTTTAAATTGGAGGTTGGGGAGGGGATCAGGGACGGTGTCTCCGGAAAGGTGAGGTTGGCAGAGGCGGTGGGGGGGTCTGGGGAAAGAATGTTTTTGACAGATGTGTTCTTATTGATGTCTTGATGGCTTCTGGGTCCTGGTCCTTCTCAGTCCCCAGCGGCCTGTGTCTGGGCAGGAGCCGTCCCTGTGGCTCACCCGTCCTGGTTTGCTCCTCCTAGTTTGCCCGGTGTCCTGAGCTACCCTGGCAGGGCGGGGCTCTGATGGGGGTGGTGGCGGGAGGTGTAGATGCCCTGGCCCCTCCTGTTTCCCCTGCCCCGCCTGCAACCTTACCTCATCCTTCTCTGTCCTGACCCAGGCCTCTCCCCTGAGCCCTGGGACGGCGTCCCGGCGTCATTCAGGATGCCTCCCCCCAGGTGTCCCTGGGCACCGCTCACTCACCTTGTCCCAAACTGACCTTGGCATCTTCCCCCAGCCCTGCTCCTCCTCTTCCTCTTATCAGGGATGGCGCCACCATCCACCTGTCACTGGGACACAGAGACCCAGGGCTGTGTCCCTGACGCTTCCGCCCCTCCCAGCGCACCACACCCTTTTGCACCTGCTCTTAAATCTCTCTTCCATATGTGCCTTCCTCTCCCTCCCTGTGCCCTCTGCCCTGGTCCAGGCATCCCCCCGCCCCCTGGTCTGGTTTTCCTCTGCAAGTTCTCCCAGGTCCCTGGCCCTGGTCTCACGCTCCCTCCTTCCATGGTGCTTAGCACCTGCCATGACTCCCCAGTGCCCTCAGGAGAAAGCCCAGCTTCTTGGTGCAGCCCATGAGGCCCTGCATGGCCGAGCCCCCGCTGGCTTGACCAGCCTCGTGGACACCCCTTCCTGCCGGGAACTATACTCCAGATATTCTGTCTTATGCCCTCTCCACCCAGCAGATCCCTGCTTCCCTCTGCTCTATTCCATTACCTGCCTGACTCCTCCTCCTCCAGGAAGTCCTCTTGGACTCTCAGGCTAGGTTAAGGACACCCTGGGATCCCCAGTCCCCGCCCTGACCACCGTGGGTCCTCACAGTCAGGGGTGGGCCTGTCTCCCCTTCCGGACTGAGTCCCGGCAGGGCAGAACCTGGGCCATTGCTGTCACTACTGTGTCCCCATTGCTGCCCAGCACAGGGTCGGGCACAGAGCAGGGGCTCAAAGGGTGTTTGTGGAAGCGGACACCAGGTGTGGATGACAGAGACAGGAGTCTCCAGGGAGGCCCGGGTTTCTGGTGATTCGCTATCTGGTTGAGGAGCGTGATGAGGCCGTGTCTCTGGGAGGCCTGAGACACATCCAGGCTTTCGTCCAGGCTCTGTCGTGGCTCCCTACCCCTTGTGGGGTCACGCTGACGGCTCTCTGCTGTCCTTGTCCTTCCAGGTCCGCCCCCAGCCCCCACCCCCCTGCCCCCACCCCCCTGCCTCTCCTCTGGTGCTCTTGGACAGGAGCCTGGATCCTTGGTTCGCTTGAGAGCTGAAGTTTCTTTTTCTTTCTTTCTTTTTTTTTTTTAAGATTTTATTTATTTATTTGACAGAGAGACACAGCGAGAGAGGGAACACAAGCAGGGGGAGTGGGAGAGGGAGAAGCAGGCCTCCTGCGGAGCGAGGAGCCCGATGGCGGGGCTCGATCCCAGGACTCTGGGATCATGACCTGAGCCGAAGGCAGACGCTTAATGACTGAGCCACCCAGGTGCCCCTAGGTATTGATTTTTTTGACGTTATTATTCATGGTATTTTATTTTATTTTTTTTTAAAGATTTTATTTGTTTGACAGAGAGAGATACAGCAAGAGCGGGAACACAAGCAGGGGGAGTGGGAGAGGGAGAAGCAGGCTTCCCGCGGAGCAGGGAGCCCGATGCGGGGCTCGATCCCAGGACCCCGGGATCATGACCTGAGCCGAAGGCAGATACTTAATGACAGAGCCCCCCAGGTGCCCCAGATAATTCATTTTTTATGTTGATTCCATGTTGAGATGATAACATTTTGCATATGTTGGGTTAAATAAATTCATTTCACCTGTTTGTGTGTGTGTGTGTGTGCGTGTGTGTGCTTTTCTTCATGTGATACCAGGATGTCTTCTTTGTGTATGTGGCTGGTGTTCCTTCTGTCGGAAGGCGCTGGAACGGACAGGGGGTGGCGGTGGTTGGACCGGGGACGGGGCGGTGGGGGGAGGGGAATGGACGGATCGCACGGATCTGGTTTACACCGATGCTATCATTCGTTTTGACATTGTTGGCTTTACCTGTTCCCTCATCAGGCACCCCCTCTCCCTCCTTCCCCGAGGATCCGTTTTGCAGCCCAGGGAAACTGAGGCTCAGGGCCATTGCCTCAGGAGGTTGGAGTGGGTGAGTCTTATCTTCGCCCAGCACCGCAGGTTGGGGACAAGGTTCCCTGATCTTGTTTTGTCAGCTCTTCCGCCACCCCCTGCCCTCTTATCTGACCAGCCACGTCACTAGCTCCCTGGGGAGCCCGCCTGAGACCCCACCCACTGCGGACTTAATCAGTATTTGTTAGATGGAAACTATCCTGGGCCCCTGTGGCTGGACCCCTGTCCCATCCTCCTCAGGCAGAAACCTTGGAGCTGAGGGGTCGGCTGGAGCTAATCCCTCAGCGAGGCCAAAGCAGGTTTCTGACCCCTGCTCCCCACCTCCCCTTATCTGCTGAGAGAAGGCCTGGGTGCTGCAATATTTACTCATGGACCTGACCTCAGGGTGTGGCTTCCTGTGCCTGCCTGGCAGGCAAGGTCTGGGCTCGGGCCTGGGGAGGCTGTCCTTGGGGAGAAGGGACCCCAGATCCCCCAAAGTCCTCCCCTCCCCCGGAAGAGGACCTGGGCTACCATGCAGGAGGGGGACAGGCGGATTGCAGGGGCCAGCCTCACACCTTAGCATAGGCTCTTCCCTCTGCCTGGAATCCTATCCCCCCCTTCCTCTCACCTCGTTCACGGGGGAAGAGGGGGGGTTTCCAAGTCCTACAATCATTCGACAAATATTTATTGAGTGCCAACTATCTGCCGGGCTGTGCTGGGGATACAGGCAACATCCCTTTCCTTGTGGGGCGTAATCCTATTGGAGGGAGAGGAACATTAATCAAAAAAACTGATACAGCATATCATGTCAAGGAGAGATAACTGCTATAAAGAAATAAAGTAGGGCCAGAGGATAGGAGTGACGGGGATTGTTGCTCTTTTAGCTAGGGAGGTCAGGGAGGGCTTTTCTGAAGAAGTGACATGTGAGCTGAGACCCGAAGGAGGTGACACAGGGTCTGCGAACATCTGGGGGAAGGGTGTTTGGGGCAGCAGTCACAGCGAGTGCAAAGGCCCTGAGGCAGGAAGGTCTCTGGTGAGTGTGAGGAGAGCAAGGCGGCTGGTGTGGCTGGAGCTGAGTGAGGGAGGGGGCCATGGGATAAGGTACTTACAGGGAGAGCAGGGGACCTAGGGAGTAGGACGGATGCAAGATGCAAGATGCAAGATGGCCCGCTAGAGGTGAGTGGGGTGATGGTAAGGCCAATGAGTGACAGAAGAGAAGGATCTAGGTCTGGAATGAGGGGCTGCAGGGGGCTGGATTGGTAAGTGTGAGAAGCTGGACTTTTCCGGAGTTAGGGAGGTGGAGGGGAGCGGAGAGAGAGTGCCAGCTTTCCCCGGGGCACGCGGGGGGCGGGGGGGGGGACAAGGGTCAGAAGGACCTGGGGGGGGGCACCTGGCTACATGTCCTTTCTCTCTCTCAGCCTCATTTTATTCATCAGGAATATGGGAAGGGGTGGATTTGGATTTAGAGTTAGGTAAAAACAATTTAATAACTTTTTATTCTGGAAAATTTCCAAATTCCACACACTCATCAAAAGTAGAGGGGAGAGCAATGCCTCTCTGCCCATCCCCCAGCTCCCTCCAATCTTGCTTCCCTTCCCCCACCCATGTCTGACCTACAGTATTTGAAGGCAACTTCCAGGCCTCTTATCATCCTATTCATAGATACCTCAGCCTGTATCCCTAAAACATAGGGACTCATTAAAAAGAAAAACAACAAAAAAACCCCACAATGTCATATTTTCACCTAACATGTGAAAATAAGATGAACAAAAAACACTTCCTTAATATCTTCAAATATCTAGGGGTGCCTGGGTGGCTCAGTCTTCAAGCGTCTGCCTTCGGCTCAGGTCATGATCCCAGGGTCCTGGGATCGAGCCCCGAGTCGGGCTCCCTGCTCTGTGGGAAGCCTGCTTCTCCCTCCCACTCCCCCTGCTTGTGTTCTCTCTCTCGCTCTCACTCTGTCAAATAAATAAATAAAATCTTAAAAAAAATCTTCAAATACCTAGTCAGTATTCAGATTTCCAGTCTCATAAATATCATCTCTTTCTTAGCTTCACTGGGAGCATGAATTTCTTTCTTTTTGTCGTCTTTTTCAGGATTTCTTTTTTAAGTCATCTCTACGCCCCACGTGGGGCTCGAACTCATGACCCGGAGATCAAGAGTCGCCCGCTCCACCGACTGAGCCAGCCGGGCACTCCCCCCTGGGGCGTGATTTTCAGAGCATAAAGTTCACCTTGGGTAGCCATCACCAGATCTCATTTGAGAACACCTTCACCACCCCGAAAGTTTCCTCCTGCCAGAATCCAGAAAGGGTTCGATATTTTGAAATGCTGACTCCCGCAGTGGGACGCTATCTTCAAGCTAAATTTTCCACGCAACCCCAGTGCATTTAGCAGATAAAGATCCCCTGGTCTAAACCCATGGGCTCCAGGTACAGGGAGAGGCCTGCTGCATGGCCTTCGGGGGCTACACCCCTGCGGAAGGTCCACCTCCACCCGCCTGGCCCTGCCAGACAGACGCTTTCAGAGGGCAATGCCCTCTGCCTACAAAGGGGTTGAGTTCGGGAGGGAAGGGTTTTCCCCATGAATCATAATCAGTCTTGGACATGGGCCAGCCCATTTCCTTCCCCAGACAGCCACTTCCTCATTTGTATAACGAGGAGCCACAGCCCTGAGAATCTAGTGGTGCCCAGGGCTCAGAGGAAGGGAGTGGGGGTCTGCACTGAGCCTTGGGGGGCAGAGCTTGGGTGGAGAGAGTGAAGGACTAGGGGGGGCTCCTAGTCCCAGCCGAGGACACTGGTGTCTTCCAAATCGGGCCCAACACTTCACCCAGTGCCTCAAGTTCCCCCCCTTGGTGATGCCTCTCTGTTTGGGGTGAGCAGTGCCTTCTCCATGGGCCCTCATGTGGAAGGCAGACCCCTCTGCTTGGACACGCGGACCCCATAGTGGTGGCCGTGGGTTACGTTTGGTCCTTCTTTACGGACTGGGATGAGTAGAGGAGAAAGTCGGGTGTTAGATTTTGCTCTATTCCCAGTGTGTCCATTTTCTACGCCGCATGACCTGAATCTTCTATGCCTCAGTTTTCTTATCTGGGAAATGGGACTGGTCCTAGCACTTCCCTCACAAAATCGCGGTGAGGCTCAAATAAGTTGACAAACGTGAAGCACTCAGCACAGTGCCTGGCAGGTTCCGTTGCCTCCCCCGAGACGGCCAGCTTCCCGAGAGGAGGGGCTCGTCCGCTTGCTCTTATGTCTCTGGAGCCCGGGTGGGGCTCATTCAACAGAGCTGGGTGTCCAGCAGGGGCTCAGAGAACGTCTGTCGATGGATGAGTGGGGACTGCCAGGTACAGGAAGGGAAGGATATATAGATACTGAGAATGCGCACACATTCACTTATCCTGCGTAAGTTTCCCGAGCCCTTGCCCTGTGCCTGCCATGCTGGGTGGCGCTGGGACCCATCCCTGACCCAGGCAGCCTTGGTTGGCTCTGCCCTTCCGGGGCTTATAGTCCAGTGGCAAGACAAATCTCTAGACAGTGACCACCCAGAGTGGGCAGGGCTGAGGTAGAGGAACTCAGGAGAAGGACCTGACCCAGCTTGACAGTCAGGGAGGGCTTCCTGGAGGAAGAGGTGTCTGAGTTGAGACCGGTAGGATGAATGGGGGTGGGGCCGGCAGGGTGGAGCACCGTGCCTGTGGCCACGCTCCCAGCAGAGGGAGCAGAATGTGGAGGGCCTGGAAGCAGTTCAGTGTGGTGGATGATAGACCCCAGACCACAGGGTGGGGGTGAAGGTCAAGGGTGTTGAGAGGGAGGCTGAGGGGACTCCAGGAGCCAGAACTTCCTGGGATCTGCAGGCTATCGTGAGAAGCCTGGACTTTAAGGGCACTGGGGAGCCATGGATGGTTCCGAGCAGGGAGGGGCAGAACTGAGTTTGGGATTTAGAAAGCTCCCTTGGGCTGTCTTGTGGTGGGAGGATAGGAGGGGGCAGGAGACCAGGTAGGAGGCTGGAAAGGTGATGGGGAGACACAACCTGGCCCAGGGCTGGGCTGTAGAGATCCCAAGCTCAGGAGGCCTAGGAGGTAGGTTCTGGTGTTTACCCCTCCCTGAGGGAAGGAGGAGCCCAGGTTTTGGGTCTGGGCAACTGGGTGCATTCTCTGGGCTCTCAGAAGGGTAAACAAAGGGCCAGAGGCTGGGGACAGGTGCCCCGAGGTGGGGTGGGGAGGTCCTCCAAGCAGCCAGTGAGCTGGTCCGTGGGTCTGCGTGGTCCTCTGCTGCCCCCTGCTGGCTCTGCGTTGACACTGGCCCTGCCTGCAAGTCTGGCAGAAAGGACGGATCCAACCAACTTAAATCCCAACCAGTGATAAAAGATGACATTTCTGGGGCGGCCATGCTTCAGGATGCACCTATGTTCACTGTCCCCCCCTCGCCGCCCCCCGGGTCTCCAGCTGCCTTCTCCCAACACACCGAAATGAATTCAAAACCGACTTCCCAAACCTACCCTCTTTCCTCCCTCCCTCCCTCTCTCCCTCGCTTCTCTTTCTTGGTTTTATTGAGATATAATTCACATACCAGACAATTCACCCATTTAAAGTGTACAATTCAGTGTTTTTTAATATGTTCATAGGGTTGTGCAACCATCTGCATGATCAATTTTAGAACATTTCCATCCCCCCCAAAAGAAACCCTGTACCCCTTATTAGGCACTCTCCATCCCTCTGTCCCTCCAGCTCCTGGCAACCACTCAGCTGTCTGAGCTTCCTGTCTCTATGGATTTGTCTGTTCTGGACATTTCCCATCAATGAAATCAGACAATATGTAACTTTTTGTGTCTGGCTGCTTTCACTCACCATCATGTTCTCAAGGTTCATTCACGTTGTTGCATGGTCCAGTACTTCGGTCCTTATTTATGGCCGCACTATATCCCACTATCTGGATACACCATGTTTTGTTTCTCCATTCACCCGCTGACAGACGTTTGGGTTGTTTTCACTTTTTGGCTATTATGAGCAGTGCTGTGAACATTTGTGTACAAGTTTTCACGTGGACGTGTTTTCCCTCCTTGCAAACCTGACCCTCTTGCACTGTGAATGCCACCACTGCCCCTGCTTTCCATCAGCAAGTCAGACACGGGGCAGGGCTCCCGCACTCCAGCCCCACCCCCAGCTTTCTGGGCACCTGCTCATTCTCCTTCGTAACATCACTCCCCTGGAAATTATGTTTGATGCCATTGGTTGTCAGTTCTCTGAGGGCAGGGATCTCTGTTGTGTCCTTGGTGATAACAACTGCACACAGCAGGTGATCAATAAATGTTTGTTGAGCTGATGAACCAACACGTTTGTGACATCCTGCTGCCTCATCCCCGGACATCTCACCCAGGACCAAATTCTGTCAATGTTTTGTTCTAAATATCTTTTGGCTCTGTGTATTTCGTCCCCCAGCCATGCCCGCCACCCTGGTCCAGCACCTGCTGAATGAATGAATGAGTCATTGAATGAAGAGGTGGAGGAGAGCAGGTCTTCCTGGGAAGTTTTCTCAGGGAGACATAGTGGTTGAGAATGTGGGCTCTGGTGTGAGTCATGATGGCGTATTGATTGGGCTGTTCGTGCATATCGGTCTTGCCTATTCTTTTTTTTTTTTTTTTAAGATTTTATTTATTTGAGAAAATATGAGAGAGAGAGTATGAGAGAGAGAGAGAGAGAGAGAGAGCACGAGCAGGGGTAGCAGGCAGAGGGAGAGGGAGAAGCAGGCTGCCAGCGGAGCAGGGAGCCCGATGCGGGGCTCGATCCCAGGACCCTGGGATCATGACCTGAGCTGAAGGCAGACTCTTAACGACAGACACCCAGGCGCCCCAATACTGTCGTCATGAAGGTGGGGGTTGTATGAATCAAGTTTTAGAAGGACGTGGATGCAAAGAATCCCAAAGTAATGGTAGCTTGCACAAGAGAGAAGTCTTTCTCTCCCAGGTAACTTATCTAACCTGGCGTGGTGGCTCTGTCCCCGTTGCTGTCCCTGCCCCAGCTCCCTCTGACCTGGCTCTGTGCGCCCCTGTCCATGTGATCCGAGATGGCTCTCACCACCCCATCTTCAGCCTCTGGGAAGGGGGAAATGCTCTCCCTTTAAGGGTGTAACTTGAGGACTGTGCGCAGGTATCACTTCTGCTCACATCCCATTGGCCGGGAATTAGTCACATGGCTATCTCAAGCTGCAGGGCAAACTGGGAAATGTAGTTTTTCTGCTCAGCAGCCATGCTCTTGGTTCAAAACCCTATTACTGAGGAAAAGGAAAGAACAGATACTGGGGTTTGACGAGGGGTTGCTGGAAAAGAGGAGAGGAAGGCAGACACTCTGCACCAGAGTGGCCAGTGCTGGGGCCGACCCTGCCCATGCCTTGACCTGGTTGACCTTCTCCGAAGCAGGAGATCAGGGTGTCCCTAGAGGTCTGGGGATGGAGAAATCCTTACAGGGAGTATTCGAGTAATGAGTCAGCAGGAGATGCAACTTCCCTTCCTGCGAATTCGTCCTCATCCTCTACGTTAATTTCCCGTGGCAGCTGTAACAAGTTCCCACAAGTGTGTAGTGGCTTAAAATAACAGGAATTTATTCGATTCCAATTGGGGAAGTCCGAAGTCCGAAATGGGTCTCACGGGGCCAAAATCAAGGTGTCGGCGGGGCTGGGTTGCCTTCTGGAGGTTCTGGGGGAGGATCTGGATTCTTGTCCTTTCCAGCTTCTGGGCTCTGCTCGTGGCCTCTTTCTGTCTTCCACGCCAGCAAAGGCCCGTGAAGTCTTTCTCCCATCACGTCACTCTGACTCCGTGTGGCCTTGGCTTTGGGGCCCTTCCTCCATCTTTAGAGTCCGGTATCACTCCAATCTCTGTCTCCTTTCTTACAGCTCCTTCTCTCCCCCTGGGTCCCTTTCACAAAGACCCTTGTGATTATATTTCAGGCCCAGAGAGGTCATCCGGGATAATCTCCCCATCTCAGGATCCTTCACCCAATCACACCTGCTCAGTCCCTTCTGCCGTGTAAGGTAACATTCACAGGGCGTTAGCACATACACGACTTTATTCAACCTGCCACATGGTCTTTTTTAAAAGATTTTATTAATTTATTTGTCAGAGAGAGAGAGAGAGAAAGAGCACAAGCAGGGTGGGGGCAGGCAGAGGGAGAAGCAAACTCCCCGCTGAGCAGGGAGCCAGATGTGGGGCTCGATCATGACCTGAGCCAAAGGCAGACACTTAACCGACTGAGCCACCCAGGCATCCCCGGCCACACAGTCTTTATTTTCAGCTCCCAGAGCAAAAGTGACAGTCTGCTGTGCCTTATGTGGGGGGACTCTGTGCCCTGAACTATCTGCTGCTCCCCATCTCCCTGACCTCACCTCCCACCCTTTCCCCCTTCCTTCCTCCACTCCCACTACCCTGGCCTCTTGCTGCTCCTCAAACTCCCCAGGCATACTCCTGCCTCAGGGCCTTTGCACTTGCTGCTTCCTCTGCCTGGAATGCTCTCCCTCCAGATCCTTATGTGGCTTCCGTGCGTTGGTTACTTTGTTGCTGACTGTCTCCTCTGCCACAGCATTCCTCTAGGAGAACAGTTTTTGTCTCTTTTGTTCCCTGTCAAAGCTGCAGGATCCAGAACTGTGCATAACACATGGTTTATTTATTGCTGAATGAGTGAATAAATTAAGGGCGACAGACTGGGCCCACATTTGGGATGGGGGTGCTGGGAGGGGGTAGGAAAGGGAGCTGTTGCCCTGAGGGCCTTGGTATGATTCAGGGTTGGGGACAACAGGCAGAAATTGGCCACAGGTTCTGAGAGACTGACTCTCAAGCAGGGAAGGGGTTTCACAGCTGTGGTCACTGGTCAGGACTGTCATTGGGGGCCACGGGCCTGGGAGGCCAGACCTCCCTGCGCCTTATCCTTTGGGGCCTGTGTGGTGGGGGGCTGCCTTGTCCCCAGGGGAAGGGGTTCCAAGGACAAGCAGGGAGCAGGGGTGGGGCATTGTGGGCCGACAGGTAGAAGCCCAGCGAGTAGGAGCCTGTGAGGTCTGGCTTGAGGCAGGCCTGAGACCACTCTCCTCACCCCCAAATATCCAGTGTGTGTGTGTGTGGGGGGGGGTACTTTGGGTTAGGAGAAGGCAAGAGCCTGCCTTTCCCAGGCATGAGGCCCAGGCCAGCTTGCTGGACGGACCAGAGCTGAGGGCGGGTTATATACTCAGAGGGTCAGAGAGGCGCTGGGCCCATCATGATCTCTTGCCTGTGCCTGATGCTGTGCTGTGTCTTCATTTGAGTCCACCTTGTCAGCCTCTGGCCGCGGTGGCCTGGTCCTGTGGGGTCTCTGGTGTGGCTTCTCTGTGGGCACCAGGCCCCCAGGGGAGGGTCTGAGGCTTTCGCTCTTCCGGGGGCCTCTTCAGGGGATTGGCATGAGTTGGCAGTAAGGGGCAGGGTCAGGGTTCAGCAGGTCCTGGGGGGGAGGGGAAGAGAGGGATTGTGGGTGGGGGTCGGGGGAGCCAGGCAGAGGCTGAGGGACGGGGGAGGGGGGGGCAGAGAACACACCCAGAGAGAATGGTGGAAGGAGAGAGGCGTGCAGAGGCAGGAAGCACCAGGTACTGGGAGGGCCAGAGAAAGGGGTGGACACAGGGTGACGGGGATGGAGAGCCAGGAGGGACAGGAGCACGGAGAAGGAGAGAGAGTGAGGGAGACATCAAGAAACAAAGATGGGTGAAGAGATAGAGAGAGAGAGGGAAAGATAAAAGGACATGGGGAGCCAGAGAATGACAGCAAGAGCAGGAGATGCCCTGAGAGGTGTACAGAAATGCAGAGAAACATAGACAGACGCATGGACACAGAGATCCAGGGGCAGACAGGAGGGGATGGAGACGGGCTGGGACCTGCAGCCTTGGAATCCTTCTAAGAAGGAGGAAGGTACAACCCCAGAAGGGGAGAGACTGTGCTGTGCTTCCGGGGGAGCTACAGCTCAGAGAGCAGGTGGGCGGTTGGTGAGGATGCCCCCCCCACCGCCATCGAGACCCCCTCCCTCATTCCGGCTCCACACCTGGTAGGGGTGGTTCTCCGGCTCTGGCTGCTGCTGGGGCAGGGGCTGCGAGGGAAGAGCACGGGTGAGCCAGGCCCCCAGCATCCCGACACCCTCCTACCTTGGACCTTTGCTGTGAGGACAGACCTGGCTTCCCAGTCCCAAGTCCCCATCGCCCCAGAGACTAATGCTCCTTATGTTGTGTCCTTCCAGTCCCTTTTCCCGGTGGTTTTAAAGTAGGGAGCATCCCAGGGTGAGCCACGTTCCTGCAGTGTGGGGACAAGGTGCCAGCGCCACAGCGAACTCCTGGGGGAAGCAGCAGGTGGGGCTTTGGGGAAGGGGGTGGGACTCACCATGGAGGTGTTCATGGACCTCATGTCACCGGGGGGAGACACCAGGAGGGTCGGAGATGGCATCACTTCATAGATGTTCTGGTCACCTGAAGCAGAGGACAAGGGCGGAACTGGCTGATGCGCGGCCCACAGGCCCATGCTAGCTGCTGTCAATGGTCATTTATTCAGCTAACATTTGTGCAAATCCCTCTCCTTGCCCAGCCCTGTGCTGGGGACACAGCCAAGACTGAGGCAGCGCTGGCCCTGACCTCCCAGGGCTCAGAGTCCAGTGGGGGAGACAGATCTATCCCCAGATAGGGATGACCCAGAGTGGGTAGGGCCAAGTGGGGGAGCCCAGAGGGCTCCTGGAGGGGAGTCAGGGATGGCTTCCTGGAGGAGGGGACATCTGAGACTGGAAAGAGAAGCGAGAACTATGCAAATGCAGGAGGGAGTGGCTGGCAGGAGATAGCCTGCCATGTTTGAGGAGCTGTGATATATTTGGTCTGTCTGGATTATATATAGTTTATTTTATATTGTTTTGTTTTTGAGGATGGGATTGTTACATGTGGGAAATGAAGCCAGGAAAGACAGTGGGGACCAGTTTATGGGAGTCTAGAGAGCCATGTTAAAGAGGCTGACTTTGTCCTAAGGACCCTGGGGAGCTATGGAGGGCCTCTGAGCAGAGGAGTGACAGGGTGAGAGTTCTAGAAGCACTCTGTCTGGGGATGGGGTGGAGGCCAGCCTGGAGGCGGGGAGCCCAGCAAAGAGTTGGGTGTGGGGACCCGGGAGTGGAACCATCGAGACTGGATGTGCCAGGCACTGAGAAGAGGAGGAAAAGCAGGTTTGGCATGAGTGCTGATGTCCTCAGAGTCTGTGGGCTGAGTCTGGGGAGCCCCAGAGAGGTCTGGGTGGGGCAAGTGATTGGGAGACCCCTAGTGAGGGAGGGCAAGGGTGTGTGTGGCTGGTGGGGAGAAGAGGAAGAAGCCTGGAGGAGGGGCTTTAGCCACAGGGACCTCTGGCTTACCAGCATTGTGATTGGGGTGCACCTCTGGCTTCTCTGTGGGTGTCAACCTGGGGACATATGGAGAGAACCAATATTAGGGTAGTAATCCCTCAGGTGGGTGGAGAGAGACTCAGAGAAACTGGAAAGCCCATCAGTCCATCAGAGAGAGAGATGGTCCCTGCTTCAGAGTGAGCTAGGACAAGACCTGCCCCATCCCCGCCTCTTCTCCCATAATCTCCAGCCACAGAGCCCTTCCTCAGTTTCCCCAGCTGCCACCGTATGCCAGTGAGTAATGTTTCCCTAATGTCACTATTTAGGCAGACCATCTAGATGATTCTGCTCCATCCACCTGTTTCACGATTTCCTTAATATTTCTCTTTGAATCAGCTCTTTTGAATACCTTTATTTATTTATTTATTTTTTATTTTTATATATTTTTTAAAGATTTGTATTTATTTATTTGAGAGAGAGAGAATGAGAGAGAGCATGAGGGGGGGAGGGCCAGAGGGAGAAGCAGACTCCCCGCTGAGCAGGGAGCCCAATGTGGGACTCGATCACGGGACTCCGGGATCATGACCTGAGCTGAAGGCAGTCGCTTAACCAACTGAGCCACCCAGGTGCCCCTTGAATACCTTTATTTAAAAAGTACACTCGACATCACTGCAGCAAATTCATTATTTCACTAAACACATATTTACAGAACATGGACCATGGGCTGGATCCTATTGAAGGCACTGGGGACACAGCTGGGAACAAGACAGACAAAGAGCCCTGGCCTCCTGGAGTGGGCACTCTAAGGGGGAGAGAGAGAGAGAGAGAGAGAGAGATCCAGTAAATGACTGACAGTAGAATGTCAGGGAGTGAAAAATGCTATAGGAAAATGAAGATGGAAAGAGGCAGAGGGTGGAGGGGGTGTGTGTGCAATTTCAAGTAGGATGGTGTGGGGGTGCCTCACGGAGAAGGCGACATTTGAACAAAGGCCTGATGCAGGCAAGGAGACCAGCTTTGCAGAAATCATGGGAAGAGAGCTCTAACAGCATGTGCAAAGGCCCTGGGGCAGGAACAGGAACAGCAAAGAGAGGAGTATGGCTGGGACAGAGAGTGTGAGGGGGAGAGGGGCTAGAGGTGAGGTCAGAGGGAGGCAGCAGGTCAAGCTAGGTCTTGTGTCCATGGTGAGGACTTTGGCCTCGACTCCGAGGGACTTAAGCTGACTGATTTTCACAGGATCTTTCTGGCTGCTGAATGGGGAACAGACCGTGGGGGTGGGAGTGGAAGCAGGACACAGTCAGATGCTGCCATATTGTAATGAAACCGGACGTAAGTAGAAAGTGATGGGGAAAATGAAGAAAGGCCAAACAGTGGGTTAAATCTGTGGCTCGATAGGGTTGTTAGTTTTCTCTTGGGAAAAGCTAGCAAGTGTTAGAAGGGCATTAAAAGCTGACTAGAACCAGAATGAGATATTCTCTTGCCATAGTCAGAATGCTACAAAGAGAATAGGAAAAGGAATTTCTCTTTGGAAATATTTCAGACGTATAGAAAAGTTGCAAAAACGGCACAAAGAACATCTGTGTAATTTTTATTCACATCAAACAATTGTTTTTATTCCATTTGCTTCAGTGTCTGCTCTCTCTCTCCTTCTGTTTCTCCCATGCATATTTTGTTTTCCTGAACCATCTGAGGGTAAGGTGCATGCATCACGGCCCTTCATTTGTAAACATTTCCACGTATTGAAATATTTTCATTTTGCGTTTTTTTTTTTAATTTTTATTTATTTTTTAATACTATGGCCCAGAATGCCACATCAAGTTGCCTCTGGCCCTGCCAGGACTTTGAGGATCTGTGAGATTCTCTGAGAATCACTGGCAGTAGCAGAAGGAAAGCCGGCCAGCAGGTCCGGACGAGTGGAGTCCAGTTTTGGTTCTGGAGCTTACAAGTCACTCAGGTGTGGGTTCCCATCTCAGGGACCTGCTACCACTCACAGGCCAGTTCTAAGCCATTTGGCAAATGATTTCATGTCTCTAAGCCTTAGTTGTCTCTAGAGACCACGGCAAACTACCCACCGAGGGTCAAATCCGCCCCATCGTTTTTGGGGACAGGCATGAAAAAGATGTGACCCCTGATTGACCCGTGAACCAGACACGGGCACTCGGAGGCTTCTCACCACCTCCCCTGTCCCTGGAGTGTGGGTTCCTGCCTTTTCCGCTCCCAGAGGCTGTTCCAAGGACGTGGCCTTGAGATGGTGTATGATGCTGACTGAGGACAGCTGCATGGTGTGCCTGGCTGAGCCCAGTTGGGGCTTCTTTATAAACTTGTAAGATTTGGAGGGTCAGGCGCCTGGGTGGCTCAGTCGTTAAGCGTCTGCCTTCGGCTCAGGTCATGATCCCAGGGTCCTGGGATCGAGCCCCACATCGAGCCCCACATCGAGCCCCACATCGGGCTCCCTGCTCGGCGGGAAGCCTGCTTCTCCCTCCCCCACTCCCCCTGCTTATGTTCCCTCTCTCGCTGTGTCGCTCTCTGTCAAATAAATAAATAAAAAATAAAATCTTTAAAAAAAAAAAGAAGGATTTGGAGGGTCGGTGTGGGGATCCATTCATCTTGCTGCCCCCGGAGACAAGCCTCATATGTAAGTTCCCTCTGCTTATTTTTTTTTAATTTTTTTTTTAAAGATTTTATTTATTTATTTGAGAGAGAGAGAATGAGAGAGAGCACATGAGAGGGGGGAGGGTCGGAGGGAGAAGAAGACTCCCTGCAGAGCAGGGAGCCCGATGCGGGACTTGATCCCGGGACTCCAGGATCATGACCTGAGCCGAAGGCAGTCGCTTAACCAACTGAGCCACCCAGGCACCCCCCTTTGCTTACTGAAACTGCCATATGCCAACCTGGAGAGGCCTGCCTCTCCAGCCCTCTGTGTTTGGGGGCTGGTTTCAGACTACACCTGGGAAGCCCCCAGGAGGGTTACGGACCAGCATTGCCTCTTTTCATACCACCTGCAAGCTAAGAAGGAGGGCTAACAGGGATGGCTCAGGTTATTCCAATACCCTTGTTACAGCCGTGGCAGACATGATTAATCAATCACAGCATCCGTTCCCACCGCACTCAGACACCACCGCCAACTCCCTTTCCACCAAGCTCTCTAGGGCACATAGTAGGAAGTGAAAGCTGTTTGCCACCCCTAAATGGGAGCGTGTTGGGAGAAAGAGATCAAGAGACCACAGCACCTAAGGGAGAGAATAGGAAGAGGAATTTCTCTTTGGAAATATTTCAAACTTATAGAAAAGTTGCAAAAATGAAGGAGGCGGCGGAGGAGAAAAGGGTGCTGCCTTCATTTCCCCGGGGTTAGAGAGAGCAGAAAAACTACACATTTGCAAGCAGCTCAGAACCAAAGTCAGGAGACAAAGTTCTGAAGAGGCTGATCTCATAAGGAAGGAATTTTCCATGAATAGACTGTTTCCTGGGAAAAATAGGCCCCTGCCTCTCTCCCCCATACAGAAGTAGGCACCATCTGATGCCTTTGCCTGCCCACCATCCACTCTGCTTCTTTGGCAATAGTGTCTGTTTCCCCACCCCGCTTTGGGTCCGGGGGGGGTGGGGGTGGGCGGGGAACCCTCCCCACCCTGAATCCATTTAGTCATGTGGAGCTGGGTTGTTCTCTGACTCCAGAGCTGTGCAAATAGCCCAGGTTTGGCCAATCAGGATATTCCAGCACCTGGCCACAGTGGTTGGTCTACGTAAGGACATGTGATTTGAGTTAAGCCAGTGAGAAGCAGCCCTGGGGTTTTTGTTGGAGGTGTCAGGAGCCAGGTGTGGTCTTCCCTCTGTGGCTGCTGAGCTGGTGGGATATAAGCCTGGAGCCCCTAGGAGCTATCTTATCACACACAAGGGGAGGTTCTGACTGAGAATGAAGCCACCACAGAGACAAGCAGAGTTGAGAGGTGTATGGAGGAGTCTCTTGACAAAATCAAGTCCCTGGATCCAGCCATACCTGAAGCTCATGCAGGACCAAAAAATTTTCTAATTTTTTGTAAGCCCGTTCAAAGGTAGGGTTTCTGTCCCTTGCAGTGCAGAATTCTGTCTAATACAGGATAGAAAGATCATTTTCACCTCAAGAGTTCCAAGATTTGATGAGATTATGTATGAGTCAGATGACATGAATCATGGAAGAATCAGTCAGTGGGACCCAAGGGGTGGGGAAGAAGAGGAAGAAGAGAGGAGAGAGAGGCCTGGGGCCCCTGTACCTGTGGCTCTGGCCCCTCCAGTCTCTTGTTAACAGGAGAGGGGCAATGCACCCGATGAAGAGGGACCCAGCAACAAGGAACCCAATTATGATGGCAGTCATGATCCCAGCACTCAGGGGCAGGTGTGTAATGGGCAGCTCCTTAAGCTTTTCTGAGGGGTATGAGAGAGAAAGAGAGGTCTGTGAGATGTCCTGGAAGGATCTCCCCAATCGCCTCACCCCTGCATCAGTGACTGTCCATAGAGCAGTGATGTGCAGTTTCCTTTCCCCAACCCAGAGCTTTCTCCTGCTTTTCAGAGCTGAGCATCCAACTATCCAGTTGATTCTGCTGCACATAAAACTCAACATCGCTGGCTGGAACTCCTCGGCTCACCCCACCTCAAAAATCTCTGCTTTCCTAAGATTTCCTACCATCTTCAGCACATCTAAAACCTACCTCCTGACCCACTCCCCCACCACACTCCACCTGCCTGCTTTTTCTCACCTCAGTTGATTGACACCTCCATCCTTTTAGGGAAAGAATTCGGTTCTGGGCCCTGTTTTGTGTGGGATATAGGGTCTTGATGCATGGGGTTCTGAAACACTACCTGCCAGGTTTGGGATGAAGCCTACCTGACTTCTTACCCCCACCATGAGGACCTTGAGCCTTTAATATCAAGCTGAACACCTGTTATATCCCAGCCCTTCTTGGCAGCTAAGCTCATAGACTCTGAGGTCAGAATGCTGGGGGTTCAAGTCCTTGAGCAGATCACTCAACCTCTCTGTGCCTCTTCCCATTTGTGAAATGGGGACAATAAGAGTATCTACCTTGTAGGGTTGTTGTGAAGATTGAATGAGTTTATACACACACACACACACACACACACAGAGTTCTTTCAATTATCCAACAAAGTAGGATCTGTGCCATTTAAGGTGAGTAAACTGAGGCACAGAGAGGTGAGCTAACCTGTCCAAGGGCTCACAGAAGGTGCAGTGCTGGGATTACACTTGGGCCATCTGAGCTCCTAATGATTGCTCTGTGTGGATTCCAAAAGAGGGGCCTGTGTCCCAGGAGCCCTTGAAGGATGGGAAGGAACTATATCAGGCTCTGCATGACTGGAGTGAAGACCATTATTTCCAAATGGACTGGAGTGTCACCATATATACGTATGTATATACGTATATATATATATGTGTGTGTGTGTGTGTGTGTAATTAAATCGATCAATATTTGCTTATTTCATTCATTTCCCTAAAAGTTTGTCCGTTCAAAGTGTCTAAAACCCATTTTATTTTATTTATTTTTAAAGATTTTATTTATTTATTTGATGGAGAGACAGCGAGAGGGGGAACACAAGCAGGGGGAGTGGGAGAGGGAGAAGCAGGCTTCCTGTCTGAGGCCCCAGACATCATGAAGCCATCTCTTTTGTGCCCTGTCTGAATTCCTGATCCCAGAAATCATGAACATAATAAAATGGTTGCTGTTCTATACCACTGAGTTTGCTCTGCACCAAGAAGTAACTAGAACAGAGCCCCGCATTCTGTTTCTTCTTTCAGGACTGAAGGTTTTCTTTTTGGCTTTTCGCTTTACTGGGCACTGGGATCATCTATCAGTTCTACCAACAAAGAATCATCTGGGTCTTCTTCTGTGGGTCAGATTTATCCACGTGTATTTTTGAGTAGATACAAACACATCTGAAAAAGTGCTTTGAGAGACCATTATAAAAGTGGACAATGGTCAGACTGTATATAAAAATAGAATTCCAATCCACAACCTGCAGCGAAGACCAACGTGCCTAGAAGACCAGCCGTCTTACAAACAGCCCACGACACCAACCTGCTTTGAGTCAGACTTGCAGGAAGCCAGATTGCTATCTCCAGTGACAATCCAGGAAGACAAACAGTGACTTGGATGGACTTGGCTGGGAGCTCTTAGTCCAACTAAGGATTGACACTAAATGGCCAGGACTTGATTAATAACCAACAGCTTCCCTAATTCTTGTTCCTGCATCTAACTTAGGACCAGCTCCTAAGAAAGCCAAATATGCACTGTAACCAGTTGCCTCCAGCTTCCCCGTGCCAACAACCTCCAATCAGGGCACAGCTGAAGCCTTCTCTTTTTTCCACTATGAAGCTTTCCCATCCATCTGCCTGTCTTTGAATCTCTGCCCAGATGCAAGTGACAGGGGCTGACTCCCTTACTCCAGCAAGCTCTGAGTAAATGGCCTTTGCTTTTCTCATTGGAGGGACTTGGTTGATTTCCACAGCTTCACATGGATTTGTCAGCCAGTCCTCACAACGATCCACAGTGGGAGGTGTGATTGCCCCCATCTTACAGATATTTTAGGGGAACAGAGGCTCTGAAAGGTTTGGCCATTTGACTAAAGGTCATATAAACCCATGACACCAGCCAGTTAGTGGTTGTTAATGATGAGGCAGAATAAAGTCCTAAAAGTGTGGGCTCTGGAGCCCGCAGTCCAGACTTCAAGTCCTGCACCTGCTGCCCCTTAGCTCAGTGACCTGGGCCAGTTACTTAAACTCCCTGTGCTTCAGTTTCTCCAACTGTGTAAGGGGATCATCTTGCCATGGCAGGGAGGACACAAAGGAGAAATGTGTGTGAAGCACTCTGCACATGTTCAGTAAAGGGGTGCCGGGCTTGTAATTAACTGCCTTGGGTGTCAGAGGGCCCAGAAGGCTTTGGGGAGCCCGCACAGGGTTGCCTGAAGGCCCCCAAGTCCCCACCACTGGATTTACAGGAGAACAGACACCAGCTGTCAATGACCGTGATCCCGCTCTGGCTTCCAAGCCTGGTTTTGGCTGCTTACTGGCTGTGGGACCTCTCTGAGCCTCTGTTTCCTCATCGGTACACAGGGGACCTATGTGTCCTGGGCCTTTCTTGTGTTTTCAGTCTGCCCTGAGCTGTGAATCCTCCCCTTTGGGAGTTCTGCCAGAGACTGGCTTTCTTAGCTTCTTTTTCCATGGGACAGTGTCATGTGACCCAGGTCCCTGGGCAGGGACATGCCCACCAGCAGATAAACTTCACGAGGGCAGAGATCTCTGTCTGTACCTTTCGTACCCTCAGTGCCTGGCACACAGGAGGTGCTCAATAGATGTTTGTTGAATGAATGCAGCTTCCCAGTGCCCAGGCAGGGGTTCTGGACCCAGGGCTGACCCTTGGGCAATGCTGGCCCAGGCAGGAGAATTCTGCAAGTAGTTTACATCTTGTTTCCGGTTCCCAGCCTCCTTGGGGTCCTGCGAGCCTGCAATACCCTTCATTAAGCCCTTTTCTGTACATGCCTGCTAGGCTTGGCTCCCATTGCAGCCACTAAAGACATACCGAATCCCCTCACAATTGAGACAGGTGAAGTGTGGGAATTACCCGGGACACAGGAAGAGCTCCCAGCCAAGTCCATCCCCCCCCCCCCCCCCCGCCTTGCCTCCCCACCGCCAGGGGCTGGATTTGGGGCCAAAGCTGTCCTCAAATAGAAATGCCCTGGCTGCTGAGGTGACCCAACCTGACATGAGGACGTGCCCAACCCTATGGCTCATCCCCTCCGCCTTTTCCTTTGCTCTTCCTTTTGCTGAATCATTTTGCTTCCCTGCTCCCTGTGTTCAGCCCTCGGGAAGCCAGGGCATTTCCCATGAGGGGGTGGATTCCACTGGGGCTGGGAAAAAGCCAGGTGGCAGAGGGCCAGGGACATGGACTTGGACCCAGCGGGGGCCTCGGTTCCTGCCTTCCCCGGCTGCGTGGTGGTGGGCCCTCTGGGTCTCTGTTTGTTTGCCCCTCTATAAAATGGGGATCATCCCAGGGCCTGACGGGGGTCTTGTGGGAATGCAATGAAGTGAGGTCAGCAAAGGGCTTCGCTTGGAGGTGCCTGGCATACAGTAAGTGCTCAGAGCTGGGAGAAGGAGTTACAAGTATTTACGGAGTAACTAATATATGCTAAGCACTGCTCTGCACTGGGGGTTCAGTGGTGAACAAACCATAATAGATATATATGTTATGATTATTATGAGGAGAGCAGGTGTTGAGTCCTTGCTCATCTTCCCCGCCCTGATCCCCGGCATCTGGCTCCCCATCTTGTTTGACCTACTTAATCCCACCCCCTTGGACAAAGGGTGGACCCTTCACTCAAGGCGAAGGAAACCACAGGCCAGGTTGGACTAACCAGATTATTATTATTATTATTATTATTATTATTATTATTATTATTATTATTTTTAAAGATTTTATTTATTCATTTACTTGAGAGAGAGCACGGGAGAGAGAGCATGAGCGCGGGGTGGGGGGGAAGGGAGCAGAGAGAGAGGGACAAGTAGACTCCCCGCCGAGCCTGGAGCCCTATGCAGGGGACTCAATCCCACAACCCCGAGATCAAGACCTGAGCTGAAACCAAGAGTAGAACGCTCAACTGACTGAGCCACTTTGGCGCCCTAGACCAACCAAATTCTATCTTGATCTGTCTGTCTGTCTCTCCAGCTGTCTTTCTTTCTGTCTCTGCATTTTGGAAGAGGAGATTCAGAATATGCAAAGAAGCCTGGGCTGACACCCAGTTCAGGCCTGGCAGGAATCCCTGGTCATGAAGAGGAGAATGGAGCCCCTGAGCCGAGATGAGGCCAGAGGTGGCGCCCTCTGGAGGAGCAGGGGACACTTGCCTTTCTGGCAACTTCTATTTCCCATCAGCTCTGAAGGGCTCCCCACCCATTCATTTATGCAACAGCGTGTCTGTCCCTGTTCTAGGCTTGGAGGAGACAGCTGTGAACCCAGGGCTCTTGGAACCAACATCCCAGGAGGCTACCCTGGGGTCCTACAAGGCTCCCTACACTGTGAGTCAGTTGCAGAGAGCTTCTGTCCTTACAACCTGAGCCTTGGCTTGAATACATCCCGCTGCTCTGGCCTCCGAGGATGCCCCTCCTGTTCTTTTGCCTCAGTCATGCTGGCCTCCTGCCAGCTCAGTTCATGAGCCCTACAGTTTCCTGCCACAGGCCCTTTGCACAGACCAAGCCCTCTGTCCAAACACCTCCCAAAGCTCCTTTCCCTTCTACTTAGGACTGCTAGTCATCATTGAAGCTTTGTTGAAGGATCACCTTCCTAGGGCAACCTCCCTTATACCCCTCGATTTACACTCTCATCATCCCCGTATGTGCCTTTCCTTCACGGTCCCTGCACTGTGCATAATGATCTATTTTGTGTGTGTGATTATTAGTTAATATCAGTCTCCCCCGCTGGGCTGTGAGCCCTGTAAGGGCAGGGCCAGGGCAGCCTCAGTCTGCACTGCATCCCCAGCACAGCCCAGTACAGTCTGGACGCAGAGGCGGCCTTGAGGAAGAGGCACTGGGGGAAGCTTTGCTGAAGGAACAAGTGAATGAGCAGCTCAGCATTTGCAGAGGCAGCTATGTGTCTCATTCAGGCAGTCCTGCATTCGAATCTCAACCCTGTCGCTGATTCGATGGCTGGATGCCTAATATTCAGGGCATGCCTTAAACCACCGAGCCTCAGCTTCTTTCTGGATAGAATGGAGATTCAGCCCACACTTAACCATGACTGGGTTAAACTGGAGGAATCAGATCACTCCTCTGTTTAAAACCCTCTAGTGGCTTCTTTCAATCTCCCCACGGCCAACAAGCCTGGCCCCTGTGTGCCTCTCAGATCTCAACTCCTAACACCCAACTTGCTCACTGCTTTATAGCCATGGCATCCTTCTGTCTATATGCTTTGAACACACTAAGCTAGCCTTACCTCAGGGCCTTTGCACTTGCGGTTCCCTCTGCTAGGAACTCTGTCCCTCAGAAATCTTCAGGGCTCCCTTCCTTTCCTCTGTTCAAATGTCACTCCTTCTTGATGACCTCCCATCCCATATCACATCATCCTGTTTAATTTTTTTTTTAAACTGGGGAAATTATAACCTCTCTGTGCCTCAGTTTCCTCATCTGTAAAATGAGTCCAATAATATTACCCACTTCACAGGGCAGCAGTGAGGAGTAAATGAGTTATACATATAGTAGGCATGTAATAAACACTAAATAATGTTAGCGATAACTATTATTGTTAATGTCTCCAAAATATGATCTTAATTTATTATTTACATGCTCGTTATTGGCATCCCACATATGAATGAAGGCAAGGAGACTTTTTTTCCTTCTTTCTCTGCTTTGAGAGGAAGTAGTTAAGCTCCCAGACTCTGGTATTGTGACTTCGTGGGATCAAATCCCAGCCATACCACGCTCTGTGCCTCAGTTTCCCCAACTGTAAAATGAAGACAATAATGGGGCTGCCTCATGGAGTTTTTGGTTTTGAAAGTTTTCATTCAGGGCCACCTGGGTGGCTCGGTCAGTTAAGCGTCTGCCTCTTGATTTCAGCTCAGGTCATGAGATCGAGCCCAAGTCAGTCTCCACGACCTGCTTGAGATTTTCTCTATCCCTCTGGCCCCCCAACCAACTCTCTCTCTTCAAAAGAAAAGAGAAAGTTTTCATTTATTTCTTTATTCAACAAACATTAACTGAGAACCTACTGCGTGTCCCCCCCCATCCCCCCGCACCGTGGTAGATGCTGGATGATAAAAGGACAAGTATATTTTCACTCTCTCACCTTGAAGAATTACTCTCCTAGTGAGACATGTTTGGAATGTGATGCATCAGAGCACATTATGAAAATCACAGAGGTAATGGGATGATCAGAGTCCTCTGGGGACATGGATGGTTAATGACCAAGTCTGCCCGGGAGGGTTGAGAAGTGATTTTATTCCCCCAGCTCTATTGAGATGTAAATGGCATATCACATTTCATAGGGTTTTAAAATTTAATTTAATTTTAAAGATTTTATTTATCTGAGAGAGAGAGAGTCTGTGTGTGCACAAGTGGGGGGAGGGGCAGAGGGAGAAGCAGGCTCCCCACTGAGCAGGGAGCCTGACACAGGACTCGATCCCAGGACCCCAAGATCATGACCTGAGCTGGTCAGGCACTTAACCGACTGAGCCACCCAGGTGCCCCTAATTTAATTTTAAAGTTTATTTATTTATTTATTTTTAAGTAAGCTCTGTACCCAGTGTGGGGTTCAAACTCAGGACCCAGAGACCAAGAGCTGCATGCTCTTCCGACTGAGCCAGCCAGGTGCCCCTCATACTTTTTGTTTGTTTGTTTGTTTTGTTTTTAAAGATACAAATGAGTTAATATAGGGCAGTGGTCCTGACCCATGGCAGGCATCGGGGTGCATGAGCCTACCCACTTTCTCCCTCAGCAGCATAACACTCACCGTCCACCTGGACCTCGGTCTTGGCCCTCATGGTCCAGTCAGGATTGATGGTGACAGCTACCTGGTAGGTGCCGCTGTCTGTGGGCTGGATGCGACACAGCAGCTTGGACCCACTGGGGAAGCCAACGATGTCACGTTGCCCCATGGCGCTGCCGTTCCTCTGGGGCCGCTGGAGGTCAGGGAAGTAGGTGAATAACATCGTGCCACCATTGGCCTCCTTCCCCAGGTACCAACTGAAGTCCTGAAAGTTGCCTGGGATGCCCTGGACGGACAGGTGGCCTCCTTCCCCAGGTACCAATTGAAGTCCTGAAAGTTGCCTGGGATGCCCTGGACGGACAGGAGAAGGTTCTGGTCCTTTTGAGGATGCTCTGGAATCTTCTGGATGTGGAGGGCAGCCCAGGAGCTTTGGGGGATCCAGAGGGCCAGGAATGAGGCTGTGGGGAGTTACAGGGGTGGCCTGAGGTCAGAAGCATTGGGCAGGGACAAAAGCATTTTCTTCCCTATATGTCCTCATCTGGGGACAAGGACTCTGACCGCTGTTCATTGGAAACAGGGCTGGGATTGATGAGTGATGTCTGCACTGGGTTCAGGAGTGGGAACCCAGATAGGAAAGCCACACATTTCTCATCCCATTAGTCCAGCGGATCTCGGGGCAGCCGAGATGATGTGTGGTCTGCCTCTAAACAGTTGGACTCTCTGAATTTATTCATTCATCCATCTAACCAGGACTTACAGACTTACATATTATTTATGCTACAGTACCAATTATATATGATATATCTAAAATTCCCTAGATTTCTAGGCACTTGGGATATAACAGGGAAACAAATACAGATAAATTCCTGTCCTCATGATGGTCTGGCCTTGTACCAGGCAGCCTGACCCTGACCTCAGTAAATTCCCGGGAATAGTTTTCCTTGGGGTTTGAATTTGCAGTAATAGGTGTGAACATTGTAGCAGTTTGATCATTATGTATGATATTGCAAATAAGACAAAAGAATAAAACACCCCTCCTCCAAAGAAACCCCACAAACAAACAACATTCTTATCTTCCTGGTCCTGATAGTCCAGAAAATTCCATAGGTAAAATTGGGTATGGGGCTGTGATTCTACGGCTCAAACCAGCATCCCCCCCATCTTACTCTAATAATTTCATCTTCCCTGGCAATCTTTCTCTTCTTCTGAGAGGAGACCTCAACCCCTGGGCTGAGTCCCACCTTCCCCCCTCAGCCCTGGGGTGCTCCCCCTTACCTGAGAGCAGGAGGCCCTTTGAGAAGTGGCACTGGGCCCTCTCGGGAATCTCCATCTTGGTGTCCCGTGGAGATGCCAAGGGGCCACTGTGGACACTGATGGGGCTGGAGGGCTGGGCCCTGGCTGTCGGAAGTAGGCCAGCTCAGTGGGGGTCTTGGGGGTGCCTTCTAGACATGGCCGAGGCCGGCCAAGCCCCAGCACCCCCTTTCCACAGGCTCCAGAGGCTTCACCTGTGCTCTCTGGGATGGGCGCAGACACCGGTTGAACCAGTTTTCCAGGGTGACTGGGGACCTTCCTGGGGCTTCCCTGGACTCCTCCCTTAATCCCCTCAACCTCTTCTTCCCACTCGTGTGACTGTCAGGAACATTAGCAGTAATCACAATGGGAGGGAGTCGTGGCAGTCTCTGCTTGAGCAATCCCCCTGGGCCAGGCAGGTCCCTGCAGAGAGGCCCAACACAACTGCTTCATCCAACATCCAACCACACATAACTGCGTCCATTTCACAGATGAGGAAACAGAGGCTCGAGGAAGGAGGCAAGTCTACCAGTAGGTGGAGATGGGACTTGACCTTTGGCTGGCTCACTCTAAAGCTCTTAGCACAGTTTTTCAAAAGCATCCACCATTCATTCATTCCAACAACACTCCCTACGCTCAACGCTGTGCTGGGTGGTGCTGCAGACACAGTGGTGATTGAGATGGTTCTTGCTTTGTCCTCAGTCCACAGCGGGGCTCACAGTTCTGTGTCTGTATTGCAGGGAGCAGACCGATCCCCAGGGCAATGATCCACAGTGATCAGCAGTGGGACGGAGGAGCCCAGGGGGCCGGGAGAGCCCAAAGGGGTGCCTCACTCAGCCTGAGGGGCAGGGAAGCCTTCCTGGAGGAAGACACATCTGAACAGAGACCTGGAGTGGGAGTAGCAATGAGACAGATGGTGGGGCGCAGGGGCGGGGGGTGAGGTTTGCCAAGCAACGTAAATAGCACATGCAAGGCTTGGAGGCTAAAAATCCTGGCTGAGGGGACACTGAGTAGGAGGGGGTGAGGCTGGGGAAGAAGGAGGGATTAATTGGAATTTTGAGCTCTGTTGGGACAGGGTCTAGGTGATGGAGGGTTCAGGGTTGTGCTAATACTATAGACAGTCACCTAAGGTGACTGAAATAGACCCTTAAATTAATTAAAATTCAGCACCTTCAAAATTAGTTTCTCGAGGGGCGCCTGGGTGGCTCAGTTGGTTAAGCGACTGCCTTCGGCTCAGGTCACAAACCTGGAGTCCCGGGATCGAGTCCCGCATCGGGCTCTCTGCTCAGCAGGGAGTCTGCTTCTCCCTCTGACCCTCCGCCCTCTCATGTGCTCTCTCTCTCTCTCTCATTCTGTCTCAAATAAATAAATAAAATCTTAAAAAAATAATAATAAAAAATAAAAAAATAAAAAATAAATAAATAAGGGGCGCCTGGGTGGCTCAGTTGGTTAAGCATCTGCCTTCGGCTCAGGTCATGATCCCAGGGTCCTGGGATCGAGTCCCGCATCGGGCTCCCTGCTCGGCAGGGAGTCTGCTTCTTCCTCTGACCCTCCGCCCTCTCATGTGCTCTCTCTTTCTTATTCTCTCTCTCAAATAAATAAAATCTTTAAAACCAACCAACAAACAAAATTAGTTTCTCGACCTGGTCACTTTCAAGTTAATCAATTATCCCATGTGGCTATCACATTTCATAGCGCAGCTACAGAACATTTCCTTCAGCATCACGGAAATCTCTGTTGGACAGCGCTTGTCTACGGATCTGAAGGGGGCAGCACCAGGGGAGGTTTCCGGGTCTCTGGGAAGAACGCTAGGTTGGGGTGTCATAACTCAGTAGCAGTTTGCCTGTGTATGTCACCAGATTGCCGGAGGTGATGGCATTTACCAGGGTCCCCAGGTTGGAGTGAGAGAGAAGTCTTGACTTTGATCCACCTTGGGCTGGGGTGACGTGGCCCAGGCGGGCTGAACAATTGCAGAGTCCAGCCCAGCCGTGTGGCGAGCTGGGGAGCCTCACTCTCAGCCTGCCTCTGCTACCACTTGGCTGTGGGATCTTGGTAGCAAATGACTTCACCTCTCCTCTGGAGAATGGGGACAAGCATCCGCACCTCACGGGGCTGCTGGGAGGGGTAAGGAGATGCTCATGCCCCAACAGCTGTCTCCTGGTGGTAGTGCTGACTTTGTCTTTGGACCTGAGCTACCTCCTGAATTCTCCCTGCCCCTCTGGGACCCTGCTCAAGGGAAGTGCATTTTCTCTGGAGGGGTTACTGATCCCCCACCTCCTGAAAAGTCCCTAATGTCTGTAAGGTTTTGTACGATGTTTACTGTCGTGTTCACAGGGATTTACCTTCAGTCCTTCTGGCTGCAGTTTGGAAATTTCCTCTATCTGCTTGAGAGAGAGAGAGATTTTTGCAAACCCAGCCATTGTTTCCAAGTGGAGCCGCCTAGGGGAGACAGTTCCAAGTTTGGGCTGCAACAAAATTGCCCAAACCAGCCTCATTCTGGTAGGAATTTGGTTTTGCAGCAGCAGAGGAGTTTAGGGGATCAGAGGGATTCTGATACATTATCACCCCTAACCCCCTGGAGCAAAGGCTCTGTAAGCAGTGCTAGGCAGCGTATAAAGCAAAGCCAGTTATTCTGAATTTTCCAGGTGCTGAAGCTTCTCTTCCAAAAGAAGAGAGTAAAATTCACCCACCTTCCAACTACCCAGAGAGAGTCACCGCTAATAAATACTAGAGGTCCAGACTTCGGTGCTCCGTTCGGCAGCCTTCCTCTGGGTTTTTCCCCAGCCCCAGAGGACAGGTCCTGATTGGTCCAAGCCTCCCTGGCAGTCTCCTCCTTTTGGCTAGGGATTGGTTGAGCAGTGGGCGATGCTGGCCAATGATAGCTGAGAGAAGGCTGCTGGGAAAGTTCACGCAGCACAAGGTGGTCTGTTTTTCCAGGTCTGGGTCTGGTTGCAATGGCTGGAATGCAGCAGCCATCTTGGCGCCAGCCTGAGGGTGATGCCAATATATGGCGGAAAACGGAACAAACAGCAGAGTAGCAGAGCTGAACTCCACACATGGTGCCTGGAATAGAAACAGACACTTTGGTTCCTTGTTTTGAATCCCAGCCTGGGGAGTGTCGGAGAGAGAGGGCGCTCTCTGCTCTTGGCGCCTGAAGCATCCTCACCATCACATTTTTATATACTGATGGAGATTCTCTCATTGGCTGGACTCGACCTAGGCTCCCATGCACTCTTCCTACGAAGCCTGAGTTTTGGACTTCTGTGTTCATGTCTGTTTTGCCCAGTTTTGGCAAGTATCCTCCTAAGTCAGTTTAATTGGACAGTTAACCCACCTTTCATAGCTGCTTGCTCTCCACGTCTGATCAGGTTCCTCATCCTCCACCCCCCACCCCCCACCCCCACTCTCCGGGTGATGTCTGATCACCCTGGCCTGCCTTCAGCAAGAATCTTGTCAGGTCAGGTTAGCCAGGATCCCCCTTATCCCTGATGTTACCTCTTAGTAAAGTCCCACCCGCTGCACCCCCATCCCCTGCTCCTTGGTTATAAAGTCCCACTTGCCCCTGCTGTGTTCAGAGCTGAGTCTAATCCCCTGCCAGTCCCCCACAAGATCCCATTGCTGTGATCCTATTGCAACAGCCCCTCCCCTTGAAGAAAGTCTGCCTTATTGTGCTTTAACGGGGGTCATTAAATAACTGTTTTCTTTAAAATTTAGGTTACAGGATGCCTGGGTGGCTCAGTTGGTTAAGCGGCTGCATTCAGCTCAGGTCATGATCCCAGGGTCCTGGGATCAAGTTCCCCATCATGCTCCTTGCTCAGCGGGGGCCTGCTTCTCCTTCTGTCTGTCACTCCCCTGCTTGTGCGCTCTCTTTAACAAATAAATAAATAAAATCTTTAAAAAAAGTTAAGATACTATTTTTTTTCTTTACAATTCACCCATCCTTCACTTCATGAATTTAATTGGTTCCTAAAAATTCTGCCCCTAAGAGCTGGGAAATGGAAACATTTTTTTTTCTATAAAAATTTAAAGTTTTTTTTAAATTGTGATAAAATTAACACATAAAATTGATCACTTTAACCGTTATATTTTATATTATATATATTATATTATATTATTATTATATTTTTTAGTTTTAGAGAGAGGGGAAGAGCAGAGGGGCAGGGAGAGAATCTCAAGCAGACTCCCCACTGAGCATGGGGCCCCACATGGGGCTCGATCTCACGACCCTGAGATCATGATCTGAGCCAAAATCAAGAGTCAGATGCTTAACCGACTGAGCCACCTAGGCACCCCTCATTTTAACCATTTTATTTTTTTAAAGATTTTATTTATTTATTTGACAGAGACAGTGAGAGAGGGAACACAAGCAGGGGGAGTGGGAGAAGGAGAAGCAGGCTTCCCGTAGAGCACGGAGCACAATACAGGGCTCGATCCCAGGACCCTGGGATCATGACCTGAGCTGAAGGCAGACGCTTAACGACTGAGCCACCCAGGCGCCCCGGGAACAGAGACTTCTACAGGGACAAGTTGTTAGTATCTATTGCAACAACAGGGGCACATGCTCTTTGACTAGCAATTTCACCTCCAGGGGTAGAGGGGCAGAAATACTACAAACACCTGTCCAATAAGGGGTTGGTTGAAAAAGTCCTGGATGTCCCCCTGTGGAGTACTTACTATGTGGCTTAAAATTTTTTAAAAAATATTTTATTTATTTGACAGTGAGAGAGAGAGTGAGAGCGAGCAAGTGTGCACCCATAAGCAGGGGGAATAGGAGAGGGAGAAGCAGGCTCCCTGTTTAGCAGGGAGCCCGATGTGGGACTCGATCCCAGGACCCTGGAATCATGACCTGAGCCGAAGGCAGCTGCCTAACCGACTGAGCCACCCAGGTGTCCAACTATGTGGCTTAAAAAAAAGATTTTATTTATTTGGGAGAGAGAGAGCACAAGTGGAGGGGGGAGGGGCAGAGGGAGAAGAAAACTCCTCAATGAGCAGGGGCCCTGATGCAGGACTCGATCCCAGGATCCTGGGATCATGACCTGAGCTGAAGGCAGACACTTAACCGACTGAGCCACCCAGGCACCCCACTATGTGGCTTTTTGTAAAAAGACAGAAGACACTCTCTCAGAATTTCCAGAAACCCTAGTAATAAAAGTAAGGTGCAGAACGGTGTGTCAGATGTTACCTAGTATGGAAAAAAGAATATATATTTGTTCTCTGTGCAATAACCTCACCTGACAAGTAATGCCATGGTTATCCTGGTGGGCGTGGTAGATAAGATATGTTCACTTATATGGCGAAAGGACTTTGCAGGTGTGATTAAGTTCAGGACCTTGAGATGGGGAGCTTATTCTGGATGACCCGAGTGGGCCCGGTGTAATCACAGGGTTCTTTAAAGGGAAGAGGGAGGCAAGGACGTCAGAGGAGGAAGGAGGGAGGAGGGAGCAGGAGGAGGAAAGGCACGTGATGGGCTGTATGCTAAGGAATGCTGGCAGCACCTCTAGAAGCTGGAAAGGCAGGGAACGGATTCTCGCCCGGAGCCTCCAGAGGAACCAGCCCTGCTGACACCTTGATTTTAGCCCAGTAAGACTCTGGACATTTTTTTTTTTTAAAGATTTTATTTATTTATTTGAGAGAGAGAGAATGAGAGAGAGCAAGCACATGAGAATGGGGAGGGTCAGAGGGAGAAGCAGACTCCCTGCCGAGCAGGGAGCCGGATGTGGGACTCGATCCCGGGACTCCAGGATCACGACCTGAGCCGAAGGCAGTCGCTTAACCAACTGAGCCACCCAGGCGCCCAAGACTCTGGACTTCTGACCTCCAGAGCTGTAAGAGAAGAATTTTGTGTCTGAAGCCACTAAGCTTGTGGTGACATAACTCCCCCTCTAAAATGTACTATTCGGGGGGTGCGTGGGTGGCTTAGTTGGTTGGATGTCTGCTTTCGGCTCAGGTCCTGATCCCACGGTCTGAGATCGAGTCCCGCATCGGGTTCTCTGCTCAGCAGGGAGCCTGCTTCTCCCTCTCCCACTCCCTGCTGTTCCCCCTGCTTGTGCGCTGTCAAATAAATAAATAAATAAGATCTTTAAAAAAATAAGATGTATTTTTGGTGGTTTTTGGTATGTTACATTATTTTTAAAAATTGTGGGAAAATAGAGATGACAAAAATTGGCCATTTCCGGCATTTTTAAGTGTACAGTTTTGTGGCCTTAATCACATTCACAGGGTTGTGCAAAACTGGATATCCGTAAGCAAAAGAATGAAGCTGGACTCTCACCTTATTCTCTATGCGCAAATTAACTCAAAGTGGATCCCTGATGCTTTTTATAACTTTGGATTTGGGGATGTTTATATACGACCTAGTTAAAAATATTAAGAGAGAAATAAGATGAGCTCTCCCCAGGGCATCTGAGAAACCTGGGGGCTCATGTCCCTGGGGTCTTCTTTTGCCTTTTTCTAAGTGGGCTCCGTGCCCAGTGTGGGGCTTGAACTTATGACCCTGAGATCAAGACCTGAGCTGAGATCAAGACTTAGTCACTTAACTGGCTGAGCCACCCAGGCACCCCCCCCCCTGCCCGATTCACGTTCTTGCTCCCACACCTCTGGTTCTGTCCCACATGCTGGAAATCCACACAAAACTCAGCCCCTCCCCAATTCCTGCAAAAGTCCTCCCTTGCACACAGCCACTCAAGGTGTAATAAATTAAGTTTAATAAAGTATTTGTGGCTGGGGATGGACAAGGGTTTATGTAGCAGCATCTCCCTGACACTGTGGAGCCTGATGGGCCTTGCCACACCCTTGCCCCTCACTCCTCCCATTCTTCTCTGTTCACACTCTCCCTTCTGTCCAGAACAGATCCCAAGGACTTGTTTTCTCTTGCACAGCAGCTCATGCCTCATGCTCTAGTTTAGCATCCTGGCCCACGGTCTTATTTCCTGCCAAGTACTTCACCAACAGATGGGTCTTGCTGTAAGAGGAATTCTGGTGCCTGATCCTGAGATCAGAGTCTGTTATAAAGGAAACGGGTCCGTTGCATCTGAGCAGCTCTGCTTCCGGAACCTTAGGCTGTATCCTCCCTGGTCTGAAGGCCGTCCATTGTCTTGCACAGCTGTGGCTTCTGCTCCTCCAGGACCTCTTCCTCCTTGTTTTTGACACTTTGCTTTCCTTGGTGGGTTACTGGCTCCCATTCTCCGGGGTCCCGCCAAGCCCAGCACGCTGGCTACAGATGCTCTTCTGGGACCTGAGTCTTGGCAGAAGGTGCCAGGACCTCACATCCTTCAAGTTCATGTCCACCATTTTTCCTGCTCCTTGAACAGCCCTGAGCAGCTGAGCTCCAGCCTCGGGTTCTCTTCTGGACAAGGGTCAGTGGCTCTTTCTTGTAACCACAGGGATGCCACGGATACATAGATTTAGAAGCTCAAGGCTAGAAAATCAAATTCTTACAAAAATTTTCTGGCAGTTGGAATAGTCTGTGGGGTCCCACCTGGAAACCAAGGCTCAGGTGAGCGTCTCTGGTTAGCGAGACTCTGTGTGCTGTCACACATCATTGCTGGGAGAAATCAGCACTGTCTGTGTAAACTGATAGCTGGTGGCGGGACTCTCCCGGATGGTGCCCCATGTGGCTTTTCACAGGTTAAGGCTTTTCACCTTAACCCCATCTGTTCATTGTAATAAACCGTAACCGTGAGCACAACGGCTTTCCTGAGTGCTGCGATTCCTTCCAGCGCATGACTGCACCCGAGAGGGGTCATGCGGGCACTTGAACTTGCACCTGCCACTGCAATGCAGGGCGGAGGGGACATTCTTGAGGTCTGGCATGAGAAGGGTGGCCAGTCTCTTTGGAGGGAGACTTCGTCCCCTGGGGCCAGGGGCCAGCTGCGAGGTCCAAGTCCGCCCCAGCCACAGTGTCTCTCTCCAACAGTCCTGACGCTGTCACCTTGTGCTCTCTGTCGGTGGATCCTGGGTAGACCTGGCATTGACGTCCACAGCCGTATAGGAGGCATACTAGAAGGCAGATATTCAGACGTTAGCCTCAGGGCCCTTCCAAACAGAATCTGCCCACTGGAGCCCAGCGTGCAGGCCTGTCCCCTCCCCTCTCCCTGGAAGTCAGGGCAGCGCCTCCTCAGTTGATCTTAGCCAAAAGGCCAAGAAGTGATTGGGGCAGCATTTCTTAAGGTGTGGTCATGAGTGGGGAGGGGGAGGGGCACCTATGGAAATGCAGATCCCCAGGCCCCAGCACAGACCCACCAGACCAGATGCTCACGGGGCAGGGCCTGGGAACCTGCATTTTTTAAGCAAACTTTTCAGGGGAGTCTGCCCAGCAGGAAAGGTTGGGAAGTACGGCTCGAGGCATCGGGAGAAAAGATCCGGGACCTGGCTCCTGATACCATGCTGGCTTTTGACTAAGCAATGCAGGTGCCCAGAGATGACTGTCCCCTCCTTGGGAATGTCCATGCAATTAGTCTGGGGTTCGTGCAGACCCCCACACCCTCCTCAGCCCCACCACCACACTTACGCCATTAGCAGAAGAGCTGTGTTGGTCCCGACCTAGGGAAAGAGGAGGAGAAGTTGTCAGGAAGGAATGACAATGCTAGACAGCATGGCGAGAGGACACATGTGGGTGGCAGAGCCCCTTGAATTCTCAGTCCCAGTTCTGCTATTGACATGGGGGAGCCACTCTCCACAGTGGTTATTTGTAAAACAGGACTGGGGTATGTGCCTCACCCAGCTATGCATGCAGTTATCAAGTATAAATGAATATTTATTTATTCAGCATGGGTTCTGGAACCTGATAGAAGGTTTCAAATCCCAGCTCTGTCCTTGAGGAGCTGTGTGACCTCGGGCAATTGACACTTTGTGCCTCAGTTTCCTCAACCATCAAACAGGGATTTATTCAGCAAATAGGAAATGTCTACTTTGCGCCAGGTGCATTCTAGGTGCTGGAGATGTAGCTGCGAGCAAAACAGCCCCGAATCCCTGTTCTCACGGAGCTCCTATTAACCATGGTGATCATACTGGAGGCAACAGGAATCTGAGCCTACATGCACCTAGTGCGTGGCTTACGATGTGCCAAATGCTGCGCTAACTGCTTCACATGCACGATCAGGGATGCTTACTCCCATTTCACAGAGGAGGAAACTGAGTCAAAGAGGTTAGGTCATTTGCCCTTGATGACAAAATAAAGCAGTAGAATGCGGGCCCAGACACAGGCAGTCTGGCTCCAGAGCTGCCACGCTTGGCACTTCCTCAAGTGGTAGGCGGGGCTGGGGACATAGCTGTGACCATGACAGTTTTAGCTCTGTCCTCCTGGGGATCACAGTTCACGGGAGAGCCAGATGAGCCCCCACACAGTGGCATGTCCCAGAGTGGGCAAGGGCTGGGGCTGGGAAGCCCAGAGCAGGTGCTTGGCTCACTCTGGGAAATTGGGGAGGGCTTCCTGGAGGAGGCGGCCTCCAGCTGGGACGTGAGGAGGCAGTTTGGTTTAGTGGCTGAGGGAACGAGCTTTGTAGTCCAGAACTGCCCTCCCACTGGCAGACCTCCTCTCTCCAGGCAAACATTTCCTCATCTATACAGCGGGGCTCGGCGCTCGGCACGCAGAAAGTCCTCTGCAAAACGTAGCTCTTCAGCAGCTCTTCTTATGAAGCCAAAGGGCTTCACCAGAAGGAGCCGTGGGGAGAGTGGTCCAGGCAGGGGAACCGCCTGTGCAGAGCCCTTCAGTCAAGAGCATCAGGCCCTTAAGAGCTGGGATCAGGGCGCCAGCTGCGGCCCCTCCTCCCTAAACATTTGTAAAAGGAATCAACGATCCAATGAACAGGAGTCTCTGAACTTGGTGTACTCCTGTGTCAGATGGGGGAAGCTCACGGTACTGAGGATTCAGCGGGGGGCTGCCGTACTCGGGGCTGAGTCTAGATCATAGTAGGTGGCCAAGCATGGCGGCTGTGGTGACGCTCATTCACAGCCGACAGGCAGGAGATATGCCAAAGAGGAGGGACTCACGGGGGCGTCGAAATAGCCGGAAATAAATCAGGAACCCCAGCAGGGCCAGACCGACCACGACTCCCACAGTCAGGATAATGATGTTCTCGACAGACAAGCCTTGTTGTAGCGTCTGGTTGGGAGGTTCTTCTGGAAGAGAAGAAGGAAGCAGGGTTAGGTTCAGAGGCTCCTGGGGTCTTCACCTGCCCCCAAAACATGACTCCTTATCCTTTAAGGAAGTTACCGCTCGGCCTCTCCTGGTCACGGTTCAGGAGGACTTGACTCCACCCTCTGGTTCCTAGGATGGGACTTTGACCCAGGCCTGGCCGATCGGAGCATTCTATTCTCCTTGGCTGTTGTGATAGATTCACGGGAGTGCTGGGACCCCAGCTAAGCCAATGACACTCAGCCCTGGGACTTTGGCTAGAGCTAATGAAAGTGGTGTATTCTTTCCCCTGGGATTACTAAACTGGTAAGATGGGAGGCTGTAACTGCCGAGGGACATCTCACCTCCCTGAGAACACAGAGAAAAGCAGAGACAAGAGATGGAAAGGAAAGTTCCTGGGTTTCATGGCTGGAGCATCTGGATCCAACCCTACCTGAAGGTGCATTTTCAATAAAGTCCTGTTTTTTGCTTAGATCATTTTGAGTTGTGCTTCTATCATTTGCAGTTGATAGAGAGTCCTGCCTCAGATGCTTGGAAAGGCCTTTCTGAGTCCCTGGGGACAAGCCTCACACAGCTACCCAAGCCTGGGTTTGCAGAGGGGGTGTATCCAGGGGGCTGTACAATAGTTCTAATGGTATAGATGGTGAGTTAACAGAGAGTAGAGCTGGTCTTTTCATGGTCCTTCCACTGGTCCTTTCATGAGGGGGGTTAGGGGAAGGATGGGAATCAGAAAGCATTCTTGTGTCTGAGGACTCCCTTAATCAGGAACCACCTCCTAACTCCTCCCTCAGAGGGAATCCTGCTGTGACCTCCTCCTTCGGTCCCTCTATTCTCGCCACCCAAAGGGCTCCTCACCTCTGACCAGGATGGTCAGTTCTGCCTGGCCAGTCCCTAGGGCGTTGGTGACACGGCAGATGAATGTCGTGTTGATGGACTCGTCCACGGTCTGGATCAGGAGCCGAGAGCCCTGGGCCACAGCAGAGGGTGGCAGGGGCCCCTTGGTCCTGGGAGAGACAGATGGGGGAGGAAGCGGCAGGTGTGAACTCTCACTGTACACTCACGCCATCTCCGATCTCAGCTGAGAGCAACCCTGGAATTTCCCGACTCTTCCTCTCATACCCACATCCCACTTATCAGCAGGTGCCATCCACCCCAACTCCAAAACCTCTCCAGACTCTGACTGCTCTGCAAGGCCTCCCTGGCCACCACCCCGGGCTGATCCCCCTGCTCCTGGGCCTCCGTGGCCACCTTCTCACAGGGCTCCCTGCCTCCACGCCACCCCACAGCCCCCTCTGTTCCCGCATGCAGCGGCTGGAGAGATCTTGTTAGAACTAACTTGTTCACATCCCTTCACTGTTCAGAGCCCTCCCGTGGCTCCCGCCTCACTCAGCGTAAACCCAAAGTGCTTACGCAGCCACAGACCCCGTGCGCTGGCTGCAGATACCACCAACCACAGTCTATGACTCTCCCCTCTCCTCTGTGTCCACGGTGGCCTCCTTGTTGATCTTCGAACACTCCAGTTAGGCTCCCACCTCAGGGTCTCTGCACTTGCTGTTCCCTCTGCCTGGAATGCTCTTCCCCTGGGTACGCACCCAGCTCATCCTCCCTTCCTTCAGGCCTCTGCTCAGATGTTACCTTAGCGACACCTTTCTTGGCCACCCGATTTTAACTGCAATGCGCCCCCACCCTCTGCTTTACCTCTCCCGCAGCCTTTATCCCTTTATCCCCATCTGACGCACCATGGACTTCACAGCGTTGTTTTGTTTCTTGTTTCCCTCTCCCACTAGAGTGGAAGCACCAGGAGGGGAGGGAACTTGGTCTGTTTTATTTACCGGGGCACGTTGGCCCGTGCGATCTGGCACACAGCACACAGTCAAAAACGCTTCGGTTTAGTGGACAGAGAAGACGCAAGCATGGGATTCTGGGCGTCCTGCAGAGCCGGCCTGGAAACCCAGCCCCGTGGCGCACGAGCCTGGATCACGGTGCTTTGAGGCAGGACAAGGAGAGGCGTCTGCCAACGCCACTGGAAAACCTTTGACCGTGACTCCTTTGACTGACTGTAGAGACACGGCTGTGGCTATCCACAGAGGTGGCCGGTGGGGGATGGGCGCCACCGTGCCATCTGCATGGTTGCAAGTGGGGACGAGCGAGCCCCGTATCCCACGTCCGGGGTTAGTTAAGTAACTGATGGCATGCACATCGGATGGAATGGGATCCCAGCAGCACCAAAAAGGGGGCTGTGGGGACTCTGACGTGCATAACAGGTAGAAGACAGATGGATGGGGAGAGGGACAGACTGATGGATGCGACTGGGCAAATCCAGTAAAAGGTGAGCAGGAGAATCCATGGGGTGGGTTCTTGAGTGCTCGCTGGGAAAGTCTTACATCCTTTCTGTACGTCTACGGATTCACCTGACGAACTATTGGGGGAAATGGGGGTGGGGACCTACGTGCCGTGATGCGGGAAGGCGATCCTGAGACCAAGGCAAAGTTTCAAAACGGTGCCTACGGCAGTTTTTGTTGAGAAGCGTAGAGAATAAAAGGTGGGAGGGGTATATAACAAAGGGTAACGGTGGGTATTTTTGTCTTATTTTCTTCTTTTTGCTTATAACTGGATTGTCTTAAGTTTCTACAATGGCCACAAGTTATTTTGTAATAAGAACAAAAGCCTGATACGAATTACGTAAAACAATCAATCCCTTTGCTTTTTTCTTTCCCCACTCTTCAGCCTAGTCTTGCTATGAATTTGAGGAAATCTGAGTGCTCTGCGCCTCAGCTTCCTCATCTAGAGAATGGGGACAGCACCTGCTCCGTCAGAAGTGATTGAGTGGGTTACATGAGGTGACCGAGGAGGTGGAGGTGGCACAGCTCAGAGGTTAAGAGGATCAATTTGGAGTCACTTGGGTGCCCTTGTGGCAGTGGGACCCGTGCAGAGCGGTCCCTACTGGGGCCCAACTTATCTTCGACCCCAGGCACGGTGATGGTGCTGCCTGTGCCCGGAGTGTGGGGGTCACACGGGATGAGGTGACCACCGACCCGCACACAGCAGACAACCGAAAAGAGCAGGTGTGACGGTGAACCTGAACTAAACCTCCTCATAAACTGTGCATACAAGACAGAAATTTTACTGGGGCCTAACGTCGACTTCTCTCTTTTCACTTTCTTGTACCTGTCTCCTCCCTCAGACCCAAGAGTCTGGGCCCCCAGCCCCTCCTCCCTCAGACCTGGGAGTCCAGGACCACCCAGGACTCACGTGCTCCAGTCATAGCCCGTGGGCTCTGGTTTGCTGCGAACGTCACAGCTCAGGGTGGCCTTGCTGCGGCCGAGGTACCAGTTGTCATCGTAGCCGGAAATGGAGACCTCAGGGGGGTCTGGAGGAAACAGACACACAGGCTCAGAGACAGGGACCCTTCACAGGGGCCTGAAGATACGTGGGATCATGTCGTGATGAGAAAAGGCCTCAGTGGGTTTTCAGGAACAGCCCAAGACAGAGAGGCCCGTGAGGAGTCTGGGGCAATGGAGTCCCCCAGAGAACAGGCCAGAAGTCCTCAGCATGGTGGGAGGTAGCAGGGTGCTGAGAAGGCTTCTGGGGACCTGTTTCTCTCTAGTCATTTTTCTGGGTAGCCAGGTCCTGGCATGCCATGGGTGTCCTCTTAGAAAAGGCCTTTTAGACACCCATAACACACAGGAGCATATTCAAGGCTCTGACGAGTCCTGCTGGGAAGAACCCTGGATGGCCCTGCTTCAGCTGCTGTCGATCCATCCCAAATGTGATCGACAGGGAAGACTTTCCAAGGTCCTCACGGGGAAGGCCAATGAGACAGAGTGTTTTTTTTACGGAGAGGAGCCAGTGTTGATCCCCTCCTCCCTTAGACCCAGTGGCAACGTTGAGGGTGTCCAGGGTAGACAGTGCCGGAGGGAATCAGTGTAGCAACTGCCCAGGAGGCAATATTCAGACACCCAGTGTAGACGATGGTGAGGCAATGTAGCAAATGGACAAGGGAGTTGTAGACAATGCAGGAAACAGCATAGCGATGTGGGTAAGGCCAGTGTAGACAGCTGCCTAGGGAAGCAGGTGGAGGCAGTGTGTGTAGGCCATGTTCAAGGGAGCCGGGAGAGACAGTGTGGGGTGTCAGTGTAGACAGAGGCCAGGAGGGCCAGGGGAGACAAGCCGGGCTACAGCATTGACTGTGGCCTCAGAAGCTGGTACAGACAATGAAGGACAGTATTTGTGGTCCAAGGGGGCCCCATGTAGACAATGTGGGGGTGGGGGTGGGGACAGTCGGGGAGCGGTCCTCATCCTTGCTCACATTTGGGTGCACTCACAAGGCATGGCGAGAGTCACGCTCAGAAGGACGGGCTCCTTGAAGCTCTCATGTTCCACTGTGCAGATGACAGTCTTGCCATCTGTCTGGCTTGAGGGAGTTAGGGTCAAGAGGCTGATGACGGTGAACGTGCCGGGCAGGTGTCCTGGCACCTGGCTCTCATTGGCCTGCCCATCCAGGTGTGACCAGGAGATCCGGGCGGGCGGGCGACCTTCACTGGAGACGCAGCGGGCCACAGGCACAGGATCTGGGCTGAGCGGGCTGAGCGGGACCTCCTGGGTCTCAGCCTTGTTCTCCGGCTGGGCTGTGGACAGGAGCAAAAGGGACCGGTCAGTCCCCGCCTGCAGTCTGTCAACAAACAGCGCAGCAGCAGAACGGGGCAGCCCGGAGGGCCGGGTTCAAATCCCAGCTCTGTCCCTGAGCCGTTGGGTGGCTTTGGGCACGTCCGTGCTCCGTTTCTTTGTCTGTCAATGGGAGATAATGATAGGATCCCAGGCAATGAGAATAGGCAGCTAAAGCTCCTAAAATGGTACTTGGAGCATAAGAAGTGCTCAGTAAATGCTATTATTATTATTGGGAATTGAATACATTGCCTGGCTGGAGGATGGGCAATGCCGGGGACCCAGCAATGCCCGAGGCAGCCCCAGCCCTGCCGTCAGAGGGTATACAGTCCAAGGGGAAGACAGATTTCCCCAGAAAGTGGCAACCCAGAGCGGGCAAGGCTGGGATGGGGGAGCCCAGAAGGGGTGTCCCAGTGTTGGGGGAGTGATGAAGGAGGGCTTCATGGACGAGAGGAGGTCTGAGCAGTGCTCTGGAAGTTGAGAAGGGGAGGCAGGCTTGAGGTCACACAGTTCTTTGGGACAGAGCTGGGCTTTCACACAAGGTCTGACTCCAAACCCATCATGTGACCATCTCTTCTTCATTCTTCTGGTGATTCCCAAACCTGGGGCTCCGCTTGGTTCCTTCCTCATTATTACTTGTTAGTGTAGTGTCATTATGGACTGGAGATTTCTCTTAAATTTGACTCACTGGTTGTGGGGGTTTTTTTTTGGGGGGGGGTAAAATCCTGGTAGTTTTAATTTTACATAAAATTTCCAAAACAATGATTACACAGTATAATAGGCATCTGCAATGAATAGGTTCTTCATGGAAATTTTAAGTTAAAATCAGCTTCTAAATTTAAATTAGTCAATCTCTGGCTAATGAAGAGAAAAAGAAATCACAGGTGCTGGGAATAATCTAGTAGGTTATCTCGTTTTCCACATCTGTTAAAGCAAATTCACTTGATCACTTGGGCTTAAGGTCAATTTATCTTGCTTTTCCTGACTTGTACTTCACTCGGCACGTCTGATGGATTTCACAGCTGAACTCAGTATTAAAACTACAGCCAAACGCGCTTTTCAACACATTATTTTATAATTTGCAAAACCCCATTCAATTTTATTCACAGTGTACCAGCGAGGAGGCAGCAGAGAACTTGACTCTCTGGGGTAGATGCTCCCTCCCAGCCCTGCCTAACTGATGAATATTTTAAAAGGCATGGCATAAAATCTCAGCTTTCCCTTTCTTTGGGTCTCATCATCTTTCACAAAAATAAAAGACATAGGCAAGGGCGCCTGGGTGGCTCAGTTGGTTAAGCGACTGCCTTCGGCTCAGGTCATGATCCTGGAGTCCCGGGATCGAGTCCCGCATCGGGCTCCCTGCTCAGCGGGAAGTCCGCTTCTCCCTCTGACCCTCCCCCCTCTCATGTGCTCTCTCTCTCCTCTCATCCTCTCTCTCAAATAAATAAATAAAATCTTTAAAAAAAAAAAAGACATAGGCAAGGCTTAAGGACTGGCTGCCATTCAACACCTTTCTTCCTAATTAATGTACAGTAGAGGAGGGTTGGTCCAGGTCTATCTATGTTGGCAAGGAATTGGGGAGGGATTCATTCCAGACATGAAAAGCTGTGTTTGCAGCTTCTTCTGATTCACCTAAGGGATCATGGTAGATGCTCCAGAATGTGGCCTACAGTCCAAGGGACGCTCTCACAAAGTAAGGAGGTAGATTAATTTTTTTTCGTCTGCTGCTCCATATTTCCCAGTTGTTCCTAAGATACCCGGAATGCTGACATTCTGAGCCCCACCAACATCTCCTATCATGATGGTCTCCTCAGGTTCACGATGCCTCCAAAAGGATGTTTGCTCTGGTTCTCCCGCTCTGGTGGTCTCGGTGTCTGTGGCCTACTCTAAAGCAGTCAGGAACGGTCCAGGCCCCAGGGCTAGACCCTCTCTGCTCTTGTACTACCTGGCTGGGTAGATTGTTATCAGAGGCGCCCCGTCCGGGGGTAACCAGAATGCTCGATTCAGATTTTGATAATGAAATTGTTCTGGTGCCAATCCTCTGGCCACAGCGTTAGGATGACTTGTTCATATTCCTTTGAAATCAGGTAGCGTCTGACCATCTCCTAGTAGCATGGGCCCAACCTGTTTCTGCTCTACTAAAATTTTTTTTTTTTAAAGATTTTATTTATTTATTTGAGAGAGAGAGAATGAGAGACAGAGAGCATGAGAGGGAGGAGGGTCAGAGGGAGAAGCAGACTCCCTGCCGAGCAGGGAGCCCGATGCGGGACTCGATCCTGTGACTCCAGGATCATGACCTGAGCTGAAGGCAGTCGCTTAACCAACTGAGCCACCCAGGTGCCCTTTTTTTTTTTTTTTTTTTGAGAGAGAGAGAATGGGCATGAGTGAGGGCTTGAGCAGGGATGGGGCAGGGGCTGGGGGAAAGAGAGAATCCCAAGCAGGTTCCATGCCCAGCATGGAGCCCGATGCTGGGCTCAATCTCACGACCCTGAGAGCATGACCTGAGCCAAAATAGAGAGTCGGTCGCTCCAGCAACTAAGCCACCCAGGTGCCCCTCTGCTCTACTAAATTTCTGGCGGCAGCCAGAGAAGAGGATATCTCAGCTGCAGAGATCTCAAACTGCAATTTTTTCCACCTTTCCAATTGGTCTTGCTTGCTCTCTTGGGTGGTCCTGGTCACACATCTAACCACGACGGAAGTACCATGTAACCTTTCAAGAGCCCCCCCCCACCTGGGACAGCTGCACCTTCAGTGTGAAGTGGGCCACTGAGAGCCACCAAGACAGCTTTGAAGCCGTGGTGAGCTGCCATCCTTCATTCCCCTGCTCTGTCCTCCGCAGACGCCCCACTAACAGGAAAGTCAGCACAGCCTCCTCCAATCCAGCCCAGGGCGCCCGTGAGGCTAGATGCCGGGAGCTGGTCCCCCCGGGGCCAGTCACTGGTTCTGTGTTACTCTCATCCCGAAGCCCTGAAGTCCCAGATTTGCAGAAATGACAAGTGCTGCCTCTGGCTGGGTGCTGTGGGCACCATTCCAAGCATTTCACAGGGGAGTCATTCCTGTAAGGGCCTGGATCAGTTCTGGCACGCACTCGAACGGTGAGTCAACTCTTACTAATCCTCAGAGGGATCTCCACTTCACAGAGACTTAATTTCAAAGGGGAAATGTTCTTCTCAGGAACATGAACCATGCGTCCATGACAATGCCTGGGAGGGCATTTGGGCCCCCGCTGGGGAAAGCCTCCTCTGCTGGGTGTCAAAATCAGCCTCCTTCCCGTCTGTGTATTTCAACTCTCCCTTCCTCACCAAAGGGAGTAACAATGATTGACAGCCATCAGGAGCTCACAGGGGCCCCTGTTCTAAGGTTCAGCTGCATAAACTCCCGAGACCCTCGGGATAGCTTTCTGAGGGCAGCACTCGTGTTACTAACCATATTTTACAGGCGAGGAAGGGAGAATCTGAGATGAAAGCATTTGCCAAGCTGGTGGTAGCCACCTGGGAGGCAAACCCTGGCCTCCGTCCGTGCTTTCTAGGCCCCGGGGAGGATTCTCCCTGCCCCGCCCCCGCCCCCGCCCCATGCTCTGCCCTCAGTCTGCAAGATCTTTTTTTTTTTTTTTTTTAAAGATTTTATTTATTTGAGACAGAGAGAATGAGAGACAGAGAGCATGAGAGGGAGGAGGGTCAGAGGGAGAAGCAGACTCCCTGCCGAGCAGGGAGCCCGATGCGGGACTCGATCCCGGGACTCCAGGATCATGACCTGAGCCGAAGGCAGTCGCTTAACCAACTGAGCCACCCAGGCGCCCCAGTCTGCAAGATCTTAACCTTACTCTCCAGGATCCCAACTCTCTTCCTAGCCTCCAGCCCCTTCCGCCGCTATCTTTGCCCCATCTCCTCCTTTTGTCCCCACAGAATCTCCCCGCTCCATCCCTGCGCTTCCTCCTCCCCCAGCGCCCCCCCCCCCCCCCCAGCTCTCTTCTGTCCCCACTCCTCTGCTCACCGAGCACGCGGAGCCAGGTGCGGGCGCTCCTGCTGCCCTCGGGGAACATGGCGAAGCGGCAGGTGTAGTTGGCTTCATCGTCGGCGCGCAAGCCCCGCAGGGCCAGCGACCCGTCCCGCAGCTCCTTGCCCGGCCTGGCGGCCACAAACTCCAACCGGCCGGGCTCGGGGAAGCTGGGGCCCTGTGTGGGGTGGAAGACCGCCACGTTGAGGTCGTCCCCCGCCGCATCCCGCCGTGTCCACGTCACCTGCGTCACGCGCACCTCGTGCTCCAGCGGCTGCAGTTTGCAGGGCAGCTCGACCGTGTCGCCCAGGAGGCCGCGCATCTGCGCCGGTGCCACCACGCCGACCGTGCCGGGCCCTGCGGGGAAACGCGGGGCGGGTCAGACCCGGGCGTCCGCGGGTCTGGATGCCGAGGGGCGCCGAGGGGCGCCCGGGAGGCCCTTCCGGGGCTGGACCGGGGCTGCTGCTACCCGTCCGCGTCCGCGCAGCTTGGCTGCGCTGTGATTACCGTATTTCCCCATTGCTGCTTTAAATTGTGGGCAATACTGTGGTGAAAAACTTGAATCTGCCATTTAAACCATTTCAAAGTGCACAGTTCCGTGGCATTACGTTGTGTATGTAAGTATCACCACTATCTAGTTCCAGAACGTTTTCATCAGCCCAGTGTCACCAATACCACTGTTAGAGCACCTCCGACTGAGGGGTGGGAAAAGGGGCAGAAATTCTAAGCCTTAGGATCCATGAACTATGGTATGATGATGATGATGATGCATGGACCCTGATTGGGAGAAGGTTTGTAGGGGATCCTGGCACAAGAAGCGAGGCGATTATAACTCAAGGATTTTGGATCCCTTCCGACCTCTGCTGTGAGGCTTCAGGCAGGTTACTTAACCTCTCCGATTCTTTTTCCTAGTTTGTAACGCGGGACTGATAACAGTTAACACAGGCTGTTCTGAGTGCTTCACACATTTCCCAGCATTTAGTCCTTAAACAGCTCCTTGAAGCAAGTACTACCATCAGCTCCACTTTATAGATGGGGAGACCAAGGCGGAGGGTTGTTTGCCGGTTGTTTGCTCCAGGTCACAGAGAGGGTAAATGGCAGAAGAGGGATTTGAACCCTGCGGTCTGCACTCAGGAGTCCTGACCTCTAACCCACCAGGCTCCATATTAAAATCTTTCAGCCTCAGGCCTCAGCACATAGTAGGTCCTCAATATGTCCTGGCTCTTACTGCTATAAATAAACACAATGCTATCCATTCTTATTATTAATAATAAAGATAGTGGAGAAGGTGGGAAGGAGGTAAGTTCTTTGAACCCCGGTACTGCTACTCAGCAGCTTGAGTCTGGGTGTAGGTGGTTTCACTCCCCTGAGTCTCAGCTTTGCCATCTGTAAACTGCGGGTGGTTACAGCATAATAGGGTTGCTGGGTGGACCAGGCAATGAAATCTACGTAGAGGATTAGCGTGTGCCAATGACTCTGTCAAGGTGAATATTATTGTGTTATGCGGAAGAGGAAGCTGGGAGGTAACGGGCAGGGGTGCTAGGAGCGTGCTGTGTGGAGGAGGCAGGGTTTGGACACAGGCAATCGGGGAGTGGTGAGCATGCTAGCGTGGGTCTGAATGCTCACTCTGCCACTGATGTGCTGCGTGGCCCTAGGCATGTGGGGCTCCTTCTCTGGTGCTTTCATCCACCAGATGGCAGGTCTCCTCCCTGGCAAGGTTGCCATGAAGATAACATTGGGTGAAGTTTAACGGCCACACTCAGGTCCTTCTCTGTGCCAGACACTGAGCTGCTTCCTTACAAGTGGCCTCCTGCAACCCTCTCCACGGCCCCATGAGATGTGCACTCATATTTTCATCCCCACTGGACAGAGAGGTCAAGCGCACCTCTGAGGGTCAAGCCACTTGCCTAGGTCTACCCTGCGCCCTGGCTCCTGGGCACCAGGCTCTCCTGTCCTGGTAGAGGGGGCTCTGTCCACTATTTTGGTTCACTCACTGGACCTGCTACTTCTTGCTGGTGCCTTGGGCAAGTCGCTTCCCTTCTCTGTGCCTCAGTCTCCTCATCTGTAAACGGAGGTTACAGTGGGACTCATACTGGGAATCTCCTTGAGAGGTTTGAGTTGGTGGCCCTCCGTGAACTCCTCAAGCCTCAGGCCCCTCTTTTCTGGAGAAGTGCTTGGTGTTCTTGGAATCACCTTTTGTGAAACGATGAGATGAGCGACTGTGGCTTCCCCAAGTCTGCATTCAGTATTAATAATGTTCATATGAATTATCATTATCATTATTGTTCTTACTGAGTGCATCCGACTTTGCTCAGCATCCTCCCAAGACACAGTCTTACAAGGTAGGTAGAATCTCCACCCCACCTCCCCCCACCATCCCCAACACATTTTAGGGACACAGAGAGCTTAGGAAGCTCTCCCGAGCTCACACAGGTATTAAATGCCAAAAGCCCACTTGAAACCAGGGCCGTCTGACTTCAGAGCTGTATCCCCAGGGCCTGGAACACTGCCCGACACACAGTAAGCGCTCAGTAAACGAGTGTGGGATGAACGCATGCATGCAGGAAGGAATGAATGGCCATGCTCTTAGAACCATACATTTGGGGTCAGAAGGGGGAACGGGTTGTGTGCCCCGCCCTCTTGACTCAGCCCCTTAAAGCATTCTCCGACGAGGTCAGCGGGCACAGCCTGTTGGGGTCTGGCCAAGGCGAGCAGGAGCGGGAGGTGAGGTGTCTGGGCATGAGTCATTCATTCTCCGCTGTGGGCTAGGACTTTCCTAGACTGATGGCTCTACTGTAAGGAACTCCGGCAGCTTTCTGGGAGGCTGAGCCCCCGCCCCGTTCGTTCCTCCAGCCCCGGGGGAGGCCGACCATCCCGCCAGTGCGGAGGGAGAGGGGGAGCAGCGGCCGCCGTGCCGCGGGGCGGGGGGGGGGGGGGTCACTCACCGGCTTCCGCGGGCACCCAGGGCAGCGACAGCAGAATCAGCCACAGCAGCGGCGGCCACGCCATGCTCGGTTCCTCCGGCGGCTGGGTCGCCGCTCCCGGCGAGCCTCCTCCCTGGTCTGCTGGGCTCGTTCTCCCTCGGCCGCCGCCGCCGCCTCCTGGGAGCGGCAGCCTAGAACCCGCAGCACCCCAGCCGCGGTAGCGAACAGGCGCGTGGGAAGTTCCCCGATTTTCACCGCCAGACCCGGCCGGACGGGGCAGGGGGCGGGGCGGGGCGAGTGGGCGGGGCGGGGGCGGGGCCGCCTCCGCGCCTGCGCGCCGCCGCCGCCGGAGAGACCCGCCCAGGCTACCGCGGACTGGGCGGGGGCTTTCTTCTTTCTCCGTGACGTATAAAGAAACACAGAGTGTTGTATTAATTTCAGGTGTACAGTGTAGGGATTCAACACTTCTCGACATTTCTTGGTGCTCACCGCGACAAGTGTACTCTTAAGCCCCCTCACCTGTTTTCCCCATCCCCCCTCCACCCACCTCCCCTCTGACAGCCCCCGGTTCCTTCTCTGTATTTAAGAGCCTGTCGCTTCCCTCCCCGCTACGGGCGTTCTGTTTCTTAAATTCCACCTAAGTGAAATAATTTGGTGTTTGTCTTTCTCTGACTGACTTCACTTTTTATTTTATTTATTTTTTTTTAAGATTTTATTTATTTACTCATGAGAGAGAGAGAGAGGCAGAGGGAGAAGCAGGCTCCCAAGGAGCAGGGAGCCCGATGCGGGACTCGATCCCAGGACACTGGGATCATGACCTGAGCCGAAGGCAGACGCTTAACCATCTGAGCCACCCAGGCGCCCCTGACTTCACTTTTTAAAGGTCAAGGCGGCTAAGTGCCACAGCTGACATTCCAACCTACAATCAGGACAGATCCCAGAGTTCTTTTTTTTTTTTTTTTAACTTAATTTATTTGTTTGTCAGAGCGAGAGAGAGCACAATAGGGGGAGCTGCAGGAAGAGGGAGAAGCAGGCTTCCCGCTGAGCAGGGAGCCCCATGTGGGACTGCATCCCAGGACCCTGGGATCATGACCTGAGCCGAGGACAGGCGCCTAACTGACTGGGCCACCCAGGCATCTGCAGATCCCGAGTTCTTAACCAACAGGCCTAAACCCTCTGGACTCTGAAGGCAGACAAGGCCTGGGCTCATACTGGGCAAACTGCTTCCCCTCGCTTTCCTCCTCGGAGAAATGGACATGATAACAGTACTCTCCTCACGGGAGGGTTTGTAAGGCTTAAGCAAGTAACTGCTTCGCCCAATTCCAGGTATTACAGTTTGTACTCAATAGACAGTAGCTGTAACAATAACAACTAGTATCAATGTTTTTACAGATTATCACTGAATAATAATGTTGGTGAGAATGATGATTCACCCATTCTCCATTCAACATAAATTTATTGAACCAGGCACTATTCCCGGCACAGGGAAGGCAGCAGAAAATAACACAGACAAAAATCTCTGCCTCTGTGAAGCCCACTTTCTACTGGAGGGAAACAGATGTTAACAGATTAATGCAGAGAACACCATCCTGTCTGGTGATGATGATGGTCCTAGAGCCACATACAACAGAGAGAAGGATGAGAGAGAGATGGAGGGAGAGAGAGAGAGAGAGGGAAATAGAGACACTCAGAGGCAGTGATTGGGAGGTAGGGAGAGAGAGAAACAGATACAAAGAAAGAGATGCATATGAGGGACCAAGAGAGGAGAGGAAGACAAGCATAGAGAGAGTGAGATGTGAGAGAATTGAGAGGTGACAGAGAGACCCAGAGCGCCAAGTACTCAGACACAGAGCTTGGGAGACTGCCTGCTCCCCAGCTGTGCCCATCCTGGCTATGGTCCCCACCAGTACCCCCTAGCAGCTCTGACCCTTGTTCTGTGACATCCCTCTATCTTTCTGGACAGTTCCCCTTTTAGGCTTTGGTCAGTTTGGAGGGTTTTGTCTCCCGCTGATGTCTCTGACTTGGAGCTGGTGCCCACTCATGGCGCATGGCTGTGGGAGGGTGGTTCTGATGCCTGGTGTCTCTCGCCCTGGATGTAGGTGAATTTCTGAATGGAAACATAGACAGTAGTCTCTGGGAAATCTCTGAATTTTCTGGCACTCTCGTTCTGGTGTGCTGAGTTCTCTCTGAATCTGGAACCTGTGGCCCCTGCTCTGTTCCTCCTCTGGACCATGCTGTCTCTCTCTGGGGTTCCCCCTCCTCCAGGGCTCCCCAGCTACTGCACATGGGGAGCCTCCTCTCAGAGCTCTGGATGGTCAGAGGCTGCCCCCTCCTCCACTGATGTTTGAGCTTCAGATTTGGGGCCCACCATACTTCCCATACTCATCCCATACCCTTCTCCACTGGACATCTGACTCCTCTTTGACAGGAACGGAGCCTCGGTCTGAAAACAAGCCATCAGAGCCCTGGTCTTAAACAAAGTCATGTAAAGGGAATGATACAGGCCCTCAGAAGCTCAAAAGTGGGGTCAAGGCAGAGCCCGGGGTCAGGGATGGGGTGAAGGTTAAGGATGCAGGAAGAGATAGGGTCAAGAAAAGGGAGGGTCTCAGGGATGGGGCTAGGATGAGTGGAGGGTCAGTGGGAGGGGGAGGGCCTTCGGTGGCTAGTATTCCTAGCCTTCCCTTGCCCCCACCCCCAAAAAGTTGGGTCAATAAATACTTGGGAAGGCCAAAAGCACCATGCTATCAAAATCGCTGAATTCAGGTAAATGTCTTCTTTCAGGTCTCGATGAACCTCAGTGAGGGCATGATGGGGGGAGATTGTTGCCAGTTGGAATGGGTGGGTTGAGGCAAGATGTTCTACCATTCCCTAGACAGCCCCTCCTGGAACCCCTCCCCACCTCTGAGCCCTGGGGGCGGTCTGGGATCTCCTTGAGACCACTCTCCTTTAGTCAAAGTGTTCCTGTGCATGAACACACCATCAGTTTTGAACCTATCCTCAGTGCATGGGCCTTTTGGGTATTTCCAATGCTTTGCCTGCGCAGAGGGTGGCTCCCCGAGTAACCACGTCCACGCCATTTGCCCGGTGTGGGACTGTGGGACGGAATCAGTTCCACGCATTCCTAGAAGCTGATTGGCTGGGTCCAAGGGCATGCACATTTGTGGTTTGGGAGGATATTGCCAAATTGTTAGCCAGTGCTCTTGCCAGCAAGGTAGAGGGTTGCGGTGCAGTGCTTACTCCCTGGAGACCCTCAAGGCAGTAAACTGGAGCCTCTACAATTTCAGATGCGAAGCTTTGTCCCAAGGGTCTGATCTAGGAACTGGAGGCTGGGTAGGGGGGGAGAGGGAGGGAGGGGGGCAGAAAGAGTGGGCAGGGGAGAGAAGAGGGAGGGGAGAGGGGAGGAGTTGGGGAAGGGAAAGAGAGCATGGAGAGGGAAGGGAGGGGAGGCAGTGGGGGTCCGGAGTGTGACTCTTTTGCTTCAAATTCTGGTTTCACCAATTAGGAGTAGCTGGTGATCCTCAACAACCCGGATCATTTCTCTTGCCTCCTTTCTTCTCATCCGTAAAACAGGGGAATCTAAAAACCACGTGGTGATGGTTAAATAAGTTATTTGAAAGTAAGTTATATGGTTAAACAAGTAAATTTGTTCAGGTGTTCCACAAACGGCAGAAACTATTCTTGGTGTCCCGGGGCAGACTTTTCATCTTCTACACTCTGAGGTTAGGAAGGAAAAAAGATGGAAAGAAACCTCCAAACCGCCACCACCCTGCCTGTCCTTCCCCAACAACAGGCTGGCCACCAGAGTGGGCATTTCCTCTCTGTCATCTCCGGCCAGCTCCCACCCCCACGTCCACTGAGGTGCAGGGGTGTAGTGGTACCTCTCCGCAAGGGGGTTCCCTCTTTCTTCCCTTCCAAATCCCGCAGGCCTCTCACAGCCCAAGGTAGGATATGAAACCTGCCCTTCCCAGCCTACTTCTACCACTGGTGACTGATCAGAGCCATACCCTCTGAGAGGCATCTCTCTGTTGTACGAAGGACAAGGTCTGGATTGTAGCTCCCACATGACCTGGCCCCTGATGACAGCATGATGTCACTTCTTCTTCCACTTTACAAGTCAGCCAGACCAAAGCCCTTGCCATCCCTCTAAATATATGTGTTTGCTCACCTTCAGACCGGGACACGTTTCCTCTGTTCTCCACCTGGCAATGGCTACTCACACTTCAGTTCACGACTGAGCCGGTGCCTCCTCCTGGAAGCCTTCCTGGTGCCCCATGCTGAACAATCTCTCCTCTGGTGTTCCTGAGCCTCCTAAGCTGTAAGTTCCATGGAGGCAGGGCCCAGGATAGTGAGAATTCAATTTCCTCATTTCTATTTTCTTTTAAAGATGTATTTATTTATTTGAGAGAGAGAGAGAGAGGAGCGCGAGCTCGGGACAGGGAGGGGCAGAGGGAGAGGGAGAGAATCTGAAGCAAACTCCCCGCTGAGCTCAGAGCCCCAGACGCAGGGCTTGATCCCACGACCCTGAGATTATGACCTGAGCCAAAATCAAGGATTGAACACTTAACTGACTGAGCCACCCAGGCGCCCCAACTTCCTCATTTCTAAAATGGACCTAATAGGGGCGCCTGGGTGGCTCAGTTGGTTAAGCGACTGCCTTCGGCTCAGGTCATGATCCTGGAGTCCCGGGATCGAGTCCCGCATCGGGCTCCCTGCTCGGCAGGGAGTCTGCTTTGCCCTCTGACCCTATCCCCTCTCATGTGTTCTCTCTCATTCTCTCTCTCTCAAAATAAATAAATAAAATCTTTAAATAAATAAATAAATAAATAAATAAAATGGACCTAATAATAGCATCCACTTTCCAGGGTTTGGGTTAATAAACAGAAATGATGCATTAAAACCCTTTAGCATAAATAATACCTTCTAGGGACATGGTTGCTCTTGTTTATCATCTTTTTTTTTTTTTTGCGAGAGAGAGAATGAGAGAGAGCACGAGAGGGAGGAGGGTCAGAGGGAGAAGCAGACTCCCCGCTGAGCAGGGAGCCCGATGCAGGACTCGATCCCGGGACTCCAGGATCATGACCTGAGCCGAAGGCAGTCGCTTAACCAACTGAGCCACCCAGGCACCCTCTTGTTTATCATCTTAATGTGTTCTCCAGCACAGCTGACCCCTTCCCCAGGAAGCCCTCTTGGACCCCCAGGCTGGATCTGGAGGCCCCTCTGGGCTCCCACATCCCAGCCTGAACTACTCTGGGTTGTCACTGCTGGGGATGGTTCTGTCTCCCCCACTGTATGGTGAGCCCTGGGAGGGCAGGGCTGCAGCTGCTGTGGTCAGTCCTGGGTCCCCAGTGCTACCCAGCACAGGGCTCTACATGGACCAGGGGCCGGAGGAAGGCATGTTGAATGAATGAATGAATGCATGAATGAATGAATGGCTTTAGCAATTATTTGATCTGACTGTTATTTGTCTGTTAGTCCTCTTTCCCACCTTAGCACATACAATTATGTTGTCTGTCAATACTGGAATTTAGAGGAAACTTACTTATAAAGTAGTGTGTGTATGTGTGTGTGTGAGACAGAGAGAGAGAGAGGGAGAGTGCAAGCTTGAGAGCTTGAGGAAGAGAGTTTGGGTATGTTCCAAGAGGGAAGAGATGGTGGGGGGAAGCAGGGAGGGCTGAGGACTTCAGCAAGGAATGGGCTGGAGTTTTGGATTTTGGAGATGGAGTCTTTGAACTCTGTGAGGGCAAGAGGCCATGTCTGTCTTGTTCTGGGCCGTGTCCAGCATCTAGTCACACAGAAGATCCTCAATAAATATTTGTTGGGTTAATGAATGAACAAGATGTTGCTAAAGTAGCCTAGGAATCTTGCTGTGCCTCTATAATTGTGGATCATGGTATACTTTGGGCAGGTCTTGAACCGGAAGTAAGTTCTTTTTGTCCCTTTCTGGGTGACAGAGAGTCTGACTCATTGCTGGTAAGCATGGGAGACAAATACGAGACTGCCGTCACCACTGTATTCCAGGCTCCCAGGAACATCAGTCTTGATACTTGGTACCAGCACTCCTTCCTGGGGAGCATGGGTGGGTTTCCAGAACTCTCAGTATACTTAGAGTAGCCACTCCAATCTATCAAAAATGGTAGTTGAGGGCGCCTGGGTGGCTCAGTTGGTTAATCGTCTGCCTTCGGCTCAGGTCATGATCCCAGGGTCCTGGGATTGAGCCCCACGTCGGGCTCCCTGCTCAGCGGGGAGCCTGCTTCTCTCCCTCCTTCTGCTGCTCCCCCTGCTCGTGCTCTCTCTGTCAAATAAATAAATAAAATCTTTAAAAAAAAGTGGTAGTTGAGGAGGAATGCACCCTGGCAAAATGGATGTGAAAATGGTGAGGAATTATGGCCAGAGGTTACAGCTAGAAATTCTATCACCCTTCTTCCACTTCTTCCTTCTTTGATTCTTCCTGTGGTCCTCAAGACAACCGATATGGCTGCCTGGGATGTATGGAATGCCTGGAGAGAGGAGGAAAGTTCCAGGTTTTCTTTGTTTGTGTCTTCTACCTGGATACAAAGTGTGTGGTGTCTACACAGTCACAGAATAAGAACAGGTGCGGGATTCTTCATTTTCTTATCCTGCGTCTCCTACTTTTGACAGCACTTTCCACCCCCCCTGGGGGGACGTTGGGGTATGATTTTGCTTGTTCTCGGCTCACATTTTCACTGTGGCCCAATTCCTCCACACCTACGTGTGGTCCAGGCTCCCTCCTAGTCATGCAAGCTTTGTTTTACCAAGTGTCATTTAAATCCTTGACTTTATTGCTTAAATCTTAGGGTTAGATGTATCCACGGGTATTAGACGGGCTGCAAGGAACCACGGAATTAAGGCAACAGTGGCCTAAATAAGAAAGAGGGTGTTTCTTCTTTCATGTACAAAGAATCCAGAGGCTGGGCGCTTGGGTGGCTCAGTTGGTTAAGCGACTGCCTTCGGCTCAGGTCATGATCCTGGAGTCACAGGATCGAGTCCCACATCGGGCTCCCTGCTCAGCGGGGAGTCTGCTTCTCCCTCTGACCCTCCCCCCTCTCATGTGCTCTCTCTCTCTCATTCTCTCTCTCAAATAAATAAATAAAATCTTAAAAAAAAAAACCAAACAAAGAATCCAGAGGTATTCAAACAGGGCTAGCCGGATGGCTTCATGAAGTCTCTGGGCACCCATTTTTCAGTGGGGTGTTGGTAAATTGGCTCTCTCCAAAAAAACCCCCCCAAGACCCCAAAAAACAACACAAAACCTGATTTCCATGGTGAGCCTGCTGTAGCAAGGCATACCATGTAACAGATACAGATCTTGCTATCGCAGAGCTGACAATCTAGTGGATGGGATAAATATTAAATATTCACACCAATAAATATTTAACAACATAATGTGGTTAAATGCCATTAAGCAGAACAGTGCTCGGACAGAGTTCCACCAGCAGACTGAATTTATAACAGGGGTCGTCAGGAGGTCTCTTTGAGGAAATGTGCCCAGTTTATCTTTAGGAGTGGGGAGGGACTTCACAAAAATTCTCAGCTGTTCCAGCGGGCAAGGGAAACAGACTTGCTACAGGCTTGGCTGGAGGACAGCTTGTTTGGGGGGTGGTTGCAGTGTCATTGCTGAGACCTGGCCAGACTTGGTGCTGCAAGAACCTGTCACCCTGCAAGCAGGAAATGACTGACTTCTTCTTTAACAGTGGAGGGAAAAGGGAGGAGAGAAGGGGGTACAGCAGGATGCCTTAGGTGACAAAGGAACTGGTTAGATATTAGGGATTTCCAAGCAAATCTGAACCCTTGGACAGACCAGGGCAAGGACCCCAGAGTCAGTGATCTACACATATGGGTGCTGGGGGGCTTATTTATTTTTAACAATGAGGAGTTAGAGTTGCACTGTCCAGTACAATAGCCCCTAGCCACAGGTGGCAATATAAATTAAAATTAAATTGAGTTAAAAACAAGTAAAAATTTTAGTTCCTCAGTTACACTATCCACATTGCAAGGGCTCAATAGCCACATGTATTGGACGGTGCAGGTATAGAACATTTCCATTACCACAGAGACTTCTATTGGACAGCACTGGTCTAAGGCACGTGTTTTGGAATTGGGTAGACTCGAGTTGGCATCATGCATGGTTGTGTTACCTCAGGTGAGTCACTTGTCCTTTCTGAGCATCACTTTTATCCTGTGTACGCGAGCAAAATGACCACGACCTGATACAGTAGGTGGGAGCTCATGAAAGAAGGGGAAGGGGACTCTGGCCACAAGGAGCGAGCAACAGGAAAGTGCGGTGATTGGAAACAGAGCCAGGCAACCTGGCTTGGAGAACAGCTCCCCACCTTTTGCCACCCATGTGACCCTGGGCAAGTCACTTACCCTCTCTCTGAGCCTCCCCTGCTTTGTCAGGAAAATGGGGGTGGATTTTCCTTTCCTCAGTGGGTTCGGTGAAGATGATATGACCCTTGAATCACCTAAGGTATGTAGTGTAGGGGCTGACACAGAAACAGCCCTTGGCAGACAACGTTTGAACTCAGGTCTGCTCCTATTACTGCTAATCATCATGACGTGATAGGTGGCTTTTTGTTGGTCACAAAAGCACTGATGTTCCTCAGATGTTAGATGCATCCACAGCGGAGCTTCATCCATACGCCTTTCCCCTCAGCCTGCCATCTACCAGGATTCTCCAACAGCTCAAAATCAAGTGGTCAATCTTATTTACAAATGGGCCATGGACTTCTGAGGGTTGTAACCACCTCCCCCACTTCTCTGCTCTAGTTTATTTTTTTTTCTTTTTTGAAAAGTAGCAAAAATAAGCTGCATGTCTAGAAGACATTTTGGGGTGTCTGTCCAGTTTACAAGGCAAAACCTCTCCTGTTCTCTGGGCAACGAGCCCCCACAGACAGGGCTAAGCCCCTTGAACTCTGCTTATACGAATCCTCCCGGCCCCCATCCCAGCCACAGGAATGGGACCACGGTTGACACCTGACCCGAGTGAGACAATCAGATGCCTTCTCCAGGGGTTCTGGGGGCAAGGCAAAGGGATTCTGTGGACTTAGAAGTTATGGGATTGAGTCTTTTCCCACGTGGATGGAGAAACACTGAGCACCCACATGCAGAGAGAGACAGAGAGAGAACTGTGGAATCCCATGTACCCAGAGAAGAGGATGACAAGGGGCGAGGGCTGGGGGCCGAGAGGGGCAGCAAACTACTGCCCTGCCCTGGTTCCAGCAGCGTTCCTGTTTTCTGATCACACACTGGCTTCGGTGGGAGCTTGAAAAAAATGGCCACGGATTCTTTCCTTTTCATCAAGAAGTGTTGTCCATTTCCCAACCCTCAAATCTGGGCTGGCCACGTGAATGGCTTTGGCCAGAAGAATGTGGCAGAAATAATGATGTGCCATTCTTCTTTTTTTTTTTTTTTAAGATTTTATTTATTTGAGACACAGAGAGAGCACAAGTGCGGGGAGAGGCAGAGGGAGAGGGAGAAGCAGACTCCCTGCTGAGCAGGGACCCCCCCCCCCAACATGGGGCTTGATCCCAGGACCCTGGGATCATGACCTGAGCTGAAGGTAGCTGCTCAACCAAGTGAGCCACCCAGGTGCCCCAGAAATGATGATGTGCCATTCTTAACCTTGGCCCTAAAAGGCATTGCCCCTCTGCTCTCACTCCTGGAATCCTACCTCTGTCATGTGAACAAGCTTGGGTCGGCCTGCAATGAATGATAGATGATATGGAGGACAGGCTAATTGTTCCAGACAACTGTCCTAGTCCAGACAGCCCCTGGGTAACTGCCAACTCATCACAGGTGCATGAGTGGGCCCAGCAGAGACCAGAAGAACGGCCCAGCTGAGCCCAGCCCAAACTGATAACCCTGCAGAATTGTAAGCTAAATCCATGGCTGTCTTTTCAAGCCATTAAATTTGGTGGGGGATAGTTTGTTACACAGCAGGTGCTAACTGATACACCCTTGGAGTTTTGGAAGTCTTCCTGGATCCTTGTATTAAATTCCTCCTTTTGTTTTTATTGACCCACTTAAGTGAGTATCCTTTGCTCTCAGCCCACAAATTCTATGAAATATGGACTGCTTGTGTAGGTGGTTTCCAAGCATTTGGTGAGCTGGGCAGGTGGGACACTGGCAGCTGGGGAGAGGGAGAGAAAGGCAGTCTCTGGGACTCTCAGCAAGATGAGAACATCCCAAAGACAAATGATCAGGAGGGAGGAGGTCTCATCTGGAGCCCCCAGGAACTTCATCTTGTCCCAGCCCCAGGATTCTCTTGCTGCCCTTCCCAGCATCACCTCTGAGGCTGACAGACAAGTGCCCACTTCAGCAGCATATCTGTATTCTTTGTCTGTTAGTCCTATAATGAGAGAGAGAGAGAGAGAGAGAGAGAGAGAGAGAGAGAAATCATCATCATCATCATGTGGCTGACACTTTTTGAAGGTTTACCATTGCCAGGTACTATTTGCAGTGCTTTACCCCTGCTATGTATGTAATCTGCACACTTTCCCTTTGAGGTAGGAATTACCATTATCCTTGTTTTACAGATAGGGTAGGAGGTTAGTTAGCCTGGCTTCAGGGCCCAGGGCCTTAACTGCAAACAACAGGGATCTCTTTTGGCCCTTGGTGGATGTGGTGGATGTGTGTGGGGCTTCCCCTCAGCCCACACCCCTCTTTCCCGAGGACTGCTCCTCCCCACTGGGAGGGACAAGACAGCCACGCCTGTCCTCATGACCTCATCTCCAAGGTTGCCATGATTGGAAGAGGCTGGTTCCTCCTGGCTGCCGTCAGCGTCCGTCCGTCATCATACGTCTTGGCCAAAATTGTGGGAGGACAGGAAATGACCCCTCCTGCCTGCTCGTGGAGGCAGGGACTGGATGTCTCATCCTTCCCCTCTAAGAACATGATTTTGGATTTGAATCTGGGTTTGGTTCAGGGTCAGCCATTTGTCAGCTGTGTCCCTGGGCAAGGTGAGTTTCTCTGGTTTACTCACTTGGAAAATGAGGACAAGAACGTACCCATCCCTTGGAGTAGTTGTGACTTGAGGGCTCTTGGCACTTACTGAGGGCCCAGGAAGTTGCAGCTGCTACAGTGAGGAGGAGGATGCAGGGGATTCAGGCAGTAGCCTGGCCCTGCCTCACCCCTGGAAGGTTCCACATGGGACTCAGGGACTGGAGACTTGGCCCCAGCCTCTGCCAGTTGATCCACAAGGCCTTTGCAAACCATGTCAGCGTGCAGTACATAAGCTATGAAGGCTTGTGTTGTTATGGCAGGAGAAGAGGCAGTTGAGGTTAGGGGCGAGAACTAGGAATGAGGCAGGGTTCTGGGTTTGAATTCCTCTCTAGCTGTGGGGTCTGGGGCTAGTCACTTCTCTCTGAGCCTTAGTTTCCTCTTGGACAAAAACAAGATTTTCTTTCTTATCCACCACCGCCCCTCCCCCTTCCCCCCAACACCTGCAGAGCTCTTGTGGACATTAAATAGAATAATGTTTAGCAAGCACATAATAGGTGCTCAATACATGGTAAGATATTATAGTATTACAGTAATAGCTAATACATCTAGGAATGAAATGCAAGTCGGATAAAAGTCAGATCCCGTCCCTCCTCTGCTCTAAACCCTCCGTGGCTCTCATGTCACTCAGAACAAAAGCCAAGTCCTTATATGGCCCGCAAGACCTTACACTTTCTGTCCACCCCCACCCCCATTCCCTCCCTGATCTCATGCCCTATTTCTCTTTCCATTCCTCACAGCACTCCAGGCACGCTGCCCTCCTTGCTTTTGCTTGAACACACCAGGGAAGTCCTACCTCAGGGCCTTTTGCCCTGGCTATTTTCCCTGCTGGCTATGCCCTTCTGCCAGGCATCCACTGACATCCATCCCTCCTTTGCTCAGTGTCTTTGCTCAGATGTCACTTTCTTGGGGAGGCCTTCACTGACTTAATTAAACCCTACCCCACCCCAACCCTGGCCTTACTTCCCAGCCTTACTCCACTGCTTAGCACTCATCATTATCCAACATGCTATCTATATTTTACTTGGTCGGGGCACCTGGGTGGCTCAGATGGTTAAGCGTCTGCCTTCGGCTCAGGTCATGATCCCAGGGTCCTGGGATTGAGCCCCGCATCGGGTTCCCTGCTTGGCGGGGAACCTGCTTCTCCCTCTCCCTCAACTGTTCCCCCTGCTTGTGCTCTCTCACTCTCTCTGCCAAATAAATAAATAAAATCTTTAAAAAAATAAAATAAAAAAAATATTTTACTTGGTCATCACGTGAATTGCTGGTGTCTCTGACTAGGATGCAAGTTCCTGAGGTCCAGGACTCCGGCTGCTATTCCCAGGGTTTCCCCAGCGCCAGCAGGGTGTGCACTGGATTGATATGTGTAGAAGGACTGAATACAGCACTGACCACATGCCGGGCACAGGTGTGGATGCTTTAGAAATAGTAGCTTGTTTCATCCTCACAACAGCCTCAAGGATGGCATTTTGCAGATGGGCAAACTGAGGCACAGACAGTGGGAGCAACTTGCCCATGGCCTCACTGCGGGTAGGGAATAGAGCCAGGATTCGAACCTAGGCAGATGAGCTCCGGAATCCTTTTCTGTCTCTTTGTTCCCCGGTGTCACTTCGGGTGCATGCGTCAGGGGTAGGTATCCTCCTCCCTGAGTCTAAAGCTTCTTGGATGAGGCTGCTGGTTGGGTTTCTGTCTTGCTGCAGAGTGAGCTGTGTCTTGTGGGGGCTGAGCGGATGTCAGGCAGTGGACAGAGGTGAAAGGCAGCACATACCTTATGCTCTGGACGATGGTGAGGCTTATGCCCCCTATCAGCATCATGGCCCCTATATTTCCAGCCACGAGGAGGCCGATAGCAGCTCCTCCTGACACGGTGAGAACGGGGTCTGGCTCGATGGGCTGAGCGTCTGTGGGATCCACGTTGTCTTCTGCGGACCAAGAAGGGGCGAGACTGGAGGAGCCATCCTCCCTCCACACCGCCGCCTCCCACCATTTCACCTCCTGAGCATGTCTTCAGTCTACCCTCTCCTTCCCATCCTCTGGCCTCCACCCCAGCCTCCTCCTGGATCTGCTGCCCCAGTCCTTTCCCCTCCCAGCTCCCCACCCCTAGAAGCCAGAGGGGTCTGTGGAAAGCTCAAACTTGACCCTGTTCGTCCCCGGCTCAGAACCTTGCTGTGGCTTCCCAGGACCTGGGGAGGAAGCATCCTTCATTTTGGCCTTTGAGGCCCTGCCACTCGGCCAGCCTCAGCTCTCTCTCTCTCCCTACCTTGTTAACTTAGTTCCATGGGACTCAACTCAATTTCTGAGCTCACCTCTCTCTTCTACCTCCTGGCCTTTGTACCCCCTAGAATGCTATTTATGCCATTTTCCTCCCCTTGGCCTGGATAATTCCTATGTATCCTAGTACCAGCTCAGATGTCCCCTCCTCCAGGAAGCCCTCCCTGACCCGCTTGCTGGGTCAGGTGGCCCCTTGGCTCCCCCACCCCAGTCTTGCCCACTCTGGTCATTACTGTTTGTGGACGGGTCTGTCCCCCACCAGTCTGTCCCCCACTCAAACATTACTGTTTGGGGACAGGGCCCGGGCTGTCTCCAGAATGTCCCCAACACCACCCAGCACGGGCTGGTAGTAGGCAGCCAATAAACATTTCCAGAATAGTTGATGGACGAATAAAGGGGGACCTGAAAGTCATTCTCAATGAACATAACAGAGTCACCTGCTGCTACAGGATTTAAACTTTTTTCTCCCAGTGAATCACCCCCAAACCAAATCCTGAAGCTCCTGCTAGAGCCTGGCTGGGAAGAAATGGCAGCTCTCTGGGACCCAGCCAAGCCAGACTTTCCATCACCCTTGCCTTTTCCATGCTCTGGACCTTTGCTCATGTGTTCCCTGCTGCCCAAGTCCCTCCCCTACTTCTCTACCGGCCAGGTCCTCTGTACCATTTTAGCTGGTTCCAGGCCTCTCGTCCTCCATGCATAAATACACGAAAAATAATATTCATGAGGATAGCTGCTATTTAAAGGACCTGCTTTCTTTCTTCTTCTTTTTTTTCAGTAGGCTCCACGCCCGCCGTGGGGCTTGAGTTCACGACCCCAAGATCAAGAGTCTCATGCTCCCCCGACAGAACAAGCCAGGTGCCCTTTAAGCACCTCCTTTCCAACAGGTGTTCTGCTGGCCTCATTCATGTATTATTTCTGCTCCTTATGACAATCTTGCAGAGGTATACACAGTCACCCCCATTATACACAGGAAGAAACAGAGGCTCAGAGAAGGGATGTCACTTATCTTAAGTCACCTGGCCAGGAAGGCACAAGGGCGGGAATTGAATCCAGGTTTAACCAGCTCCCAGACCACTTTCCTGATCCCAACAGGCTGTTCTTGTTACTGCCCCCTGGGGCTCCACACGTGCCACCGCATACAGTAATAGTCACAAAATTAATAATAATATGGATAATGGTAATTGCAGCCACGATACTAGCTCATGCTTTCTGAGCACTCACTCGTGTCCAGTAACGCTGGGCTCTACTATTTTAAGCTGTTCACCTCCTTATCTCATTGAATGCTCACAACTATACTTCAGGGTGGGCGCTATTATTTTCCCAATTTGCAGATGAGGACACTGAGGCACAGAGAAGTCAAGGCAGTGGTCTAAAGTCACACAGCTAGGAAGTGGTGAAGTCAGAATTCAAACTCCAAAGCCTGTGCTCAGAACCACTCATTATCACCTGCATTTTTTTTTTTTTTTTGCAGGTATGTGCTGAGACCTAGAGAGGTTAAGTTCACACAGCCAGCCAATAGTTGGAGCCGGGATCCAGATCGCTGGCTCCAGATCCTGAGCTGAGCTTTTGTTCGAGCTCATCTTTGTCAGCTGCAGCCTCTGTAAAATGGGCTAATAATCCCCACTCTGCCAGGCAGATGGAAGGACGGGATGACATCTTGGCTGGAGAGGGGCTCAGAGTGGACCGCTCTGTAGGTGGCTCAATGCAACCAAGGATGCAGAAGTCTGGGGTGGGGGCGGGGGGACTCACGTGGCAGCGAGAGGGTCACAGGATAGGAGGAACACTGTCCCTGGCTGTTCTTGGCCGTGCACACGTAGGTGCCCAGATGTTCCAGGGACAACCTCCGGATGATCAGCATAGCCCCAGTCTTGTAGGGCTTCCCGTTGAAGGTCCAGTGCAGCGTGGGCTTGGGGGTGATAGAAGGAGCCAGGCACTCCAGGATCACTGAGTAGTTGAGGTCACTCTGGATAACGCCCTCGAAGACATAAGGGAATGTCAGCAGCATCACTCCGTTGGAGCTGGCTGTGCAAACAGAGAGCAAGGCCACATGGATGGAGGCCCCTCAAAGAGGCTGAGCACTCCTTTTGTCCAACACAGGGACATTCATTCATTCATTCATTCATTCATCAACAAATGTGTCTGGAGTTCCTGATGGGTGCCCAGTGCTGCTCCAGACACGGGGCGTTTACCCTCACCCTCACCGCTTCCAACTGCCACATTGCACCTGTTGCCTGGGCACTTTCTCCGGCTGCCAGAGCCTGCTCTGGCCAAGGTGGAAGCAGGCCAGGGCGCTACGCGATGACTGGCATGGGCTGGTATATAAATATCCCAGCTGCCCAGCCCTCAGCTGACCCAGGGTGAGGCCGAAGAGCTGGGAGGAGTGGCTGGATTCTGGATTAGTTTGAAAGCAGAGCCCACAGGATTTGCTGATGGATTGGAGAGAAAGAGAGGAGTCAAGAGGGGGTCTCCAAAGGCTCGGGACCTGCGCCTGGCTGCTGGGAACCCTCTTTACAGAGATGGGGCATCCATAATAGTTCTCTTTCCAGGTTAAAGACTTGAGGTCCAGGGGTTCTTAGGCTCAGGCTTCATGGTCAGAGAGAGGCACAGCGAGTATTTGAGCCTGGAAGTCTGATGTCGTGGTGAGTACCTGGAGCCTCCACACTGAGCTGATTTCCAATTTCAATGCAATATGATAAAGTGAAAAGAACTTTAGCTCAAACCAAGAACCCATGGAAGGCTTCCTGGAGGAGGTGGTGAATCAGCTAAGCCTGGCAGGAGGAGAAAGAGCCCACCAGGTGTAGAAACAAGAATCAATGTAATATCCACTCGGATCTGGCTCTTACTAGAAGCCAAACACCATTCCAAACACATGCTAACTCATGGCCGGTTATGAGTGAGTGAGACCCATCCATGCTTGGACGAAATCATTTGGAAAGTTGTAATCAGGGGCTCCTGGGTGGCTCAGTCGTTATGCGTCTGCCTTCGGCTCAGGTCATGATCCCAGGGTCCTGGGATCGAGCCCCGCGTCAGGCTGTCTGCTCCACGGGAAGCCTGCTTCTCCCTCTCCCACTCCCCCTGCTTGTGTTCCCTCTCTCGCTATGTCTCTGTCAAATAAATAAATAAACTCTTAAAAAAAAAAAAGAAAGTTGTAACCAGCACTTGAAATGTGACATGAACTATGATAGAAAATATCAGAATGCATTGCTCGTAGCAATAACTGTTATTTTATGACATGTGTCTTACGTGCGCGTGCTCGCGCATGTGTGTGTGTGTATACAAGTACACACCAGGTCATGATGTGAAGTTCATTTCTCACTGTGGGTCATGACTGAAAAAGCTTAAAAAACACCAGATTTGCTCACTGAAATCCTCAACACAACCCTATGGGGTAGGTTCTACCATGAGTCCATTTTACAGATGAAGACACTGAAGTACACAGATGGGAAGTACCTTTGCAAGGACACAAGTCACTGGTGGGGCAGCCACGTCTTTGCAAGGCTGTCCTGATCTCAGAGGCTGCACAAGCTCCAGGCTGAGCATGGCTTGGGCACGGGAGGTGGGGGAACTCTTCCCACCTTTGGTACCCTGAAGATGGTGCTGGGCTAGAGAGACCGTGGGAAAGGAGATAAGCTCCAGGACCATAGAGAGTCCTGTAGAATCCCAGCTTGGCCTTTTGCTTCTAGGTGACCACAGGCCATTGACATCACCTCTCGGTCTTAGTTCCCCACCTGTGCAGTGGGGTTGGTGCTCGGAGCATCTACTTTCTTGGGTCGTTGTGAAATCCCCTGTGTTTGGTGAGTAGCGAGGGCTCAGTAAGTTGCAGCCTGTCCTTCCTGCTTTTTGGTGTTGACTCCAGCTGGTCTCTCTAAAGGAGAACTTTCTCCCACTCTTCACGGGGCAAACTCCTGATCGGCTTTACAGGTCCCAGCTCGGATGGCCCCTCCTCTGGGGAGCCCTACCTGTCTCCTAGACTAGGTTCTTGCATGTCCCTGCCCACGAGCCCAGCCCCACCCAGGACAGAGAAGGCACTAAAAAAGGATTTGATGCATATGTAAGAATCAGCATCGGTAAGTGTTTTGTTGAGTGGAAATCTCAGGCCAGCCCTGCAGACCACCAGCTCTACCTGCCTTCCCAAGTCACGCTGAAAAGCCAATGGCCTCGCATGGCCTGCACCCCCTATACGGTTCTGCGCACAATTTCTTGTGCTCTCCAGATCTCTCTTGCCCCTCCAGCCTTGCCCACGCTGCTCTCTCTGCCTGAGAACTCGGTCCCTCTCGGCCCCACTCACCCTGGCCAAGTGTCTGCTCTGTCGCACTCCTGTGTCCTCTGCTGGTTTCCAGCACTGTGTCTTGAGCTGTTGCATTTCCGATGCTCAGGCTGCTTTGGGTATCCAGTGTCTCCTGGCCGATGTGGTTGGGCCCTGGGTAGCCCTCAGGGGAGAAGATCATGGTTTCTGGCCGGGACTTGTGCCCTTGGAACCAAGAAGTGGAGAGAACACCATTCGGGCTTCTGGGGACAGGCAGGCGGGCACTGGCTCCTTCGGTCAAGGGGTCTGGAGATGCGGGGGCAGGCAGGTCCAAGGAGGCAGAACAGGTGCAGGATGCAATCAGGATGCCTTGGAGGATGTGGGAAAGGAGAGGAGAGAGCAGAGGGAGCAAATGGGACCAAAGGCGAGATGATGCCCCAGCAAATAAACCTTCCCGAGCTGGCGAGGAGTGTGGCACATCAAGAGCTGATAACAGTGATAATGACAGAAATAGTGTAGGGGGGGCGCCTGGGTAGCTCGGTTGGTTAAGTGTCTGACTACTGATTTCTGCTCAGGTCATGATCTCGGGGTCCTGGGCTCGAGCTCCATACACAGCGGGAAGTCTGCTTGAGGATTCTCTCTCTCTCCCTCTTCCTTTGCCCCTCCCCCTGCTTGCTCACTCTCTCTCTTTCTCTCTCTCTCAAATAAATAAATCTTAAAAAAAAAAGAAATAAAAGGGAACATTCACTGAGCACCTCCTACAATCCAGACACTCTTCTAAGCAATGAACATATATTATCTTACTTACTCCTTCATCGACCCCACCAAGCACACATTATTCAGGGTATCCTGCAGATCCATTCTCTGACCTCTGCCCTGCTCTGCTTCCTGAAAGGCTGACTTCTTTGAGCTGCATCATCAGGTCCCCATGTCTTTTGCTTCGGGTTGGCTTCTGCCAATGGGAGTGACCTTGAAGTAGCTGGTCCCACAGCTCCCTCCCTGCTCCATCAACATGGGTCGGCTCTGTCCCTCTAATAAGGCTGCCGTTGGTGTCCCTCTCCATACACCACTGTCTTTGGGTTTTGGGGGTCTGCTCTTCCTCTTACACGGCTTCTAGCACAGAGGTAGTAACGGCTTTCTGCTGTGGCTAGTCCCTGGGTGTTGCACAATCTCAGGTGGGTTTACCTATGTCTTGCCCACACCTCTGCAAATAGTCCCTTTATTAACCCCCGTCATTACTCCTTTTGAGTAGACCATTTCCTACCTCAACCCTGAGTGACACAATTATTATACCCCCAGGAGGACTGAGGAAATGGAAGCTCAGAGAACTGAAGACCATTGTCTAGGATGTCATAGGTGATAAACAGCAGGGCTGTGAGCCACACCCAGGCAGGCAAAATTCTGTCAGTAAAGTAGACTGGTGAGTGTGTCCCACCATCCCCAGTTGCTCTCACTTCCTTTAATTAAATTTCCACATGGCTTAGTGCTTGGAGTGAAATTCTCAGGGTCTGGCTCCAGACCCTATGCACTTACCCACCCCACTCTTCTGCCTCTCATTGGATTGATGGCTGTTTCAGTAAGAACACAAGGTCCAGCCATAAAAGACTGAAACACCTGAGATGAAAATGTAAAGAACTTCAGCCAAGTGGAAAAAAACAAATACCACCCACCAAGTCAGAAGAACAATGACATACCGGGAAAAATGATTTGCAACAGATCTCACAGACCAAGAGCTTATTTTGCTAATATGTAAAAAGCTCTGAGATATCAATAAGAAAAATACCAACAACCTAACAGAAACATATACAAAGGATATGGGTAGGCCATTCATAGAAAATAAAATAAAATAGAAATGTCAAATATTCAGCTGTGCTCATGGTAAGAGAAATGCAAATTATTATTATTATTTTTAAAGACTGTATTTTTATTTGACAGAGAGAGAGAGATCACAAGCAGGCGGAGCAGGAGACAGAGAGAGAAACAGACTCCCCGCTGAGCAGGGAGCCTGATACAGGACTCGATCCCAGCACCCTGAGATCATGACCTGAGCCGAAGTCAGACACTTAACTGACTGAACCACCTGGGTGCCCTCCATATCCTCTGACCCTGAAACTAAACGTCAGGGAATGTGTTCTACAGATACACTTTCTCAATATAAAATGACTAACGGGGGGGGGGGGGGCGCCTGGGTGGCTCAGTTGGTTAAGCGACTGCCTTCGGCTCAGGTCATGATCCTGGAGTCCCAGGATCGAGTCCCACATCGGGCTCCCTGCTCAGCAGGGAGTCTGCTTCTCCCTCTGACCCTCCTCTCTCTCGTGCTCTCTGTCTCTCATTCTCTCTCTCTCAAATAAATAAAATCTTAAAAAAAAAAAAAGACTAACGGGCAGGGTCATTTGTCAAACCTTAGTTATAATGGCTAAAGATTGGAAATATCCAAGTGCCCGTCCATAGGGAACCAATTTAATAAATTATGGTCCATTCACACAGTGGAACGATACACCTGTACAAAAGGATGAGGAAGAACTCCGGAATGGCATGAACTGAGAAGTAAAGATCTCCAGAGTATGTAGTTAAGTTACAAATGCATGCTGCTGGATAGTTCTTATGGTATGCTACCTTTGGTGTAAAAACAGGAGAAAAGTAAATATATATTTGCATTTCTTATAAACACACAAAGAAACCCTGGAAGGATACACAAAAACAGTGGTTCTCTGTGTGTGATGGCGGGGAGGGAAGGCTCAGAACTGGGTGGGTGGATAGGACAGAGACTTCACTCAAGGTCTTTTCTATATCTTTGAGATTTAAACCGTGGCAATATACAACCCATTCAAAAATTGAGTAAAATTTGAATAAAGGAAATAAGAGAGCATAAATGTTCTCAATAGTCTTTCACACACACATGCACACACACACATGTGCACACACACAAATGCACACACACCAGATGGGGCGCCTGGGTGGCTCAGTTGGTTAAGCAACTGCCTTCGGCTCAGGTCATGATCCTGGAGTCCTGGGATCGAGTCCCGCATCGGGCTCCCTGCTCGGCAGGGAGTCTGCTTCTCCCTCTGACCCTCCTCCCTCTCACGCTCTCTGTCTCTCATTCTCTCTCTCTCAAATAAATAAATAAATAAATAATCTTTAAAAAAAAAATGCACACACACCAGAATGTAAGATCCGGAATTGGACTGCCAGTGAGCAAGTCCCAAAACTTACTAGCTCTGGTGACTTTGGGAAAATTACTTATCCTCTCCGAGCGTCAGTTTCCTTATCTATAAAATGGGAATGATGATGCCTTCAGTGATTTTTCTTTCTTTTTTTTTTTAAAGATTTTATTTATTTATTTGAGAGAGAGAGAATGAGAGACAGAGAGCATGAGAGGGAGGAGGGTCAGAGGGAGAAGCAGACTCCCTGCTGAGCAGGGAGCCCTTTGCGGGACTGGATCCAGGGACTCCAGGATCGTGACCTGAGCTGAAGGCAGTCGCTTAACCGACTGAGCCACCCAGGCGCCCCTTATTTATTTATTTTTTATTTTTTTATTATTTATTATTATTATTTTTTTAAGATTTTATTTATTTGAGACAGAGAGAATGAGAGAGAGAGAGAGCACATGAGAGGGGGGAGGGTCAGAGGGAGAAGCAGACCCCCTGCCGAGCAGGGAGCCCGATGCGGGACTCGATCCCGGGACTCCGGGATCGTGACCTGAGCCGAAGGCAGTCGCTTAACCGACTGAGCCACCCAGGTGCCCGCCTTCAGTGATTTTTCGACTGGGGATGATTTGCTCCCCTCGGGGCACATTGGCAATGTCTAGAAGTCTTTCTGGTTGTCATGACGTGGGGTGGGGGAGATGCTACCGGCACACAGTGGGTAAAGGTCAAGGAGACTGACCAGCCTCCTACCATGCTCACGACAGCCCCAGCAACAAGGAAGCATTGGAGCCCAAATGTGAGTAGTGCCGATGTTGAGAAGGTCCTGGTCTAATGCTTATAAAGGGTGCTCAGAACAGTGTACCAACAAGGTGACTGCCAAATCAATGCTTGACATTACATTTATAATTATCATCACTGTTACCATTCTTGCCTCTGTAATTGCAAGTCCTTGGGGTGCTGTAAATATGTCTTTTAAAGATTAAAAACAAAAGCAATACGGTAAGTGGTTACATTCTAAGGATCAGAAATACCCACTTACAGAACAGACGTGAAAACATCAGCTCTCTCCTGGAATGAGAAGTGGTAGCGAGGGTAATGACTCCCAGGGCAGCAGCACCAGATACAGACAGTGCTGGGCTCTGGAACCGGGTGTGACAGGTCGCAGAAGGGCAGCTTCTGGGGGAGGGGGGCAGCTGACACCCCATGCTGGCTGTGTGCCAGGGACTGTGCCAGATTCTCCCAACCACGACCTCACTGGTCCCCTCTACAACTCTGAGGTCAGCACTAGTCTGTTTTATAGGCAGGGAAACTGAGGCACAGCGAGCTTGAGTCTCAGAGCCAAGGTCAAAAGTGGAGAGCTGGGAGTTGTCCCATTACAGGGCCTTCTGGGTGGGTGAGGGGGGCTCACTGCCCTCCTCGTACCTCCACTGGTTTTATCTCTGAGTCGGCAGCTGGTGTCATTTTTCTTTTTACAAAGATTTATGTATTTATTTGAGAGAGAGTTGGGGGGAGGGGCAAGGGGAGAGAAAGAATCTCAAGTGGCCTCCCCGCTGAGCATGGAGCCCCACATGGGGCTCAATCTCACGACCCTGAGATCATGATCTGAGCCAAAATCAAGAGTCAGACATTTAACCGACTGAGCCACCCAGGCGCCCCTGGTGTGACTTTTCTATTCCCCTGTCCATAAGCCTTCTGTGGCTCCCCAGTGCTCTCAGGACACAGCGCAGATCCCCTTGCCTGGCACCCTCCTACATCTCCACACTCTTCTCACCACTCTTCCCTCATTGTCTGCATCAGGCAGACCGAACTCTGTGCAGTTGCCCTGGCCTCCGGGTCTTTGCACATGCAGGTCCCCCTACCTAGAATGCTGTTCCCCCTAACTCTTCATCTAGCTGTGATTCCAGTTTCAGCTCAGGCACCCCCCTTCTGAAGCCTTCCCTGACCCTCAGGGATGCTTGGTGATAGACACTACACTTGTGTCCGGGCAGGGACCTCAGGAGATGGAGTGATGGAAGCTCTAGCCGCAAAGTGATGGGAATAAACAGGACCTGCTCAGGGTGTTGCTTTTTTATCTTGACGGAGAAAAAATTTGCATTCTTCCCCTTTTATGAAACAAGGGGCACAGGGATGCAATTTGCATAAGCGACGCCACCTTTCTCTGAGCTCTTACTTTGATTTTGACAGCTTTGAAAAGGGCCTTCCCTGGCCAGCGCCTCCCCAGCTTCAGACTCAGCCCTCTTCTTTGGGCCCCCACATTCCTGCCCTACCCACTGGGGGACGGGTCTGTCTTCTCTCTGGCCTGTGAGCCCCAAGAGAGCAGGGCTGGGGCTGTCTTGGTCGCCACTCTGTCCCCAGCACCACCCCGCACAAGCTGGGCCCCCAGCAGGCGCTCAGGAGTGTTTGTTGAATCAGTGATTGAAGTAGAAGATCTCAGGTCACCCAGTCTGCATTTGGGAATGGAGTTCTGGTTCTGACACCATGGCAGGTGCCTGGTGATTCAACGAGTGTCCCCAAGGCACCTTAAGAAGACCTCACGTCTTGGCAACCCTTCCTCCAGCTGCTGTAGAATCACGGTTTCACAGGGTGCCTGGGTGGCTCAGTCGTTAGGCGTCTGCCTTTGGCTCAGGTCATGATCCCAGGGTCCTGGGATCGAGACCCGCATCGGGCTCCCTGCTTGGCAGGAAGCCTGCTTCTCCCTCTCCCACTCCCCCTGCTTGTGTTCCCTCTCTCGCTGTGTCTCTCTCTGTCAAATAAATAAATAAAATCTTTAAAAAAAAAAAAAAAGAATCACGGTTTCACTTGGAGACTTTGAGGCCACTAGACCCGGGTTCAAAACCCAGACTCTGCCACTTATTATTTCTGGGCTCCGAGCCTCAGTTTCCCCGCTCATCAAGGAGGGTGGTTGATAGCAACCATTTCACAAGAGTGCCTGAGATTCAATGAGATCATGAATTTTCAGGGCTGAGGACAGTCTCATTTAGGTATTATATAGATTTTATATATATGTGTGTGTGTGTATGTGCACATATATTTTAAGCCTGTGGGATGAAGGATGGAATTTCAGAGCTGGAACCATAGAGATAATTCAGAACTCTTAGGTTTGGGGAGCGTGGCTATTTCAGTCAGGGACGCTTCCTGAATCAGCAGTTATATATATACAGACACACGCCAGATGTTATACTTGACTTCTCCCACGCTCTCAAAATTTCCACAGAGGTACCAGAGGCTGAGAACAGAACAGCAGCTGCCAAGAACCTTCATGCCCAACTGAGGTCTCGAAAACGGATTACAGGGGCGCCTGGGTGGCTCAGATGGTTAAGCGTCTGCCTTCGGCTCAGGTCATGATCCCAGGGTCCTGGGATCGAGTCCCGCATCGGGCTCCCTGCTCAGTGGGAAGCCTGCTTCTCCCTCTGCCTCTCTGTCTCTCATGAATAAATAAATAAAATCTTAAAAAAAAAAAAGAAAAAGAAAACGGATTACAGGTCACCAGCTCTGCCAGCAACAGCCTCTCGACCCCCCGCCAGGCTGTGGGAAGGGAGAAGAGGGGGAGGCTCAGAGTGAGGTTTTCTGGGGCAGAGTTGAGAATGAACTGCGAGTCCCCGCCCCCGCCCACCCCAGGGGGAGGAGAGGGGCGGCCTGGGGCTTTCTTCCTCCCCAGGCCAAGTGAGGGCAACTCCAAGGGAACCTCCCCCGGAGAGCTAGAAATGTGTCCCCTGGAATTTGCGGGAACTTAGACCTCTAGGTGTCCAAGTGAGGGATGGAGTGGAAAGGGCCTGTGGGGCAGAGGGAATAGAGGCTGGAGTGGAAATGACCCACGCCTCTAGCATTCCGTGTGATGACAAAGGTGTCCTCGTGTTTCCCATGAGCAGTGGTGGATGCCTCGCCAGGGAGCTGGCCGGAGGCTGTCTGGCAAGGCCCCTCATGGGACAGGGCTCCCAAGGGCAGACCTTGGCAGAAAGAGGCTGGAGGGAGCCAGGAGATGCTGGTGAGCCTCTAGCGGGGCCCAGTTCATGGAGCCACAACAACATACTCTGCAGTGACGAGGGTCCTCAAAGTGCCCCCCACCCAGATGGATCCAGCAATGGTGCCTCAACCACACAGAAGGGCTTGACTCCACCCTACAAGTAAAATAGCCAAGTAGAAACTTTCCTGCCCCCTTCCTGGCCTTCCTCCCCTCTGCCCGTGGCCCTGAGAGGGCCACAGACCACATCTCTGGGTGGGGAGGAAGGACACAAAGAGAAACAGGCCGAGGCCCACCATGTCCCCCTAGAATCTTACTGCAGTTGGACACGGTCCTCAGCTGGGGATGAGGCGAAGCTTTAAACCGGGTGGAGTTTGGGGTTTTGAAACTACACGGAAACTGACCTTTTTAAGACCTGGAAAAGGAGGCAATTCATTTACTTTCTGAGAGGTGCATGTGTGTCATCTTTGGAAAGTGTGGTCTTGGTGGTCAGACCATCTGGGTTCAAATTCTCCCTCTGCCATTTCTAAGCTGTGTGGCCTGGGGGAGGCACATAACCTCTCTGTGCCTCAGTTTCCTCCACTACGAAGTGGGGATCATATAGCCCTTACCTCATAGAGTTAAGAATTAAATGTTACTACATGAAAGCTCTTAGAACAGCCTGGCATGTAGAAGAAGTCAGTCATATGACCTCTTGATATTATGACTTGTTATTTTATAATCATTATTATTATTATTTAAGATTTTATTTATTTATTTGAGAAAGAGAAAGAGAGCATGAGCAGGGGGAGGGGTAGGGGGAGAGGGAGAATCTCAAGCAGACTCCCCAATGAGCAGGGAGCCCGTCCCAGGGCTCCATCCTAGGACCCCGGGATCATGACCCAAGCCGAAGGCAGATGCTTAACTGACTGAGCCACCCAGGCACCCCTATTATTATTTTTTTAAAAAAGATTTATTTATTTGAGAGAGAGAGAGAGAGTGCATGTGAGTGGAGGGAGTGGCAGAGGGAGAGAAAGAATCCTCAAGCAGACTCTGCGATGAGAGTGGTGCCCCAGGCGGGGCTCCATCCCACAACCCATGAAATTGTGACCTGCTCTAAAACCAAGAGTCCCACACTCAACCGACTGAGCCAGCCAGGCGCCCCTATCTTATTATTATTATTTAAAAATTATTATTAGATGTAGATAGCTGGGGTGAGCCAGGGAGCTCGGTGAAAAAGGGCTGGCGGGGGGGGGGGCGGGGGGGATGGTCCTGGTCCTGAATTCTGATTCTACTCTCACCAGCCAGCGATCTTGGACAGGTGACTCTCCCTCTCTGAGCCTCCCTTCCTTGGTAAAAAGGGTCAATAGCACGGCCTCTTGGGGGGACTTCAAGAGCTCTTGTGCATCTTTCAACTGACTAGAGGCAGAGCTCTGAGAGGGGCAACTCTGACTTGGATAGAGACTCTCCCTGGGGGTGTCCTCTCCCTGTCCCCAACCTGTGGGTGAAGCCACTGTTCCTTACGCACCTGTTAAAAGTAGCCTCTTCCAGGCAGGGCTGTGGCCGGGTCCGGCGTCCAGAGGACACCTCATGCCTCGTTTTGTCCAGGCGCTGCGCAGGGGAGGTGGCCCTGTCAGGAGTGGGGCCTCCTAGACCTCAAAGTCAAGTACGCAGCTTTGGCCCCGCCCCCCGTCCTGGCCACACCCCCCGCTTCCCTGCCTGGCTCCCGCTCTTGGCTGGGAATTCACCTCCCGGACCTGCACTCTTCTCTAGCACCGGGTTTATGGTAGTGGTGGGTGGGGAGCCTAGGGTTTCGCTTGTTCCCTCTTTGCCCCCGCCCCCTTCCAGCCCTCCTGGCCTGGAGAATGATGAAGATGGAGGGTGGGGCGGAATTGTCCTGCTTCTGTCACTTCACATCAGAGGAGAGGAATGGCCAAAGGTCATCAGGTAGGAGGTGGCTGGGGCCTCGCTTGCCTCCTGACTTGGCTCCAGACTCCCTGACTATCAGCTCTGAGACTCCACGTTTCTCCTCTGTAAAATGGGGGTGTTGATAATAGTGCCTGCCTCAGAGTCAGAGGGGCCCATGGACATCAGATGCCCAGCAGAGTGCCTGGCATAGAGTAGGTGCTCGATGAATGGCAGTAGTTATTAAAATAATGCGAAGTATTGTTATAGGTATCCAGGATGTCCTGGAGGCATGTTCAGAAACCCTTTCTCAGGGCCTTGCTCCTCCTATATCCTGAATTTTGGATTCTGGAAGAATAAGCCACAAAAACTTCTTTCTCTCATCCTTTGGACCCATTCTTTCCTCCTCAATAATTGTACTGCTCAAACAAACAGCTGACGTTTATTGAACACCTACCATATGCCAGGCACAGCACTTGACCTTTAAGGATTGTTGTTTAATTGAATCCTCATAGCAACCCTGCGGGGTCAGTATGATCATCTTTTTCCAGTGGCTCACAGAGGCTAAGTAGTTCACCTAACCTCATACAGCTATTCACAATGGCTTTTGTCAGTTCTTGGAGAGAGTCACCTCAGGGCCTTAGCACTTGCTGCTCCCTTTTCTTAGCACCTTACACAAGTCAACTTATGGCTGATTGCATCTCACTGTTCCAGTCTCAAATCAAATAGCAACTCCTCCAAAGGGCCTTCCCTAATGCCTGCTACAGGTGAAGCCCCAGCTTCTTGCTAGCAAAGCACACTGTTTTCTTTTCTTTCCAATATTTACTACTGTCTGAAATTATTCATTTCTTTGTCCATTTCTTTATTATCTGTCTCCCCATTTCCACACCCACCTCTCTAGAACATCAGGAGGGAAGGATTTTGTCTGGCTGTGTCCACAGTGTCCTAGAACAGTGCCGGGCATATCATGGGTGCTCAATAATTTTTTTTTTAAGATTTTATTTATTTATTTGAGACAGAGAGAATGAGAGAGAGAGAGAGCACATGAGAGGGGGGAGGGTCAGAGGGAGAAGCAGGCTCCCTGCCAAGCAGGGAGCCCGATGCAGGACTCCATCCCGGGACTTCAGGATCATGACCTGAGCCGAAGGCAGCCGCCTAACCAACTGAGCCACCCAGGCGCCCTAATAATTTTTTTTTAAAGATTTTTTAAAAATTTATTTGACAGAGAGAGAGATAGTGAGAGCAGGAACACAAGCAGGGGGAGTGGGAGAGGGAAAAGCAGGCTTCCCACGGAGGAGGGAGCCTGATGTGGGGCTCGATCCCAGGACCCTGGGATCATGACCTGAGCCGAAGGCAGATGCTTAACGACTGAGCCACCCAGGCGCCCCTCAATAATTTTTTTTTATAGTGAATGAACAATGTGTAAGTGTGAGTGTCATGGGAGTGTTGGAATTTGAACTCCTATCTGACTCAGCAGCCCCTCCCAAAGAGGTCCAGGTTTCTACCCCGGGGCAAAGTTTCACACACAAGTCTTTGAAAATAGTCGTTATCAAGTGACTTGGTAATATCTTTATTAACATTACCCACACTGCTTTTTTTTTTTTTTTAATGATTTTTGTGAAGGCTTGCTGGGGCAATTAACCAGGCCAGGGGACTACCAGTGGGTGATAAGCAAATATTTGCAACACGATTAATAACCGTCTGTGGATGAGGAGTCTGGTGTTTCAGCTTATCCAGCTTTCAGGCTCTTTTATTGGGGCAACAGCAACTGGAGTTTGCTTTGAGAAACCAGCTTTCTCACGGTTCCAGATCAGAGCACTTCATCCTCCAACCACAGTGATTGGGGGAGGGTTGGGCACGTGACCCTAGCCTAGCAATAAAAGCATTTCAACCCCGTGCTTCAGTGATAGCTAGACACACCACCAACACAGGCCCAGGAAAAGCAAACAGAGGTCTTCTATTGGAACTCTGGGGAATAAAGCATTTTCTTTCTGTCTGGCTTGCAAAGCTGAAAGGACCTAAGTGTGGAGCACCTGGGGGCCCTCTTTCTACCATGAGTAGAAAAGCAGCCTAGAATGAGGCCAACGCATAAGAAAGCATGGCAGAGTAGATGGACAGATTTCTGATGACATCATTTAAACACCTAGACCCATCTGTGCCTGAAGCTGGCCCTAATCTTTCAGCTTTTGTGTCATCTGAGTCTATATGTTCCCCTTGATATTTCTGGAAGTTTGATTTGCGATTTAGTTACTTGCTTCCCAAAGAACTCTGATGGAAAGGAAAGGTGAAAACAGAGCTTTTTGAGAGCATGTGATTCAGGATCTAGTGGAGACTGAGGATGGGTAAGGGATGCCTTGGGGGAGGAGGATTTAGCAGGTCTTCGTATCCCAAACCTCAGCCTTTCTCATACCACATCTTAATTCCTTCCATATGTATACCGCATCTGCACTTTTATTTATTTATTCAATATTTTACTTAAAAACTCATCTAAAATAAGCTTGACTCAGTTTTTAAATAATAACACCCACAAAAGTACCTCCTAATAGGCTACTTGCATCAATGCAGATGACAGCAAAAATATAATGATGAAAATGAAACATATCTGTCCACATAACTGTGCAAAAAATTTTGGTGTGTCACTGAAAGAACATGAGCCCTGATCTGCAGCACAACAATATGAAGATACTTACTGCTGAACTGTACCTTAAAAATGGTTAAGACGGTAAATTTTGTGTCCTGAGCTTTTTTTAAAACCACCATTAAAATTTTAAAAAATTATTTAAAGAAGAAGAAGAGAGAGAGAAGAAGACAAGGAGCAATCATGTACATAGCTTGCCTTTATGGTCCAGTCAAGGTAGGATGGAGTTGAAATCAACCCTTGCTGATACTCCAAGAAATAGCTAAGTTACATTTGCAGAAATCATAACAAACCATCATCAAGTCCATAGATAACTTGGGGAAGGGATTAACTAAGTAGGAAAACAGAATACAAATGGCAGATATAACATCTAATGAGTCACTTCTCTTTCATTAGAGTCAGATAGCTTAACCAATGGAGCAAGTTCAACCTGGCTAGTGATGTCATGTGGATATTATGTAGGCCCTGAAATGATATGATAAGAAGGGCACTTCCAGGAGAAGAAGAAGAAGAAGAAGAAAAAGAAGAAGAAGAAGAAGAAGAAGAAGAAGAAGAAGAAGAAGAAGGAGGAGGAGGAGGAGGAGGAGGAGGAGGAGGAGGAGGAGGAGGAGGAGGAGGAGGAGGAGGAGGAAAGAAAGAAGAACAACAACAACAACAAGAAGGAGGAAGAGGAGGAGGAGAAGAAGAGGAAGAAGGAGGAGGAGGAAGAGGAGGAGGAGGAGAAGAAGAAGAACAACAACAACAGCAACAACAACAACGAGGAGGAGGAAGAAGGGGGGAGGGGTGTTGGAGGAAGAGGAGAAGAAGAAGGAGGAGGAGGAGGAAAAGGAGGAGGGGGAGGAGAAGGAGAACAAGGATGGGGAAGAGGAGGAGAAGAAAAAGGAGGAGGAGAAGGAGAGGGGGAAGGGGAAGAAGGAGAAGAAGAGGAAGAGCTCCTTCAGCTCTATGGTATTCTCCCCCACCCCCAAACCCAGAACCCCAGTCTAAGTATGAGAAAAACTTAGCGAAATCCAAATTGAGGGACATTCTACAAAATACCCTGTGTTCCTTAAAATGATCATGGCCATGAAAAAACAAGGTAGGACTGAGAAATTGTCACAAAGGAGATTCAGGAGACATGAAAACTAAATGCAACGTGGGATCCTGGATTGGATCCTGGAACAGAAGAAGGACATTAATGGAAAGATTGGTGAGATGTGAATAATGTCTAGAGTTTAAAAAAAAAAAAAGAACATGAGTCCCACTTGGAGGAGAGAATCATGACAATTGCTAGCATTTACAAAAGAAAAGGAGTCCCGCTTAGAGGAGACAGTCATGACACTGATAATGACAAATGCTAGCATTTATGGAGAACTTGACTCTGAGTGGGGCACAGAGCCGTATGGCAGGGGTTGCCATTCTCCAATTACAGAGGAGGAGAATGAGGCACAGAGAGGGTAGCTAGCTTATCCGAGGCCACGCAGCTGGTACATGACTGGGCAGACCCAGGTACTGGTTTCCAGAGTCCGTGATCTTAAGCATCATATACACCAATCTTTTAGTCACTTGAGCTTCCTAACATCCATAGGTATTAGATATGGTTTCCACTTCTTCACACGAGGAAACAGAAATACAGTGAGTGTGGTTAAATACATTGTCTAAGGCCAAACCCTGTAAGGCACACTCACTCCAAGCCAGCCTCACTTCCTCCGGTCCTGGGATGATGAGTTTCCTGAGACACTGGTCAGGTCCTCCGTTACTGGCTCCGTGAGCCCTCACAACATCATCATTCATGTCTCCTGGTGCGCGTGTGCGCATGCGCATGCGCACGTGTGCAAGGGCTCGGTGTGTTGGAGGGGAGCAGTAAAGCATCATTTCACTTATAACAGGACAGATAGCCAGTGCTGGGCGGCTCGGGACAAAGCAGAATTGTAAAAGGCGGCTGGAAGGCCAAAAGGACCCCCTGTCCCGCCAGGGGCTAGGTTTGGATAGGGAGAGGTCTTATCCCACGTGTTTCATGTTTTCATGGAAAGACTGGTCAGAGGCAACCCCTGCTCCTCCCAGGGGGGTTGGAAATATCTGCCTACAAACGTAGGTTATCACCATGCCTGAGGACAGAACAGTACTGCTGTTTAACTGGGCTAAACGTCCTGCAATAATAGGCGGGACTGTCCTCTGCGACACAACTCATCTCACTTAAAATGCCAATAGTGCCCCAGTTAGAAACCTGGAGTTGAATAAGGCTACGGCTTTTGGCCCACTTCCTTGTTAGGAAATTGATGAGTCTGGGAGAGGATACTGAGCTTGCGTGGCTCAGACCCCTTCCCTCCGTTTTTGGATTTGCCTGTCTCTTGAAAGAGTCCATTGTAGCCTGCTACCTCCTGCCATGTGATAAAGGGCCTCCCAGAAGTATGATTATATGGAAGAGAAACTAGTGTTGCCCTCACCCCTGATCTATTAGCCCCTTCTTTCACAGTTAAAGAAGTTTTCCCTGGGCACATGGTTGCCTGGAATAAAGACTACATTTCCCAGCCTCCCTTGCAGCAAGTGTGGCCCAGAGGCCACGTTCTGATCAATGAGATATGAGCAGAAGTGCAGTTTGGGGGTCCTGCCCTTAAAGCAATGGGCCCTTCCTTTCTTGTTTTCTCTTCCTTCAGGCTAGGGTGGGGACATGGTGGCATGGCATCTTGGACCATGGGGACAAGCACAGCACCATAGGGATGGCCAAGAACAGGATGGAAGAGCCCAGGCTCCTGACACCTTCACAAAGCAGAGCTGAACGCCAGCTTGCACTGTTACAGCAGAGAGAAATACATTTACATATATTTATATGTAATTAAAGCTATTCTTATTTTGAATCTGTTACACACAGCCAAATTTATATCCTAAATTAAGCTGCTCAATTTAAGGGAGCAGAAAAGAGGGGGAGGTGATGTCAAACCCATTGGGCCACACAGCTCAGTCATGTTTCCTGATACTCTTTATTGTTTGGGTAATTAAGCCAACATGTTGCCTCCTCTCTCTCTTTTACTTCTGCATCTCACTCTACTGGTTCTGCCTTTAGGCCAGGATGAAGGGTGATATTCATTGAGAGCTTAAGTCTCCACCCAGCTGATGCTAGAAAAGCAGTTGCAAAGAAACCAGAGATTATCTGGACCTTTTTCTGCAAAGCAGGCCCTATAATGCAGGGGAAAGACCAGATATGGGTTTCCCCCTGGATGCAGGAAGCTGAAGAGAAAATGTCCCAGGGGTTTTAGATTGTGAATTTGTTTGCTCAAGCCTTCTTTCTTCTGGTGTGCCTTTCCGTGCTACAGAGGCCAGGAAACTAAAGCCACACTTCCTCACTTCCCTCGAAGCCAGGGTTCTGCCAACGTGACATACTTCATGAGATTTGGAAAGGAGAAGTGAAATGGGGGTGCTTATGGTGCTTCTGCCATGGATTCTGACAAGCACAGTCATGGAGAGGCTGGTGTCTTTTTCTGGGGCATCACCAGTGACTGGCTTTGTGCATTTTGAGAGGCTCTTATCTGTGTGAATCTAGCAAGTGTGGCGTGGTTCTGGAGCCAACAACTCCATAGTAGCAACTTTTCGATTCCCCACTTTTCTATGATGGTGGCGGTAGCAGCTCCCCCAGTGGGTCAGTTCAGCAGCTTCAGATCTTCAGCCTGCGGGGCCTGAATGAATCGGCTTCCTTTTCCTTCCCATCAGAGAGCACTCAGCTAGCTCTCTTTCCCTGGGCTGGCTCTGTCCCCTTTGAGCCTCTCAGAATTGGAATCAGTCCAGTCCTAAATCAAATCAGATGCACAAGAATGTCACAGCACCAGACCTACTCTCCCAACATTTAGAAAATACAGGTGCACCAGCATTTCCCATGTGAAAGCAATTTTCTTGTGTTGCTGTTTCAGCCACAGCCCATAGATCAATAGGAGGAAAACATGAATTAAACTATTTGCTTGAATAAGAAGGTTTAGCAGAATTATGATGCTCTTTTTAGCTCCACGAGGGTGGGAGAAGAAAGAAGTGACAATGAAAACTCCCAAATCTTTGTACTTTTCAGGAAAAGGGAGTGTTGGTGTACATATTATTAGCAAGGGCAACAGATTATTAAGACAAGCAGTCCAGGTTTTAGAGGTGTTATGAACTAAATTGTGGTGCCCCCCATTCATATGTCGAAGCCCTAAATTTCAATGTGACTGTATTGAAGACAGGACCTTTAAAGAGGTAATTAACTTCTTTTTTTAAAAAAAGACTTTATTTATTTATATATAGAGAGCACATGCATGAGTACATGAGTCATGGGGGAGAAGCAGCGGGAGAGGGAGAGAGAATCTCAAGCAGACTCCATGCAGAGCGCGGAGCCCAGCGTGAGGCTTGATCTCATGAACCTGAGATCACAACTGAGCTGAAATCAAGAGTCAGACGATTAACTGATTAAGCCAGCCAGGCTCAATTACCCAGAGGTAACTACCCAGAGGTAATTAACTTTAAATGAGGTCATAAGGGTAGAGGCCTAATCCAACAGGACTTCCATAAGAAGACGAAAAGACACCAGGGATATGTGCACACAGGGCAAAGGCCATCTGAGGACACAGCAAGATGTTGCCCATCTGCAGGCCAAAGAGAGGCCTCAGAAGAAACAAACTGCCAGCACTGATCTTGAACTTTCCCCCTCCAGAACCATGAGAAAAAAATTCCTGATGTTTAAGCCACCAGTCTAACTGGTAATATTTTGTTATGGCAGCTCTAGCAAACTAATACAGGAGTTTGAAGGTGGCTGTCAGAGGATGCAACAACATCCATCTTTGAAGTCTGGGTGTCTTTTTTTTTTTTTTTTTTAAAGGTTTTATTTATTTGACAGAGAGAAAGACAGCCAGAGAGGGAACACAAGCAGGGGGAGCGGGAGAGGGAGAAGCAGGCTTCCCGTGGAGCAGGGAGCCTGATGCGGGGCTCGATCCCAGGACCCTGGGATCATGACCTGAGCCGAAGGCAGATGCTTAACGACTGAGCCACCCAGGCACCCCATGAAGTCTGGGTGTCTTATAAGACTCCTTTGTTAGGAATACATTTACAAGACAGTCTCATGAGGCAGAGTCCACTTTTCTGAAGCTGTAGTCTCGAGAGGACAGAACATGTTCTCTTTCTTGCTTTGCTGAGGTTTTTGTTACTAGCAGTTAGAACAGCCTAGAGTTTCAAGTCAAAATCTTGCAATCACATATTTTTTTAGCACCATGAGAATAAAGAAGGAGCTGTAACAGGGTAAAAACGTTCACAATGCACAGGAAATGCAAATTCTAGGATTATTGGGGAAATTTTTCAATTGGCAGTAATCACTCCTCAGATCAACCTCATTGGCTATGATAGTGCCACTGTGCAAAGCTTACAAATAATATGATTATTAACAGAAAAACACAAGGCATGCAACACGTTTCACCCACCAAGATAAAGAAACAAAGTAGGAGAGAAAAATAAAAACTTTGGTTTGAGTTGTTCCAGGCTGGCTTTGAACCTGGGCCATCTTTTAGACTTAATAACCTGTCACTTTATATCCCATTTGAAGGTTAATGGTGACATTCCACTAGCCCTCATTTTGGAAAATATCTCCATCTGTACAATTGCTTTGCGTCTCAGAGTTACATTGGAAAAACTCTTGTCTTCTTGCAAAGCTGAGGAGTCTGCAATGGTGACGACTCCAGTCTTCAAGTCTTACTGGGGGTAGGGAGTGGGGGTGGGCTTCTTCCCTTTAATATCCATCTGGTGTTCTAAAACATTTTTTAAAAAAGATTTTATGTATTTATTTGACAGAGACACAGGCAAAGAGGGAACGCAGCGGAGGGAGTGGGAGAAGGAAAAGGAGGCTTCCCACTGAGCAGGGAGCCTGATGCGGGGCTCCATCCCAGGACCCTGGGATCACCACCTGAGTCGAAGGCAGACGCTTAACGACTGAGCCACCCGGGTGCCCCATATTTTAAAACATTTTAATGAACATTCTATCTTGCCACCTGTGTCCCTGCTCCTCACTCCATCCCATGCTTAACGGAGTGTGGGCTATGATCAGATGAGCAAAGCAGCCTTCAAAATAACAGTTTGGATGCTTCTGGCTGTATAAAATGGGTGTCCGAACTCAAAAGAGTTTGGAAACTCTGACATGTAATATCCTATGTAGCAGGGATTCCTATGATGGGGCAGTTCCTGGGCTGTCAACACGGTGGCTCAGTGGCTCAGAAACCCCAGCTTCTGCATTTCCTTTGCCCGCTCTCAGCACGCTGCACCCCGAGGCCGACTCCCTACACAGACCAAGACGTGACCACCACGTGCGCCATCAATGGAGACCTAAAGGCGGAAAACGCGAAGCGCTGTTCCATTCCTAGCTCTCTTCAAGATCCAATAAAATCTTTCCCATCACCACCCAGGAGACTTCCTCTCACTCGGCATTGGCCAGAGCCATGTCACATGACCGTTCCCAGGACCGGAAGCATCTGATTGGCTCAGCCTTCGGCCAATCAGGATTTGTCCTTTCTGAGCGGGCTTTTGTCTGGAAGCCATGGCCCAGAAAGGGAGGGAAGAGGCTTTCACGCAGGGCTAGGGCTCGTCCCACGAAGAAAGCAGGGAGGAGGGGGGTGCTGCCGAGGCTCCCCGACAGCGGCCGCCAGCGTCCCAGCTCTGCCGCATCCGAGGCGGCTCCCGGCCCTCCGAGCCTTGTTCACAGCCTGTCTTCCCGCGGCCCAGCCTCAGGCTCTTCTGTCCGCGCTTCCTCACCCCTAAATGCAGCCCCATGGAGAGAGAGTTCTGCCGGCGGGGACTGGCGCCTCCTGCCACCAGCCACGGGAATGAGCCATCCTGAAAGTGGGTCTTCTACCTCCAACACGCCTTCGGTTAAGTTAACTGCAGCTTCGGCCCTCGTCCTGCCTGAAAACTCGGGAGGCTCTGAGCCAGCACTGCCCAGGTAAGCGGCCCCCAAATTCCCGACACAGAAACGGTGTGCCATCATAGCTTTTTAAACCGTGAATATTCGGAGTCATCTGTTACACAGCAGCGGATACACCCCTACACAAGGACACCAGGCAGGTTCAGTGAAGTAATATGGACGCATATGTGTTTGGCGTATGGGACACACTCATTTTCCATGCTACCCATTACTATTTTAATTTTTACCATGGTTTATCAAACTCTCCCCCCCCCCCCGCAAAAGTTTAAAATCAATCTCATATGTGTACGCTTAGGCTGAACTGAGAGCCATTTGTCAGCCTTTGGGAAGTGGGAAGCAATACTGAACAATGAAAATATAATGTGAGCCATGTGTGTTTTAAAATTGTCTAGTAGTGGGGCGCCTGGGTGGCTCAGTTCAGTAAGAATCTGCCTTCGGCTCAGGTCATGGTCCCAGGGTCCCGGGATCGAGCCGTGCATTGGGCTCCCTGCTCAGCGGGGAGCCTGCTTCTCCCTCTCCCTCTGCCTGCCGCTCCCCCTGCTTGTACTCTCTTGGGCGTGCTCTCTGTCAAATAAAATCTTACAAAAAATAAAAATAAGGGGCGCCTGGGTGGCTCAGTCGTTAAGCGTCTGCCTTCGGCTCAGGTCATGATCCCGGGGTCCTGGGATCGAGCCCCGCATCGGGCTCCCTGCTCGGCGGGAAGCCTGCTTCTCCCTCTCCCACGCCCCCTGCTTGTGTTCCCTCTCTCGCTGTCTCTCTCTCTGTCAAATAAATAAAATCTTAAAAAAAAATAAAATAAAATAAAAATAAAATTGTCTAGTAGTTACATTAAAAAGCAAAAAAGACAAGATAATTATTTTCACCTGTTTGGCACTCCGTCTATAAAGTGGATTTCAGGTGGTCATCATTTTGGTGGATTTGGATTAGTAATTGAAGCTAAATGTAATATATATTTAGTTGTGAGAATCCTTGAAAATTGTATCTTGAAACTTGGGTGTTATGAGCTATTGTAAGAAAAACTAGGTGGGAAGATAATATTCTTATATATATGGAGAGTCACTGTTTTAGTGTTCCTTACCAAAAATGGATTGTCTTGACACGCTATTTTTTTTTTAAGTTTTTATTTAAATTCCATTAATGTACAGTATAATATTAGTTTCAGGTGTACAATATAGTGATTAACACATCCATACAACACCTGATGTTCATCACAACAGGTGTACTCCTTAATCTCCATCTCCTGTTTGACCCCCACCCCCCTCCCCTCCAGTAACCATCAGTTTGCTCTCTATAATTAAGAGTCTGTTTCTTGTTTTGCCTCTTCCTTTCATTTCCCTCTGCTAGTTTTCTTTCTTAAATTCCACAGATGATTGAAATAATATGGTATTTGTCTTTCTCTGACATGTCGCTTAGCATAATATTCTCTAATTCCATCTATATCGTTGCAAATGGCAAGATTTCATTCTTTTAAAAGGCTCACTTACACTCCATTGCATATATATGCCACATCTTTTTTTGTCCCCCCCCCCCCTCTTTTCTAGGGTTAGAGTCAGGATGAGGGTGAGGGTATGTGCCTGGTATCCTGCAGTTCACAGACTTCTCCAGGAAGTTAAGGTTAGGAGGTAGGGGTTTGAGGTAAGTTAGGGTTAGGGTATTTGCCTGGCATCCTGTAGTTTGAGACCTTTCCAGTGAACAAATCCTCAGACTTCTACTGGGGTGAGTGTATAGCCATGGCTCCTATCTACCCAGCGGAAGCAAGGAAGGGATTTGGGACTCTAAATACTTTTTATTATTTTATTTTTTAAAAGTTTTATTTTCTCAGAGAAAGTGTGAGTGGGGGTGGGGAGTGGGAAGGGCAGAGGGAGAGGAGCAGACCCCACCCTGAGTGCAGGGCCTGACTCAGGGCTCAGTCTCACAACCCTGAGACCATGACCTGAGCAGAAATCAAGAGTCGGCCGCTTAACCAACTGAGCCACCCAAATACTTTTTAAATAGGTATTCAGTTGGTTGTTGTGTTTTTATCTCTACTCTCACATCATTTTCAGAAATATTTCTAATTTTTTAATATTTGGGATCTTCTTTAGAATAGCCGCCTTCTCTCTCTTTTTAAATTGTGTGTTGAGGAACCCATTTTCTCAGATCTAGGGTGAGGGTGAGTGTATGTTCTTGATATACTGCACTTCAAAGACCTCTCCAGAGGGTTAGGGTTTAGGACTTAGGGGTAGGGTTACAGTTAGGGCGTGTGACACACTGTTATTAATAAAAATGTGTGGGTGCTCATAGAAATTCATACTCAGAGATTTCTATCCTATGAATCAGTGCCGGAAAACAACTATATTGAATGCTTCTTCCTTAAATTATTTTCTTTTGTCCAGAGGAAAACGGTGACATCTTTAGCCTGGTATTTGAAGTTCTTTGTATCCTGACCTCTGCTGACCTTTCCATTCTGACTTTCTGCCAGGGTATACGGAGGCATATACTCTGTATGTGGCCACAACCACAATACCCTAATTACTGAGCAGGCAAAATCCAGTTCTTCAGGGGCTCCCTCAACTTCCTCTACCATCCCTTTGATAACCATCCACCACCTGCCCCTGCTCCCAGAGCATTGTGCTCCTGCTTTTGTGGTGCTTGTCACATTTAGTTGAGGGAACGCCTCCACAGCTACTCTGAGCTACCCAGAGTAAGGATGCTGCTGTGTTCTGTGCATCCCAAAGCCCCCAAGCAAGGGCCCACAGGAAGCACTGAGCACATACTTTGATTGGTATAGGACGTGCATCATATGTTAGATACTTTCTGCTCCTGTGTATCAGAATCCTCAGCAGAGCTTTGTGAACCTGCAGGTAGTATCTAAATCAGTATCTTGCAGGGGTAGGTCTAGGTTTGTGCATCTGGGAGCAGAAGCTCCACAGATGATTCTAATGTGGGAACAGCTGAGTTGGTAAAAAGGTCAGAATAGACTGGAACTGCCAGGGAAAGTTGGTAGAGGAGGGGCCATGTACCAAACTTTGAAGTTTGGGGAGAGATATATCAGACCAAGAAAAACAACAACAACAAAAAAAGCCGAAGTATAGACATGAAAGTAAAGATGACAGTAAGGAGACCAATTTTTTGAATAGGCTTATGTGAGAGTAATACTTGGTAACTGTGGGTAAGCATGCTAGGCCCTGATCACGGGGCCTTTGAACATCTGTGCACAGTCAAGCAGTCAGCAGAGCCTGACCATCTTAGAGATAGATGGGCACATGGCTGAATCTTGTTGTCATGGCAAATGGGTGCTCAGGAAGAGGAGAGCTTGCTTAGGAAAAGAATGAGAAAGGCCTCGTTGGCAAGAGAATATTTCTTTGAAGGTCTTTCTTCAGAAATCTACCAATTAAAGAATCATAGCATTTTAGAACTAAAAATACATATTTATCCTCTGCTTAAGTAGAATTCTATAGAATATGAGTTCCCTATTGAAAAAGAAGATAGTTTCACAGTTAAATTTTGGGATTAAAACGAAAGAAACAGGTAAAATTAATTTAAATAATTTAACACAGTGTGTATCTAATACAGTGTGTATCTAATGACGAATATATGTCATTTCAACAGATATTCGATAGAAAAAATTACTGAGATGCTTTATAATCTTTTTTTTCATGCAGTCATTTCATACAATCATTTTTCATCCCAAATCCCAAATTTTATACTTGCAGCATGTCTCAGAGCAGACCACCTGCATTTCAAATGCCCACTAGCCACACGTGGCCACTAGCTAGTGGCCACTGTTGTGAACTGTGGTGAGTTCTCAAGTGTGCACAGTAAAGCAGGATCAGAGAGGTTTGGAGTCTGGCTCAAGGGCATACAGCAGGGCCCAGCTCTGCACTCTTCTCAGCCCCTGGCTTTCCCTGGGGGTGGGGTCTGCCCCACAGCACAATCTAAGTCAGTGGCGCTCAAATTCTACATTCAAGAATCATCTGGGGGGCGCCTGGGTGGCTCAGTTGGTTAAGCAACTGCCTTTGGCTCAGGTCATGATCCTGGAGTCCCGGGATCGAGTCCCGCATCGGACTCCCCGCTGAGCCTCCCTCTGATCCTCCCCCTCTCATGCTCTCCCTCTGATCCTCCCCCTCTCATGCTCTCTGTCTCCCATTCTCTCTCTCAGATAAATAAATAAAAAATCTTTAAAAAAAAAAAAAAAAGAATCATCTGGGGAGCTTGTTAAAATGAGAGTTCCAGCCCCACCCCAGACGTACAGCAGCAGAACCTCTGGGGACAGAAGCCAGGAATCTGCATGAACAAACTCCTCATGACTCTGACGCGTGTTTGCTGGGTATACCTGGAGGATCACTGCTGGCAGCACATTGGAACCACTTGGAAAGCTTATCAGAATTCCAGTGCCCAGGTTACACCCCTAAGCAACCAGACCATCATCTCTGAGGGGGGACCATATACTTTATCCATATACTTTAAAAATCACCTTTATTGAAGTATAATTTACATCCATTAAAATGCACCCATTTTAAGTGTAAATTATGGTCTATTTTGACCCATGTAACCACAACTATAGCCAAGATACAGAACATTTTTGTGACCCCAGAGGATTCCTTTGTGCCTCTTTGCAGTTAATTCTCCCCCCCCCCCGCCGCCCCCGCCCCCGGGCAGGCATTGAATTCTATTTTAATCTTTTTTAAAAAGATTAGATTTGCCTCCCTCAGTATTTTTTTTATCAATGGAATCACCTGAATGCATTCTTGTGCATTTTGAGCACTCATTTCACTCAGCGTAATGTTTTTGAATTTCAACCACGTGCCTTCCAAAAGGCAGTTCTTCTAGCCGTGTGCCTTCCTGATGGTTTAGGGATACCATGAGAAGGGTACAGCCACGCCTTTGCCCCTGCTCTTCCCTTTGCCTGGAGCACCCTTCCCCTTTCTCCAGGTGTCCAAAAGATACCTGATGCTTTCTGCTCTCACCCACCCATTCCTCCTCCCTACAGAACTGGTCAGAACACTAACAAATGTGGCCAAGCGACTAGTTAATTCTGGTAGTTCAGGAGGTGCTGCTTGGGTCAGGGCCCCCCTCTATTCTCCCAGAGGCTCAGAGAGGGCCTCCAGCTCATCTTCCTATCCCCGTATCCCTGTCCATCCTCCACACGCCACCAGATGCTTCTTGTTGCTTGGCTCCCACCCTGTTGTTCTGGCTGTAACAGTAGCAATCTTTTGTTATTCGGCCACCCCATCCTGCGCCACCTTACCAAGCTCTTCTCTGGAAGCTGATACGGGGATACACCTTCTCAATCTAGTTCTTATGGCCCCGCTTCTCACCACATGACTCTGTGGACCAGGATGCCACTGCATTGTGGAACCCCACTGGATGGGCTCTGTGTAAATGGCGCCTCCTGGAGGTGTATATTTTGGGGGATCACAGGTAACCGCTCACTGTGGCTGCCACATGGGAAGACTGGGTTATTGATTAGTGTTGGCTCCCAGCCAGTCAGGAAGGGACCTTGCCCTGGGTGGGACTGGGATGGTTTCTCTCTTGAGAAGGAGAGAGAAGGCTGGCCTCTAACCAGGTTAACAAGACAGGAGAGAAGGACCTAGCATGAGATCCTTGGCTTTGTGCTAGCTCCCCAGGCCATCACCTGCCCCAGGTGAGCTATATCCTCTGGCCCACTGTTGATGATTTCTTTTTGGTGGAATCAGTTCTCCAGATATCTGTCCGGAAACTTCTCAGTTTAGAGGGCCTGAGGGGCTGAAGGTTCAGGATGCCCTGCACCTCTGCAGAAGGAGTAAGATTTTGGAAGATTTTCCTCTGATATCCATGCCCTTTTCTTCCTTGATAACACAGACCTTGACACATTGGAGCCCAGCAAAAATTACATTGTCTATGTTCCCCTGGGCTAACTGTGGCCATGTGACTATTTTGACCAATAGAAGTAAAAGTGTTGTATGGGCTTCCAGGAATTGCCCTTAAAGAAAGTTTTTCTAACCCCTGCTTCCTTTTCACTACTGACTGGAATATAGATGTGGTGGCTGGAGCTCCAGCAGCCATTTTCGGTCACAAGTTATGGACTGAAGATGACAGAAATAATATGAAAGACTGTGTCCCCATCATTATGAGGTGCCACATTAGCCCTGGGCACTCCACCTTGAGACCCCATTTATGTAAAAGCAAATTAAACTTCTGTCTTGTTTAGGGTATTTGATTTTGGGGTTTTCTTTTATTTAGAGCTGAATCTAGTCATGACTGAACACTCTGTCAGGAAGGAGAAATGCAGGGGCATCTTGTCAAGGCAGGTGTATGCCTTAAGATTCTTTTGGGTCCACAGGACAGGAAGCCACCTTGAGGTAGTTTAAGGAAACTGAGAAATTTGTTATAAGGGGATTCCAAGATAGGACTGAGTCTGTGCCTCAGGGACACCTAGAACCAGAGGCTCAAACTGCTACAAGAATTTTTTGTCTTTCTCTCCCATCTTCCTTTGTGCCCTGGATTCATTCTTTTCTCTTACAGACTGGCTTTCTCCACAGAGGCCAGAGCATGGCTCCTCATAGCCCTCAGGTTGTCTGAGGCTCACAGTTTTGGCCACTTGGAGGGAGATGGATTCCCTAGGGCTCAGCTGACTGAATCTCAAGTGAGCAAGGTGCAGTCCTTTGTTTCAGCAGGGCCTGCGGTGTGCTGGAGGGGTCCTGACCCGGGAAGGTCGGAGTTTCCCCGAATCAAGATCTCTGGAGACACACCCACTGCCACCTCCCCCAGCCTCCACCCCCCCTTCCCTTTTGCCAGTGTCCCTTGTCCTGATTGTCCCAACTGGAATAGTCACTCCATTAAAATCCGAGGCTCCTGGAAGAATCGAACAATGTGAGGAAACGTTGGTGATGTAATAGGCACTGGAATAAAAGCCTGATAAAACTGTTTGTTCCTGAAACCACTGAGCTCTGCAGTGTGTCTGGGTTTGAATTCCAGACTCTCCACTTGCTGCTTGGTGGCTGTGGCCTTGAGCGAAGCACCACTCAGGCTTCCTTTTGTCCTTTGAGCGGAGGAGAGCCTGTTGTGAGGGCTGAATGGGACAGGGCACATGGTGCCCTTGCGACAGGGGAGGTGCTTGTCAATTGTTAATTATCAGGGTTCAGACTCCACCCCTTTCAGTGGCTTCTGGAGCCTGCTCCTACTAGCTTGGTGAGCTCTTAACTATTCCTCAATGAACAAGCCATTCATAGCTTGAAATCAGCCATGGTGGGCATATGCACACCACGGGGATTGACAGGAATGACGCATGAGGGCTTTTACTTTTTTTCAGAAAACTACAGTTGACCTCCAACAACACAGGCTTGAACAGCAGGGGTCCACTTATATGCCTATTTTTTTTTTTTTTACAGTACATAGTTTACCAGCATACCACTCCCTTCTCCGTGTTTCCTGAATGTTCTTCTCTTATGCCCACCTCACTTCTGAGACCTGGAACAATCCATTCACCTGTCTCCTGCAAGTTGCCATGTGCAGACCCACAGGCCCCTGAAGCCCCCATGTGGGAATTCAACTTTGTCACCTCCACTCCTTGCACCTCTGTGGTGACCCCTTTCTCCCCCATTTACCCCATCACCCACATGTTGGGATTGAAGGGAAGGAAATATTCTTCTCTACCCTCAAGATCTTCCAGCTGGACTAAGAATTAAACTGACATGAGACAGGTTCACAGGAGAAAAAAAACTCCAAAGTGTTAATTATGAGCCCACAGAGGCCCAATGATGAAATTGAGACCTGAAGAAATGACCAAGGCACACAGTTTTTATATTTTTTTTAGACAAAGAGACAGTAAACCTGTGAAGAATTGATAGGAAAAAGAAAGCTTATCTTTGGGAGCTTCAATTAGTAAGGAATTCTAAACAGAATTTGCCCTGGGGTAGTAAATTAATAAAAAGTAACAAGCATTGTTTAAACAGCCTTCTTGGTCCTGAATTTCCTATATCTGGTGATAATAAGGATGTCTTTACCTCTTGGTACAGGGAGGGCACCTATCACATGGGACATTTATTTTCTGCTTTCAGGGGCCAGGGGAGGGGCTGAGTGTCCTTCTTACATAGGCCGATTCTTTTTTTTTTTTTTTTTTAAGATTTTATTTATTTGACAGCGAGAGAGGGAACACAAGCAGCAGGAGTGGGAGAGGGAGAAGCAGGCTTCCCGCGAAGCAGGGAGCCCGACGCGGGGCTCGATCCCAGGACCCTGGGATCATGACCCAAGCTGAAGGCAGACGCTTAACGACTGAGCCACCCAGGCGCCCCCATAGGCCGATTCTTAAGTAACTTTAAAATCAGTATGCCAGGGGTGCCTGGGTGGCTCAGTCAGTTAAATGTCTGACTCCTGATTTTGGCTCACATCATGATCTCAGGGTCGTGAGATTGAGCCCCTTGTTGCCTGCTTAGGATTCTCTCCCTTCCTCTCCCTCTGCACCCCCCAAAATAAAAATAAAATCAAGGGGCACCTGGGTGGTTCAGTCAGCTAAGCATCTGACTTTGGCTTAGGTCATGATCTTGGGGTCCTGGGATTGAGCCCAGAGCTGGGCTCCCTGCTCAGCAGGGAGTCTGCTTCTCCCCTTCCTTCTGCCCCTCCCCCTACTTGTGCCCGTGCTCTCTCTCTAAATAAAATCTTAAAAAAAAATCAATATGCCAAAGTGGCATATTTTAGGGCCACCTGCCCTTGGCCCCTATAGGGTCATTTGCAGCTCTTCTCACACCCCCATCCAATCTGTCAAAGATTCCATTAGCTCTCCCTCCAGAATTTCTCCAGAATCTCCCATTGCTTTCCTTGCTCCCCACCACCCCCCGCCCAATCCCCAGGCAACTGCTGGTCTGCTTTGTGTCACTATAGGTTAGTTTGCATTTTCCCATCTTTTATATAAATGGAATCACTCTGCAGGTACTCTTTGCTTTTGTCTGGCTGCTTTTACTTAGCATAATTACTATGAGCTTTCTCCACATTGTTGCATCAGCAGCAGCTCCTTCATTGTTCTCACTGTGTGGTAATCCTTTTTATGTTTACAAACAAAGTTTATCTGGTCTCCTGTTATTTTTTTAAGATTTTATTTATTTGAGAGAGAGCACAAGTGGTGGGGCAGGGGCGGTGCTCAGAGGCAGAGGGAGAAGCAGACTCCCCACTGAACAAGGAGCCCCATGTGGGGCTCGATCCCAGGACCCTGGGATCATGACCTGAGCCGAAGGCAGATACTTAACCGACTGAGCCACCCAGGTGCCCTCTGTTCCCCTGTTGACGGACATCTGGGCTGTCCCAGTTTCGAGAAACTAGGACTACCCTGGTCAGGGTGCTGGCACCTGTGATCTGGGTCATGGCAGTCACGTCTCCCTGTTCCTGCTCTGGTCCCTCTTCGTCTTTCCCCCACTCACAGTCACAGGGATCCCATTAAAACCTAAGTCACATCTTGTCCCTTCTCTGTGGCAGGCAGGGTAAGACGCAGGTCCTCACCACGCCCACATGCCACCCCCTCCGGGTTAGCTTTCTGCCCTCACCTCCTCTCTGTCCTCACTCAGTCCCGGCATAGCTTCCTTGCTCTTTGGTCCTCCACACCTGCACCATGGCCCCTGTGTGGGTAGGTGCGAGTCCAGCTCCTGTCTGGCTGCTCCCTATGTCTGGACACTCCGCCCGGAGATCTGCATTCAGATCCTTCTCTCACCTCCTTCAGGTCCCTGTGCAAGTGTCTCCTCCCCAGAGAGACCTCCTGACACTGACCTCCTGAGGGCAAGCCCTTTGTCTTGTTCACTGCCACAGCCCCAGGACCCAGCGCAGTGCCCTGCACACAGTAGGTGCTCACTAAGTAGCTGTAGAATGCCCAGGTCTGACTGGCTATGCCAGTTCTTCCGTGCCACTCAAAGCCCCATCCAAATCTTCCTTGCCTTCCCCAAAGGCAGTCCTTTCTTCCCCTGGTGATCACTCCCTCACCCATCACCACTCAACCCCAGTGACCTCTCCTGAAAGCGCTCCTGGGCACCCAGTTGCTGGCACTCCACACTGTTTTGTTAATACTCTCATTATGGCATATTTTTCACACTGTCAAAAAGCAAGTGGCAAAGCTGCCTTGCCAGGTAACCTGGGCCAGTAGAAGGTGCACCTGTTCCTTGGTGGCTCAGACTTCCAGGTCCTGGGCTCACCTTCTCCGCCGTGGGCGAGTTGCTTTGTGCACAGACACCTGCTTCTTCCTCCAAGGTGTTGTGATGATGACTCATACCCCACTCTGTTGTGAGATGATTCAAGGCGCATAAAGGGTATTTATTCAAGGATAAAGTCCCCGGCGCGGAGAAGAAATTTAATAAAAGTCCGTCCATCCGGATGTGTCAGGCCCGGTGTTTGTGTTTGGGCAATTTATGGTCCCGAAAAGGAGACAAGGCCAGTGCTGTCAGGCCCTAAGGGAGGGGAACCGGCACTCTGGGACTCCTGGGGGGGTGCCTCCTGCTTGGTGCAGAAAGATGGGTCTTCGTTCCTTCCTTCGTGTGTTCATTCACCATCCAACCACGAAGTGTCAGCTGCCTTCCAGCTGGCGGGAGTGGGTGGGGAGTGGCCATGGGAGGAAGGGGCATCCTGGTGGAGGGAGCAGAGGGGGCACAGGGTCAGTGTCAGGGCCACTTTGGGAGGGACAGTATCACATGGATCTCCATGAGGAGGTCTGACTTTATCCCTGCCAAAATGCAGAACTTATTGTCTCACTTTTTTTTTTTAAAGATTTTATTTATTTAACAGAGAGAGACATAGCAAGAGCAGGAACACAAGCAGGGGGAGTGGGAGAGGGAGAAGCAGGCTTCCCGCCGAGCAGGGAGCCCGATGTGGGACTCGATCCCAGGACCCTGGGATCATGACCTGAGCCGAAGGCAGACACTTAACGACTGAGCCACCCAGGCGCCCTGTCTCACTTTTCTACTTAAAACCCTTCAGTGGCTCATCTTTGCTCCTGAATCAGAATCAGGTCTGTGTGTCCCCGTGTGGCTTCTGTGATCCCACACCATCCTCTCTTTGGGCCACGTCGCCCCTGTACTTGAGACACCCGATTGCCCACACTTCCTGCATTTTCACACAGATTCTGTTCTTTCCCCCCTGGGCCTGGTTCCCACACTCCCCTGGCTGTGACTTCCATCTCAAAGCCTTGCTTCAGCGCCAGGCGGGTCGGAGCTTCCACTCTGCTCCCATGTCCTCTGTGGTTTTCACGCCTGTCCCAGCTCTCCTGAGTGTGTTCTGGATGGCGAGTTTCTTACCACTGCCCCCACTTGGCTGTGAGAGTCTTTAGGGGGGAACTGGATCTTAGCCATCTTTGTACCCCCCGAGGTGCCAAGTGTGTCACTGGGAGGAGGGGGGCATTGTGGACCCAAAGAAGTGAGTCTGGCTGTTGGGAGGATCACGGTGCCTTCAACAAGAAACAGAATTACACATAGTTTCCACTCATTTTGTGCCTATTGGAGGCCTCCACCCACAGCCTCGGTTCTGGCTCTTTCTGGGTCCTGGCACCCCTGCCCCTGCTCCTTCATGCCTCTTGGCTGTTGTTAGTCCCTTTGAGCCACCACTGGTTTCCATGACTGGTTTCCTTAGCCCTGCCCATAGCTCCTCAAACCATTACGTGCTTTTCACATGGTCTGCAGGCCATCTGTTTCCTGCCACGACACTGACTGCAACACCCCGAGACGCACCCTCTCTGTGCCTCTCAACCCTAACCCGTGGTGTTCAGCGACATCTATGGGCATAATACAGACGCAGGAATGTGCACCCGTCGTAAGCGTAAAGCTTGATGAATTTTTGCAAACTGCACACACCGGGTTTAACCAGGACCCAGATCAAAGTCAGAACATTTGCCCCATTCCCAGCCCCCGTGCGCCCCCTCCCAGTCATTACCCCCCAGAGGGAACCACCATCCTGACTCCCAGGACACGGGTTTGCTCTGCCTGCTCTTGTACTTTACGTATAAATGGAGTCCTCCATCGTGCGTTCTTGGGTCTGACTCCTTTTGCCCGACATCACGTCGGCAAGACTCAGTCACACGGTTGCATTGTTGAATTGCGTTGTTGAACCCTGTGGAGATGCTGATGTTCAGTTTCCAGTCCACACAAACAGCACTTCGTACGGTTTCCCCCGCCAGAGTGCTTGTTCCCATCCTGTGTAGAATGCTGCCATCCGAACAGACCGAAGTGTGTGTAGCAATCCCCTTGGGCGGGCCTTCGCCTTGTGTCATCCTATTTGTGCTGTGCTCTCCTTGCCCCAGACTTAAGAGGAGAGTGCACCGTGTCTTATAGCTGTGTCTCTCTCAGTTGTGTGGAAATGGACCCCTGGAGCCAGAGGGCCGTGCATTTTATGAAAAAGTAGCAGGGAGCGTGCTCGGATCATGGATTTGCGATCTTTGCTTCTTAATGGAGGGGTGACAGCAGGAAGACACCCACAGGCACTTCCTGCAGGTTACAGGACCGGTTGGGGCCCTGCTGCCCACGTGGGGGCTGCGCACTCCCCCCCCCCCCCCCCCGCCCCGAACGCCTCTGCAGGGTTGACGCGCCCACCTGGCTGCCCAACACGCCCTGCTGGCTCCCTCCCTGGGGATCACCCTCTTCCAGAGGGGACTGCCACAGTCCTGCCCCTCCCAGGTGGTCAGCCCTCGATCACCGCGGGGCGCAGAAGCCAACCCCCCGCATTTCTTTCCTGGGCCTTCCATAGCGAAGTGCCACCAGCTGGAGGCTTGAGCAACAGAAATGTATTTCTTCACAGTTCTGGAGTCCAGAAGCCTGAAGCCCAGGCGTCAGCAGGGTTGGTTCCTTCTGAGGGCCGGGAGAGGCAGTCTGTTCCAAGGCCACTCTCTGGGCCTCTAGTAGCCTCAGGAGCTCCTTGCTTTGTAGATGGTGTTCTCCGTGTGTCTTCACTTCGCGTTCCCTCTTTGCCTTTCGAGCCCTGGGTCCAAATTTCCCCTTTTTGTAAAGACAGTCATATTGGATCAGGGCCTGCCTTATTGACCTCATCTTAACTTACCATCTGCAAAGACCCTATTTCCAAATAAGGTCACACTCACAGGTACTGGGAATTATGACTTCATCTTTTTTGGGACACGGAATAACCCCTTTGCCTCAGTTTGGGCCAGCCCAACCTCAGGGCTCCCTAGGGGACTGGGGTGGGCTCAGCGGGGACAGAGGCCTCACTGTCTGTCCCCAGGCAGATGAGCTTCGCTCTCCACCAGGCCTGCCTTCCTTACCACCTCATAGGCCTGGATCCAGGAGCACTCCCAGGTGGACTCCTGCACAAAGCTCCCTGTCTCAGAGTCTGTTTCCAGGGAAACTGGAGATTCTGGGCAAACACAGGGACATGGAAACTCCCAGAATCAGCTTTGCTGGCAGTGAAGGCTGGTGATGTCCTCTGAAGGGCCGTCAACCTTAAAAGTCAAACCTCTGCCAATTTACCAACAAAAGATGTTTTTTTTTCGGGAATAAAAGAGGATTGCAATCTTGGACAAATGAGCTGTGGCCACACCAACCGTTGGGAAGTCCGGGGAACAAAGGGGAGTCATGCTTTTTTTAAGGAGAGAAGGAGTCCGTTGGGAAGGCTTGTTAGGAACCAAAGTCCATTGCAGTGAACTGGAAGTTCAAAGTGTGGTGGCTTCTCACAGGCTGAGCTATTGCTGGTGGCAGGGTGGGGCTGGGGGAGGGAGAGGAGGAAAGAGTTCCTTCCTCAGGCTGGAGTAGCAGCCACGTGCAAGGTCAAGTCCACGGAAGGTCAAGTCGCTCTCCTCCTGTGGGGTCTGTAGTTGACCACGGGTGGTAGAGCGTGAGAGCTCCCCCTGCCCAAACCTCCTGCCTCCATTTTAGTGAGGTTTCCTGTTCTTCATTCTCATAGAGGCCCCGTCTTGTGACCACCACCTGAAGACAGGCCTGTGTCAGGCGCCGCTTCTGTAGCGAGGGCAGGAAAGACCTTGTGTAGGACGGCCGGGGTTCACATTCTCGTCTCGCCACACACTGGCTGTGTAAGCTTGGGAAGTGACTGAACCTCTCTGGGCTTCAGTTCCTTCATGTCTAATGGGGTAATACTAATACCATACCTTCGTAAGGTTGATGTGAGGACTAAATGAACTCATCCAGTAAAGCTCTTATAACTATGCCTAGCACACAGTAAGCACTCAATAAATGCTGACTTTCATTAGCCCAATTTATTTATTTATTTTTTATTTTTTTAAAGATTTTATTTATTTATTTGACAGAGAGAGACACAGCGAGAGAGGGAACACAAGCAGGGGGAGTGGGAGAGGGAGAAGCAGGCTTCCCGCTGAGCAGGGAGCCCCATGCAGGACTCGATGCCAGGACCCTGGGATCATGACCTGAGCCGAAGGCAGACGCTTAACGGCTGAGCCACCCAGGCGCCCCTCATTATCCCAATTTAGACTGAGCTGCCCTGCAGACTGTGCCTCGACTTGCCCAAAGGAGGTAGGCTTCTGGCTCCTTACTTTCTGCTTCCAAGTCTTAGGTGACTCCTAACGAGCAGCCTATCTTGCCTTCATCCCCTCCGGGAATGCGTTTACATCGGTCTGAGTGTTGTAAAATTTCAATCACATCAGGTGGACCATGAAAATAAAACTTAGTTTTTGTTTTAGAAAGAAAAGGTGCTGGGGCGCCTGGGTGGCTCAGGCGGTTAAGTGTCTACCTTCAGCTCAGGTCATGATCCCAGGGTCCTGGGATCAAACCCCCGTACTCGGCTTCCTGCTCAGCTGGGAGTCTGCTCTCTACTTCTGCCGCTCCCCCTGCTTGTGCTTAATCTCCCCCTCTCTCTGTCTCTCAAATAAATAAATAAATAAATAATAAATAAATAAATAAATAAATAAAAAATCAAATCTTAAAAAAAGAAAAGGTGCTTAGGTAAATGGCCTGGAAAGGCCACAAAGTCTTGCCAAAGTTGATAAACTAGAAGAGAGCCATAAGCGTACACCATAATCCCATCCTCTGAAAGCCTCGGCAGATTTTGAAAAAAAAAAATGTTTGCTGTAAAGGCAAAATTAAATCCAAGCACCCTTCACATTGTTTTTTTTTTTTAAATTGTAACTTTGCCTATTGAAATAGTTTAAGGCTCAAAAGGAGTTACAAAAACAGAACTGGGAGTTCCTGCGTACACCCTTCACCCAGTGGGATGTTTTTATTTCCAGCACTTCTGACAGCAAGCGTGTGCGTTTCTTTTCTCACACCAGCAACCAGTTGTCTGATTCTCCACCACTAACCGAGTGTCCTGCAATCCAACTCTGGCACTAAGCACCCGGAGTTCGCATAAGACCCCACGGGTGAAGGGTTCAGTCCCACAAGACGGCCCCCACTTTAGATGCCAGTCCCAAGCACTGAGTCCCCAGGGTACCCACACTTCTGTCCAACTTGGCTACAAAGTTGGGGGGGGTTTCACAGTCCTCTTCCCTTTCAGGTTCAGTAATTTGCTAGAATGATCACAAAACTCGGGGAAGCACTTACACATGCATTTTTCTGGTTTATTATAAAGGATGCGGCTCAGGAATAGCCAAATGGAAGAGATGCAGAGGGCAAGGTATGGGGGGCAGTGCACAGAGCTTCCGTGCCCTCTCTCAGTACCCCACCCTTCTGGAACCTCAGTGTGTTCACCAACACTGAAGCTCTCCAAACCCTCGTGTTTAGGGTTTTTATGTAGGTTGCATTATGTAGGCATGATTGATTAAACCACTGGCCACTGGTGATGAAGTCAACCTCCAGCCCCTCTCTCCTCCCCGGATGCCCGGGGTGGGGCTGAAAGTTCCAACTCTCTGACCATGTCTTGGTCTTCCTGGCGACTAGCATCCTGAAGGCCCCCAGCCACATTATTGGCATGCAGGAAACACTCAAGCACTCTGGAGAGTCCCAACGCTTTTAGGACCTGTGTACCAGGAACCCAGAACAAAGACCAATATTTAGTTTTTATTGTATCACACCCAGCTTTCCCCAGTGATCATATTTTATATAACTATACTACCTTGTCAAAATCAGGAATTTTTTTTTTTTTTTTCTGAATAGACCTGTTAAGTCCATCTGGTCCAGTGTTAAAATCAGGAAATCGATGTTGGGACAATACTACTAATTCAGGACAGATCTTATCACACTGTTTTTTTTGTCTTTAAAATACTTAGAAGGACACAAAAATTAAGGAATGAAAAACCTCTTTCACGACACGGTGAATTTTAAGTGAACTATTTTGGGGGGCGGGGGTTGGATCTTTGGCTAATCCATCCGGTGGGCGCCGGCTTTCAGCAAATTCCCCAGCAGCTGTGGGCTGCTTGACTTTAGTCTGAGCGCCAGATGGATGCAGTGTCTGTCACAGTCTAGACCTCTGGGTGCAGCCAGTCTGTCCCACCCTCACTTGCCTCTGAGAAACAAAACCTTGTGCCCGCAGATTGAGACGGAGGCCCACCGTGTGTTCCGTATCTCCACCCAAGGGAGAAATGCAGAAGTAACTGCCAGAGGAGCCCCCTGCAGACCCCCATGAGACCCAGCTGGGTAGGAGCTGTCGGTGACCAGGCACTGCCTCAGAGTAATTGGTTTATGGTTTGTTTCTCAGACGCCGCTTGTTATTTCTGATTAATGCCTCCTCCCCAAATGAAGACCCAGAGACGTGCCCAGAACAGGCAGCTTTTATACGCTATGGACAAAACAAATGTGTGAAGAACTGAGCACACACAGGTCAGCTGGGGCTAGGGGAAGTCAGTGGTGAAGAAGCCAGGAAGATAGGGGGGTGCTTTGTTTATACAGATTTCTCGGCCCTGTCTCTGGTGATGAGACTGCCTTCTTTCCTCTCGGGAGGGGACCTTTCATGTGGGAGTTTTATGACCTGTTTCAGGGAAGAAGGGTGAGTGTGACCTTCCTGCTTCTGCCATTTCTTAAAATTCCTTCAGCTTTGCATATTTAATATGCCAAGGTGCCATATTTGGGTGGTGACATGTCCTGAACCCCATCAACACAGAGACAGCCTCGATTTCCAACCCAGGTTCAGAGCCTCCGATAAGGGATTTCTGGACTCAGTCTTGCACACTTAGCCTAATTTTGTAGCTTCTAAGGAAACGGGGCGCCGAGACCTCTTCACGGCCCAGACCTTATGAACCCCCTTCCTCGCAGCCCTGCCTTTCTCTTTGCCCATCAAAACACCCTATCCTTTCAATATCACTTCCCTTCTGCCGTCCTCACATCTAGGCTTGTGTCTTTCCTTTGGAGGAGACTCCTGATGGGGATTCGAGCTCCCCTGCCGCCGCATCAATAAACCTCACTTGTCAGTTTGCAGGAAGTATTCCCCACATCTTTATCAGATAAGCTTTCTCATGCTACCTGATTTTGCTATGAGGGCCAAAAGAACTAATCCACTGAAAGCACTTCGGAGAGTTCTTGGCTCGTGAATTGGATGAGCCACGTTCTTTATATTTCAATATTAGGAAGCATCTGGGGCCTTGCTGATCCTGGAGGGTTCCATCTCCCAGGGTTAAGTGATTCCTAGAGATGGCAAAAAGCTTGCCTGTTGCGTTTCCTATGCAAACTAATCAACCTGGACCAGTTTCTTTGTTTTTGGCCACTCTCCCTGCCTGAATCATCCCAGGGCCAGGTACCAGAGAACTAGGGACTGACCCTACACCCCAGAGCCTGCTGAAATGATTCAAACTAGCCAATTTTAAACCCACTGAGCCTGCTTTACCCTACTCTGCCCATTTCCTCCTGTAAAAAGAAAAAAAAAAAACCCACAATAAATACCCTCTCTCACTCCCCTCCCCTCCCCTCCCTTCCAACCTCCATGTTCTTTCATGTGGCCCTTCCTGGGAAGTGTGAGTAACAAACTGTTTCTTTAGCGGCAATCTCCTGATCTGTTGGCCTGATCCTACCTGAATGAAAGTAAAATTTACATTTTAAAACGTCCCACGTGTGCTCACAACCTCATCTGTCATCACAGCCGCCTTGGCTTGCTCATAGCTGTTCCCGACACCACTGCCTACAGTGATGGAATCTTGGAGACAAAGCTGCCATTCATGCAGAAGATGCTTCATCTGGGTGCTTGCATAGGGGAGCTGGAGAGAGGAGCTGGATTCCTGGGGAAGGAGGAGGCCCGGGATCCCTGGCCTGGCCTTGCCTCTTTCCCCGGGGCCCACATGCAGAGCTGCCTGAGCCCAGGGTCTCCCAGCAACCCCCACACCCCCCCCTCCACCCAGCTCCACCTGCTTGTGCTGTTGCCCAGATGAGCCTCAGGGCTGGGAATCTTTCCAAATCGAGTGCCAAATGCGGTGTGTGCCTGCATTTTCATCTTGGAGAGAGGCCTGAAGATCTTTTTTTTCTGACTCCAGGGAATCTGACCCTCCCCCATAGATGAACAATCTCATTTCAGATTTGCCTCATCAATATGACAGTCACACTGGTAGTTGCCTTGGGGGGGGGGTGGGGGTGGTGACTGGGAGGGACAAAAGGTCAGCCCCTGTCACTGGTAGGTTTCTGGCTCATACTTATGTTGGTATTTGCAAGAATGTGGGCTGTGTATCTAGCTCTTGCATACTTTTCTCTAAATGCATTAGGAAAATTTGGGAGTGTGGTAAAGCAAATGTGGCAAAATGTTAATTGTGTATTTAGGTAAAGGGATATAGATGTTCATTTTACTTCTCTTGTCAGTAGGTTTGAAATTTTTCATAATTAAAAGTTGGGTAGAATTACCAAAAAGCCCAAACACACAAACACACACACACACAAATACTAAAACCGTTTACACACACACACACACACACAAATACTAAAACCGAAAAGCTTTCCCAAGGAAACAGGCGGGAATCAGACTACCTTCTGTACTCTTGCGTGTCCATCTGTCTTGTTTCTATGGCTCAGGCTGGTTCACCAAACTTTTATCTTCCCCTTTCAGGAATTAAATCTGCTTTCCCACAACCATCACCTCCTGCAACACCCCCCGCCCACCCCGCTAAGTCTTCCCAGCCCTACCTGGGCCTGGAGCTTCAATGTTCTCTAAGGAAGAAGACACCAATCGCAGAGTCAGGGCTCAGTCCAAAGTCCCAGCTCTGCTGCTTTCTAGGTGTGTTTGTTACCTATCGTTGGCCCCAAGTGTCGTGGCTTACACAACGAACGATTATCTCACCCACATGCGGGACCCTGAGCCCCTTCCTGAATTCCTGACCCATAGAGATTGGGAGACAGGATTGTGGTTGTTTTCAAGCTGCTCAGTGTGGGGATCATTCTTTAGGCACCAGTAGTGACTGGGACACCAATCCATGACACTTTAAAGCAAAAAAAAAAAAAAACCCACCAAAACAAAACAAAACAAATGTCGTAGGACACAGTGCATGTTTTGAGAGGGCTCAGAAGAGAAAGCAGACAGAGCCGGAGCCTCATTAAAGCCTCAGCTACTTCGCCTCTGCGTCTCTCTGCTCACCTTTCTCCTTCTTTCCTGCAAATCTGCTTCCTCTCCATCTTAGTGCCTAAAATGGGGAAAGGAGGCTGCCCCCAGTGCCCCTTTTCAGAGCTTTTCTTCAAGAGGCTGAGCTAGAATCTTTTGGTTTCAACCCCAAATTCCCTGGGAAAGAGACTGTGGTATCCATACTGGGATTCTGAAGTTGCCCAGGCAGGCCCCACCCCTGGGCCCAAGGGACCCTGACATCAGGCCCCTCCTCTGCCTGCAACTGGGCGCCCAGGCCAGGGCTGGAGTTGGGACACTTGGCAAGTTTGGGGCCCCAGCAGCAGCTCCTGTGACCAGGCTTCCAGTGCCCATGGCTGAGTTGGTTGTATACTCCCAGGAGGCACCTGTAGGGGGTGTGGAAGTGAGAGGGAGGGAGGCAACCCTGGGGGGGGGTTGACATGAGCAGGGTATGTCTGTGGGCAGTGGGCTGGGAGGTCCTGCTGGGGACCTCTAGGAACCACTTGCTGAAAATCATTGCCTCTGAGCTCCTGTCCTCGGGGACAAGGGAGCTGTTACAGCCCAAATCATGTCACCCCCAAATTCATATATTGAAACCATAACCCTCAATGTGATATTTTTGGAGATAGGGCCTCTTTAAAGGTTCCCCTTTCCCACTTTGTAATGAATTAATAATTCACGAGCTATTCTGAGACTGTAAATATCCTATTCCTTATCATACTTTCACTTTGTTAATTTTATTAATCAGTATTTATTTATACAGCAGTATGAACTCATGGCTTCCTATTTTATTCAGTGCCTTATATCTGTTACTATCTGTTGAGGGTTGAATTGTGTCCTGCCCCCCTGCCCCAAGTTCGTCTGTGGAAGTCCTAACTCTCTCATGCCTCAAAATGTGACCTTATTTGGAAATAGCGTCATTGCAGATAGGATGAATTATGATGAGGTCATACTGGAGTGGGGTGGGTCCCTAACCCAGTATGACTGGTGTCCTTCTAAAAAGGGGAAATTTGGACACAGACACGCCCATGGGAGAATGCCATGTGAAGATGAAGGTAGAGGTTGAGGGGATGCTTTTACATACCAAAGACTATCTTCAAGTCACCAGGAGCCGAGAGTGAGGCAGGGAACGGATTCTCCCTCGCAGCCTCTGAAGGAATAGACCTTGATCTGGGCCAACCTGTTTCTGTTGTTTGAGTCCCTCAGTTAGTGGTCCTTTCTTACATCAGCCCTTAGCAATGAATATATGCTATTTATTTTTTTATTTTTTTATTTTTTTATTTTATTTTTATTTTTTTTTAAAGATTTTATTTATTTATTTGAGAGAGAGAATGAGAGAGAGCACATGAGAGGGGGGAGGGTCAGAGGGAGAAGCAGACTCCCTGCTGAGCAGGGAGCCCGATGCGGGACTCGATCCCGGGACTCCAGGATCATGACTTGAGCCGAAGGCAGTCGCTTAACCAACTGAGCCACCCAGGCGCCCTATGCTATTTATTTTGATGCTAAAATGATCCCTTATGTGCCCAGAAGAGTTCAGCTGGCTTCTGCATCCTGTCCATGTGGTCGCATCTCTCCTTGCGGATGTCTTTACTTTCTGGCACGATAAGATGTTCCAGGCTCACTTTGAACTTGCACTGCCCTGGCCTCAGAATGAGCCATATCCTCAAAGAGCCCCAGTTCCTTTGAGTGGTTAATGGTACTTGGAGGTGAGGGTCTGCTTGCTCTGGGTCACTTAGTACACATTTATGTCGGCCTTGACTTCTGTTACTCTGAGTACCTGTTGAAAACCTCTGGTTTACCCTGAAGCCTCTGGTCCCAGCCAGGGCCATGGTGTTCTGTCGGTTTTCTCTCTCTTGCTTCCTTTGTGCCTCCCTGCTCTGACAGCCAGGAACCCAGCTCCCAAATCCTGAATTCATTTGCGTGCTTGATCGGACCTCTTGTGTGTTGTCTGTAACCCTCCCCCATGCCTGTCCCCTGCCCCCACACGTGGATGCCCCCTTCATCCCTGACGGGCTCTAACTCCCTGCCCCGGGCCTCGAGGCTCCCCCTCAGCCCCTGCCTAGTTGATCTGTCCCACCTAATATTTCGGTGACGCCCGAAATATTCGGGGAGGGGCAGGGCCTCCACTCTTAACTGCGGAACTGCTATGTCTCCCAGGTGGAGGGGTCAGGACTCCAGGGACACAAGCCGACCCCACGTCTGTTCATTCCTCCCAGTCCACGTAGGCTGCTGTGACAGCCAATTCTTCCATGCCCCTTGGACGAAACGTTAGGCGGGGCTCTTTTGTTTCAGATCCTCTTTGGTAATAAAAGGGCTTGATGCTACCTTTTGTCCCAAGAGCTGTCTCGGTTTAGTAATAAAGGCATCTAGCCCTACTTCATCATGAAAACTCCGATTGTTTTAAAGATTCTTGCCTCCCCCAGTGACAAGAGCTCCAGGCTGGGAGCTGAGGTCAGAACAAAGAGCGTGGGGAATTCTCTCCTATTTTCCCTGCTTGTGCTTCTGACCCCTTTCCTTCTCATGCCCTCCTCCTTCATGACTGAGCCGTTGGGGCCCCTGAAAAGCCCTCAGTGGGTTGGCCCAGGTGGGGCAGGCCCAAGCACTGTCACTCTCCCCTCTGAGGGGGCTCTCATGCACTGAAACCGAACCCAGGCCCCCAGCCCTGGAATCTGTGTGCCTCTCTCTGCATAAAAATCACAATGATAAACCAATGCTTTCAGCACACTTACTGTTTGCTGGGTACTCTTTTAAGCACTTCACATGTGAGCCTTATGCTGGGTTCTCTAGAAAGCAGACATTGAGACGGAGTGAGCTGTGCAAGAGGTCTGGGCGGGAGACACACCTGTGACAGGAAAGGAACCGGGGGAGCAGACCACATGCAGCTGTGCTGACACCCCAGCCACCAGCGAGGAGCTCCGGAGCCAAGACAGCCCCTTAGAGAATCCTGTGTTGAGCAGAAATATCCAGACTCCAGGAGCCCCAACAAGCTCAGTCATTGATGGTGGGGCCGTCCCCCAAATAGCAGACCCACAGTTCAAAGCCAAGACTGAGCCTTCACACAGACCTGAGAATGAACGTTCGGGAGCATTATTTATGACAGCCCCCCTGGAAGTAATCCAAGGTCCATTAAAAGATGGAGAAACGAATTGTCAATCATCCACGCAGTGGAACACCACTTGGCGATAAAATATAAACCAGAGAGGGAGACAAACCATGAGAGAGTCTTAACTCTAGGGAACGAACTGAGGGTTGCTGGAGGGGGATGGGGTAACTGGGTGACGGGCATTAAGGAGGGCATGTGATGTGATGAGCACTGGGTGTTATATGCAACTGAAATCACTGAACTCTACCCCTGAAACTAATAATACACTATATGTTAATTGATTTTAAATTAAAAAATTAGAATGAATTCTTGATCCACACAGCAATTGGGATGAATCTCAAATTCATGATGCTGAGCAAAAGAAGCTGAACACGAAAGACCACATAACATCTGGTTCCATCTCCACGAACATTCCAGAAAAGAAACCTTGGAATGTCCGAGACTGGCACCAGCCAGCTTCAACTGGGAGAACTTGTTTCCGGGATTTGAAACCAGAGAGTTGGGCGCCCTCTGGCAGCTCGCTTTGAGACATGAAGTCAGGGACCTGCGACAGCCATTTTCTCCCTTGGGGGACAGAGCTGGAGAGAATGCTGATAATAAACATATAACATGTATAACTATATATTCTATCCATATGCAACATACACACACCAAGCCACACTTGGGCCAGGCAGCTTTCCTTCAGGAGGGAAAGTTAGTGTCATCACTCTTGTATCTGAGAACCAGATGAGGAAGCAGTGCGAGGGAGGTCACACAATGTGTGGGTGTGAAGCGTGTGGGGTGTGAAGTAGTTCGTCTGACTTTAGGGAAAGGAGAGAAGCTACACCGAGGGCTTGGGGGCCCTGGCTACTCAGGCCCATGAGACCCAGCCCTGTCCTGCCTTTCATTGGGAGGCACCCTCTGATCTTCTGACAATAAATCCCTTTCCACCTGAGCCACTTCACGTTGGACATTCCCCCGCCTCTTGAGACCGGCAGGGCGTTGGCAGTTCATCGGCCTCCTCGGGGGCCCTGACTTGCTTTGGCCACTGCCCACTGGGGCCTCTTTCATGCCTTATGGCCAAGGGGATGAGGTGGGGGTGACCCATGGCACAAAAGCTCCCTGCTGTCTTTGGGAGTCCCCTACCTCTGAAGGCTCAAGTGGCCTTGGCGGGCGCTCAGATTTGGGGGGCTGTGCCTTTAGCAACCCCAGCTGGATGTGACCACTCTCCTCCACAACCTCGGGTCACCTCACACAGCTCACATGAATTTTTATCCCATGTAGCTGGGTATAAAAAACAGCTGCAGCTGGTGCTCTCACAGCCCTGCCCATGTCCTTCGGATGGTCTGTGGCACTCTAGTGGACTTCCAGCGTGCATCTTGGTACCTGTGGGCTGTTTTCTGGAACCACAGAAGATCACTCTGCCTATATGGGCCAGACTGGGAGTGCCACTGAGCTAACACCCTACGGAAACAACCCTCAGTAACGCCTGAGAGAAATTGGAGCACAAACATCCCAGCGCCCTTGCTCCTTGGGTGTGCGCCTGCCCTGCTTCCCAGAGTCTCCCTACAGGCTTGAGCTCTGGTTACCCGCCATGGCAGCTGGATAGCGGCCACCCTTTTTAATCTATCCTCCCTTCTCTGTATCACCCCCCCCATCACTGTTCCTTGAACTTCCCAGATTAACTAGGAAGTCTCAGAGTCATCTTCTGGGGGATTCTAAACTAAGCCAACAGCTAATACCTCTGAGCCCTCTCTAGTGCCAGACCACCTCCAAGCACATATGATCTCATTTAATCATCGCAACAACCTCAGAGGTGGGTACGACTGTTATCCCCATTTCAAGGGCGAGAAGACTGAGGCATGGAGAGGCAGGCTGAATAATGCTCCCCTAAAGATGTCCACATCCTCACCCCTTGAACCAGTGAATATGTTACCTCATGTGGCAAGAGGGACTTTGCAGACGTGATTGAGTCAAGGATCCTGAGATGGAGCTACCCACTTGGATTATTTGGATGGGCCCATTGTAATCATAGGAGTTCTTACAAGAGGAAAGCAGGAGGATCAGAGAGAAGATGGGATGACAGAAGGGAAGTTGGAGCACCATGAGGAGGGACCATGAGCGAATCTAAAGGAACACAGGCACCTCTAGAAGCTGGAAAAAGCAAGGGGATGGATTCTCCCTGAGAGCCCAGAGGAATGTGGCTGTGCGAAGCCACATGAGCTTTCTGACTTGCAGAACTGTGAGGTAATACGTTCGCATTCTCTTAAGCTGCTAAGTTTGTAGAAATGTAGAGTGTAGAAGATGTGGGTGACCTAGGCTTCTGGAACCCCTTGTGACAACCAGAAACAAGAAATGAAGCCAGTTGGTAGCTGTATGACCTCCTTATGATCTCACCAGGGAAATCACGAGTCACTTCGGTCCTATGCTATTGTCAAAGCAGTCCCAAGCCAGCCCAGCTTCCAGGAGGGGTTGGTCGTAGTCCCATCCTCTCCGTGGAAGGAGCGACAAAGACTTTGCAGCCATTTTAATAGCCTAACAACCTTGTAATCAACATATATTGTTATATCCCCCTCTCAGATGAGGAGGAGGCTCAGAGAGATCTAGTAACTTGCCCAAGATCACTCAGCTAAAAAGTGGTCTGAGCCGGAATTCAAACCCAGAGTCCATACTTTGAAGTGTTTCCAATTCGTTCTTTGAACCCAGTGTGTTCGGAGCCCTGTTTCCAGAAGCCAGACTGTTGACATCTCTCACTTCCTTGATTCCTTCTGTGCTAGCTGATCTGGCCAGGCACTGATGACACACAGCTCTGACGTCAGTTCAGACAGACTACCTTCAATTCCACATATATTTTAGGAAAACGAACACCGCAGAATAAAGAGTTAAGAGAGCTGAAAGCATGTAATAAACAGAAGATGAATCCCCCATTCCAGACCCCAGAATAAATGGAGCAGACGGTACAGGAAGTGAAGATAAACCTGATGGCCTCCAGGAGAGGAAAGAGGATTGCTGGAAGTATGAAGCTGGAGGGACACATCACAAAAATGACCCAACCAGAGGCATTTGTTAGGAAAAATCTAGCTGAAATAGAAAGCCCAACGGAGGGGCTTAACAGACTCCAGGCAGCTGATGGTTGAAAAGGGAGCTGCAGGGTCAGCCCAGAGAAACTTCCAGGAGACCTGACATGGTCTGGGAGCAGCAGTGAGGAGCAAGGGTGCCACCCACCCGCCACCCGGCACACTGGCCAAGAGCTGTGGGAGAGAAAACAGCCGCCCCTTGAGAGGGCTGTAAGGAAGGGATGCCCCAGGGGTGAGTAGGTCTACCTTGGAGCAAAGAAAGGTGAAAGAGGTGCTGTTGGTGAGAGCCTAAGTTTCTGGGAGCACAGAGGAAAGGTTTTAGGAACTGTGATGAGAGGTGGGATTTAGGAACAGGAATATGGGGATTAGAGTGTAGAAGATGTGGGTGACCTGGCTTCTGGAATCCCTTGTGACGACCAGAAATTGGGGTGAAGGTCAGAGTTGGTTCGGAATTGTGGAGAGTGGTGGTGAGGCTGTGGGTGCTGGGGGCAGCCGCAGCTCAATGTTCCAGTGCTGGACCCTGTCTACACCAGTGTGCCTCTGCTTCCTACACAAGGATTCATTGTCCTGCGTCTTTGCGTCACTAGCTCTCAGTTCAAAGTCCAGAGAGGGTGGGTTGCATTGCCTCAACCCAGAGCATATGTCTGTTTCCTAACTTGATGGAGGCTGGAAAAGTGGACATCAGAATTTTCGGGCTTCTGTTAGAAGGATGAGCTCAGTCACTGCCAAAATCCACATGGTTCCCCCTTCCTCCAAACACAGGAAAGAGTTTCAGATGCCAGGCAGCTAAAAATCCCAACAGATGTACACTGTACCACATACTAGTTTGGTATGGATCTTTCTAGAGCTCTCAAAAATATGTTTACATAGGGCTGTTGTTTTTGTTATTTGTTTTTCTCCAATTAATGGTATGTTTTGGGATCTATCTAAATATACCTTATTTTTATTTTTTATTTTTTTTAAAGATTTTATTTATTTATTTGACAGAGAGAGAGAGCGCGAGAGAGGGAACACAAGCAGGGGGAGTGGGAGAGGGAGAAGCAGGCTTCCTGCGGAGCAGGGAGCCTGATGCGGGACTCGATCCCTGGACCCTGGGATCATGACCTGAGCCGAAGGCAGACGCTTAACGACTGAGCCACCCAGGCGCCCCTAAATATACCTTATTTTTAAAAAAGATTTTATTTGAGAGAGAGAGAGTGAGTGTGCAGGTGGAGGGGCAGAGGAAGAGGGAAAGAGAGAATCTCAAGCAGACTTCCCACTGAGCTCGGAGCCCATTGTAGGGCTCCATCTCACGACCTGAGCCGAAATCAAGAGTCAGACGCTCAACTGACTGAGCCACTCAGGCACCCCCATACCTTAGTTTTAATGACTTTCTATTGTTTTATAGTAAAATTTTACTACAGTTTATTTAATCACTGTTATCAGCATTTAACTTGTTTCTAATCCTCTGCAATTAAGAGCAATGCTTCAGCAAACATCCTGGTACCTATATTTTGTCCACATGTGCGACTATTTCTGTTGGATAGACCGTCTGAATTTGGAATTTCTGGGTACAAAGGGCTCATATGTGATGTGTTTTAATAAATACTGTCATCCCTGAGAGTTTATCAGTTTACTTTCTTTAACAGCGTTTGGATGAGCCTCTTTTCCCAGTGCTGGACATAATTAATATGCCCCTATTATTGCCCATCTGCATATGAACACTGGTACCTCAACAGAACATTGGTACCTCAACATTTTTTTGAAAGATTTTTAATTAATTAATTAATTAATTAAGCACGCAAGCGGGGGGAGGGGCAGAAGGAGAGGGAGAGTGAATCTCAAGCAGACTTCACACGGAGTGCCTGCAGCCCGAGATGGGGCTCAATCCCAGGACCCTGAGATCATGGCTTGAGCCGAAACCAAGAGTTGGATGCTTAACCAACTGTGCCACCTAGGTGCCCCCTCAACATTGTTTTAAATTGCATTTCCATCATTGGTGAAGCTGGGTATCTTTTCCTAAGTTTATTGATGCTTTGAGGATGGTGTCCTTGGGGAATTGCTTATTCGTGTGTTTTGCCCATTTAAAAAATTGTGCTGTTTTCCTTTTTCCTATTGCTTTTCAGGATGTCTTTGTATATTAGGGAATTTTTTGTTCATTTATTTATTTGAGAGAGAGAGAAACAGAGATAGTGACAGAGATAGCTCTGTCCCCGCTGAACAGGGAGCCCTATGCGGGGCTGTTCCCAGGACTCTGGGATCATGACCTGAGCCGAAGGCAGACGCTTAACCAACTGAGCCACCCAGGTGCTGCATATTAGGGCATTTTAAGCATTTGCCTGTTAAGTGTTACCCTTGTTAATACTAGTGTCCTGGGACACCAATGGGGCAGTGCTGGTGAATGGCCACCAGGGGGCAGAGCTGCCCTCAGCTAAGAAGGAGATTTCATCTAGGTCTTGGGAGGGAGAGTCAAGGGATCTCCTTGCAGGAGGACTTGCTTTGGCTCCTTATATCCTTTGCTTCTTACCTTTGAGAGAGTCCTGGTTAATTTAGGAGACATCAATGGGGGTGACCACTGGCATGTTCTCTGGGCCTCATCCCCACATCCCGGTGCAGTATTGCATGGTGGTTAAGAACATGGTCTTTAGCATCAGACAGACTTGGGTCCAAATCCCACCTCTTCCCCTTGTGAGCTGTGTGGCTGGAAAGTGACCTGTCCTCTTTGAGCCTCCATTACTGCTTTTGTGCCGTGGGGATGAAAACTCTCGCTTTGGATTAGATAGACTACTTGGCACGGGAGCTCACATTCATTCATTAAATATGTATTGAGCATCTACTATATACCAGGCACTGTCCTAGGCTCTGTGCATACAACAGTGAACAAAACAGACAGAACTCCCAGCCCTCATGGAGCTGACATTAGGGGGAGGCAAATAATCAGCAAACACAGGGCAGCAGAGAGTAAGTCAGATGGTGATGAGTGCTCTGGAGAGAAATAAGCCAGGGAAGTGGGAAACACAGAGAGCTGGGTGCACATAGAGTGGTCAGGGAAGGCCTCTGAAGAGGTGACATTTGAATAAGAACCTGAATTTGGTGAGGGAGGAGGCCTCATGGGTACTTTGGGCAGTGTTTGGAGCAGAAAGAAAGCAAGTGCAAAGGCCCTGAGGCAAGACTGGTATATTTACAGAACAATAGAGAGGCCAGTGTGGCTGGAGGGGAGGCAATGGGGGAAAGAAGTAGGGGATGAGAACAGTGATGGGGCCACATCATGGAGTGGTGGTGGGTGGTGGCTCTTATGGGCCACTGTGGGGATTTTGGCTTTATTCTGAGTGAGATGGGAGCCTGGGAGGCTTTTGAGCAGGGGAGGACATAGTTGACGTAGTGTTAATAGGACCCCTCTGGCTGGCTGTGTGTGGGGAACAGACTATGGAGGGTGAGGGCAGGAGCAGGGAGCCCCTTGAGGAGGTAGCTGCAGTGGGTCCCAGCAGGAGATGTTGATGGTGCTGGCAGAACCCTTGAGAAGTTGGATTCTGGGGAGATCTGAAAGCTGAGCCATGGGTTTTATGGGTTGTTCAGTAAAAATGAGTTTCCTTTTCCTCCTGACCAGCCCACCTCAGGCTCCTGAAGAAGGTTTTCACTTCCCATCTCCCACCTGGGCCCTCAGACTGGCCCAGAAGCATGGGATCAGACTTCAGACGGCGGCTTCAGCCAGGGCGTGACTTCAGAGCCTTTGTGCCATCTGGGGAAATCGCTGGCTCTCTCTGGGCCTCTCTTTCCCATTGATATAGTGGGACGGGGAGCATCGGGCAGGCTTTCCTTGTATTTGCCTACTCTGGGGATGACCAGCCTAAGCAAAGGGCAGGAGTCCTGGGCCAGGGATATAGGCAAAGATGAAGAGATAATGGGACACTGAGCAGTTATAAACTGAGCAGGACTGTGCCAACCCCTCTCTGGGTCAACCGCCAGTCACTTGGGCATGGCCCTCCTCAGGGGGACAGAAGGCTGGGCCATCTCTCCTATGGGAGGCCCAGGAGTTCTCACAGGCTGTTCTCTGCAGACCAAGTTCCCTTCAGGAGGAAGTACTTCTGGGGAATTTGAGAACTCATCACTTAACACCTGGGTGCTCCCCCTGGTTGGGCTGAGCCCTGGATGGGGGCCCTGCAGATAGGGAGTGGCTGGGGGCTGAGGTGGGGGAGGGCATTTCTCAGGAGTCTGACCAGTCTTCAAGGCTGGCTGTCCCAACTTCCAAATCCCCAGATCCTACATACTTGAGAAATATTCATCATGTCAGATCCAGGGATAGAGTTTCTCTCTGCTAAGTGATTATGTCTGAAAGGGAAGCTCTGGGGCAAGGTGGCTTTGACTGAGACCAGTCAATTCTTACTTTACCTCTGTTAGCTCTGTGACCTGAGGTAAAGCACTCAACCTCTCCGATCCTCTCAATTTCCTCATTTGTGAAATAGGGCAACAATTGTATTTCCCCCTGAGGGCTGCTGCGAAGGTCAAATAGACACTGTTTTGAGTGCCTGGAAAATAGTAAGGGGAGGGGTTAGACCGTGATGTCTAGAAATGATGAAAAGATGAAGATAGGGAATGAGGATACAGTCCAGGGAGTGATGATAGTCCTCTGGGGTCACGGAGTGCTAGGACGGGCAGACGCTGTTCCAGGTGCCTTCATAATCCGCTCATATGGTCCTTGCAGATCTCTGTGCAGGAGCGCTGTTAATGTTAGCCCCACTTTCCAGATGAAGAGACTGAGGTCCGGAAGGAGCATAGTGTAGTCACTGACGCCCTTGATTCAGATCCAGCTCTGCTGTTTACATTGCAGGAGCTTTGACAAGCTTTCAGGGCCTCAGCCTCCTCATCCAGAAAATGGGTAGAAATAACCCCTGCCTCATAGGGTTGCTGTGAGATTGAATAGGTTGCTATTTGTAAAGTACACAGAACAGTCCCTGGTACACAGTAAGTGATTAATACATGTTTAAAAGAAAACTGTTGTCGCGCACTGAAATAAAGTTCTCAGCAATCTGAGCGGCCATGCAGGGCTGCTTCTGCAAGGGAGGGCAGCAGCAGCTGGATTCTGCACATAGCTTTTATTTTGTTTTTTTATCAGAAAAGCAAGTACGGACGTCTCAAAGCGTGGGAAAGGAGTACAAAGTGATGGCAAATATCCTGAAGCCTAAAGCAGGCCTACACTCCCTCCTATGCGTAGGCATGCAGGGAGTCAGTCATGGGATAAGGGAGGAGCGGGATGTTCGGGCTAGCAATTGCCAGGTGCAGGTGGGGGGGACTGAGGGTTACATTCATTCATAGCTCCTAACCTATACCCTGCCCCTGGGGATCATGGGATCCTGCTCCTACCAGGCCATTGCATTCAATAGCCCAACAACAGGAATGCTGCTGATGTTTCAGCTGCTTCCACAATCACTCCTTAGGGCTTACAATATATTTTCTAAGAATAACTCCACAAAACTGCCAGAGATGTGGGTAACTTGCCCAGAGTCACACAATCATGTGAAGTGGGTGCTAGAATCTGAGACTGGCTCTAGAATGTTCCCTGTTAATCACTTGATGTTGCCTTTCAAGCACTAAGTGAGGGCACTTGGGGACCTGGAGGAGGCACCCAACCTGCTCCCGGGAGGTCAGGAAACTTCCTGGAGGAGGTGATGTCTGAATTCACTGTTGAAAGATGAGCAGGCAGGGGGACAACAGTATCTCCCTGACCCCCAACCTCCCACCCCCCCTTCAAAAAAAAAAAAAAAGGAAGGAAGGAGCTCAGGGGAAAGAAAGAAGAAAAAACATGCACATTCCCATGGTATGTCCTGGTTTATGGAGTTCAATGGAGTGATCAGCAAAAGATGAAAAGACGGAGGTGGGGAGGGGGACAAGGGATAGATCAGGAGGAGTTGTATATATAAATCTGTTTTGCACATCACGATTTTTTTCTTAGGCCAAATTCCTGAAAGTAGAATAGTTGGGTCACATTTTAATTCTTGATACATGGCATAAAACCCTTCAAAATAATGTGTCCGTGTAGCCTGCCACTAAGTGCGTATGAGTGTCCATTTCTGAATGTCTTTGCCCACATTGAGTGTTATTGTCTTAAGATGTTGTGGTGATTTCACATCATTAAATGTTTCCAAGGGGAGGAGTCACTCTGAGTTCATAAAGACCAAATTCAGAGACCTTGGGTCAGCTGATGCCAGTAGAAGTAAATCCATCTGTGCCCTGCCTTCCTCTGAGGGGATTTCCTTGTTTTCCCTGTAAAGAGATGCAAACTCTTTTGCCCATATATTATTTTTTTAAATTGTGGTAAGATACATATAACATGGAATTCACTATCTGAACCATTTTTAAGTGTATAGTTCAGCATGTAGTTCATAGTGTAGCTATCATCATTGTCCAGTACCCATTAAGCACAAATTCCCCATTCTCCCTGCCCCCAGGCCCGGGCAACCACCATTCTACTTTCTGTTTCTACGAATGCGACTACTTTAGGAACCCCCACTCCCTCCGCAAGTGGAATAATACAGTAATTGTCCTTTTGTAACTAGCTTACTTCACTTGGGGTACTGTCCTCAGGGCTCATCCATGTTGTAGCCTGTGTCAAAATCTCCTTCCTCTTTAAGACTAAGTAATATTCTATCATACGGATAGACGACATTTTGTTTGTCCATTCATCCATTGGTGGACTGGGCTTGCTTCTACCTTTTGGCTATTGTGAATAATGCTGTTGCTGTGAACATTCTTGCCCATTTAAGAAACCAACCCAGACCACCTGTGGGCACTCCCTGTGTGACCTTGATTTGGGGACTCCAGGTTCCTTGGAATCATGTGACCGATCTGGAGGATGGTAGGAAATAGTTCATGGAATTTATGCTGGTTCTTCACGAGCTGTACACGGCATCACCAATATATTTTTTTTCCCTCTTCAGGTCCTTTGTTCTATCAACCATTTAAATAAACTCTTCAAAGCATTTTACGCTGTCCTTTTTCCCAACAGAGAGGTTGGTCTTTAGAGGAAAGAAGTGATTAGTGAAGAGTGGCTCCTTCTGTAGTGACGTCCAGGTCATTGGTCTGGTACACAAGCCCCACCATCCTATTCACCCTCCTCTTGCCCCATTCTCTGTGCCCAGACTCTACTCTTTGTCTTCCTGTCACATCTGCTTACTTGTTCTTTCCCGGACAGGCCATGTTCTTTCTCCCCTCTAGGACTTGGGCCAGGCTCTGCCTCCCCCACTGGACTGTGAGTCCCACAAAGGCATGAACTGGGGCTGGCTTGGTCCCTGCCGTGCTGCTCAGAAAATACCAGCTAAATGAAGTAACAAACGGATGATGGATGGACAGAAGGATGAATTAATGGTGGTTCCTTGATCCAGCAGATATGTTCCTTCCCCTTGTTCTATGCTTGCACAGGCCTACAGTGACATCTTTCCCAGAGATAATTTTTTAAAAAGTAGCTCATATTTTGAGTGCTTACTATTCCTTTCAGACCTCAGTTCAGGTAGCTCTCCTCTACAAAGCCTTTCTGACTCCATGTCCCTGGGTTAGATGCCTCTCCTGAGTTCCAAAGTTCCCACTCCCCTGACTACTTTGGGTCATCCCTATCTGAGGACTGTAGGGCCCATGAAGACAGGGCTGGGGCTGTTTTGGTCATTGCTGGGTCTCCAGTCTCCCTACAGTGGGCTGGACATTGGAGAGGTGTTCAAGGAATGCATATTAGATAAATATATGAGTGAAAGGAAGGATAGATGGCCTGGGTCCTCTTGCTGGCTACTCATCCCTTTGTTTCCCTTCACCAGTTCCCTCTTCCAGGAAGCCTGCTCTGATCTCAATCTCGTAATTATTTAATGTCTCTTCCCCTTGATATGAGTTTGTGGAGGATGGGATCAACTCTCTTTTTGCCAGTGCATCCCCTCCAGGGCAGGGTCAGGTGCCCCCTTTGTGTTCCTCCAGCCCCTTGGGCTCCTCCATTCCAGCCCTACTCACTTTGGATCATACCTGTCTGGGGATGGGTCTGTCTTCCCCTCTATACCTTGAGCCCTAGGAGGGCAGGGCTGGGGATTTGTTGGTCATTACTGTGACCCTAACAATACTCAGCACAGGATGTGATCCAGAGCAGATGTCCAGTGCTTGTTAAATAAATGATAAATGAATAATCAACATTATCCATTGACTAATACTTTGTATAACATTTGGTGTTTGTTTGCATCATTGACTCTGCATATACAATTGACCCTTGAACAACCCTGTGTGGGTTTGAGCCACACAGGTCCACTTATACACGATTTTTTTTTTCTTCAGTATAATATATCACTATAGATGTATTTTCTCTTTCTTATGATTTTCTTCTTTTTTTAAAAAGTAGGCTCCATGCCCAGCATGGAGCCCAACACAGTGCTTGAACCTACGACCCTGAGATTAAGACCTGAGCCGAGATCAAGGATTGGAAGACTAACTGACTGACCTACCCAGGCACCCCAGTCGTCCTTATGATTTTCTTAATAACATTTTCTTTTCTCTAGCTTACTTTATTATAAGAATATAGTTTACAATACATATAACTTAGAAAATACGTGTTAATCAACTTTATGTTATTGGTAAGGCTTCATTCCACAGTAGGTTGTTAGTAGTTAAGTTTTTTGGGAGTCAGAAGTTACATGTGGATTTTTGACTGTGTGTGGGGGGGTCGATGCCCCTAACTTCCACATTGTTCAAGGGTCAACTGTACTGGGAAAAAAGCACGTATGTGTCTGAGAAAACAACTCATTCAGTCTACAGTTAGCAGGAACTAGGTGATCACTGGAGTCATGTGCAAAACATCCCCTTCCCCTCCCCCATCCCCAGGCTGCAGCCAAGGGCAAAGACCACGGGCACATCAGTGGACATTGTCTGCAGGATTCTGGGCTAAGGGCATCACATACATGAGCTTATGTCATCGTCACAACAGCCCTATGAGGCTGGCATTGTTGCCACCCCAGTTTTGAAGAACACTGAGGCCCAGAGGGACAGGTCAGTGTGGCTGAGCCAGGCAGTGGCTTTGCTGGGATTCACATTTCCTTCTGTATCCATCCCCCCTTCACAGAGAAGCTGGCCCACGCACCATCACAGCCTCCACCTTGGCTCCCCTGGAGCTGCGGGACTCCATTACTCTGAGCTGCCAGTCCCCAGGCAGCAATGCCACCTTCCAGTGGTGACATTGACAAGGAGCCTGTGGTGGGTGGTGAGCAGCTGGAGCTGTCCCTGGACCAGTGGGAGCTGACCATCCACCCAGTGTCCTGGAGTGATATGGGTCCTTAGTGGTGCGAGGCCAAGAACCCTGCCATCACCAGCCTCAGTGAGCCCCTGCCCCTCAGTGTCATCTGTGAGTGCCCATCTCATACCTCTTGCCTCCTTCAGGGTCACTCCCCAAACACCCACCTTGCCGGGCAGGTTGGGCTGTGGGGTGCTGGACCCAGGGACACATGGAGGGGTTATAAAGGCAGCAACAGCTGTAGATGCCCATGTCTTTCTAAAGCATAAACTGGACCACAGCCCTCTCCTCCTCAAATCCCTTCCATGGCTCCCCAGTGTCCCCAGGAGGAAGTCCAGCCTCCTCAGCTTGGGCTACAAGGCTCTGCTGACCCTCAGAGCCTCGTTTCTCCTTACTCCCTGTATCCTACTAGCAGTTTCCCTGGCACACCATAATCTGATTGATCCCCAGGCTTTTGCACAGGTTGTTCCCTCCACTCCTGCTCTCATCCTTTGCCTGAATAACTCCTCCTCACTGTTCAGGTTCCAGCTCAGGCATCCTTTTCTCCAGAAAGCCCTCCCTGACCCTCCCTCAGGCTGGGTCAGGTACTCCCATCCTTCTGAGCTCCCTCATCCCTACTCAGCATACCCTAGATCATTGCTGTCAGGGATGGGTCTGTCTCCCTGACAGGAGTGGGGGCCCTGTGAAGTCAGGGCCAGGCCTGCCTTGGTCTCTAGTGTGTCCCCAAACCAAATCAGTACCTCGCACATGGCAAGTGCTCAAGAAACATTTTCTGAAAAGATGGATAAATCTATTCTCAGATATGTGTCTGCCTCTCTCATGGGCAGAAATAGTGCTATGTTAATATTGGCTTATTTGTCCACTCATCATAATCTCCACTCAACATAACTGTGAAACATCAAATATATGCTGGGCACTGACATAGATGTAGCCCCTTCCCTCAAAGAATGTAAAGACAAGGGCTGAGCCCACTGACCCAGAGAGAGGAGGTGAGTTTCTCAGGATCACTCAGCAAGTGAGAGCCCAGGGAAGGGACCAGGTTGAGGGGGAAGGACAGGGCCTGGCAGAGACCCTGGGTCCCTGTTGTGGCTCTCTCTGGGAATTTATTTTGGCTGCTACAGACGGTCCAGACATGCCCACAGTAACCACCACTGATGTCAGCTTCATAGCTGGGTTCAACCTCACCCTCTCCTGCTCCACCACGTGCAACCCTCTGGCCCAGATCATCCCATTGAGGATCAATGGGAACCTGGGGCCCACTGGACAGCAGCTTTTCTTGGCTACCATCCACCTGGGCACAGCTGGAGTCTACACATGTGAGGCCACCAACCCTGCCACAGGCAACCGTAGTGCTACAAACACACTGATTGTCATCCCTGGTGAGCAGGGGAGTCTGGAGGGAACTCTGTCACTAACTGGATCTTGGGGAGACCACTCACTTCCACCCCAGGTCATTCCACAGAGATGGAAGGAGTGTGGTGGGAGGGGATTCTCACGGTCACAGAGAAAGGTAAGGGCTGGGACCACAGGCCTTTCTCCTAAGCCCTTGAGTTCTTGAATTTCATCCTTCATCTTAGGAAAATGCCCTTGATATCTCTGGATCTTGAGTTTCTGTCCCTCAAGGTTTTAGCTCCAGCCCAGAGCTGATTAATATCACCTCCTGATCAATCAGACCCCATTCATTTACTCTTTCACTTATTTATTAAGTACTTTAAAATGTTCCAAACACTGTTCTAGGCACTCTTTGCTTATCTCTATTAGGGACAAGCAAAGAGTGATGTGTTCCCTGCCTTCCTGAAGCTTAAAGTCTAAAAGGAGAGAGAGATGATTGAAAGATTGTCACAGGTGACATTTAAACTGAGACCAACAGGATGAGCAGGAGTTGGGTTATTGAAGAGTAAATGGGAGTGAAAGAGAGACTGGCATGCGCAAAGGCCCTGTGGCAAGGAGAACTTTGGGGTGTTGCAGGAACAGAAAGAATGCCAGGCTGGGGCATAGTAAACAAGGAGAAGATAGCAGGGCATGAGGTTGGAACAGTTAGCAAGGAACAGATCATTCAGAACCTTTATTCTCAGGGCAGCCAGGAGCCAAGGATGGCCCTTAACCAAGAGAAAGACATGGTCCAATCTTTGACATCAGAAAAGATCATGTTACTGCCATGTGGGCAGTATGTTGGATGAAGGCAGGAGAAGATTAGGAGGACAATTAGGAAGCTGTAGCTGTCATTACAATATTTGTGTATATATTAAATTTTTTTTATGAGGTGATGGTCCAATTATTTTATTAGAAGGACACGGAGGCAGGATTTAGTCATGGTAACTCATCAGTTGTGGAAGGAGTGAAGGAGTTGATTCAAACTCAGTCTGATGCTAGCTTCTGCATACATAGCTACTAGAGTAGCATTGTCTGATAGAAATATAAGGCAAGACATACAGGATTTTAAAATTTCTAGTAGCCACAATAAAAAATAAAACATAAGATGTGAAATTAATTTTAATAATTTTATTAATCCGATGTATTTAAAAAATATTTCTATATGCGATTAATATAAAACTTATTGAAATAGGTTACATTCTTTTTGTCTACATTTGAGAAATCCATTGTGTGTTTTATACTCTGAGCACATCTTAATTTGGATCAGCCAGGCTTCAGGTCCTCAGGAGGCATGTATGGCTCCTGGCTACTAGACTGGACAGGGCGGATCTAGACTAGATCACGCTAAGAAGACTGCATAGGAGGGTGTGGGTTTCCAAGCCGAGGGAGGAGAGGGTTTCAGGAAGGAGGCGAGATGTCTACACAGAGGAGATTCAGGATTGCAGAAGTCAGTGAATGTGACAGTGTAGAGGAGCCTCATTATCTCTGCCATTGCCCCCTGCTGTGTGTCCCAACAGAATCCAAGCCTCAGCCCAACACCCTGGCTGACAAGGTCGCCCCCGTGGAGAACATGGCCTCCTTACCCTGACGTATGTCCAAAGAGATTTGCAGCCATCAGATGGCTGAAAGACAGTGATGTCCTTGCTGATAGGGGCCGAGGGGAGCTGTCCCCACACCCCAGGGTCCTGACCTTCCGGGACATTACACGGAATGGCACTGGTCTCTACCGGTGTGCGCCCAGCCATTCAGCCACCTCAGCCCCTGAACGTGAACTGCGAGTCTCTTCTGCCTTGTGCCTGCCTTGGAGGCATCTTAGGGAGGGAACGGGGGAAAGTCCAAGTTGTAATAATAGATACTGTTCATGTATTAACTGCCTTAATTCTCACTTACAACCTATGAGCTAGGCAGGTACTGTGACTATGGCCATTTCACAGATGAAAACGGGAGAATGTACTAGAAGGTCACAGAGGTGCTAGGTGGAAACCAAGGAATTCTGAATTTAGCTTGCTTAGCTTGCTTCTGTGGGGCTTTCATTCCAAGGGGTGGAAGGATGGCCCCTCCAGCTCACACACTCCACCCAGCCGGTAACCCTGGGAGAAAGAGCACCCATTCCCTCGATGGTTCTACTGACGTCCGAAGGCTCACTCTCATTGGCCCACTTTGGGTCAAGTGCCCACTCCTGAACCAATCACTGTGGAGGGAGATACTGTGCTCTTATTGGACAGTCACAGGTCATGTGTCTGCCCACGGCCTGTGGGAGTGGGCTGGGGGATCATCGCCACTGGAACCTGCAGATTGAGAGTGGGGGAGGGGTGCTTCCCAAAGGAACCCTGTGTGGGGTGGGGGCATTGGATGCTGGCCAGGCCAAATCTGCATATGGCCTCTTAGCTGGGCCCAGCCTGGGGTAGGAGAAGGGTTTGGTCCTTCTTTATAGAGAAGGGTCATGGGCTGGAGCATCGCCACCAGCACAGGGTCAGTCTCAGAGCTCGGCGACACTTGGCACAGTGCTCATCCCCAGGCCACTACCCACCTTGCCTCTTGCCGCTGGCATGGGGATGGGGGCGGGGCTAGTTGATGTTCAGCTTTCATGTTCTCCGTATCCAAGCTGCTTCTCCCACCTTAAGAAGAATTATATATTAACATCAATTAATTAGGTTAATTAATTAAGTCAGGAGCACATACCGAGTACTGACCACATACCAAACACACACAGGATGCAGTGAAGCCATACAATCCAGTGAGGCTACTCCCTTCCCTGATTTTCACAGATGAGGGAACAGGCTCAGAGCTAATACCTGAAATTGCTGGGATTTGGGGCCCAATCCATCTGACTCTGAAATTGGGGTTCTTAATCTTCATGCTATAACATCTCCAATCGTGCCCGTTTAAGGAATGTGACTTAGAAGGCCCAGAGGTCCCGTAAACTTCCTTCTCCTTCCCTCTCTCCCTTCCTTTTTCACTTCCTTCCTTCTCTCACACTGTTCCTCCTCCTTCCCTCCTTCTTTCTGTCTCTCAAGTGACACCGAGCCCTTCCCTCTATGGACACAAACAGGATCACCTTTGCATCCACTCCCACAGTCCCCTGACTCTGTGGCCCCACATGCATAATTCTGTAATTTCTCGCAAAGTTGCTCTTGTGTGTGTTTGGAAGTCCCAGCTGTGACTGTGGGGCCCCCCTCTTCTGACTCCAGCTCCTCCCTATGTCCACTGGGCTGTCACCGTCTCCCACTTCTCACCCCCAGGCCTGCTGTGCCTCGGGACCATCGTGCCCCACTGTGAGCTGCCTCTGCACTCACAGCAACTTGGCAAAGCCCTCAAGGGGCTCAAACGCCACCTCCCCAGGCCAGAGCAAGCCAGATTCACCGCAGATGTGGAGTCAGGGCCTGCTCTCGTTCTGTGTGGTTGTCTGGGCACCACAGTGGCGCAGGTGCCTTCAAAGAACACTGCTTGGAAAGAGGTCATGCAGCTCCTACCTGGGGCCCCATCATCATCGGTGCCCAAGAAGCAGCCGAGAGTCAGGGCTCCAGATGCCACCACATCCTTCGCTTATCCTCCTCCCACCCCTTCTCACTGCATCCCTGTATATGCCCCTCTTCCTCCCTAAGTGCTTGCATCAACCATGTGACACCAGCTCATGCTTCATCAGACTTGCAAAGGGCTGTCTGAGTGCCATTTGGGCTTCCCACGTGGCTGTACTTCCTGACACCTCCCCTGTGCTGAGTCACGCATTGAGGGCTGTGTGTCTGGGGCTGGCCCAAGCCCTGTCCCCGCTGTTCAGGAATGTGGTTTGGTCATGGAAGCACAGAACAGAAGAGGGTCACCTAACTGTCTAGGGGCACTCTGGGAAAGCTTTCTGGAGGAGGAAACAGCTCAGCAGCCAATGGAAGGGCTGATAGGAACTGGGCAGGTTGACGCGAGGGGAGCAAGGACATGGGTGGAGGGGGTGGTGTATGCCAGGCACAAAGGCATGACCCCGCACAGGATCAGAGAGGGAAGTAGTGCCTTCAGGCTGAAGTGAAGTCTGTATGTGGGGAAGTACTGGGAAGTGGGAGGAGGAGAAAATGAATTTGATTTTCAGATGGGGATTAAGACTGTGGGCTCTGAATTCCAACTCCTTTAGAACAAATTCTGGTTCCTCTCCTCAGCAGTTGTGTGACCTTGGAAAAGTGACTCAGCCTCTTTTTTCATTAATTTTCTTCATCTGTAAAATGGGGCTCTTAGTACTTCTAAAGTACTTTAGAAGTAGGTACTAATTAATTGCACCAAAAACCGTAAGATACCTAGGAATAAACCTAACCAAAGAAGTAAAAGATCTGTACTCTGGAAACTATAGAACACTTATGAAAGAAATTGAGGAAGACACAAAGAAATGGAAAAACATTACATGCTCATGGATTGGAAGAACAAATACTGTTAAAATGTCTATGTTACCCAAAGCAATCTACACATTCAACGCAATCCCTGGCATAATACCATCAGCGTTTTTCACAGAGCTGGAACAAACAATTCTAAAATTTGTATGGAACCAGTGGTGCCTGGGTGGCTCAGTTGTTAAGCATCTGCCTTCGGCTCAGGTCATGATCCCAGGGTCTGGGGATGGAGCCCTCTATCGGGCTCCCTGCTCCACGGGAAGCCTGCTTCTCCCTCTCCCACTCCCCCTGCTTGTGTTCCCTCTCTCGCTGTCTCTCTCTCTGTTAAATAAGCAAATAAAATCTTAAAAAAAAATAAAATAAAATTTGTATGGAACCAGAAAAGACCCTGAATAGCCAAAGTAATGTTGAAAAAGAAAACCAAAACTAGAGGCATCACAATTCTGGACTTCAAGCTCTATTATAAAGCTGTAATCATCAAGACAGAATGGTACTGTCACAAAAACAGACACATAGATCAATGGAACAGAATAGAGACTACAGAAATAGACCCTCAACTCTATGGTCAACTAATCTTCGACAAAGCAGGAAAGAATATCCAATGGAAATAAGACCGTCTCTTCAACAAATGGTGTTGGGAAAATTGGACAGCCACATGCAGAAGAATGAAACTGGACCACTTTCTTACACCACACACAAAAATAAATTCAAAATGGATGAAAGATCTAAATGTGAGACAGGAAACCATCAAAATCCTAGAGGAGAACACAGGCAGCAACCTCTTTGACCTCAGCCGCAGCAACTTCTTGCTAGACACGTCTCCAGAGGCAAGGGAAACAAAAGCCAAAATGAACTATTGGGACTTCATCAACATAGAAAGCTTCTGCACAGCAAAGGAAACAATCAACAAAACTAAAAGGCAACCTACGGAATGGGAGAAAATATTTGCAAATAACATATCAGATATAGGGGTAATATCCAAAATCTATAAAGAAATTATGAAACTCAACACCCCGAAAAACAAAAAAATCCAGTCAAGAAATGGGCAGAAGACATGAACAGACATTTCTGCAAAGAAGACATACAAATGGCTAATAGACACATGAAAAAAAATGCTTAACATCACTTGACACGAAGGAAATACAAATCAAAACCACAGTGAGGGGCGCCTGGGTGGCTCAGTCGTTAAGCGTCTGCCTTCGGCTCAGGTCATGATCCCAGAGTCCTGGGATCGAGCCCCGCATCGGGCTCCCTGCTCGGCGGGAAGCCTGCTTCTCCCTCTCCCACTCCCCCTGCTTGTGTTCCCTTTCTCACTGTGTCTCTCTCTGTCAAATAAATAAAATCTTAAAAAAAAAAAAAAACCACAGTGAGATACCACCTCACACCTGTCAGAATGACAAAAATTAACAAGTCAGGAAACAACAGATGTTGGCGAGAATGTGGAGAAAGGGGAACTCTCTCACACTGTTTGTGGGAATGCAAACTGGTGCAGCCACTCTGGAAAACAGTATGGAGGTTCCTCAAGAAGTTAAAAATAGAACTACTCTACAACCCAGCAATTGCACTACTGGGTATTTACCCCAAAGATACAAAAAATACTGATTAGAAGGGCACATGTACCCCAATGTTTATAGCAGCCATGTCCACAAATATAGAAAATCTAGAAAGATATGGAAAATATCTTGGAAAGAGCCAAAATATGGAAAGAGCCCAGATGTCCATCAACAGATGAATGGATAAAGAAGATGTGGTATATATATAATGGAATATTACTCAGCCATCAAAAAGAATGAAATCTTGCCATTTGCAACGATGTGGATGGAACTAGAGGGTATTATGCTAAGCAAAATAAATCAGTCAGAGAAAGATAAATACCATATGATTTCACTCATATGTGGAATTTAAGAAACAAAACAGATGAACATGGAGAAAGGAAGGAAAATAAGATAAAAACAGAGGGAGGCAAACCACCTAGAAAGGAATTTTTTTTAATTCAATTTAGTTAACATATAGTGTATTATTAGTTTCAGGGGTAGAATTTAGTGATTCATCACGTACATATAACACCCAGTGCTCATTATATCAAGTGCCCTCCTTAATGTCCATCACCCCACCCACCTCCAGCAACCTTCAATTTGTTCCCTATAGCTGCTCTTTCTGAATAGCTGGGTCATTGCCGGCTCTGGAGGAACCTAAGAACAGGTGAGACCCCAGCCTGGTGCTGGTGGACCCTGCCTCCAAACCTCAGGCCCTCTTCCCAGGTTCACCTCCAAGACCCTGGGCACTTCTTACCCTCATGGGCAATCTGGGCTGAATGGGGGTGGGACACAGAGGGGCAGGACTGAAGGGCTGTCTTTGAAGATGAGGAAAATACAAGGACTTTGCAGTGGGGAGGGGCTTCTCAGACACGCTTGCTCTTCCTCTAGGCCTAGACTCTAGTTGGGTGGAGGCAGAAAGACAACTAGACTGTCAGGGCATCATGAAAACATGGCAGTCCCTTGGAGGGTCCCTGCAGAGGTGGTGAGCTTTGGAAATTGCTGTCTCGCAGGTAACAGCTCTGTGCTCACAATTTCCTGGTTTTCTTCCCCCACATCTTCGCATCTTGGGGAACAGCCCCTCCATCGTTCAGGTGCTCATGCCCCTGAACTCAGAGTCTTCTCTCACTTCTCTCACACGCTTGCTCCCCACCTCGTATCAGCCAGCAAATCTTACTGGCCTCAGGATCTCAGATTTCACACTCCCTGTTTCCTTGCTGCAACCACGTTGGTTCAAGTCACTGACCTCTCTCGCCTTGACTGTTGCAGTCACCTCTTCACTGCCTTGCTTCTACCTTGCCTGGGATTGCTGCAGGTAGCTGTACCTACAGCTGGGAGCACTGTGGGCGTTACGTAAAACGTGCAGGGCAGCTCAGGCCTTGGAGCTGAGCAATGTGGTGACTCTACCCTTGGACTCCAAAATCCATTCACTGTGCAGCCAGAACTAGCACTTCTGAGCATAAGGCACACATCGTGTTACCCCTTAGCTCAAGTCCTCCAGCGGTTCCGTAACTCTCTCAAAACACAATCTCTGCAATGGTCTACAAGAGCCCACAGGAATTGTTCCCAACCAGGGCTAATTCTGCCCCCTAGCGGATATTTGGCAATATGTGGGGATGTTCGTTCTTTGTCTAGATGCCTGGAGGGAACTTCTAGTGTAGTGGAGGGCCAGACGTGCTAAACTACTTGCAATGCATAGGAGAGTCCCACATGATGAATAACTGTTAATAATAACAATAATTAATAATAATAATATAATTATTTAAATATTATTATTATTCTTACCATAGGTGCCAATAGCACCTGTGTGGTGTGCCTCCTTTCCCTCTCTAACCTTAGCTCCTTTCTCCTTTTCACTCACTCAACTGCAGCCACACTGATCTTTCTCTTGTTCCCTTAAAACAATACGCTCACTCCTCCCACAGGGCCTTTGCACATGCTCTTTCCTCTTCCATTGTTGAACTCCTATGAATGAGAATCTAAAAGGGGCTAATGCCAGTGTTGAATGCTGCCAAGTGGCCCCTGTGATAGTACTCCTTGCCTCCTCCCTCAGCCGCCTTCATGATTTCCTGCAGTGATCAGGTAGCTGCCCAGCTGGCCATAACCTCCATTCCTCCCCAGGCCACCAAGGGGAGCAGCGCCACCCTGTCTGTCCAGAGGCTCCCTCAGAGTCTCATCTCCTACACGTGGTTCTGAGGAGCAGCCACCGCCCAGGTTACCTGGATCCTCTTTTTTTTTTTTAAAGATTTTATTTATTTATTTGAGAGAGAGAGAATGAGAGACAGAGAGCATGAGAGGGAGGAGGGTCAGAGGGAGAAGCAGACTCCCTGCCGAGCAGGGAGCCCGACGCGGGACTCAATCCCGGGACTCCAGGATCATGACCTGAGCTGAAGGCAGTCGCTTAACCAACTGAGCCACCCAGGCACCCCTGGATCCTCATTTTTAGATTCATCAGCCATGACCATACTCCAGGACCAGCCCACACTGGCTGGAGACAGGCAGTGCCGATGGTTCCCTGAGTCTCACAGATGTGTGAGTGTCGCATGACAGCATCTACACCCTGCAACTCATCTCTTTTGGTGGGACCAGTGGCCATCATGCTATGCCACTTGTCTCTGGTAAGGGCACTCCTGGGGGGAGGGCTTTCTGGTGACACAACTTGGAATGGTTAGCATCTATGAAGTGCTATGTACCTGGTACTGTTCTACACCCTCTGCAGATGGGTTGTGATGGGCTCCTCACCACACATGTTAGACTAGATTAATGAATAGGGAAACTTAGGGTCAGAGAGGCTTAACGACATGGCCAGTGACACCTGTGGAACTGGGATTTGAGCCCAGTCTCTGCTGAACCCTGAAGTACTTTTTTTTTTTTTTAGGACAGCATCAGAGTGTTATTACATGAGTAAGATACTCTTACTCCCTCCCCTTTATTAAAGTAACACACTTGTCATTTGAGTTTTTGATAATAAGGGCTGTTATTTATATATTTTTTAAGTGTGATGCCATTCCGTGTTGTCAGGGATGTGGGAAGTGAGCACTCCCAGGCGTGGCTGGTGAGAGTGCAGGGATAAGCCTTTTCTGAGGGCTATTTGGCTTCTCTGTCACAAAATATTTCAGTGTTTTATTTGGGAATAATTTCAAATTTAAAATTGTGGCGAAAATAAGGCTACAAAGAACATCCACGTCCCCTTTACCCAGATTCATTTATTGTTAATATTTACCCCTCTTTCTCCTTTTGTGCTCTCTGTCTCTTCCCATCCCCAACCCCCATCTGAGAGTAAGTTACAAACGTCACGACCCTTTACCCCTAAATACTCGAGTGTGTATTCCCTAGGATCAGGGATATTCTCTTACATAAACACACTAATGGACTTCATAAATTTACAGTGGTACAATACTTTTATCGAATCATCCCTCTGTATTCCAACTTTGTCAGTCAACACAACAAAAAGTCCTTTGTAGCATATTTTATCCCATCCAGCTCAGGACCCAGTCTACAGTCAGAAACTGGGTTATTGGTTAAAAGTCCTGTCTCTTCAGCCTCCTCTAATCTGGAATTTTCCCACACTCTTTATTTTTAATAACATTGACTTTTTTTTTTTTTAAAGAATTTACCCCCCCTTTACAAAATACAACATTTCTCATTCTATGTTTGTCTGATATTTCCTTGTGATTAGGTTGAGATTAAGCATTCTCAGCCAGACTACTGTGTGTGTGATGTTGTCTCCTTCTTGGGGCATTGCACTGGGGGGGGGGGGTTACCATGTCCATCTGTCCATCATTGGTGATGTAATTTTGCCCAATTACTCCTCTGTATAATTACTGTTTTTCTCTTTCCTCCCTTGTAATAAATAAGCATTCTGTGTGAAGACACTTGAAGGCCATGTCCTACTCCTCACCAAAACTCCCTCTGAGGTTTAGCATCCACTGATGGTTCTTGCTTTGGAGGTCTTTACAAAGAGGGTTGCAAGTGATGATTTCCTGAGTCCAACACTATCAGCATTGACCAGTCAGCACTTGGGCTTCTTCAGTAAGCAAGATCCCTCCCCCAGCTCTCTTTTCTGTCATCTAATTTATTTTCTCCCTCCCTCCTCCTCATCTGTCACCTATCTGTCATCTATTATCTGTCTGTCTGTCTATCTATCATCAGTATGCACTCATGAATTTCTTTTTTAATGGTTTATAACTCATCACTGTACTTAATATTTTGGTGCTTAAATTATTCCAGATTTGGCCAGTGAGAATCTCTTTAATTTTCCTGTGACACACCCATTTTTTAAAAGCACTTCCTTGCTGGCATAGGATATTTCAGGCTCATGTTGTACATATCCTGCTCCACTTCTGTGTATTTATGCAAAGAAAACAAAAACACTAACTTGAAAAGAGATCTGCACCCCTCACCATGTTCATTGCAGCATTATTTACAATACCCAAGATATGGAAACAACCCAAATGTCCACTAATGGATGAATGAATAAAGAAAGTGTGTAAATTATATTGCATTTAAAATTTCTGTTTCCATGTTTTTTATTGCTAGTATATAGGAATGCAGTTGAATTCTGTCTGTTGATCTTGTATCTTGAGACCTTACTGAACTCACTTGTTGGTTGTAGGCATATTTTGTTTTTGTTTTTTTGTATGTCATTTAGGATTTTCTTCATAGACCATCATGACACCTACAGATAGAGACAGTCTTATGTTTTCTTTTCTGATATGTATGCCTTTTATTTCCTTTTCTTGACTTATTGCATTGGCTAGAACTTGCAGTACTCTGTTGAATAAGAGTAGTGAGACCAGACAGTATGATTTGTTTATAGTTTTAGGAGGGAAGAATTCAATCTTCTACCATCAAGTATAATGTTAGCTGTAGTGTGTGTGTGTGTGTGTGTGTGTAGATATTCTTTTTTAAGTTGAGGAAATTCACCTCCATTCCTAGTTTTCTGAGAGTTTTTATCATGAACACATAATTAATTTTCTCAAATGCTCTTTCTGCATCAATTTATATTACTCTGTGATTTTTCCTTATTATTAATGTTAATATGTTGGATGACATTAATTGGTTTTCCAAACATAATACCAGTCTTGGATCCCTGGAATAAACCCCACTTGGTGATGGTGTATGATTCTTTCTATATATTTCTAAAGTCTATTTGTTAATATTTTGTTAAGAATTTTTGTGTCTGTATTCATGTGGAGATATGGCCCGTAATGTTCTTTCTTTGTTTTTGTACTATCTTTGGTTTTGGTATCAGGGTAATATTGGCTTCATAAAATGGATAGAGAAGTATTTCTCCCCCTCTTCTATATTCTGGAAGAAATTGTGTAAAATTGCTACTGATTCTTTAAACAGTTGGTAGAACCCTCATGTAAAACCATCTGGGCCTGGAGATTTCTTTTTCTGGAGTTTAAAATTACAAAATCAGTTTCTTTAATTGTTATAGGGCTCTTCGAATAATCTGTTTCATATTGGGTTAGTGATGGTAGGCTGTGATCTTTGAGGAACTGGTTCATTTCCTCTAAATGGCTAAATTTATGTGTGTAGAGCTATTTGTCATATTCCCTTATTATCCCTCTGTTGTCAGTTGGACCTGATGACATTATAAATGTGCTGTTCAGTTTCCAAATGTTTGGAGAGTTTGCTGTTATCTTTCTGTTAGTTATTTCCAGTTTGAGTCCACTGTGTTCAGAGAACACACTACACTGTATGATTTCCATTTTGTTAAATTTATTGAGGTTTGTTTTATGGCCCAGGATATGATTTATCTTGGTATGTGTTCCATGCATGTTTGAAAAGAATGTGCATTTTGCTGTTGTTGGGTAGTGTTCCATTAAGTATCAGTTAGATCTTGCTGGTCAATGGTGGTGTTGTGTCCTGCTCTATCCTTGTTGATTTCCTATCTAGTTGTTCTACCAGTTCTTGAGAGTAGTGCTGAGCTATCAAACTACAAGAGGGTTGTGGGAAAGGGAGGTGGGTGGGGGGATGCGGTAACTGGGTGATGGGCAGTAAGGAGGGCATGTGATGTGATGAGTACTGGGTGTTATACGCTACTAATGAATCATTGAACACTACGTCAAAAACTAATGATGTTGGCTAATTGAATTTAGATAAAAAAAACTACAATTGTGGATTTATCTATTTCTCAGTTCAGTTCTATCAGTTTTTCTTCACATAGTTTTCAGCTTTGTTGTTTGGTGTGTACACATTTAAGGTTGCTGTGTCTTCTTGCTCTTTTATCATTATGTAATGTCCTTTTCTGTCCCTGGTAAATTTATTTACTCTAAAGTCCACTTTATCTGATAGTAATATAGCCACTCTGGCTTTCTTTTGAATAACATATGCAAGGTGTATCTTTTCCCATTCTTTTATTTTCAAGAAGACATTTTATTGTATTTGAAGTGAGTTTATTGTTATAAAGTTTATATATTATATAGTTGCCTCATTTAAAAAATAGTCTTGGGGCACCTGGGTAGCTCAGTTGGTTGAACATCTGACTCTTGACTGTGGCTCAGGTCATGACCTCAGGCTCGTGAGATCAAGCCCCATGTTGGGCTCCATGCTCAGTGCAGAGTCTGCTTGGGATTCTCTCTCTCCCTCTGTGCCTCCCCCTGCTCTCTCTCTAAAATAAATAAATAAAATCTTAAAAAATACAGTCTTCATTGTAAATTAAGACTCTTTCAGTTTGCCTTTTATAAACAGTGTTGTCCCAGATATCTGTACAGCTCATTCTTTGCACATGATTACGATAATTTCATTAGGAATAATTATAAAAAGTGGAACCACAAGGTCAAAAGGTATACATCTTTTAAAGCTTTTGATCTGTTCTGCCAAACCGTCTTCAAAGAAGAGTTTTACTAATTTGTAACCTAGGTTTAAGAGTCTTCACCTGGGCTCTGCAGTTGGTCCTCAGAATAGCCCATAAGCACCTGAAATTAGATGCTAATGTGTGGATGTGTGTGTTTTCTGGGGAGAGGATCTGGGATCCACTCTTCAGTGGAGTGGATGAGTCCTTGTTGTGTGTGTGAGTGTGTGTGTTCCCATCAGATTTGGGGCTGGTGCCAGGTATGCTCATTTTGGAATCCACAGAGTCAGCAGTGGGTGTGTTCAAGGTCCCAGGGCAGCATTTCTTGCCACTGGTAATTCCTGGGGCTCCAGATCCCCTCTGGCCCTATCACCCTCAGTTTCTCTTTTCTCCTCCCCAGAGAAGCGACACCAGCCCCAGGTGGCAGCCCAGAACCTGGCCCCATTGGAGCACATGGACTCCTTGAATTTGACACGTGTCTCCCCAAAACAAGGATATAATGATCCAGTGGTTTCTGAATGTTGAGCTGATTTGGGAAGGGGATGGACCAGTGAGCTCTATGGATGGCAGGGCCCTTACCATTCCCACAGTCACACACAATGACTCTAGCACCTACCACTGTGAGACCAGGACCCACCTGGGGTCCATGCTCAGTGGAGCCCTTGTGGTGGGTGTGGCCTGTGAGTATGGGTTTTCCTGCCCCATTACAGACCCACCTCTGAGACACAGGGTACCTCCCTCTCAACCATCCACTGGTTCATCCACTATTTATAGCTAAGAACTGGGGCTGTGTAGAGCAGGGGCTATACAGACTGACTGGATTCAAATCTGGGCTCTGCTCTTTCTTAGCTGGTGACCTTGGGCAAGTTACTCTACCTTTCTGTGCCTCAGTTTCCTCATCTGAAAAGTGGGACTCACAAGAGTATCTACCTCTGTGGGTCCTTGGGGGGTTAGAGTTAGTTCACATAAGAACAGTGCCTGGCACGTATGTCCTGTTCTCTCGCAAGTTCACTCACCATGTTTGTTTGTTTGTTTTTGAGGGGTGGGGGAGGCAGAGGGAGAGAGAGAATCTCAAGCAGGCTCCACGCCCAGCTCAGAGCCCATCATGGGGCTCAATCTCATGACCCAGAGATCATGACCTGTGCCAAAATCAAGAGTCCAACACTCGACTGAGCCACCCAGGCGCCCCCACCATGTATTTATTTAACAGGCACTTACTGAGCCTTTATTATGTACCCAACTAGGGACTTGCAGACTCGTCCTACCTGAGGTCCAAAGTCAGATAGAGACCACGGACTTCAATCTCCCAGAAATTCCAGACCTTAGAACACCAGTATTTGCAGAACTGAGAGGACTTTAAGATACCCTTCATTCTACAAACAATAAAACCGAGAAAGGGGAGGGGCTCAGCCAAGATCTCATAGTGTTGGGAGTAAAGATGGGAACTTGAACCCAGCTTTCTCCCCCTCCCCATCCCTCTCTCTTAAAAAAATATGAGCTCCACTGGCTGCTGAAGGTTACTCTAGTCAATGCAGTGAACATAACAGACAAGCGTCCCTATCCTCATGGAGCTGAAGTTCCACAAGGGGCAGTGAGGGACACAGACACAACAGTGAGGGAGTTGCTGCAATAGTTGGTTCATTCATTCATTCATTGGATAAACCTTCAGGTTGTGTCACTGCGTGCCCCCCCTCAACGTGTGGGGCTTCCAGCCCTGAACTAAATGCACAGCCTGGTAGGAGGGGAGGATAGTGGTCCTTACTCTCCATCCTCTTCCCAATTAGAATGTTTTTCTCTTAGTCCAGATGGCCCTGACACTCCCACTATGACCTCACCAGACTGATGTGTGTTGTTCCAAATCAATATTCATGAAATTTTTTTAAATTAAAAAAAAAATCTTTTAAAAAGATTTTATTTATTTATTTGACAGAGAGAAACACAGTGAGAGAGGGAACACAAGCAGGGGGAGTGGGAGAGGGAGAAGCAGGCTTCCCGCGGAGCAGGGAGCCCGATGCGGGGCTCGATCCCAGAACCCTGGGATCATGACCTGAACCGAAGACAGACGCTTAACGACTAAGCCACCCAGGTGCCCCATAGACCCAGATTCTGTGATTTGTTCCAACCTCACCCTAGTGTGCCTGGCTGACTCCCAGCCCCCCTACCCAGTACATGTGGAGCATGTACTGATGGCTAGACCCTCTTTCTTCCCAGTCTCTCCAGGGCACATTCAGAGGTCTATACCCGCAAGGCCTCAAACTCCATTTCCAGCTTGCACAGCAGTGTGGATGCTGGCATCACTGTCTCAGGTATTGCTATGGTCTGAATGTTTGCGTCCCCTGCAAATTCAGATGTTGAAATCCTAACCCCCAAAGTGATGGTGTGGGGAGGTGGGGCCTTTGGGAGGTAAAGAGGTCATGAGGACGGAGCCTCGTGAATGGGATAAGTGCTTTTTATAAAAGAGGCTCCAGAGAGATTCCCTAGCCCCTTCCGCCATGTGAGGACACAGTGGGAACCAGGAAGAGGGCCCTCTCTAGAACCTGGCCATGCTGGCCAGGACCATGAGATATAAATTTCTGTTGCTTGTAAGCTACCTAGTCTGTGTTTTCTTATAGCAGCTCAAATGGACTGAGACAAGTGTGATGCTAGGTTTGAGGGTTATTGGTTAAAAGTGAAATCCCCAAAATTAAAAATAGAGAAAGAAATCAAGAGAAAAATCATTCCCTGCCCCAGGACTTTATTGGTGGAGACTGGTTTTATTTTCTTTTTAGGATTCTCTTCTTGGCTGTTCCACGTCTCTATACATCCAGCAAGATTTTTCTAACCCGTGTTAGGCAAAATGAGTTTTTACATTCTTAAACCAACAAACTGACTCTTAGTTGTAGGGGTTGCTTTTTAAAATATTGTATGCCACCTTTTCATATATATATATATATATATTTAAAAGGTTTTATTTATTTATTTGACAGAGAGATAAAGAGCACAAGTAGGCAGTGCGGCAGGAAGAGGGAGAGGGAGAAGCAGGCTTCCTGCCGAGCAGGGAGCCGACACAGGGCTTGATCCCAGGGCCCTGGGATCATGACCTGAGCTTAACCATCTGGGCCACCCAGGCACCCCTTTTCATATATTTTTAAAATATTTTATTTATTTATTTGAGAGAACGTGCGAGAGAGTGCACACGCAGTGGGGAGGGCAGAGGGAGAGGGAGAAGCAGACTCCCTGCTGAGCAGAGAGCCCAACACTGACACAGCCGCTTAACCCACTGAGCCATCCAGGCGCCCTCTACCTTTTCATATTTTAAATAAATTTCACAATAATTGTAGGAAAAGTAAAGTATACAGATAAGCAAGAAGGAGCAAAAACTTGTCTACAGTTAAGCCTTCCAAATACAATGATGTGGCTTTTCTAATTCCCTTATTTTAGTAACTATATTTAAATATATATATTTAAAGATTTTATTTATTTGAGAGAGAGTGAGAGAAAGAGAGAGTGAGCATGAGCAGGGGGGAGGGGTAGAGGGAGAGGGAGAAGCAGGCTCCCCACTGAGCAGGGAGCCTGATGCAGGACTTGATCCCAGGACCCTGGGATCATGACCTGAACTGAAGGCAGACGTTTAACCAACTGAGCCACCCAGGCACCCTAAATATATGTATTTTAAACAAAAATAGTACCATACTCTATTTGCCATTCTTTTACCTGTTTTTAAACTTTAACCTTCTAATCTTTAATATTCTTCTATGTTAATACAGAGCCACATTACATCCTACATTTGGAGTCTTTCTTTAATGAACACAGGCTGTATATTCAGTGTGGAAAAATTAGACAGTGAAGATATTTTTTGAAAGGAAAATTTAAAAAAAACCCCTATAATTCCAGAGATGACCACTGTTAATATTTTGGTATATGCTTTTATGGATTCATTCCTGTGCCTATTTATTATAAATTAATAAAAACACGTGTGCATTTTCTCTTACACAAGGAGAATGTACCATGCATACTGTTTTGCAACCAGCTTTATCAATTTAACAAAATTTCATGAATATTGATTTGGAACAACACACATCAATCCACAGTGCAGCCTTTAATGACCCCGTGTATCTGCTTTATGGATGTGCGGTAACCAGCTTGGCCAGTGTCCTGTGGCAGAGCATATAGGCCCCTCCTGTGGACTTTGTCTGGTCTTTCCCCATTCACGTGAAAAATATTCCAAATACCGAGTTTTAAAAGGGACTTTCCAGTGCTAAGACTCAAGCCTATTCTGCTTTACCTCCAATTTTGTGTTTATTCAATGTTTTTAAATTTCCAGAAAATATTCACTTCTAGGAGTCATACCACTCTGATCTCTTAAAATATTTACAATAGTAACATCGTGTGTCAACTATACTTCAATAAAAAAATGTAAAAAAAGTACATAATTACATAAAATCTAGAAGAAATCATATCAGGTTCTAGGCCTCTGTCTTCTTTGTGGAGTGGGGTTGACCATGCGTATACCAGGGGAGGACTAGAAATTACCAGGAGATTTCTCTTATTTCCAGATCAGAACTTTCCCATTCACCCTGTGGTTTTATGGGGGAAAGAGATGGGGCATCTCAGACTTCTTGTAGGGTCAGCTGGTCTTGGAGTCTCTCTCTTTAGAAGGGAGGGACCCTAATTCAGAGCTGGGATTAGGGAAGGTAGCCAGGATTGTGATGGGCAGATTGGAGATGCAGAGTCCAGAGCCTGAGAGGCTGACACAGTTTCACAGGTGAGTTTCGCAGACAGGTGAGGCAGTGGGGACAGAGAGAAGGGACCAGAGAACAGAGTTAATTCAAACATGGAACCCACAGGATTTGGTGACTGATTGGGTGTTGGAGGTGAGTTAGGGAAAGGAGGACATCTAGATGTTTGAATTTTAGAGAGAAAAAAGAAAATGGAGGGAGGGAGGCCTGCTGACCCTGAGTGAGGAATTGGGTGTCTGTCCCACAGCCGGAGGAGGCTGAGGCATTTCTGGATTGTGGAAACTCCTTCTGTGGGTAGGGTTTACCAAGGTTTCATTTCATTTTTGTTTTCTTTTTCTTTTTCTTTTTCTTTTTGTTTTCATTTTCTTTTCTTTTTTTTTTACAGTGAGGGCAAGGATTTTATTAATAAATGATACTGATTAATTAGATCTCTATATAAAAAATAATTTCATCTCTACCTCACTGCACACAAAATTTTCAATTCCAGATATATCATACATCCAAATGTGAAAGATAAAACAGGTAGCAATTTCTTTCTAGATATGTCTCCTGAGGCAAGGGGAACAAAAGCGAAAATAAACTACTGGGACTTCATCAAAATATTGTGTAACGTGTCTTACTTCTGGCCAGTAATCTCCTTTAAGGTTTCTTATTTTTCAGGGAGGTGGAGGTGTCATCCGCATTGTAACAGCCTTCAAGACCCTGCCCAGAGGTGCCACATCCTTCCAAATCCAAGAGGAGAAACTGAGGCTTGTGGCAGAGGTCAGCTATTTCAACAGATGTGAGGTTATTTGCATAGTAAAGTAGAGGATTGCAATCATTCCCCGATCACTTTCGTTTAAAAAAAAAAAATGCGTTAGAGAAAGTCAATTATCATATGGTTTCACTTATTTGTGGAACATAAGGAATAGCATGGAGGACATGAGGAGAAGGAAGGGAAAAATGAAGAGGGGAAATCGGTGGGAGAGATGAACCATGAGAAACTATGGACTCTGAGAAACAAACTGAGGGTGTTAGAGGGGAGGGGGGTGGGGGGATGGTTTAGCCTGGTGATGGGTATTAAGAAGGGCACATACTGCATGGAGCACCGGGTGTTAATGAAAACAATGAAGCATGGATCACTACATCGAAAACTAATGATGTATGGTGACTAACACATAATAAAATAAAATTTTTAAAAAATAAAAAAATAAAAAAATGCATTAGAGGTTTTCATGATGAGTAAGACTTACCATGTGGGTTAAAAGACTACCTCCACAACATTTATCCAACAATTAAGATGTGTTATGGTGAAGAACACCCTCTTCTGGGTTTCATTCTTTCTTTCCATACCATGGGTTACCCTATAGAAATGGCTTGTGTGCCTTGGTTCCAGAGTGGAATTGCATTGAACAATTCACGGTTCAAATAGGAATTCCAGGCTTAATCCCCTTTCTCAAAGGACATACAGGGGTACGAACATGGTCCCTGGCAACTTTGGCCAATGTCCTCACGTCATCAGTTTGTCTCTAACATCCTACCATTCCTGAGGGCCTCTCGCTTTCCACCACAGGGCTCTCCCTCATCTGTGCTTTCCTGTCTCCACCACCTCCGTCAGATGGAGTTTTCATGGCTGGCTTGATTATGGAAGACTGGGAACTCTTTTCTTCCTTGTTGCTGGATAAGAGCGAGGTAACTTACAAAACTGTTGATGCATGATCTGAAGTTGAACTTAAAGCATCCTGTAGGCAACAGGCTACATATAAAGAAGACCTGAAGCATTTTGCTATCTAATAGGTGGTGCCCCAGGTTCTAGAGGTCATGGCTCAGACTCAGTGTGGTGGGGTGCAGATTGTTATGGTGATAGAGGGGGTAGGACTGGGAGAGTGTTGGGGAGTTATCCTGGTGGCCAGGGGAGAATATCTCAGCTAGAGAAGCTTCTGGGAAGGTTTCCTCCTTTGAACTGTGGCTGAGAAGTGATGTGTCTATTCCTACGTTGCCTGTGGGCATTGTAAGCTCAGTAAAATGCCTGAGTGTCTGTGGGCTAATCTTTTGTCTGTCTTCTCTGTTGTCCTAAAAATTTACAGTCATGGCAACAAGTATGGTGTAGTGGTCCTGGTGGTGCAGGATGATTGTGTGTGTGTGTGTGTGTATAGAGGTTCTTGGTTATGGATTTTTCCAATCATGTCTTTGAGATGTTGGGATTATATCACCTGGGTCCTTGTATACACTATCCTTTCCCTTCTCATTTATACTTCTGCTTTACCTACACCGTGGGCCCAAAAAGTCAATGGTACAAAATTGAGTTTCCCAGGTGCTCCAAGAAGATTCAGCTTTATGACCCTGGAGAAAAACTTCACTTTCTCCTCTGGGCCTCAGTTTCTCCATGTAGAATAGAAGGGAACTAGAGAGAAATCTCTTTTTAAATGGAGTAATGTTGGGGCGCCTGGGTGGCTCAATTGGTTGGGCGACTGCCTTCGGCTCAGGTCATGATCCTGGAGTCCCGGGATCGAGTCCCGGCATTGGGCTCCCTGCTCGGCGGGGAGTCTGCTTCTCCCTCTGACCTTCCTCCCTCTCGTGCTGTCTCTCATTCTCTCTCTCTCAAATAAATAAATAAAATCTTTAAAAAATAAAAAAATAAATGGAATAATGTTGAGTAGACTCCTCCTCAAAGTGAGTTTTACAAGTTTTACTATCCTTTAAGACAAAGGACACAAACCCCATAAACTCTTAAGTTTCTAAGAGATCAGGGTTCTGATCCCAAGGTAAGCAATTCAAATAAACGTTTCCAATGGTGATGGAACAAGATACCAACTGGGGGGCATTAAGCTACGAAAACCAAAACTGTTACTTTACAAGGTGCCCCAGGCTTATTTCATGGCTCGATGAAATCCTTCTGCCCATCCCTCCGTCCTTAGTTTATTGAATATCTTCCCCTGAGATATTTATTGAATATCTTCCCCTAAGATAAGACATATCTTAGTTTATTGAATATCTACCTCATGGTCTCAAGATGGCTGCCTCAACTCTAGATATCCGGCCCTCGCACCACATCATGGTGATAAGCAGAAGAGATGGCCACACCCCAATCTGTAAATATGTTACAAATCTGTGGATATGTTACGTGACATAGCAAGAGGAACTTTGCAGATGTAATTAGGGTTACGTACTTCAAGATAGGCAGGTAGCCTGGATTATCCAGGTGGGCCCAGTCGAACAACACCCTTCAAAGCAAAGAACTTGTTCCTGCTGGGAGCAGTAGAGAGATGCGGCAGAAAGAGAAGCCAGAGAAATTCCAAGCATGAGAGAGATTTGTCGTGCGTTGCCAGCCCTAAGATGCAGGGCTCTTGTGCTAGGACTGGGTGGGGGGAGGTGGGAGCCAAGGGTCGCCCTCAGCTGGGTCACCAACAAGGGTCCAGGGACCTCAGTCTTACAACTCCAAGGAACTGGGTCCTGCCAACACCCTGAATGAGCTTGTGAGTGGATTCTTCCCACTCACAAGGGGGCCCAGCCGGTGACAACTTGATGTCAGCGGTGAAACTTGCAGAGTCAGGCTGGACTTCTGACCCACAGATCTGTGACATAATGAATATATGTTGTTTTAAACCACTGAGTTTGTGGTGGTTTGTTATGATCTGTTATGGCATCAATAGGGAACTCACACAGTTATTCATTCATTCATTCATTCATTCATTCATTCATTCATTCATTCATTCATTTGATAGCACAAGCAGGGGGGAGCAGGAGAGGGAGAAGCAGACTCCCCGCTGAGCAGGGAGCCCCATGCAGGGCTTGATCCCAGGACCCTGAGATCACGACCTTCACCCAAACAGACGCTTCGCTGACTGAGCCACCCAGGTGCTCCACACAGTTATTTAATTACAGGAAGCAGGGGATGGCTCTTTGGGACCCCGCCTCCATTTTTTTAGAAGTGAATTAATTCCCAGGAGCCCCCAGACACGTGCTTGATTCACCTTGTCACTTCCTTCATGTTGTTCCTTGAGACTCGGTGAGTCTCCCGGGGTTGTCCTGTGTCCTGCATGTCCGTCCAGCCCGGTGGCCCCTTGCCCTGACCCCTCATGTCACACAGCACTTTCTAACATAGATGATTCAGTTATTTAATCACATGTCCTGCCTATTGTCTGTCTCCCTCTGCCTCTGCCCATCCTTGCATAAAAGGTGATTTCTTTTTTGTTTGTTGTGGTTTGGTTTTTTAAATTTTATTTTATTATGTTATGTTAGTCACCATACATTACATCATTTGTTTTTGATGTATTGCCATGATTCATTGTTTGCGTATAACACTCAGTGCTCCATGCAATATGTGCCCTCCTTAATACCCATCACCAGGCTAACCCATCCTCCCACCCCCCTCCCCTCTAAAACCCTCAGTTTGTTTCTCAGAGTCCATAGTCTCTCATGATTCCTCTCCCCCTCCAATTTTCCCCCTTCATTTTTCCCTTCCTACTATCTTCTTTTTTTTTTAAACATATAATGTATTATTTGTTTCAAAGGTACAGGTCTGTGATTCATCAGTCTTACACAATTCACAACGCTCACCATAGCACATACCCTCCCCAATGTCCATCATCCAGCCACCCCATCCCTCCCGCCCCCCACCACTCCAGCAACCCTCAGACTGTTTCCTGAGATTTAGAGTGTCTTATGGTTTGTCTCCCTCTCTGGTTTCATCTTGTTTCATTTTTTCCTCCCTTCCCCCATGCTCCTCTGTCTTGTTCCTCAAATTCCTCATATCAGTGAGATCATATGATACTTGTTAAAAGGTGATTTCTTTAAGGGCAGAGGTCTGTATTTGTTTCGTTTGCTGGTGTGATCTAAGCACCTAAAACGGTGCCTGGCACAGAGTAGGGCCAAATCTTTGCTGAGTGAAGTGGGGTGGGGGAGGGCAGCCATAGGGAGGCAGTATGGGTTGGGAGGTCAGTCGAGGCCATGCCTAGCAAGACACAGCCTTGAACCAGCCTGCATGAGGTGGGTGTGGGGGCAGGTGGTGAGGTAGGTGAGGGTGTGGGGGCAGGAGGGCCCTGGGTTTATTTTCACCTGTCAGAAACAAAGCGAAAGTTGTACAACAGGGAGGGGCCCAGGAAGTTCCTCTTTCTTGTTGGGGTAAGAAAACAGAGAACCTGTCCTGGGGAGGGTGAGGAGGGGATTTTGGGAGAGAAAACCCTGCTCTTGTGTGAAGGGGCGGATTTGAGAAGTCCACTCCAGTGGCGGCTTTGTCCTCTTGGGTGGGGTGGAGGGGAGGGAGAGGAGAGGGCCTCGGGATGGGAGCAGGACTGAGCAGAGGAATCAGGAGGGAAGCCCAGCTGAGGAGTGGGTGGATCGTCAGAAGACCCAGAAACCCCGGGAAGAACAAGATGGAAAATGGAGGCCTTGAGTGCCAGGTGCACCCGGCACGGGGAGCTGCAGACAGTGGGAGCGTGGTGGGCTGATGTGGCCACAGGTGTTAATTGATCTGGGTGCACAGAGGAGATGAGGCTGGGTGTAGCCAGAAGCCACATTAGGACCTTGGAAGGCAGGACAGATGGAGGTTAAGAGCCAGGTAGACCAGAACCTGTGGCCTGACCTTAGGCAAGTCATCTCCCCTCCATGAGCTTTGGTGTTCTTTTTTTTTTTTTAAAGATTATTTATTTATTTATTTATTCGTAAGAGACAGAGAGAGAGAGAGAGAGAGGCAGAGGGAGAAGCAGGCTCCCCGCTGAGCAGGGAGCCCGATGTGGGACTCGATCCCAGGACCCTGGGATCATGACCTGAGCCGAAGGCAGACGCTTAACCCTCTGAGCCACCCAGGCGCCCCTGTTCTTAACTACAAGATGGAATAAAACTATCCCCTAACCTACTTGACTTTTCATTTTTCTTTAAAGATTTTATTAATTTATTTGACAGAGAGAGAGCAGGAGCAGAGGGAGAGGGAGAAGTAGACTCCCCACTGAGCAGGGAGCCCAACATGGGGCTCGATCCCAGGACCCTGAGATCATGACCTGAGCCGAAGGCAGATGCTCAACCAACTGAGCCACCCAGGCGCCCGACTTGTCATTTTTCCTTAGCCTGTATCACTTGATATTTCACATAGCTGACCTATTTATTATGCTCATTGTTTATCATCTCTCTCCGCCCTGGAACCGGCTTTTCTGTCCATTTCGTCCCGAGCACCTGGAGCAGGCACAGGAGGTGCTCAGGACGTGTGTGTTGAATGACTGAGTGAGGGCGCACTTCCTCCCAGGGGCTGTTGTCATCACAGTCCCAACACCTAGAGGAGAGTCACACGTACTGAACACTTACTCCGTGCCAGGCACTTTCCCAGCATTAAATCATTTCATCCTCTCAGACATCTTGTTTGTCCCGGTCTGCAGATGGGACAAGGAAGCTCACAGGTGACGTAACTTTCCCAACAAACCACAGCAGGGGTGTGGAGAACTCAGACACAGCCTGGCTCTCATAGCTGTAGAGCCTCTGAAGAGCCAAAAACATCCCCACCCCATCTTAGAGCCGAGGAAAGTGGTCACGAGGGAGGCAGATTGACATGCCCAGGGCCACACGGCTGGCAAGTGGAGGGGCCAGGATTTGCATCCCCTCAGTTTGTCTCCAGAGCCAGTTTGCTCAGCTTCACGTGTCCCTGAAGCAGATACTTGGTGACTGCCTGTGGCATGAAGGAGACCCAGACAAGCAGCAAGCTGAGGCAGCTGGGTGACCGAGTTCTCCTCGTGATGCCAAGGTGCCTCTCTTGCCCTAGGTAATCATTTTAGAGTTTTCTCAGCCTTACCTTGAACCACCCACCCTCTCACTTCCTCTGTTCTGGGGCCTGAACTTCCTTCTGTGCCTCAAACTCAGCAATCTCCCGCATGCTGCCCCCTCTGCCCACCAGACTCTCGCCTGACCCACTCCTGCATCTTCCAGGTCTCCAGCTTGATGTCCTCTCCTCCAGGAAGTCCTCCCTGACCTGCAGTCTGGGTCAGGCGCCTCCTCTGGGCTCCCCCAGCTCAGCCCTGTGCACGCTGGGTTGGCACTGACTGAGGACAGGCGTGTGAGTTCATACTGGCAGGGCTGGGGATGTCTTGGTCTTTACTGTGCCCCCAACGCTACTAAGCCACAGGGATCAGCACAAAAGAGGAGTTCAGGGAATATTTGTTAGTGAATGAATGAATACATGGATTAATGGTTGTTAATGGTTGTTCCCTAACCCAGTTGATTACATTAAATCTTCCTGGTCTGGGTGCTCCCAAAGACCAATAGCTTGTCTTGCCCATAGGGAATTTAAAAAAAAACACCTCTCCTGTATTGAACCTTTACTGTGTCCTCCGGTCTCAGCTCAGATGTCTGCTCTTTCAGGAAACCCTCCTTGCCCCTTCTCCCTAGGCAGGGTCAGACACCTCCTGGGGTTCTCCCAGCCCAGCTCACTCTGAGCTTCCTGCTGTTTGTTTATGACCAGTATCATTTCAGCTCACTTAATATTTCCAGGCTGCTCATGGTGAGCTTGGCACCGAGCCTGATTTTATTAAGCTCTAAACAACCAGGAGCCACCATTATTGTTTTGTTATCATCACTATCATTATCTCGGTTCCTGGTCTCCTTAACTCTAACATTCTCCAGTTGTCCCTCCATGGCACCCCTTCTCCCCGGATTGCTCCTGCCTCCTGGCAAAGGGGCGGGGAGGGGAGCTTAGGAGGAGGGGGATGTAATTTTCAAGGGGACTCAGGGCCAAAAGGTGGGGATTTCTTTCTTCTTTTCCACCCTGGTGGAAACCCCGGGATTCCTGGGGCTCTTGTTCTCTGTGCTGGACAGAGGAAGGAAAGTGAGCCCTGGGGTAGAAGGGGGAGGTGGGTCCAAAGTTCCTCCCCGCCGCCACCACCCGTCTGTCCTGGGAGCCACTCTCATCACAGTGAGGTTGCAGCAGGGCAGAGGGGAAGAAGAGGGAGCTGGAGGGGTGCAGCTGGAGTGAAGACAGCGTCTGTGTGTGCAAGCCGGGGCATACTGGTCAGGTGCCAGTACCCATGGGGCTCGCTGACTTATGGGGCCACCACTGGGCGGGAATCCTGCTTGCAGGTGAGTGCACTGCTCCCTTCAGAGGGAGCTGGGGATGGTGTGTGTGTGTGTGCACACAAAAGAGACAGAGACACAAAGAGAAATAGAGATACACACACACAGAAATATAGATAAATACAAAAGAGATTGACAAAGGTAGAGAGAGACCAGAGATAATGACATATGTACAGAAAGAGATAGAACCACAGAATCAGAGACCTAGAGAGAAATAGGGGGACACAGAGGCAGAGCGTGAAAATGACAGGAGAAACTAGCAGAGGGAAGAACAGGGAGGGACAAATAGAGAGGGAGACAGAGGACAGACAGAGACAGAAAGAAAAATGTACAGTCACACAGAGAAACAGATTGGGGGGAGTCGTGGAGAGAGAGAGATCCAGAGAGAGGTATGGAAAGAACTGGAACATAGCAGACAGGAGAAGACGGGCAGAGGGAGGATGTGCCAGCCCCGCGTGGCCAGGTCACACCTCAATCAGAACAGGGGGTGGATGTGACATTGATGCTTAGAGTCTTGGAGGCAAAAGGACGAAACGAGACTATTTTGATAAGAAAAAGCATTTTGGAGGCAAAGAAATGATTTCGCGGGGCGCCTGGGTGGCTCAGTCGTTAAGCGTCTGCCTTCGACTCAGGTCATGATCCCGGTGTCCTGGGATCGAGCCCCGCGTCGGGCTCCCTGCTCAGCGGGAAGCCTGCTTCTCCCTCTCCCACTCCCGCTGCCTGTGTTCCCTCTCTCGCTGTGTCTCTCTCTGTCAAATAAATAAATAAAATCTTTAAAAAAAAAAAAAAAAGAAAAGAAATGATTTCGCAATGCGTGGTGTGCAAAACTCAGCCCTGCTTTGCTGTGTGGCCCTGAGACCAGCTCTTCCCCCTCCCTGGCTGACCCTGGCAGGCTGCGGGGGCTCTGGGGTCCCCCCAGGGGCTGTGAGTTTGCTTCCCCCTGTGCACAGAAGGCAGGACCCTGTGGGGAGGAGGCGGGAGGGAAGGGGCCAGGTAACGGCTGTCTGCAGAGGAGATGTATCTCAAATGGGTGTGATGAGACGCACCGTTGATGCTTTTACTCATAGCATTTCTGTTATCCTTACTATAGTTATATGAGGTGGGAACTATTATTACTCCATTTTACAGATGGGGAAACTGAGACTCAGAGAGGGGACATGACTTGCCAAAAAAAAAGACAAAGCTGGGATTCACATATAGGCAGTCAGGCTTTGAGCCTGTGGACTTAACCTCTAGCAATATTACAGGCAGAAAATACAAACATAGAAATAATCATAATAATAATAGTGACTAGCACTTACTATGAACTGTTTTAAGCACATCACATCTGATATCTCATCAAGCCTCACAACAACCCCATGAACTAAGTTCTATTCTCCCCATTTCGCTGTTGAAGAAACTGAGGCTCACAAAGAGAGAGCCTCTTGCCCATGATCATAGACCCAGGAAGCATTAGAGTCAGGATTTTTTTTCCAAATATCCTAAGAGCCCATGCCCTTAACCACTGACTGAGCAGGGAATGGGGCAGCGCTCGGGCCAGACTGGGGTCCAGTGAGGGCTGGAGAGAAACATGGCTGCCGACCCCTGTGAATTGGGCTGAGGGGAGGCTTGGGGGGATGTCAAGGTCAGCTGCACATGAGCACGGGGGCTGGGGGTGGGGGGTCCACGGTCTCCTAAAGCCTGAATGCAGATTGGCCAAATGGAACACCAACAACTCTTGCTATCTTGTTCCCTTTTCCTCCCTATGGGAGGGAAATCTCCGCCTGAGGGCAAGTCTGCCAAGTACCAAAGATTTATTTCCCCCCACCAGAGATAACAGAAGTTCCTGTTTATGAGGGATAAGCTCTGTGCCCATCCCTGGGCTGACAGGAGGAATTATGCAGTGTTAAGAACACACTCTTTAGGTGCTGGCGGGCCAGGTTCAAGTTTGGCTTCTGCCACTTAGTATAATGGTCTTGGAAAGGGACTCCACCTCTCTGAGCATCTCTTTCCCTCTGTGTGGAGAGAGGAGACTGATCATGTATCTCCTGCAGGGTGAGCATCAATGGAGAGAGCACAGTGACCCTCAGGGGGCCCCATTACAACTTGCCAATATTCATCACCTCAACGCAACAACCCTGGGCTGCAGGTGATGTTATGTCCATTCTACAGCTGGACAAATTGAGGCTCAAGAAGATTAAAAACATGCCACAAGTCACATGGCCAGTGAGTAGTGGCTAGGAGTCAAGCCTCTAGGGGTGAAGTGCCATGTCCATGACCTAGACCTCTCTCTCTTTATGAAGTCCATAACTGGACACCCCCAACACACTGCCCCCTCTCTGAATGCCTCTTCTCTCTCCCCCACCAGCCTTGCTTTTGACCATGTGGAGTCCACCAGCTGCAGTCCAGTTCACCCTCGATGCCACCCCACTTACCACCACCCAAGGTGAGAAGGATGTTGTTCCATCTAGGTCTGGGACCCCCTGGGCACCCCAGACTCGTGGCAGATTCAGAGATGTGGGCACAGAAAATAAGGTTATCATTCCGATCCCTGCCTTCATACCTAAAGCACCCATCAGGATTCCATGCCCAAAGTCCCAACAGGACAAATCAGATTGGCCCAGCCAGGGTCGGGCAACAACCGGACAGATCAGTTGTATTGGGGGCAGGGGTAGAGGGGTGGAGTGTGGCTGGCATGGTTGTGGGTGGGAAAGGTTGGCTAAGAAGTGGGCAGTAGGATCTGGCTGGCATCCCTGTTACAAACGTGAGTCTCCTTACAGCTGAAATTAATTGACCCATTGTCATATCCCAGATCCTTCCGCTTCATTTGTTGTTTTTTTTTTTTTAAAGATTTTATTTATTTATTTGAGAGAGAGAGAATAAGAGAGAGCACATGAGAATGGGGAGGGTCAGAGGGAGAAGCAGACTCCCTGCCGAGCAGGGAGCCCGATGCGGGACTCGATCCAGGGACTCCAGGATCATGACCCGAGCCGAAGGCAGTCGCTTAACCAACCTGAGCCACCCAGGCGCCCCCCTTCCGCTTCATTTGTACAATCCTCTTCAGTGAGGCTCAGAGAGGGGAAGCAAGTTGCCCGTGATCACACTTAAAATGAGCAGTAGGTCTAGCATTTGCGTCCAGGCATTGAGCTCATTTGCCTTCTGGCAATTCCAGTCCAGTCTCTCTGGGTCCCTCTGTGGCTACCTTTGGCTTGGTGCTCTTCTGTCTGTGTCTCTGCCTCTGTCTCCTCCTCTCTCTTTCTCCCTGTGCAGAACTGCCCGGCAGGCCCACCATTTCAATCAGCCAGGACACTGCCATAGAGCAGAGGGAACAGGTGACCCTCTACTGTAACACCAAGGATGCCAACGTTACCATCCACTGGTTCTCCAACGATCTCCCCCTGGTGTTCCATGAGCGCATGCTGCTGTCTACAGACGGCAAGAAACTCACCATCCTCACTGTGCAGCGGGAGGACTCTGCGACTTACAAATGCAAAGCTCAGGGCTTCTACCACGTCCAGAGCAGTGATCCCACCTTCCTGACTGTGAACTGTGAGTCCCTTTCCATTCTCCCCAGCCCCTCACCAACCCCCCCTTTCTTGGTGATTTCATTCAGTCTCACAGCTTCGGATACCATCCAAATGTGGACTTGTCTACCCTTGGCCTCCAGACGTATAAGTAACTGTTTGATGTCTCTACTTGGACTCTACTGGGGACATCCAGGTTAAGATATCTAAAACTAAGTTCCTTAACCTTCAGATGTTTGCTACAAAATCCTGCCTGGGTAGGGGCAAGGAAAGAGCATTTTCTGGCATACGTTAGATGTGTCTTACAATCCCACTTTACCCAGGATTAAGGCTGACATTTAATTTCCATTAGACTCCTGTATGTCCTTTGTAATTGATCCAGAGCTTGGATGGGGAGAAGAGAAATATTAATATTTACTGACTCCTGAGGTCTCCTAAGAGAGCCTTTGCTGATGTGATCATTCCTGCTATGATTGTTCTTGTCCTCCCAGATGGTCCTGACCCGTTTGAAATCAAGTTGGATTCTGGTGTATCCAGCGGGGAGGTGGTTGAGGTGATAGAGGGCTCCAATGTGACCTTCTCTGTGGAAACACCGTCTCACCCACCTCCTGCCTATACCTGGTTTCTCAACAATCACGTCACTCTGTCTTCCACCATGAGAACATTCACCATCCAGGCTGTGTCCACGGAACATGAAGGCACGTACAGGTGCTTGGTGTCCAACCGTGCCACTCACCTGTTCCGCCTGGGTGCTCTTGAAGTCCGAGTCCTTGGTGAGGCTCTTTTTCCTGTTCCTCTCCTTTGTTCCTCTGAGAATCAGAGCTACACCAATATCCCAGAGGTTGAGGAGGACACAGAAAAGTGGGGATTTCCTACGTGGCTGGTGGCAGAACGGGGCTCTGACCACAGGGAAGGACCTGGCTCCTGGCTTGGCCCATCTTCCACAAGACCTGGTTGGCTGTCTATGGGTTGTCCATTCTTTGCTTCTCTGAAAGTTGGTGGTTGGGGTTGATCCTCTATACATACAAACCCTAACACAATATTCACACATCTCAGCGCACAAATAACAACCACATATGCACAGAACACTCACACATGTGCACAACACACACAAGACACACGCAATTCACACACAATAAATACAACCCTGCCAACATACAACATACATGCAAAGCACATACAACACGCACACAACAGAAACATATAACACAGCATTGACCTACATCACATGCTCATACTGTTCACACAAACCCCCAACACATACAAGCAACCCACTCACACATACACACAACACATATACTGCACACAGGATGTACTCGCATAAAACGCAGACATACGTACCTCACACACAACACACGCTCATAAAAAACATACACGCACAATATGTAACATACACACAACACACATTACAGTCGCTCAGCAGCCTCACAGACAACACAGAAAATACCCATATACCGTACGATCCATACCCTCAGCACATGCGCAGAACTGACCCACATTACACATACTCCGTATATACGTACTCCCACACCACACAGCCATACACAAGGCGTCTAGAACACCATACAACACATATGCATAACATAGTACCACACACAACATGCACTCACACGCAGAAAACATACACACACAATACATAGAGTGAATACATACCTCATAGTCACAAAACACACATACACAACACACACGTACAACAGACACAAAATTAAAACACACACGACATGTCCATACACCACGCCCTCACCATACACACACTCCTACCTCCCATATCATGCAGTCATAGGCAAAGAACACACACACACACACACACACACACACACCATCCACAACACATACACACATGTCCCTGGAAAGCCCTATGGCGCCTGCCTGGGCAGGAGACTGGGGAAGGGTCCCTGACCTGCACCCCGCGTCTCTGTGTGTGTTTCCAGAAATGCTGACCAAGCCTAACATTGTGTCCCCAAGCCTAAATCTCGTGGAAAATGCCAGCTCCGTGACCCTGACCTGCCAGACCTCCCACAAGGGGGCTGGAGTCCTGTGGTTCCTGAGGGGCCAGGCCCTCCTGCCTAGCAAGCACCTGGTGCTGTCGGCCGACAACAGGAGCCTGGTCATCCACGGTCTCCAGCGAGATGACACAGGACCCTACGAGTGTGAAGTCTGGAACTGGGGCAGCCAGGCACGAAGCAAGCCCCTCACGCTCACCATCAGCTGTGAGTCACCCAAGCTGGGCCTCGTCCTCCGCCCTCCCTCCCTCCTTCCCTTTCGGTTGTTCCTCCTAGCCATTCGTTCCGCAATTATTGAATACCCGCTCTGTGCCAGGCGTGTCTGGGCACGGGACAAGGCGAAGCAGCCGCCCTTGTGGGGCTTACATTCTAGTGGGGAGACACACTTTAAACAGCTAAGCAAGGGAGAGGCACGGTGTGTCAGGCGGGGCTGAGGAGAAACACGAGGGCAGCAGGAGGGACAGGGAACGCTGGGAGGGGAAGGGGTTGCAGTCTTAGTCACATGGGGTAGTCAGGGGAGGCCTCCCTGAGGAGGAACACTGCAGGCTGCTAAGGAAAGAGAGAGCCAGGGGGAGGGAGCAGCATGTGAGGTGGGTGATGAGCAGGAACCCAAGGAGGCCAAGGTGACCAGACAGGTGAATGAGGGGGGGGGACAGAATAGGAGAGGTCTGGAGGTAAAAAGGTGGGGGCAGATCCTGCAGGGCCCCATGAGCCATGGCGAGGGCACTGGGAGCAACAGAAGGCTCTGAGGGGAGGGAGAAGAGGATCAGACCTAGGTTCTCACAGGGCATCCTGGGCCCTTGTCTATGGGGTAGAAGCAGGGGAGAGGGAGGATGTTGAGAAAGTGTTGTGTTTGTTCGGGTCCTTGGAGAGGCAGACCCCAAGGTAGGATTAAAGGGGTGACACGTGCAAGGACTTTAGTAGGAGGAATGCTCCTGTGCAGAAACATAGGGAGGGAGCCTTGGAAGGCTGGGGGAGCCACTCACCAAGATGCCTGTCCAACCCTGAGCAAGCAGGGGAGGGGGAGGGAGAGAAGGTTGGGCGGAAGCGTGGAAACCACCATGCAGCCTGAAGAACATCAGCAAGGCTGCTGGGGAGCCCCGTATCTCCCAGGAAGGGGCCTGCCTCAGTTTGCCCAACATGCTCAGGTCCAGGTCGGGTGTAGCCCGTGGGAGAGCAGGCAGTGGATTTCAGGGGCTGGGCACTTGGTTATTGAAACTCCTGCCATCAGAAGTCTGCAAGCCACCTTCTCGGGATGGCCACAGTCGTCCGTCTGGGAAATGAGAAGTGGTCGGACCATGGGACCATGGATTCATTTGGAATCTAGAACTCAGGATTTGCTGCCATTGACACAAGTGAAAGAGAAAGGGACTGACTCCAAGGTTTTTTGCCTGAGCTACTCACATGGGTTAGTGGCCACGAGCTGAAGTGAAGAGGCACCTGCAAGGAGAGAAAGTAGGGTCCACGTGTATACGTGTTAAATAATGGGGCATATGGGGGTGGGGGTTACATGCACTGCTGCTCTCTTCTTCCGTTCCCACTTCAGTCATGAAACCAAAAACTGCTCTTTTGCTCTCCCTCTCTGCTGAGCAAATGTGGGGTGCTTGGTAAGTAACAGCCGTGACTTGGAGCTCCCAGGGTACTTGGGATGGGGAGGTCAGTATTCAGGCCAAGAAAAAAATACAGCGTCAAGAGTGCTGCCATGAGACGACAGGATTTGGGGAACCCAAAGGAAGCCCCCACCGGTCTGGGGGACGTGGGAAGGCTCATCATGAGAGGGGGTGTCTTCCATGAGATCCAGAGGACGAGTAAGTTAGCTAGGTAGAGCAGACTCAGGGAAGAGAAGAGCATTCCAGAGAAGGAAGAGAATGTGTGAAGGCTCTGAAGTAAGAGGAAACATGATAAAGATGGAACATCCGAGTAGGATCTTATTTCTGAATCGAGAGTGGGAGGTGTGGAGAGGTGAGAGGTGAGGCTGGAGGGGTCTGCAAGGGCAAGATTGTGAATGAGCTCTTCAGCCATGACCTTTGTCCTAAAGGTACTGGGGAGCCATGGAGGGCTCTGAGCATGGGAGGGATAGTGTCAAGTTTGTACTTAGGGAGCCGCTCTGGCTGCTGTGTGGAGGATTTGACACCGGGATGGGAAGACCCTGAGGGATCCTGGTGGCCATGGGGTTTGGATGGGGAGAATATCAAAGGATACCTAGGAGGGGATGAGGCCAGGATTTTCCTCCTTTCCCGGAGTGTCCCAACTAGAAACTCTTTGCATCCTTCTTTCCAGTAGTTCACGTTAATTTAAATAAGACAAAGACTCAGCCCTTGGTTAGCATGGAAAACTCAACAGCGATTTCGTTTGTTTCCTTCACATTTGTGGGAGGAGGGCCAAGTGCCAATGACCTCCTTCTGGCTTTAGGAGGGAACTCTGAAAGTGTCTCTACTTTGGAGAATACATGGATGTAAATTTAAATATCGCAACAGGGCCATTTGCTCTTCAGTAAGGAAGTCCATCAGAATGGTAAAGTTTTTGGAAGCGTGGGGCTATGTTCACAGGACACAGCAACAATTTGGGAAGCCTGGATGCGTTATGAGGCTCCTTGGTGAGAGCTCGCTTTTGCAAGGGCAGGGGGTTTGTTTTTTATTTTGATGTTGTTTTGCTTTGGGTTTCTCCCCTCCATGCTGTGAACTACAGTCTGCCTGCTTGGCAGCTAAGGAGGAAAAGGGAACATCTTGCCGAGATTCCTTTCAACTGTGGGTTAGAAGAGCCTTTGTTCTCCAGGCTATAACCTAGAATTCTGTTAGTTAGAATCAAGAAGGGGAAGGGGGGAAGGGGTAAAGCATCCAGTGTGGAAGCAGGGCGGGCAGAACAGGAAAACTCGGCAGTGGAGGGTGGGTGCTTGATGTTTGGCTTTGCACACAGACGGCCCTGATCGAGTGGACATCACCAGAGGGGCAGCATCTGGAATGGTCAGCACCATCAAGGCAGAGCTCAACTCCAGCCTGACCCTGCAGTGTCAGGCAGAGTCCCAGCCGGGCGCCAAGTTTCACTGGACCCTTGAACACTCCACCACTGTGTATATGGGCAAGCACTTAATCATCGGGGCCCTGACCTGGGAACACCAGGGCATCTACAACTGCACGGCCTCCAACCCGCTGACCCACCTGGCCCGCTCTGCCTCCGTCCTGGTCAGAGTGGTAGGTAAGTGCCTCAGTGTCCCTTCCCCTGGGGTCCAAACGGCTTTCCCTGATGCCAGCCTCACTATCTAGTCTTCTAGTGTAACAACAAGTGTACTGTGTGGGGCGGGTTCCCAGTCTGGAGCTGCCGAATCCCAGCCTGTAATGCTTGGGAGCTAGAACCTCTCCTTCCTAGCTGTGTGCCCTGGAAAACCCTCCAGGCTGCTCGGAGGCTCAGGTTTTTGTTTTTTTTTTTTACCTGGAAATGGGGGTTGTGATGCCTTACCTTCCAGAGTTGTTTAGAAGCACAGTGAGTCAGGGAGATAGTCAATGAGCGAAGGAGTGAACTGGTAGGAATTATATTAATTATAGGAATTATATATATTTTAAAGATTCTATCTGAGAGAGCGAGAAAGAGAGAGCACAAGCAAGCAGGGGGAAGGGCAAAGGGAGAGGGAGAAGTAGACTTCCCGCTGAGCAGGGAGCCTGACATGGGGCTCGATCCTGGGACCCTGAGATCATTACCCGAGCTGAAGGCAGATGCTTAACTGACTGAGCCACCCAGGTGCCCCTAATTATAGGAATTATATTAGTAACAGCTTGGTGTGACTGGCAACGAGTCCCTGTATTTCTATCTTGAGTTATTGAGAGGGCAGCACGGTGTCGCTATTAGCCAGAGTTTTGTATCCCAGCTCTAATGCTTATTGGCTGTGTGATCTTGGGCATGTTGCTTAACCTCTCTGGACCTCTGATTCCTTGTGGGTAAAAAAAGTAACAGTTGTGCTTATATCATAGGGTCATTGAAAATTAACCAACATTTGTAAGTTTTTTTTTTAAAGCTTTTTTTTTTTTTAAAGATTTTATTTATTTATTTGAGAGAGAGAATGAGAAAGAGAGAGCACATGAGAGGGGGGAGGGTCAGAGGGAGAAGCAGACCCCCTGCCGAGCAAGGAGCCCGATATGGGACTCGATCCCAGGACTCCAGGATCATGACCTGAGCCGAAGGCAGTCGCTTAACCAACTGAGCCACGCAGGCGCCCCCATTTGTAAGGTTTTAATGGCAGTGCCGGGCATATTGTGTTTATTAAACAAATAAAATTATTCTTTATTGAGCCTATGCTGAATGCCCGAAACAAACCTTTCCACATACAGAATCAGCAAACACTTCTTGGGTGCCCACTGCCAGCCAGCTCTGAGTGAGGCCTCCTGGCATCTCTGTTGTGTAGGAGAGACTGAGACCCGTCCTAGGGTTTGAAACCAGGCTGGCCTCCTCAGGAGTCCTGTTCTTAGTTGTCACCGAGGGGAGGACCCTAGGCACATTCCCAAACTACCTAATTTAATCTTCAAAACAACTCTGGTCTCGTTAAGACCATTTGATGAATGGAGAAACAGAGGCTCAGAGGAGGAAGCAGTGAATACGGTTGATGGTCATGGGGGTGTTGTAGGATTTGAACGAGATCATGTATGATGGGCTCTTGGAGCTTAGAGCTTGGTGGATGGCAGCTTCTATCATCATCGTCATCATCGGATCATATCCTGGTCTTTTATCAAGTACTGACTCTGTGTCAGGCATGGTGCTCTTACTCCTATGTGGGATCTCACTTAATGCCCTCAAAGCCTATAGGGTTATGAATGGCTATGCTTGTTTGACATAGAAAGAAATGAAGGCTCAAAGAATGAAACTAAGAACCCCCAACACATCCTGGAAGCCCCCTCCTGCCCCTCCAAATCAGAGAGCTCCTTCCTGTCACCCCTGATCCTCATGGCTGCCTTCCTAATCCCTGTGGCTGGACTTCACCCCTTTGGGAAGGCTTCTGGGCAGAAGCTGGATGGGAAAACACAGGCCCATGTTAATGATTACAGCTGCTATTTATTAATCAATCACCTGTGGTGTGTGCAGCATGAACATTCACGATCTCGTTTCATCTTCACATCATCATAGTGTGGTGGGTACCATTTCCCTCACTTTACAGATGAGGAAATCAGACTCAGAAGGGGATGTCACTTGTCCGTGGTCCCAGGGCCCCAGAGAGTCAAAGGTGACTCAGGTATGAAAATGAGGAGGAAAATGGGGGGAAAGCCAGGTTTCTGGTTTTCAAAGCCCTTTCCTCTGAAAGCCATATTTGATCCATTATCCCAAGCAGTATTGTCATCCCACCAACATTTACTGATCGCTTTCCATGGGTCTAAATATTGTCCTATCTTGAGCATGTTGAACATTCCATATTTTGAACATGAATACTCTTATGCTGAATCTTTTCAGCAACCACTATTATCCCTGTCTTACAGAGGAGACAACTGAAGCACAGAAAGGTTAAGTAGCATGGTCAAAGTCACACAGCTGAGATATGAATAGGCCATTTGACACCAGAAATGATGCTATTAATACCACAAAATGCTGCCTCCTGGTGACTGGAAAACACATGTTCATCAAGTGACAGTAAAGATAAAGCCACAGCTTGGGAATGGGGACGGGGGCAGGCATGAGGGTGTGTCAGACCAGGGTCCTGACTCTTTCTCCTTGCCCAGGTCCCAGGTCATCCCTGTCTGCAAGAGTCATTGCTGGCATTGCTCTGGGGATCTTGACTGTCATTGCCCTATCCACAGGGCTGGGCTATTTCCTCTACAACAGAAACGCCAGACGGTAAAGCTGGGAATGGGGTAAGGGACGTGGCCTGCAGGGGGCCTGCCTGGCTGAAGTGTTGCTGACCATGGTGCTGAGCTGTGCCTGTAGCAACTGGGGAACTCAGGGGGGTTGGGACAATGCCCAAGAATGGATGTGGGAGATGGGTAGGGCCTGTGAAGATGGCAAGGACTGGAGGCAGAAGAATGAGGGATTTGGGGTTTCAGGTTCTCAAGGAAAAAAGCAGAGGACCCCATCCAGGAGGGAGCAACACCCACCTCTGCGGAGGGGCCCCATGCAGAGTCCTGTTCCAGTAAGTGACCTCATAGCTGATGCCCAGGGCAGCAGTGGGGGTTGGGGAAGGGGCTGATCCTGGGAGCCTGGGCCTCTGCTCCCAGCTTTGCCACTAGTGATCATGGATGAGATTGGAGCCGAGAACTCTGAGGAGTTCTGCCTGTTCCAACAGCCACCGCAAAAAATAGGGGAAAAATAGGTTGCCATTCTCTCCTTCCTCACCCTCGGAAAACTTTGCTAGTTGATTGCTATAGGAAGAAAGAATCAATCACAACACTCATCCCTGCTGAACCCAAAGTCAGCCTTATAACCCACCTCAGCACAGTGCTTCATGCATGCTCTACTGATGGATGGGAGCTGACAAGGCAAAATGAAAACATTTTTGACATCTCTGGGCTAGGATTCTGGAAGGATACCCTCCCCCCCGGAAATGGAAGCCCTACAGACTGTCCAATCCAGCTCAGTTTTGCAGAGAGGAAATCCACACTACAGAGGGCCCACTGGGGCTAGGTCTTAGATTTCTGTCCTCATCCATCTTATCAAACAGCCTTATCTAATGCAGAACTAGATTTCCAGGATATTTCCAGGTCAGGGTCACTAGAGATGTAATGGGGAGTCCTGGGGAGGAAGGAAGGAAGGTAGGTTTCTGCCACTACCTTTCTGGGGATAGGCGTGACCTGGAGAAACAGCCCCTTCCCTCACATCTCTTCCTAACTCCAGCCCCAGGCTGGCATTCCCTTTCTCTAGACTGTCCAAGGCCCATATATGCCAACTTACCTGAACCTCAAGGACAGGCTGGAGCCAAAAAGGTGAGCAGTGCTCCAGAGGGACTCTTCCTGCTCCCCTATCTGGTCCTTCCCCAGCCCAGCAGGGCCGTTCCAGTCCCACCTCTTGGGTTGGGGAGTGAGGCGTGTTCTCTTGAGGATACCCAGTGTTAGTTTTAGTCTCTCTGCATCTCCTCCCCTGCCTTCTCTGGAGATCCCAAGATCCTCCCTGGCTTTCCATCTCTTCTCCTTGTTTTCTTGCCCTTCAACAATGCCTTGAGCTCCTCTGGGTATCAGGAGGGATGTAACTGCCTCTGAGGCCAAAACTGTTTCTGAGAATTTCTGGGAATGGTCCCCATCCCAAGCCCATGACCTCTTCACTACTTTCTTTTCCCCCAGGTGCTGCCACCAGACCCCCCAAAGCAGTTTTATGAGGTATGTTGGCCCTGCTGGGTTTGATTTTAAAAAGCTGCAGTGGGAATACAATCAGAACGTTGTGTTTGACAAGTCTGAGAAACCATCCTGTATAAATCTTCATTGTACATTGCAAGGCCAGGGATGAGGAGAAAGTGGCCCGAGGCCTCAGAGGCAGCTGGATCAGATTCTAGGTCTCTGGCTCCTCCTGTGTTCCTTTTACCTCCAGGGCTCTGAATTGGCTTGCAAACGAGATGGCACTAGCTAGCACATGCTGGGTGCAAAGGATGTTTTGGGGTGGAGGTTGCAAAGATAGCCAGGTGAAATGACAGAATTCTAGAGCAGGGGCTTGGCTCTGGATCCTAAACTTATATCCACTTCTGATTCTTTGTAAGGACTTAGTGAAACTTATTCCTCTCGGGGATCACGGAAGATTGCAGGCTGGCACTTTCTGTAATTTTAAGGCAATCTGTTCCCGTGGTCCCTAACTGATCTCTCCATTCACCTGCAGAAGGATCCACCATCAGCAAACTCCAGGACCTATTATCATGGCCCCGGAAAACCAATGCCCAAAGTTGCATTGGATCCATTGGCCCCCACTCTACCAAAAGGAAACCCAGAGTCAAGCTATGAGGTAATTTTATGCCACCCTGAATCTTTGGACAGGCTGAGAGCTGTCACCAACCTGCTTCTGCCTCCTTGCTGAAAAGTCTGTAGGATAAACTATCAAGAGAATTTTCCCTTCATTATTTTTCAGTTCCATTCCTTTCATTCCATCCTATCCTGTTCTACTTCATTTCATTCGGTTCCTTTCCAGTCCACTCGATTTTACTCTGTTCCATGTTTCCATCACACTTATTTTCACCCCACCTGTTAGAAGGTGGAGGAGGGGCAGGAATGTATCCCCCAAATTGAGAAGGCACTCTGAGACCAGAGAACAAATTGCTGCAGTGCAGCAATTCTCCATAAAGTCCTGATCTTAGCCAACAGAATTTATAGGGTGAATTCACAGGGTCTAACGCTTAACAGACCTCTTGCCACCACCTGTACACCAGAAGAAACTATGTTATCTCTACCAGTTATCTGAACAACTTTAGGGAAGACCGGAACAAGCCTTCCCCTATTCGGTGGGGGCATACCCTCACCTGCAAGGGGCCTGGAACACGTAGCCCCATGCAAGGTCATCTCGCAGACTTGAACAAGATGGAGTCAGTATTGTGGGCACTCTTTTTTTTTTTTTTTAAGATTTTATTTATTTATTTGAGAGCGAGAATGAGAGAGAGAGAGAGAGAGCATGAGAGGGGGAGGGTCAGAGGGAGAAGCAGACTCCCTGCAAAGCAGGGAGCCTGATGCGGGACTCGATCCTGGGACTCCAGGATCATGACCTGAGCCGAAGGCAGTCGCTTAACCAACTGAGCCACCCAGGCGCCCCTATTGTGGGCACTCTTACACCACCCATTTCCTTTCTATCCATTTCACTTTACTCCATTTTTTTTTTTTTGAGAACATCCCCAAGAGCTTGAGCGGGGGAGGGGCAGAGGGAGAGAATCTCCAGCAGACACCCCCCCAGCACTGTTGAGTGCAGAGCCCAACGCGGGGCTCAATCTCACAGCCCTGAGATCACCACCTGAGCGGAAACCAAGAGTTGGACACTCAACTGACTGAGCACCCAAGCTTTACTCCATTTTTTTCCCCACTTTATTCCAACCATTTGCTTGCCATGCTATTTACATCCATTCTACTCCATCCCTCCACACTCCATTTCTTTTGTTTCTTTCCATAAAATTCCTTCTTTTCCTCTTGTGTCTTCCCATTCCATTCCTTTCCATCTCTTCCTTATGTCCGTTCCATTCTTTCCCACTCATTTCTATTGCATTTTCTTCATTTTTATTTTTTCCCTTTAACTCCCCTTGGTTCATCCCTTCCATCCTACACATTCTGGCTCCCCCCATCCCACTCCTTTCTGTTCAGTATCGCTATTTACACAGTGCCATACACCTGGCTTTCATTTCATTCCAGAGCATTCCCTTTCTTCTCCCTCCATACAGTACCTCCCCACTCTCTTCCTTTCCCTTCCACTTCTTTCCTTCTTCTCCCTCCATTTCCTTTCCACTGTGCCTCCCTCTTCTGCTCAATTCTATTCACTGTTTCCCATGCCCATCCATTCTGTCCTCTTCCACTTCTCCTCCATCGGATCCCATCCCATGCTCCCTTCCTTCTCTCCCGTCATATTCCCTTCCACAGCCCGTGCTACTTTCCTTCCCATTTAGCTCCCTGCTTTCTGGTCCTCTCCTTCCGTTCCTTCCCTTCCACGCCACTGCATGAGCTGCATTCAACTCCATCTCTTCATCCTAGATTCTGCAGCGCTCCAGTTTCATTCCTGTATTGCCATTCCTGAACTCCCAGTTGCCCTTTGTCATATTACTTTTTTGTCACTTGCCTTCTTTTCCTCTCCTCGGATGCCTTCCCCTGACATTCTTGTCCATTCAGTTCTAATCCTATGCTCCATGTCATTCCTCTCCTTTCCACACCAGCTTATTTTACTTCATTCTTTTCCGTTTCATTCCTTTCCACTATTATTTTTCTATTTATTATTTTTTAAAGATTTTATTTATTTATTTGAGAGAGAGAGAGAAAGTGAGCATGAGCAGGGGGGGAGGGTCAGATGGAGAGGGAGAAGTAGACACCCCGCTGAGCAGGGAGCCCGACTTGGGACTTGATCCCAGGACCCCAGGATTATGACCTGAGCCAAAGGCAGACGCTTAACCGACTGAGCCACCCAGGCACCCCTGATTTTTCTATTTATTCCATTTCTTTCATTTACATTTTTTCGGACCCTTGGCCATTTATTCCTTTCCTCTCCCTGACTTCAGTTTCTGTTCCATATTTCATTTCTCTCCATTCCCACCCCTTTCAGGCATTGATAACCATCTATCCCTTTTGTTTCCTTTTCTAATTTTTTTTCCATATTTACCTCTCTGCATTTCTCCCATGGGGGACTTGAGGCGATTCACAGCAAGCTTATATACCGCCCTATATAATGGTGCTAAATTACAAATAGGAACCACAATTAGGAAAATACTTTTAATAATAGCAGCAAGTCAAGGCATGGATAAGAAAGTTAATCTGCTGGACCTACAATAGTATCTGTCCCTATATTTCTCATTTGTCTTTGATTTTCCTGGTAGTCAAATTAAAAAAAAAAAAAGCATCATCAGTTTTATCCCACAAAAGGAAGAAAGCTATTAGCTCATTCAGGCAAATGGGAAGCTGAGCTTCCCGCTGGAAGTTGAGATAACTCAGGTAATGGCTTCCTGGTTCTAAGGATTAGTGAAGTTATTTCAGAAAACACAAGTGATAACTTCCACGTTCAGGACTAGTCAGATTACTCCATGCCCAGGGATGGACTTTAGACAGTATCCTCTGAAGGAGTCAGTGACCATTCAGACTTTTAGGAGGCAAAAGAGGGAGGCCAGGACAGATTTGGAAAAGAGAAAGTTTAGAGACACAGAACTCCAATAATTTAGTGTCTGAAGTCCTGCCTTTCAGTAGAGAAACAAATGTGTTCCCTGTTCTTCCGGAGGGCAGACCAGTTACTGTGGAGGGTATATTGGAGGGTGGCTGGCGGTAGCCTAATTGACAGATGAACCATCCTCAAAAGACGTGAATGTCTTATATATCATAGTCAGGGATTTTAAACACTATCTTTTTTTTTTTTTTTTTTTTTAAAGTAGGCTCCACACCCAATGTGGGGCTTGAACTCATGACCCCAAGATCAAGAGTCTCATGCTCTACCAACTAAGCCAGCCTGGCGCTTCCATAGTCAGGGATTTTAATAAAAAGACAAACCCTCTGAAAGTAATTGAGAAAACACTGGGGAATCTCAGATAACTCAATTTCAGAAATGATGTGTAGGTGTCCAAGGACTGGAATGAATTTGCTCCATTGTTCTCAGTCCAGATTGAATTCCTATGCAAGCTTCCTGGTCACTATTCCTCTATAACTTCAAATTACATGTAACACCATCCTCTTTTACTATTTAAGAGTTTCCAGGTTCAAATTCTACAGAGGAGAATCAGACTGGCTCAGGCCACCGTATGGATTGTGTTTAGGCTTGTCAGCTCTTCAGTCAGCTATGAACTGGTACAATCAGCCTTTTAGGTCCCTCTCTTCATCAGGGTCTGGGGAGGAGAGCTACATTTGTTCCCTTTTATCAATAAAGCAAAAGGTCTTCCTAGAAGTCTCACTTAAGGAAATTCCTCTTCTATCTCCTTGGCCAGAATTCTGTCACATGGTATTCCTTGTTGCAAAGAGAGAGTGAGGTATTATGTTTCCTAGTCTTTTGTCAATAGAAGTAGACAAGGGATAAAATATGGGGAAGAGTGTTGGGTCACCAAACTGAATGTGTGCTACATTCTGGAGGGATGAGAAGGAACAAACCATGGAAAGGATATGGAGTGGAGCATTCCAAGTCAAGGGACATTAAGTGAAAAGGCTCGGAGGTGGGTGTATTATAATCTGTTGCTGCATAACAAATTACCACAAATGTAGCAGCTTAGCACAGCATATGTTATTGTCTCAAAGGTTCTGTCCGGAGTCCAAGCACCGCTTAGATGGGCCTTCTGCAAGGCTGTAATCAAGCTGTTGGCCCAGGCTCAGGTCTCATCTGAGGCTTGACTGGGGAAGGAGCCACTTCCAAGCTCACGTGGTTATTTGGCAGCCTTCAGTTCCTTGCAGGCTGTCATAACAAGGGCCTCAGGTTCTTATTGGCTGTCAGCTGGAGGCTGCCTTCAGTCCTTTGCCATGTGGCCCTCTGTTAGGCAGCTCACACCATTGCATCTTACTTTTTCAAAGCCAAGACAGAAGTTGCGATCTTACGTAACAGAATCAATACCTGCCATCATGCACATCCTGCCATTTTGCCATATTCTACTGGTTAGGTGCAAATCACAGGTCTTGCCCTCAAGGGAAGGGGATGACATAAGGGCATGAATACCAGGAGGTGAGGATTATGGGGGACACTTTAGAGTGTGTCCTCTGTGGTAGGGAAGCATATGGGCCATTATAGGAACACAGAGGTGCCAACATGACTAAAGTGCAGTGATATAGGAGAAAGATCTTTGGAATTTCCAAGGATGGAGAACAGTGCCAGAGTACCTGGGCCTTGGACTAAATATAGCAAGTAGACCAGAAAGGCCTGCCCAGAAAATGGAACTCATCTTTTCTCTTTGTGTAACAGGTGCTTGTGAATCCAGAACACAGCATTTACTGCCAAATCAACCCCTGAGTCTAACGGAAGCAGACTTCCTTTCTCCAGAAATCCTGGAGGAATCATGCTCAATCACATATTCAGTGAAATTTGTTGGGTGCCTATTATATTCCAGCCATTCTCTTTGTAGACCTTGTGACATTCTGTTTTAATGTGTTTTTCAAGCTCTGGACCCTAGCTCCCACCAAATCTTGGGCTTTTGATTCATGTTTCTTTAAAAGCAATAAAGACAGGGAGAAAGTGACCCAGAATTAGCGGGCCAAGGTTCGAGACCCAGCAGCTGCAGATGCTATAGCTGTATCACAAGGATGGGCAAACACTGGGGATGGACACAGCAGCCGGGTGTGGGGGTGTGAGCCAGCCAGAGATGAGCAGGGGATGTATACAGGGGCCAGTCTTTTCAAAGCATGGCAGAGGATGAGAGACAGGAGCTATTAAGAGAAGATGACAGGAAAAAACAGAATGACACGAGAGACTGAGGCACCTGGGGGAGGAGCAGATGCAAGATGCTTAGAATCCCAAGGGATTTGCGGGTGGAGGTGGTGAGAGTCAGATTTGGTGAAGACAGAGTGAGGAGTCAAGGACTCCTTTCTGGCCAGAGCACCTGGATGACTGGCTGGCCACTTTCTGAGGCAACGATGAGGGAGGAGCACATTCGGGATAAAGAAGGAAAATCAAGAATTTGCTTTAGGCATGTCAAAAATAGATTAGCTGGAGAATAAAACAGGCAGTTGTTCATAAATGTCTAGATAGAACAGGGTAGGAGAGATAAACATCTGGGAGTTGTTGGTGGGGTTTAAAGTTATGAGGCTGTAGGAGATCTTGTGTCAGGGTTCTCCAAGACCAGCCTCAGGCTCAATGATTTGCTAGAAGGATTCAAAGGACCCAGAAGTTGTTATACTCATGGTTGTGGTTTATTATAGCAAAAAGAGAGAGAATAAAGTCAGCAAAGGGAAAGGTGCATGGGGTGAAGTCTGGAGGACACTACACGCAAACTTCCAGCATCCTTTCTCAGTAGAGTCACCGGAGAATTCCCCAGCAATGATGTATGACAACACTTGTGAGGGGTTGCCAACCTGGGAAGCTCACCCTGAACCTGAGTGTTCAGGGTTTTTATAGGAAGTCAGTCACATGGGCATATACTGTAAGACTGATCTGTCACTGAAGCTCCAGACCCCTATAGAAGAAAAGTTGGTGTTCACCATAGAGTATGTTGTTTGTATAAACTATGGACAAGCTGGTACAGCATGGCTCAAGGCCTCAGGCCTGCAAAAACCCTTTATCGGATAGAACATTACAAGAGCTCAGTTCCTAGAAGCTAACCAAGAGCTAGTCATGGAAATAGGCCCTTCTTGGGTTTGAATACCCTACACCTGTTGAGTTCACCCGTTCCCCTACAGATTGCAAAGAAAGTGGATAAAGACAGAGAAGATTAGGGGCTAATAACTAAGCCTTGGGTCCCTCCAATGTTTATAGTTTGAGAAGAGGCTTGAGCAAAGGAAAAGGACTGTCTTTTTTCCTCCCCACTGCCAAGAACCTGCCACCCCCCAGTATCCCAGGGACAGGTTATACTCCCCCTCTAGTGACTCTTGCCTTTATCATCCAGCATTTAGAGCAAATGGATTCATGACCTTCTTGTTTCTCAGTACGTGTTGTGTCCTCACCCAAATTCTGGCCAATAGAACCTCAATATGAAACTTGGCTGATAGAGAAACCTGCGGGTTTGATGAGCATCTCCCTAGAATGAGTTCCTGTTCCTCAGTAGTAACTCTTCTGAAGTCTCTGTAACATTCAGGTTAGGTCAGGATTTGGGTGCTCCTGGAAGTAAAACTTACCATCTTGTTCATTTTGAAAGAAGAAGAAAAGAAGAGCAAACAAAAGGCGAAGTCAATTTTAAATCATATATTACTAATGCGTTAATGTCTGAATATCTTACATTTTTTAAAAAATGGAAAAAGTACAGAAAAAAGGGGAAGATGAGCTCATGGTCAAAGCATCCTATCATGATTTTGTCATATTTGCATACTGAATCTGTAGATCATTCTGCAATATTTTACATCTTTACAACACAGCTTGTATGGCGATTCTGTGTCTTTTATGTCTCTTATTGGGGTTTTGAAGATTTCTTCTTATGCTTCCTTTTTTTTTTTGGCTTCTATTATGAATAAATATAAACTGTCCTGTCTTGTTTGCAAACTTAGTATTGCTTATGTAGAGGAAAGATATTGATAGGTGGGCAAGGGGCAATATAATGTAAGAGTTAAGATCATGAACTCTAGCATCAGACTTCTTGGACTCAATCCCAGCTCTGCCCTCACAATACAATCCAGGGTAAGTTACTTAACACCTCTGGGCCTCAATGTCATCTTTCGTAAAATGGAAATAACAGTCCAATCTTGTATGAATTACTATGAGGACTAAGTGAGAAACGTTTATAAGGATGTTACAGCGGTACCTGGCACAGAGTGGTACATAAATATTTACCATTATCTGTTTCACATTCGATGCCTTTCTAGTCTCTCTTTGATGTTCATTTCTTTTAGTTAATTCTCTTGGGTCTTGTGGTTTGTAATCATATCTGCTAATCATAGTAATTTTGTGTTCTCTGTGCCTAACGGTATGACGCTTATGTTTTTTTGAGAGAGAGAGCATCCTAGTGGGTGGGGAGGGGCAGAGGGAGAGAGAGGATCTCCACTGGGCGTGGAGCCAGATCTGAGGCTGGGTCCCATGACCCTGAGATCAAGACCTGAGCTGAAATCAAGAGTTGGATGCTCAACCGACTGAGCCACCCAGGTGCCCCATGATGCATATCTATTTTGTACTGAAGTTTTGTTTTTAAAACCAGTCCCTGTTTTTCGAGCACATACTGAAACACTTACAGATGAAATGAAATAATGTGTAGGATTTGCTTCAAAACCACTGGAGGAGGAGGACCCTGGAAAGCACAGGTGGGGCTAGAGATGAGAAAAGATCCAGTGGAAAATTAAGTTGCATGACAGGCCAAAGGGGGTGCCCTTTAACTAGTCTCTCTACTTTCATGCTAGAAATTTATGTAACAAAAAGTTAAAAAAACCCAGTAAGTTGCCTACTTGCATTTAAAAAACAACTATATTTAACCCTCAACGTTAGAGGGATGCCCATTAAAAAGAGAACACAAGCAAGAATGTCACTTCTACTGATACTGTTGTGAAAATGATAGCCGACACAATCCAAATGCAAGGAAATATCTGGTTAAAAATATTGGCAAGGAAGAGATGAAATAATTATCTGTAGATGATTGTCTCACTAGAAAAGCCAAGAGTATCAAAGGAAATACTGTAAGAATTCCTAACATTTCGGGGGCACCAGGGTGGCTCAGTCAGTTAAGCATCTACCTTCAGCTCAGGTCATGACCTTGGGGTCCAGGGATCGAGCCCCGTGTTGGGCTCTCTGCTAAGCAGGGAGTCTGCCCCTCTCTCTCTCTCTCTCTCTCTCTCTCTCTCACTTTCTCGCACACGCGTGTGCACGTGCATGCTCTCAAGTAAAAATCTTTAAAAAAATAAAAAATGAACCACAATAACCAATCATAAGAAATTTGGGGGGTAGAGATTACATTTCAAATAGCAATAATTTGTTGTTAAAAGTTAGAAGTTATGTTAAGAAAACTACGGGAGTATTTTGACAGCAATAAAAAAGAAAACCTTTAAAATGCCATATTTTCATACAGCAGGGCCCCAATTATCAGCTTCTCCCTGGTGGGGTGGAAATAAACATCACTGTTTTCTCACAGGGTGATTGCACCAATTAACGAGATGTTAAGGTGTTTAACAAAGGGCCAAGAACCTTTATTTATTCAAAACCAAGTATTTACTGAGCATCTATTATGTGCCAGGTACCCTAGGATGCTGGGGATACGGCACTGATCAGGGTGGATACAAATCCTTTCCCTCATGGAGTTGACAGTCTAGTGGTGAAAGCAGGTAACAGACCAAATAAATACCTACAACATATGATTGTTAGTGAAAAGTTCTCTAGAGAATAAAGATGAGGGAAGCAGGGAGTACGTGGGGAGTGAAGGGTTTGTTTGCGAGTTTACAACGGTTGATGGGGGAATGCCTTATGACAAAGTGACATCTGCCTAAAGACTAGATGGCTGGAATCCAGGGGAATCCTCAAAGTAAGAGCCTGCCGGCCAGCATGAACAACACATGCAAAGGTCCCGAGGTGGGAGCCTAAGGGAGTTGCTGGAGAAGGTGGAAAGGCCAGCGTGGCTGGAACTGAGAGAGAAAAATGGTCAGGAGATGAGGCAAAAAGCGGAGGGGAGGGATAGAGAACTGACCCTTAAAGCCTTATAGGCAGAGAAAGAACTCAATTAAAAAAAAAAAAAAGGATTCTTGCTATTTTACTATCATGAGCTACAAAAACATATCAGCAAGTCAGATTCTTGAAGGACTTGACAGGAGCTCCCTGGACTGTGTAGCGGGCTTGTAGCCACTATCTTTGGGCTCGAGGACCAAAAAGGAAACCGCGCGCGCGAAGCGTCTGACAGCAGCGGGCGCCCCGGAAGGGTCCCCGCCCTTTCTTTTTTTTTTTTTTTTTAATTTTATTTATTTATTTGAGAGAGAATGAGAGAAAGCACATGAGAGGGGGTAGGGTCAGAGGGAGAAGCAGGCTCCCTGCCGAGCAGGGAGCCCGATGCGGGACTCGATCCCGGGATTCAAGGATCATGACCTGAGCCGAAGGCAGTCGCTTAACCAACTGAGCCACCCAGGCGCCCCCTGCCCTTTCATCGGATCCCGTTTCCACGGCCGCTCCTGGGCGTCCAGTCGGACCCAGGCCAGCCTTTCCCAAGTTAGCCACTGCCTACGCATCGGGGCCCAGACCTGGACCTCCAGGTCCTGCTCCTCGTCTCGGCGCCCCGCAAAAACTCGGGCACACACGGTCACAGCCCCCAGCAGCTACCCCAACCGGGCGCGTCTGGCCGTAATCCCCACGCTCGCCTCCGGGAGGAGCTGGACTCCCGCCTAATCGCCGCCGGCGCCGCTGAGGCTTCTGGGAATTGTAGTCCCGGCTCACCGACCCCAAACGCACTTCCGGGTTCGGCCAGAAACGCAGCCATTGTCCCGCGCGCGCTGGTGCCTGCAGTCGCCGCGCACCTGGGCTCGGACATCAGCCGAGCGGCCCTGCGGATGCCGACTAGGGGAGGGGGACCGAACTAACTTTACCCGAGTCTGTAGTGTGCAGAATCGGCGCCGGGGGTTGCTTAACCCGACCTCGTCCTGCCGCAGAGCCGTGCCGGGCCCTGAAGCTGGGACAGGCCCGGCCTCGGCCGCGAGCCCGTGGACGCCGAGGTCGGTGAGGGGCGGGGCGGCGCTGGGTGTTCCGTGCGCGCATGCGCAGGGTATAGGCGGGAACCTGGGGTTGGGAGTGTTGGGTGGGCGACCTGGGACCTTCGCGGGGGGCTCTTTAGCCTTGGGTCCCCGAAGTAGGTGGAGATACTGGTGCAGCTGCAGATTCGGGACTGAGGGCCTGCGCGAGTGCTTGATCGGGTAGTGCTCTTGTCCCAGGCCTGAGAATGCCCGGGTTGGTGAAGACAGGCCATATGCAGGGATGTGGGGAGATCCTGAGAACCCCGCCTTCCCCTCCTCCAATGCCAGGCCGGTTTAGTGCAGGCTCAGAGGACTGAAGCCCGGGTTGATGGAGTACTCAACAGCAGATTTGGAGGAGAGGGGCTCTGCCACTATGCCTGTATTTTGAGCAGGCGTTTGAGTAGGAAGCATGGGGTGGGAGGTCAGATTCTGGGCGATTGGCTTGGGGACGCGAGGGGCGCCCTGGGTAGTGGAGAGACCAGGTTTGAGCTGCTGATTCTTGCTCCAGAAGAGGCAGTGCTGCTTGAGCGAACCCTCTGAGGATCATTGATGGGCTGCAGACTCCTAGGTTGAAGGAGGGACCAGGGCCGGGAGGTGGGTTCTGGGCAGACCGCTCCCTGCACGTGCTGGGGGTGTTTGAATGGGAAGCAGGAATTTGGACTGGTAATCCTGGGATAGCGCCAGGCGCTAGGGCATTCAGGTTTGGTGGAGACTTTGGATTGGAGGTGCAGAATTGGCGTCCAGGAAGAAGAGAGCTGCAATGAAATTGACAGCTCTTTGGTAAGGAAGCAGGGTGCTGCGAGCATGATCTCAAAGTAGGCATTCTCAAGACCTTTGCTCAGGGGCTGCTCTGCTTGCAGGCACGAGAATGCCCAGGGACTGGGAGACAGAGTCTGGGCTGCAGATTTGGACCTGGAGGGGGCTGTACTCTGGCATTCAGGGGCTCACATTTGGACTGGAGGAAGCAAAAGGGCCTGGTTCCCATGGGAGCTGCTCGGTTGTGAGCTTGAGAACCCCCCAGATAGTGAGTGCTCAAGTCCCGGGGCTGACTCTGGAATTCTTTGCTCAAGCTACTGTTTGGGTGTTCTGATATTCTGGTGTGTGAGCAGGCAGTGGGGCAGGTGACCCTAGAATCCTCCAGAGGCTTGTGGGTACTTGAGGTATCTCGGGTATTGAGGTAAAGAGTGGGAGATGCAGCTTCTCATCTCAGGAGCAGGGACTGCACAGTACTCTCGGGCTGGTGGAAGGCCCAGGTCCTGGGTGCAGATTCTGGGAGTGAGCCTGCTCTGTGTTGTGCCAGCAGGAGGAGGGAACCTAGGTGGGCGGCCTGGGGCAGTCGCTGCTGGAGCTGCAGGTTCTGGTCTTGGGACACCTGGCATTTGGGCAGAATGGGGAGACATGGGCAGTCCTAGGACCCTGGTACTGCCTGAGGATGCCCAAGTGAGTGGAGGGAGCACCTGCAGATTCGGGGCTGCAGAGGATTAGGGCTGCTCCATGTCCCCTTGTGCACACATACAGGTATTTGGATGGGAAACAGGAGGCTGGAGGTGGGAATTAGAGGGTACTGGGGTCTTTGTGCAGAGGGTGCATTAATCACAGCCTGGCGGTACCCAGGTTGGTGGGAAGACAGGATCTTCCTAAGCAGCAGGTGCCCAGAAGGACATTTGGGCAGGTGTGGCTCAAGTAGGGGCCTATGGATGTTGGTTGAGGAAATGGTGTGTGTGCAAGTTCAGGACACAGCTGCATTGTGAACCCACACTGTACTGTTGGAGTGAGAATCCGGTGGGGTAAGGGGGTGTGGGTAAGAGGGAGAGGATGGGGTAGGGTTGGTAAGATGGTGTGTGGGCTCGGATTTGCCAGGGGCTGTTCTAGTCTCACACCCAGAAATATTGAGCTGGCACAAAGACAGCCGAGGTCCACGTTCTGGGCCTCAGAGGGGGTGGCACGTGCTGGGGTTTGTCAGGAAGCTCCCAGGCCCATGCCGGCTCTGTTGCTGATTCAGGCCTGAGGATACCCATGTTGGTGGAGGGACCAGGTCTCAGCTACATGTTCGGGGCTCAGGAGGGTTTGCGGCTGGGGATCCAGCTGGTGCTGTTCTGGTAGGGGCCAGTAGACCGCAGAATGGTGCAGCCAAGCTCCATGAATATGCTTGGTTATTTGAGCAGGAAGTGGGAGGCGATTCATGACAGGTTGCGAGAGGGGCAGGCCAGGTTAATGGAGGGGTCGGATCCTGGGAGGGTTGGGGCTGTGTCACGAGCTTCATGCATTCAGTCAGGGAGTGTGATTCTGGGAGGTCAATCCCAGAAGCCCAGCTCCTTGCCCAAGGAAGGGGTGCTGGTTTAGGGCTGCAGATTGAGGTCATGGTGGGGGAGGAGTGCACACTAGGGGGTCCTCAATGTGCTGGGCATTTGTGAGGATTCCACAACCCAGTGGGGCAGGGAGTGACTGACGTGTACTGCAGATTTTGGTGGTGGGCAGAAGGCTGTGTTTGGGCATGACTTATAGTTAGGGGGTCCAGAGGCCTGTGATAGTAGTGGGGGCACCAGGTTGGAGCTGCAGAGTCTTGGGGACCCGAGGGGCGCCCTGGGTAGTGGAGAGGCACCAGGTTGGAGCTGCAGAGTCTTGGCCTGGGAGAGGGACTGAGGGACTCTAGGTGCATGCACAGCTTTTCAGGTAGAAACCTCTAGAGGCAAGCTTGCCACGGGGAATGCATCCTGGAAGTGGAGACTAATCCAAGGAGGGGGGCGCCACGGTGGACCTGCGCCAGGATGGTCTTCTAAGGGCTTCTACCCTTGTGGCTCAGGACCCTCAGGCCTCTGCCTATGCCTGGAGGAGAGCATGGAAGAGCAGGATGAGAAGCCCCCAGAGCCCCTGAAGACCTGTGCACAGGTGAGTGGAACTTTCCTTCCTCAAAGAGACCCAGAGCTTAGAGCTTGCTCCCCACCCCACCCCCGGCCCCACAGCCCAACCCTCCAGGCTCGGGAGCTGACCTGGCTCTCTTGGCAGTGTTTGGGGGGCTTTTGGTCTCTCCTGACTTGAAGACACTCTACGTTTTAGGAGGCTCCCTGCATTTCCTCACCATTTTAACCCAGATAATTCTTCCCGGGAGGAGTTGGGCACCCTGTATCAGAGGCCCTTAGAGTACTGATTCCCCTGGGGCAGCAACTCCCAGTTTTGCTTGGGAATGAGCAATTGGAAAAAATTGTTTGAGAATGGGCCATGCAGGACAAGTGTTAAAGAGTTATGGAGAGACCATGAAATGGAACATGCTGTGGACATTGATGTGGTAATGCGTATTTCCCAACATAAAAAGATATGTAGGATCTATGTTAAGTAAGTAACGTTTAGAAACGATCATTTTTTTTTTTTTAAGATTATTTATTTAGAGAGAGGGAGAGAGAGATCACATGTAAGCGGGGGAAGAGGCAAAGGGAGAGGGAGAGAGAGAATCCCAAGCAGACTCTGCTGAGTGTGGAGCCCAGTGTGGGGCTTGATCTCATGAACATGAGATCATGACCCAAGCTGAAACCAAGAGTCAGATGCTTAACCGACTGCACCACCCAGGTTCCCCCAGGAATGATCATCTTTTTAAAAAGGGATGTAGTTTGTGTGTGTATAGAAAATGTGTTAGAAGAGTATAAATATGCCAGTTAACAAAGATGTGCAAGTTACATCCTGAGTGACTTTATGTTTTCATTTCTTATCTATCGTTTTCTGCTTCGTATAGCACATTTTAAGGTTAAGAAATGAACAGTTTAAAGCATTTTCCTATGACCAATATTCTTTGAAAACATTTAACTTCTTTAAAAATGTTCAGTTAGAATTTCACCTCCCCCTCCCTAAACAGTTCAATCCTGAAGCCATTAGGTGGGGCACAGCTGGGTAGGGGTCTGTGGTTGAGGGAGGCCTCCGTCCTGTGGGGTGAGGAGGGTGTCCATGTGTGGGGGCATCAGTGACCAAACAGGGTGAGGAAGGTGGCATCGAGAGTCAGAGCCCAAGTGGGGTGAGGTGAGTGTGTCTGGTGGGGGGGATCTGCTTTGGGGTGAGACAGCCAGAGCAGGTGAGAAGGGTGTCCACAGAGGGGACAGCCCAAGTGCATGAGTCCATGCAAAGGGTGACCCATGTGGTGTAAGAGGTACACCCATGCCGGGGTTCGGGGCACCTCTCGGTGTGGTGCGTCACAACTGAGGCAGGTTGAGGTTATCAACGCATGAGGGAAGACCAGTGTGGGGTATGACAGCCCGAGCCCAGGCCAGAAGTCGAGGGCATCCGTGTGGAGTCCAAGTCCAAATGGCATGAGAGTGAGTCCCTAAGAAGAGGCCACCTGCCTGCAGAGTCAGAGCCCGAGGAGGGTGAGGAGGGTGAGGAGGGCCAAGCCCAGGGGGGCCGAGGAGCATCTGTGTGGGAGAGCGAGCGGCAGATGAGTTACCCACAGGGGCGTAGGTTGGCCAGGTGAGTAAATATCATAAGGCTCACGGAAGCCGGGGTTCCCACAATCAGATGTGGCGAGAACAACAGTGGAATGAACTTTAGTGTTCAGTGGGGATTGTAGGTATTGATGTGGCTCGTGGTTTTCAGTAGATGTAGATGTAGAAATATGTAGAGCTGTGTGTGTGTGTGTGTGTGTGTGTGTGTGTAGACATACACACATATCCTATTTCCGTCCACTGTCAGGGCCTGGGAATAGTGACATTCTGATACCAATATGCACGCCTGGCACTCAGATTTCCACAGAAATAACCCCAGAATTTATGGGCTTACTGTTAATAGATATTTAGTGTTCCGTGTTTTGCTGTTACAAATAGCACTTTTGTAAATGTTTTTGTGTCTGATTCCCTGTTCGGTTGACCCTTGAACAATGCGGGGGTTAGGGACACCGACCCTCTTGTATAGTTGAAAATCCATGTGTAACTTTTGACTTCCCCCAGATTTAACTACTAATAGTGCAAGAGTTTTAGAGGGAGTTAGGCATTTAAATTTACATGAGTACATTCACACTTTGCCAAAACTACAAGTTAAGTGTGCTTTGATTGTGACCATTGGCATTCTACTTTAAGCTAGTGACTTCTGGTATTTTTCTGGGAACCTTCATAGTCCTTTTGCCATTTTTTTCTCTGTTACACTACTGAACTAGCAATCTGTTCATTCTAATTTTTACCTTCATCACATAGTCATTGATTGCCTAGCCAGTCTAAGGCCCCATGTGAGGTGCTAGGGAAAAAGCTGACCTAGTTGTCACAGACGCGAATGCGCTTCTTGTATATTCCAAGGCTATGCAGGAAAAGCAGAAACATCTGCCTTCTTTTATTAGTCATCTGTGGTTTCATACCCCAAAACTCAGCAGCTTAAAACAACCAAAATTTATGATCGCACACAGTTTCTCAGGGTCAGGAACCTGGGAGCAGCTTCTCTGGATGTTACTGGTGCTCAGCGTCTCTGACGAGGTTGTGGCAAATTGTCGGCCCGGGCTGCTCTCTTCAGAAGGCTTGACTGGGTAGGAGGACCCCCTTGCCAGCTCACTCACGTGGCTGTTGACGAGAAGCCTTAGTTCCACGCCACACAGACCTCTCCCCAGGGCTGCTGGTTTCTCCTGGAGCAAAGGACCTGAGAAAGAGAGAGAGAAGAGAGAGAGCGCTTAACTGCACACAGCCAAGATGGAAGCCACAGTGTCTTTTATCATCTGATCTCAGAAGTGACACAGCATCACTTTTTCTTTTTCTTTTTTTTAAGATTTATTTATATGAGAGAGAGAGAAAGAGCATGAGCGGGGGTGGGGGTGGGGAGGAGCAGAGGGAGAAGCAGACTCCCCACTGAGCAGGGAGCCTGACATGGGGCTCAGTCTGAGGACCCTGAGATCATGAGCTGAGCCGAAGGCAGACGCTTAACCGACTGAGCCGCCCAGGCGTCCCAGCATCACTTCTTCTGTAATCTGTTGGTCACACAGACCCACTGGTATCACGTGGGCAAGGACTACATAGGGTGTAAATTCCAGGAGGATGGGGGCCATTGGGGGCCGTCTTGGAGGCTGGCTGGCACACTTCTCAACGCTGAGTGTCCTCTAGTAAGTTTTAATCATTATCAGAAGATGCACAAGTACCTTGCCTGATGGATACCAGTTAAAGCCCCAGCAGGAAGAGAAATCAGGGGAGCCCAAGTCTTGGCACTAAGTGAGGGAGGTGAGTCCAGTGAGCCAGCCTGCTGGACATCACTGGAGAGATTTCAATCTCTTACATATTGGTAGTAGCTGGGCCAGGGAAGGCCCTGCCTGCCATCAGGGGCTGAGACCAGAACCCTGCAACGCGGGTGGTAAAGCCTCATCTGTCCCCTTTCAGTCTCAACATGCAGAATTGACCTTAAGTGTTCTCATCATACCAAAAAAAAAAAAAAAAAAAAAATCATAACTGTGTGAGTTGCTGGACACATTAATTAGCTTGATTGTGGTACTCATTTCATAGTGTCCACATATCTAAAAAAAATCACGTTCACCTTAAATAGATAGTTTTTGTCAAGCATACCTCAGTAAAGTTGTAAATAGTTAATAGTGAAAAAAAATAAAAGGCTTTTAATTCCATTCATATTCCCCAAACCATGCCCATATGTCTAATCCTGTCAAATTCTGATAATTCACATTGTGCTCCTACTCAATACTGAGAGTACAAAGATGAAAAATAGTTCTTTACAGTACCAAGCTCGTGACCCAGGGAAGAGGTGTAGAAATGGAAGCAATAATACAAGGAGAGAGTGATTTTACTGTTACAGTAAAGATAAAACAGCTAAGAAATTCTAAGGGAAGAAGAGACTGTGTGCTGTCCGGGAACGCTTCCTGGAAGAGGTGGCCTGAATGATGAGACTTTGAGCCGTGGGGCAGAGGAAAGGGGCAGAGTTTGGATCAGGCAATTGGCGCTTGGACCATCTCTGGTGAACTTCATGGACTTAAAAAGTTTGCTAAACGTTATTACCATTAATCTCTGTGTTGGTGAAAGAGACATATTACTCCTCCCTTCAAAAATGTTTAGATAATTGGGGCACCTGGTGGGGGGGCTTAGTCATTAAGTGTCTGACTCTTGATTCGGCTCAGGTTATGATCTCAGGGTCGTGAGACTGAGCCCTGTGTCAGGCTCCACGCTCAGTGGGGAGTCTGCTTGAGGATTCTCTCTCTCTCCCTCTCCCTCTGCCCCTCCCCCTGCGCACGCTCTCTCTCTCTCAGATAAATAAATCTTTTTAAAAAAATTTATGAGATGTTCTATGTTGAGTACTCTGTGGTTGTTGAAACATACCTGGCAGGTGACCGGTGACATTATCTGGAGGAAACTGCAGCAGCTAAGATACAAATACAGGGAATGTTCCTAAAATAGTAATCCAGAGTGGGTGGGTGTTCACACACTTGGTGACAAGGTGGTTTTTGAACATTTAGTTTGGATAAGTCAGTAGGAGTAGGTTCTGGAGGCTGGTGCTTTGAATTTTAGAGGAACAAGGGTGCCCATCAGAGGTTTCTTCTAACCAGCGGAGCACCTGGGAGCTCCGCAGTGATTTGGTGCCTCCCGGGACCACGTTCCACGTACCTTCTCTTGGTGGTGGTTTTATTGTCCGCATACGTGTACGAAGTGCCCAGTCTGTGTCCGTACCGATTTAAGCACAGTGAAGCTGTGCTGAACAGGAGACAAGAGCCCAGCTCTTACGGAGCCCGCTCTAGTGGAAGTGGACAAAACCCAGAGGTGTGAGGACATGGTGATGCAAAGGAGCGAAAGCAGGGGACAGGGATGGCTTCGGCTGCTTGGGTGGGGGCGGGGAAGGACATTGAGGCGGAGTTGACTCTGAGCAGACTGGTCTCCTTTTTGTTTTCCTTCCGAAGAGAACTTTTAACTCAAAAGGTGTTGGAAACAGTCTTGATGAAAGAGAGGGTGCACCCATATTCCCCAAGTAAGATTGTCTCAGCAGTTGCAGCAGACAAGGAACATGCTGGAGTTTAGTTTCTACCAAGTACCCGCTGAGTTAGAAACATTAGCTTGTTCAGTTCTTGGCATCATTTCTTTTTTTTTTTTTTTAAAGATTTTATTTATTTATTTGAGAGAGAGAATGAGAGAGAGCACAAGACGGAAGAGGGTCAGAGGGAGAAGCAGAACCCCCACCGAGCAGGGAGCCCGATGTGGGACTCGATCCCGGGACTCCAGGATCATGACCTGAGCCGAAAGCAGATGCTTAATGATCGAGCCACCCAGGCGCCCCTCCTCGGGCCTTCTTTACATTGAGGCAGCTCCAGCATGCAGAGGAGGGAAGGAGAGGGGGGAAGGAGGGGGAGAGGGAGGGAGAGCTCGGGCATGTGGGTGCAACCCTGCAGGAAGGTTGTAGCAACGTAAACCCCCACTGATGGGGTATGATGCTCTTGACTGGCCGGCCACCAGGGTGGGAGTCCTTAGCAACAGGCAGAAGAAACAGTCCACGCGGTCGGGATTTTGGTTACACAGAGCGGTCTGAGCAAATAAGTAAATAGAGGATAATGGGAGCCGGATAAGGTGCAGAAACGGAAAGCAGGAAGGCTAGAATAAAATGCGCTGTTGAACGGTAATTAGAGGTATCAGCGTGAACTGATAGCCTCTAATACAGAGAGGTAGGTAGTTACAGAAATAGAGATTTGCTATTATCTGATTTAAAGAGGTGAGCATCATTTGGTGTATTCACTGGCCATTTTTTTTCTTCGTAGTTGAGTTGCACGTGCATATCCCTTTGTCCCTTGTACTGTTAAAGGTACCTTTTTCTTACTGATTTAGACCAAGTCTTAATAGTATGGATTCTTGTTGATGGTGCCTTTGTTGTGTGTGGTGCTTTCTGCCAAACGTTTTATGAAGTTACTTTTTGGACCTGTTTTCTTTATGATTCTTTGGTCATGCCGTGTTCTTTTTTATTTTCTTATAATTCTGTGATCCAGGAATTCCGACAACACGGTTTTACAGTTCTTTTTGCCCACATTGTGTCGAGTCACTCAGTTCCATGTAACTGGTAGCTGGGCTGGCCTAGAAGATCCACAAGGACCTCATGCCCATGTCCGGTGCCTCATTGCCCCTTCAGATGTCCCCTGTCTCTCCACATGGCTAGCTTGAGCTTACCAATGGGAGGGAGCAGAAGTATTGTAGGTGGGATGTGTTAAAAACAGGTGGTTTTTCGAATCCTAGCCTACTCACAGTGGGAGTTTTGAGTCACAACTTAGCTTCCTGGTTATTTTCCTTTTCCTCATCTGTTTTGCTTTCTTAGGACTCTCTCCTTCCTCCAGAGATTATCATCAAGGTCGAGAGAGAAGATGCTGGGTCACTGGCCCTTCCATCCCAGGTGAGTCTGCCTCTCTCCACTGAGAAATGTGCATGGCCAGTTGGCAGCAGGGACCAGCTTGAAGTGAGCCAGGAGGTGAGCAGAAAGGGAGGAAACGGAGGTACAGTTGGACAGCTTTTACAAAAAACGTGGTCAGTTCTCATGCTAAAGATTGAAGAGAGTGATGGCTGCAAGGAGGTTTGAAGTTGAGGGCTTTTTTTTTTTTCCCCCTTTAAAGGATTGAAAAGATTTGACTCTATTTCAGTGGGTTGCAGAAAGACGGAAGTGGCGAGAGAGGAGTTAAAACGACAAAGCAGAGTCCTTGATTAGCACCAGAGGAAATCTTTCAGGTCAACATGTTGGCTCTGCCGAGGAGGGAGGACCGACCCGTATGGGAAGAATGAGGGTGAGGGAATTCTTGGAATGCTCGGATTCTTCTCTGGGAGCAGTCAGGTGGTTATCTGTTGGGTATGGGGCTGGGAATTGGAATGGAGAGGTGCTTGACACGGGTGGAGAGGGCTGAAAAACAGTACTATTGGATTACGAGAGACAAGCAGCCTCCAGGAGGTATAACGGGGTTGCCGGTCAGTCCGAAAGGATCATTCCGAGGTAGTGACCACTGATAGTACTCTATACAGCTGCTCTTGGGAGTTTTCTTTCCCAGTGGCATTCTGGAACCTACTTTCTTTAGATCGTAGATTGACACTCAGGTTCGTTCTTGTAGCCAGGTACATTCAGTGAAAGCCCCATAGGGCAAGGTACTATTTGAAAGAGGATTTTTGAATAGAACAAATAGAAAGATTAAAATGAATGATCTAATTACTCTAAATGGAATAATCAAGATGGAAAAGATAAAAGGGGCATTAAATGGGAAGGAAAAGAATATAGACCAGTGGATAGTAATAGTAGATACTTGAGTTGAGTAATGGCCCCAAACCATCAAAGAATGAAACGAGTAAGGGAGAGCAATCTGATGTTGTAGAGCGTTCTGTCTGTGTGACTTGAGAGATGGAGTACTTTATGGTGATTTCAAGGTCTGGGGTCTCAGCGTAAGAGCAGGGTGCTGAGGAGCAATTCTAGGGGCTGGGAGTTGGGCTAGCGCTAGGCATTGATGACTGAGAACACACGTTAGGCAAAGTTGGAGGCTGCGTCCCAGCCACTGACTTCAGACATACGTGTTAATTTATCCTTCTAGCTCTTTATTGGAAAAAAAGGTGCTGCTGCTAGTATTTTCTCTCAGGGACCTTGTGAGAATTCAATGAATGATAGTTGATGCAACATGCTTAGCTCACGCCTGATAGCGCACAGAAAGTGCCTCATTAAAGTCAGTTAGTTTTAGGGGCTTCTGGGTGGGGCAGTCAGTTAAGCGTTTGACTCTTGGCTTCGGCTCAGGTCCTGATCTCAGGGTCATGAGATCGAGCCCTGCATTGGGTTCGGTGCTCAGCACGGAGTCTGCTTAAAATTCTGTCTCCCTTTCCCTCTACCCCTCCCCTCAAAAATAAGTAAATAAATCTTTAAAAAAATTAAAAAGTCAATTAGTGTTATATTATTATCAGAGAACTCTACAAATGGATGCTAGAGACAGTGCAAGACAAGACAAGATAAGTTCTTAAAGTAGAGGATGCATCCGAGGTATTATACATTTCCCGTGGATGGGGGTTAGTGTTCAGGTGGTTGGTAGGACAAAGGTCCAAGAAGTAAGGTAAATGGTGTGAGTTTCAGTGTGACTAGGGGGATACACATCCTCCCCCTTTGATGCTGAGCGACTGTGAGCCTGTGGGGCCTGCAGAGGAGGGCGTCATTGGGGGGAAAGGTAGGTTTCCATTAACACGGGGATATAGAGGGAATATTTGGTGATGATGTTGAAGCTGTAGGGTTTCGTTATTTAGAAGTAGAGTGCCCAAGGACACAGTTGAAGGGTTTGGGAAGGAATTTTGAGGAGTGGGGAGTTGGGGCAGGTGAGAAGAAGAATAGAATAAATGGAGATAAAAGTGGAGAAAAACCAGTATCCACACGTTGAAGGGACTTTTCAAATAGGTGTGTGATAGGCCTCTGAGATTCAGGTGAGAGAGAGGACTTAAATCAGAATTCAGACCAAAAATCAGATTATTTTGATATATTACGAAGTCTGTTGATACTATGGATTCACTCATTGAAATCATTTGCCAAATACATATATTTCATAACTACTATACACCAACACTATGCTAAGCACTGGAGTTATAGTTACAAACAGTCACTACTTTACCCCTGCCCTCATGGACTGAAGCCTTGTGACAAAGATGACCATTATGCAAATGAACAGAACATGTGAGTCTTAGGATAGAAATCCATGGAACTTTTGGAACATATAGCTGGGGGTGGAGTTGGAGGGAGGGGTGCTAATCTAGTTTGGTATTATTTATTTGACCTTTGAATAAGCCAGATATATTTTTTAAGGTTTTATTTATTTATTTGAGAGAGAGAGAGTGAGGACAAGCAGGGGGAGGGGCAGAGGGCCAAGCAGACTCCCTCCTGAACAGGGAGCCTGATGCGGGGCCCGAGCCCAGGACCCCGAGATCATGACCGGAGCTGAAGTCAGACACTTAACCGACTGAGCCACCCAGGTGCCCCTGAACAAGCTTGATATTAAAGGGACCTGCGTTAAACAGTGAGGGGGAGTGTTTATGAAAAGGAAGTATGAATTGGAGCTTGAAAAACAGTACCTATAGATCCATGTTCAACATAGGTGGCAGAGTGCAGATGATATATCTGAATCTTGTTTTGGGCTAATCATGAAAACTTCTGAGGTTTCGGTGAAATTTATGGGTCCCAACTTAGAAAAATGCAGGTACAGCAGCATTTTGCATGGGGTTACGTGGGACTCAGGGACTTTGTCCTGTTCATGCACCACAGCTCAGGAACACCAGCTCTACTTAAAAAGCCTTTAGTGACAAGTGGCATTCCACTTTCCCAGCCTTTGCTGCCTTTGGGTAAGGACAGATCACCCTCAGCACTTTATTGGATCAAAATTCCTGCCCAGTAGTCTTGGAAACGGGTCCTTTCTTGCTGAGAGGAGGCAGTCCAAGAGACCCCCTCCGCATGACAGTAGCAACAGTGTGCCTCCTGAAGGCTTTACAATGCAGCTCTGAGTGTGGACAAAATGGAACTGTCCTCTCAAGCCTGAGAGTTCAAGATAAAGGTCACATTGGCTGTCACTTAATTGTTCAGAGTTCTCAGATCTAATAATCTTTTCTTAAAATTTCCTCACTTACATACAACACCCAGCGCTCATCATAACAAGTGCCTTCCTTGATACCCATCACCCATCAATCCCATTTGCCAGCATTTGTCTTTTTGTTCAGTGAGTTGCTAATAGCTTTACATATATCATACAATTAATTTGCCAAACAACCCAATGAGTTGGTTATGATTAAGCCTAATAAATACAAATGGGATAAACTCACCTTAGAAGACAGATGGGGGCGCCTGGGTGGCTCAGTCGGTTGAGCGACTGCCTTCGGCTCAGGTCATGATCCTGGAGTCCCGGGATCGAGTCCCGCATCGGGCTCCCTGCTCGGCGGGGAGTCTGCTTCTCCCTCTGATCCTTTCATGCTCTATCTCATTCTCTCTCTCAAATAAATAAATAAAATATTTAAAAAAAAAAAAAGACAGATGGTCAGATTAGATATATATATATTTTTAAAAATTCAGACCTTTGCTCTTTTTTTTTTTTTTTTTTAGATTTTTAAGAAAATTTATTTAAGGGCGCCTGGGTGGTTCAGTTGGTTAAGTGACTGCCTTCAGCTCAGGTCATGATCCCGGAGTCCTGGGATCAAGTCCCACATCGGGCTCCCTGCTCGGCAGGGAGTCTGCTTCTCCCTCTGACCCTCCCCCCTCTCATGTGCTCTCTCTCATTCTCTGTCTCTCAAATAAATAAATAAAATCTTTAAAAAAAAAATTTATTTAAGAGAGAGAGCGTGAGCCAGGGGCAGGGGGAGGGGCGGAGGGAGAAGCAGACTCCCCATTGAGCCCAAAGTGGGGCTCCATCCCAGGACCCTGGGATCATGACCTGAGCTGAAGGCAGACACTTAACCTACTGAGCCACCCAGGTGCCCCAACCTTTGCTCTTAATAGATGAGAAAACCCATCGCTTTTCCAAATCCAGTGCTCTTAACCTATACATGCAGCCTTTCATTAAGGCCTACATTTCATCTTCTATTTTAGGCATCAGTAAAGTAAAGCCTGTGGGCCAAATATGGCCCATTGCCTGCTTTTGTAAATAAAACTTTATTGTAATACAGCCACACCCATTTGCTTATATATTTTCTGTGCCTGCTTTCTTGCTGCAGGAGAGCTGAGTAGTTGTGATAGAGACTCTGGCTTGCAAAGCCTAAAATGTTGACTCTCTGACCTTTGACAGAAAAAGTGTGCTGACCCTGTTTTGTTAGCTTCTTGGGAATTTGGAGGGAATTCCTAAGTGGGAATTTCATATTCACCAGGGCAAAAATCAGAATAAGCATTTTCTTCAAGGTGAACAAGAGAGAAAACAATTCATATCTGTTCTGATCCGGTGTTCCTCTCTGGGGTATAAACAGGTCCAGCATCCAAAACCCAAAGGGCCTTACATAAAAGACACCTATATACCTTGACTAGATCTTCCTTTGGACAGTCAGAACAATTTCCAGGCCAAGTTTTCCTTCTACCGTTTGTCAAACTTTTCCTCCTTTGTGAACACTGGAAGAAAATGATACCCGGCTGAGCAGGAATGTGTGTCCTGTTTTAGGAAGGAGTGAACTTCAAAATTGTGACTGTGGACTTCACTCAGAAGGAAGAGGGCACTTTGAACCCTAATCAGAGGTGTGATCCTAGAGATGTGATCCTAGAGAACCACAGGGACCTGGTCTCTTGGGGTAAGAATTAATGAAGTTTGTATATTGAAATGATTCCAGTTGATTAAGAGCTGTGGAGTTCAGAGGTCAGGATGATTTTGACCACACATAGATTACATGTGTCCTTTTTATTCCCCAGTGAAGATTTAATTTTAATTTGTAGAGTAGCAAAGGTACAGCTTCTTGGGTTTGAGCTTGTTCAGTCTTCATAGTTCCTAAAGTCCAAAGACTGGGACCAAATTCTGCAGTGATTTTCTTTTGTCCCCAGCCCAAACACCCCAAGTCCTATATTGGTCCCTATCAGCTTTTCAAACCAGATGCAATCTCCTTGTGGGAGCAAGGGGATGAGTATTAACATTTCCCAACATACATATCCAGGTGAGAAACAGACACTTAGGAATCATACAGGTATTGAAGGTTAATTTCAGAAATCCCCATAGGGCATACTACATATTTCTCCATCTCCCACTCCTAATGGACTGTATACATTGCCACTTTTCCCAGATGTACTCTCTGTGCTTGACCTAGTAGCCACACAGGCTTCTGCTTCTGAACTAATCTCCGTTCTCTCTCACTTGGAACCATAGGAATCCATCAGGCCTTAAAACTGCTAAGGTATTTAGGGGACCTGGGATATTCTTTTTCTTGGTTCACAAAGTAGTTTGCCCATGTCTAACTGACACATGGCTCCAGAAATTCCTAGAAATGTAGATACTGTTCTCTACATGTATCTAGCACTAAAGAGGGTAGAAAGGACTCTGGTGTTTTTGCTAAGACTTGCAAAATTGTTTTGTTATTCTGTAGATTCTGCACACGTGATCTTAATATGGAATATGGAGATATTTGGCATCTAAAGTCTTTTTATTCAGAAACAGTGAATTTTAATATTGTTATATTGTTGGGCTGTGTACTTTTCTGCTTACTGCTTCATCCCACCCTTCTGTTTTCTTAATCCAGGTTATAGGTCCATAGCTGAAAACAAATCCATATATATTCTGCATATTTGTTTGTCAGCTTCTTTCCCAGTATTCCAGCTCTAACATTCTTTGGCTAGAATGTTTTATTTTGCTTTCTTCTAGACTTGGCAATGGCACTTGGAAGAAGAGAATCAACATCAAAGCAGAACATTTTTGATGATGAACCATCCCGTGGAGTAAAGTTAGAAAGGTTGACAAGAGATGATCCTTGGTTATCTTCATGTGAAGAAGTTCAGGATTGTAAGGGCCAGTTGGAAAAGCAACAGGAAAAACAAGAGAGACTTTTGAAAGAAATGGCATTTACTCACAGGAAAGCGATTACTTATGAGAGAGTCCATAAAAGTGATGAACTTGAGAAGAGTGGTCTGAATTCCAGTCTTCTTTCACCCCAGATGATACCCATAAGAAACCATCTTCATAAACATGCCTCACATGTTAAAAAATTGCATTATAATTCCATTGTAAACACTCATGAGATGATTAATGACAGTGAGAAACTCTGTGAGAATAATGAATGTGGAAACCCTCACCAGAACATTCACCTTATTCAGTTTACAAGAACTCAAACAGAAGATAAATCCTATGGATTTAGTGACAGTATTCAATCTTTTAGCCATGATGTACCCCTAAATATACATCAGAAAATACATGCAAGAGGAAGATCCTTAGATTTTAAGGAATGTGGGCAAGTTTTGAACCACAGTATATCCCGTAATGAACAACAGAGAATACCTGTTGAAGAGAGTCAATATAACTGTAGTCAAACCTCCCAGAGTTCATCCCTTGCTCAAAACATGAGAAACCATTCTGAAGAGAAACCCTTTGAATGTAATCAGTGTGGGAAATCCTTCAGCTGGAGCTCTCATCTTGTTGCACATCAGAGAACTCACACTGGGGAGAAACCTTATGAATGTAACGAGTGTGGGAAATCCTTCAGCCGGAGTTCTCACCTTGTTTCTCACCAGAGAACTCATACTGGAGAGAAACCTTACAGATGTAATCAGTGTGGGAAATCTTTTAGCCAGAGCTATGTTCTTGTGGTGCATCAGAGAACTCATACTGGAGAGAAGCCCTATGAGTGCAATCAGTGTGGGAAGTCCTTCAGGCAGAGCTACAAACTTATTGCCCATCAAAGAACTCACACCGGAGAGAAGCCCTATGAATGCAATCAATGTGGGAAATCCTTTATCCAGAGCTATAAACTTATTGCACATCAAAGAATTCATACTGGAGAGAAGCCCTACGAGTGCAATCAGTGTGGAAAGTCCTTTAGTCAGAGTTACAAACTTGTCGCCCATCAGAGAACTCACACAGGAGAAAAACCCTTTGAATGTAATCAGTGTGGAAAATCCTTCAGCTGGAGCTCTCAGCTTGTTGCACATCAGAGAACTCATACTGGAGAGAAACCCTATGAATGTAATGAGTGTGGAAAATCTTTCAACCGCAGTTCTCACCTTGTTATGCATCAGAGAACTCATACTGGAGAAAAACCCTATGAATGTAACCAGTGTGGGAAGTCCTTTAGCCAGAGTTATGTTCTTGTTGTGCATCAGAGAACTCATACTGGAGAAAAGCCCTATGAGTGCAATCAGTGTGGGAAGTCCTTCAGGCAGAGTTCATGCCTTACTCAACATCAAAGAACTCATACTGGAGAAAAACCCTATGAATGTAATCAGTGTGGGAAAACATTCAGCTTGAGTGCTCGACTTATTGTACATCAAAGAACTCATACTGGAGAAAAGCCCTTTACATGTAATCAGTGTGGGAAAGCTTTCATTAATAGTTCTAAACTTATTAGGCATCAGGCAACTCACACTGAGGAGAAACCCTATGAGTGTAACTAGTTTGGAAATCTTTCAGCCAGAGTATATTTCTTTTTTTTTTCTTTTCCTTTTTCTTGCATTTCTTTCTCCTTCCTTCCTTCTTTCTTTTCTTTTCTTTCTTTTTTTTTTTCTTTCAAATGTCAACCTTCTGTTATTGTGTATCTGGAAGTTCATTCTGGAGAAGAAAGAAAAACAATGAATCACATATTTTACTGCAACAATTTTGTATTAAAAAATCAAACTTGGCCCTTATGACACATTGCCACATAACTAATAAATATTGGCACTTTTCCTTGCAGAAAGCACTCTGACCTGAATCTGAGGAAATTACCATTAAGTGGACAACTTACTGTGGAGTGATTGCAAGTGAGGTAGACCTCTTTAACAATAAAGAGTGAGAATGCAAACACTGATGGGCTTGTTGAGAAGATTGGAAAATTGCTATAGTTATTGGAACCTAGGCTGGAAAACGGTATTTCAGTACCATTTTATGACATGATTTCCCCAGTAGGTACTTTGTAATCTATTTTATTCAGCACTTTCTATGTGAAAATTTCATAAAGATTAGGAAAATGGCTATGATTTGAAGTGAAAAAAAAAAAAATGCAGGCCAAGAGTATAGAACAGCAATTTCCAGAACCATTGTGATACTTGTGTATGGATCAGAATTGAAAGGGTTTCTGGGTGTATCTATTTGGTTTTTAGGTTTATGCCTGGCTTTCTCTTTTGGAATGTGTGCTGTTTTACTATAGTAAGTAATATGAGAAGTAAAAACTAGTCAGAAACAAAAAGTAAACCAAAGATTTCCATCTTTGACCATTTAGGAAAGACTAGGTTGCTAGATAAAAGAGATCCCTCAGGGTTCTGAAATTTCCATTTGGATTAGTTTGAGTAGGTCACTCCTTCAGACTTGGATTCCCAGGGATTTTCCTCATTGAAAATATTTCCCTGAGAATGGGGAACTTGAAATTTAGGCCAGAAGGGTTCTATATGAGGGACTGAGAATATGCAGGCTGTGTAGAGGGCATATTTTTTATATTTCCAAAGCAGTATAAAGGAGCTCTATTTTTAAGGGTCTGCCTTCCCCCCATGTAGTCTTGTCTTTTTTTCCCCTCTGGAATATGTTTCCTAATGTGAGAGTTTTCTGAATGAGAGAGCATTGTCATGGCTAAGTGCTTATCACCTAAATTAAGCTTGCAAGAATGATTTTAGGTAAGATTTGTAGCTATTTGTTAGTTTCTAAGATGTGGTTCATATGTCTTTCTGGCCTTTGCCCCTAAATCATAAATTCTAATCCTATGGATTATCACGTACCTGAAACCTCTGATCCTAGAGAGGTAATAAAAAGTAAGCTGAGAGCTGAAATGGGAGACCAGAGAACAGAGATGAATTCCCTGGAGGAAGAAAGAGAAACCCAAAGTGACATCTGATAGTGGTCACCCTCAGTAAAATTCTGTCCCCATGAGATGACCCTAAGAGGAGCCATCTCTCTGAGGATTAAGCCAGAGTACAGCACACATGGAAGTGATCGAATTTCTGGGGAACAGTTATTGATGGCTGAAAACTAGCTCCGCACATACCCTGAGACCTCTTCAGTCAGTCGATGAATGCACAGAGGAATAGCAGGGTTCTCCGTGCATTGTCTTTTGGGGAGGATATAAAATGGTGAAAAGTCCTAATTTAGCAACGGGACCTGAATAGGCTTCTTCTCCGCGCCCCCCCAAATTATAGATAAAACCAATACCAGTGGGGAGCCTGGGTGGCTCAGTCGTTAAGCATCTGCCTTCGGCTCAGGTCATGATCCCAAGGTCCTGGGATCAAGCCCCACATCAGGCTCCCTGCTCAGTGGGAAGCCTGCGTCTCCCTCTCCCACTCCTCCTCCTTGTGTTCCCTCTCTCACTGTCTCTCTCTGTCAAATTAAATAAAATCTTCAAAAGAAAACCCAACAATACCAGTGCTAGGATGATTTTCATTGGGCATCTTGAATCTTACTTTGAAGGCACGAAGCCATGATTGTACAAATGAGTGTAAAGCCAACTGGGCGAAGAATGAGGGCTCTGAATATTTTCAAGTTTGGGAACTGATTTATTGCAAAGTAATCTCTTCAGTAAACATTGAAAATATTTCATTGAAAGTGAAATTTTTAAAACTGCAAAATTTTTGAAGTGTGTATGTGTGTGTGTATTTCTGGCCAGCTTGAATATGTAAGTCTGTGTGGACTACGTCATAAGTATTATATCAGTTTCTGAGTGGGGATTAAGGATTGCCAAGTGCATTGAAATAAGATAGATTCAATTAGGGCGCCTGGGTGGCTCAGTTGGTTAAGCGACTGCCTTCGGCTCAGGTCATGATCCTTCAGTCCCTGGATCAAGTCCCGCATCGGGCTCCCTGCTCAGCAGGGAGTCTCCTTCTCCCTCTGACCCTCCCCCCTCTCATGTGCTTGCTCTCTCTCATTCTCTCTCTCTCAAATAAATAAATAAAATCTTTAAAAAAAAAAGATTCAATTAATAAACAAAAATGTTAATTTATATTATTTGCTCAATAATTTCCCTTGTAGGAAAAATACTCTTAAAGATAGTCGACCAAAAATTATCATCAATTTTTATTGATTATTGATTGAAATTATTATCAATAATAAGTTTAAGGCATGTGACAGCATGCCAAAATATGTAATTAAACTTCTGAACCTAAAATTTAAGGTTAAAAAGGGGACTCAATAGCTTGATTTAATTACATATGTCCCTTGCATAAAAATTTTTTGTCTGTGTAAAATCCACAAAAATAAAGCTGTACTTTGCCATGGAAGAATTTATAGTGATTTTACAAGCCAAATTTCTTTCACCATACTCCAGTAAAATTAGAAATAAATGAAAAGTGACCAAAATACCTAGATGTTAGGAAATACTCTCCTAGAACCAATTTTTCACTTCCCCAGCGTTACTGAGATACAGTTGACATACTGCACTGTGTAAGTTTAGGGTACACAGCATGACTTGATTTACATATATTGTGAAATGATTATCACAGTTAACATTCATCATCTCATGTAGAGACAGAACCATGGGGTTTTTTGTTTTCCCTCCTGATGAGAACCCTTAAGATTTACTCTCTAGCAACTTTGAAATATACCATATACCAGTGTTAACTAGTTATGTGTCCTCTCACACTCCTGCTCGGCTTCTACTGCTTTTGTACTCTCCCCACCTCATTTTGTGGTTTGATGTTTCAGCTTACTTCTAGGCTGGAAAAGATAAATGTGTTTTTTGTTTTTTGTTTTTGAGAGCGAGATTTCAGCTAGGAGAGGGGAGATCCAGATTTTTAAATACTGTTTTCAGATACACTTTTGTATTTTTAAATTTCATTTGGATTTTGCGCTCAATCAGTAGCATCTATTCTGTGTGTCTTACTTAACATACCTGACAAGACCAGTTAAATTACCTATGCCTTTAGAACTTTATCCTGAAAAATAAGTATTTTTTTCCAGTTTGTTGACAGAGGTTGCCCCCGGACTGTTTGACTGTAGAAGACTCAACGGATCACATCAGTGAATAACACATTATTCTTTACAAATTGTAGCAACCTGGGTTCTTAGTTGGGAAGCACGTGCGCCAACGTTAGCCAGTTGATTCAGAAAAAGGAGTTTATTGAAAGGATATTAGGTGAGTCCAAGAATTGGCAAGAAGCGGTAAGATCATGTTCAGGGATTTATAGAAACGATTGCCAGACTTATGCTGTGGAGCCCTATGAGAGTTCCTTAACGTTCCCAAAGTTTCTTAATTTTCTTAGTATATCTCTACATTGATTTATTTTGATTCCAAGTCTGAGGTGAGTGCCTAGGTCTGGTGGATCCTAAGCTGTGCTACGTGGTAGTTTAAGAATTCAGAGGCACTAGCCCTTGTATTTCCTGGAGCTTGTAGTGGTAGGTGAACTTGACCTTCCACTCATACTAATTAAGTAGAGAATCCGTCATTTGTAGAATTTTATTCATTTGCAAAGCAGCAGCAAGGAAAATTTCCAGTATAGCCCTCTCTTCTGCCTAACCCATAAGTCAACATTTTCTTCACCTTCTGTACTTTGATTTAAATATGTATATAGAGCCTCCCCTGTAACATAATACAGCTATCTCTCAAAATCAAAGACAAATCACTGTCTTCCCCATGTAGGGATAACACAGAGATTCACATCATTACATCCACTTCTAAGTCTGGGATCTCTGGGTGATGTCCATTTGTTTTCTAGTGAAAAAATTGTCATGTAAAAAGAGTTCAGATGCTGGGCATGAGAAAGGGGGAGAGATCATAAAACCAGGTCAAATTAGCAAGCTAATATTAAGTAACTTTGGTTGTTGCCAGTAAAGATTCAAAAGCTCTTAAAACTTTTTTGTAAAACTAGGAACAAGTCAGTGACAGACAGTTTTTACTGCTTAGGTTAATTTAATCCTTACTTGGATTAGCTTGAGGTGTAACAGAATTAGTGAATTTTATAGATTTTGCTGTAAAAATAGTACTGTTCCCGGGCGCCTGGGTGGCTCAGTCGTTAAGCGTCTGCCTTCGGCTCAGGTCATGATTCCAGGGTCCTGGGATCGAGCCCCGCATCGGGCTCCCTGCTCAGCGGGAAGCCTGCTTCTCCCTCTCCCACTTCCCCTGCTTTATATTCCCTCTCTCGCTGTGTCTCTCTCTGTCAAATAAATAAATAAAATCTTTAAAAAATACATATATTAAAAAAAAAAAGTACTGTTCCATTTAAAACATCGATTTTGGCATTTGCCAAGCGGATGTTCATGTTGAAACAGTAAAGTTGGATTTTCTGTCTTCTCGCCAATGTGGTATTGATTTGTGGTCCACTGAGGATGGTATTTAGGTGGAAATGGGTTAGTGATTGATAAACCTTTCTGTACTAATATCACCTGTCTGGACTCTTTAACAACTTTTATGTTCTATTGAATGAATGTTCATTCTGAGGTCATGACAGTCTTTGCGATCATTTCCTCAGTCCTTCAGGGAGCATTCCTTGAATTTAGATGTTGGATCAAGTTCTTGAAATTTGGATATTTGCTTGGATGTTGTTCCTTTTTCTTGCCCAGGTTCTACAAGTTCATTCTCTGACCGTGTTTGTTCAGGTCTGGATAGTTGATACCTCTGCCTTTGGTTCATTGCAGATCAGACAGGTTCCTGAATCTTCTGACCATAAACTCTCCCTCTTGTTTTCTATTTGGTTTGTCCACATTTTTCTCCACCATTACTCACTTTCTGAACCGACAAGGACCACGCTACTCCTATGGGACATTTTGTGGCAGGCTGGAACTTTCTATGGGTGTAAGTACATGATTTTTCTGTACTTTTGAAAAACCTTAAGGACAGGCCAGTAACCTGTATTTGCTATTTTTTAAATGGAAGTATAATTAACATACAATGTTACATTAGTTTCAGGTGTATAGCATATTGATTAGACAATTCTATGCATTATTCAATTCAATGCTCATCATAAGTGTAGTCACCACCTGTCATGATACAATGTAAAATAGTAATAATATGTGATATGATCATAAGTGGAATGCGCTGAAATTTTAGTAGCGGGGATTAGGTTAAAAAAGAACCAAACCGGGGCGCCTGGGTGGCTCAGTCATTAAGCAGCTGCCTTCGGCTCAGGTCATGATCCCGGGGTCCTGGGATCGAGCCCCGCATCGGGCTCCCTGCTCCGCGGGAGGCCTGCTTCTCCCTCTCCCCCTCCCCCTGCTTGTGTTCCCTCTCTCACTGTGTCTTTCTCTTCAAATAAAAAAAAAAAAAAGAACCAAACCTGTAGAAAAGCCAAAGGATATTTTTCTGATAAAATACCAAAGCCGTTTATTTGTATTCTCTGATATTACTCTTCTCTACTAATTGTATCGGGATTCCACCACTGATACTAGGTGTACTCTCTGCTTTAGTATTTATGTTGCCCTGGGGTAGAGGGAGTTGAAATCTCTTTTTGTAATCTGGTGGATAGATTTTAGGTGTTGCTGATAGCATTTGTTATCTCGACCTGTATACAATACAGCCAATTCCAAGATGTGCTCCCAAGAAGTTGGATACCCAGTCACCACAGATCCCCGTGTAGTGCAGCTTCCACCTGTGTATGAGCATCCAATTATGACTTCTCTGCCAAAATGGGAAGAGGGGATGACTACTGTGTGTGTGGGGGGGTATTGTTTTCTGTTATTCCTGGATCAAATCCAGTTGTATTTTTTTAATAAAAGGAAAACTAAAGTCTCTAGCTTTAAATGAAGCTAAAATTGTGGATTTGTTTTCACGAGACATTCAAATTGGTCAGAAAACACTGAACTAGAATACAAATGTTTAAGTAGGAGATGGAGACTAGGTTAAAACTGGCGTTAAATTGGAATCAGCAGCATTAACACTATGAAAGGCTGCACAGCTTCTTGGGTTACACATTTATCCCGTGGAACCAGCAATCCTGCAGCAGTGATGTAGAACAAGGACTCGGTGAGTAACTTAGCTTAAGGCAGAAAAATAGAAATGGGCTTGTAATATCTTGTGGATAATAGGTAAAAACATGTTCAGAGACACTTTGGTGGTGTTACAGAGGCTATAGGGACCCCTAACCCAAGTGGAATGCCTACCAGCCAGGCAGGAACACCAAGCATTGAGAAACCATTAGTCACGGACCACTAGACCAAGGTAGGTCTATATGGGAGTGCCTAAGCAAGGCACTACCTTAGTCCGTTTAGGCTGGTGTAACAAAAATACTGTAGACTGGATGGTTTAAACAGTAAGAGGAAAGCACCAGCAGATTCAGTGACTGGTGAGGACTCACTTCCTGGTTCACAGGCGGTCATTTTCTTGCTGTGTTTTCATATGGCAGAAGGACAAGAGGGGTCTCTGGAATCTCTTCTATAAGGGCACTAATCCCATTTGTGGCGAATTCACCCTCATGAACTAATCATGGCCCAAAGGCTCCCATCTCCTAATACCATCACATTGGGGGTTAGGATTTCAACCTTAGAATTTGGGTGGTGGTGGTGGTGGGGAACATAAACATTCAGTCCATGACAGGACCAAACTTATAATAGTCTTCACGAAAGATGTTTTATGTTGATCAGTCCAAATTTCCTGCAGGCAAGTGTTGGTCAACATCAAAGTTTTGGACGAATGATAAAAAAGGCTTAATGTAGGTCCATACAGGAAACAGAACCTTCACTAGACTGATGACCTGGAAACTGTTTGATCTCACATCTAAAATTCCAGCTCAGGCCTCTCACTGACACTCAGAAGTTGGCATTTTTATTACTTGCCTCTCTGGTGGATAGGCCCACGGGCTGTGTAAGAACATATAAAAACCATTAATAAATGGGCCCAACCTCAGGTATATTTGGTCATATTTATCACTGAAGGGACAAGATTTTCAAAAAATGGTTGGAATTACTGGCAGTTCACCTTCAGCAAGAGCCCTTATTTGCTCTTGGTTAAAGCTTAGGAAGAAAACAAGAAAAAAAGGTTTTAATTATTGGCCCATCTCATCACATGGAGGTGGGGAGTGGGGAAGGCAAAGTGTGGATTAATCATCCAGGAGATAAGCTATAAAGGGGAGAAATACAAACGCCAACTCTAAAGTACACATTAGATATATGGACTTAGGAACCAAATATCTAAATGGGATTCCAGTTGATATTTCTCTTTCCAGAATGGTTTCCTTAATCCCCCTGCTTCTAACAGTTGCTCCCATTGTTCAAGGTTGGAGGACCTCATATCACCCAGCCAGATATGCAAGAACCTGACTGAAATATGGGTTTACTTCCTCTCGAGGAAAACAGTACCCCATCTACCACCCCTCTGGAACAAATGAGACGATAATTGATTTTCTACTACCCCATCCTGGGTTGGAGCATATGTGGTTAGCATCTCTTCCCAGTCAGCCAGCTGACTCTCGGTGTAATTTTACTGGCAAAGTTTGCACCCTTTGAATCCAGGTCACCACAGCATTGATAAAAACATTTAATTTTCCGAAAAGATCCATGTTATTCCTGGGGAGGGGAAAAGACTGGGCATTTTTATAAAGAATTGTATCTGTTCATCTAAATAAATCAGTAGGGCTATTTGCAATGCCTCCTAGATCCACTGTAATCACGATGCTGAAACTTACTAATGAAAGCAACTTAAAAATGAATCTCCCATCTCAAGGTCTCCTTGCTCCATAATTTTTGTCCTTAATATCTACTGGGTAGAGTAAATGAGGGCATCTAGCCGACACCCCAGGAACTGGAGAGAAAAATTACCCCCCCCTTTTTAAGATTTTATTTATTTTTAGGATTTTGTATTTAAACTCACTTTAGTTAACATATAGTGTATTATTAGTTTCAGGGATAGAATTTAGTGATTCATCAGTGGCATATAACACCCAGTGCTCATTACATCACATGCTCTCCTCAATGCCCATCACCCAGTTATCCCATCCCCCTACCTACCTCCCCTCCAGCAACCCTCAGGTTGTTTCCTATAGTTAAGGGTCTCATGGTTTGCCTCCCTCTCTGTTTTTATCTTATTTGTCTTAGAAAGAGAGCGTGGATGCGGGCAAGCAGGGTGGGGAGAGGCACAGCGGGAGAGAGAGAGAGAATCCTAAGCAGACTGCACTGAATGCAGAGCCTGATGTGAGGCTGGATCTCATGATCCTGAGATGATGAGCTGAGCTAAAACAGAGTCAGTCCCTGAGCCACCCAGGCACTCCAAAATCAGCCCTTTGAGGACCTTCAACAGGTGGGGCCAGAACCTGTCTTGTATGATCACCAAAGATGACTCTCCAGCAAAGTTTTGCTTCAGAGATGAGTCCAAAAGGCTTTTCTTGACACCATTTTCTACAATGAAAATATCACCTATCCACCTTCCTCAAACACATATACACATATACACACACAAAACTGACTCAGTGATAAGATGTATGAAAATAAGGTTTAACCTCATTTGTGATATCAAATTAAAAAGAAGGGTTTTTTAAAATTGTGTAGTCCAATTCCAGAGATGGAGGTACAGAAGGCGCGGTTTGGTAAGACCCACACTTCCATTCATGCTGCTAAAAGAACGGAAGATGAGAAAGCCTTCCTAGAAAGTAATCTAACAATATAATCAAGAGCCACTCAGATACTTAGATCCTTTGCTCCAGTCATTTCTCTTGACAAGGATAAATGCCCATGGAGCATCAATACAATGTAATAATGAAAAATTGGTAAAGAAAAAAGGAAATGTCAACATTAGCAAAATGGATAGAAAAATTTGGCTTATCCGTGATAGAAATATCATGAAGACATTTAAAATGTTTTACAAAGGGATGCTGGGTGCCTCAGTCAGTTCAGCATCTGCTGTCAGCTCAGGTCATGATCCAGGGTCCTGGGATCGAGTCCCACATCAGGCTCCTTGCTCAGCTGGGAGCCTGCTTCTCCCTCTGCCTCTGCTTCTCCCTGCTTGTGTGCTCTCTCTCTCTCTCACACAAATAAATAAAGTCTTTAAAATAAAATTAGATAAAATGTTTTACAAAGAGTTTGTAATGGATTGTCTGACCAACAACTGACATCGGATCCTACATGTCTATGGGATAAAAATCTGTTACTCCGCTTAACAGAGAAACAAACAAAAAATTTCCTCTGTGGAGCTGTTATTTCCCCCTTGGCCAAAAATTACCTTCTGCTCCTGGTAGAACAGGACCCAAATGGCCTCGTGTCTGCCACATTCAATTATAATTCCCAGGTTTTATCCCTATCCCTGTTCTGCCACATTCTCTGTGGTCTAGTAGCTTTAATCAGAAGAGAACATTCTCCTAGGAAGACGCATCAGAATGCCTGGAGAAATCTTCAAAATATGCAACTCGGGATTTGAAACCCACGTATCACCTGACATGATCAGGCAGAGATCGCAACCACTGCAAAGTAGACGTCTGAGTAGAGTAAGTAGACGCAGGGTTGCTGAATTCTGAAAATAATGGTCTGGTCGGGAGCAGGGACACAATCACATAGCCCGGGGCTGTCTTTCACAAATATGCAGTATAATCTATGATTTTAATCCCAAGTATTTAAATAATCCCCCTGCACCCCCAAATCACAGAAAAATATTGAAAGTTAGGAAAAGATGAAGATATTGTCATTAGTACTGGAAAACATAAAAGAGGGTCATGTTTTGAAATGAACTTGGATCAGTTTCTGCCACATTGTAGAGATGGATCTGGGTTGAACAAAGTTCCAAGTCTGTCTGGCCCCCTGTGCCCTATCTCCAGGAAGCACAAAGGGGGTAAAGAGAAACAGATGCTCAGGGGGGATATTTTAACTGACCTCATACTCGTTATATGTATCATGTAAAGGAAGGAATTATGTGGTTGACTATTAGAGATCCTGATTTAACGTGTTGAATGTTATATAAAAGTGATGGACATCTTTATAAATGCCTATTGATGTAAAAGGAATCATTTACTAAGCAAAAAGAATGTTTCCAATATCTTTAAAAAGTTTCATGGTTCATAAGTTGGATTTGACACAATAAATAAAGATTAAAAATATCAGCTGTGATCTAGGGTTAAAAGAAATGAGAAAATTCGGGGCGCCTGGGTGGCTCAGTCGTTGGGCATCTGCCTTTGGTTCGGGTCATGATTCCAGGGTCCTGGGATGGAGCCCCGCATTGCGCTCCCTGCTCCGCAGGAAGCCTGCTTCTCCCTCTCCCACTCCCCCTGCTTGTGTTCCCTCTCTTGCTGTGTCTCTGTCAAATAAATAAATAAAATCTAAAAAAAAAAAAAAAAGAAATGAGAAAATTCATCAAATTTAAAATAGAATGACAGCAGATCATGGGACGTCACCAACATTTATCCTATATGTTAAACAGAGAAGCAGAAATTAAAGTCTTATAATTCATTTCAGGAAGCTTGGAAAATAATTATAATGAAAGAATAAAACAAATGTTGATATTTCTTTAACAAGGTGATGGATGGTGGAAGAGTTTCAGACATAACCTCCTTCTCCCCCTTAATGTCTCTGAAAGTCTTTGGAATTGAGACACCAACCCAAGGAACAGGAGGGGTTGACCCTGAATGAGCCCACAAGCAAATGAGGGTGGAAAATAAGATTTACATTCTGATGTGAACCTTTACATAAAATCACTTAGCTGTCACAGGGTACCTGGGTGGCTTAGCTGGTTATGCAGCAGACTCTTGATTTTGGCTCAGGTCATGATTTCACGGTCCTGGAATCAGCCCCCCTGCGCTCTCTCTCTCTCAAATAAATAAATAAATAAATAAATAAATAAATCTTTTTTAAAAAAATCACTTATCTGGCACACTTGAGCATTGCAATTCTCAGTAATTAGCATAACTTAAACAATTTAAACAATTTCATATAATTTAAACAATGAATTAGAGGATCTGATTATCTGGAACCACTGATTCAAATTCCTAACCTAATCACCAAATGCAATCAATCCCTACCCACCTAGCTCCTATTTCCCCAGATAAGAATTTTATTTTTACAAATGTATCTTAACTTTAAAAAACAAAATTTATTTTCCCTCACACAGGTGGTTCTCAAACTTTGCCATGCATCAATATCAGGAGGGTGGGTTTCTTATAACACAGATTTCTGAGTTCCCAGAAACCCGACCCCAGGGTTTCTGATTCAGCAGATCTTGGCTGGGGTTTGAGGGTTTGCAACAATGCCTTTGGTCCAGGCTCACAATCAGAATCACAGCGCTAGAATGGTTTTAAATGTTTAAATGGAGTTAATTTATATTTGGCTCACAAAAGTTCTAAGTTCTTACCTTAAATTTTTCCAAACTGGGCGCCTGGGTGGCTCAGTCGGTTAAGCGACTGCCTTCGGCTCAGGTCATGATCCCGGGTCCTGGGATCGAGCCCCGCATCGGGCTCCCTAATTGGCGGGAAGCCTGTTTCTTCCTCTCCCACTCCCCCTCTTGTGTTCCCTCTCTCGCTGTGTCTCTCTCTGTCAAATAAATAAATAAAAAAAAATCTTAAAAAAAAAATTGTTTCAAACTGTAAACATGAAATCAAATCAAATCAAAGTTTGTCTCAAACTTTAAACATGCCTGGGCGCCTGGGTGGCTCAGTCGGTTAAGCGACCGCCTTCGGCTCAGGTCATGATCCCGGAGTCCTGGGGATCGAGTCCCACGTCGGGCTCCCTGCTCGGCAGAGAGTCTGCTTCTCCCTCTGACCCTCCTCCCTCTCATGCTCTCTGTCTCTCATTGTCTCTCTCGCAAATAAATAAATAAATAAAATCTTTTAAAAAAAAACAACAAAACTTTAAACATGACATCAAGTTTCTGCTGGGCAGAGCCTGGTCGCTGGAAGTGATGTGCGGGCGCAGGTGTAAAGCCCCGCCCAGGCCCCGCCCAGGCCCCGCCCACTGGTATTAAAGCTCGCCCCGGTCTTTCTCCGCTCAGATCTTCCCCAGGAGAGCGGTGTTCAGAGCGGTCTGCCCGAGCTCCCTGCGCTCGTTTCTTCCAGAGTTCTACCTGCGTGGAATCCAATTCAGAGGACAGGACCGAACACTTCATAAGTAAGTCTGTCTGTGTGTTTCCTTCGTTTATTCTCGCGTTTGTTCAGAGGGCACCCCCACCACCCCCCGCAACACGCACACACACCGCTACTCTCCATTTCTGGGGTCAGAGAAGGAGCAGGATGGGAGCTGCAGTCGTGATTGCATCTGAGGAGAGTGGATCTGGCTCCTCTGAAGGGTCCCTCAGCCCAGACACTGCAAACTACATGCCAACCTCAGGCAGCTTCTCATTCCCCTCTACCAGGAACACATCCATAATGTGAAACTCCTCCCTGGGGTCGCTGGTCTATGTACCATCCTCCCCCAGAAGTTCACCAAATTCACCCCCATCATTACCCACATTCCACTTCACATTGCCCTCTCCAAAGATGCCAGACAATTACCAAAGCCACTGGGGTCTGCTCTGTCTTCTGGGGCTTCTTCGGAGTCATCATATCTACCAACAATATACTGTATCTTCTTACTTTCATCACCAAGCACTTCACCCACGTCACTTAGAGAATCTCCCAAGTCACTAGCTACTCTCCAACCATCTCCAGATTTCTGTGAGAGTCAGCCTGTTACCCACAGGAAACACTTTACTAACTCATGGACCTCACTGGGTTCCTCCCCCATGTCCCTTATCACTTCACCTCCAGTGCTCAGAGAATCTCCTGTGTTATCTACTCTCCCAAGTCACCTAGCTACTCTCCCATCATCCCCAGATTTATGGGACAGTCAGCCCATCACCCACAGGAACCACTTCCTAACTCACAGACCTCACTAGGTCTCTCCAAATGTCTCCCCTCTTCACAGCAATGACTCTCAGATATCCCCCTGGGTTCCCACACTGAAATCATGTCTCACTTGGACATAGGCATGGCCTTCCAGCCACTCTGCATTATTGTCCTTTTATTCAAAGATGTGGCCAAATCACTGACCAGCATGATGTACTTACTGGCCATATCTACCAAGTCAGAGGGGAAGAGAGGAAAAAATAAAACAAGATGAAACCAGTGAGGGAGACAAACCTTAAGAGACTCTTAACTATAGGAAACAAACTGAGGGTTGCTGGAGGGGAGGGGGTTGGGGGGTTGGGGTAAGTGGGTGACGGGCATTAAGGAGGGCATGTGATGTAATGAGCACTGGTGATGAATCACTGAACTCTACCTCTGAAACTAATGATACACTATATGTTAATTAATTAAATTTAAATAAAATAAGATAAAAAGTGCACAATTTGGTTGTTTTGTGTGTATTCACATAGTTGTGCACCATCACAACAATCAAGTTTAGAACATTTTTATCACTCCCAAAAGAAACCCTGTAAACATTAGCAGTCACTTCTCACCTTGTGTCCAACATTTACCCCCACCCTCAGCCCTAGGTAACCAATAATCTCTCTGTCTCTAAGGCTCTGCCTATTCTGGACATTTCATATAAATGTAATCATATAATATGTGATTTTTTCATTTAGCATAATGTTTTCAAGGCTTATCCATATTATAGAGTGTACCACAACTCCATTCCTTTTTATTATTGAATAATAATCCACTGTATGAATATATCACATTTTCTCTATCCATTCATCAGTTAATGGACATTGGCTTATTTGTACTTTTTGGCTATTATAAATAATGTTTCTGTGAACATTCATGTACAAGATTTTGTGTGAACATGTTTTCTCTCTGGTACCTACCTATAAAGTAGGATTTCCAAGTGTATGGAAACTTTATGTTTAAAAATCTGAGGAGCAACCAGCCTGTTTTCCAGAGTGACTGAAGCATTTTACACCTCCAGCAGTGTGCAAGGGTTACAATTTTTCTACATCCTTGACGACATTTGTTATTATCTGTGTTTTTTGTTCTAGCCATCCTAGTGAATGTGAGGTGGTGTCTCTTTGTGGCTTTGATTTGCATTTCCCTGCAGGCTAAAGACACTGAGCATCCTTTAATGAGTTCATTGTCCATTTGTATTTCTTCTTTGAAGAAATGTGTATTCATTTGCCTGTCTTAAAATTCGGTTGTCTTTATTATTGAGTTGTAAGCACTATTTTTGTATTCAAGATATAAGCTCCTTATCAGATGCATGATTTACACATGACATTTTTATTCGCTAGTCTTTTGTTGAGAATGTTCGCATCGATATTCATGAAAGACATTGGCATATAGTTTTCTTGAGATGTATCATTCCCTGATTTTGGTGTCATGGCAATAGGGGCCTTATAAATGCATTGGGATGTGTTTCCTTGTCTTATATTTTTTGGAAGAGTTTGTGAAGAATTGCCACTAATTCTGGAGTTTTCTTTGTGCTTTTAAATAAATTATTAATTCTCTTCTCATAAGTCTATTCTGATTTTCTATTTATTCTTGAGTCAATTCTGATTATTTGTGTCTTTCTAGGGATTTGTTAATTATCTAATTTGTTGGCATATAGTTGTTCATAGTATTCCCGTATAATCCTTTTTGCATCAGAAAGGTCAGTAGTAATATTCCCTCTTTAACTTTTGATTTCAGTAATTTGAGTCTTTTTTTTCTTAGTCACTCTAGCTAAATATTTGTACATTTTGTTGATCTTTTCAAAGAACCTACTTTTGGTGTCATTGATTTTTCTCTGATGGTATTCTATTCTATATTTCATTATTTGCTCTAATCTCATTTCCTCCTGATTGCTTTAATTTGTTCTTATTCCAGTGTCTTAAAGGAAAAGGTTAGATTATTAATTTGAGATTCTTTTTGTTTTAATATAGGTATTTACAGCTGTAAATTTCCCTATAAGTACAGCTTTAGCTACATCCCATAAGTTTGGTATGTTGTGTTTTCATTTTCTTTTCTTTTTTTTTTTTTTTTGTTTCAAGGTTTTTTGTTTTTTTTTTAATTCTAGTTAACATATAGTATAATATTAGTTTCAGGAGAATTTAATGATTCTTCACTTACATGTAACACTCAGTGCTCATCACAAGTGCCCACCTTAATATCCATCACCCATTTAACCCATCCCACTGCCCACCTTCCCTCCAGCAACCCTCAGTATGTCCTCAAGAGTCTGTTTTATGGTTTGCCTCTCTCTTCCCACCGCCCCCCTCATGATCCTGTTTCATTTCTCAAAGTCCACACATGAGTGAAATCATATGGTATTGGTCTTTCTCTGATTTATTTTTCTTAGCATAATACACTTCTAGTTCCATCCACATCATTGCAAATGGCAAGATTTCATTCTTTTTTATGACTGAGCAATATTCCATTGTGTGTGTGTGTGTATATATATACACATCTTCTTTATCCATCCATCAATCAATGGACACTTGGACTTCTTCCATAATTTGGCTATTGTTGATAATGCTGCTATAAATATTAGGATGCATGTGTCTCTTGGAATCAGCATTTTTTATCCTTTGGGTAAATTAGTATATGGTAGTTCTATTTTTAACTTTTTGGGGAACCTCCATACTGTTTTCCAGAGTGGCTGCACCAGTTTGCATTCCCACCAACAGTGTAAGAAGGTTCCCTTTTCTCTACATCCTTGCCAACATCTGTTGTTTCCTATGTTGTTGATTTTAGCCATTCTGACAGGTGGTATCTCATTGCAGTTTGATTTGTATTTCCCTGATGATGAGTGATGTTGAGCATCTTTTGTGTCTGTTAGTCAGCTATATGTCTTCTTTGGAAAAATGTCTATTCGTGTCTTCTGCCCATTTTTTAGCTGGATTATTTGTTTTTGGGGTGTTGGGTTTAAGAGTCCAGAATTCAGTAAGGACTGCAAACTGAGACTGTCAGAGAGAAAAACAGCTAGACAGGCCCCCCCCGTTCTCTTCAGAGATGCAGGCAGGGACATTACATCAGACTCTGTGGGCCAAGCCTGGGATATGGGGACAAATGTGAAACTGACATTGATGGAAACCCAGGTTAGAGATGTAAGTTCTCAGTGGGATGGAGCTGTGCACGTGCCCACATGTGAAGGAATTTGGGAGGGAATGGTATGGAAAAGCACCATTCTTGACAGGCGGGTGGGTCCAGGGGCTAACTGAGGTTGTCCAGGGGAAATGGCCTCAATGCAATGTACCTTGTGTAGTGGGAGAGTCCACAGAATGTTCAGATGGGTGGAAGGAAGGGGTGGAGGGAGTGGTGGTTTGTGGGCACAAAAATATGTTCCTGGCATGAATCTGTGATGGCTTTTTCTAGTAAGTGGTCTGCAGACCCAGACTGGTGGAGGCACCAGCTATTGGGTGTAGCTTTCGTATGTTGGGGATGGAATCCTGTACACAGGTGGAGTCTGGTGGTGATGAGGTGGGGTGGGGGAGGCAGGGGTGACCTATGAGGTGTGGCTGTAGGTTAGAACAAGATTGAAGATAGTCAAGGCGTCCTCCTGAGTCTAATCCTGGTATACTTATGTGTTTATTAGGCGTGATGATTTGGGCTTGCTGGGTTCAGGAACCTGGTAGGGGTGGAGGGGTGCTACTTGGGTGTTTAGACAAGGAGGAGTCCCCAAATCCACTGTGAGGCTGCGTGGTGCTTGAGCTGAAGACCCCAGGTCGGTGAAGGTAGCGATTTGTTGCTGCAGATTCTGCTACTCAATGGGAGTGTGCTCTGAGTTCAGGCCTGGATGCCTTTCATGTGTATTGTCATTGGGATGAAATCAGGAGCGCGGAAAGGTGTTTCCATGGTGGCTTTGTGAACACGGATAGTTGCAAACGTCCCTGGGAGACGCGACTGTAGCAGGAAGGTGGAGGGATGCACAGGAATGGTGACACTGGGAGCACGGATTTGCGGATGGGCAGGGGCGTCTGGCCTGTGTTAGGAGATAAAGCAGGTTACAGTTACCATTTAGTGTATGACCACAACTTTTCCTTTGAGCATGTCTATATGTTGTATGCATAGGAAAACGTTGGCAAGAACCTACAATGTATATGTGTCTTTACATCATGCTATTACGGATTTTATGTTTCCATTTTTTAAACATTGTGGTAAGATATACACATATCACAAAATTTACCATTTTAACATTTTTTAAAAGTGTGCAGGTCAGTGGCATGAAGTACATTCATATTGTGCAACCATCACCATGTTTCAGCTCTTTATCTGTATTTCTTTTTTTATAGTGCATTTCCTAAGATAAAGACTGAAAAAAAACTTAGTTTCCTACATCAATTATGCTTTTCCTTTAATCCATCAAATGAAATAGACTATGCTTTTCATAACAATTTTAGTGAATAGTTCGGGTGTGTATCTGTCATGTGATTATTCTTAGTGCATAAAGTTTTTGCCCAGCTGACTTTTGGAAAGATTTGGTCCAAAAGATTTCTTCTTAAGTCTTGGCTGATGCTTTTTTAAAAAACAGAACAAAACTTTATCTTGAGATACCTGTAGCTTCACATGTAGCTGTTAAGAAATAATTGAGAAATCTCCTGTACCCTTTACCCAGATTTTCTCAGTAAACATCTCGCAGAACTATAATACAGAATCACAACCAGGGTAGAGACATTGATAGGATCCAGTGATCATGGGCAGAATCCCCAGTTTCCCTTGTATTCATTTTTGCTTGGCTGTGTGTATTCAGTTCTGTACAATTTTACCACCTGTGTAGGCTCATGTTTCTACCACCACATTCAAGATACAGAACAGTGTTGTCACTGCAAGAATGCTTCTTTGTAGGCACACCCTCTCCCCCAACTTAGCACCTTGGCAACCACTGAACTGTTCTCTATTTCTATAATTTTGTCATTTCAAGAATGTTTATAAATGGAATAATGCAAAAGATAGGTAACCTTTTGGGACTGGCTTTTTTTCAACCTCAGAATAATTCTCTGGAGATTCATCCAACTTGTCTCATGTATCAGTAGTTCATTTATTTTTTATTGCTGAGAGGTATCCTATGATTTGGATGCACCACAGTTTGTTGAACTATTCACCCATTGAAGGACATCTGGATTGTTTTAAGATTTGGACTATTTCAGAATAAACCTGCTGTGAACAGTTGTATACAGGTGTTTGTGTGAACATAAATTTCCATTTTTCTGGGATAAGTCCCAGGAGTGCAGTTGTGTAAAGTGATTTCATATTTAGTTTTTTTAAAAGATGTATTTATTTTAGAGAGAGAGAGTGTTCACAAGCTGTGGGGGGGGGGGCAGAGGAAGAGGGAGAAAGAGAATCTCAAGCAGACTCCCTGCCGACCTTTGAGCCAGAGGTGGGGCTCAATCTCACAACCCATAAGATCACGACCTGAACTGAGACCAAGACTTGGAGGCACAACTGACTGAGCCACCCAGTCACCCCAATTTCATATTTAATTTTAAAGTAACTTCCAGTACCATCGTGAGTGATGTGAATGATCAACGTTGAGTGATCCCTTTTCTCTGCATCCTTGTCAGCAACTGGTGGTGTCACTATTTTTTACTTTGTCAATTCTAATAGATGTTGAGGGATGATATCTCATTGTGCTTTTAATGTGCATTCCCCTAATGATTAATGAAGTTGAATGTGCTTATATGTGCTTATTTGCCATCTGTGTATATTCTTTGGAGAAATGTCTGTTCATCTCTTGCCATTTCTAATTTCTAATTATATTGTTTAGTTTTGTGCTATTGAGTTTCTTTACATATTCTATATACTAGCCCTTTGTTGGATATGTGGTTTTGGGGGCATGTCATCAAAAAGACATGACTGCTGATTGACCAGCATGTCCATAGCCTGGACACAGGCACTTGGAGGCTCCTCACCCCTCCCCTGTCCTTGGGATGTGGGCTCTGCTTGCCTTTCCCCCCTTCCAGAGCCTGCTTCTAGGACATCATCTTGAAATGATGATGTGGTGTTGAAAACACCTGCACCGTATACGTGACTGAGCACAGTTGGGTCTTTACAAAATTTGAAGATTTGGAGGGCGAGTGTGGGGATCCACTTGTCTTTCAGCCACCCAAGACAAGCCTCATTTATAAGTTCCCTTTGCTTATTAAAATTTCCACCGACTAAACTGGTGTGCCTGCTGGAGTAATTGTGCATTGTGCTCTGTGGCTAGGAAAGGAAGCATGTGGTGGTCACGGTGGGCGGGCCTCTATTAGTGGGCAGTTCAACTGGCCACTGATGCCCGACTGGAGGCTGAAGCTCATGTCGGAAAGTTAGAAGAGAAGCTAAAATTAGAAAAGCACATGAGAATGTCCATGAGTCTGGTGGCTTTGAGCTGATAGATATGATGGGAGCCCAGGGTAATAAGTTAGAGACCTTCACATGCCCTTTTGCAAAGCTAAGAGGGTGCAAGCTGCCTTGGACTAAGGCCTGGGTGCTTGTGACTAAGCCTGATTGGGGTGCTCTGACATGGAATCCCTGGGAGAATAATGAGAACGAACAGGACATTGTGGTGATTGACAGTGAAGTGGATGGAATGCCCCATGCCATCCAACCCCTAATACAACAGAAAACAAAAGCAAAGCAATAGCAATCCCAAGGCACAGAATAGCCTTCAGTTCAGGAAACACTTATGTTGGGAGAATACACTCCCACTGAGCTTACTGATAGCTGCCAAGTTTCAGCAAAAGGCCAGGGAAAATATCCTGGCATCGTTGGTCTGGTTATAGGATACCAGGGGTGCTGGTGTTTCTCTGACCCAGCAGGAGGCAGAGAAAATGAGTATGATCACGACACCCCCTGCTCTCTGGCAGCACCTGTGTGGTGTCCAGGGGATTCAGGGTACTCACTTCCTTATAGGTTGGATTATTTTATCCTGCTGGGAGGCTTGACCCAATGAAGGAATATCTCCCTGGGCATGTGGGACCTTGGAAATCTATAGAGGAGGTATAACAAATTCTCAGAGATCTGGGAATGAGACAGGTGATCTGTGCTCCTGTCTTTGAAGGTCCTGATCAGAACACATTCACTGCAGAGATAAAAGCCAAGATTCTCCAGTTTGCCCCCCAACACTGGTATTCATGCTGAGCCCGGTTATGAGATAAGATATTTACCATGTTGGGCAATCCATTGCTGAACTGCGGGAAACTGACAGGTCCTGGGAATGGACACGGGTGACTGGGAAGGCTAGAGATAGAGAGGAAGCCCAGAAATCCAAAAGGCTATCCCAACTCCCTACACAGGGTCCAGTCAGAATAACCTGGAAGCAAATATGGTATGATCTCATTGCTGCAGGGACCCTGCCTAAACAGATAGATTGGGTTGGCCCATAGAAAGCCTTAAAACCTGAGTAACACTTTAGACCTGTCTCATCTGCTCCTATCATCGCTGATGCCCCACCTGCTCCAGCAGAAGCCTCAGGGATACAGACCTATTTAGGATGGGTGCCCCCCTCATCCTGGGCATAAGATGCAGGCCAAGACTGCCTCTAGGGAAGGGCCATTGGAGGTGATCAGAGGTCCCTTGTTGAGCTCACTATTCATTGGTCCTCCAGACATACATAAAATGCTGACAGCTCTGGTGGGTACTGAGGCTAAATGTACTTTAATATATGGTAACCCTCAGAGGTTTCCTGCCCCCTTCAGTGCCATTGATAGTTATGCAGGACAGACAGTTATAGTCAGAAAGGTCCTCTTGGGCATTCCCCACCCACCCTGAGGTTATGAGGTTTTTATCTTTCCAATACCAGAGAACATATTGGACATTGATAGCCTACACGATGAAACTGCAAATCTCTGATACCTCCAGGTTAGAGTAATCAAACCCACGCTGAAGGGAAGTGCCAGTTGGGAGCCAATAAGCCTGCCATTCCCATGTAGAATGGTAAATATCAAACAATATAAACTGCTTGGGTGCATTGGGAAACCATCCAAGAACTACACTGGGTAGGTAGTTGACACCCTGCCCATAGTAGTTTCAACAGCCCAGGATGGCCAGTAAAAAAGCCAGATAGCTCATGGCAGATAACGATGGACTACTGGACACTAAATAAGGTAGTGTTCCCCATCCCCATCCATGTGTTTGTGCCCAACACTGATGCCATCTTAGACACCTTAGCCACAGTCCTAGGAATGTATCATGCTCTGCTGGACTTAGCAAATGCCTTTTTCAGTGTATCTCTGGCCACTGAGTCACAAGATCAGTGCCTTCACCTGGAAGGGGCAACAACGGACTTTTCAAGTGTTCCCCCAAGGTTACCTGCATAGCCCCACTGTATGTCATGGGATGGTAGCCCAAGACCTGTCCCTGTTCTCTTTCCCCACATCAATGAGATGGCAAGAACATACAGTATGTATGTGTGTGTGGGTGTGTATTTACACACATCAGTAGTTTTTATGTCATGGTATTACAGGGGATTTTATGTTTCCATTTTTAAAACATTGTGGTAAAATATACATAACACAACATTTACCACTGTTGTTGTAATGTTAACATATGAAGATTTGCCTTTGTTGCAGGACATCTTGCAGGCTCTGCTGGATCATCTGCGAGGGAGAGGTAAGGCAATGAACCCACAGAAAATTCAAGGCCCAGGCACCACTGTAAAGTTTCTGGGAGTTGTCTTGTTGGGTCAGACCAGTGTTGGCCCTGAAGCTGTGATTGATAAGATGCAAGCCTAGTATGAAAGAGGTGCACACCTTTGTAAGGATATTGGGGTTTATGGAGGACTTTTAGTCCCCACCTGGTGCAGTGCCTCCATGTCTTATATCACCTGATAAAGAGATGGAGACACTGCATCCCCACGTGTAGGCCTGGGGATCAGAGCAGTAAGCTACCTTTGAGAAGGCGGAAATACTAGTGAAGCAGACTAAAGTTCTGGGCATCTGACAAGTAGGGCTCCCATTTGAGTTAAATGTGTCCATGGCTCCAGAAGGTATGGATTGGGCACTATGGCAGAAACAAGAGATGGAGACAATACCCCCAAGATTTTGGTCTAAGCTCTGGAAATGGGCAGAAAGCTGATACAGCCCCATAGAGCAACAGCTCCCAGCAGAGCACACAGCACTCCTCCAGGTGGAGCCTCTCACCGAGGAGCAACCCATTGCGATGAGAACTTCCCTAGCAAGAGGTGGGTTAAATATATGTTCCTTCAACCCACCTTCACCATGGCTCAAACCCCCACTTGACTAAGTGGTGTGTCTATTTGCATCAGAGGAGTGCTCTGTCCACAAGACCACTGTCTCTAGAAATGGGGTGCTCCTAGGCCCTATGGAGGATATTTATCCTCTAGATGCCCCACCACTATTTCTATGGCAGACCCACAGCCTGTAAGGAAGAGGCAGGGGAGATTCCTGCTGATGCTTGGTATACAGATGGGCCTAGTCAAGGGAACCCACCCACACAGACTGCAGTCCTTTTCAGCCCAACACCAACACCATCTGGATGGAAACAGAAACAAACCATAGCAGTCAGTGGCCTGAGCTCAGAGCAGTCTGGCTAGTGATTGATTACTCATGAGCCCTGGCCGTTAACCCTCCTACACTGACAACTGGGCTGCTCTACAGGGATTAATCCTATGACTTGGACAATGGGAAGCTGAGGGGTGGATGGTTATGAATAATAATCTCTTGCTGGGTCAAGATACATGGAAAGACTTCGGGTCCATCCACAAGAGCCTAAGACAGCCCTCACTGTTTTCCATGTCCTGGCTCACAAGGTGCTGATACACCCTTACAATCAGGAAGCTGATGCCCTCACTCAGGTACAAGCTTTAGCTACTGAGGCTTCAATAGATACAGCATATTGAGCACATAGAAAGAGTGGCCATTGCAATGCCCAGGTGGAATGGCATATTGCCAGGGATGTTAGATTGCCCTTGGTTAATGCATCAAGAGCCTGTCCTGTATGTTCTAAACAACACCCAAGGCAACTGCCAAAAGTATATCTGGGACCATTCACTGGAGTTCCCAACTGGTGAGGGATTGGCAAATTGATTATATCCCTCCTTCCCCCACGAGTGAGGGTTCTAAATATGACTGGTTTATATGGACACTGCATCTGGCTTAACCCAAGCTTTTTCCTGCCACCATATAAACCAGGCTGCCACCATTAGAGGATTAGAGAAACTGAGTACTGTGTATAGATACCCTCATTAAATAGATAGTAATTGGGCGTTACATCTCAAAGGTCATAATATGCCAGACTAGGCAAAAAACATACCATTAAGTGGAAGTTTCATCTCTCCTATAACACACAAGTAGCAGGGTTAATAGAAAAAAATGGATTGGGGCCCCTGGGTGGCTCAGTCGTTAAGCGTCTGTCTGCCTTTGGCTCAGGTCATGATCCCAGGGTCCTGCTCAGAAGGAAGCCTTCTTCCCCTTCTCCCACTCCGTCTGCTTGTGTTCCCTTTCTCGCTGTGTCTCTCTCTGTCAAATACATAAGTAAAATCTTTAAAAAGAAAAGAAAAAAATGGATTATTAAAGCAACAGATTGAACTGTTAACAGGTAAAACCACCTTGGCCAGATGTACCACTGTTTTATTCAGGCATGGTAAGACACACAGATACAGAAATGATAGTCATAAAGAAAGAAGTTTATACTCACAGATCCCTAGAAACAGAAGGTATGGCACACCACTCAGGGCCTTACGGAGAAGGACCAGGATTGATCAGGAGACAGAAGAGGAGGAGAGAACATGGTCCAGAGCCTTTATTGGGTCTTCATGGGAAGGAATGGGTGAATCGGGGTAAATATAATGAATAAGTTTAGGATTGGATAATTTAAATAATTTTGGTGGGCTACGGGCTATAGGCGTGGTTCCTGGGTGTCCAGTACCTGGTCCTGGATTGATTTAGGGCAAAGGAATATTGCCTTGGTGTGTGAGTTTGATAAACGACATGGTTGGGGGTGTGGGCTCTGGATTGGTTTGTTTGTATATCAAAGACACTCTCATAAAGTAGATTGCAATCTTTTTTCTTAGCGTTGATCATGCAGTGCTTTTGGAATTAAAATATATATAATTAAAAGGTATATTGCATACATATAAAATTAACACCAAAACATCAATGCTTTATATCCCCTGGTGATGGGATTATGGATTTGTTTGTTGGAGAGTAGGGTCAGATTTTCTACAACGTGAACATGTTAGCAGCGACTAATAACTTTTTTTTTAAGGAAAGAGAAAAAAGGTGTAGTGGGGTGCTCCAAAGCTGAGAGCCAGAACCTCGTGTGTCCTTCCGCAGACCAGGGTACACCTGCTGGGCACTCCGCCTTGCACCTGGCCTTGGGCGGGGCTCCAGGTGTACGCTTTTTACGTCGCCGGCTGGACTTCTAAATCAGAGACCGCGCGCCGCAGAGGATTCTGGGAAGTGTAGTCCGGGCCCTCCCGAGTCGCCCATTTCCGCTTCCGGCCACCGCAGCGCTGCCATAATTTCTTCTGCGATGGTGAGTAGGTTATGGGACGTGGGGCTTCTTGGAAGTCTTCGTTCCGGCCGCAGGGACAGGGGCCGGGTGTTTAGGATCTGGGGGAAGGGGACGTGTGGCGGAGGTCAGAGCCAGGGGACTTCGTCAGCTCCGCCTGGCGAAGGAGAGGTTTGAGGAGGCGGATGCCCTGGGCATCCCGGGTTGGGATGGGGGGCGGGGCTCGGGCAGCAGCGCTGGGCACCCCCTCCCCCAGACTTGGAAGGAGCAGTTCCAGGTCAGCAGTTGTGGCTTTGAGACCGGCATCGCTCGGTTTGGGAGACTCCAGTGCAGGCAGTCTCCGATTGACGATATCTGGACTTCTTTCATGGTAGCCGCACACCCACTTCTGTATGAATTTCAGACTTTTCTGTGAAGTCATTTCCATAAGGAGCTGCAGAAGTTGAATTTTCATGTTCTGTATGTGTTCCCTTGAGAGTTATTAAGCGCCGTACAAGTTCTAAGCGGTTATTTTGCTGATGTGGTGGTGCTAGGTCTGTTTTTTTTTACAGCGTCCGAGGCACACGGGTTGAATTCCACTGTGTCACACAGCCTAGGAGAGTCACAGCTCTTAATTCAGATTTTTTTTTTAAATAGTAGATTTTTAACCCATATTGCATGAATCTTTGTGTATGACTTAAAGGAGGGGTGCATAAGACTTTTTCCAATTGTTCCAACTCCATAGGCTGAAAAGACTCTTCGCATTGATCTATTTCTCCACTGTTGTCAATATCACTATTTCTTGGAATGCCTGGGTGGCCCAGTTAAGCGTCTGCCTTCAACTCCGGTCATGATCTCAGGGTCCTGGGATCGAGCCCCTGCATCCGGCTCCTTGCTCAGTGGGGAGCCTGCTTTTCCCTTTGTCGCTCCCCCTGCTTGTGCGCTCTCTCTGTCTGACAAATAAATAAAATCTTTTTAAAAATACCACTATTTCTTGATTACTGTAGCTTTAGAATAAATCTTGAAGTCAGAAAGAATGAGTCCAAATTTTGTCCAGAGTTTTCCTTCTTTGAGTAGGATTGACTATTCTAGTTTTTTTTTTTTATTTCAATATATATTTTAGTATCAGCATGTCAAATTTTGCAAAAAGATGGAGATTTTGTTGAGATTTTGCTTGAGATTGCATCGGAGAGAACAGATAACAACCTGGAGTCTTTAACTGCATGAACATGGTATATCTTTAGGTATATATTTAGGCGTTTAAAAATAGTTCTAAACATACACAGCTATGTTAGTTTCAGGCGTATAATGATTCAACAGTTCTGTACATTGTTCAGTGCTCATCAAGATAGGTGTCCTCTCATTCCACCCACCTCTCCATGGCAACCACCAGCTTGTTTTTTTCTTTGTTCTTTTGTGTTTTTTCTTAAATTCCATATTTAAGGGAAATAATATGGTATTTGTCTTTCTCTAGCTGATTCATTTCTCTTAGCATTATACCCTCGAGGTCCATCCATGTTGTTGGGAATGGCAAGATTTCACCCTTTTGTATGGCTGAGTAATATTTCATTGTATATACAAATACCACATCTTTAGCCATCTGTGGCTGGACACTTGGGTTGCTGCCATAATTTGGCTATTGTAAATAATGCTGCAGTAAACACAGGGGTGCATATATCTGCTCAAATTAGTGTTTTTGTTTCTTAGGTAAAAACCACTAATAGAATTAGTGGATCATATGGTAGTTCTATTTTTAATTCTTTGAGGAACCTCCATACTGCTTTCTTTCCACAGTGGCTGCACCAATCTGTATTACCAGGATTCCTTTTTCTCCACATCTTCACTGACACTTGTTACTTTGTCTTTTTGCTTCTAGCCATTCTGACAGATGTAAGGTGATAGCTCATTGTGGTTTTGATTTTTATTTTCCTGATGAGTGATGTTGAGCATCTTTTCATGTGTCTGTGGGCCCATCTGACTGTCTCCTGAGAGCTACAGTGAATGCAGGCTTGTAGACAAGGCCCACGGCAGGAATGGCGTGGGTCCTCTGTTTGAGCCCTGGAGGGAGGGAGGGAGGGAGGTCCCCTTCCTGGTGGTAGGAGTAGATTACAGGAAGACTAGATTACATTCAGCTTGCACTCGGAGATTTCTCCCTCTTGTGTGTTGGGAAGGGTGATAAAATCATGTTACCTCCTGGCTCATTTTTATTTCATGGCCTTGCCTTCTTGGGACTGTTCCTTTCTCAGAGAGAATTGCATGGAAGAGAAAGGAATAACCCCCGGTCTCTTCAGCTCCAAGTGAGTAGAATTTTGGTTTCTTGTTATTTTATGGCAATGCCAGCTCTCTTCCCAAACAAGGGCCTGCTCTCCTGACCTTACTCTTCATACCGTGGTCTTGACAAATGCCCATTCAGGCCCCTCAGCCATGGCTGCCTTCCCCCCAGAAATGTTTTTTTTTTCCCTAAAGTTGGGGGAACTTCCTGGTGTCTTGATTTAGCCTGGCTTCTGTTATTGTCATTTAGTCAGTAAATCACTCAGGCTTACACTGCTTCAGGGCTGTGCTAGGTACAGGGAAGAAATAATTATAGTAACTGTAATGGTATGCATTAACTAAGTGCTTGTTATATACCAGTTATGCTGAGGTGTTATAACCGGAAGTCAGGGCCTTTGCACCTGCCCCTGCCTCTGTTCTCTTCCCATCCCAAACCTTTGCACGGCTGATTTATTTTCATGCAGGCCTTGGAGACTGTCCTCGACAACCCGATTAAGGCTGCCCCTCCCACACCTGCCACCTGTGTTCGGTCCCAGAGAACTTATGTTCTGGTTCGTAAATAGTTGGTCTTATTTTCTTCATGGCCCTTTTTGTACTCAGAAAGCACCTTATTTGTAGATTTGTTTACCCACCAGAAGGCAAGCCCTGTAAGAACAAGTACCTTGTCCATCTTATTTGCTTCAGTGTCCGCAGTGTTTATTATAACATCTGAAATAAAAACAAATGGGTGCCTGTCTTCCTAGGTTAGTGCTAGGATGAATGAATACCAGCAATGATAGCAGTTGGCTGAGGATTTTCAGTGTGCCCCGTACTAGGCATGAGCTTTATTCAAATAGGTATCCATGTGTATGTTTGTGAGAGAGAAAGACTGAATTCTTCCAACTCTGCGAGTAAGAAGTACTGTCTTCACAGCAGAAAGAACAGACTTCTTCAGAGATTTGTCTCTCTTCTAGTGTTCGCACAGCTACAAAGTGGCTGAGCCAGAACGTACCCCCAGGCCGTTTGACCACTCCAGTATTAAGAGTCAAGACCTGAACCTCCCCACCCTGCCTCTCGTCTGGCTGTCTGGATTGAAACACCATAATTTACCTGTTTTCCTTAAACTTCAACTCCAGACTCCTGTTTGATTTCTCCTTTTCATCCGCACATGTAATCATTCATCTAGTCCTGTTATTTCTACCTTGCCAGTGTCTCTTACTCCCATTACCGGTGATATTAGTCATCTTCTTTCCCTCCACATTGTGAGCTCCATATGGTAAAAGAGTATCTTTCTTTAAACCTAAGCGCCTGACACATAGTAGAATATCAGTGAATGTGTGCTGTCTTCCCAGCTAGGATGTCAGCTCCTCGAGCGCAGTCCTTGCCTGCCCTGATCACCACTATGTCCCAACAGGCCCAGCGTGGTCCTTAGCCTGTAACTGACTAAGCTAACACATGGCAAAACAAAACCCTTCTGCTCTGGAGCTGGTATCAAAGAACCCAGGATCCCAGGATCAGCAGGCTGAGTTCACTTTATTCCCAGTTTCCGTTTAAGTATGTATTGGGTACCTACATTGTGCCCAGAGCAGACTAAAATCCCAGCCCTCATAGAGCTCCTATTCTCGTGGGTACAGAACGGTAGTAAACAAGACACACAGATGGTAGGTTAGGTGATAAGTGGAAAAATGAAGCAGGGAAGATGCTTTGGGAGGACTGGCAGAGAGACTTGCAATCATAAGTAGGATAATCAGGGATGATTTCAGTAAAAAGGTGGTGATTTCACTGGAAAGGTGGTGAGCAGGGACCCAAAGGAAGTGAGAGGCCCGTGGCACTGGGGAAAGGGAACGGCAGTGAAGGCCCCAAGGTGGGGGCATGACTGACTGGTCTATGTGAAGAACAGAAAGGAGGCCAGAGAGGCTGAGCAGAATGAGAAAGAGGAAGGATAAATGGGAAACTGGGTATTGGGAGGTCAGATAGTGTAGGGTCTTTTGGACATTGAAAGGACTTTAGTGAAGGTTTTGAGTGAGGTGAAGTTCTTGGCCAGAGGAGTGACATACCTTTACTTGTATATTTAAAAGATCATTCTGGCTGGGGCGCCTGGGTGGTGTAGTCAATTAAGCATCCGACTCTTGATTTTAGCTCAGGTCATGATCTCAGGGTCATGTGGGCCCTGCATCAGGTTCTGCACTCAGCGGGGAGCCTGCTTGAGATTCTCTCTCCCCCTCTGCCCCTCCTCCTGTGCGCCTGCACTCCGTTGCGCGCGTGCTCTCTTTCTCTCTCAAATAAATAAATAAATCTTCAAAAAAAAAAAAAAAGATCATCTCGGCTGCCGTGTAGGAAGTAGATTGTAGGGGGACAGGAATAGAAGCAGAGGGACCAGTTAGGAGTCAATCACAGTAGTTAAGGCAAGAGATGACGGTGGTTTGGACTGTAATAGAGAATTGGTCAGATGCTGGCGATCATTTGAAGGTTTTTGCTGATGGTTGGATGTGGTGTATGAAAAAGAGAAGAAAAAAATCAAAGATCATTTCAAAATATGTGGCCGGCTTATTTGAAAAGACAAATCTGGTGTTTGGTTTTGGGCGAGGTAAGTCTGAGACATCTTTTAGACAGCCAAGTGGACATGTCAAGTTGGCCTTGAGTCATCGGCATATGGACACTTTCTGATGTCCCGAGGCTGGATGTGTTCACTGAGGAAGTGAATGAGTAGAGATAGAGAAGAACTTCATGCACTAAAGCTTGAGGCAGTTCTGATTTTTGGAGGTCGGGGATATGAGGAGGAACCACAGGAAATTCTGTATAAACTAGAAACCCCTGGAAGCTCCGAAAGCCAGCCAGTCAGAGGAAGCTCGAGGGTGTTAGTACCTGTAAACCGTGGGCCTGGAGAAGCCGTATCAGCATCACCTGGGAATTTGTTAGAAACAGAATCTTGCGCTCCACTGCGGAGCTTCTAAATCAGAATCTTTGGAGGTGGGCTCCAGCAGTCTGTTTCAACAATCTCTCGTGGTGATTTTTGAGCAGGCTAAGGTTTCTGGAGCACAATCCTGGAAGGTCCTGAGGAGTTGAATTTCAATGGCATTGGTCTGGAGGACCCTGTTACAGACTTTTGTCCTCCCCGTAGGAGGTTAGTAGGTGGCCCAGTCTTGCACACTTGCTTCAGAGGGCAGTCCCTCATGCAGGGCAGTGCACAAATCGTGGGAGACAGGGAGGCACTTGCCGGAGCGGGCTAGGCAAGTGGTCTGGGACCGACGGTTATGGGGCAAAGTGGAGACCTGAGCTCCTGAAGCCGTCCACTGTGGGAGTATCTTGGAGTGGGCCCCCCAAGGGTGCGTATCTGCTTGTCTGAAACTGCCCTGTGGCTTGGGTCTCAGGAGAAAGCAGATCAGGCAAAGAGGGGAAAGGAGGGAACTCACGGTCCGTGTGTTTGCGTTACCTACTGACTGGTTCCGAGAGTTCCGGTCGTCTCTGGGCTTCGCATCCCATTGATGGAATTTGTTAAACGTGTCCAATGTGCCAGGCCTGTGAAAAATGGAGAACACGAATAAAGGAAGAAGGCCCCATTCCATTGATGATTTGGAGATCTCTCTCTCTCTTTTTTAAAGATTTATTTCAGAAGGGGGGGAGAGAGAGAGAGCACAAGAGAGGGGAGGGGCAGAGGGAGAGACTCCTGAAGCAGACTCCCCACTTAGTGCAACACAGGGCTTGATCCCAGGACCCTGAGATCATGACCTGAGCCAAAATCAAGAGTCAGCTGCTTAACCAACTGAGCCCCCTTGGCGCCCTGATGATGTAGAGATCTTTTTTTTTTTTTTTAAAGATTTTTATTTATTTATTTGACAGAGACAGAGACAGCGAGAGCAGGAACACAGCAGGGGGAGTGGGAGGGGGAGAAGCAGGCTTCCCGCCGAGCAGGGAGCCCGATGCGGGGCTCGATCCCAGGACCCTGGGATCATGACCTGAGCCGAAGGCAGTCACTTAACCAACTGAGCCACCCAGGCGCCCTTTGATGATGTAGAGATCTTAACAGGGCCCTGTGTTAAAGGTGGCAAGCCAGCAACTTAAAGTGGTTCTGGGTCCCAGAGTGACTAATTCAATCTGGTGGCAGCAGGAGAAGGTCTCACTTAGAAAAGGAGCTCTTGAACTCCAGACGATGGGCATAATGCAGGGGGTTCATGAGCTTGAGTGGGGAAAAAATATGTACTAGTTGAACTGAAAATTAGCATTTCCTGTAATTATGAATGCAGGCGACAAACCACAATAGTATCAGAACCCATGAATCTGTTATCCATGTAAATCATAGATATTTTTATATTATAGTTGGTGCAGGTGTTTCAAAATATTACTTATGCTCATTACTATTTTGAAAATACAGTAGTTAATTAATTCTTGATATTTAATGTGTAAAAAGAAGCACATCCCTGGCGTTTTATTATTTTTGAATGTTGTATTCTAGTATAATTAGGCTTTAAAGTCATCCTGTGTGTTTTATTTTATTCATTTACAACATTATTCTAAGTAAGAGTCCGTAAGTATCAACAGACTGCCAAATCAGGCCATAGAACAGAAAAGATCACAAACTCTGGTTTAGAAGACCTTTGCTAGCCTGAATCTTGATTTATAGAATCCTTGAGGACAGGGATTTTTTTTTTAAGTTTATTATTTTTATTTTTATTATTATTTTTTGGTTATCTCTACACCCAACGTGGGGCTCAAAGTCATGACCCTGAGGTCGAGAGTAGCACGCTCTTCCCACTGAGCCAGCCAGGCGCCCCGAAGACAGGTATTTTTCATCGTTTTTATTTCTGCAGTGCTCACAGTATCGCATGAGTAAAGCGTTCACACTCCAGATTCTCCTTCACAAAACACATGTCTTGCGTCTGTGGCGTCTGCACCCTTCTGTAGGGCCCTGTGTCTCACTGGAACACTTCTGCTGATAGGCCCTCCCGCGAAACTTCTCGGACTGTCTTCAGCCATCTGCAGTGTCCTTGACCCTGTGGACCATGAGTCTCTCCAGAGCAGGGACTATGCATATGGTGACTCAGTAAGCGTCCACCAAACGAATGGTATTCAGAGGGTGTGCACCATACTGGAGACCCAGAGCTGTGGGGGCCAGAAGAAAGGACTGGATAAATTCGAGTTCCCCTCTTGAGCCCACAGGTCCCTGGAACATGGGAACCAACCAGGCTGTGGAGCGTGAAGGTGGAGGCAGGTCCTTCCTTCTGAGCCCAGGAAGCCATGTGATGCTCCTTGTCAGAACTTGGGGAGCCTCAAGAATGAAGAAGGCCCGGATCTTCTGCTTCTCCGGATTAGGAAGATCAGAGGAGAAATAAAAGTGCTTCCACTCTGGGAAAACTTAGGAGAGGCGATCATGGAGACTTGGACCTCAAGGCCTGGGGAGAGAGGTGAGAGTTCAGGAAGGGTGTGTGGCGGGGGAGGATCGGAGCCGAGTGTGGAGAGAGGACAAGTGAGGTGGAGGAGAAGAATCCAGTGTGTGAAGCAGCAGACCTTGCTGGGGTCTCAGGTGATGGTCCGTGAGCCCAGGCGGGAGCCCCCTCGTCTCATGGCTTCCTTCTCCTGCAGCTGTCCGCTCTCAAGCCTCAGCCCTTTCTCAGGATGGGGAGGACAAGACCGAGTTTCAGGTGGGTTGAAATCTCTTTTCTCTCCAGAAATAACACGCCAGGCATCAGAGTGTAAAAATATCCCCCTCCCTTGGTAAAAGGGAACAGAGAAAACAATGTATTGGGCGAGTAATGACATTGCTCATTGCATTTATCCACAAAGTAGCCATGTGAGAGAGATGATAGGATCCGGGGTTAGAAAGGAAGAAATGAGCAGGGAATCCTGGATTTGAACCTGGGTCGGTATGGCTGTAATTTGCCATTCTTCTCTACATGCTCCTCCCAATAAATAATCATTTCATCTCAGGGCCTGAGCCTAAATTATGCAGAGAGGTGACTCTCCAGATAATGAATTCTTCTTCTCTTAGTTTTTCTCCTCTGTGGACCTTTCTGTGATTCATTTACAGATGTTATAGTCTCCAGATTATACACCCTACCAAAAAGTACCCCATGAACAAGGTTAAAAGAGAGCATAATCGGGGAAAAGACATTTCATCTATGACAAAATTATAAATTATAGTATCTTTATTTTTGAAAGAGAGTTTCAAATGCCCAAGCCTTCTTGTTCAGAAAGGAAGAAAAGAAGAAACACAAATGGCCAATAATTATATGAAAAGATGATCAACCTCTATTAGTCAAAGCAGTACAGATTCAAACAAGGTAGGATTCTTTTTTTTTTTTAGCAGATGACCAAAGATTTGAAAGATCAGCATTCACTGTGAACCCAGTGGAGAAACAGGTACTTGCACACATTTGCAACTTTCTGGAAGTTCCGCATGCGTCTCCTCCAGTATTCCCCACTCTACAAGTTCATTCTAAATCAGAGCAAGTGTCTGCAGAATGATCATTGCAGTGTTGTTCATAACAGCAAAGAAAGAAAAAAAATGTCATGGAGTGGAGTCCATGTCCATCCATTGGATTGGTGGATTATTATGGTTTCACTTGTTCTCTTGTCTAGATTTTGTGCTGCTCTCCGATGAGATAAAGTGGATGAAACTATTAGGATGTAGAAAGATGTGCACATGCTCATGCTTTCTCTCTCTCTCTCTCACACACACACACACAAATACACACACACACGGTAGATACATGCCTACGTGTTAACTTTTCCTTTAAGTCGAAAGAAAAAGAAATCAAAGCAATTGTAAAATTTTAAGTACATATTTTTTCAGCACATATGAGATTATTTTATAAAGCTTTCTTTTTTTTATGGAAAGACATAGAAAAAATTGGAAACTTTGAGTCATTTTTATATTATGCTTTAATTTTAAATGTTACTGATGAACTTCCTACTCTGAGGGCTGAAGAAATGAACACTTCTTTACTTCCCACTGTCTCCCGATATGATGCTGTTTTTACTGTCATTACCTTCTGATTTGTCACCACCGATTCCCACAGTGGACTTGTCTCAGTTCTGTGTCTAGAGGTCATTGTCCACCACGTGTCCTTTTTACTCGTTTCTTCATTCCTGCCTTCATTTTGATTTATCTGTTGGTTGCCTTAATGTGACTCCACAATTTGCTTTTCCCAGAGAAGACTTGTGGAGGCTGTACGCACTGAGCATTCCCATGCTGAAGAATGTCTGTTCGCTTTATGGCCAAATGGCAAATTGCCTAAGCTGAAAATTCTTCATTCATACCTTGAGAACTGGCATTCAGTCTTGGGCTGGTCTTTTTCTCATGGCTTCTCCATTCATCTTCTGGTGAACAGAGTTTATTCTGACTTACTAGTTACTTTAGCATTTTTTTCCCCCCGGAAAGGTCTGTTGTGTTTATATTGACAGCAGCTTGGCTGAGTGTCATTTGCAAGGGTCACCCCTTTCTGCCCTTGCTCTGCGATCTTCTGACATTAATTCTTTTCCTGCCTGGATGTCTACTGTTACTATTATTTTATTCATTTGGACCTCCTGGAACTCCTGTTATTAAAGGTGTAACTTCTGGATCTATCTTCCCTATCCTTTACCTTTTATTCTCTTTGGAATTTTCCATCATATTCCAGGAGGCTGCTCTGCTTCATTCACTGACTTCTGCTTCAGTGATGTTCCTTCTTCTGGTTAGCGCATCTCTTGAGGTTGTATTTTCCCGTAATCATAGCAGTGATTTTTTTTTTTTTACACACTTCTGAGAATTCCTTTTTTTTTTTTAAGATTTTTATTTCTTTATTTGACACAGAGAGAGAGCACAAGTAGGCAGAGCAGCAGGCAGAAGGAGAGGGAGAAACAGGCTCTCTGCTGAGCAGAGAGCCCGATGCGGGGCTTGATCCCAGGACCCTGAGATCATGACCTGAGCCGAAGGCAGATCCTTAACCGACTGCGCCACCCAGGTGCCCATACACTTCTGAGAATTCTGATTAAATTTTTTTTGGCAAGATTTTCCCCCAAGGCTTTCTCAGTACTAAACATTTTTGCTAATCTGATGGAGCTGGGTGCGTGGCTAAGACCTCTCATGTATTTCGCAGTTCGTCCCACAGTGGGTGCATGATGACCATCTTCCATATGTTTGCTGCAGTTGTGTTTTCTCATCTGAGGATTGCTTATGAAAGGCTTTCGCCCATTTGCTTTAATTAATGAAAGGAGCTCTTTCAAGAGTTGGGTTGTTAACTCACCCATCAAAAGTGTTAACAGTTAACTTTCAATCTTGACTTTGTGAATGGTGAGTTGACCATAAAGAAGTGTAACATTTTCGCCTAGTTAAATGATTTGTTAGTTCCCTTTTGAAAATCTGGTTCCATATCTAGCCTTACCCGTTCTAAGCTTAATCACAAAAAGGCACGTAAATGGGTTTTTATTTAGATTTTAAAAACGTTTTAATCTCTAATATGGCTGTAACTTGTTTTTGTAAGAGGTGTAAGGTTGACAATTTCATTTTCTTCAAGATGGATAGCCAATCATGACGGTGCCATTTATTATATTTATCATTCATTTGCAGGTCAACTAAAGTACTACTCTTATCATTTATGTATTTTGTATATATTTATACATGTACATGTATATGTATTTAATAGGTATATATATATATATATATATATACCTATAGGTATATACACATATATACATATATATATACACATACACATATATATATACCTATATATTGACTTAGCTTTCCTCTAATGGGACTGTTCCTGCATTCTGTACTCTGGTCCACTGAGTTACTTGTATGTCTCTGTATTGTTTTACTATTTATATTGAATATGTACTTTTTTTTTTTAATATTTTATTTATTTCACAGAGAGAGACACAGCGAGAGAGGGAACACAAGCAGGGGGAGTGGGAGAGGGAGAAGCAGGCTTCCCGCTGAGCAGGGAGCCCGATGCGGGGCTCGATCCCAGGACCCCGGGATCATGACCTGAGCCGAAGGCAGACGCTTAACAACTGAGCCACCCAAGGTGCCCCTTGAATATGTACTTTTGAAGTTCAGAAGTTATTATTCCTCCTTTCCCTATTCATCCAGCAAATATTTGTTGGACACCTACTATGGGCCAAACATTATTCTAAGCCCTGGTGATATATCAGAGAGCAAAACAGATAAAATGCCCCTGCTTTCATGGGGCTGGCATTCTAGAAGGGAGAGAGGTAGCAGAAAGGTTAAAAACAAGATCACTGCTCTCAAGTGTCTTGAGGGGCTTAGGCCGGGTGAATTGAGAGAAGGTTCCTGCAGTCATCCAAGCAAAGGCTGATGACGAGTCGGATTAGAGAGGTGGAAGTTATGACGGGGAGAAACGGAGAGATTTAAAGTCTACTTTGGAATAATAATTGGCAGAATTTTTTTTTTTTTAATGAATTAGATGTAGGAAATAAGAAAAAGGAAAGAATCAAGGCTGCCTTGAAGGTCGATGGTACTTGTGTTTACCCACGTTGGGGAGGTCAGAACTATTTGGGAGGAAGGACTCACTTCTGATTGGGCTGTTTCTGCTTCACGATACCTTTAGACACCCAGGTGGTGGTTGGAGTCACCAGGGCTCAGTGTAGACGGCAGGGCTGGATTTAAAGATTCGGGAGATAGTGGCAGGTCTACATCGGTTTAATTAATTGTCAGAGCGCCTCTGGCCCAAGCTTTCTCCCGACCGTTACACTGCCTCTAGTCTTGGGATTGATCTAGGATTGTGCTTGGAAGTGTGCTCTCTTGGTGGCACTCCTTTTCCAAAATGGGGAGGTGGGTTCCTCTGGCCTGGCCCCTCTGATCTCACTGGGGCAGCAGAATAGTAGGGTGGTTTCCGCATGGTTAGCCAGGCTGCCGGAGTTCAGTCCTGACTCACCTCTTGTTAGATGTATGATCTTCGACAAATAATATTCCCTTTCTGAGACCCCAGGTTTCTCATCAGTGAAGCGGAGATAGCACTTGTCACTACCTTGTGAGTAGTTACTGATAGTAGAGCCGATGAGAAAACATTCCCGACACTCCAGAAAGTTCTCATTTTCCATGAGTTCTGTGAGGATTAAGTGAGATCAATCATATAAAAATACTTAGGCTAGAGGGATGCCTGGGTGGCCCAGTTGGTTAAGCATCTGCCTTCGGCTCAGGTCATGATGCCAGGGTCCTAGGATGGAGCCCTACGTCGGGCTCCCTGCTCGGGGGGGGAGTCTGCTTCTCCCTCTGCCGCTGCTCCCCCTGTTCATGCTCTGACAAGTAAATAAATCTTTAAAAAATACTAAGGCTAGAGCCTGCCTTACAGTAGTTTTTCTGTAAATATAAGGTATTAATATCATCTGCTTTATAGACTCATTTCTGGTGCTCTGGTGACTCACACCTTGGCCTTTATAGTTGTTAAGGTTTAGTGGCTCTGGAACTAGACTCTGCGTTCAGCCTGAACTAGACCTCTGTCTCTAACTGGCTGTGAGACCATGGCCAGGTTACTTTACCTCCTGGTTTAGGGGTTCCTGAGACCACCCCCATGTTCAGAGATTTGCCAGACCCAAGGGGCTCAGTGTGTAGTTGTATTCAGGGCTACGATTTGTTAGAGCAGCATACCTGTTTGCACCTGGCTTCCTCCAGACTTCACCCCACAGGGCTTTTCCCTTTGCTGATTTTGCTTTGTTTTTTCAACCCCACTAAGTCTTAGCTTGTGTAGATGTTGCAGAATTTTACTTACACTCATTACTAATTTGAAATTACAGTAGTTAATTCATTCTTGATATTGAATGCGTACAAAGAAGCACATCCTTTGTGTTTTATTATTTTTGAACATTGTATTCCCGTGTAATTAGCCTTTGAAACAATCCTGTGTGTTTTATTTTATGCATTTACAACATTATTCTGAGTAAGAGTCCGTAAGTATCACCAGACTGCCAAAGGAGGCCATGGAACAGAAAAGATCACAAACTGTGATTTAGAAGACCGTTGCTAACCTGTGTCTTGATTTATGGAATCCTTGAGGACAGGGATTTTTTTTTCAAGTTTATTATTATTATTATTATTATTATTATTATTATTATTATTTGGTAATCTCTACACCCAACATGGGGCTTGAACTCATGACCCTGAGATCAAGAGTAGCATGCTCTCCTGACTGAGCCAGCCAGGCTCCCCGAGGACAGGGGTTTATAATCATTTTGATTTCTGCAGTGCTCACAGTATTGCATTAGTAAAGCGTTCACACTCCAGTTCTCCTTCACAAAAAACCTTGGGCCTTGGCTCATAACTGAGGATGACACAGCACGATTTGAAGGGCCTCATCTGGTTGTGGATACGGTTGCATAAACACCCACTGGTTGCTTCTGTTCAGCGAGGACATGGAGGCCCGTAAAAGGCATGTGTGTGGAGGGGGTGGGGGGTGAGGGCAGCAAAGAGCAGGATTTGCCCAACTGCTGATGGAGGGGCGAGGGGCTGGTTGGTGAAGAACAGTCATTCTGGCCGAGAAGGTGGTTTTGGGGTGTGTGCAGACATGCGCACTCTAACATTATGCACTGTTGGTACAGTCGCTGTGGAGGAAAAGCTTAGGTATTCTGCAAGTTAGAGTCAAATTGTAAAATGAACAGACCGTATGACTGAAGCACATTGTAATTCTATGGAATTGCCTTCAGAAGCGCTTACTTACACTGAGCCAAGAGTAGTTAGCGTTCCTTGCTTTGCTCTTTGTTAATCATGGAAGATCCGTTGGTTAGAATCGACATTATTGGCATCAGACATTAACAAAACTTGGTTTGACCTGCCAGATGGAGCAACTTCCTGCTTGCTTGCCTACTCTTCCTAGTGACTCCAATTTTACCTTTCATCTGGCGGGTGTTTGTGTTAATGGTGTTTCACGTTTTAGGAGCCATTGACCTTCAGGGACGTGGCGGTGGTCTTCACCGAGGAGGAGCTGAGGCTGTTGGACCGCGCCCAGAGGAAGTTGTACCGAGACGTGATGCTGGAGAACTTTAGGAACCTGCTCTCTGTGGGTAAGGGAATGTCTGGGTGATCGACACTTAACCTTGATTGGAGTGTTCTTGTTCCCTGGGGAGAGGGTATTTCTGGTCTTTGTATACAGGTTAAATCCCATTTTTTAAATAGAACTGTTATAAAGTAGTTTCATGTGGCCAATCTCGAATCTTTTCTCTGCCTGTCCTTCAAAGGCTTGAAAGTCATGGAGTTAGGGCTACATTTTCTGATTACTTTTTGCACCTCAAAAATGCGCCTAAGCCTTGTATTTTCAGGGCAACAACCTTTCAAACCTGATAAGATACCGTGCCCTTTGGAAAAAAGGTAGAAAGACTTGGGTAACAGAGAAAATCCAGGAGATGCACACCCAGGCGAGAACCGTGGAGCCTGGAGTCCTGAGCAGGCAGGGAGGGGGTAAGCTTGTCACGTAAGGCCCCTTCCAACCCTCGATCTTCCCTGGGGATACCACATACCGTTGTAGGTGATTGTTCTGTGACCTCATTTCTGCTACTCAGTTCCCACCTTCTCATGATTCCTTCATGCTTTCCTTCATCCTCCACATACCCAGAGTGACAGAGGGGGTCCCTGCACTTGCCTCCCTCTGATAGAAACAGCCGGGCAGTGTAAGATAAGCCAGTTAACTCCTATGTCCTATTTATATCCATTGAGCCCATTTAACTCCTATATCCTAGGCATCCTCAGTTATAAACAGTTTTGTGTTATTTCGGCCCTTGAAGGTAAAAATCACCAATAAAGAATATCAAAAAGCATGGATAGATTTTTTTTTTTTTAACTTAACCTGGACGTACACAGTAAACGTGACAATTTGATGACTCGCAGTCCTGTGACAGGGATATGTTGAATATTTCTATGCCTCCGTGCCTTGTGTCATGTGGATTCCTAACTGACATGCTCCCAGAAGACCAGGACACAGCTGCTGCACTTTGGAGGATTCGGTGCTTCCTTCCTCCCCCGGGTTCATCTCACACATGCCCAGAATTAGAGTCACTCTGGGAGACAGCGCTAAGTGCGGCCCTAAAACCAGACTTCTGTGTTTGACTCCCCACCCTCCCCTTCCACACAGCATGGTGGGGTGACTGCACCAGGTTACTCACCCTCTTTGTGCTGTGGGTCCCTCATCCATAAAGCGAAAATGGTAAGGGTCCCCACCTCAATGTTATTCTGGAGGTAAAAGGAGTTAGTGGGTGTATATCGTCAGCATATAGGGAGCATTTCAATAATGTATATCGTCAGCATATAGGGAGCATTTCAATAATGTTGCATATTATTGTTAACAACAACAGCAGTAAGTGGAGAAGTGAATTTTCTCTGCAGAAATCTGTTGGGAATTTCTTGCTTGGCAAGTAGATGATGAGACGTAGTTTGTTACTAGTAGGATCATATTCACATTTAGCTTCAACGCTTGTTAACGGGAACCTCTTCCTTTTTTTAGACATAAAAGAAGTGCTCTGGTAGTTACGATACACACAGGTGAATTTTGCTCTAGGCTTATTACTGGCCTGAGTCCGAAAGCATGACCTGGCTTGAGATCCCTGAGCCAATCTTGTATTTGTTCTCATCTCTGAATTGTCTCTCACCTCATAGGAGACAAGAATGAAAAGGAAATGGAGTATATTCAAGAAAGAGAATTGAAGTGCCTTTCCTCCAGAGAGCTCTCCTACTGGAAAATCTGGGAACAGGTGACTGGTGAATTAACTGGGAGTCAGGATCATAGAGTAAATCTTCAAGGGAAAAGTTTCCAATTCTCAGAAGACGCTTCTCCCTGCCAAGGGTGGGAAGGAGCACCTGCTCAGGGTTCACACATTGACCATCTGGTGGGCAGTCTACAGAGACCCATCGGCTCAGAAAATCAAGAGTTTCCACCCTGGAAAGCTGTAAGATGGGTATCCGCTCAAGATTCTTGGATGAAAGCCCTTGTGAATGAGCCGTGGAACATTCGCGAAAGGTGTAAAAAACTTGACAGGCCTGATACAATATATAAGCATGAGGGGGACAGTTACGGCTTCAGCTGGATAGCACGTTGTCACAATGACCGCAGATTACCCGAAAGAGAGAGACCCTGTAATTGCGATCAGTGTGGAAAGGACGGCGTTAAAAAGCTGATACCTCATCGCCCTAGCCCCCAGGAGTATGACCGGAGAAGAAATGACTGCGGACACGGCTTCAGGGAAGAGTCACACCTTCCCACTCATCCAAGAGGGCCCTCGAGAGAGAAACCCCATAAAAACGAGGTCGGTCCGGCCTTGAGGCCGACCGCCCACCTCGAGAGACCTCAAAGGCCTCCCTCGGGCGAGAAAGCCTCTGAAAGTCAGGAGTGCGGCCGGGGCCCGAGGCCGAACCCGCGGCGGCCCCGCCGGCCCCGGGCCCCTGCAGGGGACATGCCCTACAGCTGCGACGTGTGCGGGAAGGGCTTCCGGTACCAGTCGATCCTCCTCGTTCACCAGGGCGTGCACACGGGCAAGAAGCCCTACGCGTGCGAGGAGTGTGGGAAGGCGTTCGGCCGCAGCTCAAACCTGCTGGTGCATCAGAGGGTGCACACGGGCGAGAAGCCCTACAAGTGCGCCGAGTGCGGCAAGGGCTTCAGCTACAGCTCGGTGCTGCAGGTGCACCGGCGGCTGCACACGGGCGAGAAGCCGTACGCGTGCGGCGAGTGCGGCAAGGGCTTCTACGCCACGTCGGCGCTGCGCAAGCACCAGCACGCGCACCCCGGGGAGCGGCCCTGCGGCCGGGCGCGCGGCGGCCAGGCCCTCACGTGCGCCTCGCCGCTCGGCCGGCACCCGAAGGCGCACGCGGGCCAGAAGCCCTACCGGTGCGACAAGTGCGACAAGGGCTTCAGCTACAACTCGTACCTGCAGGCGCACCAGCGCGTCCACACGGGGCAGCGGCTCTTCGAGTGCGACGTGTGCGGCAAGAGTTTCAGCTACAGCTCGGGGCTCCTCCGGCACCAGAGGCTGCACACGGGCGAGAAGCCGTACAAGTGCGAGTGCGGGAAGGCCTTCGGCCGCAGCTCGGACCTGCACGTCCACCAGCGGGTGCACACGGGCGAGAAGCCCTACAAGTGCGCCGAGTGCGGCAAGGGCTTCCGGCGCAACTCGGACCTGCACAGTCACCAGCGGGTGCACACGGGCGAGCGGCCCTTCGTGTGCGACGCGTGCGGGAAGGGCTTCATTTACAGCTCCGACCTCCTCATCCACCAGCGGACCCACACGGGCGAGAAGCCCTACAAATGCGCCGAGTGTGGCAAGGGCTTCAGTTACGGCTCGGGGCTCCTCATCCACCAGAGGGTCCACACGGGCGAGAAGCCGTACAAATGCGGAGAGTGCGGCAAGGGCTTCCGGTGCACCTCGAGCCTCTACAAGCACCAGCGGATCCACACGGGCAAGAAGCCCTACACGTGTGAGCAGTGCGGCAAGGGCTTCAGTTACGGCTCCAATCTCCGCACCCACCAGAGGCTGCACACGGGCGAGAAACCCTACACGTGCTTTGAATGCGGCAAGGGCTTCAGATACGGCTCGGGGCTCCTCAGTCACAAGAGGGTGCACACCGGGGAGAAGCCGTACAGATGCGACGTGTGCGGCAAGGGCTACAGTCAGAGCTCACACCTTCAGGGTCATCAGAGGGTGCACACGGGCGAGAAGCCCTACAAATGCGAGGAGTGTGGGAAGGGCTTTGGCCGAAGCTCCTGTCTTCACGTCCACCAGAGGGTGCACACGGGCGAGAAGCCCTACACGTGTGCGGAGTGCGGCAGGGGCTTCAGCTACAGCTCGGGCCTGCGGAACCATCAGCGAGTGCACGGCAGTGAGAAACCTGGCAAGTAGGCGAGCGTTCAGGTGGCACCGCGAACTGTCCACTCCACGCGAGCGCCGGTGCGGGAGGAAGCCTTTGGGAACGCGGTGTGTAGGGTCGGCTGCGGGGGGAGGCTGACCTGGTCACGCGGCCCTTGCTGCAGAGGAAGGAAAGACCCAGAAGTTCGAGAGACGGGAAGAGCACTTGAGTCGCAGGCCTCCTCGTCTCCGAGAGTCTGTCGCGCGGCGGACTGTCCTTCAGGAAGTAGGACGGGGCCTCAGCAAAGATCGTCACTCTCATCAGAGTCGGCCCGGGAGGGAGCTTTTATAAATGATAGGAGCAGGTTGTGGACGTGGATTCCTGGGTGGGGGTGGGGGTGGGTGGAAAATACCTACAGGTGGGACAAATGTAGGAAAGAATGGTCACCTTACTAAAACCAGTATTGTGTGTACCTTTTAGAAGATCAGTTTTACAGAAATCGAAAGATGGTGTGGGGCGCCTGGGTGGCTCAGTTGGTTAAGCGACTGCCTTCAGCTCAGGTCATGATCCCAGGGTCCTGGGATCGAGTCCCACATCGGGCTCCTGGCTCAGCAGGAAGCCTGCTTCTCCCTCTCCCTGCTCTCTCTGTCTCTGTCAAATAAATAAATAAATAAAATCTTAAAAAAAAAAAAAAAAAGAAAGATGGTGTGACTGTGCGTTGAGGCCAGGCGCTTTTAGAAGAGCGGGAACAGTTAGAGGGAGGGCCCCCCCTCTTGGCGGGTGTGGGTGATGCGTCTCCATCATGTTTTTTATGCCACGTGGTGGTGAATGTGTTTTATCTCCTAGAGATAAACTGCTCTCCTAGAGAGGTTGTGCTGAACTGCGGAGCCATTTCATTTTATCAGGTTTGTTCTGTTTTGTTTTGAAGTAGGCTCCATGCCCAGCACGGAGCCCACCGTGGGGCTTAAACTCACGACCCCGAGATCAAGACCTGAGCCGAGATCAAGAGTCGGACGCTCAACCAACTGAGCCACCCAGGCACCCCTCATTTTACCAGGTTTTAAACACAAAAGGCAATTGGCATTGCATTGAATTTATAGGTTAATTTGTTTTATTGCTATCATGAATATAATGCTTCTGCCCCGTTTCATTTCGTAGTGTTTTTGAACAGACAAGGCAACTATTAGAGCATTTTAAAGAATCAGAAATACCATTTTAAGTTGTCAGAATAGCCATGGAAAAAGAGAGTCACCAAAGCCACCATCAGTGGGGATCTGTGGAAACCTGCACCTGTGAATTTATTGGTGGGGGGTGAAGAAAAGTAGCCTTTTGGAAAAGAATTTGTCAGTGTATCAAGTTCAAATTTGTGTAACCTTTGAAGTGGCAATAAGTGTGTAGTAATTGATACTTGGGAGATAGTTGCACATATGGAAAAAGATGTATGCATATGGCTGAGTTTCTTAGCATTTTCTTACCATAGCAAAAAAAAAAAAAATGTTAATACTCCAAGTGTAATAAATTAAGGCACATGTAAATGAGTGAAAACCACTAAAAATATTCAGGTACACCCACATAGACATTGAAGGTTGCCCACAAACCATTTTGTGAACCAGGAAAGTTGGAGAGCCATTTTAGCATGGTCCCGTTGTGTTAATACGTTTTTTGCGTGCATATGTTTATATAGAGAGAAAGACACAAAAATGTGTGAAAGGTTAGTATGATAACTGCTTACCTCTAGTAAGTGGGATGCGGGGTGTGTAATACATCTGTGTACTTGTACGTATTTTACTTTTTAACACAGAGTATATATATCAATTTTGTAACAATAGTAAAGCTATTTTTTAAAAAAAATTAGTCTGGTGGAACAGTGCCTTATGGTCAAAGATCCATGTCACAACCTCTATAATTTTGTTGTTGTTGTTGCTTTTTCTACTGTTTACTTAGCACCTAGTACCAAATATAAGGTATACAAATGAACTGAGAAATTTGTGAATTAGATGCTGCATAATTTTTGTTGGCTTGGTCGGAAATGAGGGTGGTCTGGGTAATTGGGAGGAGCCGGGGTGCTCCACTCTGCACTCTGGCCCTCTGGGACCAGTGAGCCCCCAAACCTGGCTTCCTAGAAGGCAGCGCACCAGGATATGTCCCCTCTAGTCTGATTTCCTTTCCTGGGGCCATGTCTGGGGGGTCAGAAGCAAAGTGTCCATAGCTGAAAAGGTTAGCTTTCTGAAGGGGCTTGGAAAAAGTCTCAAGTGTTTTGTGGAATAGCAACTGCATCATTTTAGTCATGGGGTGGGCTTAACCAAAGAACACATGTAGACACCGTCCCTGCCCCTCAGACCCTCAAGGTTTGTGGTTGATATGTTAAGCTCTCTAAATGGATTTCCAAAGGAGGACCACAAATTTTTTTTTCTGTAGTTTTATTGTATGCATTTTTTAAAAGCTCCAAAATTTTAATTTTTAATTTTTTTTTTTTTTTAGTTTCAGGGGTAGAATTTAATGATTCATCAGTGGCATGTAAAACCCAGTACCCTCCTTAATGCCCATCACCCAGTTACCCCATCCCCCCCCACCTCCCCTCCAGCAACCCTGTTTGTTTCCTATAGTTAAGAATCTCTTAGGGTTTCCCTCCCTCTCTGTTTTTATGAAATCTTGCCATTTGCAATGACGTGGATGGAACTAGAGGGTACTACGCCAAGAGAAATAAGTCCGAGAGAGACAAATACTGTATGATTTCACGAATATGGGGAATTTAAGAAACAAAAGAGATGAACATAGGGGAAGGGAAGGAAAAATAAGATAAAAGCAGGGAGGACCACAGGTTCTTAAATTGGTCTGGGCAGTATCTCCCCAGTGTCCTGGAAGTAGCTGTCACGTGTTGGCTGCAGCTAGTCATCTGAATGTTTGACCAGGGCTTAAAGGATCTGCTTCCAAGATGGCTTTGAGCATCATAGAGCTTTGAACAGGAGGCCTCAGTTCCTCGGTGGATGTTGGAAAAGGTCTGAGTTCCTCACCACGTGGGTTCCTCTACAGGACTACCTGAGGGCCTTCATGCCACGGCGGCTGCCTTCCCTCAGAGCAAGTGGCCAGAGAGGAGAGCGCAAGCAGGAAGCCACAGGGCCTTCTGTGACCCAGTCTCTGAAATGACCATCCCTTCTGCTTTCTTCTCTTCCTTAGGAGTCACTAAGTTTCTGGGGAGGGGCATTAGGTTCCACCTCTTGCAAGGAGTACCAGAGAACTTGTGGATGGATCTTCAAAAAACCACCATACCTACTAACAGCTTGGGAGAATGATTCGGTTCAGTCGACCTTTGTAGATGTGTACTGACCATTCTACCTGCTAGAGGCTGTCCTCGAGATCCCACTGGGTTGCCTAAAGTTTACCCAGGTGCCGATCAGCTGCTGCCATGTCAGTGGCGACAAGGGATACAACAGCATCAAGGGAGTGCTGTAACCACTATGGATTGGTTGGAGCCAGACGTAGAAGTGCAGTGCTTTCTCTGCAAAATCAGCAGGAACAATGAAGTAAGATGTCACCCTCTGTTGTCATTCTCTTGCAGTCTCTGAATGTTACATGGTAGGAAGGTTAATACAAGTTTCAGGGCCTCTGGGGAGTTGTAAAAACACCATCTGCAGGGCAGAGTCAGAAACTGGTAGTCTCTAAAGAATGATGGTGAACAAGTTGGCTCTAGCTGAAGTGGGTTGGTAGGGGCAGTAAGTCTGGTATAGAATATAGAGTTGATTGTGACAGTAATGTTGTATCCTACCAACAGGGTGACGTGATCATTTTAGAAGGTAGAGTCAGAGACTTTAGATACGTTTCCTTTAAAAAAAATTTTTTTTAGAGATTTTATTTATCTGAGAGAGAGAGATAGAGATAGCGAGAGAGCATGAGTGGGGAGGAGAGGGAGAAGCAGGCTCCCTGCTGAGCAGGAAGCCCAACGTGGGGCTCGATCCCAGGACCCTGAGATCATGACCAGAGCCGAAAGCAGACGCTTAACCGACTGAGCCACCCAAGATACCCATTTACAAGTAGATTTTATGGGTCCAGACAAATTGTAACTTCCTCAGAACAGTCCTCAGCCTGAATATAAATATCTCAGGTATAAAACCCAACCTAGTGTTATTCCATCAGGAGATGGAGAATGAAGTACGCCAACTAAGTGAGATAGTCTACTAGCCCACTAGGATGAGGTGGTATGATGGTAGGTCAGAAATTAAATTTGGTTTATTCTCACTTGGGAGATCTCCTGCATCCAGATGTGTCCCTCGGAGCATTGGAAACACCTAAGCCTGTCATTGCCTTGGACCCCAGGGTCACAGTGTAACATTGTATTGTGTAATTTGGCCATCAGGAGCACATGCAGATCATATTCAACCCCTTGAATTTTTACTTCTGACTGACATTTGGTTAATCAGTAGATACTATGTGTCTAAGCACTGGGGATACAACTGTTAAGGTGTTTGGGCCAGAACGCGCAAGCGAGAAAGTAGTAGAAAATGAGGTCAAAAAGGAGAAGCTAAAAGGGAGTAAATGAACTAGGTTGTGGAGAATTGACATATTTATCACAGATATTACTGAGGCATGTTAAAGGAAACCTCTTCATCCAGTAGTTTTAGGATCTCCCCAAATTAAGGGTCACTCCCGCCTCTGTGGCAGATCTTACTAGATTTTTTAAAATCACGATGAAATTAATGTCAAGATATCAAGACAGAGCGAGGCCAAGAGAATTTCGCTGTCCCTGTATGTGCCATGAGTTGCAACGCCAAGCTATGTAACTGGATATCCTGCCCACTGCTTGGAGGTGGGGGTCTGCAATTACCTGTCTAGTCCAGGACTAGAGCTGGCAAAAAGAGAATATGTTCTCACCCGTTTTTGGGTGCTTTTCTTCCAGGCCAGAACTGTGGGTTTCTGGTGAAATCCTTACACAGTTTTCTTACCCAGTGAGGGCACAAAACAGATACTTCCTTTAACAGTAATCTTAAAATGCAAAAAGTAAATGCCACGAGGGGAGACTTCTCAAAGGGAATCTGAAACCTTTCCATGTCTCCGTGATTTGTGGAAATAGGTCTCTTATAAGAGACTCCCTCCCCACCCCCACCCCCATCCCCGACTCGTGCTATTCCCTAATTCAAAACAGAAGGCGCTGGGTGTTAATCCTCTCTGCTTCACCAGAGAAGCGGAAACATGAGAGGACTCTGAACTCTCAAGTGTGGAAGATTTTCCAGAGTCCCCTTCAATAGAAACAAACCGTGAAAAGGGTATTTAAATGAGTTTTTTGTGGGGTGTGTCCGCAGAATAAGAACCTGTAAGGGTTTTCACTAAAATGGGAACAAGTGCTCATTTCCAGGTGGTGGAATATTGGATCTTGCCCCTCCTTTACATCACGGGTGGAGAGTGATTTGTCTTAATTATTGTTAACATTTCACTGTTACTTTATCACCATTATTATTATTAATTTTATTGTTTTAAATAAATGGCAAGAGTGCGGGTGGCCCCACTGGGGCCACGGGTCCCCAGGGAGCCGCCCGGCGCGGCCGCGCTGCGGCGCAGGGCCTTCTGGGGGTTGTAGTCCACAGGCTTCTTGCGCATGCGCTTTGGGCACAGGCGCTCACTGTGGGCGACATTGTCTGCGGCGCTGAGGTGAGTCCGGCCCGGACCGCACCCGCTTCGGCGGCGTCGGGGGAGATGGGGGTGGAGGGTGTGTGTAGCTGTGACCCGGCCCTGTCGACGGTGGGAGGAGTTGGAAGCGGGGACTGGTGGCCAATGGAAGAGCCTCCTCGGCGGGGCGGGCTGTTGAGGGGCTCGCCCAGCATTCCCTGGGAAGAGGTGGGAGAGCTTGAGCTCGGTTTTGGGGGGACTGACTCCGGTAGCGCCGCTGCAGGTTTCGGGATAGGGGCTGTGCATCCCCGCGTTGGGGTTGGTGTCAGTCTTGGAATGTGCATCTCTGGCCCGGGGCGGGTTGGCTCGGGTTTGGGGGAATAAGTGTTTGGGCCAAGCGTCCCTGACTGCGGAGAGGGATTGGCTCAAGCAGTTCATCTCCGAGTATGGGGGACTGCTTGGGCTGTACATTCCTGGCCTTGGCAGGACGGGCAATTCGGGCTCAGCAGCCCTAGACTCTTGGAGTCTTGGATTCTGAACCCTGTGTTTGGGATTTGGCAGCCCTGACTCTGGGGTGGGGGTGGGGGGCGGGGCATCTTTGTTCCCCAAAACTGGGCTCACTTTTGGTGGGTATTGAGCCAAAAGATACAACCAAGCCCAAAAAATAGGAAAAGGAAGATTTTTACTTGCAACAAATAGAGGGGAGCACGGGGGGATATTTTCCAAAGCAGTGTCTCCTGGAATAACAAAACTGGGGACATTTTAAGGTAACGGTGCATACATATTCATGAAGGGGTCTGTGCAATGGGGAATTCAGCCTGGAATTGGGGGGCAAAAGTCATCTTAAGGTGACAGAGCCCAGGTCTGATGGAAGTCATGAGGGCTGGCAAGGGTCAGCTTCATCAATTCTGTGGCTCCGGTTGGTCTGGTATCTGGGTGCTCAAAGGGGTTTAGATCCTGAAAAGAGAACTCAAGAATGTGCTTGCGGTCACTCTTCACGTTTGAATCAGCACTGCGAGTTTTACCATTGATTGATTGTCCCTGATACGATCAGGCTATCTCCTGGCCTGATAGTGGCTGTTTATTCTTACATTCTTTTGTTCCCTTAAAATTATTAACTACTGAGTTCTATTCTGCAATTTCAACGTATCCCAGGAAGTTCTTTGAGGAAGAAAGTGTTTTGGACAAATAGTGCCTGTCAGGCTTAGATCTCAAGATGACTGGGACCTAGAATGACTAAAATAACTTTTCTTATGTCAAGAGGCTATGTCTCATCTTTCTTGGGGGACCCCTAACTCTTTCTGCTTACATCTTGACTTTTCTCCTCTCTCTAGTTAGAAATCTGAATACAGTTTAGAGAGAACTGCCCCAAATTATTAATCCCATCCTCGCCTTGCATGCTAGGAGGCAGGGAATGCAAACTTTGAGGCTTATAACACGCAGAGCAAATGTCAGATTGTTCGATTGCAGTCAACAAATTAGAAATTCGAGCACTGACTCTATATTTGATAAAATTAGAGAATTTATGTTGTTTTAGGTGTAATATTAGCACTTTTAAAACTATTTCATACCTTTTAGAGTGACATAATGAAGTATTTCTGGATTAAGCCATATGATGAATATGGTGTCAGGGATATACTTCCAAATAATATGCAAGGATGTGGGGAGGGGTAGAGGTATAGTTTTTTTTTTTTAATTTTATTTATTCATTTGAGAGAGAGCACGAGAGGGGGGAGGGTCAGAGGGAGAAGCAGACTCCCTGCTGAGCAGGGAGCCCGATGCGGGACTCGATCCCGGAACTCCAGGATCACGACCTGAACTGAAGGCAGTCGCTTAACCAACTGAGCCACCCAGGCGCCCGAGGTATAGTTTAAACAAGAGTGACCATGTGTTGATAATTGGCACCTGGGGGTTCATTGGACCATTCTGTCTACCTCTGCATGGCTTTGAAATTTTTATGATAAAGTATTTTTGAAACAGTTTTCCAGTTAACGAGCTAGGAAGTGTCCTGAGGAAGCATAGAAAGGTTGAATTTACTCTTAGTTGCATATCATATGTGGGGGCCAGATGTTGCAAATTCCCCTTAAGATTTATTTATGTGGGGGGGAAGGGGCAGAAGGAGAGAATCTTCAAGCAGACTCCCCAGTCAGTGAGGAGCCTGACATGGGGCTCGATCCCATGACCCATGAGATCATAACCTGAGCTGAAACCAAGAGTTGGATGCTCAACTGACTGAGCCACCCAGGCACCCCTAGTTTTAGGTTTTTGGACAGGCTTTCTGAGGGTATGACTGCTATGCACATTTGTGTAAGTTGGGTTCTGCACAAGGAGACCACACTGAAACTGGGCCATTCACATAGAATACACACACAGTTTTTCAGTAAGTAGCTGTAAAAGTGCTTTGTTCCTTTGTTCTAACAGAAGCAGTATATTATAATAATTCTCCAACAGGTGGGAGAAAAGCATCTCGAGGAAGGGATGCATTTTTCTAATCAGTCCAAAGGCAAATTGGCATGGACTAGAGACATCCCTGCCTGCAGTCCTGCCACGGCCCTTAGGGCTGAAGTTAGATCTCATAGAGTCCTTTGGCTCAGATACTCACAGATCACAGATACACACCTTGTCATCATCACATGACATTTACTCTCACACACATGGAGGAAATGGTCTTTATCCTTTTCCCCAGATAATTACACATGATTGCTAGGTACATCCAGAAGAGTTCAGATTAGTCTCTCTCGTCAGTCCTGAATCCTCTAGAAATTCTGAGAAAAAGAGCTAGGAATCTGGAAGCAGGATTTTGGGGAGAACTTGGGGCTTATATTTCCGATTGTGTTTGTGGGCAGTTGCAGTTCCAGATTCAACTGCTGCTTTCCCCTTGGGTCCTCTTCCCCGCAAGAGGTTGCTGTGGGCACCTGGTCTCTGACCTGCTGCAGTGACTCAGATCAGAGTGATGATCAGTTCAAGTGAGCGAGAGGAGCATTGTGGGAGAGAGCTCTGTGCGCTTGGGCAGGTGGGGGAAAAACAAGGGTCTTGGAGCATCATGTGCCACATTCTCTCAGTTCCCCACCTCCAGATCCACTTCACCTTTCCGCCCTGCCATCTGCCCTGAGAGCCCGCCACTGCCCTCTGGCCTGGTTGTCCTCGGCCAGTGGGAAGTCACAACAGGAGAGTTTGGAGAGAGAGGGAGAGAAAAGAGTGAGTTGGAGTATCTGGTCCCCCCAATTCTCTCTCTGTAGGCTGGCTGCACTTCTCAACAAAAAGTTACAGTTCCCATCAGGGACCTTTTGCACACTCTGTTCCAGGCCCAGGAATCGCCCTCCTATTACCCCTTCAGGCTCAGATATAGTAATGGCAACTGCCTGTCACTCCCCAGCATAGTGCCTTCTCCCCCATGGCTTCCTTACGCCCAGCCTACACCCCTCTAAGTAGTCTGTTTATTAACTGCCTGCCTCAAATTTGAATGTGCCGTCTGGTTCCTGCCAGGGCCCCAACTTTAAAAAGGCAGGGAGGGCTTGAAACCAGAAATCTGGGAAACCAAACTGCCTCCCACATGTGTGTGGGTGCATGTGTGCACGTGTGTGCGTGTAAATCAAGCTGACCCATTGTTGGCTCTCAGGAGAGAACAGATTTCTGGAAGCAGAGAGCCTGGTGTGCTTGTGTCTTTGCAAGAGCATCTAGTGTATCAGAGCTGATTCTATTTATGTGTTTGTTAATCTCAAACACTGAGTGCTTGATAAACGGCAGGATCTTTACCGGGTACAGCAGATAAAGGATGAAGGCTTGGTTGTGTCTTCGGGATTTATTGGTTTTTTTTGACAAGGTTAGGGAGAAATGTTCCTTGGTAGGTTTTAACGATTATGAAACTATGTGATTGGCCCTGTGCTAAGAGGTTTAGCAAATCTTTGTTGGAGCCCAGAATAAGGGTGATTAAGGCTTTCTACTAAAGGCAGGGAAGGGGAGGGGAAAGAGTGAGGGTTTGCCAGGAGTCATTTCATATTCTATTAACCCAATTCTGTCACCCTGTAAGCTGCTAGAACATGCCATTCACGGGTGGCCAGCAAATGGGTGCCAGTTGGAGAGCTACTTGCTCTATGACCAGATAATTTCAAGAAATTGAGTGGAAACATTTAAAAATTGGTATAGCAGTTTCAGTAATCGTGTGATGATTGATTAATAATTTTTTAATGGGCCTGTAATTTGTATGCCTCTCTATTTCCTTTCTCTAGAAATTTCTTCTAAACTGTATTTTACCAAAATATCAGTCAGTGATAGATCGAAAATAACCGTGAAAAGAATATTTTTTTTTAGTTTTAAGAGAGCATTGTTGGAGAGAACAGAGACCTGGTTTTTGCTTTTTATCTTTTAATTTTTGAGGTTCCCACAGTGCCTAAAGCAGAAATTTTATACACTAAGTTTCTTCTGGAAGGTCAAAGGCAGAGTTTATCAGACAGGAAATAAACACCAGAGTCAAAATAACTTGAGAAGAGCTTAAAATAAAGGGACAATTTCCAAAAATGCAGGCAGGGTGTGGTCATCAAGAAAGGATATTACAGTTTCCCAGATCTGGTCATAGCAGGGTAACTTACTCTGCCTAGGATGGAAGGGCTAAGGGAGGAAGCAGTTTGCAGACCAGGGGAAAGATTTGAGACAAGGGCCACCAACAGGCTCTGTGACCTTCGGTCAGGGACATGAAACAGAGCCAGTCCAAAGCAACCCCCAGGGAAAGAGCTAGGGGAATAAATACTCCGACTTCACTTCTGTCCCTTCCCTGGATCTCCTGCTGACTTTCTCTCTTGGCTGAACTCAACCGGAAGCTGGAGGGCAAGGGGATTCCCTGATAACAGGCAGGATGGAGAAGAGAGTTGAGTGGATGTGGAGTCCTAAGTTCCCATGGCTTTGGTCCACCTGAGGTCCTAGAGAGTTTCTAGTTCAGGAGTCTGTGAGCTTTTCCAGAGCAGAGAGCATGTGCCTTTCATGTCATAGGTATATCATCAATTATTTGCAAGACTCATGGGGCCCCAGAGGATAGAACAAGGGCTGGGGAGAGATCATTTTGGAAGCCAAGAGTTAAGATCTGAGCTAACTGAAAGTTCTTCAGAGCAAGTCTCACATGCGAAAGTGGACTCAGAGGGAGGGCCCCCTGTCATCCTGAGATCCCTGTCCAAGTCGGATTAAGGGGTGCACTTGTCCTGATGAGCACAGGGTGATGTATGGAAGTGTTGAATCACTATATTGTGTACATGAAACCAATATAACACAGTATATTAACTAATTGGAATTAAAATAAAAATTAGGGGCGCCTGGGTGGCTCAGTCGTTAAGCGTCTGCCTTCGGCTCAGCTCATGATCCCAGGGTCCTGGGATCGAGCCCCGCATCGGGCTCCCTGCTCGGTGGGAAGCCTGCTTCTCCCTCTCCCACTCCCCCTGCTTGTGTTCCTGCTCTCGCTATGTCTCTCTCTGTCAAATAAATAAAAATAAAATCTTTAAAAAAATAAAATTAAATTAAAATTAAAAAAAAAAAAAGAAATTCTGAAGCCTCTTTTCCAGAGTAACTAGGATATAGGCGATGCCAATACATTCACAAGTCTGAGAAAAAGAAAAAGTGTGGCAGTTTGGACCCAAAAGCTTAGGGAGTGATACAGGAGTTATATGGGAATCCGGGTGGAGTGGGGGCAGGGGACAAGGCTTGAGGAGGTGGGATGGAGTCTGTTGGGAATAAGAAGAGATATCTCGGGAGAGAAGAATGTGTGAGAAAATTGTACAGATCAGGATAAACCAGGATTCGCTCACGGTTTGTCAAACCCATGCTCTCATGGATTCTTTCTTTGCAGTTCTACTTTCTCAGGATCCTGCTCCTTCCACGAGGAAGACAGTATGACTAAATTCCAGGTAAGTTCAGGTTTCCTTTCTCTCTCTTAAAGGCCATGTCCTTTCAGAGGAGCTACACACCTCTGTTCTCTGAAGGGAGGTCACCCATTTTTGAGGGATGGCTCCGTGTTAGGCACTATGCCTTGCTCGTAACAGCTGTGTGAGATTGGTGGTGTCAGTCCCTTTGCAGAAATGAAGAAACAGGCTCCGAGATGTCCAGATGTCTAGTTCGGTGCTACTCCACATGAGGTTTGCGCACAGGTGCCAGTCCTCGAGCTGCTTGTCACTGAGAGATCAATATAGCAATCAAGAGTAAGAGTTCAGAAACTCTTTTTCAAAAAGATTATTTTAGAGAGAGAGTGGGTGTGGGTGGGGGGAGGGGCAAAAGGAGAGGGAGAGAGAGAAGCAGACTCCCCGCTGAGCATGGAGCCTGACGTGGGGCTGGATCCCACAACCCTGAGATCATGACCTGAGCCGAAATCAAGAGTTGGTCGCTTAACCGACTGAGCCACCCAAGCGCCCTGCATTCAGAAACTCTTATAGAATGTAGTATTGCCACAGCATCTGAGGGCATGGTCGGTATATACATGACCACACTTGGAGTAGCGCTGGGTCCAGTACATGTAAGCGGCAAGATTTGAGTGTGGATGTATCCATCAGGATTCAACCAGTGAAGCAGAAACAGTATGAGTTATATATTGAGATTTGTAAGAGGTTTATTTTATGAGACAGTGGGGGCTGGGCAAATCGGAAGTCCCAGGGCAGGCTGGAACTCTTAGACACAGACTGATGCTGCTGTCTACAGGTATAATTTCTTCTCTTAGGGAAGCCTCAGTTCTGGTCTTGAGGCCCTTCAACTGATTGGATCAGGCCCACCCACATTATTTAAAATAGTCTTCCTCCAAGTCATCTGATTATGGACTTAATCACATCTATAAAATATCTTCACAGCAACACCTAGATTAATGTTTGCTTCCATAATGGGACTGTAGTCTAGCCCAAGTTGATGCATCAAAAAGGCCATCAGAGGGTAGAACAAGGATTTTTTTAAATCATGAAAAATGTTTTAATTATGCAAATACACAAAAAGAGAAAATAGTACTATGAATCTCTGTGTGTAGTACCCATAGTTCAGGTTCAACATTTTGCCACATCTGCTTAATCTATCTCTTTTTCACTTTCCTTTTTTCTTTCCCAAAGAATTTTATTTTATTTTATTTTAAGATTTATTTATTTGAGAGAGAGAGAGGGAAAGAGACAGAGAGAGGCTTAAGCAGATCCCACGCTGAGCCTGGAGTTCGACGCGGGGCTTGACCTCATGACCCCCAGATCACGACCTGAGCTGAAACCAAGAGTCAGATGTCCCAAAGCATTTTAAAAGAAGACCCCGGATAGAATGTTACTTCATTTTATATCGGTTTGGTTCTGAGCTCATTACTTTCTTAGAGTAGCTTGTGTGCAAGCTAAAATAAATGAGCTCCCACTCATTTCCTCTGCCTGGAAACCATCTTGCCTGAGTCCACACTGAGTCCCATTAGGTACATTTTCCATCTTCTACCTTACTGCCAGCAATTGTTTCACCAAATGTTTCACACTTTATCACCCAGGCTACCATTTTTCCAGCCTCTGATAACAGTTTCCCCAAGTGTTGCCTCTTGGTCCCAAAGTCAGTGCCAGAGATATTTATTTGGTAGCAGTTTTGTATTGGTTAGCATGGACGTGTTGGGTGCTGGCAGAGCAAGGAAACAAATGGAAACATGCAGGTTAAGGCCCAGGCTTAGAACTGGAACAAGTCATGTGGCCAAATCCAAAGTCCAGTGGCAAAGAAATACACGCAGGTCCTTGAGTGGAATTGGGGAGCATGAGGGAATTTTGCTAATTGGCAATCTAATTTACCATACACCTCTATATATTTTAGTATGTATTTCTATGGAAAATAAAAAAAAAATGGCTGAGATTATCAGTAATTCTTTGGTATCATCTAATACCCTGGCAATAATCAGTTTTCCCTGGTTATCTCAAAAATGCCTCTTTTTGGTGTCATTCAGTGGGTTCCTCTAGCTACAGTGTTTCCTATAAGTGGGAGCACTGAGTGCTTGAATAAATTTAGGTTCCAGATTTTACAAGAGGACTTCATAGATGGTGCTATGTGCCGAGAAAAAGATTTTAAAATCTTTGATTGTATCTATATTAGTTTATAAATTTGGTTTATTAATATTTTTGGACTGTCCCCATACCTGCATCATATGGCAGTTTCTGCATAGGATCCCAGCAAGGGATCCGCCCAGCTGCACAGGGTGGTGGGAAATGGGTGTTTTGTTTTCCCAGACAGTTGAGGCCAAGAAGGGAGAAGGGGCTTAGGCTGGGTGAGCCTGCATTCCGAACCCCTTCTCCCTAGTGTCTGCCCCACATCGGCTGTCGGGTATCTGTACTTCCTGGCTCACTCGCTCCAACTCCATTTTGTTACCTCCCACCGAGGAAAGCAGTGCTGCTAAGATATACTGGGTGGTTTAGGAACAGCTGAAACTTATTTTCACAGCTCCGGAGATTAGGAAGTCCAAGATCAAGGATCCGGCAGATTTGGTGTTTGGTGAGAGCCTGCTTTCTGATTTATAGGTGGTCATCTTCTTGCTGTGTCCTCACATGGCAGAAGGGGTGAGCTCTCTGGGAAATCTTTTATGAGGGCCCTAATCCCATTCCTGAGGCTCCACTCTTATGACCTAATTACCTCCTAAAGGCCCCATCTTTTAATACTATCACCTTGAGGGTTAAGATTTCAACATATGAACTTTGAGGGGGACACAAACATGCAGTTCATAATGCCCCCGCTAGCTTTTGTTTTCAATAATTGTCAGGTTTGGGTGATTGAATAATAGCTAGTAATAAATTCTTTGTGAAATATGTTGTAACTACTCACAACTTTGGTTGGCAGCATTTTCGAGGTACAGAGGCTAGTGAGAGGACATATGTATGACTATGTAACTGGGCAGGGTGATAAGTGCAGTGATAGCATTTTATTTAAAAATTTACTTTTTGGTTGGGGCTGGCTATTAATACTAGATTATTTTTCCCCTCAATTTTTCTTTAAAGATTCTATTTATTTATTTGTCAGAGAGACAGAACACACGCAGGAGGAGCAGCAGGCAGAGCGAGAAGAAGACTCCCCACTGAGCAAGGAGCCTGATATGGGACTCGATCCTGGGATCCTGGGATCACGACCTGAGCCGAAGGCAGTCACTTAACCAATGGAGCCACCCAGGCACCCTCCCCTCAGTTTTTTATTTTGAAAATTTTTAATTTATGGAAAAATGGAAAGAGCAGTATAATGTTTAGTCTTCAACTAGATTCACAAGTTGTTAACAATTACACACATATACATAATACACATACACACACAATATCTATATTTCATTTTGCTAACCCAGTTGAGAATAAATTACAGTCATCATTATTCATCCCTAAATACTTCAGTATGTATCTGCTAAGAATAAGGGTGTTTTCCTACATTTCCACATTACTGTCATCACTCAAGAAATTTATATTTTTATTCAAGTAAAATTAACATACAGTGTTATATTAGTTTCAGGTGTTCAATGTAATGATTCAACAATTCCATACTTTTCTCGGTGCTCATCATGATAAGTGTACTCTTAATCCCCTCCATCTGTTTTCCTCACATCCCCACCCACCTCCCCTCTGGCAACCACCAGTTTGTTCTCTGTATTTAAGAATTTCATTTGTCTCGGGCACCTGGGTGGCTCAGTTGGTTGGGCGACTGCCTTCGGCTCAGGTCGTGATCCTGGAGTCCTGGGATCGAGTCCCGCATCGGGCTCCCTGCTCGGCAGGGAGCCTGCTTCTCCCTCTGACCCTCCCCCCTCTCATGTGCTCTCTGTCTCTCTCATTCTCTCTGTCTCAAATAAATAAATAAAATCTAAAAAAAAAAAAAAAAGAATCTCATTTGTCTCTTTTTTTTCCCTTTAATCATTTGGTTTTATTCTTAAATTCCACATGTGAGTGAAAACAATATGGTATTTGTCTTTCTCTGAGTGACTTATTTCAGTTAACATTATACCCTCTAGGTCCATCCATGTGGTTGCAGATGGCAGGGTTTCATTCCTTTTTATGACTGAGTAATATTCCATTGTATATGTATACCACATCTTCTTTATCCATTCGTCTATATCGATGGGCACTTGTGTTGCTTCCATATCTTGGCTATTGTAAACAATGTTGCAGTGAACATAGGGGTGCATATATCTTTCTGAATTAGTGTTTTCATTTCCTTTGGGTAAATACCATGCATAAAAATAAACTCAAAATGGATTAAGGAGCTAAATGTGAGACCTGAAACCCATAAATTCCTAGAAGAAAACATAGGCAGTTATTTCTTTGACATTAGTGGTAGAAACATTTTTCTGGAAATGTCTCTTCTGGGAAGGAAAACAAAAGCAACATTAAACTCTTGGGACTACACCAAAATAAAAAGCTTTTGCACAGAGAAGGAAACCAGCAACAAAACAAAGACAGTTTACTAGATGGGAGAAGATATTTGCAAATGCTATCACTGATAAGGGGTTAATATCCAAAATATATAAAGAACTTACACAACTCAACACCAAAAAATCCCAAATAATCCAATTTAAAAATGAGCAGAGTACACCAATAGACATTTTTCCAAAGAAGACATACAGATGGCCAACAAACACATGAAAAGATGCTCAACATCACTCATCATCAGGAAAATGCAAATCAAAACCACAACGATGGAGTGCATAGGTGGCTCAGTTGGTTAAGCAACTGCCTTCGACTCAGGTCATGATCCTAGGGTCGTGGAATGGAGCCCTGGGTCAGGCTCCCTGCTCAGCAGGGAGTCTGCTTTTTCTCCTTCCCCTCTGCCCTTCTGTCCTTTCCCTCACTTGTGCTCTCTCTCTCATTCTCTCTCTCTCTCCCCCAAGTAAATAAAATCTTAAAAAAAAAAAAAACCCACAAGGAGATATCATCTTATACCTGTCAGAATGGCTAAAATAAAAAAACACAAGAAATAACAAGTGTTGGCCAGGATGCGGAGAAAAAAAGAACCCTTGTGCACTGGTGGTGGGAGTGAAAATTGGTGCAGCTACTATGGAAAACAGTATGGAGGTTCCTCAGAAAATTAAAAATAGAACTACCATATGAGCCAGTAATTCCACTACTGACTCTACTGTTTTTTTTAAAAAAATACTTAATTGATACCCAAATGCTCTCACATGTTCCAATAATTTCCTTTTTCCTTTTTTTTTTTTAAATCTGGCAACCAATGCTTTTAGTTGCCTTGTCTGCTTAGTCCAATAGAAATAGATTAATATGCCATGACAGAGAAAATATCAAGTCTTGATGTATGAAAAGGAATGAACACCCAGACACTACTAGGCCAGTGTATCAGCACAACCTTTTTGGAGGATAATTTGGACAATATCAGTCAAAATGTAAAGTTGCAACCCCAAGTAATTCAGTAGTCTCTGGTCTAGGAATTTATTTTATGGAAATGGTCTTATAAGCACTCAAAGACAGATGTTCATGGATGTTTACTGCAACATTGTGCGACTCTGGACAGTTAATGGGGACACAGGCAATGCGGACAAAAGAAGAGAAACTTGGCCTACCCAAAACTTTGAATTTCTTCTATGTTTCTCATTTCTTTTGTGCTAGTAAGGGTCTGTTCAGGACACAAAAAGGACGCTGGCTGTTTGAACAGGAAGAATTTAATAGAATTGTTGACTAGGTTTGGAGTTGTGAGCCAGGTAACTGAGGGGTAAAGAGAGAACTCTGCAGTATCATGGAAGTACCAACTATGGGAAGTAACTAACAACCTGGCTGAGGGAACCAAAGGGTGAGATTAAATTATGGGAACTTGGAAACTTAGAAGAGGGGCCTTGTGGAGCTGAAATGCAGAACTGTGAAGAGGGGGGAGTGCTGGCCGGCTGGTGTCTCTGAGCTCAGTGAAGAAGCCTAGGGGTCAGGGACCCAGACTTCAGATATCGCTAGGGAATGGGACTGCTGCTACCAGCGGAACATAGCCTGGCAGAGGTGATACCAGAACAGGAGGCAGACAGGCCAGGAACAAGTTAAGTCCCTTCTTTCTCCCCCAACCTTGTAGAATCCTTCCTGTGCCCCCTAGTGGCAGAGCCTCACACAGAGCCAGTTCTCGGATTCAAAGTGCGATCTGCAGAGCCATGGTTCCAGCATTACAAAGTGTGGTTTAAAGTGGAAGGCTTGGAGCAGAAAGACAGCAACCTAATGACCAGCAAAGCTTCCAGCTGTGCTCTTCTGCCAGTGGTCATCCGTGGATGATCCATGAGGCATGTGCTTGATGTTTCAGGAAGCTGTGACCTTCAAGGACGTGGCGGTGGTCTTCACGGAGGAAGAGCTAGCTCTACTGGACAAGGCCCAGATAAACCTGTACCAGGATGTGATGCTGGAGAACTTCAGGAACCTTGTCTCAGTGGGTGAGGACAACAAGCCTCTGTCCTGTTTCCTCAAATAATCAGTTTCAAGCCAAATAGAATATTCCAGTTGGAGCACAAAGAGAAACTTTGGCCACTGGTGAGAATACCTGAGAGACACACATGCCAAGGAGACCCCTGAAGTTAGTGAGTTTTAACAGATTGACGTGAGTGAATGGCCTCCTGTGAAGTGTTGGTGAGGAAACCCCTCACATCTTACACCCACTGGCCCATGGGCCTCCAATACAGTTAGTGAGACCACCCTGGCCTCCTCTCATTCTAGGCCTTCACCTGCTCTCATGTTTCCCAAAGCGAGGTTGATAAAGTTCACACACTACCATGGGCCTTGGTCCCTTGGTTGCTTCTGGAGAAAAACCAGTGTTTTGGGCAAACTATTGTTAAAGGAACTAAACCAGGATCTGGTGTACAGTGAGTGTGGTATAAATGTCAGCTTATTTGCTTTCTTACTGATAAATATCTAGTTTTAATTTCTCAGAGGCTCACATACAGATATGCGTTACCTTGGTTTAGTCTATGAGATAGTTGCTATTCCTTCTTTTACAAAGGAAACAACTGAGGCACAGAGTAGTTAAGTAACTTGCCCATGGTCACACAGCTTATAAGAAATATGATGTGAACTCTCCTTATCTGGCTGTACACCCTGTGTTCTGTTTTGTTTTTTGTTTTTTTAGGGAGAGAGAACGCGTGCATGCGTGCACATGTGAGCGGAGGGGGCGGGGGAGCAGAGAGAGAGGGAGAGAACCTTAAGCAGTCTCCATGGCTCAGCATGGAGCCCAATGCGGAGCTCGATCTCACAACCCTGAGATCATGACCTGAACCAAAATCAAGAGTCAGACACTTAGCCAACTGAGCCACCCAGGCACCCCAAGACCCTTTAATAACCATGTGAAACCAAGTACCACTATGTCTATAGATTATAGACATATAGCTAGTCTGCAGGATTCAACACTGTCAGTGAGTCAGTTTCAGAATTTCCATTCCGAAATCAAGTTACTCTATCATAATCAGCAGTTTTTAAAAAGCAAGATAGATGAATGGACCAGAACACAAAAGAATTTATCAGAGTACATTGCACCTAGTAAGGTAAGTATCAGCTTGTAAAACCTCTATTTAACAGTCAGTGTCTATTTGTGCATACTGGGTCACAGTGCAAATGCTTTTCTTACTATGGATACAGTTGAAACAACTGGAAAACTGCTCCTTTAGGCCTCTTGTGGGTAGCTCTAAGTCCCCCTTCCTCTGACACCACCTCACACACTGACGTCCCTCTCAATAAAATGACTCAGAAACTACCTTGAACCAGAAGCCGTGTCCAGATGGTCTTGACCATAGTGTTCATGGCATTTGAAGCCCATTTTAGGGTGCCAAGGGTGTGACCATCCTCTTCTACCTCATCTCCTTATGTTTTATGACTCTTTGGTACAATCTTGCTTCTGTGGGGCCAGGCCATTGACAGTTCCACATTGCTCATTCTCATTGTCATGGCTATTTGAAATTCTGCAATTAATTAAATAGGAATGTTAGGGAAATGGATTACAGGATCTTAGGGCATGCGACTCTTGATCTCAGGGTCGTGAGCTCAAGCCCCACATTGGGAGTAGAGATTACTTATTAAAAAGAAAAAAGAAAAAAAATCACTGCATGGATTATAGGATCTTGGTGGACTTTATCTCTTCGTGGAATCCAGAGAACCTCAGAGAAAAGGATGTCTCTTTAAGCCTGCCTCAAAGGTGTACATGTACCTCCCCCACCAACCCCAGGACCATATTTCACAATATTATCCCTATATCAGTCCCCACTGCTGTTTTAAGTTGATCACATACAGTTGGGCAGGCTGTAGAGAAACATACATGATAATCCTACCTCAAGTGACAGTAATGTGAAGGAAGGGACATTAGCAAGAGACAAGATTTGTTGCTTGTTTCTGCAACTTTATATGGTATCTTGGAAGGTCTTTGTGATCCTTTGTGTCTGTCACCATGTCCAGCACTCCCATTATTGTGTTGTACACACCATAAATCTTATGGGAATCTTCTCCATACTTTTTTTTATGCTTTGAGAGAGAGTGTGTGAGTGGGAGGAGGGGCAGAGGGAGAACAAGAGGGAGAATCCCAACCAGGTTTCATACTCAGCATGGAGCCCCATGTGAGGTCGATCTCACGCCCCTGAGATCATGACCTGAGCCAAAATCAAGAGTTGGATGCTTAACCGACTGAGCCAGCCAAGCACCCCTTCTCCATTCCTTTTGTAGCAAAATGATTAAAGGGTTTTATCAGCTGCTCTTATAGGAGGGAGGTGAATCTTTCTTTATAAATTGTTCCCAGGATTTCTTTTGATTTCTCTGCAACATCTGATTTTTAATTGGCAGCTCATAGATTAGAAGTACTGTGATTCTGACTGTTTCCATATCAATAGGAACCAGTGACAGCTTTCCACCCCATCCTACTTCATTTCTCAAAACCTCTGGAGGGATGACTTACTTGTTCTCTTAGCCAAATTCTCTTTCTCCTCATAGGAGACAGGATTAAAAACAACATTTCACATCTTCAGGGAAAAGGGTTGAGTTATCTCTCTCAAGAAGTGCTCTACTGCTGGCAGATTTGGAAACAAAGGATCAGTGAATTAACTGTGAGTCAGGAGTATGTCATGAATCTTCAAGGAAATTATCCCCAGCATTTAGAAGGAGATGTTTCTCTCTGTGAAGAGTGGGCAGGAGTGTCTCTTCAGATTTCTGAAAATGAAAACTATGTAATAAATGCCATTAATTTAGAAAATCAAGATGGCACAGAAGGGAAAGGCCTGACACGAGTCTTTACCCCAGAATCTTGGAAGGGAGCCAACATGATGACTGAGCCCCAGAATTCTCAAGGACAATATGAGAGAATTCATGTGGAAGAGAAACTGTATGGATGTGCTCAGTGTGATGACATCAGTCAGACATCATGTGATCATGGTGATTCCCAAGAATGTAAAGAAGAGGAACCTTGTAGATACACTGACTGTGGGAAACACTTGGCTATGAAATCAACAGCCAAACAACATAACGTGGCTCCTGTGGTACCACAACCTGTCAAATGTAATAACTATGGTGTGGGCTTCATAGATGGTGCAGACCCTCCTGTTCATCACAGTGCTCACATAGAAAAGTCTTGTAGATGTGACCAGTGTGGAAAGGACTTTAGTCAGAGCTCAGATCTTATTGTTCACTATAAAGCTCATTCAGATGACAAAGCTTATGAATATCAAGAGTGGGCAGAGGGCTGCAAGCAGAGCCCAGACCTTCCCAGATATCAAAAGGTCCCCTTGGGAGACAAACCCTATAAATGTCTCGAATGTGGCAAGGTCTTCAGGCGCAACTCCTCTCTTCACAACCATCACCGGGTCCACACAGGGGAGATGCCCTATAGATGTGATGTGTGTGGGAAAGGGTTCGGATTTAGGTCACTTCTTTGTATTCATCAGGGAGTCCACACAGGGAAAAAGCCCTATAAATGTGAGGAGTGTGGGAAGGGCTTTGATCAGAGCTCCAATCTTCTTGTCCACCAGAGAGTCCACACTGGAGAGAAGCCCTACAAATGCAGTGAGTGTGGCAAATGCTTCAGTTCAAGCTCTGTTCTTCAAGTCCACCGGAGGCTGCACACAGGGGAGAAGCCTTACAGGTGCGGTGAGTGTGGAAAGGGCTTCAGCCAGAGCACACACCTCCACATTCACCAGAGAGTCCACACAGGGGAGAAGCCCTATAAATGCAACGTGTGTGGAAAGGCTTTTGCATACAGTTCAGTTCTTCACACTCATCAGAGGGTTCACACGGGAGAAAAGCCTTACAAATGTGAAGTGTGCGGTAAAGGCTTCAGTTATAGTTCATATTTTCACTTACATCAAAGAGACCACACCAGACAGAAACCATATAAATGTGATGAGTGTGGTAAGGGCTTCAGTCGGAATTCAGATCTTCATGTGCACCTCAGAGTCCACACAGGAGAGAAGCCCTATAAGTGTAAAGAATGTGGGAAGGGCTTCAGTCGTAACTCATATCTTCTCGCTCACCAGAGAACACATGCAGACGAGGTGCAATATACATGTAGTGAGCCTGGCAATGGCTTTAGTTATAGCTCAGACCTTCTTACTCATCAAGGACTACAGAAGAGGACAGAAACGTACTCAATGTAATTCTGAAAGGGGCCAATCAGGAAAGCAAGCAAGTCTATGTATTCCAGGTGATAGAGGCTTACTCAGTCATTGGGAGGGCTGGGGCAGCAAAGGACAAGGACGCTGCCACCCATCATGTCATCCTGCAGCTCTGAAGCAAGGGTTCTTAAGAGCATTCCAGGGACCTACTGTGGATCTCAAGAACTTCTTCAAAACTCCCATCAACTGTCATATGCTGCTGTGGCAAAGTAGTGATAATTGACAGATGGACGGTTTGTGGCAATGACAATAATTGGAGATCAAATTTCCGTGAATGGATCTGCCCAGGAAGGAAATTATAATTGAGATGGGTACAAGTGAGGACTTAAGGCCAGTCAAAATCTGTAGATTTTTTAAAGAGAGTACCCACTAGAAAGATATTCAAAAGAGTGCTCAGAAATGAAACCCATGTTATTAGTGTGGTAAGAATGTTAGTCCATTCTCAGGTTTTCAAATCCATTAGATTTTCTACACAGGGAGAAGCTCTATAAAAGTGATATTTTACGGGCATGGCTGTGTGTTTATCTCGGTGGTTCTATTTCTCGGATCCCATAGAGACTCCCATTTCCCAGAAACCCTTGCAGTTAAGAGCTGGTCCATGTGATAGAGTGCCAAGCAACAGAGTATGAGCAAAAGTAATATAAGCTACTTCCAGACCTGGCCCTTAGAAACATCTTGTGATGTCCTCTGGCCATCTTTCCTGTCATGGTGACCTTGGAGGCTGGATTGATAAAAGGTGGCTATCTGACCTGTGCTGGACGTTGTTTTTCTTGAGTAAGAAATAAACATTTATTGTGTTATACTACTGATATTTTGGCAGTTTATTTGTTGCTAGTATTGCCCAGGCTATGCCAACTATGACAGAGGGATTTAACAGCAACATATTTCACGGTCATTGGAGTTCACAGAAGAAAGCAACTTTATAATTGAGTTCAAAACTTGTAAGTCGTTAAGGCTATATGTGGCAGTGCAGCTGTCTAAAATGGTGTGGCTAGGACTTCTTCAGTGAGAATCTTCATTCATTGGTCTGTGCATAAAAAAGAAATGTTCCAGATAATGCACAGGTGGTAGAACTGTAGCAAAAGTGCAATCTGTAGACATAAATCCCGTGCAATAGAAAACTCTGTAAGGTGTAATAATGGGAAAAGTTTGTCAATAAGAAATTAACTAGACTAGATGTCCTGCAGGTAGTCTTAATAAAGTGAATTAAGTAAAACTAATATTTAATGAAGTGGCTAACAACTTACAGAAGATCAAGAGTGTTCATCGTCAGAAGCTGGCAGCACCACTTCTCAACAATCTTTAATAAAAATGGGGTTTTATTTTTTTTATTTTTTAAAAGATTTTATTTATTTGAGAGAGAGAGAGAGAGAACACATGAGAGGGGGAAGGGTCAGATGGAGAAGGAGACTCCACACTAAGCAGGGAGCCCAGTGCGGGACTCGATCCTGGGACTCCAGGATCATGGCCTGAGCCGAAGGCAGTCGCCCACCCAACTGAACCACCCAGGCACCCCTATAAAAATGGGGTTTGAGAAGGTGCTCATTTTGTCAAGTTCCTTCCATAATTGTGATTTAATTTGGGATTATAGATGGTTTTGGGAGGAGGAGATATATCCACAGTATCTTTTTTCATCTTCACAAATAATGTCTTTTGTTGGTATCTTAGTTGACCTATAGGTTTCTTCATTTGGATCATCTTTTCTTCCTAGTTTTTCTTACATTATGATTTCCTATGAGTTATGGTTTATATATGGAACAGCCATTCAAAATCAAATAAAACCATCCCTAAAATGTTGCTTTCTTACTGATCCAGGTGAGCAACAGTGAAACATTAATAAAACCCAGTGTCAGTAAGGGAATGGAAAAACCAGCGGTTGGTGGGAAAAAAATACAGGTGCAACATTTCTGGAGAGGAATTTGTCTATATGTATCAAAGCGTATAAAGTGCATTATCTTTGAATTAATAATTCCACTCCTCAGAATTTATCTTTACAGTATAATTGCACAAGTGGGGAAAGATGGGTTTCAGAAGGGAATATATTCCAAGAATATTTACAATAATAAAAGTTGTAAACAACCTGAAGATACGTAAAAGATTGAATAAATTATGGTACTTACAAAAAATGAAACAAAATATCACCATTAAAAATGATGTAAAAATTTCCACATACAGTTTGGAGAAAAAAATCACGTTGTAAAAGATCATTACGGATGACCCCTGACTTGATACCCAAGTTTTACAGCACAGAGTAGTACTGGGAGTGGTCCCCTCCACCACTCTACGCTTCACTTTTCAGTGTTGTTTCAAGGGTTGTTTGGACTGTTTAATCCAAGTGAGGATATGCATAATGCAGGAAATGCTTTCCCAAAATTATTTTCCTTTCTCTATATTCAGATGCTTGTGATAACAATTTTGTCACTAGACATTCACCAATCCTTAATATGATGTTTTTCCCTAATGGGTTGTGAGTAGAGCTCATGGTGGAGAGGGTAGGTTGTTTGGAGAAAGCAAGTCCTGGTGGAAGATTGTGAGGTTTTGCTTTAGAAAGTTGCTGCCAGAGATGGAAGGCAATGGGCTTGACCTATCACCAGGTGGCTGCTGTAATATAGTTCCTTGCATGGGCAATTACTGTAAATGGACTGTGGGAAAGCCAGCTGTCCTCTTACTACGTGGCCTTCCTTTGTGTTTCTGTGCTGATTATTCCATGTTTTACAATCCTTGGCTTACTGACCCTCATCTTGTATGTCTTCCTATGTAACCCAACTTTTACAGACCAGTAGCTAGGACTTTGGAAGTGGCAATGATTGCAGTTCAGTCTAGGGGCAAGTTACTGCCTTTAAGTTCCAAATTCACCCTTTGGTACATACTCTATAATAATGAAAGACATTTCTTTGAGCATTTCTCCTTTGCAGTAAACACAATGTTAAGCTTTCTCAGCAGAGGGTGTTTGAGGGAGATTGCAGGAGGGAGGGATCTCCTGATGTCTGTAGCAGCTGCATGACTGGTCAGCAGTGTGGAAGTGAGGACATCTGGTCCTACTCTGCACTAGCCAAACATCCAGAATGCACAGTCCCTTGATGATCCTGCAGCTCTAGCCTGTTGATCACATTCCCATGGACCTCTGGATGTGGACCCTGCACATTCTAGGACTTCTACCCACAGGCACACCCATTCCCTTTGCACATCCGTACCTGGCCACTGACTGTGGCTCAACTGTTCCCCAAATGGATGACATCTGCACCCTTCCTCATTCTGCATGCCCATGCATCCCAACACCCATTACAACTTGCCTACAAACCACCCACACCCTAGAATGTTGCTTCCCACTTGACCAGCAACCAGGGACCACCTCTGACTCAGGCAAAACAGAAAACTTCTTTGCCATCCAGTAGGCTACGGCTGTATTTTCTTCATAAAGTCTGATGTTTGTCCAAGTTTGTCTTTCCTTGGATACTCTCAGTATTGTACCACATAGGGTTTTAAAATGTTGTACAATTACTTTTTTTAAAGTTTAATAATTTGTATATTAAATTTCCATTTTAATCACTGTGTGGTTTCTGTCTCCTTATTGGACCCAGACTGATCAGGTGGCAACTGTAATTGCTGTTTCAATGGGAGTCTTAAGGTCAAAGAGTACAGTGAGATTCAGGTAATTCAACAGTGGTGAAGGAGAAAATACAAGAAATATACTCTGTCAGTCTTGATAGTTGCAGACATAAAAAGGGCTTGGAAGACTGGCCTCAACATCTATAGGCAAACTGGAAGGCATGATAAGAAGCCTGGTGTGGGACATCTTGGTGAACAGGTTTCTTACACCTGATTTGGACAGAGCTATTCTAGGGAATAAAGTTGTATCTTTTTTTTTTTTAAAAGATTTTATTTATTTATTTGACAGAGAGAGACACAGCAAGAGAGGGAATACAAGCAGTGGGAGTGGGAGAGGGAGAAGCAGGCTTCCTGCCGAGCAGGGAGCCCGATGCAGGGCTCGATCCCAGGACCTGGAATCATGACCTGAGCCGAAGGCAGACGCTTAACGACTGAGCCACCCAGTCACCCCAATAAAGTTGTATCTTAATAAGATTATCTACTATCAATAAGATAATATCAATAAGATAATATGAATGTGGTAAAAGGGTAAGTCAGGGGTGAAATCCACAGTAATCATGGTTTGGTATTTACCAAAGAAAGAGACTTCTGGGGTCCAGAGTTGGTGCAACTTTTCCTCAGGACAGAGATCAACCTTCGGCCTTGGCGTAGGTGCCACAAACAATATTCCTGTTTGGCCAGGAGAAGCCCTTGCATGTCACATTTAGCTCTTGCTCTCAGCTTTCTTGAGGTATAATTGATACACAAAAACTGCAGATATTTAATGTATACAATTTTTTTTTAAAGATTTTATTTATTTATTTGACAGAGAGAGCGAGAGAGGGAACACAAGCAGGGGGAATGGGAGAGGGAGAAGCAGGCTTCCCGCTGAGCAGGGAGCCCGATGTGGGGCTCGATCCCAGGAGCCTGGGATCATGACCTGAGCCGAAGGCAGACGCTTAACGACTGAGCCACCCAGGCGCCCTAATGTATACAATTTAATGAGTTTAGACATGTGCATACACCTGTAAAACCATCACAACAATCAAGGTAATAGACATATCTATCACCTCCAAAAGTTTTCTTCTGTCTCTTTTTTTTATTATGATTTTTTTTTTTTTTTTGGTGCTAACATGAGATCTACCCTCTCAGCAAACTTTTGACTATATAATATTGTATTGTTGATTTTAGGCACTATGCTGTACAGCAGACCTCTAGAACTAATTTACCTTGCATAACTGAAACTTTACACCAGTTGAACAACTCCCCATTTCCCCCTCCCCCTGGCTCCTGGTAATCACCATTCTATTCTCTGCTCCTATGAATTTGACTAATTAGGTACCTCATTTAAGTAGAATCATGCCATTTCTGTCCTGTGACTGGCTTATTTCACTTAGCATAAAGTCCTCAACATGCTAAAGAATGAAATTGGACCCCTATCTTACAACACTCACAAAAATAAATTCAAATAGATTAAAGACTTAAATATAAAACCTGAAACCATAAAACTCCTAGAAGAAAACATAGGGGAAAACTTCTTTACATTGGCCTTGGCAGTGATTTCTTGGATATGACAACAAAAGTACAATTGACAAAAGTGAAAGTAGAAAAGTGCGATGACAACAAACTAAAAGCTTCCACACAGCAAAGGAAACAATCAAAAGAATGAGAAGGCAATCTGTGGAATGGGAGAAAATCTATGGAAAGCATATATCTGATAAGGGGGTAATGTATAAAATATAAAAACTCATGAAATCCAAAGGCAAAAACCAACACAACAACCTGATTTTAAAATGGGCACAGGTCTTGAATAGACACTTCCCAAAGAAGATGTACAAATGTCCAACAGGTTTATGAGAAGATGCTCAACATCCCTGATCACTGAAATGCAAATCAAAACCACAATAAGATATCAATTCACACCAGTAGGATGGCTATTATTAAAAACAACAACAACAACCCAAGAGATAACAAGTGTTGAGGATGTGGAGAATTGGAACTCTTCTACACTGTTTGTGGGAATTAAAATGGTACAGCCTATATTGAAAACAGCAGTGGAGATTCCTCCCCAAATTAAAAATGTAACTATAATATAATCCCATTTATGGAAATGTACCCCAAAGAACTGAAAGGCTGAGATATCTGCATTCTCATGTTCGTTGCAGCACTATTCCCAAGAGCCGTGTTAAGAAACAACCCAAATGTCCATCGACAGATACGTGGATAAAGAAAATATGGTATATACACACAATGGAATATTATTCAGCCTTAAAAAGAAGGAGATCCTGCCATTTTTTACATTTAGCTTTGTAAATAAAATTCTCGAAGAGAGTGACATCAGCAACATGGTAGAATAGGAGTTTTCTACAATCATCTCCTCACCCCATAGAACATTGATTTTGACACCACGCATGAACAAGTCTTTTCTGGAAGTCCAGGAGTCTAACAGTTCCAGCACACCTTTGAAGCAAAAATAGACCCATTGAAGAGGGTAATAACAGTTTCACTTTACCCCACAACACTCCTTCCCCAAGGTGGCACAGCCTAGTGGCAAGAGAAACTCTCTTGATTTCTTCCATGGGGGAAAGTGGGAGTGTGTGAGTGAGTACCTCTCTCACCCAGCTGTGTGGGATGCTGCCCAAAAAGCCCACTTCTTTCTCTCCTCACCCACAACATTTAGGTTATTTGGACTATTGAGAGAGCCTGGGAGCACAGAAAGCAGTGTTAAGAACTCATCAAAGGGATGCTACCAACCACTCTGCTGTTCATCCCACTAGCCCCTTTGCAGACCACATCTGGAAGCCTGCCTATAAGCTGCTGGGAACACCCCATCTGTGGACCCCCTTTCCAACTGGCTCACAGACATTCCCCCCCACACACAATGCTCTGCACACCTCACTCTGCCCCGAACATGGCTGGCTGCCAGTACGTGCTCCCCTGGATGGTGAGTGTGAGCCTTTGCAGATGGCCAGTGAGCAGCTGCAGAAAGCCATCCCAACCCTGTGAGATTGGGAGAAAACTCACAAATTTGAGAACTTCAGAGCACTGCCCTAGGGAAAACAAATGGGAAGCTCTCAGCATTCGACCTGGCTTTGAGGGATCAAGAGAAGGCATACATCTTAAGAACTTTCCCCAAGAGGGAAGAAAAGGTATGGAATGGGCACATCCATAGAACAGGTCTAAGAAAGCCTCAAAATCCTTGGCCAAACTGACTGGTGAAGGTATTTCTCTCCTGAAGCCAGCCAGTAAAGACTGGAGGAGGTGTCTTCATTAAATGCAAAACCAGCAATGCAAGACTCCAAAGAACACAAAAAATCAAGGAAATAGGATACCACCAAAGAAACAATAACTTTCCAGTAACAAATCCCATAGAAAGGTGGTCTCAGAATTGCCTGACAATTCAAAATAATTTTTTAAAGAAAGCTCAACAAGCTACCAGAGAAAACAGACAACTCAATTAAATCAGGAAACCAATGCATGAACTGGGATTTCAGCAGAGAAATAGATTTTTTTTTTTTTAAAAAAGAGTTGAACACATTCTAGAGTTGAAGAATAACAATGAATGAAATGGAAAAAAAACACAATAGAGAGTGGCAAAATGAACTTGATCAAGCAGAGCAGAGAATCTGTGAACTTGAAGACAAGTTATTTGAAATTATCCAGAGGAGAAAAATAACATATGCTCTCACTTATATGTGGAACCTAAAACAAAAAAACCAAACTCATAGAAACAAAAGATTTGTTTCCAGAGACAGGGGATGAGGAATGGTTGAAAAGGGTGAGTAGTCAAAAAGTAAAACTTCAAGTTATATATTAAGTTCTGCAGTTGTAATGTACAGCATGGTGACCATAGTTAATAATAAGGATCATATATTTGAAAGTTGCTGGGGCGCCTGGGTGGCTCAGTCGTTAACCGTCTGCCTTCGGCTCAGGTCATGATCCCAGGGTCCTGGGATCGAGTCCCACATTGGGCTCCCTGCTCAGCCAGGAGCCTGCTTCTCCCTCTCCCACTCCCCCTGCTTGTGTTCCCTCTCTCGCTATGTCTCTCTGTGTCAAATAAATAGATAAAATCTTAAAAAAAAAAAAAAAAGAAAAGTTGCTAAGAGAGTAGATCTTAAAAGTTCTAATCACCAGAAAAAAATTATAACTATGTGTGGTAATGGATGTTAACTAGACTTATTGTGGTGATCCTTTAACTATATATATATATATATATAATGGTAATGGTTTCCTTGCTTTAAGCCCTGTCTGTTTTTACATATTTGCTGTTATTTCTTTTTGTTTTTCTTTCCAAAGGGAAACTTGGATTTTTGCATTGGTTTAATTTAAGGGAATATGGTTTCTTGTTCAAATATTTCCAGTCCCTTCTATGAAGTATTCTTACCTCCCCTAATGACCCTGTATCCAACCTAGCCTTCAAATAAAAATTCTACTTTACAGGAAATTTAGAAGATTGGGGGAGAAAGTGTGAGGAGGCCATTAGACAAATGCAAACTTGGATACCTAAGTGGACATCTTGTTTTCTACAACAGTCCAAGAACATGAAAAATGATGATGATATGTGTTGGGGAGCATAGATACAGTTTTAGGATAAATGAGTTTCAGGTGAGATGATCAAATACAATAATCTGTTTGGATATTGACTGGAATGAACTAGCTGTAAAAAACATTTTTTTCCAATAAACAGGAACTCAAACTGGCATACAGATTAGATAATACTAAGAATTGTCATTTTGTTTCATAAGGTAATGATTTTGTGTGTACATAAGAAAATACTGTTATTTTTAAGTGATGTAGTATTTGGAAGGAAATAACAATGTCAAAGAATAGCTTTAAAATACTTCAGAAACAAAATTTAAAAAATGATAAGTGAAGCCAGTGTGGGAAAATTTTTTTAAGTGTAGAAGTTAAGTGTTTCATTTTACTATCCTCAATACTTTTGTATAATTGTTTCATTTAAAAACTGTTTTCTGCCCAGAAGGAAAGTGGTAAGTACATACTTCCTATAGTTTCACCTGTCACAGTTACCTGAACTCCATCTCCCACCTCAACCTACCTCCCCCCTCCTGAATAAAAGAAAAATACTCATAGCAAATATATAATATCAAAGAGCAACACAGGAGTAGTCAAGGGGAAGCCTGTGTTTGAACTAAAAAAATTTAAAGGAAAGAGCCTTTTCCCCATTACAATATTTTCTCCAACTCCTTGCCAGTGCAGTTCCTTTCACTTGTCATATATAACATTGCTGTTTCTGTTTCATAGCCTGATCTGTGCTTGGAATTCCTTGTGGATTCTTGGCCTCTTGAAATAAACAGTTCATGCCAGATAGCACAGTCAGAGGTAGATGAATACAGGCACATATAAAGAGGCAATCAAGTCAACCCAAGTCAGATACCATATTCCTTATACAGCACAGACCAACTCCCTTTAAAATCTTGTTTTTTGTCATACACATCCCTTTTCTGCAAAAGTGTTAGTTTCTTTTCACATGAAAAGCTTCGCTTTTCCCCCCATGTACTAGTTCTTGAGAAAAAAAATTTTTTTAAAAGAAAAAAGTCAAACGCTAATAACGCTGGAGAAGTGACTCAGGTAGAATTTAATTAATCAAAAGAAATAGAGGCGGGAGGGCGGAATCACGATCCCGCAGAGGATTCTGGGAGGTGTAGTCGGAAGCACTTGCACTCCAGGCAGGCGGGGCTGTAGCTCTAAACTTCTGTGGGATTCTGGGAAGTGTAGTCCAGAAGTTCCGTGCAGTGGATGACATTTCCTCTAAGGGAGTGTGGGGTGTGTCCCTCGTGTGTGGCTCGGGGTTCTGGGAAGGGAGTCGCAGGAACTTCCGCTCCAGGGGAGGTTGCGGCCATTATTCCCCGTGTGGTGGGGAGACGAGTCCTAGCAGCGTTTCTAGGCCTCCTCAGCCTAGGCCAGGGACCAGTGGTGTCCCAGCCCAATGTCTTAAGGGCGAAAAATGATGTCGGATGGAGGAAGGGGTAGAGGCATTTGCGTTTCCCTGTGGCTAGGCAGAGCTTCCTAGCGTTTGGGGCGGATCGCGGGTCCCAGCTTGGCGGCGGGCTAGGGTTGTGCATCGCTGTTTGGTGGTCTCCTGGGTGCTGAGCTCCCCCAGTCCTCTCCCGGACTCGCCAATCAGCATTGCCTTTTCCTAGCGCTGTAAGGTTGGGCGAGTTGCTCTCTCTAAGTTTCCGGGGTGTAATTATAGCACTAAACTAGTGGGCTTGTGAGAGTTAAATGAAATGAAGTTACTTCTAAAACGCTGGAGAACAGTGCTGATACACAGAAAAGATTGCTTCTGGTTATGGGTGCACAGGGCTCCAACCAAAGTAAATGTAACCATGAGCAAGTCTGTATGAAAATTTTAGATTTCCCTATGTTAAAAAGACACCATGCCTACAGGTATAGAGGACGTACAGTAAACCAGGCTGAAAATATGAACAAAATATATACTAGAAAGTGGTTTAATAATCTTGGAGATTCATAAAGTAATGAAACTCCAATAGAAATATGGATATGAATACAAAAGATGTGACTAGTCAACTTGTAGCTCAACACCCCCTGACTGCACAACCTGTGGTCTCCACGCTGATACTAGAGTGGAATCTACAATGCTGGCCTTTCCAGTATTCTGTAAGATCCCTGCGTCTGAATAAGAGAGAGACTAGGAAAATCAGTGCATCCCATTAGGGTTCACTGAACACACTGCTGTTCTTTTTTCAAGTTCATAAGAAGCAGTATAGTATATTTGCATATGAATAAAAGAATGCAAGGACAACTTAAATATAAGTTATTAGATGGACTGCCTGACAGCAGTCAGTAGTCTATATATTGTACAATTGGAGTAAGCATAGTGGGCTGATAAGGTAAATTCAAGTCCAGAGAGATCTACAAATGATTCAAATTGTACTGGGAGTGCACACACTTTGCGAATTTTTTCTACTGTCTTTTAGAGGTCTGAACACAATATATCCATATCATAGGATCTGAGTTCTTCTGCCAGTTATTCCATGAAGTGCTTTCTCTGTTTCATTTTTACCATTTAGAAATTGATCTTTAACTAGCTAATTGTCCTATTTAGAAACAAAACCTTTGCCTAACAAAAACAGATCCTTGGTGCCACTACATCGTTGATCCACTCAACCTGCTCCCAGCCTTTGGCAACCATGGATCTTATTTCTTTTCCTATAGTTTTTTTCTTTTGCAGTATGCCATACCAGTAGAATCATAAAATGTACACTTTTTTGTCTCAATTCTTACACTTAGCATAATACTTGTGAAATTCATCCTAATTGTTGCATAAATCTAGTAATTACTTCTAGTTTATTTCTTTTTAATGTTACTGGTACTTCCATTGTATGGATATACCACCTTTTTTTTAGTTATTAATGGGATTTTGATTAGGAAAAGAGAAAGTAATCTTTTGCTTTATATTTCCCTGGTGACATACGATGTAGAGTATCTTTTCATATGCTTATGTGTTTATCTTTGGTGAGGAGACAAAGTCTTTGACCCACTTTTAAATTGGATTGTTTGTCTTCCTGTTGAGTGTTGAGAGTTCTTTGCATATTTTGGATAAAAGTCCTTTATCAGATGGGTCTTTTGCAAATATTTTCTCCCAGTCTGTGGCTTATCTTCCCATTTGTCTTGAGGTTGTCTTTTGCAGAGCAGAAGTTTTAATGAAGTCCAGTTTGTCAACTCCTTCTTTCATGGATCATGCCCTTGGTGTTGTATCTACAAAGGCACAGCCATCTTCAAGATCATCTAGATTTTCCCCTGTATTATCTTCTAGGAGTTTTACATTTGGATTTTATAATTAAGTCTTTGATCCATTTTGAGTTAATTTATGTGAAGGATGCAAGGTCTGTGTCTAGATTCTCCTTTTTTTTTTTTTTTTTTTTTTTTTTTTTTTGCATTAGGACATCCAATTGTTCCAGAAACATTTGTTGAAAAGACTATTTCTGAATCATTGTTTTGCCTTTGCTCCTTTGTCAAAGGTCAGTTGACTGTTCTTATATGAGTCTATTTCTGGGCTCTCTATCCTGTTGTATTGATCTATTTGTCTATTCTTTTTTTAAAGATTTATCTATTTATTTGAGAGAGAGAGAGAGAATGAGCAAGAGGGGCAGAGGGAGAGAGAATCTCAAGCAGACTCTGCACTCAGAGCGTGGAGCCTGACACAGGGCTTGATCTTATGACCCTGAGATCACAACCTGAGCAGAAACCAAGAGTCAGATTTTCAACCGACTGCACCACCCAGGTGCCCCTATTTGTCTATTCTTTCATCAATACCTCCACTGTCTTCATCACTATAGCTACACTGTAGCATAGTAAGTCTTGAAGTCAAGCAGTGTCAGTACTCCAACTTTTTTTAAAAAAGATTTTACTTATTTGATACAGAGAGAGAAAGTACAAGCAGGGGGAGCACCAGGCAGAGATGGAGGGAGAAGCAGGCTCCCTGCTCAGAAGGGAGCCCGAAGTGGGGCTCGATCCCAGGACCTTGGGATCATGACCTGAGCCGAAGGCAAACGCTTAACTCTCTGAGCCACCCAAGTGCCCCATACTCCAACTTTTTTATTCTTCAACATTGTCTTGGCTATTCTGGGTCTTTTTCTCTCCATATAAAGTGTAGAATACGTTTTTCAATATCCACAAAATAACTTGCTAGGATTGTGACTGAGATTGCATTAAATCTATAGATGAAACTGGGAAGAACTGACATCTTGACTATATTGAGTCTTCCTATCCATGAACATGGAATGCCTTTCCATTTATTTAGTTATTCTTTGATTACTTTCATTAGAGTTTTGTAGTTTTCCTCATATAGATTGTATACACATTTTGTTAGATCTGTAATTAAGTATTTCATTTAGGGGGTTGCTAATGGTATTATGTTTTAATTTAAAATTCTACTTCCTCATTGTTGGTACATAGGAAAACGATTGACTTTTGTATTAACTTTGTATCCTGCAACCTTGCTATAATGGATTATTAGTTCTGGGAATTCTTTGTCAGTTCTTTAGGACTTTCTACATAGATGATTGTATCATCTGTGAACAATGACAGTTTTATTTCTTCCTTCCAACCCGTATATTTTTAATTTCCTTTTTCTGTCTTAATGCATTAGCTACAACTTCCAGTGTGTTGTTGAAAAAAGTGTTGAATGGGAACATCCTTGTCCTGTTCTTGATCTTAGTGGGAAACCTTTTAGATTCTCCACACTAAGTATGATATTAGCTATGGGGGGTTTTCTTGTCAGTAAGTGCCTACATCAAGAGACAAGCAAAATCTCAAATAAACAACCCAACTTTACACCTCAAGGAACTAGAAAAAGAAGAACAAAGCCCAAAGTTAGTAGAAGGAAGGAAATAACAAAGATCAGAGCAGAAATAAATGAAATAGAGACTAAAGAGGCAAATAGAAAAGATCAATGAAACTAAGAGCTGGTTCTTTGAAAAAGGATAAACAAAATTGACAAACCTTTAGCTAGACTCACCAAAAAAGGAGGGAGGACTCAAATAAAATTAGAAATGAAAGAGGAGAAGTTATAACTGATACCACAGAAATATGAAGAATCATAAGAGACTACTATGAATAATTATATGCCAACAAATTTGACAAAATAGAAGAAATGGATAAATCGATAAAAACATATAACCTACCAAGACCAAATCATGAGGAAATAGAAAATCTGAAAGACAAATTACTAGTAAGGAGATTGAATTAGTAATTAAAAACCTCCCAATAAACAAAAGTTCAGGAGCCGGTGGCTTCATTGGTGAATTCTACCAAACATTGAAAGCATTAATACTTATCCTTCTCAGACTTTTACCAAAAAAAAGATAAGGGAACACTTCTAAACTCATTTTTTCAAGGCCAACATTACCCTGATCCCAAAACCAGGCAAGGAGGCCACAAAAAAATAAAATTACAGGCCAATATCCTGATTAACATAAATACAAAAATCCTCAACAAAATATTAACAAACCAAATTCAATAATACATCAAAAGGATCACACACTGTGATCAGGTGAGATTTATTCCAGGGATGCAAGGATGGTTTAACATCTGCAAATCAATCAGTGCAATATACCACATTAATAAAATGAAACATAAAGATCATATAATTTCAATAGATGCAGAAAAGAACATTTGATAAAATTCAACATGCTTTGTGATAAAAAGTCTCAACAACATTTCTAAAAGATTTTGCCTGCTGGCTCATTGTCACATGTCTAGTACTATACCTCTCATAATTCTTGCTCATTTCAGTATCCACATTCACAACCTTGGTTTCTTGACATTCATACCACCTGTGATCTTGTCTTCCATCCTACCTGGGGAACTCACTTCCACGGTCATACTCTAGACCTTAAATCACCAATAGCTGCAATCCCTCCAGAATCTCTATTCAAAGCATCACCCTCTGACCAACATATCTTCCCAGATTTTTCTATTCTATGTTGTACCCTGACTTTGACCTCATCAATTTCTACAATTTATTGATCCTACAACTTTTTCAGTCTCCCTTATTCTCCTCATATCCTTGATGTCAGCCAAGTTGTTTCCCTTCTGTCTGGAATAGACAGCAAACTTACAGTTTGGTCTCATTGCTCAAACTGTGTCCCATAGACCTGTAGACTCAAGGGATACCAAAAAAGTGAGTATTCTGTTTTTTTCTGTTTTGTAGAAGAGACATGCAGGGAAAAGGGGATTATGAATGGATGCTGTGTGAACCAGTCAATGGCATGTGCTCCCAAAGACTGCAGGTTAAGTTTATTTGCTGACCTAGGAGCTCTAAATCCATCATTTAGTATCCTGCTTTAGAAAGCAAGGTGCAATGCAAATGAGAGTGGTGATGATATTGCATGAGGAATAGTGATTTGCCTCTGTTTTTATTTTTAAATAACCATCATATTTGGTATTGGACAGTTGTGATTTACAAATTATTTGTGAGAGACTCTGTCAGCGTTCATGACCTTGTCTAGGAAGTGCTGCTTTAGAGGCACAGAGATAACTCAGAGAAGTAGATATGTGCAATGGCTGAACTCTTTTAAACATGAAAGAGGTATGATTAAATTCATGATATGTATTTTGGGGAAAAAAACTTTTCCAAATACTGTTGGCTCAGTCGGCCAGTTGTTTTGTAGAACAGTGCTAGCAATATTGCTCTTACTGTGCAATATGCACACCCTGAAATTCAGGGATTTCCATTCCTGGAATTCCTCCTACAATAACCCTCAGAACTCAAGAACAAGTGGACGTGGATGTTTATTGCAGCATACTTTGCAAGACTATGGATGCTTAATAAGATGAAATTGGCAATTGAAAGGTAAAAGAAAAAAATGGACTCAAAATCGTTACACTTCCTTTCAAACTCTTTTAACCTTGCTCTTCTGGTGGACATTTGTATGCATGGTTGGGAAATAATGTCCTTGAAATACAATGCAGTGGCATTCAAAGATATGCTATGGTCTTTACTGGGAAGAAGCTGGTGCTACTGACAAGATCAAGATAAACCTACCTATGAAGAATTCCTGCCCCAAAAGATGAATCTTAATCTAATCTGCCTTTTAAATCTAAATTGTAGTTTATCAGGAGAAATTGTAGAAAATGTTAAATGACAGCATAAGGAAACACTTAAAAATCCAGAATGTGAGGCATCCTCCCAACAACTGACCTGGTTTCTTCAACAGGTCAAGGGCATGAATTAAAAATATATGAAGAGAGGACTCCTCTAGAGTGAAATAGACTGAAGAGACAGCAATCAGATACAATGAATAGATATTTTTGAAATGATTGGAAAATTTGAAGTTGTGTTAGGTATGAAATAATATTAAGGAATTATTATTAACTTTCTTCAATGTGATAGCTGTATTGTGGTTATACCAGAAAAGGTAATTTTTGAAGTATATATGGAAATATTAGGGGGAAAATAATGTACTGTCATGGTTTGCTTTAAAGTATTAAAGACAAAAAGAAAGATAAAATTGATAGATCAAGGAAGTGTGGCAAATGTTGATAACTGTTGAATCTGGGGGATGAGGGTTAACATTATGGAATATTTCACTCTTCTGTACTTATGTATATGTTTGAAAACTTTTTTAAAAGATTTTATTCATTTATTTATTTGACAGAGACACAGCGAGAGAGAGAACACAAGCAGGGGGAGTGGGAGAGGGAGAAGCAGGCTTCTCGCGGAGCAGGGAACCCGATGCAGGGCTCTATACCAGGACCCTGGGATCATGACCTGAGCCGAAGGCAGACGCTTAACAACTGAGCCACCCAGGCGCCCCTATGTCTGAAATTTTTCATGATAAAAAGGTATAAACATTTTTTTAAAAAATTTTATTTATTCATTTGAGACAGAGAGATACAGAGAGAGAGAGAGAGAGCATGAGCAGGGGAGAGGCAGAGGGAGAGGGAGAAGCAGGCTCCCAGCTGAGCCAGGAGCCAGACGTGGGGCTCAATCCCAGGACCCTGGGATCATGACCTGAGCCGAAGGCAGACGCTTTAACGACTGAGCCACCCAGGTGCCCCGGTATAAACATTTTTTAGTTCTTGTCCTGAAGAAAAGGTGGAAAGTGAAGTGCATTTTTGTTGTCATTGGGTTTTCTGGTTTGAGTCTAACCCTCACTTGCTCACCTTAATGAAAAATCATGGTATCACTGGTTTCCATATTTTTAAGACATTTTCTTGTATTTACAATATCAAGAGCAGGATGGAGGTAGGTTATGTGATGCATGAACTTGAACAAAAAGTTAATTCAAATTTTTATACAGTGTTTATCTGCTCATATTAAAATAATGTCTCCACATCAAGCAGCTCCTTTCATTTGATGCAGAGCCCACATTTCATAATGAGCAGTTAAAGTCAAGGAAAAGCCGAAATTTGTTGCTGCTTCTACTTTATACTTTAATAAAACTTGCTTCACTTTGTTACCCCAGATCCTGGGGTGGTTGCTGCTTGTTGCAATTGTTACCTGCATTGTGCCTCAGAGTCCTCTGTTTGCCCTTCCAGTAACCTAGTCACCAATGCTGTACTTGTACAGATTCCTCTTCCAGAAGGCCAAGGACGTGTTCCAGCTGACCCTGTGCCAAGAGAGAAGGCACAGCTGCTCACGCGACTCAGCTCCCTAGGAGGAAACTCCCCCACCGCCACACTTCTCTGGAGCGGAAGTGACTCTGCCCACAGAGCTTGGACTGTGTTCCCAGAATTCCCGAGGAGATGATGGTCATGGCCACGCCCCCCGGAATGGAAGATCCCCAAATACCACGCGCATAGCGGAAAGATGGGATGCAGAGTAAAGAAGGGCCTGGGAGACAACACTTTATTAGATGCACACATGGCAGTTTTTAAATTATCTTTTTGTTATGAATTCTGACTGAATTTCATTATACTCAGAAAGCATATTCAGTATTATTTCAGTATTGTGAAATTCGTTGTTATTCCTTTATGGCTCATCATATGGTCCCTTTTTGTAAATATTTTATGTGTGTTTGAAAAGATGTGTATTTTGTAGTTGTTGCCAGAACCTTTTGTTCCCCTACCCTCAAATGGGTGTCAAAAATGGTGCAGAGCTTCTAGGCTTTTCAGCTCTTTGACTAGACCATCACCCCAAGAGAAAAGTTGCCCCAAGTGCATGACTCCCCCACTTTTTCTGAATTTTAGCCCACTAATTCATCTTGTCTTTTGATCCTCTCAACAGATTATTTTTTAATTTTTTTTTAAAGATTTTATTTCTTTATCTGACAGAGAGACACAGCAAGAGAGAGAGCACAAGCAGGGGGAATGGGAGAGGGAGAAGGAGGCTCCCCACTGAGCAGGGAGCCCGATATGGGGCTCAATCCCAGGACACTGGGACCATGACACGAGCCGAAGGCAGATGCTTAATGACTAAGTCACCCAGGCGCCCCGATCCTCTCATTAAAAATGTGTCTACCCATCATCGGCCAGATGTTTATTCTAAATTTCCTATTTTGTTATCATTGGAAGTTTAAGTGTACTGAAACATTTCTTGTCTATTGCATTTTTAAATTTTCCTGTCATTTTATCCAAAAACCAAATTATTATCTGATTGATCCTCCTTAACATATAAACTTACTAGATAAGTATTTTAAAACACATTTCCTTTTGGGAGGGGTTGTTAAATTCAGAATCACATGGTATGATTTTTTTTCTTCCAAGTTTTTATTTAAATTCCAGCTAATTAACATACAGTGTAATATTAGTTTCACGTGTAGGATTTAGTGATTGATCACTTACATACCACACCCAGTGCTCACCACAAGTGCCCTTCTTAATACCCATCACCCAGGGTGCCTGGGTGGCTCAGTTGGTTAAGCGACTGCCTTCGGCTCGGGTCATGATCCTGGAGTCCCGGGATCGAGTCCCACATTGGGCTCCCTGCTCAGCAGGGAGTCTGCTTCTCCCTCTGACCCTCCTCCCTCTCATGCTCTCTGTCTCTCATTCTCTCTCGCAAATAAATAAAATCTTTAAAAAAAAAAAAATACCCATCACCCATTTAACTCATCCCCTGCCCACCTCCCCTCCATCAGCCCTCAATTTGTTCTCTATTGTTAAGAGCCTGTTTGATGGTTGCTCTCTCTCTCTTTTCCCACCTGTGTTCATCTGTTTTGTTTCTTAAATTCCACATATGAGTGAAATCTTATGGTATTTGTCTTTCTCTGACTGACTTATTTTACTTGGCACTCTAGCAACATGAATATTGCAAACATGAACACAAATGTAGCAACATGAATTTTGCAAATGGCAAGATTTCGTTCTTTATTATGGCTGAGTAAATTACCTAGTTTTCTAGGCACCACAAGGTCTTTATCCATTTATCAGTTGATGGACATTTGGGCTCTTCCCATAATTTGGCTATAGTTGATAATGCTGCTGTAAACATCTGGGTGCATGTGTCCCTTTGAATCAGTATTTTTGTATTCTTTGGGCAAATACCTAGTAGTGCAATTGCTAGGTCCAGGGTAGTTCTATTTTTTTTTTTAAAGATTTTATTTATTTATTTGAGAGAGAGAGCACAAGTGGGGGTAGTGGCATGCAGAGGGAGAAGCAGGCTCCCCACTGAGCAGGGAGCCCGATGCGGGACTCAAGCCCAGGACCCTGGGACCATGACCTGAGCCAAAGGCAGACGCTTAACCGACTGAGCCACCCAGGTGCCCCTAGGGTAGTTCTATTTTTAACTTTTTGAGGAATCTCCATACTGTTTTCCAGAGTGGCTGCACCAGTTCACACTCCCAGCAACAGTGTAGGAGGGTTCCCCTTTCTCCTCATCGTCAACATCTGTTGTTTCTTGTTTCCAATTTGGTACCCTATATGATTTCTTAAATCAGTTGTTCATTCTCCAGAACATTTCCTGTAAAGAGTGTGTTTCCTGAGCAGCTATCCTAACTTGGGCTTAAATAAAACTCTCTTCCTTACCTTTAGAGATCACAAAAAGTTTCTTCATTTTGTGTTGACAGCTGTTACATCATTTTTCTTTCACTCCTGAGTGAGAGTACATGCCCAGCATTTGAGATAGTTTCAGTTGGACATTATATTAGACCTTGTTCAGCTTTATTCAGCACATTTGTGCTTATTGTCAAAAATCTAGGCTTTAACTTATAGTTTACAGAAAATATTGACATTTCAGGACAATAAATGCCAGGGGAGCCATCAGACAAATCCAGAATGTGAGCAATCCTACATAACATCTCAGCTAGTTATTTCAGCAGGCCAAAGGCAAACAAAACAGGGGAAGGGTAGCTGTTCTAGATTACAAGAGGCTCAAGTGATGTAACATCAGATACAATTAATGTACCAGCATAAAGGAAAACAACAGAAAACTAGGCAATTAAACTTCCTCTTCTCTTTTTTCTCTTTCTGCTAATTTTCTGGATTAAGCCATTACCTCATCCCCTGTCCTCCTTCAATCACATCCTCCATAAGACAACTTGTAGTTTTTATATGAGGAGGGGGGAAGTAAGTGGTGGGATACTAAAAGCTCAAAAAAGAAAAAAAATTCAAGATCTTATAAAGGTCTTAATTCCTTCCCATATTACAGTGTTTTATCTCTATCAATACAGTTTCTTCCATTTGCCTTATGACTCACGTTTCATAATCAATTAAAGTGAAGGAAATGTGGGAAACATTTGTTGCTTCTGCTTTAAGGCCTGATCAATGGTTGCATCTGTTTCTTGTGGATTCTTGGCATCCACGTCCATTCTTGTGGATATTGGGATGAATAGTTCAGGGTACGGAGCACTGTGAGTTCTAGATGCATGCATGCCCATAAAAAAAAAAAAAAAAAAAGGCAACCCAGTAAAAGTAAGGTTGAGACTCTATATTTGTCAAATTTGGTACTCAGTACAGGTCGGCACAATTTCCTTATAGTATCTGCATTCCGCCCCTCCCAAACCCCGCATCCATCGCTTCCTTTCTATAATCTGTTTTCCTTCCTTCCCTTTCCTCTTTCTCATATTTCAAGGTTCTCAGTCTCTATAACGTAGTTTCTTAGAATAGGTGGATAGTTTGCTTTGGTTGAGTTCTTTGGGTTTTGTTTTGTTTTTGTCTTAGTTTTTGTCACGTTTGGAAGAAAAAAATTCAAGAAAACGACGAGGGAGGGGGCGGCCAAGCTCGACTAACCGTACAGAATTAATTCAGTCTGACTATCCAAAAGAGAATACCGACTATCTAAATACTGACTGTCCCAAAAAAGAGAAGAGCCTTCAGGAAAGGACCACTCCGCAGGAGATTCCGGGATTTGTAGTCCACAAGATCCACAAGGTCAGACGCATTACGCTCCGGAAAGACGCCCTGAATGCATCGTTGGCTGGAGAAAATACAGAAGTACATAAAAGAGTTCTGTACCCTTGGCAGCATTTCGGGGTTACGGAATTCGCGCCGGACCCGCACGCTTTAAATACAATCCAGCCTCTCGGTGCGACAGCCAACACTTCCGTCCGAGGAAGACTACGAGGTTGCCTGGGAATTCTGGGAAATGTAGTCCAGGAACAGAGTGCCGCAGGATAACTTCCGCTGCAGGAGGCCGAGGCTGCATTCCTGCTCCCGTCGGGAATTCTGGGAAGCGTAGTCCAGGAGCTCTGTGTAGGCAGAGTCGCTTCCGCTCCAGGTACGCGAGGCCGCGGCCTTCATTCCTCTGCGAAAGGTGAGCCCACCCACCCCCGGCGCCCTCCTGGCGGCCGCACTGACCTGGCCTCACTTGGCGGTGGGCCGGTGGTCATCAGGCGCTCGACCCTGGGGAAGAGAATCCGCCTGCGGCGAAGGGCGGGGTTTGTGTTCCCTCTGAATGAGCTCTGTGGAGTGCGGGGCGCTGGGTGCGTACCGGGCTCGGGGCCCGGGCCAGGTTCCCAGGTCGCTGGGAGTGAGGGATTCCTGGGTTCTGCATTTCCCCGGCCCTTTCCCCGACCACCAGCCAGTGCTACCGCTTCCCAGCCGTATGATATTCGGAGAATTCGTGTCTCTGCCTCATTCCTCTTTAAGTTGGTATTAGTGTCTACCTAATAGAGTTATTTTGAGAGTTAAATGAGGATGTGGAAGAGAAAGACTTAAAGTCTGGCTTGGGGTAAAAAAAAAAAAAAACAAAAAAAAACAAAAAAAACCGTCTCTTAATAGCAGTACTTTGTAATTTCTGGAGAAGCGCTAAGTTCCCTGAAAGCATCTATGAACCTGGGATGGGGTCAGAGCTCCTGCTGCAGTGTCCTGAAGGAGGGGAGGCTGCACCCAGATTCCATTTTTTTTTTTTTAAATCTAAATTTAAGTTTTTGTAGAGGGTCATTCCTGGGTGTTGTCTGGGATGTCCACTGTAATTTATGCGGGAGTTCTAATGAAGCTGTGATTTCTCTCAGCCTCCTGTCCTTCCCCAGCCCGGACTTCTTGAAAAGGGCCGCTGGAAGGAGGGAATGGTGCTTTGGCTTCTGGAAGCAGAGCCTCGCCTGAGTAGGTCTTAGCATCTCTCTTCCTCTTATGTTATCTCCTCTCAGGGGAGAAGATATTTCCTTAACTCATCTGCAAATTCTTCTACCGCGAAGATGCCCTGACTTTTGTTGAATAAATAAATACAGAAAGGGATGGGGGAGAACTTGGGCATGAATAATAACAATTATACTTACTTTTTTAAAGCTTTTATTTAAATTCCAGTTAGTTAACATAGAGCGTAATATTAGTTTCAGGTGTACAATATAGTGATTCAACACTTCTATACATCACCCGGTGCTCATCACAAGTGCACTCCTTAATCCCCACCTCCTGTGTCACCCATCCCTCCACCAACCTCCATTCTGGTAACCATCAGTTTGTTCTATATAGTTGAGAGTCTGTTTCTTGGTTTGCCTTTCCCTCTTTTTTCCTTTGCTAATTTGTTTTGTTTCTTTAATTCCACATATGAGGGAAATCATATGGTATTTATCTTTCTCTGCCTGACTTACTGCACTTAGCAGAGTACTCTCTAGCTCCATCCATATCGTTGCAAATGGCAATGTTTCATTCTTTTTCATGGCTGAGTAACACTCCATTTTGTATATATTCCATATCTTCCTTATCCATTCATCAGTCCTTGAGCACTTGGGCTGTTTCCATAATTTGGCTATTGTAGATAAATGCTGCCATAAACATTGATCGGGGTGCATGGTCCCCTTTGAACCACTATATTTGTATCCTTTGTGTAAATATCTAGTAGTGCAATTGCTAGATCATAGGGTAGTTCTATTTTTAACTTTTTGAGGAATCTCCATATATTTTCCACATTGGTTACACTAGTGTGCTTTTCCACCAACAGTGTAAGAGGGTTCCCCTTTCTCACTTCCTCGCCAACAGTTGTTTCTTGTGTTGTTGATTTTAGCTATTCTGACAGATGTGAGGTGATATCTCATTGTAAGTTTTGATTTGCATTTCCCTGATGATAAGTGATGTTGAGCATCTTTCCATGTGTCTGTTGGCCATCTGGACGTCTTATGTGGAGACAGGTCTGTTTATGTCTTCTGCCCATTTTTTAATTGTATTATTTTGGGGGGTGTTGATTTGTGTAAGTTCTTTATATATTTGGATACTAACCCTTTATCAGATATGTCATTTGCAAATATCTTCTCCCATTCTGTAGGTTGCCTTTTAGTTTTGTTGATTGTTTCCTTCACTGTGCAGAAGCTTTTTATTTTGATGTAATCCCAATAGTTTATTTTTGTTCTTGTTTCCCTTGCCTCAGGAGACATAGCTAGAAAGCAGTTGCTATGGCCAATGTCAAAGAGATTACTGCTCCTGTTCTCCTCTAGAATTTTGATGGTTTCCTGCCTCACATTTAGGTCTTACATCCATTTTAGATTTATTTTTGTGTATGGTGTAAGAAAGCGGTCCAGTTTCATTCTTTTGCATGGTGCTGTCCAGTTTTCCCAACACCATTTGTTGAAAAGACTGTTTTTTTTTCCCATTGGATATGTTTTCGTGTTTTGTCTAAGGTTAATTGACCATATAGTTGTGGGTCCAATTCTGGGTTTTCTAGTGTGTTCCATTGATAGATGTGTCTATTTTTGTGCCGTAGCATACTGTTTTGATGTCTGTAGTTTTGTAATATAACTTGAAGTCTGGAATTGTGATGTCTCCAGCTTTGCTTTCTTCTTCAAGGTTGCTTTGGCGATTTGGGGTTTTTTTGTGGTTCCATATAAATTTTAGGATTGTTTGTTCTAGCTCTGTGAAAAATACTGTTGGCATTTTAATCAGGATTGCATTAAATGCATAGATTGCTTTGGGTAGTGTAGAAATTTTAACAATATTTGTTCTTCCAGTCCATGAACATGGAGTGTCTTTCCATTTCTTTGTTTCCTCTTCAATTTCTTTCGTCAGTTTTTTTTCTAGTTTTCAGAGTACAGGTCTTTCACCTCTTTGGTTAGATTTTTTCCTAGGTATTTTATGGTGTTTGGTGCAGTTGCAAATGGGATCGATTCCTTGATTTCTCTTTCTGCTGTTTCATTCACCCCCCCTCGCCTCTAAAACCCTCAGTTTGTTTCTCAGAGTCCATAGTCTCTCATGGTTCATCTCTCCTTCCGATTTCCTCCCCTTCATTTTTCCCTTCCTTCTCCTAATGTCCTCCATGCTATTCCTTATGTTCCACAAATAAGTGAAACCATATGATAATTGACTTTCCCTGCTTGACTTATTTCACTTAGCATAATCCACTCCAGTCTCATCCATGTTGATGTAAAAGTTGGGTATTCATCCTTTCTGATGGCTGAGGAATATTCCATTGTACCTATGGACCACATCTTCTTAACCCATTCATCTGTTGAAGGGCATCTTGGCTCTTTCCACAGTTTGGCTATCACGGACATTGCTGCCATGAACATTGGGGTGCATATGGCCCTTCTTTTCACTACCTCTGTGACTTTGGGGTAAATACCCAATAGTGCAATTGTTGGGTCATAGGGTAGCTCTATTTTTAATTTTTTTAGGAATCTCCACACTGTTTTCCGAAGTGGCTATACAAACTTGCATTCCCACCAACAGTGTAAGAGGGTTCCCCTCTCTCCACAACCTCTCCAACATTTGTTGTTTCTTGCCTTTTCAATTTTTGCCATTCTAACTGTTGTAAGGTGATATCTCAGTGTGGTTTTGATTTGAATTTCCCTGATGGCTAATGATAATGAACATTTTTTCATGTTTCTGTTAGCCATTTGTATGTCTTCTTTTGAGAAGTGTCTGCTATAATCTTTATTATTTTCTTCCTTCTGCTGGCTTTAGGCTTTGTTGTTCTTTTTCTAGCTCCTTTAGATATAAGTTTAGGTTGTTTATTCTCAAATACAACAAATACAGTTTTCTTGCTCCTTGAGGTAGGCCTTTATTGCTATATACTTCCCTCTTAGGACTGCTTTTGATGCATCCTAAAAGTTTTGGACCATCATGTTTTCACTTTTGTCTCCATGTATTTTTTAACTTCTTTATTCCTGGTTGACCCATTCATTGTTTAGTAGCATGTTTAACCTCCATGTATTTGTGGTCTCTCCAGATTTTTTCTTGTGGTTGACTTCAAGTCTCATAGTGTTGTGGTCAGAAAATATGCATAGTATAATCTCAGTGTTTTTGTATTTGTTGAGGGCTGATTTGTGACCTAATATATGATCTATTCTGGAGAATATTGCATGTGCATTTGTAAAGAATATGTATTCTGCCATTTTAGGATGGAATGTTCTGAATATACTTGTTGAGTTCATCTGGTCCATTGTGTCATTCAAGCCATTGTATCCTTGTTGATTTTCTGCTTAGATGATCTGTCTATTGATATAAGTGGGGTGTTAAAGTCCCCTACTATTATTATATTATTATCATATAGTTCCTTTATGTTTGTTATTAATTATTTTATATATTTGAGTGCTCCCATGTTGGGGGTATAAATATTTACAATTGTTAATATCTTCTTGTTGGATTGTCCCCTTTATTATATAATGTCCTTCTTTGTTTCTTGTTACAGTCTTTGTTTTAAAGTCTAGTTTGTCTGATATAAGTATTGCTACTCCAGTTTTCTTTTGACATCCATTTGCATGGTAAATATTTCTCCGTGCCTCACTCTCCAGCTACAGGTGTTATTAGGTTGAAAATGAGTCTCTTCTAGGCAGCATATAGATGGGTCTTTTTTTTTTTTTATCCATTCTGACACCCTGAGTTTTTTTTATTGGTCCATTTAGTCCATTTACATTCAAAGTAATTATTGATAGATATGTATTTATTGACATTTTATTACTTATTTTGTGATTGTTTCTGGAGATTTTCTCTGATCCTTTCTTGTCTTTCTCTCTTTCATGGTTTGCTGACTTTCCTTAGTGATATATTTGGATTTCTTTCTCTTTATTTTTTGCATGTTTATTGGTGGTTTTTGATACATGGTTGCCATTAGTTTTGTATATAACCTCTTCTGCATATAGCAGTCTATATTAACTAGATGGTTAAGTTTGAACACATTCTTTTCTCCTCTCCTCCCCATGCTTTAACTATGTTACCATATTTTATATCCTTTTTTTTGTATGTGTGAGTTCCTTGACTGATATTTTTTTTTTAAGATTTTATTTATTTATTTATTTGAGAGAGAGAATGAGAGACAGAGAGCATGAGAGGGAAGAGGGTCAGAGGGAGAAGCAGACCCCCTGCTGAGCAGGGAGCCCAATGTGGGACTCGATCCTGGGACTCCAGGATCATGACCTGAGCCGAAGGCAGTCGCTTAACCAACTGAGCCACCCAGGCGCCCTACTGATATTTTTACAGAAATACTCATTTTTACTGCTTTTGTTTTTCCTACATTCATATTGTCACTTTTGGTCTCTCCTTTCCATTCAAAGAGTTCTCTTTAATATTTCTTGCTGGACTGACTTAGTGGTCACAACTCTTTTAGTTTTTGTTTGTCTGGGAAGCTCTTTATCTCTCCTTCTATTCTGAGTGATAGCCTTGCTGGATAGAATATTCTTGGCTGCAGTTTTTCCCATTGAGCATTTTGAATATATCATGCCACTCCCTTCTGGCTTGCATTTTCTGTTGAGAAATCTCCTGCTAGCCTCATGGATTTTCCCTTGTAAGTTACTGACTTCTTTTGTCTCATTGCTTTTAAGTTTTTTTCTTATCACTATATTTTGTAAATTTAACTACAATATGTCTTGGCGTTGGCCTGCTTTTGTTGATTTTGTTGGGAGTTCTTTGTGCCTGCGGGATCTAGATGTCTGTTTCCTTCCCCAGATTAGGGAAGTTTCAGCTATTATTTCTTCAAATAAATTTTCTCCCCCCCTTTTTTTTCTCTTCTTCTTCTGGGACTCCAATAATATGAATGTTATTATGTTTGATGGAGTCATTGAGTTCCCTAAGTATATCCTCGTTTTGCATAATCATTTCTCTGCTTTTTAATAGTTTCATAGCTTTTCATTACTTTGTCTTCTAGGTCATTAATTCGTTCTTCTTCCAGCCTCTTGTTGATTACATCAAGGGTATTTCTAATCTTGTTTATTGCACTCTTCATCTCTGATTCTTTTTTAACTCTTATCTCTGTGTTAAGGGTCTCACTGATGTATCATTCTTTCTCAAGTCCAGTGAGTATGCTTATGATCATTGCTTTAAATTCTCCATCAGGCATGTTAGTTATATCTGTTTCACTTAGATCTCTGGCTGTGGTCTTATCTTGTTCTTTCATTTGGGATAAATTCTTCTATCTTCTCACTTTGTCTAAGTCTCTGCCTGCTTCTCTGTGTTAGAAAAATCTTTGCTCCTGAAAGTAATGGCCTTATGAAGAAGAGGTCATGTAGTGCCCAGGGCCTGACACTTCAGGAAGTGTCTCCAGTGTGTGCTGCATTCACTCTGCTGTTGCGTTCTAGCTGCTCTATCCTTCAGGCCAATTGTCTGCAGATGCTCTCCTTGCCTACTGTGGGCAGTGATAGGTCCCTGGCCTGAATGTGGCAAGTTTGATCTGGGTGCTCGGTCCACTTGTGAAATGAGACTTTTCATCACCTCTACCAGAACTGAGGCCCTGTAAAACTCTCTGGTCAGGAGACATGGTGTTTTCACCACCTCCACCAGAACTGAAGCCCTGTAAAACTCTGGTCAAGAGATGTGGTATGGGCAGGTTTTGTGTTGGTTTTCTAGGGGAGGGGCCTGCTGTGCTGTCACTGAGGTAAGCATGACTGAGAAAGGCAGTTCCACTGGAGCACAGTGGGGTGGGGCTTGGTGTAAGCAAGTTAGGGGGCCAGTGTCTGCATTACACTGTTTCCCACAGGTGGCTCTGTGTTTATGCTGAGGGGTGAGGGAGGGAAATGGCACCAGCCAGCTCCTTTGTTCCCAGACAAGTGTCTCCATGAATGTTGCCTCTCAGGGACATGCTCTGAGAAGAGCAGATAATCTCCCTACTGTGTGCCCCAGGCGCTCTTCAGATCATGGTTTTCATGCTCTATGCCCCTGGCTTATTTACATGCCTTTTCCTCAAGAGTAGCACAGTGCTGCTGGGCTTTATCCCAGCCAAGCCTGCTGACCTTTAAAACTCCAGGCTTTCACAGTAAAGGATGTACAGTCCTAGGGAATTCTTCTAAAGTATTTGTTCAAACCTTATGGGTCACCCCCAGTATTATCTTTTGTCATCCAGAAATCCAAGGTACTCAGATATATTATAATCCAGAATTATAGCTTTTGAGGTTGTACCTTTATCATAAGGGCAGTAGTTTGCCCTAAAGTTCTTATGTAAGGATCACTGGATAAGTGTCTTAGACATGGAATTTATGAATGGCCCTTTATCATTTCTTTAACCCCTTTCTTGGCATCCCAGGCTTGCCTCCAGTTTTAGATCCTTTAGTTTGCTTTTGCAAGCAGAGAGAACACCTACCTGAGGGGGCTCCTTTCCTTCATGTACAGTTCAAGTAAAATCAGGAATTTTTTGTAAAACTATGGAAGCTCACTATGTAAATACTTGATGGAATATTTCCCTGCTAGTGTAGCTTTTGGAAGTTGCTTTCTTTTTTTTTTTTTTTTTTTTTAATGAAAGACAGAGAACATGAGAGGGAGGAGGATCAGAGAGAGAAGCAGACTCCCTGCTGAGCAGGGAGCCTGATGCGGGACTCGATCCTGGGACTCCAGGATCACGACCTGAGCTGAAGGCAGCCGCTTAACCAGCTGAGCCACCCAGGTGCCCCTGGAGGTTGCTTTCTCCATTTATTTAAAACTGCCTGTGCAATTAAAAAGTGCAATGCAAAAACAAAACAAAGCAAAACAAACCAACCCACCAAAAAGATCTGGGCTTTAAGCCCCACTGAATATAAGAACTCACAACATTCAGCCCCTCTCACTTTCCAAGCCAATGGCAATGGGGAAATGTTCTTGTGCATTTCTCTGTCTCACCCTTCTCTGTGACCATGGCTCCCTCCCCTCCACAGCAACCAGGATCTGTTTCTCCCCTAAACCACATCTCCACATTTCCTACCTTCTTCAGTGTAGCCTCTTTTCTTTGTTTGGTTGGAGAGTTCTGTCAGTCTTCAGGTCAATTTCTGGGGTATTTAGGATCATCTGATAGTTATCTAGCTGTATTTGTGGAATGAAGCAAGCCTGGGGTACTTCTACTCTGCCGCCATCTTCTTGTCTCCTAACGATTATGTTTAAACATTTAGTGCTAAATATTATTCTAGGAGTTTTATATGAATTAACATATTCAATCCTAACAGGAGCCCTCTGGGGTCTCCTGGATACTGTTATTCCCATGTTGTAGATGAGAAAAGGGAGACACAGAGTGCATAAGTTGCTTATCCTAGGTTCACACAGCTAGTAGGCTGAGCTGGGATTTAAATTTAGGTTTCAATCTATTGCTTTAGTTCTTACCGTGTTTATTATCAGGTTGAGAAGTCATGTTTTAGATTTTTGTAGAAGGCCATGAAAGCTATGTCAATGAGTTTTCAGTTTTTGCTAAGATATTTTCAGTTATCTGCAATATAATTGTATTGTATTTGAAATAATATTTATAGTTCTAAGTGAAATAAATCCGAGAAAGACGGGGTGCCTGGGTGGCTCAGTTGGTTAAACGACTGCCTTCAGCTCAGGTCATGGTCCTGGAGTCCCAGGATCGAGTCCCACATCGGGCTCCCGGCTCGGCGGGAAGCCTGCTTCTCCCTTTCCCACTCCCCCTGCTTGTGTTCCCTCTCTCGCTGTCTATCTCTCTGTCAAATAAATAAATAAAATCTTAAAAAAAAAAAAATCCGAGAAAGACAAATACCATATGATTTCACGTATATGTGGAATCTAAAAAAGAAAAGGAAACAACAATTAACAACAAAACAGAAACAGACTCATAAATACAGAGAACAAACTGGTGTTTGCTAGAGGAGAAAGGGGTGGGGGCAATGGGTGAAATAGGTGAAGGGAATGAAGAGGTACAAACTTTCCTGTTATAAAATAAATAAGTCACAGGGATGAAAAGTACAGAATAGAATCAAGAGTACTGTATTAAATTTGTGTGTGACTGATGGTAACGATACTTATCATGGGGAGCACTGCATAATGTATAGAATTGTCGAATCATTGTGTCATACCTGAAACTAATATATCAACTATACTTTAATTAAAATAGGCTAAATCCTAGAAAGAAATTTATAGTTCATACTCTGATTATAGAAATGATTATAGATTGCATGTTGTAGAGAATTAAGAAGATATGCAAAGTATAAACAGAAGAGTTTAATTGTCTATAACCACAGGTTGTAGAGATAACATATTAATGTTTTAATGTGTTTCTGTATATATGTAACACATATATATATATACACACATATATATGTATATGTATATATTTGGGTTTTTTTACTTAAGTTTTACAAAATAGGTATAGGTTTTATTTCCCTCTTAAGTTTTTACTGTGGAAATTTATAAACATAGATGTAATAAGAGTAAAATGATGAACCCCAGTGGAACCATCACCCACATTTAATCCTTGTTAACATTTGTCAGTCTTGTATTAACCACCCCCACCCTAACCCCCACCCTCCCCGATCTTTTTGTTTCAGTATTTTAACACAAATTCCCAACATTGAGTCAGTATGATAGTGGTTGGTTGATTGTCATAATTGCCAAAAATTGATTATCAAACATTTTTTTTATATATATCCAAGACCAAGAAAGGGAGATGTTAGCAGCTACCCTAAGGTTTTCATTCTTTGCAGCTTGGAGAATGTTACTTACTTGAGAAGGCTCTGGGACATAAGAGTATTGCACTTTGGAGAGGGATGGTGATGAATTTTGTTTTCCCATATAGAATTTGACTTACCTATGTCTTCTTGTTCTTTGTATGTTATCCCTCTCTTCCCATACGCTTGAAGTTCTTGTGTTTCTGGGACCATGTCATATTTTTCTTCATAACTGTGTCCAGTTCTCAGTATAAGATTGGCAAGGATTTGTGTTTAGAATAGCTACTCAACAGACAGCTGGTATCAAGCATTTGCAGTGTAGATTTCCTGAAATTGGAATTAGGTAGCAAAACGGAATAGAAATAACCCATGGAGATATTCATTAATATCAGTGAGCTATCGAATCCACCAACTATTTCAGAGTATTGAAAAGTTGGTGGGCAATTATTTTGATGACCTAAAACACATTTCCTAAGAATCATTATGTTGTATGCCTGCAACTCAGTAACAATGTGTGTCAGGGTTATGGTTAGGGTTAGGTTTAGGGTTAGGGTTCAATTTAAAAAAACCCATATTTCCTAAGAAACACATTGGTAGAAATGATAATAGCAAATATTTGTAGACTGTTATGCCTGGAGGCAGTGTTTCTAATAGTTTATGTATACTAAATCAGTTTTCATAACAAGCCTATTACCCTTATTTTACAGATGAGGAAATGGATTTTTAAAAAACAACGATTTTATAGTAAAATTTACTATTTCTTTTTGGGGTGCAATTTTATTAATTTTAATGCAGGTATGGATTTGTATAATCACCACCATCATCAGATGCAAAGCAGTCCCATTAGCCCCAAAAACTTCCCTCCTATATTCCCTTTATTATCACCCTTCACCATATCTGTAACTACCAGCAACCACTATAACCCTATATAGGTTTGTCTTTTTGAGAATGTCATATAAATGAGCTCATCATATGTAACCTTTTTTTCCCATATGTAAACTTTTGAGGCTGGATTCCTTCACTCAGCATAATGCCTTTGACATTGTATGTATCAATACTTCATCTGTTTTTATTGCTGGTTAATACTACATTTCCATAAATGTATATACTATAGTTTACCCATTCATCCACTGAAGGATATTTGGTTTGTTTCCAGTTCTTGGCAATTATGAATAAGCTGCTAGAAACATTTGTGTAAAGGTTTTGGTGCTTATTTCTCTAGTGTATATAACCAGGAATGGGAATGTTGGGTCCTATGGAAAGTGTATGTTTTACATTATAAGAAATTATCCAACTGCTCTCCAGTATATCTACCATCCTGTATTTCCACTAATGATGTATGAGAGAGATAGTTCCAGTTGCTCCACATCTCTGTCATCACTTAGCATTGTCTGTATTTTATTTTTAATTTTAGCCATTCTAATAAGTATGTATTGCAATATCATTGTGACTTTAATTTACATTTCCCTAATGACCAATGATATTCAGCAGATACAGCTTTTCTTTAGCTTATTTACCATCCTTATATCTTCTTTGCTGAAGTGTTTTGTCTATATGTTTTGCTCAGTTTTAATTTGGGTAATTGGGTTGTGTTTTCCTTGTTGATTTTTGAGAGTTATTTATATATTGTGGATACAAGTCCTTTGTTAAATATGTGATTTGCAGATATTTCTTCTCTGCCTGTAGCTTGTCTTTTCATGCTCTTTTTAAATTTTTTATTTTTTGGGGCGCCTGGGTGGCTCAGTTGGTTGGGCGACTGCCTTCGGCTCAGGTCATGATCCTGGAGTCCCGGGATCGAGCCCCGCATCGGGCTCCCTGCTCGGCGGGGAGTCTGCTTCTCCCTCTGCCCTCTTCCCTCTCGTGCTCTCTGTCTCTCATTCTCTCTCTCTCAAATAAATAAATAAAATCTTAAAAAAAAATTTTTTTTTTAAATTTTTTGTAAAGATTTTATAGAGACACAGTGAGAGAGAGGGAACACAAGCAGGGGGAGTGGGAGAGGGCGAAGCAGGCTTCCCGCTGAGCAGGGAGCCTGATGCAGGGCTCGATCCCAGGACCCTGGGATCATGACCTGAGCTGAAGGCAGACACTTAACGACTGAGCCACCCAGGCACCCCTCATGTTCTTTTTTAAAAAATATTTATTTATTTGAGAAAGAGAGAGCACTCAGGGTAGGGGAGAGGGAGAGAGAGAATCGCAAGCAGACTCCACACTGAGTGTGGAGCCTGACAGGGTGCAGTCTTATGACCCTGAGATCATGACCTGAGCCAAAACCAAGAATCGGGTGCCCAACAGACTGCACCACCCAGGCACTCCTCTTTTCATGCTCTTAACAGCATCTTTTGTAGAGCAAAAGTTTTTAATTTTGGTTTCTCTCAATATTTTGTATTTTGTGTCTTTTAAGGAATTAAATAACTTCATGTACCATATTGAATTGATGAATGCAAAGTTTCTTGTAACATTACCTTATTATTCTTCTAATGTCTATTGAGTCTATAATGATATCCCTTCTTTCATTCTTGATTTTGATAATTTGTGTCTTTTCTCTTTTGTTCTTTGTTGGTCTGGCAAGAAGTTTAATTTCACTGATCTTTTCGAAGAACTCTGGGTTTAATTGAATTTGTCCAGGGCTCACAATCTTTTTCTATTAAGGCCCAGATTGTAAATATTTTCAGCTTTTCCAGTCAAGCAGCAGATTCAAGAATATTATTTAGGTCTGTGTATTAACAAGAGAGAAATATCCACAGCATTTTTATTAACAAAATCCAAAATACAATGATTGAGTACAATTTTTTTTTTTGGTAATACAGGAGTACTAATGAGAATAGAAATATTTTGGGGAATAACATTTAACTTAACTGACTTTCAAGGTTAGTATTCCCCTGTCATCAAAATTGACTGCAAATGTTTTTCTGTTTATGCTGCTCTGTAATGAGATTTTATACATTTTATCACTTACTGAAAAATGACCTTTTAAACAAATAAGTACTACTAAATACTGATATCAGTCCACAAGTTTGTAATTTTAATTGTGCATAATAATAAACTGGAAGATGCAACTGGAAGCCTGAATAGTGGCTCCCCAAAGATGTCCACATCCTAATTCCCAAAACCCGTGTTACTTTACATGGTAGAAGAGACTTTGCAGATGTGATTAAGTTATGGATCTTGGGATGGCAAGATTATCCAAGTGGGCACGCTGTAATCACAATGGTCCCTAAAGGAGGAAGGCGGGAGATCAGTGTCAGGAGAAGGCAATGGGATGACAGAAGCAGAGATGGGAGTGATGTGACCATGGACCAAGGAATGCAGGTGCCTGTAGGAGTTGGAAAAAGCAAGGAAATGGATTCTCCCCTAGAAGGGACCAGCCATGCTGACATCTTGACCTCAGCCCAAAAACTGATCTTAGACTTCTGACCTCCGTAACTAAAAAAGAATAAATTGTACTGTTTTAAGGCACCAAGTTTGTGGTAACTTGTTATGCTAGCAATAGGAAACTAATATCGAATGCATTTATAGAATTCTCTTAGGTTCTTCTCTTAGGTTCTTCTCTTGACATTTGCCTTTTAGTATGTCATTACATCACAGATTACTTCTAATGGAAGGTTAGGAGGAAGCTCCTCAATTATGTAGTTAAACCAATTTTGAAATATGGAAAGTTCCTTTGCACTTGCATCAAGATCTGAAAACACTGCTGGGATGATGTACTTTAAGCTCAGAAAATACAAATATTACAAATTTATGTAGGAATGGAGATTGTGCTCATTTTAACTTTTGACAGGGTTGAAATAGATAAAGCAGTTTGGCATTACTTGTGATTTAAACAAAATCAGTTGCTATCAAAATGACTTTATTACTACCATACTTCTACTTATAGGTTGGATTCATTAACATCATCAAGTCTAGCCAAAGCTAATTTCCAAAGCCATTCAGCATGGCTGGGGTCAATTTTTCTCATTCAGGAAAATTTCAGTCCTGGCTCTGAGACTTTTTAAAAAAGTCATAATAAAATTTTACTGCTGCTCAGCCATTGAACTGCTGTATGGTGAGGCAAGTTAGGATATTCGGTTTCTATTTCTTTTATTTATTTATTTATTTATTTATTATTTTTATTATGTTATGTTAGTCACCATACAATACATCATTAATTTTTGATGTGGTGATCCACGATCCGTTGTTTTCTTATAACACCCAGTGCTATTTCTGACAGAATTCATTAAACTGATGATGGTTAAGTCTATGAGACTGAATGAAGTTCACTGTTCACACTACTAGCTCAGTAGCACATAATAGATTACAATATTTTCTGCAAAGCACCTGCTTTGAATAATACAATGAATGACCATAGTCTTTAAACACATTTGTATAAGCTTTTAAAATTGTAATCAGTTTTAACACATCCTTTTAGGTTACACTTAAGTTTATTTTGAATTAATATTTTTTCAACTTAGAACATATTTTTTTAAATTTTTTTTTAAAGATTTTATTTATTTATTTGAGACAGAGAGCACGAGAGGGAGGAGGGTCAGAGGGAGAAGTAGACTCCCCGCCGAGCAGGGAGCCCGATGCGGGACTGGATCCCGGGACTCCAGGATCATGACCTGAGCCGAAGGCAGTCGCTTAACCAACTGAGCCACCCAGGCGCCCAACTTAGAACATATTTTTAACTGTAATTGTTCCACACAGACTATCCCTAGAGGCTAATTATTTAGTCACTTCAAACTTGACATTGATGCCTTGAATGAACAACTACTGAGCAATGTCAGTAATATGTGTTGAATTATCAAGAGCCAAATATATCATGATCATTTTCCTTGTATTTTAATTGACTATAATGTTTCCATTGTCTTCAACTCTTCAAGCAACTATTCTTGCCCCCGGTCTAATAATCTTGTTTGTTTTCTCTGGACACATTTCTTTGGCTGCTACAATCAAACAAGATTTAATTAACTCATCATCAGTAAATTACTTTTCTTTGCTTGGGTTAGAAATAGAAGCTGAATACCTAAATATAAACTTACTTTGGTTGTAGCTTCATTTTCATTACTTATTTTTTTGTGAAGAAATTATGCTCTGATGAGACATTTTAAATTTTCTAATTTTTCTGACCACTGCTTTACCACAAATTGAAGATATTTGTGATGAATACTTAGTCTGATAATATTGACATGTATTGTTTTCTTTTAGCACACTTATGTTGTCACTGCATAATAAGCAAAAGGCTTTGCTGTCTAATTCAATAACAAAATATCTCACTTCCAATGTGTCTTAAAAGTACAACATTTAAAGTCTATTTTTTCTTCTTGTTTTGACATGACAGGTATGTACTTGTAATGAGCACTGGGTGTTGTATGCAGCTGATGAATCACTAAATTCTACCCCCTGAAACTAAACATACAGTATGTGTTAACTAAATTGAATTTAAATAAAGAATAAAAAAATTAAAATGTTGTGGTACAGGGGCACCTGTATATATACATATATACAATGGAATATTACTCAGCCATCAGAAAGGATGAATATTTACCATTTACATCAATGTGGATGGAGCTGGAGGGTATTATGTTGAACGAAATAAGTCAATCAGAGACAATTATCATATGGTTTCACTCATATATGGAATATAAGAAACAGCACAGGGTCATAGGGGAAGGGAGGGAGAACTGAATGGGAAGTAATCAGAGAGGGAGATAAACCATGAGAGACTCTTTTTTTTTTCTCTAAACCTCCCAATATTTTGATTTATTAGTACCTTCTCATTTTATTTATTTATTTATTTATTTTTATTATGTCCAGTTAGCCACTGTATAGTACATAATTAGTCCTTGATGCAGTGTTCATTGATTCATTAGTTAAGTATAACACCCAGACTCTTAACTATAGGAAACAAACAGAGTTGCTGGAGGGGATGGGGTAATTGGGTAATGGACATTTAAGGAGGGCACATGATGTGATGAGCACTGGGTGTTATATGCAGCTGATGAATTATTGAACTCTGCGTCTGAAACTAATGATATACTATATGTTGGCTAATTGAATTTAAATTAAAAAAAAATCAGGGAGGAAAAACAGGGTAAAATGGTAGACTTAAATCCAACCATATAAAAAATTACATTAAATGCTAATGGTCTAAATACATTGATTAAGAGATTATAAAATTGGATTAAAAACAAGAACCAAGTATATGCTGTCTAGAGAGCCTACTTTACATATAAGGACATAGGTTAAAAGTTAAAGGGATTACCCAAAAAAGGTGTGCTGTGGAAACACTGGTCAAGAGAAAGCTGGAATGGCTATAGTAATATTAGACAGAGTAGACTTCAGACCAAGGACTGTTACCAGGGATAAAGAGGGGCACTTAAACCAAGGGTCAGTTCATCAAGTAGACATAATAGTCCTAAATGTGTATTCACAAAACAATATAGCTTCAAACTATATGAAGAAAACTGGGCAGAACTAAAAGAAGAAATGGAGAAATCCACAATTTCATATGGAGATTTCAGTACTCCTCTTAGTAACCGATAGAACAAGCAGGCTTGTTCAGTAAGAATACAAAAGATCTGAACAATACTATTAACATTTCCAGAACACAATATGAAATAAACAACAGAATGCACCTAATTTTCATGAGCTTCAGTTCTGATCATTTCTGTTGACCTGTCTTTGAGTTCACTGGTGTTTCTGCTCTGTCTCTCCCATTCAGGTGCAGGTTTCTATGTAGTAGGGACTACGTCAAGTTCTCTGTGCTTATTGCCAAGTATAGGTTTCGGCAGAGAGGAGTTATTCAGTACCTGTTTGTGGTTTGTCTAGCTTTACAACAGGGATCAAGGAACAGGGACCTTCAGCTCAGTGAGGTTATATTCAAATTTTCTGAAAATGGATGTGGGAGAAACAAACAATATAAGTATTTCCTGCCCTTTATCTCAATCAGATTGAGTAGGATGCTGAAGCCACCCACTTTTTCAGAATGTTCAAAAGGTGGTATATGCCTATTGGTAATTACTGACCTAAAATAAATATTCTTAAAAGCAAACTAGGGCTGATATGTGGCTTCTGTATTTATTTCATGGTGACAACAACGAGGATAATAGTAATAACAGCTAACATTTTTTGGGTGCTTATTATGAACTACACTGACTTTCTAATGCTTGGATGCATTAGCTCATTTGTTCTTCATAATAACCCTACTTTTATCTTCCATTTTACAGATGAAGAAACAGAAGCATCAAGAGGTTAATTAACTTGCAAAGTTTACTCTGCTAGTAAGTGGCAGAATCTTGATTAAAGCTTGGTAACCTGATTCTATAGCCTAGGCTCTTGGCCAAAACACTCTGCTTTTATTAGACTGGCAAAATGGGTTTTAGGAGTTGATAAGGCTGTAGCAAAGCCTGTTAAAAGGTATCTTAGAACAGGGGACATATAAGCTGATGTAAAAAGCTAAGAAGATCTAGGATGCATGGGGGCAAACTACTGCCCATACTCGTTTTTGTAAATCCTTTCTTCACATACAAAATCCTGGAGGCTTTCCTGTGAGATCGAGTGATTTACACAGCTGGAGTTTACAGGGGAGAGCAGACATGGAAGATTCCTCTATGGATGGCTTGCTAAGAATCTAGACTTTATTCTAAAGGCACTGGGCAGCCATGCACATGTTTTAACCAAGAAAGGGATATAATCAGACTAACTCTAACATATAAAGAAACAAGAACATTCTGTGGGATGACCACTGTTTAAATGCCTGTTTAACATGAATTGCTTTGTATTCTGAATTCTTAAAGTCCCTTGGGTGATTAGTAACTCCTATTGCTTGATAAATCTGATCAGGCAAGTCTAAACTGGAAGCCTGTATTCATGCTGAGTATGTGCCTGAAGAAACATCCACAATCCTTAGAGACAACTCCAGGAGCACCTTATAATGGAGAGCAGTGGGGAGCTGGGAGTCACAAGGCCCGAGTCCCAGACCCTGTTCTGCTCCTGGCTTATGTGTTCTCCAGTCATTCCCTATACTCATTGAGAGCCTGAATGATCTAATGGTTGATTGCCTAGGCTCAGCTTGCAAACTGCCTCTATTAATCTCAGAATCTATGTTTGCAACCCTTTCTGCAAAATATAGTCACCTGAGGGGAAGGAGATTCATTTTCATGGAAACTCTTCCTCCACAGATACCAATTTATAGGCCCTGGACTGGGTCCTGGGCATTGGTTTTGTTTTCATTTTTTTATTAACTTCCCAACGATAACCAGTGAACTGGTAGATTGAAAGCCACCATCCTAGTAATTAAGAATATGGACTCTGGGATGATAATCCTGGCTGCTCTGCTGACTGAATGGATAATCGTGAATAAATAACTTAAAATCTCAATGCTTCAGCTTTTCCAGTTACTGCAGTATGCAGCAGCATGAGCAGCGAAGTCTCCTGGGACAGGCTGTACAAAGCAATGAGGGAAGTCCTGCACAGCAACCAGCACAAGCACTGGAAGTTTTTGGAGACTGTGGAGCTGCAAATCAACCTGAAAAACTATGACCCTCAGAAGGACAAACGCTCCTTGGGCACCATCAGGCTTAAGTCTACTCCTTGCCCTAAGTTCTCCATGTGTGATTTAGGGCATCAGCAGTACTGTGATGAGGCCAAGGCTGTGGATATTCCCCGCATGGGCATGGAGGCACCGAAGACTCAGTAAGAATAAAAAATTAGTCAAGAAGTTGGCCAAGAAGTATGATGCCCTTTTGGCTTCAGAGTCCCTGATCAAGCAGATCCATGAATTCTGGGCCCAGGCCTGAATAAGCCTGGCAAGTTCCCTTCCTTGTTGACCCACAATGAGAACATGGTGGCCAAAGTGGATGAAGTGAAGTCCACAATCAAATTCCAGATGAAGAAGGTGTTGTGTCTGGCAGTGGCCATTAGCCATGTGAAGATGACAGATGATGAGCTTGTGTACAACATCCACTTAGCTGTCAATTTCCTGGTGTCCTTGCTCAAGAAGAACTGACAGAACATCTGGACTTTATACATCAAGAGCATCATGGCCAAACCCCAGTACCTGTACTAAGGCACAGCTTAAGAAGCCCTGGTGCTGCCATTAAAACCAAAACCTCTCGATGCTGCAGTATTCTCAACAGTAAAAATTATCTTAATCCTTTGGGTTGTTGCGAGGGTTAAATGAGGCAATTCCTCTAAAGCATGTGATTTGGCTCTTGACTTCTCACCACATTTCGGCTTCTTATTTGCCCCAGGTACTGTCTGTTTGAGTACTCTTCTATTTGAGTACTGTTCTGTTTGAGTACCCTGTTGAGCTCTGAGTGGCTGATATGGCACTGTCATCCTCCAGGGCTAACATCAGGCCTCATTTTCCTCATTGAGCCCATCTAACTCTCTCCCTTATCCAGTCTAGGTCTGGGGACCCTTTCCATGTTCCCCCAAAGGACCCTGTTTACACTCTACTCTGGCATCTGTCAGTGTGTAAGAGCTCATTTTCTTTTTTTTTTTTTTTTTAAGATTTTATTTATTTGCGAGAGAGAGAATGAGAGACAGAGAGCATGAGAGGGAGGAGGGTCAGAGGGAGAAGCAGACTCCCTGCTGAGCAGGGAGCCCGACGTGGGACTCGATCCCGGGACTCCAGGATCATGACCTTAGCCGAAGGCAGTCACTTAACCAACTGAGCCACCCAGGCGCCCAATAGCTCATTTTCTAATTGGTCTCCCACGCTTAGGCTCTGAGCAACTAGAGATCTAGGAACTATATCCCTCTCAGAAGGTGATCTATAAATATTAGGTAAGTGAAAGAAAACTCAACTCTTTCACTGCTAACTACGAAGCCAAGTCAATACTTGTTCTTGGTAGTTGTACATACATTCTGTGGATTCTTCAGCTGTGGGCTATGTGGGCAGGGACTCAGGAGGAGAGGGAGACTCTACTGGAGGAGAAAACCTCTCTCTAAGGTGGTGCAAAAAGGCTCTACCTTATTCACAGGCCACCATCAGCCCTTCTTGAGTTCTTTCTCTTCCACAAATGATCTTGAAGTTGCTTAAAAACAGTAAATAACAGTAAATACCTGTTGAAAACAATAAATAACCTTGCCCAAGAAATTGAACTTCTGGTTCCCAAGTCCTTGCAAGCATCAAGTGCTGAGCCAATGCTTTACACAAATAAGAGAAATAGAGTGGCATCACAGGCTTCTTTAATCTTTCATTATATCCATGTTCGAAGAGGGATATGCTGTCTGAGCCTCCTCTGGCTTCAAGAAGAATATGGGGACAGATGGTTGCTACACTTGTGGTGAACATAGAATAATGTATAAACTTGTGGAATCACTGTGTTGTACACCTGAAACTAATGTAACATTGTATGTCAACTATACTCAAATGAAAAGAAATAAATAATAAAATAAAAATAAATTAATTTTAAAAAAGAATATCCATCTGTCATTAAACTTTTCAGAAGGGTGGTCTCAATGTCTAAACAAACGTTGTTATGCGGGAAACAGATTATTAAGTAAGAGGCCATCTTTGCCACCCAGATGTCTTACAAGACACATTCATAAGGACGGTTTTATGATGGAGAATAGTATCTGATTTTTTTTTATTATGTTCTGTTAGCCACTGTATGGTACATCATTAGTTTTTGATGTAGTGTTCAATGATTCATTAGTTGCATATAACACCCAGTGCTCATCACAACACGTGCCCTCCTTAGTACCCATCACCCGGTTACCCCATCTCCCCACCCCCTCCCTTCTGCAACCCTCAGTTTGTTTCCTGGAGTCCAGAGTCTCATAGTTTGTCTCCCTCTCTGATTTCTTCCCATTCAGTTTTCCCTCTCTTCCCCTGTGGTCCTCTGTGCTATTCCTTATGTTCCACAAATAAGTGAAACCATATGATAATTGTCTTTCTCTGCTTGACTTATTTCACTTAGCATAATCCACTCCAGTTCCATCCAGGTCGATGCAAATGGTAGGTATTCATCCTTTCTGATGGCTGAGTAATATTCCATTGTATATATGAACCACATCTTTATCCATTCATCTGTTGAAGGACTCCTTCCACAGTTTGGCTATTGTGGACATTGCTGCTATGAAAATTGGAGTGCATGTGCCCCTTTTTTTCACTACATCTGTATCTTTGGGGTAAATACCTAGTAGTGCAATTGCTGGGTCGTAGAGTAGCTCTATTTTTAATGTCTAGAAAACATTGGTATAATTACAACATTTTTCTGCTATTCACATGTAATCCTGATAGCAATCTGATAATGTTGGTTCTGTTATGGTCCTAATGCTTCAGATTACAGAAGTGAAGCCTAGAGAGGTTAATTAATTAATCATGGTTAAATATATGTGCATATTATGTAGTATATGTTGTACTCTTATATATGTCCTCTACATTATATATTACAGATGTTTATTCTGTAGCAGCACCAACGTATAGCAAATGTACAGCAAATACACAACAATGCCAGATTTGGATACTGAATTTTGTGCCCAGAGTCCACTTTTAACCAGTACATTCCACTGCCTCTCCTTTTCCACACTTCCCAGGATCAGAGTAAGTTCCTTAGGAGCAGAGAGGTCTGTGAGCAAACTGTCCCATGCATGAGGGCATCCTGCCAGGATAACCTCATGGTAGCTGGAATCCAGCCCACACCCGGCCTGCCAAGATGTGTGTGGCAGCATCTGCTGGGGCAAGGGACACCTTTGTCTATTCTACCCAAAGATACATTTCCCTTTTTCTCATGGCTTCTTTCTTACCTTGTATTGCCTTCTCAGGTCTCTGCCTTTCCCTAGGAAAAGGAGGAGAAAATGATCAAGTTCCAGGTGAGCTGGATTTTTATTTCTGTCACTGAACATTTTATTTCACTTCTTAGGTGGACACCTTTTAGATTTAGAATAATCTGCACTGTTAACATGAAGGTAAGAGATTCGTGGAAGTTCAACTCCTGCTCAAGTTCCTACAGCAGACAAGTGTCCAGCCCACTCCAAAGCCTTTCCCTTCTGGATAAAGAGTATCAGGAAAGAGATACTGGAGGAAAGAAGGGCAAAACAAAACAAAATCCAAAACCAAACCAGAGTTTTCATTCAGAGACCAAGGCCTGACATTGTGCCATTTGGAGCTCCAGCCAGAACAAAGGTCTTCATACAAAACATTTACATTTCCCTACAGTAAAAAGTTACAAGCAAGAAGCCAAGTAGAATGAAAAATATTTGCAACATATTTGGAAGAAAGGATTAACGTCCCCAAAATGAGTATTTTGAATACAACAAGAACAAAAGATGACCAGCAAATACACGAAAAGAGAATGGTCTTCATTACTAATCAACTTTGTGAAAATTTTTCAAAATAACTGGTTTTTACTTCCCAAATTTACTTCTGAGATTATCAGAGATTTTTTTTTAAGTATTCATATCTGGTGTTGGCCAGGGTATAGAGGTTTCGTGATTTATACTTCGAAGAAGAATAAGCTGGAAAAATCTTCTTTGGAGGGAACACCTGTCATTGAATCAAAATGCTGAAAGTTGTCATTCAGCATTACTATTTCTACTTTTTGGGATTTAAGGACATAATCCAGGGTCAATGCAAAAGGATTTTTTTTTTTTTAAGATTTTATTTATTTATTTGAGAGACAGAGAGAGAGCACATGAGAGGGGGGAGGGTCAGAGGGAGAAGCAGACTCCCTGCCGAGCAGGGAGCCCGATGCGGGACCCGATCCCGGGCCTCCAGGGTCATGACCTGAGCCAAAGGCAGTCGCTTAACCAACTGAGCCACCCAGGCGCCCAATGCAAAAGGATTTTTGTTGCAGTGTTGTTTATGATAGATAATCTAAAGCTAAGTGTGCATTATTTGGATGAGTTAATCACATCCTAAATCATTGACTTACTATACGGCGCTGCAGTGGGATGGCAGACATGATCCTAGTAATAATCATAATAGCTAACATTTATCGGGTACTCTGTGCCAGGCACTGCTCCGAAGTGCTTTACCTATAGTCACTCATGTTATTATCAGTACCCTATGGTATATAGGTATCAGCATGAGGATGAGAGAATGAAGAACTTCTCCAAGGGCACATAGCTAGCACAAGGCAGAGCATTCCAGTGTGAGTACAGGGAGCCAGGCTCTGGACTGTGCCTAACATCACCGCTGCACACTGCAGATGGGACACAGAGGATGAACTACGTACTTCAACAGTAAGAGTGACCAAAAGCCTTTAAGTTTGGCAAATTAAATAAGTGAAATGTGTGCATGTGTAAAAGAGAGAACAGAGAATCCATCACACACTATTGGAACTAAAGCTTTTCTGGGGGCAAGTGGCGTTCTTAGTAAAATTTAAAATTATAGTAGCCTATGATGCAGCAGAGTTCCAGGGACTTACCTGTAGGAGCGCTAACAAAAGGCAGCTATTTATTTGTTTGTTTGTTTGTTTGGCAGCAATATAATCTGCAAGGATTTCTTTTCTTGCAGCCCTTTTGGTGGATTGAGTGAGTGGTGTGGAAGGCAGCTACTTTGACTCCGTCCCCCAGATTCTAGAACAGCTTCCCCTCCCTGACACTTTCTCAGTGCTGCCCCTTTTCCATAAACATAGCCTGCATGTGTTTGGTGTTGTAGGAGACGGTGACGTTCAAGGACGTGGCCGTGGTCTTCAGTGAGGAGGAGCTGGGGCTGCTGGATTCCACCCAGAGGAAGCTGTACCGAGACGTGATGCTGGAAAACTTCAGGAACCTGGTCTCTGTGGGTGAGGATAGGCGCTTGGTGACTGAAAGTCATCCCCCTGGGGTGTCTTGGGTGTTTGAAGCTCTGAGACTCTTGAAATCATCCCCTGAGCTTGGACAAATAAGAGTCCTAATAATCCCTGTACAACACCGACAAGATGTTTCTGTCCTTTGAACTATGTAACTGGGCAAATTGTGGCCCAGCGCTGTTGTTTGTTATGAAGTCAGTTTAGTGAGTTGCCCTAGTTTTTGTTTTTGTTTTTTCAGGGTGCCAGTAACAATAACTATTTATTAACTTGATTTTTCAGAGGTATTTGGGTTTTTCCTTTAACAGTGTTTTTGTAAATAACTTCAAACTTACAGAACATTTGCAAAAGTAAAGAATAAGAACACCCCTATAGCTTTTACCTAGATTCACTTATAATAATATTTTTACCCATTTATTTTATTTATGACCATGTTCTTTCTCTCTCCATATATATTTGTGTGTATATATGAAAATATATGTATATTCATAATATTTTTTTCTGAACCATTTGAGGGCAATTTATATACACCAGGGCCCTTTATCTCTAAATACTTCAGTGTATATGCAGAGTTTGGAAGTCCCCAAGACTGCTCTTACTCTGACACCAATTGTAAGCTCAGGGGTCCCCAAGATAACCCTCGGCCTCAATAATTCACTAGAAGGACTGTCAGAAGGCACTGAAAGCTGTTATACCCATGGTTACCCTTTATTACATGAAAAGGGTACAAGTTAAAATCAGCCAAGGGAAGAGGCACCTGGGGCAGAATCCAGGGTATTTCCAGCACCAACTTGTAGTTGTCTCTCTCAGAGGAGTCGTAGATAGTACTAACTCTTCCCAGCAAAGACAGGTCATAGTATACATGGAGTATTGCCAACCAGGGAGGCTCACATGAGCCTTGGTGTCCAGAGCTTTTACTGTGGTTTGGCCATATAGATGTGGTTGGACACCTGTGTGTCTGATCTTAGTTTCTAGCCCCTCTGGAAATCAAGCTGACAGCAGGTAGCCCAAGGGCCCCACCATAAATCACATTGGTAAGCAATCTGGTGTTGTCCAAAGCCTCCACGTGAGAAAGACACTCTTACCAGACAGGAAATCCCAAGGACTTAGAGATCACTTCCCAAGAGCTGAGGACAAAGACCAGACCTCTCTTTGAGCAAGCTTTATTCTTCACTGAACAATGTATTTTGTAGAAATAAGAATATTCTCTTACATATTCCCAGTGCAAATATAATACTTTTATCTAAGTATTTTACTGATTTTATCAGTAGATCCAGATATATTCCTAAAAGCATATTTTTCTTTCTCCAGAGTAAGGTCTAGTCTTGAGTTTAGTCTGACTGTCATGTCTCTTTAGCCTCCTTTAATTTGGAGCATTTCCACAGCAATTTCTTTGTCTTTTATAACAGTAGACATTTTGGAAGAATACTGCTATTTCCCCCCTGCTCCCACCCCCATTTTTCAGATAACATTCCTAATACTTCCTTATACTTAGATTCAGAGGATCCATTCTGGCTGGAACTCGACATTGGTAGTCCTTTTGAGAATATCACATGTAGAGGTACACCATCTGTCCCTCATTGGTGGTGCCGATTTTGACCACTCAGTCAAGATGTCCAGTTTCTCCACTATAAAATTATTGCTTTGTTTATTGCAACGTTTTTTAAGACCACACAAATATTTTCCTATAGATTTAGCATCCAGTGATTATCACTTGCCTTATCTGGTCTTTACCATGATTGTTACAAAATTATTTTCTACCTTAGTACCTCTTTAGTACCTCCTGATTGCATTAGCAATCAGCTCTTGGCATTCTGCAGTAAGCAAGAATCCCACATGCCTTAATCATTTATTTATTTGTAGGGACTTGTGAATTCTTTTTTAAAAAAATGGCTTCTAATATTACCATAATTATTTTGATGCTAAAATTGTTCCAAATTTGGTTTTTTGTAATATGCCTCCACCACTTTTTATTTTATTTTATAATATTATTATATTATACTATGTTAGTCACCATCATTAGTTTTTGGTGTAGTGTTCCAGCAATGTCCACAATAACCAAACTGTGGAAAGAGCCGAGATGCCCTTCAACAGACAAATGGATAAAGATGTGGTCCATATATACAATGGAATATTACTCATCCACTATTTTTTTTTTTAGCATTTCCTTACTTTATGGCATAGATGCTGCTCTGTGTTCATCTTTTACTTTATACCCCAGCTCTGGAATCATCTGTTTCTTGGAGAATGGTATTTAACAACAAGGTCTGAATGCTAGGTACTGTCACTGCTCCTGTGGTGGCTTTGTTTCTTGGTCCCAGGGGATAGAACTAGTAGGTAGGAGTGTGTGGGTGCATGCGTGCATGTGCATGTGCGTATATTCATATACATATATGCACACATGAGTAGATGTTCAATTTCGTTAAACATAAGGGAGAGGTTAAGTAAAATTATCCTGGAATACCATTTCTCACCCATGAGATGAGCAAAAATTCAAACACTCAGCACTGAACTTTCTTGGGCAAAGTTGTGGGAAATAAAGCACTCTCATGCACTGAAGGTAGGAAAGCAAAATGAAACAGTCCTGACGGAGGAGAATTTGACAATTATCCAGCAATATTCCCAGCAGTTCGCTTCTAGGAATTTTCCCTAAAGATAGCAAAGTGCAAAAGAGCATTAACAGTATACTACAGTCCATGTAAGAAAGAAGGGAAATAAGGAAACCTACGTATATCTGCTTGTCTTTATAAGAAGAAACCCAAGAAGGATTAATTAAAGATTCATGAAGTTAGTCTCGTATAATGGGTGGGAGTAAGAATGTGGAAGTTATGTGTCACACTCCTTTGAATGTGCCTTTCTGTCTGGTTTGGACTTTTGAAAATCCATTATTTCAACACATACAAATTAAATAAGAAGAAAAAAGTAAGAGGGGTAACTGGGTGATGGGCATTAAGGAGGACACTTGTTGTAATGAGCACTGAGTGTTATATGCAACTGATGAATCACTAAATTCTATCCCTGAAACTAATACTACACTATATGTTAACTAACTAGAATTTAAATAAAATCTTGAAAGAAAAAAGTAAGAATGCAAAGGGATGATAATCTGAAACTAAAAGAAAAATGAAATTAATTATATTTGAAACTAATACGATAACCACACTGAAGAGAGAAAAGAAAGAAAGAACTTACGGAAATAGCTAAGGAACACAGCACATAACTATATCCCCTTAGTGTTAGGTACAGTGGGAGGAGGATGGGAAAACAAACTGCAATCCTGAACAATTTCTAGTGGATTTGCTTATTGTAATGAGATGGAAGGAGCCATTCTGAAACTATTTTAGATGTATTACAGGTACCATAGCAATTGACTGGAGAAATATAGTCTTTTCAACAGAGGGTGATGAAATATTTAGACTTCTGTATGCATCTATACCCATGACTCGCATCTCACTAAGAAATTGATTCAAAGTGGATAATAGACCTAATGGAAAATGTAAAAGTATGAAACTTCTAGAAAGAAACACAGGAGGAAATCTTCTTGACCTTGAGTTAGGCAAACAGTTCTTAGACACCAAAAGCATGATTCAGAAAAGAAAAAAAAAAAAAAAGATCAATTGGACTTCATCAAAACTTAGAACTTCTGCTCTCCTTGCCTTTCTGCAGGGAATCAGCCCTTCAAGCCAGAGCTTATATTCCAGCTGGAGAGAGAAGAAAAGCTTCTGATGATGGAGACAGAAACCCAGAGAGATGGATATTTAGGTAAGAACCATCCTGCGGTAAGTAACACAGCAGCTAGGGAGCCTCTCCTCAGACGAGTCAGAACATGTCAGGCCCTACGGTGTCTATCCCCTCAACCACCTCTGGCTTTCCATATTTATCTGTAATTGTTTATTTCCACCCATTCTTTCTGTTCTGCACTGCCCCATTGCTGCCCTTCAGACCCGACATAATTATGCTTCTGCTTTAGGTTCCTTGACTTGCTTTTCTCTTTGCCTTGAATGAATGAATTGGTTAATAGATGCATGGTCCTCACTGTCTTCAGTCCTCCGTGGGACAGCTGGTAGGCATCGAATAAATCTGCACAATCGAAAGATACTCTAGAATGCTGTTTGTTTTCTGATGAAGGCCTGTACTAATTCTAATTGTGTAGGTGTCCTTGAGCATAGATAGGTAGCCATTATCCTTAAAAGATGAAGAATAGCCAGTCAACTAAAGTCAGTATCAAAGTGATCAGTGCCAACATCATAACTGGTCCTTCACATGGAAGTTGAAAAGCAATTTCAACTGAGACACTCTTACATTAACTTCCTTATTCAGATGCCTGGCTCTTTTTCTTCCCATTCTGCCCTCTCTTTTCATCCTCTTATCCTCTAACACCTGAAGAGTCTCTTGACCTAGCTAACAGTTTTCTTAAAATTCTTATTCAACTTCTTTAAGCTTAAAAAAAAACCCAACAACACCAAAACCATCAGTTCACCTATTTCTCCCACACCCAACCCCCTCCTCTCAAAACCACCAATCTGTTCTCTGTATCTTTAAGCTTGGTATCTTGTTGTATTTTAATCTACATATGAGAGAGATCATACAGTGTTTGTCTTTCTCTGTGTGACTTGTTTCACTTAGCATAACGCCCTCAAGGTCCATCCATGTTGTTGCAAATGGCAAGATTACATTCTTGTAGCCGAGTAATATTGCTATATATATATATATATAGTAATATGTATATCTAGGTATGTACATATCTATATATACCTATAGGTAGATAGGTATAGATGTATATATACCTATACCTGTGTGTGTGTGTGTGTGTGTGTGTGTGTATATATATATATATATATTTCTTTATCCATTCATCTATTGATTGACACTTAGGTGGTTGTGTCCATATCTTGGCTATTGTAAATAATGGTGCAGTGAACATGGGGGTGTGTATATCTTTTTGAATTAGCATTTTCATTTTCTTCAGATAAGTACCCAGAAGTGGCATTACTAGATCATATGGTCGTTCTCTTTTTAATTTTTTGAGAAACTTCCGTACTGTTTTCTGTAGTGGTTGCACAAATTTCCATTCCCATCGACAGTGCATGAGGGTTCCCTTTACTCTGCATCCTGGCCAACACTTTTTCTCTTTAGTCTTTTTGATACTGGCCATTGTAACAGGTGTGAGGTGATATCTCATTATGGTTTTGATTTGCATTTCCCTGATTATAAGTGACGTTGAATATCTTTTCTTGGTCTGTTGGCCATCTGTATGTCTTCTTTGAAAAATATCTATTCAGATCTTCTGCCCATTTTCTATTTGGATCGTTTGGGGTTTTTTTTGCTATTGAGTTGTAGGAGTTATTCCTATTTTAGTATATTAGCCCTTTATCAGCTATATGATTTACAGTTATTTTCTTCCATTCAGTAGGTGGCCTTTTTATTTTGGTGATGGTTTACTTTGCTGTGCAGAAACTTTTTAGTTTGATGCAGTCCCACCTTTTATTTTTGCTTTTGTTGCTTTTCTTTTTGGTGTCAGATAAAAAAAAAATCACCAAGACTGATGTCAAGGAGCTTACTGCCTGTCTTTTCTTCTAGGAGTTTTATGGTTTTAGTCTTACGTTCGAGTCTTTAATCCATTTTGAGTTAATTTTTGTGTATGGTGTAAGAAAGTGGTCCAGTTTCATTCTTTTGCATGTGGCTGTCCAGTTTTCCCAAGACCATTTGTTGAGGAGACTTCTTTTCCCCATTGTATATTCTTGCTCCTTTGTTGTAAATTAATTGACCATATAAACATGGGTTTATTTCTGGGCTCTATTCTGTTCCATTGATCTATGTGCCTTTTTTATGCCAATACCATACTATTTATTATTTATTTATTTAAATTCAATTAGCCAACATATAGTACATCATTAGTTTCAGATGTAGTGTTCAATAATTTATCAGTTGTGTATAACACCCAGTGCTCATCACTATTTTAATTATTGTTGTGTTGTAATATTATTTGAAATAAGGGAGTATGATGCCTCTAGCTTTGTTCTTTCTCAAGATTGCTTTGGCTATTTGGGGTCTTTTGTCATACAAATTTTAGGGTTGTTTGTTCTATTTCTGCAGAAAATGCCATTGGAATTTTGATAGGGATTGCATTGGATTTGTAGATTGCTTTGGGTAGTATGGACATTTTAACAATATTAATTCTTCCAATCCATGAGCATGAATATATTTCCATTTATTTGTGTCTTCTTCAATTTCTTTCATTAATTCTTGTTTTCATTAATTTTGTGCCTTGTAATTTTCCCAACATATAGGTCTTTCACTTCCTTGGTTAAATTTATTCGTAGATGTTTTATTCTTTGTGATGCAATTGTAAATGGGATTGTTTTCTTAATTTCTCTTTCTGATAGTTTGTTATTAGTTTAAAGAAATGCCCAGATTTTTATGTATTGATATTTTATTCTGCAACTTTACTGAATTCATTTATTCTGTTTGTGTGTGTGTGTGTGTGTGTGTGTGTGTGTGTAGTCTTTAGGCTTCTATATATAATATGTCATCTACAAATAGTGACAGTTTTACTTCTTCCTTTCTAATTTGGATGCCTTTTATTTCTTTTTCTTGCCTAATTTCTCTAAATCTGTATAAAATGGGTGAGAGTGGACATCCTTGCCTTGTTCCTGAGTTTTGTTTCACCGTATCATATTATCTATGGGCTTTTCATATATGGCCTTTATTATGTTGAGGTACATTCCCTTTATACTCACTTTGTTGAGAATTTTTATAATGAATGGATGTTGAATTTTATCAGATGCTTGTTCTGCATCTATTAAGATGATCATATAATTTTTATCCTTTATTTTGTTAATGTGGTGTATCATACTGACTGATTTGAGAATGTCAAACCTTCCTTGCATTCCTGGAATAAATCCCACCTGATTATGGTGTATGATCCTTTTAATGTATTGTTGAATTCAGTTTGATAATATTTTGTTAAGGATTTTTGCATCTATGTTCATCAGGGATATTGGCCTGTAATTTTCTTATTTTTTCTTATTTATTATTTTTTTTACTTTAAATTCAGTTAGCCATCATTCATTTTTGGTGTAGTGTTTTCAATGATTCATTAGTTGCACATAAGACCCAGTGGCCTATAATTTTCTTTTTGAAGTAGAATATTCAAGTTAGACATTTACGTGAGTCCAAACATTTTAGTAATATTTTGGAGTCCACAAGACTCTGACAACTGTGTAGCTAAGGGTGCTCCTGGGTAGGTAAGAGTCAGTAAAAATTTTCAAAGCAAACTATTTCATTTCTATAATGTTTTGCTGCCATCTTAGTTGAGATTCAAGGTCACATGTGATACAATACATTCTTTAGATACAACACATTCTTTGTATTTTTAATATACTAATTTTTAATTTAATTTAATTAACTAGTTTTAATAAACTGATTTTTCTCTTCCATGATACCTTGGGGAAATCCAACCTAGTCAGAGATTATAACTTTTTTTTTTAAATCATGGCTATATAATATTATAATATGTGGCTATAACATGCATCATTTAGCCATTTTTTAATTGATGGGCATTAGTTTATCCCCCCTTTTTTACTAATACAGAAAGTACAGCAATAAAACCCCAATCTAAATGTCCTTACGTACTAGTGATTTTATTTCTGTGGAATAAATTACCTGGTGATTCAGAGATTCAAAGAGAAAACCCGTCCCATACAAAGTTTAACTTTGGAATAATAACCCAAAGAGACATAATTATCCCCTATTGGCTTTCTTGCAGCCTATAGCAACTGATTTAATTGACTTGGGTAAAGAAACATTTTTAAAATTAGTATTCTTTTTTTTTTTTAAGATTTTATTTATTTTTTAGAGAGCGAGCGAGAGAGAAACAGCATGAGAGGGGGGAGGGTCAGAGGGAGAAGCAAGCTCCCCACTGAGCTGGGAGCCTGATGTGGGACTCGATCCCAGGACCCTGGGATCATGACCTGAGTCGAAGGCAGACACTTAACCATCTGAGCCATCCAGGCGCCCTAAAATTAGTATTCTTAAAACCACTCTCTTGGCAGGTCCCTCATAGAAGAAATCTCTCCATTTACAATAGGAAAGAGAAAGATGTCAATAAATAACAGTTTCTAAACTATTCATTTCCTTGCAAGATTTTCTAAGTTACAGACCATCCATCTTATCCAAATTGGCATACACACAGATTCCCTAGATTCCCTTTTTCTTGTCAGGCAAGGAGGATTCAGGGTGAGAAAAACAAGACTTATAAAATGAGTATGTATTCAAAATGTATTCAAAGATGAGTATGTATTTCCTCATCTTTACTGCCTCCATTAACCATTAAATACACAATTGTTAAAGTAGAATCAGAGGGGGTGACGAACCATGAGAGACTATGGACTCCGAGAAACAAACTGAGGGTTTCAGAGGGGAGGGGAGTGGGGGGATGGGTTAGCCTGGTGATGGGTATTAAAGAGGGCACATACTGGATGGAGCACTGGGTGTTATATGCAAACAACTAATCATGGAACGCTACATAAAAACTAATGAAGTACTGTATGGTGACTAACATAACATAATCAAAAATAAAAATAAAAAAACTTAAAAAAAAAGGGCGCCTGGGTGGCTCAGTTGGTTAAGCGTCTGCCTTTGGCTCAGGTCATGATCCCAGGGTCCTGGGATTGAGCCCTGAATAGGGCTCCCTCCTCGGCGGGAAGCCTGCTTCTCCCTCTCCCACCCCCCCTGCTTGTGTTCCCTCTCTCACTGTCTCTCTCTCTCTCTGTCAAATAAATAAATAAATAAATAAATAAATAAATAAATAAATAAATAAAATTTAAACATAAAAATAAAATATCATGAGATTACTGTGGGCCAGATTTCTTTAGCATTATCTTTAAATAATCTCTCATAGATATTTTCTTGCACTCTGATCTCCTTCTCTGTCCCAACCTGATTGTCACTCCCCACAGTGAAAAAGAACAGCTGAGAAGTTGTTTTTCTTAGAGACAGTCCCTAAGAATTCCTCATCTTTAATTCTGCTTTCTTTAGTTTATTATTATCTGGCACCGAACAAAGAAACTTCCCATTCCTATCAGTGGGTCTCAGCTGTTCTCAGCTTTTTCCTTCAGTAATTTTAATTCCCTTATGGCTTACTAGGATATCAAACATCACTGTGTTAATAATTGCTGCAACCGTAATTTAAATTTATATGTTAACCTTAACTAAACCTCAAGTTTTTTTTTAAAGATTTTATTTATTGAGAGAGAGAGCACACGAGCAGGGTGAGGGGCAGAGAAGAGAGGGAGAAGCAGACTCCCCCCTGAGCACAAAGCCCAATGTGGGGATCGATCCTAGCACCCTGAGATCATGATCTGAGCCAAAGTCAGATGCTTAACTGACTGAGCCACCCAGATGCCCCTAAACCCTAAGTTTTAACACAATCTTTCATAAATATTTAGTGATGTCTTACAGGTGCCAAACAGATGTGTATTTGGAATTACAATTCCCTGCCAAAATTTACTTTTTAGTAGAAAACTTACCATGTTTGCCTTAACTAACTTCAGACATAAGGAAGATGTGGAGAAAATGACATGTTGCTAATAAAATATACAAATCTGTTTTTTAAATTACATATATGTTTAGTCTATTTTTTCTTACAACTTTTTTGATCGTTAGTAGTGGTTCTGATATCAGATCTCAGGCTGTGATAGGCCAGTCAATTTAATATAAAGGGTTGTCTTTGTTTTCTGCATTTTGCCCCTCTGCTCCCATTCTATATAACCTGTTCTTGTTTTCATACATTATATGTTTCCCCCTGCAGACTGAATTAAAACTGTGATTCTAAAATTATAGTCTTGTGTCATGGAGTGGGGTTGTTGGAGCCATTTTTAACATGAATAATTAGGTAGAATTTTTCTCAAGCTCACTTGGGATATTCACCAAGTTAGACCACACTCTGGGCCATAAGACATACCTTACAAAATTTTAAAGAATAGAAATCATACAATGTCTGCTCTCAGACCACAATTGAATTTTACTAGAAATCAATAAACTAAATAACTGGAAAATCTTAAAATATATGGAGATTCAACAACACACATCTAAATAACACATGGATTAAAGTAGAATCTCGAGAGAAATTTAAAGATATTTTGAACTAAATGAAAATTAAAGCACAACTTATCAAAATTTGAGGGATGCAGAGAAAGCAGTGCTAGGAGGGAAATTTATTTTATTTTAATATTATTATGTTATGTTAGTCACCATACAATACATCATTAGTTTTTGATGTGGTGATCCATGATCCATTGTTTTCGTATAACACCCAGTGCTCCATGCAGTACGTGCTCTCCTTAATACCCATCATGGTACCCCTTAATACCGGGCTAACCAATCCCCCCTCTCCCCTCCCCTCTAAAACCCTGTTTGTTTCTCAGAGTCCATAGTCTCTCATGGTTCATCTCTCCCTCCGATTTCCCCGCCTTCATTTTTCCCTTCCTTCTCTTAATGTCCTCCATGCTATTCCTTATGTTCCACAAATAAGTGAAACAATATGATAACTGACTTTCTCTGCTTGACTTATTTCACTTAGCATAATCTCCTCCAGTCCCATCCATGTTGATGTAAAAGTTGGGTATTCATCCTTTCTGATGGCTGAGTAATATTCCATTGTATATAGGGACCACATCTTCTTTATCCATTCATCTGTTGAAGGGCATCTCGGTTCTTGCCACAGTTTGGCTATTGCAGACATTGCGGCTATGAACATTGGGGTGCATATGGCCCTTCTTTTCACTACATCTGTGTCTTTGGGGTAAATACCCAGGAGTGCAACTGCTGGGTCATAGGGTAGCTCTATTTTTAACTTTTTAAGGAACCTCCACACTGTTTTCCAAAGTGGCTGTACCAACTTGCATTTCCACCAACAGTGTAAGAGGGTTCCCCTTCTCCACAACCTCTCCAACATTTGTTGCTTCTTTCCCTGTCCATTTTTGCCATTCTGACTGGTGTAAGGTGGTATCTCAGCGTGGTTTTGATTTGAATTTCCCTGATGGCTAATGACCTACATGACAGGGAAGAGGCATGACGCACTCATATTTAAGGGAGGCCCATAAGAATAGCATCAATTCAGACGATCAGAGCCGGAAGGAGCCTTTAAATAGAAATTGGATCTAGGAGGGAAATTTAAAGCACTGAAGGGATATATTAGAAGAGAAGAAAGATCTAAAATCAACCATCTAAGCTCCTACCTTAGAAAACTAGAAAAAGAAGAGCAAATTAAATCCAAAGTCAGCAGAAGCAAAGAAATAATAAGAATTAGAGCAGAAATCAAATTGAAAACAGGAAACCAATAGAGAAAAAAAATGAAAACAAAAGCTGGCTCTTTGAAAAATTAAAATCAGTAAGCGTTTAGCCAGGCCAACTAAGAAGAAAACAGAGAGGATACAAATTACTAATATCAGACATGGAAGAGTGGACATCACCCAGATCCTATGGTCATTAAAAGGATAGTAAAGGAATACTGTGGACAAACTCTAAGCCTAGATGAAATGGACCAATTCCATGAAAAGCCTAATTTGCCAAAATTTACACAAGAAGAAATTGACAATCTGTTAAGGAAATTGAATCAATAACTAATAACCTTCCAAAACAGAAAGATAGAGTCATTCAATTGTGAGGAAAAGCAGTGGAGACACAAGAAATCCTCCAAAGGTTAAATATACTCTCACAGAGCTAAGTCTCAGAAGTGGTGAGGAGAGTAACCAGCTGTGTAAGTATTTATCTGTATCCACTACTGCCCTCAAAGTGCCTTCTTTTCTCTCACTATCTAAAAGGTCAGGGCGCCTGGGTGGCTCAGTTGGTTAAGCGACTGCCTTCGGCTCAGGTCATGATCCTGGAGTCCCGGGATCGAGTCCCGCATCGGGCTCCCTGCTTGGCGGGGAGTCTGCTTCTCCCTCTCCCGCTCCCCCCTCTTGTGCTCTCTCTCTCTCTCACTCTCTCTCTCAAATAAATAAATTTAAAAAAAATAAAAGGTCAGTAACACTCCAGGAAACAAACTAAGGGTTGTAGAAAGGGAGGTGGGTGGGGGGATGGGGTAACTGGGTGATGGGCATTAAGGAGGGCATGTGATGTGATGAGCTCTGGGTGTTATACACAACTAATGAATCATTGAACACTACACTAAAAAAAAGGGGGGGGTCAGTAAGAATGTAGGGTCTTTCTCAGCCTGGGTCACCTGAATTGATATTCTTTTAATTAATTAATTTATTTATTTATTTATTTTAAAGATTTTATTTATTTGACACAGACAGTGAGAGAGCACAAGCAGGGGGAGCAGCAAGCAGAGGGAGAGGGAGAAGCAGCCTTCCCGCTGAGCAGGGAGCCCGATGTGGGGCTCGATCCCAGAACCCTGGGATCATGACCTGAGCCGAAGGCAGACACTTAACAACTGAGCCACCCAGGTGCCCCCTGAATTGATATTCTTGACTAGTCTCTATTAAAAGAGGAGAGAAAAAGAAAATATAAATTGAGGGGTTTTTTTCTCTTAATTCATTATTAGCTATTACTAACTAGCTAACTATTAAATTTAAAGGAATTCTTTGGTACTTACAACACCTATAACGTTTTTGTTGTTAAATTCATTCATAGAGGATGCTGGAATGATTGACTTTCTCCAACTCTAAAGCAGGATCACTAAGAAGATGAAATAAATTCTCAGCTTTCCCTCTTGAAATGAAGTCTTTTAGTGCTCTTTTGCAGTGCATATTTTCTCCATCAAATAAGTTCATTTTTGAATTTGACTTAACACAGTTTCTCATCAGCACCCTGCCTTTGATACTAAGATAGAACTTAAATGTTGAGAGAAGGAAGGGAAATGACAAAGTGTTTTGATATGCACCACTGGCTAAAGGAAGTTCAGGTTACTGTTGTTAAGTATGTGATTTTTTCCATAGAGCCTGAAACTAAGTGAAATGACCTTTTTCCCCCTTCCTGTATTGCTTTAACATTGTAAAGCTACTGGTCAAAAGGAAACTTTAATCTCTTAAATATTTGAGAGGTCATGTCATAAATGATGTACAAATTTCTAGTGAAACAGCTTTGTAAAAAACTGGGTTTTGACTAGCAAGCCGCCATCATGTCCTCAAGCCACCATGTCAGCCCCAAAAGATAGAACATATTAAACTGTATCTTTATGGATGTATACTGAGTGTTTCTGATGATACCAAACAAAACTGTAAGCATTATGATGAACTCTAGCTGGATGCCACGCTTCTCATGTATAAGCTATTTATTTTATCTGCCTCCTGTAGTATGTTCCTTCACTTCATCTTTAGGTGATAAAATATTAATGTAATAACTGGAAGCTTGGCTTTAAAAGCCACCACTAAGTGTGTGTGTTTTTTTATTTTTTTGGTTGGGGGAGAGAGAGAGAGAATCTTAAGCAGGCTCCACGCCCAGCACAGAGTCTGATGTGGGGCTTGATCTCACAGCCTGAGATCAATACCTGAGCTGAAATCAAGAGTTGGACACTTAACTGACTGAGCCATCCACGCACTCCACTAGCATTTTTTAATTTTTATTTATTTATTTTTTTTAAGATTTTTTTATTTATTTGAGAGAGAGAATGAGAGAGAGCGAGCACATGAGAGGGGGGAGGGTCAGAGGGAGAAGCAGACTCCCTGCCGAGCAGGGAGCCCGATGCGGGACTCAATCCCGGGACTCCAGGATCATGACCTGAGCCGAAGGCAGTTACTCAACCAACTGAGCCACCCAGGCGCCCCACTAGCATTTTTTTTAAAAGTACCTAGAGGAGTACGAATGGATGTGACATACAGTGTTACCCTGCAGTCATTGCAGTGCCCCAGAACCTAATGCCACCCAGTCATCAGTGTGGCATTTTCTTTTTTCTTTTTTCTTTTTTTTTTTAAGTTGGGGATAATGGGGGATTACCTGTAAGATTTTATGCAAGAAAAAAATACACTATTTTATTTTAAAAATTAAGAAGACTCAATCCACAAGAGATTCCTGTGACCTTTGCTTTTCTCATCAGCAGGTGATCCCTTTAGTGTAGCCCTGCCTTTTATACAGCTTTTCAACTTTGTGGCAAAATTGCCGTCACCAGTTTCCCATGAACAACACATATACATGCCCTTTTAGTTCTGAGAGTGAGAATGACTCACCCTGTGATCTATTCATTATGTGCTTATTGAGTAACTCCTATTTGCTGGAAACAAAGTGCTCATCCTTGTAGACAATACATTCCAGGGTGGACAGACAGACAAACACAAATAGAAAAGGAAGAATGATTATGTTTGAGGATAGTATTCATGTATGAAAAGAATCCTGTTTTACTGCTTTCTTTTCTGGATGCTGTAGAGAATTAATGTGCTACCAAGTGTTAGAAAAGTACGTGTTGGGCGCCTGGGTGGCTCAGTTGGTTAGGCGACTGCCTTCGGCTCAGGTCATGATCCTGGAGTCCCGGGATCGAGTCCCGCATCGGGCTCCCTGCTCGGTGGGGGGTCTGCTTCTCCCTCTGATCCTCTTCCCTCTTGTGCTCTCTGTCTCTCATTCTCTCTCTCTCAAATAAATAAATAAAATCTTAAAAAAAAAAAAAAAGAAAAGAAAAGTACGTGTTGGAGCATCTGGGTGGCTCAGTCATGAGTCCTGGGTCCCGGGATCGAGTCCCGCATCAGGCTTCCTGCTCAGTGGGGAGCCTCCTTCTCCCTCTGCCTGCTTCTCCCCCTGCGTGTGCTCCCCTCACCCTTTATTTCTCTGTCAAATAAGTAAAATCTTTAAAGAAAAAAAAGAAAAGAAAAGTACATGTTATTACATCAACCCTGCTGAATCCAGTGTCTGCAGGGAGGATACTTCTTACCAGGATATGAAGATTTGCTGTCTGCTTATAAGCTGAGCGATAATAACTAAGTGACAGACCATTTCCACCCAAATGTGCCTGTCTTCAACTCTCCTGGTGCTTCTAATTCCCTAAACATTATTTGTCCAGTAAAATGACACAAGCGAAAGTCAGTGTTCATTGAGTTTTGGGTTTTGATGATTTGCCTTAAAAGACACCTAAAGGTGCCAGGGAACTTGGCTGTTCCTCTCTCCACCTCCTCCCTCCCTCCATTTTTTTTTTTTCTGTCTTTGGAGTTGAATTCTGTCACAGTGTTTCACATTCTGATCTATACAATGGCCTTTGCTAATTGTGAAATATCTTTTTTTTTAAAGAAACTATTATCAGACATTTTTTTTTAAAGAAACTGATATGGCATACAGTGACTTAGAAGAGTTTATTATTCTCATGAAGATAAATAGCTTATTAGAGAGAGACCATATAATGCCTCTGTGTTGACCCTTCTCTGAACTGCATTTAACACTATCTCCTAACACAAATTAAAATATTGCCATACCCACATGCCAGGGAAAAAAGCAAAAGTTATTATCAGGACAAAAAGTATTTGTCCGCTTGAATCATATTCTTTCCAGTTTAAGAATACCCCCTTCTATTTTGTCCTTGGGATCTCCAGGCAACCCATGATAAACCCATGATAATACTTATATGGTTTTACTGGGCCTTTTGAACAGGGCCACCATGTTTGATATTTCCAGGTTGTGTTGCAAAGCCTTGATTTTGAGGCATACAGATAGCCTGAATTATGTGGATCCTCCTTATATTCCTGATATAACCAAAGAAGAGCCACTTTCTAAGTATTCTTAGAAGTAGTAACATGAATTTTCCTGTAGTTCATTGAAGTTTCATTTCATGACCTAAGTGCAAAATCTTGAAATCTCTGAACAAAAACATTCACTTGTGCACATGTCTAAATTCTCTTTATCATTATAGGAACCAAGAGTCAACACATTATGGAGAGTAATCAAGAAGTGGGATTAGGCTACATTTCTCCCAAAGAGCTTTCTTCCCGGCAGACCTGGCAACAAGTTGCAGGCGGGTTAACCAGGTGTCAAGATTCCATGAAAAATTTTCAAGGGAATATTTCTCAATTTCAAAAACAAGGTGATTTCCCCTGCCAGCTTTGGGCAGGAGTGCCAATTCATATTTCTGAAGATGAGAACTGTATATTGACTCATATAGAGGATGTTTCCAATTGCCTAAAAAGTCAAGAATTTCCATCCTGGAGAGCCCAGCATTCTTGGAGGAAAATGTATCTGACGGAGTCACATAATTATCAGTGTAGATGTCAGCAAATTTTGATGAAAAATAATTTCTGTAAGTGTGACAGCACCAGTTGGATATCACATCATAATGATAATGTGGGAATACACAGAACAGAAAAAAACTACAGCTGCCATGACTGTGGAGGGAACATCATGAAGGTTTCATTGCTTAATCAAGACTTAATTCAAACAGGGCAAAAGCCCTACCCCTGTAATGAGTACAGAAGAGCCTTCAGTGATGACTCCAGATCAGAAGTTTATCAGCAGTTACACTTGGAAGGGAAGACCCATTCCTACAGTCCATGTAGAAAGGGCTGTAGTTATAGTTCAGCTCTTCATATTCATCAAAGTGTTCATAGAGGAGATGGTTGTGTTTTTGAGAGTTCACATCTGCAGTCCCATCAGAGAGAATGTAAAGAGGAGAAGCCATGTAGATGTGGATATGGTGAGAACTTCAGTCAGTGCTCCTCTCTTAACACTTGTGAACTTACTCACACAGGGGAGACGTCCTATAGATGCAATATTTATGAGAAAGACTTCAGTCATAGCTTAGACCTTAATAGTATTTTTAGGGTCTGTACTGTGGAGAAACCCTATGAATATGAGGAGAATGGGAATGTCTTTAATCAGAGTTCTTGTCTTCAAGTCCACCAGAAAATCCACACTGAAGAGAAACTATATACAGATGTGGAATATGAGAAGGGTTTTATTTGTAGCTCAAGTCTTAACATCCAGCGTAGAGTTCACATGGAAGAGATTCCTTATAATTCTGAGGAATGTGGTAATGACTTCAGTCTGGCCTCACATTTTCAGGACCTTCAGATAGTCCACACTAGGGAACAACCATATAAACATTATGCATGTGGTAACAGCTTCAGCCAAAATTCATATCTTCAAGGTCATCAGAAAATTCATATTGGAGAGAAAGCTTACAAGGACTGTGGGAATGGCTTCAACTGGAGTTCAAAACTTAAAGATCGTCAGAGAGTCCACCCTGGAGAGAAGCCATACAAATGCAATGCATGTGGTAAAGGCTTCAGTCATATGTCAGTACTTAATGTTCATCAGAGAGTCCACACAGGAGAGAAACCTTATAAATGTGAGGAGTGTGACAAGGGATTCAGTCGGAGTTCATACCTTCAAGCCCACCAGAGAGTCCACACTGGAGAAAAACCATACAAATGTGAAGAGTGTGGGAAGGGCTTCAGTCGCAATTCATACCTTCAAGGACATCAGAGAGTTCACACTGGAGAGAAACCATACAAATGTGAGGAGTGTGGGAAGGGCTTCAGTCGGAGTTCACACCTTCAAGGCCATCAAAGGGTCCACACTGGCGAAAAACCATTCAAATGTGAGGAGTGTGGGAAGGGCTTCAGCTGGAGCTTTAATCTCCAAATTCATCAGAGAGTTCACACAGGAGAGAAACCCTACAAATGTGGAGAATGTGGTAAGGGCTTCAGTAAGGCCTCAACTCTTCTGGCCCATCAGAGAGTCCACACAGGAGAAAAGCCATACCAATGTGATGAGTGTGGTAAGAGCTTCAGTCAGAGATCATACCTTCAAAGCCATCAGAGTGTCCACACTGGAGAGAGGCCATATATATGTGAGGTATGTGGGAAGGGCTTCAGTCAGAGAGCATATCTTCAGGGTCATCAGAGAGTCCACACTAGAGTGAAACCATACAAATGCGAGATGTGTGGGAAGGGCTTTAGTCAGAGTTCACGCCTTGAAGCACATCGGAGGGTCCACACTGGAGGGAAACCATACAAATGTGAGGTATGCACAAAGGGCTTCAGTGAGAGTTCACGCCTTCAAGCACATCAGAGGGTCCACACGGAAGGGAGGCCCTATAAATGTGAACAGTGTGGTAAGGGTTTCAGTGGATTTTCAAGTCTTCAAGCTCATCACAGAGTCCACACTGGGGAAAAACCATACAAATGTGAGGTGTGTGGAAAGGGTTTCAGTCAGAGATCAAACCTTCAGGCTCATCAGAGAGTCCACACAGGAGAGAAACCATACAAATGTGATGCATGTGGTAAGGGTTTCCGTTGGAGCTCAGGTCTACTTATTCATCAGAGAGTCCATAGTGGTGATAAATTCTATCAAAGTGAAGAGTATGGTAAGGATTATCCTTCATCAGAGAATCCATACAGAAATGAAGTTCTATAAAACAGTTCTATTTGTTTTGAAGTCCTCAATTAGGAACTGAAATTTTCCATTCACTAGAGTTATTATAGTAGAAAAAATTTCTTTAATGAAAATGTAATGTTTCTACGCAACCTCAACATTCACAATAGTCAGACCACACAGCAGAGACATCTAACAAGAGAGTTTCCATAAGGGATTTTGTCACCACTTTAACAGGCATTGCACATGACTTTAACTATCATTGTACTAGGGCTTATAAAAGATAAGAGTAACAAAAGTACAATATGAGTGTGCCTAAATCCATGACCAGTCTAATGTAAGCTTAGTGAGGGAAGGGGCTTCATTCATTGCTGAGTTTACCAAACCATGACATTGCATAACTCAGTGTAGGTGCTCAGTACTTTTTGCCTAATGGCTAAAAATGTATAAAAGTATCATATTTAAAAAATTTATTAAGCTCATTCCCCCCCCCCAAAAAAAAACATTTAAAAATGTATTTGGAGGAGGAATCCTGCAAGTAACCTTAATATAAGCACTTCAAGTGGGAAAATATTCCTTGAAATGTAGGATGTCAAGCAATATTGCAGTCTGAAATTATATGAATTTGGCTGTAACCCTGTGGGGATTGGTTCCCATTTGCTTCCCATTTGTCCTGTCTTAAAGAGGATGAGCTGAATTCTTACCATTTGATCTCTTTCTATACAGTATACCATCAGTTTAAGTTTAGCGCTGTGTGTGTGTGTGTGTGTACATATGTGCACTTCAAATGACAGTACAAACTGATAAACCATGTTTTTGGTTACACTGCATTTTACATAATTGACTTTTTACTCCTACCCTGTGTGTTAAGGCAGAGTTTTACTGTAATATTTGCCAAGTGTCAGAAATGGTTACTAATGAAAAAATACTTTCTTAATAAATGTCAAAATTACAATACTTTGGTTCTTTAGTCTCCATATTGACGTCAAAGTTCTTTGGATCTGACTAATTTCTAAAAGTTATAGCCTTTGTCCAATTCAAACCTCATTAGGCAGAATCTGTGATGCTTTTGGAGGGCTTTAATTTTATCAAGTTCTCCATCCCTATCCTTCTCCCACTCACACAAATAAAGGAAAAATCTTAAATTTTTCTAAACATCTTATCAAATGTATTGGTTATTAAGATAGGCTTGTCTTTTACTTGCTAGTCTCTATCTTCCAAAAACGATGCATCCTGTTGGTGGGATTGAAAAATACACAAGTTTGTTAGAGAAGAGTCCTACTATGTATGTACATGTATATATAGTGTATGTATACTATATATAGTATGTATAGTACTTCCAGGTGAGTATGCACATTTTACATACATACACCTGTATGGAAATACTATCTATATCTGTATCTATGCGGGGCTCGATCCCAGGACCCTGGGATCATGACCTGAGCCGAAGGCAGACCCTTAATGACTGAGCCACCCAGGCGCCCCCATTTAGGGTGCTTTTAGTTGTAAGTAACAAGAAATGTAACTTAGAGTTGCTTAAACCAAACATATTTCTCAGTTCATATAAATGAAAAGATACAGGTAGGGTAAGACTTGGGTCTGAGTTAGCCAAGGAGACTTTGTATTGCTTTTCTTGAATTCTTTCACTTCTGTCGTTTTGTGTGAACTCTTCTCTTTAGATTGGTCACAAGATGGTGGTATCACCTCTTTTGCTCACAGCTGAGGGAAGAGAGTTTCTGTCTCATTTTATGTAGTCCTAGCTCCCCCAAATGCATATGATCTCTGTCCCCTCCAATCTCCACTCAAAACTGAGACTAAACCAAGACAATAAAGAATATCCCTCTTTCCCATAAATAGGCTAGCTTGCTCCTAGCGTTAAGTAATAGCCTGCTACATTAGGAAAATGGTAAGAACATGGACAGAGAATCCTGTGGCACTCAGGTGCACAGGGATGGCCAAAAGCAGAGGGTGAAGGAGGAACATGGAGAAAAATCCTCCAGCACTCCAGCCCCTACCCTAAGCACAAGGTAACAGTAGAAAAATTTGAAGTGTACTGAAGATAACTTTTGCAACAACAGAATTTAATTCCAACATAATTCCTGACCAGATTGGTTCACCCTAACATCCTAGCAGAATAGCAGTGCCCAGTTGCAGACAAAAATAGTATTTACTTCAGTCTCCACTGTTTCATAATTGTTATTTGGCATGCAATCAAAAAATTACAAGATGAAAAGAACAATCCTCTGCCAAACAACAGCAGACTAATAAGTCACACATTGAGATGAGCATATTTTGGAAATATCAGAATTTTACATAACTGATTGATGTGTTGAGTGTTTTTGTGAGAATGGCAGACAATATACATGAACAGATGGGGGAATTTCAGTGGAAATTAACAAAGAATCAAATAGGAAATGCTAGAAAAGAAAATTTATCACAAAGGATGCTTTTGAAGGACTCATGAGTAGGCTCAACAGAGCTGAGAAAAGCGTCAGAACTTGAATATAGGTCAATTGAAATCATCCAAACTAAAACAAAAAGTGTGAAGAACACAGAATACAGTATCAGAGAAATGTGGGAAAACTTTTTTTATGGTCTAATATATGTACTTGGGAATCTAGGAAGAGAGGAAAGGAAGAATGAGAAGAAAAATGTTTGCAGAGATAATAGCTGAGAATTTTCCAAAAATAATAAAAGACCTCTACCAGATCCAAGAACCTCAGAGTACCCAAACAGGATTTAAAAACAAACAAAAACTTGATCTGTTATTGCCAAATAGCTGAAAATGAACAAGGCAAAGGAAATATTGATGGCAGAGAAAAAGGACACATAATACAAGGAACAGAGATGAGAAAAAGAGCAGACTTCTCATCAAAAACCATTCAAGCCAGGAGTCAATGGAATGATATCTTTAACATTCTGAAACAAAATGCCGTTAATCAAAAATTCCTACCCAATGAAAATGTTTTTCAAAAAAGTATGCCAAATAAAGATTTTCAGATGAATAAAAGCTAATAGAATTTACTACCAGCAGAACAGTACTATAAGAAATATTAAAGGAATTTCTACAGACAGAGAATACTATACCAGAAGCAAATTTGGATCAAAAGAGGGAAGAAAGAAAAAGAAAGAAGGGAAGAAAGGAAGGAAGAAAGGAAAAGAAGGAAGGAGGGAGGAAGGGAGGGAGGGAGGAAGGAAGGAAGGAAGGAAAGGAAGGGAGGGAGAGAAAAAAATGGAAAGAGAATGAATGAATGAACTTTGAAAATGCTTAAAATTGAGCCAAATATAAAATAGTTTTTTTTTATTTTTAATCACTTGAAAATATTCATTAAAGCAAAAATGTGAGCAAAGTTTTGTGAGTTTATAGCATATATAAGAAGTAAAATGTAACAATACCATAAAACAGAGCAGAGAGAAATTGGAAGTATACTGTTCTACACTACATGAATTGGCATAATATTAGAAGGTAGACTGTGAAAAATTATAGGTGCATTTTATAAGCCCCAGAGCAACCATTAAAAAAATTTAAACTGATATATAACTAATAAGCCTGTAGTAGAGACAAAATGGAATTATTAAAAAAAAAAACTCAATCCAAAAGCAAGAAAATTGAACAAATAACACATGGTCGAAATAGTAAACATTAGCAAGATGGCAGGTTCAAATCCTGTGATATCAATAATTAAATGTAGATGTTCTAAACACACCATTTAAAACATTGTCAGATTGGATAAAAAAGCAAAACCTAACATACGCTATATGTTTTCTGTAACAAACACTTTTCAAATATAAAGTGGTAAGTAGGTTAAAAGACTAAGGATGAAAAAAGGTATGCTGTGCTAAAACTAATCAAAAGAAAGCTGGGACTATCTATATTCCTATCAACAAAGAATTCATACAAGGAATATTACCAAGGGTACAGCAGGTAACATACAATTCTATTTTTTTTAATTTTATTATGTTAGTCACCATACAATACATCATTAGTTTTTGATGTAGTGATCCACGATCCATTGTTTTCGTATAACACCCAGTGCTCCATGCAGTACGTGCCCTCCTTAATACCCATCACCGGGCTAACCCATCCCCCCACCCCCCTCCCCTCTAAAACCCTGTTTGTTTCTCAGAGTCCATAGTCTCTCATTGTTCATCTCTCCCTCTGATTTCCCTCCTTTCATTTTTCCCTTCCTTCTCCTAATGTCCTCCATGCATTCCTTATGTTCCACAAAAAAGCAAAACCTTGACTTTCTCTGCTTGATTTATTTCACTTAGCATAATCTCCTCCAGTCCCATCCATGTTGATGTAAAAGTTGGGTATTCGTCCTTTCTGATGGCTGAGTAATATTCCATTGTATATATGGACCACATCTTTATCCATTCATCTGTTGAAGGGCATCTCGGCTCTTGCCACAGTTTGGCTATTGCGGACATTGCTGCTATGAACATTGGGGTGCATATGGCCCTTCTTTTCACTACATCTGTGTCTTTGGGGTCAATACCCAGGAGTGCAATTGCTGGGTCATAGGGTAGCTCTATTTTTAATTTTTTGAGGAACCTCCACACTGTTTTCCAAAGTGGCTGTACCAACTTGCATTTCCACCAACAGTGTAAGAGGGTTCCCCTTTCTCCACAACCTCTCCAACATTTGTTGTTTCTTTCCCTGTCTATTTTTGCCATTCTAACTGGTGTAAGGTGGTATCTCAGTGTGGTTTTGATTTGAATTTCCCTGATGGCTAATGATGATGAACATTTTTTCATGTGTCTGTTAGCCATTTGTATGTCTTCTTCAGAGAAGTGTCTTTTCATATCTTCTGCCCACTTTTTGACTTGATTATTTGTTTTTTGGGTGTTGAGTTTGAGAAGTTCTTTATAGATCTTGGATATCAGCCCTTTATCTGTAGTGTCATTTGCAAATATCTTCTCCCATTCTGTGGGTTGCCTCTTTGTTTTGTTGACTGTTTCCTTTGCTGTGCAGAAGATTTTTATCTTGATGAAGTCCCAAAAGTTCATTTTTGCTTTTGTTTCACTAGCTTTTGGAGATGTGTCTTGAAAGAAGTTGCCTTGGGCAATGTCAAAAAGGTTACTGCCTATGTTCTCCTCTAGGATTTTGATGGATTCCTGTCTCACATTGAGGTCTTTCATCCATTTTGAGTTTATCTTTGTGTATGGTGTTAGAGAATGGTCGAGTTTCATTCTTCTGCATGTGGCTGTCCAATTTTCCCAGCACCATTTATTGAAGAGACTGTCTTTTTTCCATTGCATGTTTTTTCCTGCTTTGTCAAAGATTATTTGACCATAGAGTTGAGGGTCCATATCTGGGTTCTCTATTTTGTTCCATTAGTCTATATGTCGGTTTTTGTGCCAGTACCATGCTGTCTTGGTGATCACAGCTTTGTAATATAGCTTGAAATTGGGCAACATGATGCCCCCAGCCTTGTTTTTCTTTTTCAACATTTCCTTGGCGATTCAGGGTCTTTTCTGATTCCATCCAAATTTTAGGGTTGTTTGTTCCAGCACTTTGAAAAATGTCATTGGAATTTTGATCAGGTTGGCACTGAAGGTATAGATTGCTCTGAGTAGCATAGACATTTTAACAATATTTATTCTGATCCATGAGCATGGAATATTTTTCCATCTTTTTGTGTCTTCTTCAATTTCTTTCATGAGTGTTCTGTAGTTCCTAGAGTATAGATCCTTTACCTCTTTGGTTAGGTTTATTCCGAGGTATCTTATGGTTTTTGGTGCTATTGTAAATGGAATCGTTTCTCTAATTTCTCTTTCTACAGTTGCATTGTTAGTGTATAAGAAAGCAACTGATTTCTGTGCATTGATTTTGTATCCTGCCAGATTACTGAATTGCTGGATGAGTTCTAGTAATTTGGGGGTGGAGTCTTTTGGGTTTTCCACATAAAGTATCATGTTGTCTGCTAAAAGAGAGAGTTTGACTTCTTCTTTGCCAATTTGAATACATTTTATTTCTTTTTGTTGTCTAATTGCTGTTTCCAGGACTTCTAGTACTATGTTGAACAACAGTGGCAAGAGTGGGCACCCTTGACGTGTTCCTGATCTTAAGGGAAAGGCTCTCAGCTTTTCCCCATTGAGGATGATATTCGCTGTGGGTTTTTCATAGATGGATTTTATGAGCTTGAGGAATGTTCCCTCTATCCCTATACTCTGGAGAGTTTTAATCAGGACTGGATGTTGTATTTTGTCAAATGCTTTTTCTGCATCAATTGAGAGGACCATATGGTTCTTCTCCCTCCTCTTATTAATGTGTTCTATCACATTGATTGATTTGCAAATGTTGGACCACCCTTGCATCCCCGGAATAAATCCCACTTGGTTGTGGTGGATGATCCTTTTAATATATTGTTGGATCCTATTAGCTAGGATTTTGTTGAGGATTTTAGAATCCATATTCATCAGAGATATTGGTCTGAAATTCTCCTTTTTGATGGGGTCTTTGCCTGGTTTGGGGATTAAGGTAATGCTGGCCTCATAGAATGAGTTTGGCAGTTTTCCTTCTGTTTCTATTTTTTGAAACAGCTTCAGTAGAATAGGTATTATTTCTTCTTTGAATGTTTGGTAGAATTCCCCAGGGAATCCATCAGGCCCTGGACTCTTGTTTTTTGGGAGGTTTTTGATCACTGCTTCAATCTCTTTACTGGTTATTGGCCTATTCAGGTTGTCAATTTCTTCCTGTTTCAGTCTTGGCAGCTTATAGGTTTCCAGGAAGGCCTCCATTTCATCCAGATTGCTCAATTTATTGGCATATAGTTGTTGATAATAATTTCTTTTTTTTTTAAGATTTTATTTATTTATTTGACAGAGAGAGACACAGCGAGAGAGGGAACACAAGCAGGGGGAGTGGGAGAGGGAGAAGTAGGCTTCCCACGGAGCAGGGAGCCCAATGTGGGGCTCGATCCCAGGACCCCGAGATCATGACCTGAGCCGAAGGCAGATGCTTAACGACTGAGCCACCCAGGCACCCCGTTGATAATAATTTCTAATAATTGTTTCTATTTCCTTGGTGTTAGTCATGATCTCTCCCCTTTCATTCATAATTTTATTAATTTGGGTCCTTTCTCTTTTCCTTTGGATAAGTCTGGCCAGTCGTTTATCGATCTTATTAATTCTTTCAAAGAACCAACTTCTAGTTTTGTTGATCTGATCTACTGTGTTTCTGGTTTCTAATTCATTGATTTCTGCTGTAATTTTAATTATTTCTCTTCTAATGCGTGGCTTAGGCATCGTTTGTTGCTTTTTCTCTAGTTCTTTAAGGTGTAGAGTTAGTTGGTGAATTCGGGATTTTTCTATTTTTTTGAGTGAGGCTTGGATGGCTATGTATTTCCCCCTTAGGACCGCCTTTGCAGTATCCTATAGGTTTTGGACCGATGTGTTTTCGTTCTCATTGATTTCCATGAATTGTTTAAGTTCTTCTTTGATTTCCTGGTTGACCCAAACATTCTTGAGCAGAGTGGTCTTTAGCTTCCAAGTGTTTTAATTTCTGCCAAATTTTTTCTTGTGATTGAGTTCCACTTTTAAAGCATTGTGGTCTGAGAATATGCAGGGAATAATCTCAGTCTTTTGGTATCTGTTGAGACCTGATTTGTGACCCAGTAGGTGGTCTATTCTGGAGAAAATTCCATGTGCACTCGAGAAGAATGAATATTCTGTTGTTTTAGGGTGGAATGTTCTGTATATATCTATGAGGTCCATCTGGTCCGGAATATCATTCAAAGCTCTTGTTTCCTTGTTGATTTTCTGCTTAGATGATCTGTCCATTGCTGAGAGTGGAGTATTGAGGTCTCCTACAATTAACGTATTGTTATCAATATGACTCTTTATTTTGGTTAACAGTTGGCTTATGTAGATGGCTGCTCCCATGTTGGGGGCATAGATATTTACAATTTTTAGATCTTCTTGTTGGATAGACCCTTTAAGAATGATATAGTGTCCTTCTGTGTCTCTTATTACAGACTTTAGTTTAAAATCTAATTTGTCTGATATAAGAATTGCTACCCCAGCTTTCTTTTGAGGTCCGCTGGCATGGAAGATGGATCTCCATCCCTTCACTTTCAGTCTGGATGTATCTTTAGGTTCAAAATGAGTCTCTTGTAGACAGCATATGGATGGGTCCTGTCTTTTTATCCAATCTGCAACCCTGTGCCGTTTTATGGGAGCATTTAGGCCATTCACATTGAGAGTGATTATTGAAAGCTATGAATTAATTGTCATCATGTTGCCTGTGAAGATGTTGTTTTTATAGATTGTCCCTGTAAATTTCTGTTGTATATCACTCTTGGGGTCTTTCTCCTTTTATAGAACCCCCCCTTAGTATTTCTTGCAGGGCCGGCTTAGTGGTCACATATTCTTTCAGTTTCTGCCAGTCTTGGAAGCGCTGCACCTCTCCATCCCTTCTAAATGACAGCCTTGCCGGATAAAGTATTCTTGGCTGCATGTTCTTCTCATTTAGTACCCTGAATATGTCTTGCCAGGCCTTTCTGGCTTGCCAGGTCTCTGTGGATAGGTCTGACGTTATTCTGATGTTCCTCCCTCTGTATGTAAGGATCTCTTCCCCCTAACTGCCCTTAAGATGGTTTCCTTGGTTCTAAGTTTTTCAAGTTTTACTATTACATGCAGGGGTGTTGGCCTGTTTTCCTTGATCTTGGGAGGGGTCCTCTCTGCCTCTAGGACGCAGATGTTTGTTTCATTCCCCAGATTAGGGAAGTTCTCAGCTACGATTTGCTCAAATACATCTTCTAGTCCTCTCTCTCTCTCCACTCCCTCCAGGATTCCAATTATTCTGACATTGGACTGCTTCATGGTGTCACTTATTTCTCTGATTCTGTTTTCATGGATTCTGAGTTGTTTTTCCCTGGCCTCCTCTTTTCCCTTTTTATCTCTTATATTGTCTTCCAGGTCACTTATTTGTTCTTCTGCCTCACTTACCCTAGTTGTTAGATTATCTAGATTGGATTGGATTTCATTGATAGCATTTTTAAGTTCTGCCAATTCAGCTTTCATTTGTGCCCTTAGAGACTCTATGTTGCCATTAATTGATTTCTCCATTCTAGCCATTGTCTTCACAATTGCTAGCCTGAATTCCATCTCCGACATCTTGGTTATATCTGCATCCATTTGTAAATCTGTGGCATAAGTCATAATCTCTAAGTCTTTTCTATTTTGGGGGTTCCTCCTCCTAGTCATTCTGTTGATGGGTGGTTGAGGGAATGTATAGAGTCCAAATTATTGACCAGAACCCAAGCAAGATGCACCTGTTTTCTAGGGACCTTAGGGTTTCTGGCCTCTTGTTTTCCCAACCTGTCTTCTGGGGGAGGGGCCTGCCGCACTGTTACTCAGGCAACCCTGTTTGGGCAGAGTTGCCCTGCCCCCCTGTGGTGGGGGATGGGCTCAGTGGGAATCAGTTTTGGGGGCTTTTGTCCTCTGGCGGCTTTCCCTGGCAGCTTTCTGCGTCTCTTCCACGAATCAGAGCAGAAGAGACCGTTTCTAACCCTCTGCCTCAGAGCAGAGAGATCACAGTCTGTTCCATGGTGAGCTCTCCAGGCCACACTGTCTCCGTTTCTGTCCGTGCTGCTATAAACTGCAGCGGCCTGTGTTGTGTGCCCCTCCGCAGCGCTCCCAGTCCTGCCTCCAGGTCGGGGCACGTCTCTGCCCTTTGTGCTTCTAAAACCGCCAGCTGCTCCCAGTTAGCGTGCCCGCGCACGACCCCACTGCTCTGGGTTTCCGCCCCGGGGGCTGCCCTAAAGTCCTTTTCCCGCAGCTACTGGTCTGCGAGTCTGTGCCCCGCCCCCAGTGCGTGAGGCTGTCGCTCACTGGCAGTGTAGGATCCCCACGGACAGGCTCCCTCCCGCTGCTGTTTATCCTCCAGTATCTGGCCGCGGAATCACGGCTCCCCAATTCATACCTCGAAACCAACCACGTGCGATATTCTGTTTTAAGAGATCCAAATCTTCTTACATTTCAGGCTGATTTCGTGGGTGCTCAGAGTGGTCTGATAGATATCCAGCTCAATTCCGGGGACCAGTTGAAATAGGGTCCCCTACTCCTCCACCATCTTTCCTCTCCTCGGTAACATACAATTCTAAATGTGTATGCACCTAACAACAGAGTTTCAAGATTCATGAAGCAAAAACTGAGAAAACCTTAAGTATATTTGGAAAACTAAATAGTTCCCTTAGTAATCGACAAAACAAGATGACAGAAAATCAGTAAGGATATAGGAGAGGAACAACATTACCACCCAGCTTGACTTATTTGCCATTTAGAGAACACTTCGTCCAACAGTGGTTGAATATACATTACTTTCAAGGGCATTTGGAACGTTTGCCAAGATAAATCATATTCTGGGCCATAAAGCAAACCATTACCAAATTTAAAAGTAAAACCATGCAAAGTATGTTCTCTAGTTCAAATGGAATTAAACTGTATCAAGCAAGTGATACCTGTTGCCAACCACCAGGAGCAGCAGTTCCAGAATGTTAACCCATTACATGGCTTACAGGTGTCCAGGTCCCTGTAAATACTAGGAACAACTTCATGAGAACATTAGGAACACGTTTATGCCTATAAAATTAACAATTTCAACAAAATGTGTGAATTCCTTGAAAGACACAATTACCAAAGCATACACAAGAAGTGGACAGCCTGGATAGTCCTATATCTGCTAAACAAATTGAATGTATAGAATAAAACCATCTAGCATTGGGTGTTGTATGCAACTGATGAATCACTAAATTCTACCTCTGAAACTAATAATACGGTATACGTTAATTAAATTGAATTTAAATTTTAAAAAAAATCCAGCAAAGAAAACCTAGTGGCAAATGGCTTCATTGGCAAATTCTAGCCAAATATTTCAGGAAAAAATGATTTTCATTCTAACCAAAATCTTCAAAAAAATTAGACATGAAACCTAAGTCATTTTATGAAGCTAGCATTACCCTGATAACAAAATCCAACAGTAACATTATAAGAACAGAAACTATTGACTAATATCCTTCATGAACATAGACATGGAAATTCCCAACAAAATATCATCTTTAGCAATTTCTAAAAAGGATAATTCATCACAAGTGGTATAGATTCTGAAAATGCATTGTTTCAATATACAGAAGTCAAACTGTCTAATTCAGTTAGAAGGAGAAGAATTCGACAAAATTGAACATCAATTCATGACTTTTAAAAAAAAAAACCCAAACCTAGGAATTAAAGGGAAACTTCCTCAAGCTGATAAAGAACATTGGCAAAAATATTGATAACATCATTTTTAATGGTGAAAGATTGAATGCTTTTTTAAAGTTTTTATTTTAATTCCAGTTAGTTAATGTAAAAAATAAATAAAATACAAACTGCTAGAAGGAAAAAAAGATTGGATACTTTCACCTGAAGTTTGGAAGCAAGGCAAGGATTTCTACTCTCACCACTCCATGTCAACATCATAATGGGAGGTAGTAGCCAGCACACTAAGATGAGAAAAAAAAAGATAAGGAAAGGAAGAAACAAAACTCTAATTGCAGATGCCAAGATTATGCAGAAAAGTTCAAGGAATTAACAAAAAAGCTAGTAGAACTTATAAACTGGTTTAGCAAAGTCACTGGATACAAGACTAATATACAAAAATCACTACTTGTTCTGAACAATTGGAAATTGAAATCAAGAAAGAAAAAAGCAGTACCATTGACAATAGCACCAAATATAGTATATGTGTGGGGCGGTGGGGGACATGAGTGTGTGTGATCGCTATGCTGCATATTACAAAATACTGATGAAAAATTTAAAAGACCACTCAAACAAATAGATAAGAGCTTCTCATGGAATGGAAGACTCAATTTTGTTAAGCCATTTATCCTAAATTGATCTATAAATGCAACACAGTCCCACTCAATATCCCCACGGGAATTTTTGCAGAAATTGACAAGCTATTTCTAAAATCTGCAAGAAGCAAAGAAAAAAGAATGGGATAAAAAATAAAAAATAAAACACTATTGGAAGACTCACACTATCTGATCTCAAGACTTACTATAATGCTCTATAATCAAGACAGTGTGGTATTGGGGAAAGGATAGACACATAAAACAGTAGAACATAGGGCACCTGGGTGGCTCAGTTGGTTAAGCGACTGCCTTCGGCTCAGGTCATGATCCTGGAGTCCCGGGATCGAGTCCCACATCAGGCTCCCTGCTCAGCAGGGAGTCTGCTTCTCCCTCTGACCCTCCTCCCTCTCATGCTCTCTGTCTCTCATTCTCTCTCTCGCAAATAAATAAAATCTAAAAAAAAAAAATAATTAAAAAAAAAAAAAAGTAGAACATAATAGAGTCCAGAAATAGACCCACATATATGTGGTCAATTGATTTTTGGCAAATGTGCCAAAGCAATTCAATGGGAGAAATAGTCTTTCAACAAAGTATGCAGGAATAATTAAACATCCATGTGCAAAAGAATGAATCTCAACCTATACATCATAACATATGAAAAATTAACTCAAAATGGGTCTTAGACTTAAATGTAAATCCTAAACAATAAAAAGTCTAGAAAATGTAGGGTAGTTTTCTTTACCACATTGAGTTAGTCAAGGAGTTGCTGGTATGATCCATAGAAGAAAATTGGTAAGCTGTACTTCGTCAAAATTTAAAACCTCTGCTTTTCAAAAGACACTGTTTTGAAAATAGAGAATCTACAGATTGGGAAAAAATATTTTCAAAACATGATAAAATGGACTTGTATTCAGAATATATAAAGAATTCCCAAAATTCAATACTAAGAAAGCAAACAGCTCATTTTTTAAAAGGGGGCAAAAGTTTTGAACAAGCACTTCACCAAAGAACATATATGGATGTCAAATAAACATATTCTACTATGATCAACATCACTAGTCATTAGGGAAATTCAAGTTAAAACCATAATGAGATAGAACTACACACCTATTAGAATGACCCAAATGAGAAAACTGGACAATATCAGGTGCAGAAAAGGATACAGAGCAAGTGGAGCTCTCAGACATAGCTGTAGAAATGCAAAATACTACAGCCACTTTGAAATGCAGTGGGGCAGTTTCTTATAAAGAACATATACATTGCATACAATACAGCAATACCATGAAAACAGGTTCAAGCAAATGGGCAAAAGTGTATGGCAACATTATTATAGCTGCAAAACCTCAAAACAACTCAAATATCCCTTAACTGGAGAGTGGAAAAGCAAACTGTTATATACATACAATGCAATACTACTGGGCAGTTAAAAGAACAAACTGTTGGTACAACAGCATGAGTGAATCTCAGATTATGTTAAGGGAAAGAAGCCAGACTCAAAGGCTACATATTGTGTGATTCCATTTATATGACATTCTGGAAAAGGCAAAATAGCAGAAACTAGTAACACATCATGGCTTGTCTGGGGATGGGGAAGGGGGTGAGTATAAGGGCATGAGGGAACTTTTGGGACTGATGGAAGCGTCTCATGTCTTGATTTCAGTGACACATGTTAGTCAAAACTCATAGAACTGTATACTAAAAGAATAAATATCATATGTAAATCACACCTCAATAAACTGCCTTGAAATGAATGCCTGGACATTGCAAATAAAATTGTATAGAAAAACTCAACGTGTAAGTGAAAATATTTGAAAATTCAAACTCACGAACTCACCACTCAGATACATATTGTGAATACTTTGATCTATGCCTCATGTTACATAGGCAAATGCTTCTGTATATTTTTCAAAACTACAATTATAGCATGCATACTACTTTCTAACTTATAAAAAATTCATCAATATGTTACAAGCATTTACCCTATCAACAAATTAATCCACTACATCCTTTTATTAGCTACACTGTATTCTACTATGCTTATGTATCAATTCTTACTTATTTCTTACTGATGAATGTTTTTCACTCTTCCAAAAAGTCAATGGAAAATTGAGAAGCACAAAATTTATATTCTTTAAATTCTCCTGTTAACTCCTGCAGTCACACAAAGTAATCAAGTGTCATAGCAGACTCACATGAATCATAATTCTTACACAATGATATTATTAATGAATCAAAGCATATTCACAAATATCACATCCAAATGCAGCTTTCCTTTAGGAGGGCCTCAAAACCATTAAACACACACTTTCCTCACAAGTCCTGGTTCTTGCACTGGAAAGCATTTTGGGGAATAACAGATGAACACTAAAAATGTGTGTCAATATTTGCCCAAATCAGGTCCAGATGTAGCATTCCTTTTTTGAGCAGCCTGAAATGATGAAGCACAGCTTGTAATTAGGCACTAGGTAGCATTTGGCTTCATAGTAACAGCTGAACATCAACAATGTGTGTGATGCATGTCAGTTCATAGGAAGCTGGTTTGGGAACTCTTAGATTTTTATATCTGACCATTCATGTAAGGATAAAGAGATTCCATTATGCACTTTATTTCTTCAACAAACCATATTCCATATATACATAAATTCTGAGTTTATTTGCAATTGGCAATTTGGATAGACCGGGTATACCCAGTTAAAATGTTACTTTTAAATTAGAATTTAAATTTATTGATTATCTTCATGCTAGTAAATACTATTAGCATTTTTACATGGTGGTCTGATTGATGTCACCATTCCTAAGATAGTTCAGGGAGACGTGGTGAGTTACTAGGCCAATATTAATTATTTTCTTTCCATTTTTGTGGGAGAAATTTTAAAAAAAAAGATTATTGGGCCCAAAGATATATATTTTAAATTTGATGTTTCCTGAACACCTTCTTTCCAAAAAGTGCATAAGAGCATCCACATTCCCCACGTCCTCATGAACAATGGATATCCATTTCCCATCAAATAAAGGTGATCTGCTTTTCCCACCTTCCCCCAGAAAATTAATTATTTATGAAACATGATAAAATCACCTAGAACCTTCATAATTGTTCATACAAAATATCTGACATTCAAAAAATCATCAGGTTTGCCAGGAATCAGGACCAGATGAACAAAAACAATTTGGGTGATCTAAATACTAGAGTTATCTGATAAACTTAAAAATAATATTGATTAAAACATTCAAGAAGGCAGATGAAAAGATGGAAAGTTCCACCGAGAATTTGGACTCCTATAGAAACCCTAGAACTAAAAAATACAATAACTAAAACTAACTAAACTAAACTAACTTATTGATAATTTTGCAATATATACAAATATTGAATCATCATGTTGTACACATGAAGCTAATATAATATGTCAATTATACATCATTTTTTTAAAAGGTGGTTCTTCATCACCCAAAGCAACCTGGATTCCATGGACCATCTAAGTCTCCATGCATGGGCTTCAGAGAGTCAGAGAATCTTCCAAAATTATCTGTAAAATTGTCTGAGCATGTTTATTTGGGGAGGAAGTGGGTCTATAACTTTCATCAGCTGCTAGAAAGGGATCTCTTGACTCCAAACACCCCAAAAACTTCAGAATCACTGAAAGTCCTTGCTTTCTTAGCATGGCCTCTGCCACACTCATGATCTAGCCTGTTTCTACTTCTGGATATCTTCCAAAAATAAAAATAAATATAAAAAACAAACAAAAGCTACCTCCTTTATTGTCTACCTGTATTAGTGGGGATAGGCCAACTTCTGTAAATCAACCCCACATCTCAGGGGCTTAACACAGTAGGATTTTATTTCTGGCTCATTGTCCAGTGGAGAGCAACTGGTTAATGGGGAGCTCCCCTGTGATGAGTCAGAGACCCAGGCCCTGTCATCCTTGTGGCTCTAGCCTTCTCAGTGCCCTTTTCATTCTGTTGGCAAACGTGGGAAGAACAAAGAGGATCAAGCATTGGGGTTTCCCTGGAGGAGGCTTACAAATGGTGTCCAAGACTTCCCTTCACATTCCACTAGCCTGAACCCAGTCATGTGGCCACATCTAACTATAAGGGCACCTGGGAGATGTGGTCTAGCCCCAAAGGAATAAGTGGGTTTGGGGAGCAGACAGCAATCTCTGGGCTGAAGGTCTACATCCCTTTCACTGTGACTCTCAGTGTGTATCGCTTTGGAGGCCTCTACATAAAACAACAATTGAGGGGAAAGTTAAATGACAGATTTGTCAGGGAACTGTCAAAAAAAGAGAAATTTGTGCACTTAATTGTACATTAAGTACAGTTTACACTCTTGTCTCCATAACTCACATTTCTAGGAAGTTAATAGCTCAGTAACTCAAGCTTCTCCAGGCTAGACAATCTGCCTTAAATGCAGTATGTATGTAGTCAGTGTTTCCAGAACAAATGGGCAAAACAAATCACATTTTTGGTGGAGAGAGACTTTTGAAAACCAAGATTTAAGATTTCAACTAAGTTAAAGTTTCTTCTTAGGCTAAAGGACTACCATAACAATAGTAGAGTTCTAGAAAATGAGAACAGGAGAAGTTCCCACTCCTTGGTAACAGGAGTTTTCCCTGAGATATCCCCAAGGAAGCAGTTCTCTGGCCTCCTATTCAAGTTATTTAGGACCTAGGTGATGTCATTGCATTCAGAAAATTGAGAAAAAGGAAAACAACATGATGTGTGAAGAAATCATGCAGGTGAGAGAGACCCAATAGTCACAGCTAGTTAAATGTTTTAATCCTGGGGCCCTGTAGACCCCACCTATCTAATCCAGGTAGAGCAGGCAACAGTGATGTCATGGGTTTTTCCTTCTTCCTCAGCTATGCTTTGTTATTACACTGCTTTTTTTTCAAAAAATAGGATATGTTACCTAAGTTCCAGGTAATTTGGGATTTCCATTATTTCTCCTAAAAGTAGTGTTCCTATTCTGATAAAGTGGACACATCCTAATTGCAGAAATGAAAAAACCAAAAACCAAAAACAGACTCACACGCTCACTGCTTTATTTCACAAAAATAGCAGAATCTGAACTGATTGGGCTATGATTGCTTTTGAGTTTTGCTGTAAATTTTTCAAATACTCAACAAGAGTAGTAAAATGGACTTCTCTGTTCCCATCTGATTCCACAACAATAAAGATTTTGCCATATTTGCTTTATTTGCTTATTTATTCATTTTTGCTGAGATATGTTGAGTTCCTTTTTTTCAGCTTCCTCCTCTCTGAAATCTGTCTCCCATTCTCTAGTTGGGGTGGGGTGTGGTCCTGCCTCTTTGCTGACATTCACTCCGTGCAAGGGACAGGGATAGTAGCTCCTGGTCTGGAGAGAGAGGTAGCCCCTCATTAGTGCAGGGCAGGAATGGACAACAAGGCTCTGCCCACAGCCTCCCAGAGAGCCAGGCTGAATGAGGTGGGGGAGAAGTTTGGCTTTTTTTTTGTGTGTGTGGCATTATAAGAGAAGGGATTTAGTTAAAAGGGCTCTGTCCTGTAAGGCACACACACACACATCAGGGAGCTCACCTTCAGATTATGCCTCAAGTTCTGATGTCTTAGTTTACCTGCCATCTTCTTTCCACTTTTCAGAATTTAATTAGTTGCCCTATTTTTTTGTGTAGGAGTTTTACTTGTAAATAGCAGGAGGAATAGGGTAGAATGTGATTAGTCCATCTTGTTCAGAACTAGAAGTCCAATGCTATCTTTTTTTAAATTTTTTGAGATGGATATGTGTCTTACTGGTTTTCAGCATTTATTCTTTTCCAATATACATATTTAATTATTTATATTTCCTTCAAAGTATGGCTTTGGTTGCATTCCATAAATGTTTATATGTGTAATTTTTATTACCACTCAGTTTAAAATATATTCCAGATTTCACTGAGTCCATCCACTGAGCTCTCATGGATGAAGAATCCACGGTTAAGACTGATTTTCTTAATCTTCAGACACACTCTAATTGTCTAGTAAGGATTTTATTACTGATTTTTAGCTTTACTGAATTTTGGCCAAAGAATATACTTACATCATTAAAGTGTTTTGAAATTTTCTGCTATTGCTTTATGGTCCAGCATATGGTCAAATTTTGTAAACATCCTATATATGCCCAACTAGATGCAAGCCGAAGATACTACTCTGCATAAAAGTATTAGATCAGATTTCCTGATAGTGCCAGATCTTTCATATACTTAGTGTTTTTACTGTTTTTATGCCTGTATTTATTCCATTAGGTAATTGGAGAATATTTCACCTTGTAGTTATGCCAATTATTTAAAAAATATTTGAGGGCACTTATTACATGTATAAAAATACACATTTGTGTTATATTCTTGGAAGATTGAATCTCTTTTTCATTATGATGAATCCATTAGTAATTCCAGCATAGTGCCTTTGCCTTAAAGTTTATTTTGCCCATTATTTATGTTGTAGTTTTAAACGTAGTCATAATTTGTAACCAAGGATGATAATGTCTTTCTTCCACAGAAAATTTTATTTGCTGCTGCCAGTTAGCTGTGAGGCCATCAGAAATCCAGGATCAGCTGAAAACACTCTTGTGGATAGAGATGACTTGGAACTGGGCTGAAGGTCTACTTCCCTTTCACTGTGACTCTCAGTGTGTACTGCTTTGGAGACCTCTACATAAAACAACAATTGAAGGGAAAGTTAAATGACAGATGCGTCAGGAAACTGTCAGACAAATCCAGTATATGGGAATCCTACATGACAACTGATATGCTTCTTCAGCAGGTCAAGAGGATTACAAAAAGGAGGGACAGAGGTCAGTTCTAGATTACAACAGACTCATCAGACATACACAATGATCATGCAATGAATGGACAGGTTTTGATATGGATTCAAGCAAACCAAGTGTAAGGACTTAAGAGAGAATTTGGAACTTCAAATAAGGATTATTTGAAATTAATGTTAAGGAAGTACGGTTAATTTTCATTCAGTGTGTTATGGTTGTGTAAGGAAGTGTCCTTATATTTTTGAAGAAATATATGACAAAAAATTGATAAAATGTCATGGATTTGTATTTAATTTAGTTTGGTAACAAAAAGAAAACAAAGTGAGATATAGGAAGTGCGGCAACGTGTCAATAATTGTTGAATATGGAAGATGAATTTATGGACATTTAATTTTTCCGCAATGTGTTTTTTTAAAGCTTTCATAATAGAAGAATATTGCATTTTTATGCAAGAGAAAAGCAGACAAGGGGCGCCTGGGTGGCTCAGTCGTTAAAAGCCGTCTGCCTTCGGCTCAGGTCGTGATCCCAGGGTCCTGGGATCGAGCCCCGCATCGGGCTCCCTGCTCGGCGGGAAGCCTGCTTCTCCTTCTCCCGCTTCCCCTGCTTGTGTTCCTGCTCTCGCTAACTCTCTCTGTCAAATAAATATATAAAATCTTAAAAAAAAAAAAAAGAGAGAGAGAAAAGCAGAGAAGACAATCTTTCTGGGTTGTGTGTGTGTGTGTGTGTTTTCTCTTAATGGTGGTTGTTCTAAAATTTTTCTGGACTTCAGTCCATATCTCACAGAATAAATCATGACCACTCTGATTTCAATTGGTTTGTGGAATAATAAGGTATGTTATTGATTTATTTTATTTGTTATTAAGGATAGGTTAGAAGTAGGTGATGATAGGGCGCCTGGGTGGCTAAGTCACTTAAGTGTTTGCCTTCAGCTCGGGTCATGATCCCAGGGTATTGGGATCGAGTCCCACATTGAACTCTCTGCTCAGCAGGGAGTCCGCTTCTCCCTCTTCCCCTCCCCCGGCTTCATGCCCTCTCTCTTTCTCTCTCTCACAAAAATAAATAAAATCTTAAAAAAAAGAAGTAGGTGATGTGATACCTAAAGATGAACACAAAGAAGAAACATTTTCAAGGTTTTTTGTTTTTTGTTTTTTTAAAGATTTTATTTATTTGATAGAGACAGCGAGAGAGGGAACACAAGCAGGGGGAGTGGGAGAGGGAAAAGCAAGCTTCCCGCCGAGCAGAGACCCGATTCGGGGCTCGATCCCAGGATCCTGGGATCATGACCTGAGCTGAAGGCAGATGCTTAACAACTGAGCCACCCAGGCGCCCCCATTTTCAAGGTTTTATACAGGATTTACTCCTTTAGATACTGAAATGCTTTCTCCAATCCTCTGCCAGTGAAGCTTTCATTCATCTAAAGAGACCACATTTCTTTAGAGTGAGCAATTAAAACCAAGGAAATTCGAGAAGTTTTTGCTGCTTCTACATGACCTGATTAACGTTTGCATTTTTGTCATTTCTTGGTACCTTGGAATCCACAACTCATGCCAGCTAACAGTGTTAGAGTTCCAGATGCATCCAGCTACACATGGAAAAAAGAAAGTCCAGTCCAAGTAAGATTGACATTGTGTTCCTTAAATTTGTTGTCCAGTGCAGTTCAGGCCAATCCTCCTTCAAGATCTCCATTTTTAACCTACACATGGCTTCCATTTTATGATGGTCTTCACTTTGTGTATTTCAAACTTTACTTTTCTCTCCTATCCAAGATATTTTCTTGACCATTGCTGATTAGTATAGTTACATGTATAATTTTTTTAAAAAGCAAGAAAAAGGGGGCACCTGGGGGGCTCAGTTGGTTAAGCGACTGCCTTCGGCTCAGGTCATGATCCTGGAGTCCCGGGATCGAGTCCCACATCAGGCTCCCTGCTCAGCAGGGAGTCTGCTTCTCCCTCTGACCCTCCTCCCTCTCATGCTCTCTGTCTCTCATTCTCTCTCTCTCAAATAAATAAATAAAATCTTAAAAAAAAAAAAAAAAAGCAAGAAAAAGGAAAGACTGGGCTTGACCGGAGGCGCAGAATTCATCCAAAATGAACCTGATTACAGGTTCCCACAACCTAAAAGTACAGCGTTCCTTCGAAACCTTTCCTAAGCCAAATGGCATGACAGAAGAGTATCCCCCACTTTCTGAACATTGGAACTACTTAGTTTTTATGAAAGACTTACATTAGTATGGTAATGGCTTTTTTCGTAAAAGTGAAAATACTCTTTGGATTTCTTCTGGGTAGCAAAGCCAGTACTAATATAAGTCTTTTATAAAAGCAAAGTGGGGCAAAGCGAACTTTAGGAAACAAGGGATACCTGTATTTAAAATACCAAAGGGCCACCTGGCAGGAAGCACTTCTGCGCCAGGCAAGCGTGTCTGTGGCGCTCAGTCCACCAGAGCTCTGGGTTTTTGGAGACGTTTCGGCTCCAGAAAGACAGGTCTATGGAATAGTTTCCCCTCCAGGATTCTGGGAAATTTAATCCCAAATACTCGGTGTGGTAATTCACATCTCTGCCAGAGTGTCTGAACTGTAGTCATTGCTGCCCTTGGGCATTGCAAGAAGCAAAGTCCAGACGCTCCCAGGGGCCCCAAGCACTTGTGCCCCTGGGAAGCGGGACCCGTGGACTTGCTGTCTCCCGACACTCTGTAAAGTGGAGTTCGGAAGCTCGGGGTAGTGGGAGGCACTTCTATTCCGCAAGGGCGGGGCTGTGGATGGTGTCCTCCTAGGCATTCTGGGAAATGTAGTCCCGGAACTCCATGTAGTCCCAGGCACTTCCGTTCCCGAGAAGCCGGTCCTGGGAAATTCTGGGAAATGTTGATCTAGAGCCGCTGGTGGGGGCGGGCACTTCCGGCTCAGGTGGGCGAAGTTGTGGCCGTGTTTTCCCTCCCGGTGGTTGTCAGTCGGGTATCCTGCTTCACTTTGTAAACCTGCTGTTGAGTCAGCAACAACTCAGTAGTCAGTTGGCGGGGGCCGGAGGGTGGGGGGTGGGGGTGGGGGTGGGGGTGGGGGTGGGGGGTGGGGGGTAGGGAGAGCTGATGCTTGAGGTATGGGGAGAACAGTTGTAGTTCACTTAGACGGAGCCTTCTCGCGTTTGGGAAGGTTCTTGCCTCCCTGGGGTGGTGCAGCTAGGGTTGCAATTATCTCCGCATTCCACTCCCCACCGCCTCGCCCATCTACCAGCCATATAACAGTACAACATTGGGAAGAGTTACTTAATCTCTCTGTGCCTTTGTTTGCTCATCTGTAAAATAAGTTGAGAATAGTGCCTTGCTAATAGTGTTGGAATGACCAGTGTGGTTTGTTCTGGGGATAGTGATATTTCACAGCCTCCTTTCCTTCCCCAGCCCTGATTTCTCAAGAAGGACTGCGTGGAAGTGGAGGCAGTGACCCCTTGGCTCCTGGCAGCAGGGCCCCATGTGAGTAGGACTTAGCATTCTTCTCCTACAAAGATATTCACGTAAGTTGGAGAACACGTGGAATGTGTATTTGGTCATGAGTAATGCCAGTAAGTAAGCCTTAGTTTTTAAGTTCCAGTCTTAGGGCTTTCTTTAGACTGTGAAAAATAATAAAGGGAAACCTCATTTAAAATGGAGTGGGGAGACCAGAAAGGGGAACTCTCACCTCCTATACCAATTGAGGTCAGTCACAGAAAGAATTGTCAATTACAGACCCTTACAGAAGAATCTTCAACAGGAAAGAATCAATTAAGGCCCCAAAAGGAAAAGAGGTACATTGCATCTCCTACAAGAAATTGCCCCAACACCTTAGCCAATGAGAAACCTCATCACTCTGAACTGTTGCCTTTCTCCAATGGACTTTCATTCAAAACCCCTCCCAATTTCCTCCTTCTCTATGAAATAACGTGCCTCTCCTTTGTTTGTTGCTCTTGACTATGGTTTTACCATAGCTTCCATGTCCCAAATTGCACTTGTCTGCTATTCCCAAATAAACCCATTTTTCCTAGTAAAATAACTTATTATTTTGTAAATTTATTTATTATGTTCAATTAGCTGTTTTATTTTTAAGGTCAACAATAACAAATTACATTTAGAGTGGTGCTATGAAATGTATTTTGCTATTTAGGAATTAGTACTTAAGCTTTTAGTTTATTAATTTATTTTTTTAAAAAAACCAAACCTATAACATGAGACCATAAGTAACAGCATTTATGAGGAAACAGTATTTCCAAAAACAAATTTAATGAGAAAGGTGGTAATGTTTTAAATTTTTGTAAATCTCTTTAATTTTTCTGCCTTTAAGAAAAACAGCTGGATTTTCTTATCTTCTGTGTTCTATCTATTGTGATAATATTGTTTTGGTTGAAATAATGACAATCCAGCCTCCCACAGTTACAGTTGGAAAATAATTACTTTATCTTTTTCAAACTTTATTTATTTTAGGGAGAGAGTAGGGGGAGGAGCAGAGGATGAGAATCTCAAGGAGACTCCCCACTGAGCGTGGAGCCTGACCAGGGGCTCAGTGTCATGACCCTAAGATCATGACCTAAGCCAAAATCAAGAGCCAGCCACTTAACCAGCTGAGCCATCCAGGCACCCCGGAAAATACTTTAATACACTACAGTATCTTCTTTGATACTACACCAAAGTTCCACGAGTGATAGTTTCTTCTTTTTTTTTTTAAGTAGCCTCCGTGCCCAGTGTAGAGACTGACAGATGATAGTTTCTTAAAGATTATTGCAATGTAGAATCTGAAACCATATCAGTGTACTTTTTGTACTCTGTTACATTAAAATCCTTTAGTCTGTCTTGTACTTTGTGTCTTTTTTTTTTTTTTAAGATTTTATTTATTTATTTATTTGACAGAGACACAGTGGGAGAGGGAACACAGCAGGGGGAGTGGGAGAGGGAGAAGCAGCCCCCCCCCCCCCAAACAGGGAGCCCGATGCAGAGCTTGATCCCAGGACCCTGGGATCACGACCTGAGCGGAAGGCAGATGCTCAACGACTGAGCCACCGAGCCACCCCTTGTACTTTGAGTCTTTTATACATTTGTGCTTTTGGGACATTATGCATTGCTCATTTAGAAAATATTAAATGGCTGAGTTTTGCATATCTTTCAGATACTGACACATTTGATTTTACAATATTTTAAAAAATTACAATCATCAATATCACCACTCATATTATCAGAAAAGTTTTGTTTCTAAAGACCTTAAGTCTTTAAGTAATGGGAACTTGTCAAGCTCTCAATGGTGCAATTTTTTCAAAGTTCTGATATTTGCTTTACTTCATAAATTCTGTCATTGACAACAAATGCTGTCAGTAATTTTTTCTCAAGTGACAGTCTTGTTTTGTTCATTTCCAAAAGTTCTGCCAAATACCTAGGTGTGAGCAACTGTAGTTTGTTAGTTCTTTCAAGAGAGGGGTGTCCAATGGGAAAAGATGCCTAATTCACCTCTTAGCTCAAAGAATGGCACAACTGCTTTTCCTATGAACCATCATTGTATGCAGCAGTGCTTTATGCTCATCTGATAAGTAAGTAAACATAAATTTTACCACAGAATATTACAAGAACATATACTCAAGGATTGAGATGCAATAAAATTTATAAGTTTACTATTTCATCAAGTAATTCTTAAGTGAAACTTGGGGTGCCTGGGTGGCTCAGTCAGTTAAACGTCTACCTTCAGCTCAGGTCATGATCCCAGCATCTTGAGACTGAACCCCACATCAAGCTCTCTGCTCAGCAGGGAGCCTGCTTCTCCCTCTCCCTCTGACCCTCACTCATGCTTGTTCTCTCTCTCTAGTGCTCTCTCTCTCAAATAAATAAATAAGTAAAATCTTTTTTAAAAAAGAGTTCATGGTTGCTGACTTACAAGTGTTTATAAATCTAGAAAATATGATTAGGTGTACATGTTTGTGCACTAAGATATAAGCTCTATGAGAGCAGAGACATTATTCACTGCTGAAGCTACAGTCTTTTTTTGCCCCAAAAGCTTATATTTTATTTTTTAAATATTTATTTTATTGCTTTAATTCCAGTACAATCAATGTACAGTTTTATATAAGTTTCAGGTATACAGTATAGTGATTCACCAATTCTATACATTACTCAGTGCTCATCATGGTAAGTGTTCTTGTAATCCCCTTCACCTATTTCACCCATCCTCCACCCACCTCCCCTCTGGTCACCATGAGTTTTTCTCTAAGGTTAAAGAGTCTGCTTATTTTTTTTAAAGATTTTATTTATTTATTTGAAACAGAGAGAGCGATAGAGAGAGCACGAGCAGGGGGGAGCGGCAAACAGGCAAAGGGAGAGGGAGAAGCAGGCTCTCTTCTGAGCAAGGAGCCCAATGTGGGGCTCGATCCCAGAACCCTGGGATCATGACCTGAGCCAAAGGCAGCTGCTTAACCAACTGAGCCACCCAGGTGCCCCAAGAGTCTGCTTTTTTTGTTTGTCTCTTTTTTCTGTGTTTCATTTCTTAAATTCCACATATGAGTGAAATCATATGGTATTTGTCTATTTGGCTTTCTCTGAATGACTTATTTCACATAACATCATTCTTTCTAGCTCCACCCATGTTGTTGCAAATGGCAAGATTTCTTTCTTTTTTTTTGTGGGTGAGTAATATTCCATATATATATATACATATATATGGAGACTATATATATAAATCTCACATCTTCCATATATATATGTACATATATATATATATATATATATATATATATGAGAATATATATATCTCTCACATCTTCTTTATCCATTCATCTGTGGATGGACAATTGGGCTGCTTCCATAACTTGGCTATTGTAAATAATGCTGCAGTAAACATGGGGTGCACATATGTTTTTGAATTAGTGTTTTTGTACTCTTTGGGAAATAACCTGTGCTGGAATTACTGGGTCATATGGTAATTCTATTTTTAATTTCTTGAGGACCCTCCATCCTGTTTTCCATGGTGGCTGCTTGAGTTTACATTCCCACCAACAGTGCAGGAGAGTTCCTTTTTCTCCACATCTTTGCCAACATTTTTTGTTTCTTGTGTTTTTGATTTTAGCCATTCTGACAGGTGTGAGGTGATACCTCATTGTGGTTTTGATTTACATTCCCTGATGATAAGTGATGTTGAGCATCTTTTCATGTGTTTATTTCTGGGCTATTTTGTTCCATTGATCTATGTTTATTTTTGTATCAGTATTGTACTGTTTTGATTACTATAGCTTTGTAGTATATCTTTTAATATGGGATTGTGATGCTTCCAGTTTTGTTCTTTTTCAGTATTGCTTTGGCTGTTTGGGGTCTTTTGTGGTTCCATACAAATTTTAGGATTATTTGTTCTAGTTCTGTGAAAAATGCTGTTGGTATTTTGATAGGGATTGCAATAATCTGTAGGCTGCTTTGGGTACTATGGACATTTTAACAATATTCATTCTCCCAGTCCATGAGCATGGAATATCTTTCCATTTGTTTGTGTGTCATCTTCAATTTCTTTAATCAGTGTTTTATAGTTTTCAGAGTACAGGTCTTCTTTCAGTTCCTTGGTTAAATTTCTTCCTAGGTATTTTTAAAAATACCTTGTAAAATAGGATTGTTTTCTTAATTTCTCTTTCTGCCACTTCATTATTAGTGTATAGAAATGCAACAGATTTCTTTATATTGATTTTGGATCCTATGACCTCACTGAGTTCATTTATCAGTTCTAGAAGTTTTTTGGTGGAGGCTTCAGGATTTTCTATATATAGTGCCAAGTCATCTGCAAATAGTGAAAGTTTTACTTTTTCCTTGCTGATCTGGATGCTTGTCATTTCTTTTTCTTGTCTGATTGCTGTGGCGAAGGCTTCCAGTACTGTGTTGATTAAAAGTGGTGAGAGTGGATGTCCTTGTCTTGTTCCTGACCTTAGGGGAAAAGCTCTCTATTTTTCACCATTGAGTATGATCTTAACTGTGGGTTTGTCATGGCCTTTATTATGTTGAGGTATGTTCCCTCTAAACCTACTTTAAGACTTTTAGTCATGAATGGATGTTGTACTTTGTCAAATGCTTTTTCTACATCTACTGAAATGATCATTTGGTTTTTATCCTTTCTCTTGTTGATGGGATGTTGATTTGTGAATACTGAACCACCCTCACATCTCAGGAATAAATCCCACTTGCTTGTGGTGAATGATTTTTTAATGTATTGTTTGATTCAGTTTGCTAATATTTTTTGAGGATTTTTTGCATCTATGTTCATCGGAGATACTGGTCTGTAGGGTTTTTTTGTGGTGTCTTTATCTGGTTTTGGTATCAGGGTAATGCTGGCCTCATAGAATGAATTTGGAAGCTTCCCTTTCTCTTCTATTTTTTGGAATAGTTTGAGAAGAATAGGTACTAACTCTTCTCTCAATGTTTGGTAGAATTCACCTGTGAAGCTGCCTGGTCCTGTACTTTTGTTTGGTGGGACTTTTTTGATTACTGATTCTATTTCATTGCTGGTAGTTGGTCTGTTCAAATGTTCTATTTCTTCTTGATTCAGTTTTGGGAGGTTATATTTTTCAGGGAATTTATCCATTTCTTCTAGGTTGTCCAATTTGTTGGCATATAATTTTTCATAATATTCTCTTATAATTGTTTGTATTTCTGTGGCATCAGTTGTTATTTCTCCTCTTTCATTTCTGATTTTGTTTGAGTCCTCTCTCTCTCTCTCTCTCTCTCTCATGAGTCTGGCTAAAGGATTATCAATTCTGTTGATCTTTTCAAAGAACCAGCTCCTGGTTTCATTGATCTGTTCTACTGTTTGTTTCTATTTCATTCACTTCTGCTCTAATCTTTTTATTTTCTTTGAAGTAAATATTTATTATTTAAAGGTGTGATCACTGTGGCCATATCTTTCTTTTTTTTATTTTATTTTATTATGTTAATCACCATAAATTACATCATTAGTTTTTGATGTAGTGTTCCATGATTCATTGTTTGCGTATAACACCCAGTGCTCCATTCAATACATGTCCTCTTTAATACCCATCACCAGGCTAACCCATTCCCCCTCCCCCTCCCCTCTAGAACTCTCAGTTTGTTTCTCAGAGTCCATAGTCTCTCATGGTTCGTCTCCCCCTCCAACTTCCCACCCTTCATTTTTCCCTTCCTACCATCTTCTTTTTTCTCTTTTTTTCTTTTTTTTTTTAACATATAATGTATTATTTGTTTCAGAGGTGCAGGTCTGTGATTCATCCGTCTTACACAATTCACAGTGCTCACCATAGCACATACCCTCCCCAATGTCAATCACCCAACCACTCCATCCCTCCCACCCCCCACCACTCCAGCAATCCTCAGTTTGTTTCCTGAGATTAAGACTTCCTCATATCAGTGAGATCATATGATACATGGTCTAATCTTTATTTCCTTCCTGCTACTGATTTGAGGTTTGGTTTGTTCTTTTTCTAGTTCCTTTAGGTATAAGGTTAGGTTGTTTATTTGAGATTTTTCTTGCGCCTGGAGTTCAGCCTGTATTGCTAAACTTCTGTCTTGGAACAGCTTTTCCTGCATCTCCAAAATTTGGGACTATTGTGTTTTCATTTTCATTTGTCTCCATGTATTTTTTTATTTCCTCTTTTTTTTTTTTGAGCAATACAAATAGGAAAGTTTATTAAAGTGAGAGTATACTCTCAAGATGTGAGAGTGGTGCCTGGGGTTTGGATCTCTTTTATACTCAATTAGCCAACATATAGAACATCATTAGTTTCAGATGTAGTGTTCAGTAATTCATCAGTTGCATATAACACCCAGTGCTCATCACATCATGTGCCCTCCTTAATGATTTCCTCTTTGATTTCTTGGTTGACCCATTCATTGTTTAGTAGCATGTTATTTAACCACCATGTATTTGTGTTCTTTCCAAATTTTTTCTTGTGGTTGATTTCTAGTCTCACAGTGTTGTGGTTGGAAAAGATGTAAGGTATGACGTCAGTCTTTTTGAATTTGCTGAGACTTGTTTTGTGGCCTAATTCATTTGGGACATATTCCTCTGTCTCCTCATTTTGTCTAACTCTCTGTGCCTGTTTCTATGGGTTAGGAAAGTCAGCTATGTCTCTCGATCTTGAAAGTAGTGACCATATGAAGAAGAGGCCCTGTAGTGCCCTGCAGTGCGATACCCCCGTATCCACCAGAACCTGGCACTTCAAGTGTGTCTCCTCTGTGTTGTGTGCACCCGACTGTTGTGGCTGAGCTACATTTGCCTTCAGTCCAGTCATGTGCAGTGCCTCTGTTTCCTGGCTATGGGCAGGCTATTTGGCCTTTGTGTTGTTAGTGAGAAGTCTGAGGCCACCTTGGGCTTGAGTTGGGTCAGATCAGGCATTTGCCAGAGATGCAGCAGTACTGAACTGCAAGGCACTCTCCCTGTGTTGTCTCCTGAGAAGCTTTCATTGGTTGGCAGGGCCTGCAGTCAGACCAAATATTTGCCCCCCAGCCCATTGCTAGGGCCACAGTTGGACGGATGTGTGTGCTTATCTTTCCTTATCCCTGGAAAAGGAGTTACTTTGGAGTGGTACCGGCCTCTGTTGTGGCTACTTGCAGACTGCCATGTTTGTGTCACCACTTTGGATGGACTCCTACTGAGGGTGTGTGCAGGAGAGTGCAGGGCACATGATGTTAGCCAGGTTTGCACAGGTCTGCTTTGGGGGACCTGTAGCCACTTTGGGATACTGCTGAGGGTGGGCTAGAGGGGGTCATCTGCAGGAGACGTGGTGGTGGAGCACACTGTTAGCAAGCTAGATGGAGAGTGTTCACACTGCACTGGTTCCTGCAGGTGTCTATGTATCTAGACTGGGGGAGTGGAGGGAAATTGTGCCTGCCAGTTCTTTTGATCTTGCAGAAGTCTCCTAAAAATCCCTGCCCCTCTAGCACATGTTCTGAGATTAATAAATAAATCTCCTTCCCATATACCCCAGGCATTTTTCAAACTTCTGCTTCTATGCTGTATCTCAGTGGGGCTGTTTGTTATGCTCTTTTTAAGTCGGGGGGCAGGCGGGGGGAGGCTCTGCTACCTGTCACCCTCCAGTTCTCCCAGAGCCAAGCCCCACTTATTTTTAAAGTTCTAGGTATTAAAGCCCACTGATTGTAAGAACTCACGAGGTTAAGCCACTCTGGTTTTCAAAGCCAAATGTTACTGGGATTTGTCTTCCCATTTGTCTTACCCCATGCCTAGGGTGCCTGATGTGGTCTGCTTCTCTCCCTTCTCTCTACTTGAGGCATCCTCTCTCGTGTACAGCCCTGCAGGTCAGTTTGGTTCCTATCCACATCTTCACCCTTCCTACCCTTCTTGATGTGTCCTCTTCTCTACATTTAACTGTAGAGAGTCTGTTCTGCCAGTCTAAGAGTCATTTTCTGGGTTATTTACACAGATGTGGGTGTTATCTAGACGTATCTGTGGAACAAGGAGAGCTTAAGATCCTCCTACTCCCCCCTTCCTGAAGCTACACAGTCTTACCATTGCTTAGCACTTTGTAGCTGTGCCCAGAACTTGTTTGTTAAATAGGTAAAAGGGAGAAAACTATATTGAGTTAATCTCAAAAATTTCATATAAAATTTATTCAGAAGAATCCTGCAAAAGGTCTTAATAAAATTAATTCAGGTAAATAGTCAAAATGAAGGCCAATGATACCGCAGTCCGTGATACTAATTTGGCCTGACACTATTGTGATCAGCTCCCATCCTCTCCAAGGCCTCTGTTCTTGTAGCTCAAGTATTTGGGAGGTGATCAAAGGAAAAGACATGACCACGAATTGGCAGTAGCACAGAATGCGTTTTATTTGCGTGGTGCTTTGACAGATATTCGTGTGAGGGGGAAGTTTCTCACAACACAAGAGCTTCCAGAGACAGCAGGGTGTGGCCCCCACCCAGAAGAGGAAGAGGCAAGGGAACTCGAAAGGGGAAACAGAAATTGGAAAGGGAATTTATAGGTCCAAGTGATGGTGCAATAAGGAGTCTCTGGGGCAAAGACTGCAAAAGGTGGCAGCAGTTTAGGGTCTGTTACAGCTGTAGGATTTGCTTTATCTATGGCTGTCAGATACTGGATGCAGTTTTGCAGAATATACAAAAGAAGCATGCCCTAAATGATTAAAAATGTGCTTATTTGGGCTATAATTTAAACAATTGAATGTGTTTAATTGGATTTGAGTGTGGCACCATCAGGCTTCTAAGCTAATGGTCCCAGCCTGCTCTGAAGAACTAAACAACATAGGGCCAAGATACAGAGGCCATCTTTGGCTAATTTATAAAACAGTTCTCAAGTTGGGCTCTTACCATTTGGGACTCTGTCTAGTGTTCCACTGCTTATAGACAATGTGAGTTTAACCATCCTTTGTGATTTTTATGACAGTACAGCCTAACTGAAAATTATTTTTGTTAGCTTTTCAGTAAAAGGACACTACATAACACTTGGATCTTTTGTCCCCACTACAGTGTTAAAGTAGAATTTTAATATAACATTTAGAAAGTGTCAAAAGTACATAATGAAAAATTTTAAAAGTAGTTACTAATAACAAAAATTGTCATAGTAAACTCTTAATTGGTAATTGCTTTTTTTATTCTGTATATTTTCTTTCTTTCTTTTTTTTTTAAGATTTTATTTATTTATCTGACAGAGAGATAACAAGAGCAGGAACGCAAGCTGAGAGAATGAGAGAGGGAGAAACAGGCTTCCCGCCGAGCCGGGAGCCCAATGCGGGGCTCTATCCCAGGACCCTGGGATCATGACCTGAGCTGAAGGCAGATGCTTAATGACTGAGCCACCCAGGTGCCCCTATTCTGCATATTTTCATTGAGGCTTTGATATGATTGTATTCAGAGTGTGGTAGCATTTCTTCCATCAACTTTTCAGGTAGGGTTATGTTGAATTTAAAGGATAGTAGTTTTCTCAAGTTTCCTATTCAGTATTCTCCCTCCCAACCCCCAAAGGAAAAGATTTTTTTTTTAATTGTTAGCATTTGGTCATTTAATTTTTCTTTTAAAAGTAGGCTCCATGCCCAGCACGGAGCCCAACATGGGGTTTGAATTCACGACCCTGAGATCAAGATCTGAGCTGAGATCAAGAGTTGGACACTTAACCATCCAGGCCCTCCTGGTCATTTAATTTTCTTTTCTTTTTTTTTTTTTTTTAAGATTTTATTTATTTATTTGACAGAGAGAGAGAGACACAGCGAGAGAGGGAACACAAGCAGAGGGAGCAGCAGACTTCCTACGGAGCAGGGAGCCCGATGCGGGGCTCGATCCCAGGACCCTGGGATCATGACCTGAGCCGAAGGCAGACGCTTAACGACTGAGCCACCCAGGCGCCCCTGGTCATTTAATTTTCAAATGTATTCATTATTGGGGCAGGGTTGACATCTTTACGCACTTTTCTCTATGGGTGCCAGTAAAAACATGCACAGAGGTTGGAAAGGAATTGGCCAGTATATTTTAAACTGTTTAATGTGTATCTCTTAGATCTACAAATCCTAGAATAGGAAATTTAAAACATAGAAAAGATAAGTATCATATCAATGATGTCATTGAGTTTTTACAAATGGATATAACAAGTGTTCATCAATAGGATTCTGAAAAGATTTGATCTATTCCTGTAACAACATGGAGTTGTTAAAATGATAGCATAAACATGACAAAACATGGGGCACCTGGCTGGCTCAGTCAGTGGAGCACGTGACTCTTGATCTCGGGGTTGTGAGTTCGAGCCCCATGTTGGGTGCTTAGATTACTTAAAAATAAAATCTTTAAAAAAAATGACAAAACATAATGTAATTTACAGGTTTTTTTTTTTTTTTTTTAAGATTTTCATTTATTTAACAGAGATAGAAAGCACAAGTAGGCAGAGTGGCAGACAGAGGGAGAGGGAGAAGCAGGCTCTCCGCCGAGCAGGGAGCCCGATGTGGGGCTCGATCCCAGGACCCTGGGATCATGACCTGAGTCAAAGGCAGATGCTTAACCAACTGAGCCACCCAGGCGCCCCTACAGAAAACAGGTTTTAGTTTTCACAGATTAATATAAAAAATATGTGTTTGTGTCCGTATACATGCATCAAATAACGTGCAGGATACCTCACATAATTATTCTCATAAGGAGGATTTTATGTGGGTTTCTTCTGTCTTTTAGATTTTGCAGTGAATGTCACTTTACCAAAGTAGTAAATCTATGTGAAATGTGGTATCTGAAATTATTAAGTAAATATTAATCCTTTCTTAATTTCAGTTTTGGATTGTCCATTGCTAGTGAATAGAAATTAATTTTTTATGTTCATCTTCTATAGTCTTGCTGAGCTTACTTATTCTAATAATTTTAAGTCAACTTCATAGGATTTTCAACATACAAGATTATCATATGCAAATATAGTTTTACCTCTTCCTTTTCAATCTGAATGCCTTTTTTTCTTCTTCTTGCCTACTGGCCCTGGCTAGAAACTCCAGTACAGTGCTGAAGTAACAAGAGCAGATATTCTTGCATTATTCCTGAAAACATTCAGTGTTGGCTGAATGTGGGTTTTTCACAGATGTCTTTTATCAAATTGTGGAAGTTTCTTCTCTTCCTATTTTATGGACTTAATAATGTGGGTTTTGTCCTTTATTCTATCTGTATGGTACATTGCATTAATGATAACTCAGATATCAAACCAACCTTGCATTCCTGAGATAAACCCCACTGGTCATGCTGTATAATCCCTTTTATGTACTGCTGGATTAAGTTAGCCAGGATTTCATTCAAGACTTTTATATCTACATTCACAAGGAATATTAGTCTTTAGTATTCTTTATGATGTCTTTGTTTGATTTTGGTGTTAGAGTAATATAGGTCTTATAGAATGAGTTGAGAAGTTTCCCTTGCCTTCTATGTTCTGGGAGAGTTTGCAAAGAATTGGTGTTAATTTTTGTTTAAATATTTGGTGGAATTCACCAGTAAATCCATGGGCCCTTTTGTAGGGCTTTGAGGCTTACCCCAACCTGAGGAGGGCTCTTCTTAGCCATCTCTCTCTCTGGTTCTCTCTGTCAAGCCTCTCAGAGGTATTCTGGTTTGGTTGCTGCTACCATGGAGGTACCAACCTCCTCTTAATTCCTCTTCTCCAAAATCTCCCTTATTTTGAACAATGACCTTAGGCTTGCACTCACCCACGCTCTTTCAAACAAAGTCAGTCCCTTTAGGGAGAGCTACAGAGCTCTCTGTTCTTATGGTCTACCTCTCCTCCTGGGCAGAATGACACTCCTCTGGGGCCCACAGGGGCTAGGACAGTGACCCTCCTCTCTATAAGCAGAGTACTGTACAGAGATAGTAGCTCTTGGTTTATTAGCTAGCCTTTCGTGGGGTAAGACTTCTGTCCCATGAGCAAACTGGGACAGGATCAATTAGGGTCCATTTTTCTGGTCCTCGCTCCAAGTGGGGACTGAGTGTGGAAAGGAGTCCCGGACCTCTTGGCCATGCTTGCCTGGAATAGAGTTTCTGCAATATAAAGCTGGAGGGGAAGACAAATGATGTTAGCTTGTCCCTCCTGGGTAGAAACCATAGCCCTATACTGGGAAATGGAGGGATAGGGTCTTTTCTTCTTGGCCCTACTTGCCTAGAGTAGAGCTTATGTCACACTGAGCTGGGGGATTCCGTTAGAGGAAATGATTCATGGCTGACATGGCATGGACTTATTGGTCCTAATGAGATTTAGTGGATTTTCTTGAATAAGTGTTTCTCCATTTCCTGTATGCCTTTGGGACAATTTACAGAGACCAAGTGATTGTTGTTTTTAAATTTTCACCGTTTTGGTGGTTTTTCTGGGGCGAGGTCCTATGGAGCTCCTCACATGGCTATTCCAGAAGTACTTCTGAAAAACTTCACAAAAGACAGGGAATTAGATGCTTACACAACTGTGGGCAGGACTAAGGAAAATAAAGATCAGCATCAAAATGGTGGTTTTCAAGAGCTTCCCCTGAGACTTCTGTCAATCATAAGACTTTCTGGAATGACTCCATCAATAATCTGAATTTGTAGCAGGAAAGTGGGTGATCTGGAAATTGTTTTATACTTTACTTCTTCCTCCAACCACCTTCAGAGAATAATTCCTCTCTTCTTCCACCTTCTGAATATACACAAGGGCTTCCTTAATTGTTGTTTGTAACTTAGAACCATGTTGGGGAGGAGTATCTGGGAAATGGAGAGATACTGACTTATTTTCTTCAATGTAGAGTAGTCCTTAGAAGGGATTAGTGATGGTGCCAGGTCAACAACAGCCAATCCAACACAGGATTCTAAGGGCTTGCCATACAGCACAAGTCTCAAGAGACATCAGAATCCACACACCTGTGTCCAAACCATATAAAGCCATACCTCAGCAATATCACAGGTTTTGTTCCAGACCAACACAATAAAGTGAATATCACAATAAAGCAACTCAAATGAATTCTTGGGTTTCCCAGTGCATGTAAAAGTTATGTTTATACCATACTGTATTCTATTAAATGTGCAATAGCCTTGTGTATAAAAAAGTACATACCTTAATTTAAAAATTTTTTTTTATTTTTGAAAGAGAGAGCACAAGTGGGGTGGGGACAGAGGGAAAGGGAGAGAGAGAATCTCAAGCATGGAGCCCAATGCGGGGCTCGATCCCACAACCCCCTGAGATCATGACCTGAGTCGAAATCAAGAGTCTGACACCCAACCAACTGAGCCACTCAGGTGCCCCTAAAAATATTTTTAATGCTGAAAAATGTTAACCATCATCTGAGCTTTTAGCAAGTCATAATCTTTTTGCTGGGGGAGGGTCTTACCTCTCTATCTTGATGGCTGCTGACTGATCGGGGTGATGGAGCAGCTGTGGGAATTTCTTAAAATAAGACAGCAATTAGCCATGACATGTCAATTGACTCTGCCTTTTACTTGAATCTTTAGAGGCCATTGTAGGGTTACTGATTCATCTATTTTCAGTGTTATTTTGTCAGGGAAGAAGGGGCCCTGCGAGAGGAAAGGAGACAGGGAACCAGCTGCTGAGTGGGGCAGTTAGAACACATTTATTGACAAAGTTTGCCATCTTTTTTTTTTTTTTAAGATTTTATTTATTTGCGAGAGAGAGAATGAGAGACAGAGAGCATGAGAGGGAGGAGGGTCAGAGGGAGAAGCAGACCCCCCGCCGAGCAGGGAGCCCGATGCGGGACTCGACCCCGGGACTCCAGGATCATGACCCGAGCCGAAGGCAGTCGCCCAACCAACTGAGCCACCCAGGCACCCCAACTAAGTTTGCCATCTTATATAGGTACGGTTCCTGGTGCCCCCAAACCATTACAATGGTAACATCTAAGATCACCCATCACAGATCACCATAAGAAATATAATAATGAAAACGTTGAAATGTTTTGAGAATTACCAAAATGTGACACAGAGACATGAAGTGAGCAAATGCTTTTGGAAAAATGGTGCCAATAGATTTGCTTGACACAGGGTTGCCACAAGCCTTCAATTTGTAAAAAAAAAAAAAAAAAAAAATATATATATATATATATAATATCTGTGAAGCGTAATGTGATATGCAATAAAACAATGTATGCCTGTATGTGTTGCTGCAGTAAGGGCTAGAAGTTCTCACCTGCTTGTAGACATCAAAGTGGTTGACCATCCCTATCAGTGATGTGTGAGGCAAGGGTTTTAGCGATAGCTCAGATGGAATATTTTCAGTGTGTCAAAAAAAGACAAAGGATTAGAAATCAGAAGAGGAAAACCAACAGCACACATAATTTAAAAAATCAAAAGGTAAAATTAATAGAAAAAAATTGCCACAGGAAATGAACATGCAAGTCACTGAAATAAAAGTCCTAATTGCCAGTGAAGATATGAAAGGATATTCAGCCTTCTTGGTAATTAGAGAAATCAAAATCACAACCAGATCCATCCCCCCAATGTTATAAAAATTAATTTTGATATCAACTATTAAAGGAATGGAGAAGCAGCTACTCTCATAAACTGCTAGTGGAAGTGTAAATTAGTGCAGTCACTTTGAAGGATTACTCAGCAGTAGCTATGAAATACTTAAATGCGCAGACCACATGACCTTACAATTCCATTCCTAGGCCTCCTCCATGGAGGGTGCTCATACTTGAATGATCACAAGCATGCATGAACACGATGTTTTCTGCAGCTTTGTTGTAATAGTGAAAAACTGAAAACAATTTCAGTATCTTCCATCAGCAGGAAGATTAAATAAACCATATGAGCACATTTGTAAAATATTATGCAGCATATAAAATGAATGATGTTGTTTTCATCTTATAACAACATAATCTACACATTTAAATGGATAGAAAGTAGTCTTAAAGGATAGATACTAAACTGATTTTGGCTTCTACTTCAGGGAGCGGAAATGGGAGAGAGTACGAGGCAGCTATGGTGGTCAAAGGAGAATTTTGCTTTATCTCTAATGTTATGTTTACAAGAAAATAGTTTATTGTTATTTTTTTTTAAAGATTTTATTTATTTATTTATTAGAGAGCGAGCGAGAGAGAAACAGCATGAGAGAGGAGAGGGTCAGAGGGAGAAGCAGGCTCCCCGCTGAGCCGGGAGCCCGATGTGGGACTTGATCCCAGGACCCTGGGATCATGACCTGAGCCGAAGGCAGTTGCTTAACCAACTGAGCCACCCAGGCGCCCCAGTTTATTGTTATTTTTATGATTAAAATCAGTAATATGAACATCACTACTAACAGTAATGGAAATTAAAGTGATAAATGGCCCATGACATCACAGGAATAGAAAATGCAGTTTCTCAAGCTTGAATGAACGGAGGAAATATTTCTCAAAGTTTAACTAAACATGCTATCAACAGAAGTGTGTACTGGGTGATATTCCAGATTGGCATCCTTTCAGGGAAAGCAGGCTTTTTGCCCCACAGAGAGCCATTGTTGCAAGTTGGGTTCTTTGGGCAGAGGCTCTGAAATGGACATGCAGATTGTTGATGCAAGTACTCTTGAGATCACCACCTGAGGAAGGGCCAGGAAGAAAGCAGGATTGGGCAGGGGGAGACACTGACCTGCAGTTCAGTCTAATAAAAGATTCATCAGACCCCTTGGGGAGCATGAAGATACAGTGGCCCTTCAGAGTTGTCCCAAGTTGGAGCAAAGCGCTAGGTCATTGTACCCCCACGTCAGTCAGTGGATGTGGGTCGCCCCAGGAAAGAGATGTGGCTTAGGAGAGGTGTCACTTTAGCTGAGGAAGTTCCAAATGCACTTAAAAATATTTGTTGAATGGGGGCCCCTTGGTGGCTCCGTTGGTTGAGCATCTGACCCTTGATTTCAGCTCAGGTCTTGATCTCAGGGTCATGAGTTGAAGCCCTGTGTTGGGCTCCCCATTGGGCATGGAGCCTACTTAAAAAAATATTTGTAGGGGCACCTGGGCAGCTCAGTTAGTTAAGCATCCGACTTGTGGTTTTGGCTCCGGTCATTATCTCATGGGTCTTGAGATCAACCCCTGTGTCAGGCTCCATGCTCAGCCGGGAGTCTGCTTGGATTCTCTCTCTCTGCCCCTCCCCCCTCGATAAATAAATAAATCTTTTAAGAAATATTTGAATGAAGGAATGAATGGAAAAAAGTACAGTATCTCAATGCTCCAAGTTTATAATTCTTGCCAGGCTTTCTCATTCTGGATCTTTGCTTTCTCTTTTTTTCTTTATTTCTTCCTTGCTTCCTTTCAAACAATCGATTTAAATTTAGTTATTACATAATCACAATTACAGCTGGGATGTATGCACCTCTTGAGCACAGTAAAACTTCTCAAACCTTGACATCAGATTGGATACTGACATCCTCACTTCCTCACTCTTGAGACACCCACTGAGGCTTTTTCCAACAAAGAGGAAGAAAGCTCTGGCTCCCTCACCTGGACTACAGGGAAGCCCACAGTGTTATTCACCTACAGTCTGAGCAGCTGTGGGCTGTCTCAAAAAATACAGGTAACTGGGAATTAGGAGTAGAGAGGAACGGGGGCCCATTCAGGACATCCTGTTCCTGTAATATGCCTTTCAAGTGTCTTGACTGTTTTTCTTTCTTTCTTTTTTTTTTTTTTAAAGATTTTATTTACTTATTTGAGAGAGAGAGAATGAGAGAGAGCACATGAGAGGGGGGAGGGTCAGAGGGAGAAGCAGACTCCCGGCCGAGCAGGGAGCCCGATGTGGGACTCGATCCAGGGACTCCAGGATCATGACCTGAGCCAAAGGCAGTCGCCCAACCAACTGAGCCACCCAGGCACCCCTTGACTGTTTTTCTATTGGCTTGTGCCTCTTCTTATTGAATTGTAAAGTTCTTTTTATATCTCTAGCCTCCTTCCCCCCTACAGATTGATATCACCTGGTTCAAAGTACCAACCCTTGAGTCACGTGGTTAGTTTTTCTGGTGTGATCAGCCCCCATCCTGAGTCATCCCATCATCATAAACTATCTAGGGGCCCCCCATAACTCATCTTTCCAGCATAAACTAGCAGGTGTAGTCTGAGGGACCCCCATGAATAAGAAAGACTCCTATCACTCAGCAGATTCTGAGGATTTAATGGCTGTCTTCCAGGACCTGGAGACAGAGTTCAGCCAACCTATTTATTACACAGGTGCATACAATTTAGAATTGTTCTATGTTCCTAGTGAATTTAACATTTTATCATTATGAAGGGTCTCTCTAGCAATGTTTTTTAAATAGCTGTATTGATATAATTCACGTATTATAAAATTCACCCTTCTAAAGTATACAATTCAGTGGGTTTTCAGTATATTCATAGACTATGCAACCATTTTTCTCACTCCAGAACATTTCCATCACTCCAAAATGAAACTCGATACCTATGCACAGTCACTCCAATTCTGTGTTCCTCCCAGCCCCTGGCAACTACAGACCTACCTTCTGTCTCTTTGAATTTGTCTCTTCTGGACATTTCATGTAAATGGAATCATTTAATATGTAGCCTTTTGGGCTGGTTTCTTTTATTTAGCATAATGTTTTCAAGGTTCATCCATGTATCAGTACTTCATTCCTTTTTTATGCCAAGTTATATTCCATTGTGTGGATAGACCACATTTTATTTACCCATTATCAACCCATCAGTTGATAGACACTCGTTTCCACCTTTTTGGATATTGTGAGTAATAGGCTATGAACATCCATGTGCAACTTTTGTGTGGTCTATCAATGCTTTTTGCCTTAAAATATATTTTATCTGATATTAACATTAAAAAATTTGTCAAAATAATTTCAGGCTTAAGGTGTTATCTTTTGTCCAAAGGGGATATTCACTTGACTCTCAGGTAGCTGAGGGTATTAGCAAATTCAGGATTCTTTTTATAAAGTTTCAAGGATATAGCTAATTTGGATTTGGGCTTCAGACTCCTGCCGGGGCAGATCTATGAGCTGTTTACTCTTTCCCCTAGGTGCAGTGGTTCCTGGTATCCAACACAAAATATAGCAGTTTTTTTTTTTATTAAAGATTTTATTTATTTATTTGACAGAGAGAGAGAGAGATCGAGAGCAGGAACACAAGCAGGGGGAGTGGGAGAAGGAGAAGCAGGCTTCCCGCCGAGCAGGGAGCCGATATGGGGCTCGATCCCAGGACAATGGGATGATGACCTGAGCCAAAGGCAGACACTTAACGACTGAGCCACCCAGGTGCCCCAAAATATAGGAGTTTTATCAGTTCCCTACTTTTCGCAGGCCCTGGACTCAAACTTTTATAACCCTACACCCATGCCCATGTCAAAAATAAGTGTCTTGCTTCTCAACCTTACTGTTTCCAGAACTGGCCTATGCCCCCGAGGGGAAAAGTAGCTCCAAGTAACCAGCTTTCTCTCTAGGTTTCCCTATTCTCCTAAATTACAGGCTTATTCATCCTGTACACATTGTCAGCTTACTGATGCTTCCCAATAGACTTCGTGTGTGTGTGTGTGTGTGTGTAAGTTAATGGTAATTACCTATTTTGCCATTACTCAAAATGGAAGCCTCTGTTATATTTTTTAATTTGGTAGTCATTTTTGTCTTTCCTATTATCAGATTGATCCTGTTTAATATAAGAAACTGCAAAACAAATATTACCAAACATTTTTACTTTTGAGAGGAATCCTTTGATCTTAAAATGGTTAATCCTTAAAATGGTTCTTTTCTTTAAAACCATTATTTTTCTATTGTGGACATTGCTGCTATAAACATCGGGGTGCACGTACCCTTTCAGATCCAGACTCTGAGAAACAAACTGAGGGTTCTAGAGGGGAGGGGGGTGGGAGGATGGGTTATCCTGGTGATGGGTATTAAAGAGGGCACGTATTGAATGGAGCACTGGGTGTTATACGCAAACAATGAATCATGGAACACTACATCAAAAACTAATGATGTATGGTGATTAACATAATAAAATAAAATTTAAACAAAACAAAACAAAAAAACCCATTATTTTTCACATACTTACTGTTACTTATTTTCCTACTCAGAGGAACACTGCCCAGGATTTGAATTGGCTTCAGTTGGTCTTGTTCAGATATTTCCAGTATCATCCATGGCTTTTTTGTCAAAAGAGATGAACCCAAATCTAATCAGGACTTTAGATTTAAACTTGACAGGAATTGAATCACTATATTGTACACCTGAAACTAATATAATACTGTATGTTAACTAATGGAATTAAAAACTTGAAGAGGTGCCTGGGTGGTTCAGTCGGTTAAACGTCTGCCTTCAGCTCAGGTCGTGATTTTGGGGTCCTGGGATTGAGCCTTGCATCGGGCTTCTTGCTCAGCGGGGAGTCTTGCTTCTCCCTCTGCTACTCCCCCTGCTCTTGCTCTCTCTCTGTCTCTTGAATAAATAACATCTTTTAAAACAAAATAAAAACTTTACAAAATAGGGGTGCCTGGCTTGTTCAGTCAGAAAAGCATGCAACTCTTGATCTCAGGGTCATGAATTTGAGCCCCAAGTTGGGTGTAGAGATTACTACTACTACTACTACTAATAATAATAATAATAAACAACTTAAAATAATAAACTTTACAGGAAACACATAGGATAGAGGAACAAATTATTTAATGACACAAAACATAATTGGTGAGATCCAGGATGTGGGACATCATGACAACTGACTCAATTCCTCAACAGGTCAAAGGTTTGAAAAAAGGAACAGAAGGATAGTATTCAAGAATAAATGTGCCTGAGCAGATAAATAGAATGAATGGACTCTGTTTGGACATTGACTTGAACAAAGCAGTTATGAGATTTTGGAGGTAATTGACAAATTTGAATAGGGATTGGGTATGTCAAAAAGCCATTTCTGCTTACTGAATAAAACAAAGCAGAAGGATGTGTTTACTGCAAGGCTTTTGACCTGCAAACCAGGAAACTCAAGGCTACAGAAACAATGAGTTCTGAGTTGTTCACAGGCTAAGGGATACTTATGGGATAAATATAAAAGTCATTTGGCTTTTTTTTTTTTATAATTGAAAGTAATTTTTTTTTTTAAGATTTTATTTATTTATTCATGAGAGACAGAGACAGAGAGAGAGAGGCAGAGGGAGAAGCAGGCTCCCAAGGAGCAGGGAGCCCGATGCGGGGCTCGATCCCAGGACCCTGGGATCATGACCTGAGCCGAAGGCAGACGCTTAACCATCTGAGCCACCCAGGCGCCCCTCATTTGGCTTTTTTTAGTTGATTGGTTGCCTAGTCATCTTCTTTCTTATTTGGATCAGGGTAGCTGAGTCAAGGAAAGGAAGTCCAGAGATGGCCAGGAACAGACTTGGCATTTGGGAATTGGCTGGTGTCTTCTGCTGATTTCTGAGAAGAGATGTAAATTCCTTGAAGGTTGGGTTATAAGTTTCCTTTTTTGCACTTGCATTAACCATCTCCATTTTGTCCCTGATATAAAGAGACTCCATTTTAGTTTGTTTCTGTAACCAAACTAATGTGAGCTTGCTCCTTGGGGAGTTACAGATAGAGACTGTACCAGGTGGAGTTGTCACACAAAGGAAATTTTATTTGCAGCAAATAAGGCGATCACAGGAAATAACTTCCGAAGCTGTGACTCCCCTAGCAGGGATGTGATGTTTCTTTTTAGGGGTTAGAATGAATATTCAGCAAAGGGAGCGTTGTCATTGTATGCAAAGGTGGACATAAGGTTGTGCATACTATTTAGAAAACATGCCTATACAGGCATTCTGTATTATGGAAATGAATCTTGCGGTCCTCCTAGGGTGAAGACTTTAGTAGTATAATGAAGCAGAGGTAACTGTCGGGCAAGGGTAAGGGGCTATGGGCCTGCTCTGAGACCCAGTATAAAGTGAATGAGGTCTTGGTCACATTGTCTTGGGTAAGGAACGCAGGGTCTTGCTTACTTTTGAATTTATTTATTTATTTGATTTATTATCTCTGATGTGGCTAGGCCATATCCTGGGCTGCTAGAGACAGTTTTTGCATTTCCTTTGTTCCCTTAAAATCCACAACTACTGAGGTTTTTGCATTTCTTTGTGATTTTGACACCTCCTAGGAAGTTCCCAAAAGGTGTGCTAAGGCAAGTAGAACCAGGAGGGCATGGATAACGGAAAATAGCTGGGGGTCTAAAGTAACTTCTGCTCTGAAAGCCATGTCTCTCTCCTTTCTTTTGCTGGAGAACCCTAACTCTTTCTGCTTACAGTTCTACAGGTATTAGGAGATATGAAGGATTTATTGGTAATTATTTATTGAGTGTGATAATGATATTGTGGGTTTGAAATAAAATATTTTAAGCAAATATTTAGCAAAGTATTTAGGGGTTAAAAACATGATGCCAGGGGTTTGCCTGGGTGGCTCAGTCGGTTAAGCATCTGCCTTCCGCTCAGGTCATGATCCCAGGGTCCTGGGATAGAGTCCTGCATTGGGCTTCTTGCTCAGCGGGGAACCTGCTTCTCCCTCTGCCTGCTGCTCCCCCTGCTTGTGCTTTCTCTCTCTCTCTCTCTAATAAATAAATAAAATCTTTTTTAAAAAAATGACGCCAGGGATTTGTTTGAAAATTCCGTAAAATTTAAAAATGACAGATGAATTAGATGGTTAAAACAGTTATTGACTTAAATTTGGGATATGAGTATATGGGGTACATTTCACTATTCTCTGTTTTTGTATATGCTTGAAAACTTACATAATAAAAAGCTACAGATGCATTTCTGGCTGAGGAGAAAAATCGTGGCTTCTTGGTTTCACTTGGGTTATTCAATCACAAAATATTTATGTCTGGAGCAAACAGTGAAAGTATGTAATGAAATAATCTGAAGCTGAGCGGGAATTACAAAACAATTTAAATTTTATATAGACACACATCACTGTATTTTCTGAAATTCCCTGCAATAGAGCTATTTTCATCTGCCACAACTATAGAGAGAGAGAGAAAGAGGAAGAGAGAGAGAGAAAAAGAAAGAGAAAGGAAGGAAGGAAGAAAAAGAAAGAAAAAAGAAAGAAAGGAAAGAAAAAAGAAAAGAAAGGAAAGAAAGGAAGAAAGGAAAGAAAGAAAAGAAAGAAAGAAAGAAAAGAAAGAAAGAAAAACAAAACGAACGAACAGGACTAAGGTGTCACTTGCCCCCAGGACAGCAAACTAAGACTTATTTCCCAGGAACGGAATTTTAAACCCATCAGCCTGGAATTCCCTGGTCAGCATTAGTGAGGTAATTTGCCTGATAAGACTCCCTGCCTTCCCCTAAGACAAGGTAAGCTGGCCTGAAATAATCCTTTCCTTCTTTCTTTCTTTCTTTCTTTCTTTCTTTCTTTTCTTTCTTTCCTTTCTTTCTTTCTTTCTTTCTTTTCTTTCTTTCTTTTCTTTCTTTCCTTTCTTTCTTTTCTTTCTTTTTTTTTTTTTTTGCTAATAACCTCCTTATATGGGAGCTCCCTTCCGTTTACTAGAAGGGAATGCTGCTCAATTCATGAATCGTTAAATAAAGCCAATTAGATCTTTAAATTTACTTTTTTTTTTTTTTAACACAACTCATTTTTGTAAATGAAATTCAAGATACTTCTCTTTGGAGCATAATCAATGTTTGTATCAACTTTTTCTAAATTCCCAGCTTATTGGAATGAGTAGCTCATGCCACAAAACAGCGTCAAGTGCCCTTAGGTGCCTTGTGGAATAAAGGAGGCAGAGGAGTCAAACAGATTCCCCTTAACCTCTGTTCCCTCCCCTCCGCACAAGACACACTGCGTGGACAGCTTGGACACAGAAGAATGAAACTTCCTATCTACCTCCCTCCCTTCCCACAATTTACCGTCTATGTTAACATAACTGTTCAGTTGTCATTAGCACGCCTTTACTATTCCAGGAGATTGCTGTCCAAGCAAATTGCTTGATTGTTCATCACAGGTTACATCAACTCTTAAATCCTCTATCAGCTCTTCAATCTCTTCGAAAGAAAGCAACGGCTGGCACCTAAAAACCCTTGCTGTTCCCCCCAATCCTGGACTGTAGTACCATGATCCTTGCGCAAACCTAATCAAGTCCGTCGCATTGAAACCAAGCTTGCAATTCCCAGTGAATTCCAACCTTGACTTCGTGGCCCCGTTAAGGGGCTGTCTGTAAACTCCGTTTATTATCGACGGTTGTATTGGTGATATCGGAGGAGCTGACATTTGATGCAGGTTTGAGATCTTAAGTTCGGCGTTCAGCGGTTCAGCTTGAGTCACTACGTTTTCCATTTTTAGCCTACCCCTTACTCCCGCTAAAGATTTTGTTAACTTCACAGTGCAAGCTTTGTTTTTCTCTTTTATACGACCGAATTTTTTCTTTTCTTTTTTTTTTTTAAGATTTTATTTATTTGAGAGAGAGAGAGAGCACATGAGAGGGGGGAGGGTCAGAGGGAGAAGCAGACTCCCTGCCGAGCAGGGAGCCCGATGCGGGACTCGATCCCGGGACTCCAGGATCATGACCCGAGCCGAAGGCAGTCGCTTAACCGACTGAGCCACCCAGGCGCCCACGACCGAATTTTTTCAATTCGCAATTACTTTCTCGTGAGCTGTAAGAAACGTATAAAACAAAAAGAAATCTGACAGTTACAGCGCCAGAGGAATGACTCAAACCGAAACCCCCTCTCGGTCCGAAACGAGGGCCAGCTGGTGGACATTGCGGTCCCGCGAGCTGCATTCTGGGAAATGTAGTCCAGCAGGTGCGCGAAACCCGAGGCGCTTCCCCTTGGGCATTCTGGGAAGTGTAGTCCAGGAGCTGGGTACAGTCGGAGGGTCGGCGGCACTTCCGCTCGGGGAAGGCGAGGTCGGGGCCGAGACTGCTGGCCGTGAGGTGAGTTAACCCGCGTCCCTGCCGTCCCTCCGAGGCTTCTCGGCCTCGGCGTGGGGCCAGCAGCCAGCCGGCCCTCGCTGCTGGCGAAGGGGAGCCGCGGCCGGCGGCTGAGGGCGGGGACAGAGGCAGCGGCGGCAGAGTGCCGCTGCCCGGCGGAGCCTCCGCGTCGGGGCGGGCGCGCGTGGCGAGCGGAGTTTGAAGGTCTCCCGCGCTCTCCGCGCCCGCAGCCTGGGTCCCGGACCTGCCAGCTGGCTCTGCGTGCGCCTCGCGGTGACACCCTGGGCGAGTGACATAGCATCTCCTTGCGTCGGTTGCCTCTCGGCTAAAGAGCGTTAGTGTCTTCCCAGTGGTGGTCTGAGAATGAAATGAGATTAGATATGAAAGCTAAAAATCAGTGCCTAGTGCAGCATTGGATGGGACCGTGACTTCTGTCATCATCCTCGGGCCCCCTGTTGTTGGGAAGATCCTGGGAGCCCGGCGTGGGCTCGGAGCCCCGGTTGCAGCTCCGCTGGCCCTTCACTGATCTCTGCTGCGGGGCCGGTCCTGGATTCCTGGACTCTTCCGAGACACTTGTTTAGGAAGCAGAGTTATCTTCAGCCGGACCCTGAGGAAAGTTCTCTGTGGTTTATCGCAGAGAAACAATCGTGATCACGGCTTCGCAGAGTGCCTGCGGCGTAGCGAGTCCTTAACTGTTCACAACGTGTAACAGCTGCGTGTCGTTAATTTAAATGCAACAGGATTTCTTAGTCTGCGGTTTTTATTAGTCATCATTTGCCTCCGTGCACACGGGAGAAGAAACTTTGTTGAGGCCCTTCCAGCTTAATAACATGCTCAAGTAATTACACCTGTTAAAATGGTGTAATTGGGGGGAAAATCATGGCAGCTTATCATTAGCCGCAGAACAAATTACCTGTGGGACAACCAGTCAGAATTAGACTTTCCTAGGGTAACGGTAACTCATGGCTCTGAATTCTAGGTTTCTTAAAACAGTCCTTTTCTGAACAGCACATCTGCAAGGGAGGTTTTATGAAGCACAATAGCATCTGCTTGTCTGATACTGGAGGAAATAGGGAATACCGGCATTATTATGATCCCCATTTACAGGTGACTGGATTGAGGCACAGGAAGATTAATACCTCGCTCAGGGTTTGCACTGCTGGGAAGTAGAAAACAATAAGTAGAAATGCAAAATTTGAACCCAGGCACTTTGGCCCCATTAAGTTAAATTATATTGCCTGGATGTCTCTCATTACCTCTCCTACCCAGGCTCAGGAATGCTCTGGAAGCTACCAGAAGCACTTAGGTTAGGGACTGTTCATGAACAAAGGCAGCTGACTGAGGGGGCCTAGGGGATGCTGGAATCCAGCCCCTGTTCTAAATTTTGCCTGGAGAAAGCAGCTTCCTGTTGGCACAAAGCGCTGCACCGACTACCAGCTCTCTCATGAGGACTTTCCCTTCCACAGTTTTGCCTTTCCAGAGCTCTGCCTCTCCCCAGAAGGAAAAGAAGAAAAATGACCAAGTTCCAGGTAAGTTGGGTTTGCCTTTCTGTTACTTAAAATGACATCTCATTTCATAAAGATTGGATGCATTTTTCCCTTGCCTGGGAAGGGTAAAAAGGAACCCAAGGCACCTAATTGTTGTATACCAGGCTCTTTTTGTTTATTTCCAAATAATAGTGTGAAAAGTAATAGATATTTAAAAAAAAAAAATAACTCCCACATTACAAACGTGTTTATAAATCAGCAGTTTTAATTGTCCCGCATTCTTTCTCATTTGTGTTGACATGTCTAGATTTATAATCCTAGTTTAAGTACCATTTTGGGTTTTTCAAATGTAATTTTATATTACCTACAATTTAAATGGTCACATCATTTCCCATAATTTACCTATTGCTTTACCCCATTCTCCATTTATATGCGGATTTTACTATTTTAAAGATGTTTACAACAACAGTTTGCTAACATATAACCTTTCTTCCTGTACAGAAACTCTGAGATTTCAGCCTTTTTTTTTTTTCCCTCTTTAAAGTTCCAGGGACTCCATGGTTTTCTCACATGTGGTGCCTCCCATTTTGTGATAAGAATGTCTAAAGTACGGCTTGGTGCAGCAGAGTCCACCTCAGACTGAACTCAGAGAAAATAATTTTAGTTGTTTTCAAACAAGAAGAGTTAGATTTGGAGTGTGCCTGGCTGGCTCAGTCCATAGAGCGTGCGACTCCTGATCTCGGGATCTTGAGTTCAAGCCCCACGTTGGTCGTAGAGCTCACTTAAAAAATAAATAATTTTAAATAATAAAAAAAAGCTAGATTCCCTTTTTTATTTTAAGTTAAACTGTGTGTGTTATAGTTAGATGTTTATTTTATTCATTGAGATGTTAATATGTTTTAAAGAAGTACATACTTAGTTTTAAAAATCCTTAGTACTAGGGATTTGCCAGGCATTTACTCTGTGGAACAGAGTGTGTGTGAGGATATAGATGGTCTTACCTGCATTTTAACATGAAGAAACAGATTTGTGAACCTTCAGATACCTACTGACATCCACTCGGTGCCCAGTGACACTAAAGTTCCTGTTGTCTAAGCAGGGAGGTTCAGGTGTTTAATCACAGTAAATGGAAAGACCCAGAAGAAAAGAGACTTCTATTCGGGGACCTGAGGCAGCCTGCATGTGTGCATGTCTGGTAGGCGGAGGCCTCCAAAAGTAATATCGTCCTCAGCTAATTCCTTTTCTTAGTGGCTTTCTTTCCTTTGTCAGATGTATCAACTAGTTGTTTAATATATAGATGCTCAGAACTCTAGCTAGAGTTGAGATAATTTTTATTGCCATACAAAAGGTTGTGAGACATATAGGAAACAGGAGCCGGGGGTGGGGTGAAGGTGGGAATTTATACATACTAGGAAAAAGGCTTAATATTCTCAGTAGGAAATTTACTGATATATAAGATATTCCAGTAGGATTATAAACAAAGGAAATGAACAGGTAATATATTTTTAAAAAATCAAAAGATTTTTTATTATTTGAGTATAGTAAAGACCATCTTTTTAAATAAGTGGAGGGCACCTGGGTGGCTCAGTTGGTTGAGTGTCTGACTCTTTGTTTCAGCTCAGGTCATGATCTCAGGGTCATGAGATCAAGCCCTGAGTCAGGCTCCACACTCAGCACAGAGTTGGCTTGAGATTCTTTCCCTCTCCCTCTGCCCCTCCCCCTGCTCGCATACACACACTCTCTAAAATAAATAAAATCTTTTTAAAAAATTAAAATTGTTAGTGGAAAATTTTTAAAAAGTTTATCACTTACCAAATTACCCAAGATTTTAAAAATATTGTCCAATTTTGGCCAGAAGATAGAGAATCAGGGATACTTCTAATCTCTTACAGGAAGAGTTAATTGGGAAAATTGTCATTATATTAGCAAAATAAAGGTGCATATTTTTCAACAGTGCAATTGCCACTTCTTGGAACTTATCTTAGGGAAATAAGACAGTTGGCTGAGATCTGTATAAAAATGTTTTCTGCAGCATTAATAATTAAAAAAAATACTGTTTAATTACTTGGAATCATTAAATATGTTCTAGATCACCACTTTTGTGGAATACTGTGCAACCAGGAACAAGGATGGTAGCCGTAATCACGATGGCTGACGTTTGTTGAGTACTTAGTGTGTGTCAGATGCTGTCCTAAGTCCTTTATGTATTCTGTTTGGTCCTTTCAAGTACCTTATGATGTGGTACTATTACACAGATAAGGACATTGAAGTATTGAGAAGTTAGGTGACTTGACCAGGGTCCCAAAGCCAGTAATGGACAGAGCCTTAGAGGCATGTAGTCTCCAGAACATATGCTCTGAACCCTCAACACTGAATGCTGCTGCGGTTGACAGATAGGTCATGCTCCTGAGATCATAGAGAATGAACTGCGCGCCTGCCTGGGAGGGGTGCTGAAGGCCTGTTAGGTGCGCACACGTGGACGAAATCGTGGTACTGCCCAGTGAGAGGAGGAGACGGGCACTATTAAATACTGTTGGGATGAATTCCTGAAACATTTCTTGTAAAATTTGTCACTATCAGTCAAGTTCTAAAACGTGTATATGCCATGATTTGACCATGGCAGTTCCAGAGACTTAACTATATAAAGGGCACCACGTCACATGTACACAGGTATTTTTCTTTTTCTTCTCTTTCCTTCTCCTCGCCCCGTGACCCTCGCATTTTTGGTATGATTGTGGAAGGGGAGGAGGAGAAACTATTAAGAAGAGTTGCTCAGATCCCTCAGAATCTGGAACCACTTCCCACATAGCTCCTCCACCCCCTCAGCGTTGCCCTGCTCCCCGTGGCCACCGGGTGCGAGATTGAGGTTGCGTGTGCTCGGTGTTGTAGGAGACGGTGACGTTCAAGGACGTGGCCGTGGTCTTCAGTGAGGAGGAGCTGGGGCTGCTGGATTCCACCCAGAGGAAGCTGTACCGAGACGTGATGCTGGAAAACTTCAGGAACCTCGTCTCTGTGGGTGAGCACAGGATCTTTCTGTAACTCATCCCCTCAAGCAGGGTTTCTTAACCTAGGCACTATTGACATTTGGGGGCAGATGATTCTTTGTTTTGAGGACTGTCCTGTGGATATTAGGGTGTTTAGTGGCATCCCTGGCCTCTGCCCACTAGTTCATGGCTTCAGGACTCCTCAGAGGCCAGAGTTTTCCAGTCCCTTTGGAGCACGGAGACAAGACGTTTCTAGTCTTTGTTTCAAGGCAGACGTTGTCGCATGTAGATGAACTATAAATGAACAGTTAAGCTTGTCTTCACCTGGCTCCATATTTCATAGATATTTTTTAAACATGTAGATCATGATCTATTGGTGGGTCAGGAAACTGATTTAGTAAATTGCATCAGCAGTCTTACAGAACACTTACAGAACCGAGTAATAGTATCAGAGCTCCTTAGAATGGTGCACGTTGGTGCACATGGTAGCAGTAACAGCAAGCTGTTTCTAGTGAGGGGTGTCAGACTGGGAAGAATGTGACAAAAACAGACATTGGTTAGAAACCGTTCATTTGAGGGGTGCCTGGGGGGCTCAGTTGGGTAAGCATCTGACTCTTGACTTTGGCTCAGCTTACGATCTCAAGGTTGTGAGATGGAGCCCTGAGTGGGGCTCTGAACTTGGCATGGAGTCTGCTTGAGATTCTCTCCCTCTATACCTCCCTCCACCCCCTCTTAAAAAAAAATAAGAAACAGTTCATTTGATCATTTATTTCTAGACTTTGTGTGGTAGTGATATATCTCTAATGATACCAAGTGTATTTCTTACTATGGGTGGTGATAGGAAAAGTGTTTGACAAACACTGCTTTGGGGAGGGGCAGAGCCTTATTGTATTATGGGATGAGAACCAAAATTTTTCAGTACTTTCGCCCTTAATGGTTTTCACTTTTATCTTATCTTTTCATAGGGCATTCATCCTCCAAACCAGATATGATATCCCAGTTGGAGAGAGAGGAAAAGCTTTGCATGAAGGAGATCCACACTGAAAGAGGTAGGCACTCAGGTAAAAACTGTGCAACCGGGGTCTTTTGTAGGTGACGGTCCCATTGTTCTGCCTCTGTTCTGGATAATCTTCATGCAGCAGCCAGAGAGACCCTTTGAAAACATTAATCATATCATGTCACTCATCTGTTTCAAACCCTCCACAGCCTTCTCCCTTCACTCAGAATAAAACTGAAAGTGTTTGTGGCCCCAGGGTGGCTCAGTCATTTAAGCATCCAACTCAGTTTGGGCTCAGGTCATAATCTCAGGGTTGTGAGATCGAGCCCTGCATTGGGCTCCATGCTCAGTTCAGAGTCTGCTTGAGATTCTCTCTCTCCCTCTGCCCCTGCGTGTGCTGTCTGTCTCAAAACAAAACAAACAAAAACCAAAAAATGGGTGCCTGGGAGGCTCAGTTGGTTAAGTGCTTTCAGCTAAGGTCATGATCCCAGAGTCTCAGGATCAAGCCCTGCATCAGGCTCCCTGCTCAGTGGGGAGTCTGCCTCTTCCTCTGCCCCTCACCCTACTCATGTTCTCTCTCTCTCAAATAAATAAATAAAATCTTTAAAAAAACAAAAAGAAAAACCAAAGTGTTCAAGCAGCCTGGAAGGCCCTATGGTATGTGCTCATTCCCCCAGCTTAAACATTCATTCTACATTTTTCTCCAGTCATCTCCCCCCACCCCACTGCTTTGTCTGCCGGCCTCACTTTTGCCTCAGACAGCACAAATATGCTCTACATCAGGACCTTTTCCATTCTCTTCTCTGGCTGGAATTCTGCCAGCCCGTACACATCCAGTCGCTCTGGCTTTCTTACTCATGTCGAAGGCCTTTCTTCCAAGGCCTTCTCTGACCACCGCTTAAAATGCCATGTCCCATCACTCTCCATATCCTTGACTTGCCTTAATTGTGTGTAAGCGCTATACCACCAGGCTTACTAACATATATGATTTTTAAATTGTGGTAAAATATACATAACATAAAATTTATTTTAACCATCTCTAAATGTACAGCCCAGCGGCATTAAGTACATTCACGTTGTTGTGCAACTGTCAACACTGTCCATCTCCAGAATGTTTCCATCATCCCAGACTGAACTCTACACATCAAACAATGACTCCCTGTTCTTCCCTTACCCCGGTTCCTAGTAGCCACGGTTCTCCTTTCCGTGTCTATGGATTTGACTCTTTCAAGTACCTCACATAAGTGGAATCATGCAGTATTTGCCATTGGTGTCTGGTTTATTTCTCTTAGCATAATGTCTTCGAGGGTGATCGTGTTGTATGTCAGAATTTCCTTTTTTTTATGACTGAATAATACTTCACTGTATGTACATACCACATTTTCTTCATCTGTTGATGGACATTTGGGTTGTTTGTACCATTTGGTTATTGTGAATAATGCTGCTGTGAACATGGGTGTACAAATATCTGTTCAAGTCCCTGCTTTCCAATTTTTGTGTACATATCCAGAATAGAGATGCTGGATTGTATGGTAATTTTTTTTTTTTAATATTTTTATTTATTTATTTGACAGAGAGAGATAGTGAGAGCAGGAACACAAGCAGGGGGAGTAGGAGAGGGAGAAGCAGGCTTCCCGCCGAGCAGGGAGCCCGATGTGGGGCTCGATCCCAGGACCCTGGGATCATGACCTGAGCCGAAGGCAGACCTTAACGACTGAGACACCCAGGCGCCCTGTATGGTAATTTTTTTTAAATTTTATTTATTTGAGGGCGACTGGGTGGCTCAGTCATTAAGCGTCTGCCTTCGGCTCAGGTCATGATCCCAGGGTCCTGGGATCGAGCCCCACATCGGGCTCCCTGCTCGGCGGGAAGCCTGCTTCTCCCTCTCCCACTCCCCCTGCTTGTGTTCCCTCTCTGGCTGTGTCTCTCTGTCAATAAATAAAATCTTTAAAATAAATAAATAAATAAATAATAAAAATTTTATTTATTTGAGAGAGAGAGCGCACACATGCACGGGGTGGGGAGGGGGGCAAGGGGGCGGGAGGGGCAGAGGGAGAGAGAGAAGCAGACTCCCCTTGAGCGGAAGTCTACCAAAGGCAGATGCTTAACCGACAGCCACCCAGGCGTGCCTCGTATGGTAATTCTATTTTTAATTTTTGAGGAACTGCCATACTGTTTTTCACAATAGCCACACTATTTTATGTTCCCATCAGTGATACACAGGGTTCCAGTTCTTCTCATCCTCACCGACATTTGTTGTTTCCTGTCCTGTGGGGGGTTTTCCTTAATAATAACCACCTTGATGGGTATGAAGTGGTATCTTGTTTTGATGTGCATTTCTCCAATAATTAGTGATACTGAGCATCTTTTCATATGCTTATTAGCCATTCGGGTATCTTCTTTGGAGAAATGTCTGGGCAAGTCTCTTGTCCATTTTTGAGTCAGGTTGGTTGTTTTCTGTTGAGTTTTAGGAGTTCTCTGTATTCTGAATATTAATCCCTTACTGGATATGTGATTTGCAAGTATTTTCTCATTCTGTGTGTGGCCTTTTTACTCTACTGATAGTGTCCTTTGATGCATAAGAATTTTTAATTTTCATGAAATTTTCAAATGTTTCTTTTATTCCCTGTGCCTGTAGGGAATTATCCAAGAAATCATTGTCAAGTCCAATATCGTGAAGCTTTCTATGTTTTCTCCTAGTAGATTTATAGTTTTAGCTCCTGTGTTTAGTCTTTGATGCATTTTGAAGTAATTTTTGAATATAGAATAAGGAAGCGTCTGACTTCATTCTTTTGTATGTGGATATCCAATTTCTCTAGCACCATTTATTGAAAAGACTGCCCTTTTCCCATTGAATGGTCTTGGCACCCTTGTCAAAAACCATTTGACTGGGGCGCCTGGGTGGCTCAGTCGTTAAGCGTCTGCCTTCGGCTCAGGTCATGGTCCCAGGGTCCTGGGATCGAGTCCCACGTCGGGCTCCCTGCTCTGCGGGGGGTCTGCTTCTCCCTCTCCCACTCCCCCTGCTTATGTTCCCTCTCTCGCTGTGTCTCTTTCAAATAAATAAATAAAATCTTTAAAAAAACAAAACAAAACAAAAAAAACCATTTGACTTTGTATGTGATGGTTTAGTTCTGAGCTCTCTAGACTATTCCCTTGGTCTGTATGTCTTTATGCCAGTACCCCACTGTTTTGACTATTGCAGCTTTATAGTGAGTTTTGAACCTAGGAAGTGATTACCTCCAACTTTTTTCTTTTTTTAAAGGTTGTTTTGGCTACTCAGGATCCCTTGAGATTCCATGTGAATCTTAGGATGGGTTTTTCTGTTTCTGTATTGTTGGGATTTTGATAGAGATTGCACTGAATCTGTAGATCCTTTTGGGTAGCATTGATATCTTAACAACATTAAACCTTCCAATCCATGAACATGGTCTGTCATTCAATTTTTTTATTTTTAATTTATCAGTGTTCTGTAGTTTTCAGTGTACATGTCTTTCACCTCTGTGGTTAATTCTCAAGCATTTTATTCTTTATGATACTATTGTATATGGAATTGTTTTCTTAATATCCTTTTAGATTGTTCATTGTTTATATATAGAAATGCAACTGATTTTGTGCATGACTTTATACCTTGCTACTTTGCTGAATTCATTTATTAAACAGTTTTTATATGGAATCTTAAGCATTTTCCACATAGAAGATCATACCATCTGTGAACAGTTTTACTTCTTGCTTTCCAATTTGGATGCCTTTTATTTCTCGCCCATTTCTCTGGCTAAAACTTCCAGTACTATGTTGAATATTAGGGACAGAAGTAGGCATCCTTGCCTTATTCCTAATATTAGAGGAAAAGCTTTCATTCTTTCACCATTGAGTCTGATGTGTACTGTGTGTTTTTCATTTAAGACTTTTATTATGTTTAGGCAGTTTCCTTCTATTCCTAGTTTGTTGAGTGTTTTTATCATGAAAGTATTTTGAGTTTTTTCATATGCTTTTTCTACATCAACTGAGATGATTATGTCGTTTTTTCCTTTATTCTGTGAATGTGGCATATCACATTGATTTTTGTGTGCCAAACCATCCTTGCATGTCAGGAATAAATACCACTTGGTCATGTGGTAGTATCCTTTTAAGATACTACTGAATTTGGTTTGCTAGTATTTTTAGATCAGTGTTCATAAGGGATATTTGTCTTTAGTTTCCTTTCTTACTGTGTCTCTGTCTGGCTTTAGTGTCAGGCAGTCCTGGCCTTACGGAATAAGTAGGAAGTGTTCCTTCCCCTACCATTTTTTGGAAAAGTTTAACAAGGATTGATATTCTTCATTTTTATTTTTTAAAAGATTTTTATTTATTTGAGAGACAGAACGAGAGAGATCACAGAGGGAGAGGGAGAAGCAGGCTCCCCGCTGAGCAGGGAGCCTGACATGGGGTCCGACTCCAGGACCCTGCAATCACAACCAGAGCCAAAGGCAGACGCTTAACCAACTGAGCCACCCAGGCGCCCCAAGGATTGGTATTCTTCTTCAAATGATTGGTAGAATTCACCAGTGAAACCATCTGGTCCCTGCTTTTCTTTGTTGGGAAGTTTTTGATCACTTATTCAGTCTTTGCAGTAGTTATAGGTCTACTTAGGTTTTCGGTTTCTTCGTGATTCAGTCTTAGGTTTGTTTCTAGGAATTGTCCATTTTATCTAGGTTATCCAATTTATTGGCACACAATTATTCATAGTGCTGTCTTATAATCTTTTTTTGTTTCTCTACAGTCAGTAGTAACATCCCCACTTTCTAATTTTAGTAATTTGAGTCTTCTCTCTTTTCTTAGCCACTCTAGCTAAATTTTTGTCTATTTTTTTGATCTTTTGAAGAACCAGCTGTTGTTTCTCATTGATTTTCAATTCTGTATTTTATTTATCTCTGCCTTTTGTTATTTCCTTCTACTAGCTTTAGGTTTAGTTCTTTTTCTTTTTTTTTTTTTTTAAGAAAGAGAGAGTTTGCATGAGCAGGGGTGGAGGGCAGAGGGAGAGGAAGAGAGAATCTCAAGCAGGCCCCACGCTCCGTGCAGAGCCTGATGTGGGGCTCGGTCCCACGACCTTGAGATCATGACCGGAGATGAAATCAAGAGTTGGACGTTCTGCTGTTTGAGCTATCCCGGCACCCCAGTTTGTTCTTTTTCTAGTTCCTTATGATGTAAAGTTCCTTTTTTTAATGATGTAAAGTTTCATTGTTGATTTGAGATCTTTTTAATTTTTTTCCAGTACTGTTGAGGTAAAATTGACATATAACATTGTCCACGTTGTACAACGTAATGATTTGATATTTGTATATATTACAAAATGATTAATAAGCTTAGTTAACATGCATTACCTCATATAATTTTTTTCCTTGTGTTGAGAACTTTTAAGATCTACTCTTTAGAAACTTTTAAACATATAATACAGTATCGTTAACTATAGTTATCATGTTGTACATCTCCAGAACTTACCTTTTTTTAAAAGATTTATTTATTTGAGAGAAAGGAGGGGAGAGGCAGAGAGAGAGAGAAAGATAGGGAAGGACTTTTGCCATTTTGTTACTTGTTTTGTATTTGTTTCATGTATGTTTTTAAATTCTTTTTTTTAATTTAAATTCAGTTAGCCAATATATCATTAGTTTCAGATGTAGCATTCAGTAATTCATCAGTTGTGTATAATACCGAGTGCTCATCACATCACGTTCCCTCCTTAATATCTAGCACCCAGTTAAATTCAATTAGCCAACATATAGCACATCATTAGTCTCAGATAGTGTTCAACAATTTATCATTTGCATATAACACCAGTGTCTTAAACCTTTTTTGCCCCTATTTCATTATCACATTTGTTTGTGTTTAGTTGATTTTTTTTGTAGTGACACATTTCAGTTCTATAATTTTTTAAAGATTTATTTATTTTAGGGGTGCCTGGGTGGCTCAGTCATTAAGCGTCTGCCTTCGGCTCAGGTCATGATCCCAGAGTCCTGGGATCGAGCCCCACATCGGGCTCCCTGCTTGGCGGGAAGCCTGCTTCTCTCTCTCCCACTTCCACTCTCCCTGCTGTGTTCCCTCTCTTGCTGTGTTTCTCTCTGTCAAATAAATAAATAAAATCTTTAAAAAAGAAAGATTTATTTTAGAGAGAGACCATGCAAGCAGGGGGAGGAGCGGGGTGGAGGGTAGAGAATCCTCAAGCAGACTCTCCATGGAGCACAGATGCAGGGCTCAATCCCACGACCCTGAGATGATGACCTGAGCTGAAATCAAGGAGTCAGACCCTTAACCAGCTGAGCCACTCAGGTGCCCCTCAATTCTGTAATTCTGACACTGACACCAGTTCTAATATGTGGATGTTATTGCCATACTAAGCAATTAGTCAGGATGCCAGCTGGGTGTCACACATTTCTACTCAATTTTGACACCATCTGTCTGGATATAGCATCAGATCCTACAGGTTAAGGGCTTGGTCCTATAGGATTCTCACCCCTCACCCTTCACCCCCTTTCAGCGGCCAGTCACAAGTCCAGGTTGTTAACTGTGCTTTAGAGGTTCCTGCAGCCCCCACCTGGGGTTCAGTTAATTTGCTCAGTGGCTCACAGAGCTCAGAATATAGTTTATTTACTAGATTGTCAGTTTATTATAAAAGGATATAACCCAGAACAGCCACATGGAAGAGATGCACAGGGCAAAATATGTGGGAAGGGGTGCGGAGCTTCCAGGCTCTCTCTAAGCTCACCACTCTCCCTGCATGTCCACTGACCTGAAAACTCACTGAACCCCTTCCTTTCAGGTTTTTAGGGAGGCTTCATTACTTAGGCATGATCAATTAGGTCATTGGCTATTAGTGATTGGTTCAGCCTTCTGCCCCTCTCCCTTTCCCAGAGGTCAGGAGGTGGGACTGAAAGTTCCAAACCTCTAATCATGGTTGATTGCCCCACATCGTGGCAACCGGCCTGCCATCCTTAGGGGGATTTCCAAAAGTCACCTCATTAACCTAAACTCAGATATGGTTGAAAGAGGTTTATTAGGAAGTACAGGATCCATGTCACCTTTATGGCTACGGAAGGGTTTCGGGAGCTGAGAATGAGACATCAAATATTATAACAAAGATACTCCCGTTGTTCTTTTGTCTTAGGAAATTCCAAGGGTTTTGGGATGTGGGCTGGGAACTGATGACCAAAATACATATTATAAATCACAATATCACATTTTATAGTATTCAGTGGATATGTTTTATTAATCTTTAATTTTTCAGAAGTTTATTTTTTGATGCTAAATAGAATTATTTCATTTTTCAGTTATTTGCTTTTACAACTTAGGAATATAATCAGTTTTTGACATCAACCTTGTAGGCTGCAGTCTTCCCATATTGGTATATTCTAGAGGCATTTTTGTACTTTTTTGTACATTCCTAAAGATTTTCTATGTAGAAAATTGTGACACAAAAATGTACATTCTTTCTTCTTTTCCAATATGAACACTTTTGATGGCTAGTTTGTTTACCTGAATGCATGTGGACAGCATTCAGTCTTTCACCACTGTTAATGGTGTGAACCACAGGTTTTCTTATTGGGTTGAGTTCCCGTCTGTTCTTAGTTTCAGAATTTTTATCATGAATGGGGATCAGTATATGTATATTTGTATTTTATAATATGCTTAGTCTGCATTTACTGAGATGATCATAAGATTTTCTTCTTTATGCTGTGAATATGGTAAAATGCATTGGTGATTTCACATGTTAAAACCACCTTGCATTCCTTCTAGTAAACAAAATTCAGCTGACTACATATTCAAGATCTTATTGGCTTCATTCAGTGATTCATGAATCAGGCAACATTCATTATAGGAGATAGAAAAGCTCCCTGAGGAGCTATATAAAATAAGAGACTTTTATAGGCAGAAGGGAACAGGAACCAGGAAGTTAAATGAGGCAAAAAAAAAAAAAAGCTGGTTGGTTATTGCAGGGTTAGTTTCCCTTAAAAAGATAGCAGAGGTAACTAACTAGAGCAGATGGGGATTGGTTTAAGATTTTGTTTCTGGGTGAGCCAAAATTGATAAGTCTTGGTTTGGTGGCATGGGGCTTAGCATAAGCAACTCCATTTGGGGCCTGTTGTCTTGTTTTAACATTGGGGATTAACCCCACTTTCTCATGATGTACTAGTATTCTTTTTATTACGTTCCTAGAAACAAGACTTGACCTTTGTTAAGGATTTTTGCACCTGTGTTGAGGAGGGCTTTTGTCATATTCTTGGGACTTGATGTCTTTGTCTGGTTTTGATATCAAGGTAACACTGCCCTTAAACAATAACTTTCAAGTATAGCTTCCTCTTCTGTTTCCTGAAAGGACTTTGTATAGGACTGGTATTACTCTTTTCCTGAGTGCTAAGTGGAATTCACTGGTGAATTCCATCTGGTCTTTTTGTGTGAGTGTGATAATTTATGAATTAAATTCCTGAACTGTTTAGATTTTTTGCTTTTCTTGCAACAGATTTGATAATTTGTTTCAGGGTATTAGTACCTTCTTAAAAAACCTAAGTTGTTGAATATATCTCCTTATTTTAATGCCTCTAAGATCTATAGTAAAAGTCTATCTTTGGGGCGTCTGGGTGGCTCAGTTGTTAAGCGTCTGCCTTCGGCTCAGGTCATGATCCCAGGCTCCTGGGATCGAGCCCCCCATCGGGCTCCCTGCTCCGCGGGAAGCCTGCTTCTCCCTCTCCCACTCCCCCTGCTTGTGTTCCCTCTCTTGCTGTGTCTCTGTCAAATAAATAAATAAAAAAATCTTAAAAAAAAAAAAGTCTTTCATGCCTGAAGTTGAATTTTCCTAATGTTTCCATTTATTTGATTTTTACTCTGATTTCCTTAATTTCCTTTTTTCATGGCTTCTTGAGATGGAAACTTAGAAAACAAAAAGTCTAAAATCAAAAACCTACTATAAACATTTAAAGCTATAAAATTATCTGAATGCTATTTAACTGCACATCAGAAATTGTGATATTTTTCATCATTTCAAAATTTTTTTGAGAGCCAAATTGAGACTTTTTTTAAATTTATTTTTTATTATGTTCAGTTAACCACTGCCTAGTATATCATTAGTTTTTGATGTAGTGTTCAGTGATTCATTAGTTACATATAACACCCAGTGCTCATCACAGCACATGCCCTCCTCAATACCCATCACCCTGTTACCCCCTACCCCCACCCCCTTCCCCTCTGAAATCCTCAGATTGTTTCCTGGGGTCCCTAGTCTCTTATGGTTCATCTCCCCCTGATTTCTCCCCCTTCGGATTTCCCTCCCTTCCCCTATGGTCCTCTGTGCTATTGCTTATGTTCCATATATGAGTAAAACCATATGATAATTGTCTTTGCTTGACTTCACTTAACATAATCCCCTCCAGTTCCATCCATGTCGATGCAAATGGTGGGTATTCATCCTTTCTGATGGCTGAGTAATATTCCATTGTGTATATGGACCACATCTTTTTTTTTTTTTTAAGATTTTATTTATTTATCTGAGAGAGAGAATGGAAGACAGAGCATGAGAGAGGGAGGGTCAGAGGGAGAAGCAGACTCCCCGCTGAGCAGGGAGTCCGATGTGGGACTCGATCCCAGGACTCCAGAATCATGACCTGAGCCGAAGGCAGTTGCTTAACCAACTGAGCCACCCAGGCACCCCTGAACCACATCTTCTTTATCCATTCGTCTCTTGAAGGGCATCTTGGCTTCTTCCACAGTTTGGCTATTGTGGACATTTCTGCTATGAACATTGGGGTGCATGTGGCCCTTCTTTTCACTACATCAGTATCTTTGGTGTAAATACCTATTAGTGCAATTGCTCGGTTGTAGGGTAGCTCTATTTTTAACATCTTGAGGAACCTCCATACTGTTTTACAGAGTGGCTGTACCAGCTTGTATTCCCACCAACAGTGTAAGAGGGTTCCCCCTTTCTCCACATCCTCGCTAACATTTGTTTCCTGTTTTGTTAATTTTTGCCATTCTAACTGGTATAAGGTGGTATCTCATTGTGGTTTTGATTTGTATTTCCCTGATGGCTAGTGATGTTGAGCATTTTTTCATGTGTCTAAATATTTTCTAATTTCCCATGCAATTTCCTGTTTGACATGTGGGTTAGAGTATATTTAACTTTGATATAAGGCCATTTCTGGATATCTTACTGGCTTTAAATCTAATTTTTTTATTGAAGTATAGTTGACATAAGGTTACATTAGTTTCAGGTGTACAACATAGTGAATAGACAACTGTATACATTATGTTACTATGTGTCACCATACAGCACTATTACCTGACCGTTGACTGTGTTCCCTATGCTGTACTTTTCATCCCTATAACTCATTCATCCCACAGTTGGAATCCTGTACTTCCTACCCTCCCTGCACCTATTTTGCTCATCCCCCGACCCCCTCTGGCAAGCACCAGTTCTCTCTTATTTATGGGCCTGTTTCTGCTTTGTTCACATGTTTTGATTTTTAGATTCCACATATAAGTGAAATCAAATGTATTTGTCTTTCTCTGACATATTTCACTCAGCACAATACCTTCTAGGTCTATCCGTGTTGTTGCAAATGGCAAGATCTCGTTTTTTTATGAGTAATCCATTATGTGTGTGTATGTATACATCTTCCTTATTCATCTGTTGATGGACACTTGGGCTGCTTTAATGTCTTGGCTCTTGTAAATAATGCTGCAGTAAATATAGGGGTGCATATATCCTTTTGAATTAGTGTTTCATTTTCTTTTGGTAAATATCCAGTAGTGGAATTACTAGCTTATGTGGTAATTCTAATTTTTTGAGGAACCTTCATACTGTTTTCCATGGTTGCTGCAAAAATTTACGTTCCCACCAACAGTACACAAGGGTTCCTTTTTCTCCACATCCTCACCAAAACTACTTATTTCTCATCTTTTTGATTCTAGCCAGTCTGACAGGAGTGAGGCGATATCTCATTGTGGTTTTGATTTGCATTTTCCTGATGAGTGATTTTGAGCATCTTTTCATGGGTCTCTTGCCCATCTATATGTCTTCTTTGGAAAAATGTCTATTCAAGTTTCTGCCCATTTTTTAATTGGATTATTTGGGTTTTTGGTGTTGAGTTATAGAAGTTCTTTGTATATTTTGGATATTAACCCCTTATCAGAGTATCATTTGCATATATCTTCTATTCACTAGGTTGCCTTTTTATTTCATTGATGGTTTCCTCTGCTGTGCAAAAGCTTTTTATTTTGCTGTCGCCCCCATAGTTTATTTGTGCTTCTGTTTCCTTTGCCTGAGGAGATAATCTAGAAAAATGTTGCTAAGACCGATGTCAAGGAGATTACTGCCTGTGCTCTCTTCTAGGATTTTTATGGTTTCAGGTCTCACACTTAGGTCTTTCATCCATTTTGAGTGTATTTTTGTATATAGGGTAAGAAAGTGGTCCAGTTTTCCCAGCACCAGTTATTCAAGACTGTCTTTTCCCCATTGTATAATTGTGCCTCCTTTGTCATGCTCTCCTTAATGCCCTTCACTGTTTTACCTCATCCCCCCCACCCCCTCCCTTCTGTAACCCTCAGTTCATTTCCCAGAGTCTTTCATGGTTTGTCTCCCTCTCTGATTTCTTCCCATTCAGTTTTCCCTCCCTTCCCTATGGTCCTCTGCTCTATTCTTTATGTTCCACATATGAATGAAACCATATGATAATTGTCTTTCTCTGCTTGACTTCACTTAGCATAATACCCTCCAGTTCCATCCATGCTGATGCAAATGGTGGGTATTCATCCTTTCTGATGGCTGAGTAATATTCCATTGTATCTGTGGACCACATCTTTATCCCTTCATCTGTAGAAGGACATCTCAGCTCCTTCCACAGTTTGGCTGTTGTGGACGTTGCTGCTATGAACATTGGGGTGCAGGTGCCCCTTTTCACTACATCTGTGTCTTTGGGGTAAATACCTAGTAGTGCAATTGCTGGGTCGTAGGGTAGCTCTATTTTTAACGTGTTGAGGAACCTCCATACTGTTTTCCAGAGTGGCTGCACCAGCTTGCATTCCCACCAAGAGTGTAAGAGGGTTCCCCTCTCTCCACATCCTTGCCAACATCTGTCATTACATAACTTGTTAATTTTTTGTCTTTCTAACTGGTGTAAGGTGATTTCATTTTGGTTAAAGTGGTTGACTTTAGGGGTTCAGATCTTGTTTTGTTTCAGATTTTTTTTTTTTAATGGTCTAATTGTTTTTTCAGCAACTAAGACAAGTGTGTTGAAATCTCTAACTCTGTGGTTTTGTCCATTGCTCAGTTTGTTTTTGCTTTATTTTGTAGTCTTTGTTAGATACATAGGCATTTGTAATGGTTACGTTTTGCCATATTGACCCTTTTGTTACAGCTCTCTTTGTCCTTAATGGTGTTCTATTTTGTAGTCACTTTTTGTCTGATATTAATTTAGCCACTTAAGCTTTCTTAGGCTTTGCAGAATGTATAGGTCTTTCTATTCTTTTAATTATTTGTATTTAGAATAGGTTTTTTGTTGACAGCATATAGTTGGATCTTTGTTTTTATGTGATCTGCCAACATCTGCCTTCTGATTTTAGGATAGTACATTTACACACAGTGTATTTATATGGGTGTGTTTACATTTACATTTGCTTTTGTTTTGGTCTTCTATTTTTGCTCATCTGTTTGCTCTTTCCTGTAATATTTTGGGCAGGTTGAATATTGTTTAGTTTTGCTCTAATGTCTCTATTGACTTTTGGCTGCTGCTTTTTCAGTCCATGCCCTTGGGGTCTTTGCTACATAAGCATAGTTGAGAGATCTGCCAAAGATGTGGGCAGAGTTTAGTCCTAGTTAGGAACTGACCCTCAGTGATTCCCTTACCTTTGATTTTTCTCCCTTAAATGTCCAGTGGTATTTCCAGCCTTGAGTTCTGACCTCTGACACCTCAAACTGTGTGTGGGTTAAGTAATGCATTGAGTCAAAAGAGAATCAAACTCGCAAATTTTACCCTGTGCCATTAATTGTCAGCCAGGGATTTGGGAGAAACTTAGATTAATGTTACTCCTGTGGCTCTCAGGGCAGAAATTCTGGAAGCCAAAGTTTCCTACTCCCTGGCCCTGAATAGTTTTGGCTTTTTCCTGTCTGATCTGGAAGGGGGGTTAATTTGGGAAGCACTCTAAAGCAAAAAAAAAAAAAGAATCTTTAAAAGTTGTACAAAATTCTCATTCCCATTTGTAATCTCTCCCTCTCTCCCCTTCCTGTCCCCCACCCATCCCCAGGCAACTACTGATCTACTTCCTGTCACTCTACATTACTTGGAATTTTTAAAAATTTTTTTATAAATGGAATCACAATATTTTTTTTTCAGTTGTCTTATTTTACTCAGTATAAGTTGAGATCCACCCATGTTGTTCCATCTATCAGCAGTTCATTCCTTTTTATTTCCAAGTAGTATTCCAGTGTGGATATACTACAATTTATTCATTCACCTGTTGATGGAGGTTTGTTTCCAGCTTTGGGCTCTTGCAAATGAAGATCCTGAATGTTCTTCTGTCCATGGGTGTATTGCCATAGGCCTTCGTTTTTCTTGGGTAAGAATAAGGAATGGAATGGTTGGCTCATGTGGTTGGTATATATGTTAATTTTCATTCATTTTTTCACTGATGTGTGTGTGTACATATATATTTTTAATAGATTTTCACACCACTTTCAGGTTCACAGCAAAAGTGAGAAGAGAGTTCCCATAGATCATGCACACACATCAGCTTTCCCCTACCAACATTTGATACAAGAGTGGTACCTTTGTCATAACTGATGAACCTACACGGATATATCGTTGTCGCCCAGTGTCTGTAGTTTACACTGGAGGTCACTCTTCGTGTTGTACGTTTTAGGTGTTCAGATTTATAATGGTATGTATCTACCCTTAAAGTACCATACAGAATAGGTTGCCTTACAATTCTCTGTGCTCCACCTGTTAATTTCCCTTCCCCTCTCCCCACGGTCAACCAGCGATCCTTTTGTCTCCACAGATTTGCCTTTCCCAGGATGCCATGCAGGTAGACTCAGAGCTTTTAGCTGTTTCAGATTCACCTCTTTCACCTAGTAATTTACAGTTAGTTGAAGGCTCGGTAGGTCTTTTCTTTTGAGCACTGGATAATAGTCCATTGTCTGGATGTACCAGTTTATTCATCCATTCAATTGATTGCTTCCAAGTTTTGACAGTTACAAATAAAGCTGCTGTAAACTTCTGTGTGAGGATTTTTGTATGAACATATTTGGGTAAAGACCAAGGTCCACAATTTACTTTTGTAGTTTTAAGAGAAACTGCCAAACTGTCCTCCAAAGTGGCTGTATCATTTTGCATTTTCAGCAACGGTGAATTGAGAGTTCCAGTTGCCCCACATCCTCACCAGCAATGGTGTTGTCATTGTTTGGGATTTTGGCCATTCTAACAGGTGTAGTGGTATTTTAATTTGCAGTTCACTAAAGACATATGACGATGTCGAACACCTTTTCATGGGCCTGTTTGCTGTCTGTATAATTTTCTTTGGTGATGGGTCTGTTCAGGTCTTTTTACCCATATTTTAAATGGATTGTTTTCTTATTGTTGGCTTTGAAGAGTTCTTTATGTATATGTTGGGTAACATTCCTTTATCACATATATTTTTTACAAATATTTTCTCCCTGTGGCTTGTCTTATTCTCAACAATGGCTTTCACAGAGCAGAAACTTAGGAGTTTGACAGTTTTGTATTTACATTAAGGTCTATGATTTAATCTTTGTGAAAAGTTTAAGCTCTATAGATTTTTTTTTTTTTTGCATGTGAATGTCCAGTTCCAGCACCATTTGTCAAAAAGACTATCTTTGCTTCATTGTATTGCCTTTACTTCTTTGTCAAAGATCAGTTGATTATATTTGCTTGGGTTTTAGGTCTATTCAGATTGTCTGAGTTTGGCAAATTGTTTCTTTCAAGGAATTGGTCCATTTCATCTAGGTTATTAGATGTGGGCATAGAGTTATTCATAGTGTGTTTGTTATTCTTTTCATGTCCATAGTATCTGTATTGATTTTTTTTTTTAATTTTATTATGTTAGTCACCATACAATACGTCATTAGTTTTTGATGTGGTGATCCACGATTCATGGTTTTCGTTTGCATCTGATTATATTTGCTTGGGCCCATTTCTTAGCTCTTTATTCTATTCCAGTGGTCTGTTCATCTGTTCTTTTTCCAATACTACATCATCTTGAATACTGCAGCTTTAGATAGTAAACTTAGAAGTTGATTAATGTCAGTCCTCCAGCTTTGTTCTTCTTCAATATTGTTCTGGGTCTTTTGTGTTTCCATATAAACTTTTTTTTTTTTTTTAAGATTTTTATTTATTTGACAGAGAGAGAGATAGCGAGAGCAGGAACACAAGCAGGGGGAGTGGGAGAGTGAGAAGCAGGCTTCCTGCCGAGCAGGGAGCCCGATGTGGGACTCGATCCCAGGACCCTGGGATCATGACCTGAGCCGAAGGCAGATGCTTAACGACTGAGCCACCCAGGCGCCCTCCATATAAACTTTTAAATCTGTTGGTCAGTATCCACCAAATATCTTGCTGGGATTTTGATTGGGATTGCAAAGGACTGACATCTTGACAGTATTGAGTGTTTTTATCCCTGAACATAGAATATTTTTCCATTTACTTAGATTTTGTTCATCAGTTTTATAATTTTTCTCATACAGATCTTGTTAGATTCATACCTACATATTTCATTTTGGAGGGTGCTAATGTAAATGATAATGTGATTTTAATTTCAAATTCCACTTGTCCATTGCTTATGTATATGAGAGCAATATACTTATCTATATCTTGTGTCCTACATCTTTGCTGTAATGGTTTATTCCAAGAGTTTTTTTGGTTGATTCTTTGGGGGTTTCTACATAGACAGTCATATCATCTACCAACAGTGAGTTTTATTTCTTCCTTTGCAATCTGTATCCTTTTTACTTCCTTTTCTTGCATTTGCTGGGACTTACAGTACAGTATTGAAAAGGGGTACTTTTCAAATCAGAAGGGACTTTCAAAAAGGATATCCTTTTTCCTGATTTTAATAGGAAGGTGTTGGGTTTCTCACCATTAAGATATGGATAAAGAAGATGTGGTCCATATATACAATGGAATATTACTCAGCCATCAGAAAGGATGAATACCCAACTTTTACATCAACATGGATGGGACTGGAGGAGATTATGCTAAGTGAAATAAGTCAAGCAGAGAAAGTCAATTATCATACGGTTTCACTTATTTGTGGAACATAAGGAATAGCATGGAGGACGTTAGGAGAAAGAAGGGAAAAATGAAGGGAGGGGGGAATGGGAGGGAGAGATGAACCATGAGAGACTATGGACTCCGAGAAACCAAACTGAAGGTTTTAGAGGGGAGAGGGGGTGGGGGGATGGATTAGCCCCGTGATGGGTATTAAGGAGGGCACATACTGCATAGAGCACTGGGTGTAAAATGAAAACAATGAATCGTGGATCAGTACATCAAAAACTAATGATGTACTGTATGGTAACATAATAAAATAAAATTTAAAAAAGATATTAGCTGTTAGTTTTACAGGTGTCCTTTATCCAGTTGAGTAATTTCTTCTATATTCCTAGTTTGCTGAGAGTTTTTATTATAAATGAGTATTGGATTTTATCAAATGCTTTTCCTCTTTTGATAGTATCATGTGATGGATTATATTAATTTTCATGTTTTGAACCAGTCTTATGTGCCTTGTGCACTTGGTCACAGTGTGTAATTCTTTTTATACATTGTTGCATTTGATTTGCTAGTATTTTTTGACGATCTTTGCATCTGTTTTTTTTATTATGTTAGTCACCATACATCATTAATTTTTGATGTAGTGATCCATAATTCATTGTTTTCATATAACACCCAGTGCTCTATGCAGTATGTGCCCTCCTTAATACCCATCACTGGGCTAACGCATCCCCCTCCCCTCTAAAACTTCAGTTTGTTTCTCGGAGTCCATGTGTTAATGAAACATACTGGTCTGTAGTTTTTTTTGTCGTGTCTTTGGTTTTGGTGTTAGGGTAATGATGGCCTCATAGAATGAGTTAGGAAACATTCCCTCTGCTCTTGTAGAGAATTAGTATTATCTCTTTCTTAACTGTTTGGTAGAATTGACACGTGAACCCATCTGGGTCTGGTGCTTTCTCTTTTGAAAGATTTAGCTCTATTCAGATTGTCTGAGTTGGGCAAATTGTGTCTTTCAAGGAATTGGTCCATTTCATCTAGGTTACTAGATGTGGGCATAGTTATTCATGGTGTCTTATTCTTTTCGTGTCCATAGTATCTATATTGAGGTCTTTTTTAATTTTATTAGGTTAGTCACCATACAATATGTCATTAGTTTTTGATGTGGTGATCCACGATTCATGGTTTTCATATAACACCCAGTGCTCCATGCAGTACATGCCCTCCTTAATCATGGGGCTAATCCATCCGCCCCAACACCCTCCCCTCTAAAACCCTCAGTTTGTGTCTTTTTCTTTTTTAAGATATAATTGACCTAAGCACTGTAAAATTTTAAGGTGTATATCATAATGACTTGATTTACATATATTACAAAATGATTTACCATAGTAAATTTAGTTAAAATCCATTACCTCACATAACCATTTTTTAAAAACTTTGATGAGAACTTTTAGGATTTACGTTCTTAGCAGTTTTCAAATATACTATATAGCAGTGTTAACTATATTCATCATTACATTACATCCTCAGTACTTATTTATCTTATAACTGGAAGTAGGGACCTTTTGATCCCTTTCATCCATTTCCCCCATACTTGGTAACCACAAATTTTATCTTTTTTGAGTTTTTTTTCCCCTACCTATGAGAGATTATACAGTATTTGTCTTTGTCGGACTTATTTCACTTAGCATAATGCCCTTGAGGTCCATCTATGTTGTCATAATGGCAAGATTTCATTCTTCCTTATGGCTGCATAATATCCCCCCCCATTTACACACAATTTCTTTACGCATTCATCCATCGATGGACACTTGTTTCCTGTGTGCTAGCTATTGTAAATGCTGCTGCAGTGAACATGGTGCAGATCTCTCTCCCACAGACTGATTTTGTTTCCCTCAGATATATACCCAGAAGTGGAATGCTGGGGCATGTGGTAGTTCTGTCTTAAATGCTTTGAGGAGGGACGCCTAGGTGGCTCAGTCAGTTAAGCGTCTGCCTTTGGCTCAGGTCATGATCCCAGGGTCCATCGGGCTCCCTGCTCAGCAGGGAGTCTGCTTCTCCCTCTGCCGGCCGCTCCCCCTGCTTGTGCGTGTGCCTGCATGCTCTCTGTCTGATAAATAAAATCTTAAAATCCTTTGAGGAACCACCACTGTTTTCCATACTGGCTGCCCCAGTTTCCAATCCCGCCAACAGTGCACAAGCTTCCCTTTCTTCCACATCCTCTCCAACATTTATAACCTCTTGTCTGATGCTAGCCATTCTAACAGGCATGAGGTGGCATCTCCTTGTGGTTTTGATTCGCATTTACCTGATGATTAGTGATGTTGAACGTCTTTCGTGTGCAGGTTTCCCCTGCTCTCCGAAAGTAGAGGGTTCCTATGGAAAAATAACAGCAACAATGACAAAAAAGATACAACTCTTTCTAGATTAACTAGAAATATGCCAGATTTATATGAAGGCAATTATAAAACTTTCCTGAAGGCTATGAAGTATTGTGGTCCTGAATGGGAAGAGTCAATCAATAGCTTAAAGAAGTCAGTCCTGGGCGCCTGGGTGGCTCAGTCGTTAAGCGTCTGCCTTCGGCTCAGGTCATGATCCCAGAGTCCTGGGATCGAGCCCCGCATCGGGCTCCCTGCTCGGCAGGAAGCCTGCTTCTCCCTCTCCCACTCCCCCTGCTTGTGTTCCTGCTCTCACTCTCTCTCTGTCAAATAAATAAAATCTTTAAAAGAAAAAAAAAAAGTCCTTCCCAGATTAATATGTACAGCCAATGCAATATCAATAAAAATATGCATGAATAAAAAAAATATTTGGTAAACAAAATGGCATAAAGAAACAATTACCAATAATTTCTATGGAAAATTTTTGGCTGTTCCCAGACCCCAAAAATAACCTCAGGCTTTTTTGGTACCTAAGACACATCTTGCTAGTGGATGCACAGAATAAGTTGAGATAAAGCACAGATGCCCCCAGACACAGTTCAGAGCCGTAGTGGCTGAATGGAGTCCCTGAGAGCCTCACCGTCTGCCGCCCCGGGTACACGCGGTGTCTACAAGGGCTCACTGCAAAACACACACTAAATTCAATGTTCACTTTTCACCTATTTTCATAAAAGTGAAAGATCCTCTTTGGATTTCTTTTGGTTAGCAAATGCCAGTACAAATGGAGGTTTTTGTCAGAATGAAGTGGAGTAACACAAACTTTCAGAAAGCAGGTACCTGTAACTGTTGGCTATTTGAATACAGGCGTACCTGCTCTACAGAACTTCACAGATACCGGGTTTTTTGCACTTCTGATATTTGTGGGTTTTTTTGTTTTTGTTTTTTTTTATGTTAGTCACCATGCAGTACATCATTAGTTTTTGATGTAGTGTTCCATCATTCATTGTTTGCTTATATACACCCAGTGCTCCATGCAATACATGCCCTCCTTAATACCCATCACCGGGCTAACAAATCCCTCCACCCCACCCCCAAAACCCTCAGTTTGTTTCCCGGTGTCCATAGTCTCTCATGGTTCATCTCCCCCTCTGATTTCCCCCCTTCTCCTAATGTCCTGCATATTCCTTATTTTCCACAAATAGGTGAAACCAGGGATAATTGACTTTCTCTGTTTGACTTATTTCACTTAGCATAATCTCCTCCAGTCCCATCCATGTTGATATAAACTTTGGGTATTCATCCTTTCTGATGGCTGAGTAATATTCCATTGTATATATGGACCACATCTTCTTTATCCATTCATCTGTTGAAGGGCATCTTGCTTCTACAGTTTGGCTATTGTGGACATTTCTGCTAGAACATTGGGGTGCATATGCCCCTTCTTTTCACTACATCTGTGTCTTTGGGGTAAATACCCAGTAGGGCAATTGCTGGGTCATAGGGTAGCTCTATTTTTATACATTGAAGGTTTATAGCAGCCCTGCATCAAGTCTTTCAGCACGGTTTTTCCAACAGCATTTGCTCGCTTCATTTCTCTGTGTCACCTTTTGGTAATTCTCACAATATTTCAAACTTTTTCATTATTATTATATTTGTTGTGATTATGCCCGGTTCCTGATCTATAGAGGAAAGTGTTTCATCTGATTTTTGAATGTTAAACCAACCTTGCATTCTCGAAACAATCACTCCTTCATGATTTAGTGCCCTTTTTATACATCATTGGATTTAGCTGGCAAAGCTTTGTATGGATCTGTAGTTGTCTTTTCTTGTCTGATTTTGGTGTCAGGGTAACGCTGGCCTGATAAAATACATTGGGAAGTAGTCACTCTTATTCACTCTTCTGGAGTCGTCTGTATGTCATGATTACAGCTTTGTAATTCAGCTTGAAGTCTGAATTGTGATGCCTCCAGCTTTGGGTTTTGTTTTTTTTTTTCAGTATTCCTTTGGCTATTTGGGGTCTTTTCTGGTAGGTTTGGTTTTTTGGAGATATTTTCCTTTGTAGGAGTTAGGCTTCCTTGTTTGCAACCAGGAACTGGGCAGCCTCCTCCCACCCTTGTCGCACACTCGCCAGGAGGGGTGGGGCAGGCAAAAACTCTGGGAAATTCTGTAGAGCTTTGAGTACATCTTTTACTTGGTTAAACATTGTATTAGTTGCTGCAGCTTAACTGGTTTTCAGAGTTCTCACAAAGTCATTGCTGTCTGTGTGGTGTTGGTTATCTGTTGCTCCTATGTGGTACTGAGGGCTGGACCATCCCATTCTGTCTTCCTGCTTACGTCGCTCTCTCGTGTAGCTCTTTGAGTGTATTTCAGACAATTCTAAAGACCTTGTCTGATATTGCTGATACCCGTCACAGACTATTCGTTGCTGCCACTTTATTCCTCCAAATAGGCCATATTTTTCCTGGTTTTTTTTGGTGGGGTTTTTTGTATGCTTTTGAGACCAGCTCTTTTTTCCAGGGAAGACCTTCACTAATGTGCAGGGTGTGTTGTGAACCCCGGGGTCTCCCCGTGGTGAGGGCTTAAGGTCTTCTCAGGAATGTTCTGAGCCTGTGTCTTGCCTGTGCCTGAGTGGTTTTTTTCAATTCTATCATATACAAAGATGCTTAGAAGGGTCTGAACCTCCCAAAGATGGTCACCCTAGCTCTATGGGGACATAGGTGTTCTCTTGCATTCCTTCACACATAATCATTCTCCCCAGCCTTCTGCAGGTCTGTAATCCCCCTGCAGCTCCCACGAGGTTCTGTCTCCAAGTCAGGCAGAACAGACACTGGTCCCTCCAGCAGCCCCCAAACAGGTTAGACCAGTGCAAATAAAGTCTGCTCTGCTCTGCCCAGTTTGAAGTAGGGAATTGCAAGGTGGGCTCCTGCATCCTTCAGACTGCACCTTACCATAAGTAAAACTGCCACTACCTTTAAAAGTAGCTGCATATGGAGAATGGGGAAAAACCCACACAGCCCCAAGGTAAGACATACTCCGTAAAGACCTGAGAAGACCTTAAACCCTCACTCTGGGCTGATCCCAAATTTCCTCCCATTTTAAGTGTGTTTTTTCTACTGGAAGGTCCCTTGTTTGCTATAGATCTTTTTCAGCTAGCCTTTTTTTTTTTAATGTTTTCTTTGGGGAACAAGGGCTTGGAGCTTCTCCATTTACCACCTTGCTGATGTCTCTTTCTGTCCCTAATTCTTTATCCTTATTCTTTCAGGAGGCAGGAATCAAAATGAGGTGGAGACTCTTCATGAAGCAGGAATAAGGTGCCTTTCATTGGGAGAGCTTTCATGTTGGCAAATCAAGAGACATGTTGTGAGCAAATTAAACAAAAATCACGACTCTGTGATAAATATTCAAGGAAAGAGTTCTCAGTTCTCCGACCAGTGTGAGTCCCCCTGTCAAGTGGGAGCAGGAATATGTATTCAGGCTTCTGTGGAGGACAGCTGTATCATGAATCTTCTAGAGGATCATTCCAAGATTATTGAAAAGCAAGAATTTCTGGCTGGGAGAGCTCATAATTCTTGGAGTAAAATATATCTCAGTGAAACACAGAATTATCAGAGAAGTTGTAAGACTCAGATGAAAAGCCAGTTATGTATATTTGCTCCATACGTTAACATTTTCAGTTGTATTTCACACCACCATGATGACGGTACAGTGCACAAAAGAGACAAAGCTCACAATAGTGACTGTGGTAAGGTGTCCCCTCTTATCCAGCAGACCTACCACTGTAGTGAATGTGAGAAAGCATTCAGTGATGGCCCCAGTCTTGAACTTCATCAACAGGTACACTCGGGAAAGAAGTCCCCCGCTTACAGTGCACATGAGAAGGACACCAGTTATAGCCCAGCTGTTCCCATTCAGCAAAGTGTTTACACAGGAAAGAAACGCTATTGGTGTCATGAGTGTGGGAAGGGTTTCAGCCAGAGCTCAAACCTGCAAACTCACCAGAGAGTCCACACAGGGGAGAAGCCCTATTCATGCCTTGAGTGTGGTAAGAGCTTTAACCAGACCTCACATCTTTATGCCCATTTGCCTATCCACACAGGAGAGAAACCCTACCGATGTGAAAGTTGTGGGAAGGGCTTCAGTCGTAGCACTGATCTGAATATTCATTGCAGAGTTCACACTGGAGAGAAACCTTACAAATGTGAGGTGTGCGGGAAGGGCTTCACTCAGAGATCACATCTTCAGGCCCACGAGAGAATCCACACTGGAGAGAAACCATACAAATGTGGAGATTGTGGTAAACGCTTTAGTTGTAGCTCAAATCTTCATACCCATCAGAGAGTCCACACTGAAGAGAAACCATACAAGTGTGATGAGTGTGGGAAGTGCTTCAGTTTGAGCTTTAACCTTCACAGCCACCAACGAGTCCACACTGGGGAGAAACCGTATAAGTGTGAAGAGTGTGGGAAGGGTTTTAGTTCAGCCTCAAGTTTCCAGAGCCATCAGCGAGTTCACACAGGAGAGAAACCATTTCGCTGCAATGTGTGTGGTAAAGGCTTCAGTCAGAGTTCGTATTTTCAAGCCCACCAGAGGGTCCACACTGGAGAAAAACCATACAAATGTGAGGTGTGTGGGAAGCGCTTCAATTGGAGCTTGAATCTTCACAATCATCAGAGGGTCCACACAGGAGAGAAACCTTATAAATGTGAAGAGTGTGGGAAGGGCTTCAGTCAGGCCTCAAATCTTCAAGCTCATCAGAGTGTCCACACCGGGGAGAAGCCATTCAAGTGTGAAGCGTGTCAGAAGCGATTCAGCCAGGCCTCACATCTTCAAGCCCATCAGAGAGTCCACACCGGAGAGAAACCATATAAATGTGATACATGTGGTAAGGCCTTCAGCCAGAGGTCAAATCTTCAAGTTCATCAGATAATTCACACTGGAGAGAAACCATTTAAATGTGAGGAATGTGGGAAAGAATTTAGTTGGAGTGCTGGGCTCAGTGCTCATCAGAGAGTTCACACAGGAGAGAAACCCTATACATGTCAGCAGTGTGGTAAAGGCTTCAGTCAGGCCTCGCATTTTCACACACATCAGAGGGTCCACACTGGGGAAAGGCCATACATATGTGATGTCTGTTGTAAAGGCTTCAGCCAGAGATCACATCTTGTATACCATCAGAGAGTTCACACTGGAGGAAATCTGTAGACATGTGAGGTGTGGTGTAGCCTTCAGTTAAAGTTCACATCCTCCTCTCTACTGGAAAATCGATGCTGAGAATTGTGGAAAGTTCCTTCAGAACTCAGAAGCCTCAAGGAATCTTCACATGCAAGTAAGCTCTGTAAAGTGCTGTTTTAAGGACTCAGTTGGGAGATAAATTCTTTACAAACATCAGATTTCACAGAGAGAAAACCTATAAATACAGTCAATGTTTGAGTTCTGAATGTCCCAACCTTCAGGATGCAACGCAAAAGAATTTCAAAATTCATCTGAGTCTACCCAGGAAAGAGGCCTTATAAATGAAGATTAGGGGCAGAACTTTAATGAAAGTATCATAAGGGACAAGTAAAATTAACGGCAACGGCAATGTAACCTCCATGTAGGGAAGGATGTTTTTCACTGCTTTATCTCTACCGTGTAGAAGTGTGCTTGGCTCCTAATAGATGCCCAGCAATTACTGAACAAGGAGAAAATCTATCATTAGGACAAGTATTTGAAAATTGTACTCCCCTACCCAGATTTCATAACAACATACTCAAAAGGAATCCTGCAAGTAGCCTTAATGAGATTTCAGGACAAGTACAGAAAATCATGTCATGCTGCCATCTGCAGTAATGCAAATTTGGGATGCAATTTGTGAATGGCCCCCATCCTCCATCCGGCCCTGGTTCTTTATAGTATGTCAGCCCTTGTGTACAGTGTAATATTTAGTATCATTAGTTTGTATTTTATAGACTGAAAATACTGTTTTTAACTAATAACATACTATAATTTATATGCCTGGAAATTTTGGACCCTAATTCATTAAGGTAGGATTTCACTGTTACTCTTTGAAAGTGTTAAAAGTAGTTACTAATGACAAGAAGTTTTTTAGTAAACTTGAATTGTTAGTAATTGGTTTCTTCTCATTATTTCTCTTCACGCATAGGTCAGATTGCCTTTCCTGTGCACAGTCCTTCATCCAGACCTGTGTAGGCAGGGGCTTTGGCAGATTTCAAGGACATTAATTTTGTCACACCCCACCTCCATCTCTTCCCCCCCACCCCCAACAAAGGAGGGCAGAGCAAGAAACCAGTTGGGTTCTTATTGGGGGATGTAACAATTTAGGTGGATTACCATTGACAGGGCATTCTGTGTTCAATACCTCTTGTCAGGAGTGGACATAAACTGGTCAATATATATCAAAATACCCTTTGATCTGGCAATCCTAGCACTAGATGCTTTGTTTAAGAGATTATAGCAAAAGTGAGCATGTATATAAGGATGTTTATACTGATTTTTTTAAAGGAAATAAGTATTAGCAAAATAATGGAATAAATATATTCTAATACACAGCCACCAAAAAAAAAAAAAAAGGACCTGGTTTGTAAGGACAGAGAACCATCATTCATGAGAAAGCTACATTAGAGGCTTCCCAGTATGTGTGGCCCAAGTAATAATATGTATACCTACAGATGCACTTACATACAAGGAGGTAATATGTAGAGGGATGTTCACAGACATGCTACCTGGTTTACTCTGGCAGAGAGGCTTAGGGAGGTTTTAGCTTTTTGAAAAATTATCTACAGTGACTATTATTACTGTTTACCAAAACAGTAAAACTATGAGACAGTAAAATTAAATAAATATTCCTTAATGCTAAATCTAATGTAAATCTAAAGCTTGGGGTGCAAGCGTCTGCCTTCAGCTTAGGTCATGATCCCAGGGTCCTGGGATCAAGCCCCACATCGGGCTCCCTGCTCTGCAGGAAGCCTGCTTCTCCCTCTCCCACTCCCCCGCTTATGTTCCTTTTCTCGCTGTCAAATGAATAAATAAAATCTTTAAAAAATAAAAATTAAATCTAAAGCTTAGAGCTAAATCTAATAATCTTATCTCACCATAGGGCATGAAACCTATTTACAGATCCACATGAAAGGATGTTCATTGTTTCATTATTGGTAATGGCACAATTTGCATTCATCAGTTAGACTGACAAAACAATTTAGGACCTATCCATTCAGTGGAATATTATGCAGAATACAATGAAAAAGTAAATTTATGGTTACTAACATTGGTAAATACCCAGAATATGCATAGAAAAGTGGCCAGAGACATAAGGTTTTGTAGGAGATAGATATACATGTAAATCTCTAATGCCCCCTTTAAAGGTAACCAAATCATATTCATACCTATAAGTTTGTGATCTATATGTAGAATATTCTCATATATGTATAAATATGATCTGATTATTAGTCACCATACAGTATTTCATTAGTTTTTGATGTAGTGTTCCATGATTCACTGTTTGCATATAACACCCAGTGCTCACTGCAATATGTGCCCTCCTTAATGCCCATCACCAGGCTAACCCATCCCATCCCCCTTCCCTCTGAAACCCTCAGTTTCCCCGGAGTACATAGTCTTTCATGGTTCATCTCCCACTCTGATTCCCACCCCCCTTCATTTTTCCCTTCCTTCTCCTAATGTCCTCCATGCTAGTCCTTATGTCCCAATGTTCATAGCAGCAATGTCCACAATAGCCAAACTGTGGAAGAAGCCAAGATGCCCTTCAAGAGACGAATGGATAAAGAAGATGTGGTCTATAGATACAATGGAATATTACTCAGCTATCAGAAAGGCTGAATATCCACCATTTGCATCAACATGGATGGAACTGGAGGGGTTTATGCTAAGTGAAGTAAGTCAAGCTGAGAAAGACAATTGTCATACGGTTTCACTTATAGGTGATCTGATTACTTTAAAAGGGGTTATTATAATACATTTTTAAACTTGTAATGTTTTGAGAGTGTTTTAAAGCCTGTATTTTCAATGTATTCTCAACTTTCAGGAATGATGCAAGAACAACAAAATTCCTAAATAGCCTTAGTGTATCTACTGTGATTAGAGTCCAGCCAGATCATTCAGTTGTCTAGCACCTGAGCTGAGAGAACCCAAACAGCTTTTGTCCCTCAAGCATGTCTTTCTAGCTTTATGTGGACCCTTTGGCATGGCCACTTCATACTGACTGGATGCTATGTGGAGGCTCAGAGTATCCTAAGAGAAACCAGCAGGAGTACTATGGCCTTGTCTAATCTACCGTTGGAGGTTACAGTGTTAGAATCTGAGGAGGCCGTCACAAAAACCTATCTAGGATCAAGGAGAGGGAGCATGGACTCCACCTCTTGATAAGAGAAGTGTCAAGGAATTTGCAAACATATTTTAAGACTACCGGACTTTGCTTACAATATTTTCTAATCTACAACTTATTCAAATTCCACAGTTGTCCCATATGTTTATATCAATTTTTTTTTTCCTATTCCAGGATCAAATCTTAAGATGGGTCATACCACCCTGCATAAAGTTGTCGTGTTTCTTTAGTCTTTGAATCTGGATCAGTTCCACGGCCTTTCTCTGTCTTTCATGAAATTGGTATCTTCAAAGAGTATGGGGTATTTTGTAGATTATCCCTAAATAGGAGTTTGATTCCTTGTGATTAAATCCAAATTAGTGTGGCAAGAATATTCCACGAGTGACACATAGTCTCAGCACATTACAACAGGAAACATGTTTTATCAGTGATAGTTTTGATCCCTTGAATATACTGATGACTTCAAGGTTCTCCACTATAAAGCTGCTGTTTTGCCCTTGAAATTAGTAACTAATTTGTGGGAGATCTTTATGTAGTAACTACCTCATTATCTTTCACCTGCTAGTTTTAGTGTTGATATTTTTGTCTGAAACAGTTATTACTATGATTGCAAAGTGATGGCTTTCTTGGTCCATCCTTCCTCTTATATTTAGCATTTGGCATGCTATCTATAGAGGAGCTTTCCCTTCTTCCCTAGGTCTCTTTTCTCTATCATCAATATGAATGCTTGTTTTCTGATATAATAAAATCTTGGGTTTATCTTGTATACGGTCTGCTGCAGCCACAGATTCTACAGAGACCTGATTCCTTTGAGCAGTTTGGTATTTAGAAACTAAGATCTGGGTGCTGTGTGTTATCATTATTGAGATACCAGTCTTTCATGTTTATGTATGTATGTGTAAAATGTGGATACCTTCAACTTCAAGTAAGTATTTCTAGTTTTTCCGTATTCCATGTTAACTTCCAACAGTCAAATTGGCTCCAACTATCATCAATCTGTTTACTGATTTGTTCAGTCCTCTAATACATAGCAAGTAGTTTGGAGTTGCTACACAAGAGCATTGTAAAAAACAAACCTGATTGTGTTCAGGATTTGTTTATGGGTTCTTTTTCTCTTTAGACCAAGTATACATAGACAAAGTACTTTTAAACAAAGTTAGTTTGCCTATTTCTTTTATCTCCATTCAACCAGTTATATTATTCATGTGAAATAAAGTTAGATTATTTTCTTAAATGTTGATATTCCCTTTCAGGTTCTCCTCTCCCCATCTTGTAATTTATAAAAATTGGGAAGGGAATTAAATTCAGATGAAACTCTAGTTCCCAAAGTACCCTAATATATTTTTTATTTGTGCTGATTTTATTTAGCTATATGGTTTAGACATGTTTATTAAAGTTTTTGATTTACCGCCTTAGAAATATACAATAAGTACTTTTTTTCATGAAATTAATCTTTAATGACTGTATTATATTCCTTTGGGGGACAGGTCATAGGAATGGGGAGGTTATAATGCATGGTGGAAATTGGGTAGATTCACAAAAGTTGGATGGCTTGTAAATGGATGGCTTGTAAATGGTTATATTTTTCTTTATATTTGAAATGTGCCAGGGTTAAAATTTATATATATTTTTATATATAAATGAAAAGAGAGCTAGCGAGTATAGACGTTTAGGGTCAAAGAAAGTTTACCAACTCCGCAGTTGATACAGTTGCCCTGAGGCTTGGACAGTTTAATGGGAAAAAAATTCTACCTGTAAATGAGGCATTGTTAATAACTATTATGAAAGTTCAATGAAGAAAGTTGTCCTCCCACCAAGGACTCTAACTCTTCCAAATGGTCTCCTGTTTTCTCTCATGCTCCTTACCCTAGTTACCAGGTTTGGACATAGGATGTATGTATCTTTGTTCATTTTCCCTTCCAAATGATTGTCTCCCTCTCCACCCATTAATTTGCACAAACTACCCACTATTCCTTCGTTCAGCCACCTACCAGTCTCTGTTCATTCTTCCTTGTTCCTTGGTTTTTATCTCCAGAACCAGTCTTGCTACCCTGTCACTACTCTTGTCAGACTACTTGCAGATTATTATATCCACTTCCAAAACCCTGGCCTCTCAGTTCCTTGACTACTCTGCCACCAACGGTCTTGTCTTCCACAGCACCTCAGCCCCTGGCTCCAAAGGTAAAATCTTGCCAGCAAGAAAGTAAACGGAGGGAATGTGATGTAATGAGCATTGGGTGTAATATGCAACTGATGAATAACTGAACTCTACATCCGAAACTAATGATATACTATATGTTAATAGAAATAAAATAAGATAATGTAAATGGAAACCCCTCTGTAATCGCAGATTCAAACACTCCATTCTATCTAATCAACTCTTGTTTTACCAGCTTATACCCTCTTTGTTCTCATTTTAATAACTCTTAGAACTCACAAGGGCCTAAAATCCATTACTTCTACCCCCCTTTCACTCTCTCTTACCTTAATTCCCCCTATATCTGGAAAGGAGAGCAGACTTCCATTTACATCCCAGTGCCCAAAACTGTGTCTCATGTCAACCTCTAACACAGGAAGAAATACTTCAAGAGTGTTTGTTTCCCAGTCTATAGAAGAGGCAGAGAAGAGCAAATTGGGTTAGGAATATATGCTAGATGAAGCAATCTACAATATGTGGTTCAGATAGGCTGTGACTTATGTGTATTTTTGCCCACTAGTTCCAACCCTAATTTTTATCTTTCACTTAAGAATATTGCAATTCTCAGAAAAAAGGCTATTACAGTAATAATGCCAACACTCAGGATTAAAAAAAAAAGTTTCAGACTTTTGAGATTGATCAATTGTTAGAATAAGTTATCTGTGCAACATTTCATGAGTTGTCATGATGTAGCTGGAAAATGGCTTTAGAGGTGCACTGCTTAATAGTGTAAATATATGTAAACAAGTAACCATAAGTAACCATATATGAATTTTATGATGATAGAAGCATTTTAAATGTGCTGGCCAAGTAGTTCTATTTTGCATTAAAACCCCAGCAGATAACAAGTATAAATTCTAGACCAAATATTAAAACTATCCAAAGGCACTGGAGAATGAACAAAAGCAGGCAGATTCTGGAGATGGGTCAACAGTTGGAAGAAGGAAATAATAGAAGGTCAGTTTCCTACTTTTTATGGCTTTAACCCTGAAAGCAAGTCCAGTCTGCACTATTTTAGGGCAGCTAAAACATACACGGAAAACCCTAAGTTTTCCAACAAAAGGATTCAAGGCCTATACGTAACTGCTATTGGAAAATGAGGTATGTAGGATATCCTGGAAGAGGGCCAGGGAAGGGAAGCTCCAAATTCTGTGTATAAGCATTTTGCAAATATGTGGCTGACTCCTCAACTATAAAGGACAGAGGATACTTAAAGGAGCCAAGCCAATACTAACAGAAGTGAATTAAAATTTGAGCTGCCACCCACAGGAAAGTTGAGCCCAACTAAATTAAGTGCCTAATAAAAATATTTTTAAAAATACTCTGGAGGAACATAATGAAATCCAGTTTCCTCAGTATATTAATCACAATGCCCAGGATATAATTTAGATATTTGAGAAAATGAAAACTGGAAAACATGATCTATTCTCAAGAGAAAACAGATCAATGGAGATCAATGCCAAGATGATCCAGATGTGGGAATCAGAGAATGATTTTTAAAAGCTATTATTTAAAAAAAGCTATTATAAACTATGCTTAAAATGTAAAGGAAAATATCCTTACCATGAAGGAAAAAATAAGAAATCTTAACTAAGAAATAAAGACTATCAAAAAATAACCAAATAAAAGTTCTAGGGGGTTGACAGTGGAGTAGGAGGACTCTAAGCTCACCTCTTCCCACAGATATACCTAGATAACACCCAAATCAGTGTAAATACTCCCCCAAAATGACCCAAAGACGAGCAGAACAAACTCTCCAGGCCTACATGTAAAGAAGAGGCCACATCAAAGAGGGTAGGAAGGGCAGAGACACGGAAGCTAAATGAACCTGTGAAACAGTCTGGGCGGGGGGGTGCAGAGGACACACTATGGATGCAGAGTGGGGAGAAAACCAGACCCCAATCCAGGCACCCAGGCATGGGGGACCCACACAGAAGAAAAATCTCCATAAAATTTGGCTTTGAAAACCAGAGGAGCCGAATTTCATGAGTTTTTACTATCAGTGGAGCTGAGCAACTGGAACTTTAAAAATTAGCAGGTGGCCCTGCAAAAGCTTGGAAGGCGGCCCTGCAAAAGCTTGGAAGGCAATAGGAAATGGAGTTCTTACCCTTAAAGAGACAGCAAAACAAACAGCCCTACAGATATAGCATAGAAGCTGCACTATGAAAAATGCCACGCATTCTCCTGTGGACCTGCCCTGCCCTAAGCAGGAATTCTGGGTGGCTGCAAGTCCCCTCTTTAGCTGACCAGTGCTGACCTTGCTGGTACCATGCACCCTGTCCCCACATTCTCCTGAAGACCTGCCCCCTCCAATATGTCCTTGGCCAGATCCTATCCAAAGCAGTGCCACAAGCCTGGCAGTGTTCAAGCATCCCCGACAAAGGCCACCACCACTCCACTCCTGCCCAAGGGAAAGGGGAAGACAACCACAAACACCAGTTGGACTGCGGCCCCAGCAGTGGGCATGGGGGCAGACATTGTTTCGGACTACAGACCCCACCCACCGATGAAAGCTTCTCCAGGGACAACACTGGGAAGAGTGCAGTTCAGTGCTGCTGCAGCTCTGGAAAATGCCTGGTCTGACTCAGTTTAAGCCCAAAGCAGCCCCAGACTGGCTCACTAACAACCCTGCCCTCAACAGGCAAAGAGAACCATTGCAGATGATTGGACTAAAGGCAAAGCAGCTCAGCCACAGCAGCAGAGTGCATGTAACACACATAGGAGATACTAAGTTCCAGATTCTGGAGAATAGGGGACATTTCACCGCAGGGCACTACACTATCTTTTCTTCATAAGGCCACTACTTCCAAGAGCAGGAAACATAACGGACTTTCCTAACACATAGAAATAGACACAGAGTTAGACAAAGTGAAGAAACATAGGAATATGTCCCAAATGAAAGAAGAGCACAAAATCAAAGAAAGAGCTAAACAGAGATAAGTAATATGCATGATAGAGAATTAAAGTACTGGTCATAAAGATATTCACTGGACTTGAGTAAAGAGTGGAGGACCTCAGTGAGACCCTTAACACAGAGATAGAAAACATAAAAAAGAACCAATCAGAGATGAAGAACTCAGAATGAATAGACTTGAGGAAGCAGAAGAATGGATCAGCAACCTGGAAGATGGAGTAATGGAAAGCAATCAAGCTGAACAGGAGAGCAAAAACAAAAATGAAAATAGATTAAAGGAACTCTGACACAATCAAGCCTAATAACATTCACATTATTGGGATCCCAGAAAGGGAAAAGGGGGCAGAAAAATTAACTGAAGAGATAATAGCTGAAAATCCAAATCTGGGGAAGGAAATCAGATCCAGGAGGCAGAGAGCCCCCAACAAAATTAACCCAAGGAAGTTCACATCAAGACATATAGTAATTGAAATGGCAAAAAGCAGTGATAAAGAGGGAATTTTAAAAGCATGAGGAAAGAAAATAGTTATGTACAAGGGAAACCCCAGAAAGTATTCAGCTGATTTTTCAGCAGAAACTTTGCAGGCCAGAAGAGAGTGGCATGATATATTGAAAGTACTAAAAGAAAAAAACCTGCAACCAAGAATACTCTATTCAGCAAGCTATCATACAGAATAGAAGGAGAGATAAAGAGTTTCCTTTCCCATACAAACAAAAGCTAAAGGAGTTGATGGCCACTAAAGCAGCCCAATAAGAAACGCTAAAGGGGGCTATTTGAGTGTAAAGGAAAGACCATAAACAGGAGTAAGAAAAACAGAAAGCACAAAAGGAAAAAAGTATATCTATAAAAATCAGTCAAGGGACTCACAAAATAAAAGGATGTAAATTATGACACCATAGACCTAAGATGGAGAGGTGAGGGGAGTAAAGAATGAGTTCAAACATAAGTGACCATCAACTTAATATAGACTGTAAATATGTAGATGATATTATATACAAACAGAATGGTAACCATGAATCAAAAACCAGTAACAGATACGCAAACAATAAAAAGTCAAGTATATCAATAAACAAAGCTAACAAACAGAAGACAGCAAGAGAAAGAAAAGAGAAAAACAACCACAAAACAAGTAACAAACTGGTAATAAGTACACAGCTATCAATAGTTACTTCGAATGTAAATGGACTAAGTGCTCCAATCAAAAGACAGTGGAAGCATCAAAAAATTAAAAATAGAACTACCATATGATCCATCAATTCCACTACCGGGTATTTACTCAAAGAATACAAAAACAGTAATTCAAAAAGCTTTATGCACCACTGTGTTTACTGCAGCATTATATACAATAGCTAAATTATGAAAGCAGCACAAGTGTCCATTTATTAATGGATAAAGAAGATGCGGTGTATATATGTACACATGTTCCTGACCATAGAGGAAAATCTTTCAATTTTTCCCCACTGAGATGATGTTAGCTGTAAGCTTTTCATATATGCCCTTTATGATGTTGAGGTACGTTCTCTCTATCCCTACTTTGAGGGTTTTTATCAAGAATAGATGCTGTACTTTGTCAAGTGCATTTTCTGCATCTATTCTAATCCTCTCTTTTATTAATGTGGTGCATCATATTGATTGGTGAAAATATTGAACCACCCTTGCAACCCAGGAATAAATCCCATTTGGTCATGGTGAATAATTCTTTTAATATACTGTTGGATTTGGTTTGCTAGTATTTTGTTGAGAATTTTTGCATCCCTGTTCATTGAGGATATTGGCCTGCAGTTCTCTTTTTTTTTAGTGAGGTCTTTATCTGGTTTTGTATCAGGGTAAAGCTGGCCTCATAGAATGAATTTTCAAGTTTTCCTTCCTTTTTTTTTTTTTTTGAATAGTTTGAGAACAGGTATTAACTCTTTAAATGTTTGGTAGAATTCCCCTGTGAAGCCATCTGGCCCTGGACTTTTGTTTGTTGAGAGATTTTTTATTACTGACTCAATTTCTTTGCTGGTTAGCAGTCTGTTCAGGTTTTCTATTTCTTCCTGTTTTGGTTTTGATAATTTATATATTTCTAGGAATTTAGCCATTTCTTCCAGGTTGCCCAGTTTGTTGGCATATACTTTTTTTTCTTTTATTTCCTGAACCCCCTTGTCTCCAAGTCTTAGTAAGCAAGAGTTTCTTCATCGGAAAACTGGATAATGATACTTGTCCTGTCTACTTTAGAAGAGAAACAAAAATTATGTTTAATATGGTACTGGCACAAACAGATATATAGACCAATGGAACAGAAGAGAGAGCCCAGATATGGACCCTCAACTCTATGGTCAAATAATCTTCAACAAAGCAGGAAAAACTATGCAATGGAAAAAGACAGTCTCTTCAATAAATGGTGCTGGGGAAATTGGACAGCTATATACAGAAAGAAACTTGAGGGGGCGGAGCAAGATGGCGGAGGAGTAGGAGACCTGGATTTTGTCTCCTCTCAGGAATTCAGCTGGATAGGGATCAAACCATTCTGAACACCTACAAACTCAACAGGAGATCAAAGAAAAGAATAGCAACAACTCTCTGAACAGAAAAGCGACCACTTTCTGGAAGGTAGGACGTGTGGAGAAGTGAATCGAGGCAATATTCAGGAGGATGGGCGGTGGGGGAGGGGCCTCCGTCAGCCGCTTCTGGCAAGTGATAGAGCCGCGGAGCACAAAATCGGAACTTTTAAAAGTCTGCTCCACTGAGGGACGTCACTCCGGTGGCTAAGCGGGGGGTGGAACCCTCGCGGGACAGTGTGGTCTCAGGACCCTCGGGGTCACAGAAAGACCGGGGGTGCCTGAGTGCGGCAGAGCTCCCAGGTATCACAGCGGGGAAGCCGGCTGCAGAGGCGGAGCCGAGAAGCGGGCTCTCAGCTCGGGGTTGCCATAAACCGTGATCTGCGGCACAATCGGGCCACTGCTCCTCCAGCAGGGACCCAACAAGCAGCAGATCCGGGGAGACTCACCTTCCTCCCCTGGGAGGAGCCGCACGGGAGTGCACTGCAGGGATCTGCTGGGTTTGGAGACTCCACCTGGGGTCGGGTGCCAGAGATAGAAACGTGCGGTCACAGGCTGGGGAAGCACAGGGTGCAGCCGGAGACCGGGGAGACGGGAGTGACTGACGGCTTTTCTCTGGGGGCTCACTGAGGAGCGGGGCCCCGAGTTCTCAGCTCCTCCAGGGCAGAGATTGGGAGGCCACCATTTTCACTCTCCGCCTCCAAAGCTGTACGGAAAGCTCGCAGGGAACAAAAGCTCCGGAGAGCAAACCCGAGCAGATTACTTAGCCGGGAGGGGGCAAGGGCTGGGCAGTTCCGCCTCCGGCAAAGACATTTAGAAACCATGGCAACAGGCCCCTCCCCCAGAAGATCAACGAGAACAGCCAGCCAAGACCAAGTTTACTGATCAATGAGAACCACAGAACTCCAGCACTAGGGGAACACTGCACATAGAATTCATGGCTTTTTTACCATGATTCTTTAGTCTTTCAAAGTTAATTTTTTTTATTTTTTTTTATTTTTCTTTTTCCCTTTTTCAACCAAAATCTTATCAATCCCTTTTTTCAAAAAGCATTTTTTTCATTTTTAGAGTCATATTCTATCCCTTCATAGTAGTTACCCGTATTTTTGGCATATATATATATATAAGTTGTTCTCTCTTTAAAATTTTGAGATAGTTTCTTCTAACAGATCAAAATATACCCTAAATCCCTAGTGTATGGTTTTTTTCCTACTCCCCTGCCTGATCACATTCTTTCCTTTTTTTTTTTTAAATCCTCTTTTTTCAAACTTATCAATTCCTTTTATAAGAATTTTTATAATTTTCATCTTTACAATCATATTCCATCCCTTCATCATATCAACCCTTATTTTTGTACATATATAAGTTTTTCTTTCTTTAAAATTTTGGGAGGCACTTTCTTCTAACAGACCAAAATACACCCAAAACCTAGTGTGTGGCACTGATCTATATACCAGCCTGATCATATTTGATCACATTCTGGTTTTTTGTTGTTGTTGTTTTGTTTTGTTCTGTTTTTGTTTGTTTTTATCTTTATCTTTACTTTTTTTTTTTCTTTTTCTTTTTTCTCTTTCCCTTTCTTTTCCCCCGGATTCAGGTCTTTTCTGATTTCTTTAGAGTATATTTTCTGGGGATGTTGTTACCCTGCTAGCATTTTGTTCTTTCATTAATCTAGTCTCCTCTGCACAAAATGACAAGATGGAAAAAATCACCTCAACAAAAAGAACAAGAGGTAGTACCGACTGCCAGGGACCTACTCAATATGGACATTAGTACGATGTCAGATCTAGAGTTCAGAATCATCACTTTAAAGATACTAGCTGGGCTTGAGAAAAGCATGGAAGTTATTAGAGAAACCCTTTCTGGAGAAGTAAAAGAACTAAAATCTAACCAAGTAGAAATCAAAAAGGCTATTAATGAGGTGCAATCAAATATGGGGGCACTAACTGCTAGGATAAATGAGGCAGAAGAGAGAATCAGTGATATAGAAGACCAAATGATGGAAAATAAAGAAGCTGAGAAAAAGAGAGATAAACAACTACTGGATCACGAGGGCAGAATTCGAGAGATAAGCGATACCATAAGACAAAACAACATTAGAATAATTGGGATCCCAGAAGAAGAAGAAAGAGAGAGAGGGGCAGAAGGTATAATGGAGCAAATTATAGCAGAGAACTTCCCTAACTTGGGGAAATAAACAGGCATCAAAATCCAGGAAACACAGAGAACCCCTCTCAAAGTCAATAAAAATAGGTCCACACCCCGACATCTAATAGTAAAACTTACGAGTCTCATAGACAAAGAAAAAATCCTGAAAGCAGCTCAGGACAAGAGATATGTAACCTACAATGGTAGAAACATTAGATTGGCAACAGACCTATCCACAGAGACCTGGCAGGCCAGAAAGGACTGGCAGGATATATTCAGAGCACTAAATGAGAAAAATATGCAGCCAAGAATACTATATCCAGCTAGGCTGTCATTGAAAATAGAAGGAGAGATAAAAAGCTTCCAGGACAAACAAAAACTAAAGGAATTTGCAAACACAAAACCAGCCCTACAGGAAATCTTGAAAGGGGTCCTCTAAGCAAAGAGAGAGCCTAAAAGCAACATAGACCAGAAAGGAACACAGACAATATACAGTAAACAGTCACCTTACAGGCAATACAATGGCACTAAATTCCTATCTTTCAATAGTTACCCTGAATGTAAATGGGCTAAATGCCCCAATCAAAAGACACAGGCTATCAGATTGGATTAAAAAACAAGACCCATCGATATGCTGTCTGCAAGAGACTCATTTTAGACCCAAAGACAGCCCCAGATTTAAAGTGAAGGGGTGGAAAACCATTTACCATGCTAATGGACACCAAAAGAAAGCTGGGGTGGCAATCCTTATATCAGACAAATTAGATTTTAAACCAAAGACTGTAATAAGAGATGAAGAAGGACACTATATCCTACTTAAAGGGTCTATCCAACAAGAAGATCTAACAATTGTAAATATGCTCCCTAACATGGGAGCAGCCAATTATATAAAGCAATTCATAACAAAAGCAAAGAAACACATCGACAACAATACAATAATAGTGGGGGACTTTAACACCCCCCTCACTGAAATGGACAGATCATCTAAGCAAAAGATCAACAAGGAAATAAAGACTTTAAATGACACACTGGACCAAATGGACTTCATAGACATATTCAGAACATTCCATCCCAAAGCAACGGAACACACATTCTTCTCTAGTGCCCATGGAACATTCTCCAGAATCGATCACATCCTAGGTCATAAATCAGGTCTCAACCGGTACCAAAAGATTGGGATCATTCCCTATTTTCAGACCACAATGCTTTGAAACTAGAACTCAATCACAAGAGGAAAGTCAGAAAGAACTCAAATACATGGAGGCTAAAGAGCATCCTACTAAAGAATGAATGGGTCAACCAGGAAATTAAAGAAGAATTAAAAAAATTCATGGAAACCAATGAAAATGAAAACACAACTATTGAAAATCTTTGGGATGCAGTAAAGGCAGTCCTAAGAGGAAAGTATATAGCAATACAAGCCTTTCTCAAGAAACAAGAAAGGTCTCAAGTACACAACCTAACCCTACACCTAAAGGAGCTGGAGAAAGAACAGCAAATAAAGCCTAAACCCAGCAGGAGAAGAGAAATAATAAAGATCAGAGCAGAAATCAATGAAATAGAAACTAAAAGAACAGTAGAACAGATCAGCGAAACTAGGAGCTGGTTCTTTGAAAGAATTAACAAGATTGATAAACCCCTGGCCAGACTTATCAAAAAGAAAAGAGAAAGGACCCAAATCAACAAAATCATGAATGAAAGAGGAGAGATCACAACCAACACCAAAGAAATACAAACAATTATAAGAACATATTATGAGCAACTCTATGCCAGCAAATTAGATAACCTGGAAGAAATGGATGCATTCCTAGAGATGTATCAACTACCAAAACTGAACCAGGAAGAAATAGAAAACCTGAACAGACCTATAACCACTAAGGAAATTGAAGCAGTCATCAAAAATCTCCCAAAAAACAAAAGCCCAGGGCCAGATGGCTTCCTAGGGGAATTCTACCAAACATTTAAAGAAGAATTAATACCTATTCTTCTGAAACTGTTTCAAAAAATAGAAATGGAAGGAAAACTTCCAAACTCATTTTATGAGGCCACCATTACCTTGATCCCCAAACCAAAGACCCCATCAAAAAGGAGAATTACAGACCAATATCCCTGACGAACATGGATGCAAAAATTCTCACCAAAATACTAGGCAATAGGATCCAACAGTACATTAAAAGGATTATTCACCACGACCAAGTGGGATTTATCCCTGGGCTGCAAGGTTGGTTCAACATCCGCAAATCAATCAACGTGATACAATACATTAACAAAAGAAAGAACAAGAATCATATGATCCTCTCAATAGATGCAGAAAAAGCTTTTGACAAAGTACAGCATCCTTTCTTGATCAAAACTCTTCAGAGTATAGGCATAGAGGGTACATACCCCAAATCATAAAAGCCATCTATGAAAAACCTACAGCTAATATCATTCTCAATGGGGAAAAACTGAGAGCTTTCCCCCTAAGGCTGGGAATGCGGCAGGGATGTCCACTATCATTAATGCTATTCTACATAGTATTGGAAGTCCTAGCCACAGCAATCAGACAACAAAAAGAAATAAAAGGCATCCAAATCGGCAAAGAAGAAGTCAAACTCTCACTCTTTGCAGATGATATGATACTTGATATGGAAAATCCCAAAGACTCCACCCCAAAACTGCTAGAACTCATACAGGAATTCAGTAAAGTGGCAGGATATAAAATCAATGCACAGAAGTCAGTGGCATGCCTATACACCAACAAGACAGAAGAAAGAGAAATTGAGTCGATCCCATTTACAATTGCACCCAAAACCATAAGATACCAAGGCATAAATCTAACCAAAGAGGCAAAGGATCTGTACTCAGAAAACTATAAAATACTCATGAAAGAAATTGAGGAAGACACAAAGAAATGGAAAAACGTTCCATGCTCATGGATTGGAAGAACAAATATTGTGAAGATATCGATGCTACCTAGAGCAATCTACACATTCAATGCAATCCCCATCAAAATACCATCCACTTTTTTCAAAGAAATGGAACAAATAATCCTAAAATTTGTATGGAACCAGAAAAGACCCCGAATAGCCAGAGGAATGTTGAAAAAGAAAAGCAAAGCTGGCGGCATCACAATTCCAGACTTCCAGCTCTATGACAAAGCTGTCATCATCAAGACAGTATGGTACTGGCACAAAAACAGGCACATAGATCAATGGAACAGAATAGAGAGCCCAGAAATGGACCCTCAACTCTATGGTCAACTAATCTTCGACAAAGCAGGAAAGAATGTCCAATGGAAAAAAGACAGTCTCTTCACAAATGGTGTTGGGAAAATTGGATAGCCACATGCAGAAGAATGAAACTGGACCATTTCCTTACACCACACACAAAAATAGACTCCAAATGGTTGAAAGACCTCAATGTGAGACAGGAGTCCATCAACATCCTAAAGGAGAACACAGGCAGCAACCTCTTTGACCTCAGCCGCAGCAACTTCTTCCTAGAAACATCACCAAAGGCAAGGGAAGCAAGGGCAAAAATGAACTATTGGGACTTCATCAAGATAAAAAGCTTTTGCAAAGCAAAGGAAACAGTCAACAAAACCAAAAGACAACCAACAGAATGGGAGAAGATATTTGCAAATGACATATCAGATAAAGGACTGGTATCCAAAATCTATAAAGAACTCATCAAACTGAACACCCAAAGAACAAAGAATCCAATCAAGAAATGGGCAAAAGACATGAACAGACATTTTTCCAAAGAAGACATCCAAATGGCCAACAGACACATGAAAAAGTACTCAACATCGCTTGGCATCAGGGAAATCCAAATCAAAACCTTAATGAGACACCACCTCACACCAGTTAGAATGGCTAAAATTAACAAGTCAGGAAACGACAGATGTTGGCAGGGATGCGGAGAAAGGGGAACCCTCCTACACTGTTGGTAGGAATGCAAGCTGGTGCAGCCACTCTGGAAAACAGTATGGAGGTTCCTCAAAAAGTTGAAAATAGAGCCACCATATGATCCAGCAATTGCACTACTGGGTATTTACCCCAAAGATACAAAAGTAGGGATCCGAAAGGGTACGTGCACCCTGATGTTTATAGCAGCAATGTCCACAATAGCCAAACTGTGGAAAGAGCCAAGATGTCCATCGACAGATGAATGGATAAAGAAGAGGTGGTATATATATACAATGGAATATTATGCAGCCATCAAAAGGAATGAGATCTTGCCATTTGCAATGACGTGGATGGAACTGGAGGGTATTATGCTGAGCGAAATAAGTCAAACAGAAAGACATGTATCATATGACCTCACTGATATGAGGAATTCTTAATCGCAGGAAACAAACTGAGGGTTGCTGGAGTGGGGGGTGGGGTTCGAGGCATGGGGTGACTGGGTGATAAACACTGGGGAGGGTATGTGCTCTGTTAAGCGCTGTGAATTGTGCAAGACTGTTGAATCTCAGATCTGTACCTCTGAAACAAATAATGCAATATATGTTAAGAAAAAAAAAAGAAGAAGAAGGTAGCAGGAGGGGAAAAATGAAGGGGGGGAAATCGGAGGGGTAGACGAACCATGAGAGACGATGGACTCTGAAAAACAAACTGAGGGTTCTAGAGGGGAGGGGGGTGGGAAGATGGGTTAGCCTGGTGATGGGTATTGAGGAGGGCACATTCTGCATGGAGCACTGGGTGTTATGCACAAACAATGAATCATGGAACACTACATCTAAAACTAATGATGTAATGTATGGGGATTAACATAACAATAAAAAATTTAAAAAAAAAAAGAATGAAACTCGACCATTCTCTTACACCATACACAAAGATAAACTCAAAATGGAGGAAAGACCTCAATGTGAGACAGGAATCCATCAAAATTCCTGAGGAGAACATAGGCAGTAACCTCTTCAACATCAGCCACAGCAACTTCTTTTTAAGACCCGTCCCCAAAGGCAAGGGGAACAAAAGCAAAAATGAACTTTTGGGACTTAAGATAAAAAGCTTCTGCACAGCAAAGGAAACAGTCAACAAAACAAAGAGGCAACCCACAGAATGGGAGAAGATTTTTGCAAATGATACTACAGACAAAGGACTGATATCCAAGATCTATAAAGAACATCTCAAACTCAACACCCAAAAAACAAATAATCCAGTCCAAAAATGGGCAGAAAACATCAACAGACACTTCTCCAAAGAAGACAAATGGCTAAAAGACGCATGAAAAAATGTTCATTATCATTAGCCATCAGGGAAATTCAAATGAAAACCACACTGAGATACCACCTTACACCAGTTAGAATGGCAAAAATTGGCAAAGCAAGAAACAACAAATGTTGGAGTGGTTGTGGAGAAAGGGGAACCCTATTACACTGTTGGTGGGAATGCAGAGCCACTTTGGAAAACCGTGTGGAGGTTCCTCAAAAAATTAAAAACAGAGCTACCCTATGACCCAGCAATTGCACTATTGGGTATTTACCCCAAAGACACAGAGGTAGTGAAAAGAAGGGCCATATGCACCCCAATGTTCATAGTAGCAATTTCTGCAATAGCCAAACTGTGGAAAGAGCGGAGATGCCCTTCAACAGATGAATGGATAAAGATGTGGTCCATAGATACAATGGAATATGACTCAGCCATCAGAAAGGATGAATACCCAACTTTTGCATCAACATGGATGGGGCTGGAGGAGATTTTGCTAAGTGAAATAAGTCAAGCAGAGAAAGTCAATCATCATATGGTTTCACTAATTTGTGGAACATAAGGAATAGCATGGAGGACATTAGGAGAAGGAAAGGAAAAATGAAGGGGGGGAATCAGAAGGGGAGATGAACCATGAGAGACTATGGACTCCAGGGAAACAAACGGAGGGTTTTAGAGGGGAGGGGGTAGGGTATGGGTTAGCCTGGCGATGGGTATTAAGGACGGCACGTACTGCATGGAGCACTGGGTGTATATACGCAAACAATAACTCATGAAACACTACATCAAAAACTAATGATGTACTGTATGGTGACTAACATAATACAAAAATTATGTTTAATATGAAAACTTACTGAAAACAGAAAAGGGATAACCTGCAGGGTTTCAAAGAAGTTACATATTGAGAACTCAGTTTTTCATAATATTCTCTTCTAATTGTTTATATTTCTGTGGTGTTGTTTGTTATTTCTCTCACATTTGTGATTTTATTTGGGTCCTTTCTCTTCTCTTTTTGATAATTGTCTGGCTAGGGGTTTATCAATTTTATTAATTTTTCCAAAGAACTAGCTCCTGGTTTCATTGATCTGTTATATTGGGTTTTATTTTCTCTATCATTTATTTCTGCTCTAATCTTCATCATTTCCTTCCTTCTGCTGGCTTTAGGCTTCATTTGTGCGTTTTCTAGCTCCTTTGGGTGTAAGGTTATGTTGTACCAAAAACCGTAAGATACCTAGGAATAAACCTAACCAAAGAGGTAAAAGATCTGTACTCTGAAAATTATAAAACACTGATGAAAGAAACTGAAGAAGAGGGCGCCTGGGTGGCTCAGTCGTTAAGCGTCTGCCTTCGGCTCAGGTCATGATCCCAGGGTCCTGGGATCGAGTCCCACATCGGGCTCCCTGTTCGGCGGGAGGCCTGCTTCTCCCTCTCACACTCCCCCTGCTTGTGTTCCTGCTCTCGCTGTCTTTCTCTCTGACAAATAAATAAAATCTTAAAAAAAAAAAAAAAAAGAAACTGAAGAAGAGGACACAAAGAAACGGAAAGACATTCCATGCTTATGGATTGGAAGAATAAATATGGTTAATAAAAACATGAATGAAAGGGGAGAGATCACAACCAATATAAAGGAAATACAAGCAATTGTTAGAACATATTATGAGCAACCATATGCCAACAAATTAGGCAATCTGGAAGAAATGGATGCATTCCTGGAAACTTATAAACTACCAAGACAAACAGGAAGAGGTAGAAAATCTGAACAAATAACCAGCAAGGAAATTGAAGCAATAATCAAAAACCTCCCAAAAAACAAGAGTCCAGGGCCAGATGGATTCCCAGGGTATTCTACCAAACATTTAAAGAAGAAATAATACCTAGTCTACTGAAGCTGTTTCAAAAAATAGAAATGGAGGGAAATTCCAAACTCATTCTATGAGTTCTGTATTACCTTGATCCCCAAACCAAAGACCCCACCAAAAAAGAGAATTACAGACCAATATCCCTGATGAACATGGATGCCAAAATACTCAACAAGATATTAGCTAGTAAGATCCAACAGTACATCAAAGGCATTATTCACCATGACCAGGTGGGATTTATTCCTGGGATGCAAGCGTGGTTCAACATTCACAAATCAATCAATGTGATAGAGCACATTAATAAAAGAAAAGAACCATATGATCCTCTCAATTAATGCAGAAAAAGCATTTGACAAAATACACCATCCTTTCTTGATTAAAACTCTTCACAGTGTAGGGGTAGAGGGAACATTCCTCAGTATCATAAAAGCCATCTATGAAAAGCCCTCAGCGAATATCATTCTCAATGGGGAAAAACTGAGAGCTTTTCCCTTAAGGTCAGGAACGCAGCAGGGATGCCCACTCTCACCACTATTGTTCAACATAGTACTAGAAGTCCTAGCCTCACCAATCAGACAACAAAAAGAAATAAAAGGCATTCAAATTGTCAAAGAAATCAAACTCTCTCTTCACAGACGACATGACACTTTATGTGGAAAACCCAAAAGACTCCACCCCAAAAGACTAGAACTCATACAGCACTTCAGCAACGTGTCAGGATACAAAATCTATGCACAGAAATCAGTTGCATTTCTATACACTAACAATGTGACTGAAGAAAGAGAAATTAAGGAATTGATCCCATTCACAATTGCACCAAAAACCGTAAAATACCTAGGAATAAACCTAACCAAAGAGGTAAAGAATCTGTACTCTAGAAACTCCAAACACTTATGAAAGAAATTGAAGAAGACAGAAAGAGATGGAAAAACTTTCCATGCTCATGGATTGGAAGAATAAACATTGTTAAAATGTCTATGCTGCCCAGAGCAATCTACACATTCAGTGCAATCCCTATCAAAATATCATCGATATTTTTCACAGAACAATCCTAAAATTTGTATGGAACCAGAAGAGACCCTGAATCACCAGGGGAATGTTAAAAACAAAACAAAATAAAACAAAACACCAAAGCTGGGGGCATCACAATACCTGACTTCAAGCTGTATTACAAAGCTGTAATCATCATCAAGACAGTATGGTACTAACACAAAAACAGACACATAGATCAATGGAACAGACTTAAGACCCCAGAAATGGACCCTGAACTCTGTAGTCAACTAATCTTCGACAAAGCAAGAAAGAATATCCAATGGAAAAAAAAAAAGACAGTCCTCTTCAATAAATGGTGCTGGGAAAATTGGACAGATTTTCCAAATATCAAATATTAAAGGGGACTCCTTGAGTAGAAAAGAAAGACCATAAGTGACAGTATGAAGGTAGGAAACACAAAAGCAGGATTGATGAATATTTCAGTAAAAAATCAGGCCAGGAACTCACAAAATAAAGTATGATACCATATACTTAAAATGAGTGTGTGGGGGTGGGTGAAGTAAAGAACGTATTCAAACTTAAACATCAATATAGACTGCTATATGCAGAAAATGTTCTATACAAACCTAATGGTAACCACAAATCAAAAACCACTAATAAACAGGCAAAGAACAAAGAGGAAAAAATCCAAATGTATCACTAAACAAAACCAGCAAACCATAAAAGAGAAGAAAGGATCAGAGAAAGTATTCAGAAACAACCCCAAACAAGTAATAAATGGCAATAAACATATATCAATAATTACTTTGAATGTAAATGGACTAAATGCTCCCATCAAAAGACACAGGGTGACAGAACAGATAAAAAAAAAAAGACCCATCTATATGCTGTCTACAGAGACTCATTTTAGACCTACAGACACCTGCAGATTGAAAGTGAGGGGATAGAAAAGCATTTATCATGCAAATGGACATCAAAAGAAAGCTGGAGTAGCCAACTTATGTTGGATAAACTAGACTTTAAAACAAAGACTGTAACAAGAGACAAAGAAGGACACAATAACAAAGGGGACAATCCAATGAGAGGATATAACATTTTTAAGTATTTATGTACTCAACATAAGAGCACCCAAATACATAAAACAGTAACAAACTTTAACTAATCGATAGTACAATAATGGTAGGGGACTTTAACACCACACTTACATTGATGGACAGATCATCCAATAAGAAAATCAACAAGGAAACAATGGCTTTCTATGACACAATGGATCAGGTAGATTTAACAGATATATTTAGAACATTCTATCCTAAAACAGAATACACATTATTTTCAAGTGCACATGGAATATTCTCCAGAATAGATCACCTATTAGGCCACAAAACAAGTCTTAACAAATTCAAAAAGATTGAAGTTATCCCACGCATCTTTTGTATCCTGAGACCTTATTGCATTCACTTATTAGTCCATACGGTTGCAAATGGCAAGATTTTTTTCTTTTTGATAGCTGAGTAATATTCCATTGTGTATATATACCATATCTTCTCCATCCATTTATCAATCAGTGGACATCTGGACTCTTTCCATAGTTTGGTTATTGTTGATAATGCTGCTATAAAACATCAGGGTGCATGTACCCCTTCAAATCAGTATTTTTGTATCCTTTGGGTAAATACCTACTAGTGCAATTGCTAGGTCATAGGGTAGTTTTATTTTTTAACTTTTTGAGGAATCTCTATACTGTTTTCCAGAGTGGCTGTAGCAATTTGCATTCCTACCAACAGTGTAAGAGGGTTCCCCTTTCTCTGCACCCTTGCCAACAGCTGTTGTTTCCTGTGTTGTTAATTTTAGCCATTCTGACTGGTGTGAGGTGGTATCTCATTGTGGTTTTGATTTGTATTTCCCTAATGAGTTAAAATGCATTGCTGGATTTGGTTTGCTAGTATTTCGTTGAGGATTTTTTGCATCTATGTTCACCAAAGATATTGACCTATAGTTCTCTTTTTTGTGGTGTCTTTATCTGGTTTTGGTATCAGGGTAATAATGGCATCACAGAATGAATTTACAAGTTTTACTTTCTCTTCTTTGCAGATAGGAAAAATAACATGATGGAAACAGATGCAAATACTAATTTAAAAAAAAAAACTAGAGTGTCTGTATTATTATAAGAATAGACTTTAGGGGGTGCCTGGGTGGTTCAGTCATTAAGCGTTTGCCTTCGGCTCAGGTCATGATCCCAGGGTCCTGGGACTGAGCCCCGCATCAGGCTTCCTGCTCAGTGGGAAGCCTGCTTCTCCATCTCCCACTCCCCCTGCTTGTGTTCCCTCTCTCGCTGTCTTTCTGTCAAATAATAAAATCTTTAAAAAAAAAAAAAAGAATAGACTTTAGAATAAAACTATTAATAGGTGTAAATAAAGACATTCCTCAAAGATAAAGGAGTAAATTTATTAAGAAGACATAACCATTGTAAATATGTATACATCTACTTAAGGTACTTAAACATACATGAATCAAAAGAGGATCGAAATTAAAGATATTGACACAGCCACAACTGGAGTTGGAGACTTCCAGGCTCTTTTCTCTGTAAACAACAGAAGAAGTAAACAGATAATCTGTAAAGACGTAGAGAACCTGAACACCTCTATCAACCACCTTGACATAACTGGCATTTTTAGATCACTCCACCCAATGGCAGATTACAAATTCCTTTCAGGTACACTGCAACTTTTAAAAGAGTTGAAATCATAAATATGAGATGGGACCAAAAAAAAAAAAATCACAAGGGTAAAGTAAAACACAAAAGGAGTTTATGCAACTAAAGTGGTGCAAGGATTTATAACATGAGGTGTTTATATTGAAATAGAAGAAATCAAGGACCTAAGCTTTCACATCCAGATACTAGAAAAAGAGAAATCAATTAAACTCAAAGTTTAATTTGGAAAAAAATAATAAAGCAGAAGACATGAACAGACACTTCTCCAAAGACAACAAATGGCTAACAGACACATGAAAATATGTTCATCATCATTAGCCATCAGGGAAATTCAAATCAAAACCACATTGAGATACCACCTTACACCAGTTAGAATGGCAAAATGGACAGGGAAAGAAACAACAAATGTTGGAGAGGTTGTGGAGAAAGGAGAACCCTCTTACACTGTTGGTGGGAATGCAAGTTGGTACAGCCACTTTGGAAAACCATGTGGAGGTTCCTCAAAAAATTAAAAATAGAGCTACCCTATGACCCAGCAATTGCACTATTGGGTATTTACCCCAAAGACACAGAGGTAGTGAAAAGAAGGGCCATATGCACCCCAATGTTCATTGTAGAAATGTTCATAATAGCCAAACTGTGGAAAGAGCTGAGATGCCCTTCAACAGATGAATGGATAAAGAAGATGTGGTCCATATATACAATGGAATATGACTCAGCCATCAGAAAGGATGAATACCCAACTTTCACATCAACATGGATGGGGCTGGAGGAGATTTTGCTAAGTGAAATAAGTCAAGCAGAGAAAGTCAATCATCATATGGTTTCACTAATTTGTGGAACATAAGGAATAGCATGGAGGACATTAGGAGAAGGAAAGGAAAAATGAAGGGGGGGAAATCAGAGGGGGAGATGAACCATGAGAGACTATGGACTCCAGGGAAACAAACGGAGGGTTTTAGAGGGGAGGGGGATGGGAGGATGGGCTAGCCCAGTGATGTGTATTTAGGAGGGCAAGTATTGCATGGAGCACTGTGTGTTATATGAAAACAATAAGTCATGGAACACTACATCAAAAACATGTACTGTATGGTGACTAACATAATAAAATTAAATTCAATTAAAAAAATAAAAATAAAATAAAGCAGAAATCATTAAACAAAAACCAGAAACAGAATGGAGATGAATCAGTGAGACAAAAAACTTTGATTCTTTGACAAGACCAATAAAAATAAAATCTCTAACCACTCTAAGTAGGAAGAAAGAGACAAGATCAAAATTATCAATATCAGGAATGACAGTGGGCATCATTAGAGATACTAAAGCCATTAAAAGATAAAATATTACAAACATTTGTACCCATAAAACCTAGATGAAAAATTCCTTAAAAGATATAAAATATCCATTATAAACCCAACAAGAAATATAGAGCCATTCTATTCCTGTATTTAAAAAACGGAATCTCTAGTTAAATGTGTTCCTTAAAATACAAAAAACTAATTAAAAATTCAAGTCTCAGATTGCTACATGGGTAGATTCTACCAAAGAGTTAAATTAATACTAATTCTATACAAAATCTTCTGGAGAACTGGAGGAAATTCTTTTCCATTCATTTTATGAAGCCAGCATTTCTTTGATATCCAAACCAAAGATATTACAAGAACGGCAAACTGTGTTTTTTGCACAGCAAAGGAAACCATCAATAAAACAAAAAGGCAACCTACTGGAGAACATGTTTGCAAATGATATATCTGATAAAAGGTTAATATCCAAAATATATAAAGCACTCCTACAACTCAACGCCAAACACAAATAATCTGATTAAAATGGGCAGAGACCTGAATAGACATTTTTTTCAAAGAAGACATACAGATGGCAAATGGACACATGAAAAGATGCTCAACATCACTAATCATCAAGGAAATGCAAATCAAAACCACAGTGAGATATGGAGGTCAGAAGAAGTTGCACATTTTCCAAGTGCTGGAAAAACAAACAAACAAAAAACTCATCTTCAAATTATATATCCAGCAAAACTATCCTTCAGGATGAAGGAAAAATAGCGACATCCTCAGATGAAGGAAAACAAAGAATTTGTTGCTAGTGACCTACCTTTAAATAATGGCTGAAAAATTTTTCAAACAGAAAGGAAATGGTAATAGAAGGAATGTTGGAACATAAGGAAGAACAACAAAAGGAACAGAAATATGGCTTATCAAACTCAACACCCAAAAAAACAAATACCAGTCAAGAAATAGGCAGAAGACATGAACAGACATTTCCTCAAAGAAGACATACAAATGGCCAACAGATGCATGAAAAAATGTTCAACATCACTTGGCATCAGGGAAATACAAATCAAAACCACAATGAGAAACCACCTCACACCAGTCAGAATGGTTATAATTAACAAGTCAGGAAACAACAAATGTTGGAGAGGTTGTAGAGAAAGGGGAACCCTCTTACACTGTTGGTGGGAATGCAAGATGGTGCAGCCACTCTGGAAAACAGTGTGGAGGTTCCTTAAGAAGTTAAAAATGGAGCTACCCTACAACCCAGCAATTGCACTACTGGAATTTACCCCAAAGATACAAATGTAGTGATCTGAAGGGGGTACCTTTTTAGATCACTCCACCCAATGGCAGCAATGTCCCCAATGTTAATAGCAGCAATGTCCACAATAGCCAAACTATGGAAAGAGCCCAGATGTCCATCAACAGATGAATGGATAAAGAAGATGTGATACACACACACACACACACACACACAGTGGAACATTAGCCATCAAAAAAGATGAAATCTTACCATTTACATCAACATGGATGGAACTGGAAGGGATTATGCTGAGTGAAATGAGTCAATCAGAGAAAGACAATTATCATATGGTTTCACTCGTGTGGAATATAAGAAATAATGCAGAAGAGCATAGGGGAAGGGAGGGAAAACTGAATGGGAAGAAAGGGGAGACAAACCATAGAGACAACTCTTGACTCTGGGAAACAAACTGAGGGTTGTAGAAGGGGAGGTGGGGGGTATGGGGTAACTGGGTGATGGGCATTACGGAGAGCACATGATAGGAGCACTGGGTGTTATATGCAACTGATGAATTACTGAACTCTACATCTGAAACTAATGATGTACTATATGTTGGCTAATTGAATTTTAAAAAAAGAAAAATGGCCACACACAATAATCTTCCTGAGTTTTATAAAACATATTAGATGATTGAAACAAATACCATATCACCACCGGATATTCAAGACAGTGATATTTAAAAGTAGGGAAGGTAAACGATCCTAAATGGAAGGCTTCCACACTTCAACATAATAGCCAAAGCAACCATTAAAAAACAAACAAACAAAGAGATACACTCAAAAACACTGTAAATAAACCAATATCCTAAAGCCCCAAATATCTATTTGGGATTCTGCACATCATATAGTTAAATGTATATAAAAGTATAAAGTCATTCAGGGAAAAGTCCTGGATGGGTGCCACCTCATTCCAGGTGGATTGATATCTGAATCTAACTGGGAATGTAGATCATGAGAGCTTGGTGGGTCTCAGTCTCCACATCTTTGAAATACAAGTGGCTGGAGAGATAGATCTGTAAAACCGACTGGGCCATTTCCAGTGCTAAAATTTGATTATTCCATAAATTACCAATCTCCCTTCTTCTCATCCACCCTGTGTTATTCCTGATGATTCAGAGATCTCTAAAAATGCTCTGAAAACTAAGGGAAAGTCTACAAACAAAAATGGTATTTGTAGGACACACTCAAGGCTCTTACAGATCCTGAGGTAGAAAGAAGTAAGAGCCAGAGACTTCAAATATCACATATACTATTGGAGCATGGAAGGTTTCCACTAAAGGAATCATTCATTGCTTTCCCCACCACGGGTAGGGAACAGAAGCAAGCAAAGCAGATTCAACCATTTACTGCTGTTCATTTAGCATTCTTCTGGGATCAATCTATATCAAATCTCTAAAATTAAATTATGTGAAAATTATCCAATACCTATCACAGTACAAGTCAACATACTTTCACTTCCTCCTCAGCTCACCATGCTACCCTATTCTGTTTGCATAAATAGCCCAAAGGTAATTTACCTTTGGGAAGTGCTAGGTAATGTATAGATGGTTTGGTACGTTAGACAAAGAAACGCATTTAAAACAAAACTATGCCCTTACTATGTTTTACAGAGAAGTATAAACACCTTATTTTTATCATAAAGTTTAAAAGGCCTGTTTTTCTATATGCAATATAGAAGAATTTTAAAAATTATAAATTTCCTTCAATCCCTTATGTTCTGTGACCAGAATGAATTATTTTTCCTAAACAGAATCAGGCAAAACCCTTAAACAGGACAGTGTAAGCTTACTGGTTAAGAGTTTGGGCTTTGGGGGCACCTGGGTGGCTCAGTCGTTAAGCGCCTGCCTTCGGCTCAGGTCATGATCCCAGGGTCCTGGGATCGAGCCCCACATCGCATCAGGCTCCCTGCTCAGCTGGAAGCCTGCTTCTCCCTCTCCCACTCCCCCTGCTTGTGTTCCCTCTCTCACTGTGTCTCTGTCAAATAAATAAAATCTTAAAAAAAAAAAAAAGAGTTTGGGCTTTGGTGTTATATTTACCTGGGCTAAAATGGTCTGGTTTGTGTATTTGTTAGCTAAGTGGCCTAGTTTAACACCCTGGACCTCAGTATCTTCATTTGTGAAAAGGATATGGAAATACCTACTTTACAGAATTGCTGTAGGAACCAATGTGTCAAAGGCTTTGGCAGATAAGCATTCTACCATGGAAAACTTTGTTTCCATAATTATGTTTACCTCTGGCAACACAGTGAAGCATTTCAAACAAGATGTCAGATTAGTTAGGTTTATGGCACAAAAGTAGATCAAGTTCTATAGTCAGAGAGGTTACCTCTGAAACCATAATTCTCCTGTTATTTGGGACTCTAAGATCACTTACCACGGGACTATAATGCTGAGTCATTCTCTGTCTCCTACATTAGGACAGTGATAACCCCTCCCACAATCGGTGTAATGTGTTCTATAAAATAGGGTTAAGTTCTACTTTATTTTTATAGTATAAATCTGACACTGGTGATTTTTTAAAGCTTATTTCAAGCCATGAATTCTTTTCTTCGAAAGAAAACTTTTGAATAAAGACAAGTAATCTTTAATATCATCTCCATAATTTTAGCCTGTACTAGAAATGCAAGCATATCTTTTCTGTTTTTAATACCAATCCAGTATATCCAAAATGGTCACCTTAAAAAATTATCTGCAGTGCCTGAGTGGCTCAGTCAGTTAAGTGGCTGCCTTCAGCTCAGGTCATGATCCCAGAGTCCTGGGACTGAGCCCCGCGTCGGGCTCCCTGCTCGGCGGGAGAGCCTGCTCTGCCTACTTGTGCTCTCTCTCTCTCTCTGTCAAATAAATAAAATCTTAAAAAAATAAATAAATTACCTAATAAAAGCACACATTCCAAGAAAAACAATGAGATATCACCTTACACCTGTCAGACTGGCTATTACCAAAAAGAAACAAGTGTTAGCAAAGATGTGGAGAAAAAGGAACCCTTGTGCACTGTGGGTGGGAATTGAAGTTGGTGCAGCCACTGTGGGAAATGGTATGGAGGTTCCTCAAAAAATTAAAAATAGAAATACCATATGATCCAGTAACTACTGGGTATTTACCCAAACAAAATGAAAATACTAATTGAAAAAGATGTATGCATCTTTACATTTACTGCAGCTTTACAACAGCCAAAATGTGGAAACAACCCAAGTGTCCATCAATAGATGAATGGATAAAGATGTGTGTATGCATGTGTGTGTGTATTTATGTTTATATACATATACACATATATACAATATTTATATATACACATATAGTATATATATAAATGGAATATTTATATTTGGAATGGAATATTACTAAGCATAGAAAGAATGGAATAGGGGCACCTGGGTGGCTCAGTCAGTTAAGCGTCTGCTTTCAGCTCAAGTCATGAGCTCAGGGTCCTGGGATCGAGTCCTGCCCTGGGCTCCCGGCTCAGAGGGGAATCTGCTTCTCTCTCTCCCTCTGCCCCTCCCCACCCACCACTAGTGCACTCACTCTCTCTCTCAAATAAAAAAGCAACTAATCAATCATTGAACACTACATCAAAAACTAATGATGCTTAATTGAACATAATAAAAATAAAATCTTTAAAAAAAAAAAAGAATGAGGGCGCCTGGGTGGCTCAGTTGGTTAAGTGACTGCCTTCGGCTCAGGTCACGATCCTGGAGTCCCTGGATCGAGTCCCGCATTGGGCTCCCTGCTCAGCAGGGAGTCTGCTTTGCCCTCTGACCCTATCCCCTCTCATGTGTTCTCATCTCATTCTCTCTCTCTCAAATAAATAAATAAATAAATAAATAAATAAATAATCTTTAAAAAAAAAAAAAAAGAATGAGATATTGCCATTTGCAGTAGCATGGATGGACCTAGAGAGTATTATGCTAAGTGAAATAAGTCAGAGGGGCGCCTGGGTGGCTCAGATGGTTGGGTGTCTGCCTTCGGCTCAGGTCATGATCCCAGGGTCCTGGTATCGAGCCCCACATCAGGCTCCTGGCTCAGCGGGGAGCCTGCTTCTCCTCCTCCCTCTGCCTCTCTCCCTGCTCATGCTCTCTCTCTCCCTCTCTGTATCTCTGTGTCTTAAGTGAATAAATAAAATCTTTAAAAATATATATATATGTTAAAAAAAAAAGTCAGAGAAAGACAAATGCCCTATGATTACACGTATGTGTGGAATTTAAAACAAACAAAAAACAGAGGTAGACTCAAATATAGAGAACTGATGGTTGCTAGAGTGGAGGGAGTGGGGACTGGGCAAAATGGGTAAAGGGGAGTGGGAAATACAGGATTCCAGTTACGGAATAAACAAATCGGAGTAACAAGTACTCCATGGGGGTGGTGACGAGAAAAACAAACTATAGAGATGGATAAATTTCACAAATATACGTGAAAATTTTACCCAAACAGTAGGAAATTGAATCCAGCAATATTTACAAAGAATAAATTCATGACCAAGTGGGGATCATTCAGGGAATGCAATGTTGGTTTAACATTTAAAATTTTATCAATATAATACACCATGTTAATATGATACTAAAAAAAATGACATGGCCATTTTAATAGCTATAAAACTCAACACCCATAAATGATTAACATTCTCAATTAACTATGAATAGAAAGATTGCTCTCTCATAAAAGGGATCTATAAAAACTCTACAGCTGGGTTGCCTGGTTGGCTCAGTTGGTCAAGTGTCTGCCTTCAGCTCAGGTCATGGTCCTGGAGTCCCAGGATCAAGCCCCACGTCAGGCTCACTACTCAGTGGGAAGTCTGCTTCTCCCTCTCCTTCTGTGCCCGCCCCCGCCCCCCACTCCTGCTTGCTCTCTTGTTCACTGGCTTTTTTTTTTTTTAAGATTTTATTTATTTATTTGAGAGAGAGAATGAGAGAGAGAGAGCACGAGAGGGAAGAGGGTCAGAGGGAGAAGCAGACTCCCTGCTGAGCAGGGAGCCCGATGTGGGACTTGATCCTGGGACTCCAGAATCATGACCTGAGCCGAGGGCAGACGCTTAACGACTGAGCCACCCAGGCGCCCGTTCACTGTCTCTTTCTAATAAATAAAATCTTTAACTCTACAGCTAATGTCATACTAAATATTGAAAGAATGAATGCCTTCTTGCTAAGATTGAGAACAAGGCAAAGATGTCCAGTTTCACTACTTCTGTTCAATATTGGACTGGAGGTCCAAGTTAGTGCAAAAACTAATAGGAGTACAGACTAGAAAGAAAGAAAATTTCTGCACAGCAAATGAAACAATCAACAAAACTAAGAGGCAACCAACAGAATGGGAGAAGATATTTGCAAATGACATTATAGATAAAGGGCTGATATCCAAGATCTATAAAGAACTTCTCAAACTCAACACCCAAAAAATAAATAATCCAGTCGGAAAATGGGCAGAAGACATCAACAGACACTTCTCCAAAGAAGACCTACAAATGGCTAACAGACACATGAAAAAGTTTTCAACATCAGTAGCCATCAGGGAAATTCAAATCAAAACCACAATGAAATACCACCCTACACCAGTTAGAATGGCAAAAATTAACAAGACAGGAAACAACAAATGTTGGTGAGGATGTGGAGAAAGGGGAACCTCTTATACCCTCTGTCAGTGGGAATGCAAGCTGGTACAGCCACTCTGGAAAACAGTATGGAGTTTCCTCAAGACGTTAAAAATAGAGCTCCCCCATGACCCAGCAATTGCACTACTAGGTATTTACACCAAAGATACAGATGTAGTGAAAAGAAGGAGCATATGCACCCCAATGTTCTAGCAGAAATGTCCACAATAGCCAAACTGTAGAAGCAAGATGCCCTTCAACAGATGAATGGATAAAGAAGATGTGGTCCACATATACAATGGAATGTTACTCAGCCATCAGAAAGGATGAATACCCACCATTTACATCAACATGGATGGAACTGGAGGGGATTATGCTAAGTAAGTCAAGCAGAGAAAGACAATTATCATATGGTTTCACTCATATGTGGGACATAAGCAATAACACGGAGGACTGTAGAGGAAGGGAGGGAAAACTGACGGGGGAGAAATCAGAGAGGGAGACAAACCATGAGAGACTCTAGACTCCGGGAAACAAACTGAGGGTCTCAGAGGGGAAAGGGTGGGGGATGGGGCAACAGGGTGATGGGTATTAAGGAGGGCACATATGATGAGCACTGGGTGTTATACGCAACTAATGAATCATTGAACACCACATCAAAAACTAATGATGTACTATACAGTGGCTAACTGAACATAATAAAAAAGAAATAAAGCTATTTACAGATGACCCTGTCATCTACTATGATGGAGTAACTGAGGTATGGTAAAGTCAACAGGTCAGGAAACAATTGCCATCAAGAAGATATAGGCTTCAAGTTGTTAGAACTTGGTGAATTTCTTGGGTCAAGGTGGCAGGTCAGACTGTTACGAGGGTATAAACTGACAGTTTGATAAAGTATATGTAAAAATTAGTGGTATTTGTATGTAACCGATGGGAAGGAGTCCTGTTGCAAATATGTTCTAAATCATATAGCTGATCTGAGTGTATGTTGCTCATAGGGTGTCCGGTTGCTTGCCAATTGAAACATCCATCCTTAGCCAATAGGCAAGCCTTCTAATTTGGCTAATTACTCAGGGCTCTTTACCTCAATTGTTGGATTGGTCAGTGATAGGCAGGGTCTTTATTTTTTAAAGATTTTATTTATTCGACAGAAAGAGACAGCGAGAGCAAGAACACAAGCAGGGGGAGTGGGAGAGAGAGAAGCAGGCTTCCCGCTGAGCAGGGAGCCCGATGTGGGACTCGATCCCAGGACCCTGGGATCACGACCTGAGCCAAAGGCAGACGCCCAATGACTGAGCCACCCAGGCGCCCAGGCAGGGTCTTTAGATTGTGGGCTTATATTAGCTAAACTTGATGGCATGCAGGCTTCAGCATTTACCATGTCTGGTTGAAACTGGTTTACTTGGAGGGTTTGAGCCTCCTGGTTGCAAACCAATGAATGCATCCAAATCAATAGTAACCAGACCAACAGTCAACAGAATGGTGTGTGGCTGCACTGGATGGGCTTTGTTGTAGGATGTTGAGATTCCTCGGCATGTATTATTATTACCATGTCTGATTTCATCATTATGGGATAGGACATTGCAATGGGCTGAATTGTGTCCAACCACCCACACAAATTCATATTTTGAAGTCCTAACACCCAGTACCTCAGAATTGGACTATATTCGCAACTAAGGCTTTTAAAGAGGTGATGAAGTTAAAATTAAGTCTTTGGGGATGGACCTTAATCCAATCTGACTGGGTGTCCTTATAAGAGGGGGAAACTTGGACAACTCAAAGAGACACCAGGTATGCTCAGCACAAAGAGAAGACAATGTGAGGACACAACAAGAAGGCACCATCTCCGAGTCCAGGAGAGGGGCCTCAAAAGCAGCAAACCTGCCCACACCTTGATCTTGTACTTCCAGCCTCTAGAGAAAATGAGTTTCTGTTGTTTAAGCCACCCAGTCTGTGACATTTTGTTAATCCTAGCCCTAGCAAACTAATACAGTGTTGATTTTATTATGTCCAAGAGTAATATTTACTAGGTGAATTTTCTGTCTCCCTTCTGGCAATCCACACGGTCTTTGGGGATGGCCCTGGAACACAAATTTCCCAAAAAGGATCAGAGGAAAAACAGATTATCCACCCCTTATAACATGAATATTCAGTAAAGTTTTTTGGGGGGGTGGGGAGTTTAGGCTCAAATAGGTCCCAGGAGAGTACCTTCCATCTGGTTTCCAGCCCTTATGGGATGGGGGCAAGATCAAAAATTTATAAAGACAAACAGACCTTATTAACGGGACTCAAACATAATCAGTCTTTATATACATAGAAGATCTAACATTAAATATAGGAAAGGGTGATGAAAATATTTTTTTGTGTTGGTATGAGTCTGCCAAGGAGCCTTGAAGTAAGAGAAATTAACATGTGGGACAAGATATAGACCCATTTAGGGGTCCATTTGCTGGGCTGCAATTTAAAAAGGCATTATTGGGGGTCACCATTAGGTCTCTTAATTAAATGGACTATCTGGGACCTAAGAGAAATATGAAAATTTTATCAACGGTCTTTTCCTAGAGCTAGCAATGCCTACTTGGGGAAGTGAAATGTGTGCCTTGGTAACCATCAGTAATTCCTGGAATTCTGAAAATGAAAAGGAGTGTCCTCTCAAGGCCAGGTCTTAGGGCTTTAGAGTATGTAGAGACATGTGGAACTGGATTTAGATTTTGGGTATTTGGGGCAAGAGATTCCCAGAGTCCTTTACCCTAGAGGGGACAATCTTTAGGCAATGGTCCAATAGATAGTGATAAACGTGAAGATGGGCCATTTGTTGGCCAGGGCATCAGTGCTAAGATGAACACCTAAGGTTTGGCCAATTGTGTTTATCAGGGACATCCTGGCTAAGAGATGGAAAGCAGCAGCATTCTGAACTCCATATGGTGGTTCTTTAGAAAAAGAATGAAGTTAGAAGACGTGTACTACCTAATTTCAGGACTTACTCTAAAGTTACAGCAATCAAGACAGGTTGGTATTAGCATGGAAATAGATCTGCAGCTCATTGCAACAGAATCCATAACTAGTACCACACATAACTGTCAGTGAACTTTTGATAAAGGTACCAAGGTAATTCAATGGAGAAAAGGCAGTCTTTGAACAAATTATACTGAAATAAACAACCATATGTTTAGATGAACCTTCATCCTTTGCACCATATTTATGAAATTACTAAGATTGCATCATAGACTTACATGCAAAACTAGAGATATCAAACTTTTACAAGAAAATGTAGGAGAAAACCTTTATAAACATGGGTTATTCAAAGATTTATATTGTACACACAAAGGATGAATCAGAAGAAAACTTGGTAAATTTCATTAAATTAAAAACTCACAACACTATTATAAAATTTCAATGTTAAGCTACATTGTGAGAGAAGATGAACTGATAAAGGACTTGCATCCAGAATTTACAAAGAAGTCTTAGAATTCAGTGAGACAACTGATTTCTTAAATGGAAAATTTTCAAACACTTTAAAAAAATATGAGAATGGCCAATAATCACATGGACATGCTCAGTATCTTTAGTCCTAGGGAAATGCAAGTTAAAACTACAATGAGGGTCACACCTATTAGAATGGACCAAATTAAACAAAAAGTTTGAAAATACCAAGTTCTTTTGAGACTACAGAGCAACTGGAACCATTGCACAAAATACAACAGCTCTTTGGAAAATAGTTTGACGGTTTGCAATAAAACGGACTAAAATTTACCTTAAGATCCAGCAATCTCACGCTTAGGTAGTTACCCCAAAGAAATGAAAACACACATCCAAACGCTACATGCAAAGCGTTTATAGCAGCTTTATTCCTAAGTGACAAGGGCTGGAAATAAACTAAAAGGAGGTGGAGAAACTGGAACCAGCCATCCATTCCTGGTGGGAGTGTAAACTAGTACAACCACTTTGGGAAACAGTCCATCAGTTCCTCACATGGTTAAACACAGAGAGTTACCATATGACCAGCAATTCTACCTCTACCCAAGAGAGATACCCCAGAGAAATGAAAACATAGGTCCACATAAAAAACTTGGATACCGAGGTTTACAATAGCATTACATCATATCAAAGAGGCCAGTCATAGGGCGCCTGGGTGGCTCAGTTGCTTAAATGACTGCCTTCGGCTCAGGTCATGATCCTGGAGTCCCTGGATCGAGTCCCACATCGGGCTCCCTGCTCGGCAGGGAGTCTGCTTCTCCCTCTGACCCTCCCGACCCTCCCCCCTCTCATGTGCTCTCTCAAATAAATAAATAAAATCTTAAAAAAAAAAAAAAAAAGAGGCCAGTCATAAAAGACTACACACTAGATGATTCCATTTTTATAGGGAGAGTGGTAGTTAAATGGTACAGGGTTGCTTTTTGAGGTGATGACAATGCTCTAAAATCGTGGGGATAGTTGCACCTACCTGAATATACCACAAACCACTGAATTTTACACTTTAAATGGATAAATTCTAGGCTATAGGAATTACATTCCAAAGTGGTTATAAAAAATCGGCAAAGAAAGCACCAGTCAAAAATCATACTTTTTCTAAAATGTCTATAATTGCAACTGTAGTTATGAAGATTTATTTTAAAGGAGCATTGAAAACAGCTGATTTGAAAGCAGAATAAAGATAGGAATTCTTTCACACTCTTTGTGAAACAGAAGAATGAGAACCATAAATGAAATCAAAAAGTAAATATCTGATATATTACAGATACTAAATATTTGGTGTCCTCTCTCTCTCTCTCTCCATGAAATTGAGAAAAAGATGCATACACTCATTGCAAAAGGAGATTTAAAAAAGCACAGCTCACCTGAAACTCGGTCATTGTCTCCTCCTTTTTCTGGGGAAGGACAGAGTCTCAGGAAGACAGAACTAGAGAAAGGAAAAGAAGTCATGAGAGAAAGGGCAGGAAATCTCTCCCTATTTGGCATCTTTGTGAAAATTGAAAGAAGAAAAAAAAAAAGCGCCCCCTACGTGAAACAGACACGGTCCCACATGGCTAGATTCTGGCTACCGCTAGTTTCCCCTGGGATGAGAACAGCGGCGTCTGGTAGCACCAACCACTGTTCCTTGGAGTTCCCAGGCTGGCCATTCCAGTCCTGGGCAGCGTGAGAAGGGGAGGCACGACCGTGTATTTTGGCCCTGGTGCCAAAATGCCTGAATTTAAATCATGGCCATGTTACTACCTGATCCAATAACTTTGATTTAATTCGGTCATCTGCAAGGTGAGGATAACCATGTGCCTACCTCACTGGGTAGTTGTGAGGATTAAACGTGTGGGTAGAAGGAAAGCGGTTATAATTCTGCTTGCGGGGATTCTCCTGGCAGCTGCAGAAAATCAGAGGCTAGTCCCCTCATAGAGCGATCTTTGCAAATGGGCTTGTAAGACACCTGAACACCAGGGAATTTTTTTTTTTTAAGATTTTATTTATTTGTGTGAGAGAGAGTATAAGAGGGAGGAGGGTCAGAGGGAGAAGCAGACTCCCTGCTGAGCAGGCAGCCTGATGTGGGACTCGATCCCGGGACTCCAGGATCATGACCTGAGCCGAAGGCAGTCGCTTAACCAACTGAGCCACCCAGGCGCCCGGGAATTTCATCTTTGAAAACTGAAATCCTTGGGACGCCTGGGTGGCTCAGTCATTAAGCATCGGTCTTCGGCTCAGGTCAGGATCCCGGGAATCGAGCCCCGCATCGGGCTCCCTGCTCCGGGGGGAAGCCTGCTTCTCCCTCTCCCACTCCCCCTGCCTGTGTTCCCTCTCTCACTGTCTCTCTCTGTCAAGTAAATAAATATAAAAAAAGAAAAGAAAAGAAAAAACAAATCCTGACTGGCAGCTTTATTTGTTGCCTGGTAGGGTTTTTTTGTTTGTTTATATTTGTTTTATAAAAAGGAATCATTGCTGGTGGATTTTCTTCTGGAAGCCAGAAGAGGCTCAAAAGCACATCCCTCTTCTTCATAGACTCGTGAAAACTTTAACTTTTATGTGTCATGTTAAACAAAGACGGAGTCCCTGTTTAACAATACTTGAGTAGTGATAACAAAACACAACCCCTAGGGTTGTTTGGGGGCTTTTGTGAACATATCCATGGGAGATCTGGCACAGTAGATAAATTCTCCCTAAATAATGAGGATTTTGATGACGGCTGCTCCCATTTAACAAATATGAAGACTGAGGTTCAGTGAGACTAAGTTACCCAGGTCATAAAGCTTGAGAAGTAGCAGTGGCTGGATCCGAATCCAGCTGAGTCTAGAACCTCTGCTCTTTGTTACTGGGCTGCTCTAAAGACAAATACAGTAGAGGAAGGGGGATGATCCCCGTATGGGTGAAAGGGCGGTCCAGAAGTGGATTTGTTTCCTGTGGCGGCTGTAATAACCTAACTGTGTGCTAACTTAAACCAACATAAATATATTTTCTTACAGTTCTAGCGGTCAGAAGTCCAAAGGGAGTGTTAGAGTTGACATCAAGGTGTCAGCAGGTCTGATTCCTTTTGGAAGCTCCACGGAGAGAAACCATTTCTTGCCTCCTCCAGCTTCTAGAAGCTGCTCATAGCCCCTTCCTCCATCTTCCAAAGCCAGCTGCGTAACATTTCTCCTTTCCTCCAACCACCCTTCTTCCTCTTATAAGAGTCTTGTGATTACATTGGGCGCACCTGGATAATCCATGCTACTCTCCCCATTTCAAGACCCTTAACTCAATCACACCTGCAATGTCCTTTTTGCACCATACAAGGGAACATACTCACGGGCTCTGGGGATTAGGACATGGACATCTTTGGGGGCCGCTATGCAATCCACCATGAGGAGTGGAGCACAAACACAGAAAAGAGAAAGCTCCTGCTGACAAATGACCCGTTTGCCAGTTAATAAGACATAGGGAAGGGGGTGGTTTCTGGAACCACATCTTTGAGGTTCTAACACTGACCTGCTACCTCTCTGGGCTTTGTTGCCTCATCTGTGTAAAAGGAAGATCATCGTAACTTCCTTGTAGGGTTGTTGTGAGGCATAATGCAGTAAAGATACAGAAAACAGCCGTGCAGGGCACACAGGCTTCTCCCTGGCTCCAGGAGCATCGGAAATGACTTCAACTGGGAGTTGCACAGAAAAACCCACTGGACCAAAGAAGGGGCTGGTGCGCCTGGCTCAGTTTTGCCCATGACACCAGCAGGGTCCCACCTCTAGACCCAATTTTCCAGACACAGTCTTTCCTGGGTCAAGTTTTCTCACCACTTTGCTCAGGCCAGTGTCTCCACCTGGGAGACCCTCTTTCCCTTGATTTCTGAAGGGCAGGCATGAGAACTTGCACGTGCCCCTCAAACCCTACTGAGGTGTTGACTTTGTGAAGCCTTCCATCACCCTCCAGGGATATTTTATTAATTGACCTCTTGCACTGCCTGAGGGGTGATTAGTTCTTCCTCAGCTCCGTATCAACAGTCCCCCAAACACAGGAAGGGCAGACTGCAAAATGAACGGAGGGAAGTGTGAGCCCCCAATTGGGCAGGGGTGGTGTGGGCTAGGTGATGGTTGAGGTTCCTGGGTCTGGGGATTTGGAGAGCAACAGTGTAATTTTCTGGCTGCTACTTCTGGGTTTCTTACCTTACCTACTGCTCTCAAGCATCTCAAGGGGATCTTGGGATATCTTTGAAGACATGAAACATTTCCTGTGAAGCCCTGCTTTGGTCACCTGCTCCTCCCCTACAAAGTGCCCACTCACCCTGCCTTAAGAAAAGAAAAGCTCTTTTCTGTCTCAGTTTGAGACACCTTCAGATTTCTGAAATTGGAGCATTCTCCCTACTGCAAGTCCCTTTGAACGAAGTCTCTCCTAATTGAAGTCCAGACGGGTTTCTATTTGACACACTGGTCTCACGAGCTAGGAATGCAATCAGTCTCTGAATCGACATCTAGTGTGGATCAGCAGCTCAGTGTCAGGTGACCCCATCAGGCAATAAGCCCTTTGCTGGGGGTATTTCCATGGGACCCAGAGGGCGCAGCAGCATCCACTTTTTTTTTAATTGAGATATATTTGGCATATAACATTGTGTAAATTTAAGATGTGCAACATGTTGATTTGATACATTTATATCACAATAGGATTGCCACTGTAGCATTAGTTAACATGGTGTCACAGATTTATCATTTCTTCTAGGGTTGAGAACACTTAACATCTAGTCTCTTAGCAAGCTTAATGTTTATAATAGTTATGTTGTTGGGGCACCTGGGTGGCTCAGTCGTTAAGCGTCTGCCTTCGGCTCAGGTCATGATCCCAGGGTCCTGGGATCAAGCCCCACATCGGGCTCCCTGCTCGGCGGGAGGCCTCTCTCCCACTCCCCCTGCTTGTGTTCCCTCTCTCACTGTGTCTCTCTGTCAAATAAATAAATAAAATCTTAAAAAAAAAATAGTTATGTTGTTTATAATCCTTGCACTGTGTATTAGGTAACCAGATGTAGCCTTAACCAACATCTCTCCCAGTGCCCCACTGCTAGCCCCTGGTAACTGCCATTTTACTCTGCTTTTATGACTTCAGTTTTTTATTTAAAAATATTTTATATATTTATTTATTTGAGAGAGAGAGAGAGTGCCCAAGTAGGCAGAGCGGCCGGCAGAGGGTGAGGGAGAGGTGGGCTCCATGCTGAGCAGAGAGCCCCATGTGGGTGGGGCTCGATCCCAGGACCCTGGGATCATGACCTGAGCCAAAGGCAGATGCTTAACCGAGCTACCCAGGTGCCCCATGACTTCAGCTTTTTGTTTTGTTTTGTTTTAGATTCCACATATAAAAAATATATAGTGGGGCACCTGGGTGGCTCAGTTGGTTAAGCAGCCAACTCTTGGTTTCAGCTCAGGTTATGATCTCGGGGTCCTGGGATCAAGCCCCATATTAGGCTCACTCTCTCTCTCAAATAAACAAATCTTAAAATATATATATGTGTAAAATATATATATAGTATTTGTCTTTCTCTGACTTATCTCACTTAGCATAATGTCCCCCAGGTTTATCCATGTAGTCCCAAATGACAGAATTTCCTTTTTTCTCATGGCTGAATAGCATTTCATTGTATATATACACCACATCTTTTTTATCCATTCATCAGTTGGTGGACACGTGGGTTGTTTCCATATCTTGGCTATTGTGAATAATACTGCAATAAATATGGGGGTGCAGCATTTCCTGCATAATCTGCTTTCATTTCCTTTGGGTATATACCCAGAAGCAGGATCACCCATGATGTTTTGTCACAGTTTAGGGTCCCCCAGAGGGGTGCAAGTGTCACATAGTCTGAGCTAGTTTCCTGAGTGGAGCAATTCCATCCCACTTCAATTCAGCACAGTACACGCTGGGGCTGAAACAGCTCAGGCAGACAAGTATTGGGTTTCAGCCCAGAGACAGATCCAGGCAATAAGGATCTGCGATTTCAGCATTCCAAAAAAGCCGGCTGCTTTTCCCTGGCAGTAGCAATGTTGAGACTACAGGGTCAGACAGCTGTGCCCAAGTCCAAGTAAAGATGTCCAAAGCCCTTTCTACCTTGTCATTCTTAGAGTCCAAACTGACCTCTCAAAAATACGCACACCAGGTTGGAGAAGTATCTGCCTCTCAGGGTCAGATTTCTGATTTTCCCAAGAGCTCATTACCAACTAAAATCTTTTAAAAATTCCAAAAGTGTATCTCCACATGGAGATGGCCTCTCTTTTCATGTTGCCTCCTTTTCCCCAGAGGCTCCAAGAGGCAAGACTCACAGCAAAAATCATCATTTACAGAGACTCATTCTGTTCCCAAAATTCAAAGTTGAAATTTCAGCCCGCTCACAGGCAGCAGGAAGCAAGGGAGTGTGGCCCCTGACACATTCTCTGCGGTTTCCCCTGATTGGGATGATCCCTCTAGTGTTTAGGTTATAAGCACATGAATTTGCATCAGTTTTTATCATACACCCAGGGGCAATAGCCACAAAATACAAAAGCTATATCTTTATAAGTCCTCCTTTGGGGCGCCTGGGTGGTACAGATGGTTGAGCGTCCAACTCTTGGTTCTTGATTCTGGCTCAGGTCGTGATCTCAGGGTCATGAGATGGAGCCCTGCATCAGGTTCCATGCTTAGCACAGTCTGCTTGAGTTTCTCTCTGCCTCTCCCTCTGCCCCTCCCCACCTCAAATAAATAAACAAATCTTTTTTTTAAAGTCCCCCTTTTTACCCTCTCGTTGCAAGCTTGCTCAAACCTTGAGCAGTAGATCTAACATCTACAGGGTTAACAACAGCTGGGGAGGGAGGTTGCGACAATGCCACCGAGTATTGTCTATCGGGGAAGCTCAGTGCTTCCCTCCTCTACCCTCTCTCTTTTTTTGTCTGGTTTATCTATAACTTTGTTTCATGGGGTAAAGTCTAGAAAAAAAAAATAATCCAAGCTTCCAAGAGTCCTCTCCATAGGGAGTCACACAGGAAACCCTTAATTCCCCAGCAACAAGTTGTGACAAGACATGTGAAGTGTGTCTATGGAGGAAGCCCATTAGACACTGAGTACCCAAGGTTTCTCTTGCAGGCTGGTCACACAGGCACACGCTGCCTGTCCCATGTTCAAATTCCTGACACCCAGAAGGAAAGCAAGTGTTCAGCATAAACCACGTTATTTGCATAGTCTAGGCATAGTGCATAGCCTTTACCACTGAGGGAATGGTGAAAACCCTACAGAAACCCAAGTTCCCAGATGTCAGAGGTCATGAATATCTTTTACAACCTCTGTCCTCTCTTTGTTTCCTTATATTTGACACAGAGAAGTTGACAGTGCTTACTATTTGGTAACGGGATAGAGAAATACGTTTCTCATGAAACTTTTGTCAGAGTATATTGGTAAAGCCTTTCTGGAAGACTCTCAGACAATGTGACCCAAAATGTAAAATGTGACAACACTACGCTAGTGAGGATGTGAAGAAACTGAATCACTCATACCTTGCTGGTAGGAATATAAAATATCATGGATACTCTGGGAAATAGTTTGGTAATTTCGTTTAAAACAAACCATGCATTTACATTGCACTCTTGAGCATTTATCCCAGAGAAACAAAAACTTGTGTTTATGCAAAAACCTGTATGTGAGTGTTTACGGCAGCTCTATTCATAACATCAAAAACCAGAAACATGTCCTCTAACGGGTGCATGGTTAAACAAACTGTTGCACATCTACCCCATGGGATACCAGTCCGCACTAGAAGGAACTATGAAAATTAACAAAAGGAAACCTCACTAAAATGGAGTCAGGAGGCCAGAAGGGGGAGCTCTCACACCGTCCCACTCACCGTCAAGAAGTGTCCATTGCAGGGGCGCCTGGATGGCTTAGTAGGTTGAGCGTCTGCCTTTGGCTCAGGTCACGATCTCAGGGTCCTGGGATCAAGTCCGGAGTTGGGCTCCCTGCTCAGCGGGGAACCTGCTTCTCCCTCTCCCTCTGCTGCTCCCCGCACTTGTGCTCCCTGGGTCTATCAAATAAGCAAAAACCTTTTTTAAAAAGTGTCAATTACAGACCCCAACAGAAGTTCTCAACAGGAAAGAACCATCAGTTAGAGGCTCCAACAGGGAAAGTCTACATTGCATCTTGTATCATACGTGTCTCTCCTACAAGACAGCAACTCAGCCAATGAGAGATTGTCATCACCCCGAACTATTGCCTTTGTCCAATGGACTCTCCTTTGAAGTGACCTCTTCCAACGTCCTCCTTCTCCATAAAATAACATTCCTCTCCTTTGTTGGATTAGCCTGTGGTTTTTGCTGCAGCTTGCTTGCCCCAAATTGCAATTCTCTGCTATTCCCGAATAAACCCATACTTGGTGGTAAAATAGCTGTTTTATGTTTAAGGTCAACAGAACAAACTACTGATACAAGCAACAATTTGGTTGGATTTCCAGGTCATTATGCTGAATGAAAAAAGCCAATTTCAAAAGCTTGCACACTGTAGGATTCCATTTATGTAACATTGTTTTGAAGGGTAGCAAGATACTTATTTTAATTTATTATGTTCAGTTAGCGAGCATATAGTATGGAACATTTTTGAAATGAAATTGTAGTGACGGAAAACAGAGTAGCGGTTGCCAGGGCTGAGGGATGGTGGGGGAGTGGGTGTGGCTATAAAGGGTATCACCAGGGGGGCGCCTGCCTTCGGCTCAGGTCATGGTTCCGGGATCCTGGGATCGAGCCCCACATCGGGCTCTCTGCTCAGCAGGAAGCCTGCTTCTCCCTCTTCCACTCCCCCTGCTTGTGTTCCCTCTCTCACTGTGTCTCTCTCAGTCAAATAAATAAATAAAAATTAAAAAAAAAAAAAGGGTATCACCAGGGAGCCTGTGGGGATGGGACAGCTCTGTACCTTGATTGTAGTGGTAGTTAAACTACATAAAATTGCACACACACACACACACACACACACCCTGCTTGGTTATTTATTGAGATTATATTGTATCTATGGATCAACTTGAAGAGATTTGATTACCTTTTTGTCTGTCATTTGTTTGGGTCTGCAATTTCTCTCAGTAATGTTTTGTTGTTTTCTGTGTTGATCTCACATTTCTCTCATTAGGCTTAGTTCTGCCTATTTGATACTTTCGATTTCTTTTTTTTTTAAAGATTTTATTTGAGAGACAGAGAGAGAGAGAGCATGAGTGGGGTGAGGGGCAAAGGGAGAGGGAGAAGCAGACTCCCCGCTGAGCAGGGAGCCCCATGCAGGGCTCAATCCCAGGACCCTGGGATCATGACCTGAGCTGCAGTTAGACGCTTAACTGACTGAGCCACCCAGATGCCCCACTTTCAATTTCTTTATACATTCTTTTACTTCTAATATTGTAATTTTTGTTAGTATATAGGAATACTATTGAATTTTTTATTTTTATTGTATGTTGTGGCTTAAGTTTACTAATTCTAATATATTTTTATTTTTTTTAAAGATTTTATTTATTTATTCATGAGAGACAGAGAGAGAGAGAGAGAGAGAAGCAGGCTCCCTGCTCGGCAGGGAGCCTGATGCGGGACTCGATCCCAGGACCCTGGGATCATGACCTGAGCCGAAGGCAGACGCTTAACCATCTGAGCCACCCAGGCGCCCTCTAATATATTTTTAAATTTATTTTTATTTTTTAGACAGAGCATGTGTGTGTGGAGGGGAGGCACAAAGGGAGGAGAGGGAGAAACTTAAGCAGGTTCCATGCTCAGGGTGGAGCCCCAGGTGGGGCTTGATCCCACGACCCTGAGATCATGACCTGAGCTGAAAGCAAGAGTCCATCAGTTAACCAACTGAGCCACCCAGGCGCCCCTCTATTTTATTTGTAGATTCTTTTGGATTTTCTACATACATGATAATATTTGCAAATAATTCATTTTCTTTCTACTCCTTGTTTAGTTATTGTTTTCTTGCACTGGCTAATATCCATAATTATAGATAATATGTGATAGTAGACATTCTTGTGTTATTTTTGATCTCAGGGGATTGCTTTGGTATGTAACTATTAAGAATTGTTTGCCAAAATATATGTTAAGAAAAAAAAAAGAAGAAGATAGCAGGAGGGGAAGAATGAAGGGGGGGAATCCGAGGGGGAGACGAATCATGAGAGACGATGGACTCTGAAAAACAAACTGAGGGTTCTAGAGGGGAGGGGGGTGGGAGGATGGGTTAGCCTGGTGATGGGTATTGAGGAGGGCACGTTCTGCATGGAGCACTGGGTGTTGTGCACAAACAATGAATCATGGAACACTACATCTAAAACTAATGATGTAATGTATGGTGATTAACATAACAATAGAATAATAAAATAATAAAATAAAATGCATTTAAGATTTAAATAATTCGGGGCGCCTGGGTGGCTCAGTTGGTTAAGCGACTGCCTTTGGCTCAGGTCATGTTCCTGGAGTCCTGGGGTCGAGTCCCGCATCGGGGTTCCTGCTCGGCAGGGAGTCTGCTTCTCCCTCTGACCCTCCTCCCTCTCATGCTCTCTGTCTCTCATTCTCTCTCTCTCAAATAAATAAATAAAATCTTTAAAAAAAATTTAAATAATTCCATACTTAAGAATTTATGCTAAAGATATAATCAAGTATCTGTACAAAGATTAATCTATAAGAATGTCAACAATAGCATTATTCATAGTAAAATAATTAAAAAACTAAATGTTCAATAAAAATGGATTAATAATTTTTTTTTTTTTTTTTAGAGAGAGGGGTGGGGTGGGGAGGGACAGGGGGAGAGAGGAAGAGAGAGAATCTTAAGCAGGCTCCACACCCACTGCAGACTCCAACACAGGGCTCAGTCTCACAGCCCTGGGATCATGACCTGAGCTGAAATCAAGAGTTGGATGTTTGGCCAGCTGGGCCACCCAGGCGCCCCTAATAAAAGTATTTTTAAAACATAATATAATTCCATTCAGTCATTTATAAATCACAACATGTAGAAATATTCACAATACATTGTCAAGTGAAAAAACACAACCAAATGGGTTACAGTATGTCCCCAATCTTTTTTAAAAAATAGATACAAATATAGTTTTATAGATAGAAAAATTCCATATTTAATCTTTGTGCTTTTATGTATTTTTCAGTTTTACAGTGAAGACTGCATCTTTTTAATCAAAAAATGCTGTTACAGCATATACTAAAATAACAGATGCAAAGCTTTCAACTTCTCTTTTTTAACTGAAAGAAAAATACCAAGTATATAAGCAACTTCTTTTCATAGATAAGAAACTTAATGCCTAGGGGGGGCGGAGCAAGATGGCGGAGGAGTAGGAGACCTGGATTTCGTCTCCTCTCAGGAATTCAGCTGGATAGGGATCAAGCCATTCTGAACACCTACAAACTCAACAGAAGATCGAAGAAAAGAATAGCAACAACTCTCTGAACAGAAAAGCGACCACTTTCTGGAAGGTAGGACGTGCGGAGAAGTGAATCCGAGGAGATATTCGGGAGGATAGACGGCGGGGGAGGGGCCTCCGTCGGCCGCTTCTGGCAAGTGATAGAGCCGCGGAGCACAAAATCGGGACTTTTAAAAGTCTGCTCTGCCGAGAGACGTCGCTCTGGTGGCTAAGCGGGGGGTGGAACCCTCCAGGACAGTGTGGTCTCAGGACCCTCGGGGTCACAGAAAGACCGGGGGTGCCTGAGTGCGGCAGAGCTCCCAGGTATCGGAGCAGGGAAGCCGGCTGCAGAGGTGGAGCCCAGGTGCGGGCTCTCAGCTCGGGGTGGCCATAAACCGTGATCCGCGGCCCAGTCGGGCCACTGCTCCTCCAGCAGGACACAACAAGTGGCAGATCCGGGGAGACTCACATTCCTCCTCCGGGAGGAGCCGGGCGGGAGCGCACTGCAGGGATCTGCTGGGCTTGGAGACTCCACCGGGGGTCGGGTGCCAGAGATAGAAACGCGCAGTCGCAGGCCGGGCGAGCACGGAGTGCGGCCGGAGACCGGGGAGACGGGAGTGACTGACGGCTTTTCTCTGGGGGCTCACTGAGGAGCGGGGCCCCGAGTTCTCGGCTCCTCCGGGGCGGAGATTGGGAGGCCGCCATTTTCACTCTCCGCCTCCAAAGCTGTACGGGAAGCTCGCAGGGAACAAAAGCCCGGAGAGCAAACCCGAGCAGATGACTTAGCCGGGAGGGGGCAAGGGTGGGGCAATTCTGCCTCCGGCAAAGACATTTGGGAACCACGGCAACAGGCCCATCCCCAGAAGATCAGCGAGAACAGCCAGCCAAGACCAAGTTTACCGATCAATGAGAACGGCAGAACTCCAGCGCTAGGGGAATACTGCACATAGAATTCATGGCTTTTTTACCATGATTCTTTAGTCTTTCAAAGTTAATTTTTTTTAACTGTCTTTTTTTCTTTTCTTTTTTGAATTTTTCTTTTCCCCTTTTTCAGCCAACATCTTATCAATCCCTTTTTAAAAAAAACATTTTTATTTTTCATTTTTAGAGTCATATTCTATCCCTTCATAGTAGTTACCTGTATTTTTGGCATATATATATATATATATATATATAAGTTGTTCTCTCTTTAAAATTTTGAGATAGTTTCTTCTAACAGATCAAAATATACCCTAAATCACTAGTATATGGTTTTTTCTACTCCCCTGCCTGATCACATTCTCTCCCTTTTTTTTTTCTTTTTTCTTTTTTTAAATCCTCTTCTTTCTTTTTTTAAACAACTTCTTATCAATTCCTTTTATAAAATTTTTTATAATTTCCATCTTTACAGTCATATTCCATCCTTTCATCATATCAACCCTTATTTTTGTACATATATAAGTTTTTCTTTCTTTAAAATTTTGGAAGGCACTTTCTTCTAACAGACCAAAATACACCCAAAATCTAGTGTGTGGCATTGATCTATATACCAGCCTGATCATATTTGATCACATTCTGGTTTTTTGTTGTTGTTGTTTTGTTTTGTTCTGTTTTTGTTTGTTTTTATCTTTATCTTTTTTTTTTTTTTTTTTCTTTTTCTTTTTTCTCTTTTTCCCTTTCTTTTCCCACTGCTTCAGGTCTTTTCTGATTTGTTTAGAGTATATTTTCTGGGGATGTTGTTACCCTGCTAGCATTTTGTTCTCTCATTAATCTAGTCTCCTCTGCACAAAATGACAAGACGGAAAAAATCACCTCAACAAAAAGAACAAGAGGTAGTACCGACTGCCAGGGACCTACTCAATACAGATGTTAGTACGATGTCAGATCTAGAGTTCAGAATCATCACTTTAAAGATACTAGCTGGGCTTGAGAAAAGCATGGAAGTTATTAGAGAAACCCTTTCTGGAGAAGTAAAAGAACTAAAATCTAACCAAGTAGAAATCAAAAAGGCTATTAATGAGGTGCAATCAAATATGGGGGCACTAACTGCTAGGATAAATGAGGCAGAAGAGAAAATCAGTGATATAGAAGACCAAATGATGGAAAATAAAGAAGCTGAGAAAAAGAGAGATAAACAACTACTGGATCACGAGGGCAGAATTCGAGAGATAAGCGATACCATAAGACGAAACAACATTAGAATAATTGGGATCCCAGAAGAAGAAGAAAGAGAGAGAGGGGCAGAAGGTATAATGGAGCAAATTATAGCAGAAAACTTCCCTAATTTGGGGAAGGAAACAGGCATCAAAATCCAGGAAACACAGAGAACCCCTCTCAAAGTCAATAAAAATAGGTCAACACCCCGACATCTAATAGTAAAACTTACGAGTCTCATAGACAAAGAGAAAATCCTGAAAGCAGCTCGGGACAAGAGATATGTAACCTACAATGGTAGAAACATTAGATTGGCAACAGACCTATCCACAGAGACCTGGCAGGCCAGAAAGGACTGGCAGGATATATTCAGAGCACTAAATGAGAAAAATATGCAGCCAAGAATACTATATCCAGCTAGGCTGTCATTGAAAATTGAAGGAGAGATAAAAAGCTTCCAGGACAAACAAAAACTAAAGGAATTTGCAAACACAAAACCAGCCCTACAGGAAATCTTGAAAGGGGTCCTCTAAGCAAAGAGAGAGCCTAAAAGCAACATAGACCAGAAAGGAACACAGACAATATACAGTAACAGTCACCTTACAGGCAATACAATGGCACTAAATTCCTATCTTTCAATAGTTACCCTGAATGTAAATGGGCTCAATGCCCCAATCAAAAGACACAGGCTATCAGATTGGATTAAAAAACAAGACCCATCGATATGCTGTCTGCAAGAGACTCATTTTAGACCCAAAGACACCCCCAGATTGAAAGTGAGGGGGTGGAAAACCATTTACCATGCTAATGGACACCAAAAGAAAGCTGGGGTGGCAATCCTTATATCAGACAACTTAGATTTTATTTTTTTTTTAAGATTTTTAAAATTTATTTATTAGAGAGAGAAAGAGTGAGAGAGAGAGAGCGCAAGAGGGGGTAGAGTTAGAGGGAGAAGCAGACTCCCCGCCGAGCAGGAAGCCCGATGTGGGACTTGATCCCGGGACTCCGGGATCATGACCTGAGCTGCAGGCAGTCGCTTAACCAACTAAGCCACCCAGGCGCCCAGACAACTTAGATTTTAAACCAAAGACTGTAATAAGAGATGAGGAAGGACACTATATCCTACTTAAAGGGTCTATCCAACAAGAAGATCTAACAATTGTAAATATCTATGCCCCTAACATGGGAGCAGCCAATTATATAAGGCAATTAATAACAAAAGCAAAGAAACATATCTACAACAATACAATAATAGTGGGGGACTTTAACACCCCCCCTCACTGAAATGGACAGATTGTCTAAGCAAAAGATCAACAAGGAAATAAAGACTTTAAATGACACACTGGACCAAATGGACTCCACAGACATATTCAGAACATTCCATCCCAAAGCAATGGAACACACATTCTTCTCTAGTGCCCATGGAACATTCTCCAGAATAGATCACATCCTAGGTCATAAATCAGGTCTCAACCGGTACCAAAAGATTGGGATCATTCCCTGCCTATTTTCAGATCACAATGCTTTGAAACTAGAACTCAATCACAAGAGGAAAGTCGGAAAGAACTCAAATACATGGAGGCTAAAGAGCATCCTACTGAAGAATGAATGGGTCAACCAGGAAATTAAAGAAGAATTTTAAAAATTCATGGAAACCAATGAAAATGAAAACATAACTATTCAAAATCTTTGGGATGCAGCAAAGGCAGTCCTAAGAGGAAAGTATATAGCAATACAAGCCTTTCTCAAGAAACAAGAAAGGTCTCAAGTACACAACCTAACCCTACACCTAAATGAGCTGGAGAAAGAACAGCAAATAAAGCCTAAACCCTGCAGGAGAAGAGAAATAATAAAGATCAGAGCAGAAATCAATGAAATAGAAACTAAAAGAACAGTAGAACAGATCAGCGAAACTAGGAGCTGGTTCTTTGAAAGAATTAATAAGATTGGGTGCCTGAGTGGCTCAGTTGGTTAAGCGACTGCCTTCGGCTCAGGTCATGATCCTGGAGTCCTGGGATCGAGCCCCGCATTGGGCTCCCTGCTCGGCAGGGAGTCTGCTTTTCCCTCTGACCCTCTTCCCTCTCATGCTCTCTGTCTCTCATTCTCTCTGTCTCAAATAAATAAATGAAAAATCTTAAAAAAAAAAAAAAAGAATTAACAAGATTGATAAACCCCTGGCCAGACTTATCAAAAAGAAAAGAGAAATGCGGGGCGCCTGGGTGGCTCAGTCGTTAAGTGCCTGCCTTCGGCTCAGGTCATCATCCCAGGGTCCTGGGATCGAGCCCCGCATCGGGCTCCCAGCTCTGCGGGAAGCCTGCTTCGCCCTCTCCCACTCCCCCTGCTTGTGTTCCCTCTCTTGCTGTGTCTCTCTCTGTCAAATAAATAAAATCTTAAAAAAAAAAAAGAGAGAGAAATGACCCAAATCAACAAAATCATGAATGAAAGAGGAGAGATCACAACCAACACCAAAGAAATACAAACAATTATAAGAACATATGAGCAACTCTATGCTAGCAAATTAGATAACCTGGAAGAAATGGATGCATTCCTAGAGATGTATCAACTACCAAAACTGAACCAGGACGAAATAGAAAACCTGAACAGACCTATAACCACTAAGGAAATTGAAGCAGTCATCAAATATCTCCCAAAAAACAAAAGCCCAGGGCCAGATGGCTTCCTAGGGGAATTCTACCAAACATTTAAAGAAGAATTAATACCTATTCTTCTGAAACTGTTCCAAAAAATAGAAATGGAAGGAAAACTTCCAAACTAATTTTATGAGGCCAGCATTACCTTGATCCCAAAACCGGACAAAGATCCCATCAAAAAGGAGAATTACAGACCAATATCCCTGACGAACATGGATGCAAAAATTCTCACCAAAATACTAGCCAATAGGATCCAACAGTACATTAAAAGGATTATTCACCATGACCAAGTGGGATTTATCCCTGGGCTGCAAGGTTGGTTCAACATCCACAAATCAATCAACGTGATACAATACATTAACAAAAGAAAGAACAAGAATCATATGATCCTCTCAATAGATGCAGAAAAAGCATTTGACAAAGTACAGCATCCTTTCTTGATCAAAACTCTTCAGAGTATAGGCATAGAGGGTACATACCTCAATATCATAAAAGCCATCTATGAAAAACCTACAGCGAATATCATTCTCAATGGGGAAAAACTGAGAGCTTTCCCCCTAAGGTCAGGAACGCGGCAGGGATGTCCACTATCACCACTGCTATTCAACATAGTATTGGAAGTCCTAGCCACAGCAATCAGACAACAAAAAGAAATAAAAGGCATCCAAATCGGCAAAGAAGAAGTCAAACTCTCACTCTTTGCAGATGATATGATACTTTATGTGGAAAACCCCAAAGACTCCACCCCCAAACTGCTAGAACTCATAGAGGAATTCAGTAAAGTGGCAGGATATAAAATCAATGCACAGAAGTCAGTGGCATTCCTATACACCAACAACAAGACAGAAGAAAGAGAAATTAAGGAGTCGATCCCATTTACAATTGCACCCAAAACCATAAGATACCAAGGCATAAATCTAACCAAAGAGGCAAAGGATCTGTACTCAGAAAACTATAAAATACTCATGAAAGAAATTGAGGAAGACACAAAGAAATGGAAAAATGTTCCATGCTCAGGGATTGGAAGAACAAATATTGTGAAGATATCAATGCTACCTAGAGCAATCTACACATTCAATGCAATCCCCATCAAAATACCATCCACTTTTTTCAAAGAAATGGAACAAATAATCCTAAAATTTGTATGGAACCAGAAAAGACCCCGCATAGCCAGAGGAATGTTGAAAAAGAAAAGCAAAGCTGGCGGCATCACAATTCCGGACTTCCAGCTCTATTACAAAGCTGTCATCATCAAGACAGTATGGTACTGGCACAAAAACAGGCACATAGATCAATGGAACAGAATAGAGAGCCCAGAAATGGACCCTCAACTCTATGGTCAACTAATCTTTGACAAAGCAGAAAAGAATGTCCAATGGAAAAAAGACAGTCTCTTCAACAAATGGTGTTGAGAAAATTGGATAGCCACATGCAGAAGAATGAAACTGGACCATTTCCTTACACCACACACAAAAATAGACTCCAAATGGTTGAAAGACCTCAATGTGAGACAGGAGTCCATCAACATCCTAAAGGAGAACACAGGCAGCAACCTCTTTGACCTCAGCCGCAGCAACTTCTTCCTAGAAACATCACCAAAGGCAAGGGAAGCAAGGGCAAAAATGAACTATTGGGACTTCATCAAGATAAAAAGCTTTTGCAAAGCAAAGGAAACAGTCAACAAAACCAAAAGACAACCAACAGAATGGGAGAAGATATTTGCAAATGACATATCAGATAAAGGACTGGTATCCAAAATCTATAAAGAACTCATCAAACTGAACACCCAAAGAACAAAGAATCCAATCAAGAAATGGGCAGAAGACATGAACAGACATTTTTCCAAAGAAGACATCCAAATGGCCAACAGACACATGAAAAAGTACTCAATATCGCTCAGCATCAGGGAAATCCAAATCAAAACCTCAATGAGATACCACCTCACACCAGTCAGAATGGCTAAAATTAACAAGTCAGGAAACGACAGATGTTGGCGGGGATGTGAAGAAAGGGGAACCCTCCTACACTGTTGGTGGGAATGCAAGCTGGTGCAGCCACTCTGGAAAACAGTATGGAGATTCCTCAAAAAGTTGAAAATAGAGCTACCATATGATCCAGCAATTGCACTACTGGGTATTTACCCCGAAGATACAAAAGTAGGGATCCGAAAGGGTACATGCACCCCGATGTTTATAGCAGCAATGTCCACAATAGCCAAACTGTGGAAAGAGCCAAGATGTCCATCGACAGATGAATGGATAAAGAAGAGGTGGTATATATATACAATGGAATATTATGCAGCCATCAAAAGGAATGAGATCTTGCCATTTGCAACGACGTGGATAGAACTGGAGGGTATTATGTTGAGCGAAATAAGTCAAACAGAGAAAGACATGTATCATATGACCTCACTGATACGAGGAATTCTTAATCGCAGGAAACAAACTGAGGGTTGCTGGAGTGGGGGGTGGGTGGGAGGCATGGGGTGACTGGGTGATAGACACTGGGGATGGTATGTGCTCTGTTACGCGCTGTGAATTGTGCAAGACTGTTGAATCTCAGATCTGTACCTCTGAAACAAATAATGCAATATATGTTAAGAAAAAAAAAAGAAGAAGAAGAAGGTTGCAGGAGGGGAAGAATGAAGGGGGGGAAATCGGAGGGATAGACGAACCATGAGAGACGATGGACTCTGAAAAACAAACTGAGGGTTCTATAGGGGAGGGGGGTGGGAGGATGGGTTAGCCTGGTGATGGGTATTGAGGAGGGCACGTTCTGCATGGAGCACTGGGTGTTATGCACAAACAATGAATCATGGAACACTACATCTAAAACTAATGATGTAATGTATGGGGATAATATAAGATTTAAAAAAATTAAAAAAAAAAAGAAAACGCCTAATGATAAATGGTTAGGAAACCTTCCAAAGTCATACATCATCAGTGAGGCAATAGGACTCAAATCCAAATGTCCCAAATGCTATGCAGTAAACACAGATTAAATTTCTCAAAAACACTGACCAGGAAATATTTTAAATATATTAGAAATGGGGGCGCCTGGGTGGCTCAGTTGGTTGAGCGTCTGCCTTCGGCTCGGGTCCTGATCCCGGGGTCCTGGGATCGAGTCCCACATCGGGCTCCCTGCTCAGCAGGGAACCTGCTTCTGCCTCTCTCTCTCTGCCTCCTTCTCCCTCTGCCTCTTGTGCGCATGCTCTCTTTGTCAAATAAATAAACAAAATCTTTAATAAATAAATAAATATATAAATATATTTTTAAAAAAGAATTGTTTGCAAGGTTTTGTGTGTGTACCATTTATTAGACTAGTGAGACAAAGATCCATGAGTTGTTATTGTGAGCTGGCTATAGTTTCCACTGCTTGACATGTGTTAAGTCTTTCATTCATAACATTCCAAATATTAGCCTCATTTAACAATGAAGAAATAGAGGCAGAGAGGCTCATTTACCTGTATAAGGTCACACAACTGTTAGATGGTCACACCGGTATCTAAACCTCAGCAGTCTGAGTTCACATTTGTATTCTTAGGCACAATACCCAAGCCCAGATGGTTTCACTGGAGAATTCTACCGAATATTTAAAGAATAATCAGAACTAATTCTTCACAATCTCTTCCTGAAAATAGAAGAGGCCAATATAATCCCAATACCAAAATTAGAAAAAAAAATATGGAGGATAAGATAAAACAAAAATTAAGAAAAAAAAAAACTAGACTAAAATGAAACATTTGAAGCAATCACAGAATTTGATTATTTTGTTAGGTTTGATAATGGCTTTGTGGTTTTATAAAATATAGCTAATATTAAAGAGATGCCTATTGAAATAGATAGGTGTGAACTAATATATCAGGGATTTGTTTTAAATTATCTCAGCATTTAAGTCAAAAGTAAAAGGGGAAAGATTAAGCAAATGTGGTAAAATCCTGGTAACTTGAATTTGAGAGATGAGTATGTGGGGAACCATTATATTTTCTCTTTTTGAGATTTTTCATAATTAAGAATTAAAATCTTGAATTTTGACAACCTGTGGAAATCCTGCTACTTGAGTGAATGCGGGCAATGGTTTTAACCTTCTCAAGCCTATTTTCTTATGTTACAATAAGGATTTACCATCACTTGCTTCACTGAGGCTCCAATACACAAGAATGGTGTCCCTGCAGTAGTCCCCGCCCCACCAACCCCCCATGGATGTTAAGCTTTCTTCATTGGACAGACTTATCCATCTCTGAGACTAGGCAAGGTATATAATGAAGAAAAGACATCTCACTTCCCTGGAATTCTCTGAATGTCTTCTTTTGGAGCAAGAGAAGGCAAATGACAGAAAAGAATCCATAAAACCAGGTCTGCCTGACCCTCCTGACTACTCAGTCTGGGAATAACTTGGTAGGAAGTGTAACATTTAATCAGCTATGACAACTGGCTCCGACCTACCTGAAACATACACCCTTTTCCTTGAAGATATCTTCACCTTTCTTCTTACCTACAAAGACTGCCCCGACCTGAGACCCTTGTCATTCTCACCTCCCTTCTTGTGCTTCTGAATCAAATCCTCCACATTCTTTTTCTTTTCTAAGTCTCCCAAGTGCAGCCACACTACCTAGCCCTGATTACCAAGGACAGGAAGTTCCAGAATTACTGATGTGGAAAGAAATCTGAGGAAGGATTTTTATTGGCAGAGTTGTCTGGTTTGATCTTCAAAAGCAAGACTTGTTCATGTCTGCCTGGGACCTGTTGCTCAAAGGGCTCCCAAAACTCATTCTCTGCAGCAAAGGTCCTATCCTCTGAAGCCTCATTGTTTCTATAAACATTCACTGCACAGTCATTACACAATAAAACATGATGTCTGCCTTGGAGTTCCTCAGTCCACTGAGCTTTCAGGCTAGAGAATAAACAGCATTAGCCACATCTAATTTGCTTTTAAGGCCATCTTCTAAATTCTTAACGAGTTGCTGTATTTATCAAATCCAGGACTGCTTGATTTTTTTTTTTTGATAGATTGCAGTTCTCTGGTGAAATTCTCCATATTTTCATGACCATAATAAAAGTTATTTTAAAATCCATGTTTGATAACTCCAATTTTTGGATCACTATGGGTTAGTTTTGATCATCTTTTTGTTTTGGGGTCATTTAACCTTTATTTTTCCTGAAAAGAATTTAGGTTTTAATGCCAGACACTGCTTATCAATATATGTGGAGGCTGTCTGGTATCTTTATCCACAGAGGATTTCTTTTCTTCTGGTAAGCAAGACAAATACCAGGAGGCCATTTTTTATCTCATCAAGATTGTATATCCTAGGGAAACAGTCTTGTGTACTTTTGGAAAACTGCCCCAGTATACACCAAAATCTAAAAGTGATTATTCTTGGATACAACACTGGTTCTAGAAATTTCTTCACAAGAACATGAAGATGGATGTCACTGTTCTAGATTTTCATTGAACTGCTCTAAAGATACAAACTGAACGTTCGTCAGTAGGAAACTGGTTAAAATGTGATATGTCTGCATTACTGGAATACCACACAATTAAAATGTTATAGACCAATATTGATAGAAAATGCTTCCAACATATTGAGTGAAGAAAATCAAGTTACAACATAGTATGTATATTATCCTAGTTTTGTAAAACTGAATAGATCTGTATCCATAGGCACAGATACCCTAAAAATGTCCAGTATTGTTTATGTGTGTCAGCACCCTTACATTAGTGCCTTTTCTGAATTATTTTATCTAAAAATTTCAGGCATTATTTTTTAGAAAAAAAAAATCTAGTTTTACACAGGAGAAAAGAAAAAGTTTCTCCAGAACACAGATGCATGATAAAAATGGCAAATGGTAACTCACAGTAACCCTATAAATATTTGCATTTAGATATGGTATATTTAGGAAAATGCCAAACCTCTAGGTTGACTAACAGGGACAAGAAGTTCAGAGGACAACTGCTTTAGAAGTATATAGAAAAGGGGGGTGTGTGCTAGAAGAGTTAATGGAGTGTCAGTTCTTTAAATAAATTTCCTAAGAGTGGGTTGGAAAAAAACGAATGTGAGAACCAACTCAACCAGAAGGGCAGAGGTGAGGAAATCACAAAAGAATTGATCCAGAGCCATTTCAACTGGGCCTGTGTCCTGTCCTACCCATATTCTTCTTAATTATGCACACCAATAAATTCTCCTTTTGTCTCAGCTAGTTTGAGCTGAGTTTTCTATTTCTTACAACTAAAAACATTCTGCTATAAAGAGCCAGGAGATCCAGTAGCCCACGCGAGGATCTGGTAATGACAAAGCACAGGGTTTGTTTTGTTTTGGCTTTTGTTTTTTAAAGATTTTATTTATTTATTTGTCAGAGAGACATAGAGAGAGTGAGCACAAGCAGGGAGAGCAGCAGGCAGAGGGAGAAGCAGGCTCCCCATGGAGCAGGGAGTCTGAAGTGAGACTCGATCCCAGGACTCTGGGATCATGACCTGAGCTGCTGAACCGACTAGGCCACCCAGGCGTCCCAACAAAGCACAGTGTTACGGGCACTGGATTTCTGTTGGTAACATGGAACTTGAATATCCAGTGTCCTGGAAGGTAAGGTCCAGAAAAAAAAAAAAAATTGTGGGAAACTTCTCTCTCTCTCTCTCCAATAAATATACACCAAACTGTTCAACCAAGCAAACTTGAAAGCTACTGAAGCAGCTAGGAAGTGTGGGGTGCTATCCAAAATGCTCTGTGCCTTAATAGCTTAGTTCAATGTCCAAAATGCATGCTAAAATGTGTTCCCCTTTTCCACACCCCTTTCTCATGATCTTTTATGGAATTAAAAACAAGTTCCTCTTTTTTTCATTCTGTCTGTTCCTGTCACAAAAGACCCAAAAGAGATAGTGAGGTGTATGCTATACAAACTGATGATGTACAGGGAAAGTCTTAAATGGTAAGATGAAAAGCCAAGCTTATTACGGCTGGAAAAGTAAAGATGTGCAGACAGGAGTCAACTGAAAAAAAAATCTTATGCTCAAATTGCAAGTCGCATGATTTTATGTATTTTTATGAAGTTGTCACTTCCTTCAGTTGTTTTAAAACTTCTAACAAGAATCCTTTTCCTGGGCGCCTGGGTGACTTAGTATGTTAAGCATCTGCCTTCAGCTCAGGTCATGATCCTGGGGTCCTGGGATCGGGCTCTGTGTTGGGCTCCCTGTTTATCCGGGAGTCTGCTTCTCCCTCTGTCCCTCCCCCTGCTGCTCATGCTCTCTCAAATAAATTAATAATAATAATAGTAATAAAGAATCCTTTTCTTGGTACAACTGATTATGACTAACTGGGTCAATTTTTAAGTATTTGTCTTATTTATAGTAGGTTTTCTTCTCCACCAAGTTAGACATTTATACTGTTTGTTAAGCACTGGTTTGAGGTCATGGTCATTCAGCAGTAAGCAAACTTCCTGCCCCCATGGAGCTTCTCTTCTAGTGGACATGGATTTGTCATGTCCATCAGTAAACTTTTGCTAATGTCCTGACCTTACTTATCCTTTTTAAGCCCTCTCTCCTGTGTTGATTAGATTGAAAGTGAAGGTTCTGACTGAAACTTACTGCACCATTCTCACAGCTTCTGTGTCTTGAGGACTGTGAAATTTTGAGCTCTGCTGGAAACACTGGCTACACTCACACAACAAATAAGTTTCCTCCAGCGGAATTCAGAGGACTATAAAAAAATTCAGCTCACTCCTGAATTATTAAAACACAGTATTTTATGAATAGTCTCTGCTGCGTGGATTTTCTGATGAAAATGAGAAGTCTACATTCTGAAAAACACTTTTATCACACTCATCGTGTGTATTGGATTTATCACCACTATGGACTCTCTGATGAACTTGCAGACGTGAACTTTTACTAAAGCCCTTACCACAGTGAAAACATTTGTAGGGTTTATCTCCCGTATGGACTCTCCAATGGGCTTGAAGATGTGAGGTCTGATTGAAGCTCTTACCACACATGCCACATTTATAGGGTTTCTCTCCTGTGTGGATCCTCTGATGAACATGAAGATATGAGTTCCAGATGAAGGCTTTCCCACATTCTTCACATTTGTAGGGTTTCTCCCCAGTATGGACTCTCTGATGGGCTTGAAGATGGGAGCTCCAACTGAAACCCTTCCCACACATATCACACTTGTAGGGTTTCTCTCCAGTGTGGACTCTCTGGTGGTCTTGAAGATGTGAACTCTGACAAAAGCCCTTACCACATGTCTCACACGTGTATGGCTTCTCTCCTGTGTGGACTCTCTGATGGACCTGAAGATGTGAAATCTGAGTGAAGTACTTACCACATGTGTCACACTTGTATGGTTTTTCTCCTGTGTGGACTCGCTGATGGGCCTGAAGATGGGAATTCCGGCTGAAGTTCTTATCACACACATCACATTTATATGGCTTCTCTCCAGTGTGGATTCTCTGATGGGCTTGAAGATTTGAGGCCTTACTGAAGTCCTTCCCACATACCTCACATTTATATGGTTTCTCTCCAATGTGAACTCTCTGATGAGGACCAGGATTCTGATTAACTAGCCTGTCACATGCCTCCCATTTGTAGGTTTTATCTCTAGGGTGGGCTCTCTGATGGGCTTGAAGTTGTGATGTGTGATTGAAGCCTTTATCACACATCTCACATTTAGAGGATTTCTCTCCAGTGTCGTCTATACAGTGAACGTTGAGATCTAGGCTATGACTGGAGCTCTTCCCATACATGCCACACCTATACAGATCCCCTCCTAGGTGGAGGGGCTCATGGGTGGGAAGACAGGAGTTCTGACTGAAGCTCTTAGCACATACCTGACATTTGTAGGGCTTTTCTCCTTTGTTGACTCCCTGATGATTTTGCAGGTCTGAGCCCTGACTGAAGACCCCATCACACTTACCATTCCTACCACATTTCTCCCCTGCATGAATACTCTGGCAAATGCAAAACACTGAGCTCTCACCGATGTCCTCCCCATGCTCACTGTATACGTGGTGCTTCTCTCTTGAGTGGGTTATACTATGCTGGCATGATTTCCTCATGAAGTCTTTTCCACAGTTATTGTGGCTATAAGCCTTCTTGCTTTTGTGTACTTCCTGATCATCACAATGATGTGAGATCCTTGTCATAACACAATGGTCACACTTACACGGTTTATTTTTTACGTCAACTTGCTGACACCTACTCTGATAGTTGTGTGACTCTCTCAGATAGATTTTCTTCCAGAAATCCCCAGTGGTCTTAATTGGAAGCTCTTGACTTCTGATATTATTGGAACTCTCCCCTTGAAGCTTTATTACATAGTTTTCATCTTCAGAAACCTGAGGAGATTCTCTTGCCCATATCTGACAGGAGGAATCACCTAGTTTTGGCAACTTGGACTTCTTGCTTTGCATATTTATCATTGAGTCTTGATTTCTGGCTAATTTACTTGTGAATTGTTCCCATATCTGCCAGCATATAACATCTTCATGTAAAAGGTATCTTAATCCTACTTTTTGAAAAGTCTCTATCTCGTTTTGATTCCTGAGGCCTGGAAGGATAAAGAGGATTCAGAGTTGAAAATGTGGACAAGTGAAAGTTTGTTCAGAGACAGAAATATTTCACAGGTCAATCACACTACGAGACCTTTTCAACCAGTGAAGACTTCAGCTTGACCTTACCACTGTTTTTTTCATGCCTATGGAAATGAAGAGGTAATGAGTAGACTCCTGCCCACTAAGGGCCAACGAGACTCATTTCCAACTATACCAAGACTAATGTTTACTGAGGTCAAATTAGAAATACAAGGCTACAGAGCAACAAAAAGATGTCCCAGAAAGATTATACAGAGGAGAAACTTTACTTCCTTGTTCATAAAAATAATCACTTAAATAATTCTTGCCTTTTCTGCAGCAGGGGTATAAAAGCTACAAAATCCTATGTATTTGTAAGCCTTAAAATCATGGTTACATTACACTACCTGCATATTTGTATAAGACAAGCCAAAAATGGCTAGAAAAGGCTGAATCTGTCTTTTAGTGTTTACAGGTGGATTATCATGTGATGCCAAGAGTTTCCACAGGAAAAAAAAAAGAAAGGACATTCTTGAAAAGTGAAAAGAATGTATTTGCAAAAGGAAGTATTTCCTGTCTTGATAATGAATCCATGAGATGGTACCTTTATATTCTTAATCTAGCCAGAAAACACACATTAAACAAGCTAGATTTGAGAGGATTCCCCCTTATTTCAATGAAGTCCTAATATATAATAGTCAACTGATGAACATTGTAACTAGAAAAAAACCTAGAAAATGCAATCCCATGGTGGACACATCCTATGGGAGTAAAAACCCTATGACCATTGTGGCCACTTAATTTGGCCTGTATTTTCTGGTAAACCTGGACGGTTAATTTCATCTTTTAGGTTTTGTGGATTCATATCTGTACAAAAGGTGCTGCGGTGGTCAGCACACAAGATGGTCTCCAGCGGTCCCCCTCCTGGTATCCATGCCCCTATAGAGATCCCCTCCCACAATGTACCAGGATCAGTCTATGAAACCAACAGAATATGGCAGAAGTGATGCTATGTCATTTCCAAGGTTAGATCATAGAAGACATGGTGGCTTCTGCCTTCCACTCTCCACAGCTCTTGGGGAAACCAGGTGCCATGTTCTAAGGACACTCAGGCAGCCCCAGGGAGAGGCCCACTTGGCAAGGAACTGAGACCCCCAAATAGCCAGCAAGGAACTGAGGTATTTTGCCAACAGTGTGAATGAGCCCATCTTGGAAGCAGACCCTTCGGCCCCATCAAGCCCTCAGAGGACTGCAGCTCTGGCGGTGCTCCTTGACAGCAACTTCATGAGATCCTGAGCCTGAACCACCCAGAAACTTGCCCCAAGATTCCTGGGCTCACATTAACTGTAAATAAATGTTTTGTGGTTTTAAGCCAATAAGTTTAAGAGTAATTTGTTATATAGCAATAGATAGTTAATACAAGTGCCATAGAACTTCTAATTAGGGTAGACATTAACAATGTTCTGAAATAATCCTTTAATCATGCTAGCTTATTCTGCTCACGTGAACTGTCTCCAGGAGGAGCGAAGACAGTAGGATTCACTTAGCACCATTCTCTGTGAGCTTCTGTTTGTAAAGATCATTAAGGGAGAAGAAACCCTTTAGTTTGTGCTTCTGTGCAGTGAAAACAGACCTCAAGAATATTCTTCATAGATGGAGTAGGGCACCTAGATGGATAGACAAAATGCAAAATCCGGGGTATTCTGATGTTTGCCACAAGAACTTTTAGTAAGGGACATGGGGATAGAATATGCTGTAAGATTTGCTCAGCATTCTGAGTAATATGGGTTACAGAGTAGTATCCATTTGTCAAAACTCATCAAATTGCATTCTTAAGATACGTAAATTTAAATTGTACCTCAGTAAAAAGAACTGTAAGACAAATAAGTCATTTTACACCCTGAAAATTCATGGGGCTGTATGCTTATAATGTGTGCAGTTTTCTGTATCTAAGATATATTTCAATAAAAAATCAGCCCAAAATTAAAAAATAAAAGTACAGATTTGTACATGGAAGCAAAGCAACTGGGAAGCTACCTATTAAGAAGCAAAGAGACAATTGTAATAATTGGGATCCTACCTCCCAAGGTTAGGTTTATACATAAAAACAAGGGAGTGAGTCAGATGGAACCAGCATCCAACATGCCTGACTGACTGCATTAAACCTTCATGCAGCAGAAGGATACACGAAAAGAAATAATCGAAGGACCAGGAAGGCCTTCCCCTCACTACTCACATCAGATTAGCAGATAGGTTTTTCTGGTTTTTTGTTTGTTTGATTTGGTTTTGGCTTTTGGTGCTTATCTCCAGTAGGAATGACTATGATTATGGTTATTTTAGGCTGGGTTTACCTGAGGGATACGCAAATTAAAGATAAATGAAGGAAGGAGGGAGCAAAGAAAAGGGGACAATGAAGGGAAGGAAGGGAGGAGAGAGGCAAGGCCAGAGCAGGGAGGACGTAACTCTGTAAAGGGAGGAGGCAGCGCTCACCAAGGGCGAAGCAGAGACCATAGGTTAGGACAAGCCCAGAGGAGTCCTTCTCACTACTGTTCAAATGGCCGCCATGAGGACTGCGGGTCGTACCAAGACAGGGGTCATGGAAGGCTGAACAAATGGAATGACATGGGCTGACCTCATGTGTGTGCAGAACAGACCGCCCCATAGGAGTAGGGAGGCAGTGGGAAAGCTGCTGCGATGAAGCAGGGTGATGAATGGTAGGGGCTCGGGCAGGCTGGCCATCAGGGAGGTGGTGAGCACTCAGAGCTGCACGCCTCTCACCTGAACGCCCATCCCCTGGGGTTTGTGTCTCCATCATCCAAAGCTTCTCTTCTCTCCCCAACGGTAATGTCGTATCTAATCTGAAGGGTTCATATCCTATGAAAAAGAAATGGCATGTGTGCAACGTGAATAAATTGAAGGCAAAGATTGTAATTCCAGAATTACAATCTTTACGCTCTTTAAGTAGTATTTTCCCAAATTCTGACCGTGGCCTGCTGTAATAAAGACCTTTTATGTTGTGATCCAGTACACAAGCACATAGATGTGTTGACCTCATCCTAACCATTACCTACTTCTGTCACATTTCCTTTCCCGCTTTTGCTCACAATCTCTGTTGCACAGTATGCAGTTCCCGACAAGGAGCTACACTATTTCTGACCTATCTCATTCAACACAATAATGATGTAACTCACCAACTGATTTTAAACCTCACAAGATGTCCGACTGGAATCTGACAAAAAACAGACAAGGTACAGACAGGGTGTCCTACAGGAATGAGGAAACTGAGACCCCTCCCCCAAGTTTGGGGAAGCATTGTAAGAGTCCCCAAGTCTTACACATTTGAAACCAAGACATTCCAGGGGGCTGACGTTGAGTCAGAGAGGGCCCCTGTGCTCACCCACAGAGAGTAGGTTCCTGAAATTCTCCAGCATCACGTCCCGGTACAGCTTCCTCTGAGTAGAATCCAGCAGCCTCAGCTCCTCTCTGGTGAAGACCACAGCCACGTCCTTGAATGTCACCATCTCCTACAATAAGCACAGGCAACCGCAATCTCATAACCAATGGCCAGTAGGGACAAGGCAGCCCTAAGAAGGTGGAGAGGATAGGTGAGAAGCTGTTCTGGATTCTGAGGGCCTTGGATCTACCTAAGTAGTTTCCTCCTCTTCTCCATCCCATGTGTCATTTCCACAGATTTAGCCACAGTCACATCAACAATACAGTAAAAAAATTAAAAACTAATTTAAAATTAAAAATTTCCAATTAAAGTTAAATTTTAAAATTTAATTGAAATTTGAAAACTGAGGGTTGCAGAAGGGAGGGGGTGGGGGATGGGGCAACCGGGTGATGGGCATTAAGGAGGGCACGTGTTGTGATGAGCACTGGGTGTTACATGCAACTAATGAATCGTCGAACATTACATCAAAAACTAATGATGTACTATATGTTGGCTAACTGAACATAATTAAAAAAAAGAAAACAGGGGCGCCTGGGTGGCTCAGTTGGTTAAGCGACTGCCTTCGGCTCAGGTCATGATCCTGGAGTCCCGGGATCGAGTCCCGCATCGGGCTCCCTGCTAGGCGGGGAGTCTGCTTCTCCCTCTGACCCTCCTCCCTCTCATGCTCTCTGTCTCTCATTCTCTCTGTCTCAAATAAATAAATAAAATCTTTAAAAAAAAAAATATTCAAAAAAAAAAAGAAAAAGAAAACAACCAATGACAAATAATTCCTGTACATTTAACATGGTGTCATTTGTGAGTATTCCTATAGTCAGTGCCCTAGAACAGTAACTCTGGAATCGTGGGGTATATACATTTTATAATTTGATTGATACGACCAAATCGTCCCAGAGATGTTAGGTCAGTTTAGTCCCCAAAGAGTCAAATAATTTTTGTCTTTCCTTTCTGATTCACACAACCACTAAGTCAAGGGACTGTCACTTTGCTACAATCTGACAAACCAACAGGTCACCCTTCCCGGGGAGCTATGCAAAGGACCCTCTGCACTCTGAAGGCACATGCCAACTCTGCATGACAGCATTCAAAGTGTCAAAGTGTTCAGTTTTTCATGCTATAATACCTGTTAAAATCCCCAAGCTCTGGCCCTCACAAGCTCTAAGATCTTCAACAGACAAATCCTTAATCATTTTCCTCATCTGTGTAATGGCATTCATCTTGCAAGATTCCTAGTTATGTAAATGAATGTACATGATATTTTTATAACTGTACTGTCCAATTCAGTAGCCATGTGACTCACATGGGACTATGTAAGTGTAAATTTTAAATTACATAAAATTAAAAATTCACTCCCTCGGTTGCACTGGCCACATTTCAGGTGCTGGAGCATACTGGACAGTAAAATATAGACTACCTCCATCATCAAAGAAGTTCCGCTGTACACTGCTTAGAACATATACACTTGCCACAGGGTAGGTCCTCAATGGAAACTAAGTTTTACTAATATAATTATAAGTGATATGGTAACTGTATTACTACACTCGCACGTTGATTTAGTCACCCCTGCTTTCTTTTGATTAATGTTGCGTGGTGTATCTTTTTCCATCCTTTTCCTTTTCAACCTGCTGATACCATTATATTTAAAGTGAGGCTTTTTTTTTTTTAATTTGAACATCTAGTTTTATAAAGTGATTCATGAATAAGGTAGCATCCCATCTAGCAAGGAGAAGGGAGCCCCCTGAGGTGAGTTCCTTATAGAATGCATATAGCTGGGTCATAGTTATTATTTTTTTATTTAATTTTATTTTTTTTAAAGATTTTATTTTTATTTATTTGTCAGAGAGAAGAGCACAACCAGGGGGAGAGGCGGGGAGAGGGAGAAGCAGGAGCAGGCTCCCCGCCAAGCAAGGAGCCCGATGCAGCACTCGATCCCAGGACCCTGGGATCATGACCTGAGCTGAAGGCAGATGCTCGACTGACTGAGCCACCCAGGCACCCCAAGCCATATTTTTTAAAAGATTTATTTATTTATTATTTTAGAGAGAGAGATGGGGGAGGGGCAGAGGGAGAGGGAGAGAGAGAATCTCAAACAGACTCCATGCTGAGTGCAGAGCCTGATACAGGGCTCGATATCACAACCCTGAGATCATGACCTGAGCCAAAATCAAGAGTCAGATACTTAACTGACTGAGCCACCCAGGTGCCCTGGGTCATATTTGTTTTTAATTTTTATATTTCCAGTATAACTGGCAACAAATACATTAGTTTCCTTAATTTGAGAATGTCTTGATTTTCCCTTCATTCTCAAGGGATATCCTTACTGGATACAGACTTCTGAGTTGACAGTTCTTTTCATTTGGCACTTTAAAAATAGTGTGCCATTTTCTTCTGGCCACCATGGTTTCTGATGAGAAATCCACTGTCTTTGAGTGTTTTTTCCCTTATAGCTAAGGTATCATGTCTCTCTGACTGCCTTCACAATTTTTTTTCTTTTTTGTTAGTTTTCAGAAGTTTAACTAGAACATGTGTTGGTGTACTTCTTTTTTTCTTTTTAGCTATTATTATTGCATTTATTATTGCTACTACTATTATTAATGACAACAGAGTACCGAGAAGGGCGGAAGACCCCAGAATACTTTGTGTGTTTATCTTCCTCATTATCAAAGCTTAAAGAAACATCTAGTTTAAACAAGAAGTTAAATTATTTTTATGAAAAGCAAAACCAAAACAATACTTATTTTCTCCCAAAATTGGGTTTTTAAAGTTAAAAAAGACAGTAGATGTGTTGGTGTATTTCTTGCAGTTTACCCTGTTTGGGGTTCACTCAGTTTCTTGAATCTGTAGTTTTAGGTCTTTTGTCAAATTTGGGAAATTTTCAACCATATTTCTTCAAATACTCCTTCAGTCCTACCCTCTTCCTCCTCTCCTCCTGGGACCCCAATGACATGAATGTTATATATTTTGTTATAGTCCCCTGGGCCCCTGAGACTGTTCTTTTTTTTCAGTCTATTTTCTCTCTTTTATTCATATTAAATAATTTCTATTATTCTATTTTCGAGTTCCTTCCTCTGTCCCTTCATTCTGCTATTGAGCCCATCCACTGAATTTTTAAATTTCTTTTACTGTATTTTTCAGTTCTCAAATCTCCATTTGGTTCTACTTTATATCTTCTATTTCTTTGCTAAGATTTTGGGTTTTTTTTTTCCCCCCCAGCATGTCTATAATTGCTTACTAAAATATTTCTATGATAGCTGCTTTAAAATCTTTGTCCAGTGGATGAATCTAGAAGACATTATGCTAAGTGAATAATAAGCCAGTCACAAAAAGGATTGTGAATATGAGGTATCTAGAATAGTCAAATACCTAGAGACAGAAAGTAAAATGGTGGTTTCCAGAGAATGGGATGAGGGGTGGTAATAGGAGTTACTGTTCAATGGGTAGAGAGTTTCAGTTTGAAGATGAAAACCTTCTGGAGTTGTGAGGTGGTAATGGCTGCAGAACACTGTGAATGTACTTAATGTCATTGAGTGGTACACTTAATATATGTTATGTATATTTTACCACAATAAAAAAAGTCCTAGTCAGACAACTAACATTTTATATCACTTATAACTTAGAACTAACATCAGTGAGCATCATCTTACTTTGTCTGTTGATTGTCTTTCATACCAGTTGAGATTTCACTGGTTCTTGTATACCAAATGATTTTCCACTGAAACTTGAACATTTTGAGTATTCTGTAATCAGACTCAGGATTTCATTTAAATCTTCTGTTTCACTAGGCCTCCTCTGACACATCTCTCAAAGGGGAAGGGAAGCAGAGCTTTGTTACTGCCAGCTGGGGGATGTAAGCCCAGATTCTCCACTTGGACTCTGTTGACACCTGGTGCGGTGAGAAGTTCACTACTTCTGGGCTAAGACTTCTGGCCCTTTACTTAGTGGGAAGAATAACATCTCCTCCATCTTTCCAGAAGTGGCAGTCTCCAGAACTGCTTGTTGAGAACAGAGCTTTTATGCAGGAAAACTGTTATAGCAGTGTTCTCTAAAACATTTTTTAAAAATCTGGGTGGCTCGGTTGGTTAAGCATCTGACTCTTGATTTTAGCTTAGGTCATGACCTCAGGATTGTGAGATTGAGCCCTTTGTCGGGCTCCATGCTCAGCAGGGATTCTGCTTGAGATTCTCTCCCTCTCCCTCTACTCCTCCCTGTCCCAGGCTCTCTCTCGCTCAAATAAATAAATCTTAAAAAAAAAAATCTTAAACTACCTAAATGTCTAGTATTAGGGAATTTTTAAAATTTTTTAAAGATTTTATTTATTTACCAGAGAGAGAGCATGAGAGTGCACAGAGGGAGAGGGAGAAGCAGACTCCCGCTGAGCAGGGAGCCTGATGTGGGGCTCGATCCCAGGACCCTGGGATCAAACGCCCAACCAACTGAGCCACCCAGGCACACCGGGAATTTTTTTTTTTAAGGAACAGCAATTCATTGAAATATGATGCAGTCATCAAAAATGCACGTGACAGAAACCTCTGTTTCTGGCTTTAACAGAATAACTGGTACCAAACATGCCCTTCTATCATAAGTAGTAAAATAGAAAAAAATATGAAACAAACTGCTTTCAGACACTGAAAGCAGAATACTTTGATCTCTGAAATGAAGGAAACAAATGGGGTGAGCCCTATGATCACCCTAAATATTTGCCTATCGATAACTTTTGAACTGCAAGTGCTGGAAGGGGGAACCCAAACAGAGCCTTGCTGGACTGAAGAGACAGAAAAATCAGAATGGGGAGACTGGATAGGTGGAAAATGTGGAGCAGAGTTCCAGAATGGGAATTATGCATAAGAAAAGTGCTGGAAATCTGCCCAGGAATCCCTTTGAGTCTAGTGCTAAAAACCAAACTGTGCAAATACAGGAGGAAACTCCACAGGCCAGGCAAAAAGTATCTGAGGAGCGATGGGCTGAATGGTTCCCAGAGCTTAGTAGGACTTAGAGGTGTCTGAATTCCAAACAACGAAAATGGAAAGCCCTCACTGATCATTAGGGACATTTGGCAGCAACAAAAGGGCCACACTTTAGTAGAAGGGCTAAACTATCTCTAGAACAGAGTTTCTCAACAGTTGACATTTTGCACCAGGTAATTCTTCATTGCTGGACGCCATCCTGTGCATTGTAGGATGTTTAACAGCATCCCTGGCCTCTGCCCAGTAGTTGTCAATGGTACCCACTGTCTAGTCCTGACAATCCAAAATGTCCACACACTGCCAAATGTCCCATGGTGGGGCAAAGCTGCTCCTGAGAGCCACTGCTCTGGAATAAAGGTTACTCCACCCCCACCCTAATCAAGCTTAAAAAACAAGGTTCCAAAGAATCTAATTGAACCAAAGGAATATATGACTATCTGACTGTTAAAAGAAAATGCACTTACAAAGTTGATGCTCATTCATAATAAAAACTCTGAGTAAAGTAGGACTAGAAGGGAACTTCCTCAACCTCAATGATGGACATCTACAAAAAGCCCACCAGATGGTGGAAGACTGAATGCTTTCTCCCTAAGATTAAGAACAAGGAAAGGCTATATATAGCGAAATTGTTCTAACAGTTTTAGCCAGTGCAATAAGAAAAGAAAAAGCAGTCTACATGATGGGGACAGGAATGGAAAAAATACAACTCTTTATTTACTGATGTCTGTGTAGAAAATCTTGAAAGGTTAGAAAAACGTTTCTAGATTTAATATGCAAATTTAGAAAAGTCAAGATACAAAAATCAGTTACATTTCTATATTCTAGCAACAAACAAATAGAAATTGAATTTCAAAAACAACAGCATTCAGAATAGCACCCCCAAAACATAAATCATTTAGGGATAAATTTAACAAGATACATGTAAGAAACCCACATGTTGAAACCTATAAAACATGACTGAGGGAAAGAAATAAGACCCAGATAAATGAAAGAAGATACAAATGAAAGAAGATCTAAATGCTCATGGGTCAAAAGGACTTGTATTCAGAATATTAAAAGAACTACTAAAATTCAATACAAATAAACAACTTAAATTTAAAAATAAGCAAAAGCATTGAACAAACCTTTCAAAAAGAAGGATGCAGATGACCAAAAAGCAGAAAAAAGACATTCAACATCTCAGGCATCAGGAAAATACAAATGAAAGCCACAATGATATATCACAACATAACTGTCATTAGGATAACTAAAATTTAAGACTGAAAATATCAAATGTTAGAAAAAGTGTGGAGCCAACTGGAACTCTAACACCTTGGGGAAAGAATATAAAATATGCAATCACAATGGAAAATGATTTGACAATTCCTTAAAAAGTTAAGCATATGACCCAAAGATTATATTCTCCTCCTACTTAGAGAGAGAGAGAGAGAGAAAGCCTGTGTTCATCCAAAAATCTAGCACACAAATGCTTATAGTTTATTTTCAATAGCCAAAAACAAGGAGCAACCCAAATGTCCATCAATGAGTGAATGGATAACCAAATCGTGGAAAACCCACACTATGAAATACTATGCAGCAATAAAAAGGACTATTGGTTTGGGTCCAAAAACATTGTGATGAACAAATGGAGCCAGACACAAAATGAGTACACACTGTATAACTTCATTTACATGATGTGGGGGGACATCATCAAAAAGACATGATTGCCAAATGACCTGTGAGCTGGACCCGTGAGCTGGACCCTGGCACTCAGAGGCTCCTCACCCCCTCCTGTCCTTGGGATGTAGGTTCTGCTTGTCTGTCCTGCTCCCACAGACTCCTCCAAAGATACAGATTTGAGATAATGATGTGATGTTGAAAACACCTGCAGGGTATACTGAGGACAGTTAGGGCCTCTTTATAAACTTCTAAGATTTGGAGGGCAGCTGAGGGGATCCATTTATCTTGTTGCCGCCCAAGACAAGCCTCACAGGTAAGTTCCCTTTGCTTAGTAAAATTGCCACCTACCAACCTGGAGTGGCCTGCCCCTTTCTTCCATCTCTCCCTGCCTCCCGCGTACAGGGCCCATTTCAGATTACAGCTGGGAGGCTCCCGAGAGGGTTGAAGACCAACATACGAAACTCAAGTAATTTAAGATTAATCTAATCTGTAGTGACATAAAGTAAATTGGTCATTGCCTACAGACAGGTGTGTGGGACTGGGATTAATTGGGAAGGGACATGAGGGAACCAGAACTTTTCGTGGTGACAGAAATGGTTTACATCTAGATTGTGGAGGTGGTCATGTGGGTGTGCATATTCATCAAAATTGATCAAATGCTTTATTATATGTAAATCATATGTAAACTGTAACTCAAAAATGATTTTATTTTTATTTATTTGAAACAAAGAGAGAGTATGTGCACAAGCAGAGGTGGGGTGGAGTAGCGGCAGAGGCAGAGGGAGAAGCAGGCTCCCCGCTGAGCAAGGAGCCCAACGTAGGGCTCAATCCCAGGACCCTGCGATCATGACCTGAACCAAAAGCAGACGCTTAACCGACTGAGCCCCCCAGGCGCTCCTAGAAACCCTTTTAAGATGAGCACATAAAAGAATGCTGAATCATAAAAAAACTCAAATAGTAACAGTAAGTGAAAATACAAAATTGGAAACTGTACATATACTGCAATTATAACTTTATAAAGATAGCATGGGGAAAACAGCTGACATACGCAGTGTAGTAATGTGGGTTGTTTTTTTTTTAATTTTCTGAAATCTATAAATTCCTGAGCTATTATTTGTGAAATGAAGATGATGCTAAAATAAAACCAAAGCCAAAACCAAAACAAAAGCTAAGGATAGAAACAAAAAAAGAGAACCAATAAAAAAAGAACTGGCATATAACAAATACCTGTTTTCCTCCTTTATCCTTCCCATAGAAGAGAAAAAAGAGGTGTCTAATCTTTGAGAAAAAGGCATGCAATTTTGACAAAAATCAAAACTCAACTCACCTGAAACTTGGTCATTTTCTCCTGCTGCTTCTGGGAGAGGGCAGAGTCCTGGGAAGGCAGAACTGACAAAGAAAAAAGCCATGAGACGTAGGCCCTGCCCAGATGGCTGCTCTGTGGGAAGTGTAAACAAATCTGTGCCTCAAATCTGTCACCTACAAAAGTGCATAATAGTGCTTCCCTCATGGGACTGTTGTGAGGATCAACATGTGAGTAGAGGGAGAAACTCTTATAGCTGATTCCCCTGCAGCTGCAGAAAAAGTAGGTGATGTAACAAAATTATGATTATATATATATGTATATAAACATATAAATTTATAATCATAAATTTGTCTTTGCAAATGTCTTCTGCCATCATTTCCAGTAAAGGAGTCTTTTATAAGACATCCAGATTTCAGAGCCTGTTCAATTCTTTCCTTCTATCTATTTATCCATCTATTATTTAAGTAAACTCTACCCCCAGTGTGGGGCTTAAACTCATAACCCTGAGATCAGGAGTCACACACTGCACCGACTGAGCCAGCCAGACGCCCCTTACAATTCTTAGTCTTAAGAAATTCACCTTTGGGGCGCCTGGGTGGCTCAGTCGTTAAGCGTTTGCCTATGGCTCAGGTCGTGATCCCAGGGTCCTGGGATCAAGTCCCGAGTCAGGCTCTGCTGGAGATTCTCTCTCTCCCTCTGCTCCTTCTCCTGCTCTCTCTCAAATAAATAAAATCTTTTAAAATACTCAAGTAGGGGGCGCCTGCGTGGCTCAGTCGGTTAAGCATCTACCTTCGGCTCAGGTCATGATCCCGGGGTCCTGGGATCGAGCCCCGCGTCAGGCTCCCTGCTCAGCGGGAAGCCTGCTTCTCCCTCCCCCACTCCCCCTGCCTGTGTCCCCTCTCTCGCTATCTCTCTCTCTGTCAAATAAATAAATAAAATCTTTAAAATAAAAAAAAAAAAGAAATTCACCTTTATCTCTGAAAGCCCATAATTCTGATTGGCTATATTACTTAATAATCTGTTGTCTTGAAATGATGTTTAATTGACATCAGTATCTGGTTTTGTAGGAGGTTTGAATACTTGAGTTTTCCTCACGCAGCTAGAAGAGTCTCAGTGGTAACTGCTCCTCTCCTATGCTCACTGTAGTAAGGAAAAACTAATTAAAATTAGGACTTGTAGATGTTTTCATCTGAAACAAAAACTTGACAGTCTCTTATTTAAATGAACAGTGTTGCTCTGGGGATTACGTGAGCAAGTCTAGCAAAGCTGCCTAAGCAAATCCAGAGACAGAAAGTGAATTAGTGGTTGCAATGGGCTCAGAGAGCAGGGAGTGAGGGGTGATAGCTAAGAGGTGGGGGGTTTTCTTTTGGGGTGATGAAAATGTTCTGGAATTAGACAGTGGTCGTGGTCATACAACCTTGTGAATATACGTTAAAAGGGTAAATGGTATGATATGTGAAATACACCTAAAGTTCAAAAAACAGCAAAAAAAGAAAAAAGCCCTGGCTCAGTGCCTGGCACATTATATAAACTCTCAATAAGTGATGATATGATGATTATTGCTCCCATGTAATGGATGAGGAAGAGGGGGATTCACAAGATTAAGTTACTCAAGGTCCCAGAGCTTATGAGAGATGACAATGGACCTGAATCCAACTTTGACTCCAGAGCTCGTGTTTTTATATGGTCTCCGTGTTTCTAACCACAAACATGAAGAGGACGTAGGAAGGTTGTCCCTTGGGATGAGAGAAAGGGGAGCCCGAGGGCACAGGTCTGCTCAAAGCGATCTGCTGGGAGATACTGGAGCCAGTTAGTCAGGATTCTACCATCGACTCTTCTGACTTCCTAGCTCTTTGTGCCTCTTTCTACATCTCTAAGATAGGATCATAACAGTATCTAGCATCTAGAGTTGTTAGGAGGTTTCCATGAACACAACACACACAAATAAGCGTCCAATATGTGGCATCCACTCATGTTCGTGGCTCTTCCTACTTCAGACAGAAGTACTCGAGTAGAGGGGTGCCTGTGTGGCTCAGTCAGTTAAGCTTCTGCCTTCAGCTCAGGTCATGATCTCAGGGTCCTGGGATCGAGCCCCGCATCGGGCTCCTTCCTCAGCAGGAGGCCCGCTTCCTCCTCTCCCTCTACCCCTCCCTTCCACTTGTGTTCTCTCTCTCTCTCAAATAAATAAATAAAATCTTAAAAAAAAAAAAAAAAAGAAGTACTCGAGTAGAGATGAGAGCAATGGATCCACTTCTCAAAACCTGGACAAAATCTCAATTCATAACACCAATTCCGTTGTGCTGGCCCTCTTTCTGCCTCCCCCTACTGCTCTGCTCAGTGACAGGGTTTTGCAAGGAGACCTGACATTTCACAGTGTTTAGTGAGAGAAAGGAAGTGAGGTCTGGGGTCCCTGGCTCGGCTCTCCACTTCTGGACTCCGAGAAGCCTTCCATCACCAGGGGGCAACCACGGGGATAAGTAGTGGTTAAGCATCTGTTTTGCCTATGAGATGATTAACACACCTTTCTCTCCCCAGTACCCAGAATATACTGAGGACTGAAAACACAAGGAATCAAAAAATGACTGAAAAAACACTCCATCGGGCAAGGACTGGACTCTTCAATCTCTGAGGTTCCTCTGAGCTGTAAAATTCTGAGGCTGTTCCTAATTGGGAGAAGGACAGGATGAACTCTATCTTCCAATTTCTTCCTCTGGGTTTCCTATTTTATTTGCTTTGTTCAAGCAACATCACAGTCATCCTTAATGGTAAAATAATCATAAAAGGGTCAATCCTGGGCTCTGGGTAAAGCAAACCCTATTTAGGTATTTATTTATTTATTAATTTATTTATTTTAAGATTTTATTTATTTATTTGAGAGAGAGAGAATGAAAGACAGAGAGCATGAGAGGGAGGAAGGTCAGAGGGAGAAGCAGACTCCCCGCCGAGCAGGAAGCCCGATGCGGGACTCGATCCCGGGACTCCAGGATCATGACCTGAGCCAAAGGCAGTCGCTTAACCAACTGAGCCACCCAGGCGCCCGGTATTTATTTAATTTTTAAAGTTACTTATTTATTTGTTTGTTTATACAGCACCATCAGTTCCTTAGTCAAATGTTATTCCACGGACATATTTATGTAACTGAAACCCCCCCACCCCACCACTTCCCTTTTGGTCCCATTCACTCCCCTTTTATACTTGGTCTCAGCACTCTCTAACATACTAATGGATGTTTTCTTTATCTTGCTTATATCTATCCACCTTTTCAGAAGGTAAGCTGCATTATTTTGGTCACTGCTCTTTCTCCAGTGCCCAGAAGAGTTCATGACATGTAGCAGGCACTTAATAGAGATTTAAAAATATATATATATATATACATGTATGTATTATAATTATATAGTATTATTTATATAAATATAATATATAAATATTATAAAGATATATATTTATAATTATATGTACACACACACACACATACATATAAATGACCGAATGAACAGTTCATAAAGACACATCCTGTATTATATTAGCTGAGAGCCTCATTACTACTCACCAAGCACATTCATTCATACATTCAACGAATACTTATTGAGCATCTGCTACGTGCCAGGCACAATTCCATATATTAAAGACACAGCAGTGAACAAAGTCCCTGCTCTCGTGAAGCTGATATCATAGGTGGGAAGACAGATAATTCACCAACCAACAGGTATGTGCATCATGTGTCAGCTGGTGATTGATACTGTTAAGAAAAACATGGCGGGGGGTGGGGGGGAAGGGGCGATGGGGAGGTGCTATGTTAAGACCTGATGGTTTTAGGGGCGCCTGGGTGGCTCAGTCGTTAAGCGTCTGCCTTCGGCTCAGGTCATGATCCCAGGGTCCTGGGATCGAGCCCCGCATCGGGCTCCCTGCTCTGCGGGAAGCCTGCTTCTCCCTCTCCCACTCCCCCTGCTTGTGTTCCCCCTCTCTCGCTGTGTCTCTCTCTGTCAAATAAATAAATAAAATCTTAAAAAAAAAAAAAAAAAGACCTGATGGTTTTAGTTCAGTGCCGTAGTTACTGGCTGAGTGATCTTCTGGAGACCACTTATCTTCTTGTATCTCATCTGTAACGTGGGGATAATAACAAGGTTCTTTTGAGGAATAAATGAGTTAATATATAAAAAGCACTGGAAACTGCCTGACTCATAATAAGCTCCCAATAAATGCTAGTTATTCTTTTCACCACCTTCATTATTATGACGTGGTGATAAATCCAGAGATGATGCGTTAGTCCTGGTCTGTTTCTAAGAAAGTTTGTTTTAGGACATGGAAGTATTATCAGTAAATGTCTATCAATTTTTGAATACTCCGAAAAAGCTGTGGCTTCTGTATATAGCCACAGAGTGAGATAAAGGACAAAAATATCTATATGGATCATTTTTACTGTTTTGTCCCTTAATTTGTCTTCAGGAAACCAAGAGCAAATTAAATTCCAAAGGCACAAACTAAATTTGTCATGTTCTTGCCCGGCTAGCTCAGTCGGTAGAGCATGAGACTCTTAAATTTGTCATGTTCTTTTCTTTAATTGCAACTTTTTTTTTTAAGATTTTATTTATTTATTTGAGAGACAGAGAAAGAGAACACACATGAGAGGGATGGGGGAGAGGGAGAGAGGGAATCCCAAGCCGACTCCACACCGAGCTCAGAGCCTGACACAGGGCTTAATCTCCCGACCCTGAGATCATGACCTGAGCCGAAATCAAGAGTTGGATGATTAACCAACTGAGCCACCCAGGCGCCCCTCTTTAACTGCAAGTCTTACAGGGCTCCTAGCTCTCTCACTAACCACCATTTTCCTAATCACCACATAAAAACTTTGGAATTGTTTATGTCCTCTCTCCCTCGACGTCCATATATTTATGATAATCTAGTATAAATCCTCTTGCCTCAATGTCTGGATTTTTTTTTTTTTGCATTAAAATATTCAAGCAAAAAAAGGGAGGGAGGATTATATGGCAAGATGGACAAAACTTAGACTAACAGTTGAAGGTTGACCAAGGTTGATGGATGTGAGAATTCATTATAGTATTTTGTCTGTATCTGTGTTTGAAAATGTTCACAATCACAAGTTACCAAATATAAAAATACTACAAGTATGATACAACTCCTGAGAAGCATAGAAAAATGCATATACATAGAAATAACTAAAAAGAAATACGTTAACACGTTTACAGCTGTCTCTACATCCTGGGATTATGGATCATTTTTGGCCTTCTTCATCTATTTCTCTACTTCTCTATGATAAGCACAAACTACCGCCATAATCAGAAAACAGAGTGTCATAGAAAATAAGAAAGTAATTAAATGAGCATAGCTTTCAGGTCCTTTAAGGTCCCAAATTATTACCAAATGGCCTCCCTCTAGACATAGGGATTACTGTAGAGGCTGTGTTTTGGCAACAGGCTTGAGCAATGAAACCTTGAGCAAGGCACAAGGGCCCACAATGACCACCAAGCTAGTGCAAACAGACTCATTAAGTGACCCACCTCAAAATGGCCATAGTCCCTAACTAACCAGTGGGCTACTTACAACCAGGCACAGTGCCTAAGATTACCAGAAAAGGGAAAATTCCATACATCTCCATACTTTCTCATTCAGCCCTAAAACTGTGGCCCCTCACCACTGCCCAGGGGCAAAGAGTCTCTCTTTTGCTGTCCTGCCTGCTCCTCTCTTGCAGTGTATTCGATAAACTTCTATCTCCTCTGTTCCGCCTTGGATGAATTCTTTCACCCCTGGGCTGCCAGCCCCCACCCAACTGGGATGCCCCATAATTACCATTTTAGGGCTGAAAAAGTGTATGGCATAAAGGTCAAGAACCCAGACAGCCTGCGCTCAAATTCCCAGTTCTGTCTCTTCCCTGTTGTTGGACTTTGGGAAAATAAGTAACTTAAGTTCTTCACCTATCAACGCTGTCATCTGTAAAATACAAATAATCACAGAAGATTTGTGTGTTAGGAAGATTAAGTTAATCGATGCATATAAAGCTATGTGGCACTCAACATGTCACCAAACTGTTATTACTCATTCTTCAACACAGGTCTCATCTAACTCCCATTTATTCTATAAACATTTGAACATGTGCCCAGTAGAAAAATATCTGCTTAGGAGTGAAGGAAGTCGGTTCCCCACTTGAGAGCAGAAATGGCACAGCAGGGAGCGTGGGTGGATCAGTCGGTTAAGCACCTGCCTTCTAAGCATCTGCCCTCCGCTCAGATCACGATCTCAGGGTCCAGGAATGGAGCCCCCCGCCCCGCCCGCCACGGGCTCCCTGCTCAGTGGGGAGTCTTCTCCCTCTCACTTTGCCCCTCCCCCGGCTCATGCTCTCTCTCAAATAAATAAGATCATATAAAAAAGAAAGAAATGGCCCATCATGTTAAATTCTCTCACGGTGGGACACTGTTACCAGCAGGAGGCAGGGGGTCACTCCCTCCTCCTCTCTGCACCCTCTGGGAACTCGGGGGCGGAGAAGGGAAAAGAGGCTGGGAGATATCACAATTTTTTCCCCCTGGTCCAGAATAAATCACGGTGGACAAGCCCAGGCACCAGCTGGGGTGAGACCAATCCTTCCTTTAAAAAAGAGGGGTGTGGTCATGGGGAGTCAGGAGGAATCCCAAACAGCCCTGCTTCCCGCGGGGACTCAGAGAAGCGCCAGCGACGCTGCAGCTGCAGCTCTGAACCCAACCCCGGGCTCACAGAAGTTTTCAGGGGCTGAGAGCTTCTCGGAAAGAAAACGCCGATTGGTAACAACCGGACCCTGTTCCCGTGCCAGGAGGGCTTCCAAGCATCTTCACGCTTCACGTAAACCTCACTACACGCCTCCTACGGAGGAACTACCCTTAATTCCACTTTACGAAGGAGAAACGGGGAAATTAAGCAAGTCTAGGAACGTGTCGCTAGAAGGCGGCAGAGCGTGTAGAAGTGTGGAAGGCCAGGGAAACCGAGGTCGCGACCCCCGCCCGCCAAGTCAGGGACGCCCCCCCGCCGCCCCTGCCCTCCGAGGCTTCTATTCCCTGAGAGCGAGGGCGGCACCTGCAGGTCTCACGCCCAGGCGAACTGGGCAGAGACGCAGAGGCTCAGCCTGACTCACGTTCCAGAAGGTACCACTGACCCGGGCTTCGCCCTCCCGCAGCACAAGCGCCTGGACCGGTAGCAGCTCCGGGACCACGCTTCCCAGAATCCCTAGCGGAACACGGGCTTATAGCGCCTCCGCGCGGTAGCGGAAGTGGCTCTGACTGCCCGGCTCTGGCGGACTACATTTCCCAGAATCCTCAGCAAGGTTCCGATTGCTCTAGGTTACCACTTTTTCCCCCTTTAAACGTATAAACTGTTGCAGTTCAGTGCGTTCTCGGGTGATATTAGCGTTTGTTTTCTACTTCTTTTCCTTCTTTCCTTATTTAAAAAAAAACTTTTTTTTTTTTTTTTTTTGTGTGGGCGCCTAAATGGCGCAGTCGGTTAAACATCTGACTCTTGGTTTTGGCTCAGGTCCTGATCTCAGGGCCTTGAGATCAAGCCCAGCGTGGGCTTCTGCACTCAGTAGAGTCCGCTTGGGACTGTCTCTCCCTTTCCCTCTGCCCCTCCTCTCCCCACCGTGTGTGTACTCTCTCTAAAATAAATGCCTTTTTTTTTTTTTAAAGGGCCAGACAATAAATGTTTTAGGCTTTGCAGTCCATATTCTTTGCTTCCTCCTTACTTTTTTTCCTCCTTAAAATTCTTTACAGGTGAAATTCCTGCTTTCAGGCCATACAAAAATAGGATAGAGGCTGGATTTGGCCAACCAACCCTATAGTTTACCGTTCCCTGGCTTAGAATTTCATAACTATATAGTAATAATTCTATCTATTGAAGATAATAGCTAATACTGTACAGCTCTTACTATATGCCAGGCATAAAGTTTCAACCCTCACAACAGAAGAGATATTATCATCCACACTGAACACACAAGCAAACTGAGGAACAGAGAGATTAAGCATCTTTGTTTGCAGTTACTCAACTGGCAAATGGCTGAACTGAACAAGTCTAGTTCCAGAGTCTGCTTTTTAATTTACAATATACCACTTTGTAAATAATATTCTTGTTTGGTCTAACTCCAGTTTCTCCTAAAATACTTTACTTCTCTCAAGAAGCAATGGAGGGATGCAGTCCTTGATGTCCTGAGAATTGTCAGACTCACTCTGAGAAGTATAGGGGGAAATGGGAGGTGAATAGCAGATGGTGTTATGCAGGGCTGGTCAATGGCCAGAACTGCTCCCCAACCTGCCCTTCACAAGGTACCATTCCTTCACATTAGCAGCACTAGAATCAGCAAGGAATCACTATCTGGTGGGTTCTCATTTGGATATGCCTGTCTTTGGATTTATTTTTCTATTGGTTACTTTTCTTCATGGTCCTGTGAGATTTAACTTGGTTTAAAGAGTCAATGCCCTGAGAATGGGAAAAGTTATGGTGGAAAGACTACGCCATTCAAATCACCTCTGGTACTTGTCCAATACCCCATTCTTTTTCCATGAATAGAACCCCCAAGTTGTAGCTGGGTGCATGTTTACACTCTCCAGTAAATAAGTGGATGATGCTGGGAGCCAAATTTTTTATTCTTAGAGAACAAAGATGCAATTTATAATGGGGGAAGGCTAGAAAGAACACTATGATGTCAAATTAATAATTGGTGGTAGAGGGGTGCCTGGGTGGCTCCAGTCAGCTAAGTGTCCGACTCTTGATTTCAGCTCAGGTCGTGATTTCAGGGTTGTGAGATTGAGCCTCACGTTGGGCTCCATGCTCAGCGTGGAGTCTGCTTGAGATGCTCTTTCTCCCTCTGCCTCTCCCCCCATTCATGCTCTCTCTCTAAATAAAATCTTTTAAAAAATTGGTGGTACAAGTATAAACTCATGATTCATTCTACCTATGTATTTCCCTACCCACCGCCCTATCTATCTACCTATTTATCATCTCCATCCCCTCAGTAACATATCTATTTCCCACGTCTTGATTTCTAAAAACCATTCCCTACTGTGAAGAACAGACATTCACGTACATGCAAAGAAAGACTCAAACATGTTAACTGGTGAATCTGAGTAAAGGGTATGTAAGAGATTTTATATAATTTTTACATTTTTTGTGAAGTTTTAGATTATTTCAAAACAGTAAGTTTAAAGAAATGTAAATATATATATATTTATATACATTATATATTAGTGTGTGTGTGTGTGTGTGTATATATATATATTTGTAACACAAAAATCCCATGCTTTGTTTTTTCAGGTTAATATATTCTGGACATCTTCCAACATCCTTAACTACAAACTTACCTTTTCCCATTTGATGTTCGCATAGTGTTCCACTGGATTAATAAATCATAAAATATCTTGGCAATCCATTTGATTGTTTGCTATTATGAACAATGACACAATGACCATTCTTTTATATACATCTGCAGCAGATACCAATTTACTTCTGAAGATCCAAGATTCATCAATGGGGATCTATTTCTTAATTTTAATCCAATATACCATATGAAATAAAGCAATCATATTATGAGTTCTTGGTTACAGGAAATTTTAGTAATTTTATTCATTTTTCATAGCTTTACAGCTTCAGTAAAAATAATAGTCACTGTAAGTAAGTATAAAATGTAAGTTAAAGGGAAAATTATCCAAAAACTTCCCTGACCCCCAAAAAACTAGCTAGTATATGGCAAATATCCTTTCCATGCATTATCTTTAGGCATATATTCACTCTTAAAGACCATTTATATCACACGGATCTTGCCAAGAGGGTCACAAGCCATTCCTCCCCTGAATATTAGTTCTATCCCTGTTATTATGGTTCCATGCCATTATTTTAATGGATTTGTTAGAAAGATTCTATCTGAAGAAAACCCTTTCTTCTCAATGCTTGATAGTTTATTACCAGCCCGGACTCTCCAAACACGTGATGATGTGCATCCTGACCGAAGCCATTAACATATTCTTCACTTTTAACGATTCCTGCTAGTGTGGACTTTCTGATGGTATGTGAGACGGGAACGGTGACTGAAGTCCTTACCACATACGTCACATTTGTACGGTTTTTCTCCAGTGTGGACTCTCTGATGGGCTTGAAGGCGTGAACTCTGACTGAAGCCCTTCCCACACTCTTCACATTTAAACAGTTTTTCCCTAATGTGAACACTCAAATGGACCCTAAGATTTGAGGGGAGACTGAAGGCCTTACCACACTCCTCACATCTATGGGGTTTCTCTCCTGTGTGGACCCTCTGATGATGGCGAAGGTTCAAGCTCCTTCCGAAGCCTTTCCCACATTCCTCACATTTATAAGGTTTTTCTCCAGTGTGGCCTCTCTGATGGTATATAAACTGCGAGCTGTACCTAAAACCCTTTCCACAGACATCACATTTGTATGGCTTCTCCCCAGTGTGGACTCTCTGATGGGATTGAAGACCAGAGGACTGACTGAAGCCCTTACCACAAACACCACATTTGTATGGTTTCTCTCCAGTGTGGACTCTCTGGTGTACCCGAAAATCTATAGCCTGACTGAAGCTCTTATCACACTCCTCACATTTATAGGGTTTCTCTCCAGAGTGGACTCTCTGATGAGCGTGAAGATTTGATCGCCAACTGAAGCCCTTCCCGCATTCCTCACATTTATATGGTTTTTCTCCAGTGTGAATCACTTGGTGCAGTTTAAGATTGGAACTGTAACTGAAGTCCTTCCCACACACATCACATTTGTACGGCTTCTCTCCTGTGTGGACTCTCTGATGGGTTTGAAGCTTGGATGACTGACTGAAGCCCTTCCCACACGTTTCACATTTGAATCGTTTCTCCCCAGTGTGGACATTCTGATGGACCTGGAGATTAGAAGCCTGACTGAAGCCCTTCCCACACTCCTTACACTTGTAGGGTTTCTCTCCCGTGTGAACTCGGAAATGGATGTGAAGATCTGTATTGCGGGTAAAGCCTTTCCCACACGCCTCACATTTGTACGGTTTCTCTCCAGTGTGGACTCTCCGATGGCATATTAACGGCGAATTGTGACTGAAGCCCTTACCGCAGACATCACATTTATAAGGTTTCTCCCCAGTGTGGACCCTCTGATGTATGTGATAGTGTGCGGCCTGAGTGAAGCCTTTCCCACACTCCTCACATTTATAGGGTTTCTCACCCCTGTGGACCCTCTGATGAACACGAAGATTAACACTCCAACCGAAGCCCTTACCACACTCTTCACATTTATATGGTTTCTCTTCAGTATGGACTCTCTGGTGGCACTGAAAGTTCGAACTTTGACTAAAGCATTTCCCGCACTCCTCACATTTATAAGGTTTCTCTCCAGTGTGAGTCCTGTAATGAATGATAAGGCCTGTGCTGCTACTGAACCCCTTGCCACAACAATCACATCTATAGGCCTTCTCCCCTGTGTGGGTCAGTGGATGGAAAGAGCTCTTCTTACTAAAGCAATCACCAGATCCATGACATTTATTGAGTTTCTCTCTCGGGCGAATTCTCTGACGGGTCCGCAGATGTGAGCTGTGACTAGAGCATTTCTCTCTTGTATGAACATTCTGATGATGTGGAAGCACCGAGCTATAACTGAGACCCTTTCCGCACTCATGACATGGATGGAATTCCTCTCCTGGGGGTACATGATGATTGAAGCCATCACTCATGCTTTTGCCACATTTGTTGAATCTGTAAGGTTTCTGTTCTGTGTCAGTGTTAATATGATTGGTAAGCGGTGATTTCTGCATGAAGGCCTCACATATATCCCGGTTATTTTTCATGTTAACTTGCTGACCTCTACTCTGATTCTGTGACTCACGCAGGTATGTATTCCCACAAGAGTCCCGGGTTCTCAAAATTGACCACTCTTGATTTACAGCGTAAGTGGAGCCATTTCCTTTATGATTCATTACACTATTTTCATTTTCAGAAACCTGAACAGAATCACCTTGTAGTAACTGGGAACGCTTTCTCTGAAGACACCTGGTTAAATCACTTGCAACCTGTTTCCAGATTTGCCAGCAGGATAGTCCTTCATGGGAAAGGTATTTCAATGAAACTTTTTGAAGTGTCTCCATCTCATTTTGATTCTTGCTGCCTATAAGAAAAAGCAATATTCAGAGATGAGGACAAGCAAATACTTAAGTAGAGAAATGTCAGGATTCACATCTAGGCCATAGGATAACGCCTCAATAAACCAGGGGCAGGGTCGTGTCTGTACAACATCATTTATCCTTTTATGCTTTCCATGCAAGTGGAAGCAAAGAATGGGGTCAACAGACTCTTACCCACTAAATGTAAATGCGACCCTAAATTTAGAACCATAAATTTGGTAATTTAATATGAGAGCTGTAAGTTTGAAATCAAATGGCTGCAGGCCACAAAGACAATTTACACTCCATCCTACAATAACATCAATTAAAAGCCTACTCACCTTTTCTTCAGTAGGCTTATGACAAGAGGGATTCTACCACTAGGTTACAAAAGCTCAGATTGTAGACAGGAAATAGTACTTCAGGTCCTGGCAGGAATTATCTTCCAAGAGTAAATTTGGGAAGTGGTAGTAATACTAACATTCATTATTCTAAACCTGGTAGTAATTCAGAGCTCTAGAAAGAAAAGGAAAAGGGAAAACTAATCTCGTATGACCGAGAAGAAACCTGGGAGAAGGAAAGAAACAGACCACAGCACAGACTCTCAAAGGCAACCCTGAAGAGGAAGAGGGGAGATAAACTCGGCTTGGAAGGCTTTTTCCCAGAAAGTTGCAAGGCTTGCTTTTTCATTCATTCCCTTTAGATCCCCACTCAAATGTTGCTCAGTTGGGTACGGCCTTCCTCACCACCCAATATAAAATAATTCCTCCCCACTCCCATACACCTTTGATTCTCCGCATTTGTCTTACCCTGCTTTATTTTTCCCTACAGCACATATTATTTGACTTACTGTATACTTCCTAACTTTTTCTTGTCTTTTTAGACCCACTAGACTGTAACACGCATGAAGAAAACATGTTTTGTTTTCTTCATTACATTATCTCCACTGTAATACAATTTTTCAAATTGTTGGGATACATTAATGAACTATGAAACCAATTCCATAAATTGAACAAATAGTTAAAAAAAATAGAAATAGAATAAGAATATGAGAAGTGTATCACAAGCAGTAAGGAAAACACTATATGAAATGCTTGTTTCATCTATAGACACACACAATAAATACGCACATACATTACACCCATGCTGGGTGAAGATGTAAAATATCTGATTGAGGATCATGGCTAAAAATGAATGGAAGCCACTGGCCTCAAATGTTTGGGGGTGGGGTGGGTACCAAGTCCTTAATAATTAATCTGCTTAAATGTAAAGTTACATTCTAAAAATATAAGCTGAAAAAGTCTCAACACATATGTACACATTTCTAGGTATGCTAACCAAATGGCCCCCTAAAGATGTCCATGCCCTAATCCCTGGAACCTGTGAATATGTTCATGTACATGACAAAAGGGACTTTAGATTTCATTAAATTAAGGATCCTGAGATGGGGGTGCCTGGGTGGCACAGTTAGTTAAGCGTCCCAACTCTTGAATTCAGCTCAGGTCATGATCTCAAGGTTGTGGGATCAAGCCCCACATCAGGCTCAACACGGAGCCTGCTTACAATTCTCTCTCCCTGATCAGAACCAACACCAAAGAAATACAAACAATTGTAAGAACATATTATGAGCAACTCTATGCCAGCAAATTAGATAATCTGGAAGAAATGGATGCATTCCTAGAGATGTATCAACTACCAAAACTGAACCAGGAAGAAACAGAAAACCTGAACAGACCTATAACCACTAAGGAAATTGAAGCAGTCATCAAAAATCTCCCAACAAACAAAAGCCCAGGGCCAGATGGCTTCCCGGGGGAATTCTACCAAACATTTAAAGAAGAATTAATACCTATTCTTCTGAAACTGTTCCAGAAAATAGAAACGGAAGGAAAACTTCCAAACTCATTTTATGAGGCCAGCATTACCTTGATCCCAAAACCAGACAAAGTCCCCATCAAAAAGGAGAACTACAGACTAATATCCTTGATGAACATAGATGCAAAAATTCTCACCAAAATACTAGCCAATAGAATACAACAGTACATTAAAGGGATTATTCACCACGACCAAGTGGGATTTATCCCTGGGCTGCAAGGTTGGTTCAACATCTGCAAATCAATTAATAAAAGAAAGAACAAGAACCATATGATCCTCTCAATAGATGCAGAAAAAGCATTTGATAAAGCACAGCATCCTTTCTTGATCAAAACTCTTCAGAGTATAAGCATAGAGGGTACATACCTCAATATCATAAAAGCCATCTATGAAAAACCCACAGTGAATATCATTCTCAATGGGGAAAAACTGAGAGCTTTCCCCCTAAGGTCAGGAACATGGCAGGGATGTCCACCAACACCACTACTATTCAACATAGTATTAGAAGTCCTAGCCACAGCAATCAGACAACAAAAAGATATAAAAGGCATCCAAATCATCAAAGTCGTCAAACTCTCACACTTTGCAGATGATATACTTTATGTGGAAAACCCCAAAGACTCCACCACAAAACTGCTAGAACTCATACAGGAATTCAGTAAAGTGGCAGGATATAAAATCAATGCACAGAAGTCAGTGGCATTGCTATACACCACCAACAAGACAAAAGAAAGAGAAATTAAGGAGTCGATCCCATTTACAATTGCACCCAAACCATAAGATACCTAGGAATAAATCTAACCAAAGAGGCAAAGAATCTGTACTCAGAAAACTATAAAATACTCATGAAAGAAACTGAGGAAGACACAAAGAAATGGAAAAATGTTCCATGCTCATGGATTGGAAGAACAAATATTGTGAAGATGTCAATGCTACCTAGAGCAATCTACACATTCAATGCAATCCCTATCAAAATATCATCAACTTTTTTCAAAGAAATGAAACAAATAATCCTAAAATTTGTGTGGAACCAGAAAAGACCCCGCATAGCCAGAGGAATGTTGAAAAAAGAAAAGCAAAGCTGGCGGCATCACAATTCCAGACTTCCAGCTCTATTACAAAGCTGTCATCATCAAGACAGTATGGTACTGGCACAAAATCAGACACATAGATCGATCAATGGAACAGAATAGAGAGACCAGAAATGGACCCTCAACCCTATGGTCAACTAATCTTTGACAAAGCAGGAAAGAATGTCCAATGGAAAAAAGACAGTCTCTTCAACAAATGGTGTTGGGAAAATTGGACAGCCACATGCAGAAGAATGGAACTGGACCGTTTCCTTACACCACACACAAAAATAGACTCAAAAGGGTTGAAAGACCTAAATGTGAGACAGGAGTTCAACAAAATCCTAAAGGAGAACACAGGCAGCAACCTCTTCGACCTCAGCCGCAGCAACTTCTTCCTAGAAACATCACCAAAGGCAAGGGAAGCAAGGACAAAAATGAACTATTGGGACTTCATCAAGATAGAAAGCTTTTGCACAGCAAAAGAAATAGTCAACAAAACCAGAGACAACTGACAAAATGGGAGAAGATATTTGCAAATGATCTATCAGATAAAGGGCTAGTATCGAAAACCTATAAAGAACTTATTAAACTCAACACCCAAAGAACAAAGAATCCAATCAAGAAATGGGCAGAAGACATGAACAGACATTTTTCCAAAGAAGACATCCAAATGGCCAACAGACACATGAAAAAGTGCTCAATATCGTTTGGCATCAGGGAAATCCAAATCAAAACCTCAATGAGATACCACCTCACACCAGTCAGAATGGCTAAAATTAACAAGTGAGGAAACAACAGATGTTGGCAGGGATGCGGAGAAAGGGGAACCCTCCTACACTGTTGGTGGGAATGCAAGCTGGTGCAGCCACTCTGGAAAACAGTATGGAGGTTCCTCAAAAAGTTGAAAATAGGGAGAAGGAAAGATGGCGGAGGAGTAAGGGACCCTATTTCAACTGGTCCCCGGAATTGAGCTGGATATCTACCAGACCACTCTGAGCACCCACGAAACCAGCCTGAGATGTAAGATCTGGATCCCTACAGAATATTGCAGGCGGTTGGTTTTGAGGTACGAAGTGGGGAGCTGTGATTCCGCGGGTAGATATCAGAGGATAAATGGCAGCGGGAGGGTGCCTGGCCGTGGGGATCCTACACCACTCGTGAGCGACAGCCTTGCACACTGGGGACGGGGCACAGACTCGCAGACCAGTAGCGGCGATGAAAGGACTTTAGGGCAGCCCCCGGGGCAGCGGGGTCGTGCGGGCAAACTGGGAGCAGGCGAACTGGGAGCGGCTGGCGGTTTTAGAAGCACAAAGGGCAGAGACGTGCCCCGACCTGGAGGCAGGACTGGGAGCACTGCAGAGGGGCGCACAACCCAGGACGCTGCAGTTTATAGCAACATGGACAGAAATGGAGACAGTGTGGCCTGGAGAGCTCACTGAAGAACAGACTGTGGTCTCTCTGCTCTGAGGCAGAGGGTTGGAAATGGGTCTCTTCTGCTCTGACTCTCGGAAGATACGCGGAAAGCCACCAGGGAAAGCCACCAGAGAACAAAAGTCCCAAAAACTGATTCCCGCTGAGCCCATTCCCTGCCACAGGGGGGCAGGGCAACTCTGCCCAAACAGGGTTGCCTGAGTAACAGCGCAGCAGGCCCCTCCCCCAGAAGACAGGCCAGGAAAACAAGAAGCCAGCAACCCTAAGGTCCCAAGAAAACAGGCGCATCTTGCTTGGGTTCTGGTCAATAATTTGGACTCTATACATTCCCTCAACCACCCATCAACAGAATGACTAGGAGGAGGAACCCCCAAAATAGAAAAGACTCAGAGATTATGACTTATGCCGCAGATTTACAAATGGATGCAGATAACCAAGATGTTGGAGATGGAATTCAGGCTAGCAATTGTGAAGACAATGGCTAGAATGGAGAAATCAATTAATGGCAACACAGAGTCTCTAAGGGCAGAAAAGAAAGCTGAATTAGCAGAACTTAAAAATGCTATCAATGAAATCCAATCCAATCTAGATAATCTAACAGCTAGGGTAAGTGAGGCAGAAGAACGAATAAGCGACCTGGAAGACAATATAATAGATAAAAAGGGAAAAGAAGAGGCCAGAGAAAAACAACTCAGAATTCATGAAAATATAATCAGAGAAATAAGGACACCAAGAAGCGTTCCAATGTCAGAATAACTGGAATCCCGGAGGGAGTGGAGACAGAAAGAGAGGACTAGAAGATGTATTTGAGCAAATCGTAGCTGAGAACTTCCCTAATCTGGGGAATGAAACAAACATTCACGTCCTAGAGGCAGAGAGGACCCCTCCCAAGATCAAGGAAAACAGGCCAACACCCCCGCATGTAACAGTAAAACTTGCAAATCTTAGAACCAAGGAAACCATCTTAAGGGCAGTTAGGGGGAAGAGATTCCTTACATACAGAGGGAGGAACATCAGAATAACATCAGACCTATCCACAGGGACCTGGCAAGCCAGAAAGGCCTGGCAAGACATATTCAGGGTACTAAATGAGAAGAACATGCAGCCAAGAATACTTTATCCGGCAAGGCTGTCATTTAGAATGGATGGAGAGATGCAAAACTTCCAAGACTGGCAGAAACTGAAAGAATATGTGACCACTAAGCCGGCCCTGTAAGAAATATTAAGGGGTGGTTCTATAAAAGGAGAAAGACCCCAAAAGTGATATACAACAGAAATTTACAGGGACAATCTATAAAAAAAAACGTCTTCACAGGCAACATGATGACAATTAATTCATATCTTTCAATAATCACTCTCAACGTGAATGGCCTAAATGCTCCCATAAAACGGCACAGGGTTGCAGATTGGATAAAAAGACAGGACCCATCCATATGCTGTCTACAAGAGACTCATTTTGAACCTAAAGATACATCCAGACTGAAAGTGAAGGGATGGAGATCCATCTTCCATGCCAGCGGACCTCAAAAGAAAGCTGGGGTAGCAATTCTTATATCAGACAAATTAGATTTTAAACTAAAGTCTGTAATAAGAGACACAGAAGGACACTATATCATTCTTAAAGGGTCTATCCAACAAGAAGATCTAACAATTGTAAATATCTATGCCCCCAACATGGGAGCAGGAATCTACATAAGCCAACTGTTAACCAAAATAAAGAGTCATATTGATAACAATACGTTAATTGTAGGAGACCTCAATACTCCACTCTCAGCAATGGACAGATCATCTAAGCAGAAAATCAACAAGGAAACAAGAGCTTTGAATGATACACCGGACCAGATGGACCTCATAGATATTTACAGAACATTCCACCCTAAAACAACAGAATACTCATTCTTCTCAAGCACACATGGAACTTTCTCCAGAAGAGACCACATACTGGATCACAAATCAGGTCTCAACCGATATCAAAAGATCAAGATTATTCCCCATATTCTCAGACCACAATGCTTTAAAACTGGAACTCAATCACAAGAAAAAATTTGGCAGAAATTCAAACACTTGGAAGCTAAAGACCACTCTGCTCAAGAATGTTTGGGTCAACCAGGAAATCAAAGAAGAACTTAAACAATTCATGGAAATCAATGAGAACGAAAACACATCGGTCCAAAACCTATGGGATACTGCAAAGGCGGTCCTAAGGGGGAAATACATAGCCATCCAAGCCTCACTCAAAAAAATAGAAAAATCCCGAATTCACCAACTAACTCTACACCTTAAAGAACTAGAGAAAAAGCAACAAACGATGCCTAAGCCACGCATTAGAAGAGAAATAATTAAAATTACAGCAGAAATCAATTAATTAGAAACCAGAAACACAGTAGATCAGATCAACAAAACTAGAAGTTGGCTCTTTGAAAGAATTAATAAGATCGATAAACCACTGGCCAGACTTATCCAAAAGAAGAGAAAGGACCCAAATTAATAAAATTATGAATGAAAGGGGAGAGATCACGACTAACACCAAGGAAAGAGAAACAATTATTAGAAATTATTATCAACAACTATATGCCAATAAACTGAGCAATCTGGATGAAATGGAGGCCTTCCTGGAAACCTATAAGCTGCCAAGACTGAAACAGGAAGAAATTGACAACCTGAATAGGCCAATAACCAGTAAAGAGATTGAAGCAGTGATCAAAAACCTCCCAAAAAACAAGAGTCCAGGGCCTGATGGATTCCCTGGGGAATTCTACCAAACATTCAAAGAAGAAATAATACCTATTCTCCTGAAGCTGTTCCAAAAAATAGAAACAGAAGGAAAACTTCCAAATTCATTCTATGAGGCCAGCATTACCTTAATCCCCAAACCAGGCAAAGACCCCATCAAAAAGGAGAATTTCAGACCAATATCCCTGATGAATAGGGATTCCAAAATCCTCAACAAAATCCTAGCTAACAGGATCCAACAATACATTAAAAGGATCATCCACCACGACCAAGTGGGATTTATCCCCAGGATGCAAGGGTGGTTCAACATTCGCAAATCAATTGGTATGATAGAACACATTAATAAGAGGAGGGAGAAGAAGCATATGGCCCTCTCAATTGATGCAGAAAAAGCATCTGACAAAATACAACATGCTTAACTCTTCAGAGTATAGGGATAGAGGGAACATTCCTCAAGTTCATAAAATCCATTTATGAAAAATCCACAGCGAATATCCTCCTCAATGGGGAAAAGCTGAGAGTCTTTCCCTTAAGATTAGGAACACGTCAAGGGTGCCCACTCTCGCCACTGTTGTTCAACATAGTACTAGAAGTCCTAGCAACAGCAATCAGACAACAAAAAGAAATAAAAGGTATTCAAATTGGCAAAGAAGAAGTCAAACTCTCTCTTTTAGCAGACAACATGATACTTTATGTGGAAAACCCAAAAGACTCCACCCCCAAATTACTAGAACTCATCCAGCAATTCAGTAATCTGGCAGGATACAAAATCAATGCACAGAAATCAGTTGCTTTCTTATACGCTAACAATGCAACTGTTGAAAGAGAAATTAGAGAAATGATTCCATTTACAACAGCACCAAAAACCATAAGATACCTCGGAATAAACCTAACCAAAGAGGTAAAGGATCTATACTCTAGGAACTACAGAACACTCATGAAAGAAATTGAAGAAGACACAAAAAGATGGAAAAATATTCCATGCTCATGGATCGGAAGAATAAACATTGTTAAAATGTCTATGCTGCCCAGAGCAATCTATACCTTCAATGCCATCCTGATCAAAATTCCAATGACATTTTTCAAAGTGCTGGAACAAACAATCCTAAAATTTGGATGGAATCAGAAAAGACCCTGAATCGCCAAGGAAATGTTGAAAAAGAAAAACAAAGCTGGGGGCATCATGTTGCCCAATTTCAAGCTATATTACAAAGCTGTGATCACCAAGACAGCATGGTACTGGCACAAAAACAGACACATAGATCAATGGAACAGAATAGAGAACCCAGATATGGACCCTCAACTCTATGATCAAATAATCTTTGACAAAGCAGAAAAAAACATGCAATGGAAAAAAGACAGTCTCTTCAATAAATGGTGCTGGGAAAATTAGACAGTCACATGCAGAAGAATGAAACTCGACCATTCTCTAACACCATTCATAAAGATAAACTCAAAGTGGATGAAAGACCTCAACGTAAGACAGGAATCCATCAAAATCCTAGAGGAGAACATCAGCAGTAACCTCTTTGACATCGGCCACAGCAACTTCTTTCAAGATACATCTCCAAAAGCTAGTGAAACAAAAGCAAAAATGAACTTTTGGGACTTCATCAAGATAAAAAGCTTCTGCACAGCAAAGGAAACAGTCAACAAAACAAAGAGGCAACCCACAGAATGGGAGAAGATATTTGCAAATGACACTACAGATAAAGGGCTGATATCCAAGATCTATAAAGAACTTCTCAAACTCAACACCCTAAAAACAAATAATCAAGTCAAAAAGTGGGCAGAAGATATGAAAAGACACTTCTCTGAAGAAGGCATACAAATGGCTAACAGACACATGAAAAAATGTTCATCATCATTAGCCATCAGGGAAATTCAAATTAAACCACATTGAGATACCACCTTACACCAGTCAGAATGGCAAAACTGGACAGGGAAAGAAACAACAGATGTGGGAGAGGTTGTGGAGAAAGGGGAACCCTCTTACACTGTTGGTAGGAATGCAAGTTGGTACAGCCACTTTGGAAAACAGTGTGGAGGTTCCTCAAAAAATTAAAAATAGAGCTACCCTATGACCCAGCAATTGCACTCCTGGGTATTGACCCCAAAGACACAGATGTAGTGAAAAGAAGGGCCATATGCACCCCAATGTTCATAGCAGCAATGTCCACAATAGCCAAATTGTGGAAAGAGCCAAGATGCCTTTCAACAGATGAATGGATAAAGAAGATGTGGTCCATATATACAATGGAATATTACTCAGCCATCAGAAAAGATGAATACAGGGCACCTGAGTGGCTCAGTTGGTTACGCGGCTGCCTTCGGCTCAGGTCATGATCCCAGGGTCCTGGGATTGAGCCCTGCATCCAGCTCCCTGCTCAGCGGAAAGCCTGCTTCTCCCTCTCCCTCTGTCTGCCGCTCTGCCTACTTATGCTATCTCTGTTAAATAAATAAATAAATAAATAAATCTTTAAAAAAAAAAAAAAGAAAGGATGAATACCCAACTTTTACATCAACATGAATGGGACTGGAGGAGATTATGCTAAGTGAAATAAGTCAAGCAGAGAAAGTCAATTATCATATGGTTTCACTTATTTGTGGAACATAAGGAATAGCATGGAGGACATTAGAAGGAAGGGAAAAATGAGCAGAGGGGGGAATTGGAGGGAGAGATGAACCTTGAGAGACTATGGACTCTGAGAAACAAACAGGGTTTTAGAGGGGAGGGGGGGTTGGTTAGCCAGGTGATGGGTATTAAGGAGGGCACATACTGCATGGAGCACTGGGTGTTATATGAAAACAATGGATGTGGATCACCACATCAAAAACATAATGATGACTAACATAACATAATAAAATTAAAAAAAATAAGTTGAAAATAGAGCTACCATACAATCCAGCAATTGCTCTACCAGATATTTACCCCAAAGATACAAATGTAGGGATCCAAAGGGGTACGTGCACCCCGATGTTTATAGCAGCAATGTCCACAATAGCCAAACTGTGGAAAGAGCCAAGATGTCCATCGACAGATGAATGGATAAAGAAAATGTGGTATATATATATAATGGAATATTATGCAGCCATTCAAAGGAATGAAATCTTGCCATTGCAATGACATGGATGGAACTGGAGGGTATTATGCTGAGCGAAATAAGTCAATCAGAGAAAGACATGTATCATATGATCTCACTGATATGAGAAATTATTAATCTCAGGAAACAAACTGAGGGTTGCTGGAGTGGTGGGGGGTGGGAGGGATGGGGTGGCTGGGTGATAGACCTTGGGGAGGGTACGTGCTATGGTGAGCGCTGTGAATTGTGTAAGACTGTTGAATCACAGACCTGTACCTTTGAAACAAATAATACATTATATGTTTAAAAAAAAAAAAAAGAAGATAGCAGGCGGGGAAGAATGAAGGGGGGGATATCTGAGGTGGAGATGAACTATGAGAGACTATGGACTCTGAGAAACAAACTGAGGGTTCTAGAGGGGAGGGGTGGGGGGATGGGTTAGCCCGGTGATGGGTATTAAAGAGGGCACGTACTGCATGGAGTGCTGGGTGTTATACGCAAACAATGAATCATGGAACACTACATCAAAAAAAAAAAAAAAAAGATTCTCTCTCCCTCTCCCTCTGCCCCTCACCCTCACCACCCCCCTCCTCTGCTTGCATGTGCACTCTCTCAAAAAAAAAAATCCTGAAATGCGGAAGTTATCTTGTATTATGTGGATGGGCCCAAAATAGTTACAAGGGTCCTTATCAGAGGGTGGTGGGAGGGAACTCTCCCAGGCCCCACCCTATGCATCTTTTCCTTTTGCTGGTTCCAATTTGTATTCTTTTGGGGGCACCTGGCTGGCTCAGTCAGTAGAGCGTTTGACTCTTTTTTTTTTTTTTAACGATTTTATTTATTTATTTGACTGAGAGAGACACAGTGAGAGAGGGAACACAAGCAGGGGGAGTGGGAGAGGGAGAAGCAGGCTCCTCGCTGAGCAGGGAGCCTGATGCGGGGCTTGATCCCAGGACCCTGGAATCATGACCTGAGCCGAAGGCAGACACTTAACGACTGAGTCACCCAAGCGCCCCGAGCATTTGACTCTTGATCTTGGAGCTAAGTTAGAGCCCCACCTTGGGGGTAGAGATTACTTAAAAATAAAATCTTTAAAAAAAAATAATGGCTGATTGTATTCTTTCTGCTATAATGCAATTATAATTTTAAGTGTAGAGCTTTCCTGAATTCTGTTATTCTAGTGAATGCCAGTTGGATCAGAAGTGAAGATGGCCCTGGAAAGCCCAGCTGGTATCTGATGTCTCAGTGGGCAGTCTTGAGGAGGACTGTGCCCGTAACCTGGGAAGTTGTTGTTTGGTGAAGCTAACTTCAGGTGTTTGGTATCACAACTCACTACAGCATGTAAAAGGCTTCTCACGTTGCTCTATCAGCTAGTTAATACCGCCAGGATGCAAATTGCACTGGAAAACTTCACAAAGTCTGTAATTTTCTTTCCTAACCAGGACCCTCCTCATCTCCACGGGTATATCAGTGTCTTTTGACGTCTGAACGTCCAAACTACTAAACGACTACCACATACGGGTTTTATGATTATTTTGGCGTCAGAGAGAGGGGAGGGTGCTTAAGTGGGAAGCTGGCTGTATGAACGAGGTAGCCAACTGAGCTTGTTACATGAGAGCTGATGAATGAACTGCCGGGCATACTGGCATTAATAATTTCTGATAGTTTAGTTATGCATCCTGATAACTGTGAATAGCTTTTATCTTCTAAGGTTAATCAGTATGAATCTTTACATATTCAAAGATGTCTCAGAAATGAGAATTATATTAGACATTCACTGGAAGACAATGTTCCAGAACAATCCACCGGTCACACTAGTGTGCTCTAAACCTATTGGGCATCTCTAGGAGTAACAGAGATGTGATGTCCACTTGTCTCCAATATCTGTAAGCTTTTCATTTTTAAGGATCTTTATAAAAATAAGCCTTTTAATTTGTCTTCTTGTGACCTACAAAGAGCATTTTAGGACAGTTTTTGAATGTGGGGCACGACTGCAAAACACAGAAATATGCTGACGTTGAAGAGTTCAAAAAACCTTTGAGAGGGGCACCTGGGTGGCTCAGTCGTTAAGCGTCTGCCTTCGGCTCAGCTCATGATCCCAGGGTCCTGGGATCGAGCCCCACATCGGGCTCCCTGCTCCGCAGGAAGCCTGCTTCTCCCTCTCCCACTCCCCCTGCTTGTGTTCCTGCTCTCGCTATGTCTCTGTCAAATAAATAAATAAAATCTTAAAAAAAAAAAAAAAACCTTTGAGAAAAGGTGGCAGAAAATGCTACAAGATTTGTTACAAGAGAGACTTGGTCTATCATGCAAAACTGAGAAGTAACAATACTTATTAGGGTCATCATTCCTGAGGTTAAGTCTGCACGCGAAAATAAGACCCAGAGAAGTGAAGCAAGAATCTAACATCCTGAACACATCAAATGTGAAGTAACATAAATATGGAAAAGGACAAAACAAGAAGGGGGTACATCCATCAATTACTAACAGAATTCGTTGCCTAATTTATCACTTTTGCAGACAGGCTTCTCTGTTTCATTTTTCCAGCAGAAGGACAGCATATGAATTTACTTGCTCTGGGAATATTGAGTTTTTAATTTCTAAATGGGGAGAACTGAGGAATACGTAAATTAAAGAGAAAGGAAAGGAGATGGAGAAGTGAGGCGAAAGATAAGAGAGAGAGGGCAAGAGAAGGATGGGGGCAGTGAAAAAGGCTAGGTGGGAAAGAAATCGGAAGGCTGGGGACATGGACTAGGTATTCTTCCCATCCGGGAAAGGCTGGTATCATCGCTCACTTCTACAAGGACGGTAACTATTGAAACAACTTATTCATTTACCAAGTGCACAGGATCCCCTCCTATGCAGAAGGCCCATCCGAGACTTTGAGTAGACACAACAAATGAAGCTGCCAAAATTCCTACTTCATGGGGAGGTCGTTGGTGAACAAGTAAATAAAAATGTTTTAGTAGGTCAGGAGGCAATCAGTACTCAGACACAAAATAAGGCAGGGTGAGGGCCTGGAGAACGGAGAGAGGGATGATGTCTGAAAGGGCAGACACAGAAGGCCGAGCGGATGCCGAAGAAATCCGAGCAAAGACCTTAGTAAGGGAGGGGCCACCGCCTCTCTGCCCAGGCAGAGGGGGAGCTAGTCGAAGGCCCTGCAACAGCAGAGAGAACACCCCAGGGGAGCCAGGATGCCAGGAACGATCTAAGTCAGGGTAAAAGCAAGGTTGATCAAAGAGGAACCTGGTGAGGAATCCAGATCGGGTAGGGTCTTGCAGGCCACTGTGAGGGCTCTGAGTGAAATGGGAAGCTTTGGAGGGTTTTCAGCAGGGGAATGGCATGGCCTCACTTGCTTTCTAACTGAGGTACCATGTGGTATCACTCCAGTACCATGTGCCGAACAGATGACAGGAAGGCAAGGGAGGAGGCAGGGAGACCAATACGGAGGCTGCTGTCGCAGTCCAGGAAAGGGAGGACAGTACTCGGACAAGAGTGGTCATCACGGACGTGGTGAGCAGCGGATTAGCTGGTACCTGAAGGAATAGCCACGTGGTCTTCCCTGGAATAGCCATTTCTTTGGGGTTCTCCTTCCATCATCCAAAGCTCTTCTTCTGCCTCCAACTGGGATACCATATCTGGCTTGAAGGGAAGATGTCCTATGAAAAGGCAGATATACACTTCTAAGATATACACACAGCTAAAATATATTTTTATCCAAGTTCTACAATCCTCAGAACCTTTTAGGTGGTATTTTAGGGACTTCTCGATCATGATAAGTAAATTTAGGTCATAACCTAGTTCATGTTTAGACAGAGATAAAATTAGATTTAGCCAACGTCTGTTCTCATCCTATTTCCCACACTCTCACACCACTCACCGCAAATGGTCAGTTTTTGCTGCAATGTGAGCAGGTCTTGATAAGGAACTCTGATAGTTTCTATCCTTATTCTGTTTTATTCTATTTCATTGGAAAAAAACAAAAAACAAAACAAAACAAACAAAAAAACACGCCAGCACAGGGTACTGAATTAATGCCATGACTAAACAGGGTTTCTCAACTGAGGCACTAGCAATATTTTGGACTGGCTAATTCTTTGTCCTTCGGGTTGTCCAGTGCATTGTAGGAGGTTTAAGCAGCACTGGTAGCCAGGGGCACCCCTCCCCAACCCCAGTTGTAACCATCAAAAGTGTCTCCAGACATTGCCAAATGTCACCTGGGGGCAAAACCACCCCTGGACAGAATTTGACCTGAGCAGAAAGACCAGGAAAACCTATGCCTGTAATCCCAGGGATTACAGAAACTTGTGTCTTCAGGGTCAGGGAACCAATTCAAAAGGTCCAAAGCTTTGGAACAACTAAGGACACTGACTCTCAAGGGGGTGTCATGGGGCGCCTGTTCTCACCCACTGAGACCAAGTTCTTGAAATTCTCCACCATCACATCTCGGTACAGCTTCCTCTGGGTGGAGTCCAGCAGCCCCAGCTCCTCCATGGTGAAGACCACAGCCACGTCCTTGAACGTCACGGCCTCCTACAACACCGAGCACACACAACCTCAATCCCATAATCTCCACTGGGGCAGCACCGAGAAGGATCAAGAAGATTACCAAAAAATTTGTTGACAGTTTGGAGGGAGCCCAGGCAGATTTCAGTCCCACAGTTGTCTCCCCTCACTGTTCCCTCCCGACCACCCCACAAAGCTTGGATTCTGTCACTGTTTGTAATGTCTGCAGTGTTCACAGGCCTTCTGCAGCCCTCTCAGGACAAGCACACAGCTCTTCTGTGTTTTCAACGTACATGCTGTGTCCACCTGCCCCGTTCACAGCTGGTGAAGGCACTCTGCTCAAATTTCAAAGTTTTAATTCTAGGACCTTGGGGAAATTCCTTAACTTCCCACTCTCTCCATTTTCTCTTCTCTTTAATGTCGTCGATACCACAAAGTGTTTGAAAACATTAGATGACTGAGTATATGTAAAGCACGTAGAATGGTGCCTGGCATGTAGCAAATTGCTCAATAAATCTGAACAATTATCATCGTTATAGTGTCTCATTCCATTTTATGACCACAGATTTTAACTTTCCTTAGAATTGATGATTTATTTTTCATCATCCAAATCATGTATAATTACAGATTTTCAATTTTCTTTTTTTTTTTTTTTCAGATTTTATTTGAGAGAGAGCAAGAGAGAGAGAGAGCACGAGAGCACACAAGCAGGGGGAAGGGCAGAGGGAGAGGGTGTGGGAGAAGCAGACTCCCTGCTGAGCAGGGAGACCAATGCGGGACTCAATCCCAGGACCTGGGATCATGACCTGAGCCGAAGGCAGACGGTTAACCGACTGAGCCACCCAGGCTCCCCAAGATTTTTAATTTTAATCAATGCTGCAAAGGTCCTTTTACAGAGACCGTACTGCAACTGCAAAGTCACAGAATAAACACTTTCAAAATTTTCAAAGCACAGTGGCAGATTTCCGTCTCAAAAGGTTTTCCCAATTTACCTTTCATGCAAGAGAGTGTAAGTGTTCCTGAATCTCTAGACTCTGGCCAAATAGGACATAACTCCTTTTAAAAAAAATCTTCAACAATCTAAGTGAAATAAATAAATAGAAAGCCTTAGGGCACCTGGGTGGCTCAGTCGTTAGGCATCTGCCTTCGGCTCAGGTCATGATCCCAGGGTCCTGGGATCGAGCTCCGCATCAGGCTCCCTGCTTGGCAGGAAGCCTGCTTCTCCCTCTCCCACTCCCCCTGCTTGTGTTCCCTCTCTCGCTTAAAATCTTAAAAAAAAAAAAAAAAAAAAAAAAGAAAGAAAGAAATCTGTTGTTTTCCATTAACTTTTCCAAGGAAGAGGAGAGAGATGTGCCTAATCTGTGAGAAATTAAATCACATGTGAGGAGACAGAAAAGAATGCCTTACCTGAAACTTGGTCATTTTCTCCTGCTCCTTCTGGGGAAGGTCAGAGTCCTGGGAAGGCATAACTGGGGAAGGACAAAGAAGCCATGAGATGCAGGCCAGGGAGCCCATGTGGATCTTTGCAGAAATTATATGAAAGCTTTCCTACTTCCAGGCAGATGTCGCCGCATAGAGCAATGGTAAGCAGAGCATGGAGCAGATTCCAACTACCAAGTCTGTCAGCCAGGGGCCACTGGACAGTGAACAACCTGTACAACCAAATGCAATATCCCTACTATAAGAATTTCTCATCCTGAGGATGTAGGAAATGAAGGGTATTGTTAACACGTAGGTTAAAAAAAAAAATGGCTTCTGAAATCAAGGGTCTATGCTTAAATCCTAGAAACAGTATTTACCATCTATATAACATTGGGGGTGTTAAAGAAAAAACTGGGCCTCACTGTGATCATCTGCACATGAATATAAGAACTGCAAATCATACCCACCTCATAAGGTTGTTCCACGCATTAAATGAGTAGATGGAAAGTTCAAAGAACCAGGAGTCCCTTTTTCTTGCAGCTGCAAAAAAGCAGACGATACTTTGCATCATAAACTGTATCTGCAGATGTCTTTTCCAACAATAGCAAAAAAGGCCTGAAAGGTATCTGGACCTCACATATTAATACTCTCCTATAAGAGTCACCTTTATTCTCTGAAAATCCTAATTCCAACTTAAAATTTCTTCTTACTTATCTAACTAAAAATAAATAAATTTCTTCTTACTTAATAATTTGTTGCCCACCTAATAACATTTCATCCACACTGGTATTAGCAAAGCATCATTTCGAGTCAATTTACTTTATGAAGTCAAAAAGGCTTATTGGTAAAAGCCTTTTATCCTATGTGCATGGAGATAAAGAAATATACAAAATAAAAATCAAGACATAGAAGATAGATTGAGAGGCTCCAACATTTCTCCAATAGGAGGAGTATGAAGAAAAGAGAACAGAAGAAATAGCAGAGAGGTCTTATTTCAAAAGATAATTGCTGAGTTCATATACAGCAATTCTGAACAGTATAAATAAAAATAAATACACTCTTGGGGCGCCTGGGTGGCTCAGTCAGTTAAGTGTCAGACTCTTGATTTTGGCTCAGGTCATGATCTCAGGGTTTGAGTCCCAGCCCCACTTGGAGCTCTGCACTGAGCATGGAGCCTACTTGGGATTCTCTCTCTCCTTCTCCCTCTGCCCCTTCCCCACCTCTAAAAATTTTTAAAAAATAAATACAGTCAAGGGCACCTGGGTGGCTTAGTTGGTTGGGTGACTGCCTTTGGGTCAGGTCATGATCCTGGAGCCCCAGGATCGAGTCCCACCTCAGGCTCCCTGCTTAACCGGGAGTCTGTTTCTCCCTCTGACCTTCCCCTCTCTCTCTCTCATTCTCTCTCTCAAATAAATAAAATCTTTAAAAATAAATAACACATAAATACATCCTAAAAAATCATGCTGAAATGCAGGAATGCAAAGAACTAAAAACAACAACAAGAATCCTTAAAGCTCCCAGAAAGAAAATAGTTTACCTAATAGAAATGACAATCTGATTGACAGAATCAAGGAAACAGAATGGAGATCTCAAACGACTGAATGCTATCTCCAAAAGGAAGAAAATAATTGTCAAACTTGCATTCTATGCTCAACCGAATGATTATTGACACGAAGGAGAAAAAAAGGACATTTCAGTTGAACAAAGATGAAGAACAATCATAACTATACGAACCCGAAAAGAAGCAATGGTAAGAAAACATTGCGTTTTTGTTATTAAAAAAAAAAAGGGCCCAAGAACGATAGGACCAATTTGGAGGGTGGTTTTAACAAAATACAGACTTATAATTGGCCCCCCAGTTTAAAAAAGGCGGTGGTGGTGAGGTGCCATCATCAAATATCAAGTACATGTTTAGTTTCTACATTTCTCAGAATGAGAACACATACTGGCTAAATTTAGTATCTGAGACAGACAACCGTTTTTATTCCAAACCAGCTGAGAGCAAATAAAAGGAAACCAAACGGAAGACAAGAAAGGAGAACAAAAAGAAATGTAAAACGTGGTAAATTCAAAAACAGACACACGTGCTTGTGCTTAAAACTCACATATACACTCAACACATATTAACACGGAGATTAAACGTTCGCAGGTGGATGCAATAAATATTGGGACATTTCCCTAGCAAGTCACTCACTGAGGGAAGGAAACCTGATGAGCGGAAAACAGAGACGACAGATCAAGAAAGCACTTTCGGGGGCGCCTGGGTGGCTCAGTCGTTAAGCGTCTGCCGCCGGCTCAGGTCATGATCCCGGGGTCCTGGGATCGAGCCCCGCATCAGGCTCCCTGCTCGGCAGGAAGTCTGCTTCTCCCTCTCCCACTCCCCCTGCTTGTGTTCCCTCTCTCGCTGTGTCTCTGTCAAATAAATAAAATCTTTTAAAAAATAAATAAAATAGGGGCGCCTGGGTGGCTCAGATGGTTAAGCGTCTGCCTTCGGCTCAGGTCATGATCCCAGGGTCCTGGGATCGAGCCCCGCATCGCGCTCCCTGCTCGGCGGGAAGCCTGCTTCTCCCTCTCGCACTCCCCCTGCTTGTGTTCCCTCTCTCGCTGTGTCTCTCTCTGTCAAATAAATAAATAAAATCTTAAAAAAAAGAAAGAAAGAAAGCACTTTCGCTTGTACGCACCCGGGGCTATGCGCGGAGGAGCCAGCGAGAAGTCCGTCCTTCCTCCCCTTTCCGAAGTCAGGGGCGGGGGTGAAGAACAGGACTCGACGGGACAGCACGGCCCCGTCCGTCCCGCGGATAAACTGCAGCGGACATCCCCGGGCGCCGGCGCGGCCGACTCGGGACCTCCTAAACGAGAGAGGGGGAAAGCTCGGGAAGAGCTCGGCGTCCGGGAGGATGACAGCGGGGCCATGCCGTTGCTCCCACAGCCCTGGCCTCGCTGCCTGCACTGCGGCTTCCCGGCAGAAGGGCGCTGGGGACAGAACTACTGGTATCAACTCAGAACTACCGCCACCTTTCAAAGCTTTGGACACGTATTGTCTCGTTTACTGCGAATCACAACTCTACCCAGGGGTTACTCGCGCGCGCGCGCGCTACTTTACAGAGGAGGCAAGTAGAGCGCAGAGAGCAAGTCGCCAGATAGTGTACCGATAGGAGTAGCAGCGCTGCTTGGTAAGTGGGGGAGGAGAGCTGAGGGATCCAAACTTCTGCCCTCCGTCTCTCGGCCTCCGCCGGCGGCCGCGACTTCTCCATCCTAACACGGCCGGCTAGGTAGCGACTAGTCCCACGCTCAGGCCGAAAACGCTCGGAGGGCCCGTGGGGGGTGCAAGACCGACTCACCTCCGGGCCGAAAAGATGGTGGCGGCTTTGCTTTTCCGGGGCGGAAGTGCCTCAGACTACACGGCGCCCCGGAACTACACTTCCCAGAAGTCCCGAGGGGGAACAAGGGCCTCAGCCGCCCCTTGTTTCCGGACAGAGTTGAGGAGGACTACATTACCCATAACCCCCAAGAGGAGGAGGAACTATATCCGCCCCCTTAAGCCACCCTCTTCCCCCCCAGCAAATCTCCCCATTGGTAATTCGAGGACTGCAACTTCCAGAATCCGGGAAGCCATTTGCAGACATAAAGCAGTTGTCTGATGCCAGTGAAGTCGAGTTTTTTTCCCATTGACAAACAAACAAGGGGCGCCTGGGTGGCTCAGTTGGTTAAGCGACTGCCTTCGGCTCAGGTCATGATCCTGGAGTCCTGGGATCGAGTCCCGCATCAGGCTCCCTGCTCGGCGGGGAGTCTGTTTCTCCCTCTGACCCTCCTCCCTCTCATGCTCTCTCTTATTCTGTCTCAAATAAATAAATAAATAAATAATCTTAAAAAAAAACAAAACGTACTTAGCAAATAACTTTAAAGAAAGTTTGTAATAGAAGCAGGTCACGTGATCCTTTACTAATGAAATTGTACCCACTACTACTAGACGAAGGGATAAAATGATAGCCTTTATTTTGCAGTTTCAGACACTTTTTAGATATAAAAAAGAATGAGAGCCCAAAAAATTGCAATGGAGGCAGACTGTATTGTAGATGTCAACTTTTGTGAATAGCACAAATAATTCAAAACTTGGCTTTTGAGGACGACTAGACATACTCGAGAGTAAAAAGACAAGCTTCAGCATACTTGTATGATCAATTTCCCAACTGGGGCGTTTGTCATCATTTCTCAGACTTCTGAATTTGAGGGATGGATACATTATTTTTAATTAGATTTTTATGAAATGGTCACTATTATTATTTGCTCAAATACATGACAGCACTGATGTTTCAAAGAAATAAAGATGGCGAGCAGAGAGGAATACCTAAAAATATCCATATATCCAAACAATATATGTTTGCATTTCTTATTTACTGAACGTGTTAGGCAGGAAGCTAGGCATGAGCGACAAGAGGATGGACCTTAGATATCCTGATGGAGAGCCCCAAACAAGGACCACCCAGGGACCACCCCATTCCATCCTGTAGCAGTCATTTTGGGGTTACAACATCCTGGCAGAGGAAGAGTTAAGTTTGTTGCGCTAGTTGCACTTGTGCAGAAAGCAGCCTCTTGTCCTTATCGGACCTGTCTCCAGAAGAGAAATAATGTCGCAGTTTCCTACCCTGTGCAGGCATTTCCAATATATTTTGGAAAAGGCCATGTGTAATTGGCTACTTATTATATAATCCAGGCCTGTCACTCAAATGTTGTGACCCTAGGACCAGCCCCAAAGAAAAAATTGATATAAGCCCACCCCTGGGAGTTTGTCCGGGGTGGGGGGGGGGAGGTGCATTGTCTCTCTAGATTGGCCTGCTCCTCCCTTGGAGTGTACTTTAATACAACTTTGCTCTGCTTTCCTTTCCTTTCGCTGTCCTGTAATTCTTAACCATGGCAGTGAAAAGAACTGAGGCTTCTTTCCTTTTTCATCTAACTCTCAATAATAAACATGTATTTCTTCTGTTACACACAACTATCTCTCATGAAGTACTTAGTGTGTGCTAGGGACTATCCCAAACACTTTAGACTCTGGGATTCTCTTGTCACAACTTTTTTTTTAGGTAAATACTATTACTTTTTTCATTTTACAGCTTAGGAGCCAGAGGCAGAGGAAGGTTAAGTAATTTGCCGGTGTTACTAAATTAGCAAGTGCTAAAGCCAGGTTTCAAAATTTGGCATTTGACAACCAGAGTATAATCAACAGTATAATGAACAGATACTTCATTTCAATCTTTTTTTTCCCCTTCCTGACACCAGAGAGATATAGCACAACATGGAAATTCAGTTATTTTCACCTGCATTTCTATCTAGTGCTCTCAAGAGAAGTTCCAAATGCTTTAGCAAGTCACACAAACAGGAACCTTCCGTGCTTTTTTCCTCTTCAAATCCTCTTTCTATTCATGCCCAGCCATAGTGAATAACTTGTACTCCTACAAAAAGCCTCTTTATATCTGCTGTTCATTATGTCATACCCAGGTGCTCTGTTCACTTCCAGGGTGTAGTCTTCATCTACAGCTTAAATATTCCTTATTCCAGTAAGACTTCTTGTGGGTTTTTGTCTTGTACGCTAATAAAAGCAGTGTGTAGGGGGGCCTGGGTGGCTCAGTCGTTGGGCGTCTGCCTTTGGCTCCGGTCATGATCCCAGGGTCCTGGGATCGAGCCCCGCATCGGGCTCCCTGCTCCACGGAAGCCTGCTTCTCCCTCTCCCCCTGCTTCTCTCTCTCCCCCTTCTTCTCTGTCAAAAAAATAAAATCTTTAAAAAATAATAATAAAAGCAGTGTGTAATAACAAAGACTACAGGCTTGGAATCAGGCTGCCTAGATTAAAATACTAATCCTGCCACTTATTCTGTGAACTCTGTCCCTTTTTTCTCCACTTGCAAAATGGAGATAATAGAACTGAGATGAGGAACATCTTGATAAGTACATGTAAGGGGACTGGAAACCCTACCTGACTCATGACCATCCTATAAAAAGTAAATATTATCCTCAGATGATGGGAAACACGAATGAGGGATGGTTGGTTTAGTAACTTTGCTTTACAATCCTTAAAGTAGGGACGCCTAGGGGGGCTCAGTCATTTAAGCATCTGCCTTTGGCTCAGGTCATGATCCCAGGGTCTTGGGATCAAGTCCCGCATCGGGCTCCTTGCACAGCGGGGAGTCTGCTTCTCCCTCTCCCTGCTGCTCCCCCTGCTGGTGCTCTCTCTCTCTCTGACAAATAAATAAAATCTTTTTAAAAAATAATAAGATCATTAAAATATTATCAATAATTGTACATCAATTTTTGAATGCTATGGAAAAAACTGGCATGTTCTGCATCCCGTTAAAAGTGAGATGAAGGGGGGCGCCTGGGTGGCTCAGTTGGTTAAGCGACTGCCTTCGGCTCAGGTCATGATCCTGGAGTCCCTGGATCGAGTCCCGCATCGGGCTCCCTGCTCAGCAGGGAGTCTGCTTCTCCCTCTGACCCTCCCGACCCTCCCCCCTCTCATGCTCTCTCTCTGTCTCTCTCTCTCAAATAAATAAATAAAAAAAATCTTTAAAAAAAAAAAAAGTGAGATGAAGGATCACTAAAATCTGTATTATTCCCTTTTATTGTTTCCCAAATCCATTTCAGAAATTCTGAGTAAAATCTAACTGAGATGCAGGCCTGTGTTTCAGGATGTTGGGCAGCTACACTGACCACAAATACTGAAGAACTTCTGCCAAGTCTCTGGCTGGGTGAGGAGCACACTGTAAAGAATGGGACACACGCCCTGCAACAAAGTAGCATATACCTAAAGGAGAAACAAATAAAAAATGAAGATCTACAGGACTATGCCAAATCAAACTTCAAATAAAGAAACCAAATTCATAATTACTCCTCTCCAAACTTTAATGTTTCTATACCTCCTGACTTCCTTATATAACAACCATCCTCCTAGTTGCCAAGAATGAAAACCCTGAAGTTAACATTTACTCTCCTTTGCTCTCCATATACAATCGACGTGTTAACGGATTTTGGACTCTACTGACTCTATGACTGGGACTTGGTTTTGGTTTAAAATACATCAGCTCTGGGGTGCCTGGGTGGCTCAGTTGGGTAAGCGTCCAACTCTTGATCTCAGTGTCATGGGTTCAAACCCTGCACTGGGCTCCACACTAGGCATGGATCCTACTTAAAAGAAATATGTCAGCTCCTCCTTCCCCCAATCCTCCAAGAAAGTATTTTGTGTGAGAAGGGGAACGGATGAAATAAGACAGGAAAAATGTTGACAAGGGTTGCAGATGACTGATGCGGGGTGCATTACAAATGTTAACAGTGGTTATGTCTAACTCCTGAGGTTATGGGTGATTCCTATTCTTTCTTTTTTATATTTTTGTAGTCTTAATCTCTATATAATGGGCATGCATTTCTCTATAATGAGAATATAAAGTATAAAGCCCCAAACCATCTTCCAAACCTGATAGAAAAAGACTTCCTCAAACCATATACAGAACTATTTCCTATGTTATTTTTTTTTAAATGTACAACATTGAGATTAAACCATAGACTTGAGGCTCTAACACGTTGGGTTCAAGTGGCAGTTCTGCCTCTTACCGGCTGTAAGTTTTGGGCAAACAAGGTAAGCTCACCAAGAGTAAGTAAAAAGGAAAAAAAAAAGAATTTTCCTTGTCCAAAAGATGCATTCTCCCTGCCCTTTTTCTTAGAGCATTTCCATAGGAAACCCAGTGCTTTTTGGATCTTTTCTCTGACTTTTAGACACACATGTAAATCTTGTTAGAGGCTAAATAAGCTTCTTACCAAGTTTAAAATCCAGAAGTGTTTTTCAAAGGTCTGGGTCTTAAATTAAAAAATTAAAAATTAAAAAATAAAGGTTGGGGCTTTGTACCCTTTAAATGTAAACGTCTGAGAAAATAATCCAGTGTCCCTATCACTGTGGGAGTTGAACGAAGGTGCTTTTCTCTGAACTGTAGATCTGTTAACAGGGGAGATAAGATACATTTCATTACTCCCTCGGATAAAGTCAATGAACTAAGACGATTCCCAAGTAAATTTAGCATAAATTTATCAAAGAATTTGCAGCAAATGGTGCAGTCAAGTCCTCTTATAGGAAGACAAGATATTGTTAATCTGAGAATGCATGTATCTAGTGGTTGGATTGCATGTATCCAGTTTTTAAAAATATAATGGTATAAAAAGCTTGTAACTGCTTGACTGTATAGCGTGAAACTTCATTCTTTGTAATCTCTTCCCCCACATTACCTACTATACTGTGCTCTGAATGTGAGTATTCAGTAATAAGATAGTTTACTTTTCTACATTATGTAGAGAGGACTTTCCGTGTTAGTAGGATGTTTTATTCCCAACTACCCCTGCTTTAAAAAAAAAAAAAAAAAAAAAGCATTATCTATCTCATAAGGCTGTTGTGGTCATTTCATGAATTAATTCATGTAAAATGATAAGGCACCACTACCAATGACACTACTTGAAAGATGAGAATAACGAGACCAAGACAGATTAAGTAAATCGCATAACGTTGTTCTGCTAGGAAGAGCTGACTGGTAGATGAGCAAAGCCGGCTGGAGTGCTAGGAGACCTTCAGACACGAGACCCGGACCGTCCCAACCCCCAGCAGCACCAGGTGCTCCTTGCGGGAGGCTTAGAGGAGGGGAACGCAAATCTCTCCCAACTCCACTCTCCTCTGCCGGCCCCGGCTTCTCCTACTTTTCCAGAGAACAGGGGCCCCGCTGGCTCCCCGCCCAGCCTTGGGCAGTTCCAGGCTTGGAAGGGTCCCTGGGATGGAAGATACAGCTACTTGACAGGAAGGTGAGCAGCAACGCAGCCCTCCTACAGCGAGTCTCCTTCCGACTGGAGGGAACTCCTGGACCACTTCCCACAATTCCCGCGCCCCGCCGTCCAGAAGCGGAAGTGCTCCTGGCTACAAGGACCGCCCCCCCAGACTACACCTCCCAGAATGCCCGAGATGAATGACGCTCGAGCTCCGCCCTTTGAAGCGAAAATACTTCCGGGTACCCTGAGCTCTGTGTATTAACTCCTAGAGGGCCAGAGTGAATCTTGGTGAAATTGTGTCATTTTAGGCTGTGAGTTTCTTCCTTGGTGGCTCCTACCGATTCTGTTATTGAAAACTGAGCAGCACTTTAGCCACTCGGGGGGCGGGGAGGGGCTCACGAGGGTCGGGGTAGGGTGGTGAGTAATCCCAAAGAGCTGCCCTGTAGCAGTAAAAATAGAACGGAAATGGATTCTTTGTTAGAGAGTGAAGACAAACTCGAAATCACCTCACTACTTGAAATTGGATTAGAGCGAACCTTTTTTGTCACACTCTTCAAGCACCTAGCAAAAACAAGTGAAAATCTCTTCTAGAGAAAGAGAACATCATCCCAGGCTTCAAATTATTTCTGTAATTTTATTTTATTTTTTTTAAAGATTTTTTTTTATTTATTTATTTGAGACAGAACGAGAGAGAGAGCACATGAGAGGGGGGAGGGTCAGAGGCAGAAACAGGCTCCCCACCGAGCAGGGAGCCTGATGCGGGACTCGATCCCGGGACTCCAGGATCATGACCTGAGCCGAAGGCAGTCGCTCAACCAACTGAGCCACCCAGGCGCCCCTCTTTCTGTAATTTTAAAATGTATTAATACTGGACAAATAGTCCTTGAAGATAAACGCATTATGAGGTATACAAAGAAACACTTCATAAGCTTCAAGTTATCAAGAATAACAGCCTACACGTAATATAAAGGAAACTTTAAAAAGCAAAATTAAGAGGCACCTGGGTGGCTCAGTTAGTTAAGCTACTGACTCCTGATTTTGGCTCAGGACATGATCCTGGGGTTGTGGGATCCAGCCCCATGCAGGACTCTCCACTGGGTATGGAGCCTGCTTGAGAGTCTCTCTCACCTGCTCCCTCTGCCCCTACCCCCCCCCCCCAAAAAAACCCAAAATTGACAGAATTACAAGGAGAAAAACATTCGCAATCAGAGTGGGAAGTTTTAATACCTAGGAGGAACTGTAGAGTCTTAAGAGCATTTACTAAAACAGAAGAGAAGCTGAAAATAAAAATGGAAACATCCATCTCAGGAATTTAATAAACAGAAAACGAAAACTACAGTAAGTAGATGGAAAGAAATGATGAAGATAAGAAATTCATGAAATGGAAAACAAAATAGACTGAATTTTTTTAAAAGGCCAGAAGACCAGTCTATGAATAAAACAATAAAATTGATGAAGTTCAATAAGAGTGACCCAAGAAAAAAAAGAAAGGACACATTACCAATTTCAGTGATAAAAATGGCAACATCAGGGGCGCCTGGGTGGCTCAGTTGGTTAAGCGACTGCCTTCGGCTCAGGTCATGATCCTGGAGTCCCGGGATCGAGTCCCACATCGGGCTCCCGGCTCGGCGGGGAGCCTGCTTCTCCCTCTGACCCTCCCCCCTCTCATGTGCTTGCTCTCTCTCATTCTCTCTCTCAAATAAATAAATAAAATCTTTAAAAAAAAAAAAAAAAGACTAACGGGCAGGGTCATTTGTCAAACCTTAGTTATAATGGCTAAAGATTGGAAATATCCAAGTGCCCGTCCATAGGGAACCAATTTAATAAATTATGGTCCATTCACACAGTGGAACGATACACCTGTACAAAAGGATGAGGAAGAACTCCGGAATGGCATGAACTGAGAAGTACAGATCTCCAGAGCATGTAGTTAAGTTACAAATGCATGCTGCTGGATAGTTCTTATGGTATGCTACCTTTGGTGTAAAAACAGGAGAAAAGTAAATATATATTTGCATTTCTTATAAACACACAAAGAAACCCTGGAAGGATACACAAAAACAGTGGTTCTCTGTGTGTGATGGCAGGGAGGGAAGGCTCAGAACTGGGTGGGTGGATAGGACAGAGACTTCACTCAAGGTCTTTTCTATATCTTTGAGATTTAAACCGTGGCAATATACAACCCATTCAAAAATTGAGTAAAATTTGAATAAAGGAAATAAGAGAGCATAAATGTTCTCAATAGTCTTTCACACACACATGCACACACACACACGTGCACACACACACAAATGCACACACACCAAATGGGGCGCCTGGGTGGCTCAGTTGGTTAAGCGACTGCCTTCGGCTCAGGTCATGATCCCGGAGTCCTGGGATCAAGCCCCGCATAGGGCTCCCGGCTCGGCGGGGAGCCTGCTTCTCCCTTTGACCCTCCTCCCTCTCGTGCTCTCTCTCATTCTCTCTCTCGCAAATAAAAAAAAAAATGGCAACATCAGTAAAGATATTAAGAAAACATTAAGGGAAACATTACAGTGATAAATTTGAAAATATATGTGAAATGGTTATAAACCCATAGAAAAATCCGCCTTAAAACTAAAATACGATGGCTTTTTCTTTAGCAACATAACCTCTAAAGAGACCTACACAACAATTACATGTAATACTTAGCGATAAAATGTTGAAATTTTTATCTCTGAGGACAGGAATCAGAAGAGAATGCTGAATATCACCCTTTTAATGAAATTGTACTGGGCCTGGTATCCAGCAAACCAGTCAAGCTTATTTATCAATTCCAATAACTTAGTTTTAAGTTATTTTAGATTTCCTAAATACATAATCATGTCGTTGGTAAATAACAGTTTTGTTTCTTCTTTTTCAATCTTTGTATCTTTTATCTCTTTTTCTTTCTTTTGTGCATTGACAAAAACTCTTGTTCTTTTAGCCCATTCACACTTTGCAAAAAGATTCTTGCTGGAATATTTTATGCATTTGACAAAAACTCTTGTTCCTTTTAGCCTATTTCACACTTTTCAAAAAAGATTCTTGCTGAAATATTTTAAAGCATATTTCAGAAATTTTTTTCAGTACAATTGAAATCCTGGACAGATGTGATAAAATATGATAAAATAATTTTGCATTTATTCCTTTATTTTCCCCATGGAACACTTTCATTCACTCGTCTATCCCATAGGATATTATTTCATTTGATGTACAATTGACTTTTGAACAACACAGGTTTGAACCATGCAGGTTCTCTTATACATGGATTATTTTTCAATAAATGTAGTACAGTACTATAAATATATTTTATCTTCCTTATGATTTTAATAACATTTTCTTTTCTCTAGCTTACTTTATTGTAAGAATACAATATATAATACATGTAACATACAAAATATGTGCTGTTTATCAGTAATGCTTTGGTCAATAGTAAGCTATTAAGCTTTGGGGAAGTCAAAAGTTATATGCAGATTTTCAATTGGGTGGGACAGTGTCCCTAAATCCCTGTGTTGTTCTAGGGTCAACTATTTCTTTTTGTGTGTGTTCTTGTGCAAAATATGTGTGGTGTGGTTTTGTGTACACATATTTTTAATTTATATGTGGTATTGTGCAAAAAACTAAATTGATTTTTTACTTTCCTCATTCCGTAGTATGTCTTTAAGATTCATCCATGTTTTTAGCATACATCTAATCTATTTTTTTTTTTTTTAGATTTTATTTATTTGACAGAGAGAGAGCACAAGCAGGAGGAGCAGCAGAGGGAGAGGAGAAAGCAGGCTCTCCGCTGAGCAGGGAGCCCGACCAGGACCCTGGGATCATGACCTGAGCTGAAGGCAGATGCCTAACAGACAGAGCCACCCAGGTGCCCCACATCTAATCTATCTTATAGAACTCGCCTACAACATCTTATCTATTTACTCTTCCATGACAGACACCCAATTTTCCATTGGCAATAATGATGCAATACATCTCCATAGTCCTATACAAATGTATGAGAATTTATTTAGGACACATATCTAAGGAATGCATTTGTTGGTTCACAGCATATTCATATGCTTACATTTACAAATAATAGCTAGATTAACCTTTGAGAAACTGCTGGACTGTTTTCCAAAGGCTTCAGACCATTGTACATTCCCACTCACAACGTGTGATGGTTCTGATTTCTCCACTTCCAATCCTTTTATTATCTAGTTGTTTTGTTTTGGATATAGCCAGTCTGGTGAATGTGAAATGCTATCTCATTATAGTTTTGATTTACATTTTCCTAACAACTAATGATGTTGACCATCTTTTCATGTGCTTATTGGCCATTTCTCTAACTTCTTTGAAGAAATATCTGTTCAAATCCTTTGGCCCATTGTTGAGTTGTGCTATTTGCCTTTGATTGAGTCCAAGGGTGGGATGTCTGGGGCTTCATGTGGGTTCACTCATTATTGGCTAAATGGCAACATACAAATGGAATTAGGGGATGGAAGAGCAGAAGCCAGGTCACCCAAGTGGTCAGTTATCTAGGTCACCCACGGCGACTGAAAGGGTAAACTCATGGATGTAGATGGCCTAGATCCTCATCTGTTTGTTTTGCTAGAAACTATGTCATATAGCTGGCAATATGATTATTCAAAATGACTTTTTTTTTAAATGGATGCCTCAGCAACCAATAGCTTAACGTCAGGCACTTACACTCCAGGGTTCAATATCAGCCAGTGTTCAATCAGGAAAGCTTTGTCACAATGATTTTAGAGATAAGGGAATTTTAAAATAGGAATTAAACCTTACACAAATGTGGAAGGAGGTATCAGAGTTTGTAGGAATTCTGAGAATCCAGGCACATCCAGCTACTGAGGCAGAACAGTTAACAGGGAACATGGTATAAGATCGGTGAATCCTACAAACATGAGCCTAATTGCTACAATTCTTTTTTTTTTTTTTTTTAAAGCACTAGCAGTGGTAGATGGAATACCATGAGGGAGAACACAGTATTTTGTAAGGTCCACAGATGGTGCTTTTGCAGAAGCACTGGAGCAAGAAAGACAATTCCTTATCTAGAGCAACTTTTCTCCAGTGAAAACAGTGTGCTGTCCCTTCCATGGTGGAAGTGGTCTGGTGTAACCAAATTCCTAGCAGGGGTTTGGGTAATTCTCTTTGGAGAACACTACCAAATTTGTCCCTTCTCATTCAACTGATCAGAGAACTCCTCATGAGGCCACTGGCATGGGTTGAGAGACGGGAGTCACAGTAGCAGGAATAGGAGCTATGACAATCTGAATCACTTGTTCAGGCAGCTTGTGACTTCTGTCTAAACCCAGTCTCATCTGTGTCACTGCCTCTTGATGCTGAAATGCTGCTGGCATGCTCAAATTTATGACTTCACTGCATGGTAACTTCCTGGCTCATGGCCAAATATTTAGGTTTTTTTAAAAGATTTTATTTATTTATCTGACAGAGAGATAGCGAGAGCAGGAACACAAGCAGTGGGAGCGAGAGAGGGAGAAGCAGGCTTCCCGCCGAGCAGGGAGCCCGATGTGGGGCTCGATCCCAGGACCCTGGGATCATGACCCGAGCCGAAGGCAGACGCTTAACGACTGAGCCACCCAGGCGCCCGCCAAATATTTAGTTTTAACTAGGGATCAAAGAAGCTAGAAGCTGCTTTCTCAGGAGTAATGCCATCTGCAGAGAATGGCATAACATTGCTTCCAAATCCCAAATATGTATGCTGCGAGCTCCGTGCAGTGTCCATATCTGTCACAGACACTTCATATGTCATCAGCTATATATCACGGGTCATAAAATCATTTCTGTAAAGAGCCAGATAGTTATTATTTTAGGCTTTGCAGACCACACAGACAACTCTCACAAATACTCAACTCTGCCATATTAGTCTGAAAGCCCCATAGACAAAATGTAGAGTGGTCATGGCTATGTTTCAGTAAAATTTTATTTACAAAAACAAGTGGCAGCCAGATTTGCCCCTTGGACAGTAGTTTGCCAATTCCTGGACTCAACTGTGAACAAAGATTGAAAAGTTGGTATAGCTCTGAGCTGGGGCCATAAAAGAGTATCAACGGCCCTACCAGATGAAACTAAACTTCTTTGGATGATGTTTACTAACAGGTATAGAGGGGGAAAAGCACAGCTGCATACCAGGCGCCAGCAGATGTGGTGATTTGCTCCAGCAATAAAACCTCATCTGAAGCTGCAAGTCATGTCAAGTCCTAATTAAATTTACAATAATCCCATGTCATTCTCCAAGATTCGCCTGTCTTCTGCACAGGTCACATGAGTAAACTGAAGAGGGGTATTATAGAAAACATGATCCCTATGGCTTCCAAGATACCGCTAGGGGTACTAAACTCTAGAATCCCTTGAAGAATGTGGTATTGCTTTTGGTTTTCTATTTTGGTACATACAAGGCAGTTACAGTGTTTACTTGTCCTTTTTTTTATCAAAATAGTCCTTGTTTCATTGGTGAGGGAACCAAGGTGAGGATTCTGCCAATTGTTGGGTATTTCTATTGCAACTCTGCATTCTGGAACTTGGAAAATAACCAGATGATGGGCTCAGGAATCCATTCAGACTGTCACATATGGACCTGAGCAAAAGCCTCCATTATTTGTTGTTTATAAGCCCCACTATGAATTGCTGAGCACAATGTACTTGAGGTTCCAGGAGTAATGTCATCTCCAGTGTCCAGTAATCCCTCCATACTCTGGTTATTTCCACTTACCTAATATATAACCTCCATAAAATATAGCTGCAAGTCACTTTGAGGAAGTCTAGAACAATTTATGGTATACAGTTTTGGCGGTATATCAGATTCTTTAAAAAGGACCCAGCCTGACCTTTAAGGTGCTCTGGAAATGGGAACTGACTCTCGTTATGGAATTGGCTGCAGGGCCACAACTCTCATGTTGACTCAGGTCAGAATAAGAAAAGCTCGGGCGCCTGGGTGGCTCAGTTGGTTAAGCGACTGCCTTCGGCTCAGGTCATGATCCTGGAGTTCCGGGATCGAGTCCCGCATCAGGCTCCCTGCTCGGCAGGGAGTCCGCTTCTCCCTCTGACCCTCCTCCCTCTCATGCTCTCTGTCTCTCATAAATAAATAAAATCTTTAAAAAGAAAAGAAAAGAAAAGAAAAGCTCACCAGAGGATCTAGTTTCCTGCAAGGAAACCATCTTGGGGGAGATCATTACAGGTTCTTCAGGCAAGAGGAGACTACGTCAGAGCAGAGCAAAAGGCTTCCTCCTAACGGCAAAGGAGACTCACCTAAGTTTAGAGGTCAAAGACCTCAACTTTGTTAAAACCTGCCCATATATTCCCACCTCAATTTTTCAGGATTCTATTCCTTCCCTTTGATGCCCTATAACGGTAAAAGAATCTACAAGGTTGTGAACCAATCAATGTGTTATCATTCAGTTGCTGACTGAATTTGACTTTGGGTCCCTTTTTTTGTTAAAAAAAAAAAAAAAGAAAAGAAAAAGAAAAAGAAAAACGCTTACTCTATATAACAAGTCCCCAAAGTGTTAATATGTAGCCACGCTCAAAAGATCGGAAAATCCCCCAGAGGCCAAAATAAGTGTGAGCCGATGGTGTCAAGTGGGAGTTGAAACTGAATGGCCTGCGAAGGTCAATGGAACTGGATACACAGAAGTTTAATCTTTAGTGTAGATGGGAGTCAAGGTCAGAGGAGCCATGCACACTCGGAGAGAGTAGTGAACTACCCATTACTACAAATGAAAGACTAGTTCTCTTTCACTGGCTGTGAAGAAACAGGAAGTCCCTATTGTTACCGCCATCTTTGGACCAACCTAAAGAACAAGATCAGCCAGAAGGGCAGATAAAAGAATCAAAAGGAAACCATTCTGAAATCCTGACTGAACCAGGTTGAAATTCTGCTCTACGTGCGGCCTTTCCAGTTATGGGAGACAAATCTTTTTGGTTTAACACAGGGATCGACAGGTGTTTTCTGTAAAGGGCCAGAAAGTATTTCGGGTTTTGTGGGCCAGTGTTTGTCACAACTACTAAACTCTCTCACTGCAATGAGAAAACAGCCATAGATACATAAATGAATGGGCATGACGATGTTCCAATAAAGCTTTAAAGGCAGTGGACCACATTTGGCCCACAGGAAACAGCTTGCCAAGCTTCTGTTTAACACACTAAACTAAAATTACCTTGAGGGTTGATGGGCTATCCTGGTATCTACTAAACAAAACTCAACATGGAAGGCCTAGGATTTCTCATATCTAACACAATTTGAGGTAGCATATACTTTACACAGCATGTGAAGGTGTGGTCCAAGAAGTCAACTTTGGAAACCATATATATATATATGTATTTGCTGAGTAAAGCCCTTTAACCAAATAAGCATTAAGTATCAGTGAAATGACTAAGTAGGAAATGGTATTCAAACCCGCTCAACAGCTTGTTCCCATCATGCTAGATGCTCCCTTATGGGTATCTTTTCCTTAGGCAATCTTTGTTAAATTTTACCTCAAAACATATGTACTTTCATTCTCCATCTTTATGATTTGCCTACTCAGTTACTCTGTAAACAATTTTCTCATCATTCCTTTCCTCCCACAGTTCAAGGTTCTCTGTGCCACGGTGTCTGGAAAGACTCAGCTACTTCCCTAATCAGACTGGAAGGGACTGCCAGCACCCTGGGATATCCATTCACCCAGTAGGGAAGTCTGACAAGAATCAGGATGTATAAATTTCCACTGTTGGAATTACACTAGAATCTTCTATTCACATGGACTTACGCTTAAACTTCAAATACAATAATTACAAATATATGGTTACACTCGCTAATATATCTGTCTCTGAATGACCACAGAAATTTTTTTAACAACTGATTTCCAGAGTTCTATTCCTTAGTTTTGGTTTTATATACCACATGATGATAGAATTTCTCACTGTAAGGGATATGTTCTTATAAATTTTTTAAATTATAGTTTACTGTTACCACAAAGTAACAGTATTTTACTATAAAACTGATGCTTAATTAAAAATCTGAGTAAGGGGCGCCTGGGTGGCTCAGTTGGTTAAGCGACTGCCTTCGGCTCAGGTCATGATCCTGGAGTCCCTGGATCGAGTGGCTCAGTTGGTTAAGCGACTGCCTTCGGCTCAGGTCATGATCCTGGAGTCCCTGGATCGAGTCCCGCATCGGGCTCCCTGCTCGGCAGGGAGTCTGCTTCTCCCTCTGACCCTCCCCCCTCTCATGTACTCGCTCTCTCTCATTCTCTCTCTCTCAAATAAATAAATAAAATCTTTAAAAAAAAAAATCTGAGTAAAATATTGAAAAATCCCTGAAAATCTTGCCACTTTATATAGGGTAAATATCCCTTCACATGACTGGATGCACTATTAACACATTCAGAGACACACATATGTTTAAGGTATTTGATGTCCCTAAACTACCTTAAACTGTTACTTCTTCTATCTTAAGTCTTAGCCATCATTTTAATGAATCTGTTATTGCATAAGTTTATCAAAATATATTTATATAAATTCCTACTGATGAACATTTCCACTTTTACAAAATTAACAGCACTGATGTGCTACTGATCTTTTTCTATTTGAATCTCCTAATCATAAATTCTTATTCTATCATCTCCTGATGAAGGGGATTCCACATTCTGTATTTTGATATATACTGACCAACTTCAAAAAGCAATTATTTCGGGTACCTGGGTGGCTCATCCAGTTAACCGCCCAACTCTCTTTTTTTTTAAATCATCCAACTCTTGATTTCAGCTCAGATCCATGATCTCAGGGTTGTGAGATCGAGCCCAGTGTCAGGCTCTGTGCTGAGTGTGGAGCCTGCTTGGGAGTCTCGCTCTAAACAAAAAAAACAAAACTAAAAAGCCATTACTCAATCCACTGCTAGGAAAAGGTGTGAAAGTCAGTCATGCCCCACTAACCAACGTGTTTGATAAAATTACCACATTCCAACAAGTAATTTTTTCCTCTTTCTACTCCTGGGGAGAGGGAGTAATAGGGTAAAGAATTTGACAAAAGTAATCTACTTCAAATAGCCTCTCTACCCAAGAAGTTTTTTGTTTTTTGTTTTTCCTGAAGTTTTATTCATTTACTTGTCAGAGAGAGAACACAAGCAGGGGGAGCAGCGGGCAGAGGGAGAAGCAGGCTCCGCACTGAGCAAGAGGCCTGATGTGGGACTCAATCCCAGGACCCCAGAATCATGACCTGAGCTGAAGGCGGATGCTTAACGGACTGAGCCACCAAGGCGTCCCTACCTAAGAAGTTTCAATGAAAGTAATGCTAAAACCCGTATTTAGAAGGCAATCACATCCAGTCTGGATGGAAATGTGGAGAATAAGAAACCAACGATCAATTCAACATTTACTAAGAAATGTATGTCATTAGTATAACTTTGACACTTAAACCCCTGCCTTGACACTCTCGAGAATAAAAATAAACAGTGTAATGGCTTATTGTAGGATTAGCAATCAATTTTCAGTCTATGCTGTCACAAAAGATAACTATCCACTGATTTTATGCAGTGTAAATTCAAAGTCCAAGATAAGACCCAACTTGATAAGAGGCTGGGAAAGATAGGAGCTCATCACAAGGCAATGCCAAATTACTAGGACAGACTGTAGTACTGAGTAGTTTTCTCGCCTTTCAACGGTCTCCCTGAATTAATTTTATTAAGGCCACACGTAGGTTACCCGTTCTGAATACAAATTTTTATGAAATTCTGGAGGTGATCTCAACACAATTTTCAAATATACATTTCCCCCATTTATTAATTTAACAAATATTGAGCACCTCCCAAGTACCTGGCAATGTTAAGACTACGTAGAGAACAAGTCTCTGCATTTATGGAGCTTACATTCTAACGGGCATTACTTTTAGTGTGTCCATCATACTTTTCTGCAAGGCCTGATAAAACTCATCCTTTCCAAAGCCTCTCCCCTGAGTAGTATTTAATAAAGGTCAAAGTTCAAACTGTACCTTACTATGCCACTTTCAAGTGTTCTCTGCTGTGTGGCCTCCTGACTACTGGGGTATGTTAAGCGGTGCCTCAAACATTGACTTTCGTGAAATAAATGATTTTTTCCTTTCGAACTTCATGATTGGAAGAATTCACATGACACTTGGGTTTTAAGAAATCATTTTATACAACTGTTTTCCTGGGTGGACTCTCTGATGTTCTTCCCACTCCTATCACTGTTACAGGATTTATCACCAGCATGGATTCTGTGATGAATGGTAAGATTTGATCGCCAGCTGAAGCTCTTACCACACGTCTCACACTTGTAAGGTTTCTCTCCTGTGTGAACCCGCTGATGAGACTGTAGCTGTGAAGAGCGACTGAAGACCTTGCCACACACATCACACTTGTAAGGTTTCTCTCCAGTGTGGACGCTCTGATGAAGCTGAAGACTTGAGGCCTGGCTGAAGTGCTTACCACACTCCCCACACTTGTAGGGTTTCTCTCCTGTGTGGACCCTCTGATGCATGTCAAGATTCAAGCTCCATTTGAAGCCCTTCCCACACTCCTCACATTTGTACGGCTTTTCTCCCGTGTGGACTTTCTGATGGGCTTGAAGGTGTGAACTGCGACCAAAACTCTTCCCACACTCCTCACATTTGAATGGTTTCTCTCCACTATGGACTCTCTGATGGGCCAGAAGATTTGAGGCCTGCCTGAATACTTTCCCACACTCCTCACAATTATATGGTTTCTCTCCTGTGTGGATTCTGCAGTGAATTTTGAGATCTGCTCTACGACTGAATCCCTTCCCACACTCTTCACATTTGTACGGTTTCTCGCCAGTATGGATCAGCTGGTGAATCTGAAGTCGGGAACTCTGATTGAAGCCCTGCCCGCACTCCTCACACTTGTAAGGTTTCTCCACACTGTGTGCCTTCAGATGGATTTGAAGATATGAACTCTGACTGAAGCCCTTTCCACATACCTCACATTTATAGGGTTTCTCCCCTGTGTGGACTACCAGATGAACTTGATAATGGGAGTTCCTCCTGAAGCTCTTCCCACACTCATCGCATTTGTATGGCTTCTCTCCTGTGTGGACTCTCTGATGTGCTTGAAGATTTGAACTCAGAGTAAAGCCTTTACCACACACATTACATATGTAGGATTTCTCTCCAGTGTGAACACCCTGATGGGCCTGAAGACTTGAAGGCCGACTAAAGCCTTTACCACATTCCTCACATTTGTAGGGTTTTTCTCCTGTGTGGACCCTCTGATGAATGTATAGATTTGAGCTACAAATGAAGCCCTTCCCACACTCCTCACATTTGTATGGTTTCTCTCCCGTGTGGACTCTCTGATGGGATTGAAGATGTGAATTCCGACTGAAGCTTTTACCACATGCATCGCATCTGAATGGTTTCTCCCCAGTGTGGACTCTCTGATGGTCCTGGAGATGAGAGGCCTGACTGAAGGCCCTCCCACACTCCTCACAATGATAAGGCTTCTCTCCTGTGTGGACTTTGCAATGAACAGTAAGTGCTGATCTACGACCAAAGCCCTTCCCACACTCCTCACATTTAAATGGCTTCTCTACAGTGTGGACTTTCTGATGGGTTTGCAGAAGTGAGCTCTGACTGAAGTCCTTACCACACTCACCACACTTATAGCCTTTCTCTTCCACGTGAACTCTCTGATGAATACGAAGAACTGAGCTATAACGGAAGCCTTTTCCACATTCACTACAGGTATGAGACTTCACTTTTGAGTGTAACTGCTGATGAAGATCAAAGGTAGAGAGATCACTGAAGGATTTTTCACATTCATTACACTCGTAAGGTTTTTGTCCTGTGTGAGTCATACTATCCTGGCCCAATGTTGAAATCTTCATGCTGTCTTTCTCACAATCATCATTGCTATAAGATTGGTCACTTCTGTGTATTCCAGGATCTAGGTGATGTGAAATCCAACTGATGGGATCAACATCCTGTTTACACTGACACAGCTTATTCTTCATGGAAATTTGTTGGTATCTATTCCGGTAACTCTGTGACTCAGTCAAAGAAGTTTTCCTCCATGAGTCCTGGGCTCTCAAAATTGCAAAGTCTGAGTTTTCAGTACCATTAGGACCATCCACTTCACAATTTAGTATACAGTTCTCATCTTCAGAAATTTGAATAGAGAGTCCTGCCCCAAGCTGGCAGGGGGAATCACCTTGTTTGTGAAGCTGAGAACTATTTATCATGGAGTTTTGACATCTGGATAGGTCATTTGCAATGTGTTGCCAGATTTGCCAGCAGGAAAGCTCTTCATGTGGTCCTCTGTCTTGAATGGTCCTCAGCTCATTTTGATTGTTCCCTCCTATAGGGACAGAATTCAGAGATGTGGACAAGTGAAAACTTTGTGCAAAGAGTCAAGATTTCACACTTAGGACACAGTATGAAACTTTAATGAACCTCAGGATGGTTCAGCTTCTTTTTCACCATATATGAAATACTCTGGCTTATACAGTGATGGAAACCAACCACTTAGCATTAATGAAATCCAACAAAAACAAAATTACTGCCACCTGACACACGATTTAAGTCATTTTTCAAAAATTACATGTCTTTCCCACCATAGTACAGTATCAATAAGGACAAGCATTTTGCAGTGTTGACAGCTTTTAACAGTGCCGAGCAGTTAGTAGGTGTTCAAGAAATGCATGCATAGATGGATCCCAATCTGATGTCTGAGATTATCTAGAATTCTAAATCCCAGTTCAAATGTATACAAGTCAGAGTAGCAAAAGAGCTTTTATAAGTAAGGTATGTGAAATAGGACAAGAATGGGAAAATGCAGTTTGCTAAGAAGCTGAAAGGCTACACCACAGACAGCAGTATACCAAGGGGGTACTGAGGAGAAAATCAAGGGTGCTAAAGAAAGAAAAGCATGAAGATCCATACACTAGATCCTTCTGAGGCTTCTGTACTGTCTCTCTAAATGCCTTCCCCCACCTAAATGCCTGCCCCCGCCTCAAAAGGAATCAATTTTTTTTTTTTTAAGATTTTACTTATTCATTTGAGACACAGAAATACAGAGAGAGCATGAGCAGGGGGAGAGGCAGAGGGAGAGGGATAAGCAAGCTCCCCGCTGAGCCAGGAGCCTGATGTGGGGCTCGATCCTGAGCCCAAGGCAGACGCTTAACCATCTGAGCCACCCAGGTGCCCCAAAAGGAGTCAAATTTAGAGGCCAGGGAAGAATGCTGTCTCTTTGAAAATAGTGTGGAAAATTTTGGATATAGATACATTGCCCTTCAATAAAAATGACTGCTTCTTTTTTAATTTTTTATTGTTATGTTAATCACCATACATTACATCATTAGTTTTTGATATAGTGTTCCATGATTCATTGTTTGTGCATAACACCCAGTGCTCCATGCAGAACGTGCCCTCTTTAATACCCATCACCAGGCTAACCCATCCTCCCACCCCCTCCCCTCTAGAACCCTCAGTTTGTTTTTCAGAGTCCATTGTCTCTTGTGGTTCGTCGACCCCTCCGATTTCCCCCGCTTCATTCTTCCCCTCCTGCTATCTTCTTTTTTTTTTTTCTTAACATATAATGTATTATTTGTTTCAGAGGTACAGATCTGAGATTCAACAGTCTTACACAATTCACAGCGCTTACCAGAGCACATACCCTCCCCAGTGTCTATCACCCAGTCACCCCATCCCTCCCACCCCACCCCCCACTCCAGCAACCCTCAGTTTGTTTCCTGAGATTAAGAATTCCTCATATCAATGAGGTCATATGATACATGTCTTTCTCTGTTTGACTTATTTCGCTCAGCATAATACCCTCCAGTTCCATCCACGTCGTTGCAAATGGCAAGATCTCATTCCTTTTGATGGCTGCGTAATATTCCATTGTATATATACCACATCTTCTTTATCCATTCATCTGTCAACGGACATCTTGGCTCTTTCCACAGTTTGGCTATTGTGGACGTTGCTGCTATAAACATCGGGGTGCACGTACCCATTTGGGTCCCTACATTTGTATCTTTGGGGTAAATACCCAGTAGTGCAACTGCTGGATCATAGGGTACCTCTATTTTCAACTTTTTGAGGAACCTCCACACTGTTTTCCAGAGTGGCTGCACCAGCTTGCATTCCCACCAACAGTGTAGGAGGGCTCCCCTTAAAATGACTGTTTCTAAGTGCAGAATGCAGTTTATTGGTGAGATGGGAAATAAATTCCATCACTTATGATGTTTAGAAGAAACAGACTAGAAACTATTAGGGAATGTTTAGATGATTCTCAAGCAGTAAAGCTGTCATTGTATGAAATGCCTTCGAAAGTCGTATATTTACATCTATACACCAACACTACGTCTGAGGATATGACATAAGATCCATTTATGATTCCGTATGTGCATTTCGGAAGAAGCAAATGGGACACGGCTGGGCAAATCTTTTAAGGGAAAGGCTAACTCACAAGCTGGCTATTTTCTGAGACCTTCCATTCCCTGATATAAGAGATATGGAAGGTGAATTTTTTCCCCTCCTCTGGGGGAGCTGCCTAAGAAGTGGACCAAAGAATCCTCTACCAAAAAAGAATCTCCTCCCCAGATGAATATGCTCTGCTACTAAAGGAAGGTCACAGGGAAAGAACGGTGTTCAATTTGGTTACAACGACAGTGCTACTACACATTCTGTACAGGGCTCTGCACGAGCTGGTGCGGGTCGACTTGTACAGAAAGGCAAACACACACACATATACCATAGGCAGCCGAGAAATTAGAATTAGGTTAAGAATTCATTTAGAGACAAAAAATATTTTGCAATATCCCTTCTTCACATGGATCTGTTCACCTCTTAGCTATTTCCGTGGAGGGCAGGCTTTCCTCTACAGTAACTCATTCATTTATTCAACAAAGATTTACAGAGCCCCTGCCATGTACCAGGACTATTCTAAGCACTGAGGATAGTGAACAATCAACAAAACGAACAAAATTCCTCTACTCTTGAAGATTACACTCCAGTGAAGAGACAAAGATAAAATAAACAAATGAATAAAAATACGTGAGATGATGATCACCCAAAATAAGGCAGCGCAGAGAGAGTCAAGAGAGAATGGCATTTTCAACAGGGTGGTCAGAGTCCTCACATGAGATGAGAACTGAGTGACCTAAAAGAAGTAAAGAAGGGGCCTGAAGGGTTACAGGTGAGAGACTATTCCGGGCAGAGAGGAACAAGTGAAGGGCTCTGAGGCAGAAGCTTCCTTCGCAGGTCTGAGAAATGGCAGGGAAGACACCGTAGGCAGAAAAAATGGAGCAAGAGGAAGGACATGTATTTAGACACGCCGTGGGAGCAGACCACAGAGGACTCTCTAGAAGCTGCTTTAAGTGGTTTTTATTCTAAAGAAGCCGTAAGAGAATTTTGAAGAGAAGACTAACATAATCGGACTTAAAGTCATAAAGGATCTCTCAGGCCGCTACCTAAAGCACAGACCGAAGAAGGGTGGGGGCAGGCACCACTGCAAAGACTTCTGCAATAATCCAGGAAAGAGGGTTGGCCCCTGGACACAGGCGACAGCACACAGGTGGCGAGAAACAAAACAGATGGACGGGTAACTGTGACAACGCACAGTTGCTTCATTCTTACCTACATTTCTCTCTATCTGGGTTGCTGTCTTCATCAACCAGAGCCTCTCTTCTCTTTCTATGTGCCATTGATCTCGTTTAAAGGGCTGATGTCCTGAGAACATGCAAAATCATGAGTTAAAATGAATGCAACTGAGCCACCCAGGCGCCCCTCCACGTGGATTTAATTATATGGATGGATTAGTAATAAAAGCAACCCTGTGACTTTTGGACAGTAGATTTATCAGTCTATAAAGTGAAGCCGACTTCAAAAAATATATCCTCAAGATTTGTACTTATATTAAAACAAGGGCCTTCAGGGCGCCTGGGTGACTCAGTCATTAAGCGTCTGCCTTCAGCTCAGGTCATGATCCTGGGGTCCTGGGATTGAGCCCCTGCGTTGGACTCCCTGCTCCATGGGAAGCCTGCTTCACTCTCTCCCATTCCCCCTGCGTGTTCCCTCTATCACTGTGTCTCTCTGTCAAATAAATAAATAAAATCTTAAAAAAAAAAAGGGCCTTACCAAGTATATAAATCTGCTTTTTGATTATAACTGTTAATTAAAATTGTAAGTAGGTATGTTAAAAAACAAATAAATAAAATGAACATGCTAGAACTAAAATTTACTGGAAATTTGAGTTCCAACTGCATATTCAAGGTATCGAAAGTGTGTTTTTCAAACCTTTTTTTAATCATGACCCATTGAAGAAATAGCACTTATTTCATGACCCAACTACATACATAGAGATATGTACTATCCAAAGAAAGTTTGAATGACCTATTTCTAACCCATGTCTGTTTTCACTGAATCTCCCAGTGGCCCTCACACACTCATGCAATCAACCAGTTTTTTGCTGCAATGTGTCCTAAGAAGTTCTGATATTCTCCCCCTATTGATTTCATTCAAAACTGCTCATAGAATTCAATAAATCAGTTTTAGAATTCACTAATGTGATAGGAGTGAAATCTGAAATCAAATTGACAAGGTGTAGCAGTATACTGTCCATTTATAGTCCTTCACAAAAACCCAAATGAAAAAGACCTGAGAGATCCTGTTCAGAAAGATCAGAAACATCCTGTGTCCCACAGGAATTAGCAAAGTCCAATCCCCAAACTCAGGGAACCATTTCAAGAGCCCCAAAGCCTTAAAACCCCAAGGTGACAAAGATCCTCCAGAGGGAGGCTGTTCTCACCCACTGAGACCAGGTTCCTGAAGTTTTCTAACATGACGTCCTGGTACAGCTTCCTCTGGGCAGAGTCCAGCAGTCCCAGCTCCTCCTCTGTGAAGGCCACCGCCACGTCCTTGAACGTCACCGTCTCCTACAACAAACACATACAAGCTCAATCTTATACCCAAGGTCCACTGCGAGAGGTGGGAGGATGGGTGGGGACAGGTGGGGATGAAGGGTGGGGAGGTGCTCTGGCCCCTGAGCAATCTGTAGATTTCCCAGCCCTTCTCCTTCTCTCCTGCTGATGCCACACCGATCTTCCTCAGCCTCATCGAAAGTGCTGCTCTAGGGCGCCTGGGTGGCTCAGTTGGTGAAGCGACTGCCTTCGGCTCAGGTCATGATCCTGGAGTCCCGGGATCGAGTCCCGCATCGGGCTCCCTGCTCGGCAGGGAGTCTGCTTCTCCCTCTGACCCTCCTCCCTCTCATGCTCTCTGTATCTCATTCTCTCTCCTCAAATAAATAAATAAAATCTTTAAAAAAAAAAAAAAAAAGTGCTGCTCTGGAAAAAAGCTCTATTTACCTGGCCCTCTCAGTGAGCACTGTAATAAGCAAACTCCCTAGAATTCTAACAGCTGCATCCTAAACTAAAAAGTTTTTACTTTTTAATTAACACTGCCAATTACCCCAGAAACATTGAACAGTTCAGCCCCAGCAGTGTTTGATAGCACCTGCCTTCCCACTGAAGTGGGAACCAGGTCAGGGTGGCGTTCTTTGTGGAAATAAACCAAAAGGGCACGCCAGGTCACTGAATGAGAAACTCTCTCTCCTCCTGCATCTGTCTTCACTTGAATACCATACTCTGACCCCAGATCTCCAGTGTTGTGTGTGAATTTAAGATGTCTTTTTCACAACTGCTTGTCTTTGTAAAATGAAGATAGGGGCACCTGGGTGGCTCAGTTGGTTAAGTGTCTGCCTTTGGCTCACATCATGATCTCAGGATCGAGCCCCAGGTCAGGCTCCCTGCCCAGCAGGGAGTCTGCTTCTCCCTCTTGCTCTGCCCCTCCCCCCTCTGCCCCTGCCTGGCTTGAGCGCTCACAGGCTCATGCTCTCTTTCTCAAATAAATAAAATCTTTTAAAAACATAAATAAAATGAAGATAAAACCAAGCACCTCTTTATAAAATTGTTCTGAGGTGTCAATGCAGTGAGCGACAAGTCCTTTAGTACCCCTGGATTTTTTAAACTAAGGTTATGTATTACTTTGATTAAAAAAAAATACACTGGGGGCACCTGGGTGGCTCAGCTGGTTAAGCATCTGCCTTCAGCTCAGGTCATGATCCCGGGGTCCTGGATCTGAGCCTGTGTCGGGCTCCCTGCTTAGCAGGGAGCCTGCTTCTCCCTCTCCCTCTGCCCTCCCCCTGCTCGTGCTCACTCTCTCTCAAATAAATAAAATTTTTAAGAAATAAATAATAATAAAAAAATAGACTAAGGAAAAAAACAGTAAATAAAATACACATAGGGTTTGTGACTTAGGCATGAATCTAGCTCTTTAATTAGAAAGCTTCTAACAGTATCTTTTCTTGTGAAGCTGAAGTCTCATCCTGACGCACTGTGCCATATTTGAATATCCTACCAAAAAACATCCAATGCACCAGATATAAAACATACCTCTTCAATTTTGAGTACTTGTTAAGGACAAAAAAAAGGCAGTAATTTTCAGGACTGTTTTTTGAGAAATAGGTTAAATCAGGAGAGACTTTTAAAAAATAAAAACTTAAAAAAAATTGTTGCATAGTATTAAATGAAAAAAAAAAAGATTCAAGTGTATGTTATGGGGTTGGGGGATCGACAAACAGGTGAGAAGGAAAAAAAGTACAAACTTCCAGCTATAAAATAAGTCAGGGGATGAAAAGTACAGCATAAGGAATATAATCAATAATAATACAATAACTTTGTGCAGTGACAGACTGTAATTACACTTCTCATGGTGAGCATTTTGCAATGCATCTAATTGTCAAGTCACTGTATTATACACCTGAAACTAATATGTCAACTACGCCTCCATTTAAAAAAAATAAAACAAAATTTAAAAAGTAAAAAATAAAACAAAGATATGAAAGATTTTTTAAAAATCTTAAAAGAAATAAAGCTGTATCTATGTTATGAATACAAATACACAGAAGTAGTGAAGTGCAAGATATTTTCATTTCTATTTAGTTTTCTACTTTTTTTTTTTTTTAAAGATTTTATTTATTTATTTGACAGAGAAAGACACAGCGAGAGAGGGAACACAAGCAGGGGGAGTGGGAGAGGGAGAAGCAGGCTCCCCGCTGAGCAGGGAGCCCAATGGGGGGCTCGATCCCAGGACCCTGGGATCATGACCTGAGCCAAAGGCAGATGCTTAACGACTGAGCCACCCAGGCACCCCAAGTTTTCTACTTTTACTTGTGAGATTAAAAAAAGATGAAATAAAAGCTAAAACCAAAACCAATTAAACTTAAAAGTCATAAAGAAAAAAGCACCTGACACACTCAACAAGTCCTCAGATGCACTCTCCTTAAAAGAGAACTTGTCTCCAGTCTCTGAGGACTAAAATAACATTTTTTTTTAAAGATTTTATTTATTTATTTGAGAGAGAGAGAGAGAGAACGAGCAGGGAGCCCAATGTGGGGCTCGATCCCAGGACCCAGAGATCACAACTGGAGCCAAAGGCAGATGCTTAACCAACTGAGCTCCCCAGGTGCCCCTAAAATGACATTTCTAACAGTAAGAAAGGCAAGCTCTACTCACCTTGAACATGTTCATATTCTCTTTCCTTCTGGGGAAACAGAATCCTAGAAAGATAGACTGGGAAAGGAGAAAAAAGTCAATGGAAACTCGTCAAGTATGTCATTAACCTATGGGACGGTGCAGGTGAACCAGCTTGATGAGCAGAACTCGGCATGCGTACCAGATACCCCCCTGACCCCTTTCAGTAGGAGTTCAAGGAACAACCTGCCCAACCACATAAATGGCCCCGTCCCAGTGTGCCTGTAGCTTCTGCAGTAGTAATTCTTATTCTGGGCAGGGTACAAACTGAGACAACAGCAGTAAGAGAAGGCTTTGGAGTCAATATGCATGGGCTAAAGTCCTGGCTAGGCTATTCACTAGCAATGTCATCTTGGGAAGATGATTAACCTCTCTTTGCCTCAGTTCTGTCATCTGCAAGTGGGGGAGAACAATGGTATCAACCTCATGGAATTGCTGTAAGGGAGGAAGCTATCAGAGCACTCTCAGTTTCTATTTCTTTCCAAATGCAGAATGATATTCTATAGTTTGAAATTATCCCTATAAATGTGATTTCTACCAAGAGAATATTGTTAAAATATGTGGAGTTCACAGGTTGTTGCTCTGTCATGTCATGAGTCAGGGACTGCTCAAAATCTCTGGCTGTCTTCCTGATAATTTGTTACCTCAACAATAATATCTAAATTGACATGGCCAACTTTTTATAAAAAGGTATAAAAATAAGTGAAGTTTCTTTCTAAGCAGGAAGTGCACTTTTGACAGGTAGGCATTGAGGTAAAGAAAACTAATCAAACCCAAGATTTTGCAACAACAAAAAAATAGGTTGACAGTCCATACCTAAGTTAAATAAAAAAGACAGCCATCTGAGTTGTAAACATATTGTTATAAATAAATGAATGCATAAGAAATAAACAAGTGAGAAGAGAAAGTTCCCCCGAAAGCAGAAGGCAAACCAAAAAATGTAGAATGAAAGACAGTTCAGATAATCATCAATGGATGCTAAAAAAAATGGTGAAAGTTTGGGAAGAAGTAAGATAGTCACATGGTCTCAAAATATTAACTGGCAGATACCTTACCGAAGAAAACAAAGTTGAAACCAGCAATTGGGACAAACCCACAAACGGACACGTACTTCCCAGAATGCACTGAGAAGGTGCTTTACCACTTACTTCTGTAGCATCCCTGCTGCTAATGCAGAGCCTGAACCTAATCATAAACATCACATAAACCAAAAAAAGAGGGACATTCTACAAAATAATTTGCCAATATTCTTCGTGAATATCATGAGCTAAATAAAGTCAGAGGATTCATTCTATTTTTTTGTTTTGTTTTGTTTTAAGTAATCTTTATATCCAATGGGAGCTCAAACTCACAACCCGGAGATGAAGAGTCGCATGCTCTACCACTGGACCAGCCAAGTGCTCTGGAATCATTCCAGATTAAAGGAGATTAATGAAATAAAAACTAAGTTTAATGCATATCACAGGACTGAACCCTGAACTAGAAAAAGAAAACTGCTCTCAGAGACTTTATTGGGGAAACTGGAAAAACTGAATATGGGCTGTGGATTAGATAACAGTGTGTTATCAATATAATTAATTCCATTTTGATCAGTTTCTAGCTTGCCCTCAAATGGTTCAGCAAAAAATAAATAAATAAATAAAAGTATGCAAGACCCCAAAAATGGCACTGGAAGCTAGCAGGACCAACAGCTAGAACTTGGTGTTTCCCACTAATCAGCGAGAATCTGACAGGGCCACTCAGTCTCAGTGATCGTGATGAACAAGAAAAGGACAAGAGACTCCGTAACACAGAGACAAAGACATTCTACAATGACAGGAAAAAAAAAAAAAAACCCAAGAACTGTCCCCCCCAACATGAGTGACTGACTACTTTATTAATAGTGACAACTGAAGTCTCATTTTGTTTCTCCCATCTACTAGCTAAAAATAATTACAACATCCAGTCATCAACTTGCTTCTGCTTTTGAACAGCATGCGAACTAGAACAAATCCTCACTGCTTAAAACTCCCCAACTCAGGGGCACCTGGGTGGCTCAGTCGTTAAGCGTCTGCCTTCGGCTCAGGTCATGATCCCGGGGTCCTGGGATCGAGCCCCATGTCGGGCTCCCTGCTCGGCGGGAAGCCTGCTTCTCCCTCTCCCACTCCCCCTGCTTGTGTTCCCTCTCTCGCTGTGTCTCTGTCAAATAAATAAATAAAAATCTTTAAAAACAAAAAACTCCCCAACTCAGCTAACACAAGCCAAAACCCTATAAGCAGCCCCACCTAATAGCCTTTTACCAAGACACCTGGGTGTGTGGGCTTCTTTGCTTCAGCAAGCTAAAGCAAACTTAACTCTTTGATTACAGGTATGTTCTTGGGAGGTTTTGGCTGACGGTCACTAACAGAGCAAACAGGCCAAATATACGTAACTGACAGGCACCAGGGTGACTCAGTGGGTTAAGCATCGGACTCTTGGTTTCCACTTGGGTCATGATCTCTGGGTCATAGGATCCAGCCCCATGTAGGGCTTCGCAGTGGGGAGTCTGCTTGAGATTCTCTTCCTCTCCGTCTCCCTCTGCTTCTGCCCCTCCCCAGCTCGTGCTGTCTCTCTCTATATAAAATGAATCTTTAAAACAATAAAATAGGGCGCCTGGGTGGCTCAGTTGGTTAAGCGACTGCCTTCGGCTCAGGTCATGATCCTGGAGTCCCGGGATCGAGTCCCGCATCGGGCTCCCTGCTCGGCGGGGGGTCTGCTTCTCCCTCTGACCCTCCCCCCTCTCATGTGCTCTCTCTCTCTCATTCTCTCTCTCAAATAAATAAATAAATAAGGGGCGCCTGGGTGGCTCAGTTGGTTAAGCGACTGCCTTCGGCTCGGGTCATGATCCTGGAGTCCCGGGATCGAGTCCCGCATCGGGCTCCCTGCTCGGCGGGGGGTCTGCTTCTCCCTCTGACCCTCCTCCCTCTCATGCTCTCTGTCTCTCATTCTCTCTCTCTCAAATAAATAAATAAAATCTTAAAAAAAAAACCAATAAAATAAAGTAGGAAAAACAGCAGTACCACTTAACAGAGCCACTGTGTGACGGAAATGTGTTCATTTGCGTAAAGCTTTTAGAATCGAACTTAGCAACTAAGGCTCAGCTATAATCATTACTCAAGTGCGTGTCCCACGCATTCTCCAATTTACGCGACTATCTCAGTAGAAGAACGCCAAGTCCGACTCACGCGGAGCTCTGATGCCTCCTCCTCCGCGCAGTGCTTTTTGAGAAGTCAGGGCTGGGGAAGGAAAGGAGGTTGCGAAATACCAGGTTTGTGTTTCCGTTCCCGATAAATCACACTCCCCAGTACCAGCTAGAAGCAACTCTCCTTCCAAAAAAAGGTCAGGAGTCCAGGACAATTCAGCTGCCTGGGCTCACAGAACCTCACTGAGAAATGGGAGCTTCTCGGATAATTACAGCAGTATTTGTAACAAGAAGTCACCTGCCAGGCAGTTATAAACCTTTTACTTGTACTACCTCGTTTCTTCCCTCACAACACTGTATTCCTCACAACACTGTATTAGGAAGGTATTCCTTTTACTTCCCTTTTACAGAACAGCAAACCAAGACACAGAGGGATTAAGTAGCCTACCCAGTAACCCACCCATATGAAGACGGCTGGCTCGCAGGTGGGGAGCCAGGACAGGGGTGCAGAGAGCCCGGGAGACCCTTAAACCCGGAGAAGCACAACCAGAGCCCGCCCCATCCAGGGCAGGTCCCCAACGCGCAAAGAAGTTCCGCCCAGGAGAACGCAAATCCCTACCCTGGGCTATCAAACCTCCGTTTTTAGCCGCTCTTCCTCTTTCTCCCCAAATGAAATGCTGGTGGCTGCGGGACCCAGGTGCGTTTTCGGGGGAAGTTTGAATGGGTCGTGGACAGCGGACCTGAAACACTATAATCAGGGAAAAGATGGCTGCTACGGCGTCCTCCTGGGGCGGAAGTGCCTGCGACCAACCGGCACTCCTGGACTACACTTCCCAGAATTCCCGAGAACCACCTTCTTCAATGGAAGTACCTGCGACTACATGGAGCTCCTGGACTACACTTCCCAGAACTCCGCAGCACCACCGTCTTGAATGGAGGTACCTGCGACTACACGGAGTTCCTGGACTACACTTCCCAGAACTCCGCACCACCACCGTCTTGAACGGAGGTACCTGCGACTACACGGAGCTCCTGGACTACACGGAGCCCCTGGACTACACTTCCCAGAATCCCGCGGCGGGGGTGGGGTGGGGGGACGTTTACAGACCCGCCTCCCTGTAGCTGCGGGATGTGACTACTAGGAGCTCTGGACCACCACAGGTTCCCGACTGCCTGGGGCGGGAGGCGATAGGCAGCAGCGCCGCCCTCCCTATTACCCTTCACCAACTGTGGGACCGGAAAACAGACAAAGCTGCTCCCCTTATGCGGAAATGCCTGACTACTCTAAGCTCCTGGGTTTCACTTCCCGGAATCCCTAAGAAGGTCTGGGCGGAGGTCTTGCTATTCTGGCACGTAGAAGAGTGTAGATTCTGTTCATCGAAAGGCTGAGAAGCTGAGTACCACTTTGGATAAGCTCGAGGGGCTAAAACAACGTAAATCCGTTGCCTACCACAGAGGCTTCCTGGTAAACCCCAAAGAGCTTCACCACAGGAATAAGAGCAAAAGGAAACTGGGCCTTCTTTGGCAGGAACTAAACGCAAATGTGAAAATCACCTCAATCCCTGAAATTGCGTGAAAATGAATTGCTGGCCTCTTCCAACCCTTGCAGAAGCAAGTGAAAATCCTTTGTAAAGGAGGATGTCAGTCATCATCCTGGGCCTCAAATTATTTCTATAACTGTAGAATTTGTGATGTCAATATTACGCCAAGAGAACTTCGCGGGGGTGGGGGGAAGCATTACTTGGCATAAAGAGGGTCCTTTCATAATGATAAAATTTCAAAGTACCAGAAAGTAATAACTTCAGTTCATACTTTATAAAGCGAAAATTGACAGAACTACAAAGAGAAAGATTCAAACTCAGTTGGAACTGGAGGGTTTTTTTTATGTTTTTATGTTTTTATTTATTTATTATTTTTTTAAAGATTTTATTTATTTATTTGAGAGAGAGAATGAGATAGAGAGAGCATGAGAGGGGGGAGGGTCAGAGGGAGAAGCAGACTCCCCGCCGAGCAGGGAGCCCAATGCGGGACTCGATCCTGGGACTCCAGGATCATGACCTGAGCCGAAGGCAGTCGCTTAACCAACTGAGCCACCCAGGCGCCCTATATATATTTTTTAAAGATTTTATTTATTTATTTGAGAGAGAGAGAATGAGAGACAGAGAGCATGAGAGGGAGGAGGGTCAGAGGGAGAAGCAGACTCCCTGCTGAGCAGGGAGTCCGATGCGGGACTCGATCCCAGGACTCCGGGATCATGACCTGAGCCGAAGGCAGTCGCTTAACCAACTGAGCCACCCAGGCGCCCGAGGGTTTTTTTTTAAAAAAGATTTTATTTTAGAGAGAACGTGCATGAGCAGGGGAGGGGCGGAGGGAGAGGGAGAGAATCTCAAGCAGTCTCCCTGCTTAGCGAAGTCCCTTGCAGGGTTCCATCTCATCACCCTGAGATCATAACCTGAGCCCAAATCAAGAGTCAGACACTTAACCGACTAAGCCACCTAAGTGCCCCGGAACTAGAGATTTTAACACACACATAGAAGGAAATGTTGAGCCTTAAATGCATATACTAAAATAGAAGAGAAGCTGAAAATCCATCCTGAAAACATCAATCTCAGAAAGTGAATAAACAAATAGCAAAACTAAAGAAAGCAGAAGAAAATAAGAGCAGATTGATGAAATACAAACAAAATTAAGTGGATCTTCCCCTCCACAAAAGGCCAAAAGATCACCCTGTGGATAAAGCAATAAAATTGATAAAAGTATGGTGAGAATGACTAAGAAAAAAAACCATATATGAAAAATAGTATCAGAAATAAAAAAGAACATCACTAAATATTACGATGATACTGTGAACTTTATAAAAATGTATTTGTGAATTTAAATGAAATCAATATATTTCTAGAAAAACAAAAATATAAACTTACATAATAAAATTAATACTTGATGAAATGACAGAAATTTCACTTTTGAAATTGGGAATGAGAACACAATGCTGATTATAACTACTTAAAGTTGTGCTGGATCTTGTATCCAGCAAACTTGCCAAACTCATCTATAAATTTCAATGTTAAAGCCACATTTATCTGGACTTTTTATACACCTAATCGTGTTAATTGTAAGTAACAACAGTTTTATTCTTTCTTTTCCAATTTGTACACCTTCTCTTTATTTTTCATTCCTTCTTGAACCGGCCAATATCGCTTTATTTCCTCTAATATATTCTCAATTTTTATTTTTGTCTTGAATATTTTAAAGCAAATCCCAGAGATGTACTTGCACAAGTAAATACATGAGTATCTATCTCTTACTAATAAGAACATTTTTTTTTAAACTAGTCTCCACCCCCAACGTGGGTCTTGAACTCATGACTGGGAGATCAAGAGTCACATGTTCCACTACCTGAACCAGCCAGGTGCCCCTGATAACATTCTTAAAGCCTAAATATATTGTACAATTATACATTTAAGAAAAGTAAAAATATTTGTTTAATAACAATTTATGCCCAAGCCCTGATAAAAAATTTTTCAATTGTGTTAAATGTGTCTACTTAGACTAATTTTATTGAATCCAGATATAAAAAAAGACCCATGCATTTGATTTATTGGTTATCACTATTAAATAGTTCTAAAATAATGTGCTTTTCTTCCTTTTTTTTTTTTTGTATAAGACTGAATTCATGGAAAATCACATTATTTTCCCTACACTTGGACTACTTTGGATTTGGCTAATTGCCCCAGCAACATTGAAACCTATAACTCAATGGAACAATAATTAAAGGATCCTTGTGTCTTTTTTATGTTCCAAATTCTTCTGGAAAATCATCCTCCAAGAGCCATGCCTGGCTTAATACAACATGGCACACAGACCAGACACAGAAGTTCTTCCCACTACAAGTAAACTGAAATCTTGAATGTAGTATGATAAAATATGACAACATAATTTAACATTTTATTTATTCATTCACTTTTTCCCCATGATATCCTCCATTCCCTTCTCTACCCCACAAGCAATCATCCTAATTTGTTTAGCATGTTACCTTTTGGGTGTGTTTTTGTGCAAAATGTGTGCAGGTTTTTTTTAAGATTTTTTAAAAAGATTTATTTATTTATTTGACAGAGAGAGATTGCACATGTGTTTTCTTTTATTTATTTATTTATTTTTATTCTTATGTTAATCCCCATACATTACATCATTAGTTTTAGATGAAGTGTTCCATGATTCATTGTTTGTGCATAACACCCAGTGCTCCATGCAGAATGTGCCCTCCTCAATACCCACCACCAGGCTAACCCATCCTCCCACCCCCCTCCCCTCTAGAACCCTCAGTTTGTTTTTCAGAGTCCATCGTCTCTCATGGTTCGTCGCACATGTGTTTTCAATTTACATAAATGCTACTGTGTCATAAAATTCATTCTGGTGTTTTTCTCCATTCAGGTGTATGCTTTTAAGATTTATCCACCCATCTAATTTATTTTAGAGGACTCCATTTTCTGCACCCATAACATCTTTTTTTAAGTTTTTATTTAAATTCCAGTTAGTAAACATACAGTGTAATACTAATTTCAGGTGTACAGTTTAGTGATTTAGCACATCAGCACTTCAGTGCTGCATCGGGCTCCCTGCTCAGCAGGGAGTCTGCTTCTCCCTGTGCCCGCCCCCCCACAGATCATGTGCACACTCTCTCTCTCAAAAAAATAAATAAATAAAATCGTTTTTTAAAAAACCACAAATATTTTATTAGGGCTAATATCTATGAGAGAAAATGACAGGGAGCTTGGGGAGGGGGTTGTCAGAACCATCAGATCATGGTACAAGTGTGACCCTGAGTGAAGGAATTTTGGAAGAAAGATTTGGTGATCATACTAGACTGCCTTGTAATTTTTTTTTTGTTTGCACATTCATATTTTTTATTAGGTTCAGGGGTAAAATTTAATGATTCATCAGTTGCATGTAACACCCAGTGCTCATTACATCAAGTGCCCTCCTTAATGCCCATCATCTAGTTACCCCGTCACCCCACCCAACTCCCCTCCAGCAATACTGTTTGTTCCCTAGAATTAAGAGTCTCTTATGGTTTGTCTCCCTCTCTGATTTCATCTTATTTTATTTTTCTTTCCCTTCCCCTATGTTCATCTGTTTTGTTTCTTAAATTCCACGAGTGAAATCATATGGTATTTGTCTTTCTCTGACTTATTTCACTTAGCGTAATACTCTCTAGTTCCATCCACATGGTTGTAAATGGCAAGATTTCATTCTTTTTGATGGCTGAGTAATATTCCATTATATATATATATATATACACCACCTCTTCTTTATTCATTCATCTGTCAACAGCTCTTTCCATACTTTGGTTATTGTGGACGTTGCTGCTATAAACATTGGGAAACTGCCTTGTAAGCTAAGTAAAGTTCTTCAAAGCTGTCAGGGAGTCCCAGCCTCCAAGAATGGCCCATCTTAGGATTTTTATTGTGTTGACTGGGAGCAATCATGGTAATACACCTCCATGCAAATGTGGTGGTGGATTTTAGAACACAGCAGTGGGAGCCTTTAATCAATTATGCTCCCTACAGTCAGGTAATTGTGAAGCAGGAAACTGTCTTGTCAATTTAGGTTTATCTGATATTCCCTCATGATTAGATTTAATTGTGTATTTTTTTGGCAGTAATAATAGTGAAGCGACATCATATCAGGGGATTTAAAATGTTGGTTTGTTCTATTATCAATGATACGAACATCTTGGCTAAGAGAGTATTCACCAGATATTTCCATGATATACCTACTATATTTCCTTTTATAATTAATAATACTTTATGGAGAGAAATTTTCAGCTGTGTAGTATCCATCCTGTTTCTCAGTAACTTTAAACCAATAAGCCATACCTGCTGTCTTATGGGTTGAGGATGACAAATCATTTTTTTTCATCTACTGAGTTTTCTGTTACAAATTCCCTGATAACCTATTATGGTATCTTATGACAGCAAAAAGACAAAAACCAAACCAAACCCAAATGAAGGCACTGGTTTCTGATGTCACGTGTGCAGAAAAGTTTAATATAGAGCTGAGAGTGCTATCTATAAAGAGGCCTGGTTGCTAGCCTGGCTCTTGATTGGTATCTGGGTACTTGGATTGCGCTGGAGGATTCCTAACATTCCCTAAGAGTATCTCACATTGCCTAAACTCTTTGTGCAATGTGATTTATGCTGAATATCTATTTTCCCTCTGAGAGTCTTTAATTTTGGTACATGCCAGGCAGAGAATGCCTAAGTGACCAGCCCCCAATAAAAAATCTAAGGCACCAAGTCTCTGATGCATCTCTGGTGACAGTTACACGTTATCACAATTTAGTGCTCAAGGAACTTAGTACATTGTGATTCCATAAGGAGAGAACTCTTGGAAGCTAAAACCTGATTTCCTCCAGACTTCATCCTTCCTACCTTCCCTCTTTTCTCACTTTACTTTTATCCTTTCAGTGTAACAAATCAGTTGTGAGTACTCCTAGTGTCTTGTGAGTATTCATAGAGAATGAAAGAACATGGATGTAGCCTTAGGAACCCCCAACATACCACACAAATTGATACAACACAAGCCTTAGTGAATACCTACTAACATCCTATGAATATGTGGTCCAGAAAATCAATTGTGGGAACCTGTCTCAACTAGATATAATTTGGTGAGTAATGCTCTTTAACTACAATGAAAAATCACCATTGTGTCTATGAACTAGCATCCAAACCTGCTCTGCATCTTTATTCGTTCCACATCCAGAGGGTCAACTGTTATTTTATTTTCTTTCTTCATGCACACCTTTTCAAAAAGGAATCATTTTTTTTTTAATGCCTCCACGAGGTATGTATACTCATTTTGCTTCTAGCTCCAGGATTTGCCCTCTCACTGTTATGGATTTATACTTCAAGCACAGCATGCATTAATTACAAAGATACAATTGTTAAAACTCATCAAGTTGTTTGTGTATGTAAAACAATCAGAGAAGTTCTCGGCTTTGAAATTGGCTTCCAGAACCCATTCCTTAATTTTGATCTTATATGCCATATGACAATATAGAACACTCATAATGGCTTAACGTCAAGGGATAATTATTTGGTACTTTCATAAATTCTATTACAGTAATTTACTGCTTTGGTAATATTCCATATTCAATGAAAAACTAAAACATAACAAATGGAAAAGTATCAGGGGTGGAGGAGAGAGGAATTTAAAAATGGGAAAAGACGGGCGCCTGGGTGGCTCAGTCGTTAAGCGTCTGCCTTCGGCTCAGGTCAGGATCCCAGGATCCTGGGATCGAGCCCTGCTCAGTGGGAAGCCTGCTTCTCCCTCTCCCACTCCCCCTGCTTGTGTTCCTGCTCTCGCTATCTCTCTGTCAAATAAATAAATAAAATCTTTAAAAAAAATAAATAAATAGATAAATAAAATAAAAATGGGAAAAGACCACAAAATGCTCCTTGCCAAGGATAACCACTATGGAAGAGCATCCCTTTATACATTATCTTATACATGTACACATAGACACATGCATGCACACAGAAACACACAAAGATCTATGTTTGATTATGCTATGAAGGCTACAACCTGATTTTTCAAAGCCCATACTATGTATTTCTCTCATTACAGATATCTGCCATAATCTTAATGGCTTCAGTATAGGAATATACCAAAACTCAAATTCCTACATATTGCACTTACCCCATTTATAAAAACTCAGTGACATCATCAATATGGTGCTCATCTTTTTAGTATTTTAATCTCATAATCTTAACTTCCAAATATATGATTCCCAGATCAAAGAGATGTACAATCTATACTGACCTATACTCCTTTCCCAGAACCATGCTTCAGTGCTGCCAATAGGGAAAAGCATATAAATACAAATCTCACCTCAGAAATACATCTGATAAAATTATCAAATTCTCACAAATCTGGGGCATATTCCTTTCATGGGTGTGGGGAATAAAGTACAGACCCTATGTGAGAAGTTGTGTTTTTTTTTTAAGATTTTATTTATTTATTCATGAGAGAGAGAGAGAGAGGCAGAGGGAGAAGCAGACTTCCCGCAGAGCGGGGAGCCCGATGTGGGACTCGATCCCAGGACTCCGGGACCATGACCTGAGCCGAAGGCAGACGCTTAACCATCTGAGCCACCCAGGCGCCCATGAGAAGTTTTGATAAAAGAAATACTACAGTAATTAGAAGGCAAACATTTTGACTTGGGATGGAAATGCAATTAGAAATCACCAACTCCAGGTTGATTAAGAAAATTGTTATTGGATGGGGCGCCTGGGTGGCTCAGTCGTTAAGCGTCTGCCTTCGACTCAGGTCATGATCCCAGGGTCCTGGGATCGAGCCTCACATCGGGCTCCCTGCTCGGCAGGAAGCCTGCTTCTCCCTCTCCCACTCCCCCTGCTTGTGTTCCCTCTCTCGCTGTGTCTCTCTCTGTCAAATAAATAAAATCTTTAAAAAAAAAAAAAAGAAAATTGTTATTGGTAACTACTGGTGACACTTTCAAAGTGTTATAGTAAATTCCTGCCTTAACGTTGATAGATAAAAAAGATTAGTTGTGTGAAATGCAGTTAAGTCCTTGCTAAAAAGACTTTTTCAGTCTATACTGTCAGAAAAATTACAAAAGGTAATTCAATGTACACCGTATACAATCCTTGGAAAACTGAACAGGGGCCCAGATAAGAACCCAACTTGAGAACAGAGGCTGTGGGAGGAGAAGAACCAATTATAGTACAGTAATAACATTAATGTGTGGATTGTAATATCAGGTGATTTTCTACATTTCAACAAATGTCCATTTCCCTGAATGAATTTTATTTTGTAGGTTTCCTCCTCTGGATACAATTTTCCTATGTTTATTTAACATACAGGTAGTAAGCACACCTACAAGTGCTAGTCAACGTTAAGGCTGTGTAGATTTTTTTAAAACTTTTATTTAAATTCCAGTTAGTTAACATACAGTGTATTAGTTTCAGGTGTACAATATAGTGATTCAACAATCCCATATATCACCCAGCGCTCATCACAAGTGCACTCCTTAATCCCCATTACCTGGGTAACCCATCCCCCCAACCACCTCCCTTCTGGTAACCATCAGTTTGTTCTCTATATTTCCGAGTCTGTTTCTTGGCTTGCCTCTCTTTTTCTCCCTTTGTTCATGTTTTGTTTCTTAAATTCCACATGAGTGAAATCATATGGTATTTGTCTTTGACTGACTTACTTCACTCAGCATAATCTCTAGCTTCACCTATGTTGTTGCAAAAGGCAAGATTTCATTCTTTTTTATGCCTGAATAATATTCCATTGTATATATACACATCTTCTTTATCCATTCATCAACTGATGGAAACTTGGGCTATTTCCGTGGTTTGGCTATTGTAAGTAATGCTGCTATAAACACTAGGGTGCATGTATCCCTTTGTATTAGTATTTTTGTATTCTTTGGGTAAATACCTAGTAGTACAATTGCTAGATCCTAGGGTATTCTATTTTTAACTTTTTGAGGAACCTCCATACTGTTTTCCACGGTGGCTGCACCAGTTTACATTCCCATCAACAGTGCAGGAGGGTTCCCCTTTCTCCACATCTTGCCAAAACCTGTTGTTTCTTGTCTTGTTGATTTTAGCCATTCTGACAGGCATGAGGTGCTATCTCATCGTAATTTTGATTTGCATTTCCCTGACAGTAAGTGATGTTCAGCATCTTTTCATGTGTTTCTTGGCCACCTGGATTTCTTCTGGGAGAAATGTCTATTTATGTCTTGTGCCTATTTTTTAATTGGATTATTCATTTTTTGAGTGTTGAGTTTTATAAGTTCTTTATATATTCTGGACATTAACTCCTTATCGAATATGTCATTGGCAAATACCTTCTCCCACTGAGTAGGTTGCCTTTTAGTTTTGATTGTTTCCTTTGCTATACAGAAGCTTTTTATTTTGATGTAGTCTCAATAATTTATTTTTGCTTTTGTTTCTCTTGCCTCAGGAGACCGATCTAGAAAAAAGTTGCTACAGCTGATGTCAGAGAAATTACTGCCTGTGCTTTCTTCAAGGACTTTTATGGTTTCAGGTCTCACACTTAGGTCTTTCATCCATTTTGAATTTATTTTTGTGTATGGTGTAAGAAAGTAGTCCAATTTCATTCTTTTGCATGTGGCTGTCCGGTTTTTCCAACACCATTTGTTGAAAAAAAACTTTTTCCCATTGGATATTCTTTCCTGCTTTGTCATAGATTAACTGGCCACATAATTATGGGTTCATTTCTGGGTTTTCTATTCTGTTTTATTGACCTATGTGTCTGTTTTTGTGCCAGTACCATACAATTTTGTTTACTAGTTTTGTAATATAACTTGAAGTCCAGAATTATGATGCCTCCAGCTTTGAGGGCTGTATAGACTTAGCAGCAAAGTCCCAGCCCTCATGGAGCTTACATTCTAGTGGGTATCAATTCTGGTATACCCATCATTATACTTGTGTTAAAGGCCAGCCCAAACTCTTTTCCTAAGTACTACTACCTCCTAAGTGATTCTGAACAAAGACTTACCACACCACTTACAAGTTTTCTCAACTGTGTGATCTTGTGAAAACTGAGATATGTTCAATTATTGCTTAAATACCAACTAAACTAACACAAGTATTTTCTCTCTTATGAGACTCAATGATGATAAGAATTCAGGGTTTTATTAAGCATCATTTTAGAGAACTTCTTTCTGATGATTCTTTGATGTTCTTACCACTCTTCTTACTTTCATAAAATGTATTGCCACCATGAGTTTTGCGATGATGTGAAAGTTTTGATCGCCAACGGAAGCTCTGACCACACGTCTCACACTTGTAAGGTGTCTCCCCTGTGTGAACCCGCTGATGAGACTGCAGCTGTGAAGAGTGGCGGAAGACCTTGCCACACACATCACATTTGTATGGCTTCTCTTCACTGTGAACACTCTGATGAACCTTCAGACTTGAGGCCTGACTGAAGTGCTTACCACACTCCCCACACTTGTAGGGTTTCTCTCCTGTGTGGACCCTCTGATGCATGTCAAGATTCAAGCTCCATTTGAAGCCCTTCCCACACTCCTCACATTTGTACGGCTTTTCTCCCGTGTGGACTTTCTGATGGGCTTGAAGGTGTGAACTGCGACCAAAACTCTTCCCACACTCCTCACATTTGAATGGTTTCTCTCCACTATGGATTCTCTGATGGGCCAGAAGATTTGCGGCCTGCCTGAATACTTTCCCACACTCCTCACAATTAAATGGTTTCTCTCCTGTGTGGATTCTGCAATGAATTTTGAGATCTGCTCTACGATTGAATCCCTTCCCACACTCTTCACATTTGTGTGGTTTCTCACCAGTATGGATCAGCTGGTGAATCTGAAGTCGGGAACTCTGATTGAAGCCCTGCCCGCACTCCTCACACTTGTAAGGTTTCTCTATGCTGTGGGTCTTCAGATGGGATTGAAGATATGCTCTCTGACTGAAGTCCTTCCCACATACCTCACATTTATAGGGTCTCTCTCCCGTGTGGACTACCAGATGAACTTGATAACGGGTTTTTGTACCGAAGTTCTTCCCACACTCATCGCATTTGTATGGTTTCTCTCCTGTGTGGACTCTCTGATGTGCCTGAAGATTTGAACTCATAGTAAAACCTTTACCACACACTTTGCATACATACGGTTTCTCTCCAGTATGGATTCTCTGATGGGCCCGAAAATGTGAAGGCTGAATGAAGCCCTTCCCACACTCCTCACATTTATAAGGTTTCTCTCGTGTGTGGCCCTTCTGATGGATATGAAGATTTGAGCTACAAAAGAAACACTTCCCGCACTCCTCACATTTGTACAGTTTTTCTCCCGTATGGACCATACAATGGCTATTAAGTGATGATCTACGTCGGAAACTCTTACCACATTTATCACATTTGAAGGGTTTCTCCCCAGTGTGGATTCTCTGATGTTCCTGAAGATGTGAAGCATGAATGAAGGCCCTTCCACATTGGTCACAATTATAAGGTTTCTCTTCCATGTGCAATTTATAATGAACATTAAGTGCTGATCTACGACAGAAGCCATTCCCACACTTCTCACATTTGAATGGCTTCTCCACAGTGTGAACTTTCAGATGAGTTTGCAGACATGAGCTCTGGCTGAATTCCTTACCACACTCATCACACTTGTAGCGTTTCTCTCCCAGATGAACTCTCTGATGAATATGAAGTGCTGAGCTGTAACAGAAGCTTTTTCCACACTCACGACAGGTATGAGACTTCACTCCTGAGTGTGTTTGTTGATGAAGATCAAGGCTGGAGACATCACTGAAATATTTCTTAAATTCACTAGACTGATTAGGTTTCTGGCCTGTGTGAGTTGCAGACTGTCCTGCTCCAACCTGTCCGGGTGAATCACCTTGTTTGGGGAGCTGAGAACTCTTTATCATGGAGCCCTGACACCTGGTTAAGTCACTTGCAATCTGTTGCCAGATCCGCCAGCAGGAAAGCTCTTCAGGTGGTTCTGCTTCTATAACAGTCTTCATCTTACTTTGGATCTTTCCTCCTGTAAAGACAGAATGCAGAGATGTGGACAACTGAAGACTTTGTTCAGTGTTCTCAAGGTTTCACATTTAGAAGACATCATGAGACTTTAATGAATCCAGGGAATATTCTGTTGGTCTTTTCCACTGTGTATCTTATTCTCTGGTTTACATGTGAATGGAATCCAAGAGGGGGTCCAGTGGGCTCCTATCCGCTATGCAAGTATACACCAAGTCTCCTTTATTTATTTATTATTTATTATAAGATTTTATTTATTTATTAGAGAGAGAGAGAACAAACGGGGAGGAAGGGCAGAGGCAGAGGGAGAAGCAGGCTCCCTGCTAAGCAGGGAGCCCGATGCAGGGCTCAATCCCAGGACCCTGGGATCATGACCTGAACTGAAGGCAACCATTTAACTGACTGAGCCACCCACGCACCCCCCACACCAAGTCTCCTAAAAGAGGCACAAGTTAAATGCTAAAGACTTCATTCAAAAATTGATAATATAATTCAAATGTTAACCTATGGCCATTTCCACTGAATTTGAAAGTCAGTGTAGAATCTTGAATAGCAAATTATGTAGTTAATAAATTATGGAGACAGAAATGTTATATAATAAAATATGAATCAACTAGAACTTCAGGAAAAGCAATAACATAATCAAATTTTGGGTTCATGTTATATATCCTAATATCAAATACCCTGAAATATTTATATTTATATTTATATATTCAAAGTATTCCTGGAAATTCTGCACAACATGTTTACCTAATCTTATCTTTCTGTTTTGACAGACATTAAATGAGTTGGCTACTATTACAAATTTTTGACCACTTCTAATAATTTAAGTTCAGAAATGTGTTTTCTAAATTATCTCATTGGCATTCCCAAGTCTCTATATTTATACAAAGGTTATCTGAACATTTGGAGATTATTTTTTCAATAAACTTTTCAATTAGCTTAAGAAGTACTTTTCTTAAAACTCAACAATAAGAAAAAAAAGAACCTGGTTTAAAAATGAACCAAAGACCTTAATATACACCTTACTGAAGAAAATATACAAAGGGGCCAATAAGCATATGAAAAGATGCTCCACATCTTATGTAATCAGGGAAATGCAAATCCAAACACCGAGATACCCTACACACATACTAGAATGGCCAAAATCCAGAACACCAACACCATCAAATGCTGCCAAGATGTGGAGCAACCAGAACTGTCATTCATTGCTGGTGGGAATGCAAAATGGTACAGCCATTTTGAAGAGTTTGGTAGTTTCTTTCTTTCTTTAAGATTTTATTTATTTGAGAGAGAGAGAGAAAGAGAGAGTGAACACAGCAGGGGGAGGGACAGAGGGAGAAGCAGACTCGGTGCTGAGCAGGGAGCCCAACGCAGGGCTCGATCCCAGGACTCCAAGATCACAACCTGAGCCAAAGGCAGACACTTAACCAACTGAGCCACCCAAGTGCCCCGAGTTTGGTGGTTTCTTACAAAACTAAACATACTCTTACCATACCTTCCTGCTATTGCACAATTTGGTATTAACCAAAAGAAGTTGAAAAAAAAATTTTTTTTTTAATTTATCCATTCATGAGAGACAGAGAGACAGAGATGCAGAGGCAGAGGGAGAAGCAGGCTCCCCGTGGAGCAGGGAGCCCGATGCAGAAATCGATCCCAGGACTCTGGGATCATGACCTGAGCCGAAGGCAGAGACGCTTAACCGACTGAGCCACCCAGGCATCCCAGCAGTTGAAATTTTAAGCCCACACAAAAAACTATACACAGATTTTTATAGCAGGTGTATTCATAAGGACAAAACTTGGAAGGAACCAAGGTGTCCTCCAGGAGATGAACAGATAAATATTAACTGTGGTACATCCACACAATGGGATATTATTTGGTGCTAAAAACAAATGAGCTATTAAGGCATGAAAAGATATGGAGAAAATGTAATGCATATCCCTAAGCGAAAGAAGCCAAACTGAAAAGTACAATTCCAACTTTACAACATTCTTGAAAAGGCAAAAGTATGGACAGAGTAAAAAGATCAGTGGTTGCCAAGGGTTAGAGGGGAGGGATGAAGAGGTGGAGAATAGGATTTTTAGGGCAGTGTAACTACTCTATATGATATAATAATAGTGTGTACATGGCTTTATCCATTTGTCCAAGTCCATAAAACGTACAACACCAAGAATGAACCCTAATGTAGAGTAAAGACTCAGTGATAATGTGTCAATACAGGTTCATCAATTTTATCTGGCAGGGGATACTGATGTAAGATGCTGTGGGTACATGGGGACAGGTTTATATGGGAGATCTCTGTCTCTTTTTTGCTATGAACCTAAAACTGCTCTAAAAAAATAGTCTTTGAAAGCACTACTGAAAAAAATGTTTACAAAAGAGAAATTTGGGCCACGGGGGTGGCTCAGTCAGTTAAGCATCTGCTCAGCAGGAAGCCTGCTTCTCCCTCTCCCTGCTGCTCCCCTTGCTTGTGCACTCTTGAGCTCTCTCCCCCTCTCTCTGTCAAATAAATAAAATCTTTAAAAAAGAGAAAAATTCACTCCCCTACCTGTATGAATAGTCAATTAAAAGCTGCCCCCTCTTTCAATCCAGTAGACATGTGGTAAACAGCCTCTATATAACTATATAAGCCTTGGGTCACTTTATTGGAAAGTTACTTCAGTGTCGAGGTATCCTGAATGTCTAGAATGACTTGCGGGTTTGGGAGCAAATACCCAAAGCACGTGAACTAAAATAAGCATAAAGCAGAGAGTGGAACTTAAGTTTCTACAGGCAAGTTTCCTTCATGAGGACAAAAGGGAAATAAAGTTGAACAGAAAATATACATGGCTCTAAAACCTGACAGAAATTCAGATCTCCAGGAAAGATGTGAAAACAACAGAAATGGAGCCTGGGAGAAGGAAAAGGTAAGGTTACGGTATGAACTCTGAAAGCCAATCCTAGAGTGGGAGTTCAATCCTGCCAGGAACTCTTCCCAGACAGATGCATGGATGGTTCCTAATGATTTTTAGGTCTCTGCTCAAAGTGAGCCCAGCAATAAGCCCCTTTACCGCCCAGTGTAAAATAATCAATCCTGCCCTCACCCAGTTCACCTCCGGTGACTCCCATCCCTCCTTTTTTATGTTCCATGCAGCACCTTGCACTATGTAACACGCTAAGTCATCTGTTGTTCCCCGTGTCTTTCCCACCATGATGCAGCTTCAAGGAGGAAAACATGTCACACCTTGTAGGCTGAACACATTTTACACTTTCCTACCTTATAACCAATGTCCAGAATCGTGTCCGGAACATGGTGCATAGTCAACAAATACATGTTGAATGAATAAATGAATCCCAGTTTGACTGTTTTGGTGAGAGTTCAAGCCAAGTCCTAGAAGGAAAACATCTTTTCCAAGTAAGTTATTTGAAACAGAAAAGGGATAGAACACTGTCGTTTTGCTGGGAAGCTGAAAAGCTGTATAGGGGACATCAAGAACCAGAGGTACATGACGCAGGATGCTAATAAGAAAATCAAACGTGGGGGCGCCTGGGTGGCTCAGTCAGTTTGGCATCTGCTTTCGGCTCAGGTCATGATCTCAGGGTGCTGGGATTGGCCCCACGTCAGGCTCTCCGCTCAGCGGGAGTCAGCTTCTCCCTCTCTGTGCTCTCTCTCAAGTAAAAAAAATAAAAGAGAAAATCAAAGGTGGCAAGAATCCCTGGGATGAAAAGAAAGGAGGGACCATCACTGGTTCCTTCTGAAGCTTTAGGACTGTCTATCTGATAAAAGAGTGTAGAAAAACAGTGCATATACAAATGTGTGGATAAAATAGCCCATCACAACAATTTTTCAAATTAAAAAGCTCTAATACTCCAGGGAGCTGGAAATATTTAAAAGCATGTAATAAGCTTTCAGAAAAAAGAACCACGGGGCGCCTGGGTGGCTCAGTCCTTAAGCGTCTGCCTTTGGCTCGGGTCATGATCCCAGGGTCCTGGGATCGAGCCCCGCATCAGGCTCCCTGCTCCGCGGGAAGCCTGCTTCTCCCTTTCCCACTCCCCCTGCTTGTGTTCCCTCTCTAGCTGTCTCTCTCTCTCTGTCAAATAAAGAAAGAAAAGAAAAGAACCAGGACAGAAACTATCAAAGCATCACAGCCAACAGGACAGGGGTCATTACATAAAATGCCTATGAAAGTCACAGATGTGAACTGACACGTGAAATGTTTGTTCTGATTATAATAAAAGATCCAGTTCTTACCATGGCTCATGCTCAAAAAAGCTTGAAAACTTTGGTTGTAGAAGTTCCCCAGTTCTTAATTAAACAAATTGTTCAAATGGAAAGATAAGTTGCAAGAACAGAATCTTGGAAAAAAATTACTTAGGTGAGTATGTACGTTTTTGGTAGGTAATGTAGTTCATGGTTATATTTAACAAACTGACCCTTAGAAAGAGTAGTTGTGTGGGGTGCCTGTGTGGTTCAGGCAGTTGAGCAGTCGGTTCTTGGTTTCGGCTCAGGTCATGATCTTAGGGTTGTGAGATCAAGCCCCGCGTCAGGTTCTGTGCTTGGCAGGGAGTCTGCTTGAGGATTCTCTCTCTCTCCCTCTGCCCCTCCCACCACTTGCACACATGCTCTCTCTCTCAAATAAATAAATCTAAAAAAAAAGAGTAGCTGTGTGAGGGGAACAGGGAGTACCTCTGAGGATGTGACAGTAAGTTTCCTGATTCTCTCTAGGTTAGAATGTTCACTAGTTGAAAAACACCCAATCTTCATTAAAAATCAAGGGAAAACCGTATGACATCTATATTCTTTAACATTTGTTTAATGGCTAAATTTGTAGAAAATAAAAAGCACGATGTATTTTTGAACCAGATATAGAGGCAGCACTCACGTATGTGTCTCCTATTACTCTCACCTTAAATCTTCCCCCTCAAGCACAAGGAAGGGGAAACCAGCGGGCAGTAACATGGGTGGGGGCTTTGAAAGAGGCAAATGGGCTGCAGATGGCAAATCTTCAAGAGGAAGGCAGCTTACAACCTGGGTGACACTGTCTGACACTATAGGAAACAGATCTTTCTCCCTCTGTGGGGGGACCTAAGAATCAGAATCAGAATTCTCATCCCAAAGTATTCTTCCCAGAAATGAAAACGCCCCCTGATGGAAGATTCCAGGAAAGCCACAGGCAAAGGGCGCTCCTCAGTATGGTTACAACCACAATACTTCTAAGTTTCTCTGGGACATGGGTCAAGGGCACAGACCAACACACATTCATGCCAAGGGCACCCCAAGAAAGTGAGTGAAATAGAAAGTAACTGGATAGGCATTAATCAGAAGACAGACAATATCCTGCAACATCCTTCATTCACTCTGGTTGGCACATGACCTACAGCTATCTCCCTGGCCCATGGAGACACAGGGGTCCCCCATCTATTGACACATTCACCAAATCAACACATATTTCCAGACACCTGCCACATACCTGATGATTCTAGGCACTGAGGACAGAGCAATGAACAAAAGAGACACAATCCCTCACTTGTGGGGATCACACTCCAGGGGGGACAGAGAAGAGATGACCAAGCAAACAAAAACATATGAGGCACAACGTAAGGAGGAATGAGAGTAAAGGGAAGGTGATGTTTTACGTAAGTTGGTCAGAAAAGGCCTTTCTTGTGATATTGGAACTTAGCACAGACAGGAAGGATGGAAGGAAGGATGGATGGATGGAAGGATGAATGGACGGAAGGAAGGAAGGAAGGACGGATGGATGGACGGATGGATGGAAAGAAGGAAGGAAGGAAGGAAGGAAGGAAGGAAGGAAGGAAGGAAGGAAGGAAGGAGGTGGGGAGTGGAAGGAGGGATGGGAGGCAGGGGACAAAGGATTTCAGGTAAAAGAGTATGTCGGCCAGAGAGTAAGGGCTCTGAGGCAGAGGATATGTAGTAGGCAGATTAACTGGCTCCTGAAGAATCCATGTCCTGATTTTTGAAGCCCAGAATATGTGACATGACACAGCAAAGGGGAATTAAGGTTGCAGATGGAATTAAGGCTGCTAATTAGCTGACTTTAAAACGGAAGAGTATCCTCTATTTTCTGGGTGGGCTCAAAGCAATGGAAAGGATCCTTCGAGATGGAAGAAGAGCGTAGGAAGGCAATGTGACTGCAGAAGAACGGACAGGGAAAGCAAGGCTGCTGGCAGTGAAGATGGAGGAAAGGGGCCACAAGCTTAAAAACCTGGGGTAACTTCTAGAAGCTGAAAAAGCAAAGACACAGATTCTCTCCTAGAGAATTTCCAAAAAGAAAGGCATCTGTGCAGACACTTTGACTGTAGCCCGTAAGAACCATGTCACACCTGGGACCCGGGGAACAGTGCGGCAGTCCACCTGTGTCGTTCTAAGCCGTGAAGTGTGTGGCAACCTGTTACAGCGGCAGTGGGCACTACAGCGTCCCCGGCCAGGCTAAGAAACACGGGGGGCGCTATGTGAGTGGAGGGGGCGGAGCAAGAGGAAGCGAAGAGGGGATGTGGGAGAGAGGAGCACACCATGGAGGACTCTAGAAGCCACCTGAAGAGGTTTTAGCTCCGGAAACCTGGGTGGCTCAGTCGGTTAAGCGTCTGCCTTCGGCTCAGGTCATGATCCCAGGGTCCTGGGATCGAGCCCCGCATCCGGCTCCCTGCTCAGAGGGGAGTCTGTTTCTCCCTCTCCCTCTGCCTCTCCCCGCTGCTTGCACTCTTTCTTTCTCTCTCAAATAAATAAATAAACTCTTAAAAAAATAAAAAATAAAGAGGCTTTAACTCAAAGAAAAATAAACCGTAGACAGTTTTGAGCAGAGGAATGGCGCCCTGACTTGGACTTCCTAAGGATCACACTGGCTGCTACATGGAGAACAGACAATACAAGGGAAGGTGTGGAAATGGGTGCGCCATACAAAGACGGCTGAAACGATTCAAGATGGGGTCTGGCCATTTGGACCAGGTGAGATGGCAAAGGGGGGGAAAGAAGTAAGACACATGGAAGAACACCGGCAAGGACTCCCATCTGCTTTGTTCTTAACCTGATCTCTCTTCTCTGTCGGTTGCTAGCATCACCCAAAGCTTTTTTGCTCTCTCTAAGCGGAATATATCATGTCTAAAGGGGTGCTGCATTGTGAACAGGCGAAGTCACATATTTAAAATGAACACACAAGGGCGCCTGGGTGGCTCACTTGGTTAAGTGTCTGCCTTCGGTTCAGGTCATGATCCTGGGATCCTGGGATCAAGCCTCCCATCGGGCTCCCCACTTAGCAGAGTCTGCTTCTCCCTCTCCCTCTGCCCCTCCTCCCCTCTCAAGCCCTCTCTCTCTCAAATAAATAAAAATCTTTTTAAAAAATTAAAAAATAAAATGAACACACAAAAGGTACAAATGGGTATTTGGATTCCTACACATACCGGTCAATTAATCAAAATCAGCGTTTTTCAAACATTTAAAAAAATATGACCTATTTCAAGACCCAGACGTATATGCGTGACAGAAACCTATTTCTAACCAATGTCTATCACACAATTGGCAGGAGATTTTTGCTGTAATGTATTCATTACTGCTAACTGAGATTTTCAAACTGAGATTTTCAAACCGAGATAACAAACTGAGATTTTCTACTTTATTAAAAAAACTACTGGTACACCATCAACGCAGGTAACCATTTCAAGAGCCCCGAAGCCTTGAACACCCAAGGACACAGAGCCAATCCAGGAAGCAGATATTGAGGCATATAGTGCCTGTGCTCACCCACAGAAATCAGATTCCTGAAGTTCTCCAGCATCACGTCTCCGTACAGCTTCCTCTGGGCAGGGTCCAGCAGCCCCAGCTCCTCCTCCGTGAAGACCACCGCCACGTCCTTGAACGTCACCGTCTCCTATAACAAGCACAGGCAACCTCAATCTTGCACCGGGTGACTGCTGGGAGTGGGGCAGCATTGAGGAGGTGGAAAGGGTGGTGGGAAGTGGTTTCAGAGTTTGAGGGACTCAAGTCCATCGGCAGGCTTCCAGGCCCTTCTCCTCCTACCTTGCCAATGCCACACACTGAAGTTCCCTCAAGGATTAGACAAGGGAATACCTATAGCCTTTGGAACAGGACATGGCACAGTGTCGGTGCCTAACAAACATCTGATATCAATCGTATTATTTCTTCATGTTGCCAACATCAGTACCTTTTTCATCACATTTTGTGGCTCTGTGTTATCCCAGAGAACAGATCCTCTATCCTTACCTGTTCTGAACAAATGATATTTAATTTTACATATTTTTCTCATTATAACCCATCCTGAAGTACGTCATTTTACGTAGATCTTGTTGCCCTGCCTGAAGACTTGAAAATAATTGCTAGAGAAGATTAAAAGGTCAAAAATGGGCACATTTAAAATTATGATCATATGAGGATAGATTTTCTTCCCAATCTTTTTCCTACTTCCCTAATCTTTCAAGGGAATATGACAACCTGGGTTCTCCATACAATGGCCAGGAGCAGGTTATATGTTTTTCTATGGTTTTGGCAATCTGATTTGGAAGAACAAGTTGTATTAGTATTCCCATTTATTTGATTGTAAATTAACAGAACTACCTTTTCAGAGGCGCCTGGGTGGCTCAATTGGTTAAGCCTCTGCCTTCAGCTCAGGTCATGATCCCGGAGTCCCGGGATCGAGCCCCGCACTGGGCCCCCTGCTCAGCGGGGAGCCTGCTTCTCCCTCTGCTTCTGCTGCTCCCCCTGCTTGTGCTTGCTCTCTCTGCCAAATAAATAAAATCTTAAAAAAAAAAAAAAAAGAAGAATAGCGCTCTAGACACACACGCCACAGGGCCCAGGGCCCGAAATGAACTCTGTCTTCCTGTCTACCTCTTTCACTCGAGCAGAATGCCTCACATTCCTGCCCTTGGTTTCTTGTGTGAATCTGAGCGGGTCTCTCATATTCACATGTTTAAGATGAAGATAAGGCCGACACCTCCTCCCTCAGCTGCTCTGAGGAGCCAAGGCACAGAATGCAAGTCACTGGCCGATACTAGGACCGAGGAACGGGGAAGACGGAATCCAGCTCTCCCTGAGCACAAGCCTCCAGCAAGATCTGTGTGAAGCAGCTCTTCCAGCCTGCTCTGCCTGCAGTTAGATATTCCACCTAAAAAACAGCCTACCTGGCACATATCAAATGTGAGGACAAAAAGCTAGCAGACTGTTTTCAGAGCTGATGTGGGGGGACAAGGTTTTATGTCAGAAAGTGGTCACCAAAGTGCTGCTTGAGACAATAAAATCCCCTAAACCGTGGACATGTCTATGAATGGAAAGGAGTTAAAGATAGAAAGATAGATCGATTCAATGGGAATGGGATGCAACCGTAAAAAATGAACATTATTTAACATTAAAGGGAAAAAAAAAATCAGAATTTAAAATTAGGTGTATATTATGAATACAAATTCGGTTATGCATGCCCACAAGAGTAAGAGTAGGAGAAAATCGAAACAGCTCATTTGTCAGTCAGGAAGTAACGAAGTGGGAGAATTGCTCATTTCTAGTCATTTTTTTACTCCGTAAGATAAATAATAATAAAACAAAAACCAAAAATACGTGCAGAGTAAATTCAAAGGGGACAAAGTAAGACCCTGATGCAAAATAGGTCCTCAAATGCCTGTTGCTCTGCTTGAGTCGTCCCCAGAAAAATGTGTGACGACCTGAGGAATGAGATGGAATTTAGAAAGTGAGAAAGGCAAGCCCTCCTCACCTTGAACATGGTCCTGTGTCCTCCTACTTCCGGGCGTGTGTAGAGTCCTGAGTTGCACAGGTAAGAGGAAGGTGGAGCTGCACCTGGCGGGGTGCCTAGGAAGGCAGAAAAAAAGGCTTTAAAGGTAGCCCAGGCTGCTGCTCACCTACAGGGACGATGACTGTGAATCCGTACATGATCCGTACACGAATGTTCACAGCACCGTTATTTGTTAATAACCCTCGTACTGGAAACCACCAAGATGTCGACCTATGACCTATGCAGGAATGAACAAATTGTGGCAAATCCATATAATGGAATATTATTGGCCAATTAAAAGGAAGGAGTACTGATCACGCTACAGCATGGATGAACCTTGTAAACACTGCTGAAAGACACCAGTCACAAAAGATCAGATACTGCAGGATTCTTTTTCTATGAAATGTCCAGAAGAGGGAAATCTATGGAGACAGAAAGCAGGTTAGTGGTCGCTGGGGTATTAGGGGAGAAAATGGGGCGTTAACTGAAAATAGGCATGAGGAATCCAACTGGGGAAACAAAAATGGTCTAAACTGAATTATAGCAATTGCTGCACCACTCAGCAAAGTTACTAAAAATCAATGATTTCATGGGGTGCACCTGGGTGGCTCAGTTGGTTAAGTGCCTGCCTTCAGCTCAGGTCATGATCCCAGGGTCCTGGGATCAAGCCCCACATTGGGCTCCCTGCTCTGCGGGGAGTCTGCTTCTCCCTCTCCCTCTTCCCCACCCCAACTCACTCTCTCTCTCTCTCAAATAAATAAATTAAAAAAAATCCTCTCTCTCAAATAAATAAATCTTTAAGAATGCCCACTAACAAGTGTATCTTCCCATAAGAAGACTTTATTAATTCTGATGAAAAAAAAAGTAGTAACTTTACAATGGAGAAACCTAATAGAAATCACCTTAGCTAGTCAACAAAGGTGAGTTCACCAAAACATTGACAAACCAACATCCTTCGGCTACTGTTACGTTGCAATGACAAGGATGCCTCAGTGCTTCTGCGGAATCCCTGCCAACGACACAGAACAAAACCTAAACGTGTATACATCAGATAAACCCCAAATGAAGAACTTTCTCCAAAATGATTTCCCTCTATACTCTTTAAAAAGCATCAAGAACCGGCTCCTGGGTGGGTGAGTTGATTGGGTGTCCGACTATTGATTTCGGCTCAGGTCATGATCTCAGGGTCATGGGACTGAGCCCTTCTCAGGCTCCACACTGAGCACAGAGTCGGCTTGAGATTCTCTCTCTCCCTCTTCCTCTGCCCCTTCCCCCACTTGCATTCTCCCTCTCTCTAAATAAATAAAATCTACAGAATAATAAATAAACAAATATTGCTTCAGGAACAAGGGCACCTGGCTCAGTCAGTACAGCATGCAACCCTTGATCTTGGGGTCACGAGTTCAAGGCCCCACACTGGGCATAGAGCTTACATGGAAAAATAAAAAGTTAAAAAAGAAAAGCATCAATGAAAAAGACAAAGGATATGGAATGCAATCCACGTTAAGGAACATCAAGTGTGATGAAGTTTTTGTAAAATGTTTATAAACAAATATACAGCTTAAGGCAAAGCATAAAATTGGGACTTTGAACTCGGATGGGGGAGGGGAGAGTGGTTATAAGGCCTTTAAATGAAAAACAGAACAAAATTAACAGGACTGTGGATTACATAACAGGATATTATATAATGTTTTCCAGCATTATCTAACAGGTAACACTATTAACTACTATTAGTAATAACTTACTAGATAGCTAACATCTAATTGATAACTAATAGATACTATTATGTAGTATAATATCTAATATTACCAACTAACTGGTGCTAAATTTCTACAATCAGCCTCTCCTAAATCCCTCTTCCCAGGATACCTCCTAATACCTATATGTGGGACTTCCTTCCTTCAGAAAGCTAAAATAAGCTGTCATTGAATTACAGGTATATTCCTGGTGTTATGTGGCTGACGGAGCCATAAAACAGGCAAAATGTAAACAATTGGGGAATTTGGTAAAGATTATATGAGAATTCCTTAAACTATTTTTGCAACTTTTCAATGGAAAAATTTTAATTATATAAAAATAAAGTCTTGGGGCATCTGGGTGGCTTAGTCGTTAAGCGTCTGCCTTCGGCTCAGGTCATGATCCCAGGGTGCTGGGATTGAGCCCCGCATCGGGCTCCCTGCTCTGCGGGGAGCCTGCTTCTCCCTCTCCCACTCCCCCTGCTTGTGTTCCCTCTCTCGCTGTGTCTTTCTCTGTCAAATAAATAAATAAAATCTTAAAAAATAAAAATTAAAATATAAATAAAAAATAAATAAAGTCTTAAAATATCAGGAACAGTCGTAACAGTAATAATGGGAATAATAAAGATAATCAGGAAACTTTATGGAAGCTCATTAGTTTATTCTTTCTTGGCAGTGTTTAAAAGTTTCCATAGTTATGGGGTACCTGGCTGGCTCAGTCAGTGGAGCATGCAACTCTTCATCTTGGGGTTTTAAATTTGAGCCCCTCATTGGGTAGAGATTACTTAAAGATAAAATCTTAAAGGGTGCCTGGGTGGCTCAGTCAGTTAAGTGACAGACTCTTGATTCAGGCTCCGGTCATGATCTCAGGGTCCTGGGATCAAGCCCTGCATCAGGCTCCACGCTCAGCAGGGAGTCTGCTTAAGATTCTCTCCTTCTCCCTCTGCCCCATCCCCTGCATGAGCATGTGCACTCTCATGCGCTCTCTCTCTCTCTACTCCCCCAATAAATAATCTTTTTTTAAAAATGAAGAGGGTGGGGGGATGGGGTAACTGGGTGATGGGTATTAAGGAGGGCACATATTGGGATGAGCACTGGGGGTTATATGCAACTCATGAATTGTTGAACACTACAACAAAAACTTATGATGTACTGTACGCTGGCTAACTGAACATAATAAAAAATAAAAAAATAAAAATAAATTATAATAAAAAATTAAGAATAAAATAAAATCTTAAAAAAAAATTTTCCAAAAGTGCTCAGTATCGTTCGGCATCAGGGAAATCCAAATCAAAACCTCAATGAGATACCACCTCACACCAGTCAGAATGGCTAAAATTAACAAGTCAGGAAATGACAGATGTTGGCAGGGATGCGGAGAAAGGGGAACCCTCCTACACTGTTGGTGGGAATGCAAGCTGGTGCAGCCACTCTGGAAAACAGTATGGAGGTTCCTCAAAAAGTTGAAAATAGAGCTACCATACGATCCAGCAATTGCACTACTGGGTATTTACCCCAAAGATACAAAAGTAGGGATCCGAAAGGGTACGTGCACCCCAATGTTTATAGCAGCAATGTCCACAATAGCCAAACTGTGGAAAGACCAAGATGTCCATCGACAGATGAATGGATAAAGAAGATGTGGTATAGGGGTGCCTGGGTGGCTCAGATGGTTAAGCGTCTGCCTTCGGCTCAGGTCATGATCCCAGACTCCTGGGATCGAGTCCCGCATCGGGCTCCCTGCTCAGCGGGGAGCCTGCTTCTCCCTCTGCCTCTCAATCCCTCTGTCTCTTATGAATAAATAAATAAAATCTTTAAAAAAAAAAAAAAAGAAGATGTGGTATATATATACAATGGAATATTATGCAGCCATCAAAAGGAATGAGATCTTGCCATTTGCAACAACGTGGATGGAACTGGAGGGTATTATGCTGAGTGAAATAAGTCAAACAGAGAAAGACATGTATCATATGACCTCACTGATATGAGGAATTCTTAATCTCAGGAAACAAACTGAGGGTTGTTGGAGTGGGGGGTGGGGTGGGAGGGATGGGGTGACTGGGTGATGGACACTGGGGAGGGTATGTGCTCTGGTAAGCGCTGTGAATTGTGCAAGACTGTTGAGTCTCAGATCTGTACCTCTGAAACAAATAATGCAATATATGTTAAGAAAAAAAAAAAAAGAAGAAGAAGAAGAAGGTAGCAGGAAGGTAAGAATGAAGGGGGGGAAATCGGAGGGGTAGACGAACCATGAGAGACGATGGACTCTGAAAAACAAACTGAGGGTTCTAGAGGGGAGGGGGGTGGGAGGATGGGTTAGCCTGGTGATGGGTATTGAGGAGGGCACGTTCTGCATGGAGCACTGGGTGTTATGCACAAACAATGAATCATGGAACACTTCATCTAGAACTAATGATGTAATGTATGGGGATTAACAGAACAATAAAAAAAATTTTTTTTTAATTTTCCATAGTTAAAATACACCAGGGGACAGACACAAAAAAATATATGATAATTTCGTAAAATATTTATAAACAAACATACAAATATACACAAAGAACCACCAAACAGAAATGCATTAAAAGCTTCACAGTTGCTATCTTTACGTTGTGGATTAATGGATAATTTAAAAATGTTTTCCCCTCATATTTCTGCATTTTCTGAATTTTCCATCATGGTTCTATAAGAATAAAACATATTAGTAATAAGTGAAACAGAAGAGTTGACAATGTTTGAAAAAACTCAGAAAAGTCAAAGCCCATTAGCCTTGCTTTTCAGGTCCTCCAGAATGAAGTGCTAACTACCCGGGGTCTGGTTCCTGCTAGTTCCTATGGCTTAAGGAGAACATATCCAAGAGATTAGGAACTCGCGTTCTGGACTCAGACTGCTTTCATCCCAACCCCAGCTCAGCCTCTTTACTAGGTGGGGGCTATGGGCAAATCATTTATGCTCCGTGGGCCTCAATCTCATTTTATAGAATAGAAAAGGAAAGCAGAATTTCTTCACAGAGCTATGGTGTGGCACCATGTATTTATTTGTATAAAACCGTCATTGGTGAGGTCGGCAATTAAGGATTCATTATTATTAATGCTCATGCCTGATTACACATCCTATACATTATCCGACTAATGTGAACACTGCTATAAAAGAAAAATGCCAAATCCTACTCACGTGGAACCTTGCTGTCAGTAGCCAAGGTGTCACTCCTTCCACCTCTGTGCAGCCCTTTGAGAGAAGTCAGGCTGGGGAAAGAAAAGAATGTTATGAAATGCCATGATTGTGTTGCCCTTCTCAATAAAAGTTAAAACCTCCCCTCCCCTCCGTGCAATCTGGAAGCAACCCTTGTCAACAACTAGAGCCCAAGACCTGATGTTTACTGCCCACCTGCTTGTACTCATTAACCTTTGTCTTAACATTTTTCCTTAAGCTCTTCTTTCTAGCTTACCTTGGGAGAGGGAGAAGCAGGCTTCCCGTGGAGCAGGGAGCCCGATGCTGGGCTTCATCCCAGGACCCTGGTATCAAATGACCCCTCTAGCTTACCTCTTAACTCAGGCAAGTGAAACCCAAAACCACGCCTTGGGTGATGACAACTGCCAAGACCTGCCCCAGGCCCAGACCACCCAGACCTTTGGAATCCGACTCATGCTTGCACAGAAGAACCATGGAGTGACTTCTGGAATGACCTATTTCCTTTGCTTCATTATAATACTAAAATCTCTGCCCAAGGTGGGGGGAGGTAGGGAGGGCTCAGCCTCATTTACATAACATACAATGTATGTATAGCCATGTTTCCTTAAGCCGCATGCTCAACCTTATGCCCGCCTCTACACAGAATGACAAGCCTTCCCTATCTAAAACTCCTTCCTAACTCTAAACAAAAGGAACCCATTCACCCTCTTTTGGGGGGTCACTGCTTTGGAAGCCATTCCCTGTGATCTCTTTATTTGCTGCAAATAAGGTTCCTTTGTGCAACGACTCAACCTGGTAGTTTCTGACCTCCCAAGGAGGGAACTCACGTTGGTTCTGTTACACCCTCGCCTTCCTAAAAGAGAGATTATAAGGGGTCTGGGATTGCCCAGCATCGTGCAGGAATGAGAGAAGAGAGAAGGTTCTGCCGTGGGATGGATATCTGACCCTGACCCAGGGACCTGACTGCTTCTCAGAAAATTAATACTAAGAAAGGTCACCATTCACCATGTGCCAGAACCCGTTTTGAGATTTTTATTTGTATCACTATAACTGACACGCACCTGGCTCTGGGATTCCCAAACAGACCACACTCGGCCTCTTGCCCCTGACAAAATCCACAGGCAGAGAAACGAGTGGTGGTGAAATAAGAAAGGAAATTTATGTCAGTGAGGCCGACACCATAAAGACTACAGACAAACAGCTCAAAGACTGTCTTCAGGGTTCTGAAAATACTTCCAGGTTCATACAAGGAAAATGTGGGGCAATGGCAAGTGCGCAGTGAAGGGCAAATGATCACTGCCTCAATCACGGGTGGGGCCCTGCTGGCTAAGCGCAGTCCTTATTGCATGAGGGGGTAGTTTGGGTTCCCACCGGCGGATGCTTTGCCCTCGGGGGTCTTCCACCCGAGCCAAGAGACAAGCTGGAAAGAAGCCAACGAGAAAGTTTGGGGTCAAAATGGAGGCAGCTTTCACCACCTCTTTCAATTCCCCAGCACCAGGAAGCAGAAGCACCCGTGGGTGTAGGGAGGCAGACACTGGGCGAGCTGAGACACGCAGAAACTCTCAAACCAGGCCATAGGTGACCCCACCCCACCCCAGGACTCGCAAACCACCCTGAGCGCAGAGACTCCCCCTGAGATGCACACCACTGCCCTCCAGCTCCTTACCTGCGTACCCTACCCAGGCTTCTTTCCCCCTAAATCGCCCGGTCGCCGCAGGTTCCAAGCACAGACCCAGGAAGTTTGAAGCGCCGGGAGAGGCGGAACTGACGCACCTCTCCCAAAGAAAATTCAGTAGCAACCTCACGCTCCCCCAACGGAAGTGCCCGCGAGACCGCGGGGCTCCTGGACTACACTTCCCAGAAAGCACCAGAACCGCCTTCCTGAGCGGAAGTGCACGCCACCACACAGAGCGTCTGGACTGCACCTCCCAGAATGCACCAGACTTACCTTCCTGAGCGGAAGTGCACGCCACCACACAGAGCGTCTGGACTGCACCTCCCAGAATGCATCAGCTCTATCTTCCGGAGCGGAAGTGCTCGCCACCACACAGAGCGTCTGGACTACACCTCCCAGAAGGCTGAAGGCAGAACGTTCTTGGTCTCACTCTCCAAAACAAGTGTTGCGGCTACTGGGAGGTCCTTGTCTATACTTCCCCAAATGCCAGAACGGAAGGAATCACATAGTCCCGACTTCTTGGGTGGTCGTACGGGTTTCTACATTAAGAGTCTGCGTTACCTCTGCCTGAGTCCTCAGCGAAATTATTCCATGGATACAACTTCCTGAATTCGAAATGCCTCCCAATTGTGACAGGAGTATTGTTGGAAAGGCAACGGGTGAGGAGATAAAATCTTCAGGAAATTAACGGGAAATGATCGCTTAGGCGACACTAGATGATTGAAAGGAGGATGATGTTTAGTCATAATCTGACGATATGAGGCCAAAACAGAGTTTAAAGAATGGGTGGTGTCGAATGATTTGGGAGCGAGGAAGTTACCCGTCCCTACTCCAGACCCTGATGGACCACAAGTTTAGTAGGAAAAACAACTTAAAAGGGCCAAAGTGGAAGCTTGTCCTCATGGAAAATCGCTCTTCCCTCACTTAAACTTTTCATTAAAATTATCCCTGCTTCGGAGGTGAAAACGTCAAGTTTCAGTGAAGTTACCAAATTGTCCACTCTCTCAAAGCAAGCAAGACTGCTGGAGAGCTTGACATCGGAGTTACTCTGATTCCCAAAGCCTGTGATTTAATGCCAAAGCACTGAGGAGGATTCTGTAGGTGAGGGAGCATGTTCTAGTATTAAGAGTTTCTTCCCTTATATTTTCTGGTTAAAATTCTTTATTATAATTATTAAACAGGTATGTTACTGAAAACTAAAAATAGTATGAAGTAAGTAAGAAAAAAATGCGCCTAGAATCTTTCCCCCTGAAGATAAAAAATGTCCCAAATAAAAGTTTGTCTCTACATAAACTTACATATACCTATCAACATACATATTTGATTTTTAAAAATGAAGTCTCGTGTTCTCTATCCATTTTTCTTTTTTTTTTAAAGATTTTATTTATTTATTTGAGAGAATGAGAGAGAGAGAGCACACATGAGAGGGGAGAGGGTCAGAGGGAGAAGCAGACTCCCCGCTGGGGGACTCGATCCCGGGACTCCAGGATCATGACCTGAGCCGAAGGCAGTCGCTCAACCAACTGAGCCACCCAGGCACCCAAAACAAATGACAAATGAAAACTAAAAATAGTATGAAGTAAATAAGAAAAAAATGTGCCTAGAATCTTTCCCCCTGAAGATAAAAAATGTCCCAAATAAAAGTTTGTCTCTACATAAACTTACATATACCTATCAACATACATATTTGATTTTTAAAAATGAAGTCTCATGTTCTCTATCCATTTTTCTAAACTCGGTATAAGCTGAACATTTTCTTGTATCAGTCACTGAAAATCTAACTCTTCCCACATGATGGCTGTATGATGTTGCATTGAGTGAATTGAGAATGAAAAACAGCCCCTGACATCTGGTGAAACAATATTACATACTGGACATTGATTTAGAGCATTTACAGCATCTGGGAGGATGGTGTGCAGCCCCGCAGGTTACTGCCACCTAATTAGCCGTATAACTGAGCCTTCAAGTGTCATTTCGCCATATCATGAAGCCAATTACTGCAGGATGATAGGGAAAATAGAAAGTGGCAGAGCAGCTTACCTGGCTGCCGAGACCTATTGCAGAAGCTTCTCTTGTTCTGGGCCCAGTCAAAAAGTTTTCAGGGCATTCATAAAAGGCAAAGTGGCACACCCTGATTAGGACTATATTACCTCTAAAATCCAAAGAGGCTCACTAGATATTGTAACTCATTTTTGTGGGAAGATACAACACATTCTTTTTTTTTTTTAAGACTTTATTTATTTATTTGACAGAGAGAGAGAGAAGTAGAGGGAGAGAGAGAAGCAGATTCCCCGCTGAGCAGGGATCCCGATGCGGGGCTCGATCCCAGGACCCCGAGATCATGACCTGAGCAGAAGGCAGACGCTCAACCGACTGAGCCACCCAGGCACCCCAACACATTCTTCACCTAGAAGGACAGCTCAACATACAACACTGAAAGCCTGGAAATTTTACTTGAGGTGCAAGACCCCTGAATGTTTCTGGCATTTATTCCCACCTTCTGATATGCAAGTCAATACATGTAAGGTAGTTCCTACCTTTTGCTCACCAGATCCAATCAGCAAAATATCATCAGTGTGCCAATTGAGAGCAGCAAGGATTCAGTCACTGCAAAAAAAAAGTTTGATTATTTCCTCTCAGTGCATAGTCACACAGGTACAATAGTCATAGGTCCCTTTGGGGAACTCTGGAGAAAAGATTAACAGCCCACATTTTTGCAGTATAGAAGCTTCCATCCTCAAGAGGACCTGGCCTCTCCTTCACCCAAAGGATTCTGGGTTTGTAAACTGGCCATGTCTTAGAATTGATTTAGGGGGCGCCTGGGTGGCTCAGTTGTTAAGCGTCTGCCTTCAGCTCAGGTCATGATCCCAGGGTCCTGGGATCGAGCCCCACATCGGGCTCCCTGCTCGGCGGGAAGCCTGCTTCTCCCTCCCCCACTCCCCTGCTTGTGTTCCCTCTCTTGCCGTGTCTCTCTCTGTCAAATAAATAAATAAAATCTTTAAAAAAAAAAAAAAAGAATTGATTTAGGAGCTGTGATTCTCTGTTTTGATGATTCAAGTTAGGCTTCTGTTTACTTGACCTAAAACTCTGCCACCTATGTAGATCAAATAATAATTTAGTAGCTTGCCATCTTTTTATTCACTAGGGACACAAAGATCAACAAGGAAATGTAGAGTTATTCTTTTTTTTAAGATTTTATTTATTTATTTGACAGAGAGAGAGAGTACAAGTAGGTGGAGTGGCAGGCAGAGGAAGAGGGAGAAGCAGGCTCCCCACCGAGTGGGGATCCCGACGCGGGGCTCGATCCCAGGACCCTGGGATCATGACCTGAGCCGAAGGCAGACGCTTAACCGACTGAGCCACCCAGGCGCCCCAAATGTAGAGTTATTCCTAGAAAATATATTGTAAGCCCTAAGGAGTGATTGTGGAAGCAGCTGAAATGTCAGCAGCGTTCCTGTTCTTAGGCATTTGAACACAATGGTAGGAACAGGATCCCATGATCCCCAGGGGCAGGGCATAAGTTAGGAGCTATGAAAGAATGTAACCTTCAGTACCCCCCTTTCTGCTCCTGGCGATTGCTAGCCCGAACATCCTGCTCCTCCTTTATCCCATGACTGACGCCCTGTGTGCCTATGCATAGGGGAGAATGCAAGCCTGTTTTACGGCTTCAGGATATTCGCCATCCCTTTGTACTCCTTTCTCACGCTTCCAGGCATCTGTCCTTGCTTTTCTGATTAAATAAATAAACAAATAAATAAATAAATAAATAAATAATAAAAGCTACGTACAGGGTTCAGCTGTTGCTGCCCTCCCTTGCAGAAGCAGCCCTGCACGGCCACTCAGACTGGTGTCTGAGAACTTTATCTCAATGCGCGACAACAGGAAAGGTCAAGAAGCCAGTGCATAATGACTTGAACTCTCAAGTCATTAATACCTGAGCTGGAATTTGAAACCATGTGCTCTTTTTTTCCCCCACTTTCTCCAACATAGTTAGGAACAAACCCCCCTTATACTCCTTAGTTTGACCAATATGTTCTAAGGTCTTCAATAGTTATCTCCTTAGGAATATTGAATATGTATTTCATATATGTTTGCTGTCACACCATGGCAAATGCCCTATTTTGCATGGGAAATAGAGTCATTAGTGCCTTTAAATATAGTAAGATTCAAGAACAAATTCTCGAAAACACAATTCAGAAAATTTATTCTTAACATTCTGTTCCTCTAGAACCACTCTTGGAGCAAAAATCCTTTTTTTTTCATAAAGATTCAACCAAAGAAAAAGAATTAATTGAAGAGATTTATTCCAAGAAACTGACTTACTAGATTGTGGGGCTGGCTTGGCAAAGTCAAAATCCTTAGGACAGGGCGCCTGGGTGGCTCAGTTGGTTAAGCAACTCCCTTCGGCTCAGGTCATGATCCTGGAGTCCCTGGATCGAGTCCCACATCGGGCTCCCTGCTCAACAGGGAGTCTGCTTCTCCCTCTGCCCTCTTCCCTCTCGTGCTCTCTCTCATTCTCTCTCTCAAATAAATAAATAAAATCTTTAAAAAAAAAAAAATCCTTAGGACAGGACATCAGGAAGGCCAAAATGGACCTCTTGGCCACAAACTAAAGATGCTACCAACAGATAGAATAATGGTTTCTTACAGGGAAGTTTCAGCTCTGCTCTTAAGGACTTTCAACTTGTTAAATCAGGCCAACCCAAATTATCTGGGATACTACACCCTACTCAAAGTCAACTGATTCTGGACTTTAATCACATTTACAAAATACCTTCCTAACACTTAGTCTGTGACAGAATAACTGAGGACTGTAGTCTAGGCGAGTTGCATAGAATTGCACATAAAATTGACCACCACACAGATCTTCGTCAGCAGGAAACTGGTTAAGGAAAAATGATAGTTGGCACACCAGAATACTGTGTAGGCACTAGAAATGAGGTTGTAGGTTAATTTATTGACGTGAACTTCAAGAATTGTTTCAATTTAGTGAAAAACTCTAATTAGAAAATAGTATGCATTAGGTGCTAAGTTTGTAAAATTCTATACAACTCTTACTTGTATACATAGATATACTGAAGCATGCTCATCAAAATATTAATAGTGGTGAGTTCCTACTACTTCCCACTTTCTTCTTTTGATTTTCCTATATTGATGTACTTCTTTTCAATGTCCAGGCATTATTCTTTTTTTTTTTTAAGATTTTATTTATTTATTTGAGAGAGAGAATGAGACAGAGAGAGAGAGCACGAGATGGGGGAGGGTCAGAGGGAGAAGCAGACTCCCCGCTGAGCAGGGAGCCCGATGCGGGACTCGATCCCGGGACTCCAGGATCATGACCTGAGCCGAAGGCAGTCGCTTAACCAGCTGAGCCACCCAGGCGCCCCTCCAGGCATTATTCTTGTCAGTAAAAAAATATGAAAGTATTTATACTTTAAACAAATCTCTCAAGAATTAAATATTTGTATTAAGACATAGCATATGTAACAAAATGTCAATCTCCAGATGAATAGGCAGAGGTTCTGAGATTGATAACTTTAGAATTAGTCACAGTGTGTCAAATAAACAGGAGATACCGTGGTACTGCACTCAGATCTTTAAATGGATATCCTACCAATATGGTTAGATGTTAATGACTTGGGAAGCTTCTCCTTTTCAAACACAGAGAAAGGATGATGACCTCAAACAATCCCCATCAAAGGTAGGTAAGTTCAAAGCTAAGATGGGGAAACATGGTGACAAGTGGGAGCTGAAACTGGATGATCTCACAAAAGCTCTGGAACTAGATACAGATCTAAAAATTTACTACTGAGGGTGGTTGGGAGTCTAGGCCTCCCATGTTGGGAGACATGAACATGAACACAATGCAGCCAGTCTCAGGTGTTGTCACTACCTGTGACCACCTTGAGGACCCTTGCTATGCAGCTTAGGTGTATGCCATACCTGTCGTCTTTTCAGTTTTAGAAGTTAGGTACTTTTGGCTTAATCTGGTGAGATTTGTTACAAATAATTGCTTTGGTGATGATTTATCCAGTATTTGGTGACAGTTTAAAAGGAAAAAAAATTATAGGCCCTAGATTTCTGTACACCACGTAGGCAGGAAAGTTTATATAGCAATTCTGAGACCGTGATCCTTAGAAAGGCCTGCTTGCAAGCCTGGACTTTGGCTGGTGTCAGGGAACATGGATTTGGGAAGACTACTCCGTCTCATTTCTGGTAAGAGCTGTTCACTGTGCCTAAACTGTTATGATGTGGTTTATTCTGAATACCTGCTTTTCCTATTGAAGGCTTGGATTTTGTTACATGCTAAGTAGATGGTGCCTACATGACCAGCCCTTAGTAAGAACCCTGGGTACTGGTCTCTAATGAAGTCTTTTTGTAGGCATTTCACACGTGTGGCCACAATTCAATGCTGGAGTTGAGTGAGTCCTGATACCGTGGGAAGAGGGCTTTTAGAAGCTCACACCTGGAGGCACCTGGGTGGCTCAGATGGTTAAGCGTCTGCCTTCGGCTCAGGCCATGATCCCGGGGTCCTGGGATCGAGTCCCGCATTGGGCTCCCTGCTGGGCGGGGAGCCTGCTTCTCTCCCTCTGCCTCTGCCTCTCTCTCTGACTTTCATGAATAAATAAAAAACAAAATTTAAAAAAATAAAAAAAATAATAATTAAAAAAAAAAGAAGCTCACGCCTGGTTTCCTTTCACTCATATGTGGACAATAAGGAATAGAGCACAGGATCATAGGGAAAGGGAGGGAAAACTGAATGGGAAGAAATCAGAGAGGGAGACAAACCATGAGATTCTCGACTCCGGGAAACAAACTGAGGGTTGTGGAAAGGGAGGTGTGTGGGTGGGATGGGGTAACTGGGTGATGGGCATTAATGAGCGCACGTGATGTGATGAGCTCTGGGTGTTATACGCAACTAATCAATCATTGAATACTAAATCAAAAACTAATAATGTACTATATGTTGGCTAATTGAATGTAAATTAAAAAAAGGACATCTGTGTAACTTTTCCCTTTACTGATTTTGCTCTGTATTTTTTCACTGAAATATAGTCCTAAATCCAACTATATTCTGAATTCTCTGAGCAAATCAAAGAACCTCAAGGTGGTGTTAGGGACTCCCAAACGACTACACAAATTGAGACAGCATGGATCTCAGTATCTGGTATCCTGTGAAGATATAGCCCAGAAAACAGATTATGAAAATGAATCTATTAGATATATTTTGTAAATAAAGCCCTTCAGTCAATACACTTAAAATATCACCATGGTGTCCAAGAAGTGTGGAAAGGCATCTAAAGCTGCTCTTCCCCCTTAGAGGCTTGACTGCTATGCTATGATCCGTACCCCTGCATTTTTTCTTCAAAGCATTTCTTTTGGGGGCACCTGGGTGGCTCAGTCAGTTAAGTGTCGACCTTTGACTCAGGTCACGATCTCAGGGTCCTGGGATTGAGCCCCGCATCAGGCTCCCTGCTCAGCGGGGAGTCTGCTTCTCCTTCTCCCTCTGCCCGTCACCCAACCTCCCGGGCTTGTGCGCTCTCTTTCAGACTGTCTCTCTCACATAAATAAATAAAATCTTTAAAAAAAAAAAAAAGGCGTTTCTTTTAACCTCCACAACATAACCACTTTACTGGTATCTCCAGTATTTGTCTGCTCCCTGGCTTATGCCTCAAGATGCATCTTGTGCATCAACTACAAAGATGGTCAATCATACTCGTTAGCTTATCAGTGTATTCAAAGCAAAAATTTTTTTGCTTTTGAATACTGGAGTCCTACTCCTTAATTTTGATCTTCTGTGTCATACAATAATGTAGAGCAATCTTAATTAGGTGACTTAACTGTAAGGGACTCATAATTTTTCAAATTCTATTGTACATAATTTACCAGTTTGATCAAATGGATGTTCATTAAGAAATAAAAACATAATAGAGGGGCGCCTGGGTGGCTTAGCTGGTTAAGCGTCCAACTCTGGGTTTCAGCTCAGGTCATGATCTCAGGGTCGTAGGATCAAGTTCCGCATTTGGCTCTGTGCTCAGCAGGGTCTGCTGGAGATACTCCTTGCCAAAGAATATTAACAGCATCCACTCCTACATTATGTATGGACATACAGAGAATACACACATATACACAAGAGAGTTATGAATTTTATTATACTATGATGGCTATGGTCTGATTTCACAAAGCCTGTATTATGTTCTCCTGATATTACATGTCCTTGACATTACCTCAAACACCCCATATTATTATGGGATCATATGAAATTTAAACAAATTCTTATTGGTGAACATTTGTTATTTCCATTTAAAAACTGTGTGACATTAATGATGTGATTTTCATCTTTTCATTGTTTGAATCTCATAATCATGTATTTCTATAGTATGATTTCCAGATCACAGTTGCATGTTACACATTCCGTTATATACTGCTTTTCAAAAGATATGTATTGCCACCAAGAAAGAAAAACATGTAACTGTCATTTCTGCATCAGTAATTAATATATCTGATGAAACCACCAAATCCCAAATTTTTCTATTATTTATTTCATGGGGATGAGGGAAGAATATGGGAAGCTGACAAGCTAAATGTCCTTCAAATTTGACATAGCTTCTACCATAGAAGTTTGATTTAAAAAAAGAAAAAAAGTGCTACAATTAGAAGGCAATCATATAAAAGATTACACAGAAATGCAGAAATTTAAAAATCAATGAACTCAAAATTAAAATTTTTATCATTACTCTGACACTTTTAATGTTACTTTGAACCCTTGCCTTAACATTGTTGAGAAAATTCAATTAAGCTATGTGCAGTGGCCAGTTATCAGTGTTAAAATTGTCTGCAATGTGAGAAAAATCACAAGAGTTGATTTTCTACTGTATAAACCAATGGAACATGAAATCAAAACCCAAAAAATAACCCAACCACAGAATAGAGGCTGAGGGTATACCAAGAGCCAACTGCAATAGGATACTACCAAAATAATGCTGTGGAATGCAGTACTGTGTATTTCTGCATTTCAATTCCTATTTGTTTCTCAGAATTATTTTTTTTGCTGGTTTCCTTTTCCAGATACAATTTTTAAATATTGCACATTTTCTCTGATTATAATATTTTATCACAACTTTCTGCCATTTTAAGAACTGTGTCTCAGTATGGACCTTCTTGGGTTGATTTTCGGGGTGCTCTCTGTGCCTCCTGGATCTATGTTTCCTTCCCCACAAAAATGAATTTTTCAGCAATTTTTTCTTCAAATAAATTTTCCCTAAGACTATCCTCAATTTGCATATTTTTTTTTTTATTTGCTCAGGTTGATTACTTTCCATTACTCTGCCTTCCAGGTCATTAATTCATTCCTCAGTCATCTAACTTACTTATTCCATCAAGTGTTTTATTGTGTTCTTCATCTCTGATAGGTTCTTTTTAATCTCTGTGCTAAGGTTCTCACTATGTCCTTCACTCTTCTCAAGTCCAGTGAGTATCTCTATGACCATTACTTTAAATTCTCTATCTGGCATATATTACTTACATCTGTTTTGCTTAGGTCTCTTGCTGTGGTTTCGTCCTGTTCTTTCATTTGGAGATACCACCCCTCCTCATTTTGTCTCTATCTCTGTGTATTATTAGTCAGCTATGTCTCTTGGCTCTCAAAGGTAACGGCCTCACGAAGGTGTCTGTACTGCCCTGCAGTGCATGGTCTCCTGTTCCCTGGGAACCGTCGCTTCAGGGAGTGTCTCCTAAGCGTGTTGCCTGTGCCTGCCGTTGTGTCCTGGCCTCTTTTTCCTTCAGTCCAGTCATCTGCGGAGGCTCTCTCTGCCCGTTGTGGGCAGCGTCTGGTCTTCAGCGGGGTGGGGCACATCCTAATGTGTGTTGGTCTGCATGCTGCCACTGCCACCTCTGGACGTGATATCCCATGAAACATGCAGGTCAGATGAGGGGTTTGTGGGGTTTGCTCTGATCTCCCGGGGGAGGGGGCTTGCAGTGCCAGGACTGAAGCGAGTGTGATGGGGAAAGGCGGCTCCACTGGACCACAGGGGTGCGGGGCTCCGTGTAAGCAAGTTAGGTAAGGAGTGTTGGCACCACGTTGGTTCCAGCAAGAGGCCATGTGTTCATGCCAGGGGGCTGTGGAGGGAAGTGGTGCCTACCAGCTCCTTTGTTCCTGGAGGGGTCCCTGCCTCTCCAGGCCATGCTCTGATTAAGTCAATCTCTCTCCCGTCTGCCCCTGGCATTTTTCAAACTGCTGATTCCTGGCTGTACCTCCACTGGTTGGTTGTCATGCTCTCCCAGAGCCCAGCCCACAAACATTGAAAATCCAGGCTTTAAGTCCCACTGGTTGTAAGAACTCATGAAATTTGGCCCCTCTCACTTTCAAAGCCAAATGTTACGGGGATTTGTCTTCCCCATGTGGTCTCCCCACTGTGATAATCTGTTTTTTGCCTTCTCCACATCACCAGCTCTGTCCCCAGCACAGATGGCCACAGTCTGTTTCACTCTCAAACTGCATCTTTGCCCTTCCTACCTTCTTTGATATTGCCTCTTCTCTACCTTTAGTTGATGAGTTTGTTATGCCAGTCTTCAGGCCATTTCTGGGTTACTTACGCTGATGTGACTGTTGTCTAGCTGTATCTATGGGAGGAGGAAAGCTTAGGATCCTCCTACTCTGCTATCTTCCCTAATTCTCTCTTCTTTTTGACTCACTTAGCAAGTACTAAGTGCACATACAGAGTGCTACTCAGTGTTGATTGTATAAATTCAACAGCAAATAAACTCCCTGCCCTCACGAAGCTTGTATTTCAGGGGACATCAATTTTAATATCCACCATTAGAGTTTGATAAGTGCCTAAAGAAAGATTATTTCAGCCTGTTTGAGTGAAAACTACAACTGCTAAGGTTCTAACTAAAGTCCTCATTGCACCATTTGTGTGATCTTGGGATCACCAGGATGTATTCAGCTATGGCAGAAACATTGTTACTGAAACAAATGGTTTCCCTACGAGACTGGATGAAATTTATCACCAGCATGGATTCTGTGATGAATTTTAACATAGGAACTTGAACTGAACTGCTTACCACATATCTTACACTTATAAGGTTTCTCCCCTGTGTGAACTCTCTGATGGGACTTTAGATGTCCAGACTGACTGAAGACCTTACCACACATACTACATTTGTACGGTTTCTCTCCAGTGTGGACTCTCTGATGAACTTTAAGATTTGAGGTCCTAGTGAAGTGCTTACCACATGCCCTACAGGTGTATGGGTTCTCTCCCATATGGACACTCTGGTGCACATCAAGATCCAAGCTTGTCTTGTAGCCCTTCCCACACTCCTCACATTTGTATGGTTTTTCTCTGGTGTGGACTTTCTGATGAGCTTGCAGGCATGATTTCTGACCAAATCCCTTCCCACACTCTTCACATTTGAATGGTTTTTCTCCACTGTGGACTCGCTGATGTGTCAAAAGAGGTGAGACCCATCTGAAGCTCTTCCCACATTCCTTGCAATTATAGGGTTTCTCCTCTGTGTGGAACCTCCGGTGGTAATAAAGATGTGTCCTAGAAAAGAAGCTCTTTCCACATTCCTCACATTTGTGTGGTTTCTGTCCCATGTGAACTTTCTTATGGATACGAAGACGTGAACGCCAAGTATAGGACTTCCCACACTCCTCACATTTGTATGGTTTTTCTCCTGTGTGGACTACACAATGACTATTAAGTGCTGATCTACGACGAAAGCTCTTACCACAGATATCACACTTGAACGGCTTCTCCCCAGTGTGGACTCTCTGATGGTCCTGAAGATGGCAAGCATTAATGAAGGCCTTCCCACATCCCTTACACTTATAAAGTTTCTCTCCCGAGTGTAACCTGCAATGATTACTAAGTTCTGATCTACGACTGAAGCCTTTCCCACACTCCTCACATTTGAATGGCTTCCCTACAGTGTGGACTTTCTGATGGGTTTGCAGATGTGAGCTCTGACTGAATTCCTTACCACACTCATCACATCTATACCGTTTCTCTCCCAGGTGAACTCTCTGATGAATACGAAGTGCTGAGCTATAAAAGAAGCATTTCCCACACTCATGACATGTATGAGACTTCTCTTCTGAGTTTAACTGTTGAAGATCATAGTTGGAGGTATCACTGAAGAATTTTTTACACCCATTTCCCTGGTAAGTTCTCTGGCCTGTCTGAGTTATAGACAGTCCTGCCCCAACCTGGCCAGGTAAATCGCGTTGTTTGTAGAATTGAGAACTTTTTATCATGGAGTCTTGACACCGGGTTAAGTCATTAGCAATGTGTTGCCAGATTTGCCAGCAGGAAAGTTCTTCATGTGGTTCTGCTTTAAGAATAGTCTCCATCTCATGTTGGACTTTTTCTCCTAAAATGACAGAGAATGCAGATAGAGACAAATGAAGGCTTTGTTCAATGTCTTCATAGCTATATGTTAGGAAAGAGCATGGGACCTTTTTTTTTTTAAGATTTTATTTATTTATTTGACAGAGAGAGAGAGACAGCAAGAGAGGGAACACAAACAGGGGGAGTGGGAGAGGGAGAAGCAGGCTTCCTACGGAGCAGGGAGCCTGATGCGGGGCTCGATCCCAGGACCCCAGGGATCATGACCTGAGCCGAAGGCAGACACTTAACGACTGAGCCACCCAGGCACCCCAAGAGCACAGGACTTTAATGAATCCAGGGAATATTCCCTACATCCTTCTAGTGTATATCATGGTCTCTGGTTTAAATGCCTACACAAACCAAGAGGTAGTCTAGTAGGCTCCTATCCACTAAGCAAGCATCAATGAAACAAATTGAGAATCACTCCAAGCCTTGTATGTGATATACAAGTTAGAAATCAAAGACTTAATAACAAAAGTAATAATGATATAGGTTAATTTTGCTGTTTCTACTGAATTTCATAAATCAGTGTATAAACTCTTATTTTTTTATTTTTTATTATTTATTTATTTATTTATTTATTTTTTAAAGATTTTATTTATTTATTTGAGACAGAGAGAATGAGAGAGAGAGAGAGCACATGAGATGGGGGAGGGTCAGAGGGAGAAGCAGGCTCCCCGCAGAGCAGGGAGCCCGATGCGGGACTCGATCCAGGGACTCCAGGATCTTGACCTGAGCTGAAAGCAGTCGCTTAACCAACTGAGCCACCCAGGCGCCCTAAACTCTTATTTTTTTAAAAAATAAGCTCCACACCCAGCATGGAGCCCAATACAGGGCTTGAACTCACAACCCTGAGATCAAGACCTGGGCTGAGATCGAGTCAGACACAACTGACTGAGCCCCACAAGTGCCCCCAATAAACTCTTAAATAGTAAATTATGCAGCAAATAAATTATATACACAATGAAGGCCTTTGTCCTCAATATCTGAAAGATAGTTCTAAGCCCCTGGCGTGTCAGGCCTCAAAGGAATGCCGTAGGGTCTTCAGTCACATTAGACAGTTTAACAATATGATTTAGGGACAAGGCTGACCACACCAGAAAGACCAAGAATATGATTTTAGGTGGGGCTTTCAATCACCTGGTGGTGTGGACCAAGAGCCTGAGAATAACCATATGAAACCATTCAGTCTACACTGGTCATATGACAGAACTCCAATAATTACTCTGGACACAGGATCAGGTGAGTTTCCCTAATCGGTAATATCCTGTGTATAACTGTACACCTTCATTTTGGAAAGTAACACAATAACACATCCCTGACTCCATGGACAGAAAACATGGCAACTCTGCCTCTGGTACTTCCCTAAACTCCCTCTCATGTGCTTTTTCTCTTGCTTGATTGTAAGGTGTATCCTTCCCTGTAATAAACACTAACTGTGAGTATAACAGCATTCAGTGAATTTTGCCAGTCCTTTTAGAAAATGATTCAATCTGAAGGCAATTTTGGAAACTCTCAAACCTGTATTTGGTGTTAAGTGCCAGGAGGTCTGTGTAAACTGTCCCTCTAAACTTTATAGTTGCTTAAACAATTTGCAATCTTATATATCAAGCACCTAGAACTGATTATAGCTATATATTCTAAGTATTCCTGCAAATTCTACATAATGTGTATAGTTCATCTTATTTTCCTGTGTTAATACACACAGTTAATACACCTTAAAAAGGGAGAGCAAACTGTAGTTTTGCTGTGAAGTCAGCATACCCACAAGGAGGGTGGTGTTCCTGATAAGAGAAATGAAAATGGCAAGAACCACTAGGGGTGAAAAGACTACACAAAGGTTTATGCACTGGTTTCTTCTGAGGCTTCTGGACCGTCTCATTCAAAACAGAGTGAAGAAAATCTTTGAATGTAGATAAATTAGGCTTTCACATCAGTTTTTCTGAGTGAAAACTGCAGCCTTTTAGTCAGCTGTAAAATAAATTTAACATCATGCAATAAGCATTTAGGAAAAAGGGACAGAAACTATCAGAGCGTCGTTACTCACAGGAGTGGGGTGACTGCATGAATTGTCTTACAAAGTCATATATATAAATCTATATATGCATGAAATATTTCTTTTGGATACACTGAAAGATGCATTTCTTAGTAGGGCTTGTGTTCTAAAGTCTGAAAACTTAGTTCAGGAACTCAGCAGGTCTTTCATTAAACAAATTGTTCATATGGAAAGGTAAGCCCTAAGGGTGAAAACTTGGAAAATTATTAATAGGTGAGTGTGTACCTCCTGGTAGATACTACTTTATGGTTCTATTTAATAAACTATCCCTTTATAATAGTTTTCTTTGGGGCACCTGGGTGGCTCAGTCAGTTAAGCATCTGCCTTTGGCTCACGTCATGATCCCAGGGTCCTGGGATCAAGTCCCGCACTGGGTTCCCTGCTCAGCAGGGGAGTCTGTTTCTCCCTCTTCCTCTGCCCCTCTGCCTGCTTTTGCACACATGTTCTCTCTCTCAAATAAATAAATAAAAATCTTAAAAAATAATAATAATAGGGGACTTTAACACCTCACTTACATCAATGGACAGATCATCTAAACAGAAAATCAACAAGGAAACAATGGCTTTGAATGACTCACTGGAACAGATGGATTTAACAGACATATTAAGAACATTCCATCCTAAAAAAATAAAACAGACATTCAGAATACAAAATGTATAATTAAAAAAAAAAAAAGAACATTCGATCCTAAAACAGCCCAATACACATTCTTTTCAAGTGTACATGGAACATTCTCCAGAACAGATCACATATTAGGCCACAAAACAAGCATCAACAAGTTCAAAAAGATCATAGTCATACCATGCATCTTTTCTGACCACAACGATAGGAAACCAGAAGTCAACCTCAAGAAAAAATCTGGAAAGACTACAAATACATGCAAGTTAAATAACATGCTAGTACACAATAAATGGGTCAACCAAGAAATAAAAGAAGAAATAAAAAGTACATGGAAATAAATGAAAACACAACTGTCCAAAACCTTTGGGATGCAGAAAAAGCGGTTCTTTTTTTTTTTTTTTTTTTTTTTTAAGATTTATTTATTTGAGAGAGCGTGAGAGCACAAGAAGTAGGGAGGGGCAGAGGGAGAGGGAGAATCAGGCTCCATGTGGAGCCCCATGTGGGACTTGATCCCAGGACCCTGGGATCACCACCTGAGCCAAAGGCAGACGCTTAACCACTGAGCCACTCATTCGCCCAGAAAAAGCAGTTCTAAGAGGGAAGTTTAAAGCCTTATAGGCTGACCTCAAGAAGCAAGAAAAATCTCAAACAACCTAACTTTACACCTTAAGGAGCTAGAAAAGGAACAACAAACAAAACCTAAAAACAGCAGATGGAAGGAAATAATAAAGACTAGAGCAGAAATAAATGATATAGAAACAATAGAACAGATTAATGAAATCAGGAACTGATTCTTTGAAAAAAAAAATTAATAAAATTGATAAGCCTCTAGCTAGACTTATCAAGAGAGAAAGAGAAAGGACTCAAATAAATACAATCACAAATGAGAGAAGAGAAATAACCAATCACAGAAATACAAATAATTACAAGAGAATATTATGAAAAACTATATGCCAACAAATTGGACAATTTAAAAGAAAGGGATAAATCCCTAGAAACATATAACTTACCAAAACTGAAATAGGAAGAAACAGAACAATCGAACAGACCAATTATCAGCAAAGAAATTGAGTCAGTAATCTAAGAAGTCCCAACAAAAGTTGGGTTCCCAACAAAAGTCCAGCACCAGACGGCTTCACAGGCAAATTCTGCCAAACCAAACTATCCCAAAAAATAGAAAAGGAAGGAAAACTTCCAAATTCATTTTTTGAGGACAGTATTAACCTGACACCAAAACCAGATAAAGACACCACACACCAAAAAAAAAAAAAAAGAGAGAGAACTACAGGCCAATATCTTTGATGAACACAGATGCAAAAATCCTCTACAAAATATTAGCAAACTGAATCCAACAATATATTAAATAAATCATTCACCACAATCAAGTGGAATTTATTCCTGAGTTGCCAAGGTCATTCAATATTTGCAAATCAATCAACGTGGTACATCACATCAATAAGAGAAAGGATAAAAACCCTATCATCATTTGAATAGATGTGGAAAAAACATTTGATGAAGTACCACATCCACTCATGGTAAAAACCCACAACAAAGTAGGTTTAGAGGGAACACAAAGGCCATATACGAAAAACCCACAGGTAACGTCATCCTCAAAGGGAAAAAACTGAGAACTTTTTCTCTGCAGTCAGAAATAAGAGAGGAGGGAAGCCTGGGTGGCTCAGTCGGTTAAGCGTCTGCCTACGGCTCAGGTCATGGTCCCAGGATCCTGGGATCGAGCCCCACATCAGGCTCCCTGCTCGGCGGGAAGCCTGCTTCTCTCTCTCCCACTCCTCCTGCACGTGTTCCCTCTCTCGCTGTGTCTCTCTCTGTCAAATAAATAAAATCTTTAAAAAAAGAAATGAGAGGAATGTCCACTCCCACCACTGTTATTTAACATAGTACTGGAAGTCCCAGCCTCAGCAAGTAACGAAAAGAAATAAAAGGCATCCAAATTGGTAAGGAAGAAGTAAAACTTTTGCTATCTGCAGATGATACGATACTATATATAGAAAACCTGAACGACTCCACTGAAAAACTGCTAGAATAAATTAATTCAGTAAAGTCACAGGATACAAAATCAATGTACAGAAATCTGTTGCATTTCTACACACCAATAATGAGGCAGCAGAATTAGAAATTAAGGAATCAATCCCATTTACAATTGCACCAAAAATTATGATACACCTAGGAATAAAGCTAACCAAAAAGGTGAAAGATCTGTACTCTGAAAATTATAAAGCACTGATAAAAGAAACTGAAGATGACATAAAGAAATGGAAAGACATTCCATGCTCACAGATTGGAAGAATACTGTTAAAATGTCTATACTGCCCAAAGCAATCTACACATTTAATGCAAACCCTATCAAAATACCTGTCAGAATGGCTAAAATCAAAAACACAAGAAACAAGTGTTGGTGAGGATGTGGAGAAAAAGGAACCCTAGTGCACTGTTGGTGGGAATGCAGACTAATGCAGCCACTGTGGAAAACAGTATGGAGGTTCCTGAAAAAGTTAAAAATAGAACTACCCTACAATCCAGCAATTGCACTATTGGGTATTTACCCAAAGAATATGAAAGCACGAATTCAAAGGGATACATGCATCCCTATGTTTATAGAAGCATTATTTACAATAGCCAAATTATGGAAGCAGCGCAAGTGTCCATCGACTGATGAACAGATAAAAAAGGTGTGGGGTGTGTATGTATGTGTGTGTGTGTGTAATGGAATATTATTCTGCCATCTAAAAGAATGAAATCTTGCCATTTGCAATGACATGAATGGATCTGGAGAGTATAATGCTAAGTAAAGTAAAATAAGTCAGAGAAAGACAAATACCATATGATTTCACTCACACAGGGAATTTAAGAAAGAAGACAAATGAGTGGGGCGCCTGCATGGATCAGTTGTTAAGCGTCTGCCTCCACTCAGGTCATGATCCCAGGGTCCTGGGATTGAGTCCCTTGTAGGGCTCCATGCTCGGCGGGAAGCCTGCTTCTCCCTCTCCCCCCGCTTGTGTTCCTGCTCTTGATCTCTCTCTTTCTCCATCAAATAAATAAATAAAATCTTAAAAAAAAAAAAGACGACAAATGAGCAAAGGGGGGGAGAAAAGAAAAAGAGATAAACCAAGAAACTATAGAGAACTTATGGTGACCAGAGGGGAGGTGGGGGAAGTGGGGGGGGGGCGTGAAATGGGTGATGGGGATTGAGGGCACTTGTGATGAGCATCAGGTGTTATATGGAGGTGTTGAATAACTATACCGTGCACCTCAAACTAATATAACACTGTATGTTAAATAACTGGAATTAAAATTAAAACTTAAAAAAAAAAAAAAAGTTTTTCTTCCCAGAAATGACTATGCCCCCTACAAAAGGAAAGTCTACAGGGAAAGCATGCTCCCTGGTGTGGTCACAACCACAGCGCTTGGAGGTTTCCTTGGGATCTGGGTCAAGTGCTCACACAGAAACACACAATCACACTTCGAGTCATCTAAGTAAGTAAAAATTGGATAGGTAGCCATTTGAAGACAAGTAATATTCCTCAATATCTTCAGTTCATTCTGGTTTATGGTCACTTATTAGCTGTTGCCACGAGTCATGGACTGACTGGTGAAAAGGAAGCCTATGCCCTGGTTTCTTACAAGGCTTCTGGCCTGTTTCTTTGAAAATAGGGTGGAGGGGCGCCTGGGTGGCTCGGTCGTTAAGCGTCTGCCTTAGCTCAGGTCATGATCCCAGCGTCCTGGGATCAAGTCCCGGATCGGGCTCCCTGCTCTGCGGGACGCCTGCTTCTCCCTCTCCCCCTGCTTGTGTTCCCTCTCTCGCTGTGTCTCTCTCTGTCAAATAAATAAAATCTTTAAAAAAAAAAAAAAAAAATGAAAATAGGGTGGAAAAACTGGATATAGATAAACTTGTCTTTTGCACCAGATTTTTAAGTTGCAAACTAAAGACCTTTAGTGAGCTGTGGAATAAATTTAAAAGCCTGTAATAAGCATTCAGAAAAACAAACTATCCTGCATCACCAGCGACAAGAAATACAGTTAAATTCTCCTATCCATTAATTCATTCGCAAAGTCAATATATATTTACAGGTATCTGCCTCATCCCTCCACTAGTCTAGGCACCAAGGACACACCAATTATCAAAACAATTAAAATTCTCCTCCTGCAGGGGCGCCTGGGTGGCTCAGTCGTTGAGCATCTGCCTTCGGCTCAGGTCATGATCCCGGGGTCCTGGGATCGAGCCCCGCATCGGGCTCCCTGCTCGGCCGGGAAGCCTGCTTCTCCCTCTGCCTCTCTCTCTCCCTCTCTCTGTCTCTCATGAATAAATAAATAAAATCTTGAAAAAAATAAAAAATAAAAATAAATAAATAAATAAACCTTGGAAAAAATAAAAGGGGAGCAAGAAAGAGAGGACAGAAGATGTATTCAAAGGAGAGGGACTGGGGATGCAGAGCAGACTCCAGGGGATTCCAAGAGCCACTTTAAGTGGTTTTAACTTTAAGGTGGGGGAAAAAAAGAAGCCATCATGGATGTTTGTTTGTTTTTTTTTTAAGATTTTATTTACTTATTTGAGAGAGAGAGAGAGAGAGAGAGGGAGCATGAGTGGCCGGGGGGGGGGGGGGGCAGATGGAGAGGGAGAAGCACACTCCTCACTGAGCAGGGAGCCCGAAGCAGGACTTGATCCCAGGACCCTGAGATCATAATCTGAGCCAAAGGCAGACGCTTAATGGACTGAGCCACCCAGGTGCCCAGACATAATGGATTTTGACCAGAGGAATGGCAATCTCAATTACATTGCCTAAGGATCACTTCGGCTGCTCTGTGGAAAACAGGTGTAGGACGGGAAGGGTGGAAGCAGGACAACCCGTACAGAGGCTGTTGTAATAATCCAGGAAAAAGGTTTGGCAATTTACAACAAGGTGATGGAAATAAGCATGAAGAAATGTATGTCAAACAGACGGGAGAGGTGCCTCCAAGACTCATGGTTACTTGGTTCTTACCTGAACTGCCTTTTCTTTGGGTTGCTAACTTCACCATCCAAAACTTTCCTTCTCTTACCAAGTGGACCACATCTCGTTTAAATGGTTGATGCCCTGGGAGCACACAAAGTCATATGTTTAAAGTCAACACACTAGGGAAAATTCACTGGAAAATGGGGTTCCCACTACATATTCTTCAAGCAATCAGAAGCAATGTTTTTCAAACATTTGTTTTCATGACCATTTGAAAAATATCATTTGCCAAGTCTCCTACACATATACAGAATGAGTTAGGAAGTACTTACTCTTCTTTGATTTTTTGGAAGAGTGAGAGAAGGACTGCTATTATCTAATTTATTTATTTCATTAAAAGTTGATAACAGGGGGCGGCTGGGTGGCTCAGTTGGTTGAGCGACTGCCTTCGGCTCAGGTCATGATCCTGGAGTCCCGGGATCGAGTCCCACATCAGGCTCCCTGCTCGGCAGGGAGTCTGCTTCTCCCTCTGACCCTCCCCCCTCTCATGTGCTCTCTCTCTCTCATTCTCTCTCTCAAATAAATAAATAAAATCTTTAAAAAAAAAATGAAGCTCAATTAAAAAAAAAAAGTTGATAACAGGACTCACTGTACTGGTTTTATAACTCATGATAGGGTCAGAAATACATGAGGCAGAGCTGTATACCATCCATTTACTTTTCTTCAACAAAACAAAGATTTGCCTGTTGTTAAAAAAACAAATAATGCTCTCTGTGAGTCCCACATATATTAGGAAAATCAGATCCCCAAACTCAGAGAACCAGTTCGAGGGCCCCAAAGCCTTGAAAACCCAAGGATACGAAGCCACTCCTGGAACTAACATTCAGTAATAGAGGGCTGATGTCCTCACCCACAGAGACCAGGTTCCCGAAGTTCTCCAACATCACGTCTCGGTACAGCTTCCTCTGGGCGGGGTCCAGAAGCCCCAGCTCCTCCTCCGTGAAGACCACAGCCACGTCCTTGAACGTCACCGTCTCCTACAACACCAAGCACATGTTGTCTCAACCTTACAACCGACCTTCACTGAGAGGGACAGCGCTAAGAGATATATCTTCTTATCTGTCACTTTTACTCAACAGAATGGCTAACATTTCTGACCCTTGGTTTCCTGTGTGAACCTGAGTAGGTTTCTTATATTTTACATACCTGGGTGGAAGATGAAATCAGGAACCCCCCTTATACAGCAGCTCTAAGGAGTAAATGCAGAGACAGAACTAAGTGCATGGCAAATCCAGGAAGCCTGGATGTTTTATTTTTATTTTTTTACTTTTATTTATTTTTTTTAAAGATTTTATTTATTTATTTGACAGACGGAGATACAGTGAGAGAGGGAACGCAAGCAGGGGGAGTGGGTGAGGGAGGAGCAGCAGAGCAGGGAACCCGATGTGGGGCTCGATCCCAGGATCATGACCTGGGCTGAAGGCAGACGCTTAACGACTGAGCCACCCAGGCACCCCTTTATTTTATTTTATTTTAATTAATTAATTAATTAATTTATTTATAGATTTTATTTATTTATTTGAGAGAGTGAGAATGAGAGACAGAGAGCATGAGAGGGAGGAGGGTCAGAGGGAGAAGGAGACTCCCTACCGAGCAGGGAGCCCAATATGGGACTCGATCCTGGGACTCCAGGATCATGACCTGAACCGAAGGCAGTCGCTCAACCAACTGAGCCACCCAGGCACCCTATTTTATTTTTTTTTAAGATTTTATTTTTATTTATTTGACAGAGAGAGAGAGAGCACAAGCAGGGGGAGCGGCAGGCAGAGGGAGAAGCAGGCTCCCAACTGAGCAAGGAGCCCGATGTGGGGCTCAATCCCAGGACCCTGGGATCATGACCTGAGCCAAAGGCAGACGCTTAACCAACTGAACCACCCAGGTGCCCCAGGCCTGGATGTTTTAAACTAAGGTTATACCTCAGTTTATAACTGGAGGCAACCAAGATGTCGCTTAGGTGGTAAATGGATAAACTGTACATCCCGATCAGAGTATAATTTAAGGATTAAAAAACAAAAAGAGCTATCAAGCCATGAAAAGACATGGAGTTACCTTAAATGCATATGACTAAGTTAAAGAAGTCAATCTGAAAGGCTACATACTGTATGAATCCAACCATATGACATTCTGGAAAAGGTAAAACTATGGAGACTACAAACTATGGAGTCTGAGAAAAGATCAGTAGTTGGCAAGGGTTAGGGGAAGGGAAGGATAAATAGGTGAAACACAGAGGACTTTTAGGGCAGTGAAACTACTATGTAGGATACTATAATGGTGGGGCCACATCATTACAAATTTGTCCAAACCGACAGAAAGAACAACATCAAGAGTGAATCCTAAAGTAATCTATGGACTCTGGGTGATAATGATGTGCTGATGGAGGTTCATCGATTGTAACAAGTGTACTACTCTGGTGGCGGATGCTGACAATGGGAGAGTCTGTGGGTGTTTGGGGGCAGGGTGGGAAATCTCTGTACTTCCTGGATTTTTTTTTAAAGATTTTTTTTTTTTAATTTATTTATTTGAGAGAGAGAATGAGATAGAGCATGAGAGGGGGGAGGGTCAGAGGGAGAAGCAGACTCCCTGCCGAGCAGGGAGCCCGATGCGGGAGTCGATCCCGGGACTCCAGGATCATGACCTGAGCCGAAGGCAGTCGCCCAACCAACTGAGCCACCCAGGCGCCCCTGTACTTTCTGGATTTTACTGTGAATGTTAAACTGCCCTAAAAAATAAAGTCTATGTATATACATATATACACAAACCCAAGGTTATACATTACTTTGAAAAAACTAATACATGACAGAATAAAAGCAGATCAGTAAGTGACATGCAGGGGATGACTCAGACGTAAGACAGAATCTAGCTCTTCCTGTGTGAAAATCTCCAACGAGATTCGCATAAGGCAGCAGTTAGAGCCTATTGCGCTGTGGCGTATTTGGGTATCTTATCTACAAAACTCTAACGTGGCATGTATCAAATGTACTTTTTCATTATTGAGCTCCTAATACATTGAGGAGAAAAAATAGGTAGCTTATTCGGAGAAGTGATTTTTTGCAGAAAAAAACGGCAGGTAGGAAAACGATCACTGCAGTGTTGCTTCAAACAATCAAACTCCTAAGCCACCTTAATGTGTAGGAGCAGCAAGCAGTTAAAAATTAAAAATCGTATCAATTGAGGGGCGCCTGGGTGGCTCAGTTGTTAAAGCGTCTGCCCTCAGCTCAGGTCATGATCCCAGGGTCCTGGGATCCAGCCCCGCGTCGGGCTCCTTGATCCGCGGGGAGCCTGCTTCTCCCTCTCCCTCTCCCCCTGCTTGTGCTCCCTCTCTCGCTGTGTCTCTCTCTCTGTCAAATAAATAAATAAATAAAATCTTTTAAAAAATCGTATCAATTTAATAGAAATACAATGTAACCACAAATAACGAATGTTCTATGTTAAACCAAGAAGCACAAGTCAATATTAGATGTATATCATGAATATTAATAAATCTATGAATATACATAAGAAAGTATGAGAAAATAAAAATAGTTAATGTGTCACTGGTGAAGCAAGCAGAACTGGTCATTCCTAGTAATTGGTCCACATTAATTTTTTTTAATATATATGTATTTTTTATTATGTTCAATTAGCCAACATATAATACATCATTAGTTTTTGATGCAGTGTTCAATGATTCATTAGGTGCGTATAACACCCAGTGCTCATCACCACACACGTTTATTTTTGAAATAAAATGAATAATGACAGAATTATTGCTAAAAGCAAATACAGAGTAAACAGGTGATTTAGCTTGGTGTTCTCCTTGAGTCACCCCAAGAAATGAAAAAAATATGTAACTTTTTTTTGAGAGAGAGAGCGAGCTGTAGGGAGGGGCAGAGAGGGAAAGAGAGAATCCCAAGGAGGCCCCTGGCTGAGCACAGAGCCAAGGCAGGGCTCGATCTCAGGACCCTGAGACCATGACTTGAGCCGAAATCAAGAGTCAGACGCTCAACCAACTGAGCCAGCCAGGCGCCCCAATATGTAACATTCTGAGTAGTGAAATGGAATTTTAACAGCAAGAAAGGCAAGCCATATGCACCTTGAATGTGGTCATTTTTTTCTTCCTACTTCTGGAGAGGTAGATTCCTGGAATACGGAGTCCTGGCAAGGCAGACCTGGGCCTGGTCGTGTCTGGAAAGGCAGAAAAGGACATGAAAGGGTGCCCAGGGATGATGCTCGCCTACATGAATGCTTACTGTGAATTAGCCAAGGAGCCCCTTCCTTGGGATGGCTGTTGCTGTCCACAGCGCGAAGAGCAGATCAGGGCTACTCCATTCCTACAAAACACACACACTGGTTGTTGTGTGTTGCCTTGTGCTATCTTGCCTTGCTCCCAAGGTAGCAGTTCAGATTCTGATATGATGGAAACTGACACAACATAATGCATCAAGCAAGAATCATCTCTGGGGCAACAATATCTGGGCTCAAATCCTACCTCAGCTGCTCAGTAATTGAATCATCTTGGATGAATTAATAACATCTCTTTTCCTCAATTTTGTCATCTATACAACTGGGACAATAATATTTCCAACTCATGGAACTGTTGAGAGCTGGACAACACTTGGAATACACTCAGGGTTTCTTACTTTTGTAGCTCTAGTAAAAAAAAAGATGACATTCTGCAATATGAAATTGCTCTTATGCATGTGATTTCCAAAAGACATTGTAGGATACCTGACTGAAGCTCTGACGTTGATTGTCCTGTTGTGTGAAGGTCACTTGTAACCTCTGAAAAACCAGTTAACTCTGCCTCATTGTCTTCCCTAATATTGTGTTACCTTAGTGATAATTTTTAAATTGTTGTGGACCACTGTTTTCCCAAACAACAACAACAACAACAACGGTTTCTAGTATCTATTAAGAAAACACAAGATTCTGGGGGGTGGGGTGGGTGGGGACAGTATGATGAAGCCAATCTGGAAAACAGTTTTGGCAGTTTGTCAAAAAGTTAAACCAAAAGCTACCAGTCAGCCAAGCAACTCTACTCCTCGGTATCTACCCAAGAGAAATGAAAATCTATCTCCAAACAAAAACATATACATATGTATTTATAAAACTGTTATTCATAAGAACCCCAAACTGGAAACTAAGATGTCCACCCATGGATAAATGGACAAAGTGTGGTGTGTCCACACTGAAATATTAATGGGCAATAAAAAGGAATAAAATTATGATGTATACAACATGGATGAACCCTGAAAATATCACAAGTGAAAGAAGCCAGTCACAAAAGACCACACCTTGTATGATCCCATTTAAATAAAGGGTTCACAATATAGAGACAGAGAAGAAGTTAGTGGTTGTCTGGGGTTGTTGAGAACAGACATTAACTATAAATGGTAATAAGGGGTCTTACTGGAGGAATGAAAATGTTCTAAAATTGAATTATGGCTAGAGCTGCACCCCTCAATGTTACAAAAATCACTGAATTGTACACATGCAAAGGGAAAATTCTGATATGTAAAATCGAGATCAACTAAGTTGTTTTTAAGAATTGTCTGAGAAGCAACATCTCATTTAAGTTAACAAACCTGAACTGAGTCCATATGAAATTTGTATTTGACTGAATGAAAAAAAAAAAGAGGGACAAAAAGGGATGCTGATCTTTACAGCAGAAAGCCCACTAATAAAACATGTCTCCCCACTGGAAACTTTAATTACAAAAACAAATACAGTAACTTCAGTGGTAAAATGGCACAGACATCCCCTTCACCAAGTGAACAAAACTGACATCACCAATATAAAAGCCAAAATATGTCCTTCGGCTCCTGTTATGTTGATTGAAAAGGCCACGTCACCACTTCTGTGGAATCCCTGACAATGCATAATCTGAATCAAACAGTGAAATCTATCACATAAAATTCAAAAGATGGGCTTTCTCTGATACGACTTGCCTACACATCATGAACAAAAACATCACGAACAAAATAATGAAGGATGAGGAATCATTCTGGGTTAAAGGAGACAACAGAAAACATGACAGCAAAAGGCAGCCCACAACATTGGCTTTAATCAGGAGAAAACAGTTTTAAGGATTTTAAATGAAAAACAGAACACATTTAAGTATGGACTGAGGGTCAGAGAATAGCACATTAACAATGTAATTTTCTGATTTTGATCTAGATACTGTGATTATAGAAGAGACTATCCCGATTCCTAGAAAATAAACAGTGTTTAAAAGAAAAACACAGGCCTAAAATGGCATCACTTAGGCCAAGTCACCAAACTGGGGCTTAATGACTAACCTAATTGCAGTTTCAACCTCCCCCAGAAACACAGTGTTAACCAGTCACTCAGGAATTTTCTGATAAGCACCTATGAAGTTAATCTGACACACAGGCCCTCTCCATCCCTTCAAGATGCATAAGATCCTCTGCTCTTCCCTCCAAGGGAAAGTGGCCTTGCTTGAAACAATCCTTTCTTTCCTCTTGCTAATAACTTCCTTGCCCCACCCTCCTTCCTACAAAAACCTTGCATTTTGTACAACTCCCGGGAGCTGCCTTCTACTTGCTTTATGGGATGCTGCCCAGGGTATGAATCATTTAATAAAGTCAATTAAGTCTTCAAATTTAGTCAGCTGAATTTTTGTTAACAATACAAACACTTAGGGACATAGAGGTATCGTCTACAGCATAATCTCAAATTCTTCGGGGGGGGGGGAAGAGATGCGTGAAGGAAAAAAGGCAAGGGCAGTTGACAGCTGGAAGCAGCTAGGCCTTGGTGTTTTCAACTCATCATAAATAATTTCAAGAATATCAGCAATTTTCAGACATAACTACTTAGTGTCAATGGTGCAACAAAAAAGGCACTCTTTTTTGAGACAAAGGCCAAGGACAGAAAGGAGGCTCTGAAACACCACAATTACGTCTTTGTCCCTGAGAAATCAGGAGATACTCTGCCCCCGCCCCGCCCCTCCTCCTTTCCAGCCCGAAATGGTTTGGGAGTGTTAACCTTAAAAATAAAACTGCCAGTTATGTTACTGGAATAGCAGAAAATCGCAATCCAGGACAAGCAAGATATGGCAAAAACACAGGCAAGTCCCCAGAACAAAGGAGAGGAACACTCTTTTACAGGGTAAAGGGAGAACTTGGGAATGCTGTCATAAAGAAAAAGTCCATTGGAGCAAACGGGGGCTTGAAGTATAGTGGCTTTTCGTTGGCTGAGTTTTGACAATCTCTCATGGGCTGGGCTGACGCGGGGCGGGAAGCCATTCTTCCTCCCTCTGGGATAGTAACTAAGAGCTAAAATAGTATCAGGTGGTCTCTTCCAAGTGGGTCTGCAATCGACAAGAGTCATGGCAGGGTATGAGCGCTTTCCCCCTGCCGGCCTCGGACTCCATTCTAAAGGAGGTTTCCCTTTATTAATTTTACACAGGAGTAACTCCTCAGAAAGGGTTCGGGACTATCAAGCTTCCTACAGGGATCAAAAAGAAGTGCCAGGACTCACTGCAGCCACGATATTCGTGGCTGTCCGGTTACTAAGCACTTAACAAAATTAGAGTCTAATACCAAGAGACCACCATTCACCACGCGGCAGGAAGTGTCCTTAAGACTTTTATTTATACCATCTCGTTTGATTCTCAAACCACTGGATTATAGGAAGGTAGGAACGTCATCCCAATTTTACAAAAAAACAAAAACAAACAAAAAACCCAACCCCCCCCAACCTCCGAGACAGAGAAATTTAAGTAAGTGGCCCAATGAATGTTCAACCACGCGACAAGGGCAGAGCGAGGGAAAGGTGGGCGGCCTGGGGAGGCAGGACTGCAGGCGGAGAGTCCGGGAGACCCTCCACCAGGCCATACGCTGCTCAACCGCCTCAAAAGCCAAGAGGGTCCCTGGAGGGGAACGCCACTCCAGCCCTCAAGCCACCTCTCTCGCGCGCAGCTCTCCCCCCCAAATCAATGGCCAGCGGTACTAGCACCCAGGGAAGTTCAGGAGGGTCCCGAAACCAGAACCCACTTACCACAGCGACCGGAGAGCCTGCAGCAGAGCCCGCAACGGAGCCGGGAACAACCTGGCCACCTGAGCGGAAGTGCCTGAGACCGCCCCGCCCCAAACTCCGAGGGGATCGACTACCCAGAATTCCTCTCTCCCGGCTGCCTTGCGGAAGTACCCGAGTCTCTACCGAACTGGCGGACTACATTTCCCAGAAATCCGGAGAACACCGGCCCCCATTCCCATCCTCCCCGGCCGGAAGTGCTTGCGACTCCTGGGAGATGCGGCTCTCTAGTTCCCACAATGGCCGTGGGGGCTGAGTTCGTGTTGTCCGGTTCTTGGGCGGTAACGTGCGTTCCCATACTGGGGCTAGAGTTCACCTCTCCCGGAATCCGGCATCATAAAATATTCTGTTATTTAAGCTGCTATTAGTTTTGTCTGTACAATAATAGCAAACCTAGCTAATATATCACTGGAAAGGTTAGTCTGAAACTGCAATGATGAACTTAAGATCTTCGGAAGAATGCACAAGGTCAAGGCTTAAGAAGCTGTACATTTGGAAATCTACACAGAACTGTTGAGAAAAACACTTTAAAACTGTATTGCAAAATTCATGGGCCCAAGAGAGGTATGGTAATTTGGTTGATTCTTTATTACCTCTCCCACAGGAGTCTGAATCACCCAAAATCCACGAGTCACCTCCATTCTGTCAGTACACTATCACGTGATGGTCTAAAGAAATATTGTGCCACAGAGAAGCGCCTTTAACAAGAATAGCCAAGGCACCTCAACAGAACCTCATGGACACAAGTCTTGGAGTTTCCTGGGATATTTGGTAGACCACTCAGATGGAATAAAGGCCAGAGACAACGCCAGAAGGACAAACAAGATTGGACACACACGGGTCCAGATCCTGGCTCTAGGCACCCCAACTGGACAACACTCACTACCAGTAATGACCAAATTCAGGCAGCAGAGGGCAACATAAAAAAAATTGGCACTGCATAGTGTGGGCCTTCTCGAGGCACAGGGCCTGGCCCGATCTACTTGGATCTAAGAGCTATACAGTCTCCTCCATTCTAACTGACAGTCTCACCTCCTTAAGCACACATAGTCTTTTATTTTTATTTAAATTCTAGTTAGTTAACATACAGTGCAATAGTGGTTTCAGGAGAATTCAGTGATTCATCACTTACATACAACACCCAGTGCTCATCATAACAAGTGCCCTCCTTAATACCCATCACCCATCTAGCCCATCCCCCACTTATCTCCCTCCATCAACTCTCAGTTTGTTCCCTATCATTAGGAGCCTTTTATGGTTTATTTCCCTCTCTCATTTTCCCCCCTCCTGTATGTTCATCTGTTTTGTTTCTTAAATTCCACATATGAGTGAAATCACATAGTAATTTGTCTGTCTCTGACTGACTCATTTTGCTTAGAGTAATGTACTCTAGCTCCATCCACATCACTACAAATGGTAAGATTTCATTCTTTTGATGGCTGGGTAATATTCCATTGTTTTTATTTATATACCACATCTTCTTTATCCATTCATCAGTCAATGGACATTTGGGCTCTTTCCATAATTTTGCCATTGTTGATAATGCTGCTTACAAACATCAGGGTGCATGCACCACTTTAGTACATACAGTCTTAGAAGCTGCACAGCTATGAGTATCTTCATCTATGATGTCAGCCCTAGCCTGACATCACCAAAACTGGCCTTTAAAAAGATTGAGCTTATGACAGAGAAATTCCACTCCCAATACCCAAGAGAAATTATACCCAAGAGAAATTAAAACATATGTACACACTTGTACAAAAAATGTTCATAGCAGCATTATTCAGAATAGCCAAATTATAGAAACAATCCAAATGTCCAGTAACTGATGACTAGATAATAAAATGTGGTATATTTATACAGTAGAATCTTATTCTGTGATTAAAAAATGAAGTACTGGGGCGCCTGGGTGGCTCAGTTGGTTAAGCGACTGCCTTCGGCTCAGGTCATGATCCTGGAGTCCTGGGATCGAGTCCCGCATCGGGCTCCCTGCTCAGCGGGGAGTCTGCTTCTCCCTCTGGCCCTCTCCACTCTCATGCTCTCTCTCTCTCTCATTCTCTGTCTCTCAAATAAATAAATAAAATCTTTAAAAAAATAAAAATAAAAAAATAAAAACTGAAGTACCGATTCATTCGAGGGTTAACCTTGAAAACGTGCTTAGTGAAAAAAGCTAGACACAATAAAGAATGTATTTTATGATCCCATTTATATGAAATGTGCAGAAGACATCAGTCTATACAGGAAGATAAGTTGTTATCAGGGACTTGTCCAATGGGAGTGGAAAACGGCTGCTAATGGATGGGGGCGGGTGTTGGTAGGCTGATGAAAAAGCTCTGGAATGAGATAGTGGTGATAGTTTAAATCTTTGTGAATATACCAAAAGTCATGCAATCATACACCTTACAAGTGTGAATATTAAAGTATGTGAATTATATCTCAATTGAAAAAAAGATATTGGCCTGTTTGAAACTGTTTCCCACTCACATGTTACTATGGACTGAATTGTGCCCCTCTGCCATGCATATGTTGAAGCCCTAAACTCCAGTGTGACTTATTTGGATATAGGGTTTTTAAGAAGGCAATTAAGATTAAATAGGTCATTGGGTGCCTGGGTGGCTCAGTTGGTTAAGCGACTGCCTTCAGCTCAGGTCGTGATCCTGGAGTCCCGGGATCGAGTCCCGCATCGGGCTCCCTGCTCGGCGGGGAGTCTGCTTCGTCCTCTGACCCTACCCCTCTCATGTGCTCTCTCTCTCTCATTCTCTCTCTCAAATAAATAAATAAAATCTTTAAAAAAAAAAAGATTAAATAGGTCATTAGAGTGGGGCCCCAATATGATAGGATACAAACAAATGGAAAAGTATTCATGTTCATGGATTGGAATTGTTGATACTATTAAAATATCAATATTATCAAAAGTCATCTATAAATTCAATGAAATCCCTATCAAGATTCTAATGGCAATTTTTTTTACAGAAGTAGAAAAAACACCTAAAATTTATATGGCACCACAAAAGACCCCCAATAGCCTGAAAAAGAAAAATAAAGCAGGAGGTAACACATTTCCCGATTTCGAGCTATACTATAAAGTTATAGTCATCAAAACAGTATGGTGCTGGCATAAAAACAAACAGATCAATGGGACAGAATTGATAGCCCTAAAATAAACCCAAGCATATATGGTCAACTAATATTTGACAAGGGAGTCAAGAACATTCAATGGAGAAAAGACTTTCTTTTCAATAAATGGTGCTGGGATAATTGGATATTCACATGTAAAAGAATGAAACTGGCCCCATATCTATACCACTCACGAAAATTAACTCAAAATGAATTAAAGACTTAAATGTAAGAAACTCCTAAAAGAAAACAGGAATAAAGCCTCTTAACATGGATCTTGGTTATGATTTTTTGGATATGACACTTAAAGCACAAAGAACAAAATAAAAAATAAACAAGTGAGACTATATCAAACTAAGAAGCTTCTGCACAGCAAAAGAAACCATCAACAAAGTGAAATGACAACCTATGCAATGGGAAAAAAAAATCTACAAGCCATATATCTGGTAAGAGGATAATATCCAAAATAGATAAGAATTCATATAACTCAATATCAAAACAAACAAACAAGCCACCCCCCTCCCAAATAACCTAACTAAAAATGGGCATAGGACCTAAATAGACACTTCTCCAAAGAAGATATACAAAATACCAACAGGTACACGAAAAAACGCTCACTTTTACTAGTCATTAGTAACACCCCAATTAAAATCATAATGAGATATCATTTTGTGCGTGTTAGAATGGCCATCATGAAAAAGACAAGAGATAACAAATGCTGGCATGAATGTGGAGAAAAGGGAACAGCTGTGCACTGTTGGTTAGATTGTAAATTGATTTAATTTTAAAAAATTAAAAATAGAGCTACTATATGATTCAGCAATTCCACTTCTGGGAATATAGCCAAAGGAAATGAAAACACTAATTTGCAAAGATATCTGCACCCCCATGTTTATAGCAGCATTATTCACAATAGCCAACACAAGGAAACAACTTAAGTTTTCATCAATGAATGAATGGATAAAGAAGTTTGGGTGTATATTTACAATGGAATATTATTCATCCATAAAAAGAAGTGATCAATGCTCGCTTCAGCAGCACATATACTAAAAAAAGAAATGATGAAATCCTACCATTTGCAACAAAATGGATAGATTTTGAAGACATGCTAAGTGAAATAAGTCAGAGAAAGACAATTACTGCATGATTTCACTTATACGTGGAATCTAAAACTAAAACAAAAAACAAATTCATAGAAAAAGGGAACAGATTTGTGGTTACCAAAGGCAGAGGGTGGGGGGTGGGGGGAATTGGAAGAAAGTAGACAAAAGCTACAAACTTCCAGTTATAAGATAAATAAGTACTAGGGATGTAATGTATAACATGATGACTATACCTAACACTGTCATATAATATATAGGAAACTTCTTATGAGAGTAAATCCTAAGAGTACTCATCACAAGGAGAAAATGTTTTCCTTTCTTCTATTTATGCGAGAAGATGGATGTTAGCTAAAGCTATTGTGGTAATCATTTCACAATATAGTAAATCAAACCATCACACTGTACACCTTAAACTTATACAGTGATGTATGTCAATCATTTCTCAATAAAATTGGGGCTAAAAAGAAAATAAATATTTGGTTAATATGTATGTGAAAATATTTATAACAAAATAATGAATACTTATAACTATTAGAGTTACCATTGTTGGAACCGATGTAATAGTGTTATCTACAACTATCACCTTTCACTACTCATTCCATATTCCCCTTACTCTCAGAAAACACCTCAGTTCATTGTGGTTCTTTTCCTATTCTTTTCCTAGTGGATGAACTAAATTCTCATTCTTAAAGGTTTTGAGACATTAACAGTCCTGCCTGAATTGTGGTGTTGTATTTTTCCATTGGTTTTTAATCATAAGACATGGTGCTTTTAAGAGACACCCTAAGTGATCTCTTGCATTCTGGACATACTCTTGCTTACCTCCACTGTGTTATAGCAACTCAATTCTCTCATTGTTATCAGGATCAATTACCCAGCCAGTAAAATAACCCCCTTCTTTGACTATTCATTCAGAAGTAAGAGACATCAAGTGCCCAGTTGGAAGTATCAAGTTCAAATTCAATGGAATCATTATTGTGTCTTCTGATGGAATCATTCATTCCCTTGGAAATAAGATCTCTATAGAGCTTGTTCATGGAGGCAGGAAGCAAAATATTTGCTATTGGATCACTTGAAGTAATAGTGAGTGGAGCCACTCAAATTTCTACCCCTGGATTCCTGATCTTGTGAAACTTGTTTATGGGTAAAAGAGCATCATATTCTGGGCACTGATTTAAATCATATACAGCATCTATGAGGACATTGTTCCAGCCCAATAAGAGACTGCCACCTACTTGGTAATGCAACTAAATTTTCAAAAGGTTAGTCCATTTTCTATCAATTCAACTACTTCAAGGTAATGGGGAACATGATAGAAACAGTGCATTCCATGAGGATGGGCTCATTGCCACACTTCATTTGCTATGAAGTAAATCCCTTATCAGAAGCAATGCTGTGTGCAGGTTCCTCAAAAAAATTAAAAATAGAACTACCATATAATCCAGTAATTGCACTACTGGGTATTTACCCAAAGAATATTAAAACACTGGGCGCCTGGGTGGCTCAGTTGGTTAAGCGACTGCCTTCGGCTCGGGTCATGATCCTGGAGTCCCTGGATCGAGTCCCGCATCGGGCTCCCTGCTCGGCGGGGAGTCTGCTTCTCCCTCTGACCCTCCCCCCTCTCATGTGCTCTCTCTCATTCTCTCTCTCAAATAAATAAATAAAATCTTTAAAAAAAAAAGAATATTAAAACACTAATTCAAAGAGATATATGCACCCCTGTGTTTACTGCAGCATTATTTACAATAGCCAAATTATGGAAGTAGCCCAAGTGTCCATCAATAGATGAATGGATAAAGAAGATGTGATATATATATACAGTGGAATATTATTCAGCCATTTAAAAAATGAAATCTTGAGACACCTGGGTGGCTCAGTTGGTTAAGCATCTGCCTTCAGCTCAGGTCATGATCCCAGAGTCCTGGGATCGAGCCCCGCATCGGGCTCCCTGCTCCGCTGGAAGCCTGCTTCTCCCTCTCCCACTCCCCCTGCTTGTGTTCCCTCTCCGCTATGTCTCTGTCAAATAAATAAATAAAATCTTAAAAAAAAAAAAACAAAAAACAAAACAGGGGCGCCTGGGTGGCTCAGTCGTTAAGCATCTGCCTTCAGCTCAGGTCATGATCCCAGAGTCCTGGGATTGAGTCCTGCATTGGGCTCCTTGCTCAGCGGGGAGCCTGCTTCTCCCTCTGCCAGCTCTGCCTGCAGCTCTCCCTGCTTTTGCGCTCTCTCTCTCTCTCTGACAAATAAATAAAATCTTTTTAAAAAATAAAATAAATTAAAAAATGAAATCTTGCCATTTGCAACAACATGGATGGATCTAGAGAGTATAATGCTAAGTAAAATAAGCCAATCAGAGAAAGACAAATACTACATGATTTCACTCATATGTGGAATTTAAGAAACAAAACAAAAGAACAAAGGGGAAAAAAGAGACAAACCAAAAAACACTCTTAACTATAGAGAACAAACTGATGGTTACCAGAGGGGAGGTGGGGGATGGTTGAAATAGGTGAAGGAGATTAAGAGTACACTTATCTTGATGAGCATTGAGTAATATATGGAATTGCTGAATCACTATATTGTACATCTGAAACTAATATAACACTGTATATTAACCACACTGGAATTGAAATAAAAATAAATTTTAAAAAAAGAGAGTTAATGCTGTGTGGAATCCTACAATGGTGGAAAAGAACTGTTAGAGTACATAATTGGTAGTTTTAGTAAAAGCACTACAGGCCTGGAAGGTGAATCTATTTCCAGAGTGTCTATTCAATTCAAAACAAGGCACTGCCTCTTCCATGATGGGAATGGTCTAATGGAACCAAACTCCCGTAGGTAGTTGCAAAATCATCCTGGGGAAAGGAGCTATATAAAGGAACCGGTGTTGGTCTCTGATGCCGGCAACTGGGCACTCAGCAATGGCTATAGGCAGGATGGCCTTGGTACATGGAAGTTTAAGTTGCTGAAACTGTGGATAACCTCCATTCCTGCCATTATGGCCACTTGGCTCATGAGTTCACTGGGCAATGACAGAAGTAGCTGTTGACAAAAGCTAAAAGGTGGCAACACACTGGGTCAAACTACTTACTTATTAAAACCCTCCTCTACTGGGCGCCTGGGTGGCTCAGTTGGTTAAGCGACTGCCTTCGGCTCAGGTCATGATCCTGGAGTCCCGGGATCGAGTCCCACATCGGGCTCCCTGCTCAGCAGGGGGTCTGCTTCTCCCTCTGCCCTCTTCCCTCTCGTGCTCTCTGTCTCTCATTCTCTCTCTCAAATAAATAAATAAAATCTTAAAAAAAAAAAAAAAAACCCTCCTCTACTGAAAGTACCCTGTGGTGGCCATTTACATGGAGCACACTTATCTTCACATTCTTTCTCCACTCAGTGGTCTATCCAAATTACCTCTCCCTTAGGATCCTGTGCAACCAATTTTCCAATCATTTATCTTTGAAGAACCTGAAAGTCCAGCCAAACCCTTGGCCATCACCCATGAAACTATATAGACTCTTAATTCTAGCCATTTGTTTCTTCAGGCCAAATGCGCAACCAAGGTACACTGCTCAAAGTTCTGCCCACTGGAAGGATTTCCCTTCACAACTGTCCTTCAGGGATGTCTCAGAAAGAGTGTTATGTTCCAGTTGAACAATTTCAGGTCCGTGCCTACATATCACACAGAACCATCTGCAAATTGGTCAGGAGTGAGTTTTCCCTTCCTCACCTGGCTAGTCATAAGGAACTTTCCGTAAAACCATAGAGGCACACTGGGAGAAAGTAATGTAGCACAAGTATGGACCATGGGCATTTGGGCCATTTACTGATGCTTTCAATGCCTCATATATACTTCCATTTACTTCTCATATATATATCTCTCTTTCATTTGATAATGGAGTGCTTCTGTACATGCCCACATCTAAGCCTACATTGGTAAGATGACACCTAATCCATGAAAGCAAGGTCAGGGTATATGGTAACTTATATGGTAACTTGGTAGCCCATGGTTAACTATTCAGCCACTACTAAAGTGCAATAGTAAAGCAAAAGCTGTTTCTTAAAGGGAAGATAGGTGTGTCTGTAGAGGATGCAGGGGTTTGTGCCAAAATTCTAAGGGTCTGTGCTATGAATCATCTATAGGAGCTGACCAAACATTAAAAACACCATTTCTGTCTGCCACTGACATTTCAAGAACCCTGGAATCTGCTGGATCATATGACGCAAGTGGCAGAGCAACTTATGCAAGGCAGCCTAGACTTGTTGAGAGCCTTCTTCTCCTCTGGGCTCCAGTCAGAAAGTTTTCAGGTCACACAAAAGAAGAACAGAGTAGCAGCCTGCAATGAGGAATATGCTTGTTCAAAAATCTGAGGGAGCACACTAGGCATGATGACTCTCTTTTGGTTGTAGGAGGGGCCAGATGCAACATGTCCTTTACTTTAGAAGTGGTATTTCAACATGCCAACACCAATGATCCCCCTAGAAATTTTACTGAAGTGGAAGGCACCTAGATTTTTAGGGAATTTATTTCTCACCCTCTGGCATACAGTCTTACCAATATGCCTAGGATAACAGTGACTTCCTGATCACCAGGGCCAATAAGCCTCAACCAATGTGCCAGTTCTGAACCAGGATCCAGCAATCCCAGGTAAATGGTCCCTTTGGGGGAAGCCCGGGAAAAAAGATTAAAATTGCAGTATTTGGCAGGGTAGCAGGGTACTTACTCAGGAAGATTCAACCTTTCCTTAATTCAATAAACTCTGGGTGTTAAAACTGGCTCATGTCTCGGTGCTGTTTAAGAGGTAGTTAATCTCTGTTTTTGGTAGATGCAGTTGGACTTCTGTCCAAATGACATAGAACTATTCCATTTATATACATCAATTAAGAATTTAGTATTCTTCACATCTATTTATTTCAGGGACATTAAGTTGTCATATTATCAGGCTATTCTGAATACCACATAGGCTCTGCTGTCCATTAGAGTATCCCTGCCCAACTTGTCTTGGGATTAAATGCCACCACTTGGCTGATATCACACTAGGATCCCATCATTTAATTTCATTTAGGGATCCCAGTTCAATGGCGTACCCACTGTAATAACTCATCTGCAGAGAAGAACAAACCTTGAGCTCTTCAAAGATGCTGAGATTCCTCTCACAAATTCCTTCTCATGGTGAATTATGATTTCTCTATTCCTCCATGGTGGGTGAGCATGTCTAACATGATAAATCTGCTCTAACATTCAAATCTCCCTATGACTTTGATCACTTTCCTCTACATTGTACCAAAGAAATTCTGGAATTTCAACTCAACTTACCGTAGCTACACCTCCTTCCATTTTTTTCAAACTACCAACCAACTAAACAAGCAAAAAAAAGCTCTTTCCAACTTATGGAGCTAAAATATTTGAATCCAGAATCTCTGCTTAGTGAGCCTATTTCAGTATATTCATCTCACCCAATTTTATACTCCTTGTACATGATCCATATCCCTAAGATCCATTCCCAAACATGTTCCCAGATTTGTCTATATAAATTGAAAAATCATGAAATTCTCTTGATGTGTGGAGTACCACCTCAGTGTCGTGTTTGTACCTAAGTCTTTGGTACCAGGTGTGACTTGAATCTAAGTATAGGTGTGGAAGCAAAGAAGTGTGGCAGGATTTGGTCCTGAGGAGAATCAGCAGTGTCTTTCACAGTATCTATTTCAGAGGAAACCACTGCATGTTATTCAGGCATAAAAAGGCCAATTTCCTCAGGCAGTAGTGGAATGGCTGCTTCTAGTGGCAAGGACGACTTTGCAAAATTCAGGGGTTTGAAAGCAATCACTCATGGACAAGCATACATTTGTAGGTATTCCGTATTCCCAACAGAAAATTTCCAGCACTGTTGGAGCAATACATCTGAGAACAGATGCATTAAAGAGGATAAGAACATTTTCACTTTACTTGTGTCACATCTCCTCCAAGACAGCAGGTCTCACTGCCAAGAGAGATGCCACTGGCCTCCAATTTCTCCCATGTGGGAAAGTATGATCATGTGAGTGGGTACTCGGCTTCCCTAGCTGTGTGGGATGCTGCTCAAGAGGCTCACTTCTTTCCTGCTCTACCCAGAACACTGAGGTGATCTGCATGGTTGAAGGGTTGGGAGAGGCTGGGAGCACAGCAACCAGGGCTTGGAACTCATAAAAGATACACAGATTCTACTAAATGCTTCACAGACTGTCAGGAAGCCTGCCCACAAGCTGCTGTTGGGGATGACTTTCCTGCAGTTCCGCAAACTGCCTATTGGCACCCCCAACCCTCCACATACTTCATTTCCTCTACCTTGCGACTAGCTCCCTGCACCTACCCCAGCAGATGATAAGCATGAGCCTTTGCAGACCTCTAGCAAACACACATAGAAAGCCAGCCCAATTCTGCAGGATTTGGAAAAGGAACACAAACATAAGCACTTCAGGGAAAAACCATAAAGGGAAAAAAGGGAGGCTCTCAACACCAGTCCTGGCTTTGTGGGGTAGAGAAAAGGCATACAATCTTATAAATGTCCCCATCAAGAGAGAAAACAAAGTGTGGAGTGGATGTATCCATAGAAAAGTTCTGAGAGGGGCGCCTGGGTGGCTCAGTTGGTTAAGAGTCTGCCTTTGGCTTGGGTCATGATCCCAGGGTTCTGGGATCATGCCCCGCATTGGGCTCCCTGCTCAGCGGAGAGCCTGCTTCTCCCTCTCCCTCTACCTGCCACTCTGCCTACTTGTGCTCTCTCTCTGTCAAATAAATAAAATAAAATCTTAAAAAAAAAAAAAAAGAAAGAAAAGTTCTGAGAAAGCCTCAGAATCCCTAGCCAGCTGACTAGTGATAGTATTTCTCTACTGAAGCCAGTTAGTAGAGACTGGAGGAGGCGACTGCTTCTTCAAATGAAAAGACAGCAACACAAGACTTCAAGGCATATGAAAAATCAAGGAAACATGATACCACCAAAGGAACACAATATTGTTTCAGTAAGTAACCTCAAAGAAATGGAGAGTGAAGAATTGCCTGACAAAGAATTCAAAATAACTTTTAAGCAAGCTTAGTGAGGAGAACACTGATATAGACAACCCAACAAAATTAGGAAAAGAATATATCAACAAAACAGGAAGTTTAGTGGAGAGATAGAAGTTAGAAAAAAAGAACTAAACTGAAATTCTGGAGCCCCCAAAAACAATGAATAAAATGAAAAGTGCAATAGAGAGCATGATCATCAGACTTGATCAAGCAGAATAAAAAATCTGTTGGTTCAAAGATGAGTCATTAGAAATTTTCAGTCAGAGGAGAAGAAAATGAAAAAGAGTGAAGAAAGCCCAGGTGAATTATGGGAAACAATATACAGGAAAATAATATACATATTATGGGAGTCCCAGAAGAAGAAAGAAAGGGGAAGAAAGCTTATTTTAAAGATATATAATGGCTGAAAAATCCCCCAAACTGGGGAGAGACATGCACACCCAGGTACATGAAGCTCATAGGTCCTGAAACACTGTCCACTGAAAGAGGACTTCACCGACATACACTATAATACAACTGTTAAAAAATTAATGAGAGAGAATTTTTAAAGCAGCACAGAGAAAGAAACTCACCACCATAGGTTTTCACCAAAACCCTTGCCGGCTAGGAGAGAGATGATATATTCAAAGTGCTGAAAGCAAAAAACAAAAAACAAAACTGGGAACCAATACTATGCAGCAAAGCTGTCCTTCAGAAATAAAGACTTTCCCAGACAAACAAAAGCTGAGGGAGTTCATCGACCCCAGACCTGCCTTACAAAAAAATGCTAAAGGGCATTCTTCAAGCTGAAATGAAAGGATGCTAATTAGTAAAATGAACATGTAAGTATAAACTTCACCAGTAGAGAAAAGGAAGTATATTGTCAAATTCCCCTAGTCGTGTATCAATTCCTTAACTCTTGTATAAAAAAAGCATGAAAAACAACTATAGGTTCCTCAAAAAGTTAAAAATAGAACTACCCTGGGGTGCCTGGGTAGCTCAGTCAGTTAAGTGTCTGCCTTCGGCTCAGGTTATTGTCTTGGGGTCCTGGGATCAAGCCCTGCATGAAGCTCCCCACTCAGCAGAGAGTCTGCTTCTCCCTCCCCTTTTGCCCGCACCCGCTCCTTCGCTCTCTCTCTCTCAAATAAATAAAATCTTAAAAAAAAATCTTAACTATCTTGAAGTTTATAGATTTAACAGAGCTTCAAAGTGCTCAAAGCAAAAACTGACAGAATTGAAAAGAGAAAAAGACAAATTCACAATTACATCTAATAACTTAAATACTCCTCTCAGCAATTGGTAGAATAGAAAATTAGTAAAGCTATAGAAGACCTGAACAACATTATCAATAAGCTTGATCTAATTGAGCTGACATTTATAGACTACTTTACGCAATAGCAAAATACACCTTCTTTTCAAGTACACATGGAATGTTTACTAAAAGAAACCATATTCTGGGTGATAAGACAAACCTCAAGAAATTAAAAAAAAAAAACAGAAATCATGTAAAATATTTGCTCTGATCACAATGAAATTAAAATAGAAATTGGGATCACATATCTGGATAATGCTCAAACATGGAAATTTAAAAACAATTCTAAACAATCCATGAGGGTATCTGGGGGGCTCAGTCAGTTAAGTGTCTACCCAGTTTACTGAGATTGAGCCCCACGTTGGGTTCCCTGCTCAGCAGGGAGTCTGCTCCTCCCTCTGCCCCTCCCCCCTCTCATGCTCTCTCTCCCCCTCACTCTCAAATAAATAAAAAATTTAAAAATCCATGAGTCAAAGAAGAACTCACAAGAAAAATTAAAATATACTTGTATGGAAGTGAAAACACAACATAAAATTTGCACCATACAGCTAAAGAGAAAAATAAATACAATTAAATGATTATATCAGAAAAGGTCTCCAATCATTGAGCTAGAGCTTCTACCTTAAGAAAGTATAAGAGTGAAGTAAAATAAAAAGGCAAGCAGAACATAGTAAGAATTAAAAAATCAAGAGAGTAGAGAAAAATCAACAAAACTAAGAGCTAGTCTTTAAGAAGACCAATAAAATTGATAAACCTCAAACAACAATAACCAAGAAAAAAGAAGAGAAACAATATCACCAATATCAGGAATGAAAGCAGGAACATCACTACAGGCTCCAAAGATATGAAAAGGACAAGGAAGCTCCTCCCAATTAACAAGTCTCATTACTGTCATTAATAGGCTAGACCAACACTAGGGAAGCTCCTAATTAATTAGAACAGCAACAAATGAATCTGTGTTGGATACCACCAAATACCATATTAATCCTAGAGTGGCTCAAATAAAACTTTAAATTATTGTGGTGGTTACAAAGATAAAAATAGAGTCCACCAACAATGCTTCCTCATCAGGACTAATTCAAAAATTGGAGGGGTATATTTATTTATTTTTGTTGTTGTTTACTGGAGATTCACACACTTAGACTCCCCAATCATCTGAATCACAGAAAAGTCCAACTTAAAAATGCAAGCCTTATTCCCAACAGGCCATTCAATTACTAAGTATAAACCTCAGTCCTTCCACAGCCCCTAATATCCTTACAGATGCCCCAGCTACCATGCCACTCATTGACATACACAATGCCTCCTCCCACAGCTCAATGAATCTTTTAACCAAAACAAACCCGTTTACCAACCTTCATCAATGGCAATTATTTGCCTCTTACCCTGGTTGGGAACTAGTAGTCTTCTGTGCCCTGATCACCTCCTGGAAATTCATGCTGATATACTTCATTGGTGGGTGGTATTTTGGTCCCCATAAAATGTTCAATTTTATTAAGTATTTCATTGACCTGGGATACTGGGTTACATTGGTGCCTGGTGACCCTTCAGAGTTTAAAAAGGGAAAATCCCTCACTACAAGGAATGTCACTGGACACCAAGTCCATGGAATTCAAAAACTTATCTTTCATCATAGGCACTCATAAACTTGTGTCCCCAATGAAATTGCCCAACTCCATATTAGGTTAGATGATTTAACTAATGGACATTTATATTAACTTAAGCCCTGTGATACTGTGATATAATAAGAAATATATATATTTGGTCTTCATCCCCAGTTCCTGGCATAGAGTTCCTAAATCCCTTGGAATAACCAGTGTGATAGGAGCCTCTTTTGTTCTAATGATGTGCCCCTTAATAGCTTCAGGATGGGGGCACCAGGAAGACCAAGGTATGACTCAACGGTTTGAACTCTCAGTCCAATAACCCCAACATCTGGGGAGGGGATAGGGGATGGAAATTGAGTACAATCATTAATGATCAATGATTTAATCAATCATGCCCACATAATGAAACTTTCATAAAACTCCCCAAAGGATGGAGTTTGGAGAGCTTCTGACTTGGTGAACACATCAAAGTGCTGGGAGGGTGGTGCATCTGGAGAGGGCATGGAAGCTCTCAGCCCTTTCATCCATACTTTGCTTTATGCATCATTTCCATTTGGCTGTTCCTGATTTGCATAATATCCTATAATATTAAGTAAACTGATTTCCTGAATTATTCTTCCTAGTGTGCTTCTGCCAACATCACCATAATAGGCCTTAAAACTTGATTAATTTCCTCTGGGCCCCCAGATATCATTGATTCTGATCAGGATACACATTAGTGCTCATTCAGTTCAGGCACAGACCTTACAAAAAAGCATCATTTGGAACATTCATTTGTCCTATCATCTACAGATAGAGAAATAATGCTCTACTGAAGGATGCCCTATTAAAATCACAAAATGGATGGCTTCCAAATGGCTCTCTCTTTCGCATACTGCTTTAGTCGCCCTGAATTTTCAATCTATAGGTCCCAAGACTCTCTGCCAAAATGCCATCAGGGGACCATCCCTCTTCTTTCCAATCTCTACAATACCCAGATAGAACTCCCTTTTTCACTTAACACGCCCCCCCCACATTCTCCTGCCTCTTTTCAATTCTGGCATAATGTGTGCTGGGTTGGCATCCAGTTCTAGGGTAGATAATGGAATGGGATTCACTGAGAACTGAGGGCCCATGACCCCTGAAAAGATTCTATAGTCCACAAGAAAGGTCTCTGGTAAACTTGCTTCCCTTCCCCACTAGTATAAACATTGGCTAATGGGAGGTCCCCCTTTACAAGAAATATGTCTTGGTACCTAGTCCCACATGTAGGGACTAGGTAATTGTGTATATCTTTAAACAAGAGGAAGATCTTAAATTAGTTCCCAGCACCAACTTTTTTTTTTTTTTTGAGAGAGAATGCACGTGAGCACACGTGTGTGTGAGCAGGGGCTGAGGCAGAAGGGAGAGGGAGAGAGAGAATCCCAAGCAGGTTCCATGCTCAGCATGGAGCCTGACACGGGGCTTGATCTCATCCCTGAGATCATGACCTGATCCAAAATCAAGAGTTGGACACTTAATCTACTGAGCCACCCAGGTACCCTACCCAGCACCAACGTTCTTAAATAGGACACCAGCTTTGGCTTCAGCCCATTATGTGAACACTTAATGGGGGAGCCACTACAGGATCTGGGATGACAATGCCCATGACCCCCATCATAATAAACATGCACCCCCAGCATGCTGAGGCCTACACATCAAAGGCAAAAATATGTCATTGTGGGACATTATGGCCCTACTTGGCCTGACCTTATCTCATTTGGCTCATCATCTGGGCCAGGGATTCTCCCACTCCAGCTCAATGCCAAACTCCTTGGGTTTCCTTTCATCTTCACTTACTCCAGTTCAGTGCCAAACTCCTTTGTCATCTCCACTTGCTTGGGGCATTCAATTACTTCACAGCTTTACTTGATAACCAATTGTGGCAAAAGTGACAGAAGACAAAATGTGTTATCTGCATAGGTAGTGCTCTTAAGACTACTTATATTCTATATCTGATGCCTATGGGGTCGCCTGATATTGCCAATGTGCCCCAGAGCATCCCTGGATCGTCAGTCACTCTTGCAATAATTTCTCAACTGTAGAACTTTGCCTTGAGGTCTTGGGTGTTAGCCCCAGACTCATTAGGAGTTTCCAGCATCTACTACACAGGGTCCTTACAGGCACTATCCACAAGTCAATCACAGAGGACAGTGAGAACAACAACCATCAGCTCAGGGATGAGGATCTCAGCCCAAGAGACCAAAGCATCCCAAATGATAACCAGCACAACCAACAGTTCCAACTTTGATGCTGACTCAAGATATTCGATCACAATTTCATGCCACAGCCCATCAAATAAAAATCCTGACATCCACCCTGCTCCAAGTCCAACATACAGTTTCCCCAACCAATTCGTACCCCCTTTTGTGGCCACTATAACCTCCCAACTGCCCTTTTTAAAATCACTCACCTTCTGCCTTATTCCCAAAGATTCAATCTGTGTAGCCTTGCTTACACTTTGTTCCTGACCTAGCCAATGCCAATATTATCACAGGCAACTTAACTGAAGCTCCCGATTTCTCTGCTTATGTGTATCTCTGCAACCTCCATATTCTCCTCCTTTATACAATGTAGGCACACTGCAAGAAACTAAAGCTTATTGCCAGGACCTTACCTACCTAAACACACTCAGGTCCTAATGAAGCACATGGGGACCTACTATTGCCTATTACCTACTCCAGTGCATCAAGGAACACAAAGTAAATTATTTAAATTTGTGCTTGAACCATTCTTTTCCTTCTTCCTGTGTTGCCCTTTTGTTGCAAGATAGCACCCTGCAAATTAGCCAATTTATATACACTGGTGCCTCACCACTTAATTTCACCTTTGGGTGAAATTAGCCCTATACAAGTCTAAAACTCCACCTCCTTCCATGCTTAACAGCTGGGATCTGGACATGGTAACTGCTCCCACACCACTCCCCACTATGACCACCACAACCACATCAGCTCCAATCCTTTTGTTCAACAATCCATGCTACACTCTCACTATTCCCACATCACCACACCACTTCCTACTTTCCTCCACTTGCTGGATAAGAGCTATAAAACAGTTAAGATGCTACCCAAAAGATAGAACTCCAACAATGCTGGACTAGGCACCCCAGCTTGGGTAACCACTTATACAACTAATCCCCACCCCCTTGGAGGTCTCTGCTATCCGTATTAACCACTCACTATCCTCTTTGGTCACCCTCCAGTTCCTTTACTTCCCCCAGCACTTCCTGAACCTCACCAGGCTCTTCCTCATTATCTTTCCCTTCACAAATCCCTTGCCCTTCCTAGCCTCTAACAATTGCAGTTCTATACAGCTATTGAAAGTGTGCCCCCCTTATGTATACACTAATGTACCCACAACAGGGTACACACAGGCTCTATCTTTTAAATCTATTATAAATTAGGCCTCATTTTTTATATACCACATTTTATATATACCTCAATTTTTGGTATAATAGGCACAAGTCTGGGTCTTTTCAGTTCTGTAGCACAGACTTAGCGCCTAGAGGCCAGCCAAACAATGTCACAACTCCTGGCAGACCACATATATCAAAAAGCCCAAAATTTAGAAGCCTTTTTTTTTTTTTTAAGATTTTTATTTATTTTATTGAGAGAGAGAGAATGACAGAGAGACAGCATGAGAGGGTGGAGGGTCAGAGGGAGAAGCAGACTCCCTGCTGAGCAGGGAGCCCGATCCGGGACTCGATCCTGGGACTCCAGGATCATGACCTGAGCCGAAGGCAGTTGCTTAACCAACTGAGCCACCCAGGTGCCCGATTTAGAAGCCTTTAATAAGAAAGTTCAGGCGTACCTGGGTGGCTCAGTTGGTTAAGCGACTGCCTTCGGCTCAGGTCATGATCCTGGAGTCCCAGGATCAATTCCCTCATCGGACTCCCTGAGCAGGGAGTCCGCTTCTCCCTCTGACCCTCCCCCCTCTCATATGCTCTCTCTCAAATAAATAAAATCTTTATAAAAGAGTAAGAGAGAAAGTTCTGTAGGTGCTGTAGGCATTGCACTGGCATCTCAATGCAGATCCTTGAAGGGAAACTCTGGCTGTATGTAGGTCAATAATATAGTAAAAGTCTCTAAAATAGTTCAATAGATAAAACAAATCAAAATAGTCAATGATTTTGCCAAGTTATTATAATACTCCAAGAGATTTCTTGAATCCCCATTGATTTCTTCTCTTGGATCCTTCCTCTACCTGGATTTTTATTATCTGGCCCCACATTATCTTTCATAAAGCTTTCATAATAATTATTGACCTAATTATTGTAGGTCAACTTTGCAAATGTGCCCTCTCAAATGCCAGTTTATCTACAGGGATACCTGGAGGTTGCCATGCTAATCCACATGTCAGGAGTGAATTGTGAAGACCATAGGAAAAAAACTTGGACATGTGATTTAGTGTCAGCAACTTATAAGCTTCATCTCCTGCCCATGTCCACTGCCTCCTTCACAATTCTGCTAAGTTTCACCTACTACTCCCAAAGTGCAACCTCCCACCATTTTTTAAACTTGTTCAGGGAGGACTTCCACTGTATGAAATACCTGAACATTGACCATTCTTTCTGTTCTGGGCCTTCTGGACAGCTATCCCCTCTACCTTTGATCATCCCAAACGACTACCATCATGAGTTTTGCGACCCAAACCTAACGTTGGTGGGGGTGCTTCTTCACATCACAGTGAAGTTGCTGTAACATGTACATCAATTGGCATGGAAAAATAAAGCTTTTTGCAGATGACATGCTTATCTACACAGAAAATCCCAAGGAATCTACACAGAATGGCAACTTTTAACTAATATGCAAGTTTGGCAAAATTATAAGATACATAGAACAATCAACTGCATTTTTATATACTAGCAATAAACAATTGGAAATTGAAATTTGAAAATAGTACCACTTAATTTAGCACCAAAAAACAGAGTACTTAGGTATAAATCTAATAAAATATGTGCAGAATCTATGTGCTGAAAACTACAAATTACTGATTGAAGAAATTAGAGGGGTCCTAAACAAATAGGCAGATATTCTGTGTCTGTGGCTTAGAATATTCAAGATTGCTAAGATGCTAAGTCTACCTAAAGTCATCTGTATATATTCAATGCAATCCCAACAAAATTTCCAGCAATGAGTTTATTTTTAAAAATCACAAAACTTATTCTAAAAATTATGTAAAAGTAAACTAATTAAAATAGCCAAAATATTTTGAAAAAGAAGAATGGAGGGGTGCCTGGGTGGATCAGTCGTTAGGCATCTGCCTTTGGCTCAGGTCATGATCCCAGGGTCCTGGGATCCAGCCCCACATCAGGCTCCCTGCTCAGCGGGAAGCCTGCTTCTCCCTTTCCCACTCCCCCTGCTTGTGTTCCCTCTCTCACTGTGTATCTCTCAAATAAATAAATAAATAAAATGTTTAAAAAAGAAAAAGAATGGAGTTGGAAGACTCATACTATCTCATTTCAAGACTTATTATATAAGGCTACATATTGGCAAAATGATAGACACATAGACTGATGGAACCAAGCAGAGGCCAGAAATAGACCCACGCATGTCTGATCAATAGATTTTCCATAACGGCGAACAGAAATTAAAAGGATGGTTAATCAGATGTTCACAGGCCAAAAAACATGGCCCTTGACCTCACACTTTATAAAGATGAACTCACATGGATCATAGAACTAAATGTAAAACCATTTCATAAAACTTTTAGATAAAAAAGGAGGAGAAAAATCTTTGTGACCTTGGATTGGGCAGAGTTCTTAGATTTGAAACCAAAAGCACAATCCATGTAAGAAGAAAACTGAACTTCATCAAAAACAAAATTTCTGCTCTGTGAAAAATACTGACAACAGAACAAAAACACAAAACACACAGAGATAAAATATTTGCAAAACATGTAACTGACAAAGGACATATGTCCAGAACACATAAACTCTCAAAAATCAAGAACAAGAAAACAGTTCCCCAAAGAAAATAGATATACATACAGGATACATTCAGATATAAAAGATGCCCAACATAGTCATTAGGGAAATGCAAATTAAAATCAAAGTGAGATGCCACTATAAACCTACTGAAATGGTAAAAACAAAACAAAACCCTGACATGCATTGATGGTGGGAATGCAAACTGGTATATCCGTTTTAGAGCTGTTAGCTTTCCATACAGTTAAACATACTATACAATTCCACTCTTAAGTATTTACTAACACAAAGAAAACATGTGTTGACACACAGACCTCTTTGCAAATATTTATCCCTGTTTCCCTCATAATCACTAACAACTGGAAACTCGAATATCCTTGAATTCATAAATGGATAAACCAAACATGATACATCCATACACCAGAATACCACTCAGCAATAGAAGGAATGACTACTGTTCTACACATCAGGATTGATGAATCTCAGAAGCATAAAGTGAAAGAAGTCAGACTTGAAAGATTATATACTGTATGACTCCATTTTAGGACATTCCAGAAAAAGTAAACTATGCAGACAGAAAACAGGTAGATGGCTGCCAAAGGCAGGGAGAGGTGACAGGGAGAGTGGTTGACTACAAAAGTCCGAGGAATTTCAGGGCAGGGGGTCTTGGAAGTGTTAAACGTCTTGATTACAGTGGTGGTAATACAATAGAAAGCATTTACCAAAACACAGAATGATACATCAAAGAGTCGATTTTACTGTATACAAACTATTCCTTAATAATAATTTTACAAAGAATGTTAGCTTGTAGAATTTTCATAGATGCCTTTCATCTCACTGAGGAATTTTTATCACGAATGGACACTGAATTCTGTCAATCTTACTTTCTCTCAATCTACTAAAATGATCATAATTTGATCAAGAGAATCCAGACATAAAAGAGTACACACATTGAACCAAAGAACAGACTTAACTGTGAGGTATAGCAATCATACTTGTTGCCACTGGAGGTGGGAATGACGAGAAATGTACACAAGGAAACATTCTGGTTTAATAGAAATATTGTATACATTGATTTTGGTGATGATTACATAAGTGTATACATTTGTCAAAATTCATAAAGCTGTAAACTTGAGATTTATGCATGTTGCTGCATGCAAATTATACCTCAATAAACTATTAGAATACAAAAATGCTGGTCACAACCCACTGAAGTGATTTTGGACCTACTGGCAGGTTGATAAACACTAGTTCACAGCACCTGCAGGGTTGGGAAAATGAGCCCATGTGTCTTAACTTGAATGTCCTCCAAGCCTTACAGAATTCCTCTTCTAAGTACATTTCATAGAAATTTTTAGAGAAGAACTGAATAAAAATTTCATATATGACTGTTCTCCCTTTCACTCATTTAACATTACTGAACACCTACCATGTGTGAGGCACTGAGAAGACTGAATAGATTTGGCAGTCAACAAATCCCTACTCTCTTGGAGTTTATATTCTAGTGGAAGAGATTCTGGCACTTCCATCTCAGCCCTTCGGTTAACTTCAGATCAGATTCATCCTTCCTAAGCCTCTCCTCTGTGTAGTATTTGCTAAATGTCAAGGTTCTGAATGAAGTCCTTATGTCGCCATTCTCATGAGGCTTCTCTGCTGTGTGGTCACCCAACCACTGTGACATGTCAAGCCCTGGCTAAATACTGACTCTTCTATAAATAAATGCTTTGTCTTCTAGGAAAGGTCTGATTATTAGACTATTTCAGCACCCATCTGAGGTATTAAAACATATAGTTTTATGGAGCTTCTTTCCTGTGTGAATTCTCCGGGGAGGGCAAGTCCTTATCACCCTCATCATCAGCATGCACTCGCTGATGAATTATAAGACTTGAGCTCCAACTGAAGCCCTTCCCACACTCCTCACATTTATATGGTTTTTCTCCAGTGTGAACTCTCTGATGGGCTTGAAGGTATGAGCTCCAACTGAAGACCTTACCACACTCCTCACATTTGTACGGTTTCTCTCCGGTGTGGACCCTCTGGTGGGCTTGAAGATAGGATCTCTGTCTGAAGCGTTTACCACACACATCACATCGGTATGGCTTCTCTCCTGTGTGGACTCCACGATGAGCCAGAAAATTTGACGCCCGACAGAATCCTTTCCCACACTCCTCACATTGGTATGGTTTCTCCCCAGTATGGCACCTCTGGTGGGCTTGAAGCTGTGAACCCACACTGAAGCCCTTCCCACACTCTGCACACTGATACGGTTTCTCTCCCGTGTGGACTCTTTGATGCACCTGAAGGCTCGAGAACTGGCTGAAGGCCTTACCACACTTCTCGCATTTATAGGGTTTCTCTCCGGTGTGGATTCTACAATGAACATTAAGATCTGAACTCCGGCTGAAGCCCTTCCCACATGTACCACATTTGTATGGTTTTTCTCCAGTGTGGCCTCTTTGATGGGCCAGAAGATTTGAGGCCTGACTGAAGCCTTTCCCACATTCCTCACATTTATAGGGTTTCTCTCCTGTATGGACTCTGAAATGAATGTTAAAATCTGAGCTACGACTGAAGCCCTTTCCACAGGCATCACACTGATATGGTTTCTCACCAGTGTGGCCTCTCTGATGGTCCAGAAGATTTGAGGCCCGACAGAAGCCCTTCCCACATTCCTCACATTTGTAAGGTTTCTCTCCAGTGTGGCTTACCTGATGGGCCTGAAGGTGTGAACCTACACTGAAGCCTTTCCCACACTCTTCACATTTATAGGGCTTCTCTCCTGTATGGATTCTACAATGAATGTTAAGGTGCGAGCTGTAACTAAAGCCCTTGCCACATGCCTCACATTTGTATGGTTTCTCTCCAGTGTGGATTCGCTGATGAGCCTGTAGTCGCGAACGCCAACTGAAGCCCTTCCCACACTCTTCACATCTATAAGGTTTCTTTCCCATGTGGACTCTCTGGTGCACTTGAAGATACGAGCTCTGACTGAAGCTCAGCCCACACTCCTCACATTTATAAGGTTTCTCTAATGTGTGGACTATCAGAGGAGCTTGACAATGTGAGCTTTTCCCAACATTCCTCCCACATTCCTCGAATTTGTGTGGATTCTCTCCAGGGAGAACTCTCTGATGATGGTGAAGATATGACCTCTGTCTGAAACCCTTACATGACGTATCATACTTGTATGATTTCTCTCTGCCATGGACCCTCTGATGGGCTTGAAGGCTTGACAGTCGACGGAAGGTGTTTTCACATTTTTCACATTTATAGGGCTTCTCTCCTACATGAGCTGTCTGGTTAGTTTGAAGATGACAGCGCTGAATGAAACCTTTCTCACGCTCCTCCCCCTGGTAGGGTTTTCCTCCCGTGTGGTCTCTGTGGTGAACCTGAAGATGTGAACTCTGAGTAAAGCCTTTACCAAACTCTTCATCTTTATAGAGTGCATCACCTCGTTTTTCCAACTGGGAGCCAGTTCCTTGAATATTGACCATGGAATCTTGGCACTGGGTTAACTCCTTTGTAACCTGTTGCCAGATTTGCGAGCAGAACAGCTCTTCATGTGGGAGGTACTTTAATCCAATTTCCTGAAGAGTCTCCAGGTCATTTAGATTCTTGTCTCCTGTAAGAATAAAGAGAATTTAGAGATGAGGCATATAAACACTTTGTTCGGAGATGTCAAGGCTATAAACTTAGGTCCGTTTAGAATCATACTAAGTTTTAGGGGCGCCTGGGTGGCTCAGTCATTACACGTCTGCCTTCTGCTCAGGTCATGATCCCAGGGTCCTGGGATTGAGCCCTGCATCGGGCTCCCTGCTCTGCAGGAAGCCTGCTTCTCTCTCTCCCACTCCCCCTGCTTGTGTTCCCTCTCTCGCTGTGTCTCTGTCAATTAATAAAATAAAATAAAATAAAATAAAATAAAATAAAATAAAATAAAATAAAAAAGAATCATACTAAGTTTTACACGTGAGAAACAGGTTAGAAATTTGGTGGCTGTAGATCAAGAAAAATAGTTCCTAGGGAGGCTTTACAAAGATGAAGCTGCACCTTACTAAAAGCCTTGTTTTTGCTATAGCATATGTCTGATAAATAGTTTCCACATAATTCTGCCTATTGCACACATCTGACCAAAGGCTCAACATGTCTAGTAAGACCCTTATAGACAGATTATCAAAAGATGTCCTCAGGCAATGTTGAAAACCTTTGTTTGAAATGATTTCACTGGAAGTTTATTCCATGTTATAAGCCCTGAAGCACTGGGTTGGCTGGAAAGACATGTTTGGGAGAACCTATCAAGTAAGTGCCTAAAGTTCAGGGTATAAGCAGAGAGTGGTCTTTCGCCTCCTGCTGGGAAATATTCTTCAGGACGGCAATGGGGGAAGAGGTTTACAGTACCATACATCATATCAAAAACTCATTGCAATAAAGTTGCTATATCCTCCAGGGGGAAAAAAAAAGAGTGACAAATCAGAAGCTAATCTTTTATACCAAAGCAACAACTTGTGAGGAGGAAATGAACAGGGCATGGTACAGATTCTCAAAGTCAATACTGGTCAGGAAGAGTTACGTTCTCCTTGGAACTCTGTTCCACAGCTTGCTACCTACTTCTGAAATGAATGTTAAAATCTGAGCTACGACTCCACTCGAAGTGATTCTTCTGTATGCACTTGGTTGCAAGTGCAAAGTCAAACTTTCATTAAATGTGGGGGATTGTTTTTTTTTTTAAGAGAGAGAATGCTCGAGAGAGCCAGTGGGGGGGGTAGGGCAGAGCAAGAGGGAAAATCTTGAGTAGGCTCCAAGCTCAGCGAGGAGTCTGATGTTGGGCTCTATCTCACAACCCTAAGATCATGACCTGAGCCGAAATCAGGAGTTGGATGCTTAACCGACTGAGCCACCCAGGCACCTCTAGATGTGGTTTAACGGATACATATCTACTTGTATCCAAAAAAGCACCCGATAAATTAGGATTAGATTAGATAATCATGGATAGGGGTTGCTGTTCTGGACTATGCCTTCATCACATGTTTCTGTTTATCACCCATTTAGTATGTCCACAACTAATGAAAAAAAGTCCATGTAAACCATTATTATCTCATTCATTCATCCAACAAGTATTTATAGCACATCTGTCCTCTGCCAAGTCTGTTTATACACTGAAGATATAGCAATAAAGAAAACAGAATTTCTTCCCTCCTGATAATTATATTCTAGCAGGAATACAGTGAGATAAACAAAAATATGTTAATATGGTGAGTGGTGATGAATGCCTAGACACCAAATCGGACAGGTGAAAAGGGAAAGGAGAATGGGGAAACAAGAAGGGGTCATGAACAGGGTGGTCATGGGAGGTCTTTCTTATGATATTATGATTTGAGAAGAGACCTACGTGAAGGAAGGGAAGGGCCAAGAGGATGACAGAGAGAAAGGGCACTCCTGACAGAAGGAAGAACAAATAGAGAGAGGGTGATGAGGCAGGGCCATGGGGGGCAGAGCAGAGCGGCAAAACTGGACGGGACAGATTGACATGGGGGCAAGTGATAGGTCACATGTGCGGAAGGATGGGGGAAGAGCAAGGAGCAGGCAGCTGGGGCACCAAAAGCCACTTTAAGTACTTGGCTTATACTCTCAATCAGATAAGAAGCTACCAGAGATTCAAGCAGAGGACAGGAGTTGACAGACATACAGAAGAATCACTTCGAGTGGAGAACGACTGTAAAAGAGCAAAGGAGGGGAGGGAGAGCGTGAGAAACTGCTGCAGAATTCAGAGGCGAGGCACTGCTGTGGGGGCGGACAGGAAGCATGGCCGACTCAGCCGCAAGGCTTTCACCTGAGGCACAGTGGCCCTGGGTTGCTGTCTTTATCATCCGAAGCTTTTCTTCTCTCTCAAACTGGAGTATTAGATCTGGGGTGAAGGGTTGATGCCCTGTCAAAAGGCAAGGACAAACATTTAGAATTACTAAAACTTACTAAAATTACTAAACTACTAAATATGTGGTTCTCGCCATATCATCTGTAGGACATCAAAATTAGTGATTTCCAAACTGTTAATTATGACCCATCAGAAGACTACGTTTGATGCAAAAATCCAGGATATGTAGGCATTCAGTGTAAATTACTGGGAAAAAAGGTCTGTTTTCTTCAGACTCTTTCCACCATTTCTCACACGATTTTCAGCAACAGGCTGTAGTTTTTGCTGCAATGTGCAGTTATTGCCAAAGGCTCTGATTACTGTATTTTATTTTTTTAAGATTTTTTATTTATTTATTTGACAGAGAGAGAGCGAGAGCAGGAACACAAATAGGGTAGTGGGAGAGGGAGAAGCAGGCTTCCTGCGGAGCAGGGAGCCTGATGCGGGGCTCAATCCCAGGACCCTGGGATCATTACCTGAGCCGAAGGCAGATGCTTAATGACTGAGCCACCCAGGCGCCCCGGCTCTGATTATTTTCTATCCTATTTTATTTCATTAAAAATGCTGGTACCGGGGCGCCTGGGTGGCTCAATCAGCTAAACATCTGCCTTCGGCTCAGGTCATGATCCCAGAGTCCTGGGATCGAGTCCCATATTGGACTTTTTGCTCAGCGGGGAGCCTGCTTCTCCCTCTGCCTGCTGTTTCCCCTGCTTGTGTTCTCTCTCTCTCTCTGACAAATAAATATATTTTTAAAAAATTTTAAAAAAATAAATAAAATATGCTGGTACCAGGGACGCCTGGGTAGCTCAATCAATTAAGCATCCTACTCTTGACTTTGGGTTGGGTCATGATCTCAGGGTCGTGAGACTGAGGCCTGCATCAGGCAGCATGGAGCCTGCTTGGGATTCTCTCATTCCCTCTCTCTCTGCCTCTTTCCTCATTTGCACATGCACACGTGCACTCTCTCTCTCTCTCAAAAAAAACAAACAAACGCTGGTACAACGCCCTAAATGTGTGTCATGACCCACTAATCAGAGATGACCACAACTTGAGAAAGGCCAAAAATGTATACATAGCAGTCATCGAGTCAATTTACGGCTCATTTACAAAACATATTTTGACCAGAGGCAAAAGACCAGAAAAATGCCATCCAGTACAAGAGCTCCAAAGCTCCACACATCCAAGGATACAATAAACACTGCAGGGGGCTGAAGTCCACAGGGCGCCTGTGCTCACCTACAGAGAGCAGGTTCCTGAAGTTCTCCAGCATCACGTCTCCGTACAGCTTCCTCTGGGCAGGGTCCAGCAGCCCCAGCTCCTCCTCCGTGAAGACCACCGCCACGTCCTTGAACGTCACAGCCTCCTACAACACCAAGCACACACAACCTCAATCTTGAGCCCAGTGGCTGCTGGGAGAAAGAGCACTGAGAAAACTGGAAGGGATGTGTACAAAGTAGCTTCAGATTCTAAGAGACCAAAGTCAATTTTTAAGATTTTTTATTTATTTGAGAGAAAAAGAATGAGAGAGAGAGAGAGAGAGCATGAGAGGGGGGAGGGTCAAAGGGAGAAGCAGACTCCCTGCCGAGCAGGGAGCCCAATGCGGGACTCGATCCCGGGACTCCAGGATCATGACCTGAGCCGAAGGCCGTCGCTCAACCAACTGAGCCACCCAGGCGCCCAAGAACAACTTTTAAATAAATATTAGCCTCCTGTCTTAATTATTTTCTTAGAATAAGTTCTAAGAAGGAAAAATTGTAATATCGAGGATATGCCACTTCAAAATTACTATGTAGGATGGCAGGTTTCCTTTTCAACTTTTTCTGTATTTCACCCCTCCCCTGAGAGAATATAAGTAGCCCTGATTCTCCACACCACACACAACACTGAATATAACCAATGTTTTTAAGTCCTATGTAATCTGATCAGTAAAAAACAACTTACTTTTCATTTTATACTTATTTGGTAATTAAACTATCACATTTTCATATATTTACTGGTTATCTTTATTTCTTCTTTAGTACCTTGCCAGTCAATGTTCTTTGCTCATATTCCAATTGGGTTTTATTTTATCACTCTGTAAAATTTCTATTAGAGACTTCAAGCTTTCTTTTCTTTTTCTTTTTTTTTTAAAACATACATAAGTATCATCACCCACATTTTGCTATTGTTCTTGTATAGCTTTGTGTACGGCATGGTTTCTCAACCCTGACACCACTCACATTTTGGGCCAGATAACTGTTGGGGGGGGAGGCTGTCCCCTGCAATGTAGGATGTTTAGCAGCAGCCCTGGCTTCTATGCACCAGATGCTGAAGCCTCCCTCAAGTTTTGACACCAGAAATGTTTCCAGACATTGCTTGGGGGCAAAAATTACCCGTGATTAAGAATCGCTGGTGTAGGGCGCCTGGGTGGCTCAGTCGGTTAAGCGACTGCCTTCGGCTCAGGTCATGATCCTGGAGTCCCGGGATCGAGTCCCGCATCAGGCTCCCTGCTCAGCGAGGAGCCTGCTTCTCCCTCTGACCCTCCCCCCTCTCATGTGCTCTCTCTCCCTCATTCTCTCTCTCAAATAAATAAATAAAATCTTCAAAAAAAAAAAAAAAAAAGGATCGCTGGTGTACAGTACAATCTCAACTTTTTCATATGGAAACTGTGTTTTCGTTGCGGGAGCCCTGCACATCCAGGTGCCCTGAATGAGCAACAGAGATCCTAAAGAAGGAGCCACCAAAGAGTGACCAAGAAGAGGCAGTATTATATGTGGTGTCTTCTGTGAACGACAGCAACTAAGCACACACAGAAAGGGCTAAGGCCCCGAGAAGAATTATTTTCCCTTGCCTCCCTCTTTATCCAAGTAAAACTCCTAGGAGTCTTTTTGGATCAGTTGGACCTTTGGTTTCCTGTGTGAACCTAAAGAGTTTTCTAAAATTCTACAATCCTGTTTCTTTGGAATTAACATGCAGAGGCGACCAAGTACTGCCTCTTAAGGTTGGTCGGAAACTAAATGCAGTAAGAAAAGCATCAGTAGGTCTTCCTTTACTACTAGACTTTTAAATTTAAGAACACTATTACTTTGATAAAAATAAATCAATATGTAAACAAAAAATATAAAATCAGGGTGCCTGGGTGGCTTCGTTGGTTAAGCATCTGCCTTCAGCTTAAGTCATGATCTCAGGGTCCTGGGATGGAGCCCCGCATCAGGCTCCCTGCTCGGTGGGGAGTCTACTTCTCCCTCTCCCTCTGCCCCTCATGCTGGCTCTCTCGCTCTCTCCCTATTGTTCTCTCTCTCAAATATTTAAAATATACACATATAAATCAGTAAATAACACATGCACATGATAGGACTCAGACACAGGTTAGAAAGAATCTAGCTTTGGGGGTGCCCGGGTGGCGCAGTTGGTTAAGCATCCGACTCTTCATTTCAGCTCGTGGTGATCTCACAGTCATGAGATCTAGCCCCTTGTCGGGCTCCCTGCTCAGCGTAGAGTCTGCTTGAGATTCTCTTTTCCTCTCCCTCTGCCCCTCCAGCTCATTTTCTCTCTAAAATAAATAAATAAATCTTTTTTTTTTTTTTTAAGATTTTATTTATTTATTCATGAGAGACAGAGAGAGAGAGAGAGAGAGAGAGGCAGAGGGAGAAGCAGGCTCCCAAGGAGCAGGGAGCCCAATGCGGGACTCGATCCCAGGACCCTGGGATCTTGACCTGAGCCGAAGGCAGACACTTAACCATGTGAGCCACCCAGGCGCCCTAAATAAATCTTAAAAAAAAAAAAGGAATCTAGTTTTCTTATGGGAAAATATGGAAGAATACTTTCTGTGTGTGATGCATCAGTTATAGCCGGCTGCACTAGGCCACATCAGAGTGTTCTATGTACAAAATCCCCAAGGTACTGCCTATCAAGTATACTTTTTCAATTTAGATTCCTGAAACATTAAGAACAAAGAAGAGCAAACTCCTCCAAATTCCTTTTTGAGGAAAGTGGTTATGTTAGGAAAACTGTTAGTGCAATATTCTTTTTTTTTTAAGTATATCAAAATCAGAATTTATTATAATTTCACTTTCCTGGTCTTACTTTTTTTTTTAAGCTTTTATTTAAATTCCAGTTAGTTAACATACAGTGTAATATTAGTTTCAGGGGTACGGTTTAGTGGTTCAACACTTCCATATAATACCCGGTGCTCATCACAACAGTGTTCTTTAACATAATAAAAATTCTAGGGACGCCTGGGTGGCTCAGTTGGTTAAGCGTCTGCCTTCGGCTCAGGTCATGATTCCAGGGTCCTGGGATCGAGCCCATGCTGGGCTCCCTGCTCAGCAGGGAGCCTGCTTCTCCTTCTCTCTGTCCCTCTCCCTGCTCGTTCTCTCTCAAATAAATAAAATCTTAAAAAAAAAATTCTAGGGCGCCTGGGTGGCTCAGTTGTTAAGCGTCTGCCTTCGGCTCAGGTCATGATCCCAGAGTCCTGGGATCGAGTCCCACATCGGGCTCCCTGCTCGGCGGGAAGCCTGCTTCTCCCTCTCCCACTCTCCCTGCTTGTGTTCCCTCTCTCGCTGTTTCTCTGTTAAAAAATAAATAAAATCTTTAAAAAAAAAAAATTCTAAACTACCTAAATGTCCATGAATGGGGCAAAAGTTGTGAGACAAACACAGAGTACATCAATTTAAGGAAATATGATGCAGCCATTAAAAATGTAGGGAATATAATATCAATTAATTAGAAAAGGCATAATTTGAGGGGTGCCTGGGTGGCTCAGTCGTTAAGCGTCTGCCTTCAGCTCAGGTCATGATCCCAGGGTCCTGGGATCGAGCCCTGCATCGGGTTCCCTGCTCTGCGGGAAGCCTGCTTCTCCCTCTCCCACTCCCCCTGCTTGTGGGTCCCCTCTCTCGCTGTGTCTTTCTATCAAATAAATAAATAAAATCTTAAAAAAAAAAGGCATAATTTGAAAATTTTAACTATGTAACTATTACAAATATACAGTTATGAATGCGTATGAGGAAAAAAACATGGGGAAATGAAAACAGTTTTTATAAGGAAAATAGTAGTAAAGTGGGGGGGTTCACTGCTATTGACTTTTCTATTTTATTTGTGAAATTATAAAAGGGTAAATTAAAACAACAAAAATTAAACTACACTAAAATAAAAAGCAGTGATCCTCTGGCACAGAAGAGGTTTTGAAATGCCTGCTATTCTGTTTGTTTCAAGAAAGCATTTAATCACTGAGAAATGAGACAATGGTTTAAAATCTAGAAAGGAAGCCCAACTCACCTTGAACTTAGTCATTTTGTCCTCGTCCTTCTAAGAAAGGGCTGAGTCCTGAGAAGGCACTAAAGGGGAAGGAGAAAAAAAAGCCATCAGAGTCTGGCCAAGACTGTCCTTAACCCATATGGCTAACATCACTACCCATATTTCACGCTTTACATCAAATAGAAATGGTGTCCTTTCCTCAGGGGGCTTGATGAGCAGAGTGTGAGCTGGATTCCTGAGACCACTGACTCCTTCAGCCGAGAGCCCCTGCACAATGAACAACCTGCTCAACTACACACGGTGCCCCTAACACAAGTTCTCCTTATAGCTTTTAGGGTATGAATCTGGTTCTAGGGAGCGTGGACATCGAGAGTAAAGCACCCAGGTTGAGAGAGTAATCGCTGGGGCCAAATGTTTTAGGTCTATGGTACTGATACTTATCAGCTGTGAAATCTCTGACAAATTATTAATGTCTCTGTGCCTCAATTCTTTAATCTGTAAAAATGGAGGGATTAACAGTGCCTATTTCATAGGATTGTTTTAAGAATTAAATCAGCAGGTGCAAGCACATGGAACACTTTCAGGGTATCTTATTTCTTAGTAGCTGTAGAAGAGCAGGTAATACTCACTAATGTAAAACCTGTCCTCATAAATGGTTTCTATCAACGGAGCCTTTAGAGGATGTTGCTCTGTCATATGAAAATCCCCTTTAACCTCTGAAATATATTATTCTCTCATGGTCTGTCATACTTAATGGGATGTCTTTGCAATAAGGTGTGAGATTACATGGATGACTTGTTTTCCTGTGTAAAATGACATAACATAAAATAACATAAAATTTACCCTTTTAGGGGCACCTGGGTGGCTCAGTCGTTAAGCGTCTGCCTTCAGCTCGGGTTGTGATCCCAGGGTCCTGGGATCGAGCCCCCACATTGGGCCTGATTGGCAGGAAGCCTGCTTCTCCCTCTCCCACTCCCCCGATTGTGTTCCTGCTCTCATTATCTCTCTGTCAAATAAATAAAATCTTTAAAAAAAAATTTTACCCTTTTAACCATTTTTAAGCATACAGTTTAAGTGCATTCCTACTGCTGTGCAATCATCACCACCACCCATCTCCAGAACTTTTTCACCATCCTCAACTAAAACTCTTGTACCCATAAAACAACAGCTCCCCACCAGCCCGCCCCTCGGCCCCTAGTAACCACTACTCTACTTTCTCTCTGTGAATTTGACTATATGGGAAACTGTGGGCTTTTTTATTTTGTTTTTTTTTTTTTTTTTTTACAGATGACTGTTTTTTTAAAGATATGAGACCTTGCCAAATTTACTCTGGTTAACAGCAGGGCCTTGAAAAGACTCCATCATGAAGATGAAGAAAAATTAATAAAAACCTGTGACTGCAAGATTTATTTACCCATAAGCTAGGTAGCCCTTGTCATTATGTCATTCAAACTAACGAGGTACAATAATCGTAGCAAATTATTAAAAACAACAAAAACAGCATGGGTGGCGTTAACTGAGCACCAAGCACATGTTGGGGACCTTATGAAGCACCTGGCACACAGTTTCGTGAAGGTACCGCCTACGTACCTGTGACGAAGCTCTGTCACACTAGTGTGACTTCGGTCCAATCGCCTACACCTCTGTGCCCGTCCTCAGCTATAACAAGGAGATAAAAATGGAATTTCAATCAGAGGATTATTGTGCAGGAATAAATGAGTTAATCCATGCAATTCCCCTGGCACTGTACCTGGCATTTTAGGAAGTTCTCAATCAGTGATGATGAGGACTGTGGCTTCTATTTAACAGACGAGGAAGCTGAGGCTTGATGAGGTCAAGACACACGGGCGGAACTGGACTCCAGCTCACACCAGAACTGGTATTCTAGATCTTGCCTCTCTGCTACTTCTGAAGACAAAAATACGCACATGGGACTCCAAGGTCTCACAGGAAGAGAAACGAGAGCTGAGAGCTAGGGATGACAGACACGGAAACAGGGAGAGGACTCTGAAGCCAAAGGATGTGCTTGAGGGAGAAGAGAACAGCGCAGTGAAGGGTGTAGGCTCTAGAATCAGACCACCAGTATGTGAATACTGCATCCCCAACTTGCTATCACTTTGTGTCTCAAAGCCCAAGCTAAAATTGGAGATAATAATAATGTCAACAATAATATTACCAACCTCAGGGGAAGGGTAGTGGGTCTAAGTGACTATACGTCAGACATTCGGAACAGCGTCTTGCGGCTTAAACATTCAATACAAGTTTCTTGTATGGCTGCTTTACATGGAACAGCCAAGGAACCCCTCCCTCGGGGCAGCTGCATGCAGAGCGTGGGTTAGATTCCCGAGACCAAGCCCCTTCCAGCTGAGCGCCCCTGGGCAGTGAACAACCCGCCCAACCACACTGGTGGCCTGAATACAAGTTTTCCTTATCGCTCTCAGTAGGATTCTGATTCTGAGGAGGGTGGAAACTGAACATACAATACTCAGGTTAAGAGATGGTTAACTGTTGGTTAATGTATTACTTATTAGTTAATTACTATTAGTTATTCCTCCATCTTCAGATACAAGAACCCTAGTATGGAAAAGGGCAATGGAAAACTTCCCAATCTTGGAAGAAATACGCTTTTGGGATCTGTGATTCACTTTGTTCTGACTCTGTTTGTCCAACAACTTCTGCTCAGTAAGAGTGTTCTGCAGGGAGAACTTTCCGTCACCTCTGGGGGAAAGGGGATAATTGGTAAACCGATCTTGTAATTAATACCTACTCAGCTTTATATCTCAAGCACCTGAAACAGTGCTTGTAACAGAAACTGCTCAGGAGACACTCAGCAGTCAGTGTCAATGTCTTGATGAATGAACATACCATCAGGGAGACAGGCAGAGGCATACGGAAAGAGCAGACTAGTTGGTCTAAGATTTCCTTGAGTTGTAAAAAAAAATTTTCTTTTGAGAGGGAGGAAGAGAGAGGGAGAGAATCTTAAGCAGGCTCCACACTCAGCATGGAGCTTGACGTGGGATTCACCTCACAACCCTGAGATCATGACCTGAGCAGAAATTAAGAGTTGGACAGTTAACCGACTGAGCCACCAGGCACCCCTGAATTGTAAAATTTTGAGGCTGATCCCAACTGGAAGGATTTGGAGAGCAGGGGTTTTATTTCCAAGTTTTTTCTCCAAGTCTTTCACAATATCTGCAAGATCAAGGTCATCTTTGGGAGGAAAAGAGCCTCTGGATTTTTTTTTCTAAGATTTTATTTATTTATTTTAGAGAGAGATAGAGAGCACAAGTGGGAGGAGGTACAGAGGGAGAGGGAGAGAGAGAATCCCAAGCAGACTACACGCCAAGCCCAATGCAGGGCTCAATCCCAGGACCCCAAGATCATGACCTGAGCCATAATCAAGAACTGGACACTTAACCGACTGAGCCACCCAGGTGCCCCCTTTTCTTTTTTAAAGATTTTACTTGGAGAGAGCATGAGCGGGTGGAGGGGCAGAGGGAGGAGAAGAGAGAGAAGAGCCTCTGGATTTTTAAAACTACCATTTTAGGAAGGTGATTTCTGCTTTTCAAAGTCAGTGCCTGCATGGACTCCTGTTACAAAATCCACACAATGTATCCATCAAAATAATCAGAATAACAACTAGCTCACTGCCTACATAATTAGCATTAGACAGGCTAATTTATAAATTCTTCATTAAATAAATGAGTTTATTAATTCATTGAACACTTATGGAAAACTCACTAAGAGAGATACAATTGGGGCGCCTGGGTGGCTCAGTAGGTTAAGTGTCTGCCTTCGGCTCAGGTCATGATCCCAGGGTCCTGGGATCAAGCCCTGCATCAGGCTCCCTGCTCACTGAATTGTCTGTTCTTGTTTTGCAGAATTCTTTTTTTCTCTCTTTTGTCCAGCTTGATTACTTTCCATTACTGTGTCTTCTAGGTCATTAATTCATTTCCCTGCTTCTTTGAGCCTGCTGTTCATTCCATTGAGTGTGTTTCTCATTTTGTGAAACACACTCCCTCTCTGCCCCTCACCCTGTTCATGCTCTCTCATGCTCTCTCTCTCAAATAAATAAATAAAATTTAAAAAAGAGAGCTACAATTACCCAGTCCCAACTTGCTCACAGTCTGGTGATTACACATTGCTACCTGGCAGAGTAGGGTACAGGGTCGTCCTCTGGGTCCCCCAAGGCCCACAGAGCAGGTTCTACATAAACATGGCTTTTGCTGAACTGTGGGGGATGACTGAGTTCTACTAGCCCAAGAGAAGCAGAATCACAGGAAAACCTCAAGAGAATAAATGCCATGATGGGAGTGAATACAAATAAGAGGCAGCAACAGATAAGCAGGTGGGCAGGATTCAACCTATGGTGACGTGAGTCCCAGTTTTATCTGCAAGTCAACAGGAAAGCAGCAAAGGCCATGAGGAAGGGAGGGCAAGAAGATCCCTTTTGTCTTGGAAACAGATTACTCTCTCAGCAGAGAGATTTGAGGGGGAAGTGGCTGGGGTCAGAGAGGACTGTTAGGAGGGTGACATCAAGAATCACTTCCTTCTTGGAGACAGGGGAAGATAGTGGCAAGAGTAGGAGGACCCTAAGCTCGCCTCCTCCCACAAATACAACTGGATAACTATGAAATCATCCTAAATACCCCAGAAATCAACCTGAACACAACCCGTCAAACAGCGCAAACTCCACAAGTAAAGGTAGGGAAGAGACACCCCCCCCCCCGATGAGGTCAGGAAGTGTGGAGATTCGGTTTCGGAGAGAAACAGAGCGTGGCCTCAGTGGGGAAGAGGGAGCCATGGCTGTGGAGAAGTGTGAGAGACAGATTAACACACAGGGAGCACAGGGGGAAAACGAATCCCCGAAGCCATGGGCTCGGAAAGAGCCATTGCCATAGCCATTGCCCTCCCCCACCCCTCAGCATACACAGAGCCACCTGTAGGAACCAGTGAGGCACTGACACCTGCTGACACCAAGCAGAGCACACACAGCACACACAGGAGACACTCCCTGAAGCACCACGCGCTGGGGAACAGAGGACACTACACGGCAGGACACCACAGGACCTCTTCACAAGGCCATTACCGTCAGAAAAGGAGATGTTGCTGACTTTCCAAACACAGAGAAGCAGGCACAGACTTAGACAAAATGAGAAGACGGACGAATTTGTCCCAAATGAGAGAACAGGACAAGGCCACGGCCAGAGATCTCAGTGAAATACATCTAACTAACATGCCTGGTTGGGAATTTAAAGTAATGGCCACAAAGATACTCACTGGACCTGAGAAAAGAGTGGAGGACATCAGTAAGGCCATTAACACAGAAATAAAATAACAACAGAGATAAAGGGCTCAATAAACAAAATGAGAAACACACTCAATGGAATGAACAGCAGGCTCGAAGCAGGGAAATGAATTAATGACCTAGAAGACACAGTAATGGAAAGTAATCAAGCTGGACAAAAGAGAGAAAAAAAGAATTCTGCAAAACAAGAACAGACAGGGAATTCAGTGACTCCATCAAACATAGTAACAATCATAGTATAGGGATCCCAGAAGAAGAAGAGAGAAAAGGGGGCAGAAAAGTTATCTTGAGAAATAGTAGCTGAAAACTTCCCTAATCTGGGAAGGAAACAGATATCTAGATCTAGGAAGCACAGAGAACCCCCAACAAAATCAACAAAAGCAGATCCACACCAAGACATATTGTAATTAAAATGGCAAAAATGTAGTGAAAAAGAAAAAAATTTAAAAAGCAGCAAGACAAAAGAAGACACTTTCTGTGAGCACTTGGTAGGAATCAGCAAAGACCTGCAGAATGACTGCTGTAATGAACAGCTGACAGATACAGATCAGAGCTTTATTGTTTAACTCCTGAATCATTTGCTCAACATGTAATTATTGGGAGCCTACTCTATATGCCAGCCAAGGATCCAAGACACGAAAGACACGGCAGTGAATGAAGCAGCTAGGACCATGATCTCATGCGGCTGATACTATAACGGGGACAAGGACAATAGCAAACAGATAATACAGTGAGAGGTACTTTCAAGAACAAGAAGGCAGGGTCAGGGCAGCTGGGTGGCTCAGTCGGTTAAGCATCCGACTCCTGATTTCAGCTCATGATCTCAGGGTCATGAGATCAAGCCCCATGTTGGGCTCTGCACTGGGCGTAGAGCCTGCCTGGGTTTCTCTCTCTCCCTTTCCCTCTGCCCCTCCGCTCCTGAGCTCGCTCTCTCTCTAAAAAAAAAAGAAAGAAAGAAAGGAAGAACAATAAGGCAGGGTAAAGAGATAAGAAGAAATGGAAGGAGTGGCTGTTGCAGAATAAGTTTTTGTCATGGAGGCTTCTCCCACATTTGACCAGAGACCTGAACCAAGGGAGAGCACGTCATGCAGATATCTGGTATTGGAAGGATGTGGAATTCAGCCAGAGAGAAACAGAAAGTATTTTTTGTTAAAAAGCCACAAGTCTGTTCTACCAGTGCTTCTCAAATTTTAATGTTCCATGAATCAACTGGGGACCCTGGAAAGGTACAGACACCTGTGTCTCACCCCCAGAAATTCTAAATCAGAACATCAAGGATGGAGACTAAGAATCTACATTTTTAACAATATCCCAGATGATGCTGATGCTGTTGGTTTCTGGGTCACTATGTGAGTAGCATCAGTCAAAACAACTCTCCAGGTATTCTCAGATGGACTAAAGACTTGAGGTTTTCACCTTCAACTCTTCTACCCACAACAGAACAAAGAAGTTAGAGAAAGTAAATACATTGCAATCTTCTCTTTATCTCTGGTTCTAAAAATGGTATTAGAATCCATTTGTTAGGATCAGCAAGAATACCAAGAGCAACTCTAAGCACCTAATTTTACCCACAAGAAACCCAGGCCATTCAGAAAATACTTCCATTAATAGTTCAGCAGCTGACAATTGTAACAACTGACTTAGTACCTACCATGGCACCATTTCCATGAATGTTGTACATGTGCTATCTTACTTGATCTTCACAAGTCTAGAGACTGAGACAACAATCATCCCCATTTTACAGGTAAAGAAAATGGAGCACAGAGAAGTAGCTCGGTTCATGATCAACCAGTGGCCAATAGAAAAGTCAAGATTTTCACCCAGAGCCTTATCTACTAGGACCGTAGTTCTCAACTTGGACAGCACATTAGACTCACAAGGGAACTTTAAAAAAAGGGGGGGGGCGGGGCTCAGACCTCAACCACAACTAATGAAATCAGGTCTGTGGAGGTGGGTGGCTGACATGTGCATTTCTACACCCCTCCCGCTGCCCCTGGCCACAATCTCTTTGTCCAGTCAGGACACTACACCAGGCACTAATGAACCTAGGCAATATGGCGCCCAGGCCCAAGACCTTGTCCTATACTCAGTGGTTGTCAACTCTTGTGCTCATCATTATTGTAAGGCCTGAAATTCCACGTGCTGCCTGAACATGGTTGAGCCACACAGGCCCAAAGGCCTAGCCATGAGTTCCTCTGCTCTCTCCAGATACGGCCTTGACCCTGGGGTTGAAAGGCTCCCCACCCAGCTACTTCCTCTGCATATGAACCAGGGTTTTCGATTCAATTACTGGCTCTTTGACATCTGTTATTCCAACCTCTCCATGAGTCTGCTCAATCACAAAGCCAGTCTGTCAACCAAAGCCAGCTTCCTGAGAGCACTCAAGAGTCATAATTCCCCTGACCACTGACCCCAACCTGCCTCTTTTCACCAGGACCCAATACAGGTGTCTCCACCTAGTTACTTCCTGCCACTCTAGTCATAAAGGCATACCCCAGTTCCTCTCTCTGCTTCCCAACCCTGCATGTGATAGGCTTCATGTGGTCCTGTATAGCAGGCTATGCCTCTCGATTCTGGGGGAACCATTAAGTGTTAAAAACCTTCTTTCTCAATGGCGTGAACCTCTCCATGTTGCCACTTGATCACCTTTGTAACTTAAGACCCGACAAAATTCACCCTACCAACTGGACCAGCTGCACCCCACTCAGTCCTCAACCTAACAGGCTTTACCTCCCTGCCAGCCTGTGAAATTATTCAGACAAGCTAATCACATCTTCTTTCGGGAGACAAGGGTCACTGTACTTTCTTGTCCCTATAAAACCCACCTACCATAGTCCCTGCTGGTTTAGTCTATTCCTGGGTGCAACCCCCACACGGCCCTGCATGGCATGTAGTGTCCTCCTCCCACGGGCTGTGGGTAAGCTGCTGCCAATCACACCCTGTCCAGTGACAGGTGTCCTGCATTCAGCCACCTCACACTACTAAGAACAAGGATTCTCCTTCCTACACAGGGTGAGTAGGAGGTGATCAGAACAGCCTCAGAATCACCCAGAAAGCTAATAAAGAACACAAAAGGCCAGGCTCATTGATATAGTAAAACTCCTAGGTCTTTATAGTCTCTCCATTTTTTACCAAGTTCCCTAAAGTGATTTTGGTATGACCCAAATTTGAGAACCACCGTGTTATTCTATTCTGCCTCTCAAGGAGTTATCTGAACTGCTGAAGGACACCCAGAAAGTCAAGGGCAGGGTTAGACCTGGCACTCAGGCCTCCTAATTCCCAACTTCCTGCTTCTCTCCATTGTAAGATGCCTCTGGAGGCCTCAGGCGCAAGAGTGACTTGTGAATGTCCCTGGAGGCAAATCCAGGGAGTGAACACAGAGCTTCCATTAAGACCAGTGCCATCCAACAGAAATATAATGCAAGTTCCATAGTGTAATTGAAGCGTTTCTAGTAGCCACATTAAAAAATGTAAGAATGTAAGAAGCAGCAAGTGAGCTCAATCTTAACACTATATTTTATTTAACCCAATATATCCAAAATATTACCATTCAACCTGCAATCAACATAAGAATTACTGAGACATTTTACATTCCTTTTTTTCATACTAGTCTTTGAAATCCATTGTGTGTCTTACACTTACAGCACATCCCAATTAGCACTGGCCATATTTCAAGTGCTCAGTTATCTATCACACGTACCTGACGGCTACCATATTGGATAGTGACGACTTGAACCTTTTTAAAGCAACAGAGACCAAATAACCATCCCCCAGGGACTCTCTGGGTTCAAAAGACAGCAAATTAGTGTTAGTTATAAGTTTAACCAATGGCTTTTACAGAAACTCTTCATTTTTGTTCAACTGAATGACAGAACTGAAGTAGTGAAAACGGCAGGCAGGTGAAAAAAAGAATACCTTAAAATCCCCTTTTGCCCTTTCAATAACTTGCTGCATTTTTCATGTTGCATAGCCACCTATAGTAGGAAAAAGACAACTTTAATCTGTAATATGTTGAGGGTTTACAACGTGCCGGGTGCTATTTCAAGCATTTTACATAGCATATCTCTTTTAATATTCACAAAAACTTTAGGAGGTGCATACCGAGAACCCTATTTGGACAGGTAAGAAAACAGAGGCACAGAGCAGTTAAATACTTTGCCCAAGGTTATCCAGTCAGAGAGTGCTAGAGCTAGGTTTTAAACCTAGCTGCTCAAGTTTGATCCTGTCCTGCCCTCTGCTGACTGTGCAACAGGTCATTTATTCAATAGTCTCTGCCTGTCTCTTCATTTTTAAAAGGCGAATAATAATAATAGCATTGTTATGAAAAATAAGTGAATTAGTACATGCAAAGCATTGGAACTTCTCCAAGTTGTTAGAAGTGCCCAACAAGTTAGCTATTCTAATCATACCCATTATGATCTCTGCGCAATAAGCAAAAAATGAAACATTAGGGGCACCTGGCTGGCTCAGTCTGCTAAGCGTCTACCTTCGGCTTGGGTCATGATCCCAGGGTCCTGGGATCAAGCCCTGCGTTGGGCTCCCTGCTCAGCGTGGAGCCTGCTTCTCCCTGTCCCTCTGCTATTCCCCCTGCTTGTTCTCTCTCTCTTTCTGTCAAATAAATAAAATCTTAAAAAAAAGAAAAACATTAGCATCCACTTGTTTCTAAGGAAATTTGTTTTAGACCGTGACATACTGTACATAATGGTACATCAACTTCTGAATACTCTGAAAAAGCTGGTGGTATTCCGCAGCCCACCACAAGTGAGATCAAAGACAAGGAATGTGAATATAGATTACCTATTTTGTTTCCTAATCCCAGGCTAGGGCTTCCCTTTGGATAGCTACATGAGTCACACTTACTCACTGAATAACTCTTCTCTGCCAACCTCTAGGTTGCTGCTAGGCACTCTGAGGTCCAGGAAACAGTGGTCCCTGCAGCCAGCAAGAGAGAGAAAAGAAATCAAAGCTATATGCCAGTGGCAAGAGCAACCTCAAAGGAGCAAAGACAACCCATCATCTTTCCTAACTGCAACTCCCTCTAACTTTCTCCTATAAGTAACATTCTCCTCGGTGCCAAGAGTGAAAACCTTAGAGTTGCTGTTAATATCTCTGTGATGGACTGAATTTTGACCCCCTAAAACTCTTATGTTGAAGTTCTAAACCCCAGTTCCTCAGAATGTGATTATATTTGGAGATAGGGCATTTAAAGAGGTGATTAACTTAAAATGAGTTCTTTAGGGTGGGCCCTAAGCCAATCTGACTAATGTCCTAGTAAGAGGAAATCTAGACACACAAAGGGACAGGAGAAGGATTTGCACAGAGTAAAGGCCATGTGAGGACACAGCAAGAAGGCAGCCATCTATAAGACGAGGAGAGAGGCCTCAGAAGAAACTAAACCTGCCAACACCCTGATCTATGACTTCTAGCTCCAGAACTGTGACAAAATAAATTTCTGTTGCTTAAGCCACCCAGTCTAAGGTATTTTGTTGCACCAGTCCTGGTGCCTCCCTTCCATTGGTCTTCACATATAAACAATGTGTGATACTTTAGTTTTTCAGTCCCACCGACTCAACATCCGGGTTTGCTTTAAAATACTCAACGAGAGGGGTGCCTGGGTGGCTCAGTCAGTTAAGTGTCTGACTCTTGGTTTCTGCTCAAGTCATGATCTCAGGGTCCTGGGATCAAGTCCTGAGTCAGGCTCTGCTGGAGATTCTCTCTCTCTCCCTCTGCTCCTTCTCCTGCTCTCTCTCAAATAAATAAAATCTTTTAAAATACTCAAGTAGGGGGCACCTGTGTGGCTCAGTCGGTTAAGCATTTACCTTTGGCTCAGGTCATGATCCCAGGGTCCTGGGATCGAGCCCCACATCGGGCTCTCTGCTCGGCGGGAAGCCTGCTTCTCCCTCTTCCACTCCCCCTGCTTGTGTTCCCTCTCCCGCTGTGTCTCTCTCTGTCAAATAAATAAATATTTAAAAAAAAAATACTCAAGGAGAAAAAAATATGTGCGTGGAAAGCAGAGAAGCAACAAAATTAGGAAGGATTGAATTAGGGTGATTGTTACATAGGAGTTCATTACATTATATTTTGGGTATGCTTGGAAACTTCCATAGCAAAGAGTTAAGGGAGTAACTATGAATACTGGGATAACAATTTCATAAAATAAATAAATACACATTTAAAAACTGCTAAACAGAAATGCACTAAGATGTCCAAAAAAACTGTCTATATTCTAGTATTAGGAGTTATTCTCAATGCTTTTCTTTATATATTTTCTGAATTCTCTACTATGAGTGTGCATATCTTCCATAATGAGAACATGAATTATAAATACTGTCTGAAATAAAATTAAATGAGAAAGCTTCCAAAATTTTATAAAGAAGTCCAGATTCATAAATCCTGCTTTCAAAATACTCGACAATAAAATTCCAACCTACTTCCATAACTTGATCCCAAATGACTTCTCTGCAGCCAGTTTCCTATGGTTAAATATTTATATAACTTATTTTTCTATTTTGTTTCCTAATTCCAATTTGGGGACTTTCAACTTCGGGACCAAGAACAGCCACACACATAAGAAACACACACCCTGGATTCAAATCCACTTCACCCACTAGCAGTGTGACACAGGATAAGTAACAGGCTCCTCTGCCTCCGTTTCCTCATCTGTAAAATAGAGGCAGTAACAATATTCACCTCATAGGGCTTTGTGAAGACTATCTGTGTTACTTTTTTTTTTTTTTTAAGATTTTTTATTTATTTATCTGAGAGAGAGAATGGGAGACAGAGAGCATGAGAGGGAGGAGGGTCAGAGGGAGAAGCAGACTCCCTGCCGAGCAGGGAGCCCGATGCGGGACTCCAGGACCATGACCTGAGCCGAAGGCAGTTGCTTAACCAACTGAGCCACCCAGGCGCCCGAGTTTGAGAAGTTCTTTTTTTTTTTTTTTAAAGATTTTATTTATTTATTTACTTGAGAGAGAGAAACAGCATGAGAGGGGATAGGGTCAGAGGGAGAAGCAGGCTCCCTGCCGAGCCGGGAGCCCGATGCGGGACTCGATCCCAGGACTCCAGGATCATGACCTGAGCCGAAGGCAGTCGCTCAACCAACTGAGCCACCCAGGCGCCCTCTGTGTTACTTTTTATAAAGCCCTCAGGACGACGCTTAGCACTCAAGGTGTAACCATTATGACTACCACTCACGTCCTGTACATGTTCTACATATTTTCCCAATTATTTAACGGTTGCTAATGAATGAAATACCTTCTACCACCGCAGAAAAAGAAGACGAAAGCGAAGTACGGTCACAGTGGGGCTCTGCTGCCAAGGAGCCTTCTTTCAAAAGTCAGGACAGCGGAAAGGAGGCGGAGATACTACAATCTTGTCTGTGGCCCCGGAAAAACCGCGGAAGATACTTGTGGGTGACGCTCTCTTTCTAAAAAACGAGTCAGAAGTAGTCCGGGCACAGCCTCCTTTCCTGCATTGGTAAGAAGAGCCAGTAGCACTTGGAAGAGCTTCCGGAGAGGCAACTTTTCTGACTATTAGTGTTTATATTCATAGCTAACACCTTGCCACACGTCCGAACTGCTCCGAACATTTCACTTGTACTATACACACCATGAATTCTCAAGACCAATGTATAAGGTAGGTAATATCCCCGTTGCCAGCAAAGGAAACTGAGGCACAGAAAGATTAAGTTCTAGGCGGTGACAGAGCGTGTGGAAGGGGAGGGGAAGGCGAGCTGGGCAGCGGGGAGCGCGGAGGCCCTCGAACCCTGCGGAGCCGCGTCCGCCTCCAAGCCGGACACCCGCCAACTGCTCCAAACGCAGAGGCTCCGGCGAGGGGCAGGCAAGCGGCCGCCCCCGTCCCTCAACCTCGCTCTCTGCCACTGGCCGAGGCTTTTCCTCCCTGAGGCCCAGCGCCCGGCGCGGCTGATCCCACAACCGGGTCAAAAACTTAAAAGAGGTCGCGGGGTTCTGGGGAATCACTCACCTCCCAGAGAGAAACGAAGGCCGCGATCTTAACCTCCCGCAGCGGAAATACCGCCAACTACGCGGGGCTCCTGGACTACATTTCCCAGCATTCCCGAGAGGAACCCGAGCCGCTGCCCCTCCCCCGCGTGAGGAAGAAAAGTCCGCTCCCACACCAACTGCCTGAATCCGATTTCCCGGAGTCCACGAAAGGAGAGGGCTTCGCATTCTTGCCCTCCGGTAGCCGAAATGCCTCCGAACACGCAGAGCACTGTATTATACTCTCCCACTTCTCAAGCGGAGCAAATAGTTTTGCGCTCTCCTGGAGCGGAAGTGCCCCGAGCCCAGAAAGCGTCTGGACTACACATCCCAGAATCCTCTGCAGGCCTGAGCTTCCCGCCTACCTGAAATTTCTCTTTTGAATTAGCAGGTGGAGTCTAAATAAGCCCTGGGGTGCTGTGGAACTAGGCTTGCCTTTTGTCCTCACTGCTCCCTTTCATACGTGACATAGTTGGAAATTGGGAAAACAAAAGGGAAATAATTAGAAAGGCTGCTTTGTGTTAGGTAAAAATACAGATCATAAAAGGGACACGCTGAGCTGCACTGAACAAGCCTTCTTTATTACATGGGCCTGGATTCACCTGTGACCAAGAACCCATTAAAAAAGAGATGCAACCAGGAACGCCAGGGTGGCTCAGTCGGTTGAGCGTCTGACTTGGTTACGACTCAGGTCATGGTCTCAGGGTCTTGGGATCAGGCCCCCACCTCAGCGTGGAGTCTACTTGAGATTCTCTTCTCCCTCTCCCCCTTCCCCCCCATGGTCACGCACTCTCTCTAAAATTTTTTTTTAAAATATTTTTTAAAAGGAGATGCAACCATCCAGCAGGATATAAAACAGAGGGAGAAAAATTCCCCGCTTTTCCTTCACTTTAGGAATTTTTTCTTGCATTGGCAGGGAATTGGAGAAAATAGAGTATAGAATAGGGTCCACCCTATACAGTATCTTCTAAAAAAATCTTTTTTTTTTTTAAAGATTTTATTTATCTATTCATGAGAGACAGAGAGAGAGAGAGAGGCAGAGGGAGAAGCAGGCTCCCAAGGAGCAGGGAGCCCGATGTGGGACTCGATCCCAGGACCCTGGGATCATGACCTGAGCCGAAGGCAGACGCTTAACCATCTGAGCCACCCAGGCGCCCTCTAAAAAAATCTTCTTGAGGGGCACCTGGGTGGCTCTTTCGGTTAAGCATCTGCTCAGGTCATGATCTCAGGGTCCTGGGATCAAGCCCCGAGTCAGCTTCCCTACTCAGCAGAGAGTCTGCTTCTCCCTCTCCCTCTCCCCGCCCCCCCCCCCCCCTTTCACTCTCTCTGTCTCAAATAAATAAATAAGATCTTTAAAAAATCTTCTTGGAGTTCAAATTAAGGAATCATATATAACTTTTGCTCTTTTTAGTTGAAATATAATTGACTTATATATTGTATAAATTTAAGGTGTACAACACGTTAATTTGATACATTTACATATTCCAATATGATTACCATCTTAGCCTCAGGTAACACTACTATCACCTCCCTTAATCATTTCTTTTTTTGTGGTGAAAACAAGATCTAGTCTTTTAGCAACTTTGAAGTTTATAGTATTGTTGACTATAATATGCTATGCATTAGCTCTATAGAATTTCTTTTTTTATTTTTAAAGATTTTATTTATTTATTTGAGAGAGAGAATGAGATAGAGAGAGCATGAGAGTGGGGAGGGTCAGAGGGAGAAGCAGACTCCCCGCTGAGCAGGGAGCCCGATGTGGGACTCGATCCCAGGACTCCAGGATCATGACCTGAGCCGAAGGCAGTCGCTTAACCAACTGAGCCACCCAGGCGCCCAGCTCTATAGAATTTATTAATTTACTATTTGTACCCTTAAACAGCATATCCCCAATTCCCCACCACCACCACCCTGTAGTAACCATCATGCTATTCTCTGCTTTTAAGAGTTTGCCTTTTTTAGATTCCACATATGAGATATCATACAATATTTGTCTTTCTCTGGTCTATCTCACTTAGCATAATGCCCTCAAGGTTGCCATCCATGTTGTCCCAAACAGCAGCATTTCCTTCTTTCTCATGGTTGAATAATGTTCCACTGTATGTATATCACAAATTCTTCATTCATTCATTCGTTGACAGACACGTAGATTGTTTCCACATCTTGGTTATTGTAAATAATGCTGCAATAAACAGGGGAGTACATGTATCTCTTCAAACTCCTATTTTCATTTCCTTTGGTTATATTTCCAGATATAGTAGAATTGCTGTATCATATGGTAATTCTATTTTTAAATTTTTTTTAGGAACCTCTATACTGTTTTCCATAGAGGCTGAACCAATTTACATTCTCACCAACAGTGTACGAGGGTTCCTTTACTTCCACATCTTTACCAACACTTGTTATCTCCTGCTTTCTTTGTGGTAGTCATTCTAACAGGTGTGAGGTGATATCTCACTATGGTTTTGGTTTGGATTTCCCTGATAATTAGCCATGTTGGGCATCTTTTTATGTACCTGTTGGCCATTTGGATATCTTCTTTGGAAAAATGTCTGTTTGTTCCTCTGCCCGTTTTTAAAAATTGCATTATTTGGTTTTTGTTGTTGTTATTGAGTTGTAGGCATTCTTTATATATTTTGGGTATTGACTCCTTATCTGATACATGGTTTCCAAATATTTTCTCCCATTCCATAAGTTGCCTTTTCATTAAAAAAAATTATTTCTTTTGCTGTGCAGAAGCTTTTAAATTTTTTTTCCAAGTTTTTATTTAAATTCCAAGTAACATACTGTATAATATTAGTTTCAAGTATAGAATTTAGTGATTCATCACTTACATACAACACCCGGTGCTCATCACAAGTGCCCTCCGTAATACCCATCACCTATTTAACCCATCCCTCCTGCCCACCTCCCCTCTAGCAAACATCAGTTTGTTCTCTATAGTTAAGAGTTTGTTTCTTGGTTTGGTTCTCCCCCCACCATGTTCATTTGTTTTGTTTCTTAAATCCCACATATGAGTGAAATCATATGGTATTTGTCTTTCGCTGATGTGCAGAGGCTTTTTAGTTTGACATAATCCCACTTGTTGATTTTTGCTTTTGTTGCCTGTGCTTTTGGTGTCATATCCAAAAAATCATTGCCCATTCCAATGTCAAGGAATTTCTTCCCTATGTTATTTCCTAGGAGTTTTATGGTATCAGGTTTTATGTTTGTTCTTAATCCATTGTGAGTTAATTTTTGTCAGTGGTGCATAACAGAGGTCCAATTTCATTTTTCTGCATGTGTTTATCCAATTTTCCCAACACCATTTTTTGAAGAGACTTTCCTTTCCCAATTGAGTGCTCTTCACTCCTTTGTTAAATATTAGTTGACTATATATGCAGGGGGTTATTTCTGGGCTCTCAGTTTTGTTCCATTTTATCTACTTTTATGTCAGGATCATACTGTTTTAATTACTTATAGCTTTGTAGGATAGTCTAAAATTAGGAAGTGGGATGCCTCCAGCTTTGTTCTTCTTTCTTCTAATTGCTCTGGCTATTAGGCATCTTTTGTGCTTCAATACAAAATTTTAGGATTATTTATTTCTATTTCTGTGAAACATGCCACTGGAATGTTGACTGGGCTTGCAATGAATCTATAGATGTCTTTGGGTAGTAGGAACATTTTAACAATATTAATTCTATTTCATGTATACAAGATATCTTTCCATCTATTTCTGTCTTCAATTTCTCTCATCAAAGTCATAATTTTCAGTATACAAGTCTTTTACCTCCTTGTTTAAATTTATTCCTAAGTATTTTTATTTTTGATGCTATTGTGAATGGAATTCCTTTCTTTCTTTTTTAGATATCCCTTTTTTAGTGTATAGACACCCAATTTATTTCTATATGTTGATCCTTCAACATGCAACCCTACTGAATTCACTGATTAGTTCTAACTATTTTTTGGTGGGGTCTTCAGGATTTTCTGTATATAAGATCATATCATCTGCAAACAAAGACAAACTTCTTCTCTGATCTGGTGTCTTTTATTTCTTTATCTTACCTGAGTGTTCCAGCATTATGTTGAATAGGAATGGTGAGAGGGGGTACATTGTTTTATTCCTCATCTTAGAGGATAAGCTTTCAACCTTTCACCATTGAGTATGGTAGCTGTGGGTTTGAGGTATATGGCCTCTATTATATTGAGGTATATTCCATCTATATGTGATTTGTTGAGAGCTTTTATCATGAAAGGATGTTGTATTTTTTCTAAAGTTTTTTGATCCTCTGTTCAGATGATCGTGTGATTTTTCTTTTTCATTCTATTCATGTGGTGTATCACATTTATCGATTAGCATGTGTTGAATCATTTGTGCATCCCAGGGATAAATCCCACTTAGTCATGGTGTATAATCTTTATAAAGTGCTGTTGAAATTGGTTTGCTGATATTTTGTTGAGAATTTTTGCATCCATATTCATCAATAACATTTGTCTGTAGTTTTCTGTGATTGTAGTGTGCCTATCTGGCTTTGGAATCAGGGTAGTGCTGGCCTTCCCTATAAAATGAATTTGGAAGTGATCCGTTCTCTTCAACTTTTGGAAGAGTTTGAGAAGGATTAGTATTAATTCTTCATTAAATGTTTGTTAGACATTACTAGTGAAACCATCTGGTCCTGAGCTGTGTTGGATTTGGGGGGAGAGGGTTGTTGTTGTTATTTTTCCTTTTTTCCCCTTATTTGTTATTGGTTTGTTTAGATTTTCTATTTCTTTCTGATTCAGTCTTGGTAGGTTGTTTGTTTCTAGAAATTTATCCCTTTCTTCTTGGGATATCTAATTTGTTTGCATGTAATTGGTCATACTAGTTACTTATGATTCTATGAATTTCTGTGGTATCAGTTGTAATGTCTCCTCTTTCCTTTTTGACTTTATTATCAGTATTTTTTTCTTAATCTAAAGATTTGTCAATTTTATCTTTTTAAAAAAACAGCTCTTAGTTTCACTGATATTTTCTATTGTTTTTCTGGTCTCTATTTCACTTATTTATGCTCTAATCTTTGTTTTCTCCTCCTTTTTTCTACTTTGGGCTTAGTTTCTTCTTCTTTTTCTAGTTCCTTCAGGTGTGAAGTTAGGTTGTGTGAGATCTTTTTATTTTCTTTATCTAGAGGTTTGTTGCTATAAGCTTCCCTCTTTAAACTGCTTTTGTAGGGCGCCTGGGTGGCTCAGTCGGTTGAGCGACTGCCTTCGGCTCAGGCCATGATCCTGGAGTCCCGGGATTGAGTCCCACATCGGGCTCCCTGCTTGGCAGGGAGTCTGCTTCTCCCTCTGACCCTCCTCCCTCTCATGCTCTCTGTCTCTCATTCTCTGTCTCAAATAAATAAATAAAATCTTTAAAAAAAAAAAATTTAAACTGCTTTTGTAGCATCCCATAGGTTTTGGTATGTTGTGTTTCTATTTTCACTTGTTTCAAGATATATTTTGATTCCCTTTTGATTTCTTCTTTGACCCATTAGTTGTTCAAGAGTATGTAGTTTAATTTCCACATATTTGTAGATCGTCCAGCTTTCCACCTGTTACTGATTTCTAGTTTCATACTATTGTCGTCAGAAGCGATACTTGATATGATTTCACTTTTATTAAACTTACTAAGACTTATTTTGTGGTCTATCATATGAACTATTTTGGAGAATGTTCTATGTGTGCCTGAGAAGAATGTGTATTCTGCTACAGCTGGATGGAATGTTCTATTTATATCAGCTATGGCCATTTGGTCTAACATATGATTCAAATCCAACATTTCCTTGTTGACATTCTGTCAGCATAATCTATCCATTGTTGCACTGTTACCTATTTCTCTCTCCAGATCTTATTTGCTTAATATAGTTAGGTGGTCCAATGTTTGGTGTGTAGATATTTATGACTGTTATATCTTCTTGATGAATTGACCCCTTTTTCATTATATAATGACCTTATTTATCTCTTGTTCTCGTTTTGGCTTAAAATCCATTTTGTCTGATATAAGTATAGCTACCCCTGCTCTTTTGGTTTCAACTTGCATGGAATATCTTTTTCCAGCCATCACTTTGATCCTATGTGTGTCCTTAAAGCTGAAGTGAGTCTCCTACACATCATGTTGTTTGATCATTAAAAAAAAAAAAAAAAAAGTCCATCTGGCCTCTCTAGGCCTTCTGATTGGATAATTCAATCCATTTACATCTAGAGTAATTATTGATAGGATAAGGACTTACTAATGCCATTTTATTTTTTCTGGTTATTTTGTAGTGGGCTATTCCTTTCTTCCTCTTTTGCTACCTTCTTTCAAGAATTGGTGATTTTTCTGTAGTGGTATGTTCTGATTCCCTTTTTTATCTTTTGCAAATCAACTCTAGACTTTTGCTTTGTGGTTACTATTAGGCTTACATAAAACATCTTAGAACAGTCTATATTAAACAGATAACAACTTAACTTGGTCATATTCAAATACTTAACCCTTCCCCCCACTTTTATGTTTTAATGTCACAATTTACCTCTTATATTTTGTATTCATTAACAAATTATAGTATCTACAGTTATTCTTATACTCTTGTCCTTTAACCTTTATACTATAGTTAAGGGGTTAACACACCACCATGCTAAGATATTGGAGTATTCTGAATTTGACTATACATTTACCTTTGCCAGTGTGTTGTATATTTTCATATTTTTTCATATGTTACTAGGTAGCATCATTTTATTTCAGCTTGAAGAACTCTTTTTAGCATTTTTAATGCAGGTCTAATGGTGATGATTCCTTCAGTCTTTGTTTATCTGGGAAAGTCTTTCTCTTTCATTTCTGAAGGATATCCTTGTCAGATAAAGTATTCTTGGTTGGCAGGGTTTTTTTTTTCTTCTTTCAGCCTATCACAGAAGTAAAATGGCTCTTTATCACATCATAGCAAGGATGTACAATCAACATGATTTATGACTATTTTTTTAAAAGATTTTATTTATTTATTTGAGAGAGAGAGAATGAGAGACAGAGAGCACGAGAGGGGAGAGGATCAGAGGGAGAAGCAGACCCCCCGCTGAGCAGGGAGCCCGATGTGGGACTCGATCCCGGGACTCCAGGATCATGACCTGAGCTGAAGGCAGTTGCTTAACCAACTGAGCCACCCAGGCACCCTATGATTTATGACTATTAATGTTGACCTTGATCATCCAGATGAGGTAGGGTTTGTCAGGTTTCCCCATTATAAAGTTTCTCTTCTTTCCCCCTTTCCATATTGTACTCTTTGGAAGGGAAGTCACTGTGTACCCCAAACTGAGAAAACGGGGTGTTATGCTCACCCCCTTGTGGGCAGAGTAGCTACATAATTTTTTGTGAATATTTCATTTTTAAAAAATTGTTTATTTAAATTCAATTTAGTTAACATATAGTGTATTATTACTTTCAGGGGTAGAATTTAGTGATTCACCAGTTGCATATAACACCCAGTGCTCATTACATCAAGTGCCCTCCTTGATGTCCATCATCCACTTACCCCATCCCCCCATCCACCTCAACTCCAGCAACCCTCAGTTTCTTTCTTATAGTTAAGAGTCTCTTACAGTTTGCCTCTCTGTTTTTATCTTACTTTTCCTTCCCTTCCCTTATGTTCATCTCCTTCCCTTCCCTTATGTTCATCTGTTTTGTCTCTTAAATTCCACATATGAGTAAAATCATATGGTATTTTTCTTTCTCTAATTTATTTTGCTTAGCATAATACCCTCTAGTTCCATCCACATAATGGCAAATGGCAAGATTTCATTCTTTTCGATGGCTGAGTAATATTCCATTGTATATATATACCACATCTTCTTTATCCATTCATCTGTTGATGGACATCTGAACTCTTTCCATATTTTGGCTATTGTGGACATTGCTGCTATAAACATCGGGGTGCACGTGCCCCTTCAAATCACTATTTTTGTATCCTTTGGAGAAATAGTAGTGCAATTGCTTGTTCATAGGGTAGTTCTATTTTTAACTTTCTGAGGAAGCTCCATACTTTTTCCCAGAGTGGCTGCAGCAGTTTGCATTCCCATCAACAGTGTAAAAGGGTTCCCCTTTCTCTGTATCCTCACCAACAGCTGTTCTTTCCTGTGTTGTTAGTTTTAGCCATTCTGACATGTGTGAGGTGGCATCTCATTGTAGTTTTGATTTGTATTTCCCTGATGATGAATGATGTTGAGCATTTTTTCATGTGTCTGTTAGCAATTTGTATGTCTTCTTTGGAGAAATGTCTGTTCATGTCTTCTGCCCATTCCTTGAGTGGATTATTTGGTTTTGGGGTGGTGAGTTTGATAAGTTCTTTATAGATACTAACCCTTTATCTGGTATGTCATTTGCAAATATCTTCTCCCATTCTGTAGGTTACCTTTTAGTTTTGTTGGTTGTTTCCTTTGCTGTGCAAAAGCTTTTTATCCTGATAAAGTCCCAATAGTTCATTTTTGCTTTGTTTCCCTTGCCTCTGGAGACATGTCTAGCAAGTAATTGCTGCAGCCACAAAGAGGCTGCTTCCTGTGTTCTCTAGGATTTTGATAGATTTGTGCCTCACATTTAGGTCTTTCATCCATTTTGAATTTATTTTTGTGGTGGTGTAAGAAAGTGGTCCAGTTTCATTCTTTTGCATGTAGCTATCCAATTTTTCCAACACCATTTGTTGAAGAGACTGTCTTCTAGGAATATTTCATTTTTTTTAAAGATTTTATTTATTTATTTGAGAGAGAGAATGAGATAGAGAGAGAGAGCATGAGAGGGGGGAGGGTCAGAGGGAGAAGCAGACTCCCTGCTGAGCAGGGAGCCCGATGTGGGACTCGATCCAGGGACTCCAGGATCATGACCTGAGCTGAAGGCAGTCGTTTAACCAACTGAGCCACCCAGGCGCCTGGAATATTTCATTTTTTAATGCTAGTATAGTGTTGTTTTTTACTTTCAGTTTCTAATTTTGTACTTATCTATTTCTCCTTTCAATTTCGATCATTTTGCTTCATTTATCTTGTAGCTATGTTGTTAAATAAAACACATTTGGGATTGTTAGGTCTTCTTAGTGAATTGATCCTCTATAATTGTGTAATATCCAACTTTATCTCCACTAATTTTCCTCATTCTATAGTCTAGATCATCTGATACTAACGTAAGCATATCATTTATATTTTTTTGTTGTGGCAAAATATATCTAACATAAAATTTACTATTTACCCATTTTTTTTTTATTTTTGAGAGAGAGAGAGAGAGAGAGAGACAGAGCGGGGGGGGGGGAGGAGCAGAGGGAAAGGAAGAAAGAGAATGTTAAACAGATTCCACACTCAGTGCAGAGCCCAATGCAGGGCTCAATCTCACAACCCTGAGATCATGGACCTGAACCTAAATCAAGAGTTGGACACTTAACCAACTGAGCCACCCAGGCGCCCCTACTATTTATCCATTTTTAAGTGCAAAATTCAGTAGCATTAAGTATATTCACACTATTGTGCAACCAGCACTACTATCGATCTTCAAATTTTTCATTTTCTCATACTGAAATCTGTACCCATTAAACAATAACTTTCCATCCTCCCTCCCCCCGGCCCGTGGTAAGCACTGTACATTCTGTGCCTATTTGACTATTTTAAGTACCTCATATAAGTGGAATCATGCAACATTTGCCCTTTTGTGTCTGGCTTATTTCATTTAGCATAATGACTTCAAGATTCATCCATATTTTAGCATGTACCAGAATTTCATTCCTTTTTAAGGCTGAATAATATTCTATTGTATGTATTCACCACAATTTGTTTATCCATTCATCCATTGACAGAAATTTGGGTTATTTCCACCTTTATGGGCTACTGCGAATAATGCTGCTATGAACATTGGTGTACAAATATCTGAGTCCCTGCTTTAAATTCTTTAGTTTATATACTAAAGGTGGAATTGATTAATCAAATGGTAAGTCTATGTTTAATTTTTTGAGGAGTTGCCATACCATTTTCCACAGAAGCAGTACCTTTTACATTCTAACATGCACAAGAGTTCCAGTTTTCCACACTCAAGCCAACACTTGTGTCAGCTATCTTCTGATTCATGTCTTCATGTGCACATTTTTTATCATTTTTTTTTCAATCTCTCTATATCATTATATTTAAAGTGATTTTCCTGAAGACAGCATATAGTTGGGTCATCTTTTTATAAACAATAGGACAAACATTGTCTTTACTCACGGTGTTTAGACTTTACATTTAATTATTGATATGGTTTGATTTAGGTTACCATTTTATTACTTTGTCTTTTTCTGTTCCTATTTTTCACATTTTCTGTCTTCTTTTGGATTGTTTGTATATTTTTGAGTATTCCTATTTATTTACATATTGTCTTTAAAGCTTTATTATTTTGGTTTGGTTTTTTTGTTTCCTGTTTGCTTGTTTTAGTGTTGATCTGGGAAACTTTACATGTATATATACATATACGTAACTTTTTGTGGACTACTTTGAGTAAATATTTTATGACTTGACATAAAACACAAAAGCCTTGGGAGACCCAGAGTTGACACAGAGACACCTGAATTAGCTTTAGCAGAAGAGAAATGGAGGAGCCATAGAACATTAAGGATGAATTCAGGAAGACCCAAGGCCACTGAGAACTTGCTTGCTCTCTACACTATTTTCCAAGGAGAGGTTCGTATGGTGACAGACTATGGAGGCTTTATCAAAATCCCATGCTGTCAGAAGCAAGCTCTGGGTCATCAAACTCCCATGTCATCCTGTCGCATGGAAAAGCCCTCTGAAATAGATGTCAGAGACAAAGTGTGGGTGAAGCTTATTGGCCAAGCAATGAAAAATGATAGGATAAAAGTATCCCTCTCCATGAAAGTCATCAACCAAGGGACTAAGAAAGACCTCGACCCCAACAATGTTATCACTGAGCAAGAAGAGAAGTGGAGGGATGCCTGGATGGCTCAGTCAGTTAAACGTCTGCCTTTGGCTCAGGTCATGATCTCAGGGTCCTGGGATCGAGTCCCTCATTGGGCTCCTTGCTCAGTGGGGAGCCTGCTTCTCCCTCTGCCTGCTGCTCCCCCTGCTTGTGCTCTCTCTCTCTCTCTGACAAATAAATAAATAAAATCTTAAAAAAAAAAAAAAAACACAAAGAAGAGATGTGGAGGTGGTCCTTCCAGGATTACACTGGACAGATCACCCTTGAGGCTGTCCTGAACACTACCTGCAAGAAGTGTGGCTATAAAGGCCACTTTGCAAAGGATTATTTTATGCAACCAGGAGGCACCAAATATTCTCTGATACCTTATGAGGAAGAGGGGAAGGAGGAGGCAAAGTCAGCAGAGTTTGAGAAGCCCAACCCCATGAGGAATTCTTCTAGAAAAAGAAAGAAGAAAAAGAAACATAGAGGCAGGAAGTCATCTGACCCTGACAGCTTAGACTATGAGAATGACACAGGTAAGAGGGCAAGATAAACATCAAAAGACAGCAGGGCATTGAAGGAGGAGGAGGAGGAGGGAAAGAGGAGGAGGAGGGGAGTGGGAGGGGGAGGAGGAGCACAAGGTGTGGGAGTGAGAGTAGAGGGGGTGGTTGAGAGAAGGAAGAACCAGGAGTTTTGTACCTTGAAGCCCTGGCCCCTATCCACTGACTTCTTGCCCATGGGAGATGTCTTCCCCTCATGCAGCAGGCAGGTTTGGGAGTTAGATGTCAAAAGCATCTGCCTGAATGAGTTTTTGTTAATTTATCATTCCTGGTCCCTTTGCAAGTGACTCCTGCAGCTCACCCATTCATTCACTCAATTGCCTTCATTCAGCAGGAGGTCCTACTACCCTCTCCAGCTGCCACTGGCAAAGCCAGATTCCTGCACAGGAGTCCAGACTATAGCCACAGGTACTGCTATGGAGGCAAGTCTGGCTGTAGTTGGAGGACAGAGTGATTGTTGGGTCTGTCCTGGGTTGACTGGTGAGTGATCTCTGCGGTATCCAACACAGGGGCCAAGGGAGACCAGCAGGGTGAGGGAGAACATGGTAAAAAGTGGTGCTCACTTTTTCCATCCCCTCCCTAACATGATTCTACCATGCTACAAGTGACAGCCAGAAAACCATTGTTTCCAGTGACCACGCTTATGTGTGACATTCTGCCAGAAAACTGAACCAGACAGCTCAAGTCAAGATCATTGCTTTACTTTCTATTTACTACTGTTATGAGTCAATTGGTTCCACTTCAAGTCTCTGCTTAAATTCCTGGCACTAAAACAAAACAAAAACAAACAACAAGAACAAAAACATGGAAGCCTTACAACTATCCAAGTCCTTTTCTCATCCCCCTCTATGTTATAGTGGTCATATGTATTGTATCTACGTACATTTAAAAACCAAGCAGACATTATGATTTTTTATTCAAACATCATGCATATGTTAAAGAACTTAAAAGGGGAAATACTGTATTATATTTACTTAAATATTTAGCATTTCTGTTGCTTCCTGAGATTTTTCATCTGCTATCATTTCTCAACATTTCCTTTAGAGTAGGTCTGCTGGTGATGAATTCTCTCAGTTTTCCTTCATCTGAAAATGTCTATTTTGTCTTCACTTTTGAGTTTTTTTCCTGGCTTGACAATTCATTTCTTTCAGCACATTTAAGATGTTGCTCCACTGTCTTCTCACATACATGGTTTTTAATTCAAAATACACAGTGATGTGAAACATTGTTCTCCTATTTATAATGTATAATTTTTTCTACATGTTTTTAAGCATTTTAAAAGTTCACCTTTGGACTTTTATAGTTTAACTATGATAAGTCTGATGATTTTGATTTTAACATGTTTGGGTTTTATTGAGCTTCTTGAATCTGAAAAATGTATGTCTTTTACCAAATTGGAATTTTCAACTATTATTTCTCCAAACTTTCTCTTATTCCTCTTTCTTCTCTCCTTCTGGAATTCCAATGACATAACAAAAATATTAGGCTTTTTGATACTGACCCAAAGGTCACTGAGGCTCAGTGGAGTTTTTTCTAATTTTTCTTTCCCTACTTCAGACTGGATACTTTCTACTGATCACTTTTAAAGTTTACTGAGCTGCCTTTGTCATCTCTACTCTGCTTTTATGCCCCTTCATTGAATTTTTAAATTGTATTTTAAAGTTCTTGTATTTTAAAGTTCTAAAATTTCAATTTGGTTGTTTTTATAGTTTCTATTTCTCTCCTGAGAACTTTTATATTTCCATTCATTTCAAGAGTGTTTACTTATACTTCATGGAGAATGGTGATAATATCTGCTTTATTACTGTAATAAAATAATCTTTGCCTTGTAATTCAAACATCTGATATATTTAGGGGTTGATAACTCTTGGCTGTCTTTTCTCTTGAAGTTGGTCAGATATTTCTGGGTTCTGTGTATCAAGTAATTCTGGACTATATCCTGGACATTTTTAATATAACATTATAAGACTGTGGTTCCTATTAAGATCGTTGGAGTATATTGATTTTTTGTTTCAGCAGACAATCAACTGGGTTAGGTTCAAATCACAAATTATGCCTCACCTTCTGTATGTGTTGGTTCCAAAACCCTGGATATATTGTTTGGGTCTGTCATTCATTGAGCCATTCAGAAATTAGTGAGTTCTTTTTTTATTTAATTTAATTAATTTATTTATTTGAGAGCGAGAGCATGAATGTGGGGAGGGGCTGAGGGATCGGGAGAGGGATAAGCAGACTCCCTGCTGAGTGTGGAGCCCGGTGCCAGATTCCATCCCAGGACCCTGAGATTATGACCTGAGCTGAAATCAGACACTTAACTGATTAAGTCACCCAGGCACCCCAGAAATTAGTTGAGTTCTGAGCAATGTCTTTTCTACACTTCTTTGGGTATGCTGTGAATGTGCAGCTTAGGGGTGAGCCTGGAAATTGTATCAGTTCATCCATAGAACCTGAGTATCTCCTTCTTTAGCAATGTCCTCTTTTGAATCTCCTCTCACACTTTGGATTGTAAGGGCCCTCTTTCCAAGTTTCTTTGACCCAAAAGATGAGATTCTCTCAGAGTTTTAGCCACCCTATCACATACTTCTGTACTACTGGGCCACCCTTGAGTTACAGTGGTGAAAGAAAGTTAGATATATAATGACCATTCCTCCCCACACTCTATATAACAAAAGCTCTTTTCTCAGTTCCTGTATCTAGAGAAATGGGTTTTAACTCAGGATTTCATATGCACTGACATCAGTGCAGTTCCATCACTGGTGCTGACCTTGGGCAGGCACCAGGAATGGAGGGCGGGTGTAGAACAGAAGAAAAGGGGGATTCCCAACCGTCAGTTCAAAGTCAGGAGATAAAAGAAGGGGCAAAATAAATAAGTAAATAGAAGGAAATTCACCTCGCAATACTAATTTATCTTCAAGTTTTGATTCTCTCCTTAATCTGCCTGCTATTATCTGCTTTACAAAGTCCTCAGGTAGTTGCTCTTTGTATTTTATCCAGAGTTTTTGGTTGTAATCCATGGGGGAGATTGGCTGTAGTGAGCTTAGTACATCTCAGCTGTGCCTGTAATGTTCCATTTACTTTTATGCTTTATATTGAACTTATTGCATATATTACATTTATATATGCTTTAAATCACACAACAAAATGTTAGAGTTTTGTTTAAACAGTAATGTGTTTTAAAGACACTGAGAAAGAAAAAGCCCACATATTTACTGTTTTGTGCACACTTCTTTTCTTCCTAACAATCTGGTTTTTTTTATTTTGTTCAGTTAGCCAACATATAGTTCATCATTAGTTTTTGATGTAGTGTTCAATGATTCATTAGTTATGTATAACACCCAGTGCTCATCACAACAATCTATGTTTTCATTTGATATCTTCCCTTCAACCTGCAGAAATTCCATTAGCATTCCCTGTAGTTAAGGTCTTCTGATGATAAATTCTCTTAACTTTTTTTTAATCTAAAAGTATCTTCATTTTGCTTTCATTGTTGGAGGATATTTTTACTGGATGAATAATTTGGGGTTATTCTTTCTTATTTCTTTTCTTTTGGCCCTTTAATTATGTTACTCCATTGTCTTCAGTCTTTCAATTTTTTAATGAAAAGTCAGCAATCATTTGTATCATTTCCCCCTTATGTAATGTGTTCTATTTATATAGCTTCTTTCACAATTCTCTTTATATTTGCTTTAAGACAGTTTTATTACGTTGTGTCTCCCTGTAGTTTGTTTTGTTATTTATCCTTCTTAGAGTTCTCTGAACTTCTTTAATCTATAAATTTATATTTTTCACTAAATTTTTATTCCAAGGATGTACTGTATCCTGGAGGATGGCACTCCATTCTTGTAAAGTATATCCTCCAACTTGGCATTTTAGCTGTGTCCTCAAAAGGCCTTCTGATGCTTTATCAGGTTGGCAGCTTTTTGTTGGTACAATATATAATACAATGGAACCTATGGTCCTGGGCCAACTCCTGTATCTCCTTTCCCGCAAAGTAGGTTCCTGGTTGGAAGGAATGTTATTGGGGTCCATGACAATGGTCAAAAGCTCTGTAAGCCTTCATATGCTAGTACTAGCTGAAGCCCTGAGGACAGGAAAGGTAAATCCATAATCAGAATATGTGTTAATTCCTGTCCAGTGTGGAAGTAGTTCTGCCTTGCCATCAAATGGTTGGTTGGTCTCCTTGAGGGACTGTGCCATATCTGGGACTCTGAATTTGTCTCTGTTGTTAGCAAGCTGAATATTTTGTGGCACTAATAGCTACATCAACTTTGGTAAATGAAAGCCCATGCTGTTTGGCCCATGGGTAACTTCTATCCCTGCCACCATCGTGCCACAATTAGGAAAACAATGACAAAGAATAGATGATATTAACTGACCACATCATTTTGTCTACCTGATGTACTGTCTCATTCACAGTACATGCTCTCTGTGGGTTTTAATGTAAAATACAAAATTGTTTACATACACTTCATGCCTACTACCATTTCTCTCCACATCCCTCCACCCCAGGTCTCCTTTTCCTTGATCTTTCAATCTTGTTCTTCTCAGATACCTTACTAATTGACAATCCATGCACCACTGCACATGAGGCCATATATATTCTAACTTTAGGTCACTTTTCCTTTCACACAAAGGGAATTACCAGATATACTGATAAAATTATTTTTTTTAAGATTTTATTTATTTATTTGACAGAGAGAGGGATAGTGAGAGCAGGAACACAAGCAGGGGGAGTGGGAGAGGGAGAAGTAGGTTTCCTGCTGAGCAGGGAGCCCAATGTGGGGCTTGATCCCAGGACCCTGGGACCATGACCTGAGCCGAAGGCAGACACTTAACAACTGCGCCACCCAGGAGCCCTGATATACTGATAAAATTCTTACTCCACTGGGAGAATTTTCAGGGCCACTCCTGAATGATGCTATAGTGTACTGTCCATCCATTTCTGGCTTGTATACTGAATGGATGAATATGTGAATCAAATTTTTCCTCCTCTATCAGCTGGTCATAGATGATCCCCCATGAAGCCATACATACATATATGAGCTGAGGGAGAGGTACTGAAGCAACTATGGTGAATGAAATGGAGCCTGGGTTACATATTCATGTGACCTGCTTGTGCACTCTGGTCCTGATAATGCTTGATTCCAGATGTACCACTTTTGTCTACAGTGGACGGTTATGACTTGGTGGGTCTGAGAGAACCCAACTCACAGTGGACAGTTATAGGCACTATAGGAACTACAGCCTACAGAAATGCATACTGAGGTATTTAGTATTTTATTAAAAATTGAAGGAAATATAACTTTAAAAGTCAATGTAAAGAAAGAGAGCACCAAAATAAAACTATTATCACTGATAATGACCACTTTGCCATTCAAAGTTAACATTTTTTAATTGTGATAAGGCCTTACACAGGAACTAAAACTCTAATTTTGCATTTCACTGGATTACTGGTAACAATGTATTAATTACCTATAATTTGAAGTATGGCAAGTAGTTCTCTGTTGACAAATTGAATGGTCTTAAACAGGCAGTCTTCTCTGAATCAGTTTTCTCTTCAGCAAATAGAAATAACAATGATGCCTGACACAGAATTTAGGACATGACTCCCTAATCCTAGTCCTACTTATCTGCTCTAAGCCAAACTGCCTCTCTATGTATAAATTATGTCTTTAGTCCAGGACTTTTCAAACTTATCTATAAAAATTCCTTCACAGCTTAGGAGAATGGAAGCTTACCTCTGGGACAGAAGACAGACACAAAAGCTGCAACCTCTTGCATACAGAGCATGTGACTATGAATTCCCTCTTTTGTGAAAGATATGCTGATTTGTATTCTTCCCCTTGAAAAAAATCTATCTGAACATAAAATATCCAAATGATTTGACAGATAAATGACAAATCCTCTTCTACCCAAATCTTAAAGTTATTGCTCCGAAAAGATGTCATATTCCTCTGTTTCATGGCTGAGAAGAGTAAGAAGGTTTATGGTCACTCACAAATATACACAGTCTTAATATCACAGGATTTTATAATCATATAATCAAAATCATACATATCCAGCTCAAAGTCATGCAGCTTCTCACACAAGTCTGTTCACATCGGGATTCACATTTACAGTATCTACAGAATGCACACATAAGAAAAGCATATCTTTCAAAATATCACATAAATTTTAAGTCATACAGATAAAAACATATAATCTCATAGCTAAAGTCACAATCTAATAGGCCTCAAAAAATGCATCATATTATATAATTCCATACACAGTCACAAAGGCACTCAAACTTTTTATTGCCTATTCCCCAAGAGTCTGGGAAAGAAAAAAATTTTAGGAGACTGAAAAAGATGTTCCAAACTTCACTTTCAAGGTACTCAGGCAGCTGGGGAAGGAAATGTTGCACTCCATACTGGGGCCATGGAGGGGCTCTCATGAGAGAAGCTCAGAGTTCACAGGCAGATGCACCTAAAGTCGGAGGGTATGGTGCTGTATTCCCAAGTCCCAATGGGGAGATGGAAGAGGTATTAAGATGGATAGAAATCTGGTTTGATTTGACTAAGATGCCGGGCTGCATTATGACTTTCATGAGCCCCTTCTTCCATAAAAAAAAAAGAGAAGAAAGATTGTATTTTATGGGGGCGCCTGGGTGGCTCAGTTAGTTAAGCGACTGCCTTCGGCTCGAGTCATGATCCTGGAGTCCCGGGATCGAGTCCCACATCGGGCTCCCTGCTCAGTGGGGGGTCTGCTTCTCCCTCTGACCCTCCCCCCCTCATGTGCTCTCTCTCATTCTCTCTCTGTCAAATAAATAAATAAAATCTTAAAAAAAAAAAGATTGTATTTTATGATTGCTTAGGTATAGTAATAATAATAAATTAAATATTAACGTTTCTTTGACAAACATTTGCTTAATTATGACTTTAAAAACTTAAAAAAAAAATAACAATAAATAAATAAATGCAAGACTTTTTGTGTGCCTCCCAAAGTATTGTGGGCCCTAGGCATTTTGCCATTGTGCCTCACGAATGAGTCAGCCCTTCTAGGATGTGTCTTGGACAAAAGTCACCGAGACTCCTTGTTAATGGAAAGAACTTACTGGGCATGAAGAATCTGGGGGTTGGAATGTAGGTGTGAGGAGGAACAGGGCTTAATAAATTTTATATAACCTCAAAATCTGACATACAAGGCACTATCACACCCAGAGAACAAACTCTGAAACAAATCACAACCAGGAACACAATACCCCCCCCGGGCCCCCCCCCCCACAGTTACAGACACACAATGGGTTCCACGGTGTCACAAAGAATGAAAACCCAACACACCTATACCTGCCGAGTCACTGTTTCTTTAAAACAAATGCATAGGGACGCCTGGGCGGCTTAGTCGGTTAAGCGTCTCCCTTCGGCTCAGGTCTTGATCCCAGGGTCCTGGGATCCAGCCCCGCTTGGGGCTCCCTGCTCAGCGGGGAGCCTGCTTCTCTCTCGCCCTCTGCCCCTCCCCACGCTCAAGCTCGCGCTCTTTCACTCTCAAATAAATACATAAAGTATTTTTTAAAATAAAATAAATGCATATCTAACACCTGCTGTGCTCCTGGCTCTACTCCAGGCGCTGGTGCTACCCTGGGGTGCGAAAGACAGAAGTTCTGGTCCCCTCACAGAACTCGCATCTACGGAACCGCTGTACCCAGGAGCCCGCTACCTCCACTTCCCGCATGCAGGGTCGAGGCTCTGGCGTCCGCCACCCTTGCTCTGTTTTCTACAGCCTGGACTCACATTCCACTCGCTTCCCTCACCCGTGTAGAACCACCTGAGAATACGGCCCTCCACAGGTCGGCCCCTCCTCTGCGCCCCGCCGGCACACGCCTGCGCCTGCGCACTCCGAGCACTAGCGACCGCATCCCCGGCTCCCAGCCGGCGGGACTGCGTTTCCCAGAAGCCACCGGGCTCGCATCCGCCTCGACCCCTGGGTCCTTTTCCGGTGTCCGAGCGGCTGTGGTCACTACGTGGTGAGTAGGACCTATCCAAAGATAAAAATCAGCCGAGGCATCCACAGTTTCTGACCGGAGCCCGACGGGAATCCTTGGATGGGGTGAGAGGCTCTCCAGGCGAGGACAATCTGGGAACTGACAAGGCGTGTGGAGCCCGGAGTCTCAGGCCTGTGTCTACGTGAACAGCAGAGATTTGTGTTCCTATGAGAGACGTGTGTGAGTCTGTGTGTGTGTGACGCTGTGACAGCGTGTCTCCATGACGGCGTCTGCGCTTGTGGATCAGATACTTGATTGTGCTTACTTAATTAACTTCGTGGCTTATGGGTGAGCGACGGTTGTGTGGCCGTGTGGGTTGTCACTGGAACTCATGGCTCTAGGCTCCGCGGATCCTCCGCCCTGTCCGCCTTCCGCCGCGTTTAAAAGAGGGAAGTCAGATCCGGAGCCTTAGAATGGAAGAATGGAGAATCACAGCAAGATGACACAGACTTGATCTTGAGATGAGATATTTTGAAGCTGCAATCGGCCTCGAGGCAGGCTTCTGGGAAGACCTGATAAGGTCCCAGGAGTAGGATTCCCTCCTGGAAGGTTCCCCCTTGGAAGCTCCTGAAGGTCAGTTACATGTTTCATAACCACAGCATTTCCAGAACTGTGGCCCCAAGAACCTGCTGTGAATTAGAGACCGATTTCTCCCTGAACATCAGTGACCCTGGCCTCTCTCATCCTGGGAAGGTCAACACTATTCCAGTATCCTTTCTACTCTTATACTGGTTGTGGGGCCGGGGGGGGGGGGGGGGAGGGGGGGTCTAGGTGACAGGGTGTGGTCATGGAATGTGTTTTCTAAGTTACTGTGCTATCCAGGAAAATCCTGATGTTTCAGGATTGCCTTCTCTTTTCCCAGTGCTGCCTGTCTCTAAAGAAAAAAAGACGATACTGAGAGAAAAAAGAATTTTTGTTACACATCAAGAAGTTAAAGTTCAGGTGAGTTTGTGTGTCCTCATTATTCATTAAATACACTTGAATTTTAAAGATAGGAGACCCTTTCTTTTCCTTCGCTGAAATGTCCTGCCTATTAGTGACATATCTGTGAATTGTGTGTGAGGCCATGCAGATGGATCACCCTTTTCAGGGCCCTCAAGCCCTTTTGTCCATAATTTATTTAACCTGTTGCCTACTATTAGCTGTTATGTTTCTAATTTTTTACTCCCAACTAAATTAGTCTATAATGAACATCATTATGCATAGATCTTTATGTCCTTTTACAGTCATTCCCTAAGGATGAATTTCTAGTTTTGAAATTTAAGTCAGATACCAGATATTTACAATATATCAATATGCTTGTAGTCATTGGAATATAATGACAAAAAGACATAGTTGCTCTCCTCAAATGACCTGTTATCCACCAAGGAAATGAAATCAAAATAGGAATAAGTAAGATAGAAGATGTGAGATGTCACTAGAGAAATCCAGGTGACCTGCTTTGGGAGTTCAAAGGAAGAGACATCATTCTGTCTCTAGCAGCCCTGCCAGAATATGATCACATTATGAAAACTTCCTGGTGTGACCATACCATACTTTTTTTTATTCATTCTCATGATGATGGGTTGTTCCCTGTATTTGACTATTATGAATAAACCTTCTATGAACACTCTTGTACAAGTTTTTTTGTGGGCATATGTTCATGTTTTCCCTGGATATATACTCTTTTTTTTCTTTAAAGATTTTATTTATTTATTTGAGAGAGAGAGTGAGAGAGAGAAAGAGCACAAGAGGGGGGAGCGGGAGAGGGAGAAGCAGACTCCCTGCTGAGCAGGGAGCCCGATACGGGACTCGATCCCGGGACTCCAGGATCATGACCTGAGCCGAAGGCAGTCGCTTAACCAACTGAGCCACCCAGGCGCCCTCTGGATATATACTTAAGGGTGGAAGTGGCTGACTTAATTTGCACTCCCTGAAACATATAGTTACTTCTCAAACTGGCCATCACTTGCTATTGTTAATCATTTTAACTTTAGTCATTCTGATGTCTGTGTAGTAGTATCTCGTTGTGATTTTAATTTTCATTTTTCTGATAAGTCATGATGTAAGCATCTTTTCATATGATACTGCCCATGTTGATATACTCTTACGAAGTGTCTATTCAAATCTTTTGTCCATTTTTTAGTCTTTTTTTGTCATTTTCATATTGATTTGTAGGGATTTTATGTATATTTTGAATACAAGTCCTTTGTGAGTGTGTGTAAACATGTATGTATGCCTCTGTGTGTGTGTGTGTGTGGAAAGAGAAAGAAATAGAGAAAGCATGTCTTTCATTAGCCTATAGCTTCTTACTTTTTTTTTTTTAAGATTTTATTTATTTATTTGAGAGAGAGTGAGAGAGAGCATGAGAGGGGAGAGGGTCAGAGGGAGAAGCAGACTCCCCACTGAGCGGGGAGCCCGATGTGGGACTCGATCCTGGGACTCCAGGATCACGACCTGAGCTGAAGGCAGTTGCTTAACCAACTGAGCCACCCAGGCGCCCAGCTTCTTACTTTCTTAATGATATAGCAAAGAGAAGTTCATAATTTTAACGAGCTATTTACCAATTTTTTTCTTTTTTCTTTTTTTTTTTTAAAGATTTTATTTATTTATTTGACAGAGAGAGACACAGCGAGAGAGGGAACACAAGCAGGGGGAGTGGGAGAGGGAGAAGCAGGCTTCCCACAGAGCAGGGAGCCCGATGCGGGGCTCGATCCCAGGACCCTGGGATCATGACCTGAGCCGAAGGCAGACGCTTAACGACTGAGCCACCCAGGCGCCCCTACCAATTTTTTTCTTTTATAGTTATTGCATTTTTGTTCTATTTAAAACATCTTTTCTTGGGGAAGAAGGGACAGCTCTTCCTTACGGTAGAATTCCAGTTGTTAAATGTAGAAGGAAAGAGGAACATAGAAAGTGGCCGTTTAGGCAAACACCACAGTAATAGTTGTTTCACACAAACAACTGATAGATGCTAAAATTAGTGAGTGAAAATTTGAGGAGAAAAAGGATTTGCACAGTGTCAAAATATTTCCCACTACCCAAGGTGCTTATTTTTTTTTTTAAGATTTTATTTATTTATTTGACAGAGAGAGAGAGAGAGATCACAAGTAGGCAGACAGGCAAGCAGAGGGAGAGGGAGAAGCAGGCTCCCTGCTGAGCACAGAGCCCGATGTGGGGCTCGATCCCAGGACCCTGGGATCATGACCTGAGCTGAAGGCAGATGCTTAACCATCTGAGCCACCCAGGCGTCCCCCCAAGGTGCTTATTAACTACAAAGGGAAAGATAGTAAGTTTACAGTAGAGAAACCCAGCAGAAAGCAGTTTAATCAAGCCATTGAGGTTAACATCACCAGTAATAAGACATTGCTGTCATTAGCCCTGTCTTATGATACAAAGAGAAGGACACAGCACAATCGTGGTACTGCCAAAATTGTACAACCAAATTCCAGTTACAAAAATATTAGAAAAACCAAGTGGAGGATATTTGACAAAATAAATGATTGGTACTCCTCCAAAATGAAAAGGTCATGAAGATAGGTGTGGTGGCCAGACTTTATAGTGACCACGTGATTGCTGCCTGCTGGTATCTGTGCCATAGTATAATCCCCACCCCTGGAGTGCAAGCAGAACCTGTTACTTGCTTTTAACCAACAGAAAATGGCAAAGGTGAGGGGGATGTCACTCCCGTGGTAAGGTTATTTTATATGGTAAAAGAAATGGTATGTCACTGTTGCGATTATGTTATGTCATGTAAGACCCCATTATAGCAGACTAGAGCTAAAGGTTCTCTTTGTGGGCTTGATGAAGTAAGTGGCAATGCTGGAGAAGCCTATGTTGCCAGAAACTGCAGGTGGCCTCTAGGACTTAAGGATGTCCACCACTGGACAAAAAGGGGCCCTCAGTCCCATAGCTGCAAAGAAATTAATTCTGCCAACAATTTGAATGAACTTTGAAGTGGATTCTTCCCCAGTTGAACCTCTGAATGAAAACACAGCCCAGTGAAAACCTTGTTTGCAGTTTATGAGATCAGCCTAAGGGGAGCATCCAGCTAAACTGTGTGCAGACTCTGGGTCCACAAAAATTGTGAGATGATAAATATGTGTTGTTTTAAGCTAAATTTGTGGTAGTTTGTTATGGCAGCAGTTGAAAACTATTACCATAAAGGGGCGCCTGGGTGGCTCAGTCTTTAAGCATCTGCCTTCGGCTCAGGTCACGATCCCAGAGTCCTGGGATCGAGCCCCGCATCGGGCTCCCTGCTCCGCGGGAGGCCTGCTTCCCCCTCTCCCACTCTCCCTGCTTGTGTTCCCTCTCTCACTGTGTTTCTCTCTGTCAAAAAAATAATAAATTCTTTAAAAAAAAAAAAAAGAAAGAAAACTATTACCATAAGAAGACTTTGGAGATTGGAAGAGACTAAGGAGAAATAACAGCTAAATGCAATGTGGGATCATGTATAGGATCCTGGAAAAGAAAAGGACATTAGTGTGAAAAACTGGTAATATTTGAATAAGATATGCCATCCGTAGTATTGTACCAATGTTAATTTCCTGGTTTTGATAATTGTCCTATGTAAGATGTTAACATTAAGGTCAGGGGTAAAAAGAACTCTCTCTACTCCTCTTGCAACTTTTCTCTAAGTCTAAAATAAGTGAAAATAAAAATTAAACCAAAAAAAGAATTTTGCATAGCCATGATCATGAAGATATTTTCCTGTTTCTTCTTCCAGGTTTATTCAGTTTTCAAATTTAGGTGTATGATCCATCTTGGATTTATATCTGTGTATGTAGTGGGATCAGAGTGAAAATCAGTTTTTGCACACAGATAGCCAATTACTCAGGTACCTTTTGTTGAAAGACTGACTATCCTTTCTGCTCTAAATTGCAGTCAGACTTTTTTTTGTGAAACCTGTGACTATAGATGTGCAAGTCTCTTTCTGGACTCTCTATTCTATTGGTCTGTTTGTCAATCCTATGTCAGTATCACTGTTTTTGTTTTTGTTTTTAAAGATTTTATTTATTTGACAGAGAGACACAGAGAGAGAGGGAACACAAGCAGGGGGAGTGGGAGAGGAAGAAGCAGGCTTCCTGCGGAGCAGGGAGCCGGATGTGGGGCTCGATCCCAGGACCCTGGGATCATGACCTGAGCCGAAGGCAGACGCTCAACGACTGAGCCACCCAGGCGCCCCTGCAGGAGGAGAATTTTAATTGTTTTGATAATTGGTGTGTCCTTGGTGCCTAGACTAGTGGAGGGATGTGGCAGATACCTGTAAATATTTATTGACTTTGCGAATGAATTAATGGATAGGAGAATTTAACTGTATTTCTTGTCGCTGGTGATGCAGGATAGTTTGTTTTTCTGAATGCTTATTACAGGCTTTTAAATTTATTCCACAGCTCACTAAAGGTCTGTAGTTTGCAACTTAAAAATCTGGTGCAAAAGACAAGTTTATCTATATCCAAAGTTTTTCCACCCTATTTTCATTTTTTTTTTTTTAAGATTTTATTTATTTGACAGAGAGAGATAGTGAGAAAGGGAACACAAGCAGGGGGAGTGGGAGAGGGAGAAGCAGGCTTCCCGCGGAGCAGGGAGCCTGATGCGGGGCTCGATCCCAGGACCCTGGGATCATGACCTGAGCCGAAGGCAGACGCTTAACGACTGAGCCACCCAGGCGCCCCAGTATCACTGTTTTAATTACAGTAGCTTTATATCACATCTTGATATCTAATGTGATTTTGACAGTTTTGTTCTTCACAATTGCCCTGACTCTTCTGGGTTCTTTGCATTTCCATATAATTATAAGAACAAGTTAATTTTAATTTTCTCAAAAAAAAACCAACCCTGCTGATATTGTTGGAGATGCATCAAATCAATAGATCAATTTAAAGAGAATTGATAGTTAAAATTGAGTCTTCCAATTCATAAACATAGACTATGTTTCCATTTGTTTAATTATTCTTTAGTCCCTTAATGTTTTGGTGTTTTCAGTCTAAAAGTCTTGTCCTTCTTTTGTTAGATTTATTCCAAAACGTTGTATTTTTTAGATTTTTTTATAAACTGTTGGGATTTTAAAATTTCATTTTCCAGTAACTTTGCTTTAATACAAGTAATTGTTTTATACTTTGACCTTTTACTCAACAATCTTGCTAATAAATTCACTTATTCTAATAGATTGTAGAACTGAAATTTTTTTCAAAATCATGTTATCTGCAAATAAAGATAGTTTTACTTCTTTTTTTTTCTAACCTTCAATACCTTTCATTTCACTTTTTTTCCTTATGGTATTGGATTGGTCTTACAGTACAAAATTTAGTAGAAGTGGTAAAAATGGACAAACTTGCCTTGTTCCTGAACTCAGAAGGACAGTGATCCATATTTCACCTCTCATATAATTATAGTTGTAGTTTTACTCTGTAGATCCCCTTTATCAAATTAAAGAAGTTCCCTTCTTTTCCTAGTTTGCTGAGAATTTTTATCATGAACTGTGTTTGAATATTATCAGTTTCTGCATCTAATGAAATGTATGAATGGCTTTCTCCATTTTTTTTTATTTAAGGTTGGAAGGTTATGTTGATTGATTTTTTGGAAATTAAATGACCTTTATATTTCTAGACTAAATTTCTCTTACCCTCTATATCACCTGTAATATTTGGTTTAATATGCTTACATCTATGTTCATGAGAGATGTACTGTAATTTTCTTTTCATGTAATTAATGTCCCTGTCAGGTTTTGTTACCACAGTTATGCCTCATGACATGGTCCATTTTTTTTATTTTCTAGAAGATACTGAGTTTGACTTGTATTTTTAGTTCCTTAAATGTTTGGGAGAATTTGCCACTGAAGCCTCTGGACCAGACATATATGGGAAAGTCCTTAATAAAGATTTTATTTCTTTAGTAAATATAACAATATTCAGATTTTCCATTTTCATATCAGTTCAGTTAAATTGTGTTTTCAAGGAATTTTAAAATTTCATCTATATTCTCAGGTTTATTGTCATAAAGTTGTTCATGAAATTTGTTACCAATTTAATGTCTGTAATATATGTAGTGATATCTCCTTTCATATTCCTGATACTGGCATTTATTTTCTTGACTAGCATAGTGAGAGATTTATCAATTTTATCTCATCAATGAAATAGTTTTTGGCTTTATTGATTTTTCTTTGTTGTATATCTGGGTTTTTTATGTGACTGGTTTCTTTTAGTATGCTCTACTTTCTATAGGCTAAATGTGCTTTTCTTTTTCTAGCTTCCAAAGGTAGATCATTGATTTTTAACCTTTCTACTTTGATAATACATACATTTATGTTTGGATGAAGTAGGCCAAAGAATATTTAAAAGAAAGAAGAAAATAAGAGGACAGTTATTACAAATGCTCATGCTAGACGAACCATGAGAGATGATGGACTCTGAAAAACAAACTGAGGGTTCTAGGGGGTGGGGGAGGATGGGTTAGCCTGGTGATGGGTATTAAAGAGGGCACATTCAGGGCACCTGGGTGGCTCAGTTGGTTAAGCAACTGCCTTTGGCTCAGGTCATGATCCTGGAGTCCTGGGATCGAGTCCTGCATCGGGCTCCCTGATCAGCAGGGAGTCTGCTTCTCCCCCTCCCGCTCCCCCCTCTTGTGCTCTCTCTCTCTCTCAAATAAATAAATAAAATCTTTTTAAAAAAACAAATAAATAAAAAAAATAAAAAGGGTACATTCTGCATGGAGCACTGGGTGTTATATACACAAACAATGAATCATGGAACACTACATCAAAAACTAATGATGTAATGTATGGTGATTAACATAACAATAAAAAATTTTTTAAAATGCTCATGCTATCTACACTGGGAGAAAATAAATTCCAGATTTATTTAGCATGGACATAATTTGACAAAGGATTTCCATCATAATTTCACTACTAATTTACTTGCTATGTCAATATATCTGTAGTACACCTAACAACTATGATGGAGATTAAACAATGAATGGCATTTATCTGCAGCATTTATAAAAAACAAAACAAAAATATATTTAAAGCTAAAAATGTCTTTGTAAGCATTGGTTGGATTGCGTCTCACAAGACTTGTTATGTCATACTTTCATGATCATTCAGCTCAAAATATTTTCTGGTTTCCATATTATGATTTGGTTTTGACCTATACTTATTTATTTTTTTCCTTTGATTTATTTTTTTATTATTATGCTATGTTAGTCACCATATAGTACATCATTAGTTTTTGATGTAGTGTTCCATGATTCATTGTTTGTACCTATACTTATTTAGAAGTGAACTTTTTATATTTGGAAACATTTGAGAAATATCTGTTTTTAAGTTCTAAATTAATTCCAAGGGCTTCAGAATATATGCCTTCTTTTTGATATTAATTATTTGAAATCTATAGATGCTTGTTTTATGGCCCAGAATATTCTGATAAATATATTGTGAGCATTTGAAAAGAACATATAGTCTATAGTTTGGGAGTATAATGTTCAATTAGGTCAATTTGATTAATCTTGTTCAAACTTCTATGGCCCTGCTGATTTTTTTTTTCTCTTCCTGTTATTGGTTACCAGTGGAGGGTACTAAACTTTCAAACTTCAATGATAACTTTGTCTATCCTTTAATTTTGTTGACTTTTGCTTTATGTATTTTAAAGCTATGTTATTAGGTACATAAGAAATGTAGGACTACCATTATATTCTTCTTGAATTGTATGAATGTCTCTATTACTTTTAATACTTCTTGCATTGAAGCCTATTGTATCTGTTATTAATACACTAATACTAGCATTTTTCTTATTACTGTCTCACATATTTGTCTTTGTGTTTAAAGTATATTTCTTATAAGCAGCATAATTGATCCTGTTTTTCTTTTTAATCTAATCTGACAATCTTAGATTTTAATTGCAATGTTTAGTACATTTACATTTTACTACAATTACTGATAAAATTTGGTTTAAATCTGTCATCTTGAAATATATTTTGTTTGTCCTGTTCATTCTTTATTTCTTTATTCCTCTTTTCCTGTCTTCTTTTGTATTAATCAGGTATTTTTATTATTTCATTTTATCTCTTCTATTAGGTTTTTCTGGTTGTACATCTTTGTATAATTCTTTTAGTAGTTAACTGAGCTATTACAGAATGCATCTTTGAGACAGTCTCCCTTAAATTAGGGCTTTTACTACATATCAAATAATATAAGAACATTTTAATAGTTTAACTCTATTTATGCTAGTATTGTCATTTCTTCTTCCTATATTACAAGCACCACAAGAATTATTATTTTTGTTGCTTTAAACAGTCCATTTGTTTAGTCATATTAGTCATATATTTACTATGTCATAGTTTTTTGCACATGCTTCCACCTGGGATTATTTGCCTTTAGTCTGACTGCTATCCTTTAGTATTTCTCATATTGTAGGTCTGTTAATAAGAAATTGTCTAAGCTTCTGTTAGAATTCTAAGATCTTTCTTTCACTTTCATTTATGAAAGATATTTTCTCCGGGTATAAAATTAACAGTTGTCATTTTTTTCTTTCAATACTTTAAAGATATAATTCCATTCTTCAGGCCACTGTAGTTTCTATTGAGACATGAACTTTTTCTTATAACTGATACCCTATTTTATTTTATATTTTATTATTTTATTTTATTTATCTTATTATGTTAGTCACCATACAGTACATCATTAGTTTCTGATGTAGTGTTCCATGATTCATTGTTTGTGTATAACACCCAGTGCTCCATGCAGTACGTGCCCTCCTTAATACCCATCACCAGGCTTTTTTTAAATACATACTATTATGATGTATTTGTAAACTTTGTTTTTCAACACTTTGGCCACGCTGTGCCTAGGTATGGATTTCCTTATTTTATCTGGTTAGGTTTGATGAGTTTTTAAATTTATGTATCAAAACATTTCATGAGATTTGTGATGTTTTTGTCCATTATTTCTTCAAATAAATTTTCTGTTCTATATTTTTAGGTTTCCAATTTCATGGTTTGACTGTCTCCTATATTTCTTTTTTTTTTTTTAAGATTTTATTTATTTATTTGAGAGAGAGAATGAGACAGAGAGAGAGCATGAGAGGGGGGAGGGTCAGAGGGAGAAGCAGACTCCCTGCTGAGCAGGGAGCCCGATGCGGGACTCGATCCCGGGACTCCAGGATCATGACCTGAGCCGAAGGCAGTCGCCCAACCAACTGAGCCACCCAGGCGCCCTGTCTCCTATATTTCTTTTGTATTTTGCTCTGTTCTTTCCTTTTTTCTCTCTGCATAAGATTATTGTTAATTTGACTTTGCATTGACTACCCAATGCATTCTTAATTTTCAATATTATATTTTAAGTTATAAAGTGTTCATGTGAATCTTTAAGATTCTAAATCTCTATTGATATGCTTCATTTTGTATTCTGACTGAGCCAGCCAGGCACTCCCCACCCCCCCTTTTTAAGTAAGCTCTACATCCAACATGGGGCTTTAACTTACAACCCTGAGATCAATAGTAGCATGCTCTATCAACTGAACCCATTTTGCACCCCGTTTTGCCCATGTTTTCCTCTATTTTTTTTAGCATCTTAGTCATAATGTTTTCAAGTCCTTATCCACTAGCTCCACTATGTAGGTCATTTCTGGGTCTGTTTCTACTGAGATTTTTTTTTTTATGTTATGTTAATCACCATACATTACATCATTAGTTTTTGATGTAGTGTTCCATGATTCATTATTTGCGTATAACACCCAGTGCTCCATGCAGAACGTGCCCTCTTTAATACCCATCACCGGACTAACCCATCCTCCCACCCTCTACTGAGATTTTTTTTCTTGATTATCAGTTAACTTTTTCCTGTTTCTTTGCATGTTTAATATTTGTTATTGTAAGGTGGCATTGTGGATAATATACAGATTCTGGATTATGTTATCTTTCTTTAATGAGTTTACTTCAGGGTTTTTCAAACTTAGTGCTGTTGATATTTTTGGCTAGATAATTCTTTGTTGTGGGGGGCTTTCCTGTGCGTTATAGGATGTTTAACAGCATCCCTAGTTCTCTACCTAATAGAAACAATGGCACCCCTTCCCACATTTTGACAACCAAGTATGTCTTCAGACATTGCTGAATGTTCCACTATTGAGAACCCGTGGTCTGTACAATCATTTTCAAAGTCTACTTCATTTTCCATTGTATGAATGCACTATAGTTTATTTAATTAACCACCCATCTAAGTACCTTTCGATTTAGTACCTTTAAATTTCTCTCCAGTTTTTTAAAAAATTTTCACTAGTATCTATCATATTCCTTTCTTCATCTCTAGGCACATTTTACAGTTATTTCCTTTGGATGGAGATTCAGAAATCACCTTTCATGGTTAAATTCTTATGCATAATTCTGCTTACATGTCTCAAGTGCCCTAGGTTTTCACAAGTCTACAGGACACCATAACAATGCTCCGTTCCCTACAACCTTACTATATGTGGTGCATCACCAACCTTTACAATCTGAAAATTGAATACTTATAAATGATGGTACCTTATTACTTAAAAACATCTCTTTAGTAAATCTTTTGATAGGTGATGTCTTAATTACCTGTTCTTAAGTTTCACACAAGGGAACAAAAAATATGGGTTTAAAAGGCAATAGTTGGAGAAATATTGGCCTTATAACTATAGAAATGCGATTCAAAACACATCACTTCTCCTTATTGTTTGTGATATGGGGATATGTCTTTAATTGTTTGAACTTTCATTTTTTCATCTGTTGAACTGAGATAATAACTACATTGTGGAATTAAATGTCAATGTGTATAGACTACCTATCACATATAAGTTTGCAAAAAAATCTATGTGCTGCTATATGGTTTCAGTAAGAATGAATTCACTCCTCTCTAATGGGTACTGGGTGGGTTGGTTGCTGAGGCACAGGGAATGACTCACGCCAGCAAAGTAGATCCTGATCGGGAAATCCAGGCTGGTTAGCCCAGAGGATCTTGGGAATCATAGTTCTGGCTTAGGGGAAAGGCTTCACATGGGCAGGCAGTTTTCAGTGGTCAAGATTTCCAGGTTGGTCCCTACTGTTTTCTGTCTTTTATCTGGTGCAAAAGATTTCATGTCCAGGTCCATCCCAAAGATATGAAGGTTGTTGCAGTTTGTGTTGTGTGGTTTGGTCTTTACCCGGGAAGATACGCCTGGATGAGGATCTATTCAGTATCACTGAACAACCAAGGCTGGGTTCAGTTGGCCTGATAAGTATGAGAAATAAAGCAGTGTGGGTGTCTGGATCTAGCAAGACTGCAAGAATGCCTCTGTTCTGTATCCACTCTTATGTGGCTTGTATCTGTAGGTATGGGGAAGGGCTTGGGTTTGTCTAGACTTCACATATCCCCTGACATGTGTTCATGTGTTTGGGAGGGTAGAGAGTGGGCAAGGACAGTGGGAAGCAGGAATAAAGAACGAAGAAAGATTATATTACCTTAAATAATTTTTGGAGTTCTGAGATACACCAGATCTCAAGGCCTCTTTTTCCTCTCCCAGCTCTGGCTTCTCTGAAATCGGCCTCTCTAAAAGACGAAACCTGAGGAAGATCAGCAGTTTGAAAACCATGGCCCAGGTAAGTGGATGTCTGTCTCCCTCCTGAAATCCTATGATTTTTAACTCAGGTAAAACTTTCATTCTTTATCCCCATACTTCCTACCTAGGAAAGCTGTATCTCTGACCCTATTTCATGGTTTCTCCCCTCACAGAGAAGGATGGTGTCCTCCTCATTTGCTCCCTTTTTTTCTAACTGATTTTCAATTATTCATCTTCTATGTGTTCAGTCTTTTCTCAAGAGCAGTGTTGGAGCAGTGCACGAGTGAAGTACGTTGAAGGAAATATTTGAGCTTCCTTTGTCAGGTTTGTGGTTTTATTTTATAGAAATGATGGTCCTGGGGCACCTGGGTGGCTCAGTTGGTTAAGCATCTGACTCTTGATTTTGGCTCAGGTCATGATCTAAGAGTCGTGAGATCGAACCCCATGTTGGGCTCTGTGCTGGGCATGGAGTCTGCTTAAGATTCTCTCTCTCCTTCTGCCTGCCCCCCCACAAAAAAAGGAAAGGAAAATAAATGGTGGCCCTATCTGACCACAGGAGAGAAAACTTTCTCCTTAGTTTTCCAGGAAGATAAGGAAGTTTGGGGTTATGAATGGTCTCAGACTCAGGTGTGAGATGAGAACTCAGCTTTGAAAGCTTTTAGGTTTGGGTAGAAATGTTATTGGTGCCTGCTGAGAGACAGACAGACAGACAGACAGATATCAGGGCCCTGGCTACAGAAATCACTGAGAATTTTGTATTGAAAGAGAAATTGCTGGTCTTGAGTAAATCAGTATTGTTCTGATCATCCTACATTAGTGTGTTCTAACTAGGAACAGGAGTTCAGTAAGGGATTGAAGAAAGGAAGATCATCTAGAACTACAAGTGGTAGATGATACTGAACAGTGGGGAAGAGGTTAGAATTTGTGTCCAACCTAAATATTGTAATAGTATAATACTTTAAAATTTAATATTACTTTAATAATATTATTAATAATACCTAATACTTTAAGAAAGATTAAATCTGATGTCTTTAAGAGGGGCTAAATGAAAACATTAACTTGTGAGAATAAAGGAACTGCTTATGATGCATAATCTGACATATATTATGCTTTGATAAAATTACTTAATTTTACACAAGCTCCATTTCCTAAGATAGAAACTTTTTATCAGCTTTTTGAAGTATAATTGATATATAATTAAGTGTATGTATTTTGTCTTTTTAAAGCAGATTTATTGAAATATAATTGACAATAAATTGCTCATATTTAAAGTGTAGAATTTGATAAATTTTGACTTATGTATATACCTGTGAAACTATTACCACAGCCAAGATAATGAACATATCCATCATTCCAAATTTTTTCTCATGCCCCTTTATAATTGCCCCTTCCTACCTGCCCCCAAACTTGCCCTCCATGCCCAGGCAACTGTTCTGCTTTCTGCCACTATAGGTTAATTCGCATTTTCTAGAATTTTATATAAATGGAATCATACATCATGTGTCCTTTTTAATCTTATTTCATTCAGCATATTTATCTTAAGATTCATCCATATTGTTACATATATTAGCTCATCCATTTAATTGCTGATTAGTATTCTATTCTCAGTATATACAAAAATTTGTCTATCCATTTCTCTGTTGATGGATTTTTTAGTTCTTTCCACTTTTTGGCTATTAGAAGTAAAGCTGCTTCATGCACAAACTTTTGTGTGGACATATGTTTTCATTTCTCTTGGATAAACACTAGGAGTGGAATGACTGGGGAATATGGATGTTTAACTTTTTAAGAAATCAATAAACTATTTTTCAAAGTGATTTACCATTTTACAATCCCACCATCAGTGTGTGAGAGTTCCATTTTTTTTTTCACATCTCCGGCAACACTTAAAATGGTCAGTCTTAAATTTTAGCCATTCTAATAATTGTGTAGTAATACTGTCTCCTAACAGTAAGCCACTCATAAGCAATCATAAGGCTCACTTCATTTGTTACTTGTCTCTCAGGGATCACTACCCAATATTTTCTGCCTCAAAAACCATTGTTTCATACAATTTGTCTATGTTTTTTGTTATTTCACATGGGAGGGTAAATCCAATCCATGTTACTCCATCTTAGCTGTAAGAGATTTTATAATTCATTTTGGAGAAAAAATGAACAATTCTTTTTACATAGTCCTTGAAGAGAAAAGACATAAGAACTTGTATTTACTAATAGTATGTGAATTGGGTACATAGTAGGTAATGTTCTTATATATACTGTTTCATTTAATTGGGAAAGTCTGTTTACTTTATTCATTTTCATACATTTAGGTATTTGAGTTTTCCTTTATTTTTAAAGAAATTTTGTGCACTCCAACAGGATTCTTCCAAGACTGTGTTGGTACTCTACTTCAGAAGCTAATGTATTTATTCTCATCTAATCGTGTCATGATCTTGTAACTTCAGCTTATTTGTTTTTCTATATTGCCCCCTTACTGCAATTCGGTCATTCCATCTTGAACATTTTTTCTTTACTGTTATGAATAATACATGGGTTTGTCTTTGCAGGTGCCATTGACATTCAGTGATGTTGCCATAGACTTCTCTCAGGAGGAGTGGGAATGCCTAAATTCTGATCAGAGGGATTTGTACAGAGATGTGATGTTGGAGAATTATACTAACTTGGTCTCCCTGGGTAAGGACATCTGCCTGAAGTGATGTAGAATCTGCTATCTGGAATAGCTGTTTTCTCCACTGTATATTTTATGCTGTATGCTGAGAAACTAGATAAATTTTTCCATATTCATATTCTCCATATTCTCAGAGCCTAGTTTGACTTTTGTTAGATGGAAATGGGCATCTCCAGTCAGCACCTGAATCTTTTCTTTCATTTACCTTCCTACCTCCCTCTGCCCCATCCTGCAATTCCTTCTTTTTCCAAAATAAAGATTTGAATTCTAGGATTTTTTCTGAATAGCCAATGGCAAAGAAAACAAATTTCATATTATGTGTATGTTCAGAATATCTACAAATATTCCATTTTAATTGCTGGTCCACCTACATGGAAAACAGGTAACATGGGGTCCTGGTTTTCTCTTTGCTACAAATGAACCTTGGTAATTTTTACAGTGTAGAATAAATCAAGAACATTATCTTTTTAGTATTATTTTTATACTTATAGCAATGGAAATGTTGGCTTGCAGTGATTTTATAGTTTCTACTAAGAAATGAAAGTCTTCATTCAGTTTTTGAAAAATACTTGACCATTCTTTCCTCTCTTCTGGGACTCCAGTTATACCTATGTTAGATCTTTTGAGTGTATCTCACAGTTCTATCATGTATATATCTCCTTTTATCTCTATTATTTTCTGTTGACCTGTATTTCAGCTCACTTACCTGTATTCTGCTATGATAAGTCTGCTCTTAAAGATGGGTTTTTCATATCATATGTTGTCTTTTTCAGTTCTAGAAATTCAATTTGTCTTATAACATCTAATTTTATATAAATTCTTCTCATTCTTTATTTACTTTCTTTCATTACTGTTTTTTCATCTGTGGGCATGCTTATATTTCTTCTTTGCTCTTGTTATTCATCATATGGTAATTCCTCTTCAAGTTACTAGTAATTGTGATTGTATGCTGGATATTGTGTACAAAAGAACTGAACGGGGGCACTTGGGTGGCTCAGTCGGTTGGGCATCTGACTCTTGGTTTCAGCTCAGGTCATGATCTCAGGGTTGTGGGATTGAGCCCCGCTCGATTGGGCTTTGTGTTTGGCACAAAGTCTCCTTGTCCCTGTCCTCCTGTTTCTCCCCCCTGCTTTCTCTCCCTCTCTCTCTCTCTGTCTCTCAAATAAATAAATAAAACATTAAAAAAAAAATAACTGAATGGTTTCCGATGATGGTATATTCCACTAGAGTATTTATACTTTCCTCTATTAATCGATAGAGTGGCAGGCTGATCACTATAATATAATCAGGGATTGAGCTGGGTTGGTGCTGGTTTTCAGTTTTGGTAATTCTTAGTTACCTTTTTTTTTAAATCACTGCCTTTACTGCTAGCTGTACTCAGAATAAGTAAGTTTCTGCAGGGGAAAAGTGGTAGATCCTCAGGGCCAATTCACCACTTCTTCATGGCTCTTATTGTTTATGTGTTTTGATTTCAAGCTTCCTCTCCCAATGGATCTTTTTTTTTTTTTTTAAAGATTTTATTTATTTATTTGAGAGAGAGAATGAGAGAGAGCATGAGAGGGAAGAGGGTCAGAGGGAGAAGCAGACTCCCCGCTGAGCAGGGAGCCCGATGCGGGACTCAATCCCGGGACTCCAGGATCATGACCTGAGCCGAAGGCAGTCGCTTAACCAACTGAGCCACCCAGGCGCCCCCAATGGATCTTTTGATTCCAGAAGAAATATTGAAAATTAATAAGCTGATCATCCATTTGATATGCCAGGAAAAGAAGAGCACAACAGACTTAAAGAAAGTAGAAGAAAGGAAATAATAAAGGAAAGAATGGAAATTAATGAAATAAAAACCAAACATACAAAAGAGCAAGTCACAACTATAAATTTGGTTCTCTCAAAGAATGAATAAAAGTGGTGCAACTCTATCAACATGAATCAAGAAAAAAAAATTTATGTAAGGAAAAAAGGCACCACATTACAAACCACGAAGCCTTGAAAATATGGTATTTTGAAAAACATTTTGCCAAAAACTTTGAGAAATCAAATGAAATAAATCATTAGAAATTTTTAATCTATAAAAAATTCCACTCAAGAAAAAAAAACAAAACAAAACAGGGCACCTGGGTGGCTCAGTCAGTTAAGCGTCTGCCTTTGGCTCAGGTCATGATCCCAGGGTCCTGGGATCAAGCCCCACATCTGGCTTCCTGCTCAGCAGGGAAGTCTGCCTCTACCTCTCCAACTGCCTCTCCCCCTGCTTATGCTCTCTCTCACCCTCTCTCTCAAATAAATAAATAAATAAAATATTTTAAAAATAAAAGTAAAAACAGCTCTTTCAATATCCTTATCTACTAATTATATTATCTGTATCATTCCTTGTTGTGTTTCTTTTGATTAATTTTCTCCTAGTAAGGGTCATACTTTCCTGCTATTTTACATGCCTAATAATTTTTTATTAGATGCCAGACATTGTGAAGTTTACTGTGTTGGGATGTTGGATTTTCTAATATTCTTTTACATATTTGGGCTTTGTTCTTGGATGTAGGTATGTAATTTGGAATCTGTTGATCCTTTCATGGTTTGCTTTTAAGCTTTGTTAGGGTGGGTCCAGAACAGCTTTTAGTCTAGGGCTAACTTGGCCCCACTACTGAGGCAATATCCTTCTGGGGACTATGTTTGATGCCTTGTGTGGTATGGGGCCTTTCCACTGTGGTTGGTGGAAACAAGAACTATCCCCTGCCCTTTGTGACTTCTAGGGGATGTTCTGCCTACTCCTATCTAGTAGTACATTCTTTGTTCTCATTAGTTTCCTCATACAGATGCCCAGATTCACATTCAGCCACAGTATCAAGGGGATTCCTCTACAGATCTCCAGAGATCTCTCTGTGCAGCTCCCTCCTCTCTAGTACTCTGCCTTGCAAATTCTGCACTTCTTTCTTTCCCTTAATTCTCTACTCTGTCTTCTCAACTTGGGGATACAGCTGCACTTAGGTTCTCCTCCATGTGCTTCTTTCTAGAAATTCTCTTTAGACAGTCAGCTGTGGTACTTGTGGAGCACACTTCATTTGTTTCCCCTCCCTCGGGAGATTTCTATCCTGTACTATTTTCCAATATTTGAAAGATGTTGTTTCATATATTTTGTTTGGTTTTCTAGTTGTTTAAGGTAGGAAGGCAAATTTGATCCCTCTTAATGTTACATGACCAAAAGCACAAATTATTAACTCTGTCTTTGAAAGCTTCTTTGCACTCTAGTACAAGAGGTCTTAGATTCACCTTGTATCTTCCCTGCCCTGGACTAGGAATTAGCTATTTCTCTAAGGCACCCTCATTAACATCAGTGGGAAATAGTTTACAGGGACTGAAACCTGGACAACAGGGAAGCTAATTGTAATCACCTTTTTGTGAGATAAATATACAATTTTTAAAACTATTCTGTGGAAATTGGTCTGTTTAGATTTTCCATCTCTTCTGGAATCTGTTTCTGTTATGGTCTTACTTTTATTCTGAAATAATTTTAGATTCACAGATTTACAAATGTGGTACAAAGAGTTCCAGTATATAATTCCCATAATGATAACATCTTACATAACCATGGTACATTTGTGAAAACTATCAAATTAACATTTTACAATACTATAAATATTTTATTTAGATTTCACCAGTTTTGGTACTAATGTCTTTTTTTCTGTTTCAGGATCCAATCCAGGATACCACATTACTTTTAGTCATCCTGTGTCCTTAGTTTCCTCCAAATGTAACAGTTTCTGTTTTTCCTTCTTTCTTGACCTTGATACTTTTGAAGATACTGTTTGGTTAGTAGAGTGCCTCCAAATTTTGGTGTGTTTAGTGTTTTCTTTTTTTTCTTTTTTTTTTTTTTAAAGGAGAGGAAAACTTTTTTTTTTTAAAGATTTTTATTTATTTATTTATTTGAGAGAGAGAGAATGAGAGACAGAGAGCACGAGAGGGAGGAGGGTCAGAGGGAGAAGCAGACTCCCTGCTGAGCAGGGAGCCCGATGTGGGACTCGATCCTGAGACTCCAGGATCATGACCTGAGCCGAAGACAGTCGCTTAACCGACTGAGCCACCCAGGTGCCCCATGTGTTTTCTTATTATTAAACTGAGATTATGGATTTGGGGGAAGAATACCAGAGAAGTGCCCTTCTCATTGTATATTAGGGGCACATGATATCAACATGATTTATCAGTGGGGTGCTAACTTTAAAAACTTGTATAAAGTGGTGTCTGCCGGTTTTCTTCATTGAAAAGTTATTATTTTTTCCCCTTTTCATATTTTATTTGTTAGAAGCAAGTCAGTAAATTTAACTGGGGTCAGTTTTTATAAATTATATTTTCAAAAAATTCATCGTTTCATGTACATCTCAAATTTATTTGCATAGTTATCTTGTATGGGTTTCTTAAACATTTTTTATTTCCTTATTGATGACTGTTTCCCCACTGTCATTGTGTTTAGATTTTCCTCCTATCTTTTGTTCCTTGAATAGGTAGGCTACTGGTTTGTTTGCATGTGTTAATTGTACAATTTTACTTAAAATTTGTTTTTATTATATTCATTTCCCTTTTTCTGTTTTCCTTCAGCAGACTATCATTCTTTTTCTAATTTTTGATTTAATATTTAATTCATTCATTTTAATTCTTTAGTTTTTCATTAGATGTAAGCCTTTTAGTCCAAGAGTTTGCAGCAGTACAGTTAAAGGCCATAGAAGGTAAATGATAGAAAACATATTTTACTGTAATAAGGTATGAGAGATTAATCAGGGAGAGATGGTGGATAACTGTTGCATAATTTTCAGAAACTAAATGGATATTTTACTCAGTTGCCTTCCCCAGTAACCTTAATTTTCATTCTTATTTACTTTTACCTTCATCCAAGTTCATTTTTAAAATTCAGTATTTTATCCTACAATTAATATTTACCTTGTGGTAAGGACTTGTTTCGCAGTAGTAGTTAAAAGAAGTTTTGAGTTTTAGAGTAAGAAAATAAGTAGTAAAACAAATGAGAAAATAAATATGTAATAGAGAAAAGTATTTTGAAGATAAAAATTAGGTGTTGGAATATAGAATAAAGGATATGAATTTACTTAAGAGTTAGCAGAGGCAGCCTTTCTGAAGAAGTGATTTCTAATCTGCAAGATAATAATTTAAAGGCACTAGGTAAAAGGATTTCTGAAAGGTGGAGCACCTGTGTGAAGTCCCAGGAAATGGGAAAGGTTATATATGTCTTAGTAGCTGAAGAGATGCATTTGGATAGTATATAGGGAACAAAAGATGCCAAGGGCTTGAGATGAATTTGTGTAAAAAGACAGATCCTTTTTATTCATGATTATGTGTTTAGGGTTTTATTCTAAAATAAAGACAAACCATTGAAAAAATTACATAAAGCCATCTGATAGATTAATGTTAGAAATGTAGATGACCAGAACCTACTCCTCTAGATTCTGATTCACTCAGTCTCAGCAGATATCTAAAAGGTAGTGTATGTAAGAAGCTCCCTCTATAATTTTGATCCATACTAAATATGAGAACTACTGACTTTTTCTCTTTGCCTACTCACAAACTTTATAGTTCTCATTATGAACTTTCATAATTTCTGAGGCCTTCTTGCCTTTTAAAAATTTCATGACAGTATTTTAGGATTTTATGACCCTTTTACTTCTAGTGAATATACTTCTCAATTCATCACTATTTTTACTCTAGAAGGCCCCTCCTCATCCCCAGTATAGGAAAATAGCTTTGTTTATTTGTTTATTTTTGTTTTTTTGTTTATTTTTATTTTCTTGTTTTCTTTCAGACATTGATTTTACAACTGAGACCAACAAGTTATCTTCAGAAAAAAGCAGTTATGAAGTAAATTCATACCATCGGGAGACAATGAAAAGAAGTAAAACCTTCAACCTTACGAGGTTTATTTTCAGAAATGACCCACAGTGCAGAATTGAATTTGGGAGAGAACAGGTGCCTAACATGGGATGTTTTAGTCAAATGACATTTATAAAACATATATCTCTTCCTCTACATCAGAGAATTCACCCTAGAGAGAAATCCTATGAATGTAAGGAATGTAGGTGGGGCTTTAGAAAATATTCACACCTTACCAAGCATTTGAGAGACCATAGTGGTGTGAGACCCTATGAATGTAAGGAATGTGGAAAAGCCTTTATAGTTCTCCAGCATTTTATTAGACATAAAAAAATTCACACTGATTTAAAACCCTATGAATGTAATGGATGTGAGAAGGCCTTTAGGTTTTATTCACAGCTTATTCAACATCAGATCATTCATACTGGTGTAAAACCCTACGAATGTAAGCAATGTGGGAAGTCTTTTAGACGTTATTCTCACCTTACTGAACATCAAAAAATTCATATCGGTTTGAAACCCTATGAATGTAAGGAATGTGGGGAGACTTTTAGATTGTACCGACATATGTGCCTACATCAGAAAGTTCATCATGGTGTGAAACCCTATATATGCAAGGAATGTGGGAAGGCCTTTGGTCATCGTTCAAGTCTTTATCAACATAAGAAAATTCATTCTGGTGAGAAACCATATAAATGTAAACAATGTGGAAAGGCCTTTGTTCGCAGCTATCTACTTATTGAACATCAGAGAAGTCATACTGGCGAGAAGCCGCATGAATGTAAGGACTGTGGGAAGACCTTTAGCAGGGGTTCAAGCCTTCTTAAACATAAGAGAATTCACAGTAGTGAGAAACTCTATGATTGTAAGGACTGTGGGAAGGCCTTCTGTAGAGGCTCTCAACTTACACAACATCAAAGAATTCATACTGGCGAGAAGCCACATGAATGCAAAGAATGTGGGAAGACATTTAAGCTTCATTCGTACCTTATTCAACATCAGATAATTCATACTGATTTGAAACCGTATGAATGTAAACAATGTGGGAAAGCCTTCAGTCGTGTTGGAGACCTTAAAACACATCAGTCAATTCATGCAGGGGAAAAACCCTTTGAATGTAAGGAATGTGGAAAAACTTTTAGACTTAATTCTCAACTGATTTATCATCAGACAATTCACACTGGTTTGAAACCATACATGTGTAAAGAATGTAAGAAGGCCTTTCGTTCTATCTCAGGTCTTTCTCAACATAAGAGAATTCATACTGGTGAAAAACCCTATGAATGTAAAGAATGTGGGAAGGCCTTTAATCGTAGTGATCGACTTACGCAACATCAGAGAATTCATACTGGTGTGAAACCATACAAATGTAAGGAATGTGGAAAGGCCTTTACTCGTTGCTATCAACTTACTCAACATCAAAGATTTCATAGTGGTGAGAAACTCCTGATGTAATGAGAGTCAGAAAGCATTTACCTTTGGCACATCCTTTATCATTATCACTATTCTACCACCCAATGATGTTATGGTAAAGATTATTTAACACAAACTTTAAATGCTTAGAGGGGCATCTGGCACATAGTATTTGCTTACTAAGTATTGTGGTTTTTTTTAATGATAATCACCATTATTACTCTACATAAATTCATGTGGAAGGAAGAAGACCCTATAACCATATATATATTTTTAAGATTTTATTTATTTATTCATGAGAGACAGAGAGATTGAGAGAGAGGCAGAGGGAGAAGCAGGCTCTCAAGGAGCAGGGAGCCTGATGCGGGACTCGATCCCAGGACGCTGGGATCATGACCTGAGCCGAAGGCAGACGCTTAACCATCTGAGCCACCCAGGCGCCCTATAACCATATTTTTAAAATGCATCAGTGCTCATCCATATTTTCTTCAGATAATTAATTCTGGACAAAATCCCATAGAATATATTAAACAAGACACTTTTTTATTCAAAGCTCAACCCCCTGAAGATTAATAATAAGAAACGCTGTGCCCGGCTGCCTGGGTGGCTCAGATGGTTAAGAGTCTGCCTTCGGCTCAGGTCACGATCCCAGGGTCCTGGGATCGAGTCCCACATCAGGCTCCCTGCTCAGTGCAGAGCCTGCTTCTCCCTCTCCCTCTGCCATTCCCTCTGCTTGTGCTCTTCTATCTCTCTGTCAAATAAATAAAATCTTAAAAAATAAAAAAGGTTTAAAAAAAAGAAACACTGTGCCCTTATTGGATATTGTGAGTTCAGCTGTGAAAAATTGGAGAGTAGTTTGAAGTAAGTTTCTTACAATAAATTCTGTAATACAGATAACATACATTCCTCATGCCCTACAACTGAAATAAATTAAAAACTTAACAATTTGGTAGCCAAAGACCTAGGTTAACTTGGAAAGGTTTTCCTTGAGTTTTTGAAAGTTTTCAAATTTACATAAAAGGTACAACAGTGTTACAATGAAGTTTGTTTGCCCTCCACCTAGATTCAATATATATGATATTTCTCTCATAAATATGAACATTATATATACAGATGCATATATATATCATATATATTGAATATATTTTACATGTATCATTTTGCTGTGTTTTTCAGTGAATGTTTTAGATATCACTTCACCTCTAAAAAGTCAACATACAACTCTTAGAATTAAGGGTAATCTTCTAGATGACCATTAAACCACTGTTACCTAAAAAACACTAATAATAATCCTATATTGTTCTACAATGTTCAGCCCATTTACAAATTTCTCTGATTGGCTAAAGAATATCTTCTACAAGTGCCAGCTTTTTAAAAGCCAAAAACCAAACTAAGCTCATGTATTTTATATGACTGCAGCTTATTGGGTCTAATAAGAATTGGTCAAGAATTTACCCTCCACCTCCTTACATTTTTTGAAGACTCAGAAGAAGTAACCTATATAATGTTGTGATTCCATATTTGTCCTGCTTTTTCTCAAGGTGGGCTTAACTTGTTCCTCTATCCTTTGTATTTATTGTGAACTGAAGGTTATGTCTAGAGGCTTAAGTTTCAGATTAAACATTTTTTATAAGACTACTTCATAGATAATAATGTATTTAATATAAAATATCAGGTGGCATACAAGTGAAACTATGTTTGATCTCTTGATTCATGTATTGACCACCAGTTCCCTCCATTGTATTGGTATATTTTTTTCTTTGCAATTAGTAATCCATGTAAAGTCACACTGGCACTTCACTCAGAAATTTAAACAGGCTATTATTTTAAAGAAATTAACATCTTGAGGAACCTCCATACTGTTTTCCAGAGTGGCTGTACCAGTTTGCATTCCCACCAACAGTGTAAGAAGGTTCCCCTTTCTCCACATCCTTGCCAACATTTGTTTCCTGTTTTGTTAATTTTTTCCATTCTAACCGGTGTAAGGTGGTATCTTATTGTGGTTTTGATTTGTATTTCCCTGATGGCTAGTGATGTTGAGCATTTTTTCATGTATCTGTTAGCCATTTGTATGTCTTCTTTGCAGAAGTGTCTGTTCATGTCTTCTGCCCACTTTTTGACTTTTTGAGTGTTTGAGAAGTTCTTTATAGATCTTGGATATCAGCCCTTTATCTGTAATGTCATTTGCAAATATCTTCTCCAGGGTGATGGGTACTGAGGAGGGCAAGTGTTGTAATGAGCACTGGGTGTTATACGCAATGAATGAATCATTGAACATTACATCAAAAACTAATGATGTACTATTCAGTGGCTAACTGAACATAATTTTAAAAAAAATTTTTTTAAAGAAATTAAGGGCGCCTGGGTGGCTCAGTTGGTTAAGCGACTGCCTTCGGCTCAGGTCATGATCCTGGAGTCCCTGGATCGAGTCCCGCATCGGGCTCCCTGCTCGGCAGGGAGTCTGCTTCTCCCTCTCCCACTCCCCGTTTGTGTTCCCTCTCTCGCTGTGTCTTTCTCTGTCAAATAAATAAAATCTTTAAAAAAAAAAAAAAGAAATTAAAACCCCCCCAAAACCCTCATATTTTACATTTACCCATATATTTACCCTTTCCCATGCTCTTCCTGATTTCCCAATTACCAATTCCCAATTGTCTGAATTTCCATCTGGTATCACTTTCCCTCAGCTTGAAGAACTTAATTTAGCATTTCTTGGAGTGCACATCTGCCGGTGGTGAATTATCAGTTTCTTTTACCAAATGCCTTTGTTCTTGAAGGATTATTTTTCTTTTTTTTTTAATATTTTATTTATTTGACAGAGAGAGAGAAAGCAAGAGAGGGGACACAAGCAGGGGGTGTGGGAGAGGGAGAAGCAGGCTTCCCGTCGAGCAGGGAGCCCCATGCGGGGCTCAATCCCAGGACCCTGGGATCATGACCCGAGCTGAAGGCAGATGCCCAACGACTGAGCCACCCAGGTGCCTCAGGATTATTTTTCTTGCTATAGAATTCTGGGGTTTGTGTGTATTTTTAAAAAGATAGACACTGATTCCTGTCCTCCATGGGTTATGATGAGAAGTCATTTGAATTATTTTTCCTCTGTATATGTCATTTCTCTCTGCATGCTTTCAAGATTTTTCATTACCTTTGGTTTTCATCTATTTGAGAATGCTGGTCTAAGTGTGGTTTTATGTTACTCCTGTTTGGGGTTCTCTGAGCCTCTGAAATCTGTACACTTACACTTTTCCCCAAATTTCAGAAAATTTTGTCCATATTCAGATATTTTTTTCTGCCCTTGCTTCTCCTCCTTCTGGGATTCCAGGTACTTGTGTTAAATCTTTTGATATTGTCCCACAGGTCACTGGCTCTGTTAGTGACTCTCTCCAGCCTTTTTTCTCTTTTTCAGATTGGATAATTTCTATTGCTCTATCTTCAAATTTACTGATTCTTTTTCTTGTCATCTCAATTATGCTGTTAGCTTATCTATCAAATGTTTGAGATATGGCACTTTTCAGTTCTACTATCTTCATTTAGTGTTTTTTAAATATAGTTTCTATTTCTTTACTAAGATTTCCTGTTTCTTCATTGTATATTTTGACAATGCTTTTGATTCCAGTGAAAATCTTTCATATATTGATTCATGATAGAAAAATAAGTAAAATTATTTTTAACTTATGAAAAGTATCAGTTTCCAGAAATATTCCTACCCTTTTAGTTAGGTCACAAAAACAGCTTTTCCTTTCCTTGGCGTTCCAGATTTTCTTTGTTTATATGTAGTGTGATACTGGTGAGAAAACAAATCACACTGTCATTTTGGGGGTCTTGATTATGAAATATTTGCCAAGTAGTTTTTTAAAGAAAGCCTTGGAGTTCAAAATACAGTAAATCTTTGTAAAAGATCTGTAAAACTCTTCAACCATTGAACCAATGAACATTGGCAAAGACCATAAATAAATTCATTGTTTTCTATTTCTTTCAACAGTTCCATAAAGTGACAGTGATTCATATTTACCCATATATACTAAACCATCATACTTTTCATACTGTGGAGCAAATCAATTAGGGAGACAAAGCTCTTTAAAATTTACGGAATTCACATTTTTAACTTAGCATAGCTGTTTAATCATAATAGAAATTATTTTTTTTGTATCTAGTGGAAATTCTTTTTTGACATATATAAAATATTTTAAAATATCTATGCTATGACTCTGATTTTGTAGGCTGCAAATTGACAACATTTCTATTTGATTTGGAAGTCTTTTGAGGCAAAATGTACCCAGAGTATTAAGTGGGCAATATTTCATATTGTACAACTCATCTAAAGCTAGAGAAGAATATATGTAGCTTTACTAATTTTGAATTAATCTTTGATATTGTTAGATCTTTTATAGGCAGTTGACTGGTGGCTTAAATTTTTTTTTTTTACTTTTTATACAATATAATTTTTCTTTTTTCATAATATCCTAACAAAACTTCCATAACTACAGTAATAATTTATCTTCCCATATTTCCACTTAAAATTTGGTGTTTTGTGTATGTAACACACAAAGCCATTTTATAGCTACACAAAGTTATAAGCTCAGATTATGTTTCAAAGTTATTTAAAATTTTGGTTGCCCATTTAATTATAATTTCAGGCAACTAATTTTATCTATTTCTTTTTGGTTATCAAAAGGAAAATTCTCATCAAATGTGTTATGTATTTGTTGCAAATGTCTCACAATATTCTCTACTTTAACTTAATTTTTGTACATTATCTACCAGCTTTTTTATTTTGCTCTATTCACAGCAAATTGTAATTGGCATTTGTTGTGAAATTCACAGTACTTCTTCCAGTCTCTTATTTTTTTTACTATTCTGGCCACAGTACTGGCCTCTGCTTGACTATGCATCATTAATATGTATTCATTTTAAGGTTTTTTTTTTTTAATTTTTTTTTAAGATTTTATTTATTTATTTGACAGAGAGAGAGACAGCGAGAGCAGGAACACAAGCAGGGGGAGTGGGAGAGGGAGAAGCAGGTTTCCCGCGGGGCAGGAAGCCCGATGCGGGGCTCAATCCCAGGACCCTGGGATCATGACCTGAGCCGAAGGCAGACACTTAATGAATGACTGAGCCACCCAGGCGCCCCTCATTTTAAGTTTTAAAATCAGTACACACTTACTTAACCTAGAATAATTTAACTGTAATTAAAGTAATAAGTACATTTAATTACCAATTATTTCCTTCATATCACTGTAACTCATGTTGCTTTCATAAAATATCCAAATAAACACATCAATTGCTTGACATCAGCTAGGTCAGTGATGTGTTTATGTGTAACCCTAGAAACATATACACTACATGCACACTATAATACAAAAATAAAATCTATGCAATGCAATGGTTGAAGTGAAATGTAGTCCTACCAAAACAATAAAGTTGTCAGTAATGGTAAAATATTTTACATTGCTTTTTTAATATTTAAATTAATTAAAATTGGATGAAATTTAAATCAGTTTCTCAGTCACACTAGACGTGTCTTAGAAAGTTCAATTTGGTGGCCATATACACTAGATTAGATGTAGGGTGGGAATGAGATGAGCATCAGAAAAAACTGAATACAAGGTATCTGTCCAGTATTACTAGGCATTGCAATAATCCAGATTGGACATAAGGAAGATTCACTACAGCTGTGATTGTAGAAAAAAATCAAATATTTTTCACACATTAAGGACAATCAGCAGGACATGATGGGATGTGAGAGACCACAAATTCCACAAAGATTCTCAAATACTGTAAGTGTACCGGTAAGCCCCCATTTCAATCATTTAATTCCAGCCTACTAGATCTTTTGTTCAATACTGGCATCCAGGAAGTCGGGTTCCATGGTTGGTATTTGAATTAGGGCGTCTGCTAATTACCCCCCCATATCAATCTTCCTTTCTTCCTTTATTTCCTTGTGTGCACCACTAGGATGATGATTCCCCCACCTTATTGGTCCATGGCTCTTCTGTTATGTCCAACTGGAGATAATTGAAATTGTGTGGCAGTTTGAAGGAACCTACCTTAAACACACCTGGTTATCTCCCTTTCTTCCTTCCTCCATGCCTCCATTCCACTGCCTGGATTTGGATAAGATGGTCTGGAGGACTTTGGAGCAGAGCCACACCCGGCTTAGACTGCCACCTCCAGAATTTTATGTGACAGAAAAATTTTCCTGGTTGAACCAGTCATTCTGGGTCATTTTTTATAGCCAAACAATCTTTACTGATTCATCCAGGTTACTGTATACTAAGAACAGTCATCACATGTTCCTATCTCATCTCAATCAAAAACAGAGCAGAGATTTTACATGAATATTGCCATGTAAGTATTCATTCCCACCTCATCAAAAATTCAGAATACCTGCAAGGGGGAGACATTTTTATTTCCCTTCTAGGACATACTTTTCTGCTTTTCTAGAAGAATTCAAATAGTGCCAAATGACATTTTGAAAGACTACATGAGCTTTGGAAGAAAAGTCATTAGAGGCTATTATTTAAGACCATCCCTTGGGGAAGAGGAGCCAAGTTAATTTATAGAATATTATGAGCACTGGGTGTTACATGCAACTAATGAATCATTGAACACTACACCAAAAACTAATGATGTACTATACAGTGGCTAACTGAACATAATAAAAAACAGAATATTACAAGATAGGAGCTTAAATAAAATAAATGCTTCTACGCTTGGGAAACATAAGCAATGAGCATTAGCAGAAGTTAGTGGAATTATCAAAGCCTGCTATACTTGGCTTTTAAACTGAGTGTTCCCCCATGTCTATCTTTGTGAAATTGAGATAGAAAACTGCTTTAAGGCAGGTACAGAAAGAGCAGCTACAATCCACGAAAGAACAGTCATGTTTTGTATCTCCTAACTAGCCAATTTACAATAATTCCATTCTGAAACTCGGGCTTGATAAATCTGAACTGCTACCTCCAACCTTGGGAACCCTAGGTTCTTTCAAGAGTGGAAATAGTACTCCAGCCTATCAGAGATGCCATACTGATTCATTTAAAGTTTGCAGAGGGGTGTTACAATTTCTCTTAAAAGGGTAGAATTGAAACTAGACCCACAGAGAGAAGTCTCAGGATTAAGGTCTAGGCCAGGATGTCTATCCTTAATCTGTCCTGAGCTTGATTCCTGATAGAACCAGATACACAGTTTATGTCCTTGACACTGTAAGAATGAAAGTTTTTGCCCTAGGACCTGGAATAAGTAAATACTCCTGTGAATTCTCAGACTCAAATTATCCCCTGTAGACATGTGACTGACCCTTCTTCCACCTAGCCCAGAAACAAATATTTAAAGTCCTCCTTCCACCAGCCTACTATTTACTACATTTGTGTAAGTTCCAATAATGACCTCTGACACTTTGTGATTTCATTTCCCATCAGGATGCTGGAACCAAGAACCTTCTTTTAACCTACAGAGATAGCCCTTGTACTGAGGACACAGAGATGAATCTGAAATATATCTGCCTGTTGACTTAGAAAGGTAGACCAGTAATATGATACTTATAATGCAGTACAGCTAGGTGCTATGAAATAATAGTAAAGGGGGCTGAGGTAGGTAGGCACCAAAAACAAACAGAATCTGGCAGGACTTCATGAAATGATGTGAAGACTTCTATTTGGAGCAGAAAAATCCTACAAATCAACTAAAAATGCTCAGTAAAATAGAAAAATTATCTCAAATACTGACAGATATTCTATCGAGTGCTTATATAGCAGAGTATCTAAGAATATTAAAGAAATCTGCACTGGGGGCAAAAGTGAAAACAGAAACTGGAAAGTCAATAATGCTGGGGCTACCTGGGATGTTACAAAATGAACGAACCTGGAGACAAAAGTGATGCTAGAAGCTACAAGGAGCAACAAATTCAAACACATAGTGGGAGATTTTAACACATCGCTCAGTAAATGATACTTCAAGCAGATAAAAATTGCATGATGAATATATTTGATCTTATGAGCATATTATAAAAGCCATGCACTTAACATGCACTGAATACATGCTGAAGTGCATATGGATTATTTTTAAAACCTGACCAAGTTAGAGAACTCAAACATCCTGATTCCACAACTTATGACAAAGCTATGATAATCAAAACTGTTACTGACATAAGTGATAGACACACAGATCAATAGAATAGAATTGAGAGACCATAAATAAACCCATACACTATATTGTCCATTGATTTTTGACAAGGAGGCCAAGACCATTTTATGGGGAAAGAACAGTTTCTTCAACAAATGGTGCTGGGAAAACTGAACACCCACATGCAAATGAAGCTGGGCCCTAACTCACATCATTAAAAAATAAAAAAATTAACTCAAAATGGATCAAAGACCTAAAAGGAAGAGCTTATAGAACTCTTAGAATAAAACATAGGGGGAGAACTTCATGAAATTGGATTTGGGGCGCCTGGGTGGCTCAGTTGGTTAAGCAACTGCCTTCGGCTCAGGTCATGATCCTGGAGTCCTGGGATCGAGTCCCGCATCAGGATCCCTGCTCGGCAGGGAGTCTGCTTCTCCCTCTGACCCTCCCCCCTTTCATGCGCTCTCTCTCTCATTCTCCCTCTCAAATAAATAAATAAAATCTTTAAAAAAAAAAAAAAAGAAATTGGATTTGGTAAAGATTTCTCAGATATAACACTAAAAGCACAGGAAACCAAAAATAGATGAGTTGGACTTCATCAAAATCAAAAACCTTTGTATATCAGCAGTCACTATAAACAAAGTAAAAATGTGGCCCTCAGAAATGGAGGAAATATTTCAAATTATCTATCTGACAAGAGATTAATATCCAGAATATATAAAGAATTCCTACAACTCAGCCACAAAACAACAAACAGCCCAATTAAAAAATGAGCAAATAGGGGTGCCTGGGTGGCTCAGCTGGTTGAACATCTGATTCGTGGTTTCAGCTTGGGTCGTGATCTCGGGGTTGTGGGATCAAGCCGTGTCAGGCTCTGTGCTCAGTGCCGAGTCTCCTTGAGACTCTCTCTCCCTTTCCCTCTGCCCCTCCCCCCACCCCATGCTCGTGCTCTAAAATAAATAAATAAATCTTTTTAAAAAATGAGCAAATGAATTGGATATTTCTCCCAAGAAGCTATGCAAATGGCCAATAAGCACATGAAAAGATGATCAATATTAATCATTAGGGAAATTGGGCAAATCAAAACCACAAATAGATACCACTTCACACCCAGTAGGATGGCTATTTAAAAAAAAAAGAAAGAAAGAAGAAAGAACAAGTGCTGGTGAGGATGTGGAGAAACTACAACCTTTGTGCAGCTGGTAGAAACGTAAAATGGTACAGTTGCTATGGAAAACAATATGGTAACCCTCAAAATTTTAAAGATTTCTTTATTTGACAGAGAGACACACAGAGAGACAAAGAACACAAGCAGGGGGAGTGGGAGAGGGAGAAGCAGGCTTCCCGCCAAGCAGGGAGCCTGATGTGGGGCTCGATCCCAGGACCCTGGGACCATGACCTGAGCCAAAGGCAGACGCTTAATGACTAAGCCATCCAGGTGCCCCAACCCTCAAAATTTTAAATATAGAATTATCATTTAACCCAACAATTCCACTTCTACATATATACCCAAAAAATTGAAAGCAGGGATTTCAACAGATATTTGTACTCCAATGTTCACATTATATCACAATAGCCAAAGGTAGTAAAAACCCAGTGTCTACAATAGATGAATGGATAAACTAAATGTGATATATATATATGTACATATATATATGTTATCATATATGTATATATATTGTGGAATGCTATTCAGCCTTAAGAAAGGAAAATTTTGATATATGCTATCACATGGATGAACCTTGAAAACGTCATGCTAAGTGAAATAAACCAGACACAAAATGACAATATTGTATGATTCCACTTATATAGGGTACCTAGAAAAGTCAAATCCATAGAGACAGAAAGTAGAATAGTAGTTACCAGGAGTTTGGGGGAGTAGAGGCTGTGCCAATGGGGAGTTACTTAAGAAGTACAGAATTTTGGTTTGGGATGGTGAAAAGTTCTGGAGATGGACAGTAGTAGTCCTTGCACAGTGTAAATGTCCTTAGTGCTACTGAACTGTGCACTTAAAAATTGTTAAAATGGTAAACATTATGTCAACATATATTACAATAAGAAAAATAATGAAGAAAACTACCAGTGTATTTATAAAATAGAAATGAAGACTATTATAATTCTTAATCTTTTTTTTTTTTTAAAGATTTATTTGAGAGAGCAAGAATGAGATAGAGTAGGGTGCCTGGGTGGCTCAGTCGGTTGAGCAACTGCCTTCGGTTCAGGTCATGATCCTGGAGTCCCTGGATCGAGTCCTGCATCGGGCTCCCTGCTCTGTGGGGAGCCTGCTTCTCCCTCTCCCACTCCCCCTGCTTGTGTTCCCTCTCTCGCTGTGTCTCTCTCTGTCAAATAAATAAATAAAATCTTTAAAAAAAAAAAAAGAATGAGAGTACATGAGAGGGGGGAGCGGGAGAGGGAGAAGCAGGCTCCCCGCTGAGCAGGGAGCCCGATGTGGGACTCGATCCTGGGACTCCAGGATCATGACCTGAGCCGAAGGCAGTCGCTTAACCAACTGAGCCACCCAGGTGCCCCTATAATTCTTAATCTTGAGTGCATGATATCCAAGTGAAATCATGAAGTAAATAATTAACAGATTTATCTGTGAAAACAACACTCCTGTTTCAATACCCCCTTGCCAAGTTAAAAGCAAATTAAGCACAAATTTTTTGTTCTACATATGAGAAACAAAATATTTGACTGAATTAATAAGCAATTTTTTAAAAGATTCATTTTTAAGTAATCTCTATATACAACATGGGGCTCGAACTCACAGCCCCAAGATCAAGTCATGTGCTCTATTGACTGAGCCAACCAGGTGCCCCAATAAGCAGTTTTTATATATCAATACACAGATGAACACACTGATGTGAAAAAGAATGAGCTAAGGATATAAATGGAGATTTAATACAAATAAATGTGTACATGAAAATATATCTAGGGATGCCTGGGTGGCTGTCGTTAAGCATCTGCCTTTGGCTCAGGTCAGGATCCCAGGGTCCTGGGATCGAGCCCCACATTGGGCTCCCTGCTCAGTGGGAAGCCTGCTTCTCCCTCTCCCACTCCCCCTGCTTGTGTTCCTGCTCTTACTATCTCTGTCAAATAAATAAATAAAATATTTTAAAAAAAGAAAATATATCTAAATTTATGAGATAATAATATAGATATGTCATTAAATATTCCATATTGGCCTAAAAACTAGCAAATTTTTATAAAAATCATATCCATTGTACCATAATTTTCATGCACTATTAATTCCAAATTAATTTGGTGTAAAAGAATTCATATACAACTTTCCTAGAGAGTATTTTATGCCCCTATTTAAAACAAATATGTTCTTGAATGCAACCCATTTAAAAGAATATACTTCATGGTAATGGTTAAAGTGACAAGTTATATTTTCCATAGGATTATTTATATTAGCAAACTTTGGAAACAATAATTATGAATAGGCACAGTATTCTATTCCAAAAAATGGAAATCTGGGCAGGTGTTAATAATAATTATGTAGAGGTATAATGACTGATACAAGTTCTCAAGAAATGAGAAAAAATAGGTTACATATAAAAATAGGTCTCCCCGGGGCGCCTGGGTGGCTCAGTTGGTTAAGCCACTGCCTTCAGCTTAGGTCATGATCCTGGAGTCCCGGGATCGAGTCCCGCATCGGGCTCCCTGCTCGGCAGGGAGTCTGCTTCTCCCTCTGACCCTCCCCCCTCTCATGTGCTCTCTCTTTCTCATTCTCTCTCTCAAATAAATAAATAAATAAAATCTTTAAAAAAAAAAATAGGTCTCCTCAACTTTGTGAAGTTATAGATGTGCCGTAAAATATAAATGTGTAATATAAACAGTATTTTTAAAGGTACATTTAATATTAGGCACTGGCTAATTCTAACTAGTTGATAAAAATTTGAAATTCAAGTTTCATCATCCTTAAGATAATTCCTTTTAATATTTGTATAATAAAGAGTGGTTCAGCCCTAAAGGCCCTGAAACACAACCAATATGGCTCAAATCCATATCATCCCACTTGGAAATGGTGGGCCTTGGGCAAGTTGCTTAATATTCATAAGCTCTATTTTTGCTCATTGTTATAATGGCAACATTATTACCACATGTGCAGGGGTTTGCTGCTAGATTTAAATTGGTTAATTATGGGGCACCTGGGTGGCTTCGTCGATTAAGCATCTGACTCTTGATTTTGGTTCAGGTCATGATCTCAGGGTTGAGAGATCCAGCCTGCATCAGGCTCTGTGCTGGCGTGAAGCCTGCTTAGGAGTTTCTCTCTCCGTCTCCCTCCCACACTTGTGCTCGCTCTCAAAAAAAAAAAAAGTTAATTATGTGAAACTTTTAGCACTGTACCAGGCACATGTTAAGTATAAACATAATTTACTCAGTCACCCTCCGTGGGATAAGGCATGTTGTTGCTGGAAAAAACTGACAATGATTGAGTTGAACACCAACATCATCTACTGCTTTAGCCAAAATCCCCCTATCAAGTGAGAGCTGTGATGGTTAATTTTATGTGCCAATTTGACTGGTCCACAGGTGTTCAGGTATTTGGTTAAACACCATTTCTGGGTGTGTCTGTGAGAGTGTTTCATATGAGATTAACATTTGAATCAGGGGACTAATTGCCCTCCCCTATGTGAGCAGTCCTCACCCAATCCATGGAAGGCCTGAATAAAATGAAAAGGCTAAATAAGAAAGCTTTCTGTGTTTATCTTGAAGCTGGGACATCAGTCTCCTCCTCCCTTCTGACTCAGTCTCCAACTGGAACTTACACCATCAGCTCTCCTGGTTCTCAGGCCTTCAAACTCCAACTCACACTATACCATTGACTCTCCTGGGTCTCCAGCTTGTCAAATGCAGATCTTGGGACTTGCTGGCCCCCATCTCCTCTCTTTCTGTCTCTCCTGCCCCTTTCCGTCTTCCTATATATACTATTGGTTCTATAGATGATAGATAGATGATAGAGATAGATAGATAGATACATGGATGATAGATGATAGATGCAGAGCTCTATAGATTCTATCATCTATCTATCTCTATCATCTATCTATATCTATCCATCCACGCATCCTATTGGTTTTGTTTCTCTGGAAAGCCCAGACTAACACATGAGCAAAAGAAAGAAATTTTAGGCATACAAGGGCTCAGCAATTATGCCATTTACTGTAGGGACCCACATAAACTGTCTAAGGGAACTCCTAAGAAAGGGGATCCAGCCAAATGACATTTAAACATTTAAATCAGAACTAAGCTTTCATGAAGGGGAGATGAGGTGAACACAAAGCAGTGATGTTCCCACACCTCTGAACCTCTTCTAGTTCTTCTCAGTCTCAAGCACTTTCTTCTCTTGGGGCTTTTGCAATACTGGCAATTCTCTTCTCCCTGTCTTTGCCATAAGCTTTATTATCACCTTTCAAACTGCTGCTTATTTATTCTCTTACAGGCCTTCCTTATATCTCTATTTAAATCAAGATCATCCATCACTGGTTCTCAAAATCCTCTTCTTTTTCATTATCATTCATCATACTGTGTAACTTTATTTATATTTGGATTTTCCAATGTCCATCTCCATGGGTCAAATAAAATGCCCATTACAGCATGATTGTTGACTCTTCAGTTATTCATCTATAACAGGAGTCAGAAAACTTTGGGAGGCGCGTGGGTGGCTCAGTGCATTAAGCGTCTGCCTTTGGCTGAGGTCATGGTCCCAGGGTCCTGAGATTGAGCCCTGTGTCAGGCTCCCTGCTCAGCCGGGAGCCTGCTTCTCCCTCTCCCACTCCCCCTGCTTGTGTTCCCTCTCCCGCTGTGTCTCTGTCAAATAAATAAATAAAATCATTTTTAAAAAGAGAAGAAAACTTTGTCCTATGGGCCAAATCTGGCCCACTGCCTTTTTTTCTGTGGCTCTGGCCAATCAGCAAAGAATAAGAATGATTTTTACAGTTTTGGGGGGGGGGGGTACTTTTACATTTGTAAATGTTGGAAGAAATCAAAGGACAGTCCTTTGTGGTAGTTGCAAGTTATGAGATTCAAAAAAAAAAAAAGAAAGAAAGAAAATTATGAGATTCTAATGTCATGTCAAATGTCACTGGAACACAGCCACACTCAATCACTTACATATTATCTATGGCTTCTTTCAAGATACAACCTCAGAGTTCAGTAGCTGTGATAGAGACCCTGTAGCTCACAGACTCTAGGATACTGACTGTCAGGCCCTTTACAGAAAACATTTGCCAACTCCTGCACTATACTCAATATGGAGTACCAATGCCTGGCAGATAATGGAATCTATTGGTCCAAGTTTGGTAGATCACTGACATCAGGCATTTACCTCAGGGGCTGGACTTTTAAAAGCAATACCTTAGGGGCACCTGGGTGGATCAGTCAGTTAAACGCCTGACTCTTGGTTTCGGCCCGGGTCATAATCTTAGGGTCTTGAGATCAAGCCCTGCATTGGGCTCTGGGCTCCATGCTGAGCGTGGAGTCTGCTTGAGACTCTCCCTCTCCCTGTGCCCCTCCCCCTCCGCTCCCTCTCTCTAAAATAAATAAGTAAAATCTTTAAAAAAAATTTTTAAAGCAATCATTTATACCTAGGCATAAATAATTTAACACAATATGGCCCAAATAAGGAGATACTAGAAACAGAAGGGTAATTTTTTCAACCACATGAATTATTTCAAAATCACCCCTTCCAAGAAAGCAACTAGAGGTTTTCCACCAGCTAAATGAATGGAAAAGTAAAAATTCAATATAGGAGAGAAGTGAAGAAAACCCCCCTAGTGATGGTGGTAGAGGAGGCCACATCTCTTGAGCATCAGGCATAGAAGGCAACCAGTTAGGATGGATATTAAAAAATTGTGGCCAAGGATAATGCAGACCCACTTCTCCACAGTAAACACTCAGGAATAGTAGAATTAAACTGAATCAAAATTTTTATTGGTGAAATCCATAATAATGGTATATGGATGTCACTGAATTATGATGCATTAATGGAATATTTTCAAATCTTGAATGTCTACTCTGAGGCAATAAATTCTGCTAATTTACATAGACTATCTGCCCAAGAATACAGAAGACGCTGAAAAATGTAGTTGTCCCTAAAGAGTCACTGTATAGCTTGAGAAAAGGGGAGAGAATAACACTCATTTCTTTTGAACTTAGCACTATGTTTGTGTGCTATAAAAGTAAACTTAGTAAATATATTCCCCCAAATTCTTTTTTTTTTTTTTTTTTTTTTTTTATTCATTAGAGACAGAGAGAGAGAGGCAGAGGGAGGAGCAGGCTCCCAAGGAGCAGGGAGCCCGATGCGGGACTTGATCCCAGGACCCCGAGATCACAACCTGAGCCGAAGGCAGACGCCCAACCATCTGAGCCACCCAGGCGCCCTTCCCCCAAATTCTTTTTTTTTTTTTTTAAAGATTTTATTTATTTATTTGAGACCAAGAGAATGAGAGAGAGAGAGCACATGAGAGGGGGGAGGGTCAGAGGGAGAAGCAGGCTCCCCGCCAAGCAGGGAGCCCGATGCGGGACTCGATCCCGGGACTCCAGGATCATGACCTGAGCCGAAGGCAGTCGCTTAACCAACTGAGCCACTCAGGCGCCCTTCCCCCAAATTCTAATCACACCTTTGTTTCATTTCCACATTGTTAATTTTGGTCTTCTCATCCTTAAAGCTAACAGAATTCCAGGAATTAAACTTAAAAAAGTAGGCTTCTCTGACTCTGGAAGAATGAAAAAATTTTACAAGGTTAAACCATTAATATTTCCCCTGTCCCTCATAGTTACAAAAAAAAAAAAATCAGAAAATAAAAAACTCCTAGTAAATGTTCTAATACTGAATTTAATACTTCAGAATTTTTGCTATCTTTTTTAAATAAACACTAACCTCTGATTAGTCTGTAATTATACTTGATGGTCTTAATATATGCATTTAATTTAAACTGTCATCTGTTTTATGAAATATATACATGTAAAATTTTTTGTTGTTAAAATAAAGGATCACTGGTTCTTTCTTCATACATGCATAAAAAGATAATAAAATTTATGAGCCTGCTACATTTAAATAAAAACTCCAAGGGTCTGTAATTAATTTAAAGTATACCAGTGATTACTTCAGAAATTACCCATGACCCAAGTTAACAATTAGGTTTAAGAGCAAACATACTGTTAACTAATGGGAAATGTTCCTTGCCCTTAAGAGTCACAGAAAATGATCTCTCCTACTCTTTTCCCTCAGTATTGTCATGCCTGTATATAATGTCTAGAAATCTGTCAGCCATCATGGTACCCCAGCCAACACTGGGGAAGACAAAGTGAAAAATAGAAGAGAATCTGAGTCTCTGAATATTTCATTTTGCTGATGAATCAAAAATCTCTGGAACCTCTTCTCTCCTCACCCCCCAAAAAAGCCTGTTATATGACTCGATATACTTCCTCATTGCTTAGGCTAGTTTGCTATTTCGATTTTTGCTGAGTGTATCCTAACTACATCAAATAACTAAGGGTCATGGTTCATACTGGGAGCTACAGATACAGAGATAAAACTGATGCCATCACAGCCACCAACTCATGTCTGGTGGGGGAACACACACACACACATACACACACACACAGAGTCACTGCCTAGGCGGTAAATGCTGTCCTACAAGTTTTACAAATGCTTTGTGAAACCAGACACACCTAATACATCCAATGTCAGGAGGAAGGAGTGGACAAATATTGCAAGAATATCCAAATAGCTAATAAATAATCAGAAAAGAATGGAAATGTAAACCATGATACCTACCAGAGTAGCAAACACTTTTCTTTTTAATTGATGATGCCAAATATTGTCAAGGATATGGAGAAAGCAGAACATTCATACAGTTGGTGGGAGTGCCAGTTGGAATTTTTGGAACCTATTTAGAAAAATTAAACTTACTAAAGTTGAACATAGGCATACCCATGACCAAACCCAAGCAACTCCACTTTCAGTATATGGAGAAAAACATGCACAAGTACGATCATAACAGTCTGATAAGGAGCTCTGATTTCCCAACATAGTACTCCCAAGAAGACATAATGAAGGATTTTCAATGTTGTAATGCTCCTTTTATGTGAATCTTAGCTGGTACTACATGGCTGCAAAGCCTCCTTAAAAGAATTGTGCTGGGCACTCTGAATTTGTTGTGTCCAAAGTAGAACTTCAAAGATAAGAAAATCAACAGACGGAACTAGAAAAGTGATTAAAGATCTCCAATTCAAAACAAAATAACCCAATACAGTCATACAATTTTAAAGAACAGGTAATTGCAATACAAAAACTAACAAAAATACCTCAAAAGTATAACTTTTATATAATCTCACTCATGAGATGTAAAAATTCTAAATAAAATAGTAGCAAGTGAAATCTAGCAGTGCACCAGAATACATACATATACCAATAATTAACCTGGGTATATCCAGGAATGGGAGAAAATCAAACAATCTGTCAATATAAATTATCACATTAACAAATTAAATACTATACAATTGCAGGAAGAGATGATGAAATGACATTGATAACTCAGGAGCCCTTTTGACTTAGATACAACAAAGATTTTTACTCACGAATAAAAGAAAACATTAGAAGGCAATCATTTGAGAGCATGATGCTAACTACCATTCCATCATAACAAGCAGACTTAGTGACTGAAATATCCAACTTTAGGGCCTCCTAGTTATGGCAGCATTCCCAAAGCAGTTTCATATCCCTAAGATGCAAATAGGTAATGGGCATCAGTATTTCCATGGTAAAGTTTGAGATCACCAGTTTAAATGAGGTCAAACAATTTCATTCAATAGAATACTCTAGTTTTCTAAGTTGACTAGGTGCTTTTGATTTTTCCTTGAGAGGGGATTTAGTAGTTTCTACTTCATAGGCTTCATTAACCAGAGAATCCCACTGTTTGTCAAGTACTATTCAGTACTGGTAATTTTTGAGACATAATTTCAGAAATTCTGGGACAATTTTAGTTATATAAATTGCTTCTGTATATTGGTTTAGGGTTTGTTATTTTTCTAGCTTCTTAGTTCAGTGTGACAGGGATGGTGCAGATACTGGGGAAAACAAAGCATAGTTCTGGCCCTCCATCTGGCCAGATGCATCTTGGTTTCCTCCAAGACACATTAAAAGGTATTTTCCACTGAATAGAGCCTCAGGCACATTCTACAACTTCTGATACACAATTTAACTATCATTCTTTTTTGAACAATCTGTAATTGTTTCCATTTTATCTTTAATTCAGAACTTACATATACATATGACAGGACTACATTTTCAAAAGTAGTTAAAAGGTTCACCAATCTTACTAGTTGTATAATGGACCTTTATAATGGAGAGCTCTAGCAGTCACCATCTTAAGCAAATGACCAAACTTAGCATTGGCAGTAGTGAGAAAAATGGGTATTATGTGTTTCTGGTGTACTGCAATATGAAGTATGTATCACCAAATATCATGTATTCTGGCCAAAAATGTTTAAGTCTCTGGCTCTAACTCGACTTTATGAGAGATACAAAGGATAGAGGCACAAATTAAAGCTCACCATGAGGGAAGAAACCAATCCAGAATGCATGGCATTCTATAAAACAGCTTTCCTTAACATTTCAAAAAGTCTTTTCAAGATTAAAATCTAGAGACATGATAACCAAATGCAATACATGAATATAGAAAAGATACTGGTTAGAAAATAAATAGCAATAGGATACCTTGGGAGTATTGGGACATATGAAGTGAATATAAAAGAATATTACAGAATTACTGATAATTTTCTTGTGTGACCATGGTATTAAAGGCTGTTCTTATTCTTAAAAGATGCATGCTAATATATTCAGGAATTAAGTATCACTTCTATGTCATAAGATATTGGTGAGTATATGTACACATACATACCTATAATTTCAGAGAGAAAGCAAATATGATCAAATGTTAATAATTACTGATTCTAAATAGAGTACATGGATGTTTATTATACTGTTCTTTAAATTTTTCTAAGTGCCTGAAATTTGTAATATAAAATTTGGGGAAAGAATTCCCAAACGGACAAATTTTTGGTTTTTTTAATTTGTAATTTATCTCAAAATGTGAGCAGAGAATCTTAAGTCACTGGCTACTTCTCTGTTTTTATTCATCACAGGCAAATTGCTTCACACCTCTCCCTGGTTCTTCAATAGGTATATTCCCAGCATCTTTAACACTAAGTCCACATTTCTTTTCAGCCTTCATTTTTTATGCAGCTTAAGGGATAAACTCTGAATAAAAATCCTCTCAAGTTCGTGTTTTTCTAGATTTTATCCATAATGAGAACTATCTGAAATTCAAATGGATGAGTGGTTATGGAATCTTGTCTAAATTCATTACACCAATGAGCATTCTTTTCATAAGAATTCACTAGTAGTAATACTAATGATGAAGATAATAAGAACAATAGCAAACATGTATTGAGCTTAGGCTACATACGAGATACTCTTCCAAGGATCTGATGCATACTACCCATAGGTAGTAAGAAGGTGGAATGGTGAGGACAGTAAGTTTGGTTTGTGCCATGTGTGAGAGATTTCCTGTATTTGTTACATTGATAAGGTTATTCTCCAGGATGAATTCGCTGAAGTTTAACAAAGGTTGAATAGTGTCGGAAGGCTTCTATACCTTCATTAAATGAACACTATTTGTTATAAATTATGCTATTACAGGCATAAGGAAGTTGTGACTCACACATTAGCCAAATCTTCCTGTAGTGTGAATATTCTGCTATTCTAATCAGAGAAGTGACAAGTGAAGCATTTATTCTAATTAAATTTTATTGTGACCTGTCTCCTGTTTTTAAAACTGAATGTTGTCTCTCAAATTATTTCTTGGAAAGGGCAAACTTTTTAACTTCTAATCATTCATGAGCTGATTGATACTTTTATAAAACACAATGATAATGTGATGGCAATATGAAATTGCTATAAGTTTCCAAACACTTACTCTTATTTTCCACATTCATCTCATGATGGAAAGGTAACAATTTTGTGGACTGGCACAAGTCTCTAGACAACAGTTCTAGTAGTTCTTGTCTAAAGGCCTTCCTAGATCCCAATTTAAAGGGTTTCTCATTTGCATTCAGTCTATGATATACCCTAAGATATTTATCACATTTGTAAGCCTTCCCAAATTCCTTAAATTCATAAAATTTCACAGCAGTATGAGTTCTCTAATGCACACAGCAAAAACTGAATTAGGTTTTGGTTCTTCCTACATTCCTTAAAGTGTTTCTTTTTTTTTTTTTTTTTTTTTTTTTTTTTTTTTTAAAGATTTTATTTATTTATTCATGAGAGAGAGAGAGAGGCAGAGGGAGAAGCAGGCTCCCAAGGAGCAGGGAGCCCGATGCGGGACTCGATCCCAGGACCCTGAGATCATGACCTGAGCCGAAGGCAGACGCTTAACCATCTGAGCCACCCAGGTGCCCCCCTTAAAGTGTTTCTAATGAGTAAAAATTCCCCAATGTTTACCAGACTTTTGTGCCATGAATAAAGATCTTCACACATTCCTTACATTTAAATGATTTCACATCAGTATAAACTGATATTCAATAAGACTGTATAAAATTCTAAGGGCCTTTTCATATTCCTTATATTCAAAGTATTTCTCACTAGTATGAATTTTCTGATATCAAGTAAATTGTCCACACACAGATAAGGCTTTTGCACATTCCCTACATTCATAAGCTTTCTCAAGATTAAGATTCCTCATGTTAAGTTGTTTATACACATAAAAAATTTTCTTTCATCTCTTCAATCATAAAGTTTCACCAGTATCAACTGTTTCATTTGAATAAGTTGTCCATATAAAGGCTTCCCCACATCCTTTATATTCATAAGGCTTATCATTACTAGTTCTCTCATGTTGAACAAGATTTGAGCCATGAACAAAGGTCTTCCCAAATTCTGTACACTGATAAGGGTTCTCACCAGTATGAAATCTCTGATGAACACTAAGTTGATAGCCACTACCAAAGGCCTTCCCACATTCTTTACATTCATAGGATTTCCCACCAGTATGGATTCTCTCATGTTTAACAAGGCTTGAACCCCAACTAAAGGCCTTCCCACATTCCTTACATTTAAAAGGTTTCTCACCAGTATGGATTTTCTGATGTTGAGTGAGGTGATAGCCACGACTGAAGGCCTTCCCACATTCTTTACATTCATAGGGTTTCTCACCAGTATGGACTCTCTCATGTTGAGTAAGACTTGAGCCACAGTTAAAGGCCTTCCCACATTCTTTACATTCATAGGGTTTCTCGCCAGTATGAAATATCTGATGTCGAGTAAGTTGATAGCCACTACCAAAGGCCTTCCCACATTCTTTACATTCATAGGTTTTCTCACCAGTATGGACTCTCTCATGTTTAACAAGGCTTGAACCCCAACTAAAGGCCTTCCCACATTCCTTACATTCAAAAGGTTTCTCACCAGTATGGATTTTCTGATGTTGAGTGAGGTGATAGCCACGACTGAAGGCCTTCCCACATTCTTTACATTCATAGGGTTTCTCACCAGTATGGATTCTCTCATGTTGAACAAGACTTGAGCCACAATTAAAGGTCTTCCCACACTCCTTACATTCATACGGTTTCTTGCCAGTATGAAATATCTGATGTCGAGTAAGTTGATAACCCCAACAAAAAGCCTTTCCACATACTTTACATTCATAAGGCTTCTTACCAGTATGGATTTTTTGATGTTGAGTAAGTTGATAGCCACGACTGAAGGCCTTCCCACATTCTTTACATTTATAAGGTTTCTCACCAGTATGAATTATCTCATGTTTAGCTAGGCTTGAGCCCCAAAAAAAGGTCTTCCCACATTCCTTACATTCGTAAGATTTCACACCAATATGAATTTTCTGATGTTGAGTGAGGTGATAGCCACGACTGAAGGCCTTGCCACATTCTTTACATTCATAGGGTTTCTCACCAGTATGGATTCTTTCATGTTTAACAAGACTAGATCCCCAACTAAAGGTCTTCCCACATTCCTTACATCCGTAGGGTTTCTCACCAGTATGAAATCTCTGATGCACAGTGAGTCGATAGGCACTAAAAAAGTCCTTCCCACATTCTTTACATTCAAAGTGTTTTTTTTCAGCTGTATGAGTTCGCTCATGTTGAACAAGTTTTGAGCCATGACTACATGCCTTCCCACATTCCTTACAAACATAGAGTTTCTCTCTATTATGAATTCTTTGATGTGCACTAAAAGATTTACTTTTTCTATAAGTGGGCATTTTTCCATAGCTAATTATCATTTGACTAAAGTATCCCTCTTGATGTCCCTGTGGTCCCTCAAATTTGCTTTTGCACTTAGAATTATTTTCGAAAATGGATGCCTCAAGGCCAAGAGTTTTACTTCTTTCCTTCATCTCCCATTGGGAAAAATTTATTTCAAAAATGTCTTTTTCTGAAATTGTATTTTTGGTCTCATATGTTGACTCCAAATCTGAAAGAAAACAAGAAAACCACAGATTTTATTTCCTTTCCCAGAAAACTTCACCAGGAAAAAAAAAAAAAACAAAAAACCCTCAACAGAGAAATACAAGACAAATTGGAAATAATACCCATAAGTGAATTGGGAGATTTATTAAGCTCACTGCTAAGCATCATGTCTCTACCCTGTTGAACAACAATCTCAGCTTTGACTTTTCAGCTTTTATGATCTTAATGCTCTGATCTAACAGCTTTCTGGAGGATTCCACAAAGATCACTTTAACAAGTTCCTTATCTCCCCATATGGATGACCCCTTAAACCAAATGTGCCCTTCCATCAATCAAGCCCTTATGTGCCCAAGTGTGGTTCAGCTGAACTTTTAATGACTGTGTAGGCTGGCATGAAGAACTGGAATCTAGAAAATCCCCAAACTCAAAAACAAAATCAAGCACACCTGAAACTAATATTGTAGGTCAACTATACTTAAAAAAACAAAACAAAACAAAACATCAAACTACGTAATACTTCTTCACAGGAATTTTTCTGAGTGATTGGGTGCTGGCATAGAAAGCAGACAAAATTCTGCAAGCCAAGCAGTTACTAAGTTCCAAGGCTCTACTGGAGATGAAACGTGTGAAACAAAACCAACTAAAACTATAATACAACCTCCACTTCGCTCAAATCCTGATACAATCAAAGAGATAAGCACATGGTCATGTGGGAAGTTTACGGCAAAGAAAGATTTTTACAGGGGCGCCTGGGTGGCTCAGTCGTTAAGCGTCTGCCTTCGGCTCAGGTCATGATCCCAGGATTCTGGGATCGAGTCCCACATCGGGCTCCCTGCTCTGCGGGGAGCCTGCTTCTCCCTCTCCCACTCCCCCTGCTTGTGTTCCCTCTCACTGTGTCTCTCTCTGTCAAATAAATAAATAAATAAAATCTTTAAAAAAAAAAGAAAGATTTTTACATCTAATTTGAAACCAGAAATAAACTGAAACTAAGAAAAGCTAAGACTCAGTCTCAGCTCAGCTCCATGCTTGGTGGGATCTGAATTATCACCCCCTCACCCTAAATAACTGAGAAAGGAGCATATACTTTTCTTTACTGTTCTTCAAAATGTCTGGCACACAATAAAAAATTATGAGGTAGGTGAGGAACAGGGAAAGTGCAACATATAATCACCCCCCCCAAAAAAAAACCACAAAAGAGACAAAGAACAGATGACACAGATATTAGAATCAACAGGCAAGGCCAATCAATTGTATTTTATAGATTCTGGAAGAAAAGATGGACAGTGAGCAGATGGGAAATTTCAGCAAAGAAAAGGAAACTCTAAAATTGTAAAACAGAAATTCTACAACTAAAAAACCCAAACAGAAGCACAAAGAGAAAAAAGAAGGGGAAGAAAAAAAGAACAGTGTCAGATCTGCGCAACAGTATCAAACAATCCAACTTCAGGCAAGAGCATTCTAGAAAGAGGACAAAACCAAATAAGTACTTGAAAAGATTGTTGAAATGTTCTTGAAATGTATGAATAATCAACCTACTTTTAGCAAACTGCAAGCAGGATAAATACAAAGCAAAGCAACAACTGAGAACATAATCAAACAGTTGAAAACTGAAGAGAAAGGAAAAATAGTAAAAGGAGGCAGGGAAGGGGGGACATGAAAGTTAGGGGAACAACTAAACATTATGGCTGACTTCACATCTGTAACAATGGAAGCTACCAGACAATGGAATGATATCTTTAGTGGATGAAGGAAGAAAGCTAGAAAATCTAGAGTTTTATATAAAGCAAAAAATTTCTTCAAAATGAGGGTGAGACATTTCCAGCCCTAGCTATGAAGAAAAATCCGGTATTAGATTTAACTCTCAAACCACAACCAACCAAAAGCTATAAAACAGGACACTAGACACAGGGCTGAGAAACTTTTAGAGAAGATTATCAGGAGAACTTCATATTCACCCTTTATGCCTGGCTGCATCCTCCAAAACAAGGTACAGGAAAATGCTCTCCAAATAGAGAGCAGTGGTCTCACTTGGGCAAAGGATCTGAGTTCAGGGCTGCTAAGGTAGCTGGAATTTGTAGTTCAAGGTTAAGTAAATAAAGGAGCCATGTAACAGAGTCCCAGAAATCTACGCAGGGATTCCCTCCCTTGGATCTATAACCAAATATTAATTTATGTATCCATACAGTGACTCTCCACAAGGTAGTTGGAGTAACACAGCCTAAGTGGAAAAAGGCATTCATCTGAGGCCTCACAGAGACCATGTATTAAAAGACCCATCATCTGGAGCAATAGTTCTCAAACTTGTTGGTCTCAGAATCCTTTATATTCTTAAAAATTATTGATGAATTCTTTGCTTGCTCATGCATAAATTTATTTCAAATACAAAATACGTAAGGTTAGTATTTTTATCTAATGGTGATTTTATATAACATTTTAGTTGATTTACTAAAGGGTAGAGAAGTACTGTGGATGTATTTGTGGGAAGTAATTTTAGTCATGGCCACTTGGTCATAGCTAAACTACAGTAACTATTGTTTTACTTAACAATGTCTTATTGCTTTGTATATATTAACATTTGGGTATAAGGACTGTGTGTATATCCAAAAGGAAACCAAGGTATTTAAACTGACCAATATAATATTACAACTACTTTGAGATGGTCAAATGTAAACTAAAAAGAGTGCACTTTTGTGCAGTCTAACATCAATAAATAGTTCAGTAAACTTGAATTTAGCTCAACCAATCTGAATTGCCATGCAAGAACCTGTATTATAATTACTTGGTAAGTAAGGCTTAACAATGCTAGCAAATGAATATAGTTTTAACTTCTTTTTAAATGTTAAAAAATTATTGAGGACTCGAGATTTTCTGTGAGTTATAGTTTTCGATATTTACCATATTAGAAATTAAAACTGAGAAATTAAAGATATTTATTAATTCACTTGAAAATAATAAATCATTGCCTTTAACACAAATAACAAATTTGTGAAAATTATATTTCCCAAAATAACAAAAGATAAGTATTATTTTAATTTTTTGTGAATCTCTTTAATATATGGCTTAATAGAAGAGAAATGGATTCTCATATCTACATCTGTATTCACTCTGTGGCAATATGCTATTTTGATTGAAGTATATGAAGAAAATCTAGCCTCCCACATATATGTAATTGTTATTTTTTTATATTATAAATATGATACTCTTTGATACTGTAGTAAAACTCGAGAAGGGATAGTCTCTTAAAGGTTAGCTGCAATGTGAAATATGCAACTATACCCATGAACTTTTCATATTAGGTTACCTTAAAATCCACTGCACTATGAATGATCTTTTATCCAGGCATAATTTTGTAATATCATGCACTGGTCATATGAAAAATAGTGGTTCACTGAGTTATGCAGATCTTTGAAATGTTGACATATTTCATTACACAATATATTAAAAATCGTATGTTAATATTACCATCTATCTCATCAAAAAAATGTTTATGTGTTGGGAAGTTGTAAAGCTCAAAATGGTAGCTGTTTCACACAATTCTAATTTTTACTTGAAAGTCTGAATTAATCATTGGCAACAAATACTGTTATTTGTCTTCAAAGGCATGCTTATAAGAACATTTTTCCAACTACCTAAGTCTGAACAATAAAAGTTTGTCTGTTGGGCATTCTTTCAAGAACAAAGTGGTATTCTGGGGAAAGGACACCTAGTTTGACTCACAATTCAAACAACTGCAAAACTGGTTTTCCTCAAGGCAACCATCACACTTTGGTATACAACAGAAGAGCTTAATGAATACTTCCCATTTCACCACAATGAATATTTTTAAAACGCATACTCAAGACAATAAAATGAAGCCCAGAGTAGGATACTGAAAGTCAACCAATATTGTTACCCTCTGTGAGGAGGGTGTCAGTGTAAAAGAGTTGTCCCATGTGCAAGAAGGTTAAAGACAAGTGTCTGTGACCTGGCATGGAGGTCACAGCCCAAGGAGGATGAGAAGGTCAATCACGTGATCAGAGTGGTGGTACTGGTAATGGAAGATTGGCTACATACAAAGAGTTTGAGCAAATAACATATTAAGGAAAATGGAAGCCAAATTTTTCACTGTCAGAGAAGGGAGTTAGAAATATAGAAAGTAAGTTGGTAGGAATGCAAACTGGTGCAGCCACTCTGGAAAACAATATGGAGGTTCCTCAAAAAGTTAAAAATAGAACTACACTATGACCCACCAATTGCACTATTAGGTATTTATCCAAAGGATACAAACATAGTGATTTGAAGGGGCACATGCACCCCAATGTTTATAGTAGCCATGTCCATAATAACCAAAATATGGGAAGAGCCCAGTGTCCATTGACAGATGAATGGATAAAGAAGATGTGGTACACACACACTGGAATATTACGCAGCCTACAAAAAGAATGAAATCTTGCCATTTCCAATGACATGGATGGAACTAGAGGATAATATGCTAAGTGAAATAGTCAGAAAAAGACAAGTACCACATGATTTCACTCATATGTGGAATTTAAGAACCAAAACAGATAAACATAGGGGAAGGGAAGGAAAAATAAAATAAGATAAAAACAGAGAGGGAGGCTAACCATAAATAGGAAACAAACTGAAGGTTGCTGGAGGGGAGGTGGGTGTCATCTCATGGTTTTCAATACACAGATGTAAATGTGTGTGTACACATGTATGTATGTATATAAGTGTATTTCCTAGCTCTGACCACTCAGAGACTTGGGAGCAGCCATCTCCCAACAGCAATGAGCAACCCTAGTATGAAAATATTGGCTTCTAACTACCATTCTCGACTAAAAGAAACTAGGCCACCTTGAAGAAATGGTTGACTTTAGGACTGGAGCAGGGAAAGTACAAGATGAGCCAACATGCTGTTGTCAGAAAATAAGGAGATGCTCAATGAGTAACAGAGTTGTGCCAAAGGACACAGAAGCCTCAGGAGAGGGTTCCCATAGATCAAATCTGGGACAAGCTCAAATATTTTGAACTTCAAAATAAGTAAGAACAGCTTACAACCCACCAACTAAAGATCCAATATATAAATAAATAGAAAATTTGGAGAGATATATTTAATAGTTTCCAAGTTCCTCCTCAAAAAATATCCATTAAAGGAAAAATTATTAATTTTACAAGGAGGAAGGGTGCCTGGGTGGCTCAGTTGGTTAGGAGTCTGCCTTTGGCTTGGGTCATGATCCCAGGGTTCTGGGATTGGGCCCTGTGTCGGGGTCCCTGCTCAGTGGAGAGCCTGCTTCTCCCTCTCTCTCTGCCTGCTGCTCTGCCTACTTGTGCTTTCTCTCTCTCTCTCTGTCAAATAAATAAATAAATAAATCTTTAAAAAAAAATTTTTTTTTACAAGGAGGAAGCCAGCAGATACTAACCTAATCAAGTGCTCAAAGTATCATCAGTAATGACAAACCATTTGCATTACCTGACAGAATGCAAGAACACAGCATCAATTCTGTGATATTACTGCCAAAGATGCATAAATCTAAGTCTAATCATGAAGAAAAGTGCAGACAAACTCAAATGAGGGACACTCTACAAAATAACTGGCCTATAATCTTCAAAAGCAGCTAGGAATGCAAGTCAAGGAAAGATGTATGAACTCTTTCAGACTGAAAGGCTACATAACCCAAAACCCTAAAACAACAACAAAAAAACTGTATTACTGAGCCCTCACCTATCTCACCAACCTAATTTCTTTACGCTCCTTTACTAACTCTGCCCTGGCCTTCTTACAATTCCAACAGTTTCTTTGCAACCACTGAGCCTTTGCATTTACTGTTCACTGTGACAGATATATTCCTCCCCCAAATAGTCATAAAATTTGATCCCAGTTTTCATGTTTCTATTCAAGAAAGCTTTCCCTGACCATCTTATCTAAATTAGGCCTATCGATTTCTATCATTTTCTATTCTCTTATGCTCTTTACCTTCTTTAACCAATATGTTTCATTATATGACAGTATTTATGTACTTATTTATTTACTTATTTTCAGTTTCTTTTTGACTACATAAAACTGCATTTGAGAATGGGCAAGTTATCAATGTTATGCATGACTGTATCGATAGTGCCCAATACAATGCCTGGCTAGAAGCAGGCAGTCAAAATATTTGCAGAACTTATGAATGAATACATTTATTCATTCATACACTTGCAGAAATGCAAAAGTGCTGGAAAGCAGCTGAATCCGACATAGAAGTAGAATGGCTGCACCAGAAACAGAAGAGAATGCCTTCCTTGCTGAAATGGGAGGGAAATACGAGAAGAAAATCAAAGAGTAAGAAATGAGATCAGATGAAAGTTTGTTTGGTAGCCCAAAATGAGATCTCAGTTTCCTCCCTCCAGAGGCCTTGGTCCTTCGTAGGGAGTTTTCCAAACACCATCCCACCTGTTTCTCCTCCTCCTGTGTGACCCGTAAGGTTGGTTCCCTGCAATGATGGTTCCCTCCTGCCTTTGCCTTCCTGGGTTCCAACTTCTTGGCCCTCCCCTCATAACCATCCAGGACTCTTGTCCTTGCTCCCATAATGTCACATCCAACTGAGAAATGGAGTGTCTGCTTGCAAGAAAAGAAATGCTAAATGGTATAGACTTTTTTTTTTTAAATGATGAGCTCAAAACATTTGGTTAAATTTGCAATAAAAAGTAAAAATAATATTGATAAAGACTTCACAGAAGGGAAGTATGATGGAAATGAAAAGCATGAGATCACATCAGTAGGAAAATGATCTTGTTCTATTCATTCAGGTGCCTTCACTTTGGAGCAAATAGAAAACAGTGGTTGCGAACACAGACTCATGAGCCAGACCTCCTTACAGGCTCAATTGCAACTACTTCTCCCAGTAGCTGTGTGACCCTGGGAAGTCACTTACACTGTATGTGTCTCTGTATTCTCATCTATAAAAAGGGTTTGACAAAAACATTACCTGCCTCATGGGGATGTTGTTAAAGTTAAATAAGCTAAAGTATCTGCTCTGCTTAAAACACAGCCTGGTTTATAGTAAGCACAGTGTTAAGTATTAGGATTAGTATTATTACTGTTGTTATTTTGCTAACAAAAAAGGAGTTCCGGGGCGCCTGGGTGGCTCAGTCGTTGGGCGGCTGCCTTCGGCTCAGGTCATGATCCCAGGGTCCTGGGATCGAGTCCCACATCGGGCCCCCTGCTCGGCAGGAAGCCTGCTTCTCCCTCTCCCACTCCCCCTGCTTGTGTTCCTGCTCTCGCTATCTCTCTCTCTGTCAAATAAATAAATAAAAAATCTTAAAAAAAAAAAAAAAGGAGTTTCATGAGACATTTTTAGTATTTAATTCAGTGTCGAATTTAACTTTGTAAAATGCAAAGTTCACAGATTGCAACTTTCAACCTCAAATATGTTGAAAAGTAATTTGTTCACTTAGTATAAAATGAATTCTGTTTATCCAATCCTCCTCTACATAAAATGGAGAGGCTCTTTGCAAAGTCACAGTACATCAAGACCCTGTTTCTAGCTGTACTCCCCGCATTTTGGTCAAAAAATAACAAAGAGCAGTGTTTCTTTAATGTGTATAACAATCACCTGGGGATCTTGTGTAAATGCAGACTCTCTTCTGACGGTCTAGGGTAGGACCTAAAAAGCCCCAGAAGAAGCTGATGTTAAGTATGTAATACTCAACAATAAAAAAAGCTAAAACCCCACATAAACCACATGAAGGCTTCTAATCACTGAGAAAACAATCCACATTCCTCCTCCAAACCAACAAAATTGCCTATCACCTGGGCCTTATCTAGCTCCTTCACTAACTTCTTGGTATCATCTCCTTCACTAACTCTGCTCTGGCCTTCCTACGGTTTCTCAAAACAACCACACTTTGAGTAGCAAGGTCACAGATCATCTCTAGATATGCTAAAGTTAAACATTGTATGAAACCTGGTTTCTTTGACAATGGTTATGAATTAAATGCTCCATAATGCAAATCCAGCTCCTTAGTTATTAAAGAAGAGAGGCCACTGCAGGAAAAGCCACAGGAAGGTTCGTGAAGGTATGGGAAGAGGAAGGAGCTTGAAGAACCCATTTCTAATCCAACAAATATCAAAACATCCCTTTGAGCACAGGGAGAAGAGATTCACCTGGTTTCTTCAAAGACAGCCCTATCATTCCCATAGCAAAAGCCGATGGTGCAGAGACAGACTCTAAAATATTTCAGGCAGATGACCTTACCCAATGAGACCAAGTTACTATAGTTCTCCAACATCACATCCATGTACAAGTCTCTCTGAGCAGGGTCCAGGCACTCCCACTCCTCCTGAGAGAAGTCGATGGCCACATCCCTGAAAGTCACCAAGCCCTAAAACCAAAAACCCATACATTACTTGTGAAATTCAAGAAATTTCAGGATTTAAGAAAATATTTCCAAGAGGAGAAAAAAAGGATTGTGAAGGATAAACTGCAAGAAGAGGAAAATATAACAATCAAGTAGGCTGGAAGCCTGTGATATATACAGGTAGGGAAAAGTAAAGAAATTCGTATGGCTAAAGCAGAGTGTCTACGTGTTCTAGAAGAATCTTGTTACAACAGAAAAAAACTTCTAGGATATTGGGAAATAACTAGACCTGTCTGGTAATCTATAAAATAATCCCAGTTTCTCTTCTATTTTTTTTTTTCTTCTATTAAATACAAATAGTGGGGGTGGGGGAAGGCTGTTGATGAGTGTGTATACATACACACAACTTGCTATGTGCCTGCCTCATAAATTCTTCATTAACGTGACCTGCTGCACCAACTTTCAAGGAATACAAAAAAACAAAATAAAACTTTTTTTCCCCAAATGCACTATAAAATCTCTATTTGAGAAAAATGATTTCCATTAAATTAAGGATTACTGTTAAGCCTCAAGTAAATCACTGTTAGATTCCATAAGTCTTTTCTCTTATAATGATGAATACATAAGAAGTTTTTATTAGCTGTAATTCAGATCATCATATAGATACATGAGATTAATATCTCTACTGTATTTATACAGTGAGGTTGGACAAAAATTCTATTTTCTTCATTCTAGGAATCTATTATCATCCAGTATTTAGAAATCCAGATCACCTTCTTAGTTGTTACCATCAACCACCCCTCACCTAACACTTTTCCTCATTCCTGAGTTGGAGACCATTGAAAAGGGCACAACATATATGACACAGGTATCACCCAGTATCTGTGCATCCTAGTCATTAACCAAATGAACTTAACACTGGTATTCATTGATTAGGGAACCACTTTCCCTGGAAAGACCCACTCACAAGGCCCCTCATCCTAAAAGCCTTGCAAAGCCTCACAGAAACTGAGGCTGGGACCAAGAAAACCCAAATTCCATCTTCTCTCTCTGGGAAACCCGGGTCTGTGAAGAAGTTCCAAGTTTGACTGTGTGGTCAAATGAGACCCTCATCACTGAACCATCACCTCACAGACCCGACACAAGAATAAGAAATTCTGATAAGGAAACTCGTACAGCCCTAGTGGAAAAAAGACAGAGGTGATAACAAAGGGCACTACCCAAGACAGCCTGCTGTGGATATGTCCTAAGTAAACACCAAAGCTCTTCCAGAGAAGGCACAAGCAACTGAAAGCGTTCTCTTGGATGACCATCCAGCTGTCTAAGGGCATTGTATCCTGACTGGTTTCTTTCCTAGATGCCTGCCAATCAGCACCTTAACCTGAAAAAGGAGTAACTGTTGTTTTCAAAATGTCTATAGTCTTTCATTCTCTCTTTTCTCCTTCCCTTATAGAAATCCTGTTTGTGCCTTGATAGATGAAATCAATCTACTCTTGGTTTTCCTTGTATACAAGTGAAAATGTGCTAACTGTTAATTATATTTCTTTGAGTTATTCTTTGACAGGAGCTCAAGTATTTCCCTCAAAAGACTCCTATCCCTTCACTGTTTTTGATAGAAGACTGAGCACACAGATGTTGAATAATGTGTTCAATGATATGATGACATTGATTGGAAAGGCACATGGGAAGGACACTGGGCTATTTGGCACTATCCTTTACTGGAATAGGAACTGAGAAGCAGGTTCAGGACTGGGGTTCTGTTATGCAGAAAGCTTTAGGACAATTAAGGAGAAGATTCATATGACCTAAAAATCACAGTATTTCAAGGACAGAGAAATAACAACTTACATCAGTCATGGTTCTAGAACTGCAAGAACTAATTAATAATCCATGGGGTTCCTCGATTGGTGAAGCACAGAATCCAGAAAAGCCAGAGCTGGGGAAGGAAAAAAAAAGCTTTAGACCAGGTGTGCTTAAGTGATCCCATCTTGACTTAAGCTAATATAAACTTTTATCTCTTCTATTCCCGCTTCTACTCCACACCCCCACAACCATCTGTGGAATCTAAACTCTCACCTAAAACCCAAACGTCCTTCAGTAGGAAGGTTTCTGGCAATGCCTGATTCTGGGGATGCTGATATGGGCCAGAGGTTGGACTACTGAGTGCTGCCCAGATAGGATCCTCCTCCCACCAGTGCCACTTCTCAGGGCTGAGAAAGAGGCACATGGTCCGAGCCAGAACATCCTTCACAGGCTTGGGGCTGAAGAAAGTTGGTCAAGACACAGTAGTGGACAGGATGTACAATTGCCTGAGCCCCAAAAGCTGACCTCTTAATGCATTCAGAACATCCATGCAATGAAATGCTATAAAACCACGCTAAGTTGGGGAAAATAATCAAGATATACTGTCAATAGAATATATAGCTTACTACATCAAAAACTAATGATGTATTATATGTTGGCTAATTGAACATAAGAAAAAAAGGAAAAAATATAGCTTTCAGAATGTATAGTATGATTATATTTATAAAGTATATGTGTATATCAATATAGAAAAGATTGACAATCAGATGTCGATAGATGAAAAAAGTGTTTAGGAGTTATAGGTGTATATACAATAAAGTTTTTATTGTGGTAATAATGTTCTTTTTGTTTAAGTATCTGTAGAGTTGTTGTAACCAGGGCCATGCATTATACTAACTACATAATTTCTATATACACTCATGTCCTGCCTAGAAAAAAATGGCTAAAATTCCCCAAGAAATGTCATGGATATATTGATGAGATCGCAAGCCTCTTTCTTTTCACGTCTTCTGACACATGGGTTTATTTTGTATCTGACCTGTCTTTTTAGACATGTTACTCTCCCGATAACTGCTGAATCACCTGATCCTGTTAGTCTCACTTAGCAACAAACATTAGTAGGATAAAACCTGTAAGGTATAAAACTCAGGACAAATTCCATTTGCCTCCAAAAAGCTGGTCATGACCCAACAGTATTTCCTATAATTACCTTCCTATGAGTTCTTAAGACAGGTTGCCTGAATTGCTTATTGGCCTTTGTTGCTGGCAGCCTAGTTATTCCTATGTAGATTTAGTCTTCCTTGTCTTTTTTTTTTTTTTTTTTTTTTAAAGATTTTATTTATTTATTTGAGAGAGAGAGAATGAGAGAGAGCACATGAGAGAGGGGAGGGTCAGAGGGAGAAGCAGACTCCCTGCCGAGCAGGAAGCCCGATGCGGGACTCGATCCAGGGACTCCAGGATCATGACCTGAGCCGAAGGCAGTCGCCCAACCAACTGAGCCACCCAGGCGCCCCTAGTCTTCCTTGTCTTAAAGGTAACAACCATGTCTTTCAGTTATTGTTATTACCTCCCAAGTACTATCTCAGGCTCTTAAAATTGGGGCAAATTTTTACCCAAAATTCCCTTACGGAACGGTATCCTTAAACAGTTAAAGAAGTATAGATGTATATACATGAATATTCACCCAGGGGCACCTGAGTGGCACAGTCGGTTAACTGTCCGACTCTTGGTTTCAGCTCAGGTCATGATCTCATGATCATGGGGCTGAGCTCCACCTCGGGCTCCACACTCAGCACAGTGTGGAGATTCTCTCTCCCTCTCCTTCTGCCCTCCCACTTATGCTCTCTCTCTAAAATAAATAAATAAATCTTTAAAAAAAAGAATATTTTGTGCCAGTACCATGCTGTCTTGGTGATCACAGCTTTGTAATATAGCTTGAAATTGGGCAACGTGATGTCCCCAGCTTTGTTTTTCTTTTTCAACATTTCCTTGGCGATTCAGGGTCTTTTCTGATTCCATACAAATTTTAGGACATACAGACCAATGGAACAGAATAGAGAACCCAGATATGGAGACCCTCAACTCTATGGCCAAATAATCTTCAACAAAGCAGGAAAAAACATGCAATGGGAAAAAGACAGTCTCTTCAATAAATGGTGCTGGGAAAATTGGACAGCCACCTGCAGAAGATTGAAACTTGACCATTCTCTAACACCATACACAAAGATAAACTCAAAATGGATGAAAGACCTCAATGTGAGACAGGAATCCATCAAAATCCTAGAGGAGAACATAGGCAGTAACCTCTTTGACATTGCCCACAGTAACTTCTTTCAAGATACATCTCCAAAGGCAAGTGAAACAAAAGCAAAAATGAACTTTTGGGACTTCATCAAGATAAAAATCTTCTGCACAGCAAAGGAAACAGTCAACAAAACAAAGAGGCAACCCACAGAATGGGAGAAGATATTTGCAAATGACACTACAGAGAAAGGGCTGGTATCCAAGATCTATAAAGAACTTCTCAAACTCGGGCGCCTGGGTGGCTCAGTTGGTTAAGCAACTGCCTTCGGCTCAGGTCATGGTCCTGGAGTCCCGCATCGGGCTCCCTGCTCGGCAGGGAGTCTGCTTCTCCCTCTGACCCTCCTCCCTCTCATGCTTTCTGTCTCTCATTCTCTCTGTCTCAAATAAATTAATAAAATCTTAAAAAAAAAAAAAAAAAAAAAAGAAATTCTCAAACTCAACACCCAAAAAACAAATAATCAAGTCAAAAAGTGGGCAGAAGATATGAAAAGACACTTCTCTGAAGAAGACATACAAATGGCTAACAGACACATGAAAAAATGTTCATCATCATTAGCCATCAGGGAAATTCAAATCAAAACCACACTGAGATACCACCTTACACCAGTCAGAATGGCAAAAATGGACAGGGAAAGAAACAACAAATGTTGGAGAGGTTGTGGAGAAAGGAGAACCCTCTTACACTGTTGGTGGGAATGCAAGTTGGTACAGCCACTTTGGAAAACAGTGTGGAGGTTCCTCAAAAATTTAAAAATAGAGCTACCCTATGACCCAGCAATTGCACTACTGGGTATTGACCCCAAAGACACAGATGTAGTGAAAAGAAGGGCCATATGCACCCCAGTGTTCATAGCAGCAATGTTCACAATAGCCAAACTGTGGAAAGAGCCAAGATGCCCTTCAACAGATGAATGGATAAAGAAGATGTGGTCCATATATACAATGGAATATTACTCAGCCATCAGAAAGGATGAATACCCAAATTTTATATCAACATGGATGGGACTGGAGGAGATTATGCTAAGTGAAATAAGTCAAGCAGAGAAAGTCAATTATCATACAGTTTCACTTATTTGTGGAACATAAGGAATAGCAGGGAGGACATTAGGAGAAGGAAGGGGAAAATGAAGGGGGTGTAAATCAGAGGGAAAGATGAACCATGAGAGACTATGGACTCTGAGAAACAAACAGGGTTTTATAGGGGAGGGGGGTGGGGGGGTTGGTTAGCCCAGTGATGGGTATTAAGGAGGGCACATACTGCATGGAGCACTGGGTGTTATACGAAAACAATGGATCGTGGATCACCACATCAATAACTAATCACGTATGGTGACTAACATAACATAATAAAATTAAAAAAAGAAAAAGAATATTCAACCAAAAATCATTTATGATAACAGAATCAGAAACTACCTAACAGTAAGCAAATGATTTGCTAGATTGTGGCCTGCTATGTCCTCATTAGTTTGATGGTATTAGACCATAGACACACATAATCAATTCCTTAGGGAGGCAGGCAGGTTTGTAAAGTATACACAATGTGGGAAGTGTATCTGAAATTAAGATAAAAACTCTGGTGTTGGACTTTCAAGATGTGAAAGTGGGCTTGACAGTGACCAATTTCTCAACACTTCTATTTCCTTGCCAATAAAAGACGAATAGAGGGGTGCCTGGGTGGCTCAGTTAAGGGTCTGCCTTCGGCTCAGGTCATGATCCCAGGGTCCTGGGATCTAGCCCCACATGGGGCTCCTTGCTCGGCAGGGAGCCTGCTTCTCCCTCTCCCTCTGCCTACTGCTCTGCCTACTTGTGCTCTCTCTCTCTCTCTCTCTGTTAAATAAATAAATAAAAATCTTTAAAAAAAAAAAAAGACGAATAGGAACATTGTCTACCACAGAGGGCTGCATTGACGATTATGTAAGAAAATCCACAAAAAATATTGGTGTACAATAGGGGCGCATGGCTGGCTCCTTCATAGGAGCATGTGGCTTTCAATCTCAGGGTTATGAGTTTGAGCCCCACGTTGGGTGCAGAGATTACTTAAAACAACAACAACAAAAATAACAACAACAGGTGTCCAACAATTAGCCGTTATTAAAGATGCAAAAGATTGTTGTCCCTTATTCTAAAGAAAGTTAACGCCCCTTTCCATTTTTTCATAATAAAATCTGTACTTTTCAGGCCTATTTTCTTTCTTTTTTTTTAAAGATTTTATTTATTTGACAGAGAGAGACACAGTGAGAGAAGGATCACAAGCAGGGGGAGTGGGAGAGGGAGAAGCAGGCCCGTGGCTGAGCAGAGAGCCCGATGCGGGACTTGATCCCGGGACTCCAGGATCATGACCTGAGCCGAAGGCAGACGCTTAACGAACTGAGCCACCCAGGTGCCCCCAGGCCTATTTTCTTACAAAGTTAACTAAAGTTTCACAGCCCAGCCTTGAGCTTGCTATTCTTCCTAAATAACAACATAAGCAAAACAGGGTCTCAGAAAGACATACAGGAGATATCCCCTCCTCCCAGAAGCGGCAAACAGAGATAGGACTCAGCATTATAAAGCTGGCTCAGAAAATATTACCCAATTAGATGTCAAGAGAACATTAACCAGAGATGCAATCTTGTTCTGTGCAAATTGGTGGTTTATTTGAATATTGATCACTACAACCTTCTTATTCTACCTTCTGGAATTAGTATCTGTCTTTGGAAATATTATTTATAAAATAGATTTTCTTTTTTTTTTAAACACCTTTTTTTGAAAAGATTTTTATTTATTTATTTGATAGAGAGAGAGAGAAAAAAAGTAGCAGAGGGAGAGGGAGAAGCAGGCTCCCTGCTGAGCAGGGAGTCCGATGCGGGACTCGATCCCAGGACCCAGGGATCATGACCTGAGCTGAAGGCAGACGCTTAACCCACTGAGCCACCCAGGCACCCCTATAAAATAGATTTTCATAAGACAGAACATATACACTGGAAAATTATCACTACTTTCTATGGAAGGAACCTTTAAAATAATCTAATTCTGAAAGTCTGACTTTGTCGCCCTTATAACTAATTTTTAAATGGTGTTTCTATATGCCTAAAAGTTGTTAATACTTCAGGTTTTTAAATAAGAAATCACTGACACTTCCCTCTTCTTTCTACATATTCAAGATTAAAATAAAACCCACATCTGGGTTGGATTTCTTCTTCTTCAAAATAAGAGCTAGAGAGTCTTCAACTCAACTGTATCACCAATTACTGTTATCTTATTCTGCAGAAACAAAACCAGACACATAGGCTCACACAAAAAAAATGTAAACTGAGGGGCGCCTGGGTGGCTCAATTGGTTAAGCGACTGCCTTCGGCTCAGGTCATGATCCTGGAGTCCCGGGATCGAGTCCCGCATCGGGCTCCCTGCTCAGCAGGGAGTCTGCTTCTCCCTCTGACCCTCCTCCCTCTCACGCTCTGTCTCTCATTCTCTCTCTCTCAAATAAATAAATAAAATCTTTAAAAAAAAAAAAAAGAATGATTAACTTTAGAGGATGTAATTTTAACTTCCTTCTCTATATGTTTCCTGGGTTGTTGAATTTTTTGCAACAAACCTATATTAATTTCATAATCAGAAATACAAAGATATTTCCAAATGTAAAAAATTGAATGATAGGGAAGGAGCATCTTTTAGCCATTAAGAAAATTGAAAAAACAGACCCAACACTGAAAATCAGTGTGCCAGAAACAAAGTACACCTACTAGCTGTTGAACATCTGTAGCTGTAGCTCACCACTACACTGAGACACCTTCACTGTCAAGATTCCCTTGTAATGGGCACCTGGGTGGCTCAGTCAGTTAAGTATCTGCCTTTGGGATCAAGTCCTGCATCGGGCTCCCTGTTCAGGGGGGAGTCTGCTTCTCCCTCTGCCCCTCCCCCCAGCTTAAGCTCGCCCCCCCACTCTATCTGTCTCACAAAAATAAATAAATGAAATCTTTAAAAAAAAAAAAAAAGAAGGGGCGCCTGGGTGGCTCAGCTGTTGGGCGTCTGCCTTCGGCTCGGGTCATGATCCCAGGGTCCTGGGATCGAGCCCCACATCGGGCTCGCTGCTTGGCGGGAAGCCTGCTTCTCCCTCTCCCACTCCCCCTGCTTGTGCTCCCTCTCTCGCTGTCTCTCTCTCTCTGTCAAATAAATAAATAAACATCTTAAAAAAAAAATCTCCCCACAATGAACACCAATTATGTAAGTCACCTTCAAAGTCGGAAGAAGGAAATATATGCACATAAACAGAACAATATCTGGTACAGAACAGATGCTCAACAAGTGTGGCTACACCTCTCCACTTCTTCACTGAAGAGTCAATTAAAAAACATTTTGGATACAATTCCTGAAAAATGTCTTTCAAAACTTTCTTTCACTGAACGGGATTCTTATATAACTCATCATAATCTTGGGGACTTTTGTTCATTACTACAAGTACTACTTAATATTTTATTATTTACATTTTTCCTTCTTTTGATTCTTTATAGGCATAATTTTTATTAGGTGCACATTATTCCATTACAGGATATACTGCAATTTACTTAACTGTTTCCATATCACTGGACCCTAATTTTGTAAAAGTTCCTTCCCAGCTATTAAATCTTAATTCCAGACCAATGAAGCTAGACCTTTTCTGGGTCATGTACACTTGACAATCTAATGAAATTATAGACATTTTGCCCACTTAAAAAAATAAATTTACAAATATTTACAAAAATTCTGCCTCAATTTCAAGGGGTTTGCAATCACCTGGCAGCTCATAAATGGAACAAGACCTCAGGTTAAGACTTCCTGTACTAGACCATTTGAGCATCTGGTCACTTTTTTAAACTTGAAAGCACCCATCACAATCGTCTTCATATTTCTCTCAAATTTCAATCATAAAAAGTTGATGTGAAATGATCCAGAATCACCATGTAACAGCAAATCTTAATATTCACTAAGCCTGTATCATGGGGCAGGCCCTGTTCTAAGGAGCTTTACACACATTGACTCATTTTATATCGTTATAACCCCCATGAGGTAGGCATTATTTTGCCTTTATTTTGTAGATGTGACACAGAGAGCCTGAGTCACCTAAGCTCACAGAGCTAGTAACAGGTAGAGCCAGGATTTGAATACAGATGCTCTAGGTCCAGAACCTTACTCTTAACCGTAACACAGTACCGCTTCTACAACACTCACAAAGCGGGACCTGAAATAACTCTTGTTAGCAATGTTACAGATTTCTACCTAAAGATTATCTGAAAGTTTCTGTCCTTGTTGGTGCAAACTGCAAACCCCTATGCTCAAAGACCAACCACATTCCCACACCCTAAAAGCCTCACAACACTGTCATTTATTAACTGAAACAATCCTTCTACCGTGCCTTGATTTAAAAATCATGACTGTGGAGAAGACAGAAAATAGTTTGCACATGATACCACCTAAATACCAACCTCCTCAAGTAATCATAGCCTAAAATAAAACTCTAACACTAATCTCTAGGAGGTGTATTTCTACACATCAGCATACTCAGAAAAGGAGAATGCACCGAAGGATTTGAATAATTTGCCATTTGAACAGCTAGCTACTGACTGAGAATAGGGGCAATAGAGGGTCACTGAGAAGAGAGATACATGAGTAGGGTGGGTCATTCACCAGAAGGAAAACCCAGGATAGACACTACCAGTGATATTGCAGGCCAAGGAAAGCAAATATTCCCATGATCTAAAAACAAAAGTAATTGTGTGGGGGGAAAAAAGAAAGAAACACACACTCACCTGAACCTTGATTTCAAAATATGCAACAGTTCTTGCCTCCTCCTCAGGGTGCTTCTTAAAAACCCGGCAGCAGTAGGGGGAAAAAAAGAATCATGAGACACCAACATTTCTTGGAACACAGACCTAACTTAAAAACAAAACAAAACAAAAACCAAAACGCCGTCTAGAGTCATATGTGCCTTCATCCACACAAAACCACATGGAATTGAAAGGAAGGCTGGACTCTCTCTCTGAGCTGACAGCAACTGTTGGGGACAGAGGTCTGGTTGCAGCGGCCCTGAAACAGGTAGCTGGCTCCCAAGGAGTTCCCAGGCGCGCCCCTTCTAGGGATCTCACCTCTGGGACCTCCCCATCACGTCTTCCTAGGAGCAAGTCATGAGCACACTTCCGGATGTACAATGCTCCTCCCAAGCCTGGACCTATGCCTTCTTAGCGTAGGACTCCTTCTCTTGCGGTCACTTAACTTTGGCAAGCCCCAAGAAAGTCTAGAGGGAACCTGGAGCACAAACGGCCAAGGAAAAACCACAAGGCCACGCACCTCATCACCCCATCACACATTCCCAATCGCAAACACAATCACGGAGACACACCCCGGCCCGGCCACGCCGGCCGTCGCACACCATCCTTCGCAACCGCTCGCGCGCACACAGGCTGGAGGCTCCGAACGCGACATGCCCTGTCCGCGACCCGGGCCTCCTCAACTCGGGCGCTGCCCGGAGTCACCCCCACCCTCGCTGCCGGTTCTGACCCGGCGCTGATTACTTCCCCCGACGCGAGCACCTCAACTCGCCGAGTCCAAAAACCTTCAGGACACCGGAAACGGACCCACAGGCTTATGGGAAGTAAGAGCCGGAACGTCCTGGGAGGCTGGGAATCTGGCCATCCAAAGAGGTCTCCGCGGGCAAACTCGCCCCGCCCCAAGAAGACCTGTGCCCGGGGACTTCTGGGAAATGTAGTCCGCGGCGGGCAAATCCCCGGAAGCTGGGACCCTGGACCCTTAGGCTGCTCCCAGCATGCAAGTCGGCTACGCGTAGCAAAGGCGCTTTTTCCAAAGTCAACCCGGAGTTCGTTCTAGTCTTTGCTGCAGGGAGTAGGTCTCGGCTCGGCGAACCTCGCAGCTCAATTGTCTTTTATGTTGTTGTCAAACAACATCTTTGATGAATGGTTGTGGTCTTTGATGAATGGTTCTCAAGGAAGGCTGAGGAACGCATTCTGGACTCCAGAGGAGGTGGAGACGGGAAGGGGGCGGAGGGCGGCGGGGGGGACGGGGGCGGCGACCAGGGACTTAGGCTTCAGTGAGCGGGAACATCTCAATTGAGGTCCGTGGGAATGAGCTAGGCCGCGAGCTTATCTAGATTACGAGAGACTGGAGCAGGGTCTGGCAGTTGAACAGATGGGTGCGTCTTCCTCTGGGTGAGTTTGTGGGTCCAATTCGGTGAGTGGGACCTTGAGTGGAGTTGTTTACATTCATGGGATAGTTTGTGCTAGTGTGAATCTTTGTTTCCTTAGGTGTAAGGCGGTTTGTGTTAGAAATTACATACCACTGTTGAATAGCAACAATACGTGGTCATGGATTGATATTGTGATCATATGCAAAGGTCTCTTTGTTTGGACTGAGAGACGAGATGTGTGACATTGTGTGTTAATATCAGTAACCGAGAACGACTTAGTATCTGTGAGGTTTTTTTTATAGACTTTCCTTTTGTGTGCATACTATGATGATTATGAAAGTGGATCACTGTCCAGCTGAGATCGAAAGACAGTGCGGTGTTAGTTTGATTATCTGACTGCCAATCACTATATATGCCTGGATAATTGTGACTGTGTTAGGATAGTGAGTTTCATTATTTCCACAGTTTCATTATCTATAAAATAGTGTTATTACATCTTGGAGCATCAAATTTGTGATGCAGAAAAATAGTTGCAATTTATTTACCAAATGATTTTATAATGATATTTTATAATGAACCAATGCTGTTTTATTGGAAAGAATGCAAATCAACATTTTAAAAGAAAGAAGAAATAGGGATGCCTGGGTGGCTCAGTCAGTTAAGTGTCTGCCTTCAGCTCAGGTCATGATCCCAGGGTCCTGGGATCGAGCCCCGTATCAGGCTCCTTGCTTAGTGGGGAGCCTGCTTCTCCCTCTGCCTGCCACTCTCTCTCTGACAAATAAATAAAATCTTTTTTTAAAAAGATGAAACAAGAAATCAAAGTAACATCCAGTCATGGAGTGGCTGCTGTAGGTTTCCAATCTTCTGTAGTGTTAAGGATACTTAACCAGATAACTTTGAAAACCCTGGACTAAGGAAATAATTTCCTACTTGTGGAAGCAGGTAGATTAGAGCAGAGCCCAGCATTAGGGAATCAGATATCCTAGTTTATAGGTCATGCAAGGCAAGGAACCTGTTTGAAACTGCATAATTAGTCTATCAGAACACTACTTGTCTTGGGCGCCTGGGTGGCTCAGATGGTTAAGCGTCTGCTTTCGGCTCAGGTCATGATCTCAGGGTCCTGGGATCGAGTCCCGCATCGGGCTCCCTGCTCCTTGGGAGCCTGCTTCTCCCTCTGCCTCTCTTTGTCTCTAATGAATAAATAAATAAAATCTTTGAAAAAAAAAAAAACACTACTTGTCTTATTCAAAAAGTGATAATTACATTTTGTCATATTCTGAGTAAACAAAAACCAGGATACCATTTCCTGAACAGTGCCTGATTCCTTTGTTGCAGTTGGCAATTTTGAACCTAAATATTTGTATTTCTTCTGACATTTCTGACACTTTTTCTTCAGACCTGAAATGGTAGATAAAAATATATGAAGGGCAAATGGATGTAGTATGAGGGAAGAAGATAAAATTCCTTGTCTATCACAATTTCAGAACAAACTACCAAATGTTCCTGGGGGGAAAAATGGTTTTTTTCTGACCTTTTTTTGTTGTTTCTCCTCCAAATGTCTCTCTTTTGTTTCATCCTAACTGGCTTCATCACAGCTAAAAATCCTTAAATGCTTTCTCTGTCATAAAACACAGTTACATTGGTTTTGCTAATATCATTGCAGTAACGAATCTAGAAATGAAACATGCCCATCAAAAGTAGGATGGAATGAGAGACGATGGACTCTGAAAAACAAACTGAGGGTTCTAGAGGGGAGGGGGGTGGGAGGATGGGTTAGCCTGGTGATGGGTATTAAAGAGGGCACGTTCTGCATGGAGCACTGGGTGTTATATGCAAATAATGAATCATGGAACACTATATCAAAAACTGATGATGTAATGTATGGTGATTAACATAAAAAAAAGGATGGATAATTAGGTGGAGTACTTTTACATTGGCATAGTACACAGCAGTGAAAATTACTGACTCTAACATATGATGAACAAGAGCCATAGAAATATAGAGTGTGTTCCATTCATAAAATTTTAGAAAGAAGCAAAATAAATGATACTTGTGCTTAAGTGGAAGATAATGGAAAACAAGGATATGGTAAATAAAATTCAGGAATGTGGTAAGTTCAGAGAGGAGGAAACATGAAAAGATAAGTTTGCAGAGGGATTCAAAGTTATCTCATGACCCCACTGGCTGCTCTGAAATGCCATCTTTGCATTGTTCCTGTGTCCAGCTCTGGATTCGCGGTAATCACCTCTGCCACACACCTCCACCACCACAGACTCCAGCAGCTTCATCGCCAGAGCCCTCCAACTCTTGCTTTCTTTTTAATCCACTGCATTGGATCACCGGCATGCCAGGTCATGTCAGAGACAGCCGTGGACACCACCTCCGAGATTACCACCAAGGACTTAACAGGAGAATTGTGGAGGAGGCAGAGAATGGAAGAGATGCACCTGCTAATGGGAAAGCTCCTGAGGAAAATGGGGAGCAGGAGACCAACAAGATAAATGAAGAAGAGGTAAAAGGGAGCAGGAGGAAGAGGAGGAGGAATAGGAAGGTGATGATGAAGAAGAGGATAGAGAGGAAGATGGGGAGGCTTAGGCAGCTAGGAATACACACAGGCAGCTGAAGATGATGAGTATGATGATGTCGACACCAAGGAACAGAAGACCTATGAGGATGATTGGACAGCAAAAAAGAAAAAGTTAAACTTAACAACAACAAAGGCTACCATGATCTATTCACCCCACCTGCCCACTTCCCATCTCAGACTCTAAACGTGGTCACTTTCAGGGCAGCTGGCTGGCTCAGTCAAATGTCTGCCTTCAGCTCAGGTCCTGATCCCAGGGTCCTGGGATTAAGCCCCACATCAGGCTCCCTGCTCCACGGGAAGCCTGCTTCTCCCTCTCCCACTCCCCCTGCTTGTGTTCCTGCTCTCGCTATCTCTTTCTCTGTCAAATAAGTAAATCAAAAATCTTTAAAAAAAAATAAACGTGGTCACTTTCAAGTGGAGGGTCCCACCTGCCCACACCCCATGTCGGCAGCGCCACCTACAGATGACACACTCAATCCAACCCCCACCCAAAACCACAACAGGAATCTGCAAACAGGGAAGAAAAAAAGAACCAACAATTCCAAGGCCCTGCTTTTTTTCTTAAAAGTATTTCAAAAGGGGAAATTTGTACTTTATATTTATATATTTTTACATACTGTTAGGGATCAGCCATTTTTAGTGATCTCGGATGACCAGACTAGCCTTCTGAGTGTTCTCTGCCCTACTTCTGACTTTACTTATGGTGTGACCATATTCATTATAATCTCAAAGAAGAAAATAAAACCTTGTAAAAAAAAAAAAAAGGCAAAACAACAACAAAAAATCTTATTCCGAGCACGTCAGTAATTTTTTGGTGTGTATGTACTTAGCTGTGCTATAAGTAGTTGGTTTCTATGAGATGGTTAAAAAGGCCAAAGGTAAAAGGTTTCTTTTTTTTCCTTTTTTGCCTATGAAGTTTCTGTTTATTTTCTTTGGCCCATTTGATGTATGTGTGGAACAATGCTGTCCAACAATAAACCAGAATTTTATTTTGCTGAGTTGTTCTAACAACAACAAAAAGTTATTTCATGTATTGTATTTCTTAAACTGGGTTATATTTACACAATTGTTTACTGTTATTTTGATATATTCCTCATCAGTTATAAGTATTAGTTTATCTGTGATGAAATTTAAAAAAATAGGAATTGAATATATAACTGTGTGTATTTATATATATGTGACTGTATGAACATGGAGAAAGATGTGGGATATATACACCAGATTTTTAATATGTTCTACGTTGGGGGACTGTAGGAACTTGTGAAGGTGTATGTACAAAGGAGAAACTGATAGGTAACCAATGAAGATCTTGTTAAAACTATAAAATACATCTCTGTTATTTACATGTATATATGTTAAAATATGGTTTAAAAAATACTAAGAATTATCACAAGATAGTAGGCTTTCAGGTGTTTTCACTTTATATTTTTATATCCTGCTTGAATTTTTGACTTAAAGTCTCTTTTGTCTGATATGATTATGGCCACCCCTGCTTTCTTTTGGCTACCATTTGCATGGAATGTCTTTTTCCATACTTCACTTTCAGCCTTAAATTTAAAGTGACTCTCTTATAGACAGCATATAGTTGGATTATGTTTATACATTCAGCCACTCTGTATCTTTTGATTGGGGAGTTTAATGCATTTATATCTAAAATAATTATTGATAGGGAAGGACTTACTGTTATCATTTTGTTAATTGTTTTCTATTTGTCCTGTGTCTCTTTTCTCTCTCTTTTTCTCTCTTACTGTCTTCCTTTATGCTTAAGTGATTTTTTTTTTTTAGTGTCATGCTTTGATTCCTTTCAAATTTTCTTTTGTGTATCTTCTATCAGTATTGCCTTTTGGTTATTATGACGCTTACATAAAACATCTTGTGGTTATAACCATCTATATTACGCTGACACTTAATTTCAGTTGCATAGAAATACTCAACACTTTTACTTCTCTCCCCTCACATTTTATGTTATTGATGTCATGAATTGTGTCTTTTTATATTGTGCATCTATTAACATACTTTAGTAGTTATAGTTTCTTATATTTCTGTCTTTTAACTTATATACCCAGAATTAAAAGTGACTTATGCACCACTGTTACAGTTTTACAATATTCTGTATCTGTCTGTGTACTTAACAATGAGCTTTATACTTTCATTTCCTTTTCCTTTTTTTTTAAGTAATCTCTATGCCCAATGAGGGGCTTGAACTCACAACCCCAATATCAAGAATCACATGCTCACCAACTGAGCCAGCCAGGCACCCCTCATATGCTTTTATATTACTATTTAGCATACTTTCATTTCAACTCGAAAGATTCCCTTTAGCATTCCTTGTAAGGTGGATCTAGCAGTGATGAAGTCCCTCAGCTTTTATTTTTCTGGGAAAGTTTTTATTTCTCCTTCATTTTTGAAGGATGGTTTTGCCAGATATATTAATTCTTGATTGGCATTTTTTTCTTTCAGCATGTTGAATATATTATCCCACTCCCTCTGGTCTGCAAAGCATCTGCTGAGAGTCTTATGGGGTTTTCCATATACATGACAAGCTGCTTTTCTCTTGCTGCTTTCAAAATTCTCTTTGTCTTTGAGTTTTGACAATTTGATTATACAATTGACCCCTGAACAACATGGGTTTGAACTGTACAGGTCAACTTATGAACAGATTTTTTTTTTTTATAAATACACTCAGTACTGTCCATGTATTCTGTCTTCCTTATAATTTTTTAAAGATTTATTTATTTTAAAGAGAGTGCACAAGCAGGGGGAGAGGGAGAGAGAGAACACCAAGCAGACTCTCTGCTGAGTGCAGAGCCCAACATAGGGCTCAATCCCACCACCCCAAGACCATGACCTGAGCCAAAATCAAGAGTCACATGCTCAACTGACTGAGCCACCCAGGCACCCTGTCTTCCTTATAATTTTCTTAATAACATTTTCTTTTCTCTAGTTTATTGTAAGAATATAGTACGTAATATAGATAACATACAACATATGTGTTAATCCACTGTTTATCGCTTCTCGGCTTTTTGGCTAAGATCAAATCCACTGTTTATGTTATCAGTAATGCTTCTGGTCAGTAGGCTATTAAGTTTAAAGGAAAATCAAAAGTTATACATGGATTTTTTGACTGTATGTTGAAAAGATGCGATCAGTGCTCCCAATCCCCACATGGTTCAAGGCTCAACTACAATGTGTCTCAGTGTGGATTTCTTTGGATTTATCCTATTTGAATAGGGCTTCTTGAATCTGCTATCTATTTCCTTTCCCCAGCTTGGGAAGTTTTTAGCCATTATTTCTTTAAATAAGTTTTCTGCCCCCTTCTCTTTCCTTTTTTCTGGGTACTCCCATAATGCATATATTGGTCCACTTTAAGGTATTCCGTAAGTCCCTTAGACTTTCTTCACTCTTTTTTCATTTTTCTTTTTATTCCTCTGAGTGGATAATTTTAAGTGATCTTTGAATTAATTGATTATTGGTTTTTTTTTAAGATTTTTTTTTTTATTTATTCATTTGAGACACAGAGATACAGAGAGAGAGAGAGAGAGAGAGCATGAGCAGGGAGAGAGGCAGAGGGAGAGGGAGAAGCAGGCTCCCCGCTGAGCAGGGTGCCCGATGCGGGGCTCGATCCCAGGATGCTGGGATCATGACCTGAGCTGAAGGCAGATGCTTAACCATTTGGCGCCCCAAATTCATTGATTATTCTGCTTGATTAAGTCAGCTATTGAATCCCTCTTGTGAACTTTTCAGTTCAATTATTGTATTCTTTACTCCCAAAGTTTCTGTTTGGTTCTTTTTTATAATTTCTGTCTCTTTGTTGATATCCTCATTTTGTGCATCATTTTCTTGAGCATGTAAAGCATGTTTATGATGGTTATTTTGAATTATTTTTTAGGTAAGTCATATACTTCCACTTCTTTAGGATCAATTTCTGGAGGTTTATTTTGCTCCTGTGTTTGAGCCATGCTTATTTCTTTATATGTATCATAACTTTGTGTTAAGATCTATGCATTTCAAAAGACAACCACTTTTTCCAGTCTTTATGGACAGGCTTTATATAGAAGACCCTTGCCACTAAGCCTGGTAAGAGATTCTGGAGGCCTCTGAAATCTTTTTTTGGAGGGGTGCAACTTCTCTAGGGCTATGTGTGCAATTCCTCAATTAGAGAGGCTTGCCAGTTTCTTTTATAGGAGTGTATTACACACTCTGGTATATGTTTGTGGTACTGCAAATTGTCTGATTCTATAGCAGCAAGCTATCCTCTCTCCCTTATTCCCAATGGCCAGGAGGCATCCCAATTATGCTGGCTCCCCATTTGTGCTCTAAGGTAAGACAAATACCAGTCTGTCCAATCTTGCCCTGAGGTAGATAAATACCAATCCACCGAAGACTGGATTGCATGGAGCTGGATGCATGCTCCACTTCTCTCCCTCCCTTCCAAGGGAGAAGCCTCAGGTTATGCTCCTCTGGATCAAACCAAAGCATACTGACTGCAGCAAGCTGTTCCCCACCTGTCTTCTTTGTTCTCAGCAGCCCTCAGGGATTCAAACTATGCTGGTTGTGTAAGTGCTTGAGAATGAAGCTGGACAGAAACCAGTCCCTTGGGCAGCCCTCTGAAGAACCAGAACACAGCATCCATGTTCCACTCTTCTCCCTCCCTACCAAGGAAGAGGCCTCAAATTGTACACTTTCTGATCACACCAAGCTGTGCCAGCAACAGCAAGCTTCTCCCCAGTTTTCTCTGTTCTCAGTGGTCCACAGGTATCCAAACTATGCCAATTCCATCAGCACTCTGAGTGAGACAAGACAGAAACCAGTACCTTGGGCAGTCCTCCAAAAAGCCAGAATTTTGAATGCATGCTTAACTCCTCTTTCTCCTCTAGGGAGAATTTGTAAGCCAGGGGTTCTCTCTTAGATGCTGATCTGTACAAGCTTGGAGGAGGGGCTGACAGGTAAAGTGACACTGCTCTTCCTACAGATTTTAATGTAACTGTTCTCAACTTTGTGCTTGCCTGGGGTTCTGCAACTTCTTAACTGCATTCTGGAATTCTCATTAGGCTATTTTGGTCCAAATATCATTGTTAAGTAATGTTTCTATGGGGGTACAAGGGCTGGAACTTACTATTCCACCATCTTGCTGATGTAACTCTGACCGTGCCTGAATGTTTAATAAGCTCCCACATATAAGGACTCACAATAAAAGTGGTAAATGTTTCTTCATCAAGGAATAAGTAATCATTATAAAGAAAAGTCATGCTTATTATGCCTCTGATATTCTTGTTTTTCTGAGAAACAAGGACACAGGGGCACCTGGATTGCTCAGTTGGTTAACCATCTGCCTCCAGCTTAGGTCATGATCCCAGGGTCCTGGGATCAAGTTCCACATCAGGATCCTTGCTCAGCGGGGAGTCTGCTTCTCCCTCTCCCTCTGCCACTCTCCTGGCTTGTGCTCTCTTGCTCTCTCAAATAAAATCTTAAAAAGAAACAAGGATACCAAGTAAAACAACTAGAATTATTAAGAATTCAGTGGCAGTCAGACATTAAGTAACAAAATTGAATGTTTCTGCTACCAGCAGCAAACTATTAGGGGGAAAAGTTAATTTGTTACACACAGTTACAATAGAAAATACCTAAAGCAAAAATAAGAAACTAATAGAAATTCTATTAAGAAAATAAAATATATTGTTTTTATTTATTTCTTCATTTTGGGGGATGGAGATTTATTGAAGCATTCACAGGGAAAGAAGGAGGACAAAATCAGCTACACAGGCAGCCTCATGGAAGAACAGAAACTTGAAAGTGGTTCACGATCCAAAGCAGCTCTAGAACCTGGTTTATCTTGTCACCCCCTCAGCTGCAGGAATCTGTTGCTCCCTACTCTAGTGCTTCCCAAAATGGTGACTCAACTTTCTGGTTGTATTTATACTCTTCCTAGTACTACTGACTACCTTTTTTTCTGCTGCTCTCTTGCTTGTCTTTGGCCTTTGGGGGCCTCATATCATGAGAATGCAGGACCACAAGGCAGCAGAAGCCATAAAGCATCAAGACAACAATGGGCCAAAAGGACACAAGCCATGAAGCAACAAGAGCCACAATGTAGCAGGAGCCATGAGGAACAGAAACCATGAGGAAAAACCCTGAATCTGAGATCCACAAAGCAGCAGAAGGCTTGAACAGACAAGATCCATGAGGCAGCAGAAGTGATCAGACTGTAAGAGCCACAAGGTAGCAAGGCAACAGGAATTGAAGAGGCTACAGGAATTACAAGGCAAGCAGAAGCTACAACACAGAGAAGCCCTGGATTAATTGGAACTGAAGCCCCAGAGGCCAGGAAGCTGCAGAGAACAGGAGGCCCAGAAAATATATTGTTTTTGAAAGAAACTTTTTAAGACTTAGATTAATGAAAGAATTGCCCTGAACCTGTGTGTAAACACTCAAGTTTAGAGCCATTCAATTCTTTCTAAAACTACACCCAAAACAATATTCCAAAGTATATTTTTCTCATAGATTTGCTAGAATGTTATATTTCAAATCGAAGGGAAAAAAAACAACAACAAAAGAAAAACCACAACAATTTTGAGGACTATATGATAGGAGGGGAATTTGTTTACTGGCTTTTTAAAAATATATTTTGTTATGTTATGGAAAATTATAATGAACCCTCACGTACCTACCACCAGCATCAAGAATTATGTTTATAAGCAATTTGGCTTTACCTCTACCCCCACCCACTTCTCCCAATCCCTTATTGTTTTGAAGAAAATCCAACATATTTCACTCATACATATTTCAGTATCTCCTAAATTCTTTTCAAAAAATACAACTTCATTGCTATTTTCTCACACATACATAATTAACAGTAAATTATTAATATCAAATAGTCCTCCCTTTCTCAGTCCAAAATCCATTAGTTGGATCTGGTAGAAAAGTGTGGAAGGGACATGGCCGATGATGACCCAGCTCAGTGCAGGATCAGTGCCCATGTAAAGTAAAAACAGCATCTGAGTAGGGAGAATGAGGGAAGGCAGCCCAGGTTGGTGATTGAGTGGATAAGACAGGTGTTGCTATGGGAGGTAGAAGTGGCATAGGGTCAAAAGGTCAGTCCCTTAGAGGAGAACTTACCAAATAAGTAAACATACTGGAGATAGCGGAAGCCACATTTCTCAAGGAATGAGAAAGGAGCTACAAATATGAAAGAGAGGAAAGCTAGAACAAACCCTATAATGTATTGGAATTGGAAGTTTTAGTATGAATTCGTAGTATCTACCATGTATATATGGTGCATATGTATATACATATATTTCTTACCTCTTGAACTAGTGCCACCCACCTCCACCTATAGTAATGAGCAGAGGCACCTAGATCTTAGTTTCTCAGTATCATTCTCTACTCATACAGAAATGGCTATTTCCAGAACTTGACAATGAAAAGCACAAGATGAGCCTGGAACATCTTGTGTCAGTAAAGAAGGAGGTGTTCAAGGAGTATAGGGTACACTCCAAGAGAAGCCAGCTTGAAGGGGCTCTCACTAATCTCACCTGAGACCATTTGTAATAATGATAATAATGGATTATAGGACACTGAACAAAATAAGAGCCCATGAGCCTATGTTACTATAAATAAATATAATTTATTTATATTATACCATTATATTATACCAATTACAACACTTTTCTTTACAGCAGAATTCCAAACTAATAAATGTAGAAAGGATGAGAAACTTCAAAAAAATAACAACTTGACAATCACTGTGGGAATAATTTTTTCAGGCAATAATCATCAATGGATACCAAAACAGGATGCAGGTTTAATGAAGAGTAGGATATTTACATAGTCTCAATTATCTCCTTCCAAAATACTTAATAATTTCAAGAGAAAAAGAGTAAAGTGGAGAAACCTGGCAAGGACCTCTCTAATAAAATGATGCAACTTAGCATCACATAGGACAAATGAAAATTTGTACTTCTATTTTTTAAAAGATTTTCTATTTATTTGAGAGAGAGAGATTGAGAGAACGAGTGGGGGGAGGGGCAGAGGGAGAAGCAGACTCCCTACAGAGCAGGGAGCCCAATGGCGGTACTCAATCCCAGGACCCTGGGATCGTGACCTGAGCCGAAAAAGCAGATGCTTAACCGACTGAGCCATCCAGGTGCCTGGAAATTTGTACTTCTAAATAGGGTGCAATGCAGAGCATCCTGCCAAAAAGAAACTCCATGCCTATATCGATTTAAATATACATTTACAGGACTTCACTGAGTCATTTAATTATTCCATCCATTTTATATGTATCTATATGTAAAGAATAAAATTGGTATCTAGGGCGCCTGGGTGGCTCAGTTGGTTAAGCGACTGCCTTCGGCTCAGGTCATGATCCTGGAGTCCCGGGATCGAGTCCCGCATCGGGCTCCCTGCTCGGCAGGGAGTCTGCTTCTCCCTCTGACCCTCCTCCCTCTCATGCTCTCTGTCTCTCATTGTCTCTCTCGCAAATAAATAAAATCTTAAAAAAAAAAAAAGTTAAAAAAAAAATTGGTATCTAATTACCCCCAACATACATAGTGCTAGTCAGATCAACTAACACTATTTATTAAATAAACTCTCTTGCTATATTAAGTAATTTATTTCCTAGATATTAGTTTTCCTTTATACCTGGGGTTTTTACTTAACCATTAATCTTGATCTTTTTTTAAAAAATATTTATTTGTTTGTTTAGAGAAAAAGTGTGAGCAGGGTGGGGGGCAGAGGGTGAGGGAGAGAGAATCTCAAGCAGACTCCACACAGAGCGTAGAGCCCGATGCAGAGCTCAATCTCACAACCTTGAGATCATGACCTGAGCCAAAATCAAAAGTTGGATGCTTAACCGACTGAGGCACCCAGGCCAGCACAGACCTTGCTGTCACTGTGCACCCCTCCCCCGCATTCTCTGAAGGACCCTGCCCCCTCTGATATGCCTTGGCTGGAGGCCATCCAAAGCAGTGCCATGAGCCTTATAGTGTGCAAGCAGCCCCAATAGGCTAGCACCACTCCAAAGTGACTCCTGCCCCAGAGAGAGGGGAATATAACCACACACAATAGTCTGACTGGAGCCCCAGCAGTGGGCTGGGGGCAGACATCAGGTCTGACTGCAGGCCCCTCCTACCAATGAAAGCTTCTCAGGACACCACACAGGGAAAGTGCCCTGCAGTTCAGTACTACTGCATCTGTGCCAAACACCTGGTATGACTCAACTCAAGGCCAAGGCAACCCCAGACTGGCCTGCTAATGACGCAGACACCAAACCCTGCCCACAGCAGGCAAAGAAAGCCATTGCAAATGACTGGACTGAAGGCAAATGCAGCTCAGCCACAAGAGTAGGGTGCACGCAACACACATAGGACATACCCTTGAAGTGTTAGTTTCTGGTGAACAGGGAACATTGCACTACAGGACCTCTTCTTCATATAGCCACTACTTTCAAGAGCAGGAGACATAGGTGACCTTCCTAACACATAGAAATGGACAGAGAGAATTAGACAAAGTGAGGAAATACAGGAATGTGTTCCAAATGAAAAAACAGGACAAAATCATAGCAAGAGAGCTAAACAAAGCAGAGGTAAGTAATATACCTGATAGAGAATTAAAGTAATGATCATAAAGATACTTACTAGACTTGAGAAAAGAGTGGAGGACCTCGGTGAGACCTTCAACATAAAAAAGAGCTAATTAGAGAGGCACCTGGTGGCTCAGTCAGTTAAGCACCTGCCTTTAGCTTGGGTCATGATCTTAGGGTCCTGGGATTGAGCCCTGCATCAGCCTCCCTGCTCAGCAGGAAGTCTGCTGTCTGCTTCTCCCTCTCCCTCCGCCCTCTCTCCACTCATGCTCTCTCTCTCTCAAATAAATAAATAAAATCTTTTTTTTTTAAAAAAAGAACCAATTAGAGGGGCTCCTGGGTGGCTCAGTCGTTAAGTGTCTGCCTTCGGCCCAGGTCATGATCCCAGGGTCCTGGAATCAAGCCCTGCATCAGGCTCCCTGCTTGGTGGGAAGCCTGCTCTCCCTCTCCCACTTCCCCCACTTGTGTTCCCTCTCTCTGTCAAATAAATAAATAAAATCTTAAAAAAAAAACAATTAGAGATGAAGAACTCAATAACTGAGTTTAAAAATGCATGAGATGGAATAAATAGTAGACTAGAGGAAGCAGAAGAATGGATCAGCAACTGAAGGACAGGGAAATGGAAAGCAATCAGGCTATACAGGAGAGAGAAAAAATAATAATAACAAATGAAAATAGACTAAGGGACTCAGCAACAACATCAAGCATGTAGCATTCACATTATAGGGATCCTAGAAGGAGAAGAGAGAGGAAAAGGGGCAGAAAAATTATTTGAAGAAATAATAGCTGAAAACTTCCCAAATCTGGGAAAGGAAACAAATCCAGATCTAGGAGGCACAAAGAACCAACAAAATCAACCCAAGGAGGTTCACACCAAGATACACAGTAATTAAAATTGCAAAAGTAGTGATAAACAATTTTTAAAACAGCAAGAGAAAAGAAAACAGTTACATGAAGGGAAACCCCAGAAGGTGATGAGCTGATTTTTCAGCAGAAACTTTGCAGGCTAGAAGGGAGTGGTGTGATATATTCAAAGTACTAAAAGAAAATAAAGCTTCAACCAAGAATATTCTATCCAGTAAGGTTATCATTCAGAATAGAAGGAGAGGTAAAGAGTTTCCCAGACAAATAAAAGTTAAAGGAATTCATAACCACTAAACCAGCCCTACAAGAAATGTTAAAGGGGCTCTTTGAGTGGAAAGGAAAGACCATAAGCAGGAGTAAGAAAAGAAGAAAGCACAAAAGCAGTAAAATTAAGTATCAGTTAAGGGATTCATGAAATAAAAGAATGTAAATTATGATACCATATACTTAAAATGGGGGAGGGTGTGGAGTAAGGAATGGGTTCAAACTTAAGCGACCATCAATATAGACTGCAATATGCATAAGATGTTATATATAAACCCAGTGGTAACCACAAATCAAAAACCAGTAATAGATAATGCAAAAAAAATAAAGAGAAAGGAATCCAAGTATATCACTAAAGAAAGCCAGCAAACCGTGAGAGAAGAGAGCAAGAGAAGAAAGGATCAGAGAACTACAGAAATAACCATAAAACAAGTAACAAAATAGCAATAAGTACATACCTATTAATAATTACTTTGATTGTAAATGGACTGAACATGCCAATAAAAAGACATAGGGTGATGGACTGGACTAAAAAATAAAGTGAGTATTATTTATTTATTTGAAATAACTTAAATACAGACATTATCTTGAGATCTTTGGTCTTTACAATGTGTAGTTTGCATACTGAGCATCTGGTTTTGTGGAAAGATGTATTCTTCCACTACAATTTGTAGACGTATATGTCAGCATTGAACACTTATGGTAATGTCTCTATCACCTCATGTGTATCAGTACTAAGCATTTAACCTCTTTCATTTGATGCCTGTCCTCTTAATGATTATTATAAAATTGTGTTCCTGTGAGGTATCATTTCCCATTACATTCTTTTATTGGATGGTAATTATTACATAGAATGCCATCTTTTTTGTTTTGTAGAGCCTATTTTTCTTTTACCTAATAAAATGTTTTCTCTATCTCCATTAAAAAAAAGCAAGACCCATTAATATGCTGCCTATAAAAGACTCAGACCTAAAGACACATGTAGATTAATAGTGAAAATATGGCAAAGCATTTATTTACCATGCAAATGGAAGTGAAAAGCTGGGGTAGCAATACTTAGTTTGGACAAAATAGACTTTTTTGGCCCCACCCCCTGGACAAAAAGACTTTAAAATAAAGACTAGGGGCACCTGGATGGCTCAGTCAGTTAGGCATCTGCCTTCAGCTCAGGTCATGATCTCAGGGTCCTGGGATCCAGCCCCACATCAGGCTCCCTGCTCAGCAGGGAGCCTGTTTCTCCCTCACCCTCTGCTGCTCCTCCTGCTTGTGTTTTCTCTCTTTCTCTCTCTCTTTCTCTCATAAATAAATAAAATCTTAAAAAAAAAAAAAGACTATAACAAGAGACAAAGGATACTACATAATCATAAAAGGATCAATCCAACAAGAAGATATAACAATTGTAAATATCTATGTGCTCAAGACGGGAGCACAAAATACTTAAAGCAGCTAATACCAAATAAAAGGAAATAATTGGTAGTAATATAACAATAGTAGGAGACTTTAACACCCGACTTACATCAAAGGATAGATCATCCAAACAGGAAATCAAAAAGGAAATGGTAGCTTTGAACGACACATTGTATCAGATGGATCTAACAGATATATTCAGAATATTCCATCCTAAAACAGTAGAATAAATGGTCTTTTCAGCTGCACATGGAATCTTCTCCAGAATATCACATAGGCCCACAAAACAAGTCTCAACAAATTCAAAAAGATTGAAGTCTCACCATGTATCTTTTCCAACCACAGTGCTATGAAGCTAGAAATCAACCACAAGAAAAAAATCTGGAAAGAATACAAACACATGGAAGTTAAATAGCATGATACTAAACAATGAATGGGTCAGCCAAGAAATCAAAGAGGAAATTTAAAAAGTAGATGGAGACAAATGAAAATGAAAACACAGCTGTCCAAAATTTTTGGAATGCAGCAAAAGCTGTTCTAAGAGGGAAGTTTATAACAACACAGGCCTGCCTTAAGAAGCAAGAAAAACCTCAAATAAACAACCTAACCTGATACCTAAAGGAGCTAGAAAAAGAAGAACAAACAAAACCCAAAACCCTTAGAAGAAAGGAAATAATAAAGACTAGAGCAGAAATTAAAAAAAAAAAAAATAGAAGCTGAAAAGGCAATAGAACAGATCAATGAAACCAGGACCTGGTTCTTTGGAAAGATCAACAAAATTGATAAACCTTTAACCAGACTCATCAAAAAGGGTGGGGGAGAGAGAAAGGACTCAAATAAACAAAATTAGAAATGAAAGAGGAGAAATAATAACTGACACCACAGGTACAAACAATTATAAGAGAAAACTCTGAAAAATTATATACCAACAAATTGGACAACCTAGAAGAAATGGATAAATTCCTAGAAATATTGAACCTCCCAAAACTGAATCAGGAAGAAATAGAAAATTTGAACAACTGATTACCACAATGAAATTGGATCAGTAATCAAAAAACTCCTAACAAACAAAAGTCCAGGACCAGATGGCTTCACAGTCAAATTCTACTAAGCATTTAGGAATAGTTAAGACCTATTCTTCTCAAATTATTCCAAAAAATAGTAGAGGAGGTAAAGCTTCCAAATTCATTCTATGAGGCCAGTATTCTCCTGATAACAAAACCAGATAAAGACATACAAAAGAGAGAGAGAGAGAGAACTACAGGGCATCTGGCTGGCTCAGTCAATAGAGCATGTGACCCTTGATCTCAGGGTTATAAGTTCGAGCCCCATGTTAGGTATAGAAATTACTAAAAATCTTTTTTTTTAAGATTTTATTTCTTTATTTGACAGAGAGATAGAGCACAGATAGTCAGAATGGCAGGCAGAGGGAGAGGGAGAAGCAGGCTCTCCGCTGAGCAGGGAGCCCGATGCAGGGCTCGATCCCAGGGCCCCAGGATCATGACCTGAGCCAAAGGCAGATGCTTAACTGACTGAGCCACCCAAGCGCCCCACTAAAAATCTTTCTTAAAAAGTACAGACCAGGGGCGCCTGGGTGGCTCAGTTGGTTAGGCGACTGCCTTCGGTTTGGGTCATGATCCTGGAGTCCCGGGATCGAGTTCCGCATCGGGCTCCCTGCTCGGCGGGGAGCCTGCTTCTCCCTCTGACCCTCCCCCCTCTCATGCTCTCTGTCTCTCATTCTCTCTCTTGCAAATAAATAAAAATCTTAAAAAAAAAAAAAAGTACAGACCAATATGTCTAATGAGCATAGATGCAGAAATCCTCCACAAAATATTAGCAAACCAAATCAAACAATACATTTTTTAAAAAATCATTCACCACAATCATGTGGAATTTAGTCATGGGATGCAAGAGTGGTTCAGTACTCAAAATCAACATGATACATCACATCAACAAGAGAAAGGATAAAAACATGTGATCATTTCAATAGGTGCAGGAAAAGCATTTGACAAAGTACAACATCCATTCATGATACATGATAAAAACCCTCAACAAAGTAGGTTTAGAGGGAACATACCTCAACATAATAAAGGCCATATATGCAAAGCCCACAGGTAACATCATACTCAATAGTGAAGAACTGAGAGCTTTTCCTTTAACATCGAGAAAAAGGATGTCTACTCTCACTACTTTTATTCAACATAGTACTGGAAGTCCTAGACACAGGATTCAGACAAGAAAAAGAAATAAAAGGCATCTAAATCAGTAAGGAAAAAGTAAAACTCACTATTTGCAGATGGCATGATACTATATATAGAAAAGCCTAAAGACTCCACCAAAAGCAAAAACAAAAACAAAAACACTAGAACTAATAAATGAATTCAGTAAGGTCACAGGATACAAAACCAATATACAGAAATCTGTTGCATTTCTATATACTACTACTAATAATTCCAATTATTCTAATTATATTCTAATTTAAATAATACTTCTAATACACTAATAGTGGAAAGAGAAATTAAGAAAACAATTCTATTTTCAATTGTACCAAAAATAAAAAGATACCTAGGAATAAACTTAACCAAGGAGGTTAAAGACCTGTACTCTGAAAGCTATAAAACACTGACGAAAGAAAATGAAGACAACACAAGCAAATGGAAAGATTTTCCATGCTTACAGATTGGAAGAACAAATATTGTTAAAATGTCCATACCACCCAAAGCAATCTACAGATTTAACACAATCCCTATCAAAATACCAACATCATTTTTCACAGAACTAGAATAATCTTAAAATTTGTATGGAACCACAAAAGACCCTGAATAGCCAAAGCAATCTTAAGAAAGAACAAAATTGTATCACAATCCCCCCAGATATCAAGATATACTACAAACCTGTAGTAATCAAAACACTGTGGTACTGGCACAAAAAGAGACACATAAATTAAAGGAACAGATGAGAGAGCCTCATAATAAACCCATAATTATGTGGTCAATTAATCTCTGACAAAGGAGGCAAGAATATGCAATGGGAAAAAGACAGTCTCTTCAAAAAATGGCCTTGGGAAAACCAGACAGCTACATGGAAAAGAATGAAACTGGACCACTTTCTTAAACCATACACAAAAATAAATTCAAAATGGATTAAATACATAATTGTGAGACCTGAAACCATTCATAGAAGAGAGTCTGACATCAGGCATAGCAACATTTTTCTAGATATGTCTCCTGAGGCAAGGGACACAAAAGCAAAAATAAACTATTGGGACTACATCAAAATAAAAAGTTTTTGCACAGCAAAGGAAACCATCAAAACAACAAAGAGACAACCTACTGAATGGGAGACGATATTTGCAAATGGTATATCCAATAAAGAATTACTATCCAAAATATATAAGGAATTTATACAACTCACCACCAAAAAATCCAAATAATCCAATTTAAAAAATGGGCAGAAGACATGAACAGACATTTCTCCAAAGAAGACATCCAGATGGCCAACAGGCACATGAAAAGATGCTCAACATCACTCATCAAGAGAGCAATGCAAATCAAACCACAATGAAATATCACCTCACACCTGTCAGAATGGCTAAAATAAAAAATACAAGAAACAACAAGTGTTGGTGAGGATGTGGAGAAAAAGGAACCCTTGTACACTGTTGGTGGGAATGCAGACTGGTGCAACCACTGTGGAAAACAGTATGGAGTTTCCTCAAAAAATTAAAAATAGAATTGCCACATGATTCAGTAATTCCACTACTGGGTATTTACCCAAAGAATATGAAACACTAATTCAAAAAGATATATGCACTGCTATGTTTATTAGAGCATTATTTACAATAGCCAAATTACAGAAGCAACCTAAGTGGTCATTGTTAGATGAATGGATAAAGAAAAGATTATAACTATATATAATGGAATACTTCTCAGCCACAAAAAAGAATGAAATCTTGCTATTTGCAATGATGTGGATGGATCTAAAGGGTATGAGGCTAAGTGAAATAAGTCAGTCAGAGAAAGACAAATACCATATGATTTCACTCATATGTGGAATTTAAGAAACAAAACAAACAAAGAAAGAAAAAAGAGACAAACCAAAAAACAGAAAACAAACTGATGGTTACCAGAGGGGAGGTGGGTGTGGAGATGGATGAAATAGGTGAAGGGATTAAGAGTACACTTACCATGGTGAGCCCTGAGTTGTATAGAATTGTTGAATCACCATATTGTACACATGAAACTCATATAACACTGTATGTTAACTATACTGGAATTTTATTTTTTTAATTTAATTTCATTTTATTATGTTATGTTAGTCACCATACAGTATATAGTTAGTTTTTGATGTAGTGTTCCATGATTCATTTTTTTCGTATAACACCCAGTGCTCCATGCAATATGTGCCCTCCTTAATACCCATCACTGGGCTAACCCATCCCTTCACCCTTCCTCCCCTCTAAACCCTCAGTTTGTTTCTTGGAGTCCATAGTCTCTCATGGTTCGTCTCCTCCTCCGATTTCCCCCCCTTCATTTTTCCCTTCCTTCTCCTAATGTCCTCCATGCTATTCCTTATGTTCCACAAATAAGTGAAACCATGTGATAATTGACTTTCCCTGCTTGACTTATTTCACTTAGCATAATCTCCTCCAGTCCCATCCATGTTGATGTAAAAGTTGGGTATTCATCCTTTCTGATGGCTGAGTAATATTCCATTGTATATATGGACCACACCTTCTTTATCCATTCATCTGTTGAAGGGCATCTCGGCTCTTTCCACAGTTTGGCTATTGTGGACATTGCTGCCATGAACATTGGGGTGCATATGGCCCTTCTTTTCACTACATCTGTGTCTTTGGGGTAAATACCCAGGAGTGCAATTGCTGGGTCATAGGGTAGCTCTATTTTTAAATTTTTGAGGAACCTCCACACTGTTTTCCAAAGTGGCTGTACCAGCTTGCATTCCCACCAACAGTGTAAGAGGGTTCTCCTTTCTCCACAACCTCTCCAACATTTGTTGTTTCTTTCCCTGTCCATTTTTGCCATTCTGACTGGTGTAAGGTGGTATCTCAATGTGGTTTTGATTTGAATTTCCCTGATGGCTAATGATGATGAACATTTTTCATGTGTCTGTTAGCCATTTGTATGTCTCCTTTTGAGAAGTGTCTGTTCATGTCTTCTGCCCATTTTCTGATTTGATTATTTGTTTTTTGGGTGTTGAGTTTGAGAAGTTCTTTATAGATCTTGGATATCAGCCCTTTGTCTGTAGTGTCATTTGCAAATATCTTCTCCCATTCTGTGGGTTGCCTCTTTGTTTTGTTGACTGTTTCCTTTGCTGTGCAGAAGATTTTTATCTTGATGAAGTCCCAAAAGTTCATTTTTGCTTTTGTTTCACTTGCCTTTGGAGATGTATCTTGAAAGAAGTTGCTGTGGCCGATGTCAAAGAGGTTACTGCCGATGTTCTCTAAGATTTTGATGGATTCCTGTCTCACATTGAGTCTTTCATCCATTTTGAGTTTATCTTTGTGTATGGTGTTAGAGAATGGTCAAGTTTCATTCTTCTCTATATAGCTGTCCAATTTTCCCAGCACCATTTATTGAAGAGACTGTCTTTTTTCCATTGCATATTTTTTCCTGCTTTGTCAAAGATTATTTGACCATAGAGTTAAGGGTCCATATCTGGGCTCTCTATTCTGTTCCATTGGTCTATATGTCTGTTTTTGTGCCAGTGCCATTCTGTCTTGGTGATCATGGTTTTGTAATATAGCTTGAAATCAGGCAACGTGATGCCCCCAGGTTTGTTTTTCTTTTTCAACATTTCCTTGGCGATTTGGGGTCTTTTCTGATTCCATACAAATTTTAGGATTGTTTGTTCTAGCACTTTGAAAAATGTCACTGGAATTTTGATGAAGGTATAGGAATTTTGGAATTTTGGAATTAAGGAATTTTGAAGGTATAGATTGCTCTGGGCAGCAGAGATATTTTAACAATGTTACTGGAGCTGGTTAAGTTGGAAGGAAGTGAGAATCGGGTTATCATTACAAAATAAAAACTCAGTTTCCATAGGTCAGCTGTATACAGTTAACAGAATGAAGTAACTATTCAAAAAATGCTTTCACAGAATGAGAGCCAAATGACAAACTCTTTTTTTTTTAAGATTTTATTTATTTATTTGACAGAGAGAGAGACACAGCGAGAGAGGGAACACAAGCAGGGGGAGTGGAGAGGGAGAAGCAGGCTTCCCGCGGAGCAGGGAGCCCGATGCGGGGCTCTATCCCAGGACCCTGGGATAATGACCTGAGCCGAAGGCAGATGCTTAACAGCTGAGCCACCCAGGCGCCCCCAAATGACAAACTCATAAGCATGATCTACATAGCCTATAATCTCCTTCACGATCTGCCCAGTCCATTTCTCTGATCCCATCTTTTACCATTCTTCATATTACCTAATATATTTCTTTTTTACAAATGTGTGCAGTTTTATTTAATGAATATTAATTCCTTGAAGAAAACAGAATTTCTTCCAATTAAACAGTAAACAGTATAATAAGATGAAAGATGTAGTTGTACATATATAACCTGGTTCAACAAAGATCTTGTAGATCTTATAGATCCAAAGATCTTGTAGATCCAAACTCATCAACAGGCATAAACTGGCAATGCCTACTGTTATTCATTATGGATAGATTTCCCATTTTACAAACAAACCTCTTTATTTATGGGAAGAGCTTCAGGGTTTCAGAATATCTTTAGCATGTATTTTTTCCTGATCCTGAAGGGGCAGAATTCCCCTGTTGTTCATCAAATGACACCCACTTGCAGCTGCAGGGCATTATGCAGGGCTACTCTTCTACTCCAGAGTTAAATACATAACAAACAGACAAAAAAAAAATACATAGCAAACAGAGCTAAATACATATAAAGACATAATGCATATTAAATGCTTAAGAGTGTTTCTGTTTTCTTCATATAACAGAAATGATAATATTACCTATGCCATAAATTTGAGGATTATGAGACAATAAATGTCAAGGACTTATGTGCCAGGTCCATAATACATCACAAATGCTAATTGACATTGTTATTATCACTGTGGAATATAAAACTTCAATAAATGGATATCATATATAAAAATATTACTAGATAGGAAAATTCCATATTGAAAAGATGCTAATAATCCCCCTACTTATTTGTAAAGTTAATGTAAATATTTTTCAAAATTCCAGGAAGATTTTTTTGAAGGGAATGTCTGATGAACTGATTCTGAATCTTGCCTGAAAGAATAAAATAGCCAAGAAAATTTTGAGGGGGAAAAAGACATACTGCATACAGGATAATCCCCTGGGAACCATATATGCCCTCTAATTTTATCAAACTATAAATTGCTTACTGTTCCTCAAATAAAATGTTCTAATCCCTATCTCTTTACCACTACCCACCTCTCCCTTTTTTTTTCTCCTGGTTTCTGTAATCTGGAATTCTTTTTTTTTTTTTTTTTAAAGATTTTATTTATTTATTTGAGAGAGAGAATGAGAGAGAGAGAGAGCACATGAGAGGGGGGAGGGTCAGAGGGAGAAGCAGACTCCCCGCTGAGCAGGGAGCCCCATGCGGGACTTGATCCCGGGACTCCAGGATCATGACCTGAGCCGAAGGCAGTCGCTTAACCAACTGAGCCACCCAGGCGCCCCTGTAATCTGGAATTCTATATAAATTTCTAACCAAACACTACCATTTCTAGGGACAGAGTCTTCCCTGACGACTCTGCCCTCTTTAACCTTTATCAAGCATTTGGCTGTAATTTTTTTTCTGCCTAATACTGTTAATTAGCTATTCACAAGTTTTTGACTTATCTTCCAATTAAACTGTAAACTCCTTTTTAAAAAAAAAAACTTTATTTGTCAGAGAGAGAGCATAAGCAGGGAAAGTGGCAGAGGCTGAGGGAGAAGCAGGCTCCCCACTGAGCAAGGAGCCAGATGCGGGACTCGATCCCAAGACCCTGGGATCATGACCTGAGCCAATGGCAGACGCTTAACCTACTGAGCCACCCAGGCATCCCTAGATCGTAAGCTTCCTTTTTTTAAAAAAAAGATTTTATTTGTCAGAGAGAGAGAGAAAGCGTACAAGCACGGGGAGCGTCAGGCAGAGAGAGAAGCTGGCTCCCCACTGAGCAGAGAGCCGGATGTGGGACTCGATCCCAGGACCCTGAGATCATGACCTGAGCCGAAGGCAGATGCTTAACCGACTGAGCCACCCAGGTGTCCCAGATCGTAAGCTCCTTAAAGGCAGATTCTTATACTCAGTTTTCCCTGAATTCCTCATGCATCTACATAGTAGATACTCCTCATGTCCTGGTTTTGAAAAGTAACACAGTCGATCCAAACGTGACCCAACATGTACATTTAGTGTTCCTTACAGATTTTTCTAGAACAATGTTTATATATATTTTTAAAGATTTTATTTATTCATTTGAGACACAGAGATAGAGAGAGAGAGCATGAGGAGGGGGAGAGGCAGAAGGAGAGGGAGAAGCAGGCTCCCTGCTGAGCCAGGAGCCTGATGTGGGGCTTGATCCCAGGACCCTGGGATCATGACCTGAGCCGAAGGCAGACACTTAACCATCTGGACCACCCAGGTGCCCCTAATATTTTTTGTATAAACATAGATTTTCTGCTATCCCAATACATTTTTTAAATTTTTTATATCAGAACTCATCAGCTGACTCTGTGTCTGAGCCACAAGACTGCAGTTCATCTTGCGAGAACTCAGCTTCGTGTCATAAACAAAATTTGGATCATCCTTTTTCTGATTTTTCTCAAAAAGTTCATCCATGATGCTCTTTCTTTTGGCAAGTTCTTTGTCATCTAGTTTATTCAAGTCTTCCACAGGATCAGTGGTTGTTTCCTGTTGAATTTGTTCCACTGTTTTTGCCAGACTTTGCCCCCACAAGTAACCTCGTAAAAAAGTGAATAACTTCTCTAGATGTCTCAGGGATACTTGTTCCAGGTAATTCTTGTGTTGTGGATTATTCTTTAATTGTTCAGCAGCTCTGCTGCAATCTGAAAACTTTGAAAAGTATCAGACTGGCATGATGTGTTGGTGACTTTTCCCCTTCATTTCATTCTCACAGATTAAGAGCTGGAGGCTGGAACCTAATTCCACATTTCTTTGCAGTGCACTTCATTTTCACATACACATTCACATTCCCATTCCTCTGGGTAAATCAGAGGAAATCTGATGAAAACTTCCTGCTGAAAGTGGAGGTGGAGACAGAGAGGTCCCCGATCCAGCTCACAGGACTGAGCCTGGGGGTCGGGCATAGCTAATATATTTCAATTATATTTGCTAGTGTATCATTTAGAGATGTATTTGATAGAATAGCAAGTAAACCCTCCACACTGGCTTAAATACATATATTTTGGTCAAATAAATGATCAATGTTTATCTATTATGACTGTTAACTGCTCAGCTATAGGAGGTTTCATGTTACATTTCTATTCTCATACCAATTTTATTTTTTTATTTTATTTTATTATGTTATGTTAATCACCATACATTACATCATTAGTTTTTGATGTAGTGTTCCATGATTCATTGTTTGTGCATAACACCTAGTGCTCCATGCAGAATGTGCCCTCCTCAATACCCATCACCAGGCTAACCCATCCCCCCACCCCCTCCCCTCTAGAATCCTCAGTTTGTTTCTCAGAGTCCATAGTGTCTCATGGTTCGTCTCCTCCTCCGATTTCCCCCCCTTCATTTTTCCCTTCCTGCTATCTTCTTTTTTTTTTTTTTAACATATAATGTATTATTTGTTTCAGAGGTACAGGTCTGTGATTCAACAGTCTTACACAATTCACAGCACTCACCATAGCACATACTCCCCAGTGTCTATCACCCAGCCACCCCATCCCTCCCACCCCCCACCACTCTAGCAACCCTCAGTTTGTTTCCTGAGATTAAGAATTCCTCATATCAGTGAGGTCATATGATACATGTCTTTCTCTGATTGACTTATTTCACTCAGCATAATACCCTCCAGTTCCATCCACGTCATTGCATATGGCAAGATTTCATTCCTTTTGATGGCTGCATAATATTCCATTGTATATATATATACCACATCTTCTTTAACCATTCATCTGTCGATGGACATCTTGGCTCTTTCCACAGTTTGGCTATTGTGGACATTGCTGCTATAAACATTGGGGTGCACGTACCCCTTCGGATCCCTACATTTGTATCTTTGGGGTAAATACCCAGTAGTGCAATTGCTGGGTCATCTCATGCCAATTTTAATTTCCCCAAATTAGAATTAATGTATTTTAATATGCTTGGCTTCTCCATATACAAACTATTTATTTGTTCCCAAATTTTTAATAGAACATGTCAGGAATTCTATCAATTTAATTTTCTTCTTCAATACATTCCTCTGCCACGAGTTTGACTGTGTAATCTCTAGGCTGGCTTTATAGCTGTTAACCTAGGTTTGCCTTTCTCTACCATTAAACAGATCTCATTAGCATTTTGGGTGGGTTGAATCTCCAGTTTCCAGGGTCCATATTGTCTTACTTACTGTCTTCACTTACTTCCTTTACAGAGTTTGGCCTTCAGTAATTCCTAGAAAGGCATTAATAGAACATTTTGAGAACTTGCCTTCCTGAGAATATCTCTATTCTAAATCATCCCTGAGTTTAGTTTGACAGGTATCCAATTTTAGTTTAGAAATCGTTATTTCAGGGGCACCTGGGTGGCTCAGTTGGTTAAGCGTCTGCCTTCGGCTCAGGTCATGATCCCAGGGTCCTGGGATCGAGCCCCGCATCAGGCTCCCTGCTCCGCGAGAAGCCTGCTTCTCCCTCTCCCACTCCCCCTACTTGTGTTCCCTCTCTCGCTGTGTCTCTCTCTGTTAAATAAATAAATAAAATCTTAAAAAAAAAAAAAAAAGAAATCGTTATTTCAGAAGTTTGGCAGCATTGCTCCCTTGCCTTCCAGTTTTCAATGTTGCTCTTTAGAAATCTATTATTCAGATATTCACTGCCAGAAAAGTTTTGCTATTTTTCTAATGTTTCTAAGTTCGTTTCCCTTCTTCCAATTTCCTAGAGGTTGCTCCATATTACCTTCCAAACCACTCTGCTGAGTACTTTATCTCTTCTGTAGTGGTCCTAATTCCCGAAAGGTCCTTTTAGTCTTCTCTTATTCATTTTAATAGCATCCTACCCTTACCTATGCATGCAATAGTTTCATATCTCATCAACAATATTACTTACAAATTGTAGAACTTTATTCTCCTTCCTTAATATGGTTTGTTTTTTCCATGTTACTATCCCTTCCCCACCCCCATCTGTTTGTCTTTGTGTTTTCCTTTCAAGGTAGAATGTTTCTTCAAGTGCTTGCTGGTCTTTGGCTGATCGATATTAAAGGATGAGGCCCTTATTTTTTAAATTAATTTATTTATTTACTTTTTGAGAGAGAGCAGGGCGAGGGGCAGAGGGAGAAGGTGAGAGAAAATCCCAAGCAGGCTCCACACTCAGTGCAGTGCCCAATGCCGGGATCGACATGGAGCTCACTCTCACACCCCTGAGATCATGACCTGAGCTGAAGTCAAGAGTCGGACACTTAACCGATTGAGCCACCCAGGTGCCCCAAAGGATGAGGCCTTTAAAAGCACATTCAAATCATGCATGGTAGGGCATGAAGAGTATCAGGTGGGCCTTCCATTAGTATTATTATATAGGCCCTGCCATCTCATTAGGGTAACCCCAAGTGTTAATATAAGTGAGCCCTTTTTTCTTGGATTATGCAGTTTCTGCAGAGAAGAAAACATATTTTGTTGTATTGGAAGGCAATATTCAATGAGAAAATTAATGCATTTAGAAAACTAAATCACAGGACTGAAATCTCACATTGAAAAACAACCAGGATAGGGGCACCTGGGTGGCTCTGTTGGTTAAGCGTCTGCCTTTGGCTCAGGTCATGATCCCAGGGTCCTGGGATCAAGACCCACATTGGGCTCCCTCCTCAGTAGGGAGCCTGCTTCTCCCTCTCCCTCTGCCTGCCTTGCTCTCTCTGTCAAATAAATAAAATCTTAAAAAAAAAAGAAAGGAAGGGAGAAAGGGAGAAAAGGAGAAAGGGAGAAAGGGAGAAAGAGAGAAGAAAGAAAGAAAGAAAGAAAAGAAAGAAAGAAAGAAAGAAAGAAAGAAAGAAAGAAAGAAAGAAAGAAAGAAAGAAAGAAAGAAAGAAAAGAAAGAAAGAAAGAAAGAAAGAAAGAAAGAAAGAAAGAAAGAAAGAAAGAAAGAAAGAAAGAAAGAAAGAAAGAAAAGAAAGAAAGAAAGAAAAGAAAGAAAGAAAGGAAGAAAAACAACCAGGATAAATTTTAAATGAGTCTACAGTTAGACCCACAGTTGTCGAATATTTTGTACTTAAAAATTTGTTGAATGAATGGTAGCTGTTTGTAAAGAGACTATTTGGAGATTTTTGTCTTACAACTAACAAAGTAGATTCTTAAGATTTGAATGTCAGGGCTGATGAAGAGATAGGGGCTAAAAGCTGAAAAACAAGCAGCCAGGAATGCACTGATGTTCATGAGTTGCAGGCTTTGGGTGACAAAGCCAGTCATATAGAGTGATAAGATGGAGGATAGAAAATAAAAAGAAACAAATGAGCTCACCAGAAGCAGGACAGTGTGAGTGGCAGTGGTCTCTGGGGAGGCTCTGGAAGAGAGACTGGTGTGGTGAAGGTTTTGGACTCTCTGCTTATGTCTTTGCAGGAAGAGCACTGTGGAGCCACTGGCCCAACCCATTGGTCCCAAACACAAAATATCAAGGAAGGTAAAGAGGAATGCATAGAGCTTATGGATGAATGAGACCCTTCTGTAGTACCTAGTCCAAAATTCATTTTTGTAATGTTTATAGTATTCCCTGGATGAGTCACTTTCACTGGCACAACGATATTTATCAGGAGATGAAGAATCCAACAGGGGCAACAGGAGGGTTGAACAAATCTAGGAGCCTTCAGTTTGAGTACTGTCCACCTGGAATTATTAGGATTAATAGTGAAAGCCTGGAAGCCACTCAAAAGGCAGGTGGTGCATAGAGAAACGCCTCGGGCCACCCTATGAGTATAAAAGGTAATCTTGCACACAGCTTCTCCCAGGAAATAGTCCAAACAAAAAGCTGCCAGTGTCTGAGTGATTCCCCTAGAGAGAAGGACTAGAAGGTTGGCTGAGGCCAATTGGTTGAGAATTAGATCTGTAGGTCTCTGAGTATGTTTAGTGAACAAAGTCAATATATAAAAACATAGGAATAAGAAATTCCCTAGAAGCCCAACTACAGTCTGGAAGAGGAGGAGAATCCCCATTACCAACTCATAAGAAGCCATAATGTCAATGTCCAAAAGGAGTTTCAAAGCCAGATAATCTAGAGAGAAAGAATATGTGTATTACTTTCCTTAGTGTGGCAAATTCAATATTAACAAATTTCACCTTTACTCATATTTGCAAAATCCTACTTCATATTATTGGATATACGAATATTGATTCAAACTACTCTGAAAAAGTAAGCTGGTTCCCTTCCAAGTATATATGATTTGCTAGCATTTTATTTAGGATATGTGGATGCATATTTATGAGTGACGACATTTTTCTAAACATAGGCTACAGAATAGCAGAAAATAGCCCCAATATTTCACTTCCCTTTCCCACTCTGTAGTTTAAATATTTTAAAGGGAGGTGGGTGGGGGAATGGAGTAACTGGGTGATGGGCATCAAGAAGGGCACATGATGTGATGAGCACTGGGTGTTATATGCAACTAATGAATCATTGAACACTACAATAAAAACTAATGATGTACTCCGCGTTGGCTGTTGAATTTAAATATAAATAAATAAATAAATAAATAAATAAATAAATAAATAAATAAATAAATAAAATTTTAGATTATATGCCAACTTTTAAACAATCTGGAGCTTTTGTTTCTCTTTAAAAATTAGAAAATGCTATGGTCCTGGCCAGTGTTCTCCCATGTTAAATGGTTGTTGGAGCTAGATAATGTCAACTCCATTGCCTGAGGCAGGCACCCTGTAATTCATAATAGCCTTCATTAAACCAGCTTTATCTATTCATGTTAATGGATCAACCCTGTAGGATTTTGAATTGACAGTTGCCTCTTTACGCATAAAAAGCATTAGGAAATATAAGGACAGAAGATGGAGTTTAACAGATTTCTATTTGAGAATGCCACTCAGTTCACAAAAATAGATAAAATATAGAGGATGTGAATAACATCATCAGCCTGCCTGATTTAACAGATCTTATGGAATAAAACTGAGAAAAACATTTTAAAATTAACCTATGCATTTTGCTAAATTTTACTGAAGACAGTAATAGGAAGATATCATTGAAGATAATATAATAAATTAATGAAATAGAAATAAAAATAATTCTATAATTGACAAAAATATAAAAGATATATAAATCAGTCTAACATTGGTAAATATTGTCAAGACAAAAGGGAAAAAACTGGGGCGCCTGGGTGGCTCAGTTGTTAAGTGTCTGCCTTCGGCTCAGGTCATGATCCCGGGGTCCTGGGATCGAGTCCCACATCGGGCTCCCTGCTCAGCAGGGAGTCTGCTTCTCCCTCTGCCTGCCGTGTTCTTTCTCTCCTCTCTCTCTGACAAATAAATAAATAAAATCTTTTAAAAAAAGAAAAAAGAAGAGTACCCCTACACATCACAAAACAGGAACCAGACCCCCTCATACAACCCCTGAGCACTGAGATGTATTTGTACCTGGCACCATCGAGTCTGCACATAATGAAGAAATGTTACAGGGGTGCCTGGCTGGCTCAGTTAGTGAGTGGAGCCTGTGACTCCTGATCTCAGGGTTGTGAGTTCGAGCCCCACGCTGGGTGTAGAGATTACTTAAAAATAAAATCTTTAAAAAAAAATGTTACAGACTACTGCACTCCCTTTATGATTAACTGCCCTAAACTCCTTTATTTTTTTTTAAAGATTTTTATTTATTTATTTGAGAGAGAGAGAGAGTGAGAGAGAGAGCGCAAGAGCGGGTAGGGTTAGAGGGAGAAGCAGACTCCCCGCTGAGCGGGGAGCCCGATGCGGGACTCGATCCCGGGACTCCAGGATCATGACCTGAGCCGAAGGCAGTCGCTTAACCAACTGAGCCACCCAGGCGCCCTGCCCTAAACTCCTTTAAAAACCCTTGGGCCAGGCAGAAACCTTGGAGTTGGCTTTTGGACAACAGCCCACCTTCTCCCCAGGTGGCTGGCCTCCTGAATAAATCTCAAATTCCTTCACAATAAAAACTGTTTCTTGAGTATTGGCCTTTCAAATCACTGGGCAGCCCAACTTGGGGTTTGGTAACAGAGTGTGAGCAAACAGGGTGATCCTTAGGGGTTCTGTGGAACCTGGGGCTTTCTGACCTCCAGCTCTTTGCCTCTCCTCTCCTTACACTCAAGGGCACCAACCAGAGCTTTGTTGTGACCTTTCCACAAGAAAGAGATAACCAGTCAGGGATGGAAAAGACACACTCACAGACTTTTAAAAGAGTTAAGGGAGGGAAGGACATTTCTCTGAAAATAAAAATTGTATATACTTTTGAGTTTTTGGACCATGTTAATGTTCTACATTTTCCAAAAATAAAATTTTATAAAATCACCAAGGATGGGAAGGGATAAAAAAGCTAAAACTGAAACAAATGAATCCAGTTGTCTTTCAATGACTGCCATAACCACAATGAAGAAAGAATAACAACAAACAAACAAAAACTCTGAATATAATACTTGAATACATTCCCTCAGTCCTGGGCAAGGTAGAAGGTAGAGAAATGCAAACTAACTGCAAATAAATCCCGAACTCCCTTTAGCAGTTTTGTTATCTGTAATAGTATGGATGAAGCAATTCAGAAACGATTTTAAATGTTTTACTGCACTAGGGGTGCCTGGGCAGCTCAGTCAGTCAAGCATCCGACTCTTGATTTTGGCTCATGTCCTAATCTCAGGATTGTGAGATCAAGCCCCATATCGGGCTCCGTGCTCAGTGCAGTGTCTGCTTATCCCCCTCCCTCTGCTCCTCCTCCCACTTTCTCTATCTCTCAAATAAATAAAATCTTTTAAAAAATGTTTTACTGCACTAAAAAAATAAATAAGAAATAAATTTTTACTGCACTGAGCAAAGGAATAAATGTGTTGATTTTGGGAGACAGCATTCTCACTGAACAAGAGACATGGAAATATTGAATGAGAAAGGCAAAAATGTACCCTGCAGAGTTTGATTAAAGCCCCTTTTTATGCTAAATAGTCCTGGCTTGGAAAACAAATGATTTTTTCATTCTAAGCATAAACTCTGAGAGTCAAGGGCTGGGGGAAGTATCACGGGCTCTTCCATTTGTGTCACATATATAGAATCAAGGGAGAAAAGCACTGTTCTTAGTACATATTTTAACTTACTACCTTCTCTTTAAAAAAAATAGAGATGTTACTATCATTGCCCATTTTCAAATCAGAAAAATTTAATAAAATCACCTAAAATCACCCCATAGTAATATAGGAGCCTTGGAATCCAAGCATGGTATCTCCAAATCTCCTACTCTCAACTCCTATGTTACATCTAACCACAAAGTCTTCTCAGAAGAGAAGGAAGTAAACAAGTATCTTGTCTACAAATTCTCATCCCAGAATCTCAGGAGTCAGGTCACCTCTCCTTTCTTTGTGAGTGTGTACAGTATGTACCCTTTCTGATTCTGAGGAGGGAACTGAAGTATTTGAAGGGAGAGGAGAATCACACATTAGCAACATCACCTTAAAAATTCATTCTCAGGGCGCCTGGGTGGCTCAGTTGGTTAAGCAGCTGCCTTTGGCTCAGGTCATGATCCCAGGGTCCTGGGATTGAGCCCCGCATCAGGTTCTCTGTTCAGTGGGGCATCTGCTTCTCCCTCTCCCTCTGCCTGCCACTCTGCCTACTTGTGCTCTCTCTCTCTCTCTCTCTGTCAAATAAGTAAACAAAATCTTTAAAAATAAAATAAAAAATAAAAATCCATTCTCGCTACAGTTATAGTAAAAAGAAAGAAAGAGGAAGGGAGAAAGAAAGAGAGAGAAAGAGGGAGGGAGGAAAGGGAAAAGGAAAGAGAAGAGGAGAGAAGAGAAAAGAGAAGAAAAGAAAAAAGAAAAGAAAGGAAAAGAAATGAGAAGAAACCAATAGGGAAGGGAGGGAGGGTGAGAGAGGAGGCAGGCAGGCAAACCTGGTATCATTCTCAGTGGTAATAAATGAATTCCTAAGGGTTCAGGGATAATGGCACACTGGGAAAGCCCCCACTTCCTGTGTCCAGCCCCAAGCACATGGTACTGAAGGGACCCCACACTCTAATTCAGAGGTGTCTTTGATGACAGGAGTATCAGATATTGGCAGCTCAGATTTGAGGTCTTATGTCTTTTCTGCTGAGCCTCATGTCCATTATTAAATAAAACTGTTGGTGTTTTGGGTCCAGTTCCCTGGAGCAGAGCCTGAGATGGGGAAGCTTCCACAGTGTTCTAGTGAGAGAGAACTCTCAGGAGAGAGGGAGTGAGGGAGGCAGGGAGGGCAAGGGAAAGATGCTAGGCAAGGATGTGGTCTTGGCCCAGTCCCACAGGGGGCCCTGGTACACACCCTGCAGGATAGTTAGCATCTCACTGAGACAACAGGCTGGGCTTCCAGACTCCGTTTCAGTCATCATTGGACACTGGCCATTCAGGTAACACTGTAGGGGAGGTTGCACTGCATCTCAGGGTAATTCTGAGAGGGGTGCAGCTGTGAGGCTTTAGCAGCCAACACTCACAGATGCTGGGGTATGGGTACACCAGCCATGTTGAAGGGGTCCGCCACTTCAATCTGGCTTTGAGGAGTGCAGAGTCATGAACACCAAAGCAGACTCTGTGCTAAGCCCCCAGATTCCAATGTGTTATGATGAATGAACAAAGTTATTAGAAACAAGTCTAGATGTATCCTATGACTTCACTGATATGAGGAATTCTTAATCTCAGGAAACAAACTGAGGGTTGCTGGAGTGGGGAGTGGGGTGGGAGGGATGGGGTGACTGGGTGATAGACACTGGGGAGGGTATGTGCTCTGGTAAGCGCTGTGAATTGTGCAAGACTGTTGAATCTCAGATCTGTACCTCTGAAACAAATAATGCAATATATGTTAAGAAAAAAAAAAGAAGAAGAAGAAGAGGGTAGCGGGAGGGGAAGAGTGAAGCGGGGGAAATCGGAGGGGTAGACGAACCATGAGAGACGGTGGACTCTGAAAAACAAATGGGGTTCTAGAGGGGACGGGGGTGGGAGGATGGGTTAGCCTGGTGGTGGGTATTGAGGAGGGCACATTCTGCATGGAGCACTGGGTGTTATGCACAAACAATGAATCATGGAACACTTCATCTAAAACTAATGATGTAATGTATGGGGATTAACATAAGAATTAAAAAAATTTAAAAATTAAAAAAAAGAAACAAGTCTAGTGTGGAGAAAGAAGACTAGGTATGAGATAATGAGAATTAATATGGAATAAGAACATGGACATCCAAATATGTAGGATCCAGACTTCCTTTGTCAAAAAAGAGCAGTATATATAAGGGCAAGAAAGGAGAAGTGAGTCGGTCATTAAAGAGGAAATAGCAGGAAGTCAGATAGGCAGAAAAGGCAGCCCTGAGGTAAGGAAGATTTTCCCTTCTTTAGGCATTGGCCTTTAGCCAGGTGGGGAGAAGCAAGGTGGCAACCTTCACATGGTTCCTGCAGGTACCACAACTAATGTTGAAAATAGCCCTATATTCAATGGGCTCTTTGCTGGTCTCTTTGCTGGGCCCTGCCCTTGTATGGCACATTTTCTTGTGTTCATTTCCTCTGTCACACCAAGGACAGGGTAGGGTCAGATCTGAGCATGTGGGAAGGAATTATCTTGAATTAGAGCCCAAACTCAGGATTTCCCATCTAATATCATGGCCCATTTATGACTCTGGCTCAGCACTGATGATGTGGTCAATGAGTGGCTTTATGTCCATTATTGATTCTGGGAAATAAATTCAGGAATATCTCTCTCCTTGAGAGGCTTAGAGTCAAAAAAAAAAAAAAAAGAAGAAGAGAGAGAGAGAGACTGAGTCAACAATTAACATTCCTTTCCTGAGGTCTAAGAAGAACCTGAGAAGAATATGGTTTATGCCTTTTCCTCACACCACCCAAAGGAATGGCTCTCTATGAATGTTGTTCTGAAGCCAGTCTTGACCACTGAGAAAACAAGAAAAAATGAACCCACGGTCTCTATGTCCATGCTTAAAGCCAGACATGTATGTTACTATATTTATTCCTTGTATTATTCCTACAATGGAGGTTCTATGGTCCCCAATTTTAAAGAAAGCATTTAAAAGGTGGGAAGGGAAAGAAGGATCCTTCTGGCAAGTCTAATAGTAAGAAAGGGTGGACAGGAAGTCTCAGGAAGACGAGAACAAAAAGGAAAGGAGGGTAAAGAGGATAATTCTAAATACAGTACAAACATGAGACACATTAGTGCCATCCTGAGGATCTACACATTTCTCTATAATCTTCAGATTTAATATAGCACTCCATCCTTCCCAAGTAAGAAGCATAATAGGATTCCAAGATAAAGCTCTAACACTGAAAGTCATTGTTTCTGACATTTTCTAAAAGGAGAAAAAAATAATAACTCACCAAGCAGATCTCTGATATCTGGATGGTGAGCCTGTCACCACCAGCATATGTGCCTGAGAGTATGAGAAAGCACCTGACCCCAAGTTATAGGTTACGGACACCATTATCTCATTTCTCACCAGTGCAGCAATTATAATGTTACTGGTAGCAATGACAGTGTCTGCAAGGGGAATCAATAATATCCCTGAGGAACTATTGGCTCCAGTAAAAAGATAAATAAATAACATGAGCAATACCTGGGTGAGAAAAGTCCAGAGAGACCAGTGTACCTTGTAGAGAAACTTTCCTGTGATATGAGGAAACCAACATGTCTTGAGGATGGTGCAGAGGGGACTGGCATGGCTTGAATGCAGAACCTGTGAGGTACAGGATTAGTGACAAACTCCCATGTCCCCATGCTGACATTTTCACCTACCAGTGTCTCCTCATCTGACTCCACAGTCTACTCACCACATCCCTCCGGTTGTGCTAGGCTAGGTTCATTGCCTGACCAAGCAAGGCAAACTTGACTTTTCACCAGCCAGGGATTCCCTTTGCCTGTGAGCCCTACAGGGGCCTCTTACTTTCCCACTACTGAAGAAAGTGATTGCTTGTTAAAGTCTAGCTCTTGAGGTAAATGACTGATGTCTAAGTGATACACTGAATTTGGACCAATAGATTACACTATCTGCCAGGCATTTTTCTCAGTACTTAATATATAGCAAGAGTTGGCAAACTTCATAAAGGGCCAGAAAGTAAGAATTTTAGACAGGGTCTCTGTCGCAACTATTCAACCCTGCCCCTGCAGCAGCCATAGACAAAATGTAAACAAGGCAGTGTAGCAGTGTTCCAATAAAACTTTATTTATGGACGGTAAAATTTGAATTTTGTAACTTTCAACTGTCCATAAAGATTGTTCATCTTTCTTTTTTCAATCATTTAAAAAATGTAATAACCACTATTCTAAGCTCATTAGCTGTACAAAACAGGTGGTAGGCCAGATCTGGCCTGGGGCCATAGTTTTTTGATGCCTTCTATCAATGAATAATCAAAGGGTCAAAATTCTTGCTCTAATGGACATTTTATTTGACCAGAGCACACAAAGAATAATTGGAATATAAAAAATGTAAAATTACCCAAGAAGTGACAAGAACAAAAAGAAGAGGGTTTTTTTTTTTTTTAAGATTTTATTTATTTATTTGAGAGAGAGAGAAGCAGACTCCCCGCCAAGCAGGGAGCCCGACGCGGGACTCGATCCCGGGACTCCAGGATCATGACCTGAGCCGAAGGCAGTCGCCCAACCAACTGAGCCACCCAGGCGCCCGAAGAGGGTTTTTTGAGAACCACTGGTGGGTGATCATGATTTAATATGGGTGTAAGGAAGGCCAGTGAAAGAAATTTGTAATTAAGCTACAGTTGAAAAGATGAGAATGAGTGCCTCTGACACAGACAGGGAGAAGAGAATTCCTGGCATTGCAAAGGCCTCGAGAGGGGAAGTGCTTGGGGGCTTTGGAAGGGACTGAAAGGAGTATCACTGCCCATTGTTCACCTCCTCTCCCCTCCCCTGAAAGCCTAGTTCTGATTTAAATGTCATTTGGCTGCCTCTCCTCTCCTAAGAGTTCCTTCAGATAGTTTAGGTGGTTGGCATAATTGCTAAGTTCCTCCAGGTCTGAAATGTCCTGCTCTGTTCCTTGCATGTGAAGGAGAGTTTTCCTAGTGTGGCAGTCACTGGTGGTGTCCCACCCAACAGCCATCTCCTTCTTTGATGAAAGAATCACAGTATCTTCTTTAAGCTTTTATTTAATTCCAGTCAGTGAACATATAGTGTTATGTTAGTTTCCAGAGCACAACATAGTGATTCAACACTTCCATACAACACCCAGTGCTCATCACAAGTGCACTCCTTCATCCCCATCACCTATTTCACCCATCCTTCCACCTCCCCTCTGGTAACCATCAATTTATACGCTATAGTTAAGAATCTGTTTCTTGGTTTGCCTCTCTCTCTCTTAGGTTTTTCCTTTTGCTTGTTTTGTTTCTTAAATTACACATATGAGTGAAATCATGTGGTATTTGTCTTTCTCTGACTTATTTCACTTAGTATTATACTCTCTAGCTCTATCCATGTCATTGCAAATGGCAAGATTTCATTCTTTTTTTATGGCTGAGTAATATTCCATTGTGTACACACACACACACACACACACACACACATATATATATATATACCACATCTCATTCAGCAATTGATGGACACTTGGGCTGTTTCCATACTTGGATATTGTAAATAATGCTGCTATAAACACTGGGGAGCGTGTATCCCTTTGAATTAGTGGTCTTGTATTCTTTGGGTAAAAAACTCAATAGTGTGATTGCTGGATCATAGGGTAGATCTATTTTTAACTTTTTGAGGAACCTCTGTAACTGTTTTCCACAGGGGCTGCACCAGTTTGCATTCCCACAAACACAGCAAGAGGGTTCCCCTTTCTCCACATCCTTGCCAACACGTTTCCCGTGTTGCTAATTTTAGCCATTCTGACAGGTGTGAGGTGATAGCTCTTCTGTGGTTTTGATTTGCATTTCTTTGATGATAAGTGATGACAAGCAGTATTGTAGTTTTGATCCAGCAAGCCCAGGGGTTTGGTGGGAGTGGGCGTGACACGGCTGCTCACATGCCAGATCCATTGACATGTGATTCGCATGAATTATGTAAAATTCAAGCCAAAAACAAAAACAAAAAAACCTGTCTGTGGCAATATTCTTCAGGATTATACCAGTAAGAATAAATGAAGCAAACACATATTTTTAAAAAACTTGCCCATGATCCCCCAGCTATTAAAATGTAAGACAAGGGTTTGACCTGAGATGGTTGTGTTTCAGTGTCTAAGGGCTTGATCACTATTCTTTTCAAAAAATCTCATGGTAGGAATTATTATTCCATTTAATGGTGAGGAAACAGAGTTGAGAGATTATTATTGATGTGCTAAAGTCAGCCAGAGTTCAGTTTTATAAAATAACCCTTAAAATATTTAAAACTTCGGGGCACCTGGGTGGCTCAGTCATTAAGCATCTGCCTTCGGCTCAGGTCATGATCCCAGGGTCCTGCGATCGAGCCCCGCATCGGGCTCTCTGCTCAGTCGGAAGCCTGCTTCTCCCCCTCCCACTCCCCCTGCTTGTGTTCCCTCTCGCTGTCTCTCTGTCTCTGTCAAATAAATAAAATCTTAAAAACAACAACAACAAAAAAAGTTTAAAAAAATATATATTTAAAACTTCAGTATCTATCCTTGTGTATTTTTTGTTCAAAAATTATAGTCATGGGCGCCTGGGTGGCTCAGTTGGTTAAGCGACTGCCTTCGGCTCAGGTCATGATCCTGGAGTCCCTGGATCGAGTCCCGCATCGGGCTCCCTGCTCGGCAGGGAGCCTGCTTCTCCCTCTGACCCTCCCCCCTCTCATGTGCTCTCTCTCTCTCATTCTCTCTGTCTCAAATAAATAAATAAAATCTTAAAAAAAAAAAACCCATAAAATTGTTTAAAAAAAATTATAGTCATACTTTGCATACTCTCATGTAACCAATATTTTTCATTTCTTAATATCTTATGCATATCCTTCCAGATTGGGCAGGGCAATTCTACATTGTCATTTTAATGACTCCTTGGTTATTTTATGTATTATCAAATTTAACTTACCTATATTTTTGTCTTATCTTTAAGCCATGAATAGTTTCCATATTAGTCAGCACAGACTTAGAATTCCTCAAAAAAACGAACATTGAGATTGATTTCAGTTCTTCAGTATTACAAACATGGCTTCAGTAAACATTACTGTAACCACATCTTTTTCTATCAAGTCAGAATTTTTGTGGGTTATATTCTTATATATAAAATGGGTGGCAGTTGGTTAAGTGCTGTACTCTTGATTTCAGCTCAGGTGGTGATCTCCGTGGGTGGAATCCAGTTGGCTTGGAATTCTCTCTCCCTCTCCCTCTGCCCCTCTCACTCATGCTCTCTCTCTCTAAAATAAATAAACAAATCTTTTTTTTTAAATGTTGGTTGTTAAAGGTTTGCTTTCAGACATTGTGATAGCTACTACTCAACTTAATTGTAGAAAGGCTATAGTCATTCCCAACAGGTACCTATGAGAGTTCTCATTTCCCCCCATTCTGAACAATATTGTATACTATCTATATTTGTTTTTGAAATTTGATAAGTGCAAACGTGGTATATGTCATTTGCTTCTGCTATCAATTTATTTCCTCAGCTCCGAATGCACGCTTCAATATACGCTCTGTGATAAAGCGATTACGGTATTTCTCCTTCAAAGTGAGCACAACAGTACGCTTTACTAGAAGAGGGCGCCGGAGAGACATTTAGGAAAAAGAGGTCGGACTTTGAGAACTCCCCCATCCCCAAACAACAAAAACAATAAATCAAGCATACAGAAACAATGATTTGTAGTGATTGTCAATTCCCACAATGCAAACAGTCCCATCATGGCCAATTTCTAGCTGCCAAAGTGGTATCACTAAAGGTGGAACTGGAAAGGGATGTGTAGTAGTACATAATGATACAGTATTTCCGCTATACAGACACTGTAGACATAATCTCAAGAGCATAGATAATAAAATAATTAAGAAAGTGATGCGTTTGACTATTTATCTTAGTTTTTAATATATTTATTTGCATTTACGTAATTTTAAAATAATGGTTGTCTTTAACACAAGTCTCAAATTTTCTGAGAATGTGCCAATAGGAACTAGCTCCTGCACACCGCTGCATCCATCCACCGCTACTCAATCGTCTGACGCACCCCGCTGGCGCGCGCACACACACACGCACGCACACACACACACGCACACACACGCACGCACACTCTGCCTGTGGTGTTTGTTCCCGGCGCTGCTCCAAGACCTGGGACACTTGAGTGGCCACCACAGACAACAGCCCGCCTTACCGACCTCAGTCCTAGACGCATACCCAACCTCCCCACGCCGAAGTACTCCACAGTGCAAGGCTGGCGCGAGCCGACCCCTGCGCAATGGGAGACCGACTACAACTACCAGAAACTCCCGAGGCGGGGCGGTCCAATGGCCCATGGGTTTCCTAGTCTCCTGCTTTTCCGGCACCGGACTACATTTCCCATCGGCCACCGGGCCCGAATGCCCACGAGTCTCTGAGGTCGCCCAGAGCATCCTCGTGGTTCTTGGGTTCCACGTGTGAGCAGAAATAGACTCAGAATGAGAAGAAAGACGACTGGAAAGAAATCGACTCAGGCACAGAGAGCTTTGGGAACTCTGACCCCGGCCGACAATGGGGGTAGCAGGAGAGAGGCGCTGGAGGTGAACACGAGCAGCTTAGGGAGGTGATGGTGTGACAGACTTGAGGGGGAGGGGGAGCAAAATAGGGTCAGGGTGTCTCCCTGGCCGTGCGTGATGGAGCGACAGGCGTGGGACAGGGCCGGAGTGTGTGACGGTGAGGCACAGATATGATGTAGGGGTTGTGTGTGAACATCGTGCACATGATAGACCCAAGAGCGTGTCTCACTGTGTGAAAGGTGGTGTTGCATTTGCATGACTGCACACGACAGAGTAAAGATGTCATATGACGGATGGAGTGGTGTGTATGTGCGTTCAAATCATTTAGCTTTTCAAAAATGGCCCGCGGCGGGGGGGGGGGGGGGCGGACGCGGAATAGCGTGCAGAGAGGAAAGAGGAGAGTCACATTGGAAAAAAGACCCCTTGCCTACTCCAGGATTTTTATTTAGGAGTGACGCAAAATGATATCTGCCATTTGCTTTTAATGGTTCATTAGTGATAGACAGATACATACATACATAGATACATAGATAGCTACATAAAGAGATAGCAAAAATGTCTGTCCATACCCTTTGTTACTGCCCTTCCACACAGACAAGTTAGCCTTGTGACAAGTTAGCAAACATAATTTGAGCAAAGGCATGAAAAGCACTTGTTTTTTGGAAGTTGCCTTTTCTTGCTGCCCTTTGGAACCTTGCCATTCCCATATGAAAGAAGTCCTGTCTGGCCAGCTGGAGGATGAGAAGCCACATGGAGGAGAACTGAGGCCTGGATGACAGCCAGCCAACTACCAGTCTTATGAGTGAGACCATCTGAGATCATCCAGCCACCATCCAATCCACCAGTTGACCATAGATACATGATAGATCCTAAGAGAGATGAGTCAAGTCAACCCATACCAGAAGATAAAATGCTTATTGTTTCAAGCCACTAAGTTCTGTTTGCAATTTGTTATGCATCAAAAGCTGATATAGAAACACAGATAAACAAATATGACAAATGTTAATAATTTTGATCTAGATGGTAGATATATAAACAATCATTGAACGAGTATTTCAAAACCTTTGCACCTTTAATTTTTTTCACAATAAAATTTAGGAAAATAACCTTTATTTTCATGATATCATGATTCATGATATCAAGGTACTAATTAATAATAAGAAAACATACAAAAGTGGGGGCGCCTGGGTGGCTCAGTCGTTAAGCGTCTGCCTTCGGCTCAGGTCATAATCCCAAGGTCCTGGGATCAAGCCCTGCACTGGGCTCCCTGCTCCGCGGGAAGCCTGCTTCTCCCTCTCCCACTCCCCCTGCTTGTGTTCCCTCTCTCACTGTGTCTCTCTCTGTCAAATAAATAAATAAAATCTTTAAAAAGAAAAAAAAAGAAAACATACAAAAGTAAAAATCTCACTGGAACAGGTAAATTAATAATAAAACTAGTGTATAAATCACTTACAAAGCAAGTATGAAAGGTAAAAGACAAAAGTAGCACAATTAATTTAAAATACAATAATTAGTGAAGGAATACATAAAAAGATGTAAAATGTGTCATCAAAGAGAAAATGTTGGGGGTGTGAAGTAAAAATATAAAGCTTCAGAATGTGTTCAAAATTAAGTTACTATCAACTTAAAAGAGACTGTTATATACATAAGATGTTATATGTTGACCTCATGGTAACCACAAAGAAAAAACACAGTAAATATGCAAAAAAAAAAAAAAAAAAAGAGGAAGGAATGTAAACATAACACTAAAGAAAAAAATCAAACCAAAAGAAAATAGAGAAAAAGAAGAAAGGAACAGAGAGAAACTACAAAAACCTCCAGAAAACAATTAACAAAATGGCAATAACATATCTATCAATAATTATTTTAAATGTAAATGGATAAAATTCTCCAATCAAAAATCACAGAGTAGCTGAATGGATTTTAAAAAACAAAAACCAAGACCCTTCTATATGCGCCTTCAAGAGACTCACTTCAAACCTAAATATACTATAGACTGAAAGTGAAGGGATGGAAAAAGATATACCATGCCAATGGAAATGAAAAGAAAGTTAGGGTAGCAATACTTATATCAGACAAAATGACTTTAAAACAAAGATGAACAAAAGACAAAGAAGAGCATTACACAATGATAAAGGGGTCAATCTAACAAAAGGATATAACATTTGTAAACATTTATGCATCCAATACAGGAGCACCTAAATATATAAAGCAAATGTTAACAGGAATAAATGAAGAAATAGCAATACAATAGAAGTAGAGGAATTTAATACCTCCACTTACATCAATGCATAGATCATCCAGACAGAAAATCAACAAGGAAACATTGGCCTTAAACAATACATTAAACTAGATAGACTTAGTAGATATATACATAACATTTCATCCCCAAACAGAAGAATACACATTCTTTTCAAGTCCACATGGAACATTATCCAGGATAGATCACACGTTAGGACACAAAAAAGTCTCAATAAATTTAAGAAGATTGAAATCATATCAAACATCTTTTCTGACCACAATGGTATGAATTTATTTTATTTTTTTAAGTAGGCTCCACGCCCATTGTGGGGCTCAAACTCACAACCCCGAGATCAAGAGTTGCATGCTCTACTGACTGAGCCAGCCAGGTGCCCCTGACCACAGTGGTATGACACCAGAAGTCAACTTCAAGAAGAAAACTAGAAAAAATACAAACACATGGAGACTAAACAACATGCTATTAGACAACCAATGTATCAACCAAGAAATCAAAGAGGAAATTTATTTTTCTTAAGAGTTTATTTGTGGGGCACCTGGGTAGCTCAGTCAGTTAAGTGTTGGTCTTCAGCTCAGGTTATGATCCTAGGGTCCTGGGCTTGAGTCCCACATTGGACTCCCTGCTCAAGTGGGGAGTCTGCTTCTTCCCCTTCCCCCTCCCCCCACTCATGCTCTCTCCCTTTCTCTCAAATGAGTATATTCTTTTCTTCTGTGCGTCTTCTTTCTTCTGAATGAATATATTCATTTGAGAGAGAGGGAGAGAAAAGGAAAAATATATTCATTTGAGAGAGAGGGAGAGCACAGAGGAAGAGTGAGAGGGAGAAGCAGACTCCCCGCTAAACAGACAGCCAGATGTTGGACTTTATCCCAGGATCCTGAGATCATGACCTGAACCAAAGGCAGACACTTAACTGACTGAGCCACCCAGGAACCCCTCAAAGAGGAAATTTAAAAAATTTTTGAGACAAATGAAAATGGAAACAATGTTTCAAAATCTTTGTGATGAAGTAAAAGCAGTTTTAAGAGGGAAGTTCATAATAATACAGGCCTACCTCAAGTAACAAGAAAAATCTCAAAAAAGCAATCTAACCCTACACCTAAAGGAACTAGGTAAAAAAGAAAAAACAAAGCCCAGAGTTAGCAGAAGGAAGGAAATAACAAAGATCAGAGTGGAAATAAGTGAAATAGGAACTTAAGAAAAGATCAATGAAACTAAGAGCTAGTTTTTGAAAAGATAAACAAAATCAACAAACCATTAGCAGATTCATCAATAAAAAAGAAAGCCCAAATAAATAAAATCAGAAATGAGAGAGGAGGAATTACAACCAACACCACAGAAATATAAAGGGTCATAAGAAAATGCTATGAACAATTATATGCCAACAAATAAGACAACCTAGAAAAAAAAGGATAAATTCCTAGAAACATACAATCTTTCAAGACTGAATCATGAAGAAATAGAAAATATGAATAGACCAGGGGCACCTGGGTGGCTCAGTTGGTTAAGCATCTGTCTTCAGCTCAGGTCATGATCCCAGGGTCCTGGGATTGAGTCCCGCATTGGGCTCCCTGCTCAGCAGGAAGCCTGCTTCTCCCTCCCCTCCCCACTTGTGCTCTCTCTCACTATTCCTGTCACTATCTCTGTCTCTCTCTCAAATAAATAAATAAAATCTTTTTTTAAAGAAGAAAGAAAAGGAAGAAAATATGAATAGACCAATTACCAGTAGTGAAAATGAGTCAGTAATTTTTTTAAAAATTCCCAACAAACAAAAGTCCAGGTCCAGATGGCTTCACAGGTGAATTCTACCAAACATCTAAAGAAAACTTAATATTAATACCTATCCTTCTCAAATTATTCCAAAAAACTGAAGATGAAATACTTCCAAATTCATTTTACAAAGCCAGCATTACCCTGATACCAAAAACAAAGATGCTACCAAAAAAAAAAAAAAAAAAGTCCAATATCCCTCATGAACATAGATGTAAAAATTCTCAACAAAATATTAGCAACCTGAATTCAGCAATGTATTAAAAGGATCATGTGCCATGGCCAAGTGGGAATTTATTCCAGGAATGCAAGATGGTATAACATCCACAAATCAATTGATCTGATACACCATGTTAACAAAATGAAAGATAAAAATATATGGACATCTCAATAGATAGATACAGGAAAAGCATGTGACAAAATTCAACATCCATTATAACAAAAATTCTCAAAAAAGTGGATATAGAATGAATGTACCTCAACAGAATAAAGGCCATATATGAAAAACCCACAACTAACATTATACCCAATGGTGAAGAGCTGAAATCTTTTCCTCTAAAATCAGGAACAAGACAAGGATGCCCACTCTCACCACTTTTATTCAACATAGTACCAGAAGTCCTAGCCACAGCAATTAGGCAAGAAAAAAACATAAAAGTCATCCAAATTGGAAGGAAGAAGTAAAACTGTCACTATTTGCAGATGACATGATACTATATATTGAAAACCCAAGAGACTCTACAAAAGAAAACCTTATTAGGACTAATAAATAAATTCAGTAAAGTTATGAGATACAAAATTAATATATAGAAATACACTGCATTTCTATACACTAATAATGAATTATTAAAAAGAGAAATTAAGCAAATATCCCATTTGCAATTATATCAAAAAAATAAATGTCTAGGAATAAATTTAACCAAGGAGATGGAAGACCTGTACTCTGAAAACTGTAAGACATTGATGAAAGAAATTGAAAACAACACAAATAAAAGATATACCATGTTCATAGATTAGAAAAATTGATATTGTTAAAATGTCCATACTATTCAAAGCAACCTGTAGATTCAATGCAATTCCTATCAAAATACCAATGGCATTTTTCATAGAACTAGAACAAATAATCCAAAAATTTGTATGGAACCAGAAAAGACCCTGAAGAGCCAAAGAAATCTTGAGAAAGAACAAAGATGGAGATATCCCACTCCCTGATTTCAAACTATACTACAAAGTTATAGTAATCAAAACAGTGTGGTACTGGCACAAAAAAAATGTACATAGAGGGATGGATCAGAATAGAGAACCCAGAAATAAACCCACACTTAAATGGTCAATTAATCTATGACAAATGAGGGGTGCACGGGAACGGTCTCTTCAACAAATGGCATTGGGAAAACTGGACTGCTACATCCAAAAGAATGAAACTAGACCACTTTCTTACACCATATACCAAAATAAACTCAAAAATGTAATTTAAATGTAAGACCTGAAATCATAAAACTCCTAGAAGAAAACATACACAGTAAGCTTTTTGACATCAGTCTAAGCAATATTTTTTTGGTCGTTTCCAAAAGGGCAACAAAAGCAAAAATAAACAAATGGGACTACGTCAGACTAAAAAGCTTTTGCACAGTGAAGAAAACCATCAACAAAATGAAAAAGCAACCTACTGAATGGGCAAAGATACCTGCAAATGATATATCCAAGAAGGAGTTGATATTCAAAGTATATAAAGAACTCATACAACTCAATGCAAAAAAAACACAAACAACCTGATTAAAAAATGGGTGGAGGACCTGAATAGACAGTGTTCCGGAGAAGACATCCAGATGGCCAATGGACACATCAAAAGATGTTCAACATCACTTATCATCAGGGGAATGCAAATCAAAGCCAAATAAGATACCACCTTACACCTGTCAGAATGGCTAGTATCAAAAAGACAAGAAATAACAAGTGTTGGTAAGGATGTGGAGAAAAGGGATCTCTCATGCACTATTGGTAGTAATAGTAAATTCATGTAAATTTGTGCAGCCACTATGAAAAACAGTATGAAGTTTCCCAAAAAATTAAAAAAACCAGAATTACCATAAAATCACAGAAAAAAGAATTACCACACAATCCAACAATTCCACTTCTGGGTATTTATCCAAAGAAAACAAAAACACTAAATTGGAAAGATATATGTACCCCTAAGTTAATTCAGCATTATTTACAAGAGCCAAGATATGGAAGCATCTAAGTGTCCATCAATGGATAAATGGATAAAGAAGATGTGGTATATGGAATGGAATATTACTCAACTGTAAAAAAAAAATGAAATCTTGCCATTTGTGACAACAGGATGGACCTATAGGGTAGTATGCTATGTGAAATAAATCAGACAGAAAAAGACAAATACCACATGATTTCCCTTATATGTGGAATCTAAAAACAAAAAAACAAACAAAACAGAAACAAACTCATAGATATAGAGAACAAACTGGTGGTTGCCAAAGGGCGGGGGGAGGAGCAAAATCGATGAAAGAGATTAAGAGGTACAAACTTCCAGTTATAAAATAAATAAGTCAGAGGAATGTAATGTATAGCACAGAGAATATAGTCAATAACATTGTAATAACTTTGGTGACAGAGGGTAACTAGACCTACCTTGGTGATCATTTCATAATATATAAAAATATTGAATCACTAACTTGTACACCTTAAACTCATATAATATTGTATGTCAATTATAATTCAATTAAAACATTAAAATTAATTATCTAAAAATAAATATAATGGAAGATATGCAAGGCCTACAGTAAATTCTATAAAATTGAAAAACTGAAGGCATAAATAAATGGAGAGATATATCATATTCATGGATTGGAAGACTCTGTATTGTTAGCCTGTCAATTCTCCCCCAAATGAATCTGTAGATTCAACACAATTCCAATAATAATCCCAGCCAGCTTTTTAAAATATAAGTTGACAAGATAATTCTAAAATTTATATGGAAAGGCTTAGACTAGCCCTGACAATCTTGAAGGAGAAATTAACACCACTTTATTTTGACTTATTTTAAAGCTACACTAATTAAGTCAGTATGGTAGAGACCTAAGGATAAACAAATGTATCGATGGGATAAACCATATAACAATGAATATGCCCTAGTAGCAACCAAACAGAACCAATACTGGCTACAGAGTTGTGCAATGTCCTGTAGGTCCCTGCACTGTCTGGTGAAAACTCTTTCACCAGAGTGGCTGGTGAGGAGGCCCAGAGTGGCTGGTGAGGAGCTAAGCTGGAGTTGGCGGGTGGGGAGCACTGGACTGTGTGCCTGATTGCTGCAGGGTCTCCAAGGAGACCAGCCGGGGTGGAGTGAACATGGCCAGGGAAGTTGGGGAGAGGCAAGAGTAGACTTGCCAGATAGAGCACATAAAAATACAGGACACGGGCGCCTGGGTGGCTCAGATGGTTAAGCGTCTGCCTTCAGCTCAGGTCATGATCCCAGGGTCCTGGGATCGAGTCCCACATCGGGCTCCCCGCTCAGCGGGGAGCCTGCTTCTCCCTCTGACCCTCTCCCCTCTCATGCTGTTTCTCTCTCGCTCGCTCTCTAAAAGATAAATAAAATCTTTAAAAAAAAAAAATACAGGACACTGGGCCACCTGGCTGGCTCAGTCAGTAGAGCATGCGACTCTTAACCTTGGGGTTGTAAGTTTGAGCCCCATGTTGGGTGTAGAGATTACTTAAAAAATTAAAATCTTAAAAAAAATACAGGACACCTAATAAAATTTGAAATTCAGATAATTAGTGTAAGTATGTACCATAAAATATTTGGGACATACTTCTAAAAATTATCTGTTGTTTACCAGAAATTCACATTTAAGTTCACATCCTATATTTTATCTGGCAACCGCAGGGGGCATTGGAATGGACTCAGGAAAGAAGGGCCAGGAAATGAGAGGCAAGGGAAGAGGGGAACTGGAAGGTCAACTTGGAGAGAGTTGGAAGCTGGAGGAAAGCAAAGAGAAAGAGATGAGGGATGTAGGGAGAGTAAAGGAATCTATGATGGGAGAGAGGTGGAAGGGCAGAGAAAGGGCAAGCAATGGAGATCCTTGGAAAAGGCAGAGAAGTTTGGAATACAGAGGGATATTGGCATATTCAGAAGGTTGTGGATAGGAATGGAGGAATCTAGGGGTCCAGGGAGACTCTTCTGAGTCTTCTTGCTGGCAGTCACCTGAGATCTTCTGGTCCCTCCCCACATTAGTGCAGACTGTGGGTGGGTTTATACACTGGTATGGCCAGAACATTGCCAAGTCCTCCCTGAAGTTCAGCCATATCTCCTCCTACAATGAGAACCTATGATCCCACCCCTCATTCTGACCCATTCCTGGAGACCCCAGTCTCTTTAGTTCTCAGAAACCTGGAAGGTCAAAGAGGGCAGGGCTCCCAGAGTGCAGCAACTCCTGCCCTCCCCCACAGCTGAAGGGAGTAAAAGAACTCAAGGAAGAGGAAGGTTTCTCTTAAGGACACACAGTAAACACAGGGTAGAGCCTGGTCTCTTGTCCCACACCTGATCACCTTCCAAAAACTCCTTCCACTTTGATTGCCTACCCCTGACCTCAAACACCCCTTTGGATGGTCCTAAAATTTGCTCTTATCTAATCCTCAAGTCCTGCTATTCCTGGCTGTGGATCTCTTCCTAAAATCTTTCTGACTGTCTTCCACTTTGTTATGAACCAATCCTCCTCCCACACCTGCCCCATCTGTGTGTGGTTTTCCACAGTCACCATGTACAGTTGTTCATGTTAGACACTGCACAAAAGTACTGTACCTAAGGAGGTGCCATTCATATCACAGATATCTTTATTATTTTGAAAAAGATTTTGTAAATATTTGTGTATTGTGTTATTCTTTTGCCGACTGCAAAGTAAATTATTTATAATTTATTGCAATTGTGTTCCAGCAGATGGCAGCAAAGTGTCTTTGTCCAACATGGTGGGTAGCTACCACTCCTCTTCCACTTACAGAGCAATCAGTTTGAAAATCTAAGGTCGCTGTACGGTGACACATGTAAACTGGACTTATCGTGGTGATCATTTTGCAACATATACAAATATTGAATCATTATGTTTTACACCTGCAACTAATATAATGTATGTCAATTTTACCTCAAAAAAAGAATAAAAATAAATTAACAAAAACAATTTTTTAAAAATACTCACAAAAGAGAAAGAAAATGGGAAGACCTTATTGATCTCATATTATCTAAAACATCCTGTGCTTCTGAACAAGGATTTGCTTTTCACCTGATGTACAAAGCATCTTTAAAAAAAAAATCCCCTTTCTTCCACGATGGGTTTGCCCCCAGAACACAGGTGTCCTGAAAACCACCACTAAATTTAAACCAAAATGGCAAAGGAAAAGACTCATATCAACATCGTTGTCATTGGACACCTAGATTCACGCAAGTCTATCACTACTGGCCATCTGATCTACAAATGTGGTAAGATCGACAAAAGAACCACTGAAAATTTTGAAAAGGAGGCTACTGGGGTGGGAAAGGGCTTCTTCAAGTATGCCTGGGTCTTGGATATACTGAAAGCTGAACACGAATGTGAACCATTGATATCTCCCTGTGGAAATTCCAGACCAGCAAGTAACACGTGGTCATCATCGACGCCCCAGGACACAGAAACTTTATCAAAAACATGATTACAGATATATCTCAGGCTGACTATATCTCAGCAACTGATTGTTGCTGCTGGTAATGGTGAATTTGAAGCAGGTGTCTCCAAGAATGAGCAGACCCATGAGCATGCCCTTCTGGCTCACACACTGGGTGTGAAACAACTAATAGTTGGTATTAACAAAATGGATTCTACTGAGCCACCCTACAGCCAGAAGAGATATGAGAAAATCGTTAAGGAAGTCAGTACCTATATTAAGAAAATTGGCTACAATCCCAAAACAGTAGCATTTGTGCCAATTTCTGATTGGAATGGTGACAGCCTGCTGGAGCCAAGCGCTAAGTGGTTCAAGGGATAGAAAGTCACCCGTAAAGATGGCAATCCCAGTGGGACCATGCTGCTTGAAGCTCTGGATTGCATTCTGCCATCAACTCATCCAACTGACAAGCCCTCGTGTCTGCCCCTCCAGGATGTCTACAAAATTGGTGGTATTGGTACTGTCCCTGTGGGCCGAATGGAGACGAGTGTTCTTAAATATGGTGGTCACCTTCGTTCCAGTCAATGTTACAAATGAAGTCAAGTGTGTTAGAATGCACCATGAAGCTTTGAGTGAGGCTCTTTCTGGGAACAATGTGGGCTTCAATGTCAAGAAATATCTGTCAAGGATGTTCGTCGTGGCATTGTGCTGGGTAACAGCAAAAATGACCCACCAATGGAAGTAGCTGACTTCACAGCTCAGGTGATCATCCTGAACCATCCAGGCCCATCAGTGCTGGATATGCACCTGTGGGGGATTGTCACGCAGCTCACACTGCTTGCAAGTTTGCTGAGTTGAAGGAGATTGATCGTCATTCTGGAAGAAAGCTGGAAAATGGCCCCAAGTTCTTGAAATCTGGTGATGCTGCCATCATTGATATGGTTCCTGGCAAGCCTATGCATCTTGAGAGTGTCCCCGACTATCCTCCTCTAGGATAGTCGGGGACGCCTCCTCTAGGAACAGTTTTGCTGTTCATGACATGGGACAGACAGTTGCTGTGGGTGTCATCAAAACAGTGGACAAGAAGACAGCTGGAGCTGGTAAGGTCATCAAGCTTGCCCAGAAAGCTCAGAAGGCTAAATGAATATTATCCCCAATACTTGCCAACCCCATCTTAATCAGTGGTGGAAGAACGGTCTCAGAACTGTTTGTGTCAATTGGCCATTTAAGTTTAACAGTAAAAGACCAATTAATGATAACTGCACTGTAAAACCTCTGGAAGGAAAGGAGAATGTTTTGTGGGCCATTTGATTTTTTTGTGTATATGACAGTTTTAAGTCATTAGTTTTTTGGGTTTTTTTTTAAGATTTATGTATTTATTTTAGAGAGCAGGGAGGGACAGAGGAAGAAGAAGAGGGAGAGAAGCAGATTCTCCACTGAGAGTAGAGCCCATTGAGGGGCACAATCCCACAACCCTGAGATCACCACTCCAGTGGAAATAAGGAGTCGGAAGCTTAAAGGACTGAGCCATCCAGGTGCCCCTTAACTTATTAGTTTTTTAGAGAGAGAGAGAGAGCACAAGTGGGAGGGGCAGAGGGAGAGGGAGAATCTCCTTGCTGAGGGCAGAGCCCAACCCAGAGCTCAATCTCCTAACCCTGAGATCACCACCTAAGCTGAAACCAAGAGTCCTATGCTCAACCAACTGAGCCACCCAAGCACCCCTAAGATCAGTACTTTTTTAAAAAAAGATTTTATTTATTTGACAGAGAGAGAGAGAGAAGCCAAGGGAAAAGAGAAGCAGACTCCTTGCTGAGCAGAGAGCCCAATGCGAGACTTGATGCTGGGACTCTGGGATCATGATCTGAGCTGAAGGCAGATGCTTAACCGACTGAGCCACCCAGGCGCCCCAAGATCAGTACTTTTTAATGAAAACAACTTGACCAAAACTCTGTCACAGAATTTTAAGACCCATTAAAACAAAAGTTTAATGAGAAAAAAAAAAATCCCTCTTGGTATCTGTGTTTTGGCTGCATTTAGTATTTCATATTGCAGTTCATATTTTCTAATTATTTACTGTACAGACTAGAATTATTGAGTTCCAAATTTAAGTCCACAGATCCTTTCACTTGGCATGAATCACTATATAATAATTAATACTCAATTATCCTTAGTAATCCACAAAGAATATACGTGGGTGGAAACTGAAGAATATTACTCAACGGTCTGTTAATTATATTATTATAGCAGTTGTTTATTATTGCTTTAACAATTTCATCAGTATTAAATTATTAAAATTTAATGACTTGGCATCTACATATTATTTTAAGATGTTAAAATTCTAGGGTAAAATATTAACCCCATTTGACATATATCAAGAAGGAAAAATAATCAGGATTGGAAAATAGAAAGCTCATTGTTTTAATAGCTAATAAAACTAATTGGATAATTGAATAAATTTTTGCAAAAACTAAGGTAGCAGGAGAAAAAAAAATTCTACAGTGGTTATTTCAGCAGAATGTAGCTAAATCCAGAACCATTAATGATTGACATAAATTTACCTTCTACCTCATATAAATCGTGAAGGAAAAATTTCAAGAAATGAGCGGAAGAGGGAAAATGAAGAATCCTTTCATTAATAGCTTTTTGCCAATCCATTCATCTAATTCAGGTATTAGACTCCTAAATTTAAGTTCTTAAAATGTCAGTGTTTGAATATTAAACACTAAAACTCTTAAAAATTATTCACTTTAGGGGCACCTGGGTGGCTCAGTCATTAAGCATCTGCCTTCGGCTCAGGTCATGATCCCAGGGTCCTGGGATCGAGCCCCGAATCGGGCTCCCTGCTGCGCGGGACGCCTGCTTCTCCCTCTCCCACTCCCCCTGCTTGTGTTCCCTCTCTCGCTGTGTCTCTCTGTCAAATAAATTTTTAAAAAAATTATTCACTTTATTTATTTATTTAGTGGGCAGCAAAGCAAAGTTTCTTGATAGTACAAAGCTCCCAAAAAGAGAGGGGATCCAAGAGGGTTGTCCAAAAATTATTCACTTTAAGTAAGAAATTTTAACTTTAAAAAAAAAAAAAAGTAGGCTCCACACTTATGTGGGCCCCAACGAAGGGCTTGAACTCAGGAACTGAGATCAAGACCTGATGTACGCTTAACCGACTGAGCCACCCAGGCCCCCCAAGAAATTTTAACTTTTGAAAGACATAGCAGTAGACAGAAACACCACTTCACACAAATTCTTCCAATGGGGGAATAAATGATCAGATTCGGGTAACTTTATTTCATCTCAAAGGACCCTGTAATTAATCTTTGTTTCTCTGGAGGTGGAAAAAAATACACTTGAAAGAGAGAATGCGTAGAATGCCTGGGTGGCTCAGTTGGTTGAGCGCCAGATTTTGGCTGAGGTCATGGAACCTACTTAAAAAAAAAAAAAAAAAACGAACTAAAAAAAGAGAATGTGTAGAGAGGGTAGTGGGTGCCTACAGTTGACAATACTGTATTGTACACTTAATCTGGCAATCCTCAGGCAACCCCTTCCCCCAATTTAGGTAAGAACAGGGACAGACTCATATCAGGACCAAGGTGGCCCCCAAAACAGGGCCTAGAGTTTCAGTTTTGCACGATGAAAAAGTCCAGGAGATGGGTTGCACAACTGTGTGAATGCTATACTTCACACTGCTGAACTGTAAATAAATAAATAAATAAATAAGATTGGATTCAAAAATTATATATAGATAGATATAGATGCTGCAGGCAGTGTCTGTGTAAAATAACAAAAGAAAATATTGGCACACGATGTACACGATTCCGTTTTTCACTAGGGCTCCAGAGCAAAACTCCACAATTCTGACAACTTATGGAAAAACACTTAGGCAGAAATAAAGATTGGTGGGCGCCTGGGTGGCTCAGTTGGTTAGGCGACTGCCTTCGGCTCAGGTCATGATCCTGGAGTCCCGGGATCGAGTCCCGCATCGGGCTCCCTGCTCGGCAGGGAGTCTGCTTCTCCCTCTGACCCTCCTCCCTCTCATGCTCTCTGTCTCTCATTGTCTCTCTCGCAAATAGTCTTAAAAAAAAAAAAAATTTAAAAAAAATTAAAAAAAAAAAGAAATAAAGATTGGTCTTAGGGGTACCTGGGTGGCTCAGTTGGTTGGCTTCTGACTCTTGGTTTTGGCTCAGGTCATGATCTCAGGGTCATGAGATTGGGCCCCACTTCCTGCCCCTTTTGGGCTCTGTGCTCAGTGGGAGTCTGCTTGAGATTCTTTCCCACTGTGCAGCCCCCACCCCCTGCTCATGCATGATGTTCCCTCTCTCTCTCTCTCTCTGTCTCTGTGTGTGTCTCTCTCTCCCTCTCTCTCATTCTCAAGTACATAAATAAATCTTTAAAAAAAAGATTGGTCACATGTGGGGTTACACATTATCGAGGGGATGGCATTTAAATAATCATTACAATCATAGCATGTTTGATTAATGGAATCATTTTGAATAAGGAATACTAAGTATTTCTCAATTATTTTGGCTACAAAGTCTGCTTGTAGTTAACGAATCAGTTAATTATTTCTAGAAGGCAGATTTCAGGACTGCACTTATTCCTATATGTAAACATGTTGGGGAATTTTGTCCACTTTGGGAAAAAGATGATGGCGCATTTACTAAACTGCTTACATAAACCAAATCATCTACTCTTAAATGGTGTTTTAAGTGAAATTAGTATTTTGAGCAAAATAATGCAGGAATCCAATTCGATGCCCTTACAAGCACCAAAGGAAGAAAGGATAACACAAGATCAGTGTTATGTTAAAAATTTTTGAGTCTTGGGGCGCCTGGGTGGCTCAGTCATTAAGCGTCTGCCTTTGGCTCAGGTCATGATCCCAGGGTCCTCAGATAGAGCCCTGTGTCAGACTCCCTGCTCAGTGGGAAGCCTGCTTCTCCCTCTCCCACTCCCCCTGCTTGTGTTCCCTCTCTCGCTGTGTCTCTGTCAAATAAATAAATAAAATCTTTAAAAAAAAATTTTTTTTTGAGTCTTGGTGGCGAGCATGCTATTCTCTGTAGGTTGATGTGTGTGTGAAAATTTCTAACAGTAAAAAGTTTTTAAAATAGCACCTTAATGTCTACCACCAAACATCCTCAATTTCCCCCCAATCTCTTAAATAATTATTTGGTTCCTAAAGTTTAATTACTGAAAAAAAAAAAAAGAATCCCTGGGTTTACAGGGAGCTCAGAGTTCATGTTGTATAACCCCCTGTGGATATAAGAGCCCTGCCCAAATCCCTAGATCTAGATCACCAGGTCTCCACTTGATTACCTCCTGCAATGGAGAGCTTCCCACCTAATATCTCACAGTCTCCAAAGGTACCTTAAGGCGATCAGAATCAAAATCACATACACACAGCCACACACTCACACAGTCACTTACACACACTCTCTCATACACACACAAATACTCACACACTAAACCGGCTGGTCTGACGATTCTTCAAGCCTCAGTCTCTGAAACTGTGAACCACTGTGAACACCTCCAAAGCCTCTACCTTCCACAGGGGCTTCAGAAAACCCAGCCTCCTTCCTTGGCCAGTCTCTGCTCTCCAGGGGCCCTTCGCTCCACCCTGCTCCTCTGTGGCCAGCACCCAACAGAGAGCCTGGGGAAGGAACAGGAGCAGCAGGAAGAACAATTTGGATGCAAAACAGGTTTGGGGAAGTGATGCCTCTTGGGAGGAGCAGTGATTTGGCAAGAGGGGAACCATGCCTATGAGAGTTCAGAATCTGGTGAGTGTCCACAGTGCCTGGGTGTGTGCTGTCACAGAAAAATTTCACCAAAGTTAAACAGGCACAGGAGACTTTATTCAAGACTATGGCAGGGGCGCCTGGGTGGCTCAGTCGGTTAAGCAACCGACTCTTGATCTTGGCTCAGGTCTTGATCTCACACTGGGTGTGGAGCTACTTAAAACAAAACAAAACAAAAACTTATGACAATAGTGGAGAAACTCCACCAAAACAAAATAGGGAAAGGTTTTTAAGCCCTGAATGGGCTAGTGGAACAGTGCTGGTCGGTGATAGGAGAGAGGCTGGTCCATGGGCTGTGTCCAGCACACTGAGCTATTTCTGAGTTTGCGAGTGTTTTTCTCTGCGATAAGGCCATCTGTATTTGCTAATTGTCCCTTATTCAAGTTCGGCTCCTACCCTCCCACAGAGCCTGGGGGGGGGGGGGGGCGGGTGCTATCTTCTTCAATGATGACTTTTCAAAGGGATGGCTTGCAGGTCCCTGAGAAAGACATTCCAGGGTTGCAAAACTACTAAGAGGCTGGGAGATTTACCTACATTTCAAAGAGACAGAGAAAGAATATGCAATGCCAAGTTTTCTAAAACAAATGCCCTAAGGAAAGGGAGGTCAGGGGGCTGTAGTCAGGAAGAAAGCTGTGTAAAATTTAATCAAGCTCGGGGGACCATTAAGGCCATCCTGGTCACTGCCATTATGTCAACTCTGTCCCATCCATCTGTGGGTCTATGACCCTAGGTCTCTGCACATGCCTGGTGCCCACCCTGCACAGCACAGTGAGGGCTGTGATCGCAGGGGGCAGCTCCACCAAGGGGCAGAAGTGAGGCAGGTCAGGAGGTGCTGACTTGGGGTCTCTGCCCCAGCTCCAGCTGCCTGCAGGGGCATCCGTCTGCATGTCCCCACAGCCCTGTGTCTGAGTGTCCACATGGATCTGTGTCCTCGGGGGATTCCGTGTCCCTCTGCTTGTCTGCCTGTGTCTCTATCTCCTCCAATTTTTTTTATTCATTCATTTACTAATCTAATAAACATTTATTAAAGGCATGTCCTGTTCATCAAGGTGTCCCCTTTCCTGTCTGGGTTTGTCTGGGTGTCTACATTTACATCTGTCCACACTGCGAGTACCTGTCTTTGTGCATCCCATGTGTAACTGCCTCTCCATCTGTCTGTCTGTCTCTGCTTCTCTGTACATTCATTGGTTCATTCATTCATACAACATTGCAAACATCCCTGAGGCCTCTGAGGAGTTCTCAGCCTGATAAGGGAGACAGACAGCAGTCCAACCCAGGGTGACCATGGCTGGAGACAGGGAGGTGCCTGAGGCTGAGAGTGGGTGGATGAGTAGGGGAGATCGGGATCAGAAGAGGCTTCTAGGAGGAGGTGATGTTTGTGTCTCTGGGTCCGGAGACATGACCCCAGCATTGGAGGGTGTGTGTGTGTGTGTGTGTGTGTGTGTGTGTGTGTATTTATGCATAATGTGTGTTCCAGTAGAGAAAGAGAAGAGAAATCAAGACAGCCTGCAAATAACAAATCCCCCAAATTAAGGATTATAGGCCTCTAGCTCCCTCTTCCTTCAGACCCAGAAATCCAGATCCCTCTCCCTCCTCAGCACCAAGGACTCATCATGGCCCCATCATGATTACCTAGGAGGAAACCAGGAAGGGCGGGGGTGGAGGAATCCGGAGCAGGCTGGAGAGCCGGGATGCCTGGGGCTCTCAGCAGGGAGAACCAGCCAGACAGAAATCAGATCAGGAGGAGCTGTCCTCGGGGTCTCCGCTCAGCTCCACAAACTGGCAATGGGAGTCCCCAGAACCATCCTCCTCTGCCTCTTTGGGGCTGTGTTCTGCCTAACAGGTACCCAGACTTCTGAGCCTAGTGTTAAGAAATGGGGAGGGGGTTGGACTTCTGGGTCTGAGGGAGGAAGGATTGAGGGGGCCTGGACTCCTGAGTCTGAGGGAGGAGGCAGCTGGGAGTTTGGACTCCTGGGTCTGAGGGAGGAGAGGCTGGGGGCCTGGACTCCTGGGTCTGAGGGAGGAAGGGCTGGGGGTCTGGACTCTTGGGTCTGAGGCAGGAGGGGCTGGGGGCCTGGACTCCTGGGTCTGAGGGAGGAGGGGCTGGGGGCCTGGACCCCTGGGTCTGAGGGAGGAGGCGTCTGGGGACCAGAACCCCTGAGTCTGAGGGAGGAGGGGGCTGGGGTCTGGACTCCTGGGTCTGAGGGAGGAGGGAATTAGGGCCAGGACTCCTGAGTCTGATGGAGGAGGGGCTGGGGACCTGGACTCCTGGGTCTGAGGGAGGAGGGGCTGGGGGTCTGGACTCCTGGGTCTGAGGGAGGAGGGAATTAGGGGCAGGACTCCTGAGTGAGGGAGGAGGGGCTGGGGGTCTGGACTCCTGGGTCTGAGGGAGGAGAGGCTGGGGGCCTGGACTCCTGGGTCTTGGTGGAGGAGCCGACTGGAGACTGTGTCCTCATGTGTCTTCTCCTCTGTTCTCCCATCAGTCATCTTCTCTGACGTCTCTATCCACCCACCCCCCTCCACTGCAACCTCTCATCCTCCTTGCCCATGCCCCTGTTCAAGGGCACTTCTGGGGAACCCCGGGGGTCTTTCCAGAACTGGCAGAGAACTTTGGCCTCACCCTCAGGCAACCCCTTCCCCCAGTTTGGGAAAAGACAGAGACATACTCATATCAGGACCGAAATGGCTCCAAAGATGGGAGCAGAGCGGGGAGAGGAAGCTAAGCCTGAGCCCGGCCCACTGTGTGTGTGGTCATCCACGGAAGAGAGTTCGAGTTCTGTGTGTGTCCATGTAGGCATGCCCGGTGGGTCTCTGTGCATGTGTTTCTCTCTACCAGATTTCACATGTGAACAAGTGTTTGAACAAATGCTTCGGGGTCTGTGTTTCTCTGAGTTTCACTTTCTTTGTAGAAGAGATGTGTGTATAATTTTGCATATCTGTGTCTCTCTTTGTGTTCGTGCATCCCTGTGATTGGCAGGCCTATGTTTATCTCTGTGCACACGTGTCTGGGTACTGAAGTGTGTCTATCTCTCTGTGTATCTGTGCCCCATGTCTCTCTGTGTCTTGGATCTGTCTATGGTTTAAAATTCTATGGTTTTGTGGGTCTTTTTTTGTATCTCTAACTTGGCATAATTGTGGTCTCTCATTTTATTTGTGTGTCTATGATTCTTTTTTTTTTTTTTAAAGATTTTATTTATTCATTCATGAGAGACAGAGAGAGAGAGAGGCAGAGGCAGAGGGAGAAGCAGGCTCCCCGCGGAGCAGGGAGCCCGATGCGGGACTCGATCCCAGGACCCTGGGATCATGACCTGAGCTGAAGGCAGACGCTTAACCGACTGAGCCACCCAGGCGTCCCAAATGTGTGTCTATGATTCTTGAGGCCATATCTGTCTCTCTCTGGGTATGACTTCCTATGTCCCTGGGTCTCTCTGCATGTTGTTTTTGTTTCTGCATCCACACATTTTTCTGTCTGTTGGTATGATCTTGCATGTGTCTTGGTTGGGAGAGTTTCCATTGGAGGGTTTGGGTGGTACTTATTTTATATTTGAATATAGAACTCTGCATGAATGCTCAGGATATTCTGTGCCTGTGTGTGAGATTTGCATGAGCCTGTGTCAATTTTGTTATTTTGTGTTTATGTCAGTATTTCAAGTGCTTTGTGTGTGTGTCGCCGGGGCTGGCTGTGTGTGTACATTTGTAGTACAAGATCGCACATCCCATTACCTGTGCTGGAGTCTGTTTTCTACCCGTGGCCTTTTAGTGCTACTGGACATCCTGAGTTTAGTTGGAAGAGGGACAGGCAGAGCAGGAGTGAATCACTTCCTCCTTTATCTAATCTTAGAGGGCTTCCTGGAAGAGGGTGGAGATCCTGAATAGCTGGGGGAGGGAAACTGGACTGGCAGGTGCACAGAGGCCATTACTCTGCCAGGAGGTAGACACTGCCATGACCAGCCACAACAGTGGTTTTGAGGTACAGTGGTATGGGCTGCGCACTGCATCGGGGGCCTGCCTAGCCTGACATGAAGGCCTGAATCCTAGCGTGCCTAGTTCTGTCTAGGCAGCAAGGCCTGGCTCCCCTCAGAGCAGAGCAGCTTGGCTGGTGAGACTGTCATTTGCTAGGGGGAGCTCGGGGGAGTCCCTGGAACAGGCTTATCCCCCGCCACACACATCCACCCCGCTTCTCTCCTCAGCGTCCCAGGCCCGACAATGCTACAACTTTCAACACATCTACTTCGGGCCCTTTGACCTCAGCGGCATGAAATTCCACAATGTCTCCTGTCCCCATGGATGCTCTGAGGCTGTCTTGTCCCTGGACACTGGTGAGGGACAGAAAGTGGCAGGAAAAGGAGAAGCCTGTGCAGAAGACAAAGGGGTGGGGGCAGAGACGGGGGTGAGAGATTAGGGAGGGAGGGGGCAGAGGGGAAGAGCCAAGGGGCTGGGGGGATTGGGGAGAAGAGAAGGGCAGAGCTAAGGACAGAGAGCAGAGGTGGAGGATGCGAGGAGGAAGAAGAGGAGGGAGAAAGACCGGGGAGGATGAGGGGCGTGAGGTAGGGCAGGAGACCGTGGGAGACTGGGGGAGGGGGAGGGGAGGGGGATAACAGAGTGGGGAGGGGGTGGGAAGGGATTGGTGAGGGGAGGAGGAGTAGGGGGACTAGGGGAAGCGGAGTTTGCAGGGAGAGAGGGAGGAAAGAGAAGGGCAGCAGGGACAGGCCAGGTGAGTGCCAGAGAAGAGCGGAGGAGGAGGGAGAGACTGGAGACTACAGAGGCCGAGCGGGGAGGTAAGAAGGAAAGGAGGAAGGAGGCTGGGACGAGGCAACGCACCAGGCCCCGGTCCCCTCCCGCCCCCAGGGTACCGCGCCTCAGTGACCATGGTACAGAAGGGCTGCTGGACAGGCCCGCCTACCGGCCGAATGCTGTCCAACGACCACGCGCTGCCGCCCGACTACTCGGTGGTGCGCGGCTGCGCGACTGACTTGTGCAACGCCGACCTCATGACCCACGACTCCATCCCCAATTTGAGCCCGGGTGAGCGGGAGGGCGGGGCTGGCCGGGGTGGGCTGGGGGGGGCCCCCCCGCCGGACAGGGAAGGGGCGTGGCCTCCACTGGGCGCCTCCTCCATCGTGCTAGGATTCAGACCTTCACGTCAGTCAGGCCAGGTGGGCGCCCCGATGCAGTGCGCAGCCCACACGACCGTACCTCGCAACCATTACCTGAGTGTGCGTCTACGCTCTCTTGCCAGCGCCCAACCCGCCGACTCTCAGCGGCTTGCAGTGCTACGCCTGCTTAGGGATCCACCCGGAGGACTGCACCCCGGAGAAGTCTCGACAGGTCCACTGTCACCAGGACCAAAGTGTCTGCTTCCAGGGCAATGGCCAAATGACCGTCGGTGAGGGGCTGGGAGCGGGGCAGAGCCTGGGCAAAGGGTGTGAAGGCAGGGCCTGAGGGCCGGACAGGCCTGACAGGGAGACACGGCTCTGGTCTGAAGGAGGAGGCGTGGCTGGGAGGGAAGAGCCATGGCTGTCTTTTGAGGGAGAAGCATGGCCCTGGTCTGAGGAAAGAGGCATGGCTCTGGTCTGAGACAGGAGGCAGAGCCCTGGTCTGGAAGGAAAAGGCATGGCCTGGTCTGAAGGAGGAAGCCATGTCCCTGCTCTGAGGGAGGAGGCAGGACTGTAGTCTGAGGAGAGAGACCGGAAGTAAGTCTGAGGACCCAGTCGTGGCCCCGGCCTCTGAGGTGGAGGTTCAGGTACAGCTGCCTCCCTCAGTTCTGACCCCCTCCTCACTGCCCCACCCCCCCAGGCAATTTCTCAGTCCCCGTGTACATCAGAACCTGCCATCGGCCCTCCTGCACCATCAAGGGCACCTCCAGCCCCTGGACAAACATCGACCTGCAGGGCTCCTGCTGTGAGGGGCACCTCTGCAATAGGGACTCCGTGACCCAGCCCTTCACCACTGCCTCGGGCACCGCCCCTTCCCAGGCGCCCTTCCTCATGGCCCCGCTCCTCATGGTCCCCCTGCTGGTGGGCACTCTGGGAGGACCCCTTGTGCCCCTCTCTTAGACAGCCCCTCCGGCCTTTTTATGAGCAGGATGCTGGGGGCTGGCACGCACCCGCTTCTAGAAACTTCAGCCTCTGTAATGTGGCTCACTGGGAAATGATGTCACACAAGAGTTGCACTCCTGTCTCTCTCTGCCACCACCCCCCACCCCACCACTTCCCTACCCCTGCCCTGCCCATACCCGATCAGCAGGCCTGGGAGACATTGGGAAACATCCCCATCATCCCAGGGTGGGGAGACACAGCCACATCCTGGCCCACATGAAGAGCAGTCCTGACACCAGGGAGGCCCTGGCACCCCACAACCCACTTTCCTCCCTCTAGAGCCAGCATGGAGCTACAAGAATGTCTTTATTTGTATCATCATGAGAGGTTTGAGAGGCAGCATATCCTAGGAGCTAGAGCACAAACTCTGGAGCCAGCCTGCACGAGTTCAAATTTCAGCTCTACCATCTAGCCTGTGGCTAGTTACTCAACCTCTCTGCACCTGTTTCCTCACCTATAAGGCAGAGGTGAAAATAAAATCTACACTAATGACAAGCTCTACTTCGCAGTGGTTGTGTTCAGAATTTAATGAGAGGAACATGGACTACCTGGGACGCAACAGCCACCCAGCGTGAGTTGGGCTATTATCCCAATGCCTGTGAGCAAATGAGAGGCGAGGGCACGTGCTCGCTCCCATGTATCTAGTGAATGGAGAGCCGGGAGTGTGACTCCCAGCCCCATCAACCGCTAGGCAATTCTATGTCCCAAACACACAGGTGTTGATGAATTGGACAGAAAGGCACTTGAGGCAAAGCTGAACCGGGAAAAATTCTCCAACCTGTGGAGATTGAGGGAGACATCCTGGAAGAAGTGAATCTTATGCCAACTCCTTAAGGATAAAGAGGTCTTAGCAAAGAGAAGCAGAAGGAAGGGCATTCCAGGTGGAGGAGACAGCCTGGACACAGATCCAGAGGTTGGGAGGGACACAGGGCAGGCAGAGGTGTATACAGAAACATGGAATGTCCTCTTGTCCACGTCCACTTTTACAAGGTCCTTTCACATCCTGTCCCCCACTTGATCCCCCCGATGATCCTGAGAGGCACACAAGAAAGGTAGTTGCATCCCCATTGGGCAGACAAGTTGCCCAAGACATAGTGAGAGGCAGTGATTTTCAGAGTAAGTGGCAGAGCAAGGATGGATCCCCACATCTAACTTCCTTAATGAAGAGAAAGTCATCTCAGAGATGCTCCTACCTTCCTGTGAGGTCAAGGGGAGAAGTGTTCTAGATGTCTACACATCCTGACATAGAAGGAGAAGCTGAATGTCAATACCCATTCATTCATCACATTTACTGAGCACCCACCATATCCAGGCACTGACCTAGTTTCTAGGCATACAGCAGCAAACAAAACAGGCAAAAGTCCCGACCCTCAAGAAACTAGCTTTTTTTTTTAAGATTTTATTTATTTATTTGACAGAGAGAGAGAGCACAAGCAGGGGGAGCTGCAGAGGGAGAGGGAGAGAGAGAAGCAGACTCCCCGCTGAGCAGGGAGCCTGACGTGGGGCTCGATCCCAGCACCCCGGGATCATGACCCAAGCCAAAGGCAGACGCTTAACCGACTGAGCCACCCAGGCACCTCAAGAAACTGACCTTTCTAGTGTGGGAAGCAGACTTGGGATTTTATTGCAAATGTGATTTGAAGCTGGGATGGTCGGTCTGATGTGTCCACTTGGCTAGGCTACAATCTCAGTTAGTCACTCAAACACTATTCTCAGTGTAAGTACGAAGGTATTTTGTAGATGTAGATATTATAGTCCATGGTCAGGTGACTATGAATAAGGGAGATTATCCAAGATCATCTGGGTGGGCCTGGGTCAGCCAGCTGAAAACGCCTTAAAAGCAGAGCTGAGGCTTGCCTGAAAAAGAAATCCACCTATGGACAGCATCTTCAGCTCGTGCTCGAGAGTTCCAGCCTGCCTCTTCTTACAGCCAGCCCTATGGATTTTGAACTCACCTGGCCAGCCCACGCAATCACATAAGCCTTGCCATAAATCTCTTATCTTAATATATATCTCCAGCAAGTTCTGTTTTTCTGGTTGATCCCATACTGATACAGAATCCATTGGAGAATTTATAGCAGGGAGCTGCCATGTTTCACATAAATATATATCATATAATAGTATATGTATAGTATATTATTATATCTTATGTGGTGTGTACATAATTTTATGTATTATAACATACATATATAATTATATGTATATGTAATTACAGATAATATATAACTTTTTCAATGAAACATAAAACACATACCATAAAATGCACAACGTGCCATTTTTCCATATGTATACACCTGAATAACCTCCACTAGATCAAGATATAGAACATTTCTGGTCCCTGTCCCCAAAGCCTCCCACGTAGCCCTTCACAGGCACTTCCCACCCTGGAGGGAGCCATTACTCTGACTTCTATCATACATCAATTTTGCCTAATATTGAACGTCATATAAATGGAGTCATACAGCGTGTCCTCTTGTGTACATGCTTTACATTTTAGAGATCCCTGTGTCTGGGGCGCCTGGGTGGCTTGAGCCGGCCTGAGCCGGGTCTGCCTTCGGCTCAGGTCATGATCTCTGGGATCGAGCCCTGCATCAGGCTCCTTGCTTAGCGGGAGTCTTGCTTCTCCCTCTCCCTTTGCCCCTCTCTCAGCTCGTGTTCCCTCTCTCTCTCCCTCTCTCTCTCTCTCAAATTTTATTTATTTATTTGAGAGAGAGATAGACAGAGAGAAGGAACACAAGCAGGGGGAGTGGGAGAGGGAGAAGCAGTCTTCCCACTGAGCCTGGAGCCCAGTGGATTTTGTTGGTAGAGCTGACAGGACTTGATACATTGGCTGATGAGTGTGAGGTAAAGACAAAACTCCAAAGTTTTGGCCTGAGGAACGGGGGAAATGGTGGTATCATTTACCAAAGAGAGGGACAGATGGAAGTGAGTGAGAATCAACAGTTGGATGTTCGACATCTGGAATTTTTTTCTGTTTACACTAAGAGCACTTCCATTTGCACAGGGCCTTTCCTTGGGACACAGAATATATACGCAGGTGTATTTCCCCAACAGACATAAGTTTATATATTTCCTCCAAAAGACATATCCTAGAATGTTCCCAGCTGGACAGTTCATAATAACCACAAACTGGAAACAGCTCAAACAATTATCAACAGTAGCATGGATAAATTAATTGTGGCCTCATCACATAGTGGAATGCTATTTAGCAATGAGAATGCACAGTCTGCACCTACAAGCAACAGCATGGATGAGTCTCACAAACAATGTTGAGTAAAAGGACAATACACACAAGAGACCATTCTGCACAATTCCGTTTATACAAGGTTCCCAAGTAGGCAACACTAATGTATACAATTAGAAGTCAGGGGCACCTGCGTGGCTTAGTTAAGTGTCCGACTCTTGGTTTTGGCTCAGGTCATGATCTCAGGGTCGTGAAATCGAGCCCCGCATCAGGCTCCGTGCTCTATGTGCAGTCTGCATGAGATTCTCTCCCTCTCTCTCTGCCCCTCCCCCCATTCGAGTGTGCGTGTGCTCGCTCACTCTCTCTCTCTCTCTCTAAAATAAATAAATAAATAAATACATAAAATCTTTAAAAAAAAAAGTCAGGATACTCAGTGGCTGGAAGAGGGGACAAGGGGATTTCTGGGATCTGGTCCTGTGTTTCTTGATCCAAGAATTCACCCTGCTCTTTACTGATGATTTGTGTCCTTTCTATATGTATATTATTTTCCATAAAAGGTGGGAAAAAAATTTTAAATGCCTTCTTGGTGCAGAAATGTCAAATGGGGGTGGAGAGAAATAAAATATACCCCCTTTCTTAAAGTTATTTATTTGGTTACAACTAATGAGCAAAGGGATAAAAAAGACTTCAGTTAACCATCTCATGACATGAACCCTTGCATGTTAGGTAATGTGTTAAAAGAAAAGGAGCGACTGATTGAATAGATCCAGGAAATGTGGTCTTTACTGTGTTGGTTGGTTGTGAATTATCCAAATGATGTTTAGTATTGTTACTATCTGTGTTCTGACTGAATGGACTTAAATTTGCACATCATTCATCTTGCCTATCCCTTCACACACATATCTTTGTCTTCTTGATCTGTGGTCATCTAACCCTTTTTTACTACTCACTGAACAACTAATTATTGCTATTTCCTAACTGCAGTGCCTGAGAAATATCTGATCTTGATGAGAAGGAAAAGGCAGTGGTGAAGTAGCATGGATGCTATTGACAAAATTTTCATTTATGAATGTCAGAATCACCACCACTACGAATCCTTATATAAAAGAATAAAGGGAAAGAAGAGGCAAGATTAAAAGAAGTTGGTAGATGATAGATAGATGAAAAGATAAAAACGGAAGAAAGGAAGAGAGGAAGGGATAGAGGGGAAAAACAAGTGAAGAAGAAAATACGCGTATCTATAGGAATTGGCAAAGCAGCCGGAGGAAAGGCATCCCAGGTAGGAAGGACAGTACTCACAAAGGCATGGTATGTGTATACAGTGTGAGGAAGGAAGATGAGGATGAAGAGGGTGGCAGGGTCCCTGAAGGGCCTAAATTGTCAGGTGAAGATAAAGTCCCCTGAACTTTTCCCTACAGCTGATGGGGATCTGTGGAAGGGCTTAGAGGAGGGGAAAGGCATGGTGGAAGCCCAGTGATGGGACATTCTCCCTGTGACCTTGCAGGGGACAGACCAGGGGGTAGTGAGACTGGAGACAGGGAGAAGAGAAAGGAGGTGGTCTTTCACTTGTGGTCAGGGGGCCAGGGGCCACATAGTGTTGAAGGGTTGAAGGGAGAAGGAGAAACTAAGAAAGCACAGTGCATGAAGGCTGTGGGTTAGGAGGAGGAAAGTTCCTTATAAGTGGGGATAGTGGTTTCCCCTGGAAATTGGGAAGGGAATATTGTCATAAAGGGGCACCCAGGAAGATTCTGGGGAGTAGCAATATTCTCTCTGGGTGTCCAGGGTGATTTCATGGGGGTTCACAATATAATTATTTGTCCAAAGTAGACCTCTGAATGTTATGTACTTTCTGCACGTATGGTACATTTCATACAAAAAAAGAATGCCAACAGCAAAGTTAAGGCCAGAGCCCAGGTCTTTGGACTCCCATATTGTGGCTTTTTAATCTTTGATGATAGAGGTCAGAATGGGACCACCGCTGCTGTGTCAGTTGCGAGAGAGTACAAGAGACCTTGCTGTGACAATGGAGATGCCCTTAAGCTTGCTCAGGTGCTGGTCACACATGTCCATACACACGTAGAGCTGCATCAATCTGTATACTTAAGATTTGCAAACCTTACAATGTGTAAGCCATACCTCAATGAAAAGAAACAAAATTCAAAATACGACATATAATTAAATAATATCATGTCTGGGATTTGCATTAAAATAATAGAGGAAGTGAGGAAGTGGGTGGAGGTGAAATGCTATTAGCCATGAGTTGGTTGTTGTTAAGTGGGTGCATGGCGGTTTATTATATTCTTCTTTTCAGTTCTGTACGTTTGAAGTTTTCCAAAATAAAAAGTATATACATGAATGTGTGTATACATGAATAGATAAGCACATAAATAGTTAGGACAGATACCTACTGAACACACAGTGACTCAGGCACTCCCTCCCTTGAGAACTCAAATATCTGTCTTCTCTCAATGATTCAGAAGTTCCAGTGCCTAGATGGATCACACACACATCACTCCTTTCCCAAGATTTGTCTGACCTCTCCAGCGTAATAGAAGTGGGAGCCCTAATCAGCACCAAGGACAGATCTGTAGCACTGGGTCTCAGAACCACAAACAGCAACTTCAACTAATTGGGGTGGGGGGACAAAGGACAGGGAAATGAAGAAATGACATCCTTCCCACCTCCAGGACAGTGTGGAACAGGGTAAGAGGGCAGAGTCAAAGGACAGTCAATCAGTACCATTGAATAAGAGCATTCCTTCACAAATAACCATTGGGCATCGCCTATTGCCAGGCACTGTTCTGAACACTGGGGATGACAAGATCCCTGTCCCAAACAATTAGACAAACAAGAAAATAGGATTATTTAGATAATCCAAGTGCCATGAAGACAAAGCAATTAAATAGGATACGGGATTCTTTATGGAGCAGGAGGGGACCATTTTTAAAGAGGTGGTCAAGAAAGAGGCTATATTTGAGCAAAGAACTGGATGAAGCAAGAGAATGATTCATGAGGAGATTGGAGGGCAAAGCACTCAGGCAGAGGGACAAGCAAGCACCAAGATCCTGAGGCAGGAAAGAGCTTGGCAGGTTTGAGGATCAGCAGGAAGGCCAATGTGGTAGAGCAAAGTAAATGGAGGGGAAAATGGCAGGAAGGGTTTTGGCAAGATAGGAATAGACATACAGGAGAAAGAGAGAGAAAAGTATGAAAGAGATCAAAAGAGTCAAAGAAGGGGCTCCAGGGGGTGCCTGGGTGGCTCAGTCAGTTAAGCATCCGACTCTTGATTTCAGCTGAGGTCATGATCTCATCAGGGTCCTGAGATGGAGCCCCCTCCACGCTGGCCGTGGAGCTTGCTTAAGATTCTCTCTCTCTCTGCCCACCCCCTCTAAAAACAACAAAACAAAACAATAACAACAACACATACACCAGGTCCTGTGTCGAGGACTGTGGATAGTCATCTAATTCTCAAGCATCCCTGTGACATGGGTATCATCCCCATTTTACAGGACATACAGCTAAGATCGCAGAGCTAGACGTGAACACTGGTCCGTCCCTAACCCAGGCCGTATGTGTGTTATATTCCACACAAAAATAGTCAGTGGCCACGGCAAGATTTTAACCAAGGTCTGTGGACTCCCAGATTGTGAGATATAATTATTTAATTATACACTATAATTAAGTTAATAATTTATAATTAAATTGACTTAACAAAATGATATACATAATTTTTTTTTAAAGATTTTATTTATTTATTTGAGACAGAGAGAATGAGAGACAGAGAGCATGAGAGGGAGGAGGGTCAGAGGGAGAAGCAGACTCCCTGCCGAGCAGGGAGCCCGATGCGGCACTCGATCCCGGGACTCCAGGATCATGACCTGAGCCGAAGGCAGTCGCTTAACCAACTGAGCCACCCAGGCGCCCCAATATACATAATTTTTTAATGATGTACTACATGTTGGCTAATTGAATTTAATAAAAAAAAAAGATATACATAATTTTTAATTGGTGGGGAACAGAGATATATAAAGGATAAAGTAAACAAAAACAGAGAGAAACAAAAAGGAAAAAAGAAAAAGGCATGCACTTGAAGACAAAGACCAGGATATAGAAACTGAGAAGCAAGGCCAGTGAGATACAGAGAAAGAGAAGCAAAGACTCAGACAGAGTGAGAGAGGTTGACGGAACCACAAAACTTCCTTTAGCTTGGAAGCTCCATGAGGGCAGGGATTTTGTCTGTTTTGTTTTTACTACACCCTCAACACTTAGAGCAGAACGTGGCTCTCGGTAGGTGCTCAATGTATGCTGACAGGAAACTAGCCTGGACAAGCAGGTGCCTGCAGTTTCCAAAGCCACCGTTAGGTGGCAGTATCCCATGCCCTGAAGCCTCCAAATGCCTAAATCAAAAAGACCAGCCGTGGTGGATTTGCCTCCACAAGCCTCTGACTTTCATGAAGGATGTCTTCCTCCTGGCTCAGCCCCGCCTTTCCCTGCACAAGCCCGGGGCGACGAGTGACCTTTCCGCCTGAGACACCCGCTTCACTCCCTCCACCACCCTGCCCAGTTAAACAAGCCTTTGTCCTTAGCCCCTTCCGGCTGGGCCCCAAGGCACCTGGGTCCTTTCCAGGCCCGGAGATGGGGCTGGGATGAAGGTGGGGCAGCTGGGACAAGGCCAAGGAAAAGTCCCAGGGACTTTGGAATCAGTTCTAGCCTTCCTGGACCAGGAGTGTGTGATCCAGCCCCTTCCTCCCTCACACCCCCAACCCCTCCTCCCTCAGACCCAGAGTCCGGCCCCATACCCCCTCCTCCCTCAGACCCAGAGTCCAGCCCCATACCCCCTCCACCCTCAGACCCAGGAGTCCAGGCCCCCAGCCCCTCCTCCCTCAGACCCAGGGGTCCAGACCCACAGCCCCCTCCTCCCTCAGACCCAGGGGTCCAGGCCCCCAGCCCCCTCCTCCCTCAGACCCAGGAGTCCACACCCCTCGCCCCTCCTCTCTCAGACCCAGGAGTCCACGCCCTCAGACCCAGGAGCCCAGGCCCCCAGCCCCCTCCTCCCTCAGACTCAGGAGTCAGGACCCCCAGCCCCTCCTCCCTCAGACCAAGGAGTCCACACCCCCAGCCCCTTCCTCCCTCAGACCCAGGAGTCTACACCCTAGTCCCTCCCCGCCTCAAAGTCCCATGCAGCAGCCCACCTCCTCCTCTGAGGGGGACAACCTAGGCAGAGAGGTCCTCTGGTATTCCTCCTCCCTCTTTTTTACAGAGACCCTTCTCCCTCTCCACTTCCCCCTTCAGGGTTGGGACGGAGGGCTGAGTCACAGGAAGCTCTGGGGCCCTGAGTCACCCCCACCCCCTGGCTCAGCCCCTCCCTGGGCTGGAGGGAGCTGGCTCTGGAGCTGTGTGTCCTACCGACTGACCCCCACATCCCAGAACTTCCGTTTGGAGGCAAGTGCCTTTCCCACTGTGACCCCATTGCTGCCCACCCTGGCCTCTCCCATGGCCGCCTTCACTCCGTTTTTCTCTCTTAGTTGTGGTCTCTTTGGAGATGAAACTTCTGTCTGCTCTAACTTCCATGTCCTGATCTGGGCGTCTGCTTTCCCTTCACCTCCATGTCTCCTCTCTCCACCTCTTTGATTTTTTCAAATTCTCTCCCCCTCTCAGTCTCTCTCCCCGCCTGGCTGGACCCCTCGGGGTCTCTCTGATTGCTCCCCCTGCCCCATCAGTTTTCACTAGGCCCCGCACTGAGGATCGGTGGCTCAGGGGCTGGGTCTGGAGGTCTCCGTTCCGAGGCCTCTGACTCGGGCAGCCGCAGCCTGTGTCTCTGGCCTCTTGCCCCTGAGTGGGGCTGGTGGAACCCGAAAGGGCAAGGCTGCCCCCAGCTGCGCTGGTGGACGGAAGAGAGCAACTGAGGCAGAGACAAGCATGGAGAGGTCCAGAGAGAGGCAGAACCAGAGACAGAGAGACAGAGAGAGGCCCAAAGGGAGGTCGGGAGGCAGGGAGACAGGGAGGCAGAGAAACTGAGTCATAGGCAGAGACACAGAGAGCACAGAGATGGAGATAGAGGGATGGTTACAGGGAGAGAGCATGAAATAGAAAAACAGGGGGACACAAAGATGGAGACAGAGACAGAGATGCTAAGAGAGGCACAGAGACACAAAGAGGCTGAGAGACACAGAGCCAGAGAGAGAGAAATGGCAACAGACACATGGATGGAGAGAGTCAGAGATACTGAGAGACAGAACCGGAAGAGACAGAGGTCAAGAAACAGGGGAGAGGACAGGAGAGACAGGCAAAGGCAGAGACAGAGGCTTCCAGAGCAGGAGAGACTGAGGGAGGAGGGAGGTAAGGCCCGAGAACCCGAGAGGGAGGAGGAGAGGAGCAGAGAGACCCCTGCCAGGCCACAGGGGTGGCAGGTAGCAGGGGGGGCCCCCGGCGGTAGCGTTTGCTCCCAGCGGGCACGTGCATGGTGTCTGGGTGTGCGCGGCTGTGTCTCCACACTCTCCCCGCTCTCCCCCCGCGTCTCACCCAGAGTGGGAACCACACGTGTGCCATGGAGCGGGCGGAGCACCCGCACGCGTGGTGTTTTCGTCGCCGGGCGTGTCTGCGTGGGTTGTGTTGGTGCGTTGCCAGGCATGTCTGTGCGTGAGTGTCTCGTTTCCCCGTGGCTGGCGGGTCCACGTTCCTGCATGACAGATGACACGCGAGGGAGAAGGGTTGTGTCTGCGAGTTCCCTCTCCAGTGGGACCCGCGGGGCCGCCGGCTGGGTCTCGGAGGTCAATGTGTGCAGGTGTTTTGTGTCACCAGGCCGGTGTCTCCCCAGGGTTTGGATCTGTTTCCCGACGTCCGGGACACCGTACGTGCTGCTGCATGCAGTGACAGTCCACGTTGCGGGTCACCCTGGGAGTCGCGGTGCATCACCCTGCACTGCATTTGCTGTTCCGTATGTCACTGTGTGTTGTGTCTCTGTATGTGCATTGTGCATGTCAAGGTGAGCTATCATTCAGAGATGTGACCCTGTGTGTCACACCCAGGGGTGTGTCCATTTGGGCGGGCTCTCCTTTCCCTGCCGAGAACACAGCCTGGGTGCCCACACTCGAGAGCATGCTGTGTTTGTGTGGCTGTGTATTACACCGCACCGGAGGGTGTCCCCTGGGGGTTGGGTGTGGTGTTGTTGCAGGCCCAGGTGTTGGCTGTGTCAGTGGGTCACACCTGACGTTTTATGTGATCCGTGGTGTTCAGAAAAGGTTGTGTTGGGAAAAACTGTGGCAGCGTGTTTTCTGTCACTCTGTGTTTGTGCGTTGGAGTAGATGGTGTGCCGGGCCGTGGGTGGGCGTGGTTCGGATGTGGTTTGTCAGTCAGAGGAGATGATGCATTTGGGCATCAGGGTCCATGTAGCCTGAGCCCCCTCCCCAACCCCTGGGGTACCATTCTGGGTCGTGTCCCTGGGATGCACCAAAATAGATCAGAATGTCTTACTTTGTGCTGTTTGGGTTTCTGTATGTGTCGCTGTGCATTGTGGGTCTCTGCACGTGTCCGTTCACACTGTTCTGACCATATGTTGGAGGGCTCTGGATGTGGGGCGTGTTGCATGTCGTGGTGAGTCTGTATGTACCGCCAATCGTATATATTTGACTTGCCATGTGCCACAATGTGTCTCCGCGTGCATTTCTCTATGTGCTGGGTGCTCGAGGGCTGCCATGGCGTGTCCCCAAACGTTGTGTGTCTGCACATGTCAGCTACCATTCCACGGGTGTATCACGTTGGGACGCTGTTAGCGCCTGGTCCATACAGGTATGCTGAGTGCAGCATGTGGGTGTCACTAAGTAGAATGTTGTGTGTCCGCGGAACCACTGGTATGTGTTGTGCTAATGCAGCAATAGAGTCTGGGGGTGGCTGTTTGTGCAAGAAGATGTTGTAACAGTTACAAACGCAGTCTCTGTGCCTGTGTGTGGACAGTTTGGGTGGTCATGGGCGCCCCGGGGCACTGCCTGCCGTGCTGAGTGCCGGCATGTGTCACACCATCCGTGTGGTGTCTGGGTGTGGCTGTGGGTTGCAGAGCTCATCGGGAGTTGTGAGTCACTCACTGTAGGTTGTGTTGTGTGCCCCGCGTGTGTTCGGTTCCGTCTCTGGCCGTGCTGTGTGTGAGGGTTTATCCCCCCCCCCCCCCCCCCCCCCCCCGTGTCTTGCGGTGTCTGGGTGTGGCTGAGTTTAGGTGTGTGTTACAAAGCGCAGACCGTTGTGTGTGACGCAATCTATTGTGTGCCAGTGTGTGTCTTTATCCACGTGGATGCACGCCTCTTCCTTGCTCTGCCCCAGGACACACCCCAGTCCCTCCTTAGGCTGAGAAGGGAGGTTGGGGAGCCTCCCCTCTGCCCAAGGGCCACGCCAGCCCCTCCCTGCCCTGCCCAGCCGTCACCACCCCCCGAGGGCACAGACTCCTCTGTGCCTCAAAGCAAGAGCCCCAGAGTGAGGAGCAGAGCAGGCCAAGGACCTGCAAGCCACAGTGGCTGCCCTTTGTGTGCTGCGAGGTGGGGGACCCTGGGCAGGAAGCTGGCTGAGCCCCAAGACGGCAGGGGCCATGGGCGGGGAGCTGGTGCCAGGCCTGGGGGCCCTGCAGAGGCGCAAGCAGCTGCTGGAGCAGGAGAAGTGGCTGGCTGGCTGGGCCCTAGTGCTGGCGGGAACTGGCGTCGGACTCATGGTACTACACGCGGAGATGCTATGGTTCGGAGGGTGCCCGGTGAGTGGAGCTCTTGTCCTGGGCTATGGGAGGCTGGGGGCTGAGACTCCTGGGTCTGAGGGGGGAGGGGCTGGGGGTCCGGAGTCCTAAGTCTGAGGGGGGAGGAGCTGGGGGTCTGGACTCCTGGGTCTGAAGGAGGAGAGGGGGCTGAGACTCCTGGGTCTGAGGGAGGAGGGGCTGGAGGTCCGGAGTCCTAAGTCTGAGGGGGGAGGACCTGGGGGTCTGGACTCCTGGGTCTGAAGGAGGAGAGGGCTGAGGTTCTGGATTCCTGGGACCCAAGGGAGGTAAATGCTCAGAGCTGTCTCTGCAAAAGGAAGGGAACAGGGGTCACAGTGCCTCAGTCTTTGAAGGTTTTCAGTGGGACAGCTGGACGTCCGGGACCCCTGGAGGCCAGGGGGGTGGCTGATCAGATCCTCCAATCTCCCAAGAACAGATCAGGGGAGAGGTAGCCTCAGGTTCAGCGAAGGGAGGGTGGGGAGAAAGATTAACTTCTTCCAAGTAGGCGGCAGCTCCTTGGTCCTTATCTAAACTCAGGTTTACCCAGTGCCTCAGCAGCAGCGAAGGGCAGAGACTAAAAGAAACTGGCTGGGGTGGGGGTGGGATATGGAAAACAACCCCCTGCCCCTCCCATGTCCATCATTCCCAGCCTCCCCAGGGTCTGCAAGCTATTTAGTCTGGGGCACAGTGGAGAAGTAGGTGTACAATGGCTTAGACTCCTAGGTCCCAGGGGAGGGGGCTGGGAACCCAGGCTCCTGGGTCTGAAGGAGGCTTAGAGCGTCTTTGGGGGGAAGGGGGGCCTGACTGAGGATAGTGTGAGTGGGGAGGAAAAGGACAGGTGGGGCCAGGACCGGTCTGAGCAGGCTCTCGGCACATTCCAGCCTCGGTCTGGGCAGCAATGGGGCAGATGGAGGACAGGGGTCAGAATCAGTGGATGAAGGACAGAACAGAATTGCTTAACCGGAAAGGAGGGGTTGGAGAACTGTCTAGAGTAAGGAATGTGGAATCGGGCTGGCTGGGGGGCGCTGATGTGAGGATTGAGTTGGGGGGCATTCCTGGAGGAGGGAAGCTCAGGCTTGGATTCGGGGGCCGCGGAGGAGGAGGGCAGTTCCGAAGTGACCAGGAGCCACATGGAGGGTCAGGGCAGGCCAGCTTCCTCTGGCCGGGCAGCTGAGGCCAGGGCAGCAGGCACAGAGGGGGTGGGGCCGCCGAAACCCATGCCAACAGGAAGCATGGCCAGGGCCTACCCGCCGCTCCCACGCTTCAGCACCCCACCCAGCAGGGGAGGTGGGGACCTGAGCTCCTGGCAGATGGGAAGGGACAGGGGGTCTTTCCTACCCCACTCCCTCTCTTCCCCTTCTCACCTCTCATTTCTTCCTTCCCTCTGCCATCTGCCAGGCTGCTGCCTCCAGCAGCTGGACTCTGGGGAAGCTGCTGCAGCTTTCTGAGCCTCAGTTTCCCCATCTGTAAACTGGGGGTGAGGGGTGAGATATGTGGCCCTAGGGGTCCTCCTCAGCCCCCTTTCTACTTGTGCCTCAACAACATCCATGCCTCCTCCCCACCTCCATCTCAGTCTTAGGAGCTCATTTTGCAGGGACCCAGACACCTGCTCCCCAGGGGGAGGGGCTGGAGGGGAGGAAGGTGCCCAAGTGGGGGAGTGCAGGGGAAGAAGATGGAGATATCAGCAGGGGGAGGGGCGGAGAGAGACTGCGACTGAGAGACAGAGACACTGAGAGACAAAGGCGGTGTGAGACAGAGACGACGATGCAGTAAGAGACAGAAGTACAGCCACAGAGAAAGACAGAGCTCCCCAAGTTGAGATACACACAGAGAGATGGAAAGTCTGACAGAAACAGAGACCCTCAGACATAAGTAGAGATTGAAACAGAAGCATCCCCAGAGACAGGGAAATTTCAGACTGAGTCAGGGATTTGGGGGAAGAGGAACCAGCCAAGTAGAGAGAAGTGGTGTGCAGTGTGGGCAGGGGGTATGTCTAGTGGAGTAGAGTTTGGGACAAACTAAAGAAAGAGACAGGGAACCAGGGAGCCTTAGAAGGATGAAGGGGTAGGGGAGGGCTAAGAACAACAGCACCACTGTTCGGGGAGGGCTGGGGGGGCAGGCCCCCTGGGGCAGGAAACTGGCCCTCTTCCCCTGCACGGAGGTGGGGCCCTGGCCCTGCAGTGGGGAGCTGGCAGACATCTGTGGAGAAACAGGTGCTAAGCTCAGCATGGGAGCCCAGGTGGATCCTTCTCCCTGACAACACTCCTCACACAGGGTCCCCTCCCCACTCCTCTGAGGGAATCCAGCAGTCCCAGTCCCCACTAAACCTCTCCTTCCAGAATTCTAGATCTCTCCAAGGTATTGCCACACAAAGAGAGGGGGAAAAAAATCTCTCTGTGGTTTTTGGAGGCCATGTGCTTCCGGCCAGATCTGCCCTGGGCTTAGAGCCAGAAGAGAGGGCAGGGGGAAGGAGATGCAGGGGCCAGGGCCCCTGAGAGACCAAGTGCCCTGGGTGGGGCGGGGAGTGGGAGGGTGTCATTCACTCCCTGGGTATTGGGTGATCATTTCTAGGCTCCTTGGGGAATTGGGAAGGTGGTAGGACCTTCTAGGGCAGGTTGCTTTCTCAGGCCGGACCAGCTGTGTGGTCAGGGAAGGGAAGGGGAGCTTTTTAGAGGCCAGATGTCTGTTTCTAGACCTCCCCACTCCCCCACCCCCTAACTGAGGAACTATTTTTGGTGGGGAAGGGGATGGGGGAATTAGAAAGGGCTGTAAGTTGCAAGGTCTCCCCTCAGGTGTGGATCCTAGGAGAATGGCTGAAGAGGAGGGTATATACTGGCGTCTGAGCCAGGGCTGTCAGTCTGGGAAGGAAGAGGGCACTCTCCCTGGGGACCAGATGATGGGTTTGAGAGTTCCCCCAAACTGAGACATCGGGTGGAATCAGGTTGGGGGGGGAACAGGCAGGGAGGAATGGGTGGAGGAGGCCAGGAGATTGGGAATTGAGAAGGGATGGCATTATGGGAGGAAGATGGAGGGAACTGACCAGTTGGGGACCTAGGATCTTACCCCTTTTTCTGTCCCTCCCCACAGTGGGCGCTCTACCTGTTCCTGGTTAAATGCATGATCAGCATTTCCACCTTCTTGCTCCTTTGTCTTATCGTGGCATTTCACGCCAAAGAGGTCCAGGTAGGGCAGGCCCCACCCCTGGGCCCCTTCCTTGCTCCCCCCAGCCCCCACCACTCCCTGTCAGCTCACACTTTCCACCCTCCTCCTCCTCCTGGTCTGAGTAATGAGGTTTCTCCACCCTGAGATTTGTCCACACCCTCACCCACGAAGATGAGAATAACCACAGATAGACAGACTGAGTCTCCTGGAGCAACCCAGTCCCATGCTCCACCTGCAGCCCTGTCTCCCCTTGCATGCCCATGGATGCTGAGAGCTCCCACCCCCAGGCAGCCTCACTCCAGGCCCAGCCCCCCAGATCTCTGTCCTCCATCCCTGAGGACCCACCTATTCTAGCCCCAAGCAATCTGAAATCCAGGCTATGCGCCTGAGGGTCCTTCCCTACTCCTGAGCTCCCCACCTCTGTGCCAATTACCCCCTATACCCGGGGGGGGGGTCTTCCCACCCATTGCCCCCCTCCCATGTCGTGTCCCACCCAGACACTCAACTCTCCACCAAGCTCTCCCCTCATCCCATCCCCCACATCCCTATATCCTGTTGCCTTTACCCCTTCCCCCATCCCCCGAAACCTTTGTATATAAAATGCGGGTTATCCATCATGTGTAGTAATTCCCCCTGCAGTGCCTGCTCAGTAAAAAGTACATAATAGCAGTCATTGAAACAGTTAAGTGGCCTGGATCTGTGGCTCAGCTGTGCTGCTACACCTGAGAGACCTGGGCCTCAGTTTCTGCATCTGTAAAATGGGGGTAAAAAGGCTTTCAGTTTCACTGTGTTATGAGCATCCCCTGAGTCATAACATGCAAAGGAGATAGAGCAGTGCCTGGCCCGTTCGTTCGAAGTGCCCTGTAAATGTTCGCTATTGTCATTGCCAATGGTATATGCGGTTTTCAGTTAGTTACTACCCCTGCCCCCAGAAACAGGAGGAGATGGCTCCGTGCATCTGGACTGTAAGCTCCGGGGAGGCAAGGCTTTCTGCTCTGTGCACCTGTATCTTCAATATATAGAACAATGTGGGGTACACAGGAAATTCTGGAAGTGGGCTGAGACTGAGGGCGAGGGGGTGAGGAAGAAAGGGGAGAGACGTCCTCCTGAAGGTCCTGTCCCACTCCTTCCCCACCGGCCCCGGGCTGTTGGGCGCGCCCCCCCATCTCTCCTCATCTCTCGGCTCTGGCAGGCGGGAGGCCGCCTGACCATCGTGTCACCCCCTCCCCCGTCTGTCCCCTCCCCGCAGTTGTTCATGACCGACAACGGGCTCCGGGACTGGCGCGTGGCGCTGACCGGGCGGCAGGCGGCGCAGATCGTGCTGGAGCTGGTTGTGTGCGGGCTGCACCCAACGCCGGTGCGGGGTCCGCCGTGCGCCCAGGGTTTGGGGTCCCGGCCCAATGCGACGCAGTCCTGGCCGGGCTTCCTGGATGAGGGCGAGGCACTGCTGTCGCTGGTCATGCTGCTGCGCCTCTACCTGGTGCCCCGCGCCGTCCTCCTGCGCAGCGGCGTCTTGCTCAACGCGTCCTACCGCAGCATCGGCGCCCTCAACCAGGTCCGCTTCCGCCACTGGTTCGTGGCCAAGCTGTACATGAACACGCACCCCGGCCGCCTGCTGCTCTGCCTCACACTTGGCCTCTGGCTCACCACCGCCTGGGTGCTGTCGGTGGCCGAGAGGTGAGGGTGCTGGGGGTGAGCGGTGGGGGGTCCCTGGCGCATCTGAGGAGCCGTTCACAGCCACAGCTGCCCCGGGCAGTGGTACAGCTTGGGCCCCTTTGGGCCAAAGCAGAGGAGAAAGCTGTTTGTCCACACTCATCCACTGGGGTGGGAGGAACCAGCCGGCCAGCTCTGCCCTTCCTCCACCCGCCGCCTCCCGTCTCCCCAGGCACACACACACCCTAGCAAGCCCTTCCTTTCCTGCCTCCACACCTGTCCTGCCTCAGGTCTCGGGGCACCTGTTCAGTCTCTAAAGCCAGGTGCTGGGGCCCAGCCAAAAGTTGCAACTGCCTCCTTGGAGGACGGTGACACCTTTTCTGAATTAGCACAGATGCCCTGTAGGTGCTCCCCACGATCCTGGGGCGGTGGCAATTTGGGGCTTCTCTGGAAGGGAATTTCCTGCAGGGAATGGATACAGGATTCCAGGCTGCCTGCTGGACAGACTGGAAGCCGGGCCTCAGGTTCTCTCTCTTACAGATAAAGAAAGTGATGGTAATCTTAGCCAGTGGGTCTTAAAGTGTGGTTCCAGGACCGGCAGCATCACCTGTGAACCTACTGCAAATCCAAATTCTCAGGCCCTACCCACACCTACCAAATCCAAAACTCTGGCAGGTGGGGACCCAGCAATCTGTTTTAACAGGGGATTCTGACCCAGGCTCAAGTTTGGAAACCTCTGGTTTGGTACATCTGGCAAAGGATTCTTCTTTTTTTTAAGATTTTATTTATTTATTTGACAGAGAGACACAGCTAGAGAGGGAACCCAAGCAGGGGGAGTGGGGGAGGGAGAAGCAGGCTCCCGGCTGAGCAGGGAGCCCGATGCGGGGCTCGATCCCAGGACTCTGGGATCATGACCTGAGCCGAAGGCAGACGCTTAAGGACTGAGCCACCCAGGCGCCCCTGGCAAAGGATTCTTGAGGGGAAGTGGGGAATGACAAGAACTGGCTTTAGATCCTTCCTCTCCGACCGTCTGTTTCCTCATCTGTAAAAGGGGTGTCACATTTTACCATCTTTCAAGTTTCCCCAGCAATTCTCATCTCTCAGGATTTTAAACTCATTCATCTTGTAGGATGTTTTCCTCCCACCATGTTTCTCATCTGAAAAATGGGAGGGTAGGCAGGAGGTCAAATTTCTGAACCCCAAGGCAGAAGTTCCTCAAACCTGAATGTACTTCTGGATGAGGGGAGCAGGGCCTAACAGTGCAAATTCAGTCCCCACCTTCAGACACTAGATTAGTGGGTCTGACATGTCTGGGGCCTCATGAATGAAGCTTTCCCTACTGACCCTGATGCAATGGTCTGCGGGCTCAAGTTTAGATACATCAGGATTTTCTGTCCCTTCCATGGCTGGAACTAAATGTCCCCTTCTATGAAGTGAGGGGAAGGGAGGGCAGGGTCCTGCCTTTTTAGTCTTGACAGGGCCACCTGTAGGCCACAGAGCATCTTTATGGACATTAGAAAAAAGCACTCCTGGCTGGCCTAATCAGTGGAGTGTGCAACTCTTGATCTCGGGGTTGTGCGTTTGAGCCCCACGTTGTGTGTAGAGATTATTTTAAAAAAGTAATAAGAATCTTTTTTAAAAAGTAGAAGAAGAGAAAAAGTCGCCCCTTCCCTCTGGGTGGATGCTGACAGGGTGTGACAAGAGGACTTTGGGCTGGGTTTCTGCCCCCTCTCAACCCCTCAACCTGCTCTGAAAGCAGCAGTCCTGGTAGCCCAGCTAAAACCAAACAGGCTTTGAAATTGGCTGGATCCAGGTTCAAATCCCACAGCCCAGAGTGGCTGAGCGAATCTCGCCCAGCTCATACAGCTGAAAGGAAGCCAGGCAGGCCCTCCAAAGCCCAGAACTTACTTTTTCTCTGAGTGCTTCTGGGGACTGTAGGTGTGTTAGGAAGGAGAGTATCAGACATCACGGGAACCCCTGGGGTAGCGTTTCGGGACTAACCCATTCTTCCCCACAGGCAGGCCGTTAATGCCACCGGACACCTTTCAGACACACTGTGGCTGATCCCCATCACATTCCTGACCATTGGCTATGGAGACGTGGTGCCAGGCACCGTGTGGGGCAAGATTGTTTGTCTCTACACTGGAGTCATGGTGAGTACAGCCCCCTCAGGGACCCTGCCCCTACCCCCAACTGCTTATCCCCTGGGCCCAAAGAGATCATGGAGCCAACAAAGGCACCCAAGGCCCCCCCTCCCAAGAAACTTGGGTGTCTGGATGCCACAGCCCCATTTCATTTCAAAATCCAGGAATCCATCCCCTAAGTCCTTGCTCTCTTTGGAACTTAGGACCCTAGGCCCCACCGTCCTCGGGAACACAGGCCCCTGACTTCCCAGCCCCATTTCCTTCCAGAATCCAGGAATCCAGCCCTGAGCCTCACGAAGGCTCAGACATCCTGCCCCTCAGCCCCCTGCCCTCCCAATCATCTAGGACACAGGCCCCTGGTTTCCCAGCTCTAGGCTCCTCCAGGACCCAGGAACCCAGTCTCCAGCCTCCATTAAGGCCTCATCAAAAGCATGCCTGTGGGGTCAGCCTGCCTGGCTTCAATTCCTACATCTGCCACTTCCCAGCCAGGATCAAGCCTGTAATCTCCCAGTTTCCTCATCTATAAAATGGGGGTGCTGATACTAGTGTACTCCTCATGGAGCTCCTGAGATGAATTAAACCACGTAAAGGGTCTCAGCACCCAGCACACAGGAAATGCTCGGTAAATGGGTCAAGGGGTGGGGGGGTGGGGAGGGAAGGCTTTTATTTGTAACTGGCCCCAAGCATCCAGCTGCCCCTACTCTAGCTCATGTCAGATATGAAGCAGAGGCTCCCCAGAGTCGGCCTCCTCCTGAATCCAGACTTCTACCATGTTCCCTTCATAGACCCAGGCATCCAGTTCCCCCTACCTAGCCCCTATCCTCTTCCAGGACCCAGCACCCAAGGCCTTGGCCTTCACCTACGCATGAGCTCTGGCTCCTCCCACCCTCAGAAGCTCAGGCTGCCAGCCCCAGCCCTGATGTCCCAGAAAGGATATGCTACATTTCCACTGGTGGTGCATGGGGTGATGAGGAAGTGTGATCCCCTCTCCACAGAAGTGGGAAAGAGGGGCAGAGATGCAGCCAGGGAAGCACTCCCAAAGGGTCAGGGACCCTCAGGGCTGCCTGGGACCTCCTCCCTCATTTGACACCAAGAGAAACAGACCAAGAGAGATCAGGCGATTTGCACTTGAGCTCACAGCCCACCTCCTGGCAGAGAGGTTCCCCCCAAAATGGAATCATCGTAACTAACTTTATCGAGTACATACTCTGTACCAGACACTGCTCTGATCACTTTCCGGGTGTTAGCTGAAGGAATCCACAGAGTACTACTGTGAGGGCACGCCCATCGTACAGGGAAGAAAGTGAAACCCTGAGAAATTAAGTAACGTGCTCAGAGCTGGGCTTGGAACACGAGCGGTCCTGGAGCCAGCATTTGTGACTAGTAAATTGTTCAGAGTTTTCATGAGCTGAGACACAGCTTGGGAAAGGGGAAGACTTCAGAAGAAAATTCACTGTAACTCAAGGAAGAGCAGCAGGTACCACCAAACAGCTGATGGATCAGAGGCCTAGGGAGAAGGGGAGAGTGTTCAGACCAAGATGCTCGGGCAGGTGAGGCAGAATGAGGCCAGGCTAAGTTGTCTGGAGGAGAGGCCTAGAGCTCTGAAGGCTCTGAAAGCAAGGGTAAGAAGTTTGGGGCAGTGGGAGCCTAGATTAGGGTAAGGGGGGCAGGGTCATAATTGTTAGATCTCCCTAGCATCGGGTCAGGAGAGAGGAAAGCTGGAGATGGTCCAGGAGGGAAGGGACGGGGCCAGAACTGAGCAGGAGCCATGGGGGTGGGAGGAAGGGGAGGGACACCTTTGGTGACCTCATGGCCAACTGGGTGTGAGCAGTGGGGAGGAAGGGCTCCCGCAGGAGCCCGACCTCTGCCTCTCACCCAGAATCAGCCCTTCTCCCCTTCTCCAATCACACCTTTAACAAAAGAGGGCATTCTGGTGGTATAAACACTACACATGCAAGTGGGACTCAGACGCATGACCTCTGATTCTAGCTCTACCCCTCGGGGCTGTGGGACCCCGGTTCCCCTCTCTGGGCCTGCTTGTCTGTCAACCAGGGGTGGTCTTGCCTGCCTTCTGTGGCTGTCGGGAGGGGTGAGGGAGTCTGATGGCACAGGAGCCCCCCAGCCCTCCTGTCATAGTGTCTGCTGTGCCCACAGGGGGTCTGCTGCACAGCCCTGCTGGTGGCTGTGGTGGCCCGGAAGCTGGAGTTTAATAAGGCAGAGAAGCATGTGCACAACTTCATGATGGACATCCAGTACACCAAGGAGGTGAGAACGGGCACATGGCACCCACAGCACATGCCTCCCTCAGACCCGGGAGTCCAGACGCCGTCCCCCTCGTCCCAGAGCCCTAGAGGTCTGCCTCCACTGACACTGTGCCCACCCCCAGATGAAGGAATCAGCTGCCCGAGTGCTGCAAGAGGCCTGGATGTTTTACAAACACACGCGCAGGAAGGACCGTGGGGCCGCCCGCAAGCACCAGCGCAGGCTGCTGGCTGCCATCAACAGGTGAGGGCCTCTCTCTGTGCACATCTCCTCCCTTCTGCATGGTGTGTGTGAGCGAATGTGAGTGTGTGCCCAGGTCAGGACACCCGTGTTTGGGCTCACCAAACAGTGTCCACCCAGACCTCACGGTGACTCTGTCTGTGATGGCTTGTCTTGCACGTCTGCGTCCGTGGGTCCGTGCCACCCTTGTCGGGGTCAGGATACCTAAGAGATGGGCTCAGGGGTGCTCTACCTCTGGCACCTCTTCCTCACCGGACCGCGTCTATGTGAGTCTCTCCTCTCCTTATCCCATCCCCGAGCTGGGGTCACTTCTGACCTCCGGCTTCTTCCCACAGGTTCCGCCAGGTGCGGCTGAAACACAGAAAGCTCCGGGAACAAGTGAACTCCATGGTGGACATCTCCAAGGTACCAGGGCCCTGTGGGAGGAGGGGTCTGGAAGGAAAGGGAGGTCGGGGCGGCTGGCAGGGACATCTGGCCCCAGCATAGCGAACACTGGCAGGGGTCTGGCACACACACGCACTCGACAAAGGGTTGTGGTTGAATGAATGATATGATGGTTTCTTAAACTCATGGAGGGGACTGATCCCTTTCAAGCTTAAAAAAAAAAAAAAGGAAGAGAAATTGCACAAAGAACTCCAGTGTTTGGTTTTACATTATTTTTATTGTCGAGTTAATGTGGACGGATATAAAATTCCTTCCAGGGGCACCTGGGTGGCTCGGTCGTTAAGCGTCTGCCTTGGGCTCGGGTCGTGGTCCCAGAGTCCTGGGATTGAGCCCCACATCCGGCTCCCTGCTCAGCGGGAAGCCTGCTTCTCCCTCTCCCGCTCCCCCTGCTTGTGTTCCCTCTCTCTCTGAGTCTCTGTCAAATAAATAAATAAAATCTTTAAATAAATAAATAAATTAAATAAAATTCCTTCCAACTATGACTCTTAAGACAACAATAAAACCAAAGCAAACATACAAAAACCAAGTTCAAACACAAATGGCAAAACCAATAAAACGCAAATTAACAACACTGACGCAGATGGGGCACATTGTTTCAGTAAAAGTCAGTAAGAGGGGCCCAGAGCCACAGGGGCTTCTGTGCTGGGCAGGCTTGCCTGGCCGAGGCAGACTCAGCTTGCCCTTCTTCGGCTGGGACCACCTGATTCAGCTAGTGCTTAGGGATGGTGATGTCACACCCGTTCTCTTGGCTCACAGCACCTTTTGCTTATCAAGCGGCCTTTGCTTTTTCTCATTAGCCCGAGACAAATCGAACAGTGGCCCTTAGCATCAATACCATGGCAAGCACAATCAGAGACGTGGGCCCACAAGGCCTGCATGGCAGGTCTCAGTGAGGAGGTGGTGGCCTAGATCTGCCAGAATTGGCAGGTCATAATTTCTGAAGATTATCCAGCCAAAAACTGAGAATTAAAGAATTCTCACAGAAAGCTCACACACCCTCAGGGATGAAGCTGTGACTCCTAGTTTGAGAAGGTAATGAAAGGGCTATGTGGATTTTGAAGTCATTTATCAATTCCACAAATACTAGGTGAGCACCTACCTTCTATGTACCAGGCTTTACTCTAGCTGCTGCCTTGGGCATGTCATTTAACTGCTCCAGGCCCGTTTCCATAGTTGTAAAAACGGGAACAGAATTCTCACTCCCCACACTTTTAAGAGGATTTAAACCATGTGTGAAAAGCACCGAGCCAAGCAGCTGGGATAAGGAGGAAGTCTACCTCAGCCTGCTGATACCTCCGACCCTCTCTCTGCCCAGATGCACATGATCCTGTGTGACTTGCAGCTGGGTCTGAGCAGCTCACATCAGGCCCTGGAGAAGCGGATGGATGCACTGGCAGGGAAGCTGGACACCCTGACTGAGCTGCTTAGCACTGCCCTGGGGTCGAGGCAGCTTCCAGAACCAAGCCAGGAGGCCACGTAGCTGGTGAGGCGGCTGGGACTCGGGCAGAAAAACATCCTGGAGAAAGGGTGCCTGTGGATAGCACCTCATGTGGCTAAAGGGGGAGGGGATGGCCTTGGAGACAATGCTACTCTTTCTCTTCTGCTCTGCCTGTCTGGAGGAAAGGACTCTAAGTTTGGGGCTAGACGGGCAGGGGAGGAAGGAGACATTCCTTCTCCCCTTTGCTGACCCTCAATACCCTGTCCTTTTCTTTGTGTGGTCTGTCTGCCTGTCCCTGGACATGTTCCCGGTCTCTGTCCAAGTGCCCAGTCTCTTGGTGACAGGAACACCCATCCTCTTCCTTCCTCCTCGGTCCACTGGTGTCTATCTGTCTCCACCTCAGTGTCCCTGCTCTTACTCTCCCTCTGGTTTCTGGCCTATCTATCCATCTCTCTGCTTGTCTCCCCAGGACCCATGGAGGAAGAACCAAGCTACTTTCCCCAGGACTGAGGTGGAGGACATTGTCCCTGCTACTCCTGACCCAGCCCTATGAATAAAGCACCTCAAGTGCAAGGACCAAAGGGGCCCCACCTTAGGGTGGGCTCACTCACTGATGGCTGCTGGAGACGACACTGGCTCAAGGAGAAAGGCTGTGGCCACACACACACACACCCAAACCCCTGCCCCAAATGGGAAAATGGTCACTACTACCCCATATACCCTGGACAAAACATCCTTACTATGCTGCTATGGATGACCTCCAGCTTTCAGTTAGAAGTGGAGATGCCTGGGGGCTGAGACTCCTGGGTCCCAGAGGAGGAGGGGGCTGAGACTCCAGGGTCCCAGAGTCCAGGATCCTGGGGTGCCTTAGTTACCACTGGATAGCGGAGCTAAAGGAACCAGGCCTGAGGCTGAGGTGGCAGGAGGGAGCGCCCCCTGGTGGGACAGCAAGGAGGACACAGTTTTCCAGAGCTGCAGAGAATATCTGGTGGGGAGAAGGTGGGGCGGGGGGGGGGGAGCACAGCTCACCAGTCTCTGCTCTTAACTTTGTAATAAATGTTCAACAAAGCCAGAAGAAGCTGCTGTTTCTTTCTAAACATATGTATATTCCCAATAGGCAGGTCATCAAGCGGAAGGCCCTTGTCCTGTCCACTTCCCAATCTACAAAGCAGACACCTCCTCTAAGTCCCCTCCCAGCTCTGTAGGCCAAGACGTCCTCAATAGCGCGCCCCCCGCCCAGATCTGAGGCTAGGAGCAAGGGCTTCAAATCCAGGATTTGGTTCAGGGTCCAAACCTAGCTCTGCCATCCACCAGCTGTGTGACTTTGGGCAAGTGGCTTCACCTCACCTCTAAGATGGGTTCCCATGGAACTGCTGTGAAGACGGAAACAGAAGAGTGGCACAGGGGATCGGGTATTTTGTAAGAACCAAACACACGAGATAGTTGATCATTTTTATTATTGCCATTGATTTTCAGACAACGCGTAGCTGCTTTCTTCTGCTGCCCTTTCCCCCCTACTCATCTCACCAGAACCTAGATGACTACTCAACAAGAACCCCAAACCATCCCACATACTCATTTCAGTATCTGCTAAGACTTAGACAAGAAAAGGGAAAAGGCTGGGACTTCTGGAGGTCCAACTGTGTGCTCCCTTTCTGTAAATCACCACAACCACTTCCTGCCCTGCTTCACCCCATTGTAAAGATGCAGAAACTGAGGTTTCAAGAGGCGCCAGGTCTAGAGGCCAGGAATCTGGCTGCAGGCCCCTGATTTCACACCCTGCCTGCCCTGCGGCTAAGCCCTCCTTCTGCCCTGTCTGAGGTGAGTCAGAGGCAGAGTGGCCTTGGACCTCCAACCGAGGTTTCACTTCCCACAGCAGCTTCATTCTACTTTGAGAGGCTGATTCATCCTTGCTTCCTTCGATTTGCAGGGAAGCCCGGGCTGCGAGTCATCCTTTTCTGCTGAGCTATCTTTGGATTTCCCTCCATATCCACAGCTAGCCTCATGCTTCAGCCCTGAGAGCTAAACTGGGGCTTGTACCACCCACTGCCACAGACTGCCCTTCCTCTGGACGCCAGCCCACCTGGGAGTAAAGGAGACAGGAATTAGATGGGATGTCTGATGACATTTCCAACACCCTCCCCCTGCAGGAAGCCCTCCTGTGTTGCCAGATCCCCTACCAAACTCATTCCTCCTAGTCACACTCCACTGCCCCCAGCACACTCCTTCAGGCCTCAGCTTGGATGTCCCCTTCTCTAGGAAGCCCTTTCTGAAGCTCTCGCAGCCCCATGAATCTGTCTCTATCACAATATTTTTTTTTTAAGATTTTATTTATTTGACAGAGAGAGAGAGCACAAGCAGGGGGAGTGACAGAGGGAGAGGGAGAAGCAGGCCCCTTACTGAGCAGGAAGCCCGACGCGGGGCTCAATCCCAGGACCCTGAGATAAGGGCCTGAGCCGAGGGCAGATGTTTAACAGACTGAGCCACCCAGGCGCCCCTCTATCACAATATTTTTTGAGCCCAGCGCCTTGCTAAGTCCTTTATAGATGAATGACCTCACAAAATCTCTAAAAAGGAGGCAAAGTGGGTATTGTGGCCCTGTTTTACATACGAGGTAACTGAGGCAGAGAGATTTAAGAAACCTGCCCACAGTCACAGTAGAGATGGGGGAGCTGGGATATGACCCAGGCAGCCTGGCTCCAGAGCCCCCCACTTAGCCAAAAGGCCCATCCAGAAACTCAGAGATGACTGCACCATATTTTCATGTTTGTTCTCTACTGTGTCTTCAATGTCAAGGGCTGGCATATGCAGGGCCTCAGTGAAGATCACTGAATGAAAACACCAGCTACCTGGGGTGGCCCAAACTCCTCACCTTCTATCACAGTGGTTTCTGTGAGACAAGGTAGGAACTGGGTAGAAGGGGCTCTTCACTAAGAAACTAAGAGAACACATGAGAGATCTCCTGCTCTGAAGTATCTTGCCCCTGCCTACCCGCACCCATTCCCCCAGGTGGCACATGGGTCTTGAGACCCCCCCCTTCCAGCAGTTTCTGCACTTCCCCTCACAAAATCAGCACTTCCTGAAGGCCCTGCACGAGGGGCTAGGGCTGTAGGCATGAATCAGAGAGCTCTGTCAAGGGGTGTCTCACAGTGCTTTGGGCTTCTTCCCTCCCCTGCTTGTTTTGCCCCCACTCCCATGAGAGGACTGGATGGGGAAAAGAGGGCCCGGAGTGGGGTGGGGTGGGGGCTTATCAGGGTTAAAGAGCTAGTCAGGAACTGAGACTGAGGCAGACCCTGGCCTCTCTCATGCACCCGCCTCCCCAGACACCAAGGACTCTCTCAACATTCAAATATGACTGGGTCTGGCCCTGGCCCAAAACTCTTCTGGGGCTCCCACCTGCCCTTCTGTCAAAGTCTAGCTCCTTAGCTCAGCTCATTTTTTTCTTTTATTGAGAACCATTTTACATAAAGCACGCACATTTTAAATGCAGTCTCAATGAATTTTTACAGATTTATTCACCTGAGCAGCCACCACACAGATCAAGCTAGAAGTTTCCGGCCCCTTCAAAGCTCTCATGTCCCTCCCTACCCTCCTCCATCCTCAGTAACCACCATCCTGACCTCTTCTGCCCAACTCTGAACCATGCTCTATATGCTAGTGTGTACTGGCTTCCTGGGCTCCACACAGTGACCACGAAATCCATCCAGGCCGCTCCACTCTTTTTCACTGCAGAATAGTATTCCATTGTGTCACTATACCCACAGGTCTCACCTGGGGGTGCTCTTCAGGCTCTGGCCCACCCCTCCTCCAGCCTCCCCCGACCCCATCCTGGCTGCTAACGATTCTGCATCCAATTCCAGTGTGTGGGTTTTTCCCCCCAGCACCAAGCAATTCTCAGACGCTGGCTAGGTGTCCTACACTTCAACTCAATTCCACACTGTCTACCTGGAGACAGATTCCACAGGTTAAGAGCTCAATCCTATAAGACTGCACCCCCCCCCACCCCCACCGCCGCCAACCTTCAGACGCCAGTGGCAAGTCCGGGTTGACACCTGTGCTTCTGACCAACCAGCTACAGATCACAGGTTCCAACGAATTCCCCCTTGGGTTGGATTATTTTGCTAAAGCGGCTCACAGAACTCAGAGAAACACAGAAACATTTTACTTACTGGATTCCTCGTATATCATATATCAGTAATTATTATACACCAGGATAAAAACTCAGGAAGGGCCAGATGGAAGGGACACCCAGCTAAGGTATGGGGAAGGGTGGGAGCTACCAGACTCTCCAGGGGCACCGCTCTCCCCACATCTCCACGTGCCCACCAACCTGGAAGCTCTCGCAACCCTGTCCTTTTGGGTTTTGATGGAGGCTTCATTACATAGAAATCATTAATTAAATTATTGGCCACTGGCAACTGCTCCAACCCCCTTCTCCCTTCCCCGAAGGCCAAGGGTCAGACCTGAGATTCTAACCTCTAATCACAAGGTTGGGTCCCTGGCAATAAGCCCCCAGCCCTAGGTTACCTAGGTACTTTCCAAAAGCTGCCTCATTAACATCACAAAAGACACAGCTACCACTCTCACCACAGAAAATTCCAGTGGTTTTAAGTGCTATGAGCCAGAAATGGGACGAATACCAAATATATTATTATAAATCATGGTATCACAGCTGCTCCTGCCAGGGGACTCCTCTTCCCCAACATTCCTTGTTGTACCTGCCCGCCACTGTCCTCTCCCTCTTGCCGCATCCATTTAGAACAAACATCGCCAGCATTTACCCAGTTCTTCTTCATGTTCATAAAGGAAACCCTACCATTTACATCAGCACCAGACTGCAGACCTATCTTGAGCTTTTCTGCTGTGTGGAATAACTGCCAACACAGAAGACACAAGAGTGGTTTTTACAATTTGGAGGGGAGGTCAGATGGCACAGCTTTCCTTTCTTTTACCAGGGTGAATGGGCCCCTCTTCAATTCAAGTCCAATTCCTCTCTCCACCTGTCCTCTGTCAGCAACCCCCCCTTTCCTCTTTCAGGACCCGGTTCCAAAGCGTATGAACATAATGAAACTTCTCCCGCCTTAAAAACACCCCACTAGCACTTCAAGCACCTTAGATCCTGCGTTATGTTTAAAGTTCACTACGTACTTACCGAATTGCAAAACATCTGGAATTCAAATTCAGAGTTTAGATATTGTAAAATAACCAGGATGTAGAAATCCTTAAAAGCAAGTTCTTACAGAGTCACTCTCCGTTTCATACAACAACATGGAAGATTCTCGCAGACATAAAGAGCAAAAGAAACCAGACGCACAGGAGACCTGCTGTAAGATTTCATTTATACGAAGTTCAAGAGCAGCCACAACTTGTCTATGACCGGAATCAGATCAATGTGGGGTGGGGAACTAACAGGAAAACAGCACCAAACAAATTTCTGGGGTGCTGCAAATGACCTCTATCCTGACCTGGTTAGTAGTTACAGCAGGACATAGATTCATAAAAATTCGTAAAAATTCACTGACTGTACCCTTAAGGTCTGTGCCCTTTGCACTTTATCACACGTAAGCTCCATCTCACCAAAAAAGGGTTGAAGAAAAATACTTGTAAACTTTTCCTCGCAGAATCTGAATTACGATATTGTGAAGACTGGGGCATAAAAAGAAAGCCATGTTTTTTCTTTTTTAAAATAAATATTTATTTATTTACTTACTTGAGAGAGACACAGAATGAGAGAGAGAGAGCACAATTGGGGTGGGGGGGCAGAGTAAGAGGGAGAAGCAGACTCCAACACCCCCCCCCCCCCCCCGCGAAGGGAGCCAGGAACCTGGGATCATGACCTGAGTTGAAGGCAGACACTTAACTGACTGAGCCACCAGGTGCCCCCAAAGCCATGTTTTCTTCATGGTGGACCCCACGCCTACCTCTAACAACTTCCCCGGACCTCTGGTCCCCAGCTGATCACCGTCTCTTTGGAACCCTTTGTTCCCTTGGCTCCAGGTCACCTCCTCTGCTGATGTTCCTACTGTCAGCCCCTTTCTGGGGTGCTGGTCCTTCCCCTGATTCCTAGATGTGGGAGGCCCCAGGGCCTAGCCTCTGCTCTGTCTACTCACTCAGCCTGGATGGTTTTAGCCAATTCCAGGGCTTTAAGTACCATCTATATACTAAAAGCTCCAAATGGAGCATACTTGTATAGCTGCTAATAAAATGACAAGACATCTGAGATGTGCTTTTAAAGAAGTAAAGAAACTCCAAGTAAAAAGTGTGCTTATGTGTGGGAGGGGAAAAGAGAACAAGAGAAGTAAAACGTAGATGACTATCAATACTGAGTGATGGGCATGTGAGAATTCTTCATACCACAATACCTTTGTGTTTGCTTTTAAAATTTCATAATGCAAAAAAATTTTTTTTAATAAAATAAAATTTCATAAAGTCAGTAAAACCTGTGTATCTACAAATCCTGGTTTCTCCCCCAAAGTGTCACTCCTTACTTGATATCTAGTGAGTATCTCAGAGAAAGTTCAAAGCTTGTCAATTTCCCATCAAGATGACTCATAATTCATCTTCGTAAAAAAGCATCACTCTTCATCCAGTTGGTCAAGCCCAAAACCTTTAGGATAACTTTTAAGTCATCCCTGATTCATGCTTCCTCTCACACAACCCTCTTCCTGAGTCACGATCATCTCCCGTCCAGGCAGGGACATGGGTTTCCTCATCGCCTGTGTCCATGCCTGCCCAGCTGCAGGCCATCTTCCCCACAGCAACCAGCACTGCTTTAACATTTTTGTGCATAAACAGTCACATGGCTCAAAAATGCAGAAGTCTTAAACAGTCATCCTCAGGCGCCTGGGTGGCTCAGTCGTTAAGCGTCTGCCTTCGGCTCAGGTCATGATCCCAGGGTCCTGGGATCAAGTCCCACATCGGGCTCCCTGCTTGGCAGGAAGCCTGCTTCTCGCTCTCCCACTCCCCCTGCTTGTGTTCCTGCTCTCGCTATCTCTCTCTCTGTCAAATAAATAAATAAAATCTTAAAAAAAAAAACAGTCATCCTCACAACTCTGATCCACGGGTCTATGACCCTCATCCCCACAAGCAACCACTGTCATTAATTTGGGGTGTTCACTACAGAAATTTTTATAAAACATACATCCCAACATGCTGGTCCTTGCTCACGGCCTCCAATGCTTCCTGTTATACCTGAGAAGTAACTTCCAAAGTCCTTATCATGGCCTATAAGACCCTATGTAACCTGGCTCCTCTCCATAGCTCCATTCCTAAACAATCCTTCCTCTCTTCCCCTGGCTCTGCTCTAGTCACCTGGTAACCCTGACAATCTTTGAACAGCCGGCTCCACTCCTGCTTCTTCCAGGGGTCTTTCCACTGACTGTTTTTCAGCATCTTCATATGGCTCATTTCCTTACCTTTTTTCAGGCATCTGCTCAAATGTCACCTCCTCAGAGAGCCCTCTCCAACCACCTGTCACTCTCTGACCTCTGTCACTCAAAATTTCCTTACCCTGACTTTTCCTTCCAAGTATCTTTTACCTGACATCATCTGTTCTACTAGAACATCTGCTGCTAGAGGGCAAGTGCTCTTTCCTATTCACTGTAGGATCTCTAGCCTACAGCCACGCTTGGCAGCTTACCAAACTTCCATAATTCATTCAATAGATGAATAAAATGGACAAGTGAATAAAGAAATGAACAGATCATTTGGCAATAGCTCTCAAAATTCCCAAGTTGATACCCTGGACCCAGCAATTCTACTTCAAACAAGGTATCACTGATAATACTGCCATATACATACAATCAGATGTATGACGATATTAACTGCAGCAGATGTGAGAGCTATAGTTCAGAAACAGCCTAAATGTTTACCAGTAGGGAAATGGATAAAAAAGCATGGTACGTCCACACAACCATGTCATTAATATGAGAAAAGGCAGGTCTCTGGGTGCTTGTTTGCACCACTGACTTACCACTAGGCGGGCTGCCCGCTGCCGAGGGGGAAAAAATGTGGGCTTGCTCTGTGGTGAGACAGGCTTGCATTTGAATCCAGGCCCTGCTGCTTCTTGGCTAGGGGACTTCTGTAAGGACCTTCTCTCTCACTCATTTTCTGCATCTGTCAAATGGGGAGGGGAAAAGGTTGTAGTGACATATATAAAACACAGCCTGGTACACAGTGGGCCCAATGTCAATGTCAGGCCCCTTCTTTTTCCTTTTTAAGTCGTTTCCACCTGAGGGTTGCTCGGAGTTGTGAAACTGGCATGGAGGGTGTTCTGGGATTGAGAAATTCAGTTAAGAAAAACTGGTAACGACCTAACCGAGATTAAGAAGATGCTAAAGAGGAATACGGACAAAACATAATACAGATGGCCTGATTGTCATGTGTGTCTCTGGGAAACAACCACAGTCTGGAGAATCCACAAACAGGGCTCTCAACTTAGGTCTGTGTGACTAGTGTTTTCACCAAGCCTGTGGCAGCCCGGAGACAGTTCCCCCTGGCACAGGTACTGAGAAAATGGCAACAGGGAGGAGGCTTGCAGGGGAGAGGGCGGCTCAGAATCAATCACTATCATTACCACTGTAAACCACAAAACATGACAACACATAGTGCTACTATGCACCAGGCACTGTTCTGGGAACTTCCATCCATTTAACTGCCGTTAATATCACAAGGTGCTGCCAACTTCATTTTAGAAACGGGGGCAGAGAGGGCTAAGGAACTTGGCTAAGGTCGGCTGCCATTTATGTGAACCCACATTTATGTGAACTCAAGCTCTTTAACGCCAATGCTTTAAGAGTAGTTCCAGAAGGAAACTGGGAGCCGGTGCTTTAGGAACGGAATATGGGAACCACAGTAGGAGACTTACTTTTATTGTGTACCCCATTAGGTGCTTCAACTCTGTCAGAATGTACCTGTATTCCCTGTCCAAATAGAAATTAGAAAACGTTTTAAGTAAGATTTCAAAAGAAAAGTGGTAAATCCCCCACCCACCCCCCCATTCGCCGACATGTTTATGAATCACCGCCCTCTGAAGCGAGCTTTCCCCCCAAAGGTAACCGCCGGGCCTCGCTAAGGCGCTGCGCATGCGCTCTCCGCGGGCCGCGCGCTCAGCCCGGTATTCCCCTCAGGCGTGCACAGGGCTCCGCCACAGGCGTCTTCAATTTTCGGCCCTTAGTCCTGGGTCCCTCCTCCACTGCGGCCGCCGAGGGACTTAATACGTGGTCCTGTTCCACCCCCTCTCCCCCCATCTCCGTCTCCCATACCTTCAGGCTAGAACCTGCCCCTGGAGACCCTTCAGGATCTGAGCTGCCCATCTGTGCGGCCTCACCTCCCACCCCGGGGGAACTCTGAATCCAAAACAGTCTAGACCTTTCCCTCTGCCTGGAGTGCTCCTGGCCGTGCTTCAGGGTCCAACCGGACCTGGGCCCTTTCCCTAAGTGATTTGATCTGCCTCCCTCCACAGAGCGGGTTGTCTTCCAGCACTCACGCCGGTCTGATTCATTCCTGTGTTCTCAGCACTTCCTCGGCCCAGGACCCAAAATTCCTCCCTGCCGCTCCACCCTACCGAATCCAGCCAACAGCACTGACGAGGCGGGACTCGAATCGGCTATCTCCGTAACCACCCTCTCTCCCGCCGTGTTACACTCCCACAGAGGCCCCGAAAGACGCGCACGCGCACTAAGGCGGAGCCGCAGCGTTCTCCCTCCTCCCCCTCCGTCATCCGCATGCGTGCTGAGGCCAACCACCTCCATCGACGCATGCTCAGCCCGGCGCAAACACTCCGTTCTCGCTCGCCCAGCCCTCGGCGCATGCGTAAGGCCAGCACCCCGCGGGTCCTGCTCTCAGCTCGGAACCGCGCTACCTCCTCGTCTTCCTCTTTCGGCCCTGCGTTCCTTGGGTGCCACCGCCGGGGTGCCTAGACCGGTTCCGGAGTGACCGGTGCCTGCTCTCTCGATCTCCCCCACGCTCCTTGTCCCCCAGACGCCATTTACAGGCCCGTGGCTTGTGGTGGAACCTCCCCCAACCAGCCAAAGCGCGCGTAGCGCTGCGCCCCAAGAGCCAATCAGCAGCCGTCTTAGGTAAGGGACCCGCAAGCCCGCGCGAGGCTTGTGCGCCGACAGGGGGCGGGGCGCGGGGCGCGTTTCGGGGCCCCGCCCCCTTTTCGACCGCTAAACGGTCGCTCGGGCGCCCGGCGGGTGTTCGTAACTGAGTAGGGAGCGAAGAGCAGCCCTTAAAATACCGGGTTGGCCGGCGTTGGGTGGGGACCGATGAGTAATGTGTAAATAGGAACTTCGGTTCTGGGAGGACCTAAGTATTGCAAAGGTCCCAACGATAGCGTGTAAAGGGAAACTTAAGTTTTGGGATCACGCTCGCAGAGGGTCTACAAACAGATCCTATGTGCCCGGGAGGTCCTCTAAATACTGCGTAAAAAGAAACTTAAGTTGTAGGGTTCCCCATAGGCTTGCAGGCAGGTGCCTAATTATGGGGGGTGCCCTCTGAGCAATCTATAGACTCGTAAGTTCCATATCAAACTTGCAAAATTATGTGTTCAGGTGTCAGAGGGTCCTTAGGAAAAGAGTGTGAATCGACTCTTAACGTTCTGGGGGTGGGGGGTGGGCATAGATATGGAGTCAGGAGTTTGCAAATAGACACTTAGGTTCGGGGAGAATCCCCCACAAGGGTCGTGTGAAGAGATGCGCAGGTGGTGAGGAAGCTGCCCAGAGAATGCCTTGTTAGATTCCTAACGTCTGCGAGGTTACCGTCAGAGTCCTGTAAATAAACACAGACTGGCCTCAAGCATTTTGGGAGAATCCTCAAAGGAGCCTGGAAACATTGGGGGTCCCCAAATTGCATGTAGGTGGACTCAGATTCTGGGGAGCTCCCCCTTAGAACTGTCAAGTAGACGCAGATACTGTGGAAGTTCCCAGAATAACATGCAAAGGGACCACTTACTGCGTGGGAAGGGGGTCCCCTTGGTGTGTAAACAGATGCTTGAGCGGAATCCCCATTGAGGAAAGATACTTAAGGGTCCGGGTGGGGGGTGGGGCTGTCTCCAGACTGGTCTCCATTAACCAACACTTAATGGCAGGGGAGGGTGGAGTCCCGATTTCTGAGGGCAATCTCCCTCAGAGATTGTAAACGGTCATTTAAGTGCTGAGTGGATCGTTTTCCATAAGCATGTGTAAACAGGCCTTGCCCTCCTGTCCCAGAAGGCAGTTTGAGCTCAGTTTGTGGCTGAAGAGGTCACTTGGAGCAATGAGGAGCTAGACAAGCCCCTGCCTGGCTAGCAAAATGACTCCCACATCCTGTAAACACTGCAGTTCTGGAGAAAGACTCTTGCACAGGGACCTGTTAGTCACTGTTTGCTTGGGTGGGAGGGGGGGATTCATAGTATGATTTCACAGACACCTAAGAGCTAAGCAAGGGTCAGCAAACCTTCTGTAAAGGGCCAGAGGGGAATTGTTTGAGGTTCTGCAGGCTGTACTGTCTCCGTCTCAACTACTCAGTTCTGCCATTGTATGAAGAAGGCAGCTGTAGACAATTGATAAATTGATGGACGTGGCTGTGTTCCAATAAAACTTTATTCACAAAAACAGAAGGGAGCCCTGATTTGGTCCATAGGCTACGGTTTGCCAACTTGACCTGTGAGCTGTATAGTAAATGGCGTTATAGTCCTGCAAGCAGACTGTTAAGTACTCAGACACTTCCCTAGAATGAAGTGTAAACAGCTGGGGAAACTCCCTAGTGGGACCTATAAAGATAATTAAATGGTAGGGAGTGGATCATATTGGTAGCAGTACATTTTATAACATCTTAGATTCACCACTGGTGAGTGGTGTGTGAGGGATGGCAGACCATCAGAAATGGAAGGTAAACAGACTGATGCCAGATGAGACACCAGATGAAAATAGGCCCTTGAATGCCCTGCATCTGCCAGTAGTCGGTAATCAAAACAGTAGTTGTCGGACTGAGGATCATGTTACTGATTTGTAAGGAAATGCTTTGCTGCAGTTTGGGAAAGAAGATGTCCCATTTTATGTGACTCTCCCCCTATGAGTTATACTTATGTTGGGGCAAAGGGATTAATAGTTGGAAATAGTTTTGGCTACAAGTAAGAGGAGTGTATTTGTTCATCACCACATCCAGAAGTCGACAACGTAAAGTTAATAATAGGGGACCCCCTAATCTTTTTCTATCATGCCTTCTCTCCTTGCTTCCAGTCCAAGGTGCCTGCTTGAGCTCCAGCCTGCACACCACATTCCTTCCAGCCAGGAGGAGGGCAGAAGGCCAGTGCCAGTGCCAAAATGTGCCAATGTCTGTGAAGGAAAGTTCCTGAAAGCTGCCAAAACACACTTCTGGTTCATATCAGTGGCCAGAAAGAACTTAGTCACATGGCCATCTACCTGCAAATTATGCTGGGAAGTGTGTTCTGGACAGCCATGTGCCCTGCTCAGAACTGAGGGTTTTATATATATATATATTTTTTTTTAAGATTTTATTTATTTATTTGACAGAGAGACACAGCGAGAGAGGGAACACAAGCAGGGGGAGTGGGAGAGGGAGAAGCAGGCTTCCCACCGAGGAGGGAGCCCGATGTGGGGCTCGATCCCAGGACCCTGGGATCATGACCTGAGCCGAAGGCAGACGCTTAACGACTGAGCCACCCAGGCGCCCCGGTTTTATATTTTGGAAGAAGTGAAGGAAGAGTAGATCTTGAGAGCCAGCTGGAAGCCACTGCCACAGCACAGAGCTCTCTGGAAACAAAGTGCCTTTTTACAGTCCAGAGTGAGCCAGATCAGAGAGCGTCTCTTCACCCTGAAATCAACCTCTTTCTCTCTGTAGGCAACCATGTCTGAGTCTGGCCATAGTCAGCCTGGGCTCTATGGGATAGAGAGGCGGCGACGGTGGAAGGAGCCTGGCCCTGGCGGCCCCCAGAATCTCTCTGGGCCTGGTGGTCGGGAGAGGGACTACATTGCCCCATGGGAGAGAGAGAGACGGGTGAGTGAGTGGACCCAAGGGCAACATCCACATATCCACTCGTTCCACAAATGTTTTTTAAGCACCTGCCATGTGCCAGGCACTAATCTAGATGCTGGGGCTCTATGAACAAAACTGACTGGCCTCATGGAGTAAGGGCAGAGAGTGACAAAGGGGCTGTCTTAGATGAAGTGGACAGAGAGACCCTCCCTGAAGAGGTGACGAAATACACCATGACAAGATGTGAGTGAAGGGCATTCTGGGACAGAACAGCAAATGTGAAGGCCCTGAGCCCTGTGTGTGGTGAATTCAGGGAGTAGCCGGAAGCCAGTGTGGCTGCAGAGGCTGAAGAACAGAAGGTGATTGAAGATCATGTCGGAGAGGTAACAGGCCAGATCACGTTGGACCTGAGAGGCCTGGGAAAGGAGTTTGGATTTCACCAAATGAAATTGGCATTGGAGAGTTTGAGCTGAGAGGTGCCAGAAGCTCATATTTTAAAGAGTCGTATAATAACAGCAGTAGCTGTTTTTTGTTTTTTTTTTTTAAGATTTTATTTATTTATTTGAGAGAGAGCACGCGTGCAAGCAGGGAGAGGGAGAGAGACAGGCAGACTCTGCACTGAGCATGGAGCCTGATGCAGGGCTTGATCCCATGACCCTGAGATCATGACCTGAAGCGAAATCTAGAGTCGGATGCTTAACCCGCTTAGCCACCCAGGCGCCCCATAACAACAGCAGCTGTTACTATATGTTGAGTGGCATGCAGCATGCTGGGCACCGCGCAAAGTGCTTTTTTTTTTTTTTTAAGATTTTATTTATTTGACAGAAAGAGACACAGCGAGAGAGGAAACACAAGCAGGGGGAGGGGGAGAGGGAGAAGCAGGCTTCCCGCGGAGCAGAGAGCCCGATGTAGGGCTCGATCCCAGGACCCTGGGATCACGACCTGAGCCAGAGGCAGACGCTTAATGACTGAGCCACCCAGGCGCCCCAACTGCTCAAAGTGCTTTAACATCCTTTGGGGTCTTCCTGAACCCTGAGAGCTACCTCATGAAGGAGAAGCTAGAATAGATTTGATTTTCACTAATGAAGAAAATGAGTCTCAGAGGAGAAGGGACTTACCCAAAGTCGAAGAGTCAGTAAGCTTTGGGGCCAGAACTCAAGCCCAGATCCAGCCGAGCCCAAGCACAGCCTGTTCTGTCTGCTACAGTGTCCTGGGCTGGGAATCAGGAGCCTCGGCGTGGGCGCAGGTCCTGCCTTGCTCCCCTCGTGTGCTTAAGTGACTCACTGCCAGAACCTGCCCCCCACTCAGGTTCTTTCTCCACCTCTGAGAGAGGTTTGGGGGGAGGGTGGAAGAAGGTATCAATTGGGACTGGTTTCTGAACCATAAAACTGCAAACATGAAGAATAATTTATTCACAGTGAGCTCAGCTCTTGCTTGTTCCTTCCCTTGGGTTGCAGGACAGGTGAGAACAAAGGGTCTCTCTTCCTTCTACACATATCCTGGGGAACGTTACCATCTTCCTGTACTGTCAGCTTCAGTCCCTGGATAAGCAACTCCAAAGTCTCTTGTCTTTGTCCCTGACTTTGCCATTGACTGGCCAGTGGACTCCTCATCCCCTGTGTCCCCTGCTGACCTCAGCAACTTCCTCCCATTTCTCCTCCTCCCAGTATCCATGACAGCCCATCGGGCCTCATCCTGGACACCCCCCCGCCCATGCCAGTCAGACATGAGTGCTGCACCCTGTGCCTCCTGAATACATCTCCTGTCCACCATCTTGTCACAGGAGTCACACATCCTCCCCTCCTCCCTGGCCTTCTGAAGGCCCACAGCCTCGCTTGTAGTTCTGTCACAACTGTTCTTTCCAGAGCACTTTTGTGCCCTTTTGTTTGTTCTTCACCATCGGCCAGTATTCCCAACATATGGTGAAGAAACAGACCCGGTGAAGGTTCGTGAGTTTCCTCAGGGAACCAGAAAAGAACAAGACGCAAACTCAGATCTCTCCCTTTTCTTATCAAGCAGGTCGGGGGTGAGTCAAAAGAAGCACGAGGAGGGCAAGGTGTGGGGATCAGGCCACTGGCTTGGCAGGCACAGGAGTGGAGCTGAGGAGCGAGGATGGCAGCTATCAGGTAGTGAGCACCTGCCACGTGGACCGCTTACAAGTTCATCTACTTTTCAGCCTTGTGGGAGTCCCGTGAAGAAATGCCTCTCCCTGTTGGCCAAATGAGGAAACAGGCCGAAGTGAGGGTGGTTCCTTATCCAGGTTCACACAGCCAACAAAAGGCAGGGCCAAGTTTGAACCCAGATCTAGCTCCAGAGCCCTAGCTCCTCCTACCTGGGCTTTGTTGTCTGACAGAGGCAGCTGAATGCAGTTCTGGAGCCAGGCTTCCAGCGTTCAAATCCTGGCTCCATGGCTTGTTGGCTGTGTGACCTTGGGCAAGGCAGTTGACCTCTCTGGAACTCAATGCCTTCATTTGTAAAATGGGGATAATCATATCTATCTCCCGGGGTTGTTGGTGGAATTGAAAAGTTAATATATGACGGCATTTAGAATTGTACCTGGCACATGGAAGGCCTTCGGGAGTGTCCGGGAGGGCCAGGGGAGCCGTTCCTGAGTAACTGCCCTCCCTCACCACAGGATGGCAGTGAAGAGACAAGCTCGTCGGTCATGCAGAAAACCCCGATCATCCTCTCAAAACCTCCGGCAGAGCGGGTGAGCAGGGAGGAATCTTCTGACGGGGAGGCTGGGAGCAGTTAGGGCAAGGATCTCTCCCACTGACTGGAAGCTTCTCTCTCCCATAGTCAAAGCAGCCACCACCTCCAACAGCCCCTGCTGCCCCACCAGCTCCAGCCCCTCTGGAGAAGCCTATCGTCCTCATGAAACCACGGGAAGAGGGGAAAGGGCCTGGGGCTGCAACAAACGCGTCCACCCCTGAGGGCACTGCCCCTGCACCCCCTGCAGCCCCCGCACCGCCCAAGGGAGAAAAGGAGGGGCAGAGGCCCACACAGCCTGTGTACCAGATCCAGAACCGAGGCATGGGCACTGCCGCACCAGCAACCATGGACCGTGAGTTGGGGCCGGGCAGGATCTGGCTGGGGGCTGGAACGCCCTCACCCGGACCCTCATCACATCCTGTCTCCTGCTTTCCCCCCGTCTCCAGCGGTCGTGGGCCAGGCCAAACTACTGCCCCCAGAACGCATGAAGCACAGCATCAAGTTGGTAGACGACCAGATGAATTGGTGTGACAGCGCCATTGAGGTACGCATGCTGGAGCTCGCCCAGGTCCCCCGTCTCGCCACGTCCCCCCCGCCTCCCCACCGCCACCCTCTCGGCAGGCAGTACCAGACTGGACAGCTTTCGGGCAGTTGCAACGAGGAGAGAGAAGGAAAGTCCTCACCTCGCCAGGGCTGAATGGCAGTGGCGTCCATAGATCAGCTGTGCTGGTTGTTAAAATACTGAAATAGTTTGCTCTTGGTTGGCAAGGAGGGACTCCCACTACCCCCGGATGCCATCCCACAGCAGGGCAGCCCTGGACTCTGCTCCAGTTCCTTTCCGAATTGGGTGAAACCCAAGCTGTACCAGTGTTAAGCGGTTTGAATCTCACTCCCCAGAGGTTCCCCGTCCATCACAGTGGCCCCTGCTCTAATTCAGACCTCACATTCCTGGACTGCCCTACCTCCAGTCTCCCAAGCTTCATTTCTCCTCTCCTGCTGCTTCCCCCCCCTGGACCCGTCACATCCCATCCCTGCCCAGGTTCTCTCAGATGTGTCCCTTTTCCTTCTCCCAACAGCTTGGCCTTACTAAAACAACATGCCAGGCCCACCTTTTACCTGGCCTGCTGCCTTCCTGTGTCCACTGTCTTACTGATACCAACTGGGAGCTTTAAAACGAAACAAAACAAAAGCCAGTGTCCAGCCTACCCTTCAAGTAGGACGCTCCGCAGTGTTGAGAGTGTATTTGCACCATCTAGTGTGGTAGCCACTCTTCTTTTGTGTGGCTCATGGGCACTTATCCACATATCCCCACATGTGGCTAGTATAACTAAGGAGCTGAATTTTTAGCTTTGTTTAATCTTAATTAAGTTTAAATGGCTACATGTGGACAGCATCTACTTTACTGAACAGGGCTAGGCCTAGGTATTCTGCTTTAATGTGTCTAGGGTTAGGCCCGAGGTGATTCTAAGGAGCCAGTTGAGGACGTCTCTGTTTTTCTTGAGGAGTGTCTCTCACACCCCCTGGTGGTGGAAGGCATCAGAACTGGTGGGCCAGAGGTGAAGGTCTCAGGATTTTCCAGGACCCTTAAATCCCACAGACAGGGGGCGCCTGGGTGGCTCAGTCGGTTAAGCGGCTGCCTTCGGCTCGGGTCATGATCCCAGGGTCCTGGGATCGAGCCCCATGTCCGGCTCCCTGCTCGGTGGAGAGCCTGCTTCTCCCTCTCTCTCTGCCTGCCTCTCTGCTTACTTGTGCTTTCTTTCTCTGTGTCAAATAAATAAATAAAATCTTTAAAAAAAAAAAAATCCCACAGACAGGAGCCAGGATGGGCTGACCTCCCCTTCCTGCACTCTCTTCCCTTTTTCATGCTTTCATGTGTTTTCCCAACCTGCCAGAAGCCGAAAGCCCTCCAGGAGTCCGCTCCAGTGGCCCTCGGTTACAAGTCCTGTCTTCCTCCACCTGTGCTTCCTTCCTGTGCCTTTCTCCTTCTCTTCAGCAAAGTCAGGTTCCCCTTTTTCCCACTGTGTTCCAGCCACACTATTAGCCTGTTGGTCATGCCAGGCTCTTCTCTACTTGGGAGCTCTCACAACAGTTCCTCTGTGTGCCATCACATACCTACACAGGCCCTTTGCCCAACTCAGGGGATTGGAGCGATCGAAGTTTTTCATACCTGAAGAGGCAGGCAGGCCAGCCGCGAAAGTCTCTGCCCCGCCCCCTCCCCCGAGTCTCACTTCCACTCCAGCAACTGACACATATATGAGGGTCACATTCCTTCATCTTCCCACAGTACCTGTTGGATCAGACTGATGTGTTGGTGGTTGGTGTCTTGGGCCTCCAGGGGACAGGCAAGTCCATGGTCATGTCATTGTTGTCGGCCAACACTCCTGAGGAGGACCAGAGGTAAGGGGTGTGGAAGGCCAGGAGGGAGGTGGGCACCCACCTGGGACAGGGAAGGGTGGGCTGGGTATGGCAAGTGGTGTTGCCAAAGGACTTCGGGATAATGTTTCACCTCCCATGGCCTCAGTGCCTTTGTCCGATGAGGTGGTTAGGGGCTGGACGAAATCTTTGTGTAGCTCCAAGGTAACCAATCCTGTTTCTCCCTCCCTCCTTTCCTGCCTTGCCCCCAGGAATGGTACAGAGCCCAGCTTTGGATTTAGGCTGACCTCAGTCTCAGCCCTGCCACTCACCAGTTATTTGACCTTGAGCAGGTTACTTCACTTCCCAATATCTCCCTTCATCGTCTGTAAAGTGGTCTTTTGAAGGATAAGATCAGGAAGGCAAACGTTAACAAGAACGTGACACAGAGCAAATGCTTGCAGGATATTGGTTGATAAGGCCTGGTAAAAAGAACGGGGAAAGGGACTCAGATGTAGGGTGTGGGTTCTAGACCAGCCTCAGTCCTGCATTTTTGAGGAAGGACGGGGATGATTGTAAAGTACGAAGTCACAGGAGAGGATTTGGGGGAAGAGGAAGCTTAAGAACTAGGGGCCAAAACTGAGGGCAGGGGAGGAAAGGGAAACAGGCAGGGACTAGGGAGGAGGGAACATACACAGTCTGATTAAGGAATACTCAAATTGGGGAAGGAGAAAGGGTAGTAGCCACTTGGGATTGTCTAAAAAAATACAGGGGTTTGGTTTTTTTAATAAAACAGGTGACACTATTTTGTACTCCATGAGTGGGCATCGGGGTCCATGAACCTCCTAATGGTAAATGCAGAATTTTACACGTGTCTGCAGTCAGGCTTTTCTTCTAGGGAAAGGGTCTGTAGTTTCCACTAGATCTTAGAGGCGTCTGATGGAGACCCAGAACAGGTTAAGAACCACTATTGTGAGAATATACATCCTCTAGAACTAGAGTTGTGGGGTTGCCCTTCCTCCCAGGTCCGCGCCATCTCCTCTCTCATAACTTGTAACTTACTTACTTGTAACTTAAGCTCACCTTGGCTCCACTTGGGAGCAGCTCCAGCTCTCTCAGAGAGCATTCTTTCCATCTCAGTTGCCCCCAACTAGCGAAATTTCCCCCCAGCTCTGAGTTCAGATTCCTGAGCTAGAGAGAATTCTACTGGCCTAGTCTTTCTGAGCCATGTCAGACTGTGGCGTGGTGGATTTTGATACCAACTCTTGCCATCGGGTCTCTTGATTATGGTAAGAATACATCTGCTTCTCCCTTCTTCATTTCTATCTCCTGGTCCAAGCCTCTGACATCTCACCTGGAGGATGCCAAGAACCTCCTTACTGGTCTCCCTGCTTTTGTTCAACTAGTATTTATTGAGTGCTTATGATATCCAGGCACTGTTCTGGATGCCGGGCATACAACAGCAAAGAAAATTAGCAAAAATCTTTGTCGATAGCAAACAAAATTTGACAGGTTAGAAGATGATAACCACCCGGGAAGGGATTATAGGGAAGCAGTATGGGCGCTAGATTACAGTTCTAAATCCAGTGGTCAGGGAAGGCCTCACTAAGGGGGACATTGAGAAGAAGCAGACATGGAGGAGGGAGAGCCTTCTAATCAGGGAATGGTAAAAGCTGGCCTCTGAGGCAAGAGCTTGCTTGGTGTGTATGCAGCACAGTGTGGAGGCCATGGAGCTGGAGCAGAGTGAGCAAGGCAGGAAGTCATAGGCTATCAGGTCAGAGAGGTTAAGGGAGGGGAGCCTGGGTGGCTCTGTTGTTAAGCATCTGCCTTCGACTCAGGTTGTGATCTCAGGGTCCTGGGATTGAGCCCTGTGTCTGGCTTCCAGCTCAGCAGGGAGTCTGCTTTTCCCTCTGTTCCTCCCCCCGCTTGTGCACTCGCTCTCTCTCTCAAATAAATAAAAAAACCTTAGGAAAAAAAGGATAAGGGAGGCCTGGGGTGACGGGCCTGTAAGCTGTCATCCACTCTTTCTGCCCTCCAGCCCTCACCGCATAGCACAAGGGGGAGCTTTTCAAAACCCACATCCAGTCCTGTCATTTCTCTACTTAAATGTCTTCAGGGCTTCTTCAGGCTCATTAGCCAAAGCCCCAGCTCCTTACCATGTCCCACAAAGGCCTGCGTACCCTCTTCTTGCTCCCAGGCCCCCTTGTTCTCTGCTCTCGCCACACTGGTCTTTGACTCCTCATATACACCACCTGTCTTCTGCCTGGGACAGTCTTTGCTTCCATCCTCCATCCCCGCTGCACCTCCCCTTTAACTTAAGTTGCTTAATTAACTCTCTTCTCTCTCTCGGTGTGGTCATTTTGCCTCTTTTATGGCATCCCTTCCCAGCTCTACCAACTGAGTTATCCCCACTCAGAGTGCTACACACCTCTCCTTCCTGCCACTTGAAGTTACTGATTTCTCTTGCTTTGTAAGGTAGAGCAGAAGCTCCATGGAAGCAGAGCCTGTCCTTATTCACTGCTGCATCCTGGTATCTGGTACATAGGAGGCCTTCAGTACAGTGTTTGTTAAGTGGGAGGACCTTGCTCTGTGTCAGACAGCATACTAAGCATCTCAGGGAGGTAGGGATTACCTTTTGAGAGATAGGTACCATTACCCTGATTTTACAGATTGAAAGAGGAAATCTCTCTTTTTTTTTTTTAAGATTTTATTTATTTATTTGACAGAGAGAGACACAACGAGAGAGGGAACACAAGCAGGGGGAGTGGGAGAGGGAGAGGCAGGTTCCTGTGCTGAGCAGGGAGCCCGATGCGGGGCTCGATCCCAGGACCCTGGGATCATGACCTGAGCCGAAGGCAGATGCTTAATGACTGAGCCACCCAGGTGCCCCCAACACACTGGCTTTCTTGATCTTGGCCCTACTCCTTCTGAACGTAGGGGTGTTTGGGGAGGGATTTTTTTTTTTTTTTAAGATTTTATTTATTTATTTATTTTTATTTATTTATTTATTTATTTATTTGACAGCGTGAGAGAGGGAACACAAGCAGGGGGAGTGGGAGAGGGAGAGGCAGGCTTCCCGTAGAGCGGGGAGCCCAATGCGGGGCTCGATCCCAGGACCCTGGGACCATGACCTGAGGCAGACGCTCAACGACTGAGCCACCCAGGCGCCCCAGAGGAAATGTCTTTGTCCAAGCCACAGAATGTGACCAAGTTAGTTCAGTTGGTTTAGGGCAAGGCTCAGCTCTGCCTTCTTTGCTCTCCTCTCCCCATCCAGTGCAGGTAGAATCGAGGGAAACTCTCCTCACAGGGGAAGAACTGGGAACCAAGTTCTACAACCAAACAGCCTCTCGCTCTGGGGTCGGGAGTACTCAGTGCTCTATCTTGAGTGCCTGACCTGTGGCAAGTGCACTTGGTAATTAAGAGCTAACAGTTACGCCTCACTATATATCATATCAGGCACGTTCCTCAGGACCTTACATGTATTAGCCTCATAGTAACCCTAAGGGTTTTGAGACCATTGTTATCCCCATTTATAGATGAGGAAACAGAGGAGAAAGACATTAAGGACTTCCCCAAAGCCACATAGCCAGGAAGAGGCAGAGCTGGGATTTGAATCCCAGCAGTCTAGCAAAGTCCCTACTCTTAAATACCTCAGGCTACTGACTTCATTAAATGAGTTGACAGATCTACTTAGGAGTAAGGGTAAAGTCATGCGAATAAAATATAGGCCCCCAGACAGCAGGGGCCACAGATGGAAGGCTTTGTGGGCAGGCAGGGAACCGTGCCTCACATGCTCCTTTCACAGGGTCATACTCCGAAGGTGTCAAAGGCTGAGAACCAGACCTCTAATGCACCCCACCTGCTCCTCTCCACAGGGCATATGTTTTCCGGGCCCAGAGTGCTGAAATGAAGGAACGAGGGGGCAACCAGACCAGTGGCATTGACTTCTTTATTACCCAAGAGCGGATTGTTTTCCTGGACACACAGGTGCCAACTCCACATACCCCACCCTACTGCATGCCGCATTCAGCTCCATCTCTGAATATCCTTAAGCTAGAATCCTGCTTGGATCCCACGTGTTCTCAGCCAAGTTGTGTCTCTTCTTGGCCTTTAGTCTCTTAGCATATTTTGCCTCCCTCCCCTCCCGTCCATCCTATACACAGTAGCCTAAAGAATCTTCTAGCAGAGTGGTTAAATGTGTGGGCCCTGGAGTCGGTCTGTGTATGTCCAGGTTCTGCCTTCAATTCTTACCAGTTGGGTGACTTGAAGCAGGTGTTTACCTCCCCTGCCCCCCCTCCCCCGACCTCAGTTTCTTTGTCTATAAGTGGGGACGGTAATTTGTTCTCAGCCTCACAGGATCATTGCAAGGATTCAGTAGAACAGCCCAGGCAGAGTACTTGGCATAGGACCTGCATGTAGTTAGTGTTCAGGCCCATCACTACCATTAGAACTGTCATGTGTTTGCAAGTTTTCCTCATCTTCTCCCTTGCCCTCAGGCAGAGTCCCTGTTCCTTAGCATGGTGCTCAAGGCCTGTGGGGCTTGCCTCCTTCATACTCCAGCTCCCCTCTCTGGTGTAGTGTCGAGCTCCACCACACACACCACAAGGCCTTGCCATGATCTCTCTCCCTTCTGGGCTGTCCTCATCCTGTTCCCTTTATCTGAAACCGCCTATTCCTCAGTTTTCTTAAGTGGGAAGAATATGATTGCCTACCTTGTAGGGTTTTGTGAGGCTTCAGTGAGTGAATACAAGTGAAGTCCTAGTGACAGTGCTAGACATGAAGTACGTACTTCCTACTCTTAGCTGGCAGTATCATGATCATGAGAACACCCTCTCTCCCCTTGCCTTTTTGCCTGGCTGAGGCCTTCTCCTCCCAGAAGCCTTCCCCTCCTCCGAGCACCCGCCAGTGCTGTGTGCACCCTCCGTCGCAGCCCTGCTTTCTCAGCCTGCTTTGTGCGTATTGCCCCCACTCTGCACCTGCCTGGGGCTCTTCAGGGAGCAGCTCTGCTGGTCAGGGCCTGGCCCATAGTTGGTGCTCACCGAATGTTGATGGAACAAAGTTCTAGTCACCACAGGCATTGATGACACAGAGAGTGGAAAATCCACAAATGTGGCATGAGGTCTGTGAGGCAGGCCCTCTGCAGGGGCCACCGGGACCTAGAGACCAACCGAACTGCTGTGTGCTGGGTCCAAGACCCACATGGAGCAGAACGGGAGTCCAGACAGAATAGAGCGTGCAGCGTTGGGAGTTTTAGAAAGCGAGCAGTTGGGAAAGCCTCTTATCTTACTTAAAGAATTCCACTCGTGGCAGTAAGAAGTCAAGAAGACTGCCCAGCTGATTTAACTCTTAATGGTTTTTGAATGGAATGTTCCTTTGAGAAAAGGTGATGAACTCACCAGTGATTCTTTTACACCCACTGATGCAGTTTTTAAATCCTCCCAATTTTCACACTAATCCTTGTTTTTTTGACCAAAGTAATTATCTTAGTGAAGTTTTAAAAGCATTTGAAACAAGGGAAGAAAAGGCTCTTGAAGGGACATGACTCATTCAAGTCAATATTACATTTATTAGCACTAGGAGAGTTCTCTTGAGCATGAGGCACTTGAGAGCAGTGATGATTTGCAAAAGAGCTGGGGGGAGTGTATTTGCTTTGAAACATTCTTCTTTCACCTCCTCTTGCTGACTAGCACTTACTCATTAGAAACTGCCCATGTCTCTCACCTCCCTTTGTCCTGAGAGAGGCGAGGTATTTGCCTTCGACATGTGGAACTTGGCTGGCTGCAACCCTTAGGGTCCCGACCCCCAGCCCCTTTCCTGACACCTTCTCTTCCTTGCTGCAGCCCATCCTGAGCCCCTCCATCTTGGACCACCTTATCAACAATGACCGCAAGCTGCCTCCAGAGTACAACCTGCCCCACACCTATGTTGAGATGCAGGTGAGGGGGCCAAGCCAGTCCTAGGGGAGAGGTCTCACCTTTCCCCTCAAGATTTGCGATGGGGAGTTGGATATGGGTTTTACCTAGTTTCTGCTTCATAAAGAGCCCTGGGTGCCCCAAGAGCTGTAGGAAAGAATAGCATTGAGAGTCCTGTCTGGCTCTACTCCTGACTGTGCTCCTCCTTCCTTTCCTGCCCCCTCCCCCTTCAGGCCTCGTTACCTGCCTGTGTAAGATGGGGGTGATCATTCCTACCTTGCCTAACTTAGGGATGGCCATAAAGGAAGTGCCAGCATAGTCTGAGGCCCTTGCCCTGCTGCCCCCTCGGCTAAGTCCTGGGAACAGGGGCCCCAGTCTGGGCAGAGAGGACCTTCAACTCTGTCGTCCCTTCCTGCCCACTCTCAGTCACTCCAGATTGCTGCTTTCCTCTTCACGGTCTGCCATGTGGTGATCGTTGTCCAGGACTGGTTCACAGACCTCAGTTTATACAGGTGAGGAGCAGGTGGGGAGGGGGAGCCAGGCAAGACATGGGGACCAGAGACTCAGCCACTTGGCCAGGTCTCACATGTTCCACATAGCAGCCACGGGACCCCTTTAAAATATGAGTTGGAGTGGGTCACAGCCACCCAACATACATACACATACTCACAACTCTCCACTGACTTTTGACATCACTCAGAATAAAATCCATAGTCCTTCCCAAGCATGGCCTACAAGGTCCTACAGGTACAGTCCCGGTCATCTCACTGACCTTCTCTCTCACCACTTTCCCTCACTCCTTCCGTTAAAGCCCTAATGACCTCATGGCTATTCTTCATGCAGCCTAGAACCTCTGCACTCCCTCCCTCGGCTGGAAATATTCTTCCTGCGAACCTCAGACTCTCTCGTGTCCTTTGGACCACCTCAGGCCTTCCCGATACAACCCCCCTACACTCCCCACTTCCTAGTCTACTGTGTTTTCCTTCATTTGCATTTATCACTCCCTGATAGGACAGTGCAGATCTCTTTACCGGTCCGTCTCCCCCCCCATTAGAATGTAAGCCCCAGGAGCCCCAGTGCCTCACACAGTGCCTGGCACAAGGTAGATAATACATGTTTGTTGAGTGAAGAGCATCATCAGGATCTGGCTTGTCCATCTTGTCCATCTCCTCCAGGCATGGGTACCATTCCGTTGGTACCCTGGCAGACAGGAAAAGGGAAGGAGTTGGGATCTGGCAGGAGTCCTGCCTGAAGCAGCTGGAGGTTCTAGAAATGCCCCCCCCAGACAGAACTGGCTTAGAACCTGAGGCACAAGGGTTCCTCTTGGCCTCAGGCCCTAGGGGATAGCGGTGTGGAGGCCAGCTGCCTTGGGCACAGGGCCCAGACAGAAGGAAGGAACAGGAGCTCATGGGGAGGGGAGAGCTGAGCCAAGGGAAGCAGATGTCTCCAAAGTGAGGCAGCCCTGGGTTTGAGCCCCAGCTCTTACTAGATGAGTGGTTTTTTTTCCTTAGCTCCTCATAGGCAGATTGTTTTATGCAGATTAAATGAGTTAAGGAATTCAAAGCATTCAGCATAGCGTAGTACCTGGTACATAGTAGGCAATTGATGAATGGAAGCTTAACATTTATATTAGTAACCCCGGGGGTGGGAGTGAACTGTGGGTCTGGCCAACAGTAAAAATGGCTTTCTGGGAGAGCCAGCTGTTGGGACTAGATCGAAGTGTCTTATTTCTGAAACACTCCCCCCCCCCCCCCCACCATTGTGTATTTGAATTCATTCACATGACAAATATATTGAACGTTTATGGATGCCGTTCACTGTTCTGGGCACTGAGGACACAGGTTTGAATAAAACAGACTGCCCTGTGGAGTTTACATTCTGATTGGGGCATAGACTCAGGATGGCACATGGCAGAGCCTAGCAGTGGGCTTCTTAGCAGGTGAACCCCTTGAAACTGGATGACATATGTAAGTGTGTCTGTGTGAGAATATCCATAGCTTTTTATTGGGTCCCATTATCCCCTACCTCAGATAGCATTTATTTTATTTACATATTTGGAAAATTTTATTTTAAAATAGCATAAATTGAAATTTAGGTCCACACAGAAACCTGCACATGGATGTTTATGAAGCAGCTTTATTCATGGGGCTCCTGGGTGGCTCAGTCGGTTAAGCGTCTGACTCTTGATTTTGGCTCGGGTCATGGTCTCAGGGTCCTGAGATCGAGCCCTGCATCGGGCTCCGTGCTGTGCGTGGAGTCTGCTTACAATTCTCTTTCTCCCCCTCTCCCCACTTCTGCATGCTCACGTGCATGTTCTCTCTCTCAAATAAATAAATAAATAAAGCAGCTTTATGCATAATTGCCCAAAGTAGGAAGCAATCAAGATATCTTTCAGTAGGTAAATTAATAAACTGTGGTACATCCAGACAATGGAATATTATATCAAACCATGAAAAGACATGGAGAAAGTACATATTCTTAAGTGCATATTACTAAATGAAGGAAGCCAATTCGAAAGGGCTACTGTAGGATTCCAACTATATGACATTCTGGAAAAGGCAAAACTATGGAGACAAGTGAAAAGCTCGGGTTGGGAGGGGAAGGAGGGGTGAATATGTGGAGCACAGAGGATTTTTAGGGCAGTGAAACTGTTCATTATAAGACTGTGTGGTAGATACGTGACATTTTGTCAAAACTCGGAATACACAACACCAAGAGGAAACCCTAATGTAAATCATGGACTTTGGGTGATGATAATGTCTCATAGGTCCATAAGAATGGTGATAGTGGGGGAGGCTCTGCGTGTGTGGGGGCTGGGTGTCTATGGACAGACATCCCTATACTTACTACTCAGTTTTGCGGTGATCTCAGACGCTGTAAAAAATGGAAGTATTTTTCGTTGGGTTGGTTTTTTTTTTTTAAGATTTTTTGTTTATTTTTTAACAGAGAGAGAGACAGCGAGAGAGGGAACACAAGCAGGGGGAGCGGGGGAGGGAGAAGCAGGCTTCCCGCTGAGCAGGGAGCCCGATGCGGGGCTCGATCCCAGACTCCAGGATCACGGCCTGAGCCGAAGGCAGACGCTTAACGGCTGAGCCACCCAGGCGCCCCCCCCCCTTTTTTTTTAAGATTTTATTTTATTCATTTGACAGAGACATAGTGAGAGCGGGAACACAAGCAGGGGGAGTAGGAGAGGGAGAAGCAGGCTTCCCGCTGAGCAGGGAGCCCGATGTGGGGCTCGATCCCAGGACCCTGGGATCATGACCTGAGCCGAAGGCAGACGCCTAACGACTGAGCCACCCAGGCGCCCTTGTTGGTTTTTTTTTTTTGTTAGAAGTATTTTTTTTAATAGCATAAGCTCATTAAAAAGTGCACACATCTGGCAGTGGTCCATGGATTGGTGTCTGAGAGAGTTGTCTCTGAATTCCCTAAAATTGTGTGAGAAATGGGGTGTGGATGCAGCGTTTATCTGAGTGGGGTTGTAGTTTTTATCAGACCCACAAAGAGAGCTCTGTCCCTAGGCTGTGGGATGGGGGTGCCAGTGCCAGAGCTCCAGCCTCTCACCCCAAACCTCAGGTTCCTCCAGACAGCAGAGATGGTGAAGCCCTCCACCCCATCCCCCAGCCATGAGTCCAGCAGCTCGTCAGGCTCCGATGAAGGCACTGAGTACTACCCCCACCTGGGTGAGAGACTTTCTGGGGGCTGGAGGGGTGGGCAGAGGAGGAATGGGGGGCAGAAACAGGGAGCACTGGGGAAGTGGGGAGCTGGGAGAAAGAAAGAGCAGAATAGCTGCTCCTTCCTCTGAGGGTCCCACCCGGCCACCAAGGGTACAAACCCCAAGTCTGGGTCCGGCTCCTGATCCGAATGAGAGCCTTTTGCGGACAGGACCCACGTATGCCCATTTCTGTGACCCTGGCGTCCCCGGCACAGACTCAGGGAGTGAGTGTTGCAGTAACCCGAGTGGCCCCAGGCACCCTGCTCCCCCTCCCTCAGCCGCACGCAGGCCGAGCCTATGTCCGCTCCGTCCTTGTCCTTGCCCCGCTGTGCTCTGCCCACACACTGCTCTTCTACGAAGGTCTAGTTCATTTAGGTCACCCTAGGCCAAGATTTCCCTACTTCCTCTGTCTCACCAAGCCCCTGGTGCCTTCCCGGCTTACTTCTGAGCTTGTGCCTGTCTTCCTCTTCTGTCGTTTCCATCAGACCAGGGGCTCCTTGGGGGCGGAAACCACATCTGACTCACGTCTGGGTCCCCAGCATCACCCAGCACAGGGCCTGGTGCTAAAGCAAAGTAACTGTCATGTAAACATTCACGAGTGCTCTGAGCCCAGGGGTAATGGCAGATCTTTGGCATGAGAGGGGAAGTCCACACAGCCAAGCCCCAGCAGCCTCACAGGACTGCATCTCTCTTCCCACCCCTCAGTCTTCCTGCAGAACAAAGCTCGCCGAGAAGACTTCTGTCCTCGAAAGCTGCGACAGATGCACCTGATGATTGACCAGCTCATGGCTCACTCCCACTTGCGTTACAAGGGTGAGGGTCCCTGAACCACCCCCAAGCTGGCCAACGGCCTCTTGATTCCTGATTTGATCCCGTGGCCCAGACGTCCAGACTGGCCTCCTGACCCTAACTTGACGCTCATCCATGTACCTCCCCTGCCCTTCAGCATAGTACCTGCAGGCTGATGGGTTCTCTCCTCCAGGTACTCTGTCCATGTTACAGTGCAATGTCTTCCCTGGGCTCCCAGCTGACTTCCTGGACTCTGAGGTCAACTTGTTCCTGGTGCCCTTCATGGACAGCGAAGCAGAGAGCGAAAACCCACCAAGAGCAGGTATGGTTCCCCCTGGAGGGAGACACAGGATGCCCTGGTGTGGGGTGATAGGGACCCACACTGGTCTGAGGGGAGACCCTGGCTTGTCCCGAAGGTGCTTGGACCCTTTCTTAGGAGTGTGTGTCCGAGTCGTGGAAGTACAGGAAGAGCTGGGCTGGGTCTGAACGGGGAGGTACTCCTGGCATTCCAGCCCAGGATGCTGGGTGACCGGGAGAAAGGAGAGGCCCTCTCTTGGCAGGCTGGCCCTCTTATCCTCCTCACCTCAACGTTCCAGGACCCGGTTCCAGCCCGCTCTTCTCCCTGCTCCCTGGGTACCGGGGCCACCCCAGTTTCCAGTCCTTGGTGAGCAAGCTCCGGAGCCAAGTGATGTCCATGGCCCGGCCCCAGCTGTCGCACACAATCCTCACTGAGAAGAACTGGTAAGAGCTCTTGGCAGAGGGGTCGGCGTGAGGGCCCCACCCTGGTGCAGGCAAGAGGAAGGTCTCAGTGATCTCTCCCCATCTCAGCTTCCTTTTCTGAAACAGCGATGATTGCTTCCATGCCGGGCAGCATGCTGCTTCATGTGATCTTGAGTCCTCCCGAGGAGCCAGCAGGGTTGAAGTCTTGTCACCAGTTTTACTAGTGGGGAAATCTAGGCTCAGAGAAAGGAAATGTCACATAGCACCGTCACACATCTGTGGCCAGGTGTCATTTGATAGTGAGGAGTAGGAACAGGGAGCCCAGGCAGCCTGAGGAGTGTTTATTCTGAGGCCCTGAGGACAGAAAGTGTGGCCTCACAGGAGGGGACACTGGGATGTCCCCACAGCAGCTGCATTCTCCAGCTCTCACCGGATGGCACAGTCGCACTGTCCCCCTCCACCTTCCCTCCTCCTCTGCCGACTAGCTTTCTCTCCCCTGCTCTCACAGAGCCCTGAGCCCCCCAGCCCCGACTTCACACGACTCTGTGTCCGGAGCCCACGGCAGGTCTGCCAGATCCAGGTCGGCACCATCTCCTTTCCGGGAGACACACATTTGAGAGGGAGATGGCTTGGCTCGGGGCAGCTCTAGCGTGGCTCCCCGGGGTCTGCGGTCGGCTGTGGCCAGAAGGGGCCGGGAGCTCTGTTCCTCTCACTGCCTGTGGCAGAGCTCGGGGGGGTGAGGGTCACGCAGCTGTTAGACTCATCATTAGAAGACTGGAGGGAGATAGAGGTAGAAAGCCAACCCACAAAGGCCAACACCGAGTGGAGTGGGGAGAAGTTTGGACTCGGAGTTGGGGCCTGAGGCCTAGGGTCCAGACCGGGCACCTTCAGCTCGGCTCACCCTGGGTGAGGTCTGAGAACCCGGGCCAGTCCCGTCAGCATTACCGTCTTCCCTGCATCCCGACCGAGGAGGCTCTTGTCTCGGGGCGTACGGGGCGTACGCAGGACCTGTTCTCCCACCTGACCGGGGTCAGTGCAAGGCTGGCCGGCCGCAGCCAGGGCAGCTGACTGCTGACCTCCTCCCACAGGTTCCACTACGCTGCCCGGATCTGGGACGGCGTGAAGAAGTCCTCTGCCCTGGCAGAGTACAGCCGCCTGCTGGCCTGAGGCCGAGGGAAGGCACGTCATGCAGAGAACCCACTTCTGGGTCCCCGTGGATGGTGAGGGAGCACACGTGTCCTACCCCTCTGGTGGGCTGGAGAGTGGCAGCAGGCCTGATGGATGAGGGACCGCGACATTCTCGCCCAGAGACATGAGGTGTCCAGGGCCAGGCCCCCCCGCCCTCAGGGGAGTATTGTTCAGGGGGCAACTTTGAGATCCCACCTCCGACCTGGGACAGGGCGGCCCATCCTCAGTTCCCCGCAGGGACAGGCAGTAGGAGTGGTCTGAATGGTCCCCAAGAATCCCAGGTTCCATCTTGACCTCCCTCTGCAGGGACAGGAGCAACAGGTTCCTCCTCCCTGACTGTAAGCCCTTTCCTATAAGGTGCAGCAGGGTCTGGGGAGCTCTTCGTTGGGGCAGATCTGGTGGTTCGAATAAAAACAGTCACACAAGCCTGTTCTGGTGCTTCTCTTCTTCCCCTCTCCCCAGCATGCTGTCCTGGGGACCAGGGCAAATTGGGGTCCCAGCCTTTGGGGGCAGAGTACCTGCAGCCACCATTGGAGCCTGAGTGAACTTCCCATGGGAGCACATCCACTGTAGGTCATAGAGTTGGCGGGAGCAGATGGACACCAGTCTCTGCTAAGGAGGAAGCCCCTAGAAAGGGGTATTCTGTTTCCTGGGGTGACATCAAGCCTCCCATCTCCGTGGTACTGATAGGAAAATACAGTGCCCTCTTTTGGCTAAATGCAGTTCCTACCCTCATGTCCTCTGCTTTCAGTTGGGGAAAGTGCCTGCCTTCAGTGAAATGCCTAGTTAAATGCAATGCCTAATTCAATACATGCTTAAAAAATAGAACATATCCAGGGCGCCTGGGTGGCTCAGTTGGTTAAGCGACTGCCTTCAGCTCAGGTCATGATCCTGGAGTCCCGGGATCGAGTCCCGCATCGGGCTCCCTGCTCGGCGGGGAGTCGGCTTCGTCCTCTGACCCTCCCCCCTCTCATGTGCTCTCTCTCATTCTCTCTCTCTCAAATAAATAAATAAAATCTTTAAAAAAAATAAAAAAGAAAAAATAGAACATATCCAGGTACAGGATAGTACTTACCTTGTGCTGAAACAGCTTCTACCCTTATGCAAATACTCCTACCTTACTTACACACAGTGCCTACTGTTGGTTAAATATGGTGGCTTCCTTTCCCCACAGACCTCATCTACCCTTGTTTAAAAGTAGTCTCTACCTTTAAATCCAGAACTGACTCTCAGTCAGATACACCGTACACTTCAATATAGGACCTACCCTCATCTGCTCAGTTTAAATAGGCTACGTCTTAGCTTGGTGTTTCCCAAAGTATGTCTCCAAATTGGTCTGGCCACCTCACCCAACCCCAACTAGTCCTGACCTTCAAATCCTGCTGTTCCACCCTTCACATTGGTTCCAGTCACCAGCCGAGTCTGCCCGCTACCCCATAGCTACCCTTTGGTCTCCCTGCCTTCCTCCTGCCCTTGGGCATACCCATACAGTCCTGGTGTCCTTGTCATGGGAATCCCGGGGGGTGTTGAAGAAAACACTCAAGCCAGGAGTGTTTTCTTCAACAGTGGAAAACACTCCTAGCTTGAGTGTTTTCTCTCTCTTGAGCAGATCTCTCAAGAGCGAGGCGCTAAGGTTTGGGAGGCCCGAGACCCAGGGCAGGCTCTGGCCCTGCCGCTTGCTGACCGAGAAAACGTTAGGCAAGAACCTCCCTTGATGATCCTCAAGGCCCTTCCGAGCTGTGACGTTCACTGTCCTCTTAGGGAAATGCTTCTGAACCCTTTGCCCCACTGCCCTGACCTACACCAACACCTTCCAAAGTGCCTTCTCTAGCTAGACGACGGAGTTCCTCCCTCCCTTGTCCCATGTCCTGCCACCTCCCTCTCCATCCCAGGGGGCACTGCTGGTTGCCGTGGGGGTTCAGAGCAGGGAAGGTGGGGGCAGTGGCCAGAGAGGGCATAAGACCCAGGGCTCAAAAGCACAAACACAGCACACGGGCTGAGTCCAGGAGAGTTGGAGCTTGAGTTTCTTTCCATCCCCCGACACCACCCAGCCTGGGGACAGATAGAACCTGTATCTTCCCAGTCCTTCGCTGCCACCTCCAGCTGGTCTAGGCTCAGGGCTGGGATCATTGATCGGATCTCTCTGAGAGCTCATGGTCGGGAGTTGTCGAGGAAGGCCTGAAGCAGCGCTCTCTGGGCGTCCTTGACTGCCTCGTCCAGAGACGGGCGGAGCATCTGGTAGATGGTGGCGAAGGAGAGGCCACAGGTGGCCAGGGTGCCGAGGACGGGCACGTTGAGGAGCTCCTGGGTGAAAGCAGAGGCATCCCGGGGGGCCCGGCCCAGCAGTTCCACCACCAGCGCCTCGGTGACGGTCTTCGGGCCCCGTGCCGCCTCCAGGATCTTGTGCAGGGGTTGGCCCGTCTGGCCCACCAGCGTGACAAGGGAGTCCCTGTCCAGGCCGAAGCTGCGGCGGTCGCCTTCCAGGGAGTCGATGAGCATGTGTAGGTCACACGCCACATCCTGGACGCCCGGCACGGGGCTCGGGTTGACGCCACAGGCCACTGCGGCCACCAGCCAGATGAGTTGCCATAGCGAGGCTGCCTTCCTCTCTAGGACGGGCTCGGAGACGGCGGGCATGGCCAGCAGAAGCACGTGCCGCTCGTGGCTCTCGAGGTCCTTCACCATCACCTCCTCCAGCCGGTGGAAGTCGTACTTGCCCAACTCAAACGTGGAGAGCAGGAAGACCTGGGGGTCCTTCAGGCCCCCGCTGCGGGAGACAAGAGCACCGAGCAGTTTTGGCGCCGGGGCAGGCCACGGTGTCCTGACAGCTGCCGAGGCTCGAGCACTTGCCAGGAGCGCACGGCACGAGGCTGGAGAGTGTTGGCCCCGGAGCCAGGCTGCCTGAGTTCCGATCCCAGCCTTGCTCCCTACCACCCGCGTGGCCTTGGGCAGGTTACCAGATCAAAGGAGGGGATGGATAATTGCACCTCCCTCCTAGGGATGCTGTGGTGGTGAAGTGAGTGCATGAAAATGGTGCCTGTGTTAATCCCTTAATAAATGTTAGCTGCCCTCGGCCACAGGTGCCAGCATCCCGTGGGCACGTGGCATTTGCACTGCTCTAACTTGGCAAATACACGAGCCAGCACACGGCCTGTTTCCTTAATGCAGGTGATTGGCCTCTGTCACCTGTGACTGAGAAGCGCCAACTCTCAGGAAATGAATGGCAGCTGTGAGCATCACTTCGCTGCGGGGCCGAGCTGGGTCATGCAGTGTGACATTGGACGACCCCTTTCCCCACTGCGGGCCTCCGCTGGAGGAAGGGGAAGGGGCCGGCGGTCCCTCCAGAATCCACCCGGCCCAGCCGCCCAGAGCCTGCCCCTCACCCTCCAGCCGCCGCCAACAGTCCTCCCGGATCTGGCTGAGCACTCTCAGCACTCGGCTGAGCTGGGGTGCCGGCTGCGGGAGGCAGCGATGTCCACGTCCACCTTGGAGCGGATGAGGTAGAAGCGCTTGCCCAGCTGCAGGATCTCACGGGCCAGCTGGGCGTGGTGGGCGGTGAAGCTCATCACATCATCCGAGGTGATGATGATGAAGAAGTCGTAACGGGCCGGCAGCACCCGCTGGAGGTATTTTTCAGCCTGGAAGGTGGGCGTGCTGATGCCCGGCAGGTCCCAGGTGATGACGTTGGGGTACTTAGGGTGTGCGTATGGCGTGGGCCCCACCGTCATTTCCACCACGCCCGTGTAGGCCGATTTGGGGTCCTCGTCTCCCAGCCCCCTGATGGTATTGACAAAGGTCGACTTGCCTGAGCCCGTGCCCCCAGTAATGCCAATGTCCAGCCTGGCATTCTCCAGCGAATGAAGTGTGGTCTGCAGCTTGGCGGCTACTGCCGACAGGTCGCCCTCCTCAAAGGCTCCCTTCAGAGCACTGGCGTCCCTCCATAGCTCCGGGATCTTGGACAGGCTGAGGCTCGACTGGAAGACTCTGCTCGCCATGGGCTACCCTACATCCAGGCCTCCGTCTTCAGGATCGGTGACCTTCAACAGGACAGGTAAGGGAGCACTTGCCCTCTCTTCTCTACATCCCTCAGCATGCCCCAAGTACTTGAGGCGTCACCAGCCATCGTACTGAGAGTGCAACCATATGCCAGGCCCGGTGCTAAATGCTTGAGGTCGCTTCGCTTTTATTCATCACTGCCAGGTTCTCCTCCTGGAGTATCTCAGAAAATCCTCCTAACAGCCGGAAAAGGAGATTCCCTTACTAGCCACATTTGGCAGTGAGAGGAGAAATCAGTTGCCCAAGGCCCCCAGCTAGTGCATGGAGTGTTGGGAATGGGAATTGGGTCTTATGATCATAGAATTCAATTTTTTTTTTTTTAAGATTTTAGTTTTAAGTAATCTCTACACCCAACATGGGGCTCAAACTCCCAACCCTGAGATCAAGAGTCGCACGCTCCACTGCCCTAGCCAGCCAGAGGCCCCTAGAATTCAAATTCTTAAATAACATTGTATGGCATTTACTGTGCACCAGGCGCTCTGATCAGCAATATAGGGCAGTAATGAAGAGCTGGACCCGTCATCATCGCCGATAGCAGTTAATGTTTGTTTGTTCACTGTGTACTCGGAGCCAGCCACTGTTCTAGCCACAAGCATCATTTCATTAAGTCCCCACTGTGCGGAGTAGGAAACCGAGGCACGGGGAGGTAAAAGTCGCTCACTAAATGTCTTCCAGCCTGCACCGGAGCCAGGACATGGACCAGCGCCCTCCCATCCTTTTGCCATACAACCTCCCCACCCCATCCTTGCACAGCTGAGCACCCACTATGGGCCAGGCAGGACCTCTTTGGGCACTGCAGCTCCAGCACCAGGAAAAGAGACTCGGCGGGACAGGCCTGGTGTACTTGTGAAGATGCTGCGCCCAGTGCTGCTGGCTTCTGAGTACCCACATCTGCTCGGGGAACCACAAGCCCCGCCCGGCCTCTGAGCCTCAGAGTCCTCACTGGTGTGATGGCCTGGGGCACCAGCGCTGACACTGGGAATGCATGACTGCAACCAGTCCCGGCCGTGCAGGGACTTGGGTGCCGGTGGGTGGGTCATGTCCCCTCTGCAGCCTTTATTTCCCCTATCTGTTTGGTTCCTCACCTGTGAAGTGGAGCGATGACTCCCCCTGTTTTAGGAAGACTCAGGGTCTTACTATTGACAAGCTTCAGAGACCAGCTTGGGAAGGGCTTGGAGTATCAGGCTAAGCTTGATCTTTCTCTGGGGTACCATGGAAGGGTATTGAGCAGGGAAGGGAGAGGTGCACGGTGGACACTGAAGAGCCCCCTGTGGCCTTTGGGGAATGACACTGGAGCCTGGGAGATGAGGCAAGGGGCAGGGGCAGTAGCTGGTGGAGAGGGTGAGGCCTATGCTAAAACAGGGGCTGAGGGGGTAGAGACGGGGGATGGGAAAGGGAGAGCTGGAGGCAGAAAGGACAGGACAGGGCGACCAGTTGATCTTAACCTGTGTAGGGAGCATCACTATTCATGCCTGCCCTTTCCATCCCAGCCATTCGGGCGGAGCCCATGAGTCCTGTGTTTCGGATGATGTCTGAGGGTGCACAGCTGTAGAGATGTGAGCTGGATTTTTGAGAACAGATTTGGAGTGGACCATCTGTCCTCGTATCTGGGGGTCTGGGATTTCCCTACCATTATCCCCCACACCCTCATGGGTGCAGAAAGGTCCATGTGAACCCAAAAGTAGTCCTGGCAGAGCCACCAGGAAGGCCTTCCAGAAAGAGAAGAATCCTGTTGCACAGAGCTCTTCGGCAGAGCGGACTGGCACCCCCTTTAATCCTCCAAGTGAAAGTGGCCTCTCTTTGTCTGGAACTGTTGCCTAGGTTCAAGGTCATTTGAGGCCCCAAATAGAACCATCCCCAGATCTGGGAGTATCCATAGGTGGTATTTGTGAACACCTAGGGGTGAGGCCACCTCCCCTGCACTGCAGTCCCCACTCCACCACCGGCCTTGTACACAGCTTCCAGAGCCTTCTTGCGAATTCCTGGAAACTCACCTTTCTCAAAGACACCTAAATCCGACCCTTCCCTGACCCCGTGTCCAAGTCCACAGAAGCCCTCGGGGCAGCCCTTGTCCTGTCCAAAGACCCTAATCAGGTAGTTTTTTAATCTTCTATACGTATGTGACCCTTGACTTGGCATGTGAGGTCAGGCTTGAGCGGGTAGGAGGGGGTCAGGTTCACTTTTGCATTCCCACCGAAGAGCCAAGGACAAAGCAAGAGGGAGTGCCCGGGGCTTGGTTTCACAGACACAGACCCCCTCACCCCGTGTTGCGCCTGCCCAGCGACACCTGCACCCACATGCCCCCGCCGCCTGGCTCGGCCCCATGGCCTTCAGCACAACCCCAGCACTCATGCACCCACACAGCCATGCGGCCCCAGCGGGTGAAACCCCAGTCGGCAGACTGCTCACAACCTCAGACCCACAGCATCAAAATCCCGGACACTTACCCATGCTCCTCCCAATCACAGACACACCGGAAAGCTTATCGCCACACACATTCCCGCACACACACCTGCACGCTCTCCAAAACGACGTGTTCTAGGTGGCGGGATTCGCCCTCTGCCCCCTCTCTCCTCTGGTGGGCAGAGAAAGAGCCCACCAGCCCTCCAGCCCAAGGCCATCGGGCCTCCCCTTCCCCAGCCCCCCACACCCACCATCACTCACTAGCAGCCGGGCTGGCCCAGGATGTCCCCTGTCCCCTGCCCTGTTTAACCGGTTGCTAGGCACCATTGTGCCGATCCTGGGCACCAATTGGCCGCCCCTCCCCCCGCCCAGAGGAGGCCTGTGGGACACTGGGCTTCCCAGAAAGGGACCGGAGATGGCAGCAAAAATAAGTACCGTAACCAGCCCCAATCTCCACTAAGTTACCCGCGCACTGTCTTGGATCCAGGCCGGGCTATTGCCCCACAAATCTCCCTTGGCTCCCAGGGGACCAGGGAGAGAGATCCCACCAAGGCGCCCTTGGCCCGCCATGCATACCTTGAAGCTCTGCCCACCCGGAGCAAGGCCCATCCCGGTTCAGTGTGTCCCACAGGCCTCCTCAGACCCCTCCGAGCCTCCCTCCCCTCACACCTCCCCCACTGCCCCGCCGAGTTGGGAGCGCTGGCGCCCTCAGCAAGTGCAGGGCACGTTTTCACTACACTGGCTTTGTTTAGCTGGTTTTGTTAAGGCTTGGTTTGTGGGTGAGGCAGGGGGTGGGGGCCGCACGCTCATTTCTCTTCTGACAAGTCACGCTTCTTCCAGCTGTCGAGAATATACTTGAGGAGGAGGCCGAGCTTCTGGCGGACGGAGAGCGGAGCTTCTTCACGGCCTCCCTCCCCGGAGCCCCGCTTCTCCACACCATTGTCACCGGCCGCCTCCAGGCTGACCTCAGACTGCGGCTCGTCCTCCTCCAGGGCCTTGATGCGGACCCGCTGGGCGTCCTCGGCCATCTCATTGAGGCAGCCCTGGAGCATGGTGTAGACGGTGCCGAAGCTGATGCCGCCGGCCACCAGGGTACCGAACACGGGGATGCCCTTCTCAAAGGCGCGGGCCACCCGCATGGCGCCGTCGGACGACTGCGAGTAGAGCCGCAGGACGGTTTCTGGCGAGACCTCGTTGGCCAGTGGCGAGCGGATGACGGAGCGCAGGTCCCCCGCCTGCTTGCCCACCTGCTCGGCCAGCTTGGCCAGCGAGTCTTCGTCCAGGCCAAAGCTGCGGTGGTAGCCGCGCAGCGAGCGGACGAGCAGCGCGTCGTCGTAGGCGGCCGCCAGCCCCGGCACGGGCAGGGCCTGGATCACGCCTGACACCAGGGCCGTCTTGAGCACCTGCTTCTGCAGCATGTCCTTCTTCTTCTGCAGGGCCTCCAGCGAGACCGCGGGCAGCGAGAGCAGGCCGGCGTGGCGCCGGTGGGCCGGCAGGTCGTGCTCCCAGGTGGACACGAGCAGCGGGAAGTCGTAGCGCACCGGCGACAGGTTGGACACGAGGAAGATGCGGGGGTCGCTCGCGCCAGCCACCCGAAGCCGCTCGGCACAGTGGTCGCGGATCTCCTGCAGGACGGCCGCCTCGCTGAAGCCCGAGGGCCGCTGGGTGCGTGAGGCCGCCAGGTCCTCGTCCACCTTGGTGCGCACGAAGTAGAACTTCTTGCCCTGGCGCAGGATCTCCGAGGCCAGGCGGGTCTCCACGGCCCCGCAGCGGCGGGGGGAGACCAGCAGGAAGAAGTCATAGCGGCCGAAGTCCACCTGCTTCAGGTACTTGTCAGCCGGGCAGCTCGGAGAGCCGGCCCCCGGCAGGTCCCACAGGGTCACGTCGGGAAACTGGGGGTGCGGGTAGGGCGAGGGCTGCATTGTGGTTTCGACGACGCCCGTGAGGGCCGCGCCGGGGTCCTCGGCCCCCAGGCCGCGGAGGGCGTTGATGAGGGAGGACTTGCCAGCGCCCGACTCGCCGGTGACGCCCACCTCCAGGCAGATGCTCTCGGTCGAGGCCAGTAGCTCCCGGAGGCGAGAGGCCGCCTGCGGGAGGTCGCCCGACTCGAAGGCCGTGCGCAGGGCCTCCAGCTCTTCCTTGGCCATGAGGATGGTGGTCTCCTCCTCCCGGGGCACTGCTGGCAACTTCGAAGTAGCCATGGTGACCAGCGGTTCAGAGGGTGCGGGGGCTGGGGGAGAGTCACGGGACGCGGGGTTCTCAGCGTCTGCGGGGTAGAAGGGAGCCGTTCACTTCTCCTGGGCCTTGGCACAGGGCAGGGAGAGAGAGACACCAAGGATATAAGGGAAGTCCCTCTGGCCCGCCCCTTCTCAAAAAACCCCCGGTACATTATCTGACACGAGGTAGGGGGCTTTGGAGTCTCACAGGCCCAGGCTCACATCCCATCCCTGCCGCTGACTTGCGTGTGACCTGGGGCAGAGTGAGGTACCTCTCTGAGCCTGTTCCTCTGCATAAAGGGCATAGTGACTGACGTGCCTTCTGCGGTGCTCAGGAGTCTTCAGGGTAAAGGTTTGATGGCGGCTTGTGACCCAGGCAGCCACACGGGGCCCCAGGCTCGGAAGGCTCAGCTCTCGGCTTAATGCTCTTCTTTTTTTTAAAGATTTTATTTATTTATTTATTTATTTATTAGAGAGCGAGCGAGAGAGAAACAGCACGAGAGAGGAGAGGGTCAGAGGGAGAAGCAGGCTCCCCGCTGAGCCGGGAGCCCGATGTGGGACTCGATCCCAGGACCCTGGGATCATGACCTGAGCCGAAGGCAGTCACTTAACCAACTGAGCCACCCAGGCGCCCGGCTTAATGCTCTTCTGACACTGACTGAAACTCTTAATGATATTCGACCCGGGGCCCTGTGGTTTCATTTTGCACCGGGCCCCACAAATGTGGGAGCCAGGGCTGCAAAGGAAAGGGCTTACACCCAGCACCCGGGCGCAGGCAGAGCAGGCCACGCTCCTGCAGCTGCTAGGGTTGGGAGCAGCGGGAAGGGGGGAGGAAGGGGACCCAGACCCTGGAGCCGAACCCAGGGTCAGACCCTGACTCCCCATCGTACGCGCCGAGTGACTGGGGCACGTGACTTGAAGCTCTCCGCCTCATTCCCTTCATCTGTACGATGAGGCCAGCAGCTATAATAGCAAACCACCTCCTGGGGTTGTTGAGAATTGAGTTAATGCATAGAAAGCATTTGAAATGGCGCCTGGCCCACAGCAGGTGGTCTGTGTTACCAGTGGCAGCGTCATTATTATCCTTGTTAGTAGTCCCAGCTGTGTGACCTGGAGCCCTCCCCTGCCCTCTCTGCGTGCACCACGGAAGACAACGTTGCTACGGCACAGGGCAAGTGAGGCCTGCGCGATCGTGAGCCCGCCCATCTATCCCTAGGTCAGCCTTCCGGGGTTCAGCTAGTGGAAGGAGCCTGGAATGAGGGGATGCCCAGACAGCGGGAGTCCTCCTCCTTAAACACCCAGACCTGCCCTGGGTTGCTAAGCTCAGCTCACACTAGGGATCGCTGTCCCCATCAGACAGAGAGGGACCGAGGCTCAGACTACACAATGAGGTCCCTGCACAGAGGCCCAGCCGGGATTCAAAGGCACGTCCCTGGGCTCCCTCATCCCTCTGAAGCTCTCTGTTCAGCTACATGTCTTTGCCTCCCTCCTTGTCTTCTGGGCTGTCCTTGTCCACCCCCCCAACAGAAATTTGTCCTTATTACCTTGTTCCTACCAGGTCTGAACCCCCATCCTGGGTGGGGGCATTTCTCCCATGCTATGCCCACTCTCCCTGCACCCTGTCCCCCCAAGGCATGTAAGGATAAGGCCCAGGGAGAGGTGAGCAGGTGCTGGGGCAGGTCCCAGCAGCCGGGGCCAGGCAGGTCAGTGGCCCCTGGGGTGGGAATAGGGCTGAGGGATCTAGGGTTGGTCCTGGAAACCCCTGCCTCCCTTCACCCACAGGGCCCAGCCAGACAGTCCTGCCCTCAGGGGACTCACCTGCCCTGCAGGCTCTCCCTCTCCCCTCACACTTTCCCCGCTGGTGGGGTCTCCTCTCTTGTTAGCCCAAGGTCAGACCCGTTGCTAGGACCCATTATAACAGCAAGCAGCAGCTGATTGGTCAGCCAACCCTAGCGCAATAATGTGACAGTGATGTCAGGGGGCGGGGTCCCCACCCCCCAGCTGCTCCTAGGGCCCCCCTCTCGGTCACACTGGGCCCTCAGTCCCCCCACAAGGGACCCACAGAGATCTTTGTTCACCACCCCTCTGTGGTCTCCATCACCCACAGGACACAGTCCCAGCTCCACCACCTGGCATCCAAGGGACTGACCCTGCTCACCACCCACCCTCTGTTTCTCCTCCTTCCAGGGGAATGTTGCCCAAACAAGTCATTCATGTCCCCTTCTCCGCACTGTCTACTCACCTACCGCCCGGCGACGTGTTGTGCGAGCTCCGGGGGTGCTGGTTAACTTCGCCGGCGCTGGCTGTGGGGAGAGGCCAGGTCTGAACCCACCCACAGGGGCATTGCCAGCACGCCTCTGCCCTGCCCTGGCCAGGACCGGCCCCCGCGCCGCAGCCCCACAGGGCCACTCCCCAGACCAGTGTCTGGCGTCTAGGCCTCTCCTTGCCCAGCCTAGCCCGTCCAAATCCCAGCTCAGTGCCCACTCTAGTGTAACACCCCGGTCCCCTCTGTCCCTCTCCCTCCTCTACTTCCTCACGACCCCTGAAGGTGGCAGCGCTGTGACAAATTGGGAAGTGGAAGCAGGGAGCCATGTGAATGAGGAGACAGGCTGAGGCAAAGGCCCCCGAGACAAAGGGAGACTCCCCAAGAAAAAAGCGGAGGGAGCGTCTGGCAGGAAGACCAAGTGGGCGAGAAACCACCTCAGAGAGAACCAGGGAAAGACAGGTCAGAGGCTCAGGTTACAGAGGGGATGAGAGGACACAGCCAGAGAAATGGGACCAAGGGGCGGAGACGGAGATGCAGGGAGGGAGCCAAAGGTCAACCGATTAAAAAATATTTGCAGATGTTCCCAGACACCAAACACACAGACCTGGACTCCTCCCCTAAATTCACAGACACAGGCACCCGGCCCAAGAGGGAAAGTATAGAGTCCCGGACCCTCCGACACAGTTATTACCGAAAAGCAGAAGTCAGGCCAATGTGTAGCCCACACACATTCAGGCACACACAGACCTGCAGCCCAGGAGAGACTCCATTACACGCAGACAACACACACGGGCCGTGGCCCCTGGAGCCCACCTCCCCCTTCACAGCCCTCATTCATTGGGCCCCTGCTCCTGATCCCCAGTGCTCTGCCCTCAGGGGGCTCTGGGTCAGAGGGGAGGGAGATGGGCACAGCCCGGGGTGACTGAGGGCCAAGACAGTGCCCGGCACCTGCAGAAATGCATCCGACGCAGGCTGGCACGCTGCCAGGCGCACCTCTACCAGCTCCTGGCCTGTCTTCCGTGTTCATTCATCATACCTTCAGCACCTCTCCAGGCCCCATCCTGGGCAGCAATGACCAAGACAGCCCTGGGCTCTGTCCCATGCAAGTCCCATCCATCCGCAGACAATGACGACCCAGGACTGGAATGGAGGACTCCGGAGGGCTGTGGGAACGCCAAGGGGGCAGCTGACCCAGCCTAGGGGTCAGGGAGGGCTTCCTGGAGGAGAAGGCACCTGAGCTGAGATCTGTGAGCCTGGTGGCCTGCTAGGGAGTTGCATCCCAGGCCATGGCCCAGCGCGTGCAAAGACCCTGAGTTGACAGAGAGCTCTCATTCACCCAGTAATTCACACGGTTATTTGGTCACTCCACAAACATTTGCTTCGACCTGGCCCTAGGCCAGTCCCTGTACTGGTCCAGAGGTGTGAGTCGCACTCATCCCTGCCATTACAGACCTCGCAGGCTGCTGGGGGCGGCTGATACGGCCACACACGAGGCAGAGCGCCCACTTACTGGGTGTTTACAACGTGCCAAGCGCCGTGGGAAACCCGTCAGGTGAGGTAGCTCATTTAACAGGGACTAGAATTCTCTTCTCCCACCTGTCATCCCCAGACAGACGTAAAACCCAGGAGCTGAGACCAGAATCGAGAGGAAGACAGAGACAAATGAGATTTACACATTTATTCATTCCTTCTTTCCACGGGTTTCCTGTATAATCAGATCGAAGGTGCTGCTGGTCGTCAGCTGCATCGTTTTCCATCCCCCTAAGAGGGGGACAAATTGCTGCCAATACCAATAGGACATGACATTTCCTCATCACTTAAAATTTTTATTTCACACTTACTCTTTATAGACTTACATGGAAAACACAGATTTTTTTTTTTTTATCATATATCACTGTGTGTGCATCTAACTGGGAAAATACAAGGGAAATAAATTGGCTAAGCTGTTCCTAACCACAGAGTCTGACTCCGTGGGCTCACTTCTGCCTCTGAGCAGGGGTCGCCCCTGCTTTCCCACACTCCGCGTCCTTCCGTGCCATCAGGAGCAGGGACGATGCTATTAAAAGCAGCTCCATTATCACCTCCAGGCAGTGACAGCCGTGTCACAATGGCCTCCTGGCTGACGGTGTTTGTAAGGTGCCATCATCTGCGACTCGTCCTGATTTCAGAATTGCTAAAACGTGGGGGCAGGGGCAGAGCATCTTAGAATCAATGAAGGTGATTCCTGAGTGTCCACTCGGTCTCTGCCAGGCTGGGGACAGCAATGACGGCGACAGCCCTTTCCCACAGCGGGGCGGTTTCCGCAGCACATGATCATTGTGCACCAAGGACCCGTTGGTTGATGTTCGGATCCCAGCACAGGACTCACAAGAGTCCAGTGAGGGTCACAGAACCCTCCCCTGACAGAGACAACCCACAGGTGGTAAAGTAGGGATGGAGTCCCCAGACGAGCGTGAGAGCCAAGGGGATGCCTGACCCAGCGCGGGATGGGGTGGCGTCGGGGAAGGCTTTTTGGAGAAAATTCATTCCCTGAACACACACTTGCTGAACACCTGCTGTGTGCCAGGCCCTGCCTCCCTCACAAAGCTCCCGGTCCTCTGCCTCCTCTTCTTCCTCCCATTTCTCCTGCCTACTCCTAACCCTCATCTCCTCCCTGTCCTCCCTCTGTGTCTCTTCAAAAGCCTAAAGCACTTCCCTAGGAACGTCGACACATGTGGTCTTCACCTTGTCTCCATTCGCCATAATCCTGAGGAAACCGGAAGTTAGTCCCCAAGGACTCATTCATTCATTCATTCATTCATTCATTTATCCATTCCAGTACGTACTGGCTAGACACAGTTGTAGGCACTGACAAACAGACGGCCCCTACCCTCATGGAGCTTATATTTTTTTGAGAAAGAGAAAGATAGTAAACCAAAATAAGGTAGTATCGAAGAGTGAGAAGAAAAAAGAACAAGAAAGCAAGGATGAGGTTGGTAGGTTACCTGTAACTATGGCCGCCAACCATTTCTCCCATCTCTGCAAGCACATGCCACTCTTCCCACCAAGAGTGGGAGTCTCTGCCCTCTCCCCTTGAACCTGGGCGGGTCTTGTGGCTTGCTCTGATCAATGATATGTAGCTGAAGGGACTTTCTGGGACTTCCAAGCTCAGGCTTAAGAGGTGGTGGCTTCTGTTTTCCCTTTATCAGAACCTGAGCTACCAAGTAGAAGTCCTGCTACCCCGCTGGAGAGACCCCATGGAGAGACAGAAGCCACCCAGCACATTCAGGTCCCCACTGACTTCCAGCTGAATGCAGCCACAAGAACCACCCCAGCTGCTACCACATGGGAATAGAAGAACCAGCTGAGCGTAGAATATCCCACTTGTGGGACAGACTTGTGGGAAGTAAAGCATTGCTTTAGGCCACTAAATAGCCAAGTGACTTGGGGGAGGAAGTGTTCTATTTTTGATAGAGTGGTGCAGGAAGGCCTGAGAAATTGACATTCTATTTGAGCCGAGGTCTGAACGAAGTAAGGAAACAAGCCATGTGGACATCAGGGGGAAAAGCTTTCCAGACAGAGGGCATGGACATGCAAAGGTCCTGAGGCAGAACTGAGTCTCATGTGTCTGGGGGAGAATCACAATGGCTGGTGTAGTTGGAGCAGAGTGACTGAGGAGAGAGTTCTAGGAGATGAGATCTGAGAGGCAATCAGGGCCCAGATCTCATGATAGTCCACAGTGACGATATATACACCTGTTACCTGGGAGAGCATCAGAAGCCTTTTGGAGAGTGTCATGAAAGGGGCACAGGGATGAGGCGACGATCCTTCTGCACTCAGTGACACAGTTTGGTTAGAACTAGGGCCAGGACTATGGCCAACAAGTGAGACACTGGCCTTAGGTGCAAAATTTAAGGGGGTGCCAAAAAACTCAGTTATCGAGATAAATGATATTATAATGTAATACTTTTTAAAAAATAAAAATTAATGCAAAAATCCATGATATTTCAATGAAGAAGATCCCAAAATTTTAAATAAAGACCAGCACCATGCTGGACCATGTTGGTGCCTGAAACAAAAGGAAAAACGTGCACCCCTGGCTTTGATGGAAGCAAATTCATCAATAATATATATTTTTTTAATCTGCATCTTGGCTTATCACATTTTGTTTTAGAATTTTGGGGGGAGAGAGAGAGCGTGCGTGCATGCACAGGAGTGAGGGGAGGGAACAGAGGAGGAGGGAGAGGAAGAGGGAAAGAATCCCAAGAAGACTCTGCACTGAGCACAGAGTTGGACGTGGGGCTCCATCTCACGACCCTGAGATCATGACCTGAGCTGAACCCAAGAGTTGGATGCTTAACTGACTGAGCCACCTCAGCTCCCCTTATTGTATTTTCAATCAAGAGAATTTTCATGATTGACAGTTTCTCTTGACCAAATGATGATGTTAAATAAATTTTAATTAACTTACACTGAAATAAAATTATGTTAAATTTTGTCTTGGTATAAATAAAATAAAAATAATGTGAATTTTAATATGCCCCACTTATATTTTTTCAATATTTATTTCAACTACTTTAGTGTTCTGGGGAAAAAAAAATTTTAAAAGAAGCCAAAGTATGTATACGGGGCCTTTCCCATCAGGCTTCAATATGGCTCAGCATGGCACTGGTCAGAACCCCAAGATGTTGCTTGGAGATAGGGAGATAGGGCAGATCTGTTTCCTGAAGGTGGTAAGCAAAGAGGGAGGGCTGGGAAGTCAAGGTCTGTTTGCAGAGAGATAATCAGGTGCCCCCACGAGAAGGTCGGGCTAAAGAAGAAACACTTGGGGCCAAGCTTGCATCACCCATTAGTGAATTAAAAGCACACGTTCCTTCCAACCCACATCCCTTCTCCTGAAAATCTATCCCATAGATGTTCAAGGGCTGAAGCAGTTTAATTGACTGCTTCCTGAAGTCTGTGGGGGGAAGGGATGTCCAGGAGGCCTCAGCTGGGTAAAGGTGGCACCGTGACACCAGGGAAGGCAGGCGACGCTGCTCCTTCAAACAGCCCACACCCCCCCCACCCCGATTCTCTGTCTTTTCATTCTTAACTTTCGATTCCACTTCATTATACATTTTAGAATTGTCTTTCAATGCATTAAAGACATATGTCATTCAAACTTTTAAAATGTAGCAGACATTTTCTAAAGACATACAGAAACATATACACTGCTGTCATCAGGATGTTTACGGCTGACTCTGATGATGGGGAGGGGCAGAAAGGGAACCATACATCACACACACACACACACACACACACACACACACACATCACACACGACCACACATCGGTAGGACCGCGACTGAATCAATGTTGGTACATCCACTCCATGGGCCAGGAAGACCACACCATCCAGCCACTGAAAGGGGGTGAATCAGAAGACTTGGAGAATTTCCACGAGGTGCTGTTGAGGGAGGAAAACAAGATGCAGAGAGTGATGGCTAATATCCTATTAAAGACCAAAACACCCTTATAGACCAACATACGTGTGTATGTGTGTATGTGTCTACACATAGACGGGTATCAACACATGCATATGTATGTATCTATGTGTATTCATGCACCAAACGTCTATAGCGGATTATTTGACTTTGGGGAATAACAGGAGGAGCTCGGGGAGCCTGTTAACATGAAATCCCTGGGAGGGGGAGGTCCCTGGGGAGAGCCTACGGGGAGGAAAGAGGGAGAGGAGGGAAAAGGAAAAGGGGGAAAATTCAAAGCATGTATATTTGTAGCAAAATTACAAGTATGGTGTTCAGGGTGGCACTTACCTCAGGAGAGGAAGGAGGAAAGGCAGTGGTCAGGGAAGGGGCCGCGGGGGATTACAGCTGTTTTGAAGATTCCTGTCCGCTGAGCGGCGAGAGACACTGCTTACTCTCTGTTTTTGTACGTTTTAAGTAATTTGTAATAAATTTGAAAAACTTGAATAATATACTCACATTGGTGCCCTTACAGAAAATTAGGAATGTACAATAAAATTAAACTCTCTGCTCAGGCTCGACTCCCAGCACCCCCTCACCCCCCTACCCCTCACCCCTCCACACCCCCAACCCCGTGGACTCCAGGGTCATGGTCACCAGACGGCTATTTCTGCCTGCAAGCATTTCCTGAGCACCTCGGTAGGCTCCCAGCTCAGGCGAGGTGGATCATATCCTGGCCCCATCCCCTGGGCCTCCAATCTCACAGAAATATCTCTTTCCTTCCTCACCACCCCAGGCTCCTCTGCACCCCACCTTAAAGCAGGCATCCATCCAGGCAGACAGGAGGCCATACTGGGTAAGCAGAAAGAAAGGGGTTATCTATCAGATATGTATCCCACACTCTACTACCCCCAAACACACATCTGGGCCATGTGACCCAGAGGGCGCTCCTCCTCCCCAATGATAGCAGTTAAAGGCTATTATTTACTTGTATTGAACTCTGATTTCTGTGCACGTATTGTCCTCACCCAAGGTCATAGAACTAGTAACTGGCAAACCTGGCATTATGACCCCAGACAGACTGGGACCAGAGTCCAAACTCTTGTTTTTTTGTTTTGTTTTGTTTTTTGAGAGAGAGAGAGAGTGAGGAGGAGCAGAGCGAGAGGAAAATAGAATCTCAAGCAGAATCTCCACGCTGAGCGTGGAGCCCAACTCAGGGGGGGCTCTAGCTCATGATCCTGAGATCATGACCTGAGCCAAAACCAAGAGTCAGACGCTTAACCAACTGAGCCACCCAGGCGCCCCCAGAGTCCACACTTTTTTTTTTTCTTAAAGATTTTATTTATTTATTTGAGAGAGAGAGAATGAGCAGGAACAGGTGTTAGGGGCAGAGGGAGAGGGAGAAGTAGACTCCCCGCTGAGCAGAGAGCCCGATGCGGGGTTCAATCCCAGGAACCTGAAATGGTGACCTGAGCCGAAGGCAGACGCTTAACCACCTGAGCCACCCAGGTGCCCCCAGAGTCCACACTCTTAATCACCATCTCTCTTTTGGGTGTGACTCCCATCTGCATATCGAGATAGGCACTTCTGACATGATTTTTCTATGAAGATTGGGAAGAATACCACAGCCCCCGGGGGTGAGGGGGGACCCTCCCCCGGAAGGCCAGGACATTCCAGGGCCTTTTGCTAATGGACAGGGATGCAGGCAGGTCAGGGAAGCTCTCTGCTTTATTTTAGTCTGTCCTCCCTCCCAGGAAGGACACGTAATGCAGAGGTTATGCGTGCAGGCTCTGATGCACAATGAGGTATTTCTGGGGAAAACGCGATGTCTGGGATTTGTTTTAAAACTTCTTGGCACAAAACGGAAGGAAGGGAGGAGGGAGAGGACGGAGGGAGAAAAAGAGGAAGAGAGGAAGATATGGAGGAGAGGAGGGAGGGAGGGAAGGAGAAGGGAAAGGGGATATAATTGGCAGAATGTGGGTAATTTTTGACACGGGGAAGGTAGAGGGTGGGATAGATAACTGAAGGTTCATTATACTATTTTCTCTACTCTTGTGTGTGTTTTGACATTTCCTCAGTGTTTAATGGGGGCAAAAGTTTATCCTCTAGAATCAGGCAGATGTGGGTTCAAATCCCATGGCTGCCACTTACTAGCACTTTCTCCTGCGAGCCTCCATTGTCTCTTTCACACAAATAACAAATAGTACAGCTGTCATGATGAGTAACACCCTAGGACGTGACTACTTCCATCCGTTGAAAGTTTAGGACGTGCCAAGCCTTTTGCTTGGCACACCTGACAGTAATGGGAGGTCAAACGATTACTACCTCCCTTTTCCAAATGGGAACGCAGGGCTCAGAGGTGTCCCGAGATTTTCCAAGTCCACACAACAGGTCACTTGTGAAGCCACACTACAAACCCAAGTCTGAGTCCAGAGATCTTAACCACGACCCTGTCTAAGGCGGCAGTTTTGAGATGCATGGCTCTACCCCCCAACATCTGCCTTCCGTTCCCTCTGTGATCTCTGTACCAGTCAGGATGGGCCAGGTGATTCCCGACGTCTTACAACAACACAGTTTATTTCCGACTCACACGGCATGTCCACTGTGGGTGAGGCTGATGGATTCTGTGTGGAGAGTCCTTACAAGGACATCCCCATCCTTCAACACTGGGCCCGGTGACCTTCAGTCCACAGGAATCATGAATCAGTAGCTACAGATGAGTCTAGCTACTTGATGCGTGACCTTGAGATGGAGACTCAGAGGTCTCCATCCCTTATCTGCAAAATGAGGGTCTATAGCGCCTACGTCATAGGGCATTAAGATAAATGATCTGAAACACCGACAGGGTGCTCACCACAAATCCTTCCCTTTTCTCTCTCAGCAGTGTTAGGAAGTGAATGTTTGTGTCTCCCTAAAATTCATAGGTGAAAGCCCTAGCCCCTCAAGATGATGGTATTTGGAAGTGGAGCCTCTGAGAGATCATTTAGAAGAGGTCATGAATGCGGGGCCTCGTGATGGGATTAGCGTCCTTACACGAAATGGGGAGAGACCAGTAGAAGCTCCCTGTCTCTGCCACGTGAGGACACAGCAAGAAAGCGTGCACCCAGAAACCAGGAGGAGGGTCCTCACCAGAACCCAACCACACTGGCACCTTGACCTCACACTTCCAACTTCCAGAATTGTGAGAAAATGTCTGTAGTGTAAGTCACAGGGACTGTGGTGTGTGGTTATGACAGCCCGAGCTGACTAAGACAAAAAGCATCCTCACAACCACCATCCACTGAAAGCTTATTACCTGCTAAAACTATCTAGATACATTCACTTTTTCAGGAACAATTACTACTCCCGCGTTACAGACGAGGAAACCGGGCCTGAGAGAGAGGAAGGGACTGGCCCAATGTCATGGTTCTTCGTTTCCGTATCCACCCCTCTCTGCCCTATCACACTGAGGCTGGGAGTTGGAAAACTACATTTCCCAGGCTCCTTTGCCACTTGACCTTTGCAAAGAGGAAGCACTCCAGGTCAGAGGGTGAAGCGTTCCTCCCCCACTCCGGCTTCTGGCCGCATCCATGGAACTGGCCGGGGTGCCTCCTGCGTGGCCCCAGCCCTGGCCACACAGCCTGGGTGGCTCAGTCAGTGAAGCGGCCAACCCTCGATTTCAGCTCAGGTCATGACCTCGGGGTGGTGAGATCGAGGCCCGAGTCCGACTCTGCTCAGTGGGGAGTCAGCGCCTGCTTGAGATTCTCTCCCTCTCCTGCCCCTCCCCGCTGCTTGTGTGCGTTCTCTCTCTCTAAAATAAGTAAATCTTAAAAAAAAAAAAAAAAGAACCCCATTTTGTGCAAAATCTGGGGGCAGCCATGTACCTTATGAGAGGCCTCTCTCAACCCCAGAGATGGAATCTTGATTAGGTGAAGTCAATCAGGAGGATTACCATCACCTTGACAGGGATTGGCTGGCTCCATTTTGGCCGATGGGGACATGAGGAAAGTCGGCCAGGGGACAGGGTTTCTGGGAAGACAAGGATGGGAGGCCACCTCCTCCGGCTTTGGGTATGGTCCCATGAGGGCACGATGCTGGAGCTCCAGCCACCATCATGCACACAGCAACATGCTGAGGATGGCAGGGCAGCAAGTTCGGTTCTCAGTGACTCCTTTGAACCGCTGAATTAATGACCCCTGGGGGCCCCTACCTCCATTCTTCCTTACTGCTCCTACCTCGGGACCTCTGCCTTTACAGTTCCCTCTGCCTGGAATGGCCCCATCCACACCCCACACACCTGCATGGCCCTCCACCTCACCCCCTTCGGGTCTTCACTCAGATGTCACCCTCGTGAGGCCTCTCCTATAAAAGTGCACCCCTTCTGCAGGCCTCCCCCACTCCTCTTCCCTGCACTGTGTTTATTAATCTGTCTCCCCCACTGAAACATAACCCTCCTGAGAGCAGAGAATTTTCTTTACTATGTATCCTCGGTGTCTAGAACTGTGCTTGATACACAGCAAGTGATCAATAAATATTTGTCTAATTAGCACCGAGTGAATGCTTTCGGTTCTTTTTGTTGGACTTTGTATTACTTTCAGCTGAAAGCAGATGGTTCTTGGCTTCCCGCCTCCTGTTGAGTTCCCCAGCTTTACCTCTCTGCTCAATCCTCTGGGTCCAATGCTGGCTCAAAAACGACACTCCCTCCAGACTAAGCATTTGCTCTTATGCCCCCCCAACCCCCGGCTCCCAGACACCGTCATCTGCGGGTCCCCTCGGGTCCTCGCATCCCCGAAGGAGAGAGCAGACCACATCAGGGCCCTGTTTGAGGCTGCGATGCAAGAAGGAAACCCAAACCACTTGGCATTGTGGGATGCGATTCATTCACATTTGGTGACAGTGGCGAGACTGAGCCCAGACAGAAGAGGGACTGTGGTAGGTAGGGGTGGAAGGGGTGCTCTAAAAGCCTGGGAAGAGGGTGTATTTGGTCCTCAAACCCCATCTTGGCCGCCCGAGGCTTTGCTAGACCCTAAAGAGGGAGACAGAAGGAGCTGTTCAGGAAAAGAGACACAGCCCTCGTCGGAGGGAGTAACGTGGTGTTGGGAACCCCTGAGTTTGAGGAAGGAGGCTTAGTCTTTGGGGCCCATGGAGGCGTCTCTAGTCTGAGGTTGCGGAAGTACAGCCTAGTCTGAGGGAGGAGGGATAGCCTTTGGGACCCCGGTGTTAAGAAAGAGGACTAGCCTTGGGGAAGCCCTTTGTCTGAGGGGGGAGGCTCACCCTCCTGGTTTCTGACTTTTCTCACCAGAAGCCTCCAGGCCTAGCGATGCCGCAAGCGGGGGGGAGCCAGGGCGCCCGCTGGCGAGGTGGGACACAAGCGGGGCTGAGCGGCTGCGGGGCGAGGGCGGTCGAGGCGGGCCTGCTCAGGACAGGGCCGCGGCGCCCAGGGCCCCCAGCAGCACGGGCAGGGCGAGGCGGAGGCCGGGCGCCGCGCCCGAGCGGCACTTGGAGTCCACGACGGCCCGCTGGCTGGTGCTGCAGTGGGGCCGGCGGGCCAGCCGGTGGCCGGGCAGCTCCAGCAGCCCCTCGGTGGCGGCGGGGGCAGCGCACAGGTCCCGGGAGCCGCAGCCGCTCACGCTCACGTTCTGGCCGCCTGCGGGGACGCGGGGAGGACGCTCGTGACGCTGCGCGCCGGCAGGTGTCCCCGCTGCGCACACGCACCTGCCCCCGCGCGCCAGCCCGGCCAGCCCCGGTCCCCGCCCCGGGCTTCGGAGGGGGCCCCTGACCAAGCCCGTTTCCCCGCAACTCCCCGCAGCCCCGCGGGGCCGCCCGTCTCCCCAGGTCGGACAGAGCCCTGGGATCTGCTAGCGACACCATCGCCGAGTTGTCATACAAGACAAGACTGTCACATCCAACAGGAAACGTGGGAGCGGGCCAACCCTGGAGGCTGGGGAGGCCCTCTGCCCCACGTCCTTGGGAAAACTCACCGGAAAGTGCTGGGATCCTCAAGCTGGAGCCTGGCCCCACTGTGCCTGTCACTGTTACTCTTTACACCTTACATGTATGTTGCAGGCTTTCTTTTACTTGCATTCAATATTCATAATACTGAATGTATGAATAACTGTGGCCCTGGGAGGTCACTCTATTTCACACACCCCTCCAACGGACTTGGTGCACAGCCTTCTCAGCTTCTTCCTATGCTTGCTCGGAGCTACATATGATGGAAGATGGTACGATGTGATCCATTCTTATATTAATATACAAACGTAACCGGTTTATTGAGGATTTGGTGGGGGATATGAAAGAGATCCTGTCTTATTTTACCAAGGAGGAACAACACCTCACAACAGTTGTGGCTTGTTTTTAAGTCCTTATCTTTTAAAGAAATGTATGGAAATACTTAGGGTTCGAGTGATATGATATCTGAGGTTACGTTCAAAATAATGTGGGGCGGGAGTGGAGATGAAACAGACTGGCCGTGAGTGGATGATTACTGGGGTGGGGGGAAGGGCACATGGGATTTATTAAACTGTTCACTCCTTTATTTATCTTTGACCTTCTCCATTAAAAAAAAAAAAACCCTCACAGCACAGTCTGTATTTGTCTCAGTTTGCCCCGAACTGGGGTATGTTCCTCGCAGATCCATGATGGTCGTAGATTCACTGAAATGTCATACACAGCACTTACTATGTTCTAGAATTTTCTTTCTTTTTTAAAAAGATTTATTTATTTGAGAGAGAGAGAGAGTGCGAGCAGGGAGAGGGGCAGAGGGAGAGGGAGAGAGAATCTCAAGCAGACTCCCTGCTGAGTGCAACGCCCAACACAGGGCTTGATCCCACGACCCTCAGATCATGACCTGAGCCAAAATCAAGAGTGGGACGCTTAACTGACTGAGCCACTCAGGTGCCCCTGTTCTAGAATTTTCAATACAGTAGCCACTAGCCACATACCACTGTCGAGCACTAGAGATGTGGCTGGTCTGAACTGAAATGGGCCGTGAGTATAAAATCCACACCAGATTCCAAAGGCTTAGTAGGAAAAAAATGAATGTAATATACCTCATTTATAATTTCTTATATTGATTGCCTATTGAAATTACAACTATTGGATATATTGGGTTAAATAAAATATTAAACTAATTCCATCTGTTATTTTTTACTTTTTAATGTGGCTCCTCGGAAACTTTAAATTCCACATGTGGCTTGCATTCTATTCCTTTCAGACAGTACCCATCCAGAAGTCTCATGGACTCAGAGACCCCCAACTCAGGCATGCCCGAATCCAAAACCAACATGCTCAGGCTCGTTCTTGGGCACGCGTGAATGCATACACACACAAACACACACACACACACACGTATATTACCTTCTACAAGCACCAGGTCCAGCTGGACACACTCCGTCTCCCCACTGGGACACTGCATATAGAAGGAGGAATTGCAGGGCCCCGGTTGGCTGCTAGGACATGTAGGACACAGGAACTCGCTCAGGGTGTGTGAGGTTGGCAGAACTTCTGTAGAGGGGAGGGTGACAGTCAGCGAGGAGGACTCTCAGAACCTCCAGGGCCCTCTGTACACTCACAGGCTCTCCCACAGGGGGATGATCTTCCTGGGATTTCCCACTTAGCTGGGGTCAGGGTGCCTTTGGGCAGCGTGGCTGGGGAATGGGGATGCTCCTGCCGGCCTGCCTTCCTGCCTTCCTCAACTCAGGACAAACTCTCCTCCAAAGTCACCCCACTGCGTCCTTGGTCACCCGCAACTGCTTTCTGGTAGTGGCGTACCGAGAGGAGTGAGTTCTTGGCAGTCGCCTTGGCAACAGGTGGAGTTGATCCAGAAGCCAAAGTCAACGCTGTAGGTGAAGGCAGAGACGGAGCTGCCAAATCTGCAGTCCTTGGAGGTCACGCAGGAACCACTTCTCCAGACAACAGAGTTACCTTCCCCTAAGGCTGGAGAGATGGGGAGGGCAGGCTTGTGAGGAAAGGTGATCATGAGCCACCCCCTAACTAGAAACCCCCCAAATCCCTCTGGGTGTCATTGTTGGTATTCACCATTCACTTTGCTTAAGATTCCACCCCCCCAATACAGTCAAAGCCTATCATTTTTCACCAAGACACAGAGCGCAGAAAGCCTTCCTTCTTCTGCCTTCTCCCACTAGGGTTCCAATGAACAGGATGGCTCTGTACCTGTGATGTCTCCTGACCTATCTACGAGCACCTCACGGGCTTAGCCAGAAACTTCTCAAGGATCCCAGAAATGCCCACCTCCGGGCCTGGTACACTATCCTTCCTACCCCTCCTTATGTTGCTAGAAGGAGACAGAGAAGAGCTGGTTTCCAGTTCAAACCCCTCTTCCTGTTTACAGAAGAGTCTAGTTTTTCCCTTTATGGGACAGACCGACGGAGGCCTCCTTGCCCAGAATGTTGCCCTAAATACCAAGATGCCTGCAAGCTGATCTCCCATCCCCAGCGCTTTTCTGCATCTTACCTTACCACTCCCATACCAAGAGGTGGGATCCATTTCTTCACCCCTCAAATCTGAGCTGGCCTTATGACTTGCTCTCATCAAGAGACTTGCTCTCATCAAGGCAGGACTGACACTGGACCAGCTCTGGGCTTCTCTCTTAAGAAGCCCATGGTTTCTACCTCTTCCTTCTTGCAAGCCAGCCACCATACTGTAAGGAAGCTCAGCGAGGCTACTGAATGATGACAGACCACATGCACAGACACCCCACAAGGTGAGAGGCTGTATTGAATGTTCCAGGCCCCACCAGGTTCTCAGCTGAATGCAGCACATGGGAGACCTCACCCCTTGGAGGAGAAGACCTGCCTAAGCTGAGCCTCATCAACCCACAGAATAGTGAGAAATAATTAATTGTTGTTTTAAGACACAAAGTTTTTTTTTTTAATTGTAACAACAACAACAACAAAAAAAAACCACGCACATAATATAAAATTTACCCTCTTAGGCATTTTTAAGTGTACATTCAGTGGCGTTAACTGTATTTACATTGTTATGCAACAGATCTCTAGAACTTTTTTTTATTTTTTTTAAAGGCTTTTTTTTAAAGATTTTATTTATTTATTTGACAGAGAGACAGCAAAAGAGGGAACACAAGCAGGGGGAGTGGGGGAGGGAGAAGCAGGCTCCCCACCAAGCAGGGAGCCCAATGTGGGGCTCGATCCCAGGACCCTGGGATCATGACCTGAGCCAAAGGCAGACGCCCAACACCTGAGCCACCCAGGTGCCCCTAGAACTTTTCATAAAACTACCACCATTCTCGTACCTTGACACCCTAGGTCTCTCCTATAAGAGGAGTCATACGGTATCTGTTCTTTTGTGACTAGTTAGGCCTCTACGTCTTGAGTTGATCTGTTCTTCAGCCATAAATAATGACAGCAATGTGGCATCAGATCTTAAACCCACATGCTCCCCGGCAACCAGCCTCTGGCCTCCATGGCTGGAGTCAGGGCAGCAAACATGGGGGGTGGGCAGCAAGGAGAGGTCTTGGTGTGTCTCAGGCCCCATTTCTGCCTCCCGCACCCAACCGTGGAACACTCACCGAGGGTGCCCACTGCCTGAAGGCAGTAGTTCTTATCTGCTGGGCAGAGGACAGTGTCACAATTGCTGATGCCTGAGCAGGTGAAACAGGTGGTGACCTTATCCTTGGTCAGAGTCGCAGCTGCAGGGGAACCCAGGGAGAGAGGAAGATAAGCCAGCTGGAGAACAATCTCCGTGTGTGTGTGTGTGTGTGTACCTTTCTGAGCACTTGGGTATAAATGTGCTGCGTGTGTGCGCATCTGCAATAATGTAGTTTGCATGCACGAGCATGCAGGCACACAGGGAAATAGGTCTGCGTGCTCGTGCATGCAAACTACGTTACTGTTGACTGTTGAACTCTTGTGTGTTCTGGAACTCTCTGCGGAGGGGTGGGGGTGTTTGCGTGCAGCTCCGTGGGCCCCTGTGTGAGGGTTGAAGGGGTCTAGGTGCCTCTCTGTGCGAACAGAGCACCTGTTTATGTGGACACATATAAGGCTGGTTTTGTGGGTCTGAACGTGTTTCTGTGTCTGGCTGTGTCTGGGTTCCCAGCGAGGTTTAGGGAGCTTGGATATAGATGCTGGGGTACAGATGTGAATGTCTCTGCAGATGTTGATAAAGTGTTTCAGCATGTCTGTGTATATTTTGTACTTTTATACGTTTGTGTGCTTGTATCCGTCCATGTGCACGGACCCAACGATAGAGGAGTCCCTGCCCGATGTGTTACGTGCCTGTAGGGACCGTATATGCAAAAATTCCATGTCCTGTCTTCCTGTTTTGCCCTTTCTCCTGTCATATCATACATTTTGAGCTCCTGGGTCCACCTTTTTTTCCCTCCTTCATTGTGATCATTAATTTAATCCACTGTTTAGTTTTTAAAAGTAAAACTCTGGGGTGCGTGGGTGGTTCAGTCATTGAACGGCTGCCTTCGGCTCAGGTCATGATCCCAGGGTCCTGAGATCGAGCCCCGCATCGGGCTCCTTGCTCCACGGGAAGCCTGCTTCTCCCTCTCCCTCTGCCCCTGCTTGGGTTCCCTCTCTCGCTGTGTCTCTCTCTGTGTCAGATAAATAAATAAAATCTTAAAAAAATAAAATAAAAATAAAACAAAAGTAAAACTCCAACAGCTGGTAATCTGAGGAAGCCAAAGGGAGAATGGATTCTCCTCTGCATTGCAGATCTGTCTTCACTGTACCGTTTCTAACAAAAGAGGCTTCTGCATCCCCGCAGCTGAGGGAATGCTGCTCTATCCAGCTTTGAAAATTGCCTTTCTCACCTCCAAAACGTCTGTGATTCTGCTCAGTTGTCTCAAAAAACAAACAAACAAACAAACAAAAAAAAAAACAAAACAAAACTGTTGCCCTGGTAAATACAATCTCAATTAGCATCTCTCTTTTCCGGAAGACAAAACTTACTGTCCATGTTCTTTGTTAAGCCGAAAGAATACTGTTGGCAAATCTGTCTTCTCTCACAAGCAAGGAAGTGAAGGAAAGAAAGAAAAAGACCATGAGATTTCTTGTTTAAACAGTTTGTATCTCTAATCTCATTTATACAACAGGGTGCTCGTGTTTAGAAATGTGTACTCCTCTGTCAGTGTGTTTTGGGTGCCGGGATACAGATGTAGATGTCTATGGATGTGTGGGTGTGTGCCAGCAGGATTTTCTGCTTCTAGGTGTGTTAAGTGGTGTGTGTGTGTGTGTGTGTGTGTGTACGTGCTCTTATATGGGTAATTGCACTTCCTGAGAGCATTATTGGTAGGGGGAGGGGATACCCTGGAAATGCATAGGATTGGGAAGGGCATGTGGAATCTGGGAAGGGCAGAGAAGGTAGAATCTCAGGAAGTCAGGGTTCAAGGCACCTGGCGGGGTGGGAGTAGCCACATAGTCGCATTCAGGCTTGCTGATGAGATGAAATCCAGATGCTTCCGGGCCGAGGGTCGTGTTCACTTGCAGGTGGCAGATATTTGGGGTAGCACAGCCCTTCAGGATTTGGGGACCCCCTGCAGAAACATGGGGAAGCTGCAGGGGGAGACTCAGAGCCAAAGCCTTCCCACCTTGATTTTCAGACTTTCTCTGTCTGAAAGTTCCCATCTCTCTTGATAGTTCTATATGATTGATTTTCAAATCTGCCTGGTCATTTCTTACAACCTCCTGATGCCTGCTCATTTTTTGCGATTCTAATTTTATTCCTTCAAATACGTCGCATACAGTTATGTTCCGCAGCTGATAATTACGAGAGCTGAGCTCCTCACGAGTCTACATCTCTTGTTTGTTGCTTCTGCTCTCACTCATGGTGATTTGTTCCCTTGTGCATTTCATGAGCTCTGAGGGTGAGCTGATATTTGGTTGAGGTTGATCTGTAAATAGTGGCATACCACGGGGGAAAGTAATGGGAGCAGGCTCTAAGGGGGTGTACTCCCTGTGGAACATTTAAAAACAATAATAAAACTGACTAGGGGCACCTGGCTGGCTCAGTCAGTAGAGCATAGGACTCTTTTTTTTTTTTTATGATTCATATGGGTTTTTTTTAAATTTTTTTATTCTTATGTTAATCCCCATACATTACATCATTAGTTTTAGATGTAGAGTTCCATGATTCATTGTTTGTGCATAACACCCAGTGCTCCATGTAGAATGTGCCCTCCTCAATACCCATCACCAGGCTAACCCATCCTCCCACCCCCTCCCCTCTAGAACCTTCAGTTTGTTTTTCAGAGTCCATCATCTCTCATGGTTCGTCTACCCCTCCGATTTCCCCCCCCCTTCATTCTTCCCCTCCTGCTACCTTCTTCTTCTTCTTTTTTTTTTTCTTAACATATATTGCATTATTTGTTTCAGAGGTACAGATCTGAGATTCAACAGTCTTGCACAATTCACAGCGCTTACCAGAGCACATACCCTCCCCAGTGTCTATCACCCAGTCACCCCGTCCCTCCCACCCTACCCCCCACTCCAGCAACCCTCAGTTTGTTTCCTGCGATTAAGAATTCCTCATATCAGTGGGGTCATATGATACATGTCTTTCTCTGTTTGACTTATTTGAGCATAGGACTCTTGATCTTCGGGTCCTGAGTCCAAGCCCCACGTCGGGCATAGAGCTTACTTTAAAAAAAGAAATAATAATAATGACTAAATGTCAGTCTGCTCCTTTTTATCATCATATTACAGCATTTCTAAACAATGGCAGTGATAAAATACTGCCCCCCCAGACAGACTACTCCCACCACCTGTGCCCCCCCACCCCCAGCCTCACACCTTCTCTGTATGCCACTGTTTGTACCAGGAAGACCCTTCAGAGGATCCGGTCTCCCAGGAGCAGAAGCCCAGACTTCTCCCTGTCACTTTGTTGGCTTAATAGTCTCTCCTCTGGTCAGTGTGGTTCTATTCCAAGCCTTTCACTCAAACAGCCTCTGCTCCAACCATTTGCAAACACGTAAGGGTGATTTTAAAATACATCTGCAAATTCTTTGGCACGTGAAAGAGGTGAGGGCCTATGCTCCCTCCCCTTGGAACCAGATGGACTTCTGTCATGGTATCAACCAATAACACACAGTAAAATGACATGATGGGACTTCCAAGGCCAGGCCGTAAAAGACCATGCAGCCGCCACTTTCTTTGCTGGAATGCTCGCCCTTAAAGTCTTCAGTCAACCATGTAAAGGGGGTGGCAGCCATGATGTGGGGAAGCCCAATCTACCCAATGCAGAGAAACCACGTTGGAAAGATCCGGCTTCTACATGTGTGAGATGCTTGGCAAGCCCCTCATTGTTCTGGGCCCTGCAGCTCCAGCTCCGGCCACCCTCTGCCTGGGATCCCGTGAGAGACTCAGAACCGTCCAGCCGAGCTCTTCCACAATTCCCAACCCACAGAAACTAAGAGAGCTAATAAAACGATGGCCATTCTTTTAAGCTGCTACTATTTGTGCGTGATTTGCTAAAGAGCAATAGGTAACCAGAACGCACGTGCAAATGAACCTCGACGCTTATTCGTGCAGGTGGAAGGGAGGCCTGCCATCCGGGTACCTCCGGAGGAGAAGGAACCCTTACCTCCATTCCATGTCCCGTTGAGGGTGAGACACGCAGTCTGATTGCCGGTGCAGTTCATGACCAAGAGGGAGTCACACGAGGCTGACTTATCCCCGACACAGTAGTGACATTTCACTCCGTTGAGCTGGGCTTCGGGCGCCACCTCTGGTGGGAGTGGGTGTGGTCAGGGTGGGATGAAGGCTGAGACACCGCTCCCCCGCAGCCGTCTGTTCTCACCACCACCCCCAACCACAATCCAGAGCATTTTCCTCCGAAGTGGGACCAGCCTCGTCTCAGCCACCTCCTTCCAACCCCTGAAGACATATTCTGAGGAGCAGCAAACAGAGCCGAAGGTGCGGCTGGTCATTTGTCCTAAGTAAACCTTCCGGCTGAATCCTATGGGCTCTATTATTCACTCCACAAACATTGCTTGAGCACCTACTGTGTGTCAGGCCTTGTTCTGGAGACACGGCCCTGACCGCGCTGACAAAAGCCCTCCCTTGAACACACTGAATTCCAAAAGCGATGAAAAAGTGATCTTGTTATTTTAGGTTTTAAGATACTGTGGTGTTCTGCCAAAGAGCAGGGCTGTGGCCTCTGGGCTCTCCACCACCTGATCAATTCCAGAGCTTTCTTAGAGATCTGAAACATTTAAGAGACAACAGCTTAAGCTTATTTTTCCTGAGTCAAAACTAAACCACCAATCGTTTTCATGTGGGTTTATACGGCAATATTGGCAAACAGAAGTTGAATAAGAGGGGCGCCTGGGTGGCTCAGTCAGTTAAGCGTCTGACTCTTGATTTCAGCTCAGGTCGTGATCTCGGAGTCGTGGGATCAAGCCCTGTATCAGGCTCCGCACTCAGTGCAGAGTCTACTTGAAACTCTCTCTCCCTCTGCCTGTGCCCCTCCCCCTGCTTGTGTTCTCTCTCTCTCACTCACTCACTTTCTCAAATAAATAAATGAAATCTTAAAAAAAAAAAAAAAAAAAGAAAGAAAGAAACGGTTTGTTCCCTTTGGAACGTGCTGTGAGCACAAAATAGACCCTAGATTTCAGAGGCTTAGTTTGAAACAATCAAACTATCTCATTAATAATTTTATATTGACTATATACATGTCAAAAGAATATTTTAGATATGTTACCTTAAATAAAATACATTATTAAAATTAATTTTCCCTGTTCCTTTGTACTGTTTAACATGGCTACTAGAAAAGCTTTCATTACGTATATGGTTTTCATTGCATTTCTACTGGGCAGCGCTGCAGTAGATTGTCCAGCAAAAGCCATTACTCAAAGTATTTACCGAGGTAGTCCCTTTGATCTTTCTTTACACATAGGAATTTTGTCTAATGCAGTTATAATAACCGGCATTTTATATACTGCACAGCATGCCAACCTCTCAGCTTAGAACTGGCTGTTTTATTTGGTGAGCGGCACAATTTTTAGGAAGAGGGAAATCCCAGGTGGTTGAAAGGCTGGCTAGTAGCCCCAAGTATGAAGCTGTCTCGGATCTCCCCCTGTGGCTACACCTGCCAAATACAAATTCCTTCTTTGGAAAAATAACCAAGCAACAAAAGGTGATCTTTATGACTGCTCAGAGCCAGGTCTGGAGTAAGGCCAGCAAGGAGGCGCTCCCTCCCAAGGTCATGCAAGTGCACAGTCAGCGCCTGAAAGTGAATGCCTCCTTAAATTTTGCACCCTGGGGCCTCGCTGGCCTCACCCTAGACTGGGCCCGTTGCCACCCCTACATTTCTTGCTCCGCTTGGCTAGCCCTCAGGAGTGCTCCTCTCCTAAGGAGGAATAAAACCTTGGGGCTTCTCTCCAGCCCCTCAGTAACTCAGTGAGTGCAACCACAATTTCTCCAGGGCCTGCTACGGGCCAGCCTTGTGCTGGAAGGCAACCCCTGCAAAGCTGATTTCACACCCATTTTCCAGATGAGTATACTGAGGTTCTCCTTGCCCCGGTCAGCCAGGCAGAGCTGGAAATCGAGGCCAAGTTCCCACAACACCCTACCTGGGGGTGTGCCCCCCAAGTCCTGCGAACAAACCTTGTCGGGTGGCCCCTTTGCAGTTATTCTCACAACAGGCCATGCTGACCCAGAGACTCGAGTTGGGGCCATAGGTCAGGGCGTAGACACCTTCTCGGCATTCCCCAGGGGCGACACACGACTCATTCTTGATGACAGTCCCATGTTCTGGGGATTGAGGTTGAGGAGGAGATATTAGAGACTCTTTGCCACCCACCCCCTCACCCCCGGACCACAGCCCCGTCTGTAGCAGTCCCCAGAGGTCCGTCTGGGATCCCAGCTGTCATGGAAGCCCCCTGCAGCCCCACCCCCACCCCAGTGGCCTGGAGCTGAGCTATGAGGCAAAGCTTGCAACCTCCGGTCTGAGGGTGGTTCTTCCATGCCTCCCCCTCCCAACCCCTGCCCACCCACATTGTCGGTCCTCCACCCAGCCCCTGTTCAGTCCCCCACCCAGCTGCATCTGGCTAAATAAGCAGGCTTCCTTGGCCGAAGGACAGGTTATCTCGGTGCAGTTTCCCACCGGAGAGCAGGCTGGACATGTCTTGGAGGTCCCTGTGGGGAGAGAGGCGGGATCAGAGCCTGCGATTTAAGAAGAAAAACACAGGCATGTGTACACACACAGGATTCAAGAATAGGACTAAGGGCTGGGATGGGGGAGGGCTGTTGGGAGATCAAGGGACGTTTTCCCAGAGGTATGTGACCGGAGTTCCCAATGTGAGCAAAGTTGGGAGGCAGGGATCAGCATCTCTAAGCTGGAGCCTCGGGAGATCTCCAGCTCATCTACCAGTTCTCCCCGGGGAACATTTTCTCCAAACATCTCCCTCGCAAGCCCGGAGTTGAACGTATAAAAGTGGAATGTCCCTTCTTGGGCTAGGCTGGGGGCATCTGTGTCTGTCCGGGCACCTGGGGCTCTTCCAAGAAACCGCGAGGCTCGAAGAAGCACGGTTGGAAACCAGCGAGCCTCATTCATACACCTGCCGCTTATAGATGACTACACGAGGAAACTGAAGGCAGGTGGGCTCAGAGTCTCCCTCAAGACCACGCAGTGAAATCCTGGCTAAGTGCTAGAACTTAGGGGCAGAACTAGAACCAACGGGGAGACAGGTAGGCAAAGTAAGGAACAGTAACTGCTCTCGGCTCTCGGTAAGAGTCCCTTCGGACAGGGCTACGTATGGCCTGATACTGTTCTAAGCTCTTAAAAAGCTCTTCAAACATATTAACTCCATGGATGCCCCCAACAGCTCTTTTTTTTCCTCCCCAACAGCTCTTTGAGGCAGGGTCATCATCACCCTCATTTCACAGATGGAAAAACAGAAGCACAGAGACGTTCCGTGACTTGCTAGAGGTCACACAGCAAAGAAGGGGCAGAGCCAAGATTTGAACCCTGGCAGCCTGGCTCCAGAACTATGGCCTCAAGCACAGTTCGGCTGCCTCTTCTAGACAAAAAGCCAGCCGAGGGAGAAGGGACTGGGACCCCTTCAGGCCTCAGACCCTGAAGCTGGATTCACGCATGTGAACCTGGACTGCCTCTCTTGCTCGCACTCGCTCTTGCTCCCATTCTTGCTCTCGGGGACCACACACAATGCGCCTACCTGCTGGGGTGGCCAGCACCCCGAAGAGCGCCAGAGCAGTGAGGAGCCGGAGCATGATCCAGGCTAGAAAGGAGAAAGAAGGACACAGGTGACCTGGCCTTTTATTCAAGGGCTTTGGCTAGGGTAGCAGCCCCAGAAGAGAGAGAGAGCAAACAGCCTAGGGAGATAAGGGCCCCATCTGCCATCCTGGCCCCTGGGACACCTGGCCGGGAGCAGGGGCTTAGGGAGCATGGGGATGGGGAAACTGAGGCCTGAGAGGCATGTGGGAGAAGCCTGAGCTACTCCTGAGGCCAAAGAAAGACAGATGGGCATGCTGGCATTGTTACTGCTATTATTAACAAGCACCCGGTCATTCCAGAGAGACGTTAACCCACTGAATCCTTATAATAGTCCTACAAGCCATTACCCTTCATCCCGGGAGAGAGACAGGGTTCCAAATACTTGCTGTCCATCGGGACAGGCCAGGCTATGTGGCAGTCACAGTTCTGCACAACAGCTGGGGCAGTGGCCTGGTGGTCTCCAGTGGCCTGGTGTTTAACTTTGAGTTGCTGGGACATGGAGGTGCCCCGGGGGGACCCAGATAGGCCATGGGGAGGAGGAGGGGGCGCTCAGGCTCTTGGGATAACAGATTTTTACCAACCAGATCTGGAAGTATTTCAGTATTTTAACAGCTGGTACAGTTGAAATGAGCCCTGAATTTCTCCCCACTGTATAGGAAAGGAAACCAAGTCTCAGAGTCACGAAGGCCCGACTCCAGTGAGGACATTGGCATAATCAGGATTTGAACCCAGGCCTCTCAGACCTGACTGAAGGGCTTCACCTAGAAAGAAGAGGGAAGACAGCCCCTTTCCCTTACCTGGAAAATGGGCTGCCCCAGCCAGAGGAGGCCTGCATTTCCCTCCTGCCCCTGCCTCGGACTGGGCAGCCTTGATTTGCACATCTGTTCAATGGGAATAAGGTCGATCTCAAGCACCCCACGAGGGGCCCTAGAGCTTGGTCTCCGTCACAGTCCCCTCCTCACTGCTTTGAGTCCCCACCTGCCTCTCCTTTGAGGTATAACTCTGGGGATATCCCTTCCCTTGTTTTGGTCCTCAGTGCATCCGTCCACTGAACTGGCATGGACAATGCTGGGTACATGGTGGCTGCGTAGTGAGTGTTGGGAGGATTCGTGCTAGTGATGCTCAGGCTCTAAGGAAACCACATGCCCATCCAGAAGAGGATGAGCACTTTGGAGCTAGATGGCCAGGGTTCAAGTTCCAGTTCTGCCCACTTCAAGCTCAGTGGTCTTGGGCAGGTCATGTCACCTACCATAGCCCCAGTGTCCTCATTTGTCCAACAAGGAAAGTAGGAGGACTTGTGTCAAAGGCCCACCACGAGGATTAAATGAGTTGATGTATGTCACCATCCTTCAGCAGGGTGCCAGGCAAGGCTGGGGCTGGCCTCTCCCCTTGGCTCAGAGGAGAGATCCCAAACAAGAGAAAGGACCCGTCCACGGTCAGTCACAGGCCTGTCTGGCCTTCCAGATTCCGGGGCAGGGGGGGCCTCGATCAGCAGGTACAATCAAGGAGCTTGTGCCTAAGGGGGCGGCTTTTCCTGTGGGGTGCTCTGGCAGGGAGGAGGCCCACCGCCTTCCCAGGTGGACCCAGAGCCCTTTGGTCCAGGAGAAGTGGGAGGAAGAGGGAGGAAGTCAATCCCCCATTGTGGAGTCTGGAGTCAGGGAGGAGGGAGCAGCTCTTGGTGCTTTGTTGACTAGAAGCCTATCTCCTCAAAGGTCAGCTGATAACTCAGGCTGGGCAAATAGGCTGGGAGGCACACAAACATGAGGTGAAGTGTGGGAAGGGTTGGGAGGCAGGCAAAGGACGCGTCCTTGCCCTTAATTTGAAACCTGGAGGTGAGGGCCCGTGGGAGGGGTTACATCACGCACACACAGGCACATGGGCCTACGCACCCCCCTCAAAGGCCCAAGCAGTAAAACACTGTTCTGCCCCTAAAATCTCCACTTGAAAATAACGCAACCTGAGTTACAGTTTCCTCTTTCCCCCTTCCCCTCCCCCACCGGTGGATAAACGCACCTTTGTGCGGTTCTGTATTTTCCCATCGCTGGATGTTACAAACGGTGTAGCAATGAAGAACTTTGTGCCCATTCACTTGAGACGTGTGCCAAGTTCCCCCAAGTGGTTTTACTATGTCAAAAGGCTTTTCTATGTTTGTCATTTTTTAGAGCAACCGCAGAATCACCCTTCCTGGAACGGTGCCAGCTCGTACTCCCACCGGCTGCGTAAGGGAGTGTCCGCTTCCATACAGATTCACCGACTCTGGGTGTCACCCAGCTGTCATCTTTTTGCCAGCCTGTAGGGGAAAGGGGCGTGGCAGGACGCCAAGGGCCATGAACGCTGCGTAGCTCGTGCCGTCAAGAGATGGGGTCTGTTCCCCTCTCCTGGACTCTGAGCCAGGCTTGGAACTCGCTTTGACCAGAGAAGGTGGCAGAAGCGATGTTGCATGAGTTGGGAGTCTTGGAGCAGGAGGATTTGCAGCTTCCGCTGTCCTCACCTCGCTGCTGGGACCCCTCTGCCGCCACTGTGGGGATGAGCTTGCCTCCTGCAGTGGGGAGGACCGCGCGGAGGGAGGCTCCGGGTCTCCCGGCCAGGCCGGGCAAGGACCTACAATGACGGACGTCCGAGACCCAGCAGGCCCCGCCAACCCCCAGAACCTTGAGGCGTGACGTGTGTTGCTTGAGGCCTCTCCGTTTTGGGGTGGTGTAACCCTGCACAAGCTAACGGATGCAAATGACATTGTAGTGCAACTTTTATAAGAGTCATTCATGTTTCCTCTTCTGTCCTGTGCTAATGTTTCTGTTGATTCACAGGAACTGTGTTAGTTTCCCGTGGCTCTAAAGCATCACAGACCCCGCTGGCTTAGAACCACAGGAATGTGCTGTCTTGCATTGGAGGCTGGAAATCCAAAACCAAGGTGTCGGCAGGACTGCTGTCTCTGAAACCCGTGGGGGAGTCTTTCCTGCCTCTTGCCAGCTTCTAGTGGTTTTGCTGGCCGTCTTTGGCTTACACCTCCCTAACTCGTCTGTGCTCCCACTATCCCAAGGCCTTCTCCCCGTGTCTCTGTCTTCACAGGGCCATCTTCTTTTTTTTTAATAATTTATTTTTTTTAAGATTTTATTTATTTATTTGAGAGGGAGAGAGCAAGAGAGAGAGCATGAGGAGGGGGAGGGGAACAGCAGAGGGAGAGGGAGAAGCAGACTCCCCGCTGAGCAGGGAGCCCAAAGCGGGGCTCGATCCCAGGACCCTGGGATCATGACCTGAGCTGAAGGCAGCCACTTAACTGACATCACACATTTAACTGACATCAGACACTTAACTGACTGAGCCACCCAGGCGCCCCCTACATGATCATCTTCCTAGGAAGACGCCAGACACATTGGATTAGGGGCCCACCCTACCCCACTGTGACATCCTCTTAACCACTGACATCAGCAACAGCCCTATTTCCAAGTAAGGTCACATTCTGAGTACTAGAAATTAGGATTTCAACATATCCTTTTTTTTTTTGGAGGGGCGGGATTTGGAGAGGTGGAGGAGGGCAACTTCAACCCTTAACCAGAACTCTTTTTTTTTTAAAGATTTTATTTATTTATTTGAGAGAGAGAGAATGAGAGAGAGCACATGAGAGTGGGGAGGGTCAGAGGGAGAAGCAGACTCCCCGCCGAGCAGGGAGCCCAATGCGGGACTCGATCCCGGGACTCCAGGACCATGACCTGAGCCGAAGGCAGTCGCTTAACCAACTGAGCCACCCAGGCGCCCCAGAACTCTTTATATATTAGCAACACTAGCTCTTGAATTGCAATGATGATTCCTTACACGGCAACTCAGTGGTGGAATTTGAGCTGCAAGGGGCTAGAGATGGGGAGAACTTTCTTCTTTGTACAGATTCTTTCTCCTCTGGACCCCCTCTTCTCCCCAGGGCAGCTCGACCCCCTGAAGCCAGAGGGAGGCATGGCCAGGAGGACCAGTGGAGGAGAGGATGGAAAGAGGCTGGGGGCTTCTAGCTCCTGGTTCTTGTCTCCCCCGAGCAGCAACACTCAGGGTGATCATTATGCGCGTGTTGGCCCTGGAGCCAGACTGTTTGGGTCCAAATCCTGACTCTGTGCCTACAGGCCCTCATAGGCAAGTGACGTAGCCTCCTGTATTCTTTTCTTGTGGCCGCTCTAACAAATTAGCATCAATTTAGTAGCTTAAAACAATAGGAATGTATTCTCCTGCAGCACTGGAGGTCCGAAATTGAAAGTGAGTCCTCAGGGGCCAAAATTAAGGTGTGAGCAGGCCAGTGCTTCCTCCCGAGACTCTAGGGAGCAGGGTCGCCTTGCCTTTTCCAGTAGCTAGAGCGGCACTCCCAGCATCCCTCTGTTCTTGGCAACCTCCTCCACCTTCAAAACCAGCAGCAAAGCTGACCCTGCTTTCCTCCCCCTGTCTATAGTCAAACGTCCCCCTGCCTTCCTCCGTAAGGACACTTATGATTACATGGAGGGCTCACGGGGATCATCAGGATACTGTCCCTGTCTTGAGATCCTTGACTTAATCACACCTGCAAAGACCCTTTTTTTACATACGGTACCACTCACAGTTTCCAGAGCTTGGGACCTGCAGCTCTTTGGGGGCCAGTTTTCAGCCGACCATGCCTCTCTAAGCCTCAGTTCCCTCAACTGTAATATAAGATACTGTGAGGATGCACTGATGTATCCAGAGAAAGCGCTCAATGCCGGGCTTAGCACGAGGACTCAATAAAAGGGAGGCGGGGAGCCTCATTTAAAGTTTCCCCTTTGAAAAAAAAAATTTTTTTAATAAAAAATAAAATAAAGGGGCAGCTGGGTGGCTCAGATGTTAAGCGTCTGCCTTCGGCTCGGGTCATGATCCCGGGGTCCTGGGATCGAGCCCCGCATCAAACTCCCTGCTCGGTGGGAAGCCTGCTTCTCCCTCTCCCACTCCCCCTACTTGTGTTCCCTCTCTCTCTGTGTCTCTGTGTCAAATAAAGAAATAAAATCTTTAAAAATAAATAAATAAATAAATAATAAAATAATAAAAATGAACGTTTCCACTTTGGGCCTCAGTTTCTCTACCTGGAAAGAGAGGTGTGGGGTTCAGGGGTTTCCAGCTTTCATTCCCTGAGGCGATTCCTCTTCCCCCACCTTTTTTTGTTTTTTTGCAGAGGGAGGCCCTGAGAGGAGACGTCCCCACATCTGGCAGGTGGCCAGGCCAGGATGGGAAAGCCACATCAGTGTCCCCTGGAGCTGGGGAGGAAATGGCCACAGCTGCAACCCCACTGACAGCCAGGCCAGAGGCGGTCTGGTCCCGAGGCGGTCCGGTCCCCAGCTCAGGCAGGTGGCAGGAGGCTGAGGACAGTCCCGGACGGGCGTGCGCTCACATGCGCAATTTCTCTGCGTCTCTACTTGCTCTCTCTGAGGGCCATCGGGGGTCATTCTCTCCAACTCCCTCTGCCTCTGTCTCTGTCTCCGCCTCTGTCTCTGTCCCTCCATTTCTCACCATCTCTGTGCTTCTCTCAGGTGGAGAGATCTCTCTCCCTCTCTGACTACCCTGGAGTCAGTCCGTCGGTGGTCTCTGTCCCTCTATCTCTCTCGCTGTCTCTCCCCCTCTGTCTCTCTGGATCTCTCTCCCTCTCTGACTCTGCACGAGACTCTCCCCTCCTCAGCCTGGGGAAGCCCCCGAAACCTGTGGGCCTCCCTCAGGACCCAGCAAGCAGATAGGAAGCAGGCGAGGCCCAGGTGAGTCATGAGGAGGAAAGAGAGGACATTCCTGCCGCTTTTCTGGGATTGTGCACACGCCCAACCTCCTGCCCGCTCCCTCCCGTGACACATCACTGGACCGCACAGATGTGTGTCACCTGAGGGAGAGACAGAGGGAACGAGTCACAGAAAGACAGAGACAGAGAGACAGAAAGACAGGCCTAGAGAGACATTAAAAACAGAGACAGAAAAGAGAGAAGCAGAGAGAGAAACAGAAAGAGACAGGAAAAAAGAGAGACACAGACAGGGAGAGATAGAGTGACAGAGTCAGAAAGAGAGAGACACAGGATTGAGAGAGACAAACAGAGACAGAGACGAAGAAAAAGACCAAAACAGAAAAAGACGGACGGAGAGACACAGGAGGGGAACAACAGATTTGGAGAGACCAGAGCGGTCTGAGGTGGGGATGGCAGGCTCCAAGATATCCCCTCATTCCTTAAATAAAAAAACAAATAAAAGGGGATGGCCTCAGAGCAGTGAGGTCATCCTGCCAGGAAGCTGGATCGCAAGCCCAACTTTCTGTTTCCCCACCTCAGTTGGTCTTCACACCAACAGCAAGAGGGGCCCTACTTTCCACATGAGGGAAGCCTAGGCTCTCAAGGGAAGACATCTGTTGGCCCAGGGTAGCCAAGGAGTAGTCCAGTTCTGCAGCCATTATCTCCCCTGACCTCAAACCCTCTCCCCACCCCCCATGGAGAGAAAGCTCTGGAGAGCCGGCCCAGCAATAATCAATGGCGGTTACAGTCTTTTTCCGCACACCAGGCGGTGTGCAAGCACCCTGGGTGCATTGTTTTATGCCCCTAGCACACCAGCCCTGGGAGAGAGGCACTGGTGAAGGAGCTGGAGGCACAGAGAGGTTAAGTAACCTGCCCAAGCCCACACAGCAGTGAGTAGCTGGAATTTGAACCCTCCCAGTCTGGTGCCAGCTCCAGTATCTTAAACGCTAGGCTCCACTGCCTCTTAGAAGAGAGGATTTCTTTGGGACTTTTCTTGCTTTACCTTAAAATTATTACCTTAATGCTTCAATGAATTAGTAAGAATAATAATGCTATCCTCATTATTATAGTGGTAGAGGTCGCTACTACTTAACTCATTGTCTCTATCCTCGGCCTCCCCTATTCTGTTCAAGCCACACTGGCCACTCGCTGTTCCTAGAGCTTATCAGGACACCCCCGCCTCAGGACCTTTGCACTGGCTGTTGACTCTCCCTGGAACTCTTCCTAGATCATCTACCCAACCTCTGCCCTCACCACATTCAGCCTCTGCTCAAATGCCACCTGCTCAGGGAAGCCGGGGCAGCACCACCCCACCTACAACCAACCATGCCTCACTCGTACCTTTGTACTTCCTGCCTCCTGGTTTGTTGTTCTCTGTTTTACTTATCACTGCCTGACAGCCATAGATCAAATAACACATATTTACTCTTCATTGTCAAGGGCAGGGACTATGCTTTGTTTCCTGCTATGTCCCCAGCTCCTCCTGGATCAGTGCCTGGTACAGAGTAGGTTCTTGGTAAATGCTGAAGGAACTTGTTGAGCCCTCCTGTGGGCCAGCAACTGTTTCAGGCATTTTCACCTGTGTTAAATTGCTCTGATGGGTCAGAAACACGTGGAGATGGAGAGACTAGATGATTTTATCTTTTACATTTTATTTTAGTTTTGTTTTTTTTTAAGAAAATGAGAGAGAGAGCACACGGGAGGAGGGAGTGGGTGGGCAGAGGGAGAAGGAGAGAATCTTAAGCAGGCTCCATGCTCAGCGCAGACCCCGATGGGGGGCTGCATCTCACCACCCAGACAGAGACCATGATCGGAGCAGAAGTCAAGACAGACGCCTAACCAACTGAGCCACCCAGGTGCCCCTACATTTTATTTTACTTTTTTAAAAACTTAGTGAGGACCTTTACAAACAGGTAGAAAAAGGAAACAGAATGGCATGTAAGTTACCCTGATAAAAAACTGATAACAGTATTTTGCCTTTCTTTTTTCCTAAAGCATTTTAAAGTAAATGCAGACAGCCATGACATTCACCTCCAGGTATTTCAGTGAGTGTCTGTAAAAACTAAGAACAATTTCCCGCATAACCACAAAACCATTTTCATAACAGCAATACCTACTTCTTGGCTGAAGTGTTTGAAGGTAAATTAGAGCCATTATATTCTTTCACCCCTCAAATATTCCAGTGTGCATCTCTAATGATACAGACATTTCCCCACATAACCACAACACCATTATCCCTCCTAACAAAACTAACAAAAATCCTAACTATAACTAATGATCAGCCACAAATGTCCCATCAGGACAAGTTTCTTTTTTTAAAATGTTATTTAAATGCAATTAATTAACATATGGTGTATTATTAGTTTCAGGGGCAGTGTTCAGTGATTCATCAGCTGCATGCATGTAACACCCAGTGCTCATCACACCAGGGACCCTCCTTAATGCCCGTCACTCGGTTACCCAATCCCCCCACCCCTCCCCTCCAGCAACCCTCAGTTTGTTTCCTAGAGTTCAGGGTCTCTTATGGTTTGTCTCCCTCTCTGATTCCCTCAGGACAAGTTTTAATCGGAGTGCTGAGGTCCTTTGCCCAAGGTCCCAGAGCAGGAGGAAGGAGAACTGGAATTTGGGGGTTGGCGTGTTTTTGGTTTTTTGGTGAAACAAAGTATATTTCATTTCAATTATACTAGCACAAGAAGGCCCAGGAAGGCCATGGGGAATGCTCGGCACCAGCACCTAAAGCCCACACCGGCTGGCCGGGACTGCTGTTAGCCCTCGAGCCCCTGCCGCATCTGTATGATCTGGAGTGAGGCGGCACACCTTCGTCCGTGTGACCCTGGGCAGCACCAAGGTGTGTCCGATAAACTGCAATCAAGGCTTGGGGCTGCTGCAGGGACTTCGCCCGGTGCTGCAGGGTGTCCCTCGGCTGGCCCTGCCTCTTGCTGGGACTCGCGCTCTGGGAAGAGAGCTGTGAAAGCCCACTGAGTGTGCGCCCCCGCAGCGTGGAGACGGCTGCGTGACCACGGCCACATGAGTCAGAGCCGAGCCCCCCCCCTCCCCCCCGGCCCCACTCCTGGCTGGCCGCGCCCTGGCAAAGGAAGTTTTTGAGGAGGAGGGGAAGGAGGGGGAGGAGGGGGAAGCACCCACGCATCTGGGGCTGACTCGCTCTTTCGCAAAATCTCTGGGAGGAGCCCCGGGGGCACAAAACTGTCTGGCTCCCCGGGCCAGACTGAGACGGGCAGGGAGCCACACGGACTGGAGCTGCGGCCAGACATGGGCCGCCCGGGGCTGCTGCCGTTGCTGCTGCTGTCGCTTCAGACCTGCATTCCAGGTAGGGACCGGGCGCCCAAAACACCTGCGCGGGGACCCCGGGGCCCGAACGCAGTGAAGAGCGGGGAGGGGCGGGGGGCTCCGAGCTGGAGGAGTTGGAGGAGGGCGGCCCAGCCCCCAGCCCCCAGCCCTCCCCCTCGCGGAGTAATCCTCCAGCCAGCTGCAGCCCCACGCAGCACAGGACCCGGCCAGCAGTCGGTGCTCGGGAATGCTCGTCGAGCGAAGGCTGTTAACGGCCGCCGAGTGGGTGCGCTCCTCTAAGCTCCTTCCCTGCAGTTTCAAACTGGACGGGCAGAACTATTCGAGCCCTGTTTCACAGAGAAGGAAACAGGCTCAGAGCGGTCCTGGAGTAAGGGGGCTTCTGGCCCGCAGCTCTCTGCGCGCGGTCGGGGCTCCCCACCGCCCCCGCACCCACCCAGCCCCTGGAAGGACCGGGAGCACGGAGCCTCCTGTTACAAAAGATCTAAAGAGAGAGGCCGAACGTCGCAGAGACAGGGGCTGGGGGAAGCCAGGGCTTGTCCCCGGAGGACCCTTCCCTTTCACTGTCCCCTAGCCACCCTCTCAACTCCTTTCCCGGGAAATGTACAGGAGAGGGTTGAAAAGCGAGAGGAAATTGACAAGGAACGGAGTCAGGGCGGGGCGGTTCAGGCATGAATAACCCGGGAAGGTCTCCGGATCTTTCGCGGCCAGGAATGAGTAATGACTCTAGAAGACTGCGAATTTGTGCTGGGGAATGGACCCCAGCAGGGAAGGCCGGGTGGGCGGGTAAAGGTGTTGGGGCGGGGCTAGTGGGCCAGCTTGTAACCACAGGACGCGCTGTGGGAGGGGCGAGAAACTCGGGGAAGGAGCTGGGGGCGGGGCGAGAACCTCCGGCGAGGAGCGGAGGTGCCGGGAGAGAACTTCGGGGAAGCTACAGCAGTTGGGGTTAGAACTTCCCGAGGGTGATGGGTGCAGTTAAAACTTTGGCCTGGACTGATGGGCGGGGAGAGAATGTTGGGGAGAAGCTAGGGAAAGGAGTAGAGTCTGGGGGCATGAAGGGGGGGGATAGTCAGTGGGGGTCACCGGGAACTGGGGTAGAACGTAAAGATCAGCTGCAGTTGGGTGAGGGTAGAACGCCCTTAGGAGAGCTTGCGAAGCCGAATAGACCGAGGGCCGGTGGAATGGGGGAAAGGACCTAAACTGGAGCTGGGCTGGAATGTCCAGATGGACAGAGAGGGTGGGGATTGGACTCAGGATAGGCCCCGCGCTGATACAGAATTCAAGGGAAAATGAGCCAGGGCGTGACTTTAGGGAAAGACTGTTGGAAGGGATAGAACTTTAGGGTAGGGGGTGTAGATAAAACGTGGGGTTATACATAGGCCGGAAGTACTGCTGACCCGAACCCAGTGTTGGAACCAAAGGGCGGACAGAATGTGGAGCGCGAACCTGAGTGCACAAGGCCTGGAGACTTGGTTCTGGTATTGGGGCATGAAGGAGCAGGGAGGGGGAGCACCGCTCGGAGCTATAACAATCTCTCCTCTCCTCCCTCTTACCCTGCAGCCTCCTGGAGCTTGCAGTGCATGCTGTGTGGGAGGATCGGGAAATGCCAGGTGGAAGAGTGTGCCAGTGGCCAGGACCTCTGCAGGACCACGATCATGCGCATATGGGAAGGTGAGATTCCCCACTACAGCGCGACAGGGAACCTTATTTCACCAGTAATCAGGGAAATGCAAACGAAAAAGACAAGGAGACTCTATTTCATACCCACCAGATAGACAAGCTTTTAAACAATTTGACAATGCAGGGATGGATGAGGATGTGAAGCTGCAGACCCCGTTAATGAGGATAAATTCGTGCATGCACTGCACAGAGCAATTTGGCAATATCTAGTACAGATGATGATTAGCATACCCTCCTGCCAGCAATCCAACTTCTAGGAATATAGAAACCCCAAAGAACCTTGAACACACATGCCCGGGGACACACGTGTAAGAATGTTCTTAGCAGTTATGTTTGTGATACGGGTTAGTCATCAGTCGAGGAGAAACATTATGGTATAATCACACAATGGAATGCTCCACAGCAGTTTATTTATTTATTTATTTATTAAAGATTTTATTTATTTGACAGAGAGAGACAGCAAGAGAGGGAACACAAGCAGGGGGAGTGGGAGAGGGAGAAGCAGGCTCCCCAAGGGGCAGGGGGCCCGATGTGGGGCTCAATCCCAGGACCACGGGATCATGACCTGAGCTGAAGGCAGACGTTTAACATCTGAGCCACCCACCCAGGCGCTCTGCTCCACAGCAGTTTGAATGAAGGAACTTGAGCTGTAGGTATTAAAGTGGATACATCTCAAAAACATCAGGTTGAGAGGGGAAAAAGCATGTTTCAGGGTATGATATCTTTTAATATAAATAGTATATAACAATATGCAATAAATAATGTATAAATAAATAATAGTATACATTATTATGTGTACCTAGTGTGAAAATCACCTACACCAGTGGTTGCTTCTGGACAGGGCATAAGGGGAATGGGATTTGGGGGGGTGAGCAGGAGGCTTTAACTCTATCTTTTAAATTTAAGTTCTTTTAAAAAATATCTGAAACAAATATAGCAAAATTTTCTAATATTTTATAAAATTTGGTGATGAATGCACAGTTATTTATTGTATCATTCTCTTATGCTTTTTGGCAAGCTTGTAACATTTTTCCTTTAAAGATTCCTATTAGAGGCATCTCCCTGCTAAAATCACTAAGCTGGGAGGGAGGGGTAGGTGGATCCAGACAGCCTCAGTGACAGTGTGGTCACTAAGAGGGGTAGGCTCCCTGTGGTGGGAGGGCGAGGAGAGGAGACAGCTGGACCCCAGAGAAGAGGCCTGGCAAGGATCAGCCCTGGAAGAGGGTGACCTTAGGACCAGGAGCATCAGAGGCTGGTTGGGTCCAGGGCAGCCTTTGGGGTAACAAAGATACATTCTTCACAGGAGGTGAAGAGCTGGAGGTGGTGGAGAGAGGCTGTGCCCACCCAGAGAAGAGCAACAGGACCATGAGCTATCGGACAGGCATGCAGATCATCACTCTTACAGAGACCCTGTGTGGGACTGACTTGTGCAACCGACCCACCCCTGGTGAGCTGGGCAGCCCTCACGATCCCCAACCCCGCACACATCATTCTCCTGATCCTGTCCCCACCAGCCCCGACTCTCAAATGCCAGTTTAACAAAAAGACTTAGAGAGGCTCAAGTTCTCCAGTTCCCACAGGAGAGGGTAGGAAGCCACAGATCCATGTTGCATGGTCATGTGTGCAGATTCCTCTTTCTGGGCCTGGCAAGAAAGGAAATTGGTTAAGGCCAGGCCCGTCCCAGTGACGTCAGTAAGCAGAGCACCTACGCAACCTGTTTCTCGCTCAGCCATGCTGACCTCAAACTTTCGTCTTTTGGCGGAGGCTGAATCAGATGTTTATTTTCAAGGAAGTGACAAGAGAGGGGACGCTGGCTTCAGCTTTCTGTTAGATGTGCTTAAGGAAAGCACTGATAATCGAGTCTAAGTTCGAATCATAGATAATATTCAGAAGATTTAACAATATCAGTCAATGCAGAAGGCATTGATCAATCCTGGACCCCCCTCTTTAGCTGATGGATCTTGGAGACATAGGGTTCTAAAGAAAGACTTGGGAGTGGTCAGGGGTCCACCAGCAAGCTTAGAGCGCAGCTGTCAATTCAGTAATTTAATAAGTGGTAAAGCGATTATCAGCCTCCATTTCTCAGGCCATTTTACCCTGCTTGTGGCGACTGGAATAGTTGATAAAACCACATCCTGTATTTATGTGATACTGGGGATATAGAAGTGACCAAGACACTTTGGGCCTTAGCATGGGATTACAGTCAGTAGGGTGGGAGTGGGGGTGACAGACCCATCACCAAGCAGTGACTGCTCAGATTAGTCAGAGCCAGGATGGGGAAGCACAAGCAGAGGGGTCAGGACCATGAGACCTCTGGTCTGAGAGGGGCCAGAGCTGTAGTTGGGAAGCACGTCCAGAATTTTCAGGGCTGAGATAAGGAAAACAGAGGCCAGAGTGATCAGGGCTGGGATGAATGAAGAATAGGGGCTGTGAGACCCTAGGGGAGATAACTGGTCAAAGAAGTTTTCCTCCAGGAAGCAACAACTAAGCTGGATCTTGAGGGATGAGCAGGAGTCAGACTGTTAAAAAGACAGTGGAAAGGGTTTTCTAGGAAGAGCAACAGACACCAAGGCCCAAAGGTGGATGAAAGTAGTATGACTGGAGGAAGGAAAAAACAGGGCAAGAGGAGCTGGAAATTGGCAGGGTCATATTACACAGGGCCTTCTAGGTTGTGGTGAGGAATATAGACCATACGGGCGGCAGGGGGAGGTCATAAAAGGGTTGAGGTTTCTTTGTTGGTTTGTTTGTTTTTTAGATTTATTTATTTATTTGAGAGGAAGAGCACACAACAAGTGGGGGGAGGGGCAGAGGGAGAGAATCTCAAGCAGACTCCCCACTGAGCGAGAAGCCTGATGCAGGGCTTGACATCATGAGCCATGAGATTGCAACCTGAGCCAAAATTATGAGTCAGATGCTTAACCGACTGAGTCACCCAGGTGTCCCAAGGGTTTTTGTGGGGTTTTTTAAGATTTTTTTTTATTTATTTGAGAGAGAGAGAGAGAGCGTGAGCAGGGGGAGGAGCAGAGGGAAAGAGAGAATCTCAAGCAGACTCCCCACTGAATGTGGAGCCAACGGGTTGGGCGGGGGAGAAGGTTCGATCCCACAACCATGAGATCATGACCTGAGCGGAAACCAAGAGTCTGACACCCAATCGACTGAGTCATCCAGGCGCCCCGGTCATAAAAGGATTTTAAGCAGAGAGTGTCACGATCAGATTTGTACTTTTGAACAAATGATTCTGACCTCAGAGGAGAGCAATGATGGAGGGAAAGTAGACGAGGGCAGTCCAACTTGGAGGTGGGTGAGGTTGTCCAGATGAAGAAGAGAGTAACTGCATTAGAATGTCAACCATGCTCATGGAGAGAAGTGGGTGGATTTTAAGAACTCTTTAGCAGGTAGATGAGCAGGACTTAGTGATGGATTAGACATGGGGGTGGGTTTGCAGTTCTGGTCATGATGGAGTCGCATGTATCAGACTAATCTGCCAGTGAAAGCCAGAAAAGCTGGACAAATTATAAACAATTACTCGAGGTCACTGGAGAGCAGCCAATGAAGAGAGGACCTTGAGGTGCTACAATCTTTGAAATAAGGGAAGCACAGAAACTGAGTTATGCAGAAAGCTGGCTTTATCCTTGAGTGCACTTTCCAATTCACTGCTGTGAAGGGGAAATAAAACCCAAATAAGAGAGATCATTGCTAGACTGAGAAGCCAGGGGTTAGAGTCTTTCTGGCTGCCAGAGCGTCTGAAGAATGAGAGGTAGAGTTCGGGAACGTATGAAACCACAGAAAAGGGAGTCCCCAAATCTGCATATTTCCTTTAAGTCATTGGCAAGCTGTACATGCACAGGGTGAGACTCCAAGGAACTCAGCAGAAAATAGTATCTGGGAAGCTACAGAACTGAAAAAGGATTCCAGCAGCCATATGATGCTGGAGAAACCAAAGTTGCAAAGTTGGAGAGAGAGGCCTTGGTAACCACCCCAAGCTTTCTGCTAAGACCATACCCTAGGTGTAAGGGCAAAACTGAGAGAGACCAGCCCTAAAGATTCCTACATTTGATCTTCAGCGGGAAGAAAACTGACCTTCTTGGGAAGAAAATAACATTATTTAGAGCCTTTCCAAATTTTCATTGTGATGTCTGGCATCTAATCAAAACTTACAAGGTACCCCAAAGAAAATTGAAAGGACCAATTAACAAGAAACCTAGAGACAAATCCAACAGTAGAAACAGACTCATAATGATTCAGATAGTGGAGTTATTAGATAGGGAAATTTAAAATAGCCATGATCAATATAGTCCAAAAAAGGGGCACCTGGGTTGCTCAGTCATTAAGCGTCTGCCTTCGGCTCAGGTCATGATCCCAGGGTCCTGGGATCGAGCCCCACATCGGGCTCCCTGCTCGGTGGGAAGTCTGCTTCTCCCTCTCCCACTCCCCCTGCTTGTGTTTCTTCTCTCGCTGTGTCTCTCTCTGTCAAATAAATAAATAAAACCTTTAAATATATATATATATATAGTCCAAAAAAATAGAGGAGAGGATAAACTTTAACAGAAATGTGGAGTCTATTTTTTAATTCTAAAAATTTTTTTAAATGTTTTATTTATTTATTCATGAGAGTCAGAGAGAGAGAGAGGCAGAGGGAGAAGTAGGCTCCCCACCCAGCAGGGCGCCCGATGCAGGACTCGATCCCAGGACCCTGGAATCATGACCTGAGCCGAAGGCAGACGCTTAACCATCTGAGCCACCCAGGCGCCCCAGGAGTCCATTTTTTTAAAAGAGTCAAACAGGAGGGGCGCCTGGGTGGCTCAGATGGTTAAGCGTCTACCTTCGGCTCAGGTCATGATTCCAGGGTCCTGGGATCGAGTCCCGCATCGGGCTCCCTGCCGCTTGGGGAGCCTGCTTCTCCCTCTGCCTCCCTCTCTCTTTCTCTCTCTCTCTCTCATGAATAAATAAATAAAATCTTAAAAAAAAAAAAAGAGTCAAACAGGAAACACAGAATAGTGACTGAAATTAAGAACTCAATAGATGTGCTTAATAGAGCCCAGAAGCAGTGGGGCAAAAGGATTAAAGAACTAGAAGACAGGGCAGGAGACGTCTCCAGATTGGTGCCTAAATGTGGAGGATCAAGGAACCTGCCAGGTTTCTGCCCTGGGGTACTGAATGGGACCACCGCAGAGATATGGAATTCAGGAGAGAAAGAAGTTTAGAGAAGATGGAGAGCTTCCTTTGGGGCATGTAGAGATTCAGGTGTTTGAGGGATAGCAAGACGGCCTCTCCAGGAGGCAGTTGGGTGTACAGGTGTGGAGCTCAGAGAGAAGTTCCCAGCAGATGCGTGGAAATGAAGCCAGGTCAATGGATAACATCCCCATGGGAGAGAGTGTGCACTGTGAGAAATGAAAAGGGCCTAAGACAGAACCCTGAGGATGACCCACATTTAGAAGAGCGACATAAGAACAAGAGTTTATGAGGGGACCTGAGGGTGGTATGATGGCGGTGATGGCAATCCGTGTTTTCATTTTCATGGAAGTTCATGTGAGAAGACATGGGTTGTTGGCATTTTAATTATTCTTTCTTTAGGGTTGGGGAAGATTTGGCCTTGGATGTAAGTGATTCACCTAATTCCAGCAGCTGGCCTGCCGGTTGAGAAAGTGGCTGAGACAGCCCTCTCCCTTATGTAGGACTTGGCCCCAACTCAACTTGGATATTTGGGATCAGGAAGGGGAAGGCATACCAGGCTTCAGCATGGTGTGAGTCAAGGCCTGGCCGGAGGAATGACTCTAGTGTTTCCGGGGAAAAATAATTCACCCCCTTGGCCTGGACCAGCAGGTGTGAGAGGCTTATCACAGATCAATCAATCAAGCGAGGCTTGGATCCCTGACCCAATCGGGTAGTGCATTAATTATCTATCGCCTCAGTACAGATTGTCCCAAAACTTAAAACAAAAATGAGCAGGTATTATTTCACAAAGTTTCTGAAGGTCAGATTCTGAAGAATCTGGAAGTGGCTTAAGTAGGATGGTTCTGGGTCTTTCATGAGGTTGTGGTCAAGATGACAGCAGAGCTGCCATCATCCCAAGGCTCCCAAGGGAGATTTACTCACGTGGCTGGTCCCCTCCCGTGGCTTGGACAAAGGCCTCAGTTCCTCGCCACGGAGACCTCACCATGGGGTGTCTGAGTGTTCTAACCGCATGACAGATGGACTTCCTCCCGACCAAGTAATCCAAGAGAGAGCCAGGAAGAAGTTGCAATGCCTTTTATGATCTAGCGCAGGAATCATACACCATCATTTCCGCAATATCCCATTAGTTACACGGGTCAGCCCTATTCTTTGTGTGTGCGTACCAGGAAACAGGGGTCACTGGGGGCCATCTCGGAGGTTGGCTACCACAGAGAACAATAGCAGGGTTTTAAGCAATTCTTCATTCATTCATTTAACAAATATTTACTGGATGTCTTCTCTGGCTCTGGCCCTGGTGCTGGGTGGTGTTGGGACACAGTAATGATCAGGACAGTCCTGGCCCCACCTCCTGGGGCTCAGAGTCCAGTCAGACGGGGATGACCCAAAGTGGATGTGGCTGGGATTGGGGAGCCCAGTGGGGCACATTGATGCAGCCTCCGAGGTCAGGGAGGACTTCTTAGAGGATGTGAAATTTGAGATGATGCCTGAAGAATGAGTAGGAGGAGACAGGGAAAGTAAGGAGCCGAGGGAGCATGTTCTAGGCAAGGGCTGGATGCCAGTCAGCATGTACGTTCAGGAACTGTGGGAAGTCATGGGGAGTAGAGTTTGAGGGGCTAGTGGAGGGAGATGAGACAGGAGAGGTGGCCGGGACCCAGAGGTCCACACGGAGTAGCTTGGATATTATTCTGAGGGCACTGGGGAGCCATGGAGAGGTTTTGAGCAGAGCAGGCAGGGTCACATTTGAGTATTAGAAACATCCTTCTAGGGCCATGTGGGGCTGCACTGGGTGGGGTTGGGGGGCAAGGATGGAAACCAGGAAGCCAGGTATTTGAAGAAGTTCTGACCTGGTCATGGGGCTGGAAAGGAGGGGATGGATGCTAGAAAGATTCAGGAGGTGGGATGGGCAGGGCTTTGATGATTGGCTGAAGGAGGAATTGATGCTAAGTTGAGTCTTCAAAGGAGCTAGATTTCCGGAACTCTCCCCATGGAGTCTCACCCTCCTGCCCCTCCCCGAACAGGTCGGACTTCCACCTTTCCCCGAATCCGAAGCCGTTACCTCGAATGTGTTTCCTGCGCCTCATCAGATCTGAGCTGTGAGAGGGGCTGGGACCAGAGCCTGCAATGCCGCAGCCCTACAGAACAGTGCGTGGAAGTGGTGACCCACCAGAGCCTGGAAGGTGAGCTCCAACCTGCCAGCAGCATCTCCCCCCTGCATTGCTCCTCCCCAAGGCTGCACTTAACAAGGACCCCAGCATAACAAGGATTTAAGCAAGGTAGAAGCTTAGTTCTCTCACACACAAAAAAGTCTAGTGGTAGGAAGTCCTGAGCCACTAGGACAGTTCTACCATCACCAGGAACCAAGATGCTTTCTCATTTCTTGACTATTGTTTCCATTCTCACAATTGCCTCATAGTCCAACATGGCTGCCAGAGCTCTAAACCTCATGTCCAAGTTCCAGGAAGGAGAAAGAAGAAAAGGAACAAAAAATAGGCACCCCTCCTTTTGTGGGGGTTCTCCTTTCTGGAAGTCCCATAAAACCATTCTATTTACATCACATTGACCAGAACTTAGCCACATGATTATACCTATGGAAGCTGGAAAATGTGGTTTTGCCTAGATATATGGCTGCCCCAAATAAAATGAGGGTCCTATAATGAACAGTGAGGCAGGAAATGGACAGATGACTGCTGCGGTGGTGGGCAAGGCCAGTCTCAGTCCCTGAACAATCTGACCTCTCTCTTCTGCCCCCCACAGGCAGTCCAAGGGATGAGCACCACACCCGCGGCTGTGGCAACCTTCCGGGCTGCCCAGGCCCCACCGGCTTCCACAACAACCACACCTTCCACTTCCTGCGGTGCTGCAACACCACCAAATGCAATGGAGGCCCAGGTGAGGGGGCAGGGGACCCACACAGCATGAGGCTGGGGTCGGGGCAGGGAGGTGTACCCGGGCTGCTGCCCCTCACTCGCAGGCCACCCCTCCTCTCTAGGTGTCCATCTCCCCTGAAAGCCCCTCCTCAAAGAAGGCTTGTGTGGAAATTCATCGTGCCCATCAAACCTTTTCCAAAGACCCCTGCTTTATACTTCCTTGAATCCTTCCGCAGCTCACCGCCCTGGTCCATGCCACCGGGAGCTCTTGCCTAGATTGTTGCGATGACCTTCTCACTGGTCCCCCTGCTTCCGCTTCTGCCGCCTACAGCCGATGCTCAACACAGCAGCAAGGGTGATTTCTTAAAAATGTAAACCAGAGCATGTCACTCTCCTTCCTCAGGCACTGCAGCAACTCTTCTTTGCTCTCAGAGTAAAATCTAAAGACCATCCTATGCCCTCTGTAATCCAGCACCTGTCTGCCTCATGGTCTACATTGAGTTCCTGCAACTGCCAAACTCTCTCCTGCCTCAGGCGCCTGGGTGGCTCAGTTGGTTAAGCGACTGCCTTCGGCTCAGGTCATGATCCTGGAGTCCCGGGATCGAGTCCCGCATCGCGCTCCCTGCTCGGCAGGGAGTCTGCTTCTCCCTCTGACCCTCCTCCCTCTCATGCTCTCTGTCTCTCATTCTCTCTGTCTCAAATAAATAAAATCTTAAAAAAAAAAAACCTCTCTCCTGCCTCAGGGCCTTTGTGCATTCAGTACCCTCCACCAGGAACACATCTCCCCCAAGAGTTTACCGGGCTGGCTACTTCTCATTTGTTAGGTCTCAGCTTAAAGTATTGTCCTCAGGGAAACATTCTCTGTCCCTCCCCTCCACTATAATCTCACTCCTTGGTGTTATTCTGTCTCCATAAACCAGTACCGTCCAACAGAACTTTCCACGGTGATAGAAATGTTCCATATCTGTACTGTCCAGTATGGTAGCCACTAACTCATATGGCTGTTGAGCACTTGAAATGTGAAACTGAACCTTGAATTTTAGTTAATACGAATTCATTTCCGTGTAAATGTAAACAACCACACGTGGCTGGTGGCTACCATATTGGACAGTGTAGGTCTGAGTGGTAAGTGCTGTAGGGCAGGGACTGTTTCGTCTTCCACAGCTGCTCGCCCAGTGCCTGGTCAGATAGGGGCTCAGGAGGAGCGGCGAGGTGGGATTTCTCTCACAGGTTCTATAAAGAACCCCCCAGAAGGGGCGCCTGGGTGGCTCAGTTAAGCGTCTGCCTTTGGCTCAGGTCATGATCTCAGGGTCCTGGGATTTAGTCTCACATCTGGCTCCCAGCTCAGCGGGGAGTCTGCTTCCTCTCCTTCTGCCCCTCCCCCCGCTCATGCTCGTGCTCTCTCTCCTGCTCTCTCTATCTCAAATAAATAAAATCTTTGGGGGAAAAAAAAAAAAGCCCTCCCCCTCTGAAGACTGCTGTTCCAATGCCTGACCACTAGGTGGCTCCATGACATCTCAGGCTGCGAGTTGACCGTTCTAGGGGAGGTAATGCAAGGAAGGACACCCCTCACCCCACCTGCCCGCACCCCCATACTAATTTCCTTGGTTTCTGTGTCACTTGTCTTCTCCCAAGTCCTGGAGCTTCAAAACCTGCCTCTGAATGGCCTCCAGTGTTACAGCTGTGAGGGGAACAGCACCCATGGATGTTCCTCCGAAGAGATTGCCCTGACCGCCTGCCAAGGCCCCATGAATCAATGTCTGAAAGCCACGGGAACTAATGGTGAGCCCTTCCAGGAGGCTGGGAGGGTATACTTGTGGGTGGGGGCTTGTGGGCCACAGGTCGACTTCAGGGAGCTGGGTCTTCCTGTGGAAAATGTAGGACTTCCTTCAGGAGGGTGCAAAGTGTCGTCAGGAATGAGGACTTCATTAAGAAATGAGCGTTCCCGCCACAGAAATGTGGACCTCTCTGGGGGTGGGACTTCCCACGAGGGGGTGGGACTTCCACGAGGGGGTGGGACTTCCCACGAGGGGGTGGGACTTCCCACGAGGGGTGGGACTTCCCACGAGGGGGTGGGACTTCCTGCGGGCGTGGCGGGCTCCCATCCTGTGCCATCCTGGGCAGGTCTCTGTTCCAGCGGTTCTCAAACCTTTTCATCTCAAAATTCCTTCGTGCTCTTAAAAATTATTACTTATGGCAGATATATCTATAGATATTTACTGCATTAGGATTAAAACTGAGATATTTTAAGAGATGCAAATTATTAATTTATTTATTACTTATTTTTTTAGAGAGAGAGCCCGCAAGTGGGGGATGGGGAGAGGGCAGAGGGAGAGAGAGAATCTTAAGCAGGCTTCATGCCCAGCATGGAGCCCGCATCGGGGCTTGATCTCATGACCCTGAGGTCATAACCAAGAGTTGGACGCTTAACCGACTGAGCCACCCTGGTGCCCCTATTAATTTATTTTAAAATAAATTAATTTAAAAGAAAAATACAAAATAAAACCTCATTCCATGTGAACATAACATTTTTTACTTAAAAAAAAAATGACATTTTCCACAATGAAAACATTTAACAAGAAGACTGCTGTTGTTCTACCATTTCGCAAATCTCTTTCATGTCTGGCTTAATAGAAGATGGCTGGATCCTCATCCTCATATGGGCTTCTGCGTTCAGTCGGCTGCAAGATCACATGTCCCAGGGTTTCTGGAAAACCCCCACTGTACACTCACAAGAGTGGAAAAGTCGAATGATGCTTTAGCATTATTATGAGACTAGTTTTGACTTCTTGGTTCCCCCAGAAGGGTCTGAGGGACCACACTTGAAACTGCTGCTTTCTTCAAGTGGGATCCGCCAGAAGGTGGCAGGTCACCCGGTGAGCACTGCAGGCCCATCCCCAGGAGCTGGGAGTCTCACGCAGTCTTCTCTCTCCTCAGGGCTGGGCAACCCGAGCTACACAGTACGAGGTTGTGCAACTTCCTCATGGTGCCAGAGTCTCCACGTGGCTGAAGCCTTCAGACTGACCCATCTCAATGTCTCATGCTGTACTGGAAACGGCTGTAACCACCCAGTCCTGGGTCACCAGCCCCACATGGGCGGCGCCCCCCGGCCTGGTCCTGCCCACCTCAGCCTCATGGCCACCCTGCTTATAACTGCCAGACTGTGGGGAGGCACTCTCCTCTGGACCTGACCCCCCACACTCCCCCTTCCCTGGCTGGATCCAGAGGAGCCCTTTGCCCTCCCCTCAGCCCCCAGCCCTGCAGACTTGCTGTGTGACCTCAGGCCAGTGTGCTGCCCTCTCTGGGTCTCAGTTTTCCCAGCTGTCTCACGAAGTTGCAGAACCAGGGGAGAAAAGCTGGAGAAAGACTGCAGGCCAGCAGAAGAGGTCTTGTTATGTTAGCATTGTTGTACCATTGTTGTTATTATTAATTAATATTTGTTTTATTTAATATTTTATACTTAAAGATTTTTGTACCAGCGAACAAGACCTGATCTTCCCTTCTCCGTAGCATCTCTCTTTGGGAGGATGAATGGGTGGGGGGGGCACCTTTCACCCACCTCCTGGAATTGGGGGTCACATTGTAGGACCCAGGCATCTGGGGCCCCAGCCTTGGGAGCAGTTCTCCATGGGCTTCCATCCTAAGCCACCTCCACATCAATTTCTGGGCTCCAACTCACTCACTCAAGCACGAACTTTCCAGTCTCTTCTCCCAAGCTCCAAAGGTCAAGACTACTTTGTTGTTCTAAGGAGAGGCATCTGCATTTCCTAGGGGGTTCTGAGACCCGAGATGAATGGGAGGGATAATCTGATGGCCAGAACTCCCTGGGGGCCCTGCAGTGAGGAATCAGGACAGGACTACATTTCCCCAGATGCCCCGGTGGCAAGAGATAAAAGCTGGGCTCTTTTTCCTAGGATGCCTTCAGACTGACTGAGAAAAAGAACTCTCATTTCCATTGGCACCCTTGGGGCACAATATTGAAGAATTCACGTTTCCTATGATTTGCTGAGGCAAGCCCAAAGAGACAAAATTACGTTCCCCAGGACCCTATGGCTAATGAAGAAAAGATAAGACATCTTCCATGGTATTTGAGGGCAGGGAAGGGACGGGTTTCTTTTTAGGACCTCCTCAAATCACATAGCACTGAGCGTCACTGTGGCGGCTTAAAGAGGTGGCCTCAGTGTCTCCACCTCTTTGAACGTGCGTGGCTCCGGGACTGCTTTGACCCTGCCACGTTCTAAGCTTCAAGAAACTGGCTCTGGGGCGCCTGGGTGGCTCAGTTGGTTAAGCGACTGCCTTCGGCTCAGGTCATGATCCTGGAGTCCCTGGATCGAGTCCCGCGTCGGGCTCCCTGCTCAGCGGGGAGTCTACTTCTCCCTCTCCCTCTGCGTCTTGCCCCACTCATACTCTCTCTCACTCACATATAAATAAAATCTTGTTTATGGGGCGCCTGGGTGGCTCAGTTGGTTAAGCGACTGCCTTCGGCTCAGGTCATGATCCTTGAGTCCCGGGATCGAGTCCCGCATCGGGCTCCCTGCTCAGCGGGGAGTCTGCTTCTCCCTCTGACCCTCCCCCCTCTCGTGTGCTCTCTCTCTCTCTCTCTCTCTCTCTCTCACTCTCTCAAATAAATGAATAAATAAAATCTTTAAAAAAAAAAAAAAAAAAAAAAACAACTTACCGGGCGCCTGGGTGGCTCAGTTGGTTAAGCGACTGCCTTTGGCTCAGGTCATGATCCCGGAGTCCTGGGATCGAGTCCCGCATCGGGCTCCCTGCTCAGCGGGGAGTCTGCTTCTCCCTCTGACCTTCCCCCCTCTCGTGCTCTCTCTTTCTCATTCTCTCTCTCAAATAAATAAATAAAATCTTTAAAAAAAAAAAAAGAAAGAAAGAAACTGGCTCTGGGGAAGCCAGCTGCCATGTCAAAAGCTTCCTGTGCTGAGGCTGCCGTGCTCTGGGGACGCCCACACTATTTCTTGCATGGACGCCATGTGGGGAGAGAGCCCAGATGTCTCAGCCATCTCAGCCCAGACACCAGACACGTGGGCGAAGGAGGGGCCCTAGACGTCGCAACCCCAGCAGATGTAGCATGCAGGAGAGTCGGGAAGCCCAGCTGTTTTTGTTTCCCAGGACTGCGGTAGTAACCAATTTTCAAACTGGGGGGCTTCCAGCAACAGAAATGTATGCTCTCAGAGTTCTGGATGCTAGAAGTCTGAAATCAAGGTGTTGGCAGTGCCGTGCTCTTTCTAAAGTCGCTGGGGAAGGATCCTTCCTGGCCTCGTCCTGGCTCCTGGGGGTTGCTGACAATCCTTGGTGTTTCTGGGCTTACAGCCACGCTACTCCAATCTCTGCCTCTGTCCTCACGTGGCCTTCTCAGTCAATGTGGCTGTGCAGCTCCAGATCTCTCCCTCTCCTTACCGGGACACCACTCATTGGATTTAGGGACCTACCCTAATCCAGTGTGACCTCATCTTAATCCTTTTTTTTTTTTTAAAGATTTTATTTATTTATTTGAGACAGAGAGAATGAGAGACAGAGAGCATGAGAGGGAAGAGGGTCAGAGGGAGAAGCAGACTCCCCGCCGAGCAGGGAGCCCGATGCGGGACTCGATCCCGGGACTCCAGGATCATGACCTGAGCCGAAGGCAGTCGCTTAACCAACTGAGCCACCCAGGCGCCCGACCTCATCTTAATCCTATCTGCAAAGACCCTATTTCCAAATAAGGTCACATTCATAGGTTCTAAGGGTTAGAACTTCAATGTATGGGGGGGCGGGGGGGGGAGACACAGTTCAATCCACAACCCCAGTCAGCAGCCAGAGCCAAGGTTTCAGATTAAGTGGCCCCATATGAACCATCGCACCCACCTCCAGCTGTTCCAGCCAGCCCATTTGGGCCCCGGTTCATCGTGGAGCAGATATGTACTGATCCTGCTGTCCCTTGCTCAAATTCCTGACCCACAGAATGGTAAAAGAAAAAGGTTATGGGGGCGCCTGGGTGGCTCAGTTGGTTAAGCGACTGCCTTCGGCTCGGGTCATGATCCTGGAGTCCCTGGATGGAGTCCCGCATCAGGCTCCCTGCTGGGCAGGGAGTCTGCTTCTCCCTCTGACCCTCCACCCCTCATGTGCTCTCTCTCTCATTCTCTCTCTCTCAAATAAATAAATAAAATCTTTAAAAAAAAAAGAAAAGAAAAAGGTTATGGTTTCACACCACTGAGTTTTGGGGCATTTTGTTATGCTGCAATGTTAATGGGAATAGTCATTTGTTTGGTAGTTTGCTAACCCTCCCCACTATAATCTCCATAAAGGGCAAGACCTTTATTTGCTCACTACTACTGTATCCACAGTACCGAGATGAATAATGCCTGGAACATGGCAGGTAATTAAGGAAGAAAAGAGGGAAGGAAGGACAGGAGGAAGGAAAGATCACATCTTTAGTCTCTTACAACAAAAACTCGCTAGGGCTCTCTCTCTCATGATGCCCTACAGCAGAGATGAGGCCAAGATAACATTTTCTGAGCTGCTCTACAATTAAAATTGAGGGTAGTTTCCCCTTTCCCATGATTGCCTACCACAGAAGTTGGAGGCTAGGATTATATCCACGGGGATGCCCTCCAGCAGAGCCTGGAGGCTAGGAATACACTTCCCATGATGCCTTGCAGCAGGAATGGAGGCTAGGACTGCATCTGCCATGAGACCCTGTGGCAGAGACTGGGGGCTAGGATTACATCTCCCAGCATGCCCTCCAGTGAGGATCAGAGGTTTGAAATACATGTCCCATGATGTCTTACAGCAGATCTTGAGGCTCAGGATACATTTCTCATAATGTTCTACAACAGAGTTTGTGATCAGGACCTCATCGTTAATGGCTCCCAAGTTTTTGTTCAGGGATTTCGGCTGCAAGAAATAAAATCCGTTTAAGCTGACTTAAGCAAAACGACATTATTGGAAGTTTAGAATCCAAGCAAGAGCTAGGTCTCTGGGCCTCACTAGGGACAAGAAATAGAATTGAAAAGCTGTGTGAAATCAAGGTTGTCTCCCTTTCGCAGAATCTGTCTCTGTCTCTGTCTCTCTCTCTTTCTCTCTCTGAATGTGTGGTTTCCCTCCTGGGCTTCCACTTTATTTTTCTGTCTCCGCATAGACCCCCTTCTTCCGCCTCACACACAGTAGCCAAATATGCCCTTGAAATGTCAAGTACCAAGAACTCCTGGTGTCCCAGTTCTAAAACTTGAGCTAGCAGACAGACCCTGATGGGGTCTAGTTGGGGTCAGTCCTCTGCCTCTGACCCTCTCTGCTACAGCCAGGGAAGTTCACACCTAAGTCAGGAAGCTGGGACAGTTGTTCAGGTCATGAACAGGCATCCACTGCTCCTGCAGTTCTCGTGGTACATGGTATGCAGCCCACTCAGCCAGAGCTGGAAAAGCAATCTCTTTGAGAGGAATCCTACCATGAGGATGGGAGACCAGCTGAAAAAGTGAACTGTCACTCGGAGTGTTTTAATCTGCAAGCAGGGCTGCCTCCTTATATTCTATATGAATCAGAAACAACACAGAGGCCAGGGATGTATGCAACCGGACACCCAACTCAAAATGGTTGAAACAAAGAAGAAATTGATTATTTAAATGACAAGAGATCATACCCTAAAGGATCCATTCAGGCTTGTCCACCTCATGGCCCCAAGATGGCTGCTGCAACTCCAGATATCATAGCCACATTCATAGGCAATAACAAAAGGCCATCTCCTCTTGGGTCTCTTTTTTTTAAAACAAAGAGAATTTAACCCAACACTTGCAAGCCGACGTGCCCTCACATTTTATTTGCCTGACTTGTTTCATACACCTATGCCTACAACAATCACTGGAAGGGGGCATGGAACCATCATACTGAGCAAAATATATTCAGACCCCACTCCTGAGGTTTCCCTTGCGTCATCTGGCTACTAAAGAAAGGGAGATGCCTGAACAAAATCAGGATTCTCTTAAAAAGGAAAAAGGTTGGTGGGGGGGTGGCGCCTGGGTGGTGCAATCAGTTAAACCTCCTACCCTTGGTTTTGGCTCAGGTTCTGATCTCAGGGTCCTGAGATCCAGCCCTGCCTTGGGCTAGCGCTCAGCGCTGAGTCAGCTTCAGATTCTCTCTCCCTCTCCCTCTGCCCCTCCTGCTCATGCTCTCTCTCTTTCTAAAATAAAAAAATAGGGACACCTCGGTGGCTCAGTCGGTTAAGCATCTGCCTTCAGCTCAGGTCATGATCTTGGGGTCCTGGGATCGAGCCCCCTGAGTCAGGCTCCCTGCTCAGTGGGGAGACTGCTTTTCCCTCTCCCTCCAGTGGTGCTCTCTCTATACATATATATCTCTCTCTCAAATAAATAAATAAATCTTTTTAAAAAAATAAATTAATCTAAAAAAAAAAAAGGAAAAAGGGGGAGGGAATGTGTATTAGGGGGGAAAACACCCAGTTTTTCTCCCATAGATGGAAAAACCCAGTTCTTCCCACTGTGTCTTTCTCCTGTGTGCCTCCTTTACCTTCACTGTCACACTCACAACACTTCTGGTCACCAAATCTGGGGGAGTTCTCCCACGCCCAGCAATTCTCTGTGACATGGGCTGGGTGTCCCGCAATTGAACTCAACTCTGACACGATCTACCTGGAGAAGGCATCAGATCCCACAGGCAAAGGGCTCAGGCCCACAAGCACACTCCTCTCCCCACTTCAGATGCCGATCACAAGTGCAGGCTCTCGCCTGTACTTCTGACCCATTGGTTAAAAATCAGAGGTTCCCGGGCGCCTGGGTGGCTCAGTTGGTTGAACGACAGCCTTCGGCTCAGGTCATGATCCTGGAGTCCCTGGATCGAGTCCCACATCGGGCTCCCTGCTCGGCAGGGAGCCTGCTTCTGCCTCTGACCCTCCCCCCTCTCATGCTCTCTCATTCTCTCTCTCAAATAAATAAATAAAATCTTTAAAAAAAAAAAAAATCAGAGGTTCCCATGACCCCCTCTCCGGGTTGGATTAATTTGCTAGCGTGGCTCACAGAACGCAGGGAAACAGTGTGCTTACATTTACCAGTTCATTATAGAAGGATATGACAAAGGATACAGATGAGCATCCAGACAGAAGTGAGGCGTAGGGCAAGGTATGCAGGAAGGGGCGTGGAACTCTCCACGGCGAGCACTTTCCCAGCATCTTCACAGGCTCACCAACCTGGAAGCCCCCCAAACCTTGTAACTTTTGCAATTTTATGGATGCTTCATTCCATAGGCATGATCATTCTCTAACTCCATTTTCCACCCTTCTCCCTTCTCAAGAGAATGGGGGGCAGGGCTGAAAATTCCAAGCTTCTAATCACAGTTTGCTCTCTTGGGTCACCAGCTCTCTTCCAGGAGCCGTCCAGAAGCCCACCCAGAGTCTCCTCATTAAAATAAAAGACACTCTGGGGCAGCTGGGTGGCTCAGTCGTTGAGCGTCTGCCTTCGGCTCAGGTCATGATCCCAGGGTCCTGGGATAGAGCCCCACATAGGGCTCCCTGCTCCGCAGGAAGCCTGCTTCTCCCTCTCCCACTCCCCCTGCTTGTGTTCCCTCTCTCTTTGTGTCTCTCTGTCAAATAAATAAATAAAATCTTTAAAAAGAAAATAAAAGACACTCCTATCACCCAGGAAATTATAAGGATTTCAGGAGTTCTGTGCCAGGAACCAGGGGCAGAGACCAAATACATACTTCTAGTATCTCCCAGAATGATATTGAGTAAACAACTAACAAAGTCTGCACTATCCCAACACTTCCAAAAATTCAAGAATGGTCAACTCATGGTGTACCCATCCCACCCCCCATAGCAAGCCCAGCAGGGGGCTCCCCAATATAATTTCTCTTTAAAAAAAGCTGATTTCACCTCTGACCTGAGGGTGGAGGGAGCCTGTGGTTCATGTTTAATTTAATCAGCATAATCTCATCCCCTGGCCATTGATATTGGTTCAGTGATAGGTAGGTGGCATCATCTAGGCCAATGAAACCTAATGAAAAGTTTTCTAGAAGCTTCTGGGGGAAGTTATCTCCCCACTCTGCTGAAGGAGCTTCTTAAAGCTTCTGCCCCCCCTTTCTCTCATCCCCCCTCAGTCTCCTTCAGTCTGGCTCTCTCCATCCGTCTTGCCATTTTCTCTCTCTGCCCCTCTCCACATAAGAAGGAAAGGTGTGGCCCCAGGCATCTCGCAACATGAGGGCAGCCATTTACCCTTAGGACAGAGAGAGACAGGCTGTGCTGACACTTTTTTATATGTGACCCAATTCTTTTTCTCTTAAGCCACTTGGGTTGGATTTGCTGTCACTTGCATGAAAATTCTAATGGATAAAGCACCCTGGTCTTTGACAGGATGGGGACACGACCACCACTCTCCTGGTGTCCTCAGAAGGGAGAAATGGTGGGTCCCAAAGAAGACAGATGAGAATCAAACCAACATCTCCCGGGTGTTGGATTCTCTTCAGCTGGAGCAGGAGACATTGGTTAGAACCATGAGGGCAAGGGGACCTATAGGTTCTTGGGGGAAAGACAACTATTTGCTACCTACCCCCTAACCCAGTATCCTACATCTAGGTCAGACACCTCTCTTCCACCTATCCTAAGACAGAAAATGTGAGGCCTCTTTCCCTGTTTACCGAAGGGTAACCTGAGAATGGAAAAGGAAAGGAGTTGCTTGGAGCTGGGGTCCTGGGGACACAGATGTTGATGGGAGATTTGGTCCCGAGAACAGTGAGGATCCTAGAGGTCCCGAGGACTTGGGGGTTGATGGGAGTTTGGGTCCCAAAGACAGACAGGATGCTGGGAGCTGGACACCGAGGACAGAAAGGGTATCTGGAGCTGAAGTTCCCTGGTGGGCCTGGATGTAGACTATTTTGGTAGTGACGGAGATAAAGAGCAAGAATTTTCATAGTCAGCATATCTCAGTTTACCTAGTTGTCAAAAGGGCATGGGAGAGGTTGAGATCTCCTACTTTCCATGGTTTCTCACTCTTCCCGGGTCCTAAGGGTGATAAACTTGGACCAGGTCTACAAGGTCCCACAGAAGTGGGCTCAGGGAGACCCATTCCCAGGAGGGAGAAGGGCCCCAAGTCTGGAGGGGTGAGGCAGCAACAGTGATGGGAGAGACATGGGAAGGGCACATGGAGTGTGGGGGACTCAAAGAGATTGGGGCAGGAAGAGCAGGGAAGCTGGGTGGGGAAGCTGGTCGCTAGGGCCTGGGAGGCATCCACAGGAGCCTCTCCCTCTCTGGGGCTCAGGACTCAGGCTTCCTTCCAGTTGGTTCACTTCCAGGGGCCCCTTTTGGGAGAATGATGCATGATATGGAAACACTGGATTCCCGGGTCTGGAAGGGTGGGGCCTCACCCCAGCCCCGCCCAGCCCTGCCTTGGGAGTTCTTGGACCTGCCCACACATCCCTCTGCTGCCTCCCGGATCTCGAGGTGGCTCAGTTCACAACCGGTCATGTGACACCTTCACCTTCACTCACCTGTCCGCAGAACACCTCTCACACTCACCTTTCCCACAAAACCCTCCTCCTCCCTCAATGCTCACAATCGCACACAACACTCGCCTCCGCACACACCCAAACCTCCACACACACCCCTCACAGTTACCTTCCCCTTTCCCCTTACCCTCACACAACACCTGCACCTTCACACACCCTTCCACCAACACCCTCACACTCACCTCTTCACACACCACCCACAACCTCTGCCCTCACCCGGCACCCTCCCATTCTCCCGCACCCCCTGCACCGCCAGCTCTTGGGGGTCGCACCCCCACCATCCCCCTCCCCATCGTCTCGTGGCCCCCCTGGGTCTCCCGCCTCTCTCGTCCCGGCCTGGGCCCCGCCCCGCCCCCGGAGCCCCGCCCCCGGGCGGGCAGGGGGCGGGGCTAGGGCGGGGCGGGCGGCGCGGGCGGTGCAGGTGCCGGGCCGGGAGCGAGCGGCGGCGGCGGCGGCGGCACCATGGGCCGGGCCCGGCGCTTCCAGTGGCCGCTGCTGCTGCTGTGGGCGGCCGCGGCGGGGCCAGGTAGGGTCGGGGGCCGGGGTCGGCCGGCCAGGCCGGGGCGGGGGGCGCGCTGCGGTGACAGCCCGGCTGCCGCGGGGCCGCAGAGGCCGAACAATGCGCGCGGGGCCGGGCCGGGCCCCCTCCCCGGGACAAAGCGCAGCGCGGGCCGGGAGCCGGGAGCCGGGAGCGGGGGGAGGGGGGCGCGGGCCCCGGCCGCTGTGCCGCAGTCCCCCCACCCCGCACAGGCCCTGATCCCGGCGGGGACAAAGGGACCGAGAACACCCCCCCACACACAAGCCCGCCTTCTCCGGGCCGGTCCCGCGGTCCTTCTGTCCGGTCTCTGCGTCCCTCTGTCCGCCTGTCTCTGAGTCCCTCAGTCTCTCTCCTTGTCCCCCTACCCTTGTCCTCTGTCCCTCAGTCTGGAAGTCCTGTCCCCCTGTCTGTCCCCCTTTCTCCTTGCCTCCCTGTCTCCCACCTCTCCATCCTGTCTTTGTCCCCCACCTCTGTCCCTTGGTCTCTGTCCCTTTTTACTGGGTCACTCTGCCCCCCCATCATCCTCTCTATTCCCCCTTCTCTGTTCCTCTATATTTCTGCCCTCCCTCTCTGCCCCCATTCTCCTTCTCTGTCCCTGTCTCACTGTCACCCTTGTTTCTCTGTCCCTTTTTCTCTGTCCCCCATCTGCCCCATCCCCTTGTCTCTATCCCCTATCCTTCCTGCCTGTTTCTCTAGCCCCCTCTGTCACCTCTCTTCCTCACTCCCCCCCCCCACCTATCCCCCTCTCTGTCCCAGGATGTCCCTGTCCCCTGTCTCTCTGCCTCCCCCCTCTACCCTTACAACCTCCCCCATCTCAATCCTTCATGCCTCCATCCCTTTATCCCTCTGTGCCCCTGGAGAGGAATTGAGTCAGACAGGGCACCCTGAAGGGCCTTGGAGGGAAATGTGTGTGTATGTATGTGTGTGGGGAAGTGTGTGAGGAACCTTGGCATGTGGGCACACACGTGGATTCAGCAAATGCCTCGCAAATGCTGCCCCTCCCCAACCATTCACACACCCAGGCCATAACTTCCAGAGAAGCCCCCCCTGCTCCAGGACATCCAGGGGTCCATCCGCATATCCTCATCACACTCTGTGAAAAGCCGGAGACCTGCAAGAGAGGGTGACCCTGAGGCTGGGGACAAGGTCAGGAAACGTCACCCACACACTCACACTCTCACAGTGCGGGTGCCTCAAACCTACGACAGGTCACCCCCTCCTCCCTGATGGGGAAGGCCGCTCTTAGGAGGAGTGGAGGACTGGGAAGCAGCAGGGCAGGAAGCGGTGCAGAGATTTGGGAGAGGCCTGTAGCCAGATGGCACAGGGCTGGGGGGCCTGAGTTTATTTACATCCCGCCCCCTGCCATTTGCCCCAGCGGTGGATGTCAAGCACCCTTCTCTCTCTCTGGGCCTCAGTTCCCCTTTCTGTAAAGGGAGGATTTTGAACTCAGGGACCTGAAAGGGAACTCCAGCTCAGACCTCCCAAGGGGTTTCTGGCAAGTGGGATGAGGTTACAACACCCGCCCCCCTGCCCCCCCGCAGGGTTTGAGAAGGAGCCTTCCTCTCCTCAGGACAAGGCGAGGGGCAAAGCTGACCTCTCGTGCCGCACTTTGCTTCATTCTACAGTCTTCTGCCATTGCTCGGAACTTTCCTCATTTCTTCCTTCTTTGGAACAAACGTGCCACAATTTCCCAGATGAGCGCTTTGGTACCTTAACTACGTTGCCATCCAGTTTTATTTTTCTTTCTTTCCTTTTTAGGCCCCCCAAACCAGGTTCATAGAATCCTAGAACCAAAGAGTCCAGGAAACAAAGAACCTATGGGTATCTTAAAACATTGACACCTTCAGGATCCTAGAATCCCAAAGTCTTTAGAATGTTGACACCTTTAAAATTCTAGAACCTTGATAGCATTAGGGTTCTAGCCTCTTGACATCTTTAGAAGTCTGAGATCTTGACCTCCAGGAGATCCTGAATCTTGACACCTCTGACATCTGGAATCTTGACAGTTTAGACTGTCATGGGGATGGATTCTCAGAATCAGAAGGTGGACTAAGATGACTGCCTACCCGGCTCAAGAATCTTTTCTCCAGCATTCCTGGGAGGTAGCTCGATAGGCTTGTTTCTCATTTCATTTTAAAGTCACTGCTTCCTGGCACCCTAATCCCTTCTGTAAACTTTCTCTAAATTAAACGGCATAGGGCTTTACAAGTTGGGAGAGAGCTGGGTGTCATGGGGAGCCCTCTGGACTGGGAACCGAGGGACTAGGCCTCCCTGGTGTAATTTTATGTCAGCCCCTGTCACTCCCTGAGCCTCACTTTCCACTTCTGTATAGCATGAGCTAGGGAGCCAGAGTACATGTTGTCAGAGGGCCCTGTCTGCTTTCCTTCTCACTGGATATTTCTGAATGACCTTGGCCACCGGATCTTAGGGGTTGCCCATGGTCCCCACCTCATCTTCCTCTTCATCACCCCCTTTCTGTCCTTGGCCAGCCAGCAGGAATGGGGATGGAAGATGGGGTCCCTTTGTGCCCTTTCAAAAACGAATTCTCTCTCTTTCCTGGCTTACATATCTGCCAAGAATACCGGGGAAGGATGATGAGATTTATGCCAAAGGAAAGAAGGGCCCAGGGTGGGCAGGCGAGAGGAAGTGAGAAAGAGGGAGATTCGTTGCCTGCCCAGATGCACGCAGGCAGAACCAGAGATCCACAGGCCAGGGATTGGATTGAACTGAAAGGGACTGAGGAAACAGATATCCAGATACAAAGACAAGACAGAGAGATTGTTAAGAGTTAGGGGGCTTTGTAGGGGGGGGCGGGGGCTTGTTGATCCCAAATGTTTTCCTCCCAAGTGATTCACTTTTCCCTGCTAAAGTTCTGACAGGCCACTCTGAGAGCAGGGGGACCTTCCCCTCCAATTATGAGTCACCCCAGGGTGCAGGTCTTGGGAGGTTTCTGTCACTGACCCCCACCCACCCATGAGCCAGATGCCTGAGTCCCCAGAGCAGGGGTCAGGTTCTGCAATGGATTCCAAGACCTTAGACACAGCAGGGCTGGGGCCTGGGGTGGGTTAATGTCGTGCGAGCCTGGCCTATCCCCGTCTTGGGGAACACAAAGGCAGCTTTCTCTCTCTGGGTGGGGGAGGTGGGGGGGGGACTGGAGACAGTCAGACTTGCCAGCGCCCAATGGCCTGTGGCACCAAGACCCAAGCACCCACTGGCTCCTGCCAGTGTGGACCCCAGACCCATCCCAGGCCCATAGGTCCTCTGGGAACCGGGCCCCAAGGCTCCTCTGCAGGCACTCAGTGGGGCAAGAGGGCAGTGACAGAGCCTGGGCTCTCCTGGGAGGGGGTGAATAGAGGGCACTGGGGCTGGAGGATAGGACAGTGAGGGCTCAGTGCCAGCGTGCACCCTTCCTGGAGGGAGCAAGAACTCCCCCATGACCCCACACCCAGGGGTAATCTCCCACCCCCCCCGCTGGGCCTGAGGCCTGGAATCTAGGGAGTTCCGAATATCTCAGGAACGTGGGGGCCACAGGGGCCACTTTGTGTGTGAGGCTGCTGACTCACCCCTACGCCCCCACCTGATGCTTGGTCCCCAGATGGGAGGGGGACAGGGGGCTGGGGGAAGGCAGGACTGTGGTTCTGAGGGTTGAGGACTGTGGCCCGGGAGTCAAGTTTCTGGGAAAGGAGGAGGCTGGGGGCCTGGATTCCTGGGTCTGAGGGAGGAGGGGCTGGGGGCCTGGACTCCTGGGTCTGAGGGAGGAGGCTAAGGGTCCTGGACATGTGTGTGAGAGGGAGGAGGGGGCTGGGGTCTTGGACTTCTGGGTCTAAGGGGAGAAGAGGGCTGAGGGTCCATACTCCTAGGAATGGAGGTACAGACTACTGAGTCCTGGGGAGAGGAAGGGGCTGGGGGGTCCCACTCCAGGTTTCAGAGGGAGGAGGGGCTGGGACCCTGATGCCTAGGTCCTGCAAATACAGGCGCCTTCACAAGGCTGAGCTGGGGAAGAATTGATGCTTTGTGCTAGGATGTTCGGACTCCGCCATTGATGGGGGGCCGAGGGGGGGTTCATTCAGGACGCAGGGATGTACCACCTCCCTAGGGGAGGAAGTGGGGGAAGGAGGCATGAAGCCATGAGCCCCCTGGGGAGCGGATACAGAAGGGGTGGTTGTGACCTTCCCGGAACCATGACCTTGAGACTCCCTTGGGTATTCGCTGACTCAGGACCCAGGAAGTGCTCCCCCCACCCCGTTTAGTCTCCATGGAAACATCCAGCAGCTGTGTACTCTGGACCCATGGCTCCTGGGTCCTGAAGGAGGAGGGGGCTGGAAGCCCAGACTCCTGGGTTTGAAGGGGGAGAAGCTGGGGCTCAGGACTTCTGGAGTTGAAGGAGAAGGAGGCTAAGAACCCAGACTCCTGGATCCTGATTGGAGAAGGGGGCTAGGAGCCTGGACTCCTGGATCCTGGGAGAAGAGGCAGTTGGGGGGCTGGATTCCTGGGTCTAAGGGAAGAGAGGGCTGGATTCTGGGTCTCTGCATATCACCTGCTCGGCCACTCTTTCCCCAGCCCTCCCCAGTCCCTTTTTCCAGGCACCATCCCCATGACGACTCCAGGCTGTCAACACAGTTTAAAGGGCCAGTGCCCCAGTCCCAAAAGCTTAGCCCTCTCAGACCAGAAAGTCCCGCCTCACCACCCCCCAACCCCCCAACCCCGAAACAAAAGCTCCTGGGACATTAATATTCCAGGCACAGACACTGTTGGTTACTGACTCCTCAGGAGGGGGAGGGAACAAGACAAAAGCCCCCCACCCTCACCCCATGTGCACCCTCAAGCAGAGAGCAGAGGAATAATTGGGGGGGGAGATACCGAGGTCCTGATGGCTCCCAGGAAATGTTGAGTTTCTGCCACTGACTTGCCTGGGAACCCTGAGCCTCATTCTCCACATCTGTAAAATGGGGGGTAGCACTGGGTTAGCCCAGAGGTTCAGAACCCATGGATAGGTTTCAGGATGGTTTTTGTTTGTTGTTGTTGTTTGTTTGTTTTTTTAAGCACCAAAATGTGCAGACAGGCCAGTTTTCATGTGCACGGGCATGTTTCTGGACTTGTAATAACAGCAGCCTTGCAGGAAGGGCTCACTGAGCTTCGGGCACTGGCATCGACCCCCTTTTAAATGGAAGGCATCAGAAAAGTCACGCCACTTGCCCAAGGTCACAAAGACGGCCAGTGGTCCAGCTGGGATCAACCCAGATGTTTAGGAGGAGAATGACGATGTCACAAAGTCGTTGTGAGGTGGAAATGAAATCCTGCCTGGCACAAGCTATTCATTCATCCATCTCCCAGACACGGACCAAGTCTCAGTACACTTCTAGGCACTAGGGGTGCAGCAGTAAAACCAACGGATGACACCCCTGCCTTCATGGGGTGTGTGCGGTGTGTATTCTAGTGATGGGGGACAAACACAATAAACAAGTAAGCAAATTAACAAAATAACTTCAGGGACATTTCTGTAGAAGAAATAGAGCCAATGGTAATGACAAAGTGTTCTGGAGGTGGTGGGACGGGGTGTGAGTGGAGATCTCCGGGAGGAGGTGTGGATGTGAGCAGAGATCCAACTGAGAGTGGGAGGGAGGGAGTCGTGGAAGATCAAGGGCGAAGAACATTCCAGGCAGAGGGAAGTGCAAGGGCCCTGAGGTGGCCATGCTCAGTGAGTCTGAGGAACATCAAGGGCCAATGAGCCTGGAGTGAAGAAGTAGCGGGAGGGTGGTTGGAACTGCAGTCAGGGAGGGGCCAGGCCATATAGCACCTTGAAGGCCCAGGGAAGGAGACCAGATTTTATTCTCAGTGTCATGGGCAGCCTGCAGAGCGTTTTAAGCAGAGAGGTGACTTGATCTGATTTACCTTCTTGAAAAATCCATCTGGCTGCTGTGTGGAGAATGGCCTGAGGGAAAGCAGGCATGGAAGCAGGGAGCCCCATGAGTAGCTCTTGAAGGTCAAGGTAAGAGATGGTGTCATCAGGCTAGGGTAGTGGTAGAGGAGGTAAACAAAGATGAATAGATTTGGGATATGATTTTTAGAGGTAGATGGATAGATCTTGCTGATGGAATGGATGTGAGAGTGAGGGAAAGGTTTTTAGGCCTGAGCAACTGGATGGATGGTTGTGATATTTACTGAGATTGAGAAAACATGGGGAGGAAAATATTTGGGGCCAGGATTGGACATGTCAAGCTTGATGTGCCAGGAGGTGCTAAATTAACCCCTAATAGTGGCTTAAATACACAAAGCATGATATTCAAACCTAAGGGAAGTCCAGAAGTAGGCATCCAGGGCTTTTGAGGCAGCTCCACAGCATCACCAGAGACTCAGGCACCTTCTGGCTCTTAGTTCCACCATCCCTACTGCCCTTGTCCTCTTGTCAAAATGGCTGCCAGAACTCCAGGCATCACATCCTACTTCCAGGCAGCATAAAGGTGACCTGGAAGAAAAAGGACTTGTCGCCTTTCTTGAGGAAGTCCTCCCAAAATTACCACATGAATTACCAGAGAAATTACTTTTCCTTCTATCAAATTGGACAAAACATTATCACATGGCCTCACTTAGCTGCAAGGGAGTCTGGGAAATATCTCTTTCTGAGGGTCATAGGGCATCCATAAATACAATCAGGGTTCTTTTACTAAGAAGAAAAGGGAATTATGGATGCCAGGTAGAAAGCCAGCTGTCTCTGCCTCCATCCTCCAGAATTAATCTTTTCTACCCCTCGGCAGCCAAATCAGGTTACCTAGTCCTCTTACAGGGAACATAACACTTCTGATGGGCTATTACAGTGATTTGTGTGTACCTCCCTGTAAATCTGGAAGGCCTTCCAGGGCAGGGATCTCATCTGACTCATCTCTGGGCACCTGGCCCCTAAACACCTACCTACCGCTCAGGAAACACTTGAATGAATGGGCCAGAATGTCAGAGACATGAAGCTACAGTTATCCCACATTTAAAGGGAAATAACCCCATTTGATCATGGCACTTTTCCTGTTTAAAAACCTCCCTCCCCCGGCCTTCAGGATAAAAGCTCATCTCCCGAGCTTGGCGTTTGTGGCCCTTCACTAGCAAATTCCACAACCCCTCTTGCACATTTCCTTCTACCCAGACAGCCAGGAGGGGATGTGAAAGCAAACTGTAGAATGAGAGAGAGCTCTGGATGCAGATCCTGCCCCCCTCCCCACTGCCCCTCTGACTACTACCTTGAACAAGTCATTTTCTTTCTCTGGACCAATTGTCTCATCTCTAAAATGGGAATTTAAAAAACCTGGGGATTGATAATAGTGCCTACCTTATCCGGGTATTGTGATGATGAGGTGGAAATTGTATAGCTGATACCCTTAGAACAGAGCCTGGCACTGCAAGTGCCTAATAAACACCAGCTACCACTCTGTGGTTATTTGATTTTGAAGATGACTGTGACGATGATGATGGTGATGCTGATGCTGATTAATCCCAGCTCTGAGCTTTACTCTAGGCTACTGCCTCTGCTGAAAATACCCCCTTACTAATCCCCTACCTTGCTCCTCTGATGGATTAATCATGTTAGGATTACTGCAATAACATGAGCCCTGAAATCTCAACGGCTTAACAAAAAAGTGTATTTCTCATTCGTGTCACAGTCCTGTGCATGCAGGTTGCAGGGGACAGTCAGTCAGGGCCCCGGGCTCCTTCCAGCTTGTGATCCTGTCCTCCTAAGGCTCCTCGGGGTCCTCTCCATTCAGGCAGCAAGGAGGATTTTGAGTGACAGAAGCCAGGCTGGAAGGGGTGTCTCTCTGTTCCACCTACATCCCATTGGCCAGAAATCGGTCACATGGCCCCAACTAAGTATAAGGGATCCTAGGAAATGGAGCCCAATCGTGTGTTGTACCAGTTAACTTTAGCGGTGTAACAGACCCTCCAAAACGTGATAGCTCGAAACAACAGTCGCGTTATTTGCTTATGACTCTGGGAGTCAGTGATTCGGACTGAATTGGCTGGGCAGTTCTTCTCTTGGTCTCAGCTGGAGTCACTCATGTGCCTGCAGTCACCTGGGGCTGGAGGGCCCAGGATGGCCCCACTCACATGTCTGGCAGTTGGTGCTGGCTCCTGGCTGGGCTTCTCTCTCCATGTGGTCCCTTGCCCTCAAGGAAGCTAGGAGGGATATCTTCACCCGATGGTCTCAGGACAGCAAGAGGGCACAAATGGAAACTGCAAGGCCTGGGCTCCAGAACTCAGACAATATCACTTTTAGGAAATTCTGTTGGCCAAAGCAAGTCACAGGGCCCGCCCAGATTCACAGGGTCGGAGTGCCTCCTTTTTTTTTTTTTTAAAGATTTTATTTATTTATTTGACAGAGAGAGACACAGCGAGAGAGGGAACACAAGCAGGGGGAGTGGGAGAGGGAGAAGCAGGCCTCCCGCGGAGCAGGGAGCCCGATGCGGGGCTCGATCCCAGGACCCTGGGATCATGACCTGAGCCGAAGGCAGACACTTAACGACTGAGCCACCCAGGCGCCCCTGGTGGGAGTGCCTCCTTAATGAGAGGAGGAGAGAAGTCACCTTACAAAGGACATGCACAGGGATGGGAAGAATATTGTGGCCATCTTTGCAGGCAAACTACAATGTGTGCCCAGGTGTGAAAGACAGGATTTGGTGAGCACATAGCAGCTTCCCACACCTGGTGATTCCTGCTCACTGTAAGATCTGGATCCAATGGAGCTTCCTTCCAGAACCTTCTCTAATCACCCATCTCCCTAGGTGGCCTTAGTCTCTCCCCTTCCTCTGGGCTCCCAGTGTGCCCTGTGCTGCCCCCATTAGAGCACATACCACTGGATCTTGACTGACAGCCCCTCTCAAGCAGGTTTTCTCCATCTCCCGAAGTCCAGTCCTCAGGAAATGTTGGGTGCAATGAACTGAATGAGAGGGAAATGGAGGTTTGGGTGGGAGAGGAACAGAGGGAGAGAGAAAAGATGGAATTGCAGCCCTCAACGAGTTTCTCTGTCTACTGGCCCAGGGGCTGGACAGGAAGTACAGACAGAGAATGTGACCGTGGCTGAGGGAGGGGTGGCCGAGATAACCTGCCGTCTGCACCAGTATGATGGGTCCATAGTTGTCATTCAGAACCCAGCGAGGCAGACCCTCTTCTTCAACGGCACCCGCGGTGAGTGCTGGGGTAGGGAATGCTGTCTTGAAAGAGGAGGGCTGGGGCCTGACCCCTGTGTCCTGAAAGAGGACAGAGCGGAGAGTGTGGACTCTTGGGTCCTGACAGAGCATGGAGCTAGGGGTCTGGACTCCTGGTCCTGCGGGCAGGAGGGCCTGAATCGTTCTGGGTCCCCAAGGGAGTAACTAGGTGGGCCCCTTAGAGGCACAGGTATGGCTGGCTGGAGAGAGGACGCCAAGAGCAGGTCTCTAAGCTCCTGGCGGAAGGGCGGGGCCCCTGAGGCCAGGACTCCCCAGTTTCATCCCTTCCTGTTCATTCTGTCTAGCCCTGAAAGACGAGCGTTTCCAGCTTGAGGAGTTCTCCCCCCGCCGCGTGCGGATCCGGCTCTCAGATGCCCGCCTGGAGGACGAGGGGGGCTACTTCTGCCAGCTCTACACGGAGGATACCCACCACCAGATTGCCACGCTCACTGTATTGGGTAACGCCACCCCCCTCCTCAGACTCATCCCCTCCTTTCTCCTCTGCTTCTCTCTTATCCTGAAACCTGGTTTTTTTTTTACCTGGTTGTTTTTGACCTCTGCCACCCGGGATCCTTGTTCCACCTAGTTACTGTGAGTCTCCCTCGGTGTCTCCGCTGACCGCCTCCCCTTACCCCTTCCTCCCTACGGCAGTGGCCCCAGAGAATCCCGTGGTGGAGGTTCGGGAGCAGGCGGTGGAGGGAGGCGAGGTGGAGCTCAGTTGCCTAGTTCCGCGGTCCCGCCCTGCCGCGGTCCTGCGCTGGTACCGCGACCGCAAGGAGCTGAAAGGTACTACCTGGGGTGGGGGGCGGGGCGGGGCGGGGTGGGAGGGGAGGTGCCGGCGGGAGGTGGGACTGAGAGGAGGCGGGGCTTGGAGAAGAGCGCACAGGCGGACACTGGCCACTCAATACGCCTCTACGGAATGAATTGATAGAGGAGAGGGCGTGGGAGCGAAAGGGAGCTTTGGGACGAGGCTCCTGGGGCGGTGGGCTTGGTTCGGGGAGGGGCGTGGCTTGGAGGACTCATAGCCAGGCCTGTGGATAAGGGGCGGAGCTTGGCAAATGACATGCCTTGGTTTGGGCGGGGGGGCGGGGTGGGTACACCCTCGGTGGGCGGAGCCGGAACCCTGGCCTGACAACTTCCCCGCCCCGCCTGGCAGGAGTGAGCAGCGGCCAGGAAAATGGCAAGGTCTGGAGCGTGGCGAGCACAGTGCGGTTTCGGGTGGACCGCAAGGACGACGGCGGCATCGTCATCTGCGAGGCGCAGAACCAGGCGCTGCCCTCCGGACACAGCAAGCAGACGCAGTACGTGCTGGACGTGCAGTGTAAGTGCCCGGCGGGTCGGGACCCGGGGGGCCGGAGGGTCCCAACGCCAGCCGCTTGCCCCCGGGAGGGTTTCCAGCCCCGCGTGATGAGCCGGACCACCTCTCTCCCATCTCATTTCCGCCCACAGACTCTCCCACGGCCCGGATCCATGCCTCCCAAGCTGTGGTGAGGGAGGGAGACACGCTGGTGCTAACGTGTGCTGTAACAGGGAACCCCAGGTGAGCTGCTGGACCCGAGACTCCTGGGTCCTGACAAGAAGAAGACCGGGGACCTGGACACCTGTGTCTCGGGAAAGAGAGGACTGGATGAACAGAGGGGCCTGGGCCCGGACTTCTGCGCCCTGAGGGAGGAGGAGTCTGGCGTTTGGGCTTGTGGATCTTGAGGAAGGAAGCTGTGGGGCCATGGACTCCTGGATTCTGACGGTGGAACGGGCGGGGGGCGGGAGGCTAGGATTCTTGAGACTGGTGTCGGGTGGAAGCTGGGCCCAGGACTGCAGGAAGGATAGGGCTGGCTAGTAAGGACCCTCTTATTTGGAGATGCTACATATCTAGATTACTGAGAACTCAGAATTGGATGTTGGCACCTGTGTCCCTAACTCTCACTATATTTTACTCATGCCCAGACCAAACCAGATCCGCTGGAACCGCGGGAATGAATCTTTGCCAGAGCGGGCCGAGGCGGTCGGGGAGACGCTTACTCTGCCAGGCTTGGTATCAGCCGATAATGGCACCTACACTTGCGAGGCATCGAACAAGCACGGCCACGCGAGGGCGCTCTATGTACTCGTGGTCTACGGTGAGGGCAGGCAGCGGCCGGCCTGGGGGCGGGGCTCAAGGCAGGGGCGGGGCCTCGGAGGAGGTCTCCGGGTGTCCTGGGTGGGGCGGGGCCTTGGGAATGGGCGAGCTGGATTGGATGGTTCAAGACCTGCCAGGGGTGTTTGAGGGGCCTGTGCAAAGGGTGATTCCTTGGGGTCAACAGCCAACAGAATTCCTGGAGTTCTGCGGCCAGATTGACCGTCTGGGTTCACACTGGGCTCTGCAGCATCCTATTGCGGGTAACTCTGCGCCTTAGTTTCCTCATCGGTTAAGTGGAAATAAACAATAGCACCTACCTCATAGGGTTGTGAAGATTATATGAGCTAAATATATAAAGGGGTTGAAATGGCCCCTAGCACAAAATAAGTGTTATGTGGTTAGCCCTTTTAACGGTGGGGCAGGAATTTTGGAAGTTGTTGGGCCTATAGCTCAGCATTTTAAATACCTGGAGCGTTTTAGACAAGGGGGAAAGGGACTTGGACCTGAGGTTCTGTGGGTCAAGGCGTCCAAAGAAAAGGGATGTGCTGTTTCTGTTCTGTGGGGAATGGGGTGGGGGAAGAAAGTGGGATAGTACTAGCAAAAGAACTCAGGGGCTGGGTCGGGCAGTGTGCAAACCAACACGCGCGCATTCTTTGTGGAAGTGGAGCATCAGGAAAGAGTGGAGCCAGGACAAGGGGACAGGAGCGGCAATAACTTGAGGGGCGTGGCACGTAAAAGCGCGGTTAGTGTGTGGACTGGTTTAAGCGATCCACAGCGATGGGGCCGGGCTGGGACCGTCCTCCGATGACCTGGTCCTGCGCCCTGTCTCTCTGGCAGACCCGGGTGCGGTGGTAGAGGCTCAGACGTCGGTGCCCTACGCCATTGTGGGCGGCATCCTGGCGCTACTGGTGTTTCTGATCATATGTGTGCTGGTGGGCATGGTCTGGTGCTCAGTACGGCAGAAGGGTGAGTGGGGGCGGGGTCTGAATTCAGCGAGAGGTGTGGCTGGTTGTGGGATCCGGAAGGGGGCGGGGCCTAGAGTCCGGGTTGGAAAGAGGGCGGGCGTACAGCCGAGGTGATAAGGGGGCGGAGCCCAGATCCGGGATTCGAGATCTGGCGGGACCTGAGGCCAAGATTCCAAAAGGGCGGACCTTTCCGCCACGACTCTAAAAGGGGTGAAACGTTGAAGGCCAATTAAGGCCGTGGGTTTGAATAAAACATTTATCTTCCTAATTGTTGGATTCGTTGGGAGCAGAGCAAGGGGACACCGCCAAGAGAATGGATAAGGGTGGTCTTTCTGTGAACTTTTGGAGTCTTCCTAATTCTGCTTTTACCTCTTTTCTGCCCCTGTTTTGCTATCCCCTGGACTTGATGACCTCTCCCTGTATGTTCCCTTTCTCCCTCTTTCTTCGCCTGGTATGTCTTGTCTGTCTCCGTCTTCCCGTGTATTTCTGCCCAACTCCTGGGTCCACATATGTGTCGCCTGTGCCTGGGGGTCTGCCACCCCTCAGGCTCCTATCTGACCCATGAGGCCAGTGGCCTGGATGAGCAGGGAGAAGCAAGAGAAGCCTTTCTCAATGGCAGCGACGGACACAAGAGGAAAGAAGAATTCTTCATCTGACCCCACCTCCACCCAGGCCTGGGCCTGGTCCTGGGCTGGGGTCCACCCCACTGCCAGCTGCAAAGACATTTACCAGAGTCTGGGATGGTGGGCCTCTCCCCCCACCACTAACACCTCAGACGCTTGGGCAGGGATGGGAGTGTCGGATCCTGGGTCTCTGCAAAGGCCAGAAGCAAGGGCCCAGAGGTCTGGGCCCCCCAGGGGGCAGGGGCCAAAGGTCCAGACCCCCCAAGTCCAGGGAGGGCGGTAGGGATTGGGTTGGGGGAAGATAACTGGGGGAAGGCCAGGGCCCCTAGGCTGCAGAACCAGGTCTTGTGGGGAAGGGGTCAGATTCTGGGAAGGGTGGGGTGGGCAGGGAAGGGGAACACAGATTTCTTTGGGGGTCCCAGACCCCATGCCAGCCATTGTAGGAGTTCCACAGAACTCTGGGCACCTCTTTGCAAAGCCATGTTTGCACGGTGGGGGTAAGGGTGGGGGGAGGGCATGGAAACAGGGATTCTGTGTCTTTGTGTCATAACTTCGATGGGGGCGGTGAGGGAGACAGCCCCAACCCTTTTCTCCAATTCCCAGGTTCCTGGGCTCCCCTTCCCTCCACCTCCTCCCCCCATATCTGTCCTATCCATATTTGTCTCTCTTTCCACCCACTCCTGGGGGGGCCTTCCCCATCTCTCCTCCAGGCCCTCCAGGGAGAGGGAAAGGAGTTTGGGGGGTGCGTTGCTCTCTATGGTTTTATATATAATATATTAAAAAAAAATTAAAAATCTGTATGAAAATATCAGATTGCACCCCCCTCCCCTCATTCCTGGCTTTTGCCCCTTTTTTCTTGTAAAAACAAACAAACAAACAAACACATTTTGTATGGGGAGGGAACGGGGAGGGGGTTTGGCAATCCCACTAACCACCATTAAACTGAGGAGAGAACAAGTGTCTGGGGTGGCTGTGTGTCTGTCCCTCTGCCCAGAGCTGCACTATGTTGTGAGGGGAACTGAACTAAGGGAGGGAGGAGGGAGAGGAGTAAGATGGTTGCTGGTGGACAGTACAAGCCAGGAGAGGGTCCTTACCTCTTCAAGGGCACCTCCCCTCTTCCAAGAAATTGGTTTTTTTTTTCCTGGCCATTCCACAAGCCAAAAGTCACTGAGTCTTGTCTCTTCAGTAGCCACTGAGCTACCCCATCCCCAGCCAACGGCCTGGATCCTTCCCCTGACTTACTCCTACCCCTGACATCGATCTCCAAAGGACCTTTCAAAGACTCACATCTCTTCCTGGCAACACCTGTCCCTGCTCTGCTCAAAACCTTTCCCTAGCTCCCCATCACCTCTAGGTCAAGTCAAACCCCCTTAGCTTGGCATTCCTGACTCCTCCCTCCTCCTCACGCCACTAAATTTTAGATGAGTGATTCTAATTTTAGACTAAAAAATATATTGATCTCTTACTTTGTGCCAGGTGCTACTCAAAAGATGTGGAGATGCCATAGTGAATAAAAAAAGCAAATGTTAGATGTTCTAGACACCTTAGTTCTAATCTGAAACTTGATCCTAGTCTAGGCACTGAGGGCCCAAAGAAAAAGGATGACTCCATTCTTACACTCACAAAGCTTCTATGAAGAGAACAGACTGCAGCAAGGAAGCAAAAAAACTTAAATTTCAGATTGCCATAAGTACCCTTAAGATAAAATGCAGAGTAAGGCGATGTGGGGTATTATTAACTTATAATGGAAAACTTCAAACACAGAAGTAGACAACAGGACAATGAAGTCCCATGCACCCTTCACCCCAGCTTCCACAACCATGGACTCATGGCCAAACCTGCTTTATCCATAACACCACTCACTTCTCTAAAGCAAATCTGGAGGTGCCATCTTTGAAAGATCAAGGAGAGCTTGCCTGATTGACACCTGTGCCAAGAAATGAATGATGAGCATAAGATCAGCTATTCAAAGATCAGAGGGAAAAGCATTTTCAGGCAAAGGGAATAGCAAGGGCAAAGGCCTGAGGTGGTAAAGAGATTGCAGTGTTTGAGCGGTGGAGTGGATAAAGAGAAGTGAGTGAAGTCAGAGACAAGGAGGGGCAGACTATGTGTATAGCCCCTGGGCCATGACAGAGTTTGGATTTTTTTCTAAGTGTAATGGGAGCTCATTGGAGAGTTCTGAGCGGGAATTTGAGTCAATTCCAGGAAGCCTGGAATGCTGCAATAGCTTCCTATACAGCGTAGTCTGAGGTCTTAACTTCGCCTGTAGGTGCCATTCCCCTCTCTTAATTCTGTTTCAGGGATACTTAGCTGCTATCATTTTCTCAATCAAACCATGACTACTTTTTGCCTATAGGCTTCTACCCTTGCTGTTCCCTCTGCCAGAAAAACTCCTATTCCAGTTGGCTTCTATTCATCCTTGGCTTAAAGATCACCATCTCTTGGAACCCTTTCCAGGCTAGGGCAGGCACCTCCTCTGGCTCCCAGTTTCCTATACTCCACTCATCCCAAGTCTGACCACTCTGGGTTGTGGTTCTGACTTTTGTGGCTCTCCTTCCTTTGATTGGGGTGCCATGAGGTTAGGAGCCAGGTGTGTCTTGTCTACTGCGGAAACCACAGTGCCCACCAGCACAGGCCTTGGCACAGAAGAGAGCAGTAAATATTTATGCTGGGGGGGGAGGGCTTGTGGGGTTGGTAAGTGTCTTGGCGCTCGTGCCCCCTCTCCGATGCAAACTGATGCCAACTAAAACAAGGCCACCCGCTCCGCGCTAGTCCGCAATCCGTCAGCGCATGCGCTTTGTTCAGGAGCGCCCCCAGCCGCCGCCCCCCCATATGCTATTCACGGCGTTCCGGAGTACGGCCTCTCCGGGGAATATGCAAATCACCCCTTCAGCGCCGTAGGGCTCCTATTGTCCCTCACTAAGATTATGCAAATAAGCAAGCCTCAGGCCCAGGATCCAGGTTTAGCTGACGCTCCCATCCCCTAGCTCATCCCATTTTCTGTAAGGCGCGTTCCTGCTCGCTCACGCACGCGCAAGCCTTGCAGTTTCTTGTTCCGTTTAGCTGCGGACTGTACCAAGTAAACCCGGACAGCGAGGGGCAAAGCCCGTAACCCCCTGCGCGGGCCTCGTCGATGGCCCAAGTCGGAGAGCCCCTCTTCCCACAGTGCGACGGGAATGGTCCATCTCGCCGCGCAAGCGCCCTAGGCTCTTCACGCCGCTTTGCACTCCCTCCTACCCGACTTGCAGCGCAGGCGCAGAGCCGAGGCGTGCAGCCGCCGCCGCCGAGCCAGAGCGGGGGCAGCTAGCGCCGGTGAGTGTCCGGGATGGGGGTGCGCGGGGCATGCTGGGAAGCGGGCGCTACGGCACCGCTGCATGATGGGAGTGACGGCTCCCGTCACCGGGGCGAGCAGGCAGCCGTCTTGGCCCGTGATGGCCGGAGGGCGAGACCCAGGCTCCCTTTTCTCCCCCAGCGCGGCTCCATGCCGCCCTGGGGCATCCTGGGGAAACGGGACGCTCGGCCCTGAGGCATTGTGGGAGTCGGTCCGCTAGTCGTTATGGGCCTAGTGCATTATGGGAAGCATTATCCTAGCTCCTTGTGGGGAAGCAGTCCCTTTTGTCACACACCTTCCGCCAAGCATCCTGGAAGCTCGGAGTGCTTCGACGCAGAACACCTTGGAAGGTGGTCATTATAGGCCCGAGGCATCCTGGGAAGGATTGTCGCAGGGCATTGTGGGGACTGGTCCTTATTGTCCTGTGTAAGGTTTTGCTCTGGCCTCCTTGCCCTAGCATTGTGGGAACGGGTGCCTATTATGTTCACGCAGGGCATCCTGGGAATTTGTTGCTGTAGGTTATTTGGTGGGGCCTAGGCACAGTGTTTTCCTTGTGGTAGTGAGGGAGCCTCATTTGTGTCCCTTTAAATTTGTGGAAGCCAGTATGGCCACCGTAGTCGTCGTAGGAATGGGACTTGTGCACCAAAGAATGTCTCCACTTGACATCTGGAATAGTCTGGAAGGTCCTTGTGTGATGTGGGTTTGGGGGAAGGTAGGCTAGCCTGGTGAGCAATGTCTCCTGGTAATCTCATGGGAAGTCCTGATGGTCTCTAGTGTGTGCTTGCCAGGTAACAGATAGAACGTCCAGTTAAATTTGAGTTTCAGGTGAATAACTTTTAGAAATGTTTATCCCAAATATTGCATGGAACCTATGTATATTAAATAATTTTCTGTTTATCTGAAATTAAAATTTAACCAGGCATGTTCTGTTTCTATTTACTAAATCTGGCAAACTTACCCTGGCATGAAGTAGAAATCCCAAATTAAATGGGACCCTACAAGCAATAGGGTATTAGGACAATTCTTCTCTGCCAATTATGAATCTCCTGTCCTTAAAGCCCAGATCCAGGTGTCTTTAGAAAGCTCTCCTGCCATTGCTACCAGCCCCGCCCCCCCCCCATGCACCAGCCTCCTCCAGGCTTCGCTTTTTTTTTTTTTTTCTTTAGTCCCCAGCATTAAACTTGACTTCTAGGCTTTGAAGGGATTGTGTATTTTCCACCATTGTATCCCCAGTACCCAGCACAAGTCTTGGCATAAAGAGGTGTAGCTGAGGCTGCCAACCCTTTCACTAGCTTGCTCTTCTTGGCTCTTTACTGCCAGGGAGTGCAATGGGAAACAAAAGAATTGCCGTGTGTTTGTGTGTGTGTGTGTGTGAAGGGAGGTATTGGTGAAGAGGGATAGGAAGGAAAGGAGTCAGAGAAGGCTTCTTGGCAGAGGTAGAGATGGTATTTGGGCTCGAAGAAGTACAGAGGTTTTTGTGTTTGAGATGGGTTTTGGAGAGCGAGTAGGAGTTCTCCAGGCAGACGAGGACATTCTAGACAGCAATAGTAGGATTGGCTAAGACACACAGATGTGAAAAGTCCTGGTGTGCATGGGGAGAGGTGAGAAGTCTGGAGTGGCTGGGGTTTATAGAAAGGGTTGTGGGTGGGTGTATTAACAGCCACTGTTTGTTTTTTTAATTTTTTTAAAAATTTTTTTTTAGATTTTATTTATTTTTTTGACAGAGAGAGATATAGCGAGAGCAGGAACACAAGCAGGGGGAGCGGGACAGGGAGAAGCAGGCTTCCCGCAGAGCAGGGAGCCCGATGTGGGACTCGATCCCAGGACCCTGGGATCATGACCTGAGCCGAAGGCAGACGCTTAACGACTGAGCCACCCAGCCGCCCAACAGCCACTGTTAATGGGAGTACCTGCCACATACCGGCAGTTTATATTGAATCAGCCCACTGAATCTTCAAAAAGTCTTTTCAGCTGAGGGATTATTTTATGAGAGAGAGGGTAACATCAAATCCTAGTTCACCCACCAACTAGTTGGTGTGACCTTGAACTGCTTGTTAATCCTCTCTGTGTCTCAGTTTCCTCGTGTACAGAGGAGGTGATAATCTCTCAACATAGTTACAAGGACTACATGGGTTAAGCCCTGGGAGTCCTTTGGTACTGAGAAGGAAACAGGCTAGAGAAGTTAAGTCCTTTGCTTGAAGCTACACAGCTAGAATATGGCAGATTTAGGGTTCAGACTGAGACACCACTTTGCCAAGGTATAGAATTAGGTCTGACACAAACTAGTGCTGTCATACCAGTCGTTTATATACTGAAGTCCTTCTAGACTGATCACCACTACATCAAGGAATTCCCTACCCTCAGCTGCCACTTTGGACCCTCCCCCAGCCCTGGACTTCCTCACAAACCAGCAACTAAAGGGTTAATTCTTGGCATAGGACCATGTTCCCCTCAGTTCTGATTGGTGCCCCTGCTGATACCTGCTGCTAAATATTTGGGATGCTTCCCCACACCACTGACAGCTTTGTTGCCCAGATGGGGAAATTAAGATCTATGGAAGAGCTGGGGCTATGTTTCTTTTCCTTTCCCCCAGCACTGAGCACACAGCTGGGCCTGGGGAGGCAGATGCTATGTAAAAATTTATTGAGTCACCACAGGCCTTTCCTTCCCCTGCGCAGCATCCCGCTCTACCTGCCGACATCCTGCATTGGAGAACTTGTGACCCAGGTGTGGCTGTGAAGAGCTGGCCGGGGAGGGACGCTGCCCAGCTGCTGCTCTTCTCCTGTCTCCTGTCCCCTCCCCTGGCCATGACAGAGACCCGTGAGCCAGCTGAGACTGGGGGCTATGCCAGCTTGGAAGAAGACGATGAGGACCTCTCTCCAGGTGAGGCAGCCTTAGAGATGGTGGCATTGCCTTGAATATCATCCTGGCTTGGAATTGGGGCTCTACTGAGAAATCTAGAGGAGGAGTGGCCCCTTGTCTCACTGGGTGTTCCATTCTGACTGGGACTGTGTGCCCTGCTGGTGGAATCCTTCCGGCGGAGACTTCTGGGGGTTGTAGATTGGCTAGGATTGCTCTCCTTAATAGGGGTTGTTCTAGATCGGTTGTGGTTTCTCTCCTCACTGGGGCTTCGAGATCGGCTGTACTCTCTCTCCTCACTGGGGGTTCGAGATTGGCTGTGACCTCTCTTGCTGAAGGTGCTAGATAGGTTGTGATCTCTCTCCTCTCGGGGGGTTCTGGATAGGCTGTGATTTCTTTCTTTTCTGAAGGTTCTGGATTGGTTGTGATCTCTCTCTTTTCTGAAGGTTCTGCATTGACTATGACCTCTCTCTTTTCTAGGGGTTCTGGATCGGCTGCGATTTCTCTCTTTTCTGGGGGTTCTGGTTTGGCTGTGATCTCTTTCCTTGCTGGAGGTTCTAGATTGGCTGTGATCTCTTTCTTTGCTGGAGGTTCCCGATCGGCTGCCACCTCTCTCCTTGCTGGGGCTTCTAGATTGTCTATGATCTCTCTCCTTGCTGGGTGTTCTAGATCGTCTGTGATCTCTCTCCGTGCTGGGTGTTCTAGATCGTCTGTGATCTCTCTCCTTGCTGGGTGTTCTAGATCGTCTGTGATCGCTCTCCGTGCTGGGTGTTCTAGATCGTCTGTGATCTCTCTCCTTGCTGGGGCTTCTGGATTGTCTATGACCTCTCTCCTTGCTGGGTGTTCTAGATCGTTGGTGATCTCTCTCCTTGCTGGGGCTTCTAGACTGGCTGTGACTTTTTCCCCTTCTGGGGGTTCTAGATTGGTTATAATTTTTTCCCTTGCTGTGGGTTCTGGATTGGCTATGTCTTCTCATCTGACTGGGAGTTCCTTTCCGGGTACGACTTCTTGCCCTACTGTGATTTCTCTTCGAACTGTGACTTCTCATCCTACTGTGGGCTCTCTTCTGACTGCGACTTCTTGCTCTTCTAGACCAGCTGTGACTTTGGGTCCTGCTGGGGGTGCTAGACCGGCTATGACTCCGGGTCCTGCTGGGTGCACTATCCTGGTTGTAACTCTTGCCCCTGCTAGATACTTCAGTTGGGCTGTAACTCCATTCCCTGCTAGGGGTGATCATCTGACTATAACTCCTCACCCTCCTCGATGATGATGGAGACTGGCTGTAACCTTTCTTCTTGAAGGGAATCCTAGTGGGGCTGTAACTCTTGGCCCTACTTGGGGTTAGAGCCAGCTCGGAACTCTTCCCCGTGCCTGAGGCTCCTGGTGGGCTGTAACTCTCCTCTCTGCTCATATTTCTAGGCTGGCTCTTACTTTTTTCCCGGTTGTTGTTTCTAGGCCGGCTGGAACTCTTGCCCCCACTCTGTTTTTTCTGGGAAGTAGGAGTTCTTGCCCTGTTAGGCACACCTGGTGTGGCACCGTGAGTTCTCATCCTGGTCATGGTGCTGGCCCTGCTGGGTGACCTCTTGGAGCTGCGGCTTCCCCTTCTGCCAGGAGTTCGGCCCCGGCTGTGTGTGCCCCTCCGCTGGTGGCGTCTTACCCCACTGGCCTTGCTGACTTGGCTGGCCCTGGTGTCAGTGCTCGCCTTGCTGGGCGTCCTTGCCCTGCTGTGGACTCGGGACTTGCTGCCGGGCTGTTTAGAAGGGGTTGTCTTTGTACTGGCCCACTTGGTAGACTTGGAACTGCTTGCGCTTGGGGCCGAGTTGGGGGCCGTTGATGGCTTGGTGGGCACCGAGGAGCTGTTGGGCATTGCCGATTTGGTGGGTTTCAAGGAGGCGGGAGGCTTGGGGGGCACTGTGGACATCGAGGGTTCAGTGGATGCTGGAGACATGCCAGGCTTTGAGGATCTTGTAGGTGGAGAAGGCATGGTAGGCGCAAAAGGGCTTGTGGTCCTTAAAATCACAGTGGACAGGAAAGACCTGGTTGCCGTGGACGACGGCCTCATTGCCTTTACCAAGCCAACCGCATGAAGTCATAGTGGGCCTTGAAGGCTCTGGAGGGTAGGTGGTGTGAAGTCAGGTGGGAGGAGAAAGAGGGAAGGGGTCCCGGCCCAAGGACAGAGGGCTTTCCTCTGTGTTTTGCAGCCATTCAGCAAATGTCTGCTGAGGCTGACAGGGGTCTCAGCATTGCTGGGGACATGGAGATGGGCCAGACCCAGGTGCTGTCTTCCAGGAGTCCCCCATCTCCAGGTCACTACCCAGGTAGTCAGGATATGTTCGAGTTTGGGGGCGGGGGGACAGGGGCAGAGGGTTCCCAGACGAGAGAGAGACACTAACCACCTGAGGAGTCAGGAAGGACTTCACAGAGGAGGTGATGTGTAAGCTGGGACCTTAAAGAGGAGCAGGAGTTTGCTAGGGGAGAAGAACTGGTGGCCGGGGGCAGGGGTGGGGTGGGGGAGAAGAGCAGAGGCAAAGGCCTGGAGGGAGGAGGGAGATCAGAGCCTCAGGGCACCCTTGTGCACTCAACCCACAGGTCCTGGGCTGGGCAATGTTGGGGACCCCAAGATGAGCCAGACCTGCCCTCAAGGAGTCCTAGTCTGATGGGGAAGACGTACTAGGGCCCAGATGGCTGCAGCCAGGGGAGAGGGCTGGGCCAGTGGGAGCCGGGGTGGAGGGAGCCGCCGTCATAGAGGACAGAGCCTGTGCTGGGGCCTGAAGGATGAGTAGGAGGTCACCAGGCGGATAGAGTGGGGGACAACCTCCAGGCAGAGGGAGCGGCCCACACCAGGGCCTCAGGAAACGTGTTAAATGGCAGAGAGACGGACGGCAAGACCGAGGCAGGAACGAGTAGAGAGAGAGCTGCAGGGAGGGACAATCAGCCAACATTTAGCACCTACTCTCCTGATCTGAGGGATGCCAGGGAGCCAGCAGTGAGTCAGAGCAGGCCTGCCCCCTGGTCTGGTGGGAAAGGGCTTTGTACAGGCACAGCCCTCAGGGCTCAGGGTGAGGACAACCGGAGGACAGTGAGTGGCTGCCTAGGATGAGGAGATCTGGGACAGCGTCACCAAGGAGGGAGGCTTCCTACTGTGTCCTAAAGAATGATGGGGAAAACCAGGGTGAGACTGTCCCAGCAGAGGGAACAGCATGTGTGAAAACCTCAGAAAAGGTTTGCTAAATTGAATGCCAGGCACAAAGAAGGCGTCCTAGATGCTAGAGATGCAGCAATGGACCAGACAAAGTCCCTGCTCTGGGGAACAGGCAGTAAACACACAGGTCAATGTTGGATACGGGAAGTTGAGGAGAAAAAACAGAGCAGAATCAGGGGCATAGGGAGTGCTGGGGAAGGATTGCTGATCAGACAGAGTGGTGAGGGGGTCTCTGAGAAGGTGACCCTTGCGCAGAGACTTGGCGAGGGGAGGGAGCAAGCCTTAGTCCGCCTGTAAAAAGGGGGTAGCAAACGCCCTGCGGCAGGTGCACGCCTGAGGGGTCGAGGAGCCATGAGGAGCCCAGTGTGGTTGGCTCAGTTGTCATAGAACCCTTCCAGGCTGCTGGAGGAAAATGAGGAAGAGGGGCCAGGATGGATGCAGGGCAAGGCTGTAGCAGTCCGAGGGGGTGCTTTTGACAGGTGCCTGCCTGTGGGTATTTCCCACACTGCTGCTGCTGTAGGGGGGCCTCCTTCCCGCCCCCGACCAGTGCTCTGTCTGCACCCCCCGTAATGACTGCTGATGGCACCCTTTCCTGTCATCGACTGCAAATTGTTTTCCTTTTTTTAACCTACACTTGTCCTAGACATGTCCTGCATGCTCATGAAATCACAGTAATATATCTGTACTTACAAATATTTTAGCAGGGGCACCTGGGCAGCTCAGTCAGTTGAGGGTCTGCCTTCGGCTCAGGTCATGATCCTGGGGTCCTGGGATCGCGCCCCGAGTGGAGTGCCCTGCTCAGCGGGGAGTCTGCTTCTCCCTCTGCCCCTCCCCCCTGCTCCTACACACACACACACCCCTTCTCTCTTTCTGTTTCTCTCTCTCTCAAATAAATAAAATTAAATTAAAAAAATTTTAGGGGTGCCTGGGTGGTGCAGTCAGTTGAGCACCCAAGTCTTGGTTTCAGCTCAGGTTGTGATCTCAGGGTCATGAGATCATGTGCTCTCTCTCTCTCTAAAAGAGAGTTAATTCACTTAACTATATAGGTATATACACACCACATACGTGTGTTTTAATTTGCTTGAAGACCTATTTGTCTCCCTAAAATGATCCAGTGTAGGTCATTACCCATATTTAGCTTTTCCTGTTAGAGCTGTGTGACTGGAGGTGAGTGAGTCACCTAACTGCTCTGTACCTCAGTTTCCCATTTGTCACTTAGGGTTAATAATAGTACTTGCCTCCAAAGGTTGTTATAAGCCTTAGGTAGGTTAATATATGAGCAGGGTTCTTTTTTTTTTTTAGATTTATTTATGTGAGAGAGAACATGCATGCGCGTACGCTGGAGGGGGGGCGGCGGGCGGCCAGAAGGAGAAGGATAGAAAGAATCCCAAGCAGACTTCCCACTGAGTGCAGACTCCGGTGCGGGGCTCAATCCCATGACCCTGAGATCAAGACCTGAGCCAAGATCAAGAGCCGGACACTTAACCAACTGAGTCACCCAGGCGCCCCAAGAACAGGGTTCTTAAAATAGCAAGGAACACTGTTATTGTTACTGTTTTTATTACTGCTACTTTGTCCTTATTAAACCCCTAAGATGCAGTTCTTGCAAGACATCCATTTGCTTAGACACTGAGCACCTACTGCGTGCCAGGCCATGTTAGATGCGACTGGGATTCCTCTGTGAGGAAGAGCAGGGTTGTGTCCAGGCTGCCCGCTCCATGTTGTGGCGAGAGTCTGAATGAGGTTCAGGGAGGGGGCAGAGCCCTCGTCCTCAGATGCCTCTGTCTCTCCCCGTCCATCCCCCTACAGGCCCTGAGCATTCCTCTGACTCTGAATACACTCTCTCAGAGCCAGACTCCGAAGAGGAAGAAGATGAGGAGGAGGAGGAGGAGGAGGCCACTGATGATCCTGAATATGACCCTGGCTACAAGGTGAAGCAGCGCCTGGGGGGAGGCCGGGGGGGCCCATCCCGCCGGGCCCCCCGTGCAGCCCAGCCCCCAGGCCCCCCAGCCCAGCCCTGCCAGCTCTGTGGCCGCTCACCCCTTGGGGAGGCCCCACCAGGCACCCCGCCTTGCCGGCTCTGCTGTCCTGCTACAGCCCCCCAGGAAGCTCCAGCCCCTGAAGGCAGGGCCCTCGGGGAGGAAGAGGAGGAGCCACCTCGGGCTGGGGAGGGCCGACCAGCTGGGAGGGAGGAGGAGGAAGATGAGGAGGAGGAGGAGGGCACCTACCACTGTACAGAGTGTGAGGATTCCTTCGACAACCTCGGGGAGCTGCATGGGCACTTCATGCTGCATGCCCGGGGGGAGGTGTAGGTAGAAACCCCACCCAGGGAGCTTGGCCAAAGGGGTGGGGTGGGAGGAGGGGGCAGAGGAAACTGGGGGGGGGGTCATAATGGTCATGGGGGATGGGGGTAACGCCGATCTGTGTCGTCTTAGCAGTAGATGTGTGAAGGCCAGAATAAAAGCCAAATTCTGTGTGTGTCGGTCCAGCGTGTTTGGTGTGTGTGTGTGCGTGCGTGCATGTGTGTAGACTCTTGAGTGTGTGAGGCATGGGCCTGGGCGTTTATCCCCTCCCATCCCCTGGGGCTCCTCCCTGGGGGGACCCTTAACATCATCGTCATCAAGACTTTCAATATTTCCTGAGTACTTCTGTTCAGTGTGGTTTCCTTATATTTACTCACAGACCCCATGATGTACAGGCTGGACTCAACACTACAGAGGTTTCACGCTCACATCATAGTCCAGGGTGGGTGTTTCAGGTTGGGGGACAGCCTTTCTGCATGCAGTGATTCGAGGACCCAGGCCATCCCTTAGTCGACTGTCATCCACATGGTCATGGCCAAGTGGCCGTGGCCTGGGTCCTGCTGGTGGAAGAGGAAGGCCAGCCTGGCGAGGTACCTGTGATGTCTTACCAGCCCCAGCCCCAAGGGGGCACATACTGCTCCCATTGACATCCCTCTGCTGAGAAATGAGTCACATGGCCACAACTCCTTGCAGGGGAATCTGGGAGAGACAGTCTAGCCAATGCCCGGGAAGCAGAGAACAGTTCGTGGAGGATGGTGGAGGACAGCTAATGTTCTCTGCCCCTGCCTAAGAACCTTCACAAAGAGGACATTAATTATAATCAGAGCTGTGCTTCTTGGGTGCCAAGTGCTGGTCCAGGAGCTTTATATATATTGACTCATAGAAGTTGTGTATCTAGGAACTTCCAAAAATAGAACCCTAATTATAATTACAGCTGCCATTTCCCCAGCGCTTACAGAGTGCTGCATTTTATTTGCATGAGATCATCAGGTCCTTAGAATAACTCTGTGAAGTAAGGACTGTGATCCATTAATTCATTTAGGTATTATCTTCCAAGTCCCTGCTGTATGCTGCGCATTGGGAATATACCAGTGAACAAAATAAAACCCTTGTCTTCATGGAGCTTGCAGGGGGGAGGGTAGGACAGACAGTAAATAAGTAAGATGGAGCGAATGCTGGATGGGGGTAGATGCTGTGGAGAAGAACAAAGCAGAGGAGGGAGAACAGTGCTGGAAGGGGGCTGCCATTTTAAATGTAGCCCTCCCTGAGGAGGTGACAGAGACCTGAGCTGAGTCGGAGGGAGGAAGGGAGCTGGAGCTGCATACTTCGGTGGGACGAGCGGTCCAGGCGGGAGGAGGCAGGAGCCTGCTGGGTGTCAGAGAGGGCAGAGCTGGAGGGGTGAGGGCAGAGGGGAGCGGAGGGCCAGCTGGTTAGAGCTTTGTTGGAACTTGGCTCTTGCTTGGAGATGGGAAGTACTAATTCATAGAAGTTTGGCACCAAAGCTCCTTAGAAAATAGAAGCCTAATTATAATGATAGCTACCATTTACTGAGCATTTACTGTATGCCAAGCCCTGTTCTAAGGCACTTTACATGTGTTAACTCATAGAAGCTTGGCAACTAAGAACCTTCAAGAATAGAACCTGAATTACCGTAATGGCCATCATTAAATCAGCGCTCACGGTGGACCAGGCCCTGGGCTAAAGCGCTTTATATGGACAATCACATCGGATCCTTATGAGGTAGGGGCTGTTATTTATTCATTCATTCATTCAACAGTGATGTATTGAGCACCTGCAAGATACCAGCACTATTCTGGGAGCTGAGAGTAGAGCAGTGAGCATGATGAACAAGACTCCCTACCTTTTTGGAAACCCCTCTTACAACGCAGAAGACAGATACTTAGATAGTTGAGTAAAATATATAAAACGTAGAGAACGTTAGAAGGTAGTAAGTGCTGTGGAGGAAAACGGAGTGGGGAGGCTTGTGTGTGTGTGTGTGTGTGTGTGTCTCCTGTCTGCAGGGGCAGTGAGTGCAAAGGCCCTGAAGTGGGGCCCTACTTGGGATATTAATGGAAGAACACTTAGGGCATGAGGCAGTTGCTGACGAAGGCAGGGGAAGACTGGTGGGAAGGCAAAGTCAGGGAGGGGCAGAGGGCCAGGCCTTCTAAGCCATTCTACCAATTTGGGCTGTGTCTCCATGTCTCCAGTCATTGTCATAACCCTTAGAGGCATAGGGGCTGTTATCACAACCATTTTACAGCGGTTCCAGCTCGGGCCCAGGGAGGTTGACTTGCCTGCTACAGGTCAGTCACACAGCTAATAAGCAGAGCCCAGGTTTGACTCCAGACGACGGGGTGCAGGGCATACGTCCTTCACCGTTAAGCCACATTCCAGAAATGGCAGCCTGGCTGTCCGTAGCCACCATCTGACTGGCAGGAGTGTGTTTGGTCTCCACAGAGTTACGGAGGTTTTTTAATCATGTTTGTTACCAGCATTTAAAAAATGGGCAGATTTCACATCAAAATGGAGGGTTGGGGTTTCTCTTGAAAACTGTGAGATCTCGATTGCTGAACCCACAATCCCATGGGACAGTAGCTTGCTGGAGCTGAGTAAGGGTTACCTTCTGCTAATGGGGCATTCCCGCCCACACACCCATTCCCCACCATCTGGCATGTGGACCCCTCACGCCCTGCTTGCTTCCCTGATGACGGTACCTGCTTGGCCACAAAGAACACTTGCATTTTGATGCCTGTTACAGGATCTTATACCAAAGCATCTGTCAAAACCCACACTTTTCATCCTAGAAGCTCAGAATCTGAAAACCTGACATTTATCCACTCTTCAACTTGAGACTTTCCTAACCACTGTAGCTTAACATCAATGACTCTCAGAATCGTCAAAGCAGAAATTCACAGCTCATTAAAACACCACAGATGGATTTTATTTCCTGGAGCAGCATGCTTAAGTGCTCTTCTGCCCTAAGATGGGGCTTTCTAAGCATGGATGTAGAGAACCATCCATTCATCAGCAAAAATTCCTAAGGATATGAGAGACTGGGGATCCAGACACCTAGTCTGCTGCCAGTGGGGTCATTCAATTCCTCGGGGCCCAGGCAGGATAGGGACACCAAGCTAGGAATTCCAAAGAGAGGACTTAACGCAGGGGAGTGGTCACGCAGCTGTTAGAAGTCTGAGAGCACAAATGTGGAAAACTGAGGCAACTGAGCAGTTCGTGTCTGCACAAAGCTCCCACCTCTAGGCCTGGAGTCCCAGGCCCAGCAGGAGCTTGGAGGACAGGCCATGTGCAGAGGTTTAAACCTCAAGAGGTTTAGCACAGTACCTTGTGCCCAGTACAGAACGGCACTGGAGCCTGAGCTGCTGCTGGAGGGAGTCCAAAGCAAGGTGAGTCCCTTCTCCCTCTTCCTACCTTCTTTATGCCCATCCCTCTCGTGGGCAGAACTTGAGGAAGCCAGCTCTGGAGTCTGGGAAACCTAACTGCAGAAAGCCCAGCATCACAGAGCATCACAGGGATGATGCCAAGAGACACTAGGTAAACAATGGGCACAGTTGAGCATTCTTTGAGCCTCTGAGATCAGCAGTGTCCTAGGTGCTGGGGAAGTGAGGAAGACACAACACTTGCCCTCGAGAGTGTGGATTCCAGGGTAAGGACACGGATAATGACAAACTAAAGCATGATAATCCCAGGTATTGAAGAGTGCTAAGAAGAAATTAAGTCAGGGTAAGGGTTGCAGGTGCCACTTTAGCCAAGCATGTCAAGGAGGACCTCTCTGAGGAGGTAGCATCTGTTGAGTCCTAAATAACGTAGAGAGTGTTGCAAAATTCTGGGTAAGAGCACTCGAGGCAGAGGGAACAGCAAGTGCAAAGGCCCTGAGGCAGAAGCCAGCCTGGCATGTGTGACTGGAGTATAATGAAGATAAAGCTGGGAGGGAGTTAAGATTGCTTAGCAGGCAGGGGCTCCCATCACTGTTGGGTTTTCTGGGCCTGGGTAAGGTCTTGGGATGTTATCTATGGGATGCCATTTGAGGATTTTAAATGAGTGATGTGTGCCAACTTACGTACACGGGGTGGTCTGTAGTGGTCTGTAGTGGACGGGGTGGTCTGTAGTGGACTGTAGTGGACCAGCAGTGGTGGCAGGTCCGGGGGTATGGTGGGGGGAGCAGTTAGGAGAGCAGCTGTGGGGAGGGCCGGTCAGACTTGGGAATTTAAAGATTTTTTTTATTTTTTTTGGCAGAGACATAACGAGAGAGGGAACACAAGCAGGGGGAGTGGGAGAGGGAGAAGCAGGCTTCCGCTGAGCAGGGAACACCATGCGGGGCTCAATCCCAGGACCCCGGGATCACGACCTGAGCTGAAGGCAGACGCTTAACGACTGAGCCACCCAGGCGCCCCAAGACTTGGGAATTTAGAAGTAGAGTAGACAGTTGACCAATCTCATAGTAGTGGTGTAGGTGGGGGCTGTAGGAGTCACGTCGACCCTTTTTATGTTTTTGAGACGCCTATTCGTCATCCAGGTGACTTTCTCATGGGTAGAAGTCTGGGGTTTGAGCTGAAGATAAAGATTGGGAAGTCACCAGTGATGCTATTTAAAGTCTTGGGAATCTATGACATCTGGAGAGTGGAGAGAACAGGAAGAACACAGGCAGGCTGCTATCTATCTCAGGGGAGCATGTGTGATTTGAGCCTTAGGTTTGGGTTGGAGGGAACCGCTGTGGGGGAGGTGTAAAACATCTGGGTTGGAAACTTCTGAGCTGTCACCAGGTGCAGAGGAAATATTTGACTTTGGTGAAGTCGGTATTTTAGGAATAAGTGATGGCCAACTAACTCCAAACCAATTTCCCCATAAGTCATCCAAGCAAAGAGATCCAGGCTAGCTAGCCCCGCCCAAATCCTACACAAACAAACACATGCACGCACAGCCCCCTACTAGAGGTAGTATTTCCCAGGGTGGGAATCCCGGCTGCGAGGCTCAGAGTAGGTTGTTTGTCTGTCGGTTAGACAAGAGGTCGGCAAACTTTTACTGTAAAGGGCCAGATGGCCCTTTCTTATTTTAGGCTTGGTGGGCCATACGGTCTCCGTTGCGACTACTCAGATCTGCAGTTCTGCGCTGCAGACAGGCTTTAAATGAGGCTGCATGTGACAGAGACTCAAAATAAGGGTGATTTAAACAAGATAGAGGCTTATTTCTCTCTTACATGATAGTATGGAAGTGGAAATTCTAGGGCTGGTATGATGACTCTGCTCCATGAAGTGATCATGGTCCCAGGGACCCATGGTCAAGGGATCCGTCCTTCTGCTGTCTTGCTGCTCTGCCAGGCCATATCTTGCTCTCATGGTCCAAGATGGCTGGATACCATGTCCACACTCTAGGCAGGCAGTAGAGGAAAAGGCATGTCCCTCTCTGAAGCCTGAGAACTCTACCCAGAATTTAGCCAGAACTCGGGTCACAGGGCCACACGTAGCTGCAAGGGACCCTGGGAAATGGGAGTGTTTGTAGCTACCATGTACCTAGCTAAAAATTGGGAGACATCTATCAGTCTCTACCATATCTATCTCAGCTATGGGCTCTAAAAACATCCCTCGGTTCAGATAGAGTCTGTGATTATTGTATGCAGGGCATCAACCATTGTCTCTAAGGGGGGCAGGACAGGTAATCCAAAGTCCTGACCACACTCAGCACGAGGCCCGGTGGGACTCCGCCCAGGGTTAGGCTTTTCAAGAGCTGAAAATAGGATCTTAATGGGAGCTCTCCCAATGTTGGCCAAATACAACAGGAAACAGAAGGTATCTCTGTTTGATTTCAAACCAGATTCCCTGCAGGGCCAGGCCAGCTCTGACCTGAGCTTCCCCCTCCCTGTGCCCTTCTTTTTATTTTATTTATTTTGAAAGTGAGAGAGAGGGATGCGCAGAGGGGTGTGGGGCAGAGGGAGAGGGAGATTGAGAATCTTAAGCAGCCTCCATGCTCAGCGCAGAGCCCGAAACCGGGCTGGCTCTCACGACCCTGAGATCATGACCTAAGCTGGAATTAAGAGTTGGACGCTTAACGACCTGAGCCACCCAGGTGTCCCCACCCTGTGCCCTTCTTATATTTTCTGGGAATTCCTGCTCAAGAGCCAGAGTTCCTTGTTTAGACATTTTAATATAAGTCTTCTCTGTTTTTAGATGCTATTATTTTATTCATGTCATCTCACCTATACATATAGAAAATATTCCATGACCAGAATAGTACATAAAATTATTTAAGCGGGCAATACATTATTGGGGGGGAGCCCAAATCCATCCAATACCATGGCCCCTCCATGAGTGGGAAAGACTGACGGGTGGGAGAAGACAAGGACTTGAATTGCAACCCCCACGTGACTCAGAGTACAGCCCCCAACTTTGCTATCCTGTCCCTAAAGGCCCAAGTCACTCCACATCTGGGACCCTTCCAGTGCCATTACAGGCCCCGCAACACCTCACCTTCCCCGCCCCCTTTCAGGCACACATCCAGGGGAATTTGCTCCTACAGCTCATGCCACCCATTTGGGAAGAATTAAAGGTGATTACACAATCTGCAGCTAGTTGTGATTTCAAACTATTTTTTTTTTTTTTAAGATTTTATTTATTTATTTGAGACAGAGAGAATGAGAGACAGAGAGCATGAGAGGGAGGAGGGTCAGAGGGAGAAGCAGACTCCCCGCTGAGCAGGAAGCCCGATGTGGGACTCGATCCCGGGACTCCAGGATCATGACCTGAGCCGAAGGCAGTCACTTAACCAACTGAGCCACCCAGGCACCCGATTTCAAACTATTTAATTGGGAATGAGAGAGATACAAATAACAGTTTTCCCTTTTGCTTGCTCATTTTTTTTTTTAAACAAAAGATTTCACTAATTTCACTATATCCCTGAAGGCCTTTGTGTCCTCCAAAGACTGAAGCTGTAGATGAGCATCTTCTGGGTCCTACTTATCAGGAGTCCTTTGCTTGTCCAGGGAGGGAAGCAAATCCTTCCAAGGCCCCCGTCCCATATCAGAGGTGGGTTCTAGCAGCCAAAGAACCCTCCCCCACACCCACTGCCCTAGGGAGGGCTTAGCCCTCACTCAGAGCTCCCCCCGGGCATGCCGGATGTAGTGTTGATGCAGCCCCGCTTCCTGGGCAAAGTCCTGACCACACTCAGTGCAGGCAAAGGGGCCAGGAGGGGTGCGGGTCTCATGCGCCTGGCGGTGCCGCCTCAGAGAAGCAGCCTGCCCAAAGGTCTTGCCACAGTCAGGACAGGGGAATGTAGGCTGGGCAGCGGTGGGCGCCACTGGCGTGGAGGGCCTGGCGGCTGGACCGTGGCTGCGCTGATGGGCGATCAGGGCCTTGGAGGAGGGGAAGGACCGGGCGCAGGTGAAGCAGATGAAGAGGGCCCCCTGCAGCTTCTGGGCCACGAAATCCGCTGGGTGCTCCCGCTTCATGTGACGCTCCTGGAACTTGGAATCGGCGAAGGTGATGAGGCAGCGGGTGCACTGCGGGGCCCCCAGGTGGCCTGAGGGACGTGGGGAGAGGTCGAGGGGAAGCCAGCAAGAGTCACCAGGACCTCTCCCGAGCCCCAGAGTCATGCCAACAATTCACATTCAGGGCTTACCATGTGCCAGGCTGTATGCCAGGGCTGGACAGTGGCACAGGCAAACTATTACAGGACCTGTTTTATGGATGAGCAGGCTGAGGCTCAGAAAGGCCGGGCAACTTGCCTACAGTCACGAGGCCAGGAAATGAAATGGTGGAGTCAGGACTGGAACCCAGGGAATCTGCCCTTCCAACAGAGCCCTGTGATTAGAGCACAGCCTCTGGAGCCAGACTGCCTGGCACTGAATCCCAGATCTACCACTTCCTAGGCAACTACAAGTTTCCTCATCTGGAAAATGGGGTCCTAACCATATCAGTATGGTTATAACTGATCAGTACGGTTATTACTACCTCATTGGGTTGTTGGAAGGAGTAAATGAATTAATTCATATAAAGTGCTTAGAAGAGTGCTACACAGTGGTTTGCAATTATTAGTATTGAGAAAGAGAAAAGCAGCTTGACAGCCGGGGGCCGGCCTGGCGCTCACAGCTAGGCCTTGGTGTTCTCCTGTTGAACATAAGCAGTTTCACAGAACCTCGTCAGACAAGGCCATGCTGTGACTGAGATGATTCAATCAAGTCAAGACCATGCCAGAATAACGTCTGAACACAGACAAAACACGAACGTTGTCAAAGCCACAAGAAAGACCAAACACCCCGCTATCCTGGCTCCCAGGAGGGGCTGCTGCCGCTTTATCAGTCGCAGCTTGAGCCTTCATGCCTCCTTCCCAGATAAGATCTGACCACCCTATCTTTTGCCCCTGCTTACCGGCAGCATCTAATTCTGGCACAAAACCCTTTCTTGAACCCTTCCCAAAACCACCTAAAATAAATCCTTTCTAACACTGAGATGCCCCACAGCGCCCCAGGGCGTGTGTGCTTCCTCAGTGCAAAGAGCAATAAACCCAACTCGTTCAAGTGTAGGGTGTGCTCCTGGTGGTCTTTGGCTGGAGGGCCTTGACACGGGCTGTCATTGTCACAGATAACCTCTCCTTGCCTCCGTTCCCCTATCTGAGGGAATCTCCTAGGGTCCGTCAGGAGGACTGAGATAACGAAGGTTAAATGCTTACAAAGTGCCCATAAGCATCATGAGCCTTCAGTAGAAGCTGTTGCTATCATGCTGTCAAACAGACCTTCCCCTTCTTTGCCCCTAATCCCCATTACAGCCGTGTCACCTGAGGAGTGGCAACTTCTTTTGACAGGGAAACCCAAGCCCGAGTCACACTGAAAGTCTGGGGCAGAGTTGGAACTGGAACTTGGGGCTCCTCTGCCAGTGCCCCACTTTTCCCAGCCACATCTCCCACCCCAAGCCTCTCTGGATGCCACTTTGTCCCTCTGAACTGTGGCCCACTCGAACTTACATGGACAGAGCAGGGTGGGTACATCTGAGCAGAATGAGGGTAAGGGTGGAGAGTGGCAGTTCCTGGTAGGGCAGCTTAGAAGCCATTTATTACAGCCCCTTCCCAGCAGGCAAGTGCTTGTAACGCCTGGGACACTTAAAAGCTATAGAAATCCCTTTAGGTAGCATCAGCTCCAGCACCCCACCCTCCTCTGGCCAGCAGCACTCACAGATGTCGTCTCCTGGACTGCGGGGACTCCTCTCCTTGGACGAATCCTGCTGCTCCATGGTCTCTTCAGGATGCGGGTCCTCCATGGTGACTGGGATCCCTCTGGTCAAGAGAGTAGCACGCATGACAGAATAGTAAATCGAGTGAAGTCGCTCATCTATCGACAGCATGAAAGGGCCCGCTAATCCCGTGACTTCTGACAGGCTCTCCTTGCCCCCATAAGATGCCATCCTCTTGAACTCTAACCTGATGGAGCTGTTCCCTAGGGAAGCTTCGACCCTCCCAAAAGATTCGACTCCCTAGGTTTGTGACACCCCTTCGAGCCTTCTCACCTGTATGAGACCTATGGCCTCCTACATCAAACTAACTCCCTGAACTCCGGGCATGGAACCCTTGAGCTTTGACACCAGCCTCATCCCCGTCTCCCACGTGTCTTGAGGCCGGTGATGGCATCCAGGCTTTAGCCCGCCTCTTCCCGGGAGGCATCTTTCTCGGACATCCTGTAACCCTCGTTCCACCCAGGGCCCCCGCCTCCCACGCGCGCCTTCAGCCTTCGCCCCAAGCACTGCCCTCGGTTCCCTCCTCCCGAGGCGGGGTAGCCCAGGCCTCCCGTTTTTCTCCAGACGGCAGAGGGCTGCCTTTCGTTGCGCCTGTCAGTCGCTCGTCACAGCGCCGCCACCCGGAGGGAAGCGGGGTAGGGCCCACCGAGTCTTAAGGTCCCAGTGGCTTCCACGCCCTTTCGCCTGATGAGCCTCTCGAAGCCCAGGCCCGGCATGCTATCCGGCAGTGATGCAGTCGCGCCAACCGGGTCCTCAGAGTAACGGGAGGGGTCCTTTTCTGCCCTGGGGTGCGTTATGATGACGTTGCAGCCCCCCGTGCCGTACAGACCTCAGCTTCTTGCGCAACTGTGGCCAGGCGCTCCTGGCGCGCAGGCGCTTTGACGCCTTCATTGTTCGAGCCTTGCGGCAGCAGGACTTCAATGGAGAGCGGGCGTACTTCGCTTTGCGCAGGCGCCGTGAAGGGCTGTAGCCCCGAGGTCACGCTTCCAAGACACACCCTCTCCTTAAAAGAGTGACGCCAGGTTAGAGCCCCCGGAACGTGTCCGGGCGTCCCCAAATCCCGGCCCTCTAACCTCTTCGGCCTCCATCCGCCCGACCCCAGGGGCGGGGCTTCTCGGCGGCTGATAAGTCGCCGCCGACTGAGCTCTCAGGTTGTGCCGGCGGTTTGCTCGGTTAGTGATTTGGAAGGGAGGTGTGGGGGATAGAAACATCTATGTCCCTGAGGGAGGAGAGAGCTTGGAGGCCCGATTTCTGAGAATTTGAAACAGAGAAAAATGTATCCAGAAAGAGGGCCGGCAAGACGCCCTTATCCCTGGGGAAAAGGTAGGGCGTGGGTGCCGGATTTTTCCCTGGGAGTGACATCCAAGAAGGGAAGGGGACGGGGTGAAGGACTGAAGTCTGAGACCCCAGTGGGATGACAAAGAATAAAAAAGGCTGAGTGCTCCCTGACCCGGGTCTGCCCCACCCCCTTGCTTTCCAGGTATGCCACTGCCACGGGGTGACGTGACCGCCTTGTTCCTGGGGCCTCCGGGCTGTGGCAAGTCCGCGCTTATTGCAGCGCTGTGCGATGGGAATGTGGAGACGATAGAGATTCCCGAGGGACGGCCGGACTCCGGGATCCCCAGCCTGCGAGCTGCCGGCCCTGGCCTTTTCCTGGGCGAGCTGAGCTGTCCACCCGCAGCGCCAGGGCCCTGGGCGGCGGAGGCCAATGTGCTGGTATTGGTGCTGCCCGGCCCCGAAGGGAACGGGGAGCCCTTAGCCGCAGCGCTGGGAGAGGCAGCGCGGGCCGCCTTGGCCCGAGGGACCCCGTTGCTGGCTGTGCGGAAGCTCCGTCCTGGAGATTCGGAAAATGAAGCCCAGGCCCGGGATCAGACAGAGGCCCTGCTGAACAGCGCAGGATTGGGGGCCGCGGCTCTCTTCGTGCTGCCGGCCGACTGCGGCAGCAGAGATGGCTGCAAGGAATTGGAGCGTCTGCGGGTGGCGCTGCGGAGCCAGGCGGAGGTGCTGCAAAGGTGAGCGAGGAGTTGGGGTGGGTTGGAGGCCTGGTCTTTTAGAAAATGTTCTTTGAGATCCGCGAGACCCCTCCCCCCAGCGAGCTTGGGGCAGGCGTTAAAAACAGGATAGCTGCTGGGGGCCCTGCTCTCTCGTCCAGATCCCACCCCTCAGCGCAGGTTTTGAGGTCAGCGAGGCTCCACCCCAAGCCCAAGCTCAGTGCTGGACCCTTTCCCCATTTCTAGGCCTCGCCCCACGGGCTATAGGTTCCGACCTGTCCTCCAGGTTCATTCTCCTGCCAGTGTTCTGAGGTCACAAGCCCTGCCCCAGTGAGAATTTTAGGAGAGGCCAGGACCTAAAGCCCGGATACTACCCCCCTCCCCCTCAAAAGTTTGAAGGAGGGCCCATTCAGCATACAAGCTTGTGATGCCCGCGAAGATTTTACCCTAGGATTCACACTTTTTGAGCCCTCCTCACCCTCCCCATCATCAGCTTTGTTCTCCAGCTACACCAGTCCTTGTAAAGCCACACCCTCAGTGAGCCTTATTATTTCTGGGATCGCTCCCCCACCTCCTTTCTCTAATCCCGTCTCGTTTCTATGCCCATTTGCTGGATACTTCCTGAATTTTTCCCCCCAACCCCTGGCCGCCTATTTCATAGAAGTCAAATGAGGCTCAGTGTGCATCTTTTTTCCTTATCCACATTTCCTTCCTTGGTAAGCACTGGTAGGTGAGGCTTTTCCCCTCTTTGGTCCTTATTCCCTTCCTTATGCCTAGTCTCAGCAAAGAGCACCCTGGGTGACCTTGCTCTGGTCGGAAGGTGCTTGACTTTTCTTTAGTCCACAATTCAGTTGCAAGCCTGTCTTTGCCTGAGCCCGACCTTCCCTAAGTTTTGCTTGGCCTTTCTTAACCCTGCAGGTCCCTTGGAAAAGCGCCCCCCGCCCCCGCCCCGCCCCAAGACTGAATCCCAGAGATTTAGCAGCTTCCCCCTTTTAGGCTTTGTTGGAAACCTGGCCTCAACGAACCTGCCCCATCCCTGTTTTAAGCCCTGGTTTCTATATGCTGTACCATTAGTCTGACCCCTCCATCTTCTTTCAGGGATCATTCGGAAAATTCCACCCTTATCATCCTAGCCTAGTCCTGTCCCCGTAGCACAGCCCTCTAGCGTGTAAACCCTCCCTCTTCCTGTTCCTTCAGGCTCCTTCCACCGGCTCAGGATGGCTTCGAGGTACTGGGTGCGGCAGAGCTGGAGGCTGTGCGTGAGGCCTTTGAGACCGGTGGCTTGGAGGCGGCGCTGTCGTGGGTTCGCGCTGGCCTGGAGCGCCTGGGCAGCGCGCGGCTGGACCTGGCCGTGACCGGCAAGGCTGATGTGAGCCTTGTGCTGAACATGCTACTTGGGTTGGATCCCCCTGACCCAGATGACGAGCCTGTTTTCACGCCCCCGGGGCCCACGCCCTGCCCGGCGCCAGAGCGTCCCAACGTGGTGCTCTGGAAGGTGCCTCTGGGCTCCGCGGGCACTGCCGCCACCCCCCATCCGACCCACTACGACGCCCTCATCCTCGTCACCCCGGGGGCCCCTACTGAGAAGGACTGGGCTGAGGTGCGGCCCTTCGTGCTGCCAGATGCGCCGCTGGTCTGCGTGCGAACAGACGGTGAGGGCGAGGATCCAGAGTACCCGGAGGAAGAGGAGAAGGCAGAGAAGCCCAGCTCCGAGAGCTTAGAGAACGCAGGCGGAGAGGGGTTGAAGAATGCACGCAGTGAGGGAAGGGAGAGCCGTGGCACTGGATTGCCGAAAGGTAGCGGGGAAGAGTCCGGGAAAGCAGGCAGCGGGGAAGGGGCAGAGAAAGCAGGCAGTGAGAGTTTGCCGCGTGTTGGCGGCGGCGCGAAGAAATCGGGCAGTGGGGACTCAGAGCGTGCGGCCGCACCGAGCCCGGAGGATGAGACGTGGGAGGTGCTGGAGGAGGCACCGCCGCCCGTGTTCCCCCTGCGGCCTGGCGGCCTCCCCGGGCTCTGCGAGTGGCTGCGGCGCGCGCTCCCCCCGGCCCAGGCGGGGGCGCTGCTGCTGGCGCTGCCACCCGCGTCTCCCCACGGGGCCCGGATGAAGGCTGCGGCGCTGCGGGCCGGGGCGTGGCGGCCCGCTCTGCTGGCTAGCCTGGCGGCGGCGGCGGCCCCAGTCCCGGGGCTGGGCTGGGCGTGCGACGTGGCGCTGCTGCGGGGCCAGCTGGCGGAGTGGCGACGGGCGCTGGGGCTCGAACCCGCGGCGCTGGCTCGACGCGAGCGCGCGCTAGGCTTGGCTCCCGGGGAGCTGGCAGAGCGGACGCGCTTCCCGGGCCCGGTGACGCGCGCCGAGGTGGAGGCGAGGCTGGGCGCGTGGGCGGGCGAGGGCACTGCGGGGGGCGCGGCGCTGGGCGCCCTTTCCTTCCTGTGGCCGGCGGGCGGGGCGGCGGCCACCGGCGGCCTGGGTTACCGCGCGGCGCACGGCGTCCTGCTGCAGGCCCTCGACGAGATGCAGGCCGACGCCGAGGCGGTGCTGGCACCCCATGGGCCCGCGCAGTGAGGGGAGGGATGAGGGCCGGGGCTTCCGGGGTGCTCAGCGTCCGTGCTGCTTGGCTCCGCCAGGGGCTGAGGACTCCCAAGTCCCGCGTGGGGTGGGGGGGTGGAGTTGGATGTCTGGGCCTCTGAGGTAACAGAGCTGGGGGCCACCACCCGGAATCCTGGGTGCTTGAAGGGGATGAGGGCTCTAGGACTACTGACTGGGATGTGTGACTTGTAGTCCCCTGGATCCCTAGGTCCTGAAGGGGAATGGAGTCTGGGGGAGAGAACTGATTTCCCTGGGGACCACAGGGCATGACGCCAGACTGTGTCCTGAAGGAAGTTGAGGGGTTGGACTCCTAGAAGGGGTTCTGTCCTGGTCTCCAGGGGAGTAGAAACTGGATCTGTTGGTCCTCTGGCCCTGGGAAGGGGGAGAAGAGGTGAAAGCCCTGGTTCCTGATGAAGAGGGTCTTCCATCATCCTGGAGATTCCAGTATGGAGGAAGGAGTCTGGGTACCCCAGGGAGCCGGAATCCTTGGAACTGCTGAGCCACACGGGGGTATAGGATCCAGGCTTCCCAGAGGGAATGGGTCTGCATCCAGCCTCCCAGTTCCTCAAGAGGCGGTGGCTTTGAATCTTCAGTGGACCTTGGTTTCTAATTCCTGGGTGGTGGGAGGTCTCCATCTACAGGAGGGAACAGGGGGCTGTGCAAAAGAGCTGGAGATCCTTTGGTCCCCCTTGAGGAATAGAGAGATATCTAATATTTGCTGTTCCAGGGGACTAATGACCCAGATTCCTTCCCCAGCTGTTGTGGGGAGGATGGTCCCACAAAAATGAGGGGAGGAGGCAAGAGGTCTGGGCATGGTGGGCCCTGGTGGTAGCCAGAGACCAGGAATGAGGCCTTCTAGGTGTGGAAGGGCAGGAACCCATACCTCAGAGGTACCTCCCACAAATCCCTTATGGATTTGGACCCTGGCAGTTGTCGCTCTGTGTGAGTTTGGGAAGGGATATGACTGCCCCATTTCATAGGTGCTGAGTGATTCAGGGGATCTTTGGTGAGTCTTTTCCTTTGTCCCTCTCTCCCTTAGTGGTTTCTATCTCTTTTTGGTCTTGATTTGTTCTGTCATTAAGCCTAACCCTTTCTGGCCTTGGTATTTTAAACTCCTGCCTTTTTTGGAAAAGCAGCTGTCGTGCTGCAGTGATCCAGACATTTCTGTGTTGGCTACCTCAGGTGTCACCAAGAGGCTCTGCCTTCTGGTGTACACACAGTGCTGCAGAGGGCAAGAGACCCACAGAACAGCTAGGGAGCGTTCCAGACCGTGGGAGTGTGCCATGAGTGAAGCAAAGCCAGAAACCACAGTGCCTGGAATGTTCTAGGCTGCCAACTATAGGTAGAAAAGACGCCACAGGTCACAGAATTCTTCAGTGTCAACAAACAGAAAGGGGGGACCCGAAAGGCCATTAAGTAGAATGAATCTCTTTTATGAGAGCTGGGGAGAGCAAAGCCCAGGGAGGGCAGGCTCTAGGCCCAACAGCACACAGCAAGGTCCTATGTGGTCTGGCCCCTGCCTCTTCGCATTCCCTGCCCCCACCCCATCCCCCAACCAGCCTGATCTTCCTTCTTTTTTTTTTTTTTTTAAAGATTTTTTATTTTTATTTATTTGACAGAGAGAGACACAGCGAGAGAGGGAACACAAGCAGGGGGAGTGGGAGAGGGAGAAGCAGGCTCCCTGCAGAGCAGGGAGCCCGATGCGGGACTCGATCCCAGGACCCTGGGATCATGACCTGAGCTGAAGGCAGCCACTTAACCAACTGAGCCACCCAGGCGCCCCTGATCTTCCTTCTGATGCCTGGGTGGGCCACCTTGGATCCTGCCCCAGGACCTTTGCATTTGCTGTTCTTTCTGCGTAGAATGCTCTGCCCCCAGATCTTCCCATGGCTGGTTCCTCCTTGTCAAGCAGGTCTCAGCTCACATGTCCCCTCAGAGAGGCCTTCCCTGACCAGTGTAACTGAAGTAGCTCACACATCCCCATTATTCATCTCAGCCTGTCAGTGTTTCTCTTGTAGCAGTTATTACTGTAAGCAGTTACCTTATTTATTTACCTATTTAATAGCTATGATACTCTTACCTGTCTTGTTCTCTGCTGTACCCCCAGCACCTAGAAGAGTGCCTGACAACACAGTAGGTGCTTAGTAAATACTGAATTCATTATTCCGTGGCAGACTGGAACTTAGATTGTCGGCCTCTTGCCACAAGACAGGGGAAATGAGCGAGGCAGGGAGAAACAAGCATCTGGTGGGAGAGAAGCTCCTGTCAGACGTCAGGGGATCTGGGAAGCAAGCAAGGCCTTGCCACTGGCACTCTGGGTGACTTGGACCAGTGCCTTATTTTCCCATCTGCGAAAGGAAAGGGCTGGACGAGAACCCTAAACACTTCCAAGATCCTATTTTCTTTGACAGCAGGAGACAAGGATGACCCATCTGAGGGGCATATACCTGCCAGATGGTACCCCCATGTCCATCTTGAACCCCTACCACTGGCACAATGTGTCCCCTTTGAATTGAGGTGGCTGAGGTGGGGAAAAGCATTTGGCTCCATACAAAACGGCTTCAGGCAGTGTCCTCAAAGGCCTTTTGGGCTTCAGGGAAAGGTGTTTGCCCATATCTGTAATATCCAGTACAACACGATCTGCCTCTCAGTCTGGCGTACCCCCCGTGGGGAAGTGGGAGAGGCGCCCAGCAGTGCTGTCCATCAAACGGAATGTGAGCCGCATCTGTAACTTGAAATGTCCCAGCAGCCACATTAAAAAAGGTAAAAGGAAACAGGGCGAAGCTAGTTATGTTTTACGTAACCCAGTAAATCCGAAATATTATTTCAACGTGTAGTCAATCAAGAAAAGCATGAGATATTTTATACTTAGCGTACATCACCTTCAGATGATAAATTTTCATCAGAAGTACCTCTATTTAACTTTCCGAAAAATTCGGTGGAGAAATCGATTCCTCTACCCAAGTTGTCCCGATTATATTGACCAGTTTCCCAATAACTGAGGTGTGTATCTATCCATTTTCAATTAAAAGTAAATAAAGTTTAAAACTCCACTTCCCAGTTAACACTAACCACGTTTCAAGGGCTCAGTAGCCACCTGTGATGTGTGGCTAGAGCGTTGGACAGCGCAGACCTAGGACACTTCCATTATCACGGGAAATCCTGTTGGCACAGCTCTAGGGTCAGACAGTTCTCCAGACATTGGGGTAACCTTGGGCAAGCCACTCAGCAAATGGCATCTACCTCACAGGGTAATTGTAAGAATATGTATGTACGTATGTACATGCATCTTCACACACACACACACCCGTCCGCTCACACTGCAGCCCTTGGGAGAAGCTTGGCTCCTGGGGAGCTCAACCATAAGTCTTGTTGCCTATGCCCTGGGCCCCAGGCAGCACCCAGACAGCTCTAGTCTGGGCACCTCTGTCTCACGCCCATGCCTTTGCTCACAGTGCCCTCCTCTTTCTCTGCCACTTTTCACGCCATCTCTGATTTGGTCTTGCCTGACACCTCTGCCCCATGCTGCCCTGCTCCAAATTCCCTCTGCCCTCATGCCAACGAGGGTGGTGCCAGAGATCATATCTGAGAAAGCAAAACCTGATTTTGTTTGCCTGTGTCTTTGTTGGAGAGTGCTGATTGTGTTTCTGTCGTTGTGTATCGACACTCTTGGGTGTCGTGACTAATTGGGGGGGTTGTCTTTTAAATTATGACTTTTGATGGGAGGCATCATGTTGCTAGCGAGGCATCTGTCTCTGGGAGCATCCAAGCAGAAAGACTTAAGACTCCCTTGAGAACTGATTGCTGGCTGCCCTCGGGGTGTGTCGACATCATACTTCCAGGCTGGAAGACCCTTGAAGGCAAGAATTCAAGGAAATGGATGCTAAGTCTTGGCCCTGCCATTGCCAGAGATGATCTCATCACCTTAGCCGAATTTCATACATTTCTGGATAATGATGAAGAGACTTGTATCCACTAGGGTGGGGAACCTGGGAAGGCTAATCAAAGGTGTGATTGGCCTGTGGTGCTTTTTGAAGGAGTGAATAAAAATGTGTAGAAATCCCACTCTGTGTCTCTTCTTTGGGGATTTGAAGGGAAAGATGCTTGGGATTTTGCTTCGGTCTGGGGACGGAAAGGGCTGGAGATAGTACTGGGTCTGAAGGAGGAAGAGACCAACGGTGGGGACTCCTGGGTCCTGGGAGAGGAGTGCTGGATGGTGAGGGTCTGTTTGGGAAAGAACCCCTTGAGCTGGAATCCAGAGACTCCCGGGATGGGGTGGGGGAAGGTAGATGCAGGTGGAAAAGTGACATTTAGACCTTAGGGGCTTGTGACAGTAAAGCATCCCAGCTCTGGAAGCAGCTTGGTCCATTAATGCCTCTCTCTGTTCTTGGAGAGTCCCTTCTGACTCTAGAGCTGGCCGTGTGATTTGCCTGGCCACAGGAACAACAAACAGCAAACACCATACAAGTAGACGCTTGAAAAGTGCTCACATATCAGGGCTTCCTCTCTCGCTGCCCTTGGAACCCCTGCCACGCCAAGAAGTCCAGGCTAACCTGCTGGGTGAGTAGAGGCATGTGGCCCAGTCAGTCTTGACACCCCAAGCGACAGCCAGCCAACCTTCTGAAGCAGAGCTGCCTAGCTGACAAGCTGAACCCAGCAAAAGAGCCACCCGGCTGATCCCAGGCCAAAGTGTGGCCTGGCGGAATCATGAGCTAAATAAAAGGGGATTGAGTGTTCTAAGCGACTAAGTTTTGGGGTGGTTACAGAAAGATACAGCCAAAGATAATGGATATAGGCTTGTTCCCTCTCTGTGTGCTGTGGTCCTTTTCCCCCCTCGATGTGACGCAATGATTAAAATCTTAAGCTCTGCCGCTTTGTAGTTGTGTGAACTCCAATGTAACATCCCTCCTCTGAGCCTCAGGTTCTTCTGAAAACAGGGCTGAGAATAACAGTGCCTATCACAGGGAGTTGTCGTGAAGATAAAATGAGAACTCTCTGCTAGAGGCCCTGGCAGCCATTCTTGCTGTTTACAAAACACGTCCGTGGTCAATGTCACCAAGCAGGACTGCACTTCCTAGCCGCCCCACCCCCCAACCCCATTGGGTTTGGTGGGCCATGTGACTAGCTCCATCCCATGAGTTATGTCAAGTCACTTCTGGGTCACGGCATTTAATCACCCACATGAGACATCCCTGTGCTTTTTCCTGTACACAGCAATGTTCGAGTTGGTGGCTGCTCCACGATTGTGATGAGCAGAACACTCTGTGAACGGTGCTGGACACGTAGGGTGAGGGAAGACTCGACTATTTGTGAATGGGGACTTGTTCAGCAAATACTGCTCTCCTCCCTCCCACTGGAAACGGAGCACCCTTCCTTGCTCAGTTGATGTTGGCTTTGACCATATGATTTACTTGACTCAATGGAATGTTAGCACACTGGACCTCAGTAGGGGCTTTTAATGCACTTGGGCTCTTGTGCTCTTCTGATCTGCTGTAAGAACATTATTAGCCACTGATCCCAGAACTTGAATCCTCCTCCCAAACTGGAGCCAAACCAGCTAATGCAGAGCCAGCCACCCACAAACCCTCAGAAAGAAGAATGCTTGTTGTAATGGTTCAGTTTGGGGATGGTTTGTTACACAGCATGGCTGCAACATTAGTCGACTAATACAACGTTGTTGCTTTAAACCACTGAGATTAGGGACTTGCTTGTTACTGTAGCATAATCTGATTGAGGAGAGTGTTTAGCGCCTTCCAAGTAATGGCCACTCATTGAGTAGCAGCTATTATGATGATTACCATTTACAGACATATAGTCTCTAGAACCAACATTGTCTTACAGGTGCTAGGCACCGCACCAAATGCTTTTGCAGTTTTCTTTCATTTGACATAACAACCCAACGAGGTTATAACTATTACCATCCACATTTTGCAGACGTGAAAACAGGCAAAAAGAGGGAGAGGTTAGTCAGGAGAAGTGATCATGGACGCGGGGTCTGCCCCTCCCTAGTGGTTTGACCCAAGGGAAGTGACCACAACCTGTGGCCTCAGTTTGTTCATCTGTAAAATTGGGATAATAATATCCACTTCACAGAGTTGTTGGGATTCTGAAATGAGGTACAGCATGGAGAACACTGCACAGCAGCCCAGCAGGGAGCACTCCTTTAATAAACAGTAGGGTCTTCTCTCCCTTCCTTGCAAAGAGGAAGTTCCCAAGGGTTAGGACCCCTGCTTTCTGCACCCTACCTTCCTGAGATGCATCATATCACAAGAACTCAGGCACATGGGGAGGTGTAGGCTGAGGACAAATATGTGGCTCAAGCCACATATTCCTCAGTTCTTCACTCTGCCCTGCTAGGGGGCTGGGAGGCTGGAAGGCAGTCTGCTCGGTGGAGGAAGTAGAGATAGGAGGCTGAAGGCACCTGGGCCCCAGCCTTGGCGTAGCAGGCACTCTCTGTAGCACAGCCCCGAGTGGCAAATTTGGGGCTGATGAGACCTGAGAAGGGGATTTCAGAATGGAGTCGGCCCCTACCCCCGCCTTCCTCACCACCCAGGGGTCTCCCTCCCCCCCACCCCTCCACTGCCCCACTCTGCATGTCCTCACCCAGTTCCCCGGAGCCACCATCTCCCCTAGAACCTGGCAGTATGGGCTTCCAGTTCTGGGGCCCTGTCCCCTCCTCTAGAGATCCAGGTTCCCCTCACCAGCCTGCACGTTGCCAGCGAAGTAGACGCAGTGGGTTTCCTGGCCAACACAGCGGGCTGCCTGGGTCCCAGGGCATGTCTCCTGAAAGGGCGCGATGCAGGCTGGGCACTGGAGACCGTTCTCAGTGCGATTGTTCTGGGGAGCTGGGGATGAAGGTGCAGTGTAAGGTGCAGAGATGAAAGCCTTCCCTCACCTCACAACAAACCGGGGGGGGGGGGGTCGGGGGGAGGGACATGGGCTGCGAATGGACACTGCCTTTCCAGGTAAGCAAACTGAGGGGCACGGCAAGCAAGTTGCCCAGCGTCTGAGCGCGGGGCAGAGGCAGGCGGGGGCACACAGAGTGGGCTCTCTAGGGGCGGCTGGAAGAAGCGAGTCCCGATGCGGGGCTGAGCTGGCACTCACGGGGCACGGAGCCATGGTTACAGCCGTCACTCTGGCAGCAGCGGGTGTTGGACACCATGTAGTCCTTGGGGCCCATCGTGGTGGACACGAATCCCGTGTAGCAGTCGCTGTACTTCATGCAGGCCTTGTAGGTGTTCAGAGCGTGATGGCCCTCTGAAGGATGGGGGGCAAGGAAGGGAGGGCCCCCGCTGCGCCTGCTGACCCCACTCCAGCGCGGACCCTGCCTCCGTGAGAGGGGGGGTCTCCCAACCCTGCACTTCTCACACCCCTGCGACTGCCTAGGGTGGTCTCTTCCAGCGCCCCAAAGCCATGCCCCTTTATTTGCCTGGGGTATGGTCTGGAGTAGTTTATAAAGTGGCGCCCCCGCCACCCGCCCCATTACCATAGCCCCCAGTCTGCCTGATGGCCTCTTGCAGCTCCCCATTGCCAAGCCCAGGTGCCTGCCTGACCGGGTCCCTTCTGCCCCGCCCCGCCCCACTGCCATCTTCCTGTCTAGGTCCTGTCTAGGCTTGTGCGAAATGGTCTCTCCCAGCCTTCTCCATCTTCGCCCTCCTCCTGCACCTTCCAAATCCCATCCAACAAACCCTGGGAGGCCACCCCCAACCCCACCCTGCAACACCCATATCCCCTAAGGTGGTCTCTTGCTGCCCCCACGTCTTGGCTGCAGTGGTCTCTTCCAGTCTCCGTGGTCTTCCCTCTCGCGACCAAGTGGTGGTCTCTCCCAACCCAATCCAAGGATTTTCCTCATCACCTCCTAAAAGGTGCTTTTTCCCCACCTTCCTCTCCCCCAGTCCCAGGGTTTGAATCTCCCTCCTATAAGCCTGGGGTCGTCTCTTCAAGGCCTTCAGGTCCTTTCGCCCACCTGCCAACGCCTGCTCGCTAGATAGGGCAGCGTGCAATCCTCTATCCCACCCTCCTTACACACCCCCTCCGGTAGGGCGTGGTTTCTTCCTACACTCCAGGTGGCCCTCAGCTCCGCCGCCTTCACACCTGCCTCGGCCCCATCATCTCCCCTCCTGTGTCTAATGAATGGTCCTTTTCAGCTTTGAATGAAAAGCCCTGCGCTCCACCCCCCACCCCCGCCGCCCCCGTGGTCTCTCCACCTCTCCCCTATCCTTTCTCGGGTCTGGGGCGGTCCCTTCCATTGAAGTCACGCCCTCCTCTCCCAATTCACCCACCTGCCTCCCCATCTCCATCTACTTCTCTTCACGACGATTTGCTTCATACTTCAGGGTTCTCTTTCCTCTCCTGTCTGGCATGGCCCCTTTTATGTCTCTCCCTCGACCTCCTCCTGTCGGGAATGGTCCCTTCCATCCCGCACCACCCCCACCATCCCCGGGGGGTGGGGGTGGGGTCTCTTCCTCCCATTTTGGACGATTCCTCCCTCTCACCCTAAATGGTCAACCTGATCACATTCTTCCCAACCCACACCAGCCTCTTCTTTCTCTTTTATTCCTCCCCCACCCCCATTCTACCTCCTGCCTATTAGATTCTACCCCTCTCACCTGTTCTGTTCCCCATGTCCTTTCCTTTCCTCATCTCCACCTGCCTAAGAAAGTCTCTATATCTGCCCCCGCCCCCCCAATCTAATATTTTGCAGAGTCTCGTTTTCCCGAAATCCCTGAGAACAGTGGTTTCTACCATCCCATTGAATTCGCTTCCTTCCACCCACCACCTCAGGATAGTCTTTCCCTCTTCCCTGACCTCCCACATGAGCACCGTGATGATCCCTCCCTTGGCGTGAAGCTATCTTCTACCCTTGAAGGCACAACCACCTCCCCAGGGTGTGACGCCAGACCCTCTTCGTACTTGTGCTCGACTCCCCGACGATGACCACGCATGCGTCCTTGCCGGCCTCGCAGGCCTTCATTTTTCCGCTGCACGTGGGCCCGGAGCCCCGGCACACTTCACAGCTCAGCGGGCACCCTGCAGTGTAGAGAGCCAGGCTGTCGACATGAGGGGCATGGTCAGCGGACCACCAATGAGACTTCAGGGTCCAGAGGGAGATGGGGCAAAGGGGGCCGGATTTGGAGTCCTGAGGGAGGAGGGACAGGTGTCTCCCTAATTGTTCAGGGGTGGAGCACTGACCGCTGTCCAGGGAGCTGTCCAGGGCTCTTGCTGGGACGCGGTGGGGAAGCCAGCAGGGCCGCTTCCAGGGGCGGGAAGCGACTCCACCGGGGAGCCTGTTTCCCTAATTACAAGGCTGGGGACTTGGAACGCTAGGGTCCTCTGAGAAGGCTGGGGGACAGGGAGGGGTCCTGGTGAAGGTTTCCAAGGGCTTTTGTGAAGCTTCAGGTCCAGCTGTTTCTTGGACACAAGACCAGGTGTAGGTCTTGGGGATGGTAGGAGCTTAGGCAGGGGAACCTGAGCCTGGGGTCTTCATCCCAGATCAAGAAGGGAGAGTCAAGACCAAGAGGGCAGAGGGCATGGACTCCTTGGTCCTAAGAGAGGAGGCAACTGGGGGCCCAGACATGGGTCCTGGGGAAGGTGGAGCTTGTCTGAACTCCCACCTCTAAGGGAAGGGGGGCTGGGGGTCTGAACTCTAGAATCCAGGAAGAAAGGAAATCTCTACTCCCCCATGCTGCCCTCCCCCCAGCTTTTTTTTTTTTTTCCTTCCCTTTCTAGTCATGCTCTCATCCAATTTCCTAGACTTCCTGTCTTATTTGGAGACCTTGCCTGGGGGGACAGAGGATTCAGAGCCCACCAAGCTCCCTCCTTTCTCAGGGATCCAGTCACATGAACTTTTGAGCTTTTCTTCCCTTGAGGCCCCAGGCTTTCTCTTCCTTCAGACCCTGCCTTCACCATGAATCTGAATTCCCAGGACACCACCTCTGTCCCCCTCCAAGACCTTGCTGAGTGCTCTCTCATGGTCCTCATGGTCCAGATCCCTTCTCACTTACCCAGACCCAGGAGGGTGCAGAGCAGCGTAAACGCCAGCAGGAAGGTCCCCGGTTTCATGGGAGTCCTCATGGTGAGTGAACCTGTAGTCCCAGGTCCCCAGCCCTTATAGGAAGCTGAGGAGGGGCGGGTCTGGATCCACCTTCACCCTGAGGTGAGAAATAGCTGAGGTAAGATCTCAGGGCAGGCCTTTGTGGCTCTGCGTTGGGGATACGGAACCAGAATCCAAAAGGGACATGGGCATCTCATGCTCAGCTACCTGCTCCACAGGGACCCTAGGACTCTGGGCTTCTAGCCCCCTCTTCCATCAAGACCCAGAAGGTCACTTTCCTGTTTTCTCACATTCCCACCGCCCTCCTCTCCCCCTCTTTTCTGGCCTGAAGCCCAAGGTCAGAGTCGGGTCACTTGATTCCCTCTAGGTATAGGGTGGCTGCTAGGACTGAGATCCCCTCTCTCTTCCCTCTCTTTCCAAGGAGGCGCCCAGCGTGGGTGGGGCCCTACTTGGGAGGGCCCAGCATGTCCAGGCTCGTTCTGCGGGGGACTAGGCGCCCTGTCTCTCTTCCTTCTTCGTGCGCTTGGCTCATATTCCCTCTTCTGTGTTTGGGCTGTCCGCAGCTCCGATCCCGCCTGGGGCTGCACCTCTGGGTCTCACGGGGACCGAACAGAGGGATGACTGTCAACAGGCAGGGGCGGGCGTGGTAGGAGACAGATGCCCACAGGTCACATATTGGGAAACTGAGGCATCGGTGAAAGCATTCTAGGTTGGGTGTATCTGGTTTGGATGCATGCTTTGGGTCTTATTTAGATAAGTCTTTGATCCACTCTCTCTTGGCCTCAGGCATAATCCTGGAGAGATCGGAGATTTTGTTCGTGTGTGCATGGTGGTGGGGTAGCGGGGAGGAGTGTAACCGCAGGAACCCGTGGAGAGGATCCCGTAGCAGTATGCTCCAGGTTACCTGGGAAAAACCAGTCAGGTCTGCGTTCTCCTATTTTCTAAGGCTTCAGTTTGGGCGGTGACTGCATCGTCCAATGAGAATGGCGAATTTTTTTCTAGGGGCCAATCCCGGAGGCCGCTCCTGTTGCCAGGCGCCCAGAAAGCAGGGTGTGAACAACACCGGGAGGCGGAGCTTAGAGGAAAGCCCGTTGCTAGGGAACTAAGCGCCTCGCTCCGGAGAGGCGAGACTGGGCATGCGCGGCGTCGACGCGTGAGCCGGCGCGCCGCGGTTTGAAAGGCCCGAAGCCTGTGCGCTTGCGCACTTCAGCCCGCGCAGGGAGCACCCCCCCCCCACCCCCCCCCCCCCCAAACTCGGACCTTCTTTCATCCTTCGCGCCAGGCGAAGCCCAAGACGTTGACATGCCGGAGATCCGTCTCCGCCATGTGGTGTCCTGCAGTAGCCAGGACTCGGTGAGGAGCTGGCTTGGGAGGAGGTTGGAAGACGTCAGGGAATCCATGCGGGGGCACCACAGGAACTTTGGGAGAGTGAAAGGGAACTTCACGGAAGTCTGTGGCGGGTCATGGGGGAATTCCAGGAGGCTATGAGGGAATTCTGGGAGAGATGTGGAATAGGGGAACTTCCGGTCGGGAAAGGAGGCACTGGGGAGCATCCAGGGGAAAATGTTACAGGGGACTCGAGGCAGGGTGTGGTGGGATTAACGGGGAATTTTAAATCGGGGGCAGCGCAGAGGGCTCGGGAGGACTCAAAGGAATAATGTGAGAGCCGGGGACCGAGCTCTCTTCCCTGTACCCTTACTTTCCTTTTTCCACGCTTATCTCCAGACCCACTGTGCAGAAAACCTCCTCAAGGCGGACACTTACCGAAAATGGCGAGCAGCCAAGGCAGGCGAGAAGACCATCTCTGTGGTGCTCCAGGTGATCCTGCCCTCCCCCTGTCTCCTTCCTAATAGGAGTCTGGAGACTCAAGGTTCAGACACGGCTCTTGAGCCAACTGGCAGTGGGTTAAGACACTTTCCCTTCTGGACTTCAGCTTCCTTACCTGGAAAATGGGCAGTGTGATTGCTGTGCCCCTTAGCAGAGGACACAGGTGGCCCAAGGACTAGGCCAGGATGACCATAGGAATCAATGTGTGGTTGTTTTTACTTTCTGGGCCTCAGTTTCCTCAGCTGGAACAGAGTGCATCATTCTCACTATCCTGCCTCCTGAAGTCAGTGGGCTCAGGGCTGGAAAGTGTCCCCGAAGTTCATGGAAACCAATCAACCCCACTTTAAAGATGGGGAAACTGAAGCGGGAAGTGGGGAGGAGTGACGTGGTTAGGCTAAGTGCCATTCTAGAATGCTTGCCAGGTTCTTCTGAGTGCTCTCACCCACTCTTCACCCCAGTGCTGTGAAGTTGGAGGCAGGCATGGAGGAAAGTGTGGTTTGACCCCATATGGTTACAGAATTCCAAGCGGGCTGTTCCTGTCACGGATAAGAAACTGGTGGGAGGAGAGAGCTAAGCATATTTGAAGCATCTGCTCTGTGCTGGGTACTGGCCTGGATGATCTCGCTGTTCACAGGTGCAGTGTGACGCAGGGGCCCTTATCACCATCAGTCAATGGCATGCTAAGACTCAAACCCACATTGGTGCTCTGAACACTTTGTCACACTGCTTTGTGTTCACACACTGGCTTTCTTTTTTTTTTTTTTTTAAAGATTTTATTTATTTATTTATTTCAGAGAGAGAGAGAGACACAGCGAGAGAGGGAACACAAGCAGGGAGAGTGGGAGAGGGAGAAGCAGGCCTCCCGCAGAGCAGGGAGCCCGATGCGGGACCCAATCCCAGGACCCTGGGATCATGACCTGCGCCGAAGGCAGACGCTTAACGACTGAGCCACCCAGGCGCCCCTGGGGAGGGATGTTGCGGAGCAAGGCTTACATGATTGTGTTGAACCTTTTCTTGATATCTCTTTTGCCCAGTGGTTCCGAAAAAGTTGGAGCTCACAGAGCCTTTTTAGAATTACAGAGAAGCTGAGGATTCTCTCCCCAGGAAAAATACGCAGACCTATAAGACTTTCTGATTTTAGAAGTTTAAACATCTTCTCAGTCCCTAACAGAGTAATAATAATGAGAGCTGACATTGGTTCAACATTGCAACTGCCAGTTATGTTTTTGAACACCTCGCATGGATCAACTCATTGAATCTATAAAAACCCCATGACCTAGAGTCTAGTATTATCTCCATTTGAGAGATGAGGAAACTGAGTCCCAGAGAGGTTATGCCACTTGCTTAAAGCCAGTGTTTAAAACTGAGGAGGTACAAAACAAATAAATATATAAACTGAGGGAGGGACAAGTTGCTCACAATTTAGTCTTGGGACCTGGATTCAAGTCCCCATCTCTTCCTCTTACTCATTCTGTGACCTCAGGCACATTTTTCCATTTCTCTGAACCTGTTTTCTCACCTGTCCATTGAGAATAATGAGATCTAAGCCCGGGGTCATTGTGAAAATGAGGTGACATAGCGTCTGCAAAAGTGCTCTGTCAACAGGTAGATGTTTGTGTAAAGGGAGGGATTCGTGTTTTTATTACTGGGTGATGATTCTCCTGGGTTCTCTTAGGATCAGGTGACCCTGGGAGAATCACATTCCATTCTGTACCCTAGTTGCAGTGGGAGCAGAGAGACCAGAGGGAAGAGAGACGTGACAGGGGGATGCGGGAACCAGAGGGGCCAGAGCAAAGCACAGGGTTCTCTGGTCTGGGAGACTGAGGGAGATATTGCAGCTGTCACTGAAATGGGAAACCCAGAGAAGGGGCAGCTTGAGAAGGTGTACCTTCAGCTGGAATGTCCAGGCGTGCCGTGACTTTGGGACTGAGGTCCAGGTGGCAGTTAGGAATCAGAACCGGACCTGGATGGAGACAGAGGTGTGGAAGTTGCCAGCACAGGGGCAGGACCTATAGACTCAGGAGTGAATGGATTCTTATGTTCATTCGTTCACTAATTATTTATGAAGCGCCTTCTATAGGCCAAGCACTGTTTTAGGTCCTGGAGCTACACAGCAGCAGACAGCACGAGACCAAAATATGTCAGTCGTGTGGAGCTTTCATGTTAGGAGGGAAAGACTGACAAACCAATATGTAAAGAGCGTCAGAGGGATGGTGAGTGCTGTGGAGTAACATTAAACCCTTAAGAGGAAAGGGGAATGCTGCAGCTGGAGGAGGAGGCAGTGACAGGAAGTGTTTCTTTCTTTAAAGATTTTATTTATTTATTTGACAGAGAGAGATAGTGAGAAAGGGAACACAAGCAGGGGAGCGGGGGAGGGAGAAGCAGGCTTCCTGCGGAGCAGGGAGCCCGATGCGGGGCTCGATCCCAGGACCCTGGGATCATGACCTGAGCTGAAGGCAGACGCTTAACCGACTGAGCCACCCAGGCGCTCCAAGAGGTTTTTCTTTTAATAGGGATCCAGGAAGGCCTCCCTGAGCAGGTGACATTGAGCACAGTGAGCTATGTAAAGATCTGGGAGGAAACACAGACTGCGGCGGCCTGGCACCTGGCGTGCTGGAGGAACAGCAAGGAGGCCAGTGTGGGTGCAGTGGAGTTAGCCAAGGTGGGGAGAAGCAGATGAGCTAATGGGGCGGAGGTGGAGGGCCCCCAACACGCTGAAGGCCTGAGAGCCACCGTAAGTACTTGAGCTTTTACTCTGGATGAGTTGGGAGCCACTGAAGGGCTCTGAGCAAAGGAGGAACAGAAGCGAACTTAGCTTCTCATGGAATCCTGCTTTCCGCATTGAGAATAAAGCGCAGGGGGCAAGCGGCATCGCAGCGACTGTTAATTTATCCCACATGAGAGACACTTTGGGCAATCTTTTTTTTTTTTTTTTTAAGATTTTGATTATTTATTTGACAGAGAGAGACACAGCGAGAGAGGGAACACAAGCAGGGGGAATGGGAGAGGGAGAAGCAGGCCTCCCGCGGAGCAGGGAGCCCAATGCAGGGCTCGATCCCAGGACCCTGGGATCGTGACCTGAGCCGAAGGCAGACGCTTAACGACTGAGCCACCCAGGCACCCCCACTTTGGGCAATCTGATTGCATTTGGCAATGGCCAGGATTCAGGGTGACTCCAGATTCATCTAATGCTAATTCTGGTTCTTGTCAAGTGAGTGGAAAGGCAGACCTTTCCGGACACAGATGCGTGTGGATTAATCTGTGGAGTGTTCCTCCCAACCATGTTATGCAACATCTGGATTGCCACACAGGGTTCAACCCTCTGCTCGTGACGGCCACACACCTTTTTTGTTTGCGGTAGCTGACGGAGGCTCCGAGGATAACCCATCAGCTACTCCCAGGAGGGGAGTTCCAGCTTCTTGGCTAACCGCTCCTGGGCCGGAGGGCATGGCTGGGACGAGGTCCAGGTAGCTCTGGTGCCCCGCTGACATGCGTTCTTTAGAAGAAATGCTTAACAGCAGCGTGGTGCACGTTTTGTGGTGGTTTTTCAGTGGCTTGCTAACCATTCAGTTTGCCCTCGTGGCGTTTTCAATTGTTTTTCGCTTATTTGATTTGTAACAGGTGTACAGCGAAGCACACTGTTCAGTGAATCCTCACAGACTGCAAGCCACGTACTCCCCATCTACACGCCATCCACATCCGAGTCACAGAACGGGCCCGGGCCCCAGGCCCCCTGCATTCCTTCCTGTCCCTTCGCCCCACAGGGTAGCAACCGTCCTGATTTTTAGTAGCACAGATTCGTTTTGCCTCTTTTTGAATTTTATATAGATGGAAGCACGCAGGATAGATGTCTGTGGCTGCTGTCACTCAGCCTGATGTTTGTGACTTTTTTTATTTTTAAAGATTTTATTTGACAGGGAGAGAGACGGAGCATAAGCAGGGGGAGCGGCAGGCAGAGGGAGAGGGAGAAGCAGGCTCCCCTTCCGAGCAGGGAGCCTGATGTGGGGCTCGATCCCAGGACCCCAGGACCATGACCTGAGCTGAAGGCAGACGCTTAACCAACTGAGCCACCAGGCGCCCCTGATGTTTGTGACGCTGATCCACATTGGTGGGTGTAGCTGTGGATGGCTCGTTCTCATTTCTGTGTAGTACTCCATAGCTGGAGAATACCATTGCAGTTTTATTAACTTTTTTTTAAAAAAAAAGATTTTATTTCTTTATTTGAGAGAGAGAGAGAGAGAGCATATGCAGGGGGAGGGGCAGACAGAGAGGGAGAAGCAGACACCTCGCTGAGCAGAGTCCCCGACAGGGCTTGATCCCAGGACCTTGTGATCATGACCTGAGCCGAAGGCAGATGCTTAACTGACTGAGCTACCCAGACGCCCAGTTTTATTAACTTTTTGAATGAGTATTATATGTATATGGTGCAAAATTTAAAAGGCAAAAAGGGTTTACACCCTCCTCTCCCTGCTTGTTTCCACCCTGTCCTGTTCCCTCTATAGGCAGCCACTGTTGACAGTTTCTCACGTGGCCCTCCTGGGTCACTGAGCACCCATAAACAAGTTTGTCCACCTCTTCCACCAAGTACATAGTATATGCACCGTTCTCCCCCCTTGCTTTCTTTCAAATAACAATAGATCTTGGAGATCCACTGGCATGGGGTAAAGTTCTACCTGATTCCTTTCTTTCTAAATAAATAAATAAATAAATAAAGATTTTATTTATTCATTTGAGACACAGAGAGAGAGAGAGCATGAGCAGTGGGAGAAGCAGAAGCAGGCTTCCTGCTGAGCCAGGAGCCCAATGTGGGGCTTGATCCCAGGACCCCAGGATCATGACCTGAACCGAAGGCAGACACCCAACCATCTGAGCCACCCAGGCACCCATACCTGATTCCTTTAAATGGTGCATAACCTTGCCTTTCCTGGACGTGGAACAATTTTTTAACAAAATGTCTCTCAGGAACTTTGCGAGCCTTCCCAGCCCCATTTGTTTTCCTGTCGTGAGTTATGTCTTCCTGAGAAAGGTGCACATGAACCTGGCCACGGATGACCGGCATTTCATGCTTGAGCTCGTCTCCTAACCGCTGACGCTGAACACTTACTTTTTTTTTTAAGTAAGCGTGGGGCTTGAACTCACAACCCTAAGATTGAGATCTGAGCTGAGATCAAGAGTCAGACGATTAACCAACTGAGGCTGGTCGCCTCGCTTTTTTTTTTTTTTTAAAGATTTTATTTATTTATTTGACAGAGAAAGAGACAGCGAGAGAGGGAATACAAGCAGGGGGAGGGGGAGAGGGAGAAGCAGGCCTCCCGTGGAGCAGGGAGCCCGACACGGGGCTCAATCCCAGGACCCTGGGATCATGACCTCAGTCGAAGACAGACGTTTAACGACTGAGTCACCCAGGCGCCCCAATTTTTTTTTTTTAAGATAAAATTCACATACCATGAAATTCACCATCTCAGCCATGTAAAGCGTACAATTCAGTGGGTCTTGGCATCTTGACAGCGTTCTGCAGTCACTACCACTAGTCGAGAACATTTTTATCGCCCAGCGATCACCATTCAACAGTCACTCCCTGTTCCCTCCGCTGCCCAAGCTGCCCCCCCGGCAACCACTGATCCACTTTTTGTCACTGTAGATTTGTATGTTCTGGACCTTTCACATAGACAGGATCATACGCTATGACCTTTGTGTCTGATTTCTCTTACCGAGCATACACCCGAGATTCCTATGTGTTGTCATGTGTGTCAGCCTTTTCTGTTCCATCACATGGGTACACCATATGCTGCATGTCCGCTCATAAATTGATGGATGTTTGGGTTGTCTCGATATGTGAACACTGTGGCCGGAAATTCTTTATCACAAAGAAGAAATACAAGAAATACACAAAGAAGAAACACATGTGCGTGTTTAAAGTACAAGTAGTTAATATATGCAAAAAAAAAATCATTCACTCACAATACAGATTGAGCCTTGTGCTTTGTCACGTGGGAAAGGTAAAGATGTTGGCTTTTTACCTCGAGGGTTGGAATAGGGGAGTTGAGAAGGAGTGTGGGGCTGTAGGCAGGCAGCTGCTGGGTCAAATTTCTCTCCGTCATTAGCCACGTGTGACATGTGAGCTATTTCTTTAACGTGTCTGAGCCTCTTTGCCCATCTGTAACACCGGGAGAGTAACAGGCCCTTCCTCCTAAGGGTAGTTGTGAGGTGAGGATTCATGGATGCCCGGCCCACGAAGAGCTTAGCCAATCGTGATAGACAGAGTCATGGCCTCTAAAAGACATCCACGTCCTGATCCCTAGAACCTGGGAATGTGTCACTTTACACAGCAGAGGGGACTCTATGGACGTGGTGAAGTTTAGGATCTTGAGGTAGTGAGATTAGCTTGGGTTATTTGGAGGATAGGAGGGGACCCAGCATCCTCACAGGGGTCCTTATAAGGAAAGAGGGAGGCAGGACAACCAGAGAAGGAGACATGAAGAGGGAAACAGAGGCCGGAGTGATGCCGTCGCCGGCTTCGGAGGCAGAGGAAGGGGCCACAAGCTGAGGAACACATGTGGCTTCTAGAAGCTGGAAATAGGGCAAGGAAACAGACTCTCCCCTAGAACCTCCAGAAGGAATGCAGCCCCGCTGACACCTGGATTGAAACCCTGTGAGACCAAGTTTCAGGCTTCTGACCTCCAGATCTATAAGAGGTATTGTTGTTAGCCAGTGAGTTTGCGGTCATCTGTTACAGCAGCAGTGGGACACGAATACACCAGGCCCCTGGCACACAGTGAGAATCTGAAAGTGTTGGCCACGATGATTCCTTTGTGACAGGATGGGGACACTGAGGCAAGTGCCTCACCAAAGCCACTTGGTCAGGAAGGGCAGAGCCCAAGTTACAACTCGGGGCATTGGTTCCTTCAGCAAATGGTTACTAGGCGCTTCCCGTCCATCTGTCCATCCATCCATCAGGAACGTATTGAAGTTCCTGTGGGAACAGTGTCCGGTGACATTTAGGAGCGTTTGCTCTATGGCAGGCACTATTCCAGGGGCTTCTTATGTATCCCTCATTTGAATCTTCACAACGACTCTCTGAGTTCGAAGTTGTCACTGTGCCCATTTTATAGGTTAGGAAACTGAGACACAAGGGGTGAAATGAAACTCTTTGCTCCAGGGTCACACAGACTAAGTATGCAGAGCTGGGAAGGACCAGACACTGTTCAGCATTCACAACACAGTGGGGAATGACTTAGATACTGTCTCTGCCTTCATGGAGTTTAAAAGTCTGGTGGGGGAAACAGATGCCAGACAGATGCAAATAAAAAGTGTAGTTACATAATTAAGTGGTGATAACTGAAGAAAAATAAGAGTGGTTTAGGCAGTGGGGATGGCAGGTGCAAAGGCCCTGTGGTGGAAAGGAGCCATTGTGCTCTTGGGACGGAAGGAAGGCTGGCGTGGCTGGAGGGGAGCCATCAAGTGTGGCAGGAGGCTGAGAAGTCAGACTAGGACCTGTGTACCTGGGCAGCACCACACACCGTCCCAGGGCTCAGAGCTGTGGAGGCAGCGGGAGCTGTCAGGAGGCCAGCTTGGCTCTGCCATGGGAAGCCCCTTCCCTCAGCACTGCCTCCTTCTCCAGCGTGCCCGTGATGGGGTGGAGGAGCACGCGTGGACTCGAGCCAACCTCCCTGGGCTGCAGGCCCGGCTCTGCCACTCACCAGCTGTGCGACCTTGGGGAAGTTACATAACCGCTTCCTGCCTTTGTTCGCTCGTGTGTTAAGTGAGCCATTGTGAGGAGAGGGGATGCATGTATTGCGTGTCCGGTACGACGTGAGCACTTCAGTGTTCGCTGCAGGTGTTACTGTGGCTGTTATTTTCGTGAGTCATCTCAGCTCCTTTCAGGAGGAGGGTTATAAGGACAGCCCGCCCATCCCACACGGAAGAAAACCGCGGCTCAGAGAGGTTGCACGGCCCCCGGGCTTGCTCAGCTTAGAAATGGCAGGGCTGGATTTGAACCCAGGCTCGCATCACCCCAAGTCCAGGCTCCTTCCTCCCCTGTAGGGATGTCTCTGTGTGTGGCGGCATGTAGGCGAAGTCTGGGCGAGTGACAGGGCCGACTGGAGCATCGGATGCTCCTGGGGGCGGTGGACTAGGTACCTTTGAGTGCTGTAATAACTTGTCATTCTAGAAGCCAAAGAGAAGAGCCCCGAACTGGAGAGCCGACTTGCATCTTCCATTCCTAACTGCCTTCCACCCCCACACGGCTTTCTGTGCCTTTAACTGTCAAGATGGGAATGGCAGACCCTTTTTCGGGGAGCCTTCCTCCACATAGATAGCTCTTTCCTTCCTTTAGAAAGTAGTTATGGAGCATTGACTAACAGTGCCTCCTGATTGACCGGGGCAGAGTGTCTACTACATGCTGTGTAGTGTGGCCATAGTATTTGTGTGTATACTCCTGGATTTGGTGATTATCCCCATTTTACAGATGAGGATACTGAGGCTCCCAGAGACTGGCTGACAAGGCCATTTCGCTAGTGTATGGCAGAGCTGGGATTCAAACCCAGGAAGCCATGGTGAGCAAAACCACACCAGGCCCCTACCTGGGGGGAGCTTCCTCAGAGTCCTGTGTGACTGGGGGGGAGAGGGGATAGATGTGCCATTTGTGTGCATGATTATTTGAATGAAGTTGGAACCCTGGCAGGTGCTACCACGGAGAGCTCCATGCAGCAGGTTCCACACCGATCTGGCGGAGTCTGGAGGTGTTGGGGAGGCAAGCATGGGGGCTCATGCATTCATCCAGGGAAGATCTCCTGAGCTCCAACCTCTGGGCCATGCCCTGTGCTACACACGGGGGACATGGTGACACCCCTTACCCTGGCTCCCACTGTCACAGAGCGGACATTGCGAGGGGACGTGGCAGCCCAGCTGGGGGTCAGACCTCTCCCGAGGGCCCACAGTGAGGCCAGGGGCAGAGCAGGCCCTGACAGTGGGCTTTCCCCTCCCACAGCTGGAGAAGGAGGAAAAGATACACAGCGTGGACATCGGCAATGACGGCTCAGCCTTCGTGGAGGTGCTGGTGGGCAGCTCGGCTGCAGGGGCTGGGGAGCAAGACTACGAGGTAAGCAGGGCTTCAAGTTGAGCCCCATGCTGATCCCTGCCCCAGGTGCCCTCAGCCCCGTTCCCGCCAGGGCCTCCTGGGTGAGTCCCACTGCCCTCTGCCCCCTGGAGGAGCAGGCACGGGTGATAAACCGCACACCAGGGCAGAGACCCGCGTTTGCTTCGGGGAGGGGGCTGTGAACAACCGGGCACACTTGTTTGGTCTAAGAGGCAGCCACTGCTTGAGGGCAAACCTGCTTTTCTGTGGTCCCAGAGGTTCTCACAGATGTCCTGGCGAATCGAGATTCCGCATTGTTTGGGATGCCTCTGTTAGTCACTTTATTTTTTTTTTATTTTTTATTTTTTTAAAATATTTTATTTATTTATTTGACAGAGAGAGACACAGTGAGAGAGGGAACACAAGCAGGGGGAGTGGGAGAGGGAGAAGCAGGCTTCCCGCTGAGCAGGGAGCCCGATGCGGGGCTTGATCCCAGGACCCTGGGATCATGACCTGAGCCGAAGGCAGACGCTTAACAACTGAGCCACCCAGGCGCCCCGTTAGTCACTTTATATGGGACAAATGTTGACAAGAAAGAATGCCTTTTGCTCTATTAAAGATATTTTATTTTATTTATTTTATTTATTTTTTAAAGGTTTTATTTATTTGAGAGAGAGAGAAAAAGCAAGCGCGGGGGGAAGGGCAGAGGGAGAGGGAGAAGCAGACTCCCTGCGAAGCAGGCTCCCCGCTGAGCAGGGAGCCTGACATGGGCTCGATCCCAGGACCCCAGGATCACGACCTGAGCTGAAGGCAGATGCTTAACCGACTCAACCATCAAGACGCCCCTATTTTATTTTATTTTTGAAGATTTATTTATTTGGGAGAAAGAGAATGTGAGCGTGAGGAGCGGAGGGGCAGAGGGGAAGGGAAAGAATCTCCAGCAGACTCCCTGCTAAGCTTGGAGCCGGATGTGGGGCTGTATCCCGGGACCCTGAAACTATGACCTGAGCCAAAATCAAGAGTTGGCCACTTAACTGACTGAGCCACCCAGGCGCCCTGCTCTATTACAAATATTTTAAAAGTTGGCACAATCCTTTTCTTACTGGTTGAATTCATTAGAGCTGGGTTGGTGACATCATAGTTAACCAGCTGGCTAATCCACAAAATGTTTTGGGGTAGAAATAAACGTACTTGGAAAAGCAAGTTTATAATTTTAAGTAAACAGTAAACCAGTTTCTTACAAGATGAGTTTTTTTCCTTGCAGTGAGAAACTATTTTTAGTTGAAGTGTATTTTGCAAACAGTAAAATGCACAGATCTTAGTGTATGGGTCGAGGAGCTCTGACAACTGTATACCTGTGTGACCGGCCCCCAAGTCAAGACGTGGAGCCTTGCCAGCATCCCGGGGAGGTCCCTTGCACCCCTTTGCAGTCATTCCCCGTCCCCCCACCCTCGCCAGCTCAGGCATCCTCTGGTCTCTTCCGTCACTCCAGACTAGCTTTGCCTGTTGCAGAATTTCATATAAATGGAATTTTACAGTACGTACTCTTTTTGTGGCTGGCTTTTTTCAGTCAATGTCCTGTATTTTTGAGATTCTTCCATACTGCATGTCAGCCGAGTAGCATTCACCTCAGGCAGAGACCACAATTTGTTTCTCCATTCTCTCGTGGATGGGCGCCTGGGCTTTTGCCACTTTTTGACGATTATGAAGAAAGCTGCTTGTGAACATTTTTGTACAAGCCTCTGCATGGAGATCTCTTTTGGGTAAATACCTAAGAGTGCAATTGCGTTGTCTTAGGGTAGATGTATGTCTTAACCTTATTGGACATTGACAGTTTTCCAAAGTGGTTGTACTGTTTTACGTTTTCTTCAGCAGAAGCTGAGAGTTGTAGTTGCCCCGTATCCTTATCTGTCCGTGATGTTGCCAGTTGTTAACTTGTTAAATTTCAGCCATTCAGATGGCATGTGGTGGTGGGTTTTTTTTTTTTTAAGATTTTATTTATTTATTTGAGAGAGAGAGAGAGATCACAAGTAGGCAGACAGGCAGGCAGAGGGAGAGGGAGAAGCAGGCTCCCTGCTGAGCACAGAGCCCGATGTGGGGCTCGATCCCAGGACCGTGGGATCATGACCTGAGCTGAAGGCAGACGCTTAACCATCTGAGCCACCCAGGTGTCCCACATGGTGGTATTTTATTATGGCTTTAAGTTGCATTCTCCTGACAAGTAATGTGACATCGTGTTACCTTTCACGGACTTACTAGTATTCATTTATCTTATTTTATGAAGTGTCTGTTCAGGTCTTTTGCTTGTTTTTTATTGGGTTGTACGTCTTTTTGTCATGCATAGGTTTATTTATTTTTTCTTTTCAGATACATGTGTTGCAGATTTTTCCCCCAGTCTGTGACTTGCCTTTTCATTATCTTAAAAAAATTCTTTTAAATTAAAGTATAATTACCATACAGTGTTGGGGCGCCTGGGTGGCTCAGTCGTTGAGCATCTGCCTTTGGCTCAGGTCATGATCCCAGGGTCCTGGGATCGAGCCCCGCGTCGGGCTCCCTGCACCGCGGGAAGCCTGCTTCTCCCTCTCCCACTCCCCCTGCTTGTGTTCCCTCTCTCGCTGTGTCTCTCTCTGTCAAATAAATAAATTAAATTAAAAAAAAAAACAACCATACAGTGTTATACTAGTTTCAGGTGTGCAATGTAATTATTCAACATTTCTGTATCTCACTCAGTGCTCATCACGGTCCAGGCACTTACCTTTCCATTATCTTTTTTTTATATATATATATATTTATTTATTTATTTTTTAAGATTTTATTTATTTATTTGAGAGAGAGAGGGAATGAGAGACAGCACGAGAGGGAAGAGGGCAGAGGGGGAAGCAGACCCCCCGCTGAGCAGGGAGCCCAATGTGGGACTCGATCCCGGGACTCCAGGATCATGACCTGAGCCAAAGGCAGTCGCTTAACCAACTGAGCTACCCAGGCGCCCCTCTTTTTTTTTTTTTTTTAAAGATTTTATTTATTTATTTGACAGAGAGAGATCGTGAGAGCAGGAACACAAGCAGGGGGAGTGGGAAAGGGAGAAGCAGGCCTTCCGCTGAGCAGGGAGCCCGAGGCGGGGCTTGATCCCAGGACCCTGAGATCATGACCTGAGCCGAAGGCAGACGCTCAACGACTGAGCCACCCAGGCACCCCACCTTTCCATTATCTTAACAGTGCCTTTTGATGGAGCTGATGAAGTCCAATCAATCTAGGTTTTTTAAAGTTCCTTCCTTCCTTCCTTCCTTCCTTCCTTCCTTCCTTCCTTCCTTCCTTCCTTCCTTCCTTCCTTTTTCTTTTTTTTTTTACTACTTTCTTTTTTTTACTCTTTTCTTTTTTACTGCTGAGTGCCTTTTGTGTTCTGTAAGGAATATTTGCCTGTCCCAAAGTCATAATGATATTCCCTGTACTAATTTCTTATTGCTGCTATTACAAATGACCACAAACTCAGTGGCTTAAAACTGTAACACAAACCTACTGTCTCACAGCTTTAGAGGTCAGAAGTCCAAAATCAGTCTCAGTGGGCTAAAATCTTAGTGTCAGCAAGGCTGGGTTTCTTCCTGAGGCCCTAGGGGAGGATCCATTTCCTTACCTACGACAACTTCTAGAGGCCGCCTGCATTCTTGGCCTGTGGCCCCTTCCATCTTCAAAGGCAGCGATGACAGTACTCTAACATGTGCTTCCATCCTCACTTCTGTGACTCCGACTCTCCTGCCTCGCTTTTTCTTATAAAGACCCTTGTGATGATACGGGGCCCACCTGGATAACCCAGGCTTATCTCCCCATCTCAAGATACTTAATCACATCTGCCAGGTCTCTCTTGTTATATTCACAGGTGCCAGGGAGTAGCACATGGAGCTCTTTGGGGCACCATGATTCTGCCTGCCACCATCTTCTGTGTTTTTTTCTAGAAGCTTTATAATTTTAGATTTTACATTTAGATCTCTGATCCATCTCAAATGAATTTTTGTATATTGTGTGAAGTAGAGGACAAGGTCCTTTTTTTCCTGTTTTTGTTTTGTTTTGTTTTGTTTTTTAATGTTTATTAAAAATACTCTAAAAAAATATTTTCTTGGGGTGCCTGGCTGGCTCAGTCAGTGGAGCATGCAGCTCTTGATCTCAGGGTTGTGAGTTCGAGCCCTACATTGGGTGTAAAGATTACTTAAAAATAAAATCTTTAAAAAAAAAAAAAAGGAAAGAAGGATTTTCCTTTTCCCACTGAATTGTTTTGGCTCTTCTGTTGCAAATTAATTGATCATATATGTGTAGGTTTATTTCTGTACTTTCTATTCTGTTTCATTGATACATATGTTTATCTTTGTGCCAATACCACACTGTCTTAATAGTAAATACTGAAATCAGATTGTGTTGGACTTCCAATTTTGGTCTTCAATAGTCTCTTAACTATTCTAGATCCTTAGCATTTATTTTCATGTAAATTATAAAACCAGCTTGTCAATAACTTCATTTATTCCAGACTTACAGAAAAGTTGCAAAAGTAGTACAAAGCATTCCCTTATAACCTTCACTCAGATTCCCCAAGTGTTAACACATAGGTACATATTTTTTACTGAACTGAAAGTAAGTTGCATACGTGATTTTGTGTTATCCCTATTCCCTACAGTGGATATTTCCTAAAAAGACAGACATTCTCTTACTTAATCTTAGTACAATTAATCAAAATTAGGAAACTAACCTTGATCTAGTACTTTGTCATCTGATCTCAGACCTTATTCAGATTTTCTTCATCAGCCCAATAATGTTCTTAATAGCAAAAGAAAATTCAGAATCATGCATTGCATTGATTTGTCATGTCTGCTTGGTTTCCTTTCCCTGGGAACAGTTCTCGTGACTTTCTTGTCATTTTATGCCACTCACATTTTGGAATGATAGAGGTCAGTGACTTTGTAAAATATCACTCATTGTACAAAATGATGTTTCCTGATGATTACATGTAGGCTGTACACCTTTGGCCAGAACACCACAGAAGTAATGTTGTGTTTTTCTCGGTGCATCAGATAGGAGCACATGCCACTGACTTGCTCTATTACTGATGGTGGTAACTTGGGTCCTTTTGTTAAGGTGGTGAGGGCCAGGCTCATTCACTGTAAAATTACTCTTTTGCCCTTTGTAATGAATAAGTATTATGGGGAAATACTTTGAGGCTATATAAATATCTTGTTACTCCACAAACTTGTATGCACTAATTTCAGCATCTGTTATTGATTCTTGCCTAAATTATTGATGCTATTTGAGGGATACATTTTTTAATATTTATTTATTTATTTGGGGGGGGGCCAAGGGAGAGGGAGAGAGAATCTCAAGTAGACTCCACACTGAGCAGGGAGCCTGACGTGGGGCTCGATCTCATGACCCTGAGACCACGACCTGAGCCGAAACCAAGGGTCAGACGCTTAACCAACTGCACCACCCAGGTGCCCCTGAATGATATGTTTTTAAATTTCATTTCCCAGTTGTTGATAGCATAATAAAAATAAAATTGATATTTATATTTTGACCTTGTATCTTGTGACCTTGCTAAATTTAGTGATTAATTTTTATAGGAGAATCCCATGGGATTTGTGTAGATCCCTTGGGGTTTTTTTTTTTTTTCCTAGACAATCACATTGTATGTGAATAAAGACAGTTTTCTTTCTTTCTAATCTTTATGCTTTTTTTTTTCTTTTTCTCATTTTATCACACTTAGTATCTCTAGTACAGTGTCAAATAGAGGTGGTGAGAGTAAGACATCCTTGTCTTGTTCCTGATCTTACTGGCAAAGTGGTGAGTCTTCACCATGAAATACAATGTCAGCTGGAGATTTGTTTATAGATGTGTGTTGTCAGGCTGAGGACATTCTTCTCTAGACTACTTTGGTGAGAGCTTTTTTCATGAACATGCATGGAATTTTGTCAAGTGCTTTTTCTGATCTGTGAGGTACATTTTCACAAATGCGGTTTTCCTTTGGCAAACATTCTCATTCTCAAAGGTTATATAAGTTGTAAAAAAAACTGAAGCACATGAAATTTTGAAGGTTTATTTGAACAAACAATTCAACTCGGGGGCTCAAACTGAAAATGATTAGGGGTGTTCTGTGGGTAGGCTAGGGCAGAGGTTTTTATAGAGAAGACGCTGAAGCAAACCAAATTGGCTAGAGTTTAAACAGTTGTCTTGTTTGGGAAAGTCTAGTTATTTGGCTGTTAAAATAGTGGTTCTTGAATTTCATTTTCTCAGACTTGAGAAATTTAGTTGGCTGTTTATGATTCATTGTGTTTGCATTTCATTTTCTGATTCTGGCTTAGATTTGGGTTTATTTACAGAGGCTCCCTAAGCACTAGAGTCACCCAGTCCCAGAAACCCTGCTTGTTAACTGTTTTAACAAAGTCAGCAGTTTTGGGGACTATTAAAAAAAATTCTCTGTTCTTGGCAAACAGATTTGGATCAAAATTCTATTTGTAATGATGAAAACTGAATAAGTGCGTTTTTAGTTACAGTTTTATTATATCTTTATAGGTGAATGTTTATTATTAGCCCTCTTATCTGTCTAGCAAGGTGGAATGGCAGTCGGGGCTTTATCTTTTCAAATTCTGAAAATGCCGATGCCCAAAAGTCTCCCATTCTTTCAAGAATTTTGATTAAACTTCTGCTGGAGTCCTGCATTTTTATTATAACTTCTAACCAAGACTGAATTAAAGACTTGGGGGATGCCTCGGTGGCTCAGTCAGTTAAGTGGTTGCCTTTGACTCAGGTCATGATCCCAGGGTCCTGGGATTGAGTCCTGCATCGGGCTCCCTGCTCAGCAGGGAGTCTGCTTCTCCCTCTCCCGCTCCCCGTGCCTGTGCTCTCTCTCTCTCTCTCTGTCAAATAAATAAATAAAACCTTAAAAAAAAAAAAAAGACCCTGGGACTTGTGTTGTTTAGCTTCCACCCAGAGAACAGATGGGGCTGGAGGAGTCCAGAAAGAAAATGAAATTGAAGGGCAGAGCAGGGCTGGTCCACATTGGGGTTGCCTGTACAAATCAAGTGTAAGGCACCTCGTGTAATAACTAATACCATTTCCTGCAAGATCAACCTGTTCTTTTCTTCCTCCTCCAAATTCTACAAGGGAAATACATAAGCTTTCAAGGTTAACATAGTCTAGAGAATAAAGGTTTAGCCCTAGAACCTTAAATACAGTGTCGGATAATAAAAGTCGGGTAACTAGAGTTGTTTTCTTTTTCCAACGAATGGGAGGAGTGAGGACATCTACCTGGTGGTATGGGTAGCAGCTGCCCGCCATAGTTCGCATTGCCCCTTCATTGTTGTCACTGGGTGATCAAATCAGCTCCCCTGTCGGCTCAAAGTCAGGCCTTTTATAAAAAAGTCAAGGCCAGGGAGACAGCTTTCTTTCTGTAGAATTGTCTTTGTCTTTGTTGTTTCCTCTTCATAATCAGAGCTGAGCACAAAGAGGCCAATAGTTAGATTCAATGTTTTTCTCAGCAAAAGGCTTTCTTTTCTGATTTCACCAAAGTTCACAGCATGTCTGTGAGAAAACACAAAGTAAAACAGAACATAGCCAACTCAAATTGGCTCACTGCGTAAGAATATTTATTGTTTCCTTGGGAGGGAAGTCCAGCATTAGGCAGACCCAGAGTTGATCTGGCAGTCGGGGTGCTTGGTTGGCACCTCTTGATTCTTTGGACTTGTCCGCACAGTTACAAGAGGATTGCTGCTGCTCCATCCGTCACCTAGTAGCACCCAAAGCAGGGATTGGAGGAAGTGGAATGGCAGGAGTTCAGTGGCTGTCTTCCATCCTGTTTCTCAGTAATGAGGAAGGAAGATCTTTCCCAGAAGGCGCCAGCAGCCTTCCTCTTACCATCACATTGGCCAACTGGGTCATGTGCCCGACCCCGACCGGCCATTGGCAGAGGGAATTAATTGCACGGCTTGGACCAATCATGGTTTATCCCTTAGTGTTGGGCACATAGCTCTTCCACTCTTTTTCAGAACTGCCTGGTCCGTTTGATTCTCATTTGTCCCTTCATCATACCATCAGGAACTCCATTTATTTCTTTAAACTATTAAATATACTTTTATATTGTGTGTTTGAGAATTTCAATGTATGCAGCCTTCATGAGTCTGAGTCTGCAGTTTGTGGTTTCTTTTTTTTTTTTTTTTTTTTTTGAGATTTTATTTATTTGTGAGAGAGAGAATGAGAGACAGAGAACATGAGAGGGAGGAGGGTCAGAGGGAGAAGCAGACTCCCCGCTGAGCAGGGGGCCCGATGTGGGACTCGATCCCGGGACTCCAGGATCATGACCTGAGCCGAAGGCAGTCGCTTAACCAACTGAGCCACCCAGGCGCGCTGCAGTTTGTGGTTTCTGCTGCTTGTTTCCATATGCCTCATGGTTTTGTGTGTGTGTGTGTGTGTGTGTGTGTGTGTGTTAACCGCTGTTCTTTAGGAATGTGTCTGTGGGAAATCTCTGAGGACTTGGTTTGAAGTACATTCCTCCAAAGAGGGTCCGCCACGGTTTCAGGTGATCTTGTATACATGGGTCTGCTGTAGGAAAAATGTTAGGGTTTAAAGCTGACGGCCAAGAAAGAATTCTTGAGATGTTTTTGGTGCAAAAAGATGGTTTTATTAAAGCACAGGGACAGGACCCCGGGGCAGAAGGGGTCATGAGGAGTGGCCCAATATATACTTTCAAGTTCGGAAGGGGTTAGGGAGAGCGTAAGCCTCCCAGTTATTTTGGAAACAAGGTTTCCAGGATCCTGAGGAGGCTAGCTATTGTTAGGAAAAGGTCATTTATTTTAGTAAAAACTCAGTCATGAGACTCTTCAGATGTATATCGGTGGGTCATATGCTTGGAGGATGACTGCCAACATGTATCTTGGGGAGTAGAGATAAAGGAAGTTTCCAAAGGAATTTTTGTATGTTAAAGTAGATTTACAGGATCCTAGGGGTCAGGCTAAGATTGCCTTTTGCCCTTAGCAAAGTATTAACATCGAGGCAGCTGAGTCCCTAGAGGAATGTCACTCTGCCTGTCTCAAGGACTTGTCAATGGGCTGTAGGTAGTAAGGAAACTTAATAATTTTTTTCCTGCCTTTGTTTCCCACATCAGGACCACTTAAAGTCTTCAGCTTGGGTTTTTCCATGCAGATAGCTCATGTGAATTTTTTGCTCCAAATCCTTGAGAGTACAGACTTGTGCTTAGGATTCCTCCAGAGCAGTTTTCATGTTTTCTCTGTTGTCCTCCAGAGTGAGGGCCTCCCACTGACACTCCACAAGGCACATTTTCCCCTAATTTACTCACGGAGGGTGTTGCCCTTTGAGGGGGCTAAGCTCCATATGAATTGGTGATGGTCTCTGAGCTACTCTTCTTCCTTGCTGGAGCCCCGGCTTTGTCTTCTGTTCCCGTCTCCACTACCCGCCCCCCCCCATTAAAATTATGTTCTCTGGCACCCAGAGTCAGCAGCCCCGGCAAACACCAACCTCAGTGCCACCCACCCTATCAGTCAGGGTCCTGCCAAGAGACTGAAACCACACCAGTTATTGAAATTGAGAATTTAACCTAAAGAATTAGCAGCTACGTATTGAACCCGAGAGGCAAGAAGACCGAGGTGTGGTGAAGGAGTAATGCGGCGAGCAACTGCCACGCCTGGGGTCAGGGAAACAGCGATATTGTTGGAATTCCTGAAACGTCAATGCTTAGAAGCTTGGAAGTGGGGTTCCACAGAGCTGAAACTCAGACCCTGAGGAGCCGGCGCCGGAATCCCTGAGAGGGGCCAGATGACGCTAGCTCCGCAGGTGATAAGACGCTGAAACCAGATTCGCTGGCTGCCCTGGGGAGGGGCTGCTACAGAAGCACACCAGGGGTGATGCTCACTGGAGCCTCAAGAAGCGGGGAGCACATCCGTCCTCCCTCCTTTTGCCTCGCAGCCTCTCCATAGTTCCCCCTACTGGCAGGGCCCGAGAAGGAGCAGTCGAAGAGGCAGCCATGTCCCCACCCAGCATCCCAGCGCTGAGCCCCAAGAGAATCACTTATAACAGGTGCAACTCTCCTAGCTCTCTGGATTCCGCTCTCTTGTGCCTGGACTCCCCGATACTTCCTCTGCTTTCCGTGAACTCAGCTGTGCATTTCCAAAAGGTGTTTGAACATTATGCCAGTCACTGTGATTATTCTCCGCTGGGAGGGTTCTTTAAGGCCCGGTAGCGGGCTCTATGGCCAGATAGAGGAGACCCTGTGAAAGAATTTGGAGGGGGTTCATTTAGACCTGGAAGTGGAGGGATCCCTCTGGGGCCTGTGTCAGGGAGGAACTGACCTGAGGCCCAGAAGCAAGAGAAGAGAGAGGCGTTGAGACATGTGGAGGTGCAGGCTGGATCTGGTGACTCCCTAAGCCCTGCTCAGGCCCCTGCTTTTTTCCCAGCCCCAGGAGGTGTCATTTAAGGCAGCCAGCCCTGGTTCTCCTTCGATGTTCCTTCTTCCAGGTCCTGCTGGTCACTTCATCTTTTATGTCCCCTTCCGAGAGCCGCAGTGGCTCAAACCCCAACCGTGTTCGCATTTTCGGGCCCGACAAGTTGGTCCGGGCAGCAGCGGAGAAGCGCTGGGACCGCATCAAAATCGTTTGCAGCCAGCCCTACAGCAAGGTACCTGGGGCGGGAACTGGGGGTGCAGGGTCCTCGGTCCTGGGCAAGGAGCGAGGTGAGGGGCCAGCATTGAGTCCTAGAGGGCTGGGAGGATGGGGCAGCTGATCTCCCCAGGGGATTGGGAGGAGGCTGGGTCCCAGAGGCCTCTGAAGGGGTTTGCGATCCTTCTCATAGGTGATGCTTCATTCCCTAGAGGATGTCTGGGAAGGGCGAACTGCAGGATCTCAGAGGGGAATGGGGAAAGGGGGCAGCTGTCTTGGCAGAGGAGCAGTCTAACAGTTACCATCACGGGATCTGGAATCAGACGCTGAGTCCACCACTTCTTAGCTATGTGACCTTGGGCAAGTGACTTAACCTTTCTGACCTCAGTTTCCTGCTCCTCATAGGGTTGCTGTGAGGTAGGGATGCTAAGCTTTGGTAACAGCAAGACTTGAGTATGTCATGACATATGTCCACCACACAGTGGAGGTAGACTTCTTACCCAGGGACCTGTCTTGGGGGATGTTTGTCCGGTCATCCAGGGACCCAGGCTCTGTGTCCAGCCGGCAGAGTGGGAAAGAGCCTGGAGCATTTCTGTGTTCCAGAAGTGGCACACAGTGCTCCCTCCCATTCTGTGGTCAGGAATTCGGGCATGCGGGAGAGGATTCACTCGGACCCCCAGCAAGCCTCTGTCACTTGCCATGAGGCTTAACGGAGCTGGTGCACATAAAGGGCTCACAGCTGAGCCCAGCCCAGAGTTAGGGCTCACTAGCAGCTTGATGTTATTATTGTCATCATTGTCCTCTGGGCACCTCCCTAGACATGTGTGTCCGTAAGAGGGAAAGAGCCAGGTGAAAGGGGCTTGGGGTCAGGCCTCTGTCCTTGGCCAGACTTCCTGACCCCCACCCTCTGTTCCCAGGACTCCGCCTATGGCCTGAGTTTTATACGGTTTCACAGCCCCCCAGACAAAGAGGAGGCAGAGGCCTCACCCCAGGTAAGCTCTACCCACCTACCCCCAGAGCCTTCTCCCTACCGCCTCACCCCCACCTGCCAACAGCCACTCACTGTGCTGACCTTGTGAGACCTTAGAAGGTGACCAAGCTTGGCCAGTTCCGCGTGAAGGAGGAGGATGAGGGTGCCAACTCCCTGAGACCCGGGGCCCTCTTCTTCAGCCGGATCAATAAGACCTCCCCAGGTAAGTGTGGCAGCTTGAGTCCTCAGGGAGTCCAGGGTTGGAACCTGAAGGTCTGAGGGAGGAGGAGCCTAGGGACTCCTGGGTCAGAGGGAGGAGGTGGCTGGGGGCCTGGACTGACCGGATCACTACTGGGCTTTGGGAACAACATTCTGTCCCCTGGGTAGGAGCGGAAGGCTCTCAGGGCCCAGCCCTCTCACCCTGGCTCCACTTTCTCCCTCGGTAGCCGCAGCTGGTGACCCGGCCGGACCCAGCTATGCCGCTGCTACTCTGCAGGCCTCTAGCGCCACCTCTTCAGCCTCTCCCGTGTCCAGGGCAGTGGGCAGCACCTCCAAGGTGACGTAGTCAGACCCTGGGGGGTGGAGAGGGCGGAGAGAGGCTAGGGGCCTCAACTCATCCCAACCCCTCAGCCTCAGGAGTCCCCCAAAGGGAAGAGAAAGTTGGATTTGAACCAAGAAGAAGGGAAGACGCCCAGCAAACCATCAGCCCAGCCCTCACCACCTGCCGTCAAGAGACCCAAATGTGAGTGCTGGCTTCCTTGTTCTTGTACGGGCCTGTGCTCTTCTGTCCTGAGGGAGGAGGGGCTGGGAGTAGGACCCCTGGGTCTGAGGGAGGAGGGGGCTGTGGGTCTGGACCCCTGGGTCTGAGGGAGGAGGGGCTGGGGGCCTGGACTCCTGGGTCTGAGGGAGGAGGGGCTGGGGGCAGGACTCCTGGGTCTGAGGGAGGAGGGGGCTGTGGGTCTGGACCGCTGGGTCTGAGGGAGGAGGGGCTGGGGGCCTGGACTCCTGGGTCTGAGGGAGGAGGGGCTGGGGGCAGGACCCCTGGGTCTGAGGGAGGAGGGGGCTGTGGGTCTGGACCGCTGGGTCTGAGGGAGGAGGGGCTGGGGGCCTGGACTCCTGGGTCTGAGGGAGGAGGGGCTGGGGCAGGACCCCTGGGTCGAGGGAGGAGGGGCTGGGGGCCTGGACTTCTGAGTCTGAGGGAGGAGGGGCTGGGGGCAGGACCCCTGGGTCTGAGGGAGGAGGGGCTGAGGACCTGGACTTCTGGGTCTGACAGAGGAGGGGCTGGGGGCCTGGACCCCTGGGTCTGAGGGAGGAGGGGCTGGGGGCCTGGACTCCTGGGTCTGATGGAGGAGGGGCTGGGGGCCTGGACTCCTGGGTCTGAGGGAGGAGGGGCTGGGGGCAGGACCCCTGGGTCTGAGGGAAGAGGGGCTGGGGACCTGGACTTCTGGGTCTGAGGGAGGAGGGCTGGGTTTAGTCCCAGTAGTACTAAATGAATCCACTCTTTGTCTTCCCCAGTGTCAGCTCCCACCCGCACCCCGGCCACCACCCCAGTCCCTGCCCCAGCACGAGGCACAGTGCCAGAGAAGACCCGAGAAGGCACTGAGCCCAGGGGATCCCGAGCTGGCCCGCAGGAGCTGGGGAAGATCCTTCAGGGTGTGGTGGTGGTGCTGAGTGGCTTCCAGAACCCCTTCCGTTCGGAGCTCCGGGACAAGGCCCTAGAGCTGGGGGCCAAGTATCGGCCGGACTGGACTCCAGACAGCACCCACCTCATGTAGGCCTATGCCCTCCTCCTCTCCTTGCTCCCCACTGCTTCTTCTTCTCCTTCTGGCTCCTCCATCTTGCTTTCTCTCTCTCCCTGTCTGCCTGTCTACCCATCTATCTCTGTCTCTTCATTTCTCTGTATCCTCTGCCTCTTTTTCTGATTCCTACATCTTTCCCTTGGTCTCCTAATGTCTTTTTCTGTTTCTCTCATATCCATCTCTTTCTCTCTGTCTCTGACTTATCTCTCTTTTTCCCCCTGTCCCTGTCTCTCTTTCCCTTTTCCCCGCTCAGACCACACCTGACTGACCACACCCTCCCTTCTGCTTCCCCACCAGCTGTGCCTTTGCCAACACCCCCAAGTACAGCCAGGTCCTAGGCCTCGGAGGCCGCATCGTGCGGAAAGAGTGGGTGCTGGACTGTCACCGAATGCGGCGGCGGCTGCCCTCCCGAAGGTGAGGTCTCTGTTGGGGGTGGCTGCGGTGCCTGACAGCTTCAGTGGGGCCCTTCCAGAGCTGGAAGCCAGGGCATCCTGAGCGATTAGTACATGCCAGTCACTGTGGCTTCCTGAGCACCCTCCCCCCACCCCATCTCCCCTGAAGGGCATGATATGCTGTTTGTCTGAGGCCGGATTCCTCCCCTAGGTATCTCATGGCAGGGCCAAGCTCCAGCAGTGAGGATGAAGGGGGCTCCCACAGCGGCAGCAGCGGGGATGAAGCCCCCAAGCTTCCCCAAAAGGTCCTATGCCTCCTGCCCTGGCGTGGGGGAGGGTGCAGTGGGAGGAGGACATGGGTCTCTTGTGGTACCCCAGACTCTCCACTCCTGCCTTCTGCAAGAACACACACTCATACGCATGCTGCCCCCTCCCTCCTCAGCGCCCCCAGACCAAAACCAAGCCCCCTCAGGCAGCAGGACCCAGCTCACCTCAGAGACCCAAAACCCCAGAAGAGACCAAACCAGCCTCACCAGGGCCCCAGGAAGATACCGACACTGAGGGGGAGCAGTCAGGTCAGAGCCTGAGGGAGGAGGGCCTGGGGGCCTGGACTCCTAGGTCTGAGGGAGGGGGAGGGGCTGGGGGCCTGGACTCCTAGGTCTGAGGGAGGAGAAGGGCCTGGGGGCCTGGACTCCTGTCTGAGGGAGGAGGAGGGCCTGGGGGCCTGGACTCCTGGGTCTGAGGGAGGAGGAGGGCCTGGGGGCCTGGACTCCTGTCTGAGGGAGGAGGGGGCTAGAAACCCAGACTCTTGCATCTAAGGGAGGAGGGGCTAGATCCCAGACAATGGATCTGGGGGAGGGAAGGCTGAGGGTCTGAGATAACTGGATCTGGAGGGCAGTTGAGGTTGGGGGTTGGCATGCCTGCATCTGTGCTGGGGAAAAAGGCTGGGAGGGAGGGTTGCCAAGCACGTGCCTTGCATTGACTAAGCTTCCACTTACAGAAGAACAGGGCAATGGGGCAGAAGATTCTGGGGATACCGAGGATGAGCTGAGAAGGTATGGTGGGGCTCGGGAGTCGAGGTGGCCCCAGGCTTGGGTGGAGGGCGATTTGGTCTTCATGCTCTTCCCCCACCCCCTTTGACTCTCCCAGGGTGGCCGAGCAAAGGGAGCAAAAGCAGCCCCCTGACCAGGGGGAGAATGGCGAGGACCCGTATGCAGGATCCACAGATGAGAACACAGACAACGAGGGTCCCCCAGAGTCTCCTGACCTGCCAGTTCCTGAGCTCCCAGGTAGGAAATCCCTCCCTGCCTCCCGAAGTGGGATTTGTCTTTCTCAGTTCTCAGCTGTGGCCCCCCAGCCAGCTCTCGGATCGTGGCTGCTCCCCACGACTTGTGACTTGTCTCCCCACCTCCTTCGCCCATACTCCCTGCCTCTGCTACCTTCTTGTTGCCTTAGGAAACAGGCATCCTCTCATGCCTTCCCTCTGTTCCCCTCCTGACTTCCTGGTGTGACCACATCCATCACAGTCCTCTGCCGGGTGTGACCCCCTTTGGCTTTCCAAGTGCGAACAGCACCTCCCTCACCTGCCCCGCAGGTTTGGTTTTGTTGGAATGGGAGGTCACCCAGGCATACAGATGATGTGGGCACTGATCTCTGTTGCGACCTAGGTGGTGATGGCATTGCTGTTTGTCACCCCAACACGAATGCAGGGGGCATGGGATGGAGGCAGGGGTCAGAGCCTTGACCAGCAGAGCATGGAGGGAGAAGCTGGGCAGCCAGGGTCTGAACAGAGGTGAGGGTCAATGGCGATTGGAAGAGGCCGTTTCCATCCGGCTCCTTGTGGGTGATGGGCAGGAAAGTACTTTGATCCTTCAAAGCCCCAAAAGTGGCATCAGCAAGTTGATGGTTTGGAGAACCATGTTAAAATGGAACAAAGAAAAGAGCCGTCCTAAAGGTCAGAGCCCGAGAAGGTACTGGAAAACACCCAGCTCCCAGAAAGGTTCTGACAGGCCTGGCTGAGAAGCACCGTTTGTCCTGGATGGCTCTGCCAGGGTTGCATGAACACCCCTCTCCAGCCGCTGTACCGGCCTCCTTCCCGTCTTGCTCCGAGTGTTCTGTGGCTCCTGGCTGGGGCTTTGAAACTCCGGGGGCCTCACACTTGCCTCCTCCACCCTCTCCCCTGCAGACTTCTTCCAGGGCAAACACTTCTTCCTGTACGGAGAGTTCCCTGGGGACGAGCGGCGGAAGCTCAGCCGATATGTCACAGCCTTCAATGGGTCAGTGTGCAGGGGTGGGGGCGCGGGTAGGGAGAGGTGGTGCTAGCCTGTGGGAAGGAAAGTGATCGGGAAGACGGAGAAGGGGCACGCCCTGCAGGATGGGCACAGGCCCTGCTCGCTCTGCTCGGCCGCCCTGGACGAGCAGCGTTCCCTCTCTTCCTCTTCTCTAAGATGAGGCTCCCCCCGGCCCGGCCTCTGGAAGGCGCAGCAGCAGTGGGAGCCCTCGGTATTGTGGCTGTGGCAAGGCTGGCACAGGGGAGAATAACGGGGGCCCGCAGGTAGCCTTGGAGAGTGGTTGGGGACCAGGATGTCAAGAGAGGGGACACTGATTCTCTGCTTCCCTCCTTCTCCTGCCAGGGAGCTTGAGGACTACATGAGCGACAGGGTCCAGTTTGTGATCACAGCACAGGAGTGGGACCCCAGTTTTGAAGAGGTGAGTTCCAGAGGGGCAGGGAAAGGGACACCCAACCCGTCCTTGTGTCACCTCCATCCCCTCCTCACTCACCTCCATCCCCTCCTCACTCACATGTTCCCATATGCACCCCGCTCCACCTTGCAGGCCCTGATGGACAACCCCTCCTTGGTGTTTGTCCGCCCCCGATGGATCTACAGTTGCAACGAGAAGCAGAAGTTACTTCCGCACCAGCTTTATGGGGTGGTGCCCCAGGCCTAAAGTATGTGCTTTCATGCATATGCATGCGTGTACACACACACACACGCACACACACAAGATGAGCTTAATAAAGGTGACCTGGTTTGGAGCAGCTGCCCCTCTTACTCAGAAGTCTCCTGAACCTCCTAGAGGCTCCCAGCTTTCTGTCATGTGTTTGGGTTTTGCTTCTCTTCTGAGGGTCAGGTATCTTGGCTGCCCTGGGGTCCTGGGAAGAATTGACGGGCTCTCTATCAGGGGTTTGGTAGGGAGGGAGCTCTTTGTTACTTCTCCCTGGCCACTTTCCCCTGTGGGGCAGGTGGCAGGGACTTGGGGTTCCCGCCCTCTGAGCCCATTCCTGGGTCTTGTTTGTCCCTCTGTTGGTCCTGGGCTGGAGGTCTGGATGCTCGTGAGGTGTGCTTCTCTCTTGAAGTCCGTCTCAGCTCCCCTGGGCCAGGCATCCCTTTCTCCAGGGCTTGCAGAAGTGGCTGTAGAACTGTCAGCGCAGTGGTAGAACAGGGGGAGGGGTATTTTAATCACGCCCTTCGAGCATCCACCACATTTAAGTTGGGAACTGAGCGGGGTGTTAGGGAATCGGGCGGAAGCTAGGACGGAGTTCTAGGCAGGGGCCATGGTGTGGGCAGAGGCCAGGACGTGGGAACCAGCCTGGCTCCCCGGGGTCAGTTGCTTAAGAGGCTTTAGGGGCGGATCTGTCTGGAAGGAGGGACATAGTCCTTGCAGCTATGCTAACACGATAGCCCCTGGACCCGGGTAGCTATTTAAATGAATACAGTGACGTGAAGGGAAGAGTTTACTTTGTCGGTCACACTGGCCACATTCAGGTGCCCACTGGCAGCTGTAATAGAGCACACAGATGAAGAACATTCACGTCACTGTCGAAGCAAAAGGACAGGGCTGTCCTGAGGGGCTTCGAACGCCAGGTTGAGAAGCTTGGACATTATCCTGGAGCTGGGGAGGTCAGGAGGGGGTTGGAGCAGAGCAAAGGGCAGTCAGAGCTCAGTAACAAATTACCACAGACTTTATGTCTTAAACCTACAGAAATTTATAACCTTCCAGGTCTGGAGGTCTGAAGTCCAAAAGGGACTGAAACTCGGTGTAGGCAGGGCAGTGCTTCTTCTGGAGGCTCTGGGGGAAATCTGCGTTCTTGTCTTTTCCCCAGTTCCCCTTCCGTATTCAAAGCCAGCAGTGGCCAGTGGTCTTCCTCACGCCACCTCACTCTGAGACGCCCTCTTCTGTCTCCTCCTTCCACCTTCAGAGATCCTTGTGTTTACACCGAGCCCGCCTGGATGATCTGGGATAATCTCCCTGTTTTAAAGTCTGCGGATTAGCAACTTTGATTCCTTCCACCCTAATTCTCCTTTGCCACATAGCAGATCCATGGGTTCCAGGGATCAGCATGTGGACATCTTTAGGAGGCTGTTACTCTGCCTACTGCGCCCACCATGTGTGAGACGGTGGGACTACGGTGTGAAAAAGAGACACGAGGCCCCGTTCTCACAGGGCTGACATTCCGCTGGTGGAGAGACCGTGAGTGTGTCATGCAGCGTTGAGCATGAACACAGGGCAGTGTTACAGAGCCATGGGACAGGGTGGCGTGGTTCAGAGAGGGTCAGTGGGGAAGGTGTGTCAGAGGACTGACCCCTCTGCAGGGACTTGGGAGAAATAAGGGAGAGTCTGGGGGAACCATTCCAGGTGGAGGAAAAGCAGGTGCAAAGGCCCCCAGGCAGGAACCGGCTTGACCTATACAAGGAGCAGCGGGAGGTCAGCGTGTCAGACTCAGGGTCCGCCCTGGCTCAGCACTGGCCTGCTGTGTGGACGCAGGCAAATCCCATCTTTCCTGGCCTGTTGCCCCATCTCTACGTCAACGGTTGGACCAGATCGACACCTCGCAAATGCATTTGTCCCTGAAACTTTGATGGTGGTGTGTTGCTGTGGAGGAAATCTTCCAAGTCCGCTCTGTATGTAAACCTTGATAGCAACCGCACTTCTGGCATGGAGGGACTTAATCCTCCTCCTCGCCCACCCCTTCCCCAAGGCCTTGCCCAGTGCACTGGGTCTAGCTAGCGGCTGGTCTAGCGGCCTGCTAATTTGCATTCGCCTGCCCGGTGCCACCCCTGATTCCACAAACCATCTCTCATTCCATCTGCACATTTCAGATCACAAGTAAAACTCTACCTCTTCAAAAAGGTCTTTGCTAACCCTCTATATAATAGTATGTGCCCGGTATACACTCATAATACTGTATCTCTCGCCATAGTTGTAACTTGATTTGTTTATGGTCAAATCTACCAGTCTCTTCCTCTATGATGTACATTCCTTGTATCTTAAGGATTCTTTCTGTACTTCTGAGGTTACAAAGATATTCTCCTTTATTATTTCCATTTTGTTTTTCAAATTTAGATCTTAAATCACCAGAAACTTATTTTTGTGTATGGTATGAGATCGGGATCTGTATGTTTCCTATTGCTGCTGTAACAAACTATCCCAAGCTTAGTAGCCTTAAACAACACAAATGTATTTGCTTATAGTTCTGTAGGTCAGTAGTCCCAACTTTTGTCTCAGTGGCCTAAAATCATGGTGTCTGCAAGGCTGTGTCCCTTCCGGGGAGGATCCATTTCCTTACCTATTCCAGTCTCTAGAGGCTGCCTGAGTCCCTTGAATCATGGCCCTGCATCCCTCTGGTGTCCATTTCCATTGTCACATCCCCTCTGACTCTTCTGCTTCCCTCTTTCCCATATAAGGACCCTTGTGATTACATCGGGCCCCCTGGAATAATCAGGATAATCTCCCCATCTCAAGATAAGATCCTTAATCACAAATCTGCCAAGCCCCTTCTGCCATATGTAAACTAACATACTCAGGTTCTGGGGATTAGGACGTGGACCTCTTTGGGGGACCATTATTCTGCCTCCACAGGATCCCACTTAATTTTTTTCCAGATCTCTCAGCTCATTCACAGATGAGCCCGTCCTTGCCCCATTCACCTACAGCAGAGATCTGCAAACTACATCCCATAGGCAAAATCCAGCTCAGCTACCATTTTGTAAAGTTTTACTGGGCTAGAGCCACACACATTCATTCGTGTATCATAATGTGTGTGGCTGCTTTTGGACTCCAGGGGCAGAGCTGGGTCGTTGTGGCAGACACCGTGGCCTGCAAAACCTAAAAGTACATACCATCGGGCCCTTTCCAGAAAAAGTGTGCCAACCCCTAATCTAGTCATGGGGACTGTCACTTGTCAGGACCTCCTGTGAGCACCGGGCCGTTTCTGAGCCCTCGGTCCTCTTCCACTCGCCTGTTCCCATGCCAACACGACAGATGTCATTCCTACGACTTTGAAATCATTCTTGGTACCTGGGCTGGGGGTGGGGGTGGGGGGCAAGGCTCCCTCCCCTACTTTGTTCTTTAAGATGGACTTGGCTCCTTTACTTTTTTTTCCTTTCTTTCTTTTTTGGGCCACTACTTGATTAGCACCCACTCCCCCTCGCTAGACCAGGCCTGTCTTGTTCACTGCTGTGTGCCTACCACCCTGGGCAGAGTCCAGCACATTATAGGTGCTTAATACACATCTGAAGAACGAAGCGCAGTCCATTGTTAGCTCCTTCTTATTTTATAGCAGAAGAAACAGGCTCCGAGAAGGGAAGTGATGCCAGAGATGATGCTTGTGCCCTTACAAAGGCCTCCTAGCACTCCCATGTTCTAGATAAGGCATCTGAGTCCAGAGAAGTGACAAAGCTTGTCCAGGGCCCCCCGGCTCATAAGCTTGAGCTTTAAAAAATGTTTATACTATTGGCAGCATGCCCTTTGTTCTTGCTTTTATCATTTCGTATATTTAGGGACTCATTCCACATCTGTACAAATAGAGTTTTTTTCCTATAGCAACATAGTCCATTCTATGGCTGTATTGTATTTCATTAGCTGGTCCCCTCTTGATGGGCACTTGGGTGGTTTCCCAACATCCTTATGCCTTTTTGAACATAGGAACATCCTTATGCCTTTTTCAGTGCTTGAGTTTATCTACAGGATAAGTTCCTAGAAGTGGAATAGTTGACACGGGCATGTGAACATTTTAAATTTTTTATGGACAGTCAAATGGCCAAGATGGAGGCACCAATTTAACTTACAATAAGGAGAGACCCTGTTCCCCACATTCCTCAGCAACCAACGATGCTAGCAGACTTTTTACTTTTGCCTTATAAATAGGGAAAAACCAGAGCCAGGGCTTGCTTTCAAACCCCAGCTCCAAGCCCATGGTTTGGGGCCCAGCGCTAACTTTCTGTGGGTGACACCTTCCCCTCCCCCCAAACAGGTGAGCAAAGAGTTCCTCAGCCTTATAAGTTGGAGCCCAGTGTGGGGCCAGTCTCCCTGCCAGCTGTCTGGTCAAGGCAAGTCCATACAGCCCAGCTTAAAAATGCCGCCTCTTTATTGACCCAGGCTGGTGGCAGAGGGCGCCGTGAGCCAAGGGGAAGACTCACTCACGCTCCCCCTGGCTCTCAGCCTGGTGGTGGCTGCGCTGGTGAAGGAGCAGGAGGCGTCTTTGGCCAAAGGCCTGGTCGCAGCTGGAGCAGCGATGCCGGGCTGTGGCCTGGCTGCCTGGTGCCGTCGGGGGGTCGTGACAGAGGCGATGGGCGGCCAGTTTGGAGGGGAATGAAAAAGCCTTGGGGCAGTGCGGGCAAGGATAGGGGCGGGCATCGGTGGCATGGTGCGTGTGGCGGTGGGCTGCAAGCTTGGAGGGGTAGCAGAAGGACTTGGGGCAGTCGGGGCACGGGTAGGGGCGGGCGGGCGCGTGGGTCCAGAGGTGGGCTGCCAGCTTGGAGCGGTGGCCGAAGGCCTTTGGGCAGTGCGGGCACGGGTGTGGGCGGGCACCACTGTGCGTGAGGCGGTGGGCTGCCAGCTTGGAGGGGTAGGAGAAGGCCTTGGGGCAATCGGGGCACGGATGGGGGCGGGCACCGCCGTGTGCCAGCCGGTGCGTGGCCAGCTTGGACGGGTACGAGAAGGCCTTGTCACAGTCAGGGCAGCGGTGCGGGCGCTGGGGCGGGGGCCGCCGGCGGGGTCGAGAAGGCGCCCCCGCGGACGTGGCAGGCCCTGGAACCGACTTGCTGGGCTTCTGCGGCGAGCCCTGGTGGGGAGCTACAGGACAGGAGGGCTGGTGGGCTCCAGGCATCAACCAACACCCTGAATCTAGGCCAGGCTTCCCTTCCCCCACCCCAACCTTGACACCTCAGGGGTCATCTGGGATTCCTCAAATGACACGTCTCTGTTCCCCACCTTATGCCATGCATCATCCAAAGGGGCTGGAATCCCAAAGCTACTAAGGTGTCCGTTTCTAGTATATTCCCAAGTGATCACCCTGAAATTCCGCATATCAAACCCCCTGACCCTTAATTTTCTGAGTCCTAAAAAATCACTGAGGTTCCCCAAAGCCAATAGTAGGATTCCCCAGAACATATTTGTGAGTATCCCAAATGGTCATCACCCTAGGCCTTCAAACTTTCACCCTGAGATTCCCTCAAAATATGATTGTCTTAGCCCCAATTCCTGTGCCCCCCTACCCACGGGCGGGACCGCTCTCACCTCTTCCCTTGGTTACTGGTTCCTTGCAAGTGGGACTAGGATCGGTGTCCCCGGCCGCGGACTCTGCATCTCGTTCCAGCATCTTGCTGGCCCAGGAACCCAGAGGGAGGTAGGCGATGCCGGTGATTACCAGGCTGATGGGGACAGGGCTGTAGGGCCTAAAATCAGGGACCAGTCTGTTCAGGAGCAAGGTCTTTTTAAGCCTGGGATCCAAAGGCTAGGGCGGGCCTTACGCGAAGGCGGAGCCTAAGAGCACAACGGGCGGGGTTTATGCAAACATGACCCTTTGCGACTTAGACCCGGGGTTGGAACCCTCGAGCCGAGTGGGCGGGCCTCTACTAAAATTCAGGGGCCGCCCTGAGCGCGGAGCTGACTAGGCCTCTACATCGAGTGGGCGGGACCTCCCCCCAACAGAACCTCCCAGCCGTGGAAGCAAAGACGGGACTGGGCGGGGCTATATAGACAGGACCCAAAGCAACTCAGACCCAGGGGAGGGGCCTTCGAGCGGAGAGGGCGGGTCTTTTACAACTGTCTCAGGGGAGGAGCCTGAGCTCAGTGGGCGGGATTTCACCTCCAATAGGTAGCTTTACCCGAGTCTTGGTTTAGTCTCAGTCCATTGACGCCGCGTGAACCGCTTCCTTCTTGTTGCTAAATTTCATCCCCAGCGTGGAGGATAGAGGGGAGACCTAGAGGGAAATGCAGAAAGAACGTGGCGTGTCTTGCGATCCAGAGACCCCTACTGGATTTTTCCCTCGGGATCCCAAGCGTCCGGGCCTCAATGCACGCCTCGAATCACGGCATTCGGGCACCAATGCACTCTACCAAGGCTCAGGCACCAATGCAGCCCCTCCAGAACCTATGCATCAGGACGCCAATCTATTCCTTTCCGGGAGATCCTGGCGTCCAGCCCCCAATCCACTTCCCGAAGACCCAGGCGTCCAGGCCCGGACCCGTGCCCGCCTCACCTGCGGAAGGCCCCTCCCCGGGGGCGGGGCTCCGGGCCCCTCCCGCAGCGGCCGCTGCAGCTGCTGCGCTGCCCTCGGACGCGCAAAGCTGCACGGCCTGGCGCGTGCCCAGCGACGGGAGGGGAGGGAGCGCGCGTGAGCTTCTCGGCCCAGACTCATTTCTATCCCCTCCTCCCACGCGGGGCCAGTGGGGGCGTCAGTACGCGTGCGCAGTCGCGGCCAGCGGAGGGGGCTGCGGGGGAGAAAAAATGGAAGGAGGGGTGAGTGCGCAAGGCAGGCAAGTTGGTGAGCAAGCGCCGAGCTACGGGTAGAAGGGCCATAAGAAAGTATACTGCGGGTTGCGGGGACTACGGTGGCTGACTGGAGTCAAGCACGTGCAGGACCTAACTCGGAGAAACCGCGCTTAGAGATCACTGAGACAGTGCCCAACATATGCGCCTTCCTTTTCTCTGTCCCCCTCCCTTTCGAGATTCCGTTGGGAGCTTGAGTTCCCTCTCCGAAGGGAGTTTGAAGAGCCGGCTGCCCATTTCACCCCGCAAAGCGTTTGCAAAGAAGGCAGGCCAATTAGTGAGAGGGCGGGGCGGGACGCGAGGCTTCGAGCAGGCTGACGCCCAATAAAAAACATGTTATTTGCATAGCGCCCCGGCACCCTTCGCCATTGGGTGATTCAAGAATCTCAGCCCCTCCCACCCCGATGCCATGGTTCTCGTGTTGGTGTGGGGATGGAGGCGGCGGTTCCCGAAGCATCCCAGCCCGAGTTCTTGGGAGGGCTGGAGCTCCTGGTGCCAGGCCCAGGGTGGCACGCTTGGCACCTTTCCCCGGGCCGTGATGGTGCACTTTTCCGCCCACTACGGGAGTGACCGTGAAGTGCCCATAAAAATGCCCTGCATTGGGTGGGTCTTCAGTCTGATAACCCACAAGGTCTGGTGAGTCCTGGGAGCCGTGGGAGTTAGACGGTGGGGTTATTCGAGCTCTGGAGCCAGATTGCCTGGGTATCTGGTTGGCTCGGCCACTTTCTAGCTGTGTAAGGTTGGCCAAGTCTCTCCACCTTTCTGCGTTGTTAGGATGAAATTCAGTAATCAATGGAAAGTTTAGAACAGTGCCTACAGTGGTCAGTACACGTTACCAATACTACTTCTTGTTTTTATTGTGCATTGAACTAGGCCATGATGGGATCAAGGTCGTCCCAGAACAGCAAGTGCAGAGAGCTCAAGATGGGAAGGAGCATGCTGTGTTCTGGGAATCTTTCTTTAATTTTTTAAAAGATTTTTATTTATTTATTTGACAGAGAGAGACACAGCAAGAGAGGGAACACAAGCAGGGGGAGTGGGAGAGAGAGAAGCAGGCTTCCTGCGGAGCAGGGAGCCTGATGCGGGGCTCGATCCCAGGACCCTGGGATCATGACCTGAGTGGAAGGCAGACGCTTAACGACTGAGCCACACAGGCGCCCCTGGGAATCTTTCCTACCTCGATGCTCCAAACTCACCTTCCTTTCCAGTGCTGGTATATGCCATGGTCCATCCTACTCCAGGGCCTTTGCACTAGCGGTTCCCTCTGTCCCCCCAAGGTCATTCCTCCATCAAATTGCTTGTCTGACTCCTCCGTCTGATCTCCTTTCAAATATTACCACAGCAGAAGGCCTACGCTGTCCACCCTAGCTCATGGAGCCCCCTTCCCTCCATTACTCTGTTGTCGCATCTCCCTTGTATGCACATAACACAGCATACCTGTCCTCTAGACTATATGCTCTGTTAAGATGAACAACCTGTCTGTCTTGTTTATCACTCTGTCCAGGACAGAGCTTAGCACATAGTCGGTGTCCAATAACTCTGTATCAAATAAATGCTGGAAAGAATTAACAGCCAGAAACTCTCTGGGATGGGAAGATACGTTGATGGGAACCATGGAGAACTTGAGGTCAAGGAGTTAGAAAGAGGCCTAGCTGAGTGGGAAGCCGAGGGAGGGTTTTTAATATGGGAAGTGACATGAATGAGTTTGGGTTTCCATATACTCTTTTTTTTTAGGTTATGGAAAATTTCAAACATAACCAAAAGGAGAGGAAGAGGAAGAGTATAATCAGCCCCTCACCAGCCCATCACCCAGCTTCATCATGACCAATCTTATTCCATCATCCCTTTGCCCCTTAAGGTCCTTGAAGCAAATTCCACACATTTCATCCAGAAACACTTCAGTGTGTGTCTCTAAAATATAAGGACTTTCTTTCTATCTTTTAAATACAACCCAAAGTATCATTACCAAACTTTCAAACTTTGGGGTCGTTTCTTTACATTATCACATTTCCCCCATGGTCCCATGTATATCTTGTTTTTCCTTTCCTGAACAATGTTTTCTCTCGAACATACAGAAAGTGTGAGAGAACAGAATTGTTCTCTGCATTAATAATACCAGCGGCATTGGCATCAACAATTTCCTACTCATGGCCGATGTTGTTTCATTTCTCCCACCCACTCTTCCCAGATGATTTTGAAGCTATATGCCAGACATCTTATCCCATAAATATCTTTTTCTTATTACACTTGGTGTATCTCCATCAGGACCTAAACAAGATCCACACGCTGTGTTTGTTGTCTGTGATTCTTCAGTCTCTTTGTCATTGATATTTTAAAAGGCTCTCTCTGGTTATTGCATAAAATAGATTGTAGGGGGGCGCCTGGGTCGCTCAGTCGTTAAGCGTCTGCCTTTGGCTCAGGTCATGATCCCAGGGTTCTGGGATCGAGCCCCGCATCGGGCTCCCCGCTCGACGGGAGGCTTGCTTCTTCCTCTCCCACTCCCCCTGCTTGCGTTCCTGCTTTCGCTGTGTCTCTCTCTGTCAAATAAATAAAATCTTTAAAAAAAAAACACAAAATCTAAAATAGATTGTAGGGAGGCAGAGTGGAAGCCAGAAGCCCAGTGAGGTGGCTGCTATATATTAATGACACAATTCATTCCCAGCATTTATTTAGCACTTTTTATATACCTGAAACTGTCTTGGGCGCTTTGTATACATTCTTTCATTTCATCCCGGCAGCAACTTTTTAAGAGGAGGCGCTACCATTATTCCCACTGTTCAGAAGAAGAAAATGAGGCACAAGGGGGGGACTCACACAGCCTGGAGGTAGCAGGGTCAGGATTTGAACTCCTGCAGCCAGGCCCTGGAATCCATGCCATTTGCATGTATGCTTTGCTGCTTCTTGACTGAGGCTGAGGGAGTGATGGCGGAGAAGTGGCCTTATTGGAGAGGTTAACTTAACCGGGCCTAGTGATGAAGGGGGAGGAGGTAACAGAGGAGGAAGGAGTCAAGGACGGTGAGGACAGAATGATAGCCAGCTCCTGTCGAGAGCTTGTTCTGTGCCATCTGCTCTCCCGGACTCTTTACATGTCTGAACTTATTAGATCTTCCCAATGAGGGAAGGAGCTATTTTCAACCTCATCTTACAGAGGAGTAAACTGAAGCCCAGAAGAAGCTAAGTTTTGAGCCCAAGGTCACACAGCTGGGAAGGGTGGTGCTCAGATTTCTACCTCTTAGGAGATCTCACAGCTGACCCAGAAGGTGTGCATGCCTTCAAGGGTCTAACAATCCTGCCAAAATCATAGGAATCGGCCCCAGGGGTGAGGAGGTCTTATTTGGGGGACCCTGATAGTAAAGAGGGCCTGAGGATCTCTGTTTTCCTGTTTCCTCCTGCCCCTGAGCTCCTGGCAATCCCCGAACCTATTTCAGCCCCAGTGTCTGCACCATTCTCCCCACCAAACCGGACAGGACTCACCTCTGGGTCCCCAGCTTCGCCCAGCTTGGGCCAGGTACACAGGAGCCCTCAAGTGAGGCATAAATGAGCAATATTCTTGGGGCGCCTGGGTGGCTCAGTCATTAAGCGTCTGCCTTCGGCTCAGGTCATGATCCCAGGGTCCTGGGATCGGGTCCCACATGGGGCTCCCTGCTCAGCAGGAAGCCTGCTTCTCCCTCTCCCACTTTTTTAAAGATTTTATTTATTTGACAGAGAGAGACACAGCAAGAGAGGGAACACAAGCAGGGGGAATGGGAGAGGGAGAAGCAGGCTTCCTGCGGAGCAGGGAGCCCCATGTGGGATTCGATCCCAGGACCCTGGGATCATGACCTGAGCCGAAGGCAGACGCTCAACGACTGAGCCACCCAGGCTTCCCAATAAATAAAATCTTCAAAAAAATAAAAAATAAATGAGCAATATTATCTCCTTGACTTTGAACTTTCCTTTCTGTCTGTTTCTCTCCTCTCTGAGAGATTCTCTCCCTCTTTCTGCTCATTTCTCCTTACTCTAATGTCCCAACATCTCCTCCTATCGTAATCGTCTAGAATTTCCAAGTGTATCCTTCTGACCATATTTCTTTGATGGACATCCCATTTCAACTCTATATCTCTCCATGAATCTCTGAAAGTCTTTCCAGGTCTCTCTTCTTGGTATCTCGGAGTCCAAGTCTCTCTCAAGTCTCTAAGCATCTCCCTTGTCTCTGAGTGGCTCTCTCTGTCTCTCTCCTGATAAAAACCACTAGGAATACGTTAGGAGTCCCGCTATCAGTGTATTGGGGCCTCTTGTTGGGTTTTTAGTTCTCTCCCTGTCGGTGCTTGTCCCAGTGTCTCTCCCTCGCCTTTTGAGCCTTTTGAGTGTCTCCCTGTTCGCCGTTTCTCCGGGTCTCAATGCCTTCTCGGTCTTTCCGTGTTCTCTCCGCCTGACCGCCGCGAGCCCCCAGCGCCCGCGGCCCCTTTAAGGCGGGCCCCGCCCCCGCCCCGCCCCGCCCCTCGTCGGCCAGGGGCCACCCGGCTTCCGCCCGCGCTTGGCGTCGGCTCAGTCCCCACCCGGCCGCGGGCGCGATGGCGGGGGCCGCACTGAGGGTCGCCGGGAGGCAGCTCAGCCAGCACAGCGGCTCTGGAGTCCCCATCCTCCTACGGCAGGTGCGAGGAGGCTGGGCCCGCAGCGGGACTACTGGGCGCTGGGCGGCGGCAGGGGCGGGACCCCGGGGTCCTTTAAAGCGGAGAGATCCGGGATCCCCTGGGCTTGGAGCCGGACTGCTGAGTCCTTTACGGAAGAGGTTGCTGGAGACCCTGATTTGGGGGGTATTTGGAAGTTGGGACTCGTTGTTTCAGATGGAACAGATTCCTGACACCAAGGGGGAAGAAGGGTCTGGGTTTTCTGTTTCTGGATCTTAGGAAGAGAATCGAGCGAGGCTCGGACTCTTGGGGCCCCAGTGAGTGGCAGTCTCGTTCCTCGCTCTCACCTGTCCCACGCCCCCTTCCCAGATGTTTGAGCCCAAGAGCTGCACCTACACGTACCTCCTGGGTGACAGAGAGTCCCGTGAGGCCATTCTGATCGACCCGGTTCTGGAGACAGCGCCTCGGGATGCCCAGCTGGTCAAGGAACTGGGGCTGCGACTGCTGTATGCTGGTCAGTGTGGAGGCCGAACTCCTGGGTCTGGGGGAGGAGGGGGCTGGGGGCTGGGAATCCTGCGTCCTCTCTGTGCCCTCCCGGACCTGGTCCTCCTCTCTCTCCCAGTGAATACCCACTGCCACGCGGACCACATTACGGGCTCAGGGCTGCTCCGGTCCCTACTCCCCGGCTGCCAGTCTGTCATCTCCCGCCTTAGTGGAGCCCAGGCTGACTTGCACATTGAGGATGGAGACTCCATCCACTTCGGGCGCTTCGTGAGTTGGATGCTGGGTCCCGAGAGGGTGGTGGCCTGGACTTCTTGCACTTAAGGAAAGAGGGGGCTGAGGGCGTGGGCTCCTGAGCCCCGGGGTAGGAGGGAACTCTGACCTGGGCTCCTGATCCCTGAGTTTGTCTCTGGGAGGAGGGCGCCATAAACCCAGGTGGGGCACTGGGGAAAGAGTCTCTGGGCAGGTGTGTCTCTGGCCAGGCCCATAAGTCAACAGCATTTGTGGAGTTTCCTATAGCCTTGGGGCAGCTCCTTTGGCCTGGCATCTCCATAAAAGTTGATTGAGGATGGGGCGCCTGGGTGGCTCAGTTGGTTAAGCGACTGCCTTCGGCTCAGGTCATGATCCTGGAGTCCCGGGATCCAGTCCCACATTGGGCTCCCTGCTCAGCAGGGAGTCTGCTTCTCCCTCTGACCCTCCCCCCTCTCATGTAGTCTCTCTCATTCTCGCTCTCTCGAATAAATAAATAAAATCTTTAAAAAAAAAAAAAGTTGATTGAGGGCTAGAAATCTGAGACCAGGGCTGAAGGAGAGACCCAGCTCAGTCTTCTAGAGCCACTGTTGGAGGAAGGAGCATCCCCTTGCCCAGAGCTAGGACTAGGGTGAGGCGAGCAAGGCACCTAGGGTGCAACATTTAAGGAGGCACTCACTCTCAGGGTCATGCAAAGGCAGGGTAGGCACCTGTGAGTCAGCCCCTCCTTAAATGTTCACCCTTCTGTGCCTGCTGGCCTCACCCTTGCTGGGGCTGTTGCCTCACACAGGAAGGGCCTGAAGTTTCCTACCTCCTCTCTGGTCTTTGTCACAGGCCAAGGTCAGCAGGTTTCCAGCCAGGATTTCAACCCAGAGCAATAGATCAGGGTGGGGTGGGGGGGGGGGCTTTGCCCTCAGAGGGAGGAGAAACAGCTGGTCAGATTTTTCTCTGATGAGACTTGCTAAAGCTATGGAGAGTCTGGCTGACTTTGGGGACAGAATGGGCAAGTGATAGAGGGGGGACTTGACCTCCAGCTTAGAGGATTTTGCTAAATGGGGACAGTTTATCTGAGTCAGAGCATTTAGAGGAAATGAGAGCTGTGTGTGGGATCGGAGGGTTGAGCTACAATGGTGGCAGCCTCTTTATTTCAAGCCCTTTTTTGGAAGCAGGTAAAAAAGTGCATTGCACCTTTATGTACACTGTCCGTGAGTGTGAGGTGCTAACAAGCATTTATTGAGTTTGAGCAGGCTTAGAAGGGTGAAAAATGGTTGGGGTTTCGTGTCAAGATGAGCCCTTTGTTAGATTGGATGAGCGATGTTTGAATGAATGTCAAAGGGTGTAGCTGTGGCAGATTTAGCTTCAGTGTCTGGTTTTGTTTTTTTAAAGATTTTATTTATTTATTTGAGAGAGAATGAGAGACAGCGCGAGAGGGAAGAGGGTCAGAGGGAGAAGCAGACCCCCTGCCGAGCAGGGAGCCCGATGCGGGACTCGATCTCGGGACTCCAGGATCATGACCTGATCCAAAGGCAGTCGCTTAACCAGCTGAGCCACCCAGGCGCCCCAGTGTCTGGTTTTTTTCAAACGACTTAATTGATATCATTCACGAACCGTCCGGTTCATCCATTTGAAGTGTACAATTCAGTGACTTAGTATATTCAGAGTTGAGTCCATCCATCACCACAGGGAATTGTAGAATATCTCCCGTCACTTCTGAAAGAAACCCCGCATTCTCCTTCGCTGTCACCCCAGCCCCCTCCCCTCTCGCTCTGACAGCCTTAGGCAATTCACAAATCTGCTTTCTCTACAGGTTTTGCCTATTCTGGGTGTTTCATAGAAATGATTGGAATCCTATATTATGTGGTCTTTTGTGACTGGCTTCTGTCACTGACCATAAGTGTTCAAGGTTCATCCTTGTTGTAGTGTGTGTCAGTGTTTCATGCCTTCTATGGCTGAGTAATATTCCACTGTGTGAATATACCTCATTAATTCATTCATCCGTCAGCCGATAGACATTTCCGTTCCCGCCATTTTTTGGCTATTATGAATAATACTGCTATAAATATTCACGTGCAAGTTTTTTGTGTGTGGCTGTTTTTCATTTCTCTTGGATATCTATATAGGATGGAATTGCTGGATCAATAATAACTCTGTGTTTAACAGTTAGAGGAACTGGGGTGCCTGGGTGACTCAGTCGGGTAAATGTCCGACTCTTGATTTCAGTTTTGGTCTTGATCTCATGGTTGTGAGTTCAAGCCCCATGTTGGGCTCCATGGTGGGTGTGGAGCTTACCTATAAAACAGTTGGAGGGGGGTGCCTGGGTGGCTCAGTCGGTTAAGTGTCTGCCTTTGGCTCAGGTCAAGATCCCAGGGTCCTGGGATCAAGCCGTACATGGGGCTCCCTGCTCAGCAAGGAGTCTGCTTCTCCCTCTGCCCCTCCTCCTGCTCATGCTCTCTCTTTCTCTCTCCCTCTCTCTCTCAAATAAATAAAATCTTAAAAAAAAAAAAAACAAAACAACAGTTGGAGGAACTGACCAACTATTATCCAAAGTGGCCGCACCATTTTACATTCCCACGGGCAGCATATGAAAGGCCTAATTTCCAGGCACCTGGGTGGCTCAGTCAGTTAGTCGGCGGACTCTTGATTTAGGCTCAGGTTGTGATCTCAGGGTCCTGGGATCAAGTCCTGCGTCAGGCTCCGTGTTCAGCGGGGAGTCTGCCTCAGGATTCTCTCTCTCCCTCTGCCCCTCCCCACCCCTCTCTCTCAAATAAATAAATAAATCTTTAAAAAAAAAAAAAAAAGAAAGTCCCAGTTTCTCCACATCCTTGCCAACACTTGTTAGCATCTGTCTTTATGATTATTCGATGTTTCATGTGGTTTTCATCTGAGTTCTTTATAAACCTTTAGAGATGGTCACACTTCTTCTCCCTCATTTTCTCCCCCCCGTTTAAAAAAATTGACTTGTAACATGCATGTTATATAGTAGAAAGTGCGCATATTGTATGTGCGCCGCTTGTTAAATTTTTACATATGAGTATCCACCGCCGAGATCCAAATACAGAGCATACTCATCACCAGAAGGCCTCCTTGCCCCTCTTCCTGGCCACTGACACCCCCATCAAGAAACCAGCTTCCAACTTATTTATTTTAAAATTTTTCTTTTTTTTCTTATGATAAAGACTTTGAAGATTTGCAATCTTAGCAACTTTTTTTTTTTTAAGTCGGTCCCATGCCCAACAGGGGGCTTGAACCCACAACCCTGAGATCAAGAGTCACATGCTCTACTGACTGAGCCAGCCAGGGGCCCCTCTTCCAATTTATTTAATCATAGATTAGTTCTACATGTTCTGGACCTCATAAACAGAACTCATACCATATGGGCTCTTTTGTGTTCTGGCTTCTTTCACTCCACATCATGTTGTGTATAGTTGCAGTTCTTTCCTTCTGTTGCTCTATCGCAGAGATTGGCAAACTTGTTCTGTAAAGGACCAGACAGTAAATATTTTTGCTTTTGCAGGCCATATGGTCCCTGTTGGTGTGAAAGCAGTCAGAGACAATGCATAAATGAATAAGCATGGCTGTACTCCAATAGAACTCGAATTCTGGCCTCTGAAGTGTTAATTTCAGTAATTCTCATTTTGATTTTCTTTTTTTTCAACTGTGAAAAAACTTAAAAACCACTTAAAAACCCCTCGTGACCCTCAGGCCGTACAAAAGCAGACCACAGGCCAAACTAGGTGTACCAGCGGTAGTTTGCCAACCCCTGATGGAGAGCATTTTATTGTGTGAATTTATGTTAATTCGTCCATTCTCCTTTTGAGAGTTGGTGCCAGTTTGGAGCTATTTGTGAATAATGCTGCTGGGGAGCATTTGTTTGTGTGAATTTATGAAAATTTATCCATTTTTCCTTTTGATCGGTGATTCCAGTTTGGGGCTATTAAGAAAAATGCTGTTATGAAGGCTCTTATGCAAATCTCTTGGTGGACCTTACTCTCAATTCCATGGAATGGACTTTCTGGGTCAGAGGACTGACCTATGCTTAACTTTAGTAGAACTTGCAGTTTTTTGAGCTGGTTGTATTTTACACTCACAGCAGGCCAGATTTGGATGGTTTCATTGTACAGTGAATTTTCTGTTTTAATGAGCAATGAGATTTGAACATTTTATCTCCAGTGAGGAGTGGCAGAGTCGGAAAGTTAGTCTTGCCTGTTAAGTATGTTAATTTAGAGCGCTGCCAGATATGGAGCCCCCAGATCCCACTTTAGAGATTGATTTCATTGTTCGGGGCAGACACAGGGAATCAGTCTATTTTAAAAGCTCACAGGTGGGGGGCCTGGGTGGCTCAGTTGGTTAAGCGACTGCCTTCGGCTCAGGTCATGATCCTGGAGTCCCGGGATCGAGTCCCACATCAGGCTCCCTGCTTGGCAGGGAGTCTGCTTCTCCCTCTGACCCTCCTCCCTCTCATGCTCTCTGTCTCTCATTCTCTCTCTCGCAAATGAATAAAATCTTTAAAAAAATAAAAATAAAAGCTCACAGGTGGGGTGCGCTTGGCTGGCTCAGTCAGTGGAGCATGGGACTCTCCATCTTGAGGTTATAAGTTCGAGCCTCACCTTGGGTGTAGAGATGACTTAAAATCTTTAAAAAATAAAATAAAAGCTCATAGGTGATTCTCATGTGGTCCAGGTGGGAATTTCAGTGCTTCCTTCTATTTGGAGCTAATTATTATTTTATTAATTAATTAATTAATTAATTTGTCAGAGAGAGAGAGCACAAGCAGGGGGAGCGGCAGGCAGAGGTAGAGGGAGAAGCAGGCTCCCCGCTGAGCAAGGAGCCAGATTCAGAACTCAATCCCAGGATCCGGGGATCATGACCTGCGCCGAAGGCAGACGCTTAACCGACTGAGCCACTCAGGCGTCCCAGGAACTAATTGTTTTTTTTAAAGATTTATTTATTTATTTGAGAGAAGCAGGGGGAGGGGCATTAGGAGAGGGAGACAAGCAGATTCCTGAGATCATGACCTGAGCGGAAATCAGGAGTCTGCCTCTTAACGGACTGAGCCACCCAGGCGCCCCTGGAACTAATTATTTGAATTGTGCAACAAATCTTCCCTCCTCGCAACATTTTACAAAAAATGTCAAGCATACAGAAAAGTTGAAAAGATTTGACAGCATACACGTATCCATCCATCACCTATCTTATTTTTTGTTGCATCCTCAAGTTATAGACATCAGTACACTGTCCCCTAAACGTTAGAACAACTAATGTCGTTTTCTTTCACAAAAGAAAGGAAGGTTTAGCTGACGGAGGTTCAGACTGTCTAGCCGCAATGGAAGAAGACACTTTGGGTTTTCGAGCTTAGAGTGCACAGAAACAGTGGCTGGTTATACCAAGGTTAGGTGCTTTTGAATAACGGAGCGGAGGAGTGAACTTGGGACCAAATGGAATAGATGGCCCGCCTCTGCTTGCCACCAGGGGGCAGTGTGGGCCGTGGGCCTTGCGTGGCGAGTGCGCGTGCGCAGACCCCTTTCGCGTTGCCTGTAGCTGATGCGAAGTAGTTGGAGAAGGTGCCGCTGCCCCTGGAAACAGGTGAAGGGGACAGCTGCTGAGCTGTGTCACGTATTTGAAGCCATGGAAGGGAAGAAGGAATTTCTTGGAAGACTGTGAGGTTAGTCAGGCTCCACAGAATCCCTGCAGACTGTTCTGCGGCTGAGATGTTTCAACCAGTTTCAGGACCGGTGGAGGCTGCTGCGTGAAGTCCAGATATTAGGCGCTCCCCCCACAACCTTTTATTAATATTCTAATACCTATAGTAAATTGAAATAATGGGACAGTTAACACCTCCATACCCTTCACCTAAAGGTCATGAGTTGCTGACAGTTTTTGATTAAATAATTAATTATTTTTAAAAAGATTTTATTTCTGGGGCGCCTGGGTGGCTCAGTTGGTTGAGCGACTGCCTTCGGCTCAGGTCATGATCCTGGAGTCCCGGGATCGAGCCCCGCATCGGACTCCCTGCTCGGCGGGGGGTCTGCTTCTCCCTCTGACCCTCCTCCCTCTCATGCTGTCTGTCTCTCATTCTCTCTGTCTCAAATAAATAAATAAAATCTTAAAAAAAAAAAAGATTTTATTTCTTTGTCAGAGAGAGAGTGCACAAGCAGGGGGAGTGGCTGGCAGAGGGGGAAGCAGGCTCCCAGCTGAGCAGGGAGCCCGATGCGGGACTCGATCCCAGAATCCTGGGATCATGACCTGAGCCGAAGGCAGACGCTTAACCCACTGAGCCACCCAGGCGTCCTGTTGACATTTAAAAAAAAAGATTTTATTTATTTATTTATTTATTTGAGAAAGACAGAGTGTGTGCTTGCGCACAAGCAGGGGGGAGGGGCAGAGGAAGAAGCAGGCTCCCCTCTGAGCAGGGAGCTGAGGGGAATGTGGGGGCTCAATCCCAGGACCCTGGGATCAAGACCTGAGCCGAAGGCAGAGGTCTAATCGACTGAGCCCCCCAGGCGCCCCCAGTTGCTGACATTTTTGCTACATTTGCTTTATTTCTCTGTGTGTATATACTGTTTTCCTCTCTTACCACTAAAAAGCTACATTACAGGGCGCCTGGGTGGCTCAGTTGGTTAAGCGACTGCCTTCGGCTCAGGTCATGATCCCGGAGTCCTGGGATCGAGTCCCGCATCGGGCTCCCGGCTCGGCGGAGAGCCTGCTTCTCCCTCTGACCCTATCCCCTCTCATGCTGTTTCTCTCTCTCTCTCTCTCAAATAAATAAATAAATAAAATCTAAAAAAAAAAAAGCTACGTGACAGATATGTCAACCCTAACGACTTCTTCTGAGAGTAACAATGTTCTCCTGTAGCAGAGGTTCTCAAACTCAAACCTTTTGGTCTCAGAACTCCTTGCCCTCTTAAAAATTACAGGAGGGCCCTCAAAGCTTTTATTTATGTGGGTTCCAGCTATCAATATTTACTTATTAGCTGTATGTCAATTACAGCTCAGTAAAAATAAATAAAACCTTTCTATTCAGAGATGCCAAAAAAAATTTACTGCATTAGGGAGTGCCTGGGTGGTTCAGTTGGTTAAGCGACTGCCTTCAGCTCAGGTCATGATCCTGGAGTCCCAAGATCGAGTCCCGCATCGGGCTCCCAGCTTAGCAGGGAGTCAGCTTCTACCTATGACCCTCCTCCCTCTCATGCTGTCTCTCATTCTTTCTCTCTCAAATAAATAAATAAAAAATAAAATCTTAAAAATTTACTGCATTAGAAGTTAAAACCAAGACTCTCTTTTTAAAACACAAGAATATTCAAGTACTCCATCTGCTGGCAGAGCAATGACATCATCACCAGTCATGGAGCTTCTGGAAAACGCCACCAAACAGGCGAATGAGAGTAAGAAGGGCAGAAGAGTTCTTCCTACTATCATGAAAATAGTTTTCACCTTGCAGACCCTCAGGGTTCCCTCAACTGTACTTCGAGAACAATTCTTTTGCAAAATCTTTATCACAGAAAATATATGATAATTCTGAAATTTTTTTTTTTTAAGATTTTATTTATTTATTTGACAGAGAGAGAGATAGCGAGAGCAGGAACACAAGCAGGGGGAGTGGGAGAGGGAGAAGCAGGCTTCCCGCCGAGCAGGGAGCCCGATGTGGGGCTTGATCCCAGAACCCTGGGATCATGACCTGAGCCGAAGGCAGACGCTTAACCACTGAGCCACCCAGGTGCCCCTGAAATAATTCTTAAATCCAGCCCAAGTTCAAATTGCCCCAGGTGCCCAGGAATCATTTTTATGGTGGTTTTTAGGAACCAGGACCCAATTGAGCTTCATACAATCCATTCAGCTGTTAGGTCTATTTAGTCTCTAAATCTAGAACAGTTTCATACCCTTTCTGCACCATGACATTGACTTTTGAAGTTTCTAGTCTATTGTAAGACGTCCCGCTTCTGGGTGTGTCTGGTTGTTTTCTCATGGTGTCATTCAGCCTACTCTTTTCTTTGCTATCAACTGAAGTAGATTGTATGTATTTTGAATTGGTTAATAATAATGATGATAATTTAACAATAGTTAACAAGCTTTGAGGGTTTGCTTCTTGCCAGGCATTGTGCTGAGCTCTGTAAGTGTTTTTTATCAGTGTTTGTCTAGAAGGATTTTCATAATCAAATATTGCTGCAGGGAGTGGTGGGGCCTGTGGCAAATGTTGGGGTGCATGTTCCATTTATGGGGGACACCCACGGCACAATTCAAGTTGATTATTCATGTTTAGGAGTGTAGTCTGTCAGGGTGCCTGGCTGGCTCAGTTGGAGGAGTGTGGGACTCTTGATCTTGGGGTCATGGTTTGGGCCCCATGTTGCGTGTAGAGATTACTTAAATAAATAAGCTTTATTAAAAAAAAAAAAAAGAATGTAATCTGTCTACTGCCAAACCTTTTTTTTTTTTATAGGAGCTTCAAATATACATTTTTGAGAAATCTTCCACTTTTTAAGGGTAGACTACAAATTCAGTTCTCATAACTCCTGAGTGGGCCAAACAAAACATTTCTCTGGCTTAGTCTGGCCCTTGGGCCTCCACTGCGTCTTCTCTGACAAACAGATCTCATTAAACCTTCATAACCACATAGATCAGAAATATTTTTCTCATTTTACAAAGAAGGATGTATAGAGAGGAAAAGTGACTTGCCCAAAATTACACTGAGAAAATGGCCAAGTCGGGATTTTTTTAATTTAATTTTTTAAATTTATTTATTTTTAAAAGATTTTATTTATTTATTTGACAGAGAGAGAGAGTGAGAGCAGGAACACAAGCAAGGGGAGCGGGAGACGGAGAAGCAGGCTTCCCGCAGAGCAGGGAGCCCGATGTGGGGCTCGATCCCAGGACCCTGGGATCATGACCTGAGCTGAAGGCAGACGCTTAACGACTGAGGCACCCAGGCGCCCTGGGATTTTTTTTTAAAGATTTATTTATTTATTTGAGAGAGAGAGAGAGAGAGAGAGAGAGAGAGACTGGGGGTGGGGGAAGGGCAGAGGGAGAGTGAGAGAAAGTCCCAAGCAGACCATGAGATCATGACCCGAGCCGAAACCAAGAGTCAGACACGACTGACCGAGCCACCCAGGCACCCCGCCAAGTCGGGATTTGGACCCAGGAGGCCTTGTGATTCCAACTAGATCAGTGTTTTTACAAATTTTAGAACATTAATTGGGCGCGTGGGTGACTCAGTCAGTTAAGCGGCTGCCTTCGGCTCAGTTCATGATCCAGGGTCCTGGGATCAAGCCACGAGTTGGACTCCCTGCTCAGCGGGGAGCCTACTTCTCCCTCTACTGCTCCGCCTGCTTGTGCTCTCTCTGTCAAATAAATAAATAGAATCTTAAAAAAACACCAAATTTTAAAACATTATTATTATGGGGGCGCCTGGGTGGCTCAGTCGTTAAGCGTCTGCCTTCGGCTCAGGTCATGATCCCAGGGTCCTGGGATCGAGTCCCACATCGGGCTCCCTGCTCAGCGGGAAGCCTGCTTCTCCCTCTCCCACTCCCCCTGCTTGTGTTCCTGCTCTCGCTATCTCTCTCTCTGTCAAATAAATAAATAAAATCTTTAAAACAAACAAATAAAAAAAAACATTATTATTATGTTACTTTGATTAGTGATTATTGTGTGCTGGGCATTTTTCTAAGTGCTTTACATACTCAAAGTAACTTAATATTTTTTTGTTAAAGATTTTATTTATGAGAGAGAGAGAGAGTACAAGCAGGGGGAGGGGCAGAGGGAGAGGGAGAGGGAGAAGCAGGCTCCCCGCTGAGCAGGGCCCACGTTGGGTCCTGGGATCATGATCTGAGCTGAAGGCAGACGCTTAACCAACTGAGCCACTCAGGTGCTCCAGTAACTTAATATTTATAATAGCCCTATGAGGTGGGAACAGTTATTATCCCCATTTTACAAATGAGCAGAGAAGCTCAGAAACAGAGAGGTGAAGTGACGTGTCCAAGGCCACACAGCTAGTAATAAATAGCAGAGGCAAATTTAGAACCCATGTCACCTGGCTCCAAAGGCTATTCTTAACTCCTAGTCCGTGCGCCCTCTCCAAGAGATAGATACTGTACATCTGGATTCATAACTGAAACCTCCACACATGAAATACCACTTCCCCCTACTGTATACCAGGCACCCTGAGATTTCCCGCTTCATCCCACATCTCCTCCCCCACCATTCCATTCTATTCCATTCCACGCCTCTCTGCTCTTCCGTGTCTAGCATCCTTTTTTTCTTTTTGCTTTTGTCTTATCTGTGACATCCATCCATACTTCCACGTATAGCCATAGTTTGCTCATTCCTATTCTTATTCTGTGCCTCAGTTTCCTCGTCTATAGAATGGGAACAGGAATGGTACCTATCTCATAAGGATGTGTGTGGACTGGATGAGTTCAGTCATGTCGAGCACTTAGAAGAGAGCCTGGCAAAATTTTGTCCAATTTATACATATACACAGTTATATATACCATACGTATACTTCAACTGTACCGTATATATACTGTCTAAATGTACTGGTTGTTTATAGCTGACGTCCTTCTGATTGGTCGGTACCCATTGCTGTAACTGTGATTGGCTGTTTTGAACATCCACAATATTTAGTTCGAAAGACACCCATGCTTTCTGTTTAAAAAAAAAAAATTCAGGGCGCCTGGGTGGCTCAGTCGGTTGAGCGACTGCCTTCGGCTCAGGTCATGATCCCAGGGTCCTGGGATCGAGTCCCACATCGGGCTCCCTGCTCTGCGGGGAGCCTGCTTCTCCCTCTCCCTCTCCCCCTGCTTGTGTTCCCTCTCTCGCTGTGTCTCTCTCTGTCAAATAAATAAATAAAATCTTTAAAAAAAAAAAAATTCAGAGAGTATGGAAACAGACAAAAAGTGAAAGATCATCCCTGGGCCACCAAAAGGTTATGTTAATTGGGGGGGGGGAGGGTTGTGATTTTTCCCACAAGATTTTGCAAAATCTGTGACTTTTGCTTTGCATTTGTTTTGCATTGCACGTATATCCTGTTATATATGAGTTAGGAAAACATTTGGCTGAAAGTAACTGAAAAACCCAAACAGTGGCTTAAATATTTGGTTCAGTTTTCTCCCGTAACAGGAGTCTGGAAGAAGCCAGTCATTCTCTTTGATATGTAGCACTGTCATTTGGGGGATTTTTTTTTTTTTTTAAGATTTTCTTTATTTATTTGAGAGAGGGAGAGCATGAACACAGAGAGGAGCAGAAGAAGAGGGAGAAACAGACTTCCCATTGATCAGGGAGCCCGGATGTGGGGCTGGATCCCAGGACCCTGAGATCATAACTGAGCCGAAGGCAGATGCTTAACTGACTGAGCCACCCACGCACCCCATTTGGGGGATTCTTTTTCATGGTTGCAAGGTGGTCTGTAGCTGCGTCCATCGCACCATTGTCCAGAGCCAGATAAAGTAGGAAGGAGAGGTGCCAGACTCTCTTATCGGGAAGGGAAAAGCTTTCCCAGACATTTTCAGGAGACATACTGAGATCTCAGTGGCCAGAGAACCGTGTCAGAAGCCACCCAGGCTACCATGGAGGGTAAGGAAGTGCTTGGCTGGGCACACTGATGCCCTGAACCAAACCAGAGACCTGGAGTGGGGAAGGGCAGAATGGATGGTAGGTGTGGACGCAGGATCTGCACATGGTGTCCTTCTATAATCAGCAGATGACTGACCTGGACCAGGATGCTAATTGGTGGGAGGAGCGCTGTGTGAGTGGCAACTAATCTTATAAGTGGTTGTTAGATCATGAGGGTAACAATTTTTTTTTTTCCATGACAATTGCTTCCCTGAACTGGGTGTGGGGATTTACATAATGAGGATTTCCTGGGTGGGCATTTTTGCCCACATGTCAGAAGTTCTTAACGGCAGAGTCCAGAGTCGTAGCAGTAGCTATGTGGGGTCAGAGAGTCCATATTTGAGGTATTGGTAGACACTGCAAACTTGCCCTCTAAAATGGCTACAGTGAGGGCACCTGGGTGGCTCAGTTGGTTAAGCGACTGCCTTCGGCTCAGGTCATGATCCTGGAGTCCCTGGATCGAGTCCTGCATCGGGCTCCCTGCTTGGCAGGGAGTCTGCTTCACCCTCTGACCCTCCCCCCTCTCATGTGCTCTCTCTCATTCTCTCCCTCAAATAAATAAATAAAGTCTTAAAAAAAATAAATAAATAAAATGACTACAGTGAGTCGTACCTGCATCCCAGGAAACGTGGGCTTGCCTCAGACACCCTGAGAAACTCTAACAGTTGTCAATCTGGTAGGTGAAAAATTTAAATCTCTCTCCCTTTCTCCCTAAAAGGGAGATCAAACATCATTTCAGATGTGTTTTTTTTTTTTTTAAAGATTTTATTTATTCGGGCGCCTGGGTGGCTCAGTTGGTTGGGCGACTGCCTTCGGCTCGGGTCATGATCCCGGGGTCCTGGGATCGAGTCCCGCATCGGGCTCCCTGCTTGGCGGGGGGCCTGCTTCTCCCTCTCCCACTCCCCCTGCTTGTGTTCCTGCTCTCGCTGTCTCTGTCTCTGTCAAATAAATAAACAAAATCTTAAAAAAAAAAAAAGATTTTATTTATTCATTTGAGACACAGAGATATATATAGAGAAAGAGCATGAGCAGTGGGAGAAGGAGAGGGAGAGGGAGAAGCAGACTCCCCGCTGAGCCAGGAGCCTGATGTGGGGCTCAATCCCAGGACCCTGGGATCATGACCTGAGCCGAAGACAGACGCCCAACCATCTGAGCCACCCAGGCGCCCCTTCAGATGGTTTTTTGACTAATTGTTTCCTCTTCCATGATTTGCCTGTTTTTTTCCTTTTGTGCATTTTTCTTTGGGGGGTTCTTATTGATGCTTAGGAGCTGTTTATATATGATGGCTATTCATACTTTATGATACTTTCTTATACATGCTGCTACTACCGTCTCTTGAGTTTTTTGTCTTTTAACTCTTATTTTGTCCTTTTCTATAATGAAGTTAAACTATGTGGTCATCCCTGTCACTGTTTTTCCTTATGTCCTCTGAATTTAATATCGTGCTTTTTTTTTAAAGATTTTATTCATTTATTTGACAGAGAAAGAGACAGAGAGCAGAAGCAGGGGGAGTGGCAGGCAGAGGGAGAAGCATACTCCCCGCCGAACAGGGAGCCCGATGTGGGGCTTGATCCCAAGACCCTGGCATCATAACCCGAGCCGAAGGCCAATGCTCAATCGACTGAGCCACCCAGGCACCCCTAAATTTAATATGCTTAGAAAAACCTTAAAAACATGGGCAAAAATGCCCACCCAGGAAATCCTCATTATGTAAATCCCCACACCCAGTTCAGGGAAGCAAGATTACACACACACACACACACACACACATCTCCTTATATTAGGTTATGTATATCCTTATATATTTCCTTTTAGATTTCTTCTGCTTTTTAAATGTTTAGATCTTTAGTTTATCCTGAATCTTGTGTTCTATTTTTAATTATAAAATGAGATGCTTTCTGTTTAAAAAAAGGGTAATGTAGGCAAAGCCTAACGAAAAAATAAATGTTTTGAGTAAACGAAGAAACTTTTTTAAAAGATGACACTGGGGCACTTGGGTGGCTCAGTTGGTTAAGCGACTGCCTTCGGCTCAGGTCATGATCCCAGAGTCCTGGGATTGAGTCCCACATCGGGCTCCCGGCTCAGCGGGGAGCCTGCTTCTCCCTCTGACCCTATCCCCTCTCATGCTGTTTCTCTCTCTCTCTCTCTCAAATAAATAAATAAATAAAATCTTTAAAAAAAAAAAAAGATGACACTGTACAATTGCTTTGTAATCGGCTTTTAGCACTTACCAGATAGTAAATATCTTTTCATGTCAGTAAATATTTGTGTACAGCATCGTCAAATGTCATTTCAATAACATACTTTTAAATGACTGTTTGGTATTCCATACTTATATTAGTGTGCTTATCTTTTTCTTACTGATTTGGAGATCTGTTTGTATAGGAAGTATACTGACTACCACGTGGTGCATATGTGTCATAAATACATTTTGCCAGCCAGTTGGTTCCCTTTCAATTTTGTTTATAGTGTTGTTGCCGTTCAGAAACTTCAGATTTATTTAAAGTCAAACCATTGATCTTTTTTGTAATGATTTACAACTTTTGGGATCACATTTGAATGCTCTTCCCTAACCAGAGATCATATATATTCATTTGTATTTTTGTTGTCGTCACAGTTTTATGGTTTTATTTTCTTGCTTTAAGTGTTTAGATTCATTGGGAGTTTACCCTGGTACAAGGTTTGAGTCTGGGAATCTAACTTAATTTTTTTAATTTAAATTTTATTTATTTATTTGACAGAGAGAGAGAAAGCACAAGCAAGGGGAGCGGGAGAGGGAGAAGCAAACTCCCTGCTGAGCAGGGAGCCCTAGGCAGGATTCGATCCCAGGACCTTGGGACCATGACCTGAGCCGAAGGCAGCCACTTAACTGACTGAGTCACCAGGTGCCCCAAACTTAATTTTTTAATTAAAAAAAAAAAAAAAAACACCCTAGCTAGATGTGACCCTAGGGTGAGATGGGGGCTTCTCAGGCCAATTTCATCATGAGGCCAGGGCCCTTGGCTTATTAGTAACTGTCTGTATTCTCCTTCCCTACTAGGCCTTGGAGACCCGGGCGAGCCCCGGCCACACCCCAGGCTGTGTCACCTTTGTTCTGAATGACCACAGCATGGCCTTCACTGGAGATGCCCTGCTCATCCGGGGGTGTGGCCGAACGGACTTCCAGCAAGGTCACAGGCCCTTTTCCCTAGCCTGAGATCTTAGTATGGTTATGTGTGTGCCAGGGTTTTAAGTACCTGTTGCAAGAATGAATGAACAGGTGTTAGACTGTTAGGGGGTCAGGATTAGATTGAAGAAGTTTCGCTGCTAGAGTGAGGGAGAGTTAGATTCATGGGTTAGCTACTGCGGGGCAGTTCAGCGGTTTACCTTGTTGGGAGACAGTTAGATGCAAAGGTGTATTCATTATCTATTGCTGTGAAACAAATTACCCCAGAACTTAATGACTTAAAGCAATGATTGACACTATCTTACATAGTTTATGAGATTCAGGACTCTGGAAGCAGCTTCGCTGGGTGGTTCAGCGTCACTCGTGGGAGTATAGTCAAGCTAGAGCCTGGGCTGCAGTCGTCTGAAGGCTTGACCGGGACCGGGGGTTCTGCTGCCAAGGTGCCTCACTCACATGGCTGGCAATCTGGCTCTGATTGTTGGCAGGAGGCCTCAGTTCCTTACCACATGGACCTCCCCACGGGGCTACTTTGTCTTCCTGACACAGCAGCTGGGTTCTCCCAAAGGGAATGGTCAGAGAGACACAGATGGACAAGCAGACAGAAGCCCTAGTTTTTTATTAAAGATTTTTATTTATTTGAGAGAGAGAGAACAAGCAGGGGGGCAGGGGAGCATCAGAGGGAGAGAGAAGCAGACTCCCCGCTGAGTAGGGAGCCCGCTGCGGGACCCGATCCCAGGACCCTGGAATCATGATCTGAGCCGAAGGCAGATGCTTAACCTACTGAGCCACCCAGGTGCCCCTAATTTTTTTTTTGAATGACCTAGTCTTAGAAGTTAAACTCTGTCATTTCCGCAATATGCTATTTATTAGTTGCAAGTCACTTAGTCCAGACCACTGAGCCAAGGTGAGGAGAATTGTCACGTTTTGAACAGAAAAGTGTCAGTGAGTTTGTGGACTTTTTTTTTTTAATTTTTAAAATTTTTATTTATTTATTTATTTTTAATGTGGAACGCGTCACGAATTTGCATGTCATCCTTGTGCAGGGGCCATGCTAAATCTTCTCTGTATTGTTCTAATTTTAGTTTGGTGCTGCTGAAGTGAGCACTTTTTATTATTATTTTTTAAAGATTATATTTATATATATATATATTTTTTTAATTATATATATTTTTTTAAGTAATCTCTACACCCGTTGTGGAGCTCAAACTTACAAGAGGCGCGTGCGCTACCAAGTGAGCCAGCCGGGCACCCTGTGGACATTTTTTTTTTTAAGATTTTACTTATTTATTTGAGAGAGGGAGAGAGAGAGTGTGTGTGTGCAAGTGGGGAGAGGAGCAGAGGGAGAGGGACAAGCCAACTCTGCCCTGAACAGGGAGCCTGGCGGGGGGGGGGGGGGGGCGGCTTGATCCCATGACCCGATATCATGACCTGAGCCAAAACCAAGAGTTGGAAGCTTAACCGACTGAGCCCCCCAGGCGTCCCCCACTGTGGACATATTTTTAAACCTGAACGTAAGGAGTTTAGGTGCTGGAGGTGTGGCAGGGGGAGGGGTGTGTAGTTTGATTCAGGAGTTTAGCTGGGAGGGGGCAGTTAGATTCAGGAGTTTCACTGTGGGAAGGGAGGTCCAGAGAGGTTTGCCCCTGTCCTAATTTAGGACTCAGAGCCTGATGTTGGAACCATGGGCCCGTTTTCTTCTTTGGCCTCATGTCTTCGGTTTCTTACCTTCTAGTCCAGCCTCCCAGCCCAGAACCCTTTCTTGGCATCCCCAGGCTGAGGGCACAGCTCCTTGGTGCTTCAGGATCTCATCCCAACCTTATTTACCACCATGGTGAATTTCTCACCATTCCTCAATTCTTTGCATTTGCTGTTCCATCTGCCTACAATGCCCTTCCCTCTCTTTCTGTGCCTAGACAAAGGGGTACTGGCAGGAAATGAGGAAGAGGGTTTAGCTACTTGATTTTATCCTCCCACCCTTTCTTGAGGAAAGGGGCTAGAAGGCTTCTCTCCTGTTGATTTACTCACCTCTGAGCTTTCCTTTCCCAGGCTGTGCTAAGACCTTGTACCACTCAGTCCACGAAAAGATCTTCACGCTTCCAGGAGACTGTCTGATCTACCCTGCTCATGATTACCGCGGTGAGGGCTTCCTGGAGGAGGTGTGGGACATATAACTGTCCATTTGAGAGGGAGTACCAAACTGCTGTAGTCCATGTGGGGCATGGAGACCACAATTCCCAGAAATTTCTCTGGCCAAAAAGATCAAGTGCTTAGGTGTGCTGAGTGTGGATGTAGAAACAAGACTCCTAGAATTCCGGAGGGCATGCGTTTTCCTGGAACTTCCTTAGAGAGCTTAGGGCACGTGGGAAACTACATTTCCCATAGTGCCAGTCGAGGAGAGCAGGCGATCTTGGTAACATTCTGGGAAGAGCCTGTTAGTCCCAGGCCCGAGATGCACCCTAAGCCTCCTGGGAAATGTAGTCCTAGGAGGCCCCAGGCACTTGCCAGGTTGACGTTCCTCTCCTCCCTTGGCCGCTAGGGCTCACAGTGTCCACCGTGGAGGAGGAGCGGACTTTGAACCCGCGGCTCACCCTCAGCTGTGAGGAGTTTGTCAAGGTCATGGACAACCTGAACTTGCCCAAGCCTCAGCAGATAGGTGAGCAGTTGGGGGCTGGGACTCCTGGGTCTGAGGGAGGAGGGGGCTCAGGGCCAGAATTATGTTTCCCAAAGAAGAAGGGCTCCTCGGATTTCTGGGCCCCCAATGGGGCATGAGGGGGTCTGCTAGGGCCCCTTAGTTTCAGCCCTGGGTTTTTCCTTTCAGACTTTGCTGTTCCAGCCAACATGCGCTGTGGGATCCAGACTCCTCCTTCCTGACCCAGCTTTGTCAGGTGCTCATTTCTGTTAAGAATGCACTAGGTGGGGTACAGAGAGGTGCCATCGCCACGCCTCTCTTTTTCCCCTCCCTCACCAGCCCCTGAGCTTCTTAAATAAATAAAATATATATATATATATATTTTTTGCTCTGAATCTCATTTCTGTCTGTTTTTGGGGGGGAAGCCATTGGTTTTCTGATCTGAGGTGTCTGGTCTGAAGAGGCCAGGGAGGAGAGAGCAGGGTGAAGATGCAGGGTGCAGGGAAGGAGGACATTTTCTAACTCACAAGATCAGAAACAAACCTATCTGGGGCAGGGCTTCTCACCTCCTTGGATTAGAATACTATCTTGAGTTGGAGCCATTCACACACGTAAGACCCAGGAGAAGGTCCTTCACTCCTCCACGTCTCAGTTTCCTCATCTGTGCAATGGAAATAATACTAATAATAGGGTGTTGTGATGATCCAATGAGTCCACATGTATGAGGTGCCTTGGCACACTGCCTGCATGGCAGGTGCCCTATCAGTGGTGACTATTATTGTTACTATCATTTGGAATGATCTTCCAGGCACTTCCTGGCTGCACCAGAGTGACAGTGTGCCCAATGGTTAAGAACATGGACTTTCCAGAGAACAAATCCAGCCTTGAGATTAACAGCATGTCTAGACTTCCAGGCACATTTAACCCCCTCAGCCTCAGTTTCCCCAACTATAAAATGGAGATAGTAATCCCTTTCTCATTAGGCTACCATAAGGATGAAATTAACGTGTGTCAAGTGTTTAGCACAGCTCCTGACATCCAATAATCCTGTCTCACATGCCAGTTATTTTCCTGTTTTTGCCCAGAGAGGAAAGGGTCTGGCTTAGACCTTTAACCTCTGCCCTCCACCCCATAGCAGAGTGGGGCAGGGGGGTGGGCACACTTCCACTGTCTCTGGGCGGGTCTCTGACTCAGCCCAGGGCACCCCCTCCCCTTGCCCAGCTCCCCAAACCGGTCGGAGCCCTTCTAAAGGGCTCATTAGAGGGAGAGGCCCCTATCTCCATTCCCCCTTCCTTTCAGGATTCCCGGTGTCGGGGCATTAGGGAGACGCTTATACATAGGTGATGAAGACGCCTAGCCCTCCAGGGGGCAGGAACGGGGCGGGAGGCGCTGGAGGCGCTGGAGGCGCTGGAGGCTGAGTGAGGGGTCGCGATGCTGGCTTTTCCGAGGGTGGGGCCGGTGGGGCCGGGATGGCCAGATGCCGCGGCCGCGGGCGGGGCAAACTGGTCGCTCCCTCCTCCCTCGGGGAGCTGTTGGACCTGTTGTCCCCCCCCTCCACTTCCGGGATGCTGGGGAGGGGGACAGAGCAGCTTCTCTCTCCTCCCTCTTCCCCAGCCACCTGTCCCGCAGACTGAAAAGGCAGCGCCCAGAGCGCAGAGCGCAGAGCGACCAAGCCCGCCGAAGCCTGAGCCGGTGAGGGGGCCGGGGCTGCGGGGCAGGAGGGAGCTGAAGACGGCCTTCTGGGCTCCCGGGAGTGGAGGGAGGCTGCAGTTTGGGAATCTAGCCCTGGGACGAGCAGAGGACGCAGACTCTTGGTTTGCTCAGGGAGGGAAAGTAGGAGCCCCGACTCCTGGATCTCTGAGTGAGACGGCATGGACGCTGCGCCCCCCTACAGTGGTGTCGGAGCCAAGTCTACCAGGCTCGGGAAAGGAGGGAGTCCCGGAGGGAGAAGGAGATGGGGTCGCTCTAGGGTGCTCCAAGGGATTTTGGGGGGTTGCTGGGAGGGTACAAGCCTCGACACCTGGGTAGGAGGGAGAGGCCAGTAGGGGGCGTGCGAAGACCCCCCCCCCAACTCAAATTCCGGTCGGGCCTTCGGGGGTGTGGCGCCCTGGGAGCCATCGAACCCCGCCCCTAGAAACTCCAGGCCACGCCCCCGGAGCGCTCAGTTCCAGTCTTTGATCTCTTAGGTCCCGCCTCCTGGAGCTCTTTCCGAGCGCCCGAGCGCTCGGGAGCCTCCTGGGCCGCATCCTCACGCTGCCAGGCCACGCCCCCGGAACTCGGGCCCGCCCACTCCGCTGGAGCACCGAGCGGCCATGGGGACGCCGAGCGGCCGGGACGAGGGGTGCCAGCCGCCTCCGGTCCCGGAGGGCGACGCGGAGGTCCCGCCCCAAGGGGCTGCGCAGCCCCAGGTGCACCCCGAGGACCCCCACGAGCCGGAGGCGCCCGAGGCCCCGGAGGAGCCCCAGGGAGTGAAGGAGCTTCCGAGCGGCCGAGGAGCTGAGCAGCAGGCTGAGGAAGAGGAAGAAGTGGAAGAAGGCAGCAGCACGGAGAGCAGCCGCGACGCGGTGAGGGACCTGGAGGGCGAAGGAGGGGGCCCCGGGGGGCCCAGAGAGACAGACAGGCGCTAGCGGGTGACAGAGCCACAAAGGGACAGGTAGAGAGAGACCAGATAGAGACCTGGACACAGGGAGACCGAGAGACAAGGGAACCAAAGAGACAGAGACACAGAAAGACCAGAGACAGAGCCTCGGAGAGATGGGGTTAAAGAGACAGACAGAAACCCAGAAACAAAGGACAGAGATGCTCAGAAGGGAAATACTCTGAAAGGGAGAGAGACCTAGCGATTCAGAGAGAGAGACAGATACTGAGTCGGAGAGACAAAACCCAGAGAAACGGGGAAAAGACTCAGAGCGACCCGGGGAGAGCGGGAGAGAGATCCGGGTCTACCAGGACGCGATGCCAAGAGAATGGGACCTGGGTAGCGAAAAAGGGACCTTCCTTGAGTCGGCTGCGTACGTCCCCTCCCCGACTGCAAGCCCCTGGGCCTCCTGCCCCGCCCGGGGTGCTCCCGCACCTGCACCCTCCCCCACTTGAATAAACGGGCGTGGCGACTGACTGGGGCTGATCAGACCCCCAGACCCGAGAATGGGGTGGGGAACGGACCTGCCTGATGACTGCAGTGGCGAGGCCTCTCCTCTTGAACACGCCCCTCTCCGACCTCAGCGGGAGGCTCGGTCCCCGGCACAGACCCCGGCCACGCCCCCCGCATCCACCCAGCCTGGGGAGGGGGTGCGAGGGGCGGCGCGGCGGCTTCGAGAGCAGCAGCTGGAGGCACTGACCCGCGTGGCCGTGATGGAGCAGCGAGTGAAGGAACTACAGCGCCAGAGGAAGGAGCTGAGGATCGAGGTGAGGCTGCGGACCTCGTGGGCAGTCTGGCCCCCAGCTCAAGGGGAGCCCTCCAGGCCAGGCTCCTGGGCCTTGCCTCCCGGGATCCCACTCTTAGGCCTCCAGCCCTATCCTCCCTCCCTCCGAATCCAGGACCCCAGACTCCCAGGCACCCCACTTGGACCCAGGCGTCCAAGTCCCCAGCCTCCTCCTTCCTCGGACCCAGACCTCCGGGCCCCAGCCCTTACATTCTCCCCACAGATGGAGGTGGAAGTGGCCCTTCTGCGGGGCGAGCTGGCTGGGGAGCGGGTGGCTGCCCGGCGCGAGGAAGAGCAGCTCCGGGAGCTGCTGGAACAGCAGGGGGACACGAAGCGGGGCAACCACGAGCAGCAGGAACAGGTCAGTTTCTCCTGCGCGATCTTCACCGTCAGTTTCCTTCCTCATCGGACCGATATTCCTGGTGGTGCTCCTGGGACCTGAGCCCCAGGGTTATCCTCATTCCCCAAAGGGGGATCCTTGGGCTGGGGGAGTGAGGGGTGGGCAGATGCTTCTTGTTTTCCCTCTCCCTCCCCCACCATGATTCTGGGGCCTCTTCCTTTGGCCCTCTCTTTGCTCTTTAAATGTCATCTTGTGAAAAATGTCAAACCAACGAACAGAATAGTCAAACGGGTGGCTCTGTGGTGTGTTCACCACCTTTAGCAGTAATCAATCTTCCATTCTCGTTTCATATCCCCCAGTTTGCTTCCCTCTCCCCCGTTTTAAAAGCCAGTACCAGACATGATACTGTCTGTAAACTCTTTAACAACCTATTCATTCTTCAGGTCTGATAACGAAACAGGGATGGTGTTTTTAAAAACAGGGGCCTTGGGGCGCCTGGGCGGCTCAGTGGTTAAGTGTCTGCCTTTGGCTCGGGTCCTGATGGTCCTGGGATCGAGCCCCACGTCAGGCTCGCTGCTCAGTGGGGAGTCTGCTTCTCCCTCTCCCACTCTACTCCTTCTGTTCCCTCTCTTGCTGTCTCTCTCTCTGTCAAATAAATAAAATCTTTAAAAATAATAATAATAATAAAAAAAAACAGGGCCTAGCTCTACACACCTCCCTCTCTCTCACCCCCAAACCTGTGGTCAGTCAACATGTCCTGTCCTTTCTGCTCCCTGAACCTCTGTCTCTAGTCCTTCCAGTGCCCCAGGATAAGGGTTCCTCAGCCAGTTGGCCAAACCAGACAGGAGCTGCGCCGAGCCTGCCTTTCTCTGTCACCTCCCTCTGTGCTCCTCATCTCTACCCTCTGACCAGAGTTTACCCCCGAAACTTCCTGTGCTTTTCAACTACTGTGCATTTGTGCTGCGCTGTTCCCTCAGCCCAAAGCGCCCTTCCGGCTCCCTCGAGCTCCCTGAGTCTAAACGTTCCCTGATTTTTGAGGCTTATCTTAAAATCCTCCCATCCAGGAAGATGCTCTCCAGTCTCGGTTTCTGTAGTCTCTGTGTTTCACTGCCCTGATCGTCCCAGCCTGTACAAGAGTGAACTAGACAGGGGCACCTGGGTGCCTCAGTCAGTTGGGCGTCTGCCTTCAGCTCAGGTCATGATCCTAGGGTCCTGGGATCGAGCCCCGCATCGGGCTCCCTGCTCCACGGGGAGTCTGTTTCTCCCTCTCCCCCTGCCCCTGTTCCTGCTCTCTCCCTTTCTCTCTCTGTCATGCTCAAGCTCTCTCTCTCTAATAAATAAATAAAATCTTTTAAAAAAGAGTCTTAAAAAAAAAAAAAGAAAAGAAAGATGTTGGCAAATTAGAGTGTGGCCAGAGGAAGGGGGTTGGCAAAAGCAAGCAAGTGAGACTTCTGTTTCTGGAGGGGAAAAAAATTGCCAAGAATGTAGTTAAGGGGGGCGCCTGGGTGGCTCAGTCAGTTAAGCGTCTGCCTTCGGCTCAGGTCATGATCCTAGGGTCCTGGGATCGAGCCCCACATCGGGCTCTCTGCTCAGCAGAGAGCCTCCTTCCTCCTCTCCCTTTGCTGCTTCCCCTGCTCATGCTCACACTCTCTCTCTCTAATAAATAAATCTTAAAAAAAAAAAAAGTGAACCAGACAGACAGGGTCCCTGCAGTGTTGGAGCCAGCACCCAGGCAGGGTTTGGGATCCAGCTAGCGTCGCCCGTGCTGGACTCTGTTTCTCTTCCTGTGTCCACACTGGACTGGACTGAGAAGGCTGAGAGCCTGGCTGTTCTTTCAGCAACAGAGGCGGCTGAGCCAGGAGCGGGATCGAGTGGAGGGTCTTCGCCAAAGACTCCAGGAGGCCCAGGGACAGCTCGACTCCCAGCCGGAGGACCAGCGAGAGCGGCTCCTGCAGGGAGTGCAAGAGGTGAGGGTCCTCCAGATCCTCTCCGGGACCTGGTATCCAGGCTGCTCTTTCCTCAGGACCCAGACGTCCAGGCCCTCAGGCCTCTGTTCCCTCACCTAGGAGTTCAGGCCCCAGCCTTATAACTCCTAGGACTTGGGAGTCTAGGTCCTCAAGCCCCTCTTCCCTCCTTGCCCAGGACTCCTGGCCCCAACCCACTTACCGCCTCCCCCCCCCAGGATCCAGGCCTCCAGTGTTTGCATTCCCACCCACAGATGAGGGAACAGCTAGATGTGGCCCAGTGTGCCTACGAGGACCTCGAGTTCCAGCAGCTGGAGCAGGAGAGCAGGCGGGAGGAGGAGGACCGGGACAGCCCTGGGGCCCGGGCACTGGACCCCAAGGTCCGGGAACTCCAGGCCAGTGTGGCACAGCACAGGGTGAGTCGGGCAGGGCTTGCCCTCCCTCACCGCTACCCTCTGACTCCTCCATTCCCCCGTCTGGCCCTTTCTCTGTCATCCTTTCCCACCCGCCTCACCGTCTTCTGAAGAGTAACAACAATGATTGATGTTTATTGAGCATTTACTATGTGCCAATCATGGTCCTAAATGTTTCATGAGTCCTTACTCATCAAATCTTTACAAGAATCTGGGGAGGCCAATCTGACTCCCCCCCCCCCCACTTTATAATGAAGAAACTGAAGGTCAAGGTGCTCAAGTAATCTTTTCCAAGGTCGCTCAGTTTGTAGAGGGTGGAGCTGGGATCTGAACCTACTCGGTTAGGACGCGGGGCTCCTTTCTCCACCTCCATTTCTGGATCTTCTCCCTGTCACTCTCTTTTCCCTTCTATCTGTCTCTGTTCTTGCATCTTCCTCCCTTGCTCGCATCTTCCTCTCAGGGACTGTCTTGATCCTTCTTTTTTGTATCTGTTCTAGTTGGTCTCTCTGTCCCTTTCCCTTTCTGTTCTCCACAACTCTTTCTGGGTCTGTCTCTCTCCATCTCTGTCTGTACATCAGCTCCTCCACCCCCCCCCAAGCCACCCCAGGTCTCTTCCCAATCCCCAAAAGGGAAGAGGGCACCAGGGAACTTAACTCCCCACCCACTCATGGGCACCCAGGTCCCGGGGATCTCTGTTACGGGGTGCAGCAAACCCCAGGCTCTTGAGAAGGACTTGGCTCTGTGGGAGCCAGCTGGGAGCCCTGGGACACCTGAGTAACCAGGGCCCTGGGCCATGCCCTGCAGCACCGGATCCAGGTCTTAGAGGAGCAGCTCAAGTCGCTGGGGGGGCAGATGGCGGCTGAGAGCAGGGGGCTGAGCCGGAAGAAGGACGAGGCCCTTCAGGCCCTGACGCAGGTGAGTTCTCCTGGGAGACCTGTCCAACTGTCCTCACATCCCCCTGGGGCAATCCATCTCCACCCTGCACCCCAAGATGCCTCCTGGTACCAGGGAAGGCTGGGACAGCCCATTCTGAGTCTGTGATGTGCTAGCCTGTGATAACTTGCTCTGCCTTAGGAACGGAGCCGCCTGCTCGAGCTTAATTGCCTCCAAGGAACCCCAGGTGGAGACTTCTCTGAGTCCAACCGGGCCCTCACAAAGGTATGGGGATTTCATGCCCCTGTCAGCCCCATCGCCCTCCAACCCAGGAGTCCATCCCCCAACCTCTTCCTCCTCCCTCGGGAGTCCAGGCCCACAGACACCTTTTCCCTTGGGATCCACAGTTCTCAACCCCTAAACCCTTTTACCTTTGGGACCCAGGAGTTCAGGCCCCCAGCCCCTACCCCTCAGGGAACCTGTGGTCTCGCCCACAGTCCTTGCTCCCCTAAGACCACGGTCCAGCTCCCTTGTGACCTGGAGCCTTTGTTTTTCCATCTGAGAAATGGGCCGACACTGGATACAAGGGCCAGAGCTCCTGGGAACGGGTGGGCCCTCTGTGATCCTTCCAGCTCCCGTTAACCATCAACCCCTTTCCTGAAGCTCCTGTTCACCCAGAAGACGGACCGCCAGCTGCTGGTGCTCCAGGACCCCACCACCCACACTGCCTCTAACACTTCCTCCTGCCTCTTCTCGGTCCACAGCTCCCTGCAGGTACCTCGGCTCCCCACGCCACCGTCTCGCTGTCACTCGCATCTCCAGAACTTGCCCTGTGGCTTTCTCCACCATGGGGGTCTGGGGGAGAGGGAAGGATGAACGAGGGGTATTTTGATTTTTAATAGGCTCAAGCTTTACTTATTGATTTTCTTTCTCCTGCCTAACACCCCACCACTCCCCTGGCAGAATGGAACTGGGTGCACCCAGCAGTAAATTTGAAAAGCAGCCAAACAGGGCGTATGGATAGGAAGGCCCCCTCTCTCCACCCCACGGGCCCACAGCCCCCATGCCCAGCATGGCTACTTGTTTCTTCAGTACCCCTCCTTCCAGATCTCCTTGAGACTGGGGCTGAGGGGGTCCCCACTTATTAACAGGTTACAACATTCATTGTTACTAACTCTTTAAACTGAAACAGAGTAGAGAATGTCAGAGCCTGTGCAGGAGGCAGGGGGTGAATATTAGATGAAAAGTTTTGTTTCAGTTTGTGTGGATGCTTGGCAAACACTTAGAAATTGGTAGCTGTTTGTTTTGTTTTGTTTTAAGATCTTATTTATTTATTTGAGAGAAGGAGACGGAGATAGGGGGAGAGAACAGGAGTGGGGAGGAGAGGGAGAAGCAGGCTCTCTGCTGAGCAGGGAACCCGATGTGGGACTCGATCCCAGGACCCTGGGATCATGACCTGAGCCGAGACAGATGCTTAACCGACTTAGCCACCCAGGCGCCCCAAAATTGGTAGCTCTGATGCAAACTTTTTTTCAGAAATGTGTAGATAAGCTATTCATTGGCTTTGATTTTCTTTTTTTTTTTTTTTAAAGATTTTTTTATTTATTTATCTGAGAGAGAGAATGAGAGACAGAGAGCATGAGAGGGAGGAGGGTCAGAGGGAGAAGCAGACTCCCTGCCAAGCAGGGAGCCTGATGCGGGACTCGATCCCGGGACTCCAAGATCATGACCTGAGCCAAAGGCAGTTGCTTAACCAACTGAGCCACCCAGGCGCCCCGGCTTTGATTTTCTAATTAACACTTTATCGTGGAGACTGTTTTCTGTTGATCCATTTAGAGCTGCCTCGTCATTTTTAATAACTCTCATGGTAACACTATAAACAGGAAGACTATGACACCTGATATTTGTTGAGTCCTTAGAGTGTGCCAGGCACTGTTTTAAGTGACTCACACGGATTCACTCAGTTGGTCTTTGCAATGATACTACCAACTAGGTTCTTGCGTCCATTTTATAGGTAAAGAACAGAGGCAGAGAGGTGAAGGTATTTAAATAGCTAGAATGCAGCGGGGCTGGATTTGAACTAGGCACTGGTTTCAGTACTCTAACCACTCCAGGCTCCTGGTGGGGTGCGGGGGGCGGGGCACAGGAGTCTCTACCAGGCACTGACCCAGCCCTCCCTCTGCCGATGGGGATTCAAGGCTTTTGTAGTTTAAGCAATGCTGTTATGAACACCTGCGTGTGCATATGTCCTTTTTTGTATACCCAATAATAATATTAGTTAATATTAATTATTATTAATGTATTGTCCGATGTCATTATATACCATGTATATTACTATAATATGTACTATATATTATTTATTAATTAATGTTAGTCAATTTTTTTTTTTAAAGATTTTATTTATTTGACAGAGAGACACAGCGAGAGAGGGAACACAAGCAGAGGGAGTGGGAGAGGAGAAGCAGGCTTCCCGCTGAGCAGGGAGCCCAATGTGGGGCTCGATCCCAGGACCCTGGGATCATGACCTGAGCCGAAGGCAGACGCTTAAGGACTGAGCCACCCAGGTGCCCCTTAATGTTAGTCAATATTAATAACGATCATGATTTTGGAGAGCTTAAGGTAGGCCAGGGTCTGCTCTAAGCTGTTTTATCTTTTTTTTTTTTAAGATTTTATTTATTTTTATTTGAGAGAGAGAGAATGAGAGAGAGGGAGTACATGAGAGGGGGGAGGGTCAGAGGGAGAAGCAGACTCCCTGCCGAGCAGGGAGCCCGATGCGGGACTCGATCCCGGGACTCCAGGATCATGACCTGAGCCGAAGGCAGTCGCTTAACCGACTGAGCCACCCAGGCGCCCCATTATCTTTTTTTTTTTTAAGGTTTTATTTATTTATTTGTCAGAGAGAGTAGAGAGCAAGCACAAGCAGGGGGAGCGGCAGGCAGAGGGAGAAGCAGGCTGAAGTAGGCTCCCTGCTGAGCACGGAGCCCGATGCGGGACTCAATCCCAGGACCCCGGGATCATGACCTGAGCCACCCAGGCATCCCCCATTTTATCATTTTGAAGCATGGAGTTGCTATTATTTGGACGTGAGAAGCAGCCATATGTTGGCTCTGTGACGTGGTTCAACCTCATATCTGTATCATGAAATCTATCTATAAAGTGAAAATATTCCATTCTTTGCTCAGAGGAGCCCCCCCAAAGTAGATCCCATTGTTGTGTGGGTAAAGGGTTTGCAGACTTCCCGTCTGGGAAATTCACTTTCCAGCTGGTTGCCCTGGCAGCCTGATAAAGGGGAAGGGTCAGCCGCGTTGCCAGGCAACATGACTTATGGTAAATATGACCCTTAGAAGTAAATTGTCGACCTATAAATACTTGCCGGGAAGCCACATCCATTCCTATGGAGTTGTTACCTGACTTATTGGCTCCCGCGGACCCTGTGCCTATGGCCAGGGATCCCGTACCCACCTGGCACCTGGGTGCCACCTGGGGGGCCGATCCGGACACTCTCCTGGGTGCTTTGCACCAGGCCACTCACTTAATCTTTGCATCAGCCACGCAGGGTGGCGGGACTAGTCACTCCCGAGTCACAGCCTCAGGAAGTGGCAGAGCTAGGTCTGGGCCAAGTCTGCCTGTTTTCCACGACCAGTGCCTTCCAGGAGGCCAGGGGGTCGCAGGAATCCTTCAGAGTCCGGGTGGGCAGTGCCGCTGGCCCCAGCTTGGAGGGCACAGGAAGAACGCAGGGGGGATTTATTTACTCGGCCAGGTAAACAAACACAAGGGGATGCAGAGTGTGTGAATTAACAAATGACTCCTTGCTCCTTCTCTCTCTCTTTCTCTCTCTCCCTCTCTCTCTCCCTCCCTCCAAGTCCTGTTAAGGCTCAAACTCCACCCCTTCTTTCCAGGATCAGGTGTTGCCCGAGAGCGTATGGACCCTGCTTGGGTTCAAATACCTGTTCTGCTGCTTCCTAGCTGGCTGAACTGAGATGCGTCTCTTTGCCTCAGTTTACTTAGCTGCCAAATGGGAGTAATAACAGCGCCCACTGGTTGATGGCTACGGTGCTTAGCATGGTGCCTGGCACATAGGTGTTTAGTGAATGTTCTGCCCTTACTGTGGTTATCATTACAATTATTAGGGTTATTACAATTATTAGCGCCCTTCTGCTACCCACTTCCACCCTCGTCTCTGATTTTGTGACCCTAGACCAGCCTCTTTCCTGAATGTCTCCATTTTACTTTTTGTCTCCCAACAGTCTCTTCCCCACACAACAGCCAGAGTGATCTCAACACCCCCTACTTCAATCCTCCCCCACCTAATGCTGTCAGTGGTCCCCCGAGCCTCCTCACCTCAGCGAGCAGGTCCCTGCATGATCAGGCCCCTGTCCATCTCTCACCACTGTCCCCCACATACGCTCTGCTTTAGCTGCAGGAGCCCTGACCTGCCAACATTCCCTTTTTGCTCCTGCCTCAGGGCCTTTGCATTTGCTGATCCTTCTACCTGGAACACTGTTACCCTCAATCTTCCCTGACCCACTCTCATTCTTTGGGCCTTAGGGTCAGTGTCCAGAAGGCTGCCCCCAGTCTTCCAGTCGGAAGCTGATCCTCTCTTAGGACACCTGATTCTCTTTGCTCACAGCTGTTTCTGATGATATAGTTATTTGTACGATGGCTTATTCAGTTCATACAACATGAGCGCCATGCGGACGTTTCCTCTCCCAGGCATCTCAAGCTAGGACATGCTGGGGATAGCGGCTGAAGCAAGGAAAGAGTGAAGAGGCCCAGGGGCTCGGGACTCCGTGTCCTCCCTGCGGAGGGGAGTGAAACTTTCCCGACTCCCCGGGCTTCTAGAAGCTTCGGTGGCCCTACAGGGTGCCAGGTATGCCGGGAGGCATGGCATGAGCACTTGACAAGTCCTGGCTGTTACTATTTTGTCCAACTTTTTTTTTTTTTTATTAAAGATAACACGCATATAGAAAGTCACGCGGAACACACACCCAGCTTAATTATTACGTGGGAACATTCTGGAGCTGCCAACTATGTCAGGAGGCAGGACTGGCAGCCACTCTGGAAACACACCACATGCCCCTGAATGATGACCCCACCCGCCTCCCGGGGAGGACCACTGGCCTGACGTTCCTAGCAATCTCCTCCTTACGTTTCTTTAAAGTTCAATCAATTCAGTGTCTGTCCCTAAACACGAGTTTACTCTTTTTTTTTTTTTTTTTTTGGCGGCTGTATATTTTAAGTCTTTATAGACTTCCCCTCTGTTTTCTTTTTTTGTCCCCCTTGCAACTTACTTGGTGAAGAAACCAGATGGCTGTCCTGTAGAGTTTCCCAGGCAGGGTTTGCTGATTGTGTTGTGGGGGTCATTGTCACCTCTCTGCCTCTTCGTATTTCCCGGGAAGTCAGCTGCAGGGGCCCCAGCAGAGGCAGGGTCAGCATTTTGCAAACCTCGCTGGGGGCGGTGTGCCTGTTTCTCTTTCTCTGGCATGGGTGCCTTCATCTGTTGGTCTAGGAGAGGTCTCCAGCGGTAAAATTCCAATCTGTTATTCCTCCTCGGGGCGCCTGGGTGGCTCAGTGGGTTAAGCGTCTGCCTTTGGCTCAGGTCTTGATCCCGGGGTCCTGGGATGGAGCCCTCCATCGGGCTCCCTGCTCAGCGGGAGGCCTGCTTCTCCCTCTGCCCCTCTACCTCTCTATCCCGCTCGTGCTCTCTCTCTCTCTCAAATAAATAAATAAAATTTGTTTTCCTCCTCATCTATTCATCGAAATACTCCCATAGAGAGAGACTTGCCTTCCTGGGTAACCAGGGGTATGGTTTTTATACAAAATGCAGGACACATACTTGCTGGTTTCACTTTATTCACCTGTCTTCAAAATAAAAGAGTTGCTTCGGTTGCAAGGTAACCAATTCTATTTTTCCTTTACTGTTATCAACTCATGGATTAAATTTATTTGATGAGTTGTGATCTATAGCAGTGAGTATCCTTATTGGTGCTCAAATTATGCAAGGTATTATTTTTATTATTTATTCTTTTTTTTTTTTTTTTTTAAGTAATCTCTACACCCAACATAGGACTCGAACTCAACCCCAAGATCAAGAGTCGCACACTCTTCCCACTGAGCCGGTCACACGCCCCATTTCTATTCTTCATTGTCCATGCAGAGTTTTTTTTTTTTTTTTTCTTTTTAAAAGTCAGTCTTATTTCTTTCTTTATTACTCTCAAGAGTATTATTATAAATTATAAATTACTCTCAAATTTTCATCTTTTGGTAACTTTTTATTTTAAAATAATGTAAGACTTACAGAAAAATTGCAGAAATAGTAGAAAGAATACCTGTATATGTGGCTTTCAGATTCTGTAATTAACATTTTACCACACTGGACATTTGCTTTATTACTCTCTCTATACATAAACACACACACACACATGCACACACAGACATTTTATTATTCTCTCAAAGCGTGATTTCCCCTTACCCCTAAATACTTCTACATTTATTACCCAAGGTCAAGGCCACTCTCTTACATAACCACACTGCAGTAATCAAATTCAGGAAACTAACGTTGAGATAATATTATTGAAAGAACCAGATACTCATATTTTGTCAGCTGTTCCCCTATTGTTTTTTCTAGCAAAAACAAACCAAAACAAAGCCCCTGTTTTTTTTCTGGCCCAGGAGCGAGGGATACATTTGGTTGTCAGGTTTATTTTTTTAAAAAGCCAACATTCCCCTCATTCAAAGTTGGAGGGTATGGCAGGATATTCAGAGAGATGACGCTTCCCTCATTGTCTCCATCCATTGCGTTCACCTTCTGGGGGCAGCCCCGGGTTACCAGTTTCTCGAGTCTTCCTGGAGGTATTCAGTGCTTATACAGTCTGTCATGAATATACTTTTGTCATCTTTTTATGCAGAGCTAGTATATTCTTCATGCTGCTGTGCACTTGATTTTATCTTGGAGATTATTATCTGTCTGGATAGAGAGAGCATCCTCCTCTTATACGCTGGAGAGCTTTCTGGGGTGTGGATGATGGCTGGTTTATATACTCCGCCTCCTTCTGATGGACACTTAGGTCGTTCCCTGGCCTTTACAGGGCATCACCTCAAACTCAAGTAATTTTGTACATGAATAAGTGTCGTCCATAGGATATAGTCCTAGAAGTGGAGTTGGGGCTCAAACGTTTAGGCATTTGCCGTTTTAAAAATACAGAAAGCCAAAGTGGCCTCTAGGAATGTTGTTCCAGTAGAAACCTCCCCCTCCCCCAGCATTGTGGGGAGAGCCAACGTGATAGGCTTTTTTTTTTTTTTTTTTTACAGTTTTATCGAGATATAATTGACCTACGCTACAATTCACCCATTTGAAGTGTACAATTCAGTGGGTTTTCATATATTCACAGAGTGGTGCAGTGTCCCCACACTCCATTTTAGAGCATATTCATCACTCCCAGAAGAAACCCTGCATCCTCCAGCTGTCCCCCCTCAACCCCCCTCCTCCCCCCGAGCCCTGGCAACCACTCATCTCCTTCCTGTCTCTGGAGCTGCCCATTCTGCACATTGCCCTGTGCGGGCCTGTGTGCCTAGCTGCTTTCGCCCAGCATCATGTTTACAGTAGCTTTCTGATCTGAGCCAAGGAACCACTGGTTTTCCTTGGCAGCCCTCCGACTGGCAGTCGAGATTGAGCCCCTTCTCCCATATGCATGGGCCTTGTGTGTTTTCAGGGCTCCATCGGCCTCCAGAGGACTGGAAGCCTGCCCCGGAAGAGGGGAGAGAGAGCGAGCCAGAGGGGATCCCCCCGACCTCTGTCCCTCCACTACACTGGTGAGGGTCCCTCCCAATCCCGTGGACCTCCTCCCCCACCACTGCCCTTCCTGCAGCAGGGATGGAGGAATCCGGGTGCCTGTGAGTAGTGGCGGAGGGGCTTGGACAAGGGAGAATCCTGGCCCCCTAGCCCCAGCCCTTCTTCCCCAGGACCCCTCGAGTCCTCGGCCCTCCCACCAGCATCAGGAGACTCTGGAAGACACCCGCTCTATCAGCTGCTGAACGGTGGCCCTGGGAATAGGTGAGACGTCAGGGAGGGAGAAGGTGGGGACGTGGGAAGAGGCTGGGCCACTGTAACCCGCCCAGGTCTCTGTTCCCTCCTCCCAGCTGTGGGGCCCTCCATCCAGACATCGCCCGCATGGAGCGGCTCCTGCAGCAGGCTGTGGCAGAGAGGGAGCGACTGATCAAGGCCAGGGTGAGACCCCAGGCCCTCCTCCTTACGGTCAGGAGCCCCTACTCCAGCCCCCTCTTCCTTCAGACCCAGGAGTCCAGGCCCCCAGCCCCCTCCTCCCTCAGACCCAGGAACCCACTACGTTTTTCCCTTCTCCCCACTTCTTATTGCATAGCATCCTCATTGACTCCTTCATCCTCACCCCACAGGAAGGGATGAGAAGAAGCAAAGAAGGTTCCTCGGGCCTTGCTGTACCTGCCATCATGGTCAGTCCACCTCTGCCCTCAGCCCCACCTCCCTGTTCTGTTTCTGCCCCGGCCTCTGCTCTTTCTTCTCTCAGCCTCTCCTCTCCTCCAAAAGAAAAGTGTCTGGGGCTTGGCCAGGGGTGGGGGGGGGGGGGTGACTAAAAAGGCCTGGTTTCTGTTCCCATTATGGTTATCTATATCCATGGCATGTCCTCGGGTAATATGCTCTACTTCTCTGTGCCTCAGTTTCCTCTTCTATAAATGGGTGATAAAGTCAGCAGTTACTGTAAAATGAGGGCAACGATATGCTGGTTTCAATTCAAATTTGATTCAAAATCACTTAAAACATTTAAAAATTTGTTTGATTCTTTTAAAAATCTTTATTATACAAATATTCAAGCATATGCAGAGGTAGAATAGATTGGTAAGCCCTGTGTACCCACCATGCAGCTTCAATGATTACCATTCTTTTTTAAGATTTTTATTTATTTTTAGTAATCTCTACACCCACCGTGGGGCTCAAACTCACGATCCCAAGAACAAGAGTCGCAGAGACGCACACTCCACCAACTGAGCCAGCTGGGCTCCCCAGTGATTATCAGTCTCGAATCTTGTCTCAGTTGCCAACTTTGTTGTACTGATCCCTCACCTACTTCCCACCGTGCACTGGAATATTTTAAAGCAGATTCCACATATTGTATCATTTCCTCCATACCTCACCTGTGTATCTCCGATAGAGAAGTTTTCTGTTTAACGTAACAAAAGTGCCATTGCCATACTTTAGGAGATGATTAATAATTCTGTTACATCCTAATATGTGATCCACATTCACATCTCCCTAATTATCTCTGAAATGTCTTTTTATGGTTGGTTATTTGAATCTGGATCCAAGAAAGTCCACATAATGCATTTAAAATGTCTTCTAAATCTCTGAGATGAAGAGTCCTCCCTCCCTACTTTAAAAAAAAAAAAATGCCATTTATTTGTGGGGGAAAAAAATTGAGTCATTTATCCTGCAGAGTTTTGCACATTCTGGATTTAGCTGACTGCTCCTTATTAAAATTTTATTTTTACCCCTGCTAATAGCATGAATACATTTTTTTTTTAAAGATTTTATTTATTCATTCATGAGAGACAGAGAGAGAGGCAGAGGCAGAGGGAGAAGCAGGGTCCCCGCGGAGCAGGGAGCCCAATGTGGGACTCGATCCCAGGACGCCGAGATCATGACCTGAGCCGAAGGCAGACGCCCAACCGACTGAGCCACCCAGGCATCCCGCATGAATACATTTTTGTTATAACAAATGCTACTGAATTTGGGGAAGCAAGGGTCTCCCCATTGTACTTCAGGAGGCACAAGTGTTTCCTCTTGTTGAAAAGGCTTCAAATCTTTTTTTTTTTGTAAATATTTTATTTATTTTATTAGAGAGAGAGAGAGCACGAAAGGGGGAGGAGCAGAGGCAGAGGGAGAAGCAGACTCCCCACTGAGCAGGGAGCCCAACGCAGGGACCCCAACGCAGGGACTCGATCCCAGGACCTTGAGATCATGACCTGAGGCGAAGGCAGACGCTTAACGACTGAGCCCCCCAGGCGCCCCCTTCGAATCTTTTTGAATACTTTTCCACATACACTGATCAAACCCTTTTTTGTGAATTTATTTTTCCCGTAAGCCAGCACATTGTTCTCAATCTGCTTTTTGTTTTCTCAACCATCTGTCCTTTTCTTCTTCTTCTTCTTCTTCTTCTTCTTCTTCTTCTTATTTTAATGTTTCCTTTATTGAGTGCCTACTGTGTGGCAGGCCTAGGGTCACAACAGTGACCCGAATAGCAATCCCTGCCCTGGGGGAAGCTGGCATTTAGAGGCAGATGGACAGAAAAAGCAGCTTCAGTAAGTGAAATTTTAAGTAGCCTGTCAGGTGCTGATAAGCAGCAGGGAGTAAAATAAAGCAGGCAGGGCAGTGGAGCCTTCCGGGCTGCCAGGCATAAGCTCTACCTCATTAAAAATGAAGCACTCCTGCTCTGGAGCATCATCACTTATTAAACAGCCCCCTGCTCTGTCCGCCCCCGCCCCCGCCCCCACCCCCATTTCACCCCAAGCTGTTTTCTTCTGCGCACGCGCAAGTGTTTCTCTGGGATTCGCACCTAGAAGCGCCGTCCCGGGATTGGAGAGCCTGACCTCGAGCTCGTCCTTGAAAACAGTCTTGTGAGGAGGGTACTGTGATAGCCCCCGAATTTCAGCGACGGGGAAACTGAGGCTCCGAGAGGGGCAGGGGTTCCGTGGGGGTGACATGGTGGGCGACGGTGGAGTCGAGAGTCCCGAGCCCACCGGCTCTCCTGGATTGAAGCCCCCGTCCTGCCACGTCCTACCTGGGTGACCTTGGTGAGCCACTGCCTCTCTAGAAGCCTCAGTTGCCTCACCTGGCAAATGGGGACAAGAGATAGGGGTTTTTTTGTTTGTTTTTGTTTTGGGAGAGGAAAGGAGGTGATCACTGTGATCACTTGGCACAGTGCCCAACAGGGAGTGGGACCTTTCATACACATTGGTGATCCTTAGTGTAACTTTTTAATTTGGCCACAGGACCCACAGACGATTCCAGGCCCCAGTGGGTGCCCTTTTAACTGCTAACTGCTCCTTCCCCTCCTACGCATCTCCCCTCTGCCTAGCTCTTCCCATCTCCATCCAGTGAGTCTCCTCTCTGTTTCTCATCCCTCCTTACCCTGCCCTCGCCTCTGTTTTCTCAACTCATTTTCTCAGCCCTTGATACCCGAGGTGTGGTCCGTGGACCAGCAGCATTGGTGGCCTGGGAGCTTGTTGGACCTGCACAACCTCCCCCCAACCCCTGGCTGAACCCGAGGCTGCATTTTAACAAAATCCCTTGTGGGTCTGCCTGTTCGCTCAAGTCTGAGGCACACTGCTCTGAGCCTCAGTGTGACCATGGGGATCATTACCGTTCTTTGCAGGGATCAGAACAGGTACAATCAGGCTGGGCCTCGTACACACTAGACACTTTCATTGCCTTGGTTCTCCCCTTTCTGGCCTGAGATGACACTCTGCTGGCGAGTCCTGGCTTGGTCAGCTCTCGCTATGTGACTTGGGCCTAGTGACTTAACCTCTCTGAGTCTTGCTTTCCACATCTGTAAAATGGGGGTAATGATGTACTTACCTCCCCCCTCCACTTTTTTTTTTTTAACTTACCTCCCAAGAGAGTTTGAGAGGGCAGAGGGATTATACCTATAAAGTGCTTAGCACAGGAAATAATCGCTGATTTCATCACAACAAGAATAACAACAACAGTAATGGAAACCACTCTCATGTAGGGATCACTTACTTGGTCCCTGTTTCACAGTATATGAGGGTCCCACTGGGCTCCCTCACTTCTCTGCCATACCTCTTGTGCTTCAGGGTGAGCTCTGGGGGCAGGAAGACCTGGGTTTGGGTTTCAGCTCTACCCCGTAGAAGCTCTAGGTGACCTCGGGTGGATCATTTTACCTTTTTTTTTTTTTTTAAACGATTTTATTTATTTATTTAATTGACAGAGAGAGAGAGACAGCGTGAGAGGGAACACAAGCAGGGGGAGTGGGAGACGGAGAAGCAGGCTTCCAGCTGAACAGGGAGCCCGATGCGGGGTTCGATCCCAGAACTCTGGGATCATGACCTGAGCCGAAAGCAGTAGCTTAACCAACTGAGCCACCCAGGCGCCCCTCATTTTACCTTCTTGTACCTCAGTTTGTTCATCTGTAAAATGGGGCTCCAGTAGCCCTGTCCCAGGGGCAATCATGGGGAGTCAAGTTGTTGCTGCTAGTAAGACGGGGGCAGGGTGTCCTAGTCACTGAATGGAGCTGCCAGAATCATTCTCATGATTGGCATTGTTGATATGGCTGGTTAAAGGCTGTGGCCGGCCTTACAGGGGAACAGGGGAGCAGGACCCCCCACCCCGGCTGCTGGACCACCCCCTCCGTGACCCTTTGATGTCAGCTGCCCCCTTCTCTTCCCTCCCCAGGCCCCGCCCACGCCCCCACCCCGCCCCCCAGGCCCTCGGGTCTTGGATCTCCGGCAGCACCTGGAACGCTGGGGCCACCATCCCGAAAGCTGCCCGCACCTAAGGGTGTCGGGAGGCTGCTGCCGCGGATCCTTGGTGAAGATGGGTGGCCGCATAAAGACCTGGAAGAAGCGGTGGTTCTGCTTCGACCGCCAGGCCCGCCGTCTGGCCTACTACGCCGGTAAGCCCGGCCTGGCCACCTGGGTCCTTGGGCCCCTAGGACTCTGGAAGTGGTGCCTCCGGAGGCCTTCCCCACCAGACACCTAAGAGACCCCGCCCCCTGCCCCCTTCTCGCTCAGGCCCACGAGTCTGGATCCCCAGCCCTGTTAGCGACCCAGAATCCAAATCCCCAGCCCTCCTTGGTGACATGGGTAACACTTTCGTACAATTCTGGCTCCCCAAACCCCATTTTTTCCTAAGATACCTGGAAGGAATATGAACTGGCATTGTCCTCGCCCTCCCTGCACCCTCAACACCCAGGAGTCCAGGCCCCTCACCCTTCTTCTCCCAGGCAGTCAGTGATTCAGAACCTCTCCTGAGTCTCTTTTCTTCTCCAGGACCAAGGCAGTCAGGGACCTAGGATTCCAGCTCCCCAGACCCCATTCCCCAGTCTTGTCCAGTCTCCCTTCCAACCTCAACATTCACTCACCTCCCAACCAGGGTATCTTAGGGAACTCCAGACTCTGCCACCATTCCCTTACCCCAACACCAGTCTCAGGACTTGGGTCTAGCGACCCCTGCCCGGATGTACAGACGCACACCTCTCACTAGCTGTCTTCCTCCCTCACCTCCCTCCGTTAGACAAGGAAGAGACCAAGCTCAAAGGCGTCATCTACTTCCAGGCCATCGAGGAAGTCTATTACGACCACTTACGCTGTGCCTTCAAGGTGAAGCCCCCGCTTGGTGCCCCCCCCGCCTTCCTGGTCAGAGCCCCTGCAGTCAGACCCTAGCTTGCCCCTGGGTAGACCGCACCATCAGGGTCCTCCATCCAGCCCAGAAGGAGCCCACCGGGTCATTTCACTGCAGCGACCACAAATTAAGAGCTCAGTCCCTGGCTCTCATCAGCCACTGTTAACTTTTCTTGGAGCAAAAGATCGAGAGCAAAAATTTTGGCAAGCTCTGATGCCAAGCTGGGAATAAATGGATGAAGACGTCATCCTGGGATGCCTGGGAGCATCTAGAGGAGGCGATCGTTTCTCAGCCTCTGCCCATGGTTGCCAAATGGGAATGGGCCACACGGTGTTACTTCATATTCTTTTGCCCTAAGGAACTCAGGAATTTGAAATTTGTACAAGGGCAGTGCCAGAAATCTAAATGTTGGCAACTGGTACGGTATTTAGAAAGCTCTGGGGAGCAACCAACTATGGCCTTCTAGAGCTTAGGTTGGAATCCCAGCTGTGGGACATCAGTAAAGTGACTTCCTTTAGCCAGCCTTCATTTTCTCACCTGCAGAATGGGCACAGTATAACCCATTTTCTCAGACTTGAGAAGGTTAACAGAAAGTAATGAATGGGTCTAAGGGATATACTCAATTCAGGGTTGGCAAGTAGCTACTTAATAAATGGAGTGTAAATACTCGCTTTCTCCAGTTACAAACCAGGGGGACCTAGATTTGGGGGGATGTGAATGCTTGTATTTCTAATATAGAAGATAGGCTAGAAAGGGGACATGGGTCTTCCTTCTAGATTCCTCCTGCTCCCCAAATCGTAAGCCCCCAAATGTTAATTCACTCAATCTTCATAACCCAAGGAGGTAGGTAGCATTATTTAGGAAGGCAGATGGGGAAACTGATTCAGACAGTCTAAGTAATTTGTCCAATGCCATACCGCACGTAAGTAGCAAGGCTGGGATTCGAACCCATATGTTCTCTTAACCACCTTCACTCTGCTGCTTAACCCAGAGCCCCAACCCTCGCCTGACGTTCTGCGTGAAAACCTACGAACGCCTATTCTACATGGTGGCGCCCAGCCCCGAGGCCATGCGTATTTGGATGGACGTCATTGTGACAGCTGCTGATGAGAATCACGCCCCCTGAGGGGCCAGCCCTCTTGGGGGACGTCCCGGCGAGGCCCCGCCCCCATAGCGTCACACCTCCCCCCGAGGCCCCGCCCACTGTGGGAAGGCCTGGGTCCGCCCCTTTGGAACTTCCGGGAATCCTGCAGGTGCCGCGGCTCGGCGGGCCTGAGCCGTGGTGTTTTGGGCTGCGGGTGCCTTCCCGCGACGGGAAGCCAGCCCTTGGGGCCCTGCCCCGGTTAGGAGGAAGATTGCAGGGGCGGGAGGGAACTATTTATTGGTGCTCCCGCAATACCGAATTAAACACGGAGGAAGACAGTTGCTGCTGTGTATTTCTGGCGCAGGCGTCCCGGGGCCCCTTAGCCCCGGCAGGACATCCGAGTTACAGGTATCTCTGAGAGTCAAGCGTCCCACAGCCCGCTCTCCTCGCTTTAGGAATGGAGGCTTCAACATTAAGGTCAAGGCTCAGAGAGGGAGGTGGGGAGGCATGCGTCCTTAATCTTTGGCAATTTTGTTTTTTTAGTTTGTGGGCCCCCCCCCCCCCCGCCCCGCTTCCACCCTTTTTGACTTGACTGGGCAGTTGGCAATTTTGAAGAACTTCTAGGCTCCTGCCCTCCGGGCCTTGGCACATAATTATTCCCTCTGCCCTGTCCTTAAGCAGCTAGCTCCTCGTTCCTCAGCTCTTGGGGTGTCTCCTCCTCCAGGAAGCCCTTCCTGCTCCCCTGGATCAGGCACCCCACTTTGAGCTCCCTGTCCCATCCCTGAACACCCTAGGTCATCACTGGTAATGGATCTGTGTCCCATATGGACTGGGAGTCCCATGAGGTCAGAGCCAGTGGTGTCCTGGTTACTACCACATCCTCAGCACCACAGGGCACATTCATTCCATGAAAGTGGAAAAAATGCTTCCCTTTCACCTCCTGGTCTTTGTACATACTGTTCCTTTTGCTTAGGTACCTTTCCTCACTCCACCCTACTACTCATGTTGGTCATAGCTCAGATGTTTCCTTCATCAGGAAGCCTTCCCTTATTCTCCTGGCTGAGCAAGGTGCTTCTTCTGGACTTCCTGTGCCAGCCAGCCCTGATCCAGCCTGTGCCTCCCCCATCACAGCCTTGACGACTCTGGATCATCACTGTCGATGAGTGTGTCTTCTGTGCTGGATGGGAGCCCCAGGAGGTTGTTCGAGTTACTCTTCTGTCCTTGGCACACAGCGAAAGGCCTAAGTGCAAATTAGGTGCTGAAGGAACGTTTGCTGGCTGAATAAACTGATGAGAAAGAGCTGCTAAGGATCGAGGACAGCAGAGAATAAAGCAGACAAAGAAAGGGCTCTTAATTCTTTCAGTCTTACTCAAGGTGTCCCCTCCTTTAGGAAGCTCTCCTTGATCCCTAGGCTGGATCAGGTGCCTATTCTGGGCTTCCACAGTCCCCTGGGATTGCTCACTACAGCCCTAACCACTCTAGGCCCTCACTGTGTAGAGACAGGTCTTCGCCCACTGAATGAGGCACTCAGTCTCTCTAGTTCCCATTTGCTCAGGGCCTGGGGGTCCTGTTTCAGGATTTCTTAGGGCTCCAGATGCGGTGCTCCTAAGTCTTGGGAATACAAACACCTCAACCCCCCGGCCCTCGGGGGACCGCTGTGTCCCTTGGCCTCCACCCCCGGGTGCCAGACATCTGGATTCTTGGATCAATTCATCCCCCAGCCCCTCTGCAAACTGAGTGCTCACGGAGGCCAGCCTCTCAGACATGTGATCAGTGTAGTTGACAGGTCCCTGTGCCGAGAGCCCTTTCAGGTGTGATGCTCTGTGGTTGCCATCTGGAAATTCTTAATTTTCTTTTTGAATTTGGATTTTGTAAGTGCGGTCTGAAGGGATGTCAAGCATGCGCTAGAGGGGACTGGAGCCTTGGCTCACACACGGCTCCACCTCCTGCCACCTCCCGCGTCCCTGGGACAGGCTCTGTCTGCCTTTATCTCCCTGCCCCTGCCCCGTGACCACTGTCACCTCAAACTTCAGCAGGGCCTGGGTGCAGCCGGGAAGAGCAGGGTCATGCACTCATGCCTCAAGGCATCTCGGGTGGGGCATGGCAGTGGGTAGCTGCTGACCGGAAGGGGAGCCCAGCCACCCAGTTGCTCTGGCTGTGGGACAAGGTCTGCAGACAAGGTCTGTGAGGGTCTGTGCTCTCAAGCGTCCAAGGTGTTTGCCTTTGGGAATATGACATTAAACACCAGGAGGAGTGGAGAAAGACGGCAGAAGAAAGGAAAAATGCATTTCTATTTTAATACCTTTAATGGCACTCTTCCCTGCCTTTTGAACCGGGTCCCCAATATTTACATTTTGCACCGAGCCCCACAAATTATGTAGCCGGCCCTGCCCCTAACCCCACCCCTTCCCTGACACATCCCAGATTGTATGTCCCAGAGGGAGTGGGTCTGAAGATAGGCTGGGAATGTCACCGGGCTCTGGACCTGCCTTGGCCCAGGGGACAGGAAACCATAGTGGATATGGCCCCAAGGTTGTCTGAGGCCCTGGCCTGACCTCCAGAGCTGGGGACTGCCTCCACACTGACCTCTCTGTTCGCATATCTGGGGAACCAGCTTCTAGAATCACTTTGCAGTGACCTCTGGGAACAGGAGCAGTGAAGAATCACAGAGCAGGTGTAAGGAGAGGCCCCACATTCAACCTTCCCTCTGCTCACTGGGCCTGGGCCAGGTTGGGGTCAGCACCCAGGATCCAGGCAGGCCTGAGCAAGAGGAGACTCCCCACCCTGGGTACCACTCCCTCCCAAGATGCTAGTTCTTCTGGTCTGGCTAGTTGGGGTTCCTCCCTGAAACTCTCCCACGCAGCTGGGGCCTGCAGGGCCTCTGGTCCCAAACACACAATAGTTACAGTATTATTACCCTGCCTCGCTCCATCCCTCAGGAGATAGGTGTTTTCAGGTCCTTTTGGCAAAAGAGGCAGCTGAAGTTCAGAGAGGGAGTCCCAGTTGCTTGCAGTCACACAGCAAGAGGATGGCACAGGCAGGATTAAAATTTCAGTCTTGTCCAATTTCAGAATTGATACTTTGATGCTCCTTCCTTTATTATAAAACAGATCTCTCAGAGGCTCAGAGAGGTGAAGACACTTCCTTGGGGTCACACAGCAAACCCTAAGCAGGGCTGGGATTTCAAGGCTGGAAGGCTGGAAGGCAAGGAGGCAGGGGCCCAGTGCTGGATGACTTCACAAGTAGTCATTCGCTTTCTCTCTGTGAGCCTCAGCATGATGCCAAGTGACGTCACCTATATGACTGAGGTGCTAGTCATTATTGGGAATAGGGGTGCCCAATGGGGTCTGGGGGAATAGATAATATCTTTATGGACACAGCCGCTATTTTTCCCTGGCACAGAAACATCTTATCTATGAGCCGGGAAAAACAAAGGAAGGTTAGAGATGTAGCTTATATAATGATATAATATAGCATAATAATATAAATGTTATTATATAATAAACATAACCTATATAAATACTATAATATAACACAGCATAACGTAACATAGGCAGTCAGTTATATGAGCCTGGATATGGAGGTGCTTAGTCATTTTGCGGTTCGCAGGATGTTCTTGTTGTTTCAGAATTCAGACGCGGTCATGCAGTGGTTCTGAGTGTGTCCCCCTCCAGCACGTCACAGTGTGGCCCTGGCTGGGGTTGGTGTTCAGTGTTGGTGTGTAATAGAACCCCACGGCCTCACTGTGGGTGCCTGGCCAACTCCCTGATGTCAGGGGCTGCTTTTCTTCTTTACCTGGAAGACTGCCCAGCTCCCTCACTGGTCTCCTGGCCTTCTCTCTCCTTCCAGAATCCTTTCCTTTTTTACACAGAGGCCACGGTGACAGTCTTTCTTTTTTTTCTCTCTCTTTTCTTTTTTTAAGTATAATTTACATTTAGCGAAGTATATAAGTATACAGCTGTGTAATTTTTTTTTTTAAAGATTTTATTTATTTATTTATTTGTCAGAGAGAGAGAGAGCACAAGCAGGGGGAGCAGCAGGCAGAAGGAGAAGCAGACTCCCCGCTGAGCAAGGAGCCTAATGTGGGACTCAATTCCAGGCCCCGGGAGGTCATGACCTGAGCCGAAGGCAGATGCTTAACCCACTGAGCCACCCAGGCGTCCCCAGCTGGGTAATTCTTTACAAATTTGTACACACATATAACTACTGCCTGGAGGAAGATAGTGGGGGCTCATCACCATCGCTCCTTTGGGACAATGGAATCCCTGTTCTGTTCTAGAACTTCATGTAAATGGAGTTACATGGTATGGTTTATTTGCATAAGGCTTCTGAGCTCTACATAAATTTCGAGATTCATCCATGGGGCTGTAGACACCAGTAGTTGGCTTGTTTTCACTGCTGAGTGATATTTCCCATGGGGTGAATGACCCACTCATTCTTTTCCATTCCCTTCTTGATGGATATTTGCATTCGTTCCCAGATTTTGATCCTATTAAAAAGCAAGTCTGATTGTATCCTCTTCCCCCACCTCTGGCTGATTTAGACCCTCTTAACATTTATCCACCTTTCTCAGAATTCACTGAAATCTCTTCACGGGGCCTGTAATGTCCTGACCGGTCTAGCCCCTGCCTGGCTCTTGGGCGTCAGGGTCCACCTTCCTCCTCTTTGTCCTCTGAGCTCCCTCTGCTTTGTAATCGGCTCTGCCCCCTGTCTTTGAACCACAGCTCGAAGGACACCTTCCGGCAAGCTTCACTGACCAGCCAGCCTCCACCCCTAGACTCCATACCTCCTTGGAGCTCCCTACACTTCTCCCTTCATTGTTCCTTGTATATAACAGTTTGTGTGATCACTTAATATCTGTCTCCCCCATCAGACAGTAAGCTCCATGAGGACAGGCATTGGTTCTGTCTTGCCCTCCAACAGTCGCCCAAACCAAAGCTTGCCCCCCGTTAAGTACTCATGAAATATTTCCGGAGTGCTGAGTGTCGAGTAGACCCATTCTGAACCTCAGTACTTTCCCCTCTACCCCCCCCCCAAACCCACAGACTTTCTCCTGGAGACTGTCAGGGAAACTTGCCTCCTGCCCTTTCCCTCCTCAGCAGCTGTGGGTGACACACCCAGGGGTGGGTGCCCCGCCCCACGGCGGACGCTGATTTGGCCTGGTTGGGCAAGGCCAGGGTTGCCTGGGGGGAGGTTACTCATCCTGGGCTCAGGTAAGAGGGCCCAGGTTGGGAGGCGGCACACTCAGGGGGGACGCCGAGGGAGCAGGACGGAGCCATGGACCCTGCCAGGAAAGTAGGCGCCCAGGCAGTGATCCGGGCGACAGGGCAGCTGTTGCTTCTGCTTCTTCTTGGAGGAGGTGGGTCTGTGGCCAGAAGGGGATGGAGGGGGTACAGTAGGGGCTCTAGAAAGGAGCTGTCTCCTACAGGGGGAGCTGTGGGGAGGATCTCCCATCCTGAGCAGAGGGGGCTGTGGGAAAGATCATCTGCTCTGGTCGAGGGGGCTGTGGGAGAGATCCCCCACTTTGGGCAGAGGGGGCTGTGGGGGATGAGTCCTGCCCTGGGGGACCGTGGGACAAGTTCTTCCATCCTGAGTAGATGGGGGCTGTGGGAAGGATCCCCTGCCCTGGTCAAAAGGGGCAGTGGGAAGGGATTCCTCACTGAGCTGCCTGGACTGTGGGAAGAGTTCTGCCATCATGAATGGAGGACTGTGAAAAGGTGTCCCTCCCATCCAGAGCCGGGATCCCCCATCTTGAGCGTAAGGGACTGTGGGAAGGATGCTCCCACTGCAGACATAGGGGGCTTGAAGAAGAGGGGCACCAGCTTTGTGGGGAGGTTTTCCTTACTCCTGTCCTGGAAAACAGTGGGCAACAGCATTGTCCCGTCCCGGGGACAGAGGGCATGGGAAGGACCATTTCTCCTTTCCGGGAGGAGGCTTCAGTAGGGATCCCTTAGTTCTACTCAGCCCTGCATCCCCAGGAGCGCAGGCCCTGGAGTGCTACAGCTGCGTGCAGAAAGCGGATGACGGATGCTCTCCGCAGAAGACCAAGACGGTGAAGTGCGCGCCGGGCGTGGACGTCTGCACAGAGGCCGTGGGGGCGGTGGAGACCAGTGAGTGGGGCCCTCTGGTCCATTCCTACCCCTACACGCTCCCCCAGCCAGGCCCTGCCTCCTTTTGTCCGCCCCTTCTGAATGGGCCCACATCCATTCCGCGCCCTCCAAGCGTCCCTTTCAGCCTGGCTGGAAGCCCTTCAACACAACCACGCCGTTAGGGCGCGGGACTGAGGGGTGAGTGGGTGAACTGGGAGAGCCCGGATTTGGGACCCGGTCCCCTTCGAGGGCACACCCTATCCATTTCCGCCCCGCTCCTGAGACCTCCCTACTCACCCTGTCCCTGCCAGAATCCTCTATCCAGGTAGGCCCGTGATCATGCAGACCCCTCTCGAGGTCTCCTGCTAGGTTCCCTAGACTGAGGCTCCGCCCCGCTGGCTCACCCCCGGGGGGAATGCCGCCCCTATCTAAGGCTACAGCTCCTGGGAGTCCCCACCTGTCTCTGCTCCTGTGCCCTTTCTGTCAGTCTCCCAGTTCCTTCTTAGGATGCTTTCTGCGGTTCCGTCCCTCTGTCGCCCGGCCCCGTCCTACTCCACTCTTGGCCCTCCCCCCTCGGTTGTGTCCAGAGTCTGTCAGCCTGTCTGTTCCCTCGGACTCAGCTCTTTGAGGTTCTGCCCCTCCGCCTGTCGTTCGATCGGCTTTCTGAGGCCCCTGCCCTTCGACCCTGGCCCGGCTGTCTTCTGGGGGGGAAAGGGGGTCCACTAGAGGCCCTGCCCCGAGGCCCCGCCCCTGACTCCGCCCCCTCCCCTCTCCGCAGTCCACGGGCAGTTCTCGGTGGCAGTGCGGGGCTGCGGTTCGGGACTCCCGGGCAAGAATGACCGCGGCCTGGACCTTCACGGGCTTCTGGCCTTCATTCAGCTGCAGCAGTGCTCCCAGGACCGCTGCAACACCAAACTCAACCTCACGTCGCGAGCGCTCAACCCCTCAGGTCGGTGGGGGCGGGGCCCTAGGCTCGGGGGCGGAGCCACACCGCCGCTGAGCCACTAAGGTGATCCCAACCCGGAGGCGGGAGAACGCGGCACGGGCTGGGGGCGGGGCCACGCGGCGGCAGGCGGGGCTTCATCGCGGGAGGCCCCGTGGGGTGGGGCGCTGGGGGCGGGGCAATGGGGAGGGAGGGAGGCCACTGGGTGGGGGCGGGCCACACCCTGGGCGGGGCTAGGGGGACTGAGCCCGGCGTCCGTCGGGGGGCGGAGACGTGCTTCCGGAACCTTCTGGACCCCTTCCCTCCAACCCGCTGCCCTCGCAGGCAACGAGAGTGCGTACCCGCCCAACGGTGCCGAGTGCTACAGCTGCGTGGGGCTGGGCCGCAAGGCGTGCCAGGGCACGGCGCCGCCCGTCGTGAGCTGCTACAACGCCAGCGACCGCGTCTACAAGGGCTGCTTCGACGGTAACGTCACCCTGACGGCAGGTGAGCGAGTCGGGAGCTCGGGGTCCACGGGAGTTGTGGTGGCCTCTCTGAGGCCTCATGGGCGGTGGGTAGCCCTTTACCCGAAGAGTTCCCCCACCTCCAACACGTTCTGGAAACTGTAGGCCTAAGTTCTTGTCTGATGCTAGAGCGTCGGGAGAGATGCAGCTCTATCCCCGACGTAGCACGGGGCTGCGGATGCTTTTGCCCTAGAGGGTTTTTGGGGGAAATACATTTCCGTAGAGGCGTGCCAGGTGCAGAATGGCACGATGTGTTATGGGAAATGGAAGCCTCCAAGCTTCTAGATTGCAGGGACTCTAGTTCCGACTCCTTAAAACTCAAGGGGTTCGCCCCCGCCCCAACCACTTAGGAGAGAGGTAGTTCATCCTGCTGGCCTCTCTCTGCCTCGGGGAGCCCTGGGGGATGTTTCTCAGACGCCTCTTCTGCCTGGGAGATGTAGTTCTGAACTCTTAAGACAAAATTTTGGCAGGGGTGGGGGTGGAGAGAGATGGGGAAAAAAATGAGGAGAGGGCTGTAGGGAAAGTTTGTTGGGCTCTTTGGTCTTGTGAGAGGTGTATCCCTGTCCAAACCTCCCCAACTTTTCTCCCAAGGCATTGTGGGACTTGTAGTTCATCCTGCACACTTTTCCTCTCAAAAGTGGGAAATGTGGTTCATCATGTGCCAGAGACAGTGGGACAGAGTTTCTCAAAGTGGGGCCTGAGTGGAGACTTTGGATTAATGGATGCCGAGCCCTTCTGCCCCCGTTTTGGGCGTTCTTGCCCTTGTCTTGCCCTTGTCTTGCCCTTGTCTTGCCCCTATCTGCAACCCTCCCCCACCGACCTACCTGTGTCTCCCTCCTGCAGCGAATGTGACTGTATCCTTGCCTGTTCGGGGCTGTGTCCAGGACGAGTTCTGCACCCGGGATGCGGTGACAGGCCCAGGGTTCACACTCAGTGGCTCCTGCTGCCAGGGGTCCCGCTGTAACTCGGACCTCCACAACAAGACCTTTTTCTCCCCTCGAATCCCACCCCTTGTCCTGTTGCCCGCTCATAAGCCCACCACTCTGGCCCCAACCACCTCTGTCACTACTTCCACCCCAGCCCCAACCACTCCTGTCTCTACCACCAAACCCGCCTCAGCGCCAACCAGCCAGACTTCTGCACAGGAAGTACATCCGGAGACCTCGTGGAAAGAGGAATCTAGCTTGGCCGCAGGTGCTGCTGGCCACCAGGACCGTAGTAATATGGAGCAGTACTCTACAAAAGACGTGGCCTATGGTAAAGGCTCTGCAACTTTCTCCATTGGGTTGGCGTCACTTCTGTTGGCTGTGACTGCTGGCAACTTACTATGAGTTTTCCCATCTAGAAACCTCCATCTTGCCCTATTCCCTGGCCCTGGGCACCCTCTCTTGCCGTTACTTCCCTTTCCCTGACTGGACTGGGCTGGCCCAGCGTCTGTTCTTCCAATCTCCCCCACTCTCCCCAGCTTCTGCTGCACTGGTTTGCGGCCTTGGGAAATAAAGTTACCATTGTATATATCCTGCCAGGGTGTTGCAGCTTTTCGAAGGCAGCAAATGCATCTCCCTCACCTTTGTCTCTCCCTCCTCTCCTCTTGGTGCCTGGGACCGAGAAAAGTCAGGGCTGTCACAGGGAAAATGGGAGAAACAATGATAAGCTTCCTGTTCGCCTTCTTATAGCCAATCTGGAATATGGGGGGTGGAGCGGGCTAATCATGCCCTCCTCTGCTGGCTGCTGCCCCTGCCCCCCATCTCTGTGGCAGTTTTTTTGGCATCCAACTTCCTTACTAGACTGTGAGCTCCTCAAGGGCAGGGACCGGGCCTTATGCCCCTGTGTGGTCAGCTTCTGGCACAGAAAGGTCTCAATAAAAGTTTAATTCCTTTGTATAGTGTTTTGAAGGATTCATTTCTTACGCTGACTTCTTAGTGTAACCTCTTAGCTGAGCTAGGGCAGGAATGCCAAGACCTTTAACAGAGAAGCTGAGATCTAGAACCATAGCCCTGGGGGAAGTTGGGGTTTGAACTCCTTTCATCTCCTGGCGTTTAGCCAGCTTGTGGGGCAGTCCCACTGACGAGGGGGATGCCCCGTGAAACCATTAAGCGGTGACGAGGGTGAATGGGGCTTTTAGCAACGTTTGGGAGCAGAGGGGAGCTTTGTTTAATGGGTCGTACACCCTCCCCAGGCCCCGCCCACCTTGTCTTCTGTTTGGCTTCTTAAGAATCGTTCTGTGGGCTTAGCCACTGCGTCCCACTTGTCCAGAGGTCTCAAGGGTGCTGCTGTCAATCTCTGCTTCATGTTGGGGACTTGGGGTCTGAGCTCCACCTCCAACTCCTCCAATCAGATGAAGGCGTAGAGGCCCCTGGGAGGGAACGCCTGGTTTGGGACTGAGGCCCTGGCTGGCTTTGGGACTGCTTGGTGGAAGGGCGACCAGGTGTGGGCAAGAGCAAGATAATAATAGTAATATTTCCAGTATCATTATTAATGAGAAAGAGTATGACAACACAATAGTAAATGATGATTATAGGAACAAAATAGGAAATTAATAAGAGCATGAACAACAGTAATAGTAACTATAGTTAAGGAATGTTAATCACTTTTAAAAGTCTTACCACACAGCCAGGCCTGTACTAAGGGTGTTTGCACCTGGAGTCTCATTTAATTTTCCATATACATTCTCAGATGGGATGATTGGGGAAACTGAGGCTCCGAATGGTAAAGTAATTTACCTACAGCAAGTAATCCGTGTATCAGGTACTGTTTTGTGTGCTGTACTTGGATAAACATACTTAACTTATACAACCATCCTATGAGATAAGTATTAATCATCTGCATTTTACAAGATGAAGAAACCAGACCCAGAGAGGTTGAGAAACTTGCTCCAGGTCACCCAGCTAATAAGCCCTGGAACCCAGATTTGAACCCAAGCAGATCAGCTTTACAGAGCGTGCCCAAGATGGCTGTAACTTTTCCTTCAGCTTGACTAAACTTGAGATAGGCTTCTCTCTGCTTTTATTTTATTTATTTATTTTTTTTAGATTTTTTTTTTTTTAATTCGACAAAGACACAGCGAGAGAGGGAACACAAGCAGGGGGAGGGGGAGAGGGAGAAGCAGGCTTCCCTCAGAGCAGGGAGCCCGATGTGGGGCTCGATCCCAGGACCCTGGGATCATGACCTGAGCCGAAGGGCAGGAATGCCAAGACCTTTAACTTTATCTATCTATCTGTCTATCTATCTATCTATTTCTCACATATATTAAAAATATGGGGGGGTGCCTGGGTGGCTCAGTCGTTAAGCATCTGCCTTCGGCTCAGGTCATGATCCCAGGGTCCTGGGATTGAGCCCCGCATCGGGCTCCTGCTCAGCGGGAAGCCTGCTTCTCCCTCTCTCACTCCCCCTGCTTGTGTTCCCTCTCTAGCTGTCTCTCTCTCTCTGTGTCAGATAAATAAATAAAATCTTAAAAAAAAAAAAATATGGAACGCTTCATGAATTTGCATGTGATCCTTGTGAAGGAGGGGCCATGCTAATCTTTTCTGTATGATTCCAATTTAAGTATATGTGCTGCCGAAGTGAGCACTTACCTATAAATTTTAGATCAGCATTGCCCAACAGAAATATATTGCAAGACATATTTAAATTACATATGTAATTTGAAATTTTCTAGTATCCACATTAAAAAAATAAAAAAAGGTGTGGTTAATTTTAATAGTATATTTTAACCTCATATATACAAACATCACTTAAATAAGTTATCCATATAAAACCATTATTGATGAGATATCTTATGGGGATTTTGTACCCAGTCTCTGGGATCCCTTGTGTATTTATGCTTACATCACATTTCAACTCGCGCAAGCTATGTGTCAAGTACTCAACATCTAAAGCTCTAGAACTTTGCATAAATAGAAATATACGGCATATCCTCGTTTGTGTAAGGCTTCTTTCATTCCACAGAATGTGGAAATCGTGGTTTGTTTTTTTCATTCTTTTATTGATGGATACCTGTGCTGTTTCCAGTTTGAGGCTATTATGGATAAAGCCCGCTATGAATATTCTTGTACACTTACTTTTATGGACGTAAGCTTTCGTTGCTCATGTGTAAATTCTCCGCAGCCAAATTGCTGTGTCAGAGGATTGGCATGTGTTCAGCTTAGGAAGAAACTACCAGACCCTCTTCAAAACCGGTTGGACTGTTAAAAACAGTCCTGCTAATGAATACGAGTTCCTGTAACTCCACATTCTCATCAACGTACGGTGTCGTTCAGAGTTCTTCTAAAAGTTATCCCATCTGTAGATGTGATGTAGTATCTCATGGTGGTTTTCGGGTGCATCTCCCTGAAGACTAATCATGTTGAGTCGTTCCTCACTTGTTTGATGTCCGAGGGGGTAACAGGAGTCACTTTGTGGGGAGCTGAGAAGGTATGACATCAGAGCGCAGGCAAGGGAATGGACTTGACTGTGTAGGCTGACTTCTAGAATTAAGGGCCCACTGGAGGTTATGAGTCATGAATTTAAAGTAAGACTTTCCAGCAGGGTTGTGTGATTTTTCTCCAGCTTTGGTCACTTACATGGGTACAAGCATTGAGCAGGTGGAAAGGGGGACATTGCCAGATTGCCTTGTCAATAGAACAAAGCTGGGGGCTCGAGCGTGCATGCAAAAGAGAGACTATCGTGATTCAGAATGGATTTAAGGTCGGAAAGGAGGGAAGGTGGGACCTTAGGGATATGACAGAGGGGTCATTCATTCATTTATTCATTTCATACATTTTTTAAAATTAAGTAGGCTCTACGCCCAACTTGGGGCTCGAACTCATGACCTTGAGATCAAGAGTCTCACATTCCTCCAGCTGAGCCAGCCAGGCACTCCAGATTTCGTACATTTTTTAAAAAAGATTTATTTATCTGAGAGAGAGAGAGAGAGAATTCATGCACGCAGGCGGGGGAGGGGCAGAGGGAAGCAAGCAGACTCGCCCCTTCATACATTTTTATTTAACATGTACCATGGGTCAAGCATCTTGCTGAGTGGTGGGGATACAGCTGTGAACATGAAATCATGGTTTGGGCCCCGGTAAAGACGCACCCTGGCTGAGTTGCTAAGAGCTTAGATCTGGATCCACAATGTTAGCCTTCAAATCTTGATCCCGTGGCTACCATCAGTATAAAGTGGGCAAGTTATTCAAGTCCCTGTGCCTCAGTTTCTTCATCTTTAAAACAGGTGACCCACAAAGTAAGAAAATAGTCAAAGAATGATGGGAGTGTGTCAAAAGGACACATCTGAAAGGGGCTGTCTATGACCAAATCTGGGGCAAGTTGAGCACCAAATTAAATGATAGTAAAGGATTATAACCCATTGAATAATTAAGGGTGTGAGTAAGTCAGGGCGCCTGGGTGGTTCTGTTGGTTAAGCGTCGGACTCTTGATTTCGGCTCAAGTCATGATCTCAGGGTCGTGAGATTGAGCCCCATGTCAGGATCCATGCTCAGCGCAGAGTCTGCTTGTCCCTTTTCCTCTGCTATCCACCCCCTGCCCCTGCTCTCTCTTTCTCTCAAAATAAATAAATAAAATCTTTTTTTAAAAGGGTGTAAGTCAATAAATAAATAAGTGAAAGCTCTTTCTTATAGTCACAAGTCAACAAGTGAATGTAGAGGGAGTGATGGAATCAGAACATCACCATTTAGGAACCTTCATAAGAATAACTGATTCAGGCAGGAGCCAGTAATAGATGCTATATTTTGATTTAAAATAAGAAATACATATTTGGTCTTTGGCCTGGTTTCTGGCACAGAGTTCCTAACACCTATGGAATTTTCTGAATGATAAGAACAATAAAAGTGTCTTCATATTCATAACAAACCCCTTTCCGTCACACCTGAGTTTATGTTAATGAGGCAACTTTTGGAAAGCACCGAAGCGTGGGGGCTGGTTGCCTGGGGAACCAGTCAGGTGATTAGATTCATTCCCACCCCGTCTGAGCTCCTGGGAGGGGAGAGGGGCTGGGGATGGAATAATCAGTCCCCAGTAGCCGATGACTTAATCAGTATGTACTGCATAAAAACCCCAAAGGATGGGGTTTGGAAAGCTTCTGAGTCGGTGATCTCCTGGAGATGTGGGGGGAGTGGTGCGCTCAGAGAGCATGGAGGCTCCCCCATACCTCGCCCTATGTGTCTTTTCCATCTGGCTGTTCTGAGTTATATCTTTTTATAATAAACCGGTGATGTAGTAAGTAAAATGTTTCTCTGAGTCCTGTGAGCTTCTCCCCATGAGATAATTTCATAGGAAGGAATATTGACATAAAAAGACATCCGCCCCCACACACCGCCCGGGGAGGCGCCTGGCTAGCTCAGTCCAAGGAGCTATGACTCTTGATTCAGGGTCGTGAGTTCAAGCCCCACGTGGGACATAGAGATTACTTAAAAATAAAATCCTTAAAAAAGAAAGGAAGGAAGGAAGGAAAGAAAAGAAAGAAAGACCCTGGAAGCACCACTTTAACCGGGTGATCAAAGTTAACATCACTCGTAACGGACAGACACACATCTTGGGCCTCCTGATACGACGTCCCAAGAAACGACACAGCATCGCTTTCCATGGTACTGGGCAAAACATCCTGAACCTAACCGTGTGGGGACATCAGACGCACCCAAACTGAGGGACCTTCTACTAAGCAAATCACCTCTGCCCCTCAGAAATATCCATGTCATGAAACAAAGGATGACAGAGACCGTGTTCCAGATGAAAGGGGAATAAGGAGCCCTGACCACAGACTGCAGTGCATGAGCCAGAATTTTCTTTTGCTACAAGAGACATGATTTAAGTAACTGGGGAAAAAAAAATCTCAAGAAAGCCCACAAATTAGATAATTGAAGTCCAATGTTAATTGCCTGATTTAGATAAAAATATCTGCTTATAGAAGAGAAAGTCAATGTCAAACATTTAAAAAATAAAAAAATTAAGAGGCAACAATATTACTGTCCTAAAGTAAATAATAATAAGCATCTGCCTCAGAGGGTTGTGGAGATTAAAATGAGTTAATACATGGAATGGTTAGGATGGTACCGGGCATCTAGAAGGTGCTCACTTCGTGTTACTGTTTCTTCTGTCTTTATGTCTGTGGCACGTGACAGAGAAGAGATGTTTGCCAGGTAAATGCTTGCTCAGCTTCTTAAGGCCTCCATTGTTTCTAGGTGCCAGGCACTGAGGTAAGCACGTGTTTACAGGCACCCCGGAATGCCCAGAGCAGTCTCGTAGAATAGAACGAGCATTTACTTTTCCAACTTTTATTATTAAAAAAAAAAAAAAATCTCATGCAGACGCGTTGGAAAGATCACGCAATGCACATTCATTTGATCTGCCCTTTGATTCAATAGCTTGCAATGCTTTTTCAGGCCCACTTCACAACGCTCCATTTTACAGCTGCAAACACTGAGGTACAAACAAGATTACGTCACTTCCTCAAGGTTTCCCAGAGCTGGGGTTTGGACCCAGGGAGTCTGACCCCAGAGGGTGCCCCCAAAACACCTAGTTCCCCTATTGGACAGTGGGGGCCGCACCTGGGGAGGCCCTGCCCTCACCTTCTGCAGCTCACTGTGTAGTCTGGTACTGTTCAATATGGTAGCCACTAGCCACGGGTAGTGTATACGTTTGAGTCCAAGTTCATTAACATGAAATAACATTTAAAATTCAGTTCCTCAGTCCCCTTTCAAGCACTCAAATAGCCACACGGGGCCGCTTGGTGGACGGTGCGGATATCAGAATTTCTCTTATCACCGCACTGGACCCCAGGGGGTGAGAGAAAAGACCTACGATTTCAATCCACGTGGCGGCCACGAAAGCAGCGAGCACTGGGGCCCGGCTAGAGAACACAGTGACAGACTGGGGAGAAGTTTAGCCAGCCGGACATTTCCTCCCCTCCCTCTGTAATCTTTTTTTTTTTTTTTTTTTTTTAAGATTTTATTTATTTGACAGAGAGAGACACAGCAAGAGAGGGAACACAAGCAGGGGGAGTGGGAGAGGGAGAAGCAGGCTTCCCGTGGAGCTGGGAGCCCGATGCGGGGCTCGATCCCAGGACCCTGGGATCATGACCTGAGCCGAAGGCAGGCGCCCAACGACTGAGCCACCCAGGCGCCCCCCTCTGTAATCTTTTTAAACTTCTCCTCTGTTCCTCCTCTTTAAGCCTGTTCCTTATCTTCATCTCCACCCTGCCTCTGATCTGTCATTACCATGGATTTAGTCCTGAGTGTCCTGTAATCCTATTTCCTTCCACAGTTGTCCGACGAGCTTTGCAGTGGGGCTGAGCCAGAATTGCTTGGAGGCTGGAATCGGTGTCTCTCCTGGGCTTGCTTTAGATTAAATAAATCCATTCCCGGGAAGTGGCTGGATGAGGAGCTCGAGGTGGGACAGACCCCTGTTCGTGCTCCTATGTTTATGACCTGTGTGGATCTGGGCAGTGACTTCGCTTCTGTGAGCCGCCATGGCTAATTTGTAAAAATGGGTGTAATCCCGTGTGCTTCCCCGGGGGAGCGTGAGAATGATGAAGATGAGGTCTGTAAACAGCCCTCGCTGGGAAGAGTGTTTAGTTATTGGTAACTGCTGTTATTGGCAGACGTTTTGTTTGCTTTCTGTTTTCTCCCACTTGTCTGTCTCCGAGGCAATACGTACCTTGCTGGATGCAGAATGCCAAGTACCAAAGCAAGATCTGGGGTTTCGACCCAGTGGATTAGAGATCTACAAGGTGAGGGGCGCCTGGGTGGCTCAGTCGGTTAAGTGTCTGCCTTCGGCTCAGGTCATGATCCCGGGGTCCTGGGATCGAGCCTCGCGTCGGGCTCCTTGCTCAGTGGAGAGCCTGCTTCTCTCTTTCCCTCTGTTGCTCCCCCTGCTTGTGTGCTTGCTCTCTCTCTGCCAAATAAATAAAAAATCTTAAAAAAAAAAAGATATCTACAAGGTGAGAGTGTACAGGTCCATCAGGTGTCATGACCATGGACTGAAACCCAGCTGGGGTTTGTGGGCCAACGGGCTTTTTTTCCTGACTTACTGGTTCATGTGAAAAATCTGGCTGTGCCACTTCAGTGAAAACACAATGAAATGTGGTTGTTAACCAACAGCCTGATAGGAGGTGCTCATGCATTTGTCGTTCAGTTAAAGACTATCTGGAATATTCCAATCCCCGCTTTAGAAAGAATAATCGGTTGGGGCGTCTGGGTGGCTCAGTTGGTTAAGCGACTGCCTTCGGCTCAGGTCATGATCCTGGAGTCCCTGGATCGAGTCCCGCATCGGGCTCCCTGCTCGGCAGGGAGTCTGCTTCTCCCTCTGACCCTCCCCCCTCTCATGTGTTCTCTCTCATTCTCTCTCTCTCTCTCAAATAAATAAATAAATAAATCTAAAAAAAAAAAAAAAAGAAAGAAAGAATAATCGGGGCACCTGGGTGGCTCAGTTGGTGGGGCATCTGCCTTAGGCTCAGGTCATGCTCCCAGGGTCCTGGGATCAGGCCCCACGTAGGGTTCCCTGCTCAGCAGGGAGCCTGCTTCTCCCTCTCTCTCTGTCTGCCGCTCCCCCTGCTTGTGCTCTCTCTCAAATAAATAGAAGAAAGAAAGAAGAAACTAAGAAAGAGAAAGAAAAAGAAAAAGGAAGAAAGAATAATCGTTGAGCCCTTGCAAAGCAATCTCTGTAGGACTCTTCCGATGATGATGATGGAGATGTCCTGTAGTCTGTGATGTGCAGTGTGGTAGCTAGGAGCACACGCTGAAAAGTGGTGAGAGGCACCCGGCTGGCTCGGTAGCGTAGAGCGTGTGACTCTTGATCTCGGGGTTGTGCGTTTGAGCCGCACGTTGAAGGTAGAGACTACTTAAAAAAATAATAATCAGATCTTTTTTAAAAAATATTTTATTTATTTATTTGACAGAGAGAGAAAGATAGTGAGAGCAGGAACCCAAGCAGGGGGAGTGGGAGAGGGAGAAGCAGGCTTCCCGCAGAGCAGGGAGCTGATGCAGGGCTCAATCCCAGGACCCTGGGATCATGACCTGAGCCGAAGACAGACGCTTAACAACTGAGCCACCCAGGCGCCCCATAATAATCAAATCTTAGAAGAAATAAAAGTGGTGTGAGACACCAAAGTTTTAATTTTAATTAATTTGAATTAAACAGCTACATATGGGTAGTGGCTACCATACTGGATAGCAAAGCTCTCGATGGACAGCCCAAGGTTCCTAATTCAGGATTCAGCATTGACATGAAGTCTCCCTGACTGTGCCGGACTGTTCTTGGGGACTAGTCTGGGCTTTTCAAAATCAGCATGGCCGTGGGCTGGCCCTTTAGTTTCTCTGAAACTCGGTTACCCAGTCTGTCAAGTGGGGGATAATGATGTCCCTTCTGCAGGATGTTGTGAAGTCAGACTAAAATTCTGTGCCAGCCCCACCTTTTCCTGGGTAAGTTACTTCACCTTTCTCCAGCCTCCGATGCATCAACTTTAAATTGGGAATTAAGATTACCTTCCTCCTAAGACTGTTGCAAGGATTAAGCAGTATCTGCAGAGTCTTTAGAACAGCACCCAGGGCGTGCTACGATCTCAGTATGTGTTTGTCCTTATTATAACGTACTTGCAAAAAGACTGGATAAAAATTGTAGGTCATGGAGTCAATTTAGTCTCCAGCAGTGTTTCTTCTGGGGTTTGTTGCTCTTGGAAGTTATTTTCCTGTGTTATATTAACAATTTATAAAACCATATTTGCTCTTCTCTTTTGAAGCAAAGTTATGTTTCGTTCGGTGACATTTTCAGATTCGGGGCACTTGGGAGGCTCAGTCGGTTAAGCATCTGCCTTCAGCTCAGGCCATGATCCCAGGGTCCTGGGATCGAGCCCCACGTGGGGCTCCCTGGTCAGTGGGGAGCTTGCTTCTGCCTCCACCCCTTCCCCCTGCTCATTCTCTCTCTTTTTCTTCGCTCTCTCTCTTGAAAAAATAAGTAAAATCTTTTTTTAAAAAAAGAAAAGAAAAATGCCAGATTCTGCAGAACTTAAGTGTTCCTTCGTTGAACTGGACATTAACTTAGAGATGTTTTCAGCACAGTGCTCACCAAAACAGAGGTTTGAGAGAGAAGAAGAGGGAGGAGAAGGAAGAAGAACGCGAAGAGCAGAAGAATCTAGTTCTGATGAAAAGCAACAGAGGCAAAATGACATCCTCTCATCCCTGCCTTTTCCCCCAAGGTCTTTGAGGCCTGTGTTTGTGCTTGAGAGATGGATTTCACCATCAGGCAGGGCTCACTGGGGACCCGGCCGGTGTGACAGGGGACACCATCATGCAGGGCCTGAACTGGCCCTGCTGGTTTCTCTCCTCCCCAGGTTTGTTTTCAACGAAGGGCTTATTTAATTTTAATTACATAAGTACTATGTGAAGACCTTTCTCACTGCGAAATTTTAAACAGCACAGAGAGAGCCAAGAGCCCTTTTGAGGGATGGGCAGTCAACCAGGGGTGGAGGTAGGAATTTGGAGGGCAGTGTGGAAATGTTTTTCAGTATGACAAATGCACATCACTTTGACTTGGCCATTTTCCTCCAGGGAATTTATACCACAGGCCTGGCCTCCTGTGGCTGGCAGGAGGTCTGCCCAAGAGATACCAATTCCAGTCGTGTTTATAATGGCAGAAAATGAGGAATAACCCAGACGTTCCTTAAGACGAGACTGGTTAAGCTCATCATGCTACATTCAGAGAGTTTGAGGTCTCTGGGCATTTAAAAAAAACAAACAAACAAAACGAGGCGGGTCCATATGTATTTTCTGGAGAGATCGCAAAGATAATATTATTAAGGAAAAAATAAAAATAAGATGCAGAACACTGTGCCACTTCTGTGTAAAAAAAAAAAAAAAGTGATCCAGGGGGCTTCTGGGCAGTGGAGCATCTCACTCTTGGTTTCGGCTTCAGATTGTCTCTCTCTCTCAAATACATAAAAAAAATCTTAAAAAAAAAATGATCCAGGTGTGAATGCTTGTATGGCCTAAAATATTTCAAAATACTGCAAGGCAGTCGGTACCCTTGCCTCTGGAAGGAGAATTGGGTGGCCATGGGATGGGGGTGAGGGGAGACTTTTTTATCTTTCCTGATGCATCCATTCTGTTCTTCCCGTGTGATCTTGGACAAGTCACAGGACTTCTCTGAGCCTCGATTTCCCCATTTGGAAAGGGAGGGTCATTACATGAGACACTGGGGTTCTCACTGTGGAGCTGGACACCAGATGGGCCATTGAAGAGAGGCCTTGCCACCCCAACCCTCCTGGGTCTGGGCCTTTCCCAGGGACTCACCCCCAACTTCCTGCTCCATCCCACCAGAGTCAGGAGCATCGCAGCCCACGGCCTGTGGCCAGATGCGCAGGGGATTTTCCTAAGGCCTTGGCAGTCTGTGGCAAGTGAAAGGCAATGATCCAATCCTTTCCCATACCTTTTCATGCCCACCCACACCCTCATGCCTGGAACCAGTGCGGGTTTCTTCGGGATTCTCCAGAATCATCCTCATCCTCTGCGGAGACCTCCAGTGAGTGTGGGAGGGGCCTCCACACGCGCTTGCTCACCCAGCCTCATATGGGGCCTGTGTAGGAGCCCATCTCGGCTCTGTGTGCAAGGAGCTCCATTGGCTGGGTCCACAGCCCAGCTTCTCCCCCAGTTTGTGACTTGGAGCAAGTCCCTTCATTTTCCCGTGCCTCAGTTTCTTCATCTATAAAACAGAAGCAGTACCTGCTTTATAGGGCTCTTGTGAAGACATAGTAATTAGCTAGTTTGTCTAGATCTGCACTCTGTAATACTGTAGCCACATGGGGCTGCTGAGCCCTTGAAATGTGGCTGGTCCGAATGGAGACGCGCTGGGTTTGGAGACTTAGCAGGAAAAATAAAAGAACGTAAAATACTTCGTTAGTAATGTCCATGCAGATCCCATTCTACAATGATAATATTTTGGAGATGTTGGGTTAATGTGATTAATCTCACCTGTTTGCTTTTTCTAATGTGGTTACTAGAAAATTTAGAAGGACACACGTGGCTTGCATTCTGTTTTTCTCGGATGGTGCTGGTGTAGACGTGCTGGGTGCACGAATTTTCGCTCCTATTACAAGCTGCACTAAAGAGCCCATTTTTTTTTTTTTTTAATTTATTTGACAGAGACACAGCGAGAGAGAGAGGGAACACAAGCAGGGGGAGTGGGAGAGGGAGAAGCAGGCTTCCTGCTGAGCAGGGAGCCCGACGCGGGGCTCGATCCTAGAACCCTGGGATCACGACCCGAGCTGAAGGCAGACGCCTAACGACTGAGCCACCCAGGAGCCCCCTAAAGAGCCCATTTTTGTTCCAATGGCTACCTGGTTGTTTTCCCAGATTTATTTAGGTATAATTGATGACCAAAACTTATATATATTTAAGCTGCATGAAATGATGATTTGAGACACATGTACGTTGTGCAATATACCACATTCCAGCTAATTAACACATCTGTCACCTCACCTAGTTAACCATTTTTTGTATGTGTGGTGAGAACACTTAAGATTTACTCTCCAGGGAGCCTGGGTGGCTCAGTTGGTTAAGCATCTGACTCTCAATTTCAGCTCAGGTCATGATCTCAGGGTCCTGGAATCAGCTCAGACTCAGCTTGGAGTCTGTCCCTCTCCCTCTGCTCCCCCCCGTCCCCCAACACTCATGCTCTCTCTCAAATAAATAAAATCTTTAAAAAAAATTTACTCTCTTTGTGGGGTGCCTGGGTGGCTCAGTTGGTTATGCATCTGAGTTTTGATTTCAGCTCAGGTCATGATCTCAGGGTCATAGGATTGAGCCCCCTGTGGGGCTCTGCACTCAGTTGCGAGTCTGCTTCTCTCCCTCTCCCTCTGCCCCTTCCCTTGAGTTTGTGCATTCTCTCTCTCTTTCTCTCTGTAAAATAAATAAATCTTAAAAAAAAAAAAAAAGATGTAGTCTCTTTGACAAACAAAAATTCTTAAATACAGAGAACAAACTGGTGGTTTCCAGAGGGGAGGTGGGTTGGGGATGGGTGAAATAGGAGATGGGGATGAAGGAGCGCACTTTTGGCCATGAGCACCAAGTGTGTATAGAAGTGTTGAATCACTGTATTGTACACCTGAAACTCATATAACACTCTATGTTAATTATACTTCAATTAAAAATAGAAAAAAGGGGCACCTGGCTCGCTTAGTCAGAAGAGCGTGTGATTTTTGATGTCAGGGTTGTGAATTTGAGCCCCACGTTGGGTGCAGAGATTAATTAAATAACTAAAACTTTAAAAAAAGGAAAGAAAAAAGGGATTTGCTCTCCTAGCAACTTTCAAGTATACAATACGTTTTTCACCATAGTCACCGTAATGCACATTATATCCCAGAACTTACTCATCTTATAACTGGAAGTTTGTACCGTTGGACCAACATCTCCCCATTTCACCTGATTGTTAGTCCGATTGTTTTTGTGTGTCAGCTGGTTTATAGAATAAGAAATTGGGACAGATTGCCAGCAGATACAGAATTCTATGTGATTCCTGAATGTCCCTCAGATCTTCACGTCTTCCATTTCTGCCCCACCCAAGTCCGACCTTCTTCATTTCTTGCCTGCTCCTTGTTGTTCTTGCTGCTTCCACGCTCATGTCCTGTGGTGGCCATTGCTCCTGGTCATCAGTGGTCAGTCTTCCTCTATTTCTGGGCCTGTGGGAGGATCACGCTTTCCCATGCCTTAAGAAATGCATGGCCATCTGACTTGCGGTGGCCAGAGAAGCGGTGAGAGGTGCTCCCAGGTGGAAGCATCTGAGCAGATGTGTGTGATTCTCCGTGTTCTCTGCTCTTGCCGACGTGCCCACCAACTTTTCCAGTGCTGGAGCTTTGGTCAGCCAGGGCCGTAGAATGAAGGTGATGTGGAACAGGGTCCTTACAGATCCATGACGCGTGTCGCATGAGCAAGGAATCAACCTTGTCTGTTTTGAGCTGCTGAATTCTGGGGGCTGTTTGTTACTGCAGCATAACTTAGCCAGTCCTGACTGACGTTCCCTTCCTGCTTCACCTGTTTGCACATCTGCTCACATCCTCCCACTGTTTGTAACCCTTTCATGACTCCCCAGTGCTGTCAGGATAAGGTCCACGTGCTTTGTGGCATGGGAGGCCATACCCACCCTTTCGCATCATGCTGATGGCTCCATGCTTACTTCAGCCTCTCCCCTTCTTGACATTCGTACTCCAGTTAAACTGGACCTGTGGTTCACTGTGAGCATCATGCTCTTCTGCTCACCTCCTGCCTTTCCATGTGCTGTTCCTTCTGCCCCGGATGCTTTTCTCTTGTCCTCCCCTCTCTCTACCTGGCTGACACCTAACTCCATCAAGACTCAACTCAGATGTCCTCTCCAGCAGGAAGCCCTCTCTGGCCTCCATCTGGATCAGGTGCCTTGTTTGGGGCTCCCACGGCCCCTGGGCTTCCCCCATAAATGTTCTAATCACTCTAGATGGTCTGATCGGAAGAACGAGTCTGTCTCTGCCCCTGGATTCTGAGTCCCCTGAGGGCAGGGCCAGCCAGTGTTTTTGGCACTGCTCAGCTCAGGGCCAGGCACGGAGGAGGGTTTCAGTCAACGTTTGTTGGTCAAGCAATAAATGAGCTCAGATGTTAAACAGATCTCAGGATGCGATGACAGGATTCCTGAGAAGTGGGAGCACGGGCTTTGCTGCTTTCTTCTCTTCATTTTTCTGCTGTTTTCTCAGGAGCCGAGGCTTGATAGTTGGCACAATTCATTCCTGAATGCTGCAGGAAAGGGGCTGTGGTTTCTGTGGAAAGTTCCAGAGAAATTCTTTGTTTCTTGGCTTCTCTAACCAGTTCCATCCAAATTTCTTTGCTGACTCAACACTCTCCCCAGCATTCTTTTTTTAAGTGGGTTTCCGGCCCAGCCTGGAGCCCAGTGCGGGCTTGAACTCATGACCCTGAGATCAAGACCTGAGCGAGATCAAGAGTCAGAAGCTTAACTGAGTCACCCTGGGGCCCCTCCCAAACACTTTTAATGAACATTTTCGAACATACGTTGGAATAATTTTACAGTGGACGCTTATGCATCCCTTACTTAGATTCTACAGTTAACGTTTTTGTTTTGTTTTGTTTTGTTTTTTTAAAGATTTTATTTATTTTTTAGAGAGCGAGCGAGAAAGAAACAGCATGAGGGGGGAGAGGGTCAGAGGGAGAAGCAGGCTCCCCGCTGAGCCGGGAGCCCGATGCGGGACTTGATCCCAGGACTCTGGGATCATGACCTGAGCTGAAGGCAGACGCTGAACCATCTGAGCCACCTAGGCGCCCCTACAGTTAACGTTTTTACTATGCTTGCTGAAACACATCCTCATCTTTCCATCCCTCTGTCTATCCGTCAGTCCTCCTTTCCAGCCCTGGGGAGCTGTGTCACCACTTGCCTCTGCTCCTGTGATGGTCTCTTTATTAAACTCGCCCCAGTCCCTCGATCTGAGTTTGCCGTTTCCAGCCGAGAAGCAGTGGCCTAGCGATGCAGCGGCCAGCGCGAACTGAGAACGGCCTACGTGTCTGACGCTCTCCCAAGGGCTTTGTAGGAAGCCATTTGTTTCATCCCCCTGACGACATTGTGTAGAACCAGAGGCCTGGACACGTGATGCCACTAGCTCAGAGTTGCAGGATCAGTGGCCCGCCCAGGATTTGAATCCAGCAAGCGTCTTACCTGGTAACTCTAAGAGCACCTGGGAGACGCTGGGGGGAATTTGAAACCAAGAGGTCGGGTTGGTGTTTTGAAAGCGCCCTCTGGCGGCTGCGAGGAGCATTGCCCGCCCCTGGCTTCCTTCTGCGGCTGGTGGGGGTGGGGCGGGGTGCGGGACACAACATTCAACTAAATCCTGCCGCAGGGACACTGACGGGTGGACTCTGCTGGGGTGCCGGTATGTTTTCTTGGAGGAGGTGACGTTGGAGCAGGGCTTTAAGCTTCCAGTAGCAAAGGCGCGAGAGAACCCGCCTTGTTCTGGGAAGAGGGTGCAGCTTTGCGTGGGAGGGAGTCATCAGATGAGGCTGTGGAAATAGGTCGTGGCCCATTTAGGAAAGAACCCTGGTCTTGGGATTTTTTTTTTTTAAAGATTTTATTTATTTATTTGAGAGAGAGAGAATGAGAGAGAGCACATGAGAGGGGGGAGGGTCAGAGGGAGAAGCAGACTCCCTGCCGAGCAGGGAGCCTGATGCGGGACTCGATCCAGGGACTCCAGGATCATGACCTGAGCCGAAGGCAGTCGCTTAACCAACTGAGCCACCCAGGTGCCCGGTCTTGGGATTTTTTTCTGTAACCCAGTTTGGAGCTTGGGAGCCAGCAAATTTCAAAGACAGAATTGGAGGGTCAGCTCTTTTTTTCTGCCAGTACAGAATTCTAAAAAGAGAGAGAGAGACCATTTCTGTTCATTCTAAAAGCTTTTATGGAGCCTCTTCCGTATATTAGGGATTGATCTGGGGCAGGGTCTGAGTCTGTTTTGTCCACCGTTGTACCCTCAGAGTCCAGAGTCATGGAAAGCCCCTAATGAAAGGAATGAATAAAACTAAAGATATTTGTGGGTGTCTGGGTGGCTCAGGAGGTTAGGGGTCCTGGGATCAAGCCTTGCATTGGGCTTCCTGCTCTGCGGGAGGCCTGTTTCTCCCTCTCCCACTCTCCCTGCTTGTGTTTCGTCTCTCGCTGTGTCTCTCTCTGTCAAATAAATAAATAAAATCTTAAAAAAAACCCACACATACAACAAAAAAACCTAAAGATATTTGCTAGGGCATGATGCAGGCAGGACTGAGGTGCTGGGAATGAGGTTGAGGTGCTTGGGGTTACAGGTAAATTTGGAGACAGAGGGGAGTAAAGTGAGAAATAGTAACTCTCTATAGCATTAGGTTAAAAAATTAGTCATCTGATTTTTATGGTCATTTCTTACGTTCTGGGGTTTTAGGATGGGGATCACACAGCAGAAATACCTGATTCTGGAATAAACCATGAAATCATTCATGTACGTTCTGGGACACACCTTTGGTGCCTTCTCAGATGGAGCCCTTGGGCGCCTCCTTCCTGCTGAGCCCAGCAGCGAAGGCCCGATGGTTGGTGAGTTACAAAGTCCTGACTTCAATCCTGAGCAGACGGGCTCAAGCCCTTAATCCTTTCTCTCTCTTGTTTAAATTACCTTTTACTAGAATTTCACGTTTCTCCTAAGCCGGTGCTTTTCCTTTTTCTTTCTTTCTTTTTTTTTCCCCAAGGGGTGTTATTGACTATGTAGGCATTCCTTTACACCGGGATACCTGGTCTGATGGCATCTTTGTGTCAGAGGCTCATCTCCAATCTGACAGTTATCAAAATTCAGAGCAACGTAAACTCCCAGTCACATAGTCCCCAGACCCGAAGACTCCCGGTTCCTAGAAATGTCATGTGTGTTATACAGAACTATGTGATCAAAAATTCTTTAAATCCTCCCCCCAAATGTGGGAGGAGGAGGCAGTGTGGGCAGGAGGACTCAGCCATGGAAGAAAAGGAGAGAGGCGAAGATGTCTTTTCACAAAGGAGGTGAATGAGGGAAATGAGACTATTACTAGAAACAGTGAGCTCTCAAAACACCGCAGCAGCCTCCCTTCTCACTCAGGGGAGAGGCCCGTGGCCTCACCGTGGCCCACAGGCCCCTTGGGGTCCAGCTCCCACTTCCTGTCTGCCTTCCACCTGCTTGCACGCTGCCCTCCTGTCCAGCCATGCCGGCCCCCTCAACGATCCATACCAACAGAGGCCTGTTCCCTCCTCAGGACCTTTGCACTTGCTGTTCCCTCTGCCTGGAATGCCCATCCCCCACCATCTGCAGTGTCACCTGCACTTTACAGTGTTTGCTGTGCGCTAAGGACAGTTCTAAGCAATTTATACACATTAACTCCATGAATCGCTTTCTTCATGAAGTCTTCCCAGGCGGTCCTAGTTGAACACCCCTCACCCCTGCACAACACACCCCTTGACACTTTTATCCTTCCCTACTTCATTTGTTTTTAACACTTTCCTACCATATTTTAACACTGGGGCTGCCGTATCGTATAGTTAGCTCTGCCCTGTCTATCGTCTGTCCTCCCTGCTCCCCACTAACATGTTAAGTTTGTCAGGGCAAAGATTGTGTCTGTCTCGATCACTGCTGTGTCCCCAGTATTGGGGACAGTGACTGGCATTCAGTCGGTGCTCTGTGTATATTCGTGGAACAGATGTATGGAGTTCTTGAGTTCGAAGTGCCATCCACGAATCATGTCATTTCATCCTCACATCCAATTCTGTGAAGTGGAAGGTCTTAGTATTGGACCCATTTTACAGATGGGGGAGTGGAGCTTCTGAGAGGTGAAGTCACCTTCCTGAGAATGCACAGCTTGCAGCAGGGGGCCATCTGGCTCTGGGACCAACTTGGTTGTTGTTTTTTTTTTTTTTAAGATTTTATTTATTTATTTGACAGAGAGAGACACAGCGAGAGAGGGAACACAAGCAGGGGGAGTGGGAGAGGGAGAAGCAGGCTCCCTGCCGAGCAGGGAGCCTGATGCGGGGCTCGATCCCAGGACCCTGAGATCATGACCCGAGCCAAAGGCAGACGCTTAACAACTGAGCCACCCAGGCACCCCCCAACTTGGTTTTTAACCATCTAGATGTTACTGCCCTTGTTGAGGGGACAGTGGAGGGGGTGGTATTTCAGCCACGGGGCAGCACCCACAAACGCTCAGGCGGGGCAGGCTGCATGGAGGGTGCCCCGGAAGTACCCAACCTCTCAGAGATGGGTGGAGGTTTGTCTGGCTCGCTCTTCCTCTCCCTGTCAATGGTTTCTGGGAGGAATTGCCATGAAACTCGAAATGAGTGTTTTAGGGAACAGATTGGGTTTTAGATTTCCTGCCAGGTTACAAAGGATGGGAGTGATTCCTCCCAGGAGGCTTGACTTCCAATTATTTTGGTATTTTTACAAAATTGAACTAAAATTCTCATAGCATAAAACTAGCCATTTTATTTATTTTTTTAAAGATATTTATTTATTTATTTGACAGAGAGAGACACAGCGAGAGAGGGAACACAAGCAGAGGGAGTGGGAGAGGGAGAAGCAGGCTTCCCGCAGAGCAGGGAGCCCGATGCGGGGCTCGATCCCAGGACCTGGAATCATGACCTGAGCCGAAGGCAGACGCTTAACGACTGAGCCACCCAGGCGCTTCTGGCTGCTATTTTAAATATTTTATTTTATTTTATTTTTTTAAGATTTTATTTATTTTTTGACAGAGAGTGAGAGTACACACAAGCGGGGGAGCGGCAGGCAGAGGGAGAGGGAGAAGCAGGCTTCTCCCAGAGCAGGGAGCCCGATGCGGGGTTTGATCCCAGGACCCCGGGATCATGACCTGAGCCAAAGGCAGACGCTTAATGACTGAGCCACCCAGGTGCCCCCAAACTAGCCATTTTATAGTGTATAATTCAGGGGCACCTGGGTGGCTCAGTCGGTTAGGCGTCTGCCTTTGGGTCAGGTCACGATCCTGGGGTCCTGGGATCGAGCCCCGCATCGGGCTCCCTGCTCAGTGGGGAGTCTGCTTCTCCCTCTCCCTCTGCCCTTCCCCCCACTCATGCTTTCTCTCTCTAATAAAATAAATAAAATCTTAAAAAAAATAAAGTGTACAATTCAGTAGCATTTTGTACATTCACTGTGTTGTGCGATCACCACCTCTCTCTTGTTCCAAAACGTTTTCATCACCCCAAAAGGACTTCATGTACCCATGAAGCAGTGACTGCCCATCTCTCCCTCCCACAGCCCCTGGTAACCACCAGTCTGCTTTCTGTGTGGGTCCTCTGTTCTGGGCATTTCATCAAAATGGGATCGAACAACATGTGACCTTTTGGTTCTGGCTTCTTTCACTTAGCACCACGTTTTCATCCACAGTGTGGCATGGATCAGTACTGCATTCCTTTTTACAACTATGTAATATTCCGCTGTATAGATATACCACACCTGGCTTATCGATTCCTCTGGTGATGGGCATCTGGGTTGTTTGGCGATATTTTTTTTTTTAAAGATTTTATTTATTTATTTGAGAGAGAGAGAGAGAGAGAGAGAGAGCGCACATGAGATGGGGGAGGGTCAGAGGGAGAAGCAGACTCCCTGCCGAGCAGGGAGCCTGATGCGGGACTCGATCCCGGGGCTCCAGGATCATGACCTGAGCCGAAGGCAGTCGCTTAACCAACTGAGCCACCCAGGCGCCCCAGCGATATTTTTTTTAATATCATAAATAATACACGGACTCAGTCTTGCTATAAGGATTCAAAGGATACCAACTCAGATAGAGTCAAAGGTGAGTTTCCTTGTCAAGATCCCTCCCCGCCCTCCCCCACCCCGACCCCTCCGCATGAACCTCTTTCTCCTTAGTTCCAGGAAGGGGCAATCATCCTGTGGGGATTTTCCTCTTAGGACCCCGGGAGAGGGAGACACTGCATTTTGTGGATAAAAGTGCCAACAGTAAAGCAAGGGCCGACACTTTCTGGATGCTCACCATGACCCAGGCGCTGTCCTGAGCGCTTTCCACATAGTAACACATTTAATTGTTGCAACGACAGCATGCACGGTCCTCGTTCCTCGTGATCCCATCACTGCCCGCCGCTCGGACACCACCTCCTGCCACCCTGCTCCCTGCCTTGTTCGCTCCCTTCTTCGTGCACGCGACCGCATGCCTGCCTCCTGGCTTTGACTGGCTGCACCCTCTCCAGCTGTGCCGAGCTCCCTCTCCCTCTTGTTCCTGCATCTCTGGCAGGTCACCCACTCCCAGGGCTTTCCCTGAGCACCCAGTCAAAAGCAGCCTCTCTTCTCCCTCACCCCCGGGTCCTCCATCCCTTCCCTCTGCTGGGCTGCTCTTCCCCGCTGTTCTCTCCACCTGACATTCTGTCTGAGATCTCCTTTATTTAAGCTGACTTCACAGGCGGCGGTTTGAGCAGCGTTGGCCCGCTGGGTCTCCTGGGGTTGGCTGTGTTGGCTCCCAGGTCTGCAGGGTGGCTGGGAGACTTGGTTTCCCTCCAAGTGTCTGCCGCTTTCCAGTGGGCTAGCCTGGGCTTGTCCTCGTGCAGGTGCAAAAGGACAAGTGGAAACGTGCAAGGCCCCTCAAATGAGACCCAGGCTTGCAACCGGCACTCTGTCACTTGCACCTCATTCCGTGGGCGAAAGCGAGGCACGCGGCCACGCCAGTCCTGTGACTACGGGAAGGACCGCGGCCGGCGGCGCAATCTCCATAGCTCCCATCAGCTCGGGGCTCTTGCCTTCTGCTCCTGGGCAGGGGAGGTGGGAGGCCTTTTGAGAGAGGACCCCGGGGAGCTCCCCTGCGGGGCTTCTCTGAAGGAAACCCTCAGGCTCAGAGTGGACAGGGTTTGTGTGGTGGAAGGGAACAGAACAGGAGAGGGTGGCTCAGCAGAACTGTTGCGTCTGCGTTTCTCATTTGGGTGTGGTTGTCTGCAGGAGGCTGGCCAGAAGCTTTGACGGCATCCACATTTGCAGGTTGATGAGCGAATACCTTGACATTATTTAATTGTAATTAGTCACTGCATTACCTGTTGTTGTTTTTTTAAGATTTTATTTATTTATTTATTTATTTATTTGACAGAGACACAGCGAGAGAGGGAACACAAGCAGGGGGAGTGGGAGAGGGAGAAGCAGGCTTCCCGCCGAGCAGGGAGCCCGATGCGGGGCTCGATCCCAGGACCCTGGGATCATGACCTGAGCCGAGGGCAGACGCTTAACGACTGAGCCACCCAGGCGCCCCTATTTATTTATTTATTTTTTAAGTCCTGTCTACACCCAACGTGGGGCTCAAACTCAAAACCCCAAGATCAAGAGTCACATGCTTTTCTGACTGAGCCTGCCAGGCGTCCCCCAGGGTTTTTAATCTAGATTAGTTAATTTTGATCTATCAAATATACATCAATCTAGGTTTTCCTTGATTTTTGTCTTTAGCTCAATGAAGAATTCGTTTGTAAGTAAAGGTGCAGGCAAGGGTTTTATGCATCCCAAGATCTTTTGTTTTTTGTTTGTTTGTTTCTTTTAATTCTTATGTTAATCCCCATACATTACATCATTAGTTCTAGATGAAGTGTTCCATGACTCATTGCTTGTGCATAACACCCAGTGCTCCATGCAGAATGTGCCCTCCTCAATACCCACCACCAGGCTAACCCATCCCCTCACCCCCCTCCCCTCTAGAACCCAGTTAGTTTTTCAGAGTCCATCATCTCTCATAGTTCGTCTGTTTTTTGTTTTTTTTTTAAGTCATCTCTACTCCCAACCAGGGGTGTAGACAACATGGGGCTTGGAACCACAACCCTGAGATCAAGAGTTTCATGCTCCACGACTGAGCCAGCCAGGCACACCCCCTCCTCCCAAGATCTTTCGAGTTAATTCCAACACCTCCCCTCCTAGCTCTTATGCAAGCTTCAGGCCTCGCAGACCTGTCTCCCCGCCTGGCTCTTGCACGTGACAAGAGGAGGCCGCTTAATTGTCACAGCCAGAACGATGATTATCTCCAGTTTACAAGTGAGAGAAATTTAGTGGTTTGCACAAGCCAGTTTCCCAGGACTTTTGCTGCTTATAAAAATAATTGGACCCAGATAGTTCTAGACCCTCCCCGGGAAAAGTGAGGCTGGCTGGGCTGTCACCAGCAGATTAGAGACAGCCGTCCTGGCACGGGGGCCTGTCTCTGCAGTACGCAGACGGGAGCAGTCATTCTTCCAGTAACTCTGGGTGTGGGTGGCTCCTGGTTCCTGGTGTCCTGGAGTGGCCTCCCTGTCCTCAGGGCTCACAGCCTTTTAGAGGCTCATGCCTGTAAAAACAGTGAAGCTTTTACAGCTGATCCGGCAAACCCAAACCCCGTCTTCCACCGTTGGAAGAGGTATTGTTTCTCATGGTGCCTTTGGAGTGTTCATCAATTTCCCTGTGTTTTACCAATCAGAACTCAGTTTTTCTGGTCCTTGGTCTAGGAACAGAGGGGGACAACCAGTACATCCTGGCCACTCAGAGGTGGTATTCTGGCCCAGAGCTAAGGACCGGGTTCAAGTGTTGGGCTTTTGCAATGTCGAAGTTACTCCTGACTCCCCCACCTCCACCGCCGTGCCCTCCACAGTGCCCCTAAGGGCTTCCCCAGCACTGGCCATCAGACCAGGAGCAAGTGTCCTGTCACCCAGTTTGGAGCTGGAAAGGACATGATCAGCCCCACACTCCGGCACCCTCAGCCTGGGCCCACCAACCTCCTGGGAAGGCTGCCCCCTTGTAGGGCCAGCCCAAGGATTAGAAAGTGCTGCCAGGGGCTCCTGGGTGGCTCAGTCGGTTAAGCGACTGCCTTCGGCTCGGGTCATGATCCTGGAGTCCCGGGATCGAGTCCCGCATCGGGCTCCCTGCTCGGCGGGGAGTCTGCTTCTCCCTCTGACCCTCCTCCCTCTCATGCTCTCTGTCTCTCATTCTCTCTCTCGCAAATAAATACAATCTTAAAAAAAAAAAAAAAGTGTTAAAAAAAGAAAAAGAAAGTGCTGCCAGACAGTCTCGAGGCCGCCGACCCCTTGCAGTTTGGGACCCGAGGGTTGCATGTGTCCCAGCTGTGAGGGGACAAGCTTGCCGCTCCCAGGCCACGTCCACTTGTGACTTTCTATGTCTCCTACTCCTATAGTAGAGCCACACTGCTTGGGTTCGAATCCTCGTTCTGCACGAGCAAGCATGCCTTGGTGTCTTATTTAGATGTCCCGTGCCTCGGTTTCCCCATCTGTACAATGGGGATAATAAAAGCCCTGACCTTAGAGTGTTGCTGTGAGGATGAGATCAGTTGACACATGGACGGTGCTTCAACCCCTCTGTGCTCGTAGACATCCCCAAATACTGACTGTTGATATTATACGTACTTACTGGGGGGGGGGGGGTGATCAGAGTCTTCCAGGAGCTCCTTCCTGCTGTGAGCACTGAGAAGGGCAGATTCAGGGCCCGAGGTGGCTGTGTAGGAAATGATGAGTGTATTTATTTATCTACTCTGCTGCTGACAGGCATTTGGGTCACTTCCAGTGTTTGGCAATGACAGATAGTGCTGCTAGGAACATTCTTGTCAAGGTCCTTGGGTGGACACACCTGTGCATTTCTGTCAAATATGTAGGCAGAAGTGGCAGTGCGGGGTCCAAGGGTGTGAATCGGGTTCAGCTAAGGTGGTTGTGTGTACTTACTGAATGTTGAACCATGAGATCGGGTGTCCTATCTGTTTATTTGTTTATTTTATTATTTATTTGAGAGTGAGCACAAGCAGGGGGAGGGGCAGAGGCAGAGGGAGAAGCAGCTTCCCCGCTGAGCAAGGAGCCCGATGTGGGGCTTGGTCCCAGGACCCTGAGATCATGGCCTGAGCCAAAGGCAGCTGCTTAACTGACTGAGCCCCCCAGGCGCCCCTGCCTGTCCTGTTTAAATAGATGAAGGAAATTAAGATGTACAACTGATGTGGGAAACAAAGAGAGAGGGAAATGTTGGTAAGATTAAATGTCCTTATAACCTGCAGCCCATTAACAAATACTTGAGGCAGGCAGAGTATAATGTTCCTCCCGGAAACTCCCAACTGTCTTAATGTTAATGCTTTGCTAGAGGGAAAAACCACCTTAGTTTGACAACAGCAAGGCTTCCAGGATCCTGTGAGTCTTCTTTAGCATATGAAAGTCCTTTTGGAACTTCCCTTTGTCTTTACCTCCCTCAACTCTGAAAGGTAGAATCAGTTGCTCCTCACAATGCTGAGGCAGCAGCTCTTTCTGCCCCTTGCTTTAATAAAACCACCTTTTTGTACCGAAGACATCTCAAGTCGTAAGAATTCTTTCTCGGCCATCGGCCCCGGACCCCAACACTACTCCAAAATCACGTCACAACGGCAGACACCCCCGCAAGTTGCCCAGACGCTGCGTGGAGTTGAGTGTGTGCGTTTCCAGTTGCTGCTGTACCAAGTGACCACAAGCTTAGCGGCTGAAACCAACACACACCTATTATCCGCCTATTATCCTATAGTTTCTGGAGGTCAGAAACCTGAAGTAGGTCTTACAGGGCTAACATCAAAGACCGTGTTTTGTCGGGGAGCCGGAACTCCTGTCCCCTTCAAGGTCCTTCTAGCTGGACTGAGAATCCAGTTGACATGAGACAGGTTAACAGGAGGAAATCATATTTCACAGGTGTACACACGGGGGATCCACACAGACAAGGAAATTCCAGACACTCAGGCAAAAAGAGGTCTATATGTCCTTCTGGATGGGGAAGTGGGTGGGTGGCTGGGACTTCAGAGGAAAGGAATACAGTTTACACAAAGATGAAAAACAAATGTTTGGTAAACAAATGTTTGCCGGGCCACTAGACACAAGGGGATAAAGGGAGGACTTTGATCAGAGTGGCCTTGCTAGGATCCCCGCTGTGCACCATGCCTAGTTCATATCATAATGTAGTTACCTATGGCGATGGCTCTCTTCCCAGGGCAGGTCTCCTATCTAAATTCTTTTAGATTGAGTTGGGGGGTGGTGGTTACAGAGCTTTTCCTGCATCTGCTGGGTTTCGATTGCTTTTTTTTTTTTAGATTGTATTTATTTGAAAGACAGCATGTGCGTGAGCAATGGGGAGGGGCAGAGGGAGAGGGAGAGAGAGAACCTTAAGCAGACTCTTCGCTCTCGGGAGTCCAGTGAGGGGCTCAGTCCCACGACCCTGAGATCATGACCTGAGCCGAAATCAAGAGTTGGATGCTCAACTGACTGAGCCACCCAGGAGCCCTTCGATTGCTTTTTTAACTCAAAAAGCCTTTATGCCAAATTGGTGCATCTTGGGGCGGCGCGCCGTTTGTCCCTACAGTTCTTACAGAGGCTCTAGGGGAGAATCCCCTCCTTGAGTTTTCCAGCTTCCAGAGGCTGCCTGCATTCCTTGGCTCCTAGCTAAGCTACTCTGACTTCTGCTTTTGTTCTCATTTCTGCTTCTGTGACTCCGATCCTCCTGCGTCTGTCCTTCTTGCCTGGTGTAATCCAGGATAACCTCCCCATCTCAGGGTACTCATGAGGTCACTACAAGGTCACTTTTGCCAGGTAAGGTAACATATTCACAGGCCCGGGGGACGAGGCTGTAGAAATCTTTGGGGGAGGGGACCATTATTCTGCCTCCCCACATTGAGGTACAGAGCTCTGAAAGCTACAGAAAGACTGGCGAAACCCTTTGGGCCGTCAGGTTCTAGAAAAGAACATAGAAGGTTCTAGAAAAGAACATAGGTTCTAGAAAAGAACATAGAAGCCAGAACAGGCTCTTTTCATCTCCAGCTCATCAGCTTTCTAATACCTGCTTGGCCCCCAGAAGAAGTGAGGTGCCAGGTGTTCCTCTTGCAGTTACTGACATTTCCTCTCTTAATACTAACTCAGATAATGACATTGAGCTCTTCTTCTCTGACAGGTGATGTTCTGAGAGTTTCCTAAGGGTGAACTCATTTCACGCTAACAACAACAGCACCACCACCACCAACAACCACATCACAAGGTATGTACTATTATTATTTCCACTGTACAGATGTGGAAACTGAGGCATAGAGAAGTTAAGGAACAGTCCCAAGGTCACACAGCTAGGAAATGGCAGAACTGGGATTCAAGTCTTTGCCTTAAAAGGGCTACACTCTTCTGTAGTGAGGCCGGCGTCATTACACAGTATTTTTAGTCTGGGGCTCAGGCTGTCCAGAGTGCCCAGGAGCACACAACCCTCTGCTTCCTGGGACATTTCCTGAGTTTTCCCAGAGGACTGGGGAAGACTTGAGAGAGGGGAGAGAGCCACCTTGTGGCGAGAGGGGGAAACTGAGAACCTGGCCCCATTCTCCATGTGTACATTCCACTGGCCACCAGCCCTGCATTCTGGTATTGCAGGTCTTGAAAGTACTGACACACGTTATTTATTCTATTTTATTTAAAATCTTTAAGGATTTTAACTTTTTTATTGGGGTATAACTTAGAGCACAAAACTTAGGTGTACAGCTCAATGAATTTGTATATATGCATATATATCTATGAACTTATACACGTGAATGTATATGTAACAACCACCTCGGTCAAGATATAGAATATTCTAACGTTCTAGAAGGTTCCCATGTGCCCCCTTCAGTCAGCACCATCCAGAGCTAACCACTTTCTGATTTCTCTCACCGCAAGTTAGGTTTGCCCGTTCCTGATATTTATATAAAAGGAATCGTACAATTATATATTCTTCTGTCATTGGCTTCTTTCACTCAGCATTATGTCGTGAGAGTCCACCATATTGTTGCATGCGGCAGGATTGTTACTTTTAAACATCCCTGTAAAGCATTTCATTTTGTGACTATGCCACATTTATTTCCCAAGTCTATTGTTGGTGGACAGTTGGGCTATTTCTAGTTTTGAGCTTTTATGAATAGAGCTGCCAGGAGCATTCTTGTATGTGGATATATGCAATCACTTTTCTTGGGTAAATATCCAGTTGTGGAATTGGTAGGTCATAAGGCATACATAGATAGAGTCCTAGCAGGTACTACCAAACAGTTTTTCCAAAGTGCGTACTGGTATTTTTGATTCCATGATATGATTATTTTCAGTATTTTTAAAAAGTCAGAAATTGGAGTCATTTGTCTGAGACACACAGAAAATCAAACACTGCATTGAAAGTTTGTCCTGAACAAAGTTTGCTCATTTCCATTTCCTTCCCTTGTTTGTAAAGCTGCCAAAGTAACATTGTTTTTGCATTTCTTGGGTTCCTAGGAAGAGAAATTGAACATTATTTCCAGTCTCCCAGCACACTGGGATGATTTACCGGTAATGCCATTGTCTAAGGGCCTGGATCCATTGGCGACCCTCACCCCAGAAGCACCGTTCACAGATGCTGCCCCGCAGTGCATCATTTACATAGACTGCTGTGCTAGGACCCTACTTCTCTTCCCTTAGGATAATTAAAAAAAAAAAAAAATCAAGATTTTCTTTCCTAATTATCCCATTTGGACCTAACACCTAAGTTTGAACCCTGGAGGAATAGTGCGGTGGCGGAGGGCACTGTATGGAAAACACTAGTGACCAAAGTCATAGAATGAATAGTTACTGGGCACCTGTTCTGTTCCAGGCACTGTTTCAGTCACTGGGTCTATAGGAGGGAACAGAACAGACAGAAATCCCTGCTTTTGTGGGACTTATTTTTCTAAGGAGGGAGACAAGACTATAAACAAGTATGACATATGATGGTGGTAAGTACAGGAGAGAAAAAAGGTGGGGAAAAGGGAATGCCTGGGTGGGGAGGGGATGGCAGCAGTTGTAATAGGGGCAGTCAGAGAAGGTTTCATTGAGAAGGGGACTTTTGTGTAAAGACCTGAAAGAGGTGGCACCCTAGATCAGAAGGAACGGTAAATGCAAATGTCCTGAGGTGGGAGCGTGCCTGGTGCATTGGTGAAACCAGAAGGAGGCCAGTGTGACTGGACTGACCCAAAGGATGTGTTGTAGGAGATGAGGTCAGAGAGATCAAGGAGTGGGACAGAGAGTGCAGGACCTTGTAGACCTTTGTAAGAACTTTGACTTTGACTCTGAGTGCGATGGAGAGCCATTGCAAGGTTTTGAGAAGAGCTTTTAGACTTATTTTTGAAAAGAATCACTCTGGCTGCTGTGTTGAGAATAGAATGGGGATCAGGGAGGGCAAAGGCTGAAGCATTGAACCGTTGGCTATTGCAGGAATCAAGGTGGGAACGGTGGTGTTTGGACAGGGAAGTGGCAGTGGAGGTAATGAGAAATGGTCAGATTCTAGAGGAATTTTGAATATAGGTAGGATATGCTAATGGATTGGATATAGCACAAGAGAGGAAGAGAGGATGATTAAGCATAACTCCAATGTTGTGGTCTGAGTAGCACACTTAAAAAAAAAACACCTTTTATTATGGGCAATTTCAAACATGTACATAAGTAGACAAAAATCGTGTAGGAAACCCCAGGTAGCTACCAACCTACCAACAAGCTTCAAAAATTATCACCTTATGGTCAATTTCATTTTTTCTATGCCCCACCCATTCTCTGTCCCCTACTATATTGAAGCAAATCTCAGTCTTACTTGCATTTTATATGTAAATCCATCAGGGGGCGCCTGGGTGGCTCAGTTGGTTCAGCATCTGCCTTCTGCTCAGGTCATCATCTGGGCGGGGGAGGGGGTCCTGGGATCTACCTGGGTGGGGCTCCCTGCTCAGCGGGGAGTCTGCTTCTCCCTCTCTCCCTGCCTCTCCCCTCTCCCCCTGCTCGTTTCTCTTTCTCAAATAAATAAGTAAAATCTTCTAAAATATGTAAATCCTTCAGTATATTTCTTCAAGGAGATAAGCCTCCCCTTTTCTTACTAAACACGACACAAAAAAATTTGTTATACCTGTTAATAGTTGACTCTCTAACAGAGACCACCAAAATCTCAGCGGTACCACAAAAGGGAAAATCAAGGAAGGCTGTTTGAGGCAGGCTCTTCATACCAAGAAACTGGCCAGGATTAGGCAAGGATTGTGATACAATGGTTTAGGATTGGTGAACACAACAAAGTGAGGGTCTTGAAACAGTCTTGATAAGCAAGCTGTTGTCTGATAAGTGAGCTTTTACAGATTTTTCTTCTAGGCAAGACTTTCTTGGAACAAACCATCGCCACGTTGAAATACATGGTTTCAGTTCTTGTGTTAGATAGAATTTAAAATACCTATTACGGTTAAATAGCCAGTCGATTAATAGATTTCCTTTCTTGTCTCATAAAAATATTTTTCCTGGTTTTCCAAGTGAGGTCCATACATTGCATTTGATTTTGTGTTTTTAAGTCTCTTTTAAGTTATAGCTTCACCTCTTTTTTTTTTTTCTTCTCTAAACATAATTTTTAACAAAGCCAGGTCATACAGAGTTCCCACAGCCTGGATTTTGCTGATTGTATACATGTGGTGTCATTTAACATGTTCCTTTGCCCCATGAGTTCCCTTTAATTTGGTAGTTAGAACTGCTGATCTAAGTTAAAAAAAAAAAAAAACATGGCAAACAGTGGGAAGATGGAAGAATTGGAAGCACCAGGAATCTGTCTCTCCATCTAGACTACAGTTGCTTTGGCAGAATCTGTCTGATACAACTATTTTGGAACTCTGGAGTCTGTTGAAAGCTTTCAGTTTCCAGTGGAAGGCTTGGATGGTAAATTGTAGTTAATTTGGGTTCTTTTTCTTTTTAAAGATTTTATTTATTCATTTGAGACACAGAGATACAGAAAGAGAGAGCATGAGCAGGGGGAGAGGCAGACAGAGAGGGAGAAGCAGGCTCCCTGCTGAGCCAGGAGCCTCATGTGGGGCTTGATCCCAGGACCCTGGGATCATGACCTGAGCTGAAGGCAGACACTTAGCCAACTGAGCCACCCAGGTGCCCCTGATTTGGGTTTTTAACATAGTAGCAGCTACCCATCCACCACCCCCAGCCACATGACAGGGTGTCATGCATGTGTTCCAGGAGCAACTTGCATGCAGCTGTGGGAGCCCATGTGGGCAATAAGGACTCTGTTCTCCAGATACTGGGGATCTGTGCTCTGATTGCTGATTACTGCTTCTGATCACAGAGGTGCAGACAAAGAGGTGGGCAGTCATGGTTATTGCACCTCCCTCTTTGTCGCAAGCCCCTTTCTCTCCAGCTTAAGTGACTTCCAGGGGATGTGAAGGGCTAGCACCTTTTCTCCTTCCTTCACTTTTGCTTTTTCCCCTTTCAGAGCTAGACATTAAAGACTAGGATATTCAAAAAATAACTACATATACGGGGAATATTAGAGAGTGACTGCGCATGCCCAAGGAAAGCCTCAGGAAAGACCTAAGAAGACCTTAAGTTTGGGGCACCTAGGTGGCTCAGTCAGTTAAACATCCAACTCTTGATCTGAGCTCAGGTCTTGATCTCAGGATCATGAGTTCAAGCCCCTCATTGGGCTCCATGCTCGGTGTGGAGCCTACTTAAAAAAGAAGAAGGAGAAGACTTTAAGTTTATACCTCAGGCTGATCCTCAGCACCACAGAGATAGTCTACAACAATAAAAATAACAATAATGATGATAAATAAAAACAATAAAATCAATGAACCCTCAGAAAGGGATGATCTGATGTCCAGAGTTACCACATTATTAGATTCAAATGTTGAACAAAAGAATCACAAAGCATACAAAGAAACAGGAAAATGTGGCATTCAAAGAAGAAAAAAAAAAACCAACAGAAACTGTCTTCAAAAAAGACCATGGGGTGCCTGGGTGGCTCAGTTGTTAAGAGTCTGCCTTTGGCTCAGGTCATGATCCCAGGACCCTGGAGCCCCACATTGGGCTCCCTGCTCAGTGGGGAATCTGCTTCTCCCTCTCCCTCTGCCCTTTCACCCCTGCTCATGCTTGCTATCTCTCTCAAATGAATAAGATAAAATCTTAAAAAAAAAAAACAAAAAACCAAAACCTAATGGCAGATATGTTAAAGATTTTAAAATAGCTATCTTAAAGATGTTCAAGGAATTAAAGGAAGATGTGGAGGAAGTCAAGAAGACAGTGTGTGTGAACAAAATGGAAATATCAATAAAGAGATAGAAAACCTAAAAAGAAACCAGAAAGAAATTCTGTAGTTGAAAAGTACAATAATTGAAATGAAAAATTCAGTAGAGGGATTCAAAGACAGATTTGAGCAGGCAGAAGAAAGAATCAGTGAACTTGAGTGTAGGACAATGGAATATTTCAAGTCTGAGACAGGGAAAATAAAGGTTGGAGAAAAGCAAACAGAACCTGAGAGACCTATGGGATGCCATCAAGTGAACTAGTACTCAAGTGTGGGAGTCCCAAAGGGAGGAGAGACAGAGAAAGGAGGAGTGAGAATATTTGAAGAAATATTGGTGGACATTTGGGTTGTTTCCAAGTTGTGGCTGAAAACTTTCCAAATTAGATGGAAGACATGAATATAAACATCCAGGAAGCTCAACAAACTCCAAATAAAATGGACTCAAAGAGACTCATACTGAGACACATTATAACCAAACTTTCAGAAGCCAAAGAGAAAATCTTGACAGCATCAAGAGAAGCAAATCATCACATACAAAGGAACCTCGGTAAGATTACCGGCAGATTTCTCATCAGGAACTTTGGAGGCCAGAAGACAGAGGGCCAATATATTCAAAGTGTTAAAAGAAAGAAACTGTCCACCAAGAATCCTATATCCCGAAAAACTGTTCTTCAAAAGTGAGGGAGAAATTAAGACATTCCCAGATAAACAAAAGCTGAGGGGGTTTGTGACCACCAGACTTGCCCTGCAAGAAATGCTCAAGGGAGTTTTGCAAAGTGAAATGAAAGGACACTAGACAGTAACTCAAAGCCATATGAAGAAATAAAGATCTCAGTAAAGGAAAATACATGAGCAATTATTGGTTTTTAAGATTTTATTTATTTATTTATTTATTTATTTATTTATTTATTTATTTATTTATTTAAGAGAGAGAGTGTGAGTGCGTGCGAGCCCAGGGAGGGACAGGGGTAGGCAGAGGGACAACGGTTGCTGTATGTATCAATTGTTCATTCCTTTTTTCTTTACTGAGTAGTATTCCATTATAAAGATATATTATTATTTATTCTTTCACTGTTGGTGGGCATTTGAGTTGTTTTCAGTTTGGGGCTCTTATAAATAAAGTTATTATGAACATTTGTATAAAAATCTTTGTATGGACATATGCTTTTGGTTTTTTTGGGTGGGGAGTGGTAGTACTTTGGAAAGGAAAGGCTGAATCCTGTGGTAACTGTATGTTTAATTTTTAAAGAAACTTCCTAAGATTGGGAACAAAGCAAAATGTCCATTCTCGCTACTTTTATTTATTTATACTAGAAATCCTAACCGGTACAATAAGAACAGAAGAAGAAATAAGGGGGCGCCTGGGTGGCTCAGATGGTTAAGTGTCTGCCTTCAGCTCAGGTCATGATCCCAGGGTCCTGGGATCAAGCCCCACATGAGGCTCCTGGCTCAGTGGGGAGCCTGCTTCTCCCTCTCTGTCTGCCTCTCCCCCTGCTCATGCTCTCTCTTTCTGTCTGTATCTCTGTGTCTCAGATAAATAAATAAAATCTTAAAAAGAAAAAAAGGAAAGAAATAAAAGTCCTATGTATTGGAAAGGAAAAAATAAAACTGTCCCTACTTGTAGATGACATGATTGTTTAGAAAAATTCCATGGAATCTACAAAAATTCCATGGAATCTACAAAAAACTGCTAGAACTAATAAATGAATTTAGCAAGGTTGTAGTATATAGATCAACATGCAAAAATCAATTGCATTTATTCTATATACTAGCAATGAAAAATTGAAAACTGAAATTCTAAAAGTACTATTTACAATAGTTCAAAAAGGTGAAATGAATATGAATCTAATGATATATGTACAGTATCTATAGCCTGAAAACTTATGAAACTAGGATTCTTATACATTGCTGGTGGTAATAAAAAATTATACAAGCACTCTGAAAAACAGTTTCTCCATTTCTTGTAAAGTTAAACAAACTCTTGCCTTATGACCCAGCAATCCTATTCCTAAGTATTTATCTTGGAGATAAAATTATATGTTTATCAAAAAACCTGTACAATAAATGTTTATAGCAGTTTAATTCATTGCTGCCCCAAACTAGAAACAACCCAAACATCTTCAATGGCTTAATGGATAAACTGGAGTATGTCCATACAATGGAATGGTATTTGTCCATAAAAAGGAATAAACCGTCAATATACATACAACATGGATGAATCCCAGAGGCACGAATAGTGAGTGAAAGTAGCTGGTCTCAAAGGTTCCATACTGTGTGGTTCCATTTCTATGCCATTTTCAAAAAGGCAAATGTATAGTGATAGAGAACAGATCCATGGTTGTCTATGACTGGGATGAGGGGAGGATGGGGCTACAAAGGAGTAGAATGAGGGAGTTTTGGGGTGAATGAACTTTTGTATTTTGATTGTGGTATTAACTTTTACAAGTGATTTTGTTGTGAAAGAAATTTTTTTTTTTTAAGAAATTTTTTTTTAACATAGTGCTGTGGTTTAATAAGTGTTGACCATCCAAAGAAGAGGCCTGCCGTTTTGCTTATCCATTCCCTTAGTAATGGATATTTAAGTCACTCCAGCTCTTCACCAGAAACATACAGTGTGATTATATAAATTGTATTCCTAAAGTTCTGCACATAGAGCAAGAAACAGATTTAATGCCCAATAAATTATTACTTTAGTTAACATTAAATAATAGTAAAACAACTTAAACAACTAGTTTCCTAGCTCCTGATCAAAACTGACCTCCTACTCTGACATCACTGCCCCAAACCAGGATTTGTTCACATGGCCACTATAACACTATTAAGGAAATAGGGAGAGGGATCTTCAAATTCTTACCTTTTTTCAGTGCCCACCCTTCCTAAATTTCTGCCTCTTTTCTTCTCTACCCTCTAGAAACTCACTGCTTTTTTCCTCCCCATTAGCATCAAGTTTAAGGTAATTGGCTGCAGTAATTGTAGTCAGTTTAGTTGTTGGAGAGGAGTGTGTATGTGTTTAGGGGAAATTTGGTTCACTTCAATAAGCAGTTCTGGAAGAAACCACAGCATCAGTTTGCTGGTCACATCTTATGGGTGCTGTTGTAAAGCTGTTGGAAACAAGGCCTGTGCCTGGGGTGCTGTTACCTTGTCAGGAGAGACCATACTTTGTGTGGGAAACAGAAAAATACTGAAGTAAGATGGTTGAATGTGCTGGGTTTCTGTGGAGGGAGAGCGTGGGTGTCAGAGAAGTCAGGAAAGGTCTGCTAGAATTGGCAGGGAGATGTCTAGTGGGGCTCTCATGGATAGGTAGGTGGGAATGGGAGATGGAATTTCAGGGAGGGAAGAACATGAACCAGAGCCCTGGAGAGAGCAGTATGGGTGAGGATAGAGGCTAAATCCAGACAGATGAACGAATAGGTGTATGGCAGGATTATATTTCATTTTAACTGTTGTCTCCCCACTCTCCAATTCTGTATACCACTTCTCTTGCTCCTTGTCCCTGAGTTAGTAGGGCCATTATCTAGAAATGCAAAGAGCCAGAAATATCTTAACGTTCAGCTTTGAAGTTTCAAAGTAGGCTTATGTAAAGTGAGACAGAGACAGTAATTCTGAAGGCCTAACTTTTGAATTGATAGACCTGGAATTCTCAAGTTCCTCGAAAGGCCTTACGGCATGATTGTTGCAAAACCATAGATTTGAGAAGAATGTGTGATAGTGGTCTGTGTAAGGTGGATGGTATAACTCCCAAGGGCTAGGCCCCATCTCTTCCCTAGTACCTAGGGAGGAAGCAGTTCCCTGTGCAATGATCTTTTCTCCAGATCTTGGGGGGAATTTCATCAGCCAAATGGGACGCCTCCACAACCCAGAGTCCTGAAGCACTGCAGTGGGACTTGAGAGCTGTTGGAAGGGGCCCTGAAGTAGCTGAGAGAGGAATGGCAGAGCCGAGAGGGCCCATGTGGATGACCATCAGTGCCCAGACAGGGTTGGAGGTTCCCAGTGGACGCCAGCAGGAATGGGAGCCAAGTACCAGGCATCAGCAGGAATGTGGACATGAGCAGCAGAGAGGCAAAAATGAGACAGTTACCTCCTTCCCACCAGTCCTGTAGCCAAGCCCTGGGCAAGGAGAGTGGAAAGGGAGAAAGCCCTGAGGTGGCTGAGTTTATTCAAACTGGTTAAGTTTCTGCCTACCGCTGGGTCAGATGAGGGATTCTTACAACCAAAGTATCATAAAAATAAGCAATATATTAAAATACTTTTATATTATGTATATTTATGTAAATATATTATTATACTTGAGTTTGCGGCCTGAGAAATTTGCCCGTGCCGCTGAAGTTCTTCAGCATATGATACATATAATTTTTAAAATACCAAAACAATCCACAAAATTTCCAGATTTTGGAAAATTGTATCATTCTTCCATTCACTCAGGGATTTCTCTTGTAACTCTCTTCAGTGCAATCAGAAAGCCATTCTTCGGGGTACCTGGGTGGCTCAGTCGTTAGGCGTCTGCCTTCAGCTCAGGTCATGATCCCAGGGTCCTGGGATCGAGCCCCGCATCGGGCTCCCTGCTCTGCGGGAAGCCTGCTTCTCCCTCTCCCACTCCCCCTGCTTGTGTTCCTTCTCTAGCTGTCTCTCTCTCTCTCCGTCAAATAAATAAAATAAAATCTTAAAAAAAAAAAAAAAGAAAGCCATTCTTCTATGAGAAACATCTAGTTGGCTTGTTTTTGTTTTTGCCCTAGATGGCATTTACCAGTCATGGTTCTGAATGCTTATTATTTCAGAGACTTAAATGCCCCCTCATTAAATTCAAATTTGATTTGTTTGTGCTTTCTCCTGCAAACTGACATGATGGGAAACTGGATGCCTAGGGACCAAGATAAAGTATTAGCTGGAGTGCGTCTTTAACTCAAAGAGTTGATTTAGAACCAGAAAACTTTCTAGAAAGAACTTGGATAGACTATACTATGGCCAAACTCCCCTGTCCTTTGTCCTTTGTAGGAGTCAGTAGTTTTCATTAAGTCTTCTTCCACCCCTGGCTATGTCAGTTAAACCACAATAAAACTATTTAAATAAAATAATAAATGTCTATTCCCCCTTATCCTCTCCCCACCTTTTACTTTTTCCTATGTGGCTCCTATATCATTGGAGTCTTTTATAATAAGATGGGTTTTGTGTGTTCTTGCATAATAAGCAGGAGAAACTAAAAACAAATCTTCCCCCCAAGAATCCTAGGCCCCAGTTTTCATACCCTGCTGAGCCCCAGCTGCCTCTTAAGTGCCCTGTGTCCACTGAAGATGCATGAAGTAAGCAGCAGAGAAGGAAAGGAATGATGTAAAGGGGCAAGAGACAGGACATAGGAGATGGGGTCTGTTTTAACAGAACGTGGAGTCTGATTTTTCAAAATCTGCCATACCTCCCAGGGAAATATTAGAGCAAAACAGCGAACTGTGGCCTTACGGTTGGGCTCAGAGTGCTCTGAAGGAGGCTAATGCTGATCTCTTGCCCAGCTAACAAGAAAAAGTGACCAATCAGAGTGAAAGGAAAACCAGACTTTAGGTCCAAGTATCGAAGTTCTGGTCTTGCTTTGCCCATAGCTATGTCAGTGTGAGACGCTCAAGTTTTCCAGATCTCTGTTTCCTGCAAAATGTGTGGGTTGGAGACAATGAATTTTAAGGGCCCTTTCAGCACTAAAATTCCACTTCTAGTCTTGGGTTATACACCAATCACAGCAGAAACTTTATTGGAAATATAAAATACATCCACAGGAACTCTCTCTGTTCTTAGCTCTCCACTTGCTCCTCAACTTGTTGATGGCCAGCAGTCAGGAGGGGTGTCCTGCGGCCCAGGACAAGAAGCACCTCCTCAGGAACAATGGACAAGTTACTGCAGTAACATCAGCAGCACTAGTTCTAACCTCCAAACCGAATCAGGAAGCCAGGTGGCCCCATTTTCAGTATTTCGGGGTTGAAGGAGAGACTGATATGGACAGATTTCCTCCACCCACATGGGCCCTACTGTAAAGATCCCAGACATCAGCCTGCAGCCAATTATGGATGTACAGCCTTTGACCTCCAAAAATGAGCTGATGCCTCCTATGGAACAAGAAAGGATGGGGAGATACATGGATGTTTTAGGAAATCAGAGAGGAATCCGTCCTTCCTCATTCCCCAAACCCCGAGTGTCAGAACCCCTTGGGATCCACCCAGATGTCTGGTTTTCCAGCCTCTGAAACCACCGGATGTTCAGTTTACCTCCAGTGATCTGAAGTCTTCCTTGATAGCACTGAATTGTATCATTGGGACAGGGAAGAGAAGGAGCATTCAAACAGGTCCCCAAAGCCACACAGGTTGGGCAGTGGAGGCGTGGAGACATACTGGGAGCTAGAGGGAGAAACAGAGGGCAATTAGGGTATGTCCTGCCCCTGGACTTGTCTCTTCTTGCTTCCCTCTCTTCCCCAAGTCTTTGCTGCTGACAGCCCCACAATCAAGGCCTATCACTGCAACCTTGCCATGCCTCTCCAACTGACTCTTTGCTATCAGAACCCATCCCACATGACTTCCAAACTGTGTGCTTAGGTGTGGAGACAGACATGAAAAGGACACAGTTCCTGCCACTGAGATCACCATCTAGAAGAAGGACATGCCAGTAATATAGTACATCTCAGCAGGCCCTGTGTCCAAGGTATGATGGCAAAGGAATGGAGGGGTATCTAACCACCTGGAAGAATTTGCTAACTATTTTCACAGAGTGGACACCTGAGTTGAGGTGGAGGGTGAACAGAGGTTAGCGGAGTGAAAATGGGGGTTGGGGTGGGTAGCAAAGTAAACAGCAAGGACAAAGGCTGGGAGGTGTGAGCAGCTTGGTGGATTTCGGGGACTGTGAGACACTGCAGTGTTGGTATTCAGCTGGTAGGCACAGATAGGGGTGGACGGTTCTTTTTATGGCCAGCATCCATTCTGATTGGCCAGTACCATATCTGTTGTTAAGTTTTTTTTTTTTAAAGATTTTATTTATTTATTTGACAGAGAGAGAGACAGCGAGAGAGGGAACACAAGCAGGGGGAGGAGTGGGAGAGGGAGAAGCAGGCTTCCCGCCGAGCAGGGAGCCCGACGCGGGGCTCGATCCCAGGACCCTGGGACCATGACCTGAGCCAAAGGCAGATGCTTAACGACTGAGCCACCCAGGCGCCCCCGTTGTTAAGTATTTTGACCACTGGCCCCAGCTGAAACACAACAAACAGGGAAGGAAGAGAAGGAAGTGAGCTGGGAAGTTGGGCAGGGCCAGATTGCCGTAGGGCCTGGCCAGATCGGGGAAGCAGTAACTGCCAGACTGGTAATGCCACACCATCCTGCTTGGAAACCTCCGCTGACACTTTGTTGCCTAATCAACACAAAACCCAACCTGACACCTCAGCCTTCACTGACAGCCCAGTGCTCTGAGCTGTGTTTAGACCCCAAGGTAACCGTTTAGGAAAAGGCAGGCAAAAGCTCTGAGGTTCTTCTGTGTCTGGCCCCATGGGGCCTGAGCCACGTAGGAACACAGAGAAGGAAGACCCGCCGTCTTCCCAGGGGTTACCGAGTTTCCCTCAGTGCGCACGTCTCACCTCCCCACGGCCCCTGGGTCTCTTCCTCCTTCCACAGCTCCAGTAAGTTCTGCCTGCTGTTGCATAAGGGCTCCTCACAGTAGCTGCTGTAGGAGACGGTGATTATGCCTGGGGGCGGGGAGTGCTGGACGTACATTATCGCCTGTGTCCCATCTGCCACGCAGCCCTTAGTGCCCAAAACTGCTGTCTTGGCCCCTGTTCGGAGACAGGAGGAAAGAAAGGGGATGGTGGGCCTATGGCCTGGCCCCAGGGGAGGGGCACAGCCCTGCCACAACATACCCTTCCTCCCACCCGACCCACCTGCCCTTTCTCGCTTTACCTGCTTTAATCATCAGAAGGGATTCCTGGCACAATGACCCACTGTCACAAGTCTCAACGTTCTCTGTGGTCCAATTAAACGTCTTCCGTGGGTCCTCTTCTACACTCATCCATATGCCCTTGTGACAGTGCAACTTTTGCTCCGCTGGGGAGGACATGAGACCACGTTAAGCACCTGCCCCCCCCCCCCAGTCCTCCTTCCCCAGAGGTGCATCCTCTCTGAACCAGCTCGCCCCCCGGGACCCCCGTTCTTACAGGCCAAGGAGGGGGCCCCGAGGAGGAGGAGGAGGAGGAACAGCAAACCCTGGACACGACGGGTTCCCATGGCGTCTTTCTGAGCGGCTTGGAAGAGCGGCTACGGATCTGCGATTTGAGAGAGAAGGGGGGCTGTTCGGCCTCCCACAGCGAGGCTGCATCGACCTTCTGGCAAGAACTGTCACTGCGGGGCGCAGCCGGCGCGACGGAAGGCCGAGGCCTCCACTGTCGGGGTGGCCCTGGCTGGCCTGCTAGTGTGAGCACATTGGCACGTTTACTGTGCCTCAGTTTCCCCAGCTGCAGCCCTGCGACCCAAACCCGTATTCTGCGAAGACAGAGGAGTTCAACGACCAGCACCCTCCAGCCTCGGGGTCCCGGGTGCGGCCCGGACGCCCCTTCGGCCTCAGGCTCAGGAGGCCTGGTTCAAGCCTATGTTCTCCCACGCCCCGGGATTCTCGGCCCCCCAGAACTCGGAATTCTGAGATCCCAGTCCTGTTCTACCGAGGGATCCAGGGCTTTGGGTTCCAGCCGCCATTTGCCGCAGGACTCTGAGCCCCCTGGCCTCCATCCCGCTCAGACCAGGAGTCCTGCCCCCCCCCACCCCTCCTCTTTCCTCAGGACCCAGGAATCTGGGTCCTTTTCTCCTTAAGGGACCCAAATTCCACCTGGCTTTCAGAGAACCTCACAAGAACCTCACGGTGCTGAAGGAACGGCCCGGAACGCCCCTCTCGTTCCACTCAGCCTCGGCTTCGTCTCTCGGACACACGGAAGGCGGGGCCAGCTTCGCCCAGCAGGTTACTCGAAGCCCCATTGGTCAATGTGAAAGCATCTGATGCGCTCATTGGATGAACCCGAAGGAACGCCGCACCCCATTGGCCCTGGAGGGGCCCGGCCTAGAAAGCACGCATGCGCAGAATGGCGAGTGGCGAGCGTGCTGGGGCTGCGGCGAGGTCGCTGTGTTCGCAGCGCCCAGTGAGCAAAGCAGGGCGGGCGGTGCGTCCTCAAACGGCCTCCCTGATCGCTTTCTCTCGTTGGGCGGTGGAGTCTCTGCTTCTCCAGCCAGGCTAGGAGGTCACACCCTTGGCTGTCCTCCACTGAACTACTCTCCCTGCCCAAATCGCCTCCCGTGTTCCCAGCCTGGGCCCTGCCGCAGCACCCGCCCGATGGCCGTGGTCCCTGGGAGGCAGCTTGCCCTCGTCACCTTCACGCGCGGCGGTTCCTGGCCAGGCCGGGCGTCTCCCTCTGATCGCGTCACAGCGCCGGCCCCCTCCTGGAAGGCTGAACAGAGAAATACCGGCTTCAGAGTCACTTCCAGCCCCGCTGACTGTGGGCATGAGCAGTGACTGTGAGGGCGCAGGTTGCCGCTGTAGCTCACCCACGTGGCCGTGCCACTGCCACCGGGAAGATGTGGCTTTCATTCGGATTTCTTTCTTTCTTTTTTTTTAAAGATTTTATTTATTTATTTGAGATAGAGAGAATGAGAGACAGAGAGCATGAGAGGGAGGAGGGTCAGAGGGAGAAGCAGACTCCCCGCCGAGCAGGGAGCCCGATGCGGGACTCGATCCCGGGACTCCAGGATCATGACCTGAGCCGAAGGCAGTCGCTTAACCGACTGAGCCACCCAGGCGCCCTCATTCGGATTTCTTGTTCGTGGCTGAAAACTCTGTTTCATACATATGTAAGCTGTCCAGATCTATATGTAACATGAAGCAAAGGGGTCCTTGGTGTACTCTCAGACTTGGTGCTGTTTCTGTGAGTGCTGTGGTGTAAATGAATATTTTTAATAGAGGAAATAGCACAATTAGAACTTTAAAAAAAACTAGGGAGAGTTAATACAAATACAAGAGAAAGCAATTTAGCTAGATCAGGAAGAATATTATGGCCTTTTAGAATCCACCAAAAAATGTTTTCAAAGATGAAATAACCCAGGACAAAAGAGTTACAATTAGGTTATATCGTAGCCCCCAATTATTTCATGTTTTAACATTCCAAACACTAAGAATCGGCATGTGATTCCGGGAGGGGATGAGAAATATTTAGGTGCCAGATGCCTTTACATCCTGGGGCTATAGGACAGGGTGCGTTGGGATCATTAGGAGGCAGGAAGGGATGAAGCACCTTACAAAAGGACCATGGCCAATCCCATCCTTGCCCCCAGCAACCTGACCAGGGCAGTGCCCACAGATTTCAGGGGAGGAGGTCTCTCTGTATGATGGTAGTGAGCATGGCTGATTCTGTCCTCACTGTCTGGCTGGCACATTCTGGAAGCTTTGGCAGTTCTTAGAATAACCGAAGGGACTGTCTTGATTGATGCCCTTTAACAAGGAACAGACTTACAGGATAGACAGTTTTTAGTGCTCACTGTGGTTTTGGCACGGCCTCCAGGAGCAAAGTACGAGAAAAGATAGTAAGAAATTCACTTCAAATACTGGGTCCCTGATGCCTGGCCCCCAGTTCTCTCATCTCTCAGGAATCTGTGGGTCCATGTTGCCAGCCCCCTCCTTCCTCAGACCCAGGAGCCCAGGCCCCCAGCCCCCTCCTCCCTCAGACCCAGGAATCAGGCCCCTGGTCCTCTCCTCCCTCAGACTCAGGGGTCCAGGTCCCAGCCTACTGTCATCTGGACCCAGCAATCCAAGTCACTACCCCCCTCAACTCTCAGCATCCAAACAAAATAAAGTACCCTTTGTGTACTTTCAGAATTGGTACTATTCCTAGAAGTTAAGCTATAAATGAATATTTATTTTTAATAGAGAAGATGCCTCAGTCAGAATGGTGTTAGTAAAAGCTCTTAATTTTACATAAAAATATATTAAAAACTTTCAGTTGGGGACAGTTAATATTAAGTATAATTATTAATATATTATTATTATTATTTTTAAAGATTTTATTTATTCATTCGACAGAGAGACACAGAGAGAGAGGGAACACAAGCGGGGAAGCGGGAGAGGGAGAAGCAGGCTTCCCACAGAGCAGGGAGCCCGATACGGGGCTCGATCCCAGGACCCTGGGATCATGACCTGAGCCGAAGGCAGACGCCTAACCGACTGAGCCACTCAGGTGCCCCAATTATTAATATATTATTAACAAAAACATTAAGAATAGTTAGTATAAATATGAAGAGGTAGTTCTGGTCCCAAGGACCCTGTCCCTTAGGCCCTGGGATCCTCCCTCATCCCCTCCCGTCTCTCTGACTAGCACTTGCCCTGCCTCCAGGCCTGACCCCACAGCTGGCTTCTAGCTCCTGTAGTGAAGATCATCCTAAATTGACTCTTGGCCTGTGGATTTGTTTTCTGGGGCTGCCATTACTAAGTACCACAGCCTGGGAGGCTTACACAACGGAAAGGTATTATCATAACACTTTTGGAGGCTGGAAGCCCAAAGTCAAGGTGTTGGCAGGGTTCGTTCCTTCTGAGGGCTGGGAGGGAAGGATCTGTCCCAGACCTCTCTCCTTGGCTTGTGGATGGCTGTCTTCTCTCTGAGTCTTCACATCCTCTGCCCTCTATGTGTGTTTGTGTGCAGATTTTTCCCTTTGAATAAGGACACCAGTCATACGGGATTGGGTCCCACCTTAATGACCTCATCTTCATTTGATTACCTCTGTAAAGACTTTATCTCTAAATAAGGTCACTTTCTGAGGTACTGGGGGTCAGGACCTCAACATATGAATTTGGAAGGGGGGGAGACACAATTCAAGCCATCATAGATTGAGAGAGATGTGTGTTGCAGTTGAAGTAGTGAGTACAGAATAGTGTACTCGCATGCTCCACCGGCCAAGCCAGCCAGGCACCCCCCTCAAATGGTATCTAAAAAATATTTCACTTTCCAGTTGTTCATTGCTAATATCTGGAAATATTTAAGAATATGTAGTATAGAATAATATAGAATATTTAAATTTTATTAGCTTGGGTATAGACTTCACTCTAGGGCTGGTTTAGCCTTGCTCCTAAGGTATAATTTTTCTAGGGTCTCTACTGAATGTCCTGTGTCTTCAACAAGGTCTCTCTGCCCTGGTTTCTTGGAATTTGAATGTTTTCCCTTTCAGAGTGGGTTTTGGACGTTGTTCCACATATAGCTCCCTGGAAGGTTTTTTTAAGTTTGTACCAGAATTCACAAGCTTAGATGAGGGGCTTTTTTTTTTTTTTTTTTCCTTTTCTATTCTAAAGTAAATTGCCTGTATGTATCTGCTTGCTTGACCCTAGTCAGGGAGGGAGCATGGCATTTTTATTTGCCATGTGTGTTTTTAATTCGTTTTTGGCATTGTATGGCCCCAACCCACTTCTATATAAAGTAATACAAAAGCAGGCATTCAGAGTTAGTGTGGGTTTAAAATTGTATTCACTGATGTACACAAAGTAATAGTAAATCTTTCTTTAGGTTCAGTTTTTTATTTTTTATTTTAATTTTTTTTAAAGATTGCATTTATTTATTAGAGAGAGAGTGCGCACCGGGGGGGTGGGAGGCAGATGGAGAGGGAGAAGCAGATTTCCTGCTGTGCGTGGAGCCTGATGTGGGGCTCAATCCCACGACCCCAAGATCATGACCTGAGCGGAAATCAAGAGTTAGACACTTAACTGACTAAGCCACCCAGGCACCCCACTGGATGTACTTTTCAAGTGCGTGGGGGACACGTCGGGCTTGATGGATGCCTCCAGGCCCCGGTGGACACCGTGAGGATCGTGTCCTGCTGGATGGACGGCCCCACCTCTCCTCTCTGGCCTCTCGCACAAGCTGGGATCAAGCCGAACCCGTCCCAGCGCCCCCTCTCAGCGCCTTAACTGCACACATAATTCCAGCATTCACTTCCCGTCTCCACACAGGCTCAGCCTGCACACATCTCCTTCTCTTGAAGGTCTTTCCCGCCACGTGGGGGCCGCAGCAAGAATCATGAGAGTCACTCTTGAGTCTTTGGTCCCCCTGCCCCACGTGGAATCTGTCACCCACACCTCTCCAGGTCCCCGCCATTTCTCCTATTTCTCTACCACTTTCTCCTCCACCGTGACTCATGAGTCCATGAGTCCCCACCTGCCCCGCCATTTCTCCTATTTCTCTACCACTTTCTCCTCCACCGTGACCATGAGTCCAAATTGTCATTTCCTCCGTGGACCTGGCAGGGTCTAACCAGCCTTGCAGGGCGTGAGGTTCCTCCTGTTGCCGTAACAAATGACCACAACCGCGGTGGCTTCACACAACACAACGTGTTAATCCTAGAGTTTTGTAGGTCCGAAGCCTGACACAGAGCCACAGGGATCGCCCAAGGCCGTCTCCCCATTTAAAGGCCAGCCTGGTAACAACCTTAATTCCCCGTTGCCTTGTCCAGTCACGTATTCACAGGCGCTGGGGAGCAGGGTGTGGACATCCTTGGGGGTCACTTCTGCCTATGACAGCTTCCACCGTCTCCTCTCTCTGGGGTCTTCTCTGCGCGCAAGCAGAGCGATACCACTAGAATAACGTCATGTAAATAGATCATGTCGCTTCTAGAAAACAGATCAAACAACGAATAAACAGTCTCTTCAGACACGTCCGACTGCACTTCGAATGAGACACAGGGTCCCTCATGTGGCCTCCAAAGCCCTGCATGATGGGCCCCCAGGCTTCAGGCGCACTGGCCGCTCCAGGTTTGAGGGGAGGTGGGTGTGAGTAGAGAGGGTGGGTCTCCCTGTCCTTTCATTCCTGGGGGTAGATCCCCTTTCTTGTAATTGTGTGGTGGGATCATGAAGACTCAAACCTCCATGTAGCTCTTTACCTCTGTAAAGACCTCATTTGAATGATGAGGCAAAAGAGCCAGAACACGGCAGGCTGCACATTTCCAGGTGGCCCCAGGAGAGATGCCCCACTGAGTGGTTGCTCCACGCACACCCTCTCCCCTCCATGGTCTCTCTTGAGCCAGGCCCTTCCTCTGGGTCTTCAGATTCATCACGTGCCTTCATCCCTGCCCACGTGTACCTGGGAGGGCAGCCCCTGCACGGAAGGTCCTTCAGGCTACTGGCAGGGGGGAGGCTGGGGCTTCGTGGACCCAAGCTGCAGACTCGTACAAAAAGGGAAGGTCCGCTCAGTAAGCCCAGGCCTGGTGAGCCCAGCGTGGCTACCACGTCCCAGGGCTGCGTGGGGGTCAAAAACTGTGGTAAGAAATCCTGTCTCTTAATGTGAACCCCAATGGTACCCTTGAGCCCAGAAAGAGGACAGGCCCCAGAGCACCAGCTGGCTCTCTTGGGTGAGGATGGTTGATATTCCAAGAAGCAGTTTCTCTGGTCCCTTTCCTGTGACTTTGCAGCTCTGCCCGCTCGGAGGGGTTCCCTCCATGCCTATCCTGGAGCCCATAAGTGGGAGGAACCAAGAAACATGTTTTGTGCCTCTGCAAAGTGTCCTCTGCCCTCACCGTTTGTTAACGCCATGAGGGACTCTCCTCCTCTCTCCTCTGCACTGCCTGCTAGACGCTTCCCCTTTAGGGTGCTAATTCTATTTAGTATCTTCAGAAAAGGCAAAGGTTTTCTTAAACACAAGGGAGCTTCCATGGCCACATAGAGCCTCTGACACAGGAGCTTCCCAACCTGCTCATCTAAGGTGTCTCCCTCCACACCATCCCCTGTCCTCATTCTTCCTTTTTTGATTTCCATTATTTTAAACTTCATTTTTAATTAAAACACATTTTTCTTAGTATAGGCTCCATGCCCAGCATGGAGCCCAACGCGGGGCTGGAACACAAACCCTGAGATCAAAACCTGAGCTGAGATCAAGAGTTGGATGCTTAACCAACTGACCCACCCAAGAACTTCTATTTTTATTTTTTAAAGTAAGCTTGAGATCACCACCTAGAGACAAGAGTCTCATGCTCTGGACTGAGCCAGCCAGGCACCCCCTTTTTACTTTTTCTTTTTTAATGTCACATTTTAGATTCTTCAGCTTTCTTTTCTTTTTTAAAGATTTTACTTATTTACTTGAGAGAGAGAGAATGAGAGAGAGCACATGAGAGCGGGGAGGGTCAGAGGGAGAAGCAGACTCCCTGCCGAGCAGGGAGCCCAATGTGGGACCCGATCCAGGGACTCCAGGATCATGACCTGAGCCGAAGGCAGTTGCTTAACCAACTGAGCCACCCAGGCGCCTGATTCTTCAGCTTTCTTGAATCCCTTCATCTGTCCCCCTTCCACACTGCTACCTCCTCTACCCCTGTTTCCATCCCTGCCCGGCCCTTCTCCCGATATCTCCCGATTATCTCCCGATAATCACTGGAGCTTTGAGCCTCTTCCCAACTGTGGGCTCTTGAGGGGCTCAGAGACCCCACAAGCAACCATCTAGGGTGAAATGGCCTGATTGAGAACAGGAAATGAACCTCACCCACCAACACTTTGTATTTGTCACACCCAGAACTTCCTCTTTGAAGGCAGGAAGGTTTCAAAGGCCCCAGGGTTCTTTACCCCGGTTTCTCCCTTAAAGAAATCTGTTAAAAATTATAGTAAAAAACACATAACATTATATTTACTACCATTAGCCATGAACCAGTGTACATGCAGGGGTATATATATTCTCATTGCCGTACAACGCATCTCTATAGCACCTGTTCATTTTGTGACTGAGGATCTGTACCCACAGCTCTGTGTTTCCTCCCCGTCTGCCCCACTGCCCCCACAGTTCTTTCCGTTTTTGAAATGTCACTACTTTAGATACACATATAAGAGGAATCACAGGGTATTTGTCTTTCTGTGACATGTTCATTTCACTTCGCAGAAGGTCCAGAATTACCTTCTTTTCTAAGATAGAATAACATTCTGTTATGTAGATGCCACACGTTCTTTATCCATTCCTCTGTGTGTGGACATGTGGGTGCTTGACTCTGGAGAAGAACACTGCAACGAACGGGGATGTGCAAGTATCCTTTGTAACGTTGCTTCCAATTCTTATGGATATAACATCGGGAGTGAGATTGCTCCATCATGTGGTAAGTCTATTTCTTCATTTGGAGAAAACTCTGCACTGTGTTCCACGGCCAATGGGCCATTTTACATTTTCACTGACATGGGGCCAGGGTTCCAATGCCTCCAGATCCTCCCCAACACAAGTTGTTTTACGGTTTTTGGGTTTTGGGTTCTTTTGGTTATTGTTTTTGATGGAGGCCATCCTAACGGGTGTGACATGATATGTCTTTGTTCTTTGATTTGTTTTCTGTAATGATTACTGGTGCTGAGCCTGTTCTCAGAAGCTTGGTGGCCATTGCGTATCTTTGGAGAAATGCCTCTTCAAGTATTTTGCCCGTTGTTTACTTGGGTAGTTTGTTTTCCTTGTTGTTGTGAATTGTAGAGTTTCTTTACATCTTTTCAATTTGAATCCCTTAATAGACATAGGAATTGCAAATCCTTTTACTATTATGTAGGTTCCCTCTTAACTCAGTTGATTGTTTCTCCTGAGGGCCAACAGTCTGTAAGCTTGAAATGGCCCTGGTTTTCTCGTTGGTTTTGTTGCCTGTGTTTTTGGTGTCATATCCCCGACATCATTGCCAAGTCCAATGTCATGAAGCTTTTCTCCGCTTTTCCTCTCTCAGCGTCACGGTCTTAGGTTCTCTGTTGAGACGCATTATCTATTTTCAGTTAATTTTTGTGTATGGTGGAAAGGAAGGGTCCGGATTCCTTCTTTGTATGTGGATATCCTGTCTTCCCAAGCCTTTTCATTGAAGAGACTGTCCTTTCTCATTCGAATGGGATTGGCACCCTGGGGAAGATCATTTGGCCATGTGTGGAAGGCTCTGAAATTTAGGGGCTCTCTGTTCTGTTCATTTGGTCTATGTGTGTCTCTGTGTCTATGCCAGGACCTCACTCTTTTGTTTCCTGTAGCTCAGTAATATGTTTTGAAATTGGGATGTACAAGCCTCCTACTTCTTCTTTTTCTAGATTGTTCTGGCTCCTTGGGGTTATGAATTGAGGGATGATTTTTTTTTTCTACTTCCTGCCAAAAATGCCATTGGGATTTTAACGTGGATTGCATTGAATGTGTACATCACTTTGGGGGTTTGGACATATTAACAATATGAAGTCTTCTGAGACATGGTTTTGTTCCTAAAGAGGATGGATTTTCAAAGAAGCAGTTGCTCTGGTCCCCTTTCCTTCAGGAGGAAGGAGATTGAGCAAGCTGAACTCTTTCCCTGCTCTTTTCAAGTTTTTTTTCCTTTTAAAGATTTTTTTTTTCTTTTATTTGAGAGAGAACACAAGCAGGGTGAAAGGCAGAGGGAGAGACAAGCAGAGTCCCCACTGAGCAGGGAGGCTGATGTGGGGCTGCATCCCAGGACCCGAGCCGAAATCAAGAGCTGGGGGAGCTCAACCTAATGAGCCGCCCAGGTGCCCCTCTTTTCAAACTTTTTTCTCTCTGGTTTGACTATCTATTAATCCATGGGTAGTTTGTCATCTTATTCTGTAGTTTGTCATCTTTTCTTCTGTCACTGACTGTGCTTTACAACTATGGCACTAAATCAGTTCAGTATCTCCAGAAATGGCAAACATCTCCTAAGGACACAGAGGGACTTCATTGGGCATTTCTAGCAACATGGAATCCCCAACCTGGCTCATCTAAGACTTCCGTTCTCATCATCCCCTGATCCTTATTCATCCTTTTTTATAGCTTAGATGTTTTCTTCGGCTCTCTTGAATCTTTTGATTGTCCCCCATCGATACCTCTACATCCTCCACCCCTTTATCCCTAACTGGCACACCCGTGCATTTCTTCTGAACCCCTCAACTCCCTATAGTCACTGGGGCGTTAGGTCTCATCTCCCTTCCCTTCCTCTTCCTCCTGACCCTTGGGCATTTGGGGATGGTACGGAGAAGCATCTCATCCCAAATAGGGGTGCCTGAGTGGCTCAGTCGGTTAAGTGTCTGCCTTCGGCTCAGGTCATGATCCCGGGGTCCTGGGATTGAGCCCCGCATCAGGCTCCCTGTTCAGTGGGGAGTCCACTTCTCACTTTTCCTCTGCTCTGCCCCTCCCTCACTCATGTTCTCTCTCTCTCTCTCTCTCAAGTAAATAAATAAATAAAATCTTAAAAAAACGAAAGTTATGTAGGAAAGATAATCATCCTTCCACATGAATGATCCTTGGGTAGGAGAAATCAGGGAGTAGAAAAACAACGTTGGGAGCAAGGTATAGTGCATGGGTTTAATGAGAACAGTTTTGTCCCAGTGTGAAATGGCATTGTTTCCAGCAAAGGACAGATGACAGCCTAGCACAGAGCCCGAATGCACATACATAGACAGTTGCAAATGTTTCATGGTCAGGCAATTTTATTTGTCCTGGTTCCCTCAGGCTGAGATTACCTGGGTTTATGTCTAAGAACTTTTGACAAGAGCCTTTGGTATCAAGTGTTGTGATGTCCAAGTGGAATTCAGTATTTTCTTTGTTACAAAGACAAAACTTTGTTGGATATTTGGTCTGCTTTGAATAAGAGGATGTGAAAGGAAAAGGTTCTCCTCTTTGGAATAATCTGCCAACAGCAAAAGAGCAAATCAGAAGGAGCAAAGGTGTTGTTTCTGATGGGAAGCAATGGGACTGGGGAGCATGAGGAGATACAAGTGGGGGGATGGCATGTTACCATGATCACAGACACAGGACTGCAACTGGGTAGTTTTTTTAAAGCTTTATTTTTTAATTTTTTAAATTTTTATTTATTTATTTATTTTTAAAAAGATTTTATTTATTTATTTGACAGAGAGAGAGAGACAGCAAGAGAGGGAACACAAGTAGGGGGAGTGGGAGAGGGAGAAGCAGGCTTCCCACCAAGCAGGGAGCCTGATGCGAGGCTCGGTCCCAGGACCCTGGGATCATGACCTGAGCCGAAGGCAGACGCTTAACGTCTGAGCCACCCAGGCGCCCCGAGCTTTTTTTTTTTTTTAATATGAAGAGAAAATTACTGGGGTTCTTTAGTACTGTGGTACAGCAGAAAACTGCCCCCAAAGTTACCCTGAGTTTTATCCTTGGATCCTGAGAATGTTCCATTCCCTGGCAAAGACACTGCACCTGTGAGATGGAAAGATGACTCTGGACTATCTGGGTGGTCTGTCATCTGAAGAGAGAGAGAGAGAGAGTGTTGGCCTAGGAAGGAAAAGAGAAGATGGGAGAGGAGGGAAGATGGGTGTGATGGGGGACCAGAACCCAGAATGAGGACAGCCTCCAGAAGTTAGAAGGGAGAAGAAAAGCATTTTCCCAGAGTCTGAGAAGTTTGGGCATCCGTACAGACACCTCTTTTCGGGCACAGTGAAGTCCATTAGGGGGTTGTGGGCGCCAGGCCCGTGAAGAGGTTTATAAACAGGTTAGATGGTTATGGAGATGAGTGCCCTGACACTAAAGACAAAGCACTGGATTTGGGAGAGCTCCTGGCCGACTGGGGAGCCATTAAGCGGTAGAAGCCCAGAGAACTGCAGACAGAGACTACGGGGGCGCGGGGGCTCAAGGTTTGGCAGAGGGGCCCTGATGATCGGCGGGAATAGGGCAGGAGGTGGAGGGAGGGGGAGGCTAGAGTCCAGTGGGGGAGCTGAGTCCAGAGAGCCAGGAAGGATTGTGGGGCACAGGGATCACGCAGAGGCCAGAGGCCATTCTTGGGAGGAAGGGGTCTCGGGTCAGGAGCAGTGTGGTTGGCTGGGGGGAATGGAGGGGGTGGAGGGCACAAAGGGAAAGAAAGGCAACGGGGTTGAGGGATCCTGGTTTGGGCAGGGAGGGCCAGGGTTTCCCAGGGTCCAGATCAAAGCAGAGCCTGTGTCGGGCAGTTTCAGCGTCACTCGGGATTCTTCTAGAAGGCAAAGGTCTCATTTCTTCCCCAAGGACCCTTCAGCTCATAGACTCATTATCAAGATCCTCCAGGGGGTTTTGATGTAACTGGAAGACATGGGGAGAGCAGTTTGCGGGGCACAGGGAGGACAGGAGTCCGTCAGGAAGGGGACTGAGGCCGGGTGACCTCAGAGTGGGCAGAGCCCGGATGCAATGAGAAAAGGGGGCAGAATCTGCCGAGCCTTGGATGGGGGTCAACTTGAAAGGGGAGGGGGGGAGCTCTGTGGGGTTCAGGGCACTTGGCAGCCAGTTTTATTTCTTCATAAATAAAAGGGCCTTTCTACTAGTAGGTGCTTTTGAAACTGTCAAGCAGACAGCCCCCAGAGTTCCTGCATTTGCCACCAAGGGTGCCTTGGGTGTGACACCAGCCATGGGATCCCCAAACTGTGTGTGAAGTCACCTGTGCAGATGGGGTGGTGGGAAAGGCTTTTGGCCCCCAGGAGCGGGGGGCGTCCAGCTCTCACAGCTGCCTGCCAGGCTACAAAGCATATTTACAGACCCCTGGGTGGGGGTCTCCAAGGGAGCAGACAGATTCATGAGGATGGACCAGTCCCCCATGTCTCTTTGTTGGCGGGGGCCTGGGGCTTGTGGGCCTGAGTTCGAGGTTGCCATTTCCAAGCTGTGTTTCCAATGTGGAGGCTGAAGCTTCAGAGCAGCCCAGACTCCAGTTTTCCAAGTCTTCAGAGAGGAGTCCTCTCCAAAGCCCCCTGGGATGCTGAGCCCCCAATATTACGTCTTGGAAACCATCCCCACCCCCATCCTCCACGCAGCAAATCCCAGCCAGGCCGCGGACCCCTCCCTCTCCAGCCCACCCTACGCCATGGCATGGAGCTCTCTTTCTCATCCACTGTGGTTTTTCCCTCCTCCTCCTCGGATCCTGGCCACAGAGCCTGAGCCACACAGGAGAAAGAAGTCAGCCTAGGGCTGGGGAATAAGGCTGCAGACACTCCATTTGTTGATAAGAAGTTTATTTGCTCCTTTGTGCCAAAAAAGAAAGAACTGAGGCTGCAAAGCAAAACAAAACTTTTTTTGAAATCTGGGAGGCACAGATTCAGGAGGAACCTGAAATGTGCTCTGAGCGCGGGAGGAGAAAGATTTGATGAAGGTAAAAACCCGTAGGTTTATATAAATTCTTCATATAGCGCATCATTAGTTTTTGATGTAGTGCTCAATGATTAGTTTAGAAAACATCTTGTGTCCAAACAATATGGCATATTTATCACGAATTTTCCGTAAAAAAAATTTTTTTTTCCATCAATCATATTGTGTACAGCAGAAGTAAGTTTTCCAATGACAAGAATTCTCGCAGAAAGTCCAGATTACACAGGTAGACGAGTAGTTAAATTCGGTTAAGAAAACATCTTGTCTCCAAAACTGTATGGCATATTTATCAAGACCTTTCTGTAAAAAAAAATTTTTTTTCCATCAATCATATTGTGTACAACAGAAATAAGTTTTTCAATGACAAGAATTCTCACAGAAAGTTCAGATTATACAGGTAGACAAGTAGTTAAACCACAATCACATCATTCGGTTTAGAAAACATCTTGTGTGCAAAACAATATGGCGTATTTATCAAGAATTTTCCGTCAGTCATATTATGTACAACAGAAATAAGTTTGTCAATGACATAAGAGTTCTCTTCAATAGAAATTGGCTCATCTTTTTAAACCAATCCATGAATTTCCATTGTTTCTCCAGAAATGTCATGAACAAACCTGGGATATACCTTCTTACTTTATGCAGGACAAAGGTAGCTACAGCTTCTACCATGAACTCCATGACCCAAAGTTTGATAGGGAACATGATTGACTCGTTATCGGACATGGTGAGTGTGTGCTTGTCTGCTTCCCACCAGCCTGTTATAACCTGGCACTGAGTCATTCTCTGTCATCACGTTCTCACACGCAGGAAGGGTTCCTAGCTGTTGCACGAATCCCAGCAACTATTGATATGGAAGCTCTATAGGAGAACCATGGTTTCCTTTCTCACAACACAAGGCATGTCTCGTGAACTTGCAGTCTGTTTACCAGCTGGGTGACCAAGAGGCCCACGTTTTGGGTTTCTGGTTTTTTGGTTTGTTTTTAAGATTTTCTTTATTGATTTGAGAGAGAGAGAGAGCACAAGTGCGATGGAGGAGCAGGCAGGGGGAGAAGCAGACTCCCCACCGAGCAGGGAGCCCCATGCGGGGCTTGATCCCAACACCCTGGGATCACAACTGGAGCCGGAGGGAGAGGCTTAATCAACTAAGCCACCCAGGTGCCCCCGAGAGGCCCAGGTTTACCATTTGGCTCTTGGTGCTCCAGATCTTCTGGACACCAGTAGCTCTGTTTGTGTTGACAGGAACCTTGCAGTTCTCCCACGTGCCAGTGGGGCTCCCTTTCCTCTAGGACCCCGGGATTGTGTATGAGAGGAAAGTAGTGCTGTGGGACAATTTCCCCTGTCCCTTTCAAGATTTCCTCACAGTCTGCTCATCCCATGGGCCACTGCCATCTTCCTGCCCCCTGCCCCGCTGACCACAGTCTTCACCATTCTGCCCTCCTTTTGCTCCAAAGCTTCAGAAATGGCGAGGTTTTCTGAGATACCCTTGGGAATGTTAATGGCTAATTGGGGCACCTTGGGAATTCAGCAATCTGGCACATCTGAAACCTCCTCCTCTGCCATCCTTCCCTGTTCCTCCTTCCTCCTGTTTGGCCCTTTGACTTTCCCTTCAGCTCCCTTGGATCCTTTGATCTGTCCCCTTTCAACACCTTCATCTCCTCCAGCCCTGTGTCCACACCACTCAGACCTTTCCCTTCCCACGAGGACTTGTAAACAGTGACAGTCTCTGGGGGTTCAGTGTGCTGCCCCCATCATGGTCATTTGAGGGACTCAAAGACCCCACCCGAGGCTGTGCAGCTCCGTGGAAGTGGGCTGGATATTCTGTCCCTGGGACAGGCTATGGAGACACTCAGATGGCCGCTTGGTCTTAAAAGTTATAAAGGCCACCATACCGGATTAGAACACTTCTTTATTTTTAAACCAATGACGAGGTGTAGATCACTGTTGATAAATTAAACACAGCGAATGGTTGCCCATTGCTCTGATTTTAAACCAGCAGGGCCAAGTTGACACGGTTCAGAAAATTTAAGACTAATGAAAACATTAGATTTAGCCTTCCTTAGATCTAGAAGATTATCTGCTTTTTTTCCTAAAGATTTTATTAATTTATTTGTTTGAGAGAGAGAGCGAGAACGAGCATCAGTGGCGGGAGGAGCAGTGGGGGAAGGAGAGGAACAAGTAGACTCTGTGCTCAGCACTGAGCCCAATGTAGGGGTCAATCCCAGGTCATGGCTTGAGATCATGACTTGAGCCGAAGTCAGATGCTTAATCAACTGAGCCACCCAGGCACCCCAGGTTCAGTTTTTTTTTTTTTTTAACTATCAAAAAACCCAGTGGAAATTCCTTTTTTTTTTTTTTTAATTCATTTATTTGACAGAGAGAGACACAGTGAGAGAGGGAACACAAGCAGGGGGAGTGGGAGAGGGAGAAGCAGGCTTCCCACTGAGCAGGGAGCCCGACACGGGGCTCGATCCGAGGACCCTGGGATCATGACCTGAGCCAAAGGCAGACGCTTAACAACTGAGCCACCCAGGCGCCCCCCCCAGTGGAAATTCTTTTTTTTTTTTTCAGCAACAAATAATTTTTTTTTTTTAGATGTAGTGTTCCATGATTCATTGTTTGTGCATAACACCCAGTGCTCCATGCAGAACGTGCCCTCTTTAATACCCATCACCAGGCTAACCCACCCTCCCACCCCCCTCCGCTCTAGAAACCTCAGTTTGTTTTTCAGAGTCCATCGTCTCTCATGGTTCGTCTCCCCCTCCAATTCCCCCCCTTCATTCTTCCCCTCCTGCTATCTTCTTCTTTTTTTTTTTCCTTAACATATATTGCATTATTTGTTTCAGAGGTACAGATCTGAGATTCAACAGTCTTGCACAATTCACAGCGCTTACCAGAGCACATACCCTCCCCAGTGTCTATCACCCAGTCACCCCATCCCTCCCACCCCGCCCCCCGCTCCAGCAACCCTCAGTTTGTTTCCTGAGATTAAGAATTCCTCATATCAGTGAGGTCATATGATACATGTCTTTCTCTGTTAGACTTATTTCGCTCAGCATAATACCCTCCAGTTCCATCCACGTTGCAAGATCTCATTCCTTTTGATGGCTGCATAATACTCCATTGTATATATATACCACATCTTCTTTATCCATTCGTCTGTCGATGGACATCTTGGCTCTTTCCACAGTTTGGCTATTGTGGACATTGCTGCTATAAACATCGGGGTGCACATACCCCTTCGGATCCCTACATTTGTATCTTTGGGGTAAATACCCAGTAGTGCAATTGCTGGATCGTATGGTAGCTCTATCTTCAACTTTTTGAGGAACCTCCATACTGTTTTCCAGAGTGGCTGCACCAGCTTGCATTTCCACCAACAGTGTAGGAGGGTTCCCCTTTCTCCACATTCCCGCCAACATCTGTTGTTTCCTGACTTGTTAATTTTAGCCATTCTGACTGGTGTGAGGTGGTATCTCATTGAGGTTTTGATTTGGATTTCCCTGATGCTGAGCAATGTTGAGCACTTTTTCATGTGTCTGTTGGCCATTTGAATGTCTTCTTTGGAAAAATGTCTGTTCATGTCTTCTGCCCATTTCTTGATTGGATTCTTTGTTCTTTGGGTGTTGAATTTGATAAGTTCTTTATAGATTTTGGATACTAGCCCTTTATCTGATATGTCATTTGCAAATATCTTCTCCCATTCTGTCGGTTGTCTTTTGGTTTTGTTGACTGTTTCCTTTGCTTTGCAAAAGCTTTTTATCTTGATGAAGTCCCAATAGTTCATTTTTGCCCTTGCTTCCCTTGCCTTTGGTGATGTTTCTAGGAAGAAGTTGCTGCGGCTGAGGTCAAAGAGGTTGCTGCCTGTGTTCTCCTTTAGGATGTTGATGGACTCCTGTCTCACATTGAGGTCTTTCAACCATTTGGAGTCTATTTTTGTGTGTGGTGTAAGGAAATGGTCCAGTTTCATTCTTCTGCATGTGGCTGTCCAATTTTCCCAACACCATTTGTTGAAGAGACTGTCTTTTTTCCATTGGACATTCTTTCCTGCTTTGTCAAAGATTAGTTGACCATAGAGTTGAGGGTCCATTTCTGGGCTCTCTATTCTGTTCCATTGATCTATGTGTCTGTTTTTGTGCCAGTACCATTCTGTCTTGATGATGACAGCTTTGTAATAGAGCTGGAAGTCTGGAATTGTGATGCCGCCAGCTTTGCTTTTCTTTTTCAACATTCCTCTGGCTATGCGGGGTCTTTTCTGGTTCCATACAAATTTTAGGATTATTTGTTCCATTCCTTTGAAAAAAGTGGATGGTATTTTGATGGGGATTGCATTGAATGTGTAGATTGCTCTAGGTAGCATTGACATCTTCACAATATTTGTTCTTCCAATCCATGAGCATGGAACGTTTTTCCATTTCTTTGTGTCTTCCTCTATTTCTTTCATGAGTATTTTATAGTTTTCTGAGTACAGATCCTTTGCCTCTTTGGTTAGATTTATTCCTAGGTATCTTAGGGTTTTGGGTGCAATTGTAAATGGGATCGACTCCTTAATTTCTCTTTCTTCTGTCTTGTTGTTGGTGTATAGGAATGCCACTGACTTCTGTGCATTGATTTTATATCCTGCCACCTTACTGAATTCCTGTATGAGTTCTAGCAGTTTTGGGGTGGAGTCTTTTGGGTTTTCCACATAAAGTATCATATCATCTGCAAAGAGTGAGAGTTTGACTTCTTCTTTGCTGATTTGGATGCCTTTTATTTCTTTTTGTTGTCTGATTGCTGTGGCTAGGATTTCTAATACTATGTTGAATAGCAGTGGTGATAGTGGACATCCCTGCCGCATTCCTGACCTTAGGGGGAAAACTCTCAGTTTTTCCCCATTGAGAATGATATTCGCTGTAGGTTTTTCATAGATGGCTTTTATGATATTGAGGTATGTACTCTCTATGCCTATACTCTGAAGAGTTTTGATCAAGAAAGGATGCTGTACTTTGTCAAATGCTTTTTCTGCATCTATTGAGAGGATCATATGATTCTTGTTCTTTCTTTTGTTAATGTATTGTATCACATTGATTGATTTGCGGATGTTGAACCAACCTTGCAGCCCAGGGATAAATCCCACTTGGTCATGGTGAATAATCCTTTTAATGTACTGTTGTATTCTATTGGCTAGTATTTTGGTGAGAATTTTTGCATCCATGTTCATCAAGGATATTAGTCTGTAGTTCTCCTTTTTGACGGGGTCTTTGTTTGGTTTTGGGATCAAGGTAATGGTGGCCTCATAAAACGAGTTTGGAAGTTTTCCTTCCATTTCTATTTTTTGGGACAGTTTCAGAAGGATAGGTATTAATTCTTCTTTAAATGTTTGGTAGAATTCCCCTGGGAAGCCATCTGGCCCTGGGCTTTTGTTTTTTGGGAGATTTTTGATGACTGCTTCAATTTCCTTAGTGGTTGTAGGTCTGTTCAGGTTTTCTATTTCTTCCTGGTTCAGTTTTGGTAGTTGATACATCTCTAGGAATGCATCCATTTCTTCCAGGTTATCTAATTTGCTGGCATAGAGTTGCTCATAATATGTTCTTAGAATTGTTTGTATTTCTTTGGTGTTGCTTGTGATCTCTCCTCTTTCATTCATGATTTTGTTGATTTGGGTCCTTTCTCTTTTCTTTTTGATAAGTCTGGCCAGGGGTTTATCAATCTTGTTAATTCTTTCAAAGAACCAGCTCCTAGTTTCGTTGATCTGTTCTACTGTTCTTTTAGTTTCTATTTCATTGATTTCTGCTCTGATCTTTATTATTTCTCTTCTCCTGCTGGGTTTAGGCTTTATTTGCTCTTCTTTCTCCAGCTCCTTTAGGTGTAGGGTTAGGTTGTGTACTTGAGACCTTTCTTGTTTCTTGAGAAAGGCTTGTATTGCTATATAATTTCCTCTTAGGACTGCCTTTGCTGCATCCCAAAGATTTTGAATAGTTGTGTTTTCATTTTCATTGGTTTCCATGAATTTTTTAAATTCTTCTTTAATTTCCTGGTTGACCCATTCATTCTTCAGTAGGATGCTCTTTAGCCTCCATGTATTTGAGCTCTTTCCGACTTTCCTCTTGTGATTGAATTCTAGTTTCAAAGCATTGTGGTCTGAAAATAGGCAGGGAATGATCCCAATCTTTTGGTACTGGTTGAGACCTGATTTGTGACCTAGGATGTGATCGATTCTGGAGAATGTTCCATGGGCACTAGAGAAGAATGTGTATTCCATTGCTTTGGGATGGAATGTTCTGAATATGTCTGTGGAGTCCATTTGGTCCAGTGTGTCATTTAAAGTCTTTATTTCCTTGTTGATCTTTTGCTTAGATGATCTGTCCATTTCAGTGAGGGGGGTGTTAAAGTCCCCCACTATTATTGTATTGTTGTCGATGTGTTTCTTTGCTTTTGTTATGAATTGCCTTATATAATTGGCTGCTCCCATGTTAGGGGCATATTTACAATTGTTAGATCTTCTTGTTGGATAGACCCTTTAAGTAGGATATAGTGTCCTTCCTCATCTCTTATTAGAGTCTTTGGTTTAAAATCTAATTTGTCTGATATAAGGATTGCCACCCCAGCTTTCTTTCGGTGTCCATTAGCATGGTAAATGGTTTTCCACCCCCTCACTTTCAATCTGGGGGTGTCTTTGGGTCTAAAATGAGTCTCTTGCAGACAGCATATCGATGAGTCTTGTTTTTTAATCCAATCTGATAGCCTGTGTCTTTTGATTGGGGCATTTAGTCCATTTACATTCAGGGTAACTATTGAAAGATAGGAATTTAGTGCCATTGTATTGCCTGTAAGGTGACTGTTACTGTATATTGTCTGTGTTCCTTTCTGGTCTATGTTGCTTTTAGGCTCTCTCTTTGCTTAGAGGACCCCTTTCAAGATTTCTTGTAGGGCTGGTTTCGTGTTTGCAAATTCCTTTAATTTTTGTTTGTCCTGGAAGCTTTTTATCTCTCCTTCTATTTTCAATGACAGCTTAGCTGGATATAGTATTCTTGGCTGCATATTTTTCTCATTTAGTGCTCTGAATATATCCTGCCAGTCCTTTCTGGCCTGCCAGGTCTCTGTGGATAGGTCTGTTGCCAATCTAATGTTTCTACCCTTGTAGGTTACATATCTCTTCTCCTGAGCTGCTTTCAGGATTTTCTCTTTGTCTCTGAGACTCGTAAGTTTTACTATTAGATGTTGGGGTATTGACCTATTTTTATTGATTTTGAGAGGGGTTCTCTGTGCTTCCTGGATTTTGATGCCTATTTCCTTCCCCAAATTAGGGAAGTTCTCTGCTATAATTTGCTCCATTATACCTTCTGCCCCCCTCTCTCTTTCTTCTTCTTCTGGGATCCCGATTATTCTAATGTTGTTTTGTCTTATGGTATCGCTTATCTCTCGAATTCTGCCCTCGTGATCTAGTAGTTGTTTATCTCTCTTTTTCTCAGCTTCTTTATTTTCCATCATTTGGTCTTCTATATCACTGATTCTCTCTTCTGCCTCATTTATCCTAGCAGTTAGTGCCCCCATATTTGATTGCACCTCATTGATAGCCTTTTTGATTTAGACTTGGTTAGATTTTAGTTCTTTTACTTCCCCAGAAAGGGTTTCTCTAATAACTTCCATGCTTTTTTCAAGCCCAGCTAGTATCTTTAAAGTGATGATTCTGAACTCTAGATCCGACATCGTACTAATGTCCGTATTGAGTAGGTCCCTGGCAGTCGGTACTACCTCTTGTTCTTTTTGTTGAGGTGATTTTTTCCGTCTTGTCATTTTGTCCAGAGGAGAACAGATTAATGAGAGAACAAAATGCTAACAGGGTAACAACGTCCCCAGAAAGTATACTCTAAACAAATCAGAAAAGACCTGAAGCAGTGGGAAAAGCAAGCGAAAGAGAGAAAAAAGAAAAAGATAAAGATAAAGATAAAAACAAACAAAAACAGAACAAAACAACAAAAAACAGAATGTGATCAAATATGATCAGGCTGGTACATAGATCAGTGCCACACACTAGATTTTGGGCGTATTTTGGTCTGTTAGAAGAAAGTGCCTCCCAAAATTTTAAAGAAAGAAAAACTTATATATGTACAAAAATAAGGGTTGATATAATGAAGGGATGGAATATGACTGTAAAGATGGAATTATAAAAAATTTTATAAAAGGAATTGATAAGAAGTTGTTCAAAAGAAGAAAGACGAGGATTTAAAAAAAAAAGAAAAAAAGGGAGAGAATGTGATCAGGCAGGGGAGTAGAAAAAAACCATACACTAGAGATTTAGAGTATATTTTGATCTGTTAGAAGAAACTATCTCAAAATTTTAAAGAGAGAACAACATATATATATATGCCAAAAATACAGGTAACTACTATGAAGGGATAGAATATGACTCTAAAAATGAAAAATAAAAATGTTTTTTTAAAAAAGGGATTGATAAGATGGTTGAAAAAGGGAAAAAGAAAAATTAAAAAAAAAAAAGACAGTTAAAAAAAAATTAACTTTGAGAGACTACAGAATCATGGTAAAAAAGCCATGGATTCTATGTGCGGTATTCCCCTAGCGCTGGAGTTCTGCCGCTCTCACTGATCGGTAAACTTGGTCTTGGCTGGCTGTTCTCGCTGATCTTCTGGGGAGGGGCCTGTTGCCGTGGTTCCCAAATGTCTCTGCCGGAGGCGGAATGGCCCTGCCCTTGCCCCCTCCCGGCTAAGTCATCTGCTCGGGTTTGCTCTCCGGGCTTTTGTTCCCTGCGAGCTTCCCGTACAGCTTTGGAGGCGGAGAGTGAAAATGGCGGCCTCCCAATCTCCGCCCCGGAGGAGCCGAGGACTCGGGGCCCCGCTCCTCAGTGAGCCCCCAGAGAAAAGCCGCCAGTCACTCCCGTCTCCCCGCTCTCCGGCCGCACTCCGTGCTCACCCGGCCTGCGACTGCGCGTTTCTATCCTCTGGCACCCGACCCCGGGTGTTGTCTCCAAACCCAGCAGATCCCTGCGGTGCACTCCCGCGCGGCTCCTCCCGGGGGAGGAAGGTGAGTCTCCCCGGATCTGCCGCTTGTTGGGTCCCTGCTGGAGGAGCAGGGTCCTGACTGTGCCGCGGATCACGGTGTATGGCAACCCAGAGCTGAGAGCCCGCGCCTGGGCTCCGCCTCTGCAGCCGGCTTCCCGGCTCCGTTACCTGGGAGCTCGGCCGCACTCAGGCACCCCCGGTCTTTCTGTGACCCCGAGGGTCCTGAGACCACACTGTCCTGGAGGGTTCCACCCCCCGCTTAGCCACCAGAGTGACGTCCCTCGGCGGAGCAGACTTCTAAAAGTTCTGATTTTGTGCTCCGTGGTTCTATCACTTGCCAGAAGCGGCCGACGGAGGCCCCTCCCCCGCCGTCTATCCTCCCGAATATCGCCTCGTATTCACTTCTCCGCACGTCCTTCCTTCCAGAAAGTGGTCGCTTTTCTGATGAGAGAGTTGTTGCTCTTCTTTTCTTCGATCTCCTGTTGAGTTTGTAGGTGTTCAGAATGGTTTGATCCCTATCCAGCTGAATTCCTGAGAGGAGACGAAATCCAGGTCTCCTACTCCTCCGCCATCTTGCTCCGCCCCCCCACCCCCAGTGGAAATTCTTAAGAGCAAAGATGACAAAGAGGTAGAAGGAGAGTTGATGAATTCATTTGCCCTCAGGTAATTGAGATCCTAAGGTGATCCATCAGAGGTTCCTTGACTGAGTGAAGTGTTCCCAAATCCCTGCAACTCAAGTTGCCAAAGAGAATTCTATAAAATGGCCAGCCCTCTGTGTCAGGAGACAACTACAGAAAACACACTCACCCCTTCAACTAAAACTCTTATATAGTCAGTATAAATTGCTTAATGGCTACAGATTCTTCCCATCCCTGTTCACATACCCCTCTGCAGTGTATCTTTGCTGCCTTTCCCATCCAAAGCCGGGGTAAGTTTCTCTATCCCTGAAAGCTAGGCACAGGGGCACCTGGGCTGGCTTAGTCAGTAGAGCATGACTCTTGATCTCAAGGTTGTGAATTTGAGCCCCCATATTGGGTATAGGATTACTTAAAAAAATAACATCTTTTAAAAAATAAAATAAGCTGGGCATGGCTGTGTGACTCGTTTTAGCCAATGAGACAATAAGTTTAGAATAAACTTAACAAACATGAGCATTTGCACATTGGGGCTTCCTCTATTTTGCTGCGTGGGGCCCTCACCTAAAGAAATCTGGCTGAACGTTGAGCATGAAAAACCACGTAGACAGAGAGGCCCAGCTCACCAGCACCAACTGTCAGACACATGAGTGATATTATCTTAGACCATCCAGCCTCAATCAAATTACCAGACAAATGCAGCCATATGAGCATCTCCAGGTGAGACCAGCAGAAGCACAAGTTAAGCCCAGTCTAATTGGTGGCCCACAGGATTGTGCACAGATAAAATGGCTATTGTTTTGTGTGTTTTTTTTAAGATTTTATTTATTTGACAGAGAGAGAGAGAGAACACAAGCAGGGGGAGCAGCAGGCAGAGGGAGAAGCAGGCCCCCAGCAGAGCAAGGAGCCTGATGTGGGACTCGATCCCAGGACCTAGGGATCATGACCTGAGCCGAAGGCAGACGCTTAACCGACTGAGCCACCCAGGTGCCCCTTTTTGGGATGGTTTTGTATGCGTCCGTAGGTAACAGACATAATATGTTGTTGCAAAACCCAAATAACCATTTCTTGTTGGGCCTGGGAAAAGTAGCGTTAAAGAAAAATCTCAGATATGAGATGTGACCACTGTTGTTCTTGCTGGTGAGGGATAGCTATGGGACAGGTTGGATAGAACCAAATAGAATGCCTTAACAGGAAGTACACATATGAACTTATCTTCAATTTGAGCCTAAATGTATTTGGGATTGAAAATTATTAATTGGTTCTTGACTGGGTCCATATGTAAATTTGAGTAACCTAATTAATCATTCTCACTGGAAAGTTTTTAAAAGTTACAGAAAGTCAGGGGCACCTGGCTGGCTCAGTAGGTGGAGCGTGCAACTCTTGATCTCGGGGTCGTGAGTTTGAGCCCCACATTGGGTGTAGAGATTACCTAAATAAAACTTAAAAAAAAAAAAGAGAGAGTTACAAAAAGTCAGACAAATTGATGCCTCTGGTCATTGAGTTTTCTAGTTGTCTCATCTGATTGGTCACAAGCTGGTTGTAAGATCATGGAAAGAATTTTGTTTTTTTGTATACTTGGCTCCAGTTTCTTTTTTTTTAATTTTAATCAAAGTGAGAGCCAGTATCCGTTGCTTTCCCTTTTCCCACTGCTCTCTTGCCAGGGGGATTCTGGCCTTCTTAGATCTTGGGGATTGCGCATGGCTGCCCCTTGGTCATGTTGGGTGACTTCTCCAGCCATAATAGTGAGACCCACAGTACTGATGGTCCCAATGCTCACACATCACACACCTTGGATATTGGGTTGCACCTGCTTCTGGCAGTGACCACACCTGGTCCCCCACCCACCCACCCAGAGGTGAGGGTACCCTGACAGGTTCAGAGATGGAAGGGAGGACAAGAATCAGTTCTTTAAGAATTGGGAGCCTAAGTGCCTGGGTGGCTCCATTGATTAAGCATCTGACTCTTGATCTCACCTCAGGTCTTGATCTCATAGTCATGAGGTCAAGTCCAGCATGGAGCCCACTTAAAAAAAAAAAAAAAAAAAGGATTGAGAGCCCAGGGGATCCTTGAGCACGCTCAGGGCAGGGTATATAGCCAAGCCCATATTTGCATACTCACTGGCTGGCTGTGGGGTGTGGGTCATGCTGGAACTGACTCTGCCTGGTTTATGAGACCAGTGTTTAAATTTTCAGGAAGTTTGCAAGCCAGGGCTAAACACAACCTTATTAAAAATTAAATTATGTGAAGTTACAACCAAATCATATTAAGACAAAGGTAACAAATACTTAAAAATCTGTCCCTTCCTCTTGATCTTACTGCATTTTAAGTATTACCTCTTTTTTTTTTTTTTAAGATTTTGTTTATTTATTTTGACAGAGAGAGAGACAGCAGGAGCAGGAACCCAAGCAGGGGGAGTGAGAGAGGGAGAAGCAGGCTTCCCGCTGAGCAGGAAGCCCGACGTGAGGCTCGATCCCAGGACCCTGGGACCATGACCTGAGCCGAAGGCAGATGCTTAATGACTGAGCCACCCAAGTGCCCCAAGTATTACCTATGCTCTTGAGATTATTTATATACATCTATTGCATCAGTGTGGTAAAAATATCATATAACGGTTGCCACAGGGCGTTTCTTGCCAGCTCCATGTCTGAGACATCATGGTAGCTTGAAATCAGCCATAGTGGGAATATTTACAACATGGAAATTGGCAAACACTACAAATCAGAGCTTTTATTTCTCCCCTCAGGGAAGCAGTTAAACATTTAGCAGCATATCATAAATGTGCGTGGCCTGTGTCCAGGTGTGGGTTTTTGTAGAGGGGAGCTTTCTCTCCCTGTTTCAGTATTGAGCCTTTCCCTACAAGTTATGTTATCTGCAAAGTGCATGGCACCCCCTAGGTGTAGAGCATTTGTGCAGTGCACAACCTGACCTGCGTTCCCAGTGGTCCTGACTCTTTGTTATATATTGTCACAACAAACGATATATCTAAAATACAGGATGACTCCCAACTCCTGCACCACCCTTTGTGTTTCCCTGGATCCAACCTTAACGTTTGTAAACAGCAGTTCCTTCCATAAATTCTACTCAAATTACCCAGTTTGGGTGTAGCATCCATTATCCTGCTGGGAGCATGACCAATACAATAACTCGGATCAGGAAACAAAACTACATTTGGGGATTTGGTTTCCACCACATGGGAGCAGCACAGAGAGAACTCTGGGGGTGGGAGGTGGGGTGGGGGGGAGCTGGAGTACAGGTAAGGCGAGTCCTGTGATCATTTTACAGTTGCCCAAGTGATCACTGGTGGTGGCAGAGACAGAAGTGCGGGTGGAGAGCGCCATATTGGATGCTGAGGTGGTTGTAGCATCCCCACCGAGGTAGCAGAGGTGAATATGTTGATGCTGGGGTCAGTTGGTTCCTTCGGATGACCCTAGAGAGCAAACGTGGGGGAAAGGAGCGACCAAAAGATGAGAATGTCCACATGGAAAAGGGATGGGCAGTCAGAAGGCTTCCCTGGCAGAGCGTCCTTCCGGGCTTCGCACCCCTCCATGGCTCCCTGCCCTCAGGACACAGGCCAACCCCTCGGTCTGGCTTCGCAGGTACCTGATCAGCCCAGGCCCCCTCCCCGCCAGCAGCCATTCTCAAGACGTGTCCGGGCGTTTCCTGCCTCCTTGGCCTTGCCCCGTCGTTCCTTCTGCTTGGAATGGCTCTCCCTTGGTTGCCCACACCCACCCCGGCTACCTGGAAGACTTGGAATCACCCCCAGTCCCAGCTGCACCCCATCCTCTTGATGAGCCCTTCTCAGGCAGACGCTTCTTGAAAACAGCAGGCTCACTCCCACCTGTGCCTCACGGTTCCGGCTGATCCGCTGCCACGGTGTGGCCCTCAGTGAGGCCCTCAGGTGACTATGTTTAGCCACCTGAAGGATATCCCTACGTCATTCAGGGCCACAGGGGTGCAGGGCTAAACAGCAGCTACCCACCGCCTGGCACCAGCCCGCCGCACAGATCTGTGCATAAACCTGGTCTGTTCCATCCCTTCTCTGTGAACAGATCATAGGGTATGGACCCATAGGGGCAAGCAGAGGGAGAGGCAGTAGAAGGAGGCATCATGGGCATCTGAGCCACCTACTGAGGCATTCGCCTGTGCCCTCCGGACCTGCCAGAGCCTGATCCCATTCACACCACACACACCTCTCCCGTGGATGATGGATGCTGCTGTGCATGCCCAGTATGTGATGTGCAGTGCAGGTCAGGATGCCCTTGGTGGCCCAGAGTCCAGTATGCAGACTCCCCTGGGACACAGTAAGGAGCCACGAGCTTGCTTGCTTGCTTGCTTGCTTGCTTGCTTGCTTTCAAGATTTTATTTATTTATTTATTTGACAGAGAGAGAGAGAGCATGAGCGGGGGCAGGGGCAGAGGAAGAGTGAGAAGCAGGCTCCCCACTGAGCAGGAGCCCAATGCAGGGCTCAATCCCAGGACCCTGAGATCATGACCTGAGCCGAAGGCAGACGCTTAACTGACTGAGCCACCCAGGTGCCCCAGGAGCTGCTTTCTAAATGGAAGACAGTTATTTGTAGAAGGAGACGTATCTTTGCTCCAAACCCTGAGTTTCTCACTGTGATTATCCTATTATCTCTTTATATCACAGAAGCTTTTGACGACGTTGGGTCTGTTGGGTCACATGCCTTTCATTCGAGTCCCTTCCTACTCTAGGATCTACTCAAAACTGGCCGTCTTGGGAGCCTGCTTCTCCCTCTCCCGCTCCTCCTGCTTGTGCTCTCTGTCAAATAAATAAAATCTTAAAAAAAAAAAACCCAAACTGGCAGTCTTGTGGGTTTGCTCAGAAATGAGTAGGAGTAGCATGTCAAAATGTGCTACATCCGCCCCCCCTCCCCACCCCAAATCTTTTTTTTTTAAAGATTTTATTTATTTATTTATTTGAGAGAGAGAAAATGAGATAGAAAGCATGAGAGGGGGGAGGGTCAGAGGGAGAAGCAGACTCCCTGCTGAGCAGGGAGCCCGATGCGGGACTTGATCCCGGGACTCCAGGATCATGACCTGAGCCGAAGGCAGTCGCTTAACCAACTGAGCCACCCAGGCGCCCCTCCCCACCCCAAATCTTAAGGGATCTTTTTTCTAAAGGTGTAGCAAATTGTCTCAGAAGAAGTACAGCGGCACCCCCTCCCCCACCTCTGTAGTAAGCCGTGGTCTGGAAGCAGATGATCCCCCTTCGGACATATGGTCAGAAGACCAGGACTCGCTGAACACTGGTCACCGGGTCTGCATCATTCCCCTCCCTTCACCCCATCAGGTGGGCATTTTATCATCTCCTGTCATCACACAAAGAAGGGTGAGTCCAGCACAATAAGATACTTTGAGAGAGAGACCACATGCACACAACTTGTATTATAGTATCTTATAATCGGTCTATTTTATTATTAGTCATTGTGATTAATCTTTTACTGCCTCTAATTTATAAATCGAATTTTATCATACGTATGTATGGACAGGAAAGGCACATAGTACATATGGAGCTTGGTATTCCCACAGTTTCAGACGTCCACTGAGGGCTTTGGAAAGTCTCTTCCGCTGATACAGGGGGGCTACTGTTGGGGGACATGCCCTGGACCTCTGGGCCCCTAGGATTTACACCAACATGATGGCGGGGGCGCTTATTGCCCACCCTCTGGCACACACATGTCTTCCTCCTGAATCATCAAGGGTGCTTGCTACCTCTTGTTCACTGTGTCTGAGTAAATAACATAAATCTGTCAATGAAGTGGAGCAGTGTGATGTTCTCTAGAAACTCAGATGATCCAGGTCCCCCTGAACTATATTATAGGACGGTGCAGGAGCCCTGACCTCCTTCATGGCAGCGGTTCATGTCTGTCCAGAGCCATCATCCGAAGAATCCCTGCAAGGCCTGAGCATTTATGCCTTTGGCCAGTGCCCAACTCCCCCGGATCAGTGGCCCCCAGTTTTTCTGGTATAGGGGAAGAGTCACTGTCTACACCCGTGGTTGCATTGCAGGGTCTTTCTCAAATGAACCCAGCCTCCCCGCTCATTCTTTTTTTTTTTAAAGATTTTAATTACTTGACAGAGAGAGACACAGAGAGAGAGGGAACACAAGCAGGGGAAGTGGGACAGGGAGAAGCAGATTCCCCGCTGAGCAGGGAGCCCGATGCGGGGCTCGATCCCAGGACCCTGGGACATGACCTGAGCCCAAGGCAGACGCTTAATGACTGAGCCACCCAGGCGCCCCCTCTTTGCTCATTCTTGAGCTTCTGGGTCCATGAGCAACCCATGAGGTGCCGATAATCATCAGCCTTACTTTACAGAAGAGGATGAGGCAGTTGGGAGAGGGGAAATGAATGACCCAAGGCCTCACAATCAGGGAGCAACAAGATCCGGCCTGGTAGCAGAGTTTCACACACCTACAACTGTAAGCCTTTTTGCTAAATAGTTCCACGCCCAGCCTTGCATTTGCCCCTTGAAATATGTGGGACTCCCAGGAAAGTTGCCTTAATATCCTGACTCAGGCCTGCATTGCCAAGCCCTTGCCAGCCTCTCTACCCTCAGCACCCATCGATTCCCCCTTCCTTCTCTGCAGCCGAACCACCTGCTTTCTTTCTAATCCTCACATAAGCCAAGAGTGGCCCCACCTCAGGGCCTTTGCACCTGCTCTTCCTTCTGGCTGGAATGCCTTTCCCACATGCCCTCCATGACAAACTCTTTCTTTGCATTCTGTTCTCAGCTCATAGTTCACCTCCTCCGGGAGGCCTGCCCTGATCCAGTTCACTCACTTTCTTTCACATCACTTGGTCTTCACCCTGCCCAGCACTCAGCACCCTGTGCGTGTATGCGTGTGTGTGTGCGCGCGCGCACACACTCACATGTTTGCTCAGTGTCTCTCTCTCTCACTCGGGTGTGAGCTCAACAAAAGCTGGGCCTCATTCTTGTTGGTCTTCCCGAGTCCCCCAGCAATGGGGATGGTGCCTGGCACAGAGCCCAGCCTCAGTGAATATTTGTGGACTAAAAGCAAGACGTTTCACTGACCACCTATGACCCTCTGTGTGTCTTTGCCTATCCTTCCTTCTCCTCTCCTTCCAGAAACACTGCTCCACGTTGCACACATCTCCAGAGGGCACCGTTTCCACGGCAACAAGGGGACTCGTTGGGGAGGGAGTAGTGTTCCCATGGTGCACGACCTACGCAAATACTCTGTTCCCACCTTCCCCCACCTTTCATTCGTTTGTTCAGTCAATCAATACATATTGAGTACTCACTGTGTGTCCCATGAGTGGTGTAGATGCGGTAGGAATCGTGTCTCTGCCCGCGTGGCAACGTTACACTTGCAAACATAAAACAGAATGTATAAAGATGTCAAGAAGAGACTTAGAATTATAAGGTACACGTTCACCTCTCTCCCCCCTCTGCTGCTGCCATCACCCCACCCTACCTTCCTCTTCCTCATACACCCACTTGTCGGCTCTGCGGTCACTGCCAAGGCTCCTATTCTTCCCTGGCCCTCTCCTCCCCAGCGTGCTGGAGCTGGTTTGTACAGGCTTGCAAAAGCCGTTGGCTAAACATTTCAGAATGTTGCGAGCTGATTGTTAAATGATCGGTAGCTCAAAGTCTGAGTTTTATACACAGAAATAGGCCCCTGTTACAAGGCACATTGCACTGATGCTGTTTCTCTACAGAGCTGGTTGTTGGCACATCCCAGGGAAGAAACTCTGCTTTGTCAAGGGATATCCTGTCTTTGACAGAAACTCACTTTCCACAACCACCCCCTACCCTTCTCTCCTCCCCAGACGGAAGGAACCCCAGCTCCTCTTGCTTCAGGAGTGGGGAGAACAGAGGAATAGAAAGCAGGAGGGAACATCGGGGAAAATGGGAATAAAAAGGCAAGCAATGTAAGAAAGAGAAAGGAGTGGGCAGAGGTTCGAGTAGGGAGTAACCAGCCCCCACTGCACAGTGTCCTCACAGGCAGTTGGACCATATCCCCAACATCCTCACCTGGGGCCAGAAGGTGGCCAGGCTGCCCTGAGGAAACCTCCTTCCCAAACTACCCTGAAACAGTGTGGGGGTGGGCACCTGCCAGGTGGGGCACAGGAGGAAAGGGGGCTGGGGAGCTGGACCAGTGGGGCCTGGGGGCCGGGATGTTTCTAAGTGTTGGGGGGTCAGGGAGCCTGGACTCCTGGGTCCGGCGAAGGAGGGGAGACCCGGATTTCTTATCCAGTGAGACTCAGAGGGTAGACTCAGACCTCCTCTATCAGTGCTCTCCCTCCCGCCCTTTCCTGGCAAGATATAAAAGGGTGGGGTACCCAGAAAAAGAACAGGAGGGAGAGTTCCAGCCACCCTGACCATGAGCCCTGCCCTGCAGCTGGCTCTCCTGGGTGCCACCCTCATGCTGCCCCGTGAGTGAGGACCCTGACCTGGGAGGGCATTTTCCTGGAGGATGGGCTCAGATGGATTTCTCTTCCCATCTCAGGAGTGCAGGCCCTGGTCTGTCAGCGGGGGACACATAAGTCTCTGAGGAATGTATCGGAACTGCCCCTTGAGTGGACAACTGGCCAGGAGTTATGTGAGGATGGTTGGGGTTGCCAAGATACGCTGATCCTCATTGAAAACGGTGAGGAAGGCCCTGTGGGCCCCAAGCCTGACTCCCACCCTCTACAGGAGAAGCATTCTTTCCTGCCCAGTCCTACTGTACTCTGTGTAGGGACTCGGAAGCCCCTCCTGCCTCAGACCCAGGAGTCATTCCACCAGCCCCCTCCTCCCTCAGACCCAGGAGTCCAGGCCCCCAGCCTTCCTCCCTCAGACCCAAGAGTCAAGGCTCTCAGACCCAGGAGTCCAGACGCCCAGCCCCTCCTCCCTCACACAAGGGGTCCAGACTCCCAGCCCCTCCTGCCTCAGACCCAGGAGTCCAGGCCCCCAGCCCCTCCTGCCTCAGACCCAGGAGTCCAGACCCCCAGCCCTTCCTCCCTCAGACCCAGGAGTCTAGGCCCCCAGCCTTTTCTTCCTCAGACCCAAGATCCAGCCTGCAGCTCCCTCCTTCAGACCCAGGAGTCCAGACCTCAGCCCCTCCTCCCTCAGACTCAGGAGTCCAGGCCCCCAGCCCCCTCCTGCCTCAGACCCAGAAGTCCAGGTCCCCAGCCCCTCCTCCCTCAGACTCAGGAGTCCAGGCCCCCAGCCCCCTCCTGCCTCAGACCCAGGAGTCCAGGCCTCCAGCCCCTCCTCCCTCAGACCCAGGAGTCCTGCCCCCAGCCCCTCCTCCCTCAGACCCAGGGGTCAGGCCCCCAGCCCCCTCCTCCCTCTGACCCAAGAAGCCTGATCCCCAGCCCCTCCTCCCTCAGACCCAGGAGTCCAGGGCCTGACTCTCTTTTGATGCAGGACCCCGAGTGAGCGTGGTGATCAACAAGGGCTGCACCTCAGTGGCGGATCAGGATGTCCTCATCAGGGAGCATAGTGCAGGCCCTGGCCTCACTGTCCTCTCTTACACCCATGTGTGCCGGGAGAAGGACAACTGCAACAGTCTGTCCACCAACCTCCCACTCTGGAACCTACCCTCCACTGCAGGTGGGAGGGGGGAGGGGGGGAGGGAAGGGGCTGGTGGGCGCAGGGGAGCAGCAGGGCTGAGGAGTGGAAGTGAGCACAGAGGGAGCGACCATTTGGATCCCTCCTCCCTCCCGACTCCCTGTCTGCTCTCTCTGGGGCTCCCTCCCTCAGCACCCCTTCTTCTATTGGTCCTGGAGCCGCAAACCGCAGGGATTTCCTGGTGTTCAGCCACCTCACTTAGACTCGGGCTTGGCCTTAACCTAGTGCAGGCTCCTTCCTCCTCCTCCTCCTCCTCCTTTTTCTTCTTCGAGTTAGAATTTGATTCACTCATGTTTTATTTAGGGTTTTGGCAGTTCCTCTTCCAAAGTGAAATTAGCCTGGAACTTAAAAAAAAAAAATTTTTTTTTAAACTTGAGCCTAGTTGACACACAGTGTGACATTAGTCAGGAATACAAAAGTGATTGCACAGCTCTGTGTTGCGCTTTGCTCACCAGCAATGTAGTTCTGTGTGACCACACAACATTATTAGTGGCATGGACCACACCCTTCTTGTCTGGTATCCCCAGATCAGGTTTGGGGCAATGTTTCCTGTTTCTCTACTCTTTGGAATAGTTTGTGAACCCCGGGCTCTAGTGTGCTCGGACTGTTTTGTGGAACCTGTGGCTGAATCCTCCCCCGCCGCGCCCCCTCCTGTACTCAGGCCCAGGTGACCCCTCCGGGGTTCTTGCCCCACCCCTTGGCCCTTGCTCTCTCCCTTGCCACCTGTCCCTGATGCCCTGGCGTGCCTGCAAGAGAGGAGCCAAGGAGGGCGCGTTTGTGGGAGACTGGGGAGGTTGCTTCTTGGGACCAGCAAAGTGGCGGGGTGGGGTGGGGGGGCGGTGGAGAGCAGGCCCCCATCAGATCCAGAGCCCTTTCCTCGCCTCCCCAGGCCCGGGCTCCCTGAGGTGTCCAGTCTGCTTGTCTACAGAACACTGCGAGTCTGCCACAGAACGACCTGCCCAGCTGGGAGCACGCACTGCTACCGTGGGGCAATCGGGCTCAGGGAAGGTGAGCCAGGACAGGGGGTCCCCTGTGGTCCATGGGATGTGGGGCACTAAAGCAGCAGGAGGAGGAGTCTGAGGACCAAGATCGGGTTCTCTGGTGAGGGACAGAAGCTGGGACCTGAGGAGGGCGGCTCCCCCGGGGGCGGGGTGGTCCTAGCAGCATCTCCCTCCCTGCCCCGGTCCACTGGGGATAGCTTCAGCGTTCTGAGAGTCCAAGGATGCACGTCCCAAGCAGGCTGCAACCTGCTCAACGGGATTCAGAAACTCGGGCCCATCCAAATGAGCGAGGACTGCGGCCCCGGTGGTGAGTATCAGCTCGCAAGAAGCCCCGCAGGGGTGGGGGACACAGGGAGGAGACGCGAGCGATCTGAATGGTTATTAAGACCAGATCCCTGGGCCTTTGGCGGCAGAGTTTAAGGACTAGGGATTTTATGCTGAGAGGGATGGGGACCTTTTGGAGTCTTCCGAGCAGAGGAGGGCCATGAATGGACTTACCCCCTTATGAGGATTCCCCCATGGCTGCTGGGGGTGGGGCCGGGAAATCGGGGCGAAGCAGGTGAGGGCCAGTGGTCTCTGGGGGAAACAGTGGAGCTGGTGAGAAGCCCACAAGGTCCTGGCGGTATTTTGCGGCTGAAGCCACAGGATTTCCTGATGGGTGCAACCTAAGAGAAAGGCAGTTGTCCAAAGTGGCAGCAATATTTTCCTGGTGCAGCTGCAAGAAAGGAGGTGCCATTGAGCAAGATGGGGAAACGGGGGGCTGGGGGCTGGGCGAGGGAGTGGGATGAGGCTCAGAGCAGGCAGCAGAGGGCGGTTTTGTCATCTGCGTAGCTGGGAGATGAGCAGGCCTCCCTCGAGGGGCCGTGGTGAAGGTGCCACGTTTGTGGATGCCTCCTCCCCAGCCCGGGTGCTTCTGCATCGAGGGACCCATCCCTGCTGGCCATGTGAGGTCTAAAGAGAAGGTTTAGACTCGTGGTTTTCCCGAGGGCTCGGAGGGCTGGAGGTGGCCGAGGATGGTCGGCACCTGCCCCAAGGAGCCGGAACACCTGCGTTCTGAGCTCAGCTCTGCCAGTCACCTGGGTTGGGACATGGGGCAAGCTTCTGCGCCTCCTGCACAAGTCCTCTGCCTCTGTTTCCCAACTTGATGTTGGGATGATGATGATTAAGCCATCTACACTGGAGGTTGCCGTGAGGAAATGAGGTAATCCGGGCGAGGGGAGCTCCCTGTGAGACTCGTGGGCTGGTCCATGCACAGCAACTGCCACAGCCTAGCACGTGGTAGACGCTCAGTGCACACTAGGCTTCTGAGCATTTCGGTCTGGAAAGAAATATATGGTGCGGGCGCCCGGAGGGTGCAGTGGGTTGAACGTCCAGCTCTTGGCTTCGGCTTGGGTCGTGATCTCAGGGTTGTGGGATCCAGCCCCACGTTGGGCTCCACGCTCAGCTGTGGGTCTGCTTGGGTTTCTTTCTCTCGCTCTCCCTCTGCCCCTCCCCCCTTTCTCTCTCTCAAATAAATAAATAAATCTTTATATATATACACATACATATAGTGGCAGGCTACCCTCCTCATCCAGATGAGGGCCCCGAGCACCAGAGAGGGCAAGTAGAGTTTGACGTAGGCCAAGGAAGAGCCATGGTGCCTGTCACACCCAAAGGGAGGAGGGGCCTTCCTCAAGGACCCTTGAGAAAGGCTTCCGCAGGTGTTCAGGCAAAAACAGGGTAAAGATGGGGCGCCTGGGTGGCTCAGTCGTTAAGCGTCTGCCTTTGGCTCAGGTCATGATCCCAGTGTCCTGGGATCGAGCCCTGCATCGGGCTCCTTGCTCGGCGGGAAGCCTGCTTCTCCCTCTCCCACTTCCCCTGCTTGTGCTCCCTCTCTTGCTGTGTTTCTCTCTGTCAAATAAAATCTTAAAAAAAAAAAAAAAGGTTAAAGAATGTGAATGGGACCCCGACTTCCAAGGTCCCTTCTAAATCTGATATTGAGAGACTCTGTGGCCGGGTCACCTGGAGAATGACCCAAGAATGTGGCCACCTTCCCAAGCATGGGACCTGGAGGGACGGCCATGGCTGATTCCCTGGCTTACACAGACCCTTACACAGCAACTCCTTCTCCCCAGTTAGTCTGACCTGTCAACAGGGGGTCATGTTGTACAGCAATCAAAACCTGTCTCAGACGCCCCTCAGGTGGACCACAGATCACTACGAGCTTTGTAACGTTGGGGAGGTGTGTCAGGAGACACTTCTGCTCGTCGATGTAGGTACGTGGGCTGCACTCAGGGTCCCGAGCGTCCCCACCCTGGGTCCTGTCCCCTGAATTTCCTGCCGGGTTCCCCTCATGCCTCAAGTTCTAAGCTCAGGCCTTCCTTCTTCTGGGCCTTAGTTCGCCCTTCTGGAAACAGGGAGAAATGACAGCAGTGATACCACCTCCCTTGCTGGGGGGTTGTCACGGTCCGTGCGGGGTGGGGGCGCTGGGCAAGAACAGAGCCAGCACAGGGTAAGCTCACCGAGTTCGTTGGAGATTTCTTGAGCCCCCGCCGTGTGCCAGGCAGCTGTTGTGGGGCACTGTGGACCCCTCCATCCTCCTTCCTCAGGCTTTACACGCCAGTGGGGACGAAAAAACAAACCACAAACACAAAACAGAGTAAAGATACGGATGTGAGGATAAGAGCAACCCCGTGGGGAAAGGAGGTAGGGAGTTACGTGAAGGTTCCCGCGTGAAAGCGGGCGCTCCGGGGAGGCTGTCCTGAGCAGGCGGCGTTTGAGGAAGAACTGAAGGACGGCAGAGCTGGCCCTGGCCCCCGCCTTCCCCCTGCCCTCGGTGTGCCCCGGGCTCTAGAACTCAGGCACCTGCACTCACCCTCTGCCTGCCTGCTGAGCGTCAGGGAGCCCCCCTGGCTCTGCCTCCTGCCTTTGGTCATCAGAGCCCCACTCCCCCAGCCCAGCTTTTGCTCTCTCGCCCCTTCCCCCCAGGACACAAATCAATCATAGGAGGAAGCAAAGGCTGCAGCAAGGGCAAGAGGCAGGATACCTCTACCTCACCGTACACTCGGGAGCCCCTGGAGTGCTGGTGGCCTCCTGTGCCCATTTCTGCCCCTTCAACAGGTGCAACAGGGCCAGCAATACCAGCGTCCTGCTGAACTCTCTCCCTCGTCCGGGTATGGAAGCCCAGCAGGTTGGGTGGGACCGGGGACACCCTGAGATGGGGAGACACAGAGACTCCGGGGATCGAGGAGCATGGTTCCAGCTAGGGGCCGAGCTGTGCACCCCAACCTTCTCTCTACTTTTCAGCTGCCCCTGCCCTGGGAAATTTGCAGTGTCCCGTCTGTGTGAACATCTTTGGATCCTGCCCAGAAAACCCCCAAAATGTTATGTGTCCCAGTGGCACCACTCAGTGTTACAGTGGTTACATTCAGATCCAGGAGGGTAAGTGCTGAGGGCCGGGCCCCAGGAATGCAGGGTTGGGGGCCTGGATTCAGTGGTTCTGAGGTGGGAGGGTACTTGAGGCCCTGACTCAAGGGTTTGAGGGTGGGGGGCCTGGAAACTCAGATTTCTAGGTCTGAGGGAGGAGACGACTAAGCGCGGTCTCCCGGTCTGAGGGGGCCGGGGGGATCTGGGATTCTTGGGTCTTGGGACTTTAAGTGTGCTGTCTTTTGAAACCTCTCTGACTCACTCTGTAGGTGGGATACAGTCTGAATTGAACGTTCAGGGCTGCGTGACCCAAGCTTCCAGCTCCTTGTTGAACCATGTCCGGAAAATTGGGGTCTTCTCTGTGACTGAGAACCCTGAGGAAAAGCTGGATGTTATTCTCCAAGCTGGAGCAGCCCCCGTGCCCTTACTGGCTTGGGTGGTGGGGCTTGGACTATCCCTAGCCCTCTGGTGTGGGATGCCTCTCTGCTGACCCCATTCCCCTATGATTCTTAACTCCTTGCTGACCCCCTAAACCAACCTTCCTTCTGACCTCATAACCAAACAGCCTTGGACACTGAATTATTTCCTTGTCCTCTCCGTGAATCATCATCCCTCAGCACACCCACATACCTCATGGCCTGATAACAACATATAGAAGCAGCTGGGGAAAGCTGAAATTGACCTCTGGGAGAGGTCAAGAGTGGCCACATGTGTCTGGTAATAAAGACATCGTCCTTTCCCTGAATGATGGGATTTCTCTGTGTGTGTGTTTGGAGGGGGTGGGCAGGACACGCAGAGATCTGGCTGGGGAGGGGAGGAGCCCGGTGAGAGATTCACCATCTCAGGACCTTCCTTCACTGTTCTGGTGCATGTCCCCATTCCAGCGTGGAGGGTAGCAGAGCCTTCAGGATGCTCGGGTCAAAGGTAGGTGTGCACCACCATGACCTGGGGGAGGTGGTGTTACCCTCTTAGCAGGCAGGGCCCCAGCACAAAGAGGGATTCATCCTACCTGAGAAACTTGACATAGAAGGTTTGTGCAGTTTCCTGAGGCTGATCTCCTTGGGTCTCTGTAGCCATCCTAGGCCCGAGAAGGGGGAGAAGTCTACCATTATTGGAATCTGTAGGGGGAAGGGTATGTGGGGGAGGTTTTCAGAGGGCTGCCTGCTACATGCTCTGACCTTAGGCTGAAAAAGCCACCCAGCCCACACCGTAGGGAGAGAGCTGGGGAATGAGCACCCCGGCTTTACTCAGTGTCCTTCCTCTGGTCTCCTGTTGGGGCTCCTCTTGACTGAACCCAGCTGGAGGACAGGCATTCCTGCGATGCAGCCCCATAGATATGCACCCACAGCACAGAGCAGGGGGAGAAGGAAACCAAGTGTCCGGCCCGGTCCATGCTCTGCCTCCTCACATCCATGCCTTCTCCTTGTCCGGATGAAAACCAGAGTCCTCAGTACAGAGGACACACCATTCCCACCCATTATGTAATCACAGCAACATGGTGTGCTGGTGACAATGAGTTGTACGCCCACGGCGATAGCCAGTTCTTCATATGCCATGGTGAGAGGCAGACGGGGGCCAGGAAATAAAGTAAAAACAAAGCTGCAAAGGTCCTGTGTGCGGAAGGATGCTCCTTCTTCCCCCACCCATTCCGTATCGGCTTACTACCTGCCAACACCTAGTTTAAGCAATTGTCGTGGGGCATAAGTCTTCATTCTTAGGAGGTTTGGGTGTTTGATGATCTTTATTGAGTGTCTGCAGTTTTCCACGGAGCAGGGCCACTGGCCATGGAAATAGGAAGATGTACCCCTCACGTGTCACCTGGCTGCCAAACACAGTCCTCCCTGACCCAGCGACCCAACCTCCCTCTGGCAGTCACGTTCCATCTGGTGATCAGCAGAATGCCCCTCCTCTTTGCCTCGTGGGGAAGCACAAAACGGCTGGGCTGTGGACATGGCTTCCAGTTGATTAGAGCTGCGATGGGTTCCTCACCCACACCAATCCCAAGGCTACAGACTAGCAGCAAGAATTCTTTAAGTGGGTGGTCCCTGGGAGTATGCAGTAGTGGTAGCGGCTCTCTCTTATTCTGCTCTTGTCTCATGGACTCCTGCCTTCTGGCTGTGGGGGATGGAGCACAATAGACTGACCGCTGGTCTGAGATGTACATTCCCGATGGATGCCAGGGTACCGTCTCTCGCCCGGTGCCCTCATAAGCCTTCATGGGCCACTCTATCACTCTGATAAGCCAACTGTCTCTGTGTAAATGGGGCACTGGGAAGATCAGTGAGCTCCGTGGCTGTGAGTTAATGACCTCACTACCTCATGGGATACCACAGCACTAGAAAAGACATTTTCTAAGTTCCCAAACGGCAGTGTTGAAGGAAGCATTGGGTGTACAAGGAAGGCAAATGGGAACCCACGGTATGTGTCTATCCCCCTGTGAGGATAAAGCTCAGTCCTCTCCATGACGGGGCATGTCTTGGGTAGTCCTGCTGTAGAACGTCATTGGCCTCTGCCTCTGTTGGTTTGGGCACTGAGTACTGTCAACAGCCAGGTCGGCCTTGCGGAGAGCTAGCCTATTTGTTGTAACCATGTGGAGCTTCCACACCTGCCCACATGGCCATTCCTCAGTGCCTTTGTTCTGGTGGGCATCAGCATGGGTCATGAACATCTTCACACTCTGTGCCCACCCCCAGAGGACCTCCACATATCCTCCCTGTCTTCATTTTATACTTTTATTCTTTTCTTTTTTTCTCTTTATACTTTTATTCTTTCCAAGTCCTTGATCAGGTGGCTCATGTGGATCCATGCATAAGTGGACCTAAGGACATCCCTCTCTCCCACAAGGTGGACCCCTGAAGTTTCACCACCTGAAGGACTTCCCTACATCACTCTTTCAAGGCCACATGGGTGCAATGCTAACCCAGCATCTACCTATTGCCTGGTGCCAGCCCATCATACAGATCCGTCCATACACCTGGTCTGTTGTTCCCCTTCTCTGTAAACAGATCACAGGGAATATCCATGAGTCCGTAGGTGTAGGTGAAGGGAGATGCATCAGGAGCAGGTACCGTGGGCATCTGAGCCATCTGCTGAGGTGTACGCCTGTACCTTCCATCCCCACTTGAATCTAATCCCATACACATCTTTTCCGTGGATGACGGATGCTGCTGTGCACACCCAATGTCATGGTTTGGTAGTTTGCACCCAGCATGTGACGTGCAGTTCAGGTCACAATGCCCTTGGTGTTTGTGGCCAGGTGACTTTGTCAGTTTGGCCTTCTACAACAAGATACCATGGCTTATCAATAACTGAAGTTTATTTCTCACAGTTTTGGAGGCTGGGAGTCCAAGATCAGGATGCCCTCTTGTGGGCTGCAGATGGCAGACTTCTCACTGTGTCTTCACGTGGCTGAAGGAAAACTGAGCAGCTCTGGCTGCTTCCTATAAGGGTGCTGTGATGGTTGATTTTATCCTCAGGGATGCCCACATAGCTAGTAAAACATTATTTCTGGGTGTTTTTGCAAGGCTGTTTCCAGAAAAGAATAGCATTTGAATTGGTGGGCTGAGCAAAGATGGCCCACACCAGTCAAGTGGGCCTCTTCCAATCCACTGAGGTCCTAAATAGAACAAAAAGGTGGAGGAAGCAGGGATTTGCTCTCTGCTTGAGATCAGACATCTGTCTTCTCCTGCCCTCGGATATCAGCCCTCCCATTCTCTTCTGGCTTTCAGATTTGGACTGGGATTTATACCACTGGCTCCCTGGTTCTTAGGCCTGAGATTTTCATTAGAATGTTACCACCTTGGGGTGCATGGGTTGCTCAGTTGGTTAGGCATCTGACCTTGATTTCACCTTAGGGCATGATCCCAGGGTTGTGAGATTGAGCCCCATGTCAAGCTCCACACTGAGCATGGAGCCTGCTTGAGATTCTCTCTCTCTCTCTCTCTCTCTCCTTCTCCCTCTGCCTCTCCCCCCAGTCACTCACGCACTCAATAAATAAATAAATAAATAACTACAACATACATATTGTGGGATGGGACACACACATTTAGTCCAGGGCACCTGGCATCCAGATTCCGCCCGGGCCCAGTGACAAGCCAGGAGTCCCTTTCCAAATCAGTATCTGCATAGGGAGACATGGATTTTCTCCAAAACCTGGAGTTCTGCACTGTGATTCTTCTATTGGAGATTGTAAAATACTCCATAAAAAGTGTTCTGGGTTTGAAACAGACGCTCTTACTCTCATTAATTTCTAACTATAATCACCCAGGAGTCATTTTAGATTTTGATATTTCCAACTGGAAGACTTTGGTGGGAAAAGGCTAGGGTTAATTTCTAGCATAATTCTTTTGTGTTTTTAATGGTTTGGCCTTTTTATAAGTTATGACTATTTCCTCTATGACCTATCACTTACTGTCCCTACTATTTTGATATTCAAATGTATCTGCACTTACAAACATGCAATTCTCCTTCTTTTAGTGCCAGCATGAGGATTAGTCAAGCCTGATTTCCTTACAGGAAGTAAGGTTTTTGCCCCATTATATTTATGAGACCAGTCACAAGATTTTAAAAATCGAATACAAGTAACTGATCCATTGCAAAAAGAAAAAAAAAAAAATCAACTGTGGGCTACTCCAGAAGACAAAGGAATTGGAATTTAGATTTTACTTATTTGAAGAGACTTGAGCCAAATTATGCTCATTTGATTTCTAAATTATTAGTGTTGGGTCTAAAGTCAATTTCAATCAACAAAGAACCAACTTTTAAAGCTGTTTAAATTCTGCAGGCATGAGTTGCAAAAATAAGGGTGAGGGAGATAATTTTTCTTTACCCCTTTCTTGTCTTCCTCATGCTTAAGGAGAAGAGAGAGGTGGAAAGAGAGGAAGAGGGAGAAAGAAAAATGAAATATGGGAGCAAAAGAAACTTACAGAATGGAGAAGGAGAAATAGACAGTAGGAAGACATGGAGTGAAGTTCAGGTTTATAGTGTCTGAAGATTGGTCTCTGTGTTCTGGACATTGACCTCTAATCTGACCCCAGAATCACAAGCTCTCATCCCATCCAAACCCACATTCTGACCATGAATATCTTCTCATAACCAATTCCTGACCCTGACCTGGCTGAACCCTGACCCTGAACCTAAATCTTCACTGTTATTTTTTCTGTAGACTTGAACTTTATAGAACCTAAAATGGCCATTCCTCCAAGAGATTCCCCCAAGATGGTGCTTCTTGGGGTAACGGTGGCTGAGGCAGCCTGTATCCTGCCAGCCTTCTACTCCCCCATCTGCATTGGCTGTATCCCCATCTTACACATCCTCTGAAGCCACTCATTGAAAAAAAAAATCACTTTGTTGGTCTTGCATTCCTTATCCTGCCTGTTGTCTTCTCAGACAAGCATCTTCCATTCTCTGGATACATTTCTTCCTTCCACTCACCTGTCCGTCTCTCCATCTTCCCCTTCCACCAGAGTTGCTTTTACCAAGGTCACCACATCCTGCCAGGCGCTCCTCAGGCTACTGTTTTGTAGCATTTGACAGGACACACCACTTCCTCCCTGCAGTCACCCCTGAAAGGGTAAATACAAATAGAGAAAGAAAAATTAGTTTTCCCTGGTGCAAAAAGGAAAAGAGACCCCCCCCACCGCCGCTTTCTTTCAGAAGTATTTTCTTTAGCAAATGTGTAGTTGTAAGTAAATGCTTTCTCTGTCCCTTCGAGATGTATGTAAATCTTGAAAATATCTAAATAGGCTTCTTGTGCCCTTTACAACTCAGGGATGTTTTTTTCAAGGACATGGGACCCATGTCTTTGAAACAGAATCAGCAAGAAAGATAGCGCCCCCAGATTATCTCCCAGTTTCTGGGGAAGGGTAAGAGCCTAATTTAGGTGGGGGCACCTCATTCCAACTTTGCCGAACTACCTCCAGTCATAAAGATATGAGAAGTTTAGGGGCACCTGGGTGGCTCAGTTGGTTAAGTGACTTTGGCTCAGGTCATGATCTCAGGATCCTGGGATTGAGCCCCACATCAGCTCCCTGCTCAGTGGGGAATCTGCTTCTCCCTCTCCCTCTGCCCCTCCCCCTGCTCATGCTCTCTCGCAAATAAATAAATCAAGTCTTTTAAAAAAAGATAGGAAAAGTTTATTTTTCCTTTGGATAAAACCAATTAACTAACACAGATGGTCACCCCCCAATAACCAGGCTAATTTAGGATGAACTATGTGTGACAAATGGGGCTGTCAAGTCCTCCAGCTTGAGGACTAGTTAGTGTTCAGACTGAGAAGATGTATGTAATAAGTTGTATCTGCCTGGCCATGTAAGGGGGTGAGCTTTCTCTCTGTGCAATTTCTTAGTGGGTCACCTGTGATGCACATCACATTCTGGTTTAATGCTTATTCAAAAATAAAACTCTTATTTTTTTTTTCTCTTCCACCTGTGGAGAGGTTTTCTGGGTTGAGAGGAGACTTTGTTTTTCTTTGTCCCCCCCCCTTTTATTGACTATATTTGACCTATAACTTGTATAAATTTAAGGTGTACAATATATTATTAACTTGATTCATTTAAATATTATAATATGATTGCCATTGTAGTGATATTTAGCACCTTGATCACATTACATAATTCTCCTTTCTTTTTAATTTTTTTTTTAAGATTTTTATTTATTTGACAGAGAGAGACACAGCGAGAGAGGGAACACAAGCAGGGGGAGTGGGAGAGGGAGAAGCAGGGAGCTGAGCAGGGAGCCCGATGCGGGGCTCGATCCCAGGACTCTGGGATCATGACCTGAGCTGAAGGCAGACGCTTAACGACTGAGCCACCCAGGCGCCCCCCAATTCTCCTTTCTTTTTAGTGGTTGGAATAATTAAGTTCTAGTCTCTAATCAAAGGGCTAAGCATCAGGAGTCATTTGCACTTCCTTTTCTGTGAACTCCCTTCTTCCTTATGCATTTCCATATTTACCTATTCTTATCTATCTTCCAAGGAATCAAGTATTCTCTCCCCTCCAGGTCTTTCTCCATGGAATTCTTTCTGCCAACATCATCTATCCCTTTCTAGACTCAGTTCCAGTGTCACCTCCTCCAGGAAGCCACCTCAGATGTTTACAGACTGGATTAACCCTTGACTGGTTGCCCCTTGTCTGGGTTTCCATATTCTTATATACTCTGTGTGCATCTGTATCATGCCACATGGGTCTGGATTGTAAATATTCCCGAATATTTACAATACAGAAATGGGTAGAATGTCTGAATGTGAATGAGGGAATGCACCCCATGGCCCTGAGCTGCACTGCAGAAAGTGGCTGAGCTCACAGCCTGGATCCCAATCCATCATTCCCTGGCCTTTATGACCAGATGAGCCTCAGTTTCAACACTGTAATTCCAGGACAGAGCCACTCTCCTCAAAGGGTCCTAGTGAGGCTTTGGTGGGTGCTCCCACTTAGTGTTCCTTCAACTATCCTAACAGTAACCATGACCTCTGATGACTCGCCATTCATTATCAGGAGAGTTGTTACTTAAAACAGCCAACGCTAATTGAGAGGGACAAGCAGACTCCTCACTGAGTGTGAGCCCGATGTGGGGCTCGATCCTTCGACCCACAGATCATGACCTGAGCCAAAATCAAGAGTCAGCTGCTTAAGCAACTGAGCCACCCTGGTGCCCCGAAAAGAAAATGATATTAAGAAAATCATAAGGAAGAGAAAATACATTTGCAGCATTGTACCACATTTATTGAAAAAATCCACATATAATAGATCTTCACAGTTCAAGAGTCAGTTGTATTTATGTGCACAGGAGTTGGCAGAAAAGAAGTGAAATTTGAAGCAGTTAGACTCAGGGGCTTCTATACTATTTTAACAAAGGAAAGGAGGTTTCAGCTTTAGGGTATGATAAATCTTGAAGAAGCAACCAACAAATAAATGGGGGCAAGAATGGACAATAGGGTTATTGTAGGGAGGTCTGTTTATGCAGACTTGTCTCATTGCTGACTCCCTGTCTCAGGTGGAACGCACGTTGCTCTTCTCTTTCTGGTACAGCATGGGGACACACCTTCGCAGGGGAAACTTGCGCCCTGCTTTTAAGGCAGATAAGGGGAGGATGGATAACTCTTCCTACACCTGCTGATTTGCAGTTGGCCTCAGCTCAAAATAACCTTTATGCCAAAGTAGCAGTTTTGGGGGTCTCATATCCTGATCCCCTTCAGGCCATGGAGGGGTCCATATTTTCCCACACACATGGAGGTAATAAAAGTCTATGATACTGTTAGATAGGTTTCTTTTTTATTTATTTGACAGAGAGAGACACAGCGAGAGAAGGAACACAAGCAGGGGGAGGGGGAGAGGGAGAAGCAGGCCAGAGCAGGGAGCCTAATGCGGGGCTCGATCCCAGGACCTTGGGATCATGACCTGAGCTGAAGGCAGACGCTTAACGGCTGAGCCACCCAGGTGCCCTGATAGGTTTCTGATTTAAATGGAGAACCTAGGGGGTGCCTGAGTGGCTCAGTTGGTTAAGTGACTGCCTTCGGCTCAGGTCATGATCCTGGAGTCCCGGGATCGAGTCCCACATCGGGCTTCCTGCTCGGCGGGGAGTCTGCTTCTCCCTCTGACCCTCCTCCCTCTCATGCTCTCTGTCTCTCATGCTCTCTGTCTCAAATAAATAAAATCTTTAAAAATAAAAAAATAAAAAAAAATAAATGGAGAACCTAGGACTCCGTGTCTCTTCAAGAACTGCTGATTAATTCACTGATTATTCCCTGGGCCCCTCCCCTGTGCTAAGCCCCAAATATGAATGCCATTCACCCCTGCCCTCGTGGAATTACTGGTCCCAAGAACGCACAGCCAGGGCAGGGTGCTCAGGCCTGTGAAAGCTGAGGTGACTTTGTAACAGGCCGACTTGGCAGGGCTGAACTACAACTCCCAAAATTCCCTTCCCCAGAGGTTTCCGTGAGGCTGGGCCACAGAAGACATTTTTGCCGGAAATAGCAGCCATCTTGCATTTTTACTTCGAAGATCTAGGCGGCCGCTTGTGCGGTTCTCCCCAGTTGTTGCTCTTCTGCTGGCTCACCTTGCCGTGCACCTTCTTTCAGCTCCTCCGACTCCTAAGCCAGGTGTGTGTTTAGCTCTGTGCCAAAGGACGCCAGCTTCACCAGCAGGACACCCACACTGCCAAGATGGAGGCAGCTGGAATGGACACAGGCTCCCATCCATCTGATGGCTTCCCCTCACGCTCAGGGGTTCCAGCTTCCCTTCTTATCACCAATCTGCAGGCCAGTTTACACCAGATGGGGTGACTACTCAGGAATCACAGTTGTCGGGCGCCTGGGTGGCTCAGTCGGTTAAGCGTCTGCCTTCGGCTCGGGTCATGATCCCGGGGTCCTGGGATCGAGTCCCACATCGGGCTCCCTGCTCGGCGGGAAGCCTGCTTCTCTCTTTCCCACTCCCCCTGCTTGTGTTCCCCTCTCTCACTGTGTCTCTCTCTGTCAAATAAATAAATAAAATCTTTAAAAGAAAAAAAAAAGGAATCACAGTTGTCACAGATTCTGTCCGTGTAGTACTTTCCTGCCTAATGTGATAGTGTTTTTGGCTCATTCTCAATATGACTCTGTTTGGGTCAGACTCCATTTAATTTGGTGTGCATTAGTCAGGAGCACAGACATGGCCAAAGTCTATAATGCCCTAGCTCCTGAAGAGGATGAGGAAGGGGCTGTATCTCCTGCATCCAAGGGTGGGGAGGGGATGCCCACATGGGTGGGTCATTAGAGGTCATTCTTCTTGGATTCCTGCTACTCAGACTGGGATGTTGTCAGCTGGAGCTCACTGTTCCCTTCTACTGACTCATTCCCATCAGAATGCAAACATGCTACCAATTCTCTCATCCTATTTAAAAAAAAAAAGATCCTGTCTTGATTCCATTCCTTCCTAAGCCTTCCACCCCTTTCTGGCAGAACTCCTTGAAAGGTAGCCTCCATGTTGCTAAAGCTAATGTCTGATTCTCAGCATTCATCTCACCTGAATTACACCTGCACGTGTTACCTGCTAGCACAACTGACTTTCCTCCTGCCTCTCCGGTTGCTCCCCGAAGTTTCCACTGTTTTGTCATGTTTGTCATCTTCCCACTGTCTAGACCCTGGAGTGCCCTGAGGCTCAGTTCTCAGCCCTCTTTTCTTTACTACCCACCCCCACCTGCACTTCATGCTGCCATCCCATCTTTTTTTTTTTTAAGATTTTATTTATATATTTGAGAGAGAGAGAATGAGAGACAGAGAGCATGAGAGGGAGGAGGGTCAGGGGAGAAGCAGACTCCCCGCCGAGCAGGGAGCCCGATGCGGGACTCTATCCAGGGACTCCAGGATCATGACCTGAGCCGAAGGCAGTCGCTTAACCAACTGAGCCACCCAGGCGCCCTGCCATCCCATCTTAAGGCTTTAAATACAATACTACCTACATGCTGATTATTTCCACATTTCTATTTCCATCCAGGACCTCTCCAACCTCAAATATCCAAATACCTATTTATCATCAGTATTTGGATGTCCAATAAGCTCAAATTTAACATAACCAAAGCTAAGCTCCTAATATCCCTCCTCGTCTCCCCCAACCTCCACCCCAGGCCTGTTCCTCTTGCAGTCTTCTTCATTTCAAGATAAACGGCAACTTCTTCCTCCAGCTACTCAGGCCAACAGCCTTGGAGTCATCCCTACTCTTCTATCTCTCTTGCATTTTACATATAATCTTCCAGAAAATCCTGTTTGACTCCATCTTCAACATATACCCAGAATCGACCACTTGTCACCACCTCCGCCAATGGCCACTCTGGTCCAAGACACCTGTGTCTCTCACCTGGATTAAATTGCAACAATCTCCTTACTGGTCCCCTTAGCCTTTCTGTGGTGTATCTCTTCTGCACACAGAATCCAGAAAGATCCTTTAAAAATACGTATCATGCCAAGGTCAGGCTTTATTTCCTCCAGTGAATAAGCTGGAGAATAAAGGCTAAAGTCCTTACAGGGTCCTACATGCTCCAGACTCTACCAACCCATCCAACTTCATTTCCTACCATTCTCCTCCTTGTTGAATATGTCCTAGTCATTATGCTTCTTAAAGATGCTTCACTATTTCCTACTTTAGGGCCTTTGCACTTACTGTTCTCTCTGCCTGTGGTCTCTAGTCTTTGTATGCCTGGCTCCTTGCCATCCTTCAGATCTTTGTCCTGATGCCACCTTCCATGACCTCTGCTGCAACAAGTCACGTTCTTACACATCTCCCTGTTTTCAACTTTCTATTATGGTGATCTTCGAACATCCAGAAAAGTTGGGAAAATAATACAAAGAATACCTGTATCCCCTCCCTAGTTTCAAAGTGTGACATTTTACCACATTTACTTTTTTTTTCTGAACTATTTCTTTTTTTCCTTTTATTCCCCTTTTTTCCTGATTCTTTTTTTTAACCATTTCAAAGTAAGTTGCACACATCAAGATACGATATCCTTAAGTACTTTGGCTGCCTCTCCTAAGAATGATATTCTTCTACATATCCGCAATACCATTATCAAACTTAACAAAATTAACAATCATTCCCAATAGTATTTTTTAAAGATTTATTTACTTATTTTTAGAGAGAGAGAGAGAGAACACAAGTAGGGCTGAGGGAGAGGGAGAAGCAGACTACGTGCTGAGCAAGGGCCCACCACAGGGCTCCATCCCAGGACCATTAGATCATGATCTGAACCAAAAGGAGACTCTTACCAACTGAGCCACACAGGCACTCCTGTTGAGTTTCTTATATGTCATGTATAACTCAAAAAAGTTGTTAAAAATTATATATACATATATGAAATATTACTTAAAGTACAAATTTTTAAAAATACAAAACTGCATAGCAGGACTTTTTCTTCCACATTTCCCTTCTAGTCAACCAAAGGTGGCAGAGTTTCTCCGCAGCCTGGAGCCTTCCTCAGTGCTCCCACAGCCCAGCAGGGTCTGACCCTCTTCAGCCTCACTCAGTCACAGTCCTTCGGCTCTCCAGGCTCCCCACACTGGACTCCATCAGCCCCTCTGGCCAGCCAGGCATCTGCCTGCTGAGACTGGTACCTCTGTGGGCAGGTCATCCCTCCATACTCTCTGTCCTTCAAGGGGCAAAGGTCCACTCACACACACTTCCAGCCTCAGCCAAAAGGTCATGTTCTCAGGAGTGCTCCATGTGACCCCCCCATCAGCTAAGACCCCCTGACATGGTCCAGATGCACCAGACACTTTCCCTTCCTGGCCCTTCTCTCGATTCTAATTGACTCCTCAGTGCCATGATTTCCTGACTGCCCGTGGCCCTGTTCCAAGGGAAACCCCATGAGTCCAGGGCCCACATCTGTCCTGTTCTCTGTGGAGTTCCCACGACCCATCCCAAGGCCTGACAAGTCACAAATGCCCAGTAAATACTCCTTGAAGGCATGAGGGAAACCACACAATGTCACCCCCATGTGATACCAGGGGGCCCCTGGATTTGGGGACCCTGGGGCTCTGTGTGTGGTGCCAACAGACTCAAGGGCAGGACACAGCAGAGGAGTAGGGAGAAGGGTCGTCCTCTAAGGGCGCTGTCATCAGCATGGGAGGGGGGCAGCACGTGCCCGAGGCTGTCCCTGTAAGGCTGTCAGGGCTTTCCCCCTCCTAGATTCAGGAGGGACGACAGGGGCCTCCTATAGTTAGAGGTCAGACCCCCATTCACTCCCAGAACATGGACACCCCCCTCCCATCTCTGTCTGTGACTGACTTCTCTCCCCAGAGGGCTTGGGTGGGCAGCCTGTGTCCTTCCTCTTCTCTCAGAGATCTGACCTGCCACAAACTCTGGATCACCACCCCAGGTGCAGCTACTACCAGGGGAGTTCAGAGCCTTACACTGACCTCCAAACTCGTCCAGAGGCAAGTCCTCATCCTGAGGGCCCCTGGTCTGTGGGGACTCCTGCTGTGTCTCCCTGAAGGTTTCTCAGCAGCCCAAGGAGTCCTGGGGAACAAGGGGGGAAGTCCTGGGCAGGCAGGACAGAAGAAACCAGGATGTGCCTGTGTTTTCCCGGGGCTGAGGGTCTCCTCCCCTTTCACAGAGGCAGCCCTGGGATCCCTCATCTGAGTCTCCGGATGGAGCCGCCTCCAGCAACTCGTTCCTATGGGGAGACCTAGAGCAGAGCAGAGACAGGGACACAGATGATTTGGATGCATTCCTGCCTCCCCTCCCTGTAGTGATGGGGAGACAGGGCATTGTGGTGTCCAGCCTCTCAGGCCGGTGCCTTTTCCCCAAAGTCTCAAGGGACCCTACAAGGTCATTCCTTGAAATCTTAAGGACAGAGAGCTCCTGTGGAGGGAGCACCATCCCTCTGGGTGGACAATTCTCCTGACACAGGAGTAGGAATCTTCTGGATAATGCCTGTACTCTGCCTGGGCTCACTCTGCCCTGAGATGGAGTCCGGCAGTCTAGGACTCGCAGGGACCAGGACCCAGCTGGCCAGTCCCTCACCTCTGCCCAGGGCTCAGGACCACACATCCTTTGGAGCCTGATCAGTATCCCTGGTGTGGCCCCCAACATTGCCTCCAGGGGATGACATAGGGACATGCAGACAACACACAGGACATTAAACCCTGAAGCTGGCTTTAGCTGAGAAGGTGGAGGAGGAGACTGTTCTCCATCCCTTACTGCAACAGACCCTTCTGGGTCCCTCCCATGTGCCTGTTCTGTCCTGTCCTCTCCTTCTAGAGCCCTAGGAGCACCCTGATCTATCAGGGGTCCCTGTGCAGCCCCCACTCATTACCTGGTACCACCCATGGGGGAGGCAGAGTGACCACAGGAAAGTCCCCCAGGCAGAGGACACAGGCTGCCCAGGACCCTCAGGGACACATGGACAGTCTCTGGGCCACAGTTCAGCCAACAGACCCCGAGGGAGGGTCTCCTCAAAACCTTCCTGGAAGCCTTAGCCACCGGAACTCCTACCACCTTCTCTCTTCCCAGGACACAGGAAACCTCCTTCCCACCTGGGAACTGAGCTCCTGAGACACCTGGTCCTGGGTCTCTGTCCCTGGAAGCAGAGGCCGGGCTGGGGACACCCAGGGATGGGCCGTAGGTCCCTCACCAGTCATCACCCGGCCTGCCCTTTTCTCACTCCCAAGGTCATCTCTGGGATCTTGCTGCCAGGAGTCAATCCAAACTCCCGAGACTTGTAAGAATCCCGGGGAGACAGGAGCCCAGTTGGGCTTCTCTGTTACAAACGGAAATAATCCCCTGGATTTGGGGACCCTGGGGCTCTGTGTGCGGTGCCCACAGACTCAAGGCCAGGACACAGCAGAGACCAACTTGGAGTAGGGAGAAGGGCCATCCTCTAAGGGAACCGGATCCCCCTCAGTCTGGCTATTCAGAGTGTGCTCCCCGGGCCAGGACGATCAGCATCACCTGGGAGCTTGTTAGAGGCAGACTCTGGGGTCCACACCACACCTGCTGAGTCAGAATCTGCATTTTCACAGGGTCTGCAGACCCTCCGTGGGCACAGGAGAGGGAGAGGCGGCCCCACCCCACATCATGGGGTCTCAGCCCGGCTGGGCATCTGCGGAAGCAGCATTTCTGGGTGTCACCTGGGCATCCACAGTCTTGATAAAGTTCCCCAGGTGATTCCAGCGCACAGTGGGGGTGACATCCCTGTGACAAGGGTTCCTGAGGCAGCCCCCAGGCTCCTGAAGGGAAAGCCACACGGGGAGGAGAGAGGGCTGTGGGGGCGCTGACCCTGCACCCTGAACCCGAGCTGTGGGGGTCACCGGACCCCAACGCCACAGGCTTGTGTTTGTCCAAACAAGGGCGTGTGCGCGCTCTCGCATATGGTGGGAAACCACAGCTGAAGACGGAGAGGCCTCAGCTGTTCCCAGGGAACCGCAATGAAGACCGAAATGAAAGGGGAGGAAGGGGACAAGGGAGTCAGGATGGGAGGGGAGGGCAGGGGAGGGGCCCTGGCAGAGACCCCGCCCCCGGCCCACGTGACCCCGCCCAGCGCTCCTGCCCCCAGAGGCCGCTCAGCTCAGAGGGAGGAAGGACGGCACAGCTGACAGGACAGGACGGCTGTGCTCCTGAGCGTTTCTGGAGCAGAAGCTCTTCCCCCAGAGGGAGGGACGCACCGGGCAGCAGGCACCATGGAGCCCCCGTCGGCCCCTCCCCGAGGAGGACGCGTCCCCTGGCAGGAGGTCCTGCTGGCAGGTGAGAGGGATGATCCCCTGCGAGGGGGCGCGAGGATGGGAGAGAGAGGCTGGCTGGGGTCTCCCGGGGAGGACAGGGCTCTGAGAGGGGACAGGGGAGCAGGGCAGGACGGGAAAATCTCATGATCTGGAAGTGGGGAGCCAAGGGCTGTTTCCCAAGTTACTCATCACTGAGGACTGAATTCTGAAACTGATAACAACAACCAGGGACCCTAATCGCTGCCCCTTCCCACCAACCTGAGATCATGACAGACAAATGCCAGACTTGGAGGGCCCTAGGGCCACATTCATTCAGCCCCGGGTATTTGCAGCCTCCCCCACCCCTGGGGTACAGCACAGATCAGACGAGTCCCTGCTCTCCCCGAGCTCACTTCTATGGGGAGGAAGACACGCAGAGACGTCTAGAATGTGATGTCAGGTACTGAGAAGCACCATGAAGGGAACAGAGCAGGGAAAGGTCAGAACGTGAAGACAGAGGGTCTTTAGAGGAGGCGTTCAGGGCAGACCTCTCCCCAGGACCCTCTGAGTGGGAGCAGGTATCTGAGGGCAGGGAGGGAGGGAGAGACAGACATGTGAGGAATAGGGTTGGAAACAGAGGAAATTAAGTTCAGAGGCACTGAAGTAGTGTGGTCATGCCGCTGACCTTGACCAGCAAGAGACACACACTCACACACACACCCCGAGGCTGGGGGATTAGGACCTGCTCTCTCTCCAGAACCCCAGCTTTCCCTCCTAACACATAGGTCCAAACACTGATCTGTCTCCTCCCTTCCCTCCTAGTCTCACTCCTAACCTTCTGGAACCCGCCCACCACTGCCCAAGTCACTGTGGAATCGGTGCCGCCCAATGCTACCGAAGGGAAGGATGTTCTTCTGCTCGTCCACAATCTGCCTGGGGATCTTGTAGGTCTTACCTGGTTCAAAGGGGAAAGTATAGCACCCAGGCATCAAATTGTATCATATGTAGTAGACACACAAGTAACTATCCTAGGGCCTGCACGTAGTGGCAGAGAGACAGTATACCCCAATGGATCCCTGCTGTTCCAGAACATCACCCTGAATGACACAGGATACTACACCATACAAATCATAAAGAGAAATTTTCAAGTTGATCAAGGAATAGGACAGCTGCGCGTATTCCGTGAGTAATTCCTCTCTCACTTCTGGTGTTGGGTGGGATAAATTCTACTTCACACACACACAGGATGGACAGGCCGAGATTTGGCCTCCATCCCCCTCTGAATTATGTCCCGTGTAGGATTCAAGCATTTAGTGCAGGACACACACAGTGGAGACAAACATCCTAAGATTCCTCTTCCAGAACCCAGACTCTGGGACCATCTGAGAAAGACCCTGCTGGGTCCAGTCAGGACCAGGCCTAAGGGGCCTCTGGGATCCTCACCAGAGCTCAGCCCAGAAAGCCCCTGTGTTGGGGCTCCTGACTGTAGTGACCCTGGGGGTCTGTGCCAGGATAGGGTTAGGGCTCCTGGGCAGAGCTGCCTGGGAGCAATGATTTCCCAGCTGCCCGAGCTGGTCACCAGCCAGGGCTCAGTCTCAAGAGCCACATCTGGGGAGGGCAGAGCCTGGTCCTTCACCTGAGACCCAGTATGGACAGCACAGGCACAGGAGTCCCCAGTCCAGGGGCACCTGTGTGGCTTGGTCAGTTAAGCAACTGCCTTTGGCTCACGTCCTGATCCCAGTGTCATGGGATCGAGTCCTGGTTAGGGTCCCTGCTCAGCAGGGGAGTCTGGTTCTCCCCTTCCCCTTGCTCATGCTCTCTCTCTGTCTTTCAAGTAAATAAATAAAATCTTAAAAAAAAAGTCCCCAGTCCATTAGCCAACTGCTGTGGAGGGCTTGGGGGACACCAGTGGAAGGGCAGCGCCCCCAGGAATGAACAGAGCAGAGAGACGTCCTGGCATCTCCCCCTCCACCAAGAATCAGGCCCAGGGAGCCTTCTCTTGTGGAAACAAGCGGAATAGCCGTCATCTGATTGGCCAGCGGCTATAGACCAAATTGAGGTCAGGTATTTCGGGACGTTTAAAGGTTAATTCACAAGCATGGCAAGTAGAGATCATCTACCATTATTCCTATTGCATTAAGGGGAAACTGAGGCACGGGGAGACACAGTCACTGAATCAGGGTCACACAGACTGGTGAGCAGCAGATCAGAGTTACCCAGGCTCTGTGTGCAGACACAGCCCCGTCCTCTCCTCCAGCAGAGGGAGGGATGCTGGTCTGGGCAGTGACGGCAACTGGAGGCTCACTCCATGTTTACTCTAGAACCATATGACCTGCATCAGCAATCAGAGGCAGAATGATCCGGCGACCCTCAGGTGGCCCATCCTCACCTCCCTGTGCTGGACTTGAGATCTGATTGTTTCCTGCTGTGTTGCTGTCACTCCCACTGGGGTGTCAGGGAAAGGACTTGCCTTGTCCTCCCGACTCTGCCCCTGAAACCAGACCAGTGTCCACATGTTAACAAACTCGGTTGCTCTTGCTTAGGAGGGAAGGAGTGAACGGTGCGGGTGTCTCTCCCGCTGGAGGGCAAGGAGCCTGGTGGCCAGATCTGCTAGGACCCTGCACCCAGGACGCCTCTCTGAAGAGATGATGCATCATTCATTCCCTCACCACCCCTGCTTCCTGCTCATCCCCTCGCTCTCTGCTTGGTCACTGGACTCGGCTCTGCCATGGATGGGGTCACTGCCTCATGTCACTCATTATCAAACAGCTGGGCAGAGCTGCCGTCCAGGCCCTGGGACCTGAGTACTGGACTGACCTCCGGGCTTGTTCCTGCTGTCCCCGGGTGTCATTTCTGCTCAGACCCGCATCCCCAGGCTGGGCCGGCAGTTCAGTGCAGAGCCAGGAGAGGTCCGGGGCTGTCTCTGACTCTGTCCTGTGTCTTCCAGGACCAAATGCTGCTCTCTAATTGAGTCTGGAGACAGCCTTGCTGTCAGCACACAGAGCAGGGGCTTTACTTTCTCCTAGCGCTCAGATGCTCATGCATTTGTCCTAAGCTACACACATCTGCCTAGTCTTTGAAGGCCTCAGGTTGGCTGAGAGGTGAGAGATGCCAACTCTGATTCAAGATGCTTGTGGAGGAATCACAGGTACCACCCAGGGCAATGTTCTTTCTGTTGTCTGCACAGCGGAGTTACCCAAATTCAACATCACGAGCAACAACTCCGATCCCGTGGAGAATGTGGATTCTATTGTATTAACGTGTGGACCTCAGACTCAGAGCACAAGCTACCTGTGGTCAGTAAACAATGAGAGCCTCCCGGCCAGCGCCACACTAGAACTGTCCCTGGACAACAGGACTCTCACTATACACAGTGTCACAAGGAATGACACAGGACCCTATGAGTGTGAAATTCAGAACCCAGTGAGTGCTGGTCGTAGTGACCCATTCACCCTGAATGTTCTCTGTGAGTAACTTCCCCTCCTACCTGGCCCGGGCTGCCAGCCCAAATCCACATGCCGGGGGCCAGGCCACATCCATCCTTCTGGGGTCCGAGTCCATGAATCTCAACTACACCCCCAGGCTGCCCATGGCTTCTTGTCCCCGGCAAACCTGGGCAGACTCAGCCTAAGCCAAGACTAGGAGGGGATGACCTGCTCCTACCTGGGAGGGTCACCAGACTATGATGGGAAACAGGTGAATGTCTCAGACCCAGGCTCAGTGAACACAGGGGGCTTTGGACTTTTTAAAATGAGGTTGGGACCCAGCCTAGTGGGACACTGTGGCCCTAATACAGACCAGGAACTTCGGTTTCCCTCGGATTGCATCACCTGTGGCTTTATTCTGTTTGCTCCAGATGGCCTGGACGCCCCCACCATTTCCCCCTCAGACTCCTTTTACCATCCAGGGGCCACCCTCAGTCTCTCCTGACACGCAGCCTCTAACCCGCCTGCACAGTATTCTTGGTTTATCAATGGGAGGCCCCAGCCATTCACACAGAAGCTCTTTATCCCCAACATCACTGCCAATGATGGTGGATCGTATACCTGCCTCGCCTATAACTCTGGCACTCGCCTCAGTAAGACCACAGTCAAGACAATCACAGTCTCTGGTAAGTGGATCCCTGGAGCATCTGCATGGATCGCTGTGGTGAGGGTCTGTCTGGCTTTCAGCAAAGAGCCTAGAAGTTATTGACATTAGCTTAGGTCACAAACAAATCCAAAATCTGTCCCTGAACTCTCCCATTACATGTCTGCAGATGCTTCCTTCCCTTGCTCTCTGATTTTTTCATGGCAGACCTTGGGTCCAGCCTGGAATGTGGGGAGTGAGCTTCTCGGCTCCAGAAAGCCCCATGCATAAAATGGGGCTTTGCAAATGGAGAAGAAGTAGGAGCCTCTGGTTCAAGTTGCTTTTTGTTGTTCTTGAATTGCAGAAGTCCTTTATATAATCCGGATATTAACCTCTTACAGATATGGTTTGCAAATGTTTCCTTCCAATCCATGGGTTGCACTCACATTTTCTTTGTAGTGAACTTTAGTTGACACACAGTGTGACATAGTTTCAGGTGTACAACATAGTGATTGGACAACTCTCTATGTTATGCTCTATTCAACACAATGTAGCTCCCATCTGACCCCATGCAGCCCCATTAAAATACCATTGACTATATTTCCTATGTTGTACATTTCATCCCTATATCCTGTTAATTCCATAACTGGTACTACCACTCTCCAGATTCTGTCTTTTGATGCACAGTTTTCCATTTTGATGTAATACAATTAATCTATTTTTTCTTTTATTGTCTTTGCTTTGGGTGTCATATCTAAGAAATCATTGGGAAATCCAGTTTCAGTAAGTTTTTGCATTATGTTTTTTTCTAGACTTTTACTATTTGACTCTAATGTTTAGATGTTTGACCTATTTAAGTTAATTTTTGTACATGATGAAAGATCGGGTCCAATTTCATTCATTTGCATGGCTATCCAGTGTTCCCAACACCATTGGTTGAGTAGATATTTTTCTCCATTGAACGGTCATGACAGACTTCTTGAAAATCGTTGGACCACATGTGACAGGGTTTGTTTCCGGGGTGCCTATTCTATTCCATTGGTTTCTGTGTCTGTCTTTATACCAGACCCCATTATTATCAGTTACTGTAGCTCTGCAGTCAGGAAGTAGGAGTCCTCCAACTTTGTTCTTTTTCAAAATAAGTTTGGCTATTTGAGGCCCCTGAATTTCTGTGTGAATTTTTGGAAATTCCTATTTCTGCAAAGCAATTCCTTAAGTATTTGATATGGAGGTACCTGGCTGGCTTAGCTGGTGGAGCATGCGACTCCTGATCTTGGGGTTGTAGGTTTGAGCCCCACGTTGGGTGTAGAGAGTACTTAAAAATGAAATCTTAAAAAAAGGAACTTGGTAGGAATTACACTGAATTTGTGGATCTCTTTGGATAACACTGTCATCTTAACAAGACTAAGTTTCATCACCACGAACATGGGATGTCTTTCCATTTATTTGTGTCCTCTGTAATTTCTTTTAGCAATGTTTTATAGATTTCCGTATACAGTCTATTGACTCTAATTAAGTTAACTCCTAAGTCTTTGATTCTTTTTAATGTTATTGCAAATAAAATGCTTTTCCTATTTCTTTCTTGTGTTTTTCATTGTTAGTGTTAGCAACACAGTGATTTCTGTATGTTGATTTTGTATCCTGCAAATTTGTTGAAGTTGTTTATTAGTTCAACAGTTTTTAGTGGAATCTTTAGGGGTTTGTATATAAAATTTCATGTCATCTGCAAACAGACATAACTGTACTTACTTTTCTTCCACTTTGATTGCATTGTGGGGTTTTTTTTCCTCCTAATTATTTTTGCCTGGACTTCTGTACTGTGTTGAATACGGGTGGTGAAAGTGGGATGTTTATCTTCTACCTGATCTTAGAGGAAAGGCTTTCAGTGTTTCATCATGGAGGATGATGTTAGCTCTGGGCGTTTCGTGTAAGGCCTTTATGATATTCAGTAGTTTCCTTCTATTTGGAAGGGTGCCAGTATTCTGTATATAGTACCCGCCACTCGACAGAAGCTTTTCACTATGAGAGTCAATCCACAGATCTGTAAGTAAAAGTCTTCTTCAGAGTGAGAAATCCTGTAGATTGAAAACTCTTTGATTCCTGAGGTAATGAAGACGGGGCAAGCGGCTTTCATTCCCTAGTAAATAAAACAGTGCAAATGCCTTCCCTACTTTATATGAAGCTGCCTTGGACACAGAGATAGAAGGGTTGTGTGTCTTCCCCCCCACCCACCCAATATACCTGGAAATGTATATAAGGAATGAGGCCTGATCATCTAAAGTCACAAAAGTTCAAGAAAATCACACAGAAATCCATGGGAAAAAATTCCTCATGATAGTGATGTTGTTGGCCACGTGGGCTAAGAGGTTCCAGGTGCTGATACTACAGTGATGTCCAGGCAGAGCAGACACATGGGGGAGGGTCCGAGGGGGAGGTAAAGCCCTCTCCTTACAGATCATCACCTGAACAAAGACACTCATCCTTCTGCAGGGCCATCCTCTGGGGGCACCTTTACAGAGCTCGCTAGGGCCCTTGAAGTGTCCAAGATCTCAAAGGAAGGAGAGTAGCCCTGGGCCCCAGGCCCATTCTCATTTAGTGACATCCTGTGTTTCCCCACAGAGCCAATATCCAAGCCCTCTCTCCATGCCAGCAACACCGCAGTCACAGAAGATAAGGACTCTGTGGTCCTGACCTGCTCCACAGATAACACTGGGGTCTCCATCCACTGGTTCTTCAATGGCCAGAGTCTAAAGCTCACAGAGAGGATGAAGCTGTCCCAGGACAACAGCACCCTCACCATAGACCCGGTTGGGAGGGAGGATGCCGGGAATTACCAGTGTGAGGTCTCCAACTGGGTCGGTTCCAGCAAAAGTGACCCCATCAGGCTGAATGTGAACTGTGAGTGACCCTCGACCTCTCCCTCTTCTTCCCTTTATATTTTACTGGCGGAGGTGTGAAGTGGATGCAGGCCTGGAGGAGGTGGGACCCACCTTCAGAGCCTCTCTGGCAATGTGGATAAAATTCCCCAGAATTAGACGGATCTTGCTAGCATCTTGGTTCTAATATGTACCAGCTATTGGACCTCGGGCAAGATGCTCAACCTCCTGAGCCTCAGTCTCCTCATCTCTAAAACTGGAAAGAACAGCTGGATCTTAGGGCTGTTGTGACAGTTGTTAAAATGATTTCATGAGATGAAATTGAGACAGCATCATTTACAGATTCAGCCTCAAGCAAACTTAGCAGCTACTGTTCTTTTGTTATTAACAGTTTTGTAACTAGCTGTAATGACTCCGGGAATTGGGATTAAGTGTTGTCTGATCACGTTCCAGCTCTCTGACCCCCACTGATTTCTGAAGCCCTTTACACACTCAGATGCTCATTTTGCACAGTGGGGATGACACCTGGCCCCTCATTGACAGGGAAGCAGCAGATGAGATAAACATAAAGTATTTCCCATGTGCCTGGCGCAGGGAGGACCTCAAAAGCCGTCAGCTAATGTTATTCTCTTTAATCAGTGTTGAGTGAACAGGTAAGGGCCTCCCTCTAAGAGCATTGATAGAAATGGAAAGGAAGATCCAGGGGAAGAGGCATAATGTGAGAGGAAAATGAACAGGACCCTGGCACTGGGCCCGGGGTGGGGGGACAAAGTGAAGAATGAAGCAAGTCCAGGGGTTTCACCGTGAGGAACAGAAACGATGCAGTGGTCAAGGGGGTGGGGACATTGTGGTGAGAAAACACACGCCACCCAGACCTCAGTGGCCTTTCCTTCCTCCCTAACCAGGCCCTTCCCCCACCGCCCCTCCTGGCTTCCCCAGCTTTGACTTGGGACTCACTGCCCTCCCTTTTTCTTCTTATTTCAGATGGAAGAAGCACCACAGGCCTCCCTGTGGCATCCATCATTGGCATTGCAGTCGGGGTCCTGGTCGGATTGGCACTATAGTTCTGTCCTGGGGTGTCTTCTGTTCCGCACAGTTTTTTCAGAGTTCTGCAGAATTTTCAAGACAGATCATCTCAAAAACATACAAAGTCATCCATAGAGTAGAGAGGGAATATCCCCCACCCAACTCATTCTGAGGTTAGCATAACCTTTAAATTGAAATAGGAATAACAGGAAAAGTACAAAAAGAAGAAAGTATCAGGCCAATCATACTCATGAACATAGAGGAAAAATGCTAGACAAGGAATTCTCAAACCAAATCCAACAGTATATATATATATATAATTTTTTAAGATTTTTTTTTTATTTATTTGACAGAGAGAGAGAGACAGCGAGAGGGAACACAAGCAGGGGGAGTGGGAGGGGGAGAAGCAGGCTTCCGGCCGAGCAGAGAGCCCGATGTGGGGCTCGATCCCAGGACCCTGGGATCATGATCTGAGCCGAAGGCAGACGCTTAACGACTGAGCCACCCAGGCGCCCCAAATCCAACAGTATATAGAATAAGACAGTACACCGTGACTAAGTTCCGATTGTCCCAGCAAAGTAAGGTGATTCAACATTAGAAATTTATAAATGGGGGGCACCTGGGTGGCTCAGTCGGTTAAGCAGCCGGCTCTTGATTTTGGCTCAGGTCATGATCTCAGGGTCCTGGGATTGCTCCCCATGTCAGGTCTGAGCTCAGCGGGGAGTCTGCTTGAGGATTTCTCTCCCTCTCCCACTGCCCCTCCCCTCTCTCAAACAAATAAATAAATCTTAGAAAGAAAAGAAATTTATAAATGGAAGAGGGCAGCAACTTCTAGGGTGCCAGCAATGTTCTGTTTCCTGATCTAGCTGCTAGATACATGGGTGTGTTCGATTTTTGAAAACTCAGTAAGCAAAATACTTCATTCTGTAACAGTCCCTCTACCCCCTCAATTTTTTTTCATGAGACTCTTTGAAAAGACCAGATCAGACATGATGTCCAGTAGAACGCCCACATTCTGACTTTGTTTCCTTATGGCGTCATTTCACTGGCTTCTCTAAACCCTGTATTTCCTATAATTTGTAAAATGAATCTCAAATATTGAAGAGTTTCAGGTTATATTTTGTGGCAAGAATGCTTCCTGGGTTTTATATTGCATCATCACAAGAGGCACATACGAACTTGTCTAGATCTTACGCCAGTGTAACTATTTCAGTGACATAAAAATGGGCACATTTTTTTAGGTGTCTTAAAAAATTGCAGTTCAGTGGGCACATTTTTTTAGGTTTCTTAAAAAATTGCAGTTAGTTGGACACCTGGGTGGCTCAGTCAGTTAAGGGCCTGCTTCGGCTCAGGTCATGATCCTGGGGTCCTGGGAACCAGCCTCCCATTGGGTTCCCTGCTCCACAGGGATTCTGCTTCTCCCTCTGCCTCTCCCCCTGCTTGTGCTCTCTCTCCCTCTCAAATAAATATTAAAATCTTTTAAAAAATAAAATAAATAAAATAAAATAAATTCCAGTTAGTTTACATACAGGGTAATATTAGTTTTAGGTGTACAATATACTCATTCGACTCTTCCATACAACACCTGGTGCTCATCACAACCAGTGCCCTCCTTAATCCCCATCTCCTATTTCACTCATTCCCCCACTCACCTCCCCTCTAGCAACCATCAGCTTGTTCTCAATAGTTAAGAATCTGTTTCTTGGTTTGCCTCTCTCTCTTTTTCCCCTATTCTAATTTGCTTCGTTTCTTAATTTCCACATGACTGAAATCATAGCGTATTTCTCTTTCCCTGACTGACGTATTTCACTTAGCATAACACACTCTAGCTCCACCCACATTGTCGCAAATGAAAAGATTTCATTCTTTATTGTGGCTGAGTAGTATTCCATTATGTATACATATATATATTCCATTATATGTATATATATATACACCACATCATCTTTATCCATTCATCAACTGATGGACATTTGGGCTGTTTCCATAGTTTGGCTATTGTAAATAATCCTGCTGTAAGCACCGGGTGTGTGTATCCCTTTGAATTAGGATTTTTGTATCCTTCGGGTAAATACCTAGGAGAGCACTTGCTGGATCACTGGGTAGTTTTATTCTTAACTTTTTGAGGAACCTTTCTACCCTGTTCCAGAGTGGCTGCCCCGGTTTACATTCCCACCAACATGCAGGAGTGCTCTCCTTCCTAATCAGTGGGCATTTTTTTGTACAAAGACAAATGTGTATACAGAAATACAAGATTAGAAAACTATCTACCATGCTGGTCCTCAACAGAAGGAAAGCTGTCTATGGCAAGCCCACAGCTAACGTCATACTCAGTGGTGAAAGGCTGAAAGCTTCTCTATTAGAATCAGAAACATGACAAGGGTGCTCATCCTCACTTCTATTCAGCATAGTACTGAGAGTCTTAGCCAGAGCAATTAGGCAAGAAAAAGAAATAAAAGACATTCATGCCAGAAAAGAAGAAGTAAAATTCTCTTTGTTTGTAGATGACAGGATCTTCTATAGAGAAAACTCCAAAGGCTCCATGAAACACTGTCAGAACTAATATACAAATTTAAGGAAGCTGCAGGATGCAAAATCAATCTACAGAAATCAGTGCATTTCTATCCACTAACAAAGAACCTATGGCAAACTACCTGGAAAACAAATAAAAGGTTCCCATTTCCCATGGCATCAGAAAGAATGAAATGCTTTGCCCTGGCGGGGCCCTGAGGGGTGGAAGCAGGCACCGGGAAGGCAGGGAGTAGTCCAGTCTGTAGGGTCAGAGGCAAGGGAGCTCTGCTCTGTGGGCACCAAAGATGCTGCTTGGGAGGCAACGCCCAGCCCCCACAGAGTATGGGTCAAGGAATAAGCAGAGTCCACTCAACCCGAAGAGAAGCAAAGATAAGCACAATGGCTTTAGTGTCTACTCATGGGAAGCAAGACTAAGGTCCCCATTTGCCACCATCAAGAAAGCAGAGCCTGGGCGCCTGGGTGGCTCAGTTGGTTAAGCGACTGCCTTCGGCTCAGGTCATGATCCTGGAGTCCCTGGATCCAGTCCCGCAACGGGCTCCCTGCTCGGCAGGGAGCCTGCTTCTCCCTCTGACCCTCCCCTCTCTCATGTGCTCTCTCTCTCATTCTCTCTGTCTCAAATAAATAAATAAAATTAAAAAAAAAAAAAGAAAGCAAAGCCTGTAGTTTTGGAGTACTGCCCCAAGATGCTTGTGTCTTGGCATTTGGCTTTACAAAGGTGTCATACCCAGGAGAATGCCAGAGTAAATTCCATTCCTTGGACGATCTGCTCTTTTTTGGCCCAGGAAATAGCAGGAACAGCTGCTTATGTGTGAAGAGTGCAATATAAAGGATGCATTGAGGGGTGCTGGGTGGCTCAGTCATTAAGCACCTTCGGCTCAGGTCAGGATCCCAGGGTCCTGGGATCGAGCCCCGCATTGGGTTCCCCACTCCCCAGGAAGCCTGCTTCTCCCTCTCCCACTCCCTCAGCTTGTGTTCCCTCTCTAGCTGTGTCTCTCTCTGTCAAATAAATAAATAAAATCTTTAAAAAAAAAAAAAGGATGCATTGAACGAAAAGAGACATTCACAGCCTTCACCTTCCTAAACTCTGTATCTATTGAAGTTTCTTACACCTCTGAATTTGTACACATTTAAACTTTCAAGTGTACTTTAAAATAGTACACTTAGAGTGGGACTGAAACATTGTGATACTCTCACTCTGTTGGGATGGTTTCTGTGGAAGGTTCTCAATGAAATTGAACAGCAAATGTTTTCCTACTGTTTAAGAACCTATCGGGAGCTCTCCACAGGGAAAAGAAATTATGTTGCAACTAACTTGTTTACAGCTAAGTAAAAGAATTCAGTCTTCTCTGAAAAAAAGAAAGAAAGAGAAAGAAACAAAATAATTGGACTAAATGTCATCAAGGAGGGGAAAGATCTTTAGGCTAGGACCATGAGATATTGAGGAAAGAAACTGAAGCCCACACCAATAAATGAAAAGATATCCCCTGTCCATGGGTTGGAAGAATTAATACTGTTAAAATATCCATACTATTCAACATGACCTATATGTGCAATGCAATCCCCATCAAAATTCCAATGGTCTTTTTCAGGGAAGGGGAAAAAGGAATTCTGTAATTTGGGTGGAACCACAAGATATGTCAAAGAGCCAAAGAAATCTTGGGCAAGAAGAACGAAGCTGGAATCACTTGGGCAAGAATCACTCTTCCCGATTTCAAACTACATTTCAAAACCACAGTAATGAAAGCAGTACGGCATTGTGACAGCCCTCCACCAGGTTTAAGGGTTCACCCCTTGCTTGCTGACTTAAGTCCCATGATCTGTAGCAGAACGAACCTACTTTCCTTGGGATTTGCAGACCACTGGCCTCGAGGAGTGAAGGACCAAACTTTCCCAGGAGATAAGGCCTGCCTACATTGGAAAATAGCTGCCCCGGGTGCCAGCAAGTCTGTTCAGGGTCATGTCCGCATACTACCAGCTGCTTGGGCACCTGCTTCTCCTGCACACAGCCGCCCTCCCTTTTTCTCATGCCTTCCCCTTTAAAGCACCCTCCACTCCCAAACCCCCTGGACCGGGAACATGATCTTTGAAACATTAGTCCACTGTCTTCCCAGCATGCTGGCTTCCTGATTAAAGCAACCTTTCTTCACCTACCATCACTTGTCCCTCATGGGTTGATTTTTGAGGTGTGAGCAGCCAAACGTGAGTTTGGAGCCAGTCTCAGTCAGGTAAGAGTATTGACAGAAAGACAGAACAATGGAACAGAACAGAGAGCCCTCAATAAATTCCTGCATATATGGTCATCGGATCTTTGACAAGGGTGTTAAGAATACGCAGTGGGAAAAGACAGTCTCTTCAACAAATGATGTTGGGAAAAGTGGATATCCACATAGCAAAAGAATGAAATTGCACATTTACTTTACACATACACAAAAATCAACTCAAAATGGATGAACGACTTCAATATAAGACCCCAAACCATAAAACTCCTCAAAGAAGACATAGGGGAAAAGCTTGATGACATTGGTCTTGGCAATCACTTCATGCATATGGTAACAAAAAGCACATGCAACAGAAATGAAAATCAACAAGTGGGACTATATCAAACTAGGAAGCTTCTGCCCAGCTAAGGAAACCATCAGCACAATGAAAAGGCAACCTACCAACTGGGAGAGAATATTTTCAAACCATGTATCAGATAAGGGGTTAATATCCCACATATGTAAGGAACTCCTACAGCTGGATAGTAAGACACAAACAAACAAATAACCTGATTTTAAATGGGTTAAAGTCTTGAGTAGATATTTCTTCTATGGCAGTTGGGTATATGTAAAAAGAGAAATGGAAATCTAACCCACCATGAGATATTACCACACACAGGTTGCAAAGGTTATTATTGGGGGGAGGGGAAAGACAAGTGTTGGTGAGGATGTTGAGAAATTGGAACCTTTGCACCCTGTTGGTGAGAATGCAAACTGGCGTGGCCATTCGGAAAACAGTATGGAGGTTCCTCAAAAAATTAAACATACAACTACACTAAGATCCAGCAATCCCACTTCCGGGCATTTCTCCAGAAGAACTGAAATCAAGATCTTGAGGAGATATTAGCACAGCTGTGTTCATTGCAACACTATTCACAGTAGCCGAGATATGGAAACAACCTAAATGTCCATCGACAGACTAATGATTGAGGAAAATGCTGTAAATACATACAGTGGAACACTATTCAGAGGACAGATCTCATATGAGCTGTTCATAAAGTAAAAGAACGATAAAAGAAAATGAAAAATGATTTCACAGTCAAAACTAAAACTCCACACTGAGATGCCACTTCACATACAGTAGACGGGCTAAAATATTAAAAACACTTTCCAAACTAAGTGTTGTTGAGGATGGGGGGCGGGGGGACAAGTGGAACGCTCCTACATTGCTAGGGAGAATGTACAATTGCAACTACTTTGGAAAACAGTGTAGCGTGTTCTTCAAAAAACTAAACCTGTGCCTCCTCAGCGATCCCCTCACTGCACTCCTGGGTGGAACTCTACCCCAGAGAAATGAAAGCACATGCCCGCTTCTAAGACTCCTGCACAAAAGTTCCTGGCAGGTATACTTGTAATCGCCCAGAGTTGGAAACAACATAAATGTCCATAAATGAGTGAATTAAAAAAAAAAACTTTCTGCATCCTTTCAATGTCATACAACTAAGGGATAAAAAAGGAAAAAACTGGAGATTTGCAATAACAAGGAGCAATGAGTTATTTTTGAAAACCATGCTGAGTAAAGATGTTGACTGTGGTCCCAAATCGTATTGTATGATTCAAATTTTCAAAATTCTAAAAAATGCACACTAATCTATAACAGCAAAAGCTAATGTAAGGTTTCATGGGAACATGGGGAAGGAGGGTCAGAGGGGTGGGAATGAAGAGAATAAAGAGGACATGAGGAGACTTTGGAGAAGAAGGGACATATTCAGTATCTTCACCTAGGAATGACTTCTCTGCATGCCCGTGGCAAAACATATTAAATTGTATACTTTCAATATGTTGAAATTCTTATAGGTCAACTATAATTCAATAAAGTGGTTAAAAATTATACGTCTATAATGTACAAATTAAAAAAAAAAAACTGGATAGAGGGAATTTTTCGTCCGCATTTCCTGCACAGTCCACCAGAGGACGGCAGAGCTGCTCTACACCTGGGCGCCTTCCTCAGCACCCACAGCCCAGCAGGGTCTGACCCTCCCCAGCCTCACCCAGTCACCGTCCTCCTGGCTCTCCAGGCTCCCCACACTGGACCCCGTCAGCCCCTCCGGCCAACCAGGCATCTGCCCGCTGAGACTGGTCCCTCTATGGGCAGCTCGTCCCTCCACACCTCTGTCCTTAGAGGGCGAAAGTCTATTCACGCTTCAGGTCTCAGACAAAAGGTCACTTTCCCAGGAGTGCTCCATGGGACCCCCCATCAGCTGAGCCCCCCTGACATGCTCCGATGCACCAGGCACTTTCCCTTCCTGGCCCTTCTCTCGATTCTAATTGACTCCTCAGTGCCATGATTTCCTGACTGCCCGTGGCCCTGTTCCAAGGGAAACCCCACGAGTCCAGGACCCACATCTGTCCTGTTCTCGGTGGAGCTCCCACGACCCAGCCCAGGGCCTGACACGTCACGAAGCCCAGTAAATACTCATTAAATGCAGGAGGGAAACCACTCACATCCTTGGGAGCCTCGTCAGCATCCCTGGTGCAGCCCCGAGAATAGCCTCCAGGGGGCGACATAGGGACATGCAGACAACACACAGGACGTTAAACCCTGAAGCGGGCTTCCGCTAAGGACGTGGAGAAGGAGCCTGGTTTCCATCCCTTTCTCCAACAGACACTTCTGGGTCGCTCCCACGTGCCAGTTCTGTCCTGCCCGCTCCTTCTTGGGCCCTAGGAGCACCCTGATCTGTCAGGGGTCCATGTGCAGCTCCCCATTCCCTGCCGGGCTCCACCCATGGGGGAGGCAGGGTGACCACGAGAAAGTCCCCCAGGCAGAGCACACAGGCTGCCCAGGACGCTCAGGGCACATGGACAGTCTCGGGGCCACAGTTCAGCCACAGACCCTGAGGAAGGGTCTCCTCAAAACCTTCCTGGGGGCCCCTGCCACCCAACCTCCCACCATGTCCTCTCTTCCTGGGACACACAGGAAACCCCCTTCCCACCTGGGAACTGAGCTCCTGAGACACCTGGTCCTGGGTCTCTGTCCCTGGAAGCAGAGGCCGGGCTGGGGACACCCAAGGATGGCCGTGCGTCCCTCACCAGTCATCACCTGGCCTGCTCCTTTCTCACCCCAGCGTCATCACTGGGACCTCACTACCAGGAGTCAATCCAACCTCCCCAGAGCGGAGAGAACACTGGGGAGACCGGTGCCCAGCTGGGATTCTCTGTTACAAACGGAAATAATCCCCTGGATTTGGGGACCCTGGGGCTCTGTGTGTGGTGCCCACAGACTCAAGGCCAGGACATAGCAGAGACTAACTTGGAGTAGGGAGAGGGGCCATCCTCTAAGGGAACCGGATCCCCCTCTGTCTGGCTATTCAGAGTGTGCTCCCCGGGCCAGGACGATCAGCATCACCTGGGAGCTTGTTAGAGGCTGACTCTGGGGTCCACACCACACCTGCTGAGTCAGAATCTGCATTTTCACAGCATCTGCAGACCCTCCGTGGGCTCAGGAGAGGGAGAGGCGGACCCACCTCCGGCCCACGTGACCCCGCCCAGCGCTCCTGTCCCCAGAGGCCGCTCAGCTCAGAGGGAGGAAGGACGGCAGAGCTGACAGGACAGGACGGCAGTGCTCCTGAGCGTTTCTGGAGCAGAAGCTCTTCCCCCAGAGGGAGGGACGCACCGGGCAGCAGGCACCATGGAGCCCCCGTCGGCCCCTCCCCGAGGAGGACGCGTCCCCTGGCAGGAGGTCCTGCTGGCAGGTGAGAGGGATGATCCCCTGCGAGGGGGCGGGAGGATGGGAGAGAGAGGCTGGCTGGGGTCTCCCGGGGAGGACAGAGCTCTGAGAGGGGACAGGGGAGCAGGGCAGGACGGGGGAGCCGGCTCAGCAACAGGAAAATCTCATCATCTGGAAGTGGGGAGCCAAGGGCTGTGTCCCAAGTTACTCATCACTGAGGACTGAATTCTAAAAACTGATCACAACAACCAGGGACCCTAATCGCTGCCCCTTCCCACCCACCTGAGATCATGACAGACAAATGCCAGACTTGGAGAGCCCTGGGGACACGTTCATTCAGCGCCGGGTATTTGCAGCCTGCCCCACCCCTGGGGTACAGCACAGATCAGACGAGTCCCTGCCCTCCCCGAGCTCACTTCGATGGGGAGGAAGACAGACACGCAGAGACGTCTAGAATGTGATGTCAGGTACTGAGAAGCACCAGGAAGGGAACAGAGCAGGGAAAGGTCAGAACGTGAAGACAGAGGGTCTTTAGAGGAGGCGTTCAGGGCAGACCTCTCCCCAGGACCCTCTGAGTGGGAGCAGGTATCTGAGGGCAGGGAGGGAGTGAAAGACAGACATGTGAGGAAGAGGGTTGGAAACAGAGAAAGTAAGTTCAGAGGCCCTGAAGTAGTGTGGTCGTGCCCCTGACCTTGACCAGCAGGAGACACACTCACATACACACCCCGAGGCTGGGGGATTAGGACCTGCTCTCTCTCCAGAACCCCAGCTTTCCCTCCCAACACATAGGTTCAAACACTGATCCGTCTTCTCCCTTCCCTCCTAGTCTCACTCCTAACCTTCTGGAACCCGCCCACCACTGCCCAAGTCACTGTGGAATCAGTGCCATCCAATGTTGCTGAAGGGAAGGATGTTCTTCTGCTCGTCCACAATCTGCCTGGGGACCCTATAGGCTATGGCTGGTTCCGAGGGGAAATTGTAGAGCCCAGCAGTCAAATTGTATCATATGCAGTAGACAGAAATGTAACTGCCCCAGGGCCTGCACACAGCGGCAGAGAGACAATATACCCAGATGGATCCCTGCTGTTCCAGAACATCAACCTGAAGGACACAGGATACTACACCATACAAATCATAAAGAGAAATTTTCAAGTTGATGAAGGAACAGGACAGCTGCGCGTATTCCGTGAGTAATTCCTCTCTCACCTCTGGTGTTGGGTGGGGTGGATTCTACTTCACACAACAGGATTCACAGGCCTGAACTGGGCCTCCATTCCCTTCCGCATTATGTCCTGTGGGGGGTTCGAGCATTTAGTACAGGACACACACAGTGGGGACAACTTAATTAGATTAGAATTCCTTTCCCAGAATCCAGATTCAGGGATCTAGAACTCTGCGCGCCCCAGGCAGGACAAGTCCTGAGGGGCCTCTGGGATCCCCACCAGAACTCAGCCCAGAAAGCCCCTGCCCAGACCCCTGTGTTGGGGCTGCTGATTCTAGTGACCCTGGAGAGTCTGTGCCAGGATGGGGTTAGGGCTCCTGAGCAGAGCTGACTGGGAGCAACTCAGTTGCTTTTGTTAGGAGGGAAGGAGTGAACGGTGCGGGTGTCTCTCCCGCTGGAGGGCGAGGAGCCTGGTGGCCAGATCTGCTAGGATCCTGCACCCAGGATGCCTCTCTGAAGAGATGATGCATCATTCATTCCCTCACCACCCCTGCTTCCTGCTCATCCCCTCGCTCTCTGCTTGGTCACTGGACTCGGCTCTGCCATGGATGGGGTCACTGCCTCATGTCACTCATTATCAAACAGCTGGGCAGAGCTGCCGTCCAGGCCCTGGGACCTGAGTACTGGACTGACCTCCGGGCTTGTTCCTGCTGTCCCCGGGTGTCATTTCTGCTCAGACCCCCATCCCCAGGCTGGGCTGGCAGGTCAGTGCAGAGCCAGGAGAGGTCCGGGGCTGTCTCTGACTCTGTCCTGTGTCTTCCAGGACCAAATGCTGCTCTGTAATTGACTCTGGAGACAGCCTTGCTGTCAGCACACAGAGCAGGGGCTTTACTTTCTCCTAGCGCTCAGATGCTCATGCATTTGTCCTGAGCTACACACATCTGCCTAGTCTTTGAAGGCCTCAGGTTGGCTGAGAGGTGAGAGATGCCAACTCTGATTCAAGATGCTTGTGGAGGAATCACAGGTACCACCCAGGGCAATGTTCTTTCTGTTGTCTGCACAGCGGAGTTACCCAAATTCAACATCACGAGCAACAACTCCGATCCCGTGGAGAATGTGGATTCTATTGTATTAACGTGTGGACCTCAGACTCAGAGCACAAGCTACCTGTGGTCAGTAAACAATGAGAGCCTCCCGGCCAGCGCCACACTAGAACTGTCCCTGGACAACAGGACTCTCACTATACATGATGTCACAAGGAATGACACAGGACCCTATGAGTGTGAAACTCGGAACCCAGTGAGTGCCGGTCGTAGTGACCCATTCACCCTGAATGTTCTCTGTGAGTAACTCCCTTCCTACCTGGCCCGGGCTGCCAGCCCAAATCCACATGCCGGGGGCCAGGCCACATCCATCCTTCTGGGGTCCGAGTCCATGAATCTCAGCTACACCCCCAGGCTGGCCATGGCTTCTTGTCCCCGGCAAACCTGGGCAGACTCAGCCTAAGCCAAGACTAGGAGGGGATGACCTGCTCCTACCTGGGAGGGTCACCAGACTATGATGGGAAACAGGTGAATGTCTCAGACCCAGGCTCAGTGAACACAGGGGGCTTTGGACTTTTTAAAATGAGGTTGGGACCCAGCCTAGTGGGACACTGTGGCCCTAATACAGACCAGGAACTTCGGTTTCCCTCGGATTGCATCACCTGTGGCTTTATTCTGTTTGCTCCAGATGGCCCGGACGCCCCCACCATTTCCCCCTCAGACTCCTTTTACCATCCAGGGGCCACCCTCAGTCTCTCCTGCCACGCAGCCTCTAACCCGCCTGCACAGTATTCTTGGTTTATCAATGGGAGGCCCCAGCCATTCACACAGAAGCTCTTTATCCCCAACATCACTGCCAATGATGGTGGATCGTATACCTGCCTCGCCTATAACTCTGGCACTCGCCTCAGTAAGACCACAGTCAAGACAATCACAGTCTCTGGTAAGTGGATCCCTGGAGCATCTGCTTGGATCGCTGTGGTGAGGGTCTGTCTGGCTTTCAGCAAAGAGCCTAGAAGTTATTGACATTAGCTTAGGTCACAAACAAATCCGAAATCTGTCCCTGAACTCTCCCATTACATGTCTGCAGATGCTTCCTTCCCTTGCTCTCTGATTTTTTCATGGCAGACCTTGGGTCCAGCCTGGAATGTGGGGAGTGAGCTTCTCGGCTCCAGAAAGCCCCATGCATAAAATGGGGCTTTGCAAATGGGGAAGAAGAAGGAGCCTCTGGTTCAAGTTGCTTTTTGTTGTTCTTGAATGGCAGAAGTCCTTTATATAATCCGGATATTAACCTCTTACAGATATGGTTTGCAAATGTTTCCTTCCAATCCATGGATTGCTCTCACATTTTCTTTGTTAGTGAACTTTAGTTGACACACAGTGTGACATAGTTTCAGGTGTACAACATAGTGATTGGACAACTCTCTATGTTATGCTCTATTCAACACAATGTAGCTCCCATCTGACCCCATGCAGCCCCATTAAAATACCATTGACTATATTTCCTATGTTGTACATTTCATCCCTATATCCTGTTAATTCCATAACTGGTACTACCACTCTCCAGATTCTGTCTTTTGATGCACAGTTTTCCATTTTGATGTAATACAATTCATCTATTTTTTTCTTGTACTGTCTTCGCTTTGGGTGTCGTATCTAAGAAATCATTGGGAAATCCAGTTTCAATAAATTTTTGCATTATGTTTGTTTTTAGACTTTTACTATTTGACTCTAATGTTTAGATGTTTGACCTATTTAAGTTAATTTTTGTACATGATGTAAGATCGGGTCCAACTTCATTCATTTGCATGGCTATCCAGTGTTCCCAACACCATTGGTTGAGTAGATATTTTTCTCCATTGAACGGTCATGACAGACTTCTTGAAAATCGTTGGACCACATGTGACAGGGTTTGTTTCCGGGGTGCCTATTCTATTCCATTGGTTTCTGTGTCTGTCTTTATACCAGACCCCATTATTATCAGTTACTGTAGCTCTGCAGTCAGGAAGTAGTAGTCCTCCAAGTTGGTTCTTTTTCTTTTTTTTTTTAAAGATTTTATTTATTTATTTGACAGAGAGAGACACAGCGAGAGAGGGAACACAAGCAGGGGGAGTGGGAGAGGGAGAAGCAGGCTCCCCGCAGAGCAGGGAGCCCAATGCGGGACTCGATCCCGGGACCCTGGGATCATGACCTGAGCTGAAGGCAGTCGTTTAACCAACTGAGCCACCCAGGCACCCCAACTTGGTTCTTTTTCAAAATAAGTTTGGCTATTTGAGGCCCCTGAATTTCTGTGTGAATTTTTGGAAATTCCTATTTCTGCAAAGCAATTCCTTAAGTATTTGATATGGAGGTACCTGGCTGGCTTAGCTGGTGGAGCATGCGACTCCTGATCTTGGGGTTGTAGGTTTGAGCCCCACGTTGGGTGTAGAGAGTACTTAAAAATGAAATCTTAAAAAAAGGAACTTGGTAGGAATTACACTGAATTTGTGGATCTCTTTGGATAACACTGTCATCTTAACAAGACTAAGTTTCATCACCACGAACATGGGATGTCTTTCCATTTATTTGTGTCCTCTGTAATTTCTTTTAGCAATGTTTTATAGATTTCCGTATATAGTCTATTGACTCTAATTAAGTTAACTCCTAAGTCTTTGATTCTTTTTAATGTTATTGCAAATAAAATGCTTTTCCTATTTCTTTCTTGTGTTTTTCATTGTTAGTGTTAGCAACACAGTGATTTCTGTATGTTGATTTTGTATCCTGCAAATTTGTTGAAGTTGTTTATTAGTTCAACAGTTTTTAGTGGAATCTTTAGGGGTTTGTATATAAAATTTCATGTCATCTGCAAACAGACATAACTGTACTTACTTTTCTTCCACTTTGATTGCATTGTGGGTTTTTTTTCCTCCTAATTATTTTTGCCTGGACTTCTGTACTGTGTTAAATACGGGTGGTGAAAGTGGGATGTTTATCTTCTACCTGATCTTAGAGGAAAGGCTTTCAGTGTTTCATCATGGAGGATGATGTTAGCTCTGGGCGTTTCGTGTAAGGCCTTTATGATATTCAGTAGTTTCCTTCTATTTGGAAGGGTGCCAGTATTCTGTATATAGTACCCGCCACTCGACAGAAGCTTTTCACTATGAGAGTCAATCCACAGATCTGTAAGTAAAAGTCTTCTTCAGAGTGAGAAATCCTGTAGATTGAAAACTCTTTGATTCCTGAGGTAATGAAGACGGGGCAAGCGGCTTTCATTCCCTAGTAAATAAAACAGTGCAAATGCCTTCCCTACTTTATATGAAGCTGCCTTGGACACAGAGATAGAAGGGTTGTGTGTCTTCCCCCCCACCCACCCAATATACCTGGAAATGTATATAAGGAATGAGGCCTGATCTTCTAAAGTCATAAAAGTTCAAGAAAATCACACAGAAATCCATGGGAAAAAATTCCTCATGATAGTGATGTTGTTGGCCACGTGGGCTAAGAGGTTCCAGGTGCTGATACTACAGTGATGTCCAGGCAGAGCAGACACATGGGGGAGGGTCCGAGGGGGAGGTAAAGCCCTCTCCTTACAGATCGTCACCTGAACAAAGACACTCATCCTTCTGCAGGGCCATCCTCTGGGGGCACCTTTACAGAGCTCGCTAGGGCCCTTGAAGTGTCCAAGATCTCAAAGGAAGGAGAGTAGCCCTGGGCCCCAGGCCCATTCTCATTTAGTGACATCCTGTGTTTCCCCACAGAGCCAATATCCAAGCCCTCTCTCCATGCCAGCAACACCGCAGTCACAGAAGATAAGGACTCTGTGGTCCTGACCTGCTCCACAGATAACACTGGGGTCTCCATCCACTGGTTCTTCAATGGCCAGAGTCTAAAGCTCACAGAGAGGATGAAGCTGTCCCAGGACAACAGCACCCTCACCATAGACCTGGTCAGGAGGGAGGATGCCGGGAATTACCAGTGTGAGGTCTCCAACTGAGTCGGTTCCAGCAAAAGTGACCCCATCAGGCTGAATGTGAACTGTGAGTGACCCTCGACCTCTCCCTCTTCTTCTCTTTATATTTTACTGGCGGAGGTGTGAAGTGGATGCAGGCCTGGAGGAGGTGGGACCCACCTTCAGAGCCTCTCTGGCAATGTGGATAAAATTCCCCAGAATTAGACGGATCTTGCTAGCATCTTGGTTCTAATATGTACCAGCTACTGGACCTCGGGCAAGATGCTCAACCTCCTGAGCCTCAGTCTCCTCATCTCTAAAACTGGAAAGAACAGCTGGATCTTAGGGCTGTTGTGACAGTTGTTAAAATGATTTCATGAGATGAAATTGAGACAGCATCATTTACAGATTCAGCCTCAAGCAAACTTAGCAGCTACTGTTCTTTTGTTATTAACAGTTTTGTAACTAGCTGTAATGACTCCGGGAATTGGGATTAAGTGTCGTCTGATCACGTTCCAGCTCTCTGACCCCCACTGATTTCTGAAGCCCTTTACACACTCAGATGCTCATTTTGCACAGTGGGGATGACACCTGGCCCCTCATTGACAGGGAAGCAGCAGATGAGATAAACATAAAGTATTTCCCATGTGCCTGGCGCAGGGCCGACCTCAAAAGCCATCAGCTAATGTTATTCTCTTTAATCAGTGTTGAGTGAACAGGTAAGGGCCTCCCTCTAAGAGCATTGATAGAAATGGAAAGGAAGATCCAGGGGAAGAGGCATAATGTGAGAGGAAAATGAACAGGACCCTGGCACTGGGCCCGGGGTGGGGGGACAAAGTGAAGAATGAAGCAAGTCCAGGGGTTTCACCGTGAGGAACAGAAACGATGCAGTGGTCAAGGGGGTGGGGACATTGTGGTGAGAAAACACACGCCACCCAGACCTCAGTGGCCTTTCCTTCCTCCCTAACCAGGCCCTTCCCCCACCGCCCCTCCTGGCTTCCCCAGCTTTGACTTGGGACTCACTGCCCTCCCTTTTTCTTCTTATTTCAGATGGAAGAAGCACCACAGGCCTCCCTGTGGCATCCATCATTGGCATTGCAGTCGGGGTCCTGGTCGGATTGGCACTATAGTTCTGTCCTGGGGTGTCTTCTGTTCTGCACAGTTTTTTCAGAGTTCTGCAGAATTTTCAAGACAGATCATCTCAAAAACATACAAAGTCATCCATAGAGTAGAGAGGGAATATCCCCCACCCAACTCATTCTGAGGTTAGCATAACCTTTAAATTGAAATAGGAATAACAGGAAAAGTACAAAAAGAAGAAAGTATCAGGCCAATCATACTCATGAACATAGAGGAAAAATGCTAGACAAGGAATTCTCAAACCAAATCCAACAGTATATATATATATAATTTTTTAAGATTTTTTTTTTATTTATTTGACAGAGAGAGAGAGACAGCGAGAGGGAACACAAGCAGGGGGAGTGGGAGGGGGAGAAGCAGGCTTCCGGCCAAGCAGAGAGCCCGATGTGGGGCTCGATCCCAGGACCCTGGGATCATGATCTGAGCCGAAGGCAGACGCTTAACGACTGAGCCACCCAGGCGCCCCAAATCCAACAGTATATAGAATAAGACAGTACACCGTGACTAAGTTCCGATTGTCCCAGCAAAGTAAGGTGATTCAACATTAGAAATTTATAAATGGGGGGCACCTGGGTGGCTCAGTCGGTTAAGCAGCCGGCTCTTGATTTTGGCTCAGGTCATGATCTCAGGGTCCTGGGATTGCTCCCCATGTCAGGTCTGAGCTCAGCGGGGAGTCTGCTTGAGGATTTCTCTCCCTCTCCCACTGCCCCTCCCCTCTCTCAAACAAATAAATAAATCTTAGAAAGAAAAGAAATTTATAAATGGAAGAGGGCAGCAACTTCTAGGGTGCCAGCAATGTTCTGTTTCCTGATCTAGCTGCTAGATACATGGGTGTGTTCGATTTTTGAAAACTCAGTAAGCAAAATACTTCATTCTGTAACAGTCCCTCTACCCCCTCAATTTTTTTTCATGAGACTCTTTGAAAAGACCAGATCAGACATGATGTCCAGTAGAACGCCCACATTCTGACTTTGTTTCCTTATGGCGTCATTTCACTGGCTTCTCTAAACCCTGTATTTCCTATAATTTGTAAAATGAATCTCAAATATTGAAGAGTTTCAGGTTATATTTTGTGGCAAGAATGCTTCCTGGGTTTTATATTGCATCATCACAAGAGGCACATACGAACTTGTCTAGATCTTACGCCAGTGTAACTATTTCAGTGACATAAAAATGGGCACATTTTTTTAGGTGTCCTAAAAATTTGCAGTTCAGTGGGCACATTTTTTTAGGTTTCTTAAAAAATTGCAGTTAGTTGGGACACCTGGGTGGCTCAGTCAGTTAAGGGCCTGCTTCGGCTCAGGTCATGATCCTGGGGTCCTGGGAACCAGCCTCCCATTGGGTTCCCTACTCCACAGGGATTCTGCTTCTCCCTCTGCCTCTCCCCCTGCTTGTGCTCTCTCTCCCTCTCAAATAAATATTAAAATCTTTTAAAAAATAAAATAAATAAAATAAAATAAATTCCAGTTAGTTTACATACAGGGTAATATTAGTTTTAGGTGTACAATATACTCATTCAACTCTTCCATACAACACCTGGTGCTCATCACAACCAGTGCCCTCCTTAATCCCCATCTCCTATTTCACTCATTCCCCCACTCACCTCCCCTCTAGCAACCATCAGCTTGTTCTTAATAGTTAAGAATCTGTTTCTTGGTTTGCCTCTCTCTCTTTTTCCCCTATTCTAATTTGCTTCGTTTCTTAATTTCCACATGACTGAAATCATAGCGTATTTCTCTTTCCCTGACTGACGTATTTCACTTAGCATAACACACTCTAGCTCCACCCACATTGTCGCAAATGAAAAGATTTCATTCTTTATTGTGGCTGAGTAGTATTCCATTATGTATACATATATATATTCCATTATATGTATATATATACACCACATCATCTTTATCCATTCATCAACTGATGGACATTTGGGCTGTTTCCATAGTTTGGCTATTGTAAATAATCCTGCTGTAAGCACCGGGTGTGTGTATCCCTTTGAATTAGGATTTTTGTATCCTTCGGGTAAATACCTAGGAGAGCACTTGCTGATCACTGGGTAGTTTTATTCTTAACTTTTTGAGGAACCTTTCTACCCTGTTCCAGAGTGGCTGCCCCGGTTTACATTCCCACCAACATGCAGGAGTGCTCTCCTTCCTAATCAGTGGGCATTTTTTTGTACAAAGACAAATTTGTATACAGAAATACAAGATTAGAAAACTATCTACCATGCTGGTCCTCAACAGAAGGAAAGCTGTCTATGGCAAGCCCACAGCTAACGTCATACTCAGTGGTGAAAGGCTGAAAGCTTCTCTATTAGAATCAGAAACATGACAAGGGTGCTCATCCTCACTTCTATTCAGCATAGTACTGAGAGTCTTAGCCAGAGCAATTAGGCAAGAAAAAGAAATAAAAGACATTCATGCCAGAAAAGAAGAAGTAAAATTCTCTTTGTTTGTAGATGACAGGATCTTCTATAGAGAAAACTCCAAAGGCTCCATGAAACACTGTCAGAACTAATATACAAATTTAAGGAAGCTGCAGGATGCAAAATCAATCTACAGAAATCAGTGCATTTCTATCCACTAACAAAGAACCTATGGCAAACTACCTGGAAAAGAAATAAAAGGTTCCCATGTCCCATGGCATCAGAAAGAATGAAATGCTTTGCCCTGGCGGGGCCCTGAGGGGTGGAAGCAGGCACCGGGGAGGCAGGGAGTAGTTAGTCCAGTCTGTAGGGTCAGAGGCAAGGGAGCTCTGCTCTGTGGGCACCAAAGATGCTGCTTGGGAGGCAACGCCCAGCCCCCACAGACTATGGGTCAAGGAATAAGCAGAGTCCACTCAACCAGAAGAGAAGCAAAGATAAGCACAATGGCTTTAGTGTCTACTCATGGGAAGCAAGACTAAGGTCCCCATTTGCCACCATCAAGAAAGCAGAGCCTGGGCGCCTGGGTGGCTCAGTTGGTTAAGCGACTGCCTTTGGCTCAGGTCATGATCCTGGAGTCCCTGGATCCAGTCCCGCAACTGGCTCCCTGCTCGGCAGGGAGCCTGCTTCTCCCTCTGACCCTCCCCTCTCTCATGTGCTCTCTCTCTCATTCTCTCTGTCTCAAATAAATAAATAAAATTAAAAAAAAAAAAAAAAGAAAGCAAAGCCTGTAGTTTTGGAGTACTGCCCCAAGATGCTTGTGTCTTGGCATTTGGCTTTACAAAGGTGTCATACCCAGGAGAATGCCAGAGTAAATTCCATTCCTTGGACGATCTGCTCTTTTTTGGCCCAGGAAATAGCAGGAACAGCTGCTTATGTGTGAAGAGTGCAATATAAAGGATGCATTGAGGGGTGCTGGGTGGCTCAGTCATTAAGCACCTTCGGCTCAGGTCAGGATCCCAGGGTCCTGGGATCAAGCCCCGCATCGGGCTCCCTGCTCGGAGGGAAGCCTGCTTCTCCCTCTCCCACTCCCTCAGCTTGTGTTCCCTCTCTAGCTGTGTCTCTCTCTGTCAAATAAATAAATAAAATCTTTAAAAAAAAAAAAAGGATGCATTGAACGAAAAGAGACATTCACAGCCTTCACCTTCCTAAACTCTGTATCTATTGAAGTTTCTTACACCTCTGAATTTGTACACATTTAAACTTTCAAGTGTACTTTAAAATAGTACACTTAGAGTGGGACTGAAACATTGTGATACTCTCACTCTGTTGGGATGGTTTCTGTGGAAGGTTCTCAATGAAATTGAACAGCAAATGTTTTCCTACTGTTTAAGAACCTATCGGGAGCTCTCCACATGGAAAAGAAATTATGTTGCAACTAACTTGTTTACAGCTAAGTAAAAGAATTCAGTCTTCTCTGAAAAAAAGAAAGAAAGAGAAAGAAACAAAATAATTGGACTAAATGTCATCAAGGAGGGGAAAGATCTTTAGGCTAGGACCATGAGATATTGAGGAAAGAAACTGAAGCCCACACCAATAAATGAAAAGATATCCCCTGTCCATGGGTTGGAAGAATTAATACTGTTAAAATATCCGTACTATTCAACATGACCTATATGTGCAATGCAATCCCCATCAAAATTCCAATGGTCTTTTTCAGGGAAGGGGAAAAAGGAATTCTGTAATTTGGGTGGAACCACAAGATATGTCAAAGAGCCAAAGAAATCTTGGGCAAGAAGAACGAAGCTGGAATCACTTGGGCAAGAATCACTCTTCCCGATTTCAAACTACATTTCAAAACCACAGTAATGAAAGCAGTACGGCATTGTGACAGCCCTCCACCAGGTTTAAGGGTTCACCCCTTGCTTGCTGACTTAAGTCCCATGATCTGTAGCAGAACGAACCTACTTTCCTTGGGATTTGCAGACCACTGGCCTCGAGGAGTGAAGGACCAAACTTTCCCAGGAGATAAGGCCTGCCTACATTGGAAAATAGCTGCCCCGGGTGCCAGCAAGTCTGTTCAGGGTCATGTCCACATACTACCAGCTGCTTGGGCACCTGCTTCTCCTGCACACAGCCGCCCTCCCTTTTTCTCATGCCTTCCCCTTTAAAGCACCCTCCACTCCCAAACCCCCTGGACCGGGAACATGATCTTTGAAACATTAGTCCACTGTCTTCCCAGCATGCTGGCTTCCTGATTAAAGCAACCTTTCTTCACCTACCATCACTTGTCCCTCATGGGTTGATTTTTGAGGTGTGAGCAGCCAAACGTGAGTTTGGAGCCAGTCTCAGTCAGGTAAGAGTATTGACAGAAAGACAGAACAATGGAACAGAACAGAGAGCCCTCAATAAATTCCTGCATATATGGTCATCGGATCTTTGACAAGGGTGTTAAGAATACACAGTGGGAAAAGACAGTCTCTTCAACAAATGATGTTGGGAAAAGTGGATATCCACATAGCAAAAGAATGAAATTGCACATTTACTTTACACATACACAAAAATCAACTCAGAATGGATGAATGACTTCAATATAAGACCCCAAACCATAAAACTCCTCAAAGAAGACATAGGGGAAAAGCTTGATGACATTGGTCTTGGCAATCACTTCATGCATATGGTAACAAAAAGCACATGCAACAGAAATGAAAATCAACAAGTGGGACTATATCAAACTAGGAAGCTTCTGCCCAGCTAAGGAAACCATCAGCACAATGAAAAGACAACCTACCAACTGGGAGAGAATATTTTCAAACCATGTATCAGATAAGGGGTTAATATCCCACATATGTAAGGAACTCCTACAGCTGGATAGTAAGACACAAACAAACAAATAACCTGATTTTAAATGGGTTAAAGTCTTGAGTAGATATTTCTTCTATGGCAGTTGGGTATATGTAAAAAGAGAAATGGAAATCTAACCCACCATGAGATATTACCACACACAGGTTGCAAAGGTTATTATTGGGGCGGGGGGGAAAGACAAGTGTTGGTGAGGATGTTGAGAAATTGGAACCTTTGCACCCTGTTGGTGAGAATGCAAACTGGCGTGGCCATTCGGAAAACAGTATGGAGGTTCCTCAAAAAATTAAACATACAACTACACTAAGATCCAGCAATCCCACTTCCGGGCATTTCTCCAGAAGAACTGAAATCAAGATCTTGAGGAGATATTAGCACAGCTGTGTTCATTGCAACACTATTCACAGTAGCCGAGATATGGAAACAACCTAAATGTCCATCGACAGACTAATGATTGAGGAAAATGCTGTAAATACATACAGTGGGACACTATTCAGAGGACAGATCTCATATGAGCTGTTAAAGTAAAAGAATGATAAAAGAAAATGAAAAATGATTTCACAGTCAAAACTAAAACTCCACACTGAGATGCCACTTCACATACAGTAGACGGGCTAAAATATTAAAAACACTTTCCAAACTAAGTGTTGTTGAGGAGGCGGGGGGGACAAGTGGAACGCTCCTACATTGCTAGGGAGAATGTACAATTGCAACTACTTTGGAAAACAGTGTAGCGTGTTCTTCAAAAAACTAAACCTGTGCCTCCTCAGCGATCCCCTCACTGCACTCCTGGGTGGAACTCTACCCCAGAGAAATGAAAGCACATGCCCGCTTCTAAGACTCCTGCACAAAAGTTCCTGGCAGGTATACTTGTAATCGCCCAGAGTTGGAAACAACATAAATGTACATAAATGAGTGAATTAAAAAAAAAACTTTCTGCATCCTTTCAATGTAATACAACTAAGGGATAAAAAAGGAAAAAACTGGAGATTTGCAATAACAAGGAGCAATGAGTTATTTTTTTTTTTAAGATTTTATTTATTTATTTGACAGAGAGAGACACAGCGAGAGAGGGAACACAAGCAGGGGGAGTGGGAGAGGGAGAAGCAGGCTTCCCGCGGAGCAGGGAGCCCGATGCGGGGCTCGATCCCAGGACCCTGGGATCATGACCTGAGCCGAAGGCAGACGCTTAACGACTGAGCCACCCAGGCGCCCCGCAATGAGTTATTTTTGAAAACCATGCTGAGTAAAGATGTTGACTGTGGTCCCAAATCGTATTGTATGATTCAAATTTTCAAAATTCTAAAAAAAGCACACTAATCTATAACAGCAAAAGCTAATGTAAGGTTTCATGGGAACATGGGGAAGGAGGGTCAGAGGGGTGGGAATGAAGAGAATAAAGAGGACATGAGGAGACTTTGGAGAAGAAGGGACATATTCAGTATCTTCACCTAGGAATGACTTCTCTGCATGCCCGTGGCAAAACATATTAAATTGTATACTTTCAATATGTTGAAATTCTTATATGTCAACTATAATTCAATAAAGTGGTTAAAAATTATACGTCTATAATGTACAAATTAAAAAAAAAAAACTGGATAGAGGGACTTTTTCGTCCGCATTTCCTGCACAGTCCACCAGAGGGCGGCAGAGCTGCTCTACACCTGGGCGCCTTCCTCAGCACCCACAGCCCAGCAGGGTCTGACCCTCCCCAGCCTCACCCAGTCACCGTCCTCCTGGCTCTCCAGCCTCCCCACACTGGACCCCGTCAGTCCCTCCAGCCAGCCAGGCATCTGCCCGCTGAGACTGGTCCCTCTATGGGCAGCTAGTCCCTCCACACCCTCTGCCCTTAGAGGGGCGAAGGTCCACTCACACTTCCGGTCTCAGCCCCAGGTCACTTTCTCAGGAGTGCTCCATGGGACCCCGCATCAGCTAAGACCCCCTCACATGCTCCAGACCCACCAGGCACTTTCCCTTCCTGGCCCTTCTCTCGATTCTAATTGACTCCTCGTGCCAGATTTCCTGACTGCCCGTGGCCCTGTTCCAAGGGAAACCCCACGAGTCCAGGGCCCACGTCTGTCCTGTTCTCGGTGGAGCTCCCACGACCCAGCCCAGGGCCTGACACGTCACGAAGCCCAGTAAATACTCATTAAATGCAGGAGGGAAACCACTCACATCCTTGGGAGCCTCGTCAGCATCCCTGGTGCAGCCCCGAGAATAGCCTCCAGGGGGCGACATAGGGACATGCAGACAACACACAGGACGTTAAACCCTGAAGCGGGCTTCCGCTAAGGACGTGGAGAAGGAGCCTGGTTTCCATCCCTTTCTCCAACAGACACTTCTGGGTCGCTCCCACGTGCCAGTTCTGTCCTGCCCGCTCCTTCTTGGGCCCTAGGAGCACCCTGATCTGTCAGGGGTCCATGTGCAGCTCCCCATTCCCTGCCGGGCTCCACCCATGGGGGAGGCAGGGTGACCACGAGAAAGTCCCCCAGGCAGAACACACAGGCTGCCCAGGACGCTCAGGGCACATGGACAGTCTCGGGGCCACAGTTCAGCCACAGACCCTGAGGAAGGGTCTCCTCAAAACCTTCCTGGGGGCCCCTGCCACCCAACCTCCCACCATGTCCTCTCTTCCTGGGACACACAGGAAACCCCCTTCCCACCTGGGAACTGAGCTCCTGAGACACCTGGTCCTGGGTCTCTGTCCCTGGAAGCAGAGGCCGGGCTGGGGACACCCAAGGATGGCCGTGCGTCCCTCACCAGTCATCACCTGGCCTGCTCCTTTCTCACCCCAGCGTCATCACTGGGACCTCACTACCAGGAGTCAATCCAACCTCCCCAGAGCGGAGAGAACACTGGGGAGACCGGTGCCCAGCTGGGATTCTCTGTTGCAAACGGAAATAATCCCCTGGATTTGGGGACCCTGGGGCTCTGTGTGTGGTGCCCACAGACTCAAGGCCAGGACATAGCAGAGACTAACTTGGAGTAGGGAGAGGGGCCATCCTCTAAGGGAACCGGATCCCCCTCTGTCTGGCTATTCAGAGTGTGCTCCCCGGGCCAGGACGATCAGCATCACCTGGGAGCTTGTTAGAGGCTGACTCTGGGGTCCACACCACACCTGCTGAGTCAGAATCTGCATTTTCACAGCATCTGCAGACCCTCCGTGGGCTCAGGAGAGGGAGAGGCGGCCCCACCTCCGGCCCACGTGACCCCGCCCAGCGCTCCTGTCCCCAGAGGCCGCTCAGCTCAGAGGGAGGAAGGACGGCAGAGCTGACAGGACAGGACGGCAGTGCTCCTGAGCGTTTCTGGAGCAGAAGCTCTTCCCCCAGAGGGAGGGACGCACCGGGCAGCAGGCACCATGGAGCCCCCGTCGGCCCCTCCCCGAGGAGGACGCGTCCCCTGGCAGGAGGTCCTGCTGGCAGGTGAGAGGGATGATCCCCTGCGAGGGGGCGCGAGGATGGGAGAGAGAGGCTGGCTGGGGTCTCCCGGGGAGGACAGGGCTCTGAGAGGGGACAGGGGAGCAGGGCAGGACGGGGGAGCCGGCTCAGCAACAGGAAAATCTCATGATCTGGAAGTGGGGAGCCAAGGGCTGTTTCCCAAGTTACTCATCACTGAGGACTGAATTCTAAAAACTGATCACAACAACCAGGGACCCTAATCGCTGCCCCTTCCCACCCACCTGAGATCATGACAGACAAATGCCAGACTTGGAGAGCCCTGGGGACACGTTCATTCAGCGCCGGGTATTTGCAGCCTGCCCCACCCCTGGGGTACAGCACAGATCAGACGAGTCCCTGCCCTCCCCGAGCTCACTTCGATGGGGAGGAAGACACGCAGAGACGTCTAGAATGTGATGTCAGGTACTGAGAAGCACCAGGAAGGGAACAGAGCAGGGAAAGGTCAGAACGTGAAGACAGAGGGTCTTTAGAGGAGGCGTTCAGGGCAGACCTCTCCCCAGGACCCTCTGAGTGGGAGCAGGTATCTGAGGGCAGGGAGGGAGTGAGAGACAGACATGTGAGGAAGAGGGTTGGAAACAGAGAAAGTAAGTTCAGAGGCCCTGAAGTAGTGTGGTCATGCCCCTGACCTTGACCAGCAGGAAACACACTCACATACACACCCCGAGGCTGGGGTCTTAGGACCTGCCCTCTCTCCAGAATCCCAGCTTTCCCTCCCAACACATAGGTTCAAACACTGATCCGTCTTCTCCCTTCCCTCCTAGTCTCACTCCTAACCTTCTGGAACCCGCCCACCACTGCCCAAGTCACTGTGGAATCAGTGCCATCCAATGTTGCTGAAGGGAAGGATGTTCTTCTGCTCGTCCACAATCTGCCTGGGGATCCTATAGGCTATGGCTGGTTCCGAGGGGAAATTGTAGAGCCCAGCAGTCAAATTGTATCATATGCAGTAGACAGAAATGTAACTGCCCCAGGGCCTGCACACAGCGGCAGAGAGACAATATACCCAGATGGATCCCTGCTGTTCCAGAACATCACCCTGAAGGACACAGGATACTATACCATACAAATCACAAAGAGAAATGTTCAAGTTGATGAAGGAACAGGACAGCTGCGCGTATTCCGTGAGTAATTCCTCTCTCGCCTCTGGTGTTGGGTGGGGTGAATTCTACTTCACACACACAAGATTCACAGGTCTGAACTGGGCCTCCATTCCCTTCCGCATTATGTCCTGTGGGGGGTTCGAGCATTTAGTACAGGACACACACAGTGGGGACAACTTAATTAGATTAGAATTCCTTTCCCAGAATCCAGATTCAGGGATCTAGAACTCTGTGCGCCCCAGGCAGGACAAGTCCTGAGGGGCCTCTGGGATCCCCACCAGAACTCAGCCCAGAAAGCCCCTGCCCAGACCCCTGTGTTGGGGCTGCTGATTCTAGTGACCCTGGGGAGTCTGTGCCAGGATGGGGTTAGGGCTCCTGAGCAGAGCTGACTGGGAGCAACTCAGTTGCTTTTGTTAGGAGGGAAGGAGTGAACGGTGCGGGTGTCTCTCCCGCTGGAGGGCGAGGAGCCTGGTGGCCAGATCTGCTAGGATCCTGCACCCAGGATGCCTCTCTGAAGAGATGATGCATCATTCATTCCCTCACCACCCCTGCTTCCTGCTCATCCCCTCGCTCTCTGCTTGGTCACTGGACTCGGCTCTGCCATGGATGGGGTCACTGCCTCATGTCACTCATTATCAAACAGCTGGGCAGAGCTGCCGTCCAGGCCCTGGGACCTGAGTACTGGACTGACCTCCGGGCTTGTTCCTGCTGTCCCCGGGTGTCATTTCTGCTCAGACCCGCATCCCCAGGCTGGGCCGGCAGTTCAGTGCAGAGCCAGGAGAGGTCCGGGGTTGTCTCTGACTCTGTCCTCTGTCTTCCAGGACCAAATGCTGCTCTGTAATTGACTCTGGAGACAGCCTTGCTGTCAGCACACAGAGCAGGGGCTTTACTTTCTCCTAGCGCTCAGATGCTCATGCATTTGTCCTGAGCTACACACATCTGCCTAGTCTTTGAAGGGCTCAGGTTGGCTTAGAGGTGAGAGATGCCAACTCTGATTCAAGATGCTTGTGGAGGAATCACAGGTACCACCCAGGGCAATGTGTTCTCTGTTGTCTGCACAGCAGAGTTACCCAAACCCAACATTGCAAGCTACAACTCCAATCCAGTGGAGAATGTGGATTCTATTGTATTAACATGTGGACCTCAGACTCAGAGCACAAGCTACCTGTGGTCAGTAAACAGGAAGAGCCTCCCGACACAGGACTCTCACTATACATGGTGTCACAAGGAATGACACAGGACCCTATGAGTGTGAAACTCGGAACCCAGTGAGTGCCGGTCGAGGTGACCCATTCACCCTGAATGTTCTCTGTTAGTAACTTCCCCTCCTACCTGGCCCGGGCTGCCAGCCCAAATCTACATGCCGGGGGCCAGGCCACATCCATCCTTCTGGGGTCCGAGTCCATGACTCTCAGCTGGACCCCCAGGCTGGCCATGGCTTCTTGTCCCAGGCAAACCTGGGCAGCCCCAGCCTAAGCCAAGACTAGGAGGGGACAGGCTGCTTCTCCCTGAGAGGGTCACCAGCCTCTGAGGGGAAACAGGTGAATGTCTCAGACCCAGGCTCAGTGAACACAGGGGGCTTTGGACTTTTTAAAATGAGGTTGGGACCCAGCCTAGTGGGACACTGTGGCCCTAATACAGACCAGGAGCTTCAGTTTCCCTCGGATTGCATCACCTGTGGCTCTATTCTGTTTGCTCCAGATGGCCCGGACGCCCCCACCATTTTCCCCTCAGACTCCTTTTACCATCCAGGGGCCACCCTCAGTCTCTCCTGACACGCAGCCTCTAACCAGCCTGCACAGTATTCTTGGTTTATCAATGGGAGGCCCCAGCCACTCACACAGGAGCTCTTTATCCCCAACATCACTGCCAATGATGGTGGATCGTATACCCCCCTCGCCTATAACTCTGGCACTCGCCTCAGTAAGACCACAGTCAAGACAATCACAGTCTCTGGTAAGTGGATCCCTGGAGCATCTGCATGGATCTCTGTGGTGAGGGTCTGTCTGGCTTTCAGCAAAGAGCCTAGAAGTTATTGACATTAGCTTAGGTCACAAACAAATCCGAAATCTGTCCCTGAACTCTCCCATTACATGTCTGCAGATGCTTCCTTCCCTTGCTCTCTGATTTTTTCATGGCAGACCTTGGGTCCAGCCTGGAATGTGGGGAGTGAGCTTCTCGATTCCAGAAAGCCCCATGCATAAAATGGGGCTTTGCAAATGGGGAAGAAGAAGGAGCCTCTGGTTCAAGTTGCTTTTTGTTGTTCTTGACTTGCAGAAGTCCTTTATATAATCCGGATATTAACCTCTTACAGATATGGTTTGCAAATGTTTCCTTCCAATCCATGGATTGCTCTCACATTTTCTTTGTTAGTGAACTTTAGTTGACACACAATGTGACATAGTTTCAGGTGTACAAAATAGTGATTGGACAACTCTCTATGTTATGCTCTATTCAACACAATGTAGCTCCCATCTGACCCCATGCAGCCCCATTAAAATATCACTGACTATATTTCCTATGCTGTACATTTCATCCCTATGTCATGTTCATTCCAGACCTAGTGCTACCACTCTCCAGATTCTGTCTTTTGATGCACAGAAGTTTTCCATTTTGATGTAATACAATTCATCTATTTTTTTCTTGTACTGTCTTCGCTTTGGGTGTCATATCTAAGAAATCATTGGGAAATCCAGTTTCAATAAGTTTTTGCATTATGTTTGTTTTTAGACTTTCACTATTTGACTCTAATGTTTAGATGTTTGACCTATTTAAGTTAATTTTTGTACATGATGTAAGATCGGGTCCAACTTCATTCATTTGCATGGCTATCCAGTGTTCCCAACACCATTGGTTGAGTAGATATTTTTCTCCATTGAATGGTCATGACAGACTTCTTGAAAATCGTTGGACCACATGTGACAGGGTTTGTTTCCGGGGTGCCTATTCTATTCCATTGGTTTCTGTGTCTGTCTTTATACCAGACCCCATTATTATCAGTTACTGTAGCTCTGCAGTCAGGAAGTAGGAGTCCTCCAACTTGGTTCTTTTTCAAAATAAGTTTGGCTATTTGAGGCCCCTGAATTTCTGTGTGAATTTTTGGAAATTCCTATTTCTGCAAAGCAATTCCTTAAGTATTTGATATGGAGGTACCTGGCTGGCTTAGCTGGTGGAGCATGCGACTCCTGATCTTGGGGTTGTAGGTTTGAGCCCCACGTTGGGTGTAGAGAGTACTTAAAAATGAAATCTTAAAAAAAGGAACTTGGTAGGAATTACACTGAATTTGTGGATCTCTTTGGATAACACTGTCATCTTAACAAGACTAAGTTCCATCACCATGAACATGGGATGTCTTTCCATTTATTTGTGTCCTCTGTAATTTCTTTTAGCAATGTTTTATAGATTTCCGTATACAGTCTATTGACTCTAATTAAGTTAACTCCTAAGTCTTTGATTCTTTTTAATGTTATTGCAAATAAAATGCTTTTCCTATTTCTTTCTTGTGTTTTTCATTGTTAGTGTTAGCAACACAGTGATTTCTGTATGTTGATTTTGTATCCTGCAGATTTGTTGAAGTTGTTTATTAGTTCAACAGTTTTTAGTGGAATCTTTAGGGGTTTGTATATAAAATTTCATGTCATCTGCAAACAGACATAACTGTACTTACTTTTTTTCCACTTTAATTGCATTGTGGGTTTTTTTTCCTCCTAATTATTTTTGCCTGGACTTCTGTACTGTGTTAAATACGGGTGGTGAAAGTGGGATGTTTATCTTCTACCTGATCTTAGAGGAAAGGCTTTCAGTGTTTCATCATGGAGGATGATGTTAGCTCTGGGCGTTTCGTGTAAGGCCTTTATGATATTCAGTAGTTTCCTTCTATTTGGAAGGGTGCCAGTATTCTGTATATAGTACCCGCCACTCGACAGAAGCTTTTCACTATGAGAGTCAATCCACAGATCTGTAAGTAAAAGTCTTCTTCAGAGTGAGAAATCCTGTAGATTGAAAACTCTTTGATTCCTGAGGTAATGAAGACGGGGCAAGGGGCTTTCATTCCCTAGTAAATAAAACAGTGCAAATGCCTTCCCTACTTTACATGAAGCTGCCGTGACACAGAGATAGAAGGGTTGTGTGTCTTCCCCCCCACCCACCCAATATACCTGGAAATGTATATAAGGAATGAGGCCTGATGTTCTAAAGTCATAAAAGTTCAAGAAAATCACACAGAAATCCATGGGAAAAAATTCCTCATGATAGTGATGTTGCTGGCCACGTGGGCTAAGAGGTTCCAGGTGCTGATACTACAGTGATGTCCAGGCAGAGCAGACACATGGGGGAGGGTCCGAGGGGGAGGTAAAGCCCTCTCCTTACAGATCGTCACCTGAACAAAGACACTCATCCTTCTGCAGGGCCATCCTCTGGGGGCACCTTTACAGAGCTCGCTAGGGCCCCTGAAGTGTCCAAGATCTCAAAGGAAGGAGAGTAGCCCTGGGCCCCAGGCCCATTCTCATTTAGTGACATCCTGTGTTTCCCCACAGAGCCAATATCCAAGCCCTCTCTCCATGCCAGCAACACCACAGTCACAGAAGATAAGGACTCTGTGGTCCTGACCTGCTCCACAGATAACACTGGGGTCCCCATCCACTGGTTCTTCAATGGCCAGAGTCTAAAGCTCACAGAGAGGATGAAGCTGTCCCAGGACAACAGCACCCTCACCATAGACCCGGTCAGGAGGGAAGATGCCGGGAATTACCAGTGTGAGGTCTCCAACCGGGTCAGTTCCAGCAAAAGTGACCCCATCAGGCTGGATGTGAACTGTGAGTGACCCTCGACCTCTCCCTCTTCTTCCCTTTATATTTTACTGGCAGGAGGTGTGAAGTGGGTGCAGGCCTGGAGGAGGTGGGACCCACCTTCAGAGCCTCTCTGGCAATGTGGATAAAATTCCCCAGAATTAGACAGATCTTGCTAGCATCTTGGTTCTAATATGTACCAGCTATTGGACCTCGGGCAAGATGCTCAACCTCCTGAGCCTCAGTCTCCTCATCTCTAAAACTGGAAAGAACAGCTGGATCTTAGGGCTGTTGTGACAGTTGTTAAAATGATTTCATGAGATGAAATTGAGACAGCATCATTTACAGATTCAGCCTCAAGCAAACTTAGCAGCTACTGTTCTTTTGTTATTAACAGTTTTGTAACTAGCTGTAATGACTCCGGGAATTGGGATTAAGTGTTGTCTGATCACGTTCCAGCTCTCTGACCCCCACTGATTTCTGAAGCCCTTTACACACTCAGATGCTCATTTTGCACAGTGGGGATGACACCTGGCCCCTCATTGACAGGGAAGCAGCAGATGAGATAAACATAAAGTATTTCCCATGTGCCTGGCACAGGGCCGACCTCAAAAGCAGTCAGCTAATGCTATTCTCTTTAATTAGTGTTGAGTGAACAGGTAAGGGCCTCCCTCTAAGAGCATTGATAGAAATGGAAAGGAAGACCCAGGGGAAGAGGCATAATGTGAGAGGAAAATGAACAGGACCCTGGCACTGGGCCCAGGGTGGGGGGACAATGTGAAGAATGAAGCAAGTCCAGGGTTTCACCGTGAGGAACAGAAACGATGCAGTGGTCAAGGGGGTGGGGACATTGGGGTGAGAAAACACACACCACCCAGACCTCAGTGGCCTTTCCTTCCTCCCTAACCAGGCCCTTCCCCCACGGCCCCTCCTGGCTTCCCCAGCTTTGACTTGGGACTCATTCCCCTCCCTTTTTCTTCTTATTTCAGATGGAAGAAGCACCACAGGCCTCCCTGTGGCATCCATCATTGGCATTGCAGTCGGGGTCCTGGTCGGATTGGCACTATAGTTCTGTCCTGGGGTGTCTCCTGTTCTGCACAGTTTTTTCAGAGTTCTGCAGAATTTTCAAGACAGATCATCTCAAAAACATACAAAGTCATCCACAGAGTAGAGAGGGAATATCCCCCACCCAACTATTCTGAGGTTAGCATAACCTTTAAATTGAAATAGGAATAACAGGAAAAGTACAAAAAGAAGAAAGTATCAGGCCAATCATACTCATGAACATAGAGGAAAAATGCTAGACAAGGAATTCTCAAACCAAATCCAACAGTATATATATATATATTTTTTTTAGATTTTTTTTTATTTATTTGACAGAGAGAGAGAGACAGCGAGAGGGAACACAAGCAGGGGGAGTGGGAGGGGGAGAAGCAGGCTTCCGGCCGAGCAGAGAGCCCGATGCGGGGCTCGATCCCAGGACCCTGGGATCATGACCTGAGCTGAAGGCAGACGCTTAACGACTGAGCCACCCAGGCGCCCCAAATCCAACAGTATATAGAATAAGACAGTACACCGTGACTAAGTTCCAATTGTCCCAGCAAAGTAAGGTGATTCAACATTAGAAATTTATAAATGGGGGGCACCTGGGTGGCTCAGTCGGTTAAGCAGCCGGCTCTTGATTTTGGCTCAGGTCATGATCTCAGGGTCCTGGGATTGCTCCCCATGTCAGGTCTGAGCTCAGCGGGGAGTCTGCTTGAGGATTTCTCTCCCTCTCCCACTGCCCCTCCCCTCTCTCAAACAAACAAATAAATCTTAGAAAGAAAAGAAATTTATAAATGGAAGAGGGCAGCAACTTCTAGGGTGCCAGCAATGTTCTGTTTCCTGATCTAGCTGCTAGATACATGGGTGTGTTCGATTTTTGAAAACTCAGTAAGCAAAATACTTCATTCTGTAACAGTCCCTCTACCCCCTCAATTTTTTTTCATGAGACTCTTTGAAAAGACCAGATCAGACATGATGTCCAGTAGAATGCCCACATTCTGACTTTGTTTCCTTATGGCGTCATTTCACTGGCTTCTCTAAACCCTGTATTTCCTATAATTTGGAAAATGAATCTCAAATATTGAAGAGTTTCAGGTTATATTTTGTGGCAAGAATGCTTCCTGGGTTTTATATTGCATCATCACAAGAGGCACATACGAACTTGTTGTCTAGACCTTACGCCAGTGTAACTATTTCAGTGACATAAAAATGGGCACATTATTTTAGGTGTCTTAAAAAATTGCAGTTCAGTGGACACATTTTTTTAGGTTTCTTAAAAAATTGCAGTTAGGGCGCCTGGGTGGCTCAGTTGGTTGAGTGACTGCCTTTGGCTCAGGTCATGATCCTGGGATCCTGGGAACCAGCCTCCCATTGGGTTCCCTGCTCCACAGGGATTCTGCTTCTCCCTCTGCCTCTCCCCCTGCTTGTGCTCTCTCTCCCTCTCAAACAAATAATAAAATCTTTTAAAAAATAAAATAAATAAAATAAAATAAATTCCAGTTAGTTTACATACAGGGTAATATTAGTTTTAGGTGTACAATATACTCATTCGACTCTTCCATACAACACCTGGTGCTCATCACAACCAGTGCCCTCCTTAATCCCCATCTCCTATTTCACTCATTCCCCCACTCACCTCCCCTCTAGCAACCATCAGCTTGTTCTCAATAGTTAAGAATCTGTTTCTTGGTTTGCCTCTCTCTCTTTTTCCCCTATTCTAATTTGCTTCGTTTCTTAATTTCCACATGACTGAAAGCATAGCGTATTTCTCTTTCCCTGACTGACGTATTTCACTTAGCATAACACACTCTAGCTCCACCCACATTGTCGCAAATGAAAAGATTTCATTCTTTATTGTGGCTGAGTAGTATTCCATTATGTATACATATATATATTCCATTATATGTATATATATACACCACATCATCTTTATCCATTCATCAACTGATGGACATTTGGGCTGTTTCCATAGTTTGGCTATTGTAAATAATCCTGCTGTAAGCACCGGGTGTGTGTATCCCTTTGAATTAGGATTTTTGTATCCTTTGGGTAAATACCTAGGAGAGCACTTCCTGAATCACTGCGTAGTTTTATTCTTAACTTTTTGAGGAACCTTTCTACCCTGTTCCAGAGTGGCTGCCCCGGTTTACATTCCCACCAACATGCAGGAGTGCTCTCCTTTCTAATCAGTGGGCATTTTTTTGTGCAAAGACAAATGTGTATACAGAAATACAAGATTAGAAAACTATCTACCATGCTGGTCCTCAACAGAAGGAAAGCTGTCTATGGCAAGCCCACAGCTAACGTCATACTCAGTGGTGAAAGGCTGAAAGCTTCTCTATTAGAATCAGAAACATGACAAGGGTGCTCATCCTCACCACTTCTATTCAGCATAGTACTGAGAGTCTTAGCCAGAGCAATTAGGCAAGAAAAAGAAATAAAAGACATTCATGCCAGAAAAGAAGAAGTAAAATTCTCTGTTTGTAGATGACAGGATCTTCTATAGAGAAAACTCCAAAGGCTCCATGAAACACTGTCAGAACTAATATACAAATTTAAGGAAGCTGCAGGATGCAAAATCAATCTACAGAAATCAGTGCATTTCTATCCACTAACAAAGAACCTATGGCAAACTACCTGGAAAACAAATAAAAGGTTCCCATTTCCCATGGCATCAGAAAGAATGAAATGCTTTGCCCTGGCGGGGCCCTGAGGGGTGGAAGCAGGCACCGGGAAGGCAGGGAGTAGTCCAGTCTGTAGGGTCAGAGGCAAGGGAGCTCTGCTCTGTGGGCACCAAAGATGCTGCTTGGGAGGCAACGCCCAGCCCCCACAGAGTATGGGTCAAGGAATAAGCAGAGTCCACTCAACCCGAAGAGAAGCAAAGATAAGCACAATGGCTTTAGTGTCTACTCATGGGAAGCAAGACCAAGGTCCCCATTTGCCACCATCAAGAAAGCAGAGCCTGGGCGCCTGGGTGGCTCAGTTGGTTAAGCGACTGCCTTCGGCTCAGGTCATGATCCTGGAGTCCCTGGATCCAGTCCCGCAACGGGCTCCCTGCTCGGCAGGGAGCCTGCTTCTCCCTCTGACCCTCCCCTCTCTCATGTGCTCTCTCTCTCATTCTCTCTGTCTCAAATAAATAAATAAAATAAAAAAAAAAAAGAAAGCGAAGCCTGTAGTTTTGGAGTACTGCCCAAAGATGCTTGTGTCTTGGCATTTGGCTTTACAAAGGTGTCATACTCAGGAGAATGCCAGAGTAAATTCCATTCCTTGGACGATCTGCTCTTTTGTGGCCCAGGAAATAGCAGGAACAGCCGCTTATGTGTGAAGAGTGCAATATAAAGGATGCATTGAGGGGTGCTGGGTGGCTCAGTCATTAAGCACCTTCGGCTCAGGTCAGGATCCCAGGGTCCTGGGATCAAGCCCCGCATCGGGCTCCCTGCTCGGAGGGAAGCCTGCTTCTCCCTCTCCCACTCCCTCAGCTTGTGTTCCCTCTCTAGCTGTGTCTCTCTCTGTCAAATAAATAAATAAAATCTTTAAAAAAAAAAAAAGGATGCATTGAACGAAAAGAGACATTCACAGCCTTCACCTTCCTAAACTCTGTATCTATTGAAGTTTCTTACACCTCTGAATTTGTACACATTTAAACTTTCAAGTGTACTTTAAAATAGTACACTTAGAGTGGGACTGAAACATTGTGATACTCTCACTCTGTTGGGATGGTTTCTGTGGAAGGTTCTCAATGAAATTGAACAGCAAATGTTTTCCTACTGTTTAAGAACCTATCGGGAGCTCTCCACAGGGAAAAGAAATTATGTTGCAACTAACTTGTTTACAGCTAAGTAAAAGAATTCAGTCTTCTCTGAAAAAAAGAAAGAAAGAGAAAGAAACAAAATAATTGGACTAAATGTCATCAAGGAGGGGAAAGATCTTTAGGCTAGGACCATGAGATATTGAGGAAAGAAACTGAAGCCCACACCAATAAATGAAAAGATATCCCCTGTCCATGGGTTGGAAGAATTAATACTGTTAAAATATCCGTACTATTCAACATGACCTATATGTGCAATGCAATCCCCATCAAAATTCCAATGGTCTTTTTCAGGGAAGGGGAAAAAGGAATTCTGTAATTTGGGTGGAACCACAAGATATGTCAAAGAGCCAAAGAAATCTTGGGCAAGAAGAACGAAGCTGGAATCACTTGGGCAAGAATCACTCTTCCCGATTTCAAACTACATTTCAAAACCACAGTAATGAAAGCAGTACGGCATTGTGACAGCCCTCCACCAGGTTTAAGGGTTCACCCCTTGCTTGCTGACTTAAGTCCCATGATCTGTAGCAGAACGAACCTACTTTCCTTGGGATTTGCAGACCACTGGCCTCGAGGAGTGAAGGACCAAACTTTCCCAGGAGATAAGGCCTGCCTATGTTGGAAAATAGCTGCCCCGGGTGCCAGCAAGTCTGTTCAGGGTCATGTCCACATACTACCAGCTGCTTGGGCACCTGCTTCTCCTGCACACAGCCGCCCTCCCTTTTTCTCATGCCTTCCCCTTTAAAGCACCCTCCACTCCCAAACCCCCTGGACCGGGAACATGATCTTTGAAACATTAGTCCACTGTCTTCCCAGCATGCTGGCTTCCTGATTAAAGCAACCTTTCTTCACCTACCATCACTTGTCCCTCATGGGTTGATTTTTGAGGTGTGAGCAGCCAAACGTGAGTTTGGAGCCAGTCTCAGTCAGGTAAGAGTATTGACAGAAAGACAGAACAATGGAACAGAACAGAGAGCCCTCAATAAATTCCTGCATATATGGTCATCGGATCTTTGACAAGGGTGTTAAGAATACGCAGTGGGAAAAGACAGTCTCTTCAACAAATGATGTTGGGAAAAGTGGATATCCACATAGCAAAAGAATGAAATTGCACATTTACTTTACACATACACAAAAATCAACTCAAAATGGATGAATGACTTCAATATAAGACCCCAAACCATAAAACTCCTCAAAGAAGACATAGGGGGAAAGCTTGATGACATTGGTCTTGGCAATCACTTCATGCATATGGTAACAAAAAGCACATGCAACAGAAATGAAAATCAACAAGTGGGACTATATCAAACTAGGAAGCTTCTGCCCAGCTAAGGAAACCATCAGCACAATGAAAAGGCAACCTACCAACTGGGAGAGAATATTTTCAAACCATGTATCAGATAAGGGGTTAATATCCCACATATGTAAGGAACTCCTACAGCTGGATAGTAAGACACAAACAAACAAATAACCTGATTTTAAATGGGTTAAAGTCTTGAGTAGATATTTCTTCTATGGCAGTTGGGTATATGTAAAAAGAGAAATGGAAATCTAACCCACCATGAGATATTACCACACACAGGTTGCAAAGGTTATTATTGGGGGGGGAAAAAAAGACAAGTGTTGGTGAGGATGTTGAGAAATTGGAACCTTTGCACCCTGTTGGTGAGAATGCAAACTGGCGTGGCCATTCGGAAAACAGTATGGAGGTTCCTCAAAAAATTAAACATACAACTACACTAAGATCCAGCAATCCCACTTCCGGGCATTTCTCCAGAAGAACTGAAATCAAGATCTTGAGGAGATATTAGCACAGCTGTGTTCATTGCAACACTATTCACAGTAGCCGAGATATGGAAACAACCTAAATGTCCATCGACAGACTAATGATTGAGGAAAATGCTGTAAATACATACAGTGGAACACTATTCAGAGGACAGATCTCATATGAGCTGTTCATAAAGTAAAAGAACGATAAAAGAAAATGAAAAATGATTTCACAGTCAAAACTAAAACTCCACACTGAGATGCCACTTCACATACAGTAGACGGGCTAAAATATTAAAAACACTTTCCAAACTAAGTGTTGTTGAGGATGGGGGGCGGGGGGACAAGTGGAACGCTCCTACATTGCTAGGGAGAATGTACAATTGCAACTACTTTGGAAAACAGTGTAGCGTGTTCTTCAAAAAACTAAACCTGTGCCTCCTCAGCGATCCCCTCACTGCACTCCCGGGTGGAACTCTACCCCAGAGAAATGAAAGCATATGCCCGCTTCTAAGACTCCTGCACAAAAGTTCCTGGCAGGTATACTTGTAATCGCCCAGAGTTGGAAACAACATAAATGTCCATAAATGAGTGAATTAAAAAAAAAAACTTTCTGCATCCTTTCAATGTCATACAACTAAGGGATAAAAAAGGAAAAAACTGGAGATTTGCAATAACAAGGAGCAATGAGTTATTTTTGAAAACCATGCTGAGTAAAGATGTTGACTGTGGTCCCAAATCGTATTGTATGATTCAAATTTTCAAAATTCTAAAAAATGCACACTAATCTATAACAGCAAAAGCTAATGTAAGGTTTCATGGGAACATGGGGAAGGAGGGTCAGAGGGGTGGGAATGAAGAGAATAAAGAGGACATGAGGAGACTTTGGAGAAGAAGGGACATATTCAGTATCTTCACCTAGGAATGACTTCTCTGCATGCCCGTGGCAAAACATATTAAATTGTATACTTTCAATATGTTGAAATTCTTATAGGTCAACTATAATTCAATAAAGTGGTTAAAAATTATACGTCTATAATGTACAAATTAAAAAAAAAAAACTGGATAGAGGGAATTTTTCGTCCGCATTTCCTGCACAGTCCACCAGAGGACGGCAGAGCTGCTCTACACCTGGGCGCCTTCCTCAGCACCCACAGCCCAGCAGGGTCTGACCCTCCCCAGCCTCACCCAGTCACCGTCCTCCTGGCTCTCCAGCCTCCCCACACTGGACCCCGTCAGCCCCTCCGGCCAACCAGGCATCTGCCCGCTGAGACTGGTCCCTCTATGGGCAGCTCGTCCCTCCACACCTCTGTCCTTAGAGGGCGAAAGTCTATTCACGCTTCAGGTCTCAGACAAAAGGTCACTTTCCCAGGAGTGCTCCATGGGACCCCCCATCAGCTGAGCCCCCCTGACATGCTCCGATGCACCAGGCACTTTCCCTTCCTGGCCCTTCTCTCGATTCTAATTGACTCCTCAGTGCCATGATTTCCTGACTGCCCGTGGCCCTGTTCCAAGGGAAACCCCACGAGTCCAGGACCCACATCTGTCCTGTTCTCGGTGGAGCTCCCACGACCCAGCCCAGGGCCTGACACGTCACGAAGCCCAGTAAATACTCATTAAATGCAGGAGGGAAACCACTCACATCCTTGGGAGCCTCGTCAGCATCCCTGGTGCAGCCCCGAGAATAGCCTCCAGGGGGCGACATAGGGACATGCAGACAACACACAGGACGTTAAACCCTGAAGCGGGCTTCCGCTAAGGACGTGGAGAAGGAGCCTGGTTTCCATCCCTTTCTCCAACAGACACTTCTGGGTCGCTCCCACGTGCCAGTTCTGTCCTGCCCGCTCCTTCTTGGGCCCTAGGAGCACCCTGATCTGTCAGGGGTCCATGTGCAGCTCCCCATTCCCTGCCGGGCTCCACCCATGGGGGAGGCAGGGTGACCACGAGAAAGTCCCCCAGGCAGAACACACAGGCTGCCCAGGACGCTCAGGGCACATGGACAGTCTCGGGGCCACAGTTCAGCCACAGACCCTGAGGAAGGGTCTCCTCAAAACCTTCCTGGGGGCCCCTGCCACCCAACCTCCCACCATGTCCTCTCTTCCTGGGACACACAGGAAACCCCCTTCCCACCTGGGAACTGAGCTCCTGAGACACCTGGTCCTGGGTCTCTGTCCCTGGAAGCAGAGGCCGGGCTGGGGACACCCAAGGATGGCCGTGCGTCCCTCACCAGTCATCACCTGGCCTGCTCCTTTCTCACCCCAGCGTCATCACTGGGACCTCACTACCAGGAGTCAATCCAACCTCCCCAGAGCGGAGAGAACACTGGGGAGACCGGTGCCCAGCTGGGATTCTCTGTTACAAACGGAAATAATCCCCTGGATTTGGGGACCCTGGGGCTCTGTGTGTGGTGCCCACAGACTCAAGGCCAGGACATAGCAGAGACTAACTTGGAGTAGGGAGAGGGGCCATCCTCTAAGGGAACCGGATCCCCCTCTGTCTGGCTATTCAGAGTGTGCTCCCCGGGCCAGGACGATCAGCATCACCTGGGAGCTTGTTAGAGGCTGACTCTGGGGTCCACACCACACCTGCTGAGTCAGAATCTGCATTTTCACAGCATCTGCAGACCCTCCGTGGGCTCAGGAGAGGGAGAGGCGGACCCACCTCCGGCCCACGTGACCCCGCCCGGCGCTCCTGCCCCCAGAGGCCGCTCAGCTCAGAGGGAGGAAGGACGGCAGAGCTGACAGGACAGGACGGCAGTGCTCCTGAGCGTTTCTGGAGCAGAAGCTCTTCCCCCAGAGGGAGGGACGCACCGGGCAGCAGGCACCATGGAGCCCCCGTCGGCCCCTCCCCGAGGAGGACGCGTCCCCTGGCAGGAGGTCCTGCTGGCAGGTGAGAGGGATGATCCCCTGCGAGGGGGCGCGAGGATGGGAGAGAGAGGCTGGCTGGGGTCTCCCGGGGAGGACAGGGCTCTGAGAGGGGACAGGGGAGCAGGGCAGGACGGGGGAGCCGGCTCAGCAACAGGAAAATCTCATCATCTGGAAGTGGGGAGCCAAGGGCTGTTTCCCAAGTTACTCATCACTGAGGACTGAATTCTAAAAACTGATCACAACAACCAGGGACCCTAATCGCTGCCCCTTCCCACCCACCTGAGATCATGACAGACAAATGCCAGACTTGGAGAGCCCTGGGGACACGTTCATTCAGCGCCGGGTATTTGCAGCCTGCCCCACCCCTGGGGTACAGCACAGATCAGACGAGTCCCTGCCCTCCCCGAGCTCACTTCGATGGGGAGGAAGACAGACACGCAGAGACGTCTAGAATGTGATGTCAGGTACTGAGAAGCACCAGGAAGGGAACAGAGCAGGGAAAGGTCAGAACGTGAAGACAGAGGGTCTTTAGAGGAGGCGTTCAGGGCAGACCTCTCCCCAGGACCCTCTGAGTGGGAGCAGGTATCTGAGGGCAGGGAGGGAGTGAAAGACAGACATGTGAGGAAGAGGGTTGGAAACAGAGAAAGTAAGTTCAGAGGCCCTGAAGTAGTGTGGTCATGCCCCTGACCTTGACCAGCAGGAGACACACTCACATACACACCCCGAGGCTGGGGGATTAGGACCTGCTCTCTCTCCAGAACCCCAGCTTTCCCTCCCAACACATAGGTTCAAACACTGATCCGTCTTCTCCCTTCCCTCCTAGTCTCACTCCTAACCTTCTGGAACCCGCCCACCACTGCCCAAGTCACTGTGGAATCAGTGCCATCCAATGTTGCTGAAGGGAAGGATGTTCTTCTGCTCGTCCACAATCTGCCTGGGGATCCTATAGGCTATGGCTGGTTCCGAGGGGAAATTGTAGAGCCCAGCAGTCAAATTGTATCATATGCAGTAGACACACAAGTAACTACCCCAGGGCCTGCACACAGCGGCAGAGAGACAATATACCCCAATGGATCCCTGCTGTTCCAGAACATCACCCTGAAGGACACAGGATACTACACCATACAAATCATAAAGAGAAATGTTCAAGTTGATGAAGGAACAGGACAGCTGCGCGTATTCCGTGAGTAATTCCTCTCTCACCTCTGGTGTTGGGTGGGGTGGATTCTACTTCACACAACAGGATTCACAGGCCTGAACTGGGCCTCCATTCCCTTCCGCATTATGTCCTGTGGGGGGTTCGAGCATTTAGTACAGGACACACACAGTGGGGACAACTTAATTAGATTAGAATTCCTTTCCCAGAATCCAGATTCAGGGATCTAGAACTCTGTGTGCCCCAGGCAGGACAAGTCCTGAGGGGCCTCTGGGATCCCCACCAGAACTCAGCCCAGAAAGCCCCTGCCCAGACCCCTGTGTTGGGGCTGCTGATTCTAGTGACCCTGGGGAGTCTGTGCCAGGATGGGGTTAGGGCTCCTGAGCAGAGCTGACTGGGAGCAAATCAGTTGCTTTTGTTAGGAGGGAAGGAGTGAACGGTGCGGGTGTCTCTCCCGCTGGAGGGCAAGGAGCCTGGTGGCCAGATCTGCTAGGACCCTGCACCCAGGATGCCTCTCTGAAGAGATGATGCATCATTCATTCCCTCACCACCCCTGCTTCCTGCTCATCCCCTCGCTCTCTGCTTGGTCACTGGACTCGGCTCTGCCATGGATGGGGTCACTGCCTCATGTCACTCATTATCAAACAGCTGGGCAGAGCTGCCGTCCAGGCCCTGGGACCTGAGTACTGGACTGACCTCCGGGCTTGTTCCTGCTGTCCCCGGGTGTCATTTCTGCTCAGACCCCCATCCCTAGGCTGGGCTGGCAGGTCAGTGCAGAGCCAGGAGAGGTCCGGGGTTGTCTCTGACTCTGTCCTCTGTCTTCCAGGACCAAATGCTGCTCCGTAATTGACTCTGGAGACAGCCTTGCTGTCAGCACACAGCAGGGGCTTTACTTTCTCCTAGCGCTCAGATGCTCATGCATTTGTCCTGAGCTACACACACCTGCTTAGTCTTTGAAGGCCTCAGGTTGGCTGAGAGGTGAGAGGTGCCAACTCTGATTCAAGATGCTTGTGGAGGAATCACAGGTACTACCCAGGGCAATGTGTTCTCTGTTGTCTGCACAGCAGAGTTACCCAAACCCAACATTGCAAGCAACAACTCCGACCCCATGGAGAATGTGGATTCTGTTGTACTAACGTGTGGACCTCGGACTCAGACATAAGCTACCTGTGGTCAGTAAACAATGAGAGCCTCCCGCCACAGGATTCTCACTATACACGGTGTCACAAGGAATGACACAGGACCCTATGAGTGTGAAACTCGGAACCCAGTGAGTGCCGGTCATAGTGACCCATTCACACTGAATGTTCTCTGTGAGTAACTTCCCTTCCTACCTGGCCCGGGCTGCCAGCCCAAATCCACATGCCGGGGGCCAGGCCACATCCATCATTCTGGGGTCCGAGTCCATGACTCTCAGCTGGACCCCCAGGCTGGCCATGGCTTCTTGTCCCAGGCAGACCTGGGCAGACTCAGCTTAAGCCAAGACTAGGAGGGGATGACCTGCTCCTACCTGGGAGGGTCACCAGACTATGATGGGAAACAGATGAATGTCTCAGTCCCAGGCTCATGAACACAGGAGGCTCATGGTTGGGATTTTCTCCAATAAGATTGGGACCCAGCTCAGAGGGACACTGTGGCCCTAATACATACCAAGACCTCCCCTTCCCTCAGATTACATCACCTGTGGCTTTATTCTGTTTGCTCCAGATGGCCCGGACGCCCCCACCATTTCCCCCTCAGACTCCTCTTACCATCCAGGGGCCAACCTCAGTCTCTCCTGCCACGCAACCTCTAACCCGCCCACACAGTATTCTTGGTTTATCAGTGGGAGGCCCCAGTCACTCACACAGGAGCTCTTTATCCCCAACATCACTGCCAATGATGGTGGATCCTATACCCCCCTCGCCTATAACTCTGGCACTCGGCTCAATAAGACCACAGTCAAGACTATCACAGTCTCTGATAAGTGGATCCCTGGAGCATCTGCATGGATCTCTGTGGTGAAGGTCTGTCTGGCTTTCAGCAAAGAGCCTAGAAGAAGTTATTTCCCACAAGCAAATCTAATCTGTCCCTGAACTCTCCCCCTACATGTCTGCAGAGGCTTCCTCCCCTTGCTCTCTGATTTATCATGGCATACCTTGGGTCCGGCCTGGAATATGCGGCGGGGGGGGGGGGAGGCGGGGGGGAGGCTGTTCTCAGCCTCTAAAATCCCCATGCATAGAAGGGAGTTTTGCAAATACTGAAGAAAGAAGGGTGTTCAGGGTCAGGTTGCTTTTTGTTATTGAATTGCAGAAGTGCTTTATATATTCTGGATAGTAATGATTTGCAGATATGATTTGCAAATGTTTCCTTCCAATCTGTGGGTTGCCCTCACTTTTTTTTTTTTTAGTGAACTTTAGTTGACACACAATGTGACATTATTTTCAGGTGTATAAGATAGCGATTGAACAACTCTATATATTACGCTCTACTCAACCCAATAGAACTCCCATCTGACCCCATGCAGCCCCATTAAAATACCATTGAATATATTTCCTATGCTGTACATTTCATCCCTATATCCTGTTCGTTCCATAACCAATGCTACCACTCTCGAGATTGTGTCTTTTCATGCACAGAAGTTTTCCATTCTGATGCAATCCAGTTCATCTTTTTTTGCCTTTAATTGTCTTCACTTTGGGTGTCATAGCAAAGAAATTATTGGGAAATCCACTTTCAATAATTTTTGTTCCACATTTTCTTCTATGACTTTTACAGTTTCTGTTCTTTGGATGTTTGATCTATTTTAAGTTAATTTTTGTACATGGTGTAAGGTCAGGTCCAACTTCATTCATTTGCATGGATATCCAGTGTTCCCAACGCCTTGGATGAATAGATTTTTTTCTCCATTGAATAGTCATGACAACCTTCTTGAAAGTCATTGGACCACATATGACAGGGTTTGTTTCCGGGATGCCTAGTCTATTCCATTGGTCTCTATGTCTGTCTTTGTACCAGACCCCCATTATTTTGGTTACTGTAGTTTTGCAGCCAGGAAGTAGGAGTCCTCCAACTTTGTTCTTTTTCTAAATAAGTTTGGCTATTTGAGGCCCCTGAGATTCCGTGTAAATTTTTGGAAATTCCTATTTCTGCAAAATATTTCCTCCAGAATTTGATAGGGAAGCACCTGGCTGGCTCAGTTGGTGGAGCATGTGACTCTTGATCTCAGGGTTGTAGGGTTGAGCCCCACCTTAGGTGTAAAGAGTACTTAAAAATGAAAACCTTAAAAAAATTGATAGAGATTACATTGAATCTGTCAATCTCTTTGAGTGGCATTGTCATCTTAACAATATGAAGCCTCATCATCCATGAACATGGGATGTCTTTCCATTTATTTGTGTCCTCTGTAATTTATTACAGCAGTGTTTTATAGATTTCCCTTTACGGTCTATTGACTCATTACTTAAGTTAATTCCTAAGTATTCTTTTTTTCCTAAGTATTTTGTTCTTTTTAATGTGATTGCAAATGGAACTGTTTTCTTAATTTCTTTTTGGGTACTTTCATTCTTAGTGAATAGCAACAGAGTGATTTTTCTGTGTTGATTTTGTACCGTCAAATTAGTTGAAGTTGTTTTTAGTTCAATAGTTTTTAGTGGAATCTTTAAGGATTTATACATATAATTTCATGTCGTCTGCAAACAGACATAATTGTACTTATTCCTTTCCAATTTGATTGTATTCTGTGTTTCTTCCTCCTTATTATTTTGGCTTGAACTTCTGTACTGTGTTGAATACGGGTGGTGAAAGTGGGATGTTTATCTTCTACCTGATCTTAGAAGAAAGGCTTTCAGTGTTTCATCATGGTGTGTGATGTTGGCTCTGGGCGTTTCATGTAAGGCCTTTGTTATGTTCAGTGGTTTCATTCTATTTGTAAGGGTGCCAGTATTCTGTATACAGTAACCACTTCTCTACAGAAGTTTTTAAGCAGGAGAGTCAAGCCACAGATCTGGAAGTAAAAGTCTTCTTCAGAGTGAGAAATCCTGTAGTTTGAAAACTCTGATTCTTAAGGTTATGAAGACGGGGCAGGCGGCTCTCATTCCCTAGTAAATTATAACAGTGTAAATGCCTTCCCTACCTTACATGAAGCTGCCTTGGACACAGAGATAGAGGGGCTGCGAGTCTTCCTCCTCCAACATACAAGGAAAGGTATATAAGGCATGAGGCCTGATCTTTTAAAGTCACAAAAATTCAAGAAAATCACACAGAAGTCCATGGGAAAAAATTCCTCATGATAATGAGGTTGCTGCTGGACATGTAGGCTTAGAAGACATTCCTGGTGCTGATACTACAGTGATGTCCAGGCAGAGCAGACACATGACTGAGGGTCAGAGGGGGAGGTAAGGGCCTCTCCTTACAGATCGTCACCTGAACAAAGACACTCATCCTTCTTCAGAGAGCAGAGCCATCCTCTGGGGCACCTTTACAGAGCTCGCTGGAGTGGCTGGCATCTCAGAGGAAGGAGTGTGACCCAAGGCCCCAGGCCCATTCTCATTCCATCACCTGTGTTTCTTCACAGAGCCAGTGGCCTGGCCCTCTCTCCATGCCAGCAACACCGCAGTCACAGAAGATAGGGACTCCGTGGTCCTGACCTGCTCCACAAAAAACGCTGGGATCTCCATCCACTGGTTCTTCAATGGCCAGAGTCTAAAGCTCACAGAGAGGATGAAGCTGTCCCAAGACAATAGCACCCTCACCATAGACCCTGTCAGGAGAGAGGATGCCGGGAATTACCAGTGTGAAGTTGGCAACCAAAGCAATTCCAGCAAAAGTGACCCCATCAGGCTGGATGTGAGCTGTGAGTGACCCTCAACCTCTCCCCCTTCCTCCCTGTACATTTTACTGGCAGGGGTGTAAAATGGATGCAGGCCTGGAGGAGGTGGAAGCAAGCTTCAGAACCTCTAAGGAAATTTGGATAAAATTCCCAGGAATTAGACGAATCTTGTTAGCATCTTGTTTCTGATATGTACCAGCTTTTGGATCTCGGGCAAGATGCTCAACCTCGTGAATCTCAGTCTCCTCAACTGTAAACTGCAAAGAGTACCTGGATCTTAGGGCTGTTGTGAGGGTTGTTAATGTTTTCATGAGATGGAATCCAGAGACAGCATCATACACAGGTTTGGGGCTCAATCAAACTTAGCAGCTATTGTTCTTCTGTTACTAACATTTTTGTTACTAGCTGTAATGGCATGTGGAATTGGGATTAACTGTGGCCTTATCACGTTCCAGCTCTGTGACCTTCATTGATTTATTGAACCCCTTAACACACTGAGGTGCTTATTTTGCACAGTGGGGGTGACCCCCAGCCCCCACATGGGCAGGGAAGCAGCAGATGAAATAAACGTAAAGTATTTCCACATGCCTGTCCCAGAGCCAAGCCCAAAGGCAGACAGCTAATGTTATTCTCTTTTAATCAGTATTGAGTGAGGTAGGGGCCTCCGCCTAAGACCATGCATAGTGATGGAAAGGAACACAGAAGGGAAGAGGCATAGTGTGAGAGGAAAATGAACAGATGCTGGCACTGCCCCTGGGGTTGGGGCAGAACAGGAGGATTAAAGCAAGTCCAGAGTTTCACTGTGAGGAACAGAAATGATGCAGCGGTCGAGGGGGTGGGGACACTGTGGTGACAAAACACACACAAACCCTACGTCAATGCATTTCCTTCCACACTAACCAGGCCCTTCCCCCACGGCCCCTCTTGGTTTCCCCATATTTGACTTGAGACTCATATCCGTCCCTTTTTCTTCTTATTTCAGATGAAAGAAGCAACACAGGCCTCCCTGTGGGGTCCATCGTTGGCATTGCAGTCGGGGTCCTGGTTGGACTGGCACTGGCAGCCGCCCTGGGTTGTCTCCTGTTCCGCACAAGGACTGGAAGGTACGATGGCATTTCCCACACGCAGATCCTGTCCCAAGCTGACCCAGGCCAGGAGGGGACCTCATCCTGACCTAGGGTTCTGGACTGGCTCCTCCGGGCTGCCCAATAGCCCCCTGGATTTTCCCTCTCATTCCATCTGGCTCCTTCCTCACCAGCTGCTGATCAGGGTGCTTCCTTCACAGCTCCCTCAGTTATAAATTAGGGGCAACTAGGAACAGCCCCTCAGGGTTTTCCTGGTTAATGTGGCAAACCTACAGTGGTGCTGACAAGACTAAGTGCTCAGTAAACGGCACCTCCTGGGGTTTATTTAAGTCCACTCACCCTGTGAGGGAGAGTTGCAGTCTCAGGATGTGAGGGTGGTCCTGGTCAAGGTCACACAATGGAGACTGGAAGAGCCTGACAGGTCAGGTGGGGTCATCCCCCCAATGGCAGATGCAGGAACCACAGTACCTGATGTGTGAGACCAGAGAACCTGGGCTCGGCCAGGGGGAGGTCCTGGGATGTCCTTTATGCCTCTTGTCCAGGCAGATGGAGGTAAAAGATGGTCCACTATCACATTTCAGCATCTCCTGGCCTGAGGGGGCAAGGGTCTGGCCACAGCAGGGACACCACATTCAGGGATCCACATACCTGGCGCTCCCCAAGAGCCCTGCACATGCAGCTGCAGCCTTGACCCTTCCACTCAGTCGAACTCTCATGTTTGATTCCTTTCCTGAGTCCTCCATTCCTTTTCTGCATACTTTCTCCTAGATGCCCATCAGCCTGAGTGCCTTCCCCTCTGGGCCGAGGACATGCTCCAAAAGCTTTCCTTATCCCATCTCTTGGGCCCTCCCTCTCCTAAACAGCACTGGTGGAGAGAGGAGGTCTCTAACCCCTGCCTGGAATGAGGATCCTGCTTTTCCCCTGCTCTGACACCAAAGCTATGACCTCTCCCTGCACCCCTCACACGTAAGCCTGATCTTTCCTAGGGCCAGTGGCTGGTGTGATCTCAGAGAGCTCTGTTGCCCAGCATCAACCCCCCGTGAGTATATCTTCAGCGTGGGTGGGACCTGGAGCCCCATAGTCCTGCCCACATTGTCCACTCCTGCCAGTCACTCCCCAGGGCCTCTGACCTTTTCTCTGTGGCTTCAGCTCAGGGGACCTCAAATGGCCATACACCCTGACCTGTGGAATCTAGGTCATAGGTCAGCACCTTGACCTCACGGGCCCTAACATGGCCAGTGGGTCTGTCCCTGGGAGGTGCTCCTGCTTCCCTGTTCTCTGAGAGCTGAGGACCTGTCCCCTCCTGGAGGGTGGCCCCAAGCTTCTTCACAGCCCTGGTGCTAACTCCTGTCTCTGTCCCCAGGTCATGGTCCAGCCTGCAGCTCCACATCCCCGGTAAGCCCGCCCCCTCCACCACTCTTTCCCCTGGGGTCCAGCATGTGCAGGCTCAAGGCAGAGCAACCAGCCAATTCAGCAGCACAGAGCAGACCTTGCTTCCCCCAGAGTAGCCAGGACAAGGCAAGCCCTGTTCTGGCCAGGAGTGGACCCTCTTCAGGGGCAGGACCACCCCCCAGCATGTCCTGAGTTGTCCCTGCTCCCCTGAGCTGGCCAAAGGAGAACCCTGGAGTCCAGCCAGGGGCAGGGTGGGCACTGGGAGCACCAGCCAAGGGTCCTGGGCAGTGGTCGGGGACTGGGGTATGGGTCAACAGGCTTGGAGAAGGCTGCTCCAGAGGCAGAACTGGTCACTTCTGTAGAGAAATGACCCTCCTTCTCTGTCTACCAACACCCATTCTCTCCTGTTTAGGACTCCCTGCCCAGCCCCACCACAGCCGTTCCCATCTACCAGGTGAGTGTGGGCAATGACTGTTTTGGTCCCCGAAGCCCATAGGGGCTGCAGATCTATCTGCCCTCAGCCTGCTCCTGGCTGTGTTTTCAGGTTCAGGAAACAGGAGAGCAAGGGGGAACAGGGGCAGTGGGAGGAAGGAGGGGCCCTGGGCAGACACCTGCCACACAGCCAGGCTCCCAGAAAGCAGCCTATGTGGGCCTAGAACCTGAAAGTCACCAGATATGTTCTAAGAAGGTGACAGGGTCTCAGAGGCCTCTTCTTCTTTTGCAGGAATTACGACACCCCGACACAAACATTTACTGCCAGATCAACCACAAAGCAGCAATGGCTTCTTAGTTTCCCCTGGGAACTGCTCCTTCCAGGGCCTTCCTGAGATCCCAGACTCTAGGTGGGGCCAGGAGCCACAGCCTGAGCCAGAGAACCAGGTCCAGGCCCTGAGGATATTCAGGGACATGGACCCAGGGACGGTTACTTCACCATCCTTCACTACAAAGTGCTGGTGGGCAGCCTGGACTTGGTCATCTGACTGTGGAGTCACTTCCTGCAGTGATGTCCACAGCACCCTCCCTGCTCTGAGGGATGGAGACAGAGGCCAGTGCACACTCCCTGCAGCCCTCTCCACCTCTTCCTTGTTCATAATACTCCTTGTTAAGAATGGAAAGTGTGTGGACAGAACCAGATCAAGGCTCCCAAGCCAGAGGAATAGCTGGGAGTCATCAGCACCACGGACAGTGTTCCAGCCAAGCTCCTCCCAGGAGTTGAGAGGGGAGGAGGCAATGACGGACTGCTGGAGAGGCTTCCCATTTCTATTCTACAGAAGATAGATGCAATGAAGCAGAATGCTACTACAAGGACAACCCGATTCTGCTCTAATCTATCCATGGAAAACCCTTTGCACATGTCTGGATGTTATGTTGGTACATCCATTACTGCTCCCTGCATGGCTGATGGCTGCCCCCAGAGGGTGGCCTCAGGGAGGCTGTGGGAGTCTGCTCCAGCCTCTTGGGGAACCTCCTGGCCCCCCTCTTCTTGACAATAAGCAAGGAATGTTTCATAATTAACTTCGGACCCTTGGTGCCTGACCTTGGAAACACACCCATCACCCAGCCTGGAGCACCCCTGAACACAGCATCCTGTTTCCCAAGCCCCAGCTGAGTCCCCCAGGCAGCAGGGCAGAGCAGAACCCTGGGCTATTCTCCCAGCTGCCCCCTGCTGAGCCCTGTGCCTGGTGTCAGAGTCCTTTGCCATCTACCTGCCCTTCCCAGCAGAGCAGACATTCCACCCAAGGGACAAATGGGGCCCGAAGATCTCCCAGCGAAGAATCCAACATCGGAGGGTTCCTGCATCTGCCTGTGACCCCTCAGAGGAAGAGAAAACACTAGGGCCATCAAAGTCACCCCCATCTTCCTATTTCCCATCCACATCCCACCCACAGAACCAACTCTGATGCTACAGACCCAGCCCTGCCCTTCCATGGGGCTCAGGTCCATTCTGTCCACTCACAGTGGCCAACATGAGAGTCACCTGCATGCTTTATCTTTACTATTTCTTTCTTTTTGCTTTTAGTTGGGGTCACATTGCTCTTATTTTTCTAGTTCTTGTGTTAGGAGCTTAGATTTTGATTTGAGATACTTCCTCTTTTATAATGTAAGCATTTCATGTTACAAATTCCACTCTCAGCACAGCATAAGCTGCATCCCAAAGTGGTGGAGATTTTTTTTTTTTTTTTAGTGTTTAATTTAATTCTGTGTATTTTTGGGGGCAGCTGGTTGGCTCAGTCAGTTAAGCATCTGCCTTCAGCTCAAGTCATGATCCCAGGGTCCTGGCATGGAACACTGTGTTGGGCTCCCTGCTCAGGGGGAGCCTGTTTCTTCTCCCTCTCCCTCAGCTGCTCACCTGCTGGTGCTCACTCGGGCTCTCTCTCTCCCCTGTTATCTCTCTCAAATAAATAACTAAAAAATCTTTTGAAAATCTCTGTATTTTTATATTTCCCTTGAGATATCCTTCTTGACCCATAGCTTATTTACAAATATGTAGCTTGCTTTCCAAATGTTTTGGAGATTTCTGTTGTCTTTCTATGATTGATTTCTAGTTTGATTATTATTTTCAGAGAACAGACTCTGATTTCCATTATTTTAAGTGTGGTTAGGAGCTCCTGGCTGGGTCAGTCAGTGGAGCCTGTGACTCTTGATCTCGGGGTCATGAGTTCAAGCCCCACTTTGGGGATGAATTTACTTCAAAACAAAGTAAATTTGGTTAGCTTTTAGATATGACACCAAACATAAACCACAGAGAAGAATGAATTAGACTCTTCTCCTTGGCCATTCTTTAATTAGTAGGTCAGCTGGCAACAAAGTCTCATATTTTTCCTTCATCAGAAAATTTCCTTAGTTCCCCTTTCCTCCTGAGGATCATTTTGCTAGATAAAGGATTTGTAGTCGACTTGAAAAACCTGCCACTTCCTTCTGGCCTCCATGCTGTCAGATACAAAACCTACTGTCACTTAAATCAGTGTTCCTTAATATGCAATGGGTTGTTTCTCTGGCTGTTCTTAAAGATTTTTTTTCCCTCTTGTCTTTAGTTTCCAGAAGTTTGCAATGTGTCTTAGTGTGACTGCTTATTGTGCTCGGGGTTCACTCAGCTTCTTGGACCATTATTTCTTCAGGTACTTTTTCCAGTCCATACTTTTTTCCTACTTCTGGTATCCAGTGGCGTCAATGTTAGATTCTTCCTTTTTTAAAAGATTTATTTATTTATTTAAGAGAGAGCACGTGCTTGCAATTGGGAAGAGGGGCAGAGGGAGAGGGAGGGAGAGAATCCTCAAGCAGACTCCCCGCTGGGCATCAAGAGACCACAAGTCAAGGAGTATTGGCAGACTCCAGAAACTGGAGAAGGCAAGAAAATTGATCCACCCCTAGAACCTCCAGAAAGGAATGTGGCCCTGCCAATATCTTTATTTTAGCCCAGCAAAACCCATGTTGGACTTCTGACCTCCAGAAATGTAAGGTAATAAATGTCTGTTGCTTTTAAGCCACCGTCTTTGTGGTAATTTGTACAGCAGTAATAGGAATCTAATATAGACTGCATATTAGATTATATTGTTGTATTAATATCAAACTGGGGGAGCTTGATCGTACTGCAGGTATATAGGAGAAAATCTCGGTTCTGGTGAGATACGGGCTGAAGTAGTTAGGGTGAAGTAGTATGATATGTATAACGTCCAAGTGATACATCAAAAACTCATATATATATATATATAATGAAAAGATTTGTGTGCATGCACATGCATATATTTACCTCTGTACAGATAGAATACAAATGTGCCATTGGTAAATAAGCATGAAAGATATATGGGAGTTCCCTCTCACAGTCTTGCAACTTTTCTCTAAGTTTGATATTTTTTTAATTGGAGGGGTGGCACCCTATGTTTTAGAAGTACACACAAAAGTGTTTGCAAAGAATATTATATGATTTGTAATTTTTAATCCAGTGGGTGGTGAAGGAGTAGAAGGGAGATAGATACAACAAGGTTCGCCGTGAGTTGATACTTTGAGCTGGAGATGGGTACATGGGGGTTATGATACCATTCTTTCTAGTATACTGAAATAGAGTGCACTTGTATATGTTTGTATACAAATTCTCTTTGTATATCTTTGCAATTTTCCATGTGAAAATATTTAAGGAAAGAGAGATAAAGTATCCAGCACAGAAGTTTTATCAGTGAGTTCCACAGAACTTTCAAGACAGATCATCTCAAAATCATACAAATTCATCCATAGAACAGAGAGGAATATCGCCCCAACTCATTCTGAGGTTAGTATAATCTTTTTTTTTTTTTTTAAGATTTTATTTATTTGCGAGAGAGAGAATGAGAGACAGAGAGCATGAGAGGGAGGAGGGTCAGAGGGAGAAGCAGACTCCCTGCTGAGCAGGGAGCCTGACGTGGGACTCGACCCCGGGACTCCGGGATCATGACCCGAGCCGAAGGCAGTCGCTTAACCAACTGAGCCACCCAGGCGCCCCTGAGGTTAGTATAATCTTAATTTGAAATAGGAATAACAACAAAAGTACAAAAAGAGGAAAATATCAGGCGAATCATACTCATGAACAGAGAGGCAAAAATGCTAATCAAGTATTCCCAAACCAAATCCAAAACAGTATATAGAATAAGACAATAACCATGACTAAGTTAGGTTTGTTCCAGGAAAGCAATGCTGATTGAACATTACAAGTTTATAAATGGGGGCCCCCGGGAGGCTCAACGTTAAGTAGCCGGCTCTTGACCTCAGCTCAGGTCATGATCTCAAGGTCCTGGGATTTATCCCTGTGTCGGGGGCCCAAGCTCAGTGGGGAGTCAGCTTGAGGATTTCTCTCCCCTCCCCCAACCCCTCCCCCATCTCAAATAATTAAATAAATCTTTTCTATAAAGAAAATTATAAATGGAAGGCGGCAGAAACTTCTAGGGTGCTAGCCATGTTCTGTGTCCTGATTTAGCTGCTAGATACATGGGTGTGCTCAATTTTGAAAACTCCGTAAGCAAAACACTTCATTCTGTAACAGTCTCCCTAACCCCTCAATGTTTTTCTTGATACAGACTCTTTGTTACCTTGTCTGGTAACAGTATTGACAGAGAGACACAACAAAGGAATGGAGCAGAGAGTCCTGAACTCAATCCATGTACATATGGTAAATGGATCTTTGACAAGGGTGTCATGAATACACAGTGGGAAAGGATCATCTCTTCAACAATGATGTGGGGAAATGTGGATATCCACATGCAAAAGAAAGAATGAAACTACACACTTACTTTACACATACACAAAAAATCAACTCAAATGAGATGGGGGAGGGTCAAAGGGAGAAGCTGACTCCCTGCTGAGCAGGGAGCCCAATTCTGGACTCCATCCTGGGACTCCAGGATCATGACCTGAGCCGAAGGCAGTCACTTAACCAACTGAGCCACCCAGGCACCCCAGTTATTGTTATCTTAAGAGAAAGTTTTCTTAATCTGGAAGACCAATTTTTAGAGAACCAGCAATGCTTAAACAAGAGTCCCAAAACTATAATCATGTTCTTAGTTTATTTAGTCCCACGTTACTAATTCTTGTTTAGTTTAAATGCAGCTTTTAGTTAGTTCTGGAAATTCTTACCCATTTTAGTTTAAGATTTTAAAGATACCAAAAACCTCTATTTGTGCTTAAAGTCTTTTCCATGAATCTTCTTGAAGATGAAACTCATTATGTAAATGACAAAAGACTGAAATGCAATTGACAAGGAAATTTAATTCTTTTTGTGACATAGAACATTTTAATAATTTGAACGTTAAGTGATGACCCTATGACCAAAACATATTAAAACTTTAGGAATGCATATCATCTTTAGAACAGTTATAGCATTTGCCCAGATAACATAACCTAAGCCTTTCATTATTTGATTTACCATGCTTTCCAGGTAACTTTTTTTTTTAATTTTTTTTAAAATTTTTTATTTATTTGAGAGAGAGAGAGAGAGAGAGAAACAGCATGAGAGGGGATAGGGTCAGAGGGAGAAGCAGGCTCCCCGCCGAGCCGGGAGCCTGATGCGGGACTCGATCCCAGGACCCTGGGATCACGACCCGAGCCGAAGGCAGTCTCTTTAACCAACTGAGCCACCCAGGCGCCCCCCCTTTTTTTTTTAAGATTTTATTTATTCATTTGAGACACAGAGATATATATATAGAGAGAGCATGAGCAGTGGGAGAAGCAGAGGAAGAGGGAGAAGCAGACTCCCCGCTGAGCCAGGAGCCCGATGTGGGGCTCGATCCCAGGACCCTGGGATCATGACCTGAGCCGAAGGCAGATGCTTAACCATCTGAGCCACCCAGGTGCCCCCCAGGTAATTTAACATACAAAATAAACAAGCCTAATTGGTCAAAAGGACCTCATTTACACTTTAAATCTTGGGGAAGTTTGTTAAAAACCTCAGAGAGTTATAAAGCATGTGTCTAAGTAGGATTACAGATCGGGGCGCCTGGGTGGCTCAGTTGGTTAAGTGACTGCCTTCGGCTCAGGTCATGATCCTGGAGTCCCGGGATCGAGTCCCACATTGGGCTCCCTGCTCAGCGGGGGGTCTGCTTCTCCCTCTGACCCGCTTCCCTCTCGTGCTCTCTGTCTCTCATTCTCTCTCTCAAATAAATAAATAAAATCTTTTTAAAAAAATAAAAAAAATTAAAAGTAGGATTACAGATCATTATAAAACCCAAACCTTAATGATTTATTGAGCAAAGTGACAGCAAGATTCCAAAGCCAAATATGCAGGGTCATACAGTTGTTTGCAAAACATAGCTCCTTTAATACTGAGAAGATTACTAAGTAATCAAAGACCTAAAAAGACAAAATATAGAAACTGGTTTTCCGGGGCAGATACAGAAAAGAGAAAACAACTTTGTTTATATTTTCTTACCATTAATTTAAGAAAACTTCATCTTTTTTAACTGAAAGAAAGCAGAATTTCCATCTTCTACCAGCTCCCCTTTAAAACCCATTTATTTCGATCTTAGTCCATCCTGACCACATATGAAAATTCTTTTCAGGGGCGCCTGGGTGGCTCAGTCAGTTAAGATCTGCCTTCAGCTCAGGTCATGATCCCGGGGTCCTGGGATCGAGCCCCACATCGGGCTCCTTGCTCAATTGGGAGCCTGCTTCTTCTTCGGCCTGCTGCTCTCCCTGCTTCAGCTCTCTCTCTCTTTCACAAATAAATAAATCTTAAAAAAAAAAAAGAAAACTTTTTTCCAAAGCTCTCCCTTTACAAAACTTCTACGAATTTCCTTTGGATTTAGATGTTGTCCTAAGGCATTTCTTTTTATTTTTTTAATTTTTTAAAAAAGATTTTATTTATTTGATGGAGAGAGACACAGCGAGAGAGGGAACACAAGCAGGGGGAGTGGGAGAGGGAGAAGCAGGCCTCCCGCTGAGCAGGGAGCCTGATGCCTGGCTTGATAGGGAGATGATTAATGACTGAGCCACCCAGGCGCCCCAAGGCACTTCTTTTTAAACAATCAGTCTTATTTAGGACAAAATTATCTTTTTTTACCTTTAACAAAAATGTATTCCCATTCCTTACATACCTGCTTCCCTTTCTTACATATCTGCTACTTTTCTACTACAGAGGTGCTTCCCTGATTTTCATCAGTCTTAATTATACTTAGCAGAATTCTACACGATTAGAAGCCTTAGTCATTAGTGAAAACTAAGTAGTAACCAGTTGTGAATTATCACACCAGAATTCCTTAGACAGCAAAGTTATGAATCAGTTAAACACGCTGAGTAAAGAAGTAAAACCGGCCCCAAATCATATTGTATGAATCAACTTTCCAAATTCTAAAAAAAAAATGCACACTAACGTATAACAACAAAAGCAAATGTAAGGTTTCATGGAAACATGGGGAAGGGGGGTTAGAGCAGGCAGAATGAGAGGAATAAAGAGGACATGAGGAGATTTTTGAGAGGTAGGGACATAATCAGTATCTTCATGTAGGAATGACTTCTCTGTATGCCTGTGGCAAAACGTCTTAAATTGTATACTTTCAATATGTTGGGTTTCTTATATTTCAAGTATAATGCGATGAAGTGGTTAAAGATTATACATTCATATATGAAATATTACTTAAAGTACAAATTTAAATAAAACTACATAGCAGGACTTTTTCGTCCGCATTTCCTGCACAGTCCACCAGAGGGCGGCAGAGCTGCTCTACACCTGGGCGCCTTCCTCAGCACCCACAGCCCAGCAGGGTCTGACCCTCCCCAGCCTCACCCAGTCACCGTCCTCCTGGCTCTCCAGGCTCCCCACACTGGACCCCGTCAGCCCCTCCAGCCAGCCAGGCGTCTGCCCGCTGAGACCGGTCCTTCTATGGGCAGCTAGTCCCTCCACACCCTCTGCCCTTAGAGGGGCGAAGGTCCACTCACACTTCCGGTCTCAGCCCCAGGTCACTTTCTCAGGAGTGCTCCATGGGTACCCCCATCAGCTAAGACCCCCTCACATGCTCCAGACCCACCAGACACTTTCCCTTCTTGGCCCTTCTCTCGATTCTAATTGACTCCTTAGTGCCATGATTTCCTGACTGCCCGTGGCCCTGTTCCAAGGGAAACCCCACGAGTCCAGGGCCCACACTCTCCTGTTCTCTGTGGAGCTCCCAGGACCCAGCCCAGGGCCTGACACGTCACAGAAGCCCTGTAAATACTCCTTGAAGGCATGAGGGAAACCACACAATGGAAGTCACCCCCGTTCACCTGGGGTCGGTGCCTCTTCCCCGCAGACCCAGGCCCCTGGCATCAGCATGGGAGGGGGGCAGCACGTGCCCGAGGCTGTCCCTGCAAGGCTGGCAGGGCTTTCCCCCTCCTAGATTCAGGAGGGACGACAGGGGCCTCCTACAGTTAGAGGTCAGACCCCCATTCACTCCCAGAACACGGACACCCCCACCCATCTCTGTCTGTGACTGACTTCTCTCCCCAGAGGGCCTGGGTGGGCAGCCTGTGTCCTTCCTCTTCTCTCAGAGATCTGACCTGCCACAAACCCTGGATCACCACCCTAGGTGCAGTTACTACCAGGGGAGTTCAGAGCCCTACACTGACCTCCAAACACGTCCAGAGGCAAGTCATGCTGAGGGCCCCTGGTCTGTGGGGACACCTGCTATGTCTCCCTGAAGGTTTCTCGGCAGCCCAAGGAGTCCTGGGGAACAAGGGGGAACGTCCCAGGTAGACGGGACAGAAGAACCCAGGATGTGCCTGTGTTTCCCCGGGACTGAGGGTCTCCTCCCCTTTCACAGAGGCAGCCCTGGGATCCCTCAACTGACTCTCCGGGTGGAGCCGCCCCAGCTCCTAGTTCCTGTGGGGAGACCTAGAGCAGAGCAGAGAGAGGGACACAGATGACTTGGAAGGAATCTCCCCAGTACTGTGATGGGGAGACAGAGCATGGTGGTGTTCAGCCTCCCAGGCTGGTGCCTTGTCCTCAAAGTCTCAAAAGACCCCTACAAGGTCATTCCTTGAAATCTTGAGGACAGAGAGCTCCTGCTGAGGGAGCATATCTCTCTGGGTTGACAATTCTCCTGACACAGGATCAGGAATCTTCTGGACAGTGCCTGTCCTCTCCCTCATTTCACTCTGCCCTGGGATGGAGTCAGGCAGTCTAGGACCCACCTGGGGTGGAGTCACGGCTCAGGTTGACCAATCCCTCAATACTATCCAGGGCTCAGGGCCACACACATCCTTGGGAACCTGATCAGCATCCCTGGTGTGGCCCCAGAATCGCCTCCAGGGGGGCAACATAGGGACATGCAGACAACACACAGGACATTAAACCCTGAACCTGGCTTTGGCTAAGGAGGTGGAGAAGCCTGGTTTCCATCCCTTTCTCCAACAGACCGTTCTGGGACCCTCCCATGTGTCTGTTCTGTCCTGCCCACTCCTTCTAGGGAGAAGACCCTTGATTTGTCAGGGGTCCCTGTGCAGCAACCCATTCCCTGCCTGGCACCACCGGGGGGATTCAGGAGGCAGGTAACCACAGCAAAGTCCCCCAGGCAGAGGACACGGGCTGCCCAGGACACTCAGGGGCACATGGACAATGTCTGGGCAACAGTTCAGCCAACAGACCCTGAGGGAGGGTCTCCTCAAAACCTTCCTGGGAGCCCCAGCCACCTGAACTCCCACCACCTCTTCTCTTCCCAGGACACACAGGAAACCCCCTTCCCATCTGGGAACTGAGCTCGTGAGACACCTGGTCCTGGGTCTCTGTCCCTGAAAGCAGAGGCCGGGCTAGGGACACCCAGAGATGGACTGTGGGTCCCTCACCAGTCATCACCTGGCCTGTTCCTTTCTCACCCCCAGAGTCATCTCTGGGACCTCACTGCCAGGAGTCAATCCAACCTCCCCAGAGCTGTGAGAACACTGGGGAGACCGGTGCCCAGCTGGGATTCTCTGTTACAACAGAAATAATCCACTGGATTTGGGGACCCTGGGGCTCTGTGTGCCCACAGACTCAAGGCTAGGACTCAGCAGAGACCAACTTGGAGTAGGGAGAAGGGCCATCCTCTAAGAGAACCGGGTCCCCCTCAGTCTGGCTATTCAGAGTGTGCTCCCCGGGCCAGGACGATCAGCATCACCTGGGACCTTGTTAGAGGCAGACTCTGGGGTCCACACCACACCTGCTGAGTCAGAATCTGCATTTTCACAGGGTCTGCAGACCCTCTGTGGGCTCAGGAGAGGGAGAGGCGGCCCCACCCCCACATCATGGGGTCTCAGCCTGGCTGGGCATCTGCGGAAGCAGCATTTCTGGGTGTCACCTGGGCATCCACCGTCTTTTTTTTTTTTTTTAAGATTTTATTTATTTATTTCACAGAGCAGACACAGTGACAGAGGGAACATAAGCAGTGGGAGTGAGAGAGGGAGAAGCAGGCTTCCTGCGGAGCATGGAGCCCGATGTGGGGCTCGATCCCAGGACCCTGGGATCATGACCTGAGCCGAAGGCAGAGGCTTAACGACTGAGCCACCCAAGCGCCCTGGGCATCCACAGTCTTGATAAAGTTCCACAGGTGATTCCAGCGCACAGTGGGGGTGACATCCCTGTGACAAGGGTTCCTGAGGCAGCCCCCAGGCTCCTGCTCTGAAGGGAAAGCCACACGGGGAGGAGAGAGGGCTGTGGGGGCGCTGACCCTGCACCCTGACCCCGAGCTGTGGGGGTCACCGGACCCCAACGCCACAGGCTTGTGTTTGTCCAAACAAGGGCGTGTGCGCGCTCTCGCATATGGCGGGAAAGCACAGCTGAAGACGGAGAGGCCTCAGCTGTTCCCAGGGAACCGCAATGAAGACAGAAATGAAAGGGGAAGAAGAGAACAAGGGAGTCAGGAGAGAGGGGAGAGGATGAGAGGAGAGAGGAGGGGAGGGGAGGGGAGGGGCGGGGCCCTGGCAGAGACCCCGCCCCCCGGCCCACGTGACCCCGCCCAGCGCTCCTGCCCCCAGAGGCCGCCCAGCTCGGAGGGAGGAAGGACTGCACAGCTGACAGGACAGGACGACAGTGCTCCTGAGCGTTTCTGGAGCAGAAGCTCTTCCCCCAGAGGGAGGGACGCACCGGGCAGCAGGCACCATGGAGCCCCCGTCGGCCCCTCCCCGAGGAGGACGCGTCCCCTGGCAGGAGGTCCTGCTGGCAGGTGAGAGGGATGATCCCCTGCGAGGGGGCGCGAGGATGGGAGAGAAAGGCTGGCTGGGGTCTCCCGGGGAGGACAGGGCTCTGAGAGGGGACAGGGGAGCAGGGCAGGACGGGAAAATCTCATGATCTGGAAGTGGGGAGCCAAGGGCTGTTTCCCAAGTTACTCATCACTGAGGACTGAATTCTGAAACTGATAACAACAACCAGGGACCCTAATCGCTGCCCCTTCCCACCAACCTGAGATCTTGACAGACAAACGCCAGACTTGGAGAGCCCTGGGGCCACATTCATTCAACCCCGGGTATTTGCAGCCTGCCCCACCCCTGGGGTACAGCACAGATCAGATGAGTCCCTGCCCTCCCTGAGCTCACTTCTATGGGGAGGAAGACAGACACGCAGAGACGTCTAGAATGTGATGTCAGGTCCTGACAAGCACCATGAAGGGAACAGAGCAGGGAAAGGTCAGAACGTGAAGACAGAGGGTCTTTAGAGGAGGCGCTCAGGGCAGACCTCTCCCCAGGACCGCCTGAGTGGGAGCAGGTATCTGAGGGCAGGGAGGGAGTGAGCGACAGACATGTGAGGAAAAGGGTTGGAAACAGAGGAAATTAAGTTCAGAGGCGCTGAAGTAGTGTGGTCATGCCCCTGACCTTGACCAGCAGGAGACACACACACACACACCCCGAGGCTGGGGGATTAGGATCTGCCCTCTCTCCAGGACCCCAGCTTTCCCTCCCAACAAATAGGTCCAAACACTGACCTGTCTTCTCCCTTCCCTCCTAGTCTCACTCCTAACCTTCTGGAACCCGGCCACCACTGCCCAAGTCACTGTGGAATCAGTGCCGCCCAATGTTGCTGAAGGGAAGGATGTTCTTCTGCTCGTCCACAATCTGCCTGGGGATCCTATAGGCTATGGCTGGTTCCGAGGGGAAACTGTAGAGCCCAGCCGTCAAATTGCATCATATGCAGTAGACACACAAGTAATTATCCCAGGGCCTGCACACAGCGGCAGAGAGACAATATACCCCAATGGATCCCTGCTGTTCCAGAACATCAACCTGAAGGACACAGGATACTACACCATACAAATCACAAAGAGAAATTTTCAAGTTGACCAAGGAACAGGACAGCTGCGTGTATTCCGTGAGTAATTCCTCTCTCACCTCTGGTGTTGGGTGGGATGAATTCTACTTCACACACACAGGATTCACAGGCCTGAACTGGGCCTCCATTCCCCTCCACATTATGTCCTGTGGGGGGTTCGAGCATTTAGTACAGGACACACACAGTGAACACAACTTAATTAGATTAGAATTCCTTTCCCAGAATCCAGATTCAGGGATCTAGAACTCTGCGCGCCCCAGGCAGGACAAGTCCTGAGGGGCCTCTGGGATCCCCACCAGAACTCAGCCCAGAAAGCCCCTGCCCAGACCCCTGTGTTGGGGCTGCTGATTCTAGTGACCCTGGGGAGTCTGTGCCAGGATGGGGTTAGGGCTCCTGAGCAGAGCTGACTGGGAGCAACTCAGTTGCTTTTGTTAGGAGGGAAGGAGTGAACGGTGCGGGTGTCTCTCCCGCTGGAGGGCAAGGAGTCTGGTGGCCAGATCTGCTAGGATCCTGTACCCAGGATGCCTCTCTGAAGAGATGATGCATCATTCATTCCCTCACCACCCCTGCTTCCTGCTCATCCCCTCGCTCTCTGCTTGGTCACTGGACTCGGCTCTGCCATGGATGGGGTCACTGCCTCATGTCACTCATTATCAAACAGCTGGGCAGAGTTGCTGTCCAGGCCCTGGGACCTGAGTACTGGACTGACCTCCGGGCTTGTTCCTGCTGTCCCCGGGTGTCATTTCTGCTCAGACCCCCATCCCCAGGCTGGGCTGGCAGGTCAGTGCAGAGCCAGGAGAGGTCCGGGGCTGTCTCTGACTCTGTCCTGTGTCTTCCAGGACCAAATGCTGCTCTCTAATTGAGTCTGGAGACAGCCTTGCTGTCAGCACACAGAGCAGGGGCTTTACTTTCTCCTAGTGCTCAGATGCTCATGCATTTGTCCTGAGCTACACACACCTGCCTAGTCTTTGAAGGCCTCAGGTTGGCTGAGAGGTGAGAGATGCCAACTCTGATTCAAGATGCTTGTGGAATGGGGCCCCTGGGGGGTTGAGTCGGTTAAGTGTCTGCCTTCAAATCAGGTCATGATCCTAGGATCCTGGGATCGAGCCCAAGCCCGAGATGTGGCTCCCCAGGAAGCAGGGAGTCTCCTCTCCCTCTCCCTTCTACCCCTCCACCTGCTTCCATGTGTGCGCTCTCTCTCTCTCTTTCTTAAATAAATAAATAAATAAATAAAAACTTTTTAAATAAATAGATGCCTTGGAGAAATTTCATGTACTAACCACCCAGGGCAATGTTCTTTCTGTTGTCTGCACAGCGGAGTTACCCAAATCCAACATCGCAAGCAACAACTCTGACCCCGTGGAGAATGTGGATTCTGTTGTACTAATGTGTGGACCTCAGACACAGAACACAAGCTACCTGTGGTCAGTAAACATGAAGAGCCTCCGGGCCAGCACCAGGCTGGAGCTTTCCCTGGACAACAGGACTCTCACTATACATGGTGTCACAAGAAATGACACAGGAACCTATGAGTGTGAAATTCGGAACCCAGGGAGTACTGGTCGTAGTGACCCATTCACCCTGAATGTTCTCTGTGAGTAACTTCCCTTCCTACCTGGCCCAGGTTGCCAGCCCAAATCCATGCTGCCGGGGGCCAGGCTGCAACTATCCTTCTGGGGTCTGAGTCCATGACTCTCAGCTGGACCCCCAGGCTGGCCATGGCTTCTGGTCCCAGACAATCCTGGGCAGGCCCAGCCTAAGCCAAGACTGGGAGGGGACAGGCTGTTCCTCCCTGAGAGGGTCACCAGCCTCTGAGGGGAAACAGGTGAATGTCTTAGACCCAGGCTCAGTGAACACAGGGGGCTTATGGTTGGGACTTTCTCAAACAAGATTGGGACCCAGCTCAGAGGGACACTGTGGCCCTAATACAGACCAGGAGCTTCCTCTTCCCTCAGATTACATCACCTGTGCCTTTATTCTGTTTGCTCCAGATGGCCCGGACGCCCCCACCATTTCCCCACCAGACTCCTCTTACCATCCAGGGGCCAACCTCAGTCTCTCCTGCCACGCAGCCTCTAACCCGCCCGCACAGTATTCTTGGTTTATCAATGGGAGGCCCCAGCCATTCACACAGAAGCTCTTTATCCCCAACATCACTGCGAATGATGGTGGATCGTATACCTGCCTCGCCTATAACTCTGGCATTCGCCTCAGTAAGACCACAGTCAAGACAATCACAGTCTCTGGTAAGTGGATCCCTGGAGCATCTGCATGGATCGCTGTGGTGAGGGTCTGTCTGGCTTTCAGAAAAGAGCCTAGAAGAAGTTATTTCCCACTAGCAAATCCCAGATCTGTCCCTGAACTCTCCCCCTACATGTCTGCAGTCGCTTCCTCCCCTTGCTTTCTGATTGTATGGTAGACCTTGGGTCCAGCCTGGAATGTGGGGAGGGGGCTTCTCAGCTCCAGAAAGCCCCATGCATAAAATGGGACTTTGCAAATAGGGAAGAAGGATCCTAAGGGTCAAGTTGCTTTTTGTTGTTGTTGAATTGCAGAAGTCATTTATATAATCCGGATATTAACCTCTTACAGATATGGTTTGCAAATGTTTCCTTCCAATCCATGGATTGCCCTCACATTTTCTTTGTTAGTGAACTTTAGTTGACACACAGTGTGACATAGTTTCAGGTGTACAACATAGTGATTGGACAACTCTCTATGTTATGCTCTATTCAACACAATGTAGCTCCCATCTGACCCCATGCAGCCCCATTAAAATACCATTGACTATATTTCCTATGTTGTACATTTCATCCCTATATCCTGTTAATTCCATAACTGGTACTACCACTCTCCAGATTCTGTCTTTTGATGCACAGTTTTCCATTTTGATGTAATACAATTAATCTATTTTTTCTTTTATTGTCTTTGCTTTGGGTGTCATATCTAAGAAATCATTGGGAAATCCAGTTTCAGTAAGTTTTTGCATTATGTTTGTTTCTAGACTTTTACTATTTGACTCTAATGTTTAGATGTTTGACCTATTTAAGTTAATTTTTGTACATGATGTGAGATCGGGTCCAACTTCATTCATTTGCATGGTTATCCATTGTTCCCAACACCATTGGTTGAATAGATATTTTTCTCCATTTAATGGTCATGACAACCTTCTTGAAAATCACTGGACCACATATGACAAGGTTTGTTTCTGGGGTGCCTATTCTATTCCATTGGTCTCTATGTCTGTCTTTATACCAGACCCCATTATTATCAGTTACTGTAGCTCTGCAGTTAGGAAGTAGGAGTCCTCCAACTTTGTTCTTTTTCAAAATAAGTTTGCCTATTTGAGGCTTCTGAATCTCTGTGTGAATTTTTGGAAGTTCTTCTTTCTGTGAAACATTTCATTAAGTATTTGATAGAGAGGTACCTGGCTGGCTTAGCTGGTGGAGCATGAGACTCCTGATCTTGGGGTTGTAGGTTTGTGCCCCACATTGGGTGTAGAGACTACTTAAAAATGAAATCTTAAAAAAAGGAACTTGGTAGGAATTACACTGAATTTGTGCATCTCTTCGGATAACACTGTCATCTTAACAAGACTAAGTTTCATCACCATGAACATGGGATGTCTTTCCATTTATTTGTGTCCTCTGTGATTTATTACAGCAATGTTTTATATATTTCCATATACAGTCTATTGACTTACTAATTAAGTTAATTCCTAAGTATTTGATTCTTTTTTCTGAAGTATTTTATTCTTTTTAATGTTATTGCAAATAGAATGGTTTTCCTCTTTCTTTTTTGGGTTTTTCATTGTTAGTGTTAGCAACGCAGTGATTTTTGTATGTTGATTTTCTATCCCCCAAATATGTTGAAGCTGTTTATTAGTTCAACAGTTTTTAGTGGACTCTTTAGGGATTTGTATATAAAATTTCATGTCATGTGCAAACAAACATAATGTACTTATTTTTTTACAACTTGATTGCACTGTGTTTTTTTTTCCTCCTAATTATTTTTGCCTGGTCTGCTGTACTCTGTTGAATACGGGTGGTGAAAGTGGGACGTTTATCTTCTACCTGATCTTAGAGGAAATACTCTCACTCTTTCACCATGGAGTGTGATGCTAGCTGTGGGCATTTCATGAAAGGCTTTTATTATGTTGCAGAAGTTTCCTTCTATTTGTAAGGGTGCCAGTATTCTGTACACAGTAACCACCACTCGACAGAAGTTTTTCACCAGGAGAGTCAAGCCACAGATCTGGACGTAAAAGTCTTCTTCACAGTGAGAAAACCTGTAGATTGAAAACTCTTTGATTCCTAAGGTTATGAAGATGGTGCAGGTGGCTCTCATTCCCTAGTAAATTATAACAGTATAAATGCCTTCCCTACTTGACATGAAGGTGCCTTGGACACAGAGATGGAACGGCTGCGAGTCTTCGTCCTCCAAAATACATGGAAAGGTATAAAGGAATGAGGCTTGATCTTTTAAAGTCACAAAAGTTCAAGAAAATCACACCGAAGTCCATGGGAAAAAATTCCTCATGATAATGAGGTTGCTTCTGGACATGTAGGCTTAGAAGACATTCCTGGTGCTGATACTACAGTGATGTTCAGGTAGAGCAGACACATGACTGAGGGTCAGAGGGGTAGGAACAGCGCTCTCCTTACAGATCATCACCTGAACAAAGACACTCATCCTTCTTCAGACAGCAGGGCCATCCTCTGGGGCACCTTTACACATCTCGCTGGGGTCCTAGGAGTGGCTGTCATCTCAGAGGAAGGAGTGTGACCCCAGGCCCCAGGCCAGTTCTCATTCCATCACCTCCTGTGTTTCTCCACAGAGCCAGTGACCCAACCCTCTGTCCAGGCCAGCAACACCATAGTCACAGACAATAAAGACTCTGTGGTCTTGACCTGCTCCACAAATAACACTGGGGTCTCCATCCACTGGTTCTTCAATGGCCAGAGTCTAAAGCTCATGGACAGAATGAAGCTGTCCCAGGACAACAGCACCCTCACCATACACCCTGTCAAGAGGGAGGATGCCGGGAATTACCAGTGTGAGGTCTCCAACCGAAGCAATTCCAGCAAAAGTGCCCCCATCAGGCTGGATGTGAGCTGTGAGTGACCCCCAACCTCTCCCCCATCCTCCCTGTATATTTTACTGACAGGGGTATAAAATGGATGTGGGCCTGGAGGAGGTGTGAGCCTCCTTCAGAGCCTCTAAGGAAATTTGGATAAAATTCCCGGGAATTAAACGTGTCTTGTTAGCATCTTGGTTGTGATATGTACCAGCCATTGGACCTCAGGCAGGATGCTCATCCTCCTGAGCCTGTTCCCTCATCTAGAAAACTGGAAAGAACAGCTAGATCTCAAGGCCGTTGTGAGGGTTGTTAATATGAGTTCATGAGATGAAATCCTGAGACGGCATCATACACAGATTCGGGCTCAATCAAACTTAGCAGCTATTGTTCTTTTGTTATTAACGTTTTTGTTACAAGCTGTAACATCTCAGGGAATTGGGATTAAGATTTGTCTTGTCACCTTCCAGCTCTGTGACCTTCACTGATTTACTGAGGCCCTTTACATGCTCAGATACCCATTTTGCACAGTGGGGGTGACACCAGGCCCCCTCACAGACAGCGAAGCAGCAGATGAGATAATCCTAAATTATTTCCCACATGCCTGGCACAGAGCCAACCTCAAAAGCAGTCACCTAATACTATTCTCTTTAATCAGTGAAGAGTGGACTGTTAAGGACCTCCTTCTAATACCATCAATGATGATGGAACAGAAGACAAGGGGAAAAGGCATAATGTGAGAGCAAAATGAATAGGATGCCAGGGCTGGCCCCAGGAGTGGGGATAAAATGTGAAGATTGGAGTAAGTCCAGGGTTTCACTGAGGAACAGAATGGTGCAAGGGTCGAGGGGGTGGGGACATTGTGGTGAGAAAACATACACCACCCGGACTTCAGTGGCCTTTCCTTCCTCCCTAACCAGGCCCTTCCCCCACGGCCCCTCCTGGCTTCCCCAGATTTAACTTGGGACTCACTCCCCTCCCTTTCTCTTCTTATTTCAGATGAAAGAAGCACCACAGGCCTCCCTGTGGGGTCCATCATTGGCATTGCAGTCGGGGTCCTGGTCGGACTGGCACTGGCGGCCGCCCTGGGTTGTCTCCTGTTCCACACAAGGACTGGAAGGTACGATGGCATTTCCCAGAAGCTGATCCTGTCCCCCAGCTGACCCCCGGCCAGGAGGAGACCTCGGCCTGACCTAGGATTCTGGACTGGCTCTTCCAGGCACCCAACTTCCCCTGGATTTTCCCTCTCATTCCCTCTGGCTCCTTCCTCACCAGCTGCTGACCGGGGTGCTTCCTTCACATATTCCTCAGTTATAAATTAGGGGCAATTAGGAAACAGCCCCTCAGGGTTGTCCTGGTTCAATTGGCAAACCTGCAGTGGTGCTTCCAGCGCTAAGTGCTCAATAAACAGCACCTCCTGTGTTTTATTTATGTCCACACTCCCTGTGAGGGGGAGTTGCGGCCTCAGGATCGGAGGCTGGTCCTGTTCAAGGTTACACAATGGCGAGTGGAAGATCCTGACAGGCCAGGTAGGATCATCCTCCAAATGGCAGATGCAGGAACCACAGCCCCTGATCTGTGAGGACAGAGAACCTGGGCTTGGCCAGGGGGAGGTCCTGGGATGTCCTTTATGCCTCCTGTCCAGGCAGATGGAGATAAAAGATGGTCCACTATCACATTTCAGCGTCTCCTGGTCTGAGGGGGCGAAGGTCTGGCCACAGCAGGGGCACCACATTCAGGGATCTAGCTTACCCGGGGCTCCCCAACTGTCCTGCACACATAGCTGCAGGCTTGACCCTTCCACTCAGACAAACCCTCATGTTTGATTCCTTTCCTGGGTCCTCCATTCTTTTTCTGCACACTTTCTCCTAGATGCCCATCAGCCTGAGTGTCTTCCCCTCTGGGCCGAGGACATGCTCCAAAGGCTTTCCTTATCCCCTCTCCTGGGCCTGTCCTCTCCTAAACAGCACTGGTGGAGAGAGGGGGTCTCTAACCCCTGCCTGGAACGAGGATCCTGCTTGTCCCCTGCTCTGACACCAAAGCTGTGACCTCTCCCTGCACCCCTCACACGTAAGCCTGATCTTTCCTAGGGCCAGTGGCTGGCGTGATCTCAGAGAGCTCTGTTGCCCAGCATCCACCCCCCGTGAGTATATCTTCAGCGTGGGTGGGACCTGGAGCCCCATAGTCCTGCCCACATTGTCCACTCCTGCCAGTCACTCCCCAGGGCCTCTGACCCTTTCTCTGTGGCTTCAGCTCAGGGGACCTCAAATGGCCATACACCCTGACCTGTGGAATCTAGGTCATAGGTCAGCACCTTGACCTCATGGGCCCTAACATGGCCAGTGGGTCTGTCCCTGGGAGGTGCTCCTGCTTCCCTGTTCTCTGAGAGCTGAGGACCTGTCCCCTCCTGGAGGGTGGCCCCAAGCTTCTTCACAGCCCTGGTGCTAACTCCTGTCTTTGTCCCCAGGCCATGGTCCAGCCTGCAGCTCTGCATCTCCGGTAAGCCCACCCCCTGCACCACTCTTTCCACTGGGGTCCAGGCTGTGCAGACTCAAGGCAGAGCAACCAGCCAATTCAGCAGCACAGAGCAGACCTTGCTTCCTCCAGAGTAGCCAGGACAAGGCAAGCCCTGTTCTGGCCAGGAGTGGACCCTCTTCAGGGGCAGGACCACCCCCAGCATGTCCTGAGTTGTCCCTGCTCCCCTGAGCTGGCCAAAGGAGAACCCTGGAGTCCAGCCAGGGGCAGGGTGGGCACTGGGAGCATCAGCCAGGGGTCCTGGGCAGTGGTTGGAGCCTGGGGTGTGGGTCAGCAGGCTTGGAGAAGGCTGCTCCAGAGGCAGAAGTGGTCACTTCTGTAGAGAAATGACCCTCCCTCTCTGACTACCAACACCCATTCTCTCCTGTTTAGCACTCCCTGCCCAGCCCCACCACAGCCGTTCCCATCTACCAGGTGAGTGTGAGCAATGACTGCTCTGGTCCCCGATGCCCAAGGGGGCCGAAGATCTGCGCCCATCCTGCCCCTGGCTGTGTTTTCAGGTTCAGGAAGCAAGAGAGCAAGGGGGACAGGGCATTGTGGGAGGAAGGAGGGGCCTGGGGCAGACACCTGCCACAGAGCCAGGCTCCCAGAGAGCAGCCCAGGTGGGCCTAGAACCTGAAAGTCACCAGATATGTTCTAAGAAGGTGACAGGGTCTCAAGAGGCCTCTTCCTCTTTTACAGGAATTACAACACTCCAACATAAACATTTATTGCCAGATCAACCACAAAGCAGAAATGGCTTCTTAGTTTCCCCTGGGAACTGCTCCTTCCAGGGCCCTCCTGAGACCCCAGACTCTAGGTGGGGTGAGGAGCTGCAGCCTGAGCCAGAGAACCGGCTCTAAGCCCTGAAGATATTCAGGGACATGGACCCAGGGTCAGGTCCCTGCTGATTTCTAGAGACCCCTACAGGCTGCCCTGAACCCAGGACAAAGGCCCCCATTTCCCAGGAAGTGGGGGTTCCCAGGGAAAGTGTTCTGACCCCTGACCCACCAGGGATGATCTGAGAGGATCTCTAAAGAGGACTCATCCCCTCCTTGGCCCTTTTTTTGTGAATGGTAATTTCTCTTAGCATAAATTCCCCCAGGGGTACCTGGGTGTCTCAGTCAGTAGAGCATGCAACTTTTTTTTTTTAAGAGTTTATTTATTTAATTGAGAGAGTGAGAGAGAGAGTACAAGTGGGGAAGTGGGGCAAAGGGAGAGGGAGAAGCAGACTCCCCACTAAGCAGGAACCCGGATATGCAGCTCCATACCAGGACCGAGGGATCATGTCCTGAGCCGAAGTCAGATGCTTAACCAACTGAGCCACCCAGGCACCCTGAACATGCAACTCCTGATCTTGGGGTCATGAATTTGAGTCCCATGTGTGGTATAGAATTTACACTAATAAAAAAATTTTAAAATGTAAAAAACTAAAAAGAGAAAAGAAATTCACCTGAAACTCTGGGTCTCTTCTCTCCTGGGTCACATAGAGAAATGTTACCTCTGAGTTGACCAAGCCCTCATCTCTTGTCCCCCAGGATAGAGGAAGGGGTGAGTGGTGTGGACATATTGGGACCACACTAACTAGAACACCAGAGCTGTGGCCAAACCATGAGAGAACTCAGCAGTCCTCACACTGCTCAGGGACCAAAGCTATAGACACTCCCAGTGTTTATAAATGTGGTTTGGGTGTCGGGAGCACAGAACATGGGGCCTCTGGTGACCACATGAAGATGAGCTAGGAAGGAGTAGCTGTGGGCAGGAACACATCCTGGTGTGGGACCCCTGCACAGCTTTTTGGTGTCCTGAGTCCTTCGGCCTTCCTCCCCCAGTCCTGGTGGCCCTGACTAGTGGCCTTCACCAATAAACCTGCCTGTCCCCAAATCCAGGATCCAACTCACTGAAACCTTTGGGCAGGTCTCTATGTCCAAGGCTAGCTTTCAGGATGTCCTTACCTCTGGGGTGACTTAGAGACAGGCTGTCAGAGTAACCCCAGTGGGGAAGACCCAGAATTCCTGCCCTGAGCATGGCCCTCCCAGGCACTGCCAGTGACCTCTAGCCCAGTACTTCCCATCGGTGTCCACTTTTGTCCCTGAACTGGATCTGACTGAAACACACCTCCTCCCCACAAATAAGCGCCCGGGTCAGAGGCAGGGGGCTTTCCCCTCCTGTCACCCAGGTTCCCATGGCGATGGGACAGAGTGTCTCTTCCACCCGGTCCACGGGCCTCCTCCCACCTGTGCCTTACCTGCAGCCCCTCCCCACACCCAGGCCAGCAGGTCTTGGTCCTTGCCTGAGGCCCCAGGTTGGGTGCTCTTCCCACGTGGATTCACTTGCATCGCAGTGCCCACATTTATACAAACAAAAGTGGTCTGAGCACCAAGGTACCCCACCCACATTCACAAGTGTGTCTGCCATTGACAGAGTGTTGTCAGTCATGAGATGAGAGGTAAGAAAAACAACCTGCAAAATATCACATCATTATTCAGCTCTAGGACCCTCCTTATCCCCACACTATGTTGGATTAGACAAGGTGACACCTCTTGTTAGTTTCCTCTCACTGTTGTACCAAATTATTGCAAGCTTAGTGGTGTAAAGCAGCAAAAATCAAGGTGCTGACCTGGCTATTTCTTCTGGAGGCTCCAGGAGAGTGTTTCCTTGCTTTTTCAAGCTGTTGGTAGCCACCAGCCTCCCATGGCTGTAGCCCCTTCCTCCACCCAAAGCCAGCAGAGCAACATGAAGTCTGTGTCCTGTTTCCACCCGTCACATCTTCTCCTCTGGCTCTGCCTCCCGTGCCTCCCTCTGTCACTTATAAGAAAGAATGCTTGTGAGTATTTTGACTCACTGAGATATACCACTATAGTCTTGCATCACATGATCCTTAACTTAATCTGGAGTGTTTATCACCTTCCTTCACTACAAACTGCTGGTGGGCAGCCTGGACTTGGTCATCTGACTGTGGAGTCACTTCCTGCAGTGATGTCCACAACACCCTCCCTGCCCTGAGGGATGGAGACAGAGGCCAGTGCACACTCCCTGCAGCCCTCTCCACCTCTTCCTTGTTCGTAATGCTCCTTGTTAGGAATGGAAAGTGTGTGGACAGAACTAGATCAAGGCTCCCAAGCCCGGGGAGTAGCTGGGAGTCATCAGCACCACGGACAGTGTCCCAGCCAAGCTCCTCCCAGGAGTTGAGCAGGGAGGAGGCAATGGGGGACTGCTGGAGAGGCTTCCCATTTCTGTTCTACAGAGGATGCAATGAGGCAGAATGCTATTACAGGGACAACCCGATTCTGCTCTAATCTGTGAACCCTAAACCCTTTGCACATGTCCGGATGTTACTTGTTGGCACATCCATTACAGCTCCCCGCTTAGCTGATTGCTGCCCCCAGAGGGTGGCCTCAGGGAGGTTGGGAGTCCGCTCCAGCCTCTTGGGGAACCTCCTGGCCCTTGAGAGTCAGGCCCCTCTCTTGTCTACAATAAGCAAAGAATGTTTCATGAGTAACTTCGGACCCTTGGTGCCTGATCTTGGAAACACACCCATCACCCAGCCTGGAGCACCCCTGAGCACAGCATCTTGTTTCCCAAGCCCCAGCTGAGTCCCCCAGGCAGCAGGGCAGAGCAGAACCCTGGGCTATTCTCCCAGCTGCTCCCTGCTGAGCCCTGTGCCTGGTGTCAGAGTCCTTTGCCATCTACCTGCCCTTCCCAGCAGAGCAGACATTCCACCCAGGGGATAAATGGGGCCTTGAGATCTCCCAGGGAAGGAGCCAACATCTGAGTGTTCCTGCATCTGCCTGGGACTCCTCAGAGGAAGAGAAAAGACTAGGGCCATCAGAGTCACCCCCATCTTCCTATTTCCCATCCATATCCCACCCACAGAACCAACTCTGATGCTACAGACCCAGCCCTGCCCTTCCTTGGGGCTCAGGTCCATTCTGTCCACTCATAATGGCCAACATAAGGGTCACCTGGGTGCTTTATCTTTACTATTTCCTTTTTTCTGCTTTTAGCTGGGTTCACCTTGCTCTTATTTTCCTAGTTCTTGTGGTAGGAACTCTGATTATTGATTTGAGATATTTCCTTTCTTAAAAGCATTTCATGCTATGAATTCCACTCTCACCACAGCATAAGTTGCATCCCACAAATGGTGGAGATGTTTTTAGTGTATTTAATATAATTCTGTGTATTTATTTTATTTTATTTTTTTAAAGATTTTTTATTTATTTATTTGACAGAGAGAGACACAGCGAGAGAGGGAACACAAGCAGGGGGAGTGGGAGAGGGAGAAGCAGGCTCCCCGCAGAGCAGGGAGCCCGATGCGGGACTTGATTCCAGGACCCTGGGATCATGACGCTTAACGACTGAGCCACCCCGGCGCCCTATTTTTTTTATTTTAAAGATTTTATTTATTTGACAGAGAGAGAGACAGGAAGAGAGGGAACACAAGCAGGGGGAGTGGGAGAGGGAGAAGCAGGCCTCCCGCCAAGCAGGGAGCCCGATGCGGGGCTCGATCCCAGGACCCTGGGACCATGACCTGAGCTGAAGGCAGATGCTTAACGACTGAGTCACCCAGGTGCCCCTAATTCTGTGTATTTTTAAATATCCTTTGAGTCTTCCTTTTTGACCCATAGATTAACAAATATGTAGCTTGCTTTCCAATTGTTTCAAAGATTTTTCTGCTGCCTTTCTATTGCTAATTTCTAGTTTACTATTTTCAGAGAACATACTCTGATTTCAATTATTTTGAGTTTGGTTAGGGGCTCCTGGCTGGGTCAGTCGGTGGAGCATGTGACTCTCGATCTTAGGGTTGTGAGTTCGAGCCCCACGTTGAGGGTAGAGTTTCCTTCAAAACAAAGTAAATTTGGTTAGCTTTTAGATACGACAGCAAGCATAAGCCACAGAGAAGGATGAATTGAACATCTTTTCCTTGGCCATTCTTTAATAGTAGGTCAGCTGGCAACAAAGTCTCATATTTTTCCTTCATCAGAAAATTTCCTTAGTTCCCCTTTCCTCCTGAGGATCATTTGCCAGATACAGGATTTGTAGTCGACTTGAAAAACCTGCCACTTCCTTCTGGCCTCCATGCTGTCAGATACAAAACCTACTGTCACTTAAATCAGTGTTCCTTAATATGCAATGGGTTGTTTCTCTGGCTGTTCTTAAAGACTTTTTTTTCCCTCTTGTCTTTAGTTTCCAGAAGTTTGCGATGTGTCTTAGTGTGACTGCTTATTGTGCTCGGGGTTCACTCAGCTTCTTGGACCATTATTTCTTCAGGTACTTTTTTCAGTCCATACTTTTTTCCTATTTCTGGTATCCAGTGGCGTCAATGTTAGATTCTTCATTTTTTAAAAGATTTATTTATTTGAGAGAGAGAGAGAACTCACGAGCAGTGGGAGGGACAGAGGGAGAGAGAGGGAGAGAATCCTCAAGCAGACTCCCCACTGGGCACCAAGAGACCACAAGTCAAGGAGTATTGGCAGACTCCAGAAACTGGAGAAGGCAAGAAAATTGATCCAGCCCCAGAACCTCCAGAAAGGAATGTGGTCCCACCAATATCTTTATTTTAGCCCAGTAAAACTCATGTTGGACTTCTGACCTCCAGAAACGTAAGGTAATAAATGTCTTGCTTTTAAGCCACCATCTTTGTGGTAATTTGTTACAGCAGTAATAGGAATCTAATATAGACTGCATATTAGATTATATTGTTGTATTAATATCAAATTGGGGGAGCTTGATCATCGTACTGTGGATATATAGGAGAAAATCCTGGTTCTGATGAAATACGGGCTGAAGTAGTTAGGGTGAAGTAGTATGATACCTATAACTTTCAATTGATTAATCAAAAAATCATATATAGGGCACCTGGGTGGCTCAGTTTGTTAAGCATCTGCCTTCAGCCCAGGTCATGATCCCAGGGTCCTGGGATCAAGTCCCACATCAGGCTCCTTGCTCAGCAGGCAGTCAGCTTCTCCCTCTGCCTCTGCCCCTTCCCCCCAGATCATGAGCTCTCTCTCTCAAATAAATAAAATCTTTTTTAAAAAATCATATATATATGTATATATATGTATGTACATATAATGAAAAAGATTTGTGTGTATGCACATGCATATATTTATCTCTATACAGATAGAATACAAATGTGGCATTGGTAAATAAGCATGACAGGTATATGGGAGTTCCCTCTCATAGTCTTGCAAGTTTTCTCTAAGTTTGATTTTTTTTTAACTGGAGGGGTGGGGCCTTATGTTTTAGAAGTACAAGCACAAGTGTTTGCAAAGAATATTATATGATTTCTAATAATTAATCCAGTAATCCAGTGGGTAGAAGAGTAGAAGGGAGATAGATACAACAAGGTTCGCCATGAGTTGATACTTTGAGCTGGAGATGGGTACATGGGGGTTCACGATACCATTCTCTCTAGTATAACGAACTAGAGTCCACTTGTATATGTATACAAACTCTCTTTGTATATCTTTGAAATTTTCCATATGAAAAGATTTTAAGGAAAGAGAAAAAAGTTTCCAATTCAGAAGTTTTATGAGTTCCACAGAACTTTCAACTCAGATCATCTCAAAATCATAGAAATTCATCCATAGAACAGAGAGGGAATATCCCCCTAACTTATTCCGAGGCTAGTATAACCTTTAAATTGAAATAGGAACAACAACAAAAGTACAAAAAGCGGAAAATACCAGGCCGATCATACTCATCAACAGAGAAGCAAAAATGCTAAACAAGATATTCTCAAACTAAATCCAGCAGTATATAGAATAAGACAATACACCATGACCAAGTTAGGTTTGTCCCAGGAAAGCAAAGGTCATTGAACATTAGCAATTTATACCTGGGTGGCTCAGTTGGTTAAGTGGTGGGCTCTTGATTTCAGTTGGGGTCATGAGCTCAGGCTCCTGGAATTGAGCCCTGCATTGGGCTCCCCTCTCGGCAGGGAGTCTGCTTGTCTCTCTCCCTTTGCCCCACCCCCATCCTGCTCTCGCTCTAACAAATAAAATCTTTAAAAAAATTTTTTTAAATATGGGATGCCTGGGTGGCTCAGACGGTTGAGCTCGGGTCATGACCCCAGGGTCTGGGATCGGGTCCTCCACTGGGCTCCTTGCTCAGCCAGTGGGGAGCTTGCTTCTTCCTCTGCCTGTGCTTTCCCTGCTTGTGTGCTCTCTCTCTCTCTCTGACAAATAAATAGAATCTTTAAAAAAAAATAAAAAATTAAAAACTACCCTGATGATACCCAGCTCTAATTCATAAGGCCTTTCATTTTATTTTTTGTTTTAAAGATTTTATTTATTTATTTGACAGAGAGAGAGTGAGCACAAGTAGGGGGAGCAGCAGAGGGAGAGGGAGAAGCAGGCTCTCAGCTAAGCAGGGAGCCTGATGCGGAGCTCGATCCCAGGACCCTGGGATCATGACTTGAGCCGAAGGCAGACGAGTAACGACTGAGCCACCCAGGTGCCCCAGGCCTTTCATTTTAATGGGGAGGAAACTGAGGCCCAGAAAAGGGAAGAGATTTGGCCAGGATCTCTTGAGTCAGTGGCTGATTGGGCTAGAGCTCAGGTCGTCACAAAAAGGGGGAGGAGAAAAGAAATATTTGAGGGGGGGTGCCTGGCTGACTCAGTTGGAAGAGCATGCGACTCTTGTTCTCAGGGTCATGAGTTTGTGCCCCACATTGGGCGTAAAGATTACTAAAAATAAATAAATAAACTTTAAAATAATTTTTTGGGTCCTCCCAGTTGCTGGGCATGACTGTCACTTTGCCAGTGACCCTACTCCCCACCACCCCCCGCTCACTTCACCATGCACATACCCACCGCCTGCCGCTCCCCTCCATTTTCCTGGGTATGTTTGGCTCCCCTCACACCTTCCACGCCTCTACAGTTCTCATGGACCACAGGACAAAGCAGAAAGGCAACTCTGTGACTTTATTGGGTTACAGGAAGGGGTTTGTCCAGTCCAGCTAGACTGTCAGTCCCTGAAGGCCAGCAGAAGACCTGAGAGGATGCGCCAAGCAGGACTCCGACTGGAGAGCTCTGCGCCAGCACTCTGGGCCTTCTCTAAGATGTTGAGGACCTCAGTCACTCTGATGTTCCCAATATGGTGATAATCTGCTAAAAGTTTTTGATATCCACGAGCACAGCCCAAGAGGAGGAAGGTGGTATTGAGAAGGCCTATAAGGCAGACAGAGAGGAGTCAGGGACACTTCCAAGATGCAAGCGCCCTACCCCTGCTTCCAGACACCCTCACAACCCAGAACACCTGCTCTCCCACCAAAAACTTGAGTACCAGCCCCCTTAGTCCTTCCTCCTTGGGATTCATGTGCCTGGCCCCGGGGCAGCCCTAATCCCCTCTCTGATCGACCAGCCTCTCACAGAGATGGAAAGGCACTAAAGCAAGTTTCTCTTCTCTCACCTGCCTGAAATTTTAAGGTGGAACTGTAACACTGAGAGGCCTCTAAGGGGCAAGAATCAGTGGTGACAAAATTTGGGAGGCAATCCTTAGAGTGCTCGCCCACACAGGTTGGGCAACTATGGGAAGAAAATGCTGTAGACTTAGGAGCTCTGGCCTTGAGTTTCACAAAAGGATCCAAGTTGGTAAGGTTATTGCAGAGATATGTCCGACAGACGCGGCTATAGGAAGCAATGGACAATCCAGGCGGCGAAACGAGGTAGGAGACTTGCTGGGGGTAAGATGAGGCGGGGCTGCAGCCCTTAAAACCCACAACTCCCCTTCTGGTCCCTGAGGAGAAGATTAGAGAGCTCTGATCAGTGCTGTTGGCCACACACAGAGTCTACCCTCCCACCCTGCACCCTGCTCTTCCAGCTCACTCTGCCCCATCACCAACTTTGCCGTGGGGTCCACTCGCTGCAGCTGCACAGGGCTCAGATCCCCAGGTCTCCGTCTGTCTCCCCTCACCAACCCCTCCCCCCAGGAACCCCCTGCTCCTCTCTCCCCTGTGTCCCTTTCTTTACTTCTCTCCCAGATTGTCCCCCATCCACCTGGGATCACCTCTTTTCTGCCCTCCTATCCAGCCCACACCACACCCAGCCAGGTCCTGCCCTCTCCTGTCAGTGTCTTGACATTATTCCCAAAAATATAATGGAGTAAATGTTTGGAGCTCGAGTCCAGAGTCCCTGGGTGCTGGGAATGGAGTTGGGGGTCAGAAGAGGCAGAGAAAAAAGAAATGTATCAAAGTCACTTTCCTTCACCTGTCTCGATGAACACCAACGTCTCCTCACAGCCCTCACTCAGCTTACATACCATGCTCCTCATCAGAAGCCATTTCCAGTCATGGAGAGAAACAGCTCTGAAGAGTGAAGATGTTGCTTCGTAGCATAAAAGAGCCACGGCCCCTAAAGAGAGAATGCCCTTCCAGTCATGGGCCCCTCACATTGCCTTCTCAGCCCCCCAGATGCCAGCCAAGAACTCAGCCTCCACAGATCCTGTCCCCTGAGGAACCCAGATATCCAGCCTCCCACCCTCTGGGGGTCCCAAAGCATCCAGCCCCACAGGACATACAAGGCACAGTAGAGATGGCCCCTAGGAGGCAGAGCAGCTGCACAGGGCTGAAGTGCTGGGGTCCCATGGTCCTGGGTCGGGGTCCTGGATGCTAGAGGTCAATCTGGAACCAAGTTCAATCCAGGTATCAAGCTCAGTTCTTGTCAGTTTCTGAATTCTCTGTTCACCTGCCTCTGGGTCACTGTTTCTAGAGCAGAAAGTTGATTGTCAAGTTCTTGTGACATAGGCTCCCTGAGGCCTTCAGGGACACAAGTCTTCCCATCTCCATAGTGTCCCCTCCAACCTGCCCTGAAGCCACCACATTAGCCTCTCAAGTCATGACTCTCACTCTCCTGCTTAGGTCCTCCCATTGGACATGGTGCTGAGCAGAGCTGACTTAGTCAAAGGATCACTGTTACACAGGCTGTTCTCCAGCCAGAGACGATGAGATCAGAACAACAGGGGGTGTGTATGGAAGTTAACTGAAATATTACTAAATAACTCTTGGCTCAGAAAAGGATCTTTAAATGTATATAGAAGTGAATAATAATGAACATAGTACATCTCTCACTCTACCTCTCTCACACACACACACAAGTATATGTAAAATCTGGTGAAAACTAATTAAGGTCCATAGTCCAGTTAAGAGTATTATGCCAATGTCAAGTTCATGCTTGTATACTACAGTTATAGAAGATACCCTGAGAGGAAGTGGAAGGAAGTATTTATGGCTTTACGACTTTTGCAACTTCTTGTGAGTCAATAACCATTTCAAAACCAAGGTTTTTTTTAACTACACATCAATTTTGGGACACAACTAAAGCAGTGTTTACAAGTAAATTTATACTTTCAATACATTTGTCAGGAAATAGGAACGTTAAAAAAACATGGTCCTGGATTAACTCAAGAAGTTGTACAAGGTGCAACAAAGCACCTGCCCCCCCAATAAAGGATAGAAATTAAGATAATGACAGAAATCAATGAATTAGAACAACAAAAATTATTACAGAAAACTTCACATTCATTCTTTGACAATATCAATGAGAAAATTCTCCAGCAAATCTAATCAAGAGAAAAACAGAAGATGCAAATAAAATACCAAATTAAAAATCAGAAGTAACAGACAGTGGCTGTTTTTGTTTTTTTTTTTTAAATACAAGTATCATTAAGAACTCTACATTTATAAATTTGAAAACCCAAATGAAGTTGGGGAGCCTGGCTGGCTCAGTTGGTACATCATGCTACTCTTGATCTTGGGATTGTGAGTTCGAGCCCCATGTTGGGTATAGAGATGATGTAAAAAAAAAAAAAACTTTAGAAAACCCAGATGAAGTAGATACATTTCTAAAATAATGTGAAATGCCAAGATTTGCATAAGAAGAGTATATGCAATGCCTTAAGGCAATGAGAATGGCCAATGACCTCTGGCAGAGACAAGAGAAAGAGTAACCCCAGTAGGAAAATGGGCCAAGCATATGAAGAGGCAGTTCTCAGAAGAGCAAACCAGAAAGGCTAGAAAACATGTGAAGAGACACTCAAGCTTGACAATAATCAGAGAAAGGCAGTCTATCAAACTGTCCATCTCTCAGACTAGCAAAGGACCAGAAAGCTGGAAAAAGATACGTGTTGGCAGCAATGTGGGATACAGATACAGGGACCCTTATGTACTGTTGCTCATGGGGTTGTTGGGAGGGGGACAGGACCCTCTTCTGGACCCTGAGGAACAGCTGAGAGTTCTGGTCAATGTTTCAGGCCCAAAGCAGCATTGCAGGGAGGAATCTGGCAATACTAAGTCAAATTAGGTTTACAAATTCCCATTTCTAGTATATCCTAGGTACACATAATAGAGATTTCCACCTTCATCTACAAAGCAACATATACCAGGATGCAGCATTACTATGGAGATGGTGAGTCGAAGGCAATGTGGGCATTCCTCCCTGAGACTTAGTGAACACACAACATGCAGGGGATGCACACCATGGAATATCATGCAGCAATTTAAAAAACTGATTAGACATACACATAACATGTACATGGATGGATCAAAAAAGCGCAGTGCTGACTATTTTAAATAAATAACACAGTATCACTTGCATAACTTAAAACCACATACACAGGGGTGCCTGGGTGGCTCAGTCAGTTAAGCATCCGGCTCTTGATTTCAGCTCAAGTTCTGATCTCAGGGTCATGAGTGCGAGCCCCACCTCGAGCTCTGTGTTTAGCGTGGAATCTGCTTAAGACTCTTTCTTCCTCTCCCTCTGCCCTTCCCCCATGCTCTCCCTCTAAATAAATAAATAAATAAAATCTTTTTGAAAAATAATAAAATAAAACCACATATGCAGGGGTGTCTGGCTGGCTCAGTAGGAAGAGCATGCAACTCTTGATCTCAGGGTCATGAGTTTGAGCCCCATGCTGGGTGTAGAGATTACTTGAATGAATGAATGAACAAACCTTTTTAAAAACACATGCACATAAGACACTGCACATCTTGCAAGAACACGAGAAACAAAAGATATGCATTAGCCACCTGAAGTGAGCGCCTACAGGAGGATTAGGGAATGAAGATTACTGGGAATACTAACTAAAACAATGTAGGTGGTACAAAAGTTCATAGGCGTTGGACTCAAAGGTGGAGCAAAGTTAGAATCCTTACACCTCCACTTACTAGCTGCGCAATCTTGTGTAAGTTGTTGAACTCATTTATAAAATGGATTAATAATACCTCTCATAAGGCCACTGTTGAAAATTAGTAAGCTTATTAATATAAAGTGCCAGGCAAGTGCTAAACTCTCCAAAAATGTTGGCTCTCCGGTCTCTCTCTGTCTCTCCACTATCTAAAGGATCAAGTTGAACCTCTTTAGTAGACAGTCAAGCCTTCCACACCCACATCCCCCACCGCCAGATTGGCCCCAAACAACCTGTCCAACTTTGTCTAGTACTGCTCCCCTGCACAGCAGTGCAGCTAGAGGTCACTTCTGCCACCCTTTTCTGTCCAGAATGCCTGGCACACAGCCTCTGGAACTCAGGAGTCTGTAGCAAACAAAGGGGCTGCGACCCACAGAAAAGATGGGACACAGGACAGGGAAATGAAGGCCGACAAAGGATCACACAAAAAGACCGGGCCACTCAGAGTAGATGGCACACACCAGCCTGGAAGGCAAAATGACAGAATCCAAAAGTCCGAAGCACAAGTGGAGACACAAACAGAAAAGAGTGGAATGAAATCTTCGGGGAGGGTCGGGTGGGGGGAGGAGGAAGAGGTGGTCAGAGGGTATGCTACCCCTACAAAAGAGAAACCGTGCAGAGGAGGAGCAAACCGATGGACTGGAACGTTGCAGGGAGTCAGAGGACCAGCAGCGGGAGCACAATAGGAGAAGCAGGAAAATGAGGCCTAGGGCGCAAAGACGTGGCTCTTTAGAGGGGGAAAGGAGACAGGGGTGGAAGGCGCAGAGAAAAGGGGACAACAGGAAAGGGTGGGAGGGAAACCGCGAAACACACAGAGAAGGCAGGTGAGGATGACAGAGTGGAGCCCAGATGACACTGATGAGTTGAGGTGCAATCCGGGAGGGATGTGCCTGCAAAGGGTGGAAAGGGCCAAAGGGACAGAAATACTACAGCGGCGTCTCGGAAAGAAAGTGAAGGGGTGGGGGGGACAGGGCCAGGCTATTCGGAAATTAGGAACGTGGAGGAATGGGGTCCGAAAATCAGCAGGATGGACAGGCGGACAGAAACTCCCAAGAGAACGGGAAAACCAAAGTTAGGAAAATTAGCACCTAAACAGACAGGAAGAGAGACACGGAAAGGGCGGCGACCCGAGGAGGTGGGATAAGGGAAAGAAACGGGAAAATCACAGGAGGGGAAACGCATAAAAGGAGGAGGGTAGATCCGGAGTTGGGGCAAGGGAGAGAAGTGAAAGAAACACGAGCGTCCACGCAGCGAAGAACCGCCCGAGCGAGGTCGAAGCCAGGAACGCCAGAGGCAAATCCTCGCTGCGCAGGCTAGAGGGCGAGACTGCGCGTGCGCACACAGGTCCCGGTCAACGCCTGCGGGTCCGACCCGGCAGCCGTTTCTGGGGGGCAGGGCCAGTCTCATCCTGGGAGCAGTACTCGACGCCCCATTGGCCACCTCTCCCAAAAGGGGAACTACAATCTGGGCAGGCAAGCCACAGGGGGAGGGGCAAGTGGGGGGGCGAGACTCAACTCGACGCGCTATTGGCTGGCCTGACAGTCTGGCGCGAGGCAAAGCGGGCTGGAGGTAAGGGGACGGCCGTCAGTGCAGGATCTTGAAGCGCATTGGTCGCTTGCTTCGGCGGCGGTAGTCGACGCTTGAAGCTCATTGGCCCTTGTGAGAAGGGGCGGGAAAACCGGCGCGGGGGCGGCCGTTCCTCACGCCACTTCCTCACCGCGTCCTTTCGCGTCCTCCTGACTGAGTCTGACTTTGCTCGCTCGAGGCTGTGGTAACCGCGGGCCGAGGACGCGAACTCGACCCCGCCCCTCCCTGTCCCTTCTCCCTGTCTGTGTGGCGCTGGACCCCCTCCCCCGCCCCCCCCCTCGCGCTCCTCGCGCCCCTCTCCTCCCCTCCCCCACGCCGCGGGCCCCTGGGTGCGCGCCCTGTGCCCCGCCCCCTCCCCGGGACCCTGGAGCGAGGCAAGGCCGCAGGCCGGGCTACCGAAAGAGGGTGCACGCGAGTAACAGCCGCGCGAGCCGTGGTGCGCTGCGGGGAGGTGGGCTGGGCGATGCATGAGCTAGGTTGCTGGGAATGGGCAAAGGTCCCCCGAAGCGCCCGGCGCAGCGACCCCAGAATTTGCGTCAGAGTTTGGAGGGCATATGGGTGCAGGAGGGGAATCTGTGCCATGAGGAGGGGGCCTGCGGCCGGGATCGGGGCCTGGCATCTGGAAGGGGCTCAGTAAACGTTTGTTGAGTGAATGAAAATAATTCTTGAAAGTGGGGCAAGGAATCCGTGAGAATAAAGTAATCGCGGGGGCGGGGAGAGGCGGCAAGAGAGTGTTCTGATTTCAAAGGGGAGCAAAGGGTACGTTGGCTTGCAGGAGGTACATGACGCTACGAACTGGACGGGGAGCATAAACGTAGGTGTAGGAACTGGATAAATGCACGAGGGAAGGTTGGTGGTTGCTGAAGACGATGGCAGGAAGAACTATCAGAACAGGGTGTTGGGGAAAAAGGGGTGTAGAATCCCTTGGGGGGCCTGTGGCTGCACGGGTAGGAGCATGGGACTTGTGCAGGAGAAAGCACAGGCCAGCAGCTGAGAACAATGTTTGGTTCAAAGAACACATAAGAAGGGAGGGAGGAGAGGGGAGCCGGGGAAGAAGGCGAGCCTTCTGGGAAGGAGGACGCCCGAGGAAGGCGTTGGGGTGAAGGAGGGAGAAAGCTGGGGAGGGGGGTGAAAGCTGAGTCCACAGACGTGTGCCGTGGAAACCCCTTGAGGTGTGGCTTCCCAGGGACAGGAGGGCTGGTCAGGAGAGGGCCCTGTGGCCACCCTGACCTTCCACTCCTGCCTCCAGATCCATGGAAGCCAACGAAGTGCCCACTTCCCACCACTGTGCTTCTGATTCTGCCACAGGGGGTGAGACCAGAGCCCCCCCAGGCACTGAGCTTATCCCCAGGAGAGCTGTCAGTCGCTCTCCAACCTGTGCCCGCTGCCGAAACCACGGCGTCACTGCCCACCTCAAGGGCCACAAGCGCCTGTGCCTCTTTCAGGCTTGCGAGTGTCACAAATGTGTCCTCATCTTGTGAGTATGAACGAGATCCAGGGAAGGGAGGAGGATGGGCCTCATCTAAAGCGAGGCTGACTTTTGACCCGCAACCCCCGTTTTAGGGAGCGCCGGAGGGTCATGGCTGCCCAGGTGGCCTTGCGTAGGCAACAGGAGGCACAGCTAAAGAGGCATCTGGCTCAGGGACTGATGAGGAGAGGGGAGGCTCCTCCCAAAGCTCCTAGCCATGCCAAGAAGGGAGCCACTCGACCAGGGGTCCCCCGTGAGTGTCTGGCTAGGGATGGGGCAGGGTTTGGGGTGGAGAAAGCCTAAGTAGGAAAGAGTCCCAGACCCGCCATTGGAATTGGTGTGTGACCTGGGGCAAAGTGTTTCTACTCTCTGGGCAGCCTCAGTCTCTCCAACTTCAAAATGCAGTCAGGTGTTGGGAGGATGTAGTGAGATCCATGGGTAGAAAAAGGCCACAGGAAGATAAGAACTCACTTTGCAGTTGGAGTGGAATGGGGGTCAGGAGAAAGGGCTCATCAGAGCTCTCTGTGGTCCCTCACAGCTGGAAAGGAGAACATAGCACCCCCGCCTCAGACACCCCATGGGGCAGTCCCACTGGCACTGACACCTCCTGGGAAGGTAAGGAGAACCTGGGCCCTGGGGGAGTGAATCCTATACCAGCCCCTGCCCAGCCCCCTTCCTCTGTGCCCTCAACACTTGGGTTCTACATCTAGTCCTGATTTGCATTATCATCCTGGGCAAATCATCTCTTCTATGGGTAAAAAATGAGAGGGTGGCCATGCCAAGTCTAAAGTTTTGAGGTCCTGCCCCCATCCTGGAACATACTCGTTCTTTCCCCAGCCTCGTTCCTGACTCCAGCTTGTGCTCTCTGCCCTTGCAGGATAACTCCCGGGGGCCTCTGCTGCTCAGCCGTCCCCCAGAAGCCTTGCCTTTGTCCTGGACTCCAGTGCCTCCGGGCTCTTGGGCTCCTGGACACTGGCTGCCTCCAGGCTTTTCCATGCCACCTCCTGTGGTATGCCACTTGCTATGCCAAGAACCTACAGTCCCTCTGCATCCCTTTCCTGGTAAGATGAATTCAACACTTTGATTAAACAGATATTTGAATGCCATTGAACCGCTGTGTCAGAAAGAGAAGAGGAAGAGGATACAGGGTAGGAAGGAAGATGGAAGCCATGACTTTAACCCCTGTACACTCCTGCATGCTCTTACCCTCATTAGGCTTTGACCCTGGCACTTCCCTCCGGCTGCCCACTCACGGGCCCCTCCCAACCTGCGCAGGATCTCGTCCGATACTGACGGCTCCTCTTTCTGGAGAATCCCAAGGGCCCTCTGCACTGCCCCGCGCGTGAGTAGGGAGGGAAGGATATGTGTCTATAATGTGCCTAATCCCGTCCTGGACACCACAGTAGATGATAGAGAACACAAGGTCTCAGACTAATGCGTGAAGAGAAGCTCTCCTAGCTCTGCCATTGCCTGACTGGGAACCTTTGTACAAGTATCTTTACCTCTCTGAACCTGGTTTTCGTTCAGTAAGTTGGAGATACAATTACCTTCTTTTTGCTTTGTCATGAGAATTAGTGATAATGTACAGAATACATCCTAGCAGAGGCCCTGGTCTTGGACAAATAGTGGCTATTAAATTCTCTTAAACAGATAAAATGGAATCAAATTGCCTGCTGAAAGGGTGGCGTGGGGCGTGATGGTGAGAGCCTCAGAGGCCTACAATAGAGGCAAGAGGCCTTTTGAGAAAGCTGCTCCTCAAATTCCATGGGGATTGGGGATCTAGGGGAGGGAAACTAGACTCTAGTAGGGCAGGAACAGCCATCCCAGTCCCTCTTGCTGTTTGATATATTTTTTAAAAATTGACACCAGTGACTCCCCATAATTGTCACAGTAGCTCTGGGGGAAAGAAGCTGGCAGGGATTTTCATTTTATAGCAAACAAAGCAGGCCAAGACAGGGGAAGGGACTTGCCCAAGTCCGCAAAGCCTAATGGCCCAGCAGGCATCCAGACTCCCATGTGTGCGTGTCTCTCCATGTGTTTAATCCCCTTGGCATCTTCTCTTCTTGCTTCTAGATGCTCTACTCTGATACTCCAGCCCTGTGGCACCCCAGACCCTCTTCTGCTGCAGCCACAGGTCCTGGGAAAGAAGTGGGATCCAGGACCCTGGGAGGAAATTGAGCCTGGGGAAGGGATGATAGGGGGTAGTGAAGTAACCAGGGGCTGAGAGAGTACTTGGAGGGTGGGCAGAGTGGGGATTCCCAGTCTGTTTCTTTCCTTTTCTTTTGCAGGCCCCCGGAGCTTCTCGCCTGGCCTGGACCTCTGCCTCCTCAGAGCGGCAGCTGCAGCGTGAGGCAGCTGAGGCTCTTGTGGATCTGAAAGATTCTTCCCAGGCTCCCCGCCTGACCTCTTCTGTTCCCCCCAACCCTGCCTGGATCTCCCTGCTCCACCCCTGTGGCCCACCAGGTAACCTGTTCCCTGAAAGAAGATGGAATAGGGATGGTTGGAAAATGGAGGTACCAGAGTAAGTAGGGACTAACCAAGATCGGGGTCAGCAGATTGATCATCTTCAGACCCAGGCTTCAGGCTTCTCAACCTAGTTCCTGGAATTGGAATTGAGAGTTGTTTGGTGAATTAGTTTTATTAATTTTGTGCTCAAAAGCAAATGTCCGGTGCCCTTATGTCAAGGAAAAGGAGGCCCTGAGAGAAGCAGGGACTTGCCCAAGGGCATATGGCAAGACTGGCAGAGCCTGATCTCCTGACTCCAGCCTAAGGCTCCCTCTCTAGACCCAAGCTGCCTGCTGCAGATCTGATAACTGCCTTCAAGGAGCTTCCATTCTACTTGGGAAAACAGAATGTCTTCACAAAGCTCAGTGACAAACCGGGAAAGAACTAGAGGAATCTTGAGGAATGAGACCTATGGGGACAGAGAGGGAAGGCCCGAGGAGTCTCCTGTCCAAGATGGCGGATTGGGCATGGTGTGTGGGTGAGGAAACCTGCCTGGAAGAACTGCTGGAACAGAAGGAGATGAGGCTGGAGAGACTTCCGATCACGGAGGTCTGGCATGCCAAGCTTAGGAGTCCAGACCAACAACTGTGCATGAAAGGGAGCCAGGGAATATTTCTGACCTAGGCAGGGACATATTCAGAGACCCTGAGCTTTAGAAGTCAGGTGTGGTGGCTGTGATGGAGGGATTAAAAGAGACAAGACTGAAGGTGGGAAAATCAGTGAGGGGGAAGTGTTTGCTATAATCCAGGTGAGTAAGGCTGAGGCCTGGATTGGATGGGGTAAAAAGAGGGGGTTGCTGGGAGAGGACAGGGATATGACCTAGTCCTACCCCTTTCCTTCCTGCTTATAGCTCCCGCTGGAGGAAGAGGATTCCAGCCTGTTGGCCCCTCTCTCCGACCCAGCCCAGCCCCCTCTGTGGCTCTGCATATTGGGCGTCTGGGCTCTATCTCCCTCCTAAGCTAGAAGCCCAGAGATGGAGGCCTTGCTGGGGCAAGAAGCAACAGCCTGCGGGCACTGCATATTTGGTATTTTACTTCCGGATTTATGCATGGAATTTAATGTAGTACAAGCTTCCGGCTTTTCTTTCCTTTTCTTTTCTTTTTTCCCTTTTTTAAGCTTTCAGGTGCTTTGTTAGCTTTTGGTTCATTTTGTAGTGTGGGCATTTCCTTGAATGAAAGTGGTATTCTCTTACTCACTTGGATCCTGGCACCTTTTTAAAATCCCCAACAAAGTGAGAGTTGTGCAGTTTAAGCTAACCAGTATCTAAATAGGTTTTTGCATGAGTTCATGTTCCAGAATATTTATTTGACATATGATCCTGTACATAGCTGTGCACTCATGTCTGTCTCCATGCATGCAAAAACAGGAGAGTATTTTCATTTTGTGTCTACCTTCGGGTGAGTAACTGGGAAATAAACCTTTGTTGTTTTAAGCCACTGAGATTTGGGGATTGTTTGTTGCTGCAGCCTAACCTAGTCTATCCTGACACAAAGGACTTGTTCAATTCACTTTCTGATAACTACCACAAATAAATACAAACTTGGATTTCTTAGAGCCAAGTAGGAAAGGTTGGTAGAGGAAGATAGTGGGAGATCCACTGATTCAACAGTGAAGTGCCTGCATGCCAGGCCTAGACCATTCCCAGCTGTCAGAGGGCTACAGACTGAAACACATACAGGGCCAAGCACATCATATAAATGAGTAAAGAAAGCTGGATGAGCCCTAGAAAACTGAGAATGCATGCCCTGCCTAAGGGGACAGCCTCCTTTGCATTAGTGGGCTGTCACCAGGCAGGAAAGTGGCTATTGCCACAACTTCTGATTCTTTAAGAGAAGCTGGAAAACTGAATCTCTACGTAGAACATCTTAATTTTCAAATAATGGCTCAGTTTTCTTCTTTAAATCCTATGTGAGCCAAACAAAACATTATCTTCAGGCCAGCATTGGCCAATAGAATGCCAATTTAATGCTAACCTAATGTAACATTTTTCAAATGGGGAAACTGAGCCCAAAGAGAATAGGAAGAATCAAGTTATCAAGGGTTTTTATCAAGGGTATATCAAGGGTTTTTCCTGAACTAGGGAGATTTATGTGTCTAAGTTTTGAAGGACCTACACGAGGTAAGAGACCATTATTATCATTTATTGAGTATCCCACTGTATGTGATTCACATATATCCTCACAGCAACTCTGTAAACCATGCATGCTTACTCCCATTTTACAAATAAATAACAAGTTTAAAGAGATAAAGTGACTTGCCCAACTATTTTAGGGAAAATTTCTAGGCAAATACAGGGGGAAGTTTCCCTCTTCTTGTCAAGTCCCAAATCAATTACTAGGTAATTTTTACAAAACAGAGTGAAAGATTTTGAGCTCCAGGAGACAGGCATGAGCCCAAGGGTTTTTCAAAAAGTCTTTTATTTTTCTACTCAAGGTATCCTTAAGTGATAATCAGATCTTATCTGCATTTGTTTCATAGTCCCCTGCTGTCAAGTCCTCCTTGAACCGTTCCACATATATGAAGGGCAGAGGGAGAGGGAGAAGCAGGCTTGATCCCACAACCCTGGGATCATGACCTGAGCCAAAGGCAGATGTTTAACCCACTGAGCCACCCAGGCACCTTCTCACACCCCTCTTTTTATTCAGGATGATTGCTGGTGATGGCATTCAGTCACAGCTTGTTCCCTGGTGTCTGGGGACTTGAGAAGGTAGGCTTCTTCTACTTCCTAACATTACAGAGTAAAAAATCTGTAACAATTCTCAGGAATCAGCACAAAATAATTAAAGGAGGAAAGTCCTCTTCACACTTTCCTTCCCTCCCCTTGTTATAACTTAGGTATGTGAATGCCCCCTAATAGATTTGCCATGCCATGCTCTCCCAAATGACAGACGACCAAGTCCACATGGTCACGGAGGAGGTTTGCAACATGAAACATGGCTACTCAGGGCTGAGCAAAGGTCCCAGTACACCAAGGTCACAGAGCTGGGAAGAGTAAAAGAGAAAGTATAATTTGGGGTTAAAGGGTGACATGAGAAGGTGGGGAAAGAGATGACGACTGGGCCAAGGAGCTAGGGGCAGGTTCCAGACCCTTCTCATTTCTTGGCAGCCCACCTCCCCTTCCAGCCAGACCTGCAGGGCTTTTCCTACCACTGGCTAGGCCTGCTTTGTCTATCATTTCCTTAGGGCTTTCCCACGGGTGCCTGGGGGAGAGGGTGGAGGCTCTGCAGAGGTGAGCCTTGGGCAAAAAAGGGCGAATGTAAGAATTGCTCAGGCCCCTATGTCACTGCGTCTTTGGGTGCCGCAACCTTCATCTGTGGTTGTAGGGAGCCAAGTGGGCTCCTGGCCTCTGACCAGCCCTTGGGAGATGACAGTCAGTGGACTGTCAGCACTGTTTCATGTGCCACCCCCTTTCCCATTTCCCATTTCCCATGGCAGGGCAAGAAAAGGTGCTGCCCAGTCCAATAGGTAATGAATAAATCATACCCCTTCTCAGGTTCTTTTGTGTACCATCCTGACCTTCAGAAATAACCCATGAGGTTCCAGATTTGAAGTACCATCCCTCTCTCCAAACAGGATTTCCCCAACCCACCAGTCACCCACTTACAACCTCAGAAGCTCATTTCACATCCTCCCCTTTGGGAATCTATGCTCCCTTCACTCCAGTCCACCTGGTCCACTCCTGACCACACTCCTTGTCCAGTGTAGAACCAGCATCATACCACCCATCCCTAGCCCCATCCAGTTTCTACTCAGACCCTCATTACATGATCCATGTAGGCCTCATTCTGCAACCCCCGTCCCATTGTGTACCTGGTTCTGCGGCCCCTAACACATGTTCTCATAGACACAGTCCTATAAGCCATACCCTGCATAGGCCCTCGTGAGATCCTGAGCTCTTCCCAAACACAAGATTCCCTCTCTGGGGAAATCTGACTTGATGTCTCCCAGAAGCTCCTCAGGCAGAGTTCCCTACATTTCTACATTCACAGGCCTGATCACCCTGAGCAGCCCCTGGCTCTGTGCATCTATGTCTCCCCCTCCAAGAATAAGTAGTCTCAGGGCACAGGGCCTGTGTCCACTTCCTCTCTGGGAACTCAAGAAATAACTAAACATGTTCTGTCTGATTCCTTTGGATTTATTTTTTTCCTACAAAGTTAACACACTCTAATGCTTCCTCTCCCCTCATCACAATATGAACAATTGAGAACTTCCTGTCCTCAAACCATTTTTTAAAACAGAGTTTATATTTTAGAGAAGTTTTTCACAGCAAAATTGAGCAGAATGTAAGTGTTTCCATGGTGTCCCTGCCCCCAAATAAGCACAGCCTCCCTCACTATCAACGTCCCCCACCAGAGTGGTACATTTGTTAAAGCTTATCAGTCTACATTCATGTGTCATTACCACCCAAAGTCCATAGTTTATATTAGGGTTCACTCTTTCTTGTACATTTTATGTACAAATGTACAAATTGTACATTTTATGGGTTTGCATAAACATGTAATGACATGTATCCACCATTATATTATCACACAGAATAGTTTTGAGGTTTTTTAAAGATTTTATTTATCTGAGGGGCACCTGGGTGGCTCAGTCGTTAAGCATCTGCCTTCAGCTCGGGTCATGATCCCAGGGTCCTGGGATCGAGCCCCGCATCAGGCTCCCTGCTCAGCGGGAAGCTTGCTTCTTCCTCTCCCAATCCCCCTGCTTGTGTTCCTGCTCTCGCTATGCCTCTGTCAAATAAATAAATAAAATATTTTAATTAGAAAAAAGATTTTATTTATTTGACAGAGAGAGAGCACAAGCAGGGGGAGTGGCAGGCAGAGAGAGAAGCAGACTCCCCTCTGAGCCGGGAGCCCAGGGCAGGACTCGATCCCAGGACCCTGAGATCATGACTTGAGCCGAAAGCAGATGCTTAACTGACTGAGTCACCCAGGCACCCGTATCACACAGAATAGTTTCACTGTCCTAAGATTTCTCTGTGCTCCACCTATTATTCATCCTTACCCCCACCAACCCCTGGCAACCAATGACCTTTTTACTGTTTCCATAATTTTGCTTTTTTCCCAGAATGTCATATAGTTGGAATCCTACAGTATGCCTTTTCAGATTGCTTTCTTTCACTTAGTAATATGCATCTAAGTTTGCTCTTTGTCTTTTCATGTCCTGATAGTTCCTTTCTTTTTAGCACTAGTATTCTATTATCTAGATGTACCACAACTTCTAATCATTTTTAAATTCTGTCTATAGAATATTGAAAATGGAGAGTCATCAGCTGTGGATTCAAATCCCAACTCAGGCTTTACCCTTACTCGAGCTTAGTCAAGCAACTTGACTCTCTAAAATTCAGTTGCCTGAAAGTGGTTTGTAACCACCTTACAGAGTTAAGATTATGAACCTATAAAAATTAACACCAAGGACATAGTACTGAGAAACCATGTTATCTAAAATCATAGACTGTCAGAAAGTTTGCTCTTTGAAATCATAGTAATAGTGAGAAGGGGACATCTCACTCTTGCCTGGAATGGCAATGTCACTTTAACATAGAGAAGCAGGCATGATTTCCAACCCAGGTGCAGAGTTTCAGAGGAGGGATTTCTGGAGATTGCATTTATCTTAACCCTATAATTTCTGAAGAAACAGGACCCTGTGTCTACTTCTCAGCCCGGGCATGATGTTGACCCTATTACATAGGATCTGCTTTGCCTTGAGTCCATCAAAGCTCTGCTTAATAAGTTTTACCTAACCTTCATTCTTCCCTAAAAACTGTATTAACCCCGTGTCTTCCTTTGTTTGGTGAGGCACACTACACAGTTCCTCTGGAGAGCTCTTTTTTTGAAAAAAGAAATATTTAGTAAATTGACTCAAGTGAATTAAATGATTCAGCACTGATACTAGAAAAGTACATCAAGGGACACCTGGGTGGCTCAGTGGGTTAAGCGTCTGCTCGGGTCATGATCCCAGGGTCCTGGGATTGAGTCCTGCACGGGGCTCCTTGCTCAGCTGGGAGCCTGCTTCTCCCTCTGCCTGGCGCTCCCCCTGCTTGTGCTCTCTCTGACAAATAAATAAATAAAATCTTTTTTAAAACGTACATAAAAAATGTATAAAAAGTGAATATAAATTACCCAAGTATATGGACATTTATAGTTACACATGCATACAACTTACATATTCAAACACACACATGTTGATTTTGGGGGGGAAATCTGAGATACTAAAACTATTTTCAAGTGTGAAATGCGTTTCAACATTCTGCATGAATCTAAATACATGATGTTATCATGCTTAGAAGGATGGTTTATATTCTAGACTGAATGTTTGTGTCACCCCCCAAAATTCCTACACTGAAACCTAATTTCCACTTGTGATGGTATTTGAAGGTGGTGCCTTTGGAAGGGATTAGTGCCCTAATAAAATATTCCCCCAAAGAGCTCACTCACTCACCTTTTTGCCATGTGAGGACATGAACCAGGAAGCTGGCCCTCACCAGACACTAGATCTGCTGGCACTTTGATTTTGGACTTTCCCAGCCTCCAGAACTATGGGAAATAAATTTCTGTTGTTTATAAGCCACTGTCCATGGTATTTTGTTATAGTAGCCTGAACCAACTAAAATAGTTGGTTTTAATTTTTTAACAGATACTGGTATATCATATTGGCTTGTTAATAACCAAGGCATTTTGCATACACAATATCTCACTGTGGAAAAAATTAATATTATTTGCTCTGATGTTTTTCAACTTTGTCTTTTCAACATAATAGCCACACGAATTTAAGTGTCTCCCTTTTGTAGCAAGTTAACAATTTTTTTCAAGATTTTATTTATTCATAAGAGGGAGAAGCAGATCAGAGAGCCCCATGCGGGACTCGATCCCAGGACGCTGGGATCATGACCTAAGCCGAAGGCAGACGCTTAACCATCTGAGCCACGCAGGCGCCCCAAGTTAACAATTTTATTGGACAAGTGTGTCCCTTCTGTTTTTGGTTGTTGGACCCTACAAGGATTAGACTAGATTACACATGTAACACTACATAACATTTATCCGTGCCTGGCACAGAGGAGGCACACAAAAAAATATTTGCTGATGTAATTAATTTGATACACCATGTAGAGGAGCAGTCACTTAAAAGTGGCAAACAAACGGGATTTCGGTATATCCATTTAAATTGTATTTTCTTTCTTTCTTTTTTTTTTTTAAAGATTTATTTATTTGGGGGCGCCTGGGTGGCTCAGTTGGTTAAGCGGCTGCCTTCGGCTCAGGTCATGATCCTGGAGTCCCTGGATCGAGTCCCGCATCGGGCTCCCTGCTCGGCGGGGAGTCTGCTTCTCCCTCTGACCCTCCCCCACTCATGTACTCTCTCTCTCTCTCTCATTCTCGCTCTCTCAAATAAATAAATAAATCTTTAAAAAAAAAAAGATTTATTTATTTGACAGAGAGAGAGACAGCGAGAGCAGGAACACAAGCAGGGGGAGGGGGAGAGGGAGAAAGCAGGTTTCCCGCGGAGCAGGGAGCCCGATGCGGGGCTCGATCCCAGGATCCCGGGATCAGGACCTGAGCCAAAGGCAGACGCTCAACGACTGAACCACCCAGGCGCCCGTATTTTCTCTTTCTTAATGGAGAGAATGAAGCATTGAAAGGCCAGTGAAGTGGATAGACTCTTAAGTGGGCAAAATAAACCCAAAGCGCTGAGCGAACAGATTCAGACACTAGGAGGCAGAGCTGCACTAACTTCTCCGAAGGTCCCGCCTCCGCCTTTTTGTCCCTGCCCTGGTCTCCCCCCACCCCTGCGGTGCCTCGTTCCCACTGCGGTAGCCTGGGCCGTGATGAAGCAGTTTCCGCCCTAACAGGGGTGGTCCGGCGCCTCCTGCTCTCGCGAGGACTGGCGGTCGAACACATTTCCTCTTTGCTCCACCGCTGGGTCCCCCATCACAGTTCCGCCCTTCCTACCCCCCACTTCCGGCCCGAAAAGCCGCCCCGAGAGGGGGTCGCCCCGCGGGGGCGCGGGCAGTGGTCGGGTCCCTCTTTCCTGCCCATCCAAATGGCCCACAACTTCCGCCACCACCGTCTCCTCCGCCGCTGTTCCTTCCGCCACGATCGACGCAAACGAAGCCACACACCCCCAGCTCAGCACGGGAGCTTTACTTCGCTCCGGGAGAGGAGAGGGCGGGGAGGAAGCACGCCTCCATCCCCTCGCCCTTGGCTTTTCCCTTCGCCAGCCCGCCTCATCACCACACACCCTCCCACCTCCGCCGAGGCGAAGCCGCATTCGCCCTGAGAGAGGCGGGGCTGCTCTTCTGGCCCCGCTCTCGCGAGCGCTCAGACCTCTCGCGAGACCCGACGCCCGACTTGTGCGCCCGGGAAACCCCGTTGCTCCCTTTCCCCTGGCTGGCAGCGCGGAGGCCGCACGGTAGGGCGGGCGCTCCGGTTCGGGCTGGGCGCGGGGCGTCAGGGCCCGACTCCCCAGCCGGGAGCGCGTGCCGGCGGGCTCCGGGGCGACTGCGTGGGGCCGCCCCGCCCCCTGGAGCCGCAGCCACGTGCGAGCGGCAGGCCCGGACATGCCCGGTCGGCGCGGTCCGGGAACCGAGACTGGGCCAGGTGGGCGGCGTGGATGCGGGGGGCGCCCCCGATTCGGGGGCTGGGGTCTTCTAGCGTTTCCACAACGGCGCCAGTCCGTGCTTGTGCGACCCGCAGAGACCGTGAGGGGCGGTGAACTCGAGCACCCACAGGCTCCGGGGCCTTTAGGGCCCAGTCCCGAGGCGGGACCTTGGGAAGTAACGGGAGTGCGGCGGTTTCAGTCGCGTGGGGGCGAGGCCCCGGCTCCTCTCAGTCGTCTGCACCGGTCCTGAGCTCACATGCTTGCTCCTTCTCTCTCAGATGCCTGGAGTTACTGTAAAAGACGTGAACCAGCAGGAGTTCGTCAGAGCTCTGGCAGCCTTCCTCAAAAAGTGAGTGTGGGGACCGGGGCTTCACGGCGGATGGAGGCTGTGGTCTTTGCTGGCTCCTTGGCAGGCGTTGTTTCTCTCCCCGGGGCGGGGGCGGGGGGGGGGGCTTGTGTGAGGTCTCAGAGTGGAGTCCGCTTGTCTGCCTGAGGCCTGGGCTTGGCTTGTAGCTGGGTTTCAGATGCTTTGTATTCTGGGACACATGGGGCTCCTGGTAACCTACAGTTGTGCTGAGCAGAGGGGATGGGGGGGGGGTGGAGTTTGTGCAGACTCCTCAATCGTGCCTTTCTCACTGTTGGTCCCAGGTCTGGGAAGCTGAAAGTCCCTGAATGGGTGGACACTGTCAAGCTGGCCTGGGCTTGGCTTGTAGCTGGGTTTCAGATGCTTTGTATTCAGGGACACATGGGGCTCCTGGTAACCTACAGTTGTGCTGAGCAGAGGGGATGGGGGGGGTGGAGTTTGTGCAGACTCCTCAATCGTGCCTTTCTCACTGTTGGTCCCAGGTCTGGGAAGCTGAAAGTCCCTGAATGGGTGGACACTGTCAAGCTGGCCTGGGCTTGGCTTGTAGCTGGGTTTCAGATGCTTTGTATTCAGGGACACATGGGGCTCCTGGTAACCTACAGTTGTGCTGAGCAGAGGGGATGGGGGGGGTGGAGTTTGTGCAGACTCCTCAATCGTGCCTTTCTCACTGTTGGTCCCAGGTCTGGGAAGCTGAAAGTCCCTGAATGGGTGGACACTGTCAAGCTGGCCAAGCATAAAGAGCTTGCTCCCTACGATGAAAACTGGTTCTACACACGAGCTGGTGAGGAACTGGGGCCTCTGGGGAGTGGGGGCCTGGGTGACCTGTGGCACGCACCACACCTCCCCATTCTGTCTGTGAGCCAAGATGGCACGAGAGGTGAAACTCTTTATAGTTGACCTACAGTGTGAGAGGAGAGACCTCAGACTGTCTCTGCGTGCTTGTGTGACACTTGATAACTTCACATTCTGAATCCGTTTCTTCATTTGTAGGAGGTTTATGTAAGGACTGGTGGCTTCCTCTGAGCCTCCGCGGAAATCCAGGGTCAAATGAGTGTTCATAGTTTACTTAAAGGTGGTGTGTTTTAGAGGGAGGCATTTATCTTTCTATGTTCATGGGGTCTAGACTCAAATTCTTCTCTGCTGCTTAACTGTGTGACCTCCATCTGTGTGTGCCTCTGTGGTCCTCTCTAAAATGGGGCTATGACTGTACCATTGCAGGTTTGTAGTGGGAATCAGATGAGCTTATGGCTGTTAAAATGCTATAAACTGTACCTATGGGAGAGTAATCTTTCAAGAAAAGTTAAAGGTCTTGTTTTTATTCAGATCATCAGGCCAGCTTTTTCCTTGTCTCTCTAGTAAGTTATTCCTAAGAGGTTAAGGTTTGGCCAGGTCCCTCCTTGCTCTAAATCTTCGTAAGTCTCAAGTGCCTAAAAGAAGGCCTTATGGTCACCCTGTAACCATGGCAGTCCTCTCTCTTTATTAGTGTCCCAGTGATGACACCTTGGAAGGAATGACTTAAATGTAGCATCTGATAGCACAGTGCTAATTTTCACCTGTCCTTGACATTTCAAGTTTCTCTAAGCTGTCACCCCACGAAGGCCTAACTTAGGGATTGGAGGGTAGGGGGGTCAGTGCAAGATTGTTCAGGTGGCAGCCTCTGCACAGGCCTTCACTAAGGGCCCTCAGCCTCTGCAACTATCAACCTTCCTCTGTGACATAGGGGCTCCCTCCTGGCCAAAGCTTGTCTCCAGATAGGAAGTAGGTGGGAAGCAAGCATTGAGAAAACTTCAGGAAGACCTTGAGAAGAGTTGGCCTCGGTACAAGTTGCCTTGGTACTTCAGAACACAGAGCGTTTTGTAGATTTGTGGTGCACTCGTGCGTGAAGTGTCATGAGATCCACTCTAATTTAGGCTCTAGACTGGGCACAGGGGCCAACATGACTCGGCCACAGCCTCAGACCCCTGAGGATGAAACTGTCAACTCTCGTGTGGGTAGGGTGAGTGGCATACGGTGGGAATCGCTGCTGTGCTTTTAGAAAGAAAATGGGGGGGAGGGGACGCCTGCGTGGCTCAGTCATTAAGCGTCTGCCTTGCGCTCAGGTCATGATCCCAGGGTCCTGGGATCAAGCCCTGCATCGGGCTCTCTGCTCAGCAGGAATCCTGCTTCTCTCTCTCCCACTCCCCCTGCTTGTGTTCCCTCTCTCGCTGTGTCTCTGTCAAATAAATAATAATTAAAAAAAGATCTTGGGGGAAAAAAAGAAAATGGAGCTGGTGGAGGGAAGCTGATGTGACTTCCCCGGCACATCAGTGTTGGAGCCTGAATGAGACCACCACCCCATCTACCCGTCTTGGGAAGCAAGGCTGCCTGGCCCTGAATGTTCTTTGGCAGTGCCCCAAGAATCAGTTGGTCAAGGCAGCTTTGGATCTAAAATGAGAAATTCTACTAGCTTTTTCTGTATGGTCAGGTAAATATACATATTTTGCTTAATCTGTCTTACCAAAAACCTCCCAGGTAGTACTGGTAGTTTCTGTTTCATGGTGGTTGTCAGGAAGGTCAAGTAACATGTCAGCTAGTGATGCCACAGTCTGCCACTCCCATGCCATCACTTGAGGTGGGGTTTCCAGCTCTCTTCTCTTGGCTCATTTCATACTTTATGTTTTTGTAGATGGGGAAAGATTAGTGGGAAATTAGAAAGACTCTGGGCAGTACACATAGATGAGTCTTATTGTGGCTGTGGTCCTTTTCTGCCCGCTATGCCCCTTCTCTGACAACTCACACTGAGTGTACATCTTCTACCTGCCCTCCTGGTCTCCCTTTTTTAAGATTCCCAAATGCCTTTTTTTTTTTATTAAAATGTTTTATTTATTTATTCATGAGAGTCAGAGAGAGAGAGAGAGAGGCAGAGGTAGAAGCAGGCTCCCCACCTAGCAGGGAGCCTGATGCGGGACTCGATCCCAGGACCCCGGGATCATGACCTGAGCCGAAGGCAGACGCTTAACCATCTGAGCCACCCAGGCGCCCCTCCCAAATGCCTTTTTAAGATTTTTTATTTATTTATTTGCAGCCTGATGCAGAGCTCGATCCCAGGACCCCGGGATCACGACCCGAGCCGAAGGCAGACACCTAACTGACTGAGTCACCCAGGTGCCCCCCAACCTCCTTTTTTGACCTCACTTGCCCAGCCGACTTAGTGGCATAGTATGGGGGTCCTAGACCCAGGTCTGTTAAGTACCTTTTTGTTGGGACACCACCATGCCTATTTGTTTACATCCACTCCAGAGGCAGAGTTGCAGTTGTGACAGACCACGTGGCCTACAAAACTGAAAATACTGACTTTGACCCTTGGGGCGCCTGGGTCGCTCAGTCGTTAAGCGTCTGCCTTCGGCTCAGATCATGATCCCAGGGTCCTGGGATCGAGTCCCACATCGGAATCCATGCTCGGCGGGAAGCCTGCTTCTCCCTCTCCCACTCCCCCGCTTGTGTTCCCTCACTTGCTGTGTCTCTCTCTGTCAAAGAAATAAAATCTTTTTCTTTTTTTTTTAAGATTGATTTATTTATTTGAAAGAGCGAGAATGAGAGAGAGTACATGAGAGGGGGGAGGGTCAGAGGGAGAAGCGGGACTCGATCCCGGGACTCCAGGATCATGACCTGAGCCGAAGGCAGTCGCTTAACCAACTGAGCCACCCAGGCGCCCGACTTTGTCCCTTTATAGGAGAAGTTTGCTAGCCTGAAGTGCTCCCACCTAGTTAGGGTTAGCTCATACTCTGAACAAGTCAAGTCATAGAAGATACTTCATTACCAAAGAGGAAACTGAGGTACAAACAGGTGAAATGACCCTGGGAGAGCATGGCACACTAACTCCAAAACCAGAGTCTGTGCTGTATTTGCTTTATTCCTTCTCTGGATCATGGGGCCTTGGCCTCTTGTCCCCTCGGGGGTCTGGAACCAAGCACAGTGGGGCAGTGGTCTGTCCTGGGAGGCTGAGGTCTGGCAGTAGGTGGTGTGGGGATTGACTTCATGGAGTGACAGGTGCTGATCTCTGGTGGGGGTGGGGGTGATAAAAACAAGGCAAACGGCAGAGCCCACCTGAGGGTGCTTTGGAAAAGGGACAGAGCTATAGGAGTAAGAAGTACCAAGGCACAGTGGTGAAGGTTGAGGTAGGTAGGGCTAGAAAGAACCTGTGTCAGGAGCTGCTCTGAGGAGGGGCAGCGTCAAGGAAAGACCATCGTAGGGTTTTGTGAAGGGGCTGTTGCAGTGTGGCCTTGGGCAAGTCTCTTGACTTTTCAGTTCTCAGAAGGTCCTGCTTGGGAGGGAGGGGAGACTCCCATTGTGTCTTGTCAGCAAGCAGCTCTGAATTGGGACATCTGAAGGCGTTTTATTTACTATAGGATGGAACCTGGTCCTCTCTGCCCCCTGCTGTGTTAGTGTCAGGATCAAGGCCTTGGAGACTGTGCAGGAACAAGTTAAGGGGTGACGGTCGGGAAAGTGATTCTGTCCTTAGAAGCTTAGCGGGGCACCTGGGTGGCTCAGTTGGTTAAGTGACTGCCTTCGGCTCAGGTCATGATCCTGGAGTCCCGGGATCGAGTCCCACATCGGGCTCCCTGCTCGGCAGGGAGTCTGCTTCTTTCTCTGACCTTCCCCCCTCTCATGTGCTCTCTCTCGTTCTCTCTCTCTGAAATAAATAAATAAAATCTTTAAAAAAAAAAGAAGCTTAGCGGAGAAGGGTTGAGGGCAAGATCTATCTGGGAGGCCTCCTTTCCCCACTTTGTGACTCTGTAGGTCAGGATGGGATCACAGATCTGAACTTAAAGCCAGCTGTTGAGACGCTGAGCTGCAAAGACGCTTGTGCAGCTTCCTTGGGCTGCGGTGCTCCAGTGCACCCTCCCTTGTGACCGTCCTCCAGCTGGCAGCCCGGTGCTGGTCTCTCCTTAACGGCTGGAGGTGTGGAGTGACTAGTGGTTACTAGGGACGGGATTTCCCAAGAGGAGCACAGCAGAAAGCCTTCAGAGGGACTTAAGGAGAAGCCAATTGTGATGACACCTGGCTCGCTGTGACCCTCATAAACAGCGGCTAGGATGGCCTGGATTTGTGATGCTACAACTCCACTTCAAAGGGATTGGGACCTGGGTCTCAAGTGGGGTGGGGGGGGGTGTGAAAAACAGGTCAATGTTTTGTAGAACTCGTGTATTTCGACTGTAATACCTTTTCAGTTTGTGGAGTTTAACACTCTGCCTTGTAATGGGTCAGGAAAATCATTATCAACTGGGTTGGGTGGGGGGACACCTAGGCTCGTGACGTTTGACACCATACCAGGTAGTTTTATGCAGCTTTAAAAAAAAAATTAACGGAGCCCACCACCCCTTCCTTGAGGAAACTAATATGTTGAACTTGGCTGGAGCTTATTCTCTGCCACTCCTCGGGATTTAAGGAAGTCGTGCCCTTTAGGTACCGTGGCCCAGAGCACCTGAATCCGGGGTGGACTCTGAACAGCTGATGAGGAGCAGTGCTGGGATCCAGACCCTATGTTACCAGACAGCCCAGGGGTTGGCCACCCCTTTTCATGGAGCCCAGATGAGGACCGGGCGGAACGTTGGTCCGGTCTTGGCCAGGCATCTCCTGGGCGTCTGTGTGTTTAGGAGTATTCATCTCCCCCCCTTCGTGAGGATGTCCTGCTCTCCCCAGCCCTGGGTACAGCCCAAGTGGGAGAGCAGCTCTCCAGCCCGGTCAGGGCGTGGCCTGGGACAGGCTCGAGAGGAAGGGTGGTAGGTGTTGGGCATGCGAGCTGGTCTTAAAGTCTGGAGTTCTCCAGTGATACCACTGGAAGGGGAGGTTTGGTCTTGGAGGTGTGGGGGGGTAGGGCGTGGGGTAGGAAGAACCAAGGAGAAGAGTGTTAAAGTGAGCAGAGGCCGGAAGCAGTGAAACTGAGGAGCGGTTGTATGGTGGTCCTGATAGGTGGGGAGAGTTTGGGCAGTGCTGTGGCTCCCAAAGCCGTGGCTGTATCCGGAGACCATCTTACGGGGGTGGGGGTGGGGAACAAGTGGTGTGGAAGAACTACTCTGGGAGGGGCAGGCCGAGGGGAGGAGTACCCACTTCACCCCCACCCCGAGCTGGCCACACTGGAGGGTCATGGACATGGCCTGGTACCAGCTCTTAGGAGTAAGTAGTTACGGAGTGAATCCTGATTCCCCCTCTGATCTGTAGAACTAAAGCTTACGTGCTGGGCTCTAGGGGCCCTGGAATGACCTGGAGTCCCTGTATCAGGCCCTAATGCCTCCACATTGCAGTGGCCCCCTGAGGTAGAAAGCCTGAACAGTCTGGAGGGGCTGTCCCTCAGAGCTGTGTGACATGAGGCCGGTGAGTATCCTCCGGAGCCTGTTGGCTTTTCTGTGAAGGAGAGTAGTAGACACCTGGGCAGTGCTCACAGCCACGCTCTTCTCAGGGACTGTTACTCCTGATTCTCAGATGAGGGTGAGTGACTTGCCAAGGCCATACCATCAGGCCGGGTCCTGAGGCCATCTTACTGCCTTGGGGGAGAGAACAAAAAGCAGATGGCACAGGGCCCAGTGGAGAAGCAGTCCTGTTGAACAGAACAGTGAGGGACCGGGGACTTGCCCAAGCCAGGCTAGGGATGAGAACCCTGTGTCCGTGGGGGTATCCCCATTCCAGGTTGCATGGGGTGTCCGCTCTAGCCCTGAGTTCTCTGGGGCTGAGGGGCTCGGGGAGCTGCACTCAGGTGGCGGCATGGCCCTTCGCATTACCCTGCTGTCCCTCGGGCCTGGGCATGTGGAGATGGACAGTCACGGCTTAAGCATTTACTAGGGTCTACCCGCAGGACAGAGTCCTCCCTCACAGCAGCACAGCTGTGGCAGGCCCTCTGGTCTCCCCGGCTGGGCACAGGGTGCAGGGAAGCTTAGCAGCAGGATAGCGGCGGGGGCCTGGTACTGGGTCTTGGTGTGTGTTCTCCGTTTCCTCAGGCTATATAATGGGAAGAATTAGCGGCCACACACACACGATAGGTGTGTGATCTCGAGCAAGGCCCTTCCCTCGGCCTGCCTCAACTGTGGAGAGGAGTCTTCTGTGCTCGAGAAGGGTCCTCACATCTCCTGCCCACCGCCCCCCCCCCCCCCCCCCAGCTTCCACAGCACGGCACCTGTACCTCCGGGGCGGCGCTGGGGTCGGCTCCATGACCAAGATCTACGGGGGACGTCAGAGAAACGGGGTCATGCCCAGCCACTTCAGTAGAGGCTCCAAGAGCGTGGCCCGCAGGGTCCTCCAAGCCCTAGAGGGGCTGAAAATGGTGGAAAAGGACCAAGATGGGTAAGCAGGGGCAGGGGGATGGCTGGGAACGGGTGGTGAGGAGACTTGGGGTCAGATCACCTGAAATGAAGTTGTCTAGAGCCATCCTTACCCCCATGGAGAGGTGCCAGGTCTGTCCTGCACGGTGGGGATTGTGCAGAAAAGCGAACAGTGAGGGGCCTCACCCCGACCTCTCTGGCTGACTACCCTGAGCTCCAGGAAGGTAATTTGGCGACTGTCCGCTTTCATTAGCCTGCTCGTTAACTTTTCCCAATTGATTTTTCGGGGCTTTTGATCTAATGCTTGCACAAACGACACCCCGGCAGCTCCCAGGGGGGCTCCCACTCCTGCCCCTAGCTCGTTAGAATGCAGCCGACCGGGGCCCTCAGTGGGACTTGGCTGCTGTCATGTGGTCCCATGGCCAGGTGCCTTTTTGGGAAGCCTGGCTCACATCTAGGAGGGGCCTGGCAGCGACAGGGCTGAGAGCCTGCACTAATGGGGAGCTGCTTGACTGTTCTCCCACAGGGGCCGCAAACTGACACCTCAGGGACAGAGAGATCTGGACAGAATCGCTGGACAGGTGAGGCCTGGGTGTGCCAGGGCTGGGTCCCTTAGTCACTGCCCGGGGAATTTTCAGAGCCTGGGCTTTGTTAGATCAGAGCTTCCTCCCCTGCCCAGCCTGGTGGGGGTCAGAGGAGGGCTGGCCTGTGGTGGGGGGCGGGGGGTGGCGGGTGCAGGAGAAAGAACATTTCTGACTGACTTCCTGCTAGAGCTGGTTGGAAATGTTGGTGCTGGAGTGCAGCTGGGCTTGTTTCTCATGCAGGACATGTTCCTGCACACACAACTCCCTCTTCCCAGGTCAGCCTTCTTAGGATTCTGGCTGCACTGTTTCCTCCTATTCTTCATGCTTGCTGAGCACCAGATGGGAAGGCTTTGGAGAGGGGGAGGCAAGCCAGCTCAGAACTCAGGTCTCCGTCCAGATGACTGACTGGCTGGACACCTTGGGGCAGAGTCCGTTTGCCTGGAGCCAATCTCCCCGTCTATGGAGCAGTCTCCTCTTGCCAGCCTGGGAGGGTGGTCGTGAGGGCTCAGTGAGCTACAGCAGCGGGAGCCCCCAGGGCCAGGCGTGAACCCATTGTTGGTTTTCTTCTTTATCATTGACTCAGGCCTCGGAGGAGCTTTGGAGAGGGCTTAGTCACTTAGTCCAGGAGCAGAAGAGAATAGAAGGTGTCCGCCCCCTGGGCGTCCGGGGGCGGCCTGGAGGAGCTGGTGAACTCTTCCAGGGCAGGGCAGAGCCTGGCACGGACATCCGTGTGGGTGACAGGGCAGTGGGCGTTGCAATCCCACTTCCTGTCTTCGAGTCAGTCCCAGTTGACGCTTCTGTAAAATGAGGACGTGCCTGAGGTTGTAGGGATCAGATCGGATGAACGCATGTCAGGCCACAGATCCAGTTGGCTGGTGTCCCTCAGGTGTGGGCAGCTGCTCCAGAGTGCCCGAACACAGACCCCCGGCCCATCCTGATTACTTCCCCGTCTTTTCCCGCAGGTGGCAGCTGCCAACAAGAAGCATTAGAACAAATGCTGGGTCAATAAATTGCCTCGTTCGTAATCCTGGTCTGGGTCTCTGACTGGCTCTCCCCTTCCATTGCGGGGCAGGAGGAAGGAGCACTGCACGGCCCTTCTTCCCTCGTGAGAGGGGGGACATGGGGGGCTGTGGCACCAAGAGCCACTAGAGCCTGAGGCCCAGCCTTCCCAACTGAAGCCCTTCTACCCCTAGCGGGCCCTGTGCCCCAGCTGGGCTGGTGGTTGGGTGGGGCCGGGACCTGGAGGCTCTCGCCCCTCCCCCCACATCCTGCCTTTGCAGTTCTCAGTAAGATGAGAAACCGAAAAGAGTGGCTGTTGAAGCGGTGGCCCCAGTTGGGGCCTGCACTGCAGAGGTGGTTCTCTGTCCCCTGCTGGAACAAAGCGGGAGGGGCAAGTGGCTTCTTCCCCAAAGGAGGTAGACTTGGGACAGCCAGCTTTCACTCCTGGTGGCTCCTTGAGGGTCCCTGGTGTGCACCTTCTGGAGCTAGTTATTCCTGCCCGGAGTTGGGATGCGGTGCCACTTCCCACACCCACCACTGCCCGCAGGGAGGGTTGTGTGAGGCTCCTGCGCGGAGGTTGGGCTGGGCCGTCGGGCGGCACCGCCTCTACGGTCCTGCATGGCAGTTGGCGCTCGGTGCAGCTGGGGTGGGAGCTCTGAAGGGCACCAAGTGGGCATGTGCCAGACCTCAGGAAGCTGAGCCTGGAGAATTGGCCCCATGCTTCCAAACCCACCTCCTCGGGGAACACGAAGCAGAGCCTGAGCTGGCTCGGCCAAGTCTCCCGATTTCCCCCAGCCCAAGTTATTGGACCCATTTACTTCCAGTGCGAAGCCTGGGCTTTGAACTCAAGTGACTCGTTTTCAATAACCTTCCAGCTCTGACCCTAATTCTCTGCAATCCTGAGCAACTTACTCCCCCTTTGAGCCCTCCGCTGCTTGTCTGTGTCACTCCTGAGGGACCTGCAGAGTCACCATATCAATAGTGTCTTGGCTCAGAGCAGTGCACCAAGCACACGACCAGTTACTTGGTGTTCAGGATGGAAAAAATCAAACCAGAGTCCCACATCCAGTGGGGAATGAAGCTGTCATCCCTCCCAGCTCCAGCTCAGAAGTTTGTGTTCCATAAACAGCCTATCACGTGCAAGGCACTTAATAAATATATCACTTAATGCAACTAGGCAACCCTGTGAAGGTGCCCAAGAGCACCCGCATTTTGGGTATAGGGAAAGTAAGTCACAGGTTGGGTCGTTTGCCCATGTACCACAACGAGGGGGTGGCAAAGCTGGAATTTGAACTTGGGTGAGTAGGCTCTAGCCACTGCAGCTCATTGCCCCATGGAAGTAAGGGAAATGGAAAAACAAGGCCTGAAGGGTTACGTGCCTGGGCATGGCCTTGGGCCAGTCACTCCCTCCCTGTTCTGGGCTCCGGTTTCCTTTTTTGTCAACTGAGGAAGAAGACGTCTTGGAGTGGACATGCGAACGCAAGGCAGCAAGGCCCAGGACCTTGTCGGCAGACACCCGCAGTGCTGGCTAAGTGGCTGGTGGGTGGTGTCCCTGCAGGCCGGTCTGGCCTGAGGGCCTGCAATCCAGCAGCTGTGCCTCTGCGGCCACTGGGGGGCAGGCGAGGGCCTGGAAACCGCCTCAGCAGATGGAGGCGAATTCTAGGGCTGCACTATCTGAGCCCAGGGCTTCTTCCTAGGTGGGGGGTCATAAGGAGGAACTAAAGCACGGAGGGGCTGGTGACCTGCTATACAGCAAGGGTCGCAACAGAACACCTGGGTCGCCGGAGGGAAGGGAACGGGGGAGGGCCCCCAGGCCAGAGAGGGGGAACTGTGTCCTTGCAGCCTCACGAGGGGCACAAGGGTGGCCGAGAGCCCAGATTAGCAGAGAAGAAACTGAGGCCCAGACACCCAGTCGGCTGACAGAGCGGAGATGCAAACACAGGAATCACGAACTCTTGAGGCCCATGCTCCTCTGTGTGGGTGACAGTTGCATTTTGGTTTTTTAATTATGAAATGCTTCAAGCGTGCAAAATAGCATACCTATTAGTGTAAGAAAGACCCGTGGACCCGCTACCCAGCTTAAGAAGTAAAACAAGACCTAAAGCCGATACAGGCAAAGCCCTCCTCCCGTCCCCCAGAGGGAACCCCTCTCGGGAATTGGGTGTCACTCACCTGCATGGGTTCACACCTCCACTACGGAGGCACGTCCCTAACGGCACCCGATGTTTCGCCTTTTGAAAACAAGTCAACTGTTGCACGCTGCATGTGTTGTGTCATTTTCATGTCATTTCTGAGACGCAGCTGGGTTGACGAGTAGAGCTCCGTCTTTTCGCCTGCGGAGTACTTTACTGGCCTCCCACGTCACCCCATGTGCATCCCGTTCTCCCGCACATGGACTTTTTGTTTCCGCTTTTGCTACCAAAAATCGCCCTGCGGTGAATTTTTTCCCTGTGTGTCTCCTTGTGTGCACATGTGATGGTCCCCTAACTGCTCACAAACCTCTCAACAATCTCCTGTGACTCCTCAGACTCTGTTTCCTTCCACGTGACCTAAAATGCTTCCCAACGGCAGGTGGGCACACACAAGTGACTGAATCTCTGCTCCACCACTCCCAAGCTGTGTTACACCCGGCGAGTGATGGCATCTCTCTGGGCCTGTTTTTCTGTAAAATGGCGGGTGGCCTACCTTGCCCACTTGTGGGGAGGCTGACTCACGTCAAGAGCCCATCGTGGCTCTCACTCCTCGGGTGCTGGGAACAGCATCTCATGGCACAACACTGGGGAGATATTCTTATGCTCATCGCTCAGATGAAAAATGCCAAGGCTGGGGGCGCCCGGCTGGCCAAGTCAGTAGAGCGTGTGACCCTTGACCTCGGGGTTGTGAGTTTGAGCCCCACATTGAGAGTAGAGATTACAATTTAAAAAAAAAAAAAAAATTTTTTTTGGGCGCCTGGGTGGCTCAGTTGGTTAAGCGACTGCCTTCGGCTCAGGTCATGATCCTGGAGTCCCGGGATCGAGTCCCGCATCAGGCTCCCTGCTCGGCAGGGAGCCTGCTTCTGCCTCTGACCCTCCCCCCTCTCATGTGCTCTCTCTCATTCTCTCGGTCTCAAATAAATAATAAAATAAAAATAAATAAATAAATAAAAAATAAAAAAAAATTTTTTTAATGCCAAGGCTCAGAATAGGAAGCCCCCACCTAGTCATAGAGCTGGTCGACCTGCCCCATTTATTCGTCCTGAGCATTAATAGGAGCCACGTTTTACTGAGCACCTACTTACTATGGGCTGGGCCCTGTGTTCAGAACTTTGCATGCACAACCCCTTTAAATCCTGGATTCTGACGCCAAGAAGGGAGGACATGGAGGCTCAGAGAGGAGATGAGCTTTGCCTAAGGCCGGTGAGGAGTGGAGAGCAGGCTCAGAACCACCACCCGGACAGACCATCTGCGGGCACAGGCACTTCGAACTCTGGCTCCCTCGGGCTTCCGTCCCAGGGCTGGCCGGTGCCGAGCCAGGCCTTGAACTGGTCTCTTTCCCCCACCAGCAGCCTCCCCCCAGGGGAATTGTGGCCACAGGTGCAGGGAGCAGTTTCTCTCCACTGCGGGCCTGAAGCACACAGGCAGGGGCTGCCCCCGGGGCCCACAGCTGAAGGAGGACCCGGCAGTGGGGCCATTGGAGCCCATCTCCGGCAGGACTGGGCAGGAAGTAGGGCGGGGTTAGCCGAGGTGGAATCTGGTACCCCAGGACTGCTGCGACCCAGACTAACCAACCCACTGGGAGAGATGCCTGGGGGTCCCGGAGTCCTCCAAGCGCTGCGCGCCACCATCTTTCTCCTCTTCCTAATCTCTGCTGTTGGCCTGGGTACGTGGCTAACAGGCTGGTGCTGGGGGTTGGGGGGTGGCGGGGCAGGGAGGACTGAGGAGGCTGGAGAGAAGGCAGAGGCAGAGAGAAAGGCACTGCCCAGGGGGTGAGGAGCCAGCAGGTGTGTGTGTGGAGTGGGGGGGGGGTGCAGTGCTGGGAAAGCCCTTGAAGAAACTGCATCCACCTGCTTGACCGTCCCAAGCAGGCCGCAGGTCCGAGGGGAGGCCGGAGGGGGCTCAGCAAAGTTGAAGGGGCGTCTACAGCCACATGGAAGGAGACAGGGGCAACAGACGACTTCCCCACCCCCCTCAACGCCACAGGTCAAAATAAGGAACTAAGGTTGCCCTTGACTGAGCTCCAGAGCTAGGGGCAGGAAGGGGACTTGGGGAGCGGCGCTCAGCTTCAGAGAGAAGAAACAGCTTTCTCCTTCTCTGCCTTGAATCTCAGTCACCCCACTGCGTCGGGAGCCCCTTTTCAGTGCTGGGGAAGGGGGCACCTCATCAACACTGCCCTCCAGGCTGCCCCACCCCTACCCCAAGCAATACCAGCTGGTGGGGCTGTGACCCTGAGGTTGCTGCTTCTTTCCCCACCTCTTCCTCCTCCTCTCTTCCTCACCTCCCAACTCCTCCCTCCAGAAGAGGCTGAGCCAGCCTTGTGGGCTGGCCTGGGGGGCTGGAAGCTGGGGTTTCCCCAGCAGCCAACCCACTTTGCCGAGGCCCTCCCCTAACCCCAGCGCAGCCGCCAACTGAACTCACTCCTGACCCAGGTTGACACAAGCAGAGAATGAGGGGTGAGCCTGAGATCACAGGGCAAGGCAGGCCCCAAGGCTCAGGGTTTGGAACGCCAGCCACTTTTGCTGCCCTGGTGTGCCAGGCAACCAATCTGCCCTCCCTGGGCCTCAGCTGTCCCACCTATAAAATGGGACAATGAGAGAACTTACCTCTAAGGCTTTTGTGAAGATTACACCAGCTAAAGTACCAGGTGCCAGGCAGGGCTGAGGGTGGGAAGGTGAGCCTGGAGGCCTTCAGGAGGAGGTGATGCCCAAACTGATTATGGACGGCGCTCCCTGGACAGGGCCCTTCTACCATTAGGAAGCCAAGTATCCAAACACCTGTGAGTTCAGTGGGGCCAAAGCACAGAGCGCAGGTGGGGAGGGTGGCGAGAGGTGGCGCTGGAGAGGTGAGTGGGGGACCCGCAGGGGTGTGTCCCCACGCCAGGGTGTCTTACCCTCCTCCCCCAGGATGTTCTCCTCCCCCACGGGTGTGCCCTCTCTCTGTTCCCCTCGGTACTACCATACTACTCTCCCCCCAGCGGCAGCCTCACTCCCAACACTGTATGCCCCCTCCCCCACCCCACCTTCTTCCCCAGGAGTGTCCTCAACCCCCACCCCCACCCTACGCACCCCAGGGTGTTGCCATTGCGGTGGGGGGGGCGCCAGGGCTGGGGCCTGTGTCCCCACCCGCAGTCCCCGACTCCTCCGCCTCTCCGCAGGCCCCGGGTGCCAGGCCCTGTGGGTGGACGGGGGCCCGCCCTCGGTGACCGTGAACCTGGGCGAAACGGCCGAGCTGCAGTGTTTGCACAACGGCAGCAAGCCCGACAGCATCCTCAACGTCACCTGGTGGCGCGTCATCCAAGGCAATGGCACCTGGCCCGACATGTTCTGGAGCTATGGCCAAAAGCCCCACGGTGAGCTGACCATCCACATGGTGAACAAGAGCCACATAGGCATGTTCAGGTGCCAGGTGGAGGAGAAAAGCCCCAGCCATAAAGTCCTCAGCTTCCAGCAGTCCTGCGGCACCTACCTCCGCGTGCGCGGTGAGTGCCGGCCCCGGGCATCCAGGGCACCCATCGTGGGCATCCCCGCTCCCAGCTCACACACGCTGCGGGGGCGGGGGGGGTCTTCAAGGGGTCTCGGCCTTGCCGGGGGCAGGGCTGGGAAGCCAGGAGGGCAGGAGACACCTGTGCTCTGAGCAGCACCCCCTCCTCACAGAGCGGCTCCCCAGACCCTTCCTGGACATGGGAGAGGCCACCAAGAACAACATCATCACAGCCGAGGGCATCATCCTGCTCTTCTGCGCCGTGGTGCCTGGGACCCTGCTGTTGTTCAGGGTGAGCCCCTGGGGACCCGGGCCCTCCGAGGCTGAGGTCCCCTCCTAAAATGGGAGCGTGACAGCACCCTCACAGGGCTGAGGGGCACATGAATTCGTACCATGACAGGATTTTAAAGGGTGCGTGGCCCAGAAGGGCATCCTTGCTCAGTCTCCCCTCGGGGTTGTCCTCCCTCCTCCCACCCCCCAGGTATACCTCACTCTCCCCCCACCCCAGCCCTGGTGTCTCACTCTAACCCCCCCAACCGGGAGTGCAGTGGCCCTCCAGATGTAGCCAGGGAAGATGGGGGCTGGCTGTCCTCCCGGAGCCTCTGACCTGCAACAGCCCCGCCTTAGGCCATGGGACTGCCACTGCCATTTCTGTGAGAGCTGTTATTCGTGCAAGAGCAATAAGGCAGGGACCCAGAGACACCTGCCACTCACCCGCGGTGTGGCTTTGGGTGCGTCCCTTACCCCCTCTGGTAAAGCACCTCTCCGGCATCCAGGAGGTTTGTTCGGAAAACATATTCTCCCCCTACACCCCCTCACTGAGGCTCCCAATCCCCCCTCCTCCCAGAAACGATGGCAGAACATGAAGTTTGGGGTGGACACGCAGGATGACTATGAAGATGAAAACCTTTATGAGGTGAGTGGTGGGTGGGGACAGGTGCATTGGGGTTCTCGTGGGGGTCCTCCCTGGAGTCGTCTGGGGGCAGGGGTCTGGGCGTCAGGGCGCTGAGCTCCCCCCCACCACGTGTTCACCCCAGGGCCTGAACCTGGATGACTGCTCCATGTACGAGGACATCTCCCGAGGCCTCCAGGGCACCTACCAGGACGTGGGCAGCCTCCACATTGGAGACGGGGACGTCCAGCTGGAGAAGCCGTGACCCTGTGGGCTGCCCCCAGGCAGATGTGCTGCGAGCTCTGGTGTCCCCCCACCCCTTCCTGTTCTCTTTTCATAATCTTTCCCCCCCACGAGTGTCCTGACTGAACTTCCCCCTTGAGTGTGTCTGCTCTTCTTCCCTCTAGACTGTCCTCATCCCCTGCACACACCCCAATTCAGCCCTCCTCCTGCTGCTTTTCCCAGCCTCCCCCCACACCCAGCGGGTAATGAGCCCTTAATCGCTGCCTCTAGGGGAGCTGATTGTAGATCCTCCGTGTCACCTCCCCCTCCCTGCTCTGTCATGGCCACTTAGTGATAATAAATCCTTCCCAACTGCAGACCTTGGCAGGAGTCATGGATCTCATGGGGATGCTCCCCTCCTCTGGTGGGACCCAGGAGTCCAGGCCCCTGGCCTCCTTCTCTTTCAGACCCAGGATCCCGCTCCCACCCCCCACCCCCCGCCCACTCCCTGCACCTGGGGGCCAGGTAGCCAGAGAGAAATAGGAAGTGTTTGGGGAAGCATCTCACCCTAGGCTATGTTCCTGAGCAGGGAGGGGACACAGAAAGGAGCCAGGTGACCATATTTATTTATGCCTATTTCAGTCCCACAAACACAGGCGCCTGTCTGGTGGGGCTGGTACCCGATTCTGACTACAGCCAGGCCACACCTATTATTCTCTGGGAAAGGACTTGCAGCAGGAGCATCTGGAGAATCTGTGGCTCTCGTCTGGGGATGGGGGGGAGCCCTGGGGGGCACAGGGACGCAGGGTTTCTGGGAGAGAGACCGAGACACAGAGAGATAGTGATGGAGACACAGAGCAAGTGAAGAGAAAGACAATGACAGAGATACGGGGACAGAGAGAAAGCAGGAGAGAGAGAAAGGAAAGAAGGCTCCATAGAAAAATGGACACGGAGAGGCCGACCCCTGGGACTCTAGAGAAAGCAATGGTTGGGGAAATGACCGCGGTGGCCATGCAGAAAGATACAGAGACCCGGAGAGGGGAAGACAAGAGATGCGACAGAGGGGAGGGACAGTGCGGAGAAGCAGGGGCCCGGGAGCGGGAGGAAAAGACCCCCCCACGGAGCAAGGAGCGACGACAGAGGGGCAGACAGAGAGGCACGCGGACAGAAACACGCACAGCGAGGCAAAGGAGGAGAGGAAGACCAAGAGACCCAGACGGAAAGCAGGGGAGGCTGTGGCGAGCCGGCCCCCACGCCGCCGCGGAGGCGATGGCGGACACCCGGCAGAGGCGAGAAACGTGGAGCCCGCGGTCCGCGGACAGACAGACGGACAAAGCCGGGAGGAGCCGGGCGGGGCCGGGGCGGGGCCGGGGCCGCGGGTCCCCCGCCAGGCGGGGAAAGGAGGGGCCGGGCGGGCGGCGAGAAGGGGAAGGAAGCGGAGGTGCCGGGCGGGCGCGGGGCGCGGGCAGGAAGCGGGGAGGGGCGGCGGGGCGGGGGCCTCCGGAAAAACGCCCGAACTTCCTGCCCCGCCAGAGCCAGGAAGCGGGAGCCGGGACGCAGGGCCCGGGATCGCCGAGCCCGACCTCGGGCGCCCCGCCGGTCACGTCCCCGCGCGGACTCCAGGTACACTGTCCCTGGCCCCGCCCGGCCTCCCGCCCGGCCTCCCGCCCCTCGGCTGCCAGGGGAAGTGAAGAGGAGGAGGGAGAGGGCGGGGGCGCTGCCGGCGGTGCAGGGGCCTCAGAGCCGGCGGCCGCCCCTCCCCGGGCCTCAGTTTTCCCATCTGTCAAAGGGGGCAAAGAGAGGAGAACTAATACCTGCCGAGTGCCCAGTAAGTGGGGATGAGGGGTGCGAGGCCGGGGTCGAGGCCTCCCAACTGTCCAGCGGAGGACGGATGGTCACTCCCATTGTACGGGTGGGGAAACTGAGGCTCAGGGAGCGGAACCGACTCGTCCCAGGGTACACACACCGTGAGACCGAGTGGAGTTGGGATTTGAACTTGCAGGTGCTTTCAAGCACCGTCCTCCAACCCCACATGCTTTAGGGCCACCGATAAAGAAAAACGTCAATCACCACGCCGTGGGCCGCCGTGAAGCTGGAAGTTGCGGAGCGCGCTTGAGAGCATTTTTTGGAAAGCTCTTTTTCTGGGCCATTAATTATAGCTTGAGAGATGGGTTGTAGGGGACAGAACTGGAGATCTTCCCCCATTGTACAGGTGGGAAGACTGAGGCTCGGAAAGAAAGAATTGCTTTTTCTAGGTTACACGGCTTGTCCGCGGGAAAGGTACGCTGGAACCCAGGAGTTTTGCTTTACAGCCCCAGCACAAAGTGTGCGCCCGGGGCGGTGGGGGTGCCGGGAAAACTAGTGTACGCCTTGGAAATTCAGCTGTTTCCGGAGTTAGGAAAGCAAGATAGGGTGGGGAACCCAGGCCGGAGACTAAGGGCCAGGGGCGAGTCGGAGACGTCGGATTGAGCCCTGGGTCGGGGGGCTGGAACCACTCTGTAGTGGGGCTGGGGGGCGGGGGCGGGGGGCGGGGCACAGTAGAGTGACAAGGGCAGTCGAGATACGGAAACGCCAGCCCTCCAAGGCAGGCCAGAGTGGCCCTTTCTGGCCAGCGTGGCGCCGTGGAGAGCTAGAGCGGCCGGCGGGAGGAGTAGAGTCGCTCGGGCAAGAACCAGGCAGCAGCCAGGCTAGAGCGGCTGGCGGGAGGAGTGGAGCTGGAAGCAAAGGTAGACGCTGGGGCAGCTAGAGCGACTGGGAGGCGGGGGTGGGGGGGGACCCCGGAGCCGGCGCGCAGAGGCTTCGGTTCTGGCGGCTGCGGTGGGTTCTCCTACGACCAGGAGCAGGTGAGGGATGCGGCCCCCGGCGGGCGTCAGACCCTGACTCCGCAGGTCCGCCCCATCATCCCTGGCCGTGCGCACCGCCACGTCCCGTGTAGTAGGATTTGGGGCCCGTGTAGACCCGCCACGTCCCACGTAGGATTTGGGGCTGGTGTAGATGCGCCACGTTCCGTATAAATTACAAGGGCCTATAGACCCACCAGCTTCCTGCTAGTACCCCCGCCACGGAAACTCGGCTTCTTATAGATGTGAGGTCCCCATCGGTCAGTGGCACCCCCTAGAATCCTGGGCCCTGTAGATCCTGGGTCTTGGGATCACCACATACTCCTGTAGAATTCTGCTCCCGTTTTAAGTCTCCACAGGTCCCGCAGACTGGCTGCTTTACATATGGAATCATGACCCGGTGTGCTTCTCAGCTCCGAGTAGATCCACCTGTTTGAACTTACCAACAGAATAGAATCTGGAGCCTTATACATTCCAAGGGCCCCTCGTGGACTTACCTTGACTACTCTGTATTTTAAGTTCTTTAAGGCTCCCGGAGGTTCTTGGAGACCAGGGTCATCCACTCAGTGTCTTATAGACCCCGAACCTTGCATAGAATCCAGGCGCCCATGTAGTCCCCGACTGGTGCCTGCTTTGCTCTAGGACCTCACCTCTCTAAGAACCTTCTAAACCTTCCCTGACCACCACCACCCCCAGTCCCATGCACACAGTGTCCCCTCTGCTGGGCCTAGGCCTTTTCAGTTGCCTACAGATCCATCTGACAGCTTCAGCGTATGATTACTCTTTGTGGTACCCCCTCACCGTCTATCTCCTAAGCAGCCAACCCCCCACCTTCCCTTCCAGAATGCTCTCTTGAGCCCTAAGCCTCTGTGGAGCAGCCTGAGCAGCAACCTGCACTTCTGCCTAAGTCACAGTGCCCACACACCCCTGACTTTCCCAGACACCAGCTTTGGTTCAGATTTTAGTTTCCTAAGGTTGGGGTGGGGGTTCCCCAATGCTCTGAAGCAGCACATTCTGATAGATTTAACTATCATAACTATTTTGGAAAGCTCTTTTTCTGGGCCAGCATAAACTGGAGCCAGACTGCTTGGGTCTGAATCCTGGCTCTGTCTCTGATGAGCTGTGCTTCAGTTTCCTCTTCCGAAAAATGAAGGTAGTTATAAAACTGACCCCCAGGAGTCATTTAGAGGATTAAATGAGTTAATACCTGTAAAGCAGTAATATTATGCTTGCTACATACTTAATAGCACGTATTAAATGTTAGCTACTGTTTCGTGTTTCCGTGATGAGGAATGAAGGAGATAATATGTATCATAGTGCGTGATTCGGGGCCTGCCTGGCACTGAGCATTTGCTCACATACCGTGTGTCCTCTCCTTTGCGCTTTTTGGAATCTCCCTGCCTCTGTTGAGCCCCACCCCCCGCCCCAAGTGGGGTGAGCATGGACCTTCCATGTGCGCAGTCATGTTTTCCAGCCCAGAAGTTGCAGCTGGTGGCCTGGTGAAGGTTTTCCATCTCGAATGGGAATACTAATCGCATGGGGTGCTTGTGGTTGTGAGCGTTAAGTGAGTTCAGATGTGAAGTACTTGGAGCAATGCCTAGCACACTGTAAGTGCTAGGTAGGTTTAGCTTTTGTAATAATCACTTTTTTTTTTTTTGGCGTCAGTTTGCAAGTTTATTTACGTGAAGATTTAACAGTGCTCAAATCTTAAATTACCTAAGCTTGAAGTTGGACAGAGACACTCTATGGAAGAGAATAAAAATGTCGTGTGCTCTGGGGAACCCATGGGATGGCACAGGGACACTCCAGAAAGCATCATTGTTTCATGGTCATAATCAAAATCATAACCATCATTTATTGAGTGCTAGGGAGGAGGCCTGTGGAGGAGGCAGAAGGGTGAGTCTCAGGCAACCAGGGTTATAAATAGCTTTGGGTTGTGGGGCGAGCCCCCACCCCACCCCACTGGTCCACCCCACCCCATCTCCACAGCTCCTTCCCGCCTGACACGGGCTCTCGTGGCATTAGTCAGGCTAATTAAAGACACAGAAGAGGGTGGTTGGAAGACTCAGGGGGAAGCGGAGACTCTAAGGGAGACAAGATGGGAGAGCCAGCAAGAGATGGGGGAGAGAGAGAGAGAGAGATGAGGGACAGCACATGACACAGTGACTCGAGAGGACTCAGGTGGCCGCAGAACCAGATGTGGGAAGACAGGCAGAAACACTGACAGAGGGGGAAGACAGCGACAGAAGCAGGGTTAGGACAGAAGCAGGGTTAGGGCGAGGTGGCTGAGGGGGAGGGGAGGCAGTGCTGGTGGGAAAGTGAGACAGGTCTGAAGGGAGGGAGAGAGGGAAGGAGACAGGGAGAAGAGAGGCAAAGACCTAAGGCACATTCAAGGGACAGACAGCAAGAGAGAGCTGGCTGGGGAGGGAAAGCCAGCGGGACAGACGGATGCAGGGCAAGGAAGACAGACACACCTTGGGGATGAGCTGGCTGAGGACCGAACCTTATTTTCTGGGATTGGAAGAGGGGGAAGATACCAGGTCCCTGAGGGAAAGCAACTTACGGGTTTAGGGAAGGAGGTTCAGAGTTTTGTTTTCTTATGTGGGGAGAGTTGGGGGGTTGGGGGATTTGCCTTTAGATTTCCTGTCACAGGAAGTGGGGCTGGTGGGTTCAGAGGCAACATCCGGCCCCAAGCCTGTCAGGTCTAGGAGAGCCCCCCCACACCCCACTTATCTCCTTTCTGCCTTTCCTTTAACCTTCCCAACTCTGCTAGCCTCCAGGCCCTGCCTCCCTAGGACCCAGCCTGCAGCACCCTCCTCCCTCGGACCCAGGAGTCCAGGCCCCCCACCTCTCCTTCCTCAGATCCAACCTGCAGCCCAGTCCTCTCTTAGACCCAGGAGTCCAGACCCCCAGCCCCTCCTCCCTCAGACAAGGGGTCCAGACCCCCAGCCCCTCCCTCAGACCAGGGGTCCAGACTCCCAGTCCCTCCTCCCTCAGACTCAGGAGTCCAGGACCCCAGCCCCTCTTGCCTCAGACCCAAGAGTCCAGACTCCCAGTCCCTCTGCCCTCAGACCCAGGAGTCCAGGCCCCCAGCCCCTCCTGCCTCAGACCCAAGAACCCAGGCCCCCAGCCCCTCCTGCCTCAGACCCAAGAGTCCAGACTCCCAGTCCCTCCTCCCTCAGACCCAGGAGTCCAGACTCCCAGCCCCTCCTCCCTCAGACCAGGGGTCCAGACTCCCAGCCCCCTCCTCCCTCAGACCCAAGAGTCAAGGCCCTCAGACCCAGGAGTCCAGACCCCCAGCCCCTCCTCCCTCAGACCCAGGAGTCCAGGCCCCCAGCCTTCCTCCCTCAGACAAGGGGTCCAGACTCCCAGTCCCTCCTCCCTCAGACCCAGGAGTCCAGACCCCCAGCCCTCCTGCCTCAGATCCAAGAGTCCAGGCCCCCAGCCCCTCCTGCCTCAGACCCAACAGTCCAGACTCCCACTCCCTCCTCCCTCAGACCCAGGAGTCCAGACCCCAGCCCCTCCTCCCTCAGACCCAGGGGTCCAGACTCCCAGCCCCTCCACCCTCAGACCCAGGAGTCCAGATCCCCAGCCCCTCCTCCCTCAGACAAGGGGTCCAGACTCCCAGTTCCTCCGCCCTCAGACCCAGGAGTCCAGACCCCCAGCCCCATCCTGCTTCAGACCCAAGAGTCCAGGCCCCCAGCCCCTCCTGCCTCAGACCCAAGAGTCCAGGCCCCCAGCCCCTCCTGCCTCAGACCCAGGAGTCCAGACCCCCAGCCCTCCTGCCTCAGATCCAAGAGTCCAGGCCCCCAGCCCCTCCTGCCTCAGACCCAAGAGTCCAGACTCCCACTCCCTCCTAGGACCCTCAGACCCAGGAGTCCAGACCCCCAGCCCCTCCTCCCTCAGACCAGGGGTCCAGACTCCCAGTCCCTCCTCCCTCAGACCCAGGAGTCCAGACCCCCAGCCCCTCCTCCCTCAGACCCAGGAGTCCAGACTCCCAGCCCCTCCTCCCTCAGACCCAGGAGTCCAGATCCCCAGCCCCTCCTCCCTCAGACCAGGAGTCCAGACTCCCAGTTCCTCCTCCCTCAGACCCAAGAGTCCAGGCCCCCAGCCCCTCCCGCCTCAGACCCAGGAGTCCAGGCCCCCAGCCCCATCCTGACTCAGACCCAAGAGTCCAGGCCCCCGGCCCCTCCTGCCTCAGACCCAAGAGTCCAGACTCCCACTCCCTCCTAGGACCCTTAGACCCAGGAGTCCAGACCCCCAGCCCCTCCTCCCTCAGACCAGGGGTCCAGACTCCCAGCCCCTCCTCCGTCAGACCCAGGAGTCCAGACCCGCAGCCCCTCCTCCCTCAGATCAGGGGTCCAGAGTCCCAGTCCCTCTGCCCTCAGACCCAAGGGTCCAGGCCCCCAGCCCCTCCTGCCTCAGACCCAAGAACCCAGGCCCCCAGCCCCTCCTGCCTCAGACCCAAGAGTCCAGACTCCCAGTCCTCTGCCCTCAGACCCAGGAGTCCAGACTCCCAGCCCCCTCCTCCCTCAGACCCAGGAGTCTAGGCCCCCGGCCTCTTCTTCCTCAGACCCAAGACCCAGCCTGCAGCCCCCTCCTCCCTCAGACCCAGGAGTCCAGGCCTCCAGCCCCTCCTGCCTCAGACCCAGGAGTCCAGACCCCCAGCCCTTCCTCCCTCAGACCCAGGAGTCTAGGCCCCCGGCCTTTTCTTCCTCAGACCCAAGATCCAGCCTGCAGCTCCCTCCTTCAGACCCAGGAGTCCAGACTCCCAGCCCCTCCTGCCTCAGACCAAGGGGTCCAGATCCCCAGCCCCTCCTGCCTCAGACCCAGGAATCCAGACCCCCAGCCCTTCCTCCCTCAGACCCAGGAGTCCAGACCCCAGCCCCTCCTCCCTCAGACCCAGGAGTCCAGACCCCCGGCCCCTCCTCCCTCAGACCCAGGAGTCTAGGCCCCCGGCCTCTTCTTCCTCAGACCCAAGACCTAACCTGCAGCCCCCTCCTCCCTCAGACCCAGGAGTCTACACTCCCAGCCCCTTCCTCCCTCAGACCCGGGAGTCCAGACTCCCAGCCCCCTCCTCCCTCAGACCCAGGAGTCCCCAGCCCATCCTCCATTAGAGACCCCAAATTACAGGCTTTCATGGCCACAGTTTTCTTATGGACACAGGCTCCTGGGCCTCCATCGCTTCTCCCACCCCTCCCAAGGCTCCCTGTCCTTGGGCTCCCCGCCCTGGCTGGCCTCTGAAGGGCTCTTTGTCGCCACACAGAGGCCCCATTGAGCTGCGGAGGAGGCTGGGATTGGGGGGGGGGAGGCTGTTTACACACCTTCACACCTGGGCCAGGAATCTGTGAGTAACGGCCCTGTGCCACCACCTCCTGCCCCCACTAACCGTGGCCCCTCCTCCTCCCCAGCCCTGTGGAGCCCATGGAGGCAGAGGACATCACCCGCGGGCTGGTGAGTGGAGAGTGCCTGGGGGGAGGAGACTGGGGGGCTGCAAGGTGGGATTGCACCCTGAGCTGAAGCCATCCCTCCTCTTCCACAGGCCCCAGGACCACCGCGGCCTGGCCTGGTGCCAGTCAGCATCATCGGGGCTGAGGACGAGGATTTTGAGAACGAGCTGGAGACGGTGAGGGGGAGATGGCGGGGAGAAGCTTCTGTCCCAGTCTCCCTGGGCCCCAGCCCTCAAGTCCCATCCTAGGTGTCCCCTCCCTCCTTAGGTCCATCGTGGGGTGCTGCCCCCTGCCTCCTCTCACTGCCCATTCCTCTTTCTGTAATCTGGGTACCACCATCCTCATCTCCTCCTACCCCATTCTTGATGCCCCATTATAGCGCAGACTCCCACCCTTTTTACTCTAATCCTGGGTTTTATCACCGCCCCCCTTAATTACAGCACAGATCCCTACTCCCTCTCATGCCTGTCCTCATCACCCGCCATTATAACGTTAAATCTCAGCCACTATCCCTGACCCCAGCCCCGGCCACCGCCATTACGGCGCAGACTCTGCTGCCAGGGAGGGGAAGGGTCAAGCCCAAAGCCCTTCCCCTGCTCCCCACTGTCTCACTCCCCCTCCCCGCTCTCAGAACACAGAGGAACAAAACAGCCAGTTCCAGAGCCTGGAGCAGGTGAAGCGGCGGCCTGCCCACCTCATGGCGCTCTTGCAGCACGTGGCCCTGCAGTTTGAACCCGGACCCCTGGTGAGGGCAGGGCTGTGTGGGCAGAGGGAGGGGTGGGGCCGGGACAGGCCACAGTGCTCAGTGAGATAGACCAGTGAAGACAAGCTGGGAGGGTTGGAAAACAGATCCAGAACCCACAGCACAAGATCTAGAAAGCGAGAGCCAGAGCGCTAGCTAGCCATGTGACCCAGGCAAGATTGCAGGTGCCCCGTGGAAATCTCCGTGAGGAGCCAGTGCAGGGGGGGAGAGTGCTCACAGCAGGGTCATGCAGAGAACAAGAGAGAATCCAGAAGCCAGCAGAGACCATGCCGCCCAGCCTCCTTCCCTGCCTGTGGCTGTGTCACCCATCCATGACCCTGGAAGTAGAATCCTCCTCTGTGGCCTCGGCAGGTGCCACCAGTCCATCTTTCAGGGCTAGGGCATGGGAGGAAACCACTAGCCTTCCCAGGTCTAGCTGGCCCAGAAACAAGAAACACCCGCAAGCAGCGCAATAAGGCAGAGCGAGCATAATTCATGATCCACAGATACAGGCAGAAAATACCCAGGCCCCCACAGATGCCAGCCCATGCTGCCTGGAGGCGCCTGCAGGGTGTAGAGAGCCCAGTGTGTGACTTAGGAAGAAAGAGGCCACTAAGTGGGTTGGAGGGGGGCGCTCTGTGGACAAGGCTGTCCTCCCAAGAAGACCCAGTGCGGCCCAGCACAGGCTGCAGTTAGGGTGTAACCCAGAGCACTGGACTGGACTGGAAATGCGTAGCGGGGCCCTCTGGAAACCAGACAGCGGTAGAGATGCCAGGGCGGGATGCCTGGGGGCTGCAAGAAGCTGGGGCGCATCGACTGACCCCGAAGCTTCAGAAATTGGCAGGAAATCGGGAAGGTGCCTTCTCTCCAGAAAAGTAGCTGCCCGTCCCCAGTGAATGGAGGCTGTGGCCGTCTGGGCAAAGAGGTCCCCTTGAGCCTGAGGTTTCTGGAACTCGAGCTCTTGGAACTCGGCCCAGGGAGGGTGCTGACTGCCGTGTCCTTTTACAGATGTGGAAACGGGCCTAGCCAGGGCCAGGGGCTTGGCTGAGGTGACCCGGATGGCCCCTGGCGTTTGGAATCTGGCCTCCTGCTGCCCCCTCACCTCATCAGCTAGGGAAGCAGCCACGAGATAGTTGTGGTCCCCTGGGCCGCTCCCTGTTGGCCTCTCATGAAGTTTTGTCGTGGAGTTTGGGGGTGTGCAGAGATTGGTTGAGAAATAGAGTCCTGCCCCTACCGAGGGGTGAGTCCTTAGCACGCAGACCAGGTCCCTTACCCGACGAGAGGCCCCAGGAGCCAAGACAGGCTCAGTTGGCAGCGCATTGCCAGCATCCCCCCACAAGGGGCTGACGCACAGGCGAGCTCAGGGAATGAGTGGTGAATGCACGAGTGAGCCCCGCTGGACCACCTGGTTATTTACCCAGCCCCCACTGCGCACGGGGCCTCTCTGGGGCACAGATGAGTCAGGACCTCGGTCTCTCTCTCACACACATGCTCAGGTTGCTTGTGGTAGTTCTAGGCTGTGGGCTGTAGGGGAACAGGCTGCCTGGATTCTAAATCCCAGCTTCGCCACTAACTAGCTGTGTGACCTGGGGCAAGCTTCTTGAGCTCAGTTTTCTCATCTGTCAAACGGGATAATGACAGTGCCCGTGATTGACCAGGTTAACGTGGGTCAAGGGTTTAGAACGGCACCTGGTCCGGGCCCCGCTTTCGCAGCGTAGCAGAAGATCGCAGGAAACCGAACCATAGCAAATGCTCACGGGGGCCCCCAGGGAGCCCGAGAGAGGCCAGGGCCTGGGGGTGGGGGTGGTGGAGACCAGGGAGCACTTAGTGGAGGCTTTGCAAGGCAGAGTGGGGTTTGGTTGGCGGGGGAGAGGACAGGCGGCGCTCTGTGTCCCCAGCTCTGCTGCCTGCACGCGGACATGCTGGCTTCTCTGGGCCCCAAGGAGGCCAAGAAGGCCTTCCTCGACTTCTACCATAGCTTCCTGGACAAGACCGCGGTGAGAGACACCTTCGAGGGGTTCCGGTTCCCTCACTCCTTGGTCCTGGGGGGGGCTCGGTGCCAGCTGGGCCCTCCCTCCACGGCTCCCTCCCCTCAGCCCATCATTCCTGGTGCGTGGTGACCCCATAACCACCTGGTCCTCCCCCTCCATTCTCTGTCCTGAGCAGGTCTTGCGGGTGCCGGTCCCTCCCACTGTCGCCTTTGAACTTGGTAAGGAGAGGGGAGAGGGACTGTGGGTAAGGGAGAGGTGTCTGGCCGGGGCTGGGGAGCCCCAGGATGGGAGGCCACACTCCCCTGCTCCCGTCCTTCCCCCAGCATGGCCATCGGGAGTCCGAGCGTGGGTGGAAGTGGCCCCCAGCCCCCTGCCCGTGTCCCCGCAGACCGCACGCGGCCCGACCTCCTCCCTGAGGACGTCCAGCGGCAGTTTGTGCAGGAGGTGGTGCAGAGCCAGCAGGCAGCCGTCAGCCGGCTGCTGGAGGACTTCCGCTCCAAGCGGCTCATGGGCATGACGCCCTGGGAGCATGACCTGACCCAGCTGGAGGCCTGGGTTGGGCGGGACCGTGCCAGCTTCGAGGCCCGGGAGCGGCACCTGGCCGAGCGGCTGCTGACCCACCTAGAGGAGATGCAGTGAGTGGGGCCTCCCCCTCCCCAGCCTGGGGGCAGTATGGGGGGGGGGTCCCTGCAGCTTCAGGGTTCATTCCTTACCCTTTGGGCTCTTCCCCTGACTTCTGGGTTCCCCAGCCCTGCCGTTTGTGATTCATCTGGTTTTGTGTTGTCTCTTCCCAACTTTGGGGCACCCTCCCAGTTTCCAGGGCTTTCCATGGTCTTGTGTTTGGGCCTGACGATTGGGTCCTGTCCTTGCGGCTCTGAGCTCACAAGTGACATTCCTCCCTGCTGCCATCTTCCATCCCTGTAGCCTTGGCCCTCTCCGCCTCTCCTCTCTCTCCTGTGCCCACTTCTAAGGGGACAGCACCCCGGACCTCTGTGCTGGGTAGACAGGGACCGAGGCTTAGCAAGTGTGTCAAAAACTCCTTTCTTCTTTTTGCAGACCCACCATCTCTACCGATGAGGAAAAGAGGTGATGACGGAAGCAGAGGGGATGGCAGGAGAGGCATTTAGTCCCCTGGGCCCCAGGGAGGAAGACCAGGGATCAGGGGCCTGGCCCTATCCCCCTTCCTCAGACACTCAGCTGGAAGCAGTTGTGGGGTTGGGGTGGGAAGCGAATGCAGAGGGGAAGACTTGGGGACAGCAGTGTCCCCATGGCCATGGGTGTGTGTGCATCTGCGCACATATTGGGGCCCTCACCGTCCCCTCCCCACAGTGCCGCTGTGGTCAACGCCATCAGCCTGTACATGCGTCACCTTGGGGTGCGGACCAAGAGCGGAGACAAGAAGTCGGGGAGGAATTTCTTCCGAAAAAAGGTGCTTTTCCCCTGAGCGCCCAGACCTGGCCCTTCCCTCCCCTAGAGGCCCCTGGGGAGCCCCGTGATTCGGGGCTCCTGAGGTCTGATTCTGCTTTGTTGGGGTCTCAGAGATGCATAGCCCCTTTTCCACTCTCCTTACTTCGCTCAGATGATGGGGAATCGGCGGTCAGATGAGCCAACCAAGACCAAGAAAGGCCTGAGCATCTTCCTGGACGCCGCCCGCTGGAACCGGGGAGAGCCTCAGGGTGAGGTGCCCGGCCTCTGCCCGCCCTGGCTTCCCCACACCACCCCCGCCTCATGGTCCCATCTCTCGTTTCAGCCCCCGATTTCCGACACCTCAAAGTCGAGGCTGATGGTAATGTCCTGAAGCTGGCTGGGGCTTGGGGGAGGGGGTGGGGGATGCTCCTGGGCTGTGGGGAGGATGGGGCTGGAGCACAGACTGCTGTGGATTAGAGGAGCTGGGCTCTCATTTCCCCCTGCTCCCTGGATGTCTCCCCAGCTGAGAAGCCAGGCCTTACGGAAAGGAGGGGAGGCCTGGGGGTGCCCTCCCGGGACCGGAATGTTGGGGCTCCTGGGCAGGATGTCCCTGGAGTTTCTCTGCACCCTCTGTCTGGAGACAGTCCCGACAAGGAACCAGGTGAGTTTCTTGAGCTCCCCACCCCAGCCCAAGAGACCACCGCTCAGTTCTCTGCTTGCCTCTCCCTGGTCACCAGTATTATTAAGAAACCACCCCCACCCCACCCCCCGGGGCACCTGGGTGTCTCAGTCGGTTAAGCCTCTGCCTTTGGCTCAGGTCATGATCCCAGGGTCCTGGGATCGAGCCCCACGTTGGGCTCGCTGCTCATCAGGAGCCTGCTTTTCCCTCTCCCTGTCGCTCCCCCTTGCTTGTACTCTCTGTCGAATAAGTAAATAAAATATTGAAAAAAAAGAAAAGAAACCACCCCCCTTCCCTCAGTTCACCCGTTCCACGGCTTTCCTCTCAGGCTCCGGCCTCCGTCCTGGTGATGCTTAGCCCTCCTCCTTGGACTACATTTCCCATCCGCCCCCACGGCATCATTTCCCAGAGCCCTCTCTGAGTACATTGTCAATCACCTCCATGAATCTGAGGCAACTGCTTGGCCGGGCCTGGGTTCACGTCCCAGCTCAGCAGCTTAGTTGGGTTATATCCTGGAAGCCCTGTCTGAGCCTCAGTCTTCCCAAAAGGGGTCTACCTCTTCCTGCAAGTCCCGGCTTAGGCTCGGGAGAGGGAATGGACGTGGAGGCGTCACGCAGAGCCCCAGTGTGCCCTGGTTCAGTGGTTTCTCCCCCCACCGGCCCCAGCTGCTGTGGCCATGTCCCCCACCGAAGTGCAGGGCAGCCGCTGGTGTCGGCCGCGCACTGGGTGGCTTTAGCCCCCACCCCCCATTCCACGGGAGGAAATAGAGGCCCCCAGAGGGTGGGTCTTGCCGCAAAGGCCCGGCAGCCAGCCTGGCTCTCCCCCGCCACCCACAGGTGTTGATGCCTCACCAGAGCTGGGGGACGCGCCCCCGCAGGGCCCGGCCAGCCTGGAGCCCCTGGCGCCCCCGGAGAGCACTGAGGAGGGCGCTGACACAGAGAGGTGCCCGGGGCCGGGTGTGGGGGGCGGGGTGCTGAGTGCAGGAAGGGGCTTACCAGGCTGGGGAGGCGCGTGCGGGGCCGCGCTGCCATTTGCTCCTGCTGTCCCCGAGCCGTCTCCACTCTGCCCTGCTCCTCCCTTTGCCCATCCTCGGCCTCCTCTGTCCATCCTCCACTTTTTCTTTTCTCATCTCCTCTTCCCTCTTCCTCCTCCCTCCCGCGCTCTTCGCCTCTGGGCTCCCCCTGTCCCCTCCCTCACCCCTTCAGATTTTCATCCCCTCCCCCCCTCTTCTGAGCCACTGCCCTGCGCCTTGCTCCTGCCTCCCAGTGCCCTGTCCTCCACCCCCCACCCTCTGTGCTCCAAGCCTGGGGGCCCTGTCCTCCTCACAGTTGGGGGGCAGGCTCTGCCCCCTGCCCGTCCTTGTGCCGCTGCTTTGGGGGCCCTTTGGTAGGTGGGGGAGGTGAGTTGGGTTCCATTTGGGTCCTCCTCTGACCCTGTGCCCCTCTCTCCCCAGAAGGTGGAAGAGGTGGGTGCCTGGGCCCTGGGTGGGGGGAGGGCTAGCCCCTCCCCCATTTCTCCCAGCCCCTCCCCTCTCCCCATGGGCCACCCCCTCCCCTTCACCCTGCAAGGGGTGGGTGGGGACATCACCCTCCCAGCAGAAGAGCTAAGTATTGAAATCTCCTTCCCTTCCTCACTCCCTGCTCTGCCCCCCCAATCCCATTGCCTCAGGGAAGGGAGGGGTCAGTCCTGTGCTCCATCCTGGGTCTCCCTCCCCACCCCCACCAAGTTTCCCTGTCCCTCCTGACCACCCCCACTGCCCCAGCACCCCAAAGTCCCAAGTCCCACTGCTCCTTCTGACTCTCTCCTCTCTTCTGTTGCATGTTTGATATCTGTCCTGGTCTCCCCTACCTGGGTCCCCATCTATCCCTGTCCTCGTCTCTCCCTGTCTGTCCCTGACCTGGTATCTCCCCACCTCTGTCCCTGTCCTGGTCTCTCCCTGTCTGTCCCTGAACTGGTATCTCCCCACCTCTGTCCCTGTCCTGGTCTCTCCCTGTCTGTCCCTGACCTGGTATCTCCCCACCTCTGTCCCTGTCCTGGTCTCTCCCTGTCTGTCCCTGACCTGGTATCTCCCCATCTCTATCCTTGTTCTGGTCTCTCCCTGTCTGTCCCTGACCTGGTATCTCCCCACCTCTGTCCCTGTCCTGGTCTCTCCCTGTCTGTCCCTGACCTGGTATCTCCCCACCTCTGTCCCTGTCTTGGTCTCTCCCTGTCTCTTGCCCTCTCCTGGTCTCTCCCCAACTGTCCCTGTCTTGGTCTCTCCCTGTCGGTCCCTGTCTTGGTCTCTCCCTGTCTCTGTCCCTGTCTTGGTCTTTCCCTGTCTCTGTCCTGGTCTCTGCCTGACTCTGTCCTTGGCCTCGGGGTCCAGGCTATCGGGGCGTCTGGGGCGCTCGGAGAGCCTGCGGGTGAGTGACCGCCGCCGGCCTTCCCGGGGCAGCCTCGGGGCTAAGGGCCGGGGTGGGGGCCGCTCCCGGAGTGACGTGGACATGGACCCCAGCTCTGCCACGGCCGTGCTTGGCCCTGCCCGACGAGCCACGTAGGTCATTCCTCCCACATCTACTGAGGCAACCTGGAGAGTCAGGAGGATGGTGGGGGAGGGGTCGTTGCCAGATTTACAGAGAACTGGGTATTGGACGCTAAGGTCACTGAGGTCACAGGAGAGGGGTGGGACTCTTCTTTCTAGAGATTTGGGGGCTGCTCTGCAGCATGGGCTACTTTGCAGGCATTGAATGCCAAGGCCATGGGGTGGGGTGGGGGATGGGGTGTTAGACACTAGGAATGGAAGTCTCCTCCCTGGGATTCCCCAAGCTGGGGCCCTAACGAGGCCTCTGTCTCACAGCCCTGAGCCCGGAGATGAAGGGGACCCGGGACGGTCAGGACTAGAGCTGGAACCAGAAGAGCCCCCTGGCTGGCGGGAGCTCGTTCCCCTTGGCACCCTGCACAGCCTGCCCAAGAACCAGGTGAAGCGGCAGGAGGTCATCAGCGGTGAGTACCCGGAACACCACCCAATTCTGGCAAAGAGACCATGGAGCTGTCCATCCCCCCAGAGCTTGAAGGCGGCCTGTTTCCACCGAGGGCCATTTGTTATGTAAATTGTAGAACAGCCACTCATGGAACAAGAATGTGGCTGTCAGCTGTCAAAGTGACATTTCCAGCGAGTTCTGCGCCCCCCCGCGCGCCCCCCCCCCCCCCAGTACAGGGCAGTGCTGGTTAAGAGCAGGAACGGGTATATAAAGTTGTATTTTTCCAGTAAATCTTTGTTTTCTTATTTGGGTAGTAATAGTTCACACCTCAAAAGAGTGTCACGGAGCTGAGGTGATTGATGTGAAGCGTTTAGCGCGGTGTGGGGCCGGGTAAGAACTTTCCAGTGTGACTCTTCTTACCATGATCTTAACCGTTCAGGGGCAAAAAGGGTCCCAGGGGCACACGTTTCAGAAGATAACCAATATATTATCAGTGCTTGCTTCCGGGCAGGGATGTGATGGAAGTATTGTTTCCGTCTTGATTCTTTTCTGTGATTTTGAACTGGGTGTGGGGAGGGTGTTTGGCAAAATAGGACACTTCTTTGGAAGCTCTGGTTTGGAAGTTTATTTACAAGTTGCTTAATAGTAAGGGTACTCATTTGGAATTTTTAGGGCAGTAGGGGAATACTTTTTGTGTCACAGATCCTTCTAAGGATATGAGCAAAACATAAAGCAGTGCTATCGGATGGAATTTTCTGGAATAATGAAAACACGCAGCATCTGCGCTGTCCAGCATGGTTACCACCAGCCACGTGATGGCCGTTGAGCACTTGAAATGTGACAAGTACAACTGGCAACGGAATTTTGCATTTCAGTTAAAATCTGAAGGCCTGTGCTTGGCTAGCGGCCACCGGAGCAGACAGCACAGCCATTTCCCTCCTCAGAAAAATATTCCTAACACAGGATTGCGCGTTTAGTCTCCAGGGACTCCTGGGGCCTCTGAAACCCAGGCATGCTCCCTCTGGGGGGGTCCCTGGGTCCAAGGCTATCAACGTGTGTGTAAAGGGTTATCATTGTTCCGGAAACCAAGGCCGAGAGACCTGCTGGACGCCAAACACAGCTCCGGCAGGTGGGAGGGGGGGCGCTTGCTGGTGGTGGTGTGACCAACTCATCCCAGTTCGCCTCGAACTTTCCCAGGTGTAGCACTGAAAATCCCATGTTCTGGGAAAGGCGTCAGTGCCAGGCACAGGGGACCACTGGTCACCCTGGCTGGCTGCCGCAGCCAAGCAAAACTTGCAACAGGATCAGGAATCTTCAGTGGCTATTTCAGGGGCAAGCGATTCCGTCCAGAGAGAGTCACCCCTGTCCCCCACCCCGAGCCTGCCTCTGAGACTACACCCCATCCTTTGCACCCTCCCCAACCATGCTTCCTGCTCGGTGGCCCCACAGAGCTGCTGGTGACAGAGGCCGCCCACGTGCGCATGCTCCGGGTGCTGCATGACCTCTTCTACCAGCCCATGGCGGAAGGGGGCTTCTTTTCCCTGGAGGAGCTACAGAACATCTTCCCCAGCCTGGACGAGCTCATCGAGGTGCATTGTGAGTGCAGGGCCATGGCCCACTGTGCGCCCCACCACCAGCTCCCTCCTCAAGGCCTTTGCGGCTAGACCTGGAGTCTAGCACATTCCCCTTGAGTGCCTACCACGGGCAGCTTCTTTTCTAGCCCTGGGGGCAACCTCAGACCCCCAGAGCTCACATTCCAGGGGGCACATCAACAAGCACAGGGCATGGGTGGGGGTTGGGGGGGGCAGCCCATTGGCCCCAAGGATTAGACACTTGCAGCCCAACCTCCACAACCCCCCGATCAGCTCTACATACCACCTCTTGGGCCCTGACAGAGCACCCCCTTCCCTCACCGCTCTTAACAGCCCTGTTCCTTGATCGGCTGATGAAGCGGAGGCAGGATAGTGGCGACCTCATTGAGGAGATCGGAGATGTGCTGCTGGCCCGGGTGAGGGCGCCCAGCCCCTGCCCCCCTGGGGTCCCCTCCTCCCAGCCAGGGACCTGGAATCCCATCAAGATCCAGGGGTCTGGGCCCCTCACCCTGTCCTCCTGTCGAGGCTGCTATTCCCATGTGAGGCCCTGTTCTTCCCAATCCCACCTGAGACACCCTCCCTGGCCTGAATCTCACTGTAGTTTGATGATGCCGAAGGCAACTGGTTCCAGAAAATCTCCTCCCGCTTCTGCAGCCGCCAGTCATTTGCCTTAGAGCAGCTCAAAGCCAAGCAGCGCAAGGAGCCTCGGTTCTGTGCCTTTGTGCAGGTGAGGGGGAAGCCAGGGTCCCAGGGGGGAGGGGGCTGGTGTCGCAGTCCCCGAGGCGCCCCCAGTACGGGCCACCTCAGCGCCACTCTGCCCCTAGGAGGCCGAGAGCCGCCCACGGTGCCGCCGCCTGCAGCTGAAGGATATGATCCCCACGGAGATGCAGCGTCTGACCAAGTACCCCCTGCTCCTGCAGAGCATTGGGCAGAACACAGGTGCCAGAGGGCCAGGCCCCACGCTGCGGGGCCCCGGCTCTCCCATCTCTCACCATGGCGGGGCAGGGGCCAGGAGCTTCTGGCTCGGGGTTCACCGGGGCTCGTCTCTCCTCTGCCACAGAAGAGCCGGCGGAACGGGAGAAAGTGGAACGGGCAGCTGAGTGCTGCCGGGAAATTCTGCACCATGTTAACCAAGCCGTGCGCGACATGGAGGACCTGCTGGTGAGCCTGGCTGTGGGCCCAGAGGGAGGGGGCGTCCGTGTGGGGGGCCTGGGCGGGCCTTTGTCTTGTCTACCTCGGGGCCCCTTCTCTGGAGGTCGGGCCTGGCCCTTGGCTTGTCCCTTCGGGGTCGCTGTGGGTCAGCCGCAGCCCTTGGGTCATCCCCATGACTCTCCCTTCCCTGCCCCAGCGGCTCAAGGATTATCAGAAGCGCCTGGACTTGTCCCACCTGCGGCAGAGCAGTGACCCCATGCTGAGCGAGTTCAAGGTGGCCCTGCCTGCCCTGACCTCCCCGCTTCTCCCTGGCCTTCCCCTGCCCCTCCTGCCCCCAGGACTCTGTGCTAATGCGCCCCGGGAATGAGAGCCACCCCCTGCCCAGAACCCCTCCTCGGTCCCAGCGGCTTGCCCGTCCTGGGCCCGGCCCGCCATCCCGGCCCCGTGGTCCTCCCCGCCCTCCCCCGCCCTGCGCCGACCATGACGCCTTCCTGCCTCCAGAACCTGGACATCACCAAGAAGAAGCTGGTGCACGAGGGCCCGCTGACGTGGCGGGTGACGAGGGACAAGGCTATAGGTGAGCGCCGGGGCTGAGCGGGGCCGGGGGGGGCCCGGGGGCGCGCTGCTGAAGCCTGGGCCTCGCCCTGCAGAGGTCCACGTGCTGCTGCTGGACGACCTGCTGCTGCTCCTCCAGCGCCAGGACGAACGGCTGCTGCTCAAGTCCCACAGCCGGACGCTGACGCCCACGCCCGACGGCAAGACCATGCTGCGGCCCGTGCTGCGACTCACCTCCGCCATCACCCGCGAGGTGGCCACCGGTGAGGCCCCTGCCCGCGGGATGGGGGGCCTCTGAAAGAGCTGGGGAGCGCACACTGGCCCCGGGGAGGCCACGGCCGAGGCCCAGGAAGGGGAAGCTGCGAGGGCCCCCCCGCCCCGGAGCCGGGCATGGTGGGGGGCCAGGAGCACTGTGGGCCTTAGAAAGGGAGCCGCGCAGCTCCCCAGGGGTTTGCACACAGGAGCTGCCAGCTCTGATCAGCATTCGGAGACGCCCCCCGCAGGGACCTGTAGGGGAGCAGGGGTGGAGGCTGGAGCCCAGCGAGGAGGGGTTTGCAGATGCGCTCCAGGGGTTTTGTGGGGAGAGCCAGACTGGGGACTGATGGATGAGGGGATGTGAGAGGGAGGCCCTGGGAGGAGGCACCGGAGGGATGGGCGTGAGCTGGGGGAGCCCAAGCTCAGGGGAGGTGCACATCGGGGTGACCCTGGCTCTGAACCCCCTCTCCCTCCTCCTGCAGATCACAAAGCCTTCTATGTCCTTTTCACGTGGGACCAGGAGGCCCAGATATACGAACTGGTGGCCCAGACCGTGTCAGAACGGAAGAAGTGAGGGGGGCCTGGGTTCTAAGCTCGGGTGGAAGAGGCGGCCCAGGCTGGGGGGTGGGAGGCCCCAGTACAGGATCTGGGGGCTCTGACTGCCTGCCCTGGGGTGGGGGCTGACCTGTCTCCCCAGCTGGTGTTCCCTCATCACCGAGACTGCTGGATCCTTGAAGGTCCCCGCTCCCGCCTCTCGCCCCAAATCCCGGCCCAGCCCAAGCAGGTGAGGGGGACACTGGAGGGCTCAGGAGCCAGGGGAGAGACTTCGTGTGTCTCCAGAACCTGAGCTCCGGGCGTGTGTGTGTGCGTGCGTGTGTGTACCACTACCACAGCCCGTCCGGCCCCCGTCTCCATCTCCCAGCCTCAACTTCTGTTTCTGGACCACCCCCCCCGCCTCCTGCTGTCTCCCTGCTGCCCCCCAGGGCCAGGGCCGTGGGGTCACCCAGTACTTCCTCCCCGCAGCACCCGAGAACCCCTGCTCAGCAGCTCAGAGAACGGCAACGGTGCTGGCCGAGAGATGCCCCCAGTGGACAGTGAGCCTTTGCGGGGGCGCGGAGTGGGGGGGCAAGGTGTCCTGAGGAGGCCGGGCAGGAACTGAGCACCGCCCCCCCCCCCGCCCCGCTTCTTCCTCCCCTCCCCCCAGGCCGGACAGAGAGAATCCTCAGCACCCTCCTGCCCTACTGCAGGCCCGGCCCCGAGGGCCAGCTCGCGGCCAAGGCCCTTGAGAAAGGTAGGCCGGCGCCGTCCGTGCGGGGCTGCCACTAGCCCATCTTTCCGGCCTGTCTCCTGTCCAGGCCCAGTGCGTGCCAGGCCTGCACCACCACCCTCGGTGGCCCCGAGCCCCTCTTCCTTCTGTAGCCTCTGTCCCTCCCTTGACCTCCGGTTCAGCCTCTCCCTGGACACCCTCTATTCTCCGTGTCCCCTCCACACCCCCTTCACATCCCCCAGCCCCACCTGCAGCCCGGCCCCCACCTTCCCCTCTGGGTCCCCCCCGCCCCTGCAGGCCCCTGGCCTCTTTCCCAGCCCCGCTTCTGACTCTGTCCCCTTGCCCCTGCCAGTGCGGTCCCTGAAGCAACTCCTGTTTCCCTCGGAGGAAGACAGTGGGGCGGGGCCTCCCCGTGAAGGGGATGGGGTCCCAGGGGGCGGCTCCCAGAGCCCCACCCAGACCCAGGAGATTCGGGAGAAGCTGCTCAGCCTGGAGGAGACCATGAAGCAGCTGGAGGTGGTGGCCTGGGGAGAGGGGCAGGGCGGGGGAGGGTGGGGCTGACTCGGTGGAGGGACCCCTCTCATTGAGGCCCCTCCATCCAGGAGGTGGAGGAAGAATTTTGTCGCCTGCGACTCCTCCTGTCTCAGCTTGGGGAGAACACCGCCCCCCAGCCTGGCTGTACCTGAGGCCCCCTGCCCCAGGCAGGTGAGTGGACACCCAGAGGGCTCGCAGCTCTGCCGGAGGGGAGGGACCGCAGTGGGCATCTCAGGGGCTCCCTTCTCCACAGCCCCCTCCTGCTCTCTGTCTCCCTACCTCTCCCCATTCCACCTCCTGGCTCAGGCTGTTCCCCTTTTTGGGCTCTTCTGTGTTCACTCTGCCCGTTCTCCTCCTCCCCACCCCCCCCGCTTCTCCCCCTTCTTGTCCCTCTGCATCTCTCCCCATCTCCCTTCTCCTCCATCCGCCAGGCCTTTCGCAAGACTGAGGGCCACCCACCGCCGCACAGCTGCCGCAGCATCTCCAACCCCAAGGGCCTGAGGAGAGGGAGCTGGGCTGCTGGGGGGGCCATGCCTGGGGGGCCAGCTGGCATCACCGCCTCCCCCCCGACCTCCCATCGGCCTTGGCCTGCTCTCCCTCCTGCCTTCTGTCTGGGGGACTCAGGGCTTCATTCCGGGGGGGGATCCACAGTGACCCCCCCCATTACCCAGGCCATCTCTGTATTGCCTGGGGGGCACCCCTCCATTCCCTGCCCCCAAGTGCCTTTGCTATGTTTTTATACCCTGAATTGGAGGTTTATTTTTTAATATATATTATCTAAGGAGAGCTGTGTGCGTGAGGAGGGGATGGGGGCCCTGGAATGGTTTCTGGAACCCTCTGTCTGGCATCACCTTCCTGGGTCTGTCTCCCCCTGCCTTTCTCCACTTCTTCCTTCCTTCCTGTGCTTTAACAGTGACTCCCCAGGTGATCCCCCACTCCCACCCGAGCCCCCCACTGTCACCCACGACGCCGGGCTCCCCCACAGCTCACACTCCTTTCCGTTCTTTTATTTTTGTAGTAAACTCTCTGGAGGTGGCTGGTGGGGAGGGGGCCCTCCTGGGCGGGGGCTGGGGGCGGGGTTATTGCTCTGAGCTCCCTGTCCCAGGGGGCCTGTGTGGGGAGGGTGTCAGGACTGGGACCGGCACGAGGGGAGACCACAGCCGCACAAACACGCAGGTCACAGGTGCGGGGGGGGGCGGGCAGGAGAGGCTGGGCGCCATATTGCACTTTGGGAGTCGGGCCAGGCGGGGACCCCCCCCACCCCATCACACTGGAGCCTGGGAAGGAGGCTATCACATTCCCTCCCCCCCTGGAGGGGGAAGGGAGACCCCAACCTGGGGTTCGGGAGGAAGGTGGGCAGCCACGTGCCTGGTCCTGGGAGGGGCCAAGGGCTGGTCCCCGGCCTGGGGCGGGACATCGAGGGCAGACCAGGCGATGGCAGAGGCTGCTGTGCGAGGGTCTGCCCCGATCCCCGCCCTGGCAGAACCCTTCACCCCCCACGGGCTCAGCTGCCGATCCCCCCTTTGCTCGCCTTGGCCTTGGGGGGCACAGGGAGGCCCTCGTCACCCTCGCTGTCAGAGCTGCAGCCGCTGACGTCCGTGATCTCCAGCTCCGAGTCGCTGTCGTCCTTCCCGCCCAGCGCGGCCTCTGGACCCCCGGCTCCCGGCAGTGCCAGGCGAGGGGCTGCTGCCAGGCCCGAAGGGCGCTCGGGGCCCAGGCCCTCCCCCGCCGCAGCCAATAGGGGCGAAGCTGTAGGGCCTCCCCCGGCCCCTGCCGAGGGCAGGTGGCCCAGGGAACTGGCCAGAGGGTTGGGGTAGAAGTGGGGGGGGTACAGAGAGGGGGGCAGCTTGGGGAAGGGGCCGGTGAGGTACGGGTTAAAGTTCCAGGGGTAGTCTGGGAAGGCGCGGCTGTAAGGACCCAGCAGGCCGGGAGGCTTGGAATAGCCAGTGGCACCTGGGGAGCACGGGGTGGGTCAGGCCGGGCACACCTCCAGTGGGGGGAGGCGCCCCCTCCCTGCGCCGTCCACCCGCTTCTGCCCATTCTCTCTCCCACGTGGCATCTGCCCCCTCTCCGCCCTCACGTGGTTTTCCCCAGTTCTGCCCTGGTCTTCCCAGTCCTTTGGCGCCCTAAAAGCCCTTCTCCCAGCCTGTCCCTGCCCCAGTTTCCCTCCTCCCTGCCTCTCCCCAAATCCTCCTGGGGCTCTTAAACACACACAGGCACAAGCACAGCCTCGCCCTAGGCCTCCCTCCTGCATCCTGCCTCTCCCCGTCTTTGCCTGTCCTCTTCCCTCAGACACAGGCCACGGGTCCCCCACCTCCAGCCGGCACCCACACCCACAGGCCCTTACCAGAGCCCAGGAACGGGAAAGGGCTGTCCAGACGCAGCTTGTCTGTCTCAGGGGTGAACAGGGGCGCCCTGGCCCCTGGCTCTCCCAGGCGAGGGGCTGAGAACAGGGTCTGCAGGGTCTGCAGAGGGAGGAAGCAGCACCACTCAGCCGGGCTGCCCATCCCCGGGGGGGGGGGGGGGGTTGATGGCTGGGGAGGCGGCACCAAAGGCCCGGTTCTGGGACCCCCGTGTCCTGACTCACCTCGGGAGTAAGGGGAGGAACATCTGGCCCAGAGGTCCCCCCAAAGGGACCAGGGGTCAGCAAGAGTGGGGAGCCCGTGGTGGCTGCCGCCACATCCAACAGTGGGTAATTGACAAGCACGACTTTGCTGAAGTTGAACTTGTAGGTGAACCTCTTCCCTTTGGTCTTATGGAGAATCCGCTTGTTGTAGTAGTAACTGTGGGGAGAGGGGGGAGGAGGGCATGCTGGGGAGGGGCGCCGAGGCAGGTAAAGAGGGAGCCCCTGACTCATGTTAGTGCACAGAGCACAGCAGCTTGGGGAAACCGAGGCTCACAGAAGTCCCTTAACCAAGGTGGCAAGGCAGGGGTGAAGCAGGGGCTGGGATCCTGGCTTCCGGCCTTCCTCCTTGCTTCCCTCCCACTCACAAGTAATCACAGTGGCTCCCCATGTGGATCCCTGCACATTGGGATCCAAGGGATTCTGCCCCAGGAGACCAAGGGCAAGCCCCCAGGGGGCGGGGGACCAGCCTCTCCCTGCCCCTCCTCACCGCAGGGCCCGGCTCAGCTTGTCATAATTCATGTGGGGCTTGCACTTGCGGATGCCCCAGAGCCGAGCCACTTCATCGGGGTCCTTGATGACGAATTCCCCATAGTCCCCCTGCCAGGCGATGACCCCCTGGTACTCCTCCTTCTGCAGCAGCTCCAGGATAAAGTGCCACAGCTGGATCTGCCTCGAGCCAGGGGACGACTCCGGCTTGTAGGCCCAATCCGGGAAGGCAAACCCTGGGGACAGGAAGCAGGGGAGTGGCCCCGGGTCAGGACGCTAAGTCCGGGGCTCTAGGTCCTGCATGGACTTGGGAACCAGGAGGCAGCCGGCCCCCCCTGAATCCTGGTCTCTTGGGCATCTTTAGGGACACAATTCCTACTCTCTGTACCCCAGTTGGTGTCCAGTCCCCAAACTGCCCAAATAGTGGCAGTGAACTCAGTCATCCGGGGACCCTGGCGTGGCACCTGCAGCCTCATGCTCTACCTTGGCATCCCGGGGTGGAGCGTGGGAGGGGCCGGTTTCCTGCAGCCCTGTGAGGAGGACATGGGAGGGGCACCCCCTCCTCATCAAAAGCCCTTCTCCCGCTTTCCCCTCCAGCCCTGCCCTGGGAGGCCTCTGGTCTCTCCTGCTCTCTGGAACGCCCCTAAGTTTTGCTGTCTCCCCGAAGCCCTCCACTGACCCCACACTGGCACGGCCAGGCCAGGCCGGCGTGCCCGTGTGTGTCTGTGCCTGTCCCCGTATTTCTACCTTTCACGTCCTGTCCCCCCTCCCTACCTCTGTGCTCCATCAGTCTGAGCGCACTGTGCATCAGCAGGTCCCCACAGCGTACGTGTCACACAGACGTCCGCTCACGCTCCAGGGACACCCGGCGACACCACGGCGCACGGACCCACCAGAGTGCCACACTCCTGCTGGGGTGCAGCACCCCACACGCAACGTGCCACCGCGGCATGCCTGCCGGACACCTGGCATCGCGCATCCCAACACACAATCGCACATCTCGGGCCCCTCAGAACTGGGACCTGCTAACCACAGCGCCATGACAGGAGACACAGGGGACCCCAAAGGCCCAGCTAGCTAACAGTGCCGTGGCGCCGGTGAGCACAGCCTCCAGACGTGCGTCAGCCTGACGGGCACACACGGGGTGACGCCACCCCTATAAAACAGCCCCCCAGACCCTCCACATGCAGGCACCCGCGGCTCGCTCTGCATGACACACCTCACACTCAGATGGGTGTCCCGCGCCCCTGTGTGCAGATGCTCCAAATAAGCCGGATGGAAATGGGAGGGTCTTGCCCACCCCTAAGTCTTACCTCCCGGCCGAAGGCCCCAGGGCCTGGGTCCCGCTTCTGTGCTCAATCCCGGGCTCCCTCCTCTGTCCCCTCTCTCCCTCAGAGACCCCAGGCCCAGGCAGGAGAATAGAAGGCAGGATGAGCCCTAAGGAACCATCGCTGGGGAGGAAGACAACGCGGAGCTGAGAGCGCGGCCACATGATCTACTTGCTGTGTGGTCCCAGGGCACGTCCTTGCCTTCTCTGGCTCATTAGAACTTCAGGGGTGGGAGGCAAGGAGCAGCAGGGTCCCATCCGGGCTGCCTGGTGCATGTGAGTGGGTGCTCACGCCTCCCTGCCGAAGGCTCAGAAGCCAGGCAGTCTCCCCCCCGAAAGCAGAATTTTTCTCTCAACCCCATCTTGGGTCTTTCTTACTCCAGGTAAGACAGGCTCAATTAACTCGCGAGCTCTGGCCCATTGCACACCTGGAACACATCCGAGTGGGGAAGAGGCGACCCCAAAGATGACAGCCCAGAGATGACAGCACACAACTGGCCACACACATGCAGATACACAACCCAATCTGGAACCGCCATCTGTCCTCAAATACACTGTACCTGCTGAGACACACACAACTAGAGAGGACCCACAACCTCAGCCTGCAGATACACACGTTATGACAGCCCCCCAGATTCAGTCACACTCAGTGACACACAGATGCAAGAAACCCCCTGACACACACCCACCCCCCAACACAGACACAGAGGCCGGGGGCGGAGGGGGCACCCACCCACACAGCCCGAAGCGCACCGAGACATCCATTCTGGACCACGACACAGACCCGGAAGTAACAGCAGCAGGCCCTTCACCCGACTGAGGCAGGTACGTACTTGGCGAGCTGACACCCACCTTCCCCCAGTCCTAAAATGTAAGCACGCTCGACATCCTAAAGAAACACGACCCACCCAGCCCAGAGACACCCAGGTAGCCTCCTGTGTGTGTGCAAGCAGGCACACCAGCTCACACAAAGACAGATGCTGCACAGACATACGCTCTCCCAGTGTGACCCCTTCTTCCAGAAGCACTGAAGCATGACACAGGGACACACTCAGACCCCACGCATAAGCAGGCACACACACACACACACGCACACACACACAGCCCATCTGTGGGGCGTGTGACTTGGACTCAAATGCACATCCAAGCCAGTCTTACTGTCCACATCCCCAGCTCTGAGTGTCCACTTCTGAGCAGGCCGTCCTCTCTCCCAGGGCTCCGGCGGGCTGGGCCATGTCTCCACGTCCCCCTGCCCAGGCAGTCCCTGTCCATCTATCCACCTGCGCCCCCTCCGGTCCCCGCCCCTACGCCGTCAGGGTGCCTGGCCGTCTCCAGCCTCCTTGCCTCTCTTTGCCCGAAGGTCCTGGGCAGGGAGCAGGCGAAGAGGTACGCAGCCGGGACCCCAGGACCTCAGACCCCTGCATCCTGTCCGTTTCAGACCCCGATACCTCCCCCACCCTCACGTCCCAGCAGGCAGGTAGCAGGGACATCTCGCTGTGAAGTTTTTAGCCAAGTTTTTCATTAGGGGGTTGCATTCAGGGGACTGTGAGAGAGACCGGGACAGAGGAGGGAGGACAGGAAGAGGTGCAGAAAGGAGGAGCCGGCTGGCTGGGAAGGGGTGGGAGGTCCGGGCCAGGGCCAGTTACCGGGGGTCCAGAGAGCCGGCAGGGCGGGCGGGGCGAAGAGAAGGTCGGAGACGCAGCTACAGTCCATGGTGGAGCCAGCCCTGCAGAGACGCCAGGACAGACACACAGGGACAGACAGGGGTCAGTGGGGTGGGCGCTCCGCCTGGAGCCCACCCGTCCTGCCACCCGCCACCTTCTTCACCCACGTCCAGCCGACCCTTCCTCCCAGCCTCTCCTCCCGCAGCCTCCTCCTCGCTCTGTGCCTCGATCACTACCCACAGCGCCCCCGGCCCCCCTCCCCACTGCTCCCACTCACTCGCTCACTCACACTCGCTGGCTCGCCACCCGCCCGCCCCGCACCAGCTCTGCCGCTGCCGCCGCTCTCCGGCCGCTCCGCTCTCGCGCCTGACCTCCCATCCGTCTCTGCGTCTCTGGGTCTCTGTCCCTCTCTCTGGCCCTCCCAGATTTGTCTCCTGAACCTCGCCCCCACCCCGTGGCCCGCCCAGCAGACCCCCAGGCTGGCTCGTCCAGCTCCCAAGCAGCCCCCAGCTTTCATCTGCCGACCCACAGCGGGCCAGAAGCGGCCCATCTGCCCTGCACCCTGCAGGAGGGCTCCCCCAGAAGCCCCTTCCCCTTAGATCTGCCTCCCCCCACCAAAGAGCACCCCCAGACACCCCTTCCCCTTAGATCTGCCTGCCCCCCACCAAACAGCACCCCCAGACACCTTCCCCTTAGATCTGCCTCCCATACCAAATAGCTCCCCCAGACGCCCCTTCCCCTTAGATCTGCCTCCCCCACCAAAGAGCACCCCCAGATGCCCCTTCCCCTTAGATCTGCCTCCCCCCACCAAATAGCTCCCCCAGACGCCCCTTCCCTAGATCTGCCTCCCCCACCAAAGAGTACCCCCAGACACCCCTTCCCCTTAGATCTGCCTCCCCCTACCAAACAGCACCCCCAGACGCCCCTTCCCCTTAGGTCTGCCTCCCCCCACCAAACAGCACCCCCAGATACCCCTTCCCCTTAGATCTGCCTCCAACAAACAGCACCCCCAGACACCCCTTCCCCTTAGATCTGCCTTCCCCTGAGATAGCCCCCCATACCTTAGATCTGCTCCCCCCACACAGTCCCCCTCAGACACTACTTCCTCTTAGATTTGCTTCCCCCTCAAACCTCCCCCCAGACATCCCTTCTCCTTAGATCTGCCCCCCACCCCGGACAGCCCCCCCCCAAGATACCCTTCTTGGATATGCATCCCCTTAAGACAGCCCCCCTCAGACACTTCTTCCCTTTAGATCTACCTCCCCCAAACAGTACCCTTCAAACACCCCTTCCTCCTCAGACATATGGTTCCCCCCTCAGACACCACTACCCCTTTAGATCTGCCTCCTCCCTCAGCTCCCCTTCAGACACCCCTTCCCCCTTGGATATGCCTCCCTTCTCAGGTTCTCTCAGACCCCTACTCCTTCAGATACCCCATCCCCCTGAGACACTCCATCCCCTCCTCACTGGCCTCTCAGAACCCTTCCCCTTCTGCCAGGCCCTCCCCCTTAGACACCCCGCTACCTCAGACCCCCCCCACACACTCATACCCTGAGACATCCGCTCCTCTCCGACACCCACCCCTCAGACACATCTTTCCTCCTCAGATACTTCAGGCCCTCACCACTCCACCCCTTGAGACCCCACCTCTGAGAGAGAGCACTTTTCTCAGACCCCCTGGCTCAGACACACCCCCCTCAAATACCCCACCCCCGCTACATGCTCTCCAACGCAGCAATCCTCCCAAGCACCACCCTGCCCGAAGATCCCAGACAGCCGCTGTGTTCCCCATAAACCTCACCTCACCCCTTGGACACCAGACAAGGCTTGGCAGATGGCCCATTCCCTCCAGACCTGCCCGGTCCCCATGGACACCCAGGCGGCCCCCCTGCCCCGCAGCGTCCACTGACTGCCTTCTCCCACACAGTCCCCCCCAGCACTAAGGCCCCCTGCCACATCATCTGCCTCTTGGCCTGTGGCCACTCTGCCCCCACGCCCCCTCTGTTTCCCATCCAATCTCCCCAACTTTCTCTGTTGATCTCCTTCCCTGTCTCTCCCCCTCTTTATTTCTCTGCATGCATCTTTCCCCCCTTCTCCTGTCTCCCCCCAGCTCTTTTCCATTTTTCTGTCCCTCTTTCCTGGTCTCCCCACAATCCGGGGGTCTCCTCCCATCCTTCTCCACCTACTCTCCCCAACCCCTGTGCCCCCCCAACCTCCCTCGGTCTCCCTGATCTCTGGCTTCCCCAAGCCCCCTCTCTTCCCCATCCCCGTCCCCAGCCCTTCTCTGGGCTCTCCCCTCTCCCCGCTGTGCCCCCACCCCGGCTCTGTGTGCCCCCAGCCCGTCCCGCCTCAGTCTCCCCATCTCCCTCCCGGCCCCGCACCTCGCCAGCCACCTCTCTCCCACCTCCCGCTCGCTCTGCCTCTCCGGGTCCCCCTCCCTCCTGCCTCCGCCCCCGCCCCCACCCCCATTGGCCCCTCTCATTTCCGTGTTGGTTTTGATTTCTCTTCCCGACGCTTTCAACTCCCCGCCGCCTCCTCCGGACACGTTATAACGAGGAGCCGTGGGATCGGCGCTCCGGGCCCTGCTCCCATGCTTCCCCCGCATCTCTCACACGCATCTCTGCTGTCTCGCCGTCTCTGCCTGCCCCTCCTCTGTCCCTGCCTCTGTCCAGTCGGGCCCACAGGGACTGGGTCCCTGCCCCGACTGTCGGGGTCCACAGAGCCACGTCTGTGTGTCCCTGTGTCTGTCTCTGGGTCCCCACGTCTCCCTGTCTCCACACCGCTCTTTTATGTCTCTGGGTCTCCACGTCTCTCCTCCCCACATCCTTGTCTCCGCATCCCTCAGTCTCTGTCTCCATCTCTGTCTCTGTCTCCACGTCTCTGTTTCTGTCCCAGTGTTCGTCTCTTGGGGCCCCTTTGATCTCGCCCTGCCCCTGGCGCCCCCCTGGCCCCATTGATCGCCGATCGACCAATGGAAGGAGCGGGCCTGCGGGGGCCGGGGCTGCAGGGCCAGGAAGGGGCCCCGGCAGGACGCTGGACAGACGGACAGACGACGGACAGCCGGCCCCAGACCTGGTAGCTGCGGAGGGGGAGCTGCTGCAGCCCCCGCCCCGCCCCGCCGGTCCGCGCCGTGCGGATGGGGACTCCGGGCAAGCTTTAATTTTTAATTTTATTTTGCTTCCTCCACACCCCCCCCGCCCCCCATCTCCACCGCCTGCAGCCATGGCGGTGTGTGTGTGTGCATGTGCGTGCAGCAGTGTGGAGAGGGGCTGGGCGGGCAAGACGCCGCCGCTCTCCTCTCCTCGCCAAGCAGACACGCAGTCCAGGCACACACACACACGCCACACAGACACGGGCCAACAAAATGACACACAGCACATCCCACGGACACAGGTCAACGAAGTCCCACGTATCACACCAGCACACTTCACACCCACGTGTGATGCACCTGTCAACAATATCGCGTGCAACAAGACCGTGACAACCAACACACAGCACACAGACCCACATGGCAACCCAGGCACACGGACCACCACGTCCTACGCAACACACGGACAAACAGGTCCATGCAGTCAGGAAGCGTGTGACTGTCACTCACACACACCAGGATGGCCACAGATATTCAGAGAAACAGACACGCGGTTCTAGACACACACCAATTCAACGGCCCACAGAAACAAAGACACACAGTCACCAGTCGTGGACAGAAACCCACTAACACAGACACGTAAGGACACACTGAGGCTCACGACCTGAGGCAGACGTACTGACTTACAAGCACACTGACTCGATGCCACCCAGAAACAGAGACGTACCGGGACACACACGGGACACACACAAGCACCTAGGGTCCCACGACAAGCACCAAAGGCCCCGCATGCACATTACTCCAACACACACACGCCAGACATGCCACGTGGCCACGACACGGCCACCGCGAGACCACAAACACGTGTGGCCACACACGCACACTCAGACCCAAAGGCCAACTGGTTGAGGGGCTGGTCGGGATGAGGTGGGCCCTGGGAGCTGAAGTCACCGCGGGGCCCACTGCTCCTGCCACCATCTGTCCGGCTGACTGTCCCCCCGCCGCGCGGGAAATGGGCTCGGGCTCAGGCCTACTTCCGCCCCCAGCCACCTTCGGGCCCACTGGGTGCCAGGGTCCCTCGCACGGAGGTCTTTGTTGTCCTCTCTGCCTGCCTCTAGCTCCAAAGATCTGTTTCCGAGGGGCTGCGTTTCTTGTCTCTGTCTCTCTCCGTCCCTGGGTATCTCTGGCTCTCCACGTCTCTCTCTCTCTGTCTCCGTCTCCTCACCCCCCCATCACCCCGGCCCCCTGGGCTGGGGTTTAACCAGTTGTTTTGATTTCTCTAAGCTGCTCCGGCCGCCTCGGGAGCCGCCTCGGGCCTCGGGCCTCACCCCCCCCCACAGCCCCTTCATCCCTCACCCAGTACCCCCTCCCCTTAACACAATCTGCACAAGTGGAATGAAAATTGATTTTTTTTTTAAATTTCATATCTTCTCCAGGGCTCTGTCTAAAGAGGAGAGAGACGTGGCCCAAGACCCTTCTCCTGCCGCCCCCCCCCCCCCCGCACGCACACACACACACACACATCATGCCTGGACACACTCTGACACTCCGTCTGCCCCCACCCTGGGGACACACCCCTCCCTACGCCACAGCCCCGCGTAGGACACAGCTGTGCACACAGCAGACACACAACAGACTCCTGCACACCCGCTCCAGACGCCCCCCAGGAGGCACATGTCACACGCCCCGTCCCATCTGGGCACACAGGGCACGGCGGCCTGCTGACACACTGTAGTGTGCATGTCCTCACACTCACACGGCCACGTCCATGTGCACACAGGCTCGAGGGCGGCCCCACTGCAGGCACCAAGGAGGCCCCTGGGGCTGTCCCAGGAGGACCGGGTCAGGAAGGTGACCCCAGGAAGGGGTTTTCCTGCCTGGACTTGCCCCCCCCCAGCCCCTGAGGTCACCCCACCCCCACCCCAGCCTGCATCAACTAAACGCCCTGGCGTGACCCAGGGCGGGGCATCTGTGTGCCTGGGGTGTGCGTGCCCACGTATGTATGCACGTACGTGTTACACACACACACACACACACACACCACTCACTACTTCTCTCAAAGCCACGCACTGTCATCCCCACAACAGGCCGGCGTGTACGAGAACCAGCCCATCCCCACACGGGGCACACACAACCCAGGGACGGAACCACACACACAGGCCCCCACGACACACAGGCCCACGGAACGCACACCACCCACAGCAGCACCGAACACGTGGCCACGCTCACACATCATCAGACACACGGCCCCGCGCATCCCTCGCTGGGCGCCCTCCATCCACACAAGGAGGGCACACGGGCACCACCCAGAGTCACGCGCAAACCCGCGAGCGCGAGCACACGAAGCCTTCAGCACCGTCTGGGACACGCACAGGACCCTTTCGTGTCCGGTCGCAGACGCACACAGGAGCCCACGGGCTCCGAGACACAACGCAGCCCCGGCCCACGGAACACACGGCCACAGCAGCCCCCAGCACCAGGCGTGAGGCCCGGGCTGGGGGTCCTATGAGCACAACCCCCAGCCGCCCCCTCCCTGTGTCTCTCCCACGCACACTCACCGGCCCGGTGCTTAGGGCCTTCCCCCTCACCCCCCTTGCCTCCCTCGGCCCACTCGTCTCCTTGCCCGCCGCCCAGTCACTCAGACACGCCGCCCGACTTGGAAAGTCCGGACACGGCACAACTCGAGAGTTTCGGGCGGTCACACCGGACGCTCAGGGCCAAGCGGCACATGGCAGCACGCACGTGCTCACCGACACGCTCGGACAGCTTCTCCCGGCCCCGCGGCCTCACGCTCCCACACTCGCTCACCTGTGCTCACACACATCCCACCACGGGTCACACCTGCTCGGACCGCAACGCAAGTCCCAGTCACACGAAGACAGTCAAGCCCCCCCCCCCCACGCAGTTGCAGACACACCCGCACGCACCCCGGAACCTCTGCCGAGGCTGCGCTCTGCAAGAGAGACAGAAGGACAGACTGGCAAACAGACCAGGCACCAGCTTCCCAGCCTGGAGGAGGTGTGTCTGCGACACGCGGTTTGGGGTGGTTGGGAGGCAAGGAGCCAGGGCGGGGATGGAGACCTCCCACCCACCCTCTCCCTGTCTCTCCCTCGAGCTGGGGTCTCTGCCTGTCATGTGTCTCTGGGTCGGTCCCTCGCTCTCCCTCCCTCTCTCTCCCTCCCTGAGTCCCAGTCTCTGCACGAACGTCCCTGGGGCTGTGGCCAGCACGCGGAACCGTGTCAGTTGGGGGGTGATGGGGGGGGAGCATCCCCAGGGAGGTGGGAGCCGCAGTACCATGCACCCCGCCTACCAAACAGCACTGGGGGAGGGGAGGGGAGGGGAGAGGCGCAACCAGGGATGTGGATCCAGAGCTCAGGCTGCTTCCCTACCCCCTGCCCTCCCCCTCAGAGACCCCAAGAGATGGAGGAAGCGCAGGGGGTGGGGGGGGAACCAGGGAGAAGGAGAGACATGTGGGGGGTGCAGAGAGAGAAGCAGGAAGCAACACCTACCGGGAGACAGATGGGGACAGAGACCAGAGAGACACGGAGAAAAGATGGGAGATCAGAGAGTCCTGCAAAGACGGGAAAGAACAAGACCCCGAGAGACAGACAGGGTGGGGAGGGGGCCGAGCTAGGGAGACCCGGAAAAGGGGAATGAGTCAGAGCAGCTTGGACAAAGTGAACTAGGGAGCGGAGGTCGGGAAGAGAGCTGCTTAAAGGAGGGACCCGTCAGGGAGGAAGGAGAGGAGGGGCAGAGATGTGGAAAATTAAGGGATTAGGGCAGAGGCAAAGGAGTGGACAGGGAGGGCAGGGGCTGCTGGGCAGAGGCAGGAGTGAGGGGGGAGCACAGGTGTGGGTTCGAGGCCAGCGCCATGCCCAGCTGCAGTCCTGGGGGGGTCCGTGTCCCAGGGGTCTGACCGGGCTCCTGGCTGCCACCCCAACTCCTGCCCCTCCTCCTCACCTCCACCTGGCCCATTCCCACCTCCTGCCTCATCCTGAGCCCCAATGTCTTCCCAAGGCTCCTCAGTCCCAGCTCCCTCCCCTGGCTCATCCCCACACCCCAGGCCCCACCCAGCTGCAGGGCTGGACCTTTTGGCCCCAAGCCTTGTATCAGAGACAGGGACAGACGTGCAGGGCCAAGACTGATTGGTGGCGGGGTCCAGGGACAGAAAGCTTAAGGCAAGCGTGGCCAGCTCATCCCAGGAGCCAAGAGTCCCAGAGCCCCTCTGGGTTGTCACAGCCAAGAGGCAGGGGCACTGTGTGTCTTGTTCATGGGGCTTGGCACCAAGTATGTGCTCAGGAAATGTTTAAATGGGAAATTCAGATTCAAAGAAGCAAGGCCAGGAGACAGATAGTGAGTCAAGGGACAGAAAGCCAGAGACCAAGGGATAGCAAGACCTGGGGTGAGGGGCCTAGAGATGGGGGACAGGAGGACAGAGGGATGGAGACAGGAATGGAGCAGAGAGGTAGAGGGACAGATAGATGGAGGACTGAGACACAGGAATACAGGGGGACAGGGAAACAGATGGGGAAATGGGGACAAAAATGGGGAAGAGGGGAGTGACTGAGGGTCAGAAGAAATGAGCAGATAAATGGGGTCAAAGACCCAGGAAGGCAAAAGTGAGACGCAGAAAAGGAAGAGAGGGGTAGGGGGACAGGAGATAGGGGGCAGGGCCTGATAGCCTGGGGCCAGGTGTGCGGCCTAGGCCGGCTAGAGCTGGGTGCCTGGGCTGCAGGGGATCCCATGAGGGCCAGAGAAGGGCTGGGGTACGGCCGGGCTGGGGGAGGCTCGGGGCTCCAGGGGCATCGCACGGTGCTAATTCAGCTCCATCGATCAGACGGGATGAGAGCAATAAATTATTGTGACAAGATGCAATCCTGGCCCGCGCACTGCCGCCGAGGCGGATCGATCCCTGTCCCCAGCCCCACACCGGGGCCCATGCCCAAGCCCTGGGCCGGACGCCTCTGCCCATCTCTCTCTCCATTACCCCACCACACACATTCCCGCTGACAGCCAGGTGGGGCAGCAGCCCTGAGAAAGACAGGGACAGAAAGGGAGCCTTGGCGGGAAGACCTGCCCCTCTCTGTCCCAGGTCCTCTTGCTTCCCCTCACCACCCCATCCTCACCACAACCTGGGAGGTAGCAACTACCAGGATGCCCATTTCGCAGATGTGAAAACTGAGGCTCAGATAGGAAAAGTAACTTGGCCAAAGTCCCACAGGGGTGGGTGGTGAGGCCTGGACTCAAAAGTGGGTCAGCATGACTTCAAGCCCCCCAAAACTTGCACCATCAGAGGAGAGAACAAGGGACCAGGAAAGAAGAGGAGGGAGGAGACAAAGAGAGCCTGAGAAAGACAGAGTACAGGACACAGAGAAAGAGTCAGACACTAAAAAGAGTTAAGATACAGAGACACCGAGAGAGACAGAGGTGGAGAAACACAGAGAACAAGGAGACAGGGAGGGAGGGAGGGAGAGAGAGAGACACAGACTCAGCTTCAGAGACAGGCAGGGGGGAGGTGGGCAGACTGAGGCAGAGATGGAATAGAAGAAGCGAACAAAGGCAGGGTGGGCAGAGAGGAATGGAGCTGGGAAAGCAGCCCGTGGAGGGATGGGTAGTTCTGGAGAACAAGGTGTGTCTGAGGGAACAGGTGTGTGGTGGCAGGAGCTGGGCTGGCTCCAGGCAGCTGGGAGGGCAGGTGGGAGTGAGGACACCGATGGCGAGCCTGGCCCCGGGAGTCCGTGTCCGAGAGAGGCCAGGTGTGCAAGCAGGAAGGTGGGGCGTGTCCGAGGGCAGGAGTAGGGGGAGAGGGGGAGGCTGGGGTGCAGACAGCTGGCGGCGTGATGCGGAGACACACGCTGCCCAAGCAACAAGGTGGACAGATGTGTCCGTGGAAGAAGGGGGTCACCTGATAGCCAGGTGTGGAGCTAAGGACACCTGGATGACTGTAGTCAGATGGCCTCCGAGATCGCCCAGTTTCTGAGACCGCCAAGAAATAACTCCATTTCCCTGGGCTCAGTTTCCTTCTCCGTACAGTGGAGATAAGAGAAAGGACGTGCTTCATATGGTCTGGTGAGGATGAAAGGAGACCGTGGTTAGGAAGAACCGAGAACACTGCCTGTCACAGAGACAGGCTTAATAAGCAGTAGCTGGATGGGGCGCCTGGCCGCGACTCTTGATCTCAGGGTTGTGAGTTCGAGCCCCATGCTGGGGGCAGAGATTACGTAAAAATAAAATCTAGGAAAAAAAAAAACAAAGCACTAGCTGGGAACACGGGATGAGTAGGTAGGTGCTACTCCAGGGGTGGTCCGTGGACCTGCAGGAGCAGCACCTGGACCTTGTGAGGAATGCAGAGTCTCAGGCTCCATCTGGGTCAGACCCGCTGCACCAGAAGCTCGGGGGTGAGGCCCAGAGCTGTGTGTCCCAGTAGGCCCTCCAGGGGTTTCCAATGCCCGCAGAAGTCTGAGAACCTCTGGCGTAAGGGAGTCCGTACAATGCAGCGGCAGGTGTGGGGACAGCTGGGAACAGGTGTCCTGGGTGTTTAACAAATGCTACAGGTGGTACTTACGCCCATCAAGAAAGGTGTTCCCTGATAGATGGCTGGTGACGTGTCCTGTGAAAAGGGACAGGTATTTCCAGAGGGGAGCAGGCTGGAGACAGGTGTGAGGGATCTGAGGGGTGGGCGCTAAACATGTGGGGGTGACAGCTTGCACGAGCAGCTAGTGTGGATGAGCACAGCTGAGACAAGGTAGCTGAGAGATGTGGGATGAGTAACGATGTCTGAAAAAGGGGGGCACCTGGCTGGCTCTGTCAGTAAAGCCTGTGACTCTTGACCTCGGGGTCCTGAATTCAAGCCTCGCATTGGGCGTGGAGCTTACTTAAAAAAAAAAAAAATTTTTTTTTAAAGAAAAAGCTATGAAAGGACAAGTTACATGGATGTCATGAGAGGGGGAAGAATGAAGGGGACTTGATGTTGGTGCACGTCTGTGGGGCAGGAGTGGGGACAGGCTGGGGACAGGCTGGGGACACCAGGGGAATGGCAGAGACCCACTGGAAGAGATGTAAAGCAGCGAGAGATTAGGGAGGGGGCAGGTGGGGAAGTCCCAGCACCTGTTTGCCAAAGAAATGAGGCAGGGGCGTGGACCTGGAGCAGGTGATGCCTGGGGCAGACAGGTAAGGAAGGGGCCAAGGTGTAGAGAGATTGGTGTGACCTTGGGCAGCAAGGAAGGAGGAAGTGAGAAACATGGGAAATTAGTGGTATGAGTAAAGAAGAGCAGCAGACAGTGCCCGAGGGACAGGTGTGGGGAAACAGGTATACAGGTCAGGCAAGTGCCTGTGGCCAAGGACAGAGTCTCTGCCCCAACCTGTGTATGTGGGAAGCAGCGTGGTGTGGTTGTGGGTCGTGAGATAGCGAGACAAAGAGAAGCAGAGACGGAGAGACAGCGAGAAGGAGGTGAGCAGCAAGTGTGGAGGCGAGACAGGGGCCTTTCAGAGGACAAGGGCTTGTAGGAGAGAGGGGGACATGAGGAAGGAGGATACACCTGATACCCAGGGACCACGGCATGTGTGAGCAATCAAGCCGTGCTGAGGTCAGGAGACAGGTGGGGCAGGTGCACGTGTTGTCTGGGATGAGTTACCTGAAATGACAAGTGGGAAAGACAGGTGTGGGAAAGACAGGTGGAAGTAGGTATCTCTGTGTAAGAGGATGGGAGATGGGGACCAGCAGAGAGCGCGGGGGGAGGCAGGTGTGTTCCCAGGGGACACATGCGACAGAAGCTCCTCGGGAAGGACCGGGATGAAGGTGGCTGCGGTTAGCACTGTGAGGGAGAAGTACAGGACAGGAGAGGAGGGAGGGGGCAGGCGTTACCTGAGGGCAGATTCAGAGAAGACACGTGTCAGTGCCTCTGTGCAAGGGAAGGTGTGTGTGTGTGTATGTGTGTGCGCGCCCGAAGATATGGTGAACAGGTACTGCTTGAGGGGAGGCAGAAGTGAAGAAATGTGAATGCGTGAGAAATAAGCATGTCTGGAGCTTTAGGGGACAGGTGGGGTGATGCAGGGGCAGGTAGGAAAGGGACACTATGGCGCGAAATGAGACAGATGCAGGGATTCGAGTGGGAAGGGTAGATTTTGGAGAACAGGTGTTACCTGGAGGGGTAGGTAAGAGGGAACATGTGTTGTTACCTGAGAGATCGTGGGCATCTCTGGGGCAGGTTTCAAGGGACAAGTGTTACCTGGAAAAGCAGGTGAGAGGAAACAGGTGGTACCTACAGGGACAGACGAAGAGGACAGGTTACCTGCAGGGGACAGGTACAAGGAGGCTAATGTTACCTGCACGTCCAGATGTGGGGAACTGAAAGGGAAACGTTAACGTGACAGGTGTGCGGATAGGCAGGTGGGAGTGAAAGGTGTTACCTGAGGCCACAGGCGTGTGCAGCGTGGCTCTTCAGGGTGATTTGCTGCCTTGATTTCACTCACTTCCCTCCCCTCGCCTCCCCAGGGGCCAGTTCTGGCGCTGGGATCCCTCCCCCAGCTTTGGCCCCCCGGACAGGGCAGGCAGTTAGCTCCCCACCCGTTAGCTCTGGGCTCAGTGAGGTCGGCAGGGCCTGCCGGGCAGCGGGGCTCCTGAGGCTGCTTGGCGATGCGGAGCGCGTCTGGGCCTCGGCGGGCCGGCCGGGCAGGGGGAGCAGGCGGGGGGGCCGTTTAGCCGTGATAGATCCGCGCGCCGCTTGTCTCTTAATCTCCGGAGCGACCGATCGATTCGCTATTTCCCTTTGTTGCCAGAAAATTCGATCCTGGGCCTGGAATTAGGTCCCCGGCTTAATCTGAGCGGAAACCAGCGAGGGGGAGACAGAGACAGAGATGCTGGGAGAGACAGAGAGATAGTTAAGAGACAGAGAAAGGCAGAGACAGAGAGACAGAAAGAGGTTCTGAGAAAGACATGGAAAGAGAGAGGCAGAGATTCTGAGATAGTCCAAGAGTTGGACCCAAAGAGGGAGAGAGATGCTTCGAGAGACAAAGAGTCTGAGAGAGACAGAGAGAGATTCTAGGAGTTAGAGGCGGACACAGAGATGCCCAAAGAGACAGAGACCCGGTAAGGAGAGACCCAGCCAGGAAAGAGATGGCGGAGGTGGCCCAGCACGGCCCTGGGACTGTCGTGGAATAACAGAGAGGGTAAGCAGCATACTCAGCCACCTGTCCCCAGAAGGACACAGCCCCCCTCGAAGGTCAGGGCTAGACCTGCGCTCCCAGCCCCAAAGTGTGCAGACCCATTTATGTTGGCCCAATGTCTTTCCCACAGGCCCTGTTGACCCCCATACACCAAATATCCAGACCCAAATGTGCAGACCCTCAGCCTTGAACTCCAGCTCCAAATCCAGACCTCCCAGCTCCAGGCCCCCCATCCAAACCTCCATACTGACCACAACCCCAAATGTCCACACCCCTAGTCTGACCCCCAGCCCCAAACAGCTCTCAACCCCAAATATGCAGTCTCTTGGCTCTGAACCCCCAGGTCCCAAATTTCAAGCCTTCAGTCCTGGCCCCTAACTCCACCCCCCATCCCCCCTACCGCCCCAGGATTCTAACCCCAAAGGTCCAGACCCACCCTCAGGTGTGCCCGCCAGCCCGGGTTCCCAAACAGACCCGGGTGTCTCCCGGGCCCCACCCCTCGCACTCGCTCACACTCTCCTCCGCCCCCGCGTCCCGGCCCCCTGCCCCGAGCGCGCACCTCCAGGCCTCTCCCCCTCCCACCTCCCCGGAGCCGAGCGCTGCCCCCACCCGCCGCCTCCGCCGGGGCGGCGACCCTGCCCGCCCTCCCCGCCCCGGGCTCGGCGGCCTGGCTCCGAAGGTCCCTCGGGAGCACCTCCCGCGCCCCGCCCCCCATCCCCGCCCCTGCGCCGGCCCGCGGCGCTCACTCACTTTCCGGGGTTTGCGCCTCCGCTCCGGTCCGGCGAGAAGTGTTTAAAGTTAGGATCGCGCGGCCATGGCCCCCGCGGCGTCCTGGGGAGCGGGCACCGGGGCGGGGGACGAGGCCGGGCGGTGGGGGGGGGGGGGCGAGGCCCGGGGCCCCGGGGGACGGAGCGGGAGCGGGAGTCGAGGAGAGACCCGGAGACGGAGGGACGGCCGGGGACCCGGAGAGGGAGGCCGCGCAGGGACCGGGAGACGCGGAGATGGGCGCGCGGGGAGCGGCGCGGGCCGCCGGGGCGGGGCGCGGGGGCGCGGGGCGGCGGGGGCGCGGGCGGCCGGCCTGCGGAGCCTCCTGCGCTCCCTCCTCCTCCTCCTCCTCCCTCTGCTCCTCCGCGGCGCGCCGCGCGCCTCCGCCCTCGCGGCCGCCCGGCCGGCTCGGCGCGCAGATATATGGAGGCGGCGGCGGGCGCTGCGGGGGAGGGGCGGGAGCGCGATCGATGGAATATAATTTTCCTCAAACTCGGAAAATAAAGTTCAGAGCTGATCAAATTTGAAAACAGATGTCGAATCGCGACTCTAAATAAGGTTCGATCCCGGGACTGAGGGAGTGGGGGTGGGGGCGGGGTGGGTGGAGAGGTGGCGAGACCCCCCCCTCCTCTCCCCTTCTCTCCCCGCCCCGCCCCTCCCGAGGAGGACACGCGGACAAACCCACCGGCGGGCGGGAGGTGTAGGTAGCAATTACGTGGCCGGGACCCCTGCGGACACGCGGACCCACGGCCTGGAGAGCAGACACAGGCCCACGGACGTCGGGGCGCACGGACACAGTGACCCAGACTGCCAACACACGCAGGATCCACAGCCTAGCGGGCACTGGGACACACGGAGCAGCATATACACGAACAGACGGACACACGACCTGCACACACAGCTGTACCTTGATCCACTGCCCCACACACTGGACACACAGAACCGTGGTGACATACAACTACACTCCACCTAAAAACACAAGCCTTCCGCGGCACACAAGCCGGGGGCACATGGGCAGACACACCGACATCCCCCTTCACAGGCCCACGCGGTGGCAGGAACTCACCCACACCTGCAGCCACAGGGAAGGGCGGGGATCTGGCTCCCCCTGAAATAACAAGAGGATAGCCACTGGCCTCGGGGCTCTGAGGGCAGCACCCCCAGCCGCAGAGTCAGCCCCCTCCTGACTCCCTGGCCTAGCCTGACCCTCACCCTCGCCATCCACTCTCCTCTTCCTTCCCTGTGCCTTCCCCTCCCCCACCCCCCCTCTCCTCACTTCTGTCCCCCACTTTTCTCTCCCATTCTCAGGTCAGGCTCTGCCCCCGCCCCCCAGCCCCAGAGAAGCAGCAGCCCTTGGAGTCACCTGCCTCAAGAGGGCAAGTGCCTGGGGCAGAACGACCGTCCCCAAATGAATATGCCGCGTCCAAGGCAGCTCTGCAAGATCGCACCAACCCCCACTGACCTCAGCGAGGGGGGGGGGGGCTGAGATGGAAGGACGGAGAGGAGCCCCGAGAACCTCAGACAGGCTCCAGCTGCACCAGCCACTGCTCACCATGCACTTGGGCAAGTCACGAAGCATCTATGCATGAGTTAGCAAGCACGAGCCTCAGTTTGCTCAGCTGCAAAACAGGGCAGTAATGACAGCTACCGCCTAGGCAGGTCGGTGGAGAGCACTCTGCATTGGGTCAAGCGCCAAACAAAGCACTTGCCGTAAGCCTTGCTTCTTCAAAATAACCACCTTAAAAATACTAACCTCTGCTAGAAAATGAGAATCCCCTCCCTTGTTTCTGCGTGGAACAGCACCCTTCCACGGAGCCAGCAGGAAGCCCCTGCTCTGGGTGTTTCTACCCCATCATTAGGCCATACTCGAGACCCCCGCAGGAGAGCCACCATCCTCTGGGTGTCTAGAACCACCCCGACTGTACACAGCATGCTTGGAGATAGCTCACCAGCCAGACTGGTACCTCTTGGGTGTCCGTGACACCCACCAGACTGTGGGGAACACCCCACCCAGCACCCACTGGGAGGTAGAACTCCTCGTCTGCACGTGATGCCGTTCGGGAGCGAGACAACAGCCTCCAGGTGTTCCAAGAAAGCTAGAACACCGACAGGACATCACGAACACCAGCTGGAATGTATTTAATGGCCATTAAATGCAGGGCACAACACCTGGGAGGAGAGAGGGCACACCTGAGCAGAAAGGACCCAGTGGACTATATGCTACGCCTGCCAGTAAGAGCCCACCCTCCGGAAAGGCGCCATTTATCACACTGCACGCAACACCCTTCTAGAAAATTCAGCATCCTTGGGATGTCAGCAAAGAGCACCAGCCCCGAGGGCTTTCACACTCTTTATCTCTAAGCCCCGCCTCTGGGAGAGAGGAGGGCTTCCCAGGGTGTGAGACTATAAGTGACAGGTGTGAGGGGCTTCCGTTGCCCCATCAGAGGTTATGGAGGACCCCCGGGGGGGGGAGCTCTGATGCCCTCGGTGGCCAGGGCCAGATCGGCTGAACAACCATGCCCATAGGCACGTGACACACCCCCATCTGCTCAGACTCCCCCCTCCGCCCCCCGCCCCCCAGGAAACACCTTCCTGATTTCCGTAAGACCTTTCGGGCTGTGCATCTTTGGACAATCCGTGTTCCCTCTCTGAGCCCCAGGCGGTTGGGAGGATTCATGAGGAGGATGTCCGAGTGTGGTGTGTCCTGTAAGCACGTAAGAACTCGACAGAAGTGAGAGTTCTTACAGTCGAGCACTCCCAGGGAGGGCGGCAGGGACCAAGGCAGCCTCTTCAATCGTTAACAGTATTGCCCACACCTACCTGACTGAAGGAAGCAGCTCACAGGAGGGGGACCATTAAGCTGCAGTTAACATCCCCAGGGAGGCTGCACTGGTAGACTAGTGTAGTTAACACCCCACTGAGACAGAACACCCTCAGGGTGTTTAATGCCCCCTGGAAAAGAGAGAGAGAGGGAGAGAGAGACAGGGCACCCTCAACCAGCCCGTAACACCCAGTGGACTGAATTTATTACCCAAGAAGCAGGGAACAACCTCTGGGCTCCGTAACAGCCATTAGAGTCTTTTTAACCCCCCAAGGAGTGCGAGGGCCCCTCTGTTGGGCGAAAGCCTCCCTTTAGATCGCTTCTAACACCCTTGCAAGAGGCGTCCGGGCGCAGCAAATACCACTAAGTGTGACAGAGGGTGAAGCCAGGATGGGCATAAGCAGCCCGCGCCCCTCAGGAAGCCACCGCCTAACCGTCTCCCTGCATGGCTCTCCCAGAGCCACAGGAGCTCAGGACGGGGTGGACGGAGCAGGGTCTGTGCGCTGCGCTGACGGCCATGACAATGAACCCTTTCCTGGTGTTTGTTTGGGGCCGGGCACCGGCCCAAACCCTACGCGGAGATGAACTCCTCTGTCAACGACAACCCTACGAGAGGCAGGTGCTGTCTCACATTGTGTCCATTTTACTGACGAGGAAACCCAGGCACAGAAGTCACTTGCCCACCATTAACACAGCTAGTTAATGGAAGTGGGACCCGAGCCTCGGCAGCCTGGCCGGAGGGGGTGGGATCTGCGTAAACCTCCCCCCCCACATGTTAGACTCTGGTCTCCAGCTTGGACCGACTCGGCCCCACCCCGGCTCTCCGCACTTCCTCTGCACCGTCCGACATCCCCACCAGCAGCAGCCCCCGGCTGGAGGCTCCCTGAGGGCAGGGCCTGGGTCCAGATTCCTCTCTGGTTCCCCAGTGAGGGCGGAGCCTGTCACTCAGGGACCTGGGGAGACCCAGGGAGGGGAGGAGGGGAAAGGCAGTAGAGAGGGTGCAGGGAGGAGGGCAGGGGAGGAGGACTAAAACTGGGCCAGGCCTTACCGAAGGTGTTGGGGAGTGGGAGGGAACCCAGAGCCAAGGGGAGGCAAATCTGCTGGGGGGCTGGGGAGCAGACAGCAGCCCCACCCCTCCCCCACTCCTCCCCACCCCCACCCCCTGGCAGGTGGCAGAGGGATGCTGGCAGGGGATGGGGCAGGACAGACAGACCACCACACAGGCCGACAGGAGAGCAGGAGGCAGCCAGCCAGGGTGTGGGCCTGGGGCCTGGGGTGTGGGGGGGTCAGACAGCTGCACAAGAGTGGGGTGTTGAGAAGACTGATGGACAGATGCGGGAGTGGTCCCAGGAGAAGGACAGGCAGACTTAGGGCTTGGGGTTGGGCAGAGGGGACAGACAGACAGCAGAAGAGAGTGGCCACAGTGGTGAGGGCGGCGGACAGACGGAGGACAGCAGGGGACTGGCGGACAGGCGGGCGTGCAGGCCGGCAGGTGCTGCCCACGAGGCCAGGGCCAGGCCGAGGGCGCGCGCGGTGGCGGCCGGCGCAGGGAGGCGGAGGCCGGGCAAGCGGCCGTGTTTGGGGAGCTGTCGGCTGCGGTGGAATTATGAAAAATAGCAGGCATCGGAGCCGGCCTTCAGCTTCGATTAGGGGAGATGGGACATGACAGGTGCGATCAATACGCAGCCGTTCTATAAAGTGTCAAGTAATGAATCAATTTCGACTAAATTTTCCATTTTTCAGAGGCCGTTCTCCGAGAGAAGAATATCCTCTTTTGTAAAGATATTATTATCGATTTCGGCGGCAATTTGACATCAGGGGTAGTTAATTCCACTCAGAATAAAATTGAAAACACTTGAGAGAGAAAAGAGAGAGGCGAAGAGTGAGACAGAGGGAGAGGGGGGAGGGCGGGAGGGGCCGGGAGGAGAGAGACGGATGGACAGAGAGACAGAGACAGAGACCTAGGGAGAGGACAGACAGTGCAGCCCGGGGAGCCCGGGGCAGAGACGCGTGCAGAGACATTTAGACAAACTGAGAGGCTGTGAAGCCGAGTTAGCGGGGGCGACAGAGACTGACAGAGACGTTCGGAGAGAGACTGGGGGGGGGGGCAGGACGGCATGACAGAGAGACAGTGTCTCCGAGACGAGCCCAGATGCTAGAGACTTGCCACAGAGGCGCAAAGACGTGGACAAAGACAAATTCAGAGAAAGGGAAAGATGGCAAAAGAGGCAGGGGAAACAGAGAGGGGAATGACACAGAAAGTGAGAGCTGGAGAAGGGCAACTTAGGGAGCTGGGGGGAGCAGTGCTGAGCGACTGGAGGGACAGGGGATGGGACGAGCGGGGGCGGGGCAGAGGCGAGAGAGGTCCCAGGGCTGAGGGCACATGCCCAGATGGGGGTCTGTCCTGCTGTGGCTGTCCCCCAAAGTCACTCTGAATGGGGGAAGTGTGTGTGTGTCACAGTCCCAAACTGTGTGTTTGTTGTGTGTCCATGAGCTGCCCTGGCAGCGAGGGCTCTGATCCAGGCTCCTGGAGTCTGCCTGGGGTTGTGTTGCGGGTAGGGGGGTGCGTGTGTTCGCGGCCATCTGGGTGTGTGTGCCCTTGCACACTATGACTGAATCTGATTACTTGTGTGTAATTACAAGTGCCTGGCCTTGCAGCCCTATGGGTCTCAGCAGCAGGCAGTGGTGAGCCTGCCAGTCCCCCCACCCCCCGCCGCCGCTGGCTGAAATCTCCATCCCCCCAACCTGACCTCCCCCCAGCAGCTCACAGGCTGCCTGATGAGAGGAAAGAGGGGGCTGGAGGACAGGACCCCCTGGATTCTGAGAGAGAAGAAGGCTGGGGACCCTGACTTCTGAGTCGGAGGGAGGAGGGGCTGGTTGGCATGGACCCTCCTGAACGGGATGGTCTGCACAGAGGCGAAGGGGCTGGCTGGGAAGCTCCTCAGCCATCCTGTCAGCCTCCCCACCGGAAAAGCCTGTGCCTGCTGCCCCCTAGTGGACGTGGAGATTGAGCTGGCCAGGGATAGGGAGCTGACAAGGTCAAGGGAAGGAGGAGGGACAGACCCACAGGGGAGCAGAGACAGAGAGATATGGACAGAGAGACAGGTGAACACAGACAGGGACAGCGATGAACAGGGGACAGAGAAGTAGGCAGATAGAGGGGCAAGGGTTGGGCAGGCAGAGGATTGAGATGCTGGTTGAGAGAGAGAGGAGACTGGGCATGGAGATGGGCAGAATCGGGTGGGGACAGAGTGGGGACAGACTGGTGTTGGGCTGGTGTGAAGATGGGTACAGCTAGTTCGAGAGACAGACAGGAGCCATGTGGACAGAAGGACAGTGTGACAGGGGGTTGGCAGATAAATCTAGAGAAGGGAGATAGAAGGAAGAGGAAACCCGGGGAGCAGGCAGAGAGAAGACAGGTAGAGAGATAAGGACATACAGGCACAGAGCAAAGGGCAGAGCTAGAGATGGGCAGACACTCATGGAGAGACAGAGGGACACAAAGAAAGAAACAGGCTGACGCACCTAAACAGACAGGCAGACACACACCGGAGAGACAGACAGAACAAGGCAGGTGGACAGAGGGGTACAGAGGAGCCAGGGCCCCCAAAGCCAAGTGGACACCCCGAGCTGGAGCAGAAAGTGGTGGGTGGGGGTGAGGCTGAACCCAGGATTGGGGGAGACTGTGGCCTGGTGGGGGGGTCCAGGCTGAGGGGCCTCCCAAGGCACAGCTTAGGAGTGAAGCTGGGGGTGGGGCTCCCCTGGCCAGGGTCTTTGCCCGCCACCCCCTCCTAATCCCCCCCCACCCGGCGGGCTGCCCGGCGGAGGCGACAGATTGAGCGATGAGACGCATTACGCACTTAATCCGCCTGATTGAATGTTTTGCTTTCGCCCAAATTGAAACATTAAACAACACGGGACGAGAAGAGGCCGCTGCAAATCACTCATGAAAGATTCATCTTCTCCCCGGCAGCCGCCACCGCCCGCCTCCACCGCCGCCGCCCACCCCAGCCCCAGCCCCCAGCCGGGAAGCCTTGGGGTGGGGGCGGGGGCGGGGGCGGGGGCGGGGGCAGTGCCCTTGCCCACCGCGTGGGGCCCCCAGCCTTCATGGCCCAGCGAACTTCTTCCCCCTGTCCAGCCTCCATCCCACAGGTGGTCTGAGACTGGGCCTCAGATCCCTGGACCAGCCCGAGGAGCATGACCTTGGCCCTGTCCCCTCTGGAGTCTCTCTCTCTAGCTCCCTTCCGGGACCAGCCCAGGACCCCAGGGCATGGGGGGGCCTGCTCGGTGTTGGTTCGGAGCAGGGGGAATGAGGTCGGAGAACCTTGTCTCTGTGCAGGTTCTAGATCCAGGACTGGGGTGGCATCTGGGGTGAGTCAGAGGGAGGTGGCTGTTGTGAGGATGAATGGAAACTGGGGGACAGGGAGCCTGTGTGTGTGTGTGTGTGTGTGTGTTCTTCGCCACTTGGAGCTGTGTGTCTCTGTGCTGTGTGGACGGCTATAATTTCTGTCGCTGTTGGGCTCTGTCGCTGTAACTTGCCTGTCTCTCCATCTGTGTGTCACACCCCTGTGCCTATGTGCCCCCTGGGTGTGTGGCTGTAACTCCTTGGGGACTATGGATGTCTGTCTGCCTGTCTGGGTCTGAGTGTAACTTTCTCTGTTTGCATCCTGTGTGCTGTATTTGGGTGTGAGTGTTTATGTGACTTTAAGGGTGTGACTGCGTGGGACTTCCTCTGTGTTTATCTGTGGGTGCCTGTGTGCTTGTGTCTGTCTGTCTGTCTGTCTGCTTGGATTTGTGTTTATGTGCTGCTTGCTCTGGGTCTGACTTGGGGTGTGCGTTTCACTGTTTCACATCCGGGTCTGTTTTGTGCATCCATGGGTCTCTGTGACTATGTTTCTCTCTCAGTCTCTGGGTATTTCTTTCTCTGTCTCTGGTCATGAGGGCACCTGCTGGGGACAGAGACAAGTCACCAGAAGAAGTAGGGCTGGGGTGAGGAGAAGCAGGGGAGAGAGGAGGCAAAAAAGACAGAGAGAAAGACAGGACAGTGGTGCCGCTTGAGAGCAGGGAGCAAGCGCGGGGGAGCTGGGGGGGGGGCGTAGTGGGCGCCACGGCCGGAGCGGGTGATCAATATTCGATTTAGGTTTTAATTCCGGGGCTTTCGGAGCCTGTCAGCCCTGATGTATGAGCTCACACCGGGGCCGCCCAGCCAGCCACCCCACGGATGCCCATGGCCTGGTGGCCTGTCCTGGCCCCGGCTCCCTTGCCCTGCCCGCTTTTGGCTATGGAAGGGGGTGGGGGATGGGCCTGTCCAGAGGCACAGGGAGGGGCTGCACTTCCACATGGGCACAAGTTCACAGTCGAGTTCACACCTGGTCCCTCACTTACCTAGTACACCTGCTGATCTGCTCCTTCCTGCCTGTGTTGGAGGGAAACAGGAAGGAGACCCAGGCCCTGTCCCAAGGGACCTACAGAGGTCCTCGCTGTCTCAGGGACTCCCTGCTGGAGTCCAACAGCCTTACAGGCACTAGTCACACACGTCCTGATGCACACACGGCCCTGGGTTCAGGCACACCTGGGCATGCACAAACCTTACCATTCACGCATCCACACACATGCCTCTGGACTCACACATGTGCACACACACACCGACACACACATCCAGATGTGTATCCTCTGACCTATATGCTTGTCCACATGCAAATTCTAATGCACACGTGTCCACACACATAACCCCAGGGCACACACAGACACATGGATAAAGGTTACACATGAATGGGAAGTAGGATCAACATGGGGGACAGTGTTCTGGCAAGAGGGCAAGAGATGGGGACAGAAAGACACAAAAACTCAGAGACAGAGACTGACACGGCAGCAGAGATGGAAGAGACACAGGCAGGTAAAGAGAGCCACAGAGTCAAACTCAGAGACAGAGGCAGGGGAGGCCGCCAGGACAGGTGGGGACCGCCAGTGGGCGGCAGTCAGTGGAGGAGGGGGATGGGAAGCTCTCCCTTCTTCCCCAGATGCCCCCCCAAACCCTGTCTCTCTCTCAGGAAGATGGATCCACCGCCCTCCCTGATGACAATGCTGTCTGCGCAAACTTTAATTAACACTTTGAGTTAATTAGTTCGAGATCATTTAGGAGTAAAATGTTTTTATTAGGGAGGCTGCGAGCCTGTTGATGGATGGGGCGCGATTCGCTCTTCCGCCCGCGGGGACAGCCGGTAAACAGAAATCAATCAGGGGCCTCCCAACCCAGCCCCCCCAGTGCCAAGCTCCCAGCCTAGAGCCCCGGAGTCAAGTCTCCCAGCCCCCTCTGCCTTCCAGCCCCCTCTGCCTCCCGGGGCCCAGGAGTCCTGGTCCCCAACCTCCTCTCTCAGGATCCTGAAGTTCATGTCTGGAGCCCACTTGTCTCTCGGACCCAGGCTCCCGCCCTCCCCGCCACCAGCTCCATCCTCCCCCTCAGACCCACGAAGGCCTTGACACCTTCTGCCTCGGCGGGAGCCCCCATTCCCACTCCTTCCCGGGCTCCCCGGCAGACAACTGGGGGCTGACTGACTGCTGGCGGTGGTGATCGGACCCTTCCCTCGGCTCCCTCCCCGGGTCCCTGACTCGGCGTCTCCGGAACTTTCTCTAGGTCGCCTCCCGTCTCGCTCCGGCTGCCGGGTCCGGCCCCCGCCCCCGCCCGCCGTCCCGGGTCGGGCTCCCGCAGCCCCTCCCGCCCCGCTGACGGCTTCATCAGGTGTCTGGGCGGCGGGCGGGGAGGCCCGGCCGGGCGAGGGCGGCCGGGGGGCGGGGGGCGGAGGGGGCGGGGGCTCCGGGGCCGATAAATCTTCATCAGGCGGCGGCGGGGGGGCCATTAGGCGCTAATGGGAAGATGGAGGGGCCTGTCGGCCGCGCGGGCCGGGCCTCATTTGTCCTGCTTCCCGCTCCATTGGCCGCCGCCCCCGCCCCGCCCCTCCCCCCGCCGCCGCCGCCGCCGCCGCGCGCGCCCCATTTCCGCTTCAAACCTTTGGAAGGGCTGGGAGGGGGTTTGCGGGGGGGGGGGGGCGCGAAGAAAAAGGGAGTTGGAGTGTAGGGACCGAGTTGGAAATGGAGGAGGGGGCCCAGGACGCGGAGGGGAAGGGGGTTAGGTAGCAGAGGCAGAGTTTAGAACGTGGGCGACTCAGCTAGAAAGCAGGCGGAGGGGGGAGCAGAAGGCTGTGAGGTGGGTCAGAACGAGGAGAAAGTAAATAGAACTCCCTGGAGGAGGGAAGACCTTGGGAGGGGGGCGCACAGAACGCGCGGGAGGGAACCTGGACCGCGGGAAGGGTGGGGACTGGAACCGGGGGGGGGGGCAGGGCTGGAATTAGGGGAGAGGGTCGGATCACCCTGCCCGGCCTCCAGGGCCGGGAGCCCAGGAAGGCGCGCGGGCGGCGTCCCTCGAGGCAGAGGCGCGGCCCCCGCCCGCCGCCGCCACCGCCCGCTCTCGGACTCGCGCCCCCCGCGCGTCCACTCTGATTTCTCGGCCCATTTTTCTTCCTCTCCTGTCACTCCGGCGCTCGCCCTCCCGCCGCCGGCTGCCCCGCCGCGCTCTGCTTCCCGCGGGAACCCCCGCCGCAGCCAGCCCCGGGGGCCGCGGCCGGGCTCTGCGCCGAAGCGCCCCCCACTCCCACCCCGCCGGGGCCCCCTTAGCCCCCATCGGAACCACGGATTCCGGGCATGTCACCCCCAAATTGGTGACCCCTGAAAATGGACTGTCTCCTTGAACACCCACAGGAGGGTCTCAGCCTTGGGGGCTGTGCTGGTGGTGGGGACTCCAGAGCCAGCGATCAAGTCTTTAGCACTTCTGGTCCCATCTCAGATTCCCCAAAAGGAGGCATGTAGATAGCCACAAGCCTGGTAGGCGAACCCCCACCCCCACCCTCCTCCAGAAATCCCCATGCAGACTGAAGACCCCAAGGATCAGACCTCTACCTTGAGACAGGTCACACCGGGCCTCATGAATAGTAATCCAGACTCAGAATCACCAAGGACTGTACCCCCACCTAGCCCCAAACACCCCAAAATAAGGATTCTGGGCCTCAGCCCCATTCACTCCAAACCCCCAGCTCAAGAAAATGACAGGGTAAAGGAGGGCCTTAGCTCAGTCACCCCAAAATAAGCATCAGCAACTCCACAAGTCATCCCTAAAATATGCATTCATTCTCCCAGACTCAGTACCCCCAAATTAGGCATCAGGAGGCCCCAAAGTTGGCACACCTACACTAGACCTTCCTCATTGAACCCTAAGCAAACATGAGGACCCCGAGATAAATCATGATCTAGACAAATGGGTCTTCAGCTGCAGCCACCCCACTCAACATGTGACCCCCCATTCTCAATACAAACTAGGAAATGGGACTGAAACTCAGTCACCCCTAAATTGATCTACCCCAATCTTGATCCCCAGACTCAATCAGTCCCAACTTTGGATCTGGGCTGCCAGCTTAAGACCCCCCCTCACTAGACGTCTGGCTCCCCAGACTCATTGCTACTACACCAGGATGAGGAACCCCCCAGCGAATCACCCTGACATTAGTCATCCAGGTCTCTACGATCACCCCAAACGTTGCATTGGACCCAGTCATTGGTGACCCTGACCTAAGCATTTGAACAACCAGCCATTCAAACAACTATCTGGAGTACCAGATGCTTCCCAACTTGGCATCTAGAACCCCAGCATCAGCTGCCCTTAAAATACACACCTGAGCTTCCCCGCTCAGAGCTCCCCCCCCCCCCCCCCCCCCCGGTCATAAGAGTTAGGAACTCTTCAGTAAGTTAACCTACCATCTAGGCAGCTAGCCTCCCAACCTCAGACACTCCAATGATAGGACTCTGACACTGAGGCTTAGTGTTCCCCAAACTACACCTTTGGTCCCCAAACTTCAGTTATCCCTAGACTAACCATTAGAACCTCATAGGTTCTTACCCTTCCAAAGTAGTAGGCAAATCAAGTCAAAAATCCCCAAATCAGGGGCACCTGGGTGGCTCAGTCATTAAGCGTCGGCCTTTGGCTCAGGACATGATCCCAGGGTCCTGGGATCGAGCCCCGCATCGGGCTCCCTGCTCCGCGGGAAGCCTGCTTCTCCCTCTCCCACTCCCTCTGCTTGTGTTCCCTCTCTCGCTGTGTCTCTCTCTGTCAAATAAATAAATAAAACCTTAAAAAAAAAAAATCCCCAAATCAGTCATCTGGAGCTGACCCTCAAGGTGGATCATCCTAAACCAAACTCTGGGAGCCCCATCATCAGTGTGACTCAAACTCAGAATTTGGGGTGCCTCTCTCAAACACCCTTGTAGTGGGTTGATGGTAGCCCCCTAAAAAGATACATCCATGTTCTAACCCCAGAACCTGCTAATGTGACCTTATTGAGAAAGGGGTGTTTCAGATGTGATTAAGTGAAGGATCTTGAGATGAGATCATACTGGATTACCTGGGTGGGCCCTAAATCCAAAGATGAATGTCTTTTTTTTTTTTTTTTTTTAAGATTTTTGAAAAAGACTGTCTTTATTTGAGAGACAAAGAGAGCATGAGTGGGGAGGGGGGTAAACAGGGAGAGGGACAAGAAGACTCCCTGCCGAGCCTGAGTGGGGCTTAATCCCAGGACCCCAAGATCATGACCTGAGCCGAAGTCAGAAGCTTAACCAACTGAGCCACCTAGGCGCCCCTAAGGCTTTTTTTTTTTTTTTTTTTTTTAAGCAGTCTCTACACCCAACGTGGGGCTGGAACTCACAACCCCAGGATCCTAAGAGTCGTATGCTCCGCTGACTGAGCCAGCCAGGCGCCCCTGAATGTCCTTATTAAGAGACAAGAGAGAAGACATGCCCAGAGAGAAGAGAAGGCCATGTGGAGACAGAAGAGGGAGGGCGGCAGTCACCGGAAGGCCTGCGGCCACCAGAAGCTGGATGAGGCAAGAAGAATCCTCCCCTAGAGCCTTCAGAGGGAGGCCACACTTTGATTTTGGACTTCTGGCCTCCAGAACTCTGAGAGAATACATTCCTGCTGTTTTAAGCCACAGGATACTAAGACAGTCCCCATACCCATCCCAAACCAAGCCTCTGGTATCTCTGGACCCAGTGGCCCCCCAAACTAAGGATGTGGACCCCATAGTCAAGTGTCTGTCCCAAGCTAGCCTCTATTCCCCAGACCAGGCTTCTGGATCTCAGACCAATTACTCACCATTGTGGCCACAGAGACCCACAGTTACCCCCAAATTTGTTAACTAGATCCCAAGGCTCATTCAGCCACCCTCACCATTAAATAAGCCTTGGGATCCCCCATAGACAGTAACCTCCAACCTCTTCACCACCACAGCCTCGACAGACACCTAACATTGAGCTCCTCCCAAAGGGGCAGGTGGGACTCCAGTGTCAGCACCTCCAAAATGAAATAAGCATTAGAACCCCTCTAGTTGGGGGCGCCTGGGTGGCTCAGTTGGTTAAGCGACTGCCTTCGGCTCAGGTCATGATCCTGGAGTCCCGGGATCGAGTCCCGCATCGGGCTCCCTGCTCTGCGGGGAGTCTGCTTCTCCCTCTGACCCTCCCCCCTCTCATGCTCTATCTCATTCTCTCTCTCAAATAAATAAATAAAATCTTAAAAAAAAAAAAAAAGAACCCCTCTAGTTGGTTAACCCTAAACTCAGCATCTGGGCCCCAAGGTTAGTCCTCACTAGATATCAAGACCCCCACTTCAAGCCACTTCTAATCCAGGCATCTAGGCTCCCCACGGTCTGAGGCTCCATGTCCGTCACCCCTAACTAGGTACCTGGGTTGATTAGCCTCAGACACCCCCATACTAGGCAACAACACCCCAAACTCCATCACTCCTAAGCCAGGTACAAGGAACCCCAGTAACAGTTACGTCAAGCCTTGGCAACTAGGCCTTGAGGTCAGTAGCCCCAAATTGTATATAAGTATTAGGAAATTTTCATTAGTAACCCCCCCCAAACTAGGCAGCTAGTCCCGCCTCTCAAATGCCCCTCCAAAACCAGGCTTCTGATACGCAAGAATGACAGTTCCCTCCAGGGAGGCACTGGATGACAGAGTCAACCTCAGGTGACCTAGGGAGTCGCTGCTCAACTTGGCATTTGGGTCCCAGCTCTCACATACAATGTGGACTCCCAGTTGGTCATCTCAATGTCTGGGCAGCCTATAGTAGGCACCCCTAAACTAGGCATCTGAATGGCTTCTTAGCTACCCCCAAACCAGTCATTGTCAGTTGGACCACTGAGTCTCCAGACTCACTCACCCCAATCTTGACAGGCAAAGCCCCACAGGCAGGCAGTCCCTTCTGGTCTAGGCAGCTAGGCCCCATGGTCATTGCCAAGGCAAGCCTCAGGAGCCGCCCAAAGTCCCCGTGCGAGCCCGCACTATCACAGATCCATGCCTGGCTTTAGCACCCCAAATCAGGAATGTGGGCTCACAAACACCCAGAACTTGGTAGGAAGGACTCTGGTCACCCCAAATTCAGTATCTGAAACCCAGCATCCCATCTCCCCACAGGAGGGATCTGGGTCCCCCATTTTCCTTACCCGCAATAATGAATCTCAACCGCCGTAACCATTTGCCCCCTGAACTGAATTTTGACCCTGGGGACCCTGCTGTGTCTCATTAAGACAGCCAAGCCCCTCCCATCCCCCAGCCAGAAAGCCCCACAGCCCACTGTGCCCTGGCCTCAGAGACCCCTCAGCCTAGCACTCAGGCCCCATCCTCAGCTTACATTGGCTACCTCTACCCCAGGGCCTGTCACCTTCGCACTCATGTGTGGAGGTGCCCCCAGCCTTGAGAGCCATTGATTCTTTGTGCCACCGACATCCCCAAACCCAATAAGGGACCCTCCAGTGGATGCTGGGTCTTGGGGTCCTGACCCCCTGGCTCCCCAGTTGCAAATGCCCAACGCCCAGCTCCAGTAACCCCTAAGCAGGGCTCCACACCCGTAGCCACGCCCACTCCGAAGTCCACCTGTATCCCGCAACCCCCACACCTGGGTGCAGGAAACCCCTGGCTCAGTCACCACAGGGGCACTCAGGCATCAAGCGTTCTCAGACTCGGCTACATTTGGAAGGTTCTAGGGCGCTGGGCTCTGCACCCCAAACTAGAAGCCAGAATGACAGTCCCTGCCACCACAAACATGAAGGGCACCCCCGAGTCTGCGCACCCCCAGCCACACCTCCGCTCTCTGCCCCAAGCCAGTCAGCGGCCTCCCGTGTAGCCACATGCCACACAGCTGGACTCCTGGCCTAATGCCCCACACCAGGCCCTGGACCCTAATCTCTGTCATATGAAATGGGGCTCCCACACCCATCAAACCGCCCCAAACAGCACCAGACCCTTGGTATGGAAACAGTGTCTGTAACACCAAGCATCAGCCCAAATCAGGCCATCAGATCCCCACTCTGCTTCTCCAGGCTAGACAACTGAGCTTAGTCTGTCACCCCAAAGTAGATACCAGTCTCTGAGACCCCCAACAAGGCACCCCTACTTTCTGTCATCCATAGGAGACAAGCTGACCCCCATCTCAACTCCTTCAAACTACTCAGTTTCTGTTACCCCGTCCCATCATCACATCATCCCCAGATAGCTCATGGGAACTCCAACTCTTCACCCCAAGCTAGATGCCTGGCTCAGTCTCTGAACCTAAACTGAACTGCTGTTCACACAAATTGGCCCCAGACCCAGGGACAGGCAGTCTCTGTCACCTGGAACTGACAGACTGAATCCCCCATGGATGTCACCCCAAAGCAGGGCCCTCAACATCTGGTCTCATTGCCCCAACCTAGATGACTGATCCCAGTCTCCATCTCCCCAACTGGACCCGCATCACTGTCAATCCACACTGGACAATAGGGCCTCAGTCACTGTCACCATAAACTAGAAAATAAGACCACAGTTTGTCACCCTATCCAGACAACTAGACCTACAGCCTCTGTCACCCCAAATGTGACAATGGGGGAATAAAGTCTGTCACTCCAACTGTCTTCACAAGTTAGCAAGCTGAGCACGTCTCCCCCCTCCCCGAGTATACAACCAAACCTCCAGTCTTAACTGGTTTGTCACCCCAAAATATCCTGGAGACATCACCTTCAGTCCCATAAAACTAGACAATCAGACCTCAATCTCTGCCACCCAAATATACTCTGAGATCTCAGTCATTATCCCAGCAAACTAGACAACCAGACCCCCATTCTCTGTCACCCCAAAACACCCTGGGACCCCAGTCTCTGTCCTATAAAACTAGACAACAAACCTCCAGTCTCTGTGCCCCAAATGCTCCTTAGTACCTCCAGTTTGTCACTCAACACTAGACAACCAGACCCCAGTCTGTTATCCCAAATATCCTTACGGACCCTAATCTCTGTCCCACAAAACTAGGCAGCCAGATTTCCAGAGTCTGTCAACCCAAATGGTCCCTGGGACCTGGTTTCTTCCCCACAACAACCAAGCCTTCAGTCTCTGTCAAATATTCCCGGAACCTATTCTCTGTCCCACCGTACCAGACACCTGACCCTCAGACTCTGCACCCCCAAACAAGGCAACAGCACCTCTAGGCTCTGTTATTCCACACTGAGCAAGTAGGTGCACGAAGTTATCACCTCAAACTAGAGCAGGGACCCAAAGCCCCTCTAGCCTTCCTCTTGTCCATCAGACTCATCTGCTGCCCGAAACTGGACAAGCAGACCCCTCATTCCACTCACGCCAAACTAGACATGCAAACTCCCATTCTACATCACCCTAAACTAGACCCTAGAATCCTTGTCGTTTCATCCCAAAATGCACAACTGATCCCTAATCTCTGTCATCCCAAACTAGACAACTAAATTCCTGGTCTCTGTCACTCCAAGGCAGGTCCTGAATCCCAGAATCCTAGTCTCTGCCACCCCAATCTAGACAAATAAGCCCCCACTTATTTTTTTAAAGATTTTATTTATTTAGGGGCACCTGGGTGGCTCATTCAGTTAAGTGTCTGCCTTTGGCTCAGATCATGGTCTCCGGTCCCAGGATGGAGCCCTACAGCACGCTCTTCTCTGTCCTCTTCTTCCTCTGTCCCTCCTCTCTCTCTCTCTCTCAAATAAATAAAATCTTTAAAAATATATTTTATTTATTTATTTAGAGAGGGAGTGCATGAGCAAGGGGAGGGGCAGAGGGAGAGAGAGAATCTCAAGCAGACTCCTCACTGAGCACAGAGCCCAATGAGGGGCTTGATCTCATGACCTTGAGATCATGACCTGAGCTGAAATCAAGAGTCAGACGCTCAACCAACTGAGCCACCCAGGCACCCCTGAACCCCCACTTCTTATGTCCAAAACTGGACATCTGGATCTCCAGTGTCTGGCCTCCCCATTAGAAAGAAACTTCACAGTCCTCTGAAATCCCAATCATGACAACCACGTCCCTAATCTCTGCCTCCCAAGCCAAACAATAGACCCTAGTCAGTCTGACACCCCAACTAGGCAACCAGAGTGTCTGCTGCCTCAAACTAGTCAAGTGGCCCCCCAATGTCTCTTACCCCAAACCCCACTGTCATCACCTAAACAACCAGTCCTTTGGTCTCTATAACCCTGAACTGGACAATCGGCCTGTGCATCCGACACCCCAAATGAGATGACCACAAGCCTCAGACGCCCCGATGGAATCCACCAGACCCCCGATTTCACTTGCTCCAAACTAGTCACTGAATGCTCAACCTGGCATATCAAACCTTAAAAGGTTGGAGTCCTAGCAACTAGATGCCATGTCTCCCCAAACTTGACCTTAGAATCCCAGCCATCACCCCAACCTAGACAAGGCCCCCCCATCTCTGACAGCGAGAACAACTCCAGTCCCGGCCTCTCCCAACCAGACAAGAGAGTCCCTAATCTGTCACTTACAATTTGAGAACGAGACCCATTGTGTTTGTTCCTAACCCAAACTACACAAGCAGACATTCCCCCAAACTAAAAAATGCGACTCCCCAATCACTGTCACCTCACACTAGCCAGCGCGACCCCTCAATCTCCGTTGTCCCAAGTCACACAGCAGGACCCCCAGGTCCCGCTACCCCACACTAGGCGGCGTGGCCTGTGTTTGCTGTATCAAGGAGACCACATACCCCCCTGAGGGCGTCTCCAGCCAGGGGACCCCCTACCTTGTCATCCCAAACCAGGGTCCTAGAGTCCCAGGGTCATGCCCCCAAATTTGCCACCTAGATACGCACACCCCTTTTCTACCACCCGAAGCTGGACAAATGACCACCCGTCTCTGTCACCTCAAAGCTGATAACAGATCAATTTCTATTACCCCAAACTAGAAACTGGCACCCCAAATAAGACAACCAGATGCCCCGACACCTAAGATGAGGTATAGGCACTCCCTGGCTCTGTCACTCTGCACTTTTCTTTTTTTTTTTTTTTTTTAAAGATTTACTGGGGCGCCTGGGTGGTTCAGTCGGTTGGGCGTCTGCCTTTGGCTCGGGTCATGATCCTGGGGTCCTGGGGTCCTAGGATCAAGCCCTGCATCAGGCTCCCTGCTCAGCGGAGAGCCTGCTTCTCCCTCTCCCTGCCACTCTGCCTACTTGTGCTCTCTCTCTCTGTCAAATAAATAAATAAAATCTTTAAAAAAAAATAAAAAAGATTTATTTATTTGAGAGAGAGAGACAGTTGAGCGAGCATGAGTGGCGGGAGTGGCAGAAGGAGAGGGAGAATCTTAAGCAGACTCCCCACTGAGCGTGGAGCCCAACATGGGGCTCGATCTCATGACCCTGAGATCATGACCTGAGCCAAAATCAAGAGTTGGATACTTAACCGACTGAGCCACCCAGGTGTCCCTGCACTAGACAACTAGATCCCTTGTCCCTGTCATGCCAAACCTGGACCCACAGGCTCTTTAATAACGAAGTCAACAACCAGACTCTCAATTTGTCACTCCCAACCAGCCAACTGGACTCGCAGGATCTGTCACCAAAATAGACGACCAGACCTTTGTCCCCTTGATGAGACACCAAGCCCTTGGTGTCACAACAACCTCGCAACCCAGGGTCATTCAGGAGGGGTGCACAGGGAATGGGCCTCCAGTCTTGACCACCCCCATAGAAACCCTGGTCTGAGGCATCTCAATAACCCAGCATCAGAATCAGGGACCTGTAGTCAGTCACTCCCAGATTAGGCCTCTGGACTGAGTCTCTCTATCCCCCACCATCACCCCCCAACCCCAGGCTGCCGACCACTTGCTTCAGTGATCTCAGTCCTGGTCCTCGGGCCCCTGGCCTTGTCACCTCCAAACAAGGCAGCCTGACCGCATTCCTTCCCGGCTCGGCAGTGTAAACTGGACGTAGTGACCGCCCACCGTGTGGGCACGAAGACTGTCTCCCCCAGGAGCACCGGCATCTCCATCGGCCGACAAAACGCCTTCTACTACCCCAGAAGTGGGACTGGGAGCCTGGCCTTGTTGTAGACCCAGGGGCCTACCTGGGCCTGGGGCTCCCAGGTTTTATCTCCCACAAGTCCGGCTCTGGCGCCCTCCCTGGAGAAGGTCCACAGGAAGCACTTTTCCGCCCTCTGGTGGAAGCCACTGGAAGCGCGCCCCTGGTGACTGGGACCAATGTGGACCCAGCCCCCCAGGCCCCCTGGTCTTCCAGTCTTGCTGGAAACGGAAGCCCGGGGCTCATCCTTGCCTGCTCCCTCCCACTCCGTTCCCATGCACATCAGTCACTAAGCTCCTTGTCCTGAATTTATCTTCCATGTCCCTGCCTCATCCTCCCTGGCCCCGTTCCCTCTAGCCCATCCCCACACACAATCCTAAAGGGAGATTTCTAAAATTCACACCCGGCCCTGCCCCCGCACTGGTCAAAACCATTCCACAGTCCACATTACCTTAAGCTAAAATCCAAAGACCTTCTCAATGGCTTGCAGGTCCTGTGTGATCTGGTTCCAACATCCTCCCCACCATCATCTACAGCTGTTTCCTTCCCTCCCTTCACCCAGCCACAAGCGCTGCCTTGTCACTGAGCAGGTCCCACCCCAGGGCCTTTGCATTTGCTGTTCTCGATGGTTGGAATACTCTTCCCCCAGACCCCCAAGGAGCAATCTCCTCCTCGTCCCAGCAAGGCCCTGCCTCGCTACGCTGAGTGAGCCTTCTCCTTCCATGACTCTAGTCTCTCCCAGTCCCATTTTATTGGCTTCACAAGCTTATCACTTTGAGTTTCCTGTTTGCTGGGTGTTTGGTTCGTGTATTGCTCGCGCCTCTCCCACTGAATGTGACCCCCGAGAGGGCAGGGAGGGGCCCATCTGTTTGCGGGGCTACTGTTTGTCCAGCGTGCCATCCAGCGTGTCCAGTAGACTTCAGGGTACGAGGCACAGATGTCACTTTATATTTTCTACCTAATCACATTTTAAAAAGTGAAGAAAAAAGTGGACAGAATAGGGGCGCCTGGGTGGCTCAGTCGGTTAACTGTCTGCCTTCGGCTCAGGTCATGATCCTGGGGTCCTGAGATCAAGCCCCGCATCGGGCTCCCTGCTCAGTGGGGAGTCTGCTTCTCCCTCTTCCTCTCCCCCACCCCTTGCTTGTGCTCTCTCTCTGTCAAATAAATAAATGAAATCTTAAAAAAAAAAAAAGTGGAAATAATAAATTTTACCTACAGGGCGCCTGGATGGCTCAGTCCATTAAGCGTCCAACTCTTGATTTCAGCTCAGGTCATGATCTCAGGGTTGGGAGCTCCTCACTCAGCAGGGAGCCTGCTAGAGATTCTCTCCCCCTTTCCCCCCAAATAAATAAATAGGGGCGCCTGGGTGGCTCAGTCGGTTGGGCGTCTGCCTTCGGCTCAGGTCATCTCAGGGTCCCGGGATCGAGTCCTACGTCAGGCTCCCTGCTCAGTGGGAACCTGCTTCTCCCTCTCCCTCCATGCTCTTCCTAATTAATAAAATCTTGAAAAAAAAAAAAAAGTAAGTCTTTAAAAAATAATAATAAACTTACCTAGTAAATCCAACATACTACCCTTCCAACATATAACCAGCATAGAAAATTATTAGTAAGACATTACACCCTTTCCCACTAAGTCTTTGAAACCTGGTGTGGATTTTGCACTCACGGCACATCTCGGTTCGGGCCAGCCATGTTGCAAGGGCTCAGCCGCCACACGAGGCAGAAGGATTCCAGAACAACGCTGAGTACTCTGTGGGCACTCACTAGAGCGCCTGCTCGATGATCGGTGAGCGGGTGAGTTTTGGTGATGACGCGCGAGGTCGGAGAGGCGAGGGGACTGCATTGCAAGGTCTTGGTGCTGTGGCCCGGCTTAGGCCACCGCACCCACCGCTCTGCCTGTGGCTGCCTCCGTGTCCCTCCAGGCTCACGGAAATGTCGCCTCCTCAGAGAGCACTCCCAGACCAGCCCCCTCTGGAGCGGCTGCTCAGAGCCCGGCGCCCTGCTTTGTTGTCGCATCTGTCCAGTGTTCTCCCTGTCAGGCGTGTTCCTCGGTTGTCCGCACTCCTGCACAGCAGACTCTGCACGTTACAGTGAGAAGCGGGTTCCGTCACTCCCACGTCACTCAGGGAAGAACCAAAGCCCTCACAGAAGCCTGCCCGTCCTCCACGTCCCCCCGCGAGTCCTCTCCAGCCTCAGGGGCCTCCTCAGGGCGCCCTCACCCCCCACCCCAGGCACGCTGCCGCTTCCCGGCCTTTGACCAGAACATTTTCCTCCTAAGGATCTGCAGCTGTTCCTTTGCTCAGTGGCAGGGCCTCAGGGAGGCCTTCCTTCACCTGGACCTCAGTTCCAGAACCTTCTCTATGCAGGAGAGTTAACATAATAGGCCGTCCTTAGAGAGGGCTGCTGACATAGTTGGCCCTCAGCCGGTGTCTGGGAGCTTGGATTCCAGAAGGCCTCTCCCGATGTGTCCTCGGTGAGAATGACTCACTGTGGCTACACTGTTTGTGCAAATGATATTGTTTATGCCGAACACCTGCCTTCCTTTCGGGGCGTCTGGAATTTCCCTACATGCTAGACCGAGGGTGCTTACGGGGCCACCTCCCAGCAGAGAGCCCGGGCACCGGGTCCCTCGTGAGCCTCCCTGGCAGACACCCATACCTGCTGGAGGAATGGAGCACAGCGTGTGGGAGGCCCCTGGGAAGGCTGCGCCCGGCTTTCTCTTGACTTTGCCCCATGTGCCTTTTCCCTTCCCTGATTTTGCTTTGTAGCCTTTCCTGATGAATTACAGCTGTAGGTGCAACTATATACCGAGTTCTTCTAGCAAATCACTGAACGTAGGGGGTGGTCTGGGGTACCCCTGGCTCACTCGCCCCCCCAGAACTTACCACCATTTGCCATCCTATCATATCTTTTTAATTAATTAATTAATTAATTTAAAGTAGGCTCCACGCCCAGTGTGGAGCCCAACCCAGGCTTTGAACTCACAACCCTGAGATCAAGACCAGAGCTGAGATCAAGAGTCAGGCCTTTAACCGACTGAGCCACCCAGGCGCCCCATCCTCTCCTTTTTAGTGATTTATCTTGCTTATTGAACCCCCCCCATCCAGAGGACCCCTCTATCTTGGTCTCTGCAGTCCCCCCACACCCCGTGCCCAGGCCCACAGAAGACCCTGGGAGAGATCTGCTGAATGACAACTGTTAACAGTTTTATTTCCACAGCTGGAATCCCTCCCCGGGCTTGGGACAGGAAGGAGGCCTTTGGCCAGGACCGCGGGGCCGTGCGGCGCAGGGGAGAACAAGGCCGAGGCAGCTGACTCGGGAGGCCCGCAGGTCCGCATGCACCTCACACAGGCTCCATCTGCAGCTCTTCCCCGTCCACAGCCTCGGTCTGGTGGAAGGCGGCGTGGGAGCCAATGACCACGAGGGTGGCTCCTGCAGGAAGATGGGCGGCTCAGGGCCTCGCTCCCTCACCTGCTCCCCACCCCCCAGCCCGGCCACCCGGAGCCTGTACTCACCCAGGACCCAGAAGACGGCAGAACCGGCACCGGCCAGCCAGAAGAAGGGAAAGGAGATGCCCCCGGCCAGAGCATACTGATGGGCTGGGGTTACCTCTCGGCCTGGGGGGCAGACAGCGCTGGGGCAGTTCCAACACGCAAGCCCTCTCCCCAAGGAACCCCTGATGCCCCAGCACCAGTCCAGTGTCACAAGCTCCAGGAGCCTCAGGAGCGTCCCAACTCCTCATGCCAAGGCCCCCTAAGCCCTGGCCTCACCCATTTCTCTGATGTTCCCACCTGAACAGAGCACACCTTCCTTACTGCAAACCACCCCCCGCCCCGCCACACACAACCATGCTCACTGCTCTTCAGCCCCACTTTTGCTAGGAAGCTCCCCGCCTCCCACTCCCCCAGACCACGGCTCTCCTGCTCCCATCTGCACTCACATAGACCAGGAGTCTCAAACTGGTCACCCAAAGGCCAAATCTGATCTGTGGATGTGTTCTGGAGTCTGCACAATGTTCCCCAAGAATCTGATTTGTGGCTGCTGGATTAACTGAGTGATTGCACATAATAATTTAAGATTTCTAGCTTCTTGGGGCAGACGGGAGGACCGGGTCTACATGCCCTGGTGGCTTTGCTCCAGGCGCTCCCTCCACGCCCTGTGCCTGCCTGACATGCCCCTCAGGTGCCAGCCCACCAGGGTCACGGACAGAACGAAGAAGCCTCTGAAAGACTCTGACTTAGGTCCTCCTCTGTTTGATCCCAGCCCGTATGGCCACTCTGAACCTTGAGCTTCCCCTGGGTGGAGACTCAGGCACCCCTTTCTTCCCGGTGGTGCCCAGGGCCAGTCTGGGACCTCGGGAGCTACAAACCTCAGCTTCCCTCTTGGAACAGTCTCCAGATCTTTCTGGCCCCGCCCCACGAAGCGGGAAAGAACAGGGACACAGATCTAGGCCAGCGTAAGGTCGCCACCTGGTGTCCAATATGGGTACCTGCCGCTGATGCTTTCTGCAGAGAGGTGAGGGAGGATGGACGCGAGGAAAAGTAGGTTTAAAGGACAGGAGCCAGGTGAAGAGTAGGTTCTGGGGTATCTCCAGCTTTGAGAAATACCAGCTGGGGGGTCCGAGACTGGGTGTGGGCATCTGGTGTGTCTGAGATTTTAATGGATCGAGTTAGGGGGAACTAGTGTAACTCTACAGTTGGGCAGACCGGGGTTTGGGGTCTAAGGCTTGTGTTCCAAGACCAGGATTTGAAGGCTCAGGGAACCGTCTGGACAGGGGATTTCTCACCAAAAAGCACAAACTTGGACTGCAACGTGCGCAGATAGAGGATGTAACAGGCGCCAAAAAAGACAGCCAGAGCCACCAGCAGCATGGGGGACGTCACCCTGGAAAAGGGTAGGGAGGCACCGGTCAGGCAGCTGGGAATGAGCCAGCCAGCGGGTCCCTGACCACCTACACCGGTGGACAGCAGGCTATGTCCCTGAGGCCGTGCGAGACCAGGTCACATCTGGTCACGCTGTGTCCCGGCCAGGCTGAGGGAGCAGGAGGGTCTGGGGCCTTGGGTGAAAAGCTCTGGCCGAGCTGTCCCGTGGGGGCGGGGCCGACCAGTGGGGGCAGGGCTCTCCGGTGGGGACGCGGCCTGGCCGGTGGGGGTGAGTGCGGAGCGGGCGAGGCACTCACACACAGTACAGGATGAGGCCCAGGAACACGAACACATAGTTGCTCTGGTAGTACTCCACGTTGCGTACGAGGCGCTGGCACAACTCGCCCAGGTTGCGGGGCCGCGAGAAGCGCCGCTGGTCCACAAAGGAGCCCCAGGGCCGGATGGTCGCGCGGCGCCGCTCCAGCCACTCCCGGCCCGCGGCGGACGGGATCAGTTTCGGCAGCAGGGTCCTGGCGGGCGGCCCCGGGTTAGCGGTGGACCGGGGTGGAGCCCGGACCCCCCCAACCCCCGAGCAAGAAGGGGGGCCGAAGGGGGCTGGACTCTGGGGCCCTCGGGGCGGGGGGAAGGGTCCAAGACTCCTGAATCCCAGAGGAGGAGGGGGCGGAGGGTCCAGGCTGCAGAGTCCTCGAATTGGAGAGCAGGAGCCCACACTCTAGTGTCTGGGGCCCGGATTGCCGGGCCCCGAGGGAGGAGGGGGCGGAGGGCCAGGGCTCCCGGGTTACGGTCCGGGGCGTTGGGAGGAGGGGGGGCGGCTAGAGCCGGCTTGCTCACGTGGCGCTCAGCCCTTCCGGCTCGGCATCCTTCTGCTCGTCCTTCTCGGCCGCCATGTCTGCGTCCCGAGGGGTAGAACCGCTGTAACGAGCCCGGGCCCCCGCAGACCCCGGCGGCCCCGTCCGAGCCCGGCCCCACCCAGCGGAGCCGACGTGGCGCCGTTCGGGAGCCGCCGGGGGCGGGGGTTCTGCCGCCGAGCACTGTGGGAGTTGTAGTCCTCCTGATGTTAGGGAGGGTCTGGCTCGCGAAAACACCTTGGGAGACGCAGTCGCGTAAAACAACGCTAAGCGCCTCTGGGTATTGTGGGAATTGTAGTTTCAGAAGCGGGGCGTGCGGCGTCGGGGAGCGTGGGTCGTCAGGAGTGGGGGTGTCATGGCAGATCTAAAGGCGGAAGCAGGCGTCGTGTACTCCCTCCCCTGCGGGGTACAATGTGGCTCGTGGAGAACTGTCGTCCTGACTCTAGGGTGCATAAAAAACACCTAGAAGCCTTGATAAAACACTCAGATGTTCTGACTCTGCAGATTTGGGGTGGGGCCCATTTATCTACATTTCCTACGGTTCCGAGGTAGTGCTGATTCTACTGCTTCATGGACCGCGTTTTGAATGGCGAGACTAGATAATTGGTGGGAATCTATTCCTTCCCGGGGGCAGAGGCTAGTGAGAGGTCTATGATTGCTGGAGGGGGTATCCGAGGTGGAGAGCAAAGCTCCCCCCACAGACCTTGAGCTCCCAGGGATGGATGAGTTAGGACTAGGGACCTTAGGACACCCCTCTCCCCTCAGATAGGAAGAGGGGAGTTGGGAAAGGGTTGAGAATTAATTAATTATTAATTTATTTTTTAATTTATTGAGGGCGGGGAGGGGCCGAGGGAGAGAGAGAATCTCAAGCAGGCTCCACGCCCAATGCAGAGCCCAATGTGGGGCTCCACCTCAGGACCCGGAGATCATGACCTGAGCTGAAATCAAGAATCAGATGCTTAACTGCCTGGGCCACCCAGGTGCCCCCAGGTTTGAGAATTTTTGAAAGAGGGAGTTGTTATAACTGAAAGAGCCGGGATTCTGGAGTCAGAGATGAAAATCTAGGCTGTGATGACCTCCCCGAACCTCAGTGTCCTCATCGGGACTGTGGATATCCTGATTGTACCACACTCACTCATGGGGTAATGATGATTCGGTTAAATGGTCCACGTACAGGGCTCAGAAGAGTCTTGATACTTGATACTCTTCAATAAATGGTAGTCGATATTATTGCCACCATAATATCATGAATGTTGTGATTATATCTAGAGTTAAAAAATTCTAAAAAAATTATTTTAAGTAATCTGCATACCCAATGTGGGGCTCGAACTCACAGCCCTGAGATCAAGAGTCCCATGTTCTGCCAACTGAGCCAGCCAGGTGCCCCTTGCCTTCCCAAACTTAACAGTAACATTAGGAGCTGCTGGCCCCTTGGATGTCCCAAGGCGTGGCTGGCGTCAGAGCCACGGGCCTTTCTTTTCCCTAGTTCCCACAGTCATGGCTCTCTCTCAGTTTTCACCCCTGCCCCTGAGTGAGTTGTGGGTAAGTGGCCAGAGTTCTAAAGGGGTGCACCAGAAGAGCCTCAAGGAATCTATCAGGAAGCCTGGGCTCCCTTATATGGACTGGAGTTTCAGGGCTGGGTGGGACTGAAGAGTACCCAGGTAGAATATCCAGGTGACTCTTAACCCCAGCTGTCTTCTGAGACTCCCCTCCCTTTTGGTTTGGGCTTTGAGGCCTGCTGGAGGGCATTTCCATGGGGTGGGGGAGACAGCCCCTGCCAAAGGGGCTGGTAGAGCAGTAGGCAGGGAGGCCCCCTGTGTGGGGAAGGTCCCAAGCTGAAGCTAAATGAGCCATACTTTGAAGATCAGATTGGCTTGTTACTGTTTATTTCCCCTTTGTCAGCCCCTGGCCTTTAGTAGAAGCTTGTTCAGGCTTCCCACTTGGGTCTAGCTAGTTTCAGGAAATCAAAGGAGGACTGTGAGTGCACAATTAGCCCAGAGCGTTAATGGGGGAGCAGCAGCTGAGTTCAAAGCGAGGGGGGCAGCAGAGGTGAGCAGAAGAGGCCCCGAGAGGGAGATGAATCTTGGGGAGCAGAGAGTGGGAGGCCTCCTCCCACAGCCGACCTTGGGGAATTTGGGTTTGGCTTTTGTTAGGAGAGCCGGTTGGGTTTCTTTATAGGAGGTGTCGAGCAGTGTGGGCTCTGGACAGTCGTGTCCAGAGCAAGGATATTGCGGGGGGGCAGCCCTCTGAGTGGGGTGTGGGGGGCTTTGAATCAGGGGACTTCAGGAGATGGGGCCTTGGCACAGGGGTAATGCGGGAGAGGAGCCCCTTGAAAAAGGGATTGTGGGAGAGATGGGAGGGTCCTTGAGGCAGGGGGATGGTGGGAGATGGCAGGGAGAGGGCGCCTAAGGCAGGTGGGCCCTGAATTAGGGGGATGGTGGGAGAGAAGGGGGCCCCTGAAAAGACTGTGGGAGATGGGCCCTGGCCCTGTGCTCCCTCCAGTCTGAGGCCTCCTTCCTGCCTCTTGGATCCCCGGAGGAAGTGGAGCTGGGAACTTAGGAGGACCTCAGCACAGACAGTCAGAAACCAGGCTTATATCCCTGCTGTGTGACTTTAAGGAAGTCCCTGACCTGGGCCTCAGCTGTCTATGTGAGGACAGGTTGCTCCGACTAGGCCAAACGGGGCGTTCCTGTGAAAGCTTTCGTAAGCCAAAATGGTGTAAAGTGAAGAGTATCCCCCACTTTCCAGAAGTTCATGCGATGCCACTTCGCTTTTACGAAAGACCTACATTAGCACCCATTTTCGCTAAATGAAAGAAATCCAAAGAGGCTTTTCACTTTTCCGAAAAAGACCATTGTGCGCTAACGTGGGTCAATGTAATCGTCAGGTGCGGCGGGCGTGTGCAGACACTCACACTCACTGACTCTCTGGGCTCGATCAGGAAGTCGGCCTCAAGCCAAGGGGTACTGCAGCCCACGCGGGATGTTGGAAGTCAAAGATTAACGATACCGGGTGGGAATGCAGAATGACCCCAGAGCTCTGGAAAGAGTGTGGCTCTTTCTACTACAGCTAAACATAGTCTGTGCCACGATCAGCAGTCCCTCTCCTAAGCATGAGCCCAACAAAGATGCACACGTGTCGTCACAAGACACTGTTAGAACGGTCCTATTTCGAGCAGCTCCCAAAACAACCGATACACGGGACAACGCGGGTGACTTTCACAGGTGCGCCGAGGACCAGACGCCAGACACCCGAGACAACATGCTTGTAAGATTTCATTTATACCAAGTCCAAGAACAGGTGCAACTAAAGGATGACAGAAATCCGAGCAGCCTCTGGTGGGGGAGGGGCGCTGACTGGAGAGGGGCACGAAGGAACTTTCTGGAACTTTCTGGGGGAAATGTTCTGTACCTTGATCTGGGTGGTAGTTATGCAATGTAAAGAAAATTTTTTTCAAGTAGGCTCCACGCCCAGAGTGGAGCTCAATGCAGGGCTCAAACTCCTGACCCCAAGATAAAGACCTGAGCTGAGATCAAGAGTCCGATGCTTGACCGACTGAGCCACCCAGGCACCCCGCGATGTCGTTTTAAGGTTTTTGGACTTCACGTGAAAGTTTATCTCAATAAAAAGAGCGAGAGAAGAGCACAGTACTTAAGAGGTTGCACAGCTGAGGTTCAGATCCCAGATTTGTCACCTCTCAGCTGTGTGGCCTTGAGCAGGTCACTTTCCCTCTTTGTGCCTCACACCTTGTAAGGAATGAATGAGCTGAAGCACGAGAGGGCAGAGCAGAGTGGGCGCTCAGTGAATCACCATCATCACCATCATCGTTGTCACCCGCATTGTCCCCCCTTTCCCCTTCCTCCTCCAATAGGAGAGGACTCTCAGTCTGACCCCCTTCCTCTCCCCTGTTCTGACCCCATAATCCCCCTGCCTGGTTGTTTGAAGCTGCTCTCGCTGTAATCTCCGTTGGGTCTAAAACCCCATGACTCGGTGACTCCGTGATTCCATGGCTCCTGGGGTTATGTGGATCACCCGGCCACGGGAGCCAGCACCAGGGACACCACCCGCTCCCACCCCTGGGGCCAGAAAGCAAGCACAATACACACACACACACTTCTCTCCCCCCACTGATATATTTGATAATTGTCCAGAACCAGAGATGGCATCAGCCGGGGGCGGGGGAGTAAAAAAGAGCCCAGGGAGGGGGTGCAGAGGGGGCAGGGAGGAAAGGGTGAGGAGAGGGAGAGGAACAGTGACACAGAAAAGAGAGAGGGGGAGAGAGGGGTCGGGGGGTGGGGTGGAGAGAGCAGCCAGCCAGAGTGGGGAGGGGGGGAGGCAGGAGATAAATTGAGGGGGTAGGGGCCAAGGTGGGGCCACGGGGAGAGAGGGCCCCTCCCCCAGAATACAAAATGGGAGGACTGGTGGGGGCTGTCCTGGGCTTGGGGGGCAGGGAAGAGACGGGCGATGTGGGGGGGTGAGGTCAGTAGTAGGTTTCCTTCTCCACCCAACCTGGAGACAAAGAGAGAGAGACATGGAGAAGGGCATAGGACAGAGACAGAGACAGAGACAGAGAGGAGGGGGACCAGAGAAACCGGAAGGGAGAGGGAGGGATGTGGGGGAGACAGAGAGGTCAGCACAGTGCTCCGCCCCCCCACCCCTCCACCTGCGCCCCTGCCCCCCAGCCTCGCCCTCCACCCGGTGAGCCCCCTCACCCCCCGGGTTCCTGCGCAGGATGAGTTTGCGGATCTCGTCGTAGACGAAGATGAGGAAACTGTAGGGGAAGGCACAGAACCACCAGCTGGGCCTGCAGAGATGGGAGAGCAGGAGGGCGTCGGTGAGGGGTCGTCCCGGGGGACAGAGAGGCTGAGTCTGGAGAACAGGAGGGCCACCCTGGGGTGGATTCTCCCTTGCCCTCTGGCCGGGGCTGCAGGCTGGGGCCCGCTGAGTGCCCCTCTGTGAGGATGTCCACGGGGGAGGGCTCATTGGCATCAAAACAGAGACCGTGGGGCGCCTGGCCGGCTCAGTCGGTGGAGCAGGCGGCTCTGGATCTCAGGGTTGTGAGTCTGAGCCCCACACTGGGTGCAGAGGTTACTTAAAGATAATAAAATCTTTGAGAAAAAAAAAAAGAACAGGGACTGTGATGGGGGGGTCCCCAAAGAGACAGCAGGAGAGGTGGGGCTTGAGATCCACGTGGGGTCTGTGAGGATGGCCCACAGGGAAGGCTCCTCGGAGGATCCTGGGGCAGGCGGCGGGGAGGGTGAGGGGCACTCACTTGAGAGGGTACATGCGGAGGGCCACGTCCATCCCAGGGCAGTAGGACAGGAAGGCGGCGAGCGCCGTCTCCTCAAACAGCCCGAAGATCAGGATCTTGTTCCTGGAGGCACAGGCAAGGCTGGACATGACCCGGCCCCCAGCCCCCCAGGGACAGGCACAGCCAGAGGTGGACGGAGACAGACAGACAGCCCCGGGCTCACACGGACAGAGCGACGAACAGGGAGACAGAGAGATGGCAACAGAAGAAAGGCAGACCGACAGAGACAGCAACACCCAGACAGGCGTGGAAGGGGGACCCCAAGTGACCCCCTCACCCCCCCAATACACACGGAGGGACAGATGGAGAGAATCCACGACAGATGTGACCACTTGAGAGGAAATCACTCAGGGGTAAAGACAGACACATGGATGGGACAGAACAGAGCCTCGTGCCGCCGGCCCTCACTTCATGCCCTGCTGGAAGACCGAGTTCCTCCGGGTCTTGCAGATGATCAAATCGGCCCACTGGACGACCACGATGCTCACGAAGAAGGCCGTGTGGCACGTGAACTCCACCACTTTCCTCTGCTCGTACGTCTGCAGGAGCGATGACAAGCGTGCGGGGCGGCAGTCAGCCCCAGCCCGGGACCCACGTGCCCCCCCACCCCCGGTCTGTGCCCCCTGCACCAGCCCCAGGGCAGGTGGGGGCTCCGTCCCGATGGGGCCTCCCCTCTGTGGCTGGTGGGACAGGGCATGGCCAGAGGTCACGAGCACCTCGGTGGGCTGGGCCAAGGGCGCCAGGAGGCCCAAGCCCCAGGCAGGGGTCTCGATGCTGCTCCTGGGGCAGAGGGGTCGTCCTAGGAAGCAGCCCCCCATGGCTGGGACAGCGGACGGGAGCTCCTGCCTGCTGTGGGCAGAGGTGACTGGGACACCCCCCAAGTGCTGCAGGGCCCACCCACTCACCCACTGCTGCCCGTAACTGTCCTCCAGGTCATTGACGGTGCGGTCGTCCCAGTTCAGCCGGATGCCCACCAGGTTGCTGGGCAAGAAGCCATTTTCCGCCAGGATCACGAAGTAGGAAAAGAAGCCGCCGAGAGCCTGGATCATCCCTGGAGGGGGGAGGAGATGAGGAGAGGCTCAGGTCGGGGCCAGCAGCCAGCCCAGTGCACCTGGGAGGCCCTGTGAGACTCCCACTGGGAGCTGGTGGGGAGGCTACCTCAGAATGCACTGCAGAGCATCATCTGAGGCTGGGCTCCCGGCGGGCCACCTGAGAGCGCCACCTGGTGGTGAGCACCTGCCATGGGCCACCTGGGACAGGAGCCTCGGGGAAGGGACTCACCTGGAGGCTCTCCCCCACCTGACCCAGGCCACCTAAATAAAACCCTGGGAACCCCCCAGGTTTTGGTCTGACAGGCTCCCCGATGTAGGAATGATCTCACCGGGCCTCTGACCACCACCATTGAAGCTTCTGCTTTCTGGGACACTCCCAGCAATGGGGAGCTCAGCACCTCCAAGGCTCTGCACGTGGCACCCCCAGCAGCAGGGTGAGGAGGAGGTGGGACGGGATGGGGGTCACTCCTGCCCTCAGAGTGCTCACGGGCTGATCTTGTCTTGTCCACCATGGAGGGGGATTGAGCAGGGGGCTCTGCAGTGGCCAGCCTGGCGCCAACCCTGATCTGCCACTTGGTGTCCCATGTGCTCCTCAGGTGCACCCCCAGGCCCATCCTCCACCTGTCCTGGCCCTGCCTTGGGGAGCACTACCCTTCTGCAAGTCACTCCTCCCAAACCTCCAGCACCAAATCCTGCTTTCAGCCCACTCATCCAACACAAGGTTCCAGAGTACCCACTATGGGGCAGGCACTGGGCATCCACCCATAAACCAGGTGGGGTCCCCCCGTCCTCACCAATCTGCCCATAGGCCATGCTGATGAGCCTCTCATTGACCAGCTTGTCAGTACGTGGGTTCCTGGGCTGTCTCTTCATGATGTCACTCTCTGCAGCCTCGTATGCTAATGAGATGGCAGGGACCTGGGCGGGAGAGGCCATGTGAGCAGGAAGTGGGGGGCCCTCCCCTCCCAGGCCCCAGAAGGTGGCTGGGGCTCACCATGTCAGTGCCCAGGTCGATACAGAGGATGGTGATGGTGCCCAGAGGCAGTGGGATGTTGGCCATGATAAACAGCAAGAAGGGTGTGATCTCAGGGATGTTGCTGGTCAGGGTGTAGGCAATGGACTTCTTCAGGTTGTCAAAGATCAGGCGGCCTGAGGCAGGGGCAGGCTCAGATCCCATCCCAGGCACCCTGGCGCCCTCCCCTTCCCTGCCCAGTCTCCGAGTCCTTTCCAATCCACCCTCCCACCTGTCCACCTTCCCGCGCAAACATTCAACCATGGCACCCTGTTCAAACATTCTTGGAATATAGCCACTTGGGAAGACCATTTGGCAGTTTGTATTAAAGTTAAACACCCCCCTACTCTATTGACCCGGTAATCCTACTCCTAGGAGTGTTTATGTCCACCAAAAAGCAAGTACGAGAAGGTTCACCATAGCATTAGCCCCCATCGCCAAAACCCAGAACTGACCCCAATGCCCATCAGCATGGAAGTAGATAAATGAACTACGGTCCTTCCATATAACAGAATACCACTCAGCAAGAAAAAGGAACGAGCTACTGCCCACCCAACTCCATGGATGAATTTCACAGATGTCATGTCGAGTGAAAAAAGCCAGACACAAAAGCACTCATATCGCATGACTCCATTTAGATGAGGTTCAAAACTATTGTATGGAGCTAAAAGTCAGGATACAGTTTATTTCTGGGAGGGGAGCTATGGGCCGGAGGGAACCTGACGAAACCCTAATGGGGCTGGAAATGTCCTTTATCTCGGTTGGGGTCTGGTGGTTGCGTGGGTATACACGTGTAAAAATTCATCAAGCTGCCCAGCTTACTGTGCACATGTCATATCTCAATATGAACTCAATCAGCCCAGTGTGTATAGAGTAAAAAGAAGCTAGGGGCAGCTGGGCAGCTCAGTCAGTTAAGTGTCAGGTCATGATCCTGGAGTCCAGGGATCAAACCCCACATCGGGCTCCCTCTCGGTGGGGAGCCTGCTTCTCCCTCTGACTCTTCCCCCTCTTGTGCTCTCTCTCTCTCTCTCTCTCAAATAAATAAAGAAAATCTTTAAAATAAAAAAAAAAGAAGCTAAAGATTAACCGAGCCAGCACCGCCTCCCACCCTCCCGGGTGTGCTGAGAGGCATGAGCAACAAGATAATGTCATTCATGTGGAACAGAAAGGCAGGCTGCACGGTGGTACGAATGGTCTGATCACCTTTGTGTAAAAGTAAGACCCACTCTTTCCTATTCCCTCAGTGCATCCTCTGCCTTTCACAAACTGCTGGTGTCTCTTCCTAAAGTATTCATGGAGGAAATGATGATTGAAATGCGCTTCAACATAATCCAGGGTGTATGTTGAGATGAAACAAGATGGGCCATGAGTGGTGATGGAGCTGGGGGATGGGGACGTGGGGGTCCACTGTGCTCTTTGCTCTGCGGTATATCTAGAATTTCCCCTACTGGAAGTTAAACTTTGTGGTTTTTTTTTTTTTCCCCACCTCCGAGAGGCCTGCCTTGCCCACCCTTATCTGGGAATGACCATGGTTATTATCTATCACGCATGGCACTTGTTGGCTTCTCAGCACTTGCCACAATTTACAATTATGTTTGTTATGTTATGATTCATTTGTTAACTTGTCTAAAGCTGCCCCTCCCAGCTCCTGGAGGGAAGGGACCCTGTCTGCTCTGCTCACGACTCTCTCTCCAGCACCAGGCAAGAGACACAAGGTAGCAGCCCAGTGCATGTCTGGAAGGTGTGACCGGTGTGTCCGTAAGAGTGTGCATTGCATACACATAGATGTCTTGGGGAAGGAGAAAGGATTAACCACGATGTCTTCTGGGACAAGGAGGCAAGGGATAAGAGCATTTAATTTGTCACTTAAGGCTCTCTTTTATCATGCATTATTTTTTTACCCTGGGGACATTTCAACTGGGAGAGAGAAACTGGAAGAAAATGCACCACAGCATGAATAGTGATTATTTCTGGATGGTGAGGTTATGGGTGATTCCAATTTTCTTCTTGATGCTTGTCTATATTTCCTATAATTATCGGGAATTGCTTTGATGATCAGAATAAAATTAAATGTGAACAAGCTCCATCTGTGGCCACATCAAGGCCCATCAGGAGGCGGCGGTGCCCGCCGGCTCCTCAGTCTGGACTCAGTGTTCCCGGCCCCAGACACCAGGTCCGGCCCCACACACGGGCCCCCTCACACACCCTGCCTGTGCACGCTCTGTCCCTCTGCCCACAGCTCCCTCCCCTGGCACCCCTCTACCTGAATATTCCAACTCAGCCCTTGGGACTCCACATAGTGATTCCTATCCACTCTAGAAGCTTCCTTTGCCCCCCTGACCCCAGGTTGGGTGAGGGGCCCCCACAGGGCTCCCGAAAGGACCCTCAGCTTCCCCATGGTTGCACCTACAGGCATTTTCAAAATGCTTCTACGTCTGCCTCGCCTGCCAGACTGGGCCCCAGAAGCGCGTCAGCTCAGCCCTGCCCCCAGGGAGCTCCCAACCCCACTGGGCAGAGGAAGACTGGAAAGGACAAGCTGCAGGCTCCACTGGGGCTCGGAAGGGTTCTGGTGTCTTCCTACCATGCATTCCGCCACAGCCCTGGCCAGTTCCTCTTGCCCTTCTTGGGGCCTCCGGCAGGAACCCCAGTCTCCAGGGCCTCCCCGGCCAACTCACCCTCCTCCACACCCGTGACAATAGAGGCAAAGTTGTCATCCAGCAGAATCATGTCCGCTGCCTGCTTGGACACGTCTGAGCCAGCAATGCCCATGGCCACGCCGATGTCAGCCTTTTTCAGGGCGGGGGAGTCGTTCACACCATCCCCGGTCACAGCCACGATGGCTCCCTGCAGGGAGAGGGGGTGAGGATGACGCCCAGAGGCCCGGCCCCAGCCCCGTCCTCCAAGGGGGCCTCAGCCCAAGCGCACCTGTCTCTGGCAGCCTTCCACAATAATGAGCTTCTGCTGGGGGGATGTGCGGGCAAAGACGATCTCGGTGTGGTTCTGCAGGATCTCATCGATTTGCTCCGAGGTAAAGTCCTTGAGATCGGTGCCATGGATCACGCAGGCCTTGGCATCCCTGGGAAGAGCAGAGGGCTGGTCAGGGCATATGGGGATTCATGGACAGACAGCCAGGCAGGCCGAGCCCACAAACAGGAGAGGCAGGAGGACTGGGCTCTGAAACTGAGGCTCAGGAGGTGTAAGTGACTTGCCCAGGTTCACACAGCTCGTGAGCAGGGAAGCTCAGATGCAGCCCTTCCCCACGCTGCCCGTCCTCACATGTGGAGGAGGCGTGGCACCCAGGTGCTGAGAGCCGAAGGAAGGTGGACAGGCCGTCCCGGAGGAAGGCCGGAGTTGGGGGGGGGACGGGCCTCACCGGGGGTTGACCTGGCTGACGGGAATGTTGAGCCGGGCAGCAATGTCCTCCACTGTCTCGTTGCCCTCGGAGATGATGCCCACGCCCTTGGCGATGGCCTTTGCCGTGATGGGGTGATCACCCGTGACCATGATGACCTGTGGGCATTGTTCGGGGATGGTCCAGCCTCACCGCCGGCCCCCCAGGGGGCCCCGCCGCCGCCTCCCCGGCTGCCCCAGGCCACACCTTTATGCCAGCGCTGCGGCACTTGCCCACTGCGTCGGGGACGGCCGCCCGGGGCGGGTCGATCATGGACATGAGGCCGACGAAGCAGAGGTTGTCCGTGGTGAAGTTCACGTCGTCGCAGTCGAAGGCAAAGCCCTTGGGGAACTGCTCCTCGGGCAGGTAGTAATGGCAGAAACCTGATGGCAGATGGAGTGAGGGCATGAGGGCTCCAGCCTCAGACGGCCACCCTCCCCGCCCACAGCTCTTGGCCACCAGCGTCCCTGTAGTCAGGGCAGCCCCAGCCGGGGGCGTAGTCTGTCAACATTCATCCCCTAAAGATGGCTTCCCCTCTCGTTCATACACACACTCGCTCATTCATTCATTCATTCATTCATGATGCATTCTGGGAGGGCCTATTCTGAGCCAGGCTCCGGACAGCCTCACACCCCTCCAAACCCTCAAGGGCTCCCCCACCAAGTCAGCCCCACCCGAGGTACGCACCCAGCACACGCTCGCCCAGGCCGCCGAGCTCCAGGTAGGCGTTCTGGAAGGCCTCTTTCATCTCCTCGTCCAGGGGCTGCTCCTTGCCCTGCAGCAGGATGGTGGAGCAGCGGTCCAGGATGCGCTCGGGGGCGCCCTTCATCACCAGCAGGTACCGGTTGTCGTTGGGGTCCTCAGTCTCGTGGATGGAGAGCTGTGGAGAGGGTGGGGGGCGGGCATGCCTGAGCCTCGGCGGGACCCAGCTGGGGGAGGGGATGGCCCCCACCCTCCGCCCAGAGGCATGGGAGCCAGGACAGACCACAGCTGGGTCTCCCCCAGAATGCAAAACTCTCTGCCCCAAACTCTCTACCCAAGAGATCTCCATCTGGTTCTCAAAGTCTCTCCCAGGGATCCCGGCTCACCCCTGCCCATTTCTGTCTCTCCATCTCACAGATGTTTCTGCCCATGGGGCTCGCTCACAAAAATCATGGACATCCCTAGGGTACATGGCCCTCTCCCTGCCTCACCCGGCTTCCTCTCATCCCACATCTGACCTATCACCAAATCTGCTCAGCTCATCTCTCAAATACACCCAGATTCTGACCTCTTCTCACCTGCCCCCCTGCCCTCCCCGTCCGGCCACCCCCATCTCTCGTAGGGAATATCACATTGAGTCTCCGTGTCTGCCCTCCCCAGCCCATAATACTTCCTCCCCACAGCAGCCAGGAGGATCCTTTAAGAAATGTGAGTGAGTGGAAAATGGGGCAGCCACTTTGGCAAATAGTCTGACAGCCCCCCAAAAGGCTCCAAGGAGAGTTACTATATGAGCCAGCCATTCCCAGGGACACACACACCCGAGACACACAAAGTGTGTCCACACAGAAACGTGTGTGTGAAGTTCCCAGCAGCATCACACGCAGTAGCTCAAAGGGGCGAATGACTCAAAGGTCCGTCAGCAGATGAAGGGATCAACAAACTGTGGACTGTGCAGACAACGCAACATTACCCGGCCACAGAGAGGTCCGGAGTACCAACACACACCACAACGTGCGTGAATGGACCTTGAGAACATCACACGAAGTGAAACACGCCAGTCACAAAACACCACGTATCGTAGGATTCCATTTATATGAAATGTCCAGAATAGGCCAACGCATAGAGACAAGAACGTAGATGAGTGGTTGCTTAGGAATCAGACGAGATGGGGGAGGAGGGGGAAAAGAGCTAAGGAGTGTGAGGCTTCTTTTTGACGTGATGGAATGTTCCATAACTGTGGAGCTGATTGCACGTATCTGTGAATATACCAAAATGCTGAATTACGCACTTTATGTGGGTGATCTATGATATATGAATTATATCTCAGTGAAACTCTTTTTAAAAACATGAGTCAGGTCCCATCTCTCCTCCGCACAGAGCCCTCCCGTGGCTCGTGTCCCTCTTAAAAGTCCACACCTGAGTCTTCTCCACGGCCCACGAGCCCAAGAGGACCTGGCCAGGTACCCAGTGCCCTTACCTCCAGCACACTCCCTGGCTCCCTGCTCCACCATCCTGGCTGCCTGGCTGTTGTTCAGACACATCAGTACACTCCTGCCTCAGGGCCTTTGCACATGCTATGCCTACTGCCTAGAACACCCTTGCCCCAGACACCTGCAGCCAGCATATTCTGTACTTCCTCATGCTTTTGTCATCATCTGTCTTCTAGCACTAGACTGTGCATTCCATGTCCACTGTTTCACTCACTGCCAAAGGTACCCCAGCACCTAAAACATGCTCCTGACATGCGGTGGCTGCTCAAGCAAATATCTGTGGAATGAATGAGAGCTCTCCGGTGGGTCCCCACTCTCTGCTATAGGAAGATCTTTATTCCTCTGCCTCCCACTCCGGCAGAGACCTTGCTCTCACTCCCTGGGTCAGCCTGTTCCTCACCTAACCAGGCGGACACTATCATTCCCATTTCACAGATGGTGAAACCAAGGCTCTGGAAGGTTAGTAACTTGTCCAAAGTAAGGGGGGCAGTGGGGCAGAGGTGACCGCTTACAGGCACAACCGAGACACTGAGGGCCAGGCTAGCTCTCCTAGACAGCCCTGGAGTACCTGGTATTTGTTGGTGGAATTGAAGGGAATCTCAGCCACTTTCTTGTTACGTTCGCGCATCAGCTTCACAGAGCCAGACGACAGTTCGATGCACTTGAGCAGGGCGGACTCAGAGGCATCCCCGGCCACATCCCTCTGGGGGTACAGAGGGCCGTCAGAGCAGAGCAATGGCGGTGGCCACGGGCAGGGCCGAGGCGAGGGGGGCAGCTGGACCCACCTTGAGCACAGGGATGTTGTCCTGACCTCCCTTGAAGACGGCGCGGTTGCAGAGGCCAGCGATGTGGGACAGGGCCACCCAGGTGTGCGAGCTCTTGTCGAACGAGGTTCCTGAAGGAGGCACATGTCCCCTGTCACAGCGCCTCAGGGCCAGACCCCCTCGGTCCCCGCCGGGGCCCCACCCTCACCTGACTGGTCCTCCGTGGTGTCGGCCTCGTGGATCTGGTTGTCAAACCACATGTGGGCGACCGTCATGCGATTCTGGGTGAGGGTCCCTGTCTTGTCTGAGCAAATGGTAGATGTGGAGCCCAGGGTCTCGACAGCCTCCAGGTTTTTCACCAAGCAGTTCTTCCGAGCCATGCGCTTGGCTGTCAGCGTCAGACACACCTGGGGGGGGGCGCAGCGGGGGCGGGCCAGTCATGGGGACCGCCGGGCGACAGGCTTACACCAGCGACGAGAGCGCCCGCGACCCACCCTGGGTGGCCCATCCAAGGAAAGAGCGCTGCCCCCGAACACCAAGCAGCAACAACACAGACGCACACACAGAAGAGTGTTGCTGTCCGGCAACTCCATCCCAAGGCACAGACCAACAAAAGTGGGCTCGGATGCGCCCCCAAAGGCAGCTACTGTTCTGGGCACAGCAGCTTTCTTCCTAATCGTCCCGAACGAGAAACAATGTCTACTAACAGCAGAAGGGGGAAATAAACCGCAGGGGGGAAAAGGTGGCATGATACACAGCAATGGGAAAGAGCAGGCTCCTGCTTCTTGCACCTTCAAGGATGAAGTTCAAGAACATCGTGTCCAGCATAAAACTGAGCCCGAAGCAAGGGTTTGGACTCAATTATTCCGTTGCTATGCAGTACGGTGATGCTGCTGGAAGCCAGGGTAGGGGTAACCTTTGGGTTGGGGGGAAGAAGCCGGACAAGGTCTGGAGGGGGTTTCTGGGGAACTCAGTCTGCGTGCCGCCCACCTGCACGCGCCCAGACTCACAGCCGGGGCGTCCAAATGCGTGACCCCACATCTGTAAAAAGCCTTGGACCTACCCTGGCTTTGCACATGCTAATGGGGAAAATGCTGCAGGAGATATTAAGTAAAAAGAATCAAGCAGCAGAAGAGAATTCCTGGGACGATCTGGTCTATGTACTGTCAGCGCTGAGCCACAGGCTGGAATACGCCCACACCTGCCCGGGAGTGGTGTAGATGATGCACTTCTGTGGTGGGGCTGACCGCTGGTCAGCAGGGCAGGGCGGGGGCATTATTTTATTTTATTTTTTAACTATTTTAATCTATTCTTTAGACTTTTTACCATGAGGGTGCACTTCCTTTTTTTTTTTTTTTTTTTTTTTAAGATTTTATTTCTAAGTCATCTCTATACCCAACGTGGGGCTTGAACTCACAACCCCGAGATCAAGAATCATGTGCTACACTCACTGAGCCAGCCAGGAGCCCCATGAGGGTGTACATCTTAATTGTGTAAGTTAACTTAGACAGTGGTAGGACTGACGGGGCGCCTGGTGGCTCAGTCAGTTGAGCCTCCGACTCTTGATTTTGGCTCAGGTCATGATCTCAGGGTCGTGGGATCGAGCCCTGTGTCGGGCTCTGCGCTAAGCAGGGAGTCTGCTTGGGATTCTCTCTCTCCCTCTCCCTCTGTCCCTCCCCCTGCTCACTTACTCCCTCCCCGCCACCTCTTTCTCCAAAAAAAAAAGAAAGAAAAAAAAAAAAAAAAGAAAGAAAGAAAAAAAAAAAGAACGTGATAGGCTGTTAGCCCTTCATGCTTTGCAGCGTGCCCCAAGATTTTTGTTTGTTTCGTTAAGAAGGCCTTCTGAGGGCGCCTGGGTGGCTCAGTCGTTAAGCGTCTGCCTTCGGCTCAGGTCATGATCCCAGGGTCCTGGGATCGAGTCCCACATCGGGCTCCCTGCTCAGCAGGAAGCCTGCTTCTCCCTCTCCCACTCCCGCTGCTTGTGTTCCTGCTCTTGCTATCTCTGTCTCTGTCAAATAAATAAATAAAATCTTTGAAAAAAAAAATTTAAAAAAAAAATAAAAAAAAAAAAAGAAGGCCTTCTGAGTCCCCAGACCCAGTCATTCAAGACCCAGGAGGCTCATCCCTCAGTGTGCCAGCTGTCCTCCTCAGGACCGTGGCAGTCAGGCCCCCAGCCCCCGCCTCCCTCAGACGTGGGGGTCTGGGCCTTACAGTGACGGTGGCCAGCAGGCCCTCTGGGACATTGGCCACAATGATGCCGATGAGGAAGATGACAGCCTCGAGCCAGGTGTATCCGAGAATGAGAGACAGGATGAAGAAGGAGACGCCCAGGAAGACGGCCACGCCGGTGATGAGCTGGATGAAGTGCTCGATCTCGATGGCGATGGGCGTCTTGCCCACCTCCAGGCCTGAAGCCAGCGTGGCAATGCGGCCCATGACAGTGCGGTCACCCGTGGCCACCACCACGCCGCGAGCCGTGCCTGGGGGGCCAGAGCGGGGTAGGCTGAGCTGGGGATGGGGTCTCGGCGAGGTTCGGGGAGCCCCGAGCCCCAGACGCACATCCCTCGGTCTGGACCAGCCCTGCCCCAACATGGGTGCCCCCACCACACCCTGCCGCACCTTCCACGCAGTTGGTAGAAAAGAAGGTAATGTTCCGAGTCTCCAAGGGGTTGTCATGTGTGCAGTCAGGAGAGCGGGTCTGAGGTTCCGATTCGCCAGTCAGGGAGGAGTTGTCCACCTGAGGGTGGGTGAAGGGACAGAGGGCTCAGCCCTGGGGTCAGGGAGCACTTGTCCAGAGGACATGGGGCTGAGGCTGTATCCATGGAAGCCATAAGGAGAGGCCTGGACACCTGGGTGAAGGAGTGGTGGCCGGTGGGCTAGAGGTTGGGCTCTTGAAGGTGGGAAGCAGAGGCTTCTTGCCAAGGTCTAAGGTATTGATACATCTGGGGGGTGGGGACCAGGGGTCTGGACTCCTGGATCCTGGCGAAGGTGGAGCTGGGGCCTGACCCATGGGTCTGAGGAAAGAGGGGGGCAGGGCCCTGGATTCTTGGGTCTGAGGGAGGAGAAGGCTGAGGGCAAGACTTCTGGGTTTGAAGGAGGGGAGGCTAAGCGTCCAGACCCCTGGTCTGAGGAAGGAGAGGGTTGGGGGTCTGGACCCCTGAGTCTGAGGGAGGAGGGGGCTGGGGGCCTAGGCTCCTGAGTCTGAGGGAGAAGGGTGCTGAGGCCTAGAGCCCTGGGTCTGAGGGAGGAGGGGGCTGGGGGCCTGGACTCTTAGGTCTGAAGGAGGAGGGGGCTGGGAGCACGATTCCTGAATCTGAAGGATGGGGGCTGGGGGCCTGGACTTCTGAGTCTGAAGGAAGAAGGGGCTGAGAGCCTGGACCCCAGAGCCACTCCAGGAAGGACAGAGCTGGGCCCCAGGTCCCGGTCCCACCTTGCAACCATGGGCTGAGATGATTCGTAGGTCGGCCGGGACTCGGTCTCCACCCTTGATCTCCACCAGGTCCCCGACCACCACCTCCTCAGCGTTCACCTGCATCTTCTCACCCTCTCGGATCACCAGGGCTTGCTGGGGGCCGAGTGGAGAAGAGTCAGTGCCCCAGCTCTCCGCCTGGGCTTGGATGGCACACCTCACCCCCAACCTCCTACTCCCACCTGACCCCTTCCGGGACCCCCCTTCACCTGGGGAACCATGTTCTTGAAGGACTCCATGATCTTGGAGCTCTTGGCCTCCTGGTAGTAGGAGAAGCAGCCGGTGATGATGACCACAGCTGCCAGCACGATGCCCAGGTACAGCTGTGGGGGGGACACAGGGTTGTACCTCAGAGCTGCTCCCTACCAGCCTCACCCCGAGATTTGCGGAATCCGGGAAGGGAACTCTGAGTCAACAGGAGCTGGCGGGGGGGGGTCGGTATTTATGTGTCTGACCCCAGGTTTTGTCTACTTGAGGGTCCGTGTGTCCTTCTGCCTGTTCATGTTTGGGTCCCTCTTTCCGCACATGGGGTATGTTTGAGCTCTAGGTCAGCCCATCTCTCGATTTTGTGTGTCCACCTGTCTGTCTTTCTGCCTGAGTTTGAGAATCTGAGCGTATGCTATTATCTGTCCACATGTCTGTCTACGCTTAAGTCAGTGTGTCTGTCTGACAGTCTGCATGCCTGGCTTTAAATTTATGGGACTGTTTGTGTTTGAGTCTCTGTGTGGATCTCTGTCTGTCTCTCTCTGCCTGGGTCTGAGACTCCGTGTCTATCTGCCTATTTGAGTTTTAATTTTTTTTAAGTTTTATTTATTGGGTAATCTCTACACCCAATGTGGGGCTCGAACTCACAACCCCAAGATCAAGAGTCGCACACTCCTCCGACCGAGCCAGCCAGGCACCCCGGGTTTTAATGTCTGGGAATACGATCTGTCCGTGCTTGACTTGCAGGTTTGTCTGTCTGTCCCCAGGCTAGGCCTGCAGCTCTGTGTATGTCTGAGTTCCTGTGTCTGTCCGTCTACATCTGTGTCCGTGGTTGTGTCTGAACTAGGCGACTGTGTCTGAGTCTGTGGCAGGCGTGACGGTGTTGAGTCTACGCGTGTGCGCATGTGCAAGGATCTCCACGTGGTCAGGGTGCGGGTCTGTGTTTATGCGCACGTGTCCCCCTGCACTGGGGGATGGGTCCTGACAGATCAGTAGCTGGATGTCTGGCTCTCTACACCAGAGTCCTGACTTTTGCGGGAGGATCTTTCAGGCCATGACCACCTGGTGGTGCCTGTCCCCAAGGCCACTGAGATCACAAAGCCTTGGGACAGAGCCTCAGCTCACACACCCCACATGGCACACAAGTTACTTGGCTTTGCTTTTATGCAGGTCCGATGACCCAGCTGGAGAGTGGGCTTTCAGAAGCCGGAAGGGGCAGGAGAAGCGGGGCGGGGTTTGCGTCCCTAAGTGTCCCAGCCCTGGTGCAGGGCAGGCTGGAGGGCACTCACATTGTCGCCCGAGGGGTCGTCCTCTGTGCCCGCCTGGATGCCATAGGCCAGGAAGCAGAGGATGGCTCCAATCCACAGCAGGATTGAGAAGCCCCCAAAGAGCTGGCGGCAGAACTTGACCCATTCTGGAGTGGTAGGCGGTGGTGTGAGCGCATTGGGCCCATCCCGGGCCAGGATCTCTTGGGCTTTGCTGTGGGTCAGACCCTGGGGGACACAGGACTCACACAGGACCCTCCCTGAGCCAGCCTGGCACCCCAATGCTTCACAAGCACCCCAGGCACCCAGGACTCAGGCCCCCAGCCCCTCCTCCCTCAGACCCAGGAGTCCAGACTCCCAGCACCTTCCTCCCTCGGACCCAGAAGTCCCGGGCCCCAGCTCCCTCCTCCCTCAGACTCAGGGGTCCAGGCCCCCAGCCCCTCCTCCCTCAGACCCAGGAGTCCAGGCCCCCAGCCCCTCCTCCCTCAGACCCAGGAGTCCAGGCCCCCAGCCCCTCCTCCCTCAGACCCAGGAGTCCAGACTCCCAGCACCTTCCTCCCTCGGACCCAGAAGTCCCGGGCCCCAGCTCCCTCCTCCCTCAGACTCAGGGGTCCAGGCCCCCAGCACCCCCTCCCAGAGGTGCTCCTCCTTCGGGCCCAGCCGCACCTGCACGCAGTCCGTGTTGTATTTCCGGCACACCTCTTCCACCGACATCTTGTGCTCTGTCTGAGGAACAAGAGTTTGGGGGGAGGCAGTGAGAACCAAGGCCTTTCGGGGGCTGGGCCAGGACCTGAGAGCATGAGGCCCATCCCCAGCCACATCTCCACTCTGGGAGGGTGTGCGGGCACGAAGGGTGGGGCTTACCATAGCCACCTCCTTCTTGAGGTCATCCAGGTCCCTGCGCTCTTTGGTGCCCTTGCTTTTCTTGGGCGAGCCCTTGTCATCTTTCTTGTCCTGCGAGGTGGCGACACGATAGCTGTCAGAGCCACCAGACTGCGGGCGAGAAGGGGTTACAAGGGGGACACTGGCCCTCCAGGCCCCACCCTCACCCTGGCCTGCCTCCTCATCGCATCAGGCAGGGGCTGGCTCTGGGGGTCGCGGTCTGTTCGCCAGCACCTCCCTGTCTCTGCCCCGTGTCTCTGGGTGGTTGTCTCTCAGAACCCGTGGGTCTCGTCTCTTTGATTGGCCTCACCGTCTCTGGTGCCGTGTTATCTCTGGGTCTCTGTCCCCGAGGGTCTCTGTCCGGGTCTGTCTGTGCTTCTGTCTCTCTCTCTGTTTCTGTGCCTATCTCTGGGGCTCTCTCTCCTTCAGTCATTTGGTGTCTCTTTGTCTCTGTGTATGTCTCTTCCTCCCTCTCCCTGGGCCTGTCCCAACTCCCCGAGTGTCCGTCTCTTGCTATGTCTGTCTTCCTCTGTCTCTGGAGCTGTCTCTCGAGGTCTCTGTCCCCTTCTGTCTTATTGTTCTTTTTTGTCTCTCTGTCTCCTACCTCTTTATCTCTCCATCTCTGTCTCCCTGCTCTATCTCCTTCATCTCTTTACGTCGTCTGTCTCTGCCTCTGAGTCTCTCCGCATGTGTCTCTGCATAATTCTGTCTGTCTGTCTGTCTGAACTCTGGCTCTGTAGGTCTCTCTGTCTCATACAATGTCTGTCTGCATCTCTTGAACCATCTCTCCCCACGTCTGGCTGAATCTCTCTCTGGGAGAGTCGATGTGTCTCGGGATCTCCGACTGTCTCTGAGTGTCGGGATTTCTGCCTCCGTGTCTTTCCCCGTCCTGCTCTCTGCCTCTCTCTGTCATGAGTCTCTGTCTTCAACTTTCGAGCTGTGTGTGTCCTCCTCTAGAATGCTTGGCGTGTCTCTCCCTCTCTGCCTCTCCTGTTTTAACCGCCTTGTCTATCTCTGGCTGTCTCACTCTGACCTGTCTGTCTCAACATTTCAGTCCTTCCAGCTCCAGGTCTCCCTGCCTCTGTCACTCTCCCCGTCTTCTCTCCCCGGCTCTTTTCCTGGGCCCCTTTCCCCAGCCCCATGGGTGTCTCAGTCTCTGCCTCTCGAAGGACGCAGCTAATCCTGGGAGACCCCACAGGCCTGGCAGGGACAGAGGAAAGGGTACTGCAGGTGTGGGTCACAGCTGGGACAAAAGCCCGGGACGCAGCCTACTATGCACAGGGATGGCAGCCTGGCTGGACACACAGCCAGTCCCGAGGGTCTTGACTGACAAGCTGTGGGCCCTGGCCTCTCTCTCGGGGCTTGGTGGCCGCCACAGACAGCTCTGAACAGGGGACGGGCAAGGTCAGGTCTCTGGAGGACAGACTAGGAGCTGGCTGGGATTTCGGGTACAGAAGCCCCAGGCCTGGCCCGAACTGGATGTGGCGTGAGGGGGCGAGGGGGGTTCCAGTCCAGGGGGCTTGGGCAGATGGGGAAGGCAGTGTCCCCGGAGGCTGGCAGGAGGGGTGAGGCGAGGCCAGGTGCTGGAAGAGGGCTGCTGACAGATCCTGCGGGCCCAGGGCCAAGCCGGGATCCCAGGCTCAGGCAGCTCAACGCTAATCCCCTCATGACCTTGTAGCGGGTTGAGCTGCCTGCTGCCGGCCCCCAGACCCAGGGGCTGAGCCTGGGGGTTACTGCAGCCTGGAGGCCCGGGAGCCTCTGAGAGGGTTTCAGAGGGTGGGAGGGGGGCTTGGCCCTGGGCCAGCCCTGCAGCAGCACTGCGTCTGACTCAAAAGCACGGAGGCCTGAGGACAGGCAGGGCACGTCTCCACTCCCTGTGCCAGGAGGGGTCTTACCTGCCCACGGGGGTGGCCCCATGGATGGAGAAATGTGGAGATAGAAGGTCATGGGGTCAAGGCAGAGAAATGAGGGGGAAGGCAGGAGAGGAGAGAGATGGGGGCCTGGCAGGAGTGCGGGAGAAAAACAGCAGCCAACACCTGAAACCTTAGGGAAGGCTGGGAGCCGATGCTTGGAGGAAGCAGGGGCTGGGGGTCTGGACCCCTGGTCTGAGGGAGGAGGGGCTGAGGGCCTGGACCCCTGGTCTGAGGGAGGAGGGGCTGAGGGCCTGGACCCCTGGTTTGAGGGAGGAGGGGCTGAGGGCCTGGACCCCTGGTCTGAGGGAGGAGGGGCTGAGGGCCTGGACCCCTGGTCTGAGGGAGGAGGGGCTGGGGACCTTGGACTCCTGGGGCTGAGGGAGGAGGGGCTGGGGGTCTGGACCCCTGGTCTGAGGGAGGAGGGGCTGGGGGCCTGGACCCCTGGTCTGAGGGAGGAGGGGCTGGGGGTCTGGACCCCTGGTCTGAGGGAGGAGGGGCTGGGGGCCTGGACCCCTGGTCTGAGGGAGGAGGGGCTGGGGGCCTGGACCCCTGGTCTGAGGGAGGAGGGGCTGGGGGCCTGGACCCCTGGTCTGAGGGAGGAGGGGCTGGGGGCCTGGACCCCTGGTCTGAGGGAGGAGGGGCTGGGGGCCTTGGACTCCTGGGGCTGAGGGAGGAGGGGCTGGGGGTCTGGACTCCTGGGTCTGAGGGAGGAGGGGTTGGGGGGGCCTGGATCTCTGGGTCTGAGGGAGGAGGGGGCTGGGGGGCTGGACTCCTGGGTCTGAGGGAGGAGGGAATTAGGGCCAGGACTCCTGAGTCTGATGGAGGAGGGGCTGGGGACCTTGGACTCCTGGGGCTGAGGGAGGAGGGACTGGGGGTCTGGACTCCTGGGTCTGAGGGAAGAAGGGTTGGGGGGCCTGGACTCCTGGGTCTCAGGGGGAAGGGTTGGAGGGTCTGGACCCCTGGGTCTGAGGGAGGAGGGACTGGGGGCCTGGACTCCTGGGCCTGGGGCAGGAGGGGCTGGGGGGGCCTGGACCCCTGGGTCTGAGGGAGGAGGGGCTGGGGGGGCCTGGACCCCTGGGTCTGAGGGAGGAGGGGCTGGGGGGGCCTGGACCCCTGGGTCTGAGGGAGGAGGGGGCCGGGACAGCCCCATCCCTGGCAGGCAAGCCTTGGGTCCTGCGTGCCCTTGCTATGACCAGACTCCCTTGGGGGCGGGCTTCCATCTGTTGGAGGGGGAGCCGAGGCTTTCCCAGTCAAGGCAGGAGGCCCAGATGGGCGCACTGCGGGGCGGGAGCACCTCTGAGGGTGGGGGACACGCCTGTCTCGCTGCAGCGAGTCTCTGCATCTCCTCACCATTTTCCACTGTCCGCCTCCCCCTGACACCCGCCAGCTCACACAGCTTCTGCACCTTGGCCAGCCTCTGGCTCCCCCTCTCAGGGTGTCTGGAGCCTTCATCTCTGAGCATCTCTCTCTCTCCACCTCCCCTTTTGTTCTCTGCCTCCTCCTCCCACCCTTCAAGCTGACTTTGGTCGTCTTTGGATAGGAAATGTCTGTCCTTGGGTCTCCTAATCTCAGACTCAGTTTCTCTCTTTGTCTCTGTATGTCTCTCCATGTCTTTGTCTCACCATGTCTCTGCATGTCTCTCTGACCGTGTCTCTCTTTGTCTCTACGTCTATGTCTCTTTCTCTCTGTCTCTTTCAGAGCATCTCTCTCTGTCTCTGCCTATTTCTTTCACTCTTTCCGTAGGGTTCTGCCTCTCTTTTTGCAACCCATGTCTAAAGCGCCTCTCTTCTCCTGTCTCCTCTTCTTTTCCTAATGCTCCCTGTTCCTTCCCCGGGGCATTAGGTCTCAGTCTCCTCCAATCTGTCCACACCTCCCTCCCTCCATTCCACTTACCTGGAAGCCATCACTGACTCTCACCTCCCCCCCTTCTCTCTCCCAGTCCTCTCCCCTCCAGTTCTTCTCCCCATCCCCCCTCGCCCACCCCAAGCCACAGATCTGCAGCCCCACCCCCCCACCTCCATCCCTGGGCCCATCAGCCTTCATCCGCCATCTTTCTCCCCATCCCTCATATTCCCTCTCCCATCCCGACCCTCTGTCTTCCTCCTACCCAGCCCACCCGCCTCCATCTCCCACTCTCCCCCCATGGCCCCGCCCCAGACACGCAGGGAGAAATCCAGGGCTGCAGAGGGGATCAGGTGGTCAGCCAGGGAAGGAGGCGGCATCTGCTGGAGAGACTCACAGACAGACAAGGACACACGGACACAGAGGCAAGGGCATAGCCAGACATGCACCATACACTCCCCCACCCCCCTACCCCCCACATGTGTACACATGCACCCTCAGCCAGGCACTCAGTCTCGCTGCCAGGCTCTCCTGCTTCTCCCAGCCGCCCCCCCCGCCCCATCAGCTTCCTCAGATTAGGGGATGGACACACACCACAGTCCCAGGCCACCCGCCGCACTGCGGAGCACCCCCCGCCCCCAATCCAGGCCTGGAAGGAGAAAGAGAGGTCATCTGGTGTTCATTCCATAGCCTGCACCTGTCCGCACCCGGCCAGGGAAGCAGAGGGGTTTCAACACCCCCAGACACAAACGCCAGCTCTCAGACACACCCAGACACGAATGCAGACACAACCTGGGCCGCACGGTCGCTGGCAGACGGGGCTGGCAGAACCTGCTAGAGCCCGGAGCTCACACACGCGCACACGCACGCATACGATGGAGCGTGCAACCGCACCAGGGCAGGCAGAGAGGGCCGGTCGGTGCCCCACGGACTCCGCACACAAAGACACGCCAATATACGCCACAGACCACGCGGCCCCAGGCGGCCCCGCGCACACGCTCAACCAGCGGCACAACCAGACGGACGGGCCGGGTCCCGCGGACGTGGCTCCGGAGCCCCCGCCCCCCGCAGACACCCGATGTCGCTGGACCCACAGTGTCGCGCACACGCACGGCCCGGCCGGCCCGAGCACCTACCCCCATCTTGGCGGCTCCGGGGGAGAGGGGCGGGCGGGCAGGCGGGGCGGGGGCCGGGGGCAGAGGCCTCAGGGCGGGCTCAGGCGCGGGCTCGGGCTGGGGGCCTCTGCAGCGCCCGCGCCTCGGTCCGCGCGTCGGTCCTGCCGGCAGCCCTCCCGCACAGAGTCTGCGGCGGCCGCCGCCTCCGCCTCCTCATATGCCCGCGCCCGCGGGGGGGCCGGCGCCGGCCAATCAGGAGCGCCGCCGCCCTGACGGACGGCCCGCGGCCCCGCCCCCGGTACTGCAGCTGTCCTCCCCGCCCCCCAGCCTCCGCAAAGTGGCGGCATGGCCGAGAAGGGGGAGCGCTGCAGAAGGGGGGATCCCGGAGACCCCGCAATGAGGAACCTGGAGACCCTCGCAGTGGGGCGCTGAGGGAGAGAGCGCCCCGAAAATCCCCTCACTGTGGGGGTGTTGCCACAGGGAGAGGGGTGCGCTGGGGGAGGTGGACACCGGGTGGGGGGAAAGCCCCTTAAACCACCAACAATAAAGCGGGGGACACAGCGGACGGGTGGGGGGGCTGGAGACCTTGTGGGGGTGTTGTTCAGGAGGGGGAGCTGGAGGGAGCCTAAGAGGCAAGGAAGATCCTACAGTTCGGAGGGGTGCTGGAGAGGGGAAATGAGCCTTGAGGTCCCTTCGCTAGTGTGCCCCCCCCACACCATGGCAGTTATACAGGGAGACCCAACCGCGAGGGTACGCGGAAGACACATCACAGCCTCACACTCACACACAAGCATCACCCAGATAGCCCAGATGGGGAGGACGCGCACATCCACCACCCCATCACACACCAGCACAGTTTCACCATCACATCCCAGAACACACCAGCGTGGACCCTCACACACATACTACACTACCCCATCACATAACCCCAGAGATTCACCAGCATGTGGAAATAAAATGCACCCCCCATCACACCACAACAGAATTACAATTGCTGTCATAAACGGCCGTGTAGACTGACTCACACCCTCTGAACACTACATCACAGACATGCACATCACACCCTCCACCGCACCTGGCCTTGTACCATTTCACATAGAGACCCACAACCACGCAGCCCGTAAACCCACAGACCAACACGTACCCACACTAGGGACCATCACACACGCACAGGCCTCACACTCCCTCACACACCCCATGAGCCTTTGTGGTCCCTGCTGCAGTCACACAACAGCACACACACAACCACACACACTCCTCCCCAGGGAGCAGAAGTCCACGGGGCACAATTGCCAAAGCGTCACTAATTGTGAATGACAGACAAAAAGGTGCACGCAGACTAACACACAGAACAATAATTCACAGGAACAGATCTCATGACACTGTCCCCCATGCTTCGCACACTACACACATCACGCATTGCAGTGCTAGACACTTTGCTGCACCTGCAAACATGCCCCAGTGCCCCCACCCACATGCCACACACACCCCAGGCCTGCCACATACACACCACACTCCATCCACCACCCATCGAAGCCTGAGCAGTCACAGTCTCTCACCCCCACTCTTTGCTGAGGAACACCTCAGACTTTCCCTGGGGATTATAGAAAGGGCAGAGGGCAAGTGAAAGCCTGTCCCTGTAGCTTCCTCAGAATGCGGGTGTCCTCCCCACCTGTGGGAGTGGAGGCGTGGGGGACACAGGCAAGGGGCACAGAGTGAGCCTGGTGCGCATGGGGGGTGGGTGGTGAAGGTTAAGGGTCTGATTAGGGAAATATGTGAAAGGCTAAAAGCCAGAATGAGACACACACACACAAAAAAGATAAACAGAGAGGAGACAGATTCAAAGCTGAAGAGAGACAAACATGGACAAGGAGACAGGACCCGGGAGTAAAGGGGGACAGGGAGTCAGCTTCCCTGGCTTTCCCCAGCACCCAGAGCCTTGGCCCAATCCTGTACTCTGACCCATCCCCATCCCTCCCTGCTGTCCCTTGTTGCCATGGTAATAGGGAGGCCGACTATGCAGCAAAGGAGGCTGGGCCTGCAGACCTGGCCTGTCTCCATGGAGACTGGGGAAGGGGGGGGAGCCACATCTTCTAGTCCAGGTGGTTGGCCCCCAGATCCCCTCTGCAATTCTGCCCCCTTCCTGGGGGTGTGTGCGGTGGGGGGAGGATCTGTCAACATATTGTCCCTCCCTGGTCTGTTTTTGGCAGGGATGGACCATGGGCAAGGGGGCTGGGGGGACAGAGATGCCTAAAGGTGTTTGGATCCCAGGAGATTTAGGCTCTCTCTGTCCCTGTTCTCCAGTTTGGCTGGGGGAGACCTCGGCCCCCCACACGACACCCCAGATACAGGCTTATGTCCCCCTTTATGCACTCCCTCCTCAACATGAGCCTGGAGAGCCTGATGACTGTGCACCGTGCTCCCAGCGCGAGGCTCTGCGGAAGTTGGGGGGGAGGAGGGAAGACTTAGGAAGGTCACAGGGATGGACAGGGACAGGGGAGCTTGGTGAGAGAGACATAAAGAGAGACTCAGGAGGAGAAATGGACACAGTTCAGAACTAGGTAAAGGCAGATACAAACAGAGAGACTGACAAAGACAGAAACCTGCAAAGACAGATGAGAAAACAGATGGGGGGAAACAGAGCAACAGAATTACTCAGTGAAGGTGACAGAGAGCCACAGGGACATAGAGAGCCAGAGACACATTTGGCAAACTGGGGAGACTCAGAGATAAAGACCAGGGAGATACTCGGAGCAGAAACAGGGAGGGGTGGGGAGACTCAGAAATGGGGAGAGACTTCATAGATCAGCTGCATGGTATGGGGACAGAGAGCTGGAGAGACCAGAAATGTCTGCAATCATATTCTATTCACCTCAACAGACTGAGAGTCTGGCCCAAGGGCAGAGACATTGATTAAAGTCTGTGCAATAGATGTGGGGACAACAGAGACCCTGAGACAAGCTCGCCCCCACACCTGTCCCCGAGGGGCACACACACAGCAAAAGCCAGAGACACAGAAGGGGCCGGGTGGAGACTGGGGGTGCTGTGTACCAGGCAGGGTCTCCTGGACGTGGCCCGCCCAAGCACCACGAAGGCAGGCCAGCCCCGCAAGGGAGACCGGGCAGCGCACGCCAGTCCCCACCAGGCCGGTGCTGAACGGACAGCTCCCGGGTTCCGGCAGCCTGCCCGAGGGGAGGGCCCAGCCTCCCGTCTCCCAGCCCGGTCCCACTCAGTCTGGCTTTCCTCAGCGCTCTGGCCCTCCCCTCTCCATCTAGTTTTCTTTGGCTTCCCATCTCTGTCCCACCTCGATCTCTGCTTCTCTCAGCCCCAGTTCCCCGGGGTCTCTTAACTTCCCTGCTTCATCTGTCTCCCCGCCTGTCTCAGTCTCTTGTCCCCTTCTCCATTCCATCTCACCTAATCACGGTGTCTCCCTCTGCCTCTCCCCCTCCCTCTTGGCCCCCCTGCTAGTCTCTCCCCATCTCTCTCTCTCTCCCCCACCGCTGCCCCATCTCTTCGTCTCTCCCCATCTCTGTCTCCCCCTTCTACTCGGCCTCATTATGGCTCTCGCTGTATGACCTTCACTCGTCCTTTCTCAGCTGCAGTTTCCAATGGAAACCTCCAGCGGGGCGGGGGAAGGCGGGGACAGAAAGCAGACCCACCCCTCTCCCTGCTCAACCAGCCCTGCAGCCACCCCCCCACCCCACTGGGATTTCCCACTTCCTCTCTTGGGGCCTGGGGAGGCACACTTTCAGCAGAAACACGGGGTCACACTCACAGAGTTGAAGACAGCCTCACGGGCGCACATACACACACATGCCCACAATTAAAAAGTCACCAAATCACCCTGGCCCCAGCACACACTTGTCACAGTGTGGCCGCCCCATGCACCGCCACACTGAGCAGTTCACTTACCCTCCCTTCCCCCCAACCCCATCTGGTTTCTGTCTTTCTGTGTCTCTGTTCCCTGGTGTCTCCGCCTCTCCAGATCCCTGCATCTTTCTCCATCTGTCTCAGGGTCTCTGTCACAGCCTCCCTCTGTCCTGAGAGAAGGTCAGTGAGAGGGGCCAGCTGCCAGGGCCTGGGCTGACCTGCTGCCTGAGGGCAGGGCCCAAGGGTGGAGAGAGTCCAGGAGTGACCATCCCGTGTGTGGTTCTCAGCAGACTCTCTGGGGAGCCCAAGCCTTTAATGCCCTCACACCCCCAGGAAATGAGACCCAGCTATCCCCAGTTTTGGGGTTTTGTTCTTTTTTTTATTCCAACAGGGACTGGGGTGTGGCAGGGGGGAGGGATGGGGGCCCAACTGACCTCCTCCCTGGGGGGGTCTCATAGAAATTCCGAGGTTTCTCCCCAAAAAAAAGAGAGAAAGAGAAGAGTTGAGGGGCGCCAGGGGACACCCATCTGCCCAGAAGCCCTCCCCTCCTCCAGAAGTGGGGAGGGCTGTGTCAAGTCTTGGGGAGCCTGAGCAGTCCCAGGATGGGCTCTCCTCGCGGACTGCTTTCCGCTTCTGGAACGGCACCCGCAGTCCCCGGCCCCCTGAAGTCCTCGGTTCCTGCGCTCCTGTCCGCAGTCGGGGGGCGGAGTGCAGGGTCCGCGGCACCCTCTGATGAGTCCACTAGGGGGCGCAGGCAGGCTCCGGAGCCGGGCCTCGGACTTCATCGTGAGCCGAAGGCAAAATTGTGGCGTCCGGCGCACCAGGGGCACAAGTCCCGTCCCTTGTCCACTGGGGAAGCGGGGGCGGCCCGGGCCTGGGGCGGACCCCGTCCCTGCGATCAGTCCGGCCGCCAGCCCGGCTCCGCCCGTGGTCACTCGTGCTCGGCCAGCTCGCGGGGCCCCGCGGGGCCGGGCCGCGGCCGGGGCGGACTGGTGGCTTCGGCGGGGGCGCCCAGGCCACGCGGGGGCGCGCCGGCCCCGGACGCCCGCAGCGCCTGGATGCGCCGGCACTCCTGGCAGACGCGCACGTGGGTGCAGGGCGTGGGGACGGAGGGCCGGGCCCCGCCGGGCGGCCCCGGGTCGTCCAGGAGGCGCTGGGGGCCCCCGTGCGCGCCGCCCGAATCCCCGCCCGCGCCGGCCGAGTAGAGCTTGCCGTTGCTGAGGCGCATCTCGCGGACAGCGCGCAGCGACAGCAGGGCCCGACTCGGGCCGCCCGGGCGCCGGCGCCGGCGGGAACGCGACGTCTTGCGACAAGACACCGCGTGCCGCAGCTCCTGCAGCATCTCCTGGCACACCGACACCTGTGGGCGGCGCAGGGCGGGGCGCGGTGGTCACCAGCCGACCCGCGAGGAGAACGGCCTCCTCGCCGCCGCCCCCCCCTCGCCCGGCTTCTGCGTCTTCTCTCCCCTCCCGGCCTCCCCCAGCTCCACTCCTCCTCTCCGTTCCTCTCTCAGCCTCTGCTCTTCCCGGGCTCTGCCTGTCTCACCTCTCCGCCTCGCCTCTCCACTCCTCCGTCTCTCCGCTTCCGTCCTCCGGGGGTTCTCCCCGAGTCCGCCCTCACCTATCTGGGCTCCTCGCTTTCCCTTTCTTGTCACTCCCCAGTCTGACTACCTCCTGCTTGACTTCCATCTTCTGCCTCTCGTTCATGCTACCATGATTGCAAGACATTTACTGAGCACCTGCTGTATGCAGAGAACAAAACAGACGGAAGTCTCTGCCCTCAGAGCATGCAGAGACAAAAATAAATAAATAACAAAGCTGTAAATGTAGGTAGCAGGTTAGCTGGTGATGAGTGCTTTGGCGAAAAATAAAATCGGGAAGAGAGGTGGGGTGATGCTGCATCTAGAGTAGAGACGTCAGGGAACACTCATGGCAAAGAAGAGCTTCAGTGAGACTGAAAGGCAGTGCTGAGTGAGCCCTGGAGCCTGGGAGGAGAGCAGGCAGATGCCTGAGCCGGACAGAGGTGCTGGGGGGTGGGGGGAACCACCAGCAGGGCAGGGGGGCTGGAATGGGGGATGCAGGGGGACAGAGGGAGAGGGAGAAGAGGAGGTCAGAGGAGCAATGGGGCCCCAAGACTGCTGTAAGGCTTGGGCTTTTATTCCCAGTCAGGTGGGGGGCACTGGGGAGCTTTGAGGACTGCGGTACTTCACTGTGTTGAGAACAGACTAGGGAGGCCAAGGGCAAGCCTAGTGGCAGTGGCCAAGCAGGTGAGAAGGGGCTGGATTCTGGGTATGTGTCAAAGGTGGAGCCAACAGGACTGGCTGAGAGCAAGGGGAGAGTGAAGGGTAATCCCACCTTGGCCTGAGCAAGCGGAATGATGGCGGTGTCTGGTGCATGGGCAGGAGTTCTGCATTGGCCACGTGATGTTCCGTGGGTTATCTGTCAGACATCCACGGGGAGGTGTGGAGTATAGGGCTGAGTGTACAAAGCCTGGGTCTGGGGGGAGGTCCCTGTGAGGGCGGCGCCTGGGGGGGGTTAAGGCAGGCGGCCTCCAGGGTCCTGCCATCCAGTGTTCCCGCCCCCCTGTAGTCCCCTCTGCCTTTGTATCAGGGCTGCTGTGTGACCCTCAGAATACAGCTAGTCAGCTAACTAGTCAGCTGATGTTTTGGCCTCTGCTGGGTTTGCCCTTGGGTCACTCACTCTGGGGGAAGTCAGCTGCCACGGTGTGAGGACACCCAAGCAGCCCTATGGAGAAGGTCCCCGTGTGAGAGCCGGAGGCCTCCTGTCAACTGCCAGGGGAGTGTGTGTTCCTCCTGTTCTTTACTCTACCTCAGGATGTTCTGACATCTTAAGAATCTTGCTGGCCAGGGAGAGACTGGCCCTCCCAGAGCTAGATAATTCTTAGGGAGAGCAAAGGGCTGGGAGCCCACCTTTCATATGCAAACCAGCCAATCCCAATACCTGCCCCCCACCCCCCACTTAACCTAACTCTCACACCCAGCTGCCCTAAATCACTCAGGACCAGGTCCACACCACTAGAGACCACCCCTCTAGTCCAGAGCCCATCAACATTATCCACACTGGCCAATTCTGAGCTGCTTTCCCTGCCAGCCCTGCCTTTCATGCAGAAACCCCAGTGAGGTCCAAGGCCCAGGCTTTCCCCCAGCTCCAGCTCCCGATGCTTCCGGTGCTTCCCCTGCGGCCCGGTGCTGTGTGGCATGACCCCTCCTGGGAAGCGTAAGTGATACAAATCTTTCAATAGCACTGGCCTCTCCGTGTCATCACTTAGTCACCATAAATCAGAATCCTGCAAGTGCATCTGGAGGCGGCACGCCACCTTGGAAGCAGACCCTCTGGCCCCAGGCAAGCCTTCGGCCAATGGCATGACCGTGACCTCCCTAGAGACCCTGGCAGCCAGAACCACCCAGCTAAGCTGTTCCCCGATTTCTTACCCATAGAAACTGTAAACTGATGTAAGTGTGCTGCTTGAAGCTGCTAAAATTTTAGGGTGTTACATGTAATAAATAATATAGGTCATATACAGCATATCGGCGGCCTCACAAACCATTTGGCTGGATGGGATCACCAAGGGCCTGGAGAAAGCCAGAGAAGAGTCCAGGAAGGAGCCCGAGAGCCCCTTGACAAAGGACGGGCCGCAGAGGAAGGAGAAAAGTGAGGCGTGAGCCCTGAAGAGAGGGTTTTGAGAACAGTGATCAGCTGTGCTGAAGCCTACTGCCACCTCACATATGGTGAGGCCTGAAACCCGGGCAGTCTGGGCCGTGGGTCTCTGGGGAAGAGTGGCTTCAGTGCGGGGGTGGGGACGACAGCTGGATGGGCGTGTGTTCAAGAGTGAATGCAGAGGGGGAACTGAAGCAGCAGGGAGACATACTCTTTCCAGGTTGTAAGTTTAGGGGAGAAGTGGGGTGGTGTCTGGGAGGAGAAGCAGGGTCAAGAGAAAATTCTGGAAGATGGGGGAGATGACAGCACGTTTGTATGCAGACAGCCCTGATCCAATAGAGAAGAGGAAACTGCTGATGGGGGGAGGGTGCAGAGAACCGCGGAGGGATGTCCTTGGGAGGGCAGGAGAGGAGATGGAGGCACAGGGGAGGGCGCCTCAGCTGGGAGTAACTGACCGGGTTGTGGAGGGGTCTGCATGCTCTCCTCAGACTCCTCTAGGTGGAAGCAAGGTTATCAGCCCAGGTGAGGAGGGGGAGGGGCGGGGGGCGTGGGGGGAGGGGAGGTGGAGCACACAGGGCCAGAGTGGGGCTGGGAATGGAGGAGTGTCACTGGGCAGCAGCTGAGACCAGCCTGTCGTCTTCCAGCCCGACCCACCTCTCATTTCTCCTTGCTTCACCCCCTGCCCCTCTCCCCATCCTCTCTCCTCCTTTCCCCTTCATCCTCACCTCTGTCCCTGCTGCTTTCCCTCCTCTGGCCTTCCTCACACTTGGCTCCCCTCTCCCTTCTGTCTGCACCCACCTCTTCTTGAACCCCCTCTGGTTTCACCCCAGGGGGTCTCTCAGGTCCTGTCCCCTCCCCGCTCCCAGCTCCTCGCTGCCTCTGACATTCCTCCAGGAAGGCTACCGAGGCCACAATCTCCATGTCCCTCCGCCACGGGCACCCCACTTCTCCCCCACCCCCTTCGCCAACCCTCTCACCTCTTCAGACTCTGCCGACCTCCGCGTGGACCATATGAATTCCATGACCGCCACGAAGACAGCAATGATGAGGCCACAGATGAGCACGACAAAAATGCCACCAATGTTCTCCATGCCCAAACCTGGGGGTGCAGGGGGAAAGCCACGGGTTCGGGGCTGTGTGGACACGGGGGCTACAGGGGGCTTCGGGAATGGTGCGGTGTGCAGGGCAGCTGACCTTTAGCGCGATGATCCTCTTCCTTGGGGCACCGGCCCCCCTCCCACCACTTGCGCTTCAGGATCTCCAGCCGGTTGTTCTCCTGAAGCTGCAGGATGGCCAAGGTGATCTCATCCCGGAATGGGGAGCCTGGACCAGACACACAAGGGGGTGGACTGGCCATTGGGGACCTGGAGCGCTGCCCACCCAAACTCCCACCGTGCCCTCAGCACGGCGCTTCCTCCTGCCTCCACCACACCCCCAGGTCCTCTGTCCACCTTCGAGTCTGACCACTGCTTGCCTTGACCTCCCCTGTGACCGCCCTGGGCCAAGCCCCCACTACACCGCATGTCACATTTGTCACAGTCCCCTCCCTGCAGCTCTCCTCACCCCCCACCCAGGCTCTTCTTAACACAGCAGCCAGAGGAACAACTTCAGAAACAGAGTTCTAGATCTTGTCTCTCTCGTGCTCAAAATTCTCCAGTGGCTTCCCGATGCAGAGAGAACCCGGTCCTTCCCTCAACCTAGAGATCCTGTGTTCACTCGCCCCACCACCTGGGGCTCCTGCTGCCCCAGCTGCTCGCAGCTCTGACCACACCAGCCTCCGGGCTGTTCCTCGAGTCCTCCAGACACAATCCCACCTTAGAACTTCTGCCTGGAATGTTCCTTCCCTCATGTCACTCAGGGCTCTACTCACATGGTACCTCAAGGGGTCTCCTCTGATCAAGTTCCCTTAAAATGGCACCAAGCACCCCCCCATCAGTCTCGTCCCCTGAATTTACTTTGGAGCAGTTGTGACCACCTGGTATCACTTTATAAAGCCCCGCGTGTTTATTGTCTACCTACTGTCTGTGCCCCTTGTGGAAGGCAGCAGGCTGGGGGCTCGGCGGCTCCCTGCTGTGGGATCCCAGCATGCAGCACTGTGCCTGGCACGCAGCGGGGCATCCGACAGTCTGCTCAGTGAATGAATCTCCTCTGCACGGCCTCAACCCCAGACCCCTCTCTCCTCCCTACCCTCAGAGCCTCGCCTTAAACCACCCTTAGGTCCCAAACACCCCACACATGTCCTATCCCAGCCTCATTTCTTCATTTGCTATGACACTTCTTAAGCACCTGCCAGGGGCCAGGAACCAGGGACATGGGCGAGTGGAGGCATTAGTATTTATCAGGCACCCACTATGTGCCAGATCCTTGGTTTACAGACATTAATTCAAGTCCCTCCTGATCCTGGCTATTACCAGGTGTTACCACCCCCATCCTCTGGATGAGGCAGGTGGCATTCTTGCCTAAGGTCATGCACAGAGTCAGGGAGGGAACTGGGATGTGAATCCAGGTCAGTGTGACTCCAGAGCCTGCCCCCCAAAGGGGTTACACTACTTCCCTGGCCCAGCACTGAGATAAGCGCAAAACTGCTAAGATTTGAGGTAATTTGTTACACAGTAACAGATAACTAACACAGCAGTCAGCAACAGAGAGATGGATTTATAAGCCACGATGTCAAGATTTGGTGATAAAATTGGTGGGTTTCCAGCACTGGGCCCGGAAAAGCATGTCCAAGTCTCCCTGGCAGATCCATCCATTCCTCCCTCAGACCTCCCTGCCTCCGTCCATCATCCATATTCTCAGCACTGCGCTGAGCCAGGCTGTGGGTGCCATGAAGAGAACATGAGGCACATCAAACCAGGTCTTCACCCTCAAGGAGTCCTCAGGCCAAAGGGGAAGGTGGCAAGTGTCACGGCCCATAAGTACTGGGTTGTACCCAGTCTCCTTGGGTTCTTCCAGCGGCCACGCAGGGCCGGAACTGACTGCTGCTAGACCCTTGTTTGCAGGTCGAGTGTGGAGGTTCAGGATGGGGTCATGCAGCCAGGAGGCCGCGCATGACACGCAAGACATACCCAGCCTGCCACAGGCAGGACCTGGCCCGGTCCCTGGCCGGCCCATGTGGCCTGGTTCTGGCTGCCCCCTCCGCACCCCCCGGCCCCACCGCTCCATACCCAGTGGCATGCCAATGCCGTAGCCCTTGGTGTCGAGGAGGCCCCCGATCTGGGTGAGGTTGCAGTTGAGCCGCCGGTGGTACTCGTTCATAGTGGACTCGAGCAGGAAGGCGTAGCGCGAGTTGAGAACACGGGCTATGCCTTCTTCTGTGCTCTTGACAAACACACTGGGTTGCTTTGACTGCATGTAGTTCCACATACGCTGGTATGTCTGGTACCGCGAATTCTGGCCAGAGGGGGCACAAGGGGAAGTCAGGTGAGGGTCTTTCTCCTCAGCCCTATCCCCTGCCCTCCAGGAAGTTTCTCTCAACCGGAGAACGAGTGAGGAGACCAGAGGGAGACAGAAAGAGCCAAACGCAGAGAGGGACGAGACAGACAGACTGCTCAAGGCCAGGTCCAAGGCATCCACATGCCCACCAGCCCAGCGAGGACCCTGAGGACCAAAGGCTTGGGAAGAAGGGGCCACGGCGATCTATTCTCCAGCCTGTCCTCTCTTCCACCCGTGGGCCTGGCTTGGCCTGACACCCAGCCCTGTCTTCCCAGCATTCCCAGGCCTTATACGCAGAAGCCCAACCCCAAATTTACCCAGGGCCCAGTCTGAGTCAGGGAGACCTGCGTCCATGTCAAATAGGACAGTTTACTTCCTTCAAGCCCTGCAGGAACCTTCTGGGGAATGCCTCTACAAGCCTTTAGGGGGAGGCATGTGGAGGCCAGGCTCGGGATGACCACCCCCTGCCACTGCTCCTGACATCCCCTACCCTCCTTCTTTGATCTGAGGTCCAGACACTGCTCTCCCTACGTGCCCCATAGGCCCCTCCCCAGGGCTCAGCAATCTCCCAAACCTACTTCTCTGGTCTCCCAGCTGCGAATGAGCCCCGTGACCCACCTGGGAGGCCTGGGAATTCACCCCTCCTCTCCTTTGTGCTTCAGCCAGTGGCCCCCTCCCAGCCCCAGCCTCCCTCAGACCATTAGTCTACCCCCACCTGCCCCAGAGGGAACTTCCAGCTCTAAATGGGTCACCCCAGCTCAGTGACCATTTCCACCTCCCCACTTACAGGTTCTAGTCTCAGCCCTATCCTGGCATTCGGGACCTCTGCTGTCATGCAGTCATCCAAACCTCCTTGCCAGGCTTGTTTTCCTTTTGATTCCTTCCCACTGCCCCCTAATACACAGGGACAGGCTCCTTTCACCTTGAAGGGCCTTGCCCTCCTCTCTGCTGGCCCATTCTCCCAGGTCTGACTGACACTTCCAGCAGCTTCCATGACTCCTATTTGGCCTGTCTAGCACTGATACGACACCCGATCCTACATCTGTTCCCTTCTGTTCCCTGGGTGAGAGTCCACTTTCCCCAGCCAGACAGCAACACTCCCGGTGAGTGTCTTCTGCTCCCCAGCCTCCCTGTTGCCACCATCAATCCCTCTTAGCCAGGAGGCCCTGCCCAGCCCCACCCTGGGCGGCTACACGTGGTGGGGGTACCAAGCCCAGGCAAGGTCAAAGGCCCCACCTGAAAGAAGGTCATGGTGGAGCCAGCATGGATGGTCCCGTACTCAATGTTGGTCTGGTCGGCCAGGTCGTCGGCTGACTCCACGGGCACCTCCATGCGCTGTACAGTGAGGAAGGCAGCCAGGTTGGCCGTGTAGGAGGAGATGATGATCAAGGTGAAGGCCCACCTGATGGGTAGAAAGAGTGAGCCACGGTTGGGAGCCACGCCTGCCACCCTCCCACTGTGGCCGTGCACCCTGTTGGTGGTGCCCTTCTCAATGACCTTGGCATCTAGGAGGCTCAGCGACTGCTGACTTGTGAGAAGGCTGGAAGCACAGATGCTGGGGCCAGACTCTCTGGGTTTAATATTGCTTCCAGAGACTTCCACTTCCAGAAATCAGAGAATAAGGTATCCTGAAAATACCCTCCCACCGTGAACAACTAGAAAACTGGACAGAATATAGAAAACTATTTCTAGGCATCACAGGGCTGTAATCCCTGAGGGGGGAAAAAAAAAAAAGCAATGAAGTGAGACGTATCATTGCCCAGGCTGTCTGGCTGAATGTAATTTATAGACTGCGGTGCCAAGGAAGGGAAACCCAGTCTGGCCATCTCACTGAGTTGCAGAGGTGGAGATCAGAGAGGCCCACATGGCTAGAATCTGTGGAACAGAGAATCCAAGAAGAGGGAGCTGCACAGAGAGAGAGGGTTCCAGAAATCTGCACAGAGTCCCCTTGAATCTTTGGCTGAATATAGATCTGGGTATGCACAGGGTGAAACTCCAAGAGACCAGAGAAGAACTGCTTTCAAAGACAACAACTTGGGGCACCTGGGTGGCTTAGTCAGCTAAGCATCTATCTTCAGTTCAGGTCATGATACCAGGGTCCTGGGATCAAGTCCCGCATCGGGCTCCCTGCTTAGTGGGGAGCCTGCTTGTGTTCTCTCTCTCTCTCTGTCAAATAAATAAATAAAATCTTAAAAAAAAAAAACAAAGACAAAAATTCCCAGGGTTCACATAGGGCCGGGAATCTTCTGAGCTCTCTCCAGCCAGAGTAGTGAGATCTCACTGAATATATGAGACATTCAGCAAAGACCCCAAAGGACAACACATTAGAGTTAAGTCAGCCCTAGAATAAAGGCCACTCCAGACCTGCCCTCAAAGAGCTGGAAAACTGTCCTGGAAAGGATCAAAATTATCCACAAGAAACTTAACTGCCTGCCAGAGAAAGTCCGAGACTCTTTAAAATAATACATTCAGCAAGTTGGTACAGCCACTTTGGAAAACAGTGTGGAGGTTCCTCAAAAATTTAAAAATAGAGCTACCCCATGACCCAGCAATTGCACTGCTGGGTATTTACCCCAAAGACACAGATGTAGTGAAAAGAAGGGCCATATGCACCCCAATGTTCATAGCAGCAATGTCCGCAATAGCCAAACTGTGGAAAGAGCCGGGATGCCCTTCAACAGATGAATGGATAAAGAAGATGTGGTCCATATATACAATGGAATATTACTCAGCCATCAGAAAAGATGAATACCCAACTTTTACATCAACATGGATGGGACTGGAGGAGATTATGCTAAGTGAAATAAGTCAAGCAGAGAAAGTCAATTATCATATGGTTTCACTTATATGTGGAACATAAGGAATAACATGGAGGACATTAGGAGAAGGAAGGGAAAAATGGGGGGGGGGGATTGGAGGGAGAGATGAACCATGAGAGACTATGGACCTGAGAAACAAACGGAGGGCTCTAGAGGGGAGGGGGGTGGGGGATGGGTTAGCCTGGTGATGGGTATTAAAGAGGGCACGTACTGCATGGAGCACTGGGTGTTATACGCAAACAATCAATCATGGAACACTACATCAAAAACTAATGATGTATTGTATGGTGACTAACATAACATAATAAAATTTTTAAAAAATAAAATAATACATTCAACAATGTAAACAATGTAAACTTCACAACGTCTGTCATCCAATAAAAAATTACCAGATATTGGGCGCCTGGGTGGCGCAGTTGGTTAAGCGTCTGACTCTTGGTTTCAGCTCAGGTCTGATCTCAGGGTTGTGAGATCATGCCTCACATCAGGCTCTGCGCTCACCTGAGTCTGCTAAAGTTTCCTCTCCCTCTCCCTCTGCCCCTCCTCCCTCCTTGTGCACTCTCTCAAATAAATAAATCTTAAAAAAAAAAAAAAGGGTGCAGGAAACTGTGAGAGAAAAATCACTCAATTGAAACAGACCCAGAATTGGCAGAATGATGGAATTAGCAGATGAGGGTATTAAATAGCTATTATAGATATATTCAGAATTCTCAAGGATATAAAGAAAACCTGGAATGCAATTAGAGAGAAATATAAAAAAGGAGCAAATAGAACATCTAGAGATTAAATATACGACATCTGAGTGGGGAATTTCACTGGAAGGGATTACATAGATCAGAAACTGCAGCAGAAAAGAACAGAGAATTGGAAGACAGCAATAGAATCTATCCAAATTGAAGCCAGAGAAGGGAAAAAGTGACTGAAAATGAGCACAAAGCCTGAGTGGCCTGAGGAATAATATCAAGTGTCCTTTACCTATGTGATTGGAGTCCCGTAAGGAGAGAAAAGGAAGGGGATAACAGAAAAAAGTATTTTACTTGAAGAAGTAACGGTCAAAACTTTCTCAAATCTGATAAAAATTATAAACTGGCTGATCTAAGAAGCTCAATAAAACCAAAGTAGGATAAACACACATACACACAAAACACACCAAGTCACATTATAATCAATTACTGAAAACCAGGGACGCCTGAGTGGCTCAGTCAGTTAAGCGTCTGCCTTCGGCTCAGGTCATGATCCCAGGGTCCTGGGATCGAGTCCCGCATCGGGCTCCCTGCTCCGCGGGGAGCCTGCTTCTCCCTCTGCCTCTGTCTCTCTCTCTGTCTCTCATGAATAAATAAATAAAATCTTTAAAAAAAAATTACTGAAAACCAGTGATAAAGAGTATCTTTTTTTTTTCTTTTTTAGAGAGAGAGTACATGAGCTGGGGGGGTGGGCAGAGGGAGAGAAAGAATATTAAGCAGGCTCTGTGCTCAGTGTGGAACCTGATGCAGGGCAATCCCACAACTCTGAGATCATGACCTGAGCCAAAATCAAGAGTTAGATGCTTAACCGACTGAGCCACCCAGGGGCCCCTAAAGAATATCTTAAAAGCAGCCAGAACTCTCTCTTTCTCTCTCAAATAAATACATAAATCTTTAAAAAAAGTATACAATGGGCGCCTGGGTGGCACCATCTGGTAAGCATCTGACTTGGTTTTGGCTCAAGTCATGATCTCAGGGTCATGAGATTGAGCCCCACATCAGGCTCCTCAAGTCTGCTTAAGATTCTCTTCTTCTGCCCCTCCCTCCTGTGCTCTCTTGCTCTCTCTCTCAAATAAATCTTGAAGAAAAAAAAGTGGGGCACCTGAGTGGCTCAGTCAGTTAAGCATCTGTCTTCAGCTCAGGTCATAACCCCAGGGTCCTGGGATCGAACCCCGCATTGGGCTCCCCGCTTCTCCCTCTCCCTCTGCCTGCCACTCCCCCTGCTTGTGTGTACTCTCGCTCTCTGTCAAAAAATAAATAAAATCTTAAAAAAATAAAATAAAATAAAATAAAATATTTAAAATAGCAGCCAGAAGCGCCTGGGTGGCTCAGTCGTTAAGCGTCTGCCTTCGGCTCAGGTCATGATCCCAGAGTCCTGGGATCGAGCCCCGCATCAGGCTCCCCGCTCGGCGGGAAGCCTGCTTCTCCCTCTGCCACTCCCCCTGCTTGTGTTCCCTCTCTCGCTGTGTCTCTCTCTCTCAAATAAATAAATAAAATCTTAAAAAAAAAAAAAAAGAAAGTAAAGTAGCAGCCAAAGGGCAGGGAACATACATGAAGGATCAAAATAAGAGTGACAACAGACTTCTTGTCAGAGAGTCAGGAGACCACGCAACAATGTGCTGAAAGGGAAAAACAACCTGTCAATCTTGTATTAAATATCCATCAAAAAGATCCTCCAAAAAAGAAAACACACTAACAAATTTTTCATACAAACAAAAGCTGGGAGAATTAATTGCCAACAGATCTGCACTTCAAGAAATATTATGGGGGGTGGGCAGTGCCTGGCTTGCTCAGTTGGAGGAGCGTGTGACTCTCAATCTTGGATTGTGGGTTCTAGCCTCACATTGTGTGTGGAGATTACTTAAAAATAAAATCTCTTTTAAAAAATGAAAGAAATGTTATGGGAAGTTCTTCAGGCAAAAGGCAAATAATACTAAATGGAAATTTGGATGCACACAAAGCCATGAAGACCAGAAATAGCAGAAGTGTGGGTAAATATAAAAGATATATTCCTCATTTAAAAAATCTCTTTACATTTTGAAAAAAGCCCACATTGGGCTCTTTACATTTTGAGCCCAATGTGGGGCTCAAACTCACAACCCTGAGATCAAGAGTTGCATGCTTCACTGACTGAGCCAGTCAGGCACCCCTAAAAAATCTCTTTTAAAAGACGTTTATTGTGATGGGGCACCTGGGTGGCTCCGTCGGTTAAGCATCTGCCTTCGGCTCAGGTCATGATCTCAGGGTCCTGGGATCAAGTCCCACATTGGTCTCCCTGCTCAGTGGGGATTTTGCTTCTCCCTCTCCTTCTACCCCTCCACTCGTGCTCTGTCTCTCTCTCTCAAATAAATAAATAAAATCTTTAAAAAAATAAAAATTAAAGACATTTACTGTTTAAGCAAACACACACACACATATAAACCTCATATGTCGTGGAGTTTGAAAGATAAATAGAAGTAATACATATGATAAGAGTAGCTCAAAGGATGGGAGAGGTGGAATACTGCTGTAAGGATCGTCATCCTTTTTTTTTTAAAGATTTTATTTATTTGACAGAGAGAGAGATAGCAAGAGAGGGAACACAAGTAGAGGGAGTGGGAGAGGGAGAAGCAGGCTTCCCGCTGAGCAGGGAGCCCAATGCAGGGCTCGATCCCAGGATGCTGGGATCATCACCTGAGCTGAAGGCAGACACTTAATGACTGAGCCACCCAGGCGCCCCAAGGATCTTCATCTTATGTGAAGTGGTAGAATGTTACTTGAAAGTATTTTGTAACAATTAAAGATGCATATTGTAAACCCAGAGAAAGCAACTACTGAGAAAAAAAATTTTAAAGTATGCTTAATAAGTCAATAGTGGACATGAAACAGAATCCTAAAAATCTCAATAAGTCCAAAAGAAAGTAGGAAAAGAGGGAAAAGGGAGCCAAAAGAGATGGGACAAATTAAAAACAAGTAACAAGTTGACACATTTAAACCCAATCATAACAGTAACTGCATTAAATGTAAATGATCTCAACCAGGGGTTGGCAAACGATGGCCCACGGGCCAAATCTGTCTTGCTGTCTCTTTTTGCACAGCCCACAGGCTAACGATGGTTTTCACATTTTTAAACGTTCAAAAAGAAATTGAAAGAAGAACAATACTTCATGACATATGACATATAAAATTCAAATTTTGGGGTCAGTGTCCGTAAATAAAGTTTTATTGGAACACAGCCACACTCATTCACGTATGTATCATCTCTGGCTGCTGAGTATGGGCAGAGTTGAGTAGTTGTGACAGAGACTGGGTGGCCAGCAGAGCCTAAAATATTTACTATCCGGCCCAATATCGAAAAAGTTTGCTAACCCCTGCTCCAAGGCCTAAGTCTATGCTGTCTATAAGAAACCCACTTTAAGGGCCCCTGGGTGGCTCAGTTGGTTAAGCAACTGCCTTCGGCTCAGGTCATGATCCTGGAGTCCCTGGATTGAGTCCTGCATCGGGCTCCCTGCTCGGCAGGGAGTCTGCTTCTTCCTCTGACCCTACTCTCTCTTGTTCCCTCTCTCTCTCAAATAAATAAAATTAAAAAAAAAAAGAAGAAACCCACTTTAAATATAATGATCCAGGTAGGTCAGAAGCAAAGGGTCAGGAAAAGATATGCTATACCAACACTAAGCATAAGAAAGCTGGGGTGGCTTGGGGCGCCTGGGTGGCTCCGTCAGTTAAGCATCTGCCTTCAGCTCAGGTCATGATCCTGGGGTCCTGGGATCGAGCCCTGAGTTGGGCTCCCTGCTCAGCGGGGAGCCTGCTTGAGATTCTCTCTCTGCCCCTCCCTTGACTCACACACACACACACACACTCTCGCTCTCTCTCTAAAATAAATAAATCTGAAAGCAAGCAAGCTGCAGTGGCTATATTAATATCAAATAAAGGTAACTTCAGAGCAGGCATGTTACCAGGAATAAAGAGAGGCATTATATAATGACAAAGGGATCAATTCATTAAGACAACATAACAATCCTAAACATTTACGGCCCTAATTACAGAGCTTCAAAATTCATGAAGCAAAAACTGTTAGAACTGAAAAGATTTCTCCACAATTACGGGTAGAGATTTCAACACCCCTCTCCCAATAATTGACAGAACAAGCAGACAGAAAATCAGTATGGACAGAGAAGCCTGGAATAACACCATCAACCTCCTGGCCCTAATTGCCATTTATAACACACTGCACCCACCAACAGCACAGTGAGCATTTACCAGGACAGACCATACGCAAAGCCATAAAACAAGTCTCCATAAATTTCGAAGGATGAAAATCCTACGGAGAATGTTCCGACCACAGTGGAACTAAACAAGAAATCAATAATAGAAAGATCTCTGGAAAATCCCCAAATCCCGGCTCTCTCACTGCCTTGCTGTGTGACCTTGGACTCATCTGCGGCGCAAGTACAACGGCGGGCTGCCCCTCGCAGGGCGCTTGTAAGAGTGTGAGCCACAGCCGGCCCGGAATAAGAGCCGTACGAGTGGATGTGCTCACTGTCTTGGGGACTTCGGAGAAGAGGCACCTGCTGACAGCGCCACGGAGCCCAAGAGCAGCTGCTTGTCTTACCCTGACCCTCTCTGTCCTCCTACCTGGCAGGTGAGAGTGGCCAGGCTCCCTGCAGACAATACAGATCTGTGGGGCCTGAAGGCGGGGGGAAGCTGGGAGGGCCTCCCAGACCACCCCCTCCCCGGGTGGATCATCATGAAGACAGCAAGCAGCTAACCTTCGCTGAGTGCACATGCACAGCGCTGAGTTAGGCCCTGGGGTGGGGATGGAGTGGAGGGCAGAGGGATGAACAGACAAAACTATTCAGTGCCTGGTACACAGGCAGGCGCCACCTCGACCCAAAGGGTACAGCGTGGCTGACCGGTGGTGGTGACTGCGGGGGAGGGGGGCGGGTGAGGCCACTCACGGGGACAGAGCGGGGGGACACAGAAGGGGGGGGTCTGTCTTGGAAGTAACGATGTATACTCTGTTTTGGACAAGTTGTTTTGGGGATGTCTGTTGGACACGCATGGGGAGGGTCTGGAGGTGAGGACTCGGTCAGTGTCAGTCTCGAAGCACAAGGGGAGCCCCCTGGGAGGTGTTTGAAGAAGACCCTTGGTTAGGCATGGGGCATCCTGCTGGCTCCTGGTGTCAGTGGATGGGAGCAGGTGTCCAGCAGTGCAGCCCAGTCTAAACAACAGGGAAAATCTGGTGCATGACTCTCTGAGCCTAACTCCTTGGTACATAAAAACTAACAATGTTTTTGCATGGTTATAACAGAAACCGAAGTTTCTAGAAACGCATCTGTTGTTCAGACTGAGGAACGACTGGATGTTGTGTTGGAAACTTTGCCAAGAACCCTTCACCGTTTGGAACTCAGGTCTCCAATGGCAGCTGTGCTCACGGTTTCTGAATCACCAGACCAAGACTCTTGGAAAAGTTGTATTAGGAAATCGCCACGCTCATGGTGATTTGTATTTGTACCAACACACTCATTTACCAACCATTTTAAAGTGTCAAGTCTCAGGTGTAGACACAATTCTTTTAAATGGTTTCACTTCTCCCCATTCCCGATATACCTGTTATAAGTCAGTGCAGCTCTCTGACTCCTGCTTTCTGTCGTTCGAGATAGCCCCTCCCAAGTGTTGATGCATTGCTATCCTATTATTCTACCATAGATCACTTCCCTTTCTCTCCCTTGTATTGCAATCAGGGCATGTTACCGATTTGTTTTAAATCATGTGTAGGCAGGTGTGTAAGTAGATATATTACCCTTGAATTTCATCAGGGTGGGAAAGCAGATGTTAGATAATATTTGTGGCAAAACATTTGTCGTAAAACAAAGGCGCTGGGTCTGCAGGCACTGACACATCACCCGTGTGGAGGGAGGAGCTCAGGTGAGAGATGGCAAAGGGCAGTCACCCCCTGGTGCAAGGAAACAGGGTCCAAAGAGGAAGGAGGGAATCAGAAGGCCACAAGAGCCTGGAAGCGAGGAGTTTCTAGAAGGAGGGTAGCTAAGTCCATGTATTGGACGCATCAGTAAAGGGGTCCCCAGTGACCCGGGTGGAGCCAGGGAGGGGGAGGAGGAGCCAGGCTAAGGACTAGATCTGAGGTTGCCGGGAGGACTCGGAGGACAGGACGACCTGAGGAGGAGTTGAGGACGATGGCAAAAGAGTGGCTGAAGGCATGGCCTAGGAGCCTACCTGAGGTGGACGGACCAGAAAGCAGGCAGGTTTCAGAGAGCAGGAAAAAGGGAGGTGCTAGGAGTATGAGAGTGGCCTGGCGGCGGGGGGGGGGGGGGGGGGGGGGAGGGCGGGGCTGCGGTCAGGCAGAACCTCAAAAGCATTGACTTGGAGGCGGGGCTGTCCTGAATGCTGCGGAGCCCTTGGGTGCAGCTATAGGAGGCTGTGGCCCCAATGGACCCTGAAGACGAAGGGTCCAGGAGGCGGGATCGGGCCCCACTGGCAGCCAAGTCCCCTAGGCTAGTGGCATTGGACTGCCGTGTCATCATGCTGGGGACCCAGTTAGAGACTAGGAAACATCTGTTGAGACCTCCACTGACCAAGTGACCAAGCGAACGTGTGGAAGGACTTAGGGTGGAGAAGAGAGTGAGCTTGGGGTCAAAGTCTCCAGTGGGGCAGGGGTGGGTGTGACTGGAGGCTGCCGGGGTGATGGTGATGAGTACAGGCAGAGAATACCCAGCAGGGGAAGGGGTCCCTGACGGAGGAGCAGAAGGGACGGTCTGCAGAGAGGAGGTCACCCGTCCACCACCTGACCTGAGGACACGGCCAGATTTGTCACAGTGGGGCCACGTGCCTCCGTAGACTGTCTGGAATGCTCCTCCATCTCCTGGGCCTGGACGCCTCTGTTTTAGCCTGTAGGGCTCAGCCTAGATGTCACCTCCTCAAGGAGGCTTCCCTGAGCACCCACATTCCCTACTGTTCTCTCCCACGTGCCCTGTTTGCTTTAATTGCAACTGGGGTATGTGGTAGGCAGAAGAAGGACCCCTGCCCCCAGAGATGTCTCCATCCGAAGCCCTGCAACTCATGAGTATGTCCCCTTACGGGGTAAAGGGGCCTTTGCAGCTATGATGAAGTTAAGGAATTTGAGATGGGGAGATTATCCCTGATTATCTGGGTGGGCCCAGTGGTATCACAAGGGTCCTTATAAGTGGAAGGAGGAGGTCAGAGCCAGAGAAAGCAGCCATTAGCCGAGGAATGCAGGTGGCTTCTAGATGCTAGAAAAGTCAGGCAAACAGATCCTCCCCTAGAGCCTCCAGAAGGAGCCAGCCCTGCCCCCACCTGGACTTGAGCCCAGTGAGATTTCGGCTTTCTGACTTCCAGACCTGTAAGAGAATACATTTATGTTGCTTTAAGCCACTAAACCTGTCTTAGTTGTTGCAGCAGCAATAGGAGACTAATACAAAGTACGTGACACTTGGAATGATGCCAGTCCCGAGATGTTTAAAAAAAATGTCATCAAGGGGCACCTGGGTGGCTCAGTCGTTAAGCGTCTGCCTTCGGCTCAGGTCACATGATCCCAGGGTCCTGGGATCGAGCCCCGCATCGGGCTCCCTGCTCGGCCAGGAGACTGCTTCTCCCTCTCCCACTCCCCCTGCTTGTGTTCCCTCTCTCACTGTTTCTCTCTCTGTCAAATAAATAAAATCTTAAAAAAAAAAAAATGTCATCTAGACTCAAAAGGTGCAAAGCCAGTGGACCAAGCAAATTGCCAACAACTTGCTCTATGGCAGTCAATCCCACTTAGTGGGCAGAGCAAAACCTGCCACCCACTCAACGTTAGTCTTGAATGAGTTTTGAATTAGACACTGTCTTTGGGCTTTATCTATTCTTGGGATCAAATAGGATGTTCCTGTATTTATCTGTTTAGCTGTTTCTGCTCGGCTTGTCTGCCTTTTGAGGCCGGATTCTTCACCTGAGTGCCTGGCACCAGGAGGGGCTCGAGAAGCTTCTGCTGCCTGGCTATTGAGGCATGAATTCTCAGGGACAGGGACAAGGTGAGGAAGAAATGCTCTTCAGGAAGGGCCCAGGGAGCAGGGCAGGGATCGGGCAGTGCTAGAGCGAGTGGCCTGGGGGGTCCCTGGTCTCAGTGCTCTAATGCATGAACCCGGAGAATGCCGGCTCATCTGGCGCTACTGGAGCCCCCGAATTTTCAAGAAGGGTGAGAAATCTGGATTTGTGAGTGAATTTGCCCAATTTTTAAATGCTGCTAATTCAAAATTCTAAAAAAGTGGTGGGCCAAACAGACATGAGTTGATGGTGTCTGCTCTCCAACATGTGGCTTCTTGGAGCTCATTCCAGGGATAAAGTAAGCTCTGTCCGAGTTACTGGGGTCACCAGGGGACTTGAGGGAGCAGGTGTCCCTGGACAGTGAAGGCTGCCCCAGGTCTCCGTGACCGCCAGGGTGCATGCAAGCCAGGAACAGCCGTGCTTATGCCGTTCCAGTTACAATTCTCATGTCAGCAGAAGCACTTTTGCTGTATTCCCAGCCGAATCCTTACAACCTGAGACATGGGCATTTTTATCCCCATTTTTCAGGTGAGGAGACTGAGGCATGGAGAGGGGATGTGGCCTAGCCAAGGTCACACAGCTAGCAGGGGGCAGAGCTGGGCCTCAGCTCTCCCCACCCCATTCCCTGTCACACATCTGATGGAGGGGGACCAGAATCCACCCAGGCCTCAGAAGGGGCCCTCCCCACCCACGGTGGGACAGACAGAAGGCCGCTCACCAGACTCCACTGACGCAGCGCGTGGACAGCGCCCGGGGCATGATCTCCGAGCCCTGCTGCATGAAGCCCCCCACGGGGAACCAGAGGCTGTTGCCCAGCGTGTACTGGTTCTCCAGGATGTGGGGGCGTGCCCTCAGACACGGGTGGGGGTTATACCACTCATAGGGGCTCAGCCTGTGGAGAGACATGGGAGTGAGGGGAGGATAGAGCCGAGGTAGAGAGAAAAAGGGCAGACACGGGGGAAAGAGACAGAGACACCAGGATGAGAAGAGATGGGGGGCCAGTTAGGAAAAGGAGGGGAAAGAGAGACAGAGAGATGAACAGAAGAGACACACACAGAGAAGAGGTAGAAAGAAACACAGAGGCTGAGAGACACACTTACAGATAGAAAGACACACAGAAAAGGCAGGAAGAGATGCACAGAGAGATACAGAGAGAGAAACAGAGGAAGAGAGAGAGTGGGAAGGGGACAGGCCCAGAGAGAGAACCGCAGAGCAAGTCAGAGCCACAGGGTGAGACAGGGCACATAGACAGGGAGAGAGGGACATAGGAGGGCCCAGGAATCCGAGGCCCGGCGTGGAGGCCGGGACAGAATGTGCGGGTCGGTCACAGATGCCCCAACCCATGCCTGCTCCTGGGCGGCAGGCAGTGGACTCACCTTGCGGCCAGGAACAAGACACAGCTGACGGCCAGGTAGGCGAGAAGCATGAAGAGCCACACAGCAGGGGAGAAGGGGTCCAGGAAGGAGAAGTAACCAGGCTTGCGACCCTGCAGGGAGAGGGCGTGAGGCCCGGAGCCACCCTGACCTGCATGCATCCCCAACCCCTGCCCCGCCAGGCGCCCACAAGCCCAAGTGGCCCATCACGGTCCAGCCTGCAGCCTCTGCTTCCCTTGGGGACACAGGCATAGCCCCACCACCAGCCCCTGCCCCACAGCCTCCACATGTCCAGGGGAGCCATACCATATGCACTCGGTAGAGGATGCTGATCCCCAGGGTCATGAAGGGTTTGGAGAAGTCGATGACCTTCTCCCGCTCGGCTGTGATGGTGAATGCCGCCACTGCCAGGTCCGCCTTCTGCTGGAGGGGAAGGAGGGTGGGGGCAGCAGGGCGGGCCAGGGAGACAGACGGGCAGTTAGGGAGACACGCACAGAGAGCTCCTGAGGGGCCAACAAAGAGAAAGGAGGGGGACCGAAGGGGCCAGGAGCCCGCACTCACTCCAGAACGGCACCTTGGGCCCAGAATCGGGCCCCTGTCATCTCACGTCTGCTGGACAATGCTCCTGTGGCCCTTCCCTGCCCAGCCGCCCCTCCTCATCCTGTCAAGTTCATTGTGAAGGCCCTGCTTTATAAATCCCCTCACGGATCTGCATAGCTCCCACTTCCCCCACCACCAGGTCATGGGGAGAGCCTGACGTGGGCGTGGAGATGCCAAGACACTGACCCACTCAGGGCTCTCTTCAGGCCTTGCTATCCTCTTCTATCTTGACGGCTCATGACATGGAGCATTTACTATGCACTGACCTTGCACCAGGCTCCACACTAGGTAACACTTTCTACGGGTTACCTCCTTCCAACAGCTCCCGGAGGGCCACTACTAGCCCTGTTTTATAGATGGAGAAACTGAGTCTCGGAGGGGCAAAGGCACTCGTCAGTAAAGCTGGATCTGGGGGACCGTAAAGCAGAGATGGGACCTAGCCTCCCCTGCCACCGGCAGGCCCTGGTGACCTACACATGTGCACAGACAGAGGAGCATCTTGCCCCTTCTTATGCACTTGCTACTCTTATGCCTAATATGTGAACTACCAGGAACGACATCACACAGACTGGACCAGTGCCCAGCTCACCCGACAGAATGACCTCGGGGGGAGCTGCACGTGGTCTTCAATGGGGGAGGAGTGCCTGGGTTCCAGGTGAGGGTGGAGAGCGGGTGGGGTGGGACAGAGAAGGGTTTGGATTAGTGTCTGGTGGGCATACCCAGAATCCCTCATCCAAAAGGATCATTTCGCTCCAGCTCTAGTGGACTTAGCTGGCCTTGAGCTGTGGGCCAGACAGAAGACAGGGAAAATGCCAGCACTTCGCACACCCCTCCCGCCACACACGGCACACGTGGGCACTGTATCGGGTCCCGTGTATGCCACCGCTGACTTGTGCTCACCACACCACATCCACACACATGTGCTAAGACACAGGCTGGCCCAGCGATGTACCAGGCGCAAGGGCGCAGGCAGACAGACTCATGCCCTGGACACAGCGTGGGGAGGAGGAGACACACGGGGGAGGGGCGATCCCTCGAGGCATGTGCATAACGGAGCAGGCAGGACAGGGCAGGGTGCTGGAAAGGGGAGCTCTGACTCTGCTGAGTTTGCTGGGTGACCTCGGGCAGGGGTTTCCACGTCTCTGGGCCTCAGTTTGCTCATCTGCAAAATGGGAATGGGGGTTGGGCAAGATGTCTCACACACCTCTCCTGGTCCTGGAGTTGGGACTCAGCTCCCAGGAGACACCTTCCAGGCATACTGACTATCCCCCAGGCCTCCACCGGACCCCAGAACTGACTCCAAATTCAAGCAGAGATGACCGTAGGGCTGAAATAAGAGTAGAGGTCCTGGGGGCACCTGGGTGGCTCAGATGGTTAAGCATCTGCCTTCGGCTCGGGTCATGATCCCAGGGTCCTGGGATTGAGCCCCATGTCCGGCTCCTGGCTCAGCGGGGAGCCTGCTTCTCCCTCTGCCTCTCCCCCTGTTCGTGCTCTCTCTCTCTCTGTATCTCTGTGTCTCGAATGAATAAATAAAACCTTTAAAAAAAAAAAAAGTAGAGGTCTTGGCTCACTGGCCTGGGAGGAGACACACACTCACAGGGAAGCGGCTGAGACAGAGCACACGGGGTAATACAGGTGTGAACGGAACTGGGGCACAGGTCAAACAGCTACCATGGGGTGAGGGACACAGCACCAGCCCCAGTGTGACTTGAGCGCAGAGAGCGGACATAGCCCCAAAGCAGAATCCAGAGGCAGCAAACTGCGGCATGGGCCCAAAACGTGGCTGGATTTGGGGTCTACCCTTGCAAATTCCCGGGTGTGCTGAGAGTAAGGAGCATCTTGCCCCTTCTTATGCACTTGCTACTCTTTTGCATAATATGTGAACTGCCAGGAACGACATCAGCTAATACAGGAGTCCTATCACTTCGATGCACTCACGGGAGGTGTGCCCTGGGGAAGGCCCTCCATGGGGGCCTGAGTCTCCCCTTCAGAAAGCAGGAGGCAGTGGCTTCGCAATCGGGGCTCAAGGGGGCGCTGCGGGTCCCTAGGCCCAGCACCAGGAGCCCACTTCCTCCCTAAAGGGCTCCCAGCCCCTTTCTGTCCCCTCCCTTGCTCTGCTCCCTGGCCTCCTCCCCCACTCTAGACACCTGGCCTCGGGCCAGCACCTAGGCCTAACCCACTTCGTCCCTTTCCCGAATTCTCCACATCTCCTCCAGTAGCAAGGGCAGCAGCTCTGCTGCCAAAACACAACTCAGATCTGTCCACTTCTGTCCATCCGCCCGTCCAGGCCCTGACCATCAGAGTCTCTCTCCTGACAACTGCATCAGCCACCTCACCGGCCCCCCAGCCACTACTCAGAACCGCACAGTCCAAAGGGAAAGTCCCCTGCTAAAATCCCCTGGGTGGCTTTCCACTGCACCTACAGCAAATCCCTTTCCCGGCCAAGAGGCCCTAGGTGATCTGAGACCCACCTGCCTGCTGGCCTCGCCTCATGCCCTTTTCCTTCACCCACTCGGCTCCAGCCACAGTGCCTGTCTTTTGCTCTTCAACACGGCAGGCACATCCCCCACCCCAGGGCCTTTGCATGTGCTCCTCCAGAGCTCTGCCTCACCATTCGAGGCTTAGCTCACACTTCACTCCTTCAGCCCTCCCCACCAGGGGAGGCCTCCAGACCCCACTTAGCCCCACCCCAGGGTCCTCTCTCTCGTATTACCCATTACCCTGTTTCATATCCTGCTTTGCACCTACTAGAGTTGACCCTGCCTGTTTGCTTATTAATGGACTAGCTTTCCTACTTAATTACCAGTTCCCTGCCTATCTAGTTAGAGGTGTGCCCCAGAAGCTACACAGGGGCTCCCAACAAACACTGCTGGATTTTGACCAAGACTGGCCTCTCTGAACGGCCCCCAGGGCTGCCACCATTCCCCACCATATTCCTGGGCTTCAAGCCCCGTCTCACCCAGCTGCTCTCTGGCCTCCGCATCACTGAACACGGCCTTTGCCCGGGGCGTCCCACTCTGCCCTGCAGAACTGGATCCCACCCACCCCTACAGGGTCCCTTGCACCCTTCCTCCTCTGCAGCACCTTCTTTGGACCCCCCCCCAATCTCGACACCCCTGGATCTACCACAGCATTTAGCTCAGTTTGGAAAACATCTGTTCACTTCTCTGCCTCCACAATGAAACCTGCAAAAGCAGGGCCAACTGGATGCATTGTGTCTCCTCTGCTGAAGAACCAGGAATGTCCCCCCTCCTCTGGGGGCCTCCCAGAGTGTCCCGGACAGAGAAAGCTCTCCTTCCCTGTGCTTCACGGAACCTCGCATGGGTGCAGAGGCTCACCCTCACACAGCATGTACGTACCTTGTGGCCACCATTTCAGGGCTCCCCCCCACACCCAGAGTAGCTCACGTAGTCCCCAGAGCAACCCTGTCCGAGGGACCATCCTTCCCACCATTTCACATGTGAAAAAATGGAGGCACAGTGAAGGTAAGCCCCTGGCTTCTAGCTGACCTTGGGATTCAGAACCAGTGCCCCTCTACGGGTTTCGTCTGTCCACTGTCTCCACCCTCCATGGCCAGGGGCATCAGAGGTCAGGGTCCAGGTGTGTGATTCCTCCTGGTCCCGGGAAGCTCAGGAGATGGGCGCTTTGCACATGACTAGAGTGAACGGGTCCTTGAACTTCTCGTCAACACACATCAAACTCAGTCTGAATCCGTCCCCCGGGTCATCCCAGGTGGAAGCCTCCACCCTCTCCCCAGCGTCATCCTTGACATCCCTCCACCCCTCACCGCTTCCATTCTCAAGCTCTCCTGATTCTGCTCCCCAAATGCCTCTGGAATTGATCGCCTCCTCCACCTTCGCTGCCCTGCTCCTGCCCCAATCACCGTGTCTCAGGACTGGAAAGCTCAGCCAGTCGCCCGAGGGACCCCAGAAATGACAGCCTCGGTCACCGCAGCCCTGCTTAAACCCAGCAATAACTCCCACTCTTCTTACACTGTCATCCATACTCCTCACCCGGCCCCCAGAGGCCCCTCCCCACCTGGCCCCCAGCCCACTGCCACATACTGAACGTTTGTGTCCCCGCTACAAACTCATCTGCTGAAATCTTAACCCCTAACATGATGGTGTTAGGAGGTGGGCCTTTGGAAGGTGAGGAGGTCATGAGGGTGGAGGCACATGAATGGGATTTAGTGCCCTTATCCCGTTCCATCCAGAAAGCTCCCTCGCCCCCTCCACCATATGAGGCACAGCAAGATGGCTGTCTACGAACCAGGAAGAGGCCCCTCACCAGACACCCAATCTGTTGGCACCTTGACTTGGACTTCTCAGCCCCCAGAACTGTGAGAAATAAATTTCTGTTGTTCATCAGCACCCCCAGTCTGCGGTATTCTGTTACAGAAGCACAAACAGACTAAGACACCCACCACCTTGCCCTGCATCCCCCCCATTGCAGTCACTCTGCCCGTTCTGTCTGTCCATCAACTCATTTACCTACTTGACAAATATTAGCGGAACACCCACCACCGAACGAGCACGGTTCTAGCTATGGGAATCCAGTGGTGAAGATAAACACATAATGGTGGGTGGTGACAAGTGCTATGAAGAAAAATAAGGCACGGCAAGGGGATCGAGGCTGCTGGAAGATACTAGTTTGGACATACTCCCCGCTGCAGGGAGGTCTTGAGAACAAATGTGAAGGAAGTGTGGAGCAAAGGAGGGGGGCTGGATTCTACTCCAAAGACAACAGAGGACGTCACATCAGAGGGTGTGAGCAGGGGGGTGATGTGATCTGGCCACCATGGGAACAGACCACAGGGGCAAGAGTGAAAGCAGGGGTCCTGGGGACAAAATGAAGTCCATGGAAATACTTGGGGTGGGGGGCTAGGTGGTGGTGGAGAGAGGTGGTCAGATTTGGATTTCATTCCGAAGGGAGGACAGACATTCCTTAAACCCTGCAAACTCCTCCTAAGGTCCTCTTAGAGCCTTTGGAACTCTCCTTCCTCCTCCTCCTCCTCCTCCTCCTCACCCTAGATTTCCTAGAAGAGTCACCTATTTCTTACAGAAGATTTCCCTCCAAAGGGGGGATGCTGACATTTAATCTTTGGAATGAAATCAGGAAAAATCCAAATGATGAGCCGTCTGCAGAAATGATGGGGCGGGGAGACTGTCTAAATGCCAAAAAGCCAACCAGCGCACTCCAACCCAGCCCCAAACTTGCTCTTTATCCCAGCTCTGTGCAAACCACCATTCTGCTTTGCCATCAGCTCCCTGTCAGACTCTGCCAGTAGGGGGTGCCAGCGGGACACTGCCAGGAGGGAGGAAGGCGAAGGCTTGCCGGCCTGGGTGCTGCACCCCTGTGGCAATGGTTCCTCCTGGGGCAGCAGAGGAATCCAGTTTGTGGCTTCCCTGCACCTGCCGAGCCGGCCTCTCCGAGCCCCTCGGGGAAACCAGTGCCAGCCAGCGAGCACCTTCCTCTAAGATTCCAGTAGTTCCCGCTCCTCTCACCGTTCCTTCAGAACTAGGGAAGCAGCCATTTCCTGCCTTGCCACCTCCACGATAGCTGAGAGTGAGGGTGTGCAAACTGTGGCCCTCAGGCCGAGTCCAACGCCGGATTTTGTGAATAAAGTTTTATTGGAACACATCCACGCCCATTTGTTTAGGTATCGCCTATGACGGCTCTCCATCCAACAACAGAGTTGGATAGCGGTGACGGTATGGCCTGAAAGTCAAAAATACTTATATCTGGCCCTTCGCAGAAAAAGTTTGCTGATCCCTGCATCGGAGTTCAACTTTTACCCTCTTCGTTACCACGTTAACAACTTTATTCCTAGTAAGTAATGCTCTTCATTCAAACATTCGGCATGCCTTCCCTCCTGGCAGGACCCTGGCTCGTGCAGAAATGACAACAGGCCACGTGGGCACTCCCAGCTTGGTCTCTACGAGGGCCCAGTGATGAGCATTTTCTCAGAAGGAGACTAGTGAGCTGCAGAAGAGAGCACAGTCCGCTCCCAAACCCCATAGGTCTGCACTGTGAGTCACCCCTGGGTGCCCATGTCCCTGTTTGCCACCAGCACTCTGCATATCCCCGGATCTGCTGGGTCACCAGGCCCAGGTGGCAGATCAGCTTGCACGCAGCTGGGATTCGCTGCAGAGCCTTCGTGCAGTCCGGGCCTCCCTCAAAATGAAAAGCCGTGTGTGTTGTTTGGTAAGTGGGCTGGAGCCACTCACAACTTACATCCAAATCCCTAAGTCACCAAACGTCACCAGTACCAGACAAACAGCGGCCCCTCCTCAGATGCCTGAGTTTCAGCTCCGTGAGGCCCCTCATGTGAGTCTCTGAGTTTTCACCTTTCCAACTCCTTCCCCCGTCCTCTTAGGCCTCAGGGTGGTGGTTGCTTCCTGCACCCCTTACCTGGTGATCCCTTACTTTGCTTTCTACTCTTTCAGTCATGGGTTAACCACTTGACCTTCTTTGTATCAAATTCGCTCTGTTCAAGTAGCTGCTGTGATTCCGTTCAAGTGGCTGGTGCTATTTTTGTGCCCAGATTGGACCCTGACCCACAGATGTCAGTGGCAGGTTTCCTGCCAACCCCCTTAAATGTGACTTCCCAGGGTAGTTGACCAGCACGACCCCAGGTGCGCCGTCAAGATCAGGTTCTCTGCGGCCTAGGTGACGGCGGAAGGCGAGACGGAAGGCTTCCGGTGGGCCCCAGAAAGCGGGCTGGAGAAAACAGCGTTTGCCAGGTCAGTAGCTCAAGCCAGCTGCCAAGGGCTGTGTTGACTTGTTCCAGTAAAGAGACTTCATCTGGGCCAGGGACTGCGGTTGGAGTCCCCGCCTGATTCCGTTTACAATAATCCCCAGTCATCATCCAAGCTCCGTCTGCCTTCTGCACAGGCCGAACCGACTAGCTGACTGGGGGTGAGATCACCACCTCTGCTTCTTTCAAGCTGTTCATGGCAGCACTGGTCTCTGCGATTCCCCCAAAGGACGCAGAACTGCTTTTGGGTTACTATCCTGGCAAAGACAGGGAATTCTAGGAGCTTCCGCTTGGTTCTTTTACCATAATGGCCCCAACTCTGCTGGCGGCCACACAGTTCTCTTCCAAGTATACAAGTGGGATCTGGGAAAACTCAGGGTGGGTCTGTGGACCTCTCAGGCCCATTCTGAGTCGAACTTGGACTCAGACTCCGTCTATCGCCTGACCACATAAGGCCCACTGCGGTCCACCAGGCAAAACAGGAAAAATCAAAGTGATCTGCCATTTATAAAAATGACCAGGGGGTGGGGGGACGGATGTCTAAATATCTAAAAACCAACCGAAAACCTGCATGACCTTCTCTGCATGAGAAGGAGCCTGTATAGAAACCACTGCAGCTTTTCTGGAAAACGGTTCGACGATCTATAACAAAAGCCATACAGAGGGTCCTCTTCTTTGACCTAGTCACTCTATTCAGAGACTTGGTCCTAATCAGCTGCAGTTCAGGCAAAGCTTTTGTGCATAAAGATGTTTGCTTATGGTTGTTTCTAACAGCACAAACAAATAAAAAAAATGCCTGGAAACAACTAAGTACAAAACCATGCTTCGATAAATTACAGTCTGTCCGCATGGGGATCAGTATATGCAGCCAGGTAATGTTCTGTTTAGGTGGGAACAATAAGGTATTATTTTTGGCCTTTGAGATTGGCAGAGGTTTTTTTAAAAAGATTGATAATACCTCTCGTTGGCAAGAGTGTGGAAATGTGACATTCTCGTGCACTTTTGGTGGGGATATAAATCGGTGGAACCTTTCTGAGCATCCATTTGGCAGTCTCTCTCTGCTTAAAAAACATTCATACTCTCTGACCCGGTTCTTCCGCAGTTAGGAGTTTCTCCTTCAGGAATACGCCCACAAATCCACAGGCCCAGTGGACGGTGGCACTGTCTACACCAGCAAACACGGGAAACCACCCAGACAGGGGATGAGTTAAATAATTCATGCTCAGCTGCACAATGAAATCTGTATTTCTCCTCTCGAATTTTGGATTGTCACCTCAAGCGATCCATGCCCAGAGACAATCCTTGTCTCCCCAAACCCACCAAACTGCGCCTCCCACTTCCTCCCCAGGGTGGGAGCCAGCCTTGCCACCCACCCAGCTGCTCAGGCCACGCCCTGCAGTCACCCCGGATTCCTCTCTCCCTCTTGAGCCCCACCTCTCGAGTCTAAGCCCCCATCTTCTGTCTCCTGAACCTTCCGACGGACTTCTACTCTTAGCATCCTGTTTCTACTCTTGCCCCACTACAGTGATTTCCCAGAGAGCAGCCTGAGTAATCACTTCTGAATGATTTAAAAATTAATCAAGGTCGTACGTCCATACAGTGGAGCATTATTCAGCCCTAAAAAAGAAGGCGGCAACTGATCCACGTTACGACGTGGATGCACCTTGCACACGTGATGCTGAGCAAAAGAAGCCACACGCAGAAAGCCGCATATCGGGATGATTCCAATTATAGGAAATATCTAGAATAAGTAAATCCATGGAGACGGAGAGACTGGTGGCAGCAGAGAGCAGTCTGGTGGTTGCCAGGGGCTGGGGAAAAGAGGAATAGGAGGGAGCTAAGTGCTGAATGGGTGTGGGGCTTTGTTTGGGGGTCACAAAAATGTTTTAGCACGAGGTAGAGGTGATGGTGTGGCACAACATCGTGAATAGACTACCTGCTCCTGAATTATACTTTAAAATGGTTAACTGTATGTTATATGAATTTCACTTCAATAAAAAAAAGAGAGAGAACAAATTAGATCACGGCACATTCCCTGCCTGAACCCTTCCACTGGCTTCACACACTGAAAATAACATCTCAGCTCCTTACCCCGCAAGGCCCCTGGTGATCCAGGCTCCGCTCTGGGACCTCGTACTTTCCCTCGCCCACCCGTCACCCCAAAACTCTGTGAGGGAGGTAATATCATCCCCATCTCAAGAGGCGACACCAAGTCCAGAGAGGGGAACTGGCTTGTGGGGGCCACATGGGAACGCAGGCAACTGAAGCCGGCCCTGCCTGACCCATAACGAGCTCATGACTGTCGTGGCCACGGCGGATGGAGGCCGCTCAGATCCGCCCTTGGGATAGGTCACTCACGGCCCCAGCTGCAGAGCATGCTGGTGGCTGATCGCTCTCAGCTCGGTGGGTGGAAGAGCCTCCCTGAGGACGGCCCCCTCCAGTGACAGGTCGGTGGGGCGTATAAAGGCCTGCCCCCTCACCTCAGCTCCAGAGCTGCCTGGGGGTCAGCTGACGCCCAGTTGTAGCTGCATGGCAACTCTGCTCCTTCCCTCCCTCACAGGGCTGGTTTCCAAGGGGGCCTCCTGCCTGCTAATCTCCACCTCAGAGTCTGCTTCCCCGGAACACCCTAAGATAGCTGCTTTGTCCTTGAGGGTGGGGCCGGAGGGCACAAATTTTTATCCTGGGGGCGGAGAGGCGCTCTGATGACAGCAGGTGAATGACAGGTCAGACTTGTACTGTGGAAGATCCTACTGGAAGACACAGCAGAATGGAGAGAGGTGGGAGGCCAAGAGCCAGTGAGGAGGCTGGGAGAGGGGCCGGAGCCTGAATGCACGCAGTGAGGACAGGGAGAAGGCCAATTCCAGCAGTGGCCACTGGGTGGAATAAACGGACCATAATTCAAGACTGGTCTGGGGACGGGTGGGGTGACTGGGAAGATTCCGGTGCCCTGGGCTGGCTTCCATCTGGAAGTCACTCGTCAGCTCCAGGCCAGCCTGATGGGGGCCAGCCCTGGCTCTACCAGTCACTCGCCGTGTGGCCTGGACATGGTACCTTGGTGTCTCACTCTCCATTAGAGAAAACTGGGCTAATACCAGGCCCTCCTCGTGGGGCGACGTGCATATGGTTCAGAACGCTTGGGCAAGGCCCTGGCACGGGGTGAGTGCGTCATCCTGTCGGCCCTGGGCTTCCCAAGTCCCTGCTGGGGGTCAGACACACCTGGCTGCAGCCCCGTGGGGAGGGGGCAAGTCCCTTTGCCTCTGAGCCCCGGGGCAGCAGTGGGAGGACAGCGATCCTCAGTCCCTTTAAGTAACACTCGAAAAGCCTCTGGCTTGTCAACAAAGGCAGCTGCTGCCGAGTACCCCCGTGAAGCTCCGTGTACTTGGCCATCCCACGGCAGACAGGCAGCTGAGCCTCTGCAGGGCCAAGCCCCGCCCATCCTTCGCGCTCTCAGCCCGCTCCTCCTCCAGTGTTCTCTCCCTAAATGTCATCGCCATCACCCAGCTGCCCCAGCAACGAAGAGGCTGTCCTTTCTCCCGTGTCCCCAGCCCCAGACCGTCACCAAGCCCAGGTGCTCTCAGCCTCCCTGTGTCCAAACTTGCCGTCCCCCTACCTCTCTGCACATCATCCTGCCGCCACCCCCCAACCCCACCGATTCTGGTTCCTCACTTGAGCCAGCTTGAGACCTTTGGGGGTGCGTGCCATGAGCCCCCTGCTGACAGCCAAGCCCTTTACCCCGCTCAGTTAGAGCAAGGCCAGGCCTGGCTGTTGTCTCCCCAGGGTGTAGCACAGGGCCTGGTATACAGTAGGCCCTCAGTAAATGCTAGCTGGCTGGAGAACAGACATGTGAATGTATGCATGTGCTGGCCATGCCGGTACAAATAACATTAATGAGAATGTGTATAGAGCACATGCTTACAGTATCCACTACCTGCCGGGCACCCGTCCTAAGCCCGGGGAATAACTCGTTTCATGCTCAAGACGGTGGTGTGTTCTAGCTACTATTATTTCTCCAGTTCTACTGTTGAAGAAGCGATGTCACGGAGAGGTTAAGGAACTCGCCCAAGGTCACACAGCTGGTAGGCAGCGGAGCCAAGATACGAACAGGACTCAGCATCACAATCACGCAGCGCATTAGGAAAGCTCCCGGCCTCGGTGCTGTGCTTGCCCCAGACACCATCCTGCCCAATCCTCCAAACCCTCCGCCCAGCTGCGGGGCAGGCTTGAGGCTCCTCCCCAAGGTCATGCGGCTGTAAAGAGGACTATTCCATTACTTCTTCGTTGATGAAGAAACTGGCATCCACTTTACAGTGACTCTGGCTGGGGGCTACTCTCCTGCCCTCGGCCTACTTCCGGGGACCCTGATAAATGCTCTGAACCCACATGACTGAGGACTAGGATGTGGAAATGGAATTCACGGGGGAAGTCAGCCAGTCGGGTGGGTGCCAGGCCGCCTGCTCTCCATGCCCCTGGCCTTCTCAGATTCTGGCTTCAGGCCCTTCAAACCCACCCGGAATAGAAGCTTTCAGACCGGCTGGCAGCAGCGGGGCATGCCTCGGGCCTGCTCATGGGGTAGGGTGGGAGAGGCCTAGCCACCAGGACCCCAGAGACACCCCCAGCCCTCCCTCCACCAGAGCCATTCTGCTTTGTCCCAGCTTCTGAGGGTGCCTTCAATTGGGGGGAAAAATGTTCTGCAGTCAAAACAGCTTTTGAAAATCAGTGCCCTAAGGAATAAATGCCCTTGTCATGCAAAGTGGCCTTCTCAAGTCTACCCTGGTGACATTCCTGGGCCTGGATGCAGCGAATTCTGGGATGGAAGAGACAAGAGAGTGAGGATCCTTGATGCCCTCAGCCAAGTCCAATGTCAAGGCTTCCCTGAATGTTCGTGGCCCTAGGTCCCTGGTTGGCTAGGGCCTGTGTATCTCCCCTGGCACGGCCCTCCCTCCAGGCCCTTGCCCACATGGTTTCTCCTGCCTGGAATAAAAAGAGGGACTGCATGTTGAGATCCCCTGCCTCTGACAAGCAACATGGGTGGCACTGTCCCTGTTCTCTGAAACCCTCAGGACAGACCTGAGAGGCATCATTATCCCCATGCAAGGGAGGAGAAAAGACAGGTAAAGGAAAGAGAAACAACTCACCTGAGCATTCAAACCCAGACTGGTCTGACTCCAAAATATTTTTTCCATACCACCCTCACCTCCCACCTCCCACACCCCTGCCTCTCTCCCTCCTTCCCCTTCATCCAAATCCCACCCACTATCAGGGCCCTTCCAGGGCACCCCTCTCTCTCTCTCTCGCCCTGACTCCCCTTCTGTAAATGCCATTTACTCTGCTCTGAACACATTCTCCTGCTCCCATACCCCCTTCACCTTGCTGACTCCTTCACACCCTTTGGGAATCTATTTGGGGGTCACCTCTCCTGGGAAGTCCTCCCTGGACTGGCTGGGTCGGGAGCCTCCTCTGGGTCCCTCCTCGGAGTTTCCCCCATCACAGCCCTGAAGGGTATCTTGTGGTCATTTGCTTTCTGGCATCCTAAGGACACCCTAACCTTTTGAGAGCATGGTCCAGGTCCACTGTGCTCACCATTCTACCCTATGCCCAGCATGGAGCAAGGCACACAGACAGTGCTCAATCAACACTGTCTGAGTGAGCGGACTTGTGAGTTCAACAGGTAGCCTCGTTGTCGGCAATGTGCCAGGCCCTCCTGGTGGGTGCCGGCCACAGGGCACAAGCGAGCGCCATCCCCGTCCTCCCGGCCCAGCCCTGCCACCAACAGGAAGCCTCTTGCCACCTTCACAGTCTCTGTCCAATTCTAATTCCGTGTCTTCGTCCACCCAAAAACTCCCTGAGCACCAGCTGAGCCAAGGGAATGCTAGGAGAGCATGTGGCAAAGCAGGACACAGGAGGTGAGGCGTCGTCTCTCGTGCCCCCGCCCTGAGCCGGCCCCATGGCGTTCACCAGGCCCAGGAACACACAGCACCTGTTATGTGCCAGGCTATTTGAAGCGCCGCAGGCTGCTCGCCTGCGGGCCTCCCCACGCCCACCTGGACCACGGCCCCTCCCCCAGACCCGGCCCAGCCGTACCCGGTTGATGAGCTCGCCGACCATGCCTGTCCAGGAGCCGTTGGGCTCGGGCGCCCCGTACAGCCCATCCTCCACCAGCCGCAGACGGTAACGGAAGCGCAGGAGCTCGGCCAGCTCTCGCAGCATGTCCACGCAGAAGCCCTCGAAACGCTCGTTCCCAGACAGGGCCTGGAAGTTCGGCCGGCGCATGACGTATGGGTTCTCCTGGGAAGCAGCAGAGAAGCGAGGTCAGAGACTGGGCAGCTAGGGGCTGCTTGGGGAGCAGATCGTGAATCTGCCTCCACGTGGGACAGAGTCACTGCATCCGTTCCTTGCCTACAGATGCTCAGAGTGGGGGGTAGGCCTGGAAGCTGCTGGACGCGGTCTCCAGAGGCCCCCGCCCCCCGCACAGATCACTGGAAGCTGTTTTTGTCTCTGCCAGCCAACCTGACGCTCTGTTGTCTCAAACTCAAATGCCTACTAGGGAGGCAAGTAACCTAAGAGTAAATCACACGGAGGGAGATTATGCCAAACTGGAGTAGGGGCTTTCAAATTTCTGACCATGATCCATAGTAAGATACACATTTTACTTTGCAACGCAAGTCATCTGCACGCATGCACTTAAATAGACTTTGTTCCTCAAGAGTCCTTACTCTTAGGGATTAAAGGCAGCAGACCCTGATTGTTTTCTGTCCTGCTCTACTTCACTTTTTTTTTTTTTTAAGATTTAATTTTTTTTTTAAATTTTTTTATTGAAAGATTTTATTTTTAAATAATCTCTACACTCAACATGGGGCTTGAACTCACAATCCCGAGATCAAGAGTCACATGTTCTACAGACTGAGCCAGCCAGGCGCCCCTCTACTTCACTTTTCTACACGACCAGTAGCACCCACTGAACTGACTTGATGAGCTAGCAAGGGATCACAGGGTCTGTCCCACCAGGATTGAGTGCCAGCCGACACCACTATGAGGGAAGCAGGACTGAGATGCCAGATGGCCCGACGTCAAGAATTCTGGAATCCTCGGCTGTTTTGCAAAATGTCCTGATTATAAAGGTTAACAACAATTCACATTCTAATACGGATTCTGGTAATGCTTTGCAGACTAAACAAACACCTCAGACTCCGTACGGGTTTGCTACCCTAATGCTTATTTCTGAGGGGTTCCAGCAAACCTTACTGACCCCCAATGCACCAAATGAGCACAAAAGCAGGGAAAATGTGCCAAAGGGTTAGTAAGATGAGGCATTATGAAGTTGATGTCAACAAAAGGGAGTCTTAATCTTGACACAGTTATTGTCTAAATGGGTGTTTGTATAGTGTCACTTCGGACTGAGGAACAAAGGAAGTCAGGACTTAGGACACAGCGGGGAGGGCTCTGGCAAGAATATCCACAATGGTGGCCATGCACTGAGTACCTGCTGAGTGCCAGACCCCCACTCTGCCCCTCGAACAGATCCCTTTAACTCCTGGCAGGTGACCCTACACCAGAGGCATTATCAGACTCATTTTACGCATGTGGAAACTGAGGCTCACGGAGGTCAAGTGAGGTGATTTGTTCCCCAGTGACAGGTACGGAGAGGCCAAGTCTCAGTATAGGCTGTGGATTCGTGGACAGCACCAAACCCCACAGCTGAGGGGTAGTGGGATGGAGGGAAGTCAGTGAGTGCTTCTCTCTCTCCACCAAGCCGCCTTTCCAAGCCCCAAACTGTGGAACGGGGAGTAGGAATGTGAGATGATGCTAATAATAGCATCAGTAGCTAGCATTTCTTGTAGGCTTGCTGTGTGACAGCTATTCTGTCAGTGTGGGAGGTCGGTATTATTACCCCTGTTTCAGAGATGAGGACACCGAGGTCCCGAGAAGTGAAGCCGTAAGTGGCTGAGGTGGACAAGCTGGGCTTACTCCAAAGCTCTGCTCTGAGGCCCTGTGCTGATGGACCTCAAGTAGACAGAATCCAAGAGCAATGCATGAGAAACCAGACAGACAGGGACCCAGGCCGGGTATCAAAGCTGGAGAATCAGAAATCAAGACTTCTCTAGACAGGCACCGGTGTTAGAGCTGGAAGGCCTGCTCCCCCCCCCCCCCCCAAGCTCTCTCCACATACCAAGCAGGGAACCAAAGCTCAGGGAGGTCAAGCATCTCGTCTGAGGCCACACAGTGGAAGCAGGGCAATGGCGAGGGGAGATGGGACAAAGCTGGGACTCCAAACCCAGTTGCTGTGCACTGTGAAGCCCTTGGTCCTTCCACCAAGGCCCAGCTGAGCTCCAAGTCCAAGGCTGAGGCACTTGGGTTGTGGGTTTAGGTTCAAGGCCTCAGCATTGGGGTCTGAGCTTATTGAGGCAGAAATAGGGACTGGGGCCCACGAACAGAATTCAAGATCAGAGAACAATGATGGCCCCAGACCATCGGAACCAAGGGTCTGATGGAGCCTCTCATCCAGGGTTTTCCGACTTATTGAGAGAGTCTTCTGCGGAAGTACCGCAGACAGTGGGCTGGTGCTAAGTCTGATTCTAAGAATCCAGCCCACAAATGGCTGTGCATCTGTACGCAAAATGTATGCCCAACGGAATCATGGCAGGACGGCTCCTAGCGGGAACAAAGACTGAAACTGCCTAATTTGGGACAGGTTAAAAAGATTATTGATGTCATCAAAGACTCCTAGGCAACTCCTAAAATAAGTTCTATCGGATATATTAAGAGGAAAAAGAAAAAAAAAAAAAAAAAAACCAAGCTACAGAACAACGTGTACAATATGCTACTCTTTGTGAAGGAAAAAGCGAGGATGTGCTTGTATATATACATAGATGTTTCTGCAAGGATGTGGCCTCTGAGGAAAAAAAATGGGTGCCTGGAGGGGAAGGAGTACTTTGAAATCTATTTTATGTAAGTTTGTGTTAACTTCTGTGTCTCCCCCAATGTGATGAATTTTTTTAATTAAAACTTTTAATATTAAATATTAAAATACTTAAAAAATTTTTGAAGCAGGGTATGTAAGTGTATACAGAAACATGAATGGTCAGGAAGAGCCAGAGCAATCCTAAAGAAGAAATTGGAGGATTGACGCTATGAGGTATTACTACTTAGTTTAAAGCTATGGTATTTGAGACAATGTGGTGTTAGAGCAAAGACAGACAAATCGATAATAGAACAGAGAGCTTGGGGGGTTGGGGGGTGCCTGTCTGGCTCAGTTGGAAGAGCATGTGACTCTTGATCTTGGGGTCATGAGTTCGAGTCCCACACTGGGCATAGAGATTACTTAAAAATAAAATCTTAAAAAAAAAAAATGTCCATGTGAAATAAATGTGCCCTGCCCCCCTACCTCACATGGTACATCAAAATCAATTCCAAGTGGATGGTAGATCTCACTGTAAAAGGTACGATTAAGTTCTTCAAAAACAAATAGAAGACTTCGTGATCTTGGGGTAGGCGAAAACTTCTTAAATTCTAAAAGCATTAATCAAAAAAGGAAAAAAATCATGGATAAAATGGACTTTAGTAAAATTAGAAATCTTTTCATCAAAAGATTGGGAGTGCAGAAGCAAGCCACAAAGCACAAGGTATTTGCAAGACATATATCCAATGATGACTGTATCCAGAATATATTAATAACTCATAAATCAATAAAAAGGTCCTATGTCCCAATTTTTTTCAATAATAAAAAAAATAAAACCTCAAACAGAGGACTTCCCAAAAGAAGAGTGTCAAATGGCCAATAAACCAAAAAAGGGGGTCGACTTCCCTGTTCAGGAAATGCAAATGAGAAGCACAATGTGGTTCGTCTGGGGGGTCATCCGGGTACCAAGCTCAGGGCGGCTGGGAAGACCGGAAGACATAAGCAGAGGGCCCGGCCCAGCACTGAGACGTCGGCCACGGTGGTGCTAGTTTATCCAGGATGCGAGCTCAGGAGAACATGCCTTCCGTGCTGGGAGGCCAGGTGGCTTTCTTACCTCATGCGATCCCCCCACAGCCCTTCAAGATGGGATTTTACAGATAAAGGTAAAGTCCAGCTAAAGTGGTAGGGGGCAAAGTCATGAGGAGAGCGAGGTCCGGACAACCCGAGTCACCAAAGAGAAGGATGAGAAGTCCCAGCGTGATGAAAACAATCACGGGGACCACGGAGTGTTCTGGGAAACCTCTGCAGGAGGGAGCAGGGCTGGAGGCTGAGGGAAGGCCCCACATAGCCTCGCCTCCGTGGGCCTTCTTTTGCACCCTAGCTTCCTTGTGGGGCCTCTGTCAATCTTGGTCCCAGCCACCCTTTCGGCTCCAGACCAGTGAGCTCCACCCCAGAGATAGCCTCACCCTTCCCCCATCTCGGACCTCCCCCTGCGCTCTCACTCCCAGCCTCTCTGCCGGCCTCAACACCCACATCAGCTTCCATTCCCTCTTCCTACAGCCCCTATAAGCTCAGGCCTCACCTCCCGACCTGGAGCACTTCTCCTCTCTGGAGCTTTTCTCACATCTAGGTCTGACCCTGCCCCTTCCTGCTCAACACTCTCCAAAGCCTCAGGGAAAGGGTAACTGCATCCTCCAGAGACCCTCCCCCCTCTGCAGCCCCGTAGCCTCTGGGCCACAGAGCTGGGCCACAGCACTTACCACCCTCTGTGCTTGCTAGGTGCCAGGCACTGTTCTAGGCCCCTTGGACAGAGTAGGGAAGAAGGCAAAGCCTGACCACCTCTTGTCCCAGGCACCCAGTTTGACTCACGCCAGAATCCCCAAATGCCCGATGAAGGCCCTGCCTACAAATCCGAGTCAGAAAACATCAGTGAACAAGTGGGTATGTCCAGCTGTGCAGATGAGGCTGCTCCCTCCACATCCGGTCTGGCAAACATCTTCTAAGGCCCCTGCTCTTAAAGCTCATGCTTCTTGGCATGTCCGGCCCTTCCTTCTCTGTACACCCAACTCCTGCACAGCTTCTAAAGCCCTGTCTAATGCCATCTCCTTTGTGAAGCCTTCCTCAAACCTTCTAAAGCTGAGTCAGTCCCTCATTACCTTGTATTGGAATGATTGTGTCCAGGTCGATGTCCTCCATCAGACTGGCATCCCCTCCCCCGGTGCCACTCAAGAGTAAGGAAACCACAAGGCCATCTGTGACTATTCACATGTATCCAGCATTTGGGTTAGGCCTGGTGCACAGCGGCTTCAGTAAATATTTGTGGAATGAATGAATGAATGAGTGAATGAATCCATCCATCCAAAGAGCAATGAATGTCAGAAAGAGAACCACACTGGCTCACGGGCCTTGGGTAAAAGGCGAGACAGGTGTGAGGAGGAGATGAAGCCTTCAGGGTCATGGCTCGTCTCTCCTGACATCCCCTCCCTGACCTCTGTCCCTGATCCCCACCGAGGACCCCACCTCTTTTGGCCCCAGGAAACTTCTTGGTCTGGCCACTGCCACAGGCATGGAGGTGTGACTTCTCCCAGCCAGCCCGGCCTGGCCCTCGGGGCCCCTCGGGGAAGCTGTTATGAAGCGTCTGGTTTCCCGTCTGCAGGCCATCTGGCCCTCCCCAGCAGGCTCACTGGCCCTTCTCCAGAGGGACACGAGGTCCACACTCAATGGGGAGCTCCTCGGGGACTGAGAAAACAGCCTCTGGCATCCTGTGACACCTGTAGTAATCCCCTCTAACCTCAGCATCCACAGCTGTGAGCCGGCGCGGCTCCCACACTCACTGGGGGGCTCCCACAGACAGCGGCTGCCAGCACGCTGGGCACTTGGCTGTTCGGCAGGGCGCAGCTGCCTGGCGCACCGGCCTCTGGGCCCAGCTGTTCTGGGCAGCCTCCTGCTCACCAGGTCCTGTGCATCACCCCCCTCCTGACCTCCCGGCGGCCCGTTGTGCCAGGTGGGAGGCGGCAGGGTGCAGGGGTAAAGAGCACAGACTCCGAGCATGTCCCTCGGCTCCAGCCGGGATTCGCCCTGTGACCTGTTTCCTCGCCTTCGAAATGAGGAAAATAAGACAAGCCTCGTGGAGCGGCTGACAGGTTTATAGAGCAGCGCCTGGAAAGGGCCCAGCACGGTGGCTGGTGCAGAATGGGGCGCTCCATGTGTGTTTGCTGCTGCACGAAGGGCCCCTGGTCTCAGACCTGCTTAACTGCAGGAATAGCACACACAGGGGCTCAGGACTGCGTCCCTGGCTGGTGCTCAAGTTCAAGTATGAAGGGACTGTGGGTGCAGAGAACAGCGGCCACGGCTCAGGCTCTGGAGCCTCAGGGACATGACCTGGGGCAAGACGCCTCACCTCTCAGAGCCCTGCTTTCCACAGCTTTAAGATGGACATGAAGTGGTCACTGTCAACACCCTCAGGTGGCAAGTGTGGCCAAATGACTACTCTAGTGATGGTGATTTTCGGGGGTCTACCCTGGACCAGACACTGGGGGAGGCGCCCTGCCTGCGTGGCCCCATGGGCTCCCCGTGACACCAGTCATTGCCATATCTGCCGTGTGACAGCCAGTTGGCAGAGCCTGTGCCCTCCCTCTTCCAGTGGCAATGAGGCTGCTGACACCCTGGCCACATTCAGGAGTTGCTGGGTGCACGGGTCACATTCCCTGCTGGTCTGTGCGCTGCGTGAGCTGAGGCATCCCCCTCACCAGGACTGGACTGGGGCACTGCTCAGGAAAGGCCCTTCCACCCACTGCCCGGCCCCCCTAAGCGCCACTCACCAGAATGGTCGTGACCACCAACGTCTTGTTGGCCAGCGTCTGCGACAGGTTGATGTCCAGGGTGGTGGCATTCATGGCCAGGGTCCGGTTAGAGTACCATACCCCGATCTGGGACAGAGAAGGGTCCATCAGCACGAGTCCGGCCTGAAGACGCCTTGGCCTGCTAGGCCTGCCCCCACCATTGGGACTCTGGATGTTCCCCCAGGCCTGCTCACCTCGCGGTGGCCCTGCCGGGACTTCTCCAGGATGCGCAGGGTGTAGTTGGTCCTCTGCCCTTTGCTGTTGAACTCGACCCTCCCAGTCAGCCCATCATACTCTACCTGGCAGGGTGGGAGGCGGGCAGAGGGGGGCGGGGGTGGCAGGGGGCCCAGAGGCACAGGAGGGAGAGGCCCAGAGGGGAGGAGACAGAGAAGGAAGAGACAAACAAGAGAGGGAGAGGGACCAGGGAGGACCACAGTTAAAAGAGAAAGACAATGTGCCAGCAAAAGAAGGGAGGTGGGGCGAAGCAGCAGGGAGAGGGCAGTGCAGACAGGCAGAGGAAGGCCAGGAGGGGAGGGGCCGCGGAAAGGAGGAGGAAGAGGTCCAGAGAAAGCAGGAGGGGGTGGGGTTGGTAGCAGCGGCGGGGAGAGGGCAGAGGGGCCACAGGGTGGACACAGTGAGTGCCCCGGCCTGAGACGGACGGCCCTGCCCCCTAGGCCCACCCCGCTCCCAGCTCACCATGCGCAGGTAGTTCATCAGGCTGGTCCCGTGGGGCCAAATGTTGGCTGACGTACAGGCCAGCGGCTTCACGCCGATCTCTTGGCTACGGTTCAGCTCCCGGACGGCGCTCACCACCACATGCACGGCATCAAACATCAGGGCCGCCGACAGCTAGGGGGACAGGATGGGGAAGAGGCAGCTTAGCCAGGGCGCCCCAAAGCCCTCAGACAGCGCCCGTCCCTCCAGGAACGTGGAATCAAGCCGGCGGGCAGTGAGGATGGGTCTCTGGGGGCCTTTCTGAGGGAAATCAGGTGGCAGTGGGAACAACGTGCATGCTGCCCATGCCTCTGTGGGAGCAGCTCTCCCCGAGTCACGCAGCCACGCGCCTGTTTGGGGGACGGGCACGTCAGAGAGGGTTTGCCTGGACGGCCAGCTGGGTCACCTCCACACAGAGGTGTCCGTGGGCCTGAGGGCGTGTCCCGGCATCTGTGTCTGCGAGGCTGATGCAGGTGCGGGAAGAGGGCCTGATTGCGGGAGGGGGGCTCATGCATGCAGGCTGGACACACAACTATCTATACAGAGAGGGGGTGTGGCATCTAGGGATTTAGGAGGCAGGTGAGCATCACGGTTGTGAGCCTGGGCCTGGGCAGCAGGCAGCTCTGAGCTGGAGGCCTGGCTCTCCTATTTCCACCTTGGTTTCCTTCCCTGTAAAATGGGGATAATTGTACCCTCTGCCTCCACGATCTAGTGTGGGGATTAGACAATGCAACACACGCACGAGCTCAAAACCGCCCAGCGTACAGTGAGTGAGTGATACACCTGGGGCGTCTGTGCGCGTGTGTTTTCGAGAGTGCATCTCCGCTGGCTTGGTGTGAGGGTCGGAAGGGCTGTGTTGTGGAGACAGGTGCAGGGGTGCACACGAAAGCGCCTCTGCCCAGGTAGGTCTGTGACGCCCGACGGCCCGGCTCCGTGACCGCATGTGTGTCTGCTCAGGAAGAGTGCCTCCGTGTCTTGGCATATGACTATGTGTCTGGGAACAGATACACGTAAGTATGCATCTTTGGTATGTCTGCATTCATTCAACATCTATTATTGGACCCCTACGCTGAGCCAGGCTGATTTAGATGTTGGGGATACAATGGTGAACAAAGCAGAAAGAAACCCCTGCCCTCGTGGAACTTAGTCTATCTACCCATATCTATGCCTAAGCAAACCATAGCGCAACTGCTGTGGTGATTAGATATGCAAGGACGGGTGCTATGGAGAAAAATTCAGTAGGGAAGGGAGCTAAAGAGTGGGGAGTTTCTCTTTTTTAAGATGGGGGACCAAGGAAGATCTTATCACTGAGGGAACATTGGAGCACTGACTTGGCAACGAGGGAGTGAGTCACTAGTTCTCTGGGGAAGTACAGGTGAAGCAGCAGTAGGAGCAAGTGCAAAGGCCCTGGGGTAGGCGTGTGGCCGGGGCAGCATGGGAGGTGGCACGGGAGGCGTCGCAGCCTGTACTCGGGAAGCGAATGGGGGCGCCAGAGGGCTCTGAGCACCATCTGCTCGAGGTCTGAGGGGGCCCGCAGAAGTGTCTGTGTGCCCGGGAGGAGGGCGAGTGCTCACCGCAGGACCTGGGTAAGTGCTGACTTCACAGTTCTCCCTCCAGGACATGTTGAGGCTGCGCACAAACTCGGGGTAGAAGGGATGTGAGGTGTTGAACATGGAGAAGCCCAGGATGTTGGAGGTGTCCTCCACGATCCCGTCCAGGTGCAGGATGGGAAAGTCCTGGGGCCGAGAGGAAGGGGTGAGGCCTGGGGCCGGGCCCCACGCGGGGCAGACACCACGGGAGGGGTGTGGGGACCGGAGGGGCTAGATGGGGTACGCACCATGGTGGTGAGGATGTACTTGTAAAATGCTGAGGTCATCCCCAGCTCTGAGGCCTGGAGAACACGGGGCAGTGCGGAGGTGGCGGGAGAGGTGGAGACCCACGGGCAGAGCCGAGAAGATGCCGAGAGAGGAAGAGAGATTTAGAGACAGGCCTAGTGAAGACACCCGTGGGAAACGCAGTAAGAGACACCCCGAGACAGAGACAGGGAGAAGGGGATGTGTGGGGGCAGAGGAAGACCTCGGTCCCTGATGTCGTGCTGCGTGGACCGGTGCCCCAGGTGGGATGAAGGTCTCGGTGGAGGAGAGAATGGCAACCTCAGATGCCCTCATCCCTCTTTAGGGCACTCACAACATAGCCTTCTGGACACAGGCGGGCAAAGGGACGCCTTAGAAACAGGGCAGGCTGGGAGGGTACCCTGAGCCTTAACCTTCTCCCCGTGCTGCCCCAAAGCCGAGTGTGGGCTGCTACTGTATGTGGCTCAGCCCGGTCATAGGCCAGATAACCCCCCGCCCCCCCCAATCTGTAAGAGCACTTTGCAAGGCTTCAGCTGGAATCTCGAAATTCAAGTTTGGAGTCCCCTTCTTCACAGTCCTTGAGGAGGACAAAAGGAGAAGGCCTCTCCCCACCAGGGGTGTGGAACGGTCATTAATTAGAATGGTAAACAGCACCCCAGCCTAAACAGCACCCCAGCCTGCGTTGCCTGAGGGGTAGGAGTCGTCATCATGAGGGTCAGGGAAGTGCAGGCTCGAGAGGAAAGTGACCGCTGGTCACTAGGTTCACGGGACCCCAGCCCCGGCCCGCCTCCCTCCCGAGCCCAAAATCCTTTCTCTAAGCTTTCCTGCCTCAAGGGCCCTGTGGATTCTGTCCACACATTTCCTTTACGCTATGATCAGCAGTGACACATGGTTTTAATTAAAAAACAAAACAAAAAAACTGGAGAAAAATAAATAATACAGATCAGATTACGAGGATGAATTAAGAGCAGGGACGCAATGAATGATGAATGAATATGGGTCACCGCTGGAGGGCATGTGGCGGGCCGGCAGGGGAAGGTCCCGGCACTATACCCCATCTGGGTGCCCTTGAGCCAGCCCATCCCCCCCCAGAACCCCAGCTCCTTCGGCCACAAAATGATTATCACACCCACCCCACACGGTGGGTGGGAGCCAAATTCAAATGCCTCCACGCAGCAGGACAGGTACTCAGTGAAGATCATGGGGAGCTCCCACCGCAGTGACCCACTGAGGCAGAAACTGTGCAGAGAGGGGAGGGAACTCTCCAGGGCCCGACCAGGGGTGCAACCGGGAAGCAGCCGAGCTAATCGTCTGCACATAGGAAGCAGGTCTCCACATCCCACGGGACCACTGAGGCACATGGGCACAGGGTGACTTGCTATCACGCCACATTTCCACCCCAACCCTGTAGGGAATCAGAGACTGGGGGACCCACCTTACGGAGGATGAGGTGGGAGATAGACGCGTTGGCGTCAATGATGATGGTGGACACCTTGTCGTCCCGGATCTCCTTGAGCAGCGGTGTGGGGTCCCGGCTGTCGTCCAGCATCCTCACCGACAGCGTCTCCTTGGAGATGAGGAAGCCACGCACCAGCTCCTCCAACCGCAACAGGCCTGGGGGAGCCGGAGGGCCCGCGTCAGAGTTCCATGGGAAGTGCCCAGCGTAGGGGAGCCTGGGAGAGGACGAGGGCCACACTGCCCGGAGCGCGGTGGCTCTCTTGGGGGTTCTGGGCCCCGGGACCCCCTGCTCAACCTCCACGCAACTGTCTCCTGCCACCTTTCTGCCCCCCTGGGACGTGTGACGGGGATTTCACGTTGGCTCGTGCAAGCCACATTCCACTCCTGTCGCCCAAGCCACCAGCAGCCTGCCTGGGGCTCAGGCCCAAACCCTGATGGCAGCCCAGCCTCCCCACGCTCTCTCTCACCCACACCGAACAGGCCCAGACTCCACCTGCAGAACTCGGCAGAGCCCAGGGTGCCAGCCCCCGCAACCACCCTGACCTGAACCCACTGCCTCCCTCACCTGCTACGACAGCCACACCTCCCCCCACCCCGACTCTGTCCCCTTCACAGCGGCCACAAGCAAGTAAAGCAGAGGTGCTCCTCCTTGTGCCCAAACCCTCTCATGGCTTCTGGCTCCTTCCGAGCAGAGGCCCAAGTCCTCACAACTTCTGGGCCCCACTCCCCCTGCCTTCTCCGTCTTGTCTTGCACACACCTAGGCCACGCTCTTGTCCTGTGGCCTCTGTGCTAGCTGCTCCCTCTTGACCCAGATGCCCGCACAGCTCCCTCCCTCACCTCCTTCCCTCACCTCCTCGACACCTCCTCAAAGAGGTGGTCACCATTCCACTTGGGATAGCACCGCCTTCCTACTTCCTAGCTCCTCCCACAGAAAGCCTTGGGGGGGGGGGGGGTCCTGGCCTGGCTGGAGCCTGCACTGCTCTATCTCCAATACCAAGAACAAAGTCTTGGCAGGCATTCCTTAAATACCTTCGGAAAGACGATTTCTCCTGGAGGTTACTGAGCGTGCCCCCCCCCCCCCCCCCCGCACACCCACAAAGCCACCGGCCTCCCGGACACCTCCACTTGATGGCCACAAAGACGCCTCGACCCCGACGTGCACCTCGACCTGACTGCTCCCTGCTTCTCGGGCAGAACCCAGTCACCATCTGTGCGGCACCTCTCCCTTTTCCCTCAGGACTCTCCCCAAACCCCTCGTGGCCCCTCTCGAGCCCACTGCCACCGCCCGACAGCTAAGCAGCATCTCCTCACCCTGCCTGTCGCTGGCCTCCCGGCCACACCCTGTGGCCCCTCCAGTCCGTTCTCTGTGCTGGGGTCAGGGCTCTTGCTGCGGTGCACCCGGCCGTGTCCCCTGCCCCACCCTTTGTGGGAACCTTCCAGGGCCACAAGGCCGACACACGAGGCCCCAGATGAGCGTGCCTCCTGCACGTGCTGCTTCATGGCTTCCACACTCGGGCACCGGGCTTGCCGGGAGCTTCCTTGAGCTTCCTTGAGCCTCTCACAGGGGCTGCACTCCCCCGGACCCCCCCCTTCTCCCTGACCCCAACTCCCCCCCAACCTTTAGGTCCCACTCAGAGGCCCCTTTCTCGGCGACACGGGCTCTGAGGCTTCTAGACCCGGGTAGGATTCCTTTCTGTGTTCTCCGACAGTGCCCCACAGGGCCACTGACATGGATCACTCTGCATCCCAGCTGCTTGGCTGCCGTGTCCCCCACTGGCCCTGGAGTGACCTCAGGGACCACACCTAGTGCGCACCCACTGGGGCCTAGCAGGGGCCTTGCACACAGGTGCCAGTCACTAGCTGCTGACCAAATGATCTCTTTAGGGAGGTGGGCGGGTCTGGGTTCCTGAGGGGGAAGGATGGTAGGGGACGAGGGGAGCTTGTGCCATGTGGGAGACTAGAGCTCTTGGGCAGGGGAATTTGGGGGAATAAAAACAAAACATCCAGTTCTCCCTCACACTCGGCCTTGGCGCAGATGAGGCTGGCTGAGGGGTAGTTGAAGGACTTGAGGATGCGGGAGACCGCCAGGCTGACGTCCTCGTTACTGGGGTACAGGCTGACGGACGCGAAGCGTAGGTACTGCAGGCGGGGTGTCTCCTCGGGACCCACCTTGATGTGGGGGATCTGGACAGAGAAGGAGCCTTTGCTTCTGCCCTGTTGCTGCCTCCCCAGCCTCGCCTCCCAGGGACCCACCCCTACCCTGCCCCGCACTCGGCTCACCTCCTTCTCCCCACAGATATGGCTCACGGTGGAGGCAGACGCAGGGCTGGAGGAGGGCCCCAGGACAGACACGACCCCCTTGGGCAGGATCTGACACACTGCAAGGGGTGGGGGGAGACAAATGGCAGTCAGGGGCCCTCCTTTCATCCCCCACCTGGCCCGGGAGCACCTCTGACGCCTGGAGCTGCCCGATCCCCCTTGGCCACTCCAGACCCAGAGGCCCAATCCCCGACCCCACCCACTGCATTGGAGAAGACAGAGAGAGATGGGGAGAAATGGCAAGAGGGGTGGGTCAGATCAAGAGAGAAACAAAGGAAGGACAAAAAGGAAAGAGCGGGGGCCTCCTGGCTGCAAAGCTAGCACCTGCTTCCCCAGCCTCTGTCTCACTCCTCCTTTCTTTTTTTTTTTTTTAGATTTTATTTATTTATTTGACAGAGAGAGACATAGCGAGAGAGGGAACACAAGCAGGGGGAGTAGGAGAGGGAGAAGCAGGCCTCCCGCGGTGCAGGGAGCCCGACACGGGGCTCGATCCCAGGACCCTGGGATCACGACCTGAGCCGAAGGCAGATGCTTAACGACTGAGCCACCCAGGCGCCCCTCACTCCTCCTTTCTAACCGTGCTACAATCTGGGGTACAACGCACAGCCCCTCCACCCCAAACCCACAGCCAAGGGCCCCTCTCCGCCCCACATCCCAACATGGTTCTTCTCTTGCATTCATTTGCTCCTCTTTCTTCTGATTTCTTTCCCCTTAAACACGTCCGCATCTCGACACTGGGAGATAGAAGCTGTTGTTTTTGCCTGTCCAGTACCCATTCTCACGGCAAAACCCTAAATTCTCCTCGGGAACTGTAGGTTTCCCAGGATTGGCCGGCACCTGAGCCAGTATCAGAACCACGCTGTCCTGGCCAAAGTGATTGGCGCAGAGATGGGGATGGGTTCAAACCAGGCCATCAAGAGCCTTCCCCAGGTTTCTGCTACAATTATGACTAGGTTTGCTATCCTGGTAAGATGTAAGTTCTGAGCTGTTGGCCTGGAATATTAGGGAGAGTATTCCTGAAAATGAAACCAACTTAGAGGAGATCAGGGCCCACAGATGAAGACACAAAGATTCCTGGGACATCATTTGAGTACCTGGATCAAGCCATGCCTGAAACAATCCTGGGACATAATGTGAGAACCTGGATTAAGCCATGCCTGAAATTAGTCCCTAGGCCTTCTAGTGCCATGAGCGGATAAGTTCTCTTTTTCCCTTAAAGCAGCTTGAGTCGGCGGGCGCCTGGGTGGCTCAGTCATTAAGCGTCTGCCTTCGGCTCAGGTCATGATCCCAGGGTCCTGGGATCGAGCCCCGCATCGGGCTCCCTGCTTAGCAGGAAGCCTGCTTCTCCCTCTCCCCCTGCTTGTGTTCCCTCTCTCGCTGTCTTTCTCTCTGTGTCAAATAAATAAATAAAATCTTAAAAAAAAAAAAAAAAGGCAGCTTGAGCGGGGTTTCTGCCACATCCAACTAAAAGCATCATAGCTAAATACCTTACCTTCTAAACTTGATTTTTCTCTGCCTTCCACATTGGTGAAGGCCCCATTTCCACAAAGCAAATGCTTAGAAACGATTCTTGCCTTCAAGCCTTCTCTCAATAGGCAAATTAGTCACCAAGTCCTGTCTCTTTTTTGTCCTCAAATTTTCTCACATCTGTCCCCTTCTCTTTGACCCCCTCCTCCCCTGCCCTACTTTAGGGCTCTCAACTCAGGCATGCAACACCCTCCTCACTGATCACCCAAATCTAGCCTCCAGATTCACCTTCCAAAAGCCCAGCTCCCTGGCCTAAACCCATAGATGGCTCCCTTCTGCCTAGAGGTGAGGATGGCATCTTTCAGCCTGCCACTGTAGGACTCCTTGAACTGATCCACCCATGCCCAGCCTCACCTCCCATTGCTCTGTCACACTTCAGCCCAAAATTCTCTCACGATCCCTCCAAACATGTCCTAAGTCCAGGTAGTCGGGACAGGTGCAACCCCACACCCTGTTCCTTGGCTCCATATACCCACCTCCTCCGCTCCAGCTCCAGACTATAGTCATATGCCTGGAACACCATCTGCCTCCTCACCCTCCATCCCAGCTTCTCCCAGTTTGTGTTCTGTGCTGCACCAGTCAGAGAAGTACAAGAAACACTGTACCCCATTCTTCCTCTCACTGATTTGAAACAAACATGAATATAACAAAGGCTCTGATAAGGCCTGTAAGAAATCAACCAGTCTAAAACACTGAAGTCAGCATCTCCTGGAGGTGTACAAACCCAGCATTTCTGTTCAAGAGATACCTATTAACGTTCGCTCAATCTGTAAGGATCCAACAAATACTTATGCACCTCTACTATGTGGCTCCAGGGCATACTTTGAGCAATGCCACTCCTATATCCTGCTCAACTTTCAGAGCTCAGAACTTTAGTTTAGCCTTCTCCAGAGTGCCTTTGCTGTCCCTGCCCTGAGACTCCCTTGCCTCACTGCCCAGGCCCGTCATTACTCAGCTCTGGGGACTATGTTCCTGGCCAGCTTATCTTTCAAATGAGGCCCTCAGCTCCTATAAGGGGTGAACTGGGGCTGGCGCTCTCCCCACCTCCCCACACCCAGCAGCACCATCTCTGGGAAGGGAAAGGCAGAGCGAACATGAAGGAAGGAGCAGGTAAAGCTAGAAAGCAAGCAAGCAAGCTGAGGAACGGACTGAGGGCTACCAGCCTGCCCTGCCTCACCCCACACCCCCTGTGACCCTGCTCACTGGTGTCCGTGGTCTCGTACTGGCTGTCCCGCTGAAGCTCAAAGATATCTACTTCCACCCGGGCCTTGGCTGGGACCTCGATGATCCCGTTGATCTGCTCCCGGGCCAGAGCCAGGGCCAGACGCTCACCTCGGCCGCACACCGTCTGGTCGTCCAGGATTGCAGCTGAAGGGACACAGGGGTTGGGGACCAGACTCTGGGTCCTGAGAAAGGAGAGGCTGGGGTCCTAGACTCCTGGGCACTGAGGTGGGGTGGGGATGCTGACAGAGGGTCTAGGCTCCTGGACGTAGGGTTGGACAGGGCTGGAGGTCTAGGAGGGTCCAGGAGGAAGAAGGAGCAGGGGGCTGCTCTTCCTTGTTGCTGAGGGGAGCTGAGACCTGAAGCCCAGACCCCCGGGCCTGCGGGACTGGCACGCTCAGGGAGGGTCTCTGTGGAGGCAGGGCAGGGGCTGTAGGGCCTCACCCATGCGCAGCGATGAGAGCACCTGGCAGCTGGGGCTGGCGAAGGCAACAATCAGCAGCAGCAGCAGCTCAGCCGGCATCTTCCTCCCCTCCTCATGGGGACGCAGCTGCCGCGGCCCCCACTCGCCACCTGCAGGGAGCGCCCCCCGCCCATGGGCGGGGAGACTGCTGATATGGGGGGGCCTCAGAGCCCTTTGGTGACCACAGGCCCTGGGCCATTGTGGGTGAGCTCTGAAGGGCCCTGCCCTTGTTGGAAGCTGACGATACTGAGGGCATCACCAACGAAGGAAGCTCAGGCCCTGAGAGCACTACCAGCAAGGAGCTCCCAGCACTGAGTGGGATAGGCATGGGTGGAGGACATTCACAGCTACCAAAATGGGAGGGATCTCAGGTTAAGAATTCCAGGGACCATCCCCACTGCAACAGGAACCCAGGAAGTGCCACCCCCCCCCCCAACCCAGTCCCGCCCCTGTCTCTGGGCAGGCAGCTGTTACTAGGCAACAGAAACTGGCTGGAGAGGATGCGGTGGTTGCTAGGCAACCCCATCCCAGGCCTCACTTGCCACTTTCCTGACGTCCCTGGCTCCCACAATCCCACGGGGAGAGAGGCCTGGACATCCGGGGTCTGGAGGGGAGAGTATCCGGGAGTTAAGGAAACTTGGAAAGAGAGGGAATGATGGAGAGAGACGGAGACACACATGGAGACACACAGATGGAGACAGATGGATGGACCTGAGACAGCCAAGGGGCTTAAAAAAAAAAAGTAGAGAGAGAGAAGGAAGAAACAGGAGACAAAAATAGGAAGAGAGGCTGAGGCAGAGAAAATACAGAGACTCAGAAAAGGGGAAAGAGAAAAACAGGCAGAAATGCAAGAGAACAAGAAGACAGGAAAGGGAGGGGGATAGAGATAGAGAGGACAGAGGAGTTTCTGGGAGGTAAGGACAGGACTAGAAGGAAGAGGGAAGAGGCAAGAAGGCAGGGAGCCATGGGGGTGGAGAAAGGGCAGGGCGGGGAGAGGAGTGTAGGGCAGGCAGCAGAGAGGGAAATCAAGGCACAAGAGACACAGAATAGGACAGGGAGACAGAATGGAGAGAGAACACAATCCCACTTAAGATGCCAGCAGAAGTAGCCGGAAGAGAAGAGTGAGTAAGGCAGGGAGGGAGCTGTCTGCCAAAGCAGATGCCACACTGCAGCCCCCACCCTGCTCTGGGGAGCTGAGGAGTAGGGGGAGACAGTGCATCTCTGCTCCCCAGAACGGCTCCATCCCCAGGGAGTTAGAGTCCTCCAGGAGCCCCAGCCTTCTGTGGAGCACCCGCCCCCTTCCCCCCCAACCAGGGAAGGAATGAGTTCAGCTAGATGCACAGCTTCACCTGGTCAAGAGCCATGTCCCGGTGGAAGGGACACTGGGTTTCCAGGGGAGAGGTTTACTGTGAGGCTCAGAGTGCTGTGAGGTGAGCTTGGGGGGCCTCCCTGCACCTAATCTGATCCCCATAGAAGAGGGGCTTGAGCTAGTGAGATAGCAGAGTGAAACCTGCCAGGGAGGGTGGAGGCACAATGCAATGCTTCGGACCATCCTTGCAGCCACGAAAACCTAGGCCAGGGCAGCAGGAGACCCTATCAGTCCCTGCTCTGCCCCAACTCCCACCTGACCTTGAGCAGGTCCCTCTCTCGGTGCCTCTGCAAAAGGCAGGCTGGGGGTGGGAGGGCATCCTGGACAGGCTGGGGGCTGCAGATGGTCATTTGGATCTAAAGTGAAGCCTTCAAGGGTGGAGGAGCAAGGCAAGTTGGAGACCAGGAAGAACTCTCAGGGGGAGGGCTGTGGAGGGTGGGGCTCGGAGAGAGGCAGGAGCGAAGGGGGGGTCATCCCAAGACACCAGGGGCTTCTGGGGGCAAATCAGGGAACAGAGACTGGAGGACAGGGAAGCCCGAGGGAGAGACAGGAGCCAGGAGGGCAGGGTCCCACAGGTGGCAGACACAGGTAGGAGCAGAAAGACAGAGTGTGGGGGCCAGGGTTGGGGGCAGTGAATGGACAAAGACATACAGGAAGGCACAGACAGAAAAGACAGACCAAAAAGAAGTAACTGGGGCTAAATGAGAGACAAGGACATACACATGTTATCTAGAAGTGAGACACCAAGAGAAACAGAGACAAGATGGCCAGGGTGAGGCAGGGAAGCAGGCAGGCCTGAGCCCCATAGGCCCAGACACTTAGGCAAAGGCAAACAGCAGCCAACTGGGCAGAAGGAGCCGAGTCAGGGGCCCTGCCAGGGGAGGGAGACAGACAAGAGGGTGAGCAGGAGACATGGCCAAGGTGAGAAAGGAAATCGGTGAGACAAATGGGGTGAGGAAGAGGGCAAAGGAAAAAAAAGACCACAGGTGCAAGGACTGTAGGGAGGGGGAAAAAATCACAAAACTCTGAACAGGAATAGGGCTAGGTGGAAAGAGACAGAGAAAAATGAATGTCAGAGCCACACAGCAGATGTAGAGAAGAGGAAGGGGCCAGTGGGACAGGCACAAACTAGGGGAGGGACAGTGAGGGCCAGGGGGGGAAATGAGGTGGGGAGGAAGAGCGAGTAATCTAGAGGGGCACAGGCAGGGACAGGCTAAGTGCCCATGTAAGGGGGCCCGGTCCACGTTGAGGTGCATCCACCCAGGGGGTCTGGAGGAGGGTTGTCGATCCCCGGAGCCCACAAACCCCAAGGCATGGGGAGGGATGAGGACCGACAGGCCAGCAGGATGCAGAAATGAGCAGAGGATGGGGGGTGCGGTGAGACCACCAAGGAAAAGGCAAAGTGGACCCCGGAGTGGCTAAGGAGAGAGGAGTGGATTTGCGGGAGGAGGGCAGAAAAGTGAACAGGAAGACAGCCTCCAAGTGCAAGGGCAGAGAAGGAGGACAGAGGAGCAGGGCCACAGGCAGAGCAAAGAGTGGACAGAGAGAAGTGGACAGAGCCACACCTGGCGGCGTGGGCACCACCAAAAGAGCCAGACAAGAGATAGGGGAGTTTTGAGAGAGAGAGAGATCAACAGAGAGACACCAAGAAAGAGTTAGGCTAACGGCAAAGAAGAGAGAAGTTGGACAGAGTCAGAGAGAGGCCCAGGAGAACACGAAATGGAGATTGTAAAATGGAAAGACATTTCCAGGAGAGAGAGAGCGGATGGGATAGGGATGGGCCCGTGGCAGGCAGAGGGGATGAGCCTCCGAGGAAAGAAGAGAGTCGGAAAGAGAGAGAGAGCAGAGCCGGTCACCGCGGGACCGCGGCTGGAGAAAGCAGGGGCGGAGACTGGCCGGGAGTCCCAGACAAGGAGTGAGCCCACAAGTAAGAGCCAGGCAGCCCCTCAGGACCCCGGAGGCGGGGGGCCGGGGGTAAGGCTGAGCTGTGCACCCAGAAGAAGGGTGAGGAGAGGCTGAGGGGAATGGCGGTTGGGAGATGGGGGACACGAGGCAGGCCCCTACTCGGGGAGGGACAGGGGGACGTGGGGGCCCCACCGGCCGGCCTTGAGCCCAGCCTTCCAGGACCCAGGCTGGCCCTAGCCCAACCCCCGCCCCACAGACACTCACGGATCCTGGTGGGACGGAGGGCTGGGCTCCCTCGAGGCCCGAGAAGACAGCGAGGAGATGCTCTGGCGCTGGGTGGTGGTGTGGCCGGGGCGGGGGGAGAGGGCAGTCCACAGGGCCCCCTCCCCCGCCGCCGACAGTGGCCCCCAACTAGTCCAAAACGGGGGCTCCCCAGGAGCAAGGAGGAAGGACAGGTGGAATCGGAGAGGGTGGGCCGGGGCAGGGAGGAAGGGGAAAGGAGAAAATGGAGGAGAGAAGGGGAGAGAGGAGAGGGGGAAGGAGCAAATGGAGGGGAAGGAGGGAGGAAAGGAGGCGAGGAAGGTGAAAACGGAAGGGAGGGGGGCACAGGCAAAGCCGGGGGAGGGGGAAGCCGGCCCAGGAAAGGGCCCCCGCCCCCTCCCCTAGCCGGGCCGGCCTGGGGGGGCCACGGGGGGCGAGGACTGGCTGGAGACCAGGAAGCCGGCCATCAGGAGGAGTGGGGGAGGGGAGGGCTGGATTGGGGGGAGGGGGCCACCCCTTCCCCCCTCCCCCCTGGAGCCTTGGCCCTGCCCTGGATGAGGCAAGGGCCTGGAGTCCTCAAGCCCTCAGCCCCCAAGGGAAAAGCATGCTAGGGGCGGGGAGAAGCCGAGGGGTGGAGGGGCCGGGGAGGACACAGTGCTGGGAGACTCGGAGAGCTGAGACGGGGGCAGGCGAGGTGGAGGGATAGGGAGGAGGGAGGGAAGGATGGAGAGGAGCAGGTGGAAGAGGAAGGCGGAGGAGGGTGGGGTGTCCCGGAGGCGCCCGGTGCAGGGCCTCGGTGGGAGGGCCTGGCCACGGACTCCTGGTCCCCTGTGAGGTGCAGCCGCCGGCTCTGGGTCCCCAGCTGGGCCTGCCTCCCTGCTGCTGGCCACCGCCACCACCGCCACCGCCGCCAACACCACCACCACCACCACCACCTCCGCCGCCGCCGCCACCTCTCCTTCTCCCCTCCGAGGCCGCCGCCTGCCTGCCCGCCCGCCCGCTGCCCGCCACCCGCCGCCTGCGCTGGGTCCTGGAGCGCGGGGGGCAGGGGGGAGAGAGAGGAGGGAGGGAGGGAGGCAGGGAGGAGGGCGGGCAGGAGGAAGGGAGGGCAGCAGGCGGAGAAAGAGGAGGGAGGGGAGTCGGGGGGGGGGGGGAGGGGGAGCTCGTATTGGTCGGGGCTGGGGGGCCCGCGAGGAGAATGCTGATGAGGGGAAGGCGCTGCATTGGACGGAGGGCCCACCCCCGGGCCACCCCCTCCACCACCATGCCACCGCCCTGCCCAGGAGCCCATGGAGATGAGAGACAGGGAGAGCTGAGGAGAAGGCCATGGAGCTGGTGGGGAGAGGGCTACAGAGATGAAGAAAAATGCAGAGGAATAGCAAGACGACCAGCAAAACTCACAGAGGTGGGCCAAGGTCCACAAACCCCACAAGGACAAGGACAGGGAAAAGCCCAGAGAAAAGAGAGAAAAGCCTATGGAAACATGGGAGCAGACCAGAGACAGCTAAGGACCTCAGAGACCGACGAGGGCAGCTGGTGGACACAGAGAGCCCCCCAGGAAGATGGAGAGAGGCCCATGGGAACAGAAAGCACTCCTCGGACATGGGGAGTGGTCCATGGGGATGGGAGAAGGCCACAGAAATGGGAACAAGGACGGACGCATATCACAGAGACAGGGAGGTGGGCCAAGCAAAGTAGGAGGAGGTCAGAGAAATGGGGATGGAGGGAAACAGCTACCAGGAACCCATGAAAACAAGGATGTGTGGACACAAGAGGCCCCCTAAGGCAGGAGGAGCCAGCCCCTGGAGATAAGGAAGAAGCTCCCAGAAGTAGAAATAGCCCCCATGGAGGGGAAGGGATGGGTGGGGGGAATGGGAATTGTCTATAATGCATAGAGAAATCCTTGGGCCCCACAGACATGAGCAGGTGGCGTGAAGAGGCTCTCCTTCTCAAGCCACCACCTGAGCAGAGAGGCAGTGAGAAAGGGCAGGATGCTGGAGGGCAGAGCCAGCAGAAGTGGGAGGCTCCCTCTCAGGGAGCCCATGGCAGCTTCTCAGAGGAAACTGAGCAGGACAGGGGGATGGAAGACAGAAGCAGTGACACAGATCTTAGAGTGGGGGTGGGTGATGCACGGCTGGGTGGGGGATGAAATTTGGGGGGAAGGAACATGACAGTTGGCGCCGAAGGCTGAGCCCGTGACTCACCACCACCCCCAATGCTCGTGATGGGGAGGAGACACTGACACACTCACGTGCAGCCCCCCAGCACACGTGACCATATGCCTTCACACACACACACACACACACACACAGCACATGGCAACCCTTACACCAGCCTGGCATAGAAAGCCCTCGTCCCATATGGAGCATCCCTGACATATGCCTCACACATACAATGGACCCTGAAGGACCATCAACTTTGCACACACCTCCTCACCCTACGTGGGCAACACCTATGGTCCCCCAACACCTACCCTCAGCTCCCGCAAAGGCTGAAAGCCTAGACTCTCGCCAGGCTCTAGGCCTTTGCTTATGCAGGGACCCCAGCAAAGAATGCCTATCCTCTCTAAAATAAACCTACGCCAGAAATCTAGTCTCATGCCACCACCTTCACAAAGACTGATCCAGGCCTCAGCTTACTCCTGTATCATCAGAAGAGAAGGAACCAAGCTAGTCAACCCAGATAAACTGGGAAGTCCAAGCAAAAAGTCTGAGCGGAAAGGGGCCTGACATGCCAAGCTGGACCCTTGCGTTTTCAGGTGAAAAAGGGGGCTTCAGCAGGTGTGAGAACCTGCCCAACTGCATGGAGGCTATCAAAGGCTGAGTCTAGCTTCCAGGTTCTCTGGCTCCCTCCCCAGTTGATTTCACTCTGATGGCAAACCCCGATGACCAGCTTTAGAGCTCACACATTCCCACCAAGTTCTTTTCTCTACTTCTTGCATTCATCCATTCGACATGCCAGGAGGGATAGGACATTCACCTGCCAGGCAGTAGTAGAGACTGGGGGCCAAGAGCATAGACCCTGGAGTTGACTCCTGGGTTGGAACCCTGGCTCTGTCTCCTCCTAAAGATAGGCAAGCTACTTAACTTCTCTGGGCCCCAGTGTCTTTGTAACGTGAGAACAGTAACTCCTCCCTCCTGGGATTGAGATGATTAAACTGATAAAGCGTACAAAGCACTAAGCACAATAGTTGGCACATCATAACACACTCAGGACACATCAGCTATTATTAATGAGCTCCTTGAGGTCCTAATAAAAGTTAATTCTTACATAGTGTTTACGCTGTGCCTCACAACCGTGACATAGGGGCTATTATCCTCATTTCACAGATGAGGAAACTGAGGCACAGGGGAGTTAACTTGTCCAAGACATTAGCTAGGAAGTGGCCGGGTCAGGATTTCAATCCAGACAGCCTGGTTTAATTACACTGGCTTGGTGTTAGGGATTTTAATTTAGTGGAAAGTTAGGACACCCAATTAGAAACCAATTGAAGGACACAGCAAAGGTGATGACCGAAGAGTCAGACCTAGGGTTGCCTCAGTAGATTTTAGCCTCAGGAAGGCTGAGACTCAGTTTACTCATTTGAGAAACGGTGGGGCGGGGGGCGGCTAGAGAGAACAAATGAATCTCTTGCAGCCCCTCAGTCCTTGAGTTCAGAGAGTAGCTCTGGAAACATAACAGTGCGCTGACAACGCCCTGAGGGCCAGAAGGGGAGATGAGTAGGGATGCACAGGAGCCCTTGGACACATGGAGACTCCACGGTCCAAGTGGCCCTGGGTCAGCCTAGAAAGAAGGCACCTTGGAAGGTATCAGAGCAGAGTCCATCTGCTACAGGGTCACTTTCTGCAGGTTTTCACCCTAGTTGTCCTTCAGGTCGTCCACACACACACACACTCCGTTTCTTCCAGTGAAGCTGTCCTTGCTTTTTCTTTATCCCCTCCATTTCCCCATTTCCTCCCTTCTTCAGGTTTTCCTCGTTCCCTCAGATCCCCGCGCTCCTTGTTTCCCTTTTGACATTTCTCCTTCCCCCTCCCCCTAGAGTCCCTCGGTTTTTCTCCCCTTCCTTCTTGCTGCCTCCGTTCTTCTTTCTAATAAAAGGAGTCTGGAGCCTCAGTTTCCCTTTTCACCCCCTCCATGTGCTTCGTGCTGCAGTTTCCCCTCCCCGCTTCGCGCTGACAGGTGCTTCACGTTCTCCCTTCACTCCTCGGGGCTTCCTGCGCCACCGTTCCCCCGCCCCCACCCTCTGGGTCTCGTGTGCCTCAATTTCTCCGACTTCCCCTCGAACCCGACGCGACTCCCGCTCGGCGCCCCCAAGATGGCGCCCGCAGCCTCGCTCCGCCGCCTGACGTCACCGCGCTGCCCTCCCTTCTTCAGGCGTCAGGCGGAGTCGACGAGCAGCTGGAGGAGGAGCATCCTCCAAGGGGCTTAAGGAGGCGGACACTATCAACCCGGGGGCCGGCCGGTGAGGGGACATCGCTGGAGGATTGGTTGGGCACTGCGGCGGATCCCGACGCTCCATACTATTGGCCCAAGGCTCAGAGACGTGAGCCTCGATTGGTCGAAAGGCGGGAGCCAGACGGACGCTGATTGGGCGCGTTCGGCCGTTCGCGGAGCGGCCGAGGAGGAAGGTGGGCGGGGCGTTGCTGAGGGCGACTGGGGGCGAGAGCGAGGCTGCGGAGCAGACGAGAGGCGACGGCGGGAGCTAGAGAGGGCGCAGCGGTAGGGTGGCCGCGCGAGGCGAGCGGCGGCCCGGGCCTGGGCCCGGGGCGTGCGAGACGGCGGAGGCGGGTGAGTGCGGGCGGGCGGGCGGCAGGCCGGCCCGGCTCCCCCCCTCCCCCGCTCCCGGCCGCCCCACGCCGCCCCGCCTGCGCACTGACGGCCGGAGGGGGCGCGCGCCGGGCGGGGAGGGCGGAGCGGCACCAACGGCCGGCGGGGCGCGCGGGCGGCCGGGCGGGGGCCGGGCCGGGAGGGCGGGCGGGGAAGGGGGTTAGAGTCGTGCTGGGCTGAGTGAGGAGGGGCGGGGCACGGGCCGGGGGCTGGGAGGGCCCTGGGTGGGAAGGGAGGCGTTAGAGCTGCCCCCCCGGGAGAGTGTCCAAGGCTCCAGGGGGTATCGGGGCCGGGCCTGGTGGTGGGGCCGCCCGGGACCGAAGCGGGGTGGACGGTTAGAGGGGGCTTGCGTGTCGGGGGGGCGGTTAGGGCGTGAGAAAAGAGGTAATTAAGTTAACATAAAGAGATAAACGTAGGTAAGCCTGGAAGGCATTAGACCAGTGAGAGGGGCTTGGTGTGGAAAGGTATCAGCAAACGAATATCCCTGGAGGGAGGATTTGGAGCTGAGGCAGAGGTCCGGGTATTGAGAACGGGGTTACATTAATGTGAAGGGAGTTGGGGGGGGCGCCACCGTTGGAATGGGTTGAGAGGAGTGTCTGTGCAAAGGGTTATGTTGTGTGAAAAGGGCGTCTGGGTGTCCCTAGGACAGGTTGGGTAGAGGTAATGTTTTTGGAAAGTAGAGGGAATTAGGTCAAGGTGAAGAGTGGTAATTGGGTATCCCTGGAGAAGGTTAGGGGGTTGGAGAGGTCCGTGTACTCAGTGGGGGAAGGTCTTGGTATCGCTGGAATGAGAATGAGCTGTTAGGTTGACAAGAAGTTGGGGGTCTAGGTATCCCCAGGGTAATAAGCTGGTGAGAGGGGTCTGGGTGTGAGGAAGAGGGGTCTGGCTATCCTCTGTCTAGCTTGGGGGGGGCGGGGGGGTTCAGCATAAGAAGGTAGGGTCTGGGTATTCCTAAAGGGGATTTGGGCCGGCGGGGGTGGTGGTGGCATATGTGTGAAAGTTTAAGCCTTTGTGAAGGGTAGTCTGGATCTCCCTGGATTGGGTTAGAGCATGTGCCGGGATCTTTTTGCAAAGGAGAGAAACTAAGTTGTTATGAAGAGGGCGTCTGAGCATCCCTGGAATGAGTTAGAGTGGGGTTGGGTCTTTTTGCAAGGAAGAGGAGTTTATGCCGATACGAAGAGGGGATCTGGGGATCCCTAGAATGGGCTAGGGTGGGAACGGGTCATTTCGCAAAGAAGAAATTCAGCTTAGGTATTTTAATAATGTGAAAGGGGGTCTGGGCGTCCCTGCATGGGTTAGGCACAGAGGTTTGTAAGGAAGGGTTTAAGGTGATGTGAAGACCGTATCTGGGCATCCCTAAAATGGGTTAGGCTGGGTCATTTTGTAAAGAAGAGGGGCTGAGGTTGATACGAAGAGGCACCTAGGGCATCCCTATAGTGGTTGGGGTAGAAGAGGGGATCTGGGTACCCCAGGGGGGATTAGAATTGTAGGTGAGGTCTCAGTGTAAAGAACAAGTAATTTCTGTGAAGAGTGAGACACGAGTTGGGGTGACGGGTAGAATATAGGTATGAAGAGGTTAGGCTTTTGTGAAGTGGGTCTGGGTATTCTGGATAGGGGGTTAGGGCTGTGGGAGAGGGCTTTGATTTGTAGAGATAAGCACTTTGAAAAGGGGGATCTGGGTATCATGGAGAAGTGGTCTAGGAGGGGAAAGTGTAGGTGTAGTGATGGGTTACGCCAGCATGAGACAAGTTGGTTGAAGGAAGGGCAAGTTTGATGTGAGGGATCTGGGCACCAGAGGGAGAGACAGTGTCTAACGGGCGTATGTAAAGGAGAGGGGTTGTACCATGTGAGGATGCAGAAAGTGGCGGGGGCTTGGGGCAGTTTGAGTCTTCTGGTGTAGAAAGATGTCAGGAACCTGGGGGAGGGAACAGAGGAGGAGGGAGGCTGGGAGAAGTGGTGGCCGTTAGGGCCTGTGAGGGCTCCCTGAGGCACCGGGGAGCAGGAATGGGGTAGTGAGTTGGGAAGGAGGCTCGAATGGAGAGGACACAGGTTCCTGTGTGATGCGCGTGGCTGTGGGCCAGCTGAGAGGCATGGGAGGTGAGGGTTGGACAGGTTACGAGGATCTGGTGGGTGGGGTTTGATGCGCGTTGATTCAGAGGTGAGCCTTGGATAAGATTCTGGGAAGGGACTGCTGGGAAGGTTCTGTGCTTGGTAGTCTCGTGTGTTCAGGAGCAGAAGGATTGCTGGGGGTGAGGGGTGGGAGTGGGAAATGGAAGCAAGAAGTTAGAGGGTAAAATACATACAGGGTCTTGGCCGGGAGTGCTAAAGGGAAAGAACTGTCCCTCAGAAGGATGGAGGAGACAGCAGTTTACTGGGATCTGTCCCCACCTCTTTCCTTTCACAGCCCAGGGCCTCGCTGCCGCCATGACCGAGGAATCCGAGGAGACGGTCCTGTACATCGAGCACCGCTATGTCTGCTCCGAGTGCAACCAGCTGTACGGGTCCCTGGAGGAAGTGCTCGTGCACCAGAACTCCCATGTGCCCCAGCAGCACTTCGAGCTGGTGGGCGTGGCTGAGCCTGGAGTCGCGGTGGCCACGGAGGCAGCTTCTGGCACGGGCCTCTATCAAACGCTGGTGCAGGAGAGCCAGTACCAGTGCCTGGAGTGCGGGCAGCTGCTCCTGTCCCCCAGCCAGCTCCTGGAGCATCAGGAGCTGCACCTGAAGATGATGGCTCCCCAGGAGGCGGTGGCGGCTGAGCCGCCAGCCAAGGCGCCCGCACTCAGCTCCAGTACCATCCACTACGAGTGTGTGGACTGCAAGGCTCTCTTCGCCAGCCAGGAGCTCTGGCTGAGCCACCGGCAGACGCACCTCCGGGGCACTCCCGCCAAGCCTGCGGCCCCCGTGGTCCTGGGGTCCCCGGTGGTCCTGGGGACCCCTGTGGGCCAGGCCCGTGTGGCTGTGGAGCACTCCTACCGCAAGGCAGAGGAGGGTGGGGAAGGAGCAGCTGTCCCTTCTGCCGCCGCCGCCGCCACCACTGAGGTGGTCACTGAGGTGGAGCTGCTCCTGTACAAGTGCTCTGAGTGCTCCCAGCTCTTTCAGCTTCCAGCCGACTTCCTGGAGCACCAGGCCACCCACTTCCCTGCCCCGGTCCCCGAGTCGGAGGAACCTGCCTTGCAGCAGGAGACCCTGACTCCGTCACCTGCGGAGGTGCCTGTGTCCCAGCCCGATCCCCTGCCGTCCTCTGACCACAGTTACGAGTTGCGCAACGGTGAAGCCATTGGGCGTGATCGCCGGGGGCGCAAGGCCCGGAGGAACAACGGCGGAGAGCTGGGCGGGACGGCCACCCAGGAGCTCTTTTGCTCCGCGTGCGACCAGCTCTTTCTGTCACCTCACCAGCTACAGCAGCATCTGCGCAGTCACCGGGAGGGCGTCTTTAAGTGCCCTCTGTGCAGTCGCGTCTTCCCCAGCCCTTCCAGTCTAGACCAGCACCTCGGAGACCACAGCAGCGAGTCTCACTTCCTGTGCGTGGACTGCGGCCTGGCCTTTGGCACAGAGGCCCTGCTCCTGGCCCACCGGCGAGCCCACACCCCGAATCCTCTGCACTCGTGTCCGTGCGGGAAGACCTTTGTCAACCTCACCAAGTTCCTGTATCATCGGCGTACCCACGGGGCGGGGGGCGTCCCTCTGCCCACCACACCGGTCCCCCCCGAGGAGCCGGTCATTGGGCTCCCCGAGCCGGCCCCGGCAGAGACTGGAGAGTCTGAGGCGCCGGAGCCTCCTGTGGCCGAAGAGAGCTCAGCAGGGCCGGCTGCCCCGGGCACCTACCGCTGCCTGCTGTGCAGCCGCGAGTTCGGCAAGGCCTTGCAGCTGACGCGGCACCAGCGTTTTGTGCATCGGCTGGAGCGGCGCCATAAGTGTGGCATCTGCGGCAAGATGTTCAAGAAGAAGTCCCACGTGCGTAACCACCTGCGCACGCACACAGGCGAACGGCCTTTCCCCTGCCCGGACTGCTCCAAGCCCTTCAACTCGCCCGCCAACCTGGCCCGCCACCGGCTCACGCACACGGGGGAGCGGCCCTACCGCTGCGGGGACTGCGGCAAGGCTTTCACGCAGAGCTCCACGCTGCGGCAGCACCGCCTGGTGCACGCGCAGCACTTCCCCTACCGCTGCCAGGAGTGCGGCGTGCGTTTTCACCGCCCCTACCGCCTGCTCATGCACCGCTACCACCACACGGGCGAGTACCCCTACAAGTGTCGCGAGTGCCCCCGCTCCTTCCTGCTGCGCCGGTTGCTGGAGGTGCACCAGCTCGTGGCCCATGCCGGCCGCCAGCCGCACCGCTGCCCGTCCTGCGGGGCCGCCTTCCCCTCCTCGCTGCGGCTGCGTGAGCACCGCTGCGCCGCTGCTGCGGCCCAGGCCCCCCGGCGCTTCGAGTGCGGCACCTGCGGCAAGAAAGTGGGCTCGGCGGCCCGGTTGCAGGCGCACGAGGCGGCCCATGCGGCTGCTGGGCCGGGCGAGGTCCTGGCTAAGGAGCCCCCGGCCCCCCGGGCCCCCCGGGCCACTCGCGGGCCGGTTGCCTCCCCCACCACCCTGGGGGGCGCGGCCCCCGCGGCCCCCGCGGCCCCCGCGGCCCCCGCCCGACGCCGGGGCCTGGAGTGCAGCGAGTGTAAGAAGCTGTTCAGCACAGAGACCTCGCTGCAGGTGCACCGGCGCATCCACACGGGGGAGCGGCCGTACCCGTGTCCGGACTGCGGCAAGGCCTTCCGTCAGAGCACCCACCTGAAGGACCACCGGCGCCTGCACACAGGCGAGCGGCCCTTTGCCTGCGAAGTGTGCGGCAAGGCCTTTGCCATCTCCATGCGCTTGGCAGAGCATCGGCGCATTCACACGGGGGAGCGGCCCTACTCCTGCCCTGACTGTGGCAAGAGCTACCGCTCCTTCTCCAACCTCTGGAAGCACCGCAAGACCCACCAGCAGCAGCATCAGGCAGCCGTGCGGCAGCAGGTGGCCGAGGCCGAGGCCGCCGTCGGTCTGGCCGTCATGGAGACTGCAGTGGAGGCGCTGCCCCTGGTGGAGGCCATTGAGATCTATCCCCTGGCTGAGGCCGAGGGGGTCCAGATCAGCGGCTGACCCTGCCCCCTTTCCCTCTTCAGCACCACCAGTCCCTGTTGCTGAAGAACCTCCTCCAGTGTCCCCTTAAGTCTCTGTAGATACTGTGCCCCTTCCTCCGCCTCTCCCAACCACCATGTAGGTTCTGTAACTGGATTTATTCTCTCTTCCGAGGGGGGAGCTCTGGGGTCCTTGATATGTATAAAAGGCGCCCCGCCCCACCCCCACCTTCCACCTGTTAGTGCGGGTGGCCCCAAGATGAAACAGTCAATAAAGACTGAATTGGACATTTATGTGTTTTTGTCTGGCCCAGCTGTGTGGGGTGGGATTTGGGAGCTGACTTTATGGCTTTTTCAGCATCCAGAACAGGGCTTGCCAAGTAGTAGGAGCTCAGGAGACCTTTACTGAACTAAAGAGGACCTGGAGTCCCAGGGCCTGGCTCAGAGAGCAGGGACTTCACCCTGGTGTGGCACGGGAAGCAGTGTGGCTGTCTTGCCACTAGAGGTCTCCACAGCCCCATAGAAAAACCTGAAGCTGTTTTCAATTGGTGGCAGGAACATTTGGGAAAATAATTCAGATTTTTTCTCACCACTTCTGGCCCCCACGCCTGGCCTGACATGAACCATCTCCCCCAAGGCCATCTGGTTTTCTCACTATAGATCCCTGAGGGCAAATGCAGGTCTGGGAAAGGCATGATCTCCAGGGCAGTAGAGGAGGGTGTCTCCCAGGACCAGACCCAACTGTGGCCTTGGAGAAGATTCTGGGGGTAGGCAGCCTCATAAGCTACCTTGACGCCCACCTAGAATTCCGGCTTAGCCAACAGACATGGGGAGAGGGGTGGTTGGAGTGGCTAGCTGGTGTTTGTCTAGTTTGTCTCAAGAACTTAGGTTTTTATAACAATTGTCACACTCACCTGTGAGGAGAACATCTTGCAGGGAAAGAGTCTGAAGTCAGAAGCAGGGAGGTGATTTGCCCATGGTCATTCAACCCACATAGGCTAGAGCTTGAACTGAAGCCTAGTTTCATCTGGTTTCATCGCCCCTATGCTTCCTCCATAGTCCGCTGCCTTCTACATACTTAGGGGAAGGCGGTCAAGAAGATGGTGACTGGTGGGAACGCTCAGTTGCTATGCTTGTGTTGTCTCTTAAAGAGCCTCAGCCCAAGAAAAATAAGCCCTGCCAAGGTTACTCCATACTCCAGTCTTCCTGTTGGAGAAAATTCATACTTGGACCCCTAATAAATGAGAGGTGAAGGGAAGCTATTTGTACTGAAACCAGGGAAAGGGAGGCCTGAGAGTCTGTTACTCTCGGCCCCGTCACTAGACCTGTAGCCTCTGGGCACCGGGCTCAGAGACACACTGGTTTCGCCTTATGTTCAGGTAAAAAATGGCTTGAGAGAGGGGAGACTTACCAAGGCCACAGGCGGTGGACCAGGACTAGAAACCAAGTCTCCTAACCTGTAACAGAAATTTTACTACATAAGACTTATTAAAGGAAAATATCACCCGTTTGATAAACTGACCTAATGAAGAGCAGTTCTCTGTTAAGCAGTTGCTTTCCAGCAGAGTGTGTGGATCATGAGCACCATCTTTCAGTGACCTCACACCCTGCCAAAAGGACTCAAGCCATCTCGGCCCCGCATGCCGGATCCCCTTCAATCCCCAAGTAGAGATTAATTCTCAGACTGTCCCCTCCCAAGAAGAGCAGCAACGTCCTGAAAGTCATATCAAATAAGTGCTTAGAACAATTGAAGGAATTATCCTTGCCAAACCAGATAAAAATAAGGTTGAGTCAAGAAAAGGGACAGGAATAGGGGAAGGGGGAATCCTGAGGGTGCTGGTTGACTCCCAGATTCAGCAGAGAAGAATGGCTCTGTGACAGTGGGGTGATCACCCTTCCTCAACTGTGGTTCCTTTTTAGAGCCTCTAATGAAAACTTCAGACTCCCACCCTGAGAAAAGTTGACGTGTGCAAACACTATTGATGGACAAGACTCATTGTTCACCATCACCCTGCTGAAACTTGATGGTCCTCAGTTGAACTACTGTCCTAAAAAAGGATGGCACGAATCAAACCCCTGTTGGATGCTGGGGTTTAAGTTGGACAGACAAAGGTTCTTGAACTTCAATGTTCGTTTGGCAGTTCCCCCAGAGATTCAGATCCAGCAAACGTGTCTGGATGAGATCCAGGAATCTGCATTTTCCTTTTTTCTTTTTTTTTAGGGGGAGAGAAAGAATCCCAAGCAGACTCCACACCCAGCACAGAGCCTGACTTGAGGTTCAATCCCACTACCCTGAGCCGAAATCAAGAGTTAGATGCTTAACTGACTGAGCCACCCAGGTGCCCCCAGGAATCTGCACCAATTCTGGGGCGCCTGGCTGGTTCAGTTAGTAGAGCGTGTGACTCTTGATCTTGGCGTTTTGAGTTCAAGCCCCACGTTGGGTGTAGAGATTACTTAAAAATAAAATCTTTAAAAATAAGTAAGGGTGCCTGAGTGACTCCACCGGTTAAGCATCCTACTCTAGATTTGGAGTCAGGTCATGATCTCAGGGTCATGAGATTAAGCCCCGTGGCAGGCTCCAGGCTGGGTGTGGAACCTGCTTAAGATTCTCTCTCTGCCTCTCCCCCCATCCCCCAAGATAAATAAACAAACACCAATTCTGATGCAGGTGACTTGCTGACCCCTCTAAAAAGAGCCTTGCATATCCTATTTTTAGTTGGATATGGAAGCTACATAAGCAGAAGAAAAATCAAGGGAACACAACAGTGGTCCACTAGAGCCCAATATGCTCTTGACAAGAGGAGGCCAGAGGAAGGGCATGTGGAGCAGTTGGGCACATTCATGGGGCTGCAAGCGGATGCTCTCAGGTGTGCTGTCTGTGCTTGCCACAGAATGGTCTGGGTGACAAGGAACTCAGGTCTGTATGGTTCTGACCGCACCACCCTACCAGAGGGGGCTAGACAAGTGACCTTCCTCTATACCAACATCCCACTTTCCCATCCCTACAGACTTGTCTTGAGAATTGGGGAGGTGCTTTTTTTCTTTCAATCTGGCCAAAACGATGCAGTGCTAATACTTCTTATCTAAGTGATCCAACCCCTCTTCTGTTCTTGTCCTTTCTCCTGTCTCCCCCATCCCTTCCTGTTGAAACTGCAGAATCCCAGCACCTGTGTGCCAAGCGTACATCAGAGGGATGAAACAGTGACAAGGAGACACGATGCCAGTGAGAAAACCCAGTTGTTGACACCATTTCTGATTTTCAGTGATGAGGTCTTGGGGATCAGCCCATGGCCTGGCCTCTAAGCCATTGTTCTTGCCAAATGACCTAGTCAAGCTGGGCACAAAAATTTGAGTGAGTGAGAGTTAATGTCACTCTGAAAAAGTGTACCTTGTACCACCAGACAATTTCAAAGTCAACTGTTTTTCAAGGGTCTTGTTAGTCTCTGGGGATTGAAGTGGGGAAGACTCACTGGCTTCCTGGATTTCCCATAGTTCTCATTTATTGAAGACAGTGTTGCCAGAGATCTGTCCTAAGCACTTACCTCGTCATCTCATTTAATTCTTGCAACCCCATAGGGTTGGTATTGCCCACACGTTACAGATGAGGACACTGAAGGTCAGATATCAAAAATCACACAAGCTATAAAATGGCAGAAGTGAGATGTGAATTCAGGAATTGGAATTCATCCTAAATTCTGAGACCTGGTTCTGATGGGTGAAAACACGGCTCGGGCCTCACTTCTGAACATTTGCTCTGTGTGAACAGAAGCAAAGCCATCCCCCACCCCTCCTTGTCCGCAGCACACACAATGTACCCACCATCCTTACCGGTACAGAGAGGAGACCACAGGAGAGCAGAAAGCATTTCTCTCTGTACAGTTTTTACTTTTTTATTTTTTGATGTTGTTCAGATGAATGACACACTCAAGTTACAAAAACGGGGCCTTAAAAGAAGCACATTGTACAATGAACAAGCAGATTGGAGTTAAGAACACTGAAACGCTAACCCGCTACCACGAGGAGACAGGGAGGGGGTACAGGATGGGTGGGTGGGGGGCTACCAACACAGGGGTCAGACAGAACTGAAAGTGGGGCTAACTTGCTGAGAACGGACAAAAGGCAGGTCTCCTCCAGGCCTACTCAATTTCCAGACACCACTTCATGGTCTCCCTTGCCCGCTCCTTGCCACCACCTCCCCTCCCCATTCCAACCTGGTCATCTGAATGAGTGGGTGGGAGACACCCACCCCAGAAAGGGCTGAGCCACTCAGATCTTTACAAGGTGGGTGGTCATCTTGCTCTAGTGCAGGCTTGGATTTGGGAGGGGACGGTGGCCGCAGTGGGATAGGAAGCCAGAAAGCAGAGAGGAGTTGATCTGAGATCAGGTCCCTGCTTTTCCCCCAGACTCCTTGCCCCTTCCCCACCCCACCATGATCCAAAGGCCCTCTCTACAAGTGCAGAGAGGCCCCCAGTCACCCTGCAATTATGTAAATAAATAAATACTGAGCCCCCGGGCTTGGAGGACGGGCTGGGGGAGGGGCAGCAGGGATAGAGAAGAGGAAGGGGAGGAAGAAGGGAGGGATCACAGACATAGTAAATAGTTGTCTCCGTCCCAGCAACACTTCTCTCTAGATTTTTCTCTCCTTTTTGTGTTTGTTTAACAAGGAGCTAACATTTCAAGGACAAATACTTAAAAATATACATTATTTTTTTCTTCTTTTTCGCCTTTGTCATCGTCATCTTGCTTTGGAGACTGCTGAGGTCAAAGTTCAAACCGCACGAAGGAACTGCGGCTTGGAGTTTTTGTGTATTTTTTTTAATTTTTATTTTTTAATTTTTTTCACTTTTTTTTCCAACGTATAAAAAGGTAGCGGAGTTGTCTGTGGGTTTTTTTTTTTTTTTTTAATGGTTAAATCTTTGGTTTGTTTCTTTTTTCTCTTGGAGGCCTTTATCTCTCGCACTTGCCTTTCCCACTCAGAGGCCAGTGGGGGCCCGCGTGTCTCAATCTTGCTCAGTCGGTCTCACTCTCTCTCTCACTCAGTTCCCCCTACCCTGGGCTAAAAGGGAGAGAGAGGCACCCTGGGATTTGGGTGGGCAAGGAAATTAGTCAGGTCATCACCTACATACAAGGCTAATCCCTTAGCCTGTCTGCCCAGGGTGCGGGGCTAGGAGACCCTCTCTTGGCCTTCTCCAGGGAGGAGATGTGCGGGGGAAACTCATACCTTTCCCTCCCCTCCTGATCTTAGCCCCAACTCCTATAGGGTTTGGGTTCCCCATCTCCACCCACCCCCACTTATACCCCCAGCCCCTCCCTCCCACTTCCAGCCCCCACCCTCCCAGAAGAGAACAGAGAGGTGTTTTAGTTACTGGCATTTTTTTTTTTTTGGCACAAAAGGCCCACCATTAGGGTAGACCCATTCTCTGTCCCTCCCTCAAGTAGGAGGTCAGGGTTGGGGAGAAGAGAAATTCAGAAGGCTCCCCCTACCTCCAATCCACTCATCTTCCTCTCTTTCTAGCCCAGGCCGCTGGCCCCCCACCTCAGACATCTCACCTAGCCCAGAGCCTAGCTTGGGGTCTCCCTCCCCATCTCCCACATAAAGTCCCCCAGCCCCCCAACTCTCTCGCTCACACACAGACACACGGACACAGGCTCTGTACAGACCACAAAATAAAAACGATGAGATAGTTTTGTTTCCCGGAGTCGAGACAGGGGGTACTGGAGTGGAAGGGGCAGAGCGGGGTGGGGGGCATGAATTCCCCCATCACCTTCCCAACCCTGGCTCCCTCCAGTCCCCCAGCCCCTTGCCCTGGCTGGCCCCCAGCCAACGATATTTGGTTTCCTTTTTTTAACATTAAAGTTCTATGAGGTATTTGGTGCCTTATCTCGAGTCCTCGGGGGAGGGGGGCCCAGGGGGGAGACCTGGGGCACACTTGCCCCTCCCTCCCACCCCCTTCCAAATATTTGGTTTCACAGCTGTAGTTAAAGCTTGGGATTTGGTTATTTTTCCCCTCCCAGGAATTTTCTTTTTTTTGTTGTTTTTCTTTTCCCAGTTATGGGGGTTGGATGGGGAGAGTCCCCCCACCCCCGGCTGCACGGGGGTCCCTCCACCAATGTCAGGGCATCGGCCCCATCCCTGCCCCTGCTTCCTCCTCTCCTCTCTGCCCCACTCCCGCCACACCGGGGTGCGGGGTGTGGGAGAGGTCCCCAGTGGCAGGACTTGATGGGGAGGAAGCAGGATGAAGTGGGTGGTGGTGAGTCCTGGATTTTCTTTCCTTTTTTTTTCTTTTTTTCTTTTTTTTTTTTTTGTTTTTGTTTTTGTTTTTTTTTTTTTGGTGGGTTTTTTTTTTCTTTTTTGTTTTTTTTTTTTTGTTTTGTTTTTTGGTCTAGAATCATAGTTTCTGAGTCATCTCCACCATGCCTTCCATGCTGCCTGTCTTCTCGGAGGGGTATTTGGTCGTAATTCCTTTCACTTTGCTCTGCTCAAATGTCTTTTCTATCTGTTCAGGAGCCCTTGGCCCCTCTCCACCCTTGGGCAGGGGCCCAGGCCCTCTCGCCAGTCCCTTATCTTCAGGAAATAAAAATGGACAAACTCAGAGGTAGGGTAAGGGCAGGGAGTCGGTTCAGCGGAGATGCTTACATTCTGGCGAGGATGGGTCGACGGCATGCCAGGCCCCATCGGTGCCAGGGCGGGAGGGGCAGCCACTCCACGGCTGCCCAGGCAAGGCACCCCGAGACCCCCAAAACAGCCGAGTCTCTGCTGTCTCCGTGGCCCAGCCCAACAGTTTCATTTCCCGGGTGGGAGAAGGGAGACAAGAAAGAAAGAAAGAACCCTGAGGCCTGGGGGGGTGGGGGCCCAGGGCGGGGGCCGCCTCTCCTCGGAGTGCCCAGCAGCATGGCTGGCTCGGGGCTCCGGGCTCCCGGCTGCTCCGCCCAGCGGGGGACAGGCCTCTGATTTCAATGGCTCGAGTCCTTCACAGCAACACTTTGGTTTGAGGAGAGACACAGAAAGATGGGAGACTGGGAGGGGCAAGAGAAGAGCGAAGGAAGAGGGAGAGGGAGGAGCAGAGAGAGAACAGACTGAAGAGAACAGAAAAAGAAATCAAAGGAGGAATCAAACCACCCGAAAGTTTGTTCGTTTTCCTTCGTCCATTCTTTTTGCTTTCTTATTCCTTGTTTCCTGTTTTTTTTTTTTTTTTTTTAAAGCTTTTTCAATGGATTGGGGGGCAGGGAGCTTGGGGCTCTCCACCCCTGTCCCTGACCCCCCTCTCTCAGCCCTGCCCACCCGCTTCCATCCGCCCTGGCTGAGGGACAGGCCCTGCCCCAGCCTCCCCCTCCGGCTTTCCCGAAGACGACGTCCATGAGGTATTTGTGAAGAGAAAGAAGCGTCTGTCCTTCCATCCGCCTTGGGGACCAAGGGCCTGGACCACTGGCGCAGGGGCTTGGCTCCACCTCGCGGCTCCTTCTTATTCTTGAAGAGTCCTCGTCTTCTTTCCCTTAAATATATATATATATCTATAAATTCTTTTTTTTCTAGTTTTAATTTATTGTTTGTTTGGTTTTTTTGTTTTTTGTGTTTAGTTTTGGTTTTTTTTTGGTTCAAAACTTTGTTGGCCTCCACAATAGCAGGAGGGCAAAGTGGCTCCCAGCGGCGTCTCTCCTCTGTCCACTGAGACGGGTCCGGGGCTGGGCAAACATGGGGTCCAGCCAAGACTCGAGGGAGGTCTCGTGGGAGTGGTGGCCACCACAGTGCCCTCTCGGATGGGGACCACAGGTCATGGCACTGTCCCCGCCACATGGACCCTGATGGGGATGCCACCTTGAGGAACCCCACCACTGGGGTGCGTGCGTGTGTACATGTGGGGGGGGGGGGAGGAAGAGGCATCTGCCAGTATCAGAGGGACACAGGGTGGGAAGAGCGAGGTGAGTTCTCTTTTTGGTTTCTGGTCAATGTCAAAGAACGTGAAGGATCCCACGGATAGGCACTGGAATATGAATTTTTTTTTTCAGGGAAACTGACAGACAAGGATGGGAAAAAAGACAACTTGAATGCCCTCACCTCATCCCTCTTGCCCGAAACTTCCACCTTCCCCTGGGCCGGGGAGGGGGTGGATTCCAGAGCAGAGGAGGGTGACAGGGTTGTGGGGGGGAACATGTGAGAGCTAGAACTTCGCAAACCGGCCTAGCCCACCCTTCAAAGGGAAAACGGGGAGGTACGAGGGGTGAAAAGTCATCCCAGGCCTGCCCCTGCACTCTCCCCTGGCTGGGGGAGGGAGGAGGTTAAAGCGAGACCCCTTGCCCAGGTGGGGAGAGCCGGAGGCCAAGGGAGAGGGGGACACATGGTAGGGACACATTCTGTTGAGCATAACGCTAAAAATTCTGTACATCCTTTGGATGAAGCTACTGAATATTTGGTGTAAGGTTGTTCAGGCCCCTTCTCTTTCACCTTCTGGAAAAGAACATTTGGCAGGTGGTTCTGAGCCCACCCCGTCGGCCCCAGGCTGTGCCCTGTCTTCGCTGGGCCAAGGCTGGGGGCCGGGGCTGGAGGCTGGCACATTCTCTTTTGCCTTCTCTGGCCCCCACTGGGGGAGGCAAGTTTGGGAGTCGGCCCCCCAGCCAGGGGCTCAGCGAGAGGTCCGCCCTGCCGAGGCTTCTCTGCCCCTGGCTGGGGGTCTTATTTGGTGTCGTAGCGGTGAGGGGGAGCACACTGAGGTCTGGCTCGCAACTGGTTTTTGGTTTGGTTTTGGGGGGGATTTTTTGTTTTTGGTTTTGGTTTTGGTTTGTTTTTCACCTCTGGTTCCTTTGGGGCAGCTGGTTTCTGTTGTGATTATTTTTGGTTTCTTTTTGTTGGTTGGTTTCTTTCATTTTCTTTCTTCTTTCCTTCTTTCTTTCTTTCTTGTTTTGTTTCGTTTTGTTTTTTTGGTTAGTTGGGGTTTTTTTTTTGGTCTTTCCTCCCTTGTCACTCCGGCTCCAAGGACCCTCTGCACCACCACTGCTGGCCCCCTCGCCCTCTTCCCAGGCGGGGGGGACTGAGGTGGGGGTCACAGGAATAGGAGGGGAGGCAAGGTGGGCCCTCACTCGGGCTTGGACCCTGCCTCGGGCCCCCCGGGGCCTCCAGGGGTCTGTGCTGCGGCCTCGCTGCAAGTGGAGGACGAGGACGAGGATGAGGAGGAGGATGAGGAGAGGCCCGGAGACTTGCTGGAGATGGAGGCCGCCACGGCCGCAGCAGCTGCCGAGACCAGGCCCACGCCTGGCGGGGCGCTGAGCAGGGGCAGCCCAGCGTGGTTCAAGAAGAGCGGTGAGGTCACCAGGCCAGGGCTCCCCGGGGCCGCGCTGGCCGCCCCCAGCACCAGGTTCCCGCTGCCGTCAAGGCTGGTAAGGGGCAGGGTTCCACCAGAGGCCAGGGCTGGTGGGGAGAGAGAGAGGCTGGGCTGGGGGCACCTTCCAGCATCCTGCCCGCAGTGCCCCCTATCTTCCCATCGGCCCCACTGACCCCCATCAGCACCCCTCACACCTTCCCCAAAGGTGAGATGGGTATGAAGAGGTGAGCGATGCAGTGAGCGGGGCAGGATGGCATGGCTGGAGCAGCAATGGGGGGAGGCTCGAGGCCCCAGGGGGCCAGGCTGGTGGCGATGGGAGTGACATGAGGCAGCACGCACCTTGGATAGTGGCCAAAGGGTTGTTGCTCATGAGGGCTGGACTCAGCCCGGAGCTCAACCCCACCATTGTGCTTCTGCAAGAGGCAAAGCAGAGGCGTTAGCAGGGGCAGGGACCCGCCGGCGGCAGAACTGGGGCGCGGCTCCCACCCGGGAAGCAGCAGAGACCCTGCTTCTCTCCCCACAGCCTCCCTAAGTGCAACTGTCCACTTACCCCGTGCTGGGGTTCAGGCCCGACAAGCCGATAGCCGAGTGGCTGCCTTGAGGGCTGGGATTTGTGCTGTTGGTGGTGGCCGGGGGTGGGGGAGTGACAGAGGGGATGGAATTGAGGGGGGGCGCGGCCCCGCCCCCGCCCCCACCCCCTCCGGCTGTCCGGCTGGGGTGGAGCGTCCCCACAGCTGAGGATAAGGTAGTAACTGCCAGAGAGAGACAGAGAGACGGAGACTTCAGCTTCCACTCGTCCTCCACCGGGGAACCCGGGGTCCACCCCTGCTCGCCTTCCCGCCCAGCGCGCGCCCTGCGGCATCTCCTCCGGGGGAACAGACTTAGGCCTCCCGCCGGCTCTTCCCAAGGCCGCCGTGACAGCGATCACAATAATGGCAGCGTGGGCAGCTGCCACCCCCGGAGCCGAGCCCCGTGCCCGGGTGCGCTCACCCTGCGCGAATCCGGCCCTGAGCCTCGGCGCCGGGCGCCCCTAAGACTTCGCCCTGTGGCTCCCTCTAGGGGCCAGGCAGGGGGTTGCGGCTGTGCGCGCCGAGGTGGAGAGGGCTCAGCGGCCGATGGCCAGACAGCCACGGGCAGCAATTTCCTGCCCGTTCCGCCCCATCTGTGCCCTTGGGCGAGTACCTTCACCTCTCTGGCCTTCAGTTGCCTAATATGGAAAATGGGGATAATAACAGGGCCTACTTTATACAATGAGTGTGAGGATGAGATGAGTCGATATTCTTCATAAAGAGTTTAGACAGTGCCAGGCACACCTTTATAACTTTATAAGCTTCCACTTCTTATCTCTTAATCTGAGAAAAATCAATATGATGTTTGTTTTCTATTCTTTTTTTTTTTTTTTTTTTTTTTTAGTTTATTTATTTCGGTAATCTCTAACCCAATGTAGGGCTTGAACTCACAACCCCAAGATCAGGAGCCACATACTCCACTGACTGAGCCAGCCAGGCTCCAGTTTTCTATTATTCTTATATGTGGTGTTACACAGGCCCTGTCCCAGGAAGGGAGCAAGGGGAACTTTGGGCACAAAAGAGCATGTATGTGTGTGGGGGGGGTTACACAGACATACACACTCTTGTATGTATATATTCACGTATATAGCTTTTGTATGTATTATACATTCACAATAATTTGATAAAACCTGAGGCTCAGAGAGGTAAAGTCACTCCTGGAGCTCACACAGTTTATAAAAGCCAGGACCAGAACCCGAGTACATCAACTTTTAGCAAAGTCCGTGCTTTTCTCACAGGAAATCGTAGAGCAGATGAGAGCCGAGCTGCTCTGGCAGGGAGGGTTAGGCTGCCCTCTCCTCTCTGTGCCCCCTGCCTCCCTCATCCCCAGGCTCAGCCTTGAGGCCCACAGATGCCCTAAGCCACTAGAGAACCTCAGGCCTGTACTGGGCCTCCCAAAGCTCCCTCACGGGCTCCTGCCCGCCCTGACCTGTTGTGCTCAGACTGCTGGAAGCTTGGGACAATGGCAAGGTCCCGGCGCCCCCTTGGGGTGTGACCTGGGGAGAGAGGAAAGAAGGCATGGTGAGGCCACTGTTTCCCAGTAGCCCTCATGACGCTCCCTGTGGGTAAGACCCCCATTCATCTGCCCTCAGGCTGAGGGGAGAAGAGACTTTGGGCACAATGCTATGCTTGTATTATGCTAGGTTCTTTCCATCATATCTATGTTAACATTTACCCGAAGTGATCCTGAGCCATAGGTGGGAAAAAATAATTCCTAATTGAGAGTGTTCTCCCACCTCTCTGACACCATCCAGTTGCAGGTCTAAAGCGTCTGTGTGTGTGTGTGGGGGGGGAGTATTATGATGATAAGGGGTGTCTCTGCATCAGAGTGTTGGGATGTCCTGTTACTTGATTTTCTGGGACCACCCACCAGCCTCCTTCTTGGCCTCCCTGCCTCCATCAGCTCCAATAGCCTCACTCTTAATGTGACCCTGTCCCTCCCCAGCTCAAAACTCCTCCTTAGCTCCTCACCACCCGTGGTTCACGTTCAAGCTCCTCAGCATGTTACTTGAGAGTCTGGCCCCTGCCCAGCCCGCCCCTACCCTCATACTCATTCATATACATTCCTGCTCCAACCACATTAAATTGCACTGGAGTTCCTCCGATTGGGCTCAGCACACTCTGGCTTCTAGGCTTTTGGGCAGGGCAGTCTTTAAGTGGCTGGCTACCTCTCCCTTGTCCTTTAGAACTCAGCTCAGGTGGTCTCTTCTTCCTCCATACCAGGGGCCTGGGGGGCTCCTCTCTGTCACGTCACAGCCCCTTTCCACATGAGATGCAATAAAGGGGTGTCCCAGTGCATCTGATCCCAAGCAGGTCTGCGTGCAGCTGTGAACCTGAATGTACACCCAGGGACATAACGCTGTCCCTGCCTGTGTCTGTGTGTGTGGCTGTGTGTATGGGGGGGGGGTACCTCCATCCCCTACCTGGGATCTCTCCCCATGTGGCCATGCACTTCGAGAACTATTTTTGGCTCTGTTGGTATGTGTCTGTGGGTGCTTGTATCCCCCACATAAGACCACAGTTCCCTGGAAATTGTGTCCCTGTGTGACTGGGCTCCAACCCTGTGACAGCCTGTCGCTAAGGGTGAGTCTCCCTGCCCCTGTGCCAGGCACTGTGGACAACCAAGTAGACTGTGCTTCACAGAGGCCCCTGCCTAGGGGTGGGGTGTTGCCAGAGCTTTGTGCCCCCCACCCCAGAGGGGCTCCTGGTACCAGATGGGGGCTGTAGCTGGCTGGCTTCCCCGGGCTGGGCAACATGGGGGCTGCGCTGCAGGGGTTGATGCGTTTTTCCTTCTGGCGCCGGTTGCAGAACCAGACGCGGATCACTTCCTTCTCCATGTGCAGCTGCTCTGCAATCAGCAGGATCTCCTCTGAGGTAGGCTTCTGGTTCTGCGGGCAGAGGGCTGGTGAACCCCAGGTCCACCCCGACCCCCCACCTCAGGGCCTCCCCGAAGGCCGCGGCCTCACCGCTAGAAAACTCTTCTCTAAGGCGAAGCGGACGTTTGTCTCGATGCTGGTCCTCTTCTTGCGTCTCCGGCCAGGGAGCCCGTCGAAGCCCAGGCTGGGGCTGCTCAGCTGGTTGGGGCTGGGCAGGCTTGAGTCCACAGACATAGTCTCTGTGCCCGGGAGGAGACGGGGGCATGAGAGGGAGCCTCCGGGGCCCACCACCGGCCGCCCACCCTGGGAGCCCGGGCCCAGTCCCACCTGCGTCGTTGAGCCACTTCTCCAGGAGGGGCTTGAGTTTGCACATGTTCTTGAAGCTCAGGTTGAGGGCCTCGAAACGGGAGATGGTCGTCTGGCTAAAGTCGTTGCCGTAGAGCTTGCCCATGGCCAGGCCCACATCACCCTGGCCAAGTGGGGTGGGGAATGGGGCGGCGGTCAGGGCGCCGGGCTCACCGCGGTCCACCGGCTGGCCACACCCCTGGCCCCGCCCACCGGCCGGCTGCGGTCTCTCGCCCCGCCCACCACCTGGCCACGCCCACTGCCCCGCGCTGCGGAGAGGGAGCGCGCGCCCGCCCACCACCTGGCCAGGCCGCGTCACCCGCAGGCCCCCCGCCCGTGCTGCCGGGTGGCCCCGGACCTGCGTGAAGCCCAGCTTGATGCGGCGTTGCTTGAAGGTGCGGGCGAACTGCTCCAGCTCCTCCAGGTCACTGGGCTCCTCGGGGTGGGATGGTGGCTCCAAGCATTTGGGGGGCTGCGGGTGCGAGAGGTGCGGGTCGGGCAGCGTGGGGCGGGTCACGGCCTGGTAAGGTGGGCAGGGGTGGGTGGGGTGCAGGATCGAGGACCAGGATGGGGCTCAGCAATGGCTGCGCAGTCCTCCCTCCCTCCTTCCCTCTCTGCCGTCCCACCTCTTCCTGCAGGCTCTCCTCTGCCTGTCCCCAGGAGGCTGATGCGCCCTCATTGTCAATCCCCATCAAGGGGACACTCTGCTACTCCATAGGGACCTCTCACTGCCCCCAACTCTCTCTCTGCACATTCCCTCCCAGCCTGCAAAGTCCCAGGAGTAGCCAGCTCCTTTCAACCATCGGCTTTTTCCCTGGAGCTGGGGGCCATGGTTTTATCCTTCTCTCAGGCAGGGAATTAATGACTGGCTCTGCTACCGAATTGTTGGGTAACTCAGGCAAGTTTCTTAATCTCCCTGGGCCTCAGTTTTCCTCTCTGCAGAATGGAAATAATCATGGTTGCTCTGCCCACCCCATGGGGTTGATGGGAGAATCCCGTGAAAGGTTGCAGATAAAGTGAAAGCATTTTTAAAAGTAGATGAGGAGGGTGCCTGGGGGATTTACAAAGAAGCAACAGGTCTCTCTGAATTGCTTTATTTCCCTAAAAATATCTGAAACAGGTGGTGAGTGCAACCATGTTGGTCACATAAGTCCTTGATCCATTATCCAAATGCTGGGGCCAGATGGGTTTTGGAATTCAGAAATTTTACAGATTTTAGAAAGCCTACACGGGTCACAAATAATGTGACTCCCCCCATCAGGGTCAAGGCATCACCCCATCACTGAACACATTAACAGCTCTCAGCAAAGCACAAATACCACATGGGAGGGAGAAAGGAAAGTCATACTCCTTTGCCTTAGGTCAAGACGGGTTTTGCAGCCAAATAACTTCTGGTCTCACATTACAAAAACAACTTGGTTTTCCAAGCATTTTGGATTTCAGAATTCAGCTCAGCCCGGTATTAGTCTCTAAACTTTTTGGGTTAAATAGTTCATATTTTTTGAAAGCGCTGTTAAAAAAAGTGGGTAGGAGGGAATGTCGAAATCCATAAAGAATCATGAAAGATTATTATTGAAGTCTAGAACCCAGTCAGCAAACTGAAAGAAAGGCCAGGCCACAACCTATGGGTTTTTTGCACGTGTGCATTTTGGGGTAGTGGGGGTCAGATCAAAATCTTTCATCAGATTCTCAAAGGAGTCCATGTGTCTGAAAGGGTTAAGAGTCCCTGGCCTGGCTGATTCCCCTCCTTCTATAGAGGAAGAAGCTGACCCAGACAGGGAAAGTGGCTTGTCTAAGGTCCCATAGCAAATCAGTGGCAGAGCAGGGCTGGTCCCCAGGTCTCCCGACTCCTGTTCTGGCCCCTATGGTCATGGGGAGGGTTGGAGGGAGCAGAGACCCTCACCCTCCCACCCCCTCTTCACCCAGCCTGGCACACTCAGTGGACATTCTCACCTGTGTGGACAGCCCGGCCCGGGGCTGGGAGGTCAGAAGAGCTCCCTGGGTTTGCTGAGGTAGCTGGAAGAGATTTGGTGTCGGTAGCAGGCCTGGGGAGACAAGGGGATTGCACGGGGTGAGGGAGGAGGGAGAGTTCTGTGGAAGCATCCTCGGGGAGGGGAGGCCATGGGGTGGGTGGGGCCTTACCTGGCTGACTCTGCTGGGCCTGTGGCAGCAGGAACTGAGCAGGTGGCTGGAGGTGGTGGCCTGGCACGAGCACCAGCTGCTGAAGCTGGAGGAGCTGCTGTATGTCCTGGCAGGGAGGGGGATGGACAGAAAGACAGCCTGAGTCTTGGCCCAGCTCCCTCTGCACCGTGTGAGCCCTGAGGGGTTCCACAGAGTGGGTGGGGAGGGATGGAGCACGATCTCTGAATGGCTTCCCTTAGCTAAGGGCCCACAGGAGGCTTCTCCCAACCGCGGGCTACCAGAGCATCCTATCTGGGCTGACCCAGGAGGGCTCGCTCTTGATTTACCTTCTCTTTCTTTTTTTTTTTTTTTTTTTAAGATTTTATTTATTTGACAGAGAGAGACACAGCGAGAGAGGGAACACAAGCAGGGGGAGGGGGAGAGGGAGAAGCAGGCCTCCCACCAAGCAGGGAGCCCGATGCAGGGCTCGATCCCAGGACCCTGGGATCATGACCTGAGCCGAAGGCAGACGCTTAACGACTGAGCCACCCAGGCGCCCCTTACCTTCTCTTTCTTGAAGAAATATTTGCCTTGTCTTACATTCCCACAGAACAAATAGTATCGTTTAAAAATGTAAATCAGACCAAGTCTTCCCTTCTCTTAAAACACCTGAGGCAAAAGATACCGTGTCTGGAATTAGCTTTAAAATACTCCAGCACAGCAATAAATAAATAAATAAAATAAAATAAAATACTCCAGCACAGTAAATTGGTTCAACCACTTTGGAAAACTCTTTGGCACTGTTATGGTTTGAATTATGTCCGCCCCTCAAAAGACATGTAGGAATCCTAACCCCCCAGAACCCCAGAGAGTGGCCTTATTTGAAGATAGGGTCCTAATCCAATATGACAGGTGTCCATTTAGTAAGGGGGAATTTGGACACAGAGACAAACATGTACAGAGAGAAGGCACTGTGAAGAGACCCAGAGAGAAGATGCCCAGCCCTGCCAACACACTGGCTTTGGACTTACAGCTTCCAGAGCTGTGAAAGAATACATTTCTGTTGTTTAAGACAGCCAGTTGGTGGTTGGTTGTTATAGCAGCTCTAGAAAACAAATACAGGCACTATTTACTAAAGCCAAACATACACCTGTCTCATGACCCAGCGGTTCCCCACCTGGGTGCTAGCCACTGTAAGTGTGTACGTGTGTTCACCAAAAGACACGTGCCACGATGTTCAGGGCAGAACCATTTGTAATGGCCCAAACCCAAAGAAAGCCCAGGTACCCATCGGAATCGAAATGGGTGAGTAAACTGATTCACTGGAATGCTACAGCAATGAGAAGGGGCAGTCTATAATCTGTAATGACACACAGCAAAATAAACTTCCCAGACATGATACGTGGAAGAAGCTAGACATGATAGAGAGCATCCTATATGGTTCCATTCGCATTTGGGGAGGGAGAGGCTAGAAGGCATCCCCAGGGGCTCCTGGGGAGCTGGCCATATTCAGTTCTTGATCTGGCTGCTAGTTACATGAGTATGCTCAGTTTGTGAGTGTCACTGATCTGTATATTTATGATTTGTGCACTTTACCGTATTTGTTATACTTCAATGAACAGATTTTTTTTTTTAAAGGGAAATGAAGCAGGGACAGAGGGAGAGAAAAAAACATCCAGCCTCTCCACCAAAAAAGTGAAGGGTATAGATGAAACAGGATTGGCAAAAGGTTGGTGTCTACTGAGCGGGTGAAGGCACGTACAGTTCCTTATATCATACCCTCCACTTTTAGGTTTGAACATTTCCAAAAGAAAAAGCAAAACCCCCTTACACACACACACATACATACTCCAGTGGCTTCTCATAGCCACAATAATACAATCAAAACCCCTTACCTGGTCTCTAAGGTCCTTCATACCAAAGCCCGTGCTAGTCTTCCTGACCTCAACTCCTACCTCAGGGCCTTTGCACACGCTGTTCCCTCTGCCAAGCAGTTCTAGTTCTTATACTCCTGCCTAGGCCCTTCTTGTCACTCAGATAAAATCAACTCTTCAGGGGCACCTGGGTGGCTCAGTCAGTTAAGTGTCTGACTCTTGATTTCAGCTCAGGTCATGATCTCAGAGTCATGAGATTGAACCCCGCGTCAGGTTCCATGCTGGGCATGGAGCCTGCTTAAGAGTCTCTCCCTCTCCCTCTGCCCCTTCTGCTTGTGCTCTCTCTCTCTCTCTAGAATAAATAAATAAATCCTTAAAAAAAAAAAGATTCTCTCTCTCCCTTTGTTTCCCCCTCCTCAGGCACTCACATTCTCTCTTTAAAAAAAAATCACCTCTTCAGAGATGCCCTCCTTGACCACCTAATCTAAAGCAGCCACCACCACCCCTCTCTTTGTTATCTCCATTTCACCTCCTCTGTAAGACTTATCACTATCTCAAGGTATCTCTCTTTCTGTTTACCCTTTCACAGTGCATCTCCCTCACTGGTATGTCAGATCCATGAGAGTGTGATCTTGATGGTTTTGGGCATTATTATAATCTCAGCATCTAGAATATCTGGCACCCAGTAAGTGCTCCACATATATCTGTTGAATGAACCCACACTGATGCTTCATAATTTGCTCAGTAACTTTTATGACAGTTGAAAGTTATGTTACTTAGAGTGACATTCTTTTTCCTTCTGGGAAATTGAGGGGGATGACATATGCTCCTCAATTCCTCCCAATGCTATTGTTATTCCAAAGACCAATTTAATGTCCTAGGAAGTGAACAAACTGAGGAAAAAACATACGCAACTTGACACAAAGGGTTCATTTCTTTAACATATAAAGAGTGATTACAGATCAATAAGAGAAAAACTAACAATCCAGTAGTAATCTGGCCAATATAGGGCTGGTGACTGCCCAGCAAAGGAAATATAAACAGCTCTGAATGAAAAAATATTCAGACTCATTCACAATAAGATAAACAGAGCTATAACTGCACTGAGATACTATTTTTACCTATCTGATGGGCAAAGATAACAGCAGTGCATAACACGCTGGGTTGGGGCAAATGGGGAAACACACATTCTTGCACATCACTAGTGAGAAGATAATTTGGCAATGTCTGTCAGAATTACAAAGGCAGGGCAGAAGACATGAAAGACATTTCTCCAAAGACATACAAATGGCCAACAGACACATGAAAAAATGCGCAGCATCACTCAGTATCAGGGAAATACAAAACAAAACAAGATACCACCTCACAACAGTCAGAATGACTACAATTAACAAGTCAGGAAACGACAGATGTTGGCGAGGATGCCGAGAAAGGGGAACCCTCTTACACTGTTGGTGGGAATGCAAGCTGATGCAGCCACTCTGGAAAACGTATGGAGGTTCCTCAAAAAGTTGAAAATAGAGCTACCCTACGATCCAGCAATTGCACTACTGGGTATTTACCCCAAAGATACAAATGCAGTGAAAAGAAGGGGCACATGGGGCGCCTGAGTGGCTCAGTCGGTTAAGCGTCTGCCTTCAGCTCAGGTCATGATCCCAGGGCCCTGGGATCAAGCCCCGCATCGGGCTCACTGCTCAGCGGAGAGCCTGCTTCTCCCTCTCCCTCTGCCTGCCACTCTATCTGTGCTCTCTATCTCTCTGTCAAATAAATAAATAAAATCTTTAAAAAAAAAAAAAGAAGGGGCACATGCACCCCAATGTTCATAGCAGCAACGTCCACAATAGCCAAACTATGGAAAGAGCCCAGATGTCCATCAACAGATGAATGGATAAATAAGATGTGGTGTGTGTATATATATATATGTATATGTGTGTGTGTGTATATATATATACACACACACAATGGAATATTATTCAGCCATCAAAAAAATGAAATCTTGCCATTTGCAATGATATGGATGGAACTAGAAGGTATTATGCTAAGTGATATAAGTCAATCAGAGAAAGACAATTATCATATGATCTCACTCATGTGTGGAATTTAAGAAATAAAACAGAAGATCATAGGGGAAGAGAGGAAAAATGAAATAAGACGAAATCAGAGAGGGAACCACACCATAAGAGACTCTTAATCATAGGAAACAAACTGAGAGTTGCTGGAGGGGAGGGGGAGGGGGTAACTGAGTGATGGACATTAAGGAGGGCATGTGATGTGATGAGTACTGGATATTATATAAGACTGATGAATCACTGACCTCTACCTCTGAAACCAATAATACATTATATGTTAATTGAATCTAAATAAAATAAAATTTTTAAAAAGTAAAAAAGAATTACAAAGGCATATACCCTTTGACTCAGCCATTTCACTTCTAGGAATTTATCTTAGAGATACATTCACACTTGTGCAAAATGCTCTCTCTAGAAGGGTATTCCTAGCATCATGCAGTGTTCAGCAAGAGTGGAAATAAGCTGAACACACAGCAGTGGGGTACAGGTAAATGAACTAGGGTGGATCTTTATGTCGGAATACTATACATTCATCAGAAAGAATGAGGACACTTTTCATGTCCTGAAATGGAACAATCTCCAAGATGTCCTGTTGAATGGAGAGCTCAAGAGATAGAACAGTGGGTAAGTATTTCTAGGTATTTCCTGGGTATGCATAGACTATACCTGGGAAACTATACCAGAAACTGGCAACACTGTAAATCCTTCCATATCTCTTGAGTTTTGAACATTTACCTAGCCTAAATAAAGAAATAAAGATGTCCCACCCCCACCTACCCAACCGAACACTCATTTCTGCCCGACATCCCTGTTTTCCCAACTATTCGTGTTTTGACTGTTCAAGGCTATTTCCTGTCCACAGCAAAGGCCTCTGCTTTCTCTCTGTGCCTCAGAAAGTGGACGGAGTACCCAGATGCTCCTGACCTCTCACTTCTCTCTAGCTGCTCATCATCTAAGGATACAGCTTAAGGGGTTTGAAGTCCCAATACTCTATCCTTTGAAACTGTGTCCATTCTGCCTTGTCTTCTGAGCCTCTCCACCTGATCAATCACATGGTGTCGTCCCCTCCACGTGAGGCCTGGCCACGATGTGAGTGAAGCCTGGATTTCAGGCCCCCCACCCCTTCACAATGGACCCTTCCAAGTCCCCGTACCTAATTTTGGTCTCATAATTTTGTCTTCCTTTTCTCTAAAAAGACCTGCACACTGTACAAAAATCAGGCCCCACAAAACTGAACCCACCCTGCCCTACCCTGCATTTCTCGTGATGCAATGCATTTGCAGTTTTCCTCTGCTACACTATAACTCTAGAAGGCAGAGGCCAGGTCTTACTCTGTTCATATCCCTAACCCTTAACACAGTCTGGTCAGCCCCCATTAAATGCCCACTGAGCTGAATCAAGGAATAAAGCCAGATATAAAGACTTATCACCAATGTGTTTCTGACTAGCTTGCTGATTAAAGTATTTGTTAACTACTGTCTCTCCCTAGTGTGACTCTCAGTGAAAACCCCCCTTTCTCCCCAGAAGCCTAAAACAGAGGTGTCTGCAGATTTCTTTCTGAATCTCCTCTGGAGAGGAAAAGGGTGGGGAAAATGCATCCCAATTTGCAGGGGGCCTCATGGTGAGAAGTCCAAATGAATAACCCAACCACACTGCCACTCACTGTCACTCAGATCTGAAACTTAGGAGTCAGTCCCGATACCCTCCATCCCTTCTCTTCCCCATCCAACACATCTGCAAGCCGGAACAAAAAAGTTCTAATTTTTTTCTGTGCTTTGAATTACTTGGTGTCTGACAAAACCTACTGCCCCCTTCTCAGAGTTAAAAAATGGGTAAAATAAAATGCATAGGATGGGGCGCCTGGGTGGCTCAGTTGGTTAAGCGACTGCCTTCGGCTCAGGTCATGATCCTGGAGTCCCGGGATCGAGCCCCGCATCAGGCTCCCTGCTCGGCGGGAAGCCTGCTTCTCCCTCTCCCACTCCCCCTACTTGTGTTCCCTCTCTCGCTGTGTCTCTTTCTGTCAAATAAATAAAATCTTAAAAAAAAAAAATAAATAAAATGCATAGGATTTCATATGAAATCAACTATATATGAAAAAGTCATCCAACATCTTGAGTTGTGATAATAATCTATGGGTTTCTTTATTAGCCCATTAAATAATAAGACCAAGCAATAAGTCTGATGACTACTGTAATTTCAAAGCAATGATGAGTAAAAACAATATTTTGAGGTCTCTGTGAATAGAAATATCTGTGATTCCATCGGTGACAGAGTCCTGCTAATGCTATTGTGGTCTATTCATAATAGAAGGAAACATAACATTTTCAGTTAGAGGATAGTAAAAGTTGAGACATAATTTTTTCCCATCCAAGTTCATGCACTCCCCTGAATTCTATCCACAGACCCCTCCAGGGGGTTCCTGTTCTGAAATGTTAATCTAATCATAAAGCCTCCACTGGTTTTCATCACACTTGTAAGACAATTCAACTCCTTGCCATGGCCCTGGATGACCTGGCCTTCCTCATCAACCAGGACTCTCACTCCCTGACTAGGAGCGAATCACACTGGTCTCCTTCCTGTTACTGAACTCAAAAAAGATCCCCACCTCAGGGCCTTTGCACATGCTGTTGCCCCCCCACTTCTTGATCTGCACATGATTGGCCCCGCCTCATCACGCAAGTCTCTATAAAACGCCCCCTCCTGAGAGAGGCCTCCCCTGGCTATCGGCTCTGATGAGGAGTCTTCCTCTCCTCAATCTCTCTCTATTACATTATACTCTTTTCCTTTCTTCATAGCAATTGTCAGCTATGGGTAGGTGCTTGTCTGGGCACAGACTTGTCTGCCTTATTCCTCACTGTATCCCCCCTGCAAAAAGGTGCTGGGGCATGGTGGATGTTCACGAAATGTTTGCTGACTAAAGAAATTGCAGAATGACAGAAAGAAGATTCTGGGTGCTGTGCTGGCTCAGAACTGGGGTTAACCAGTAGGAGGCCCCATTTCTCCATAATCTACAAGCAGCAAGCAATCTGAAGCCACTTGGGGGCGCATTAGGACCAAGTCAAGATGGTGGAGCAGTTAGAGGAAGTGGAGACACTGGGGAAGGGCCCCTGGCCAGGATATTTAGTGGATCATCTGCTCCGTCCCTGACCTGTGAGAAAAACGGGCACAGAGGGCTTAGCACACCCCACTAGAGCTGAGAAGGGAAGAGACCAGTTCTCGTTCATCGCGGGATTGTGATCACCCCCACCCCAGTGTGGGCACCCAGCAGGTGATCAATGAATTTCCAATGAATGAATGAGTGAAACCTAGGACTGACTGGTGGTGTTTCTCTTTGCCGCAACTGAGATCTTGGCCACAGTCGGGCAGAAAGACTGACGCTCTATTTACGTGACACACGGGTGAACAGGAGTATAATTGTCCACTTTCCCATCTGGGCTTGGTTCCACCTGAGGGTCGGGGGGGGGATGGTGGTGGTGGAAAAAAGCCTTTAAAAGGAACTAGAGGAGGCCTGGCCCCTGCTGTGGCCGCTTGGGCCCAGGTGCAGCGCCTCACTCCAGCGCACAGGGCAGACTCTCCACCCCCCCCAACTGCAGGGCCCCACACATGCTCTGGCAGCCACCCAGACTGGGATGGTGTCTGCATGACACTCACCAGCCATCCCTGAGATGGCATGCTATGACCAGTTTTGGACACCCCATTCCAAGACATGGACAGTTTAGAATTAAGTCCAGGGCGGGGAGGACAGGAAGGGGGGTGTCTGGGGGACCATGTAAACTACATTGTCCTCAGTTGCATTCAGAGTGAGGACGGGCTTCCTTACTCTCTGAGCCATGACAGGCAGCCCTGTGGGTGGAGGGGGCTGCCTGGGAAGGGAGAGAGCACCTGTCCCAGGAGCCACCTGGGAGAAACGGCACCCCGACTTGCCCAGAACTGTGTGGAGGGAGCTAGGTGGGAGGGCGGTCGGAGGAGTGCCAGGGTCCCTGCCAGCTGGGAACCTTGGGGGTCTGAGCCTGGGTCCTGTTGCTTGCTTCTCGCTGTGTGACTCGGGGGAAGCCAGCTCTCTTCTGGGCCTCGGCCTCCCTAACTGTATAGGGTGACAGTGCATGGTGTCCTGGAGACGGCCAGACACCCGCTGTCCCTCACACAGTTGGGGGACCGTGGGCATCCCTTACCCTGTTTACGCCTCCATTTCCTCGGGTGACACCACAATAACTCTTACCTCCTGGGGCTATTACAGGAATTAAATGCAACAACACACGTAGCATGTTTAGCCTGGTCTCTGTTCACTCGAGTGGTCCTGCATAAATGGTAGTCATTACTACTGAGTCATAGCTCTCTCAGGGCTCGGTGTTCTCATCTACAAAATGGGGATAAGAATGTCTGACTCTTTACTGGATTGTACTGAGGCCTGAGTAATATTAGTATCTATAAGGTGTTTGGGAAATCACAACATACTCCCCCAGCACAAGCATCTGCTGCCCCTGTACCCTCCTGTCACTCCCCTGCTGTCACACCCCTCAAGCACAAGCTCTCAAGGGCGGGAGCCCCGTCCTCTGCCTGACAACTCATAACTGCCAGTGTCCAGCCAGCCTCCCCACTGAGCTCCAGCCTCATATGCCCGTCTGCCTATTTGATGTCTCCACTTGGATGGTGAATAGACTCTTTATCCCCTGCCATGTCCAAAGGGAAACTCCTGCTTCCCTACTCCTGCCCTCCAAAACACCCTGTGCCCCCCCGTCTTCCCCAACTCAGGAAATCACCTCACCACTCTCCGGTTGCTGAAGCCAAAATTCTAGGAGTCATCCTTGATCTACCCTATCCATATAAAATAGCATTCTAGACCCCCACCATCACCTTCACCTCCCCGCCTGGATGCCTGCGAGCATTTCCCACTGGGCCCCTTGCTTCTACTCTGGTCCCCCACAGTCCATTCTCCCCATGGCATCTGGAGGGTGCTTTGTAAAGGGTCAGTTGGCTCATGCCACTCATCTGTTTAATAACCCCCCAACAGCTTCCCATCATATCTGGCATTCATTCCAAACCCCTTAATCTGTCCTAGAAGACCCCTCACCTCTTGTCTCCTGCTAACTTGCTCTGCTCCAGACATACCACTTTTCTCTGTGCCCTGATGTCAAGCTGCCTTCCACCTCAGGACCTTTGCACTTGCTGTTGCCTTTTCCTCAGTTCTCGCCCTGGCTTCTTCATGACTGACTCATTCAGGCCTCAGCTCTCAAAGGCCACCTCCTCAGTGAAACTTTTCCTAACCACCTCCCTGGAAGACACCAGCCTATTTCATTTTCTTCAGGACACTCACTCTATAACAGTCTTGTTCGTTTGTTTACTTGTTTACTGTCTGTCTCCCCACTAGAACATGAGGTCCTCAAGGGCAGCCACCTCTGCCTCATTCACAGCTATTCCCTCGGGGCCATGAATGGGCACCTGGCATATACAAGGTGCTCAATAAGGGCTGGATGAATGACTATGTTATCCTAGTCATTTCACTAGAGGAAGCCCTAAAGTTTGGGGGGGGCAGGTGGTATGGGCACAGGTGGCCTGTCTCTAACAGGGGTTCTTCTATGTGCCTCCTCCCCCAAAGGTGACCCTGCCACACGGAGCCCAGGAAGTCCCAGCGATTGGGGCAGAACACCCACAAACCAAGACCCACCCAACAGGGAGCAAAAACTACCTCTGCACATTCTGTGTTATATCCCATGCTACTGCTTCATGTTAAAATGCCAGGATAGATGAGCAACAAAAGACCCCAATCCCGCAGTTGTGGGGCGACTGGGATGCCCCGGCCTGGCTCCTGGACTCCAGGGCCTGTGGGCACATTGACAATGTGCCACACCTCCAGGTGTGGCTGACCTGGCACCCACTGCCCCTTCCTCAAGCATCCACCTCTTCCTCTTGGGGACTTGCCCTCCCCCATTCTCAGGTCACATGGTCCAGGGGGGCTGACCCTACCTTCTCAGGGGTTGAGGACATTAACTCAACCCTGGCCTGTGGGAGGGTTTTATGTCCCCGGGTACAAGTGACTGCAAGTCGAAGCGGGCAGGCACCTATTTTGCCTGCCTCAGAATGAAAAAAGAGACAGACCCCTGGGGCCAGGCCCCATGTTCCAGGATGGGCCTCTTCAGTGATCTGAGCCAAATATCCCCTTTCCTTCTTCAGCCACCTGGCGTGGAGTTTGGTCCAGCCGCCACCCCTCCTAGCCCATCCTGCTCTGTCTTCCACTGCTGGCCCCCAACCCCCCACTTCCAGAGCCCACTGTGCTCTCTCACATTATGCTCCATGCCTGGAACAGCTTTCTCCACTTTGTATACCCAGTAAACTCCTACTTGTCCCTGCTCAGGTCAGATCCCACCTCCTCCAGGAAGCCTTCTCTGATTCCCTCAGACACAGGTCACCTGTCTTCTCCCACACTCCCACCACATCCAATAGGTTTCTCTGGGAAAACTGTACTCACTAGGTCCTGCCCGCCTAAAAGATTTTGTCAAGCTTTATATGCCATGGTCATATTATGAAAATAGGGATTTTTTTTTCTCTCTCCAAATACAAAATGATGTTTTAACGGTTAATGTAAATTTTCAATCAATGCCTACCCCTACCCCAGACATTCTGAATTACTCCCCCGGAGAGATGTCTTCCCTACCCTTGATTGAAAAGCTGCATCCCTCATTGATTCAGTAAATATCCACGTGGCCCCCTTGGTGGAAAGCACCGTGCTGAGTGCTGGACACACAAATTATAGAAGTGTGTTATAATCATCCCTTTCTCTATACGAGTTAGGAAAATGCAGGGAAGGTTCCTGCCAAACGGTTTAACTGACATTACTTTGGAAGCTGGCATTCGAGGGACAGATGGGGGACTTTCCCTTAGTACTTTATGTAATTTTTAAAATGATAGGGCTAGGGGTGTTTTTGACTTTCTTAGTATTGTTCAAGTAAAACATTTCTTAGTGGTTCGTTGGTGTGTCTGTTTCCCTAGAAGACTGGGAACCCTGAGGGGGCAAGGAAGGGTCTGAGTCATTCCTAAGCCTTTAGCTTCCCACCAGGGCCTGACACACGGGAGGCCGGGAAATGTCTAAAATGACCACGGGACAGAGCGGAGTGGGCATGGGAAGCAGATGGGTGGGAACGGGACAGGGGCTGAGGAAGAGGGAGGGGTCAAGCCCAGGGGTGAGACAGCTGGAGCTGCAGTGGGCAGCTAAGGCAGGAGGACTGTGGTACCCACGGCAGCTGGTCGGCACAGTGCCTACAGCTCTTGGTGGTACGGGATAAACATTTGTCAGGGAAATGAGGTCACAGGGTGACAGAACTCCCAGAAAACAACCTTGGCCCAGCTTTGCAGTTGCAAAAGGCAGACCCGAGCAGATCGGAGCTGGGGACGGGGGAGTGAGAGGAAGGGGTTGGAGGAGGCCTTGAGAATCAGAGTATGGGCGGGACAGCAGGTGGCAGGGAGCTTGGAGGAGGTGGTTCTAGGAGTGTATGAACAGAAGGAATGCCTGCTGCTGGTCTGCACGAGGCTGCTCTGTCCCTGCTCCCTCCCTGGAGTCTTTGTCCCTTCCACAGACACTTCCTCAGGCATATTTGGACCCAGTACTGGTGATTAGGGCCAGAAGCAAAGGAAAAGGGCTGGGGGCCTCGGGAGAATGCAGGAGGCAGGAAATCAAACCAGCTGGAGGGAGGGAAGTCTTGGAAGACATCCTGGAGGCGTGGACTCCCAAGCTGAGGCTTAAAGGCTGAAAAGAAGCCGTCCAGGTAAAGGGAGGGAGCCGACTTCCAGGCAGACAGGAGAACAGGGGCAGGGGCAGGGATACTTGAGACCTGGGGGAGGGAGGAGCCCTGAGCGTTGGGGTTGCTCCATGGAGAGCTGTATGTGCTGAGAGGCGCCCCCCTGCTGCTGGGATCTCTGGGGGGCGGTGGGCGGGGGGAGGTGGGAAGGATGGCTACAGGCAGCAGCCCCAGATTATGTGGTCTGAGCCCTGACTCCCAGGCCGCTCTGCCCCTTGGGGTGACCTCGCCAGGGATGAGGATTTGTGGACTCTAGGAGGTCACCGTTAGCAAAGTGCCTGCTACAAAGGCAGCACCTGCCAGACTCTAGTTACAGTTACCGTGGTGAGCCAGGCACCAGGGGCTAAGTCTGGAAGAGCCATCACAGAGCAGTGGCCACAGATTGCTCTGTGTGTCTCCGCAGAAGCAGGCCCAGAAGTGGGAAGCTCTAAGGAGGCAGACCCAGCTCAGCGTTAAGGACAGTCTTCAGTGGAAGCGCTGGTCAGTAGTGGAATGGGCCCATCGGAAGCTGAACTCTGTCAAGGAACAAACTGTGGGTGCTGGACACCTTCTCTGTGTAGACAGTGTCTGCCCCCGGGGTTCCATGGAAGGCGGTGGATAGAGAGAAAGAAAAGCGATCCAAAGAGCAGTCATTGTGGGAAACACAGGGTTAAGGGAAGTTAAACAAGGTTCCTTGCTGCAGGACTTCTCAGGACCTTCACTGCGCTGGAACATGGGCCACAGACTCAAATGCTTATGGAACCCAGTGAGATAGCACAAGTGGGTGACAGGGAAAAGTGCGGGTGGAGAGAGCAGGCCCATCAGGAGGGGATGCTCTGTTCTACCTACTCTGTTCCACAAACTATCCTTACAGGAAATTTGTGGGCTACTATCTTGGGTTGAACTGGGTCTCCCAAAAAGATTTGTCGGAAGTCCTAACCCCTGGTGCCTGTAAATACAAGCATATTTGGAAACATGGTCTTTGCAGATGTAATCAAGTTAAATGAGGTCATTAGGGCCGGCCCTAATCCAACAACTGGTGTCCTTATAATAAGAAGGGAAAATGTGAATGCAGAGACAGACAGGCACAGACAGAAGATGGCCCTATGACCAAGGAGGCAGAGATTGGAGCGATCCAGCTAAAAGAATGCTAAAGATTTCCGGCACTACCAGAAGCTAGAAGAAGCAGAGAGAGATTCTCCCTAGAGCCACCCAGTTTGTGGGGCTTTGTCATGGCACCCCGGGAAATGAATACAGCCACGAACTCATGATTCAGTATATGCCAATAGTCTCCAGAATGGCCAGAGCGGATGCAGCATTCCCTGACCCAGCGGCCACGGGCCCCTTTTCTGAAAGAGCATCTCTCACTGGATACGCCAGAGCACACATTATAGGGTGCTGGCTCAGAGTCTCAGCCTTTCCTTCTGGGCCCACATAGGCACCATTCCACGGAGGTGACTCCTCGTTTCCTCAGCCAGAAACTGAGGATAATGGGCCAACCTCCCAGGTGGCTGGGAGCCCTCAGTGAGATACACAGAAAGCGCTTAGCCAGGCATGCCATCACATGGAGGACGTCCTCCCTCTGAGCGTCGATTTACCCCACTGAGACACGGGTGGCAGCATCCCCCGTGGCTCCCTGGCACATGACCGGCCTTCAGAAGAGTCCACGCAGACCGGTCAGCCCCCTGCACACCGTGCTTCCGTGGGCCCTGTGCTGCCTGCCCCCCAGGGCTGCCCTTACCTGTGCTGTGAGCTGGATGGGCTGGGAGAGGGTGAGCTGTGGGGTCCCGGGGGGCTGGCTGGCAGGCTGTGGAGGTGGCAGGTCGCCACCCCCAGAGGAGGCTGGGGGCTGCGAGGTCGAGGAGGAGGCAGAGGAGGCAGAGGAGGAGGAGGAGGAGGAGGAGGAGGAGGAGGAGGCAGCGGCGGCGGCGGCAGCGGCACTGGATTGTTGCACGGCGGCGGCCAGGAGCTGGGCCTGGGCTTGCTGCAGGAGGAGCTGCTGCTGAGCTGGCATCAGTGCTGTGAGCTGTGGGGTGCGGGCAGCAGGGCCAGAGGAGGGGCGGGGGCGGGGGAGCAGAGAAGGCAGAGAGGGGTTAGTGCCCGAGCCAAGCAGGTTAGGGGGCAAGTCCTCCAGGAGGCCTGAGGAGGGCAGGAGGAGGGCGTGAGAGTGTGGTGGTGGCCCTGGCGGGACACCCCCTGCCACGGGTCCTGTAACAGATGGGAGGCGGCTGGTCGAGGCCCACGTTCCCTGTCCTTCCCCGAGTACTTACCCCGGCTAGCTGGCTGCCCGTCAACATGAGTTGGGCCTGGGGCAGATGCGGCTGAGCCAGCTGGGGGGGTGGGGGTGCTGCTGGGGCTGAGTCGCCACTGGGGTCTTCAGCCTTGATCTGGGGGGGAGAGAGGCAGGGTCCGGGACCCCAGAATGTTAAGTGGAGGCCAGAGAGAATGCCCACCTGTGAACCAAAGAGAGGGCATGTGTGGCAACGGCAGCCTCGGGCCAGCACATGAGGAGTAGGCTGGGGTGTAGAGGCAAGGCCCTGCCTACCGGCTGGGGATCTTAAGTCCCGCCTCTGGCCTCAGGCTCCTCAACAATCAGGAGGGCTAACACACACCCCTGCACCAAACAGGAGAGAGGCACCTTTGGAGAGCAGTTTTCCCCTCTGGGGGGTGGGGGTCAGTTTCCCCATCTGTAAAATGGGGAATTTGCCAGCAGAGGACTTGGGGCATCAAAGAATAGCGTTCTGGGTTCCCATCCCTTATCTGCTTTATTTATTTATTTATTTATTTATTTATTTATTTATTTATTTATTTAAAAAGATTTTATTTATTTATTTGTTTGACAGAGGGAGACAGAGAGAGGAAACACAAGCAGGGGGAGTGGGAGAGGGAGAAGCAGGCTTCCCACCGAGAAGGGAGCTGATGTGGGGCTCGATCCCAGGACACTGGGATCATGACCTGAGCTGAAGGCAGATACTTAACAACTGAGCCACCCAGGTGCCCCTCCCTCATCTGCTTTAGCCAGAGGTGCATCTCTCATTAATGAAGTAGGACTTCATTGGAAGAACGGGTCTTAGGTTATGAAAAAAAAAAAACCACCGACTTGGAACCTGGATCGGAATTCAAATGAGTATGGAAAGAGGCAGACAGTGCGAACAGGTGGCGTGGGCAGACGAGGATGAGGTGGGCTGGCGGCATGTGCAGCCCTCCTGGAGGGGAAGCTTGCCCAGCTCCTCCTCTGCTCCCACCAACCATTCATTTCAAAATCTAAAGCAAAACCCAAAACAACCTAAAAAAAAAAAAAAAAGCGCCAAAACGCTGGCAGGACCAGCCAAGCACATACACAGGCCAGATGTGGCCCAGATGCTGCCAGCTTTCAGCCTCCACCCCAGAAGTCCCTTGAGCCCCTCCTCATATCTCTGTGCAGGATGTAGATGCACCTCGCATCAAATACATAGGACAGACCAGCATAGAGCAGTCCTGGCCTTCCTCCTCTCCTAGACAGAAAGGCCAGACCACGGTTGGCTTGCCTGAGAGGTCGGCTAGTAAAGGACATGTGGGGTTGGGGGAGGCATGGCTTGCAGAATCACACTCTCGGGCCCAGAGGGGACACTGGGCTGAAGGATGATCCCTAATCCTTCAGTCCGATGTCCCAGCACCATTTTGCAAAAGGGGATCCAGAGAGGGAAAGTGACTTGTGCAAGGTGACACAGCAGCTTGGCAGGGGGGTGTGGCATTTGGAATTCAGAGTGAGATGAACAGAGGCCTGGAAAAGGCCAGATCACAGAGGGTGAGTGGCATGGCCCAGGGAATGGAGACAAATGTCAGAAAGTTTACGAGGTGCAGGGATGCAGCATCCCCTGGTGGGGACTCGAGGGCCCCTGGAAGTCTGGCTGTGTTCTGCCTCTTGACCCGGTGTGGGCAACATGGGTGTTCAGTTTGTGAAAACCCACTGAGGATCTCTGCGTGTGTCACATTCCAATTAAAAGTTAAAAAACAAAAAACAACCAACATGGTGAGGATACTAGTCCTCTTTCAGATTTCTTTCATTCCTTCTGGTTCTCTTGAGAAAGCCTCCATTAGGTGCTAGGATAGTTCTAATGCCTCACCCCCAACACTGCTCATCTCCCTTTCTAATGAATGAAGGAAAGGCCTCAGGCTTAGACCCGTCAGCAGGCAAGAGTCTCTGGGTACATTTTAATAATCACTGTGTTGGGGCACCCGGCTGGCTCAGTCGGTACAGCACAGATGCTTGATCTCGGGGTCGTGAGATCGAGCCCCACGTTGAGCATGGAGATTACTTAAAAAAAATAACCATTGTATTTATTTCCATGGCAAGAGATGCTGGTTTTCCATTCATGAAATTTCCATTTAAAAAACACGTTATTTGAGCTGCTGAAAAAGCAAGCCAGTTCACGAGCTGAAAATTGTTGAAGCTGATGGATGGGTACCTGGGGGCTTATTTTCATGATACTCTTTTTCTTCTCCTTTTGTATCTGCTTCACATTTTCCGAAATAAAATGTTTTTAAAACTGAAGCCAATTAACACGACTGTGACGTAAGTAATTGTACACGGTGGTGTGTGGATGTGTCTGAAATTGTGACGGGAGCACATGAATCACTGCAGTTGGGGAAAGCAGAGGCTGCCCTCAAACAGGACGAGGTGTGGACAGAGGCCCGGAGTCAGAGGCCAACGCCCTCTCTGCCTCCGGTTTTCCCGAGGAACCGGGGTCCAGGCCAGGGAAGGGCGGCAAGGACCCTTCCTTTGCAGGGCTCCCCTGGTTTCCCCACAGAGAAGCAAGGCTGCCGTGGGGCTGGGAGGGGCTGCAAAGACACAGCTGAGGAGGGAAAGGGTCAGGACGGTGGGCACGCGCTCTGCTCCGAGGGCTAAGGCCAGAACTGCGCCTAAGATCAGAGGGAAGGAGGCCAGAGCCAGAGCCCTCCTCCCCTGGGCCCTGGCCAACTCACTCAGCACAAGATACCCACCCACTAAGCTGCATCAGGGCACCTCAGAGGCCATCGGATCTGACAGCCCCCCATGTTAGAGAAGAGGAAACCGAGAAGCCCAGCAGTGGTGGGGCGGTGGGGGGCGGAGGGGAGTGATTTTCCCAAGGTCACGGAGTAGTTCCCAGCCCCCAACCCCATCCCTTGCAGAGGACCCCTCTGCCCCTGCCCTCCATGCTGCTTTCAGGCCTCTGGGCCTGTGGCTGCCCCTACCAGGCTGGAGAATGGAGCCCTGGGCCCCAGACACCTCAGGAAGCCCAGCAGTGCCCAGAAACAGGCAGGGCCCCATCTGGATTAGGGATTTGTTCTGTCTGGCCACTTCCAGCCTCCCCATCAACCTCAGCCATCCTTCCTGAGTCTGCCTCCCATCCCATACCCCCCTCTACTGGCTGGCCCCTGAGTGTGTGTGTTGGGGGGCTGGGGGTAGGGTAGGCCCCTGTCAGGGAAGTTGGGATGGGGGCGGGGCCCTCAGCTTCCTGTTGTTCATCGCCCTGGGGCTCTGGGGGGGATTTCCCTGGCCACCCCCACCCCCCAGGGAAGGGGAAGGAGCCTGGGTGAGTCACAGGCCTGGGGCGGGAGCCTGAGTGTGAGAAGGGGCGGGAGGAGTCTTGTCACCAAGGTGTCGGGGCTCCGTGCCCCCCCTTCAGGCCCTGGGCCCACAAAGATGTGCAGGACCCTCTCCCAGACGCTAACCCATCACAGGACACCCTCCTCGTTCCCCTGCCCTGGCCGTTCTGATAGGTTCTTACCTTGGTGCTGGGGCCAGTTGGGGACACGGAGAACGGGGAGGTCTTATTCTGGGGGTTCTGGGAAGAAAAAGTTGGGGTGGGGAATGGGAAGAGTGAGGTGAAGCAGCCTTTGACACCATGCCCCTCCCCCACAGGGGCCCCCCTCTGTTCCCTTCTGCCCCTCCCAACCCCTCCTGCTCATCTACTCCCTCCTGACCTGATGGTTAGTGTCTGGTCCATTTCTTTCAGTGTCTGCAACGAGAGGGAAAGAGTGAGTTGTCACCTGTGCCCCCACAGCCCCTCAGCTCCCCCCCCCACAGGCCCCCTGCCCTCCCTGCTCCCCTCCCCACCCACCTGTGTGCTCTGATGGGGAGTCCAGACCTTGCTTCTCGGCCTCCAGGGGCTTAGACATTCTTATTTCTGGGGACAAAAGAAGGATGTAAGTGGGGTGAGGGAAGCCTGGGGGGCTCTTGGGCCCTCCTCCAGCACCACCCTAGCCTCTCTCCAAATCCCCTGCACTCCCTGCCACCTTGTAAGTGCCTCTTTCCAGGAGACATGCCCTCCTTACTGGGCCTTTGCCCTCCTCTGGCAGGACAAGAAAGGGATCCTTTTCAGCCCTGCAGAAGGTGGCACGGGGAGGGCCACCTCCCGTGAGGCCCTGGGGCAGGGTGGGAGGTAGCCGGTGGTCGTGAGAAGGCTTCGGTGCCCAGGAGGAGGTGGGTGATGTTCCACAGGAGCGAGTCAGCCTCAGGCCTCCTCCCGAGGCGTGCCCGTCCTGCCTCACCAGGTTTCGGGTGAGACATGTTTTCCACTCTGAGTGGGGCCTGGGGGTGTGAAGGGCTGCAGCATCCCCAAAGGAGTGAGTCTTCTGAACTCTGCGTGGGATTTGGCGCCCTCTGCGCCTCCCCCAGCCCACAATGTTCCTGTCCACACCTGACCCCCACTTGGCTTCCCGGCCTCCTTTCTCACATTCAGCTCACAGGCCCGGCAGCCCCACTCGCCACTTGGAACTCCGACTCCAACACCACCCGGCTCTACCCCTGACCAGGTCCTCGGACTTACTCCTAGGCCTCAACCGGGACTTAAGCCTTGAATCCCCACTGCACGCCCAGATCCAAGCCGGGTGCCCCAGCCTACAAATGCAATCCCCTGCTATCTTCCCATAAACCCAGGACATGAGGGGAGGGGGCAAACAGCAAGCTGGCCCTGGGGCCACAAAGCATTGCTCTTCCCTCACAACACTGTGATGCTGAGGAGGGAAAGGTGAGCACTTACCAGTGCCGAGCACAGTGTTAAGTATGATTCAGAGCTCACAGTAGCAGTTGGTGCTAATATTACCCCCATTTTACAGAGGAAGAAACTGAGGGCCCAAGTGCACAGTGAGACAGCAGAAGTGCCCCAGTTGGACACCTGTCTTCATGACTCCAGAGTTCCCGCTTCTCATCAGGACTGCTATGGTCTAGTGGGCCCCCTGCTGTGACTTCCACCCACCTCATCTCCAGCTGTCACCCCTACTCAAGTTCACCCTGACTGACGCCGACTCGAACCCAAACCTTTCTGGTCCTAGACCCCACACAAACCTAGGCTTCTTCCCTATCCATTCTCAGTCCCCTTACCTACCCTGAATCCCAACTCCCACCCAGATGGTACAAGTCCTTCATCTGACCTTGACTCCCAGCTTGGCCTCAGACCTTACTCGTGACCCTGACTCTGACCCCAAGGTCTCCCCCACCACTCACTCCACATCCCTGCCTAAACCACGATGCCCTATCAAAGGGGCTGTCCAAGGGGCGCCTGGGTGGCTCAGTTGGTTAAGCGACTGCCTTCGGCTCAGGTCATGATCCTGGAGTCCCGGGATCGAGTCCCACATCAGGCTCCCTGCTCAGCAAGGAATCTGCTTCTCCCTCTGACCCTCCTTTCTCTCATGCTCTCTGTCTCTCATTCTCTCTCTCTCAAATAAATAAAATCTTAAAAAAAAAAAAAAAGGGGGGGGGCTGTCCAATTCAAGCGCGTTCCGCACCCAAGATATTGAAAGAAGGCCAGCTAACGAGAGCTAGGATGTCCTCAGGAACTGGAAAAAAAAAAAAATGTCCAGGAATTTTGCAATCAAGGGTTACTCGACATGAAACGCCGCTCTGGTTTAAAATTCTTGATTAAAAAGCCAGGTCACGCACTGCTCGTGGGAGTGTAAATCGATATAAGCACAAGTCAGGAAAACTGACGAGGTTCCCCCTCCCTAGAACCCAGCACATCCACTCCCGAGCACCGTGGGGAGACAGAGGAGCATCCTGCCCCCCAAGCCCATGGGCACACAGCAGCCCCTTCCCCAAACTGGGAACAAGTCAAGGGCCTATCAGAGGATGGACACAATGTGGTATGTCCATACAATGAAACGCCCCACAGCAAGAAAAGGAAGAAACTCCTGCATCACACGCACCACTGAATCTTGCAGGCACGACACCAAGGGAAAGACATCAGACACAAAAGCGGACAGACAGTAGGATTCCAATTACAGGAAGCTCAGAAACAGGCAAGATGATATCAGATGGCCAAGGTCAGATTATGGGTAACGTCTGGGGGTTGCTGACGGGGAATGAGCGTGAGGAGGCCTGTAGGGGGTTGGAAATGTTTGGTATTGTCATCTGTTTGGTGGTTATGTGGTTCTATACATAGGGAAAAATGCATCAAGCTGCACCCTTAAAATCTGAGCATTTACTGTAGGTATGTTTTCACATAAAAAAAGAAAAAACTTAAAAGCTAAAAAAAAAAAAAAAGCCAGGATACGGTACTATTAAGGCATAGGCTGGTGAGGGTGGTGTGGGGAGCAGGGGCCCAGGATGCTATGGGAGCTCAGGCCCTGCTTCTAGGCACTAGGATGGTGGTGAGTGGCTAATGATCATCTGAGGCACAGGAGAAGGACCCAGGTCCTAGTCCCAGGTAAGAGACCACACTCCTGACTCTGGGACATCAAAGGCAGGAGTCCTGCCTAATCCTGCCTCTAAATGGCCCAGAACTTGGCCCAGCTCCGGGCAACTGCTGATGCTAGTGGGATCCTGCCTCCCACCCCTCCTAGCATCGCTGAGACCCCTGCTCCAACCCCCTCGCCGGCCCCCTCCTCCCAGCCAGTGTCCATCTAGCCCCAGGGAGATCCTTCCCACAACCTGGCCGTGAACCTTTCCACAGCTCCCCATCTCCCCAAGAAAAGCCCAGATAGGGTTTTTAAAGAGGTAACCAAGTTAAATGAGACCATTAGGGTGGGCCTTAATCCAATATGACTGGTGTCCTCATAAGAGGAGGAAACTGGGACGACATAGACACACAGAAAGAAGCCCATGTGAAGACACAGGGCGAAGTCAGCCCTCCCAAGCCGAGGAGAGAGACCTCCGAAGAAACCACCCCCACTGCCACCTTGACCTTGGACTTCTAGCTTCCAAATTTCAGGAAAATTAATTTCTGTTGTTTAAGCCACCCAGCGTACAGTAGTCCATGACGGCAGCCCTGGGAAAATAATACAGCCTCCCACGGCCCTGCCCTCTCACTGTCCTAGCCCTGAGCCCACAGGGCCGTGGCCTTCTGTGTCCCTGTCCTTTCCCACCAGACCAGGGAGCAGGCCTGCTCTGACTCACTGCTGGCCCTCTGGTGTCCCCCAGCTCAGAAGAGTAGGTGTTAAATGTTGGCTGAACGTCCCTCCCTGCGGCTCTCTCTCTACTCGTTCCTGCCTCGGTCTTGCTGTCTCTCTCCCTCCGCCTGGAAGGTTGTCCCCCACTCTCTCTGCCTGGCGACCTCCTACTCATCCTTCAGGCCCCAGCACAGGCTCTGTCCTCTATGACGGCGGCTCCCTCCACCCCAGCTCCTGCTGGCCCGGCCCTCTCCCCTGGCTGTAGCCGTCTGGGCCCCAGTACGTCTTCCCCGTCAGACTAGGACCCCTTGAGGGCAGGTCTGACTCATCTTGGGGTCCCCAACACTGCCCAGCCCAGGACGTGTGGGTTGAGTGCACAAGGGTGCCCTGAGGCTCTGATCTCCCTCCTCCCTCCAGGCCTTAGCCTCTGCTCTTCTCCCTACCTGGCGACCTCTTCTTCTCGATTAGCAAACTCCTGCTCCTTTTGAAGGTCCCAGCTCATACATCACCTCCTCTGTGAAGTCCTCCCTGACTCCTCAGGTGGTTAGTGTCTCTCTCATCTGGGAACCCCCTGCCTCTGCCCCCTAACACACCCTGACCCCCTGGGCAATGGATTCCCCCTGCCCCAGACTGTGAGCTCCTTAGAGCCCAACAGCCCTGGCTGGGACTGTGTCTTTGGAATGAATGAATGCATGCAAGAATCTCTAACAGACCAGGACCCAATCTTGTCCCAGACAAGCCTCTCTCCCTGCTGCTACCCGCCACCTTGACCTTGAGCCCCAATCCCCAAGCAACTCCAACCTAAACCTTTAAAGTAATTTCTGCAGGGACAGTGGCTGAGGAGGCAAAGGTGGCATGAGAGGAAATCTCCACCACTGTTTCCCTTGTTCTCCCTAATTCTTCCCCCCACCCCGACTCGCACACAGCCCAGGCACCCCTGCAGCATTTGGCTGGGTTGACAGCAAAATGGCCAGTGTTGCCCTTTGCCCAAGCCTGTCTTGTTTTTCTTTCCTCCTGCCCCCATCAGAACCCAATCTGAAAAAAGGGTGTCATCATATCATCCCCACCAAGGATGAAGAGGGGACTCCATTTCCACCACAGATCCAAAGCCAAATGATGCCTTAACATCTAAGGGTGTTGACAATCCCCTTAAGAGGCCTGCTGAGGCGCCCGTTCTGCAGGCTGTCGGCCTTGGCCCAGGCCCCTCTCTCTTGACTCTAGAGAAACACTGACACCTATTCCCACCCAGACACTCTGCTTTCTTTTTTTTTTTTTTTTTTTAAGATTTTATTTATTTATTCATGAGAGACAGAGGCAGAGGGAGAAGCAGGCTCCCCGCGGAGCAGAGAGCCCGATGCGGGACTCGATCCCAGGACCCTGGGATCATGACCTGAGCCGAAGGCAGACGCTTAACCGACTGAGCCACCCAGGTGTCCCCAGACACTCTGCTTTCAATGGGACAAGGGAAGACCTGGATATCTGGATTTTGAAAAGCCCCCACCCCTACCCCCACCAGGTGATCTAATATGCTCCAGCTCCCTGGCGCTTTCCGAAGCTCATCTCAAGGCCTCGTTCACACAGAAAGGCTGCTCGGTTATATGACCACAGTCACCCCTCCCTTCTCCCATTCCAGGTAGTGTATAACTCTTTAGAGGGCCAGGCAGGAACAAGCAATGCAGAATTCTACCGGGCCCCTTGAATCCCACCATCCTGGAGTCAGACACACCCAGGGCTACCCACACCCTTGGGGTCACACTCGCTTGCCCCACTGCCTCAGGCCTGGGACTCTGGGTCCCCTCCGCCCTCCCCACCCCTCCCTCGCCCCTCCCTCCCCGGACTTTCACTTCTCCTCTGCATTTCCCCCAGCCGGTTTTAGCAGACTTGGGCCAGCTTCTCGTTAGCACTTACCGAAAACGGGGCTAAATATAGAGGGCCCAAGGGCTGCCCCTCACCCCTCCTGGCCCCTCTTGGCCTGTCCCCTGGGTCTCCTGCCTTCAGGGCCGGCTTCACTCAAGGCTGCGGCTTGGGAGCCCCTGTGGGCAGTGTTCGCACTGCCGGGAACCTCTGTGGGCCCAGCTGGCCCGGTCCCTGCCTCCCTAGGAGCAGCACCTCACACCCCCACCGCGCCACATCTGTCCCCAGGGGGCCTCAAGGGAGTGAACACTTCTGAGCTGTCAGGAGGGAGGGATGGAGAGAGAGGCAGCAGACACAACAAGAGAGGGTGGCCCACAGCTGTGTTGGCAACAGGTAAGGGCTGCCACTTCGCACACACACCACAGCCTCAGCCAGGCAGGGCCCAGACGAGGACGGAGACCCGCAAACGCACACAGGGACAGGTGCGCACAGACCTCAGGCAGGAACAGTTGCGGAGAAGGCATACGCCCAGACGCAATGACAGGGGTAGGCAGGCAAAGCACACACCCAGACATGTGCGTGCACACCTGCACTGACACACGCACACAGACCCCAAATCACACCCCAGAGTCACAGACACACAAATAGACGTACATGTACACACACACACGCGCGCGCGCGCGCCCAGGTCACTCAGATACACACACACGCCAAATCACACCCCAGAGTCACTCACCTCACAGACACACAAATAGACGTACACGTACACACACACACACACACACGCCCAGGTCACTCAGATACACACACACGCCAAATCACACCCCGGAGTCACTCACCTCAGAGACACACAAATAGACGTACACACACACACACACACACACACACGCCCAGGTCACTCAGATACACACACACGCCAAATCACACCCCAGAGTCACTCACCTCAGAGACATACAAATAGACGTACACATATACACACACACACACACACACGCCCAGGTCACTCAGATACACACACACGCCAAATCACACCCCAGAGTCACTCACCTCAGAGACATACAAATAGACGTACACGTACACACACACACACACACACACACGCCCAGGTCACTCAGATACACACACACGCCAAATCACACCCCAGAGTCACTCACCTCACAGACACACAAATAGACGTACATGTACACACACACCAATACACAGAGGTCACTCAGACACACACATACACACGCACACACTCACACCTGAGTTACTCACAGACAGACATACAGATAGATACAGGTGTGCATACACACATACACTCAGGTCGCTCAGATAGACATACACAGAGACACGTACACACACACACACACAGTTACTCAAATACACACAGATGTGCACATCCACATCCAGAGTCACTCACAGACACACAGATTGACACAAATAGGCAGACACACACATACCCAGGCCCCTCAGACAGACATACACACATACGTGTGCACACTCACACACCCAGAATCAGCTCATCCTGGGAGACGGCCGGAGTGGAACCCTGAACCCAGTTCACAGGTGTGGAGCCTGAGCCCAGGCAGGACAAGTGATCTGCCCAAGACCATGCAGTGTATTAATTCATGTCCAGGCAGGGAATGCAGGTGGGCCTCCCAGGCAGGGCAGTTCTGTGAGAAATCCCCAGTCAGGGGTCTAACTCAGTACTGAGCATGTACGAGGCCCCCATTCAACCCCAGACAGGGATGAGTCCATGGTGGAGCAGACGGCATGCGGGTGCAGGTACCCCGGATCTCCGGGTCTACACTGTTATGTGTGCTCACACATACACAGTTGCATATACAGTCACCTCAATAAATAATCACGTGCCATCCTGCAAGTAGTCTTCCCTCCATCACAACCCCCTCCCTCACCTCCTTTGCCTTGTCATAGCCACTCATCCTTCACATCTCAGACCAGACAGACGTCCCCTCCTCCAGGAAGCCCTCTCTTACACCCCACTGGCTCAACTGGGCCAGTCTTCTGGGCTCCCATGGCTCCCTGTGTCTCCAGCATCCCAGCCCTGACCCCTCTACCCGCGCCTCCTCCACTGTCTGGCAACAGGTCTGTCTCCCCCGACTGGGAACTCCAGGAGGATGGACCCGAAACTCCCTTTTTCAGTTGTATTTCCAACACCCAGCACGAACTGCTCAGTAAATATATGTTGTGGAAGGATCCCAGGGATGCAGATAGGATGGCACACGCCAAACCAGGACTCATCCCCACAGACACTCACGAACGTGACACACACCAACACTGCTATAAGGCTGCAAACGAAACAGTCACACATACTGACGCTTGTTGTGTTCCAGGCACTGTGTTAAGCATCTACACACATTATCTCATTCAACCCTCCCATCAGCACTGCTGGGAGATGACTATCATTATGCACAGATAGACACATTTTACCAAGTGAACCAGCAAATACAAATCATCTTGTATGGTGCCTGGCACCCAACATCCACTCGGTCAACTGACAGAGGATACATTTTCAGGCGGTGATAAATGCCATAAAGGAAAGACAAAGCAGGGGCAAGGGGACCGAGAATGGCGGGACTGGTTGCCAGTTCAGACAGGGAGGTCAGGGAAGGCCTCCCTGAGGAGGTAACATCTGAGACAAATGAAGTGAGGCGGCGAGCCAAGAGATCATTGCCAAGGCGAGCCCACAATGCCACACACACATGACAGGCACACTCGGAGGACTCAGAACTACCACTCACAAACACATGTGCACAGAAACTCACACACTGAAAAGTCCTGCAATTCAGTGTTCCCACCCCTTTGCAGCCCCCACCCAAGAAGCCCACCCACTGATCCTCCATATAAGAGCTTGCTACCAACACCAGGGCTCCGTCCTCCCTCACCCCCCCCCAGAGCCCAGAACACTGCAGCACAGATGAGGGGGGAGATGAGAAGCCCCCAGGTGTCTGGAGTGGAAGGGAAGGGGAAAGAGGAGCTGAGGGTGGGGACCGGACCCAGGGAGGGAAAGGGGGAGCTGCTGAGGTACAGAGTGAAAGCAAGTAAGAGGAGACAGCTAAGGAGGAAGGGCAGGACAGGCAGAGGGCGCTGGCCCCAGGCCCCTTACCTGGAGCCCCCATGCTGGAGTGAACCATGCTGCCCGCCCCGCAGGGCTGGGGGAACAACTGTGTCATCTCCCCGCCCTCTCTGGGGGCCAAGCCCTCTCAGCCGGAAGTCACCCAGGGAGGAAACCACAGTGTCCGCCCCCTTCAGAAGGGAAAATACTCTGGCCCAAAGGCCCACCTCAGCAGGCGGCGGACCCCAAACCATGTGTGTGTTGGGGAAGTGGGGGTAGTGGGGCACAGGATAAGCAGAGTCTCTGGGAGGTGCTGCAATAGCAGCCCCAGCCCTCCAGCTGCCTCCACCAAGGCAAACACATCTGGAACAGGGCATGTGGGTCTGGGAGAGAGGATGGGCCCATGACAACAACAACAACACTAAACCCTGGCTAGAAGTTTTTTTTGGGGGGGGGGGGCTTTCCCAATGCCAGGCTTGACAGGCGCACTTGACAGGCACCATCTCTTGAGGTGATCACTATTTGCCCCGTTTTACAGACGAAAAGACTGAGGGCCAGAGAGCTGAGGTGGCCTTTCCGAGGGCCCAGAGCCAAGAAGTGATGAAGCCAAGAAGCAGAGCGGGAGGAGACGTTTATGGTGGGCGTCCTGCAAGGCTGTGGGAGCGGAGGTACCCAGCCACGCACCTGTCCCCAGGTGAGGCGTCCGTCCGCTGACAGGAAGCGGTGCCCGTGGGAAGTGGCAGTGCGGGCGACGGGGCGGGGCCTTAGCCCAGAGTGGCAAGACGTCTGCCAGGGGGCAAATGCGGGCGCCCGAGACGGTTCGGGTGAGGGGAGCCCCGGGGCCCCTGACTGCCCGCAGGCCTTTCTCAGAATTGCGCTCCCGGCCCAGCATTTCCCTCCGCGCCCGCCAGAGGGCGGCAGCACCCAGCCAATAGGCCGGAGGGCGGGGCCGGCTGCGGAGGAGAAAGCCCCTCCCTCCGCTCCCCTCCCCGCCCCCCCCCCCGCCCCCGCGCGCACACCTGCGAGGGTCACACAAAGGCGCAGGACTCCCCGCGCACCGCGGCGCAGACAAAGGCGCGGCCGAGTCCGCTGCCCTCTTCCTCCTGCCCGCGCCCGGTCCGAGGCTGTCACGCCACCTGGCGCCTCCAAACAGCCCGCCGGCCCGCGCTAGGCCCCGCAGGACTCGCCGCGCCCACGCTGAGGGACGCCCCCAAACCACACGCGCGCACACGGACGCCTGGACTCACCCAGACACATACACTCAAGTATTTACACACATGGGCCCCAGCACTTCACACACACATGTGCACACGCAGACACACGGGAACCCTCCTCTATGCGCCCAGGGTCTAACACCAACCCTCTCTACCCACCATGCGTGACTCCTGTGTACAGAAACCCCTCCGCTCCCTCACGTGGGCACAAGGGCACATCTACACCTGTGTGCCCAGGCGCGCCTCCGGCCATGTGTGCCCACGCTCACACCCATGCACACTCGGGCAGGACAGAACACACAGGCAGACCTTCATGAGTGCCCTTCCTCCTGCACACAGGCTCTGTGCACCCAGACACGCCCAGGCAGGCAGGCAGGCTCACTCATTGGGGATGACCGGCACATTTTACATCTGTACACAGAGGGGACAGTTCCCAGCCATCTACACTCCACAACATCCCATTTGTAACAGCTGTTTCATTGAGGAGATCCAGAGACCACACAGCATCAACCCAGCTTCAACTCAGACCTCCCGCCTCCTAGTCCACCCCTATCTCTCTTTCAGATGCAGGGTTTCTGTACATGAGGGCTTTCCGGACAGCAGTCTGGCTGGTGGCAGTGAGTACTGGAGTCTTGTCTTGACCCTGTAGGTTCTGTTTTGATTTAGGATTTATGTCTTGAGGGGCTTGGAAATTAGGGTCACAAGGACATTATGGGGGGCCAGAACCCTACCAAGCCACCCCCGTGGTCCACCACAGACATAGTCAATGTCATCCATGTCAAGTACATGCTTTTGGACACGACTGGGTGTCAGCCCCTTAGGGTGAGCACGAAGAGAAGTACCACCCATTTCTGGCACTGCCCTCCCAGGTCTGTAGCTGAGTGGGGAAACGAGGGAAGGCCTCAAGCACTCCCCCCAGGGATAAAATCGCCCTACACCTCATGCCTCCCAGGCTGACTGAGTCCCTGAGCTGGAGTCAGGAAGTGAAAGAAGAATGGGTCTGAGATGTCTGCCTGCTGGGAGAGGACAGAGGGATAGAGTTTGGGGCCACTGGGTGGGGAAGGCCTGGCAGCCAGGAATGGGAGGCCCAGGCAGGGCGGGTAGTGGCCTCTCAGCCAGAGAAGAGGCCTCAAGCCATGTTGAGCAAGGCAGGTAGAACATGGGAGCTGGGGAGCAGTGGGGGCCTCTCGGGGTGCAGGGAGCCTGGGAGAGAGGCGGTGCAGGGGAGGCCAGGCTGGGCTCAGGGCTGAGCGGTAATTAAAGGAGACGTAGGGGGCTCCCCAGGGCCAGCGGGGCTGGTAACTGACACGCGGGCCCCATTGCTCTGCTCATATTTCTCACCGGATCGATACGTTTGACTCCCGACAAGACAATAATCGCTTGTACGCGGCTGGCGAGTCGATCAAATACATTATTAGAGCGAGGTCCCCGGGGGCCCGGCGGGGAGTGGTGGGGGGGCAGCAGCCAGCCCACCGGGGACAGCAGAGCGGGATTCTTCACCCCTCAGGGCCCCCAGCCATGGCCTCTTCCTCTCTGTTGCCTCTGGGGACCCTCTCTGTGGCTTGGTTCCCCAGCTTCTTTCAGGATTCTTGCTGTCTCTGGTGACCTCTCCACTCAGCCCCCAATACGTCCCTGCTCTGCGTGGGGACCCAAGGGGTCTTTCTCCACAAGTGCTGCCTCATCTGTAGGGCTGCATGTGTGGGAGCTCAGGAGGCCCCTCAGACCCCCAGCTTGGCAGGAGATAGGGAGACAGGGATGCAGGCCACACTGAGTCAAGAGCTGGGCCAGGAGAGGAACTGGTGATTCATTGATACCAACCTTCCTCTGCATCTCAATCCCTCGGCCTTCAGCAGAGAACAGGCTGAGCAGCCTTTGGGAGGCGGCGGGGCGGGGGGGGGGGGGGGGGGGGCCGGGAAAACTGGCTTAGGGACCCAAACACATAGGAAAACAGGATGAGAAAAGCAGACAGACACAGAGTCAGAGAGGTGTCTGGCTAGTCCTACTGCAAGGCCACCGTCCAGTGGGCCTCAGATACTCACGAACCAAATCGAGCCTTGTCCTGCGCTGGGCACTGTTTGCCCACCTCTTCCCCCACCTTCCTGATGTCTGGGCTTGAGCCTTCATTTTCTGTTTACACACCTGCTTCACCCTCCGCCCTGACCTCAAAACTGCTTCTCCAGTGGCCATAAGTCAAGGTCAAGCTGCAACTACCCCATGATCTGCTTCGGAGCACCCAGCATCCAGGGACTTAAAAATATTTCTTCTTCACCATCATCATCACCACCACCACCACCAGCAGCAGCTCTGTCTGCTTTGTGCTCATTGAGCCAATACATTATTTCTAATTTTCATGACAATTTGCGAAAGTAAGGTCTATGATCATCTCCATTTTACTGATGAATTAGAGCTCAGAGAGGTGAAGTCACTTGCCCCACGTCACACAGCATGTGAATGATGGAGTCAGGATTCAAACCCAGACCTGTCCTCCCCACAGCTTGCTCTGTCTCTCTACTGCATCATGGGCCTCCTTCGAGCTTTGAAATGCTCCCCGTCCTCCAGTGGACAGCAGGAAGCCCGCTCAGGAGCACCAAATCCCATCACGGCCCACAGCCCCACTCCTGCAGCCCTTAGTCTTGATATTCAACAATGCAGTGGACTCCCTCTGACTCATCAGCTCCTGGCTGAAGGTAGGCCATCCCTTCCATGTCCTTCGATTCAAACTTCCCTCCGTGTCCCTTGGTGCCAAACCCTGGGCTGGGGCTGAGGACCTAGAGATGAGCTGGGCTGAAACCTGCCCGATAATCTGATGGAAGACAGAGGGCGCTGTGGTACAGAAGGCTTGTGAGCAGGTGGCATTTATACAGCAGTCGGGCCTTCGTGAGGCAAAAATGTGGGGAAGCGCACTGCCGACAACGGGAACAGAAAAGGTGGAAAGGGAGGTGCGGATGGCTTGGTAAAGGGCAGACAAGGCGGATAGAGGAGACAAGGTGGAGACGCAGAGCCAGACCCCAGGGCCTTGCAGGCCAGGCAAGCATTTTGGATTTTACTGCAAGCACAGTGGGATGCCACCGAGAGGGTCTTAAGCAGGGAAGTGACGTGGTTCTGTGAACGTTTTGTGGACAGTTTGGGCCACTGTGGGAGGCCAGAATGAAGGCTGGAGTGTGAGGGAGGTCAGCCATGAGGAAATGGGTGGTGTCCAAGTGAGATGGAGGGGATGATGGCTGGGACCAGGGTGGTGGGGGTGGGGGAGAAGGAACACGTGTTCCTAGAAACAATTTTGAGAGTAGACCCAACAGGATTGGTGATTTGCTGAAGGTGGGGTGGAAGTGGGGGGAGGAGTCAAGGATGAAGCCCAGGAACGCAGAAGTACCTTTCCCCACCTTCGAAAGGTTGAAGAGAAGGGAGACCTCAAGCTGGGATGAGAAAGATCTGGGCAGGGTGCCATACATGCCTTGAGGCTGGATTTGATGTTGTAGGTGGAAGACTTTTGAGCGGGGACAGTGTGTGTGGAGATCCGTGGCATGAGGACAGGCTGGTGGGTGGAATCTGGAGACAGGATGAGCAGAGAGAAGACTGGGACAATGGCCGAGATGACAGGGAGGTTGGAGCCATGAGAGTCCACATTCACGCAAGATTCTACAGGACTCTTGTGGGCCTGTAGATGGATGACTGGGCACGTGGCCGGGTAAATACTGAGACCATCACCGGTAGACAGTGGGAAGGAAAGCAGATGCCCAGGTCAGTGCTGGGAGCAAGATCAGGAAGAGGCATGTCAGAAGCAGCGAGGTCTATGAACCAGGAAGCTGGCAGATGCTTAATAAATTCACATGGACACAGAATTCCTTGCTGTATCACCCTCAACCCTGTGACGCCAATTTCCCAAAACCTGCCAGAATTCCCAAGAGTTCACCTCAAGTAAGAAGAAATCAAGAAGCACTGTGATATGACTTCAAGAAGACAAAAGTCACGAGACCAAGCAGATCCCCATTCTGAACTGGCCATCTGGTGACCTAGGGCAGCCCCTTGCATGCTCTGGGCCTCAGTTTCCCCATCTCTAGGTGGGAGGTGGGCTGGAGGACCTCAAAAAGGCTTATTCCAGCTCTAACAATCTCTGCTTGAATGAAACAAGAATGAGCAAGATAATCTGATGGATCAACTAGCTATAGGACAAATACAGGGAGACAAAGGGAATGTATTGCAGGCTTATTCTAAGGAGGACCTGGTTGAGGATACGCAGGGCTCCATTGACTTCTCACCTTTTATTAGGGTCTTTTGTTATCCCCATTTTAAAGAAATGAGGGAAAGTGAGGGCCATGGTCACAGGCTGGGGCACACCCACAAGCTCTTTGACCCCAAAGCCTATGCCTAAACTGCTGTGCTGAGCTCACTGCTCCTCCTCCTGGCTTGTACATGTCTCTCTGAGATTGTAGGTCCTCTGAGAATAGGACCCTTGGCATCTATTAACATGTACCCACCAGGGCCTCCAAGGAGGCTAAAGAAGCAGGTGCCTGGCCCAGGGCCTTCCCCTGACAAGGCACCGCCCTTGGCTCAGGAGCCTCCACCCCACCGACCCCCATGCTGTCCACACCAGTCCAGCCCAGACTTCCCATCCTCCAGCATGACTCAAGGCCACCGCGATCCCACAGGCAGGGTGGGAGCTGTCCAAAGGCTGAAGCACAAGGTCCACCGTCCTTGGTCCAGGGGCTCTCCAGTAACTCTGCTCTGCCTCTGGGACAAGCCCGGTCCCTGCACCATCATGGCCTCCTGGGCCCTGCAGGCCTTCACCTCTCTCCCATGGAGAGCACCTCACACCAGCCACACTGGAGGAAGCTGAGTCTGTCCCCACCGCGGGACCTTTGACCTTGCTGAGCCCTCCCCTAGAATACTGCTCCCATCTCTTCCCATTCCTCTTGTCCTTGAGAACTCAAGTCAAAGGCTGCCTCCTCCGAGAGGCCCTCCCTTAGTCTCTCTCCACAACATCACCTGGTTTCACTTTCTTCGTAGTGCTCTCTGGAACTCAACTATTTTCCACTTGTTTTACTGTCTGGTTCCCCCTCTGAAATGGAAGCTCTCTGAAAGCAGGTGTCTTTGTCTTGTTCATTGTAGTATTCCCAGCCCCTAAAATAGGACCTGGCACACAGAAGGTGCTCCAGCCCTTTCTGCTGAATGAATAAATCCCTCTGGGCTCCCAGAGCCCACAGAATGAAGTCCAAGGCTGGCTCTCCAAGCCCAAGTGGGTGAGGGCCTCTGCCAACCTGGGCAGCCATTTTGCCCTCAGAGCTCGCCTTCTTCCTCTGGTCAACACCTTGGATTCCCCTACGTGCCCGGCCTTCCTGCCTCCTTTGTCAGCCTCGGCTCAAATCTCCCCTCTCTGGAAGCCTTCTCTGACACCACCAGAGGCCTGATTAATAGTAAATGACCTCGTCTTCCCATGGTCCAGGCAGCATTCTGGGCTTTAGCACCAACGGCACTGCATTGTAATTACTTCCCAATGAGGCTGCCCCACAGGGCAAGGCTTGACGGCAGGGTGGGGTCCGATCCGTTACTGTGGAGTCAGAGCCCAGCACTGGGCCTGCAGGCAGGCAGGGCTCCAGGGATGTTCATTGCATTAGGGCACCCTGCAGACTGTAATTATCTGTACAGCGTAGATAAGCCCTGGTTTAGGAGTCAGCCATATGAGGATTTGCAAACTGGTTCCTCCACTCACTTGCTGTGTGACCCTGGGCAAGTGAATTCACCTCTCTGAGCCTCAGGCTCCACCTCTGTGAAATGGGGGCAGTACCATGGGCTGACAGGAATGTCATTAATCTTAAATGTAATACTTGCCATCATTCACGAAGAGTTCAGCAAGTCCACAAAGTGTTCATCACATCAAGGTTTGAAAGAGAGGAAAATCAGCAATACCTGGATGCCACCAATAGGACAGTGGCTGAGTAAATTAAAGTATATTCATCCTCAGTATGTGGTTGTGAAAGACAATGACATAGACCTTCAGATGTGGGCCTGGAAAGTTCTCCAAGCCACTGCTGAGTGAAAAAGCACATTGCAGAAGGATTTATACAATTTAATATCATTTAGGTAAAACGTCTACAAACACTGCCACACATTTTCTGTGGGTGCGCAGGTAGCAACAAAAGTAGAGAGAAAGGTCTGAAAGTAACTGACTAATGACAGTTACCTTTGGTGAGAGGACCGGACCGGGGGGAAGCAGAGTGAGGGGACCAGACTGGGGAAGCAGAGGGTTTTTAACCTTTTCTGTTATGGTTTTGGTTTTTATAATCAGATCGTATTCATTTTTTGAATTAAAATTAGAATACATTAAATGAGACATTGGTGGCTAACTACAAAGGAAAAGCAAAGAAATGGTTATCCCCAAAGTGAGGACAGTCGTTACTTCCAGCAGGGGTGGGGGGTATTGTTGGAGAAGGGCCACGTAGGGGTGGGGACTGCTGGAAGCTGGCGGGCCTTCTTGATCCCAACCCAAGTGGTGACAGCAAAGATGTTCGCTTAATAAAGATTGATTAAGCTGTACGTTTATGACGCATCCGCATGACTGTGCTTCCTGAGGGCAGGGGCCAGCTCATACACACCATGCTATCATCTGCTCTCCACCCACCCCTAATTCACTGCACAGAAGCAGACCTTCACACAAGTCCTTGTTCAGTAGGGTGCGCCCCATAGCTGCGAGTGCTTCCAAGGACCAAGCCGCTGTCCAGGGTACTAACGGCCCAAGCCTGGGATCTGACCAAATAAATATGCCAGCTTCGAGACTCCTCATCCTAACTGGCCACCGCTCAACCCTGCCATGTGACCCGACCCCAGCCTGCCTCTACCACATCACCTTCCATCGTGCATCTGCCGTGCCTCAGGACCTTTGCTCGCGCTCTCCCCCTGCCTGGTGCCACCTTTCCCCAGATGTTCTCTGGTGCATTCCCTCATTCCCGGATTCCACTTACATGTCTTCGACACAGAAAGGTCTTGGTCATCCCGCCTCACGTTAGCCTTTCCTCTCTTCCCTTCTATCCTCTCCCAGCACTTCTCGCTGCCTAATACTCAAGTTTTCACGGGTTATGTGCTTGTTTATAATCTGCTTCCCCCCACCTGAATGTCCATGCCAGGAGGACAGGGAGCCTGTCTGTCCTGCTCGGTTTTATGTTGCCTTTTAAAAGGGCCTCCGCTGCCCAAAATTGCATTAATCATAAGCTTCGGTTCACCACATACTCCCACTGTTGGCTGGGCAAACCCCCTGCCATTATTTATTTGCTTATTTCATTTATTTTAAATAATGTGTTCCCATGAACCCGCCATTCAACATTCAGAGTGGAACCATGCAAATAATCACTCTGACTCTTGCCTGACTTATTCACGCTATGTCCCCAGCGCCTGCCACATAGGAGGAACTCAGTAGCTACTTACTTAAGAATAAGCTAAGGGACAGTGACCTCCACATGCAAAATGTAGCTAATGGGAGTGCCTGCCTGGCCTCCCAAGGAGACAGATGGGGGTGGAGAAGAAATCAAAGGCCAGGCCCTCCACTAAGCTCCCCTGTCCTCCCTGGTGCCCCCAGCCCCTGCTCAGCCTGGCCCAAAGCCTCTTCTGTGCAATTCAACTCTACAGCTTTACGGAGGGCCCACTGTGCCAGGAGCTGAGGACACCGAGCACATCAGCCCAGGACCCTGCCCGTGAGGAGTTCTCAAACTACCATGCAGGGGGGCCCCCGGCAGTCTGCTGCTATCCTAAACAGTAAGACGAGCCAGCCGGCGCCTGCTTCATGCAGGCATGTGCTCTGTGCTCTCCTTGCATCATTTCTTGGCATCTTCCCAATGAGCCAATAAAGCAGGTGCTGTTCCTTTCCCCTCTTTCCAGAGGAGCAGCCTGAGGTGGGCCAGAGTGGGCAGGGACTCGCCCAGACCAGGAAGGGGCAGGGCGGATTCCAGAGCCCGGCTCTCCCTACGCCCAGGCATGCTCCCTGCATTTCTGCAAAAGCAACTAGCACGGCGGAAAAGGTGTCCACTTTGGAGTCACATAATAGGTGGTAAGGTAAGGTCCCAGTGGCTGGGTTCAGTGAGGAACTGGCAGGGGTGTCCCGTGGGCCAGCTATCCCTTTCACGAAGGGCCTCATTGAACAAGACTCCCATTTTTGACTTTACAGTTGGGTGACACTGCCAGACCACACGACCTGGGGGACACTAAGAATTTTGTTTTACTAAATCAAATAATTTAATACATGACCTGGCAAATATTAGTTATTTGATATGTTGTTGTCATTGAGAGCACAAGTCTATAAGTCCATTTTGGTGTTCCTTTATTCTCAGCATACTGGGAAACTCAAAAAGTAGAAGTGGGTCCTGGGGTTCTCTCAGCCTCTATGAAGCTTGCTGAGTCCTTGCTGTGTGACTTCAAGCAAGCCACCCAGCCTCTCTGAGCCTCTCCTGGAACTGTGTGGCCTCTGCGCAGCATCCACAGAGGGCCTTGCCTGCAGGAGGTGCCCCACAAACATTTATTCGGAGGTGTTTAACTTGATGGAATCGGGTTGGCCCACATTGTATGAGACAGTCCCTGCCACAGTGGAAGCAAACTGTGAGCTCTGGACACTTGAAGGAAAGGATCAAGGGACATGTGTAGGTTTTTGGTGTGACAACCATTTACCGATTTGGGATGATTTCTAGGGAGCTCAGTGTTAAAGGAGGTATCCTGCACCCACTGGTTAGAAACACTTTCCACTCATTTTCTCATTGAATATTCTCACTGAGTGGTTCTACAAGAGAACCATTATCAATATGCCCATTTTACAGATAAAGAAACTGATGCTCAGCAAGGTCAAATCATTTGCCTGGGCTGACACAGATGGAACCAGGGTCAGTACCCAGGCAGTTGGACTCCAAAGTCTTGTCGCCATCCATCTGCTTTACCTCTCCCCAGACCCTTGCCCACCTCTTCTTCCCTTTGGCCTGGGCCTGCACTTGCTGTCTGAGACATCCATGTGCCTTCCATCCCTGTTCCGGCTATGGTCTCCTGCCAATAGGAGCCATTCGCTAAGAGCTTCCATGTTGGTTGCCTCCCTGAGTCATAGCGACACTGGGGTGCACACTGAACAGTGTCCCCGGGGGCCCCAGTGCATCCTCCAGGTTCACACAGCAAGACCAGCTGTGAGGACAGCAAACACCTGTGGGCCGACTTGCCCCTGTACCACCTTGCTCAGAGCTCGCCGCCTCTGGGCAGTATCCCAAGAAAGGCCTCTCAGTCACCTCTATGCAGGACCTCTGTCCGGCAGTGAACTTCTCCTCAGTGGCTGAAAACAGCAGACACTTTGAGGTTTGTGTAGAAAACACTTAATATGCAATCCAGGATTCTGCCTCCCACAGGCTGCCCCTGGCCTCCTAGAGAAAAAACTGCTCTGGTGAGAGGAGAGGCTCGGGGCTGTGCAGGGTCAGACCCTCACTCTGCCTGACCAGCTGTGCGACCTTGGATTGGCAGCTCCACTACTTGAAGCCTCGATATGAGCACCCTCCCCAAAGCCCCCTATCCTTTACACCCCCAGGGTGGCGCCATCTCCAGCCTCCTCCCTGCAGGTCTCCATGCTGCCATGCCTGACCCCCGTAAGTCTCCTCTTGCCCTGGCGCCCCAAGAGGGTCTTTATAAAACTTAAGCAGACCGTGACTCCCTTGCTTAAGACTTTAGGAGCTTCCCTGCATTGGGGAAGTAACCCAAACCCCTTAACCCAGGCCACAGAGTCCTGTGTGATCCGGCTCCTGCCTGCACCTCTCATCTCTTCCCCTACCACTCTCCGCTTTACCTACCCCACACTGAGCCACACTGCCTCCTCTTTGTTCCTCAAACCAAACTCTTTGCAACCCCAGGCCCTTTGCATGTGCTAGTCCCTCTGCCTGGAAGACTCTTTGTCTAGTTAAGTCCTATTCCTCTTTCAAGGTTCCACTTAAATGTCTTGCCCAGTCTCTGTTGGCTCCCTATAATTGTCTCTTCTTTGGAGTAATTTATCACAATTTCTGATTTTGCATTTCATTGATATTTACTCTCAAAGGTCCACATCGACTCTGAATCATCAACTCCACGAAAAGTAGACTGTGTCGGTTTTGTTCACCGCTTTATCTCCAGTGCCCAACACAGGGCCTGACACATAGCAAGGGCTCAGCAGAGGTGTGGAGTGTGTCAGTTACATGGATCCTTTATGGGGACAAGCAGCTGAGGCAGGACTTGAGTCTTCTGAGCCTCAGTTTCCAGTTCTATAAAATCAAGATCATAATTCCTCCCTTACAGGGCAGTGGGGAGGATCTAAACAGACAATGAATATTGACGGTGCTTTGGGGGAAAAAAATGTTCTTCAAATATAAAAGCTTGAAAGAGCTGGCACCTAGACTGGCAACATTCAGAGAAGAGTGAGAGAGAAGGGCATGGCCATTTGTCAAGTAACCTTATCTTCCAGACATTTTACATTTCCTCGTTCACTGACTTCTATGACATGGTGGTCATTGCCCAGAGGAGGAAGCTGAGACTCAGAGAGGGGAAACCACCTGCCCGTGGTATCACAGTGAGTCTGTGGAAGAGTCTGGATTTGAACCCAGCACACGGGGAGGCAGTCACATCTCCCGTGCATCTCCAGCAGAACTTGACCTCTTGCAGTGGGCTCTGGACAAATACTTACAGATTGGATCAGTGAAAAGGGCCAACCAGAGTCACCTGGACCTGAATGGCTGTCCCACCCGGGTTCTGCCACTCACTGGCTGGTGACCTTGGGCTAGCCACTCCCCTTCCCTAAGCCTCAGTACCCCATCTGCAAAGTGGGAATGATGACCTGTGCCTGCCGCCTACAGTGGTGGTCGGCGGGGGGATTCAGCCGGAGCCCGCAGTTCAAGTGCTAAGCACAAGGAATCATGAGCAACTGTAGGCCTGTTATTCTTGCACAGGAGGGAGCAACATGAGGGAAGGCTTGGGGACAGGTTGGGGGAATGATGACAGGGCCGTGGAAAGTGGGCCCATCAGAGAGGACCTCTCAAAGGAGGGGCCCCTGGAGCCAGAGAGCATGGGGGCTCCCAGGTCTGCACGCAGTTATCAAGGGCAGTGGAAAGCCTTGACACATCCTGCAGTCGGAGGAGGGGCCCCTGTCGGGGGTGCAGGGGTCGTCCTCAAGCAGCCAGGGAGGGGGCGAGATGGCCACCAGTAAGGAATCTTCCATCTCCGCCCCTTCTCTCCACCCTCTGCTCCCGGACCCCTCACCTCCTTCCAGGTCTCCGGGCTCCCCCCGCAGAATCCCACACATCTCAGTCACCTGCCAACCTGGTCTCCATGCCAGGGTCCAGCCCGGCCCCACCTCGGGCCAGTCCTCCCCCCCACAGAGGGACCGTTCTCTCTTCTGTTGGGAAGGCCTTTTACTAATTAGAAAATTATCATCTGAAGACCGTATAAAACATTTCCCAACGGTGAAAAGTAAGGACTGTTTTAGGCACAAGCCAGCATGGGACACGTGGGTCACAGTGTGTGTAAATGCACCACATTTCTAACACAGACTGCCTCTTCCCACCTGCCAGAGGGTTCCAGACACACAGCTCCTTCCTCCCCTTCACAAGCCAGGGAGCTGCGAGGCCTGAGGGGAGGAGATGGGAATGCTGCACCAATGTAGGGATTTGTTGCCTGCGGGGTCACTGAGTCCCTAGGGGAAGGATAGCGGCTTGGAAAGGAGACTGGGGTTCATCCTGGAATCCTCCCTCTCCCAGGTGCCCCTCTATCTGTCAACTTCCCATCGGTTCAACCTAGAGATGTCTGAATTCCTCTGCTCCTCCCTGCTTGGTCCCCAGCTCTGCCCCGAGCCCGGCTCCATCTCAGCTCCCCTCTTTCTCTTCCTGCTGCACCCCCCAACCCACCATCGCTCAGGCTCCTCCTCCCTTCCTTGCTTGCTTACCCACTCCACAGATACCTCTTGAACCCCGTGCATGTGGCAGACACTGAGCTAGGAACAAGTGACGTGGTCCTCGGAGCTGATGATGGGAGTGGGACCCGGGGTCCTGAATCCATGCCCTACGCTATTCCCTAAAGCACGACTCTGGTCAGGTCATGCCCCCACCCCCAGCCAGAGGAAAAGTCTTGGCATCCTGGGCTTTCTCTGGCTTCCCCTTCCCAGCCGCCAGGAGAAGGTGAGAAGGCAGGTCTGCAGCGTTGAGACTTCACTGTAGGCCATCTGGATGGACTGGTGACCATGCCCAGCAGCGGGACCCTGCCCTGTCGCCTCCCCAGGAGCCTGAGAGATCTCCAGATTCTCAAGGCCCCAGTCATGCCCATCCCCACAGGAGGAGGAAAACCGAGGTGCAGGGCAGGCAAGCGACAGGAGCAAAGCCCCAGGGCACATCGGTGGGACCCAACCCCCAGTTCTCCCAGCTTTGTCTCTGCGGGTGCTCCTTCATTCTAGCTCCAGACACTGACACCCCCAGAAGAGAAGAGAGGTTTGAGATCTTTTCTCTGCACTTCCTGCTGACGTTCCAAGGGCCTGGGCCTCTGTTTATTTTCACTCCGAGGGAGCAGGGAGTGGGGGGATAAACCAAGAAAGACGGGCAATGAGATGAGGGATGTGGGGGCAGGCAGGGTAGGCGAGGGGGGAGGGAAAGGCGGGTAGTAGGGCCGAGAAACAGGGCGCAGGGAAAGAATGACCAGGGACTCTGTGAGTAGAACAGAGAAGGGTGTGTGGGTGCTGGCATCCAGAGAAAGTCGGAGTCACACAGAGACAGAGATGCAAAGAAAGAGAGAAAGAGGAAGAGAGAACAGAAAAGGGGGGGGCAAGAGCAAGCCGGGGTGGGGCTCCCGGGGCCTCCTGTAAACTGCTTCCCTGACACCCCGCCTGACAGGGCCCAAGTGCTGCATGGAATGGGGAGGTGCAGGCTCTGGAGGACTGCAGCCGGCCAGCCCGGGGCCGGGACTGCCTTCCCCCACCTGTTCTCATCCCCTGCGCTGCTCTCCTGACTTGGGTCTACACCTCCCTCAACCTGTGGCCATCACCTCCCTGCCTGCCCACCCTGACACTGTCCTGTCCGTCCCCATGCCCCCCCCCCAGACAACTCATACACAGCCCACCTTTCTGCTCCCCTGCAGGTTTGGGGTTAGGGCGGGGAGCCCAGCAGCCTAGATGGGGAGGGGGCCGGGTGGATTATTGAGGATGTACTGGACTGCGGCTGACACAGAGGAGGAGGAAGAGGAGGGGGTCTTGGTGATGGACGATGCTGGTTCTGCGGTGGGGGGGCAGCGGGGAGGGGGTGGAGGAGGGCTGGGGGAGGGGTGGTGAGGAAGCGGGTTGAGGGGGGGAGCAGGACCAGGCTCACATTTGGCATTCAGGGCAGCTGACAATAAAAATGCTTTATTGCCAAGAAACTGGATCGATCGGGGCTGGAGGGGGCCGGCAGGGGGGACGCGGAGGGCTCAGCGCAGAGGCCGGCGGCCGGGCCTCCGCAGCGACCAGGGCCCGAGCTGCCCTCCCCCCTGCGCCCCCCTCCCCGCCTCCTGCCCTTTCTCTCTCCTGCAGCCACCGCTTAGTTCTTATTATATTTTTTCTTATATATTTTTCCCCTAGCTTCTCCTGCTCCTGTTATTTTTTTTTCTTTTAATTTTTTTTTAAAACTCGCTGCACTCCCAATGCCGAAGGCCGTGTGGGGGCAGGGTGGGGGCGTCTGCCCAGGCCAGGCCCCTACCCACAGGGCATCCAGAGCTGCTGGCTCTGGGCTGAGCCCCTCTTTGCCTCCACATCCCCCAGTTCCATCAGTCTCCCCCAGAACCTGCCTCCGTGGGTGCCTATCTCCCCTGCCATTCATCCTAAGGGTCTCCCTCCACCCACGAAACACCCCCCTCTCTGGTGGGCTCAGGGCCCTGGCCAGGCCTTCCTCCCCTCCCCCCTACCTGGCCCCCTGCTCACTCCCAGAGCCATTTGGCTGATGGTCAGAACTGTCCGTCAAGGGGGCTCTGAGCCCCTGGGGACCCAGATGGGAGGAGGGAAGGGGAGAGGTCGGGGGTCAGGCCACGTCCCCTCAGCTCAGTTTTTTCCCCTCCCCCTTCCTAACAAAGGGAACAGCGGGCCGAGGCTGGGTGGGGGCGGCCTGGTACTCAGGGAAGCAGGGAAGAGGACTGTGGGGATGGCCACGGGCAGGAGGTGGGGGTGGGGCTTGCCTGCCCCTCCTCTGCCCTCCCCCTCGGGTCAAGGCTAAGGTGATTCCTCAACCTCACGGGGAGGCTGGGCTGGGCTGGGAGGGGAGGAGGATCTGGACAGACAAAGAACTGGAGCCCTGGGGAGTTGGGGGCTGGGGGGATGCACCTGGGACCCAGGCAGCCCCGGCTGAGGGAGGGGCAGCAGGCACCCCTCTGGCCTTGGTCTCACCCTCCGCATGGCCCTGCCTCCCATCTGTACTAATCCCAGAGCCACATGGAACCTTTGAGCTTGGGCAGGGTTAGATGGGGACAGGGGGGGAAACTGAGGCCCAGAGAGGGAAGATCGAGCCAGGGCTGGGATGGAGGATGGAGGCACAGCTCCAGGGTTCTCAGTGTTGTCTGGTGCCTCTCCCTTTTCACTACTCCTACCTAGGGAGACATCCCTCCCTTCCCTACCCGGCTCTGGGGAGGCGTAGGTTGGGGGCAGGTGGTAGAAAGTTCTACCTAGAGGGGAGAAGAGGGAGAGGCTGAGTTGTATTCTCTCTCATCTGAGAAAGAGGGGGACAGGGAGAAAGAAATTTTAAATGTGTGTCTCCAGCACTGGCCTGGCACAGCTCTGAGATGGAACTTCAAGTCGGAAGGGCAGGAAACCACCATGGATAGGGCCCTCCTGAGCGCCTGGCTATCAATGGCTGGTGAAGAGGACATTCAGAGAGGTTCTTTCTCCTGTCCACCAACACACAGCAAAGGCGGATTCTCACTCCAGCCCAACACTGCCTCAAACCTCCCGGCTGCCCAGCCCAACCGCAGAGGGCAAAGGGGAGCCAAGGCAGTGAACAGCTTTGAGCCCCCCCGCTTACCCCACCACTCCCCCCAAACCCCGTGCCCACAAGAGATGATGAGCTGCCCGAGGCAGAAGGAAATGCGGGAAATCCTCTGTGCTTACATTCTTCTACCAAGGTGGCTCTCGGGGAGAGGGCCACAGCCAAGAGGAGGTAGGGGAGGATACAGCGGGCCTCTTTTTAGGGGGGTGGGCTGGCTGGAACACGGCCCCACAGCCCACCAAGGAGGCCCCAGATGGGCCAAGGACTATAGGGGTCCCGCTGCCCTCCCCCAAACCTCCCCTCCCTTCTCTCCCTCTTTCTCGGCTGGCTATCGACCGGGGCTGTGACATGGTAGATCAATACGGCAGGGATATAAAGCCGGCTGGCTGCCTGCCTGCCTGCCTCTCTCCCCGCTTGCCTTGCTTCCCTTTCTCAGAGCCGCACCCAGGTCCCCCACCCCCCCATGTCCCCCTTACCCATGCCTCTGAGGGGCCAAGCCCCCCACCCCGCCAACCACCCCCCTACAGCAGGAGAGCTTAGGGAGGCTGAGAGCTTGGACAGCCAGGAGAGGGGGTGAGTATGGGAGTGGGCAGGGAAGCAGATGGGGATGGGGATCACACTGGTAAGGTAAGGGGACTGGGATACATTGAGGGACAGTCCCCCTGGAAGAAAGCAGGCGTCCCCTCAGTTGGGAGCAGCCCGGGGAGATGGGGCCCTTTGAGGGTATGGGAGGGATGGACCTCTGGGAGATGGGCAGGGGGTACCTGGGGGTGCTGGGGAGACACTGTCCTGAGCCCATGGAGTGGGGGCAGGCCTGGGGACACGCAGGAGTAAGCTAAGGTGAGTGGATGCCCAGAGCAGCGGGGCAACCCCCAGGCAGCTTTCTTCCCAACCACAGAGCCCCTGGCTGCCCCATCCTTGGGTCTCTGTGGGCAGAAGCTGCCTTGTCCTTGCCCCAGGGCCTGGCCTGCACGTGTGTAGTAGGGGCGGTTGGGGGGGGGGTTGTTGTGAGGCTTCGAACAGGAGGTTCCAGGGGCGCGCTGCAGCGTCTGAGTTGCCATTATGTATAGGGTGTGTGTGTGTCCCCTATGTACCTGGGTGGCCATGTGTTTTTGAGTCCTTAAGCTCTGCTGTGGAACCTCAGGACTGCGTGTCCCCGCGTGTCTCAGCTACTGAGTCATGTCTGTGTGACCACGAGTATGTGGGTGTGTCCCCGGGGACTCGGTGGCTCTGTGTATGTGTGTGTGCTTCCATGAGTGTCCCCCGACCCTGGGCATCCCCAAAGGTCTGAATGCGTGTATGCAGATCTGTCTGACCCCCGGGCGGGGGCGGGGGGCATGCACGTATCCCCGGGAGCACCTCAGTGACCCCCTGTGCCCACGTAATGTAGTGGTTGTGTGTTCTTCCGTTCCAGGAAATCTGTGTGCGGGCCGCCACCTGAGCGTGTCTGAGCGGGGATGTTTCCGTGAGAGTGGGGGGACCGTGGAGCGAGTCCCCGTGTGCCCGTGTCTGTGTGGATTCTGTGCCTGTGTCTGTGGGTGGTTGTAGGTGTGGTTGCCTCCGCCTGTGATCGGAGCTTCTTTCTTTTTGGAAGTCAGCGATCTGGCGTGCCTTCTGTGTGTCTATGTGACGCTCGGGTCCCTGGATGCCGAGGGCCGGGCGTATTTCCACGAGCAGGCTGGAGGCTCTGGGTGTGCCCCGTGTGTGTCCTGGTGACTAGGTGCATCTGACAGTGCTGGGGAGGGGTCTCTGAGTGGGGGAGGGTGGCGAGGCAGCAGAGACTGCCACTGCGGAGCTGGCTGGCCTGGTCTATCGCTACAGCTACATCGCCTCCAAACCCAAATGTGAGGGCCTGCTGCCTTCTCGTCCCTGCTAGAGGCCCCAGATCCCTGCCAGGACGGGCCCAGGACCCCCGCCCCCTCCCCCCTTGGGCTCCGGACCTCTGCTCCTCAGCACCCCCCGCTCTGGTGGACGCCACCTCAACTCCACCAAGCGACCTCCGTCCCTCCCAACCCCCCCAGCGCCACCAGCTCCCCCCGCCCTCCCCCCACCACAAGTCCAGTCCAACCCAGACAAAAGCAATTACTCCTGAGGTAGGATGTGAGTGTGGGTGTTAGAAACAGAAAAAAGGGGGGGAGGGAGGGGGAGCGAGAGACACACACACAGAGGCAGGGATGGACAGCCAGAGACCCAGAGAGACAGGGACGGGAGAGACAGAGGATGAAAGAGACTGGAAGAGACCCAGACACAGGAGGCGACGGAGGAGAAAAGGAGCAGAGGAAGGGCAAATGGGGCGGTGGAGAGACACACAAACACCGGGACCAGACAGACAGAGAGAGCGTGTGCAAGGCACAGAGATGGAGGCATGTAGATTAAGCAAGGATGGGGGCCGGAGACAGAGAACTGAGGGGTCGGGGCGGGGACTGGAGTGATGCACAGAGGGACACAGAAAGATTGCCACAGAAGACTGAGACAGACAGGGAGAGCGAGACAGAAAGGCAGAGACAGTGGGCGAGAGACCTTGAGAGCCGGGCAGCTGGAGGTGGAGGGAAGTTGGGAACACGGGAGACACTGAGGCCACAACGCTAGAGAGGAGCTAAAGGAGGCCTAGTGCAAAGTGGTCTCTCCTCCTGCAAGCGTGTGCGCTCCCGCACTCACTCACACATACACACACACACACATACACACTCAAGGCTCTCTTCCCGTGCTCTGCCCCTCCTCACCCCCGCCCCATCAGGGGTGCCCAAGCCCTAGGGGCCCAGGTCCTCCTGTGAACCAAGGCAGGGGACAGGACAGACAGAGGACAGACAGGGAGGGGTGGGAGCAGACTGGGCTCCTGGTGACACAGCGGGGGAAGGGGGCAGTACCTCCCTCCTACAGTCCCTGCCGTCTCTCCTCCACCCACAAGAGTCTCTCCTCCACCCACAAGACGCACACACCAGGGACCTTGCCCAAGTGCCAGTTGCTTACACTCTGTCCCAAGGCAGCTGGTGAGGGGTGGGGCCACAGACACCAGGCATGAGGTGCATCCCCCACTACCCCCTGTTGCATCCCCAGGCTGGTGGCCCTCACCTTTAGCAGCTCACTTTTGCACCCTCATGTGCACACTCTTTCTGTCTCTGAGCCCCTTGCTCTGCTCTCCTGGCTGACTTTTTTGCTATTTCCCGGTCTCTTTGTCTGCTCTCAGCTGCTCCCCCTCTCCAGGCACTTCTCTGTTGCAGGGTGCTCCCTGAGTCTCCCCGGTCTCTCTCTCCCTTTCTCAGGTGACCCCTCTGGCCCTCCTGTCCACACATGCCCCCAGAGGGGGGCAGATGGCTGTATGGGGCCCTCAAAAGCTGTCCTGGGGTGGTGAGGCCGGGCGAGAGGGGGGCACCTCCTTTCTTGTTTTTCCCTCACGCACCGTTTTTCCTTCTCTCTTCCTCACCCTCCCCCCCATCCCTACCAGGTCCACATCTCCGTGTGGTTCTCTCTGGAGACAGAAAGCTAGATGTGGACCTGTACACACCCTACTTGCAAGACTGGAAAGAGATCCAGGCTCAGAACAAGGAGGGAGCGGGGCAGAATGGAGAAGCCAAAACCTGGATGAAACCAAGCAAAGGAGAAAAGAAGGGGACAAGGGTGGAGCCCCAGGATGAGAAAGAGGAGAGGAAGGAAGCCAGAAGCAGACAATGTGAGCTGGACAGTGCCGGGGGCTGGGCTGGGAGTGCTCACCATGACTCCAAGAAACGTTGCTAAAGCTACATAGAGTCAGACTCTGGTCTGCCCTCTGCCTACCAGCCCCCGACGTGGAGTTAGGGCCAAGTGCCTGCCCTCGGCCCCTGGGGCTCCGAGCCCACCAGGATGGTGGGCACTTCAGCCTTCACTTGCTCTGGGACGGGGATGCCTGGGACCCAGCAGTCCCCGCCAGAAGCTGCCGCCAGATGAGAGCCATTTGCCCCTCCTCCGCATCTGTTCGCCCCACCCCATGGCTGACAGACACTCCCAGTCCTGGGTGGGTGACAGCTCTCCCCACCCACCCAGTGACCGCAAAGGCAGCCAAAGGGATTGAATGATCTCTTGAGACCTCCCAGCATCCCACCACTACCGCAAACACCCAGTGAGGAGCGCCACTGCCCTCTGGACCACTCTCACCCCCCACAGCGGGGCCCACCCACATCCAAGGAGCCGCCCCCATACTGAAGCTCCTTCCGGCCCACCCCACCCCCAAGGCCCATCTGTAACAGCACACACCCAATTCCTGTAGCCTAGGAGCTGGCATGGCCCGCCCCTCTGCAACAGCGGGGTGGCTGACTGGGCCTGGGGCATCCAAGCAAACCCCTGACCCCACCTACTGACTTCTTGGTTCTGGTCTGCAGAACACCTACAATGCCACTCAGGCCTGCATTTCGGATCCTGGAGCCCCCCACTGCCACACCCATACTCTCACCCCAGGGAGGAGGCAACCCCCTTGCAGCTCCATGTCCCTGCCTCTGAAGCAGCCCTGGGTTCTCTCCAAGACCCCTCACCAGACCCAGCAAGAGAAGCCTGTCAACCACAGCTGCGCTCCTGTGTCTGAGGCAATCCAGACTCTCCCTCAGGGTATGCAGGCACCCTGGGCATGCCCTACTGCTGCTGGTGTCTGAGCCACCTGTGGGACTCCAGGGCCTCATCCACACCAAAGGCCACCAAGTCGTTTTGTGGAAGGATGGAAGGAGACAAGGTGGGGACACACCTGCTCCCTGCCCAGCACTGGGAGGGCCTTGGATGCCCAGTGGACAGTAGCTGGCCGTGGGCTCTGAGGCCAGGCCAGAATCCACAGTCCCCAGTACTGACCCACCCACTGGAACAGTAACTTACGCCTTGGCTTCTCCTAACCCTTCAGGAACCGCCCCCCCCCCCCCCCCCCCCCCGCCCAGCCTCCTCCTCTCAAAGACTGCCTGAGACCCCCCAGGCAGGTCAATCACATCCCACTCTCTCCTGCCCCAGTGCCTTGCAGACCTGTGGGTTCGGGGTAGTAGTGTTTATTCCTGTGTCCACCAGCCTGGAGCCCCTCAGAGGCTGCACAAGTCTGCCCCCTCTGAGGCACAAGGCCTGGCACACTAGAAACCCCCAAAAAATGGTGGCTGAAGGAATAAATGGATGGATGTGGGTTTATGTGTCCATGTGCTCACTTACTTATTCTTTCAACAAATCCTTACTGAGCATTTACACTGTGCCAGGGACTGGGGGTCGACAGCTTACAAGGGGTGGGGGAGAGATGTTACACACACAATATATGATCAGATATGGTAACAGTGCTCAGGAAGGAGGAACGGGGTGGGGGGCAATGCAGCTTTGCAGGGGGAGGGTCAGGGAGCCTTAGAAGGACAGCTGAGGGAAGCAGAGGGGAGGGAAGGGGAGAGGAGGGAGCCCCGTGGGCACAGAGGCCAACCAGCACCTCCAGGGCTGGAGGAGGTCCCCACACTGAGGAGGCCTCCAGACACCTATGGGGAAACACTCACCTTCCAAGTGCAGCTATAAAGGAAAGACAGTGGGGGTGGAGGCAATATTTGTTGTAGTTGTTGCTTTGTGACAAAATTATATACCTAAGAGAGTGTAGCCTCCTTCAAACATGTCTCCCTGGGGGGACACGAACTTTCCCGTGAACCACTCAGATATTTTGGTGATAGCCTTCAGGGCCCGTTCACAGACTTCATCAGCCAAACATCTCCTGTTGTTACATCAGTCTCTAGTTTCTATCAAAAAAACCAACAAGTAGCCCCAGTAATGTCCAACCCTGCCATTGCTAAATTTATCAGAGTTGGCACCCAGTAAGATTTCAGGGCTTTCCCCCAAATCAAGTCCCTCCCCAACCTGCCCAACCAAGCACAAGGATCCAAGGATTGGCCACCCCGAGGAGATTCCAGTCACTGCAGTGGGGTCTGGTGAGGTCGGAGAGAGCTCGCAGGTCAGGCAGACCGGAACACAAAATCTACCTCTACCGCTTACTTGCCTGAGGCCACTTGCCGCCTCTCTCTGTGCCTCAGTTTCCTTCTCTGGCAACAGGGGACTACCATCTGCCTCACAGGTTTGCACTGAGGATTAATGCCAAATGCCCAGAGTAGGCCCTCGCACGGAGGTGGCCCCTAATAAGTATCAGTTTCCTCATTAGGATGCAACAGTTCTTGGCACCTGTTACCAAATCTGTCAGGCATATGTCCGTGAAACCTTGGATACTTAACAAACATCTATTTGAACACAAAGAGCTAAAATCAGAGACTTGATTGCAACCTCCACCAGCTCTGAAACATAATTCCTTTAACAGCCTCTTATTTTAGCCTGACTTTCAGGCATTCCTCAAAGCCAGCCTCTAGCCCCCAAACAAATTCTGCAACCTGGAAGCTCCTTGACCCTCTTATTTTTATTTTTATTTTATTTTAAGTAGGCCCCAAGCCCAATGTGGGGCTTGCCCTCATGACCCTGAGATTAAGGGTCACGTCTTCTACCAACTCAGCCCCTCCTTGACCCTCTTTTCAACGTCAAGAGCATCAGGGGACGTGAGTGTTCCTGGGAAAGCTGCTCTTCTGGCTCCCCGGAGAAAGCACACATCCTATATTCAGACCCCTGCATTCCTTTCCAGTCAGAACGGGGTCCCTGGACGGGCGTCAGGGAGTCTGCGAAGATCCCGAGTTAAAGCACAACTGGGGAGATACAGGGATGTGTCTTCCGGGGAGGAAGTCTATACTAAATGCTGTACAACTAGAAATCTACGGGCCAAAGATTACCGGAAGCCATGTGGTTTGGACCACAAGGAGATTTGTGAAATTTTGTTAGTAGCCAACGTTTAAAGATTGGGAGACTTCACACAAAATTCTGGCTTTCTGGCTTCTTTTGGGACACTGGGAGATCTGGCAGGTGGCGTTGCATCTCTGCGGGAGACAGGGACTGGAGCTGCAAAGCTGGTTCCCACCCGGATGCGTTTTGTAGCCCACCACGGTCCCTGCTGCACCGGGTTGCAAAGCTGGAGCTATGGCTTCCACCTGTGTCTTAAAGTGAGCCTGGGACTCCTGCTACAGCGAGGATGCCCAGGTGGAATGCCTATGAGGGCAGCCAGAGGCCTCCCCGGACCTGACGCCCGTCCAGAGACCCCGTTCTAACCGGAAAGGAACAGAGGGGTCTGAGGACAGGATGTGCGCCTTCTCCGGGGAGCCAGAATTGTCCTGAACCAGAACAGTCCTGCGGCCTGTGGGTTAAGCTGCTCTGGTAGGAAGAGGGGCGGCAGCATGTATCCCACCCCAGAGCACCCCTCTCCAGATGCTCACTGCCAGGCCTCATCGAGCTGAGCGGAGCAAACCACCAGACCACACGCCCAGGGCCCCTGTTTCCTTCTGAGCTGAGAGGCTGGAGAACTCCGGCTTCTGTTTAGGAGTCTCAGTAGGCTCCAAGGAGGGGTCTCACCAATCCTCACTTGTTCAGGGGGATCTTCCAGCTGTATTTCGAGCTCCTGCTTCCTGAGGCACATGCTTCCATGGAGGAACTTCTTTTTCATCCTCACATCCTCTGTGTGGTGGGTGCTGTTATCACCCTCCTTTGATAGATGGGGAAACTGAGTCCCACTGCTGGCACAAGGCAGAGCTGGTGCCATCCGGCTCTGGAGCCAGAATCTGAACTGCCTCACCAGCCTTCCGGCCTCAGGATGGTGCTTAGGGAAGGTTCTGTTATTCCCTTTAGAGAGGAGGAAACGGAGGCCCTGACTATCCCGAGTCGCTCACAGCAAGGATGGGAAAGAAAAGGGGTTCAGACACAGGTGTGCCTGCCCCCAGGCTGTGATCTGACCCACCAAGTCACCCATCTCTCTCTGACCGAGTGTGACACTCATCAGCAGAAGCCCTCACGGTCACCCACACCCAGAACCACCAGTGTGACCAGAAAGCCACAGGACACACAGAGGCTGAAGACGCAAAGCAGACTAACCTTGTGGAGGACAGAGCAAAGCAAGGGAGGGCAGCACTCCTGGGGTGCGGCCCCGGGGAAGAGGATGGGAAAGCAGGGGCTCCTGAGAGGGAACAGGACCCAGAGCATAGCAGTAAGCAAAGCTCTGAGGCTGTGGCCCTTACCTCTTGGGTAAACGCAGCGAAGCTAATACATTCAGGCCACCAACCCGGTCCAGTCGAGAACCTGGAAAGAGAGGAGAAGAGAGTCAGCCTCCCAGGGGATCTGTGAAGCGTCTCTAACTCGGGCAGGATGAGGCACTCGTCCAGGAGACGGACTCTGCTCCTGTCACAGCATCAGGAGGCACAAATCAGCAAATGTGGACTCGGGAGCTGCCAGGCACTTGTTGCCCTCAGTGGTCATTTCCGGGCTCTGAGCCTCAGTGTCCCCATCTCATAAATGGGCATCCCCCTGCCTTGTTGAACATCTGTTTTTCCCATCAGACTGGAAGCCCCTGAAAGGGCAGGGGCTGTGTCTTACGGCATTAGCCATTGGCAGAGGGCCCTGCAAAATGCAGGGGGCTCAATAAGTCAGTGAGGGTGAGGAGTGAATGGGTGGATGGACGGAGGGATTAACTAACTCACAAACTATATATCTCAGAGGACGGCCGGGAGGATCAGATGAGAAAGACATCTGAAAGAGTTCCTCATTACTGGGTACCTGTGTGCTACAAGGAGATGGAAATAAAAGTCCAGAAAAGATGGTATTTCTGACTTGTGTATTTGTTCATTCATTTATTCGCTGGGTTAATCAGCAGATACTGAAGTGTATCTCAGCTGGGCTCTGGACCAAGTGTGGGGGTACATAGGTGGATCAGACAAGGCCCCAGAGGGCTCACAGCCAATTTGGGGGGGGGGCGCTGATAAAGACCCAAGGCCAACATGCTGGGGTAAGCAGAGGGTGCTGCAGGAATCCCAGGGGAGGTCAGGGAAGACCTAAGGAGGGTGCCACCCCCGAGCCAAGCCCAGCAGACAAATAAACTTTAGTCAGGCAGAGGGCCGGTGGGAGGGACGAGCAATGTCAGGCCTCTACCTGCCCAGGGGACAAGGAGGAAGTGGGAAAAGAGGAGGCTGAAGAGACAGCAGGGGCTGCACCCCATAGGGCCTGGGCCAGGCAGCTAGGGGGAGGGACACGCTCCACTTTGTCTTTAGGGAGGTCCCTCCATGTGCTGTGCAGAAAATGGAGAGCACATGAGGAGACCTGTCCCCAAAGAGTGTTTGCTGAGCCCCACCCCACCCCCTGTGGCCCTGCAAGGGGGCAGTGACAGCTGGTATCAGCCCCACTTTACAGATGCGGCAGATGAGGCTGAGAGATGTGACTTTCCCAGGGTCCTGCGGAGCTGGTTAGAGAGTGAGGGCTGTGTGCCTCCTCCTGAAACCTGGTTTCCTGCCTTCTGGGAACATGGTCTTCCTGCAAAAGGAAGCCACGCAGAGACCCTTTGCCCCTGCTTGTTGTGCGCTCTCAGAGAAGGTGTGGGGACTGTAGGCTAGGGAGAGACTTCCCAGAGGAGACAGGATGTCAGGGAGACCTTCCCACCAGGAGGGTGCCGATGAGTTCACAGTGACAAGCACCCCTGTGAAGGGAGTTAACGAAGCCGGGGAGCCCATGGCTGTCTCACACCTTTGTTGCCCTGTGGGTGCCGTCCCGAGACGGGAGACAACAGGGCGACAGGCAGGATGGCCACGGACCTGGAAGTTTGGCACACGACTTTCCTATCTCGTGGCAAATATGCTGGCACAGATGGGAAGACTGAGGCCCAGGACAAGCCAAGGACACAAAGAATTAGTGGAGGCTGGACAGGAGTTGAGAAGGAGAGAAGAGAAAGAGAAAAAGACGGGCTGAGACAGTAGAGAGAAAGATGATGGATGGATGGATAGATGGACGGACAGACGGAGAGATGGATAGGAAAGAGAAGAGAAGAAATGGGGAGACAGAGAGAGGAGGAGTGGAGGGAGCCACAGGCAGAGACCAGAGAAAAGCCCAAAGGAGAAAGAAAAAAGGGGTAAAAGGAGCAACGAGTCTGCCCCACTCCACCCCCCACTCCCCCTCTCTCTATTGGGGCTCCATCTTCAGGGGTGGGAGGGGACCAGGACCCCTGTTCCCCGGGGGAGAGGGAGGAGCTGGGGTTTCTCCCCACTCAAGAGCTGCTCCCCCCCACCCCCCCACCCCTGCTTGGAGCTAATCAGCGGCTGTCATCTCCACGGTGAGGTCTTGGTTAAGGAGATTTAGGGCTGGGATCAATAGGAAATTTAAAAATCGATGCAGCGCGCAGGGCAAAATCGATGGCGTTTAATCGCCTTGCCGATTCCCAGTCAAAACAATTAGCCGCGCTGAGTGTTGAACACGGTGGCGACACGGCATTAACCGTCAATATTGGTGTAAGTGATGGTGGGCGGGCGGGGGAATCCCTGGGCCTCTGAGGGGCCCCGAGTCAGACAGTGCCCGAGGGCTGGGGTCTTCCCTGGGGCAGTGCCCCACACCAGCTCTCCCCTCCGCACGCTGCCACCCTCAGCTGCGATGCCCAAGGCTTGTGGGCAGCACTACCCCTGGCCTGTCCTCCTCATCTCATCTCCCAGCCCCCATGCCCCCATATGTCCTCTGACAGGCCCCTCTGCCCAGTAGATAACATCTCCCCTGTGCGGCAGACAGCCCTGTGGGAGCTGGGAGCCACCTGCCCAGCAACGCCTGGGGACTGGAAGATGGCAGGAGCTATTTAGAAGATGCCTTCTCCCCATTTCACAGATGGGGACTCTGAGGGACAGGGAGGGGAAGCAGCCAGTCCGTAGTGACCTGGCACAGGAAGCAGAGGAACTGGGCCTTGAATCCCAAATCCTCTGACTCCACAGACTATATTCTTTGTAGCTAGCTGCAGCCACAGAGAAGGGGAGGGTTCTGCTATTCACCAGAGAAGGAGAGAAAGCGCTCAGCTCTCCTCAAAGCCAGTATCAAAGTTTGTGTGGCCTCGAGTCCGTCTGCCACCTGCCTGCCCAAGTGTGAGCTCTGGGAGGGTAGGTTGGGGCCTGGCTCCTCTGGGGCTCCCCAGCACTACCCAGGACAGGGTATGGCCCCACTCTGGAGCTGGGGACAGGCCTGAGGATGCCAGTGCCCCTTGGCCCCAGGCACAGACTGCCCACCTACACTCCCACCAAGGGACCCGATGGGCGGAGCCACTGACCCCCACAAACAAAGCAGCTCCATGGGTTCAGTCGAGTGGCCCTCCTGAGAACAACTGGTGTTTCCTGAGCGCCAGCTACAGGCCAGGCTGCTGCGCACGCTTAGTTGCTCTGTGGAGGTGATCTCACAGAATCCTCACGACCTGTTTGGTGAGGATCATCCCCAAGATACAGATGAGGAGGTGGAGGCTCAGAGAGGTGAAGTCCCTTTCCCAAGGTCACACAGCCAAGAGGGGGCAGCTCCACCTGACTGGACTCTGAGAGACACAGGACATCAAGCAAACAAGATCTCCCAACAGCAAACAAGAGAATGTGATGTAAACAGAGGGTGCAGGAACCTAGCACCATAACCGAGGACCTGGAGGGGCCCCCATGGGGCGGGGGAGGCAAGGCAGGGGCAGAACCGGAGATGGCACTCTGGGCTCCGAACTGGCAGGACCACGATGGGAGATGGTGAGGCCAAGGCTGGCTCTCACCTTCTCCGAACTTGCAAAAGGGCTCCTGGTCCTGGGGTGCTGCATAGGGGAGGGCAGAGACTTCTGCCGCTGCCTGCTCCCTGGCGCGGAAGAGCAGGGCGGGGGGGCGGGGGGGGCGTGGTGTGGGCAGGGGATAGGGGAGGAGGCCCATGAGATGAGCCAGGGATTGATCTGACAAGGTCCTAATCAAATGGTCAATATCGCTGACCTGACCACTTAACCTATTGATAAGCTGGCAAGGATGGAGCAGGCAGTGAGTGGGCTCAGGGCGGGAGGCAGTGAGAGGGCTAGGGGGAGCCCGATGGGGCAGGGCTCAGGCCTATAGCGTGCCTGGGTCTGGGGGCCTGGAAGAGGGTGGTCTCCTCCTCAAGTGCCCCCACCACCTCCCCTCTGACAGCTCACATGTTTTCTGTCTGGGGGCTTCCACCCAAGCTGCTTCCTCCGCTCAGGGCCCCTCAGCCCTGCCCTGAATGAGACTGGGAACCATCCCCAGCACCCAGGACACCCCCAGCTCTTCTTGGATAGTGCCTTAGCTTTTCATCCGCGGGAGGGACTTCTCCAAGCCTCGATGTCCTCACCTGTTAACTGGGGATAATTATAATAGGGAATGCCAGGAAACAACCTAAATGTCCTATGACCAGGGACCGGAATGATAAACCCCAGTACAGCTGCCACAGAGCGGAGGATCGCAGGCTTGTAGAAAATATGCTCAAAATAAATCCATTGACAAGGGAGCGAGGCTCATAGTCCATTGTTAGGAAGAAAAAGGCAGGTTATAAACTGGTATGTCACATAAGATCTCCTTTGTATGAAACACATACACATACACTTCCCTCCCGCCCCTCAAAGAAAGAGGTTCAGAACAAAAGTCAGAATTCTGAGTTTGGTCCCAGGCATCTGAATTTGAATAAGTTCTTTGGGTAAACTCGTAGGGATGCTCCTGTTTGAGGAAAAAATAATCCAGAAAGACAGGCATCGAGAAGTTAATTTTTTTCTCATTTAACTAGATTATCACGGTGGGTTTTCCTCTCAACTCTCTGAACATCTGCATTTTCTCTTTTTTTCTACAATGAGCGTGTGTCACATCAGTTAACATCTGTAATTGCAAAAAGTGGGGCTGAAGCCTGGGTGGCTCAGTCGGTTAAGCGCCTGCCTTTGGCTCAGGTCATGATCCCGGGGTCCTGGGATCGAGCCCCGCATCGGGCTCCCTGCTCAGCGGGGAGACTGCTTCTCCCTCTTACCCCTGCTTATGCTTTCTCTTGCTCTCTTGCTCTCTCAAATAAATAAATAAAATCTTTTTTTTTTTAAAGTGGGGCTAATTAACCCTGCCTTGGCAGGACTGTGGCGAGCTGCTCAGTGTGCTCACAGTGAGCGCAGTTTCTCTGGCCCTCTTCGCTCTCCTGGCCAGGCTGCTCTTATTTCCCACTACATCCAGGCCCAGCAGAGTCCAGCGCCCCACGAAAGGTGAATGAATCTAAAGCCTACTGAGCAGAGAAGCGCTTGCTCCTCTTTCTCCTCTATCAGAGAAGGCAGGGTAGGCCCAAGCCAAATTCTGTGCCTTGTGTCCTCATCGGGAAACTGGCCAAGGGCTTATAGATAGGAGGGACAGCTGGAGGGGAAGCTACAGCCCAGAGGGGAGGAATGAATCTTCCCAAAGTCACGGAACTGGTTGGGACAGTGCTGGGACCAAAGCTGGGGCTCCTGACTCCTGGGTCATGCCCTCCCACTGCTGGGAGGGGGACAATCGTAAGAAAAATTGTTCATGCAGGTCAGAGGGCTCTCAAGAAAGCAGAAGAGCATGGTGGCCAAAAACAGCTCTGCCGCCGCCTTGCTGTGTGACCCTGGGCAAGTCACTTCACCTCTCTGAGTTTGCTCAAACATACAATAACAATAATAATAACATCTGTCTCACGATGTTGGTGTGAGAAGTCAACAAGGCCAGGCTTACAACAAACTCAGCAGAGAACCTGACACAGAAAGGTCAAGGGAGTGGTGGAAATGATACTGGGATCACCAGCCGCCACTGACATACATGAGTAGGGTGTGCAGCAGGTGGAAGGGGCTGGGCGGGGGGAGGAGGGGAAGGGAGAGGGTGTGTCCTGGCACTCTCTCTTGGGGTGAGCAGATTCAGTGAAGGCACCTGCCTAAATGTGTTCCTTTGTTCATTCACTCATTCATTCAGTAAGCATTTCCTGAGGCCAGTTCTAGGCCAGACCCTGTACCAGGCCCTACAATCCAGATCCAAACAATGGAAGCTCCCACTAGGTTAGGGAAGGGGAATTAGGGACGGCTGGGGCTGGTCTCTCCTCTGAGAGTTGCTGCCTCGGTGGCCTCCGGACTATCCCTGTGGGGCTTCTGCTGCGAGGGGGCCGAGTCCAGGAGCACAAGCCCCCACCGCCTGACCGATGCGGCACTTCGGGCGTGTGCATGTGCGTGCACATTAGAATAGTAAGCTCTGTGCAGAAGGGTTATGTTCACCTTTGTGATTCCCAGCACCGTGCACGGGGCCTGACACTCTGGGGACACACCACGCTCAGGGCTTTTTTTTTTCCTCCGTTTTTTTCTAATGAAAAAAAAAGGTTCAAAGCACCTAGCACAATGCCTAACACCTGGCAGGTACTGGATAAATAGCAGCTATTATTAGTACCATCATCACACGGGTGCGCTCACTCTTCATCCCTACAAAAACCTTATTTTGCTGAGGAGGAAAGTTGAGGCTTGAAAAGCATGATGTGATTTGCCCTTGGCCTGGGATGGGACTGGAAGCAGGGCGTGTGGACCCCACAGTCTGGGGTCCCCTCCAGACGCTAGGGGGCAGGGCCGCCAGGGTGAGTGCTAGGTAGAAAGGAAGAAGAAGGGAGGCAGGTGGGGAGTGGGGGTGAGCAGGTGAGATGAGGGGGGACAAGGATGAGTTGGCTGGGGTGTGCGGAACATGGTGAGGGAGACAGAGTAGAGTGTACAGGCCCAGGGTGACAGGTCTGGAGTCTGGCTGCTTTGGGGTTCAGGCAGGCAGGGGCCTCACTTGCCGGCACCCAGGTAGGTGCAGCCCCCCCCCCACACACCCCCAGGAAGGTGAGCTCCTTCCACCCTTCCCCAGCACAGCAGACGCCCACCTCCTCCATGCGTTATAGCTGGCAACTAGGATGACAGAGGACTTGCTCCTTATCATCTGATAAGCATCCACTGGGCATTTACAGTGTGCTGGGCACCATTTTAGGCACTGGGGATACACCTTCAAACAAGACAAAGTCCCTGCCCTCACAGCATTGACCTTCTAGTGGAGGGAGAGATACAATAGGCAAGAATACATACCTAAGAGCTAAGAAGGAAAATAAAACAGGTGAAGGCACAGATTACAAGAGAATGTTTCTTTAGACTGAGAGGTCAAGAAAGGCCTGTGGGGGAAGGTAGGTTTTGAGTAACAGCCCAAATAAAGTGTGGGGTAGGAGCTCTCCTGGCAAAGGAAACAGCAGGTGCAAAGGCCCTGAGGCAGGACCAATGTTGGTGTGTTTGAGGAACACAAACAAGGCCAGAGTGGCCTGAGCTTCTGCGGGCAGGAAGAAAGGAGTAGAGGGACACCTGGGTGGCTCAGTCGGTTAAAGGTCTGCCTTCGGCTCATGGCATGATCTCAGGGTCCTGGGATCAAGCTCCGTGTTGGGTTCCCTGCTCATTAGAGAGCCTGCTTTTCTCTCTCCCTCTCCCTTTGCCCTCCCCCCCGCCCCCGCTTGTGCTCTCTCTTTCTCTCTTGCTCTCGCTATCTCAAATAAATGAATAAATAAATAAAAAAGAATGATAATCATGTGGGGGAAAAAAGAAAAAAAGAAAGGAGTGGAGGGCGCCTGGGTGGCTCAGTTGGTTAAGCGACTGCCTTCGGCTCAGGTCATGATCCTGGAGTCCCGGGATCGAGTCCCGCATCGGGCTCCCTGCTCAGCAGGGAGTCTGCTTCTCCCTCTGACCCTCACCCCTCTCATGTGCTCTCTCATTCTCTCTGTCTCAAATAAATAAATAAAATCTTTAAAAAAAAAAAAAAAAAAGAAAGGAGTGGAAATTGAATAGGCAGGCAGGCGTCAGTTCATAGGGGACTTCTAGGCTAAGGAAGATGTTCTAAGTGGAGAGGGGGAATGACAAGCTTTCTCACTGTGGCAGATGAGGGTTGGTCTCACATTCAAAAACCAGGCTCCATCCTCACCCTTTTCCCATATACCCTTTGGGGCCTTCTGACCCATTCACTCTCTAAGAACAAGCTCAAGAAGCCTTCAATAAATCTGTGGAGTTGCTGACATGGCTTTGTTAGGGGACTAGGGACTCCCCTGGAGCAGGGAAGGGTCTGGCTCCTCCTTGTGCCCTGGCATGCAGCTCAGGCCTGGCCACCGGAGGCCTCAGAAAACAGTAGCCTACAGGCAGTCACTGAGAGGGACTGTAACCCTTGACCTCCAGCTCCCAGCAAATCTCCGTGTGGGAGAAGTGTTCAACTCTGCCCAGAGGCCAAGAGATGGTGCTGGGAGCAAGGGGAAGATAGTCTGTGTCACTTCGCTGGCCAGGCCTTGTCCAGCGATCCCAGAGTGGTTGGGCAGGGCAGGAGGTCCCTCTCTCCAGGTCTCGTCATCCTTGTCCTGTCCCTCCTCCACACCAGGGGATCCTCCAAGAGATCCCTGACTTAGTTCCCAGCTCACATCCTGTGGAGTCTCTCCTCAAAATGCTTCCGGGCTATGTGGTTCACCTGGAATAAATCCCGAGCCTTAGAGACCTTCCCAGTGATGTCAAGCCTCGTCGCTCCCCCCTCCCTGCATACCCTGCTAATCCAGTGACTTCCCACACTGGCTCACACCTCTGTACCTGTGCACAGGGAATGCCTCCATTTGGAAAGCCCTCTGCCTCCCCTTTTTCTCTAGACCCCACCCACCATTTCCCATGTCACCTCTTCCGGGGAAGCCACCAGACCCTCCCAGGCAGCTTGCCCTCCTGCTCAGCATGGCCCTAGCCAGTAGGGGAGAGCCCATTTCCCACCAGAGAAGTTTTCTAGAGGGGGCAATGAGGCACAGCGGAGTGGTGGTGGTGGGTGAATCTGTGTCCTACATTGTTTATGCCTGTGTGGTCTTGGTGAGTTTCGGGAGGGATGCATGTGCACATTTAGAATCTGTGTGTTGTGTCTAACGCTCAGCTTAAATGTCACTTCCTCAGAGGTGTTCCACCTGACCCACCAATCTAAACCAGGCTCTCCCATGACCCCTCCCACAGCCTCTTGTTTCTTTCCTTCCCAGATGTTATCACCGCTTATAACTAACTATACACTGAGGTCCGATCAGTGCCCATCCTGTTGGCTCAGAGCTCTTGGAGAGCAAGGCCCAGGTCTGTCTTGTAAATCATTGTTTCCCAGCTTCTAAGACAGGGCCTGGCTCACGTAGGGCTCAGTTCCTACATGATGAGTGGATTTACTCCATGAATATTTTCAGACTTAAGCATCTACCCATTTTCATTTAGCTTGAAGGGGATGAGTCTAAAGTGGGGGATGTTTATTTCTATAACTCAGAACATGACCCTTCCACTCACCATGAGTGTTTTCCCCGTGGGACCTCTGAACGTGGCCTACGTGCACCCACCGGCATGAGGGCTGGGATGCTACCATGTTTTGGTATCCATGTTTGTACCTTTTCTGTTGAAAAAAAAACCTTCTCTAGGGGAGGCACCCTGGTGTTTGGATATGTCTTGCTCTGTGGTGTCTCGGTATATACGTGCATGCACGAACATCTGGGCTTTCCTACCTGTGTGTATGTGCCTCCCCTTTTCAAATCTGGCATGTCCATTTCAGCCTCTCCAGATATGTATGCGCAAATGTCTATGTGGATCTGTAGGCTTTAGAACCTATGCGTTTTCTAAGAGAATCTCTGGCCAAGGGTCTATGCGCCTGGGTCTCAGGACCCACAGGTGTACATGGCCAGCATGTGTCTGAGAATCTATGTGCATGTCCGTCTCAGCACCACCACATATGTGTATCTACTTCAAAATTTGCGTGTGCATCCATTCAAGACTTATGTAGCCTCTGTAGTTTGGAGAGAGAGAGAATGTATGTGTATGTGTGTTGTGTGTGTGTGTCAGGGGTGACACAGACATTTGAATACCTGTGTGTCTCTCTTCCCCTGGAGGCTGCCGCCTCCCCAGGCTGGATGAGTACCTATTCTCTATCTCTCTCCCTCACACCCATCCACGCTCATGTGTGCGGTGCGGATGGGGAGGGGGCCGGGGTGTCAGCGAGCTCCTGTGTCATAAGGTTAATTTCTCTGCAGCCAGGCAGGCTGGGCCCTGAGGGGAGTGGTGGGGGAGGGGCTGGTCCCCACAGCCCCTCTGATAAATATGTATTTGGGGCTGCTGTGCTCAAAGGTCATGGGGGGGAGAAGGAGGAGGAGGGGTGGTCCGCACTGTGCCGTGCTGCTGGGTCCCGGCCCAGGCCCAGTGTGGGTTGTGCGTGATCATCTCCAGAGGGATGATGAGATTCAGGGAGATGCCCCCCTCATCCTGATCTGGCCTACCCCACCCACAGCCATGCTCAGTGGGAGATGCTGTTGTGGACACACAGATATTCCAACTCTGGAGCAGGCAAGCACACAAGCCCACGCCCGCCCATACCCAGGCAGAGGCTCGAGCGGATGCACAAAGACAGCCTCGTGAGCTACCAGATACACAGACAGCTGGGAGCCCAGAGCCAGACCCACAGCCTTTCTTCCTCACCAACCCTTCACCCCAACGCCAAAAAAATACAAGCCCACAAGAGTGCAGAGCATCTCACAGTAAGAAAGGTCCCTATGCACTCAACCAACACACGCACACTTGAACACAAAGGCGCACAGGGCCCAACGAGAAAGGTGCCCGGACACTTTGTGGGTGTGCATGTACACACACAAGCAGGTGGACACACAAAGGTGCGCACACAAATGCATACCAAGAGTCCTGAAGACGCGAAGTTCTACGCAGGTAGATGCACACTGACAATCGCAGATAAACGCGCGTGCGCACACACACACATCCACAAGCACACGCACACGTGCGCACACACACATACAAAGACCCCAAAACCCACACACCAGGCAGGACGCGTAGTGAAGCCAGGCTGGGAAACCCACCCTGCTGCGGCACAGCCCGCATTGGCTCTTTCCCCACTGAGGTGAGAATGGCCGCCTGGTCTCGGGTCTCTGGCCCCCTGGCCAGCTCCAGCCAAATGCGCCGTCATTTGTCCAGCCCCGATCACATCAATTGTCGAGCGTCCCCTCCTCGCTGACCAGCCATCTCGGCCATCAGCGGCCTCGGCCATTAGCCGGCTCCCGCCTCTGGCCCGAATGTGTTGAATCTCCCTTACCTGGCAGACCCGTTCAGACCAATGGAGCCCTTCCAGGGTGGTCTCCCTGACCCTTTCCTCAAGGGAGGCTGAGGTCCCTGTTGTGTGACCCACGGCCCCTGGCTCAGCGCGACCCCCCCCCGGGCACACTGCTCAGGCTGTCATTCTTCAATGACCGCTGGCCACGGTGGTTCTGGTGGATCGGGAGGCTGTGTGTTTGAGTGTGTGTGTGAGAGTCCGCTTGCAGGCATGTGTGTATGGGTGATGGGATGGCTACAGCTGTGCTTTAGGTCAAAAGGAGTGTGTGTGCGTGCGTGCGTGAGTGTGTGAGTGTGTGAGTAAGGGGTTAGGATACCAGCAGCTGTGCTTAAAGTCAAAGAGTGTCTGAGTGTGGTTGTGCATATGGGGAGTTGGGACGTCAGGGGCCAGGCTTCACGTGTGTGTACACGCATGTGTGCAGGGGTGTGTGCTTTAATGCAGGGAGTGACTCCGTGGATAGGGCTAGCCTTGGCATGGGGGGCCAAGAGGGGCTGTCTTGGGCACGGGGGGCAGCCCAGCACAGGGGTCTGCCTCTCAAGTGCTTGGGAGCAAGTGGAGTATGTCTCTCCCAGACTCCGTTGCCTGTGTTTGTGAAAGTGACAGATGCTGTCTCCCTGGCCTCACTGCGGCGGATTAAGTCTGTGAATGCCACATGAGTCCGCACCCCAGTGGGGGAGGGTCCCCAGCCTGCTCTTCCGCGCAGATGTGTGGCCACAGCCCTGGACAGTATAGGATCCTGGGGAAAAGGGCTAAAGTTGGTTGCTGCAAGGAGACTGTGCCTCCATGGATGCCAGGGCGAAGGGCTCTGCGTGTGTGTGCAGGCGCCTGCGCTCATGCTCACATACTAGTCCATGTTGTCCAAGGCACATTGTCGCGAGGCACACACATGTGCCCGTGATCACACTAGTGCTAGCTCTTCACGGCTGGCCAGATCAAGTCCAAACTTCCCAGAGCCTCCACAGAGGGGTCCTGCAATGCTTGTGTCAACCTCTGGTCCTTGGGCCACACGCCCAACCTGGGCTGCGTCCTCCCAGGTCCCCTCGGCCAGCTTTCTGTCCTCCCACCTTTCCCACTTCCTTCGTGCCTGAGCATCCTCAAAGACCCAACTCCCTGATTAAACCCATGCCTCCCTCCTTGTCCAGATTCCCAGTGACCTGGAAACTCCCTCTGATCTCACAATCCAGGCACCAGAATCTTGTCTGAGGCTGGGATGGGGTCCACTTCGGAGTCTATGGTTGGTGTCCAATAATTGTTTGCAGGGAAGGAATGATGGTGCCACCATCACCTGAATACCCCAGGGAACTGTACTTCATTTTCTCAGTGACTCACACTGCTCAATAAATACCCATCGAATGAGGGGACCTAGTATGTGGGGCCACCACCTCCAGCCTCCTTCTGACTGTGTCAGAGCTGGAAAAGCTGCCTGCTCCGAGCCTCTAATGAAAGTGGGGCTGTGGGCAAGTGAGGGAAGGTGCACCTGCCTTGCAAGGCCACCATGTGCACCGGGAAGGAAACTGTGCAGCCTGAGGCTCACCAGAGGGGGTTCAGGGGGCAGGTAAGCTCATCTGTACCCAGGCCCAGCCCCAAACTGTCACCAACAGAATGGGCTCTTGACCTCGCTCATTTGCCAACTTTCCCTTCAGGATACAAAGCAAGACCCAGGTCCTCGACGCCCTCACTGAGCCACGTAAGGCATCTATCCACCTAACAGGTCCTGGGAGACAGGTCTGTGGATGGACATCTCAGGGGGCAGGGAGTAAGCGGGGAAGGGGCTGAGCCCAAGAAAGGACATGGTGCTGGGACAGCTAAAGGGAGGGGGACAGACCTCTAAGGACAGACCAGGTTTGGTACCAGGAGTCCAAAGGCCTCGGTGCTAGCATTCTTGGTAGCTTACAGACTAGGAGGATGGTATGGACCTCAAACCCTCACCTGTGAAAGGGGCACCACCAGGGCTGCTATAAGAGCTAGGTGGATGTAAGAGGCATATCATCATCATCATTAGATCAGAAGGTGTTGAGCCCAAGGGGAAAATGATGAGTGATATATACATTTAGAAGAAAGAACAGACCCCAGTCCGAGGAGACCCCACACTCACTCTCTCTTTGAACAATTCTCCATACCCGGGTTTCTCAAGCATTTCAATCCTGAAAAGAAATCCTGGAAATTAACCAACACATCAGACACGGAAACTGCTCCCTTTCCCCCACTGAGGTCCAAGCAGCCCCTGGCGTGGCCATCTGTCCCCCCAGGCCTGCATCATGCCCCTCACATTAGGATTATAAGTTTGGGCTCTGACAAGCCCTAGCCAGTGGGGAGCTGAATTTGAGGCCCCTAGCTTGGCTGTCACACTAGTAGGAGAAGGGGTTCTGGCCTGTGGCCCCTACGCATAAGGCGCTACTGTGTATGAGCCTGAATGGAGGTGGCCTGGGGTGGCCATTGATGGATCCGCTGGAAAATAAATCTGGCCAGCATGCTGTCTAGGATATACAGGTAACCTCTATGACACACACAGCATGGGTGTGGGCATGCACGCACACCACACACACACACACACACACACACACACACACACACTGTGGCCAAGTTCTTTCCCTACCACGGCCCCTGTTGCAGACACCCTCCATTTTCCCTGCAAAGGCTGACAGAGGGTAGTGAGGGTAACCGAGGCCCTCAAGAACAGCACTGCAACCAACCAGAGGGTTGGCCAGTGGCTCGGGGGAAATGAGGATGGGGATCCGGACCTCTCGATGGGCACAAATGGGCCTCTGTCCAGCATCACCCAGAAATCAGGAAGTAGACACAGAACTGCATTAGCAGCAACCAGAGATGCAGACTGCAGCCCTGATCTGCTTCCCTCCTGGCCTGCCTGCCACCCCCTGACACGGGACGCTTTGTTACCAGGGAAGAGCCAGGGAAGATTTCTGTGGGCTGGCTGACTTCGGGGAGGGGGCATCTTTTCTTGTTTTGTTTTCTTGAACCCAGCTTCAAGGTTGCCGTGCAAGCATGCCAAGCCCACCCATATGCCTGTGACCTTTGCACGCATCTTTCATCACTGTACCCAGACCCTGCTTCGTAAGCCCACCCTCTCCCTGACCCAGGACCCACAGAGACACCTAACAAAAACAACAGTAATAATAACAGCTCTGTCCAGCAACGGTACTTTCACATGTGACTTTATTTAACACAGATCCTCGTGTGCACGCACCACCTTCAGACCTAGTACACACACGCAGAACCTCTACTCCAACCACGCTGCACGTACGCGCTGACGCACCCACTGCCGATGGCAGACTTGGCACACAGAGCTGCACACGCGTGGATGGCTGCCATGCACAGAGCCAGCGAGTGCCTCCCAAGTGCACACTCAGCGAGGGGCCCCTGAATGTCTAGACAAGGGAAGAACGAGGATAAATGCATGTAATGCCCACAGTGGGGACCCCCGGTACCCAGCCCCCTGCTGAACACACATGTCGTGGTTCTACACCTTTGGCTCCTCGCTCTGCCCAGGCTCCCGAGCCCTGCACATAGTCAGTCCATCCTGAACACCTCTTGCAACGCACATGGGCCTTGTACACACACACACACACACACACGCAGCCACCATGGTCTGAGTCCATACACACCAGCCCCCCACTGCTCAATGACGCTATAGTCTCACGCCCTGGGGGAGGGGGGCAAATTCACCAGACAAGATGGCAAGAGACTAAAATCTATGGAGTTAAGCAGCTTATGGGGTTTTTCTCTAAATCTAAGACTTGCTCCCCAACTCCGCAGGCCCCAGGAGCTAGGGAGAAAGTGGGGAGTGGTCAGCAGGCCAGAGGCTTTCTCTTAGGACCTTTTACTTGGGACTCAGAAGCTCTAAGGACCCTCTCAGATGGACCACCCCCCCTCAATTTTCTCCCCTTTTCACTTCCCACTAGCCATCCGTGTCATTTTCTTCTCTGTCCACACCCTTCTCTCTCAGTGGGGCTGAGTCCACAGCCATGAGCCCTCACTTAAGGTATTCCCCTCCCCCTCCGATGGCCCCAGTGAGCATCCAGCGGGACTTCTCTAGGAAGCCAGAGGAAATAGGGGGTGGCGCTAGAACCCCAGGGCAGACCCAGGCCCCCAGCAGGGAAAAAAGACAGGAGAAATACTTGGGGGGTATGGAATGGGGTTAGACTGTGGTGGGAACGCGGGGGATTGTCTTTGCACAGAGCCCCTCTCTCTGGCACCCTGCTCAAGGCCAATGCTACCAAAGTGATGCATAAATGAAACTGAGGGAGGGGATAGAAACGACAGGGCAACAGGGAAAATGAGTGGCAGGGAGGAAGAATGAAAGAAAAGGGGAAAGGGGGGAGGGAAAAAGGAGAGAAAAAGAAAGGACGGGGTGGAGAGAAAGAAGATAGGGAAAAAAGAAAAACTGAGTGGGGAGGAGAAAGCTTTTATTGAGAGGAGGAAGAGACAAACTGGAAAACAGGGAGAAAGAGAACCGGCAAGGGGATGGAGGAAAAGCAGGCAGAGAGAGGACAGGAGAGGAAGAAAAGAGAAGGGGGCACAGAGGCAGGAGGAGGCCGCCAGAGGGGTTCCCCAAGTTACAGACTTTGCCCAGAGAGCTGAGGGGTGCACCCCAGCTCCCCAACATCACTCCCAGGCCCTGGAGCTCCGCTCCCACCTCTCCTCCTACCAGAAACGCCGCCGCCTCTCCGCGCCCCATCCCAGCTGCTCCCTCTCCCATCTTCCACCCTGCCGGCAGTCCAGAGCACCCCGTTTCTTTCTCTTGCCCCTCATTTACACCCCCAGCCCGTTCTGGTCCCCCATGCCCTCTTACCTCTCCCCCCCATGCACCCTGCTTGCTTCGGAGCTTCAGACAGCATCAGCAACCAATATCCTCACCATCATCACACTAAACCGGCCCCCACACCCCCAGGAAAGAAAAAAAAAAAAAAGAAAAGAAAAAAAAGCAGGCGGCACCACCACCAGCCCTGACCCCCTCTCGCCTCATTTTCTCCACAGTCGCCCCTTCCCCAAATGCAGGGTCAAAAATGGGGATCCCGCCCAGCCCCGGGAGCCTCTCCAAAGCGCCCAAGCCAGCCGGGAGCGGATGCCACCTCGTCTCTCTTCTCCGCACTCGCTCCTTTTTGTATACGATGGCCCCAGCTGCGATGTGTTTTATTTTCATCGGCTTTTTATTGGTATTAGTGTTTTTCTCTTTTTCTTTATTTTTTGCCTGGAGGCGGCGGCGACGAAGCGCCCACCGCCTGGTCTCCGTCGCCAGCTCCCGGCCGTCGGCTCTTTCTCTCTCGGCGCTGCTCTCGCCTCCCTCCTTTCTCTTCTCTATCTCCGCTCGCTCCTGCGTCCTCTCGGCTCCGTCCTCAGTCACTGGGCTCTCTCCTCTCTACGGCCTCCCGCCCCACGCCTCTCCTTTCCCCATCCTTCTTGCCCCTTCTCCCCTTTTTCTCTCCCTCTTCACCTCCTCTCCGTCCCCATTTCTTCCCATCCCTCCCCCCACCACCAACCACGCACATCTCCTTTGGATCCCTCGTCGCCACCGACAGCAAGCCACCCCCCTCGCCCCCAAATAATAAAAATATCCAGCCGGGGGCAAAGCCCCGACGCCGGGCGCCCGGAGGGAGGCGAGAGGGCCGGGGCCGCAGCGGCGGCGGGCAGCCCGAGCGCGGTGCGGAGCGAGCGGCGCCCGCCTGGCTCCCGCCCGGAGAGCTCTCTGCAATAGGCCGAGCCGGCTGCATTAAGCTTCTTGCAATCAATAAAGCGCGGGTCAGATTATGCAAAGCGCAGATATTAATATGCAAAGTTTTAAAGATTTTTAAATGGAAGGGCGAGCGCGGCGCGGGCGGGCGGGCAGGGGCTGCGAGGGGAGAGGGAGGAAGGGAGGGCGGGCGGGCGGGCGCGCAGGCGAGCTGGGGAGAGGAGGAGGCTGCCCGCCGCCCGCCCGCCCGCCCGCCCGCCCGGCTGCGCCGCGCCGTCTTGCCTTACCGCTGCTCCCATCGGTAGGCGCCGCTGTCTTCGCCATGCGCGTCAGCTGCACGGCTCCGAGGGGATGGCCGAGGAGGAGCCGCCGCCGCCAACGCTACCCCCGCTCCCGCTCCCGCTCCCGCGCCCGCTCGCTGCCTGCTGCTGGCGCTGCTCTGGCCGCTGCTCCTCGCCTGAGCTGCCGGCGCGAGCCCAGGCGCGCGCCATCCCCGGCTCCCACCTTGTCCCCATGGCAACCCCGGGCCCAAGGATGCTCAGAGAGAGAGCGCGAGCGAGAGAGCGAGGGGGGAGAGAGGGAGAGGGAGAGGGCGGGGAGCGCAGGGGACACGGAGGCAGGGAGAGGCCCGAGACCCACAGAGACACAGAGACACGCAGAGACGGAGCGACTCAGAGATACGCAGAGATGGGCTGAGACAGAGACGCAGTGACAGAGAGAGGGGAGACGGGCGGGGAGTAGAGGGGGACACCGAGACAAGGAGAAGCCCAGAGACGCACAGAGATACACAGAGACACAAAGAGACACAGAGACACAGAAAGAGACAGAGCAGAAAGGGAGAAGGCGGGGGGCAGAGGGGGACTCAAAGGCAGAGAGAGACCCTGAGGCACAGAGACATCCACGGATAGAGAGACATCCAGAGACAGAGAGAAAAGGGAGAGGGGAGAGGGCCAGGAGCACAGAGGACACAGAGGCAGGGAAAGACTCATAGAGACAAAGAGATGCCCAGAGACAGAGACACAGAGATACACAGAGACACACAGAAACATATAGACCCAGGGACAGAGAGAGAGGGGTGCGGAACAGAGAGACACTCAAAGGCAGGGAGAGACCTCAAAGAGACCCCAAAGAGACACAGGAGACACAGAGACAGGGAGGAAAGCGAGAGGGGAGAAACAGTGGTACAGGAGACACGGAGGCAGGGAGAGACTAACAGAGGCAGAGAGATGTCAGAGATACGCGGAAACATAAACACAGGCTCGGTGCAGGGGGTGAGAAAGAGAGGTGGGGAGCAGCAAATGGGGGCACAAAAGCAGAGAGGCACCAAGAATTACAGAGACACTCAGAGACAAAGAGATAAGGAGAAGAGGTCCATGCAGAGAGAAAAGAGATGAAGGACCAGAAAGACAGCCACAGAGAAGCAGACACACAGACAGGAGATAGAGTTATATATCTATATCTATAGATACAGACATATAAAGAAAGAGAGAGTCAAAGAGATAGATGCAGGAATAAGAGACATAGACATGCAAGAATCAGAGATAGGAGAAAGAGCTACATTCAGAGTTGGAGAGATACAGAAACAGGAAGACAGAGACAGAGAGACAGGCACAAAGAGATAGACATGGAGATAAGAGAGACATGCAGAATCAGGGAGTATGAAAAAAGAGCCGTTGGCGGGGGGGCGGGGAGCAAAGCCAGAAAGACATGGGCAGAGACCATAAGATACAGGGATAGAGGCAGGGAAGAAGGCACAGAGAGAGAGAGAGACAGAGAGACAGAGGCAGACAAGGAGACATATTAGTGAGAGGTAGACAGAAACACAGAGAAATAGGGATTTTGAAAGAGAAACTAAGAAACAGAAAGAAAGAAGGAAATGTGCAAAAAGAGACACGGAGAGACACAGAGACCAAGACAGAAAAAGAGACAGAGAAAATGAGAGACAGAAAGCAAAGACAGAGATCTTGAGAGTCAAAGTGCTGAGCAGAGAAACACAGAGACAGGGACAGAGACTGCAGGAGACAGGGAAGGAGACACCAAAGGAGACAGAGAAATGGTGAGACGGAGACAGACAGACACCAGAAGAGGCTCTCTGGTGGACAGAGACCCATGGGGAGATACAAGACAGAGACAGCAAGAGACAAATGAAGAATCAGAAATTGAAACTAAGACTTGGAAGAGGAGGGGGGACAAAGAGACAGAGCCTAGGGAAGGCAGAACGGGGCAGGCTGGGGGGAGAGCAGACCAGGAGAGTGACAACTGGGTCTAGGGGAGCACCCACAGGGAGAGAGCAGGTGGGGGGGAAAAAAACCCATGAGAACACCAGGGATAAGGAGGGGAGGGGAGGAAGGAGGGGAGTATCCGCTCAGTGAGCACCAGCCCTGTGCCAGGCACAGTAAGGCCCAGAGGGAGAGGAAGGAAAGGGGGACTGAGGGGGAAGGAACCCTGGGCAAGGGAAGGTCGGCTCTGGGTCTGGGGAGGGCACGTGGCTCCCGCCCCAAGTCAGAGGGGGGCGCTGCGCTGCGGGGAGGAGGATGGGGCTGCGAGTGGTACCCAGACCTGACGGGGCTTGGGGGAGGGAGGAGGAGGAGCATCGCGGAGTCTCGGCTCCGCGGCCGCAGCTGCCCGACGCCGCTTTGTTACCCACCCCGCTGCTGCCCCGCAAGGACTGCGTGGGCACGCGGGACCCTGGTGACATGTGTGTGAGAGAAACACGAGAATCACCGACTGCCCACGTGTACAGAGAAGGCTCCAGGGACCTACACTGCAAGCGCGGATCAGAAATAAATACAGGAAACACCTACCCCGCGGGCGTACAAAGTAAGTACACGGGACATGTGCGGCGCAGAACAGACTCGGAACTACCTCCTAACCCCCATACTCCGCAGCCTCTTGGGACCCACACTGTGTGCACAACACAGGTAAATGCAAGAAATACCTATCCCGTGTGCATACAAAGTAGGTACGGGGATTTAGGCAGCACATGCATGAGCCGTGGAACCACTTAATAATACCCCCATACAGAGCAGAGCCCCAGACTCCACATGCTTGTGCACAACACAAATCAATACAGGAAACGCCTGTCCCGCCTGCACACAAACTAGGCACACAGGACCTATAGGGCATGAACATAAGGGACACAGAACCACCTAACAAGCAGCTGCCCGGGACCCACACTGTGTGTGCACCACGTAAATAAACGCAGGAAGTACCCTATGGCTCGTGCCTAGAAAGTAGGTGCACACCTAAATATTAGGACCTCCCTGGTGTGAACATGACAGACACCATGAGCAGGTTCTGGAGACCCACAGAGTGCATAGTACACAAATAAATATAACAAATACCCACCCTGTTTGCCTACAAAGGCACAGGGGTCCCACTAATGAGGAGGGAACTCAAAAGGCGTGTGTGTAATGATAACACAGGAGCAGCCCGCCATGGAAGGACCAAGAAGGACCAGTGGAGCCTGCGATGAGTGTACCCAACAGAGTCCGGAGCACCCCATTGTGTGCGCACCAACACCCTGACGCCTGTTAGAAGGGAAGCTCCGGGCCAGGACTAAGGCCAAGGAGCTCCCGTTCTCTAGCTCACCCCCAGCACCTAAAAGGACCCGAACATGGTGGGAGCTTCTCCCCTCCAAGAATGAGCAAGTAGGCAATAATTATATATATGATGAATTCACATTAAGCACTCAAGTACTGAGGTTAATGATCCAAAAACGTTGACTGGATACATGCGAAGTCCTTATCAGACGCTTACTGGACAGTATGCTGAGCGGTGGTGTCTGCTGCTGATATATGAAAGGCGCCTTTTAATTATCCGGAATACCCCTGTGAAGCAGAGGCTTACGCCGCTGACACACCACAGGCAGATCCAGAAGGAGTCTCAAGCGAGCCGTGGGGGCAGGTTGCCCTAACTGCTCTCAAGGGCTCCACACGCAGCCCTGAGTCAGGACCCCACAAGGCTTGAGACAGCCACCAAGCAACACAAAGATGTACACAGTATACTGCACACAACACGGGGAGAACGTGCGTGTTCCCCCTGCTTCTGAAGGAGCCCCAATTCCAGAAGTACTGGATTCCTGTGAGGAGCGTGCAGGCATGCGGGTCTAGGTGAGGCCACATCTGGGGATGGGTGTGCAGCAGGTGTACAAATAACAGTACCTGGTGTATAATAAGTGCAATATATTGTAAGCTATCGGGGCGCCTGGGTGGCTCCATCCGTTAAGCGTCTGCCTTCGGCACAGGTCATGATCGTGGGGTCCTGGGATGGAGACCCACGTCGGGCTCCCTGCTCAGCGGGGAGCTTGCTTCTCCCTCTCCCTCTGCAGCTGTTCCTTCCTTCTCTCACTCTCAAATAAAATCTTAAAAAATATATTGTAAGCTATGGATACTCTTAATCGTGTGTGTACATCTGAATGCACGTCTAGATGGATGCACATGTTCACTCATGCAATGTGTCTGTCCATGCATGTGTGGCCACCTCTCTGTGTGAGTTTGCGTGTGTAGACATCTTTGTGTCTGGGTCCCCAGTCTTGCATCTCCCTTACAACCTGAGGATAAAGGGGGTAAGGTAAGGGAAATTGAGGCACACAGAGGGGGAGGAGCACACTGGGAGAAGGAGGAGGGAAGTGGACAAGAAGAGGGAAAGAAAAAAAGACTCAGCACTGGAATGGGGCCTAGGGAACGAGGAAAGGGGCCCAAGGATGGAAGCAGTGGGAGAGGGTATGTGAGGAAGGAGGAGAATGGGTTGGGAGGAAGAGGGAGGCTGGCAGGAGAGGGGAGGTGAGTAAGACCCACTGGAGAAACAAGAATACGGAGGAAGGTGCCAAGAAAAGGAAGGGGCCCAGGGATGGAGGGAGGGAGGCAAGGGAAGGAAATAAGAGAGAGAGAGGTTTTTCTGGTCTGTACAAAATTTAGAGATTCCCCCAAGGGTCTCTCAGGGAAGGTGTCTGAGTGGGGGATGAGGGGAATGGCAGGAAACAGAGGAGAAAAGGGAAGAGAAACCATAATGTAGCTCCCCAGAATGGGACAGCCAACTGCCACCAGCATCCTAAAAGGCGCTCAGGAGAGAGGGGCCCCTGAGGCCCAGAGAAAGAGGTACACAGAACACGTCAGGCCGTCAGGCCGAGGCTTAGAGGCATCTGAAGGGGGTGGGTCCCATAGGAGGTGGGAGGAGAGCTGAGGGACTGGCAGACTCAGGGAGGCCAGGGCTCAATGGTGGAGACTTCCAAAGGCCAGAAGAAAGCTGGGGTGGGCAGGAGAGGGGGACAGAGGACCAGGTGGAGGCACGAAGCAAGGGGCAGAGGAGCAAGGACTTATAGACTAGAAAAGTCCAGGGCAAGTGGAGGAGCAGCTGGAGGGCGACTTGAAGACGTGAAGGCCATGGGCACCTGGCAGATGAGCCCTGCCTTATGCGCATCCAAGGTCCAGAGGCTCTCCTAGGTGGTCTCTCCCAGAACATTCAGTTCAGTTCCATTTAAGAAAACATCTACCGAGTGCTAGTGTGTCCTAGTACTTTGCTGTGAGTTGAAGACACAAAGATGACCGAGGCACAACTCTGCCCTCACAGAGACCTGGTCTGGGGGGAGATAGACAACAGAGGCAGCAACACAGATAAATCCCAGAGCAAAGGGAGAGAAGCTGGACACAGAAGACTACATACTGTAGGATCCCATTTACGGAAATTCTACCCAGAGCAAAACTATAGCAACCAAAAAGCAGATCAGTGGTTGGAAATGCTGCGAGTAGGAGGGGACTTGTGGGGTAATGGGCAGTTTTGCATCATGATTGTGGTGGTGGCTACATGAGTCTGTGTGTGTGTGTGTGTGTGTGTGTGTTGGGCGGTGGGGGGTGGCGCTCATCATACACTCAGAACTAGTAAGTGCTGTATTTAAATTATACCGCAATAAAACTGACCAAAAATAAGTAAATAAATAAGCAATTATAAGCCAGAACATTAAGACTCAAGATAGGGAACACTCAGTACTCTGTAGGAACCAAGAGAAGGTAGAGGGGACAGTGAGAGAGGGCTTCCAGGAGGAGGTGATGCCTGAGATACGACCTGAAGGATAGCAGTGAGTGGCGAGATATTTCCATGGAGGAGGGACTTTCACATGGAAACAGGTGAGAACTGGAAAAAGTTCAGTATGTCTTTTTTATTTTTAAGATTCTTTTTTTTTTTTTTTTTTAATTTTTATTTATTTACCTGACAGAGAGAGACACAGCGAAAGAGGGAACACAAGCAGGGGGAGTGGGAGAGGGAGAAGCAGGCTTCCTGCCGAGCAGGGAGCCCGATGCGGGGCTCGATCCCAGGACCCTGGGATCATGACCTGAGCCGAAGGCAGACGCTTAATGACTGAGCCACCCAGGTGCCCCTTTAAGATTCTATTTTTAAGTAATCTCTACACCTGACGTGGGGCTCAAACTCACAACCCGGTGTTCGAGAATCACGCGCTCCACCGACTGAGCCAGCCAGGACCTCCAAAAGTTCAGTGTGTCTTCAAGCCCAATGCAAAGTGGAACTAATGAGAGTAGAGAAAATCGAGGTCCAAAATACAAACCCCACGACTGTTGGGAGTACCTTGTTGAATAAGACCCCTGCAGCCCCAAAGGCCCACAAGAGGGAAACTGCAACACAGGACTGGGGATTGTGAATCTGCCGGTCTACCTCACAAAAAGGACTTCCTTCCTCTGCCCTTCTAGAACTTCTTCCCTACTCCCTTCACGTCAGGACCTCCCTCCCCCTAGGAAACAGCCTCTGCAATGGGTCAACCCCCTAATCTATGCCACAACCCACAACAACCCCACAAGCTGCCTGGTCACAGTAAATCGCTCCAACCGGGATTCCGTGTGGCCACTGCCCCCTGGTGGCTAGAGCCATGCATTACTGAGGATGAAGGGACAGTCCCAAAGCCAGGCCTAGTCTCTGCCCCTCCAGGGCCCATCCAGCCCACTCCCATCCACTCCCTTCACTGTCCCCTGCCCTGACTGCCTCCTTAGTAAATCCAACAGGCGCTTCTCAGTCCTATGTGACTTGCCTTGTCCACAGCACATGGGCACAACCATCTTTTAAAAATCCTCTTTGCATCTAAGAAAGCTCACTCTCTTGGTTCTCCTGCTCTGTCTCAGCTGCTCTCTCAGGGTGAATTTTCCCCTTCCACAAATGCCTTCTCTAAGCTGGTAAACCCAGATATTTCTCCATCTTATCCCTCTCGCCTAAGCTTCAGACCCAGATATCCAGCCACCTCCTGGAGGTCTCAAAGGCACCTCAAAATCAAAATGTCCAACCTGAACACACAGCCTTCCCCACCATGCCCCACCCCCAACCTCATGTGGGTTTCCTCTCCCCATACTTGCACCTCCATCCGATCCAGCAGTCAAGTCAGAAAAATGGTCCCTAGCCTTGACAGCCTCTTTGTCACATTCACCTCCAAGTCAGACTCAAAGTCCCATCCAGTTCATTTACCTTCTTAATATTAAGATGAGCCATATAAAAATTGCCAGTAGTCAACACCGGCTTTTTCTTACAAAACAGCAATTTCATAGGTTTCAACCTATTTCTCAAATCTATCCCCTCTTCTCTTCCAGTGACCCCCGCCTTCAGGTCCTCATTCAGGCCTCCACGCCTCCTCCTAGGCCTGATGCACCTGCTTCCCACCTGGCCTCCCAGCCTCCAGTTCTACCCTTTCTAGTCCTTCCTCCACAACTGGCCACTGGGGCGATCTTTCTACAACATGGCTTTGATGAAATCACTCCCTGCTTCAAACTCTTTCAGGGCTCCCTGTTGCCAACAGGATGAAAGCCAAAACCTTCCTTAGCCAGTTTTTCAGGGCTCCCCTCCTGCTCCAGTCAGCACCCACTACACACTGTATACACCAACCAAACCAGACCAGCACCACTTCCTTGAATTGGCTTCCTCCAACTTCCTACCCTTTGCACATTCAGTTCTCTATAACTGGAATGTCCTTCCCCCTCTTCTCCCCCTGGCTAACTTCAATTTGACTTCAAGAACCATTTCATAGGCGGCGCCTGGCTGGCTCAGTCGGTAGAGCATGCAACTCTTGATCTCCGAGTTCAAGCCTCACGTTGGGTGTACAGATTACTTGAAAAAAATAAAGCTTTTTTTTTTTTTTAAGAAAGAACCATTTCATAAATCCTAGGCTATCATAAATCTCCCGTTTATACATTCATGCATTTAATATGCACAGCTGGAGGACCAATATAAGTATGACCTCCATGGAAGGTGCTAGGGATGCCAAGAGGGAGAGAATACAATTCCTGCCCTCAAGAGTTCATGGTCCAGTAGGAGAGACCAAGCACATCAATAAATCAAAACAATGTGGTGTGCTGGGACACAATACCAGCCTGGGAAATTTTTCTTGAGTCTTAAAGGGGAAATAGTTCTCCTGAAGTTGGAGGGGCATTAAAATCAGAGAGGACAGTATGAGCAAAAGTATGCATGTGAGGAAGAGCAGGTGGTATGCAGGTAGGCAGTGGGTTTGCTACCGTATAAACTGTGACAGAAAGATGCTGCTGGAAAGGCTGGATGGGCCCTATCATTAAGAATCTTTTGATCTCAGAGGCCATGGGGGTTTTCATCAAGGGCAGCTCTGTGTTTCTGAGAGGGCAAGAGTAGAGGCAAGAAAAACCAGGAAGCTGTTGCAATAACCCAAGCAAGAGGAGCTAAAGGCTGATATTGTGACATTTTTATTAGCCATACAGAGCAGGTGACTGGTTTGAAAAACCTTGAGGTAAATCAAGTCAGCAAGGCTTTATGTTTGGATGTGAGGGGGAGGGAGAGGGTCGTGTCAAGGGTGATGGCCATGTTTCTCCCCTGGATGACTGGGTGGATGGAGGTGCCATTCATTGAGACAGGAGAAAATACGAGGAGGCACAGCGCTTATTCAAAGAGGTTCTTTTCGGAACCTCTGATGTCTGAGGTGCCCATGGGACATGTGCTGGATCCAGCAGTCTATATTGGCTCTGCAGTCAATATTAGGATATATTCATGTGCAGTATCACAGAGAGAGTCTGGGCTGAAGTTTTGGACATCATCAGCATACTGGTGATAGCTAAAATCATGTGGGTGGATGATGTCTCTCAGGAAGACCATGCAGAATGAGAAGAGCTATGGGCCAAGAAAGGAGCCTGGGGAAGAGCCACATTTCAAAGATGTGCAGAGGAAGAGGAGTCCCTATATGGACCAGAGAAGAAGCAGTCAGGGAGGAAGAAGAACAATGAATATGCTAGGTCATGGAAGCTGTGGTAGGCAGCCTCTAAGAGGCACCCAGTGACCCCTGCCTCCTGCCTTGTGTTATGCCCTCCCCATGAGTGAGGCCTGGACTTAGTGACTCACTTCTCATGAACAGACTATAGCAGAAGTGATGGGTTGTAACTTCCAAGATTAGGTTATAAAAAGACCACAACTTCTGTGCGTGCTTGCACATCTTTTTTCCCTTCTCTCCTCTCTCTCCTTCCCTTCCCTGATCCCTTTGTTGGATCACCCACGCTGAGGAAACTATAGCATGCTATATCCCCCACACATGCAACCCGAGCCTTCAGACAAGATCACAACCCCTCCGCTAAGCCGCTCATGGATTCCGGACTCATAGAAACTATGAGATAATAAATGTCTGTCATTCTGAAAGTTTTGCAGATTGATTTGTTACGCAGAAGCCAAGGGAGGAAAGATTTTCCAAGAGAGAGGTACTGGTCAATGGAATCAGATAAAGACTGAAAAATGTCCTTGGATTTGGCAAGAGAAGGTCACCCACAAGCTCAGTGCAAATGGTTTCAGTGAGTTGAGGCTCAGATAGGAGATGAAGGCTGGGCTGGTGAGCAGGAGTGCTCCTCGTCGCAGACATCCATTGTTTCTGCCTGCCCAGCATCCATTTCCCCCTCGTCTATGACAGCTCCCGGATTTTTCTCTGAGTAACCACCCTTGGCCTACCAGATACGATTCCACGAGACTGTCCGTCAGGATGCCCAGCTGTCCACAGGCCAAGAGGAGGCCACGTGACTCAAGCCGCACCAATCAGAGGCTCTCCCTGGAATTTGAATCGTGAGCTTACGTGACCTGCTGCTGGAACCTGGTTGGAGCTGATTCATGCGGCAGCCAGGGCCCTGAGGAAACTGTTATTCCTTCCTGCTGTCTCCATCCCTGCCACTGCCCTGGTTCAAGTCCTTTCAGAAGCGGGGCTCTTCAGTCTCTCCCTCCATCTTGTGTGCCACCCTCATTTCCTTCTAATCAATTTCTTTCTTGCTTAAGCTCACAAGTCAGTCTCTGTTGCTTGCAGCCAAAGAACCCTAACTCATACATATCTTTTCAAGAATTTTGGATGGGATGAGGAGGAGAAAAAGGACAAGCACTAGAGGTAGAAGGAGGTAGAGGCTCTTTGTTAGTTTTTAAGGCAGTAGAAACTTGGACATATGTATAGGCTAAGAGGGAAGAGAGAGCAGGAAGGACTATCGAAACAGAGAAGGGAAGGATGACGGAGTGATGCTCTGGGAGTCATGATGGGCTGGGTAATGCACAGGTGGAGAGGCTGCCTGCAACACAGCCTGGAGAAGTGAAGGAAATCTGGGTGTGGATACCTATAGGTTTGAATAAGAAGCTGAAAGAAATCACAACTGATTCGCCTTAACTGTATTTGTTGAGACTGAAAGGGTAGTGTCAGGGGTTAATTGTGGGAGAGTGGTGACAGAGAGAGGCTGGCCAAGAAGTTGGACTACTTTGCCACCATCCTTCTCTGAACAGGTCACAACCACCTGGACTGAGGCTAGGGATATGCTGCTAGATGAGGCAGAAGGCCACCAACGTAAAGCAATCAAGAGTGTGCTGGTCATTTTCCCTTTGCCCTTCCAGGTCCACTCTCCACCCTTCTCTACCCATATGGACAACATCCCCTGGGCTCCCTTGCCATCTGACATCTAGCTGGGACCTCCACAGAGGCACCAGCAGGATGTTAGAGTGGGAGAAGAAAGCACCGTTCTGGATATTTCTTCTCCTACTCCCAGTTCTGTGTCAGTACCGTGGTTCTGGCCATGGCTGTACCTTTCATTTCAGCGCCTCTCAGGCATGTCCCATGGCTCTTGCTGGGCTCCAGTAGTACCATTTCCTTTCCTCACCCCTGCAGACCTAAGGGTGGTCACAGCTTCCTGTTGCTTTCACCTCCCTTGTTGGTTCCCTCAACCCTGCCCACACTTCTGCAAATAGTTCCTTCATTAAATTATCTTTGAAATCCCAGCTGTGATGCCCTCTGTTTCCTGCTGGGACCCTAACTATTAGAGAGCTAGCGAGAAAGATCAGATAGTCTAATATGAAGCTCTGGCTGGGCAGGGAAGGGAGAGAAGCCAGGAGGGGTCTGGCCAACTGGCCCCAAACAGAGAGATCACGGGAGTGGAGCTCTCTGTGAGCTAATCTACAGGTGTGATGGCAGTGGGGGCCTGGGGGCCTGGAAGGCAGGTGCTGGGATCAGAGTGCAAGATACTGGATTTCAGGCATGGAAATAGTAATGGGTTGTGGTTAAAACAAGGGCTTTTTTTGTTTTGTTTTAAAGATTTTATTTGTTTTTAAGTAATCTCCACACCCAACCGTGGGGCTTGAACTTACAACCCCAAGATCAAGAGTCACATGTTCTACCAACTGAGCCAGCCAGGAACCCCTAAAACCAGGGCTTTTTAATGTGAGACCCAGAGAATCCTGTGTAGCATCCTAGCCCTGCCACTTCACTATGCATCAGCCAGGGAAGTGACGTCACCTTCCTTAGTGTGCATCCTCACCTTTAAAATGAGGCTACTAATACCAACCTTGCAGGTTTTTGTGAGGGTAAACACATGTAAACCACTTGGCACTATGCCTGACATGTGGTATGAATGCTCAGCAAATGTTTGCTATGTGCGCTGCACTTCCAAGTAATGACTAAGTCCAAGGTGTGGTCACGGGAATGAATGGCTGGAGTGGGATGAAGGTCAGCAGAGATGAGGTGGAAGGAGACCAAGAGGCTAGATAATTGGAAGATTGAGTCATCAACCTCCCTCCAACCAGGGAGGTTAAGTATTCCAGTAGGACTGTGGCATGGGGTAGAGATACAGTCTGTGAGGAGGTGCTAGAGTCTTCAGGAATGAGGGCAAGTGACCAGAGTCAACAGATGTCAATGAGGAAGTGGCATGGAGGGTGGTAGAACCTGAAGACATAAGCCTCAAGGAAGCCCAAGTTCCGTGAAGCCAGATTAGAGTCAGTGTGTGCCCCTTCTGAGCTTCCACAGCTCCTTGTATGTCCCTTTGAGATGCCCCCAGTGATCATGTCCCCCACTAAGCCAGAGCCTGTCAAGGGAGGGGTTGGATCTGACCCATCCTGTAGTAGCCAGAACAGACGATGGGCAAATGATTGTTGAATGATTTGGGGGATCAGGAAAGGAGCACAGTTCTGGGTGACATTTAGTAAAGTGGTAGGGCCAGGATGCTAATGCAGGACTCTCTGGGTCCCAAATCAAAAAGCCCTGGTTTTAACCACAACCCATTACTGTTTTGCGAGCTCAAAATCCAGTATCTTGAGCTCTAATCCCAGCACCTGCCTTCCAGGCCCCCAGGCCCCCACTGCCATCACACCTGTAGATTAGCTCACAGAGAGCTCCACTCCCGTGATCTCTCTGTTTGGGGCCAGTTGGCCAGACCCCTCCTGGCTTCTCTCCCTTCCCTGCCCAGCCAGAGCCTCATATTGGACCATCTTATTTAAGTTTGACTTTGTCCCATTTATCTCTCTGCATTCTCTTTTAATAACCTAGTGCCTTAAAAAAGACCTCTTATTCAATTTAAACAAATGTTCCCTGAGGGGCACCTGGGTGGCTCAGTCGGTTGAGCATCCAACTCTTGATTTCGGCTCAGGTCATGATCTCAGGGTCAAGATTAAGCCCCACATCGGGCTCCACACTGGGTGTCTCCCCTCTCTCTTTGCCTCCACCCCTCACTCGCTCTCTCAAAAAAGAAAAGAAAAGAAACAAAAAGAAAAGAAGACAAGGGGTGCCTGGGTGGCTCAGTCATTAAGTGTCTGCCTTCGGCTCAGGTCATGGTCCCAGGGTCCTGGGATTGAGCCCCACATCGGGCTACCTGCTCAGTGGGGAGCCTGCTTCTCCCTCTCCCACCCCCCCACTTGTGCTCTCTCTCTCTCGCTGTGTCTCTATCAAATAAATAAATAAATAAAATATTAAAAAAAAAAAAGACAAATGTTCCCTGAGATCTCATACATTCTATTCCACCTATCTGTAATACCCTTGCCCATTCTATCCACCAAAGACTTCCTACTTGTCATTCAAGAATGAGCAGAAACTAATCATCAGGGAGAAGAAAAATAAACCACAATGATACCACACGTTCATTAGATTGGCAAAATTAAAGTATCTGACAATACCAAGTGTTGATGACGATGTGTAAAGAGAGGATGCAAAAAGAATTCTCATTCAGTGCTGGTGGGAGAGTAACCTGGTACACTTCAGAAAAATAGTTTGGCAATGTGGCAGTCTGCAAAATGTCCCCCAAAAGGTGTCTACGGCTTAATCCCTGGAATCTGTGAATGTGATCATGGATGGCAAAAAAAATCTCTGCAGATGTGGTTAAAGTAAGGATTTTGAGATGAGGAGATTATCCTGATTATTCAGGTGGTCCCTAAATGCCATCACAGGCATCCTTATAAGAGGGAGGTCTAGGGAGATGTGACTCAGACAGAAGAGGAGGCAATGTGATCACAGAGGCAGAGATTGGAGGGATGTGGCCGCAAGCCAAGGGATGCTGGCAGCCACCAGAAGTTGGAAGAGGCAAAAAGCAAATTCTTCCCTAGAGCCTCTGGAGGGAGTATGGGTCTGCTGACACCTTGATTCTAGCCCAGTGAACATTTTAGACTTCTGGCCTTCAGAAGTACAGAGAATACGTTTCTTTTGTATTAAGCCATCAAATTTGTGGTAATTTATTACATCAGCCATAGGAAACTAACATAGGCAGTATCTACCTGAACATATGCATGTCCACCAGTTTCATTTCCCGGTATATCCCAACAGAAATGTAGGCATTCATTCACCAAAAACCATGCACAACAATGTTCGCAGCAGCCTTATTTATAACAGCCCCAAACTGGAAACAACCTAAATGTCCACCAACAGTGCAATGCATGAAGTACTTGGGGGATGTTCATAAAAATGAGTTAACTACTAACAGACACATGGAGGAACCTCACAAACACACCACCGAGCAAAAGAAAGCAGACACAACAGAAGATATATTGTACGATTCCATTTATATCAAGTGCAAGAAGAGATAAAATGAACTACATCATCGAGGAACATAAAACTAGCAAAAAAAAAAAAAAAAAAAGGCAAGGAATTATTACTGTGAAAGGTAGGATAGTGTTCCCAGCTAGGGGAAGTAAGTGGTGGTGGGGGGGGGGGGGGATGTGGTCAAGAGGGAGCACATGACAGCCAGGTGTGGGGTGGTGAGGGGCTTCTGGGGTGTGGTAAGGTATTCCTTTTTTTTTAAGATTTTATTTATTTATTTGACAGAGACAGCGAGAGAGGGAACACAAGCAGGGGGAGTGCGAGAGGGAGAAGCAGGCTTCCCGCCGAGCAGGGAGCCCGATGCGGGGCTGGATCCCAGGACCCCGAGATCACGACCCCAGCCGAAGGCAGACGCTTAACTGACTGAGCCACCCAGGCGCCCCTGGGGGTACGGTATTTCTTAATGTGGGAGGCACAGGTGTTTTACAATGCACTAACACCATCTATCCGTTGTCCGAACTTTTCAGAATGTTCTATTTCGCAGTTGAAACATATGATGGTGGTGTTGATTCTAAACAGAATGAACAGGGCTCCGATCCACGAGGCCTTCCTGGGGACCTCCACTCATGTCCTCTGGGCTCCCCCAGCCTCTGCTGCTTATTCAGTCACCGCCCACCCTGGGCTGTGACCCGCGGGGGCCCGGGGGCCCGGCGTGGCTCGCCCGCCAGCACAGCAGCTGCGGAGCCACAGGGGGCCCGCCTCATCTACCACCTTCTAGCGTAATCGTACTGTCACTGTCATCGTGGCCAGCCCGATGGGGCGGATGGCCGCTGTGCCAACGAGGGGGTGGCTGACTCCGCACCGCCACTTACCTCTGACTCTGCCTGTCCATCCGTCTCTCTGCACCCCGTTCGGGCACGTTCCCTAAGGCCTTCCCGGGAGCTGTTCTCTCTGCTGGAAGGCCCCTCTGTCACTCTGTTGAACTCCTACTCATCCTTCAAGAGCCAGCTCGGGGCTCCTCTCCTCTGTGAAACCTGCCTTCCTCTGAGCTCCCACAGGCCCCTAGTTCGCCTGGCCGCAGCCTGTCCATGCCCTGCCCCACAGAATCCTTCATCGACTCCTGAAGCTCTTGGATCTCCCTGGCTTGTCCTCATGGCCTGGGTCTGACCCACTTCTGGGCCTCAGGGGTGTGTCGGTCACCCCGGTGTCCGGCGCGGGCTCTGGCAAGTCCAGGCCAGCTCCACAGCGCAGGCGCTCACGTAAGCTCTGGAGGCGAGAGACACCTCCTCAAGGTTCCCGCCACCGCCGATTCCTGGCACGCACCGCGCCTGCGCGGCCTCCCGCGGCCTCGCGGTTAGGCGTCTCTACTTCCGGCACGCGCGTGCCGGCGAGAGAGGCGGACCCCCGGCTGAAGAGGGCGGGGCGGGCGGGCCACGAGAATGGGGGAGGGCGGGCCATGGGCGGGGCCCATGTCACGCAACTGACGCGTGGACAGGGCCTGAATCTCTCCCCGCAAGGGGGCTGGGCCCCTCATTCATAAGGGGCGGAGAGACAAGCCTCAAAGCCCAATGATGAGGCCGACTCCGCAATTCAGCCCAGCCGAGGCAGGACCAGCAGCAGCTCCCACCCCCAAGTACGGAAAGCCCCAAACCTTGAAGAGAAAACCTACTCCCGCCCAGACCAAGGACAGTCCCCCAACCGGAAGAGAAGGGGCGTGGAAACCCCCCACCTGCCTCCCCAACCTGCGTCCACTAGGGGGGAGAGCCTCTGGAGCTCAGTGCTTCTCTATCCCCCAGGAAAGTCACCTCCCCCGCTCTGAAGCCCATTTCCTGTCAAAAATGGAGGTAGAATCCCTACTTCACACAAGCTAAGCATTAAATAGATCTTGAGGAGGTGCCCAGCAGACCTTAGCTCCCTTCCAGAGAGTAAAGGTATAGTCTGAAGTCAAAAGCAACTAGCTAGACCAGGTCTTGACTGCAGGTCAGGACTCCACCCCTAGACTTGCCACAGTGTCCCTCTACACCAACACAGGCCAGGGGTCTAGGTTCCCAGATGTGGGCAGGAGCACCTCTTCCCCAGAAAGGCCAGCAGTCCCTGCCCACCCCCTCTCACCCACTCCCATTCCCCAGCCCGGTTCCCTTCCCCCACAGGAAGGAAAACCTTGGTTATTGTGTAAGAAACCTGAGTTCCTAAGCCCTTAAACAAGGGGTGGGGAAAGGGGCCACAACCTCCGGTAGCCACAAGGCAGCAGGAAGCAGTGTTGGGCTCGGGAGGAAGAATGTAGGTCCAGATTTAAGAGGTGACTGTCCAGAAAGCATGAGGAGCCATCTGGGGAGGGATTCCAGGCAGAGAACTGTAGCTCATGAAAGGTTTGGTTTCCAAAGCTTTGGACTAGATAGCTGGCACCTCAGGGAATAAAATAAAAACACTAGTACTCCCAAGAACCTAACAAGAGCAAAGCATATGCAAATGGGGCTGGGACAGGTTATGACTCCAAGGCAGTATTTCCTTTGACAGATGAGGAAACTGAGGCCCAGAGAGGAGGGCAGGCCTGTGGTAGCAGCAGCAGATGACGCTCCAGCATCCTGCCCTTCCTCTAGCCAGATACTGGGCCAGGAACCCCAGGACTGGTAATAGGCCCAGGTCCTCATCAGCTCCTTCCTCCAGCCCATAAAGAAAGAGTCCTAGGGAGCCTTGATGCCCACCCTAAGCCCCAATCCAGGGCCGTTTTATTGGCGCCATTTATAAAAGGCCTTTCTCATCAGCCCCAAGCCTTTGCCTTCCCTTTCGGAGAAGGAAGTTGGTTTCTGATCCTGGCCCCATGGGCAACAACACACTTGGTCTGATGCTGCTGCAATGCACGTGTGACACTCCGGGTGCAGGTCCTTGTGCAAGTCTGCGTCCAACTGTGGCGAGCAGGAGAATGTGGAGAGCCAGGTCTGTGTATGGAAGCAGGGCAGAGAGCCCTGGCTGGCTAGAGAGATGTGTGGGCAAGGTGAGCAGGCCCCGTGTGCACCCTAGCCCCAGTGCCCAGCGTGGCTGAGGTCCAGGGTTGGGGGAAGTAAAATCAGAGATCCTGAGAGAGAAGCCCTTAGGCCAAAGACATGTGTGGAGCAGGCCAAGGCAGGAGCCCAGGGGAGATTCCAGAGGGGGCCGTGTGCATGCGTGCACGCAGCCCACAGTCAGGAACACGGTGTGCAGGGGGCCTTTGGTGAATGTGTAGCTATGCCTCCCTCCCGTTCTGATCTGCATGCCTGAGTCCCTGGCCTCCTGAAGCTGAGGGAACACACCAGAGGGTAGGGTTGGGAGGAGGCTGGGAAGGAAACTCAGGTGGAAGTGGTTTCGGCCTCAGAGCCCACATCCTGTGGGAGAGTCTGTCAAGGGGCCAGGCCATCTGTCCCAGTCCTCAGGGCTGCTGGAGTGACAGTCCTCTAGGGGCAGGGATGGATGTCCTCCGGGGGAGAAAGTGGCCCGGAGGCTAGGAGGTGGGTTCAGTCCTGCCAGGTCCAGGATCAGGAGGCCTCAGTTGGGCGCCGTCCTCCCTCCTCCTCCATCAGCAGCAGGCGGCGCCGGCCAGCCTCGTAGTCGGCCTCGTCCACACTGACCAGCAGGCGGACAGCCTCCCGGCCCACGGCCTCGCGAAGGGCCTCAGTCAGGAACACGCCCCGCAGGGCCTGCAGCAGGGCGCCACTCAGGTAGTCGCCCCAGAAGGCGTCCAGATAGGAGAGCTCGGAGAACTTGATGTCGCACACCACGGAGCCCAGGTCCCGGGAGCGCAGCACCGCTGTGGCCTGCCCAAACACGTCCAGCTGCCGGGCCAGCGCCTGGGGCCGCCGGGAGGCCACACCCTGCTCCAAGGCAGGCCCGTGCTCACAGTACTCTGCTCGCACCCTGAGCCGGATGTCTGCGGAGAAGGAGGGACTGGTCAGGGAGGGGCCAACGCTCCACACAGGGCGGTGCAAGGGACCAGCTCAAAGGACCAAGCCCCACAACCCCTTCCTCCCACCCCGAGCCTCCTCCCACAGGCTCCTCCCACTGCCCCATGGGTTGCACTGCACCTACCCACATCCTTCCCCCTTGTGGTAACCACACCCAAGTACAGTGACACCGTCCCCTGGCTTCTCTCCTGGGGCCTGGCCTCTGTTACCTCCTGTCCCAGCGACCTCGGCGACCTCCTCTCCCCGCACGTGCCGCACTCCAGCCTCAGCACCCTGCTGCACCCCTACCCACCAGGCAGGTTCTGCTCAGCCCTGCCTCTCCTTCAGCTGGGGATGCTCTGGCCCGCCCCGCAGCACTTGCTCCCTCACTTCCTCCAAATGCCACCTTCCTAATGAGGCCTCCCCTAACCTCCCGATTTAAAACTTCACCACCACCACCCCGGCCCCCGGCACTCCCAGTCCCCCAGACCCTGCTCCCTTTCTTCCCAAAGCACTTACCACCTTCTAATCTCAGTGCTTTCCCTTATACTGTCAGGCTTATCACCTGTCTCCCTGGGTGAGCCCCCTGAAGGGACTGTTTTATTCACTGGTGTAGCCCTGTGGCACACAGTAGGCGCTCGATATATATTTGTGCAAGAACCCATGCCTGGACTGATGGACTTGCCTGGCAACCAGGCTCACCCCGTCCTGCCCTCAGTGAGACTCCTGTGGGGCCCCCACACTCAGCACGCGAGCGCCGCCCAGGGGTCTCAAGGCTGGGACCGGGCGAGCTCTGCTGGCAGCAGGCGCCCTCTTCCCTCAGAGGCCGCTAAGACGATGGGCCCTAAGCCCGGAGCTGCTGGGGGCCCTTGGCCACCAGGAGGGGAGAGCGTGAGGCCTAGCCGGGGTCACGACAGAGAGGAAAAAAACGAAGTTCCTCACGCAAGCCCTGGAACTCCCAGATTCTCAGCCAAGATCAATTCCCTTTTTGCTCAGACCAGTCTGAGCTGAGTTTCTGCTACTTACGACCCTGCCCACACCTGCCCAAATAAGGGGGCAGCTCTGCGCAGGGCACAGGACCCAGGATTTCCTAGACTGTCCCTGTAAGTGTGACCTCAGGCGGATCACCTCCGTGTGGGATTACTAAAGCTCCACCCGTGACTCAGGCTCCTAACAGAACCCCCTCTCGACACCACACCGGCTGCGAGGGTCAGCTACAAGCTGGAAAGGACAACAGGCACTACCCACATACGAACTCATTTAATCCACGACCGCCCCGTCAGACAGGCCCTACTGTCACCCCAATTTACAGGTGAGCAAACGGGGGCAAAGAGAAGGGAAGGAATCTGCCCAAGGTCGCGCGGCCAGGGCGTGGAGGGGCTCCACAGACGTCACTGAGCGTCCTGTGCCCCAGAGGGCAGCTTTGGGCCAGTGGAGACGATTCTAACCCAGGAGTCTTCGGGCACTGCTGCGTGACCTGGCACAAGTCAGCACCTCTCTGAGCCCAGGTTCTTGCTGGAACCTGGGAATTCCACTCTGAAAGGCTGTTGAAAGGATTAAAGTGAGAGCAATGGATGGAAAAGTGGCTAGCAGTGCAAACAGCGCCCAACGGGTGCTCCGAGAAGGGCAGCCGCCAACAGCTCCGATGTGCCAAATGCCTCACCCCCGCCATTCAGCCGGACCGGCCCTGTGGGGCGGGGGCCACAAGCAACCCAGCGGACAGATGAGGAAACAAGCTCGGGAAAGGGAAGTGCCAAGTGCCTGACTTCCTTCGCCTTCCACACACGGTGTCAGCAGCAGAGCACAAGGTGGAAGGCAGGTCCCCACTCCCCCAGATGACTTCTCAGTACCACCCACTTCCTCCTCCCACCCCAAACCCTTCCTCTTTCTGCGAGGGAACATCACCCTCTCCGCTCGAGGCCCAGGGAACCCAACCTGGCCTTGGGGCCCAGGACTTCCCACGGCACTCAGGCCTGGCTCCCTCCATGTTAGGAACTACACAAGACCTTCAGGCCCACAGCCTGGACTCCCCTGAGTGTCTGACCATGCCCTCAAGTGGTGTAGACCAGGGAGCAGGGGATTGGGAGGGGCAGCACCTGTCCAAGGCCACACGGGGCAGCTCAGTGGCAGAGGCACAGAGCCAGGTGGCGGAGTCCGACAGACCTTGAGGCGAGTCCCGGCTCTGCCACTCTCTAGCTGTGGGGCCTTGGGCATGTGACCTCACCTGAGCCTCAGTTTCCCCATCTGAAAAACATAAACAGACAAACAAGAGGTCCCTGCTGCATGGTGCGGTCATGAGAATTCAAAAAAGCAACTCATGAAACACTCGCCAAGTCCTAGGACACCAAAGGCACCCAGAAACAGGAACTGCGATTTAGACACCCATCTCTCTACCCCATGGCCCCTGCCCAGGCCTGACCCTCTCTCACTTGGGCCCCTGAGTCAACCTCCTCCCTCAGTCCCGGCTGCGTTCTCCCCTGCCCTGCCTCCAGTCACAAGGGCAGTGCCCCCAGCACAAGCCTTACTCACACGATGACCTGTCCACCTCTTCTGTCCACAACAGCTCCACTCACTCACCAAGGCCCAGCTCCTAGGACCACACATCCCGAGCGGGTGAAACCCTCCCAGATCGCCTTTCTCCTCAGCACAGGTCGGTATTCAACCTGTGGCAGAAACCGTTCAGAGCCTACCCCCAACATGGGGGGTGGAAGGACGAAAGGACCAGGACGGACTAGTGTGTGTCCCATCCATTCTTCCATCCAACAGATCTATTTACGAAGTGCCAGGAATGTGGGGTGACATGCATGCCCCACCACCAGTGGGCCTGCAATATGTGGAACCCCAGTTAGGGAACACCTCTCACGGGCCAGGCCCTACCCAAGGGCTCTCCCGATCTCCGGCCCTAAATCCCCACAGCACTTTCCTTATCCCCATTGACAAATGAGGAACACCTTCCCCAGACCACAGTCCAACCTCGGGTCTGGAACACAACAGGGTGGCATACACAGAAAGAGGACAAGGCGACTCCACGAGGGAAGAGGGGAAGACCTGTGTTACCTGAAGCCACCCCGCCACCCCTGGCCAGGAATCAGGGGCACCAAACCCCATCTCTCCTTTAGTCCTCAACAAAATGACCAAGGAACAATAGGTGACGTGTATAGAGTATTTACTGCAGACTGGCAACACGTCACATTTATTGACCCCTTGATTCTCCCTGCAACCTTCTAAGGCGATGCTATTACCTCCTTTCTGCAGATGGGGAAACTGAGGCACAGAGGATGAGTCACCTGCCCAAGGGCACAGAGGCAGGAAATGGCAGAGCTGGAATTCCAGCCGGGGTGCCTGGCTCCAGAGCCTGAGCTCGTAACTCCCCCTGTCCTGTTTGCTGCCTCTCACACAATGACACACAGAAACCTATAATTAAAAGACACCCCAAGGGCCACAAGAGAAAATTAGAGAGAGCGAGGTGTAATTTAGATTGCAATGATCAGACAGAACCTCTCTAGGAATGACACTGGAAGTAAAATGTGAAGAAGTAGGTCGAGAGAGAAAAACAAGGAGAAGGAAGAGCAGCTTTGCCAGAAAAGAGAACAGCCTGCATCAAAGTCCAGAAGCAGAAAATGAACTTGAGGCATTCACAGGCAAGGGGCCGGGGTGGCTGGACCACGTGGAGGAGAAGGGCATCAGGGGATGACTGGAGGGACGGGGCCTCACGAGGCAAGCACACTCCCCCTGCACCTCAATGGCCTCCCTCGTAAAACCTCACCCAGCACCTGCTCTCGAGGGGTCACTTTGGGGATTACACCACTGGCTGCAAGTAAAGAGCAGAGGCCAGTGCCTGGCATATAACGAGCCCTCCGAGGGCCTCAGGAAGGACGTGAGCTCACGCCGAGATGACTCGGGCTGCACTGCGGAAGCGGTAAGGCGGCAGGAACAGAGCCAGGGCAGGGGTCAGGGAAGGCTAAGGGGCCAGGACAGATGCAGCAGACATGGAGACAAGTGGACGGACTGGGCCACGTGTGTCCGTGAGGAGCAAGGTGGGAAGAGCGTCTGGCCCCCGTGTGACCTGGGCTGGGGGCTGGCTGAACTGCTTCCTCTGGCCAGGAACACCAAGCATTTAGCAACAGTCCCTCCTCCACTTGGGCAGCTGTGCAGAAAGGCTCCCTGTCCCCAGGACACAGGGTCTGGCGATGCCTTCCTAGTGAGGACAGCTGCTCTTGTTCCTGCATGCAGTTCGGCCCCAGCATCCTCTTGTCCCCCAACCCCACACCTCATCCCTCTCTCTTCTAGGGCAGAATGAGATGCAGAGGGAAATGGGCAGGGATTCCCAGTGGGGGGTCAGGGAAGGGACAGGGACAGGCACAAGGGGGAGAGAAGCAGCCAGAGTGCTCTGATGGAAAGACCCCTGCCCCTCCAGGGCCAGTACCACCCTCCTCTGGACAACAGCGGCACCCATCCCCTGCTTTAGTCTCTTCCCCGGGACGTGGCCAGCGTCGTCATGTCAGATATAAGGTTTGACTGAACTAAAAGATCGAGGCAAAGAGGAAACGCTGCCACCAACATCAGAGAAAGATAAGCAGCCACTCACTACCTGCTTCCCGATGGAAGGCCACAATACCACCTGGGAAATGAGCTTGAAAATAAAACATCATACCAGAATCTGATCAAGCCTCTCCAAGCCAACCACCGATTTTCAGGAAACATGGACAATAGGGGACCATATCAATCAACTCGACTGCAGGATGCAATTGGCAAAATTCAGTCTTTAGGAAACACTACATGGGGCACCTGGGTGGCTCAGTCGTTAAGCGTCTGCCTTCGGCTCAGGTCATGATCCTGGAGTCTGGGATCGAGTCTCACATGGGGCTCCCTGCTCCACGGGAAGCCTGCTTCCCCCTCTCCCACTCCCCCTGCTTGTGTTCCCGCTCTCGCTGTGTCTCCCTCTGTCAAATAAATAAATAAAATCTTAAAAAAAAAAAAAACCTACAGGACAACTACTTTCAACAAATACAAAGCTAGAGGGATGGGGGGAAAGAGAGCCGACATGGCGGGGGAAATCTCAGAGACCAGGAGACTTACGAGAGCCAGCACTAGGGCACCTGGGTGGCTCAGTCAGTTAAGTGTCAGACTTCCGCTCAGGTCATGATCCCAGGACCCCGGGATCAAGCCCAGCATTGAGCTCCTTACTCAGCGGAGAGTCGGCTTGTTCCTTTGCCCCTCCCCCTGCTCGTGCACTCTCTCTCCCTCTCAAAGAAATTAAATTTAAAAAGAGAGAGCCAGCACTTTTTTTTTAAGTTAACTTTTTTATTCTTTTTTTTTTTTAAGATTTTATTTATTTATTTGACACAGAGAGAAAGAGAGAGCGCGCACAAGCAGGAGGAGCGGCAGGCAGAGGGAGAGGGAGAAGCAGGCTCCCCGAGGAGCAGAGAGCCTGACCGATCCCAGGACCCAGGGATCATGCCCTGAGCCGAAGGCAGATGCTTAACTGACTGAGCCACCCAGGCGCCCCATAGAGAGTCAGCACTTCTGAGACAATGGGACAACATAAGAGCACTGACTGGACATTTGATAGTACGGAACTTAATGTTTTCGGTGCAATAATTTTTCCAAGAATTCTGATCTTTTAGAGGTACACAGTGAAAAACCCACAGACGACGTAACAGGACCCCTAAAAGTGACTCCAAGACACCGTGGATGGTCCAACAGGCTCACCCATGAGCTGCCAAGGGCTGAGGCACAACAAAGGGGGTACCAGGTCATCACGCTGGTGTGCCTACCTGTCCCTCCTCCGGAGAAACAGGGAGAAAAGCAAAGCTCATCCTGTCACTCAAATCCTCTGGCTGCTTTCCGTCACGTAAAGCAGTGAAAGGCCTGGCCCCCTGGCCCGCAAGACGGGCCCCCCACCTCTCCTGCGCTCACCTTCCAGCAGCCCCCTTGCTCAGCCAGATTCCTCACCAGCCCTTCATCACCACTGGCTCACTCCCACTTGACTTTGGCAGCTGCTGTCCCCAGATCTAGAACACTCTTCCCCAGCCATCCACACACTCGCTGTCTCTTCCAAGAGAGCTTCTGAGACCACTCTACCTTGAAGATACATCTAAAACTGCATTTTCCATCACTCCCTCCCCCCTTGCCCTGCCTTCTCTTCTCAGCTGCCCTCTGAAGTTTCTGTCCACTTTCTCCTCCCACCAAAACACGTGCTCCGTGAGGACAAGCGTCTCCCATCCGTGCTGTGCCTAGCGCATAGTAAGCGCTCTAAGGACACGCGTGGAGTAACAGCATGAAGCAAGCCTGCCACTCTGCACAGTGGGGGCTGTCACCCCTACCTCAGGGCCGTCTTGAAAACTCTGGGCCAGGCGAGTAGCGTGCCCAGCACAGGGCCCGGTGGATGGCCCTGAAAGGGGTGTGGAAACTCAAGAGGCCAAACCCAGGGTACTCCAGACACCCTTCCCCTTCAGAAACCCAGAGTTTGGTCCAATTCTTCCCCTCTGGGGAGGGCAGTTGACTAGGGATTAAGCCCCACAGCTATCACAAACTAGGGGGCAAAAATGGCAGGTCACTCCGGTCTGAAGGAGCCTCCTTCCACCCCTGATCTTGGGCCTCATTAAAGGTGAGGCATCCTGGCTTTCAGGGGGAACCACCAGGGCCCTACTGGGGAGAGCCTCCCTCCAGCCCCACCCTGCCTAGTGAGTCAGCAGTCAGACCTGCTTACAGTCCTCCCAGCAAGACCCAGCCACACCCTGCGTAACAACCTCCCTGCCACAGCCCTGCCCTTGGGGAAGAGACCTGAAGCCTCCACAGGCAACAAGACCCCTCCCCAGCCTCAGCTCAGCAGGCTCCTTAGGGAGGCAGGGATTCCCTCTGCTGCCCAGCCAGCCCCGTGGCTCTGCTCAGGACTGCCTGCCTCGGGGGAGAGTCACACCGGGCAGCTGAGGGTTGTCAGAGGACATCGGCTGGCTCTGTTGGTCTGTTCCTCCCGGCAGCACCGAGCACGGCTATCTGCAGCCTCATCGGTGGAGTGGATGGGACACTCAGAGGAGAGGGAGCCAAAGAGGTGTGGGCTGAGTGAGAGTGCACCCACCCGTGCCCGTCTACGACCCTCAGGGCCACGTGGAATTTCCCGAAGGCAAGGTCAAAGCACGAATCTCTAAAGCAGAGCCCACAACCCACCTGGCCTACCACATGTGCAGGCCCAGGCAGCCCTGTTAGTTCCCGCCAGACCTTTCCCGGGCCAGACCTCCAGCCTCTCCTGTTCAGGCTGTCCAGCCTCTTCACTCTGTTCCCTGCTTCCTTTGTGTTTAATTTAAACACACACCAGGCACGGCACCACACACACACACACACACATATATATATATATACACACACACATACATACGTATATATATATACATATATACACATAAATACATATGCCTAATGCAGTTCTACGTACTTTATAAATCATTCGTTAACTAATTTTCCAGATAAAGTCAGAATTCCATCAAAAGCAGGTGTCAGATCAACCTCGCTCCCCTGCTGAAAACCCAAGGTAACACCTGCCGTGTGGAATAAAATCCACACTCCCATCCACTCCAAGGTCTGCCAGGCCCAGTAGCTTGGCTCCTGCCGGGCTTCTCCACCCACTCCCCACCCTCTGTTCATGGCACTATCTAAAGCAAGCTTCAGTTTCACTGATCTGTCACCCTACTAGAAGGTCGCCTCCCCAAGGGCAGGGCCCCCACTGCTGTTCCTGTCCCAAGCACACTGCACAGTAACAGCAAGAAGACGCACCAACCGGTACGCAGCGCCTAGCACGGGCCCCAGGCCAGGCACTGGGGCAAACCTATTATCAGGCTAATTCGTTTTCTCTCTCAACAACCCCAGGTGGGAAGCACCCTATCAGCCTCCTTTTACACAGAAGGGTTCAGCCACCTGCCCAAGGTCAGACACCTATCTAAATGCCAAGGCTAAGGGGCGAATCTGGCAGCCTGGCCCAGGATCCTCAATTTTTACCCACATGTTACTCCACTACAGAGTAAGGAAACCTATAAAAACGTTTACTGAAAAAACAGACGAAACTGAGAGCAAGGGGTCAGCAGGAAAAGCTTCCTGGAGGAGGTCGCACACGTGATCCTTCCACGACACGCAGGACGGAGACAAGCAAGAGAGGATGATGAACGGAAGCCGCCGCCTCCCCACTGGGTGTGCCACACTCCACACGAGTGTCCGCATCTGACCCCCTCGGGCTCAGCAGCCGGCCGCGGGCACCATCCAGCATTCGCCGAGGCCCACAGACACCTACCACAGGTCACTTTGCCTTCTGAGGCAGGTCTGGCTGGCTCCTGCGGCTGCTGGGGGGCGGCGGGGGCCCCTCTCCGCCGCCGTCGGGCACCACCACTGGGCCGGCCCCGACTTCGCCGCTGCCGCTTGGTCGGTGGGGAACCTGAGGAGAGAAAGATGGGACACACTGAGGACCAGGATAACAGGTAGAGCACGGAGGCAGGGGCCTACAGAAGAGCTCAAGGCTGGTCTCCATGCCATGAGACCCTGGGTGAGCCCCTCTGCTTCCTGGGCCTCAGTGGCCCGGTCCATAGGATGAGCAGTGAGTAGAACCTAGTGTCATCTAGAAGAGCACACCCCACCACCCAGCAGTCCCACTCCCAGGTCTGACCCTGAAGAAAGCCCTGCAAGCCACGCCAGGAAACAAGCGTGACAACAGACCACTGGGGCATTGCTCATAACTCTCTAAATGTGAACACAATGTAAACACCTAGCAAGCAGTACGCAGGGTAATTCCCTCAGTAGACTGTTTAGTGAAGTAAAAGCAAGGTGCAAAACAAGTGTCTACAATTTGTTATGTGTTGCATTAAAAAAAATAAGAATATATACAAGCTTGCTATTTTTGCAAGACAAAACACTGTAAAGACAAATAGGAAACGAATGAAATTAGTTACCTACTCACTAGGGGTTGGGGACCAGTGGAAATGATTCTAAGAACATCCTTCTTACATATGGTAGTTTTGACTTTTGAGTCATAAAACTGCTTTACATACTCAAAAAATTAGAGACGAAAAAACACACCAACCATAAAATTAAACAGAAAGAAGCGAACCTAGCTGTATATAAAATTGGTAACGCGAACTAGAGAAGAATTATTTCAAGTAACTTGGAAGATCATTTTGACTGTAAATCCTCGGTGGGATATACTCCCAGGACAGGAAGAACCACAAATAAACGGTACGCTTCATTCAGGAGATGTAGTCAGCAGCAGTACTGCCGTACTTTCGAAGCTACAACTGTAGTAAAACGAGGCAAATAAATCTGTTACCTCAAAACTTTCAATAAACAACATTTTTAGCGTACAAGAAACAAGTCTTTGTATATTAATTTTGAAAACATTAAGACGGGGGCGCCTGGGTGGCTCAGTTGGTTAAGCGACTGCCTTCGGCTCAGGTCATGATCCTGGAGTCCCGGGATCGAGTCCCGCATCGGGCTCCCTGCTCGGCGAGGAGCCTGCTTCTCCCTCTGACCCTCCCCCCTCTCATGTGCTCTCTCTCTCTCTCTCATTAAAAAAAAAAAAAAAGAAAACATTAAGACGAATTTTTTTGGGGGGGGTGGGATAGAGCGTGTGCGCCCAAGAGCAGGAAGGACAGAGGGAGAAGGAGCGAGAGAATCTCAAGCAAGCTCCATGCCCAGCGCAGAGCCTGACACGGGGCTTGATCTGAGATCATGAGATGAGAAAGATGGGGCACAATGAGATTACGACCTAAGCTGAAATCAAGAGTTGGACACTTAACCGACTGAGCCACCCAGGGGCCCCAAAAAACTAATAGGAATTTTTTAAAGCAATTTCTAGCTCTGTTCACTAAAAGAGCCCAGAAACAACACACACACTCAGCACCCAGATCCTGGTCTCTAAATGCCAGTGCCTCTAAAAGAAACCAGGCTTCTTCTGGAAATAGCTGATTCCAGGGCTGGGGAAGGAAAAGTACAAGTTGAATGCAGGACATCTTGCAGTGCCCCAGAGCAGGAAGTTCAAGGAATGATGGAGCCACATCAAAAAGACAGTAGGAGCTAGTCAATTTGAACCTCAGGAAGAATGACTAATGGATTCTAACACAGTAAATAAATAATTATACAGAAATCCACAGTGCTGCTCCCCCTCCGCCCAAGGAAAGAGAGAGAAAAAAGGGAAACGTCTCGAAAGAATGCCAGCTAATAGACATTGGAAAAGAATAAGAAAATCACCATTTTGTGATCACCAATGTCATCACTGGTTCGGGAAGAGATGACCAATGCCTGCTAAACCCACTGGGGATGCTACTGGGGAACAGGATGTGCCAAAGTGTCACCCCACAGATTGACTAACCATTAAAGGGGGAAATGTCCCTTTACGGAGGACAAATATGGCAGACACCACCTTAACCAAGTGTTCAAACTTGCCCACTCACAGCAAGAAAACGAGACCGTCAGCCTCTTGATGCACTCCAAAGCGAAGCACGCAGCATCAACCAAGGAACATTCCTGCCAAAACATGTAACCTGAATCTCATCAAACCTCCTGACCCACTTTTTATTGCACCTTACTTTACTTCACTCAACTCTCAGTCCTGGAAATTACCCTCTACTCTTCTGGCCACACGTTTACAGGGTTTTCGAGTTTCAAGTCATAAATTAGAAACAACGCCCAGTGGCTGCTACCGTGCTTGTCTCCTAGGGTGAGGGTGTGGGGGCTCCCCACTTCACGGGAGATACACCAGTTCCGGGACCCCACGAGGAAATGATCGGACACTTCCAAAACAATCGTGACATTCTACAAAACAAGTGGCCCAACAAAGTCAATAAGTCAACGTCATGGGAAGAAAATAAACAAATCTGGGGCAGGGGAGGAGTTTGGGTTCTCAAGTAAGAGATTAAGGAGACATAATAAATGAACACAGGAATGCCTGGGTGGCTCAGTCGGTTAAGCATCTGCCTTCGGCTCAGGTCATGATCCCAGGATCCTGGGATCAAGTCCCACGTTGGACTCCTTGCTAGGCGGGGAGCCCGCTTCTCCCTCTCCCTCTGCCTGCCACTTCCCCTGCTTGTGCTCTCTCTCTCAAATAAATAAATAAAATCTTTTAAAAACACCAAGACGCAGAGAAACTCAACTATGAGTGGGTCCTGAGAGTGGAGACCATCTTGGGGAGACATGAAAATAAAACATTAGGATATCAAAGGATTAGTATTTATTTTCTTAAGTATGATAATGGTCTGGAGGTGATCTAGGAGAATCTCCTCATTCTCAGGAAATGCCTGCTGATTTAGGAATAAAGTATCCTGATGGGTGTAACTTACTTTCAAAGAGTTCAACCGAAAATCCATTGTTACATATATATACACACGTAACAACCAAAAATCCATCCTTACATATATACACAGTAAAGCATAAGTGGCAAATGTTAAAATTACTGAATCGAGATGGAAAATAGGAGCATGCTCACTGCACTCATCTTTCAACTGCTCTGTATGTTTGAAATTATGCTTGATTAATTTAGGACCTAGGGAAGAGGAAACAGCCTAAATGAACTGGCAGGGAAATTAAAAGAAACAAATTAAAGGTACCTAACGTGAATAAATCTCAGAAATGTGTCCAGCAAAGCCAGCCACGTGAAGACTACCCACCGCGTGATGTCATTCAGATGCCCTATAAAACCACCACAAACAATTGCATTCGTTGCTTCCGGACACATGCTTTTATAGAATAAACACCACACATAAAGGAGTGTGGAGACAGAAGGACCCCTCGGGCCCCTTCCTTGATGGGCCGGGATGGAGAGGGTTCATCAGGGCTCAGGAGGAAGAAAATGACGCTGCCATCACGCCCACCAGCGAGGCTCACCTGTCTCCCACTGACCCTGCTGGGCGTCTGAAGTACCGCTTGACTGCCGGCGCCGGCGGCGGCGACTGCCTTCAGTCCTTTTGGAAGAAGAGCTGGAGATGCCGTAGTTGTAGCGTTCCGGAGACACTTCAGAAGGAGAAAAACGAAAAAAATATTCCCAGCCTCCAGCCCCTCCCCAGCCCAGCCTCAATTCCCAGCTGGAGATGGGACTCCTGCTCCACTAGGTGCTCGAGTCCCCCAGAGCCCAGAGCCCAGATAGCTGCTCCCTCTCAAACACTTCCTGCCCAGTGGTTGTTGTATGCCTACAGAGACAGGCGAACTCGTGACCTCCTGGGGCTGTCCAAACCATGTCTACAGCAGCTCCAACTGTCAGGGTTGGATTCTGTAAGCCGAGTCATGATCAGGATCCCTGCAATGTTGCCCGCCCCCCACCCCCGGCCGCCTCGAACTGCCCCCAACACTCCGAGCCTCCAAGGAGTAAGCAGGCTCCCCAAAACCTCTCTTCCATAGCCTAACCTCCACATATATTCTTCCAAAAACACGGTCGGTTCTTCTCTAGTGATGCCCTTCTCCTGGTTATACAATTCCCAAGGGCTTCCTCTGGGCAAGGGAAGTTCGGAATCCCCCTCCGGAACTAGCCACTGCACCGCTAATGACCCAGCCAAGGCCTCAACAGCTCGAGGCCTTCGCACACACAGGACTCCTGTCCCTTAAACCCTTGGGTTCCTCACCTCAGAACTGCTCCTCCAGGAGTACTTCCCTCACAGGACTAGGGGCATCAACTCGGAGCCAAACTTTCTACCTGTGTCATCTGCAAGCCCCTGTGTGAAGTGGCTTCTTACTTCCCTCTCTGCTCTTGCTTTGTCGGTCTCCCCTGCTCCTGCCACGCTGGTCTCGATACCAAACTCATTACTGACTCAGGGCTTGAAAAGCTTGTCTTTCCCTCTGCCTGGCATTTTCTCCTCTGAGATCTACGCACAGCAGGAGTAGAACCTCCATTTAAACATCGCTTTTTCAGAAAGGTTTTGACTGGTTATCCAATCTGGGGGAGGGGGGCTCCCTTCACTATGAAGCACTCCCTACTCTCTGTATTCTCCTTTTTTTTTTTTTAAAGATTTTATTTATTTATTTGAGAGAGAGAGAACACATGAGAGGGGATAGGGTCAGAGGACGAAGCAGACTCCCCGCCGAGCAGGGAGCCCGATGCGGGACTCGATCCACGGACTCCAGGATCATGACCTGAGCCGAAGGCAGTCGCTTAACCAACTGAGTCACCCAGGCGCCCCTCTCTGTATTCTCTTAACTTTCCTTTAGTCTTTCTATAACCCTATACAAAAATAAACTATCTGCCTTAATGGCTACTTCCCCCCCCCACTAAACATAAGCTTCATGGAACGAACACTCTGTCAGTCCCAACACCTTGTACTTCCTGTGCTCAACACGCAGGATTCAATTCTTATATGTGGGCAAGCTGCTTAACTTCTCTTAACCCTGTTCTTTTCCCTGTAAGACGAGGACACTAACAGGACTTCCTCATGGGATTACTAGGAGAATATAAGGCGACAGTTCACACGAAGGGCTTACCACTGTGCCTCGCATGAAATAAGCCCTCCATAAACAGTGGCCACAAACATCACTGATGTGGCCAAATTCCACAAACTCACCTCTCCCAAAGCCATGCCTCCTCCCTGCTGTGTTCCTCATTGATACTGAGAGAAGGGGAGGAGCGAGTTGGGACACAGGCTGATACGGTGCTGTCCGTATCAGGCCACCATGGAGACCCAGCCAGGACAAGGCCCCGTCCCCACCGGAAGTCTGTCTCTCTCCCATTCAACCATACCTGGCCGGCGCCTCTTGCGCGCCAGGTGCGGCAGCAGGTCGTGGCGTGCCAGCACGCGCAGGAGTTGCCCCAGCAGCCGAAGGTTGCTCTCGTCGCACTGCCCGCGGCGCTCCAGCTCCAGCAGCAGCTCCAGGCCGCTTCGCGCGCGAGCCAGACCGCCGGCCGCGCCGGGGGCCTCGTCGAGCAGGAAGGCCAGCAGCTCCAGCTCGCACTCGGTCAGCTGCCCGCCCACCACCTCGAACATACGGTGAAGCGACAGCATCCCGTAGTAGTCCAGGCATTCATCCTCCTCCCAGCTCGGGGCCGGGGTCAACCCGGACAGCGCCATACCCAGGGGAGGGGGGGGCGGCACAAGCTCTGAACCAGGGCCTAGAACCCACACAGTGGGGAGGGGGCAATGGTCAGCGACGCGGGGACCCGGACCCCGCCCCCGCCGGTGCGTCTCCCCCGCCCCGTCCTGCCGGGCAGGGCCACCTTCGCACCCCTGTCTTCTCTGCCGCTCCCCTTCCCTCAGAAAGGAATGGTACCGCCCGAGGTCCCCTAGTAACAGGTCGAGACGCTAGACCCCGCTCGTCCTCCCACCAGTTGGGCCGGCCCAGCCCGAACGCCCCTCCCCAGGTGGTATGCCCCGAACCAGCCTCCGGACCCGACCAAGTGATTCGGTCCGAACCAGCGTGGGGGCCCATCCCGGGAAACCCTGCCAACTGCCCTTTGACTCTGGGCAGCACTGCCCGGACGAGCCCCTTGGCTCCGTCCACTGGTACTGTCCGATCAGCGCCGCGGCTCCACCCAAATGGTAGCGTCCGAGAGTAACCCTCTGCCCCCCACAAGTGGAACCGACCAAAGCAGCCCGTCGCCCCACACAGGTGGTGCTCTCCGATCCCGACCCCCTCGCCCTGTTAGGGCGGTACCGCCCTCCCCCCAACACACAAGTGGTTCCGTCTACCCGCCACTAGCCGCCCTCGGGCCTCTCTGGATCCTCACCGGATTCCGGCGTCTGACGACTCCTGGGCGACGGCCGCAGCCACTTGTTTTGGATCTTTCTGGCACCTTCTCTATTATTACGCCTGCGTCACCTCGCTCCTCCTCCTTCCCCCAACTCGCGCAGGTGCGACCGCCACGCCCCTTAGGCGCAAGCGCAGAGTGAAGCTTCCAAGCCCCACCCCTCCGGGCCCGCCCCCATCCGTAGCGTCTTGCCCGCCAGTGCTGCGCCTGCGCAAAGCGAGAGCGCTGTCCGCGTCTGAGTTGGATCTGGTACCTGGTTGCGTGCAGGGTTGCTTCTGTCCGCCCGTGACTTAAGCCGCTGGGTCCTTGTTGCCCCACGTCAAGCCCTGTTGGAAATACTCATCTCATGGACTACAGCCCTATCCTAAACATGATTTAGACGCCCACATTACCACTGCTCCCAGCTGCCCAAGGCAAAGGACCACAATAGCAACCGTCCTGGCTTCAAATAGCTGCCAGACCCCTTATGATCTGGACTTGGACGCTCCTCTTATCAGCCTGCCCCTTACTCCTAATGGCAACCAGGAACCTACGTCACAACCGTGCCATCTCATGACCCCAAATGGAATCTCCTTTCACCCAACAGAAGCCCCATCTCTAAGTTCCTTCCCCTGAGCAAGACAAGGAAGCTCCCCCATCTCATGTTAGGAACCAATACCTCCTTCCCGATTGCAACAGGCCCCTCCATCCTGACTGTTCCCTTCCTGATGGCATCCATCACAGTCCCCTATTACAGCCTCTTCCTGTCTCAAATGCCCCCCACCCACCCAACAACCCTTTCCAATCTCTGCCCTCCAAGGTCAAGGAGCCTCCCAATACCCCCTCTCTAACCTGCACCTACAAGTTGCACTCTTGCGAGGGCAGGTCCCTATCAAGAGAACTGGAGTCCAGGCTGCATGTCTGAGCAGCTCCCCTGAGGCGGAGCCTTGGGCATGGTGGCCACACCCCCAACACACACACACTTAGGTGACTCAAGGTCAGGGCTCGCACATACCTTGAAACAAGTCTCCCCGGAGTGGTTCCCACCCCTGAATTATCTCCCCTTGAAAGGCAGGGGACCTAGGTCCTGCCTGGCACTGCCTCAGCACTGGCTCTGCTTGGGCTGCAGCAGTGACCTTGGAAGAGTCCCTATCTCTAATGTCAACTGTCACCTATTGAGGCCTACTCCTGGGCCAGACACGGTAGGCGCCCGATAAGTGACTATCGTTAAATCAAGTGAAGAGTGGGAGGGAAGGGAAAGCAATTTTACAAACTGGGAAGGACTACGTCCATGTTAGATGGGTTATAGTGAGCATCCACAGTGTATCAGTGCTGAGCGCTTTTACGTGTCTGATTTCATTCAACCCCTCAACAGAATTTGAGGTGGATGTGATTCAAGCCCATTTTACACAGAGTAAAAGAGAGGCCCTGAGAGAAGTACCCCAAGTGTGTCTGGCTCCAAAGCTATGCTCTCAGAGATGCTCAGCCTCTTCAGCTACAAAATAACACCTCTGTCAAGGTCTCCGGCCACCCAGTTCACTCCTCGCTTTCCAATGATGCCCACTTCTCACCACTTAACTGATTTTTGGCAGGGCAGCCCAGAAGAACTGCGCAGGCGCTTGCCTGAGCCGCCCCCCCCCAAGCTCCGCCCACAGGGAACAGTTGTGTGCGTGGAGAAACTCGTCGAGCCCCGCCTGAACGTCAACACGCAGGCGCAAGGGCGCGTGCCCTTCGCTGACGGCTCTGATTGGCTGCCACGGGTAAGGGCACCTCCCAATGGGAGGCGTGGATAGTGAGGGGTCCCGCACGCCTGGAGCAGAGAGGGTCTGTGTCAAGAGCGGCGGGGGCTGCAGGAGGCGAGAGAGACTGGTGAGGGCGCCGCGGGGCGGGCGGGGGAAGAGTTCGCTGGGCGTAGGGAGAGGGCGGAGGTAGAACGAAGGGGACACCGGGGGACGAAGAGCCTTGGGGCCTGCGCTAGGGCGGGAGCGGCGTGGAGTGGAAGGAGAGCGCTCCTTCCTATGTGCCCTAGAGCATTGATTCCACTCGTGCGGCGTGCAGGACCCTACCCTGGAGCCCGCCGCCCCCACCCCTGCAGGGCGCTCTCGTGCAGCGGAGTTGATAAGTCTGGTCGGTGAAAAGGGACGTGTAGCGGAAAAGTTGAACTTCCAGGCCCCTGGTGGGTTCTTTCCTGGAAGGACTTACTGGTCTACCGTGTAAAAAGTCCCTATCTCCTCTCCACCACCAATAGTACACAATCCCACAATTGGGAAAGGAGGAATGTAGACAAAAAGTCCAAATTTTAGGTTGCTTGGGCCACCTTCCAGAGGGACATGTACTGGGTGCCTACTTTGTGTGTAAGCCTTACACCAGGCCTTGGGCCTCGCCTGATGGGAGTTCTGTTTGGAGTGCGGCTGTAAACAAGGAAAAACTGAACTCTGGGGATCCGGGCTGACTCCTTCCAGGAAGATCCTTTATTGGGTGGCTGTTGTGTGCAGGGCCGTGGCAATTCAAATATTAGTGAGGGAGTTGGAATAGGTAGTTAGGAAAAAGTAAGTCCTGGGCTTTTAGTGAATCATTTATTCAGGTAGCATGTATTGGGCATCAACTGAAAACAGGGTCATGTGCTCGGCTGTGTTATTGTGGGAGTTCATGGTCCATGGGGAAAGTTGGTCTGTTGGGAGAAGTGGGATGGGCACAGGGAGAGTTAGACTCTCATGGCCTCACTTCCTGGAGGGAGCATTTTTCATTCACAGAATATCTACTGAGTACCTGTTGTGGGCTAATCATTGTTCTTGGTGCTGGAAATATATCAGTGATGAAAAAACTAACTTCCCTGCTCTCTGGGAGCTTAATATGAGCATCTTTGCCTGCCTGGCTTTAAGCTGAGCTCCACCTGCCCTCTGGCACTAACAGATGAGTTAAAGAAGAGATGGAGACAGTGGAGGTTGGATTCAGAAACTAGGTTGTAAGGGGCACAGTCATTTGCTCAAGTGGCTCAGAGGCCTGGGTTGTGTTGAGCCCACACATGTAGAAAGGGAGATGGGGGCATGTAGAGGGAAGTTCAGAAGTTAAAGATCCCCGTCCCAGGTCCGTGGTTTTGTTGGTAACATCAGCACCTACAGTGAATCAGACCTGCCATGCCTGCATGCTCAGTCTGAAGAGGAGCACAGACTGTATCCCGGGCTCGTGATATTGGCTTTGCTAGAGGTGGCACAGATTACCACAGGAACCCCAAGGAGGCAGGAGTGGACATCCCCCTGGGCGCCTGGGTGGCTCAGTCGTTAAGCGTCTGCCTTCGGCTCAGGTCAGGATCCCAGGGTCCTGGGATCGAGCCCCACATCGGGCTCCCTGCTTGGCGGGAAGCCTGCTTCTCCCTTACCCACTCCCTCTGCTTGTGTTCCTTCTCTCACTGTGTCTCTCTCTGTTAAATAAATAAAATCTTTAAAAAAAAAAAAAAAAGGAGTGGACATCCCCCTGAGGATGTAGAGATGTCAGAAAAGGCTTCACAAAGGAAATGCTGGGCACGGTTTTGCTAGACCAGAAAAGGAGAGAACTTTCTCGGCAGAAGGAATAGCAACAGGAAAGACTTCAGGTTCAGGAACAACAGTTCTGGAGAACCACAAGTCATGGTTCTGTCTGACCTTTCTCGGGCACCAGGGCCTTTGTGGTCAGCACTACTTTTACGCCCTTTCACAGGTGACAAAACAGCATCAGAGAGAGAAAGTTAATAATGTGCTGGAGCTCAGATTCAAGCCAAGGGCAGTCTGGTCCAGAAGCCTGTGCTCTTGAACTCTTTGCTGCTCTGTATGTGTCCATATGGCAGGAGGAAAGGTGGTGCCCAGTGAGGAAACCATCCAGGCAAAGGTCAAGAGGCATAAAGAGACACGTGTTCTTAGAGAGGGTGCAGGTGGGGCGCCTGGGTGGCTCAGTTGGTTAAGCGACTGCCTTCGGCTCAGGTCATGATCCTGGAGTCCCGGGATCGAGTCCCGCATCGGGCTCCCTGCTCGGCGGGGAGTCTGCTTCTCCCTCTGACCCTCCTCCCTCTCGTGCTCTCTGTCTCTCATTCTCTCTCTCTCTCAAGGGTGCGGGTGGCCCTCCGGGTAAGGAGGGACGGTAGCCTCAGGGGCCAGACGGAAGGGGGCTGTCGCTGTCTTACAGATGTCTGGCACCATGGGGCGTGCATCCGCTTCGGAGTCACATGTTCATTGAAAACTGAGGTACCAGCACTGGATCCAGGCTTGCTGATTGATAGTCTGGTGAGTGAGGGGACGAGCGGGGAAGCTCCTGAGCCGCCTCCCCCGCCCCCGCCGCCCCTGGGTTCCTGATGTCTCACCAGCTCCCCCTCCTTTCTCTAGGCACTGCCCCCCTCCCCACCATGGCAGAGGTGGCGGCTGAGGTGGCTGAGCTGCCCACACAGATGTCACCAGGGGCGGTGGAGACGTCAACACCGATGTTCGGGGAGATGTCAGCAGAGGTGACCGAGATGACACCTGGGGAGGCGCTGGCCTCGTCCCTTTTCTTCCAGCATCACCAGTTCATGTGCTCTGAGTGTGGCAGTCTCTACAACACGCTGGAGGAAGTCCTCTCGCACCAGGAACAGCATGTGCCCACTGTCACCGAGGATGAGGCACTGGCCGCCCAGGATCCTGGCCTGGAGCCCGAGCTCATGGCAGGGCCTGAGGAAGGGCCCTTCCAGTGTGGGGAGTGTAACCAGCTCATCCTGTCCCCCGGCGAGCTCCTGGCCCACCAGGACGCCCACCTCCGGGAGTCTGCAAGCCAGATCCAGTACCAGTGCGGGGACTGCCAGGAGCTCTTCCCCTCGCCTGAGCTGTGGGTGGCTCATCGCAAGGCCCGGCACCTTTCTGCTGCAGCCACCGAGCCACCAGGGCCGCCCCCGATGCCCCCTCCGATGCCACCCCCGCCACTCCCAGTTCCACCCGAAGTTAAGATGGAGCCCTACGAGTGTCCCGAGTGCTCTACCCTCTGTGCCACTCCCGAGGAGTTCTTGGAGCATCAGGGCACCCACTTTGACTCCCTAGAGAAAGAAGAGCGCAACGGGCTAGAGGAGGAGGAGGAAGACACAGAGGAAGACACAGAGGAAGACACAGAGGAGGAAGAGGAGGTGGCGGCAGAGGTCGGTGAGGATGCTACGGGAGGCGACAGGTCCACAGCCGGCCGGGCCCAGGGCTGTGCGGATTGCCCCCAACCCTGGACGGCCGCGGAGGCGCGCCGGCGACACCGGCGGGCCTCCCGCGGCCCAGCATCGGCGGCCCACCCCTTCCACTGCACGCAGTGCCAGCGCAGCTTCAGCTCGGCCAACCGGCTGCTGGCGCACGGGCGGGCCCACATCGGGGGCACACACGAGTGTACCACCTGCTCCAAGGTCTTCAAGAAGGCCGCCTCCCTGGAGCAGCACCTGCGGCTGCACCGCGGCGAAGCGCGCTACCTCTGCGTGGACTGCGGCCGCGGCTTCGGCACCGAGCTCACGTTGGTGGCTCACCGGCGGGCCCACACCGCCAACCCGCTGCATCGCTGCCGCTGCGGCAAGACGTTCAGCAACATGACCAAGTTCCTCTACCACCGGCGCACGCACGCCGGCAAGAGCGGGGCGCCCCCCGCGGCGGCGGCGGCGGCGGCCTCCCCGGTGCCCGCCGAGGCCGCCGCGCCGCCGCCGCCGCCGCCCGCCCCGCCCGCCCAGCTGCCCTGCCCGCAGTGCTCCAAGTCCTTCGCCTCGGCCTCCCGGCTCTCGCGGCACCGGCGCGCCGTCCACGGGCCCCCCGAGCGGCGGCACCGCTGCGGCGTGTGTGGCAAGGGCTTCAAGAAGCTGGTCCACGTGCGCAACCACCTGCGGACGCACACGGGCGAGCGGCCCTTCCAGTGCCACTCGTGTGGCAAGACGTTCGCTTCCCTGGCCAACCTCAGCCGCCACCAGCTGACGCACACGGGCGTGCGGCCCTACCAGTGCCTGGACTGCGGCAAGCGCTTCACGCAGAGCTCCAACCTGCAGCAGCACCGGAGGCTGCACCTGCGGCCCGTGGCCTTCGCGCGCGCGCCCCGCCTGCCCGGCCCCGGCCTGTACAGCAAGAGCCCCTACTACTGCGGGACCTGCGGCCGCTGGTTCCACGCCCTGGCCGGCCTGCGGCTGCACCAGCGCGTCCACGCCCGCGCCCGCCCCGGGCCCCCGCCGCCGCCCCCGCCGCAATCCCTGCCCCCCGCCCCCCCGCCGCCGCCGCCGCCGCCGCCCGAGCCTCAGCAGACTATCATGTGCACCGAGCTCGGGGAGACCATCGCCATCATCGAGACGTCGCAGCCGCTGGCGCTGGAGGACACGCTGCAGCTGTGCCAGGCGGCACTGGGGGCCAGTGAGGCGGGCGGGCTCCTGCAGTTGGACACGGCCTTCGTGTGACACGGCTGGGGAGCAGCAGTGAGATGGCCGTTGTGGGCCCCTCTGGGGGGCGAGGGGAGCCCCCCCACCCGCACCCCGGCAAGCTGCTCCGGCACCCACCGGGTGCCGGGATCCACCCTGGCCTCGTACCCCCGGACTCCTCACAAGGGCCCTGCCCTGGTGTCTCTTGCCACTTTTCTCTGCCTGTGGGGAAACTGAAGCTCTGAGGCCTGATGGCGATCCGTCCCAGGTCATCCCACTGCGTTGCAAAACGGGGCTCGCCAAGACTCTTGGCTCTGCATCCATCACCCTGGTGCCCGGCAACGTCAGGTAACCTTTCCTGAGCCCCGACCACGCGCCAGATCGGTGCTGGGCACCGTCGTATGCCTCTTCAGGCTCTCGCTCGTCCCCAAGCCCTCCCCTCCCCTGGACCCCGGGGCACCGGGACTTGGCTCTGCCTGGTGGAGAAAGGTACTTGAGTTCTCTGGGCTCCCTTAAGCTCCCTTTTGACAATGTCGAAAGAAATGCCGGAGCCCCAGGGATGATGACTCAGAGCCAGGCGCTGCCCCAGGAGGCACACGGCGGGGCAGGAGGAGCACCCAAGTACTGATGGCCTTGCTCTCTTGAGTGTGTCTTGTTGATTCATTCAGCCTTGGAGTCCTCAGGCCCCCCTCGCACGTGCTGGGCGATGCTGGGGGCCGGAGAGGAGTCAGGCCTCTGCCCTGCCCCTGCGGAGCAGGCAGATCTCAGCCCCGCCGTCCTCAGGGCTGTGATGGGGATGTGCAGGGACAGTGGGATCCCAGAGCAGGGAACAACCCCTCCTCCCCCCCCGCCCCTCCCCCCACCCCGAAGGAGGTAGTCCTTGAGGGAACACTAGGAATCTGGTAGCGAAAGAGGAAGAGAACATAGGCAGACAGCACTGCAGAGGAGGGTGAGTTCTTGGTCTGCTTGGAGACCGTCCAGTTATTCACAGCTACAATAACAGCGAACGCGGCTGCCTAGCCGTGGCAGGCACGCGGTCAGCGCCGTACACGGATTGTGACCCAGCAGGCCTGTGAGGTGATCTCAGCGTTAGCCCTGTTGTACGGATGAGACTCACCCAAGGTCTCACAGTAGGCAGCAGTGTCGCGGAGATTTGAATCCAGGGGGTCCGTTCAGCCCATGTCTCTAAGCAGTACTGCTGAGTGAGTGTGACCTGAGACTGGGGGCGGGGGGGGAGGTGGCGCCCAGAGGAGGGTTTGCTACCGCTGGAGGAAAAGTGAGCTGGCGTCACAGAGCAGTTGGGGTTTGTTGGGGCCCCCGAAAGATCAAAGGTCTTAGGAATAGGAGGGGATCCCCAACCCTTTCAAAGGTTACCTAAGGTGGCAGTCCTTCCTTCTCTAAACAGCAGCAGATGATTTATGGCAGGTCCCTGGGGCAAGCTCCCGCCGGGCCTCTACAGAGCGAGGTGTTGAGGCACGGGAGGCTATGGCTGAGAGTTGTTGGGGAGGGAGGCAGGCCCGGACCTGGGAAGGCAGGGAAAGCCTGCCCCAGAAGTTGGGGCAGGGTGGGATAGGGGGGAAGAGAGGGTCAAAAGTGGGGCTTAGGGCTTCCTGGCATGAAGGTGGAGCCAGGGGGAGGCTGAAGATGGTCTAGGAGGGAAAGGATGGGATCAGACTAGGGCAGAAGCCACAGGAGTGGGAGGGAGGGTCAGGGACCACCTCAGTGACCTCGTGGCTGAACAATTGTGAGCAGCAGGGAGGCAGGGGGACCAGCCCTGCTGCCGTCTCTGGTCTACTTGCTGTATGTATTCATCTTACAAACAAGGTGGTATCCAGAAGGTATCGAGCAGGGAAGGCCAGGGATTGTTCTGGGCAGTATAGTTACCCCTGGGGCTGGCCTAAGCAGACTGGAGAGTCCAGGTACCACAGGAACAGTCCCTGAACTCTTGGGACATGTTCAGAATTCCCCTTTTGGGGCACCTGTCTGGCTCAGTCAGTAGAGCGTGCAGCTCTTGACCTCGGGGTCGTGAGTTCAAGCTGAGTGCGCCCCCCACCCCCCGCAGTGGACATAGCTTACTTAAAATGACGACAAACTCATTCCCTTTTTCTTCACAATTGAAGTCCAGTGGAGGACATATCAGTTGCTCCTCCCCAGGCCTCCTTCCACTTCCGGGGCCTCCTGCCCTCACATACCATTGGCACCACATGTAAGAGATGCCATTTCCCTCTGCCCGTGGCCCCACCATCTGGCCCCAGCATGTTTTCAAAGCAAGGGAAGAAGCCAAGTTCTCTGCACCAACCTTCCCAGGCTTGTCGCTTCCCAGCATCCCTAGACGGGGGCCAGGTACGTGCCCTGTTTGAAACAGAAATGAAAGCTTGGAGATCTGTTAGGGTTTAAGGACCGCTCCTCTGCCCATGTCCGTGCCCACTACGAGTCTACATCCAGGCTGTTTTGGCCTGAGTGACTACATGTCATCTGCTGTTGCGTGAAGCAGCAGGTAGCTCGGGCTGTGGGACACAGAGCCCTCTGTTCAAGTCTTGACTCTGCCACTTTCTATGGCCTTGACCCCTGATCCCCAGTTCTCAACTGTCACCTGGGGAGGACAGTGCCTGCCTCCCTCCTGAGGCAGAAGAGGACGATGGCAGGGTCCATGAGGCCGGCTCCCCCGAGGCCTCTGCAGCGGATGAGCCAGACTCTGTTCATCACATGCGTGAAGGAGAGCAGAGGCCCGGGGAGGCTGGGCACGTGAGCCAGGGCCGGGACTCAGGCCTCCGGCAGCCCAGCCTGGCTTCACTGTCCACGGTGCCCCTGCCTGAGAGGTCCTGTCCCAGCACAGCCCCTCAGGGCACCTCCCTCACCTCCATGGAAACAAGGCAGCCAGACAGGAAGCAGGTTTTCATGCCAATAATTTATTGAACGGAGGTCTGTACACAGGCAAACCTTACTGTGGAAACTAAGACATGGGGAGCTCCCCCACACCCACCCCCTCAGCCCTCCAGGGTGGGGAGAGGAGGGAGGAGATCTTAGGGGCCGAGGACAGGAGGGGGGACACAGCTGTAGAAGGGGGACGGGCCAGGTTGGACGGTGTGAATCGACGTTTTCTTTAAGAAAAAAATTATAACAATCTATTTACACCCGAGGGGGGGGGGCGGGAAGGGAAGAGGAGCAGACGGGCTGGTCTGGTTCTATTTACAAGGGACACAGGAAGGGAGGAGGGGTTGGAGGAGTGTAGGCCTGGGAGGAGGGGAGGGGGCCAAGGGGGTAGGAGGTCCTCATGCCTCCCAACCCCCTGTCCTTCCTTCTCTTCCCTCCCCACAACCAGTTAAAATCCTCTTAAAAAGCCCACCACAGGGTGAGGCTGGTGAGGGAGGGACTGGAGGTAGGGACAGGGACTCATTTACCTCTGCCCTCTAGTCTAGGGGCCCAGCCAGGTCAGGAGCTTGATGGGCTATGGTCCCCCTTCCCAGCCCCACTGGGGGCTCCCAGATGGAAGAGTTGTTGGTGGGGCCCTCAGGAAGAGTTAGTGAGGGGAGTTGTGGCGTCAGGTGACTGCCAGTCCGAGCCGGTCTGAGCCTCACTTAAAGCTGAGGGGGAGGAAAAAGCAGACAGTTACCCTTTGCCTCTCAGACCTCCCCCAAGAGCAGGAACCCAGTGGGGGATGCTACGTCAGAAACGGACAGCTGCCGCTCTAGGTCCAGCGCTGCATACTCGGACGCCAAAGGGCCAGGCTGCTCACTGAGTGACTCACCAGACAGCCGGGCCCCACAGAAGAGAGGGTGGCTAGAACTTGGCCCCAACTCACAGCACTGCCCTGAGGAAAGGCAGGCCCCCTGCTGCCCAGTCGGATTTTCTTCCCCAAGAGACATAGGAAATCTGGATTTGTAACATGCAGTGGCCTCAATTTTTAAATGTGGACAACAAATTTAACGTTTTGTTTGTTTGTGCAAGCCAGACCTAGGTCTTTGGTTTTCCGGTTGGCACTTAAACACAAATACAGGCAATCAGACCCGACGAAGGTGGCTGTTCACGTGTATGCTATCAGATGTCAACAATTTCCACACCCGTGCGGGGAACTCCAGGGCTGTAGGCACAGGCTGGCCTCCCAGGCTGAGAAGCAGAGGGCCCCCGACCTACCTTGTGAGGATGGAGTGAGGGAGGCAGTGCCCGCTGGGGACCTCAAGTGAGGAGGGAGGAGAATGGCGTTGAGAGATGGTTGGATGGAGAGTTCTAGAGACAGGATTGGACATGCCCAGTCAGGAGGCGGGGTGTTGGGAGACGGGGTCGGGGTTAGAAAGGGGCACCAGGTAGCAACCCAGCTCTTGGCAAGGCCAGCTGACACGTGTAGCTACTGAACGCTTTAAATGACAAACCAGAAGGGGCCCGGCACACGTGACCGCAGAGCACGGGTGAAGCAGCTTCGGGGCTCTGGCATCGGGGGCGAGCACCCCTCCCTCAGCATCCCACTCCTCTCTCTAACACCAAGCCCTCCTCCACAACCTTTGCCTGCCCTTCCGGCTCCCTGCATTCCAAGCCGTGCCCTCACCTCCAGGACTGAAATTGAAGAGGGGGGGAAGCGGGCGGTTGTTGGGGAGCTGGGTTCCATGACATCGCAGTTCATCAAAGAAGCTGTGGGCGCAGGCTTCCAGAGGGGAGAGCCTTGAGGACGGTGTGTACTCCAGCAGGCTCGAGCAGAGTGCGATGGCCTCCGGCGGCGTTCGAGATTTGAACACCTTAGGGGGTGGTCAGGAGGGTGAGCCGCCCAGGCACTGTGGACTCCCGCACCCCCACTTCCCATACGAGGCACGACCACTAAGGGGAAACCACGTTCTTTGGGGTGAGCAGCTCGCGGGGGTCCCGTCATGGGACAGGCCCTGCAGGGAGCCTGTTTCCCCAGCAGAGAAATGGCACTCAAACTTACCGTGGACCCTCAACTTCCGGAGGATGGGAGATGCCATAAACTGAAATCTGATGAGTTAACGGCCCCATTCCCAAGCCCTGACTCTATAGCCAGGTCCCAAGACCAGCTGGCCTCCAAAGGGGACCTCGGCCATGCTGCCTGAGCCCCTAGCCCCGTCCCACCTTTGTCCAGGGGTGAGCTTTAATCTGGGGAAACTTGAACTCCGTGTAGTTGGGGTTCATCTCTCGGATCTGTTCCCGGGTTGGTGTTCCCAGCACCTGGAGAAGAAGGGACGGGTCTGAGCCAAAGCCCCTATCCCTCAGCCCCATCCCTGCCCATCCCTGCCCACTCCTGCCATGCCCTCACCTTGATGATCTCCACCAGCTGGTCTACCCCACTGTCCCCGGGGAAGATGGGCTGGCCCAGGAGGAGCTCGGCCAGTACGCAGCCAGCTGACCACACATCTGAGGGGGAATGCGGGGAGGGTCAGGGCTGCCCCACCCATCCCCTCGCCAACGCTTCTCTCCCCCCACAGTCATCCTGAGGGTGCCAGGAGGGAGCCCCATTTTCACTTGGCCCCGAGAAGCAGCACCCTGCTCCAGGTCCTGCAGGGTTTAGGGACACGGGAGCCCGCTGTTGAACCTCCAGGTCTGCCTGACGGCGCCGTGCTCTGCGATCCAAGTGTTTGCCACCTTTGTTGCCTCTCTCCCCGCCCCGACCCCAGGAAGCCCCTGCTCTACCTCCAGCCTCCAGCCAGCCCAATGTAGCTAGCACAGACCTCTGTGTTCTTGGGCCTCGGGAAGGTCCAGCCTGAAGTCCTGGGCCCAGGCTCTATCCTGCCCACGGGAACGGCTACATACAGGCTGGTACTCTCGGCCCCTCCCTGCTCTGTACCTCGACCCCCCGAGGCACAAGTTCACCCCTAAGAACCACACAGTTCACACTGCTGCTGAGTGTTCTCTCCCAACCCCCTCACGCCCTCTCCTCAAGCCTGGCAGGTAGCACCGTCATCCCCACCAGCGGGGCCGGCCCCCGGAGGCCTGGTGAGATGAGCATGTCCCACCCTCGGGCTGGCTGGCAGGCCTCGGCTCCAACGTCCCCGGCAGCCCCTCCCCCGGGCCTTAGCCCGTCCGCCCCAGGCCGGGAGGAGAGGGCAGACTGGGAGGTTCCAGAGCCCGAGTGGACTCTGAAGTCAGGTCAGCTTCCAGAGCCCGGCCCTGCCCAGCCCCAGCGGGGCAAATGCAGGCAGGCGGCCTCACCGCTCTCCGCCTCAGCCTGCTCGTCTGTGCAGCGAGCAAGACGCCAGCATCGCCCCCCGAAGCCTGGGAGGACTGGATGAAAGAACGCGGCTAGGCTTGTAGCACGGAGCGCGGCCCACAGCCCGCAGAAGACGCAAAAGCTGCCGCGCCTGCCGCTGCCCACCCCCGCCCTCCCGTAAGTCTGACCGATGGATGAGGTGTAATCCGTGGCTCCAAAGATCAGCTCCGGGGCCCGGTAGTAGCGAGAACAGATGTACGAGACGTTGGGCTCCCCGCGGACCAACTGCTTTGCACTGCGGGAAGAGGGGGGCAGGAGTAAACAGAAGGCGAGGGTCGGAGGGCCCCCCCCCGCCCCTCGGCCAACCAGTGCACTCCCGGTCAGGCCCACCTGCCAAAATCGCAGAGCTTGAGGACAGCGGTGTCGGGGTCCACCAGCAGATTCTGGGGCTTGATGTCACGGTGACACACCCCCTGGGAGTGGATGTAGGCCAAGCTCCGGAAGAGCTGGTACATGTACACCTGGGAGGGGCAGGGGACGGCACAGCTGCAGCCCAGCTCCGCCCGCCTGGCCTCCAGGGCCCTCCCGTGCTCCTCTCCCTGGCTCAAAATCTCTCCTGCCGCCCCCGGGACCTCAAGCTTTAGTATGTGCCGGAATCACTGCAAGGGCTTGTTAAAACAGGGACCCCGGGGTCCCGCTCCCAGAGCTTCCGATTCCGTAAGTTCAGGACGGGGCATGTGCAACATCCGGGCCGCTGCCGCTCCCCACTTCGAGAATGCTACCTCGGCCACACACCTCAGCAGAAGCCCGACGTCAGGAAGGCCTCGTGGGAGTCAGTCACTCAGCTCCAAACCCACCGGCTATAGGAAGGGCTCAGCCTCCTTCGTCTGCCAGTCAAAACCACCCACGGACTAGCCTCTCTCCGGCTGGATTTTCCTGCCACTCTCCCTCCCACTGATTACAACATAAGTGCCAAGAGAGCAGGGATCTTGGTGTGTTCGTCTCCGCCGCCGCGTCCCCCAGGGCCTAGACCAGTGCCCAGCACACAGTAAATGCTCAGGCCAGCTTCCCGGGCCCCCCTCCTCCTCTCTTTCCGCTGCCCTTGGCTAGAGATGCCGCTTCCTCACCCTGCACCTGATGAGCTCCGGGAAGCCTTCCTTGATCCTCCTTATCCCCCAAAGCAGGCAGGCCTGGGGGCCTGTTTCCAGAATTCCCTGTGCTCCTTCTAATATGGCAGTTGCTAGTCGTTTTATAGTTCCTTGTGACAACAGCTGTCCGCTCGGCTAAACAGAGCTCTCCCGGAACAAAGTCTGGGTCTCAGTCAACTGGGCTTCGGGAATTGCTCGGTGCTGGGTTCAGCACACAGGCAGCCATGGTAGGGATTCACCAAACCAGAGGACTCCCCTCCCGGGAAGCAGAGTCCCCCAACACCAACCACCGGTAGGGCTCTGTGGCCCACCTGGGCCCAGGGTTCTTAAGGCCGGCAGGAGGAGCGACCTTCATCAAACCTGAACCCACCCACTTCCTCCCGATGCTGAAGGCGGCCGCAGCCTCTACTCTCCACATCAGCCCTCGGCTCTCTGATCCATTCACCCATTCATTCAAACACCAGCTAGGAGAGTAACACCCGGGCCACAGCACCAGGCCCTGGGAAATGAGCCTGCACAGACGATGGAGAGGCAGGCTTTCCTCCAGCCCTGCCTCCTTCCCACCCCCTTCTGCCAAGGCTCCGAAGGCCAGGACTCGGACCTCAGTGTCTCTCCCTCGGCATTCTCAGGCCCCAGCCCAATTCCGAGCTAACTCCACCAACACCACTGGTGCCGCCGGGCTCCCACGGTGGACCCGAGCAGGTCCCTTGCAGTCTCCCCAGACCCCAGTCAGCCTGCCTCCCTGATTCAGTCAGGCCTCAGGGTGGCCTGCCCAGCACTGGGCAAGCTCCGTCTATGGTGGTTATGGAGACAAGGACAGGCAACGCCAAAGTCTGCAGACAGCAACATAAATCTGGAGAATGAGGGAACCCACAGAAGACAGGAGGATCCAGGGTCCCTGGCTTTGTAGGCCTGGGTCCCAACAGCCTGCCTGCCCGCCTGCCCACCTTGACATAGATGATAGGGATGGTCAACTTGGCCTTGGTGAAATGGCGGGCCACCCGGTACACTGTCTCGGGCACGTATTCCAGCACCAGATTTAGATAAAGCTCGTCTTTCTGCAGAGTGCAAAGGAGAGGTGTGAGGCACTGTGAGGAACGGGGTGGGGAAGGGAAGGGAAGGCTCGTGGGGGTAACGGGGGAAGGACTGGCAGTCACAGGAAAAGGCAGGCAGGAACACAGGTGGAGGACTCCCCCGCACACCCAAGGTCTCACCTTCTCCCCACTAGAGTAGAAGAAGTATCTCAGCCTCACGATATTGCAGTGGTCCAGCTTACGCATAATCTGCAGCTCTCGGTTCTTGGAAGCAAACGGAAAACGCCTCAGACAACAGCCGACTCTCCCTGCCTCCCCTCCCTGGCGCCCCTTGCCACAGCCCTGCTCCTCCGCTCCTGCCAACGGAGCCAGGCGCTGACTTCTCGCATCCCAGCTCCAGGGCCCCTCTGGGGCAGCCCCTAATTCCTCACCCCAACCCATTCCCCTTACACACAAGCTGGAGGCCTATGGGCTAAACCCAACCTACAGATGGGTTTTTTTTTTTCAGCCCACCATTCAAAAGTGTCCGATTTATTGCTGACCTTTGAAAATCAAATGTCTTCACATATAAATTCAGTTTTCCAGCTTGTCTTGAATAATCAGATGACATGGCCACACAAGGCCTGAGTGACAAAAGACAAGTACTGGCCACCCAATTCACCCTGGTCCCCACTCCTCTCTATTGCTTCCCCTAGAGGCATCTGGGCCCTTGAACCCTGACTTGGATCCTGAGTCCCAGGCTCCAGACTTCCATCTTCCCATAGGGGGTCCGGCCTCAGCCTCTTCTCCGAGACACAGTCCTGGTCTCTTCCCTATTCTCTGTTCCCCTGAGTTCTGGCCTCGGGAACTCCTGCCCTCAGATCCCTCTCACTTCTGGGACTCAACACTAATCAAATTCTGACCCACACTCTGGAGTTCCTCCTGCCCGAGGGTTCTCACTGCCAAGACCCAGGCCCTGACCTGGTTCCCTCCCAGCCTAGGCTCGGGTCCTTTATATCCAGACTAGCCTACGCTCCAAAACGCCAGTCCTTACAACGCCAAGTAGCCCTCAACCTCCACCTTTTCCATCCTCTCCTTGTTCCCTGGGCTTCCACTAGGTTCCAGGGCACAGCTGTATGAAGGAGGAAAGGGCACCCCTTCCTCAGGGAGATACAGCCCCACACCAAGGCACAATGGTTTGGTGAGCATAGGGCAGGCTGGATTTCACCCTGCCTTGCCAAGCACCTGGGTCAGAGCATGACCTTCACAAACACACTCATCACCTCTACCAGCGTCCTTCCCTCTCTGTGCAGAAGGGTAACTTAGTGGGTAAGGTGGGAGGCTTCGGGATCAGACAAGCCAGAGTCTAGTCTTGCCCTCAAGTTAATTCTCTTATCCGAGTCTCAGTCTTAGCAACACACCAATACCTACCCTCAAAGAATCTTCACGTGAATTAAATATGAACTTGCCTACAAAGCACTTCACACCAACCCAAAGCCCAATAAACAGCAGCTCTGGGCTCTCGTGGAACCCGCACCCCCATCTTCCACACAATTCACTCTCTTCTTCTTCCCTTCTCTGGCCCATGTTCAGATCCCTGTGGAAACCCAAGTCCAGCACTCTCACTAGGGCCCTCTCGCCCATCATGCCTGGTCACACTTCCTTGTCCCCATTTGCCCCAAGCTACCTTGAACCTCTTGTCCTGGAGAACCTTCTTGATGGCCACCAGTTCCCTGGTCTCAGCCAGCCGTGCCTGGTACACGACCCCAAAGGAGCCATTGCCAATCACTTTGATGTCTGTGTAAGCCACCTCCTGGGAGCGCTCCGGGCCTTGGCCTAGAGTGGCTACCACTGTGGTCACCTTCCCGCTGTCACCTGGGGAACAAAGGGGACACACGATCCACTGACCTTCCCCTTCTTGCCACCACCCGATCACACAGGGCTGTGGGAGGGAGGAAAATCACTACAGGATGCTCACTGGGGGCCTCCTTGTCCCTTCCTGGTCTTTGAGCAAAGGTGGGTGTTGGATACCTCCAGGCGCCCTTTCTCCTCTTCCCTTCAGGGAACCCTAAATCCTGCCATTTCTCATGTGGGGGGACAATGACAAGTAAACCTCTTGCTGTTCAAGTGTTGATAAGCTGTAATTTCTATCGCTAGTAAGCAGTAAATCACTGGTCCCTCTTGGTTTGAGGGCATCCTCACACTCTATCCACTCTTGAGCTTATTGCCTGCTGGGGCCCCCTCCTGACTGGGGAAAGCCTGACCCAGTCTCTTCCACTTTCCGGAGCAGTAACCCTGAGGTACTTTTGCTTTTTTACTTTTGCTTCTGACAGCTTGGGGGATAGTGACCTCTAAGTCCTACTTGGGAGAGCTGGTAACCGCCACTGGGTTTTGGTGGCAGAAAGTACTCCTCCAAGTGTGAGTGCCCAGTGCCATGGCTCTCACTTTTGGGGGACAGTTAGCCCTTCCCCAAATACTTCGGGGTTCGAAAAGGTGCTGACCTGACCTCCTCATCTGTGTGGTCCAGAACCCCACACCCCTTCATGTATTTGGGTGACCCCCAATGGACAAGTACTAAGTGGTGGGAATGGTGAACCTGACCTCCGTTAACAAGGGGCTATCCAGGCCTCAAGCATTTGAAGGAAAGTTGTAATTCCCAGTTCCATTCTCTAGACAGCAGCAAACCTTTATGGCGTTCTTGGGGAAGAGTGATCCCTTTTCTTTGGGGAACCTTTCATCAGTTCCCCAAAGAAAACGGGTCACTGATAAATCAGATCTGTTTTGAGGGGTCAGTGTCATCGTCTTTTGGAAGAAGATCATCCTATAGCTATTCTTCCAGAGCCAGTGACACCATATCTCCAGATAACGAAGAGGATTTAACCTCAGATCCATCTTCTATGGGGAACTGTGACCCTTCCTGATTCTGTTTCATTTTTGTGGAAAAAGACCCACCACAAGTTTCTTTGTTGGTTGTTTTTTAATAAATTCTACCCCAAACGTGGGGCTCGAACTCATGACCCCAAGATCAAGAGTTGCATACTCTACCGACTGAACCAGCCAGGTGCCCCAAGCCAAAGAAAAGTGACTATGGACTTGATCTGCAGGATGCACTGATTCCCAGTTTGTCCTTATTTCTAAAAAGCAGCAACCATTAATTCCTACCATTGGGCATACAGTTCTGTTATAGATGGGTGATGATAACAGGTCTTGCGTTTTAAAAATCACAGACTGCCTGGATACCAGGTTTGGGAAGCCGTGACCCTATCTTTTGGGGACAGAGTAAGCCCAAATCCATTTCTATGTGATATTCATTCCAAATCCCCATCCTCTAAAGGGAAGCAAATCCAGATCCCCCTCCTTTTGGGGTGATGGTGATCTTATTCTTTTTGGGAACAATAACTCTCTAGCCCCATTAGCAAGCGACGATGACTCCTGGTCCTGTTGTCTAATGGATGGCAACATCAGATTCCTGTTTTTGAGGCTCAAGGATCCAAGACCTCGGTACTGGAAGAACAGGAATCTGTGACCTCTGTTTTTTGAGGATTACTAATTCTAATCCTAAACTCCAATTGATGGTAACCCCTCAATCCCTTTCTCTGCGAGGGGGAGAGCTCAGATCCCATCTTTGGGAAGCCCAGTGAGCTGGAGCTCCTATCTGGGCATATGGAAGAACCTGATCGACGTCTGAAGGGCTTCAGGAACCCTGATCTCCACCCCCCACGGACGCCGCTAATACTCACGGCCCAGCTTCACTCCGGGCGGCGGGAAGCTAGTGCCCGCACCGGGGCCGCCGCTGCCGCCTCCGCCGCTGCCGCTGGGTCCGCCCCCGGAACTCGAGGCCCCCACGCCCCCACCCATGGCTCCGACCGACGCCTTCCCACCGCCGCTGCCGCCGGGGCCGGAGGCCGAGCCCCCGGGGCCGCCGCCGCCGCCGCCTCCGCCGCCGCCTGGCTCCGCGAAGGAGCTGGTCCGCGCCCGGCCCGAGCCCCCAGGGCCGCCCCCTGAAGGCGCGCCGCCGCTCATGGCGCCGAGCGCAGGCCCAGGTCGCGGGGCTCGGGCTGCCCGGGCTGCCCCCGCCGCCGCCGCCGCCGCCGCCTACCCCGGGCTCTGGCCTCTTCCAGGCCGCGCCGCTCGGGCTCCGGCTCCGGCCCAGCGCCCGCCGCGGGGCACGCCGGGAGATGCAGTCCGCCTGCCCTACGCGCCGCCGTCGCCGCCCTCGGTCCGCACAGGGAACCGCGTGGCACGCCGGGAAATGGAGTCTGCAAATGCCTCAGAGCCGACCGCGGGGGATGACGGGTCGCGCTGCACATCAGGAAATAGAGTCCTGGGCAATAAATCAGGGGAATGTGTCGACGGCGGACTCTGAGGCACTTTAGGAAGTGGAGTCAGAGTCACACACTCACTCCACTGCAGCAACTGCAAGCCCTAAGTGTGTTTCAGAAATGTAGTTGCAGCCACTCTTTCGGTGAGCTTCGTAGGCCTGATGCACGCCGGGAAACAGAGTCCAGACGCTCATTTAGTCTATTGGCTGTGTATGCCGATCGGCGCCAAGTGCACTGTGGGAAATTGAGTCGGCGCCGGTGCATCCGCAGATACCGGGCCGTGAGGCAAGCCGGGAAATGGAGTCGTCACCACGCCCTCACCGCATTGCAGGTGTAACGCGACTTCCAAAGCACGTCGGGAAATGGAGTCCTATGTGCTTCCCCAAGCCCCAAGTAGACACTGCAATTACGGAGATAGGCTAGAAAATAGAATAGGTAGGTACGGCGTTCTTCTGCCCTCCTATGCTAGGCCGCAGTCCCTGCCGGGAAATGTAGTCAACACCAAGGCTTCAGGGTAGTTGCTACAGAGAGCCTTTGTGTCTTCTGGGAAATGGAGTTCAAGGCAGCCTCTCCGTTTGAGGGGGAGGGAGCTACCAGGAGCCCGGAGCATGCTGGGTAATAGTCCAGACCGGATCCTGACCCTTTATGAGACGAGGCTGCAGAGGCTTGCTGGGAAGTGAAGTCCAATCGGTACTTTTGGAAAAGCGAGAGCCAAAGGTGGAAAGACATCAGTCCCTTGCGGGAGACTGCAGAGTGTTCGACGCCTCCTTCCCTTCCCCAGGCTCCAAGAAAGAGCTGAAGTTGGTCAGGGGCTGCAGGAAAATGGGAGTCCAAACATTCCAAGTTTCCACAAATCAGGAAGGAAAAATCCCCCTCAAACAATTTGGGAAACAAAGTTATCGGTGGTCTCTCAGAACAATAGTCTTCAAATACATTTTAGCTTTTTCTACCAACGTGGGTTACACCAAGAAACTGAGACGAGCATTAAAACATGTGAAAACAGAATTTCTGTTTTCAGCTCTTTGCGTCCTCCCGCTTCCTAAGTTTACAGGATCCAGGAGGGCCCCAAATGAGGAAGCCGGCTGTTAGGAGTAGCCTCGGGTTTTGTGCACGGACTAGGTTGCTCTATTTATCGATTAATACCCGGAAAGACACTATCCCCAAAGGACGCTGGGAAACGGAGTTCGTGTGAGCGAGCGAACTAGAATGAAATCATCCTCAGCCCCTCCTGCCTCGTAGAATAATGGGAAATGGAGTCTCTAGACTTTCCCTTAATTTGAGTCTATGTTCATACTAACTGTCCTGCCCTTTCTGAAGCCTCAAGAAATCTGCAATTCCCAAACGGACCCACAGACCCCTGGGGCCGGAAGTCTCGCTGAAGCCTTGTCGGACTACAATAACCAAAAGGCAAAGCGCGGACATACTTCCGCTCCCTTTTCAGTGAATGCAGCTGCATTGTGAGCAGTCCATAGCGGGTGTTTCTGGGAGCTGTAGTTTTTCAGCCAAATGGTCGTTGCTGCCCTCTGACGGCAGCTCAGAGATGAAAAGCAAAAATCTGAGTCAATCCCCAAGGCTGGGAAATCCTACACTGGACCAACAAGGCCCAAAAGGGCAGCGGAGCGGGGGCGGTACGGGGGCGGTTACTTAACGGACAGAACTCATGGGACACGCGCAGTGGACGGCTCGTGGGCAACCGCCAAAAGGGGATTGGGGTCCGTGGGAGTCAGAGGGCTACCGTCGGAGGGAATCTTACCAGGATGTTTGCAGGGGTGAGAACGTTTGTTAAGGGGTGCTAGGGCAGATTATAAGTATCTATGAGGGGCCTGTGGGTGTCTGGAGTGCTCAGGGGAGTCCGTGGAGAGGTAAGGGGTCTTACTGGGGTCCAGTGGAGAAGTGACTGGGGATTTGGAGCGTTTTTAAAAGGTCTGTGGGATACCAAGAAACTACTGCTGACTGAGGGGATCTCTGAGGGACCCGAAGGGGTGAGCGATGTTTAAGAAGCCTCAGGAAGGAGCTTCGGAGGCCTGGGGGGGGGCTGGGGGAGGGGAGTGCTGGGGGTTATAGGCATGAAGAGAGTCTCTGAAAGGATGAATTAATTGATGAAGTGTTGTGAGCTCCATAAAGGACTTTCTATTTGGAGTCCGAGATCCTGGGATGTAGAAGGGAGCAGGGGTGTGGTTTTGCAGAAACTGAATAGGCTTAGGTGAGTCATTAAAGATTAGAAGAGCCGCTGGGGTTTTCAAGACGAGATGCCACCTGTGACATCCCACTGGGTCAGAATTGGGGGCAACAAGTCTGGCTGGGCTGTGGTCTGACCTGGAGAGCAGTTCTGGAGCTGAGCACTTTTTAATCCACATTAGACCTGGTTAGAGGTGCTCTGAAGGCCCTGGAATCGGGCTGAGACTCCTAGTCTGGGTCCTCCCTCCTCCCCCCAGTGATAACATCCCCCTTTCTCCATCACACCACCAACCACCAACTCCGTTGCATCTATGTTGCCAGGAGACATGCCTCATCCCAACTTCCAGAAATAGCCCAGTGGCCCCCACCCCAGGGAGTGACTTACATCACCCAGGAGAGGGAGCAGTTGCCCGCAGCCTGCCAAGGGAGCCTCGGTTTCCTGCCAGTACCCCAGCCCTGGATCCTCTCTTCACTGCCAATCGACATCATCTGGGACCACCCACCCTGGGCTGGCAGGAAATGAGGGTGAAGCCTGAGTAGATAGGAGCTGCCAGTTCCTTCCCCCTCAGAGTTGTGCAGGGTGGAGTTTCTCCGTGAAGCCAGTCCAACAGGCCTGAGTCCTCAATTCCCACTTCATTTCTTCACTGTGTGGCTTTAGGGAAACTCCTTCCTCTCTCTGGGCTTCCAGCACCTCACCTGCACTGAAGGAGTTGGGCTGAATTCCTTTTGGCTTGAATTCCTCCTCCTGGTTCTTTCATCCCTGAATCACGCTCTCCAACCTTAGCCGCTAGCTTTAGGAGCTCACCTTTCAGAGCCTGTGATCTGGAGACCTTTGTCTAGATCCAACCATCCTGTGCTTAGGAAGAACATGGGCTTGAGAAACAGACCTCATTTCAAGTGCTGCCTGGGCTTAGGGCCTTGGGCAAGTCATTTAACTGAGCCACTTGCCCCTGCCTTGCTGGATGTGGGAGATAAGGCACTGCAGCTAACTAGGTATCAGGTACTTGGCACACAGCAAGTCAATCAGTAGCAACTAGGATTAAGCCTGGCCCTTCTCAGTTTGCTGCTGGACGACGTTCCCTCAGTTTGACAGAAAGACGAATAAGGAACGGTGGAAGCTCTACATTTCAAGAGACCCTGCAGGCCTGTTGCCAAAGTCCAGCTCCAGGCCACGGGGGCACAGACAGGAGTACACAGAAGCAGAAAGGAAAGGCAGTTCAGGTGATCAGAAGAGCAAGGGCAATAGCGTAGTTTCAAGGACCAGCGGATCCCCACAGTATAAGGGAGCAACTGGTCAGAGGGCCAGAGGATACCTGAGAGCTTTATCATCAGGCCCTGGGGGTTATGTATGTGCCTCTGGGGTCAGATCATTTCCCAGGCCTGGATTGGACCCATTCAGATGGGGTTAGACCCTCTGGCCATAAATCCCCTGGAGGGCCAGTCTAGGCTCCTGTCTCTGAATCAAAGGCTGCGACCTCGTGGTGATTGTACCCAGCACCCAGGACAGATCACCGCATCCAAAGGTCCAAAGTTTTATTGTTTTGAATACATTCTCCAGCAGCCCCCCAACTTCCCTCCCCCCCCACCCTCCATCCCCAATACAGAATAAGGCTTGACCACAGACCCCCACCCCAGGGGCCCCAGCTAGGAGGCAGAGGGGGCTTCCAGTTTGGTTTCAGGGCACCCCCTTCTCACCCCCCCCACCCGCCTGCCTGTGGGCTAGTCCTAGGAGCAGCTGGGGGTGAAGGGGTTGGACCAGTGCTGGGGTAGGGGGTAGGAGAGGAATAGCAGGCACTTGTAGAGATTTGTGGCCTATGGGCGGCACCCCTCCCCCTCCTCTGCCCCCCACCCCCCAACATGGAATTTTTGGTTCATCATAAAATGTCCCTCCCTCCCCTGCTGCAACCCTGTGGGGTATGAGAAACCCAGGCACTCAGGGCCCCTGGAGGGGCAGGGAAGGCAGGATCGGGGCTGAGGATGGCCTGGGAGTGGAGAGGGACAGGGACAGGGACAAGAGGCAGAGAATAGGGAGGGAGACAAGGCTTTTACTTCCTAAGCGATTGTAATAAAAAACGTTCCTGGGCATTGAGGCCAGCGCCTCAGTTCAAATATAAATTCCCCAGAATGGAGGTGGCCCCTTCAACTCCCCCCCCCAACCCCCCACCACCACTTTGCCTGGAGCTTCGAAACCCACAGATAGGGGAAAGCCCCCAGCCCTGGGCACCCACCCACCCTCACCATTAAAAAAAAGAAAATTAAAAGTTTTATACAAAACGTCAGGGCAGGAAAGGGGAGGAGGCAGGGGAGACACCAGAGAGCTGTCCTCACCTCCAGGGCTTGGGGGGGGGGGGGTTAAGGCAGCAAAAGAAGCATGGGAGGTGGGGGGACCAGGGCCCCCTGCCCACAGCCCTCAGGAATCTCGATGCTCCAGCGAGAGCTGGGCTGTAGCGTGCTGGAGGTCAGAGCTCACTCGCCTCGGGGTGAGGGGTCCCCCGGCCTCCCCGGGTCCCTCCCCACGCACCTTCTTGTCCTCACCCTCATCCTCCAGGCCCCCAGCGGGGCCCCCACCCCCCTCCAGGCGACAGTCTTCGCTCCAGCGCCGCTTAAAGCGCAGCTTGAGAGGCATGCACAGTGCTGCCCCAGGTGCCTCGCCGGGCTCGGGCTTGGGGGGCGCAGGCGGGGCACGGGGGGTCTTGAACACCTCCCCGTCTTCCTCATCTTCATCGCTGATGTCAGTCACCTCCACTTCCTCCGACTCGCCTTCCGAGATGGGCTCCACCTTGATCTGCGGTGGCGGCGGGGCCAGCGCCCCCGCCCCTGCACCCTCGGCCAGCCCGCCCGCGCCGCCGCCGCCGCCAACGCTCTTGTCGGCACCCACCGGAGCCTTCTCCCCGGCCGCCCGCTGCCGCCGTCCCAGCGGGGGCGGCTGGAGCTTAAACTTGAACGGGGAGGAAGAGGAGGAAGAGGAGGACGAGGCCGAGGAGGGGACCGGTGGGGTCTCGGGCGCCATGGGCGGCAGCGGGCACTTGTCAGGGCGCTGGGGCTGGGGCACCACCAGCCCAGGGTAGTGCAGGAAGGCGCGGGGACTGAGGTGGTAGTTGTAGACGCTTTGGGTGTGGGCCTGCAGGTACCGTTTCATGTCCTCAGGGCTAAAGGAGAAGTGGGAGCCTCCCCCTGAGCCGCTGGGGCCCCCACCACCACTGGGGTACATAGGGCTCAGCGTGGGTGAGGGAGTGTAGGCCAGGTGAGTGGGTGTCATGGGCAGAGCCGGTGAGAGCTGAGGGGGAAGCAGGGAGCCAGGCCCAGCCAGAGGCGACACAGGGAAGGGGCTCAGGGGCTCGGGGCCACCCCGGGGCCGGGGGTAGACGCGGAAGACGCCAGGGTCATGGGGCAGGCGTGCCAGCGGGGGCCCGCGGAAGGCCCCCAGCTCCGGAGGGCCTGGCGGTCGGGCCCGGGGGTCCTCTCCCAGCGGCTCTTCCAGCTCTGACGTGCCATCGCTACAGTCGCTGACTGAGCCCCGACCCAGGCGTCGGGCCACCACAGCCGAGAAGAGGGAGGAGGAGGAGGAGGAGCAGGCCGGTGGTGAGCGGGGGTCCTCGGTGGGGGACAGCACCTCGGAGGGTGTTGAGGGAGGGAAGCGGAAGTGGCTGCCGCCCGACGGCACTGGCGGGGCGCTCTGGGGCACTGCCCCCCCTGCAGGAGAGGGGAGACGTCATTGTCAAGGCCCGCAGCCCAGCCTGGACCCAGAGGCAGATGCCCTCCTCCCTCTGAGGCCCAGTACACCAGCCCTAGTAACTCACCAGCCAACCCCACATCGATGAAAGGGTAATTAACCAGCACCAGTTTGTTGAAGTTGAACTTGTAGGTGAACCGTTTCCCCTTGGTCTTGTGCAGAATGCGTTTGTTGTAATAATAGCTGTGGGTGCAGAAACACATCGGATGACCGCTCACACCAGACCCCAGTCTAGACCCCATTCCTTGACCCAAGTCAGGTGCTGCTCACAGAGAGGGACCAAGAAACCTGGGCCACGCAAGAGAAACCAAGGACCCGGAGGAACGGACCTAGCTCTCCCCTCAGGTCTGGGGCCAGACTAGAGGCCACACCCAGGACTGCAGTCTCTCCTCAGGACACCTCTATGGGACAGAGGCGCTCAGAGGAGCCTTAGGACTTGCCCATCCAGGGTCACACAGCTATGATTTGGCAGAGGATCAAACCCAGGGCCTATTCCCTTGGCTTACAGGCTCCCCAACCAGTGGGGGCTACCCACATCTGCCCAGGGGCTTCAGCCCCTCCTCACCGCAGGGCCCGGCTCAGCTTGTCATAATTCATCTGAGGCTTGCACTTGCGGACGCCCCAGAGCCGAGCCACTTCATCGGGGTCCTTGATGACGAATTCCCCGTAGTCCCCCTGCCAGGCGATGACCCCCTGGTACTCCTCCTTCCTCAGCAGCTCCAGGATAAAGTGCCACAGCTGGATCTGCCTGGAGCCAGGGGACGACTCTGGCTTGTAGGCCCAATCCGGGAAGGCAAACCCTGGGGACAGGAGGCAGGGGAGTGGCCCCGGGTCAGGACGCCAAGTCCAAGGCTCCGGGTCCCCTCCCAGGGTCCACCCTCCTACCCCGCCCTCCACATGGGGAAATCCGTCTCCCCTCCGCCAAGTCAGGACCTGAGTTTGAGGGAGACAGTGTGTGTCTGTGTGTGAGGGGGCTAGACAGGAGCTGGGGGGGGAAGGGAAGCTGGAGCCTGCTCCAGCGACACCGGGAGAAACAGGAAACCGTCGGCGGCGGGTCCCGGGGCCAGTGCCAGGGGGCCAGGCACCAAGCCAGGCCGGCGGGCAGGGCTGCCAGTGGGGGAGGGGCAGGAAGGGGCACACGTGGCCAGCCGGGTTGGGGCGCACCCCCCCAGCCCCCCCAACGCCCATTCAGGGCCAGTTATACCCCTCCCCCAACTCACCCCACAGCTCCAGTCCCCTCCTGGGAACATAACACTGTCTCCCTCCCAAAACCTACCAGAGCCCTACTCCCACCCCAGGACCCGATGATTTTTTTTTTTTTTTTCTTAAAAGGACCAGGAGGGGTGGGGTGGTTGGTTGACGATGAGGTCAGCGCTTGCACACACAGAGGCTTCTGTCTTCCCTGGAGAGAGAAACCCAGACTGTCTGAGAGCGAGCCCCCCCCCCCCCCCCAAGCCCTAGACCCTCTGGGCAGCACTACCCTCCCTGGACCCAGGCACATGGACACAACCTGGCTGGAAGGCCCCAGCCCAGGCCTGGAGACTGAGTAGGCAAATGCTGCAGCCTGTTCCCCCCCTTCCGCCTTCTCATCCTCAGCTTCTTCCCTGCCCACCTGCCTACCCGCCCCCAGCATTAACCTTGGGTAGAGGTTGGTGGTGGGCTGGCTGGTCCCTGGAGGGGGTGGGCAGCCTGTGGGGGGGGGGGCTGCGGTTGTCATTTCCCAAACCCCGGGGTAATCAGGGGCCATCAATAATTCAGCACTAGGCAGCCGGTAATGGAGGGGTGGGAGGAGGGAAGGGGAGGAAGAGAAGGAGGGGGAGGCAGGGCAGGGGCCCTGGTGCCACCAGAAGGAGAAGGCCAAGGTGGACAGCTAAGGATGGGCGGGGTCCCTAGTCCCAGTCAGGCTGCACGGTGAGCCTCTGGCCCCTGGCCCTGGCTCAAGCCCCAGCTCAAGCAGGTACCAACCAGGCCTGGGGCAATGCTGAGCCTCCCTCAAAGCCTCCACAGCAGTCTGGACTCCCAACAGGGGATCCTTACCCTTGGGGACACAGGGGTTCAGCAGTTCATACTGCCACAGGGACCACTCCTTCTAAATCCAGAGCTGACTCTGTCCCCTACAGTGACCCAGCTTCCTGAGCCCTGGCCTTGGGTAGAATGGGATGGCCAGCATTCCCCACGTAGTCCCTGCCCAGTTCAGAAATCCCAGCCCCAAACCAGCCCCTTAGGGCTCCAAGGATACGACCTCCAGCTGGTCACAGACCCAGAGTCCTACACCAGCAGCCCCTGTTCAATTCAGAAGTGACAGCCCCCAACAATGCCTTTCATAGATCCCAGCATCCGTAGCCCCATCCCTCTCACAGGAATCCAGGTGTTCACCCCATTATCCTCACCCTGCTCGAGAATCCAGGTCCCAGGGTCTTCCTCAGAGCTCAGAGGCCCTTGGGAATCCAAGTTACCAAGTCACTAGCTCCATGTACCCTCTGAACCCTCCAAAAAGCTCCTACCCCCCACTGAGGGCACCAAGCTCTGTGCTTCTCCCACCTAAGCCCCAATCTGGCTTTCAGACCCAGGAGTGTGTGTGTTGGGGCGGGGGGGAGGCGAAGCCCCTGAGACAGCAGTCTGGAGGTGGGGGGTATACTGACTTCCATCCTCCCCCCCAAAATTAAAGCCACCCTTCCCAGCCCACCCACCCCAGCCTCCTTGTCCCGGTAACCAGGCAACGTGTGTGCAGCGACAGTCCTGGGAGCGGGGGAGCAGGAGGCTAAAAATAAACTTTGCAGAAGAGAAGGAGTGAGAGAGACTACATGCAACACAAAGGGAACTCAAAAGGGAGGTGGGGGGCTCTGGAAAGGCCGCACGCCGCATTCCGGGGGCTGTCCCAGGCCACCTTGTTAACCCACCCTCCCTGAGGAAGCCCCCCTCCGGGCCTACAACCCTGGATCCCACTCCAGGCAGGGACCCTCGCCACTCCCAGGTCCACCCCAACCCAGCTTTCCTCATCGGACATGGCATACATGAGGGCCTGTTCCTGGCTTTGGGGGGAGAAGAAGAGCGGGGGTGACGTCAGGGTGTCTCAATGGGGCTCTGTTCCCCAGGCCTTGGAGCCAGGAGCCAGGCACGGGCAAGGGGAGCATGTGTGAGTGTGTTGTGTATGGGTCCACGTGCTTAAACAGGGAACCACCGGGCCTGCACCAAGAAAGCTTGGGGGAGCAGGACCTCTGGAGCATGGGGGGTCGGTGAAACAGGGAGCAGGCAGCTGACACAGAGAGGTGCTCAGCGCATTTTGAGACAGGGTGGAGAGGTGGCAGCAGACAGACAGGAAGGATTGGGATGGCAGGGTCCCAGAAGGCACACCTGGGTCCCACAGAGGCAGGGTAGGGATTCTCCCAGACAGACTGGAAATGGGGGGGGGGGGGGGTCAGAACTCCTGGGCACCCCCCAAATTCACATGACTGGCCAAACTTTTTCTAAAGAGACTATGGGGGTCGGAAGGGAGGGGTGGTAGTAAAGGAAGAACACGCCGACCTCCTGGGGGGCCCTACCACCTCCCCCACTCCAGGCAGCCCTCGGTGGCGCCAGAGCCGGGAAGAAAACAGGAAGTGGGAAACAGCCGCGGCAGAGAGGAGAGGGGCCGGGATGGAGGATCGGATGGAGGGGCGTGCGGACGGACAGACGCACCGATGGGCCGATCGGGAAGCCATTCCAGGCCCCCGCCCCTTCCCCCAGCCGGAGAACCTACACGCGGCTCGGGCCCAAGACAGGGTTAGGGGAGCGGCCCAGCCGGTCCCACCAGGCGAAGGCCCGTAGCTGGGAGGGAAAACGAGGCGGGGTTGTCTGAGCGCCTAGGCCCCCTCCCCGGGCGAGGGGAGGCTCCTGCTGCCCCCAAGGCCCAGGGGCCCTGGAGCCTGTGGGAGCCAGAGAGTATGTGGGACGCACGTGACTGACCCTACAGCACTCCGCACCCCTGCCCCACCCCCCTGCCCCCCTCCTCGGCCCCAATCCCCAGGCGCCGGAGCACGGCTCCGAGCCCTTTAAGAGCCGCCCCCTCCCGCCGAGCGGGGGGGGGGGCGGGGTGGGTGGGCCGGTCGGGGCACACACCCGCACACAGGAGCCCTAGCCGCGGCCGCCGCCGGGGGAAGGAAACAAGTTTGAACAGCGGCGCCCGGCCCCCTTCCCCCTCCCCCGTCCCCGCCCCGGGCCGGATTCCGACGGGGTAGATGGGCAGGGGGCGGCTGGGACCCCTCCCCCCAGCGCGCTCGGGCGCAAAGTCCAGCCCGCGCGAGCCCGGGGGCGGCGGGGGAGGGGTGGGGGAAAAGTCCGAGTGGGAGGGGGGTTAATCCCGCTGCCCCCCGCCCGCCGACGGATGGGGGGAGGGGAACCTTGGCCCCTTAAGGAGGAGCAAGTTGGCGGGGAAGAGGGGGGCGGAGGGAAAAGACGGCCGGTTGAAAGAGAAGCGCTGGATGAGGGAGGGGGGGTGAAGGGGGAGCCTCCGCGTCCCCCCCACCTTCCCCACCCTCCTCAACCCCGGGGCCCCGGCGGCGCGGGAGAAGGGTACCCAGGTCTCCCCGGAGCCACCTTAAAGCCGCGCGTTCTAAGGTCGGAAACAAAAAGTTCCTTTTTCGAACGTTCGGGCTGCGCTTTGGAACTTTGCGACTCGGCGCGGGCGGGGGAGCGAGGAGCCGGCGGAGACGGGCGGGGGAGGGGCGGCGCAGCCCGGACCCCGAGTCTTGGGCTCCCCAATCACGCCCTCCTCCTAGAAGCCATCCCGTATCCCCCTCTAAGCCGGTGCGGGGCACGCGCCGCCGTGAAGGTCATGGGCCGGACCACGCAGCGCGGAACCGGGAATAGCGGGCCCCGTGGACAGCCCCCCCCCCACGCCCCGCACACGTCCCGGCCCCCAAAGTGCAACGTGACAGAGCGGCGGGGAGGGACCCCGCCACCCCCGTGATCCCGGGAGTGGGGGAGAACCCAGCTTTCGGGGTCCAGTAGGGAGAGGACCAGGACTCGCAGCACCCACACCACTCCGCCCGGACCCAGAAATTGGGGGTCCCGTGCAGCACCCCTCGCTTGCGCCACGAGAAGCAACAGGTCTCGAGTGCTCGGGGGTCCCCCGGAACTGGGGATCATTCGGGCTACCCCGGAACCCTCCAGCCCCCCCAAAGTTTCTCCGCCTGGTTTCCCGGGGCAACAAGTCTCCCCCACACGTGCTGCCCCCGCCCCCACCTGTGTCCGCCGGGGTCTTCATGCTGGGGGGCCCGGGGCGAGGCGCCCCGACTCCGGGCCGCAGCTCCCGGCGCCCGCGCTGCCCCGTCCCGTCCCGCGCCCGTCGGGCCGCCCTCGGCGCTTCACCCGGCCTCGCCTCTCAGAGCCTCTCCCCTCCCCGCCGCCGCCTCCCGGGTTAATATCGCACTCCGGGGCCGGGACGCCCACGCCCCCCGGCCGGCGACGTCACCGCCGCGTCGCCATGGAGACACTGCGCCCGCCCCCTCCCCGCGCACTCACACACACACTCGCCGGCGCGCAGCCACTGAGGACCGGCCGGCTCTGGGCTTAAAGGGGCCGCGCGGCGGGGGAGGAAGGAAGGAGGGGGCGGGGGTGGGATGGGGTCCTGCGGGTCATGACCCTTTTCCGAGGCTCCAAGTCTGCAGATAACTTAAGTCCTTGGCACTCGCGACCTGCCGCCCCTCCTCCTCCTGCCCACTGCAGAATCCAGAGTTTCTTTTGGGAGCTTGTAAGAGGGCGGAGTTGGGGGCACATGGAGGGGGGTCAGAAACTTTTGAAAGGCCTGGACCTTTCGGGAGGGGGCAGAATCTTCACCTCAGGGGGACGGGGTCAAGACCTTGGGGGTTGATCAAGACCACAACATTTCCCACCCTGGCCTTACCCTACTGCACCCCCCCCCCAAAGCCCTTAGCCTGAATGGGGGCAGCTGTCCAGGGGTGGGGTGGAATGGGTGGGAGGCATTTCCCAGCATCGGAAATGGGGAGGCGGCTGTGCCCTCCGCTCCTCCGGGGATGGGGTCTTGGCCTTCCAGATATCCCCAGTCCCAGCTGCGGAGGAAGTGACCTGAGAGAATGCATTCGGGAGCATCCCCCCACTCCATCCCCAGGCTGCAGCTGTTCTAAGGACGCGGCTGGCGTCGGAGGTACCCCCACCTCCACCACCAGCGCAGGGGTTCCGGAGGTGGGGCCAGGATGCGAGGGGGCGACCAAAGTCTGAACAAATGTGCTCCCAAGGGGCACTGGGGGGTCGCCAGGAGAGAGGAAGGTAGGGCTTAAGGATGAAGGCCAGTGCGTAGGGCAGTGTTAAGTCTGTTCTCCGCAGCAGGGAGGGATGGAAGGAGCCTGAGGCTTCAGGAAACAGGAAATCAGCGCTGATCAGATGGCCAGTTGGAGCCGGCAGCAGGGTAGAGAGAGGGCAAACAGAAGCAATATCCACAGACCGAGCCTGGAGACAGAGTTTCAGAGAAGACTCTGAGGTACCAAAGGAGGGGAATATTGCAGGGGTTGGGGGGTGATGCTCAGAGAAACTGAAACTGAGAAGATGGGCAGGGAGAGACAAGCCACAGGGAGGGAAAGCCAGCAGGGTCAGACTCTATCTTCTTAGGGCTCTAACCCGCGGCGGGTTCCTAGATGCATTAGAACCGTCTCTCACCATCGCCTCAGAAGCAGTCTCTAGCCTCTTCCTCCTGGAGACCACAGCCTCCAGGGAAGCATCACCTCCCTGGGGAATTATGTAACCTTGCCTACGGACAGTGCAGCTCCCCCACGGATATTGTAACCCTCCGGGAGCAGTGTGGTCCAGCGATAATCATCACCATCATTGTTATTATAACAGCTCCCGAATTCCTAGCGCTCATGATGTGCCAGGCACTGGGCCAAGCATTGTCTGGGGCATCTTGTCATTTGATGCTCACAAAATCCCAAAGAGGGAAGTTACTATTGTTATCCCCATTTACAGATTAAGAAGGTGAGGCTCAGAGGGGAAATCAGTCTGCCGAAGTCCTACAGCCAGGAAGTGTCGGGAGTCAGGATTCAAACCCGACTTATCCCATGTGAAACCACTACCCTTCACCACTACGCTTTACTAACGCCTTTACTGTCCCCCCCCCCAAGAAAAAGACAATGCAGAGTTTCAAAGATAATAGGTCTGTAACAACTTCAGGGATCCCACACTCCCACCGACAAGAGAGACCTGTGTTGCAACCCTAACTTGGCTATTTCCTGTCTGTGACATAGAGCAAGGGAGTTTGCTTCTTTGAGCCTCAATTTCCTCATCTATAAAATGGGAATATTATTAGATCCTACATGACCAGTTTTTTTTTTTAAGATTTTATTTATTTATTTGAGAGAGAGAGAATGAGAGACAGAGAGCACGAGAGGGAAGAGGGCAAAGGGAGAAGCAGACCCCCTGCTGAGCAGGGAGCCCGATGTGGGACTCGATCCCGGGACTCCAGGATCATGACCTGAGCCGAAGGCAGTCGCTTAACCAACTGAGCCACCCAGGCGCCCGACCAGTTTTTTTTTTTTTAAGAAATTGGGGATGTGAAGTAAGTATGCAGTAAATACTGGTAATAATTAGTAGCAGAATGAACTATATACCCCATGGATAATGTAAGCACCACTCACCATATAGACTCCCAACTGTACACGGTAAACACAGGGTACGGAGAGTGTGAAATGGCTTCTTAATGGCGTAAGTCCCACCCTGACCCAGTCATAACTCAATCCTACTGTTTCTATGAAATACAGTCATGGATGGTGGGCATGCCTGGTGGTAGAGTCTGAGCCATCACCGAGAATGGGCATCCCCGGTGAAAATGTCCCTTGGGTTGTGTGACCTCTGGTGGTTTGTGAAAACCTATCCACAGCTAGTGTAACCACTGAGGGATTGATGCGACTCTACCACGGAAGTGTGGACCCTTTTGGATAGTTCACTTGCCTCGTGAACGCTGAGAGCCATCCTCAGGGAAGGTGGACCCATCACCACTGGTCATTCCTTAAAGACATGCCATCCAACCAAGGCCGTATCAATTCCAATGAACAAGGGGACACTCCACTCCCTGCTTCCGTTCACTGTGAAAAATCTCCACAGATCCCCCCTGGGGCTTGTGAAAAGTGCAGCCTCTCACAAAGACCTAAGACATGCCTACAGTGAACAGTGTCGTGCTCTGGGGAGAAAAGAACTCTTTCTAGACAGTGAAGGCACCCTTGCTCCCATGGACCTAGCACTTCTTGTTCCAGTTTACCATCCTGACACAGATAACACTTACCCTGTTGCTGTCAGGCTAAGGCATGGACAGAACCTGTCCCCAGAGAAGTCCCAACACTCCACAGACCTCACTCCTGGAAAGGAAACTGTATGGATGATGAAAATCATAGTTGCAACCTACCTATCACCTATAATAAGCAACACTGAGCCATCATTACTGTGTGAACATTGTAGTTCCCTTAGAAATAACATGAATCACCCTATATAGAGAGTGTAGCCACCTAAATAGAGTGACTGCCCCCAAACAAAAATGTAATCCCATTAGAGAGTACCACCCCTCTTCAGCTCCCTGACTTGAAATGCCAAAGGGCTCCTGGGCTCAGACTTGGGTCCTCCTCTCTCCTCCATCTATTGCTCATTCCCTTGGTGATCTCCACCAGCGCCATGTTTTCACATGCCATCTCCATGCTGATTCCACCCAAATTTCTCTCTCCAGCATAGGACTCACCCCTGGCCTCCAACCTCACACATCAAACTGACTCACCAGTGTCTCCATTGGGATTTCTCAAGCTTGCCAGTCAAAGTGGTTTTCCTCAGCTCCCCCAAACTGTCCCCACCTCAGTCTTCCCCATCTTGGGCACCTGCAGCGCCATTTTGCAAGTTGCTCAGGCTGAATTCCTTGGAGTCCTCCTTGACCTTCTCTCACCTGTCATCTGATCAGAAAGGAACTCCCATATGCTCTACTTTCAGCTGCTTCAGAATCAAGCTCCTCTTCGCCACCACTCCTCACTCTCTCCTGGCTACCACCAGCCCCTATGGTTTGAGCCCCACCCATAGCCAGAGGGGTTCTAGTAAATCACATGATGTCCCTGTGCTGCCCTAAATCCTCTGTTCCCTGGGAGTAAAAGCCAACTCCCTGTAATGACCAGCAGGGCCCTTCCTCCCTGACTTCACTTCCCACCTTTCCCCTCCATTTCTGTGCCAGCTTCACTCCCAGCCTCTTTGCAATTCCTTGAACAGGCCAGGCAGATGCCTGCCTCAGGGATTTTGCCAGGGCTGTTCCATCTGCTCAGAAGACTCCCCCCCACCCCAGAAGTCTACATAGCTCTGCCCTTCATCCCCTTCGGGTTTTTACTCAGAAACCACCTTCCCAATACCTGACCACTCTTTTAAATTGGAGTCCCCTGGGCGCCTGGGTGGCTCAGTTGGTTAAACTGGAGCCCCCTTCCTAGACCCCTCTGTCCTTTCTATGCACTGTTTCTCCCCATAGCACCTTTTTCTCAAGTGATACAGATTACTGTAATGTATTAGCTAGTCATCTGAATCCCTCCTCCATCCCTGCTTTATCACCGGCGCCTACACCGGGGTGGGTCATAGAACAGTCTAGTAATATGTACCTGCTGAAATGAGCTGAGTCCATGTACAGCTAGTATAACCCCACAATCAGAACCCATCAGACAGACAGAACAAGGTCCGTAACTGATAGAAACTCCCATTTGCAATGTGGCTCTCATATGGACAGTGGAAACCCCAAATAGTGCAATGCTCAAAAACAGCGTGAACCCCAGTAGAGGCAGCACGACCCTCATAAACCTCATACAGACAGGGTAACCCTCATAAATGATAGGAGTCCCATTCAAACAGCCCAGCCTTCATAAACTTTGTGAGCCTCGTATAAAAGGGCAACCCACATGAATGGTGTAAACCTCATATTGCCAGTGTAACTCTCATAAACAGTGTGAGCCCCATATACATGGTGAGGCAGCAAATAAACAGTGTGGGTCCCCCTACAAATAGCATATACTCTTATTAGTGTGCCCTACCATAGAGACAGTGTGGCTTGTTGAACATGTGAATTCCTCTATCAACAGGGTCAACTCATACAACCTGGGTAAACCCATATGCACAGCGAAGACAAGCATATAAATAGGGTCGTTTCCATAACCAGCGTGACTTTTCATGTGAACAGTGTAGCCCCATAGTCATATGGCCTCATGCAGTGTAACCCATGGACACTGTGCCCTCCCGGGAACAGTGCCGCCTGCCTCAGTGGACCACTCAGTGAACAGTGTAGATTTCACAAGGATTGCAACAGGGGCACCTGGGTGGCTCAGTTGGTTAAGCGTCTGACTTCAGCTGAGGTCATGATCTCAGGGTCCTGGGATCGAGCCCCATATCAGGGTCCTGGGATTGAGCCCCACATCGGGGTCCACGTGGCGGGGGGGGGGGGTCTGTGCTTAGCGGGGAGTCTGCTTCTCCCTCTTCTCCCTCTCCCTCTGCGCCCCCCCCCCCCGCTTGTGCAGGCACTCACTCACTCTCTCTCTCTCTCAAATAAAGTCTTTTAGAAAATCCAATGCTTGCAATAAACCTCAATGTCACTATGTCAGTTTTATTAAGTCATTGATAATGTAGCCCTTTTCCATAAACAGGGAGAAACCCCATGTTCCATTTAAGCTCCCTGGGCCTTTGTAACCTTCATAAAATTATATTATCCACCCCCCTCCCCAAAGTCCTAATTCTCTCATTAAAAGTTACCCAACTGTCCTTCAACACACACATGTATTAAGGCAGTAGGAGTCCCTGAAGGGTGGTGTAACCTGTCACAGACAATGAGGTTCCAAATAAAGACAAAGAAATGGTGAATTCATGAATGGCAAGGATTTCCCAGGGCCCAACACAGGATAAGCCACATAAAAAGCGCCCCTCCGGGATGCCAGGGTAGCTCAGTGAGTTGAGCGTCTGCCTTCGACTCAGGTCATGATCCCGGGATCCTAGGATCAAGCCCTGCATCGGGCTCCCTGCTCGGCGGGGAGTCTGCTTCTCCCTCTCCCTGTACTCCTTCCCCTGCTTGTGCTCTGTCAAATAAATAAATAAAATCTTAAAAACAAAAGCACCCCTCCTATTTACTGAGCACTCACTATATGCAAGGCCCTGGATTCAACATCTGATTTCATTGTCACCTCAACTTTATCAGGTAGGTACTCCAATGATCCTCATTTTTCAGAGGAGGAGAGGGCCCACGGCAACACAGCTAACTATGGTGACAGCTGGGACATCAAGTACTGGACCATAATGCCTCCCGATAGATTGACAAATGCCCCAAAGATATGCTGAACCCTGAAATACCTCCCCAAAACATCGCCACCACCATCAGCAGCACCACCAGCATACAAACTGCGGACAAGGTGACCAATAAGACTGAGACAGCATAAACTCTTCAGGCAGGGATAACCCCCTGAATACTAACAATCACACTAATAGCCAAGATTTTCGAGGATTTACTCTGCTGGAGACACTGTCCTAAATCCTTTGCACATATTAATTCATTACAACCCTATGCCGAGGTGGGTTTTTTTTTTTTTTTTTAATTATCCCTGTACAGATGTAGAAATGGAAGCACAGAGGGATGAAATGACTCACCCAAAGTCACACAGCTGGGGAAGAAGCCCCACTAGCTGGGTTTGACCCCAGCAGCCTGGCTAAGCCTGTAGTATCCTGCTTCCTGCAACATCACCCCCCCACCCCCCCACCCCCCCGCGTCACAGGACAGTGTAATTGCAGTGAACTGTAGAACTAAGTTAACTACGGTTTATGTAATTCTCCCAGGGGCAGGGCACAGCTCACTGTGCACACCTTTCCTCGATGACAGGGAAAATAGGCCTTAGACAGCATGAATTCCCATGGACAGGTCTTCTTCGTGCATGGTGTAACTCCAATAAGCAGTGAGGATTCCTCTGTGGACACTGGTTTTTGTTTTTTTGGTAGATTTTATTTATTTATGAGAGAGAAAGAGTGAGGGAGAGGAGCAGAGGGAGAGGGACAAGCAGGCTCCTCACAGAGCACGGAGCCAGATGTGGGGCTCGATCCCACCACCCTGAGATCGCAACCTGAGCGGAAACCAAGGGACGGACGATTAACCGACTGAGCCACCCAGGCGCCCCTCCTCTGCGGACATTGTGAACTCACCACAGCCAAGACGTTCCTGAATGGGACAGCAGAGGCCCCTCTCACTACAGCAGAGCATACTCCCTGGACAGGGTGAGTTCCGTCATGGACAGTACACACCTCCCCACCAACAGTCTGATTCTCCCTCACACCTGATGTGAACTGACTGCGGACCCTGAAACAGCATCCCCATCAGTGGAAGTCTCCCTGTAACGCAATAGAATCTCCTATGGGCAATGAGAACTCCCACCTGGTATGTGGTTCCCGTGGACAGTATGATGTCTCATATCCATGACAAAGTTAACAAGGACACGGCACATCGCCATGTATGGGGAACCTTCTGCAGCTGCTGTGAACCCCTTTTTGTGACAGTGTGAACCGCTCTCCAAGGGTCTACCTACGTAGGCAATGGGAACTCTCTGATGAGTATAAACTTCCCTCAGACCCAGCATCTGCCCAACGTACCCAGTCTAAACTGCCCTGTAAAAGTTCCCTCAAAGCCCGCTCAATGTTTAAGTGCAAACTCTTCCAGAATGTTATTAAAAGAGCATAAAATAGCATGGTTATAAAATAGTACGTGCAAGTCATAATATAATACTGTAAGTAATTGTGTAAGATTCCTTCCCAGTGGAACTTGCAGACAGTGAAATTTCCCCCTCTCTCAAAGCAAATCTCTCGTGGACAGTGCATAATGCGTATCTCCTTCAAACTCAGTGAACCCCACTGGACAACCGACATTTCTTCCCAGCCCCGCGGTGAACTGGCCATATGTCACGGGTCGTGGGAATGTCACACAGCATGCACCTGCAATAGGCTGGGTGCGTTTTCTTCACAACTGGTGTGGATCCTGTGTGCATACTGGGAACCCACCACAAGCAGCGGACGCCTCGGCTGAGGCCAGTGTTCACTGCTCCCCATTACCCTCTATCTAGGGCAAATCCAACGGGGAGAGTATGGATGCACTGCAGACAGCTTCCCACCTGGTGCAAACCCCGTGTCTGGGCTGCAGGAATCTACGACTGGCAGGGCATATCCCTCTCCTCCCTACCCTGTGTGAACACCCCCCCACACACACACCCCGAGACCTTAAAAAAGTCTCGCTCCCGCCAAGTGCGAACACCCACAAAGTAGCTCCCCACAGAATGTAGTGTGAAGGGAATGTGGTGTGAAGCGCCGCCTTTTCCCATCTTGTGCCCCGACAAGCCTAAGGGGGCTGTCAGAAAACTGCACCGCCCTACATGTCAAAGTCTTGGAAGAGAGGACTTGTCCCCAGGGTCCCCAAGCCCCAGGCCGCGCGCGTTCACTCCACTGCAGCGCGCGCCTCCCCACACGCGCACGTTCTCTCCCCTCCCGGTGGCAACAGGGCTTTCCGCGGGGCCGCGCCGGACTTTCTGAGGCTGTTGATTGGTCATAGTCCCGGCCGCCCTACAGCCAATCAAGCGGGGGAAAGGTGACATCACTCGTTCTCCTCCCCTCCCCCCCCACCCCGAACTTCCCTACTCCGGCTACCGACAGCAACAACCACGTGGGGGAGGGGTAACAGAGTAGAACCCGGTGAGGTCATTGCACCGCCCCGGCCGCTGCTGATTGGCTGCAGGGCTTGCGGGTGGCGGTTGGCTGCTCCTCGCACCTCCCCCTCGTGCCGCTACCGCCGCCACTGAGAGGAGCCACTGGCGACGCCAGAGCCGGGAATCCGGGTGAGTCGGGGCCCTGGGTCTAAGATGCTCCCGGTGTGCAGGGAGACTTACAGGAACTGCCCTGTCCGACTTTTTCTCCTCGCCCGGGTTCTTTGGTGCTCCAGCACTCTGTCACATGGGAGTTGTAGTCTGCTTTTTACTATCGACTATGGGCCGGAGACGTAAGAAGACTACCATTCCCAGCAGGAATTGCGACTAGCCGGTCAACAAACGCTCAGGCCACGCCTCCTCAGCCTGCTTATTGGACAGCCTATTCCTTAGCCCTTCCTTCTTGCACCCCATTGGCTACTGTCCCTCACAGAGGCTGGGTTCCGGCCTAGAGTGCAGGGCGACTGGGTACTGTATTCGTCGTTCTGCACTAAGACGGCCTGCAATTGGTCAAGGCTGATGCCCATCACTTGTTGTGGGGCAGGGCCCCAGGCAGATCAGGCGGTCGTAGGCTCAGGTTGGTGTCGGTCCCAGAGGGAGGCCGGTCTTGGGCTTTGGCCCCTCCCCCTGGCGCTGCCGGGTGGGCGGGATTGGTCATGGCGAATGTCGCTCGTCGTGGGGAGGCGGAGCCGACCAGGCTGCGGATATCTATTGGTCTAGGACGGCGCCGGTCAGCGGGGTTGTGGCCGGTGATTGGCTGGCTGCTCCAGCTGTTGCAGGTCCATTCACCATTTTGTGTGTTGGAGTAAAAAAAAAAAGGGAGAATCGAGAGGGAGAGCCGGAGGGGGGGCGGGGAGGGACCGGACCGGACCGAGCCGGGGCCACGGCCCCCCGCCCCGAAACCCCGCCGAGCCCGAGGTGAGGGGCGGGGCCAGGGCTGACACGGGCAGGGGGGATTTGGGGTGCTGGGGGCCGAGAGGGGACAGGTGGCAGGGACGGGGAGAGGGTACAGGGGGAAAAAAGGTGGGTTGGATGGTGGGAAAGGGGGATAGAGTGGATGAAGTGGTAGGGAGGAAGAGTGACAGAAAAGGGGTGACGGAGAGGGGATGGTGGGCAGAGAATGGGTAACAGGAATGGAGGGGTGACAGGACTAGATCAGGGTGACAGGGAGAGGGAGGGGACAGAGTTGGAGGGGTGACAAGGAGGGGTGATGGAGAGAAAAGGTGACAGGTCCAGAGATGGCTGACAGGGGAGTGACTGGGAGAAAGGGGTGACAGAGATAGATGAGAGTGACAAGGATGGGGTGGCTGAGGAGGGGGCCTAGGGCCTGTGAGGAGAGAGGCAGAGGTAGAGTGGTGACAGGACGAGAGAGAGAGTGGCAGAGAAGCTGGTGCCAGGAGGGCTGATGGGAGCAGAGGGCATGGGACCCTGAAGACCCAGGGCCTGGGCTTCAGGAGTTACTGCTTAGATTCTGAAGGAGGTGAGGGCCCACAGGGCCTTGGGTGGGAGTTATCCAAAGTGGGGTGGACAGGAAGAGAGTAGGCCCCAGGGGAAGGAAAAAGGCTTGGCTTCTGGGGTGAAGAGGCAGGACCAGACGGCAGGGTCCAGGGGTGCCAGGCCGTATGGTCGTAGGCCCTGGGTGGGGTATGCAAAGGTTTGTGTTTGGGCAGGATTGGGGCCGGATCTCAGTCCCCAGGACGGTGGCCCAGCGGGTCAGTGGGGAGAAGGTGGTGGCAGCTGCCCAACTCCTGGGCACTTGGATGCTTGCCCCAGTGTGAGAAGCCCCGGGCCCTACAGGCTCTGCCCGCGAGGACCCCAGGACTGGCCCAGAGAAGGAGCAGCCTGGGATTGTAGGGTCCACAGGAGGAGCAGGCCCCAAGTAGGAGAACACAGGATCAGGGGTCCTGGGGGAGCTTGCAGACTGAGTCAGGGGTGTCTCTGATTGTGTTTGGGTTATGGTCCTGGGTACCCCCACCCTCCCAGAGGCCTCCTTTTGGCCTCTCAGCTTCTCTTAGTCACTTCAGAGTAAAGTTTTTTTTCCCTTTTCTTTTCTCAGGGCAGCTTGAAAGGGGGCGGGCAGTAATGACTGTTCAGGAAGTGGGTGAGGTTGGCCTGCTGGGCTTGCCCTGCTTTCTTTGACCTTCTCCCACTTACCCCCACCTGGAGTCGGAGGGCATATTTGGGGGCCCCAGGGGGCCGGGCCAGCTCAGCCACCCTGCCAGAGGCAGCCCAATCAGGGCGGGGGATGCGTGCAGGCCAGAAGGGGGGCTGGGCTTGCTGGTATCACGCTGGGTGCTGTGGGGGGAGGGGCAGGCTCCCATCCAGTGGGACAGCGAAACCCTGGGGTGTAGCTCCGTGTCCCACTGTGTGATGACGTGTGTGTGCCTGTGTGTGTGTTTTTGTGCGCGTGCGTGTGCTCATGCACGGCCCCGTGGCAGCACTGGGTATAAGCTCTTGCCCCAGACGTGCCCCTGCCTGCTCCCTGCCAGGATCTGGGGAGATGGCTATACCTGGCAGGCCTGGGGTGCAGAGCAAGAGTGGGCAGCCGTCCCTCAGGACTTTCAGCTGCCCACTCCTTCCCACAATGTCTGGCCATGCCAGGCGGCCCAGAGGGGGTGGGGGTGGGGGTGGAGAGAGGCTCACATCACAGCCCAGTCACCTCCTTTTCTGTGACTGTGTTCCTGTGCATGTGTGTGTATGAGTGTGTGTGCTCTCTGGATCATGTGACAGGCGGCACACTGAAATGGTTAGGAGCACAGACTCTGGAGCGGCCAGATTGCCTGGGTTCAGACCCTAGCGCTGCCATTTCCTAGCTGGGTGAATTTGAACAAAGTTGCTTGAGCTCTCTGTGCCTCAGTTTCCTCAAGTAGGGCTGTTGGTCGCACCTGCCTCTTAGGGCCGTCGTCAGGATAAAATGGGTTAATAAAATCAAGTTCGGCCCACGGTTTGGCACCAAGTGCGTGCTCCACAGGCGTGAACTGTTACTGCCTTTTTGTGTCCCCTCGGGCAGTCGCACTCACCTGCTGTGGCCTGTGTAGAGGGAACAGATCTGTGTCAGTGGCCCCAGGGAGCCAGAGTATATAACTCAGGGGACATGGGTGCCAGTCTGTCTGGGTGCCGGTCAGGGGCCCCCATGAGTTGAGGACAGCCAGGAAAGAGCCTTCAGGTATCATGGAGCTGAGGCGGTGGCCTCGGCAAGTGGCAAGTCTTGGGGGACACTGGCTGTGGTGGGGGAGGTTCATGAGTTGCTCCCGATGATCCCTGTCTGCCCTCCCACCTGCAGGTGGACAAAAGATGAAGCCAATGAAGAAGGCATGTGTCGGCCTCCCGGGTTCTAGCAGTGGTGGCAAGTCCCCACCGGCCACTCGGGCCAAGGCCCTGAGACGGCGAGGGGCTGGGGAGGGCGACAAGCCGGAGGAGGAAGACGAAACGGTGCAGCAGCAGCCGCCGCCGCCTCCGGGGCCAGAAGAGGCTGAGGAGGGTGAGGAGGAGGAGTCCGAGCGGGGCCCTGGGGCTGAGGGGCTGCCCCTGGAGCTGCCCCCTGACGACCCGGCGGCCCCGGGCCCCGCTGAGGACCCCAAGGTGGAGGGGGAGGCGAGCCGCTGGGAGCCGTCACTCAGCCGTAAGACGGCCACGTTCAAGTCTCGAGCGCCCAAGAAGAAGTATGTGGAGGAGCATGGAGCTGGCAGCGGTAGCAGTGGGCCAGCCGGGGCCCCTGAAGAGCGGGCACGGACCCCTGAGGAGGCCAGCGCCCTGGGTGTCCCTCCACGGCCACCCACCTCCACCCGTTCCTCTTCCACCGACACGGCCAGCGAGCACTCAGCCGACCTGGAGGATGAGGCAGCCGAGGCTTGTGGGCCCGGCCCCTGGCCCCCAAGTGGCACCAGCGGCGGCTATGACCTGCGGCAGCTGAGGTCCCAGCGGGTGCTGGCTCGGCGTGGAGACGGCCTCTTCCTGCCGGCCGTGGTGCGCCAGGTGCGCCGAAGCCAGGACCTGGGGGTGCAGTTCCCCGGGGACCGGGCCCTGACGTTCTACGAGGGGGCCCCCGGCGGCGGTGTCGATGTGGTTTTGGACGCCACGCCGCCGCCGGGGGCCCTGGCGGTGGGCACAGCTGTCTGTACCTGCGTGGAGCCCGGCGTGGCTGCCTACCGTGAGGGTGTGGTGGTGGAGGTGGCCACCAAGCCCGCTGCCTACAAGGTCCGCCTGAGCCCCGGCCCCACCTCCCAGCCGGGCCCGCCGGCCGCCCCACCGCAGCCCCCGCAGCTGCCACACCGTGAGCCTGAGGAGGCCGTGTGGGTGGCCCGCTCCAGCTTGCGCCTGCTGCGGCCCCCGTGGGAACCCGAGGCCCTGCCAAGGAAGCCCCCTGGGGGCCCCGAGGAGGAGCGGGCTGAGCCGGGGGGCGCCCTGCCCCCCTGCCCTGCCGCCCTGGACCCCAAGCAGCCTGAGGATGCGGAGGTGTCGAAGATCAGCTTTGGTGGCAACCTGGGGACTTGCGAGGAGGGCGAGGAGAAGCACCCGCCGGCCCTGGGCACCCCGGCCCTGCTCCCACTGCCCCCGCCCCAGCTCCTGTCGCCCCCGCCCAAGTCCCCAGCTTTCGCAGGCCCCGGCCGCCCTGGCGAGCAGCCGTCGCCCTGCCAGGAGGGCAGCCAGGGCGGGAGCCGGAGCAGCAGCGTGGCCTCTCTGGAGAAGGGGGCTGCGCCCGCCCGGGCCCGCACGCCGCTGACAGCCGCCCAGCAGAAGTATAAGAAGGGGGATGTGGTCTGCACGCCCAATGGAATCCGCAAGAAATTCAATGGCAAGCAGTGGCGCCGGCTGTGCTCCCGAGACGGCTGCATGAAGGAGTCGCAGCGGCGGGGCTACTGCTCGCGCCACCTGTCCATGCGAACCAAGGAGATGGAGGGCCTGGCGGACAGCGGCCCCGGTGGGGCCGGGCGGCCGGCAGGCGTGGCGGCACGTGAGGGCAGCACCGAGTTTGACTGGGGCGACGAAACATCGCGGGACAGTGAGGCCAGCAGCGTGGCGGCCCGCGGGGACTCGCGCCCACGCCTGGTGGCTCCTGCCGACCTGTCGCGCTTTGAGTTCGACGAGTGCGAGGCGGCCGTGATGCTGGTGTCGTTGGGCAGCTCTCGCTCTGGCACGCCCTCCTTCTCTCCCGTGTCCACGCAGTCGCCCTTCTCACCGGCCCCCTCGCCCTCCCCCTCGCCGCTCTTTGGCTTCCGCCCCGCCAACTTCAGCCCCATCAACGCCTCACCAGTCATCCAGCGCACTGCCGTTCGCAGCCGCCACCTGAGCGCCAGCACCCCAAAGGGGGGCGTGCTGACACCACCGGACCTGGGCCCCCACCCACCGCCGCCTGCCCCCAGAGAGCGCCACTCTTCTGGCATCCTACCCACCTTCCAGACCAACCTGACCTTCACCGTGCCCATCAGCCCCGGGCGGAGGAAGACAGAGCTGCTGCCCCACCCGGGGGCTTTGGGGGCGCCTGGTGCAGGGGGCGGGGGAGCCACCCCGGACTTCCCCAAGAGCGACAGCCTAGACTCCGGCGTGGACTCGGTGTCCCACACGCCTACACCCTCCACACCGGCTGGCTTCCGGGCTGTGTCACCCGCCGTGCCCTTCTCCCGATCCCGCCAGCCCTCGCCGTTGCTGCTCTTGCCCCCGCCTGCTGGCCTGACCTCGGACCCTGGGCCCTCTGTGCGCAGGGTTCCTGCTGTGCAGCGGGACTCACCCGTCATTGTTCGCAACCCCGACGTGCCGCTGCCCTCCAAATTCCCTGGGGAGGTGAGCACTGCAGGCGAGGCACGGGCAGCAGGACCTGGGCGGGGCTGCCGAGAGACCCCGGTGCCCCCTGGGGTGGCCAGTGGGAAGCCTGGCCTGCCCCCACCTCTGCCAGCCCCCGTGCCCATCACCGTGCCTCCAGCCGCGCCGACTGCCGTGGCCCAGCCGATGCCCACCTTCGGCCTGGCTTCTTCACCCTTCCAGCCGGTGGCCTTCCACCCCTCACCTGCTGCCCTATTGCCCGTCCTGGTGCCCAGCAGCTACACCAGCCATCCTGCCCCCAAAAAGGAAGTCATCATGGGCCGACCTGGGACAGGTAAGAGATGGTGGAATGGCTGGGTGAGGGCTCATTTGGGACGGGGCCGCTTGCCAACTGGCTCTCGAGAGAGGTGAAGCTCCCCACCTTGGGAGGGGCTCAAGGGGAGATTAGCCTCCCCTCTGCATAGATGTTTCAGCGGGAATTCACATGCCAGGCAAGGGACTGGACTTGGAAGGCTCAGTGCAGTGTTTCCAGAGGCCTCCTGTTGGGAATGCACCCTCAAGCGCTCTATCAGTCAGCAGACCTTTCCTGAGCTTCGGGAGCCAGGCCCCCACCATCCTGATGGGGTAACAGAGGAACAGAGTTGATAATCGTGATGACAGCCGCCGTGTTTGGAGGGCCAGTGGGGGCATCACCATGATAATAAGCATCGTGTGAGTTACCTCGCGGAGGTACTGTACGGGGCCTGTTCTCAGCCCTTTGGAAATACCCGCTCATTTCGCCTTCACGAACCTAACAGGCGGGGGCTACGATTATGTTCATTGAAAGGCGACTGAGGCCAGGTTAGTAACTTGCCCTGGGTCCTACGGCTAGTAAATCCTGGAGCCGGCCTGCAAAGTCAGGCAGGCTGGCTCGTCCCCGCTGGGCCACAGTGCCGGGTCGCAGATGGGAAGATGGAGGCTCCGACAGCGCCTTCTGCCTCGGGGTGGCAGGATCAGGACTGGAGCGCTCACCTCACGCCTGTGCCCAGTAAACACCACAGGTGCAAGTCAGTGCTGTGGAGGGGAGCTGGGGGTGTGCTGGGCAGGCCTCGAGGTGTGAAATCCAGTCTGGCTGCCCTCAGGAAAGGGCGTGTAAGCCAAGAGTTGAAGGATGAGTTGGAACCAGCAACCCTGGGCTGGAAGAGCCTCCTAGGAGGCCAGAAGGAGCACAGCTGAGGGAAGCTGTTATGTCCAGAGGGCTGAGGCCGGAGGCCGGGAGAGCCAGAGGCCAGGCCAGGTTGGGCCTTGTCAGAGCGACTGTCAGGGAGGGTGACCAGTCACCAGCCCCTTCCCTAGCACCTTCTTCCTCTTTATTTCTTAATCCACTGTTGACTGAGTGCCCTGACTCTTTGCTAGTTGGTGCTGAGGACACAGCCCTACCCTCACAGGGCTCACAGTCCTGGGATAGACAGATCTGTCCCCAGACAGTGAGCATCCGGAGCGGTCAGGGCTGGGATGGGGGAAGCCCAGGAGGCAGGGGGCGGGGGGGGGGGGGGAGTCAGGGAGGGCTTCTTGGAGCAGGGGCCAGGGTCTCTAAAGTGAGATGTGCAGGGTGTGCAGAAAGCGGGCCTGGGTAGGCTGGCGGGAGGGCCGTCAGGCAGAGGGAAGAGCTTGGGCAAAGGCCTCGAGGCCAAAGTAGGTAGTTGAAGGAAGTGGAATCTGCAAAATCAAGGGCTCTAGATGGGCGAGTGTGGGAATGTGCGGCTGTATTGATGAGCAAGGGTCAGATCCCTGAGGGCCCTCAGGAGACTTGGGAACTTTATCTTGAGGGCATTAGGGAGCCATGGAAGGCTTTGAGCTGATCTGACCCGCACTTGTACTGTGGAGGGTGAGTTCCCGTGCCTGAGACCAGAGACAGGGAGGCCAGGGAGGAAGGAGACTGGATTGGGGATCTGGGTGGGAGCTGGGACTGGGGCAGAGACTGTGGCAGGAGGGAGCCCAGGCCCTGACCTTACGGAGCTCCAGCCCAGATCCAGGGCACAGGGACACAGGGGCTGTGCTTGCCCCTCAGACTTATATGCTGAGGTTGTGAGTTGTGTTTTTTGCCCTGCCCCCAGCATTTTTTACACTTGTTAGTGTAGTTGATAGGAGCAAAATTCCACAGAGAGGGGCACAGCAGGGATTTCTGTCCTTAGCCAGATGAAGAAAGTGAAGCAGAAAGACTCCATCGAGAACTATCCTCCTCTGCCCCCACCCCACATGCCTACAGCCCCCGACATTGCCTTCATAGCATTGTGTCACGTGACCATCACTGCTGGCGCTTGGAGGGGGATGGCACCAATGCAGGTGACCCGAGGCCTACCAGGGCTGACCCAACAGGGGTACCTGCCACCATTTTCCTGATGAGGAAAAGCGACAGAAGAAGAGTTCTGATTGAGGTCACCCAGCCAGGGAGGGTCAGCACTGGGCCTTGAACCAGGTCTCCCAATCTCCAGATCCTGGGTCTCCCACTGCCAGAAGCTACAGCAGTCCTCGTTTCTGGAGCACCACCCATGTGTGTGCGCGGTACACGGCTCTGTAAGGGCCGCCTCAGCGTTTACTCACCGAATCCTCACAACACCCCAGGAGGCCAGCACCATTTGGATTTCCAGTGTTCAGAGCGGGAAACCGCTCCCCAAGAGGTTAAGCGACTTGCCCAAGGTCACCCAGCTAGGAAGAGGGAGAGCCAGGATTTGAACCCAGGCTGTCTAGCTCCAGAGCCCAGGCCCTTAAGTACTCTCGATAACAACGATAACGATAATAGTAACCCGTCTTTTATTTTTTTATTTTTTTAAAGATTTTATTTATTTATTCACGAGAGACAGAGAGAGAGGCAGAGGGAGAAGCAGGCTCCCAAGGAGCAGGGAGCCCGATGTGGGACTCGATCCCAGGACCCTGGGATCACGACCCGAGCCGAAGGCAGACGCTTAACCATCTGAGCCACCCAGGCGCCCCGTAACCCGTCTTTTATTAAGCATCTACCACGTGCCCAGCCCCAGGTGTGGGGCCCTCTCATGGAATCCACCTGATGCTATGCAATAGGGATTACCAGCCCCGGTTTGGGGGGTGGAGGGGTGGGGCCTGAAGTTCAGGGAAGGGAGGCTGCAGGCTGTCTGGTCGTCAGAACTTGTCCGGTGCCTGTCCTGGCGGTTCTGAGCAACGCCTCCCTAACAACACCCATGCTGAGGTATCCAGGCTGCCCTCAGGTTCCCAGCCAGCAGGTCCTTTTGTTCTTGTCCCAGAGGCCTCCCCAAGCCCTTGGGAGGCAGGCACCCTGGGGCCTTCTGCCTCTGAGGCCCAGGTAGGGCAGATCCTGCCCAGTGGCATAGTGAGGCCGTGGTCCTGTCCCTTTCTGCCCACTCATGGCAAGGCCTGACCCTCACTCAGGGCAGCAGGTGTGAGGGGGCGGCCTGGGACAGCTTGCCTGCTCCTGCCCCCCGCCAGGCATTTGCTTCCGCTGGGGGACGTGCTGGGGCAGGCGGCCGGCATTCTCCACATTCTGTGCATGGCCAGGCCAGCCAGCTGCCACTGCCACCTCCCTCTGACTCTTCCCGCCTGCTCCCCAGGAGAGGAAGCTGCCCCAGGGCCTGCAGCCCCAGCCCAGGAGGCCAGATGTCTCAGCCCCATTCCTGGCACGGCCTCCTTTCCAGCTCCCAGCTTCCGCCTGGCTTCCCTGTACTGACAGGCAGTGCCCCCTCTCCGGGGCCTCGGTCTGCCTGCCTTTGAGCCACTGTGTGTCTCTCTGTTTCTCCCTTGGGTCCCTAAATCTGTCTGTCTAGGTCTCTATTTCTGGTCCTGAGTCTCTCTCTCTGGACTTATGTCTCTCTCTCTGTCTGCCTCTCTATACCTTTCTTGGTTTGTCCCTCCCTAGACATCAGTCCTTGTCTGAGCTTTCATCCCACCTTTCTTCTGTTTTGGCCCCCTATCTTGGGATCCTGTGTCTCTGGGCCTTCCCTGGCCCTCCTCCCCCTCCTCAGACAGACTTGCTGCCCCGCCTCCTAGCCCCTCACCTCCACCTTGTGCACATCAGGTGCTCCATCCCTTTGAATCAGTGGACAGTTGCTAAGCACTAGGTCCCTCACTCCCCTTCTTGGGGAGTGGTGGGAGGTTGTACAGGCCTGGGAGCCCCTTCCTGTTCCTTGACAAATTAACTGCCCACCACTGTCCCTGAAACGTCCTGAGAGGTGTCAGAAGCCATCTACATCCAAGCACCTGTTCCCAAGTCAGGCAGGAAGGCGGGGGCTGCATGGGCAAAGCTAGGAGATCCGGCTGTAGGGGAACAACAGGAAGGCAGCTCCTGTGCCCACCCACCTGCTAGAGGGCACGACCCAGATCACCCCAACTACCCCCTCAATGCCTTGCAGGAGACACATTTGGTGCCAGCTCCATGTAATGGAGTCCCACATGTAGTAGGACCTCAGAGACCATGCTTGGCCAGGTGGGGAAAATAAGGCCCAAAGAGGGGACTAGGTTCTCCTGACTCCCCAAATCCAGATTCTGCCCACCAGAGTTCCTGTTTTGTCTCAAACGGTGAACCCCTTCTGCCCCGCCAGAAGTCCCTCCTCATCTCTTCCAGGCCCAGGCTGAGCAGCCCTGGGGGAAGTGGGTGGGCAAGGCAGACCTGGAAGCAGGCACAGGCAAGGATGAGCAGAAGGAGGTACAGAGTGTGGGGAAGCCAGAGGACAGAGACAACTCTGGCTCGATGCAGGGTGATGAGGGAGGTACAGGTATGCTTCTTAGTGGAAGTGACATTTGAGCTGAAGCATGAGGCATGAGTGGATTTCAGGAGAGTGAAAGAAAGGGGTGTTCCTGGCCGAGGCAGCCATAGGAACAAAGGCCAGGAGGGGTCAAAGTGCATGACCTCTCAGTGGCTTAGTGGAAGCTGGAGCTGACACTAGAGCCCAGGATTGGCAGAAGCGTGCCAAGGAGCACAGTTCTAGCCAAGCCAGCTTGAATGCCGGTGGGTGAAGAGGCAAAAGTTCAGAGCAGGAGAGGGAAAAGGTTAGATTTGGATGTCAGAGATCTCTGGAGACTCTCCTGGAGAGGGAGGAGGCCTAGGCTGGGAAGAAGAGGATGACCTGCCCAGGAGAGAAAAGAGAAGGGCCGTTTTTGAGGTAGCGGGAGTCAGTCTTAGGGACTTCGCGGAAGAGACCCCAGCACCAGGAGCTGCAAGGGGTCAGGCTGCCTCCTGGCGGCGGCGGCGCGGCGGCGCCGGGCGGGCGCATGCGCGGGGCCGGGGGGGTGCGGCCCGGAGCCCCCGGCGCCCGGGCATTAATGGCTCCATTAGTGGCCGGGAGGGAGGCGCATTAGCGGCGGCGACGGCGTCTGGCTCCCATTACCACCGGCGGCAGCGGCTGCACCGCAGGCGGCTGGACCCTAGCCCGCCGCGCCGCCTCCTCCGCCCGCACCCCGTCCCCTGTTCCCGCTCCCCACGGGGGCCTGGGTCAGGGAACCCCCGTCTCCCTGTTTCCGCAGAAAAGCTGTGTGTGAGGCCAGGCAGACCTGGGTTCAAATCCCGACCGTGCCACCTCCAGATTGCAAGAGCCTATCCCCCTCTGAACCTTTTTCTTGCGAAGCAGCCGGGGAAACAGGGTGCACCCGGGGCTTTGCAGATCCGGACCGGTACCCTGAGGGCCGCGCCCAGCCCCGGTCCGCACCGAGGGGCGCGGATTCCCGCGCCCCAGGGGTAGGCCCTGAGCGTCGGGCCTCCGTCTTTCCCATTGGCCGCCTACGCGCCTCCCGACGCTGATTGGCTGAGACCACCCCCCCACGCCGTTGCGCCATTAACCCTTAAGCGGCCGCGCCCTCGGGCTGGGTGGGGGGGCCCCCCCCGCAGACAGCTCGGGTGCCAGCTGGCCCGTGCCCCGCCGCGGCCCGCGTGGGTGTCAGGCCGGCCGGGCGCCCGCCCGCCCTCCCGGCACAAAGCGGCTTTGTGGGGCCCGCCGGGGGCTGGCTGGGGGCCAGGCGGCGAGTGGAAAATCTCGTGAGCGCGGGGAGGGTTGGAGAACGCAGGGCGGCGCCCCCTCCTCCGCCCGGGTTGGGCGCCTCCCTCCCTCCGCGCCGACCAGCCCTCTCAAGCCCGGGTGCCTGTACACTCCCCCACCCCCCGCCCCTTTCCACCCCCAAACCCACATGCCCCCTCCTCTGTCCTATCCCGTCCGTCTCCCAATCCCTGGGGACCCTCCCCCACACCTCTCGGCTGCCTCTTTCCCTCCTAGTCCCCCTGCCTACCCCAGCCCCACTCACACTGACTCACCCCGGCGCTATTTTTAGGCCCCCATCCCTCCCGAGCCTCACAGCCCAATCCTGGGCCCGTTCCCCAGGCAACCCTGGCCGTCGCCGACGCCGCCCGGGGTGGGTGGGTGTGTATGTGGAGAGCGGGTGAGGGGAGCTGGGGACACCGGGGTGGTGAGCCAAGGCGGGGACCCGGGCCTGTAGAGCTGGGTGGGGAGCCGCGGGCGACAGGGGCGCGGTGCCTCTTGGGCTCAATAAATGGGCCCGTGAGTTCAGAGTGTGTCTGCCTGTCCCTCAGTCTGTCAGCATCCCTGGCTGTACGCCCCAGGCCTCTGGGCAGGCCTCAGCCTGTGCCACCCTGGGTGGCAGCTGGTGTCTCTGTCTGGGCTCCCTGTCCCCGGGCTGGGGGTGGGGTAGTGCTTCGGGGGATGTTTGGCGCCAGACCTTTTGTGGAATTGGCGATGGGGTGGTGCAGGGGGTGGCTGCGCCACAGTTCTGTCGGGTACCTACCTGCCTTGAGTGCAGGGTGGTGGTGCACCACTTCTCAGATGGGACTGGGGCCCTGGTTTGGGAAACCCCCTCAGCCTTTTCCAATTAGGGAGGCCCCAGTTAGGGTTGAGGATGGCTGGAGAGATGGAGCTGTCTGGGGTTAGGACCTGCTCCCTCTTCTCCACTTCTAATCACCCCCACCCAGGGTTGCTCCACTCTGAACAATGGAAGCTAAGTATAGGGCTGGCCCGGTGCCCAGGGCAGGGGGGCCCTTCCTGCCCGGATTCCGGCCCCTCCCTGCCAGGCTGGGTCCCCACTTGGCTGTACCCTACCCTGTAAGGGGCCTCTTCCCATCCCTCCTATGTGGGCACTGTGTCTTCTACCAGATGTGCAACCCTCCCAGATGTGTGGGGCCCTCTTTCCGTGCTGTGCCAGGCCTAGCTCTTTTCTCACCCTACAGAAGTTGGGGGGCTGGGGGCAATGTTGCTCCGAGCTCTGTCCTGGGCTGCATTGTAGTAGGGAAGGGGTTAACTTGCCAGTAGGTGACTCACCGGAGGGGAGAGGAGGGGGCAGTGGTGGGGAGATAGCGGGCCACATTGATTTCAGCCTTGATTTCTGCCTCACATTGCAGTCCCTGGGGCAGTGAGGTAATGGAGGGTCTGAGTCTGGGGCTGCATAGGGAGGAGGGGGCAGTCACCTAATAGTCCCTCCAGTGGCCCCCTCCAGGCTCACAGCCAAGTGTCTGGCCCTGCAGTCTCTGGAGGTCAGAGGGCTATGGACCTTCCCTTCCCCTCTGGGCCCAGATTACAGGTTTCTGTCCCCTTTCCATGCCTTCGGCTCTGTGAGTGGATGGAATAGGCTGGGAAAGGGATTTGTTTGTGCTTGTCATTGACTCCACCTGTGTAGGAGCCCACTCTTTGTCCATCTGGGCTTGTGCAACCTTTAAAACCTGCCCGGGTGTGACCCCAGGCCTCTGCCTCTACTGGATGTGACCCCAGGGCCCATCTTCGGTGATCCAAGGCCTCTGCCTCTCTCCCTGGTGGGCCCCAGACCTTTGCATGTGTCTCTGTGTGTGCTCTCTGGCCTTTCTGTAGTTCTTTCTGTATCACTGTCTGACCATATTCCTGGACGTCTGGGAGTGTCTGCCTGGGTCCACCCCGAGGTTAAATTTTCAGTAGTGGAAAGAGCAGCTGAGTTGGAGCACTGGGCTGTTGCGTTCTGGAGGCATGATCTTGCACAATTTATTCAGTTTCTCTGAGTCTCATTTTCTCATCTGAACAATGGGCATAATAAAGTATACCTCCCTAAGTGGTTGTGAGGATTCAATGAGCAGTATAATACATACAAGCTCCCAGCACGCTGAAGCCCCAGTGTTTGTTTCCTTTCTTCCTCCTGGCCCCTTTCTGGAAGGGGTGACTCCCAGCCTAGAGTGGTAAGGCCAGCCCACAGTGGTGCTCTGTGCCCCCCTCGCCCCCCACCACCTTACACTGTGAGGTAGAGGGTCCCAGGTGGCTGCTAAGTGTCAGGCCAGTGAATGGCCATGGCGCTCTGTATTCCTGGGGGGCCAGGGTACTGAAGGAGTGCTCACTGGGGTAAGCTTACATAGTGTGCGGGGGTCAGTACAATGGCATCTGTAAGAGTTAGCCTGTGTTGGGGATGGGAGGTGCCAGGAAGGCCCCATGAGAGTGTGTGAAGATGGAAGAACATGTGTGGTTGTGTGGGAGGGATGTGGGGTGTGTGTGTGTGTGTGTGTGTGATGGACAAGCAGCGGTTGTGATGAGATGTGTGAGATAATGCTGCCTGTTTGATATGTTGTTTGTATGATGATTCATGTGGGCTGGCAATGAGAATATGCGTTGGTGAAGCATGTATGACAAGGCGTGCATGAAATGGGTGATGTGGAGGATGGGTGAGAACGAGTGTGTATGATGATGGGTGGGGAGTGATGGACCAGGAGTGTGGGAGGTAGTACATACATGTGAGCAGGTGTTCAAGGTGTGTGACTTCATGTGTGACAGTGTGAGTGTAAGGCCAAGGGTACATGTGACCGTGGGGTGTGTGTGAAATAATGGGTGTGGCAGGAAAAGTGTCTGTGAGAGGGGTGTGTGTGTGTGAGTGTGTGTGAGTTAGTGTGTGTGGTGGGGGAAGAGTCTGCTGGCGTGAGTTGGTGAGGGCTCGGGGTGGCTCGCGTAGCCCTACCGCGCAGTTCGTCTGCCCTGCCGAGCCGTGCGCGCTCAGGCGGGCGTGAGGGAGGTGGGCCAAGCCGCGCGTGAGCGTGTTCCTCGCGTGGCCTGGACACACGTAGCAGCACACACAACCCCGAGGCCTCCGCAGCGCGGTGCCGCGAACCGCCCCTCTGGCTCGCTGCCTTTACTGCAGTGCGCCCTCCCTGCCACCCTCCTCCCGCGGTCCCGCCCCGGGCCGGCTTGGGGCCAACCGGAGCCCGCCCCGCCCTTCCCTTATTTGCATATGACTGACGTTCCCCCGGGGCGGCCAATGGGGGCGGGCGCGGCGGGGCCTGACCCGCGCGCGGCGGCGGCAGCCAATGGACTCACGCGCGGGGGGCCGGGCTTGCGCGGAAGGCCGCGGGGGAAGCGGGGAAGGGGCGGGGGGAGGTGCGGCGGGGGGAGGGGAGCGCGTAGTAGTGGCGGGGCGGGGAGGCGGCGGTGGCTCTGCGCGGGGCTCGCTCGGAGCGCACGGACGCACGCACGCTGGTCCGTCTGCCCGCCCGGAGCCGAAGGTCGACCCGGCGCTGAGCCGCGGGCCCGGAGCCCGGAAAGGCGGGGCGGCGGCACCGGCAGCCGGGGCGCGCGGGGCCAGAGCCGTTACCCGCCGGAGCTGCGAGGGAGGGAGGGAGAGAGCCAGCGAGAGGAGAAGGGAGGGGGCCGCCCCCGCGCACGCGCGCCGCGCCCCGCCCCGCCTGCCCCGCCCGCCGGGCACCGCGCGGGAGGAGGGAGAGGGAGGGGGCGGCGCCGATGGCCCCTGTGCCGCGCGCCCCGTGACGGCCCCCGCGCGCGCCGGGGGGCGGGGCGGGGCCGGCGCGCTCTGACCTCCCCCGCCCCCCGGGCGGCGGGAGGCAGGCGGCGCTGTGCGCAGGCGCGCCCGGCAGAGACCCCCCGAGTGGGGCGGCCGGAGGGGGGCGGCGGGGGGGGGCATGCGGCGACGGCCTCCAGCTCCCCCCGGGCCCGAGCGGCGACGGCCGAGGAGCCGGCGGCGGGCGGAGTGGCGGCGGCCGCTGAGGAGGCGCGAGCCCCGGCCGGGCCCCCCCGCGCCGGACCATGTACTCAGCCCACAGGCCCCTGGTGCCCGCGTCCGGCGCGGCCTCCCGTGGCCTCGGCATGTTCGGTTAGTAGTGCCTGGGCCCTGGGACTGCAGGGGTCAAGGTGTCGGGGTGCTAAGTGCGGCGTAATGGTGTTAGGGGTATAGTATGAGAGTGATAGAGGCGGAGTACAGAGGTGACGGGAAAGTTACAGAGCTCAGCTGGGCCAAGCGGTTAGTGACGGCAGGTGGGAGTGTAGCGGGAGTGATGGGAGAGAGGCGAGGGGAGTAGCTAGGGACAGCTGTGGTGTTTGGGTGATGGGGTTGCACAGTCCGTTGTCATTGGAGGTGAGGGGTGCAGAGTAACTGGCTTGGGAGCATGGATTAGGATAGGGGCAGCATGAGACCTGCTGGCCTTAGGTGTGGAAGAGAGGGGGAAGGGAGCGTGATCGAAGAGTGGGGCTAAGAACAGGGCTTGAGAAGTGAGCGAGGCGCTGCTTGCTTAGAACAGAGTGATGGGCTGGAGTGTATGTGGTGTGCTAGGCAGAGACGGAGGGACCCAAGAACCTGGACGGGAGTGCACTGAGGAGGACCTGAGGAGGGGCAGGACCAAAGGACTCTTCCCCCATTGTCTGCTGGTCCCCCTTCTTCCCCACCCAGCAGATGAGAGGCCCGGTGGGTAAGATCTTGGTGAAGAGAGGGACAGGTCTAGATCCTTGGGGTTGGAGGGCCGAGCAGGCTTTTGCGGTCCCCAGTGTCCCAGGGATCAGGGACAGGGTCCTCAGAGCGTCTTGAGACCCCCTCCGGTGCTGGCTTCCTTATCCCTCTTCTGTTGATTTGATGTCTACTTTTTCTTTTGTCAGCCCCTTGCAGAATCAGGTCTCGAGGCCAGTGTCTCCTATAGAGCTGTCTTAGTCCAGGCTTTTGAGGGCATAGAGGGGTCACCCCAGGTCAGATTGATCTGGCTCAGGGGGAGGCTTGGAATGATGGAGACCAAGGCTAGGGCGTTTCCCTTCTCTCTTCATCGTCTTCCCTCGCAGGGGCCTCCTCAGCTGGTTCCACTTCCCCCAGGGAGCCAGCAGTGAGAGGGCAGCCCACTCCTAGGCTAGGCCTGCCCCAGGAGTCCTGCCAGGGATGGGTCCCAGCCCAGGGCTTACCCTGCTACCCCCCAGCTCCTGGGGCAGAAGGTTGGACCCCTGGGACTGGCCCCCTGGGAGGGAAGTGCCTTCCTGTGCATATTCTCAAGAAAACACTTGGCACTTTTGTCTTCCTTGGGCATAGACTTGTAACAGTTCTCTTGTCTGTCCCATTGTCTGTGCCTTTTCTTCCAAGGAGTTTACCGCACCCTCCCCTTTTTGGGCAAGGGGCCTGGATACTGCACCCAGGATAAGTTCAGAGGTTGAGAGGGAGCAGGGCTGGGAGACCACTTCGTGGGCAGTAGATTCTCTTAGGGGGCCGGGGGAGACGCTGGAGCCACCTGTGCCCAGCCCAGGAAAGGCGGGTCTGGCTCCTTGGGGTTTGTGGTACAGGGAGGGAGGCAAGGAGAAAGACTTAAGACCCCACACCCTGTGGGGAATGGAGAGGGAAGAGAAGGGGAAACCAAGCCATGGTCTCCTCAAGAGAGAGAAAGGGAGTGCGAGGTGAAGATGAGGGGCCATGTCAGATAGCAACCTGGGTGCTGGAAATGTGGCATGATTGGGGAGGGTTCCTAGCTCTGCTGAGGTCTTGGGGCCTCGGGAGTATGAGATGGCAGTTGAACATGGCCTGGTTTGTGACAGGAGCCAGTCATTCCTCTGGCCTGGTCCCTGGTGGCAGGGCTGGTAGCAGTGGGGGAGGGAATGGGGCGTGAGGCCTATTTCCCTTCCCAGCTTCTGTTTTCTTTTGTATAAACCTCGAAATCTTTCAGGGAGGAGTTTTTCCTGAGTGATGTTGTACGCACAAGCCCACGAGGCTCTGGGATAGTGGAAGGGGGTGTGAAGGAGGCGTGGAGCCACCTCATCCAGGGTGGAAAAGAGCTTGAGTTGGGGGTCAAGGCCAGGGTCTCCTGCTGCACAGCTTAGCTGGCTTCTTCCCACAGTGTGGACGAATGTGGAACCTCGCTCTGTTGCCGTGTTCCCCTGGCACTCCTTAGTCCCCTTTCTGGCCCCCAGCCAGCCCGACCCCTCTGTGCAGCCAAGTGAGGCCCAGCAACCTGCCAGCCACCCAGTGGCCTCCACCCAGAGCAAAGGTGAGGAGTGGGGGGCCACGGAAGGCATGGGGATAGGGTCCAAGCAGCCCAAGAGCCCTCTGACCTGCCTCTCTGCCCCCAGAACCTGCTGAGTCCGCGGCTGTCGCTCACGAGCAGCCACCAGGTGGGACAGGGAATGCTGATCCCGGGCGGCCCCCTGGAGCCACCTGCCCTGAGAGCCCAGGGCCTGGACCCCCCCACACTTTGGGGGTGGTGGAACCTGGAAAGGGTCCCCCTCCCACCACTGAGGAGGAGGCCCCTGGCCCTCCAGGAGAGCCCCGGCTGGACAGCGAGACGGAGAGTGACCATGATGATGCGTGAGTGCCACGAGGTTTGGGACTGGGCGGGCGGGGGGGAGCAGAGATGTGGCCCTCACTGTCCCTGCCACTCCCACCACAGATTCCTCTCCATCATGTCTCCTGAGATCCAGTTGCCCCTGCCACCCGGGAAACGCCGGACCCAGTCCCTCAGTGCCCTGCCAAAGGAACGAGACTCCTCGTCGGAGAAGGATGGACGCAGCCCCAACAAGGTGCCTCATCTCTACCTGTCCCCAGCTCACCCTCTGGCTGCCCAAGCCTGTCTCCTGGTTTTAACCGTCCCACTCTGCTGTAGCGGGAGAAGGACCATATCCGGCGGCCCATGAACGCCTTCATGATCTTCAGCAAGCGGCACCGGGCCCTGGTCCACCAGCGTCACCCCAACCAGGACAACCGGACCGTCAGCAAGATCCTGGGCGAGTGGTGGTACGCCCTGGGGCCCAAGGAGAAGCAGAAGTACCATGACCTGGCTTTCCAGGTAATGCCTCTTCCTCTTGGTTCCTCCCCAGCTTCCTCTGGTGGGGTGGGTGAGTGAAGGGTCCCTCCTCTCTCTCCTGCCAGGTGAAAGAGGCCCACTTTAAGGCCCACCCAGACTGGAAGTGGTGCAACAAGGACCGGAAGAAGTCCAGCTCAGAGGCCAAGCCCACGAGCCTGGGGCTGGCAGGCGGGCACAAGGAGACTCGGGAGCGGAGCATGTCAGAGACAGGGACTGCCGCTGCCCCTGGAGGTTGGTCGGCTCCTTGGTTGACTCGTCCTGCCCCCACCCTCCCTGAGAGGTGCCAGCTACCCCCTTGTTTGCTCAGCCCCTGCCCCAGAAGCCTTCGTCTGTCCTCTCATTTCATTTGAGGACCCTTAGCCATAAAGGAACTGGCAGTTGTCTTGTATGAAGGAGCCAGGGAGATCTAGACAGACAGAGTTTCCAGGCAGTCATCTTGTTATGGGTTGTCATTTGCTGAGCATTTACTACATGCTGGGTACGAAGAGGAGTACAGCCTCTGCTTTTAAAAGCTGTACCCCCATTTTCCAAATGAGACTGAGACTCAGGCAAAATCGTTTGTCGGAAGTTATAGAAGACTAGTAAATGGTAGAGCCAGAGCTTAAACCCCAGCTTGGGTGGTTTCCAGCATCATAGTTGGAAGCCCCTCAGTGGCTGCTTCTACTGACAGTGTCTCGCGTGCATAGCGCTTTTCTGAGGCACTTTTTTGGAGTGATCTGTGGGTACGGGCCTGCAATTCTCTGAAGGTGGGGTTGCTTCCTCTCTGAGATAGAGGGATGGAGACTCAGGCCCATGGTTATTAGCTAGCAAGCACCACACTACCCGTTTTCAGCTTTTCATACTCAAGAAGGCCTGCCTTCCGGGGAGCAGTCCATTAGGAAATGCTGGGCTGGTGGCTGGTATCTCTTCTGCCAGGTAGCCCGGGAGTTTCAAACTTCCTTTTGCTTCTCCAGTATGTAGACATACTGTAGATGTTTTGGCCGATCTAGGTGCTGCTAAGGGGCTTCTTGACTCCGTGACACCTCTCTCCTTACATTCTGCAGTGTCCTCGGAGCTCCTGTCCGTCGCAGCCCAGACCCTCTTGAGCTCGGATACCAAGGCTCCGGGGAGCGGCTCCTGTGGGACAGAGCGTCTGCATGCAGTGGGGGGACCTGGCTCGGCCCGGCCCCGAGCCTTCTCCCACAGCGGGGTCCACAGCCTGGATGGTGGGGAAGTAGATAGCCAGGCACTACAGGAACTGACTCAGGTCCGGGGGCAGGGGAGATGGGCAGGGAGGGCTGCCCCAAGGTGATGGCCCCAGCTGAACTCTCCCGGTACCTGCCCTGCAGATGGTGTCTGGCCCTGCATCCTATTCTGGTCCAAAGCCTTCCACCCAGTATGGGGCTCCAGGCCCCTTCTCAGCCTCCAGTGAGGGAGGTGCCCTGGCGGCTAGTGGGCGACCCCCGCTGCTGCCCACCCGGGCCTCCCGTTCCCAGCGTGCAGCCAGTGAGGACATGACCAGTGACGAGGAACGCATGGTCATCTGCGAGGAGGAGGGAGACGATGATGTCATTGGTGAGCAGTTGCAGGGCCCAGAATCCTGCCCGGAGAGCAGTAGGCTAAGGTTTGGGGGGGGTGGGCAAAGATTTGATCTAGGCCTCAGGCTCTTCTTGTTTTGCATGTTTGTTTAGGATTGCAAGCATGTTCAGCTCAGGCCCTACTGAGTAAACCCAGCCCTGCCTTTGGGAAGCTTCTGGCCAGGCAGGAAACCAGGAGCACAGGGCCACGGATGGCCAAGCCATGGGGCACAGTGTTAGGTGGTAGTACCTGCATGCTCTTAGGTTCCCCTGGGCAGGTGGGCTCACCCTAGGCTGCGTTCTTGGATAACAGTTACTGCTGGCTTAGGGGGCTGAGGCCAGAGCCTGGGCTCCGTGCTGTCCCTCCCGGGCACTCCTGCACCCAGCCCTTTTGCCAATACCATTCGCTCCCTCAGCTGACGACGGCTTCGGCGCCACTGACATTGACCTCAAGTGCAAGGAGCGGGTGACTGACAGCGAGAGCGGAGATAGCTCTGGGGAGGACCCAGAGGGCAGCAAGGTGAGACCCGGGGAATTGGCGGTGTCTGGTAATGGTCCTAGGAAGGGGGGATACCTGTTTTTGTGCGCATTGCCACAGAGGAAGATGAAGGCCCAAAAAGGGCAAGCTACTCGCCCCATGGCGAATTGGGTCACAGCCTGGATGAATTGAGGCCTTTAGCTGGCCTCACTGCCAGGCAGGACAGGGATGGGCAGGATGTGCGTATCCAGGCTCCCTTGATGTGGTTGCGTCTCCTCCTTCCACCTAGGGCTTTGGCCGGAAGGTGTTCTCGCCTGTGATTCGTTCCTCTTTTACCCACTGCCGCCCACCGCTGGACCCTGAGCCCCCAGGGCCCCCGGATCCACCACCTCCAGCCTTTGGCAAAGGCTACGGGCCCACCCCATCCTCCTCCTCCTCCTCGTCCTCACCTGCCTCCTCCTCAGCCTCTGCCGCCACCTCCTTCCCCCTGGGCTCAGGGACCTTCAAGGCCCAGGAGTCAGGTCAGGGCAGCACGGCAGGCCCACTACGGCCCCCACCTCCTGGGCCTGGGGGTCCAGTGACACCTTCCAAGGCCACCAGGTTCCTCCCAACGGATCCTGCCGCCTTCCGGCGCAAGAGACCTGAAAGTGTGGGAGGCCTGGAGCCACCGGGCCCCTCTGTCATTGCGGCACCTCCTGGCGGGGGAGGAAGTGTCCTGCAGACGCTGGTCCTGCCCCCAAATAAGGAGGAACGGGAAGGCGGCGGAACCCGCATGCCCTCGGCCCCAGCCCCATCACTGGCCTATGGGGCCCCAGCAGCCCCCCTGTCCCGCCCAGCTGCTACCATGGTCACCAACGTGGTGCGGCCTGTCAGTAGCACTCCTGTGCCCATCGCCTCTAAGCCCTTCCCCACCGCTGGCCGGGCTGAGGCATCTCCAAATGACACAGCAGGTGCCAGGACTGAGCCGGTCACAGGGTCCCGGGCGCCTGGGAGCTCCCCGCTGGGCGTAAGCTTAGTGTATTCGGACAAGAAGTCGGCAGCAGCCACCTCGCCGGCCCCGCATCTGGTGGCTGGGCCCCTCCTGGGCACTGTGGGGAAGGCCCCTGCCACAGTCACCAACCTGCTGGTGGGCACACCTGGTTATGGGGCCCCGGCGCCCCCTGCTGTTCAGTTCATAGCCCAGGGGGCCCCTGGCAGTGGGGCCGCTACAGGCTCAGGAGCAGGGGCTGGGAGTGGCCCCAATGGGCCAGTGCCCCTGGGCATCCTGCAGCCGGGTGCCTTGGGCAAGGCTGGGGGAATCACCCAGGTGCAGTACATCCTGCCCACGCTGCCCCAGCAGCTTCAGGTGGCACCTGCCCCAGCACCAGCCCCTGGGACCAAGGCAGCAGCTCCTGGTGGCCCCGCACCCACCACCAGCATCCGTTTCACCCTCCCACCGGGCACCTCCACCAACGGGAAAGTTCTGGCGGCCACCGCACCCACTCCTGGCATCCCCATCCTGCAATCCGTACCCTCCGCCCCGCCCCCCAAAGGTGAGGTCTGGGCTCAGCGGTGAGGGAGGGGGGCCCCAGGCCCCTTGTGGCTCTCTGACAACTTCTCCTCTTTCCACTTGCAGCCCAGTCGGTTTCTCCTGTGCAGGCCCCACCCCCGGGCGGCTCAGCCCAGCTGCTACCTGGGAAGGTCCTGGTGCCCCTGGCGGCCCCTAGCATGTCGGTGCGGGGCGGAGGGGCTGGCCAGCCACTGCCTCTGGTGAGCCCGCCGTTCTCGGTACCTGTGCAGAATGGGGCCCAGCCACCCAGCAAGGTAAGGGCATCCTGGTTCCACCTGTTCCCCGTGCCCTTCCCTCCTGGGTGTCGGTTTCTGTGCCATGGTTTCTTCCTGCTTTTCCTTTGGTCTCTCGTGCTTTTTTTCCTTTTTATCTTTTTGGAACCCTGTCTCTAGGACTGTGTCTTTCCGTGTACTTCCATGTCTGCATGTGTCTCGATTCTTCTCTCAGCGTCTGCGCCTTGCTCCTTTGTGTGAAACACGCCTTGCTGTTTTCTTTGTTTTGTTCTGTCTTGATTCCAAATTTTGTGTTCCCTGTCTTCGCTGAGACCCACCTTCCTAGGTCTGGGTCTGCCCCTGCTCCAGCCTGAGTCCCCAGCTCACCCCAGCCTGTGGGTGCCCTTGCCCACAGATCATCCAGCTGACTCCGGTGCCCGTGAGCACACCCAGCGGCCTGGTGCCGCCCCTCAGCCCAGCCACGCTCTCCGGACCCACCTCGCAGCCTCAGAAGGTCCTGCTACCCTCCTCCACCAGGTAATGGTAGCTGAGTCCACACCTGGAGGCCAGCCCAGAGAAGGGCCTGGGGGTGGGGCGGTGGGCAGCTCACCTCACTCCTCCCCCTTCCTCTCCCTGCGGCAGAATCACCTACGTGCAGTCGGCGGGTGGGCACGCGTTGCCCCTGGGCACCAGCCCTACGTCCAGCCAGGCTGGAACAGTCACCTCGTATGGGCCCACGAGCTCGGTAGCCCTAGGCTTCACCTCACTGGGGCCCAGCGGACCCGCCTTTGTGCAGCCCCTGCTTTCAGGTGAGGGGCAGTGTGGCAGGCAGAGCTGGGGACCCAGGGTGGTGCAGAGGTGGCCCAGGCCCTAATTGGGGCCCCTGCCTCTCTTCCTCTGTCTCCATCCCTGCAGGCCAAGCCCCGCTGCTGGCTCCTGGCCAGGTGGGCGTGTCACCCGTGCCCAGTCCCCAGCTGCCGCCCACCTGCACGGCCCCCGGAGGTCCCGTCATCACGGCGTTTTACCCTGGCAGCCCTGCACCCACTTCCTCAGCACCCCTGGCCCAGCCATCCCAGGCGCCCCCAGGCCTGGTTTACACCGTGGCCACTAGCACCACCCCACCTGCTGCCACCATCCTGCCCAAGGGCCCACCAGCTCCTGCCACTGCCACTCCGGCCCCCACCAGCCCTTTCCCTAATGCCACAGGTGGGTGTTGGGCCATCCCAGGGTGGGGTGAGTTGGGAGACCCAGGAGAAGGGCTCCAGACAGGCCTGGCTCAGCAAATGCTCTTCTCTCCACCAACAGGCTCCATGACCTACAGCTTAGTGGCCCCCAAGGCCCAGCGGCCCACCCCCAAGGCCCCCCAGAAAGTGAAGGCGGCCATCGCCAGCATTCCCGTGGGTTCGTTTGAGGCAGGTGCCCCTGGGCGGTCAGGCCCTGCAGCCCGGCAGCCCTTGGAGCCTGGCCCAGCCCGGGAGCCCCCTACCCCCGAGTCTGAGCTTGAGGGGCAGCCTACGACACCGGCTCCTCCACCGCCCCCAGAGACCTGGGCTCCCACAGCCCGGAGCAGCCCCCCGCCGCCCCCACCTGCTGAGGAGCGAACAAGCACCAAGGGCCCTGAGGCCATGGTGAGTGCACAGCAGGCCCGGGGGCTCCCGTTGCTGCCTGGCTCTGTGCGTCAGTCCACCGTCTGCTTTTCTGCTCCATCCCTTTTCCCTGCACACCTGTCTGACCTGTATCCTTGTTTGTGGGGGTCGGGGGGAGGTTCTTCTGTCCCTTTTGCTTGTCTGTACAACCAGGTCTTTTCCAAGACTCTACACCTGGGGCAGTCAGCATCCATCTCTTTGTTGTTCTGGGTTTTGCACCAGTGAGTCTGAACCCGGTGTCCTCCGTCTCCCTGCCATCCCTACCCCAGGCCAGCAAATTCCCCAGCTCGTCTTCAGACTGGCGAGTCCCTGGGCTGGGTCTGGAGAGCCGGGGGGAGCCTCCCACTCCTCCCAGCCCAGCACCAGCTCCAGCCCCGGCCCCTGGCGGCGGCGGTGGCGGCGGCAGCGAGGGCAGCAGCGGGAGGGCAGCTGGGGACACCCCTGAGCGCAAGGAGGCCGCTGGTACCGGCAAGAAGGTGAAGGTGCGGCCCCCGCCCCTGAAGAAGACCTTTGACTCTGTGGACAAGTGAGCATGGGCTGGGGTCCGCGGCAGCGTGTGCGGGGCTGGCAGGAGAGGGGGGCAGCTGCAGTCCGGGACGGGGGAGGTGACCCTGCCGGCTCTCCAGCAGGGTCCTGTCGGAGGTGGACTTCGAAGAGCGCTTTGCCGAGCTGCCCGAGTTCCGGCCTGAGGAGGTGCTGCCCTCACCGACCCTGCAGTCTCTGGCCACCTCGCCCCGGGCCATCCTGGGCTCCTACCGCAAGAAGAGGAAGAACTCCACCGGTAGGCGAGTGTGGGGCACCCGGGGAAGGCAGGGGACAGACTGGGGCCGCCTCCGCTGAGCCTCCTTGCTTTTGTTGGACCAGACCTGGACTCAGCCCCCGAGGACCCCACCTCGCCCAAGCGCAAGATGAGGAGACGCTCCAGTTGCAGCTCCGAGCCCAACACCCCTAAGAGTGCCAAGTGCGAGGGGGATATCTTCACCTTTGACCGCACAGGTGCCGGCGCCGAGGCAGGCGGAGCTGTGGGGACCCGGGAGCAGGGTTACAGATGAGAGGTGGGATGGCAGGTCAGGGATGGGAGGGTGGGGTCTGGAGCCCGACAGGGTCCGGAGACAGGTGCCCTCTTGGAACTCTGCTGTGGAATAGAATTCGGTGAGGGCTGGGTGGACGCTTCAGGCGGGGGTTGGGGGCGGGGGTGGGGGCAGGCTGCAGGCCCCTTGACCGTGGCGCCTGCGCTGCTTCCAGGTACGGAAGCCGAGGACGTGCTCGGGGAGTTGGAGTACGAGAAGGTGCCATACTCCTCACTGCGGCGCACCCTGGACCAGCGCCGGGCCCTGGTCATGCAGCTCTTCCAGGACCATGGCTTTTTCCCATCAGGTGAACCTAGCTCAGCGTCTTCGGGGGGCACTTGGAGAGGACCTGCCTGCTCCTCTCACCCTCCTCTCATCCTTCTGTCCCCAGCCCAGGCCACGGCAGCCTTCCAGGCCCGCTATGCAGACATCTTCCCCTCCAAGGTCTGTCTGCAGTTGAAGATCCGCGAGGTGCGCCAGAAAATCATGCAGGCGGCCACTCCCACGGAGCAGCCCCCTGGAGCCGAGGCCCCCCTCCCCGGACCGCCCCCCACTGGCACTGCTGCTGCCCCTGTCCCCACTCCCAGCCCTGCTGGGGGCCCTGACCCCACCTCACCTGGCTCGGACTCTGGCACAGCTCCGGCTGCCCCGCCACTGCCCCCACCTCCAGAGCCGGGTCCCGGACAGCCTGGCTGGGAGGGCCCCCCCCAGCCCTCCCCCCCGCCCCCCGGCCCCTCCCCAGCTGCCACAGGCAGGTGAGGGGTCCGAGAAGATCCCAGGACCCACAGTACCCCCCTCAGGACATGGACAGTATGTAGGTGGCAGGAATGGGGGGGCAGGATGGTTACGTCCTCCCCACTAAAAGCCATTTCGTCCTTTCTAGTTTGGGGCGGAATGAGGCCTGCTCCTCTTGTCTATCTCCCCTCCCCCCACAGCTTTCTCCCTGTGATGGGGGGCAGCTGAGGGGAAGCAGGGGCACAGTCTCCCTCCACCGAGCCCCTGTATATAACCTGGAGTGTGTTACCTTCAGACCTTTTCACTTGTACTTTATGCAAAATGGCTCATGTGAGGGCTACAAGCTGGAGGGTAGTGCGGGCCTTGGGCCACAGGGAGGTGCCTGTGGAGTAGGGGGGAGTTCATGCACCCCTTTTTTCCCCAGAGGGGCTGGACTCAGGTTAGTTTGGGGTGGGGGCTCCTGCACTTTGCCACAGGCATGGGGAGGGTTCTCTCCCCACCCCCTCTGCCCTCCCAACTTGGGTTGTACTTTCTAAGAAGGTGATTCCCCCTACCCTTGTCCCCGTCCCCAGAACAAAACATGTTGATCATGTGCAATATTTCTTACTGTGCCGAGAAGCTGAAATGACCGAAATTAAAGCTGTTTAACACACCTGTGTGGCTGCCCACTCTAGAGGGAGAAGGGGTGTGGGTGTGCTGGTCCTGTCCCCAGATGGGCAAGGAGCTATACACTAGCTATATGCTCCCCCCCCCACCTCACTGTGGGGAGCAATTCCAGGACCCACCCTCCCGACACTGCGGGCGGAGGACCCGGACTCACCGTGGACCGAGCAGCCTCTCTCCAGCCCTGGTGCTTGGGGCTCACTATGCCTACTCTCCTTCACATCCATCCAACAGGAGTGCGGTTTGGGGAAGGGGTCAGGTGAGGTGCTACAAGAAGGACAGTTCACCCTTGAAGTTCCAGCTGGACCTGAGAGGTCTGAGCCTCGGTGGTGCGAGGCAAGGGACAGTGCTGTTCTCAGTGATTCCTGCTGCCCCCACATGGCCTGAGCCAGCACTGCAGCCAGGCCCACTGGAGCTTCTCCAGGGTCACATCCGTCATGGCCAGCCTGAGGACCGTGGCCTGTGTGGAGGGAAGGCTGCTTGGGATGGGAGGGTCAGGAAGCTTCTGCGGGAAGTGGCATCCAAGCTAAGACCAGAGCACCAGAAGTTCCAGCCAGGGGAAGATCTGCAGCAAAATGGGGAGGGCAGCTTTGGACAGGCTTTGACTGCTGGGTCACTATGTTCCCAGAATTCTTACTTAACCTCGACCGTCTAGGGTAGTGTTGGCAAACTGGTTTCGCCGAGTGTGTTACCGATGGGCAGTGCCTGCGTGCAGCGTTCCCGATGGTAGAAACCTGCCAGATTGTGCAAGAACCAGAGTGCCTTGATGGGTCGGCGGATGCCTGCTTCGGGCAGAAACAGGACACCCCCCAGAGCGTCAGGGTCGCAGAGGTCAAAGTTGAGGTGGAGGGACCCAGAAGGGCTGGGCCATAAAGCAAGAAACGGGAGACTGAGGAACGAGAATTTAATGTCGGGGAAGGAGGATGCTTAGGGTGCAGCCTCTGGCAGGGGGACCCCCTGGCCCTGGTCTTGGGCCAGCAGACGCAGAAGCAGGGAGTGCAGGGCCCGACAGACAGGTGTGTAGCCCAGGCGGCTCAGATGCAGGTAATCATACATGTCATGGTGACTTATGGTACCGTCTGAGTGCACAAAGCCGGGGTCGGCATCCAGGAAGTGGGCCCGTGGGTGGCCAGCCAGTGCTGCCCGGACCAGCTCGTTCACCCGTCGGTTTTTCTCACGAAGTGGGTTAGGGTGCTGGCCCCTCGGAAGCAGGCCCTGAGGAAGGGCACCAAGAGTTGTGAGGAGACATCCTACCTGCATCTGGGTATCCTGTGCTCTGGGCCAAACAATTCACCCTCACCACGGAGTCCCCAGCTGTGGAATACACTAGGGATGGGAAAGCGGGGGGATTGGCAGGATGATTCCCGATACCGTGACTGAGACCCCAGTTCAGCAAGAACCTTCTGGGTGCCAGCCCCTTGCCAAGTATCAATCCTAAAAATGTCAACAGCGTGGCAAAGGGTCAATCCCTCTTTCTGAGGAGGAAAGGTTCTGGCCCGAAGTGATGGAGCCTGGATTCACCCTGGGAATGCCTGACAACTTCTGGCTAATTGTTTTGAGTTTTGCAACACCCCCAGAACCTTCAGCAGTTTCTTGGGCAAAAGAGGCTAACTGGTCCCTGAACGTGACCTTAACTACAGCCGCTGGGTGTGTAGCAAGCCTCGATGTGAGCTTTTGCCTGAAAGCCACTTCTCTGCTGCCATGCTGCCCAGAACTAGCTGCAGCTGCACCTGAGGGGGTCCCGGACCACCGCCATTCTTTCCTCCCTGACCTCCCACCATCTCACCAGCACCACGACCCGGGCCTGGGGCTGCCGTTGGTTCACCAGTTGCACAATGGCCTGGATGCCACCAGTCACTTGCTCCGCTGTGTGCCCATGGTTGTTGGTACCCACCCAGACCACCACGATCTGTGGAAAGAGAGGCGGGAAGCAGTGGTAAAGGGGGAGGCCTAGGGTGCTTTCGCTGCCCACCCAAGCTCCGCTCACCTTGGGCCGGATGTGTTCCAGCTCTCCATTCTCCAGCCGCCAAAGCACATGTTGCGTGCTATCGTTGCCAATGCCAAAGTTAAGTGCGTGCAGAGGAGAGAAGAGCTCCCGCCAGATCTGTAGACAAGAAGGGGTGTGGGCACAGGGGCGTTGGCAGCAGGGACCATGGCCCTCTGTCCAAGCGTGCACCAAATGTCAGCACGGAAGAGCCCTGCCTTATGGAAGGAGTCTGGTCAAAACCTCACTTTATGGGATGCCTGGGTGGCTCAGTTGGTTAAGCGACTGCCTTCGGCTCAGGTCATGATCCCGGAGTCCTGGGATCGAGTCCCACATTGGGCTCTCTGCTCAGCAGGGAGTCTGCTTCTCCCTCTGACCCTCCCCCCTCTCATGCTCTCTCTATCTCATTCTCTCTCTCAAATAAATAAATAAAATCTTAAAAAAAAAAAAAAACACCTCACTTTATGCAAACCTAGTATAGTCTCCCTTTCCCGGAGCCCCACAAAAGCAAGACTCACTTTATGGAAACCCACTGGGCTTGAGTCACGCATTGAACCACTAGCCTTACAGCTGATGAAAGCCTCTATTTACGGTTTGACCTCACTCAGTGGAAAGATAACATAATTGCGCCCCCTTTGTGGAGAGCTATTACAGCTGACTTTCACTTCGTGCAAACACTGCAGCTTTGTGGCCATTCACTAGGGCTGTGCACTCCCTGAAGCAAACAATAGAGTCTCACCTCAGGCAATCTCGCAAGAAAGCCTCAATCTGACAAAGATTGGTCACACAGTTCCTTCTCAGTACAACGTTGCCCCTTACGTGGGGTGCTGCCTGAGGCTACTTCGGGGAACCTCATACTCTGTCTGGGCTGGGGTCTGATCCAGGTGTGTCAGTGAGGGCAGAGGCCCGGGTGGGGCAGGGGGACCGGGACGGGCCTCACCTCGCACTGGTGCATTAGCTGGACCAAGGAGTCCCCAATGAAGACCACTTCGGGTTCCTTATCTTTGCTGTCGGCCACGAACCGATGGTGCTTTGAGGACGTACAAGGGGCAGTGAATGGCACGCGCGCTCCTGGGCCCGCCCCGCTCCGCTTCCTTAGGCAGCACCGCCCCGACTGCCCGGTTTCCTAATCGCGTACAGAGAGCGGCGCCACACAGCTGCTCTCCTGAGGCCCCTCCCGGACTCCCGAGTATCGCGGGCCGGGTCGCTCACCAGGGACATCCAGCGTCCGTCGCCCTGCACGTCCTGCACCGGCGTGGGCTTGCTGGCTGGGTTCTCCTCTCTGCTCATCTTGGCGCCGCAGCTCCTGCAGGATGGGCGAGCGAGGCCGACCCGGGAGAGTTGGCCAAGGAGGTGGCTCCGCCACGCCCACCCCTCCCTTCCCGGCAACAATGGACGGTCCCGACGCCCGCACTCCAGCGGGGACGACGGCCGATCCCGGGCGCCGCCTCCTCTGCAGGAGCGGAAACCTTCACTTAGAAGGGGAGACGGAATCGGGAACACATGCTTCCCCCGCGGCGGCCGCGCAGTGGACTCGCCCAGCGCTTCCCGCCCGGGCCTCTCTCTCACTCTCCCTCTCTCTCCCTCTCTCTCTCTCTCTCTCTCTCTCTCTCTCTTTCTCTCTCTCGGGCGGCGGCCGCTAGCGCACTGGGGCACCTGGGGACGGGGAGGCGAGACCATCCAGCACCCGTGGGGGAGGGAGAAACGACCACATCGGTGTCAGGGGGAGGGGCGAACTACCTGAAAGGCAGAGAGTGGGGGAGGGGAATCTAGAGCCTTTTCTGGTAGGGGAGAAACCATTTGCTATAGGGCGAGAAATGTGCGGACGGGATCACCAGGTTGTGTGTGTGTGTGTGTGTGTGTGTGTGTGATCGCCAGCTGTGTGTGTGTCTCATTCACGTGGTGGGGGGGGGACGGGAGTGAGTGGAGGAGTCCATTCCTGGATCCCTTGAGGGGGTGGCTCGCACGCACCTGGCTAGGAGGGGACGCTCCCATCTTCTACTGACGTGGGGAGAAAAAAGGAAGATGGCAAAATGTGAAAAATAGAGCCTCAGTTGTAAGCCTCAGGCTAAGGCAGCACCAGGACTTAAGTGAGCTTACCTGCTCGTGCCCCCACCCCAGCCCCCCTCTCAAAAGCACCAGTGTTTGTGGCATAAGATCTAAACTACATAGCTTTGCATTACATACATCACAGGCAGCTGCAAAGAGGGCAGCAGAAGGTGCAGAAAGAGAAAGGAAACTCGAGATGCCTCAAGGCCTAGGTCCAGCCTGGCGCCCCTCCCGCCCAGCTCATCTTGCAGATCCGTGGCCTCCATTCCCCCCCCTAAACCCACAGGTGTGTCTGGGCTCTGAAACCTACATCCATAGCCAAGGCCACCTAAGGTCACCTCCCCAACACCCCATATTAATCTGAAATCTCAAGTCTTCCCAGCTCTTCCTGTTCTCAGGGACCAGGTGGCGGGGGGGGGGGGGTCCTCTACCCCCTAAACTTCCTGGTTATATTCCTGAAGCTCTACTCCCAGATGAGACCTGCCCGTCTATTCATTCTTTCTGGGTAGGTTGGTACTGAGATAGTCTTATTTATCATGTTAATGTTTTGCCTCCATCCACTGGCCTAGAACAGGGCCTGACTCATAGTACCAAGTACCATCGCTGCTCACAAGAACTTGAATGAATATTAAATGTATGGGTCAGATCCTGGCCTTGTCCCAGCGTGTTGGGGAAGACAGATCAGACAGACACAGAGCTGGGAGAAGGATCGAGGCTGTGATTAAGAGAAGTAGAGAAGGAGGAGGAAGAGAAGGACTCTGAGGGTGAGGGGTTTCCCAGTAGTAATTGAGTTAGGCTTTGAAAACTCAAGAAGACTGGGTAAGCAGTATTACACAGGGAATATAGCTTATGGGGGGGGGGGTGCCTGGGTGACTCAGTCGTTAAGCATCTGCTTTCGGTTCAGGTCATGATCCCAGGGTCCTGGGATGGAGCCCCGCATCGGGCTCCCTGTTCAGCGGGGAGTCTGCTTCTCCCTCTCCCACTCCCCCTGCTTGTGTTCCCTCTCTCGCTGTCTCTCTGTCAAATAAATAAATAAATAAAAATCTTTATATCTATATCTATATCTATCTATATATATCTCTCTTATTAGGGCAGGGGGAATACTCTGGCCATAGCTTGATTTTAAAGGTTGAGGAGGGGGCACGGCTCCTGGGTGGCTCAGTCGGTTAAGCTGCCGACTCTTGATTTCAGCTCAGGTCATGCTCTCAGGATCCTGGGATCAAGCCCTACATCGGGCTCCGCACTCAGCAGGGAGCCTGCTTGAGGATTCTCTCTCCCTCTCCTGCCCCTCCCCTTGCTCATGCTAGCTCTCTCTCAAACAGATAAATACATCTTAAAAAAAAAAAAAAGTCTGAGGGACTGAGTGTAGATAGATCAATTGGAAAAGGTAGAGAAGCACTTCTGGAAGCAAAGCTTAGCGAGAAACAGCTTTGAGGCATTCATCTCATTCAAATCAAGCGCTGTTTCAGGTTAGGTATATTGGCTCATTTCATACTTACAGCCACCACATGAAGGACGTACTACTACCAACTCCATTTTACAAACTAGGAAACTGAGGGTCTCAGCAGTTACACACTTGTCCAAGGTCACACAACTAAAATATGCCAGTTTGGGCATTTGAACCTGGGTAGTCTTAACACCAGATCCAACTTCTGAATGACGACTCTACACTGATTGTCTGGGGACCGGCTGCAAACGGAGACTATGATGGCCCTTTTCCCCCTTGTGCCTCGTCTCATCGCACCTTCCGGAGAGAAAGTCTGCTGTTAGACATCTAAACCAATCAGCATTCAGGAAGGGGGCGGGCCCCAGTGTGCCTCACAGCCAATTGGTGGATGGGAGGGGCCTAAGGACAAATGAGAGAGGTTTCTGAAAGTAAGGCTGGAATGGGCGGGATTATAACCGGCAGCCTGTGCCTCGTGCCCGCCTCACGGGAGCAGGAAGCTGAAGGGCGTGGGAGAGACACACGCATGCGCGTTGTGCGCAGGAGGCCCAGCGTGAGGCCCGGAAGAGACCTCGGTCCGTCGTGAGCTAGGGTTACCGCGGAAAAGAAGGCACTGCACCCCACAGCCACGTGGGGTGGGTGTGCGGCGGGGTTCGTTGGTCCCGGAGAAGGTGAGGTGCTCCACGCCCTGCCCCCACCAACCGTACCCCCCCTCTGTAACCTCAACTGCCCACCCTTGCCAGGTCTCCTACCCTAGGCCACCTCGCTCCCGTGACTAGGCCCCAGTTCCTGGTAGCTCCGCCGTCGCCCTTTCTGCTTTCCCGAGGTCTTCTCAGCCTCTCCAACTTCTTTTCTGCCGTTTCTCTCCTGCCTTTCTCCCTCTGCCCTCTCTTTCTGCATTCTCCAATACCTCCTCTATGCCTGGATTTCTCCTCTGTCCACAATCCGTTTCTGGTTCACCAGATCCCTGTGGTCTCATGATCCCGTCCCCACCCCCCCATCTTCTAGCTGTTTCCTCACGACCCTGTACCCTGTAGCCCTTTGTTTATTCCCTGACAAATCTTCCCATTGATCATGACTCCCTTGACCCCACCCGACCCCCATGACTCCTTCCCTGACCAAGCCTTTGCCAGTCGCTCCCTCCCCACTACCTTACTCCCATCTCGTCTCTGTAAATAGTATATCCACCTCACCCCAAACCATCTCCTCTTCTCACCATTCACTCTTAGTCCCTGACTTACCTGCTTACGGTTAACCATCCTAGCTTTCTCTTCCAGTACACTATGGACCCCCGAGGGCCAGCCCCCCAGCCTTTCCAGCGGCCTGAGAAACCTGGTCGTGTCCGCCGTCGGAAGACCAGGCGGGAGCGCAACGAGGCCCTGATGGGCAGCCGCCGGCCACTGACCCGTCAGGATCCTCCTGTGACCAGTCAGGATCCCTCTGTGGCCCCTGCTGCTTCCAAGCTTGTGGTCATAACCCAGGGCCGGCTGAGCCGGGAGCACCGGGGTCTCTTCAACCATGAGGTGAAATCTCTGGACGTGGCACGGCTGCTTAGCTGTGAGTCCCTGGAGCCAGGCACCCCTTCACTGCCCACCAAACCCTCCCCGAGCCCAAGGCGGGCCCAAGAACCAGCCCCGCAGTCAAGGGGCAAGGAGAATCAGGTGCCTAGAGGCTCCGGCCCAGGCCCACCCAGTCCCCCAGAGCTCCCTGGCTTGGGGCAGCTGCTGGAGGAGCTGCAGTGCCAGCTGATTCTGCCACAGGCCTTCCCCAGGAGGAACCTAGTGCAAGAAGCCAGGGATGCCATTGTGGGCACCTTACAGGCCTGCCATGGCTGTGTGCCCGACCTCACGGTGGTGCTCCGTGGCTGCCAGGCACCCTTACCAGGTGAGCCTACCTCCTGCTCCCTGTACTCCCCTTCTCCTTGTCTGCTCTGGTTCAGCTGTCTCCCATGCTTTTTTCCTTTGTGCCAGGGACCAAGCCTGGGGGCCCTGAAAGCCGAAGGATGACACCCTCCTGGATCAACAGCCCTGAGCCGGCCCCAGGGGAGGGGAGGCAGAGGAGGCAACAGAGGACAAAGGAGCTCACCTTTGCCATGCCTCACACCTCCAGCACTCCCATGGTGCCCGGGGTGAGCCTGGCACCGCCAAAAGGCCCCTGGCCACCCCCCTTGCCCTTGCTGCCTTCGCCATCCGGGGCAGCCTGGGGCCCCCCAACAGCCTTTGACCTGCTGAAAAGCATCTGGCTGGTAGCCACACCACCCCCTCCGCGGCCCTGGGGGGTCGGGCCCCAACAGCCCGTGCCTCAGCCACCATCATCCTTGTTGCCCAGAACCTCTGCCCTGGACTGGAGCCCCAGCCCCCCTGCCCCACTGCCCAGTCTCTCCTGGGTGGTGGCCCAGAGCAGTCCAGAGGCCTGGTCCTTTCCACCCATGAGACTGTACTGAGGGGGCTGAGGCTGGGCTGGGGGTACTCCTAATCTCCTCAATAAAGTACCTTCTACATGGTCCTCTTGATTTTCAGTGAGTGGCTGGCCCAGGACAGCAGCTTTGCTTTGTTCTGAGTTCTGGGTCCAAGAGGGAGGGGAAGATACTGTCACTTGTCACCTTCCTGGGGTTTGAGGTGCCAGGGGGCTGGGGAAACCTGGGGCTTTAGTCAGTCCCACATGTTCACCCACTGAAGCCAACTATGTGCCGGGAGTGCAAGGAGGGAGTGATGATCCTGCCCTGGTGATGAGGGAGTTATTCAGAAAGGAGCAGACGTAGACCTTTACACATTTTAAGATTAGTAAAAACTTACTAGTAGAGGCAGAAAAGAACCATCTCAGGCAATCCTAGAAATGCTGTTCTGTGGGACAGTATGTGCATACAGTCCATATCCCTAGGCTGTCCTGGGACCTTGAGTGAATCATGTCCAGGCCCTGCCCTTGATGGGCTCCTGGTCCGGCGGGCACAGGAACTGTGTTTGCAGGATCACGACAGGAGTGGCAGATGAGGCCTGAAGCTGCCCCACAGACTTTTTACTTCGGCCCAAGATATATTTTACATTTTTGAATTAAGTGCCTACTATTACAAATCAGTTTGCTTTAAAACAAAAGCAAAACAAAACAAAACAAAAAGCCGAACACATTTCTGGCTTCTCTGGAAAAAAAAGAAAGAAAGAAAGAAAAGATCTGGCAGCAGACCTACTATCCCTTCTGGCAACAACTGGCTCAAGCCAAGTAGCAGAGGCCGCCTTTTCACGGGGCTCACACTCTCTCAAACTGAAATGTTTCATGCACTTATGTTTCCTGCTTGGCCCCTGGCTTAGAAAGTTTTTTAAAATGATATTTTGAGGAGCAACACATTTTTTTGCAGAGGAGAGGGAGGAATGAAGCTAGAAATGTTTGTTGGAATCTGATCAGGAAAATGAAGCTGAGGGACTTGGACGCTACTCTCTAAAGCCTTTCCAGGGATCCTCATTGCCCACTGGGAAACTGTAAGGTTGGAACCAGCTGGTAGGGGACTGAACTGGGAGATTACAGGACTTGGCTGAGGTCTAATGAGAAAGTGGCAATGTTGGGTTTTGAACCCAGGTAGTTGATTTCAGTCTGCTGTGGACTTCTCACAACACCACCTCTTCTGAGAGGCAGCAAGCCCGTTTCACACCCCAGTGAGCAGTGACTGGACAGGGTCAGGCAATGGAGTGGAGTGGTTGTGGCCCAGGGTTGTGCCATCTCCGTGTTTTGTGACCCAGAACAAGTGGTTTGCCCTCTCCCGCCTCTGTGTCTCTGTGGGCACTCCAGAGTCCACAGGATCTCGGGTGGACACAGCTGGGGATGGCTGTCATGCGAGGCGGGGATGAGCAATGAAAGAGCAGTTTGGGTCTAAATTCGGGAGAGGTCAGGACAGAGCTGGGGTCTGTGGTTTGGGGGGTCATCCCGAGAGGGCAGTCTGGAGGAGGCGGCACGGCTTGGGGGAATGGGAGTTCAGTGTAGGACACGGGGAGCCAGAGGTGTCAGGGACACTCCCAGAGGGGAGGACTTAGGCTGGGGCGGGGTGGAGAGGCGTCCTCTCTCACACCGATTGGGAAGGCGGCAGGCCAGGCCATCCTGGAGGAGGGGGCGGGGAGCGCGGCGGCCGGCGGCCCCTTTAATCGGGGGCGCGCGCTGGCCGGCCCGCGCGCTCTCGCCGCCGTCGCCGGGCCGGAGCGGGAGTCGGAGCGGAGCTGGGGCCGGGGCCGGGGCCGGTAGCGGGCGGAATGGAGCCCCCGCGAGCGCCCGCTCTGCGCCTCCTGCTGCTGCCGCCGCTGCTGCTCCTGCTCCTGCCACTGCCCCCCCGCGCCCGGGCCAAGTACGTGCGGGGCAACCTCAGCTCCAAGGAGGTGAGCGCGCTGGGCCCTCCCCTGCCACCGGCCGGGCCCCCGGGGACCCGAGGGGAGGGAGGGAGGAGGGTGCCGCCCCGCCCCCTGCCGCCCTTCCCTGGCGGTCCCTGGGAGCCGTGGGGGGCGGGGCGGGGGGGGAATGGGGCTGGGGTTATGGGGGTGGGGGGATTGGGTCAGTGTTGAGGCTAAGAGGGGCTGTGGGGTCGAGAAGAGACTTGGGGGTTGTAGGAGGGACATTGAGGTCAGAGCTGGGCGGGGAGGAGGGCCCGGTTGGGAGAGTCGGAGTTTGGGGTGGGGGTTGGCGGGGGGTGGGTGGGTGGGGACGCCGAGGTGGTGCTGAAGGGACAGCACTTTTCACTCTGCCGAAAGCCTTGAGTTCACGCTCCTGCTCAGGGCCGGAAGAGGGCCCCAGCACGAGATGGTCTCTGGGACCCCCCTGGGGGGCATGTGTGTGGATAACCCATGGGGGTGGCAGTCAGATTGTGTCTGGGACTGAACGTGGCCTGGGTGGGTATCTGGCCCTCCAGGATCTTTCTCAGGGCACTCGGAAAATGGGACAAGTGTTTGAGGGGAGAAGAAACTTGGGGGAGTGGGGGGGCTTCTGAGGCAAGAATCCTGGACCCAAAGCGAAGGGATCACAGAAGAATTTGGGTTGTAACTTGGTCCTCTTATGCTTCTTGGGAAACCAGGTACCCAAGGGTAGGGAAGGAAAGTTGGGGGCCCGTGGAGTCCAGGAGAGTTCTCAAAGGACTCAGCAGGACTGGGCCCCTTTTTCAGGACTGGCTGTTCCTGACGAGATTTTGCTTTCTTTCGGATTATGGACGACTGGACTTCCGTTTCCGATACCCTGAGGTGAGCCTTCCTTAACTAGTCTCCATGCAGAGGCTGGATACTCCCTTGGCCTCCCAAGGCAAGGACCACCCCAGCTCTCTGCACTCCCCCAAACTTCAAAATCTCTGGGTTTGCAGGCCAAGTGCTGTCAGAACATCCTCCTCTATTTCGACGACCCATCCCAGTGGCCAGCTGTGTACAAGGCAGGGGACAAGGTGAAGGCTGTGAGGAGGGTGTATGGGGGGAGAGGGGGGAAGGTCGAGGCTGGCCAGGGGGTGACCATGTCCCTGCCTTCCCCAGGACTGCCTGGCCAAGGAGTCAGTGATCAGGCCCGAGAACAACCAGGTCATCAACCTCACCACCCAGTACGCCTGGTCAGGCTGTCAGGTATGGGCCCAGTCTGGGGGAGTGAGCAGGTGCTGAAGGCCAAGGACCTGGGGGCTGCACAGACAGGCTTCAGCCTTCTTCTTGTTTCTCCCCAGGTAGTGTCAGAGGAGGGAACCCGTTACCTGAGCTGCTCCAGCGGCCGAAGCTTCCGCTCTGTGCGTGAAAGGTGGTGGTACATCGCACTCAGCAAGTGTGGGGTAAGGGGCTGGGACGGCCACCCGGGCCTTCCCCTCCTTGCCTTCCTGCTGATCCCCTGCCTGCCCAGGCCCCCCTCCCCACTTAGGCCGCCACACTCTCCACAGGGAGATGGGCTGCAGCTGGAGTACGAGATGGTCCTCACCAACGGCAAGTCCTTCTGGACACGGCATTTCTCGGCTGATGAGTTCGGTGAGTATATGGGGACCCAGAAGCCAGGATCTTTGTGGGACTCTGGAGTGGGGTGCCTGCTGAGGAACCCCCAGCCTGACTGAAACATTTCCTCCTCCTACCAAATCGGCAGGGATCCTGGAGACAGATGTGACTTTCCTTCTCATCTTCATCCTCATCTTCTTCCTCTCCTGTTACTTTGGATGTGAGTCCAGCACATGGTGGTAGTGGTCGGGTTAGGAGTTATGGGGGGCAGGATTGGGGGAGGTGAGCTACTCTCCCTTCCTGTCTGTGAATCCCCTTCCCCTACCCGTCTTCTAGATTTGCTGAAAGGACGTCAGTTGCTCCACACAACTTATAAAATGTTCATGGCTGCAGCAGGAGTGGAGGGTGAGGTTTAGAGTAGCCCAACTTTGAGTTCTGTCGGAGGAGGGGCCTAGGGTCCAGACACCTGGGCCTGAGGGAAGAGGGGCTGGGGGCCTGGACTCCTGGTTCTGAGGGAGGGGGGCTGGGGGCCTGGATTCCTGGGTCTGAGGGAGGAGGGGCTGGGGGCCTGGACTCCTGGATCTGAGGGAGGAGGGGCTGGGGGCCTGGATTCCTAGGTCTGAGGGAGGAGGGGACTGGAGGCCTGGACTCCTGGAGGAGGGGCTGGGGGCCTGGACTCCTGGGCCTGAGGGAGGAGGGGCTGGGGGCGGGACTCCTGGGTCTGAGGGAAGAGGGGCTGGGGGCCTAGATTCCTGGGTCTGAGGGAGGAGGGGCTGGGGGCCTGAGGGAGGAGGTGGCTGTGGGCCTGGACATCTGGGTCCTGGAGAGGAGAGGCTGGAGCCTAGACTCCAGAGTCTCCTAGGACATCAGTGGGAAGAAATGGTCTAGAGTCCTGATGGGGATGAAGGAGGAGTTCTGGCCATCTGGATCATAGTGCTAGGGAACAGTGATGCCGCAAAGCCGGTTTCTGTCCTTTCCTCCCTCTGCCCATTCTCCCCTCAGTCCTGAGCCTCCTGTTTTTCTGCATCTACTGGGGCCAGTACGCCACTGATGGCATTGGCAACAGGAGTCTGAAGATCTTGGGTGAGAACGAAGTGGGCCGGGGAAGGGTGCCCGGGCTCGCTGCGAGCCCTGTGTCTGAGACACCCTCTCCTCCCTTCTCGCAGCCAAGCTGCTCTTCTCCTCCAGCTTCCTCATCTTCCTGCTGATGCTCATCCTTCTGGGGAAGGGATTCACGGTGACACGGTGCCCAGGCTGGGGCGGGAGGGAGTGCTGGGGGGAGATGTGGCTGGGCTAGGGAACAGGGCACTCGGGTGGATCTGGGGGGTGGCTGCCCGCTTCTCCCTGACAGCCCCCACCCCTGCTGTCTCCCCTCATGGCCGGCCGCCAGGGGCCGCATCAGCCACTCAGGTTCCGTGAAGTTGTCTGTCTACATGACCCTGTACACCCTTACCCACGTGGTGCTGCTCATCTATGAGGCCGAGGTGAGTGCCACCCGCCACTGCCCAGGCCTTGCCTCCCTGCCACCCACCCCCCCCGCAAGGCTTTTGGCCACCTCCTCCACCTGTCTGCCAGCCCTTCTTCACATCGCACTCTTGCTGGCTCGCTCGCTCCCACTCTGCGATTTCTGCCTGCCCATCTGTCTCTCTGAGTGCATGCCTCCCCTCTTCACCATCTCTGAGGAGCCTTCTTCCTCCTCCCTCTGTCTCTCACTGTCTGTCACATTTATGCTCAATGTCATGACTGAGAGTTCAGGAGTCCTGCAGACCTGGATTCTACTCTGGCTCTCCCACTCCCCAGCTAGCTGACCTTGGGTGATGCCTGCCCCCTCTAAGCCTGTTTCCTCTTCTGGCAAAGTAGGAGGGTTTTACTTATCCCAGGGAGGCTCCTCTAAGGCTTTATATCACCTTGGCTTTGACTTTGGCCAAAAGGTGTCCCTCTTAGCCTCAGTTTCCCCCTCCGTGAAGTGAGGTGATAATAAGACCTAACTCACCGAGTTGAGGCAAATGGAAAAGCTTACGCATGGCAGGTGTCTCGCCCCATGTTGGGCCCCTGGTAGCGAATGTATTCTCTTTCTCTACGTGCTTCTGTTTCCGTTTTGTGCTCTCCAGCTGCTTCTGTCCTGACCAAGTACCTCTGCCCCCTGGGTGCCCAGGGGTGGGGTCTGGGGTCCCTGTGTGGCGGGCAGGGGGTCAGAGCTATGACGAACCCTCTCCCTTGCGTCCAGTTCTTTGACCCGGGCCAGGTACTGTACACGTACGAGTCGCCGGCGGGCTATGGGCTCATTGGGCTGCAGGTGGCGGCTTACGTGTGGTTCTGCTATGCTGTACTCATCTCCTTGCGCCACTTCCCGGAGAAGCAGCCTTTCTACGTGCCCTTCTTTGCTGCCTACACCCTCTGGTGAGACGTGCTGGGCCCCCAATGTGCCCCTGTCTCCTGGTCCTGGGGCTTCCCGGAAACGGCTATCCATTTCTCAGGCCCTCCTCAGTCAGGCAACTGTCCCAGAGTCTGCCACTGACTCACTTTGTGACCTGGAAAAAATCACTTTCCCAAATTAAAAAAAGAAAAGAAAAAAAAAAAAGAAAGAGTGCCTCAGGTTGCCTACCCATAAAGAAAGGATTCTCTTGAGCATGCGTCAGGCAATATGTAAGGCACATAGTAAGTGTTCAATAAAAGCTAGTTGTAATTTTTTATCGTTCAACGTAACTTAGCAGTACAGCAGGCAGATTCTAAGCCTGACTGCCTGGGTTCAGATCCCAGTTCTAAAGCTTGTAAGCTGTGTGACCTCACGCAAAAATTAACTTCTGTCGGCCTCAGTGTCCTTACCTGTTTAATGGGGATGGAAATTGCACTTGTTTCGTAGCGTCATTGTGAGAATTAATGAGTTTATATACATGAGACGCAGTAAGTCCTTAATTGTTATTGTCCTGTGTTAATTCATTCACCAAACATCTTTTGATTTCCTATCAGGTGCCAGGATTTGGGGTGGGGTGGAACTGAGTTAAATTCAGCCTAGTCTTTGCCTTCCAGAATTTCCCAGGCCAGTGGGATTCCTGCCCCCCTTTTAACCTCTGGCTTCTGAAGGTCACACTGGCTTCTCTCCAGTTTGGGACCCACCTGGGCCCCATGTGTGTATGCATGGCAGGGGAGCTGGGGCCATGGGGTGGGGACGAGGGCAGGGGCAGTGTCTCTACTGACCCAGTACCTCCCCTTCAGGTTCTTTGCGGTTCCTGTGATGGCCCTGATTGCCAACTTCGGGATCCCCAAGTGGGCCCGGGAGAAGATTGTCAATGGCATCCAGCTGGGGATCCATTTGTATGCCCATGGCGTGTTCCTGGTGAGGAAGGGCATCCAGGTGGGGGTGGGAGCCTGATGGGCGGAGGATGCGTGAGGCTGAACCTTCTGTTCTGAGCTCTCCATCCATTTCCTTCACTTCATCCCTTTAGTCATCCAACAGACATTGAGAGCCTGCTGGGTTCCTGCAGGCTGCTCTCCTGTGTCGTCCGCCCCCCTCCCCCCTGCCCACAGTCCACCCTCTTTTATTCCTCGCTCCCATCTTGTCCTGGCCTCTTCCCCAACCCAACCCCCCCCTTTTCCCTTAAATAAACTCTACGCTCAATGTGAGGCTCGAACTCATGATACTGTGATCAAGAAGCCGCATGCTGTACCATCTGAGCCATTCGGGCGCCCAAGAACCCCACCGTCTTTCTTTCACCCCCTCCCATTCCCATTCCGGACCCTGTGTCCCCAGACTCTCACATTTCTCTTCTCTATCCCCCTGCCTTTCCCAAGCCCCTTGGTCACTACTCCACCCTTCCCCAACACGTTCTCCCATCTGCCATCACAGGCCATTGTCCAGGAAGAAGCAGGTGGGGTGGGCCAGGCTGGGGTCCCAGGGGACCTGGATCTGAATGATATCGAGAGGCTATCAGCACCAACCTCTTCTTCGCCCCTGATTTATATCCTATCTGGCCTTCTGGGTGACAGTTCATGTATCTATATGTTCATATACCTTGTTTAATTGTCAGAGCAGCCCCAGGACAGGATGGATAATGGTTGTTGAACCCACTCTACAGAAAGGCCCAGATGGGGGAGGTGACCTGCCAGGGCTCCATGGCCTTTGGTATTAGGGCAGGGACTTTGAGCCCAGTCCTTCTCCAGCAGACCATGAGAGGGAGCCAGACCTGGATATAGGCATTGATGAGGGTCCCAGGTCTTGCCTGACCCCAGGGGTCCACAATGTGCTCTGGGTGGGGAATGTACTCAGTCACAGGTGGCCGGGTCCCCCATCTTCCACCCCAGAGCCTGACTTAGTTCCAGACTCACCATCCCAGCACAGCCCTTCTTGAAACTCTGCAGGAAGTCAGAAAGGGGCAGAAAGAGGAGAAATGCTGGGAACCATCATGTGCCAAGCTCTGCACCAGGGGTTTGCATTTCTACCCTCTCCTCATCTTTCCAAGGAGGCACTGCAATCCCTTTTCCCCAGTGAGGCTGAGGGAGTTTTATCATCGTGACCCAGATCCCATACTCAATGAGCTGTGGGGCGAGAGGTGGGGTGCGGGCCTGAACACGGAAATGCAGTGCCCTTTTAGCTATATTTCACCTTCAGCCAGTTTCTTTCCTAAAAATGCTCAGTTAGGTGAGCACAGCTCCACCTCTGGCATTCCCCAGCTCCTTGTCTCCTGTTGAGCACAACCTTAGTGGGGGGTCATGCTGGGCTCCCATGTGCAATGCTAGAGTCACACCTAGTCCCGGCCCTCATTACTTACTAGACTAACTGGGGACACATCTCTACATTCGACCAATATTTATCGAGTGCTTATGAGGCAGGTACTGTTCTAGACGGTACTGGGGATTCAGCAGGGAACTGAACAAATTCCTACCTTCATGGTGCTAACATTCTAGAATCTATCCGGTGTTGTCCAATTGACCTTTCTGTGTTTATGAAAATATTCTATACTCTGTGCTGTCCAATACAATAGCTACTATCCACATGTGGTTACTGAGCACTTCAATGTGGCTAGTGTGACTGAAGACAAACATTTTCATTTACCTTTGATTAATTTAAATGTAAATAGCTCCATATGGTTAGTGGCTGTCATACTGGACAGGGAAGGATGCTGACACTTAACCAATCTGCAATAAGTCAGTGATCAGGGCTCTGATGGAGGAAGTATCGCAGAGTGGTCGATGGAAGAAAAAGGTGGGAGCTCAGGGCACCGTGAGAGCCCAGGGTAGGTGCCTAATCCAGGCTGACGGGCCGCAGGGAATCGTGGGGGATGTCAAGTGAAGGGGGATCCTTAGGACCCCATGTTTATGGAGACGGCCTGAGGCCTGGACAGCGCTTCTCCAACCAGCACCTGGCCTCTCGCCCCAGATCATGACACGCCCTTCGGCAGCCAACAAGAACTTCCCGTACCACGTGCGCACGTCGCAGATCGCCTCGGCCGGGGCCCCGGGCCCCGGAGGGAGCCAGTCCACGGACAAGGCCTTCCCGCAGCACGTCTATGGGAACGTGACGTTCATCAGCGACTCGGTGCCCAACTTCACGGAGCTCTTCTCCATCCCCCCGCCCGCCTCCTCCGTAAGCCCCGCGCCCCCGGCGCACGAGGAGCTGCTGGCGCCGCCCCTGGAGTACCTGACCCCGCTCCCGGCCCCGCCGCCGCCCCCCTCTCCCAGGCGCCTGAGCCCACCCCCCGCCTTTCGCATGCCCCGAGCCCCAACACCACGCCGCGACCTACCCCCGGCGCCCGCGCCCACCCTGCCCGATTGGGTCCTGGCGCTGTTGCGCACGCCCCCGCAGACGCCACGCGCCGTGCCCCCGCCACCAGCCTTCCGCGGCTCTCCACCCACTCCCCGGCCGCCGCCGGAGTTCGCCCCGCGCGCTCCGACGCCGCCCCTTGAGTACCTGGCCCCGCTGCCCAGGCGCCCGGCCACCCGGTCCTTCCCTGATTGACACCTGCGCCCGCACCTCGGGAGGGGGGCTCCTTTGCGGGGAGGGGGACGGGCCTTCGGGGCCGCATCTGCCCCCCGTGGGTCCCGGATGGCCTCTGACCCTGACCCCCCTCCCAGGCCGGGAAGCAGGTGGAGGAGACGGCGGTGGCGGCGGCGGTGGCCCCGAGGGGCCGCGTGGTGACCATGGCCGAGCCGGGCGCGGCCTCCCCGCCCCTTCCCGCTCGGTTCCCCAAGGCGGCCGACCCGAGCTGGGATGGCCCGACGCCGCCCTATCAGCCGCTCGTGCCCCAGACGGCGGCGCCGCACACCGGCTTCACCGAATACTTCAGCATGCACACGGCCGGGGGCACCGCACCCCCGGTCTGAGCACCCTTGCCCACCCCGCCCCTTGGGCCGCGCGCCGGGCCCCGGCCGGGCTCCGGATCCCCGCTCTATCCCGGCCCCAGGGCTCTGCCATCCCAGGCCTTCCCGACCCTCCCCACCCCGCGCGCCCAGGTAGGGGTGCGTACTGTCCCGCTCCGCCCCCTTCCCCCGACTTTTGTGCCAAACAGTCCCGCGGGAGCCGCTCTCCCCGTCCCCTCCCTCAGCCCCTGCCCCGAGCGGCGCCGGATTCTGGGCTCCCGCTGTTCCGAGACCTACGGCCCCCTGGCCCCCTCCGAGACCTCTGATCCCGCCGGACCCCGGAACACCAGTGACGATCGCCGGGACCCTGCCCGTGACTCTCCAGGACTCCGCGACCCCGAGCCATTGCTCCTGGGACGGATATTGTGAATCTGGTCTCGACTCTGAAACCTTCCCTTGGATCTCTGTGACCTCGGACCCGAGCTCTGCCCACCCCTATCTCCATCCGGGGGTCTTCCCTCAGGTCCCCGGCAGAAAGACTTTTTTCCCTTCTTGCCAAAATAAAGCGGATTCGTTGAGTTTTTATCTATAAAATGGCCTCTTTACATCTTGATGGTGCTCAGAGGCGGGGCGGAGCATGAACCATTCCAGGCTCTGGACCTCAGTGTGTCCACCTGTGAAATGGCATTTTGGGAGAGGCCTGCATAACCTGGCCTTCATACTGGCCCGGAATCTGGGGGCACTGAACATCTAAATCATCCAACAGAACCCTCTTACTGCACCGCTCCTTTATTTTTTACCGTCTCTTCTCCAGTCAGGGCTAGAGGCGCCCTCCAGTGGCACAAACTTTGCTCAACCACCTGTACCCCGAGTTCGGGTTACGATTTTAGCACTGCGCATGTGTAATTCTCTCTTCGCAAGCCAAGGAGGTCACTGTTGCGCACGCGTCTGGGAACAAATGGGCGGGGAAGTTTCCGGAAGTCTCCCTCTGTGGAGGGGTGGGGTTGGATGCTCCGCAGTCCTCCCAGGGCCGCTCTGACCAGCTGCTCTGCGACTTCTCGCCTCCTCTCCATCTTTCCTCCCACAGCGGCCGCTCGGCCCCCGCCCCCTCGTCCTCCCGGCGGGTCTTCCCAGGCCGCTCTGGCCCGAGCGTCCCCTCGTCTCTCTGATCTGGCCCATCCGGCTCCGGAGGGAGGCGCGGGTGGGTGAGCAAGGGTGTGCGTATATGGGGTCCAGGCCCAAGCCCCTGAAGACGGGCGCCGCCCCCGACACCCGCTCGCGCCCCGCCCCTGGCTGGAGGGGTCTCTCTCGGATCTTCCGGGCCTGGCCCGGCACGACCCGCACCCTCTATGGAGGCCCCCGCCGGGCTGTAGAGCCCTTCGCCCCCTGGGGATCCACCCGTATATAAGGTCCGTTTTGGCCTGCAGCGGCCCGCCTTCATAACTGCTGGACACCGTTTATGGGGTCAGCTAGCCTGTGGGGGCCCGTGACTATCAGGGACTCCCACGGTCCCTAGGGGTCGGCCTCGTCCATAACGACCCCATTTACGGGTCCTTCCATGGGTCTGTAGGACCTACTCCGCGGCTTCCAGAGCCCCTCTACAGCGGCGGTTCCCTTCGTGGGGTCTGCAACTCCTGGACCTCCCTGGTCTACAAGGCCATGTCCCGTCTATAGAGGTCACATTTGCAGGGCCTCACGCCGCGTGGAGGGTCCTCTCCCGGTCTTTAAGGCCTGTCCCGTCTGTAAGAGTGCGGGAGGCGGCGATGGCCCTGGGCCTGGCTCTGGCCGTGGCGCTGGCTCTATCTTTGGCCCTGCTGGGGCCTCTGATACCTGGGGCCCAGGCAGGGGACTGCAAGGGGCAGCGGCAAGTGCTGCGGGAGGCGCCAGGCTTCGTGACGGATGGTGCGGGCAACTACAGCGTCAATGGCAATTGCGAGTGGCTCATCGAGGGTGAGTGGGGCCGCGTGGGTCACACACCCACCCATTCGCTGATTCATTCATTTGTGCACTCATTAATCCCACTCACCGAATTCCCACACCCCGGTTCTGGTCCAGGCCCTTTGCTCTGAAATGCAGCCAACCTGGGCCCTGTCCTGGAAGTCCTTGAAGTCTGGTGGGGGAGTTGCACCCAGACCCAGATGGACAATTACAAGCCAAGAGCATCAGTGAGAGATACTCTTTAGCAACTCAGGCTCTGAGCCCAACCACCTGCTTCAAATTTGGGTTCCACTTCTCACTAGCTTTGTGATTTGGGCAGGCAGCTTCTTTTCTCTGAGGTCCAGCTCCCTCCCCTCCCAAGTAGGGTTCATACTAGTATTGACCTCATAGGGTTGTTGGAATTCAATGAGAACACCATTTAACATGCCTGGCACATAGTATGTACACGGTAAATGGTATTAGGATTATACTGTTGTTATTTTTAAAGTAATTCAATAAAGGCATTTTTCTCAGTCATTCATGTGCCAGACATTATATTTATTATTGAGACATAACAGAGACCAAGGCAACCCTAGCAATCCATGATGACTTGGGGCTTAGAATCCAGTGGGGAAGACAAACACATGAATAGAGAGTGACAACCTAGAGTGGTTGGGACTGTGATGGAGGAATCCCAGGGGCCTGTGGGAGCCAGAGGAAGTACCTGGCCTGGGGGCTGGGAGAAGAGAGAGGGCTTCATGGGGGAGGAGATGTCTGAGCTGAGACCCAAAGGACCAATAGCAATTAACCGGGAGGAAGAGTAAGAGCATTCCAGAGGGAACAGCCTATGCAAAGGCCCCATCCTTACCCTTATGGGCTCCTAGTCCCGTGGGGGAAGTAGACCCACCCACAAGGAGTGGGAAGCCCAGAAGACGTCTGATTTGGCCTGGCCTGGAGCTAAGACCAAAGGCATGTGAAAGAGGAAACAGAAGGGCCTCCCAGGCCAGGAGCATAGCCCATGCAAAGGCCTGGCAGCAGGAGGGATGATGCTTTTGAGGACACAGAATACAAGAAGACAAACAGTGAACCAGAGGGTGGAGGACTGATTTTGACCTGTATCCTGAGGGCACTAAGGAGGTGGAAGAGAAGTCTCAAGGCAGTGCCTGGAGAAGCCTAGGAAGGCTTCTCTGTAGCAGATGTAGGAGCTGGTGTCCAGGGAGTGGTAGGAGTCCCCCAGAGGAGGTTCTGGGCAAAGGCCAGAGGTGTGATGTCCCAGATCAGGCATGGTCTCCCTTTACAGGCTGCAGACCTTGGTCTTTATCTGAGGACACTGGGGAGTGTGGGAGGGTTTTGAACAGGGAAGGACATGATCCTGACTTAAGTTTTAGGTCTCTGTGGCTATTGTATGGTGTATGGATGAAGCATGTTTCTTGGGGATGAGTGTGTCTGTCCCCAGCTTGGGGGCCATTCCTGTCTGAGGGTGTAGGTAAGCACAGAATGGGAAGTATGGGTATGCGTTTGATGTATACATCATTCTCTGGCCTTAAAGAGCCCAGCCTTGGGCGCCTGGGTGGCTCAGTTGGTTAAGCGACTGCCTTCGGCTCAGGTCATGATCCTGGAGTCCCTGGATCGAGTCCCGCATCAGGCTCCCTGCTCGGCAGGGAGTCTGCTTCTCCCTCTGACCCTCCTCCCTCTCATGCTCTCTGTCTCTCATTCTCTCTGTCTCAAATTTATAATAAATAAAATCTTAAAAAAATAAATAAATAAAAAATAAAAAGAGCCCAGCCTTGTTGGGGATGGTAAGGCTGGATGCAGACGTTCATTCTACAGTATGCTCAGGCTATGTCTAGAAGGAGGTAGAGGGGTTGGGTAGATGGGCAGAGGGGGATGAAAGAATACTGGGGGTCACATAGGAGGGGCCATTGGAATAGGGTCCTGAAGCATGCATAGGAGTTTGCTGGGTGAGAAAAAGGAACAGCTTCTGTGAAGATAAAAGAGAGGCTGGTGTGTCTCAGGAGCCATGTCTAGGTTTTTCTGGTCTGATTGGACTGCTGGCTGAGAGGTGCGGAGGGCCACAAGCAGGGGAAGAAAGGCCTTGAATGTCATGCTGAGCAACTTGGCTTTTTCTCTTGGCATTGATGGGGAACCACAGAATGATTGTGGGGGGTGGCCTGGAGACTTGGTGTGCTAGTCTTGCTGGAGAGGAGGTAGAGAGGGCTGAGAGCACTGAGAGGTGTTTGGGAAGTTTCACCAGTGAGATTTGGGGACCACCTGGCTGGATGTTGGGATAGGGAGGAGTCTAGGTGACTTCCAGATCCTCCTTGATCTCCCATGCTTCCCAGTGCCTATTACCTTTGAGAACAAACACGTTCCCCCATGTTTTAAAAAATAAGCAGCTGACCTACTTCCTTTTGTACCACATCCACACTTTATTGTAACCAATCCTCATAATATCCTCATGAATAAAAAGGCATTCTGCTTTTGGAAACCGGGGGTTGGGGTGCCTGGGTGGCACAGCTGGTTAAGCGTCCGACTCTTGGTTTCGGCTCAGGTTGTGATCTCAGAGTTGTGAGATCGAGCTCCGAGTCAGGCTCCTCGCTCAGCTCAGCGTGGCATCTACTTGGGTTTCTCTCTCCCTCTCCCTGTGCTCCTCCCCCTGCACTCTCCCCACCCCCATGCGCTCTCTCTTTCTCTCTCTCTCTCAAATAAATAAATAAATATTTAAAAAGAAAATGAAAAGCAGGGAGTTTTGGGGTTGGATCCCTGTCCAGAAGGGCATGGGCATTGAGCCTGTGTTGGGTGGAAGCAGGAGATCTTGAACTTAGGGAGGAACTTGGGGAAAGCAGATGGTGAGCTGGCTTCCAGCATGCCCTTGACAAAGATGTACTTGTTGTAATTCTGGGAACTGAGCTTTATATTCTGGTTGAGGCTGGCAAGATTCTGGGAGGTGTTGTTGCCTGGTCTGGCGAAATGGTTCTTCTTCCTTCCCCAGACCATGGTTTGGGGTCTGTGTGATGTTCTCAGGGGCTCTGGCCAGAGCCCAAGGGAAGGCTGCCAACTTCAGTATTCTTTCTTTTGTGCATTTCTTCATTCCTTGCTCAGTGCCAGGCCCTGTGCTGGTTAATGTCAGGGAGGGACCCCAAGATGAGTTAGGCCTAGACCCTGCCCTGTGGGCCTCCTTGACTGCAGAGGAAACAGACCCAGACACAGATGATCCTGGCGCAGAGGAATGAAGGTTATAAAATCTAAAAAAAAAAAAAAAAAAAAAAAAGCCCTCCATGGCTCCCTGCCATTCCCAGTATGCAGGGGAGCGTGCTGAGGGGCACGGGAGAAGGGGCTGGCCCAGGGTCCCCCAGCAGGTCAGGAGCAGAGCTGGAACCCAGGTCTAGTTTCCTGAGCCCCTAGTGTGAGATGTGGGATGAGGGTTACGGAGGAGGGCTGGGCCTCTCTCGTGGTTGTAGCTGGATATCAGCTGGGCCTGCAGTCATCCGAACACTCACCTGAGCCAGACGTCCGCGAAAGCTCCCTAACGAGGCTGGCAGTTGCTGCTGGCCGTGGGCTGGAAGCTCAGCTGGGGCTGTCAGCTGGGATGCCGACACGTGGCCCCCGCCATGTGGCTTTGGCTTTTCATAGCTTGACAGCTGTGTTCTGAGAAGGAGCATTCTATGATGTCCAGGTAGAAGCTGTGAGGCTTCTCTGATCTAGCTGTGCCGGGGCCAGAATGTCTGCATTGCTGGCTTGTATGGGTCATGCTAGTCTTTCTGAGGGTCTTCCCTGATACAAGGGGCAAGGAACCAGCCCTCGCCTCTTGATGGGAGGAGTGGCCAAGAAGTTTGAATCCACCTCAGTATCGTTATAACTTCACTTTCCAGATGAAGAAGCAGATCCAGAGAGGTTAGGGGACATGCCCAAGGCCACACGACTAGTAGCTAGTAAATGGCAGAGCCAAGATGTCAGCCCAGGCAGTCTGGCTCAAGTCTGTGCCTTTAGCTACTACAATAAACTGAGCCTTGGGGTAGGGGTGGGGGGCGAGAGGAGCTGTGGTACTCCAAGGTTTGGCCCATTCCGGGGGAAGAAACTGGCCTCTTCCCTTGGAGCTCTGATCAGCCTGGAACAGGTGACCGTCCCAGAGGCCTTTTCCGTCTGGGAGTATGCTTCTCTGTTCAGGTCTGGACCCTGCCCCTCAGACTTAATGTCTGAGGCTCAGGAAAAAAGGAGAACAGCTCTGTGTGACCCCCGGGGTGGGGTCCTTTCTGGGGCACTTCAGCTTTCCCATCTGAATGGTGGGAGGTGTTCAGCCTGGTCTCAGGAGTCCTTTCCAGGGCTGACACTGTAATTCCTTCTCTGGCCCTGTCCCTCTGGCTGTCACAGCTCTGACCTCCCTGGGCCATTGAGACCAGGGGCCCCTCGAAGGCAGGGCTCGGGTCTGACTCATGTTTGGGCCTCCCACATCACCAGGCAGGCCTTGGTATTTTGGGGTGAGGTACGTGGAGGCACAGGGAGAGGGTCCACATCTGAGCCCAGCCCCCCTGCTCTCGCTGCCCAGCCCCAAGCCCCCAGCACCGGATCCTGCTGGACTTCCTTTTCCTGGACACGGAGTGCACTTACGACTACCTGTTCGTGTATGATGGGGACTCTCCCCGAGGGCCCCTGCTTGCCAGTCTGAGTGGGAGCACTCGGCCTCCACCCATCGAGGCCTCCTCAGGCAAGGTTGGTGGGGCCGGACCGTGGGGGGGAGCTGGGCTGTTGGGGGGCCAGGCTGTGCGGGGGTAGACTGTGGGGCTCTGGCTGGAGGTCCAGGTGGAGTTTGGAGGAGTGGGGGGGCGTCGATACACAGAAGGAAACAAAAGAGGGGGAGGGGCAGAGAGACTGAAGGAGAGACCTCACGTCTGACTGATGGAAGGACACAAGGACAAAGAAGGGTGGAGAGGGACCAGGAAAGGAGGTGGGGACGCCCAGGGTGGGGTGGGGACAGCAGCAGCCCACCCTCCCAGTCCAGTCCCCCGAGTCCCCGGAGCCGCGCCCATCTCGTGCCTGCAGATGCTGCTGCACCTCTTCAGCGATGCCAACTACAACCTGCTGGGCTTCAACGCGTCCTTCCGCTTCTCCCTGTGCCCCGGGGGCTGCGGCAGCCATGGGCAGTGCCGGGCCCCCGGGGAGTGCGCCTGCGAGCGCGGCTGGGGGGGCCCCGACTGCAGCCTGCAGGAGTGTCCCACCTACTGCGGCAGCCATGGCACCTGCGCCTCGGTGAGCCTGTCCCCAGCTGTGTCATATCCCTGTCCCCCCCCCCCCCGGTCTGTGACCACAGCTACCGCTCCATCTGCCCCTGCCCCACTCCCGTCCGGGACCCTGCTGTCACCCTGTCACCCACAGTGACACTCCCCTCTCCTCCCAGACCCTGCCCGTGCCTGCCCTCCAGCCCCACCCCACCTTCATCTGCGGCCCCTCCTCTGCCTGAGCCCACTTCCCTCCTGCCTCTCGCCTGCATCTGGCCTGCAAACCCACCTGCCTTCCGCTTGCCGGCCCGACTCCATCCTCCCACCCAGCCGCTTTGTCTGGCCCTGACTTCGGACTGCTGACCACTGACCTTGGGCCTCAGCCCCGCACATCCAACTTCGGGACTGGGTCACGTCTTGAGCCCTCCTGCCTTCGCCTCCCCAGGCTGAGGTCGTCCGGCCCAGGCTGACCTTGCCCTCACCGCTGTCCTTCTCCTCCGACCTCTCTTGCTGTCTGTCCTCGTTTTCCTCTCCAGGCCCTTCTGTCTTTCCCTTTTTTTGTTGGGCTGTCTGCTTTTTTCTTTTCTTTTCTTTTTTTTTTTTTTTTAAACATTTTATTTATTTATTTGACAGAGAGAGACACAGCGAGAGAGGGAACACAAGCAGAGGGAGTGGGAGAGGGAGAAGCAGGCTCCCCGCAGAGCAGGGAGCCCGATGCGGGACTCGATCCCAGGACCCTGGGATCATGACCTGAACTGAAGGCAGTCGCTTAACCAACTGAGCCACCCAGACACCCTAGCTGTCTGCTTTTTTCTACCTCTCTGCTTCTCTCTGGTTGTGTCTCTGTGTCCCTTTCTTCCTCCGTCTGTTGGCCTGTGTCCTTCCTGGCTGTTATTCCATCTCTCCTTTCCCATCCATCTTTTTCCTTCTCCCTTTCTGCCCTGTGTGTCTCTGGCTTCATCTCTCCTCCCCCTTTCTCTCTTTTTTTTTCTCTCTCCATCCCTGCCTTTGTGTGCCTGTCCCCCTCCAGCCCCTGGGACCATGCCGCTGTGAGCCTGGCTTCCTGGGACATGCCTGTGACCTGCACCTGTGGGAGAACCAGGGGGCCGGCTGGTGGCACAACGTGAGTGCTGGGGACCCTGCCTTCTCGGCCCGGATTGGGGCGGCCGGTGCCTTCCTGTCCCCGCCGGGGCTACTGGCCGTTTTTGGAGGTGAGCCAATGGGGTGTGCGTCTGGGGTCCGGCGGCTTGGCAGTCTGTGGCCAGGGCTTGAGCCATCTGTCCCTCCACAGGCCAGGACCTCAACAGCGCCCTGGGGGACCTGGTCCTATACAACTTCTCTGCCAACACCTGGGAGCGCTGGGACCTGAGTCCTACCCCGGTACGAATCCTCCCCAACCCCCCCGCACTGCTCAGAGGCGCCTGTCCACTCCGGCAGACCCAGCCAGGGCCCCCTGGAGCAACCCTACCACCCCATACGCCCCCAGCCCTGCCGCTTGTTATGGGCCCACCTCCTCCTCCTGGTGCTGCTTTTCTACCTCTGATTTTCTTTTTGCTTCCTTTATCTCCATTTTTGCATCTTATCCTTCTGTGGATCTCCTGTCTCTTTCTCTTGGTTTCTCTCTCCATTTTTGTCTCTGCCTGTTGGTCTTCTGCTCTGTCTTGGTCTCTGTGTCTCCCCTCTGGGCTGTCTGTCCCTCTGCTTTTCTCTGCCACCTCCCCTATCCCTGCCCCCCTGCCTCCTCCGCCTCCTTTTTTTTTAATTTGTTTTTGTTTGCCTGTGTCTGTCTTGCTGGGTCTGTCTTCCTTTTTCTCTTCGTGTACCTCTGTCTGGCTTTCTCCGTGTCTCTCTCTGGCTGGCTCTCATGTCACTCTGTGTCACCATCCTGTCTCCCGGTCTCTTACCCACAGGCTGCCCGGCACTCCCACGTGGCTGTGGCCTGGGCCGGCTCCCTGGTGCTCATGGGTGGCGAGCTGGCCGATGGCTCCCTCACCAGCGATGTGTGGGCCTTCAGCCCGCTGGGCGGGGGCCACTGGGAGCTCCTTGCGCCACCTGCCTCGGGTTCCTCGGGGCCACCAGGCCTGGCAGGTCACGCGGCCGCCCTGGTGGACGACGTCTGGCTCTATGTGTCTGGCGGCCGCACCCAGCACGACCTCTTCTCCTCCGGCCTCTTCCGTTTCCGCCTCGATGGCTCCAGCGGAGGCTACTGGGAGCAGGTGATTCCAGCAGGTGGGCGACCCCCTGCCGCCACCGGCCACTCCATGGTGTTCCATGCACCCTCACGCACCCTGCTGGTTCACGGTGGACACCGGCCCTCCACTGCCCGGTGAGTGACCTCCTGCAGGGCCAAGCCTGGCCCAGGCCCCTGGGTCTTCAGTCTTTAGTGGTCTTCGTCCACTGATGGACTTCTGCCGTCATCCGCCCTCCTTCCTTAGGTCATTCACTAGTTCATTCGTTCTCTTATTTGCTCATCCACTCACTGACTCTCTAACCTTTCCTTCACTCTCTTGGCCACTTACTTCCCATGCGCTCTCGCCTGTCTGTCCACTCAGCCACACCCTGCTTGATGGGCAGCCCTGGCTAGATGATGCATGGAACCCAGGGATGAGCCACTGGGAGGCAGGTGGGGACATAAACCCCATCACGCCGGCCTCACCCTGACTGATCACACGACTCTTGAGAGCCCAGAGGAGGGAGAGAAACCTTTCCTGCCCTGAGCCCCTCCTCTGCCCCTCCCGATAGGTTTTCTGTGCGGGTGAATTCCACCGACCTCTTCCACGTGGATCGGCGCGTGTGGACCACCCTAAAGGGCCGGGATGGGCTTCAGGGCCCACGGGAGAGAGCCTTCCACACAGCCAGTGTCCTGGGCAACTACATGGTGGTCTATGGTGAGGAGGCTCCCTGATCCCGCCTGCCTGCCTGCCTGCCTTCTAGGGCCCCAGGCCCACACTGAGCTGAGGCTCCCTGCCTGGGTGTCCCCACCTCTGCCAGGCTTGCCAGCTGTGCCCCTTTCCTCCTTTCCAGGGGGCAACGTGCACACCCATTACCAGGAGGAAAAGTGCTATGAAGATGGTCTCTTCTTCTACCACCTCGGCTGCCATCAGTGGGTGTCAGGGGCTGAGCTTGCCCCCCCAGGAACCCCTGAGGGTGAGTGGCCCCTCTGTTTTCCTGAGGGACTTCTGAGAGTCACACTTCCCTGACAGTGAATCTGGGCTTTAGGCAGGAGCCACGTTGGTCCTCAGAGGGTGAGCCAGATGTCCTGTTAGAGCTGGCCTCCAGAGGTGAGCCTGTGCGGGGAGGCAGGGCGGGGTCGCTGTTGCCGTGGAGATGGGAGGCAGGTCCAGCAGCCCTGGTCTAGGCTCCAGTCCAGATTTTGCCAGTTTCCAGATGCCCCAGGGAATGACCTACATGTGACCTTTTCAGGGTCATAGAGTGGGCAAGTGGCAGAACCAGGATGGCCAGGCCCCAAGCAACCATCTGTACAAAAATATTGTTTAATCTCTCTGTGCCTCAACTTGCCCGTCTGTAAAACGGGGATGACAGTAATACTTAAAGCACTGGGCTGTTGTGAGAGTCGATTGAGATGGTGCAAAGAATGAAGACCTCCTAGCCAAGGGCTCAGTATGTTGATTTTTTGATAGTGTCAGCATCCTGCCCCAGGGACCGAGGGCTTGCCTGGATGGCAGTGTGGAGAAACCTTTCAAACTCATTAAGTCAGACTGCTTGGAGAATCAGAAGGAAGCCACAGGCCCTCTGCTCGGAAAGACACTGGTACACACAAACTGGGCCTATCATTTCAGGGGGCTGTGGACTTCCAGGAGGCCCATCTCTTCTCCCCGCCCCACTGGACAGAAGAGCGAGGACAGAGAACAGGCATAAGGAAGGGACATGGAACCCATGGAACCCTGTTTGACCATCAGGCATAAAGCCTTGGCCTGGCATTTGAGGCTCTTCTGCCTGTCCCTGTTTCTCCTTTAGGCCAGAGTGTGAGGTTTCTGGAGGCCTCTTCCTCTGTAGTTTGTGAGTCCCCAGGCCAAGTCCCATGTGCTTACAGAGCATATGGGGCGGTAAGAGGGTGTGGGGTCACCAGTCACTGAGCACTTACCCATCAGTCAGTACTCTTGGTTCTGGGCGACAGGATCCAACCCAACCAGCTTGAGCGAAACCGAGTTCTTTTTTTTTTTTTTTTCAAGATTTTATTTATTTATTTGACAGAGAGAGACACAGCAAGAGAGGGAACACAAACAGGGGGAGAGGGAGAGGGAGAAGCAGGCTTCCCGCCGAGCAGGGAGCCCGATGCGGGGCTCGATCCCAGGATCCTGGGACCATGACCTGAGCCGAAGGCAGATGCTTAATGACTGAGCCACCCAGGTGCCCCACAGAACCGAGTTCTTGGCTCACTTGAGTGACAACTGGCTTTAGGCTGGTCCGGGTGTGGGCGCTCACATGATGGCATCAGCTAGTTCTCATTCAAGTTCGCTGCAGTCTGTGGCAGATTTGTCTTTTGCAAATGGTCACCAGCAGCCCTGGGCCTATATCCTACCCCTTTAAAATGCCCAGAGGGAGGAAGCACATGCCTTTTTCCCAAAAATCATAGGAATCGGGTCCTGTTCCTGAACGAGTCACTGACCTGACAGGTCTGGGCTCAGCTCAGCTTGAGCCTGTGGACTGTAGTGGGAGAGGGTGGAGTTCCAGAGGAAAATCAGAGGCTGTCCCCAGAAGGGAGGCTGGTGTACAGACAAAACCAGGTGAGAGCCAGGCGGCCTGCCTCATGGCTCCCCGAGGGCAGGAAGATGGTCCATTTATTGAGGAGGAAACCAAGATTCAGAGAAGTTGAGTTTCTTTCCCAAGGCCACACAACTACTCAGAACCCAAGTAAATGGTAGACCTAGGAATCAAAGCCAGGTTTTTCTGACCCCGAAGATCATGCTCTTTTTTTTTTTTTTTTTAAGATTTTATTTGTTTATTTGAGAGAGAGAGAGAGCACGAGCAGGGTGGGGGGCAGAGGGAGAAGCAGGCACCCTGCTGATCAGAGAGCCCGATGTGGGGCTCGATCCCAGGACTCCGGGATCATGACCCGAGCTGAAGGCAGACGCTTAACCAACTGAGCCACCCAGGCGCCCCATCATGCTCTGTCTTTTTTTTTTTTTTTTAAGATTTATTTATTTATTTATTCGACAGAGACAGAGAGAGCAGGAACACAAGCAGGGGGAGTGGGAGAGGGAGAAGCAGGCTCCCCGCGGAGCAGGGAGCCTGACGTGGGGCTCGATCCCAGGACCCCGGGATCATGACCTGAGCCGAAGGCAGACGCTTAACGACTGAGCCACCCAGGCGCCCCCGTGCTCTGTCTTTTAAAGGTGGTTCGGGCAGTGGTGTGGGAGCTCTGGCAAGTGCAGGGCCAGGCAGGCTAGGAGGGTTTCCTTGGGTGCGTTCAGTTGAAGCAGGAAGTAGGAGGCTGGACTTGAGGCATAGGAGAGTTGGGATAGGCCTCTGGGCAAGGGAGTCGTGAGCATAGGAGGGGAGACTCGTTGGAGTCTCATGTCCTTGGGTTGGGGGGTGTCTGTATTCTCCTAGGCCGAGCAGCGCCTCCCAGTGGCCGATACTCACATGTGGCGGCTGTGCTTGGTGGCAGTGTCCTGTTGGTGGCTGGGGGGTACAGTGGCCGACCCCGTGGGGACTTGATGGCCTACAAGGTGCCTCCCTTTGTGTTCCAGGCGCCTGCTCCGGACGTGAGCACTGGGGTGATAGGGAGAGGGTGGCTGGGGAGGAGGTAGCATGGTTCCCATGGAGGCGGGAGCAAGTTGGGGAGGGTCCCTGGGGGAAGGACTGGGGGTCCCTAGGGATATGAGGGGAGGGCAGTTGGTCCCCAGGTTCAAGCGGGGAGGACTGGAGGTCCCTGGGGCTGAGGGCAGAGTGGATAGGGGTCCTTAAGGTGTCGAGCAGTTGAGGGTCCCTGGGATCATAAAGTGGTGGGCATGAGGGAACAGGCTCCAGGTCTGAGGACCGCCCCCCCCATCTCCCTGCAGTACCACTTAGACTATTGCTCCATGTACACCGACCATAGCGTCTGCTCGCGAGACCCCGAATGCAGTTGGTGTCAGGGAGCCTGCCAAGCCGCGCCACCTCCTGGGACTCCCTCTGGTGCCGTGAGTGACTGTCCTAGCGCTCTGTCTCCTAGCACATGTCTCCCTCTGTCAAAACTAAGTAGAGAAGGACCTCCTCCCACTTGGGAGACTTGTTTTCACACCGAAGATTGGCTCTCCTGCCTGCTGACCCCTCTGAACCTCTGACCCCTCCCGATCCTTTTGAACTTACAACCCTGTCCCCAGACCCCCTGGCTCCTGTCCTCTTGATCTTCCTCATTCCAACTGGCTTTCAGTTCCCTTCTCCGATTTCCTGACACTTTCCACCCTGTGACTCCCGAATCTACAGCATTTCCCAGGTCCGTTGCGCCCCTGTGGACAGTAACCTCTGTCCCTTCCCCTCCCTGCAGTGTCCAGCTGCCAGCTGCCTGGGACTGGGCCGCCTTCTGGGTGACTGCCAGGCCTGCCTGGCCTTCAGCAGCCCCACAGCTCCTCCCCGGGGGCCCGGCACCCTGGGCTGGTGTGTGCATAATGAGAGCTGCCTCCCCCGGCCTGGTGAGTGTGCAGGGGCGGTGTGGGAGGGGGCAGCGCAGCACTCCGCACTGACCTCTATTCCCCCCACCCTCCTGTCCTCACAGAGCAGGCCCGCTGCCGAGGGGAGCAGATCTCGGGCACCGTGGGCTGGTGGGGGCCTGCGCCTGTCTTTGTCACATCCCTGGAGGCCTGCGTCACCCAGAGCTTCCTGCCTGGCCTGCACCTCCTCACTTTCCAGCAGCCGCCCAATGCCTCCCAGCCCGACAAGGTGGGAGCCAGGGGATGGGGCCTGGTGTGTGGTCCCAGGGTTTTCATTTTTCAAATGGTTCTATACCACTCTCGTGGTTGCCTAATAAGCCTTTACAGTCAAGAGTCTGAGTTTACTTATTGACCTCTAAAGATTTTTTTTTTTTTAATTTTATCTGAGAGAGAGAGAGAGAGCACATGGTGGAGGGGAGGGTCAGAGGGAGAAGCAGACTCCCTGCTGAGCAGGGAGCCCAATGTGGGACTCGATCCCGGGACTCCAGGATTGTGACCTGAGCCTAAGGCAGTCGCTCAACCAACTGAGCCACCCAGGCGCCCGACCTCTAAAGATTTTTTAAATTGTGCTAAAACACACATCATGTAAAATTTACCATCAGTGATATGAAGCACGTTTACAACATTGCACAACCACCACTACCTAGTTCCAGAGTACCACCTAGTTCCAGAAAGACACTCCAGATCCATTAAGTAATCCCTCTCTGTTCCCCCTCTCCCTTTGGCCCCTGGCAACCACTAACCTTTTAGTGGTTAGTGGTTGGCAATCTGCTAACTCTGGATTTGCCAATTCTGGGTATGTCATATAAATGGAATCCTATATGTTGTATTTTGTGTGCAGCTTTTTTCACCTAGAGTAATGTTTTCAAGGTCCATCCATGTTGTAGCACATCTTAGAACTTCATTCCTTTTTATGGCTGAGCAATATTCTCTTGTATGGCCGTGCCACATCCGTTCATCAGCGGATGGACATTCAGGGTGTTGATACTTACTGGCTATCGTGAATAGTGCAGCCATGAGCATTCCCTGTATAAGCCGCTGTTTGAGTACCTATTTTCTTTTAAAAAATATTTTCTTGGGCGCCTGGGTGGCTCAGTTGGTTAAGCGACTGCCTTCGGCTCAGGTCACGATCCTGGAGTCCCCAGATCGAGTCCCGCATCGGGCTCCCTGCTCGGCGGGGAGTCTGCTTCTCCCTCCGACCCTAACCCCTCTCATGTGCTCTCTCTCATTCTCTCTCTCTCAAATAAATAAATAAAAAATCTTTAAAAAAATTTTTTTTTCTTTTTTTTTTCGATTGAGACATTATTGACATACACTATTATGTTAGTTTCAAGTATATAAGGTAATGATTTGAAATGTGTATATATTGCAACAAACACCTATTTTCAACTCTCTTTGGGTATATATCTAGGAGCGGAATTGCTGGGTCATACGGTGATTGAATATTTAACTTATTGAAGAATCACCAAACTGTTTTCCACAGTGGCTTCTTATTGATTTTGATTTTTTTTTTTAAAGATTTTATTTATTGGGGCGCCTCGGTGGCTCAGTCGTTTGAGCGTCTGCCTTTGGCTCAGGTCGTGATCTCAGGGTCCTGGGATCGATCCCCACATTGGGCTCCCTGCTCGGCGGGAAGCCTGCTTCTCCCTCTCCCACTCCCCCTGTGTCTCTCTCTGTCAAATAAATAAAATCTTAAAAAAAAAAAAAGATTTTATTTATTTATTTGACAGAGACAGCGAGAGAGGGAACACAAGCAGGGGCTGAGTCCCACATCAGGCTCCTTGCTTAGTGGGGAGCAAGTGTGGGAAGCCCTCTCAGTGTGGGAAGCTGTCCCAGCACCACCCCCCATTCGGCGCCACCCTAACTCTTCCCAGAAGATCAATTGGGATTTCTTTTTTTTTTTTTTTAAGATTTTATTTATTTGACAGAGAGAGACACAGTAAGAGAGGGAACACAAGCAGGGGGAGTGGGAGAGGGAGAAGCAGGCTTCCCGCGGAGCAGGGAGCCCGATGTGGGGCTTGATCCCAGGACCCTGAGATCACGACCTGAGCCAAAGGCAGACGCTTAACGACTAAGCCACCCAGGCGCCCCTCAATTGGGATTTCTTACGTATCCTTGCAGGTCTACCCATTCACACACATGTAAATGTGACATTTAATTATTTTTCTTTCTTGTACAAAAAGTAATATTCCAGTCACACTACACTGCCACTTTTATTTCTTAATATATCCTAGCAAGCTTCTTAGAACTTAGGAAATATCCTCTCTCTCTTTTTTTTTTTTTTTTTACAGTTTTGTAATATTCCATTTAGATTCTAGGGCCGTGGTACTATAGTTTATTTAGGTAGTCTCCCGTTGACGAATACTTGGGTTATTCCATTCTCTTGCAATTACAAAACACATGCTAATAAATCATGTAGCATGTCTGTCACTTTGAATGTTGGATCTGGACTCTCTCTCTTTTTTTTTTTTTAAACTTGTGTATTGGTTTATTATATAACCGAGAACACGTTACATAGGGTGTGGTCCAGAAGGGTCGTGAGCAAAGGAGCTCTGTCCCCGAAGAGCTGGGATGTGACCCCTGCTGGCATGGGGCTGTGTTCACTAACTTGGAAATTTCTCCGAACCCTGTGGTTCAGGGACTTTTTTAAAAAGTGTGGACTCTTAAGGCTTCGGTGGAAAGTGGAAGGGTGGGATGTCAGAGAAGAATTCCTAAAAGGTCTGGGGTCCTGGAGTTTCATGAGAGAGGTGCTGAGTGGGGACCCTGCTATTGTTGGAGTCCCAATGCAGAGTACCCCTGGCCTCGGTGCTCGTTTGATGAAAGAGGGAAGGAGGTTGGGGTACCTGATCTTTTCTAGCTCTGGTGTTTGCCTGAGGGGTGGGGCCACTGTGGGGCCATGCACAGAAGCGCTCACGCATACCCTTCTCCGTGGCTTTCCCAGGTCTTGATTGTCCGCAGTACAACCATCACTCTGACGCCCAGCCCAGAGACAGATGTGTCCCTGGTCTACCGTGGCTTCATCCACCCACTACTGCCTGGAGGGCCCGGAGGGGCGGGGGCTGAGGATGTAGCTGTGTGGGCCCGGGCCCAGCGTCTACATGTCCTAGCCCGGATGGCCCGGGGCCCTGACACGGAGAACATGGTGAGGGGCCTGAACACACAGGGGGCTGTTAGTCATAAATGTGGCGGCTGGGGTGTATGCTGTGGGAGGAGGACTGGGGAGAAATCAGAGGCACGGGATATATCCTTAGTGGAGGGAGGGTCCTGGGGTTTTCAGTTATGAATGGAATTGGGGGGGAATTTGGAAGAAGGTGGGGAGGGTCTGAGTTACCAAGTCAAACTCCCCCTGAGGAGGAGGTAGGTGGCGTTGGGGGGGGGTTGTTGAGGGTTCTCAGAGGTTCTTGGGGTCTAAGGAACTCTGAGGCCCTCTTCCTCTTCCCAGGACAGAGGTCAGTGCTAGGTGGGTTTGGGGCTCTTGGAGGTTTCAGGGGTTGGGGCGGCTGGAACGTTCTGAGGCCCCTGTCTGTCCTTCACCCGTACCCAGGAGGAGGTGGGGCGCTGGGTGGCTCAGCAGGAGAAGGAGACGAGGCGGCTACAGCGCCCAGGGTCTGCTCGCCTCTTCCCACTGCCTGGCCGGGGCCACAAGTATGCGGTGGAGATCCAGGGCCAGCTCAATGGCTCGGCGGGCCCTGGGCACAGCGAACTTACGCTGCTGTGGGACCGGACTGGCGTGCCAGGTGGCAGCGTGAGTACCCAGGCCCTGGCCTCAGATCCCCGGAGCTTTCCGAACCCCAGACCACAAATTCTAACTCTCTTGACCTGACCTCTCCCTACCCCCCCCCGACTCTTGAACTCTCGGCCTCACCTTGAGCCCTCCAGACCCCAACCTCTGACCCCCAGACTCTGACCTGATCTCACATTCTGACCCCCTGCCTACATCTCTGACTTCTCCTGCCCTGGCCTGACTTCTGCCCTCTGTATTTGGCTCTCTCATCTCTAGATGCTCTCAAGCCCCGATCCCCTTTTGTCTGCTCCTCCTAAATCCCAGCTTTCCACATACTTGGGTTCTTAACCTTGTCTCCAAATCCTGACCCCTACCCCCAACCTCGACTCCTGCCCTGGGACTTGGCTTGTGGACCCCCGGCCCTTACGTGAGCCCTTCCCCCAGGAGATCTCCTTCTTCTTCCTGGAGCCCTACCGCTCTTCAGCTTGCTCCTCCTACTCCTCCTGCCTGGGCTGCTTGGCCGACCAGGGCTGCGGCTGGTGCCTGACCAGCGCCACCTGCCACCTGCGCCAGGGCGGGGCCCACTGCGGGGCCGACGGGGCTGGCGGGTCCCTGCTGGTGCTGGTGCCTGCCCTCTGCCCGCTCTGTGAGGAACACCGCGACTGTCACGCCTGCACCCAGGTGCCTGCCAAGCCACAGAGGGGAGGTCTCAAGATCAAGGCAGCCGGATCAGGCAACTGGGAAAGGGGGAGGCCCCCTGGAGTTGGCACGGGCATCCGAGGGGTCCCCTGGGTGCAGTGGGGGGAGACAGGTGGGGCCATTGTCCTTGATCTGCAGGTGAGAGCCAGGTGGGGAGCAGGGCTCCTGGCAGTCAGGACTCTCCCTGTTGTAAGGGCCAGAAAACCCAACTTAGTACCTCTTTACCAGAGGGGCATTTATGGGCTCCGGCACTGGAGCCCAGGAAGAGGTCTTTAGGCTTGTTGTTTAGACCGTGTGGTCAGGCGTCCACCCCCCTCCATCCCATACCCTCGCTTCCCTGGAGGTTCATTCCTTGGGAGTGGCAGGGGAGCCACGAGGGCTCCAGACTTTCATCCCCCCCACGCAGCCCCCCAAGTCCCAAGTGGAAGAGAGCACCTTTCTGTCCCCACCCCACTCTCACCCCCAGTTGAACAGAAGTCCCAGAAGCACGTTTCGTTGGCTCTGGTTGGGTCTTGTGCTGACTCTCAGAGCCATCTGCGAGGCTAGGGGGTAGAGAGTGTGGCCCCTTGCCCACCTCTGGAGCTTAAGGATCCACCAGTCCCAACCGGACCAGACATAGGGGTTCTTTTGCCCCAAAAGGGAGTGGGTGCCGGGAAGGCGGATCCTATGGATGCCATTGGCTGGAGGAGAAAGTCTAGAGAGGCAGGCAGCTGGGGAGGGAGGGGGGCTTGGAGGGGTGGTCTATGGGGTGGGGCAGGTGAGGGAGGCCATCTGGGCTCTTACTCCTTCTTTAATTCCCCAGGACCCCTTCTGTGAGTGGCATCAGAGCTCCAGCCGCAAAGGGGACGCCGCGTGCAGCCGGCGGGGCCGGAGTCGGGGTGCCCTGAAGAGCCCAGACGAGTGTCCCCCACTCTGCAGCCAGTGAGCCGCCTGGGCCCAGGGGGAGGGGATGTAGGGGGCGTGTGGGGGCCGCTGCACGGTCTGACCCTGTCCCTGCTCCGCGCCCCCAGGCGCCTGACCTGTGACGACTGCCTGGCCAACTCCAGCCAGTGTGCCTGGTGCCAGTCCACGCACACCTGCTTCCTGTTCGCGGCCTACCTGGCCCGCTACCCGCACGGGGGCTGCCGCGGCTGGGACGACAGGTGCGGTCTGGGCATCGGGGCGGGGCCCACAGAGGGGAGGGCGCGGACACCCCCACCCACGCCTGTCGCCCTGCAGCGTGCACTCGGAGCCTCGGTGCCGGAGCTGTGACCGCTTCCTGACCTGCCACGAGTGTCTGCAGAGCCACGAGTGCGGCTGGTGTGGCAATGAGGACAACCCCACGCTGGGCCGGTGCGGCCGGGACCGCGGGGCCCCGAGGCCAGAGGGCGGGTGGGGTGGGGGGCTCTCGCCTGCCCTGATTCTAACGGTGGATTGTCTCTCTGTTTCTTCCCCTCCCCTCTCGGTTTCCCTCTCTCCTCCATCTCCACCCTCTCCCTCTCTCTGTGACTGGTTTCTCCTCATCTTTGCTTCTTGTCTTTCTGTTTCCGTCTTTCCTTCTCTCTCCCTTCACCATCTCCCTGTGTGTCTCCGGTCTGACTCCGCTGGGTTTCTGTCTCTCCTTCATTTCTCCTTGTGTCCTTTTCTCCGTGTTCATATTTCCGTTTCTCTCTTTCCCATCGGCCCCTCTCTCCCTGTTTCCATCTTGGTCTCTCGTTTCTTTATCATCTCCCCCTTCCCACCCCTCCTCCCTCTCCCACCCCCCCAGGTGCCTCCAGGGGGACTTCTCGGGGCCGCTGGGAGGGGGGAACTGCTCCCTGTGGGTGGGGGAGGGCCTGGGGCTGTCTGTGGCCCTCCCTGCCCGCTGGGCTTATGCCCGCTGTCCCGACGTGGATGAGTGTCGCCTGGGCCTGGCGCGGTGCCACCTGCGGGCAACCTGCCTGAACACACCCCTCAGCTACGAGTGTCATTGCCAGCGAGGCTACCAGGGCGATGGCATCACGTACTGCAACCGCACGTGAGCGGGGCTTGGTTTCCATGGAGATGTCGCCCGGGGCTGGGGCACGTGGAGATGGAGGGAGGAAGCCGTGGCAGTGCTGGGTGCCTCCCGGGGAACCAGCATCCCCAGTGAGCCTGGGGTTTTTACCTTGCAGGGTAGGCCCTCGTTAGAGTGACAGGGTCCCCAGGTAACACTAGTTACTGTGGAGATGGGTCACCCCTGGACTGCGGACCATAGTCCTCAGTGTTGCCATGGAGACGGAGGAGGACCCAGTTGAAAGGGGTTTTCACAGAGAGCAGATCACCAGTGGTGATATGTGGTTACCATAGAGATAGGAGTTACCACGTGTGGGGGGGTTACCTTGGAGACAGGGCCGCCCACAGAGTCCAGGAGGAGGAGCCGGCAGTGGCCGGGGATGGCGTTGCCGTGGAGACAAGGCGGTGGACTGGGGCGGGAGGGGGGTGCGCCTTGGGGGCTCCGGGCCCCGCCCAGCCCTTCCCCACCCCCGCCACGCCCTCAGGTGCCTGGAAGACTGTGGCCACGGTGTGTGCAGCGGTCCCCCCGACTTCACCTGTGTGTGTGACCTGGGCTGGACGTCTGACCTGCCCCCGCCCACGCCCGCGCCGGGACCCCCGGCGCCCCGCTGCTCCCGGGACTGTGGCTGCAACTTCCACAGCCACTGCCGCAGGCGGGGGCCTGGCTTCTGTGATGAGTGCCAGGGTGAGCGGCCTCAGGGACCCTCCCCGGGGCTCCAGTGTCCTTCCTCTGCCTGGGCGTCTGGGTCCCCTCGCCCAGCTAGGGGTCCCTGCCCCATGGCCCGCTCCCGACCCCACACGGTTTCAGTGCCACCCATCTCTTTGGCGGGGGCTCGCAGTGCCTCTCCGGTCTGGGTTCCCCCGGTCACCTGCCTCTGGAGCAGCTACGTGGGGCCAGGGATCGGCCGAGCGTTGTGGGGCTCCTCCTGCTCTTGCCCTGACTCCGTGTCCTGTCTGCCGCGGCCTCCACAGACTGGACGTGGGGGGAGCGCTGCGAGCGGTGCCGGCCTGGCAGCTTTGGCAACGCCACCGGCTCGGGCGGCTGCCGGCCCTGCCAGTGCAACGGGCACGGGGACCCGCGCCGTGGCCACTGTGACAACCTCAGCGGGCTCTGCTTCTGCCAGGACCACACCGAAGGTGCCCACTGCCAGCTCTGCTCCCCTGGCTACTACGGGGACCCCCGGTGAGCCAGGGGCCCACCGGGAGGCCAGGGCGGGTTAGGGACTGGATGGGACGGGGTGGGACCCGGTCTGACGCTCTTGCTCTCTCCTTCATCTCCCCAGGGCCAGTGGCTCCTGTTTCCGGGAGTGTGGGGGCCGCACCCTCCTCACCAACGTGTCCTCAGTGGCGCTGGGCTCACGCCGGGTGGGGGGGCCGCTGCCTCCAGGGGGTGGGGCAGCGAGAGCTGGGCCGGGCCTGTCCTACTGTGTGTGGGTTGTCTCGGCCACTGAGGTGCTACAGCCCTGTGCCCCCGGGACCCTCTGTCCCCCGCTCACCCTCACCTTCTCCCCCGACAGCAGCACCCCCTGCACGGTGAGTACCCAGGGCGCCAGAGTTCAGGCCCGTGTCTCCCCCAACCCAATCTAAATCCTCAGACAGACCCTGACCCCACGTTCCTGTTCCTTTATCCTTCAAACCCTAAGCTCTCTTCCTCAGACTGCAGACCTTCATTCCGAAGCCCCCCAGACCCTCTCATTCCCCCGATCACCTCCTATTTCCTGGGCTCCCCACTCCCCGGCCCAGGCATGGTTAATATTTGTACTTTGTGTGCCAGCTCCGACCAGTAGGTAGTGGCCGCCAGGAGCTGTGTATTGAGAAAGAGGCTCTGTGCAAGAGTGCCTGATCCATGAGCCATGTCTGCTGTGCGCACAGGAGGGGAGTGCTGGCCACAGTTTGTCCAGAGTCTCCCGGGCTCAGATTGCCCTCCCCTCTTGAGCTCCTCCTCCTCCCAGACCTCCCGCGTCCCTCTTTCTCACCCTTACCATCCGTCCCCCTGATCCTTCACTCTGCATCCTCTGCCTCCAGCTGAGCTACGTCCTGGCCTTTGATGGATTCCCGCGCTTCCTGGACACTGGTGTCGTCCAGTCGGACCGCAGCCTCATCGCTGCGTTCTGCGGCCAGCGGCGGGACAGGCCCCTCACTGTGCAGGCCCTGTCTGGTACGGGGACTGGGCAAAGTGGGACCCTGGCCGAGGCTTTGTAGCCCTTGCCCCTTATGCTGTCCCTCCCCCCCGGTGGGGGGGCTGAAGACCCAGCCCGACTCTGCCCCTGACGTGCCAGCTGATGCCGTCCCTTGTCACATCTGGGCCTCCGTTTCCTCAGTTGAGGGGCTGATAGAGAGGTTTGCCCTGGCTGAGCGGCCCCTCTGGAGAGCAGGGCCGAGTGGGACAAGTCTCTGGGGGACACGGAATGTGGCTGGTGTGGAGGCCCCCTGCTCATCTCCTCAGCCTGGTGGTTCTCCACCAGGGGGGATTTTGCCCCTTGGGCCCTCTGGCTCTGTCCTGAGTGGCCCTGGCATGTCACGGGTGGGGGCCAGAGATGCCGTTCTGCATTCTGCAGTGCACCGGACCCCCCACAGCCAAGGCCCCGTTACATCGGCAGTGCTGAGAGTTTGGGAACCAGCTCCGTCTGATCGAGTAGCACTAAAAATAATTTGTCACCTGTGGCAGTTGAAGGACCCTAGTTTGAACCATCGTAGATCGGCGAGATCTCCAAGGCTGGGAGAGAGAGGGCGGAGGGGTAGTTGGCCGGCTGGGGATTGCACGCAAGCCCAAACCCTTCCCCAGGGAGCAGCTAGAACCGAGGGGCCCTCGATTTCATTTCACTCAGCTGTTGTGTACCGAGCACCTTCAGTGAGCCACGCCTGAGCTGGGTGCTGGGGATCCAGCAGGGAGCAAGGGCATGCAGGCCCTGCCTTCGGGGGGGCAGGGGTACAAACAGCACTGAACAAATTCTAGTCAGAATAGTGACACCTTTGCCAAGGGGCAGAGGAGGTGGGAAGGAGCGGGCACCTGGCCTGTCTGGGGAGTTGGGGAGGGCTTCTTCGCCGAGGTGAGATTTCACTGGAGGCGTGAAGGGGATGGTGTGGGCGAGGGAGGAAGGCGACTTCTCCAGGCCAGAAGAGCAGCAGGTACCCAGGCCCCGAGAGGCCCGAAGGGGGCCTGCGGTGCTGGAGTGCTTAGGGCTGGGACAGTGGGAGGCCTTGAGGTCAGAGGGCCTACGGCCGCTCCCCACACCCCCCCCCACTTTAACATAATTTTATTGAGGCACTGTTTACATATCCTATGTCTAATCCCTGCCCCCCTCCCCCACCACTAATCGATTTTGTAAGGAGACCCGGTTTTATGTCAGAGCTGTAGGGAGCTGTGCGGGGTTTGGAGCTTGCCAGTGATGGGACTGGGATCGGAATTTGACGGGTTGGATGCGGGGGAGGGTGTGCAGCGTGCAGGAGAACAGTGAAGCATGGCAGTGAGTGATCACAAATGATAAGGAGTGCCTTGTCGCCCTGCCCGGTGACACCGGATTTTCTCTAACCCTGGGGGTAGAGTAATGTCCTGGAGCCCCGCCCGGCCACGAGCCTCTGGCCCTCTCCCCTCACAGGGCTGCTGGTGCTGCACTGGGAGGCCAACGGCTCCTCGTCATGGGGCTTCAATGCTTCAGTGGGCTCTGCCCGCTGCGGGTCGGGGGGCCCCGGGAGCTGCCCGGTCCCCCAGGAGTGTGTGCCCCAGGATGGAGCCGCAGGTGCTGGACTCTGCCGATGTCCCCAGGGCTGGGCTGGCCCCCACTGCCGCATGGCTCTGTGTCCTGAGAACTGTAACGCTCACAGCGGGGCAGGGACTTGTAACCAGGTATGGGGGGGGACGGGCAAGCCACATGGGACAGGGGTGGTGATCTGGCTTCCCCTGAGCCTCCTTCTGCTGTTGCCCAGAGCCTTGGTGTGTGCATCTGTGCCGAGGGCTTCGGGGGCCCTGACTGCGCCACGAAGCTGGACGGCGGGCAGCTGGTCTGGGAGACCCTCATGGACAGCCGCCTCTCAGCTGTGAGTCGTGGATGCCACTCTGTCCACGGAGGTGCCACGCAGCCCGCCTCCTGGATGGTTCTCCCCTCCCTGCATTCCTGGGACCACCCCTCAGCCTCGACTCCCAGCCTGACCCTTCGTGTCCCCACCTCCGCCCCCAGGACACTGCCAGCCGATTCCTACACCGCCTGGGGCACACCATGGTGGAGGGACCTGATGCCACCTTGTGGATGTTTGGGGGCCTCGGCCTGCCCCAGGGGCTGCTGGGGAACCTGTACAGGTGAGGACTGTCTCCCAGAGGTGGGATGCCTGAATGAGAGGAGGTCACGACCTCAGGGGATGCTGAGATGTGTGTCACATAAGAGTCCCTTCGGGGGTTAAAAAAAAAAAAAACAACTGGTGTAAAGAACCCTCTAGAGATGCCTGGGTGGCTCAGTCGGTTAAGCGTCTCCCTTCGGCTCAGGTCATGGTCCCGGGGTCCTGGGATCAAGCCCCACGTCCCCTGCTCAGCAGGGAGTCTGCTTCTCCCTCTCTCTGCCCCTCCCCCTGCTCGTGCACTCTGATTCTCTCATGCGCTCTCTTTCTCAAATAAATAAATTAAAATATTTTAAAAACAACAACAAAAACCTCTATAGGTGAAGAACACCCAAAAATTACTGGGACATTTGTCACAGGAGGCTCACCTCGGGGTCTGGGATACTTATTTGGGTGGTGCTACCCCAGGGGGGGGATGGTAAGATGGTTGTCAAAAGAGGGGCACCCTAGGGGATTTGGGGATAACTGTGCAGGGGGGGTCACCCCAGGTCATGCTGGGATGCCTGTATGGTGAGACTCCTTTTCTGCACCTTGGTGCCAGGTACTCAGTGAGCGAGCGGCGGTGGACGCAGATGCTGGCGGGAGCCGAGGATGGGGGCCCGGGCCCCTCACCCCGCTCCTTCCACGCGGCTGCCTACGTGTCCGCTGGCCGTGGTGCCATGTACCTTCTGGGGGGACTCACAGCTGGGGGTGTCACTCGCGACTTTTGGGTCCTCAACCTCACCACCCTGCAGTGGCGGCAGGAGAAGGTGAGCCCCTCTCCCTTCCCCCGCCCCCATGATCCATGTCTAGCAGGGCTAGCCAGAGTGCCTCCTGCCTGTTTCACCCCCAGGGGATGCAGCTTCCCCCCACTCCCCACTGGGGCTCCAGTGCGAGTCCCAGAGTTGAATCTCAGCCATCCTGCGTCACACTGTAGTCCCGAGCCAGCCTGTGGCCGAGTGGGTGGGATAGTCCTGTCCACTTGGCTGGGTCGCGCGCACTCTGGGCGGGTACAGTCAGCCCCACACGGCCAGAGTGAGAGCACAAGGGCCAGGGCTTCCCAGAGGAACACCAGGCTGCCCCCACCCGCATCGGTGACACTGAGCAGGCAGAAATGGCAAAGGGCCTCGCACACACCTGCTGGGACCGTGGCAAGTTGGAAGTTTGGGGTGTGACCAGCCCCGGGCAGCTCACTACCTCCTTATTGGTTCAAGGGGAGTGTCCAGAGTTCCGAGTCTTGCTTCTACCCGGAAGATGACCCCTAATCTCCAGCTCCCTGCTAACCTCTGCCCTTTATCCCCCAGGTGCCCCAGACCGTGGAGCTCCCGGCAGTGGCTGGTCACACCCTCACTGCCCGCCGAGGCCTGTCTCTGCTCCTGGTGGGCGGGTACTCCCCCGAAAATGGCTTCAACCAGCAGCTGTTCGAGTACCAGCTGGTGACTGGCACCTGGGTATCCGGAGCCCAGAGCGGGACACCCCCCACCGGTAGGGCTGGGGATAAGTCGGGGACAGCACCTTGGACTCCTGGCCATCCAGGGCTTTGTGGAGGCTCTCTATCCACTGCTGTTACCCTGTGGTCACTGCCCTTAGACCTTGTTATGTCCTGTCTTGCCCCCAACGCCCACCCAGATTCGCAGACCCGCTCTTGAGAAGTTCAGTTTCCCATGAAAGGCTACCCACCTCCTGCCCGGTGACAGTGGGTCATTGCATTCCTCTCCCAGGTCCTGGGTTCCAGCCCCTCAGGCATTCCCCTTCTCCATTCTTTGCTCACTGTCCCCCCAGGACATTCAGGTCACTCTGACTCCCCCTCTTCTCTTGCCCGGAGTCACTAGAGGTGGTCCTTTGGAACCGAAGCGGGAGGGAGGGGTTGACAAGAGCTCCTTGGTGGCGTGGTCCCAAGAAGGGGAGCCCAGGAAGGTGGGAGGGCGCTCCTAATCACCAGCCCTCCCCCCAGCGTCTGCTCCCTCGTGCCCCCCAGGTCTCTACGGTCATTCTGCGGTGTACCATGAGGCCACTGACTCCCTCTACGTGTTTGGGGGTTTCCGCTTCCACGTCGAGCTGGCAGCCCCATCCTCTGAGCTCTACTCCTTGCACTGTCCTGACCGCACCTGGAGCCTGCTGGCCCCTTCCCAGGGGGCAAAGGTCAGGAAAAGAGGTGTACACAGTTAGATCCAGGGGGCAGGAAGGAGGGGGTCACCCCTTACCCAGCACCCCAGGGACTGGCTCAACCCTGGACTCCTAGTCCCATCCTTTCTAGTCCCCTAAACTCAACTGTGGCACCCCACACATCTCCCTTTCTTTCATTGCTTGCTTGGAGGGAAGCATCCTAGATGAGGAGGTCAGAGGCCTGGGTTCTGCCCCAGCTCTGCCCCACTCTTGGCGTGGCCCTCAACTTCCCAGCCTCCCCATCTGTAAAACCTGGGACTGAGGCGCCTTGGGCCTCCCGCCTTCAAGGCCAAAGGAGATAGCGGATGGGAGTACATGGACTCTGGATGTGCTGGTTAGAGACGATTGAGTTTTCCATCTGCAAACATATCTCCAAGCCCTTTTGGGGACCGGACTGTAAGGGAGGCCCGAGCCTCACCCCCAGGTTGCCCCCAGCCAAGCTGGCCAGGTCACACGAGAAATGTGGGATTCATCTCAAGCAGCCTGGGCCAGGTTCCTGGGGAACAGCACAGGGCATGGGGGTTCTGGAAGTTCGGGGAAGGGAGATGGCCCTGGGGGCTGCTCTGAAGAATGAGGGAGGTCTCCTGGATGGAGGAGCTGAGATTTGAGGGAGATTAGGGTTGGGTAGGGCTGGTGGGGGCTGAGGTGTGGGAGGGTGCAGGGTGGCGGGTGGGATGAGAGGCGAGTGGAGGAGTGTGGGCTCTGACCGGCCATCCTGCGGGTGTCTCCCCAACAGCCCCGCCCCCGGCTTTTCCACGCCTCAGCCCTGCTGGGGGACACCATGGTGGTCCTTGGGGGGCGCTCGGACCCCGATGAGTTCAGCAGTGACGTTCTGCTCTACCAGGTCAACTGCAACGCCTGGCTCCTGCCTGACCTGACCCGTAAGTCCAGTGCTCCCCCTAGGGGGCCCTGGGGACATCCTACAGGAGCCCTGGCCTGTCCTGGGACGCTCACTCATCCGGACTCCCTCAGGCCCCTTCAGGCCCTCCGGCAAAGCTGCTTTCCCCTCTGTTACCTGAACACCCATGGAGATGCCCGCCTTCCTTTTCTTTTCCTAGGAAGTTTATTTTTTGTCCTGATTATAAAAGTAATAATATTCGTTGTATGTAATTGGTGAAATAAGAAGACAAAAATCCCCCATGATCCTGCTCTCTAGAGACAGCACTATTATACGTGGGGGTGTTTCTTTCTAGTCTGCTGGTCGGAGGCCGGAAAGGGGGTTGGACCTTGTCTTTCTGTTTCGCTACCCAGTGTGACTGTGTATGCCTCTGGGCCTTTTCCTTTTGCTTCTCTCTCCTACTCTCTGTCTGTAATTCCCTTTTGCCCTTATCTTGTTTGCTACTCTGTGACTTTCTCTTTTTTTTCTCCTGGAGGATTTTTTTTTTTTAATTTTTAATTTTTCAGATTTTATTTATTTATTTATTTGAAAGAGAAAGAGCACAAGTAGGCGAGGGACAGAGGGAGAAGCAGACTCCCCACTGAGCCAGGAGCCCGATGCGGGACTCAATCCCAGGACCCTGGGATCATGACCTGAGCTGAAGGCAGACGCTTAACTGACTGAGCCACCCAGGCGTCCCCCTTCCTGGAGGATTTAAAAAACCTGAGGCGAAATTCACATAAGAAAATGAACTGTTGTGAAATTAATGATGCAGTGACACCTGTAGGTACCTTCAGGAGGTTGTGTGACCAGCACCTCTGGTTCCAGAAGCTTTGTCTCGGTCCTTACTCCATTCTTTCTGCTTCCTTTTTCTGTTTATCTCTCCCTCTCTTTTGTCTTGCTGTCCTTGTCGTTTCTCTTGCCCTGTATGGCCTTACGTATCTTCTCTGTCCATGTCCGTCTCTGCCGTCCTTAGCCCGTCGCTCCGCTCGGCGTCCCTCTCTGACCGGCCTCTTCGTGGGGCTCTCGTCCCTGAGTCTCTCTCTGAATGTTCTGTCTTTCCCCAGGCCCAGCCTCTGTGGGGGCACCGATGGAGGAGTCTGTGGCCCATGCTGTGGCAGCGGTAGGGGGCCGCCTGTACCTCTCAGGGGGCTTCGGGGGAGTGGCCCTGGGCCGCCTGCTGGCCCTGACCCTGCCCCCTGACCCCTGCCGCCTGCTACCCTCACCCGAAGCTTGTAACCAGTCTGGGGCCTGCACCTGGTGCCATGGGGCCTGCCTGTCCTGGGACCAGGCCCATAGGTAACCATGGTGACCGACCGGCGCATGGGTGGATGGTACTGGTGCCCTCCGAAGGGGGTTCTGTGCTAGGCCAGGCTTGCGGGGGGCGGGGGGGCGCTCAGGAGGGTACTGTCTGAACAGGACACCGGCTCACATGGGAAAACGGGCGCTGCATCACAGGCAGGGTCAGGCCGGGGGACCCTTGAGTGAGAAGCCCTGCTTGTGGGCTGGGGTGTCATCTGAGAATGTTTCCTGGAGGAGCTGGGTCCGAACTGGCTCCCAAATGACCACTAGAATTTAGACCAGCGAAGGTTTGGAAGCGGGGCTGTGCCCGGTGTATTTTAGGGACCGTCTATGCTGGGGGAACGTGAGGCTGGAGCGGTGGTGGGGGCAGCTCAGGAAGGGCTCCCAGTGCCTGGCTGTGGCGCTGGGCTTCTGTTGTTCGGGAGGCCAGACATCTCAGGAAGCTGAAAGGGCTGTCCTTGGTTCAGCACAAACTCTTTTGGCTACATCGTTATCCTGAACCCGTATGAGGTTACTAATGGCCTTGGCATGTCCTATTAAATGTGTCACTGTGTTTGCTACTGAATTAGTAAAGGGTTTGATTTATGGGGTGCTCCCCCAGATTCTGCTAGGAGTGTTATGTAACAGTGGGTACACCCACTGCTTTTCTAAAATCTGGAAAGTTCTGAAATGTGTGCCTTCAAGGACTTTGGGTAAGGGATTATGAACCTCCACTGTGGGTGGTGGGGAGCCAGGGGAGGGCAGGGGCAGGCCTGGGCAGAAAGCCCTGGGGCTGTTGGGAAGGAGCCAGCGGTGAGGGGAGGCTGTGGGTGGAGACCTGGGTGGAGACCTGGGAGGAGGCCGAGGAGGAGGAGGCTGGAGAAGAAGAGGCCTGAACTGGGCAAAGGGCTGCAGGGGTGGAGAGTGGGGGACGCCTTGGTGGCTGGAGGGACAGGGGAGTGTGGGATATTGTCCAGTATTTCTGGCTGGAGTGACAGGGGGACGTGAGACCATGGCCAGGTGGGGTGGGGGAGGAGCAGGTTGGGGAGGCCTGCGCTGAGACCAGTCCAGGATACATGTCGGGGGGCCCGCAGGACGATGTCCAGGAGGCACCAGGAAGAGGCAAGGGTGGGTGGAGGAGGGACAGGGTCTGGCTGGGTGTGCTGAGCCAGGCCTCCTGCCTCCCCAGGCTGGGCTGCGGGGCCCCCCCATGCTCCCCCATGCCTCGCTCCCCCGAGGAATGTCGACGTCTCCGGACCTGCAGTGAGTGCCTGGCCCGCCACCCCCGGACCCTGCAGCCTGGAGATGGAGAGGTGAAGCGGGGGTGGGGGGTGTCTCAGGAACTTCAGCTGGGATTGGGTGGGAAGAGCTGGCTCGGGTGGGGGGGTGCCAGGGACCTTGAGAACCCTGCTGAGCCCATGTTTCCCCCCCCCCCCAGGCATCCGCCCCCCGCTGTAAGTGGTGTACCAACTGCCCTGAGGGCGCCTGCATCGGGCGGAACGGGTCCTGCACCTCGGAGAATGACTGTCGCATCAACCAGCGAGAGGTGTTCTGGGCCGGGAACTGCTCGGAGGCCGTGTGCGGGGCTGCTGACTGCGAGCAGTGCACCCGGGAGGGCAAGTGCATGTGGACCAGGCAGTTCAAGAGGACAGGTGCGCCTCCCCACTAGGATGGCCTGGGGGCCCCCGGAAGGGGTGGAGCAGGGGGTGGCCGAGGCCAGGCCCAGGCTCTGATTCCTGTGCCCTTGACCCCAGGGGAGACCCGCCGCATCCTCTCAGTGCAGCCCACCTACGACTGGACATGCTTCAGCCACTCTCTGCTGAACGTGTCCCCAATGCCGGTGGAGTCGTCACCCCCGCTCCCCTGCCCCACTCCCTGTCACCTCCTGCCCAACTGCACCTCCTGCCTGGATTCCAAGGGTGCGGACGGGGGCTGGCAACACTGTGTCTGGAGCAGCAGTCTCCAACAGGTACCGTCGGGCGGGGTGCCCAGGGGGCCCTGCCCGCCCTGCCCCTGCCCCTGTGTCCTACTTCCTCCTCCGTTTCCCTGGCTCTGGTCCCTCCACGGTGCTTCCTCTGTCCTCCTCCTTCCCCTGTTCTCCTCCCCCACTAGCACCTCCTCCTTCCCCCCTGGCCTCTCGAGTCTCCCTGTCGCGTCTGCTAGAACCCTGCCACGCCGCCACCTTCCGGACCCCACAGCCGGGGTCACGATCCACCCCCCATCCTTCCTGCGACTGCTAATGCCATCTTGCCTCTCCCTCCCAAACCTCTGCACTTGCCTTCTCCGTCCTTTTCTCTGCTTTTGGAACTTCTGGTTGTAAGATACAGAGATCCCCTTGGTTTTATTATACGGAATTGGGGTAGGAAGTCCCGCGGCTCCGTCCTTCTCGGGCCTTGGGGTCTCTAATCTCAGCCGTTCTCTGCACGTCTCCATCGGCCGCTTTCTCTTGCCTTGATCATCCGGGGTTAGCTCACATTCTCAAGGGCAGACTTCGACTCAGCTGACCGGTTAGATGTCCAGCCTTGGCCCAGTGAGACATGGCCAGGGAGGGGTAGGAGCACAGGGTTAAGCTGCCGGCTGGAGAGATGGCTCTCTGTGGGTGTGGTCTGGGCAGGCAACGTGGGTACCAGGGACAGTCCGCCCCTTGACTGTCCAGCTCCTGCTTACCCCGTAGACCGGTCCAAAGATGCCTCTGCTTAGCATGATTTGGCCGCCCCCAGTGGCAGACATAAGCCCTTCGACCCCCAACCCCACCCCAGGGGGAGACAAAGATTCACCTCCTGCCGTCACATCCAGAAGCAGTGTCGTTCACTGGGCCAGAGTTCTGGGTCTCTGAGTCCCAGTGGTGTCCACTTCTCATTCATCCTTGTGGAACACCCAGTCCACGAGTGACCACTTGCCATCTCACAACGCGTGCGCCTACATGAATCTTTGGTAAAATAGGACCGATAACAACAGACCCAACACCAACAACCCGTTCTCCAATTCTCTGGACCCCGACTGAGTGTCTAACAACTCCGGTCGCCCCTGACACCGCCCACCTAGCACCAGAGCCAGATCCTACAAAGTTCAAGTCCACAGGCCTGCCCCCATTTCGAGGCCAGTCACGCCCTCAGACCACCTGTGCTTCTGACCAACGAACTGTAAATCAGGGGTTCTACCACCCCCAAAGCAGGTTTGATCATTTGCTAGAATGGCTCACAGAACTCGGAGAAACAACTACTCACGAATACCAGTTTACTATAGGGGCTACAACTTAGGCAGAGCCAGGTGGCAGAGAAGATTAGGGCAGGGAACGGGGTGAATGCGCAGAGCTCCCGCGCCCCCTCTGGGCACGCCATGCTTGCCACAGGGGGGCTTTCTGAATCTCCTTGTTCATGAGTTTTTATAGACCCCAGCTCCATCCCCATCGCAGTCCGTGGGGGGGCTGCAAGCGCCAACCCTCTAGCCACTTGGTCTTTCTGGTGACACCCTCTCTACATGTCCTCTTTAGCATAAACTCAGGTGTGAAATCAGCTTCTTATGAACAACAAAAGGCCTTCCAGCACTCAGGAAAGACCAGGACACCTGTAGGATATATTCTTGGGTTACACCACACCATCCCGTAGGCAGGTGGTAGAAATTAAACGGGTGAGTGTCTTTGCAGCCTGGGGCCATGCTTGCTCCTGAGTAAAATCTGAGTCATGCCCCAAGTTCTGCCCAGTGCGGGGATTCCCAGCCTCCACTCTGTGGGACACACCCAGAGGGTGGGCAGTGTTCCCCGCGGGGGTTCTCTGTGACCCCCACAGTGTGCGTCTCTAGCACACTGAGGCCTCATCCCCAAGCCTGGGGTCCTTGTGGTGATACAGGTTCTCCTCAAATAACATTGAGATGCCCATTGTCCGTCTCTGTGGACACTCCCGGGCCTGGAAGGCAATGGTAGGGAGCCTGCTGGCAGGCACTTGCTATTCACCCAGCCCCTCTGTGCTGTTCTGTGGGGCAGGAGACTCCAGCACCGGGTCGGTGCCACAGTGTGGGTGGGAGGGCACTTCTGCCAGAGCTTCGGATTTCTGTGCGGTCTCCTAGCTCTGGAGCGTTGGCTCGGGCTTCTAACAACCACCACTGCACAGATTGGACCGAACAGATGTGCAGACCAGCCCTGTTAGGAGTTGGCTTTAGGGCCGCTGTTATTTTAACACCCGGGCATTGTTCTTTGGAATGACTTTGGCTTCAGAGCCTGGGACGGGCACAGAGTGCTCCCTTCCCTGGCTTCTCTCCACCAGGTTCTTTGTCGAGCCCCTTCCCTGTGCCAGGCACTTTGCTAGGTTGTAGGTATACCTGTCAAGATGAGCTAGAACCCTGCTCTCGGAACTTAACATTCCCATATCTCTTCCAAGAGCGCAGGGGATGCAGTTGATGGTGTTGGGCAGCATCACCTGTGGCCACTAGCGAGGTCACAGCAAAACAAACGCTGTGCAGACTGGGGACTTGGTCTCCCCCCCCCCCGCCCAGATTGCCCCACCATCTGCCAAGGGGCGCACTAAATTTAGATCTGGGAGCCTAGCTCCAGCAGTTCAGCAAGGCTCAGCTCACTGCTGGCTGTAAGCGTCTGTGGGCCCAGAGCTCCGGCCACAGCAGGGAGGGTGTCTGTTTCAGGATCGCGTGGTTGCTGAGTGCTGTCAGACAGCCCAGACTAATCCCTGTCTTCTCAAGGCCCGAACAGTAAATGAAATACTCTGACACCCTGCGGAAAGTTCCCAAGAGTCTGACCCTGACTGCTCACCTTGTCTGGGTCCCAGGACGTGCTAAGTGATGGCGTGTGAGCTACTGGGCAGCCCCTGACCGCAGACTCCGCTTCCCAGCCCAGCGCGGGAGGACCCTGTGGCCCCAGCAGCCAGCTGCACGTTTTTCCTAAGTGACAATGGCTTGCAACCCTGCACCTGTCGCTAGTTTCTGTCCCAACTTGGGATTGTTGCCCCCCTTTGGTTGTGAGAAACAGCCATGCGCGCTAAGCCAGGTGGGGAGACCGACACCGCCAGTCACACCAACACAGTGGTACCTCTTGGAGCCCAGGGTGCAAAGTGCAGCCAGGCCTGGCGACGGGGCCTGGAAAAGCTGCCCTCCTCCCCCCCCGCCCCGCCCGCCGTGGGCTTGGGGTGTGTGGTCCTCATCGATGCTTCCTTCTGCATCTGCTCTTTTCCTGTCCCTCTATTCTCTTCATTTGCTGTGTTTTGCTCATCCTAACAGCCCCCAAAGCCCTCACCTCCAGAATCTTCCAGTTTCAAGGATGCCCCTAGCCTGACTCCCATTGTGGACTCCCAGGTTACAAATGCTTGACAGGGAGAATGTGATTAATCCCTGCTGGTGTCCACTTTGACCCATGGGCTGTGGCCAGAGAGGGGCGAGAGCCCCGAGGAGGGGGTGCGGTCTGGGAAGACACCCAGAATGTGTTTGATCCTCTTTCTCTGCCTCTCTCTTGCCCACCCCCCCCTCATTTCTCATCTCCCCTCCCCTGTACAGTGTCTGAGCCCCTCCTACCTGCCCCTGCGATGTATGGCTGGAGGCTGTGGCCGCCTGCTGCGAGGACCCGAGAGCTGCTCCCTGGGCTGTGCTCAGGCTTCCCAGTGTGCCCTGTGCCTGTGGCGCCCCCACTGTGGCTGGTGTGCCTGGGGGGGCCAGGATGGGGGTGGCCGCTGCCTGGAGGGTGGACTCAGCGGTCCCCGGGACGGTGAGCCGCGCTCGGGGGTGGGTCTGGCACAGAGAACCTGGGGGCGCTGGGGGCCGTGTCGGAGGGGGGCCCGGGTGGCTGAGTGGCTGCTGCAGAGGCACCCGGTGCAGCTCTGCGTGTCCCTGTGCCAGGGCTGACGTGCGGGCGGCCTGGGGCCTCCTGGGCCTTCCTGTCCTGCCCCCCTGAGGACGAGTGTGCAAACGGGCACCACGACTGCAACGAGACGCAGAACTGCCACGACCGGCCGCACGGTTACGAGTGCAGCTGCAAGGCGGGCTACACCATGGACAAGTGAGGCGGCGGGGGCCCAGGCGACTGTGGGGGGCGGGCTGTGGGAGCAGGAATGGGTGAGGTGTGGGCCGGCGCAGATGTGAGGCGTGGCGTTCATGCAGGAAGGGGTGAAGGGCCAGCGCGTGGAGGGGCAGGGCTCGCTGGGAAGAGGGAGGATGGCAGGCTAGCCCCTGAGGGAGATGGAGGCTAGACCCCGGAGGGGGAGCGTGGGACAGACCAGGGCTGAGCCACGAGTTGAGGGCGGTCTAGTGGGTGGGGGGCTGGCCGGACCCCTGAGGACCCCGGCCCTGCCCTGCCCCTCCACCGCCCCCCGCCCCCTGCCCCTGCAGTGTGACCGGGCTGTGCCGCCCCGTGTGCGCCCAGGGCTGCGTGAACGGCTCGTGTGTGGAACCCGACCACTGCCGCTGCCACTTCGGCTTCGTGGGCCGCAACTGCTCCACCGAGTGTCGCTGCAACCGCCACAGCGAGTGTGCGGGCGTGGGGGCCCGCGACCACTGCTTGCTATGCCGTAACCACACCAAGGTGGGCTGCCCGGGGCCTCCGACGCACCCGCGTCTTGAGCCTCACTCCGAGCCTGGAGGAGCCAGGCCCCAGGGTGGGGGGAGGCTTTGGGGACACTGCCTGGATTCGTGTCAGAGAGGGGCCGCCCCGGAATAGTGGACAGAGTCAGTGCTGAACTAGGGAGGCGGGGCCCGTGGAGGAGGACTCCGGGTGGCACAGGGAAGGGCTTTCTGAGCTCAACACCTGAGCTGGACAGGCACGAACGCCACCCCCCTCGGCCCGAGTCACCGGAGGTGCGCAAGCGAAGGCAGAGGCTAAACTGCCCCAAGGCTGGGACGGCCCGAACCAAGAGCCTGAGCCCCTGCTGCCCTCCCGCAGCACTCCCAGAGGGCCCCTTCTCCCACCCTACCTACTCTGACCACCCCGTCCCCGGTTTCCAGGGCAGCCACTGTGAGCAGTGCCTCCCCCTGTTCGTGGGTTCAGCTGTGGGGGGCGGGACCTGCCGGCCGTGCCACGCCTTCTGTCGTGGCAACAGCCACGTCTGCGTCTCCAGGAAAGAGCTCGAAATGGCCAGGAAGGAGCCCGAGAAGTACTCACTGGATCCGGAGGAGGTAGGAGAGGCCACGGGCCAGGACTCCTGGGTCTCGGGGAGGAGGGGGCTGGCCCACGCCTCTTTGCGATCACCCCGTCTTTCCTTGGCCAGATTGACAACTGGGTGACCGAGGGGCCCAGTGAAGATGAGGCCGTGTGTGTGAACTGCCAGAATAACAGCTATGGGGACAAATGCGAGAGCTGTCTGCACGGCTACTTCCTCCTGGACGGGAAGTGCACCAAGTGAGAAGCAGGGGGGCTGGGGACCCTAGCCCTGCCCACAGCGAATAGCTCTGGGAGCCACACCCCTCTCCCCAGTTCTCTGCCCTCAGGCAGGAGCGGACAGCATCCCCAGGGAGGCCCGGGGCTGAGGCCGAGCTGGGGGCCATGAGCCAGGCTCAGGTGGGAGACCCCCTCCCTCAGAGGCCGGTGCTGACACGCAGACCACAGAGCATCCACCATGGAGACTGGGGGGCAGAGAGGGAGCTGCCAAGGGGCGAGGCCTTCGGGCGGCCTCCCACCCCAGCCCTTCCTTCCCGAATGCTCAGTAGACTTGAGTCATTCCGACCTGGCTTTCAAGTCCTAACCTTGCCTCTGACTGGCTCCCTGGCTTTGGGCAAATGGCTTGACCCGCTGTGAGCTTCAGTTTCCTCTTCTGGCCTGGAGCTCGGACTCAAGCTCACCTCTGCAGCATCGAGCCTGGACCCCTGTGGGCCAGGGGAGCTCTGTGACCCCTGTCTTCCCCCCGCTTCCTCAGATGCCAGTGTAATGGCCATGCAGATACATGTAACGAGCAGGACGGGACGGGCTGCCCGTGTCAGAACAATACGGAGACGGGCACGTGCCAGGGCAGCTCCCCTAGCGACCGTCGGGACTGCTACAGGTACCAGGTACGGCTGGAGAAGTGAGGTCCAGGCCAAGGGCCCTGCACCCCGAGAGGGCCACTCATTCATCCAGCACGTATTTACTGAGCCCCTACTGTGTGCTGGGCTGCATGGGAGGCACTGGGATGCAGTGGGCACCAAAATGGGCAGGGTGTTCTGTCCTCGGGAAAGTTACATTCCCGTGGAGGAGCCCAGCAACAAACGCACGAGTAAGTTAGATGCAGAGCATGTTAATGATGAGCAGTGAGGAGAAAGGAGTGGGAATGGTAGATATGACGACCAAGGAGGGCCTCGGTGAGAAGGTGACACTTGAGAAACGATCTGATAGAAGTCGGGATACCAGACAAGCAGCCACGGGGGTTGTGGGCGAGTAGAGAGTGATCCAGGCAAGAGGATCGGCCAGTGCAAAGGCCCTGAGGTGGGACGTACCTCATGCAGTCCAGAAACAGCAGGGCTGGCAGGTGAGGCCGGCCCACCCTGTGCTGTGCCTGGACCTTCGGCAGTCCCATGCGCGAGCCCTGTTTGCCGCCTGGGTACAGAGGAGGGATCTCAAGTTCAGCGAGCTTAGCCACCCAAGTAGTGAGGAGTAGAGGCAGGTTCGACAGAGCCCTTCATCACTGCGCCTGAGAGTTCCAGAGGCCTCCACATCAGGGTGGGACAGCAGCGCTGGAGCGTGGGGTCCTGGGGGCCTCCACACTGCGTCAGGGTGAGGGACAGTCCCCAGGAAGCTACTGGGGACTGAGGGAGCCTGGGGCAGTGGCTGCTCACCAGTCGGTCCAGAATGTCAGGACTTGGAGGGTGGCCGGGCGCTGAGCTCAGCCCTGACCGCCCCCGCCCCCCGCAGTGCGCCAAGTGCCGGGAGTCATTCCATGGGAGCCCGCTGGGTGGCCAGCAATGCTACCGCCTCATCTCCGTGGAGCAGGAATGCTGCCTCGACCCCACGTCCCAGACCAACTGCTTCCACGAACCCAAGCGCCGGGCTCTGGGCCCTGGCCGCACGGTCCTCTTCGGCGTGCAGCCCAAGTTTACCAATGTGGACATCCGCCTGACGCTGGATGTGACCTTCGGTGCCGTGGACCTCTACGTCTCCACCTCCTACGACACGTTCGTGGTCCGCGTGGCCCCCGACACAGGCGTCCACACTGTGCATATCCAGCCCCCTCCACCCCCGCCGCCTCCCCCACCCCCTGCTGACGGTGGACTCCGGGGGGCCGGGGACCCAGGGGGACCGGGGTCCGGGAGTGGGCCAGGCGCCCCAGCCGAGCCACGGGTGCGGGAAGTGTGGCCACGCGGCCTGATCACCTACGTGACGGTGACGGAGCCATCAGCAGTGCTCGTGGTTCGTGGCGTGCGGGACCGGCTGGTCATCACCTACCCGCACGAGCACCATGCTCTCAAGTCCAGCCGCTTCTACCTGCTCCTGCTGGGCGTGGGGGACCCGAGCGGGCCCGGGGCCAACGGCTCGGCCGACTCGCAGGGCCTGCTCTTCTTCCGGCAGGACCAGGCCCACATCGACCTGTTTGTCTTCTTCTCCGTCTTCTTCTCCTGCTTCTTTCTCTTCCTCTCGCTCTGTGTGCTCCTCTGGAAGGCCAAACAGGCCCTGGACCAGCGGCAGGAGCAGCGGCGGCACCTGCAGGAGATGACCAAGATGGCCAGCCGCCCTTTTGCCAAGGTCACTGTCTGCTTCCCGCCCGACCCCGCTGCCCCGGCCCCTGCCTGGAAGCCGGTCGGGCTCCCGCCGCCCACCTTCCGCCGTTCCGAACCCTTCCTGGCACCCCTGCTGCTGACCGGGGCCGGCGGGCCCTGGGGACCCGTGGGAGGAGGCTGCTGCCCACCAGCCATCCCCACCACGACTGCCGGCCTGCGAGCCGGGCCTATCACCCTCGAGCCCACTGAAGATGGTATGGCTGGGGTGGCCACGCTGCTGCTCCAGCTGCCTGGGGGACCCCAAGCGCCCAACGGTGCCTGCCTGGGCTCAGCGCTTGTCACGCTGAGACACAGACTGCACGAGTACTGTGGGGGCGGCGGGGGCGCCGGGGGCAGTGGGCACGGGGCTGGCGCAGGCCGGAAGGGACTGTTGAGCCAGGACAATCTCACCAGCATGTCCCTCTGACCCACGGTGGGGTCCTCAGCCACGGCAGCGCAGTGCCCTGATGACGCCGCCCTGAACTCGGGGCTCCTCTGCCTGGGGGCCCCCCGGACAGTGTGTCCTCAGAGACCTCCGACTCCCTTGCCCTGGGGCTCCCCAGCCAGGGCACTCGCCGTTCTGCAGCCAACAATTATTTATTGAATACTTACTCTATGCTGTTGAAGGCACTGGGCAGAGCAGAAAGCGAGACAGACCAGTTCCCTGATCTTGTGGGGCTTCGGTTCCAGTGGAGGGAGACAATCAGTGCGTGCACGCGTGCGTGCGCACGCACACACACACACACACACACACGTGAGATCATTTCTGTGAAGGAGAGGCCAGGAGGGACCGCGGGGTAGGGTAAGTTGGGCACTCGGAGAAGCTGGGCCTAAAGATTGAGAGAACCGGCCACTGGGAGAACACTGGGAAGTGGGTCGCAGGTGGAGGGAGCTGCAAGGACAAGTCCCAGAGGTGGGGACCAGCGTGCTTTATTGGAGGGATCGGAGAGGTGGCCAGTGTGACCCAGACCGAGTGCAAAGAGGAGGTGAGGTTGGGGACCAGGCAGGGGTGGCATCACCCAGGGACGTGCAGGCCCCAGATAGGGTTTTGAGTTTTATTCTCAGGGCAATGGGAAGCCGTGGGACAGTTGTATGAGGGTGAATGACAGGATCCGACGTACCTATTCAAGAGGTCCCTCAGCTGTGGTGTGGAGAATGGGTCGGAGGGGACAAGAGATGACAGTGGGCTGGACTAGGGTGGTGGTGGGGAGGGGAGGGGGTCAGGGACAGGTGCAGGATGTGTGTGGATGTTGGGGCGGGGGAGGGGAATCCAGGACGACCTCGACTTTGTAGCTCAAACTATGGGCGGACGGCGGGGTCGTCTATTACAGTGGGGCAGCCTGGGGCTTGTGGGGACGATCAGAAGTCCAGTCTGAGATGCCCTGTAGGCATCTCTTCAGTCAGGCCCAGCCAGGGAGACAGACCGCTCTGCGTATTTCAGTGGAAGGAACCAAGTGCAGGGGATTGGCTGTTCTGGTCTACGCATCAGAGGTGGGGCGGTGAGGTAGCAGCCACCACCTTGGACTTCTGAGCTCCTGTCCCCCTTGAGGACAGCTCCCATCCTAGCCATCTTGAACTTGGGACTCCTTTTTGCAAGACTCCATCCCCCAGCTGCGGGTTTGGACCTTGAGGAGCTGAGCCCCGCCTCTTCTCTGCTGGGGTCCTCAGTCTATGAGGCTGAAAGAGGGACAGTGCTGGAAGCAGCAAATAAAGAGTGTGGGGAAGGCCGGTGTCTGAGCGCCGTGTGCATGCAGGAGATGGGGTGTCTTGTTTCTCGGAACGGCACCCGAGTGTAGAGAAATCTAACCGGTGTGCTGACCTTGGTGGCCCGTCAGAGCTGCGTGGCTGGGCCTGGCTCCACCCTGCCTCTCCTATGCAGGGGTGGGATGGTGCTGCTTGTTTGTCCCTAGAAAGGACAGACCTAGGGAGGTGGGGGCGCAGAGGCCTCTGGCCCTTCCTCAGATCCCTGTCTCAGGGAGACCCGTTTGTCTCAGGAGGTAAAACAGACTCCCTTGGTCCCAGGCTTGGGTTTTATTCTGGCCTCAGAAGAGTTGAGGCAGCAGAGAGACCAAGATGCCCCAACATGACGAGTTTCCTCGAATCCGAGAAGGCTCTCACGGCCCAAACGGGGAGCATCTCGGGGGCCTTCACCTGCCAGGCCCGCAGGGCAAGCAAGAGCATGGCCCGGGCGGTGGAAATGCGCCCTCAGTTGGCCTTGCGCAGCGTGGGAGTCCGGCTGAGAGGTAAGCACCATGCCTTCTGGTTCAGGCAGCCCAGGGGCAAGGCTGGTGGCTTCATCCAGTGGTTAGCCAAAGTGAGGTGCACTGGGGGGGGGGGGGTTGCATCTGCAGTGCGGTCCACGAAAATCAGTATTTTCAGATTTATGGGCAACGTCCAGGATTTTCAGGGATGACTCTGCCCACACAGGAGTTCTGCCTTGATGAGCTGTTGGTAGTACCTGCCCTCCACGACGTGACCGTGAACTTGTATGTGCTGAGCACCCGTGTTAGACGGCTCTCCTGGCCATGTTCCTGCCCAGCAATCGTATGAGGGGGTAACTAATCCCGGTGTGCAGATGAGAAGACCGAAGTTCATAGACCTCACTCAGCTGTTCAGGGACAGCTGTCCCATGACTCAAATCCACATGCCTGACCACCAGGCCCTCTCACCCCCTGAGGAGGGAGGCCCCGGGAATAAGGGAATAAGGAGGAGATGAGGCCACAGAGAGAGCAAAAGGGGCATCGTGCACATTCTTCCTTAGCCCACCTAGCTGAGCGCTGTCCCAGCACAGAGCGGGCGCTAGGGGCAGGTGTTTGAAATACCCAGCTTCTGCCAGGGGTCAGGCACAATTTCCCACCCAGGAAGCTCACCAGAAGCAGGGCGTGCTGCCTCGGGGAGTCCCAGGCCAGTCTCCAGTCCCAGTGGAGCGATCATCCTGCACCACCAGGAAGGAGCTAAGGTGGTTCTTCAAGACTCGTCTGCGTTCTGATCAGACCTTTGGTAAGGTCTCTTTCCCGCCACCAGCCTGTGACTGCCTTCCGGGGCAGAGCATTTGCACTGTGACTGGACCCTGTCCCTGGGACGCAGAGCCGCCCTCTCCAGCTGCTGTCCATGGCGTGCGGATGCTCCTCTACGAATGCCCTAAAGCACTGTCCCTCCACTTAGCCCCTCAGCAGGCACCTTGCTCTGCTATCCACATACCTGAATGCAAGAGGCTCCAGGAGCGTGAGAGAAAGCCTGAGCATGGGAGCCTGAAGGTCTGGATTCAGGGGTCTGTGTATGGCCATCAATGCCCTAAGGATTTCGGGAAAAGGGGTGGGGGGGATTTCACCAAGGGCCTACAGCATTCCAGGTAGTGAGTGCTGGGTGCTTGGTGTGTCTTTTACTCTTCCCCACATCAATGCTGAGAGGTACAGGTTTGTGCCCCCATTTTGCAGATTTGGAAACTAAGCCCCTTGCCTAAGGACTCAGGGCAGATTAACAGCCCAGATTCTGATGCAAGCCTGTCTGTCCATTGCCCCCTCCCCCAATTACCTCTAAAATCATGTCCCTTTTCTGCGTCCATGGCTCCCACCTGTGATCACTCCTCTCCACCTGCAATGGGCTCCACACTGTTCTAGGTGCTGGGAACACAGCTGTGAATGAGGTCCCCGCCCTCATGGAGCTGACAAACCAGCGGGGAGCCAGATAATAAATAAGCAAATGATGTGGTATGTTGATATATGGCCAGAAAAACAAGGTGATGAAGGAGAGGAAGGGGGGGTCGGTACTCGCTATGGAAGATAAGGTAGAAGGGAAGGCCTCTCTCTTCAGATGGCGTGTGAGCAGAAGTGCAGGAATGAGCCATAGGGACATGTGAGGGAAGAGAATTCCAAGTCGGGGGAACGGCTAGTGCAAAGGTCCTGCGGTGGGAGCATGGCTAGCATTGGAGAAACAACCACGAGACTCGTCAGAGGGAATAAGGAGAAAAGGGCACAGAGGAAGCAGGAAGCAGATGGTGCAGGTCCTTGGGCCACAGTGAGGGCTCTGGCTTGAACTCTATGCAGGAAGAGCCATGAGAAGTTTCTGAGGGCAGGAGGGATGTGACCTAACTCAGGTGTTCACAGGGCTTCTCTGTGGGAGGAAACTAAAGATGTGGAGTTAGGGCACGGAGCCCAGTGAGGAGCCACTGCATTAGTCTAGGCTGAAGAGGAGGGTGGCTGGAACAAGGTGGGGGCAGCAGAGTAGGGAGAAGTGAGGTTTTGGATATATTCTGAAAGTAGAACTAACGAAACTAGTTGACAGGTTGGGACATTGGGTAATAAAGTGACTGAGCAGCTGGAAAGATGGGGTTTGCTATTTCCTGAGAGGGGGAGCCTGGGAGTAGCAGGTTTTGGGTGGGGAATCTAGAGTTAGGTTTTATTTAATTATTTAATTATTTATTTATTTATTTATTTATTTGAGAGAGAGAGAGTACTTGCAGGGTGGGGGAGGGAAAGAGAATCTTAAGCAGGTCTCATGCCCAGCAGGGAGCCCAACGTGGGCTCTCTCAGATCCTGAGATCATGACCTGAGCCAAAATCAAGAGTCGGACGTTTAACCAACGGAGCCACCCAGGCATCCCTGGAGTTAGGTTTTAAATTTGAGATGCCCATTAGATACTCCTAGTAAAGATGTCACTTGATGGTTGGATACACAGATGGAGAGAGAGAGCGAGAATAACAGCAAATAATACAAATAACAGAATAGTGTAGTGTTATTATACATAATAATACTAACAAGTTTATTAAGCTCACTCTTTGGTCTTTCCATCTGTTCTCTAGCTCACACAGTAGCCATATGACATATTAGGGATTATCCTCAGAGGAGGAAACAGGCTCAGAGAGGCTTATTAATTGCCTAAGATAATACGCCTAGTAAGTGGCAAGAGTTGAGATCAGATCCTTGCTCTGCCCAATTTTGAGACTAGATTTTCTTAATCTGCTAGTCGCTTTTGCAATAAAGAGAACTGGGTGATCCTTAAGGATTAGTTTCAGGTCCAGGGAGCCTTAAACCTGGCAGTTCTCTGCTTTGGAGACAAAGGACCCCCCCACCCCAAACCTGTTAGGATTGTGTGTAGGCCAAGAGTCCATAGGTATTGACTTAGTAGGGGTGGGAAGGGGCTCTCCTAAATTTTTTCTTGGAGCTTTTTCTGGTTTTGCTTATTTTCAGGATCCCTGCAGAGCTTCGGTTGGGCAGCTTAAGGGGTTAGTGGTTTCACTTTGTTAATGAGGACCCCCTGGCTTAGCGAGGTAAGACTTGCCAATGTCATACACAGCAGGCTGGGGTCAAGGATCTGACCCTGGCATCCTTCCACACCTAGACATCTTCCCTGTGTCCCCACAACCCTCACCAAACCTTCTCCACCCAGATTCCTTCCCTGGGACAAAAAGAATGCAGGCGGAGTTGGTTTTCAGGTTTTTATTGTGGGTGTATTTCTGGTAGCGGGATAGGGCGGAGGGGCAGGCCCTCCCACGAGGCGGCAGAGGGGGCCGAGGGGGCAGAGGGGGCCGGGCGTGACAGGTGGAAAAGGAGGAGGCGCGTGGAGCTGCTTTACTCCCGGATCTTCAATTCCCGCGCCATCTGACAGAGGGCGCAGGGCAAACAAAAGGTGAGGGCCGCCCAGTCGTGCCCGACGGAGCCCTAGAGGGTTGGGGGAGAGAGAGTTAGGAGCCCCGCCTTGGGTCCCAGGAGGTCCGTCCCCGCCCGGGCCCCGCGACCCGCACGCACCTGGATGTGATAGCGCTCCCGCATGCCCGTGCGCAGGGAGTGCAGGCCTCCGGGCAGGTAGGGCGCGCAACAGCACTCCCCGAAGTCGTCGGAGATGCGGCAGGCGAGGCACAGGGGGGCGAAAGTGCCGCACAGACCTGGGGGCGGGCGCGGGGCAGTCAGAGCGGGGCCCACCGGGGAGAGGCGCCTGGGGGAGAGGCGAGGCCGATGCTCCGCGGCGCCCAGTCGAGGGTCCCGGAGGGAATGAAGGGTTCCCAGCGGGGGTGGTTTGGAGGATGGGAGATAGGGTTTTGGAGGGGGAGCTGGGGCCACAACGGGGAAAGTTGAGGGTGCAAGGGGACGTTGGAAGAGGTGAGGTCAGGATCCCGGGGAGTGTTGGAGGTGGGAGGAAGGGGTGAGGGCCAGAGTGTGGGGATTCAGGGTCTAAGGAAGGGAGGGGGCGTGGGGTTCGTGGGGCCTGGCCCCGCCCCCCGGAGGGAGCCGCCGGCACTCACAGACGGGCATGTCGTTGCAGCAGTCCGTGAGTCCCGTGTGCCAGTCGCTGAGCTGGGTCTGGTAGCAGCTGCTAGCGCACTGGGGCTGACTGGTCACTGGGTAGGACATGGCTGCGAAGGTGGTGGGCCAGGGTCAGCGGGCAGCCCGACAACCCCTCCCGGACCCCACATCCCTGCCGCCCCTGCCTCTGCCGGGCAGTCTGGGCGGGGCCACCAGGCCGCCCACGGAGAGGACACCACTGCACCCCCCTTTCCTTTCCACCACGTTTGGGCACTGACACCCCAGTCTGTCCCCATCGCCACTGCCTCCTGCACATCTGGTTGGGCTGTGGGTGGGGAACTCCTGCAAGTCTGGGGAAGGGTGGGTGCCACATCCGGGCGGGGCGAGAAGTGCGCCACCTCCTCCACGTCTGCGCCTGGGGAGCTGGGTTCCCGCATTTCCAGGGGTCTCTGGGATGCAATCAGGCGCCATCTGTCTTCGAAGCCAGGGCGCCCAGGGGAGGGAAGCGGCCAGGTTCCAGGGACCGGAAGGGTTCCAGTGATCCCACCTTTGCCTTTCACGTTGTCGTGCATCTCAAACTGCATCTTGCTGGCCCTGAGGAGGTGGCGGTGTTGGGGACAGCAGAGGTGGCCGCGGTGACAGTGGCTGAGTCTGTCCAAAGGTTGCTGGATACTGGGGGAGGGGCGGGCAAGGAGCAGGGGCACTGGGGGCTGGGTTCTCAGGGGGAAGGGCACTGGGGAGAAAGAGGCCAAGTCAGCCTGCCAGCTGGGAGAAACATGGAGTAGGGATGTATGGGGTGGGGGCGAGAAACTCGCCCATCTCTGTACCGCTGCCCGACAGACCCCACAGGACCTTCCCCATACCAGAGGTAGAGCTGGAGACAGAGACCAGGGGACAGAGACAGGCGGAGTCAGAGACAAGGGGAGAAAGAGATCAGAGCCAGGTGCCCAGAGAGATGCCACCAGTAACACTCACACCTGCCCAGGGCTTTGACTTCTCTGAAAGCCCATTTCGCAGATGGAACACTGAGGCTCAGAGAGGTGAAGAGAAATGCCCCACATCCAACAGCCCAGGCCAAGGGGGTTAGTAGAGGCCGCGCTGGGCCCCAGGACTTCCAGATTCAACCCAGCGCCACTGAGGTTGAGAAGGTGGACATGGAGGGCATTGAGAAAGACAGAAGTGTCCACCGAGACAGTCAGAGATATGCAAGGGACAGAGATGTCAGGGGAGCGGGGGGTGGGGGGGGTGGGGACACAGAGAAGAGGCTGTGGGCAGATGCTCCTACCTGCAGGAGACAGCAACGGCGATGATGCAGACAGGTGTGGGTGAGCCAGGCACTGTGTTCTGTCTCTGGCCAGGAGCTGCTTATATTGGGGCGGGCCACACAGCCCTGGGTGGGGCTCTGACAGAGGTGCCCAGGGAGCCCAGCCGGTCTGGCTGACCCTCTTCCCCCCACAGGAACTTCCCCTCCCTGGCTCTCCATCCCCCATCCCCCCTTTTCCCCTCCAGCTCTTGTGGGACCGAGGAAATCAGGGAGGGGGCCAGGAATGCGGAGCTGGGAGGGAAGACAGAAAGGGGAGCAGGCAGGGAGAGACGGGGTGAGGGGAGAGAAGGCAGAGGGGAGGCTCAAGGGGCGCAGCTGGGCCACAGTGCAGAGACCCAAAGAGAGGAACGACAGAGAGACGGGGAGGGAATGGGGGACACAGAGACAGAAGGGGAGAGGCCCAGGCGGGAGAGAGAGAAGGGGATTCAGAGAGATGGACAGAGACGAAGACATAGAGAGATGGAGAGAGAGATGCCGAGACAGAGAGGGACAAAGATCTGGGGGAGAAACAGCAGAGAGAGGAGCCAGATTCAGAGAAGAGACACAGAGGTGGAAAGTGGAGAGGCAGGGAGGTGGAGGAAGGAATGGGGGGTGCAGGAGAGTGCAGTGGGGGCTCCCCTGTGAGGGCCTCTCCTTTCCCCCTGAGTGAGGTTCCCACTTCCCTGGAAGAGGGGGCACCGTCCTCCCATTTGGGGCCACCAGGCCCATGGGGGGCAGTGTGTTTTGGGGGTCACTCATGCTGAAACCAAAGTAAATATATACAACTCACTCGACCTTCAAACTGGGAAGGGAGGAGGCTGGGAACCGAGAAACTGTGGTTCTGGAAGGAGATGGATGTGGCCCAGGACTGGGGGTGGGGGGGGTAACAGAGCAGATGGGGGGGCGGGGGCCGGACTCCTGGGTCTGAGGGAGGAGGGGCTGGGGCTTCATCTGGGCCCCTAACAGAGGAGGGAGAGGGGCTCAGATTCTGGCTAGGGGTGTAGACTCTTGGGTTAGGCTAGGCTGCGCCCCTGAGTGTGCAGGGGTCCTGGGATTTTTGATGCTGGGCTCCTGAGTCACCAAAGTCTGCCCCCAACAGGCCTGGCAGGGTTGGAAGTGACTCAGTGAGGGAAGCAGCATTAGAGTTGGGTGGGGTTTCCAGCACAGGTGTCACCCCAAAAATGTAGGCGCTGGAAAATTGGGGTGTCACCTGCAGAGAAGGTGGTGTCACCCCACTGGGAATGGGTATGGGTGATGGCAGGTGGATCACCCTATCCGCCTGGGATCCCAGCTTTTTCCTCACCTCCCAATCCAACCCACAGCAGGACCCAAGCCTTGGTCTCCCGGCACCACCCAGATGGCTCGCTCTCCTTATCCCCAGACTGCTGGGTGGCACTCAGTGTTTTTCTGGTGCATGTCTGTCACTTGGTCCAGGAGCCTGAATGTCTAGGAACATCTTCTCTCCACTTCTGGTCTAGTGTCCCTGTGCCCCCATCTCTGCATCTTTGCCTCGCTAGCTCTGTATCTCTTTCCTGATCTGTGCCAGTCTGTTTCCAAGTTGCTCTGGTTCTCTGTCTCCCCATGTCTGAGTCTCTGTTCCCCCAAGCTGTGTGTCTCCTGCCCTCGTCCCCGGGTCTCTGCCTCCCATCCCCACATCTCCATCTCCAGGCCTCCCCACAGAGGCAGCCCCAGGGCCCCATCCCCCAGCTTGCCAGACCATGATCTGCAGGTGACTCAGGGTCAGTCATCTCTGAGGACCCCAGGGCTCCCAGGATGACAACCCGAGTTGTCCTCGGGTTTCCTCTCCCCACTCTGACACAGCCTGGGGGCTGCAATTAGACAGCAACTCATGTAGATGAGGAAAGCGGGTGGGGAAGCTGTGAGGTGGCCTGCTTAGGGGTGAGGAGGAGGGCAGGGGCAGGAAGAGCAGGGGCCTGGGGCCTGACCAGTGGCCATGGCTGTCTCCGAGCACCTGGCATCCATCCCCTCAACAGCGTTGCTGGATAAAATATAGGATGCCCAGTTAAATGTAAATTTCAGGCAAACAACAACAACAACAACAACAACAACAACAACAACATTTTTTTGGCGTAAGTATGTTCCATGCCATCTTTGGGATATACTTATACTAAAAAAGGTATTTGTTGTTCATCTGAAATTCACCTTTAACTGGGTGTCCTGTATTTTTATCTGCTAACTCTGGAACCCTGCCTTAAAAGACAGAGGAGAGGAATCCAAGTCCCTGGCCCCTCTTTTTCCAGAACCCAGGATCCCAGACCTCCAGCTCTTCTTCCTCAGGATCTGAGAGTCCAGGTCCCAATCCCCATCCTCCTCTCCCCTAGAATCCATGATTGGGGGGGCACCCAGCTCCTATTCCCTCAGAACCCAGGAATTCAGGCTCCCAGCCCCTTTCGCTCCAGAATCCAAGAGTCCAGGTCAGGTCTGGGTCCAGTTGCCCAATGCGGGTTTCATAAGGTGGGTGGTGCCATCCATGGCCCTCGTGGAACCAGTCAGGCAGAGCAGACAAGTGAGATTGTCCCCTCTTCCCATCCTGAGCCTGCTGCTTCCTCGAGGGCCAACCCAGTGGGGCTGGGAGCAGAACAGGAGCTCAGTGGAGTTCTGGGTGGGACACCGTGTCTGGGTTTGGGTGTGTTGTGTCTCTGCGTGTGGTGTGTGCGTCTCTCTCTGGGTGCTGTGTGTCCCTGTGGGGGTTGCCCCATGTCTCTGTGTGTTCTGGGGGGTCTTTTCTATTTGTGTGTCTATATTGCCTTCCTGAAATTCTACCCACTGTGCATCTCCCCACCCCGCCCGCCCACTGTGCATCTGGTTCAGGTGTGGTCGGTTGTCATGGTTCTAGAACTCCAACTGGATTAAGGCAGGAGTGATTTATTGAATAGGAGCCTCGTGTGATGGGTTCCAGAGCCAGAAAACCTGAGTTCAAATTCTCATAGCCTCTTCCTGGCCATGAAAACTTTAGCCAATCACTAAGCTTGCCTGGACCTTGGTGTGTCCATCTTTAAAATGAGTGGTGGCAAATAGGGTGGTTGCGAGGATTCGATGAGTTAGTTCACGGGAAGGGCTTAGAACTGTGCCTGACACTCGGAAACATTTTGTGTTTCTGCGGCTGATGAGAGCAAGGTGCTGTTCTAGCTGCTGGAGATACAGTTGAGAAGGAAACCAAGTCTTCTCGTGGTCCTGGCTGGGTTTGAATGAGTGGCTTGCCTGTGGCTGGGCGTATAATTGCATACCTGGGGTGTCTGATTTGCATGTGGAATAGGATATTTCTTTTTTTTTTTTTAAGATTTTTATTTATTTATTTGACACAGAGAGACACAGCGAGAGAGGGAACACAAGTAGGGGGAGTGGGAGAGGGAGAAGCAGGCTTCCCGCGGAGCAGGGAGCCCGATGCGGGCCTCGATCCCAGGACCCCGGGATCATGACCCGAGCCGAAGGCAGACGCCCAATGACTGAGCCACCCAGGCACCCCAGAATAGGAGATTTCTGTGTGTGTTGTCAGTAAGGGTGATTATGTGATTGTGTGCTGATGTTTATGTTTGTGTTTGTGGGTGAGTGCGCGTGGTGCATGTGATTCTCTGATTGTATGGGTGCAAATGAAGATCCCACTAAGCAGGTATTGAGGGCACATGTTTGGTGTGATCTTACATTTCTGACTCCGAGATGCCAGGGGTGTGTCTGTATTTGGGGTCTTGAGAACCCCTCTCAGCTCCTCCTTTTCATGTCCCACAGGTGACCCTGGGAGGGTGACTTCTCCCAAAATGATCCTCAGTTTCTTCTCCTCCTCCTTCTTCCTTTTCTTCCTTTTTATAAGATTTATTTATTTATTTGAGCGGGGAAGGGGCCAAGGGAGAGGGAGAGAATCTCAAGTAGACTCCCAGCTGAGCACAGAGCCCGACACAGGGCTTGATCCCAGGACCCCAAGATCATGACCCAAGCCGAAATCAAGAGTTGGATGTTCAACCGACTGATCCACCCAGGTTCCCCAAAGCCTCAGTTTCTTCTTACTGGGGATAGGGGGCCCTGTGTCCTCGGATGAAACACCTGTGTGAAAGGGAAGGTGGGAGGAGATGCGTGAGGCGAGGGAGAGGCTGAGAAACATGATGGGGACACAGAGAGATGGTCAGGACGGGGACAGAGGAATAGCTGCCCAGAGAGGTTTGTCCATCCATTCGATACGCATTTGCTGAGCTCCTGTGATGTGCCAGGACCTCTGGTGGGCATTGGTTCAAGGTGTGGGGGAAAGCAGAGAGGCCCAGAGAGATGCCCCACGGTGGCCCACTCATCTCCATGGTGGGACTTAGTGACAGTTCTGAGAGATGGAGGTGCAGTGGTGGAGAGGGACAGAGAGGACCCTGCCCCTCCCCAGTCCTTTCTGAGGCCCAATCTGTCCAGATGAAACAACAGAGGCCATGGGGGAAAGGCCCCTCCCAGGCTGGGGGCATCCCCATGAATCATTTTCTTATCATCTCCTAATAGGATAATGACACGCCTGCCCCCTCCTAATCACTATTTTTGACCCCAACCAGGTCCAACGCCCACAGTGAGAAGGGTTGGACAAGTCTGGTATTTGGAAATCAGGAGAGGAGATACTTGAAAGCCCCAGTCCTAGGTCCTTCCAACCCAGGGACCCAGGAGTCCTGGGACCCAGGAGTCCTAGGCCCCAGCCCCCTACCCCACCCCAGGAGTCCCCGCTTGCAGCCCCTCTCTTTTGTTTGCTGTCTACCTTTTCTATCCTCTCTGGGCCTGTTTTTATCTCTTTGCCTGTTTATCTCCATCTGTGTTTTGTGTCTCTCCTGTCTCTTCACATTTGCATCTTGATTCTTCCTCACTGGGCATCAATTTTCTCACTTGTAAAATGGGGATTATAATAAACTGATCTCTTAGAACTGTAATGAGGAAGACATGCGATAATTATGTGAGATGCTTCGCATAGAACCGGGGCCACACACAGTCCACGCCATACAAGAGAGAGCTCCCTTATAATTATTGTTTTTACTATTTTAATCTCTCTTGGTATCAATGTTTTTCTCTTTGTCTCCATGTGAGTTTCAAGTCTCCTCCCGCTCTGGGTTCCCCTGGCAGACAGCACCCTGGCTTCCCTTTCCGGGGGTGGGGGTGGGGGTGGAAAGGGCACACCGAGGCCAGAGCTTCCCCTAAGCCTCCTCCTCCTCATTTCTATTCTAAGCCCCACCTCACGGGACCCAGAACTCTTGCCTGGGGACAAGGCCTGGCTCCAATCCCATAAATAGCCACATAAAATCTGAAACCTCAAATCCGTCATCCCGGGGCAGGCCAGCGACTCTTGGGAGTCCCCGTCCCTACACCCCGACCTTTCAGGTTCCCAGCTCCCTCCTTCCTCAAGATCCAACCATTCAGATGCTCCTCAGACCCTGAAGTCTAGGTTCCTCTGTCCCTCCTCCCTCAGATCCCCAGCCCCTCCTCCCTCAGGACCACGGAGTCCAGACTTCTCAAGTCCCCATCCTCCCTTAGGACCCAATGATGAGGCCAGCGAGCTGCGCGAGCGGCCGGACCCCACTTCCGGGGCGCTTCTGCCATCCACCACGCCCTCGGCTACCACCCCTTTGCGTTTTTCCAGAGGCGGGCCTGAACTGGGAGCGCTCCTCCGGAGGCTGGCTGTGATAAGCTACCCATGACGTCAGTCACTATCTTCCAGCCAATAGACGCTCCGCCTCCTATCGCCCAGGACCACTTGGGGCACGTTTCCCTGGTAGGCGGAGCCCACGGCCTAAACCGGACAGCGATAGGCTCTGGAAGACGCCAGTCTCCGCTAGTCTCTGCCAGGCAGCCAATAGGCCGGGCACCTGGGGGTGGGAATCCCGCGGCACCTCCCAGAGGCTGGAGCGGCTTGGGAGGGAAACAGGTTCTGCGGGTCCAGTCGGTAAGCCCTTTCCAGCACGCCCAGTACTGGGATTCTGGACGTAGTTCGGAGGGGAAACGGCGAGGTTTGTTGGGGTTGAAGGCGGAGGGGGCCGCTTAGCCCGGGCGACTGCGCATTTTGCTTTGTTGGGGAAACTGAGTCCCAGACAGTCATGTCTCCCTTCCATTCCTCTCAGCCTCAACCTGATTTCTCGGCTGCGCCTACCTGGCCTGCACACCCATCCGTTCAGTCTCTCCTGCCCTCATTCTCTCTCCCACTCACTGGCTTTCCCATTAGCTTCTGTTGCTACTCACTCGCTCGCTCATCACACACTCAGCCACCTATTACTCAAACGTTTCCCGAGGCTTCCGATGTGCCAGGCCCTGTGCTGGACGACGGTGGTGACCAAGATGAGTCAGGCCTAGGCCCTGCCCTCGAAGATCCCCGGTCAGATCCCGGGGAGGACAGACACGTTGATGGGCAGGGATGTGCCGAGGTGGGGAGAGTCTCTTTAGGCTTTGCTGGATCAGGAAAGGGTTTCCAGAGGAGGGGACATTGGCGCTGGATCCTGGAGGGGCAGGAGGTGCCAAGCAAAGGAGAAGAGCATGTGAGAGGGTGTTTCAGCACAAGCGAAGAAAGGGAGGTATGCGGGAGTATTACTCTGTGTAGGTGCCCAAGAAGGACGCCAGTCAGGTCCTTGCGGTGGGGTAACTATAAGGCTGGAAGAGGATGAAGTGGGCAAGGCCAGCCTTGGCAGCTTGGACTTTGTCCTGGGGTGGGGTGGTCGTGGGGAGCCATGGAAGGGTTTAGAGCAGGGGAAGATGAGGTCAGAGCTGGAGCTGGAACTGGAGAAACGAGACTGGACGCTGCCAGTAGCCCAGAAGGTGGCTTGAGCAGACACCCAGGCAGGAGAAGATGAAGCGTGGATTAGGTCAGAGACCAAGGGGATAAGGCAGAGAGAGGTTCGGGAGGCAGAAACAATAGAATATGGGGCTTGATGGGCTATGGGATGAGGGGCTGTCCAGGACAAGACCCAGAGTTCTGGCCTGGGCTACAGGGGACAGGAAATACGAGCGGGTTGGTGGGTGGATGACTGTTTGGGAGAGATGAACAAGAGGTCCTATGAGCTCAACAGGGGGAACAAGACCTTCAGGGAGAGTTCTGGGCTATGGCTCCCTCCTCAGCCCTCCATGTCTGGCTGCCCACATCCCATGGCCGGCCCTGCAATAGCTCTGGACAAGGTCACCAAGGACCCACCTGCTCCCTGCTGAGGCGTGAGGATAATATTTCCATCCTCATCTCACCCCAACCACTCCCTCCCACCTGAAATCTCTTGTTTCCTGGTTAGCTTCTTCTCTCTCCGGCTGCTCCTTAGAACCCTCCAGAACTGATTCCCCTTTTACTGCCCACCCCTTTCCTGGGGGCAGTGGCCTTCAGGGTTCTCTCTGTCCTGGTCCTCTGCTCATCCCACCTGTCCACTCTTCCTGGAAAGGTTCTAGTCCCTCAGCTCCAGCCAGAAGTGAGCAACCAGCCTGCTTTCCTGCCCCCTGCTGCCTCCGGGATGCCCCCCTGCATTGCTTCACAGAGACTTTTTGATCTCTCCATGTGCAAAACAGCTCTCAGTAGACGGCCACCCTCCTTGTACACACCAGAGCCTCTTCCCAGTAAAGACACAGCCTCACCGTCCACCTGCTCCCATGGCTAGCCTGAGTGCCATCTTCATCCCCAACTGCTCCACCCACAATAAGTCCTCTTCAACGTCAGTTACCCTCATGGCCTCTGCCCCAGCTCAGGCCTTGTCTTCCCTGTCCCCAGCCTCCTCTGCCTCCAGGACTCCAGTCTTGCCCCTTTCAGTCCATCCCCCAGGGTCCCAGCAGGCCCTTTCAGTGCCTTAGCTGATCCTGTCCTTCCCCTGCTCAAAGCCCTTTTGTGGCTCCCACTGCCCTCCAGTTCAGTCCAGATTGTATTCCAGGCCCTTCAGGATCTGCTCTTGCTGACTGCTCCAGGCCCCCCAGGCCACTTCCCACTTTGTACCTGACCTTCTGGCCAGGCAGAGGCTTTGATAACTGTGCAGTGGCTCTCACAACTTTGCATGTTTCTTCTGCCTAGCAGACTTACACTTATCCCTTAAGGTCAAATTCAGATCACCTCCTCTACGAAGCCCTCCTTGATTACCAGATGGAACCTGGGGGAACTGTGACATGCTGTGTCTGGGTCTCTCCGCCCATTCTCCCTGAGTCCCTTGAAGACAGGCCCTGGATAGAAATCATCTCTGCTCCAAACCCAGGGCCTACAAAAGGACAAGACCTCAGAGTCTTGGTTGAGGGACTGAGTGACTGTCACAGCTCAGGAGAGCTTGGGCTTCCAGTATTTGGGGTGATCAGTTTTGTTTCTGGTTTCCTGATATAGTTGCTGCAGTTCTCTAGGGCGTTTGGGTTTTCTTTTCTGGGTGGGTGCTGGGGCTAGGTCTGCAAAGGGGAGTAGCTGAGAACCCAGGGCCATCTGGCACATCACGTGGATTAGGTCTGAAGGGGAGGTGGTCTGTGTTAGTAGGGGCGTCTAATCCCTCCGCACCCAGGAATCCGAGCCCGCAGTCGGCTCGTTCCTCAGGACCCAGAAGTTGGGCTCCCAGCTTTCTACTGCCAGGCTGCTCAGATCCCAGCAGCAGAGTCCGATGCTGCCCCCTGGTGGGCGACACCCGACCCTATTTGCAAGAGGCCGAACTAATTAAATACTTTTATTTACAAAGGAACAAAAACAAACCGTCTTGGCGGGTAGGGCCAGGCCCCCACCCTGCGGCGGTCACAGCAGCAGTAGAAGGCGATGATGGAGTGCAGCTCCAGCTGTCTACGGAGACTGGTTGGTGCGCGCCCCCCACCCCTCAGGGCAGGGTCTCGGCTTTGGGCCCCCGCCCCTCCCCCCCAGCCGTCCTCCCACCTTAAGGCACATACTGCCCCTCGCGCGCCCGGCCCGACGGAAGGGCTGGAGGGGACCGGGAGCCCCTCGACTGGGGGGGGGACGTCCCCGCCGCCTAACCCGGGGCGCATTCACCACGGAGGCCGGCTCAGATGGGAACAAGAGGCCTTTAGTGTCGCCCCCCGCAGCCCCAGCTGCCCGCGCGGCCCGGCCCGGGCCGGGGCTCAGACCGGCGGCGCTGCGGGCGGGGCGGGCTGAGCGAGGATGAGGCGGATGCACTCCACGCACTGCGCGGCCGCCTGCCGTGTTTCGCGGCACAGCGTCGCCAGGCTCAGGAAGCCGTGCGGCAGGTCCTCCACCACGCGCAGCGTCACGGGCTTGCCGAGGCCGCGCAGCCGCCGCGCGAACATGACCGAGTCGTCCAGCATGGGGTCCAGCGCGCAGGCCTGCGGGACGGCGGGGGTGGGGCACGGGGCAGGGGAACGAGGGGAGGGGGCGGGGGGTGGGAGACTGAGCCTCGGCCCAGCATCTCCGCCCCTTTCGCCCCCCAGACCCACCACCTCTTTCCCCTTCCCGATCGCGAGAGGAAATAGCAGCCCTGGTTTCCCTGCAGCCCTCCGGTCCCCGGGCATTCCCTCCTGGTGGCACGGCTCTCCCTTCCCTTCGGCCGGCAGCCAGGCCACCTTACCACCCCCACCCCTCCGCTCTCTCGCTCCCGGGCTCCCTTCCGCAGGTGCACCTGCCCCTGCCCGCCCCTGCTCGCCTTGCTCCCCGCCCAGCGCACTGTCCGAATCTGGCGCTCACCACAATGTGCACGGGCGGCAGGCTCTGTAGCATGCTGTCAGACGCCAGCAGCGGCGACATGAAGGGGTTCTTGACGATGGGCGAGGAGCAGAAGGGCATCCGGGTGGTGCCCTGGCTGGAGCGCCTGGGGTGGAAACCGTCAGGGAAGGAGGAGCGCAAGCCGCAGCCTCTGTCCTTGGTGCTCAGCTCCTCCTGTGCCTTAGCGGCCTCGGGTGCGTCGTCTGGGCCAACCAAGAAGTTGACGTCGGAGGGCGTGGAGGGGCCAAGTGTCTCCGCAGACATGGACAGCTCCGGGGTTTTTGACGTTTCAGAGCTGCCCCTTAGGCTCAGGTCGTGTAGGGTCAGGCTCTTGAGGGAGTCCGTGCCCAGCGGGCCCTCGGGCTGGGCCAGGGCTGCCTCGGACACGCTGCGCCGCATTGACTCTGCAAGAGGAGCAGGGGCAGGTGGCCAGTGGGGGCCACAGCTCAGCTGGGCTATGTGGGCTGGGTGTGCGTGGTGGGCAGGAGAGGTCGGGGGGGAGGGCAGTGACCTCTGCAGGAGGAGCTGTGTGTTAGGCTGTGGAGGCCGAGTGTTCCCCCCAGGCGCCCGTCCTCAGGGATGGGTGGGGAGCCCCAGGTGCCCCAGGCTGCAACTCCAAGGGGGAGGTGGGAGGAGTCACGTGGTGGTGGAGGTGTGTGTGTGTGTGCGCACGTGTGTGCGTGCGAGCGTGTGGTGACCGGGAGGGTGAAATGCAAGTCAGTTTACCTCTGGGAGCCTCAGTTTCCTCCTCTGTACAAAGAGGGGATAAAAAGAGTCCTTACCTCATAGGAGTTGGTGAGGACTCGGTGGGAGGAGGCACTGCTGCCCCCTGGGAGGTCACACGCTATCCTCATGTTTTATTACTAGGCCTGGTGCCTTGTTCCAGCCGCCTCCCTGACCCCAGCACGGGGCCCCAGCCAACCTGTGAGGGCCACTCAACACAGAGGGTGTCAACAGTGGAATAGTGAGCAGGCCCACGTGAGCAGGCCACGTTCACAGGGAGCTAAAGAGAGTCTTGGGAGCCTATTCGATTCCCAGGGATCCCACACCTGCAGCCACACAGATCTGCTCTCCACATTTCCTTCATGTTCTTTAGTTTTATCCCTTACCTTTGAGTGACTGGACAAACAAGTGCCCTGCGGAGGCCGAAGACGCGCTTCGGGCCGCGTGGAGTGCCCACCTTAGCCTCCGCTCCATTAATCTGACCCGACCTACGCTGCTTACCACTGGGGCCAGGACCCTGCCTTTTGCAAGTATCTTTTCTTTTTGAACTCGTCTATATAAATCCACGAAGGCAAGATGTAAGACGATATGAGAGTAACTGCCTAAGTGCCCCGTGACCCAGAGGGTCACCGGAACGGAACCACTGACAGGAGTCACGGGGCGCAGCCTGTCAGGGGTGCCAGCATCTGCTAGGAGCACCTACTGGGTGTCAGGTTTGTGCTGGGTGCTTGGCACAAATAGTTGCATGAAGTCCTTACAACAACCTCATGAGGCAGGTCCTCTTACCATCCTCATTTCACGGAGGAGCAAAGCAAGGCTCACAGATAGGGTACCTGGCCCCCGTCACCCCGTAGGTTGCTCGACTGTGGGCCTCTAGGGGCTGCACGTGTCACCTCTAACCTTTAGGGAAAGCCCCAGTGTTCAATGGTTCATGGTTCAAATCCCTTTTGTTTTTGTGTGTATTTGTATCCATCTGAATATCCTAAAATTTAAAAAGTTCAAGTAAGACACACTCAGTTGGAACAATTTTCTGAATAGGAATGGTATCTGTCTTCTTTTGAACACGCACTATTATTCAGAAAATACTGTTGGCATGCTGAAGATACAAAATGGGTTGGCTGTACTTCAAAATCATTAAAATGTTAAAAAAAATTGTGGGGGGAAAAACAGATCCCTGGATGTTAGTGATTTTTGGCTGCGTGAGGATCCTGCCACCCACCCGAGGCTGGGAATCTCTCCCACTGACCGAGGTCTGTGCAGTCAGTCTGCTGATCTCTCTGAGCCCAGGCTCCTAGGCCAGCCCCTGGAGTGGGGCATTACCCCCAGGTGTCTCTGTTACAAGTCTGGGAAGAATCTAGGAGGGCTGGACTCCCCCCACTCAAATCAAGGGATTTGAGTGGCATTCTTGGGACCAAGAATTGACACATGGGGCAGGCCTTCTGAGTTATTTCCTGGGGTTCCTTTCTGGGATGGGCTGTTTGGAAGGCTACCCCCTGTAGTTCCTAGGAGTTCTGAGATGACCTGGCAGACCAGAAGTCCTGGAAATTCTAGGATGTGGAGCGTCGTGGAAAAGCAAGGCTGTGTGGTAGTCCCCAGGGCCAAATAGGGGGTTAGAGCCAGAATGTGATCTCTGCTTCCCTGAGCACCCGAGGACACAGCCACTCGCCTCCCCCCAGGACTTTCGGTGTATCCGGCTGTCCCTGCTGTCCACCCCGAGTGGGTGTGTGAGGGGAGGGCTTCACTCACCTGCCGTGGGCACTGAGCTCGTGTGGGACTTGTGCCCACTCAGGTCCAGGAAGGAGTGGAGCCACGAGGAGGCGCCCACGCGGAGGTCTCGGAAGAGCAGGGCTGTGTCCCGCCGCACCAGCCCCATCATGCCCAGTGCCTTCTGGTCCGAGTCCGAGTGCTCCTCTGTCTCTCCACCTGTGGAGTATGTGTGGAGGGCTGAGGCCCAGTCTCAACACCTGGAACTTCAGGCCTCTGTGCCCCCGGGGACCCAAGGATATCTGATGGCTTCAGTGGGGACCAGGAGTCTCAGATTTCCCTTCCTGAGCCCCGGGGGACTGGGCGCTAGCCCCCATCCCTGCAGGACTCCAGCACCCAAGCCCTGCCCAGGCGCCCAGCTCCGCGGGTGGCAGCCTTACCAGCATAAGCGCTGACACACTTGGTGAGCACGCTGAGGGGCAGCAGGGGGTCCATGAGGCTCAGGAGGCGGGAGGGCGAGGAGGTAGATTGTAGCATGGTGGCCGGGTAAGCTGCCATGATGCCATCTGGCACCCGCACCCCGTAGGCTGCTGCCCGGAGGGACACGGTGAAGCAGAGGTTCCCGCCTGCGCTGTCCCCTGCGAGGCAGATCCGTTCCCCTGTTGAGCCTGGGTTGGAGGGGGCTTGGTCAGCCTGGCAGGGAGGAGCTCAAGCGCTGAGCCAGGAGCACTGGACTCTCAGAGGTGGGGTATGGGGGCCCCAGCCCCAAGGTCTAGCCCACTGCAGTCCTAGAGATCGGTAAACTGAGGCAGGGGCTTGGGGGACAGTGGTCGGGGACCAGGCAGACTGAGGATGTGGCCATCAGGAGGCTCTGGGAAGCTTGCGAGGCTGGAGGTCAGAAACAAGGGGGACAGGTGGTGGGAAAGGGGAGACCAGGGCCCGTTTCGGGAGGGAGGGGCAGCCGAGGCCTGGAGATGGAAGGGCAGGGTTCAGCTGACCATACAAAAGAGCCACATCCCTGTGCCGTGGGGCACGCCGGCACCTTGCCCTCTGCATCTGGAGAGGTCAGAAGCAGGAGGTCAGAGGAGCTGGAAGAATGGCCTGGAGCGCGGGCCGGGAGGCTGGCAGTGCAGGACAGGGGGTGGGGAAACAGGAGGAGGAGAGAAGAGGTCCTCGGGGACAGAGAGGTGGGGGGATGGGGTGTCAGGGCTAGAGTTGGGGGGCAGAAAGCAGAAGGAGGAAGTGGTTGAGACAGAAGGTCTGGGGAGCAGTGGGGCAGGAGGGGGTGAACAGGCGGCAGAGGGCTGGGCGGGAGGAGATGGCAAGGGAGGCAGGGGGTGCAAGACTGAGGCCTGAGCTCTCTCCCCGCAAGGCACGGGGTGGCGACAGGACTGGGGAGTGGGTGACAGTGAGGGGCGGGGGCTCACCGAGGAGGGCACAGTGCTTGACAGCCCAGCAGTAAGCGTAGAAGCACTCCTCCAGCGCTCGGGGGAAGGGGGCCTCGGGGGCCAGGGAGTAGTCGATGGAGAGGATGGGGACGCCCAGCTCCTGGGCCCAGCTCTTGAGGTAGGGCTCATGGGATTTGGAGGTCTGGGCCACGAAGCCACCGCCATGGATGTGCACCACCAGGGACTGTGAGCGGGGTGCCTGCTGGGGGCGTGGCCGCAGCTCCAGGCTCCGGGGCCCCTCGGACTTCACCAGGCTGCTGAGCGACTCACTGTCCTGGGGAGGGGGGGAGGGAGGAGGATGTGGGTGAGGCTGGGGTGGCCTGCCTGGGCCTCACCCCACCAAAGGGATGTGCTCAGAGAGACAGGACGGGGGGGCGGGGGCAGGTGTAAGCAGCGAGAGGTGGGAGGGCCTCTGGGGAGGGGGGCTGTTGGTGCTCCTTGGCTCTGTATCTCCTACCTGTCCTTCACGCAGGTCATAGGAGATGAGCCTGACGAGGACCGGCCCGGGGCCCGAGTGGGCCAGAGGGGGTGAGATGGTGACCGTGAGCTTGGGGTCAGCAGTCAGCGGCATTTCAAAGGCCTCTGGTGGCAGACTGAGCAGGCGGCTTACCCTCACAGTAGCTGATGTCATGTTTGCTAGAGACTGGTGGGAGGGAACAGGAGGGGCGCTGGGGAGGAGCTGCTTGCGGCCCCTCGTGCCTCCTCTCCAATCCCCACCCTCTTTACCATCACGCGCTGTCCCAGGCCTGGAGCCCCGCCGAGGCCTGATGTGGCCTGGGATGGGTCTCTGGGCCCCAGTGTGCCCATCCTGTAACATTGGTGGGGCCTTCATGAGGCCCCCTTCTCACCGATAGCACCTCAATCTCGGTGATATTCCAGAAGGCTTTCCAGAAGTGCACATCTAGGTTCTGTATGATCCGCTCAAACTCCGTGCCACGCAGCTCTGGGTCGATGGCGAAGCGGCCGCTTGTGAAGAGCGAACTGGCGGCCACACCTGGGGGTCGGCAGGGGTGTCAGGGGGCCCAGCGGGAGTCGGGGGGGTGGAAGGAGGAGGAGGGACAGGAAGGGAGGCGAGGCTGCAGGCAGGGTCTGGCCGGGACTCACCAAGGCCTGTTTCATTGCGCTTGTAGTGCTCTCCGAAGGACACCAGCCCGATGGAGATGGTCTGCAGGAACGGCCGGATGGCGGGCGTGAACTGTGGAGAGATGCCGCTGGGTCACCCGCTGCCCAGGAGGGACTGGAGGCGGGCACGAGTGAGGGGCAGAGACGGGGTTTGGGGAGAGACGTGGTCATCCAGCAAACATTTAGTGAGCTCCTACTGTGTGCCAGGCACTGCTCTAGGGGACAGGAAGCAAATAAAGGCATATGTTCGATGTTAAGGAATGCTTCATGACCAATGCTTTGAAAATTTGAAAAAACAGTAGGTGGAGGGGACACAGACTGACGACTGGGGGTCAGGCTACTTAGATGGGTATCCGGGAGGGCGCTGGAGGAGGAGCGATCCAGAGGAAGCGAGGGAAGGGTGCTCCCTGCAGAGGCCGTGGCAAGTGCAAAGGCTCTGAGGCAGCCTGTGCTTGGCAGGGGTAACCTGTGCGGCTGGAGCAGAGTGAATGAGGGGAGAGGGGTGGCGGCCAAGGCCAGAGAAGCAGAGGGCGCTCATGGAGGGCCTGAGGAATGTGGATGTGTTCCAGACGTGGGTGGAGCCATAGAGGGCTGGGAGTAAGGTGATGCAGGGATTTCCTGAAAGTCAGCGAGGACAGAGATGAGGCCAGGCGGACGGGGACCAGTTCCTGGGCGGCGGGAAGACAGACAGGAGATGGTCAGAGACAGACAGGGCCAGAGATCTTGCGGCAGAAAGGCAGCCAAATGGGGAGACAGCATCTGAGGGAGGAGCCAGGCGCTAAGAAAAGACAATGGGGAGACAAGATCAGAGAAAAAAAGCCATAGGAAGCTGGGCAGGGGGCCAGCAGGGTTCTTTTGTTCATTCAACAAATACAGGCCTACACCCTATTGTGTGCTAGGTACTAGGCGCGGGGGCAGGGGGCGGGGGCAGGGGAGACCGGGTGCTGAGCTAGAGCCCCATACGGGAGGCTTCTGCCCTGTGGGGGCTGACATTTTACAGGCGATATAGCATAGCAGCTGGGCCCTCAGAGAAGAGCTGTCAGGCATGACCTTGCCCCTGGCCAGGGGCCCAGTGGGCCAGAGAGCACAGCGGTGCCTGGCCATTTTGCCTGGAATGCTGGCTTGGGTGGCCACAGGATCACTCTCCGGGGACTCCAAGGTCGTGGCCGGGACACAGGGAGGAGCCAGTTGGCCCAGCTGGGCTGATCAATATTTATGGGGGGTCAGCTTAGGTGAAGGGAAGTTCCCAGGAACACCCAGGCTGCTCTGTGGGGAAGCGGGGAAGGAAGGCTGAGAGACTGCCAAGCCCACCTGGGGTGGGGGTGGGGCGGGCCCGGAGAGAATCTGGGGGGCTGCAGAGTCACGCAGCTCCAGATACTCCTGCGGGGGGGTTCCCCGATGTGGCTGGGGCCCGGGGGACCCAGCACTGACCTCACACAGGAGCACGTTGGGCCTCTGCTCTGAGTCCCCAGGACCCCCTCCCCCCTCCCCAATTCTGAGCCCCCAAATTACTTTTGCTCTGAGTCCAAAGGCTCCCAGGCTACTTTCCTCTCAGTGTTAAGGTGAACGGTACCCCTCTGCGGGTGGCTGGGGTGGGGCCACCACCAGGTCTCCCTCATGGTCACCAACTCGGAAGTGCTCCTTGGCCTTCCCCATGGCCGGAAAATCCTGAGTCAAGTGAGAGCTCCAGAGGTGAGCCAGAAAGCCCAGGCCGACCAGGGTCCCGTGGAGCAGCTGTGACCAGAGCCCCTTGAGCCTCTAAAATGGAGCTAGGCCCCTCCCTCCTGCCCATGCCTTCGGGGGGCGGGGTGTGACTAAATGGGGTGTGCTCTTATAAAGAGGCCTTTGAGAACAGTACTAACCACCCTCCTGAGGGGTCTCAAATGATTTCAGAGGACAGACAGGTCACCGCAAAGAGTGGACAAATCTCTGAGTGTGGGGATCCTGGCGCAAAGAGCCATGCAAGTTAACGATGTCTTACTACACGGTGGAACTGACCCAGGGGCCACAAGTTTGAGACCCCCCCCAACCCATGCAGCCGCCTAAGCCCTAGACGGCTTCCCCTTTCTGAATCTACCGTCCCCGGAGCTCAGGGATACCACTGCGGTAATCCTACCATGCTGTCGGGCCAGGTGGGGGGCCACCCAGCCCCTTCACGGTGGGTCCGGAGGAGCGGGGTGGGGGGCTCACCTGGAAGCCCAGACAGCGGCCGTAGAAGCAGCCTTTGTGCAGAGTGACGTACTCGCGCAGGAACTCAACAATGAGCCCCTCGTCGCCGTCGAAGAAGAGCCCCCCGGGCTGGTTGGTGGCCAGCAGGTGCTGGGCATAGTAGGCTAGGGCACGGAGCTGGGTGAGGGCGGCCAGGTAGGCCTCGAGTTCCGCCAGGTTGTGGCTGGTGCGGAAGAAGATGCTCCGGCGGTTGGAGGCCACGTAGCGGGACTTGTGCAGCAGGTGCGCCAGGCAGCAGCGGGCTGTGTGCACCAGGCTGCGGTACCCGTTGGCCGGCGTCTCGGCGTCCAGGTCGAAGAGGTGCGCCACGCTCAGCAGGCGGCACAGGGCCGGCTCCAGCCCCAGCGCCTGCTCCCGAACCCCCGCGAAGACGCCCGACAGCCGTCGTGCTGTCTCCCCGGGGCCCTGGCTCGAGAAGAAGGCCATGTTGTCTTCCGCCAGAGTCACCAGCGACTGTGTCATCGTGTGCAGGTCCATGCTGTGTGTGAGCCGCGAGGCTGCGGGCGAGTGGGGAGCCCCCATCAGGCAGGGTTGGACCAAGGGTGGCGTCTAGGGCCCCATCCCCTTCCTTTTTCAGACCCAGGAGTCCAGGCCCCAGACTCCTCTTCGCCGTGCTGTCTCCTACGTGGGACTCTTCTTGGTTTCCTAGCTCCACGCCTCTCCTACAACCCCGGAGTCTATCCACCCCTCTGCTTCCTTCCAGGGACCCAAGAATTCAGGTAGCCGTCTCCACTTGGCTCTCCTGGGGCCCAGGATGCTGAGGTTCTCTGAGAGGTGTGGATCCCAACTAGGTCCCCCCTCGCTCAGGACCCAGGGGTTCAGGCCCCCATCTCACCTCCTTCTCAAGGCCCCAGGCGTCACCCACAGGCCCCTCCCCTCCCCCAGTATTTTGGAGAGCTCAGCCCTCAGCCCACGCATTCCCATCTACCTGGTGGTGTCCCAGGATCCTGGTCTCAAGCCCAGTTCTCTTCCGGAACCCAGTTCATAATCCTAGCCTTACTTCAAACTGAGGAGTCAATCCTGCCCCCTCCTGGTCCCTCGGATCTGGCTGTGGAACCCCCTCCAAGCTCCAGCTGCCTCCCTGTTCCTCTGTGGGATCCCCCACAAGTCGGTCCCACTGCTCCCCAGCTGGGTCCCCCGGCCTTCGGGCCTCTCCACTTGGCTTAGACCGCACGGGCCAGCCCCACTCCCCTGCCTGGAACAGCTGCCTTCATCTCTGCTGTTAGCCTTGAGCTCGCTCTGTGCCACACCCACGCTAAGAACTTTCTCAGTTAGTGCTTGCTCACCCCAAGAAGCCGACTGCCTCCATTTACGTTTCAACTGTTATCGGTACCATCCCCATTTTACAGGAGAAACTGAGGCTCAGAGGTGTTCAGAAAGGAGCTGAAGCTTGCATCAAAAGTGGCCGTGCAGAATTCAAACCCAGATCTCTGGGTCGAGAGCCATTGCTTAAACGCTCATCTCCCTCCCAGGGCTCTGGAAGCTGGGTCTCTAGCTATGGCCCTCAAAAACCTGCCCTGGACAAGGCCCGACTCCCCACAATTCAGGGTCCCTGGTGATCTTCCCTCCGGGGTCCTTGTACTGTCACCCAGGCCCTGGACAAGCTACTGTTGTCCCCCCTTGGAGACGGTGCCCTCTGCTCTGGAGACTCTTCTCTCCTGAAGCCCACTCAGGACCTTGCCTGGCTTCTGCCTCATCCCCCAGAAGGTGTCTCCCCTCCCTTCCAGGACCTGGAGTTTTAAAGCGCGCCCCGTTCCTGTGTCTTAGCAGACAGTGCACTCACCCCTCCCAGACCTCTTCTGAGCTCCCCCACGCTGAGCTGCGGGCTGGGCTAGGGCTGAGTGTGGCGAGTGCCAGCAGAAGCCTGGGGCCATAAACCGGCGGGGAGGGGCAGAGCTTGCCCAGGGTGTGGCCACAGGCCCCACCTCGCACCCAGAAAGGCCAGGGAACCCACGTGCTGTAAACACAGCAGGGAGTCCAACTCCCCGCGCCCTCTGCCGGTCCGGCCCCCGCTCAAATGCAAGTCCTTGTCCCAGGCTCCTCTGCCTTAGAACCCCGGAGTCCAGGGCCCCAGCGCCTTCCTTGCTTGGGTCCAGGAGTGCAGACACTCAACCCCCTCAATAATTAGAAACTGAGGTACCTAGCTTGCCAAGCCTCTTCTCTCTTAGGAGCCAGGAGTCTTAGCCTCAGTGAGGAACAAAGTGTTTCTTCTCACCCAGCCCCGCTGCCCTCCCTCTCCCCAGGGTGGAGCTCAGAGAGCAAAGGCCCCGTGATCTCAGCTCCTGTCCCCCAGGCTGGCCCTGGCACAGCCGGCCCCAGCTATTGGGGGTGGGGGGGAGAGAGGGTAGCCAGCCCTGCCTGTCCCTCCCGAGGGCACAAAAGCCGATTAAGGGTGGTGCCAAGTTCAGCTAGGGCTTCTGAGCCACACACGTCCTACTGTGTGGTGTTCCCATACTGGGCACCTGCCACTTGCCCTTCACAGGCCATCCTGCTGTGACTGCCATCCCCGCCTCACATACGGGACACTGAGGCTCCGGAAACACTTTACCTCTGTTATTCCATGTGCTCCTTACCTGGCCAGCTGTTTCTCACCCTTCAGGCCTTGGCCCTCCCTAACTACTCCTCCCCACCTAAGACACACACCCCTATCATTACTTTCTGCCATCAGACTCGCGTTTCTTCCTAGATTTTTACACACTTGCAATTCGACACGTTCATTTATAGGTTTGTTGTCTGTCTCCCCCCAGGGACAGAACCAGACTTCACGGAGCTGTGAAGCTGGTATGTGTAGAGGTGGAGCTCTTTAGGAAAAGGGACATAAAATCACAAATACAAACTTAGGGACAGGGCTTTGGAAGGGGTCTGCACGAATGAGAGGCCCTAAGGTCATTTGCTTGGCTGTAGGTGAATCCTCTGTCTCTCCTCCCTATTTTTTTTTTTCCCAAGATTTATTTATTTATTTGAGAGAGAGCACGAGCGGGAAGTAAGAGGGAGAGGGAGAGTGAATCTCCATCAGACTCCCTGCTGAGCGGGGAGCCTGAGGCGGGGCTTGATCTCATGACCCTGAGATCACGACCTGAGCCAAAACCCAGAGTCAGACACTTAACCAACTGCACCACCTAAGCACCCCCGTTTCTCCTCTTTGATTATCATGCCCCCTCAGGCAGGGGGGTGGCCCCAGGGCTCATCATGGGGTCTGGCACATAATAGGTACTTAGCAAATATTTGAAGACAGAAAGAAAGCATGAAGAGTCAAAGTGGGGGCAGAATCAGGTGAATGGGAGCTTGGGAGAGAACCACCCCTCCCCAGGGCAAACAAACAGATGAACAGACAGAGGCCTCTGGAGGCAGCACTAAGGCTTGGTGGCCAGGTGAGCCTGGATAGGCGGCGGTGAGGAAGAGGCTGAATCCCAGGCTTTCATGATTCCAGGGCCCTGCTCTTCGCCCTGTTCTAGGCAGCTCCCTGGGGGCTGAGCTGGGTGGAGCTGGGAGGAAGGGATATTGAGGTTGCCCAGAAACTTGCCAAGAATCTCAGGCACAGGGCACTGGGGCAGAGGGAGGCGCCCAAGGCCCATAAGCAACAACTGGGATAGAGGTGGGACCCAGGGGGGTTCTGCTGCCTGGCGCCAGCCCTTTGCCCTAAAGAGCCACAGGACGGCCAGACCCAGCCCGGATTCTGGCCCCTGGGGACTGAGCAGGGGTGAGAAGGGAAGCAAGCTCAGGGAGGATGGAGGAGCAAGGACCAGCTCTGAGGCCTGGGAGGGGCAAGGGCTTCCGAAGGGGAGAGGCCTGCAGTGTAGATGCGTGCCAGGCACTGTAACTCATTTCGTTCTCTCCACAGCCCAGGGGCTTGGGACCATCACCACCCCTTTTGGCAGTGGAGAGAAGCAAGATGCCGAGGAAGACGGGGCCGCCCACAGTCACAGGACCCGCTAGGATGGCTCAGCCGGTCTCTGCAGAGTTTCTGCAGTGTGTGTGGGGGGGAGCTCCTTCTCTCCATCAGGTCTCAGCTGCCCGCTTTCTGGGTGGTCAGGTGTGAGTGTCTTGGAGGCTCACACACAGATGTACATATGTATGTGGGTACACGTCATGCCTAGTGTTTGCCTGGCCTGTGTCTGTGGGTGGGTGACATTTTTTCCCCAGTCTGTGCGTTTGTACGTTTCTCCGTGTGTCTGAGGGCATGTGTGTATGTATGTGACTGTATCCGTGTCTGTGTTCTTCTTGGCCCGTGAGATTGCACGGGCAGGTGTTTGTGTGTGTATGGACGTATACACTCATTATCTGTGTGCCCCCCGGGTGTGTGTGTGTGTGTGTGGCCACTTCTTACTCTCATCCAATGCATCACAAAGTTCTGTCCACTCTGCCTGCCCCCACAGGAACCTCTGGAATCTGGCCCTTCTCCCACTTCCACTGACCCCTCATCTAGAGGATTGTAATAAATCTTTATGTGTCTCTGATTTTGCCCCCTTCAACGTCTTTTCCACATAGCAGCCAGAGGATTTTTCTAGAACTTCAGTCTGGTCACACACTCCTAACCCTGCAACACCCCCCACCCTTGCTCTCAGGATAAAGCCCCCAATCCTGGACGTGGCCTGCCAAACCAGGTGCTATCTGGTCCCCCTGCCCCCCCGAGCCCCCTACTCCTCCCCTCCCTTGCTGAGCTCCCTCTGTGCTGTAATGAGCCACTTCCTTGGGCCTCAAGGTCTCTGCCTGAGCTGTTCCCTTCGCCTCCCTGCCCCCCTTGCCCAGCAGTCAGCACTTGCTCATCCCTGGGTCCAATGTCACCTTCCTGGGAAGCCTCCTCTTACATTTTCTCCGGACTTTCCCTCTTGTATTTGCCAGTTTACAATTATATCTGATTTGTGGGATTATTTGATTGATATCTGTGTCCCCAGCTCAAATGTGAGTCTGTCCTCACCACTAAGAGTCCAGGCCTGACACAAGTAAATGCTCAGTGAATGTCTGCTGAACGAATCTGTGAGACTGGAGCTTTCTGGGCCCATAATCAAGGCGGGGTGGCGGGGCACAGAGCAGGTTTGAGTTCACACACCCCTACCCTCACCGGCCAGGTAAGGAAGCCCAGGTGACCTTGCTCCCTCAGAGCCTCAGTGTCAGCATCTCAGAAATGGGGTGATCACAATGACACTAGAGTCATTAGTTCCAGGCAAGATCAACCTGATGACTAGGACTGCTCCAGCCAGCCTGGATGTCCTCGGGGCAGGGGCAGGGGCAGGGTCTGATTCACCCTAATGAGGCGTAGCACCAGGGCAGAGCCTCAGGAAATGACAGGTGGATCTTAGGGTTGAGTGGAATGAGCCTTTGTGAGTAGGTGGGCCCTTGGGTTTGTGGGTGGGACGGCTCAGCCTTGTGCAAGGCACCCGACCCAAGAGGCTTCTGACTCCTCACGACAAGCCTAAGGGCAGCACGATTATTATTATCCCAGTGTTACAGTTTGTACATTCCTTCACTTACTAATTCAATAAATATCTGAGTGCCTCTGTGCCTGGCATCTCAGGCTATGAAAATGTGCGGTAAACAAGGCAGACACGGGCCCCTTCTTAGGGAACTCACTGCCTAATGGGGAGTACCAGTAATGAGAACCTCCATCCCTCAGGCAGGCTTGCTGTGTGCCAGTGTCCAATGTGCTAGACTCATTCAAACCTCACAACGGCCCTACGAGTCAGGGAGTCCTATCACTGTGCCCATTTTACAGCTCAGAAAGTTCAGACAGGGATAGAAGCCTGTTGCTCAGTGTACCACGGTTTATGACCCCAGGAACCAGGCCACCAACGCCCACGTTTTTAACTTTGGTCTGTACTGCCTCTGGGCACACTGTCCTGCTTGTGACGCTGTGTCTGGGAGTATGACAGTGAATGCCCTCAGGTCCCAGCCTGAGCTCCGAGCCTGTCTGAGTCTGCACGTGTGCGTGTGTGCGAGTGTGCGTGGGCCTGTGTGTAGCCAACTCCAGTTCGGTCTTTGGCGAATGATGTTGCCTAAGGCAGAGAGAACAATGGGCTTGGGGTCTCTAGGGCCTGGGGGCTACATCAGTTTCTTCACAGGAAGGAACTTCCCATAGGTCCTCACTTGGCTTCACAAATACTCATCACCTAGCAAGAACTTAATGTGTGGTCCTGCCTGAGGCTTGCAACATGTCTGGTGGTCTGTCAGTCTTTCTCCAGCTTGCTGAGATCTGTAAATAATGTGGCTCCTTAGAAACCCAGTTGACAGCCCTCCCTTCTTTGTGCCAGGGAGGTTGTGGTGGTCTGAAGCCTATCCAGGGCTCCCTAGTCCTAAAAAGAGCGGGGGTCAGGAAGTTAGGCCCCAGTGGTGCTGGGCTGAAGCAGGGGGCCTGACAAGGAACCGGAGGCACGGGTTGAATGAAGGATGGGAGGATGGACTGTTTTGAGCCATACTGGCCCTGGGGCATTTCCCAAGACGAGGCACCCCTTCCTCCTACCTTTTCCTGACAGTGAATGCCCTCGAAACTTCCTCTTTGAGCAACAGCTTCTAAACCTCTCCATTATCCTCTCATGAGTGCTGGGGCCCTGAAAACCGGCGCTTGAACCATTTCCCTGGTAGGAAACACTGAAGCCAGGAATTGCCCCACGGTCACACAGCGAGTACGGAGCCGGACCGGGAACCCTAGTCTTGGAGACTCGCATTCTGACACTCTTCCCAAGTCGCTACTGGGGCGTCCGGTAGTCTCTATGCTGAGGGTCATATTCCACTCTCACATCACCCATTCTCCCAATGGATCATCCCCGCATCCCCTCGCAGGGCGGCAGTGGGCCAGCCCACGGGCTCCCCCACTTCTCGGGGCAGTGGGTCCGTCCACTCAGTCCCCAGTTCCCCGCAGGATGTCGAAGGTTCCTTCCGTTCTGCTGCCGGCCCCCGCGCGCTCACCTTTGGTTTTGCTTTTTCGCCACCGCCGGCGGCTACGAGTCTTGGACCCCTCTTTGGCCCTCTTCGAGCCCAGGGCCCCATCGGCCCTGGCTGCCCCGCTTCCCCGGCCAGACTCCATCAGCTCTCCGCGGTCCCCACGCGGGGGCCGATTCCAGCCGCCAGGCCCCGCCGGGAGAGCCAATCCTCGCCGCACACCACCACCGGGCCCCCATGCCACCCAATCCTGGGCTTGCTCCTCTCTGGGTCCCGCCCTCTGACCAATCCGGGCCTCACTCCACTGCCGGGTCCCGCCCTCAAACCCAGGGGGCCTAAAGCCTGGCCCCGCCCCCTCACACACTTTAAAGGGCCCGTGACCAACGAAAATGCAGCCCTGGAGGCGGCGAGAAGTGTCCTTCGGGCAGGACTAGTGGGGAGTCCCGCGGGGCTCACCCCAGAAGGGAAGCCTCGATCTTTTCACATGCGGGCTCTCAGCCTTGCTTTCCCACTTACCTTCCCAAGTAGGGATCCCCTAGAACGCGACCCGGCCCGCCTGCTGGAAGGGTAAAGCGGGGCGCCTCTGAGCCTCCGCCTCGCGGGGGGGGGGCGGGGGCGGGGTGGGCCAGGTCCACCGGCAATTCAAAGCCGGGGCGGGGCGACAGCACTGGAGGCGTGGCTCTGCCTGCGAGCCGTTGGGGAAGGAAGCCCCGCCTTCTTCCTGCCTTATTTGTCCTACTGCTGTCTTTCTCGGGATTCTTTTCTCTGCCTTCTCCCTCTCCCAGAGAATGGAAGGGCGGGGGAAGGAGAATGCTCGGCGCCTGCGCGCTAGCCCGAAGCCGCGGATCGGCCCGTCGAGAGCGACGGTAGAGGGCCTGGCGCGTGCCCGGGAAAAGGCGGGAAACGGAAGAGGCTCGAGGCTCGCGCATGCGCACACAGTCAACTGCGGACGGGGCGTCGGAGGAGAGGCTACCTCGTTGGTGTGTGGAGCGCGTCCCTTGAGACTGGGTTCCGGAGCCTGCAGAAACAGCTCTTCATCCTCAGCGCCAGAAAAAACAGACCTCAAACCCTCCCTTTCCATCCTGACCCCCCTCCCTTCCCTCCTGAAGCACACGAGCAGCCCTGGTCCTGAGAGACATCATTACTCTCTTCAGAGCCCTGAGAGAGACGGCCCAGCTCTTCCGGGAGGGACCGGCCTCTCAGCGGAGGCCACCATTGCCGGCCCTTCGGACGACGCGGCCGTGCCGGAGCCCCTCAGCTTCTGGACCAGGGCTGCCTTGGCTCCCCTCGCGCTGCTTCAACAACTAACCGCTCATTCCACGGACGAGACTTTGCGTGCCCCCTTCTGCCTGAGCGCGGTGGAGCTGGAGCCTGCCCCCCCCCGGCGGCACCATGGCCTGCGTCAGAGGGGGAAGCAGCGCTGGCGGCTTAGCGGAGTCCCGGGCCCGGCCCGCTCCCATACTGCTCCCCGCAACTCTCCCTTCGTCCAGCCTCAACCTTGCCCGAGACTTCGGCAGACCCCGCAGCCCCTCTCCCACGCCACCCTTCCTGAGAACACAAGCCCCAGGCCACCGAGCCTGGCTGGACTGGAGGCGGCCTGGCAGGGGAGCAGGTGCCTCCCTGCCCGCCCGGGGCGACCTGGAGAGCTCAAGGATCCCCGAGGCCCGACTTTCCACCTGGTGGGGATGGAAACGGCGTGAGGGTAAGGGTTTACGTGTAGCACCAGGTGGCTGGTGCCTAAGGCAGAGGGTGCCCCGGGGCTGTGAGTTTGGGGACCGATGGGTGAATACTGGCGGGGGTTGGGGGGTGGTGGGAGCTACTCTCTTTCCTGGCCCGAAGCTCAGAGCCCTGTCCCACTTCTCTCTGATTTGCCCCAAATCCTCCGTGGGGAGGCAGCCTGGTGCAGGGAAGAAGTCACAGCCTGGCTCTGCCACTCCCGATATCAGCCCTGCCTCCTGCAAGGCCTTTACGTCTCCAGGCCTCAGCCTCCTCATCTATCAAATGGGGCTGCTGATCTTTGGAAGGACTGGTGAGGGATCCCCAGAGCCAACCTGACACACTGGCAGGCCTTAGTTCCTCTTGACTGAATGAATGACCGTCTCTGGGCGGCTCATTTCCTCCCACCTCAAACTCACCTATATCCCTGTAGTGTCTGTGATTCTGGCTGCCAGTTTTCTTCCCATGGGCTGATGTCCCCCCATACCCTGATGCCACTTCATGTTTCCCCTTGAAGGCCAGCTTCTTTCCCTGGGCCACTGTTCCACCCCTCTTGGGTGATGAATTGCTCTTTAATGGAGACCCCACATCTGGTTCTGAGTCCGAATCTGTGACCCACTCATAAAACGTCCTCCACTCTGAGGCTCGTCGCTGTGTGGATACTTGGTGTAGTTTTGAGAGAAATCCCCACTCAGTCGAAGATCTCAGCTGGGATTTGGCTCCTCGGGCTGGAACTCTTTGCTGGGCTATAGGGTCTGACTGTCTCAGTCTCTTGTGGGATATAGATTCAGTCTGGGCAGGTGATCCATTTTTGGGTCCCGGTCTAGGCTGGGCTGGAGGTGTTAATCCAGCTTCTTGTTGATCTGGAGGTTGCTGCACTGGGCCGGGTCCTGGCTGGGCAACATGTGCCTCTCTCAATTCTGGCTCCTGTTGAGTTTCACATTCTTTTCCTGGCCTGGGTCCCTGCTGGGAGGCGGCTTCCTGTTGAGAGGAGGGCACCCGGTGCACGGGAGGTGATTGCTGTGGTGCAGGCTCCTGCGGGGCAAGAAATTCCTGCTGCAAACCTGAATTTTGTTGGGTGCTAGGTTCCTGCTGGGATTCAGCTTCATGTTGGGCAAGGGGCTCCTGCTGAGTGAAGGGTCTTTGCTGTGGATCGGGCTCCTGCTGAGTATTGGGTCCCTGATGAGTCTTAGATGCTGGCTGGGCTGTGGCTGTCACTTTTGGCCCAGGCTCTGGCTGAGTGATAAGTGTCTGGGATGGCTTAGGTTCCAAGTCAGGCCTAGATACTGACTTAGAACCTGGCTCCACTGTTGTTACTTCCCTCTCGGGAGGTGTTGCTCTCCCAGGTTTCATCCTTCCGGGCCCTCAAGGCCTTTTTTGTCACGGATCCCTCATTGATTCCTCATAATGGCACCTCCCTTTGGATTCCACTCCTTCATCCTGGCGTTCCTGGTCTTCCTTTTTAAGGCAGCTGCAAGTGGCACTGCTGACCTCCACTCCTGTGCCAAGTGATGCACTTCTGTGCCTCCTGCTGTGGGAGGAGGGATTAGGAACGGGAGGAGGCTGTGTGCCCAGCAACTCTCCTACCAGAGGGGAGGGGCTTGCCCTCTTGTGTCATAAATAGGACCCCACCCCACTTACCACTCAGTTAAAGTGTTTTTTCTCTTAAGGCAAGCAACCTAATTTAGTCCTTTGTTTCATCTGGGATGACAGAAGTCAGATACTGGATGAGTGTTCCTTTTTTTTCCCCCCTCCCCTTCTGACATTTCAGGAAAGGGTCGGGGGGGGAGGCAGTCTTTATACTGTTGTAATAATCTTTTCCTCTTTATTCATTCTTTCAAATGGCTGCCAGTTTAATATCCTTATATTTTTGTTTTGATAATTTTATTTCCATGTTTAAAAAATGACACCCTCCCATTCTTACAGCTTGAAGCCCTTTTCAATGGCATTTGAGATCTTCCACACCATCTCTCTAGCCTTGAACTGTGGTTGTGAATATGTGTTTCCTTTTCTTTTTTTTTTTTTTTAAAGATTTTATTTATTTATTTGACAGAGAGAGACACAGTGAGAGAGGAAACACAAGAAGGGGGAGTAGGAGAGGGAGAAGCAGGCTTCCCCGCGGTGCAGGGAGCCTGATGTGGGGCTCGATCCCAGGACCCTGGGATCATGACCTGAGCCGAAGGCAGACGCTTAACGACTGAGCCACCCAGATGCCCATGAATATGTGTTTTCTGTACTAGATTGGAAACTCACAGAGTGCAACGACCGTTAATGATGATGATGATAAGAAGAATCATAAATATTGAAGGCATTTTATGTGTTGGGAGACTGTGCCAGGGTTTTTTTGTTTTTCTTTAATCTATATTGTCTTTAGTAAGATCATGTCAGATTCGTTGCTATACCTGCTTTCTTTGCGCCACTTAGCTCTTACCTCAAAAAGGTTTGTTAAATGGGTAAAAGAATAAAAAATTGGGCAGTGGAGAGGAAGAGTGAGGCTGGTAGCGGGGAGAAGTGTGTGTAGAATCTGGGTAGAATTTGCAGTAAACAGGCTAAAGTGGGGATTGAATGAGTTGCCAAACCCCATTTGAAAGAAATGATTTTGACTTATTACATTTAAAAATATTTATTGACTTCTGTTTGCTACTTGCCTGGTTATATTTAAGGTCATTTGGGACCAGTTAAGAAACCAGGGTTTCCAGGTTTCTTTCAGGTAATTAAGCTTAAGCCCGGAAAAGGGGACAGGGGGGCACAGGAAAAGACTGACAAGAGAAGAGGGCACCAGAGGGAGCAATAATCTTGGGGAAAATGCTTTGTGAGAACACTGGAGAGGAGTTAGGGAGGGTGAGCTGGAAGTGAGAGAAGAACATCCTCTAGGGGTGCTCACTATCATCTTGACTGAGAATATTTCATTGGGAGAGTGAGCCCTCAGAAGTCCTATAATGGCAGAGCAAAGCTTGCTAGCTGACATTGTTTGAGAAATTCCTGGCAGACTCTGGAGTGCTTGTTTGGCTTCCTGTGGTGCCTTTGGTGCCCTAGGGTGAAAATAAAGATTAATGTTAAAAACGTTTTAAAAGTTTAATTTTTATGAAAGCTTTCAAGATGATATAAAAGTGAGACTCATCCAATGGAAAAAAATAAAATTTAAAAAATTTAAAAAATTAAAATAAAGAAAATATATTCTTCACTCCTCATTCCTCAGAGCTGGATGCTTAACCAACTGAGCCACCCAGGTGCCCCCCAAAATAAAATACTTAAAAATAAATAAATAAATTTTTGATAGGTACTACCAAATTGTATTTTACTTCTACCAGCAGTGATAAGGATCTTGATTTATCTCATTCTTCATAATATCATCGTTTGAATCAGTTTAATTTGCCAGTTTACTTTTTATATGACATTTAAAAACTTCCCAAGGGCGGAACCAAATTCTATTTGACATCTTCAGAGATCAATGACCGGGTCCCCAATAGCCCCATCTCCCTCCACTTTGATAAGCAATGGGCTTCTAAAATCTAAGAATTTGGTCGAACCTTTCTAATATTAGGAAAATTGTATCCGCCTCCCTTGCTCGTCTTATTTCCTCAAGTTGACATTGAGTAGAAAGTGTTGAGAGGTGTGCTTATCTTGGTCTTCATTTCACTTCTCCTGTCTATTCTCAACCCCTGCTCCATCCCTAGTTGATTCCACAGAGTGCCTCTGGTTTAAGGAAGGTCATTCATTTGAAACTTACTGGTTTTCTTCACCCTGGCCTTGAACTGATCACAGGGACACTGCTTCTTTGGCATCTCAGGCACTGTCATGATTTTTCTTTTAGGGGCTCTCAGGAACCAGTCTGAAATAACAGGGTTGGTGCTAAGAGGGGAAGGTTAATATCTTTGAGAATAGGGAGTGGGGCAGGGCTTTACTTGCCATCTTCCTTGCCTTCCAGTTTCTTTTTCAGACTGCAGTGGAGGTGGGGAAAGGGGTCAACACAGAACAGTGGGGATACCCAGTTATATGAGCACCAGGATTTCTGAGTTGTTTTGCCTGACCTGTATTGGCAAGAATTTGGTGGCAGGTTTGGAGGGGGCATCAGGATATCATTAAGGAGACCAAAATATGAAGAAAAGATTGAGGCGGCTGCCTTTGGCTCCTTTAACTAGGCCAAGCATTTTGCCTCTCCGATCTCAGTCTTATTTATGGGTAAACAAAGGTCAAAAACAAGATCCAGGAATTTTTTGTAAGGCAGCCCTGGGTTATTGGGGAAAAGAGTAAAGGGGAAGGGGCAGCCAGAGATTCAGCCAGCTCCCCTGGACTTTGGAGGGGTCCTGCTCTTGCCGGAGACTCAGGAAGAAGACAAGCGTTGGTGCTGCATGTGGTGGGCTGGAGGAGAGGGCAGTGGGTGAAGTCAGCTCAGAAAACATCTGTACTGGTGTGTGGGAGGCAGGGATGGGACTCAGGAGAGAGTTGGTTGGTGATGGTGCAGTGCTATTGTTGATACTGACCTTTGCACTCACATTCTTGGCCGCCTTCGTGGAGCCACCTCTTAGGAGCCTGGCGATCGTCCCGATGGCCTCCGGCGACCCCTGGTGGAAGGAAACAGGTCATGGCCAGGCACCAGAAAGGGAAGGGGCCAACAGAAATGGTACCCCAGCATTGTGCTACCTGCATCGGTGGTTTTTCCTTTCTCTCTCTCTCTTTTTTAAAGATTTTATTTATTTATTTGAGAGAGAGAAAGAGCACAAGCAGGGGCAGTGGCAGAGGGAGAGGAGAGAGAGAAGCAGGCTCCCCACTGAGCTGGGAGCCTGATGCTGATGCCAGGCTTGATCCCAGGACCCCGAGACCAGGACGTGAGCCGAAGGCAGACACTTAACTGACTGAGCCACCCAGACATCCCTAACTTCCTTTTTTATTCAGGGATCTAGGGTACTTCAAGAGAGGAGTATTTTAAATGGATAGGGAATTGAGGTTTAAAATCTGGCTTAGAGAAGAGCTTAGCTGGAGGTAGGTGGAAAAAGAATGGCTTCTAGATGGAAAAAAGGACAAAAAGTGGGCATAAATCAAGACCTGATGGGGACACCTGGGTGGCTCAGTTGGTTGAGCATCTGACCCTTGGTTTTAGCTGAGGTCATGATCTCAGGGTCATGATCTCAGGGTCGTGGGATTAAGCCCTGCATCGAGCCCCATGTCGGGCTCTGTGCTCCATGTGGAGTCTGCTTGGGTTTCTCTCTCTCTCTCCCTCTGCCCCTCCCACCCTTCTCCTGCTCTCACTCCCTTTCTCTCTCAAATATATAAATAAATTTTTAGGAAAAAAAAAAAAAGACTTGACAATACCCCCTAGCCCCAGCACACATTAAAATTCTCATGACTTAAGGAATGAGAACAAGGAGCAGATTATTCCATAAACTAGTCAGGATCTTCACCTGACCTTCAAGTTCCTGTATTTGAATCCGTAATCCCAGTTCAACTATAAGAGGATGGTATTTACCTTTGTGCCTCCGGAACAAATCCATTCCTCTTTTGGCCTCTAGTCAAGTCTGTCTTATTACCTGATGCTGTCTTATTCCCATTTTGTGATACCTAAAATATTTCTATGACAATCAAGGATGATGGTTGATAGACTTGAGACTCTGGAGCTAGAAGTGGGCCCAGATGATGCTTCCTTTGTATAGTAGTTTATGATATTTCCTGTAAAAATTAATTATGCCTTCACATGGTTCTCCACTGTATTTGAAGGCAGCTCTCTTAATGCACAGTTATATGTATAGTTTGTTGTTTGAAATCTATTGTGGACTGAATTGTGTCCCCCCAAATTCATGATGAAGCCCTAATCCCCAGAATGACTGTATTTGAAGATAGGGCCTTTAAAGAGTTGACTGAGTTAAAATGAGTTTGAATTAAGATGAGGTCGTTATGGTGGGTCCTGATTCAGTCCGACTAGAGTCTTTATAAGAAGAGATTTGGGTGGGGCGCCTGGGTGGCTCAGTTGGTTAAGCGACTGCCTTCGGCTCAGGTCATGATCCTGGAGTCCCGGGATCGAGTCCCGCATCGGGCTCCCTGCTCAGCGGGGAGTCTGCTTCTCCCTCTGATCCTCCCCCTTTCATGCTCTCTGTCTCCCATTCTCTCTGAGATAAATAAATTAAAAAAAAAAAAAAAAGAGATTTGGGCAAAGGGATACCAGAGATGTGAGAAAATAAATTTCTGTTGTTTAAGCCCCCCATTCTGTGCTATTTTGTTAGGTCTGCCCTAGGAAACTAAAAATCTTTCTCCCACAGATGGCTCAATAGTCATTCAACTACATACAGCTGACACATGGTAGGCACTTGGTAAATGATTGTTCAATAAGCAAATGAAGAGATTGTCTGGAGAGGGCCCTTAGAGATCATCTGGTTCAATCCAGGGCTCTTTCCCAGACTTGTGCCCTTTCTGCCACACAGATGGAAGGTCTTGCATCATTTTCCCAAGTGCTAGTTTCCAAATGTTCTCATGTGCTGTTTTGAGTGCTATTAAAATAATTCAAACAGGCACACATAGCCCCTGCCATCTAAACTTTTCTAATATTTTACTCTCAGCTGACCTCTACTTGTAGTTCCAGAGGAAAGCCACAGAGTGCTAGAGCCAGAGGGAATCTTGGAGGTTATTTAGTTGAATCTCTTTATTTAGAAGTTTTTTCATTCTAAATGTAATATAGCTATATTAGAGAAATTTTGGAAAGTACAAATAAAGAAATCTTTGCTCTTGTCATCTGGTGGTATTTTGGTGTGTTTCCTGCATATGATTTTCTTTATACAGTGATAACCATAGTATGTGAACAAGTTTCTTTTTGTTCACTTAATAAGCATGTTGCTATGTCATCTTCATAATGGATATTTTTATTAACTTTTTTTTTCTTTGAGAGAGAGTGTGAGCAGAGAGGGGCAGAGGGAGAGAGGGACTCTCAAGCAGGTTCCATGCCCAGGCAGAGTCCTACTCAGGGCTGGATCCCACGATCCTGAGATCATAACCTGAGCTGAAATCAAGAGATGGACACTCAACCACCTGAGCCACCCAGGCGCCCCCCCCTTTTAGAAAAGATTTTATTATTTACTAGAGAGAGAGAGAGAGAGAGTGCATGAGTTGGGGGAAGGGGCAGAGGGAGAGGGAGAAAAAGACTCCCCGCTGAGCAGGGAGCCCAGTGACAACTTAGGGCTTGATCCCAGAACCCTGGGATCATGATCTGAGCCAAAGGCAGACGCTTAACGACTGAGCCACCCAGGCGCCCCAATAACAGACATTTTTAATGACTGCATAACATTCCCAGTAAGCATATGAGCTCCTGATTATTTAACTGTTCACTCATTGCTGAATATTTAGATTGTTTTACTTTTGGATATTGATAAATTTATGTTTGTAACTGTTTTCCAAATGTTAGATTATTGTCTTGGGCAAGATTTCCCAAAGTGGAATTGCTGGGTCAAAAGTTAAGAATAGTTTTATGTTTCTTGATATTATTACGGAATGGCTTGTGAAAGGGTTGTACTAATTAACTAAATCACTCCCCCTTTTTTTTCAGATGAGGAAACTGAGGCACAGAGAGAGCAAATGAAATGCCCAAGTTCACAAAGGTAACGGTGACACATCTGAAGCTAAAACCCAGGTCCAAGTTTCTTAAGTCTGTTGTTCTTTCTGCAGCCTTTACAACCCTAATTCCATGGTGTAACTTAAAATGAAGCTGCACGTTCCTGTAATATTATGTTTCCCAGACCTCAGACATTTCTGGGCCACCTTTATGATGCTTTCTGTAGCTTGTACCACCCTCTACTATTATTTACTTCTTACTTTTTCTTTAAACAAATTTAATTTACAAAACAGCCTCATCCTCTGCAATATTATCTGTGAGATTAGGGGTTTGATACATGCGTAGATTTTTTTCTAAGGTGCATTGACATAAACATAACTATTGAAGTAAAAGCTAATTTATGTCCTACCGAAAATCAATTTTGGAGAATATTGATACAGTGGAATAAGCATGAATTTTACATCCAGGCAGGCGGACCTGGCATCAACTACTTGCTCTGTCAGTTAACCATGTTGTCTCGGCTTCTTTGATCTTTGGTTCTCTGGTTTGTAAAACGAGAATAGTAGTATCCACCTTGCAGAATTAGGAATAAATGAGCTACTGGGGGTGCCCAACGGCCAGTGCCCAAGTAGGTGTTCAGTACATGATGGTTATTATTGTGGTTATTATTGCGGATTTCTGTCACTCAGTCCCAAAGAGGGTGTCTATGCTGGAATGTTAGGTTTGTTGCTTTCTGCTGACCTGTATGTGTAAAGAAGCTACTCCCACTTGTTAGGACTCGTGGTAGATCTATCATTATTTTGACTTCCCTGTTCCACTACATATTAACTTTATGATTTCGGACAAGTTGCCTAACTTCTGTGTTTCATTTACCTAATTTGTAAAATGGGGCTAATAAGAGTCCATTAGTGTGTGCACATGCATCTGTTTCCCAGCTTTGTCCACTAGAGGGCGTAGAAGCACTGGCACCTAGTAGCCATGGGCAATACCTTAGTGCCCATGGTTTGTGAATACCATTCTCCAATGAAAGGAACCAGAGGCAGGCCAGGGAAGTACAAGATGAGCCCGGAACATCTTTGTGGTATCAGAAAGTCCGGAACTGCTAAAAAATGCTATGTCAAAAAGACAGAGAAGCCTACTTGCAGGAGCTCTCAATAGTCAATTCTGAGATAATATGAACAACATAATAAATAATGATAGTAATGGATTATAATCCATAAATATCCATGAGTCTTTTTTTTTTTAAAGATTTTATTTATTTATTCATGAGAGAGAGAGAGAGAGAGAGGCAGAGGGAGAAGCAGGCTCCCAAGGAGCAGGGAGCCCGATGCGGGACTCGATCCCAGGACCCTGGGATCATGACCTGAGCCGAAGGCAGATGCTTAACCATCTGAGCCACCCAGGCGCCCCATGAGTCTTTACTCATATAAATAAATAATTCAATAAATAAATGGGAGAGAAGGAGAAGCTTTTTCTTATAGTAGAATCCCAATTAATAAATGTAGAAGGAATGATGGAAATAGAAAATCACCATTTGGCTAATACCATAGTAACATTTGTGGAAGGTGGGAATCATCAAAGGATTTTAAAAATTAGTGGGCAAAAGTATGATGAGAAGAAACAGGCTATTTACATAGTCTTAAAGTATCTCTCCACAAGATACTTATTAATTACAGTGGGAAAAAGAGTAGCTTTACATTAGAGAAACCTGGCAGACACCACCTTAAGCAAGTGTTCAAAATGAATATCATCAGTGGGTGCCTGGGTGGCTCAGTTGGTTAAGTGACTGCCTTCGGCTCAGGTCATGATCCTAGAGTCCCAGGATCGAGTCCCGCATCGGGCTCCCTACTCAGCAGGGAGTCTGCTTCTCCCTCTGACCCTCCCCCCTCTCATGTGCTCTCTCTCTCTCAAATAAATAAATAAAATCTTTAAAAAAATATATCATCAGTAGTTGGGAATGATCATTATCGTGGGCCATCTGATTTGATGCATGGAGAGGGCACACATGACTTCTGTGGTATTCTTGCCCAAAATGCATAATCTGAATTTAATCATGAAGAAACATCAGACAAACCCAAACTGAGGGGCTTTCTACAAAATAACTGAGCAGTACTCTTCAAAACTGTCAAAATCATGAAAGACAAGGAACGCTGAGAGACTGCTCTAGTTTGGGGAAAACCAAGGAGACATGACAACTTTATTCAGTGTAGTATCCTGGATTGGATTCTGGACCAAAAAAAGGACATTAATGGGGTGATTAGCAAACCTGAATATTAGTACATTCATTAATAGTATTATGTCAATGCTAATTTCCTGGTTTTGATAATCATATTATGGTTATGTAAGATGTTATTTGAAAAAAACTGGATGAAGGATATATGGGAACTCTGATTATTTTTATAGCATTTCTTAAGTCTGAAAAATGAAAAGTGAATTAAAAAATACATGTATTTCTGTGAGGTAATATGTGTGAAGAGCTTACAACATTGCCTGCCACAGAGGATTGCTTAACACATTTCAGCTATTATTGTAGATTAATGTAGTTAATGATATTATAAGTAATTTATCTCTTATTACAAGTGATTTGTTTCCTAACATTTTCATATATTCTTATCTATTCTCCCTCTCTGTGAAAAACACACTGTGCATGTATGTGGTTATTTTAAGAGATAAAGTAAGATCCGATTTTATTTTGAGAATCGGGGGTGGGGATGGGAAGGTGAGGGGTGTCGTTTCCTCTAGCCAGACAGGTCCTGCAAAGCTGTGTTTGGCTGGAAGACTGGGATGGAGCCGGATGTGGCTGTAATAGCGCCACCTGGCGGCAGAGCGAGCTTTCCCCAGTTCATTGTCATTGTGCTTTAGGAGATACTTGAGATATTTTACTCAGTCCGTTTATTGAATCCTTGCTAGGTATACATTATAGATCATTTAATATTCACAACAATTCTGTGTTCTAAATGGTATTTTACTCATTTTAAGATGGTAAAACGGGCTCCAAAGATGAAGCAGCTTGTCTAGGGTTGTAAAGTAAGGATGGAACAGGATTTGAATCTAGGTTCCTTGGGCTCCAAGGCGGAGTCTACAGGTCTAAGTCAGTCTAAACGTGTCGTCAGGTTTGAGAACTATTGCAGGAGTTCTCAGCTGGGGAGCAGTTTCCCCCTCCAGGGGACATTTGGCAACATCTGGAGTTAACTTTATCTGTCTTAATTGGGGGCAGGGGTGGAGAAGCTGCTTTTGGCATCTAGTTGGTAGAGGCCACACAGATGCTGCTGAACATCTTACAATGCACAGAATAGCACCCTACAGCAAAGAACTGCCCAGCCCCAAATGTTAATAGAGCTGCTATCAAACCCAGGTGTAGAGTCTTTTAAGGGCAACACTTTGAACTTAGAAACCTGAGCATTTTTTCTTTCACTTAGCAAATATTTACTGAATACTATACTGGATAGTGTGAGGGATATGGAAACAATATACCAGATTGTGCCACCAAGGAGGTTACAGTCTAGAAGGGCAAGGGTGGAGGTAGGAAAGGCACACCTTCAGTATAGGACAGAATATGACAAGTGCAAAGAGAGAGTCAGGTTTGGACTAAGCATGTTCACGGGACAGAGGGCTCATATCTGGTTGAGAGAGGTATCAGGGAGGCTGTGAGGAGGAGGTGGTTTCTGAGCTGAGTATATGAGTGAAGTTAAGCTAGTGGGGAAGCATGAGACCCATTCAGGGAACAACCAACAGTCTAGTTTAGGTGGAACACAGAGCATTTGTTAGTGAAGTGAGGGGTGGATTGGAAAGGCAGGTTGTGGTTAGAGCTTTGAATCGAGGGTGAGGACTCTAGCCTTGGTGTCTGTCACCATGATGGAAAAGCCTTCCCCTCCAGACTGGCAGTCTAGGCCCTAGCCCTATGGGGCCCAGCACCTCCCAGAGAGCTCTCTCTACAAGGGAAGGGAAGTGTAAAATTGGGGTGGAGTAAGGTGAACTTCTGATTTTAAGGATCAAGTTGATGTTAAATATGTAAAAAAGCTATTTTACCTCAAAGTAGGCCTTGAGGAGTTGGTTCTCTCGAGTAGAAACATACATGGGATGAGCTCTCTTCTTCATGGTTGTTCTGCTAATGGTGAGGCCACCTGAGATGTAGTAAAAGCTGGAGCTGATTTGGAGCCTTTGACCTAAGGCCTGCTTCCCAAAAGGTGAGCTTAGTATGGCTAAAGCTTCCAATATGGATACTATCTGGTGATATGATTTTTCTAGTTTATTACTTTACCATTAAATAGCATTAAAAATTATTGGTTGCATTCTGGTGCACTATAAAGAGTATAAGCAAGGACTTCTCATCCTCCGTGAATGTACAGTTGCCTTTAACACCTTTACACTGCCGTCACCAAGACTGGCTCTTCTGCAAAGGGATTAGGGGCAGAAGGTAAGGGAGCAGATTTTTTTTTTAATTTAAAAATTTTATTTAAAGATCTTATTTATTTATTGGACAGAGAGAGTGAGCACAAGCAGGGGGAGCAGCAGGCGGGGAGAGAAGGAGAAGCTGACTCCCCACTGAGCAGGGAGCCCGATGCAGGACTTGATCCCAGGACCCTGAGATCATGACCAGAGCCGCAGGCAGACGCTCAACCGACTGAACCAACCAGGCGTCCCAAGGGAGATTTTTATTGAGCCAGTGCATATCTGTATTTCGTTAGCTACAGTTTCAGATATTTCGATACCCACTATCTCATTTCGCTCTCGCAACGCTCTGGATGTAAGTATAGTCTTCTCCTTTTTGTAAATGAGGAACCAGGCATTGACAGAAGCTAACTTGTCCCAAATCCCTGTAGCTGGAAGGGGCTACATTTCAATGCATGGTTGTTGGGTTTTTTTTGCCACATTTTCTTCTCTGTTTTGCCACATTTTCTCCCCCCTGTTTCCCCTTTATAGAAAATTAATCTTATTACCTGGATTTGGGCTGCTAGAGACCACAGGCATCAGCATTAGTGGCAGCAACAGAAGGAGGAGAGAGATTAGAATTTTCATTGCGACTGTTGGTGCTGCTGTTGAGTCACTTCAACAGAGTGTGGAGGGTTCCAGTTGGAGGCTCCCGACGTCTTCCTGGGGATGGTGGTCTGGGCTTTAATCCCTGGCCAGTGTTCCCATTAGAGGGCGAGAACAGCTAAGTGACGCTGACCTTGTTAGGTAACAGGTTTACAGGAATCTGGGAGGCAAAACTGGCCAAACAAAAAAATGAAGCATTCTTAAGAACACAAGAAGGTGACTGACAACTTGGCAGCAATACTGGTTCCCTCCCCTCCTCTTCCCCCACTCCCTACCCCCCAGGGTGCTAGGATTTCTTCCCCAAATCTTTTTGCTCTTTGCATTTCCTTATACCTTTTGGTGATGCTTTCTAGCTTAATATCAGGCAGGGAAGCGAGTACTAAGGGTCAGCAGAAGAGAGGATGACATGACCTGTTTCCCCTCTGTCCTCCAGGCCCCTGGAGCAACAGGAGTGTTGCTTGAGAAGTTGCTCCGTCCTCACTCTGTTTACAATTTCCTCCCAATTCTGTGGCCACATAAGTAAGGTGGGAAGCAGAGAGGACTGAAGATGAGAGGCTATTTCTCTCTTGCTCAGAACATTGCCCCTGAAGCAGTGGGTCATACTGGGCTTCCTTGTTTTTCATCAGGAAGGTGGCTGTGGCTTAGTTGCTCTAGACTAAAGGAGAAGGAACTGGGTTGGTGGAAGACCCCCAGGCCTTCAAGGCCAAGAAGGTTTGAGAAACAGGAACCATAGGAGGGAAGGAGCCCTTAAAGGGTGTTTGCCTGTGCTGTTGGGATTGTTGGCTCCAGACTTTGGAAACAGCCCAAGGCAAAGGAAGAAGGTAATACTACTTAGAGTAACCGTTAAGGTAAAAACATCAGTACTTACTAAACTTGACTCATTTCAGAGACTTGGGGAAATGTGCTCAAAGAAAGAGGAGAGACGGGCTTGAATGCTGAGTGATATTTGCTGGGGCTGAGGGAATGGTTAACAAGGAAGTCCTCCCCGGCAGCCTCCAGGCAGGAGTGAGAACAGATGGCGTGATTGTTTGACTTGGGAGGGGAGAGGCAAGGCATGAGTCAAACCCTTTTTGATTTCTGTATGATCATTCTTACCCTCTCAATTTTCTTTTCTTTTCTTTTTTTTTTTAAGATTTTATTTATTTATTTGACAAAGAGAGAGAGAGACAGCGAGAGGGGGATCACAAGCAGGGGGAGCGGGAGAGGAAGAAGCAGGCTTCCCGCGGAGCAGGGAGCCCGATGCGGGGCTCGATCCCGGGACCCTGGTATCATGACCTGAGCCGAAGGTAGACGCTTAATGACTGAGCCACCTAGGTGCCCCACCCTCTCAATTTTCAAATTATTGCTGCTTATCAACATATTGGAGAGTTGATTATAGACTTTGCTACTACAAAGTTTATAAAGCACCTTCATGGGGCGCCTGGGTGGCTCAGTTGGTTAAGCGACTGCCTTCGCTCAGGTCATGATCCTGGAGTCCCTGGATCGAGTCCCGCATCGGGCTCCCTGCTCGGCAGGGAGTCTGCTTCGTCCTCTGACCCTATCCCCTCTCATGTGTTCTCTCTCTCTCATTCTCTCTCTCTCAAATAAATAAATAAAATCTTTAAAGCACCTTCATGAGGCAGGCACAATGGGGATTTGCCTCCAGTTGAAGGCATGGGCTTGGTCTGAGCTTGGTCTGATATAAACCACGGATGTGGTTTCTCTGGAAAATTCTAACAATGGTCTCTGTTCTCAGGAGGCTCAAATCTAACCAGCTAGATGACATATATTCATAAAACCTAGAGATGGAAGTGGAACCAAATTCCAGAAGTGGCAGGAGTTCACTGTGGGCTTAGAGTCACTTGGGGGGACTCTCATTAGGTGGAGCTTGGGCGGGGTCTTGCTGGTAGGGTAGGATTTGGATTGGTGGAGGCCACAGAGGAGGGCAGTGCAGAGGAGCATGGAGCTAATTGGATGGGGATCTTTGAGGGTAGTGGAGGGGGTGTTACTGTTCATTTTTGTGTAGGGCCTGGCACTTTGGGAGTACTCTATCAGTGTTTGTTGAATTAAGTGATATTCTCGTAACACTTTAACTAGGCCTGGTATGTTAGGAAGCATGTGAAAAGTGCAGTCCATTATCAGAAAGAAAATTTCACTGATGAATGGTCATGTACCACAAGGGACCTGGTGGGAGCGCTTTCCTTTGCCCACTGAGTTGTCCGTCAGTCTGCTCCCAGGCTGCTGCAGTGTCAGTGAGCTCCTCAGCCCTTCCTCCTGGTCCCCTCAGTCCTGGCTCCCTGTCAGTTCCCTCTGTCTGGTTTTCCCCTCCAAGGACTTGGGGTGAGGTTTGGTCCTGGGTACCATGGGAGGGGGCTTTGGGTCCCTCAGGTTCATTGATATAAAACACCCCCAGGATAAACAGGCTTTTTTCTTGTTAATATTGACAACTACTTAGAGCCCATCTTGAGAACATTATTTGTTTCAACCCAGCCTCTGCCTTACAAAGCTTCCCCTTCAGGAAGGAGGTAAGGGAAAGTGGGGAGAAAATACCATTCTGCCCCTATTTGGTTTCCTGACTCCACAGTGTACTTAGTAGACATTCAGAAATGTTTGTTAATTGATTCCATGATTCATGCTGCCCTAATTATCACTTATTCATACATATATTCAGTACACATTTGAGCACCTAATGTGTCCCTGGCGTTTGCTAGATGGTGGCTACCGAGAAGAAGGTGTGAAGCTGTCTCTGAGGGGCTCTCACTAGACATAGAGACCCACTGAGGGCTAACCTAACTGCTCCATTTCACAGAACGGAAATTTAAGTTATATGATTTGTGCAACATCATACAGTTCCATTAACCTCAAAGCCACAGGACTAAAAAAAAGAAAGAAAGAAAGGCCACAGGACTAACACTCAATTTTTCTGACCTGCTAGAATTTCTGTTCATGTGGCAGCTGTGGTGAGCTCTAACAGGAGAGAGTGGACATTCAGAATGAGCCCCAAAATGCCTTGGATTAACCAGAAGGAAATGTCTGACCCAAGTATGACCGTCTGGGACATTTGCATTATTACTATTTTTTTTTTTCACTTTGAGCTTGAAATGAGGAAAACTGAGCCCAGAAAACAAGAGTGGAAGATTTTCACAGGGGGTTGCTGGGATGGTCCTCAAAAGTCTGTGTCTACCTCTGTTGAGGTATTTCCCGCTGAACTGTGATGGTCTGGCTTTGAATTAGGTTCCCTCCGTAGCCCAGAGCTCAGTGAGGGCAGAGACCAGGTCTGGTTCATCTTTGTGTCTCCAGCGCATAGTACACAGCAGGCTCTAATAAATATTTCTTAAAAAAATAAAACTGAATATGGGGCTCCTGGGTGGCTCAGTCAGTTTAACGTCCAACTCTTGATTTTGGCTCAGGTCATGATCTCAGGGTTGTGAGCTCTAGCTCTGTGCTCAGCAGGGAGTCTATTTAGAGAGTCTCGCCCTCTGCCCCTCCCCCCCACTCCCTCTATCTCAAAATAAATCTTTTAAAAAGCTGAATAAAAAGTGTACGCCGGGCGCCTGGGTGGCTCAGTTGGTTAAGCGACTGCCTTCAGCTCGGGTCATGATCCTGGAGTCCCGGGATCGAGTCCCGCATCGGGCTCCCTGCTCAGCGGGGGGTCTGCTTCTCCCTCTGATCCCCTTCCCTGTCGTGCTCTCTCTCATTCTCTCTCTCTCAAATAAATAAATAAAATCTTAAAAAAAAAAAGTGTACGCCAACAGAAGTGTGGGGTGACAGAGCCGCTGTACAAGTAGGAAAAACCAGTGTCGTCGCATCAGCTGATGTGGCTTTCTAATACAGGTCTAGCGCCCAGAATGGGGAGATGGGTGGTCCTGTGGCTCTGCTGTGCTGGTCAGAACACTCCTAGAATACTGAGTTTCCGCTGTGCTGGACACACTTCGCTGGCCCATTGGAAAGGGACAGAAGAGTGTAGGGACTTCAGGATTGTCATTTGGGAAAGGTCTGTTTTGTGAAAATGTATTAGATGCATTTCAGGGCCAACAGAGTAGGACTCGGACTGGTGAGTGTGCAGCAGACACGTTCAGCTCAGGATGAGAAAGAGCTGTCACAGCAAAGTAAATTTCCTTGGAAAATTACAAGTTTACTGACGGAGTTCAGGCAGGGGCTGGATATCTGAAAACATGTCATAGTGATTTTTTTGTTGTTTTTGAAGGTCACAAGGGCAGAGTTTGGCTTGGAACCCAGCTTCCCCACTAATACCACATTTTATTATAAAAACTGCCCTTTGAATGGTGACATGACTGTATGGTGCAGGCTGAAGTCTGTCTGACAGTTACTTCCGGTCATTGTGGGTGGTTGTGATTCTCATATCTAATCTGTGACTTGGACTTCACCCCCTCTGTTGATCCCCACCCCCTTCAAGGGCAAGAACAGTGAGGTTACGTGCATTTATGGTCATGGCCACCAGATGGCAGCGCTGCCCACTGGTATTTCCTAAGAACACAACTCAGGTGTGGGCAAGTATGTATGTGTGTGTGGCGGGGGGCGCGGTGTTAGGATGAGGGAAAAATGAATGAAAAAATGAATTAGACACAAATGAAGTGAATAGGTAATTTTCTTCCCTGTCAAGTGACAGAGTTGAGGTGAGTCTGAAACCATTGCATTTTAGAACTGGAACCCCCCCTTTTTATTTATTTATTTATTTTAAAGATTTTATTTATTTGACAGAGAGAGACACAGCGAGAGAGGGAACACAAGCAGGGGGAGTGGGAGAGGAAGAAGCAGGCTTCCTGCGGAGCAGGGAGCCCGATGTGGGGCTCGATCCCAGGACCCTGGGATCATGACCTGAGCTAAAGGCAGACACTTAACGACTGAGCCACCCAGGCGCATCCCCCCTTTTTTTAAAATAAAGATTTTATTTATTTCAGAGAGAGAGAGAGAGCATCTGCGCACATGAGTGGGGGGAGGAGCAGAGGGAGAGGGAGAAGCAGACTCCTTGCTGAGGGCAAGTCTCCAGGTGGGGCTCGATCCCAGGATCCTGAGATCATGACCTGAGCCAAAGTCAGACGCTTAATCGACTGAGCCACCCAGGAGCCCCCGGAGCATACTCTAGAGAAGTCTCTTAAACTTTAATGTGTTTACAGATCACCTTGTTTAAATACAGGACTGATTCCTCTGGTGGCGCCCGAGATGCTGCATTTCTAATAAGCTTCTGGACGATGCTGCTGCTGGTTGATGGGCCACAATTTGCGTAGCAAAGCTTTTAGAGGTCGTTTAGGGATTAGGTCTCACTTTACCTGATTTATGGGTGAAGAGAAACTGAAGTGCAGAGAGAGTATGTAACTAGCCTAACAAAGTCATGACTTTAGTGCGTAATTTTTTGCATTTTTTAAAAAGATTTTATTTATTTGACAGAGAGAGAGAGAGACAGTGAAAGAGGGAACCACAAGGAGGGGAGTGGGAGAGGGAGAGGGAGAAGCAGGGAGCCTGATGTGGGGCTTGATCCCAGGGCCCCGGGATCATGACCTGAGCCGAAGGCAGAGGCTTAATGACTGAGCCACCTGGGTGCCTCACTTTTTACATTTAAACCCAAGCTTCTGACGCTTAGTCCAGTTCTCACTCCACTGTATTGTGTGGCCCCCTCTGTGGTTGTTAGTGGCATCTTTTTGGAATAGGAACCTGGAGCCCTGATTTTCACCACTGTCCTCTTTGGTCTTTGCTCAGGATATCGCTTTGGTCACTCTCTTACTCAAAATCTTCGAAGGCTCTTGTGTAAATACAAGATCAAGTTCAGATGTCTCTGTCTAGTTTTCGTGGCTGTACAACATACGGTCCCATTTTGGCAAGCTTACCTAACTTCCCTGTTTCTTAATCTTATTTTTCCGCCATAGTTCTCCCTGCTCCTTCCTATTCCCTACATACCATGTTCAGTCTTCTCGCAATGGCGGTGCTATTAGACACACCTGCTTGTTAATCCCAGCTCCACCACCGACCTTGGCAAGTTACTTTACCTTTCTGAGGAGATAACGCCAAGCGGTGGTTGGGAGGAATAAAGAAAATAACATGCAAACCCCCTCTCACTTCTGAAATCCCCCTCCAAATTAGCATCTCCGGTGGTGCCTGACACCTGCTTCCCAGTGCTTGTGTTTCTCATCATCTCTGTTTCCCTAAGACTTAACCATTCAAAGGCCTAACCTGAACCCTGCCTCTTTTGTGAAACCTTTCCCAGCCATTCCTGACCTAGTTGATCCCACCCTTCTATAAATTATTTCACCTGAGTATTAGCATTGAATTATGTGCTAGCCTCTCAGTGAGATCCCAGAGAGAGGCTTGAGGGATACTTGGATTTATAATAGTTGAGGGATAATTGGGTTGCATCTTTTCGTAGCGCTCACGGAGTATGTCACAGCTACCTTCTCTTCATTGCTTACTGCCTAGCAGCAGCTCCCTGCACCAGCAGCACCAGCTCCTGGTGGTTTGTGAATACTTTAGGGATAGTTCTCATCAGGGTCCTTCCTGCCTCTGCATTTGAGTTAAACTGGTGTTCCTCTTTGCATGTTATCAATGGCCCCTCCAGGTGTGATGAAATCTCTTTATGGAAACCTCAAGATAATAGTGGTAAGGAAGTTGAGCACAGTATCATTGCTTCAACAACCTGGTGACAGGAGATTGTGTACACTTTCCTATTTCATGAAATTTACAAAAGGGTCCTTACTCACTTCAGAAGAGATTAAGGAGAAAGACCAAGTGGGGAGGGCAAGGTTGTTTAAGGGAGGTTGTGTAGCTCTGACTTAGATTCTGTGAACAGTCCATTCAACTGTACCTGGAAGTGCCATCTTTGCAGGTATTCGTATATTTGTATCACGTGATGTATAACTCCCTCAGTGCAATTAGGAGCTCACTTCAGGCTCATGACAGTACAATTATATGGTGTGTGCCTTCTCTGCAGCAAAGGTTTCCCTGAAGTCTGGAGAGAAAATAGACCAGCAGGGCTGGACACTTTACTTAGCATCCTGCCTTCTTTTTTTATTGGACAGCAGTCTACTCACCCATCACTTTCTCAATCAGGGGATTTTTGGTCTTTGCTTTCCCCTATCATGGGTCCATGCCAAAGTCCAAGTATATTTATCTTGTGCCTGGAATTGGCTGTTATTTTTAAAAGAGAGGCCTGAGGAATGGCTTCCTTATTGATTTCCAGGATTCTAATCTTCATTGTCTAAGCTGGTGGTTTCCAGCCCTGGATGCTGGTTAGAATCACCTGCAGGGCATTTAAAACCTACCAATGCCTGTGCCTTATCCCCAGAGAGTCTGACTTAATTGGTCTATGGTGTGGCCCCGGCATTTATAGTTTTTAAAAGCTTCCAAATAACATAGTCATTTTACAGAGAAACCTTAGGCAAGTGTTCGAAGTTAACATCACCAGTAATGGGAGATATCAGTATCACCGGCCTGATACGATGGACTGAGAAGGCACAGCATCACGTCTGTGGTATTCTTGCCAAAAGTGCATAGCCTAAGTTTAATCATGAGGATATATTAGATAAGCCCAAACTGAGGGTCATTTCACAGAATAATTGGCCAATATTCTTAAAAAGTTAAGTTAATGAAGGTAAGGGAATTTCCCAGAAACTGGCCCAAATTAAAGGAGACTAAGGAGATAAAACCGCCAAATACAGTGTTTGATCCTAGATTGGTTCCTAGGCCAGAAAAAGGACCTTAGTGGAAAGGTTGATGGAATTTGAACAAGATATGTAGGTTAGTTCATTGTATTATCAATGATAATTTATTGTTTTGGTCATTGTACTGTGCTTATCTACAACATTAATATTTGGGGAAGTTGAGTGAAGGGTATATGGGAACTTGGACTATTTTTGGAACATTTTTGAAGGTCTGAAAGTATGTCAAAATGAAAAGTTAAAGAAAAAAAAGCTTCCAGGGAATTAATGAATTGCCAGAGTTGAGAACCACTTCCCTAGGTCATCTTGCCTAATACTGTCAGAGTCATCTTCCTGACAATGCTATTTTGTCATGTTTCTGACTTTCTTAAAGTTTCCCAGTTACTCCTATCGTCTGTAGGATAAGTTCGGATAACTTAGGCTGCCATTCAGGGCCCCTGTAACATGCCCCGATCTGCTGCCTTGCTCAGCCTGTAGTTTTCTTTCTTTCTTTTCAAGATTTATTTATCCATTTTAGAGAGAGAGAGAGAGTGCACGGCGGGGAGTGACAGAGGGAGAGGGAAACCCAAACAGACACCATGCTGAGCTCAGAGCCTGACGCAGGGCTTGATCTCATGATCCTGAGATCATGACCTGAGCTGAAAACAAGAGTCGGACGCTTAACTGACTGAGCCACCTAGGCACCCCAACAGTTTCTTGTGTCTGAATTTATTCTAATTCTTTCTTTTATTTCTATAATGCCCTTGCCTTCCTGCTCAGTCTCCTGAATTATTGTTCACCCTAAAGCCCATCTCAGACCCTGTCTCTTCACTGAAGCCCTTTGTATCTCTGTTGGAAGAAGTCATCTTTCCTTTCTTTGAATTCTAGTAGGTAGGATGGTGTGGAGTGAAAACATGAGCTTTAGATTAAGAAATATGTGAGTCTGATGGGCGCCTGGGTGGCTCGGTCAGTTGGGCGTCTGCCTTCGGCTCAGGTCACGATCCCGGGATCCTGGGATCAAGTCCGGCCTTGAGCTCCTTGCTCAGCGGACAGCCTGCTTCTCCCTCCACCTACCCCCCTGCTCGTGCGCTCTCTCTCTTTCTCCCTCTGTCTCTCTCTCAAATGAATAAATAAAATTGTAAAAAAAAAAAAAAAAAAGAAATATGTGAGTCTGAGTCCTAGTTCCATTTTTAACAGTTCTTAGAGAGGAGACACGTGACTTCTTGAAGTTTCAGTTTCTCACTTGCAAAATAGGGATAATAGCATTTACTTCAAAGGGCAATTCTGAGCATTAGATGAAGTCTAAACATAAAGGTCCCTAGCACCTAGGAGGTTCCTTCCTCCCTTGGTTTGTAGCTCAGCAGTCTTCAAAGGAACTGTGGGTGCAAAGGCCCTCGTCAAAATTTTCTGCCGGTCTTTAAAAACATACTAGTACTGAGATGAGGGGCGCCTGGGTGGCTCAGTTGTTAAGCATCTGCCTTTGGCTCAGGTCATGGTCCCAGGGTCCTGGGATCGAGCCCCACATCGGGCTCTCTGCTTGGCGGGAAGCCTGCTTCTCCCTCTCCCACTCCCCCTGCTTGTGTTCCCTCTCTCGCTGTGTCTCTCTCTGTCAAATAAATAAATAAATAAAATCTTTAAAAAAACAAAAGAAAACATACTAGTACTGAGATGATAGATACTCCTGAGCTGAATTGAGTGCTTGGGGCTTTAAGGAATTCAACTGACATTCTTTTTTCCTGGAACCCAACTCAGTGAATAAGTGACCTATGGATAGAAGAATGTAACCCAGCAGAGGGAGAAGGGAGAGACAATGGGTTTCTAAATGGGAGAGCGCTGTGATACCTCCCACACCAACGCCCCTTTGCTCTCGGTCAGACAGCATTGAGGAAGTACTACTCCTTACTAAACTTCTTAAGCCGTGAGTCCTGCCAAGCAGCCCTCACTAATCCATTCCGTGCCCAAGTGCACATGTACAGAGGTGAGTCATGGCCCCTGTGCAGTGAACGCTTTGCTCCCTTTTCTGCCCTCTCAGTGCTGGGTGCTCTGGTTTGGCTGCAGTCCCAGGTCTTTAGTATTGGTCTGAGAAGACAGGCCCAGGAGGGGCAGACTGAGAAGGAAGTCAGATGCCAACAGGCATGGAAAGAGATAGGTGAGGCTGCCATTGTACAAAGGCCACAAACTCTGGGTGTGTTTTATGACCGTTTCTGCATTTGGAATCTCCTCTCCTTTATGACCATTCCAAGAACTCTGTCAACCTCCTCCTTCTCATTACATCTTCTTTCCCTAGTGCACCTCTTTTGTGGCCAGAGAATGGGTATGCAAATAGTTGACAGTTCAGTAAGAATGGCTTTTCATGGGGACCAGGAACCTCACCCCATTTCTTCCCAAAAGAGATTGAGGTTCATAAAAGCAAGCTTTTATGAGGGATGTGCAATTGTGAGTGTGGTGTGAGGGAACAGGTACATCTGTGAAAGGCAAGACAGGAAACAAAATGCTGACTGTTGAATCCTGCAGATGGGGTCGGGGAGCAAAAATCATTCTGGAAGGTAGATTTCATCCAGGAGACTTCTGAAATCTTAGACTGCTCTCTTCCCAGATTAAATTATTAATATTTGTTTGGGTGGGAGAGGAGGTTAAATTATGAGTTGTGGGATGTTGGGTAACTTACTTAACGTCTCTGTCTCAGTTTTTTTAATCTGTTAAAACAGGAGTGATGACATTCATGGGATTTTTTAGTGAAGACTGTAGCTACATCACAGTGCCGGGCACGTAGTGGGTGCTGGGTGGGTGTGAGCTCTTACAGTTCTGACAATAGGCAGAGATGCCGCCCTGGTCACCTGGGTGGGGATGCACTTTTTAGCCAGGGTCCTGGCAGGCCAGCTGGAGATGAAAATGATAGGGGAAGTTAATTTCCAGGAGTAGAAAGATTGGGTCACAGTAACTCATGAACAACATTCTGGAAAGTGTCATAATTCCATGGCAGGATCCCCAGAGGGTGTGTGGCTTCTGTCACAGTTATTGTCCCTGGGGGTCTGGGAATATGTCCTAGAGTTCGGTGATCTTGCTGGAAGCTGAGCCTAAAAGTGGGCTTTAGGGGACGTCTTGGCAAACAGCATTCATCTTGACCAAAGAATTCCCTGCTGTGGCTGGGCGCCGCTCCTGTCTCCGCGCCGCTCCTGTCTCCGCACTGTTGTTACTTAGAAGGAGTAAAGAGAAGGACTGCAGAAGGATGACATAAAGAAATGAATGTATAGATTCACAGGGCAGAATTGGAACTGGCACGTGTAAGTTATAAGGAGTTCTATGTAAGTTTTATGTGAACATAAAAGGACCTCAAAAAACCCAGACTCTCCATGTAAATACAGTGGCTGCCTTGAGTAGCTATTCCCAGAAGCACTGAGGCAGAGTCACAAACAGGGTGGGTGGTATGGCCTTCTTTGCTAAATGATGAGAAAGGCAAAGGAGGAAACGGGCACGGGGGAAAGAAAAGGGGGTGGCGAAGGAAAGGGTGGAAGGGATGGTTAGTGAGGGCTGATCGCACTCCAGACACCAGCTTACCTTACTCTGTCCCTGTCTTTTCCTAATGTGGTGAGCCTTATCCTTGTGCTACAGATGAGAGAAAAAGAGGCTCAGGGAGGTGAAATGACTGGTCCTGTGTCATCCAGCCAGTTAGTGACAGAGCTACTGTGTTTCACCTCAAAGCTTGTGCTTTTGCCTGTGTGTCAGAAAAAAAAAGTGAAAGAGAAGGAAGGCAAAGCAAATTTCTGTTGTAGAGTTTAGAAAAGTTGCCTGTGGTACACAGAGTGATGGCCTCCCCCAAATGTCCATTCCTAACGCTGGAACCTGTGACTGTTACTGAATTCAGCAAAAGGGACTTTGCAGATGTGCTGAAGTTAAGGATCTTGAGATGGTAAGAGTATCCCAGATTATCAAGGTGGGCTCAGTGCAGTCACAGGGTCCTTGTACGTGAGAGAGGGAAGCAGGAGATCCAGGATTGGAGCACTGCAGCGAGGATGAGCAAGAGCCCACGAGCCATCGCTGGCTTTGAAGGCAGAGGACCTGGGAGCCCCTAGCAGTGGGATCAGTTGGAGAAGCAGATCACCTCTTGAACCTCCCGAAGGAATACCAGCCTGCCAACACCTGGATTTTATCCCAGTGAGACCCATTTTGGACTTTTGACCCCCAGAAGTGTAAGGTTACAGTCTGCCACCCGGAAAAAGACTGGAAGTTTAGATTACAAAGATTAAGTTTAGATTACAGGTGGAAAATGAGTACGGGTGATAGTTATTTTCTTTTTTATACTTTACCTTAATTTTCAAAAATAAAAACATTAAATATCATCACTCCAGGATGTTATAAATAGCCCTTCCTGGGCTTGGGGCCAAACCAGAGCACCCAGCACTGAGCTGTGTGCGTGGAGAAGGCAGAAAATGGAGGAAAGCCTTCACTGCACAGGGGACATGACTCACCTCTGTACGTAGCACGTGGGCACGGAATGGATTAGTGAGGGCTGCTTGGTTTGTAGGGTGTGTTCTCATTGCCTGCTCTTCTCTGTTAACTTTCTCCAAAGCCCTTGCTTGCCTTCCCTCCTTCCCACCTCTCCCCTCATGGATCCACAGCCCCCATTTTCCAGAAGACTTATAGGCAGTTAATATGTGACCCCCAGACAAAGAATATCCATCTGGGCAAAACCCTAAAAAATCAATGTGCTGTGGGAGTACAGAGCGAGAAGCATTCACCTGCCTGTGGGAGCCCCTTCAGGGTGTCTGAGGGAGCATGCCATTTGAGTTTGCTGAGGGCAAGGGCAGGAGAAGGAAGGGTGTGAGAGGCGGAGGAATGGCTGGGGCAAGGGCAGGAAGGGAGAAACAGTGGATCCCTCCACCCCCTCCCAGCCTAGAAACAGTAGACTCTGCCCTGAGGGTAAGCATGAGACTTTGTCCTTCAATCTAAATGGTCCATCACCTCAGTGGATCAAACCCAAAGGAACAAATCTCTAGGCATCAAGGAGTAAGGTCAGAGACCTGTTATGGGGTGAACTAAGACACTCGGGCAACTCAGAATCTTATCAAGTAGCTTTGGACTTGGTGTCCGGGGAGAATGTTCTCATGAAGCATTTGTTGTTTAGGGGCATCTGGGTGGCTCAGTTGGTTGAGCAACTGACGCTTGATTTCGACTCAGGTAGTGATCTCAGGGTTGTGGGGTCAAGCCCTGAGTTAGGCTCAGCGCGGAGTCTGCTTGTCCCTCTCCCTCTGCTCAAATAAACAAACAAACAGAAATATTTGTTGTTTAAGGCTCAGGTTTTTCTGTTCTTTCCCTCCTGTTTCTTGCAGTACTGGGGTGGGCAGGGTCCCCCTGTCCTGTATACGTGCCCAGTGTTTTGCAGGAAGGGTTTGTTTCCTTGTTGTTTGTTTCTTTCAGCTAACTCTGAGGTTTTTGGGTTTTTGTTTTGTTTTCTTTCACCAGCACTTAAGGAAACGATAGAGTAGCTCCTTTTCTCCACTAACAGTCTCATAATGGAGTCATCGAAATCTCATCTTGAATCTTCCACCCTCCAAGGGAGCCACACCTTTTCCTGGTCCTCCTAGATTCTGGGGGACTCAGAGGCCATGCAGAGCTCTATGTGAGGGAAAACAAACACATAACAGAAAACAAAACCCAGGAGGGGCACCTGGGTGGCTCAGCTGTTAAGCGTCTGCCTTCGGCTCAGGTCATGATCCCAGGGTCCTGGGATCGAGTCCCACATCGGGCTCCCTGCTTGGTGGGAGGCCTGCTTCTCCCTCTCCCACTCCCCCTGCTTGTGTTCCCTCTCTCATTGTGTCTCTCTCTGTCAAATATATAAAATCTTAAAAAAAAAAAAAAAAAGAAAAGAAAACCCAGGAGTGAGTAAGAACTGTTGCAGTTGCCTCTGTATTCTTAAGGTATGTGTTCCTTTCTCCCTTCCCCCTCTCCACCCTGATATTTGAGGGCCAAGTCTCCATCTCTGGGCACAAAACTGGTTTCCTTGCTGCCATTATGGTTTGGTTCCACCCACCCAGACAATGGGCCTTTTTCCCCCCCTACAGTCAAAGGCCCTAGTATTTGGCCCTAGGAGTTCCACTCTGAACTGGTGCCAAACCTCGAGCCTTCCTGTTCTGTTCCTCCCAGGTCATCTGGGAATCTGCAGGCTTGTGGGGTATGGTAGGGAGTCCTGAGTTATATCCAGAATGAAGGGAAGATTATGGGAATCCTGCACGGAATTTTGGCCCTTTTGCCATATGCATGATGGGGAGCTTTGGCTAGTAGAGCACAGGCCCTGGGGCTGGAACGCCCTGGCCATGCCTTTGTTCTCTCTTCCTCCTTAAAGTCTGTATCATCCCTTCAGGGCCCAAGGATCCACCATCAGATTAAATAAATTTGGCTGATGTGTGGGTGAGAGGTGACATGTTCCCTGGGTGGCTGGCCTCTTAGGTTAGAGTGGAGTGGTGGATATTTTTGGCCTGGTCTTATTTCAGGGCTCTCTTTGGTAGCAGGAGGGGTAGGGCCCTCCCAAATTGTGCAAGTCTTGACAACCAGCCTAAGGTGTTTGGAGTCCTGTGAGTGGGGAACTACCAGAGGCTTTCAGTGGGGAGTGACCTGGTCAGATTGTATTTCAGGACACACGCTCTCGCAGTTGGTTTATTGCAGCTGTGGGGAGTCCACGTGGGAGTCTGAGATCTGAGCTGGGAGTGCAGGGGCAGGAGAGCCATTTGAATAACTGGCAGGCCTTGGTGAGTGACCAGAGTGGGTGATGGTGAGTGGGGAAAGACAAAAGTGACTTGGAGCTGAGTCTGGTTTGGGCTCTTGGGTCGATCGGGTGCCAATAGCCCTGAGATAAGGATGAGGGATAGGCTGGCTTGGGACTGAGATGCTAAACACAATTTTGGGTATGTTTGGATGAGATGCTTGTGGACTGTCCAGGTGGAAATACTATGGGCAGTGGGTAGAAGCTCTAGGAGGAGGCCGGGCTGGGGCCAGGAAGTGGTGGAGGCAGTGACGGAGAAGAGGGAGCATGCCCAGACCTTGTCCCTCAGCTCGGCGTGGTCCCCTCAGCACAAGGCCAAGGGTACGCAGGCCTGAGCGCTATTCTCCATCAACCTTTTCTGTTGATCAGAGTGATTTTTCAGGGTTTGGGCCAGATGGATATTCTTTGTCTAGGCGTCACATATTAACTGCCTATAAGTCTTCTGGAAAATGGGGGCTGTGGGTTGATGAGCGGGAAGGTGGAAAGGAGGGAAGGCAAGGAAGGGCTTTGGAGAGGAGCAGGCCATCAGAACACACCCTACAAAACACTTGACATTCATCACAAAACATAAAAGCACAATGTAAATTTCAACTTTCGTTGAGAGCCCGGTGTCCAGCGTCCAGGGGCAGAAGGGAGTGGTGAGACTAGAAGGGCACAGGGAAGAGGTAATTTAGGATTAAGCTAATAGCGAAGCGGCTGGCTCTAGAAACCCTATAGCTTAAAAGTTACTCGACCTGTCAACTTTTTGGGAGTAATGAGTGTTATATGTACCTATTGCAATATAAAATAGTACTAGCCAACAAATGGGGTGTGCTTACTAATTATAGTACAACTGACAAGTAGTAGAACAGCTGGTACCCAGCAAATACCGTGTGCTTACTACCTGCCAGGTAGTGTGCTAAACACGGTGAATAACTAGATCACCTCACGTGCTCGCCGTAACAGCACATGTGGTGGGTACTTTTATGAGCCCCATTTCACAGACGTGGGGGCTCAAGTGCAGTCGTCTGCCCAGGGGCCTGCAGCTCGTGCATGAGAGCCAGAGTCTGAGGCCAGGTCTGGCCTCTGCTCTTAGCCACCGGGTGGCGGGTGGGGCAGTGAGAAGGCAGGACTTCTCTGAGATGGTCCTCGAGCATCTGTATCAGAATTATCTGGGATGTTTGTTAAAAATTGAGATCGACGGGTCTCACCCCGGACCGACTGAGAGCAGAATTTCTCAAACACTGATAGTTGAGACTACTGAGTGGGGGCCGGAGGTCTGGGTTCTGGAAGGCAGTGGAATCTTGGCTTCTTGAGTCACCCGCTATTTGGGTCTCGTCCGTCTGTGAATCGACAATGCAGTCTACGCTTGCTTTCTTCCTCTGGGCTGTTGGAGGGGTACATTCTGTCCTGAGAATGGATGAAATTACGCTGACATTTGTGATAGGGAGGCATTTGGAGGCAGCATCCTTTATTCACATTTTCCTTTCACCCTTCATTTGCTTCTCCCCCCCGCCCCAGGGTGGGTTTCACTTCTCTGCCTGTCCCCTGGGGTGGCTTGCCACCTGGGTGGGACAGAGGCTCGGGGAGGGCAGGGGAACCCAGGAGGGGCTCAGGGCTCTATGGGGGCTCTGGCACTACAGGGAGAGCTCTGCATGCAGCTTAGCTGCCCCACCCTGTGAGAGTGGGGACAGGGGAGCTGCAGCCCAGGATGCCGGGTGGAGACCCCGTCACCCATGGCAGTGGGCTTTTCTGAAATGGAGGGTTAATCTCCCTAAGGCTCCAAACCAGGCAATGCAGATAAACAGGAGGAAATGCCAATCCTCATCTCATCCCCTAGTGAGTTTGGAGGGCGGATCTAGTTACACCCCTACCTTGAGTGAGGACAAGGGAGTTTTTTTTTTTTTTTTTTTAAAGATTTTATTTATTTATTTGACAGAGAGAGACAGCGAGAGAGGGAACATAAGCAGGGGGAGTGGGAGAGGGAGAAGCAGGCTTCCCGACGAGCAGGGAGCCCGATGCGGGGCTCGATCCCAGGACCCTGGGATCATGACCTGAGCCGAAGGCAGACGCTTAACGACTGAGCCACCCAGGCACCCCGAGGACAAGGGAGTTTTATACGGTTCACTTTGGGGCATATTCCCACCCCGGCCTCTGGAAGACCCAGAGGGAGGGGGAGAGCCCTGGGCTGGGAGTGAGGAGAGCTGGTTCTTAGTAGTGTGTGAGCTAAGTGTTACTGGAGAAAGTCACTTGTCTACGCTGGACTTGGTTTTCTTATCTGAAGTTGAATTTGGCTGAGATAATCTTTTATGTTCCTTCTTGCCCTCAAGTTCTGATTGTGTGATTAGTAGCAGAAAGACAGGGGCAGCTGTGGCATATCCCTGAATGCTTCTCCTGTCTCACATGCCTGCCTTTTCCCAAAGGAGCAGATTGAAAATTCTGTTTGTGGGGTCGCCTGGGTGGCTCAGTTGGTTAAGCGACTGCCTTCGGCTCAGGTCGTGATCCTGGAGTCCCTGGATCGAGTCCCGCATCGGGCTCCCTGCTCAGCAGGGAGTCTGCTTCTCCCTCTGACCCTCCCCCCTCTCATGTGTTCTCTCTCATTCTCTCTCTCTCAAATAAATAAATAAAATCTTTAAAAAAGAAAAGAAAAGAAATTCTGTTTGTGTCTCTTCTTGCAGAACTCTGTGTTTATTTCAGTGGCCTGAAGATGTCCACTGTGGGTGTGGTGAGGAGAGTCTTTGGAGTCAGGAGCCCCCCTCGGCCCTGGGGAAGGAGGCCTGAGTTGGGGGTTCCCTGCCATTGCACAGAATTCTCACGGTTTGGTTTGATATGACTTCCCTTCCTGTTCTTCTGCCTCCTGCACAGCCTTCCCCTGAACATCACATTCAGTTTCCGGAGTGGGCTATGATTGTTTGGATAACTTTCCTGGCTCTTTCCTGCCTGTGGTTCCCTGAAACAAATAGCAGGAAATTCCTTTCATAGCCATCAGGGTCTCCACTTCATGTTTTCCTCTTTCCCCGAAGAACCGGACAGAACGCGCAGGCCACAGAGATGCATGTGCATGCTCTAGCTCCCAGTGTTCATCTGCTGAAGCGTGATGGGCTTATATTCTTAATATTGTCTGGGGGCTCGAGGCACACTTAGGAGTTTTGTGGTGTCCTAATGACTTGTGTGTGGCTACCATTTAGTTTAGAGTGGGTGCTGGGAATGTGCATGCCTGTGTTACAAGGGCCTGGGTGTGTGCTTGTGGATCAGACTCTGGGGTAAAGGTGGTTGATGCTGAGAGGAAGTGATTCAGTGGTTTGCTCTCTCTCTATTTCTGCTTTTTTTTGCAACATACTGGTAACGTGTTGTCAGAGGGCTGATTAAATAGATGTTAGAAATTTCCTTAATCCGGTCTGAAATTCACCTTGTTTTATTCTTGGGTGTGTAACCTGTGAGGGTGTGGAGAGGTGGAGAATGAAACACCGGATCTTTCTGAGCAATGGAGGTCGGTTCTCACAAATCAGATGTTGATTATTTAGCTATTGCCACCTTTGGATTTGTGAGCAGGATCCGGAGTGTTGGAGAGCTTTGGTGACAGAGGTATTATGTTGTTCTGGGACGATTAGAGACAAGTTGACAAGCAGGAAACAGATCACGTTTGTGGCTTGTTTCTACCCAATCTTCAGCATTCCGACCTTTAAGAATAATTTGATTTCCCTGATGCTGTCACCTACTACCAACTGTCAGGAGCTGAATTTTTAAGGATAAATGAAATTCACTCCCTGTCCTGAGTTGTTAATAGTTGGTCTTTTCTTGGACAAGGCTTTCTGGGCCCAATTCCCTCAGTTCCTGACTTTCTCACCAGGAAGCCGTTGAGAGCTCTCAGAACCAGACAGGAGAGGTTGACGCTGAAATGGCAGATGCAGGAGAGCGGGGCAGGAGTCCAGCTCCCTGTACGACCTGACTCTCTTTTTCATGAGCACAGTGACCGTGGGAGGTAGGAAACTGGGCTCCTTCAGAAATGTTATGATAGGTAACACGGTGGGGATGGCAACTCCAATTGTCCCTCACCTTGTCTCTCAGCTCCTCACGACTCAAGAGCATGCCCTCAATCATTCCCAGAGATGGACAATGAGTGTCTGTTTCTTGGGGCCCTGGAAGCAAGATTGGTTAGCTACTCCTAAGAACACAGCAGTGAGGGATGCCTGGGTGGCCTAGTCGGTTAAGCTTCCCACTCTTGGTTTTGGCTCGGGTCATGATCTCAGGGTCATGAGATTGAACCCCATGTTGGGCTCCACATTCAGCATGGAGACTGCTTGAGATTCTCTCTCTCTCTCTTTCCCTCTGCCCCTCCCAGTCTTTCTCTCTCTCAAATAAATAAATCAATCTAAAACAACAACAACAACAACAACAACAAAAAGAACATCAGCAGTGAGAAGGGAGGGCAATTTGAGGCCTGTAGAATTATCTTTAGGGAACTACAATTACTTCACTCCATTCAGACCAGGAGGTTGGTGGTAGCTAAGGGTGGGGAAGGGAGAAGGATGCACAAAAAATGCTCAGACAGGTGCCAAAATTTCTCATACCAAGCTCATATCCCTTCTACCCTTGTGAGGTACCAAGTGAACTTGGATAGTACTTCCCCTCTCTGTGGAAAAACCATTTTGCTAAGGCTCCGTGCTGTCCTTTTGTGACTTCTTTTCCTCTTCAATACTGCCTTTGATATTCATTTCAGCCTGAGGTCATTTGTGTAAAATTAGTGGGGGTAGGGTGAGTGACATTTTTCCAGACTCTACATTCCTAGGGTCGGCTCTGGGCTCTGCACATTTCTGCTTTTCCAGGTTGACCCTGGGAGTTAGTTCCAGCCTGGGTCCTTCTGTAGCTCTTTCACCAGCCCGGCTGCTCCCTACGAGAAAGGCTTCAAGTGCTGCTGGGATTTCTGAGATGTCCATGTGCCTTTGGAGTCAGGTCGACCAGACCTGGATTTAAGTTCACGTTTTGTTCTTTAGTAACTGCATGACCTTGGCAAGTGACTTAAACTCTCTTAATACTCAGTTGCTATACTCCTGTCAAATAGTGAGGCAGGAGGGATCGTAGTCCCTGGGGCTTCCATGGTGTCAGGGCTTCTACCGATCTGTCTCTTTCAGACAGGGCTTGTTGGCAAAAGTCTCATCCTTGTAATCCCAAAGTTGCCTGACAGGCCCCGAAAGGAAAACACAAGAGCTGAAACTGGGTGGCCATAGGGAGGGGCTCCCTCCCAGCCAGCCAGGGCTCAAGAACCACTTCTCTAACTCTGCTTCCGAGGAGCTTGACTTCTCACTTCCTGACGTCTTATGCATTTAATCAGGGCTTCCAAATAAGCCACCTGTGGAACAGAGTGGGGCTACTGCCTAAATTGGCACAGGGTGAAGGGTTAGTGCCAGGAAGCCAGGGAGACCCAGATGTGGGCTTCAGAGGAGGGGAGTGTCAAGCTGGCTCTGCTGCCTGGTGTTGTGTACCTTGGCTCTCCGCCTGGCCCTGGCAATGGCTTGGTCACTGACGAGTGGTTCCGGCACGCCTGCCCCACTCGAGGTGCCAGCTGGGCTTAGAGGCCACAAGGCTTTGGAGTCCCTTCGTGGCTCTGCCACTTTTTAGTTGGGTGTCTTGGCCTTTTATTCATGTTCTCTGACCCTCAGTTTTCTCATTTGTGAGAAAATTGTGAGGATCAAGTGAAATAACATACATAAAGCACCAGAATAGCAACTCACATACTGTAGGTGCTCAGTAACTGCTCTCAATCATGGGTGGAGGCAGTTGGGGGATGGGGGAAATATAAAATGCGATTCTTTGCCTTTTTTTTTTTTTTTAAGATTTTATTTATTTATTTGTCAGAGAGAGAGAGTACAAGCAGGGGGAGTGGCAGACAGAGGGAGAAGCTGGCTCCCCGCTGAGCAAGGGGCTCCATGCAGGACTTGATCCCAGAACCCTGAGATCATGACCTGAGCCGAAGACAGACGCTTAACCAACTGAGCCACCCAGGCATCCCCGATTCTTTGCCTTTAAAGAGGTTACAGTCTGGGTGGGGTCAGAGGTAATGAGACAGGTAAACATATAAATCACAACCTCATAGGGACGGTTTATAATGTAACGCAGGGCCCCAAGTGTAACTGACATGAGGGCTTTTGGAGTTCAGACATAGGAGAGCTGCCCTGTGGATTAGGCTGCTCTGAGAACGCTTCCTGAACAAGTGTACTGTGCAAATGTGCAGAGGTTAGGAGGACGGCAGAGGGGCATTCCAGGAAGATATCCGAGAGGAGACGAAGCAGCATAAGTTCAGGGGAAGGAGAGGAAACCAGTTGGATACCCCTAAAGGATAGAACCATCCTTAACAAAGGTCAGGTAAAGGCAGATATTCCAGACAGGATTTTTTTTTAAAAGATTTATTTATTTATTTGAGAGAGAGAGAGAGAGAGAGAGAGGACGCGAGCGGGGGAGGGAGGGGCAGAGGTAGAGAAGCAGCCTCTGAGCTCTGCTGAGCACGGAGCCCAATGAAGGGCTCGATCACATCACCCTGAGATCATGACCTGAGCTGAAATCAAGAGTTGGACACTCAACCAACTGAGCCACCCAGGTGCCCCCGCCCAGACAAGTTTTTAAAAAAAGACAGAGAAAGGTGAGTTAGGCAGAATTTCAGGAGAAATTCCAGGGTCTCAAAATTAGAGTGATCTGTAGGTAGAGCAAAGGAGGTGGCTGCCAGTAAGCTCAGGCCAGGCTGAAGTTCAGGAGAGGAGCCTAGAGGGCAGAAAGAGAAGAAAGCATCCCCGCCACACACACACACACACACACACACACACGCACGCACGCACACCCGCCAATCTGGACCTGTCAGTTTACATATGGCACCACCCAAGTTTTCCTGAAAGGGAGTGAAAACTAAGTCAAGCCAAATCCTTAGCGAGCCAGTTAAGGGCCTGAGGAACGGGATCTGTTGTCCAAGGAAGTTTAGACCTCGGCATGTGGTATCCAGTGAGAATTCTCTGGTTAGGCTCTGGCTGTCTTTGGCTGAAAATGTCTGTCTTTGAAAAAAAATTCTTTTGTATTTTTTTCTCTTCTTGTTCCTGTTGTTAGTTCCTACTGAAAAAATTAGTCAGTCTTGGCTGAATGGAGTAGAAAAGGTTTGTTCTTATCTAGCCAGTGTAACTAGGGTGGTTTTAAGAACAGCTCTGGAAAATAATGTGGTGGTGGCCATGCCATCCCATTGCCCTTTTTGATAACTTTAATAGCATGACTGCATTGTCATTATGCTCTATTCTTTATCTGACTGAGTATATATTTAACTTCTCTCACTCCTTTGAAAGCAGCTTAACGTTAGAACCTGTATCTGACTTTTTTTTTTTTTAAAGATTTATTTATTTATTTATTTGACAGAGAGAGACACAGAGAGGAAACACAAGCAGGGGGAGTGGGAGAGGGAGAAGCAGGCCTCTCGCAGAGCGGGGAGCCCGATGCGATGCGGAGCCCGATGCGGAGCTCCATCCCAAGACCCTGGGATCATGACCTGAGCCGAAGGCAGATGCTTAATGCGTGAGCCACTCAGGCGCCCCTCTGTTTGACTTTTAAAGTACCTGCCAAGAAACTACTGATAGGGGGCGCCTGGGTGGCTTAGTGGGTTAAGCGTCTGCCTTTGGCTCAGGTCGTGATCTCAGTGTCCTGGGATTGAACCCCATGTTAGTCCCTATGTCGAGCCCCACATTGGGCTCCCTGCTCAGTGGAGAGTCTGCTTCTCCTTTTCTCTCTCCCTCTGCCTTTCCCCCTGCTCGTGCTCGCTTGCGCGCTCTCTCAAATAAATAAAATCTTTAAAATAAAAAGAAGAAAAACTGACATTATAGGTACCCAATAAATATTTATTAAATTGGAGGCTTTTCCATGTGCTTCATATACAGATTCCAGTAAATGCTTGATATTTTTCATTCATTCATTCATTCATTCATTCATTCATTCAATCTCTTAATAAGTTGTCTCCTGAATGCCTACTAGATACTAAGCATTGTATTGGCACATAATGGGAATAAAAACGAAGGGTTTTAGTGGTCCTTAAGGAGCTCATGGTCTTGTAAGAGAGTCAGATAAACAGGCAGTTACAGAGCAGATTGACAAGTGTTGTGACTGAGGGATAGATGGGGTATTACAGGAACACAGAGGAGAGTCTCATAATTCATCTGAGATGAGGGTAGAGCTGTTGAGACCAGTCAGACAAGGCTTTTTTTCCTTTTTCTTTTTTCAAGAGCAAAATTCTAAAGGAGGAATAAAACTTGAGGAAAGAGTCTTCCAGGCAGAGGGAATGGCATGGTGTGAGGGGTCCTATATTCAGGGAACTGCAAGCAGTTGAGTATGTTGTAACAGGGAATACAGAGGGACGGTGGTTAGAAATAAGCAGTTTTGATATAAAAGGCAAAATAAATAAATAAATAAAGGCTTTTGAGGAGGAATCAGCATGACTGAATCAGAGCCTGACATGCTGGGTAAAGAAGTTTGGATTTTATCCTCTGGGTGATGGACAGCTACATCTAGATTTTAGGCAGAGCATTGACATCATCAGATTTGTGTTTGGAGATCACTTTGACTATCAAAGTGGAAAACAAATGGAATCAATGTGTTGGAGGAAGATGAGCTACAACCAGACCAATTCAACAAGGGAACCCCAGGAATAGGATAGGTGAGTTAGGTGATTGCTGCTTTCTGCTTCTCTAGGATGCTCCTTTCCATCTATACCTATAGATGGGTACCTATAATGTCAGTAGTTTCTTCTTTTATTTTTTTTTAAGATTTTTATTTGTTTATTTATTTGGGACAGAGAGAATGAGAGAGAGAGCACATGAGAGAGGGGAGGGTCAGAGGCAGAAGCAGGCTCCCTGCCGAGCAGGGAGCCCGATGCGGGACTTGATCCAGGGACTCCAGGATCATGACCTGAGCCGAAGGCAGTCGCTTAACCAACTGAGCCACCCAGGCGCCCAGTAGTTTCTTCTTTTTATTTTATAGATGTTATTTATTTGAGAGAGAGAGCATGCAAGGGAGCACGAGGGACCAGGTCTCTAGTACCTACCATAGCACCTGGTAAACAGGAGGCAGTTCAGAAATGCTTCTGAGGTATCTCGCTCCTCTTTGTACCACCCGAGCCTAACTCGATGCCTGACCCTTGGAGGCGTTCAGTGGGCATTGGTTGGCTCCACCACCTTGACTTGTGTAACAGCTACTGGGCACTGATTTGAAGGTACGGTGGGTACCCTTTCTCCTGTGGTCACAAACTAGGCGAAATCGCTTTCCAGATTAGGACTGAATTTGAAGATATCTTTTGCATAGTCTTGCTCAAGATGTTTCCAAAGACATTCTCCATTTCGTGATGAGTCTTTGTTCCAAAGTGAACAGTGGGTTCCTTTAGGGCAGGAAACATATTTTTATCCATTTTTATATTCCCAGGACTTATCACAGTACATGATACATAGTGGGTGATGGTAGGTATTTGTTTCATGAATTTGAAATTCATTGTTTTGGACTTGAAATATGTTTTATGAAATATGCTGATTCCTCCTCAAAAGCCTTTATTTATTTATTTATTTAGCCTTTTATATCATATTTTAATGTGCATGTACTAAAATTTACGTATTTGTGTAAGAATCATTAGAGGACCAGAAGCAACAAGACAGAAGTCAACCTCCCCTTGCATGTGGGTTGTATGGCAGACGATACCAGGTCATTGACAAGAACTGCAGTAGGCAGAATAACAAGGCCAGTCCCCTCTTGTGCCACCGCAGAGCAGCACACAGGTAAATATGAAACACAGAAGCATAATAATTGTTGCAAGCAGCCTTGTTGTTTCAAACATTTTCTTCAGCTTCATGGTTCCCATCGAAAAGCACGTCCTGGCTAATGCAGCAGTATTTCCAAGGGTGTAAAATGCTGCAAAAAGCTTTATGCCACCAGGAAGCCACAGCAATCCAGTTTCAAGGATAGAGAATAAAGTGCCGCACACAAAGCATATGACAAACCACTTCAACCTGGTGTTGACCCTAAGGGACGAGGCATCCAGGACCTGTGAGGTTCGTCGTCCTGACCGCTTGTGAATTTCAAATTCATGAAAAAAATACCTACCAGCTTCTCCGATGGCCCTGCTCCCCCACCACACTGGCAGCCCCTGGTTGCTGGCCCCCTCAAAAGCCTTTTAAACCTGTGGCCTAATGGGCAACTAGGCATACCGAGGACTGGAGGAGAGGAACTCTAAGGAGATGGGAGAAGTTAGCAGAATGGGAAGTTAAGTTATTTCTCAGAAATACTTAAAAGCTGAATTGAAACAATTCAGAACAGTTCTAGGCCAAAAGTTGTAGATTCTTAGAAAGTCCTATTGGGGTGGCGCCTGGGTGGCTCAGTCGTTAAGCGTCTGCCTTCGGCTCAGGTCATGATCCCAGAGTCCTGGGATTGAGCCCCGCATCGGGCTCCCTGGTCTGCAGGAAGGAAGCCTGCTTCTCTCTCTCCCACTCCCCTGCTTGTGTTCTCTCTCTCGCTGTGTATCTCTCTCTGTCAAACAAATAAAATATTAAAAAAAAAAAAAAAAAGTCCTATTGGGGAGATTGGGAAGCTCTGGTTTCCCTTTACCACTTACCATTAATTACACAGATTACTTTTGTTTCTCCTCATATACTTTATTTTAATTTTTTTAAAGATTTTATTTATTTATTTGAGAGAGAGAGCACACGTACGAGAGGGCACAAACAGGGGAGAGGGATAAGCAGACTTCCTGCTGAGCAGGGTGCCCAACACGGGACTCTATCCCAGGACCCCAGGATCATGACCTGAGCCGAAGGCAGATGCTTAACTAACTGAGTCACTCAGGCGTCCCTCTCCTCAGTGATTTTAAACTACAGTTAAACTAGATGACTCAGCATGTTTTCCTGATTCTTTGTCTTTCTGTTTTTCTTCATTAGGAATGCCCTGCTCTTTTATGCCATTATCATCATCCTTTAATTCTCTGCTGAAATGCTACACTCTTTCCCTGAAACCCTGTGAAAGAAATAGTCTCGCCCTACCCTGAACATCTCAGTTTTTAGACCCCCTCATGGTACTTAATGTTATTACTAGAATTATATATGGATTATCATTCCTATTCCCACTAGAAAGAAGAGATCTAATTTAGCTATGTGTATTTCATAGCACAGGGCCTTGTAAGTGTGGAGTGAACCATGTGACAGAACTGTATTACTGGCTTAGTATGATGTTTAATTTTACATGTCAACTTGACTGGGCCATGGGGTGCCCAGATATTTGGTCAAACATTATTCTGGGTGTTTTTGTATGAGATTAACATTTACATTGCTAGACTGAGTAAAGCAAATTGCCCTCCCTAATGTGGGTAGACCTCATCCAATCAGTTGATGGCTTGAATAGAACGGAAAGGTCGACCCTCCTCTGAGTAAGAAAGAATTCCTCCTGGCTGTCTGGGACATCAGCTTCTCTCTGCCTTCAGACTTGAACTGAAACATTGGCTCTTCCTGGGTCTGGAGCCTGCTGGCCTTTGGACTGGAACTACACCATTGGCTCCCCTGGCCTCCAGCTTGCTGACTTACCCTGCAGATCTTGGGACTTGTCAGCCTCTTTCATCAAGTGAGCCAGTTCCTTATAAATCTCTATCTATCTATCTATCTATCTATCTATCTATCTATCTATCTATCTAATCTCTGTATCTAGATATATATCCATCCTATTGGTTCTGTTTTTCTTGAGAACCCTGACTAATACACTTAGGTCCTGGATTTTATTTCTTATTTTATTTATTTATTTGTAAAGATTTTATTATTGAGAGAGAGCATGCACAGAGGGAGAGTGAGGGGGAGAAGCAGACTTCCCGATGAGCGGAGAGCCCGACGTGGGGCTTGATCCCACGACCCTGAGATCATGACCTGAGCCAAAGGCAGATTGAGCCACCCAGGAGCCTCTAGGTCCTAGATTTTAGAAATATTCTAGAGAAAGGAAAAGAGTTTGATCTACCTTTCCTGGAATTGGATTAACATAAGGCCAATTTTAAAATGATGCTTACCTTTGATACCTTTTCATCTCCCGAATGCTTCTCATGTGAACTCTTCTCCCTTTTCCAAGATTTCAGCCACATAGGACTTGGACACGTCCATCAATGCTCCACTGTAGTACCTGACTGAGGCCCACCCTGCTTCACATGTAACACCCAAATTTTCCTTGCTTTTGAGTCCTCTTCCCAACCCAACCCCGTCAGAGCCCCAACTCAGGGTGGTAGGTCCGAGGTAGGTGGTGGGGGAAAGCAACCTGACCATTCAAATGATTCATGTATAGCTGAGAGCTCTCTAGCCTTCTCAGAATCATTTGCTAAATGAATTGGGTGAAATATCAAGTAATTTAATAAAATGGGGTGAAGTTTTTAGGCAGAGTGGAAATGATATCTTCGCGTAACTGCCCAGTGGGCAGGCAGGACAGCCTTCTGACCGTCAGCCGTAGGGTGAGGACCTCCTGTGCACTTGCTGCTTTGGCAGATTCTTCCCTTTTCCATTTCTGAAACCACAGCTTCTCTAAGAACAATAGCAAGTAAGCACTCCCACAGAAATAGGGGTGGAGACTATGCTGCCCGCACAAAAAGGGAGGGAGAGGAAAGGGAAACTGTTTGTGTCTCCACTGGATCTTTATAAGTTAGCAAATACTTAGGGTTTTGAAAGGTTGTGATCTCAGGGTCATGGGATTGAACTCTGCATCAGGCTCCACGCTCGGCGTGGAGTTTGCTTGAGATTCTCTCTCCCTCTCTCTCTGCCCCTCCCCACCACTCTCTCTCTCTCTCAAATAAATAAATCTTAAAAAAAAATATCTTTTTTGAACCCTATTCTTCTTGCTGACTTCCGCTCTAGCACTGTCTTCCTTTGTATAAACAAACTTCTTAAAAGTATTGTTTTTAACCAGTATCTCCATTTGCTTATCTCCAACCCACTCCTCAGCATCACAGAGTTAATTTTCTTCCCACCTTGTGCAACCAAAACTGCTCTAACCAAGGTCTCTAATAGTGAAGTTATCCCCAAATAGGATAAACCCTTCTCACCTTCGTTTTACATGATGTCATAGAGCCCTTGCCCCTGTTGGCCACTGCTTCACTCAGACTGCTGCCCTGGCCCCCACTCTGGTGGCTCCCCACAAATCTGCCCATTCCTTTTCAGTTCTCTTTGCCACCTCCTCTGATCTGTCCGTCCCCTAAATGCCATTGGTGTCTAGAGTTCTGTCTTGTCCTGTGTCCTCCTCTCTTCCTATATGTACTCACCAGGCCCTCTGTGACTTCAGTCATAATCCATCTCTCTTGAGTTGTGTATCTCTACTGTCTATTGGGTATCTGCTTTTGAATATGTAGCATGTCCCAAACTGTCTTACCTCCAAACCTGGTTCTTTAAAAATAATAATAGTTATCATTATAATAATATATGTGTGCTGGTAGCCCACAGTTATCTGTGCCAGAAACCCGCTACCACCCTGCCTCTTCCCTTCGTCATTCCCTCAGCTGGTCAGTCATCAGTCTTGACAGTGCTACCTCCTACATATCTCTATCCTGTCCCCTCCTTTCCAACCTAACTCATACTACTAACTCAGGCCCCTGTCGTCTCCTTCTCTGGATCCCTGCAACATCTTCTCTCTGACTCCCTTCCTTGCCTCCAGCCTAATTAATTCTGGGTCCCCTCCCAGCCCCCCACTCACATTGTGGCTGGAGTGACCTTATCAAACAAACTTCTGATCACATCCTTTTCTGTTATTCAAGTCCTTCAGTCCTTCTATGTTGCCCTCCAGCTGCACTTTTACCTCTTCAGCATGGCTTCCAAGTTTTTTGTCCTGTTACAAATTTAAAAGACCTCAGTTTACTTCCGCTTCCTCTGTCTCAGTCTTGCCCCTCACCCCAAGTCTTGCACATTATGTTCCAGCCACACCAAAGTACTTTAATTCCCGAAATTCCCTGCTTTCTATGAGTCTGGGCCTTTGTACTTATTCTGTCTGCCTAGAACACTCCTGTCATGCCTCTTTATTTTCCTATCAGTTTGAGTTATCTTTCAGTCTTTGGTTTGTACCTTACTTCTGTAATCTACTACACTAACACACCAACCCCGGATTATGCTCCTGAAATTTCCCAGCACTTACCCCTTTTGTAGCACTTACTATGGTCTCTTGAGACCATCTGATGAATGTACTGTAAGCATCTTGTAGGCAGGGATGACGTGTTAAATTCCTGGGGCCTAGAAAAGTACATTTCATATAATAGATGCTCAATAAATATTTGTGGTATCAACGAATGATTTCCATAGTTACTTAGGACACCTTTCTTCTTAAGTCAGTTGAACAAGTGGTATAGAGCTGGTAGGGAGAGAGCACAAATGAGGTGCAAGGCCTTGATATCAGTTTTTGTTGTTTTGTTTTGTTTTAATTAAAGCAAAAGTTCAGATTTTTGCAGTGTTACAGGCTGGCTATGGGTCTTAATGGGCTTATGGGCTAGTATAACTGAACCTAAACTCCAGCTGGCTGACACTGTCCTTTTCCAGACCTTTAGATTTCTTTTTAAGTAACAGCTTGAGATAGAACTCATATACCATACAATTCATCCATTTAAAGTGTATAATTCAGTGGTTTTTAGTCAGTTCACAGAATGGCATAACAGCCATCACTGCAATTTTAGAACATTCTCATCACGCTAACAAGAAACCCCATACCTGTTACCAATCGCTCCTCATCCCCATCTCCTCTCTCCATCCCCTGGAAGCTACTAATCTTTTTGTCTCTATGAATTTGCCTGTTCAGGATATTTCATATAAATAAAATCATACAATCTGTGGTATTTGTGACTGGCTTCTTTCACTTAGCATGATGTTTTTAAGATTCATCCATGTTGTATCAGGTGTTAGTATTTTATTTTTATTTCTTTTTATTGCCAAATGATTTTCCATTACACACCCTATTTTGTTTATCCATCCATCAGTTGATGGATATTTGGGTTGTTTGCACTTTTTGGCTAGCACAAATAATGCTGCTTATGAACATTTGTGTACAAGCTTTTGTGTCGACATAGTTTTTATTTCTCTTGGGTATATATCTGGGAGTGGAATTGCTGGGTCATATGGAGGACTTCAGATTTTTTGTTTTTTTAAGTAGGCTCCACGCCTATCTTGGAGCTTGGATTCATGACCCTGAGATCAAGAGTCTGATGCTCTACTGATTGGGCCAGCCAGGTGGCCCAGGACTTAAGATTCTAAAGAACAGAGGCTGTAGGGGTGCATGGGTGGCTCAGTCGGTTGGGCGACCAGCTTTTGGTTTCGGTTCAGGTCATGGTCCTGGGGTCCTGGGATTCTGGGGTTGAGCCCCACGTTGGCTCCTTCCACAGAGCAGAGTCTGCTGGAGGATATTCTCTCCCTCTGCCCTTTACTATCCGCCCCCCCCGCCCCCTCCTCACCACTCATGCACATGCTCTCTCTCTTTTAAATAAATAAATCTTTTTTTTTTTTTTTTTTTAAGATTTTATTTATTTATTCATTAGAGACAGAGAGAGAGAGAGGCAGAGGGAGAAGCAGGCTCCCAAGGAGCAGGGAGCCTGATGCGGGACTCGATCCCAGGACCCTGAGATCATGACCTGAGCTGAAGGCAGACGCTTAACCATCTGAGCCACCCAGGCGCCCATAAATAAATCTTTAAATAAAAAGAACAGAGGTTGCTTCACAGAATAAGTTCACAAGCACATGAAGCCCTAATAATTCTTGCTCTTTAATTTATTGATTTACTGGCAGGCAAGTTTTACAGCTGACTCTGAAGAATTGACATTAATCAAATTTCCCTATCTAATGTAAAGTAGCCAACGAATGTGCAAAGTCCAATTCTCCTGTGCAGGAGAATAAAGCCCTTCTTGGGTTTAAACGGAAGTGGGAGAAGTTAGTGTCTGGTTCTGCCCATTTCCACTCCCACTGCACTGTACCCCTGGACCACACAGGGCTGGCTGATGGAGTCACGCAGGAAAGCTTCAACTGGGGAAGCTGGCCTAATAACTGACTTTAGCTGTAATTAAGTCACTGCTTCCCTCTGTATTTACAGTAGGAATATATTGTTCCTTTTATATTACACCTCTCTTTGGCTCTTCTTTTTTCATCTCCAACATCTCTGCCACCATATACACTCCTGTCTTTCTGGCTCTTTCCTTTCTCTTCAACCTCCTGGTAGTATCAAGTTGTTCCTTGGTCCTATTTAAATTCAGACAATAAAGTTATGAGACTCAACATGAGTTTTAGGATTCCTTTTTTTTTTTTTTAAGGTTTTATTTATTTGACAGAGAGAGACACAGCGAGAGCAGGAACACAAGCAGGGGGAGTGGGAGAGGGAGAAGCAGGCTTCCTGCTGAGCAGGGAGCCCGATGCAGGGCTCGATCCCAGGACCCTGGGATCATGACCTGAGCCGAAGGCAGACGCTTAACGACTGAGCCACCCAGGTGCCCCCTAGGATTCCTTTTACAAGTATATCATATCCAGATAAATATGGGTACCTTAAAAGTAGTTGTCCTGGAAAAAAAAAAAGTAGTTGGCCTGGGTGGCTATATATTTATTCCAAGAGTTCTGTTGTTACTCAAAACATTTTGTTATTTCATGTAGTTTCTCTCAACACCTGTCTGAACCCTACAAGAAGACCAGTTTCACTTCCTTAATAATCACACCTAGTATCGCAGGGGGCCTCCCAATTTGCTTGTATTTATTTGTCTTCCTATTCCCAGTTCCCCTTTTCCTTTCTAGCTCTAGTCCCCAGACCAGAAGAGTTCTGGGTTCAGATGGGGCAAGGCTCGTTGACACAGAGAGGCAGTGAAGGGAGACTGGCATGTTTCACAAGACTTTGACCTTTAAACAAAGCATGCTTAAGCAGCTCTTTTTTTTTTTTTTTTTTAAGATTTATTTATTTGAGAGAGAGAGCAGGGGGAGGGGCAGAGGGAGAGAGAAAATCTCAAGCAGACTCCCCACTGAGCACGGAGCCTGATGTGGGGCTCAGTCTCAGGACCTTGAGATCATGACCTGAGCCAAAATTGGAGGCTTAACCGACTGAGGCACCCAGGCGCCCCTAAGTTGCTCTTTTTAATGTGACTTTCTCCAGTGTCCTATTTCTGCTTTGTGATCCCCCCTCAGCCTTTTTTATAGGAAAAAAAACATAAAATACTGGGCCTGGGAATATGGCCTTGAATTGTTCTCCTCTCAGAGGAAGCCTGGGGAGAATGAGTAGAGAGAGGCACGTCAGAGGGCTCCATTTCCTTCTGGTCCTGGGTAGTTAATGTTCTACCAGCAATTCCCACTCTTTGGGAGATGCTGCTCAGGGTAGAGGGCAATTCGGACAGAGTTGTGATTCAAGGGAGACCTGCATCTGACCTTCTTCCTACTTTATCTTTAAAGTCTGTAGCTATCTGTGATCTTGTATCTTCTTAGTTCTTAGGCTTTGGATCTTCATATTCTCTTCCTCTTTGAGTCTGTACTCCGGGAGAAAATGAAGATGTTTATTAGGGGCGGGGGGGGTAACCCTGAAATTTGCAAAACAAAAATTAACATATAGCTGAACTTCCTGCCCATCATGCCTCCCTCTTCTCCCCAGCAGTTTCTGAACCTCCCAAAACCTCAGTGAGATGTTAGCTGATTGTACAAATGTATCTACAGGATTTCCTTAAGATGGAGCTATGTTTGAAGGCTTTATGTTCTGGTTACCATCTTACCTGCTTTTCTCTTTTCCAGAGGATTCTACTTCTCACGAATAGGTATGAGACCAATGGTTGAGAAATTCAGCCTCCCTTCACCCTTTAGTAATTGCAGAATAAGTGATGCAGAGGCTGTTTAGATAATATAGGTGTGGGGAGAGAGGAAAAGGAAGCATTGGAACACCTGCAGGGGGAGAGACCAGAGAGCACCATTAGTGAATGAACATCTCTGGAGCAGAGTAAGGGAGGAGGTGGAAACAAAGAAGGGAGTTCAAGGAAGCCAAATAATTGTAGGAATTGAGGGTATAATCCATAGGGGAGTAAAGGGGGCTAGGCAAAGGCTTTTGGCAGTCCCTTCCCTAGTACCTGAAAAAGTTGCTTGATTAGTGGCTATTATGGACTTGGCCTTAGGGTAGGTTCTGGGGATATAAAGATAAATAAGATATAGTCCTTACTTTACAAGTGTATAGTCTAACAAAAAGAAGAAAGGTAACAAGTACAAATTAGATGAGATTTTAGGGATGCCCGGGTAGCTCAGTCAGTTAAGCGTCTACTTTCAGCTCAGGTCCTGATCCCAGGGTCCTTGCTCAGCGGGGAGTCTGCTTCTCCCTCTGCCCCCTCCCCCCCGCTTGTGCTCACACTCTTTCTCTCTCTCAAATAAATAAATAAAATCTTTAAATTGAAGTATAGGTGACATACAATATTATCTTAGTTTCAGGTGTATAACGTAGTGATTTGACAATTGTATACATTATGAAATATGCACTGTAAGTGTAGTTACATCTGTCACCATACAAAGTTATTACAGTATTATTGACTGTATTCCCTATGCTGTGTTTTTCATCCCTATGACTTAAGTTATTTTATAATTCAAAGTGTGTACTTACTTTTTTTTTTAAAGAGAGAGTTCGCGCCTTTGTTTCCATGCCGATAGTGCTCCCACAAACATGGTGAACGTTACTAAACCTGGCAGACTTTCTGCAAGAAGTGTGGCAAGTACCTACTCCACAAAGTAACACGGTACAAGAAAGGCAAAGATTCTCTTTATGCCCAGGGAGAGTGGCGTTATGACAGGAAGCAGAGTGGCTATGGTGGGCAGACTAAGCCAATTTTTTGGAAAAAGCCTAAAACTACAAAGAAGATTGTGCTGAGGCTTGAATGTGTTGAGCCCAATTGCAGATCTAAGAGAATGCTGGCTATTAAGAGATGCAAGAATTTTGAACTGGGAGGAGATAAGAAGAGAAAGGGCCAAGTGATCCAGTTCTAAGTTTAATATTTTGTTGTATTATGAAGACAATAAAATCTTGAAGTTATGTTAAAAAAAAGTGCGTGCACGTGGGAGCAGGGTGGATGGGGAGTGGGGGGTGTGGGGAGGGGCAGAAGGAGAGGAGAGAAAGAATCTTAAGCAGGCTCCATGCTCAGTGTGGAGCCTGATGCCGGCTGATCTCAGGACTGGGAGATCATGACCGGGAGATTGTGACCTGAGCTGAAACCAGGAGTCGACCACTTAACCAGCTGAGCCACCCAGGCACCCCAGGAAGTCTTCTTAATCTCTTTCACCTCTTTCACCCATCCCCCCTCACACCCCTCCCCTCTGGCAACCACCAGCTTGTTCTCTGTATTTATGAATCTATTTCTGTTTTGTTTATTTAGATTCCACATATTAGTGAAATCATATGGTATTTGTGTTTTTCTGTCTGACTTATTTCACTTAGCATAATACTCTCTAAGTCCATCCATGCTGGTAAGATTACATTCTTTTTTATGGCTGAGTAATATCCTATTATATGTATATATATATATATACAACATATTTTTTTGTCCATTCATTTATCAGTGGGCACTTGGATTGCTTCCATATCTTGTCTATTATGAATAATGCTGCAAATAAACATAGGGGTGCATGTATCTTTTTGAATTAGTGTTTTGTTTTCCTCAGGTAAATACCTTGACGTGGAATTGCTGGGTCATATGGTATTTGTGTTTTTAATTTTTTGAGCAACCTCCATACTGTTTTCCATAGTGGCTACACCAATTTACATTCCCACCAACAGCTCACAAGGGCTCCATTTTTCCCATATCATTGCCAATACTTGTTATTTCTTGTCTTTTTGATACTAGCCTTTCTGACTGGCATGAGGTGATATCTCATTGTGGTTTTGATTTGCATTTTTCTGATGATTAGTGATGCTGAACATCTTTTCCTGTGACTCTTGGCCATCTGTATGTCATCTTTGGAAAATGCCTATTCAGATCCTCTGCCCATTTTTTTTTCCCGAAGTTTATTTTTAATTTTCTTTTAAGTAGACTCTACACCCAACGTGGGCTTGAACTCATGACCCTGAGATCAAGAGTCACATGCTCCACTGACTGAGCCAGCCAGGTGCCCCTCCTCTGCCCATTTTTTAATTGGGTTATTTGGTTTTTTGGTGTTGAGTAGTATGAGTTCTATATATATTTTGGATATTACCCTCTTATCGGATATATTATTTGCAAATATTTTCTTCCATTCAGTATGTTGCTTTTTCATTTTGTTGATGGTTTCCTTTGCTGTGCAAAATGTCTGATGTAGTCCCAATAGTTTATTTTTGCTTTGTTTCCCTTGCCTCAGGAGACAGATCCAGAAGAATATTGATGAGGCCGATATCCAACAGATTACTGTCTATGTTTTCTTTTAGAGGTTTTATGGCTTCAGGTCTTAAATTTAGGTCCTTATCCATTTTGAGTTTAATTTTGTGTATGGTTTAAGAAAGTGGTCCAGTTTCATTCTTTTGCATGTAGCTGTCCAGTTTCCCAGCACCATTTATTGAAGAGACTATCTTTTCCCCATTATATATTTTTGCTTCCTTTGTATGTAATTGACCATACAAGCTTGGGTTTGTTTCTGGGTTCTCTATTATGTCCCATTGACCTATGTGTCTATTTTTGTGCATGTACCATATTGTTTTGATTACTGTAGCTTTTTGTAGTATTGTTTGAAATCTGGGATTGTGATAATTCCAGCTTTGTTCTTCTTTCTCAAGATTGCTTTGGCCATGTGGGGTATTTTGTGGTTCCATACACATTTTAGGATTACTTATTCTAGTTCTGTGAAAATACTGTTGGTATTTTGGTAGGGATTGCATTGAATCTGTAGATTGCTTTGTGTAGTATGGACATTTTAACAATATTAATTCTTCCACTTCATCAGCATGGTATATCTTTCCATCTATTCCATTTATCTTCAGTTTCTTGCATCAGTGTCTACAGTTTTCAGAGTACAGGTCTTTCACCTCCTTGGTTAAATTTATTCCTAGGTATTTTATTCCTTTTGATGTGATTTAAATGGGATTATTTTCTTAATTTCTCTTTCTGGTATTTTGTTATTATTCTATAAAAATGTAACAGATTTCTGTATATTAATTCTGTATCCTGCAGCTAAAATTTATTGTTTGTCCACTGTCTTCTAAGCATTTTACACATGTATTAACTCATTGACTTCTGACAATAGCCCTGAGAAGTATGTATTGTTATAATCCCTGTTTCATAGGTAAAGAATCTGAGGCACAGAGAAACATTACAAGTAGCCTGCCCAAAGTCTCAGAGTAGGTCCTTAGGAGCAGGACCTCCAGTGTAGGTAGTCTGGCTCCAGAATGTGTGCTCCTAAATAACATGGTCTCTGGTAAGTCATCCAAAGCGTATGCCTGAACTCTGCTGCTTCACATCTGCATGCCTTTGTACCACTGGTTTGCTCTTTTGCCTGTACTACTTTTTCTTAAAGACTCTGGTCAAGGGGAGGATGCTCCTTTAAGATCTTCTCAGACTTCTTTTGCCTATCCCGGGGGCAGTCACTATCCTTGGAGCTTGACTACACTTTGTCAAATTTTGTTAAACTACATAGTAGTGTATTTGTTGGAATATCTGATTCCTTGTGTTGTAAGCTTCTGGAGAGCAGGGACTTCTTTTTTTTTTTCTGGAAAATTTCAAACAGTTACAAAAGTAAAGCTAATAATAAGATGAATTCACACACTCATCATGCAGCTTTGGCAATTATTTTGTGGCCAGTGTTGTATCATTTATACTCCTCTCCTCAAACCTGGATTATTTTGAAGCAAATTTCAGACATTGGATAATTTCATTAATATTCCAATTGTATTACTAAAATATAAGGTATCTTTACAAAAACATAATCACAATACCACTATTGCACTAAAAGTTAATACTTCCTCAATGTCTTAAAATAGTCACTATTCTGATTTCTGCAACTATCTCATAATTCCCCCCTTCCCTTCTCTTTCCTTCCAGCCTTTTTTGTTCCTTTATTTCTTTCTTTGCCTAGCCCCCCCTTAAAAATCCAAGTAAGGGGCTTTATTTATTTTTTAATATTTATTTATTTGAGAGAGAAAGAGAGAGGCAGACAGAGGCAGAGGGAGAAGCAGGCTCCCCACTGAGCAAGGAGCCCAACGTGGGACTCGATCCCAGGACCCTGGGATCGTTACCTGAGCTGAAGGCAGACGCTTAACCGACTGAGCCACCCAGGCGCCCCGGGCTTTATTTTTAATCTTCATGTTCTCATCAGCCCCTGGCTTAGTGCTTGACATATAGAAATCCCCAGTAAATGTTTAATAAATGAATGACTCATCAGAAATCTATAAAATGCCCTAGTTGAATGAGTGTAGCCTTATTGTCATATTTGGTTGGTTTCCTGGGGTGGCTTTTGGTTTCTGGTACTTTAGTTAGGGATTAACTTAGATGCTGGCTACTCTCAGCCATTACTAAAGGTTTGAGGACAGTGAGTGTGTCTGTGACTCAGACATTTGCATGCTAGAAGGAAATGGGCTGGGTTTTCTTGTTTCTGTTTTTTGTCCCTAGTCTCTATTTCACTTTGAGTTTGGACGACCATGTTTGGCTTTTTTGCTATTTCTTCAAAATAGGGATGACCCTGAAGGAGCTCCTTGAGAGCATGAACATAGTTCACTTTGCGATGGTAGGTTTTGTACCTGATAGATTGAATTGGTTGCTCCTTCACTTACTTTATTTTTATTTTTATTTATTTTTAATTAAAAAAAAATTTTTTTTTAAAGATTTTATTTATTTATTTGAGAGAGAGAGAGTGAGAGACAGAGAGCATGAGAGGGAGGAGGGTCAGAGGGAGAAGCAGACTCCCCGCCGAGCAGGGAGCCCGATGTGGGACTCGATCCCGGGACTCCAGGATCATGACCTGAGCCGAAGGCAGTTGCTTAACCAACTGAGCCACCCAGGCGCCCCACTTACTTTATTTTTAAAAATTGAGATAAAATTGAAATACATTGAAATGCATATAGATCTGGGGTGCCTGGGTGGCTCAGTCAATTAAGCATCTGCTGCCTTCTGCACAGGTCGTGATCCTGGAGTCCCGGGATCAAACCCTGAGTTGGGCTCCCTGCTGAGCAGGGAGTCTGCTTCTTCCTCTGCCACCCCTACCCCCCACCCCCACCCCGGCTCGTGTTTGTGCTCTCTTTCTTTCTCTCTCAAATAAAAAAATAAAATCTTAAAAAAAAAAAGAAATGCATACAGATCTTAAGTGTACCATTTGAGTTTTGGTAAATGTATAAACATCCATGTAATCACCACCTGAATTGAGATGTCAAATGTGACCCAGAAAGCTCCCTTGTGCACCTTTGCAGTTAATTCTACCCCCTATGGTGAATCCTAACATCATTAATTATTATTGCCTATTCTTGAGCTTCATTTAAATGGCATCATATAGTGTGTGCTCCTTCATGTCTAGCTTCTTCTGCATAGTATAATGTTTTGGAGATTCATGCATCTCATTTTAGCAGTAGTTTGTGCCCTTTTTATTGATGACTAGTATTCCCTTGTATAGATATACCACAATCTGTTTATCCATTCACATACTGATGGATATTTGTGGTTTCCATTTTTTGGCGATTATGAATAATGCTGTTTAGAAACATTGATGTATAACTCTTTGTGTGGATATCTATTTTCATTTCTCTTGGGTGGATACCTAGAAGTGGGATTGACTGTATATTTAACTTTATAAGAAAATGTTAGACTCTTTTCCAGAGTGGTTGTGTCATTTTCTATTTCCGCCAGCAATATGAGGAATACCATGTCTTTCCCATCTTCACAACAGGTGGTATCAGCAGTCTCTTAAAGTTTAGCTACTTGCCGATAATTTTATTTTGAGTACTTCTCTGTGCCTTGCAGAATAGATTATTCATTTTATGCCCATCACGTGGAATATTCTCCTAACTCCTCAGTTTTTCAATTTTACCTATGTTTTAGGTCAGTGTTTCCTGAAACAGAATATACGTGAGAATTACCTGGTAGTCTTTCCAAATAACCCAGGTCTCACTGAAGACACACTGTACCAGCAGCTTTCTCAGGGATTGTTCATGGGCTTAATATGTATGTTGGAAAAGTTCCCCAGGTAGTTCCAATTTCTATTCCTAGCTAAAAACCACTGCTTTGAGGCTCAAGTCCTACCTGTGATAACAGAGGTTCTTTATCCTGCCTACACATCAACAGGATCTGGGGATCTTTCTTTTTTTTTAATTTTTTTTTTTTTTAAGATTTTATTTATTTGCGAGAGAGAGAATGAGAGACAGAGAGCATGAGAGGGAGGAAGGTCAGAGGGAGAAGCAGACTCCCTGCCGAGCAGGGAGCCTGACGTGGGACTCGATCCCGGGACTCTGGGATCATGACCTGAGCCGAAGGCAGCCGCTTAACCAACTGAGCCACCCAGGCGCCCCAGGATCTGGGGATCTTTCAGTACTCACCAGTGCCAGGATTCCAGCCTGCACCAATGGAGTTAGAATCTGGGGGTGGGGCCTGAGTGTCAATTGTTTTTTAAAATTTCCCCATCATTCTAATGTACAGCCACATTTCCCATTGGATTTCTTTCTGTCTTCTCTTGTAGCATTTATACCTTTTTATTTTTATATTATAATACTTTTTCATGTCTTATTTCCTGTCTTAGGCATTATGTTCCTAGCCTTTCTCATTTCTTTGTCTTTCATGGAGTCTGTCACCCACATTTGTAGCACAGTAGGTGCTCAATAAGCATTTCACGAACACATGAATTGGTCATCAGAAAAAAGATCGCAGTCACAGGTAGGTTGTTTCCTGAGTCTCAGAGTCCCTGTCCTCCCCAGGGTTGGAGTTGTGATGACCAGTAGGGGTAACTCCTCTGTGAGATAACAGAACCTTGCCCTGTTTGGTATTTGTTTTCAGGCATATCATTGGGACTAAGAATTATATGTGTATATGGGGTAGAGCAGCAGGGTTGGGTAAGGAGACAGATCTAATTAGAATGGAGGAGTTATACTAGAGTTGTGGTAAAGAAGGTAAGAAATATTAGTAAAGAGGAAGAAATTTGATCTTACCTGATAGGCCAGGGTAGGCCACTACAGACCCTTGAACAGGAGAGTGAACCAGTTTTTAGGAAGATAGTGAGGCAAGAGTGAGCAAGAAAGATTTTAATAGAGAGACCAGAGACAAAGAGTCAGGCTGTACTTCCAGCAGAGTTATTGAGGGCCTGGGTTGTTTAGGGTCACGGGAATCGACAGAACAATGTACTGAGAGGTGTTAAAGGACCATCAGGTTTTGTGATGTATCGAATCTGGGAAACCAGAGAGCAATGCGGAGGAAACAGTGGTAGTGTGGAAAGATGTGGAAAGAGAAGAGTGAGTTGCTGGGTAGGGCTGCGGGGGTGGGGATGGGGGCTGCAATTTAAATAAGGAGGAATTTCAGAAGGTGTTTGGATATGAGTGTCAGGAGTTCTGGGAAGCAGTAGGGGCTAGAGATACAGATGCAGGGGCCATCTGCAGAGAGGCCATCGAAGCTATGGAAGGAGGATCGTGTGGAGGTGTCCCGTCGGGTCTCACTACTAAATCTGGTGTGGGGCGTGATGCACAGGCCGGGGTGGAAGGAGGAGAATGTCCAAGAAGGAAAAGTTGTCCGTGGTCTTAGACATTGTAAAAGCAAACGTGAGGATGGTGAAGATACCTTTGAATTGGGCTAAGGACGGGTACTGACTTCCTGCTGCACCTAGCGGTCTTGGGTGTGGATGCGCCACCGCACAGGGGCCAGGAGATACCAGGTGACAAGGACGGGACGCGGCACACATGCTTCTATGGCTTGGAAATGAAGGAGATGATAGAATAGGCTAGTACTTAGTGGGGTTAATAAATGAAGGGTACTCAGGTTAGAATACCCTAGAGAGGCGTCTGTGTGAATGGACCTGTGGAGGCTCTGAGCCCAAGCTGTCTGCTGCATCTGAGTCACCAGAGCCACCCGTGCAGGAAGCGTCACTGGTCCCTAATAAAGAGGCCTGGAGATCTTCTTTTTTTTTTTTTAAAGATTTGTTTATTTATTTGACAGAGAGAGAGACAGTGAGAGCAGGAACACAAGCAGGGGGAGTGGGAGAGCAAGAAGCAGGCTTCCCGCCAAGCAGGGAGCCCGATGTGGGACTCGATCCCAGGACCCTGGGACCATGACCTGAGCTGAAGGCAGACGCTTAACGACTGAGTCACCCAGGCGCCCGAGGCCTGGAGATCTTTTACTCATGGAATCACGTCTCTCAGAAGAAAATAGGCAGTTTCTTCCAAGCAGGTTGAAGCTATGGGCTGTCATTTCTAGACAGACTCACTTTGTCAGCAGGCATGCAAATGACTAGCTAATTTTCTGATCACTGGATCAAATATCTGTAGACTTGGGCTCATTCTGACTCCCAGTTCAGCAAGTTCTCTTTCTTCCTGTAAAGAAGATATTGTCTAAAGCAGTATCAACCGTGAGGCAGCAAGTTCATGTTTACTTTACAATTTTTATTATAAATATAGAGATTTTACAAATAATTCAGAAGTGGCCCTAGCCAGACAAAATTAAATAACACAGAATAGCATGGATGAGGGGAAGTATATACAGACTGTGTCAGGGTTAGAAAACCCTTGAAAGAGGTACCTGAGTACAGAGAATTCCCAACTCGCCCTCTTTGAGGGGCCTCAGACACAGCATGACATCAAGTAATCAATATCGAATAAAACCCCTTTCTCAACAGCCCCAAAGAGACTGTGTGGGAGAAGGCTGGGTAGGAAGTACGTTGCCTTTCCTTCTCCTGCCCTTCCTTTCTATTCTGCACACTGGGGCTCATAGACCCCCATGGGAGAAAACATTTCCGAGGCTATTCAAGATGCCTCTGACCCAGTTATCACCCTCCCCTGTCCTGACACCCCTCACAGCCCTGGTTCCCCAGGAGCATCAGCACCAGGGCAGCTTTCCAGGGAGGTAAGCAATGCCAACAGGGGCGTGAGTGTGTTCCCTTCAGGGCACCCCCACTTCTCAAGGACCAGTGGAACCTTGGCAGAGGCCAGGTCTCCTGAGAAAGTGAGTGGGGCACACACCATGTGCAGCAGAGACGTGGAGAGCAATGGCGGTTGAAGACTGGACTGAGATGCCGGGAAACTGAGTTAGACCCAGTTCTAGCCACGAAGGAGGAAAACCGCTGCTACTGCTTTTCTGTTTTGGAGCCCCCGACATAAACACCTCGAGGAGCTCCTGGCCGAGGGGACTTGAGGGGTCTTGGTGGCTTCTTTCACTGAAGGCAGTCAGGTTGGCTTACATAGCTAAGTAGAAATAGCCCCTTTCACACAAACAAGCAGTTGCAAAAACTAAAATGGCAGAGTATCTCAGGGAAAAAACCTAACACACCAAACTGCATTCTTTAACAATTATTTAAATAATCTCTGAAGGGTAGCTCTCTGACTCCTTTCCCAAATTCCCAGCTGATTATCTCTACTAAGAGCTGACTGCTCCCTGAAGCTGTAAGCCCTCCTTCTGTGGGCTTATGAAACATACATACATTTTTTTTTTTTTTTTGCATTTTCCATTAGGAATCACCTGTAGACCTCAGTGAATAATTTTCCTAATTGCTTCCAGTGGGTTCTCTGAAGACAGGCTTGTCAAATGGCTTAGGTGGCTTTCTAGTTAAGCAGCAAGGTGTTCAGGCCCTGGTAGACAACTTTGACAGTAGACAAAGGTATAGTTCAGCATCCCCATTCAGCATATTTGTTTTCCTGTGCAGGGTGGGGTTCACACGGGGCTTTGAAGAGATATAAGTTTTTACTTTTACTTCTTCTCTCTCTTCTTTTCTGGCACGTGCATTTTAGTGGATCAGGAGAGGACTCTCAAGGTAAATTCAAGTTAGACTCCAGTAGGGCAGGACTGGGGCAGGAAGGAATGACTATGCTCTGAATAGGTAAGTTTAAAACAAGGGAAGGAGGAGGGGCAGAGGTTGTGGCAACTTCCCAACGTCTGCTTTGCCAAATTTCAATGACAGGGAAGCTTGGGTTTCCTAGAATCCCGGATGTACCTTTTCATCTATTGACACTGAAGGGAGGGGCTATGACCAGGCAGCCTGGAGGTGCCTCGTTAGGGAGTGAGGTGGGGAAAGAGGCTTCCTCCCCTTTTCCCTGAGGGTAAAGGGATCCCACAGTGATGGGGATGAGACGCTTGGAAAGAGTGAGCACAGAGAGCAGGACAGGTTGCGAGCAGGACAGGTTGCGAGCAGGACAGGTTGCGTTACTTCTTTTGTACTTCTGTATACACCGTTTCTGTGTCTGCTGGGGATGGGGAGGCTGAGGTTGATTTCTTTGGTTCCTGGGCATTGAAGTTCAGGGAAGAATATGCAACTTCTTCAATCTGAAAAGCATGAGCAGTGTGGTCAGTTAAATCAGAGGCATAGGTCAGGCCCTCACCTTGTGTGCTGTGATTCAGCACCATGTGCTATCACCACTTTGAAACTTTTAGCTTTGGAGAAGGGTTTTTATTAGCCACGATTACTCTGCTTGCTAACATCCTGTTGAGTGATCATTAGAAGAGATAGATTATAGTATTTATTCATACTGGAACGCAATGATACAGCAACTGAGAACGGACAGTCTACAAATGCATAGAAGGACATGCATGAATCTCACAAAACAATTTTGAATGAAAGAAGCTAGACACACACAAGGATGTACAATGTATCCCATTATGTAAGAGCATAAACAGACAAAAGTACTGCATTGGAAGTCAGGATAATGGTTACTCTTTGGAAGGAAGTAACTTGAGGGGTTTTTTTGGGGGTGGGGATGACATGTTTTATTTCTTGACCTGGGTGCCTTTTGTGTTCAACTCGTGAAAATTTATACATTGTTAAAATATATTTATGATTTAAGCACTTTTTGGTATATATGTATATTCTACTGAAAGGTTGAGAAAAATTTGGTTAAATTATGGTAAAGTAAAGGAACCAAGATCTCAGAACCATTAGAATGGACATCATCCTTTGTTGGTAAGAGCAGGGTCAGTGAAGGTAGAGGAGGGAGAACCATCTGGTGCCTTATGCTGGTCACTGTGCTGGGTGCTTTCCATTGGTCGTCTCATTTGATTCCTTCAACTTCTCTTTGAAATAGGCAGCATGCCCATTTTACAGATGGCAAAGCCATGGCTCAAAGAGCTTAAGTTACCTGTCCAAGGTCACAGAGCTATTGAGAGTCACAGCCAGGATTTAAACACAGGACGGGGTTAATTCCGAAGTCCACATTCATGTAATGAGGATTACTGGTTAATCCTTTGTTGCTGCATTGAGGAATTTTGACCCAAACTTGATCTCACATTTGTATCTTCAAGAATAACCCATTCTACACAGAGATACTTCCATGAGAAAATCAGCCACTGAAACTGGTTGTGCTTACCTTGTTAGACAAATTGTCAGAGTGTTCCTGACCTGGGGAAACAAAAGAACAGTTCCCAATCCATGAAAATGCAAAGCTCATTTATGGCCTTAGAATGGGGGTTGGGGGGTGAGAGCAAGGGTGGGGAGGTGGGTCCTAAACTGCTGTGGTTTCTAGCTGAAGGAGGTAGCAGTTGGCGGGAGGGTGGGGTAAGGAAGTGGCCTATGAATGCTTGAGGAATTCACTTTCCTCAGAGTTGGGGTCCAGACCCAGGGCATTGGTACCAGAGGAGGGGTAAGAGTAGAGCCACAGGAGACCTCAGTCCACTTCTGACAATTTCTTCCAGTTCACAAGGTCTTGATTTTCACCCAGATGTACTTCTCAGCAACAGGCTTCAGTGGCAAGGAGGGACATTGAGGCCCACAGTACAAGACAGGGAAAGTCTCACCAAAGGAGAATGCCCACATCCATCATAGAGGCGGGAAGGGGAGGAGTACAGGCAAGGAAATGACTCCTGGAAACAGGTTCATCTTGCTCAGGCCTGCTTGGCCCAGGCAGTGAATGTTTCTCCCAGGGCTGTCTCAGGGGAATCTTTTGTGGCTAGAAGGGTGTGAGGACCTATGCCAACCTAAGGTTGGGAAATGGAGATCCCCTTCCAAAAATTCAGAAGGTAGGAAGTAGTTTGGGATTCCAGGATTCCCTGCTAGGGCAGGGCACATGGTGGAACACACCAGGTCTCACTGGGTGAGTGGCTTTACTTACTGTGGTTGGAGGCTGAGGGTTTGTGCTCTGTGACATCACGCAGGTCACTTGCCCTAAATAAATATCAGACACTGTGACTGCCATTCCCAAGCATAGGATCTTTGCTCCTTGAATTAGGAAGGACATTGTCAGCAGGTAATTCCTTGGGGTTCCTCAGTGTTCATTTATACCACGGTTGGTACTGCCTTTCCTCTTAGGGCCTCCTCCTTCAGTCTACCCACAATCTCCTCTAGGATTTGTTCCTTTCCTGTTTGCTGGATGTCCACATGTGGGTCCATTGTTTATCAGTTGCATCTGAGCCTACTTGTACCCTGACACCTTTCCCCTTTTGTAGGTAGATGCTGGTTTTTGTCTCACTTTTCTTATTGTCCAAGAGGCTTTGGTTGTTTTTGCCTTTTCTTAGGTTCTCTTCCTCTCCTATCCCTCCCTCCTACGACTGTCAAAAGAGCATGCGAGACTCACTTTCTCCTGCTCCTCCTTTCATTTCCTCATTTTTTTCCTTCTGGGACCTTGTCTTCCCTGACTGGGAGACAGAAACATAGGGGGATGGGAATGACTGTGTCCAAGAGAGAGTGGGGTCCAGGAAGCATGAAGGGATCCACACGAATTAGTGCTGAGAAGCAAGAGTTTAGAAAGAAGGAGGAGCAGATCCAGGTGCAGAGACAGGGGCAAAGTCTCCTTCCCTCTCCCAAGCATGGCAGTTAGCCTTGGAGAAAGCGGAACAAGAGGAAAGGTCATCATACCCGCCAGTCTTTCTGATAAACAGAAAGTACACCAGGGCTGCTATCACAACAACCCCAGCCAGGACTCCAATCACGATGCCCGCAATAGCCCCAGGTGGGAGGCCAGAATTTGGTTGCGTTAAATCACCTGTCATGGAAAGAAGAGAGAAGAATGAATGAAGGTGACATTATTTTACAGTGGGGGTCCCCTGGGGGACAACTCTCAACGTGTAGTAGTCTCTACTTGTTCCTTCAAGGAATACATTTTCTGTGGGAAGGTTGCTGTGAGGTGGTTAGCTGACTTCATCCTTCAATTTTTTTCTCTCACTGTATTTTTAGGCTGATGATCAGACTTGCCTCAATTCTATCCTGGCCTTTCTGCACTCAGATATTTTTGAAGGCTTTGGAAATGTGAGAAAGGCTGATTGCTGTTTTTCTATAGCTTCCCACCTTTTCATGGTTGCATGTTTTTCTGTGTGCCAGGCGTGGCAGCCATGAATATGTGCCTCTCAGGTCTCTTGTGGTGAGGACTTAAGTGATGGAAGGCCTGGAGAGTGCATTCTGAATTCACCATCTCCTTTGCACAGAGACCACACTTCCCACAGTAGGGGGAAGGGATATGAAATAAGCCCAATTCTATGAGAAACCGTTTTCCTCTTAAGGGTGACTTGAGCTCAAGGACCCCTCCCCCCATCACCTTGCAGACAGACACCCTTGTAGAACTGCACTTCTATCTAAAACTTTCTTCTGTCACATCTGCACGACAGCCTGAGGAACCTCCCAGGCTCCTCCCACTCCTGTCTTACCCTCACAGACATTTTTCCCAATAAATAAATAAAGATTTTTCCCAATAAATATAAATAAATAAGTAATCCCACTTTGGCTGCATCTCGGGGGATAAACACTAACATACTAGGCTTGAAACTTTGCATTCGACTCCTTTTTTTCCTTTCCCATGTTCAGTCAGTAACTATGTCCCAATGACTAATACCATTTGCATCTGTTTCTTCTTTTTTATTTCTATTGCCCTTACCAGCCAACTCAAGCCTGATGTATTAATATTTTTTTAAAGATTTATTTATTTATTTGAGAGAGAAAGAATGAGACAGAGAGAGCATGAGAGGGGGGGGAGGATCAGAGGGAGAAGCAGACTCCCCGCCGAGCAGGGAGTCCGATGCAGGACTTGATCCCAGGACTCCAGGATCATGACCTGAGCTGAAGGCAGTCGCTTAACCAATGAGCTGAAGGCAGTCGCTTAACCAACTGAGCCACCCAGGCGCCCGAAGCCTGATGTATTAATATTAATGTTAGCTACTATTATGGTGTACTTAGTATGTACCAGGCTCTGTGGTAAATACATATATCTCATTTGATCCATATAATAACGCTTTCAGATAGACATTATTTCCAGATGAAAACACTGTGGCTTAGAGTAGTGAACAATTTACCCAAAGTCATATGGCCAGTAAAAGGTGGATCTAGGATTTGACTCTAGGACTACGTGACTTCATAGAAGCTAATGATAATAGTAGTAGTAATAGCAGCTAACACTTATGGAACATTTTCTCTGTGTGTAGCATTTTGCTAAGGGTTTAATTGATTATTACATTAAATCTTCCCATGAAGCAGGTACTTATTACAATTTTCTTTTCTTTTCTTTTCTTTTTTTTTTAAAGATTTTATTTATTTATTTGAGAGAGAGAATGAGAGAGAGAGAACACATGAGAGGGGATAGGGTCAGAGGATGAAGCAGACTCCCTGCCGAGCAGGGAGCCTGATGCGGGACTCGATCCCGGGACTCCAGGATCATGACCTGAGCCGAAGGCAGTCGCTTAACCAACTGAGCCACCCAGGCGCCCCAATTTTCTTTTCTTTTTAAGATTTATTTATTTGAGAGAGAGAGAGAGTGAGAGAGAGAGAGATCACGAGCATGGAGCCTAACGCGGGACTCCATCCCAGGACCCTGGGATCATGACTTGAGATGTTTAACTGAATGAGCCACCCAGGTGCCCTCTTATTACAATTTCCAGTTGAGGAATATGAGGCTCAGAGAAGTTAAGAATCTTGTGCAAGAAATCTGTAATTGTAGGGGCACCTGGGTGGCTCAGTCGTCAAGTGTCTGCCTTCAGCTCACGTCATGATCCCAGGGTCTTGGGATCGAGTCCCGCATCGGGCTCCCTGCTCAGCGGGAAGCCTGTTTCTCCCTCTCCCGCTCCCCCTGCTTGTGTTCCCTCTCTCGCTGTGTCTTTCTCTCTCTCTGTGTGTCAAGTAAATAAATAAAATCTTTAAAAAAAAAAATCTGTAATTGTAAACACTTACATTAAAGAAGATCTCAAATCAATAACCTAACTTTGTAAGGAACTGGAAAAAGAAAAACAAACTAAACCCAAAGTTAGCAGAAGGAAGAGAATAATAAGGATTAGAGTGGGGATAAATAAAATAGTGAGTAGAAAAACAATAGAGAAAATCTATGAAACCAAAAATTGATTCTTACAAAAGATGAATAAAATTGACTTTAACTTAAAAAAAAGATTAAAATTACTAAAATCAGAATTGAAAGTGGGGGGGGGCGCCTGGGTGGCTCAGTTGGTTAAGTGACTGCCTTCGGCTCAGGTCATGATCCTGGAGTCCCGGGATCGAGTCCCACGTCGGGCTCCCTGCTCGGCGGGGAGTCTGCCTCTCTCTCTGACCCTCCCCCCTCTCATGCTCTCTATGTCATTCTCTCTCTCATATAAATAAATAAAATCTTAAAAAAAAAAAAAAAAAAAAAAAAAAAAAAAAGAATTGAAAGTGGGGGAAATCACTATCAACTTTATAGAAATAATTATTATAAAGTAATAAATATTATAAAAGTACTATGAATAATTGTATGCGAACAAATTGGATAACCTGGGTAAAATGGACAAATTCCTAGAAACACAAAACCGACCAAGATGGAATCATGAAGAAATAGAAAATATGAAAAAACCTGTAACTAGTAAGAAGATTGAATCAGTAAGAGCATTCAACAAAATTCAACATCCTTTCATGATAAAAACCCTAAAAGTAGTAATAGAAGGAAACTGCTTCAATATGATAACGGCCATAGATGAAAAACCCACAGCCAACATCTTACTCAATGTTGAAAGACTCAAATTTTTCCTCTAAGATCAGGAACAAGACAGGGATGCCTGTTTTTGTCACTTTTATCCAAAATAGCTTTGAAAGTCCTAGCCAGAGCAATAATTAGGCAAGAAAAAGAAATAAAAGGCATTCATATTGGAAAGAATTATAAAATGATCTTTGTTCACAGATGACATGAACTTACACGTAGAAAACACTAAAGGTTCCACAAAATCTGTTATAACTAATAAACAAATTCAGAAAAACTGCAAGATACTAAATCAACATACATAAATCAGTTGTATTTCTATACACTAACAATGAATAATCCAAAAAGGAAATTAAGAAAATTCTATTTACCACAGCATCAAAAATAATAAAATACTTAAGAACTAATTTAACCAAGGAGGTGAAAGATGTATACACTGAAAACTACAAAGCATTGCTGAAAGAAATTAAAGACATAAATAAATGGGAAGACATTCCATGCTCATGGATTAGAAGACTTAAGATGACAGTACTACCCAAAATGATCTGCAGATTCAGTGCAATCCTGATCAAAATCCCAATGACATTTTTTTTTGCAGAAATAGAGAAATCTATCCTAAAATTCATATGGAATTTCAACGGACCCCAAATATCTAAAACAATCTTACAAAAGAACAAAGTTGGAGGACTCACGTTTCCTGATTTCAAAATTTACGGCAAAGCTGTAGTAATCAAAACAGTGTGGTACTAGCATAAAGACAAACAAACAGACCAATAAAACAGAATAGAGATCCCAGAAATAAAACCTTACATACACAGTCACACCATTTTTGACAAGGGTGCCAAGACCATTCAATGGAGAAAAGTCTTTTCAGCAAATGAAGTTGGGAAAACTGGACACCCATGCAAAAGAATTGAACGCTTACTTAACACCATATATGAAAAATTAACTCAAAGTGGATCCGAGACCTAAATGTACGAGTTAGAAGAAAACACAGGGTGAAACTTCATGACTTTGGATTTGGCAACGATTTCTTGGATATGAAACTAAAAACACAGGCAATAAAAGAAAAAACTAGATAAACTGGGCTTCAATTAAAATTAAAAACTTTTGTGCATCAAAGGACACTATCAACAAAATGAAAAGACAACCCACAGAGTGGGGGAAAATATTTACAAATCACGTGTCCCATAAGGGTTAATATCCGTAACAGAGAACTAAAACTCAGCAACAAAAAACCTAAGCAAAAAATGGGCAGAGGGGGCGCCTGGGTGGTTCAGTCATTAAGCGTCTGCCATCGGCTCAGGTCATGATCCCAGGGTCCTGGGATCAAGCCCCGCATGGGGCTCCCTGCTCAGCAGGAAGCCTGCTTCTCCCTCTCCCACTACCCATGCTTGTGTTCCTTCTCTCACTGTGTCTCTCTCTGTCAAATAAATAAATAAAATCTTAAAATCTTAAAATACAGATGTACTAATGCTACTAATGCTACTGAACTGAAAACTGAAAATGGTTAAAATCTTAAACCTTATGTATATTTTACCACATGAAAAAATGGTAACAGAGGAAAAACGGAATCTTGTGTAAGGTCACACAGTAAATGCCAGACCTAGGATAAGAAACTGAGTATATCTGATTCAGAGACTTAGCTCTTAACCACTCTGCCATTCTGTTTCCTGAAATGGTCTCTTGATTCTATTCTGCTCTTCTGGCCTCTGTGACTTCTATCAATTTTGCGCATCATTAGTAGAGTAATCTTCCCAGGAAGATGTAACACGGGGCAAGGTGTCAGTTACCTTCCACAACCAGTTGGACAGGGTCACTTTGACTGGAACTGCCTGGGTTGGAGACCTCACACTGGTATTTCCCGGCATCCTCCTTCCTGACAGGGTCTATGGTGAGGGTGCTGTTGTCCTGGGACAGCTTCATCCTCTCTGTGAGCTTTAGATTCTGGCCATTGAAGAGCCACCCGATAGAGACCCCAGTGTTATTTGTGGAGCAGGTGAGGACCACAGAGTCCTTATTTCCTGTGACTGTGGTGTTGCTGGCATGGAGAGAGGGCCGGGCCACTGGCTCTGTGGGGAAACACAGGAGGTAATGGAATGAGAATGGGCCTGGGGCATTGGGTCACACTCCTTCCCCTGAGATGCCAGCCATTCGGAGGGCCCCAGCGAGCTCTGTAAAGGTGCCCCAGAGGATGGCCCTGCTGTCTGCAGAAGGATGAATATCTTTGTTCAGGTGACGATCTGTAAGGAGAGGGCTGTACCTCCGCCTCTGACCCTTAAGTTCCCTTCTGGCCCTCATTCCTGTGTCTGCTCTGCCTGGACATCTCTGTAGTATCAGCACCAGGAACCTCTTCTAAGCCCACATGTCCAGCATCCTCATCATCAGGTGGAATTTTTTACCCAGTGGCTTTCCTGAGACCCTTTCCTAGAGCTTTCTTTTCCTAAAAGGTCAGGCCCCTTCTCTAGTATGGTAGCTTTACATAGAAAGGGAAGGCATTTCCCTTTTATTAAAGAATTTATTAGAAAATGAGAATGGGGGGCATCTGGGTGGCTCAGTCGTTAAGCATCTGCCTTCGACTCAGGTCATGATCCCAGGGTCCTGGCATCGAGCCCCGTGTCGGGCTCCCTGCTCTGCAGGAAGCCTGCTTCTTCCTCTCCCACTCCCCCTGCTTGTGTTCCCTCTCTCGTTGTGTCTCTCTCTGTCAAATAAATAAAGAAAATCTTAAAAAAAAAAATGGGCAGAGGACTTGAACAGACATTTCTCCAAAGAAGACATCCAGATGGCCAACAGGCACATGAAAAGATGCTCAACATCACTCGTGATCAGGGAAATGTAGATAAAAACCACAATGAGATATCACCTCATGCCCATTAAGATGACTATTATTAAAAACAAAACGAAACAGAAAACAAGTGTTGGCGAGGATGTGGAGAAGTTGGAACTTCTTTGTATTTGCTGGTGGGACTGTAAATGGTGCAGTCACTGTGGAACTGGTATGGCAGTTCATCAAAAAATTGAACAAAGAATTACCCTTTGAGGCAGCAACTCCACTTCTGGGTCTATGCCCCAGTGAACTGAAAGCAGCGATTTCAGTAGATATTTGTACACCCACGTTCACAGCAGCATTATTTATAGCAGCCAAGAGGTGGAAAAAACCCGAAAGTTCATAGACAGATAAATGATAAACAGAATGTGATACATACACACGAGGGAATATTATTCAGCCTTAAAAAGGAAATGAAATTCTGACACGCACTACTACATGGATGAACCCTGAAGACGTTGTGCTAAGTGAAAAAACCCAGACAAACAAAAAAATAAATATTGTTATGATTCCACTTAATCTTAGAATAGTCACATTCATAGAGACAGTAAGTAGGACGGTGGTTACTGGGGTTAAAATTGGGAGTAGGAAGTTACTGTTTAATGGATGGTGGTGATGGTTGCACAACAATACAGATGTACTAATGCTACTGAACTTAAAACTGAAAATGGTTAAAATCTTAAACCTTATGTATATTTTACCACATAAAAAAATGGTAACAGGAAAAAAGGAATCTTGTGTAAGGTCACACAGTAAATGCCAGACCTAGGATAAGAAACTGAGTATATCTGATTCAGAGACTTAGCTCTTAACCACTCTGCCATTCTGTTTCCTGAAATGGTCTCTTGATTCTATTCTGCTCTTCTGGCCTCTGTGACTTCTATCAATTTTGCGCATCATTAGTAGAGTAATCTTCCCAGGAAGATGTAACACGGGGCAAGGTGTCAGTTACCTTCCACAACCAGTTGGACAGGGTCACTTTGACTGGAACTGCCTGGGTTGGAGACCTCACACTGGTATTTCCCGGCATCCTCCTTCCTGACAGGGTCTATGGTGAGGGTGCTGTTGTCCTGGGACAGCTTCATCCTCTCTGTGAGCTTTAGATTCTGGCCATTGAAGAGCCACCCGATAGAGACCCCAGTGTTATTTGTGGAGCAGGTGAGGACCACAGAGTCCTTATTTCCTGTGACTGTGGTGTTGCTGGCATGGAGAGAGGGCCGGGCCACTGGCTCTGTGAGGAAACAGGTGATGGAATGAGAATGGGCCTGGGGCCTTGGGTCACACTCCATCCTCTGAGATGCCAGCCACTCCGAGGGCCCCAGCGAGCTCTGTAAAGGTGCCCCAGAGGATGGCCCTGCTGTCTGAAGAAGGATGAGTGTCTTTGTTCAGGTGACGATCTGTAAGGAGAGGGTTATACCTCTGCCTCTGACCCTCAAGTTGCCTTCTGGCCCTCATTCCTGTGTCTGCTCTGCCTGGACATCTCTGTAGTATCAGCACCAGGAACCTCTTCTAAGCCCACATGTCCAGCATCCTCATCATCAGGTGGAATTTTTTACCCAGTGGCTTTCTTGTGACCCTTTCCTAGAGCTTTCTTTTCCTAAAAGGTCAGGCCCCTTCTCTAGTATGGCAGCTTTACATAGAAAGGGAAGGCATTTCCCTTTTATTAAAGAATTTATTAGAAAATGAGAATGGGGGCACCTGGGTGGCTCAGTCATTAAGTGTCTGCCTTCGGCTCAGGTCGTGATCCCAGGGTCCTGGGATCGAGCCCCACCTCGGGCTCCCTGCTGGGTGGGAAGCCTGCTTCTCCCTCTCCCACTCCCCCTGCTTGTGTTCCCTCTCTCGCTGTCTCTCTCTCTCTGTCAAATAAATAAATAAAAAATCTTTAAAGAAAGAGAAAGAAAGAAAGAAAGAAAGAAAGAAAGAAAGAAAGAAAGAAAGAAAGAAAGACAAGAAAAAGAAAAAAAAAGAGAACGGCCCAGCCAGTCTTTGTGAGCTTAGGACCTGGAGAAGTTCCAATCTAAAGGGCTTCTCAATCGGAATCAGACTTTTACTTCCTGGCCTGTGGATTGCATATTACAGGGAGGAAATCTTTAGAGTAGTGGTCACAGTTTTAACAGAAGGCTGGTACTCTTAGCTGTAGGTATAAATATATACTTTTGGCACTGCTCCTTCTGTCCCATGAAGGGACTTCGTGGGGGAATCTACCATTATTCAATGCTCTCCTTAAGTGTAAATGTACTGGTGTCATGCAGGGTTATAGAACTGGTAGACTTCAGAGCCTGACACAATCAGAGGGTCTGCCTCAGGGCTTGCTCCTGCTCATTTCCCCGCGGCCTCACCTGAGGGACACTGGCACAACTGGTAGCCCAATTTGGCCAGATTGAAGACAGGCTTCTGTACCTTCTCCATATGCTCCTGTCCCACCACAGATGAACTCAGAGCAGAGTCAGTCAGTAGGGCGAGCCAGGAGCAAAAGGACCTTCCTTCTCCCTCTGTAAGCCCCCACCACCAAATGGGGCTTTATGGGGCTGAGAGAACCCTATTCCCACATTCCAGGCTGGACCCAAGGTCTGTCATGAGAAATCAGAGAGCAAGGGGAGGAAGCGTCTGTAGACACGTAATGGGAGAGTACAAGGACAGATTTGGGATTTGCTTGTGACATAAGCAAATGGGAAATAACTTATAGGCTCTTTTCTGAAAGCCAGACAGACCTTCACCACAGCGATCCATGCAGATGTTCCAGGGATCCACTTACCAGAGACTGTGATAGTCTTGACTGTGGTCTTATTGAGCCGAGTGCCAGAGTTATAGGCGAGGCAGGTATAGGATCCACTATCATTCGCAGTGATGTTGGGGATAAAGAGCTCCTGTGTGAATGGCTGGGGCCTCCCGTTGATAAACCAAGAATACTGTGCAGGCGGGTTAGAGGCTGCGTGGCAGGAGAGACTGAGGTTGGCCCCTGGATGGTAAGAGGAGTCTGAGGGGGAAATGGTGGGGGCGTCCGGGCCATCTGGAGCAAAGAGAATAAAGCCACAGGTGATGCAATCCGAGGGAAACCGAAGCTCCTGGTCTGTATTAGGGCCACAGTGTCCCACTAGGCTGGGTCCCAACCTCATTTTAAAAAGTCCAAAGCCCCCTGTGTTCACTGAGCCTGGGTCTGAGACATTCACCTGTTTCCCCTCTCAGGGAGAAGCAGCCTGTCCTCTCCTAGTCTTGGCTTAGGCTGGGGCTGCCCAGGTTTGCCTGGGACAAGAAGCCATGGCCAGCCTGGGGGTCCAGCTGAGAGTCATGGACTCGGACCCCAGAAGGATGGATGTGGCCTGGCCCCCGGCATGTGGATTTGGGCTGGCAGCCTGGGCCAGGTAGGAAGGGAAGTTACTTACAGAGAACATTCAGGGTGAATGGGTCACTATGACCGGCACTCACTGGGTTCCGAGTTTCACACTCATAGGGTCCTGTGTCATCCCTTGTGACACCGTGTATAGTGAGAGTCCTGTTGTCCAGGGACAGCTGCAGCCTGGTGCTGGCCGAGAGGCTCTCATTGTTTACTGACCACAGGTGGCTTGTGCTCTGAGTCTGAGGTCCACACGTTAATACAACAGAATCCACATTCTCCACGGGATCAGAGTTGTTGCTTGCGATGTTGGGTTTGGGTAACTCCGCTGTGCAGACAACAGAAAGAACGTTGCCCTGAGTGGTACCTGTGATTCCTCCACAGGCTCTCAAATCAGAGTTGGCATCTCTCACCTCTCAGTGAACCTGAGTCCTTCAAAGAATAAGGCAGGTCTGTGTAGCTCAAGACAAATGCAAGAGGATCTGAGCGCTCAGAGAACACAGGCCACCTGCTCTCTGTCTGAGAGCAAGCACAGACTTTCTCAGGTCAAAGAAGCATCAGGGTTTGGTTGTGGAAGACATAGCACAAAGTCAGAGACCACGCTGGGCCTCTCCTGGTTCTTCCCTGACCAACTGACTATCTGACCAACCTCAGAGGCCACACCTGGAAAGTGTAGGTGCTGAGGTCCTTTCTACTGCACAGACCTAACACCAGTCAAGCTACAGGTGTTGTCCTTGAGGCCTTGTTTCCAGGGTTGTCCTGGAGATGGGCAATGATGGGCCTTCCCAGAGCTCATAAGCCTGGAGAACACTGGACAGCATGGCCTGGAAGCGGGTATTTGAGCAGAAGTCATGCCAGCGGACACCAGGGGCAAGCCTGGAGGTCAGTCCAGCACTCAGGCTGCAGGGCCACGAAGTAGGACGGTTCCGCCCAGGTGTTCCATGGTGACTGACCTGAGACAGTGGTGGAGCAGAGTCAAGACTAGAAATGATCCAGAAAAGAGTGAGGGGGACAGGCAGGGCCTGGCTGGCTTTGGCAGAGAACTATGTGCTCTGCTCTCGGTCTTTAAAGTCTCTTTTCCCACTGCAGAGGCCAATGAGAACCATGCTGGTCTTTCCTGAAATACAAGTGGGTGTTTTCAAATGCAGAAGGGGTGCCTGGTGGGAAGTGGAGGGGTGGGGGGAGGGTGCCTGGCCTTCATGGACCATTTGTAAACACAGTTATGAGATAGAAATTTGAGAAATTAAGTGGTTTCCATGTGAAACTCAGTATTGATACCCGAAAAATCTAAGACCCATTTCTGGAGGAATGTCTCCCTAGGGAGCACTATATGTTGTAGACCAAGTTCTGCAGTCCAACCAGGATCACATGATGAATGAAGGAAGACGTTATAGTGGGTTTGAAATCAGTGACTCCCTGGGTAGAGAAAGAGAAGTGAATCCTGTTAAGAAACAGAATTGATGAGGGAAAGTCTGAGGTGCCTCTGTTATATAAAGGGAGGAATGATACCAAATTAGTAGAAATGATATGCGTTATGTTAGTAAATTTAGGAAAGAAAGTCCCTGCCACCAATTTCTACAGTCAGAATGGAAAGAAACCCAATGCTTGTATGTGGCTTTCTTTTGACCTCAGGAAACACAAGTTTGATCCAATTTACCCAAATTGGGCAGCATCTAAGTGAAAGGACAGGAACTGGTGGATCTCACCATGTGAGAGGGTTCCACCCTATGGTAAAGGCGTCCTCAAGAGCACCCATGTATGTGTGTGAAATAGGCAGTGAACCAGTCAGAAGGCGCAGGGTCTGGCCAGCCCCACCGTGGGAGGGTCCGGGGAACCACTGGGAAGAACGAGAGCCTCACCAGGACGAGGACGTGAGTCAGGAGTAAAAGGCATGAGATGAGCCCATGAGCTTTTGGGGACCGCAGACCTGCCCCTTCTGCCTCTGACTCCCTGCTGGAGTCCTGTAGAGAGTAGATCAAGGGGTCACATGTCCTTGTCATGTGGTGTGTTCCACTTGATGGCGTCACGGAGGGAAAGAGCCCTGGATGAGGGCACCGTGAAAGCTCGCTCTGCTGGTGACCTGGGGAAACTGGCTCCTGATGGAGCCCAGCAGAGGATGCTGCTCGGATTTCTGTGTCCTTTACTGTTGCCTGGGAGGGCGGGCCGGGCCACAGGTGTTAGCAGAAGAATCCAGGCAAGGCTCAAGGGTAAAGGAGGCTGTGCAGAGCAGGGGTAGTCCCAGCTGGAAAGGAGGAGGAGGAGGAAGATGAGGGACATGGACGGAGAAGAGAGCCAGAAATGTCCCAGGCTGTGAGCAGTGAGGGTTACAAGTGACTTCAAAGACTCCGGGCACTAAGAGCCCACAGTTGACCCAGGGGCAGGATCCTCCCATGGCTGAGCAATACCACAGTCCTCATGAGACTCTCTGGCAGTGGCCTGAGGGGCTGGTGGTCAGAGGGATAGAACATGGGTCTCAGCCCCTGGAGGGACAGGGAACAGGTGTGGCTAGAACCTCCTAGAATTCTGCATCCAGGGACCAGACTCTGAAGAGACTGGGAATCATTCATTCATTCCTTCCCTCCTTCACGAAAGAGCAATTGAGTTGTTGGGCCCTGTGCCGGTTAGGGGTATGCAGTCGGGAGGAGAGGGCAGAGTCCTTTCCCTTACACTCTAGTGGGATGCCATCAGTACATCAGGAAACAATAAGTGATTCCAAGTCCGATGCAGGAGCCGTGGATTGGCCACCTGAGGGGAGGCCTGGGCATTCCCCAACTGACTCTGGTCGTTGATGAATTTAGTTCTTGAGTAAAAACATTAATTGTTCATTTGCTTTCACCTCCCAGACCAGAACATCTACCTTGAGCTGTGGATCCCTAAGAAGAAAGGTCTGATCCAACAGCTGGTCTCAGGGTCCATAGATGCCTGATAAGGCCCCTGGGTGGAGGAGACAGGCCTGTACCTGCAGACAGACCTTGTAGGATTGTGATCTGCCTGTGTGACTCTGATTCAATGTCTGCGTCGCCCTGTGCCTCTGTTTCCCCTCAATAAAATCAAGTAAATGGTCTCAGGCTTGCTGTGTTGTCTGTAATTAACCTTAGATCTTTCACAATTACCTGACCTAAGGCTTGGTATAGAGGAGCTGCCCAGATAAACATCTGTTTCTTGCCTCCATGAGAGACGGCTCCCTGGGCCTGATCCCTGGTGTGGGAGTTGCTGCCAGGAGCATCTTCTCTCCTCTGTTCCTCCCTGGGGGTGCTGACCTTCCTCGGGGGTCTCCTATCCCCCAGGGCAGTCAGACAGTGGCCCAGGGACCTTGCCTATCTCTGCTCTCCACCCCAAGTCTCAGGTGAAGGACCAGGCTCTGTCCCTCCCCAGATGTGGCTCTTGGTGCCGAGCTCTGGCTGGTGACCAGCTCAGTAACCTCAGGACTCAGGCAGCCAGGAAATCATTGCTCCCTGTCCCCCCTGCCAGGAAGCCAAAACCCACATCTGGCATGGACTCCCCATAGTCACTGGAGTCAGGAGCCCTGAGTCAGGGATCTGGGCAGGGGCTTTCTGGGCTGAGCTTCTCCGTGAGGATCCCATGGGTCCCTCAGGCCTGGCCCTGAGTGAGCCCTGAAGGGTCTTTCTCAGAGTCATGGTCACGGGGAGGAGCCCAAGGGGCTGGACTGAATCTGTCTCCCTCTGCTGAGTTATTCCCATCAGACTGGTCCTTCTCTTTGCAGCAAATGTCTGCTGGGGCTGGAATCCAGGAAGGGAATTCGGATCTTAGGAAGTTTGTCTCCACTGTGTGTGTCCTGCACTAAATGCTTGAACCCTCCCTCCTCCCAACAAAACGTAATGCAGAGAAGGGGATGGAGGCCCTGTGAATCTTGTTGTGTGAAGTAGAATTCACCCCACTCAACACCAGAGGCGAGAGAGGAATTACTCACGGAATACACGTAGCTGTCCTGTTACTTGTTCAATTTGAACATCTCTCTTTGTGATTTGTACAGTGTAGTATCCTGTGTCGTTCAGGGTGATGTTCTGGAACAGCAGGGATCCATTGGGGTATATTGTCTCTCTGCCGCTGTGTGCAGGCCCTGGGGTAGTTACTTGTGTGTCTACTGCATATAATACAATTTGATGTCTGGGCACTACAGTTTCCCCTTTGAACCAGTTATAGCCTATAGCATCCCCAGGCGGATTGTTGACTCGCAGAAGAACATCCTTCCCTTCAGCCACACTGGGCGGCACCGATTCCACAGTGACTTGGGCAGTGGTGGGCGGGTTCCAGAAGGTTAAGAGTGAGACTAGGAGGTAAGAGAGTAGATGGATCAGTGTTTGGACCTATGTGTTGGGAGGGAAAGCTAGGGCCCTGGAGACAGAGCAGGTCCTAATCCCCCAGCCTCAGTGTGTCTGTGTGAGTGTGTGTCTCCTGCTGGTCAAGGTCAGCAGCATGACCACACTACTTCAGCGCCTCTGAACTTAATTTCCTCTGTTTAGAACGCTCACCCTCACATGTCTGTCGCTCACTCCCTCCCTGCCCTCAGATACCTGCTCCCACTCAGGGGGTCCTGGGGAGAGGCCTGCCCTGAGTGCCTCCTCTAAAGACCCTCAGTCTTCACGTTCTGACCTTTACCTGCTCTGTTCCCTTCCTGGTGCTTATCAGTACCTGACATCACATTCTAGACGTCTCTGCGTGTCTGTCTTCCTCCCCATAGAAGTGAGCTTGGGGAGGGCAGGGACTCCTCTGATCTGTGCTGTACCCCAGGGGTGGGGCAGGCTGTAAATACCCGGGGATGAATGAAGGTGGCCCCAGGGCTCTCCAAGTCTGGCGTTTGTCTGTCATGATCTCAGGTTGGTGGGAAGGGGCAGCGATTAGGGTCCCTGGTTGTTGTGATCAGTTTCAGAATTCAGTCCTCAGTGATGAGTAACTTGGGAAACAGCCCTTGGCTCCCCACTTCCAGATCATGAGATTTTCCCGTCGCTGAGCCGGCTCCCCCGTCCTGCCCTGCTCCCCTGTCCCCTCTCAGAGCCCTGTCCTCCCCGGAAGACCCCAGCCAGCCTCTCTCTCCCATCCTCCCGCCCCCTCGCAGGGGATCATCCCTCTCACCTGCCAGCAGGACCTCCTGCCAGGGGACGCGTCCTCCTCGGGGAGGGGCCGACGGGGGCTCCATGGTGCCTGCTGCCCGGTCCGTCCCTCCCTCTGGGGGAAGAGCTTCTGCTCCAGCAACGCTCAGGAACACTGCCGTCCTGTCCTGTCAGCTCTGCCGTCCTTCCTCCCTCTGAGCTGAGCGGCCTCTGGGGGCAGGAGCGCTGGGCGGGGTCACGTGGGCCGGGGGCGGGGTCTCTGCCAGGGCCCCGCCCCTCCCCTCCCCTCCCCTCCCCTCCTCTCTCGTCTCATCCTCTCCCCTCCCTCCTGACTCCCTTGTCCTCTTCTTCCCCTTTCATTTCCCTCTACATTTTAGATCCCTGGGAACAGCTGAGGCCTCTCCGTCTTCAGCTGTGCTTTCCCGCCATATGCGAGAGCGCGCACACGCCCTTGTTGGACAAACACAAGCCTGTGGCGGCGTCCGGTGACCCTCACAGCTCGGGGTCAGGGTGCAGGGTCAGCGCCCCCACAGCCCTCTCTCCTCCCCGTGTGGCTTTCCCTTCAGAGCAGGAGCCTGGGCGCTGCCTCAGGAACTCTTGTCACAGGGATGTCACCCCCACTTTGCGCTGGAATCACCTGTGGAACTTTATCAAGACTGTGGTTGCCCAGGTGACACTTAGAAATGCTGCTTCCGCAGATGCCCAGCCGGGCTGAGACCCCATGATGTGGGGGTGGGGCCGCCTCTCCCTCTCCTGAGCCCACAGAGGGTCTGCAGATGCTGTGAAAATGCAGATTCTGACTCAGCAGGTGTGGTGTGGACCCCAGAGTCTGCCTCTAACAAGCTCCCAGGTGATGCTGATCGTCCTGGCCCGGGGAGCACACTCTGAATAGCCAGACAGAGGGGGACCCGGTTTCCTTACAGGATGGCCCTTCTCCCTACTCCTCTGCTGAGTCCTGGCCTTGAGTCTGTGGGCACCACACAGAGCCCCAGGGACCCCAAATCCAGGGGATTATTTCTGTTGTAACAGAGAAGCCCAGCTGGGCACCAGTCTCCCCAGATGACTCTGGGGATGAGGAAGGGGCAGGCCGGGTCATGATGAGTGAGGGACCCACGGCCCATCCCTGGGTGTCCCCATCCTGGCCTCTGCTTCCAGGGACAGAGACCCAGGACCAGGTGTCTCAAGAGCTCAGTTTCCAGGTGCAGTGGGGGTTTCCTGTGTGTCCTGGGAAGAGAGGAGTTGGTGGGAGGTCAGGTGGCTGGGGCTCCCTGGTCCTCAAAAGGGTAGGTTTTGAGGAGACCATCCCTCTCCGTGTCTATTGGCTGAACTGTGGCCCAGAGACTGTCCATGTGCCCCTGAGCGTCCTGGGCAGCCTGTGTGCTCTGCCTGCGGGACTTTCCCGTGGTCACCCTGCCTCCCCCATGGGTGGTACAAGGCAATGAGCGATGGCTGCGCAGGGACCCTTGTCAGATCAGGGAGCTCCTAGGGCTCTAGAAGGAGCGGGCAGGACAGAACTGGCACGTGGGAGGGATCCAGAAGGGTCTGTTGCAGAAAGGGATGGAAAGCAGGCTCCTTCTCCACCTCCTTAGCCAAAGCCAGCTTCAGGGTTTAATTTCCTGTGTTGTCTGCATGTTCCTATGTTGGCCCCTGGAGGCGATGCTGGGGGCTGCACCAGGGAAGTGTGAGCTGACCAGGCTCCCAAGGATGTGTGTGGGCTGGGAGCCTGGGCAGAGGTGAGGGACTGGTCAGCCTGGGTCCTGGTCTGCCTGACTCCATCCCAGGGCAGCATGAGCCCAGGGAGAGGACAGGTAGTATTCAGAAGATTCCTGATCCTGTGTCAGGAGAATTGTCAACCCAGAGAGATATGCTCCCTCAGCAGGAGCTCTCTGTCCTCAAGATTTCAAGGAATGACCTTGTAGGGGTCTTTTGAGACTTTGGGGAAAAGGCACCAGCCTGGGCGGCTGAACACCACCATGCTCTGTCTCCCCATCACAGCACTGGGGAGATTCCTTCCAAGTCATCTGTGTCCCTGTCTCTGCTCTGCTCTAGGTCTCCCCACAGGAATCAGGCGGCTCCACCCGGAGACTCAGCTGAGGGATCCCAGGGCTGCCTCTGTGAAAGGGGAGGAGACCCTCAGACCAGGGGAAACACAGGCACATCCTGGGTTCTTCTGTCCTGCATACCCGGGACATTCCCCTCGTTCCCCAGGATTCCTTGGGCTAATGAGAAATTTTCAGGGAGACATAGCAGGTGTCCCCACAGACCAGGGGCCCTCAGGATGAGGACTTGCCTCTGGACGTGTTTGGAGGTCAGTGTAGGGCTCTGAACTCCCCTGGTAGTAATTGCACCTGGGGTGGTGATCCAGAATTTGTGGCAGGTCAGATCTCTGAGAGAAGAGGAAGGACACAGGCTGCACACCCAGGCCCTCTGGGGAGAGAAGTCAGTCACAGAGATGGGAGGGGCGTGTCCGTGTTCTGGGAATGAATGGGGGTCTGACCTCTAACTGTAGGGGGTCTGACCTCTAACTGTAGGAGGCCCCTGTCGTCCCTTCTGAATCTAGGAGGGGGAAAGGCCCGACAGCCTTATAGGGACAGCCTCGGGCACGTGCTGCCCCCCCCCCCATGTCAGCAGCCTGGGTCTGCGGGGAAGAGGCTCCGACCCCAGGTGAATGGGGGTGACTTCCATTGTGTGGTTTCCCTCATGCTTTCAAGGACTATTTACAGCGCTTCTGTGACGTGTCAGGCCCTGGGCTGGGTCCTGGGAGCTCCACAGAGAACAGGACAGATGTGGGCCCTGGATTCGTGGGGTTTCCCTTGGAACAGGGCCACGGGCAGTCAGGAAATCATGGCACGAGGAGTCAATTAGAATCAAGAGAAGGGCCAGGAAGGGAAAGTGCCTGGTGGGTCTGGAGCATGTGAGGGGCTCTTAGCTGATGGGGGTACCCATGGAGCACTCCTGAGAAAGTGACCTGGGGCTGAGACCGGAAGTGTGAGTGGACCTTCGCCCCTCTAAGGGCAGAGGGTGTGGAGGGACTAGTTGCCCATAGAGGGACCAGTCTCAGCGGGCAGATGCCTGGCTGGCTAGAGGGGCTGACGGGGTCCAGTGTGGGGAGCCTGGAGAGCCAGGAGGACGGTGACTGGGTGAGGCTGGGGAGGGTCAGACCCCGCTGGGCTGTGGGTGCTGAGGAAGGCGCCCAGGTGTAGAGCAGCTCTGCCGCCCTCTGGTGGACTGTGCAGAAAATGCGGAAGAAAAAGTCCCTCTATCCAGTTGTATCTTTTTAAAAATTTGTACTTGAAATAATATTTCATATATGGATGTATAATTTTTAATCACTTTATTGAAGTATAGTTGACATATAAGTAATTCAACATATTGAAAGTATACAATTTAATAAGTTTTGCCACGGGCATGCAGAGATGTCATTCCTAGGTGAAGATATATGCCCCTTCTTCTCAAAAATCTCGTGTCCTCTTTATTCTCTTCATTCCCACCCCTTTGACCCTCCTTCCCCATGTTCCCATGAAACCTTATATTTGTTTTGTTGTTATAGATTAGTGTGCATTTTTTAGAATTTTGAGAAGTGGAATCATACACTATAACTTAGGGCTGGGTTTGAATTCTTTACTCAGGATCATTTTTCTTAATTAACCCATTGCTCCATGTTATTGCAAGAATCCACAGTTTTTCTTCTTTCTTTTTTTTTAAGATTTTATTTATTTAAGAGACCAAGAGAGATAGCGAAAGACGGAACACAAGCAGGGGGAGTGGGAAAGGGACAAGCAGGCTTCCCGCTGAGCGGGGAGCCCGATGCAGGGCTTGATCCCAGGACCCTGGGACAGGGCAGGCGCTTAACAACTGAGCCACCCAGGCGCCCCCAAAGTGTTTTTTTCTTTTTTATCCCTTAGTTTTGTTACATTGGAAGGATGCAGAAAGTTTTTTTTTATTCATTCGCTCATTTATGGACATTTATGTTGTTTCCAACTCTGGGCGAATACAAATACACCTGCCAGGAACTTTTGGGCAGGAGTCTTAGAAGCGGGCATGTGCTTTCATTTCTCTTGGGTAGAGTTCCACTCAGGAGTGCAGTGAGGGGATCACTAAGGAGGCACACATTTAATTTTTTGAAAAACAGGCTACACTGTTTTCCAAAGTACTTTTAATTGTACTTTCTCACTAGCGATGTACGAGAGTTCCCAGTTGCCCCCCATCCTCAACAACACTTAGTTTGCGAAGTCTTTAATATTTCAGCCAGTCTACTCTATGTGAAGTGGCATCTCAGTGTGCTGTTTTGGTTTTGACTGTGATAACATTTTTCATTTTCTTTTATCTTTTTTTACTTTATTAACACTGCATATGAAATCTGTCCTCTTTTTTTTTTTAAAGATTTTATTTATTTATTTGAGACAGAGAGACTGAGAGAGAGAGAGCACATGAGAGGGGGGAGGGTCACAGGGAGAAGCAGAGCCCGATGTGGGACTCGATCCAGGGACTCCAGGATCATGACCTGAGCTGAAGGCAGTCGCTTAACCAACTGAGCCACCCAGGCGCCCCGAAATCTGTCCTCTTAATAGTGTTCCATTATATGTATGTGCAAATTTTCCTCAACCATTTGTCTTTCAGTGGACATTTAGGTTGTTTCCATATCTCAGCTACTGTGAATAGTGTTGCAATGAACACAGGTGTGCTAATATCTCCTCGAGATCTTGATTTCAGTTCTTCTGGAGAAATGCCCGGAAGTGGGATTGCTGGATCTTAGTGTAGTTGTATGTTTAATTTTTTGAGGAACCTCCATACTGTTTTCAGAGTGGCCGGGCCAGTTTGCATTCTCTGCAATGGGGTGCAAGGGTTCCAATTTCTCAACACCCTCACCAACACTTGTCTTGTTTTTTAATTAAAGATTTTTATTTATTTATTTGACAGAGAGATAGAGAGAGCCAAAGAGCACAAGCGGGGGGAATGACACAGGGAGAAGGAGTTGCAGGCTCTCTGGAGCCCAGCATGGAGCTCGATCCCAGGATCCTGGGATCGTGACCTGAACTGAAGGCAGACGTTTAACTGACGAAGCCACCCAGGTGCCTGGTCTTTCTTTTCTTTTCTTTTCTTTTTTTTTTATGATAGCCATTCCAACAGGTGTGTGATAATATCTCACTGCAGTTTTGATTTGCATTTCCCTTTTCTCATATGCCCGTTGGCCATAGAAGAAATATCTACTCAAGTTTTTTTTAAGATTTTCTTTATTTATTTGACAGAGAGAGACACAGTGGGAGAGGAAACACAAGCAGGGGGAGTGGGAGAGGGAGAAGCAGGCTGCCCGCGGAGCAGGGAGCCCGATGTGGGGCTCGATCCCAGGATGCCTGGACCATGACCCAAGCCAAAGGCAGATGCCCAACAACTGAGCCACCCAGGCGCCCCTCTCCTCAAGTCTTTAGCCCATTTAAAATCAGGTTATTTGTGTTTTACTATCTGGTTGTAGGAGTTCCTTACATATGTTGGATATTAACCCCTTATCTGATACATGGTTTGAAAATAGTCTCTCCCAGTTGGTAGGTTGCTTTTTCATTGTGTTGATGGTTTCCTTTGCTGTGCAGATGCTTCTTAGTTTGATATAGTCCCACTTGTTTATTTTCGTTTCTGTTGCCTGTACTTTTGGTAATGATATCATGAAGTCATTGCCAAGACCAATGTCATCAAGCTTTTCCCCTATGCTTTCTTTGGGAGTTTTCTGGTTTGGGTCATATATTTAAGTTGTACATCTATTTTGAGTTGATTTGTGTGTATGTGTAAAGTAAGTGTGTCATTTCATTCTTTTGCTCTGTGGATATCCAGTTTTCCCAACATCGTTTGTTGAAGAGACTGTCCTTTCCCGCTGTGATTCTTGACACCCTTGTCAAAGATCCGCTGACCCTATATAAATGCACGGATTTAGTTCAGGGCTCTCTGTTCTGTTCCATTGTTCTGTCTTTCTGTCAATACTGTTACCTGATGGGGAACCTGGGTGGCTCAGTTGTTAAGTGTCTGCCTTCGGCTCAGGTCATGATTCCAGGGTCCTGGGATCGAGCCCTGCATCGGGCTCCCTGTTCAGCGGGGAGTCTGCTTCTCCCTCTCCCACCCCCACTCCCCCTGCTTGTGTTCCCTCTCTCACTGTGTCTCTCTCTGTCAAATAAATGAAAAAAATCTTTAAAAAAGAAAAATACTGATACCTGACAGAGAAGCGGTTCCGAACTCAGGTTCGGCTGCTCATGCCTCAAAAATCAACACTTGAGAGACAAGTGATGGTTGGTAAGGAAAGGTTGCTTTTTTTTATATATATAATTTTATTTTATTATGTTATGTTAGTCACCATACATTACATCATTAGTTTTTGATGTAGTGTTCCATGATTCATTGTTTGCGAGTAACATCCAGTGCTCCATGCAATATGTGTCCTCCTTAATACCCATCCCTGGGCTAACACATCCCCCCACCTCCCTCCCCTCTAAAACCCTCAGTCTATTTCTCAGAGTCCATAGTCTCTCATGGTTCGTCTCCCCCTCCAATTTCCCCGCCTTCATTTTTCCCTTCCTACTATCTTCTTCTTCTTCTTCTTTTTTTTTTTAACATTTTGATTTGTTTCAGGGGTACAGGTCTGTGATTCATCAGTCTTACACAATACACAATGCTCACCATAACACATACCCTCCCCAACATCCATCACCCAGCCACCCCATCTCTCCCACCCCCCATCACTCCAGCAACCCTGTTTGTTTCCTGAGATTAAGAGTCTCTTACAGTTTTTCTCCCTCTCTGGTTTCATCTTGTTTCACTTTTTCCTCCCTTCCCCTATGATCCTCTGTCTTGTTTCTCAAATTCCTCATATCAGTGAGATCATATGATACTTGTCTTTCTCTGATTGACTTATATCACTTAGCATAATACCCTCTAGTTCCATGCATATCATTGCAAGTGACAAGAGTTCTTTTTTTTGATGGCTGCATAATATTCCATTGTATATATAAATACCACATCTTCTTTATCCATTCATCTGTTGACGGACATCTTGGTTCTTCCCATAGTTTGGCTATCGTGGACATTGCTGCCATAAACATTTGGGTACACATACCCCTTTGGATCACTACATTTGTATCTTTGGGGTAAATACCCAGTAGGGCAATTGCTGGGGTGTAGGGTAGCTCAATTTTCAACTTTCTGAGGAACCTCCATACTGTTTTCCAGAGTGGCTGCACCAGCTGAAATTCCCACCAACAGTGTAGGAGGGTTCCCCTTTCTCCACATCCTCGCCAACATCTGTCATTTCCTGGCTTGTTAATTTTAGCCATTCTGACTGGTGTGAGGTGGTATCTCATTGAGGTTTTGATTTGGATTTCCCTGATGCTGAGTCATGTTGAACACTTTTTCATGTGTCTGTTGGCCATTTGTATGTCTTCTTTGCAGAAATGTCTGTTCATGTCTTCAGCGCATTTTTTTTTTTAAGATTTTATTTATTTATTTGACAGAGAGAGACACAGTGAGAGAGGGAACACAAGCAGAGGGAGTGGGAGAGGGAGAAGCAGGCTTCCCACCAAGCAGGAAGCCCGATGTGGGGCTCCATCCCAGGACCCTGGGATCATGATCTGAGCCGAAGGCAGACGCTTAACAACTGAGCCATCCAGGAGCCCCCTTCGGCCCATTTCTTGATTGGGTTATTTGTTCTTTGGGTGTTGAGTTTGATAAGTTCTTTATAGATTTTGGATACTAGCCCTTTCTCTGATAAGTCACTTGCAAATATCTTCTCCCATTCTGTCAGTTGTCTTTTGGTTATGTTGACGGTTTCCTTTGCTGTGCAAAAGCTTTTTATCTTGATGGAGTCCCAATAGTTCATTTTTGCCCTTGCTTCCCTTGCCTTCGGTGATGTGTCTAGGAAGAAGTTGCTGCGGCTGAGGTCGAAGAGGTTGCTACCTGTGTTCTCCTCAAGGATTTTGATGGATTCCCATCTCACATTTAGGTCAGGAAAGGTTGCTTTATTCAGGAAGCCAGTATGCTGGGAAGATGGTGGACTCATGTTTCAAAGACCATGTTTCCTGTCCAGAGGGTTTGGGAGTGGAGGGTGCTTTAAAGGGGAAGGCATGAGAAAAGGGAGGGTGGCTGCATGCAGGAGAAGCAGGTGCCCAGGCGGTTAGTCGTATATGGACACAACCCTGAACAGACTTGCTGGCACCCAGGGCAGCTATTTTCCAATGTAGGCAGGCCTTATCTCCTGGGAAAGTTTGGTCCTTCACTCCTTGAGGCCAGTGGTCTGCAAATCCCAAAAGTAGGTTAGTTCTGCTACAGATCATGGGATGTAAGTCAGCAAGCAAGGGATGAATCCTTAAACCTGGTGGAGGGCTGTCACAATGCCATACTGCTTTCATTACTGCGGTTTTGAAATGTAGTTTGAAATCAGGAAGAGTGATTCTTGCCCAAGTGATTCCAGCTTCGTTCTTCTTGCCCAAGATTTCTTTGGCTATTGGCATATTTTGTGGTTCCATCCAAATTTTAGAATTGTTTTTTTCTCTTTCTCTGAAAAATGCCATTGGAATTTTGATGGCATTGCATTGCATCTGTAGGTCATGTTGAGTAGTATGTATATTTTAACAGTATTAATTCTTCCAACCCATGGACAGGGGATATCTTTTCATTGATTTGCGTGTGCTTCTGTTTCTTTCATCAATGTCTCATAGTTTTCAGTCTACAGATCTTTCCCCTCCTGGGTTACAGTAAGTCCAAATTATTTTATTCTTTTTTCTCTTTTTTTTTTCCAGAGAATTCTTTGAATTCTTTTACTTAGCTGTAAACAAGCTAGTTGCAACATAATTTTTTTTCCATGTGGAGAGCTCTCAATAGTTTCTTAAACAGCAGGAAACATTTGCTGTTCAGTTTCATTGAGAATCTTCCACAGGAAGCATCCCAGCAGAGTGACAGTATCACAATGTTTCTGTCCCACTCTAAGTGTACTACTTTAAAGTGCCCTTGAAATTTTAAAGATTTTTTTTAAAGATTTTACTTATTTATTTGACAGAGACACAACAAGAGAGGGAACACAAGCAGGGGGAGTGGGAGAGGGAGAAGCAGGCTTCCCGCTGATCAGGGAGCCCGATATGGGGCTCAATCCCAGGACACTGGGATCATGACCTGAGCCGAAGGCAGACACTTAACAACTGAGCCACCCAGGCGCCCCAACACTTGAAATTTTAAATGTGTACAAATTCAGAGGTGTAGGAAACTTTAATAGATACAGAGTTTAGGAAGGTGAAGGCTGTGAATGTCCCTTTTCATTCAATGCATCCTTTATTTTGCATTCTTCACACATAAGCAGCCATTCCTGCTATTTCCTGGGCCAAAAAAGAGCAGATCTTCCAAGCAATGGAATTTACTCTGGCATTCTCCTAGGTATGGCATTTGCAAAGCCGAACGCCAAGATACCAGCAAGTGCATCTTTGGGCAGTACTCCAAAACTACAGGCTCTGCTTTCTTGGTGGTGGCAAATGGGGACCTTGGTCTTGCTTCCCATTAGACACTGAAGCCATCGTGCTTTATCTTTGCTTCTCTTCTGGTTGAGTGGACTCTGCTTATTCCTTGACCCATAGTCTGTGGGGGCTGGGGCTTGCCTCCCAAGCAGCATCTTTGGTGCCCATAGAGCAGAGCTCCCTTGCCTCTGACCCTACAGACTGGACTACTCCCTGCCTCCCCGGTGCCTGCTTCCACCCCTCAAGGCCCCGCCAGGGCAAAGCATTTCATTCTTTCTGATGCCATGGGAAATGGGAACCTTTTATTTGTTTTCCAGGTAGTTTGCCATAGGTTCTTTGTTAGTGGATAGAAATGCACTGATTTCTGTAGATTGATTTTGCATCCTCCAGCTTCCTTTTTTTTTTTTTTTTAAGATTTTATTTATTTATTTGACGGAGAGAGAGAGAACACAAGCAGGGGGAACAGTAGAGGGAGAGGGAGAGCAGGCTCCCCGCCAAGTAGGGAGCCCGATGCGGGGCTTGATCCCAGGACCCCGGGATCATGACCTGAGCTGAAGGCAGACGCTTAACCAACTGAGCCACCCGGGTGCCCCGCATCCTCCAGCTTCGTTGAATTTATTAGTTCTGACAGTTTTTCATGGAGCCTTTGGAGTTTCTTTATATAAGATCATGTGATTTACAAACAAGGAGAATTTTACTTCTTTTCTGGCATGAATGCCTTTTATTTCTTTTTCTTGCGTAATTGCTCTAAGACTCTCAGTACTATGCTGAATAGAAGTGGTGAGGATGAGCACCCTTGTCATGTTTCTGATTCTAATAGAGAAGCTTTCAGCCTTTCACCACTGAGTATGACGTTAGCTGTGGGCTTGCCATAGACAGCTTTCCTTCTGTTGAGGACCAGCATGGTAGATAGTTTTCTAATCTTGTAAATTCTGTATACACATTTGTCTTTGCACAAAAAAATGCCCACTGATTAGAAAGGAGAGCACTCCTGCATGTTGGTGGGAATGTAAACCGGGGCAGCCACTCTGGAACAGGGTAGAAAGGTTCCTCAAAAAGTTAAGACTAAAACTACCCAGTGATCCAGGAAGTGCTCTTCTAGGTATTTACCCAAAGGACACAAAAATCCCTAATACAAAGGGATACACACACCCCGATGTTTATAGCAACATTATTTACAATAGCCAAACTATGGAAAGAGCTCAAATGTCCATCAGTTGATAAATGGATAAAGATGATGTGGTGTATGTATACAATGGAATATTTCTCAGCCAGAAAAAAAGAATGAAACCTTTTCATTTGCAACAATGTGGGTGGACCTAGAGTGTGTTATGCTAAGTGAACTACATCAGTCAGGGAAAGAGAAATACCCTATGATTTCAGGCATGTGGAATTTAAGAAACAAACCAAATTAGAAGAGGGGGAAAAGAGAGAGAAAGAGAGGCAAACCAAGAAACAGACTCAACTATGAGCACAAGCTGATGGTTGCCAGAGGGGAGGTGAGTGGGGGAATGAGTGAAAAAGGAGATGGGGATTAAGGAGGGCACTGGTTGCGATGAGCACCAGGTGTTGTATGGAAGAGTCGAATGAGTATATTGTACACCTAAAACTAATACTACACTGCATGTTAACGACCTGGAATTTATTTTATTTTTTAAATTTTAAAGACTTACTTGTTTTGTTTTGTTTTGTTTTGTTGAGAGAGAGCGAGCGGGGAGGGGCAGAGGGAGAGGATCTCCAGCAGACTCCCCACTGAGCACAGAGCCCTACACGGGACTTGATCCCACGACCCTGCGATCAGGACCCAACCGCCTGAGCCACCCAGGCACCCCAACTAACTGGAATGTAAAGAAAAACCTAAAAAAATGCCCGCTGATCAATTTTTATGTCATGAAAATAGTTATATTGGCATAAGGTCTAGACAAGTAGCTAGGATGTCCCTCCTAATATGATGCAATATGAAACCCAGGAAGCATTCTTGCCAAAAAAATATAACCTGAATCTAATTCAGCTTTGAGATTCATTTTCCAATTTATAGGAAATACAGGGTTTAGAGAAGCAAGTGAAATGACACCATAAGGAAACAAAATCAGAATGTGGGCATTCTACAAGACAAAATGTCTGGTCTGGTCTTTTCAAAGAGTCTGTATCATGAAAAAAGTTGAGGGGGTAGGAGGACTGTTACAGAAAGAAGTGTTTTGCTTAGTGAATTTTCAAAAATTGAACACACCCATGTATCTAGCAGCTAGATCAGGAAACAGAACATCATGGTACTCTAGAAATTCTTACCCTCTTCCATTTATAAATTTTTTTAAAAACATTAATTTATTTATTTGAGGAGGAGGAGGGGCAGGGAAAAAGGGAGAGAAATCCTCAAGCCGACTGTGCTCTGAGCACGAAGCCCGACACGGGGATCAATCCCAGGACCCTGAGATCATGACCTGAGCCAAAATCAAAAGCCAGCCGTGGGGCGCCTGGTGGTTCAGTTGGTTGGGCGACTGCCTTCGGCTCGGGTCATGATCCTGGAGTCCCTGGATCGAGTCCCGCATTGGGTTCCCTGCTCAGCGAGGAGTCTGCTTCTCCCTCTAGCCCTCCCCCTGTCGTGTACTCTCTCTCTCTCATTCTCGCTCTCTCAAATAAATAAATCTTTAAAAATAAAAAAAAAAAAAGAACCAGCCACTTAAACGACCAAGCCACACAGATGCCCCGCCCATTTATAAATTTCTAGTATTGAACCTTTGCTTTCCTGGGACAATGGAATTGAGTCACGGTGTACTATCTTATTGTATATACTGTTGGAATTGGTTTGAGAATATCGTGATTAACATCTTTGTCTCTCTGTTCATGAGTATGATTGGCCTGATATTTTCCTCTTTTTGTACTTTTTGTTGTTGTTCCTATTTCAGTTTAAAGGTTATACTAACCCCAGAGTCAGTTGGGGGCATAGTCTCTCGCTGTTCTGTGGATGAATTTGTATAATTTTGAGATGATCTGTGTTGAAAGTTCTGTGCAACTCACTGATAAAACTTCTGAGCCGGAAATTTTTTTCTCTTTCCTTGAAATCTTTTCATATGGAAAATTTTAAATGTATACAAACAGAGTTTGTATACAAACATGGACAAGCGGATTCTAGTTCGTTATACTAGGGAGAATGGTATTGTGAACCCTCAAGTACCCATCTGCAGCTCAAAGTATCAACTCATGATGAACCTTGTTATATCTATCTCCCTTCTACTCCTCCACTGACCGGATTAAATATTAGAAATCATATACTATTGTTTCTAAACACTTTTGTGTGTACTTCTAAAACATAAGGCCCCACCCCCCAATAAAAAAAAAGTCAAACTTAGAGAAAAGTTGCAAGACTATCAGAGGGAACTCCCATATACCTTTCATGCTTATTTACCAATGTCACATTTGTATTCTAGCTGCATAGATGTAGATCTATGCATGTGTATGCACACAAATCTTTTTCATTATATATGTGTATATATATATATATATACACATATATATATATGATTTTTTGATGTATCACTTGGAAGTTATAGGTATCCTAATACTTCACCCTAACTACTTGAGCCCGTATCTCACCAGAACCGAGATTTTCTCCTATATACCCACAGTACGATGATCAAGCTCCCCCAATTTGATATTTATACAACAGTATAATCTAATATGCAGTCTATATTAGATTCCTATTACTGCTGTAACAAATTACCAAAAAGACGGTGGCTTAAAAGCAACAGACATTTATTACCTGACATTTCTGGAGGTCAGAAGTCCAACATGGGTTTTACTGGGCTAAAATAAAGATATTGGCGGGGCCACATTCCTTTCTGGAGGTTCTGGGGGTGAGTCAATTTTCTTGCCTTCTCCAGTTTCTGGAGTCTGCCAGTACTCCTTGACTTGTGGTCTCTTGGCACTCAGCGGGGAGACTGCTTGAGGATTCTCTCCCTCCCTCTCCCTCTGCTCCTTCCCCTGCTCATGAGCACACTCTGTTTCTCTCTCTCAAATAAATAAAAAAATCTAAAAAAAAAAAAAAAGAAAGAAAGGATCTAACATTGGTGCCACTGGATACCAGAAGTTGGGAAAAAATATGGACTGAAAAAAGTGTCTGAAGAAATAATGGTCCAAGAAGCTGAGTGAACGCCGAACACGATAAGCACTCACACTAAGGCACATGGCAAACTTGTGAAAACTAAAGACAAGAGGAAAAAAATCTTGAAAAAGAGCCAGAGAGGGGTGCCTGGATGGCTCAGTCGTTAAGCGTCTGCCTTCGGCTCAGGTCATGATCCCAGGGTCCTGGGATCAAGCCCTGCGTTGGGCTCCCTGCTCAGCAGGGAGGCTGCTTCTCCCTCTGCCATTCCCCCTGTCTTTTTCTCTCTCTCTTTCACTCTGTCTCTCTCAATTAAATAAATAAAATCTTTAAAAATAAATAAAAAGAGCCAGAGAAACAACCCATTGCTTATTAAGGAACATTGATTTAAGTAAGTGACAGTAGGTTTTGTATCTGACAGCATGGAGGCCAGAAGGAAGCGGCAGGTTTTTCAAATCGACTACAAATCCTGGTATCTGGCAAAATGATCCTCAGGAGGAAAGGGGAAATAAGGAAATTTTCTGAAGAAGGAAGAATATGAAAATTTGTTGCCAGCTGACCTACTATTAAAGAATAGTGAAGGGAAAAGATGCCCAGTTCATCCTTCTCTGTGGTTTATGTTTGCTGCCCACAGCAACTCCTTCCTAGCTCATCTTCATGTGGTCATCAGAGGCCCCATGTTCTGTGCTCCCGACACCCAAACCACAGTTATAAACACTGGGAGTGTCTATAGCTTTGGTCCCTGAGCAGTGTGAGGACTGCTGAGTTCTCTCATGGTTTGGCCACAGCTCTGGTGTTCTAGTTAGCGTGGTCCCACCACGTCCACACCACTCAACCCCTTCCTCTATCCTGGGGAACAAGAGATGGGGGCTTGGTCAACTCAGAGGTAACATTTCCCTATGTGACCCAGGAGAGAAGAGACCCAGAGTTTCAGGTGAATTTCTTTTCTCTTTTTTTTACTTTTTTTCTTTTTAAGTAAACTCTGTGCCACACATGGGGCTCAAATTCATGACCCCAAGATCGAGAGTTGCATGCTCGGGGTGCCTGGGTGGCTCAGTTGGTTAAGTGTCTGACTTCGGCTCAGGACATGGTCCTGGGGTCCATGGATGGAGCCCTACGTCCAGCTTCCTGCTCAGTGGAGATTCTGCTTTTCCCTCTCCCTTTGCCCCTCTCCCCTGCTCGTGATCCTTCTCTCTCTCTCTCAAATAAATAAATAAAACCTTAAAAAACAAACAAAAAAAGAGTTGCATGCTCTAGTGACTGAGCCAGCCAGGTGCCCCTGGGGAAATTTCTGCTAAGAGAAATTACCATTCACCAAAAAAAGGGCCAAGGAGGGGATGAATCCTCTTTATTCAGATCCTCTCAGATCATCCCCGGTGGGTCAGGGGTCAGGACGCTTTTCCCGGGAACCCCCACTTCCTGGGAAATGGGGGCCTTTGTCCTGGGTTCAGGGCAGCCTGTAGGGGTCTCCAGAAATCAGGAGGGACCCAACCCTGGGTCCTTGTCCCTGAATATCTTCAGGGCTTAGAGCCGGTTCTCTGGCTCAGGCTGCAGCTCCTGACTCCACCTAGAGTCTGGGGTCTCAGGAGGGCCCTGGAAGGAGCAGTTCCCAGGGAAAACTAAGAAGCCATTTCTGCTTTGTGGTTGATCTGGCAGTAAATGTTTGTGTCGGGGTGTCGTAATTCCTGTAAAAGCAGAAGAGGCCTCTGAGACCCTGTCACCTTCTTAGAACATATCTGGGTGACTTTCAGGTTCTAGGCCCACCTGGGCTGCTCTCTGGGAGCCTGGCTGTGTGGCAGGTGTCTGCCCCGGGCCCCTCCTTCCTCCCATAATGCCCTGTCCCCCTTGCTCTCTTGCTTCCTGAACCTGAAAACACAGCCGGGGGCAGGATGGGCGCAGATCTTCGGCCCCCTTGGGCATCGGGGACCAGAGCAGTCATTGCTCACACTCACCTGGTAGATGGGAACGGCTGTGGTGGAGCTGGGCAGGGAGTCCTAAACAGGAGAGAATGGGTGTTGGTAGTCAGAGAGGGAGGGTCATTTCTCTACGGGAGTGACTGGTTCTGCCTCTTGAAATGCCTTCTCCAAGCCTGCTGACCCATACTCCAGTCCCTGACCACTGCCCACTGCACCCCCTGCCCCATTCCTGTTAGCCCAGGACCCCTGGCTGGTGCTCCCAGTGCCCACCCTGCCCCTGGCTGGACTCCAGGGTTCTCCTTTGGCCAGCTCAGGGGAGCAGGGACAACTCAGGACATGCTGGGGGGTGGTCCTGCCCCTGAAGTCAGTCCACTCCTGGCCAGGACAGGGCTTGCCTTGTCCTGGCTACTCTGGGGGAAGCAAGGTCTGCTCTGTGCTGCTGAATTGGCTGGTTGCCCACCTTGAGCCTGCACATGCTGGACCCCAGGGGAAAGAGTGGCGGAGGGGGCGGGCTTACCGGGGATGCAGATCTGCAGGCTGGACCATGGCCTGGGGACAGAGACAGGAGTTAGCACCAGGGCTGTGAAGAAGCTTGGGGCCACCCTCCAGGAGGGGACAGGTCCTCAGCTCTCAGAACAGGGAAGCAGGAGCACCTCCCAGGGAAAGACCCACTGGCATTTTAGGGCCCAGTGAGGGTAAGGTGCTGACCTATGATCTAGATTCTACAAGTCAGGGACTATGGCCAGTTGAGGTCCCCTGAGCTGAAGCCACAGAGAAAGGGTCAGAGGCCCTGGGGAGTGACTGGCAGGAGTGGACACTGGGGCAGGACTACGGGGCTCCAGGTACCACCCGAGCTGAAGATATACTCACGGGGAGTGGATGCTGGGCGACAGAGCTCTCTGAGATCACGCCAGCCACTGGCCCTAGGGAAGATCAGGCTTACATGTGAGGGGTGCAGGGAGACGTCACAGCTTTGGTGTCAGAGCAGGGGACAAGCAGGATCCTCATTCCAGGCAGGAGTTAGAGACCCCCTCTCTCCACCAGTGCTGTTTAGCAGAGGATGGGCCCAGGAGAGGGGATTAGGAAAGGTCTTTGGAACACTTCTGTCCTGGGCTCACAGGGAAAGACCCACAGGCTGATGGGCTTCTAGGAGAAAGTGTCCTGAAAAGGGATCAAGGACCCAGGAAAGGAATCAAACAGGAGGGTTTGTCTGAGTGGAAGGGTCAAGCCTGCAGCTAGGTGTGCAGGACAGTTGGGGAGCCCCGGGTATGCTGGATCCCTGAATGTGGTGCCCCTGCTGTGGCCAGACCCTCGTCCCCTCAGGCCAGGAGATGCTGAAATGTGACAGCAGCCCGTCCTCTATCTCCATCTGCCTGGACAAGAGGCATAAAGAACATCCCAGGACGTCCACCTGGCCGAACCCAGGTTTTCTGCTCTCACACAACAGGGACTGTGGTTCACGCATCTGCCATTTGGAGGATGATCCCACCTGGCCTGTCAGGATCTTCCACTCTCCTTTGCGTGACCCTGACCAGGACCAGCCTCAGATCCTGAGGCTGCAACGCCCCCTCACAGGGCGTGTGGACTTAAATAAACCACGGGAGGTGCTGTTTACTGAGTACTTAGTCCTATGAGCACAACTGTAGGTTTGCCAAATGAATGCAGACAACCCTGAGGGGCTGTTCCCTAGTTGTCCCTAATTTAAAACCGTGGAAGCTTGGAAAGAAGCACCCTGGTCAGCAGCTGGTGAGGAAGGAGCCAGATGGAATAAGAGGGAAAATCCAGGGGGCAGTTGGGAGGCCTCGAAGAGCCAGCCCAGAATGCTAGGTTCAGGATGGGGTCCCCTGCTGGCCAGGGGTCAGCTGGGGGACAGGATCAGCTTCTGGGAAATGCCATCGTACCTTCCAGTCCTTGTGTGGAACAGGAGACAACCCAGGGCGGCTGCCAGTGCCAATCCGACCAGGACCCCGACTGCAATGCCAATGATGGACCCCACAGGGAGGCCTGTGGTGCTTCTTTCATCTGAAATAAGAAGAAAAAGGGAGGGGAATGAGTCCCAAGTCAAAGCTGGGGAAGCCAGGAGGGGCTGTGGGGGAAGGGCCTGGTTAGGGAGGAAGGAAAGGCCACTGAGGTCTGGGTGGTGTATGTTTTCTCACCACAATGTCCCCACCCCCTTGACCGCTGCATCGTTTCTGTTCCTCACGGTGAAACCCTGGACTTGCTTCATTCTTCACATTGTCCCCCCACCCCAGGCCCAGTGCCAGGGTCCTGTTCATTTTCCTCTCACATTATGCCTCTTCCCCTGGGTCTTCCTTTCCATTTCTATCAATGCTCTTAGATGGAGGCCCTTACCTGTTCACTCAACACTAATTAAAGAGAATAGCATTAGCTGACTGCTTTTGAGGTCGGCCCTGTGCCAGGCACATGGGAAATACTTTATGTTTATCTCATCTGCTGCTTCCCTGTCAATGAGGGGGCCAGTTGTCATCCCCACTGTGCAAAATGAGCATCTGAGTATGTAAAGGGCTTCAGTAAATCAGTGAAGGTCACCGAGCTGGAACGTAATCAGACAACACTTAATCCCAAATCCCCGAGACATAGCTAGTAACAAAAACATTAATAACAAAAGGACAATAGCTGCTAAATTTGATTGAGCCTGAATCTGTGTATGATGCCGTCTCAGGATTTCATCTTATGAACTCATATGAACAACCCTCACAACAGCCCTAAGATCCAGCTGTTCTTTCCAGTTTTACAGATGAGGAGACTGAGGCTCAGGAGGTAGAGCGTCTTGCCCGAGGTCCAATAGCTGGTACATATCAGAACCAAGATGCTAACAAGATTAGTCTAATTCCAGGGATTTTATCCACATTGCCCTAGAGGCTCTGAAGGTGAAGGTGGCTCCTACCTCCTCCAGGCCTGCATCCATTTCAAACCCCCTGCCAGTAAAATATACAGGGAAGAAGAGGGAGAAGTCGAGGGTCACTCACAGCTCATATCCAGCCTGATGGGGTCACTTTTGCCAGAACTGACTGGGTTGGAGACCTCACACTGAAAATTCCCAGCATTCTCTCTCCTGACAGGGCATATGGTGAGGGTGCTGTTGTCCTGGGACAGCTTCATCCTCTGTGAGCTTTAGACTCTGGCCATTGAAGAACCAGTGGATGGAGACCCCAGTGTTATTTGTGGAGTAGGTGAGGACCACAGAGTCCTTATTTCCTGTGACTGTGGTGTTGCTGGCATGGAGAGAGGGCTGGGCCACTGGCTCTGTGAGGAAACGGGTGATGGAATGAGAATGGACCTGGGGCCTTGGGTCACACTCCCTCCTCTGAGATGCCAGCCATTCGGAGGGCCCCAGCGAGCTCTGTAAAGGTGCCCCAGAGGATGGTCCTGGTGTCTGCAGGATGAGTGTCTTTGTTCAGGTGTCGAAATGTAAGGAGAGGACTGTACCTCCCCCTGTGACCCTCAAGTTCCCTTCTGGCCCTCAGTCCTGTGTCTGCTCTGCCTGGACATCTCTGTAGCATCAGCACCAGGAACCTCTTCCAAGGCCACATGTCCCGCATCCTCATCGTCAGGTGGAATTTTTTATTCCCATGGACTTATGTGTGACTGTTTTCTTGAACTTTTGTGACTTTAAAAGATCATGCCTCATTCCTTATATACCTTTCCACGTATATTGGGGGAGGAGGACTCGCAGCCCTTCTATCTCTGTGTCCAAAGCAGCTTCATGTAAAGTAGGGAAGGCATTCACATAGTTACAATTTACTAGGGAATAAAAGCCACCTGCACCATCTTCACAACCTTAGGAATCAAAGAGTTGTTTTTTTTTTAATAAAGATTTTTATTTCTTTATTTAACAGAGAAAGAGAGAGAGCACAAGTAGGCAGAGCGGCAGACAGAGGGAGAGGGAGAAGCAGGCTCTCCGCAGAGCAGGGAACCCAACCCGGGGCTCGATCCCAGGACCCTGGGATCATGACCTGAGCTGAAGGCAGCCGCTTAACCGACTGAGCCACCGAGGCGCCCCGGAATCAAGAGTTTTTAATGTACAGGACTTCTCACTCTGAAGAAGACTTTTACTTCCAGATCTGTGGATTGACTCTCCTGGTGAAAAACTTCTGTCGAGTGGTGGTTACTCTATACAGAATATTGGCACCCTTACAAATAGAAGGAAACCACTGAACATGATAAAGGCCTTACATGCAACAGCCAGACCTAGCATCACACTCCATGGTCAAATACTGAAAGTAGAAGATAAACATGCCACTTTCAACACCGGTGTTCAACACAGTACAGAAGTCCAGGCAAAAATAATTAAAGGAAAAAAAACAGAGAATGCAATCAAATCGGAAAGGAGTAAGTACAATTATGTCTCTTTGCAGATGACATGACATTTTATGTACAAAACCCTAATGATCCCCCTCCCCACACACAAACTGTTGAGCTAATTAAGAATTCAACAAAGTTGTAGGATACAAAAATCACTGTGTTTAAGAAAACAGTTCCACTTACAATAACATTAAAAAGAATAGAATACTTAGGAAAAAAGAGAACAAAATCTTAGGAATTAATTAATGAGTCAACAGACTGTATATGGAAATCTATAAAACACTGGTGAAAGAAATTACAGAGGACACAAATAAATGGAAAGACATCCCATGTTCATGGTGATGAAACTTCATATTGGTAAGATGACAAAGCTACCCAAAGAGATCCACAGATTCAGTGTAATCCCTATCAATTTTTTTTAAGATTTTATTTTAAAGTAATCTCTACATCCAACATGGGGCTCAAACCTACAACCCTGAGGTCAAGAGTCACATGTTCCACCAATTGAGCCAGCCAGGTGCCTCCCTATCAAATTCTGAAGGAAATATTTTTCAGAAATAGGAATTTCCAAACATTTACATGGAATCTCAGGGGCCTCAAATACTTATTTTGAAAAAGAACAAAGTTGGAGGACTCCTACTTCCTGACTGCAAAGCTACATTAACCAATAATAATGGGGATCTGGTATAAAGACAGACATAGAGACCAACGAAATAGGATAGGCACCCCGGAAACAAACACTGGCATATGTGGTTGAATGATTTTCAAGAAGGTTGTCGTGACCCTTCAATGGAGAAAAAAATCTATTCAACAAATGGTGTTGGGAACACTGGATGTCCATGCAAATGAATGAAGTTGGACCTCACCTTCCACCATGTACACCTTTGTACATCGTTTACAAATGTTAATGCAAAATAGACCAAACATCTAAACATAAGAGTCAAAACTATAAAAGCCTTAGAAGAAAACGTAATGCAAAAACTTATGGAAACTGGATTTCCCAATGATTTCTTAGATATGACACCCAAAGCAGAGACAACAAAAGAAAAAACAGATGAATTGGATTGCATCAAAATAGAAAATTTCTGCGCATCAAAAGACACAATCCGGAGAGTGGTAGCACTAGGTCTGGAATGAACAGGACATAGGGATGAAATGTACCGCACAGGAAATACAGTCGATGGTATTTTAATGGGGCTGCATGGGGTCAGATGGGACCTCCATTGTGTTGAGTAGAGCATAACATATAGAGCTGTCCAATCACTATGTTGTACACCTGAAACTAAGGTCACGTTGTGTGTCAACTAAAGTTCACTAAAAAAAAAAAAAAAAAAAGGTGAGGGCAATCCATGGATTGGAAGGAAACATTTGCAAATCCTATCTGGTAAGAGATTAATATCCAGAATATATAATGCACTTCTGCAATTCAACAACAAAAAGCAATTTGAACCTGAGGACCCTTTATTCTTCCCTATTTGCAAAGCATGGGGCTTTCTGGAGCTGAGAACCCCCCTCCCCACATTCCAGACTGGACCCAAGGTCTGCCATGAGAAATCAGGGAGGAAGCCTCTGCAGACATGTAACGGGAGAGTTCAGGGACAGATTTAGGAGCAAATGGGAAATGACTACTTCTAGGCTCTTTGCTGAAAGCCAGACAGACCTTCACCACAGCCATCGGTGCAGATGCTCCAGGGATCCACTTACCAGAGACTGTGATAGTCTTGACTGTGGTCTTATTGAGCCGAGTGTCAGAGTTATAGGCGAGGCAGGTATACGATCCACTATCATTGGCAGTGATGTTGGGGATAAAGAGCTCCTGTGTGAATAGCTGGGGCCTCCCATTGATAAACCAAGAATACTGTGCGGGCGGGTTAGAGGCTGCGTGGCAGGAGAGACTGAGGTTGGCCCCTGGATGGTAAGAGGAGTCTGAGGGGGAAATGGTGGGGGCGTCCGGGCCATCTGGAGCAAACAGAATAAAGCCACAGGTGATGCAATCCGAGGGAAACCGAAGCTCCTGGTCTGTATTAGGGCCACAGTGTCCCACTAGGCTGGGTCCCAACCTCATTTTAAAAAGTCCAAAGCCCCCTGTGTTCACTGAGCCTGGGTCTGAGACATTCACCTGTTTCCCCTCAGAGGCTGGTGACCCTCTCAGGGAGAAGCAGCCTGTCCCCTCCTAGTCTTGGATTAGGCTGGGGCTGCCCAGGTTTGCCAGGGACAAGAAGCCATGGCCAGCCTGGGGGTCCAGCTGAGAGTCATGGACTCGGACCCCAGAAGGATGGATGTGGCCTGGCCCCCGGCATGTGGATTTGGGCTGGCAGCCCAGGCCAGGTAGGAGGGGAAGTTACTCACAGAGAACATTCAGGGTGAATGGGTCACTACGACCAGCACTCACTGGGTTCCGAGTTTCACACTCATAGGGTCCTGTGTCATTCCTTGTGACACCGTGTATAGTGAGAGTCCTGTTGTCCAGGGACAGCTGCAGCCTGGTGCTGGCCGGGAGGCTCTCATTGTTTACTGACCACAGGTAGCTTGTGCTCTGAGTCTGAGGTTCACACATTATTACAACAGAATCCATATTCGCCACTGGATCGGAGTTGTTGCTTGAGATGTTGGGTTTGGGTAACTGCGCTGTGCAGACAACAGAAAGAACATTGCCCTGGGTGGTACCTGTGATTCCTCCACAGACATCTCGAATCAGAGTTCGTATCTCTCACCTCTCAGCCAACCTAAGTCCTTCAAAGAATAAGGCAGGTCTGTGTAGCTCAAGACAAATGCAAGAGGATCTGAGTGCTCAGAGAACACAGGCCACCTGCTCTCTGTCTGAGAGCAAGCACAGACTTTCTCAGGTCAAAGAAGCATCAGGGTTTGGTTGTGGAAGACACAGCACAAAGTCAGAGAGCACCCTGGGCCTCTTCTGGTTCTTCCCTGACCAACTGACTGTCTGACCAACCTCAGAGGCCACACCTGGAAAGTGTAGGTGCTGAGGTCCTTTCTACTGCACAGACCTAAAACTAGTCAAGCTACAGGTGTTCTCCTTGAGGCCTTGTTTCCAGGGTTGTCCTGGAGATGGGCAATGATGGGCCTTCCCAGAGCTCATAAGCTTGGAGAACACTGGACAGCATGGCCTGGAAGCGGGTATTTGAGCAGAAGTTATACCAGGGGACACCAGGGGCAAGCCTGGAGGTCAGTCAAGCACTCAGGCTGCAGGGCCACGAAGTAGGACAGTTCCGCCCAGGTGTTCCATGGTGACTGACCTGAGACAGCGGTGGAGCAGAGTCAAGACTAGAAATGATCCAGAAAAGAGTGAGGGGACAGGCAGGGCCTGGCTGGCTTTGGCAGAGAACTATGTGCTCTGCCCTCAGTCTTTAAAGTCTCTTTTCCCACTGCAGAGGCCAATGAGAACCATGCTGGTCTTTCCTGAAATACAAGTGGGTGTTTTCAAATGCAGAAGGGTGCCTGGTGGGAAGTGGAGGGGTGGGGGGAGGGTGCCTGGCCTTCATGGACCATTTGTAAACACAGTTATGAGATAGAAATTTGAGATGAGAAAATAAATGGTTTCCATATGAAACTCAGTATTAATACCCGAAAAATCTAAGACCCATTTCTGTAGGAATGTCTCCCTAGGGAGCACAATATGTTGTAGACCAAGTTCTACAGTCCAACCAGGATCACATGATGAATGAAGGAAGACGTTATAGTGGGTTTGAAATCAGTGACTCCCTGGGTAGAGAAAGACAAGTGAATCCTGTTAAGAAACAGAATTGATCAGGGAAAGTCTGAGTTGCCTCTTTTATATAAAGGGAGGAATGATACCAAATTAGTAGAAATGATATGCATTATGTTAGTAAATTTAGGAAAGAAAGTCCCTGCCACCAATTTCTATAGTCAGAATGGAAAGAAACCGAATGCTTGTATTTGGCTTTCTTTTGACCTCAGGAAACACAAGTTTGATCCAATTTACCCAAATTGGGCAGCATCTAAGTGAAAGGACAGGAACTGGTGGATCTCACCATGTGAGAGGGTTCCACCCTATGGTAAAGGCGTCCTCAAGAGCACCCATGTATGTGTGTGAAATAAGCAGTGAACCAGTCAGAAGGCGCAGGGTCTGGCCAGCCCCACCGTGGGAGGGTCCGGGGAACCACTGGGAAGAACGAGAGCCTCACCAGGACGAGGACGTGAGTCAGGAGTAAAAGGCATGAGATGAGCCCATGAGCTTTTGGGGACCGCAGACCTGCCCCTTCTGCCTCTGACTCCCTGCTGGAGTCCTGTAGAGAGTAGATCAAGGGGTCACATGTCCTTGTCATGTGGTGTGTTCCACTTGATGGCGTCACGGAGGGAAAGAGCCCTGGATGAGGGCACCGTGAAAGCTCGCTCTGCTGTTGACCTGGGGAAACTGGCTCCTGATGGAGCCCGGCAGAGGATGCTGCTCGGATTTCTGGGTCCTTTACTGTTGCCTGGGAGGGTGGGCCGGGCCACAGGTGTTAGCAGAAGAATCCAGGCAAGGCTTAAGGGTAAAGGAGGCTGTGCAGAGCAGGGGTAGTCCCAGCTGGAAAGGAGGAGGAGGAGGAAGATGAGGGACATGGACGGAGAAGAGAGCCAGAAATGTCCCAGGCTGTGAGCAGTGAGGGTTACAAGTGACTTCAAAGACTCCGGGCACTAAGAGCCCACAGTTGACCCAGGGGCAGGATCCTCCCATGGCTGAGCAATACCACAGTCCTCATGAGACTCTCTGGCAGTGGCCTGAGGGGCTGGTGGTCAGAGGGATAGAACATGGGTCTCAGCCCCTGGAGGGACAGGGAACAGGTGTGGCTAGAACCTCCTAGAATTCTGCATCCAGGGACCAGACTCTGAAGAGACTGGGAATCATTTATTCATTCCTTCCCTCCTTCATGAAAGAGCAATTGAGTTGCTGGGCCCTGTGCCGGTTAGGGGTATGCAGTGGGGAGGAGAGGGCAGAGTCCTTTCCCTTACACTCCAGTGGGATGCCATCAGTACATCAGGAAACAGTAAGTGATTCCAAGTCCGATGCAGGAGTTGCGGATTGGCCACCTGAGGGGAGGCCTGGGCATTCCCCAACTGACTCTGGTCGTTGATGAATTTAGTTCTTGAGTAAAAACGTTAATTGTCCATTTGCTCTCACCTCCCAGACCAGAACATCTACCTTGAGCTGTGGATCCCTAAGAAGAAACGTCTGATCCAACAGCTGGTCTCAGGGTCCATAGATGCCCGATAAGGCCCCCTGGGTGGAGGAGACAGGCCTGTACCTGCAGACAGACCTTGTAGGATTGTGATCTGCCTGTGTTACTCTGATTCAATGTCTGCGTCGCCCTGTGCCTCTGTTTCCCCTCAATAAAATCAAGTAAATGGTTTCAGGCTTGCTGTGTTGTCTGTAGTTAACCTTAGATCTTTCACAATTATCTGACCTAAGGCTTGGTATAGAGGAGCTGCCCAGATAAACATCTGTTTCTTGCCTCCATGAGAGACGGCTCCCTGGGCCTGATCCCTGGTGTGGGAGTTGCTGCCAGGAGCATCTTCTCTCCTCTGTTCCTCCCTAGGGGTGCTGACCTTCCTCTGGGGTCTCCTATCCCCCAGGTCAGTCAGACAGTGGCTCAGGGACCTTGCCTATCTCTGCTCTCCACCCCAAGTCTCAGGTGAGGGACCAGGCTCTGCCCCTCCCCAGATGTGGCTCTTGGTGCCGAGCTCTGGCTGGTGACCAGCTCAGTAACCTCAGGACTCAGGCAGCCAGGAAATCATTGCTCCCTGTCCCCCCTGCCAGGAAGCCAAAACCCACATCTGGCATGGACTCCCCATAGTCACTGGAGTCAGGAGCCCTGAGTCAGGGATCTGGGCAGGAGCTTTCTGGGCTGAGCTTCTTTGTGAGGATCCCATGGGTCCCTCAGGCCTGGCCCTGAGTGAGCCCTGAAGGGTCTTTCTCAGAGTCATGGTCACGGGGAGGAGCCCAAGGGGCTGGACTGAATCTGTCTCCCTCCGCTGATTTACTCCTGTCAGACTGGTCCTTCTCTTTGCAGCAAATGTCTGCTGGGGCTGGAATCCAGGAAGGGAATTCGGATCTTAGGAAGTTTGTCTCCACTGTGTGTGTCCTGCACTAAATGCTTGAACCCTCCCTCCTCCCAACAAAACATAATGCAGAGAAGGGGATGGAGGCCCAGGTCCGGCCTGTGAATCCTGTTGTGTGAAGTAGAATTCACCCCACTCAACACCAGAGGCGAGAGAGGAATTACTCACAGAATACGCGCAGCTGTCCTGTTACTTGTTCAATTTGAACATCTCTCTTTGTGATTTGTACAGTGTAGTATCCCGTGTCGTTCAGGGTGATGTTCTGGAACAGCAGGGATCCATTGGGGTATATTGTCTCTCTGCCGCTGTGTGCAGGCCCTAGGGTAGTTACTTGTGTGTCTACTGCATATAATACAATTTGATGTCTGGGCACTACAGTTTCCCCTTTGAACCAGTTATAGCCTATAGCATCCCCAGGCGGATTGTTGACTCGCAGAAGAACATCCTTCCCTTCAGCCACACTGGGCGGCACTGATTCCACAGTGACTTGGGCAGTGGTGGGCGGGTTCCAGAAGGTTAAGAGTGAGACTAGGAGGTAAGAGAGTAGATGGATCAGTGTTTGGACCTATGTGTTGGGAGGGAAAGCTAGGGCCCTGGAGACAGAGCAGGTCCTAATCCCCCAGCCTCGGGGTGTGTGTGTGAGTGTGTGTCTCCTGCTGGTCAAGGTCAGCGGCATGACCACACTACTTTAGCGCCTCTGAACTTAATTTCCTCTGTTTAGAACGCTCACCCTCACATGTCTGTCGCTCACTCCCTCCCTGCCCTCAGATACCTGCTCCCACTCAGGGGGTCCTGGGGAGAGGTCTGCCCTGACCGCCTCCTCTAAAGACCCTCTGTCTTCACGTTCTGACCTTTCCCTGCTCTGTTCCCTTCCTGGTGCTTCTCAGTACCTGACATCACATTCTAGACGTCTCTGCGTGTCTTCCTCCCCATAGAAGTGAGCTCGGGGGGCGCCTGGGTGGCTCAGTCGTTAAGCGTCTGCCTTCGGCTCAGGTCATGATCTCAGGGTCCTGGGATCAAGTCCCGCATCGGGTTCCCTGCTCCTTGGGAGCCTGCTTCTCCCTCTGCCTCTCTCTCTCTCTCTGTCTCTAATGAATAAATAAATAAAATCTTTAAAAAAAAAAAAATAAAGAGGAAGACGTGAGCTCAGGGAGGGCAGGGACTCCTCTGATCTGTGCTGTACCCCAGGGGTGGGGCAGGCTGCAAATACCCGGGGCTGAATGAATGTGGCCCCAGGGCCCTCCAAGTCTGGCGTTTGTCTGTCATGATCTCAGGTTGGTGGGAAGGGGCAGCGATTAGGGTCCCTGGTTGTTGTTATCAGTTTCAGAATTCAGTCCTCAGTGATGAGTAACTTGGGAAACAGCCCTTGGCTCCCCACTTCCAGATCATGAGATTTTCCCGTTGCTGAGCCGGCTCCCCCGTCCTGCCCTGCTCCCCTGTCCCCTCTCAGAGCCCTGTCCTCCCGCCCCCTCGCAGGGGATCATCCCTCTCACCTGCCAGCAGGACCTCCTGCCAGGGGACGCGTCCTCCTCGGGGAGGGGCCGACGCGGGCTCCATGGTGCCTGCTGCCCGGTGCGTCCCTCCCTCTGGGGGAAGAGCTTCTGCTCCAGAAACGCTCAGGAGCACAGCCGTCCTGTCCTGTCAGCTCTGCCGTCCTTCCTCCCTCTGAGCTGAGCGGCCTCTGGGGGCAGAAGCGCTGGGCGGGGTCACGTGGGCCGGGGGCGGGGTCTCTGCCAGGGCCCCGCCCCTCCCCTCCCCTCCCCTCCCCTCCCCTCCCCTCCTCTCTCCTCTCATCCTCTCCCCTCCCTCCTGACTCCCTTGTCCCCTTCCTCCCCTTTCATTTCCCTCTACATTTTAGATCCCCGGGAACAGCTGAGGCCTCTCCGTCTTCAGCTGTGCTTTCCCGCCATATGCGAGAGCGCGCACACGCCCTTGTTTGGACAAACACAAGCCTGTGGCGTTGGCGTCCGGTGACCCCCACAGCTCGGGGTCAGGGTGCAGGGTCAGCGCCCCCACAGCCCTCTCTCCTCCCCGTGTGGCTTTCCCTTCAGGAGCCTGGGGGCTGCCTCAGGAACCCTTGTCACAAGGATGTCACCCCCACTGTGCACTGGAATCACCTGTGGAACTTTATCAAGACTGAGAATGCCCAGGTGACACCCAGAAATGCTGCTTCCGCAGATGCCCAGCCGGGCTGAGACCCCATGATGTGGGGGTGGGGCCGCCTCTCCCTCTCCTGAGCCCACAGAGGGTCTGCAGATGCTGTGAAAATGCAGATTCTGACTCAGCAGGTGTGGTGTGGACCCCAGAGTCTGCCTCTAACAAGCTCCCAGGTGATGCTGATCGTCCTGCCCAAGGGGAGCACACTCTGAATAGCCAGACTGAGGGGGACCCGGTTTCCTTACAGGATGGCCCTTCTCCCTACTCCTCTGCTGAGTCCTGGCCTTGAGTCTGTGGGCACCACACACAGAGCCCCAGGGACCCCAAATCCAGGGGATTATTTCTGTTGTAACAGAGAAGCCCAGCTGGGCACTAGTCTCCCCAGATGACTCTGGGGGTGAGGAAGGGGCAGGCCGGGTCATGATGAGTGAGGGACCCACGGCCCATCCTTGGGTGTCCCCAGCCCGGCCTCTGCTTCCAGGGACAGAGACCCAGGACCAGGTGTCTCAAGAGCTCAGTTCCCAAGTGCAGTGGGGGTTTCCTGCATGTCCTGGGAAGAGAGGATGTGGTGGGAGGTCAGGTGGCTGGGGCTCCCTGGTCCTCAAAAGGGTAGGTTTTGAGGAGACCATCCCTCTCCGTGTCTGTTGGTTGAACTGTGGCCCAGAGACTGTCCATGTGCTCCTGAGCGTCCTGGGCAGCCTGTGTGTTCTGCCTGCGGGACTTTTCCGTGGTCACCCTGCCTCCCCCATGGGTGGTACAAGGCAATGAGCGATGGCTGCGCAGGGACCCTTGTCAGATCAGGGAGCTCGTAGGGCTCTAGAAGGAGCGGGCAGGACAAAACTGGCACGTGGGAGGGATCCAGAAGGGTCTGTTGCAGAAAGGGATGGAAAGCAGGCTCCTTCTCTACCTCCTTAGCCAAAGCCAGCTTCAGGGTTTAATTTCCTGTGTTGTCTGCATGTTCCTATGTCGGCCCCTGGAGGCGATGCTGGGGGCTGCACCAGGGAAGTGTGAGCTGACCAGGCTCCCAAGGATGTGTGTGGGCCGGGAGCCCTGGGCAGAGGTGAGGGACTGGTCAGCCTGGGTCCTGGTCTGCCTGACTCCATCCCAGGGCAGGGTGAGCCCAGGGAGAGGACAGGCAGTATTCAGAAGATTCCTGATCCTGTGTCAGGAGAATTGTCCACCCAGAGGGATGGTGCTCCCTCACCAGGAGCTCTCCGTGCTTGAGATTTCAAGGAATGACCTTGTAGGGGTCTTTTGAGACTTTGGGGAAAAGGCACCAGCCTGGGCGGCTGAACACCACCATGCTCTGTCTCCCCATCACAGCACTGGGGAGATTCCTTCCAAGTCATCTGTGTCCCTGTCTCTGCTCTGCACAGGAATCAGAGCTGGGGCGGCTCCACCCGGAGAGTCAGCTGAGGGATCCCAGGGCTGCCTCTGTGAAAGGGGAGGAGACCCTCAGTCCCGGGGAAACACAGGCACATCCTGGGTTCTTCTGTCCTGCATACCCGGGACATTCCCCTCGTTCCCCAGGATTCCTTGGGCTACTGAGAAATTTTCAGGGAGACCTAGCAGGTGTCCCCACAGACCAGGGGCCCTCAGGATGAGGACTTGCCTCTGGACGTGTTTGGAGGTCAGTGTAGGGCTCTGAACTCCCCTGGTAGTAACTGCACCTGGGGTGGTGATCCAGAATTTGTGGCAGGTCAGATCTCTGAGAGAAGAGGAAGGACACAGGCTGCACACCCAGGCCCTCTGGGGAGAGAAGTCAGTCACAGACAGAAATGGGAGGGGCGTGTCCGTGTTCTGGGAATGAATGGGGGTCTGACCTCTAACTGTAGGAGGCCCCTGTCGTCCCTCCTGAATCTAGGAGGGGGAAAGCCCTGCCAGCTTTACAGGGACAGCCTCGGGCACGTGCTGCCCCCCCTACCCCCCACCCCCCAGCTGATGCCAGCGGGCTGGGTCTGCGGGGAAGAGGCTCCGACCCCAGGTGAACGGGGTTGACTTCCATTGTGCGGTTTCCCTCATGCTTTCAAGGACTATTTACAGCGCTTCTGTGACGTGTCAGCCCCTGGGCTGGGTCCTGGGAGCTCCACAGAGAACAGGACAGTGTGGGCCCTGGACTCGTGGGGTTTCCCTTGGAACAGGGCCACGGGCAGTCAGGAAATCATGGCACGAGGAGTCAATTAGAATCAAGAGAAGGGCCAGGAAGGGAAAGTGCCTGGTGGGTCTGGAGCATGTGAGGGGGTCTTAGCTGATGGGGGGTCCCATGGAGCACTCCTGAGAAAGTGACCTGAGGCTGAGACCGGAAGTGTGAGTGGACCTTCGCCCCTCTAAGGGCAGAGGGTGTGGAGGGACTAGCTGCCCATAGAGGGACCAGTCTCAGCGGGCAGATGCCTGGCTGGCTGGAGGGGCTGACGGGGTCCAGTGTGGGGAGCCTGGAGAGCCAGGAGGACGGTGACTGGGTGAGGCTGCGGAGGGTCAGACCCTGCTGGGCTGTGGGTGCTGAGGAAGGCGCCCAGGTGTAGAGCAGCTCTGCCGCCCTCTGGTGGACTGTGCAGGAAGAAATGCGGAAGAAAAAGTCCCTCTATCCAGTTGTATATTTTTTAAATTTTAAAATTTGTACTTGAAATAATATTTCATATATGGATGTATAATTTTTAACCACTTTATTGAATTATAGTTGACATATAAGTAATTCAACATATTGAAAGTATACAATTTAATAAGTTTTGCTACGGGCATGCAGAGATGTCATTCCTAGGTGAAGATATATGTCCCTTCCTCTCAAAAATCTCATGTTCTCTTTATTCTCTTCATTCCCACCCCTCTGATCCTCCTTCCCCATGTTCCCATGAAACCTTATATTTGTTTTGTTGTTATAGATTAGTGTGCATTTTTTAGAATTTTGAGAAGTGGAATCATACGATACAACTTGGGGCTGAGGTTGACTTCTTTACTCAGCGTCATTTTTCTTAATTAACCCATTGCTCCATGTTATTGCAAGTATCCACAGTTTTTCTTCTTTCTTTTTTTTTTTTTAAGATTTTATTTATTTAAGAGACCAAGAGAGATAGCGAAAGAGGGAACACAAGCAGGGGAAGTGGGAAAGGGAGAAGCAGGCTTCCCGCTGAGCGGGGAGCCGGATGCGGGGCTTGGTCCCAGGACCCTGGGACAGGGCAGGCACTTAACAACTGAGCCACCCAGGCGCCCCCAAAGTGTTTTTTTCTTTTTTATCCCTTAGTTTGTTACATTGGAAGGATGCAGAAAGTTTTTTTTATTCATTCGCTCATTTATGGACATTTATGTTGTTTCCAACTCTGGGCGATTACAAGTACACCTGCCAGGAACTTTTGGGCAGGAGTCTTATAAGCGGGCATGTGCTTTCATTTCTCTTGGGTAGAGTTCCACTCAGGAGTGCAGTGAGGGGATCACTAAGGAGGCACACATTTAATTTTTTGAAAAACAGGCTACACTGTTTTCCAAAGTACTTTTAATTGTACTTTCTCACTAGCGATGTATGAGAGTTCCCAGTTCCCCCCCATCCTCAACAACACTTAGTTTGCAAAGTCTTTTTAATATTTCAGCCAGTCTACTGTATGTGAAGTGGCATCTCAGTGTGGTGTTTGTTTTGGTTTTGACTGTGATAACATTTTTCATTTTCTTTTATCTTTTTTTACTTTATTAACACTGCATATGAAATCTGTCCTCTTTTTTTTTTTAAAGATTTTATTTATTTATTTGAGACAGAGAGACTGAGAGAGAGAGAGCACATGAGAGGGGGGAGGGTCACAGGGAGAAGCAGAGCCCGATGTGGGACTCGATTCAGGGACTCCAGGATCATGACCTGAGCTGAAGGCAGTCGCTTAACCAACTGAGCCACCCAGGCGCCCCGAAATCTGTCCTCTTAATAGTGTTCCATTATATGTATGTGCAAATTTTCCTCAACCATTTGTCTTTCAGTGGACATTTAGGTTGTTTCCATATCTCAGCTACTGTGAATAGTGTTGCAATGAACACAGGTGTGCTAATATCTCCTCGAGATCTTGATTTCAGTTCTTCTGGAGAAATGCCCGGAAGTGGGATTGCTGGATCTTAGTGTAGTTGTATGTTTAATTTTTTGAGGAACCTCCATACTGTTTTCAGAGTGGCCGGGCCAGTTTGCATTCTCTGCAATGGGGTGCAAGGGTTCCAATTTCTCAACACCCTCACCAACACTTGTCGTGTTTTTTAATTAAAGATTTTTATTTATTTATTTGACAGAGAGATAGAGCCAAAGAGCACAAGCGGGGGGAATGACACAGGGAGAAGGAGTTGCAGGCTCCCTGGAGCCCAGCATGGAGCTCGATCCCAGGATCCTGGGATCGTGACCTGAGCTGAAGGCGGATGTTTAACTAACTAAGCCACCCAGGTGCCCAGTCTTTTTTTTCTTTTCTTTTCTTTTCTTTTTTTTTTTTATGATAGCCATTCCAACAGGTGTGTGATAATATCTCACTGCAGTTTTTTTTTTTAAAGATTTTATTTTATTTATTTGACAGAGAGAGAGAACAAGAGAGAGGGAACACAAGCAGGGGGAGTGGGAGAGGGAGAAGCAGGCTTCCCGCCGAGCAGGGAGCCCGATGCGGGGCTCGATCCCAGGACCCTGGGATCATGACCTGAGCTGAAGGCAGATGCTTAACGACTGAGCCACCCAGGCGCCCCTCACTGCAGTTTTGATTTGCATTTCCCTTTTCTCATATGCCCGTTGGCCATAGAAGAAATATCTACCTAAGTTTTTGGGGTTTTTAAAAGATTTTCTTTATTTATTGGACAGAGAGAGACACAGTGAGAGAGGGAACACAAGCAGGGGGAGTGGGAGGGGGAGAAGCAGGCTTCCCACTGAGCAGGGAGCCCGAAGAGGGGCTCTATTCCAGGATCCCCGGACCATGACCCAAGCCGAAGGCAGATGCCCAACAACTGAGCCACCCAGGCGACCCTCTACTCAAGTCTTTAGCCTATTTAAAATCAGGTTATTTGTGTTTTACTATCCGGTTGTAGGCGTTCCTTACATATGTTGGATATTAACCCCTTATCTGATACATGGTTTGAAAATAGTCTCTCCCAGTTGGTAGGTTGCTTTTTCACTGTGTTGATGGTTTCCTTTGCTGTGCAGATGCTTCTTAGTTTGATATAGTCCCACTTGTTGATCTTCGTTTCCATTGTATGTGCTTTTTGGTATCATATGCAGGAAGTCATTGCCAAGACCAATGTCATCAAGCTTTTCCCCTACGTTTCTTTTGGGAGTTTTATGGTTTGGGTTTTATATTTAAGTTGTACATCTATTTTGAGTTGATTTGTGTGTATGTGTAAAGTAAGTGTGTCATTTCATTCTTTTGCTCTGTGGATATCCAGTTTTCCCAACATCGTTTGTTGAAGAGACTGTCCTTTCCCGCTGTGATTCTTGACACCCTTGTCAAAGATCCGCTGACCCTACATAAATGCACGGATTTAGTTCAGGGCTCTCTGTTCTGTTCCATTGTTCTGTATTTCTGTCAATACTGTTACCTGATGGGGAACCTGGGTGGCTCAGTCGTTAAGCGTCTGCCTTCGGCTCAGGTCATGATCCCAGGGTCCTGGGATCGAGCCCCGCATCGGGCTCCCTGCTCAGCGGGAAGCCTGCTTCTCCCTCTCCCACTACTCCTGCTTGTGTTCCCTCTCTCACTGTGTCTCTCTTTGTCAAATAAATGAAAAAAATCTTTAAAAAAGAAAAATACTGTTACCTGACAGAGAAGCGGTTCCGAACTCAGGTTAGGCTGCTCATGCCTCAAAAATCAACACTTGAGAGACAAGTTAAGGAAAGGTTGCTTTTTTTTTTAATAATTTTATTTTATTATGTTATGTTAGTCACCATACATTACATCATTAGTTTTTGATGTAGTGTTCCATGATTCATTGTTCGCCTATAACATCCAGTGCTCCATGCAATATGTGCCCTCCTTAATACCCATCACCAGGCTAACACATCCCCCACCTCCCTCCCCTCTAAAACCCTCAGTCTGTTTCTCAGAGTCCATAGTCTCTCATGGTTTGTCTCCCCCTCCAATTTCCCCCCCTTCATTTTTCCCTTCCTACTATCTTCTTCTTCTTCTTTTTTTTTTTTTTTAACATTTTTATTTGTTTCAGGGGTACAGGTCTGTGATTCATCAATCTTACACAATACACAATGCTCACCATAACACATACCCTCCCCAATGTCCATCACCCAGCCACCCCATCTCTCCCACCCCCCTCTCCACTCCAGCAACCCTGTTTGTTTCCTGAGATTAAGAGTCTCTTACGGTTTTTCTCCCTCTCTGGTTTCATCTTGTTTCATTTTTTCCTCCCTTCCCCTATGATCCTCTGTCTTGTTTCTCAAATTCCTCATATCAGTGAGATCATATGATACTTGTCTTTCTCTGATTGACTTATATCGCTTAGCATAATACCCTCTAGTTCCATGCATATCATTGCAAGTGGCAAGAGTTCTTTTTTTGATGGCTGCATAATATTCCATTGTATATATAAATACCACATCTTCTTTATCCATTCATCTGTTGACGGACATCTTGGTTCTTTCCATAGTTTGGCTATTGTGGACATTGCTGCTATAAATATAAACATTGGGGTACACATAGCCCTTCGGATCCCTACTTTTGTATCTTTGGGGTAAATACCCAGTAGTGCAATTGCTGGATCATATGGTAGCTCTATTTTCAACTTTTTGAGGAACCTCCATACTGTTTTCCAGAGTGGCTGCACCAGCTTGCATTCCCACCAACAGTGTAGGAGGGTTCCCCTTTCTCCGCATCCCCGCCAACATCTGTCGTTTCCTGACTTGTTAATTTTAGCCATTCTGACTGGTGTGAGGTGGTATCTCATTGAGGTTTTGATTTGGATTTCCCTGATGCTGAGTCATGTTGAACACTTTTTCATGTGTCTTTTGGCCATTTGTATGTCTTTGCAGAAAATGTCTGCTCATGTTCGGCCCATTTTTTTTTTTTAAGATTTTATTTATTTATTTGACAGAGAGAGACACAGTGAGAGAGGGAACACAAGCAAGGGGAGTGGGAGAGGGAGAAGCAGGCTTCCCACTGAGCAGGAAGCCCGATGTGGGGCTCGATCCCAGGACCCTGGGATCATGATCTGAGCTGAAGGCAGATGCTTAACGACTGAGCCACCCAGGCGCCCCCTTCGGCCCATTTCTTGACTGGATTATTTGTTCTTTGGGTGTTGAGTTTGATAAGTTCTTTATAGATTTTGGATACTAGCCCTTTCTCTGATAAGTCACTTGCAAATATCTTCTCCCATTCTGTCAGTTGTCTTTTGGTTATGTTGACGGTTTCCTTTGCTGTGCAAAAGCTTTTTATCTTGATGGAGTCCCAATAGTTCATTTTTGCCCTTGCTTCCCTTGCCTTCGGTGATGTGTCTAGGAAGAAGTTGCTGCGGCTGAGGTCGAAGAGGTTGCTACCTGTGTTCTCCTCAAGGATTTTGATGGATTCCCATCTCACATTTAGGTCAGGAAAGGTTGCTTTATTCAGGAAGCCAGTATGCTGGGAAGATGGTGGACTCATGTTTCAAAGACCATGTTTCCTGTCCAGAGGGTTTGGGAGTGGAGGGTGCTTTAAAGGGGAAGGCATGAGAAAAGGGAGGGTGGCTGCATGCAGGAGAAGCAGGTGCCCAGGCGGTTAGTCGTATATGGACACAACCCTGAACAGACTTGCTGGCACCCAGGGCAGCTATTTTCCAATGTAGGCAGGCCTTATCTCCTGGGAAAGTTTGGTCCTTCACTCCTTGAGGCCAGTGGTCTGCAAATCCCAAAAGTAGGTTAGTTCTGCTACAGATCATGGGATGTAAGTCAGCAAGCAAGGGATGAATCCTTAAACCTGGTGGAGGGCTGTCACAATGCCATACTGCTTTCATTACTGCGGTTTTGAAATGTAGTTTGAAATCAGGAAGAGTGATTCTTGCCCAAGTGATTCCAGCTTCGTTCTTCTTGCCCAAGATTTCTTTGGCTATTGGCATATTTTGTGGTTCCATCCAAATTTTAGAATTGTTTTTTTCTCTTTCTCTGAAAAATGCCATTGGAATTTTGATGGCATTGCATTGCATCTGTAGGTCATGTTGAGTAGTATGTATATTTTAACAGTATTAATTCTTCCAACCCATGGACAGGGGATATCTTTTCATTGATTTGCGTGTGCTTCTGTTTCTTTCATCAATGTCTCATAGTTTTCAGTCTACAGATCTTTCCCCTCCTGGGTTACAGTAAGTCCAAATTATTTTATTCTTTTTTCTCTTTTTTTTTTCCAGAGAATTCTTTGAATTCTTTTACTTAGCTGTAAACAAGCTAGTTGCAACATAATTTTTTTTCCATGTGGAGAGCTCTCAATAGTTTCTTAAACAGCAGGAAACATTTGCTGTTCAGTTTCATTGAGAATCTTCCACAGGAAGCATCCCAGCAGAGTGACAGTATCACAATGTTTCGGTCCCACTCTACGTATACTACTTTAAAGTACACTAGAAATTTTAAAGTTTTTTTTTAAGATTTTACTTATTTATTTGACAGAGACACAACAAGAGAGGGAACACAAGCAGGGGGAGTGGGAGAGGGAGAAGCAGGCTTCCCGCTGATCAGGGAGCCCGATGTGGGCTCAATCCCAGGACACTGGGATCATGACCTGAGCCGAAGGCAGACACTTAACAACTGAGCCACCCAGGCGCCCCAACACTTGAAATTTTAAATGTGTACAAATTCAGAGGTGTAGGAAACTTTAATAGATACAGAGTTTAGGAAGGTGAAGGCTGTGAATGTCCCTTTTCATTCAATGCATCCTTTATTTTGCATTCTTCACACATAAGTAGCCATTCCTGCTATTTCCTGGGCCAAAAAAGAGCAGATCTTCCAAGCAATGGAATTTACTCTGGCATTCTCCTAGGTATGGCATTTGCAAAGCCGAACGCCAAGATACCAGCAAGTGCATCTTTGGGCAGTACTCCACAACTACAGGCTCTGCTTTCTTGGTGGTGGCAAATGGGGACCTTGGTCTTGCTTCCCATTAGACACTGAAGCCATCGTGCTTTATCTTTGCTTCTCTTCTGGTTGAGTGGACTCTGCTTATTCCTTGACCCATAGTCTGTGGGGGCTGGGGCTTGCCTCCCAAGCAGCATCTTTGGTGCCCATAGAGCAGAGCTCCCTTGCCTCTGACCCTACAGACTGGACTACTCCCTGCCTCCCCGGTGCCTGCTTCCACCCCTCAAGGCCCCGCCAGGGCAAAGCATTTCATTCTTTCTGATGCCATGGGAAATGGGAACCTTTTATTTGTTTTCCAGGTAGTTTGCCATAGGTTCTTTGTTAGTGGATAGAAATGCACTGATTTCTGTAGATTGATTTTGCATCCTCCAGCTTCCTTTTTTTTTTTTTTTTAAGATTTTATTTATTTATTTGACGGAGAGAGAGAGAACACAAGCAGGGGGAACAGTAGAGCGAGAGGGAGAGCAGGCTCCCCGCCAAGTAGGGAGCCCGATGCGGGGCTTGATCCCAGGACCCCGGGATCATGACCTGAGCTGAAGGCAGACGCTTAACCAACTGAGCCACCCGGGTGCCCCGCATCCTCCAGCTTCGTTGAATTTATTAGTTCTGACAGTTTTTCATGGAGCCTTTGGAGTTTCTTTATATAAGATCATGTGATTTACAAACAAGGAGAATTTTACTTCTTTTCTGGCATGAATGCCTTTTATTTCTTTTTCTTGCGTAATTGCTCTAAGACTCTCAGTACTATGCTGAATAGAAGTGGTGAGGATGAGCACCCTTGTCATGTTTCTGATTCTAATAGAGAAGCTTTCAGCCTTTCACCACTGAGTATGACGTTAGCTGTGGGCTTGCCATAGACAGCTTTCCTTCTGTTGAGGACCAGCATGGTAGATAGTTTTCTAATCCTGTAAATTCTGTATACACATTTGTCTTTGCACAAAAAAATGCCCACTGATTAGAAAGGAGAGCACTCCTGCATGTTGGTGGGAATGTAAACCGGGGCAGCCACTCTGGAACAGGGTAGAAAGGTTCCTCAAAAAGTTAAGACTAAAACTACCCAGTGATCCAGGAAGTGCTCTCCTAGGTATTTACCCAAAGGACACAAAAATCCCTAATACAAAGGGATACACACACCCCGATGTTTATAGCAACATTATTTACAATAGCCAAACTATGGAAACAGCTCAAATGTCCATCAGTTGATAAATGGATAAAGATGATGTGATGTATGTATACAATGGAATATTTCTCAGCCAGAAAAAAAGAATGAAACCTTTTCATTTGCAACAATGTGGGTGGAGCTAGAGTGTGTTATGCTAAGTGAACTACATCAGTCAGGGAAAGAGAAATACCCTATGATTTCAGGCATGTGGAATTTAAGAAACACACCAAATTAGAATAGGGGGAAAAGAGAGAGAAAGAGAGGCAAACCAAGAAACAGACTCAACTATGAGAACAAGCTGATGGTTGCCAGAGGGGAGGCGAGTGGGGGAATGAGTGAAAAAGGAGATGGGGATTAAGGAGGGCACTGGTTGTGATGAGCACCAGGTGTTGTATGGAAGAGTCGAATGAGTATATTGTACACCTAAAACTAATACTACACTGCATGTTAACGACCTGGAATTTATTTTATTTCTTAAATTTTAAAGACTTATTTGTTTTGTTTTGTTTTTTTGAGAGAGAGCGAGCGGGGAGGGGCAGAGGGAGAGGATCTCCAGCAGACTCCCCACTGAGCACAGAGCCCTACACGGGACTTAATCCCACGACCCTGCGATCAGGACCCAACCGCCTGAGCCACCCAGGCACCCCAACTAACTGGAATGTAAAGAAAAACCTAAAAAAATGCCCGCTGATCAATTTTTATGTCATGAAAATAGTTATATTGGCATAAGGTCTAGACAAGTAGCTAGGATGTCCCTCCTAATATGATGCAATATGAAACCCAGGAAGCATTCTTGCCAAAAAAATATAACCTGAATCTAATTCAGCTTTGAGATTCATTTTCCAATTTATAGGAAATACAGGGTTTAGAGAAGCAAGTGAAATGACACCATAAGGAAACAAAATCAGAATGTGGGCATTCTACAAGACAAAATGTCTGGTCTGGTCTTTTCAAAGAGTCTATATCATGAACAAAGTTGAGGGGATAGGAGGACTGTTACACAATGAAGTGTTTTGCTTACTGAATTTTCAAATATTGAACACACCCATGTATCTAGCAGCTAGATCAGGAAACAGAACATTATGGTACTCTAGAAATTCTTACCCTCTTCCATTTATAAATTTTTTAAAAAAAATTAATTTATTTATTTGAGGAGGAGGAGGGGCAGGGAAAAAGGGAGAGAAATCCTCAAGCCGACTGTGCTCTGAGCACGGAGCCCGACACGGGGATCAATCCCAGGACCCTGATATCATGACCTGAGCCAAAATCAAAAGCCAGCCGCGGGGCGCCTGGTGGCTCAGTTGATTGGGCGACTGCCTTCGGCTAGGGTCATGATCCTGGAGTCCCTGGATCGAGTCCCGCATTGGGGTCCCTGCTCAGCGAGGAGTTTGCTTCTCCCTCTAGCCCTCCCCCTGTCGTGTACTCTCTCTCTCTCATTCTCGCTCTCTCAAATAAATAAATCTTTAAAAATAAAGAAAAAAAAAAGAGCCAGCCACTTAAACGACCAAGCCACACAGATGCCCCGCCCATTTATAAATGTCTAGTATTGAACCTTTGCTTTCCTGGGACAATGGAATTGAGTCACAGTGTACTATCTTATTGTATATACTGTTGGAATTGGTTTGAGAATATCGTGATTAACATCTTTGTCTCTCTGTTCATGAGTATGATTGGCCTGATATTTTCCTCTTTTTGTACTTTTGTTGTTGTTCCTATTTCAGTTTAAAGGTTATACTAACCCCAGAGTCAGTTGGGGGCATAGTCTCTCGCTGTTCTGTGGATGAATTTGTATAATTTTGAGATGATCTGTGTTGAAAGTTCTGTGCAACTCACTGATAAAACTTCTGAGCTGGAAATTTTTTTCTCTTTCCTTGAAATCTTTTCATATGGAAAATTTTAAACTATACAAACAGAGTTTGTATACAAACATGGACAAGTGGATTCTAGTTCGTTATACTAGGGAGAGTGGTATTGTGAACCCTCAAGTACCCAATTCCAGCTCAAAGTATCAACTCATGATGAACCTTGTTATATCTATCTCCCTTCTACTCCTCCTGCGACCGGATTAAATATTAGAAATCATATACTATTGTTTCTAAACACTTTTGTGTGTACTTCTAAAACATAAGGCCCCACCCCCCAATAAAAAAAAAGTCAAACTTAGAGAAAAGTTGCAAGACTATTAGAGGGAACTCCCATATACCTTTCATGCTTATTTACCAATGTCACATTTGTATTCTAGCTGCATAGATGTAGATCTATGCATGTGCATGCACACAAATCTTTTTCATTATATATATATGTGTATATATATATACACATATATATTTATATGATTTTTTGATGTATCACTTGGAAGTTTTAGGTATCCTAATACTTCACCCTAACTACTTGAGCCCGTATCTCACCAGAACCGAGATTTTCTCCTATATACCCACAGTACGATGATCAAGCTCCCCCAATTTGATATTCATACAACAGTATAATCTAATATGCAGTCTATATTAGATTCCTATTACTGCTGTAACAAATTACCAAAAAGACGGTGGCTTAAAAGCAACAGACATTTATTACCTTACATTTCTGGAGGTCAGAAGTCCAACATGGGTTTTACTGGGCTAAAATAAAGATATTGGCGGGGCCACATTCCTTTCTGGAGGTTCTGGGGGTGGATCAATTTTCTTGCCTTCTCCAGTTTCTGGAGTCTGCCAGTACTCCTTGACTTGTGGTCTCTTGGCACTCAGCGGGGAGACTGCTTGAGGATTCTCTCCCTCCCTCTCCCTCTGCTCCTTCCCCTGCTCATGAGCATACTCTGTTTCTCTCTCTCAAATAAATAAAAAAATCTTAAAAAAAAAAAAAGAAAGAAAGGATCTAACATTGGTGCCACTGGATACCAGAAGTTGGAAAAAAATATGGACTGAAAAAAGTGTCTGAAGAAATAATGGTCCAAGAAGCTGAGTGAACGCCGAACACTATAAGCACTCACACTAAGGCACATGGCAAACTTGTGAAAACTAAAGACAAGAGGAAAAAAATCTTGAAAAAGAGCCAGAGAGGGGTGCCTGGATGGCTCAGTCGTTAAGCGTCTGCCTTCGGCTCAGGTCATGATCCCAGGGTCCTGGGATCAAGCCCTGCGTTGGGCTCCCTGCTCAGCAGGGAGGCTGCTTCTCCCTCTGCCATTCCCCCTGTCTTTTTCTCTCTCTCTTTCACTCTGTCTCTCTCAATTAAATAAATAAAATCTTTAAAAATAAATAAAAAGAGCCAGAGAAACAACCCATTGCTTATTAAGGAACATTGATTTAAGTAAGTGACAGTAGGTTTTGTATCTGACAGCATGGAGGCCAGAAGGAAGCGGCAGGTTTTTCAAATCGACTACAAATCCTGTATCTGGCAAAATGATCCTCAGGAGGAAAGGGGAAATAAGGAAATTTTCTGAAGAAGGAAGAATATGAAAATTTGTTGCCAGCTGACCTACTATTAAAGAATAGCCAAGGGAAAAGATGCCCAGTTCATCCTTCTCTGTGGTTTATGTTTGCTGCCCACAGCAACTCCTTCCTAGCTCATCTTCATGTGGTCATCAGAGGCCCCATGTTCTGTGCTCCCGACACCCAAACCACATTTATAAACACTGGGAGTGTCTAAAGCTTTGGTCCCTGAGCAGTGTGAGGACTGCTGAGTTCTCTCATGGTTTGGCCACAGCTCTGGTGTTCTAGTTAGCGTGGTCCCACCACGTCCACACCACTCACCTCTTCCTCTATCCTGGGGAACAAGAGATGGGGGCTTGGTCAACTCAGAGGTAACATTTCCCTATGTGACCCAGGAGAGAAGAGACCCAGAGTTTCAGGTGAATTTCTTTTCTCTTTTTTTTACTTTTTTTCTTTTTAAGTAAACTCTGTGCCACACATGGGGTTCAAATTCATGACCCCAAGATCGAGAGTTGCATGCTCGGGGTGCCTGGGTGGCTCAGTTGGTTAAGTGTCTGACTTCGGCTCAGGACATGGTCCTGGGGTCCATGGATGGAGTCCTACGTCCAGCTTCCTGCTCAGTGGAGAGTCTGCTTTTCCCTCTCCCTTTGCCCCTCTCCCCTGCTCGTGATCCTTCTCTCTCTCTCTCAAGTAAATAAATAAAACCTTAAAAAACAAACAAAAAAAGAGTTGCATGCTCTACTGACTGAGCCAGCCAGGTGCCCCTGGGGAAATTTCTGCTAAGAGAAATTACCATTCACCAAAAAAAGGGCCAAGGAGGGGATGAATCCTCTTTATTCAGATCCTCTTCGATCATCGCCAGTGGGTCAGGGGTCAGGACACTTTTCCCGAGAATCCCCACTTCCTGGGAAATGGGGGCCTTTGTCCTGGGTTCAGGGCAGCCGGTAGGGGTCTCCAGAAATCAGGAGGGACCCATCCCTGGGTCCATGTCCCTGAATATCTTCAGGGCTTAGAGCCGGTTCTCTGGCTCAGGCTGCAGCTCCTGACCCCACCTAGAGTCTGGGGTCTCAGGAGGGCCCTGGAAGGAGCAGTTCCCAGGGGAAACTAAGAAGCCATTTCTGCTTTGTGGTTGATCTGGCAGTAAATGTTTGTGTCGGGGTGTCGTAATTCCTGTAAAAGCAGAAGAGGCCTCTGAGACCCTGTCACCTTCTTAGAACATATCTGGGTGACTTTCAGGTTCTAGGCCCACCTGGGCTGCTCTCTGGGAGCCTGACTGTGTGGCAGGTGTCTGCCCCGGGCCCCTCCTTCCTCCCACAATGCCCTGTCCCCCTTGTTCTCTTGCTTCCTGAACCTGAAAACACAGCCAGGGGCAGGATGGGCGCAGATCTTCGGCCCCCTTGGGCATCGGGGACCAGAGCAGTCATTGCTCACACTCACCTGGTAGATGGGAACGGCTGTGGTGGGGCCGGGCAGGGAGTCCTAAACAGGAGAGAATGGGTGTTGGTAGTCAGAGAGGGAGGGTCATTCCTCTACGGGAGTGACTGGTTCTGCCTCTTGAAATGCCTTCTCCAAGCCTGCTGGCCCATACTCCAGTCCCTGACCACTGCCCACTGCACCCCCTGCCCCATTTCTGTTAGCTCAGGACCCCTGGCTGGTGCTCCCAGTGCCCACCCTGCCCCTGGCTGGACTCCAGGGTTCTCCTTTGGCCAGTTCAGGGGAGCAGGGACAACCCAGGACATGCTGGGGGGTGGTCCTGCCCCTGAAGAGGGTCCACTCCTGGCCAGAACAGGGCTTGCCTTGTCCTGGCTACTCTGGGGGAAGCAAGGTCTGCTCTGTGCTGCTGAATTGGCTGGTTGCCCACCTTGAGCCTGCACATGCTGGACCCCAGGGGAAAGAGTGGCGGAGGGGGCGGGCTTACCGGGGATGCAGATCTGCAGGCTGGACCATGGCCTGGGGACAGAGACAGGAGTTAGCACCAGGGCTGTGAAGAAGCTTGGGGCCACCCTCCAGGAGGGGACAGGTCCTCAGCTCTCAGAGAACAGGGAAGCAGGAGCACCTCCCAGGGACAGACCCACTGGCCATGTTAGGGCCCGTGAGGTCAAGGTGCTGACCTATGATCTAGATTCTACAAGTCAGGGACTATGGCCAGTTGAGGTCCCCCGAGCTGAAGCCACAGAAAAAGGGTCAGAGGCCCTGGGGAGTGACTGGCAGGAGTGGACACTGGGGCAGGACTTCGGGGCTCCAGGTCCCACCCGCGCTGAAGATATACTCACGGGGAGTGGATGCTGGGCGACAGAGCTCTCTGAGATCACACCAGCCACTGGCCCTAGGGAAGATCAGGCTTACATGTGAGGGGTGCAGGGAGACGTCACAGCTTTGGTGTCAGAGCAGGGGACAAGCAGGATCCTCATTCCAGGCAGGAGTTAGAGACCCCCTCTCTCCACCAGTGCTGTTCAGCAGAGGACGGGCCCAGGAGAGGGGATTAGGAAAGGTCTTTGGAACACTTCTGTCCTGGGCTCACAGGGGAAGACCCACAGGCTGATGGGCTTCTAGGAGAAAGTGTCCTGAAAAGGGATCAAGGACCCAGGAAAGGAATCAAACAGGAGGGTTTGTCTGAGTGGAAGGGTCAAGCCTGCAGCTAGGTGTGCAGGACAGTTGGGGAGCCCCGGGTATGCTGGATCCCTGAATGTGGTGCCCCTGCTGTGGCCAGACCCTCGTCCCCTCAGGCCAGGAGATGCTGAAATGTGACAGTAGCCCGTCCTCTATCTCCATCTGCCTGGACAAGAGGCATAAAGGACATTCCAGGACGTCCACCTGGCCGAACCCAGGTTTTCTGCTCTCACACAACAGGGACTGTGGTTCACGCATCTGCCATTTGGAGGATGATCCCACCTGGCCTGTCAGGATCTTCCACTCTCCTTTGCGTGACCCTGACCAGGACCAGCCTCAGATCCTGAGGCTGCAACGCCCCCTCACAGGGCGTGTGGACTTAAATAAACCACGGGAGGTGCTGTTTACTGAGTACTTAGTCCTATGAGCACAGCTGTAGGTTTGCCAAATGAATGCAGACAACCCTGAGGGGCTGTTCCCTAGTTGTCCCTAATTTAAAACCGAGGAAGCTTGGAAAGAAGCACCCTGGTCAGCAGCTGGTGAGGAAGGAGCCAGATGGAATAAGAGGGAAAATCCAGGGGGCAGTTGGGAGGCCTGGAAGAGCCAGCCCAGAATGCTAGGTCAGGATGGGGTCCCCTCCTGGCCAGGGGTCAGCTGGGGGACAGGATCAGCTTCTGGGAAATGCCATCGTACTTTCCAGTCCTTTTGTGGAACAGGAGACAACCCAGGGCAGCCGCCAGTGCCAGTCCGACCAGGACCCCGACTGCAATGCCAATGATGGACCCCACAGGGAGGCCTGTGGTGCTTCTTTCATCTGAAATAAGAAGAAAAAGGGAGGGGAGTGAGTCCCAAGTCAAAGCTGGGGAAGCCAGGAGGGGCTGTGGGGGAAGGGCCTGGTTAGGGAGGAAGGAAAGGCCACTGAGGTCTGGGTGGTGTATGTTTTCTCACCACAATGTCCCCACCCCCTGGACCGCTGCATCGTTTCTGTTCCTCACGGTGAAACCCTGGACTTGCTTCATTCTTCACATTGTCCCCCCACCCCGGGCCCAGTACCAGGGTCCTGTTCATTTTCCTCTCACATTATGCCTCTTCCCCTGGGTCTTCCTTTCCATTTCTATCAATGCTCATAGAGGGAGGCCCTTACCTGTTCACTCAACACTAATTAAAGAGAATAGCATTAGCTGACTGCTTTTGAGGTCGGCCCTGTGCCAGGCACATGGGAAATACTTTATGTTTATCTCATCTGCTGCTTCCCTGTCAATGAGGGGGCCAGGTGTCATCCCCACTGTGCAAAATGAGCATCTGAGTATGTAAAGGGCTTCAGTAAATCAGTGAAGGTCACCGAGCTGGAACGTAATCAGACAACACTTAATCCCAAATCCCCGAGACATAGCTAGTAACAAAAACATTAATATCAAAAGGACAATAGCTGCTAAATTTGATTGAGCCTGAATCTGTGTATGATGCCGTCTCAGGATTTCATCTCATGAACTCATATAAACAACCCTCACAACAGCCCTAAGATCCAGCTGTTCTTTCCAGTTTTACAGATGAGGAGACTGAGGCTCAGGAGGTAGAGCGTCTTGCCCGAGGTCCAATAGCTGGTACATATCAGAACCAAGATGCTAACAAGATTAGTCTAATTCCAGGGATTTTATCCACATTGCCCTAGAGGCTCTGAAGGTGAAGGTGGCTCCTACCTCCTCCAGGCCTGCATCCATTTCACACCTCCTGCCAGTAAAATATACAGGGAAGAAGAGGGAGAGGTCGAGGGTCTCTCACAGTTCACATCCAGCCTGATGGGGTCACTTTGGCTGGAACTGTCTGGGTTGGAGACCTCACACTGGTAATTCCCGGCATCCTCCTTCCTGACAGGGTCTATGGTGAGGGTGCTGTTGTCCTGGGACAGCTTCATCCTCTCTGTGAGCTTTAGACTCTGGCCATTGAAGAACCAGTGGATGGAGACCCCAGTGTTATTTGTGGAGCAGGTGAGGACCACAGAGTCCTTATTTCCTGTGACTGTGGTGTTGCTGGCATGGAGAGAGGGCCGGGCCACTGGCTCTGTGTGGAAACACAGGAGGTAATGGAATGAGAATGGGCCTGGGGCCTTGGGTCACACTCCCTCCTCTGAGATGCCAGCCATTCGGAGGGCCCCAGCGAGCTCTGTAAAGGTGCCCCAGAGGATGGCCCTGCTGTCTGTAGAAGGATGAGTGTCTTTGTTCAGGTGATGATCTTTAAGGAGAGAGCTGTACCTCCCCCTGTGACCCTCAAGTTCCCTTCTGGCCCTCAGTCCTGTGTCTGCTCTGCCTGGACATCGCTGTAGCATCAGCACCAGGAACCTCTTCCAAGGCCACATGTCCCGCATCCTCATCGTCAGGTGGAATTTTTTATTCCCATGGACTTCTGTGTGACTGTTTTCTTGACCTTTTGTGACTTTAAAAGATCAGGCCTCATTCCTTATATACCTTTCCATGTATATTGGGGGAGGAGGACTCACAGCCCTTCTCTGTGTCCAAAGCAGCTTCATGTAAAGTAGGGAAGGCATTCACATAGTTACAATTTACTAGGGGATAAAAGCCACCTGCACCGTCTTCACAACCTTAGGAATCAAAGAGTTTTTTTTTTAATAAAGATTTTTATTTATTTATTTAACAGAGATAGAGAGAGAGCACAAATAGGCAGAGTGGCAGACAGAGGGAGAGGGAGAAGCAGGCTCTCCGCAGAGCAGGGAACCCAACCCGGGGCTCGATCCCAGGACCCTGGGATTATGACCTGAGCTGAAGGCAGCCGCTTAACCGACTGAGCCACCCAGGCGTCCCGGAATCAAAGAGTTTTTAATGTACAGGACTTCTCACTCTGAAGAAGACTTTTACTTCCAGATCTGTGGCTTGACTCTCCTGGTGAAAAACTTCTGTCGAGTGGTGGTTACTGTATACAGAATATTGGCACCCTTACAAATAGAAGGAAACCACTGAAGATGATAAAGGCCTTACATGCAACAGCCAGACCTAGCATCACACTCCATGGTCAAATACTGAAAATAGAAGATAAACATGCCACTTTCAACACCGGTGTTCAACACAGTACAGAAGTCCAGGCAAAAATAATTAAAGGAAAAAAAAACAGAGAATGCAATCAAATCGGAAAGGAGTAAGTACAATTATGTCTCTTTGCAGATGACATGACATTTTATGTACAAAACCCTAATGATCCCCCTCCCCACACACAAACTGTTGAGCTAATTAAGAATTCAACAAAGTTGTAGGATACAAAAATCACTGTGTTTAAGAAAACAGTTCCACTTACAATAACATTAAAAAGAATAAAATACTTAGGAAAAAAGAGAACAAAATCTTAGGAATTAATTAATAAGTCAACAGACTGTATATGGAAATCTATAAAACACTGGTGAAAGAAATTACAGAGGACACAAATAAATGGAAAGACATCCCATGTTCATGGTGATGAAACTTCATATTGGTAAGATGACAAAGCTACCCAAAGAGATCCACAGATTCAGTGTAATCCCTATCAATTTTTTTTAAGATTTTATTTTAAAGTAATCTCTACATCCAACATGGGGCTCAAACCTACAACCCTGAGGTCAAGAGTCACATGTTCCACCAATTGAGCCAGCCAGGTGCCTCCCTATCAAATTCTGAAGGAAATATTTTTCAGAAATAGGAATTTCCAAACATTTACATGGAATCTCAGGGGCCTCAAATACTTATTTTGAAAAAGAACAAAGTTGGAGGACTCCTACTTCCTGACTGCAAAGCTACATTAACCAATAATAATGGGGATCTGGTATAAAGACAGACATAGAGACCAACGAAATAGGATAGGCACCCCGGAAACAAACACTGGCATATGTGGTTGAATGATTTTCAAGAAGGTTGTCGTGACCCTTCAATGGAGAAAAAAATCTATTCAACAAATGGTGTTGGGAACACTGGATGTCCATGCAAATGAATGAAGTTGGACCTCACCTTCCACCATGTACACCTTTGTACATCGTGTACAAATGTTAATGCAAAATAGACCAAACATCTAAACATAAGAGTCAAAACTATAAAAGCCTTAGAAGAAAACGTAATGCAAAAACTTATGGAAACTGGATTTCCCAATGATTTCTTAGATATGACACCCAAAGCAGAGACAACAAAAGAAAAAACAGATGAATTGGATTGCATCAAAATAGAAAACTTCTGCGCATCAAAAGACACAATCCGGAGAGTGGTAGCACTAGGTCTGGAATGAACAGGACATAGGGATGAAATGTACCGCACAGGAAATACAGTCGATGGTATTTTAATGGGGCTGCATGGGGTCAGATGGGACCTCCATTGTGTTGAGTAGAGCATAACATATAGAGCTGTCCAATCACTATGTTGTACACCTGAAACTAAGGTCACGTTGTGTGTCAACTAAAGTTCACTAAAAAAAAAAAAAAAAAAGGTGAGGGCAATCCATGGATTGGAAGGAAACATTTGCAAATCCTATCTGGTAAGAGATTAATATCCAGAATATATAATGCACTTCTGCAATTCAACAACAAAAAGCAATTTGAACCTGAGGACCCTTTATTCTTCCCTATTTGCAAAGCATGGGGCTTTCTGGAGCTGAGAACTCCCCTCCCCACATTCCAGACTGGACCCAAGGTCTGCCATGAGAAATCAGGGAGGAAGCCTCTGCAGACATGTAACGGGAGAGTTCAGGGACAGATTTAGGAGCAAATGGGAAATGACTACTTCTAGGCTCTTTGCTGAAAGCCAGACAGACCTTCACCACAGCCATCGGTGCAGATGCTCCAGGGATCCACTTACCAGAGACTGTGATAGTCTTGACTGTGGTCTTATTGAGCCGAGTGCCAGAGTTATAGGCGAGGCAGGTATACGATCCACTATCATTGGCAGTGATGTTGGGGATAAAGAGCTCCTGTGTGAATAGCTGGGGCCTCCCATTGATAAACCAAGAATACTGTGCGGGCGGGTTAGAGGCTGCGTGGCAGGAGAGACTGAGGTTGGCCCCTGGATGGTAAGAGGAGTCTGAGGGGGAAATGGTGGGGGCGTCCGGGCCATCTGGAGCAAACAGAATAAAGCCACAGGTGATGCAATCCGAGGGAAACCGAAGCTCCTGGTCTGTATTAGGGCCACAGTGTCCCACTAGGCTGGGTCCCAACCTCATTTTAAAAAGTCCAAAGCCCCCTGTGTTCACTGAGCCTGGGTCTGAGACATTCACCTGTTTCCCCTCAGAGGCTGGTGACCCTCTCAGGGAGAAGCAGCCTGTCCCCTCCTAGTCTTGGATTAGGCTGGGGCTGCCCAGGTTTGCCAGGGACAAGAAGCCATGGCCAGCCTGGGGGTCCAGCTGAGAGTCATGGACTCGGACCCCAGAAGGATGGATGTGGCCTGGCCCCCGGCATGTGGATTTGGGCTGGCAGCCCAGGCCAGGTAGGAGGGGAAGTTACTCACAGAGAACATTCAGGGTGAATGGGTCACTACGACCAGCACTCACTGGGTTCCGAGTTTCACACTCATAGGGTCCTGTGTCATTCCTTGTGACACCGTGTATAGTGAGAGTCCTGTTGTCCAGGGACAGCTGCAGCCTGGTGCTGGCCGGGAGGCTCTCATTGTTTACTGACCACAGGTAGCTTGTGCTCTGAGTCTGAGGTTCACACATTATTACAACAGAATCCATATTCGCCACTGGATCGGAGTTGTTGCTTGAGATGTTGGGTTTGGGTAACTGCGCTGTGCAGACAACAGAAAGAACATTGCCCTGGGTGGTACCTGTGATTCCTCCACAGACATCTCGAATCAGAGTTGGTATCTCTCACCTCTCAGCCAACCTAAGTCCTTCAAAGAATAAGGCAGGTCTGTGTAGCTCAAGACAAATGCAAGAGGATCTGAGTGCTCAGAGAACACAGGCCACCTGCTCTCTGTCTGAGAGCAAGCACAAGTCTTCTCGGTCAAAAAAGCATCAGGGTTTGGTTGTGGAAGACACAGGACAAAGTCAGAGAGCACCCTGGGCCTCTCCTGGTTCTTCCCTGACCAACTGACTGTCTGACCAACCTCAGAGGCCACACCTGGAAAGTGTAGGTGCTGAGGTCCTTTCTACTACACAGACCTAACACCAGTCAAGCTACAGGTGTTGTCCTTGAGGCCTTGTTTCCAGGGTTGTCCTGGAGATGGGCAATGATGGGCCTTCCCAGAGCTCATAAGCCTGGAGAACACTGGACAGCATGGCCTGGAAGGGGGTATTTGAGCAGAAGTCATACCAGGGGACACCAGGGGCAAGCCTGGAGGTCAGTCAAGCACTCAGGCTGCAGGGCCACGAAGTAGGACAGTTCCGCCCAGGTGTTCCATGGTGACTGACCTGAGACAGTGGTGGAGCAGAGTCAAAACTAGAAATGATCCAGAAAAAAGTGAGGGGACAGGCAGGGCCTGGCTGGCTTTGGCAGAGAGCTATGTGCTCTGCCCTCAGTCTTTAAAGTCTCTTTTCCCACTGCAGAGGCCAATGAGAACCATGCTGCTCTTTCCTGAAATACAAGTGGGTGTTTTCAAATGCAGAAGGGGTGACTGGTGGGAAGTGGAGGGGTGGGGGGAGGGTGCCTGGCCTTCATGGACCATTTGTAAACACAGTTATGAGATAGAAATTTGAGATGAGAAAATAAATGGTTTCCATATGAAACTCAGTATTAATACCCGAAAAATCTAAGACCCATTTCTGGAGGAATGTCTCCCTAGGGAGCACAATATGTTGTAGACCAAGTTCTACAGTCCAACCAGGATCACATGATGAATGAAGGAAGACGTTATAGTGGGTTTGAAATCAGTGACTCCCTGGGTAGAGAAAGACAAGTGAATCCTGTTAAGAAACAGAATTGATCAGGGAAAGTCTGAGTTGCCTCTGTTATATAAAGGGAGGAATGATACCAAATTAGTAGAAATGATATGCATTATGTTAGTAAATTTAGGAAAGAAAGTCCCTGCCACCAATTTCTATAGTCAGAATGGAAAGAAACCGAATGCTTGTATTTGGCTTTCTTTTGACCTCAGGAAACACAAGTTTGATCCAATTTACCCAAATTGGGCAGCATCTAAGTGAAAGGACAGGAACTGGTGGATCTCACCATGTGAGAGGGTTCCACCCTATGGTAAAGGCGTCCTCAAGAGCACCCATGTATGTGTGTGAAATAAGCAGTGAACCAGTCAGAAGGCGCAGGGTCTGGCCAGCCCCACCGTGGGAGGGTCCGGGGAACCACTTGGAAGAACGAGAGCCTCACCAGGACGAGGACGTGAGTCAGGAGTAAAAGGCATGAGATGAGCCCATGAGCTTTTGGGGACCGCAGACCTGCCCCTTCTGCCTCTGACTCCCTGCTGGAGTCCTGTAGAGAGTAGATCAAGGGGTCACATGTCCTTGTCATGTGGTGTGTTCCACTTGATGGCGTCACGGAGGGAAAGAGCCCTGGATGAGGGCACCGTGAAAGCTCGCTCTGCTGTTGACCTGGGGAAACTGGCTCCTGATGGAGCCCAGCAGAGGATGCTGCTCGGATTTCTGGGTCCTTCACTGTTGCCTGGGAGGGCGGGCCGGGCCACAGGTGTTAGCAGAAGAATCCAGACAAGGCTTAAGGGTAAAGGAGGCTGTGCAGAGCAGGGGTAGTCCCAGCTGGAAAGGAGGAGGAGGAGGAAGATGAGGGACATGGACGGAGAAGAGAGCCAGAAATGTCCCAGGCTGTGAGCAGTGAGGGTTACAAGTGACTTCAAAGACTCCGGGCACTAAGAGCCCACAGTTGACCCAGGGGCAGGATCCTCCCATGGCTGAGCAATACCACAGTCCTCATGAGACTCTCTGGCAGTGGCCTGAGGGGCTGGTGGTCAGAGGGATAGAACATGGGTCTCAGCCCCTGGAGGGACAGGGAACAGGTGTGGCTAGAACCTCCTAGAATTCTGCATCCAGGGACCAGACTCTGAAGAGACTGGGAATCATTCATTCATTCCTTCCCTCCTTCATGAAAGAGCAATTGAGTTGTTGGGCCCTGTGCCGGTTAGGGGTATGCAGTCGGGAGGAGAGGGCAGAGTCCTTTTCCTTACACTCCAGTGGGATGCCATCAGCACATCAGGAAACAATAAGTGATTCCAAGTCCGATGCAGGAGCTGTGGATTGGCCACCTGAGGGGAGGCCTGGGCATTCCCCAACTGACTCTGGTCATTGATGAATTTAGTTCTTGAGTAAAAACGTTAATTGTCCATTTGCTCTCACCTCCCAGACCAGAACATCTACCTTGAGCTGTGGATCCCTAAGAAGAAAGGTCTGATCCAACAGCTGGTCTCAGGGTCCATAGATGCCTGATAAGGCCCCCTGGGTGGAGGAGACAGGCCTGTACCTGCAGACAGACCTTGTAGGATTGTGTTCTGCCTGTGTGACTCTGATTCAATGTCTGCGTCGCCCTGTGCCTCTGTTTCCCCTCAATAAAATCAAGTAAATGGTCTCAGGCTTACTGTGTTGTCTGTAATTAACCTTAAATCTTTCACAATTACTTGACCTAAGGCTTGGTATAGAGGAGCTGCCCAGATAAACTGTCACTTGCCTCCATGAGAGACGGCTCCCTGGGCCTGATCCTGGTGCAGGACTTGCTGCCCGGAGCATCTACTCTCCTCTGTTCCTCCCTAGGGGTGCTGACCTTCCTCTGGGGTCTCCTATCCCCCAGGGCAGTCAGACAGTGGCCCAGGGACCTTGCCTATCTCTGCTTTCCACCTCAAGTCTCAGGTGAAGGACCAGGCTCTGCCCCTCCCCAGATGTGGCTCTTGGTGCCGAGCCTGGTGACCAGTTCAGGAACCTCACCACTCAGGCAGCCAGGAAATCATTGCTCCCTGTCCCCCCTGCCAGGAAGCCAAAACCCACATCTGGCACAGACTCCCCAGCGTCACTGGAGTCAGGAGCCCTGAGTCAGGGATCTGGGCAGGGGCTTTCTGGGCTGAGCTTCTCTGTGAGGATCCCATGGATCCCTCAGGCCTGGCCCTGACTGAGCCCTGAAGGGTCTTTCTCAGAGTCATGGTCACGGGGAGGAGCCGAAGGGGCTGGACGGAATCTGTCTCCCTCTGCTGAGTTACTCCTGTCAGACTGGTCCTTCTCTTTGCAGCAAATGTCTGCTGGAGCCGGAATCCAGGAAGGGAATTCTGATCTTAGGAAGTTTGTCTCCACTGTGTGTGTCCTGCACTAAATGCTCGAACCCCACACGGGACATAATGCAGAGGGGGATGGAGGTACAATCCAGGCCTGTGAATCCTGTTGTGTGAAGTAGAATTCACCCCACCCAACACCAGAGGTGAGAGAGGAATTACTCACGGAATACGCGCAGCTGTCCTGTTCCTTGATCAACTTGAAAATTTTTCTTTGTGATTTGTATGGTGTAGTATCCTGTGTCGATCAGGGTGATGTTCTGGAACAGCAGGGATCCATTGGGGTATATTGTCTCTTTGCCGCTGTGTGCAGGCCCTGGGGTAGTTACATTTGTGTCTACTGCATATGATCCAATTTGACTGCTGGGCTCTATACTTTCCCCTCGGAACCAGCCATAGCCTATAGGATCCCCAGGCAGATTGTGGACGAGCAGAAGAACATCCTTCCCTTCAGCAACATTGGGCGGCACCGATTCCACAGTAACTTGGGCAGTGGTGGGCGGGTTCCAGAAGGTTAGGAGTGAGACTAGGAGGGAAGGGAGAAGACAGATCAGTGTTTGGACCTATGTGTTGGGAGGGAAAGCTGGGGTTCTGGAGAGAGGGCAGGTCCTAAGCCCCCAGCCTCGGGGTGTGTGTGTGAGTGTGTGTCTCCTGCTGGTCAAGGTCAGTGGCATGACCACACTACTTCAGCGCCTCTGAACTTAATTTCCTCTGTTTAGAACACTGTTCCTCACATGTCTGTCGCTCACTCCCTCCCTGCCCTCAGATACCTGCTCCCACTCAGGGGGTCCTGGGGAGAGGTCTGCCCAGAATGCCTCCTCTAAAGACCCTTTGTCTTCACGTTCTGACCTTTCCCTGCTCTGCTCCCTTCATGATGCTTGTCAGTACCTGACATCACATTCTAGACGTCTCTGTGTGTCTGTTTTCCTCCGCATAGAAGTGAGATTGGGGAGGGCAGGGACTGCTCTGATCTGTGCTGTACCCCAGGGGTGGGGCAGGCTGCAAATACCCGGGGCTGAATGAATGTGGCCCCAGGGCCCTCCAAGTCTGGCATTTGTCTGTCATGATCTCAGGTTGGTGGGAAGGGGCAGCGATTAGGGTCCCTGGTTGTTGTTATCAGTTTCAGAATTCAGTCCTCAGTGATGAGTAACTTGGGAAACAGCCCTTGGCTCCCCACTTCCAGATCATGAGACTTTCCCGTTGCTGAGCCGGCTCCCCCGTCCTGCCCTGCTCCCCTGTCCCCTCTCAGAGCCCTGTCCTCCCCGGAAGACCCCAGCCAGCCTCTCTCTCCCATCCTCCCGCCCCCTCGCAGGGGATCATCCCTCTCACCTGCCAGCAGGACCTCCTGCCAGGGGACGCGTCGTCCTCGGGGAGGGGCCGACGGGGGCTCCATGGTGCCTGCTGCCCGGTGCGTCCCTACTTCTGGGGAAGAGCTTCTGCTCCAGAAACGCTCAGGAGCACAGCCGTCCTGTCCTGTCAGCTCTGCCGTCCTTCCTCCCTCTGAGCTGAGCGGCCTCTGGGGGCAGGAGCGCTGGGCGGGGTCACGTGGGCCGGGGGCGGGGTCTCTGTCAGGGCCCCGCCCCTCCCCGCCCCTCCCCTCCTCTCTCCTCTCATCCTCTCCCCTCCCTCCTGACTCCCTTGTCCCCTTCCTCCCCTTTCATTTCTGTCTACATTTCAGTTCCCCGGGAACTGCTGAGGCCTCTCCGTCTTCAGCTGTGGTTCCCACCATATGCGAGAGCGCGCACACGCCCTTGTTTGGACAAACACAAGCCTGTGGCGTTGGCGTCCGGTGACCCTCACAGCTCGGGGTCAGGGTGCACGGTCAGGCCCCCACAGCCTTCTCTCCTCCCCGTGTGGCTTTCCCTTCAGGAGCCTGGGGGTTGCCTCAGGAACCCTTGTCACAAGGATGTCACCCCCACTGTGCGCTGGATTCACCTGTGGAACTTTATCAAGACTGAGAATGCCCAGGTGACACTTAGAAATGCTGCTTCCGCAGATGCCCAGCCAGACTGAGCCCCATGATGTGGGGGTGGGGCCGCCTCTCCCTCTCCTGTGCCCACGGAGGGTCTGCAGATGCTGTGAAAATGCAGATTCTGACTCAGCAGGTGTGGTGTGGACCCCAGAGTCTGCCTCTAACAAGCTCCCAGGTGATGCTGATCGTCCTGCCCAAGGGGAGCACACTCTGAATAGCCAGACTGAGGGGGACCCGGTTCCCTTAGAGGATGGCCCTTCTCCCTACTCCTCTGCTGTGTCCTGGCCTTGAGTCTGTGGGCACCACACACAGAGCCCCAGGGTCCCCAAATCCAGGGGATTATTTCCTTTGTGACAGAGAAGCCCAACTGGGCATCTGTCTCCCCGGTGTTTTCACAGGTCTGGGGAGGTTGGACTGACTCCTGGCAGCAAGGCCCCAGAGATGACCCTGGGGGTGAGAAAAGGGCAGGCTGGGTGATTACTGGTGAGGGACCCACAGCCCATCCCTGGTTGTCCCCAGCCCAGCCTCTGCTTCCAGGGACAGAGACCCAGGACCAGGTGTCTCAGGAGCTTGGTTCCCAGGTGGGAAGGGGGTTTCCTGTGTCCTGGGAAGAGAGGAGGTGGTGGGAGGTCGGGTGGCTGGGGCTCCAGGAAGGTTTGGAGGAGACCCTCCCTCAGGGTCTGTTGGCTGAACTGTGGCCCAGAGACTGTCGATGTGCTCCTGAGAGTCCTGAGCAGCCTGTGTCCTCTGCCTGGGGGACTTTCCTGTAGTGTCCCTACCTCCCCCATGGGTGGTGCCGGACAGGAAATGGGGAGCTGTGCAGGGACCCCTGACAGATAAGGGAGCTCCTAGGGCTCCAGGTAGAGCGGACAGAACTGGAACGTGGGAGGGATTCAGAAGGGTCTGTTAGAGAAGGGATGGAAACCAGGCTCCTTCTCCACCTCCTTAGCCAAAGCCAGCTTCAGGGTTTAAGGTCCTTCAGGGTTTAGTGCCTGCATGCCCCTATGTCGCCCCCTGGAGGCAGTTCTGGGGGCTGCAGCAGGGATGCTGATCAGGCTCCCAAGGATGTGAGTGGGTCCCTGAGTCCTGGGCAGAGGTGAGCGACTGGTCAGCCTGGGTCCTGGCCCCTGGGGGTCCTAGACTGCCTGACTGCATCCCAGGGCAGCATGAGCCCAGGGAGAGGACAGGCACTGCCCAGAAGATTCCCGATCCTGTGTCAGGAGAATTGTCCACCCAGACGGATGTGCTCCCTCAGCAGGAGCTCTCTGTCCTCGAGATTTCAAGGAATGACCTAGTAGGGGTCTCTTGAGACTTTGGTGAAAAGTTACTGGCCTGGGGGGCTGGACACTACAATGGCCTGTCTCCCCATCATAGCACTGGTGGGATTGCATCCATTGTGTCCCTGTCTCTGCTCTGCTCTAGGTCTCCCCACAGGAACCAGGAGCTGGAGCGGCTTCACCCAGACACTCAGCTGAGGGATCCCAGGGCTGCCTCTGAAAGGGGAAGAGACCCTCAGACCAGGGGAAACACAGGCAAATGCTGGGTTCTCCTGTCCCGCCTGCCCAGGACTTTCCCCCTTGTTCCCCAGGACTCCTTGGGCTGCTGAGAAACCTTCAGGGAGACATAGCAGGTGTCCCCACAGACCAGGGACCCTCAAGATGAAGAGTCACCTCCTGACGTCTTTTGAGGTCAAAGTAGGGCTTTGAACTCCCCTGGTAGTAACTGCACCTGGGGTGGTGATCCAGAGTTTGTGGCAGGTCAGATCTCTGAGAGAAGAGGAAGGACACAGGCTGCCCACCCAGGCCCTCTGGGGAGAGAAGTCAGTCACAGACAGAGATGGGAGGGGGGTGTCCGTGTTCTGGGAGTGAATGGGGGTCTGACCTCTAACTGTAGGAGGCCCCTGTCGTCCCTCCTGCATCTAGGAGGGGGAAAGCCCTGACAGTCTTACAGGGACAGCCTCGGGCACGTGCTGGCCCCCCCTTGCTGATGCCAGGGGCCTGGGTCTGCGGGGAAGAGGCTCGTGTCACCGACCCCAGGTGACACGGGGGTGACTTCCATTGTGTGGTTTCCCTCATGCATTTAACGAGTATTTACTGGGCTTCTGTGACGTGTCAGGCCCTGGGCTGGGTCCTGGGAGCTCCACAGAGAACAGGACAGATGTGGGCCCTGGACTCGCGGGGTTTCCCTTGAAACAGGGCCACGGGCAGTCAGGAAATCATGGCACTGAGGAGTCAATTAGAATCGGCCCTAGAGAAGGGCCAGGAAGGGAAAGTGTCTGGTGGGTCTGGAGCATGTGAGGGGGTCTTAGCTGATGGGGGGTCACATGGAACACTCTTGAGAAAGTGACCTTATCACTGAGACCTGAAGCGTGAATAGACTTTCGCCCTCTAAGGACAGAGGTGTGGAGGGACGAGCTGCCCATAGAGCGACCAGTCTCAGCGGGCAGACGCCTGGCTGGCCGGAGGGGCTGATGGGGCCCAGTGTGGGGAGCCTGGAGAGCCAGGAGGACGGTGACTGGGTGAGGCTGGGGAGGGTCAGACCCTGCTGGGCTGTGGGTGCTGAGGAAGGCGCCCAGGTGTAGAGCAGCTCTGCCGCCCTCTGGTGGACAAGGAGGGAAGTGTAGAAGGCCGAGTCAGGGTGCCCAGCCCCTCTGCATCGTTTATTCAACATCAATCTGTAGACATTTCACATGGATCGCATTCTCATGTTAATACTCCATCATATTCCGGCTTCATGAGTCCCAATCTCTGCTGCTGTAAGTACATTGTCCCTGTCTCTTCCCTCAGTAAACTGTCACCAAGCTCAGATTTCCAGGAATGTATATTGATGTGTTTGTCTCTGGTAAGTTATAGTGTGTGTGTCCCTGGGCGGCAGTGTGTGTGGCTGGAATGCTGGGTGGTGGGTCTGTGGGGAGAAGAAGGAGAAGCCGGGACCTGGGCGTGTCAGGAGGGGAGGGTCTGTGTCAGGGGGGCAGAAGGAGGAAGATGGACAAGTCAACTTTCCTTCTTACTCCCGGGACTTGGCATCAGCCCAGGGTTCTTGGCCCTGGGAACACACAGCACCACACACCTCTCTGTGTCCCTGGGCCAGGCGAGGTGGGAGCTGCTTCCTTCCCGTTCATCAGGACCTGGGCCTCCTGGGCCTCACAATGCTGAGACGGCTTCACACTCACGGTCTCCCCGGCACCTAGGAGGACCCCCACATTGAGGCCTGGGTTTCTCCTCTCCCCACTCCCCGTCCCTGGGGTTCTGTCCTGCACCTTCTCTCTGGGCCTCTGTGGCTGGCCTCGGCCGGTGGCCCCACCTGCTTCTGCTCCAGGCAGCTGCTCCTGTGGTCGCTGGCCCCTCACGATCTCTGGGCCCTCTAGCTGTCATTTGTGACAGAAGAGAGGTGAAGCTGAGATCGGCGTTCGTCCAGGTGCTGCACTTTCTGGACGCCCTGGAGTGATGCGTCAATGGAATCATTACCGTACCTCCTGGTAGAAATATTCCTCCCTTTGGAACTAACACTTCTAGGTCAGCAGCGCATAATGTCACAGGGACGGGAAACAGACATTTTGCTAGTGGATCGTGAGAGGTATAGAGAGTGGTGTCATTCCCATTTCCACCCCTCGATTCCTCGATGTGAGAATCCTGGCTGTGGGAGAAACAGCACAGACTGGACACAGACCCAGAGCATGCAGAGCCTCCTGGAGTTCCTCCCCCCAACCCTAGCTGGTGCTGTCCCTGAGTGTCCAAAGGGCCAATCCCACTTTTCTCTCAAGACAGCTGCTTCCGGATCGTATGATGCGTGAGCACACACATTGCTGCACTTCATTTGCTCTGAAGTGAGTCCCTTGATCGGAAGCAGTGCTGTGTGGGACACTGTGACAGTCGATAAGGCATTCTATGAATCCGTGGGTGGTCGTTTTGTCAGGAGCTTTGTGTGTAGGGAAGGCAAATCCGTATCCAGAGTGAGTGCCTATCCAGTAAGAACAAAACAGTGCTCCTTCCATGATGGAAATGGTCCAATGTCATCAACCTGCCAGCAGGCAGCGGTCTGGTCACCCTGGGGAATGGGGCCATATCGGGGGCCCAGCGTTGGTCTCTGAGCTGGCAGATGGAGCACTCAGTGGTGGCCATAGCTAGGTTGGCCTTGGTGAGCAGAAGTTCATGTTGCCGAACCTGTGCATAAACTCTACCTGCCCCGCCACCGTGGCCACTTTGCTCATGAGCCCCCGGGCAATGACAGGTTGGCTAGGGCAAGAGGCTGAGCGATAACCACGGAACAGGCCACGGATCCACTTAAGTATTAAAACCCTCCCATGCTAACATGCATGGTGAGTGTTCAAAAAGGTCTATCCACATACCTTTTTCCCAGACCTCCTTGTCACCAGTTTTCCAACCATGTTCCTTCCAAGTCCCTGGCCATGTAGCCAGATCATTGGCCACAGTCGGTATACAACCACATATCAGGCCATTTCTCCTTCCAAGCACAATGAACAACCGGGTGCACTGCCTGAAGCTCTGCCCATCGAGAGGATTTCCCTTCCCCCCTGCCCATTAGGAATGTTCCAGAAAGGGGCTGTCGTGCTGCAGCTGTCCACGTCGAGTGCTATCTGCCTGGCACGCAGAACCATCTGTAAACCAGGCCCGAGGTTTCTCTCCCTCCATCAACTGATCATAGACGACTCGCCGTGAGGCCACAGGTGTGGCTGGGAGAGAGAAGGCAGTGTCGCAGGAGTGGGGAGTGTGGGCACCCGGGCCATTTCTTCACGTGCCACGCGTGCCTTCAAGGCTGGCCAAGCTTGATCATCTCATTTCCCACTTGCACTTGATGAGGGATCGCCGCTGTGTATGCCTGGCTTTATGGCCTGGTGTGTCACCCAGTCCACGATGGAATTAGTGTCAATGCAGAGCCTCTGTCCAGTAACCTCCAGAGGCTCTGGGTATATTTCCTATTCCCCAGTGCATAGACCACTTCGGTCACGTAGTAACTGGGTGGCCCGTGGTTAAGCATTTAGTCTGTACTAAGGTCCGGTGGCAGGCCAAAAGCTGTTTGTCGAAAGGAGAGCAGTTAGCGAGAGGATAGCAAGATTTTGCTTCACAAGCCTAAGGGGCCTGCACTGTGATTCACTTCTGTGGGCTTGCCAAGGGGTCCAGACACCAACCCTGGCCGCTCCAGCACCGCTGGACCTGCTGGGCTCCGTGGCCCAAATGGCAGAGCAGTTCACACAGAGGGGGACCTGCGGCAGAGCCTTCTCTTATTCTGGCAGCACTCAAAACTAGCAGCTTTTTGGGTCACTTGGTAAATGAGCCAGAGTAGCACCCCTAAATGGGGAACATGTTACCTCGAAATCCAAAGAGGCTCACTCGGTGTTGCAGTTTGTTTTGGGGTGGTACGAAGGGCAGGGTGCAGCAACTGATCCTTCAGTTTATCAGAGGTAGATTGGGGGCGCCTGGGTGGCTCAGATGGTTAAGCAACTGCCTTCAGCTCAGGTCATGAGGATCGAGTCCCACATCGGGCTCCCTGCTCAGCGGGGAGCCTGCTTCTCCCTCTCTCTCTGCCCCTCCCCCTGCTCATGCTCTCTCTCCCATTCTCTCTCTCAAATAAATAAATAAAATCTGGTGACTAACGTAACAATAAAATTTAAAATAAATAAATAAATAAAATCTTTAACAAAAAATAGAAGAGGTAGATTGATAGGTCCCTCCCCCCCGGACCCCTAGAAATTTCACTGAGGTAAAAGGCCCCTGAATTTTTGTTTGATTTATTTCCCATGTTCTGCACACAAATGTCTTACCCAGAAGTCTAGAGTCGCTGCTAAGTTCTTGCTCACTGGGTCCAATCAGCATAATGTCATCCGTGCGAAAGGCAGGGGTGATGATCTTGTGAGAGGGAAGGCAATCAAGATCCCTGTGAACTAAAGTATGACACAGGGCTGGGGAGTTGATGTGCCCCTGGAGTAGGACGGTGAAAATGCATTTCTGGCCCTGCCAGCTGAAAGCAAACTGACTCCAGTGGGTCTTTACTAACAGGTAGGGAGGAAGAAGTATTTGCCAGATGGTTAGCTTCACACCAGGCACCATGGGAGGTGGTAATTTGCTCAAGCAAGGAAACCACGTCTGGTACAACACATAGCAGCAGCAACTGGAGTTACCACCTGGTTAAGCTTAGGATAATCCGTTGTCACTCTCGAAGACCCGTGTGTCCTTCAAGTCCGTGATGCTGCACTAATCTCTGCAGTCCCTCGGGGAATGTGGTATTGCTTTCAGTTTACCATTTTCCTAAGTAGTTCTAGTGCTTTCCACTTGGCCTTTCCCACCATAATAGCCCTTACTCCACAGAGTGGGAACCAATGTGGGGATTCTGCTAGCTGTTGAGTATGACTGTGGGAAATAACCACAGGATTGGTTCAGCCTCCCCCCGCCCCCTGCCCAGGCCCACTGTGAGATGGACCTGAGCTCAGACTCCATGGACCACCTGAGCTCCATAAGCCCCTCCTCTGACTGGTGGGCCACTGTGACATTTGAGTCCTCAGTTTAGAGCTCATGTCTTTCAGTGCCTCAAAGAGCTATTTGCTTTTCTCCAGTGACCATCAACTTGGTAAAAGGCCACAGGTCCCTCTGGGGAAGACTGGGAGAAAGGTTAACAGTATACATTTTTAGCAGCATACTGGGGCCCTTCCTCAAGGGGACCTGGCCCCTCCTTTATTCAAGGAGTTCTGGCTCTTTAAACTGGCTCAAGTCTGGGAATTGACTGAGGGCCATAAAACTCAGTTGCTATGATTCAAGATAGACTTTTGTTCACTTGACCTAGAACTCTCCTTAAACAGACCAAGTAAGAATTTAGTAGCTTCCCATCTATCTCATTTCTAGGAACATCATGATCACCTAGCCAACGTCATTGTCATTGTTCCCCGTGAATCTGACCATTCTGATTGCTGCTTTGGGTCTGCTGTCCATTATGGTGACATTGCATTTAGGTTTCCCAGTTCAGTGGCAGCAGCTTCCATTGTAATTTCTGACCTACAGAGAAGAGCAATCACAGAGCTGTTCAGGTGTGCTGTGAACTCATACCTCACAGTCATGAAAGACTAAGGTGTGTCCTCTGAACTCTCCCAGCCAGGGTGGATGAGCAGGTCTTTTTTTTTTTTTTTTTTTTTTAAGATTTTATTTGTTTATTTGAGAGAGAGAGTGAGAGAGAGAAAGAGCACAAGAGGGGGGAGCGGGAGAGGGAGAAGCAGACTCCCTGCGGAGTAGGTAGCCCGATGCGGACTCGATCCCAGGACTCCAGGATCATGACCTGAGCCGAAGGCAGTCGCTTAACCAACTGAGCCACCCAGGCGCCCCTGGATGAGCAGGTCTTAAGTGCGAAGTCCACGCCACGTTCCAGTCTCCCTTAGCCTTTGGATCCCTTCCTCTGTCTCTGAGTCTCAGGGCTATTCTCTGATGCAGAGAACTCATGGGTCTGTCAAGATAAACAGATACAGATGCAAAACTTAGCAGTGAACTGCTAAGCTGAGTGGGGGAGGATTTGAAGATACTTTCCTCAGAGAGGTGTCCCAGTGCATGGAACCCCAGGGGAGGGAGAGAATATTCCACACAGAGTCTCAGATTCTCCTGGGGTGCCCGAGGGGAGTGAGCCAGGTGAGGAAATACCCCTGGATGTGCACCCTCTGGTCAGGCCTGACATGGTCAGTCTGGAGGGTCTCCTCTCTTGGGGTATGTGTGTTGCGTGGGAATGTCCTGTGCCTGGCCGAGAGTGTGAGGTACTTCGTGATGAGGCTTTTGATTTGAAGGGAACTCGGGCCCAAGTGACTGAGAAGCCAATGCAAGGAGGTAGGGGACGGAGGATGTGCGTGTCCTTGGAGTCCTCATTCCCAGCTGCTCCCTGGGCTCATATGACAGAGTTAGGGGAAGTTTTGGATGTCTGGGGTTGCCTGGGTCAAAGGCCTATGGAAAAGCCATCCTCTTTAGCTGAGGGCAAGAGAATGTCATGGAATGGGGGATGAGGGATGAGGATGGGAGGCGAGGACTCTCACATTGGAGGACTGTGGGGAGATGGACTGGTGAGCCAGAAGCAGCCCCAGGGCCCAAGTCATGGGGAGGGGATGGTTCCACACATAGTGGGCAGCTTAGGCAGGACGTGCAGAACAAGATGCCCCCACTCTCCCTGTTGGCACTGCGGGAAATGACTGTAAGTCCATGACTCTGAAGGACTGGATCACCCTTCTTAACTGTCCCTGCCCTCCCTGTCGTGGAATTATACACCCATACCCTTTGTCTGCGACCTTGCAGTTCTTCCCACTGGAAGAGGAGCATGTCCCCCCACCCCCACCCCCATTCCTTCATTCATCTCGAGCTTAGCTGTATGCTTGCTGAGGCTAATGGACTGTGGGAGGAGAGAACTGGGCCGGTTTGGGGCGACGCCATAGGAGGCCGAGCACGTTGTCCTCACTATCTCCACATCAGCTACAGGAAGAGTGTCTACCGGTGACCCCCTTTCCTCTGGTGCATTTAGGAAACCTGCTACACATCACGGCCATCTGCAGTCTGAGGTCAGAGCCGTGAGTCTGGTTCTCTGGTTCAAGGGAGCCGTCCTCCCTCAGGCCCAGGTGTTTTCAGGATGCTCTGACCCCAGCAGGACTTCTGCTCACCATCCCTGCCCTCCCCAAGCACTTCTCTCTCACACATCCCATCTCTGCTCCCTGATTTATGTTTGATTTCCTCAGTTGTAGCTTCCAGGTCATTTGGTAGGTTTTTCAGCAGTGACATTCCAGTTATTCAGCAATTACACTCAATTTTTTGTGTGTTTATTTGTTTTTTTAATTTCTGGGAAGTCTTTCTTCTTCTGCCGGCACCCTTTCCATGGGAGTTCAACAGCCATCTCCTTGAATCCCTGATGGTCAGAAGGACGTTGAGAAGTTTTCTTCTGAACTAGTACACGATGTTTCTAGCAGTCATGGGATCCATTTGTACATCGGGCGATTGCTCCCCGACCTCACTCCACTGGCTCTCCTCAGATGTGTGTGCACTGGCCACCAGTTTTCTCTCTGGCAGTGGCCTGAGGGGCTGGTGGTCAGAGGGATAGAACATGGGTCTCAGCCCCTGGAGGGACAGGGAACAGGTGTGGCTAGAACCTCCTAGAATTTTGCATCCAGGGACCAGACTCTGAAGAGATTGGGAATCATTCATTCATTCCTTCCCTCCTTCATGAAAGAGCAATTGAGTTGTTGGGCCCTGTGCCGGTTAGGGGTATGCAGTCGGGAGGAGAGGGCAGAGTCCTTTCCCTTACACTCCAGTGGGATGCCATCACCACATCAGGAAACAATAAGTGATTCCAAGTCCGATGCAGGAGCCGTGGATTGGCCACCTGAGGGGAGGCCTGGGCATTCCCCAACTGACTCTGGTCGTTGATGAATTTAGTTCTTGAGTAAAAACATTAATTGTCCATTTGCTCTCACCTCCCAGACCAGAACATCTACCTTGAGCTGTGGATCCCTAAGAAGAAAGGTCTGATCCAACAGCTGGTCTCAGGGTCCATAGATGCCTGATAAGGCCCCCTGGGTGGAGGAGACAGGCCTGTACCTGCAGACAGACCTTGTAGGATTGTGATCTGCCTGTGTGACTCTGATTCAATGTCTGCGTCGCCCTGTGCCTCTGTTTCCCCTCAATAAAATCAAGTAAATGGTCTCAGGCTTGCTGTGTTGCCTGTAATTAACCTTAAATCTTTCACAATTACTTGACCTAAGGCTTGGTATAGAGGAGCTGCCCAGATAAACTGTCACTTGCCTCCATGAGAGACGGCTCCCTAGGCCTGATCCCTGGTGTGGGAGTTGCTGCCAGGAGCATCTTCTCTCCTCTGTTCCTCCCTGGGGGTGCTGACCTTCCTCTGGGGTCTCCTATCCCCCAGGGCAGTCAGACAGTGGCCCAGGGACCTTGCCTATCTCTGCTTTCCACCGCAAGTCTCAGGTGAAGGACCAGGCTCTGCCCCTCCCCAGATGTGGCTCTTGGTGCCGAGCCTGGTGACCAGTTCAGGAACCTCACCACTCAGGCAGCCAGGAAATCATTGCTCCCTGTCCCTCCTGCCAGGAAGCCAAAACCCACATCTGGCACAGACTCCCCAGCGTCACGATCAGGAGCCCTGAGTCAGGGATCTGGGCAGGGGCTTTCTGGGCTGAGCTTCTCTGTGAGGATCCCATGGGTCCCTCAGGTCTGGCCCTGACTGAGCCCCGCAGGGTCTTTCTCAGAGTCATGGTCATGGGAAGGAGCCCAAGGGGTTGGACTGAATCTGTCTCCCTCTGCTGAGTTATTCCCATCAGACTGGTCCTTCTCTTTGCAGCGAATGTGCTGGGGCTGGAATCCAGGAAGGGAATTCGGATCTTAGGAAGTTTGTCTCCACTGTGTGTGTCCTGCACTAAATGCTCGAACCCCACACGGGACATAATGCAGAGGGAGATGGAGGTACAATCCAGGCCTGTGACTCCTGTTATGTGAAGTAGAATTCACCCCACCCAACACCAGAGGCGAGAGAGGAATTACTCACGGAATACGCGCAGCTGTCCTGTTCCTTGATCAACTTGAACATTTCTCTTTGTGATTTGTATGGTGTAGTATCCTGTGTCATTCAGGGTGATGTTCTGGAACAGCAGGGATCCATTGGGGTATATTGTCTCTCTGCCGCTGTGTGCAGGCCCTGGGGTAGTTACATTTGTGTCTACTGCATATGATACAATTTGACTGCTGGGCTCTACAGTTTCCCCTCGGAACCAGCCATAGCCTACTGGATCCCCAGGCAGATTGTGGACGATCAGAAGAACATCCTTCCCTTCAGCAACACTGGGCGGCACCGATTCCACAGTGACTTGGGCAGTGGTGGGCGGGTTCCAGAAGGTTAAGAGTGAGACTAGGAGGGAAGGGAGGAGACAGATCAGTGTTTGGACCTAGGTGTTGGGAGGGAAAGCTGGGGTTTTGGAGAGAGGGCAGATCCTAATCCCCCAGCCTCTGGGTGTGTGTGTGAGTGTGTGTCTCCTGCTGGTCAAGGTCAGGGGCATGACCACACTACTTCAGCGCCTCTGGACTTACTTTCTCTGTTTCCAACCCTCTTCCTCACATGTCTGTCTCTCACTCCCTCCCTGCCCTCAGATACCTGCTCCCACTCAGAGGGTCCTGGGGAGAGGTCTGCCCTGACCGCCTCCCCTAAAGACCCTTTGTCTTCACGTTCTGACCTTTCCCTGCTCTGTTCCCTTCCTGGTGCTTGTCAGGACCTGACATCACATTCTGGACGTCTCTGCGTGTCTGTCTTCCTCCCCATAGAAGTGAGCTCGGGGAGGGCAGGGACTCCTCTGATCTGTGCTGTACCCCAGGGGTGGGGCAGGCTGCAAATACCCGGGGCTGAATGAACGTGTCCCCAGGGCTCTCCAAGTCTGGCGTTTGTCTGTCAAGATCTCAGGTTGGTGGGAAAGGGCAGGGTTTAGGGTCCCTGGCTGTTGTTAGCAGTTTTCAGAATTCAGTCCTCAGTGATGAGTAACTTGGGAAACAGCCCTTGGCTCCCCACTTCCAGATCATGAGATTTTCCCGTTGCTGAGCCGGCTCCCCCGTCCTGCCCTGCTCCCCTGTCCCCTCTCACAGCCCTGTCCTCCCCGGGAGACCCCAGCCAGCCTCTCTCTCCCATCCTCCCGCCCCCTCGGAGGGGATCATCCCTCTCACCTGCCAGCAGGACCTCCTGCCAGGGGACGCGTCCTCCTCGGGGAGGGGCCGACGGGGGCTCCATGGTGCCTGCTGCCCGGTGCGTCCCTCCCTCTGGGGGAAGAGCTTCTGCTCCAGAAACGCTCAGGAGCACTGCCGTCCTGTCCTGTCAGCTCTGCCGTCCTTCCTCCCTCTGAGCTGAGCGGCCTTTGGGGGCAGGAGCGCTGGGCGGGGTCACGTGGGCCGGGGGGCGGGGTCTCTGCCAGGGCCCCGCCCCTCCCCTCCCCTCCTCTCCTCTCTCCTCCCCTGCCCTCCCCTCCCTCCTGACTTCCTTGTCCCCTTCCTCCCCTTTCATTTCGGTCTTCATTGCGGTTCCCTGGGAACTGCTGAGGCCTCTCCGTCTTCAGCTGTGGTTCCCACCATATGCGAGAGCGCGCACACGCCCTTGTTTGGACAAACACAAGCCTGTGGCGTTGGGGTCCGGTGACCCCCACAGCTCGGAGTCAGGGTGCAGGGTCAGCGCCCCCACAGCCCTCTCTCCTCCCCGTGTGGCTTTCCCTTCAGGAGCCTGGGGGCTGCCTCAGGAACCCTTGTCACAGGGATGTCACCCCCACTGTGCGCTGGATTCACCTGTGGAACTTTATCAAGACTGAGAATGCCCAGGTGACACTTAGAAATGCTGCTTCCGCAGATGCCCAGCCAGGCTGAGACCCCATGATGTGAGGTGGGGCCGCCTCTCCCTCTCCTGAGCCCACAGAGGGTCTGCAGATGCTGTGAAAATGCAGATTCTGACTCAGCAGGTGTGGTGTGGACCCCAGAGTCTGCCTCTAACAAGCTCCCAGGTGATGCTGATTGTCCTGGCCCGGGGAGCACACTCTGAATAGCCAGGCTGAGGGGGACCCGGTTCCCTTAGAGGATGGCCCTTCTCCCTACTCCTCTGCTGAGTCCTGGCCTTGAGTCTGTGGGCACCACACACAGAACCCCAGGTCCCCAAATCCAGGGGATTATTTCCGTTTGTAACAGAGAATCCCAGCTAGGCACCGTGCTCCCCAGTGTTCTCACAGCTCTGAGGAGGTTGGATTGACTCCTGGCAGCAAGATCCCAGAGATGACTCTGGGGGTGAGAAAGGGGCAGGCTGGGTCATGATGCGTGAGGGACCCACAGCCCATCCCTGGGTGTCCCCAGCCGGGCCTCTGCTTCCAGGGAGAGAAACCCAGGACCAGGTGTCTCAAGAGCTCAGTTCCCAGGTGCAATGGGGGTTTCCTGCATGTCCCGGGAAGAGAGGAGGTGGTGGGAGGTCAGGTGGCTGGGGCTGCCTGGTCCTCAAAAGGGTAAGTTTTGAGGAGACCGTCCTTCTCCGTGTCTGTTGGCTGAACTGTGGCCCAGAGACTGTCCATGTGCCCCTGAGCGTCCTGGGCAGCCTGTGTGCTCTGCCTGAGGGACTTTCCCGTGGTCACCCTGCCTCCCCCATGGGTGGTGCAAGGCAATGAGCAACGGCTCCGCAGGAACCCTTGTCAGATCAGGGTGCTCCTAGGGCTCTAGAAGGAGCGGGCAGGACAGAACTGGCACGTGGGAGGGATCCAGAAGGGTCTGTTGCAGAAAGGGATGGAAACCAGGCTCCTTCTCCACCTCCTTAGCCAAAGCCAGCTTCAGGGTTTAATTTCCTGTGTTGTCTGCATGTTCCTATGTCGACCCCTGGAGGCGATGCTGGGGGCTTCACCAGGGAAGTGTGAGCTGACCAGGCTCCCAAGGATGTGTGTGGGCCGGGAGCCTGGGCAGAGGTGAGGGACTGGTCAGCCTGGGTCCTGGTCTGCCTGACTCCATCCCAGGGCAGGGTGAGCCCAGGGAGAGGACAGGCAGTATTCAGAAGATTCCTGATCCTGTGTCAGGAGAATTGTCAACCCAGAGAGATATGCTCCCTCAGCAGGAGCTCTCTGTCCTCAAGATTTCAAGGAATGACCTTGTAGGGTTCTTTTGAGACTTTGGGGAAAAGGCACCAGCCTGGGCGGCTGAACACCACCATGCTCTGTCTCCCCATCACAGCACTGGGGAGATTCCTTCCAAGTCATCTGTGTCCCTGTCTCTGCTCTGCTCTAGGTCTCCCCACAGGAATCAGAGCTGGGGCGGCTCCACCCGGAGACTCAGCTGAGGGATCCCAGGGCTGCCTCTGTGAAAGGGGAGGAGACCCTCAGTCCCGGGGAAACACAGGCACATCCTGGGTTCTTCTGTCCTGCATACCCGGGACATTCCCCTCGTTCCCCAGGATTCCTTGGGCTACTGAGAAATTTTCAGGGAGACCTAGCAGGTGTCCCCACAGACCAGGGGCCCTCAGGATGAGGACTTGCCTCTGGACGTGTTTGGAGGTCAGTGTAGGGCTCTGAACTCCCCTGGTAGTAACTGCACCTGGGGTGGTGATCCAGAATTTGTGGCAGGTCAGATCTCTGAGAGAAGAGGAAGGACACAGGCTGCACACCCAGGCCCTCTGGGGAGAGAAGTCAGTCACAGACAGAGATGGGAGGGGCGTGTCCGTGTTCTGGGAATGAATGGGGGTCTGACCTCTAACTGTAGGAGGCCCCTGTCGTCCCTCCTGAATCTAGGAGGGGGAAAGCCCTGCCAGCTTTACAGGGACAGCCTCGGGCACGTGCTGGCCCCCCCTTGCTGATGCCAGCGGGCTGGGTCTGCGGGGAAGAGGCTCCGACCCCAGGTGAACGGGGGTGACTTCCATTGTGCGGTTTCCCTCATGCCTTCAAGGAGTATTTACAGGGCTTCTGTGACGTGTCAGGCCCTGGGCTGGGTCCTGGGAGCTCCACAGAGAACAGGACAGTGTGGGCCCTGGACTCGTGGGGTTTCCCTTGGAACAGGGCCACGGGCAGTCAGGAAATCATGGCACTGAGGAGTCAATTAGAATCAAGAGAAGGGCCAGGAAGGGAAAGTGTCTGGTGGGTCTGGAGCATGTGAGGGGGTCTTAGCTGATGGGGGTACCCATGGAGCACTCCTGAGAAAGTGACCTGGGGCTGAGACCGGAAGTGTGAGTGGACCTTCGCCCCTCAAGGGCAGAGGGTATGGAGGGACTAGCTGCCCATAGAGGGACCAGTCTCAGCGGGCAGATGCCTGGCTGGCCGGAGGGGCTGACGGGGTCCAGTGTGGGGAGCCTGGAGAGCCAGGAGGACGGTGACTGGGTGAGGCTGGGGAGGGTCAGACCCTGCTGGGCTGTGGGTGCTGAGGAAGGCGCCCAGGTGTAGAGCAGCTCTGCCGCCCTCTGGTGGACTGTGCAGGAAGAAATGCGGAAGAAAAAGTCCCTCTATCCAGTTGTATATTTTTTAAAATTTGTACTTGAAATAATATTTCATATATGGATATATAATTTTTAACCACTTTATTGAATTATAGTTGACATATAAGTAATTCAACATATTGAAAGTATACAATTTAATAAGTTTTGCTACGGGCATGCAGAGATGTCATTCCTAGGTGAAGATATATGTCCCTTCCTCTCAAAAATCTCATGTCCTCTTTATTCTCTTCATTCCCACCCCTCTGATCCTCCTTCCCCATGTTCCCATGAAACCTTATATTTGTTTTGTTGTTATAGATTAGTGTGCATTTTTTAGAATTTTGAGAAGTGGAATCATACGATACAACTTGGGGCTGAGGTTGACTTCTTTACTCAGCGTCATTTTTCTTAATTAACGCATTGCTCCATGTTATTGCAAGTATCCACAGTTTTTCTTCTTTCTTTTTTTTTTTTTAAGATTTTATTTATTTAAGAGACCAAGAGAGATAGCGAAAGAGGGAACACAAGCAGGGGAAGTGGGAAAGGGAGAAGCAGGCTTCCCGCTGAGCGGGGAGCCGGATGCGGGGCTTGGTCCCAGGACCCTGGGACAGGGCAGGCACTTAACAACTGAGCCACCCAGGCGCCCCCAAAGTGTTTTTTTCTTTTTTATCCCTTAGTTTGTTACATTGGAAGGATGCAGAAAGTTTTTTTTATTCATTCGCTCATTTATGGACATTTATGTTGTTTCCAACTCTGGGCGATTACAAGTACACCTGCCAGGAACTTTTGGGCAGGAGTCTTATAAGCGGGCATGTGCTTTCATTTCTCTTGGGTAGAGTTCCACTCAGGAGTGCAGTGAGGGGATCACTAAGGAGGCACACATTTAATTTTTTGAAAAACAGGCTACACTGTTTTCCAAAGTACTTTTAATTGTACTTTCTCACTAGCGATGTATGAGAGTTCCCAGTTCCCCCCCATCCCCAACAACACTTAGTTTGCAAAGTCTTTTTAATATTTCAGCCAGTCTACTGTATGTGAAGTGGCATCTCAGTGTGGTGTTTGTTTTGGTTTTGACTGTGATAACATTTTTCATTTTCTTTTATCTTTTTTTACTTTATTAACACTGCATATGAAATCTGTCCTCTTAATAGTGTTCCATTATATGTATGTGCTACATTTTCCTTAACCATTCGTCTTTCAGTGGACGTTTAGGTTGTTTCCATATCTCAGCTACTGTGAATAGTGTTGCAATGAACACAGGTGTGCTAATATCTCCTCGAGATCTTGATTTCAGTTCTTCTGGAGAAATGCCCGGAAGTGGGATTGCTGGATCTTAGTGTAGTTGTATGTTTAATTTTTTGAGGAACCTCCATACTGTTTTCAGAGTGGCCGGGCCAGTTTGCATTCTCTGCAATGGGGTGCAAGGGTTCCAATTTCTCAACACCCTCACCAACACTTGTCTTTTTTTTTAATTAAAGATTTTTATTTATTTATTTGGCAGAGAGATAGAGAGAGCCAAAGAGCACAAGCGGGGGGAATGACACAGGGAGAAGGAGTTGCAGGCTCCCTGGAGCCCAGCATGGAGCTCGATTCCAGGATCCTGGGATCGTGACCTGAGCTGAAGGCGGATGTTTAACTGACGAAGCCACCCAGGTGCCCAGTCTTTTTTTTCTTTTCTTTTTTTTTTTTTTTATGATAGCCATTCCAACAGGTGTGTGATAATATCTCACTGCAGTTTTGATTTGCATTTCCCTTTTCTCATATGCCCGTTGGCCATAGAAGAAATATCTACCTAAGTTTTGGGGTTTTTTTTAAAGATTTTCTTTATTTATTTGACAGAGAGAGACACAGTGAGAGAGGGAACACAAGCAGGGGGAGTGGGAGGGGGAGAAGCAGGCTTCCCATTGAGCAGGGAGCCCGAAGAGGGGCTCGATTCCAGGATCCCCGGACCATGACCCAAGCCGAAGGCAGATGCCCAACAACTGAGCCACCCAGGCGCCCCTCTACTCAAGTCTTTAGCCCATTTAAAATCAGGTTATTTGTTTGTGTTTCGCTATCCGGTTGTAGGAGTTCCTTACATATGTTGGATATTAACCCCTTATCTGATACATGGTTTGAAAATAGTCTCTCCCAGTTGGTAGGTTGCTTTTTCATTGTGTTGATGGTTTCCTTTGCTGTGCAGATGCTTCTTAGTTTGATATAGTCCCACTTGTTGACCTTCGTTTCCATTGTCTGTGCTTTTTGGTATCATATGCAGGAAGTCATTGCCAAGACCAATGTCATCAAGCTTTTCCCCTATGCTTTCTTTGGGAGTTTTCTGGTTTGGGTCTTATATTTAAGTTGTACATCTATTTTGAGTTGATTTGTGTGTATGTGTAAAGTAAGTGTGTCATTTCATTCTTTTGCTCTGTGGATATCCAGTTTTCCCAACATCGTTTGTTGAAGAGACTGTCCTTTCCCGCTGTGATTCTTGACACCCTTGTCAAAGATCCGCTGACCCTACATAAATGCACGGATTTAATTCAGGGCTCTCTGTTCTGTTCCATTGTTCTGTCTTTCTGTCAATACTGTTACCTGATGGGGAACCTGGGTGGCTCAGTCGTTAAGTGTCTGCCTTCAGCTCAGGTCATGGTCCCAGGGTCTGGGATCGAGCCCCGCATCGGGCTCCCTGTTCAGCGGAGAGTCTGCTTCTCCCTTTCCCACTCCCTCTGCTTGTGTTCCCTCTCTCACTGTGTCTCTCTTTGTCAAATAAATGAAAAAAATCTTTAAAAAAGAAAAATACTGTTACCTGACAGAGAAGCGGTTCCGAACTCAGGTTCGGCTGCTCATGCCTCAAAAATCAACACTTGAGAGACAAGTTAAGGAAAGGTTGCTTTTTTTAAAAAATAATTTTATTTTATTATGTTATGTTAGTCACCATACATTACATCATTAGTTTTTGATGTAGTGTTCCATGATTCATTGTTCGCCTATAACATCCAGTGCTCCATGCAATATGTGCCCTCCTTAATACCCATCACCAGGCTAACACATCCCCCACCTCCCTCCCCTCTAAAACCCTCAGTCTGTTTCTCAGAGTCCATAGTCTCTCATGGTTTGTCTCCCCCTCCAATTTCCCCCCCTTCATTTTTCCCTTCCTACTATCTTCTTCTTCTTCTTTTTTTTTTTTAACATTTTTATTTGTTTCAGGGGTACAGGTCTGTGATTCATCAGTCTTACACAATACACAATGCTCACCATAACACATACCCTCCCCAATGTCCATCACCCAGCCACCCCATCTCTCCCACCCCCCTCTCCACTCCAGCAACCCTGTTTGTTTCCTGAGATTAAGAGTCTCTTACGGTTTTTCTCCCTCTCTGGTTTCATCTTGTTTCATTTTTTCCTCCCTTCCCCTATGATCCTCTGTCTTGTTTCTCAAATTCCTCATATCAGTGAGATCATATGATACTTGTCTTTCTCTGATTGACTTATATCGCTTAGCATAATACCCTCTAGTTCCATGCATATCATTGCAAGTGGCAAGAGTTCTTTTTTTGATGGCTGCATAATATTCCATTGTATATATAAATACCACATCTTCTTTATCCATTCATCTGTTGACGGACATCTTGGTTCTTTCCATAGTTTGGCTATTGTGGACATTGCTGCTATAAATATAAACATTGGGGTACACATAGCCCTTCGGATCCCTACTTTTGTATCTTTGGGGTAAATACCCAGTAGTGCAATTGCTGGATCATATGGTAGCTCTATTTTCAACTTTTTGAGGAACCTCCATACTGTTTTCCAGAGTGGCTGCACCAGCTTGCATTCCCACCAACAGTGTAGGAGGGTTCCCCTTTCTCCGCATCCCCGCCAACATCTGTCGTTTCCTGACTTGTTAATTTTAGCCATTCTGACTGGTGTGAGGTGGTATCTCATTGAGGTTTTGATTTGGATTTCCCTGATGCTGAGTCATGTTGAACACTTTTTCATGTGTCTTTTGGCCATTTGTATGTCTTTGCAGAAAATGTCTGCTCATGTTCGGCCCATTATTTTTTTTTAAGATTTTATTTATTTATTTGACAGAGAGAGACACAGTGAGAGAGGGAACACAAGCAAGGGGAGTGGGAGAGGGAGAAGCAGGCTTCCCACTGAGCAGGAAGCCCGATGTGGGGCTCGATCCCAGGACCCTGGGATCATGATCTGAGCCGAAGGCAGATGCTTAACGACTGAGCCACCCAGGCACCCCCTTCGGCCCATTTCTTGATTGGATTATTTGTTCTTTGGGTGTTGAGTTTGATAAGTTCTTTATAGATTTTGGATACTAGCCCTTTCTCTGATAAGTCACTTGCAAATATCTTCTCTCATTCTGTCAGTTGTCTTTTGGTTATGTTGACGGTTTCCTTTGCTGTGCGAAAGCTTTTTATCTTGATGGAGTCCCAATAGTTCATTTTTGCTCTTGCTTCCCTTGCCTTCGGTGATGTGTCTAGGAAGAAGTTGCTGCGGCTGAGGTCGAAGAGGTTGCTACCTGTGTTCTCCTCAAGGATTTTGATGGATTCCCATCTCACATTTAGGTCAGGAAAGGTTGCTTTATTCAGGAAGCCAGTATGCTGGGAAGATGGTGGACTCATGTTTCAAAGACCATGTTTCCTGTCCAGAGGGTTTGGGAGTGGAGGGTGCTTTAAAGGGGAAGGCATGAGAAAAGGGAGGGTGGCTGCATGCAGGAGAAGCAGGTGCCCAGGCGGTTAGTCGTATATGGACACAACCCTGAACAGACTTGCTGGCACCCAGGGCAGCTATTTTCCAACGTAGGCAGGCCTTATCTCCTGGGAAAGTTTGGTCCTTCACTCCTTGAGGCCAGTGGCCTGCAAATCCCAAAAGTAGGTTAGTTCTGCTACAGATCATGGGACGTAAGTCAGCAAGCAAGGGGTGAACCCTTAAACCTGGTGGAGGGCTGTCACGATGCCATACTGCTTTCATTACTGCGATTTTGAAATGTAGTTTGAAATCAGGAAGAGTGATTCTTGCCCAAGTGATTCCAGCTTCGTTCTTCTTGCCCAAGACTTCTTTGGCTGTTGGCATATTTTGTGGTTCCATCCAAATTTTACAATTGCTTTTTTCTCTTTCTCTGAAAAATGCCATTGGAATTTTGATGGCATTGCATTACATCTGTAGGTCACGTTGAGTAGTATGTATATTTTAACAGTATTAATTCTTCCAAACCATGGACAGGGGGTATCTTTTCATTGATTTGCGTGTGCTTCAGTTTCTTTCATCAATGTCTCATAAGTTTTCAGTCTACAGATCTTTCCCCTCCTGGGTTACAATTAGTCCAAATTATTTTATTGTTTCTTTTCTCTCTCTCTCTTTTTTTTTCAGAGAAGACTTTGAATTCTTTTACTTAGCTATAAACAAGCTTGTTGCAACATAATTTTTTTTCCATGTGGAGAGCTCTCAATAGTTTCTTAAACAGCAGGAAACATTTGCTGTTCAGTTTCATTGAGAATCTTCCACAGGAAGCATCCCAACAGAGTGAGAGTATCACAATGTTTCGGTCCCACTCTAAGTATACTATTTTAAAGTACACTTGAAATTTTAAAGTTTTTTTTTTTTTTTTTAAGATTTTACTTACTTATTTGACAGAGACACAGCAAGAGAGGGAACACAAGCAGGGGGAGTGGGAGAGGGAGAAGCAGGCTTCCCGCTGATCAGGGAGCCCGGTGCGGGGCTCAATCCCAGGACTCTGGGATCATGACCTGAGCCGAAGGCAGACACTTAACGACTGAGCCACCCAGGCGCCCCAACACTTGAAATTTTAAATGTGTACAAATTCAGAGGTGTAGGAAACTTTAATAGATACAGAGTTTAGGAAGGTGAAGGCTGTGACTGTCCCTTTTGATTCAATGCATCCTTTATTTTGCATTCTTCACACATAAGCAGCCATTCCTGCTATTTCCTGGGCCAAAAAAGAGCAGATCTTCCAAGCAATGGAATTTACTCTGGCATTCTCCTAGGTATGGCATTTGCAAAGCCGAACGCCAAGATACCAGCAAGTGCATCTTTGGGCAGTACTCCAAAACTACAGGCTCTGCTTTCTTGGTGGTGGCAAATGGGGACCTTGATCTTGCTTCCCATTAGACACTGAAGCCATCGTGCTTTATCTTTGCTTCTCTTCTGGTTGAGTGGACTCTGCTTATTCCTTGAGATAGTCTGTGGGGGCTGGGGGTTGCCTCCCAAGCAGCATCTTTGGTGCCCATAGAGCAGAGCTCCCTTGCCTCTGACCCTACAGACTGGACTACTCCTTGCCTCCCCGGTGCCTGTTTCCACCCCTCAAGGCCCCGCCAGGGCAAAGCATTTCATTCTTTCTGATGCCATGGGAAATGGGAACCTTTTATTTGTTTTCCAGGTAGTTTGCCATAGGTTCTTTGTTAGTGGATAGAAATGCACTGATTTCTGTAGATTGATTTTGCATCCTCCAGCTTCCTTTTTAAAAAAAAAAAAAATTTATTTATTTGACAGAGAGAGGGAGAGAACACAAGCAGGGGGTACAGTAGAGGGAGAGGGAGAGCAGGCTCCCCGCCAAGTAGGGAGCCTGATGCGGGGCTTGATCCCAGGACCCCGGGATCATGACCTGAGCCGAAGGCAGACAGATGCTTAACCGACTGAGCCACCCGGGTGCCCCGCATCCTCCAGGTTCGTTGAATTTATTAGTTCTGACAGTTTTTCATGGAGCCTTTGGAGTTTCTTTATATAAGATCATGTCATTTACAAACATGGAGAATTTTACTTCTTTTCTGGCATGAATGCCTTTTATTTCTTTTTCTTGTGTAATTGCTCTAAGACTCTCAGTACTATGCTGAATAGAAGTGGTGAGGATGAGCACCCTTGTCATGTTTCTGATTCTAATAGAGAAGCTTTCAGCCTTTCACCACTGAGTATGACGTTAGCTGTGGCCTTGCCATAGACAGCTTTCCTTCTGTTGAGGACCAGCATGGTAGATAGTTTTCTAATCTTGTAAATTCTGTATACACATTTGTCTTTGCACAAAAAAATGCCCACTGATTAGAAAGGAGAGCACTCCTGCATGTTGGTGGGAATGTAAACCGGGGAAGCCATTCTGGAACACGGTGGAAAGGTTCCTCAAAAAGTTAAGAATAAAACTACCCAGTGATCCAGGAAGTGCTCTCCTAGGTATTTACCCGAAGGATACAAAAATCCTAATACAAAGGGATACACACACCCCGATGTTTATAGCAACATTATTTACAATAGCCAAACTATGGAAACGGCTCAAATGTCCATCAGTTGATAAATGGATAAAGATGATGTGGTGTATGTATACAATGGAATATTTCTCAGCCACAAAAAAAGAATGAAACCTTTTCATTTGCAACAATGTGGGTGGAGCTAGAGTGTGTTATGCTAAGTGAACTACGTCAGTCAGGGAAAGAGAAATACCATATGATTTCAGGCATGTGGAATTTAAGAAACACACCAAATTAGAATAGGGGGAAAAGAGAGAGAAAGAGAGGCAAACCAAGAAACAGACTCAACTATGAGAACAAGCTGATGGTTGCCAGAGGGGAGGCGAGTGGGGGAATGAGTGAAAAAGGAGATGGGGATTAAGGAGGGCACTGGTTGTGATGAGCACCAGGTGTTGTATGGAAGAGTCGAATGAGTATATTGTACACCTAAAACTAATACTACACTGCATGTTAACGACCTGGAATTTATTTTATTTTTTAAATTTTAAAGACTTATTTGTTTTGTTTTGTTTTTTTGAGAGAGAGCGAGCGGGGAGGGGCAGAGGGAGAGGATCTCCAGCAGACTCCCCACTGAGCACAGAGCCCTACACGGGACTTGATCCCACAACCCTGCGATCAGGACCCAACCGCCTGAGCCACCCAGGCACCCCAACTAACTGGAATGTAAAGAAAAACCTAAAAAAATGCCCGCTGATCAATTTTTATGTCATGAAAATAGTTATATTGGCATAAGGTCTAGACAAGTAGCTAGGATGTCCCTCCTAATATGATGCAATATGAAACCCAGAAAGCATTCTTGCCAAAAAAATATAACCTGAATCTATTTCAGCTTTGAGATTCATTTTCCAATTTATAGGAAATACAGGGTTTAGAGAAGCAAGTGAAATGACACCATAAGGAAACAAAGTCAGAATGTGGGCATTCTACAAGACAAAATGTCTGGTCTGGTCTTTTCAAAGAGTCTATATCATGAAAAAAGTTGAGGGGGTAGGAGGACTGTTATAGAATGAAGTGTTTTGCTTAGTGAATTTTCAAAAATTGAACACACCCATGTATCTACCAGCTAGATCAGGAAACAGAACATTATGGTACTCTAGAAATTCTTACCCTCTTCCATTTATAAATTTAAAAAAAAATTAATTTATTTATTTGAGGAGGAGGAGGGGCAGGGGAAAAGGGAGAGAAATCCTCAAGCCGACTGCGCACTGAGCACGGAGCCCGACATGGGGATCAATCCCAGGACCCTGAGGTCATGACCTGAGCCAAAATCAAGAGCCAGCCGCTTAAACGACCAAGCCACACAGATGCCCCGCCCATTTATAAATTTCTAATATTGAACCTTTCCTTTCCTGGGACAATGGAATTGAGTCACGGTGTACTATCTTATTGTATATACTGTTGGAATTGGTTTGAGAATATCGTGATTAACATCTTTGTCTCTCTGTTCATGAGTATGATTGGCCTGATATTTTCCTCTTTTTGTACTTTTGTTGTTGTTCCTATTTCAGTTTAAAGGTTATACTAACCCCAGAGTCAGTTGGGGGCATAGTCTCTCGCTGTTCTGTGGATGAATTTGTATAATTTTGAGATGATCTGTGTTGAAAGTTCTGTGCAACTCACTGATAAAACTTCTGAGCCGGAAATTTTTTTCTCTTTCCTTGAAATCTTTTCATATGGAAAATTTTAAATGTATACAAAGAGAGTTTGTATACAAACATGGACAAGCGGATTCTAGTTCGTTATACTAGGGAGAATGGTATTGTGAACCCTCAAGTACCCATCTCCAGCTCAAAGTATCAACTCATGATGAACCTTGTTATATCTATCTCCCTTCTACTCCTCCACCTACCGGACTAAATATTAGAAATCATATACTATTGTTTCTAAACACTTTTGTGTGTACTTCTAAAACATAAGGCCCCACCCCCCAATAAAAAAAAAAGTCAAACTTAGTGAAAAGTTGCAAGACTATTAGAGGGAACTCCCATATGCCTTTCATGCTTATTTACCAATGACACATTTGTATTCTAGCTGCATAGATGTAGATCTATGCATGTGCATGCACACAAATCTTTTTCATTATATATATATGTATATATATGATTTTTTGATGTATCACTTGGAAGTTTTAGGTATCCTAATACTTCACCCTAACTACTTCAGCCCGTATCTCACCAGAACCGAGATTTTCTCCTATATACCCACAGTACGATGATCAAGCTCCCCCAATTTGATATTCATACAACAATATAATCTAATATGCAGTCTATATTAGATTCCTATTACTGCTGTAACAAATTACCACAAAGACAGTGGCTTAAAAGCAACAGACATTTATTATCTTACATTTCTGGAGGTCAGAAGTCCAACATGGGTTTTACTGGGCTAAAATAAAGATATTGGCGGGGCCACATTCCTTTCTGGAGGTTCTGGGGGTGGATCAATTTTCTTGCCTTCTCCAGTTTCTGGAGTCTGCCAATACTCCTTGACTTGTAGTCTCTTGATGCCCAGCGGGGAGACTGCTTGAGGATTCTCTCCCTCCCTCTCCCTCTGCTCCTCCCCCTGCTCATGAGCACACTCTGTTTCATAAATCTTTTAAAAAAACAAAAAAAGAAAGGATCTAACATTGGTGCCACTGGATACCAGAAGTAGGAAAAAAAATATGGAGCGAAAAAAGCGTCTGAAGAAATAATGGTCCAAGAAGCTGAGTGAACACCGAACACGATAAGCACTCACACTAAGGCACATGGCAAACTTGTGAAAACTAAAGACAAGAAGAAAAAAAATCTTTAAAAAGAACCAGAGAGGGGCGCCTGGATGGCGCAGTCGTTAAGCGTCTGCCTTCGGCTCAGGTCATGATCCCAGGGTCCTGGGATCAAGCCCTGCTTTAGGCTCCCTGCTCAGCAGGGAGGTTGCTTCTCCCTCTGCCTTTCCCCCTGGCTTTTGCTCTCTCTCTCTCTCTCATTCACTCTGTCTCTCTCAAGTAAATAAATAAAATCCTTAAAAATAAATAAATAAAAAGAGCCAGAGAAACAACCCATTGCTTATTAAGGAACACTGATTTAAGTAAGTGACAGTAGGTTTTGTATCTGACAGCATGGAGGCCAGAAGGAAGCGGCAGGTTTTTCAAATCGACTACAAATCCTGTATCTGGCAAAATGATCCTCAGGAGGAAAGGGGAAATAAGGAAATTTTCTGAAGAAGGAAGAATATGAAAATTTGTTGCCAGGTGACCTACTATTAAAGAATAGCCAAGGGAAAAGATGCCCAGTTCATCCTTCTCTGTGGTTTATGTTTGCTGCCCACAGCAACTCCTTCCTAGCTCATCTTCATGTGGTCATCAGAGGCCCCATGTTCTGTGCTCCCGACACCCAAACCACATTTATAAACACTGGGAGTGTCTAAAGCTTTGGTCCCTGAGCAGTGTGAGGACTGCTGAGTTCTCTCATGGTTTGGCCACAGCTCTGGTGTTCTAGTTAGCGTGGTCCCACCATGTCCACACCACTCACCCCTTCCTCTATCCTGGGGGACAAGAGATGGGGGCTTGGTCAACTCAGAGGTAACATTTCCCTATGTGACCCAGGAGAGAAGAGACCCAGAGTTTCAGGTGAATTTCTTTTCTCTTTTTTTTACTTTTTTTTTTTTTTTAAGTAAACTCTGTGCCACACATGGGGCTCAAATTCATGACCCCAAGATCGAGAGTTGCATGCTCGGGGTGCCTGGGTGGCTCATTTGGTTAAGTGTCTGACTTCGGCTCAGGACATGGTCCTGGGGTCCATGGATGGAGCCCTACGTCCAGCTTCCTGCTCAGTGGAGAGTCTGCTTTTCCCTCTGCCTTTGCCCCTCTCCCCTGCTCGTGATCCTTCTCTCTCTCTCTCAAGTAAATAAATAAAACCTTAAAAAACAAACAAAAAAAGAGTTGCATGCTCTACTGACTGAGCCAGCCAGGTGCCCCTGGGGAAATTTCTGCTAAGAGAAATTACCATTCACCAAAAAAAGGGCCAAGGAGGGGATGAATCCTCTTTATTCAGATCCTCTTCGATCATCGCCAGTGGGTCAGGGGTCAGGACACTTTTCCCGAGAACCCCCACTTCCTGGGAAATGGGGGCCTTTGTCCTGGGTTCAGGGCAGTCGGTAGGGGTCTCCAGAAATCAGGAGGGACCCATCCCTGGGTCCATGTCCCTGAATATCTTCAGGGCTTAGAGCCGGTTCTCTGGCTCAGGCTGCAGCTCCTGACCCCACCTAGAGTCTGGGGTCTCAGGAGGGCCCTGGAAGGAGCAGTTCCCAGGGGAAACTAAGAAGCCATTTCTGCTTTGTGGTTGATCTGGCAGTAAATGTTTGTGTCGGGGTGTCGTAATTCCTGTAAAAGCAGAAGAGGCCTCTGAGACCCTGTCACCTTCTTAGAACATATCTGGGTGACTTTCAGGTTCTAGGCCCACCTGGGCTGCTCTCTGGGAGCCTGACTGTGTGGCAGGTGTCTGCCCCGGGCCCCTCCTTCCTCCCACAATGCCCTGTCCCCCTTGTTCTCTTGCTTCCTGAACCTGAAAACACAGCCAGGGGCAGGATGGGCGCAGATCTTCGGCCCCCTTGGGCATCGGGGACCAGAGCAGTCATTGCTCACACTCACCTGGTAGATGGGAACGGCTGTGGTGGGGCCGGGCAGGGAGTCCTAAACAGGAGAGAATGGGTGTTGGTAGTCAGAGAGGGAGGGTCATTCCTCTACGGGAGTGACTGGTTCTGCCTGTTGAAATGCTTTCTCCAAGCCTGCTGGCCCATACTCCAGTCCCTGACCACTGCCCACTGCACCCCCTGCCCCATTTCTGTTAGCTCAGGACCCCTGGCTGGTGCTCCCAGTGCCCACCCTGCCCCTGGCTGGACTCCAGGGTTCTCCTTTGGCCAGTTCAGGGGAGCAGGGACAACCCAGGACATGCTGGGGGGTGGTCCTGCCCCTGAAGAGGGTCCACTCCTGGCCAGAACAGGGCTTGCCTTGTCCTGGCTACTCTGGGGGAAGCAAGGTCTGCTCTGTGCTGCTGAATTGGCTGGTTGCCCACCTTGAGCCTGCACATGCTGGACCCCAGGGGAAAGAGTGGCGGAGGGGGCGGGCTTACCGGGGATGCAGATCTGCAGGCTGGACCATGGCCTGGGGACAGAGACAGGAGTTAGCACCAGGGCTGTGAAGAAGCTTGGGGCCACCCTCCAGGAGGGGACAGGTCCTCAGCTCTCAGAGAACAGGGAAGCAGGAGCACCTCCCAGGGACAGACCCACTGGCCATGTTAGGGCCCGTGAGGTCAAGGTGCTGACCTATGATCTAGATTCTACAAGTCAGGGACTATGGCCAGTTGAGGTCCCTCGAGCTGAAGCCACAGAAAAAGGGTCAGAGGCCCTGGGGAGTGACTGGCAGGAGTGGACACTGGGGCAGGACTTCGGGGCTCCAGGTCCCACCCGCGCTGAAGATATACTCACGGGGAGTGGATGCTGGGCGACAGAGCTCTCTGAGATCACACCAGCCACTGGCCCTAGGGAAGATCAGGCTTACATGTGAGGGGTGCAGGGAGACGTCACGGCTTTGGTGTCAGAGCAGGGGACAAGCAGGATCCTCATTCCAGGCAGGAGTTAGAGACCCCCTCTCTCCACCAGTGCTGTTCAGCAGAGGACGGGCCCAGGAGAGGGGATTAGGAAAGGTCTTTGGAACACTTCTGTCCTGGGCTCACAGGGGAAGACCCACAGGCTGATGGGCTTCTAGGAGAAAGTGTCCTGAAAAGGGATCAAGGACCCAGGAAAGGAATCAAACAGGAGGGTTTGTCTGAGTGGAAGGGTCAAGCCTGCAGCTAGGTGTGCAGGACAGTTGGGGAACCCCGGGTATGCTGGATCCCTGAATGTGGTGCCCCTGCTGTGGCCAGACCCTCGTCCCCTCAGGCCAGGAGATGCTGAAATGTGACAGCAGCCCGTCCTCTATCTCCATCTGCCTGGACAAGAGGCATAAAGGACATTCCAGGACGTCCACCTGGCCGAACCCAGGTTTTCTGCTCTCACACAACAGGGACTGTGGTTCACGCATCTGCCATTTGGAGGATGATCCCACCTGGCCTGTCAGGATCTTCCACTCTCCTTTGCGTGACCCTGACCAGGACCAGCCTCAGATCCTGAGGCTGCAACGCCCCCTCACAGGGCGTGTGGACTTAAATAAACCACGGGAGGTGCTGTTTACTGAGTACTTAGTCCTATGAGCACAGCTGTAGGTTTGCCAAATGAATGCAGACAACCCTGAGGGGCTGTTCCCTAGTTGTCCCTAATTTAAAACCGAGGAAGCTTGGAAAGAAGCACCCTGGTCAGCAGCTGGTGAGGAAGGAGCCAGATGGAATAAGAGGGAAAATCCAGGGGGCAGTTGGGAGGCCTGGAAGAGCCAGCCCAGAATGCTAGGTCAGGATGGGGTCCCCTCCTGGCCAGGGGTCAGCTGGGGGACAGGATCAGCTTCTGGGAAATGCCATCGTACTTTCCAGTCCTTTTGTGGAACAGGAGACAACCCAGGGCGGCCGCCAGTGCCAGTCCGACCAGGACCCCAACTGCAATGCCAATGATGGACCCCACAGGGAGGCCTGTGGTGCTTCTTTCATCTGAAATAAGAAGAAAAAGGGAGGGGAGTGAGTCCCAAGTCAAAGCTGGGGAAGCCAGGAGGGGCTGTGGGGGAAGGGCCTGGTTAGGGAGGAAGGAAAGGCCACTGAGGTCTGGGTGGTGTATGTTTTCTCACCACAATGTCCCCACCCCCTGGACCGCTGCATCGTTTCTGTTCCTCACGGTGAAACCCTGGACTTGCTTCATTCTTCACATTGTCCCCCCACCCCGGGCCCAGTACCAGGGTCCTGTTCATTTTCCTCTCACATTATGCCTCTTCCCCTGGGTCTTCCTTTCCATTTCTATCAATGCTCATAGAGGGAGGCCCTTACCTGTTCACTCAACACTAATTAAAGAGAATAGCATTAGCTGACTGCTTTTGAGGTCGGCCCTGTGCCAGGCACATGGGAAATACTTTATGTTTATCTCATCTGCTGCTTCCCTGTCAATGAGGGGGCCAGGTGTCATCCCCACTGTGCAAAATGAGCATCTGAGTATGTAAAGGGCTTCAGTAAATCAGTGAAGGTCACCGAGCTGGAACGTAATCAGACAACACTTAATCCCAAATCCCCGAGACATAGCTAGTAACAAAAACATTAATATCAAAAGGACAATAGCTGCTAAATTTGATTGAGCCTGAATCTGTGTATGATGCCGTCTCAGGATTTCATCTCATGAACTCATATGAACAACCCTCACAACAGCCCTAAGATCCAGCTGTTCTTTCCAGTTTTACAGATGAGGAGACTGAGGCTCAGGAGGTAGAGCGTCTTGCCCGAGGTCCAATAGCTGGTACAAATCAGAACCAAGATGCTAACAAGATTAGTCTAATTCCAGGGATTTTATCCACATTGCCCTAGAGGCTCTGAAGGTGAAGGTGGCTCCTACCTCCTCCAGGCCTGCATCCATTTCACACCCCCTGCCAGTAAAATATACAGGGAAGAAGAGGGAGAGGTCGAGGTTCACTCACAGTTCACATCCAGCCTGATGGGGTCACTTTGGCTGGAACTGCCTGGGTTGGAGACCTCACACTGGTAATTCCCGGCATCCTCCTTCCTGACAGGGTCTATGGTGAGGGTGCTGTTGTCCTGGGACAGCTTCATCCTCTCTGTGAGCTTTAGACTCTGGCCATTGAAGAGCCACCCGATAGAGACCCCAGTGTTATTTGTGGAGCAGGTGAGGACCACAGAGTCCTTATTTCCTGTGACTGTGGTGTTGCTGGCATGGAGAGAGGGCCGGGCCACTGGCTCTGTGGGGAAACACAGGAGGTAATGGAATGAGAATGGGCCTGGGGCATTGGGTCACACTCCTTCCCCTGAGATGCCAGCCATTCGGAGGGCCCCAGCGAGCCCTGTAAAGGTGCCCCAGAGGATGGCCCTGCTGTCTGTAGAAGGATGAGTGTGTTTGTTCAGGTGACGATCTTTAAGGAGAGAGCTGTACCTCCCCCTGTGACCCTCAAGTTCCCTTCTGGACCTCAGTCCTGTGTCTGCTCTGCCTGGACATCTCTGTAGCATCAGCACCAGGAACCTCTTCCAAGGCCACATGTCCCGCATCCTCATCGTCAGGTGGAATTTTTTATTCCCATGGACTTCTGTGTGACTGTTTTCTTGAACTTTTGTGACTTTAAAAGATCATGCCTCATTCCTTATATACCTTTCCATGTATATTGGGGGAGGAGGATTCGCAGCCCTTCTATCTCTGTGTCCAAAGCAGCTTCATGTAAAGTAGGGAAGGCATTCACATAGTTACAATTTACTAGGGAATAAAAGCCACCTGCATCGTCTTCACAACCTTAGGAATCAAAGAGTTTTTTTTTTTTAAATAAAGATTTTTATTTATTTATTTAACAGAGATAGAGAGCACAAGTAGGCAGAGCGGCAGACAGAGGGAGAGGGAGAAGCAGGCTCTCTGCAGAGCAGGGAACCCAACCCGGGGCTCGATCCCAGGACCCTGGGATCATGACCTGAGCTGAAGGCAGCCGCTTAACCGACTGAGCCACCCAGGCGCCCCGGAATCAAAGAGTTTTTAATGTACAGGACTTCTCACTCTGAAGAAGACTTTTACTTCCAGATCTGTGGCTTGACTCTCCTGGTGAAAAACTTCTGTCGAGTGGTGGTTACTGTATACAGAATATTGGCACCCTTACAAATAGAAGGAAACCACTGAACATAATAAAGGCCTTACATGGAACAGCCAGATCTAGCATCACACTCCATGGTGAAACCCTGAAAGTAGAAGATAAACATGCCACTTTCAACACCGGTGTTCAACACAGTACAGAAGTCCACGCAAAAATAATTAGGAGGAAAAAAAACAGAGAATGCAATCAAATTGGAAAGGAGTAAGTACAATTATGTCTCTTTGCAGATGACATGACATTTTATGTACAAATCCCTAATGATCCCCCTCCCCACACACAAACTGTTGAGCTAATTAAGAATTCAACAAAGTTGTAGGATACAAAAATCACTGTGTTTAAGAAAACAGTTCTACTTACAATAACATGAAGAAGAACAAATCTTAGGAATTAATTAATGAGTCAACAGACTGTATATGGAAATCTATAAAACACTGGTGAAAGAAATTACAGAGGACACAAATAAATGGAAAGACATCCCATGTTCATGGTGATGAAACTTCATATTGGTAAGATGACAAAGCTACCCAAAGAGATCCACAGATTCAATGTAATCCCTATCAGTTTTTTTTTAAGATTTTATTTTAAAGTAATCTCTACATCCAACATGGGGCTCAAACCTACAACCCTGAGGTCAAGAGTCACATGTTCCACCAACTGAGTCAGCCAGGTGCCTCCCTATCAAATTCTGAAGGAAATATTTTTCAGAAATAGGAATTTCCAAACATTTACATGGAATCTCAGGGGCCTCAAATACTTATTTTGAAAAAGAACAAAGTTGGAGGACTCCTACTTCCTGACTGCAAAGCTACATTAACCAATAATAATGGGGATCTGGTATAAAGACAGACATAGAGACCAACGAAATAGGATAGGCACCCCGGAAACAAACACTGGCATATGTGGTTGAATGATTTTCAAGAAGGTTGTCGTGACCCTTCAATGGAGAAAAAAATCTATTCCACAAATGGTGTTGGGAACACTGGATGTCCATGCAAATGAATGAAGTTGGACCTGACCTTCCACCATGTACACCTTTGTACATCGTGTACAAATGTTAATGCAAAATAGACCAAACATCTAAACATAAGAGTCAAAACTATAAAAGCCTTAGAAGAAAACGTAATGCAAAAACTTATGGAAACTGGATTTCCCAATGATTTCTTAGATATGACACCCAAAGCAGAGACAACAAAAGAAAAAACAGATGAATTGGATTGCATCAAAATAGAAAACTTCTGCGCATCAAAAGACACAATCCGGAGAGTGGTAGCACTAGGTCTGGAATGAACAGGACATAGGGATGAAATGTACCGCACAGGAAATACAGTCGATGGTATTTTAATGGGGCTGCATGGGGTCAGATGGGACCTCCATTGTGTTGAGTAGAGCATAACATATAGAGCTGTCCAATCACTATGTTGTACACCTGAAACTAAGGTCACGTTGTGTGTCAACTAAAGTTCACTTAAAAAAAAAAAAAAAGTGAGGGCAACCCATGGATTGGAAGGAAACATTTGCAAATCCAATCCGGTAAGAGATTAATATCCAGAATATATAATGCACTTCTGCAATTCAACAACAAAAAGCAACTTGAACCTGAGGACCCTTTATTCTTCCCTATTTGCAAGGCATGGGGCTTTCTGGAGCTGAGAACCCCCCTCCCCACATTCCAGACTGGACCCAAGGTCTGCCATGAGAAATCAGGGAGGAAGCCCCTGCAGACATGTAATGGGAGAGTTCAGGGACAGATTTGGGAGCAAATGGGAAATGACTACTTCTAGGCTCTTTGCTGAAAGCCAGACAGACCTTCACCACAGCTGTCGGTGCAGATGCTCCAGGGATCCACTTACCAGAGACTGTGATAGTCTTGACTGTGGTCTTATTGAGCCGAGTGCCAGAGTTATAGGCGAGGCAGGTATACGATCCACTATCATTGGCAGTGATGTTGGGGATAAAGAGCTCCTGTGTGAATGGCTGGGGCCTCCCATTGATAAACCAAGAATACTGTGCGGGCGGGTTAGAGGCTGCGTGGCAGGAGAGACTGAGGTTGGCCCCTGGATGGTAAGAGGAGTCTGAGGGGGAAATGGTGGGGGCGTCCGGGCCATCTGGAGCAAACAGAATAAAGCCACAGGTGATGCAATCCGAGGGAAACCGAAGCTCCTGGTCTGTATTAGGGCCACAGTGTCCCACTAGGCTGGGTCCCAACCTCATTTTAAAAAGTCCAAAGCCATATACAATGGAATATTATGCAGCCATCAAAAGGAATGAGATCTTGCCATTTGCAACGACGTGGATGGAACTGGAGGGTATTATGTTGAGTGAAATAAGTCAAACAGAGAAAGACATGTATCATATGATCTCACTGATATGAGGAATTCTTTTTTTTTTTTTTTTTAAAGATTTTATATATTTATTTGAGAGAGAGAATGAGAGACAGCGCGAGAGGGAAGAGGGTCAGAGGGAGAAGCAGACCCCCCGCCGAGCAGGGAGCCCGATGCGGGACTCGATCCCGGGACTCCAGGATCATGACCTGAGCCGAAGGCAGTCGCTTAACCAACTGAGCCACCCAGGCGCCCGATATGAGGAATTCTTAATCGCAGGAAACAAACTGAGTGTTGTTGGAGTGGGGTGTGGGATGGGAGGGATGGGGGGACTGGGTGATAGACACTGGGGAGTGTATGTGCTCTGGTAAGCGCTGTGAATTGTGCAAGACTGTTGAATCTCAGATCTGTACCTCTGAAACAAATAATGCAATATATGTTAAGAAAAAAAAAAAAGAAGAAGAAGAAGAAGAAGGTAGCGGGAGGGGAAGAATGAAGCGGGGGAAATCGGAGAGGTAGACGAAACATGAGAGACGATGGACTCTGAAAAACAAACAGGGTTCTAGAGGGGAGGGGGGTGGGAGGATGGGTTAGCCTGGTGGTGGGTATTTGGGAGGGCATGTTCTGCATGGAGCACTGGGTGTTGTGCACAAACAATGAATCATGGAACACTTCATCTAAAACTAATGTTGTAATGTAAGGGGATTAACATAAGAATAAAAAAATTAAAAAAAAAAAAAAGTCCAAAGCCCCCTGTGTTCACTGAGCCTGGGTCTGAGATATTCACCTGTTTCCCCTCAGAGGCTGGTGACACCCTCAGGGAGAAGCAGCCTGTCCCCTCCTAGTCTTGGCTTAGGCTGGGGCTGCCCAGGTTTGCCTGGGACAAGAAGCCATGGCCAGCCTGGGGGTCCAGCTGAGATTCATGGACTCGGACCCCAGAAGGATGGATGTGGCCTGGCCCCCGGCATGTGGATTTGGGCTGGCAGCCCGGGCCAGGTAGGAGGGGAAGTTACTCACAGAGAACATTCAGGGTGAATGGGTCACTACGACCGGCACTCACTGGGTTCCGAGTTTCACACTCATAGGGTCCTGTGTCATTCCTTGTGACATCATGTATAGTGAGAGTCCTGTTGTCCAGGGACAGTTCTAGTGTGGCGCTGGCCGGGAGGCTCTCATTGTTTACTGACCACAGGTAGCTTGTGCTCTGAGTCTGAAGTCCACACGTTAATACAACAGAATCCACATTCTCCACGGGATCGGAGTTGTTGTTTGCGATGTTGGGTTTGGGTAACTGCGCTGTGCAGACAACAGAAAGAACACTGCCCTGGGTGGTACCTGTGATTCCTCCACAGACATCTCAAATCAGAGTTGGCATCTCTCACCTCTCAGCCAACCTGAGTCCTTCAAAGAATAAGGCAGGTCTGTGTAGCTCAAGACAAATGCAAGAGGATCTGTGCGCTCAGAGAACACAGGCCACCTGCTCTCTGTCTGAGAGCAAGCACAAGTCTTCTCAGGTCAAAGAAGCATCAGGGTTTGGTTGTGGAAGACATAGCACAAAGTCAGAGACCACGCTGGGCCTCTCCTGGTTCTTCCCTGACGAACTGACTGTGTGACCAACCTCAGAGGCCACACCTGGAAAGTGTAGGTGCTGAGGTCCTTTCTACTGCACAGACCTAACACCAGTCAAGCTACAGGTGTTGTCCTTGAGGCCTTGTTTCCAGGGTTGTCCTGGAGATGGGCAATGATGGGCCTTCCCAGAGCTCATAAGCCTGGAGAACACTGGACAGCATGGCCTGGAAGCGGGTATTTGAGCAGAAGTAATACCAGGGGACACCAGGGGCAAGCCTGGAGGTCAGTCCAGCACTCAGGCTGCAGGGCCACGAAGTAGGACAGTTCCGCCCAGGTGTTCCATGGTGACTGACCTGAGACAGTGGTGGAGCAGAGTCAAGACTAGAAATGATCCAGAAAAGAGTGAAGGGGATAGGCAGGGCCTGGCTAGCTTTGGCAGAGAACTATGTGCTCTGCTCTCGGTCTTTAAAGTCTCTTTTCCCACTGCAGAGGCCAATGAGAACCATGCTGGTCTTTCCTGAAATACAAGTGGGTGTTTTCAAATGCAGAAGGGGTGACTGGTGGGAAGTGGAGGGGTGGGGGGAGGGTGCCTGGCCTTCATGGACCATTTGTAAATACAGTTATGAGATAGAAATTTGAGAAAATAAATGGTTTCCATATGAAACTCAGTATTAATACCTGAAAAATCTAAGACCCGTTTCTGGAGGAATGTCTTCCTAGGGAGCACAATATGTTGTAGACCAAGTTCTACAGTCCAACCTGGATCACGTGATGAATGAAGGAAGACGTTATAGTGGGTTTGAAATCAGTGACTCCCTGGGTAGAGAAAGAGAAGTGAATCCTGTTAAGAAACAGAATTGATGAGGGGAAGTCTGAAGTGCCTCTGTTATATAAAGGGAGGAATGATACTAAATTAGTAGAAATGATTATGCGTATGTTAGTAAATTTAGGAAAGAAAGTCCCTGCCACCAATTTCTACAGTCAGAATGGAAAGAAACCCAATGCTTGTATGTGGCTTTCTTCTGACCTCAGGAAATACAAGTTTGATCCAATTTACCCAAATTGGGCAGCATCTAAGTGAAAGGACAGGAACTGGTGGATCTCACCACGTGAGAGGGTTCCACCCTATGGTAAAGGCGTCCTCAAGAGCACCCATGTATGTGTTTGAAATAGGCAGTGAACCAGTCAGAAGGCACAGGGTCTGGCCAGCCCCACCGTGGGAGGGTCTGGGGAACCACTGGGAAGAACGAGAGCCTCACCAGGACGAGGACGTGAGTCAGGAGTCATGTAGAGAGTAGATCAAGGGGTCACATGTCCTTGTCATGTGGTGTGTTCCACTTGATGGCGTCACAGAGGGAAAGAGCCCTGGATGGGGGCACCGTGAAAGCTCGCTCTCCTGGTGACCTGGGGAAACTGGCTCCTGATGGAGCCCGGCAGAGGATGCTGCTCGGATTTCTGGGTCCTTTACTGTTGCCTGGGAGGGTGGGCCGGGCCACAGGTGTTAGCAGAAGAATCCAGACAAGGCTTAAGGGTAAAGGAGGCTGTGCAGAGCAGGGGTAGGGGTAGTCCCAGCTGGAAAGGAGGAGGAGGAGGAAGATGAGGGACATGGACGGAGAAGAGAGCCAGAAATGTCCCAGGCTGTGAGCAGTGAGGGTTACAAGTGACTTTAAAGACTCCGGGCACTAAGAGCCCACAGTTGACCCAGGGGCAGGATCCTCCCATGGCTGAGCAATACCACAGTCCTCATGAGACTCTCTGGCAGTGGCCTGAGGGGCTGGTGGTCAGAGGGATAGAACATGGGTCTCAGCCCCTGGAGGGACAGGGAACAGGTGTGGCTAGAACCTCCTAGAATTCTGCATCCAGGGACCAGACTCTGAAGAGACTGGGAATCATTCATTCATTCCTTCCCTCCTTCACGAAAGAGCAATTGAGTTGTTGGGCCCTGTGCCGGTTAGGGGTATGCAGTTGGGAGGAGAGGGCAGAGTCCTTTCCCTTACACTCCAGTGGGATGCCATCAGTACATCAGGAAACAATAAGTGATTCCAAGTCGGATGCAGGAGCTGTGGATTGGCCACCTGAGGGGAGGCCTGGGCATTCCCCAACTGACTCTGGTCATTGATGAATTTAGTTCTTGAGTAAAAACATTGGCCATTTGCTCTTACCTCCCAGACCAGAACATCTACCTTGAGCTGTGGATCCCTAAGAAGAAAGGTCTGATCCAACAGCTGGTCTCAGGGTCCATAGATGTCTGATAAGGCCCCCTGGGTGGAGGAGACAGGCCTGTACCTGCAGACAGACCTTGTAGGATTGTGATCTGCCTGTGTGACTCTGATTCAATGTCTGCGTCGCCCTGTGCTTTTGTTTCCCCTCAATAAAATCAAGTAAATGGTCTCAGGCTTGCTGTGTTGTCTGTAATTAACCTTAAATCTTTCACAATTACTTGACCTAAGGCTTGGTATAGAGGAGCTGCCCAGATAAACTGTCACTTGCCTCCATGAGAGACGGCTCCCTAGGCCTGATCCCTGGTGTGGGAGTTGCTGCCAGGAGCATCTTCTCTCCTCTGTTCCTCCCTGGGGGTGCTGACCTTCCTCTCGGGTCTCCTATCCCCCAGGGCAGTCAGATAGTGGCCCAGGGACCTTGCCTATCTCTGCTTTCCACCGCAAGTCTCAGGTGAAGGACCAGGCTCTGCCCCTCCCCAGATGTGGCTCTTGGTGCCGAGCCTGGTGACCAGTTCAGGAACCTCACCACTCAGGCAGCCAGGAAATCATTGCTCCCTGTCCCCCCTGCCAGGAAGCCAAAACCCACATCTGGCACAGACTCCCCAGTGTCACTGGAGTCAGGAGCCCTGAGTCAGGGATCTGGGCAGGGGCTTTCTGGGCTGAGCTTCTCTGTGAGGATCCCATGGGTCCCTCAGGCCTGGCCCTGACTGAGCCCCGCAGGGTCTTTCTCAGAGTCATGGTTATGGGAAGGAGCCCAAGGGGTTGGACTGAATCTGTCTCCCTCTGCTGAGTTATTCCCATCAGACTGGTCCTTCTCTTTGCAGCGAATGTGCTGGGGCTGGAATCCAGGAAGGGAATTCGGATCTCAGGAAGTTTGTCTCCACTGTGTGTGTCCTGCACTTAATGCTCAAACCCCACACGGGACATAATGCAGAGGGGGATGGAGGTACAATCCAGGCCTGTGAATCCTGTGTGTGTGAAGTAGAATTCACCCCACCCAACACCAGAGGCGAGAGAGGAATTACTCACGGAATACGCGCAGCTGTCCTGTTACTTGATTAACTTGAAAATTTCTCTTTGTGATTTGTATGGTGTAGTATCCTGTGTCCTTCAGGTTGATGTTCTGGAACAGCAGGGATCCATTGGGGTATATTGTCTCTCTGCCACTGTGTGCAGGCCCTGGCATAGTTACATTTGTATCTACTGCATATGATGCAATTTGTTTGCCGGGCTCTACAGTTTCCCCTCGGAACCAGCCATAGCCTATAGGATCCCCAGGCAGATTGTGGACGAGTAGAAGAACATCCTTTCCTTCGGTAGCATTGGGCGGCACCGATTCCACAGTGACTTGGGCAGTGGTGGGCGGGTTCCAGAACGTTAGGAGTGAGACTAGGAGGGAAGGGAGAAGACGGATCAGTGTTTGGACCTAGGTGTTGGGAGGGAAAGCTGGGGTTCTGGAGAGAGGGCAGATCCTAATCCCCCAGCCTCGGGGTGTGTGTGTGAGTGTGTGTCTCCTGCTGGTCAAGGTCAGTGGCATGACCACACTACTTCAGCGCCTCTGAACTTAATTTCCTCTGTTTAGAACACTCTTCCTCACATGTCTGTCGCTCACTCCCTCCCAGCCCTTGGATACTTGCTCCCACTCAGGGGGTCCTGGGGAGAGGTCTGCCCTGAGCGCCTCCTCTAAAGACCCTCAGTCTTCACGTTCTGACCTTTCCCTGCTCTGTTCCCTTCATGATGCTTGTCAGGACCTGACATCACGTTCTAGACGTCTCTGTGTGTCTGTCTTCCTCACCATAGAAGTTAGTTCGGGGAGGGCAGGGACTCATCTGATCTGTGCTGTACCCCAGGGGTGGGGCAGGCTGCAAATACCCGGCGCTGAATGAACGTGTCCCCAGGGCTCTCCAAGTCTGGCGTTTGTCTGTCATGATCTCAGGTTGATGGGAAGGGGCAGCGATTAGGGTCCCTGGTTGTTGTTATCAGTTTCAGAATTCAGTCCTCAGTGATGAGTAACTTGGGAAACAGCCCTTGGCTCCCCACTTCCAGATCATGAGATTTTCCCGTCCTGCCCTGCTCCCCTGTCCCCTCTCAGAGCCCTGTCCTCCCCGGGAGACCCCAGCCAGCCTCTCTCTCCCATCCTCCCGCCCCCTCGGAGGGGATCATCCCTCTCACCTGCCAGCAGGACCTCCTGCCAGGGGACGCGTCCTCCTCGGGGAGGGGCCGACGGGGGCTCCATGGTGCCTGCTGCCCGGTGCGTCCCTCCCTCTGGGGGAAGAGCTTCTGCTCCAGAAACGCTCAGGAGCACTGCCGTCCTGTCCTGTCAGCTGTGCAGTCCTTCCTCCCTCCGAGCTGGGCGGCCTCTGGGGGCAGGAGCGCTGGGCGGGGTCACGTGGGCCGGGGGGCGGGGTCTCTGCCATGGCCACTCCCCTCCCCTCCCCTGCCCTCCCCTCCCCTCCCCTGCCCTCCCCTCCCTCCTGACTCCCTTGTCCCCTTCCTCCCCTTTCATTTCCCTCTACATTTTAGATCCCTGGGAACTGCTGAGGCCTCTCCGTCTTCAGCTGTGGTTCCCACCATATGCGAGAGCGCGCACACGCCCTTGTTTGGACAAACACAAGCCTGTGGCGTTGGGGTCCGGTGACCCCCACAGCTGCGGTCAAGGTGCAGGGTCAGCGCCCCCACAGCCCTCTCTCCTCCCCATGTGGCTTTCCCTTCAGGAGCCTGGGGGCTGCCTCAGGAACCCTTGTCACAAGGATGTCACCCCCACTGTGCGCTGGAATCACCTGTGGAACTTTATCAAGACTGTGGATGCCCAGGTGACACCCAGAAATGCTGCTTCCGCAGATGCCCAGCCAGACTGAGCCCCATGATGTGGGGGTGGGGCCGCCTCTCCCTCTCCTGTGCCCACGGAGGGTCTGCAGACCGTGTGAAAATGCAGATTCTGACTCAGCAGGTGTGGTGTGGACCCCAGAGTCTGCCTCTAACAAGCTCCCAGGTGATGCTGATCGTCCTGCCCAAGGGGAGCACACTCTGAATAGCCAGACTGAGGGGGACCCGGTTCCCTTAGAGGATGGCCCTTCTCCCTACTCCTCTGCTGTGTCCTGGCCTTGAGTCTGTGGGCACCACACACAGAGCCCCAGGGTCCCCAAATCCAGGGGATTATTTCCTTTGTGACAGAGAAGCCCAACTGGGCATCTGTCTCCCCGGTGTTTTCACAGGTCTGGGGAGGTTGGACTGACTCCTGGCAGCAAGGCCCCAGAGATGACCCTGGGGTGAGAAAAGGGCAGGCCGGGTGATTACTGGTGAGGGACCGTCGGCCCATCCCTGGTTGTCCCCAGCCCAGCCTCTGCTTCCAGGGACAGAGACCCAGGACCAGGTGTCTCAGGAGCTCGGTTCCCAGGTGGGAAGGGGGTTTCCTGTGTCCTGGGAAGAGAGGATGTGGTGGGAGGTCGGGTGGCTGGGGTCCCCAGGAAGGTTTGGAGGAGACCCTCCCTCAGGGTCTGTTGGCTGAACTGTGGCCCAGAGACTGTCGATGTGCTCCTGAGAGTCCCGAGCAGCCTGTGTCCTCTGCCTGGGGGACTTTCCTGTAGTGTCCCTACCTCCCCCATGGGTGGTGCCGGACAGGAAATGGGGAGCTGTGCAGGGACCCCTGACAGATAAGGGAGCTCCTAGGGCTCCAGGTAGAGCGGACAGAACTGGCATGTGGGAGGGATTCAGAAGGGTCTGTTAGAGAAGGGATGGAAACCAGGCTCCTTCTCCACCTCCTTAGCCAAAGCCAGCTTCAGGGTGTAAGGTCCTTCAGGGTTTAATGTCTGCATGCCCCTATTTCGCCCCCTGGAGGCTGTTCTGGGGGCTGCATCAGGAATGCTGACCAGGCTCCCAAGGATGTGAGTGGGTCCCTGAGTCCTGGGCAGAGGTGAGGGACTGGTCAGCCTGGGTCCTGGTCCCTGGGTGTCCTAGACTGCCTGACTGCATCCCAGGGCAGCATGAGCCAGGGAGAGTACAGGCACTGCCAGAAGATTCCTGATCCTGTGTCAGAAGAATTGTCCACCCAGACGGATGTGCTCCCTCAGCAGGAGCTCTCTGTCCTCGAGATTTCAAGAAATGACCTAGTAGGGGTTTTTTGAGACTTTGGTGAAAAGGTACCGGCCTGGAGGGCTGGACACTACAATGCCTGTCTCCCCATCACAGCACTGGTGGGATTGCATCCATTGTGACCCTGTCTCTGCTCTGCTCTAGGTCTCCCCACAGGAACCAGGAGCTGGAGCGGCTTCACCCAGACACTCAGCTGAGGGATCCCAGGGCTGCCTCTGTGAAAGGGGAGGAGACCCTCAGACCAGGGGAAACACAGGCAAATGCTGGGTTCTCCTGTCCCGCCTGCCCAGTACTTTCCCCCTTGTTCCCCAGGACTCCTTGGGCTGCTGAGAAACCTTCAGGGAGACATAGCAGGTGTCCCCACAGACCAGGGACCCTCAGGATGAAGAGTCACCTCCTGACGTCTTTTGAGGTCAGAGTAGGGCTCTGAACTCCCCTGGTAGTAACTGCACCTGGGGTGGTGATCCAGAATTTGTGGCAGGTCAGATCTCTGAGAGAAGAGGAAGGACACAGCTACCCACCCAGGCCCTCTGGGGAGAGAAGTCAGTCACAGACAGAGATGGGAGGGGGTGTCCGTGTTCTGGGAGTGAATGGGGGTCTGACCTCTAACTGTAGGAGGCCCTTGTCGTCCCTCCTGAATCTAGGAGGGGGAAAGCCCTGCCAGCTTTACAGGGACAGACTCGGGTACGTGCTGCCCCCCTCCCATGCTGATGCCAGGGGCCTGGGTCTGCGGGGAAGAGGCTCCGACCCCAGGTGACCCGGGGGTGACTTCCATTGTGTGGTTCCCCTCATGCATTTAACGAGTATTTACTGGGCTTCTGTGACGTGTCAGGCCCTGGGCTGGGTCCTGGGAGCTCCACAGAGAACAGGACAGATGTGGGCCCTGGACTCGTGGGGTTTCCCTTGGAACAGGGCCATGGGCAGTCAGGAAATCATGGCACTGAGGAGTCAATTAGAATCGAGAGAAGGGCCAGGAAGGGAAAGTGTCTGGTGGGTCTGGAGGATGTGAAGGCGTCTTAGCTGATGGGGGGTCCCATGGAGCACTCCTGAGAAAGTGACCTGGGGCTGAGACCGGAAGTGTGAGTGGACCTTCGCCCCTCTAAGGGCAGAGGGTGTGGAGGGACTAGCTGCCCATAGAGGGACCAGTCTCAGCGGGCAGATGCCTGGCTGGCTAGAGGGGCTGACGGGGTCCAATGTGGGGAGCCTGGAGAGCCAGGAGGACGGTGACTGGGTGAGGCTGGGGAGGGTCAGACCCTGCTGGGCTGTGGGTGCTGAGGAAGGCGCCCAGGTGTAGAGCAGCTCTGCCGCCCTCTGGTGGACAAGGAGGGAAGTGTAGAAGGCCGAGTCAGGGTGCCCAGCCCCTCTGCATCGTTTATTCAACATCAATCTGTAGACATTTCACATGGATCGCATTCTCATGTTAATACTCCATCATATTCCGGCTTCATGAGTCCCAATCTCTGCTGCTGTAAGTACATTGTCCCTGTCTCTTCCCTCAGTAAACTGTCACCAAGCTCAGATTTCCAGGAATGTATATTGATGTGTTTGTCTCTGGTAAGTTATAGTGTGTGTGTCCCTGGGCGGCAGTGTGTGTGGCTGGAATGCTGGGTGGTGGGTCTGTGGGGAGAAGAAGGAGAAGCCGGGACCTGGGCGTGTCAAGAGGGGAGGGTCTGTGTCAGGGGGGCAGAAGGAGGAAGATGGACAAGTCAACTTTCCTTCTTACTCCCGGGACTTGGCATCAGCCCAGGGTTCTTGGCCCTGGGAACACACAGCACCACACACCTCTCTGTGTCCCTGGGCCAGGCGAGGTGGGAGCTGCTTCCTTCCCGTTCATCAGGACCTGGGCCTCCTGGGCCTCACAATGCTGAGACGGCTTCACACTCACGGTCTCCCCGGCACCTAGGAGGACCCCCACATTGAGGCCTGGGTTTCTCCTCTCCCCACTCCCCGTCCCTGGGGTTCTGTCCTGCACCTTCTCTCTGGGCCTCTGTGGCTGGCCTCGGCCGGTGGCCCCACCTGCTTCTGCTCCAGGCAGCTGCTCCTGTGGTCGCTGGCCCCTCACGATCTCTGGGCCCTCTAGCTGTCATTTGTGACAGAAGAGAGGTGAAGCTGAGATCGGCGTTCGTCCAGGTGCTGCACTTTCTGGACGCCCTGGAGTGATGCGTCAATGGAATCATTACCGTACCTCCTGGTAGAAATATTCCTCCCTTTGGAACTAACACTTCTAGGTCAGCAGCGCATAATGTCACAGGGACGGGAAACAGACATTTTGCTAGTGGATCGTGAGAGGTATAGAGAGTGGTGTCATTCCCATTTCCATCCCTCGATTCCTCGATGTGAGAATCCTGGCTGTGGGAGAAACAGCACAGACTGGACACAGACCCAGAGCATGCAGAGCCTCCTGGAGTTCCTCCCCCCAACCCTAGCTGGTGCTGTCCCTGAGTGTCCAAAGGGCCAATCCCACTTTTCTCTCAAGACAGCTGCTTCCGGATCGTATGATGCGTGAGCACACACATTGCTGCACTTCATTTGCTCTGAAGTGAGTCCCTTGATCGGAAGCAGTGCTGTGTGGGACACTGTGACAGTCGATAAGGCATTCTATGAATCCGTGGGTGGTCGTTTTGTCAGGAGCTTTGTGTGTAGGGAAGGCAAATCCGTATCCAGAGTGAGTGCCTATCCAGTAAGAACAAAACAGTGCTCCTTCCATGATGGAAATGGTCCAATGTCATCAACCTGCCAGCAGGCAGCGGTCTGGTCACCCTGGGGAATGGGGCCATATCGGGGGCCCAGCGTTGGTCTCTGAGCTGGCAGATGGAGCACTCAGTGGTGGCCATAGCTAGGTTGGCCTTGGTGAGCAGAAGTTCATGTTGCCGAACCTGTGCATAAACTCTACCTGCCCCGCCACCGTGGCCACTTTGCTCATGAGCCCCCGGGCAATGACAGGTTGGCTAGGGCAAGAGGCTGAGCGATAACCACGGAACAGGCCACGGATCCACTTAAGTATTAAAACCCTCCCATGCTAACATGCATGGTGAGTGTTCAAAAAGGTCTATCCACATACCTTTTTCCCAGACCTCCTTGTCACCAGTTTTCCAACCATGTTCCTTCCAAGTCCCTGGCCATGTAGCCAGATCATTGGCCACAGTCGGTATACAACCACATATCAGGCCATTTCTCCTTCCAAGCACAATGAACAACCCGGTGCACTGGCTGAAGCTCTGCCCATCGAGAGGATTTCCCTTCGCCCCTGCCCGTTAGGAATGTTCCAGAAAGGGGCTGTCGTGCTGCAGCTGTCCACGTCGAGTGCTATCTGCCTGGCACGCAGAACCATCTGTAAACCAGGCCCGAGGTTTCTCTCCCTCCATCAACTGATCATAGACGACTCGCCGTGAGGCCACAGGTGTGGCTGGGAGAGAGAAGGCAGTGTCGCAGGAGTGGGGAGTGTGGGCACCCGGGCCATTTCTTCACGTGCCACACGTGCCTTCAAGGCTGGCCAAGCTTGATCATCTCATTTCCCACTTGCACTTGATGAGGGAGCGCCGCTGTGTATGCCTGGCTTTATGGCCTGGTGTGTCACCCAGTCCACGATGGAATTAGTGTCAGTGCAGAGCCTCTGTCCAGTAACCTCCAGAGGCTCTGAGTATATTTCCTATTCCCCAGTGCATAGACCGCTTCGGTCACGTGGTAACTGGGTGGCCCGTGGTTAAGCATTTAGTCTGTACTAAGGTCCGGTGGCAGGCCAAAAGCTGTTTGTCGAAAGGAGAGCAGTTAGCGAGAGGATAGCAAGATTTTGCTTCACAAGCCTAAGGGGCCTGCACTGTGATTCACTTCTGTGGGCTTGCCAAGGGGTCCAAACACCAACCCTGGCCGCTCCAGCACCTCTGGACCTGCTGGGCTCCGTGGCCCAAATGGCAGAGCAGTTCACACAGAGGGGGACCTGCGGCAGAGCCTTCTCTTATTCTGGCAGCACTCAAAACTAGCAGCTTTTTGGGTCACTTGGTAAATGAGCCAGAGTAGCACCCCTAAATGGGGAACATGTTACCTCGAAATCCAAAGAGGCTCACTCGGTGTTGCAGTTTGTTTTGGGGTGGTACGAAGGGCAGGGTGCAGCAACTGATCCTTCAGTTTATCAGAGGTAGATTGGGGGCGCCTGGGTGGCTCAGATGGTTAAGCAACTGCCTTCAGCTCAGGTCATGAGGATCGAGTCCCACATCGGGCTCCCTGCTCAGCGGGGAGCCTGCTTCTCCCTCTCTCTCTGCCCCTCCCCCTGCTCATGCTCTCTCTCCCATTCTCTCTCTCAAATAAATAAATAAAATCTGGTGACTAACGTAACAATAAAATTTAAAATAAATAAATAAATAAAATCTTTAACAAAAAATAGAAGAGGTAGATTGATAGGTCCCTCCCTCCCGGACCCCTAGAAATTTCACTGAGGTAAAAGGCCCCTGAATTTTTGTTTGATTTATTTCCCATGTTCTGCACAGAAATGTCTTACCCAGAAGTCTAGAGTCGCTGCTAAGTTCTTGCTCACTGGGTCCAATCAGCATAATGTCATCCGTGCGAAAGGCCAGGGTGATGATCTTGTGAGAGGGAAAGGCAATCAAGATCCCTGTGAACTAAAGTATGACACAGGGCTGGGGAGTTGATGTGCCCCTGGAGTAGGACGGTGAAAATGCATTTCTGGCCCTGCCAGCTGAAAGCAAACTGACTCCAGTGGGTCTTTACTAACAGGTATGGAGGAAGAAGTATTTGCCAGATGGTTAGCTTCACACCAGGCACCATGGGAGGTGGTAATTTGCTCAAGCAAGGAAACCACGTCTGGTACAACACATAGCAGCAGCAACTGGAGTTACCACCTGGTTAAGCTTAGGATAATCCGTTGTCACTCTCGAAGACCCATGTGTCCTTCAAGTCCGTGATGCTGCACTAATCTCTGCAGTCCCTCGGGGAATGTGGTATTGCTTTCAGTTTACCATTTTCCTAAGTAGTTCTAGTGCTTTCCACTTGGCCTTTCCCACCATAATAGCCCTTACTCCACAGAGTGGGAACCAATGTGGGGATTCTGCTAGCTGTTGAGTATGACTGTGGGAAATAACCACAGGATTGGTTCAGCCTCCCCCCGCCCCCTGCCCAGGCCCACTGTGAGTTGGACCTGAGCTCAGACTCCATGGACCACCTGAGCTCCATAAGCCCCTCCTCTGACTGGTGGGCCACTGTGACATTTGAGTCCTCAGTTTAGAGCTCATGTCTTTCAGTGCCCCAAAGAGCTATTTGCTTTTCTCCAGTGACCATCAACTTGGTAAAAGGCCACAGGTCCCTCTGGGGAAGACTGGGAGAAAGGTTAACAGTATACATTTTTAGCAGCATACTGGGGCCCTTCCTCAAGGGGACCTGGCCCCTCCTTTATTCAAGGAGTTCTGGCTCTTTAAACTGGCTCAAGTCTGGGAATTGACTGAGGGCCATAAAACTCAGTTGCTATGATTCAAGATAGACTTTTGTTCACTTGACCTAGAACTCTCCTTAAACAGACCAAGTAAGAATTTAGTAGCTTCCCATCTATCTCATTTCTAGGAACATCATGATCACCTAGCCAACGTCATTGTCATTGTTCCCCGTGAATCTGACCATTCTGATTGCTGCTTTGGGTCTGCTGTCCATTATGGTGACATTGCATTTAGGTTTCCCAGTTCAGTGGCAGCAGCTTCCATTGTAATTTCTGACCTACAGAGAAGAGCAATCACAGAGCTGTTCAGGTGTGCTGTGAACTCATACCTCACAGTCATGAAAGACTAAGGTGTGTCCTCTGAACTCTCCCAGCCAGGGTGGATAAGCAGGTCTTTTTTTTTTTTTTAAGATTTTTTTTATTTATTTGAGAGAGAGAGTGAGAGAGAGAAAGAGCACAAGAAGGGGGAGCGGGAGAGGGAGAAGCAGACTCCCTGCGGAGCAGGGAGCCCGATGTGGGACTCTATCCCGGGACTCCAGGATCATGACCTGAGCCGAAGGCAGTCGCTTAACCAACTGAGCCACCCAGGCGCCCCTGGATGAGCAGGTCTTAAGTGCTAAGTCCACGCCACGTTCCAGTCTCCCTTAGCCTTTGGATCCCTTCCTCTGTCTCTGAGTCTCAGGGCTATTCTCTGATGCAGAGAACTCATGGGTGTGTCAAAATAAACAAATACAGATGCAAAACTTAGCAGTGAACTGGTAAGCTGAGTGGGGGAGGATTTGAAGATACTTTCCTCAGAGAGGTGTCCCAGTGCATGGAACCCCAGGGGAGGGAGAGACTATTCCACAAAGAGTCTCAGATTCTCCTGGAGTGCCCGAGGGGAGTGAGCCAGGTGAGGAAATACCCCTGGATGTGCACCCTCTGGTCAGGCCTGACATGGTCAGTCTGGAGGGTCTCCTCTCTTGGGGTGTGTGTGTTGCATGGGAATGTCCTGTGCCTGGCCGAGAGTGTGAGGTACTTCGTGCTGAGGCTTTTGATTTGAAGGGAACTCAGGCCAGGTGACTGAGAAGCCAATGCAAGGAGGTAGGGGACGGAGGATGTGCGTGTCCTTGGAGTCCTCATTCCCAGCTGCTCCCTGGGCTCATATGACAGAGTTAGGGGAAGTTTTGGATGTCTGGGGTTGCCTGGGTCAAAGGCCTATGGAAAAGCCATCCTCTTTAGCTGAGGGCAAGAGAATGTCATGGAATGGGGGATGAGGGATGAGGATGGGAGGCGAGGACTCTCACATTGGAGGACTGTGGGGAGATGGACTGGTGAGCCAGAAGCAGCCCCAGGGCCCAAGTCATGGGGAGGGGATGGTTCCACACATAGTGGGCAGCTTAGGCAGGACGTGCAGAACAAGATGCCCCCACTCTCCCTGTTGGCACTGCGGGAAGTGACTGTAAGTCCATGACTCTGAAGGACTGGATCACCTTTCTTAACTGTCCCTGCCCTCCCTGTCGTGGAATTATACACCCATACCCTTTGTCTGCGACCTTGCAGTTCTTCCCACTGGAAGAGGAGCATGTCCCCCCACCCCCACCCCCATTCCTTCATTCATCTCAAGCTTAGCTGTATGCTTGCTGAGGCTAATGGACTGTGGGAGGAGAGATCTGGGCCGGTTTGGGGCGACGCCATAGGAGGCCCAGCACGTTGTCCTCACTATCTCCACATCAGCTACAGGAAGAGTGTCTACCGGTGACCCCCTTTCCTCTGGTGCATTTAGGAAACCTGCTACACATCACGGCCATCTGCAGTCTGAGGTCAGAGCCGTGAGTCTGGTTCTCTGGTTCGAGGGAGCCGTCCTCCCTCAGGCCCAGGTGTTTTCAGGATGCTCTGACCCCAGCAGGGCTTCTGCTCACCAGCCCTGCCTGTGGCTCTGCCCCTGGGTGTGGCCCAGGGAGAGCATCTGGAACAGGGCTGAGGCCCAGGGGTTTGGAGTTCAGGTGATGAACCCAGACAGCCTTGCCCCACTCCTGATGAAATTGATGTTTTTAAGGATCCTCCAGTAACTTGGTGCTTGCTGCAGGTCGTAGTGGCCTTCAGCAGGCCAAGAGCTCCCCTCCTGGAATAGTTTGCCATTGGTTTCCCTATTGCCCCAATCTGAGTGGGTGTGGAACCTCATCAAAGGACATTTTGCTTCTCTTCTCGCCGTTAGTAATGATTTTCTGGTTAATGTCTTAATGTGGTAGAAGGCAATGGTTGATTTTGAATGCTAAATCGACCTTGCAATTTGGGCAAGAAATTCAGCTTGGTAATTCCTGATCCATTTCGGTAGCATTTCATTTGGGGATTTTTCATCCCTGGTCATGAGAAAGGCTACACCTTTACTTCCTCATTCTTTCCTGGTCTCGTTTTGACGTGAAGGTTATACTGCCACATAAAATGAGTTTGTGAGTGTTCCGTATTTGTCCTGTTCTCTGGAAGAATTGTTGAAGTTTGGAATGAGCTGGTCTTTGATTGTTTTGTGGATGTTGCTTTTTTGTGTGACCTGAAGAGATTTTATACTTTTTTTGTTAAGTAACATGAACATTGCAATAAATTTCTGCATAGGTGTGTGCCTATGAAACCATTGCCCAGCTCAAAGTAGAGAACGTTCCCCACACCAGGAAATGCTCTCATGCCCCTCCTCGCCCTTAGGACCCTCACCATCACCTCCGGTCTGACCTCTACCGCCAGAGATTGGTAGAATCAATTTGTTCCCTTCTGCATTTGGCTGCTCTCCTTCAAGTCTGTGCTGTGGGATTTATCCACGTTGTTGTGTAGCCTCAATTCACTCCTTTTTCATGTTGCTTAATATTGTTTGAATACATCACAGTCTTTGCCCATTGTACCGTTGGACATTTGGATTCCTCTACTCTTTGGCTCTTCTGAATAATACTGATATGAATATTCTTATGCATGTCTGTTGCAGTTCTAATGTATCTAACTCATTTCCTCGGGCGTAGATACCATTGTATTTGCTGGAACATCTTCTAAAATATATAGAAATTTTAGATTCTCCTGCCAGATAGTTGAACCAATCTTTAACCCCACCCGCAGTGTTTACACTTTCTGATGTTCCAACTCTTGGTATTGTCAGTCTTTTAATTTCAGCTATTCTCGTGTGGCTGACATGATAGTTCATAAGGGTTCTACTGTGTGCTTCCCAAATAAACAGTAAAGCAAATGCAGCTTTTCATATGCTTGTTGGCTATTTTCACATGTTCTACTGTTCAGTGTCTCTTAGAGTTATTAGCCATCTTAAACAATTGGATTGTCAGTCTTTTTCTTATTGCTTTTGGAAGATTCTGTAATGCACTTTGGACATGGCTTCATCCTGTAGATACACACACACACACACACACATATGTAACTTGCATATGTATGAAAGAGAGAGGGAGAGAGAATTGGGTGTCTTCTGAAGACCAGAAATTCTAATTTAATAAATTTAAATAGATTTCTAAAAGATTGCATGGTGTGAGTTAGGGTTCCTATTTTTCCTCCATAGAGATATTCATATTCATTTTATTTCATTGTTTTTAAAGATTTTATTTATTTATTTGTCAGAGAGAGAGAGAGCCCAAGCAGGGGGAGCGGCAGGCAAAGGGAGAAGCAGGCTCCCCACCATGCAGGGAGCCCGAGGCGGGGCTCGATCCCAGGACCCCGGGATCATGACCTGAGCCGAAGACAGATGCTTAACCAACTGAGCCGCCCAGACGCCCCCCTTCATATTCATTCTAAAGCCGTCTGTATTTTCTGTGTGTGTGCACGTGTGTGTATGTGTGTGTGTAAAAACACTTTAACTATTAACTAAATTTCCTTTAATAGTTATAGCACAGGTCAGATTTCCTATATCTTCATGAGTTAGTTTATGTTATTTCTTTTTTTTTTTTTTAAAGATTTTATTTATTTATTCATGAGAGACAGAGAGAAACAGAGGGAGAAGTAGGCTCCCAAGGAGCGGGAAGCCCAATGCGGGACTCGATCCCAGGACCCTGGGATCATGACCTGAGCCAAAGGCAGATGCCCAACCATCTGAGCCACCCAGGCGCCCAGCTTATGTTATTTCTAATTTTACTAGGAACATTGTCAGTTTTGTCTAAATTGTGAGTTATGGCCATGAAGATTTTTTATTATTATTTTTTTATTATTATTTTTTAAAGATTTTATTTATTTTTTTTTTTAAAAGATTTTGTTTATTTTTTTGACAGAGAGAGACATAGCGAGAGCAGGAACACAAGCAGGGGGAGTGGGAGAGGGAGAAGCAGGCTTCCCGCAGAGCAGGGAGCCCGATGTGGGACTCGATCCCAGGACCCTGGGATCATGACCTGAGCCGAAGGCAGACGCTCAACGACTGAGCCACCCAGGCGCCCAGATTTTATTTATTTATTTGACAGAGAGAGACACAGTGAGAGAGGGAACACAAGCAGAGGGAGTAGGAGAGGGAGAAGCAGGCTTCCCGTGGAGCAGGGAGCCTGATGCGGGGCTCGATCCCAGGACCCGGGGATCATGACCTGAGCCGAAGGCAGACACTTAACGACTGAGCCACCCAGGCGCCCCAATCTTTATGGGGCTCGAACTCATGTCCCCAAGACCAAGAGTCACATGCTCTTCTGACTGAGCCACCCAGGCGCCCCAGCCATGAAGATTTTTTAGACTCTTCAATCTCTGCTGCAGCTTTAGCGATGGCCACTATTTCCTGTGACTAATGTAGCTTATTTGTGCTTCCTCTATTGTTTTGCTGATGAACTTTTCCAGAGGTGTTAAAAATTGAGAAACCTTTTCAAAAAAAGGAATTTTGGGGTGTGTGGATCTTCTTGATTCTGTATCTGTCTTCTAGCTTATTATTTTTTTCTCTGAAGTTTATGGTCACTTTCTTCCTTCCCTTTGTTTTATCCCAACTCCTTTAGCTGGATGATGAACTCATTTGTAATCAGCCTTTTCCAGTATCAGCATTTATGGCAATGAATTCCCTTGGGAGCACCACTTTAGCTGTATCCCATAAGTTTTGCTAGAAGTATTATTTTTAACCAAGTACCAAATATTTAAAACATCCAGGCAGAGCCGTGTGGCAGTCTCTCATGCACAGAGGAATAACTCCCCTGGGCCCAGCTTCTCTCCAGGGTGCACTGCCCCTGCAGGGCCTGAGCCCCCAGGGTCTCCAGGGCAACTAGGATGGGACCCTTGGCAGATGGAAATGTGGCAGTACCCTGGCAACCCAGGGTCAGCGCCTCCCGTAAAACATGGGGGAGCCAGAGCCCCAGCCCCCCTTTCCCTGTCCTGGAGATAAGAAATGTTTTCTTATGTGTCTCTCAGACACATGTCCAAAGGACTTGGCTCCTCCAAATTTACATCCTAAGGGGGTCCAGCCATATCAGGGATGGAGAAGGACATAGTGAGTGGCCTGAGCAATGCAGGGGCCTCCGCTTGGCCAGTGTCCCCAGGACATGCCTTTGGGAGGGAGAACCTGCAGGGCCCAGATGGACCCCATGTAGCCCCTTTCCCTCCAACCTCCCTCTCCCCTTTCTTTGATCCTGTGTATTTCTTGGACCCAGGTCTTGTCCCCAGGCTTCTCTGGGGACACTGACATGACAAAGTTGTGGAGAGAAGGGATGGAGCTTATTCCATTTATAATAGCATCAAAAAGAATAAAATGCTTAGAAATAAACTTAACCTGGGAGGTGAAAGATGTATACACTGAAAGCTACCAGGTGTTCGGAAGGAAATTAAAGAAGACCCAAATAAGGAGAAAGACATCCATGTTCATGGATTGCAAGGCTTAATATTAAGATGTCAACGTTACCCCAAACTATGTACATATTTGATATAATCCCTATGAAAAATGCCAGTGACTTTTTTGCATAAATAGGAAAATCCATCCTAAAATTCGTATGGAATCCCAAATAGTTAAGACAATCTTTAAAAAAGAACAAAATTGGAGGTCTCGTGCTTCCCACTTTCAAAACTTACTACAGAGCTAAAGGAATCAAAAGAGTATGGTGCTGGCATAAAGACATATAGATACCATGGAATACAATAGAGAGCCCAGATGAAAAGCCCCAATTATTTGATGAAATTATTTTAGACAAGGGTGCCACGACCTTTTAATGGAAAAAGGACCATCTTTTCGACAAATGGTGTTGGAAAACTGGATATCCAGATGCAAAAAAATGAAGGTGGACCACTGCCTTATACCACCTACAGAAATTAACTCAAAATGGACCAAATCCTAAAGGTAAGACCTAAAACTATAAGACTCTTAAAAGAAGGTATAGGGGCAAGGCTTCATGACATTGGATTTGGCAGTGATGTCTTGAATAGAACACTAAGAACACAGGCAAAAAAAAAAAGAAAAAGAAAAAAAAATAGATAAACCAGACTTGCATCAACATAAAAAAAAAAAAGCCCATTTATCAAAGGACACAATTAACAGAGTGGAAGGCAACCTATGGAATTTTTTTTTTTTTTAAGATTTTTCTTTATTTATTTGACAGAGAGAGACACAGTGAGAGAAGGAACACAAGCAGGGGGAGTGGGAGGGGGAGAAGCAGGATCAACCTGTGGACTTTGATAGAGCAGGCAGGCAGTGAGCTAGATATGAGCTGGAGAAAGGATGGTGTACAGAGTGGTTTCATGGTTTCCCCACCTTCCGGGGCCAAGAACAACAGGTGCAGGGCATGCGCTCTCCTGTCTAGCCTGTGTCCTACAATAACCTGTAGCTTCTTTATCATATATTTACACTGCCCTCTGGACACCCTCCCCCACCCCCACCCCCGCCCTCCACCCTGGGGGAAGACAGCCAGGACAGCTCCTGCAAGAACCTTGTAGGGCCGACAACTCCTCCTCCCAACCGGTAGGGGGAGTCTCTGAGATGACAGGAAACAACCCCAGCTGTGATCCATAACCTATACAAACATAAAGAGACACCCCTAAGCCTGGGGCACTTGCCGTTTCTGGGCCTGTCCACTCTCCCATCTTGCGAGGGTCCTGTCCTTGAGAAACTGCTTTGTGCCTACTTCCTTCCTTCTGGCCGTCTTTTTCGAGCATGGGTCCTCACGGAAACCTTTCGTGGGGAATCCAAGAACCGAGACCACCACAGCGCTAACCTCCCACCAGTAACAGAATGAGAGAAAATAACTTGCAAATCATGTATCAGACAAGGGGTTAATGACCAGAATATACAAAGAACTCCTACAACTAAGCAACAACAAAACCAAATTTAAACCTGATTTTAAAATGGGCAAAAAGCTCTTGAATAGACATTTCGCCGAAGAAGACATACAAATGGCCAATAACCACATAAAAAGTAGCTCAACATCACCAATCATCAGGGAGATGCAAATCAAAACTACAGTGATATACTCCCTCACACCAATTAGAATGGCTAGTATCAAAGAAGCCCAGAAAACAACAACTGCTGGAGAGGATGCGGAGAATTTGGAACCTTGTGCATTTTTGACAGGACGGTAAAATGGAAAACGGTACTGTGGAAAACACTATGGAAAACGGTATTGTGATTTTCCAAATATTGTACATAAAAATGCCATATGGTCTGGTAATTTCACTTCTGAGTATATACCCTAAAGAAACGAAAGAAGGAACTGAAAGAGATATTTGTACACCCATCTTCGTAGAAGAGAGCCAAAATGTGGAAACAACCCAAATGCCATCAACGAATTAATGGATAAGCACAATAGAATATCATTCAGGCTGCTGACCATCCCGGGCAGCCTCTGTCCTCTGCCTGGGGGCTTTCCTGTGGTCACTTGCCTTTGCCCATGGGTGGTGCCAGGTAGGGAGTGGGGAGCTGCACAGGGACTCTTGACAGAGCAGAGTCCTTCGAGGCCTCACGAAGGAGCACACAGGACAGAACAGGCACATGGTAGGAACCCATAAGTGTCTGTTGGAACAGGGGATAGAAGTCAGGCTCCTTATCCACCTCCTTAGCCAAAGCGGACTTCAGGTGTGGATTTCCTGTGTTGTCTGTGCGTCCCAATGTCGCCCCCTGGAGGTGATGTCAGGGGCTGCACCAGGGATGCCGACCAGGCTCCAAAGGAAGAGAGGGGCCCTAAGCCCTGGGCAGAGATGGGCTGACCTTCAGGCTGATGGGCTGGTCAGCCCTGATCCTGGTCTCTGTGGGTCCCAGGCTTCTTGACTCCATCCCAGTGCAGGGTAAGGCCCAGGAGAGGACAGTTGTTGCCCAGAAGATTCCTGATCCAACATCAGAACGGTCTACCCAGGGGGATGTGTTGCCTCTGGTGGTGCTCTCTGTTCCCAGACTTCCAAAGGAAGGGCCAAGGAAGGGTCTCTTTTGGCTTTTGGGAGAGGGCACGTCAGAATGCCCTGCTCCCCCATCACAGCACTGAGGCCTGTTGCATTCAAGTTACAGCTGTCCGTCTCTTTGCTCTAGGCCTCCCCATCAGGCCCAGGAGCTGGAGCAGCTCCACCTGGAGACTCAACCAGGGAGTCTGGCCTCCATGGGACCCTCAGCCCCTCTGAGATGGAAGCAAATTCACATCCTGGGTTCTCCTGTCCCATCGTGCATGGGAAGTTCCCCTCATTCCCCAGGATTCCTGGGGTGGTAAGATGTCTTCAGGGGACCATAGCCAGGTCCCCACAGACCAGAGACCCTAGGGATGAGGAGTTACCTCCTGACTTCCTTTAAGGTCAGAGTGGGGCTCTGACCTCCTGATGGTAACTCCACCTGGGGTCAAGATCTACTTTGTGCCAGGTCAGATCTCTGAGAGAAGAGGAAGGACACAGGCTGCCCACCCAGGATCCCCAGGGAAAGGAGAAGTGGCTCACAAGGTAGAGATGGAGTGGGGGATGTCATTCTGGGAATGAATGGGTATCTGATGCTCACTGTCAGGAGGCCTCTGTCCTCCCTCCTGAATCTAGAAGGGGGAAGGACCCGTCTCTGGGACAGCCTTAGGCACGTGCTGGCCCCCTCCCATGCTGATGCCAGCGGCCTGGGTCTGCAGGGAACGGACTTTGACCGCCGGTGTTACACATGGGTGACATGCTTCTATGGTGTGGTGGTCCTTATGGATTCCACATGTGTTTATTGAGCTTCTCTTGCTGGGTGCAGACAGGGACGCCTGGATATCTGACCTGGCTGCCGTCTCATCCTCCGAGACATTGTCACTGGAGCAGTGTCTGTTCAGAGTCCCCACTGGGCACAAGGAGAGCACCGCCCCATTTCTCATCAGGGGCTTTGTTGCAGATGGCCTGCACCCCGGTTCCGCGTGCTGCTCTCCTGGCTGGTACCTTGACACAGCTTGTCTTCTGTCTTCCCATTGCCTCAGCACAGTCTCCCTGGCACAGGGATCCGGGCCCTCTCGGGTGCGTCCATCCTCATGTAACCTTCTTCGTGTGGGACAGAAGGGCTCGGTTATAGGATCGGGGCCGCCTCCTGGAGAAGCGCCTCCACACCGAGGTGACCCCCACGTGCTGGGACTCGCGTGTCCCATCCTGCCGCATCTTGGCGGGTGGTCACGGGGTCTGGGCAGAACCGGTGCGGGCTGGGCCCTGGAGCTCCAGCCTGCTGCCCGTAAGAGCTGAGTGTGGGTCGGTGCTTTCTGGAAGAGATTCGGTTTCCTGAACTTCTCAATCTATGTCGGTGGACGTGGCCTGTGTCCAGGGGATCGAGGCTCTGGTGATGGCCCGGGTTGAGCCACAAGGGAGCCCCCGGGGGCCCCACACCTGCCAATCAGCGACCCGCGCACTCGCAGGGATAACCCGTGCCTCGACCCCGCTGAATCCAGAGGTGGCTGGGTGCTTGGTGAGGGCACTGAAAAGGCCACTCCCTTAAGTGACGGAGCATCAGAGGCTCCTGTGGTTCAGAGACGGGCCCAGGATTGGAGGGCAGGGTGCTGTCAGCCCACAGGTGCTGGGAACCAGACCAACACTGGCCAGTCCACGACTAAACTCCATTCTGTGGGGTGTAGATTCATACATAAGGAATGCTGCCAAGGTATATGATTCTGAAGCTAGACACTCCTGTGATATAATGTACTTTTTTTTTGAGAGGGAGTGAGCCTGGGACGTGAGGGGAAGTGGGAAGAGGCGGAGGGAGAGAGAGAATCTTAAGCAAACTCCATGCCCATCGTGGAGCCCACTGGGGGCTCAATCTCACCCCTGAGATCATGACCTGAGTCAAAATCAAGAGTCCGCCCCTCACCCACAGGAGGCACCCAGGTGCCCCTAATGTTCTTCTTGTTATTTCTTCCAAATGATTATATGACTTTGCAATCATTGCTAAGATGCCTCTCAAATGGTGAGAACATCAGAGAACACTGTCCAATGACATTGCAGATAGATTTGTGCTCATGTATGTTTTTGTATCCTAATGTCTACAGTTTTCCCTCAGCCGACTTGGCAGTATAACCCAGTGGGTATCCTTCTGATGTATGGTTACACTTTTTGCAAAACCAATCTTCCAGCTGGTGAGCCAAGGTAGCCATACATTAATCTCCCTTAAATATGCCTCCTTTGGAACCTGACTGTGCCCTTTGTCCAGGCTGAGCCCTACTGTCTCCCCTTCAGGGCCCTCTTTGCTCCTCCACCAGCAGGAACAATCCACTAGAGGGCACTCACGCTCCTCCCTGAACCCTTCTTGTCCCCCTTTCCCATCTCCTGAGACCAATGCAAGTGTTTTCATTGCCACAACCCCCAACCCTCAAATACTCTTAAGATTTGCTCAGAAGGAAGCTCTGGGGGGAAGAAATCAGGGTCCCCAGAGAAGAACCTCACAATGGAGGACATAGCAGAATGGACTGGGGACCTGGAACCAACCCCAGGTCCAAGGCATTGGAGAGGGGATGGTGCCAGGGACAGTGGGCAATGTAGGCTGGACACTCAGGGCCAGATGCCCCAGACCCATGAGTGGGCCCTGGGGAAAATGACTGTGAGCCTGTGTCCCTAAAGGCCCTGTCACTTAGGATCTGTGCATGTGGGCCTTGGTGGGGCTTCTGTGGAACATTCCAGACTAGGCCTCCTGGGTATTTCAAGAACCTTCTTACCTGGAAGAATTGGGAGAGGGGTGTCATTCACTGACATGGCACAGGATCTCTCCGGGCCTGAGGGAGCAGGTGGTGTTCAGGCTTTACCCCCAACTCCAGATTAGGCCCCAAGACGTTAGGAGAGTTGAGGTCTTGCCTGGCCTGGCTCTGCAGGACACCACTGCTGGGCTGTCCATGGGGAACCCGAACTCCCCACCCCTTGACTGCAGTGCAGGAATGAGACCCCGAAGTCCCCTCAGACTTGGACAGTGAGGGAGCACAGGAGAGTTCGGGCAGGGGGGCTGAGGAGAGACCGTCATTTCTGGAGGGAGGAGTGGTTAGGTGATGGGCGCACACGTGGGACACAGCAGCGGCCACTGATTCACTAACTGAGAGGTTTTCCTCTGGAGACTTCAGCCTTTTCCCTGCAAACATTTGCTCACCCCACCTCCCCGCCCAGCGCTGCTTGCTGAGGTGCCTCATTCCTGCTCACCAAGCCAATCCTACATCAGCTAGCTCTTTGTCCCCTTCACACCTGGGCAGCTCGCTGTGCCCAGCTGTCCCGACCTCCCGGGGCCTCAGAGCAGTCATTGCCCCTCTGTCCCCACCAGTCTGGAGGCCGCGGGACCAGGCTCTCTGTCCTGAGTATCAATCATCTGCCGGGAGGGGGCCGCTGCCGCACAAAGGAGAGGATGCAGGAACAATTGTTAGCTACTCTGCGAGCCCGCAAGTCCACCCATGGGAGAGGAACCAGGAAAATGACGGAACTGCCTGCTCATTTCAACTGGGATAGTGTTGCCCTGGGAAATCCATAGGGGAATACACGGGTATTTTCTTATTTTCTAGGCACAGGCTTTTGAGTTTGGAATGACGAGTTTTCCTTGGATGTCGCCGTCAACCTCAGTCCCACCCATCTGGGGCACAGACTGCAAATTCCACACCCTAGTGCAGGTGTGGTATTGGGGCCAAGACACTGGCAGCGCGGCCCAGGGGAGCCTCTCTGCACAGCTGCTACAGAGATGTACTCTGTTCCTCCCAGGGTGTCAGCACCCAGCTCCACGGTCCCTGCCCCTCTCCCTGCAGGCCCCCACCCCTCAGGGACACCTGCCCCACGGGCATCGTGTGCTCCCTCCCTCACTGCTGCTGCCTGTCTGGAGCTGTCCAGGATCCTGTAGGTTCCCTGAGGTATAGGGGTGTGTGTGTGTGTGTGTGTGTGTGTGTGTGTGTGTGATAAGCCCCTGCGCACATGCAAAATCTGAGGTTGAAGGAATTTGAGATTCATTCAATAAATACTTACTTTACATTCAAGGATTCGCAGTTAGGACTCCATATCAAGTAAGCGACAATTTGTGTTGTATTGAATCCCTTTTCTTAATCTTCCTGCCTACCCAGTGGTAGAGTGACCCATCCACACCCTCTGCCCACCCCTTGCAGCTCCTCCCACTAAAAGGAGTGTGTTTATCTGAGACTTGGCCGAAGGAACATACACACCAGGGATCTCCATTTTCTTTCCTTTTTTTTAAAGATTTTATTTATTTGTCAGAGAGAGAGAGCAAAAGCAGGGGGAGTGGCAGGCAGAGGGAGAGGGAGAAGCAGGCTCCCCGCTGAGCAGGGAGCCTGATGTGGGACTCGATCCCAGGACCCTGGGATCATGACCTGAGCCGAAGGCAGACGCTTAACGACTGAGCCACCCAGGCATCCAAAGGAATCTCCAGTCTCAAAAAGCAACCTATGTCATTCTCAAGAACACCGAGAATCTGAGAATGTTTCCCAAAATATATATAATTGTATTATATATAATATAAAATATATATAAATATATATAAAATCTATAATCTGTATAATTCCACAGATTCCACCAGGAGGACAGATCATTGCCACATTGTAGTTTACAGGAGATTTGCAAGTCAGTCCTCCTTATCCTAATCTACAAAGCTAAAGCAAAGCAAACTAAGTGTCCCTCCATGGATGAATGGAAAAAGAAAATGTGGTATGTATGTAAAATGGAATGTTATTCACCTATGTTTTTTATTTTTTTAAAAGATTTGAGAGAGAGAGAGTACAAGCAGGGAGAGCGGCAGGCAGAGATAGAAACAGACTTCCCAATGAGCAGGGAGCCAGATGCGGGGCTCGATACCAGGACTCTGGGATCATGACTCCAGCCCAAGGCAGCCGCTTAACCGACGGAGCCACCCAGGTGCCCTGGAATTTTATTCAGCTCTTAAAAAGAAGGAGATTTGGGGGCACCTGGGTGGCTCAGTTGTTTAGGCGCCCAACTCTTGATTTAGGCTCAGGTTGTGATCTCGGGTCTTGAAATGGAGCCCCGCGTCGGGCTCTGTGCTCGGCTCAGAATGGGCTTGAAATTCTCTTTCTGTCTCTCCCTGTGTTCCTCCCCTTGCTCACACGCTCTCTCTAGATAAATAAATAAATAAATAAATAAATAAATAAATAAATAAATAAATAAAATCAGTCTTTTTTTTATTTAAAGAAGGAAATCTTGTGACACCATGGATAGACCTTCAGAGCAATATGCTAAATGAAATAAGTCAGAGAAAGACAAATACCATATGATCTCACTTATATGTGGATCACAAGAAGAGAATTAAAAAAACCAAGTTCACAGATACAGAGAAGAGACTGGTGGTTGCCAGAAGCAGAATGGGATGGGACTCCTAACAAAGGGTGAAGGTGTTCAACAGGTACGCACGTCCGGTTATAATATAAATAAGTCCTGGGGAATGGAACACACAGCATGGGGACTAGAGCTAACAACCCTGTATTGCATATTTGAAAGTTGCTAAGAGAGTAGATCTTAACAGTTCTTATAACAAGAAAAATAAACTTTGTAACGTGTGTGGGAACAGATGTTAACTAGGCTTGCTGTGGTCACTTCTCAATATATACAAACGTCGAAGAGTTACGTTGTACCAGAAACTAATATAACGTTGTGGGTCGATTATATCACGATTAAAATAAGGAAACCAAAGTTCTCAAGTAATTATGGAATCAGTTATGTAGAGGTACCCAGAATCCTAGAGACAAAAAGATGACTTGTGGCTCTGAGCTCCCCTCAGAATATAGCAGAAAAGGATCCTAGTCGAAGCTACAATTCTCCATCCTCCCACACTGGGGACTTCAGACAAGCGTGTGTCACAGACTGTTATTCTTTTGGCACAGCTGGATCTACAGCTCACATACGGACCGAGTCCATAAAGCTGTTGGAACACGCTGGGCAGATGATCCCAGCAGGGCTGGCACGGTGTCTAAAGACCTACACGGGGGGCGCCTGGGTGGCTCAATTGGTTAAGCGACTGCTTTCCGCTCAGGTCGTCATCCTGGAGTCCCGGGATCGAGTCCCGCATCGGGCTCCTGGCTCAGCGGAAAGCCTGCTTCTGCCTCTGATCCTCCCCCCTCTCATGTGCTCTCTCTCTCTCTCAATCTCGCTCTCTCAAATAAATAAATAAATAAACCTTAAAAAGAAAAAAAAGAGCCACACGGAAGGTTCATGACCCCACCACAAAATTACAAGAAAGGGGATCTACCCCCAGGAATGAAAGGACAGGGAGACCCACCCTCTCTACTCGCACCCACCTCCCCTCAAACCTGGAGCGGCCAGTGCGCCTGAAGCCTGGGGGCCCATCATGCAGGGCTTTGGAGGCCACATGAGGGACCCTGTGTCTCATTCGAAGTGCAGTCGGACGTGTGTGAAGAGACTGTTTATTCGTTGTTTGATCTCTTTTCTAGAAGCGACATGATCTATTTACATGGCGTTATTCTAGTGGTATCGCTCTGCTTGCGCGCAGAGAAGACCCCAGAGAGAGGAGACGGTGGAAGCTGTCATAGGCAGAAGTGACCCCCAAGGATGTCCCCAGCGCCTGTGAATACGTGACTGGACAAGGCAACGGGGAATTAAGGTTGTTACCAGGCTGGCCTTTAAATGGGGAGACGGCCTTGGGCGATCCCTGTGGCTCTGTGTCAGGCTTCTGACCTACAAAACTCTAGGATTAACACGTTGTGTTGTGTGAAGCCACCGCAGTTGTGGTCATTTGTTACGGCAACAGGAGGAACCTCACGCCCTGCAAGGCTGGTTGGACCCTGCCCGGTCCACGGAGGGAATGACAGTTTGGACTCGTGGTCACGGTGGAGGAGAAAGTGGTAGAGAAATAGGAGAAATGGCGGGGCAGGTGGGGGACATGGAGAGGTGTGGGTGACAGATTCCCCGTGGGGCAGGGGTACCAAAGACTCAAGAGTGACTCTCATGATTCTTGCTGCGGCCCCCACGTGGCGGGAAAGACCTTCAAGAGAAGGAGATGTGTGCAGGCTGAGCCTGTGTGGAGACCGGAAGTGAATGCTGGAAGTATGTGTGCCGTTAAGGCGCTGAGAGGGGGCGCTGGGACGGGTTCGGCTTGATCCCAGCTCGTGCGAGAGGCCAGAGAGGAGAGGTGGGGCCGTCCATCCAGCAGGACACGATCCTCACGGTGTCCACCGGGGCCTGGAGGTCCTCAGACCCGGTGGGGGTGGATGTGGGTGGCGGTGGGACAGCTGACAGAGCACAGACGGGAGCGAGGTCCCTCCTCGAGCAGCATCTCTGGGTCCCACAGCCTGCCGGTGGCCAGCATGGCCCGGATGCTGCAGCTGAAGACTCAGAGCGTCACTGGCCGGGTCCCTATTGACCACCCGCATCCTTTCTTCTTCCCTGTGTTCTGTGTTCAAGGGAAATGACTCCATGTCTGTACTTTACGGGCCGAGTAGAATGAAGGGGATCCAAACCACATTTTGTCCTCTCTTCCTTTCCTCATGGAGCTTGAAGAGACTACAAAAAAGAAAGAAAGGAAAGAAAGAAAGGAAAGAAAGAAAGAAAGAAAGAAAGAAAGAAAGAAAGAAAGAAAGAAAGAAAGAAAGAAAAAAGAAAGAAAAAAGAAAGAAAGAAAGAGAAGAAAAGAAAATACAAATCAAAATCCACCATCACCAGGGTACCGGCAGAAGCAAACACCCCTTCAGTCGAAAGACTCATCCCCCCTTCTCCCCTCAGACACCACATGTCCTCACAGGACCAGGAACAAGAGTGCGAACCACTGACATCTGTGTGGGGTGACATCAGGTGTCCCTGGTGACCAGCAAACCAGAAAAACTTGTTGGGCTCACATTTCCAACACAACAGACTTCCGGGGCACCTACCTGACTCTGTGAGTCCACATGTACGACGTGCTTTCAGATATATGGCTTGGGTCATACCCAGAGAGTCTGGAAGAATCATCTGGACGAAAGGGTCACGTTGGCAATGGACCATCAGCTGCCTGTTTTCCGACGATGACACTCAACTTGTCGCTTCTGAAACAAAGTTTAAAGGTTTGGATTTTCCTCTCAACTAATTCATCTGAACACTGTAAGGGTGTATGAATTGTCCTGTTTCCCCCACCATGGGTGACTATGAGGAACATCCACTGTACTTCTTCACCCAGAACTCTCATTTTTGATCAAAATTATCATTACTCCTGTAGTTTCTTACAGCCCCTGCTATCTTTGAAAGTATCCCCACTGATGGGTTTCTGATAGTCCAGCACTCAGAACTGCCAGGACAAAGTTTACAGACCACAGAATGTTGGAAAGGCATCGATCAAGCCCCACGTGTCCCCGCACACACTTGAAAAGTACATCAAGTGGGACACCTGGTGGCTCAGTCAGTTAAGTATCTGACTCTTGATTTAGGTTCAGGTCATGATCTCACGGTCATGGGATCCAGCCCCACATCAGGTTCCACGCACAGTGGGAAGTCTGCTTTGGATTCTCTCCCTCTCCATCTGCCCCTTCACACCCCACCTCACTAGCTTGCGTGAGCCCTCTCTCTAAAATAAACTAAAAAATAAAATAAAATAAAATCAGATAAAATATAATAAAATAAAAGGAAGAAAAGTACATCCAGAATGTAACCCACACTGCTCTTTCTGAAGCTTCTGGCTTGTTCAACACAAAAGGGATAGTGGTTCCAGTTTGTGATCTGGGAAACGGAGTTAGTATTTTCGGGGAAAACACTGGGGGAAAAAATAACTCAAGAGCTTCCTTTTGGACATAAAATATTGAAATGCCTATTAGACAGCTAAGCCCTCTGAACACTTGTTCTGTGGGGTCCTTACTAGCCCTGCCACTAAAGATGGACTAATTTCTTTCAGTCTCCCCCACCTGTTATTTCCCCAGTCTTTTGGTTCATCCTAAATACCATCTCCTCACTTGTCTTAATATTTTCCAAATTCTTGAACCTTTACAAGCCCCTCAGGGATTCCCTTATAACCACATAGCCCCTGTTAATGCACTTTCTTCTAATCCTCATCAACCATATTATAATTACTCATTTTCAATGTTACCGAAAAAATTATTCTGACCCTCGTTAAGGATGGTCAGGCACACTTTATTGAGGCAGACTACTACAGTGCGTTTGCAGTGGGGGAGACAGATTGGACCCCACTCCAAATCAACAAGAAGAGTGCGGATTTATAGCCAAGAGACAGGGTGGGGCAGTCAGTGGATTGAAAGTTACCAGGAGGTAGAGTAATTCTTGCTAAGCTCACTAAGGGCTTTCACTGAAGACAGGCTGGAGAGATCACATACTACCTAGGGGATGCTGGGACGTGAAGAATTTGGTCAGATATCGAGGGTGGGGGATTCTGGCTCAGCTAATTAGTAGGTTTCTTCTCAAACTGGACCTGAAGCATATGGTCAGGCCTAGTCAAGGAGAAGGCTCAGAGAACCTGACTAAAGTCTGGCCAGGAGAGAATCTTTGCTGTAAGTTTCCCTCTACCCTGCACCATTCACCACTAAACCAAGGTGTTCACAGAGACAGAGAGAGAGAAACAGAGAAAGGATCAATTGAGGGGCACCTGGATGATACAGTTGGTAAAGCACCCGACTTTTTGTTTTGGCTCAGGTTGTGATCTCAGGGTTGTGAGATCGAGCCCTGTGTTGGGCTCCCCGCTCAACATGCAGTCTGCTGGAGGTTCTCTCTCCCTCTGTCCCTCCCTCCCTCCCTCCCTCCCTCCCTCCCTCCCTCCCTGTCTCTCTCTCATATAAATAAGTCTTTAAAAAAAGAGAAAGGAATCAATTGATATATTGATAAAAATCTTTAAGGACTTACTAGGGAGATATAAGAGAGATTGTAAACTTTATCGGAGATTACCACAAAAGCTAGGCCAATATATTTTCAATTATGGATTAATGAACAATTATCTAGATAAATGTAAATCACCAAAACTGACCTCAGAAAAAAATGGATAATATGAGCAGAGCAATAACCATTAAAGAAATTAAAATGAGAGCCACTAATTACCCTCTACCAAAAAAATAGTACCAGGCCCCCATTGTCTTTATGGATGAACTTTAACAAATCTTCAAATTAAAGATAATTCTCAACAAACTCCTCCAGAGAATAAAAAGTGGTAAAAGGAGATCACTTCCTAACTAGTTTATGAGACTAGAAAACCAGGCAAGAACATTACAGACCAATTTCACTTACCAATACAAATACAAAATCAAAGGAAACATTAGGAAACCAAATGCAGAATTAATCATGTCAAAAAAGCAAATAGAAAAGTTATGAACAAGTAGGATTTCTATCAGGATTGCAAGTGTGTTTTTAAAAATAAGTGGGGGAGGGAGCACCTGGGCATCTCAGTTGGTTAAGCATCCGACGCTTGATTTCAGCTCAGACCGTGATCTCAGGGTCGTGAGATCGAGCCCCACTTTGGGCTCCAATCTGGATGTGAAGCCTCCTTCAGATTCTCTCTCTTTCCCTCTGCCCCTTCCTGCCCCACTTGCACTCACTCTCTCTCTCTCTCTGAAAAGAAAAAAAAGGAATGCAAGTGTGTTTCAGTATCAGAAAGTAACTCTCCATGACAACAGACTAAAGGAGAAAAATACTTATCTCAATAGATTTGGTAAAATTATTTGATAAAATTCAACCCTAATTCTAAAAAAAAAAAAAATCCTTTGACTCTGGGAGGACACTAGGAAAGGAACACATTCACATCCTCCTACAGCTGCCTGAAGAGTAAAGTAATTCCTATATGTCACTGACGTAGTGCCTGGCACCCATTAGAGGCACTAAACAAATGTGCGCAACTCCCCAAGCACTTCTCTCTCACACATTCCATCTTTGCTCCCTGATTTATGGTTGATTTCCTCAGTTGTAGCTTCCAGGTCATTTGGTAGATTTTTCAGCAGCGACATTCCAGTTATTCAGCAATTACACTCAATTTTTTGTGTGTTTATTTGTTTTTTTAATTTCTGGGAAGTCTTTCTTCTTCTGCCGGCACCCTTTCCATGGGAGTTCAACAGCCATCTCCTTGAATCCCTGATGGTCAGAAGGACCTTGAGAAGTTTCCTTCTGAACTAGTACACGATGTTTCTAGCAGTCATGGGTTCCATTTGTACATCGGGCGATTGCTCCCCGACCTCACTCCACTGGCTCTCCTCAGATGTGTGTGCACTGGCCACCAGTTTTCTCCTTCATTGCCCTGTTTTCCTATTTCCTTATGGATTTTTCTCAAATGTGTTATATGCTTTGGTTGTAAAGTACATATTTACTAGGACTCGGTTGATTATCCTGGGCGTATGATAAAGGTTTGCTCTGTATTTGTATGAGTCCATACTGAAGCCTTTTCTTCTTAAATTGACAGCAAAAACTTTAAAACTTTTTCTTGTTTTCATATTGCATACTGGAGATATTAAAAATAATTGCTTATGGCATCTGTGGTGGCATGGAGAGCAAAAATTAAAAAAAAAAAAACAAAAAAACCAAACACCTTACTATGTGTCTTCACTCAGCTTAAGGAAGAAGAGAATCAGCACCCCACAGCCCTGTGTGTTCCTGGCCAGCCCCACTCCCCAACCCACCCCACCCCCAGCTGCATTATACAAGATATTCCTCTACCGTTATAGTTCTTTTTTAACCACACATAGCTACTCATGCATTTCTTTCTTTCTGACTCAGTCTGGTCCATTTTTGTAGGTAATCACTGAACAAATTATTCAGATTTTGCAATCAGAATGTTCATGATCTCCTTCAAGGCCATCCTCCTTTTTCCCTTTTCCACTCCTAACGTTGCTTCTTGTGCCTTGTCTCATTTTTTCCAATCACATGGTCAGAAATTTATTTTGAAAGAGCCACCCCTCTAGACTTTTGTGTTTCTTGCTCATCTCTTATGTTCTTTCTCCTTTGAGTTTGTTCCTTTTCTTACTTCCACAAGTGGATAATTAGCTCATAAATAACCATTCTTTCGTTCTTTTCTATGTTAAGCATCTTAGCATTTTAAATTTGCCCACGAGCTGGCCTCAGTTGCATCCTGTGTGTTCTACAGAAAGTTTTGTTTTGTTTTGTTTTGGTTTGGTTTGGTTTGGTTTGGTTTGGTTTGGTTTGGTTTAAAATAGGCTCCATGGCCAGTGTGGAGCCCAATGAGGGGCTGAACTCACGAGATCAAGACCTCAGCTGGGATCAAGAGTCGCTTAACCAACTGAGCCACCCAGGCGCCCCTACAGAAAGTAGTTTTACAGTTAATTATACATAATTTGAAATTGCCATTATCGTTCTTTGTTCAAGCACAAGTTTTTTAAAAGATGGTTTCCATGAAGATGGTGATTTTCACTTCATAGCACAGTGTTCACAGAGCATTCCATCTATGAATATTTACTGAAATTTGCTCTTTGGTCTAGTATGTGGCAAATATTCATAAAATTGCCATGTGTGCTTGAAAAAATGTATTGCAACATTTTATAGAGAGAGAGGCCAGCTTCTTGCACTGCTCCAATATTCTATATCCTTCCTGATTAGTTTGCTCTCTGATTACTGAGAGACATAGGCTCAAATCTACCAAAAGAGTAATGAGTAGCCATATGAACCAACAAATTGAGTTACTATTTTGGAACCTAGATCAATTGGTAGGAGAGATTTTTAAACCTTCAGAGTCCATTTTAATCTTACCCCTACTCCTACAGAAAAGAGAAAGAGAGAACACATCCCCAGCTCTTACTGTGGGGCTAGAAATACCTTGACCCCCAAACCAGAAAAAATACAGAAATGAAAAGAATAGGCCAAAGTCAGCATTACAAACATCCTACAGGAATAGGAGACACAATGCTGCAGTGAATGAAAAAGATAATGTGCATGAAATGTAGGGTTTATTCCAGGAATATAGTTAGTTTAACAGTAGAAAATCAAAGCAATTCACAGCATTAATGGTTTAAGGAGGGAAGCCATGTGCTTTTTTTCGACAGATGCATTAAAAAAACAACCTCTACCTAAAATTCAGCCTCAGGATCAAATTGTCCCGGTGACTACTCTCCTCCCATACACAATCCCCGGGTCCTAGAGGAAAGGGAGCCCCACTGGCGGGTGGGACAACTGCAAGGTTCCTGTCCACACAGAGCTGACATGTACAGAATCCGCGCGGCACCAAGAGCCAAACGGTAAACTCGGGGCTCTCGCTGAGCCCGCAGGAGACACAAGCCTCGAGTCGTGAGCAGTGACACTGCGCTTCTGCGACCCCGCTGCAACGTGGGCGGGCTGCTGGGACACGTCCGACGAGCTGATTGGCCAGGAGCCCTCCCTGCGTGGGAGAACGTGATGACGCAGCAGGACGCCTCACGGCAGAGACTATAAAAGGCCGGCCCTCGGGGCTTGATCGTCTTTTCTGCGACAGGAGCGGACAAGTAAGTGTACTCGCTTTTGGCCTCTCACAATTCGATTATGTTCGGTATCAAACGTTGGATCGTGGAGTTAGTGGTGGAACTGGTAGCTACCTTTGTCCTGGATAGGATCAGATTTTATGTTCCTGAATTATTCCAGACATTACTGGAGAACCAATGGAAGTTCACGGATTGTTTAAAAAAGATGTGCCGGCGTCTGTTGAAGAAGACCCTTATTTATGTCCTGAGCAATCTTGCTTCCCTCATACACAACCTGATGGTCCGAGAAGTCTTCCTAAATATGCCATGTTATTCTGGACACAGGAGGAGGTTTGCTGAACCCACAGAGGTGGTTGTGCTTTAGCTACTCTTAAACACCTAAGCGATCGGGGTTCCTTGGGGGGATACTTAGCACCAGGAGGAGAGCAAATTACTTTACTAGCTGATCTACTGCCATGGGAGGCTTGTGTGTGTGCTCAGCTCTGTCCCTGAGCCTGGCGCCTTGTACCACACTCGCAAACAAGACTGGCTCACAACTGTGAACGGAAACACCGCAACTGAATCACTAATGTTAAGCACTCCTAACGTGGAGCCCAGAGGCCACTGTACAAATTGGTCCTATGCACGTCCACGTCTGGACCCAGCCTGTGCCTACCACAAACCGCTACATTCTGCCATGGTTCTCAGCTGGAAGCTTATTTTGCTGAGCTCCACCTCGCAACTATCGTCTATGTATATAGTAAAGCCACTTTTTTATGCCGCACCCATCATCTTTGTTTTTTTTCTAATATTTTATTGATTTCTTTATTTGACAGAGAGAGACACAGCGAGAGAGGGAACACCAGCAGGGGAGTAGGGGAGGGAAAAGCAGGCGTCCCGCGGAGCAGGGAGCCCGATTCGGGGCTCGATCCCAGGACCCTGGGAGCATGACCTGAGCTGAAGGCAGACGCTTAACGACTGATCTACCCAGGCGCCCCACCGATCATCTTTCTTTCAGAAGAACTTCCACAAGCCTGCGGGTTTACCTTCATCCACTGTATCTCCTCCCCCGCTCAGAGCACATTTACGGTTCCTCTTGAATCTGTGTCTCCCAGATTTCAAAAGAAGTTTTGTTTCGCTTTGCAGCCTCAGTTCTTTCTTTTTTGACACAAAGGAGCAAATAAACTTCTTACCAACAAATAGAGTGTCTGCAGCCTTATTCCCCCGCCCTAGGCTGACTTCTTTCTCCTGTGTGGCTCAGGCTCTGTGGCCAGGATCCGAGGGAAAAACCAGGGTGGGTGAGAAAGAGAGCTCCATGCCATGGCGTAGGGTGGGCAGGGGAGGGAGGGGTCTGAAGCCTGGCTGAGATTTGCTGCGTGGTGGATGGGGGTGGGGTGGTTTCTCAGCCTATATTCTGGGGCTCAGCATCCCAGGGGTTTTAGAGATGTCTCCTCTCCCCGGGAGAAGTTCAAGGTGAGAGAAGTACGAACCATGAACTGGTCGAAGGCGTCTTTACCAGTTGTGGGGCATGTATCCCAAATTTGGCCAGAGTAGAGCCGGCTGGGATGAGGACTGAGCTGGGGGAAGGAATAGGGTCCCCAAACTCAGGTTCCAGGGGACCCACATTGCGGTGTGGGCAGTGGTGAGACTCCTAAGGCTCACGAGAACGCCCCCGCCCCCGGGTCAGGAGAGACCCGTGGAAGGGAAAGGGTGTGAGTGGGGAACTCGGAGGTCCTTGGGGTGACCAGGAAATGTGGAGCCTGCCTGTGTCGGGCTCCCTGTTCAGCATGGAGTCTACTTCTCCCTCTCCCTCTGCGTCTTGCCCCACTCGTACTCTCTCTCACTCACATATAAATAAAATCTTGTTTAAAAAGTCCATACCCCCAAAGTGATATACACACGCAATCCACATTAAAATCCTAATGGCATTGTGGGCAGGAAGGCGAAAAAAATTCATCCTTCAATTCATATGGTATCTCAACAGACCCCAAGGAGCCAGAACAATCTAGAAATAGTAGAAGTGGGCAGCTTGTACTTCCCGATTTCAAAACGTATTACTGAGCTACAGGAAACAAAAGAGTGAGGTCCTGGCATAGACACAGAGACACACGTAGACCAAATGAACAGAACAGAGAGCCCCTAAATTGCAGAGCCTTCCACACATGGCCAAATATTCTTCCCCAGGGTGCCAATCCCACTCGAATGAGAAGGGACAGTCTCTTCAATGAAAAGGCTTGGGAAGACAGGATATCCACATACAAAGAAGGAATCCGGACCCTTCCTTTCCACTATACACAAAAATTAACTGAAAATAGATAATGCGTCTCAACAGAGAACCTAAGACCGTGACGCTGAGAGAGGAAAAGCGGAGAAAAGCTTCATGACATTGGACTTGGCAATGATGTCGGGGACATGACACCAAAAACACAGGCAACAAAACCAACGAGAAAACCGGGGCCAGTTCAAGCTTACAGACTGTTGGCCCTCAGGAGAAACAATCAACTTGGGGAAAAGGGAACCTACACAATGGGGAAAAGACTTGCGGTTCCTATGTCTGGGAAGGGATTCAAATCAAGAAGGTGTAAAGAAACTCTACAATTCACAACAGCAAGGAAAACAAACTACCCAAGTAAACAATGGGCAAAAATCTTAAAGAGACATTTCTCCAAAGATATGCAACGGCCACCAAGCTTCTGAGAACAGGCTCAGCACCAGTAATCATTACAGAAAGCAAATCAAAGAACAAAGACATATCATGTCACACCCGTTAGGATGGCCACTATCAACAATAACCAAAAGAACCCAAGACCCAAAAACTGTAAAACAACTTGTGTTGGGGAGGATCTGGAGGCATTGGAACCCTGGCCCCATGTCGGTGAAAATGTAAAATGGCCCATCGGCCGTGGAACACGGTGCAGAGTGTTCTCCAAAGGAAGAAATAGACTTACCACGTGATGGAGCCGTCTCACTCCCGATGTTACATCACTTCCAAGAATTGGAAGCAACGTGACGAAGGACACTTGCACATCCCCGTTCGATGCAGTGTTCTTCTCCAGAGTCAAGCACCCACATGTCCCCACACACAGGAATGGAGAAAGAACCGGAGGCATCTACATAACAACGGAATGTTCTTCCATCTTAGAAAAGAAGGATATTCTGGCCCTTCTGCCAAGTGAAATGAGCAAGTCACAGAAAGACAAATACCCTATGATTCTCCTTACACGTGGTATCTAAAGTAGTCAAATTTATAGAAACAGAAAGAACGATGGGATCCCGTGGGGGCAGGGAAGAGGAAACGCAGAGCTGTGGGTACAGATGTTCAGTCACAAAATGAACAGGTGCTAGAGATGCGTTGTATGGCAATGAGAATTTGCATACCCCTGCTGTCCCATACGCTGGTGTATGGCTAATGGTAGTAAATGTAATGTGATTGTTTTCAACCTACTATACTTTTGAACACATTTCTTTAAGAGAGAAAATTGGGGTGAAGAGTCTGGGGCCTTTGAAACCTTCTTGCCTTCAAAGAGGAAGTTCTGGGTGTGACAAATACAAAGTGTTAGTGGGTGAGTTTCAATTCCTGTTCTCAGTCGGGCCGTTTCACCCCAGATGGTTGCTTGTGGGGTCTCTGAGCCCCTCAAGAGCCCACAGTGGGGAACTGTCTCAAAGCTCCAGTGATTATCGGGAGATACCAGGAGAAGAGCCGGGCAGGGATGGAAACAGGGGTAGAGGAGGTAGCAGTGTGGAAGGGGGACAGATGAAAGGATTCAAGAGAGCTGAGGAACCTAAGACGTGACATTAAAAAATGAAAAGAAAGTGGGGCGCCTGGGTGGCTCAGTTGTTATGTGTCTGCCTTCGGCTCAGGTCATGATCCCAGAGTCCTGGGATTGAGCCCCGTATCGGGCTCCCTGTTCGCCGTGAGGCCTGCTTCTCCCTCTCCCACTCCCCCTCCATGTGTTCCCTCTCTCGCTTTGTCTCTCTCTGTCAAGTAAATAAATAAGTAAAATCTTAAAAGTAAAAAAAAGAAAAAGAAAAAAGGGGTGCGTGGCTGGCTCAGTCCATAGAGTATGAGACTCTTGTCTCTAGGTAGTGATCTCAAGCTTAGTTTAAAAAATAAAAATAGAAGTTCTTGGGTGGCTCAGTTGGTTAAGCATCCAAATGTTGATCTCAGCTCAGGTTTTGATCTCAGGGTTTGTGTTCCAGCCCCGTGTTGCGCTCCATGCTGGGCATGAAGCCTACTAAAAACAATGTGTCTTAAATAAAAATAAAATTTTAAATAATGGAAATCAAAAAGGCAGAATGAGGAAAGGGGAGGGAGACACCTTAGATGAGCAGGTTGGGAAGCTCCTGAGTCAGGTGCTCTGTGTGGCCATGGGAGCTCCCTTGTGTTTAAGAAAACCTTTGCCTTTTCTGAAGATACTAAATAGAATTAGCACCCTAAAGGGGAAGCGTCTAGCAGGCAGTGCAGAGGAGAGAGGAGGAGAGTCCCTCCGGCATTAACAAACGGTGAGGGCAAAGAGGACACTTTGCAGAGGGCCCAAAACATGTCTCTTGGTGACGTTCCTCCCACTCACGGGCTCCAGGATAGGCATGGAGGGAACCCCTCCGAGCGGGCAGAGCTGCAAAGTCACAGGAAAGGGACCAGAGCAACTGCTTCTTGGAATATCAACCATCCTCACCCAAGAGAGCCAGCTGGTGCTCTGGGGCCTGTCCTCTTTCTGGGCTCAAGGGTACCGTTGGGGTTCACATTAACAGACGGGATTTCTTACCACAGGTTTTGACCCCCACGCAGCCCTGGGACGTGGTAGCCACGCTGGGCTCACCAGGCCTGGGCTTACTGAGCGGACCTTCCCTTTCTGTAGGAGTCTTTGCAGCTTGGGTCCACGAAGCCCCGGCCTCCCCCCTGCCGGTGGCCTGAGGGACCTTCCGTGCAGGGGCTGCCCTCCCGGGTCCACGTGGGCAGGGGTGAAGGCACGTGATGAACCTGAAGACCCAGAGGAAGGGCCTGGCTCAAGAGAGACCATGGAGGGGAGAGGGTGTGCGTGGAGCAACCACCCCGTGGGGCATCTCTCCTGGGGCCACCTGGAAATGTGCAGCCTGCCGTGTTCTGGCTCTTGCGCCTCATCACTCACAACAATGTATTTCATCAACAGCGCTTATTACAGCTACAAGAAGTGCTGTCACTTTCAAACGAAACACAGGGACCCGGGCCTGATGGCGCTTTAGCTCCCTTGGATCCACTGCTCCAGTATTGTCGGCACTTGTCGGGTGGTTGTAACAGGAGGGCGCTGCATGCTCTCGAGGGTCAAAATCTGTACCACGGCGCTGCTTTGAGCACATCGAGTTCACACACAGTTTGTGACTCTGAGTAGTTTCACATTAAAGCCCCTGATGGTGGGAGACCTATGTCCTCAATGGGCAAGTTTGCAGAAGTGTTTGAAATAGCACACAGGGGCTCCTGGGTGGCTCAGTCAGCTACGTGTCTGCCTTTGGCTCAGGTCATGATCCCAGGTCCTGGAGTCGAGCCCCACATCGGGCCCCCTGTTCAGCGGGGAGCCTGCTTCTCCCTCTCCTCGCCACTTGTGCTCTTTCTCTCTATCTCTGTCGCCCAGTCTCTGTCTCTCTCTCAAATAAATAAATAAAAGCTTTTTCTTTGAGATTTTTCTTTATTTATTTGACAGAGACAGAGAGAGACACAGCGAGAGAGGGAACACAAGCAGGGGCAGTGGGAGAGGGAGAAGCAGGCCTCCCGCCCAGCAGGGAGCCCGATGCGGGGGTCGATCCCAGGACTCTGGGACCATGACCTCGATCCCAGGACCCTGGGATCATGTGACCTGAGCCCAAGGCAGACGCTTAACGACTGAGCCACCCAGGCGCCCCCTCTGTTAAAGTCTTTTTAAATTTTCATCTCTAAAGTTACATTCTATCCTTCAAGGTATTTAATCTAGTTTTTGTGCATTTGTTAAGTTTTCTTTGTTTACAACTTTGGAGTGCAGTGTGTTCTAACAAAACAAAATACACTCAAAATCAAGTGTATGGCTCTGTTCTATTCACCTGTCTGATCATATTATTTTATACATTTCTGTGTATGTATGTGGTTGCTTTATCTTTTTTTTTCTTCTCCCTTTTTTTTGGTTTAGTTTGTTTTATTTTTTTGTTTTGTCATTTTTTTGCTCGGTTAAAGTCTTCTTAAATTTTCTTTTTTTTTTTTTTAAGTTTTTTAAATTCTTTTTTTCTCTAAAGTTACATTCTATCCTTTCAAGGTATTTAATCTTGTTTTTGTACATATATAAGTTTTCTTTCTTTACAATTTTGGGATGCAGTGTCTTCTAACATCACAAAATACACTCAAAATCTAGTGTCTGGCTCTTTCTATTCACCTGGCTGATCATATTCTTTTTTCTTTTTTTTGTGTGTGTGGTTGGTTTTTTGTTTTTTTCCTTTTTTTCTCCCTCTTTATCTGTTGGTTTGCTTTATTCAATCCTTTCAAAGTATTTAATCTTGTTTTTGCACATACGTACATTTTCTTTCTTTACAATTTTGGGATGCAGTTTCTTCTAACATCACAAAATACACTCAAAATATAGTGTCTGGCTCTGTTCTATTCACCTGTCGGATCATATTCTTTTTTGCATTTCTGTGTGTGTGTGCAGTTGTTGTTTTTTGTTTTTCCCTCCCCTTTTTTTGTTTGGTTTGCTTTATTTTTTTGTTGTTCTATTAAAGTCTTAAAATTTTCATCTCTCCAGTTACATTCTGTCATTTCAATGTATTTCATCTTGTTTTTGTATCTATGTAAGTTTTCTTTCTTTACAATTTGGGGATGAAGTGTCTTCTAACAGAACAAAATACACTCAAAATCTAGTGGATGGCTCTGTTCTAATCACCTGTCTGATCACACTCTTTTCACCATTTCTAGTGTGTGGGGGGTTGCTTTTTCTTCCTTCACCCCCTCCACTTTTTTTGTTTGGTTGGTTGGTTGGCTTTATTTTTGTGTCGTTTTTTATTCTGTTAAAGTCTTTTTAATAAAATTTTCATCTCTAAAGTTACACTCTATCCTTCAAGTTATTTAATCTTGTTTTTGTACCTTTGTAAGTTTCTTTCTTTACAATTTTGGGATGCAGTGTCTTCTAACAAAATAAATACACTCAAAGTCTAGTGTATGGCTCTGTTCTATTCACTTGTGTCAAAATATTATTTTTTACATTTCTGTGTATGTGTGTGTGGTTGCTTTATCTTTTTTTTTCTTCTCCCTTTTTTTTTGATTGTTTGTTTTGTCATTTTTTTGCTTGGTTAAAGTCTTTTTAAATTTTCTTTTTTTAAAAGTCTTTTTAAATTTTTTTTTCTCTAAAGGTACATTCTATCCTTTCAAGGTATTTAATCTTGTTTTTGTACATATAGAAGTTTTCTTTGTTTACAATTTTGGGATGCAGTTTCTTCTAATAGACCAAAATACACTCAAAATCTACTGTCTGGCTCTTTCTTTCACCCGTCTGATCATATTCTTTTTTTTTTTTTTTTTTTAAGATTTTACGTATTTATTCGACAAGCAGAGAGAGAGCACAAGTAGGCAGAGTGGCAGGCAGAGGAAGAGGGAGAAGCAGGCTCTCCGCAGAGCAGGGAACCCAACCCGGGGCTCGATCCCAACCCTGGGACCATGACCTGAGCCCAAGGCAGAGGCTTAACGACTGAGCTGCCCAGGCGGCCTCTTCCTCTTTTCTCTAGGAGTAGGGGTAAGATCAGAATGTTTCTCGTTTAATGTTTAAAAATCTCTCCTACCAATCGATCTAGGTCCAAAATAGTAACCCAATTTGTTTGTTGGTTCATATGGCTACTCAAGCGTTTCTTTCTTTTTGACTCCGTCTGGTCCATTTTTGTAGGTAATCACTGAATACACGGTTTATTCCAGGAATATAATGAAACAGTAGAAATTCAGTGTAATTCACAGCATTCATGCCTTAAAGGAGGAGAGGCGTGTGATTTCTTCAAATGATAATTCTCATTTGAAATTAGTATGTACGTATGTATATAGATACACTCTACCTACAATTCAGCCTGAAATCCAAATTGTCCCAAATGACTCCTTTCCTCTCACACACAATGCCGGGGTCCTAGAGGAAAGGGAGCCCCACTGGCGGGTGGGACAACTGCAAGGTTCCTGTCCACACAGAGCTGACATTTACAGAATCCGCGCGGCACCAAGAGCCAAACGGTAAACTCGGGGCTCTCGCTGAGCCAGCAGGAGACACAAGCCTCGTGTCGTGAGCAGTGACACTGCGCTTCTGCGATGCCGCCTCTGCGATGCCGCTTCTGCGATGCCGCTTCTGCCAGGATCCCGCTTCTGCGATGTCGCTTCTGCCAGGATCCCGCTACTGCGATGTCGCTTCTGCCAGGATCCCGCTACTGCGATGTCGCTTCTGCCAGGATCCCGCTACTGCGATGCCGCCTCTGCGATGCCGCTTCTGCCAGGATCCCGCTTCTGCGATGCCGCTTCTGCCAGGATCCCGCTACTGCGATGCCGCTTCTGCCAGGATCCCGCTACTGCGATGTCGCTTCTGCCAGGATCCCGCTACTGCGATGCCGCTTCTGCGATGCCGCTTCTGCCAGGATCCCGCTTCTGCGATCCCGCTTCTGCGACCCCGCTGCAACGTCAGCGGGCTGCTGGGACACGTCCGACGACCTGATTGGCCAGGAGCCCTCCCTGCGTGGGAGAACGTGATGACGCAGCAGGACGCCTCACGGCAGAGACTATAAAAGGCCGGCCCTCGGGGCTTGATCGTCTTTTCTGCGACAGGAGCGGACAAGTAAGTGTACTCGCTTTTGGCCTCTCACAATTCGATTATGTTCGGTATCAAACGTTGGATCGTGGAGTTAGTGGTGGAACTGGTAGCTACCTTTGTCCTGGATAGGATCAGATTTTATGTTCCTGAATTATTCCAGACATTACTCGAGAACCAATGGAAGTTCACAGATTGTTTAAAAAAGATGTGCTGGCGTCTGTTGAAGAAGACCCTTATTTATGTCCTGAGCAATCTTGCTTCCCTCATACACAACCTGAAGGTCCGAGAAGTCTTCCTAAATATGCCATGTTATTCTGGACACAGGAGGAGGTTTGCTGAACCCACAGACGTGGTTGTGCTTTAGCTACTCTTAAACACCTAAGCGATCGGGGTTCCTTGGGGGGATACTTAGCACCAGGAGGAGAGCAAATTACTTTACTAGCTGATCTACTGCCATGGGAGGCTTGTGTGTGTGCTCAGCTCTGTCCCTGAGCCTGGCGCCTTGTACCAAACTCGCAAACAAGACTGGCTCACAACTGTGAATGGAAACACCGCAACTGAATCACTAATGTTAAGCACTCCTAACGTGGAGCCCAGAGGCCACTGTACAAATTGGTCCTATGCACGTCCACGTCTGGACCCAGCCTGTGCCTACCACAAACCGCTACATTCTGCCATGGTTCTCAGCTGGAAGCTTATTTTGCTGAGCTCCACCTCGCAACTATCGTCTATGTATATAGTAAAGCCACTTTTTTATGCCGCACCCATCATCTTTGTTTTTTTTCTAATATTTTATTGATTTCTTTATTTGACAGAGAGAGACACAGCGAGAGAGGGAACACCAGCAGGGGAGTAGGGGAGGGAAAAGCAGGCGTCCCGCGGAGCAGGGAGCCCGATTCGGGGCTCGATCCCAGGACCCTGGGAGCATGACCTGAGCTGAAGGCAGACGCTTAACGACTGATCTACCCAGGCGCCCCACCGATCATCTTTCTTTCAGAAGAACTTCCACAAGCCTGCGGGTTTACCTTCATCCACTGTATCTCCTCCCCCGATCAGAGCACATTTACGGTTCCTCTTGAATCTGTGTCTCCCAGATTTCAAAAGAAGTTTTGTTTCGCTTTGCAGCCTCAGTTCTTTCTTTTTTGACACAAAGGAGCAAATAAACTTCTTACCAACAAATAGAGTGTCTGCAGCCTTATTCCCCCGCCCTAGGCTGACTTCTTTCTCCTGTGTGGCTCAGGCTCTGTGGCCAGGATCCGAGGGAAAAACCAGGGTGGGTGAGAAAGAGAGCTCCATGCCATGGCGTAGGGTGGGCAGGGGAGGGAGGGGTCTGAAGCCTGGCTGAGATTTGCTGCGTGGTGGATGGGGGTGGGGTGGTTTCTCAGCCTATATTCTGGGTCTCAGCATCCCAGGGGTTTTAGAGATGTCTCCTCTCCCCGGGAGAAGTTCAAGGTGAGAGAAGTGCGAACCATGAACTGGTCGAAGGCGTCTTTACCAGTTGTGGGGCATGTATCCCAAATTTGGCCAGAGTAGAGCCGGCTGGGATGAGGACTGAGCTGGGGGAAGGAATAGGGTCCCCAAACTCAGGTTCCAGGGGACCCACGTTGCGGTGTGGGCAGTGGTGAGACTCCTAAGGCTCACGAGAACGCCCCCGCCCCCGGGTCAGGAGAGACCCGTGGAAGGGAAAGGGTGTGAGTGGGGAACTCGGAGGTCCTTGGGGTGACCAGGAAATGTGGAGCCTGCCTGTGTCGGGCTCCCTGTTCAGCGTGGAGTCTACTTCTCCCTCTCCCTCTGCGTCTTGCCCCACTCGTACTCTCTCTCACTCACATATAAATAAAATCTTGTTTAAAAAGTCCATACCCCCAAAGTGATATACACACGCAATCCACATTAAAATCCTAATGGCATTGTGGGCAGGAAGGCGAAAAAATTCATCCTTCAATTCATATGGTATCTCAACAGACCCCAAGGAGCCAGAACAATCTAGAAATAGTAGAAGTGGGCAGCTTGTACTTCCCGATTTCAAAACGTATTACTGAGCTACAGGAAACAAAAGAGTGAGGTCCTGGCATAGACACAGAGACACACGTAGACCAAATGAACAGAACAGAGAGCCCCTAAATTGCAGAGCCTTCCACACATGGCCAAATGATCTTCCCCAGGGTGCCAATCCCACTCGAATGAGAAGGGACAGTCTCTTCAATGAAAAGGCTTGGGAAGACAGGATATCCACATACAAAGAAGGAATCCGGACCCTTCCTTTCCACCATACACAAAAATTAACTGAAAATAGATAATGCGTCTCAAAAGAGAACCTAAGACCGTGACGCTGAGAGAGGAAAAGCGGAGAAAAGCTTCATGACATTGGACTTGGCAATGATGTCGGGGACATGACACCAAAAACACAGGCAACAAAACCAACGAGAAAACCGGGGCCAGTTCAAGCTTACAGACTGTTGGCCCTCAGGAGAAACAATCAACTTGGGGAAAAGGGAACCTACACAATGGGGAAAAGACTTGCGGTTCCTATGTCTGGGAAGGGATTCAAATCGAGAAGGTGTAAAGAAACTCTACAATTCACAACAACAAGGAAAACAAACTACCCAAGTAAACAATGGGCAAAAATCTTAAAGAGACATTTCTCCAAAGATATGCAACGGCCACCAAGCCTCTGAGAACAGGCTCAGCACCAGTAATCATTACAGAAAGCAAATCAAAGAACAAAGACATATCATGTCACACCCGTTAGGATGGCCACTATCAACAATAACCAAAAGAACCCAAAACCCAAAAACCGTAAAACAACTTGTGTTGGGGAGGATCTGGAGGCATTGGAACCCTGGCCCCATGTCGGTGAAAATGTAAAATGGCCCATCGGCCGTGGAACACGGTGCAGAGTTTCCTCCAAAGGAAGAAATAGACTTACCACGTGATGGAGCCGTCTCATTCCCGATGTTACATCACATCCAAGAATTGGAAGCAACGTGACGAAGGACACTTGCACATCCCCGTTCGATGCAGTGTTCTTCTCCAGCGTCAAGCACCCACATGTCCCCACACACAGGAATGGAGAAAGAACCTGAGGCATCTACATACAACGGAATGTTCTTCCATCTTAGAAAAGAAGGATATTCTGGCCCTTCTGCCAAGTGAAATGAGCAAGTCACAGAAAGACAAATACCCTATGATTCTCCTTACACGTGGTATCTAAAGTAGTCAAATTTATAGAAACAGAAAGAACGATGGGATCCCGTGGGGGCAGGGAAGAGGAAACGCAGAGCTGTGGGTACAGATGTTCAGTCACAAAATGAACAGGTGCTAGAGATGCGTTGTATGGCAATGAGAATTTGCATACCCCTGCTGTCCCATACGCTGGTGTATGGCTAATGGTAGTAAATGTAATGTGATTGTTTTCAACCTACTATACTTTTGAACACATTTCTTTAAGAGAGAAAATTGGGGTGAAGAGTCTGGGGCCTTTGAAACCTTCTTGCCTTCAAAGAGGAAGTTCTGGGTGTGACAAATACAAAGTGTTAGTGGGTGAGTTTCAATTCCTGTTCTCAGTCGGGCCGTTTCACCCCAGATGGTTGCTTGTGGGGTCTCTGAGCCCCTCAAGAGCCCACAGTGGGGAACTGTCTCAAAGCTCCAGTGATTATCGGGAGATACCAGGAGAAGAGCCGGGCAGGGATGGAAACAGGGGTAGAGGAGGTAGCAGTGTGGAAGGGGGACAGATGAAAGGATTCAAGAGAGCTGAGGAACCTAAGACGTGACATTAAAAAATGAAAAGAAAGTGGGGCGCCTGGGTGGCTCAGTTGTTATGTGTCTGCCTTCGGCTCAGGTCACGATCCCAGAGTCCTGGGATTGAGCCCCGTATCGGGCTCCCTGTTCGCCGTGAGGCCTGCTTCTCCCTCTCCCACTCCCCCTCCATGTGTTCCCTCTCTCGCTTTGTCTCTCTCTGTCAAGTAAATAAATAAGTAAAATCTTAAAAGTAAAAAAAAGAAAAAGAAAAAAGGGGTGCGTGGCTGGCTCAGTCCATAGAGTATGAGACTCTTGTCTCTAGGTAGTGATCTCAAGCTTAGTTTAAAAAATAAAAATAGAAGTTCTTGGGTGGCTCAGTTGGTTTAGCATCCAAATGTTGATCTCAGCTCAGGTTTTGATCTCAGGGTTTGTGTTCCAGCCCCGTGTTGCGCTCCATGCTGGGCATGAAGCCTACTAAAAACAATGTGTCTTAAATAAAAATAAAATTTTAAATAATGGAAATCAAAAAGGCAGAATGAGGAAAGGGGAGGGAGACACCTTAGATGAGCAGGTTGGGAAGCTCCTGAGTCAGGTGCTCTGTGTGGCCATGGGAGCTCCCTTGTGTTTAAGAAAACCTTTGCCTTTTCTGAAGATACTAAATAGAATTAGCACCCTAAAGGGGAAGCGTCTAGCAGGCAGTGCAGAGGAGAGAGGAGGAGAGTCCCTCCGGCATTAACAAACGGTGAGGGCAAAGAGGACACTTTGCAGAGGGCCCAAAACATGTCTCTTGGTGACGTTCCTCCCACTCACGGGCTCCAGGATAGGCATGGAGGGAACCCCTCCGAGCGGGCAGAGCTGCAAAGTCACAGGAAAGGGACCAGAGCAACTGCTTCTTGGAATATCAACCATCCTCACCCAAGAGAGCCAGCTGGTGCTCTGGGGCCTGTCCTCTTTCTGGGCTCAAGGGTACCGTTGGGGTTCACATTAACAGACGGGATTTCTTACCACAGGTTTTGACCCCCACGCAGCCCTGGGACGTGGTAGCCACGCTGGGCTCACCAGGCCTGGGCTTATTGAGCGGACCTTCCCTTTCTGTAGGAGTCTTTGCAGCTTGGGTCCACGAAGCCCCGGCCTCCCCCCTGCCGGTGGCCTGAGGGACCTTCCGTGCAGGGGCTGCCCTCCCGGGTCCACGTGGGCAGGGGTGAAGGCACGTGATGAACCTGAAGACCCAGAGGAAGGGCCTGGCTCAAGAGAGACCATGGAGGGGAGAGGGTGTGCGTGGAGCAACCACCCCGTGGGGCATCTCTCCTGGGGCCACCTGGAAATGTGCAGCCTGCCGTGTTCTGGCTCTTGCGCCTCATCACTCACAACAATGTATTTCATCAACAGCGCTTATTACAGCTACAAGAAGTGCTGTCACTTTCAAACGAAACACAGGGACCCGGGCCTGATGGCGCTTTAGCTCCCTTGGATCCACTGCTCCAGTATTGTCGGCACTTGTCGGGTGGTTGTAACAGGAGGGCGCTGCATGCTCTCGAGGGTCAAAATCTGTACCACGGCGCTGCTTTGAGCACATCGAGTTCACACACAGTTTGTGACTCTGAGTAGTTTCACATTAAAGCCCCTGATGGTGGGAGACCTATGTCCTCAATGGGCAAGTTTGCAGAAGTGTTTGAAATAGCACACAGGGGCTCCTGGGTGGCTCAGTCAGCTACGTGTCTGCCTTTGGCTCAGGTCATGATCCCAGGTCCTGGAGTCGAGCCCCACATCGGGCCCCCTGTTCAGCGGGGAGCCTGCTTCTCCCTCTCCTCGCCACTTGTGCTCTTTCTCTCTATCTCTGTCGCCCAGTCTCTGTCTCTCTCTCAAATAAATAAATAAAAGCTTTTTCTTTGAGATTTTTCTTTATTTATTTGACAGAGACAGAGAGAGACACAGCGAGAGAGGGAACACAAGCAGGGGCAGTGGGAGAGGGAGAAGCAGGCCTCCCGCCCAGCAGGGAGCCCGATGCGGGGGTCGATCCCAGGACTCTGGGACCATGACCTCGATCCCAGGACCCTGGGATCATGTGACCTGAGCCCAAGGCAGACGCTTAACGACTGAGCCACCCAGGCGCCCCCTCTGTTAAAGTCTTTTTAAATTTTCATCTCTAAAGTTACATTCTATCCTTCAAGGTATTTAATCTAGTTTTTGTGCATTTGTTAAGTTTTCTTTGTTTACAACTTTGGAGTGCAGTGTGTTCTAACAAAACAAAATACACTCAAAATCAAGTGTATGGCTCTGTTCTATTCACCTGTCTGATCATATTATTTTATACATTTCTGTGTATGTATGTGGTTGCTTTATCTTTTTTTTTCTTCTCCCTTTTTTTTGGTTTAGTTTGTTTTATTTTTTTGTTTTGTCATTTTTTTGCTCGGTTAAAGTCTTCTTAAATTTTCTTTTTTTTTTTTTAAGTTTTTTAAATTCTTTTTTTCTCTAAAGTTACATTCTATCCTTTCAAGGTATTTAATCTTGTTTTTGTACATATATAAGTTTTCTTTCTTTACAATTTTGGGATGCAGTGTCTTCTAACATCACAAAATACACTCAAAATCTAGTGTCTGGCTCTTTCTATTCACCTGGCTGATCATATTCTTTTTTCTTTTTTTTGTGTGTGTGGTTGGTTTTTTGTTTTTTTCCTTTTTTTCTCCCTCTTTATCTGTTGGTTTGCTTTATTCAATCCTTTCAAAGTATTTAATCTTGTTTTTGCACATACGTACATTTTCTTTCTTTACAATTTTGGGATGCAGTTTCTTCTAACATCACAAAATACACTCAAAATATAGTGTCTGGCTCTGTTCTATTCACCTGTCGGATCATATTCTTTTTTGCATTTCTGTGTGTGTGTGCAGTTGTTGTTTTTTGTTTTTCCCTCCCCTTTTTTTGTTTGGTTTGCTTTATTTTTTTGTTGTTCTATTAAAGTCTTAAAATTTTCATCTCTCCAGTTACATTCTGTCATTTCAATGTATTTCATCTTGTTTTTGTATCTATGTAAGTTTTCTTTCTTTACAATTTGGGGATGAAGTGTCTTCTAACAGAACAAAATACACTCAAAATCTAGTGGATGGCTCTGTTCTAATCACCTGTCTGATCACACTCTTTTCACCATTTCTAGTGTGTGGGGGGTTGCTTTTTCTTCCTTCACCCCCTCCACTTTTTTTGTTTGGTTGGTTGGTTGGCTTTATTTTTGTGTCGTTTTTTATTCTGTTAAAGTCTTTTTAATAAAATTTTCATCTCTAAAGTTACACTCTATCCTTCAAGTTATTTAATCTTGTTTTTGTACCTTTGTAAGTTTCTTTCTTTACAATTTTGGGATGCAGTGTCTTCTAACAAAATAAATACACTCAAAGTCTAGTGTATGGCTCTGTTCTATTCACTTGTGTCAAAATATTATTTTTTACATTTCTGTGTATGTGTGTGTGGTTGCTTTATCTTTTTTTTTCTTCTCCCTTTTTTTTTGATTGTTTGTTTTGTCATTTTTTTGCTTGGTTAAAGTCTTTTTAAATTTTCTTTTTTTAAAAGTCTTTTTAAATTTTTTTTTCTCTAAAGGTACATTCTATCCTTTCAAGATATTTAATCTTGTTTTTGTACATATAGAAGTTTTCTTTGTTTACAATTTTGGGATGCAGTTTCTTCTAATAGACCAAAATACACTCAAAATCTACTGTCTGGCTCTTTCTTTCACCCGTCTGATCATATTCTTTTTTTTTTTTTTTTTTTTAAGATTTTACGTATTTATTCGACAAGCAGAGAGAGAGCACAAGTAGGCAGAGTGGCAGGCAGAGGAAGAGGGAGAAGCAGGCTCTCCGCAGAGCAGGGAACCCAACCCGGGGCTCGATCCCAACCCTGGGACCATGACCTGAGCCCAAGGCAGAGGCTTAACGACTGAGCTGCCCAGGCGGCCTCTTCCTCTTTTCTCTAGGAGTAGGGGTAAGATCAGAATGTTTCTCGTTTAATGTTTAAAAATCTCTCCTACCAATCGATCTAGGTCCAAAATAGTAACCCAATTTGTTTGTTGGTTCATATGGCTACTCAAGCGTTTCTTTCTTTTTGACTCCGTCTGGTCCATTTTTGTAGGTAATCACTGAATACACGGTTTATTCCAGGAATATAATGAAACAGTAGAAATTCAGTGTAATTCACAGCATTCATGCCTTAAAGGAGGAGAGGCGTGTGATTTCTTCAAATGATAATTCTCATTTGAAATTAGTATGTACGTATGTATATAGATACACTCTACCTACAATTCAGCCTGAAATCCAAATTGTCCCAAATGACTCCTTTCCTCTCACACACAATGCCGGGGTCCTAGAGGAAAGGGAGCCCCACCGGCGCGTGGGACAACTGCAAGGTTCCTGTCCACACAGAGCTGACATGTACAGAATCCGCGCGGCACCAAGAGCCAAACGGTAAACTCGGGGCTCTCGCTGAGCCAGCAGGAGACACAAGCCTCGAGTCGTGAGCAGTGACACTGCGCTTCTGCGATGCCGCTTCCGCGATGCCGCTTCTGCCAGGATCCCGCTACTGCGATGCCGCCTCCGCGATGCCGCCTCTGCGATCCCGCTTCTGCGATGCCGCTTCCGCGATGCCGCTTCTGCCAGGATCCCGCTACTGCGATGCCGCCTCCGCGATGCCGCCTCCGCGATGCCGCCTCCGCGATGCCGCCTCCGCGATGCCGCCTCCGCGATGCCGCTTCTGCGATCCCGCTTCTGCGATGCCGCCTCCGCGATGCCGCCTCCGCGATCCCGCTTCTGCGATGCCGCCTCTGCGATGCCGCCTCTGCGATGCCGCTTCTGCCAGGATCCCGCTTCTGCGATGCCGCTTCTGCCAGGATCCCGCTTCTGCGATGTCGCTTCTGCCAGGATCCCGCTTCTGCGATGTCGCTTCTGCCAGGATCCCGCTACTGCGATGTCGCTTCTGCCAGGATCCCGCTACTGCGATGCCGCCTCTGCGATGCCGCTTCTGCCAGGATCCCGCTTCTGCGATGCCGCTTCTGCCAGGATCCCGCTTCTGCGATGTCGCTTCTGCCAGGATCCCGCTTCTGCGATGTCGCTTCTGCCAGGATCCCGCTACTGCGATGTCGCTTCTGCCAGGATCCCGCTACTGCGATGTCGCTTCTGCCAGGATCCCGCTACTGCGATGCCGCCTCTGCGATGCCGCTTCTGCCAGGATCCCGCTTCTGCGATGCCGCTTCTTCCAGGATCCCGCTTCTGCGATGCCGCTTCTGCCAGGATCCCGCTACTGCGATGTCGCTTCTGCCAGGATCCCGCTACTGCGATGTCGCTTCTGCCAGGATCCCGCTACTGCGATGCCGCTTCTGCCAGGATCCCGCTACTGCGATGCCGCCTCTGCGATGCCGCTTCTGCCAGGATCCCGCTTCTGCGATGCCGCTTCTGCCAGGATCCCGCTTCTGCGATGTCGCTTCTGCCAGGATCCCGCTTCTGCGATGTCGCTTCTGCCAGGATCCCGCTACTGCGATGTCGCTTCTGCCAGGATCCCGCTACTGCGATGTCGCTTCTGCCAGGATCCCGCTACTGCGATGCCGCCTCTGCGATGCCGCTTCTGCCAGGATCCCGCTTCTGCGATGCCGCTTCTGCCAGGATCCCGCTTCTGCGATGCCGCTTCTGCCAGGATCCCGCTACTGCGATGCCGCTTCTGCCAGGATCCCGCTACTGCGATGTCGCTTCTGCCAGGATCCCGCTACTGCGATGCCGCTTCTGCGATGCCGCTTCTGCCAGGATCCCGCTTCTGCGATCCCGCTTCTGCGACCCCGCTGCAATGTCAGCGGGCTGCTGGGACACGTCCGACGACCTGATTGGCCAGGAGCCCTCCCTGCGTGGGAGAACGTGATGACGCAGCAGGACGCCTCACGGCAGAGACTATAAAAGGCCGGCCCTCGGGGCTTGATCGTCTTTTCTGCGACCAGAGCGTACAAGTAAGTGTACTCGCTTTTGGGGTCTCACAATTCGATTATGTTCAGTATCAAACGTTGGATCGTGGAGTTAGTGGTGGAACTGGTAGCTACCTTTGTGCAGGATAAGATCAGATTTTATGTTCCTGAATTATTCCAGACATTACTCGAGAACCAATGGAAGTTCACGGATTGTTTAAAAAAGATGTGCTGGCGTCTGTTGAAGAAGACCCTTATTTATGTCCTGAGCAATCTTGCTTCCCTCATACACAACCTGAAGGTCCGAGAAGTCTTCCTAAATATGCCATGTTATTCTGGACACAGGAGGAGGTTTGCTGAACCCACAGAGGTGGTTGTGCTTTAGCTACTCTTAAACACCTAAGCGATCGGGGTTCCTTGGGGGGATACTTAGCACCAGGAGGAGAGCAAATTACTTTACTAGCTGATCTACTGCCATGGGAGGCTTGTGTGTGTGCTCAGCTCTGTCCCTGAGCCTGGCGCCTTGTACCAAACTCGCAAACAAGACTGGCTCACAACTGTGAATGGAAACACCGCAACTGAATCACTAATGTTAAGCACTCCTAACGTGGAGCCCAGAGGCCACTGTACAAATTGGTCCTATGCACGTCCACGTCTGGACCCAGCCTGTGCCTACCACAAACCGCTACATTCTGCCATGGTTCTCAGCTGGAAGCTTATTTTGCTGAGCTCCACCTCGCAACTATCGTCTATGTATATAGTAAAGCCACTTTTTTATGCCGCACCCATCATCTTTGTTTTTTTTCTAATATTTTATTGATTTCTTTATTTGACAGAGAGAGACACAGCGAGAGAGGGAACACCAGCAGGGGAGTAGGGGAGGGAAAAGCAGGCGTCCCGCGGAGCAGGGAGCCCGATTCGGGGCTCGATCCCAGGACCCTGGGAGCATGACCTGAGCTGAAGGCAGACGCTTAACGACTGATCTACCCAGGCGCCCCACCGATCATCTTTCTTTCAGAAGAACTTCCACAAGCCTGCGGGTTTACCTTCATCCACTGTATCTCCTCCCCCGATCAGAGCACATTTACGGTTCCTCTTGAATCTGTGTCTCCCAGATTTCAAAAGAAGTTTTGTTTCGCTTTGCAGCCTCAGTTCTTTCTTTTTTGACACAAAGGAGCAAATAAACTTCTTACCAACAAATAGAGTGTCTGCAGCCTTATTCCCCCGCCCTAGGCTGACTTCTTTCTCCTGTGTGGCTCAGGCTCTGTGGCCAGGATCCGAGGGAAAAACCAGGGTGGGTGAGAAAGAGAGCTCCATGCCATGGCGTAGGGTGGGCAGGGGAGGGAGGGGTCTGAAGCCTGGCTGAGATTTGCTGCGTGGTGGATGGGGGTGGGGTGGTTTCTCAGCCTATATTCTGGGTCTCAGCATCCCAGGGGTTTTAGAGATGTCTCCTCTCCCCGGGAGAAGTTCAAGGTGAGAGAAGTGCGAACCATGAACTGGTCGAAGGCGTCTTTACCAGTTGTGGGGCATGTATCCCAAATTTGGCCAGAGTAGAGCCGGCTGGGATGAGGACTGAGCTGGGGGAAGGAATAGGGTCCCCAAACTCAGGTTCCAGGGGACCCACGTTGCGGTGTGGGCAGTGGTGAGACTCCTAAGGCTCACGAGAACGCCCCCGCCCCCGGGTCAGGAGAGACCCGTGGAAGGGAAAGGGTGTGAGTGGGGAACTCGGAGGTCCTTGGGGTGACCAGGAAATGTGGAGCCTGCCTGTGTCGGGCTCCCTGTTCAGCGTGGAGTCTACTTCTCCCTCTCCCTCTGCGTCTTGCCCCACTCGTACTCTCTCTCACTCACATATAAATAAAATCTTGTTTAAAAAGTCCATACCCCCAAAGTGATATACACACGCAATCCACATTAAAATCCTAATGGCATTGTGGGCAGGAAGGCGAAAAAATTCATCCTTCAATTCATATGGTATCTCAACAGACCCCAAGGAGCCAGAACAATCTAGAAATAGTAGAAGTGGGCAGCTTGTACTTCCCGATTTCAAAACGTATTACTGAGCTACAGGAAACAAAAGAGTGAGGTCCTGGCATAGACACAGAGACACACGTAGACCAAATGAACAGAACAGAGAGCCCCTAAATTGCAGAGCCTTCCACACATGGCCAAATGATCTTCCCCAGGGTGCCAATCCCACTCGAATGAGAAGGGACAGTCTCTTCAATGAAAAGGCTTGGGAAGACAGGATATCCACATACAAAGAAGGAATCCGGACCCTTCCTTTCCACCATACACAAAAATTAACTGAAAATAGATAATGCGTCTCAAAAGAGAACCTAAGACCGTGACGCTGAGAGAGGAAAAGCGGAGAAAAGCTTCATGACATTGGACTTGGCAATGATGTCGGGGACATGACACCAAAAACACAGGCAACAAAACCAACGAGAAAACCGGGGCCAGTTCAAGCTTACAGACTGTTGGCCCTCAGGAGAAACAATCAACTTGGGGAAAAGGGAACCTACACAATGGGGAAAAGACTTGCGGTTCCTATGTCTGGGAAGGGATTCAAATCGAGAAGGTGTAAAGAAACTCTACAATTCACAACAACAAGGAAAACAAACTACCCAAGTAAACAATGGGCAAAAATCTTAAAGAGACATTTCTCCAAAGATATGCAACGGCCACCAAGCCTCTGAGAACAGGCTCAGCACCAGTAATCATTACAGAAAGCAAATCAAAGAACAAAGACATATCATGTCACACCCGTTAGGATGGCCACTATCAACAATAACCAAAAGAACCCAAAACCCAAAAACCGTAAAACAACTTGTGTTGGGGAGGATCTGGAGGCATTGGAACCCTGGCCCCATGTCGGTGAAAATGTAAAATGGCCCATCGGCCGTGGAACACGGTGCAGAGTTTCCTCCAAAGGAAGAAATAGACTTACCACGTGATGGAGCCGTCTCATTCCCGATGTTACATCACATCCAAGAATTGGAAGCAACGTGACGAAGGACACTTGCACATCCCCGTTCGATGCAGTGTTCTTCTCCAGCGTCAAGCACCCACATGTCCCCACACACAGGAATGGAGAAAGAACCTGAGGCATCTACATACAACGGAATGTTCTTCCATCTTAGAAAAGAAGGATATTCTGGCCCTTCTGCCAAGTGAAATGAGCAAGTCACAGAAAGACAAATACCCTATGATTCTCCTTACACGTGGTATCTAAAGTAGTCAAATTTATAGAAACAGAAAGAACGATGGGATCCCGTGGGGGCAGGGAAGAGGAAACGCAGAGCTGTGGGTACAGATGTTCAGTCACAAAATGAACAGGTGCTAGAGATGCGTTGTATGGCAATGAGAATTTGCATACCCCTGCTGTCCCATACGCTGGTGTATGGCTAATGGTAGTAAATGTAATGTGATTGTTTTCAACCTACTATACTTTTGAACACATTTCTTTAAGAGAGAAAATTGGGGTGAAGAGTCTGGGGCCTTTGAAACCTTCTTGCCTTCAAAGAGGAAGTTCTGGGTGTGACAAATACAAAGTGTTAGTGGGTGAGTTTCAATTCCTGTTCTCAGTCGGGCCGTTTCACCCCAGATGGTTGCTTGTGGGGTCTCTGAGCCCCTCAAGAGCCCACAGTGGGGAACTGTCTCAAAGCTCCAGTGATTATCGGGAGATACCAGGAGAAGAGCCGGGCAGGGATGGAAACAGGGGTAGAGGAGGTAGCAGTGTGGAAGGGGGACAGATGAAAGGATTCAAGAGAGCTGAGGAACCTAAGACGTGACATTAAAAAATAAAAAGAAAGTGGGGCGCCTGGGTGGCTCAGTTGTTATGCGTCTGCCTTCGGCTCAGGTCATGATCCGAGAGTCTTGGGATCGAGCCCCGCATCGGGCTCCCTGTTCGGCGTGAGGCTTGCTTCTCCCTCTCCCACTCCCCCTCCATGTGTTCCCTGTCTCGTTGTCTCTCTCTGTCAAATAAGTAAATAAATAAAATCTTTTTTTTTAAGATTTTTATTTATTTATTTGACAGAGAGAGACACAGCGAGAGAGGGAACACAAGCAGGGGGAGTCGGAGAGGGAGAAGCAGGCTTCCCGCCCAGCAGGGAGCCCGACGCAGGGCTCGATCCCAGGACCCTGGGATCATGACCTGAGCCGAAGGCAGACGCTTAACGACTGAGCCACCCAGGCGCCCCATAAATAAAATCTTAAAGATAAAAAAAATAAAAAGAAAAAAGGGGGTGCCTGGTTGACTCAGTCCATAGAGTAGGAGACTCTTGTGGTGGTCTCAAGCTTACTTTAAAAAATAAAAATAGAAGTTCTTGGGTGGCTCAGTTGGTTAAGCGTCCAACTCTTGATCTCAGCTCAGGTATTGATCTCAGGGATTGTGTTCTAGCCCCGTGTTGGGCTGCATGCTGGGCATGAAGCCTATTAAAAACAATGTGTTTTAATTAATAATAAAATTTAAAATAATGGAAATCAAAAAAGGAAGAATGAGGACAGGGGATGGTGTGGAGGGAGACACCTTAGATGAGCAGGTTGGGAAGCTCCTGAGTCAGGTGCTCTGTGTGGCCATGGGAGCTCCCTTGTGTTTAAGAAAACCTTTGCCTTTTCTGAAGATACTAAATAGAATTAGCACCCTAAAGGGGAAGCGTCTAGCACGCAGTGCAGAGCAGACAGGAGGAGAGTCCCTCTGGCGTTAACAAACGGTGAGGGCAAAGAGGACACTTTGCAGAGGGCACAAAACATGTCTCTTGGTGACGTTCCTCCCACTCACGGGCTCCAGGATAGGCATGGAGGGAACCCCTCCGAGCGGGCAGAGCCGCAAAGTCACAGGAAAGGGACCAGAGCAACTGCTTCTTGGAATATCAACCATCCTCACCCAAGAGAGCCAGCTGGTGCTCTGGGGCCTGTCCTCTTTCTGGGCTCAAGGGTACCGTTGGGGTTCACATTAACAGACGGGATTTCTTACCACAGGTTTTGACCCCCACGCAGCCCTGGGACGTGGTAGCCACGCTGGGCTCACCAGGCCTGGGCTTATTGAGCGGACCTTCCCTTTCTGTAGGAGTCTTTGCAGCTTGGGTCCACGAAGCCCCGGCCTCCCCCCTGCCGGTGGCCTGAGGGACCTTCCGTGCAGGGGCTGCCCTCCCGGGTCCACGTGGGCAGGGGTGAAGGCACGTGATGAACCTGAAGACCCAGAGGAAGGGCCTGGCTCAAGAGAGACCATGGAGGGGAGAGGGTGTGCGTGGAGCAACCACCCCGTGGGGCATCTCTCCTGGGGCCACCTGGAAATGTGCAGCCTGCCGTGTTCTGGCTCTTGCGCCTCATCACTCACAACAATGTATTTCATCAACAGCGCCTATTACAGCTACAAGAAGTGCTGTCACTTTCAAACGAAACACAGGGACCCGGGCCTGATGGCGCTTTAGCTCCCTTGGATCCACTGCTCCAGTATTGTCGGCACTTGTCGGGTGGTTGTAACAGGAGGGCGCTGCATGCTCTCGAGGGTCAAAATCTGTACCACGGCGCTGCTTTGAGCACATCGAGTTCACACACAGTTTGTGACTCTGAGTAGTTTCACATTAAAGCCCCTGATGGTGGGCGACCTATGTCCTCAATGGGCAAGTTTGCAGAAGTGTTTGAAATAGCACACAGGGGCTCCTGGGTGGCTCAGTCAGCTACGTGTCTGCCTTTGGCTCAGGTCATGATCCCAGGTCCTGGAGTGGAGCCCCACATCGGGCCCCCTGTTCAGCGGGGAGCCTGCTTCTCCCTCTCCTCGCCACTTGTGCTCTCTCTCACTATCTCTGTCGCCCAGTCTCTGTCTCTCTCTCAAATAAATAAATAAAAGCTTTTTCTTTGAGATTTTTCTTTATTTATTTGACAGAGACAGAGAGAGACACAGCGAGAGAGGGAACACAAGCAGGGGCAGTGGGAGAGGGAGAAGCAGGCTTCATGCCAAGCAGGGAGCCCGATGCGGGGGTCGATCCCAGGACTCTGGGATCATGACCTCGATCCCAGGACCCTGGGATCATGTGACCTGAGCCCAAGGCAGACGCTTAACGACTGAGCCACCCAGGCGCCCCCTCTGTTAAAGTCTTTTTAAATTGTCATCTCTAAAGTTACATTCTATCCTTCAAGGTATTTAATCTAGTTTTTGTACATTTGTTAAGTTTTCTTTGTTTACAACTTTGGGATGCAGTGTGTTCTAACAAAACAAAATACACTCAAAATCTAGTGTCTGGCTCTTTCTATTCACCTGTCTGATCATATTATTTTATACATTTCTGTGTATGTGTGTGGTTGCTTTATCTTTTTTTTCTTCTCTCCTTTTTTTTTTTGGTTTAGTTTGTTTTATTTTTTTGTTTTGTAATTTTTTTGCTCAGTTAAAGTCTTTTTAAATTTTCTTTTTTTTTAAGTTTTTTAAATTCTTTTTTTCTCTAGGGCGCCTGGGTGGCTCAGTTGGTTAAGCGACTGCCTTCGGCTCAGGTCATGATCCTGGAGTCCCCGGATCGGGTCCCACGTCGGGCTCCTTGCTCAGCAGGGAGTCTGCTTCTCTCTCTGACCCTCCCCCCTCTCATGCTCTCTATCTCATTCGCTCTCTCAAATAAATAAATAAAATCTTTAAAAAAAAATTCTTTTTTTCTCTAAAGTTACATTCTATCCTTTCAAGGTATTTAATCTTGTTTTTGTACATATATAAGTTTTCTTTCTTTACAATTTTGGGATGCAGTTTCTTCTAATAGACCAAAATACACTCAAAATCTAGTGTATGGCTCTTTCTATTCACCTGTCTGATCATATTCTTTCTTCTTTTTATGTGTGTGTGGTTGTTTTTTCATTTTTTTACCTTTGTTCTCCCTCTTTATCTGTTGGTTTGCTTTATTCTATCCTTTCAAAGTATTTAATCTTGTTTTTGCACATATGTACATTTTCTTTCTTTACTATTTTGGGATGCAGTGTCTTCTAACATCACAAAATACACTCAAAATCTAGTGTATGGCTCTGGTCTATTCACCTGTCTGATCCTATTCTTTTTTCTTTTCTCTCTGTGTGTGTGTGGTTGTTTTTTCTAACCCCCACCCACCCCCCAGCCCTTTTTTGTTTGGTTGGTGGGTTTGCTTTATTTTTTTGTTGTTTTTTTGTTCTGTTAAAGTCTTTTTAAATATTCATCTCTACAGTTACATTCTATCCTTCCAAAGTATTTAATCTTGTTTTTGTACATATGTAAGTAAGTTTTCTTTCTTTACATTTTGGGATGCAGTGTCTTCTAACAGAACAAAATACACTCGAAAGTCTAGTGTATGCCTCTGCTCCATTCGCCTGTCTGATCATATTCTTTTTTTCATTTCTGTGTGTTTGTGCGGTTATTCTTTTTTTTCTTCTTCTTCCTTTGTTTCTGTTTGGTGTGCTTTATTTCTTTGTTTTGTCTTTTTCTTGTTCTGTTAAAGTTTTTTTAAATATTCATCTCTTAAGTTACATTCTATCTTTTCAAGGTATTTAATCTTGTTTTTGTGCATTTATAAGTTTTCTTTCTTGACAGTTATAGGATGCAGTGGCTTCTAACATGAGAAAATACACTCAAAATCTGGTGTATGGCTCTGTTCTATTCACCTGTCTGATCATATTCTTTTCTTCATTTCTAGTGTGTGGGGCCTTGCTTTTTTTCCCTCCCCCACTTTTTTTTTTGTTTGGTTTGCTTTATTTTTTTAATTGTTGTCATTGTTTTTTTGTTCTGTTAAAGTCTTTTTAAATTTTCTTTTATTAAAAGTCTTCTTAAATTTTATTTTTTTTCTCTAAAGTTACATTCTATCCTTTCAAGCTATTTAATCTTGTTTTTGTACATATAGAAGTTTTCTTTCTTTACAATTTTGGGATGCAGTTTCTTCTAATAGACCAAAATACACTCAAAATCTAGTGTATGGCTCTGTTCTATTCACCTGTCTGATAATATTATTTATACATTTCTGTGTAAGTGTGTCGTTGCTTTATCTTTTTTTTCTTCTCCCTTTTTTTTTTTTTTTTGGTTTAGTTTGTTTTATTTTTTTGTTTTGTCATTTTTTTGCTTGGTTAAAGTCTTTTTAAATTTTCTTTTTTTAAAAGTCTTTTTAAATTCTTTTTTTCTCTAAAGTTACATTCTATCCTTTCAAGGTATTTAATCTTGTTTTTGTACATATAGAAGTTTTCTTTCTTTACAATGTTGGGATGCAGTTTCTTCTAATAGACCAAAATACACTCAAAATCTAGTGTATGGCTCTTTCTATTCACCCGTCTGATCATATTCTTTTTTTTTTTTTTTTAAGATTTTATGTATTCATTCCACAGGCAGAGAGAGAACACAAGTAGGCAGAGTGGCAGGCAGAGGGAGAGGGAGAAGCAGGCTCTCCGCAGAGCAGGGAACCCAACCCGGGGCTCGATCCCAACCCTGGGACCATGACCTGAGCCCAAGGCAGAGGCTTAATGACTGAGCTGCCCAGGCGGCCTCTTCCTCTTTTCTCTAGGAGTAGGGGTAATGCAATATATGTTAAGAAAAAAAAAAGAAGAAGAAGGTAGCGGGAGGGGAAGAATGAAGCGGGGGAAGTTGGAGGGGTAGACGAACCATGAGAGACGATGGACTCTGAAAAACTAACAGGGTTCTAGAGGGGAGGGGGGTGGGAGGATGGGTTAGCCTGGTGGTGGGTATTGAGGAGGGCACATTCTGCATGGAGCACTGGGTGTTATGCACAAACAATGAATCATGGAACACTTCATCTAAAACTAATGATGTAATGTATGGGGATTAACATAAGAATAAAAAAAAACCATGGGGAAGCCAGAGCCCCAGCCCCCCTTTCCCTGTCCTGGAGATAAGAAATGTTTTCTTATGTGTGTCTCAGACACATGTCCAAAGGACTTGGCTCCTCCAAATTTACATCCTAAGGGGGTCCAGCCATATCAGGGATGGAGAAGGACATAGTGAGTGGCCTGAGCAATGCAGGGGCCTCCGCTTGGACAGTGTCCCCAGGACATGCCTTTGGGAGGGAAAACCTGCAGGGCCCAGATGGACCCCATGTAGCCCCTTTCCCCCCAACCTCCCTCTCCCCTTTCTTTGATCCTGTGTATTTCTTGGACCCAGGTCTTGTCCCCAGGCTTCTCTGGGGACACTGACGTGACAAAGTTGTGGAGAGAAGGGATGGAGCTTATTCCATTTATAATAGAATCAAAAAGAATAAAATGCTTATGGGGCGCCTGGGTGGCTCAGTTGGTTAAGCGACTGCCTTCGGCTCAGGTCATGATCCTGGAGTCCGGGGATCGAGTCCCGCATCGGACTCCTTGCTCAGCAGGGAGTCTGCTTCTCCCTCTGACCCTCTCCCCTCTCATGCTCTCTCTCTCTGTCTCATTCTCTCTCTCAAATAAATAAACAAAATCTTTAAAAAAAAAAAAAAGAATAAAATGCTTAGAAATAAACTTAACCTGGGAGGTGAAAGATGTATACACTGAAAGCTACCAGGTGTTCGGAAGGAAATTAAAGAAGACCCAAATAAGGAGAAAGACATCCATGTTCATGGATTGCAAGGCTTAGTATTAAGATGTCAACGTTACCCCAAACTATGTACATATTTGATATAATCCCTATGAAAAATGCCAGTGACTTTTTTGCATAAATAGGAAAATCCATCCTAAAATTCGTATGGAATCCCAAATAGTTAAGACAATCTTTAAAAAAGAACAAAATTGGAGGTCTCGTGCTTCCCACTTTCAAAACTTACTACAGAGCTAAAGGAATCAAAAGAGTATGGTGCTGGCATAAAGACATATAGATACCATGGAATACAATAGAGAGCCCAGATGAAAAGCCCCAATTATTTGATGAAATTATTTTAGACAAGGGTGCCACGACCTTTTAATGGAAAAAGGACCATCTTTTCGACAAATGGTGTTGGAAAACTGGATATCCAGATGCAAAAAAATGAAGGTGGACCACTGCCTTACACCACCTACAGAAATTAACTCAAAATGGACCAAATCCTAAAGGTAAGACCTAAAACTATAAGACTCTTAAAAGAAGGTATAGGGGCAAGGCTTCATGACATTGGATTTGGCAGTGATGTCTTGAATAGAACACTAAGAACACAGGCAAAAAGAAAAAAGAAAAAGAAAAAAAAATAGATAAACCAGACTTGCATCAACATAAAAAAAAAAAGCCCATTTATCAAGGGACACAATTAACAGAGTGGAAGGCAACCTATGGATTTTTTTTTTTTTAAGATTTTTCTTTATTTATTTGACAGAGAGAGACACAGTGAGAGAAGGAACACAAGCAGGGGGAGTGGGAGGGGGAGAAGCAGGATCAACCTGTGGACTTTGATAGAGCAGGCAGGCAGTGAGCTAGATATGAGCTGGAGAAAGGATGGTGTACAGAGTGGTTTCATGGTTTCCCCACCTTCCGGGGCCAAGAACAACAGGTGCAGGGCATGCGCTCTCCTGTCTAGCCTGTGTCCTACAATAACCTGTAGCTTCTTTATCATATATTTACACTGCCCTCTGGACACCTTCCCCCACCCCCACCCCCGCCCTCCACCCTGGGGGAAGACAGCCAGGACAGCTCCTGCAAGAACCTTGTAGGGCCGACAACTCCTCCTCCCAACCGGTAGGGGGGGTCTCTGAGATGACAGGAAACAACCCCAGCTGTGATCCATAACCTATACAAACATAAAGAGACACCCCTAAGCCTGGGGCACTTGCCGTTTCTGGGCCTGTCCACTCTCCCATCTTGCGAGGGTCCTGTCCTTGAGAAACTGCTTTGTGCCTACTTCCTTCCTTCTGGCCGTCTTTTTCGAGCATGGGTCCTCACGGAAACCTTTCGTGGGGAATCCAAGAACCGAGACCACCACAGCGCTAACCTCCCACTAGTAACAGAATGAGAGAAAATAACTTGCAAATCATGTATCAGACAAGGGGTTAATGACCAGAATATACAAAGAACTCCTACAACTAAGCAACAACAAAACCAAATTTAAACCTGCTCTTAAAATGGGCAAAGCTCTTGAATAGACATTTCGCCAAAGAAGACATACAAATGGCCAATAACCACATAAAAAGTAGCTCAACATCACCAGTCATCAGGGAGATGCAAATCAAAACTACAGTGAGATACTCCCTCACACCAATTAGAATGGCTATTATCAAAGAAGCCCAGAAAACAACAACTGCTGGAGAGGATGTGGAGAATTTGGAACCTTGTGCATTTTTGACAGGACGGTAAAATGGAAAACGGTACTGTGGAAAACACTATGGAAAACGGTATTGTGATTTTCCAAATATTGTACATAAAAATGCCATATGGTCTGGTAATTTCACTTCTGAGTATAAACCCTAAAGAAACGAAAGCAGGAACTGAAAGAGATATTTGTACACCCATCTTCGTAGAAGAGAGCCAAAATGTGGAAACAACCCAAATGCCATCAACGAATTAATGGATAAGCACAACAGAATATCATTCAGGCTGCTGACCATCCCGGGCAGCCTCTGTCCTCTGCCTGGGGGCTTTCCTGTGGTCACTTGCCTTTGCCCATGGGTGGTGCCAGGTAGGGAGTGGGGAGCTGCACAGGGACTCTTGACAGAGCAGAGTCCTTCGAGGCCTCAGGAAGGAGCACACAGGACAGAACAGGCACATGGTAGGAACCCATAAGTGTCTGTTGGAACAGGGGATAGAAGTCAGGCTCCTTATCCACCTCCGTAGCCAAAGCGGACTTCAGGTGTGGATTTCCTGTGTTGTCTGTGCGTCCCAATGTCGCCCCCTGGAGGTGATGTCAGGGGCTGCACCAGGGATGCCGACCAGGCTCCAAAGGAAGAGAGGGGCCCTAAGCCCTGGGCAGAGATGGGCTGAACTTCAGGCTGATGGGCTGGTCAGCCCTGATCCTGGTCTCTGTGGGTCCCAGGCTTCTTGACTCCATCCCAGTGCAGGGTAAGGCCCAGGAGAGGACAGTTGTTGCCCAGAAGATTCCTGACCCAACATCAGAACGGTCTACCCAGGGGGATGTGTTGCCTCTGGTGGTGCTCTCTGTTCCCAGACTTCCAAAGGAAGGACCAAGGAAGGGTCTCTTTTGGCTTTTGGGGGAGGGCACGTCAGAATGCCCTGCTCCCCCATCACAGCACTGAGGCCTGTTGCATTCAAGTTACAGCTGTCCGTCTCTTTGCTCTAGGCCTCCCCATCAGGCCCAGGAGCTGGAGCAGCTCCACCTGGAGACTCAACCAGGGAGTCTGGCCTCCATGGGACCCTCAGCCCCTCTGAGATGGAAGCAAATTCACATCCTGGGTTCTCCTGTCCCGTCCTGCACGGGAAGTTCCCCTCATTCCCCAGGATTCCTGGGGTGGTAAGATGTCTTCAGGGGACCATAGCCAGGTCCCCACAGACCAGAGACCCTAGGGATGAGGAGTTACCTCCTGACTTCCTTTAAGGTCAGAGTGGGGCTCTGACCTCCTGATGGTAACTCCACCTGGGGTCAAGATCTACTTTGTGCCAGGTCAGATCTCTGAGAGAAGAGGAAGGACACAGGCTGCCCACCCAGGATCCCCAGGGAAAGGAGAAGTGGCTCACAAGGTAGAGATGGAGTGGGGGATGTCATTCTGGGAATGAATGGGTATCTGATGCTCACTGTCAGGAGGCCTCTGTCCTCCCTCCTGAATCTAGAAGGGGGAAGGACCCGTCCCTGGGACAGCCTCGGGCACGTGCTGGCCCCCTCCCATGCTGATGCCAGCGGCCTGGGTCTGCAGGGAACGGACTTTGACCGCCGGTGTTACACATGGGTGACATGCTTCTATGGTGTGGTGGTCCTTATGGATTCCACATGTGTTTATTGAGCTTCTCTTGCTGGGTGCAGACAGGGACGCCTGGATATCTGACCTGGCTGCCGTCTCATCCTCCGAGACATTGTCACTGGAGCAGTGTCTGTTCAGAGTCCCCACTGGGCACAAGGAGAGCACCGCCCCATTTCTCATCAGGGGCTTTGTTGCAGATGGCCTGCACCCCGGTTCCGCGTGCTGCTCTCCTGGCTGGTACCTTGACACAGCTTGTCTTCTGTCTTCCCATTGCCTCAGCACAGTCTCCCTGGCCCAGGGATCCGGGCCCTCTCGGGTGCGTCCAACCTCATATAACCTTCTTCGTGTGGGACAGAAGGGCTCGGTTATAGGATCGGGGCCGCCTCCTGGAGAAGCGCCTCCACACCGAGGTGACCCCCACGTGCTGGGACTCGCGTGTCCCATCCTGCCGCATCTTGGCGGGTGGTCACGGGGTCTGGGCAGAACCGGTGCGGGCTGGGCCCTGGAGCTCCAGCCTGCTGCCCATAAGAGCTGAGTGTGGGTCGGTGCTTTCTGGAAGAGATTCGGTTTCCTGAACTTCTCAATCTATGTCGGTGGACGTGGCCTGTGTCCAGGGGATCGAGGCTCTGGTGATGGCCCGGGTTGAGCCACAAGGGAGCCCCCGGGGGCCCCACACCTGCCAATCAGCGACCCGCGCACTCGCAGGGATAACCCGTCCCTCGACCCCGCTGAATCCAGAGGTGGCTGGGTGCTTGGTGAGGGCACTGAAAAGGCCACTCCCTTAAGTGACGGAGCATCAGAGGCTCCTGTGGTTCAGAGACGGGCCCAGGGTTGGAGGGCAGGGTGCTGTCAGCCCACAGGTGCTGGGAACCAGACCAACACTGGCCAGTCCACGACTAAACTCCATTCTGTGGGGTGTAGATTCATACATAAGGAATGCTGCCAAGGTATATGATTCTGAAGCTAGACACTCCTGTGATATAATGTACTTTTTTTTTGAGAGGGAGTGAGCCTGGGACGTGAGGGGAAGTGGGAAGAGGCGGAGGGAGAGAGAGAATCTTAAGCAAACTCCATGCCCATCATGGAGGCCACTGGGGGCTCAATCTCACCCCTGAGATCATGACCTGAGTCAAAATCCAGAGTCCGCCCCTCACCCACAGGAGGCACCCAGGTGCCCCTAATGTTCTTCTTGTTATTTCTTCCAAATGATTGTATGACTTTGCAATCATTGCTAAGATGCCTCTCAAATGGTGAGAACATCAGAGAACACTGTCCAATGACATTGCAGATAGATTTGTGCTCATGTATGTTTTTGTATCCTAATGTCTACCGTTTTCCCTCAGCCGACTTGGCAGTATAACCCAGTGGGTATCCTTCTGATGTATGGTTACACTTTTTGCAAAACCAATCTTCCAGCTGGTGAGCCAAGGTAGCCATACATTAATCTCCCTTAAATATGCCTCCTTTGGAACCTGACCGTGCCCTTTGTCCAGGCTGAGCCCTACTGTCTCCCCTTCAGGGCCCTCTTTGCTCCTCCACCAGCAGGAACAATCCACTAGAGGGCACTCACGCTCCTCCCTGAACCCTTCTTGTCCCCCTTTCCCATCTCCTGAGACCAATGCAAGTGTTTTCATTGCCACAACCCCCAACCCTCAAATACTCTTAAGATTTGCTCAGAAGGAAGCTCTGGGGGGAAGAAATCAGGGTCCCCAGAGAAGAACCTCACAATGGAGGACATAGCAGAATGGACTGGGGACCTGGAACCAACCCCAGGTCCAAGGCATTGGAGAGGGGATGGTGCCAGGGACAGTGGGCAATGTAGGCTGGACACTCAGGGCCCAGATGCCCCAGACCCATGAGTGGGCCCTGGGGAAAATGACTGTGAGCCTGTGTCCCTAAAGGCCCTGTCACTTAGGATCTGTGCATGTGGGCCTTGGTGGGGCTTCTGTGGAACATTCCAGACTAGGCCTCCTGGGTATTTCAAGAACCTTCTTACCTGGGAGAATTGGTAGAGGGGTGTCATTCATTGACATGGCACAGGATCTCTCCGGGCCTGAGGGAGCAGGTGGTGTTCAGGCTTTACCCCCAACTCCAGATTAGGCCCCAAGACGTTAGGAGAGTTGAGGTCTTGCCTGGCCTGGCTCTGCAGGACACCACTGCTGGGCTGTCCATGGGGAACCCGACCTCCCCACCCCTTGACTGCAGTGCAGGAATGAGACCCCGAAGTCCTCTCAGACTTGGACAGTGAGGGAGCACAGGAGAGTTCGGGCAGGGGGGCTGAGGAGAGACCCTCATTTCTGGAGGGAGGAGTGGTTAGGTGACGGGCGCACACGTGGGACACAGCAGCGGCCACTGATTCACTAACTGAGAGGTTTTCCTCTGGAGACTTCAGCCTTTTCCCTGCAAACATTTGCTCACCCCCCCTCCCCGCCCAGCGCTGCTTGCTGAGGTGCCTCATTCCTGTTCACCAAGCCAATCCTACATCAGCTAGCTCTTTGTCCCCTTCACACCTGGGCAGCTCGCTGTGCCCAGCTGTCCCGACCTCCCGGGGCCTCAGAGCAGTCATTGCCCCTCTGTCCCCACCAGTCTGGAGGCCGCGGGACCAGGCTCTCTGTCCTGAGTATCAATCATCTGCCGGGAGGGGGCCGCTGCCGCACAAAGGAGAGGATGCAGGAACAATTGTCAGCTACTCTGCGAGCCCCCAAGTCCACCCATGGGAGAGGAACCAGGAAAATGACGGAACTGCCTGCTCATTTCAACTTGGATAGTGTTGCCCTGGGAAATCCATAGGGGAATACACGGGTATTTTCTTATTTTCTAGGCACAGGCTTTTGAGTTTGGAATGACGAGTTTTCCTTGGATGTCGCCGTCAACCTCAGTCCCACCCATCTGGGGCACAGACTGCAAATTCCACACCCTAGTGCAGGTTTGGTATTGGGGCCAAGACACTGGCAGCGCGGCCCAGGGGAGCCTCTCTGCACAGCTGCTGCAGAGATGTACTCTGTTCCTCCCAGGGTGTCAGCACCCAGCTCCACGGTCCCTGCCCCTCTCCCTGCAGGCCCCCACCCCTCAGGGACACCTGCCCCACGGGCATCGTGTGCTCCCTCCCTCACTGCTGCTGCCTGTCTGGAGCTGTCCAGGATCCTGTAGGTTCCCTGAGGTATAGGGGTGTGTGTGTGTGTGTGTGTGTGTGTGTATGTGTGTGTGATAAGCCCCTGCGCACATGCAAAATCTGAGGTTGAAGGAATTTGAGATTCATTCAATAAATACTTACTTTACATTCAAGGATTCGCAGTTAGGACTCCATATCAAGTAAGCGACAATTTGTGTTGTATTGAATCCCTTTTCTTAATCTTCCTGCCTGCCCAGTGCTAGAGTGACCCATCCACACCCTGTGCCCACCCCTTGCAGCTCCTCCCACTAAAAGGAGTGTGTTTATCTGAGACTTGGCCGAAGGAACATACACACCAGGGATCTCCATTTTCTTTCCTTTTTTAAAAAGATTTTATTTATTTGTCAGAGAGAGAGAGCAAAAGCAGGGGGAGTGGCAGGCAGAGGGAGAGGGAGAAGCAGGCTCCCCGCTGAGCAGGGAGCCTGATGTGGGACTCGATCCCAGGACCCTGGGATCATGACCTGAGCCGAAGGCAGACGCTTAACGACTGAGCCACCCAGGCATCCAAAGGAATCTCCAGTCTCAAAAAGCACCCTATGTCATTCTCAAGAACACCGAGAATCTGAGAATGTTTCCCAAAATATATATAATTGTATTACATATAATATAAAATATATATAAATATATATAAAATCTATAATCTGTATAATTCCACAGATTCCACCAGGAGGACAGATCATTGCCACATTGTAGTTTACAGGAGATTTGCAAGTCAGTCCTCCTTATCCTAATCTACAAAGCTAAAGCAAAGCAAACTAAGTGTCCCTCCATGGATGAATGGAAAAAGAAAATGTGGTATGTATGTAAAATGGAATGTTATTCACCTATGTTTTTTATTTTTTTAAAAGATTTGAGAGAGAGAGAGTACAAGCAGGGAGAGCGGCAGGCAGAGATAGAAACAGACTTCCCAATGAGCAGGGAGCCAGATGCGGGGCTCGATACCAGGACTCTGGGATCATGACTCCAGCCCAAAGCAGCCGCTTAACCGACTGAGCCACCCAGGTGCCCTGGAATTTTATTGAGCTCTTAAAAAGAAGGAGATTTGGGGGCACCTGGGTGGCTCAGTTGTTTAGGCGCCCGACTCTTGATTTTGGCTCAGGTTGTGATCTCGGGGTCTTGAAATGGAGCCCCGCATCGGGCTCTGTGCTCGGCTCAGAATGGGCTTGAAATTCTCTTTCTGTCTCTCCCTGTGTTCCTCCCCTTGCTCACACGCTCTCTCTAGATAGATAGATAAATAAATAAATAAATAAATAAATAAATAAATAAATAAATAAAATCTATTTTTTTTTTAAGAAGGAAATCTTGTGACACCATGGATAGACCTTCAGAGCAATATGCTAAATGAAATAAGTCAGAGAAAGACAAATACCATATGATCTCACTTATATGTGGATCACAAGAAGAAAATTAAAAAAACCAAGTTCACAGATACAGAGAAGAGACCGGTTGTTGCCAGAAGCAGAATGGGATGGGACTCCTAACAAAGGGTGAAGGTGTTCAACAGGTACGCACGTCCGGTTATAATATAAATAAGTCCTGGGGAATGGAACACACAGCATGGGGACTAGAGCTAACAACCCTGTATTGCATATTTGAAAGTTCCTAAGAGAGTAGATCTTAACAGTTCTTATCAAAAGAAAAATAAATTTTGTAACGTGTGTGGGAACAGATGTTAACTAGGCTTGCTGTGGTCACTTCTCAATATATACAAACGTCGAAGAGTTACGTTGTACCAGAAACTAATATAACGTTGTGGGTCGATTATATCACGATTAAAATAAGGAAACCAAAGTTCTCAAGTAATTATGGAATCAGTTATGTAGAGGTACCCAGAATCCTAGAGACAAAAAGATGACTTGTGGCTCTGAGCTCCCCTCAGAATATAGCAGAAAAGCATCCTAGTCGAAGCTACAATTCTCCATCCTCCCACACTGGGGACTTCAGACAAGCGTGTGTCACACGCTGGCACGGTGTCTAAAGAGCTACACGGGGGGTGCCTGGGTGGCTCAGTTGGTTAAGCGATGCTTTCCGCTCAGGTGGTGATCCTGGAGTCCCGGGATCGAGTCCCGCATCGGGCTCCTGGCTCAGCGGAAAGCCTGCTTCTGCCTCTGATCCTCCCCCCTCTCATGTGCTCTCTCTCTCTCTCAATCTCGCTCTCTCAAATAAATAAATAAATAAATAAACCTTAAAAAGAAAAAAAAGAGCCACACGGAAGGTTCATGACCCCACCACACAATTACAAGAAAGGGGATCTACCCCCAGGAATGAAAGGACAGGGACACCCACCCTCTCTACTCGCACCCACCTCCCCTCAAACCTGGAGCGGCCAGTGCGCCTGAAGCCTGGGGGCCCATCATGCAGGGCTTTGGAGGCCACATGAGGGACCCTGTGTCTCATTCGAAGTGCAGTCGGACGTGTGTGAAGAGACTGTTTATTCGTTGTTTGATCTCTTTTCTAGAAGCGACATGATCTATTTACATGGCGTTATTCTAGTGGTATCGCTCTGCTTGCGCGCAGAGAAGACCCCAGAGAGAGGAGACGGTGGAAGCTGTCATAGGCAGAAGTGACCCCCAAGGATGTCCACACCCTGCTCCCCAGCGCCTGTGAATACGTGACTGGACAAGGCAACGGGGAATTAAGGTTGTTACCAGGCTGGCCTTTAAATGGGGAGACGGCCTTGGGCGATCCCTGTGGCTCTGTGTCAGGCTTCGGACCTACAAAACTCTAGGATTAACACGTTGTGTTGTGTGAAGCCACCGCGGTTGTGGTCATTTGTTACGGCAACAGGAGGAACCTCACGCCCTGCAAGGCTGGTTGGACCCTGCCCGGTCCACGGAGGGAATGACAGTTTGGACTCGTGGTCACGGTGGAGGAGAAAGTGGTAGAGAAATAGGAGAAATGGCGGGGCAGGTGGGGGACCTGGAGAGGTGTGGGTGACAGATTCCCCGTGGGGCAGGGGGACCAAAGACTCAAGAGTGACTCTCATGATTCTTGCTGCGGCCCCCACGTGGCGGGAAAGACCTTCAAGAGAAGGAGATGTGTGCAGGCTGAGCCTGTGTGGAGACGGGAAGTGAATGCTGGAAGTATGTGTGCAGTTAAGGCGCTGAGAGGGGGCGCTGGGACGGGTTCGGCTTGATCCCAGCTCGTGCGAGAGGCCAGAGAGGAGAGGTGGGGCCGTCCATCCAGCAGGACACGATCCTCACGGTGTCCACCGGGGCCTGGAGGTCCTCAGACCCGGTGGGGGTGGATGTGGGTGGCGGTGGGACAGCTGACAGAGCACAGACGGCAGCGAGGTCCCTCCTCGAGCAGCATCTCTGGGTCCCACAGCCTGCCGGTGGCCAGCATGGCCCGGATGCTGCAGCTGAAGACTCAGAGCGTCACTGGCCGGGTCCCTATTCACCGCCCGCATCCTTTCTTCTTCCCTGTGTTCTGTGTTCAAGGGAAATGACTCCATGTCTGTACTTTACGGGCCGAGTAGAATGAAGGGGATCCAAACCACATTTTGTCCTCTCTTCCTTTCCTCATGGAGCTTGAAGAGACTACAAAAAAGAAAGAAAGAAAAGAAAGAAAGAAAGAAAGAAAGAAAGAAAGAAAGGAAGGAAGGAAGGAAGGAAGGAAGGAAGGAAGGAAGGAAGGAAGGAAGGAAGGAAGGAAAGGAAAGGAAAGGAAAGGAAAGGAAAGGAAGGAAGGAAGGAAGGAAGGAAGGAAGGAAGGAAGGAAGGAAGGAAGAAAGAAAGAAAGGAAGAAAGAAGAAAGAAAGAAAGAAAGAAAGAAAGAAAGAAAGAAAGAAAGAAAGAAAGAAAGAAAGAAAGAAAGAAAGAAAAGGAAGAAAAGAAAATACAAATCAAAATCCACCATCACCAAGGTACCGGCAGAAGCAAACACCCCTTCAGTCGAAAGACTCATCCCCCCTTCTCCCCTCAGACACCACATGTCCTCACAGGACCAGGAACAAGAGTGCGAACCACTGACATCTGTGTGGGGTGACATCAGGTGTCCCTGGTGACCAGCAAACCAGAAAAACTTGCTGGGCTCACATTTCCAACACAACAGACTTCCGGGGCACCTACCTGACTCTGTGAGTCCACATGTACGATGTGCTTTCAGATATATGGCTTGGGTCATACCCAGAGAGTCTCGAAGAATCATCTGGACGAAAGGGTCACGTTGGCAATGGACCATCAGCTGCCTGTTTTCCGACGATGACACTCAACTTGTCGCTTCTGAAACAAAGTTTAAAGGTTTGGATTTTCCTCTCAACTAATTCATCTGAACAGTGTAAGGGTGTATGAATTGTCCTGTTTCCCCCACCATGGGTGACTATGAGGAACATCCACTGTACTTCTTCACCCAGAACTCTCATTTTTGATCAAAATTATCGTTACTCCTGTAGTTTCTTACAGCCCCTGCTATCTTTGAAAGTATCCCCACTGATGGGTTTCTGATAGTCCAGCACTCAGAACTGCCAGGACAAAGTTTACAGACCACAGAATGTTGGAAAGGCATCCATCAAGCCCCACGTGTCCCCGCACACACTTGAAAAGTACATCAAGTGGGACACCTGGTGGCTCAGTCAGTTAAGTATCTGACTCTTGATTTAGGTTCAGGTCATGATCTCACGGTCATGGGATCCAGCCCCACATCAGGTTCCACGCACAGCGGGAAGTCTGCTTTGGATTCTCTCCCTCTCCATCTGCCCCTTCACACCCCACCTCACTAGCTTGCGTGAGCCCTCTCTCTAAAATAAACTAAAAAATAAAATAAAATAAAATAAAATAAAATAAAATCAGATAAAATATAATAAAATAAAAGGAAGAAAAGTACATCCAGAATGTAACCCACCCTGCTCTTTCTGAAGCTTCTGGCTTGTTCAACACAAAAGGGATAGTGGTTCCAGTTTGTGATCTGGGAAACGGAGTTAGTATTTTCGGGGAAAACACTGGGGGAAAAAATAACTCAAGAGCTTCCTTTTGGACATAAAATATTGAAATGCCTATTAGACAGCTAAGCCCTCTGGACACTTGTTCTGTGGGGTCCTTACTAGCCCTGCCACTAAAGATGGACTAATTTCTTTCAGTCTCCCCCACCTGTTATTTCCCCAGTCTTTTGGTTCATCCTAAATACCATCTCCTCACTTGTCTTAATATTTTCCAAATTCTTGAACCTTTACAAGCCCCTCAGGGATTCCCTTATAACCACATAGCCCCTGTTAATGCACTTTCTTCTAATCCTCATCAACCATATTATAATTACTCATTTTCAATGTTACCGAAAAAATTATTCTGACACTCGTTAAGGATGGTCAGGCACACTTTATTGAGGCAGACTACTACAGTGCGTTTGCAGTGGGGGACACAGATTGGACCCCACTCCAAATCAACAAGAAGAGTGCGGATTTATAGCCAAGAGACAGGGTGGGGCAGTCAGTGGATGGAAAGTTACCAGGAGGTAGAGTAATTCTTGCTAAGCTCACTAAGGGCTTTCACTGAAGACAGGCTGGAGAGATCACATACTACCTAGGGGATGCTGGGACGTGAAGAATTTGGTCAGATATCGAGGGTGGGGGATTCTGGCTCAGCTAATTAGTAGGTTTCTTCTCAAACTGGACCTGAAGCATATGGTCAGGCCTAGTCAAGGAGAAGGCTCAGAGAACCTGACTAAAGTCTGGCCAGGAGAGAATCTTTGCTGTAAGTTTCCCTCTACCCTGCACCATTCACCACTAAACCAAGGTGTTCACAGAGACAGAGAGAGAGAAACAGAGAAAGGATCAATTGAGGGGCACCTGGATGATACAGTTGGTAAAGCACCCGACTTTTGGTTTTGCCTCAGGTTGTGATCTCAGGGTTGTGAGATCGAGCCCTGTGTTGGGCTCCCCGCTCAACATGCAGTCTGCTGGAGGTTCTCTCTCCCTCTGTCCCTCCCTCCCTCCCTGTCTCTCTCTCATATAAATAAGTCTTTAAAAAAAGAGAAAGAAATCAATTGATATATTGATAAAAATCTTTAAGGACTTACTAGGGAGATATAAGAGAGATTGTAAACTTTATTGGAGATTACCACAAAAGCTAGGCCAATATATTTTCAATTATGGATTAATGAACAATTATCTAGATAAATGTAAATCACCAAAACTGACCTCAGAAAAAAATGGATAATATGAGCAGAGCAATAACCATTAAAGAAATTAAAATGAGAGCCACTAATTACCCTCTACCAAAAAAATAGTACCAGGCCCCCATTGTCTTTATGGATGAACTTTAACAAATCTTCAAATTAAAGATAATTCTCAACAAACTCCTCCAGAGAATAAAAAGTGGTAAAAGGAGATCACTTCCTAACTAGTTTATGAGACTAGAAAACCAGGCAAGAACATTACAGACCAATTTCACTTACCAATACAAATACAAAATCAAAGGAAACATTAGGAAACCAAATGCAGAATTAATCATGTCAAAAAAGCAAATAGACAGAAAAGTTATGAACAAGTAGGATTTCTATCAGGATTGCAAGTGTGTTTTTAAAAATAAGTGGGGGAGGGAGCACCTGGGCATCTCAGTTGGTTAAGCATCCGACGCTTGATTTCAGCTCAGACCGTGATCTCAGGGTCGTGAGATCGAGCCCCACTTTGGGCTCCAAACTGGGTGTGAAGCTTCCTTCAGATTCTCTCTCTTTCCCTCTGCCCCTTCCTGCCCCACTTGCACTCACTCTCTCTCTCTCTCTGAAAAGAAAAAAAAGGAATGCAAGTGTGTTTCAGTATCAGAAAGTAACTCTCCATGACAACAGACTAAAGGAGAAAAATACTTATCTCAATAGATTTAGTAAAATTATTTGATAAAATTCAACCCTAATTCTAAAAAAAAAAAAATCCTTTGACTCTGGGAGGACACTAGGAAAGGAACACATTCACATCCTCCTACAGCTGCCTGAAGAGTACAGTAATTCCTATATGTCACTGACGTAGTGCCTGGCACCCATTAGAGGCACTAAACAAATGTGCGCAACTCCCCAAGCACTTCTCTCTCACACATTCCATCTTTGCTCCCTGATTTATGGTTGATTTCCTCAGTTGTAGCTTCCAGGTCATCTGGTAGATTTTTCAGCAGCGACATTCCAGTTATTCAGCAATTACACTCAATTTTTTGTGTGTTTATTTGTTTTTTTAATTTCTGGGAAGTCTTTCTTCTTCTGCCGGCAGCCTTTCCATGGGAGTTCATCAGACATCTCCTTGAATCCCTGATGGTCAGAAGACGTTGAGAAGTTTCCTTCTGAACTAGTACACGATGTTTCTAGCAGTCATGGGTTCCATTTGTACATCGGGCGATTGCTCCCCGACCTCACTCCACTGGCTCTCCTCAGATGTGTGTGCACTGGCCACCAGTTTTCTCCTTCTTTGCCCTGTTTTCCTATTTCCTTATGGATTTTTCTCAAATGTGTTATATGCTTTGGTTGTAAAGTACATATTTACTAGGACTCGGTTGATTATCCTGGGCGTATGATAAAGGTTTGCTCTGTATTTGTATGAGTCCATACTGAAGCCTTTTCTTCTTAAATTGACAGCAAAAACTTTAAAACTTTTTCTTGTTTTCATATTGCATACTGGAGATATTAAAAATAATTGCTTATGGCATCTGTGGTGGCATGGAGAGCAAAAATAAAAAAACAAAAAACAAAAAAACCAAACACCTTACTATGTGTCTTCACTCAGCTTAAGGAAGAAGAGAATCAGCACCCCACAGCCCTGTGTGTTCCTGGCCAGCCCCACTCCCAACCCACCCCACCCCCAGCTGCATTATACAAGATATTCCTCTACCGTTATAGTTCTTTTTTAACCACACATAGCTACTCATGCATTTCTTTCTTTCTGAATCAGTCTGGTCCATTTTTGTAGGTAATCACTGAACAAATTATTCAGATTTTGCAATCAGAATGTTCATGATCTACTTCAAGGCCATCCTCCTTTTTCCCTTTTCCACTCCTAACGTTGCTTCTTGTGCCTTGTCTCATTTTTTCCAATCACATGGTCAGAAATTTATTTTGAAAGAGCCACCCCTCTAGATTTTTGTGTTTCTTGCTCATCTCTTATGTTCTTTCTCCTTTGAGTTTGTTCCTTTTCTTACTTCCACAAGTGGATAATTAGCTCATAAATAACCATTCTTTCATTCTTTTCTATGTTAAGCATCTTAGCATTTTAAATTTGCCCACAAGCTGGCCTCAGTTGCATCCTGTGTGTTCTACAGAAAGTTTTGTTTTGTTTTGGTTTGGTTTGGTTTAAAATAGGCTCCATGGCCAGTGTGGAGCCCAATGAGGGGCTGAACTCAAGAGATCAAGACCTCAGCTGGGATCAAGAGTCGCTTAACCAACTGAGCCACCCAGGCGCCCCTACAGAAAGTATTTTTACAGTTAATTATACATAATGTGAAATTGCCATTATCGTTCTTTGTTCAAGCACAAGTTTTTTAAAAGATGGTTTCCATGAAGATGGTGATTTTCACTTCATAGCACAGTGTTCACAGAGCATTCCATCTATGAATATTTACTGAAATTTGCTCTTTGGTCTAGTATGTGGCAAATATTCATAAAATTGCCATGTGTGCTTGAAAAAATGTATTGCAACATTTTATAGAGAGAGAGGCCAGCTTCTTGCACTGCTCCAATATTCTATATCCTTCCTGATTAGTTTGCTCTCTGATTACTGAGAGACATAGGCTCAAATCTACCAAAAGAGTAATGAGTAGCCATATGAACCAACAAATTGAGTTACTATTTTGGAACCTAGATCAATTGGTAGGAGAGATTTTTAAACATTCAGAGTCCATTTTAATCTTACCCCTACTCCTACAGAAAAGAGAAAGAGAGAACACATCCCCAGCTCTTACTGTGGGGCTAGAAATACCTTGACCCCCAAACCAGAAAAAATACAGAAATGAAAAGAATAGGCCAAAGTCAGCATTACAAACATCCTACAGGAATAGGAGACACAATGCTGCAGTGAATGAAAAAGATAATGTGCATGAAATGTAGGGTTTATTCCAGGAATATAGTTAGTTTAACAGTAGAAAATCAAAGCAATTCACAGCATTAATGGTTTAAGGAGGGAAGCCATGTGCTTTTTTTCGACAGATGCATTAAAAAAACAACCTCTACCTAAAATTCAGCCTCAGGATCAAATTGTCCCGGTGACTACTCTCCTCCCATACACAATCCCCGGGTCCTAGAGGAAAGGGAGCCCCACTGGCGGGTGGGACAACTGCAAGGTTCCTGTCCACACAGAGCTGACATTTACAGAATCCGCGCGGCACCAAGAGCCAAACGGTAAACTCGGGGCTCTCGCTGAGCCAGCAGGAGACACAAGCCTCGAGTCGTGAGCAGTGACACTGCGCTTCTGCGACCCCGCTGCAACGTCGGCGGGCTGCTGGGACACGTCCGACGAGCTGATTGGCCAGGAGCCCTCCCTGCGTGGGAGAACGTGATGACGCAGCATGACGCCTCACGGCAGAGACTATAAAAGGCCGGACCTCGGGGCTTGATCGTCTTTTCTGCGACCGGAGCGGACAAGTAAGTGTACGCGCTTTTGGGCTCTCACAATTCGATTATGTTCGGTATCAAACGTTGGATCGTGGAGTTAGTGGTGGAACTGGTAGCTACCTTTGTCCTGGATAGGATCAGATTTTATGTTCCTCCGTTATTCCAGACATTACTGGAGAACCAATGGAAGTTCACGGATTGTTTAAAAAAGATGTGCTGGCGTCTGTTGAAGAAGACCCTTATTTATGTCCTGAGCAATCTTGCTTCCCTCATACACAACCTGAAGGTCCGAGAAGTCTTCCTAAATATGCCATGTTATTCTCGACACAGGAGGAGGTTTGCTGAACCCACAGAGGTGGTTGTGCTTTAGCTACTCTTAAACACCTAAGCGATCGGGGTTCCTTGGGGGGATACTTAGCACCAGGAGGAGAGCAAATTACTTTACTAGCTGATCTACTGCCATGGGAGGCTTGTGTGTGTGCTCAGCTCTGTCCCTGAGCCTGGCGCCTTGTACCACACTCGCAAACAAGACTGGCTCACAACTGTGAATGGAAACACCGCAACTGAATCACTAATGTTAAGCACTCCTAACGTGGAGCCCAGAGGCCACTGTAGAAATTGGTCCTATGCACGTCCACGTCTGGACCCAGCCTGTGCCTACCACAAACCGCTACATTCTGCCATGGTTCTCAGCTGGAAGCTTATTTTGCTGAGCTCCACCTCGCAACTATCGTCTATGTATATAGTAAAGCCACTTTTTTATGCCGCACCCATCATCTTTGTTTTTTTTTAATATTTTATTGATTTCTTTATTTGACAGAGAGAGACACAGCGAGAGAGGGAACACCAGCAGGGGAGTAGGGGAGGGAGAAGCAGGCGTCCCGCGGAGCAGGGAGCCCGATTCGGGGCTCGATCCCAGGACCCTGGGAGCATGACCTGAGCTGAAGGCAGACGCTTAACGACTGATCTACCCAGGCGCCCCACCGATCATCTTTCTTTCAGAAGAACTTCCACAAGCCTGCGGGTTTACCTTCATCCACTGTATCTCCTCCCCCGCTCAGAGCACATTTACGGTTCCTCTTGAATCTGTGTCTCCCAGATTTCAAAAGAAGTTTTGTTTCGCTTTGCAGCCTCAGTTCTTTCTTTTTTGACACAAAGGAGCAAATAAACTTCTTACCAACAAATAGAGTGTCTGCAGCCTTATTTCCCCGCCCTAGGCTGACTTCTTTCTCCTGTGTGGCTCAGGCTCTGTGGCCAGGATCCGAGGGACAAACCAGGGTGGGTGAGAAAGAGAGCTCCATGCCATGGCGTAGGGTGGGCAGGGGAGGGAGGGGTCTGAAGCCTGGCTGAGATTTGCTGCGTGGTGGATGGGGGTGGGGTGGTTTCTCAGCCTATATTCTGGGGCTCAGCATCCCAGGGGTTTTAGAGATGTCTCCTCTCCCCGGGAGAAGTTCAAGGTGAGAGAAGTGCGAACCATGAACTGGTCGAAGGCGTCTTTACCAGTTGTGGGGCATGTATCCCAAATTTGGCCAGAGTAGAGCCGGCTGGGATGAGGACTGAGCTGGGGGAAGGAATAGGGTCCCCAAACTCAGGTTCCAGGGGACCCACATTGCGGTGTGGGCAGTGGTGAGACTCCTAAGGCTCACGAGAACGCCCCCCCCCCGCCCCCGGGTCAGGAGAGACCCGTGGAAGGGAAAGGGTGTGAGTGGGGAACTCGGAGGTCCTTGGGGTGACCAGGAAATGTGGAGCCTGCCTGTGTCGGGCTCCCTGTTCAGCGTGGAGTCTACTTCTCCCTCTCCCTCTGCGTCTTGCCCCACTCGTACTCTCTCTCACTCACATATAAATAAAATCTTGTTTAAAAAGTCCATACCCCCAAAGTGATATACACACGCAATCCACATTAAAATCCTAATGGCATTGTGGGCAGGAAGGCGAAAAAATTCATCCTTCAATTCATATGGTATCTCAACAGACCCCAAGGAGCCAGAACAATCTAGAAATAGTAGAAGTGGGCAGCTTGTACTTCCCGATTTCAAAACGTATTACTGAGCTACAGGAAACAAAAGAGTGAGGTCCTGGCATACACAGAGACACACGTAGACCAAATGAACAGAACAGAGAGCCCCTAAATTGCAGAGCCTTCCACACATGGCCAAATGATCTTCCCCAGGGTGCCAATCCCACTCGAATGAGAAGGGACAGTCTCTTCAATGAAAAGGCTTGGGAAGACAGGATATCCACATACAAAGAAGGAATCCGGACCCTTCCTTTCCACCATACACAAAAATTAACTGAAAATAGATAATGCGTCTCAACAGAGAACCTAAGACCGTGACGCTGAGAGAGGAAAAGCGGAGAAAAGCTTCATGACATTGGACTTGGCAATGATGTCGGGGACATGACACCAAAAACACAGGCAACAAAACCAACGAGAAAACCGGGGCCAGTTCAAGCTTACAGACTGTTGGCCCTCAGGAGAAACAATCAACTTGGGGAAAAGGGAACCTACACAATGGGGAAACGACTTGCGGTTCCTATGTCTGGTAAGGGATTCAAATCGAGAAGGTGTAAAGAAACTCTACAATTCACAACAACAAGGAAAACAAACTACCCAAGTAAACAATGGGCAAAAATCTTGAAGAGACATTTCTCCAAAGATATGCAACGGCCACCAAGCTTCTGAGAACAGGCTCAGCACCAGTAATCATTACAGAAAGCAAATCAAAGAACAAAGACATATCATGTCACACCCGTTAGGATGGCCACTATCAACAATAACCAAAAGAACCCAAAACCCAAAAACCGTAAAACAACTTGTGTTGGGGAGGATCTGGAGGCATTGGAACCCTGGCCCCATGTCGGTGAAAATGTAAAATGGCCCATCGGCCGTGGAACACGGTGCAGAGTGTTCTCCAAAGGAAGAAATAGACTTACCACGTGATGGAGCCGTCTCACTCCCGATGTTACATCACTTCCAAGAATTGGAAGCAACGTGACGAAGGACACTTGCACATCCCCGTTCGATGCAGTGTTCTTCTCCAGAGTCAAGCACCCACATGTCCCCACACACAGGAATGGAGAAAGAACCGGAGGCATCTACATAACAACGGAATGTTCTTCCATCTTAGAAAAGAAGGATATTCTGGCCCTTCTGCCAAATGAAATGAGCAAGTCACAGAAAGACAAATACCCTATGATTCTCCTTACACGTGGTATCTAAAGTAGTCAAATTTATAGAAACAGAAAGAACGATGGGATCCCGTGGGGGCAGGGAAGAGGAAACGCAGAGCTGTGGGTACAGATGTTCAGTCACAAAATGAACAGGTGCTAGAGATGCGTTGTATGGCAATGAGAATTTGCATACCCCTGCTGTCCCATACGCTGGTGTATGGCTAATGGTAGTAAATGTAATGTGATTGTTTTCAACCTACTATACTTTTGAACACATTTCTTTAAGAGAGAAAATTGGGGTGAAGAGTCTGGGGCCTTTGAAACCTTCTTGCCTTCAAAGAGGAAGTTCTGGGTGTGACAAATACAAAGTGTTAGTGGGTGAGTTTCAATTCCTCTTCTCAGTCGGGCCGTTTCACCCCAGATGGTTGCTTGTGGGGTCTCTGAGCCCCTCAAGAGCCCACAGTGGGGAAGTGGCTCAAAGCTCCAGTGATTATCGGGAGATATCAGGAGAAGGTCCGGGCAGGGATGGAAACAGGGGTAGAGGAGGTAGCAGTGTGGAAGGGGGACAGATGAAGGGATTCAAGAGAGCTGAGGAACCTAAGACGTGACATTAAAAAATAAAAAGAAAGTGGGGCGCCTGGGTGGCTCAGTTGTTATGTGTCTGCCTTCGGCTCAGGTCATGATCCCAGAGTCCTGGGATCGAGCCCCGCATCGGGCTCCCTGTTCAGCGTGAGGCCTGCTTCTCCCTCTCCCACTCCCCCTCCATGTGTTCCCTGTCTCATTGTCTCTCTCTGTCAAATAAATAAATAAATAAAATCTTAAAGATAAAAAAAATAAAAAGAAAAAAGGGGGTGCCTGGTTGACTCAGTCCACAGAGTAGGAGACTCTTGTCTCTAGGTGGTTATCTCAAGCTTACTTTAAAAAATAAAAATAGAAGTTCTTGGGTGGCTCAGTTGGTTAAGCGTCCAACTCTTGATCTCAGCTCAGGTATTTATCTCAGAGATTGTGTTCTAGCCCCGTGTTGGACTGCATGCTGGGCATGAAGCCTACTAAAAAGAATGTGTTTTAATTAATAATAAAATTTAAAATACTGGAAATCAAAAAAGGAAGAATGAGGACAGGGGATGGTGTGGAGGGAGACACCTTAGATGAGCAGGTTGGGAAGCTCCTGAGTCAGGTGCTCTGTGTGGCCATGGGAGTTCCCTTGTGTTTAAGAAAACCTTTGCCTTTTCTGAAGATACTAAATGGAATTAGCACCCTAAAGGGGAAGCTTCTAGCAGGCAGTGCAGAGGAGAGAGGAGGAGAGTCCCTCATGGCGTTAACAAACGGTGAGGGCAAAGAAGACACTTTGCAAAGGGCCCAAAACATGTGTCTTGGTGACATTCCTCCCACTCATGGGCTCCAGGATAGGCATGGAGGGAACCCCTCCGAGCGGGCAGAGCTGCAAAGTCACAGGAAAGGGACCAGAGCAAATGCTTCTTGGAATATCAGCCATCCTCACCCAAGAGAGCCAGCTGGTGCTCTGGGGCCTGTCCTCTTTCTGAGCTCAAGGGTACCGTTGGGGTTCACATTAACAGACGGGATTTCTTACCACAGGTTTTGACCCCCACGCAGCCCTGGGACGTGGTAGCCACGCTGGGCTCACCAGGCCTGGGCTTATTGAGCGGACCTTCCCTTTCTGTAGGAGTCTTTGCAGCTTGGGTCCACGAAGCCCCGGCCTCGCCCCTGCCGGTGGCCTGAGGGACCTTCCGTGCAGGGGCTGCCCTCCCGGGTCCACGTGGGCAGGGGTGAAGGCACGTGATGAACCTGAAGACCCAGGAAGGGCCTGGCTCAAGAGAGACCATGGAGGGGAGAGGGTGTGCGTGGAGCAACCACCCCGTGGGGCATCTCTCCTGGGGCCACCTGGAAATGTGCAGCCTGCCGTGTTCTGGCTCTTGCGCCTCATCACTCACAACAATGTATTTCATCAACAGCGCCTATTACAGCTGCAAGAAGTGCTGTCACTTTCAAACGAAACACAGGGACCCGGGCCTGATGGCGCTTTAGCTCCCTTGGATCCACTGCTCCAGTATTGTCGGCACTTGTCGGGTGGTTGTAACAGGAGGGCGCTGCATGCTCTCGAGGGTCAAAATCTGTACCACGGCGCTGCTTTGAGCACATCGAGTTCACACACAGTTTGTGACTCTGAGTAGTTTCACATTAAAGCCCCTGATGGTGGGAGACCTATGTCCTCAATGGGCAAGTTTGCAGAAGTGTTTGAAATAGCACACAGGGGCGCCTGGGTGGCTCAGTCAGCTACGTGTCTGCCTTTGGCTCAGGTCATGATCCCAGGTCCTGGAGTCGAGCCCCACATTGGGCCCCCTGTTCATCGGGGAGCCTGCTTCTCCCTCTCCTCGCCACTTGTGCTCTCTCTCACTATCTCTGTCGCCCAATCTCTGTCTCTCTCTCAAATAAATAAATAAAATCTTTTTCTTTGAGATTTTTCTTTATTTATTTGACAGAGACAGGGAGAGACACAGCGAGAGAGGGAACACAAGCAGGGGCAGTGGAGAGGGAGAAGCAGGCTTGCTGCTGAGCAGGGAGCCTGATGCAGGGCTCGATCCCAGAACCCTGGGATCAGAACCTGAGCCGAAGGCAGACGCTTAATGACTTAGCCACCCAGGCGCCCTAAATAAATAAAATCTTAAAAATAAATGAAATAGGGGCACCTGGGTGGCTCAGTCGGTTAAGCGACTGCCTTCGGCTCAGGTCGTGATCCTGGAGTCCCGGGATCGAGTCCCGCATCGGGCTCCCTGCTCGGCGGGGAGTCTGCTTCTCCCTCTGACTCTTCTCCCTCTCGTGTGCTTTCTCTCTCTCATTCAATAAATAAATTTAAAAATCTTTAAAAAAAATAAATGAAATGAAATAGCACATATACTCTAAGAGAGCTTAATGGATAAAGAAGGAAAACTGTATGGGAATAGCTCTGATGCCTAGAGAAGTGCCCTCCCTCAGACTTTCTCCCCCATCCTTCGGAGTGTTCACTTTTCTCCCCTTTTGGGATCCACACACTCTAAGGTCATCAGGCCCTCAGTCCCCATCCCATCCCTCCAATTCTTGAGTGGATCACTGAAGCAGAGTAGAGAGCCCAGAAATAAATCCACAGATACAGGGGCAATTAATTGAGAAGAAAGGAGCCAAGAATATACAGTGGAGAAAGGGCAGTCTCTCCAATAAATGGTGTAGGGAAAACTAGACAGTCATATACAAAAGATTGAAACTGGACCACTATCTTGCATCAAAGGCATTTGCTCAATTGGATTAAAGGCTTGAATGTAAGATCTGAAACCACAAAACTATCAGAAGAAAACACACACAGTTCCATGACATCAGACATGGCAATGATTTTTTGGATGTCACACGAAAAGTAAAGGCAAGAAAAGTAAAAATCAACAAGTGGGACGACATCAAACTGAAAAGCTTCTGCACAGCAAAGGAAACCATGACCAAAATGAAAAGGCAACCTACCCAATGGGAGAAAATTTTTAAATCATCTGTATTATAAAGGATTGATATCCAAAATATAGAAAGAAGGGCCCCTGGGGAGGGGGTGGCTAAGTCAGTTGAACATCTGACTCTTGATTTCGGCCGAGGGTCATGATCTCGGGGTCATGAGATTGAGCCCCGTGTTGGACTCCAGACTGAGCTTGGTGTCCACTTGGGATTCTCTCTCTCTCCCTCTCCCTCTGCCCCTCATCCCCAACTCATGTGTTCTCTCTCTCTCTCAAATAAATAAATAAATAAAGTAATGCAAAGAGAAAGAAAAAAGAAAGAGGGATACCCGAGTTGCTCAGTCAGTTAAATGTCTGATCAACTCAGGCCTTAATCTCAGGGTCGTGAGTTCAAGCCCCAGCTTGGGCTCCATGCTGGGAGGAAGCCTAATTAAAAATATATATAGAGAGAGAAAGAACGTTTACAACTGAACTGCAAAAACAGAAAACAAACCAAAAAGCCCAAATCATCTGATTCACAGAGGCAGATGAACTGAATAGACATTTTCTCAAAGGAGACATTTGGCTGGCCGTCAGGTACACGAAAAGGTGCTCAACATCCTTAGTCATCAGGAAATGCAAGTCAAAACCCCAGTAATATTGCTCCACACCTGCTAGAATGGCTATTATCAAAAAGACAAGAAAGAACAAGTGCTAGAGAGGACGGAGAGCACAAGGAACCCTTGTGCACTCTTGGTTGGAAAGGAAATTGGCCCAACTACTATAGAAAGCAATATGGAGAGTCCTCCAAAAATTATAAATAGAACTACCATCTGATCTAACAATTCCACTTCTGGGTGTATCCCCAAAAGAAATGAAATCACTGCTTTACAAATGTATCTGCATCCCCACGTTTATTGCAGCATTATTCACAAGGGCCAAGGCACGGAAACAACCCGAAAGTCCGTCAAGGGATAAATGGGTAAAGAAAAGGCGGGACCTTATACGGTGGAATATTATTCAGCCATAAAAAAGAAGGCACTCTTGCCATTTGCGACAACATGGATGGACCTTGAGGGCATTGTGCTAAGTGCAACCAGTCAGCCAGAGAAAGATACCGCAGGATCTCACTTATAGGTGGAATCTTTCAGAGAACCGTTGGCGGTTGCCTTGGCTGAGGGGCAAGGTGGTGAGGATGAGTAAAGGTGAGCAAATGATAAAATCTTCCAGCTAAGTAAGTCCTGGAGGTGGTACGCACAGCATGGTGACTACTGTTAACAATACTGCACTGCATGTTTGAAAGTTGCTAAGAGAAACAATTATGACTACGTGAGCTGATGGACATTAACTATCCTTACTGTGGTGATCATTTCACAATATGTACGTTGGTCAGATCCGTGCGCTGTACACCTGAACTACACCTCGACTAATACCATGTTAAATGTCAATTATATCTGTGGAAAAAAAGATATCAAAAGCAGTATTTGTGTCTTCTCAAGTCCTCAAACGGAAAACAAAATTGAGTGAAGGACATAGAGTGAGGGTGTCACGAGGAGGTCTTTCTCCTTTGTCTAAGACGGTCAGTGAAACCCTCCATGGGCAGGTGACATCTGAGTGAGACCTGAACAGACAGATGGGCAGTCCTGTAAGTCTCTGGACAAAGATTATTCCCAGGAGAGGGAATAGCTCGTGAGATGCCCGGGGCAGGAGCTTGCTTGAGTGTTGAGGAAGGGTCAGGAAGCCATGGCGGCCAGAGCACATGGGGTGAGCGGGACAGCAGAAGTAGGGGCAGGAACCAGCTGTGTAGGGGCAGTGCTGCTACTCAAGGGTTGTCTGCAAGGAGCCAAGGAGCTTGGGCCAGAAAGCAGATGGTCCACATCACTAAGCGCCCTGTTGATTTCCAGTGACATTTTCTTCATTGCAAGACTTTCTCTACCAAAGCTCTGAGTGCTGAACCCTTTGGCAGAAACTCCTCATGTTCTTGCCGACCAACACTCTGAGTAGCCCCAGTGTAGGGCCTGTGGGGAGGAGGTGGGGGAGGACTTTGGATCATGGTGTGATTGAGATGTGAGTAGACAGGAGGGTTTTGAGCAGAAGAAGACGACCTTGGGTTTGAAAGGAACTCCTCTCCGAGGATCAGAGATCTTACAGTGAGGAGACTTGTACGGGAAGGTGGGGACAAGGAGGCAGCAGGGAGACCTGTCACGAGACTGTCACAATACCCTCATTTGGGAGTGATGGCGGTTTGGACAAGTGCTTACACTCTATTGATAGGCTGTAGACAGATGGCAGGGTTTGTTGATGGACTAGAAGCCTCCAGGATAATGCCAAGATTCCTGGCCTGAGCCCCTGCAGGAAGCACTTGACTCTGCCTGAGAAGAGGAAGACTCAGGGAGGATGAGGTCGGGAGGTGGCAAGAATTAAGGTCTCGGCTGAGGAGATACCCTGATGAGGTCTAGGAGAGATGCCCCAGCTTGACTTAACTCATGCTCCTCCAATCCCCTTGCAAAGCACATGAAAGCCCGATGAGCTACACATGGCAATTCCTGGACTCAGTGACATCAGAGTCACACGTGGGCAGTGTGGGTCTGTGAGATGCTGGTTGCGCCTCCCGGGCACTCAGGGCCACAGGGCCACTGGATCCCAACCTTGGTGCGACCAAAAGGCTGCAGAGGTGCGTGGCCCCAAGCCAGCACAGCATCTTGATTTCCCAGGGTTTCCCCTCCAGGAAGTAGCAACAGCTTCCTTACCAAGCTGTCTCTCCAATCCTACATTGGAGGTCTTTCCGGAACCTGCAACTTAAGCCTGCTTCCAAATATATGAGTAAAAAATAAAAAATTCAGTTAAAGAAGTAATATTTCTCTAAAAAAGGAAGGCAGGCCATTTAGGGACTGGTGATGATCCTGGGTCATCTATCAACCGAAGATTACAAGTTTTTAATTCCGTCCCCCGATGTCAAAACAGAGAGAAAGACAGAAAAAAGTCAGCCCCCAAGATATGTCATATGGACAAACACTGAAGAAGTTTGGGCTTCTTGGATGAATCTTAATCAGGTGTGTAAGGCTGGCCCAGAGCAGACATATCATTTTGATGCGGCTGACCCACAACCCCAGAGAGATGTGACCTTGCCGTCATGGAGCCCCCTGCAGCTCCAATGGTGAAATTATTACTCAGTCCTGATATTCACACTGTGAGCAAAACGGGTCTGGCTCACTCCCGCCGACGTTCCCTTTCTTATATTGGTGACCACACTGGACGTTGCTGTGTGTTGGGTCTCAGATGATCCCAGGAAAGCCCTGGCTTCTCTGTCTGGGGCCGTGCCGGGGAGATCTGCCAGGAACAGCACCAGCGCCCCTGGATGGAGCCCCAATCGTCTCTGCTCAACAGGCTCTGAGGCTACTTAGTGATGTTTCACCTTTAGGCGCTAAGGTCTTCCCTCCTGGAAAATGGGGACTCAGACAGATCTTCCCCATCACCACAACACACAAAACCTCTTCCAGTCCCTATCTCTGCAGTATTTTCCTAAGACCAATATTTAGTTTAGACGTTATGATGGTTATTTAATGCCATTATATTTGAGCCAAATAGTTGTGATCACCCGGCTCCCGGCCTTGATTGTGGACTCAAAAATGTGTATCCCCGAAGTACATCAGGGCTGGAGAACATTCCCTCCGTGAGCTGGACAGAGGGAAAGGGGTGGAGCCAGTTAGAGACCTATGAGGACCCAAAGAGAAGTGAAAAAGCCAAACTGCAGGTGCTCATCGCCAACCTCCCAGGTTACCCTGTGGTTGTGCCGCCCTCTGGTGGCTATAGTATGCATTACAGCCCCTGGTGGCATCATACCTTTCTTTTTCCAAGAGGAGACTGTCAGTCACCACGGTCACTCCTGGGGCAACCAGCTACATCAACGGCAGGACCCAATGTAAAGTGAAAATGCAGGGCTCCTTGCTCAAAAATCATTAAGAATTTCAAGATGGCAAAAGCACAGTACTACACCCGGCCACAGGCCCTTGTAAATGCTTGAGTGATTGCACAGATCACCAGCCTGGGAAGCCAGCCCTGCCTCGCAGGGTAATGGATGTGTTCATCCTCCATGTGAATTCCACATCAACTCAAGCCACCTAAAACCTACAGAAACGGTGAGCCCTGGCTGTCTTGCAATCCCCAACGGGAGAGCTTTGAGTTTCCTTTCTTTTGAAAATTTCACCTGGTATTTGGCTCTGGCCAAATCAATGACCAAATTGGAGATGATGCTAGCATGAAAAAAATCAATGAAACACATTGACTATATAAAAATCTATAGTTACCCTCAAAAAAGAGGCAGCAAAACCCATCCCCTAACCTATCCCCACTGGGGGTGCCAAAAAGCAACTCCTCTCCCTGAAAGACTGGGTCCTGTCCTTCCAGCAGATACCAGGGTTCAGGGGTGAGGGAAGCCCCTTTGCACAGAAGGTGTGTGTGTCTGAACCCAGAGGGGTGACAGTTAGTGACTGTCCTTGTACACAGTGGGTTCAGGCCAGGAACAGGATGAAGGATGGGGGTAGTGGGATGGGGGATGGGGTCTGGGGATGTGACATCCACAGGCATTAGGTGTCCCCTCAGGGCCCCACAGGATCTGAGGGATTAGAGAGAGAATGCTGAGGAGACAGATCTCCCCATTCCTATTGGGTGGATGGTTTTCTCGCCCTCGAGGGGGACGGTGCATGAGTTTCTTGTGACCGCCATGACAAATTACCACACAATGCATGGTTTAAAACAAGAGAGAGTTTATTCTACCACAGTTCTGGTGGCCAGAAATCCAAAATAAAGTATCGGCAGGACCACATTCCCTCCAGAGACTCTAGGAGACATTCTGTCCCTTTCCTCTTCCAGCTTTTGGTGGCCGACGGCATTCCTTGGCTTGTGGCTGAATCACTCCAACCTCTGCCTCTGGCTTCATGTGGCCTTCTCCTCTGTGTGTCTTCTCCTCTTCCATTTCTTATAAGGACACTTCTCATTGGATTTAGGACTCAACACAGATCCCCCAGGATGATTTTATCCCAAGATCCTTAACTTCATTGTATCATCAAAGAAACTTTTTCCAAATAAGGTCACATTCACAGGCTCTGGGGTTTAGGACGTGGACATATCTTTGGGGGGGGGTCACCATTCAACCCACTACAGCCAGCCTGACCCTCTGGTCCGGTCCCTGATGGGAATAGGGGTGATGTTCAGAACAGCACACATGGGGCTTCCCCTAAACTGTGATGAGTCCCCCTAAGTCTAGGCTTGCCCTGCAGTCTACAGGAGTGGGCGGTGGCGGAGGGGGGGGACTTGGAGGGGCAAGCAGGAGGCCCCAGGAGAAATCTGCCAGACAGACTCAAACATTGACCCCCAAAGACCAGCCTGAACCCCAAACGCAGTCAAGTCTGTAGAAAAAGAAGGGCTTTCTAAATATCACATGCAGTGTGGGACCCTTGTATAGATCCTGGCTAGAGAAAAATGGCATAAAATACATTTGGAGACAAGCAACAAAAGTGAAAATCATAAACTGGACCTCATCAGAAGTGAAAACTTTTGTGCTTCAAAAGACATCGTCACAAACGTGAAAAAAACAACCCGCAGAACAGGTGAAAAAATCCTGCCAACCACATATCGGATAAGGGACTTGTATCTACAATATACAAAGAGCATACGCAACTCAATGATAAAAAAACAAATATTTCATATTAAAAATTGGCAAAGGATGTAGACAGATGTCTAAAGAAGATATAAAGGGGCTCCTGGCCGGCTATCAGTGGAGCATGCGACTCTTGATACGACTGTTGAGGTTGTGAGTTCGAGCCCCACCTTGGGTGTAGAGATTACTAAAAAATAAAATCTTAAAAAACATTTTTTTTTAAATAAAGAAGATATACAAAGGACCAATAAGCACGTGGAAGAATGCTCAACATTATTAGCCTAAGTGAAATGCAGATGAAAACCACAGTGAGATACCACTGGCCACCCACCAGCACGGCAGAATCACAGACGGATAGTATGAATCCTCATACACTGCTTGTATGGGCTGCTTTGGAAAATATGAGGGCCGTTCCTCAAACCATTAAACATTGAGTTACCGTATGATGCACCCATTCCACCCCTAGGCATATGCCCAAGAGAAAGGAAAACATACATTCCTCCAAAACTCTTACATAGCACTTTATTCCCAATAACCAAAATGTGGAAACAACGCAAATGTCCATCAACCTATGAATAGACAGACAAATGCTGTATATCCAGACAGTGGAATATTATCTGATCATAAAAAGGAATGGGAGGGGCGCCTGGGTGGCTCAGTCAGTTAAGCGTCTGCTTTTGGCTCAGGTCATGATCCCAGAGTCCTGGGATTGAGCCCCGCATTGGGCTTCCCTCTCAGTAGGGAATCTGCTTCTCTCTCCCTCTCTCCCCCCCTCTTGCCCCCCCCCCCACTGCTCATTCTCTCTCTCTCTCAAATAAATAAATAAAATCTCTTAAAAAATGGGGCTCCTGGGTGGCTCAGTTGTTAAGCGTCTGCCTTCGGCTCAGGTCATGATCTCAGGGTCCTGGGATCGAGCCCCGCATCGGGCTCCCTGCTCGGCGGGAAACCTGCTTCTCCTTCTCCCCCTCCCCCTGCTTGTGTTCCCTCTCTCGCGGTGTCTCTGTCAAATAAATTTAAAAAAAAAAATCCTTAAAAAAATATTTTAAATAAAAAATGAAAATAAAGCTGTTCATATATTTTAAACATAGCCTTTCAGCAAGTCTGGGGCAGATCCTATTGCTCTGTTACCAATGACCAGAGACTCATGGGGAAGTTTGAACATGGACGGGGTATTCGATGTTAGGGAATTATGATTCTGTCAGGTATTGCCAATGGCGTGAGAGGGAATGCTCATCTTCGAAGAGAGGCAGCTAGAAACATTCAGGGAGAGAGTGATGACATCTGTAATTAAGTTGTAAATGTTCCAGAAGAAAACTAGTAGATGATAGATAAATGGAGACAAACGGATGACAAATATGACCAAAAAAATGATGACTCTGTGGTGGATATGTGACTGATTTTCTTTCTGTTTGTATGTTACACTTTTTCAAAATAAAAAGATACTTTCCCCTCTATGTAAACATTAACATCAGGCAAATGTGTGCCTGTATCCTATTTAGAGAGGAAAACAGATTGGATGGAAATTCCCAATTTAAGTAAACTCTGGGGAGGGCGCCTGGGTGGCTCAGTCCGTTGAGCATCGGACACTTGATCTCAACTCAGGTCTTGATCTCAGGGTCGTGAGTTCAAGCCCCACATCGGGCTCCATGCGGGGCCAAGGGAACAAACTCTGGGGATATCAGGTGCTAAACTCCCACCTCATGAAATGTAAGCTCTCCAAGAGCCAGAGTATCTGAGGCCCTGACTGCTGAGATCCGCCCCCAGCCTGGCGCTGGCCCCTTCCCCAGGCGGTTGCCCCCGCCGATCCGAGGGCAGCCAGCAGCCAGGGTGGGCGTGGCACGGGGCGCTGGAGCCCAAAGAGAGGCTGGCTCCAGACTGCACTGCGTGCTCCAGAGACCCACGGTCAGGTGCAGCCTCTCTCCATCAGCCCTCACCCCTGCAATGATGCCCCGAGCTGTCGGTGCGGGCGTGCAGGTGGCCCACTGTGCAAGGATCTGCCCGCCCACTAGAGCTGTTGTGTTTTACGACAGAATGTCTTCTAAAGCTGGTGTGATTTCGCTCGTTGAGGGTGAAGTGAAAACGTCTGTGCATTCGAACACTGTTGGAGTTGGGGCCACTGGGGCTGGCGTCCCTCCAGGTCTCTAGGAAGTCCTGTGCCTTAGCTCACGCCGCTTCTCATATCCTGGGGACAAAGGCCAGCTACAAGGCGACCCGAGGCCCCCCCGAAGAGTCTGGGCAGTCAGGCTACCTCCTGCTGTGGATGCCAACTCAGGAGGGAGGAAAATTGGAAACCTGGGTTTGGAAGATGGAGCCAGATAAGGGAAGAGACTGGAAGATTTGAAAAGATGGCAAAGATTGACGCCACATGCAAGGTGACAGCTCAGCTACCGACCGGCAGCTCACCTCAGTAAAACTTGCACTGACAAAGCAAAGAGGTGAGGAAGGCTTTCATTCGAGGCCAGTGCAACAGGGGAGGACGATTGAACTTGGCCCTCCTGAAACACAGCTGGAGCGACTAAATTGGAGCGAGGGAATTACAGGCCATCTTTGTTGGCTAATTAGCCTTCCTTGAAAGAACAGTGAAAGTTCTCATAAAACCCTGACAGAAGGTAGTTTTACATCTCCGTTTGAAAGGTGACCCACGGAACTTAGGTCCCTCAGAGCCCGGGAGGTGCGGGCACTGTCTGCCGGAGGATTCATTTCAGAGGGATGGACCTCTGAAGCCAGTCCCTGGGTCCTAAGACTGACATGAGGCTTTGTAAAATTTATTTAAAGATTTTATTTATTTATTTATTTATTTATTTGAGAGAGAGAGAGAGAGCATGAGGTGGGGGGGAGGGGCTAAAGGAGAGGGAGAAACAGACTCCCTGCTGAGCAGGGGGCTCAACTGGGGGCTCGATCCGCATGAGCCTGGGATCATTACCTGAGCAGACGCTTAACGACTGAGCCACCCGGGCGCCCCTTGAACCTGCTTTCTGCTCAGCGGGTGGGACACTCAGCTACATCCCTCGGACCTGGTCTGCATCTCCATCAGCAACCTTCGGTTATGAAGAGGGGCAAAACAGGTAAGAGACAGTGAATGGCCTGAATGTCATCACTCAGAAAGCTGTGCTTGCTGGCATTTTCCATGGAGACACATTTCTCTCTATCGTTACTTCCCCTTGATCAAACATTATCCCCAAGGAAGACTATTCTTTTTTTTTTCTTTTAAAGATTTGTCTATTTATTTGAGAGAGAGAGAGCAAAGGGGGGGGGGTGTTGTGCACAGGGAGAGGGAGAGAGAGAACTTCAAGCAGACTCCCCACTGAGCTCCCAACAGGGGCTCAATCTCACAACCCTGAGATCATGACCTGAGCCGAAATCAAGAGTCGGATGCTTAACCGACTGAGCCCCCAAGAAGCCCCCCAAGGAAGACTATTCTTGATCCTAAAACATGGCTGGTCTCACTGGATTTGTCCTGATTATTTACACAGGTGCAGAAGGGTCGCATATCCACCGCAAAGATTGCTCTGATGCAGGTTTTCTTAAGGAATCTCAGATTGGACGTCTAACAGCCTCTTCCCTTTAAAAAAGCCTCCCCCCTCAGACTTCTTCTGCAACTCTACAGCTTTACGTGACATCCTCTCTCCTCCAGGTCCCCAAAATATCCATCAAGTTGACCTTAGCTCCTTAAAGGGTGGGGTCATATCTGATCCAGTGGGCATCAGTCTCAACTAGGACATTGGAATCAGAGCCTTGATTGTCTCACCGATGTTTCCAAGTATATTCCATTAACAAAGAGGAGAGTCTTACTGAACCCGCCATGCTGTCCTTGCAGAGTGAGCGTTCCCTCCCTAGTGCCCCCCCAGCCCCCCTCAGTGTCCTGCCTCCCATCTCTTCCCTCCCAAGAGCAACCCAGACCCCGTAGCAACCTCCTCAGCCCTCATGACGCCCACAGCCTGGACACAGCTGCCGAGAGACCCCGGACTGCCCCCAGCTTCTTTCTGGAGTGCCTCACAAGGGAGAGGAACTCTTCATCTGCACGCTCTTGGGGTGTCTTTCTCCTTCCCTGGGTGCTGGGGTCTGACTTCCAACCCTCCCCCACCCCCACAGCGGATCTCCCAGGAGCTGCCGACCTGGCTAAGGTTGGCAAAGGAGGACCAGTTTGGGGATGGACCTGAACCCCTTAAATCCCCTGCACCCCTCCCCTAGTCTTGGAGGACTCCACTGGACAAAAAGCAGCAGGTTGTTTTCAAGGAGGAAATTCCCACAGCTAGGGACTCAGCACCCACCTCTTCCACCAACATCTCATTTCTCTGGGAACATCCTCACTCCCAACTAGAACGTGGTTTTTTTGTGGGTTTTTTTGGTTGGTTGGTTGGTTGGTTGGATTTTTAATGGACCTTGAGAGCTTGTTTGGAGGTTCTAGCAGGGGAGTGCAGCTACTCATATACCCTTGACTGAAGAATGGCCCTCCTCTATCAGGGAAGGTCGTCCTCTTGGACTGAGTGTGAAGCTTTGGGAAGGACGCACACGGAGCGGTGAGGGAGGAAGGGGACACCCCCCTAGCGAGCCAGATTGGCCGAATCAACCCTGGCGATCAATGGGGTGACAAATGTCACAGCCGGATCGCCCCCACATCCTTTTTTTTTTTTTACCTAGAAAGTGTTTTGATGAAGAATTGCAAAAATGTAAGCATGTGTTTGTCTTCACTGGGAGTAATGATTCTACGAATGTCCAAATGTCTCCCTGGAAGAGCTGTCTCTCCCCAGGCTGGAGCCCTCCACCCGCTGACTTGGCCTCTTTTCTGCAAACCTAGACCTCCGGGAATAGTTACACAGTGCAGTGGGCTTCTCCTTGGCCGGCCACCATCCACAGATATGACACATTTGCAACACATCTGGGAACATCTAGAAACCCCCACCGCTCCTCTGCTCACACCCACATTCCATTTTCAAACGTCTCAAATAGTGCTGTGCAATAGAAGTACAACGGGAGAATCGTATGTAATTTAAAATTTTCTAGCAGTCATATTTAAAAACGGAAAAAGGGGCGCCTGGCTAGCTCAGTTGGTTAAGCATCAGACTCTTGATTTTGGCTCAGGTCATGGTCTCAGGGTCCTGGGATTGAGCCCCACGTGAGGCTCCCTGCTCAGCACGGAGTCTGCTTCTCCGTCTCCCTCTGCCCCTCCCCCTGCTCTCTCTCCCTCCCCCCCTTAAATAAAAAGGGGAACTGGGGAGTTGTTTAATGGGTCCAGTTTCGGGGTTATAAGATGAAGAGTTCTGGAAACGGATGGTGATGATGGTTGTACAACAGTGTGGATGGATTTAATACCACTGAGCTGTACACTTAAAAATGGAGAAAATGGTAAATTTTATTATATATATTTTACCACATTAAAAAATTTTCAAATACCCAGGTGAAATTCACTTTAGTAATATTTTTATTTATCCCATTATGTGGAAAATATTAGCATTCCAACAAATTTTTTAGATTATTGAACTGTTTTACATTCTTTTTATCATACTAAGCCTTTGAAATGCGATCTGTGGTTACGCGCCCTGCACACCGCAGTTCAGACCAGCCACGTTTCAGTGGCCACTTGCAGGCCCTGGCCACGGTACTGGACGGCCTTCATCATCAGCAAGCATCTCCCATCCTATCTGCAAAAACCCACGTGTCCCCTGCAACAGTCTTGCATGCAGTTCATCGGCAAATAAACCTGCAAACCTCCCACATGGGCAGCAAAACCCACAGGCCAGCCCCTCAGTCTGGGTGCAGACAGACATCTTCAGAGAATGCATTTGCCCAGGTTGATTCCCAACCTTGGCAGGTTGATCTGACTGCAAAAGCCCCCTCCTTTGCATAAATTTGCATCTCATTCATGTGTCAATCAGAAGCATCTAGCAGGGCCTCAGATGGTCATCTCGAAGTCAGGGAGGTGGTGGTGTGGGGCTGAGCAGGAGGCCCCCGGGTGTCCCTCCTCCTGCTTCCCCTCAGGCTCTTCCTCCTCCTCTTCCTCCTCCTCTTCCTCGATGAGGCTCTCCTCCTCTTCCAGGAAGGTGACCAGTTCCTCCCGCAGTGCCCCCATCTCCAGTCCCAGACCGCACAGCTGGCCCAGCAGCTGGACGTCCACTTGGCGGAGGTGCCCCTGCCAGTGGGAAGGTGGAGTCGTGGGCATCCCACCCCGGAGGGCGGGGGGAGGGGGGCGGGGATATCAGCGTGCCCCTGACCTCAAACCTGTTCGAGTCCTGGCCAAGATTCTTTGCTTGACCAAACTTCAGCTAAGCTCCTAAACCTTCTCCCAGGCCCATCTGTGCACTTCCTTGTAAAATCCTGTTTTACCAAGAATCTTCCATCCTCCACGTCTGATCACTCCCAATATCTCATCTGTTTACTCATCCCCCATCCACGCCCAGGCCCCACCTCATCTCCCCCACCTGCCTCCAGCATGAATCCTGTTGGTCCATTCAGCCAGATGCCCTGCCGAGTGATTTCCCATCTTCTGACCCCCACCCTCTCCTTTGCTAGAAATCCCCACTTGCCCCTGCTGTGCTCAGAGCTGAGCCCATCTCTCCGCAGCCCCCCTTGCCCCCCCACTACAGTGGCCCCTACACCTACTACTTCACCGTCTTTTTTTTTTTTTTAAGATTTTATTTATTTATTTGACAGAGAGAGAGAGACAGCGAGAGAGGGAACACAAGCAGGGGGAGTGGGAGAGGGAGAAGCAGACTCCCCGCGAAGCAGGAAGCCCAATGCAGGGCTCGATCCCAGGACCCTGGGATCATGACCTGAGCCGAAGGCAGACGCTTAACGACTGAGTCACCCAGGCGCCCCACTTCACCGTCTTTAATAGATGCCATAAGTAAGCTTCTCTTTAACAATCCGGGCCCGCGGCACACGACAGGGTCCTCACTTTGTCCCAGACCTTGACTGTCAGCTGGCTTCTCCCAGGGGCTCTTGATCTCTGCCTCTGTCTCTCCCTGGCTTTGTCTCTCCATTTTGTCCCTCACTATCTCTGTGTCTCTGTGCCTTCCTTACGATGTCTCTCTGCTCTCTGCCCCACCTTGCCTGTCTCTGCCTCTGTCTCTGTCTTTCCATAACCCTTTCTGTCTCTATTTCTCTGCCCCTGCCTTTGACCGTCTCTATCTCTCCGTCTCAGATTTAATCTGAGTCTCTGTCTCTGTTGTCGCTCTCAGTCTCTGCTTTCTATCTGTCTCTCCCTCTGTTCGTCTCTGTCCCTGTCTCTCTCTACTCCCTTGTCTCACTCTTTGGATTTATCTGTCTCTCTGCTTGTTTCTCTTTTATTGTCTCTCAATTTCTGTCCTTCAATCTCTGGTCCTTTGCAATTCCATTCGTTTCCATACACGCACCTGTTCTCTCTCCCCACCCCCACCTGCGCCCCATCTCTTGCCCCTCCGAACCCCTCACTCACCAGCTCCTCCCAGATCCACAGCAGACTCTCCCTGGCACCTGCAGCCTCTGCCCCTGGGGACAGGAGGGTCTGGCCAGCTCTCCCCACTGGGGGGACCTCCCTCAGGGCCCGGGGAGGGGGGCCCAGCCCCGGAGGCACCAGTCCCGCCTGCCTCAGTTGCCTCCAAAGCTCCATAGTCCCTGAGCAGTGGTGCCAGGAGCAGAAAGTGACAAGGTCCAGAATGACCCAGTCCTCTGAGGAGCCGGCGAGGCAAGGGGGGAGCAAAGGGCGTGAGGGGGTGCCTGGGTCAGCATTTCAAAGTCCGCTCTCAGGTGAGAACTGACGGCCTCGCGAGGATTTTCTTCCTTCTAAAGTCTAACTTCAACTCTGCTCACAAGGGTCCAGCCACGGCCTCTCTGGCAGAGACAAAACCCCCACCCCTCTTGACCCCTTCTCAGGCCGAACCCCTCGTGGGGGCTGGGTGTCTGGGGATGGCTGGCCTCACCTGTCCCGCCCTGGGTCTCTCCTGGGCCCCTCCCCACCCCCTCCTCCTCAGCTTCCATCCTTCCTTCCTCTCTACTCTCTGGCTTGCTCCAGCTTGGACCTTGTCTTCTGCACTTGGGCCACCCCAGGGCTTCCCAATTAGTGTGTCTGAGGAGCCCCGATCCCTCAGCTGTGGTACCTCAGTGTCCAGGCTACTGGCTAACTGAGCAGCCAGCTCTGCTGACCCCTGACCTGCCCATGGATACCATCACTGTCAGCAAGGGCCCTGCCTCGGCGAAGACTGGGACGCGGGCCTCCCTCCGCTTCCAGAAGCCGCCACCACTGCAGTCCTTGGCTCGCTGCCCCTTCCCTGTATCACTCTTGCACCTACCATCACATCTCCTACTGACTGACCCCCTGCCTCGATCTAACAGGACCCTTGTCATTGAATTTGGCCCATCCTGATCGCCCAGGATAATCTCCCCATCTCCAGATTTTTTTTAAATCTTTTTTTTTTTTTTTAGATTTTATTTTTATTTTTCGACAGAGAGAGAGAGAGAATGCAAGCAGGGGGAGTGGGAGAGAGAGAAGCAGGCTTCCCGCTAAGCAGGGAGCCCGATGCGGGGCTCGATCCCAGGACCCTGGGACCATGACCTGAGCCGGAGGCAGACGCTTAACGACGGAGCCACCCAGGCGCCCCCCATCTCCAGATTCTTAACTTGATCACATCTTCCATTTACCATATGAAGTAACAGATTCACAAGTTCCAAGGATCAGGGCATGAGTTTTTTTTGGGGGGGGGTCCATTATTCAGCCCACCACACCTGCCTTTCAAACCTGTCACTTTCCCAGTCTCCCCGTCTCCCTAAGTGGTATCCCTATCCCTTTAGTTTCTGGAGCTATTGGCTCAACCTTCAAAATAAACTCATAATCTGAGCACTTCTCACCAGTTCCTATTGCCCCACCCCTGCTCCTGTCTCCACTCCTCTCTTGCCTGGACTCCTGCAGTAGCCTCTTTGCTGGCTCCCACTTCCACCCTTGCTGCCTAAAGTCTGTTCTCCACCTGGCACAAATGATATATTTTTAAAAGACTTTATTTATTTATTTGACAGAGAGAACAAACACAAGCAGGGGGAGGGGCAGAGGAAGAGGGAGAAACAGGCTCCCAACTGAGCAGAGAGCCTGACACTGGGCTCGATCCCAGCACACTGGGATCATAACCTGAGCCGAAGGCAGACACTTTACTGACTGAGCCACCCAGGCGCCCCGAAATGATCTTTGAAAAACATAAATCGGAGCACCTGGGTGGCTTAGTCGGTTAATCGTCTGACTTTTGATTTCAGCTCAGGTAATGATCTCCCAGTCATGGGATCGAGCCCCGAGTAGTTGGGCTCTGTACTCAGCACAGTCTGCTTGTCCCTCTCCCTTTGCTCCTCCCCCCACTTGCTCTCTCTATATCTCTAAAATAAATAAATAAAATCAAAAAAATAAATTAAAAAAAGGCATAAATCAGATCATGATATGCCCCTGAGAATGGAATTCGGCACAGTCAGCTTCCTGCCCACCTCTCTGACCTCATCTCCTACTTCTCTGTGCCAGCTGGTTCCCACCCCTGGGCCTTTGCACTCGCTGTTAGTCTGCCTGGAATACCTTTCTCCCAGATCTTTGAACGACTGTTTCCTTCTCATCCTTCACCTCCGCTTAAATATCATCTCTTCAGAAAGGCTTTTGCCGATTCCCTTACCCTCTAGTCACTGCCAATTATACTGCCTGTTCTTATGTGCCTCTTATCAAACATTATCTGAAATTATCTTGCTTATTCATTTGTTTCTTGTCCATCCTCTCCCCACCTGGAATGCTGACTCCCTGAAATAAGGTCTGTCTTGTTCACCATGGTAACCTGAGCACCCAAAACAGTGTAGGCCACGTGGCAGGTGTTCAGTAAACCTCTGCGAATAAATGAATGATTCTACCCACAAGACTTCACATTAAATCTTCACACTGAGAGAGAGCGCTGGACTCCAAACTAAAGTCGCGATCACAGTACTTTGAGATCTCACCTCTCCTACCCTAAAGTCTAACCTCACCACCCACTAGACCTTTTCCTTTCCTGACCCAGGCGTAAAGAATGACTGGGTCAGTTGCCTAGCCATTAAGGAGGTAGCGAATGAAAGCTGGAGGAAGAGGCAAGCTCAGGGGGACTGTGAGTACAGTCGGAGGGAGGGTACTCTAACAGGAAGGACTGAACGGTCTCCCAGGGAAAGGCTGCAGAGACTCACTGTTAAAGACCATGGAAATGGCTTTCGAAGCAATCGCTCAACTAGAGTAAAAAGTGCGGTGCCTTTAAAAGGAGAGCTGGAGCATGAAGGGGGCGTGGCCACAGGAAAAGACGTCTCGGTCTGAACCTCGAGGGTGGACAGAGAAAAACCGGCCCCTTCCGTTTACGTAATCCTAGCAAGATGGCGGCGCCCAGGGCGGTAAGTGACCGGAGCTCCTAGAGCCCCAAAATTGAAGTCCGCTCTGCTGCCCCCGCCTTCAGGGTTTCTGTCAACACCCAGGCAGCAAGGGGCAAGAGAGAGCAGGAGGCCTCTCCCGCTAAGGCTTATGCTGGGAGCGCTGACATGCGACCTTCGAGAGCCGAGAAGGATCGGTGCGAGTCGCAGACAGCCGGGGCGCTTTAGAGAGGAAGCGGGGCGGGGACTTGCTGGAGAGAAACCAATGGGGAAGCAGGGAGCGCGTTCCGAAGATGGCGCACCCAGCCAATCAGAGGAAGGGACCCGATTGTGGGCGCTGGGAGTCGGGCGGGCGCGAGTGGGACCTTCCAGGGAAGAGGGTTTGGGTGAGTTCGGTGGAGAAGCTGGGGTTTGAGATCCAAGGGTAGGAGATCAAAGGGTACAGGTGAGGGAAGCTCATGGGAGAGTTATGCATTTTTATGGAAAGCCAAAGGGACGATGGAGGTCGGGGACAGGAACCAAAACGTGAACATGGAAGTTCCAAGGGAAAGACCTAAGGGAATTTTTTTTTTTTTAAAGATGTATTTATTTGAGAGAGCGAGAATGAGAGAGAGAGAGAGTACATGAGAGGGGGGAGGGTCAGAGGGAGAAGCAGGCTCCTCGCTGAGCAGGGAGCCCGATGCGGGACTCGATCCCAGGACTCTGGGATCATGACCTGAGCCGAAGGCAGTCGCTTAACCAACTGAGCCACCCAGGCGCCCGACCTAAGGGAAATTAAGGGGAGAATTTGCGATATTCGAGGAGAGAATTTAGGAAGAAAGAGCTAAAGTCAAGGAATGGGTTTAGGGAAGACTAAGGTGAGTGGTTGGGGACCTAGGAATTTTTGAGGGAAAATAAGGATTTGGGCAAATTACCGAGAAAATTTGGTTGAAGCAGAAAAAGAAATTGGAGCAGGCCAAGAGAACACTGAAGGGAAATTGAAGGAAGAGTTTGGGGGCTTTAACAGGTAAATTAAGGGTGGTTTGGAGTGAAATTAAGATATTTTGGGGTTAAGAAATGGGTTATTCAGGAAGACTCCAGGGAAAATTGGATAAAATTAAGGGGGTATTTTGTGGGAAATTGAGAGGTCAGATAATAGAGGTCTTCAAAGAAAAATACGGGTTTAGGAAAAGATCAGGGGGAAAATGGTAAGACCAAGAATGTTTGGCCAAATCAGAGAGAATTTAGGTTGATTAAGGGGAAGAACTTGGGAGAAACATGAGGAAATTTGGGGGATCTCAAAAGCAGAATTTGGAAGTTCTGAAAGGAGAATTTTGTGAACCAGGAAGAAGCAGTGGGGGGGGGGGTGCAGCAGGAGGAGGACCAAGAACAGGGGGATCCAACTCTGACTCTCACAGGAGGCTCCAGGCTCAGCCTCTCCTTTCCTGTCCTCCCCAGCCCCTGCACCTGGTGATGCCAGTATGGAACCGGGGTACCAGGGGCATCCGTGGCCTGAGCAGGGCAGTAGCCCTGGAGGGCAGTCAGAAGAAGGGGAGGTCCCTGCTCCAGTTCCTGGCTGACCGCTTCTATGACGTGCAGGCTCTCAGGGAGTACCTACTCCAAAAGCAGGTGTTGAAGGTGCACCAGAAAAATCGGTGAGCACTCTTGGCGGGCACGACCCTGCTGCGGGGGCCTTACCAGGCAGAACTCAGATCCTGCCCCTGCAGCTGCTATACCAGGCCCGCCGAATTGCATCCTCTCTGGCCACACCCTTCCCAAGGGCTCCAGCTCATATAGGTGACCCGCTGCCCACCATCTCTTGGAGGTCACACCGGCACCTCAAACCTAACATGGCCCACGGCAAACCCTTGACTTCCCCCTAAGAAAGTCTGCTCACCCCCAAGCCTTCCCATCCCAGGAAACAGCAGCACTGTCCCCCTTACTCAGGCCAAATTCTAAGGAGTCTTCCTGATTCTTCTTGCTTCTCTTCCACATCCAGTCCACCAATAAAATACCAGACCATCCCAGATGTGCCCAGTTGTTAAGCTCCTCACTATTCGTAGCCTGGTCTGAGCCCCTTCATTTTATGGTTGGTTGAGCACAGTAATCTGAACTGGTCATCTTTTGCCCCCTCCAGTCTGTTATGGTCTATAAGTCATCCACAGGACTCAAACTATAAAATAGAGGGGCGCCTGGGTGGCTCAGTCTGTTAAGCATCTGCCTTCGGCTCAGGTTCGAGTCTCCTGTCGGGCTCCTTGCTCAGTGGGGAGCCTGCTTCTCTCTCTCCCTCTGCTGCTCCCCTTGCTTGTGCTTGCTCGCTCTCTCCGTCAAATGAATAAATAAAATCTTAAAAAAAAAACTAAAATAGAAAACCACCACCTTGCTTAAAGCCCTCAAATGGTTTCCCATTGCAACTACAATAAAAGCCGGACCCCAAGGCCTAACATCTGAGCTTTGAGACCCCTACCAGGGACTCCCCTTACCCCCACCAGCACGGTGTCCTTATTGCTGTTTGTTCTGCCTTCCTAAGTTGAGCCTCTGAGCATTTGCACCAGCTGTTCCCTTGGCCTGGCAGGCTCTTGCCTTGACCTTTCAATTTCTTCCCACCACTCAAATCTCTGCTCAAGCATCACCTCCTGACACCCAAACTGAAGTAGCCTTCTCCCTCCCCAGCCCTGGGCCAAGCCACTCCTGAGTCAGTCCCTCTGTTACTTCCATCATGGATCTGCAATTTGCTCTTAACTTCCAGGTTTCTTATCTGTTTCCTTCTGTAAATGAGCCTCACAGAGCAGGGACCGCTATCTGCCTTGGTGCCCAGTGCTTAATGGGGACACTCAGTAAATATTTGCAGCCTGGCTCAGTCCTGGTGCTGTGGACTCTGACCCTCGCAGCGGCAGGGGGGTGTGACGCCAGGGTGCGGTGCTCAGCCTCAGCCACTGCTCTCTCCACAGGCCCTTCACCTACATCAAGGAGCGCTTTGGTCCCCACGCCGCGGGCGCCTATTTCATCCTGAAGCAGGGAGGCGCGGTCAAGTATGAGGGCAAAAGTGTCAGCAGGGGGTGGGGGGGAGGCGTGGAGCGCTGAGCCCGAGGCTCTTGGGACTTCTTGTTCCTGAGCTTCTGCTCCGTCACCTGTAAAGTGGGGCGGTGGTCGTATGGAACCTACAAGGTTTGCTGGAAAGATTCAAAGACATTTTGCAGTGGAAGCGCTTGGAACAGACCTGGCACAGCACAGGAGCTCAGTACATGTCGCTGTTCCTTTTCCTTCCTTCTCCCCTTCCTTTCTCCTTCCCTTCCTCCTCTTTTTTCTCCCCTTTTTCCTCTTTTTTGAAAAACGTAGCTCATGCACCTACCCCTCACTTGGCTCCAACTAAAATGTTCCCTTGGTTTGAGCACCTTCCTCCAGCACTTTCCTCAGAAACAGCACAGATGTCTGAGTATGTTGGGTTTTTTTTTTTTTTTTGCCAGCCTATGAAGACTCTTGTAATTCTTGCCCTTTTCTCTGATGTTATGGGAGTTTTTCAAATAGGGGCGCCCGGGTGGCTCAGTCCGTTGAGCAACTCTTGATCTCAGCTCAGGTCTCTATCTCAGGGTCATGAGTTCAGGCCCCATGTTGGGCTTCACGCTCGGCATGGAGCCTACTTTAAAAAAAAAAAAAAAAAAAAAAGGCCAAACATCGCATCTTTCATGGGAATGTCGGGGACCCAGGGAGACCCCACACTAAGGGCTTTGTGCAGGGCCTGATGGGTAGCGAGTGCACCAGACGCGGGGCGACCACGTCATCACACGGGGCCAGGGAGGGGAGGTGCCCTGCTCACACCTGCCGTCGCCTTCCAGGTTTCAGGGCAAGGAGTGGATCCGGTCAGATGCGCGTGGCCACTTCTCTCTTGACTTCTTGAAGTTCCAGGCGGTGCCCGTAGAGGCCATCGATGCCAGTGGCTGTGCCATCAACTACCAGGGCCTGGACAGCCTCTGTGAGTGGGCGGAGGCGGGTGGGGCCGTGCACTTGCCCTTCTGTGGGGGTCTCCAGAAAGGACCACAGTGGCCTCCCCCCCACAGTGGCCCTGAAGGAGCTCCAGTCCCTGTGGCTGCAGCGCTGTCCCCACGTGGATGACTGGTGTCTCGGACGCCTCCACCCGCTAGCCAACTCGTTGCAGGAGCTCTCGCTGGCCGGTTGTCCCCGAATCTCCGAACGGGGCCTCGCCAGCCTCCACCACCTGCAGTGAGACCGCAGCTCAGGCTGGGCCCCAAGCTTGGCGGGGGGTGCCCGACACAGAGTTGGGGAGGTGGGGAGCGGGCGGTCGGGCAGTCCCCATAGCCCTGCCTCCATGACCAACCTGGAGCGTGTGTGGGGTCTGCCCAGGTGAGCATTTGCAGTGAATCTGTCCGGGGGGCGGACACGGACGGACACATGACCACTCCTGGTTTTTCTTCCTTTTTGTTTTAATGACAACTCAGTGACGTTTACACCGTCACAAACAGGAGGAGCCGGAGTGTGCATCTGGGGTCCCCACGGTGGATGTCTGTACTTGGCCAGCTCTAACATTCTCTGGGCAGCTACAGAGCTCGGGGCTGAAGCCGGGGCTGGCGCACCCCCTCCACACCCCCGCACAGAGGCCCTCCTTACGCAGGCCTCCCCCTTGCTGCCTCCCCTCAGGAACCTCCGCAGGCTGGACATCTCGGACCTCCACGCCGTGTCCAACCCGGGCCTCACGCGCATCCTGGTGGAGGAGATGCTACCCAGCTGCCAGGTTCTGGGGGCTGACTGGGCCCAGGGCCTCCCGTCGGGGCCGGAGGAGCAGTCCCAGGACAAGGCCAGCCCCATCCCTGCCTAGGCCTCGGCCCCCCGCCCCATCAAGCTGGGCAGCAGCGGGGCTTCCGTCTGGGTTCACTCCACATGGGGGGTGGGGGGCACCGCCAGCAGGTCTGAGGGGAGAGCGGGAGGCTGGCGTACCTGTTCCTCACCTCGGGGGCTCGCGCTGGCTGCACCCTAGGCTGCAAGGTCACAGCTCCTGTGTCATCGGTTAGGCCCCTCTTTCCACAGGCTTCTCTCCTGGGTTCCAACAGCCTCCCAGGCCCGGGGGAGGTAAGCCGCCCTGGGGAGCCGCACTCCCCCAATCCCGTGACTTCCCCAGACATGGCCACTACCACGTCAAGAAACCCTGCTCTTGACTTGTCCCGAGACTCAAAGTATCCTTACTCGAACGTGCTGCTGGCCCGGTTCCCTGTGGGGCACCCCTCAGCTCACGGCCCGCTGCGGCATCCCTGGCCTCCACTCGCCAAACGCCCGGAACCCCCCTGCTCCCTCCCCCCCCCCCCCCCCCCCCCACCGCGTTCCCGCTAATCCGTCCGCCACAAATGCAGCTCTAGTGAAAACAGGCCTGGGCCTTTGCAGTAGTTTTCCTCGCTAAGTGGCGTGGTAAGGCTTGTCGGTAGAGGGCGCCCGAGAGACCCCAGGAGGAGAGCCTCGGCTTCCGTGGGTGAGCTCTGCGCGCTCCCGGGCTCCTGCCGGGCGCGCGGCCTCCCCAGCAGGTGGATCCTGGAGTGCCGGGCGGCCGGCAGCTTCCCCGGCCCCGCCAGCAGTCTGAGAGCAGTGCCCCCCACTGAGGCACCCGCCTGCGGAGGGCTCTCCAGCTGCGTCCCGGAAGGGGGATTTCAGCAGATGCCAAGGCTCCTTCTCCGTGAATCCCTTATTTCAATTCGCTGTTCAAAGTCAACAATTCCTGTTAAACTTCACCTGTTCGAATTACTGTGTGGTTTTTCTCTCCTGACTGGATCCACACTGATCCGGCACTGGCATCTGGAGTGTTCCAGGAGAGGGACGCACCAAGAGGGGATTTGGGGTCGGTTCCGCAGCGGCGGGAAGCGGGCTGGGGAAACCCGCGGGGGCGCGCGGCCCAGCTCTGGCCCACCTCCGGCCGGGGGGTTGGGACGGGGTGCCGGCTGAGGAGCCCGGGGAGCCCCGGAAGCCCTGCGGCCGCTGCACCTGACCGCCATGGCGGTGATGACAACTCCAAAGATAGGTGCTGGGCAGACTGCGGAGTGCCTTTAAGCGCTCACAGACAAGGGCAGGCTCGGGTCTGTTGGCTCAGCTCAGGCGGCCTTCTGAGAAGGGGACGGCGAGCTTCCGTGCTGCCCCCGAGGTCCTCGGAGCGCTGACAGCGCGGCAGTTAAGTCTGCGGGCTGCCGAATCCCGTCTCGACCGGTTTCTCATGTGCAAGTGAGGGCGCCGCCTGGTACACAGAGGGACCCTGAAATCTGGAATGGGGTGGTCGATCTTGAACCCCCTAGTCACTCGAGCGTCCGTGCCCAGTGTGTGAGGGAACCAGCGGCCTGCCTGGGCTGGAAACGCTGTGCCCCCCCCCTGCCCGGGGCAGATGCTCTGGCAGCAGGTGTGTGTCCTTCCTCAGACTCCTCACAAGCGCCCCTGCTCTCACCAGGCCCCCAGACCCCCAGGCTTACGCCCCAACAGGCTCCAGGGCACAGCCGCCCACGAGGACTCCGAGGGGGCAGCCTCTACACTAGAAGAATGGCAAGACTGGCAAACATACAGTCAGAAACCTGGGGGGCGGGGCGGCTCCAGTCTAAGGGCGTTAGACCAGTGAGGGCCAAGTTCACGGTCCGGGGCACGCACTTGAGGTAACGAGATAGCTAGCTAGTGCAGCGGGGTGGTTCTAATGGCTTTCTCAGGTCGCTGACTAGAACTCCACTCAAGCGCGGCCTCCGGTTACCGAGGCACGGAGCTGAGCCGCCCTGGCATAATCCGGAGGGGGCACCCCCCAGAGCTCAGGCAGGTCGGTGTCGGACCAGGTTGCTCATGTGGGAGGCGCACTTCCACCCCCTACTGTGTTCCACAAGAAGGCACCTCTTGGGTCATTCTCAATGATGGACTACCCCGTTCCCACTGCTGGGCCGTTTCTCCTGATTGGACTCTGATGCCCAGAGCAACCCAAACCGTACCTTGAGATTTCCAACCACCCTCAGGAGGGGCAGTGTCGGCACCCCTGGGAGAAGTGAGATGAGCTGGGGGGAGCTCTGGCGGCGGGGGCCCTGCCGCCTCTCCCAGGCCCGGGGCGGGAGGCGGAGGCTGGGAGACCCCTCCCTGCCCCGGGGGCCCTGGCTGTCCTTGCCCACTCTGGCTTCTAGGGCCTTAATATCTGACACTTCCTCTGCACGCTTTCCTCCAGCTGCTCCCACGGGCTCCATTACTCGAACTTGGTGGTTGGAAATCAGCTCTGGACAGATAACCAGCAGCTGCTGACAGACAAGGTGCCAAGGATGAGAGGATCCAGACAGTCCTCCCAACCCAGGATGGAGCGAAGGGGGTCAGACCAGGCTCTGTGGGGCCCTTGGTCAGGGATAAGGAGGCCCCGCCTGCCCACCTCCCCAGACGGCTGATGCAGCCCCAACAGCAGGGGCCCCGGAGGGCGGGGACGCAAACACAGGCAGACACCCTCTCCTGTCCCGGGGGGCCGGATGTGAGTGTTCCCGGAGTCACCGCGCAGCTGGGGGCGGGGCTGGGGGCGGGGCTGGGGGGTACGGGGTAGGGATGGATCCGCGCCCCCGCAATGCAAACACCCGGCACCAAAGGGGGCGGAGGAGGTGCGGGGCTCAGCTCAGCTCGAGGGCCCCCGGTGCCCCCACCCCACCCTCCACTGGCCTCTAGCTTGGCACCCCCCTCCCCCTCCCCCTCCCCTTCCATCGAGTCCCCTCCTGCTCCTCCCTGGCTCCGGAGGTCCGCAGACGCCCTTCTCAGTCCCACCCCGAGGGTCGCCCACCTGCCTCTAACGTCTCTCTTCCCTCCCGCACGGGGGCCTCGGGCTACCCGGGATCTCTCACTCCCCATCTCCACATCCCCCCCTCCCTCTTCTCTCCACCTCCCCCTCCGTCCCTCCTCTCCCTTCCCCCGCCTGCCCCAGAGGTCTCCCCCACCCCTCCTTCCCCACCCACGCAGTCCGTCTCTCCTCCCCACCAGCCCTTTCCCCACCCCCACCCTGACTCCGGCGGCCACAACACACCCCATCCCGGGCACGGCCGACCCATCCCCTCAGCACAGTCGCTGCCGCCGCCGACTCCAAGACCAGGCGCCAGCGCCCCCCCCTCCCCGCCCAGCTCTACCACTTTGGGACTCTGCCTGTCCCTGGGCCATCTCGCCATTGCCCAGCCCGAGCTCGGCCCTGGCCCCTCAGCGCAACGCCCCCCCAGACTCTCCCAGGCCCCTGGCTCTCCCCGCCGGCCCTCGCCGGGTCCCCCGTCTGTGTCTTTGGCCACCCTGCACCTTTCCGCTGTCTCACCAGAAAACCAGCCCCAACACGCCAGAGCCCCATCCCTCAGGTCGGCCTCCTGCCCTCCCCTCCCGTCCCCTCCTCCCTCAGCCCCGCCCCAGCCCCTCCCGGCCCCTGGGGCCCTGGCGGCCTCCCTCCCCGCCCCTCCCCGCCCCTCCGGACTGGCTGGGCAGGGCTCCGAGTACAGCTCCGCCGCTCGGCAGGGGCAGAAGGGAGGGAGCGGGAGCGGGGGCCCGACCAGAGGCCCCGGACGCGGCGCAGGCGGGAGCTGGACCCAGAGGTAAAGAGGAGCGAGCAGGTCCCTGGCCCCCCTTCCCTGGGGTGGGGACTGTTGGGACGAGGGAGGCTGGGTTTCTAGAAGGTGAAAGGGCTGACCCTGTGATTCTGACTCCCGGTAAGGGAATGAAGGGGGGCTGGAATGGCCAAGTCCCCAGTCCCTGGGGTGGGGCTGCGGAATAGGTCGGTGGAATGGGCCGGGCTGGGCTGGGGTGGGCTGGGCAGGGTGTCGAAAGAATTCGAACAGGGTTTCGGGCTCCAGGAATAGGGAAGAGCTGGGTCCTTGGCGGGGCGGGGCCGGGGGGGGGTGGATTAGGGGCTGGGGCCGAGAGAAGGGGTTACAGGGGCCGGTGGGGACTGCTGGCGCCCATCCCTGCACCCCAGAGGCCTCTGTGGCTCCTTTGCAGCTCCCGCGGCCACCCCTTCCCTGGCCTGGGTCATGCGCTGCCCCAAGTGCCTTCTCTGCCTGTCAGCGCTGCTCACGCTCCTGGGCCTCAAGGTGTACATCGAGTGGACATCCGAGTCTTGGCTAAGCAAAGCCTACCAGGGACCCCGGGACACCCCACCCGGACCCACACCCACCAGCCCCGAGCCCACCCTGCCAGCTAACCTCTCCACCCGTCTGGGCCACACCGGCCCACTGCCCTCGGCTTACTGGAACCAGCAGCAGTGGCGGCTGGGGTCCCTGCCCAGTGGGGACAGCGCGGAGGCAGGGGGCTGCCGGGCTTGGGGGGCCGCTGCTGCCGCCGAAATCCCGGACTTCAAGTCCTACCCTAAGGGCCTCCGCCGCTTCCTGCTGTCGGCAGCCTGCCGGACCTTCCCACCGTGGCGGCCCGGGAGCAGCGGCGGCCAAGTGGCCAGCTGCTCGGACACCGACGTCCCCTACCTGCTGCTGGCCGTCAAGTCGGAACCGGGGCACTTCGAGGAACGGCAGGCCGTGAGGGAGACGTGGGGCAGTCCGGCTCCCGGAGTCCAGCTGCTCTTCCTGCTGGGGTCGCCCGAGGGTGAGGGGGGGCCCGACCTGAGCTCCCTGGTGGCCTGGGAGAGCCGCCGCTACAGTGACCTGCTGCTCTGGGACTTCCTCGACGTCCCCTTCAATCGGACGCTCAAAGACTTGCTGCTGCTGGCCTGGCTGGGCCGCCACTGCCCGGGCGTGAGCTTCGTCCTGCAAGCTCGGGACGATGCCTTTGTGCACACACCTGCCCTTCTGGACCACCTGCGGGGCCTGCCACCCAGCTGGGCCCGAGGCCTCTACCTGGGGGAGGTCTTTACCCAGGCCAAACCCCTCCGGAAGCCCAGAGGACCCTTCTACGTGCCCCTGTCCTTCTTTAAAGGTCACTACCCGGCCTACGCAAGCGGGGGTGGCTATGTCATCGCCGGGCGCCTGGCCCCCTGGCTGCTGCAGGCCGCGGCCCGCGTGGCCCCCTTCCCCTTCGACGATGTCTACATGGGCCTATGCTTCCGTGCCCTGGGCCTGGCACCCAGGGATCACAAAGGCTTCCGCACGGCCTGGCCGGCAGACCGGACGGCCAACCCCTGCGCGTTCCGGGACCTGTTGCTGGTGCGGCCCCTCAGCCCCCAGAAGAGCATTCGGCTCTGGAAGCAGCTGCAGGACCCCCAGTTCCGGTGCTGAGCCTGGGGGGAGCTGGGGAGAGGAGGGGGAGGGCGGCCCTGGCCTGCACCCGGGTGCCCGTCCCTGGCTCGGCCTCTCCTCCTGGGCCTCAGCGTGAGGGAGGAATCCTAGCATCGTGACAGCCTGAGCCCCTCTGGGGCCCTCCCAGGCGAGGGGGCTGGGCAGCAGGAGGCAACAGACTGTTTTTGTCTACTTCTTGTTTTTGAAAAATATGCCCACCCCCACTCTGAGACCTGGCGTCGTCTTTGTGCCTGTGGGGCCCTGGAGGGCTGACCCAGTGACACAGCTGCACCCTGACCTTCACACTGGATGCCTTCCCCCGCCCCCCCCATTACTGGGCAGGACCAGCTCTGGTGGCCTCCTGTTCACTTTGCTGAATGGCAGCATTGTCCCACCTAAGGGAGAACAGGAGACCATCTGGGGAGGACCCCCCCCCCCCCGACCCTGTCTGCAGAAACGGACCCTCCAGCTTGCTAAAGTTTCCGGGGGAAGTTACATGTCTCAATGGCCCCGGCTTTCTTTATCTAGAGGGGAGAACCAAGAGGTGGTCCCAAACCAGTCACGCTGGGCTCTCCTCCCACCTCCCAAACGCCAGGAAACAGACCAGCGGCAGGGGGGGGTACAGAGCCAAATAGAGTTTATTGGCCACCTGCTAACCACCTCTCACTTTGAGGGAGTGGCTTTCCACAGGCTGACCCGCCACGCCCACCCCAGAGGGGCTTCTAGTCCTGGAGGCGCCCTGACCCAGCCCCTGGGAGAAGGCACTGTAACAGGCAAGGAGGGGGCCGACTGAGGCCCCCCAGGGTAACAGCCTGGAGGAGTGGGGATGGGGGGGCTAGAGCCCTGGCCCCAGTATTTTGGAGGGAGCTGACTGGGGAAGGAGGGTGGCATCCTGCCGCTCCCTGGGCAACCCCCCCCACAGTGGGGCTGCCCCTCGGGGTGGTTGAGGTGGGGGTCGGGGGATGAGCAGGCCTCACTTCTCAAAGTGGTCCAGGGGGTAGTGCTCCCCGTAGGTCTGGAGGTGCCGGGCCAGGGCCTCCTGCTGCTTGCGGAGCTGGGCGGGCATCTCCTGGTACACGTCTGAGAAGAGCAGGCTGGGGCTGGGCTTTGGCTTCCGCTCCGCCTGCTCAAAGGCCTCCATCACCTGGGGGAGGTGGGACAGTAGACACGCAACCAGCCCCCCCGCCGCCACCTGTGGGACCCCAGCAGGGGGCTCCCATCTGGACAACAGGCGAGGATTGGCAGGGTGAGAACCACCTTTTCAGCACCCCCCCACCCAAGCCCGGCCTCTCCTCCCCCGCACTGTCCGGTCCGACGCTAAATGCAGAACCGGGCAGCAGGCCCTTTAGAGGTGAGGAAACCGAGGCCCGGAGGGAGGGTGGCCCGTCCCACTGGGCACACCGCCCGGCTCCCGGCCGAGGACAGTGGGACACTCACACTGCACACGAATTAGGTCGCCTACCCCTTGCCCACCTTCTGACGAGGACGCCGTGTCCGTCCTCAGGCAGGAGGGCGTGGAGGGCAGGCGGCGTGCCAAGGACGCAGCTAGGACCCGGCAGAGGCGCCCGCCCAGGCAGCCTGGCACCGAGGACCGCACTTAGAGACCCTGCCGGGCTGTGCCCAGGTCTCCCAGTTCCGTGCCCCCCAACCCTTCCAGGCTTCTCCACCTCATGCCGCCCCAGACCATGCCCCCAGGGCACGATTCCCAACGGAGGAAGGCCCCCACCTTCTTGCGGGACTGCTTCCTCCAGGCCTTCTCCTGCTCGTCGTCCCACCAGCCCCGGCTCTGCAGGTAGTGGCGCAGCCGGGAGATGGGGTGGTCCTGCTTGTCCCAGTAATTGACCTCGTCCACCGAGCGGTAGGCTGAGCTGTCATCACTAGTGCTGTGGTGGCCGATCCTGTGGAGGGGGCCCAGGGTCAGGAGGGAGGGGGCGGACCAGGGGAGAAGGGGTGGCGATGGGGCGCAACCCACAAGGGGATCCAATAGGGGGATGTGGTCCTGCTCCGGGGCCAGTGGCCCGTGCAGGGGAGATGCGGTCAAGGCCGCGGGGGAGGATGGGGGAGGCAGGCACCTGTAGGTCATGGCCTCGATGAGGAAGGGCTGGTTCTCCGCCACAGCGCGCCGCCGGGCCTCCTTGGTGGCGTTGTACACAGCAAACACGTCGTTGCCATCCACGCGGATGGACATGATGCCATAGCCGGGGCCTCGGGCAGCTGTGGGGACAGAGAGGCAGGGCGGCCCCGGCACTCAGATGGGGACAGTGCGGGGGGCAGCAAAGCAGCGTTCTTGCGGCCTCCCTTGTTGCAGACCCGCGACAGGGAAAGGACTGGGGAGTGGCCCGTGGGGCCCCTACCGATGCCGTCCCCGCGGTACTGCTCTGAGGTGGGCGTGGAGATGGCATAGCCGTTGTTCCGGCAGAAGAAGATGATGGGGCACTCGAGGGTGGCGGCGAAGTTGAAGCCGGCGTGTGCGTCCCCCTCGCTGGCCGCCCCCTCCCCGAAGTAGCAGATGACCACCCTGTTGGCGTTGGCCCGCTTGGCTGCGTAGGCCGCCCCCACCGCTGCAGGGGGAGAGGGGGGTGAGCAGGAGCAGAGCCGCACACTCTCCCCACCCGGCTCTGCCCTCCCGCTGCACCCCACAAACTGCCTCAGCCCCCCCTCCCCCCCCACTGATGGCCGCTCCCCACACCTCTTCCACCTTCAAAACTCCGCTAGAACCTGACCCTGTGCCCCACCCCTTCCCGCCAGTCGGCTTGCCCAGTCACCTCCCGCCTGAGCTCCCAGCGGCCTCCTCACAGGCCCCCTGCTCCTCCCGCCCCCACCCGTTACCCTGGGACAGCCAGAGGCCAGTTAAAATGGTTAAAATGTGAACCAGGCTGACATTCCGGCCCAGCGCCTCTCCCCCCTGCGGCTCCCACTGCCCTCAGACTCCCCTGCATCTGCAGCCTTCCCGCACCTCTCTGCGCCCCCTCCTGGCCTCCCTACCCAGTTCCACACCTGCCTCAGGGCCCCTCCTGCCCCCTCAAGCGGTCAAGCAGGCACTTGCCTCAAGACCCCACATGGTGCCCTCCCTGGCTCCTGGTCTGTAAGAAATGTCACCTGTGATGCAACCCCCCACCTTCTTCCATCACATCTCGGCTGTTTCTCCCTGCAGGACTGCTCATCCCTGATCCCCTCCCTGGGCTCCTCCTGCATGCTTCCTGTCTGTCTCCTCCACATGGAGGAGAGCTGAGGTGTTTGTCTCCTGCTCACTGCGCCCCGCATGGCGCCCACAGAGACTCCATACATTCGCCCGCTGAACAGCTGAATGGTCACTCAAATGGAAGGTAAGGGCCAGGGCCCAGCCTTCTGGAAATCCTACCTCCCCGCAGGTAACATGCCGCCTCCCCTCACAAAGCTGCCCTGCCCGCCTCCCACGTCAGAGGCGCAAACAGCTCCTCATTCCAGGCACTGAGCTAACACGTACGAATGGGCCTCGCAACCAGCACGCCACTCAGCCCCACGGACACAGCAACGTGTGTACCTCGGCCGCCGGGGCAGAGAGAGCCGAAGCCCAGCGCGGCCCTCAACCGGACTGCAGGGTCCAGAGAGCAGGTTCCAGGGTCTCCCCGAGGGGCCTGGCCCCGAGAGGGTCTGCTCTGACTGCTCGAGGGAGCGTGGGCTTCCAGAGTAAGCTTCAGGGGAGCCGGACTCCGAGGAGTGAAGCGGAGCAGGGTCAGGGGCAAGAACCCAGCTCTGCCCAGAGACCCTTGCGAGGAAGTTGGTACCCGCTCAGTCAGGCACAGTTGCCGGGTCGGTGAGCGGACCAACAGGATGGGCAGTTTGGGAAACGAGAGCTTCCCACGCCAGCTCCAGCCTGCCAAACCACAGCCCTCCTGTGGAGACTGCTGGACCAGAGGGGTCTGTAAATGTAAAGTCTGGAGCCCGGACCAGCGCTCTGAGCCCGGCACCCACGGGGAGGCCCCCGGAAGGGCTGGGCCAGCGCAGGGGAGGATGCTGGTCTGCGAGCCCCCAACCCGGGACGAGTTCTCACCCTGCGGGATCTGCGTGGCCAGCGGAGAGGAGATGGTGACAAAGTGGCGCTCCTTGCAGCCGTAGTGCACAGGCATCTGGCGGCCCTTGCCCAGGTCACTCGAATTGCCGTAGCACTGGGCCATGAACAGCTCCAGGGGGTAGTCCCGGTACATGAGCACACCTGGGGGTGGGGGGGGACGGCTGCGTGAGCCTGCGGCTGGGGTGCGGGGGCAGACTGAGCCCTGGGGGTCCCGGGGCGACGCCCCTGCAGCCCAGGCTGCATCTCCCTGTGGGTCCCAGATGAGAACTGGACTCAAGCAGGGGAGGCCGATTCACAGGCTCACGGGGGGGGTGGGGGGGCAGGCAGGGGGTGCACACTAGAGAGCTTGGACCTGTCCCGAAAGGGAGGCCACCCACCTTCCCTGGTTCCAACCACCCAACTGCTGCTTGGAGACACCAGATGGCCCAGCTCTTCAAAAGAAGGCAAAACCTGGCTTGCTTTTTTTTTTTTTTTTTTTAACAAGAAACTACCTGATGTCGATGTTTCCACTCACGCAATTACTTCAAAAATCATTGTATGAACTAAATAAAACTACTGCCCGCTAGCTCACAACTTCTGAACTAGAGAGACGATATTTGAACCTGCTTGTGGGTGTAAAATCCTGTCTTCAAACAGAACCGCTCTGGTGAAGGGGGCCTTGCCTGCTGAGTCAGAGGACAGGAGGGGGTTGAGGTGGTCCTGGGATGGGGACAGACCCGCTCTGGGCCGCCCCCTGAAAAGGAGGACAATCGAAACGCCCACACCTGAGGGGCCGCACTGGGGGTTCAAGGACGCCCATGGAAGCACCCAGAACCTGAGCAATGCAGAGGGGCAACTGGCTGGTGCAGGCATTTCCAAATCTCTGCTTTATTAGAGAACTTTCTTCACGTGATGACGTAACGGGGGTCACACTGCACAGAAGACACAGTTTGCACGGGCTGTGCACACGTTCCCCGAATGAATGCAATGTGAATATAACGTTTGGTGCCAGGCGCCTTTATTCTGAGCACTTTCCAGAGATTAACTTGATTAATCCTCACAATAACCCCCAAGGGAGGGGGATTATTCTCCCCATTGGCAGATGAGAAAACTGAGGTAGGAGAGCTCCCAGAGCCGGCTCAAGGTCACACTGTGAGGTGGCGGGCTGGGCTGTGGGGGCCACGCAAAGCTCACCCTTCACGGCTGAGGCTGCAGCAGGGCGGTGGGGCTGGGGGAGAGTGTTCCCCAGCTAACGGGGTGCCACCACTGAGACCCCCGCACATGGTGAGCGCTACCTGGACAATCGGCCCCGAGCACGCACCTGAAATGGGAGTTGGGGTGAGGGGCACGGGGCGTGACGTCAGCCTTCGCCTTTCATAGAACTAGACGTGGGATTTCCTGTCGGGCGACACAGACTCACACACGGAGTGGCCACGCCGTACGTAACACAGAGCACAGAGGAGGTGCTGCGCTCGAAGCGGGAAAGGGGGGGTTCCTCACGGTGCAGTCTGTGGTCTAGCACGTGAGAATGGCAGGCAGGGCCAGGAGTCCTGGGCCCAGGCCCCAGGTGGCTCTGACTCGCCCCAGGAAACTGCAGGCCCTGTGGGAACTACCGCTCTACATGGAAATGTGCTGCCTCTGAGCTCCCTTTGACAAGCGCCCCTTCCTGCTGGTGCCCCGGTCGGCACTCCACGGACATCCTTGGTTTATACCAAACGGCCCCACGTGGGCAGCACCACAGAGGGCTGATGCCGGGACCCCCTGCTCCACCCCTCAGGAGGCATGTAGCCTGGGCCCTGGCACGGAACCTTCTGGGCTGCCTGCCGCCTGGCTCAGACAGGAAACATGGCTGCTGGGAGGCTCCTTCCTCCGGTGGGGTCGCGGCAGGTGAAAGGAGGTAGCGCCCCCTCTGCTTCCAGCACTCAGAACAGCACCTTGGCCTTGAAGAGCTTGGCGGAGGGCGGCTATTTTTCTGAGCGCCCCCGTTCTCCGCACAGGAGGGGCCTGAGGTGAGCGGCTGCCTTGGCAAGGCCAGGCGCAGGTCTCCGCGGCGCCTTCCCCGCGGAGCGCACACCCCTCCTGTCTGCCCTGATGCGGGCTGCCTTTTGCAGGGGCCTCGGCGCGGAGGGCTCCCTCCAGCAGGGCGGCCAGGACCAGACGCCCCCCAACACCCTCCCCACCCGGGTTGGAGAGCCCGGTGGCTGCCCATGGCTCCAAGCCCCCCGCTCGTCCTGCCTGGAGTCCTCACCCGAGAGGCCCCTTCCGCAGAAACAGCAAAGCTGGCTGGGGCCGGGCGCACAGCCCAGTGTCTGGGGACACCCAATACACAGGGCGTCTGTCCCCCTAGAGTGCGGGGCATGGGGAGTCGGGTGCAGTGGGCACCCGCCTGCCCGGCCAGCCTGCCCCCTGCTGAAGAGAGAGCCCCCCACCCCGCACATCACCTCCGACTCGCACATCACCTCCGACTCGGAGCACTTACCCGCTGCCGGGCCCTGTGCTGAGGGCTTTGCGTCCCCTGCCCCGTGACCCCCCTCCACAGCCTTTGGCCCCGTCACTCCTGCCTGCTTCACGCCCATCTCCGACCCTCCGGTCCTGTCACTCCCTCACTCAGAAGGGGCCGCCCCGGCTGCCACTGCCAGGCCCTGTTTGCTCTGCTCCCTCAGGGGCACGGCGCCCGGAGAGGCCAGGACAGGGGTCCCCGTGCGGGCCCACGGGGGGCCAGGCCCGCCCTGACCGCATGCTGCCACAGCACTCCCAGGGCAGGGGGCACGGCGCCATCATCAGCTCCGTGGCCGAGGCCAGAAAACTGAGGCTCACAGAAGAGAAGCACCTTGCCCCAAATGTGACAGCCGGCAGAGCACAGAGCGACCCCGAGCACAGGCTCTGCCCTACCACCCCGCCTGCAGGGACTCCAGACGGAGGAAGCCCGCCGCCACACACCCCTGGCCCCGGCTTGGCTCTTCCTTGCTCGGAAAGCTCTTCCCAGCAGAGCACGCCGGGTAGCTAACACGGGCCTCGCCTTCCCGTCCAGGGGGACTGGGCCTGACCTGCCCCCACGGGGACCGCAGACACAGGCCGCACCAGCAGGGCAGACATACCTGCCTCCCGGTACTGGCCGAACACCAGGTCCGTGTTGTCCAGCGCTGCTGCGCTCCCCACGTGCGTCCCCTCCTCGCCGTAGTTGGTCATGTAGAAGGAGATCCGGCCCTGGGGGTGCGGGAGGGCCCGGGGGCCCGGGATCCGTTATGCTGGGCAATGACACGGAACCATCCGGATAACTGGCCTGCTTCTGGAGACTTCATTCATCACCATACACACGTCCCGGGCCAGGCCAGGCCGGGCTTCCCGCCTCCACGGAGGAACTGCCAGGTCGGTGAGAGCCAAGCGCAGGGGCTGTGTGATGGGAGGCCGACGTGCGTGCCCGGCCCACCCGAGGGGCGGCAGGGAGAAATGCCTGGGCCGGGCACAGCTGAGGCTAGATGCAGGTTTCCAGGCAGAGGGAATAGTCAAGACCATGAGGCCAGAATGTGGGAGGGGTGGGGACAGACAAGGCAGGAGAGGCAGGACCCAGTGAGGCAGTGAATGAATGACACACCGGGACTTTACCTTGAGAACTGCACCCATGGCTCTCCTCAGAGCAACATTTTAGAAACAGCTCTCTGGTTGTCTTGTGGGAAATGGATGGTGGAGACAGGACTGGGTGCAGCCCACCAGGCAAGAGTGGGTGGTGGCTGGGCCTGGTCGTGGCAGGAGACAGGCAGAGGAGCAGAGGGGAGAGCACCAAGGGAGCGGCAGACCCTTGCTGGCGGGCCACACCGGCACCCCGGCCGACTCCCTTCTCCTGAGCCGCCCCCCGCCCCCAATTCTAGAGCCTGGAAAAGCCAAACATTCTCCCAATCTCCCTTATAGCCAGAGGTGGCCGCAGATACAGTTCTAGCCAGAGACTTAAGTGGAAGTCTGCTTTTGCTTTCCTGACAAAAGAGAGGAGTGTAACAGGCGCCAGCCCTTCTTCTGCCTGGCACACCGCTGGGAGGCTGGACCGGTGGCAGCCATCTTGCGAAAATGAGGCAACACGTGTGGGATGAAAGCCAACTCGCCCACGATGGTGAAGCAGGAAGGTAGGAAGTCTGGGCTCCTGGCGTGGTGCTGAGCAGCAGAATGGATTTCTAACTAAACCCGTAGGGACAAAGTAAATAAGATGGGAGAAAGTGATACGAGGGGGAGAACAGAAAACAGGGAGGAGATGCAGGTCTCCAGCTTGGGCAGTGGGCGGACAGTAGCACCCTCCGCTGAGAAACGGCCTAAGGGAGGAAGACGCTGAGGTCAAGTCTGGACAGGCTGAATTTGGTGTGGGACACCCAAGGCAAGAAGCCAAGTAGATCTGGGGCTAAGAGGTGAAGTCTGGCTGGAGATTTGGGGCACCCCTGGCACAGGGCCAGAACTAAGCTCCCCAGCACCATGTGTAAAGTGAGAGAGCTCGGGTCAGTATCTGACGGACGCCCCCTGCCCAGTCCTCATGTGTTCTGCAGTCCAGGCTTTCTGTCGTGGTGGGAGAACTAGATGAATAAAGCTTTCTTCTAAGTGGGGAGCCAATTAAAAGTTAATTGACCTCCCACAGCCACGTGGGCGGATGCTGGGTGCTCAAGGCCTGGGAGGGCTGTCGAGGGTGGTGCGGGGAGGAGCCTGAGTGCCTTCCCACCCAGGAAACAGGACCTGGCAGGAGGCAGAGGTCACTGGTTGCCTACCCTGTATCCTACCCCTCTTCCTGCTTGCTAACTGAGATCCCATTCCATAGGCAGCAACTGCCCAGATGGAAAGACCACATTTCGGCCTCCCTTGCAGCTGGGAGCGACCTATGCAATGTCAGATGCTACTGGGTGGGACTGCCTGCAAAGGTCTAGAAAGGTGGGTATGAGGAGATAGCTGGGACATACCATGTCTGACCTGCCACCTTCCTTCCGCTTCCTGCCTGGAATGAGGTGTGATGGAGGGAGCTCCAGCAGCCATTTGGCTCATGAAGGGCCCTGAAGGCGAGAAGCCAAAGCTGGGTATCCAGTGACATTGTGGTGCCACCATACCAGCCCCAAACCCCGTTTTCAGATTTCTTTTATGCAAGATAAAAACCCTCCTAATCTGTTTAAGCTACTGCATTTGTTTCTGTTAGGATTTGGGGTGGGGGGTGCTTTGGGGGAGGTCTGTTACTTACAGCTAAACAGAAGCCTAGCTAACATAAGCTGAGCCTTGACACACGAGCTGATCTTACTGAGGCCTCCTCTGTGGCAGCCACAGAAGGGAGTTTCTGTGCTGGGCCTCAACAGAATTCCTACCCCTAACCTTGCTTTCCTCACTTTTTAGCATACTGAAGAAACTGAGGCAAAGCCAGGAAAAATCGCTGCCCAAAGTCACAGCTGTGATTGGACCCATAGCCACTTGATTCCAAAGCCCCCATATGCACAGCCAACGCAGGCAGGAAGGAGCCCAGGCATGTTGAGAGGGTGGGAGGGGTGGCCTGGCCTGGTGGTAAGGCTGCGGAGAGCCGAGGCCACAGGGAAACAGGAGACAGAGGAAGAGGAAGGGCCTGGCCTGCCCCTGTGGGCTGCGGGAGCCAAGGAAGTTTCTGGGCAAGTTTCAGAGTGGAGGCACTACCCTAACTTGGAAAACCCACACATAGTGCCCTGTGGGTGGGAGTCTGCTCAGTACTGTCCCGTAGGCCAGGGGGCCTCATGCTTTAGTCCACAGGGGGATGGCCTGGGGGCTCTATTCTTAAGCCCATCCCTACTCCTGACCCAGCAGGTGCAGTGGGCACCCAAGGGCCCACTGCCCAACATTCTTCTCCCCTTTCCCACAGGAACCCTGGGCCTTGGGAGGGACGGATTCCACGGCTCCCTTGGATCCTGGGGATGGGCACATGGTCCTCGTGGCCAGGGGCTAGCTCAAGGCGGGGCCTGTGACCAAAGCCCAGACGGCGAGCATTAGCCCCAGCCTTCTGCTGGAACGTCAGGGAGCAGACATTCTCTTTCCACTGCTAAGCAGAAAGGACAGTCGTCGTGAGGCTGGCAGGGTTACGATAAACACCAGCATCACTCTTCCTAAGGCCATGACACATGCCACCGAAGTCCTTAAGGCAACCCCACGAATGGAGTACAGACAAGAAAACGGAAGACCTGACAGATGAAGCGACTGCCCCAGGACGTAGCTACAAAGTGGGAGAATGAAGACTTTGGTTGTAAAGTCCTGCTCCAGAGCCCGTACCCTGATCCCTTCTCTGCCATCTGTCCACGAGCCTAGACCTGCCAGAGACCACTGCTGTCTGGGAATGAAGGACGCTGAGACAGGAAAAAGACACTCGGACAGAGAAACAGGTCTGATAACACTAAGCCCCTGGGATCCAGCCATGCCTGAAACTGGACCCTCCGGATGTGATGTTATTTGAGTCCAAAAATTGCTCCTTGTGGACGCTGCTAGGACCGGGTCTCTGCCCGCTGACATGAACACGGCTGAGGCTCAAAGCCCATCTGACACAGGTGCCCCAGGAAGCCCAGAGGGGCACCCCGTTTCTCAGGACCGTGAGCTCCCAAGGGGAAGGCCCGTCAGATCTTCCTGCCCGTCCGCCCCTGGCACAGCCATGCCCCCAACCAGGAGCACAGGAGGATCTGATCCATCCTCCTGCTCTTGGGCAGCACCCTTCCCACACTCTTCCTCCATAGCACCGAGAGAACCCCAAGAGTCCTCGGACTCTGAGGACCCCGAGACAAAGGATCTCCATCCCACCCTCTCCTCCTTAGGAGTCATCTTCTGGCTTGAACATAGGCAGGGCGACCTCAGGGAACCCCCCTTCCCAGCCCCAGGCCACGCACCTGTCGCTGGGACTCATAGAGGATGCGGTCCATGGTGTTGAGCAAAGTCATGCTCTTGTAAAACTTGAGCACCTTCTCCTGGGGCAGCTGCGGACAGAGGCACAGACAGACATGGGGCAGTTGGGACCAGAGAGGAGACGGACAAGGGGCCCGGGCGTGAGAGACACAGTGGGGGTAAGGTGGGGGCCTCTCACGTGGGGATCCTCGCTGGGGTTGATGATCTGGCCCTGGCGATCCATGACACGGTAGACGGGGATCCCAGAGATGACATTGGGCTGGATGAATTCTAGCTTGTCTACAAACTCCGCCGAGGCCCCTGGGAACTGGGGCTTGTCATCCAGGGACGGGAAGTGCTGCTGCGCCTGTCTCTGGGGGAGCTGGGGAGAGAGCAGGGTGGGGGTGGGGGTTCTCATGTCCAGAGCAGCAGAGGGTTCCCTGGCTCGACCTCACAGCGCCAGGCAGGATGGCCTGGTAGTTAAGCCCCCGGGGCCCCAGAGGGCCCTGACACACCGGTTATGGATCCCAGCTCCACCGCTTTCTTGATGTGTGACCTTAGGCAAGTCACCAGACTCCTTTGTGTCTCCATTCCTCATCTGTAAAATTGGGGGGAAGATACTATCTATCCCCCAGGGCAGCTGTAAAGAGTACACAACTCAGCAGAGGGGCAGTCGGCTCAGGAACCGGTAGCTGTTCTATCAGGGCCTGGCCACTTCACCCTGGCATTCAAGGCCTCTCCAGTCTGGCCAGACACCCCCTCTCTCCACTGGAGAGCCCACCTGCCCCCCGTGCCCTCGAGTCCAGCCAGATGGGCTCTCCAGTGGCCCCACACAACCAGGGCAGCCACCCAGAATCAAGGGAGTCTGTGAGCTCTTAGGTGTCAGCCTGCCTGGGTTCAAATCCCTTGCGAGGTGACCAGAGGAAAGTGACTTCCCCTCCGCCAGACTCTCCTTCATCATCTGTAAAAGGGAGACCACCTCATGGAAGTGTCGTGAGGCTTAAATGGGATCCTGCACATAGAACTGGTTAGCAGAGTACTTGGAAGTCATACAGCAAACACTCAGGAAAGGTCAACTGTCACTTCTGCCACCACATGGCTACGCCCATCTCTTTACTAGAATGTCTGCTCCCCCACCCCCACCCCCAGGGAAACTTCCCCGCTTCGATGGCCTCTGCGCTCCAGTCCTAACCCCCACCCCTCCAGGCCCAGACTGACTCCTTCAACAAATATTTGAGCACCTGCTTTGTTCTGAGCCCTGTGCTGGGTTCTGGGGACCTAAGAGAAGCAAGACATCTGTCACTGGGGCCCAGCGGGGAAGCCGGCTGCTGAGCAAGTATGGCTGAGGCTGGGGCTGATCTGTCTTTGCCCAAGAGAAGCCTTGAGCACGGGAGAGTGGGAAGGAGCCAGGCTTCTCTGAGGAAGCATCCTGAGAGCTGAGAGCTGAGAGCCGGAGGGCAGCCGGGTGTCAGGGAAGGAGCCCCGGGGTCAAAGAACACGCCAAAGGCAGAAAGCGAGGGACGGGATGTCACTCGCGGAGCCTGGAAGAAGTTGAGTGGCTGGAGAGCCCTGTGGGGGGCATGGCACCTCCTCAGCTGGCAGGGAAAGCCCGGGAAAAGACCACTGGGCAGGCTCCGGGTGCCACAGGATGCACGCCAACCCCATTTCTCAGCCTTGACCTGGTCTCAGCACTGCCCTGCTCCCCTCTATCCAGCACTTGCCGGCCACCGGCGGAGCTCTGTACCCACAGTCTCACTGGGTCCTCAGAGCGTGTCTGAGGCACAGACCACCTACTATGGCCCTGAGGAGGGAGGAAGCGGAGATACTGGGGGGGGGGGGGGGGAGTCACCTGCACCACAGCTAAAAATAGGTCAGTCAGGATGGGGCTTCCAACGCAGACCGGGCTGACATGCAGACCCCAAAGCCCTGCACCTCACCCCAACTGCCATGACTGACCCAGCCCCCCCAGCTACAGCTCCCTTCCCGTGGCTGCCGGTGATGGCGGCTTCGCTTCCAGAGGAGCTCAAGCACAGCCAGTGGGCTCAGGTGTGCGCCCCACTCCCCCCATCAAATTGCCCAGCAGAGCGGCCGAGCATCCGGGGGGGAAGCCGAGCACCAGGGCATTTATCTGCGCTTGTGGCTGTGAGGAAATAAAGGAAATGACACTCCCCACGGCAGGGCAGGTCCAGGCCTGACCACGGCTTCCCCTGCTTGCGAGGGAAGCCGCTAACTCCGGCCGCCTGCGCCCCCCGCCAAGAGCACCCACACCGGCCAGACCTTTCCATCCCCCCCGGAGGATCAGCGGTCTGTGTCTGCCTCCAGCACAGATCACAAGCTCGGGGAAGGCAGTGTTGGTTCACACAGCAGGCACTCGGCAGCCCATCACTGAAGGGACGGAGGGATGAGCACTTGGGTTCACTGGCCTTGGAGGCCGATGATGTGGGTGCCAGGATCTGAGCTCCCCGCATGGCTCTTTGCAAAATGCCCTGTCCCCGTGAATTTCCTCATCTGTAGGAAGGCCGCAGAGGGCTGTCGCAGAAAGTTCCTGCCATGAGGCACACAAAGGGCTCAGCACAGGGATGGGAACACTGTTTATAAGCTCAAAACTTGGCAGAAAGGGAAACCACCCCAAAATCTCAGACGGGTAGGAAACAGGAAGCAGAAAATGGCTGGCCCTTTGGAAAGAGGAGAGGGAAGAGCTGGGGAGAAGGTCTAGCAGCAGGGAACCCCAGACGGTAACAGCAAACCGTGGACAGGCCGGCTGGGGGTTTGGGGCCGGCAGGGGGCAGAGGACAAGGTCACAGGGCTGAGAACAGACTGGGCTGTCAGGACAGGACTGCCTGCCTCTGGACCATGGACAGCTGCCATCAGGGCACCCTGGCACACCCCACACTGGCCTCCAGCCTTGCGGGGCAGGGGGGGCTTCCTTCCTAGGCCCGTGGAGATGCTGGGGTCTGGACCCCAGAGCTACTGTGTGGACTGCGTGAGCGGCTGGGCGGAGGAAATGTCGGGGGGGGGGGGGGCGGGGTAGAATAGCCCAAGGAAGGATGTGACTCCACCCTCTTTTTCTTCAGAATATGGTGGGGGGTGGGGATGGGTTTGTCGTGGTGGCCAGTAACTTACAATGGCAGAGGCTATAGAGATCTACACAAAGCCTTGCTCTGACCACACAGGAAACAGAGAGGCCTGCTCTGGAGGGTCTGGTCCACCCAGCAGGCACTGGGGTGCCTGCCCCCCTGTGGAGCCACTCCCTCTGGCCCCGAGGTTAAGGTTAAGACTCCCCACAGAGTAGACTCCAGCCTCCAGGCTGTATAAAGAGAGCTCCCTGAGCCTGTTTCCTCCCCCAGAAGCAGTGGCAGGACTACCTATCTCCCAGGGCATCACAGGGACGAGTTCAGAGCGCTCAGCCCAGGGCCCAGCACACAGAACAATCCGCAAACACGAGCAGCTCATGTATTTGATGATCATTACTGCCCAGCAGGAAGCTACTGAATGGAGCCATGCCGGGCCCTGAAGTGCCTGGAGAGGAGAGGGAGGGCCGGGTGACGAACACCGAACATGCAGGGTACAGACTGGGGCAGGACTACCAGATGGTTACCCAGGATGAGAGACTCCGGGCTAAACAGTTCTGTCCCGGCTCTGTCCCGGCTCTGTCCCTTTCCGGCAGCGCCACCACGTCACCCTGAACTGGTGTCCCCTTGTGGAAAGGATGAGGATTGCCACTCCACAGGCCTGGGGTGAGGAGGGTACAAAGCACCTGCTATGGCTCAAGGGGGAACTTTTGTGGCCAGGGTCAGAGGGAACGCGAGGAAAAGCTCTCTGGAGGAGGGGGAGTTACGCCGAGGCCTGCTGGACCAGCAGGGGTGAGGCAGGCAGAGGCTAGGGGGAAGAAAGCGCCAGTCCCCGGGAACTACCAAGGCCAAGGCAAGAAGAGAGAGCCTGGGGCCCAGCGAGGCCACGGCATGTTAGTAAGGAGCGCAAACTCGGTGCCACACAAAGCACCTCCTCTCTGCCTCTGTGCTCTCTGAACCCCATGAGGCAGGCACTGCTGTCTCGCTTTGGTAAAACAGAGCTGGCCCTGAGGCTCGGGTGGGGGGCCGGGAGTGACTTGTCCTGGGGCAGGGAGATCATGAGTGATGTCAGCACACGAAGCCAGGCAGCCTGACTACAGCTGCCCCAAAAAAGGTGGGGTCCAGCCGTGGACGGTTTTGGGGATGGTGCCAGTGGGCTGAGTCCTCTGCATCTAAGACAGCGAGGGCCACGGAAGCCAGGGGCTCTGGCAAGCACGATGCGGCCCGGGGCAGTACTAGTGGGCAGTCCCGAGGGAGGACACCCTTCCCCTGACTGCACGTTTACTGGCCCCGGAGAAAAACTGCAACCCACACTTCTTGAGACCTTACTCAGTACTTGGGATACGTGGTAAGTGCCTCCTAAAGACCATTTCCTTTCATCTTCACGTCTCTCTGAGGGAAGTGTTACTGCTGTCCCCATTTTACAGATGGTCACGGGGCAGGGGGGTCAGGAATGGTTGTCCGAGGAAGTGGCCTGTCACCTGACACCTAAAGGACCATATTCCTACAAAGGCCACCAGATGTAAGGAACTCACCCAAGGGAGGGGTAAAAGGGCCGGTGGGGCTGAAGCGCAGGGAGGGAAGGGCACGGTGGGGGCTGAGGCCAGCCCCTCTATCCCAGCTTCTCACCAGCCCCGAAGGCCCCAGGCAGAAGCTGCTGATACACGCCAAGACCGGACCGAGCACGATGTTGCAAGACTTGAACCGAAGCCCTAGCGCTTCTCCTAGCAGCCTGGTACTATGGCGAGAAACTGGGCTTTAGAGTCCAGAACTCCAAGTTCAGACCTCACCTCCCTGGGCCTCGGTTTCCCCACTTGTGATAGGAGAAAACTGCCGGTACCTATTAGTGTGGCTATATTAGACAGAATAATGGAGTGAACTGGTAGCATAACTCATAAGTGCTTCCTAACGTGAAAAACGAGGCCTCGTACCTTAAGACACTAGCCAAGAGGGAGACGGACCCATACGGTGAGGAGACAAGCAATGACCATCTCCATTCGTCCCTCAACACACATTGGGCACCGCCACTTGGAGATAGTGCACGGGGCGCTGGGGCACTGCGGTCCCCAACAGGCTGCCCCCGACAGCTGGGTCAGGAAAACATCACTGATGATCCACACACGCAGCTCTGTCCCAGAGGAGAGACTCCACTCACCCCACCTGCTAGGCTCAGAGAAGTGAAGTGACTTGGCTGGGGTCCCTCTTGCTTCTTGGGGTGGTGGCTGAGAAACCAGCTCAGGACTCCCTGACAATTAAGTTTCCTTTCTCCTCTTCTCCCTGAGCACTAAAACATCTGCTCTCACCTGGGCGGGGAGGGACGGAGAATCAGACGAAGGCCTCCTGAGCAACAGGGCTTTCAGTCAAGAACATGGTGAAAGGAGAGGCAAGCAGGCAGAGATGAAGTCAGGCAGCCCCAGCCTTTTCCCCAACCCCGCCTGCTCCAACAACCCATCCGTCAGCTACAACACAGCCTCTCAACCTTCCCCCAAAGCACTATCTCTAGGCTCGGCCTTGATGGGCTGAAACTGCACCATCCAATATGGCAGCCACCAGCCACTCGTGGCTATTTAAACTTATTGAAATTAAATAAAATGAAAACTTCAGTTCCTGGGCCCTACTAACCACACTGAGAGCTCAGTAGCCATGTGTAGTCAAGTGGCTACCGTACTGGGCTGCACAGATCTAGAAGACCATCATCATCACAAAATGTTCCACAGATCCTGGTCTACAATCTTCTTTGACTAGGGGCGCCTGGGTGGCTCAGTCAATCAAGCGTCTGCCTTCAGCTCAGGTCATGATCCCGGGGTCCTGGGATCCAGCCCTGCGTCAGCCTCCCTGCTCAATGGGCTCAGCAGGGAATCTGCTTCTCCCTCTCCCTCCCCCCACCCGCTCATGCACGAGCACACGCTCTCAAAAAAATAAATAAAATCTTTAAAAACATTGTTTAAAATCTTTTTTAACTAAATCCCACCACTCCTTCCCTTAACTCAAAAAAATCTCCTTTTTAATCTTAGAAAAAACAAGTGGGAGAGGGGTGCCGCGTTGGCTCAGTTGGTAGAGCATGCGACTCTTGATTTCTGGGTTATGAGTTCAAGCCCCACACTGGGTGTATAAATTACTTCAAAAATATAAAATCTTTAAAAAAAAAATTGGAGTAATAAAAGTGGGAAGAGAAAGCAAGGACTATAAAAAATATATAAACTTAGGGATGCTTGGGTGGCTCAGTTGGTTAAGCGTCTGCCTTCAGCTCAGGTCATGATCCCAGGGTCCTGGGATCGAGCCCCGTATCGGGCTCCCTTTTCGGCGGGAGGCCCCTCTCCCACTCCCCCTGCTTGTGTTCCCTCTCTCGCTGTGTCTCTCTCTGTCAAATAAATCAATAAAATCTTAAAAAAAAAAAAAATCCTAAAAAAAAAAAAAAACATATATATATATATATATATATATATATATATATATAAACTTAAAAATACACAAAAGGTAAATACCCTGAAAAACCCCCTCCAAAAAAATCCCCCCATCCCATCACCCACCAAAAAAAATTAAGGAGGGGAGTCAAGAGAGAAAAGCAGCAGGGAGACTGAGCCTGGAAGGAAACAGATTTAATCAGCCATAAATGACCTCTCCCTACTTTCTGCCCCAGGCCTGCCCACCTCCCGCCCCACAGGCCCAGCCAATGGACTCTTGGGACTGGAATCAGCCACGCAGGATCTGATTGCTCCAAAAAAAGCTACAAACAACAGCCCAAAGGCAGGAAGCTGCCCCACCCCCAGCCTGCTCCAGCAACCATTTCCACAATTACCTGCTTTAAGGTGACTCCTTTTCCTATCTATGTCCCCTCCCCCTCACACCTGGCCCACCCTCTTCATTCTCCTCCCCTGCTTCTCTCCCTATCTAGAGTGTCTTCCCACCAATTCTACCTTCCTTTCCTAATGGATTAGGGATCAGAGGGTCAGACCCAACCTCACAAGACCTGGACAGTTTTCCCTCCAAGGGCCCTCACCAATCCAGGTCCTGCCAAGGTCACCTCCTTTCTTCTGATCTCCAAGGTCAGTTTCTGTCCCTTCCCTCCACCCTCACTTTCCTATTGCCCTTATTAAATACCAGGTCCAGTTCTCAGCACTTTGCATTTTTTATTTTTACTACAATCCTACAAGGTGGGCAGTTAGCATTTTAGAAAGAGGGAAATGCACCCCTCTGTAGAGGTCCAGAGGAGCAGTCCTTTGCCCAAGGCCACACAGCTGAAAAGCAGCAGTTTAGGAATATGAATTCACCTTCCAAAACACTACTCTCTGATCTGTAAAATTTCAGTTCATGACTCTTCCGCAGCCCAATGCCTCTCTCCCTGTAATCGGAACTTCCAGCTAGACTTCTGCTGTGTGAACTTAAACTGTTAGCAGCATCAACGCAAGGGGATTCTGACCCTTTTGATCCCTTTGGTAAGAATTAAGCATTTCTCGGGGGCCCCTAGGTGGCTCAGTGGGTTAAGCATCTGCCTCAGGTTAAGCGTCTGCCTTCGGCTCAGGTCATGATCCCGGAGTCCTGGGATGAGCCCAACATCCGGCTCCCCGCTCAGCAGAGTCCACTTCTCCTTCTGCCCCTCACTCACCCTGCTCATGCTCTCTCTCTCGCTCTCACATAAATAAATAAAATCTTTTTTTATTTTTAAGATTTTATTTATTTATTTTTGCGAGAAAGAGGGAGTGCGAGAGAGAGCATGAGCTGAGGGAGAGGCAGATAGAGAGGGAGAGGCAGACTCCCCGCCGAGCAGGGAGCCCAACGCCGGCAGGATCCTGGGATCCTGGGATCGTGACCTGAGCCGAAGGCAGACGCTCGACTGACTGAGCCACCCCGGCACCCCAAATAAATAAAATCTTAAAAAAAAAAAAAAAAGAAGAAGAAGAATTAGGCATTTCTCAAGTGTTACTCAGAAACGTGGGCAAGGTGGTGCCCTGTCTGGACCTCTCTCCCTCCTCTTTTCCCCAACAAAATTTTACTGATTATCTCCTCTGTTGAGTGACCAAAACATTAGACAAGGTCCCTGTTCTGGCATTCGATCAGGGACACAGGATCAAACGACTTTGTTACGCAATTCATTTAAAATCAGAACAGTAGTAAAGGAACAAAGAAATGCAGGGCACTTTGAAAGCCCGCGTCGGAGAACCCGATCTCTTTTTTCTCCTTTTTGAAGGGGGAGGGGGGGCCTTTACCAAGAAGAAAGTCTCTCCTTCGTGCAGTTTCACTCTCCAATGCCTGCGAGGAAATGTCTCGCCTTCCCCCCGTGTCCCTCCACGCGGCCTCCCGTAGGGCTGAGTGGCAACTAAAGAGGAATCCCCTCCCTCTCTCCAAGTTGTCTCCCTCCCTCCGGGTCCACAAAGGAGCTGCCTCACTTCTCATTTCCTGAGGAAATGAAGTTCTTCCCGACTGTCTTCTCCGATTAGTTCTCCCAGCCCCAGTCCCTTCTGTGACAGCCCTTCCTTCACTCCCTGCACAGACCCCACATCGGAAGACGGGGTTGACATCCTTACTCTCCCTCGGGGAAAACTCCCCAGGTACTCACAGATCTGGCCAGCCCCCGAGCCCCAGGCCGCCGCAGGAGCAGGAGGCCAGCCTGGCCCAAGCCTCGACTTGAGCCCCAGACCCTCGCTGCTGCAGCCGCCACCGCCATCTTGGCTAACAACCCCTCAGCCCTCCGCCCCTCTCCTCGGCTAGACTGCGGGCTGCCCCTTTATGAACCTGATTGAAATGTTAGCACCGCCCTGCCAAGAAACCGCGAGTTACCAATCCTGCAGTCTCTAGGGCACGGGTATGGGTGGACCAAACAATCTAGCTTGCCAAAAATTACTCTGATCGCCTCATCTTAGTTGTTTCTGTAACAGGCAAAGAAGAGGACAACCTAACCGGAGCCTCAGGGCTTTAGGGCCAGGGGGCCTCGGGTAGGACGAGCTCATGCCAGGGCCCTCCCCCTCATCTCTACTCTCCAATGGCATTCCTGGATTTGCGAGGCGGGAGTGGGAGGGGCCAGATTGTTAGTAAACGCGGAGCCACGTGCGGGCGCGGGTCCTGGCGCCCCGGAGCGGCGCGTGCGCACTGGATACGCAGCCAGTACGCAGGCGCGCGCTCTAGGGCGGAAGCGAGAGTCCGCGGCTGCACGTGGGGTCTGGGGCGATGGAGGGGGCGATGCTGCCTGATGCCAAGATCCGCACTGAGTCCGGAACAGAGTCCGGCCCACGGGGCCCTGGCTGCAGCCTCCGGCACTTTGCGTGTGAACAGAACCTGCTCTCCCGGCCTGACGGCTCTGCCTCTTTCCTGCAAGGTAAGAACTTAACCTACGTAAATACTGCGCGGGCCATGTTCGCCACATTGTATTTGTTTTAGAAGGATGTTACAGTGTACCTTGCAAAGGAGTGCCACTAGCTGATAAATGTCCCCCCTGGACTGTTGCAGTTCTTGCCCGGGGGGATGCTACCGGATGTGCCAGAATAACATATCTCTCCTTCCCGCCTGCAAGGGAGACGGTATCGCCAATCCTGTCAAATACTCAGATGAGAAAGGGGCAGACCTCCTCATAAGACCAAATACTCCAGAATAGAGAAGCGCTCCCCACCAAAGTGAATATCTCTCTTGACTAATTTCGTCTCCCGCCTCCCCCACGCACACGCAGGGTCCGTACACGCCAGGCTGAGGCGGACCTGTCCATATGCATAAATACCCTAGACTGGGGGCACCTGGGTGGCTCAGTCGTTAGGCGTCTGCCTTCCGCTAGGCTCGTGATCCCAGGATCCTGGGATCAAGCCCCACATAGGGCTCCCTGCTCCGCAGGAAGCCTGCTTCTCCCTCTCCCACTCCCCCGTTTGTGTTCTCTCTCTTGCTCTGTCTCTCTCTGTCAAATAAATAAATAAAATTAAAAAAAAAAAAAATACCCTAGACTGGTGGATCACCACCACCGGCCTCATTACTCTTTGGACTGTGGCATGTCTTTTACCCAAGTAAATACTTTTCAGATTGAGAGTGATGTCCCCCTTCTTCCCCACAGATGCGGTAAATATCCCTTTGACTGTGATATACATCTCTCCATATGAGTCTCTCTCTAAGTTTGGGGCAGGTCTTCCCTATTGGGTAAATATCCCCTTGCCCTAGCCAAATGCATCTCAGACTAGACTCAACTCCCTGACCCAGGTAAACATTCCTCTCGAGATAGGCACTGTTCTGGGCATTGGGAATACGTTGATAAAAAACATTTTAATTCCTGACCTAACAGTTTACATTCTAGTTGGGGAGACAGACCAAAGATAACTAAATAAAATATATAGGGAAATGCTGTGGAGAAAAATATAGTAGGGAATGGGGAATAGGGTGTGCCAGAGAGGATTGCACTTTTTTTTTTTCTTTAAGATTTTATTTATTTTTGACAGAGAGTGTGTACAAGCAGGGGAAGCAGCAGACAGAGGGAGAGCGAGAAGCAGGCCTCCCGCCGAGCAGGGAGCCTGATGGGGGCTCGATCCGAGGACCCTGGGATCGTGACCTGAGCTGAAGGCAGACGCTTAACCATCTGAGCCACCCAGGGGCCCCAAGGATTGCACTCTTAACAGGATGGTCAGGAAAGACCTTGATGAGATGGTAACATTTGAATAAAGACCTAAAGGTAAGGGAGCAAACCCTAAAGATAGCAGGAGGAAAAGCATACTGAGGGTGGAGAACGGGGGGGGGGGGGGGCAAAGACTCTGAGGCAAGGACGTGCCTGGTATATTTGAGGAATAGTCTGCAGATGGTGTGGCTGGAGCAGTGAGGAAGCTGGAGAGAGGTAAGGAGGATGGCCTGTCATTTGAGGCCTAATGAATGAGCTGGGGGCCACTGCTCCCAAATTTTGCTCAGAGTGGTGACATGATCTGAATATATTTTAACAGACTCTCTGGCTGTGGGGTTGACTGTAGAGGTATGGGAGAGAAGGGGAGATGGTGGTGGCTCGGACCAGAGTGGAAGCAGTGGAGATGGTGAGATTCAGGGTGTATATTGACAGTAAGACTGAGGGCGCCTAGGTGGCTCAGTTGGTTAAGCGACTGCCTTCGGCTCAAGTCATGATCACAGGATCCTGGGACCGAGCCCCACGTCGAGCTCCCTGCTCAGCGGGGAGCCTGCTTCTCCCTCTCCCTCTGCCTGCCGCTCTGGCTACTTATGCTGTCTCTCTATCTCTCTGTCAAATAAATAAATAAGATCTTTAAAAAAAAAAGAAAGAAAGAAAGTAAAACTGACAAAATCTGTAGGTGGTTCGGTGTTGGGGTGTGAAAAGGAGAGGGATAACAACCGAGGTGTTTTTCCCGAATGAGCTGTACTGGGAGAAGCTGAGGAGGTCAGTTTGGAACATTAAGTTTGCAGGGCCTGGTAGACATCACAGCAATCACATGGACAGGGCATTAGGAAATGCAAGTCTGCAGTTCAGAAGAGAGACCCCATCTGGACACATAATTTGGAATCCTCTGGCTATAGGTGGTATTTCAGCCACTGATTGGATGAAATCAAGAAAAGGAGTGTAGATGGGAAAGAGAAGACATCACAGGACTCAACCCTGGGTCCTCTAACCTGTGAGGAGCTAGGAAAAGAGAGAATAGCAGCTAGGAAGGTAGGAGGCAAACCAAGAGAGGGCACTGACCTGGGGCCTGGAGAAGTGTTTGAGATGTAAGGGCCCACCAGCTGCATCCATCCTCCAGACCTGTGACTGGACAGTCTGGACGTATGTCATCCATGACGCCGTCAAGAGCTGCTCCGGTTGGGGCACCTGGGTGGCTCAGTCGTTGGGCGTCTGCCTTCGGCTCAGGTCATGATCCCAGGGTCCTGGGATGGAGCCCCTGCATCAGGCTCCCTGCTCAGCGGGAAGCCTGCTTCTCCCTCTCCCCCTGCTTGTGTTCCCTCTCTCGCTGTGTCTCTCTCTGTCAGATGAATAAATAAAATCTAAAAAAAAAAAAAAAAAAGCTGCTCTGGTGGAGTGGTGGGGTCGGGGTGGAAAAGAAAAAGACCGCAAGTTAGAGACTGTCTTTAGGAGCTTTGCTGTATGGGGATCAGATACATGGGGCAGGAGTTGAAGGTGGATGTGGGTCCAGAGAAGAGAGAATTGTGGGAGCCACGTCCTTGAGAAGGTGACAGGGAGGGTCTCCCTAGGTTCATGGGGGCCACAGGCAGCTCGTCCAGACTAACAAGAATGAAGACCACTGTGTGGATCTCATTCTGTCGGTGTGGTTAAGTTCCCCTCTGAGGGCAGATTCTCCGGGAGCCAAGAGAATCCCTCAGTTCTGCAGCTCCTCCTCCCCAACCCAGGAAAGGTGCCCTGACCCCGGGGACCTTCCCAGGTCCTCCCCAAGACTTAGCTCTTCTGCTCCATTCACATGCCTGGAGTTTCTTCGACGTCAGAAATATTGAGGAGGGTGGCCCCTCCCGTGTTCTAAAACTCCCAAACCCCAGGACCCCATGCAGACTCTGGAGAGTATGTCCCACCCGCTTCTGGCCTCGGCGTCTCTTAACGGGGTTGTTAAAAAAGCGGAGTCCCAGAATGCACTGCGCACCTGCCAAGGTTGGCCCCTCTGCACTTGTAAGCACCGCGAAGATTCTGTGTGCAGGCCGGTGTTTTGAAGCTGTGCTCCTGCCCTGTGTTTCCCACTGCAGATTGTGGGCCCAGCTGCACGCTGGAATGGCCCGTGGAGCTCGGATGCGCCCAGTGCCTGTCCCCACCCCCCCCCCCCCCCGCAGTTGAATCGGAATCTCTGGGGGAGGGGGCTGGGCATCAGGATCTTCTCAGGCTCCCCAGTGATTCCAGTGTGCAGCCGATTCCAGTGTGCAGCCGGGCTTGAGAAACCACAGCTGCGTTCCGTAGTGTTTTTCTGTTTTTGTTTTTAAATGGAATAGAGTAGGGGCGCCGGGCTGGCTCCGTCCAAGGAGCATGTAACTCTTGATTCCAGGGTGCTGAGTTCGAGCCCCACGTGTGGTGTGGAGGTCACTTAAAAATCTTAAAAGTAAATAAGGAAAAGTAAATTAACTGGAATAGAGTAGAAAGCATCAGAGTGTGTTGGAGCAGTGACAGTAAGAGTTGTTTTGTGAGGCCTTTGTTCTGTTTACACACGCAGACATTTGCATGAGTGTGGAGCGGCGCCCATGCAATATGTGTCTTATTGGGAGTTATGGAGAGAAAAGTTTGGAAGCCACTGGTGTAGTCCAGTCTCTTCATTTTGCAGAGGATAAAACTGAGGCCCAGAAAAGTGAGCACAATCAGCCAAAGTTACAGAGCCAGCAGGAGGCAGACAGGACTGGAAGCCAGGCTTCTTCTCCCCCCCCCCTTTTTTTTTTTAAAGACTTCATTTATTTGACAGAGAGAGCACAAACGGGGGGAGCGGCAGGCAGAGGGAGAGGGAGAAGCAGACTCCTCTTTCTCAGGGGTCCCAACTCCTGCAGAGTTTGGGGATGTGAGCCTGAGGGAAGAGAGCCAGGTTGGAGGAAGCTTTGGAAGGAGCTGAGACCAACTGCAGTAAGGGGGAGGAAGGTTAGCTCTTGGGAAGAACTTTCTGTACAAGTAAACAACAGCTAAAGTCAACATCCACACATGCCCCGCAGTGTCCTCAGTGTCTTATGATCGACACAATGGGCGAGGCGCCATTATCATCCCCATTTCACAGATGAGGAAGCATAGGCAGAGACGTGAGTGAAGCAGATGCTCAGAGAATCACTGCCAGCAAATGGTGGGCTGGACTGGGGCTGACGGGGGTGGGGAGGCCTGGCTGCTGGCCTGGTCCCCACACTCTCAGGGCGCTGCGCTGCCCCCCCGCCCCAGGAAAGCAAGATGTGCATGAGGCCTCCCCTGCTGTCTCCCCAGGGGATACATCGGTCCTGGCGGGCGTGTATGGGCCAGCCGAGGTGAAGGTCAGCAAAGAGATCTTCAACAAGGCCACCCTGGAGGTGATCCTGCGGCCGAAGATCGGGCTGCCTGGTAATTGGGCCCAGCAGGATCTCCAGCTTCTTCCTCACCGCTGTCCCCAGTGCCCCCTCCGCCCTCCCCCCCTCCCCAGCTCTTGGTGTCTCCTCCCCACCTTAGTCTGTCCTCCCTCACTCCTCTTTCCTGGCTCTATCCCTCCTCCTCTCCACTAACCTGGCGTTCCACTCATTTACATTCCATTCATTTACTCGCCCCCTCACTCCCGGGGCTGGGTACATGGGGATGGGAGTGGGCAGCAGCAGGGGACCAGGGAACTCTGGGGTTTTCCTCCTGCAAGAGGCTCCCTTGCTGGAGCCAGAGGGGGCAGGGGTGAGGTGGGTATCAGTCAGGCCCTGCCTCCTTCCCACTGGGGATCCTCTGTCATCCATGCAGGGTCCTGCGCCAACCCTGGCGGAGACAGCAGGCCCTTTCCAGAGGCCTTGGGTGGGGCATATGGAGGAAGGTGAGCCAGAGGGAAGGGAAGAGGCTGACAACCCCACCCCACCCCACCCCACCCCTGATTTCCCCAGGCGTCGCGGAGAAGAGCCGGGAGCGGCTGATCAGGAACACGTGTGAAGCTGTGGTATTGGGAACGCTGCACCCCCGCACCTCCATCACTGTGGTGCTGCAGGTCGTCAGCGACGCTGGCTCTGTATCCTTTCCCCTGGGCCGCCACCTCCAGGAAGTCCCTCAGAAGCTCCCTGATGGCCTCCCCTGCTCTGTTAGCCAGAAGGCCTCCAGACACTTGATAGTCACCCGCTTGTTGAAGAACAGAATAGCAGACACTGCTTGAGGACTTACTGAGTGCTTGACACATATTAACTCACTTAATTCTCACAGCATAACAAATAGGTGCCACTTTTATAATCCCCGTGTTCCAAATGGGGAAACTAAGGCACAGCAAGGTCGGTTCCTATCTAGTGATTGGCGGAGCCAGGATTTGAGCCCAAGCCATCTGCTCCCAGAGCCCAAGGCCCCTGGCAGATGGGTGTTCTTGTGTCTTCATGTTTGCAGTGAGGAAGCAGGCCCCGAGAGGGAAAGTTGCTTGCCCAGGGTCACACAGCTGGAAGGCAGCAGAGAGAACTCACGCCCAGGCCTGACTGCCTGCAAAGCCTGTGCCGTTGACCTCCACTCTGCCCTGGCGCAATGCTAGGGGAGTCCTGAGCAGGCTGAGCAGTTGGGTCAGCAGCTTGGCCTAGAAAGACCCCTGTGGTTGGGTGAGAGGTTGGGGCTGAGGACCAGAAATGGGCGTTTCTAGAGGGGCTTCACAGAGCAGGAAACTGAAGCCCAGAAGGGAGGTGGAGTGGAGGGGCAGTGGCAGAGCTGGGACTGACTGACCCTAGAGCTGGACCCTTAGCCGCTGTGATGGGGCTGGGGGCAGAGACTAGAGGAAACTGAGCGAGGGCCGGCTGTCTGGCTCCAGGCCCGGGCTCGCTCCTCCCTCTGTCACCTGGTGGTGGCTGCCTCCACATGTGATTATGGGAGGTTCCTCCTCTCCCCGCCTTCAGTTTCCCTGAAAGTGCTTGGCACGTGCTTCAGGACAAATCTGTCGAGTATCGTTATGACCCCTGATTGAGGCTCAGAGAGAGTAAGTCACTTGCTCAAGCTCACACAGCTGAGAGGTGGCAAAGGCGGGTCAGGAACCCAAGGCTGCTTGATTCCAGAACCACCTAGAAGCACTGTGCCCTCCCGCCTCCCCGTGGTCAGTTAGGGAAGTCTGGCCACAAGCGCTGGTGGGCCATCCCTGTGGTGGGAGCGCTTCTTAACCCCGCCCTGTGGCACCCAGCTCCTGGCCTGTTGCCTGAACGCCGCCTGCATGGCGTTGGTGGATGCAGGGGTGCCCATGCGGGCCCTCTTCTGTGGGGTCACCTGTGCTCTGAACTCTGACGGCACCCTCGTGCTGGATCCCACAGCCAAGCAAGAAAAGGTAGGTTTGAAGGCCGGGCTGGTGAACGGCTGCGAGCAGACCCTGCCTCTCGCGGCCTCGCTTCCCCAAAACACTTGGCTCCTATCACGTCGGTCCCAGCTGGCAAGCTCTGGTCTGTTCTTCAGGGCAGGTGCTAGAACCCCGGCTCAGACCCACTTAAGTTAAAAGGGAACGTGTGGACCTTCGCTATGAAACTCAGAACAGAGGTCCAGCTAGACCCAGGGTCTCAAATACCATAAGGATTTCCTCGTCTGGCTTCTCAGCCTCTGCTGTCTTATGCACATTGGTTCCACTGGGTTCCATTCTCTAGCCAGCATCTTGCCCGAGCCTGTGATCAGCCCCTAGAGCTCCATGCTTTCCTCACCAGCTCAAGTTCACAGCACCCAGGGCTCTGGTTATTCCGAGATACTCACCCCGTCCTGTGATGGGCACATCCCGTCAGGAAAGCCGAACCCACCTGAGGTATTTCAGACCAGATAGGGAATTTACTGCAGGAAATGGGTCATGATCGTGTTGGAAGAGCCAAAGGAGCAAACAGGAGGGAGGGCGATACCCAGACACTAACAGCCTGTAGGGAGCTCCCAGTCTGCACTGTTGGGAGTCATAGGTGGTCTGGACACACATGAGGCGTCCTGGCTTGGCCCTGGAGCCCCCCACAACCCCAGCCTCCACGACACAGCCCCTGCTTCTGTCAGTGACGGCGGGATGTGGCCCTCCGTCCTTCAGCCTCACCCCCAGATTACCGGGGGCACCTAACTGGCCAGGGAGTCTGGGAAACAGTTTGCCAGCTTCCAGCCCTGGTGGGACAGAGCCGGGAAGGGGAGCAGGGGGCTGAGAGGTACCGGCTGATGACTGGCTGCACGGCCACCCCTACAGGCGGGAATACTGTGTCCGGAAGCCCCTGTTGGGACCATGTGGGTGGCATCGGGGCATGGGAAGCACTTCCACAGAAGGAAGGGCCAAGAGCGTTGCCCAGGGAAGCAGGGGCGGTGCGTAGACAAAACACCTACACTTGGGAGTGCGGGCTGGGGGAAGGGCAGGTCCCCTCTTTGGGACTAGCTGAGACTCTGCCCGAGGGGAGAGTCCAGGTGTCCTTCCTACCTCATCCCTAGGAGGCCCGGGCCGTCCTGACCTTTGCGCTCGACAGCGTGGAACGGAAGCTGCTGATGTCCACCACCAAGGGGCTCTACTCCGATGCTGAGGTACCTGTGTGAAGATGGGGTGAGGGCCAGATCCCTCCTGGATGTGAGGTCTTGTTGGGACCCTGCGAGATTGAAGGAGAGCCCCTTCCTTACGTCCCTTCTGTATGTAAAAGGCATTTTCAAACATAGTAGGCACAGAAACCCTTGTGGGAATTTTTTTTTAATTTTTTTTTTAAGATTTTATTTATTTGCGAGAGAGAGAATGAGAGACAGAGAGCATGAGAGGGAGGAGGGTCAGAGGGAGAAGCAGACTCCCTGCTTAAGGAGGGACTTGATCCCGGGACTCCAGGATCATGACCTGAGCCGGAGGCAGTCGCTTAACCAACTGAGCCACCCAGGCGCCCAACCCTTGTGGGAATTTTAAAGGGAAGCCCCAGTCATGAGAGCAGAGAGGAGAGAGCTCGGGTTGGGATCGGGATGTGAGGCACCTCCAGTTCAGAGCAGTGCGCTCCCAGAATCCCAGTGCTCTGGTCTCCGAGAGCACTTCCGACCCGTTCCTCCTATGAGCCTAGGAATGTGTGGTGCTCAGGAGCTGGGGTCCCAGATTCCACAGCTTCCAAGATGATCTGGCATCACAGGGCCTGTGGCTCAGAAATTCTAGATCTCCAGTTGGAGATGGGCCAGGTTCATGAGGCCTCTTCCAGGGGTCAGGATGCCTGCTCCCACCTGTCCACGCTCCTGGAGCTGCCGGAATCAGACCCCCGAAGCCCTCCCCTTTTTCTCTGTTCCCTATCTAAGAAAGAGCCCACCAAGTGGGGAAGAAAGAAAGGCCTTTGAAATACTCCCCTGGCCACCTGCCCTACTTCAGGGGAGGCAGGAGGCCTGGGAGCTCCAGGAACCAGCCGGGGTCGGGGCAGGCTGTGGGGTCAGCCGGGCGGGAGCAGGGAGGCCCCAGCACCACCAGCTCTCTCTCCGCCTCCAGCTCCAGCAGTGCCTGGCCACGGCCCAGGCTGCCTCGCAACACGTCTTCCGCTTCTACCGGGAATCGCTGCAGAGGCGTTACTCCAAGAGCTGAGACAAGCCGGGGCAGGGCGCCCCTCCCGTGGCTGCCGCCGCCCCCCACTACCTCCGCGGAAAATAAACCAGCAGCTGGCCTCGCCTCTCAGTCCCTGTGCACCCAGATGCGCTTGTGGGCCTGGGGGCACGGACCCACCTTGCTCCCCCCAAAAGCCTTTCCGACTGGGAAACCCCCCTTCTCCACCCGCCAGTCTGACCGATACCTGTGGGGCACCCGGGGTAAAGAATGACCCCCCCTCCAGGTCCCAGGTTCAAGGAGCAGCAGGGTGAGGGGCAAAGAAAATCAGCGTTTGTCAGGTGGTGGTAAATGCTATGAAGAAAGCGAAGAGCAGGGACGGGGTTTGGGGAGGGCGAATTTAATACGTTAGTGAGGGACATCTGCGGGGGGTGGGGTGCATCCGAGGGAAGCCCGGGAGGAGGCCTCCGGGAGGTGGGGCACCAGCAAGGCTTCCGTGTGGCTCTGGTGGTGGCTGGAGCAGAGCGAGATGGGTCGGGGAGGGAACGGGCACAGTGGTGAGGCCCTGTGGGTCTTAGCATCCCGGTCTTAGCCTGAAGAAACGGGCTCAGCAGCCAGTGAGCTGCCAGATGTCACCAGTGAGTCCGAGTCCAGCCCCAGAGCCTGTCACTGCTCAGAAAGGCTGGGGAGACACCAGCACAGTCTTGACTGCAGTTCCCCATCTGTAACCGGAAGTGACTGGGGCCCATGTTTCTCGTGGCGTGGTAGCACCCCCCCCAGGGTGTATGGAAATATGGGGGGGTGGTTAGTTGCCATTTGACCGCTCGGTCCCTCGCCCCCGTATTTAGCGGGCAGGAGCTAAGAACATGAGAGCATCCCTCGAGGAGTAACCGTCCCACAGCTGGGCCACATGGTCACCAGATTCTGTGGGGCATTGACATTTGGGGGTTTGCAGTGAAAATTATATGTCTGGCGGGCCCTCTGCTGCGTGCTTCACATGCTTGAACTAGTTCACGCAGTTCCCACAATTGCCCCCTTAGAGCCTGTGTCATTTTCGTCCCCAGTAACCGAGAAGGAGAAGCATCAAAGTCTTTAGCTTGAAATTCCGTGCCGTGAGACGGGAGAACTCCAAACGGGAAAGTGTTTTCTTCTAGTAAGATCCACTGGAATGGCATTAAACAGAGAACTAAACCACCTGTCATACCATTACTTGGTCATCTCTCAGGCCCGCTCAGTGAGCACACCTGTGCCTCTGGGGAGCACTTGGGGGTCCGTCTGCCAGGGCGGGGGGGGGGGGGCTAGTGCCCTAGTGCCTTAAGGTTCCAGCCCTCCTGGTCTCTGGCCATGTCATTCCCATGGGGTGCCTCAGCTCCTGGGGCCATCTTTCTCCCCCAGAAGCCTGCACAGAATGAGGCCAACGGGAAAGGAGGGCCAAGAGATGGAGAGACCAGACCGCTCATTTCATTTGAGCCCCCAAGTCCAGTTTCTGCCACTTGCTGTGGGAAGAGCTCAGAGGGATACTGCCCTCTACAGGTGTGACCCATTCGGTCCTCCCCAGAGCTCCCAGGGGTGGAGAAAGTCCCATTTTGCAGAAGGGAAAATGTGAGGCTCAAAAAGAAGTCACTCGGGCCAAGGTGGCACAGCTAAGGAGAAGTAAGCCCTTGGAACCCAGCTCTCCCTAATTCTTTACAGACCACGGTGCTTCGAGGAGAACATTCTGCAGTTGGGAACCCTCTGCCCCTCGGATTCCCCCTTCTCCAGCTCCAAGGTCTCTGGGGACAGCCTGTCGTCACCCTGACCTGGTCTCAGTGCCCCGAGCTCCCTCCTTCCTCCCCCCGCCCCCCAACACGCACGCACACACACACAGGTTTGGCTGCAAGAGTGGCGTTTAATCTCACGCTGTGGCGGCCAGGAAGGAGGGGCTTGCGGCCGCCGCCGCCTCATCCACCCGGGTTCTCCACGTTGCCTGCCGACGCGCCAGGGTCCCGGCCCCTGATTCACAGTGGGGGCCGCAGGGGCAACTAGGGCGGCTCTCGGGAGGCCAGGTAGGCGGCCAGGGTCACCAGGGCGGCCGCATATGTGCACACGCCCAGCCCGACGGCGAGGACCCCCAGCAGGAAGGCGCGGCGGGAGGCAGCCCCTGCCCCCTGGACGTCCCCCTTGGCCCAAGCCTTGTTGGTCTGTGGAGGCGTTGGGCAGGGTGACTCAGGCATCCCCTCATCCCACCCCGCTGCCCGCAGCCCCAGACCCTTCCCCTGCGCCCGCCCACACCGGCACACCCACGGGCTCATTCATAGATTCCAAAACCAGGGAGCAGCTACTGCGGGTCAGGCACAGCTGGGCACAGGGGAGCCCGGGGTGGTCAGTAAGAACAGACCTCTATTACTCGGTGCCACCGTTCTAACTCATTGGAGCTTCACAATGACCCAGAGGGAGGAATTATTCCCATTTCACAGTTGAGGACAAGGAGGCACAGGGAGGTTGAAGTGGCTTGCCCAAAAATCCTAACGGGGTGTGTCAGACCTAGGATTTGAGCTCAGGTTCCTAACCACCGCTCTGGGCTTTCACTCTGAGACACTCGTTTTACCTTTCCATGTTTCTATGCCGATCCTTCTCTCCACCTTTGTTCTCCCTCCCCCGCCCCCCACGCATAGCACCTCTGTTTTGTTCTGAATGCACCTTTTCTCTTCTATCCAGCCCCCTCCCGGCCCCACCCACAGACTGACCTTCTGGGCCAGGCAGAAGGCAGCGATGCCCACAGGCCAGAAACAGCATAACATGGAAAAGACAGCCAAGCCGAGGTGGTCGTGGGGTAGGAGCGGGGAGAGAAGGCTGCCCCCGTCCCAGTCCGAGTCGCTGTCACTGGATGATGCATCCTGTGGGTAGGAAAGGGCCTGAGTGGGCTTCTCTGCCCACCTTCCCTGCCCCACTGCTCTGCTCCCCGTAGCCCCCAAAGACCAATACCAGGGCCTTCCCCAGAAACACCAAAAAGAGGAAAATGATCCAGAAGTAGGCTCTTAACTCTCTCCAGCCTGGATCCCCTTGAGGGGAAGCTGGGTAACCTCTCTCCAAAGAAGAACCCCCATCCACAGCCAAAGCTTTATGTTCAATGTCAAAGACAAGGTCCCACCATGGATACCACAATTTCAGAGTTAAAACTGGAGGCAGAGAGGCGCCTGGGTGGCTCAGTCGGTTAAGCGGCTGCCTTCGGCTCAGGTCATGATCCCAGGGTCCTGGGATCGAGCCCCACGTTGGGCTCCCTGCTCAGTGGAGAGTCCGCTTCTCCCTCTCCCTCTGCCTGCCTCTCTGCCTACTTGTGCTCTCTCTCTCTCTGTCAAATAAATCTTAAAAAAAAAAAAAACTGGAGGCAGACACCAATGGGGACAGGAACCAGCAAAAAGTTGGAGATAAACAGCTCTGGTGGCCTAAGTTACTAGGACAAACCTGCCAGCTGAAAACTATAAATTCTAGATTTAAAAAAGTTTGCTTTTTTTAAATCTTGCATTAAATAGCGCACATGATTTTAAGCAATTCTTGTAAGGCCAAAACTGCAATTAAAATCCAAGTTAGGGGGCGGCTGGGTGGCTCAGTCATTAAGCGTCTGCCTTCGGCTCAGGTCAGGATCCCAGGGTTCTGGGATCGAGCCCTGCTCAGTGGGAAGCCTGCTTCTCCCTCTCCCATTTCCCCTGCTTGTGTTCCCTCTCTCACTGTGTCTCTCTCTGTCAAATAAATAAAATCTTTGGGGGAAAAAAAAAATCCAAGTTAGAGAGGGCAAACAAACAGAGAAGGCCTCTTTTGGCCCTGCAGCCAATTGTCAATCCCAGAAAAATAGCCTCTCAATCCAACCGTGAACTAGATGAAAAGTGATCTCTAACCACTGTGGCGCCCCCAGGCAGCTAGCTGGCAGAAGCAGACCAACTCCTCTCTGGAGAAAGGTACTTACCTTCAGTCTAGGCCTCAAAATAATTTTTCCTAAAGATAGTTTTTGAACCGTGATGACCAGCATACAGTCCAAAGATAACCGGGCACACAAGAAACCCTAAATAGCAGAAATAATAAGGCCCTCCCTCAAAATCTTCAAAGAATGGAATTACCAGACACATAACGAGATGTCAAAGTGACCCCAACCGCCTCACTGTGGCAGACGGTGTTTCCAAAAACGGCCACAACCAGCTCTCATCCCACATGCTCTTCTTATAGTGTGACTGATACTCTTCCCACCAAGGGGTGAGGTCTGTGTCCTCTCTCCTTGGGTCTGGGCAGGCTGTGACTCACTCATAATTGGTAGAATGTGGTGGAAAGGATGCCACATGACTTCCAAGCATAAGTCAGAAAAGGTGAGGCCGTTTCTGCCTTGCAGAAGCACTCGGGCTGGGGGCTGGGGGCACAGGAGGATGTGGACCATGCTGAAGCCGCCATGTTGTGAGGAGGCCCAAACCACTCCACAAGGGGAGCCTCAGGCAGAAGCCCCAAGACTACATTAAGAGATACCCACCCAGCGCCCAGCTCCTTCAGCCCCCGACCGTTTCAGCTCCAGCCACTGGCTGACCGCAACCTCATGGAAGACCCTGAGGCAGAACCACCCAACCCAGGCCCTCCCAAATTCCTGACCCGTGGAAACCATGAGCCATAATGATTGTTGCTGTTTTAAGCAACTGAGTTTCGGGGTGATTTCTTACGCAGGAATAGTAACTGGAAAACCATGTGTTAAGATAATAAAAGACAAGCGGGGAGTCTGGCCGGCTCAGTCGGTAGAGTGTGCAACTCTTGATCTCGGGGTCGTGAGTTCGAGCCCCAAGCTGGGTGTAGAGATTACTCAAAATCTTTTTTAAAAATAAATCAATAAGTAGAAGACAAGCTTCACAGTATACACAAGGAATAAGAAATTGTACAAATTAACACATTAATTTGAAAGAAAGAGACCAGGACCGAGAGAGAGAGAGAGAGATGGAAAGACAGAGAATAGGGGAGTCAGAAATCAGAGGGAAGACAGAGAGCCAAAGGTGCGGGAAGAAAGATGAGGGACAAATCTGGAGAGAAAAAGGTGAAACCAGGGGAGGCATAAAACAGGCAAAACCACAACTGGACATCTAGGAAGCCCCCACACAGTTGGGAAGTGAGACTCCAGGCTGAAGGCAGATACCCCAGCCTCCGACCTACCCGGGGTTGGCCACAGCCCAGTTCGTTCACCTCCAAGCCCCCTCCCCCAGCTCCCACTAAGGCCTGCTGTTCCTACCTCCAGGTCAGGGGGCCCTGGCTCCCCAAGACCAGCGCTCACAGAGGGAAGAGGCAGTGGTAGGAACTGCCAACCCCCCAGGGACTCTGTCTCTCGAAAGGGAGGCCCCAGCTGGGGTTCCCCAGGCTTCTGGATGGGGGGCCCACAGCCCACGCCCGCCAGCAGAGGCTGTTGGAGCTCTCGAAGACTGGGGCTGTCCATGGTTGGGGAGAGGCTCCCGGAGGGGTTTTCTGGAGGTAGAGGAAAGCAAAAAGACAAGTTGAAAAAGTCTCACCATCTTTCCCCTGACTCCTGACTCTGGAGAGATTCCTGGCAGAGACTAGTTAGTTCATTGACCCTCAGACTCGTTTGACAGAGACTGAAACTGAGGCCCACAGAATAAAAGCTGGGCCAAGTTGCAAAGAGAATTCGCGGGGTCTAGATACTCAGTTCTGGGATTCTGTCTCCTCGGGCAAAAACCACATACCTGTTGCGCACTTATTCCAAACCATGCTTTGCACACTTACTTGCCCCATGAACCACACATCCCCTGTGCCTACAAGTCTGCACCCTGAATACCCAAGTCCCCTGCTACACACTCAACCAGGCAAGCCCAACCCCCACCTCCAGGCACTCATCTCCCAAAGGGCTCCTTGCATACTTGCCCTGAACAACATCAGCTCCCATTAAATACCCCTCTGGAGCCCCAACCTTCTTACACACTCCTCCCAAATGACCCCTTGCACACTCCTAATCCTCCCAGCATCAGACCCCCTATTTGCACACATAAGCACGGGTTTTCCACGCAAGCACCCCATCACTTACTTCCCTTGCGCACCTGCCCCAAACACCCGGTCCACGCATCCTTCCCCTACCCCACCCACATCCACGGCGCTACACAATTGCCTGCACACGCACCAGCTCCCCTACGCTCCTCTTTTACCAGAATCCACCTCTGCACCATTCCCCCATAACAGCCCCAACCTACCACACTCATACACACTCAACCACCAGGAATATTGCCACCCCACGATCCCCCCCGGGGCCTCCCAAGCCTCCCGCCCTCATTCCAAACCTGGCTGGAGCCGATTTCCTCACCAAGGGTTCGCCTCCCCATCCCCAACACTAGGACCCGGCGGAGGGGCCGTGCCGCCCACCTGTGCCCCTCACTCACCGCCCACGGCCATATGTCGGGACCTCCTGGGCCCCTGCACCGACACCCGTCCCGACCCTGCGCCCCGCGGGTGGCACGGAACTCAGGGAGGCCCGCGCTCCCCGGGACCCCGGGCCTGGGGGGCGCGGGGTCTGCGCGTTGCGCTGGGCTCCCCTCTCGGCGCCCCAGGCCCGCAGCGCGCGGGGGCGGGGATGGGGGCGGGGCTGCGGGCGGCCGGCTCCGCCCTCCGCCGCGGCCGGGGAGGGGGCCTTGAAGGCCGACGTCAGCGCCCAGCGCAGAAACCCTGCCAACGCAGGTGTGCGGGAGCCAGCGCAGCGCGGGTGCGGAGGGACTCCGAGGACGGCGGACCCTGCCACCCCGCCCCCGCCTCGAGCCCAGGCCCAAGCGCTGCGGGGAGGAGGAGGGGGCGCCCCCGATTCTCCAGGGCCTTCCTGGCTCGGCCCCGCCTCCACCCCGCCACTCTCCTTGCCCAGTACTAATAACAGCCACGGCGGCTAGGTGGGTGCAATGCTCTTGGGGCCGTGCATGGGCACGCACACCCTGATTCTTGAGCACGGCCGAACAGGCCCCGTCAGGTACTGTCCTGTGGGACGCAGAAGGAAACGGGCGCAGAGAGGCTGGGGACTTGCACGCCGCCGGCTCGCTGAGCGCCGACTAAGGCCGGACCCCTGGCCGGTGCCTGAGACGCTTTAGTCACCATCGCATTGACTCTTCTCGGCAGCTCTCTTTCTGTCTCTGTTTTACAGATAAAGAAACTGAGGTTCCGAGGCGTGTGCTCTCTTGGCCGAGGTAAACAACTGGAGCTAAGACCCGCAGATTGCACCCCGGGGCTGTATTCGGGGCTGGCGGGGTGGCGGGTGGGGGGGGGCGTCCAGGGAAAGGAGGGAGAGGAGGGTGTGGCCCGGGAAAGGGGTGATGTGCTGGTTATCAGGTGGTACAAGAGGCTGTCATGCCTCAGTGTTTGGACCCACACAGGCCCGACTGGCCTTCCAGGCTCTTCAAGGCACTTGCTGTGTGACCTCTGGATGATGGCATCACCTCTCTGAACCCTAACTCTTTCATCTGTGAAATGGGCGACACACTCCCTGCCTCGGGGATGTCGGTGTAGATCACATACACAAAGCACTCACATCAGGTGTGATAACCAATGTCCCACATTTCCCCAAAGCCTGGCAAATGCAGGCACTCTGAATATATTTGATGATGTTGAGGGATATCATTATGCGGTACTGGCTCTGTCAGTCTGAATAAGGGACCCTCCTCACCCCTCCCTCACCGAGCCCACCCGGCTTACACCGCCTTCTCCTTCCCAGAGGCCCTCCATCTCAGCCAACCCAGTCAGCCAAACTGGAGGATTCCCCTCCCGACGTGGGGCTGGCCAGAGTTCCCTCGCTCGAGGGCTCCAGGGCTCCAGGGCTCCGTGCCAAGAGTCCAGACGCTGGAGTTGGCACGGGCCCCACTCCGGGGGAGAGCAGATGGTGTCTGCAAGTGCACTTGGCTCAGCCAAAGTTTCTGACAGACGACAAGCGGGGAGACCCACTGGAGGCTAGATGAGAGGGACCTGGAGCGGGGTTGTTTTATCTGAGAGAGATAACCTGTCACTAGCTCCTTAACCAGGCTCTGGTTGTTTTTTCATCCAGCTTATCACTACGAAACATAGTCTATACTTCTGTTGTTTGTAGTCTGAATCCTCCCCCCATCAGTATCCGCTTCAGGAGGGCTGGGATTTGATCTGATCGCTTTTGTTCACTGCTCTGCCTCAGGGCCTGGAACAGTGCCTGGCACAAAGTAGCCCTTCAGTACATATTTGTAGGAAATGGGGGCGGGGGGCATCGGTTTTCCACCAAATCTTGGAGCACTTTCTACTATCGCTCGGCATATCCGATGACCCAGAAATTCCATTCCAACCAGATGTGAATATATGTCCCCCACAAGGCAAATCTCCATCCGATGGATGGGTAAATAAGTTGTAGCATCTTCCTACCAAGAAAACTATACAGCAAAGAAAAGGAAAGATCCACAGCCACGTGCAACAGTGTGGGTGAGTTTCACCATCGAAATGCTGAGCACAAGACGGGAGACACAAAACAGTGTGTACGGTGTGATTTCATTTATATAAAATTCAAAACCAGGCAAAAGTAATCCATGTTGGTAGAAGTCCAGTTAGTCGTTACCCTCGGGGGCACTCTGAGGAAAGGTCATGTTCTTCTCTTGAGCTGACCTCTGATTATCAGGTGTGGTTAGTTTCTGGAATTTAATCCAGCTGTTGTTCACTTATGATTTATGCACTTTTCTGGACATAGATTATACTTCAAAACAGTTTTTTTTAAAGTGAGTTGGATCTCTGCAGACTGACCTGGGTCACTTCTTAAGATGTATCACTGAGGGGAAAAAGCAAGATAAAAAACACTACATACCGTCGCTATGGAAAACAGTATGGCAGTTCCTCCAAAAATTAAAAATAGAATTACCATATAACCCAGCAGTTCTACTTCTGGGTAGGTACCCCGAAGAGCTGAAAGCAGGGTCTTGAAGAGACATCTGTACAGCCATGTTCAGAGCAGTGTTATTCACTAGAGCCACGAGATGGAAGCAACCCCAGGGTCCATCAACAGATGACTGGATGAAGAAAATGGGGTACCTATTATCCAGCCTTAAAAAAGAGGAAGAAAATTCCAGGGCGCCTGGCTGGCTCAGTCAGTAAAGCGTGCGACTCTTGATCTCAGGGTTGTGAGTTCAAGCCCCACGTTGGGTGTGGAGCCTACTTTAAAAAAATGATAAAATAAATAAAACAAAAAGGGAGAAAATTAGGACGTGCGTGACAAGATGGACTAACCATGAGGACATTATAAAAGGACAGCTGCTCAACCATTCCACCTCTGTGAGGCACCCGGATAGTCGTATTAATAGAGACAGAAAGCAGAGAGGTGGGGCGCCTGGGTGGCTCAGTCGTTAAGTGTCTGCCTTCGGCTCAGGTCATGATCCCAGGGTCCTGGGATCGAGCCCTGCATCCGGCTCCCTGCTGTGTTCCCGCTCTCGCTGTCTCTCTCTGTCAAAATAAATAAATAAAATCTTAAAAAAAAAAAAAAAGAAAGCGGGCACCTGGGTGGCTCAGTTGGTTAAGCGACTGCCTTCGGCTCAGGTCATGATCCTGGAGTCCCGGGATCGAGTCCCGCATCGGGCTCCCTGCTCAGCGGGGAGCCTGCTTCTCCGTCTGACCCTCCCCCCTCTCATGCTCTCTATCTCATTCTCTCTCTCAAATAAATAAATAAAATCTTTAAAAAAAAAAAAAAAAAAAAAAGAAAGCAGAATGGTGGTTGCCAGGACCTGGAAAGATTGGGGGGCGGGGGTGTTGTTGGTTTTTGCTTGTAGTTTGTTTGTTTGTTTATTTAATATATATATATATATTTTTTTTAAAGATTTTATTTATTTATTCATGACAGAGAGAGAGAGAGAGAGAGAGGCAGAGGGAGAAGCAGGCTCCCAAGGAGCAGGGAGCCCAATGCGGGACTCGATCCCAGGACCCTGAGATCATGACCTGAGCCGTAGGCAGATGCTTAACCATCTGAGCCACCCAGGCGCCCTATTTAATATATTTTTAAGTAAGCCCAATGTGGGACTCCAAGTCATGACACTGAGATCCAGAGTCGCAAGCTCCACTGACTGAGACAGCCAGGCACCCCTGTTTGTTTTTAGTTTAGTTTTTTTTTAGTTTTTTAGTTTTTTTGGCTTTTTAAAGTATAGTTGACACACAGTGTTACGTTAGTTTCAGGTATAAACATAGTGACCCAACTTCACTATGCCTTATGCTATGCTGACCACAGGTGTAGCTACCATCTGTCACCCCACGGCGCCATGACAATATCATTGACCATACGCCCTATTCTGCATGTTCCATCCCCGATTCATTCATTCCACAACTGAAAGCCTCCTTCTCTCACTTCCCCTCATGCAGCTCGCCCATCCCCCAGGCCCCTTCCCTCTGGCAACCATCAGAAAGCATCATCTTGGGACGTTTTTATTTTTATTACTTATTTATTGATTTATTTTAGAAAGGGGGAGAGAGAGACCAGGGGTGGGGGGGTGAGAGGGGCAGAGGGAGAGGGAGAGAGAAAATCTTAAACAGGCTCCACGCCTAATGTGGAGCCCAGTGCAGGGCTCCATCTTATGACCCTGAGATCATGACCTAAGTTGAAACCAAGAGTTGGATGCTTAACTGACTGAGCCATCTGGGTACCCCAGGGACATTGTTCCTTCATGGGCACAGAGATTCAGTTTTGCAAGATGAAAAGAGTTGTAGAGATTGGTTACACATTTATGTGAATGGACTTAATGCCACAGATCTGTACACCTAAAAATGGCTAAAATGGTAACTTTTATGTTATGTATCTTTTACCACAGTTCGTTTAAAATTTAAAAATAAAAAGTAAAAAATAACTAAATATTCAGTTTGCAGGGCGCCTAGGTGGTTCAGTCATTAAGCATCTGCCTTCGGCTGGGGTCACGATCCCAGGTGGGATCAAGCCCCGCATCGGGCTCCCTGTTGGGCGGGAAGCCTGCTTCTCCTCCACTCCCCCTGCTTGTGTTCCCTCTCTCGTGGTGTCTCTCTCAAAGAAATAAATAAAATCTTTAAAAAAAATTAATAGCAAACATTTATCACACCTAAATCTAGGTACCGTCCTAGATTTATTACGTATTTGTATTAGTTATCTATTGCCCCATAACAAATCATTCCCCAAAACCTAGTGGCTTAAAACAAACATTTATCATCTGACATAGTTTCTGCTGGTCAGGGATCTGGCAGTGGCTTAGCTGGGTGGTTTGTTTTTTTTTTTAAGATTTTATTTATTTGACAGCGAGAGAGAGAGTGAGCACAAGCAGGGGAAGCGGCAGACAGAGAGGGAGAAGCAGAATCCCTGCTGAGCAGGGAGCCCGATGCGGGACCCAATCCCAGGACCCTGGGATCATGACCTGAGCTGAAGGCAGATGCTTAACGACTGAGCCAGCCAGGCGCCCAAAGCTGGGTGGCTCTAACTCCAGGTGTCCCATGCCGGCCAGGGCCGCAGTCATTTGAAGATCTGACTGGTGTTGGAAGATCTGCTTCCAACGTGGATTGCTGGCATTGTTGGCAGGAGGCTCCAGTTTGTCCCCTTCCGGGTCTCTCCATTGGCTGCTTCTCTGCTGTCACAACCTGGTGGCTGACCTCCCTCCCAGGGAGCCACCCAAGAGAAAGAGCAAGGAGGAAGCTTCAATGCCTTTTATGACCTAGTCTTGGAAGTCGCAGAGCAACACCTGTGTCATGCTGTATTGGCCAGAAGCAAGTTTTAAGTGCAGCCCATAATCCAGGGGGAAAGGAATTAGCTTCCACGTATCGAAAGAAGGCATATCAGGGCGCCTGGCTGGCTCAGTCAGAAGAGCATGAGAGTCTTGCCCTACATGGGTGTAGATATTACTTAAAGAAATAGAAACTAAAATAATAATAATAATAAAAGAAAAAGAAAGAGGGCACCTGGGTGGCTCAGATGGTTAAGCGTCTGCCTTCGGCTTGGGTCATGGTCCCAGGGTCCTGGGATCGAGTCCCACGTCGGGCTCCCGGCTCAGCGGGGAGCCTGCTTCTCCCTCTGACCCTCTCCCCTCTCATGCTGTTTCTCTCTCGCTCGCTCTCTAAAAAATAAATAAAATCTTTATAAAGAAAGAAAGAAAAGAAAGAAAAAAAGAAGAAAACAAGCATATCAAAGAATCTGTGGACAGGGGCGCTGGCTGGCTCAGTCAGAAGTGCATGTCACTCTTGATCTCCAGGTCATGAGTTTGAGCCCCACATTTGGACATTGCGCTTTCTTAAAAAAAGAAAAAAGAAAAAATCTATAGGCACAGTTTAAAACAGCTTCATACATTAAGTCATCCAGTCCTGACGATAGTCCAACAAGTTGGGTCCCATCATTCATCCTCACATTACAGAAAAGAAAACCATGGTACAGAGAGGCTATAGGTCACACAGAAGGGGCAGAGCCGAGACTTAAATCCAGGTAGTTGACCTGGGAACCATTTTCGTAATCACTAAAATCAACCAGTAGGGAGAAAACCAATTAAAGAGAAGATATTTAAGAAGGAGCACTGGGGAGCCTAGGTGGCAAGTTGGTTAAGCCTCTGACTCTTGGGTCCGACTCATGACTTGGGTCATGACCTCAGGGTCCTCCAATAGAGCCCTGCCTCTGGTTCCTTGCTCAGCGTGGAGTAGGCTTGGGATTCTCTCTCCCTCTGCCCCTCCCCCCACCCATGCTGTCTCTCTCTAAAATAAATAAATCTTTACAAAGAAATGAAGGAGCACTGACAGCACTTGACTGGTTGGACGTGGGAAGTGATGGAGTCTTGGATCACACCCAGACACAACCTCCATATTCCTTTGAAAACTGAAAGACATGCATTCAAGGAAGGAAGTACAGCAGAGATGTTAAGAACAGAACGTTTAGGGGCACCTGGATGGCTCAGTCAGTTAAGCGTCTGCCTTTGGCTCAGGTCATGATCCCAAGATTCTGGGATCAAGTCCCTCGTCGGGCTCCTTGCTCAGCGGGGAGCCTGCTTCTCCCTCTCCCTCTTCCTCCGGCTCCCCCTGCTTGTGAGCTCTCTCTCTGAGAAATGAATAAATAAAATCTTAAAAAAAAAAAAGTACATAAGGTTTAGTGACAGAGTTAGATAGAACTATAGTCAATTTGGCTTAAGGTAAATGATGTTGCCCTAATTTCATCTTTTTTAACGATTTTACTTATTTATTTGATAGAGACACAGCGAGAGAGGGAACACAAGCAGGGGGAGTGGGAGAGGGAGAAGCAGGCTTCCCGCAGAGCAGGGAGCCCGATGTGGGGCTCGATCCCAGGACCCCTGGATCATGATCTGAGCAGAAGGCAGATGCAGAAGGCAGACTGAGCCACCCAGGCCCTTATTTCTTCATCTTTTTTTTTTTTTAAAGATTTATTTATTTATTTGAGAGAGCGAGAATGAGAGAGAGAGAGCACATGAGAGAGGGGAGGTCAGAGGGAGAAGCAGGCTCCCTGCCTAGCAGGGAGCCCGTTGCGGGACTCGATCCAAGGACTCCAGGATCATGACCTGAGCCGAAGGCAGTTGCTTAACCAACTGAGCCACCCAGGCGCCCTTATTTCTTCATCTTAAATAAAGCTGATAATATTAACTACCCTGTCGGATGTCTGAGGATTAAACAAAATCATGCGTGTAAAACGTTCAGTTTACAGGGTCTGGCACAGAAAAAACACTCGCTAAATGGTAGCTTTCAAATATCTCTCTTAGTGAAATTATTTTATTGAATTATTTTATTTACGTAAATACCATTCTATTAAAATGTTGCCCCCTCCCTGTAATTTTGAAGATTTTATTTCTTCGTTTGACAGAGAGAGAGAGAGAGAGAAAATGAGTGGGGGAGGTGGGGCAGAGGCAGAGGGAGAAGCAGGCTCCCCGCTGAGCAGGGAGCCCCATGCTGGGCTGGATCCCAGGACCCGGGGATCATGACCTGAGCCCAAGGCAGACGCTTAGCTGACTGAGCCCCCCAGCCACTCTCCCTCCCTGTAGTTTTGAGGTGGTGACTCTAACTTGTGTAGTCCCATTTTGCTAAAAAGTAGGAAAATGAGTTTCCTTTGGACTCGTGGTCTGGGCTGGAGGAATTCGGACTAGGGTTCAAGTGGATTTAGAGGGTGGAGAAGGCACACTGCTCAGGACATCAGAATGTGTCAGCGCCTCTGACTCAGTCACTCTACTTGCACCCATTACACGGATGAGTTAACTGAGGCCTGGAGTCGTGCAGGGTCACATGACAAGTTACCGGCAGAGTCCAGCCTTCAAGAACCAGATTTTCTGCAGATAAAGAGGGGCCTCAGTTCCTCATTTCTCAACCCCCTTCCCCACGCTCCCCCTCCTTGATCAGAATCATTACTAATAGTGAACTGGGCCGTATTCCGGAGAAGGAAGTGACATTTATCATTACTTGAGGAGCCACGGGAAACTCTAAAAAAGGAAGGAAAACCCCCTCCCAAACTTGAGTCTCTCTGAAAGAGGAAGGATTTTTTTTTTTTCATGGTAAGAAATGGGGATGCACGCAATGACCACAGGGAGCCTCCCCCTTGGTCCCGGCTCAAATCTCTGATTTGTGGTCCCGGCTGGGAGAGCGTTTCGGGAGGCTTACAGCGTCGAGGGCTTCCATTACTTAGTAAGGAAGGTGTCCCGCAGCAGTAGTTGGCGAGCAAGCTTCTTCAGCCACACTCAAGATGGCAGCTGCCGGACCACGCCCCAAATGGCGGAACCACGAGTCGTGTTTGGAGAGACGCTTTTCCCAAAATGGAGAGAGAGGGGAGAGAAAACGTCCATCACATCTTAGCCCCGCCCCCCCGGCTGCTAGGGCCAATTAGCGGCCCGCAGGGCGGGGGCCAGACTAGGAGAGGAGGCTGCTGTTGCCCCAGCAACAAGCAGGGATCCCGAAGGCGGGCACAGCCTCGGAGGTATCGGCGCCTCAGGTCCCTCGCTTCCAGGAAGATCCTGGGAGAAGCGCGAGCCAAGCCTAGGAAGTCGGCGTCCGCTGAGAGAGCGAAAGGTCAGGCCCATGAACTGCAATCCCTGCTACCTCTTCCCCCCACCTAACCGTTAGGTGCTTTGAGGTAGGAATAACGCATGCGCGGGCTTAGAGGCGGGGCTAAGGCAGCCCTGCACTTAAGACGCATGCGCTTCTTGGTAGTCGGTGGTCGGACGCGAAGAGGCGGAGCTTTATGCGTGTGGGCGTGGCCACAGGCCCTTGGGGCGGGGTTTTCCGCCGCGCTGAGTAAAAGCAAGAAGTTGTTTTAGAGGCGGGTAGTTAGGCGCCAACTCCCAGACTTCAGCCCACCGCCCTCACTTTTCCGGGGCTCTCCTGGGGAGGCGGTCAGCATCGTGGTTAAGACTGCAACCTCAGTAGTTTGACGAAACTAGCTGGGAATGCTAGTTAACTTGGTAGGCCTCAGTTTTCCCATCTGTCAAGTTGGAGATAATAGTACACTGACTTGTGTGATTACATTTTTCCCTCAGGGCCATGGCTGAGGTGCACGTGATCGGGCAGATCATGGGGGCCACCGGTTTCTCAGAAAGTAGCCTCTTCTGCAAGTGGGGCGTCCACACAGGTATTCCTGGGCCTGGTTCACTTCCCCACCCATACCCCCAGCCCAGAATTTCTACCCTCCTTCCTTCACCCCCCTGGCCTAATCCCTGACCCTCATCTTCCATTGGCTCCCGGGACTCCTAGCCATGACCATACTCTGACAATGTGAAACGCACATTGTTCTTCCCATCCCATCTCTCTGGGGGCTCCGGCTCCCCATCTCTGGACACACGGCCCCCAACGATGTGGGGATAGACACCTCCCCCCCCCCCACACACACACTCCCAATCCTCAAAACACTAGCCAGCCTAACCCCACTGGACTTAGGTGTGCCCTGGGTCCCTCCCTCATCTTCATTCTTTGCTTTATTGAGTTCTGACTGTAAAATGGGTTTCCATCCCAGATTTACAGAGGAGAGGCCACCCTCCTGTATTCATAATTCTCTGTGAGAATAGGGACCCCTTCCGATCAGTCATCCATGTTCATGCACACAAGCCCAGGAGAGACTGCGGGGCCCCCAGTTTTCATGCCTCCCCATCAGAGGCAGCATAGCATCCAGTGGAACGGGTAGGGCCCTAGGCCGCCAGATCTGGGCTCAAACACTAACTCCCTCCCCTAGTGATTGGTGCCCTTTGGACTTGACCTCTGTTTCCATGTCTAAAAATGAAGCCAACAGCAGCCAAGCAGCAGTAGAGTGTTGAGGTTAAGAGCAGACTGCCTGAGTTTGAAGCTGCATATTAGCTATGTGGCCTTGGGCACTCGTCTTTGCCTTGATTTGCCTGTCTGTACAATGGGAATAATAACAGCGCTCATTTCATGGGCTTGTCTCGAGGGCCAAATGAATAGCAACAGCACTGAGGAGAGGGCCTGGCCCAGTAAGTGTTTGCCTGGCTTGTGGAACAACTGGATGGGGTTCTGTTGGGAAAGCCTTGGGGGTGCTGCCCCACGTAGAGTAAACACTCACAAAATGGCTCTTGCCATTGTCATCTCTGGAGGTCCTGGGTCCTTTGCGATTTCACCGGTAGGTAGGATGGTGGCTGAGATTCCCGGGGAAAGGGGAGGGGGTCCTGTAGCTGAGCAGATAAGAGGCAGGCTCTGGAGTCAGACTTAGTTTCTTCCTCATCTGTAAAGTGGGAATATTTATCTTTCAGAGGGATGTTGGGAAATCTTGTATGTGAAGAGCCTGACTCGAGGCCTGGTACTTTCCTCACCTGGCCCAGAAGGGAGCGATAGCCGACATGATTTTTATTATTTCAGGGGGCCCTTGGTGGGGGGGACAGTTAATCCAGCAGAGAACTCAGGGGCAGCCAGATCAAGGGCTTAGGCCCTGCAGTCAGAGAAAGCACAGTTTGAGTCCAACATCACCGTGGGACAGTGGTCAGCCATGTTCTTGCTGTGCCCAGCATGGACAACCGTGCTTGGCACACAGCAGGTGTGAAGTAAGTGTTCATGGAATAAATGGCCAAGTAACTTTCCTTCTCAGAGTGTTTCTTTTTTTTTTAAACTTTTTTTTTTTTTAAGATTTTATTTATTTATTTGACAGAGAGAGCACAAGCAGGGGGAGTGGCAGGCAGAGGCAGAGGGAGAAGCAGGCTCCCCGCAGAGCAGGGGGAGCCTGATGTGGGACTCGATCCCAGGACCCTGGGATCATGACCTGAGCTGAAGGCAGTCGCTTAACCAACTGAGCCACCCAGGCACCCTCAGAGTGTTTCTTTACCTGTAAAATGGGGATTATATTAGCATCCACCTCCTAGGAGCACTTATTTGTCCAACAAACATTTATTGAGCACCTTCTGTGTAAGAAGATCAGAGTTTTGAGGTCCTGGGGACCCAGCAGTGTGCAAGAGGGGTGCTCTCCTGGGGCTCCCAAGTAGAGGAGACAGAAATTTTAAAAAGCAGATAAGAAAATGAGCTCAGGGAAAAAATGAGAGGAGATGACGTGCCAGGGACTAGCATTCGGATAGGAGGGTGAGGGAGCACCCTTCTGTGAGAGGTGGCACACTTGAACTGATCCCTGAAGGATGAGAAAAAAACAGGCACGGGCACATCCAGGAGCAGAACCTTCTGGGCAGAGGCCAAAGCCAGTGCAAAGGCCCTGAGGAGGGGAACAGAAATCGGGCCAGCGAGGCTAGAGGGTGGTGAGGGATGGGGAGAATGGTGGGAGGTGAGTTCAGGACAGGCGCACAGGTCAGGCCATGCAGGGCCTTGTGGGCTCCCGAGGGGAGACTAAAGTGGGGGTGGGGGGGATTAAAAATCCCAGAGGGCAGATTAAATGAATTCATGGATAAAGCGCTTAGCACAGCGTCTGACTTTCTTTCGCTATTATTATCAGCCCCGGGAGGATTGCTATTACTACGCACCTTTCACCATGTGCCGGAGCTCTTGAAGGACACCCTCGGCCCCATCTTAGTCCTTGGACGAGGCCTCTAACGTGGGCTGAGAAGAGTAATAAAATGCTATCCAGCGCTTACTCAGTACTCACTGTGCCCCAGACGCTGTCCTAAGGGCTTTCTGTGTATTGGCTCATTTAATCTTTTCACAAAACCATGAGGGATGCATCCTTATGCACCCATTTTACAGAAGGGGAGACCAAGGCAGAGACCAGTAACTCGCCTGAGGTTGCACAGGCAGGGTGAAGTAGTACCAGGATTTGAACCGAGACATTTGGCTCTTGAGTCCACACTTTGGTGTTGTTGTTGTTGTTTAAAGATTTTATTTATTTGACAGAGAGAGACACAGCGAGAGAGGGAGCACAAGCAGGAGGAGTGGGAGAGGGAGAAGCAGGCTTCCCGCCGAGCAGGGAGCCCGATGCGGGGCTCGATCCCAGGACCCTGGGATCATGACCTGAGCTGAAGGCAGACGCCTAACGACTGAGCCACCCAGGCGCCCCTTGAGTCCACACTTTATAACCCCTGACCCCCCTGCCAGGGAGAGACAGGGTCCTCCAACCCCACTGTCCTCCCCTTCCTGATGTCTGCTTCCCGTCCCTCCCTGCAGGGGCAGCATGGAAGCTCCTGTCGGGCGTGCGGGAGGGCCAAACACAGGTGGACACCCCCCAAGTAGGGGACATGGCCTACTGGTCCCACCCCATCGACCTGCACTTCGCCACCAAAGGCCTCCAAGGTAGGTTCCCTGCATGAGCCCCGGGCCAGGCTGAGGGGAGGGGGGCTAGCAGCACTTGGAACACCAAGTCCCACCCGTGTTCCCTGGGCCCTTTGGGTCCCTTTCCTGGCCAGACCTGGCCCCGGAGAGGCTGAGCTGGCATCTCTGCTGGCTGGCTCTGGAGTGTGTAGGATGAGGCCAGAGGCCAGGGCTGCAGGGGGCGAGGGGAAGGTGGGGACCAGGGAGAGAAGGGAGGTGTAAAATGGGGATTATATTAGCAAAGAGACAAACAGGAGTCTTCCATCAGGAGGAAGCTGGGACTGGGTTATGAGGGAGAGAGGCAGGCTGGTTGCCCTTCTGTTCTGCAGGCTCGGCTCAGCTGCTCACAGGGGAAACGAGTATGCGGGGGAGGAAGGGTATCAGAAAACCTTTTCTCGTGGAAAATTTAAATCACTGGAGAGGAGTGGATTCTAGGAAATAGCCTAGGTAAACATGCCATGTATTTCAACAATACAAATAATATTTACTGAGTGTCTGCCCTGTGCCCCGCCTGTGTTGGGTGATGCCCTGGAAATGTTGGTGATTGAGACAGCAACCCCCCCCCCAGCCCTGTCCTCACGGGGTTCACCATCCCCTTGGGAGAGACAGAGCTGTCCCCAGACAGGGCAGCTCAAAGTGGGCTTGCGGGGGGATCCTAAAGGGTAGGGGAGCCCAGAGGAGATGTCTGACTGCCAGGGAGTTCAGGGAGAGCTTCCTGGAGGAGGGGATATTTGAGCTTTGCCATGAAGGGCTAGTAGGAACTGATAAGCCCGAGGGACGGAAGCGGGTTCTAGGCAGAGAGCTGTGTGTGAAAGGCCCAAAAGGGAAAGTGAGCCAGGGGCATTTGGAGGATTGAGGGTGAATAAGAGGAGGGCCAGGGGTGAGGTGGCAGGGGACAGGGGACGGGCCATGGAGCTGAGGCCATCTCCTGAAGGCACTGGGGAGTCACAACATGTGACTCACAAGTCAGATATCAATTTTAAAAGATCCTTCTGGCGGCTGTCCTTCAGCTCTGCAGACCCCACATCCTCCAGTGTGGGCCCCAACCTTGCCTCCTCTTTCCTCACCCCCCATTCTGCCCATCAGGAAATCCCTTTGGCTCTACCTTTCAAATGTATCCTAAATCCCCCCACTTCTCTCCCCGGGCACCCTGGTCTGCCCACCCTCACCTCTCACTTGGACAATTACAGCAACCTCATCCCTGTGCTCCCACCCTGCCCCCAGAGTCGGTCCCTCTGTGAACACCCAGGTTGGGTCACATTCCTTCCCCATGCAGAACCCTCCACGGTCCGCATCTTACTCAGGGTAAAAGCCAAAGCCTCATCGTGGATCGTGGAATCTGGCCTGTCCCCTCCTCTCCCTCCCCGTCTCTCAGTCTGCTCCAGCCACACCGGCCCCACCCCGCAGCTCCCACCTCAGGGCCTTTGCACTGGCTGCTCCCTCTCCTGGGTGTTCTTCCCTAGATGTCCGTCTACATGGCCCGCACCCTTCCCTCCTTTAAGCATTCGCCCACATGTCACCTTCTCAGTGAAGCTTCCCTTGCTCACCCACTTTCTAAAACTGCATCCCCACCCCCACCATACCCAGCTTTATTTTTCTCCAGAGCGGTGATCACCATCTGACATACCCTGTAATTTGCTTATTTACTACATTCGTTGTCTAGGATGTCAGGAATTTTTGTCTGCTCCGTTCACCACTGTGTCCTCAGCTTCTAGAATAGGGCCTAGCACAGAGGGGCACAGAAAGGAGGGTGAAATGGGGCCAGATCTCCAAGGGCTTTGCCTACCGGGTTGAGGAGCTGAACCATGTTCTAAGGAGCGTGAGAAACCTAAGGAAGCGGGAGAAAGATGCTTCCAGCTGCCAGGTGGACAGTGCATTGGCGGGGCAAGAAGGAAGGCCCTGGGCCCAGGGCGCACAGAGTGGGCCACTGTGAGGGAAGAAGGGAGGTGTCCGGGACTAGGCCCAAAGCCTTCACCTCGGGACTGCGCTGCCCTGATCTGGGGACCCAGAAGAAGAGGCCGTAGAAAGGGATGTCAGCTGAGGCCAGGTCCAGAGGGCCTGGAATGTCGAGGTTGGACTTCTCCTGAGGGCACTGGGGAGCCCTGGAAGGGTTTTCAGCAGGGGAGGACCACAGATTCAGAAAGCTCCCTTGTGAATGGGCGGCCAGAGAGAAGGCCGGGGCGGGGGCAGACACCCCAGCGGGGACCTGTGGAGATCGAGGAGGTGGGGATCCGGGACAGGGAGACCGAGCTACTCCACCTCTCCGAAATTTCCTTCCTCCTTCCCTCCCCATCCTGCAGGCTGGCCCCGGCTCCACCTCCAGGTGTGGTCCCAGGACGGCTTCGGCCGCTGTCAGCTTGCGGGCTACGGCTTTTGCCACGTGCCCAGCAGTCCCGGCAGCCACCAGCTGCACTGTCCCACATGGCGGCCCCTGGGCCCCTGGCGCGAGCAGCTGGCCCGGGCCTTCGTGGGTGGCGGCCCCCAGCTGCTGCACGGGGACGCCGTGTACAGCGGAGCGGACCGCTACCGCCTGCGCACGGTGGCCGGCGGCCTCGTGCACCTGGAGCTGGGGCTACTGCTGCGCCACTTTGACCGCTACGGCGTCCAGTGCTGACCGTGCCCCCGAGGGCAGGCCCCTGTCCCCAGCCCTGCGCGCCTGTCCAGGGCCCGCATGGCCCAGGGCTCCGAAGCGGGGGCTCGGGACGCTGTCGGGTCTGACCCCAGCCAGCGACCACCGTGGCTTCTGTCCCGGCGAGCACCTCCAGCCCAGTGGCTGCCCCCACAGGTCCAGTTGGCCCATCTGTAAAACGGGGGCAGGAAGCGTGTGGGGCGGCAGGGTGCTGGGGGAGAAGAGGCTGCTGGGCCCACGGAAGTGCTCAATAAAGGAGAGCAGTTCTTACAGGTGTGGGTGCCTTCCTGACTTCCTTCTTCGGTCAGATGTCTTGTGCCCTATCCTCCCGCTGACACCCTCCTTCAGGCCCCCCCTTTCTGACACTCCTACTTCCCCCATCCTCTGCCTCAGCCTCTGCCCCCCTCCCCACTCTGGGTGCCCCTCTCAGGACCCCACCCGTTGGGGCTTCTCCCTTCTCTGTGCCCCTCTCCCCACTGGGACCCCCGTCTTCTGGCTGACCCTCTTCCCCAGCCTCCCACTCTCTGCCCGCTGGGGTCCCCGTTCTCTGATTCCCCCCCCACCCCCGGACCCGGTGTCCCCAACCTCTGAGTGAGCCCTCCCCGCCAGGTCTTCATTCCCTCCGTGACCCGGCGCAGCCCTCTGAGCCACACGCAACCCGCCTGCCCGCTGTGGTCGCGCTCGGCCGCCAGGAGGCAGCACCCCGTTCGCGGGGCGGAGCCGGGGTGCCCTCCCCCTCCCCCAGGGGCTTAAGGGACCCCCCTCGGAGCCCGCCCACGCGAGATGAGGACGGTGGCCCGGCCCCCCCGCATGTCCTCCCCCTGGGGGCCGCCCCCGCCCCGCGCGCTTCCTGGGTGGGGCCGGGGCGGATTCAAAACCCCCCGCCGCCCCAGCCGGTCCCCGCCGCCGCCGCCGCCGCCGCCGCCGCCGCCGCCGCCCTTCGCGCCCCGGGGCCGTCCCACCCCCTCCTCCCGCCGCGGATCCGCCAGACAGCGAGGCCCCCGGCCGGGGGCAGGGGGGACGCCCCCTCCGGGGCACCCCCCGGCTCGGAGCCGCCCGCGGGCCGGCCTCGGCCGGGAGCGGAGGAAGGAGCCGCCGAGGAGCAGCCCGAGGCCCCAGAGTCGGAGACGAGCCGCCGCCGCCCCCGCCGCCGCCGCCGCCGCCGCCACTGCGGGGAGGAGGGGGAGGAGGAGCGGGAGGAGGGACGAGCTGGTTGGGAGAAGAGGAAAAAAAGTTTTGAGACTTTTCCGCTGCCGCTGGGAGCCGGAGGCGCGGGGACCGATTGGCGCGGCGCTGCCCCGCCAGGAGGCAGGACTCGGGGACCCCAGACCGCCTCCACCACCGCCTCGGCCGCTCGCTCCCTCCCTGCCCCCTCCACGGCGTCCCCCCCAGGCGCCCCCATTCCGGACCAGCCCTCAGGAGCCGCCAACCCGGACTCCCGCGAAGACCTGACCCCAGACCTCGGGCGCACCCCCCTGCACGCCGCTCCCCCCACCCGCAGCCTCTCTCCCGAGCCCCCGCGCATCCAAGGACCCTTCTCCTCCGGGATCCGGGAGACGGGATCACTCTCAGACCTGCCTCAACTCCCCTACTCAAGACCACCCACCTCTGGTACCAGATCTCGCCCATCTCGGTTTTTTTCCTTGGGATACCGAGAAACCACCCATCAGAGCCTCCCGTCCACCTCCGCTCCCTTCTCCCCGAGGGCATCAGCTCCCCCACCCCCACCCCGACCCTCCTACCTTTCTTCGGGAGACCCCCAGCCCCTGTCGGGGCGGGGCCTCCCTTTTCCCACCCCAGCCCGGCTCGCGCTCTCGGCAGTGCCGGGGGCGCCGCCTCCCCCATGCCGCCCTCCGGGCTGCGGCTGCTGCCGCTGCTGCTGCCGCTGCTGTGGCTACTAGTGCTGACGCCTGGCCGGCCGGCCGCCGGACTGTCCACCTGCAAGACCATCGACATGGAACTGGTGAAGCGGAAGCGCATCGAGGCCATCCGCGGCCAGATCCTGTCCAAGCTGCGGCTCGCCAGCCCCCCGAGCCAGGGGGAGGTGCCGCCCGGCCCGCTGCCCGAGGCTGTGCTGGCCCTTTACAACAGCACCCGCGACCGGGTGGCGGGGGAGAGCGCCGAGCCGGAGCCCGAGCCTGAGGCGGACTACTACGCCAAGGAGGTCACCCGCGTGCTAATGGTGGAAAACAGCAACAGTGAGCTCCGAGGGGCCGGGGACCCTGGAGGGGAGCCCCCAGGGGGCGCCGGAGTGCAGGGGTCACGGGGAGGAAATTACTGGCAGAGGAAACTGGCTAGAGGAAGAGGACCCCCGGGGTTGCCGGGAACGCGGGAGGGGGGTCTCAAAGTGGATAGGACTGAGCTCCCTACCCCCCCCCCCGCCCCACCACCAGGCATCTGGCCCTTGAAGACGAGGAGCTAGTGAGCGAGGTGGACCGCTTCTAGAAGAGGGCCATGGGAACATGCGGGATCGTGGGGGCAGTTCCCTAGAGGGAGAGAAGCGATTGGGGGGTGGAGGGGTAGAAAGACTTCCCTCTCCACCCGACACTAGAGTTTGGGGAGTCGTGGGGTGAGGGCTGCAGAGAGAGAGCCCGCTTTGGGAGAAGCGAAGACCCCAGCATTTGAGAAAGGAGAGGCAGTGGGGAAAGCTGACCCAGAGCTCAGGGCTCACGAGGCGAGAAAATTCAAGAAGGACAGGAAAACTAGGTGCCGGGAAAGTGGAGAGTGGACCCGCTTGCAGCGTGCGCGAAGAACACGCGGGACTGGGGGAAGGCCCACAGAGAGGCGGCGAGGGGGCTGATACATGCGGGGGAAAAGGGGACCCGAGGTCGTGGGTTGGGGGGAGGTCGGAGAGCAGCGGAGACCCCAGGGGGGCGCCGGGGATGCGCGCGAGGTGCCCCGAGTATTTGGCATAGGGACGTGAGAGGAGCAAGCCCAGCGGGGGAAGCGAGCCCCCAAGACACCTAGAATACTGGGTGGTGGGAAGGGGTTTAGAGAGAGGGGAGACAAGCATGAGAAAGGGGGGAACCGTACGAACAGTGCCCTGCTGGGAGCCGCGAGCCCCCCACGCCGCGGGAGGGGAGCAAGTGGGCTGAGTGAGGAGTCGAGCCTTAGGGGGAGAGGTGGATGGGTGCGACTCTGCAAGATCGGAGTGAGAAAACTGACTGGGTCGGGGTGAGGGAGCCCCACGTGGGTGCCACGCGCGGAGGGAGGAGCCTGCCCTCCCGGAAGGGGGGGGAGGAGGACCCTGCAGAGCTGAAGGGGGAGAGTCTGGACCCCAGAGTCCCAGTTCCTCTCGGGGAGGCTGGGGAAACCCCAGCGTCCGGCCGCCTCGCCCTCCCTTCCCTTTCCTTCCCGTGCCCGGGGGGCGGGGATCGCGCGCGGAGCCTGGGGCGAGACCGGGCAGGTCGGGTCCCCGCCCTCGCGGCGGCGGCGGCGCCTCCAGTCCTCTTCACCCCAGCTCGGGGCGGGGCTGCCGCTGGGCCCGCCCCCCCGGCGCCCACGCGGGGACCCAGGTGTCCCTTGGGGCCGGGAGGTTTGGGGGCGGCCCCCCCGCTTGCCCTCTCTGCCTTGGGTGATGCACCTGTGGGTCCCCGGGCCCTGCGTGCGCCTAGTTTGCAGCTCCAGCCGCATGACGCCCCTCCCCACCCATCTCTCGGCCTCACCTTTTCTGTGGCCACTTCACCTTCGTTGTAGAGATTTCTTTAACACTGACACCTTCCATCCTCGTCTCCCCTCCCAGTCTGCCTCCCTCTCGCCCCCCAAACCCTATGTCTCTCTTCCTGTGTGTGTCTGCCCCATCTCTGCCTTGCGTCTCTCCCGCATCCCCATGCGTGGGGCTCCCCGTTCCTGTCTGTCTCCTCCCTCTTTCTCGCCTCCTCGCCGTGCTCCTCGTGTCTCCCTGTCTCTGCGGTTTCTCCATCTCTCCTTCTGACCGGTCCTGCCCTTCCTTTCTCCTTCCTCCCTATCTGCCCCCCCTACCCCCCTCAACGCCCCTGCGCCACCCTTCCTTTGGGGTTTGCTGAGTAACCCCTGGGTCAAGATAGGACTTCTTTGTGGGGAACCAGGCTGGTCTCGCTGGAGTAGGGAGGAGTAGGGGCAGGGGCCATGCAAGGAGCTTCCTCTGCCCTTTCTCATCAGATCCTGTCCCCACCATTTCTGCACCCCCACTGCAGAGGCCTAAAGCATGTGCCCCAGTCAGTCTAGAAGGTCATTGGCCTGTCCGCTCATCCCAAACTTTTCCTAGACTAGAAAGCACTCTTCCTAACTTCCGCCCTCCCCCGCCCAAAGCCATTCCTCCCTAGAATGAACTTTGCCTTGTCTAACCAGCTGAGGGAGGGAAGAGAAGAGAGGAAGCAATTAATAATCATAACAAGGTCACAGTAGCAGGGGAGCAGCTTAGCCTAGGGGCTGAGAGCACAGTCTTTGGGAGCAGACTGCCCGGGTTTGAATCCCAGCTCTGTAGCTCCCTACGTCCGTCACCATGGGGCAAATGACCTGTTTCCCCAGCTCTAAAATGGGTATAATAATCGTCTTTTCCTCATGCGGTGGTTGGTTGTGAGGTTTAAATGTCTTAACCCTTGTGAAGTGTTGTGAACAGTACCTGCAAATAGTGAGCGCTCTTTAACACACACACACACACACACACACACACACACACACACACACCCCAAGGAGCGCACCCCGCATGTGCAGGCTCTCCTACACGCTTTACCTGCGACATCTCTCTCGTGTCACACAATAACCCCGCGGTCGGTCCTCGCTTTGCAGATGAGGATCTGGCTCGGAGAGTGGAATTCACTTGCCCAAAGTTACGCAGCGCTTCAGTGAGGAGAGCCTGGTTGGGAGTTAGGGAGCTCGATGTGGTTGCCGATTCCCAAACAGCAGCTGGAAAGTGAGGCTCTGGGAAGGAATGCGACTTGCCCAAAGTCACAGAGCTGGAAGGCAGCAGAGGCCAGGGCTGGTCCAAATGCCCTTGAGCCCATTTCGCACCTGAGACTCCAAGTGCTGGGGGGCGGGGGCCTGAGCAAGCACAGCAGCCCCCTACAGCCATGTCCTGAGTGGACACTTTACCGACGGTGGGGGACAGGGGTGGTTCAGACCCCTTTTACAGAGGGAGGAGACGAACCCAGAGAGGGCAAGCCACTCGCCCAAGGTCCCACAGCTAAAAAGTGTCAGAGTTGGGTTCCCACCCAGCGTTGTCAGCCCGGGAACCTACGCTCTTAGACTTGGGGTGTGCCAGCCGGCTCCCCGCCAAACCCCTGACAACCCTCCTCTCTGCTCCTCCCGCCTAGAAATCTATGAGAAAATCAAGAAAAGCCCGCACAGCATATATATGCTCTTCAACACGTCGGAGCTCCGAGAAGCAGTGCCCGAGCCCGTCTTGCTCTCCCGGGCAGAGTTGCGCCTGCTGAGGCTCAAGTTAAAAGTGGAGCAGCACGTGGAGCTGTACCAGGTGGGGGGGCCCGAGCCCCGGAGGCGGGGGGGCCGCGTGTGCCCGGGCGCTGGGGCCAAGGGCAGCTAGTGGCTGCCAAGTCCGCAGAGACAAACTTCGGAGGACGGAGGTGCAGACACCGTGGATCGTAGGGCTCTTTGAAACTTGCAGACTCCTAGCACCCTCGGGTAGTAACCACTCGGAAGGCTGGGATCTTGAAAGGTCTGAGGCTCTTAGACCGTTCTGTCCAATAGGGTAATCACTAGCCTCACATGGCCATTTAAGTTGACCAAAATTAAGTAAAAGGAAAATTCAGTTCGTCAGTCTCACTGGCCATATTTCAAGTACTCTGTAGTCACATGTGGTTAGCGGCTGCTATTTTGGATGCCACAGATAAAGAACATTTCCATCGCCAGAGAAAGTTCCCTTGGATAGCTCTGTTTTAGAAGATTTCGAGTCTCCAGGAAGGCTGGGGCCTCCGGAAGGGCTGGAGTGTCCAGAAGGCTATGTGACCTAGAATCCATGTCCTATGGAACATAAGGTTTCAAGGGTGGGTGTTAGACTCTTAGAACAAAGGCATGCGGTCGATCGTCAAACTTCTTGGATTCTGGAGAATTCAGCTTTATGCTGCCAGGGCCTGGAGTGTTCTGCCCGGCCCCAGAGGATCACCACACGGGGGTGTGAGGCGTTGGCAGCATCTGGGTTTGGGGCGTGTCAGACTCCTGGGCGTGTAGAACTTCTCAGGCTCATTGAGTGCGTAATTCTTCGGGGGCTCCTGAGCACTGGAGTTCTGGAATGACTTCTAACATAAGCCCCTAGGAAGTTACAGACTCTCAGAAGGCAGGGCGTCAGATTTGCAGAATTGTATGCTCGCTCGGTGGACCTCAGGATGTCCTCGGAAGGGGGCGCCTGGGTGGCTCAGTTGGTTAAGCCACTGCCTTCGGCTCAGGTCATGATCCTGGAGTCCCGGGATCGAGTCCCGCATCGGGCACCCTGCTCGGCAGGGAGTCTGCTTCTCCCTCTGACCCTCCCCCCTCTCATGCTCTCTCTCTCTATCTCATTCTCTCAAATAAATAAATAAAATCTTTAAAAAAAAAAGGATGTCCTCGGAGGATCTTAGTGTGGTGGGCTGTCCAAGCTGAAGGGGGCCTGGCGTTTCACCAGTGAGGGAACTCAGGCCTGGGGCTCAGGGCAGAGGCTGAGCCGGCCAGGTGCCTTGACCCCCACTTCCCCCTCGCCCGGCCCGGGGGTCTCCCTCCTCTCCTCCCAGGGCCGCTCTGGGGGGGGGTTCCCGCAGGGTCCCACAGCGTGGATGTCTGGGAGGGAACCGTGTGAGGGGCTCTCTGGAGGCCTGTGTGGTGGAGCAGAAGGAGGGGGGTACAGTCAATGCATTTGGGGGTGTGGAGCACCATCTACTCACTGTCTCCCCCCCCAAATTCATCATCCCCTAGAAATACAGCAACGATTCCTGGCGCTACCTCAGCAACCGGCTGCTGGCGCCCAGCGACGCGCCAGAATGGCTGTCCTTCGATGTCACTGGAGTTGTGCGGCAGTGGCTGAGCCACGGAGGTGAGGACTGCTTCTCTGCCCCGCCCCTATTTTGTAATGGGATCGATCCCCTTGTTTGTCCTGGGGCTGCCCTGCCTACCAGCTGCCACCCCATGTTGGTGCCAAAGAGCCAAGACCTGGCCTTCCTCCCAGACCCTCAGAAACGTGAGTGATTAGCGCTTAATCCATTTCCTGATCACCTGCCCTGTGCTGGGGGATGCTGGGGACACAGCAGCGACCCAAACAGCCCCATCCTTACCCTCCCAGAGCCCGTGGTCCATTGTTGGGGTGGGGGAAGTGGGGAAAGTCCTGAAAACTGGGTAGGGCTGGGCTGGGGAGCCCAGAGGAGATGCCTGACCCAGCCTCCGGTCAGGGAGGGCTTCCTGGAGGAGGACATCAAAAGAAGGAGGGGCAAGAGCGTTCGAGGCAGACCCTGAGTCCAGGGAGTGCCTGGCACACCTGATCTGTCTGTAAGAGGACTGGGTCTGTCCTGCCCGACGGAGTCCACAGCACCCACATCTCCTTTCCTAATCTCCCTCTTGATGCTGGGTACGCGGTGGTAACTAAGACCACTTCTAGACCCTGCCCTCCAGGGGCCCACAGTCACTTCCAGATACCTAGAAAGTCTTGCCAAAGCCCGAGGCGGCAGTGATGACCCCAGGGAGCAGTGTCGGGGCGGGGAGGCGCTGCAGGAGCCGGCCCAGGTATCTGCGCCCATCCGAGGGTCTGGGAGGGCCTCCTGGGGAAGGTGATAGTGTTGAGACTTGCGGGATAAGTGGTGGTTCGTCCAGGTGTTGAAAGGTGGGGGTTCAGGAGCAGGTGGGAGCTGGGAGGAGTGTCCTGTGCGGCTGGACAAAGGCCATTCTCGGTCACTGCTGGGTCTAGAGCACCCAGCACAGGGCCCAGCACCTAGGAGCAGCTTAGAAAATCACCCATTCATTCATTCATTCATTCAAGAAACCTTTCTCCCCCAGCTGCCCTGTGGGTTTGCATCCTGGCCCTACCTTTTCCCACTTGGGGCAAGTCCTCTCCTCTCCGTGGGCCTCGGCTTCCATGTCTGCAAAATGGGAAGCTTTGGTGAGGATTGAAGGAGATAATGCTCACATGCTCACAGCGTTTAGAACAGGGCCACCCGGTAGATGTTTGTTTTTCTGGACTGTGGGCTAGGCCCAGCGGGGAACAAGAAAACGGGCATCCCTGCCCCCATGCTTTCCACTGAGGGAACAATGAGGGAACTAAATAGCCAAATACAAATGTCAGGGAGGGTAAGTACTATGGAGAAAATAAAGTGATGTCACTGTGGGGGAGGGGCCTGTGTCCCGGAGGGCCTCTTGGAGGAGGTGACCTCTGAGCTGAGACCTGAAAGAGAAGGAGGAGGAAGCAAGAGGGTGCAGGGAGAGGGCAGGCAGGGGAAGAGGGAGGCAGGCAGGGCCCTCCCACCCCCGCCTGCCCCCAGGGTTGCTCCCTCCCCTTGCAGCCTCAGGGTGAACCACACCTCACAATGGCTTCCCTCTTTCCACTCCCACAGGGGAAGTAGAGGGCTTTCGCCTCAGTGCCCACTGTTCGTGTGACAGCAAAGATAACACACTGCAAGTGGACATCAACGGTGAGGCCCATCTCCCTGGCTTGGCCCCATGGCAGCGTGCCCGCGCGCGCATGCGCGTGTGTGTCTTCTTCCCCCTGCCCCTGCCCCCGTTCATCCATCTGAGAGTGTGTGTCTCTGTCTCCCCCCCACCCCCCACCCCTCCAAACCAAAGCAGGGCTCCGTTCCAGCCGCCGAGGTGACCTGGCCACCATTCACGGCATGAACCGGCCCTTCCTGCTCCTCATGGCCACCCCACTGGAGAGGGCCCAGCACCTTCACAGCTCCCGGCAGCGCCGGGCCCTGGACACCAACTACTGCTTCAGGTGACCTTTCTGCCTTCGCCCGGGGCCTCCTGGGGGGGGGGCGTGATGGTCGGCTCCTGCCCAGGCGGCCACACTGGGCATCTGGCTACACGTGCGTGGGCCTCTCCTCCAGCCTGGAAGGCTCAGCGGACGAGGTCCGAGTGCTAGAATGCTGGGATGGGTGCCCCAGGAGCCCCAGAACGTGGAGGTCAGGTTGCTTTCTTGCTGGTGTGTTGGAACCAGAATGTTGGAATGAGGGACACCGAGCGTGTGGGAGTTCAGTGGTAGCAGGTTGCGGTTCTAGAAGGTTGGGATGCTAGGACACTAGGATTCCGTGTGAATGATTGAAATCTGCGAACGCTGCACTCCAGGAACGTTGGGATCCTAGAATTTGGGCATTCAGAATTGGAAGATCGCGCATGTTGGATTCCTTATGCCATTGGCAGATTGGAGACCTTGAATATTGGGCTCAGGATGGGGCAAGCCTGTGTTAAAATACCAGCATCCACAAATGTTGGGGTTGGAGAAAGCCAGAGTGGATCCTAGAGTGTTGGGGCTCAGTGTTAGAATCTCGGAGGGCTGGGATCTTAGGAGGTGGTAGTTTGGACCTCTTGAGAGATGGGCTCAGGATTGTGGAACGCTCGTATGCACAGGAATGTGGGGCAGGAATGTGGGGATCCCAGCAAGTTGGAAATGCCGCTGGAGTGTGAGAACCTCGAGATGCTGGAGTATTGCGATCTAAGAGAGTCGAAAAGTTGGATTCCTTAGAATGTGGACATTCAGAGTTGGATGTTGCAGAATTAGAACGATAACCTGACCTTGTCCCTCCCCTGCTTAATATTTTGATGGCACCTCTGGGCTTTCTTATATGCTGTTCCCCTCCTGGAGAGTCAGTTCTGCTCCTGAGCTCAGCCCCAGCCCCAGCCTTCAGCCCAGCAATCTTGTGAATGAATGAATGCACGAATTGAAGCTTTGACTGCTTCTAACATTAACAAACTTACAAAGGGAGGCAGGCAGCCATGTGAGGCTCTGTAGGGAGGGACACAGTGTTACCTAGGAAGCTGGGCCAAAAAATTGAACGTTAAGCTGATCAAGATAGTAGATCCAACTACCAATTTTCCAGAAACCCAGGGACAGAGGAACATGTGAAACAACACCACATGCTTGCAGTCAGCTGCAGTTAGATTGTGGGAAACCTGACCCACTTTCTTCAACAAACACAAGGCAGAGCGGGGGGAAGGACAGAGATGGTTCTTTAGATTTCTAAAAGAATCTGAAGAGATAGATCAACCAATTGCAATGTGTAGACCTTATTTGGATCTTTATGCAGGCGAGTAAAAATGAAAAGACGTTTGGGAGACAGTTGGGGAAATGTGAACTCTGTGTATCTGATGATATCACAGAATCGTTGTGAATTTTTTTTATGTGGTATTGTGGTGATGTTTTAAAATAGTTCTGATTTTCTTGGAGATACATGTGGAAATATTTGTGGATGAAATGACATGGTGGATGGCATGTGCTTCGAAACTGTCCAGTGGGGGAGAGGAAGTGGGTAGGGGGCAGAGATGCAGTGAACTTGGCCATGACGTGAGACTGTGGAAGCTAGCCTCCCTGAACGCTTCCCTAGTGTCCAAGGACGATGTGAGGCCCTTTGGCCTGTCCTGGGGCCCCAAGTAGGTTTCTTTTACCTCTCAGGCCCTGACTGGATGGCAGAGGGGCTCTGCAAGAGCTTTGCAAGAGGGGCACCTGGCTGGCCCAGTCAGTAGACCATGCGACTCTTGATCTCCGGGTCGTGAGTTCAAGCCCCACATTGAGCACAGAGCGTACTTAAAAGCTTTGCAAAAGGCCTTGAACTTGTACTGAACACATGGGTTACACAGTGTCTCAGAGTCACCTGCAGGCTTGTTAAATATGGCCTGCTGTCCCCCAACAGCCCCAAGCCCACCCCCGTGTTCAGATTCAGTAAGTCTGGGGTGGGGCCGGAGAATCTGCATTTTGTACAAGTTCACAGGTGGTGCATCTGCCGCTGTGGGGAGCCCACATGGAGCATGTCCCAGGTGGGTGATAAGAGTCACAGGCTATTCAAATCTTAGGACCTCAGAACCCCCGGTCAGAGGTGAACCAGAAGTGAAAGACTATTCTGGACAGGGGTTCTTTCCCTTTTCTGAGTTTAGGACCCCCTTGAGAAGCTGAAAGCCAGACAATCGCCCCAGACAAATGTCTATAAAGGCACACGTATGTGCCTGTGGTTTCAGGAGCTCAAGACCCTCGCTGAACCCACACATGGACTTCCTGATGCCTCCTTGGCCCTTAACAACACCTTAGTTGACCTAACATCCCCTGTGTCTTTGGACAGATAGGGAAACTGAGGCCCAACCAGACTGGGGAGGAACTGGGCTGAGCTCATAGGGATCTCAGATTCCTGGCTCCCTTCTCAGGGCTCTGTGGCTTTTGGAGAGGCCTTGTCTTGCCCCGGAGAAATCTGTATCATCACCTCTTCCTGCTCTGCTTGAGCTGACATGGCCGTGCCCAGGCCCCTGGGTGGTGCAGAGCTGGTGGTGAAGCCGGCCCCAAGCTCCACCGCTTGCCCGCTGCATGTGAGCAGGGAGCGCTCCCTTCTCTGGGTTCAGTTTCTTCACCCTTCAAATGGGAATAATAATAAGGCCTGCCTCACAGGGTTTTGAGATTAATTCATTCTCTGTTGATTAATTTTTGACTAGGTAAATACGTGCACGTGGACCAAACCTAGAAAGAATACTCAGAGACCCTCCAGCTCTGACCACCACCGCCCCCCGCCCCTGAGGAGGAGGCAGCCTGTTTTTTTGTCTCTGTGTCTCTTTCCAGAGACAGTCTCTGAAACACTTATACATAACCAATATATTTTTTTAAAGCTTTTATTTATTTATTTGACAGAGGCGGGGGAGAGAGAGAGCCCAAGTGGGGGTGGGGGCAGCAGGCAGAGGGAGAGGGAGAAGCAGGCCCGATCCCAGGCCCCTGGGAACATGACCTGAGCCGAAGGCAGATGCTTAACCGACTGAGCCACCCAGCTCGAATCCCAGCTCTGCCACCTGCTAGCTGTGTGACCTGTGGGTGGGGGCGGGGTGGGGGGGCGTGGGCAGGGTGCCCCCTCCCCCGCTCCCTCTGTCTCATCTTGGTCTGTTCCGTTCTCAGGCGTCCCTCCATGTATTTTTTTATTTTGACCAAATTGTAGAATCCTTTGGGGTGGATGTGGAGAAGGCGCTGCATACTTTTTCCTCCCTCCCGCTCTCCCATCCTTCTTTCTTTTCCTCCCTCCCTCCCTCCCTCCCTTCCTTCCTTCCTTCTTCTAAAAGTAACACACACCCACTGTCAAGAATTTGGAAAATACAGAAAGGTAGCACCCATCACTCCACCACATGTAAAAAGTCGACATTTGAATATAGTTCCTTCCAGTTCTTTTATGCAAAAACAGAATTTGGATCATACTGTCCTTGAGCTTTGCCTAGTGTTTCTTTCATATGTTATGAACCTGGAATATAAAGCATTCTCGGCTGCCCATAAATCAAGCTTTTTAGCCAAGGTCCCTGCCCAGCTCAGCCATGGCCTCAGAGGCCAGCACATAAAATGTCCCAGTTCCTTCCAGACAAGCAGGAGCCCGGGCTCCTGGCTGGGGAGGACTGGTTTTTGCTTCTGAGCATGGGACAGAGATTATGAGTCCAGAGCAGTAGAGTATTATACACCACTATTCTCCAACGTGATTTTTAAAAATCTAACAAACACACACACACACAATATTAATCTCTATGCCCAACATGGCGCTTGAACTCACAACCCCAAGATCAAGAATTGCACACTCTCCTGACTGAACCAACCATGCGCCCCATGTGGCAATAAGTATTAAGAAGGAAAATAAATCAGAGGAAGAGGAGAGGAAAAAAACTAGATATTGGGGACGATTCTTTCTATCCTGGTTAAATTTTTTCTATTATGGAAATTTGAAATGTAAACAAAAGCAGCCAAGATATAGTATAATGAAGTCCCATGAATTCTCATCCAGCTTCAACAGGTATTAAGATTTGTCCCACTTGGCATACCTGGCTGGCTCAGTCAGTAGAGCGTGTGACTCTTGATCTCAGGGTTATGAGTTCGAGCCCCACATTGGGTGTAGAGATTACTTAAAAATAAAATCTTCCAGAAAAATTTGCCCCACTTCTAATATAGACATTGTCATGTTTTCTTGCATAACTGAAATGCCATTATTACACTGAATGGAATTCATGATCATTTGGATTGGTATTTTGGATATTTACTGAGCACCTGCTGCATGTCAGCCGGTGTTCTAGGAGTTAAGGCTCCCTGTGTAAAGGACATGTGAGCATATGTCTAAATGAACTGAAGAACCGAGCCAGAGTGGATGGAGATCTGTGCGAATAGCAAGCCAGGAAGAGGGAAGAACAAGTGCAGAGGTCCTGGGACAGGACTGTGTTTGAGGAACAGGGAGGATGCTAATGTGGCCGGCAGTCAAGGAGAGTGGGGAGGGAGTTGAGCTCAGCCGACCAGGCAGCATCTTGGGGTTCCTGGTGAGGACTTGGGCATTTGCCCCGAGTGATGTTTGAGCCACGTTCGTTCGGAGCAGAGGAACGACACGACAGTCTCTAGCATGTGGCCCCAGAAGGCGAGGATTTCCGTCTGTGTCGTTTGCACTGAGTCCCTAGTAGATCCCAGCCAAGCACATCGTAGTGGGGTTCAGCAAACATTTGTTGCACACGTAGAACTTAGTGCATGTGGACGGTCATTTGGCTTCTTGCAGGTTGTTCTGAGCCTGGCGTGAGATAAGGTTTACTATGATGCCCTTAGCACGGTGCTTGCCTAGCCCGAGTGCTTTATCAGCGTTAGTGCGTATGATTGCTCTCACCGCTATTGCTGTCATTGTCACAGGCGGTGCAAGGGGGACCGAGATGGGGACTGTGCTGGGGGGGACCAGGGTGCCCCCCGGGGCCCAGCCGCCTTTGCAGCAGCCCCTCCTGACCCGGGCTCCTCCCTCCCGCCCGCAGCTCCACCGAGAAGAACTGCTGCGTGCGGCAGCTCTATATCGACTTCCGGAAGGATCTGGGCTGGAAGTGGATCCACGAGCCCAAGGGCTACCACGCCAACTTCTGCCTGGGGCCCTGCCCCTACATTTGGAGCCTGGACACGCAGTACAGCAAGGTGCGTCTGGCCTCGGACAGGGGGTGCGCTGGGAGGAGCAGGGATCAAGGGAGTGGAGGGAGACAAACAGGTAAAACCAGAGAGGAATGGGCCAGCTGAGAAGTAGAGAGAGACCGGGGCGGGGGGGGGGGGGGGGGGGCGGGTGTCGATCGGAGGGGACGGAGCCGAGACGGGAGGAGACAGGGTCAGAGTAGGTAGCGAGACAGGGCGCAGCGGGAGACCCACGGAGACCGAGTGACGGGGCGCGGGAGGCGGGAAGGCGGAAGGAGAGGGAACGGCAGGGTCAGTATGCGAGAAAAAGGCCGGAGTCCACAGACCGCCACCGAGACAGAGAGACACTGAGGACAAGGCAAGGGTGGCAAATGGGGAGAGTGAGGCTGCAACCGAGAACGGAACCGCCCGAGATGAGACAGAGGGAGCGGGGGAGGGGGCACCCTGCCCACGCCCCCCCACCCCGCCCCCGCCCGCAGGTCCTGGCCCTGTACAACCAGCACAACCCGGGCGCGTCGGCGGCGCCGTGCTGCGTGCCTCAGGCGCTGGAGCCGCTGCCCATCGTGTACTACGTGGGCCGCAAGCCCAAGGTGGAGCAGCTGTCCAACATGATCGTGCGCTCCTGCAAGTGCAGCTGAGGCCCCGCCCCGCCCGGCAGGCCCCGCCCACCGGCAGGCCCGGCCCCGCCCCCGCCCGCTGCGCCGGGCTGTATTTAAGGACACCGCGCCCCAGCCCCGCCCCCCCCCCGCCCCTGGGGCCCATTAAAGGTGGAGAGAGGACTGGGGTCTCTGTGCGTGTCGTTGGGTCCCTGACTGGGGTCTCCCTCTCGGCATTCCCGACGCTCCCGGGTTCCCGCTCCATGTGCCCCCCTCCTGTCGCTCTCCACCATTCATTTCCTCCCACAAACACCTGCTGAGCGCTCCTGAAGTACCAAGTACTCCCGGCGGCCGCTAGATTTATTTATTGAGCACCTTGTGCCCTGTTCCAAATGCCTTACATTGACTAACTCATGTAATCACCATAACAAAACTCTGAGATACAGTGTCATCTGAGGTAACACTCACTTTAAAGGTGAGGAAGCCAGAGCCCCACGAGGTTAAGGGAATAGTTGCCGCCCACCAGGAACCTGCTTTCTGGGGAGGAGACAGATGCGGGAAGCGACGCTAAGACAGGAAAGCAGGATGGAGCCAGAGATGGTTTGGGGGAGGAGGGAGGGCTCCTTGGAGGAGGCAGCGTCTGGGACTTGAAGGAAGTCAAGGAGGCAGGCAGTCTGGGGGAGCACTCGGGGAGAGTGTTCTCCGTAGGAAGACCTAGGCACAGCCTGGCCATGAGGATGAACTTGGAGTGAGCGACACTGAGAGGAGAGGCCAATGTGGTTGGAAGGGAGGGACAAGGGGAAGAAGGGTGCTGGGAGCTGAGTCAGTTGATTAACGCTCATGGGCCAGAGAGTAATAATATTCCCCCTGCCAGGTAGGGCTGTAGGAGCTCCCCGCATCCTCCCCACAGCCCAGCAGAGCAGGGGATTAGCAAATTACCGCCTGCAGGCCAATCCTGGCCCGCTGCCTGTGTCTGTAAATAAAGTTTTATTGGAGCACAGCCATGCTCATTCCTTTGTGCATCACCTAGGGCTGTTTCGGTGCTACAAGGGCGGGGCTGAGTAAAAACTGTATGCAAAGTCACGAATAGTTACTGTCTAGCCCTTTACAGAAACAGCGTGCCAGCTCCTACTATAGAGACCCTTTGCGCCCCATTTTACAGGCGGGAAGACCGAGGCACAGAGAGGCTCAGTTACTTGCTAAGGTCACACAGCTAGCAGGCGGCAGAGCTGGGATTCGAGCCCAAACAGCTGGAGTTGAGGATCTAGGCACCTGACCTCTGCACGGGGACTGCTTCCCCGTCCACACTGGGCCTGTGGGGACCTGTGGGGGCCTGTGGGAACTTGTGCTCCGAGGGAGGTGGGAGCCGCGTCAGGGTTCGGAACAGAAGCGGAGAGTGATTGGACTTTGGTGCTCAGAGAGTCCCTCTGGCTGATGGTTGAGTAGACTGAATGCGGGCCAGGGGAGCTGCAGGGAGACCATTTGTCCAAGGGAGCAATGCCACCGCCCTGAGCCAGGGTGGCTCCCCAGCGGCTGCCCCGTTTCTTCCCATCTGCTCTGGTCTTGCCCGTGGACTCTCTCCTGCTTCCTCCTCAGCCTCTCCAGTTTCCCAGGTTTTGGTCCTGCCCCCACCGCCCCACGCTCTCCTGCCCTTCCCAGGGCCTGGCCCTCACCTGCTCCTGGCCCAGGGATGGCCCTAGGGTGGGGGTCCCTGTGTAGGGACATGCTGCCATTTTCACGAGCCTCCTGTGTGCACACACTTGCAAGCACACGGTGACACAGACCGTCGTCACTGTAGCCCCGTGAAAATGTGGCACAGCTACACACACGTTCACACTCACAACAGAGGCTCGAATGTGGACCGTGTCCCACAGTCTCGCAAACGCATCCACCTTTCAGAGCCACAGTGGCTCCACAGAAGCTTGTGACAAGGGGCGGCGGCCACAGCCCACGCGCGCCCAGCCCAGCCTCGGAGCTTCACCGGGACACAGCCGGACACGGTCACACAAACACGACCCCCGCACACCAGATACGGATTTCGAGAGGGTGCCACGTGCAGACACACACCGCCCAGCCTCAGAGCCCCATCAGGAAGTGAAACAGAGACTCCTGCTGGGACCCGCCAACAGTTACACAAACGTCCTCCGCGGGGTCCCCGCTCGCGAACAGGCACAACCGGACGCATCCCAGTCCCACCCAGACACACGCCACACATGGAGACACACGGCACGGTGGCGCAGACTGCAGGCCGGTCGTGCCCACTCAGCCTGACGTCTCTGGGCCCCACACGCTGAGGCCTGGGGAGTCCCACGAGGCCGCGCAGACAGCAGCTGGCCCCGTCATACCCAGACGCGCTGTCACACCCCGGGTCCCAGACGGAGCAGTCCCACACACCCAGACACACCCCCAGGGTCGCGGCCCTCGCACGCCCAGCCCGGGCCCGGCCCGAGGACAAGTCCTGGCCGCACAGGGCTGCACACCCCGCGGTGGCCCGAGCCCTCGCCACGCCCTCGTGACACACCCCGCCCACCTGCCGGCCCGGCTGAGCTGGCGCGGAGGCCGCCCAGGAAGGGAAACTTGCGGGCTCAGCACCTTCTTGGACTGCCTGCGGGCTGCCCCTGCCCTGCTACGCGGCACCCCCGACCCCGCGGGGGGGGGGCGGGGGGCAGGCCCCGTGGGGACAAGGGAGTCCTGGCCTCTGGCCCAGCGCCCAAGCGCGGGGGCAGGACCCGGGGTTCAGGGAGTCCCGCTCCCCTCCCCCGCTCCTGCGGGCAGCCCCGGGAGGGGAGGGAAGTCGTGGGGGGAGCCTGGGTTCCGGCTGGAGCCCCAGCTTCCCGTCCGGCCCCCACGGGGCAGGAAGCGGGGCCGGGGAGGCCAGCTCAGGCCTTCCTGCCCCCTCCCCCAGACAGGCCTGGGAGCTGGGTCAGCTGGAAGGAGTGGGGCGAGCAAGGGAGGGGGCGGGGGGGGATGAGAAAGCCCCTCCCCCCAACTTCGTGATTGGTGTCTTTTGGGTTTCTTTTTTTTTTTTTTTTAAGATTTTATTTATTTATTTAATAGAGAGAGAGAGAGAGACAGCATGAGGGGGAACACAAGTAGGGGGAGTGGGCGAGGGAGAAGCAGGCTTCCCGCTGAGCAGGGAGCCCGATGCGGGGCTCGATCCCAGGACCCTGGGATCATGACCTGAGCCGAAGGCAGTCGCTCAACCGACTGAGCCACCCAGGCGCCCCTCTTTTGGGTTCCTAATGTAAATTTGAACATGTTCAGAACCCGTGTGTGTGTGTGTGTGTGTGTGTGTCTACAAGCTTTGTGCTGTGGATTTTGTGTGTGCAGCATGGGGGTTTCTAACACACCAGCGGGCGCCGGCTGGCCATGCTGAGTGTGGACAGCTTCTGTCCAAGTGTGCGTCCCCAGCACGTGTCCCCTCCGTGTGTCTGGCTGTGCTGCGTGTGGGTCCGAGTTTTGTGTTTCTGTCTAGAAGCCGGTGTCCTCTCTGGGCTCTGTGACATGACACCGTGTCTCAGCAAGTCTGTGTGGAGGAGTGGGGTCCCATCCCTGGGGCGCGCTGTGTGTCTGTGTTTTTTCTCAGCATCTTTGCTCTTGCTCTCTGGGTGTAAATCTGTGCGTTCTTCGGTAAGTGTGACTCGAAGTGCGGATGTTTTCTGTGCCTGTCTGCATGTCTGTGAGGGAGGCGTGTTTCCGGGAGCTGCTGTGCTCTGTGTTTGCTAGCCGAGCTGTGTTTTCAGTGCGGGGGGGTGTGTGTGTGTGGCGGGGGGCCAGTGCCCGGTGTTGGTGCGTCTGTGGGCGGCTTGTTTCTGGGGGAGGTCTGTGATCCATGTGTGCCCTGCTGCTATTCTGAGCGCGTTGTGTCTGTGGGGTGTGTCTCCAACACGCTTGCTGTCATCCTCCTCGTGTGCTTGTGTGAGTGTGTGTCCACGCCGAGACTGGACACACACTCCATGCGCAGATGGGGTTTGCATTTTGTCTCCCCGTATGTGGGCTGGTGACTCTGGCGTGTGAGCTGTGGTGTGGGTCTCTCTGTTTGCACCACGTGATCTTCGAGGTGTTTTGAATTTTCGGTGGGGTGGCCGTGTGTCCTGCAGGTCTGCATTCTGTGCTGGTGTTTCCAGGGCAGGAGGGGCATGGTGTGTCCCCAGGGAAGCCGCCGGCATCCCGAGTGACACACCCAGAGGCCTCTGTGCTGAGTGGAGGCTGCATCTGCGGTGTGTCCCCTCGCCGGCTGGTGCCACGCTGGCCCGGGGCTGGCCGTGGCGGGCGGGCAGGGCAGGGGCTGTGGTGGGCACTGGACCTGCGCCCAGACCTCGGTATAAATATCCCAGCTGCCGGGCGGCTGTGTTTACTCGGCCCCAGTCCGGGGGGCGGGGGGGGGGGTGGAGGGCGGCGGCGGCGGCAGCCCTGCAGGTCCTGGGGGCGGGGGTGACCAGGCCACAGCAAATACACTTCCTTCTGGCCAGACAGGCTACGGCCTCACTGCCCCTTCCCGCCCCCTTTCTGGATGGGGGTGTGGCGGTGACCCCTCATCCTGGGCTCCCAGGGGCCACCAGCCACCCTCTGGACGTCCTCACTGGGGTTCCCAGGGTCTGGGAGACAGAGAAGAGGGGCCAGCCGACAGGCGTGAGGGGGCGGGCCGGGGACCGCAGGGAGGGGGAGACGTGGGGGTGGAGACTCCAGGAGGAAGGCACAGGAATGGTCTCGGAGGCTCAGGGACCGGTGTGGGGGGATGAGCGGGAGGGAAGCGAGAGGGGTGGCAGAGCTTCTGGGCAGGACTGGCGGGGCAAGAGTGGAGGGGGGAAGTGATGGGAGCTTCGGGCGGCCAGAGGCAAAGCAGAGTAGGGGGAGAGGGAGAGGCGCAGCGGGGCAGCAGTGGGAGACCAGGATGAGAGGGCAGGACACGCAGGGGGGTCAGACGGGGGTGCGGGCGGCAGCCGGCAGGACAGACGGGAGACGGGGTGGGGGCCGGATGCCCACGGAGGGGCTCTCCCTCCCTGACTCAGCCTCTCCGTCCGCCCTGACCCAGGGCTGGGGGCGGAGGGCCAGGCGCCCCCCGGGGCACCTCCGGGTCGCAGTGGCGGGGGCTGTGCCGGGGGCGTGTCTCCCGCAGTCCCTCTTGACTGGCCCCACCTCTGTCTCCGCCATCTGACTAACCCTAATTCTGACTCAGCTGCTGTAGTCTCTCATCACTTTATTATGTAACAAGTCTGCGTCCGGCAAAGTATATCACAAACAACGTTAAGGATCCAATGACAAGCTGGCCCAAACCGCGCACATCACGCAGGGCTGCTCCCCGTGCTAGAAAAGCTCCCTGGGCCCGCGGGCGGGCGCGCACATGTACCCGAGGGGCAAACCCCCGTCAGCCTCGGGCTCTCCGAGGGCGCGTCGCGCCGGCTGGCCCACCCTGGGCTTCCGTGGCAGCCAGGGTGGCAGTGTGGACCGTCCATGTGGCGCAGGAGGGCCGCGGGGCTTCCTGTCCAGGTGCCGACCTCGGCGCCCGTGTGCAGGGCGGTGCCGAGCACATGGGACGCCCCCCCTCCCCGCCCAAGCTTAGCTGCTGGTATCACCCTCCATAGCCACCTCTTCCTTGCTCTTCTTGAGCAAATCCGTGCATCCGACCGCTCCGGGTGGCCCTGACCTGACACGCAACCTAGGAGGATGGTCCCCAGGACCTGTGAGGGTCTAGACCTGGTTTTTCATCTTCACTGGCCGTGCAGCCTCGACCAACTAACACCTCCCTTCTGGCCTCCCCTGACTCACCTATGGAATGGAGGCGAGTCCCTAGTTCACAGGGTCGTCAGGAGGATTCAGTGTGGCGTCAGGTCCGGCAGAGGATAGAACTGCTAACTGGGAGCTTCCGTATTTAAGTCTCTCCGTGTGAATGTCCCTTGGCCTCTAGGCCAGCTCTCACTTTCTGTGTCTGGCTCTAGTCCTGCTTGACCCAGAGGGCAGAGCTGAGGCCCAGGGGTCAAGAGCTGTGGCCCTGGGAGGCCTCAGGGTCTCCCCCTTACTCTGGGCCATGTGCCTGAGGAGGTGGTTTTGAGGGTCCTGCAGGCTTGGCTATGGTGGGGTGCCATCATTCTGGCTCCCAGGAGCGAGGGGTCCCCAGGCCCCACCTCTTTGCCCCATGGCCCTCCCGGCAAGCAGCTGACCCCTTCTCCATGTGCATGTCTACTGGGGGAGCAGGAGCTGGGTGTGGGGGCATGGGAAGGTGAGACGCCTGGGTTCCCACAGGCCAGTGGCTGAGTCACCGGGAGGCCATCTGGCTCGCATTAGCCGGGGGCGGCGGGGGGCTCTGCGGGGCGGGCCCTGTGGCCAGCTGGGGGCAGGGATGCTGGGGCAGGCTGTGTGTGGGATGACTCAGGACCCATGATAACAGCCTGTGCGTATTTGGGGAGTGTAAACAGGAGGGAGAAGGAGGCGGAGGAAGTGAAGGAAGGGAACATTGTGGCCGGGGAAAGAGAGAGGCCGGTGGGGCTGAGAGGGGAGAGCCCCCCTCCCCGTGCCCCCTCCCACCACACCCAAGCTGGCAGGCCCGTGGCCCTGGTGCTGCCCCTGCACCCCCCTCCCAAGTCTGGGTCCTGAGGGAGAAGTGACAGCTGGTAGCCCGCCCAGCGAGGCCACCTTCCTCAGCAGTCAGGGCTCTGCTGCCCACAGTGGCTGGGCCAGGGGGTGGGGGGGAAACGACACGGAAACAGAGAGAGAGAGAGAGGCTGAGAGGCAGACGGAGGGCCAGAGGTAGCGTGGGGGCCGAGAGATGGGAGCGTACAGCGGGAAGAGCCAGAGGCCCAGAGCGAGGCTGAGGGAGATGGGACCGAAACAGAGGCAGGGAGGCACGAGCCGCATCGGCACAGAGGTGGGAAACAGGCAGAGGCCGGGGGCGAAGCCCGGGGTTCACCTGGACCCTACACAGGACACTGATATCGTCCCGGCCGGCTCCGGCTACGAAGGGCCTCGGTCAAGGGGACGACCTTCAGCCTGGGCCCTATCGTGGGGACAGAGGCCTGGGCGCAGGGAAAGGGACAGAGAGAAAGGCACAGAGAAAAGACAGTGAGGTGCTGCAAGAGGGAGGGGGACGCAGAAAGCAAGAGACACAAAGGCAGGGAGAAAAAGCGAGTGAGCCAGAGAGACCACGAGAGACAGAGGTGGAGTGGGGGGTGGGGGGGAAGGGAGGGAACCCCGCACAAAGAGGGGGCAGGGATGGCACCAGAGCCAGCGAGGCTGTCCCCTAGACGGAGTCATGGGCGGGGCGGGCGGCCGCGGCCATCAGTCCCCATCCAGCTCTGGGCTGGGCGCGTCCTCGGGCTCCTCCTCGTCGAAGTACCTCTCCTCCTCATCCCGCGCCACAATGTCCAGGTTGTCAAAGTCGGGGTTGTCGTCCACGGTGCTGCAGGGGGAGGGGGCTGTCAGGGGCTGGCTCTGGGGGCCCGGCTGCTTCTCACTCTTCAGAGGAGGTGGGACCCCCAGAGTCGAAGGCCACATGCTGGCAGCTGTAAATGGAAGCTGCCCCCCTGCAGGGGGCGAGGCTAGGAGTCTCTCAGGGCTTCAAACAAAAGGAACATTTTCCAAAGTAGAGATTTTCCATAAAAACTTCTGGTTTCTCTCAAAAAGCTGGAACATGTGGGGACAGGAGGACCCCCATTCCCCAGAGAGTGGTTCTGAACCAGGACGATTCTGCCCCTCAGGGGACATGGGGGGATAACTGGAGCCATTCTGGTTGTCACAACTGGGGGGCTCCTACTGGCCCCCAATGACTCGACACCAGGGACGCCTCTCAACCCGCTGCTGCGCCCAGGCCAATGCTCCACAGAAGAATGATCTGGCCCGAAAGGTCAACGGTGCTGAGAAGTGTTTGCCCTAAGGTGTCAAGTGATCCTAAATTGTCAACAGGATCCTTGCACCTGCTGCTCCCCCCGCCAGGAACACTCTGACCCCAGACATTCATGTTGCTCACCCATCACATCCTGCACGCCTTTGCTGAAACGTCACCTGCTCAGAGATCCTTCCCTGGCCACCTCGTTCCAACCCCCCGCCCCTGGACCCTGCCTTAATTTTCTTTATGGCCCCGTCAGCACCAGATGCTCCATACTTCTTTTGCTTCCTCACTAGAGCGGAACTCCCTTCAGGGCAGGGAACCCTTTCGTCACTGGATTTGGTCACTGCTTCATCCCCAGAGTCTGGACACAGCAGGTGCTCAGCACATGGTGGCGGAACGCAGAGAAGGGACCCACTGTCCCTGCTGCCCAGTAGCTGCCCTACAGGGGGGTTGGGCTTTGATCCCCCCTCATCCCTAATCCTCACGCCAGGCCCAATTTCCTCATGGGCACCTGGCTTTCTGGGGGCTCCCCACGGCCCAGGTGCTCTGCACCCGCTTTTTGTGGGAACTCAGGCCGAGAGGCTCCACCCCAGCTGGAAGGTGGATCAGCCAGACCTGCCTCTGGAGCCAGGGGGCCCTAGATCAGGCCGGCGGTGCTCCTGGGGGCCGTGGCATTGGCGCTCCCCACCCAACTGGTGAGGGTCGGCCTATTCGTGTGTTGCCGGGGCTGGGTTTGAAGCCGGGCCCTCGGCTAGCACACCCACCAGGCAAGACTGCCTCAGTTGTCAAAACCTTTTATCTCTGACTCCGATACTTGATATTTCAGTGTCCTTTTCCCTGATGGCAAAATCCTTTCCAAAGCAGTGGTTGTGTGTCTCGCCCTGGGGTTACGGTGGGGACAGCAAACAGACTGCAGGGCGGCCACCACAGGCCCCTCCGTGCTAGGCATTAACCCTGCCAGTGGCTACTTCCTGAAGCACGAGGAGGTCTGGGGGCCTGAGGAAGAAGCTGGCTTGCCTGGGGGACACCTGGGGGGCTTGGGGCAGTGGCATCCTACCAGGCCACCACCACTCACCCGAATGCAAATATTTCAGTGTTTTGTCAAATTTGAGCGGTCAGCCCTGCTCAGTCCCTTCTTCAGGTGAGGGGACTGATGCTCAGAGATGCACAAAGCTAGTCCAAGGACGCCCACTGATCTCTGGTTCATCTGAGACCCTTATGCCATCTGAGCCGGGCCGAGGGCCGTGGGGTGCCGGGCTGGGGGGGGAGGGGGAGCCTGAGTCACCTGTAGTCAAAGTCCCCGTCCTTGCCGTCCAGGAAGCGCTGGTGCATCCGGCTGGTGAACTCTTCCCGCAGGATCAGCCTCTCTTCTGAGTCGGGGACCCAGGCCTCCGAGTCTTTGCTGGGGCTCTGGTCTGTAGGGGCAGACACCCACAGCGGGGAGGATGTGAGCGGCGCACTCGGGGAAGGGCTGAGAACAAAGCCATGGAGAGCCGCCTCCTCTGTCCTGGTGGCACTGGGAACACAGTGGTGACCAAGACAGCCCCTGTCCTGCCCTCCCCGGCCACACGCCAAACACACAATGACAATACAGTGCTCTGGAGACTGGAGAACAGGATCAGGACCTGCTACCTGGAGGCTGGTGAAGGGAAGGCATTCTTGGCAGAGGAAACAGCGTGGGCAACGGCCTGGAGGGGAGCGACTGCTGGGTGCCTTTGAGGAGTGGGGGACAGAGATGCTGGAAGGACTGGGAAGAGCCTGGGCACTCAGGGCAGGCAGGGGAGGGACGCGAGGTCTGCTCTTGCAGTTCGGGGGCCCAGCCTGGAGCCCCCTGGAACTGGCCCTCACCTTCCTCATCGCTGTCCTCCTCATCTTCCTCCTCCTCCAGGCAGGCCTCCTCCTCCTCCTGCTGCTGGAGCAGCCGCTGCTGCAGCTCCCGCTCCTGGTAGGACTGGAGCAGCAGATCAGAGAGCGGGCAGGCGGGGGTGCCGAGGGCGCCGGGCTTGGGCGGCTGGTGGGCCGGAGCGCGGGCACTGAGCTCCTCCTGGGTTAGGTACTGCCCGATGTACTGCTCGTACAGCAGCGGGGCCCGGAAGCGCATCTGCTCGTCGCTGAAGTACTCGCCGCCTGCACAGAGACACGGCGCGCCCGGGGTCAGGGGCTTGGGCGCGGGGCCAGCCTGTCTGAGCACACGCGCGCCCACGATCGCGCTCGTAGGAAGCCAAGCGCGCACAAGGGCCAGCGCGCGCGTGCGCACTCGGACGGGCGGGGGAGCACGCAGCCGCCTGAGGGCCCGTGGCCGCGAGCACGCATGCGTCTGAGCGTGGGCGCGTCAGCGGCCCCGCGGCTGCACGTGTACACCTGTGTGCGCACGCCCGGCCCTGGCCAGCCCGGGCCCCGAGGCGCTGGTGGTGTGGGGCCCCTGCCCGTCGCTGTGCCTGGTCACACAGGTGTGCACACCCTCCTGCGTGCGTGTCTGCGAGTGTCTGCGAGGCAGCGTGCAGCAGGCCACAGGCAAGGGTCCTGCACACAGGAGCCAGGATGCAGATCACGTGTGGCTGGCTGCGCACACAGCTGGCCGTGCCAGATGTGGGTACCCCTGGTGTTCTTCCAGACCCCAGATCTAACCTCTCCCCAGAGTGCTCTCCTTTGCAGCCATCCCTCGGGTGGGCTTGGCTTCCCCACCACCCCCAAACCCGGGACCTTCTTGTCTCCCCTGGCTGGCTGCCTGTTCCTGCAGGGGGCTCTGTCCCTCAGAAAACCGTTACACCTGCCCAGTCCCTCCCACCCACCGGTCCCAGCCCCGCCTTCAGAGCCCAGGGTGAGAATCTGCCCAGAATTCTGGCCTCTGCAGCACTGGGGTCTGTGACCGTCCTTGTCCTGCCCCCTCTCTTACCCATCTCTCTCCCTCTGGTGTTACCCACCATATTCTGTTTCCCTCCCTCCGTTTCCCTGGCTCTGTTTCTGCCGCTCTGCCTCCACCCACCTGTCCCTCCCGGTGAAGACTCAGGCCTCCCGTGTCTGTCACCTCAACCCCCATTCATTCATCCCTCCTCCCTCCCATCTCCTTCTTCCCGACCTGTCGCTGCGCCCCACCCTCTCCATCTCCCTGGCCCTAGGGCCTGAGTCTTCACCCTAACCAGAATCTTCACTCGCTTTCTGCCTCGTTTGCTCTCCTCTATTTTTTTTTCTAAGCTTTTATTTATTTGACAGGCAGAGACACAGCAAGAGAGGGAACACAAGCAGGGGGAGTGGGAGAGGGAGAAGCAGGCTTCCCGTGGAGCAGAGAGCCCAATGTGGGGCTTGATCCCAGGATCCTGGGATCATGACCCGAGCCGAAGGCAGACGCTTAACAACCGAGCCACCCAGGCGCCCCTGCTCTCCTCTTTCAACTTTAGTTCTGGTGTCTCTGGTCACAGAGATGCTTGTAATTATGCTGCGGTCAAGAAGGTATCGTGCCCTCCAGACGCGTGCCTTGTTTCAGAGGGCCTGTGTGTCCCCAGAGTCACAGACAGACTCCCCTGGGTTTCCTCAGCGCCTCTGTGCATGGTGTAAGAGAGTCTCGTTTTCCTGAGGGATAAGCACTTATCACAGTGCTGGGTTCTGTGAAATGGCACTTGTGTCATCTACTAAATCCTGACCCTTCTCACTGCCTGTCCCATTCTCTTCCCCTGGGTTCCCGTCTGCCTCTACCTATCTTGCCTCATCGCTTCACGTGTCTCTTTCAACCTCCCTGTGTCCCTGTCTCAAAACTTATCTCCAGGACCTCTGTCTGTGTCTCCGCTCTTGCATCCTTGTTTCTTACTTCCTCTGCCTCAGTCTCCCCGCCCGCCCAGCCCACCTGTCCTCACACCTTGGATGAGCTCACGCAGGGCAGCGTAGCGCCGGTTACGCAGGCGGGTGCGCAGGGTGCGGGGTCGGGCACTGCCCTGCCGGGCCACCTCAGCACAGTAGAAGTCTGCACGATGGTCGCCGCGCAAGTGGCCAAAGCAGGCCAGGTGCTCCTCGCGGAGGCCCGTGCGGAAGCGCTCCAGGAACACCAGCGGCTTCTCATGGTACAGCTGGCCCAGGATGGCCACCTTCTCCCGCTCGGTGAGGTCAGGCTCGCCCTGCTGCTGGCTGCACACAGGCAGGCGGCTGGCGGCCACGGCGCGCAGCATGGCACTCACTGCTGTGTTCTCAGCCCCCAGGGCGTCATCATCTGGGGCCCTTGGCGCTCCTTCCGCGGCCTCCACCTTGTCCTGGGGTCTGGGTGGGACCGGTGTCCAGCTCAGCTCCCCCCAGTGTCCAGTACCGGGCTGCGTGCAGCCTGTGGGGGGAGGGGAGATGTGTTAGTCCGGGGATGGGAGTGCGGGGGAAGGTGGGGTGGGTGGAAAAGACTCATTTTATGTTTCCTGATCACCTACTATGTCCTGGGCACTGTTCTAGGTCCCAAAGATACCACAGGATGCACAAAGTTGACATTTTAGTAGGGGACATGGACCGTGAAAAACCTAATTACTGAAAACATATGATGCGTTAGCAGACATACAGTCTGTTGGGTGGTTCCAAGAGCTACGTAGAGGGGCGCCTGGGTGGCTATGGAAAGGGAACAGCCAGTGCAAAGGCCCTGAGGCAGGAGGGTGCTTGGTGTGTTTTCTTGGTCCTTTACCACCTCATTCACTGACTGACACAATTCTTTGCCTTTTCACTTGCACACAAAATCACTAACACATCCACTAAATTGTTCACTCATTCCCTCTCTCTCCTACTCATTCACACATTCATCCAGCCACTCTTCAGCAACTCTAAATCTGTGTGAGGTCCCGAGCTGGGCCGTGCTGAGGATCCACGGGAGTGAGGCAGCCCAACATCTGCCCTCAGGAAACAGCCAGTGTGATGCGGGAGCCAGGACGGTCAAAGACAACACGGGTGCTGGTAACAGGCAAGCTGGGCGCTAGGCAAACCTTGTCAAGAGCTGTTTCTCAAAAGGTGTGGGAACTGGAGTGAGGCTGAGCGGCCAGGAAATAAGAGAAGACAAAGTATAGGCAACTCCTTTGGGCAGCTTGGCTGGGACGGGGAAGAGGGAGGGGGTGAGGGTTACAAGTGCAGTGGGTTTCCGGGAGGGTTTTAATCACTGAGACCAGAGAAGACTGAGCTGGACCAGGGCAAGGGGTGTGGGGGAGGGCACAGGAAGGGGTGGTAGTTAGAAAGATGCTCAGGAGGCTGAGTAGACAAGCCATGGGGCTGAAGGGCTGGGAGGCAAGGGATGCATCCAGTTCAGGTCCGGGGTTCAGGTCTGGGGACTAATCAAACTGTCCTTGAGACAGTCACGGACAAGGAGCAGATTTGGGGGTGGGGGGAGATGCTGAGGCCAGTTTGAGACATGGAAGGTAGGACGGGCCCAGGGGACATCCAAGGGGACCATCTAAGAGACTGCTGGTCTGTGGGGCTAGAGACTTCTCAGGAGAAAAGTGCAGGGCTGGGGACAGAGCTATGGAGCCAAGACAGGAACCAAAGCCGAAGGAAATGAGAGGTCATGGGGAGGGCAAGGGGAGTGTGAGGGACAAGAGAAGAGTGGGCTAGGAAAGAGCCCCGACTGGATAGGGAGAAGCCATGCCTACGAAGGAGGCCATGCAAGGCTACAAAATGGGCCGCTGAAAGACAGCCACGCTTTAATTCCTGGAGCCTGTGTTACTGTTGATGGCCAAAATGGGTGTCTGCAGATGTGATCAAGTTAAGGATCTTGGGACAGGGAGATTATCTTGGATTGTCCAGGTGGGTCATGATGAGTATCCATAAGAGAGAGTCCAAAGGAGACTGGACATACACAGAAGAGAAGGCCATGTGAAGACGGACAGAAGCAGAGATCGGAGTGATGTGGCCACAAGCCAAGGAACGCCAGGAGCCACCAGAAGCTGGAAGAGCCTCTGAGGGAGGCCCTCCTCAGTCCTGCTAACACCTTGATTTCAGCCTTGTGGTACCGATTTCAGACCTCTGGCCCTCAAAACAGAATACATTTCTCTTGTTTTAAGCCCCCCAGCTTGTCATCTGCTGCAGCAGCCATAGAAAACTGATCGAGGCTGAGCGGGAGGAGCCTGAGAGAGAGGAAGAGAAAGGGAAAGAGTGGTGTCACAGAAACCAAGGAGGGGGCGCCTGGTGGCTCAGTAGGTCGAGCGTCCAACTCTTGGTTTCGGCTCAGGTCATGATCTCATGGGTCTTGTGATGGAGCTGAGTCGGGCTATGGGCTCCTTGCTCAATGGGGAGTCCCCTTGAAGATTCTCTCCCTCTGCCCCTACCCCCACTCTCTCCTTCTTTCTTTCTTTCTAAAATAAATAAATCTTAAAACGAAAACAAAAGAAAGCAAGAGACAACTTTCAAGAAGGATGGAGAGATCAATGGCATTGAACTCTCCAAGTCTAGTAAGAGAAAACCTGAATGGGGTGACTCCGTTTAACTACACCGGGGGTGGGGGGGGTGCACAGAGAGGCCACTGGCAACCTTGATCAGAGCAGTTTCTGGAGGTAAAAGCCAGACTGCAAGTGGGTGGGAGGTGAAGAAACGGAGACAGGTGTGAATGACTCTTTGGAGAAGATACCTGGTATCGGAAGGCGCATGGAACCGAGGGATAGACGTTCTTTTTAGGTTAAAACACTTTTTTAAAAAAAGATTTTATTCATTTATTTGACAGAAATAGTGAGAGAGGGAACACAAGGAGGGGGAGTGCGAGAGGGAGAAGCAGGCTTCCCACTGAGCAGGGAGCCCGATGTGGGACTCGATCCCAGGACCCTGGGATCATGACCTGAGCCGAAGGCAGACGCTTAACCGACTGAGCCACCCAGGCGCCCCAGGTTAAAACATTTTTAAATGGAAAATTTCCAACATGCACAAATGTCGAGAAGACGACCATATTCCCACCCCCACCCCATATCCCCACCATCCAGCTTCAACAGTGACCAATTCTTGGCCAGGGACATTTCCGCCAATCTCCCAACCACACCTCGACCCACCTGGGATGACTCTGAAGCAGCGGGATGAAATTTTAAGATGAGCAAAACGAAAGCGTTTTAGATACTGATGGGAAGGCATCGGGAGAAATAGAGACTGAAAATGCAAAGGAGAGTGATGCAGGGAGCACAGAAACGGAGTAAGGACCCGAGGAGGCAGATGGCACTGTGGACTTCGGAAAAAGGGGAATGAGAATGAAATGGGGGAACCGTGAGTCTGGAATAAGCAGAGTTTGCGTGGGACAGGAGGAAGGTCAGCCTGGGGCAAGGGGAGGGTCAGTGCGATGCAGGGGAGGAAACTGAGAGGCAGGGTGGACTGGGACACTGGGACTCAGCCGGGACAGGGGGCAAGTTTATGTTGACCCGAGAGTTAGCCCGGTAAGGAATCGGGTCAGCCTGGCCCGGAACTTGGGGGAGGTTAATTTCGGGGGAGGGGACGGGGTAAAGGACGGCAGCTCGCAACGAGAAAAGGATTAACCTGGACAAGGTGGCGAAGGGGACTGGCAGACCCGAGGGCAGGTGTCCCCCTATAAAGAGTCCTCCTGCGCGCCCACGGGGAATCATTTCCCAGTGACACCGCACCCTACCCTCCCGCCGCCTCCGCGCGGCCGGGACCTCACCTTCATCGGGTTCCCTGGCCGCCGCCGCGGGGGCCACGGCCTCCATCCTGATTCTCTACTAGTTAGCCGCCGCGGGAGGCTCTACACGCCGATCCCGGCCCCAGGCCCTCAGCGGCCACTTCCGGCTGAGCACACTCCAGGGGGACCCGGTGCGCCGCCGAGCCCGAAACAACAGTTCCGGGGTGAAGGCGGACCTTCCCATGCGCATGCGTGTCTCCCTCAGGTCCCGCCCCCCGCCGCGGGGAACGTAAGGGTCCCCCGAGTGAGAGGCTCTTCCGCGCCCTCCCCCCCCGCCCCCATCTGACCTGCTACTGAATTGCAGTATCAGGAGGGATCTGAACCATCGTTCAACCTGTTCACCGCTGGGACTCCAGAGCCCGGCATGCTTACTTCTGGGATGGATGGTTGAATGGCCACCGCGCAGAGCCTCTTGAGGGTTTGTGCTCTGGTTTAGACTCCAATCCATCCCTTTCTTCCGTCACCACCTCGAAAAATATCTACTAAGCTTTGTTTCTTGCTTCTGTGATCAAAGCCAGTCCCTGGCTAGCATGAGATGGGTGGTGAGATCAGATAGAATTTCCTACTGTGTTCCAGGACATGAAGAATTTGCAGATGTGAAAGGGGACAACCCTGGTCCTGATCTGCTCTGGGTGATGGTAGTGACTCATTCAGGTGTGTTACCAACAAAGCAACAGACTATCACAAGTGACCACCCTGAGTGGCCCGGGCTCTGATGGGGTTGTCCACCCCAGCCTAGAGGGTCAGGGAAGATTCCCTTCTAGGAGGAGGGGACACCCAAGCTGAGACCTAAAGGATGAGCAGGAATTAAAAAGGGAGGTTTCAGGCAGCAGGAAGGGCGAGGCAAAGACCCAGAGGGGAAGGCAGGCATGGATCTTTCTGGCTACTGCCAACGACTTCAGTGTGGTCAAGGAATAAAAATGTTCTAACTTGGAAGGCCATGGTTGGGCTGCAGAGGATTTGAGAACCTCTTGAATATTTATGCAAAATTCCATGTACATGTATATTTTCCAAAGCAGAGTTCATGGCATTTGGATTTAGAGATTTGTGACCCCCCCAGAACCAACCACCAATCTTAAGTTTGAAGGGGGAGCACCAGGATATGAAGCCAGAGAGGTCACCAGGGGTCAGGTACACAGGGCCTCTCTAAGCCATACTAAGTAGCTTGAGTTCCTTTATCCTTCGGGTAGCAGGCAGGAGGGGGGAAAGCATGAGGGTAAGGGACTGGAGGTAAGGGAGATCTGTGAGGAGGCTGGTGCAATGATCCAGACACTGTGGACAGGAGCAGAGAAATAACTTCCCATTTGCATTGCCAGGATAAGGGACCTAGAGGCCCATTTGCCACAGCCGATGGGTGGGAACTACATTTAAGAGTTTACTCAGAGAGGCCAGCAGAGGGTGCTGTTGCCCAACACGTGGACCAGCAAGGAAGGGGACTTTCCAGAGATGAGGCCCTTCCCCTCCTGCTCTCCCTGAGCAGGCAGAGGGTGGCACTCTAGGGTCCCTTTTAGCCCAACTAGCTACCAATTTTGGCTCCATCTCACATTCAGATGCCTCATCCCTGACCTCAAAACTAGTCAGCCTTCCTCCTCCTCTTGCAGCCTATGTCCCATTCATAAGGCTCTGAGGTACTTCCTGTTAGGCAAGGGATGGGGCTCAGCTGGCACTCCTGTGCCCCAGCATTGTCCCTCACAGTATCACTGGGAACACCACATATCCAGAGGGGATAAAGAAATGACTCCAGTTGCCAGGAGAGGCCACTAGGCTCCATGGAGATGCAAACACGAAAGTCTTCTACCCTGGCTACTTAAAAAATTGTTCCCTTCTCCAGGAAGACCTCCCCTTACCACACTCCTAACCCTCGGGCTTTCACAGCTGACCACTTGGTGCTGTCACCATCTGATGACAAGTCTGTGTTACCTCTGGACTGGGAGACCCGTGAGAGCCGGGCTCAGGACTGCCCTGACCGTGCTGTATCCCCAGCACTGTCCAGAGAGTGAGGCACGAGGCAAGCACCTAACACACAGTGGCTGGATAAAGAAGTTCCTGGAATCCCCACGAGCCTGGATCCAGGACTGCAGGCAGGACACGTCCTAAGTCCAGCACCCAAAGCCAGGACCGAGGTGGCTGGGCAGTCACACCCCATGAGGACCCCCAACAGTCCAGCCCTGGTCTCCATCCCATCAGCCCTACCTCACCCTCTGCCTAGGGACCTGCCATGCCTTCTAGTCACAAATTCCTGGAGAGAATTGGGGCTGTGAATGGACCAGAAAGAGGAGGGACCAGAGAACTACTTTAAAATGAAAGTGGATTTTAAACTGAGAGCCCCAGCACCAAAAACAGGGCCAGGCACGTGAAACCCTCAGTAAGTGTTTAATGGAGGAGTAAATAATGTCCCCTTTGAAAACGTCCCACCCCAATTAAAGGCCAACTGCAGTAATACTTCAGGGTTTCAACCCTGCTTCATTCCTGCTAGGAGGTGCCATGTCATTTATTGAAAGAAAACAAAACAAAGCAAACACATTTCTTAATAAGTGCAGTTTGTTAAAATTCTGTTAAAACATATGGGCCAAGGGGGAGTAAAAATAATCAAAGGATCATTGTAGGAAAAACCTTTAGGTCTGGCACCTGGAAGACCTCTGGAGAGGAGGCGGTGGGAGAAATTTCAGGTTCTGAAGGGAAGGAGCCCCCCCCCCCAACCTCCCCTTCTTCCCTCTCACCCACTTAATCCCACCAGAAACTACCAAGACGCCCGGAATAAAAGGTTTCAAGTTCAATAGTCACACTCTCTCCAAATACAAAAAGCAGTTACAATTCAACTCAACACAGAAGCTTGTGTGCAAGGTTACGGGAAACTGAGACATCGTATAAAAAGTTAGGTTAAAGATGATTCTGTGGTTTTGTTTTTGTGTGTGTTTTGTTTTGAGGGTGTGGCTCTTCCTCGGTCACCTGAACTCAGCAAAGAAATGGTTATCCTGATGAAATATCAACAGCCACAGTAAAAACAGAGAAATTCTAAAAATTAAAAAAAAAAAAAAAGCATAATTACCAAAAAATATCTGTCACTGCTTCCTCCCTCCGCATTTTACTTTTTAAACTTGTGGGTTTTTGTATTGGTGTTTTTTTTTCCTAAGTTTTTGATTTTTTTTTTTTTTTTTTTTAATCCTGAAAAGTAGACAGTAAAACAGCTCCTGGAAGAATGTACAACCAACTACATGAAGGTCTGGGAAGCTGAGGGGCTGGAGCAGGGCTGGGAGAGGTGGGCAGAAGGGGCCCTCCCTCAGCCACTGTAGCCTCACTGTATGACCAAGGGGGGGGGGGTCTTTAGTCAAAAAGGAGGTGGGGAGGAGGAAGAAGAGGAGGAGGGAAAGGAAGAAGGTGAGGGGACAAACAGAAAATAAAAGGTCATTGTTGCCTGTTTGAATCCAGAGAAAAATGCCCGGCCCTGTGTTGGGGAAGAAGCCCCTCGGAGGGGAGGCAGTGGGCTGAAAGGAGGCAGCCCTGGGATGACCCGTCCCCCAGCACCGCAGGACCCAGTGTGGGCAGACGAGGGGGCCAGGGTGGGCGCTGGTGGAGGAAGCCGGCAGGGGCCTCCAGAGCACACTGGCTACTGTGTGCTTGTGCCTCCCTGTGTGTTCCCGGAGTAGCTCCCGTAGTCGTAGTTCCCGTAGTATGGTGGCCACTGGCCCTGGTTCTGATAGTACTGGTTCCACTGCTGGGCATACTGGAGAGAGAAACCAAGAGCACACGTTGTCCTTACCCAGACCCGTATTTGGCTCCTGCCTTGACCCCACTCCCACGCAGGTCAGAGGTGAGTGTACTGACATGGGTCCCCTGACAGAGAAATCAAGGTCCCTCGGGAGGACAAGTGACCGACCTGATGCCCCATGGGTGGGGAGTCAGGGACGGAAGCCCAGACCTCCTGGCTTGCCAACCTAATGTCCTTTCAGGTATAGGTAGATACCACATTCAAAACACTTAACAGGTATGATGGCCCAGCACCAGCCAAGGGGAATGGACACTGGCCATGGTGCTGAAGCAGGATTCGGAGGCCCTTGCTAGGCCATTTAGTGGCTTCACTGGGGAGAAGAGGTTCGGATACCAGTTATTTAGCAGCCAGTGCAGAAATTTCAGTAAGTGGAATGGCTACATCAGGTGAATGCCAGCCTGAGGCCAGCCCATCTCTGTAGGAATAAACAGGGACTCCAGTCTGGGAATATACATTCATGCGGGTGCCCTGGAAGTCTCTATGCCCACCCTCCCCCTGCTCCCCCACCCCGAGTCTGGCACCTACCTGCTGATACTGGTTATAGCTGGGCTGAGGGTAGGTCTGTGCGGTGGGGGGCGGCGGTGGGGTGTAGGGAGCCGGGTTGTAGCCGCCATAGCTCCCATAGTTGTAGGCAGGTGGTGGTGGAGGTGGAGGTGGTGGGGCCGTGTAGCCCTGGCTGTAACCTCCCTGGTTGTAGGGTGGCTGGCTGTAACTCGGCTGTAAAGGGGGGAGAAAACCAGGGTGCTGTGAAATGGCTCAGCTGGGACAGAGTAAGGGTCTTTGTAAGCAGTGGATGACAAAGGAACTTCCCTGGTGGAGGCTGTTTGAGGGCTGAGGAAATGGGTCAGCTCTGTGACATGGTGGGACAGGGAAGGAGACAGGGTTGTGTTCTGGACTCTACTCTCAGCTCCAAGATCCTGGGGGAGCAAGGCACACAGCATCTCTTGAAATTCCACTGCTCCCCCCGCAGCACCGTAAAATGAGAATTACAACAGAACTACCCCTTCCGATTGCCTTGCGTATTCAGGAAGCCTGAGTGCACAGGCCACTAGGGCACTCCATAAATGGTGGTAGTTGTTTTGGGAAAAGGTCTGCTGAGAACAGAAGTAGCGATTTCTCAAGTGCTGCCCACATGCAGACTGTACCATTAACCCACCTAATTGCCCCATCAACTCTGTGAGGCAGGCTCCACTAGCCTCATTTTACAGAGAGGTTCAAAACTTGAAGCTCAGGGAGGTGAAATTAGTTGACCCGAGTCACACAGTAAAAAGTGGTGGAGCTGGATTTGACCTTCGGTCTGCCTCGTTCCAGAACCTTACCCACAAAGCTAAAATACCACCCATCCCTCACAACAAACCTCGCAAATGAGTTCTACCAACAACTCCATGGTCTTTTATAAAGAAAATGAGGTCCAGGGAGGTGAAACCGTTTGTGCAAGGTTATAAAACCGAGACACTGTGGGGCTGGGGTTTGAATCTGTGCCTACCCACCCTGTTCTAGGAAACATTCTGGTTAGACCAGGACTGGGAGCCATTCATCTGTCTCTTGGCAGCTGTCCCCAGGCCTGGCATGTGGAAGGCGCTCAGGAAACGGCAGTGGACTGTTCTGGTTAACAGGGGCCTGTGCATTCCAGAGCCTGTGCACCGGTTTTTGGAGAACTGGAACTGAGCCAGGAGCTGCTCCAGAGTGAAGTTCTCAGGACACTGGGCAAGACCTCCCAAGCTTAGGGCCTGTCTCCATATGCTGGAGATAAGGGGGTCAGCCCCTGCCAGCCTAGGCAAAAGTAACTCCAATCAAGTACTTTCTTGGGGATTCAGTAGAGGCCAGTGACACCACCGAGAGAAATGTACTTGCTGGAGCAACCAACACTCATTGCACATGACTGTGAGGGGGTGGGAGAACAAGTAGGGTCCCGATTAATCTGGGTCTGGCAGGAAAGTCTAGGGTCCATCACAGTCAAAAGCACTGCCAGGAAGAAGGGCAGGGCTGGAGGGAAGAGTGGAGAGCCGTGGCCGGAGCGCCTGTTGGCCATTCCCCGGGCCCACCTCCTCTGGCCCGCATACACGCCTATGTGTTCTCTCACCTGTGGAGGGCTGTAGCTGCTGACAGTGGGGGTGCTGGTACTGGCACTCGAGCCAGGGATGTTGCTGTTCTTGTTGTAGCTGCTGGCCCCCGGTGGGTTCCGAGCAGGGCTGTAGCTGGGTGGCGGCGGCGGCTGCTGGGGCGGTGGCTGCGGCGGCGGCGGCTGCTGGGGCGGTGGCTGTTGCTGGGGAGCCCGGTTGTAGCTGCCTCGGTTGTTGGAGTTGTTGTTATCCCGGCTGTTGTTACCCCAGCGGTTCTGGTTGTAGCCACCACCTCCGCTGCGGTTGAAGCCTGTGTCGGAGAAGCCAGGGGAGAGGCCCTGTCACTCTGAACTGGTGACCCTCAGGAGCGGGGCTCCACTCTGGGTCTCCCCAGATCCCCAGGCATGCCCCCTGTGCAGCCCTGTAACTCAGTCATCACTGTCTGCTGACAGGCTTGTCTTGCTCACCGGACTGTGAGCTTGGGACCAGGGCTGCTTGGGTTTCTACTGTGTCCCCAGCATCCCAACAGCTGCTGAACAAACCGGAAGAGGTGGTCAGGAAGACAAAACTAAGCATCCAGGACAGTCCTTTTCAGGCTTGGTCAAATGGGTAGGTCTCTCCTGAGCCCTTGAGCTGCTGTGGCTGGGCCCAGAACCCTGCCCCCTGCCAACTCCCACTGGTCTCTGGACCTCAGCCTAGACACTGGTGTCTTGGCAGGCCTTTCCCGAGCCTGCTCCCTCCCAGGCTGGATCAGGTGTCACCCAAGCTCACGCTAACCCAGGGCTTTGCCACTCAGCCCAGAAGCCTTCTGGACGGCCACTATAGGCAGATGTGTCTGTCTGGGGCAAATTAACCTCCTTAAGCCCACTTCTCTATTTGTTTTAATGCCAAACAACCAAAAACAGTCCTGGCATTTGTCTTGTGCTAGCTCCTGAGCAGGAACCTAAGACTGGCAGTAAACTCGGTCTGGCCGCTCTTCTTAAGGCGCTTATGGTCAGATGGCAAGGAAGAATTGCAAAAATGACACCAGAGTGACCTGCAAAGGGGCATGGGCTTCAGGAGCAATGCCTAGGGGAAGCAGGACAGTGGGAGAGGTCCCCTGAGGGCCCAGAGTTTAACTCACTGCGGTTCTCTGCCAGAATTCAGCCCACAGCTGGTGCTAGGGAAATCCACCTGCTGACTGAGTAAGCAGTCACAACGCTCAACCCTGTCCCGGGAGCCAAAAGCCAAGAAAGCTCTGTTTGAGATGTCTTACCTCCTCGGTAGTTGCCTCCTCCACCGCTGCCGCCCCCTCGGTTCTGGAAGCCTCCTCGGTTGCCCCCTGGTGGGCCTCTGTTGTCATAGCGCTGGAAGCCGCCACCACCCCCGCGGCCCCGGAAGCCACCACTGCCTCTGTTGTCAAAGCGCTTTTCAGGGGGTGGCCCGGCCTTGCGACCCTCCTCGTTGTACTGCCTCACCAGCTTGTCTGCTTCTTCCCGCTGCAGCTCAATGAACAGCACCTCGTCCAGGAAGTCCCCAACGTCTGGCAATGTGAAGTTGGCTAGGAAGAAGGCAGGGCCCCAGAGGGAACAGGGAGAGGTCAGTACCTTCCGCGGTCTGGTTCCCTACACCCCCAGGACACTGGCCTGCCAGAAGGGAGATGGCAGAGGGGACAAGCAGTGAGTGACAGTAGCGAGAAAGGGTCTCAACCTCTCTGACAATGTTCAGGGGTTAACAAAGACCCTCCTGTCTCTCTTCTGAAGAGGTGGCCTAAGCCCCACCAAATATAAACACTCCCTCCAGCCTCCCCAGGGAGTGGGCAGGCAGGTGGAATCAGCATCCTTATTTTCTACAGAGGAGCGGACAGAGGCCAGCTCAGCACTGCACCGGAGGGAGCCAGAGGCAGTGACTGTGCGGGACTTTCAGCGTCTGCTCCCTCACATCCTCTCCCGCATCCTGTCCCAGCCCCAGCCCCAGCAAGTCTGAAAACCGTGCCCCAAGAGACTGTTGGTAGCTCTTCTGTTCACAGCTGCACCAGACAGGGAAGGGCAGAACAGGAGGAGGAAAGAACGGACAAGGTCAAAAAAGGAGTAAGCCAGGAGCTGGGGAGGAAGGGACTGTGGAAGGAGCTTTTCTCTGGAGGATCCTGTTGTGTTGGCCCCCTGGGAACCGCTCATCTCCTACCTTTCATTTCTAGGACCGCGTGATCTGGGACATCCTTCCCTTCCTCGTCGGTTCGCTTTATTGTCCGGTCTTTTAGGTCCTCATCAGTGGGACAAATTACAATGGCTTTGCGCTGGAAGCCTTCAAATGGTCTCATTTTTCGTCTCTGGGCTGATCCATAAACATTTGTCTAGGGGTAGGTAACAGAAGAGGCAAGAGATGGTACATTACGACTTAGGTTTTTTCCTGCCATGTATTATGCAGGCCAGGAACTGAGAAAAGCACGCTAGTTCTCCAAAGCAGAAAAACTCAGGAAACTACTCTTTTTGTACTTTTAAGATTCTTTTTTTTTGCTTTTTAAAGATTTTATTTATTTATTTGACAGAGACACAGTGAGAGAGGGAACACAAGCAGGGGTAGTGGGAGAGGGAGAAGCAGGCTTCCCGCTGAGCAGGGAACCCGATGCGGGGCTCGATCCCAGGACCCTGGGATCACGACCTGAGCCGAAGGCAGACGCTTAACGACTGAGCCACCCAGGCACCCCTGCTTTTAAGATTCTTGAGCCCATCCTCAGAAAACGGACTTGGGAAAGTGGCTGCTGACAAGTCACAGGACAAAGGGTTCCCAGAGGTTGGGCTTTTAACCCCTATTTGTTCTTGGTATGCCACCTTACATCCTCCCCCCAATTCTAAAAGTAACACAGGATGGGGCGCCTGGGTGGCTCAGTCGTTAAGTGTCTGCCTTCGGCTCAGGTCGTGATCCCAGGGTCCTAGGATCGAGCCCCACATCGGGCTCCCTGCTCGGCGGGAAGCCTGCTTCTCCCTCTCCCACTCCCCCTGCTTGTGTTCCCTCTCTAGCGGTCTCTCTCTGTCAAATAAATAAAATCTTTAAAAAAATAAAAGTAACACAGGCTCATGGTAAAAACTTCAGAGTACAAGGTAGAGTAAGAATTTAGAGTAGAATCCCTTCATCTGCTTACTGCCAGTCCTCCTTCCCAGAGATGACCTGTACTGAAAACATGTATTTCTAAAAAGATCTGTGTAATCTTCTTTTCTTTCTTAAAGCATTTACTTTGAGACATAATTGGAACATCTTAGAGGTACAACACGTGGGAAAGTGCTCAGTTAAAATATGGAACGCTTCACAAATCTGTGGGTCATCCTCACACAGGGGCCAATTTTAGTGTATGTGCTGCTGAAGCCAGCAGAGATCTCTGTGATTTTTAACACAATTGGAGGGGCGCCTGGGTGGCTCAGTCGGTTGAGTGTCTGCCTTCGGCTCAGGTCATTGTCCCAGAGTCCTGGGACCGAGTCCCGTATCGGGCTCCCTGCTCAGCGGGGAGTCTGCTTCTCCTTCTCCCTCTGCCCCTACTGGCCCTCTCCTGCTGGCATTCTCTCTCTCAGATAAATAAGTAAAATCTCTAAACAACAACAAACAAAAAATAACACAAGTGGACTCAGGCTACATACTCTCCTGAAGGCTTTTTCTTTCTTTTTTTTCTTTTTAAGATTTTACTTATTTGACAGAGAGAGACAGCTAGAGAGGAACACAAGCAGGGGGAGTGAGAGAGGGAGAAGCAGGCCTCCCACTGAGCAAGGAGCCCGATATGGGGCTCGATCCCAGGACCCTGGGACCATGACCCGAGCCGAAGGCAGACGCTTAACCATCTGAGCCACCCAGGCGCCCCTCCTGAAGGCTTTTCCACTTAATGTTTCTCTCACATTTTTCCATGCCAGTGTTCTCTTTTAATGGCTACATAATACTTATAGGATGGTTGCCATAATTAACCAGCCCTTTCTGACAGCTGTATGGATTCTTGTCATCAACACTGTGGTTCTTTTACTCCCTCAGTCCTTCTCTAAAGCATCAGCCTCAACCACAGGCTTTTAACCATGGAGCTGGGCAAGGCAACAGCCTGTGCTTTTCCCAAGTGCAGTTTTGCTGCTAACGTTCTGCTCCCTTCCTCCAGGTAATGCGCAGGTGCATGCTGGGCCAGTGGTGGCACAAAGTGGTGCTCTAGAACACACCTGACCAAGAGCCGCAGTTGCCAACGGCTTCCATTTACGGAGTACCTCCTACATGCCGGGCCCTTTGGAACCGGGGCCTAGACCATGGGACCCCAGGGCTCCCCGGATTCAGCCCGTACATCCAAACCACCTAGATGCTACTGAAAAGGAGAGCGGCCCTAATGCCACTCGGAATTTCCAAACCCATCTCTGGAAGTGGGATCCAGAAACCTGTATGGGTATCCACTCTATCTAAACTCAGACAGTCAATACAACTGGAGTGATGAGAAGTACCTGCCTTTGAACAACTTGTAGGCTCTGACAGGGACTCAAGGGAGAAGCCACAGCGGGGAGCAGTCGTAAAGGGGCACGCACACACAAAAATACTGTATTTTGAATCAACAGCCTGGCAGGGTGGAAAAGCCCCGGGTCAAGTCCTAGTGTGGCCTTTAACTCACTCTGGCCAGTCCTTATAGTGGCTTCATCTGGAAAACAGAGATGAAGAGCCTCCCTGCCAGGGCTGGTGAGGATGGAGCAGAAAAGGATGACAGAACAAATGTCCTGGTGCAAGGAAGTCCTTGACTGGGGGTTCAGAGGCAGCCTCCAGCACGGAGACAGAGAGTGTGTGTGTGTACGGGTGGCCTGGCCACCCCAGCTCTAATCGGACTTGCTCAGGTCACAGCCGTGTGGCTCTGGGTGAACAAGTGCCACTCAGCCTACTTGTCTGTAAAATCAACCCACTGCGCATTTAACGAGTCTCAAACCCTGAAAAGGGAGAAGAGTATGAATGTCAGATGGTCACTATTAAGCCTGCTGGAGTTCATGTGGGTCAAAGCCCTTGGTTAGCTCCGGGCCTGGATCACAGCGAAGCCAACAACTGGGAGCCACTGTAGTTACGGCCGTCACTGGGGAGGGAGGTGTGCCATGACGAGCCTCACCGTAAAGTAGATGTGAAGCCAGGGAAGACCAAGCTATAGTGACTTCCCATCAGAAAGGCAGGGACGGGGGCGCCTGGGTGGCTCCGTTGGTTAAGCATCCGACTCTTGGTTTTGGCTGAGGTCGTGATTTCAGGGTTGTAAGATCGAGCCCCGAGTCAGGCTCTGTGCTCAGCCTGGAGTCCACCTGGGATTCTCTCCCTCCCCCTCCCCCTGCTCACACTCTAAATAAATAAGTAAAATCTTAAAAAAAAAAAAAAAAGAAAAAAGAAAAGAAAAAAACAAAAAAAAAGAAGACAGGGTAGAGAGAACACAGGCTTTGGGGAAGAAGCTTGGGGTTGAAATCCCAGCTGTGCCTTCTACTATTTGTGAGACTGTAGACAAGTCACCCAATTAGCCTGTGTCTCAAATTTCTTCCTCTGAAAGACAGGGATCAGATCACCCTCCTTCTGGCTCTTCTGGCTCTGATGAGGATTTGCAGATGTGAAAATGTCTGGCATGTGGCAGGAAGGGGGCAGGGAAAGTTCCAAGTCAACACACATAGGGTGGATCTGAAAATAGGGCCAACAGGACTGACACTGTCCCAGGAGAGACTTCCCAAAGGAAAGGACCAAGGAAAGTTAAATTCGAAGAAAAGACAAGTCACAAGAGATCCTCTCCCAAGACATGGAACAGGAAGCTGGGCTGTGGGTCAGCCAGAGGCCAGGGACCCCAGTGCACATCTGCTGGGAGATCTGGGCGGTGGGTGCAGCTGTTCTCTAAACCAATCAGACCCCTGGTCCTGACACACACCAGGTGGGGATGTTCCTCCCCGTTCCCCGGGGAAAATGTCCCACCCTTCAAGGACAGGGAGGACCATGTATGCCGCAAGCACACATCCATGCTGTGATCTGGGCCCTGAGAACTGGCCCATGGAGAGGCCTTGGGCCACAAATGGTTAAAAGGCACATCAGATTACAGAGGAAAAGTCTCTTTCCCCACTGCTCTTCCTGGACTCACTCCTAAAAGCAAAGCAGAAGGTGGCATCTGATCATAGCAAGATAGAATTTGGCCTCCTCCAGCTAAATAATGAGGTTTTCTCCTGGCACAAAGCCAGAGTGACTGTGGCCCTAAACCATTCTGTGGACAACCCATTCCACGGTTCTCGCCTGGAAGAAGTGATCCTATTTTGACTGCCTCGAACCCCAAGGGGCAGGGATAAACACCCCCTGGAGTTTTCCAAGGGGCAGACCTGCCCTATTAAGGTGCTGACGAGGGGGCAAAGAAGAGAAGCAATGCTGTCAAGAGCGCTAGTCCCTGCAGCTTTGCAGGATGGGGGGAGACGGGGCAGAGCAGACTGGGCTCCTAATAATAGCCAGCCCCTGTCCTGGGAAGTGGCTAGACTCTGAGGGATGGCTGCTCAGACACCCTGGAACAGAGGTGCTGAGAACACACTTGGCGAGCGTTTCTGAGACGGCCTCTCCCTCCCCTTATTCCTGGGCTTGGGGAAGGGAAGAAGAGGATCCGAACCAGGCCAGCAGAAATGCAAATGCTTGGCTTCCTGGAGGAAAGGGAGTTAGCTGCTGGTGGCTGTTGCTACAGCAAACACAGTGAGGTCAGAGCCCTTAGGCCAGCCCAGCACTGCTCTGGTCACTGGGGGCTGCTGGTGGCTGTTGCTAGGAGACGAGCACAACAGCTAGGTCAGCTTTTCCAGCTGCGTGGGATCCCTCTGCCCAGCTCCTGCTTCTCCCAGTCCCACCCTGAAGATGCTGGCTCTGAGAAGGTCTGGGGCTGTCTATGTTCCCTGGCTCCCCAGCTATCCCCATCCCTAGCAATGGGGGCCAAAGGACAGGAGCTGGGTTTCTCCGAGAAGCTATGTGGGTAGTTCTGGTGTGTGGCGGTCCGGTGGCATGAGGGAGAAATACAGCCCAGGTTCTGTGAGAGTCCCACTGTCCCCTGTCCAGAGCTCAACAGGGTCAGGCTGGCAGGGAGAGAAAACCTGGCTGGACCCACAGGAGCACATTTAAAGCTGGTGACAAAAGAGCTCACTCTGGCAGAGTGAGGTGAACTCAGTGGGAGAAACCACACATGTAGCAAGAGAACTGGCTGGAGTGTCAACAGTGGAACAGGCTGAGGCTCTGGGGATGAGGAAGGTGGAGAAGAGAACCACCTCCCTCTCCAACGCCTGCCAACAAGAGGCCGTTTACTCTGGACCTCTGCTCTTAGCCCTAGGTTTCTGTCTCATGCGAAGGCATGGCACTTGTCAACAGGGATGCAAAGCAAGACTAGACCCACATGTTCTGCTGACTGAGGCGGGGCTGAGGCAGGGCTGGCAACGCTGTCACATGCAGCCCTGCTTCTGATTACTGCCTGGCCTGGCGCTGGGCTGTTAGAGCCGCAGTCTTGACTCTGGGGGTGGTTTGGGGCCTTCATACAGGGACCTGCAGAGGCCTTCTCGAGGCCTCCAGGTCAGCTCCTGCTCCTGCCCTGTACCGTCTCGAAGCTCCGTGGTGGGCCAGGGCAGGCAGCACCTCATTCCAGAGGCTTTCCACAGGTAAGAAAGGACCCCAAAGGACAGTTGAAGTGATGTGGCCTCCTACTTCTCTGTTCCCCTTTCTCTTCAGCCTTTCACCAGCCAGGCGAAGTGAGCCATGTCCCTCTCTGATGAAAACATGACCATGGTTCACCACTGCCCTCAGGACAAAGTCTCAACTCTTTTTATCATCGTCCATGTCCTGGCCGGCACCCCACCTCCAGAAAGCTTTCCTAATTTTCCACCAGGGCCCCCACCATTTTTGGCTGTGACTTTCTGGGAAGTCAGCAGAGGCCGGTTCTACCAGTAAACCGAATGCAAACTTCAAATAGGTTCCTTTCCCAGATGAGGCCTCAGCTTCCCCTCTGGTCCATTTTTTTTCCTGCCTTCCTCAGATGTCCCACAGCTTAACACCTCCATGATCTCAAGAGGACTCAAGTCATCACGAAATGTAGGTCCGGGCCCCTATACACCTGAGAGCTTGTGCTCAATGAGACACATCCTGGGAGAGGGGCTGGGATCCTGGCCAAAGGCAGAATCCTGGTACACAGAAGCCTCTTTCTCCTTCCCTCTCAAGGATGAGCATTTCTGAGGCCAACCTACACAGGAGAGCCAGGAGAGCCAAATACAGGGAGGTCTGACCACTCTGAATCAGAGAAGAAAGGGAGAAGACAGCCCTGAGCTGAGATCCCGGGACTGCAGGAACTTTGCGTGCTATACTGTCTCTGCTTTGGGAGTTCTTTCTAGCTCAGGAGACAGCTATGCATCAACTTACCCCTTATCACTGTCGAAGCTGGTGGAGTGGAAAGTGCCGGCCATCTTGCCAGGGGTCTGCTCTGAACCTTACATCCTACCTCCAGGGTTTTCTGGAACCCACTTTTGGGGCTTAAGTCAAAATAGGTGAAACCACTGGCTTTAGACCTCTTCCCAGGCCTGACCAACCTACAGCTTGAGGCCCCAAGTCAATCCTCCAATCTGCGGTTAATCCGAGAACCCTCCTCCCCCTCCTTCAGAGTTTAGGTTATTTTGCTTCCTTGTTGGCTTGGGTCACTTCACCTGACCAGCAGGTCCTTCACCAGGAGGCCAGCAGCCCTGAAGAGCACAGGCGCACCCGGTACAGCCCTGGACCCTGTCCCTGAATAAGCCAGCAGAGGACGAGAAAGCCAACGGTGAGTCTTTACAGAGCTCAGCTGTTCTGTGCCTGGCTGAGAGGCTGGGGGCCTGACTTCCAGGGAAAGCCCACCTTGAGATGTTGAACACAGATGTTAAGATTATCTACCCCTAGGACTATAATCCTTTTCCACTGGGCCACATATTTGAAATGGGTTTCACAGATGATTGAACCAGCAAACTGGGGACGGGGCGGGGGGGTGGGGTAAGGAGGCAGGGAATACTTCTTGGTATCCAAACAAGGAATCCTCAGGGCATTGCTCTCTACTTTTCAGGACCCGGAGTCCCACTGAGGCCAAGTTGGACTACAATTTCAAAATGCCCTGACAAGAAGAATGGGGCAAAGTGAGGCTTGTTTAAAAAACAAAGTCTTTGGGATGCCTGGCTGGCTCAGTTGTTAGAGCACGCGACTCTTGATCATGGGGTTACAAGTATGAGCCCCACGCTGGGTATAGAAGTTAATAATAGAATCTTTATTTTTAATTTTTTTTAAGATTTTATATTTATTGGAGAGAGAGAGAGCAAGAGTGGAGGGGCAGAGGGAGAGGGAGAAGCAGGTGGGTCCCAGCTGAGCAGGGAGCCCGATGCGGGGCTCGATCCCAGAACCCTGGGATCATGACCTGAGCTGAAGGCAGACGCTTAATCGACTGAGCCACCCAGGCGCCCCAAGAAAAAAATCTTAAAAATCTTAAAAAAAAAGAAAAGAAAAGAAAAGAAAAGAAAGATAAAGAACAAAGTCTTTTAAGGGGAGAGAAGGTTGGCTATATGTATCATAAATGGGGCTGAGCTGGGGCAGTAACCCACAGTGGCTCTTAGACTATCCTGTGCTCAACTGTGTGTGTGTGTGTGTTTTTTCCCCCCCATTAGCTCAATGAGTTATTTTTATGAAAGTTTAGTATTATGGGACCATGTCCTGTGTTTTTTACAAATGCGGGTCTTCAGGGCTCAATCCTATGATTGCATCCTTGCTCACTGGATGAAAGTACACCTTTTCTTTTCTTTTTTTTTTTTTTTTTAAAGATTTTATTTATTTATTTGACAGAGAGAGATAGTGAGAGAGGGAACACAAGCAGGCAGAGTAGGAGAGGGAGAAGCAGGCTCCCCGCCGAGCAGGGAGCCCGATGCGGGGCTCGATCCCAGGACCCTAGGATCACGACCTGAGCTGAAGGCAGACGCTTAACGACTGAGCCACCCAGGCACCCCGGAAGTACACCTTTTCAGGCCCACTTTCCACAAGAGCAACACCCAGAGCGAATCTCACATCTCTAGCATCACATAAGGATGCCAGAAGTGTGGCACAGCCTTGGCCAACGTTGAGTTTTTGTAGCATGCTGTTTCACCAGCAAACCACAGATTTCCACTCTCAACACTTAACTGCTTGGCAAGATCCTTTAATTTGTCTATCATAAAGAACTATCACAGCTAATAGCTTTTTTTCTTTTTGTCTTTAAGGACTAATTTCTTCTTGGGGCATCTGGGTGGCTCAGTTCGTTAAGCATTCAACTTATCGGCTCAGGTCATGTTCTCAGGGTTGAGATTAATCCCCACAACGCATTGTGCTTGGAGCTCAGAGGGGAGTCGGCTTCTCTTTCTCCCCCCCGCCCCTCCCCCAACTCGCGTGCCCCCACTTATGTAAGAAATTATTTTTAAAAAATCTTTAAAAAAATTATTTAAAAAAAAACTAGTTTCCTATTATGTGCTCTTTTCAAATGTTGGCTATGAGGCCTCATTTCTTCCACTGTAAACAGCAGCTTACTGGTTTATTATGAATAGGATGTACCTCGGGAATAACCACATGGAAGAGATGCTTAGGGCGAGATACAGGGAAGGTGCGCAGGGGCGGGGGACCACTCTTCCCAAATCTCCACTGTCCACCAGCCTGGGAGCTCCTGCTCAATTGTTTTGTTTAAGATGCTCACTCCAATGCAAAGCCAACTTGGTTCCCTGGAGTTTCCAACCACCTTCCTGATAAGCCTGCCACCACCACCAGCTCCATCCTCATTAGGAACTCTGAACTCATGGGAACCAAGTACCCAGGGCTACATGTATGGAAGGCACCCCAGTAAGGCTGCCAGGGCAGGGGCGCTACTAAGGTTACACAGTTGCACTCACAGATTTTTAAGAAAGCACAAGTGCAAGGCTAAGGGGAGCAGAGGCTTGTTCACAGGTCCCCAAATACAGGATCTGCTACTTGAGAAAGCCTTCGGGACAATGTCAAGAATGATGTCTCATAGGCAGTAAACATGAGGAACTTGTTACTCCGAGACAGGAATCCTTCCTTAACCATGTTTGGGTCACTCATCCTTTTGAGAATGCTGAAAGCCATGGACGACTTTCCTATCCTAACTCAAAATGTCCAGTTGTTTGCTTGTTTTCAAAGGATCTGTGCCTGTGTACAAAATTCTGGTTTAATTTCATACCAGCCTTCCTCTTAACTGGTAGACAACACGTGACTTAGATACGTACCCGACAGTCATAAAAACATGCTAACAGAAGCTGAGACATACCTATTTTGTAGAGCAATTAACAACAACCTCCAGCTACTATGGGCCAGACCGTGTTTCATGGGCACCATTATGATCTCTCTTTTACAGACCAAGAGACTGAGATTTGGGGGATGAAGTCAGCTGCCCACAGGCATGCAGCTAGGAAGCGGCAGAGCTCGGATTCAAGCCCGTTTGTCCAGCTCAGAAATCCATGTCCCTTCCAATTCACTAAATAGCTCTCACGTGATGATGTTCTTCTGGGCTGCTGAGAGCCTGAGTTATGTCTGGATCATGGCCCCAGAGCCCACCCACAGACTGGCCTCAGAGACCTAGGCTAAGAGTCTGGGACTGTGTCATCATGTAGAGCTGACTCCCTGATCAGCGCTGTAGTCTGAGCATTACAGGGAAAAAATAAAAGGACCAGGCATCTAACAGGCCCCTGCCATTTCCTGGGGCATGAGGGTCACCAGTTAAGTACCTGATCTAGGATATAGTTGCGTTTCTTGCGGGCAGCGATCTGGATGAGGCGGTTGAGGCACTGGGTGGCCTGCTGGATCAGGACGTCCCAGCGGCCAGCATAGTTCCGCTGCCGGCGTAGGCCCATCACCTGCGGGCAGAGGGTGAAGGGGTGGGTGGTCCTGGCTGCAGGCAGCACTCTGGTGGACGAAGGGGGTGGATATGGAGGGACCAGGGACCATCCTTACCCGCATTTTATCCATGATGGCATTGGTACCCAGAATATTGTACTTCTTGGAGGGGTTGGAGGCTGCGTGTTTGATGGCCCACGTGGTCTTACCGGCAGCGGGCAGGCCCACCATCATCAGAATCTACAAAAATGGGACAAAGAGGGACACTGAAGCAGTAGCAGTGGGTGGCATGGCGGCCTGGCACGGCCCTCACTCACTGGTGACCTCAAGGGTAACTCAACTTCATGGCTGCCTCTGGAAAACAGAAGCAGTAACAGCATCTACCTCACAGTGTTGCTGTTGGAATTCAAAGACACCAAGGGTGTCAGACTCTAAACAGAGGGCCTCGAATGGGGCGAGCACAAAATCAAGTGCTGTTATCGTGAATATTACATTTCTGTTCAGGATTAAGCGGCTTCTGACAGGGAAAAGCCCACAGAGGGTCATGCACTGGGAATGGTGCACATAGTGGCCACGAGAAGTGGTACAACCTTCCTGGAGTCCGAGAAGGGGACAGACTATACGCACGAGGACAAACATGGTATTTATTTAATACATTTAGAATTTGGTAAACACTAGATACAACCTAAAGGCCCACCAAGAGGGGAACGATTTGTTTGTAAGGCCATTAAAAGTGAGTTTAAAAAGAGGGTTTCATGTAGTGGGATAAAGCTCACAAAATAATGTTGAGTGAAAAGGGCAGATGTCAAAATGCTTATACTTTACAATCTCAATTATGGGAAATTAATCTTCATGTTTAGTTTTTTAGAAATAAACATAAAATCACTTACGTATCTGAAAAAATATTATTTTGAGAGCAAAGCTCACTAGTACAGCTTCTGCTGCCAAATAACCCCCAAGATCTGTTGTCATTTTTGTTCTTAGACAGTCTTGGTCTCCCTGAAGCAGCGGTGCGGAAGAAGCCACACGACAACTTCCTACCGGAACCTTTCCAAGATTTAGGTCTCTCACCTCAGCCCCTCCCTCTTCAGCCCAAGCCACACCCACTGGCCTCCCCCCTCTCTCCCAGCCCTGGGAAGCCTGGACGAAGAGGCTCCCGCGCACCGCCCCCGCCCCAAGAGGCTGGGCTGCTCTCACCACCCAGCTGCAGTGTCTCCCCTCTGCCTTGGCCACCAACAGGGCTCTGGGGAGGTGGCCTCCAATTCGGTCTTCCAGGCCCACTCACCTCACACTCTGCTTTGCTCTTTGGTCCAACGGTGCCCCGGATCCGCTCACTCAGGGGAAGGTGCTGGATAAAGGTGAAGCCTGGGAGGACGGAACAGTAGGGCTCCGCCCGCTGCCCGAAGTTGAACTCCACTGCACAATTCTTCACCAGGACATGAGGGTAGAGGGCCTGACCACCCAAGGCTTCCTTCTGGATTCGGAAGGCAATGCCCATCCACTTCCCATTCTTGGTGAAGGAAAGTTCCACGTCATTTCCACATTCAAAGTCCTAGGAGAAAAAGCCAAAGGAAGATAATTGCCAACACTCAGCGTCAGGCATCAGGAGCCAAAGCTGGGAGGAAGGAGATGCAGGGAGTGGAAAAGACAGCCTCCCTCCCCCAGCAGATACATGAGGCGGCACCAGGAAACAGCGGAGAAGGTGCGGCCAAAGCCCTCCTTGCCCCCAAACGCCAAAGCTGGGGGATGGGACACGTGTCATTTTAGGAAGCTCCAAGTCTTGTGCCTAGCCTGGGACAAATGTGAAGGAAAAGGTTGATTCTGTGTGTCCTCAAGCCTAGCCAGGGCAGTCTGCGAAGAGAACAGATGGAAAGAAAGCCACAGCAGGGCCTTTTGAGTCAAGTCCAGCTCTACAAATGCTTTCATTTGTTTGTTCACCACATGTTCCGCAGCTCCTGCTCTTCCTGGTGCATAGGCCTATTGGTGATCCGGGCCTGACAGGGCTCAGGGCCTGGTGGGGAATCAGACAAGGACACTATCCTAATTTGGTAAGAGCACCTACCCAGGAGCAAGATTCTCTGAGGAGGGGACCTGTAAGCCAAGTCCTGAATAATACATGGAAATGAGCCAAGTCTGCGGTGGGAGGAGACAATCCTACAGAGAAGTGTTGTTTGTGTATAAATCCGATGGTGAGAGAACAAAGGGTCAGCCTGGCTGAAGCAGAAAAGATGAGGGAGAAGTAACTTCAGGTGCAGCGGGAGAGTCAGGCGTATTTGTTCATTCAACAACCGAAGAGTTCTTACGGAGCAGCTGGAGCGTAGTGGTTAAGACTGGGAAGGCAGACTGCTTCAGCTCTGCTATTTACTAACTGTGTGACCTTGGGGTTTCATCTACAGTTTCCTTATCAAACAAGGGGGGGGGCATGACAAGATTCTATGCTGCAAAGAGGACTAAGTGGGTTAGTGGGACCAATGAGTCTGAGATGCCAGGCACTGTGGGGAGACATGGTCTCTGACCTCAGCATTGTGAGAGGCTCTCTGTCACCTCAGGAGTTTGGACTCCACGCTGATGGCAGAGCACAGCCCCTGACTTATTTCGAGCAGGGCAGTGGCCTGCTCAAAGCCATTTTAGGAAGATCACTCTGGGTGCAGGGTAAAGGTTTACATTTAAGGGAGACTCAAAACTTGAGATCAGATGGCAGCTAAAGCAAAGCACAAGGTCAGGTTCCTGATATAAAAGTACAAGACCTGGTATTCTTTCCCTCTTGAACGGGGAGACCACCTTGGAACTTGTCCTTTAAGAAGGAATGAGAGCCCCTTTCCCTAAATGGCTTCCTCACCACTGTCCTCAGTGCTCACAGGACACAGCTCTATACGGTCCTTATCTGTTCATCTCTAAGTGCCCACAGAGATCAAGATCATGCACAGCAGACACACAAACATCTGCCAGAGTGAATCCTGCCCACTCCCTGCAGCAGGATCCCTGCCATATCTTCCCACCTGAGCAAGAGTGGCCCAGGTCACCTTTGCTCCACATGGAGATGAGCATCCCGGGGGTCAGTCTTCCTCATGGCCACCAGCTTCACTCGGGGAACTTACCACATTGTACAGAAACCAGCACCCTCAACTGACAAATCCACCACCCATGGGGCCATCTGTCCAAGAGGCAAGTGTGGCCCTATTACTCCTGCTAAAACACCCTGGTGCCGGTCCAGGGCCTCAAACCTCAAAGTCATCATGCCCGGTGTTACTCAGAGCCCACCGGTTTTACGGCCTCATCGCTCACACCTCCTCGGTCGTCCCTAAGGCTCCAAGTACAACACTCTTTACGGTCTGCTGAAATGGGTTCTACTGTTCTCGCTGCCTGGCAAGGCATTGTGTCCTCTGTTTTGTGACTGTTGAGAACTCGAGATCTAACACAAACGGGCTCCCCCTGGCTTCCCTCAGGTCATTGGTTTCCACACCTCCTCTAACCTGTCACCCCAAGCCTTTTAAAAAGTTATGGCACCCTTTGAAACAAAGAAACTGCGCATGGCACCTTAAAAAGAGAAGCAGAGGTGCCCCGACTGAAAGTATAGTTGCAGCAGGAGTCAAGGCCTACAGTTCCACACTGGCGCACGCTCAGAGCCTCACGCTTGGACGGGACAGAGTCTGGGGGATGCTGCCATACACTGAGGACATGTTAAACTGCCGCAGCCTCTCTGGAGTGCGGTCTCGGTGGCGGCGATCGAAATGTAAGAATACACCTCTGACCCAGGAATTACACTTCCAGGAATCAACACTACAGGTGGCTCCCCACAAGAATGCAAAGATGGATGTGCCAGTCCCTCAGCCCAGCACTGCCCACTGTGCTCCAATGGGGAAGCAGGAGACGCCACAGGACAGAGGAGATCCAAGTGTGGAAACACAGAAAGATCCCCAAGAGACTGTGGTACGTGGGAAAAGGACAAGGTGTCACTGCAGCATCGACTACCCCAGCAGAAAGCTTCCCGGGCCCCCAACAGGAGACCGGCTAAATTAACACAGAGTAAACTGATGGCTGCATCAAAATACGAGGCAGCCACCAAATAAAAAGGGGAGAAACTAAGCAAATGTCCACTAACGGAGAACTGATGATGTGAATATGGTAGGTACACACAACGACTGCAGACCATGTGGAAGAACAAAATCTCCTACGTAGCAACAGAAAAAATCTCTAAGATAAATAATTAAGTAAAAACCAATGTGAAGGGGCGCCTGGGTGGTTCAGTCGTTAAGCGTCTGCCTTCGGCTCAGGTCATGATCCCGGGGTCCTGGGATCGGGCCCCACGTCGGGCTCCTCGCTCGGCGGGAAGCCTGCTTCTCCCTCTCCCGCTCCCCCTGCTTGTGTTCCCTCTCTCACTGTGTCTCTCTGTGTCAAATAAATAAAATCTTAAAAACAAACAAACCATGTGAAATACTGTGCTACCTTTTGTGTTAAGAGAAGAAAAATGACAATCATCTTTCTTGTATTTGGATAAAGAAATCCCGAAGACTGGGGGTTCCCGTGTGGGGAGGGCATAAGTGAACAATGTGGGGACGGGGAAGGTCTCCAGGAGACTTTACACTGCGTTATCTTCTGACATCTCTCTCTTAGTATCTTTGGAAACCACATAAATTCATTAACTATTCAAAAATGTTTTTAACTGAGCTAGATCTGTATTATCTGTGTGAAGGAAAGACAGCCAAGATTGTTAAATGGGGGAAAAAAAATGCAAGGTTTAGAGCAGTTTGTAGAGCATAAACGTGGTGAATTTTTGGTTAAGAAAACATGTTTTTTATTAAAAAGATAATGAGGTCACGAAAGACAAAATGAACACTGGGAAACTGTTTCACACTAAAGAGCCCTGACAAGAGAACGCAATCCATGATCCTGGACTGGATCCTGGACCAGGAACACAATTGCTCTAAAGGAAACTGCTGGGACAACTGACAAAATTTAAATGTGGACTGTGGAGGAGATAATAACATTATATCAATGTTAAATTCGATAACTGTACTGTGGTTAAGACAGCATCTTTATTCTTAGGAAATGCAGGCTGAAGACTAAAAACTAAAGACATGATGTAGGCACCCTACTCTCGTGGACCAGATAGGAATCAGACACAGATACTCTGTGTTTGAGAAATGGTGAAAGCAAATTGGCAAATGTTAGAATCTGGGCAAGACTGAGATTTCTTAGGGCTTTTGAGTTTGAAATCATCTTCCAGTGAGAGTGAAGGGGAGAAAAAAAAAGAGTACACGGGTACAAATAAGAGGGAGGAAGGAGAAGAAGACCAAGAGGAAGCACCCGGGGAAGCCACCCTGCCTGAGGTCTCGTGACACACTTTACATCTAGAGCTCCTACTGATAACGGCGTTAAGTAGTATTTACTGAGCACTTACTACGCTCCAGGCATTGGTAGAAGTGTTCTAATGGACTGGCTTAATGGCCCTACACCCAACTCAGTGACTCCCATTGAGAGCAAGCTGAAATACAGGGAGGGGGGCTGTCCAGGGCTGTGAGCGGACGAGCAGGAGCTGGGTCCACAGAGTCTGGCCCCAGAGCTGCAGCCATGGTCCCGTGTACAGCATTGTCAAGTGTCAGTCACGGTTCTCAGGGACTCAAGTTGGACCGCAGGACCGCCACCCTCTATCTTGTTCTGTTTTGCATCCATCCCCACACTTCTAGAAGACTGTGCACTGTAGGAAGCCTGGCTCAAGCAGTATGATGTGAAGGAAGGGAGAGGTTTTGGGATGAGGGGATGCCACAGCGGGCCAAGCGCCAACAGCACTGCCTTTGTGAGCAGACAGGCTATTCCACAGCGAAGAGAAAAGAAATTCCTGGGTGTGTTTAGAAAATGTCCCTCTGGTATCTAGGACTGGAGGAAGGCTGCACACACCTGACATCCCCAAACCTCTCCAAGGTGCCGTGTGACAGCTTCGCACGAAAAACCAAAGAGGGTAGAATGGCAGAATCTTGCCCAAAACGAGAGCCAACATTCCCGTCTGGTAAAGAGAGGCAAAGAGCTATAGCAAGAGCTGCTGGATGGGGCGGACGATGGACAGAGGTATTCTGAGAAAGAAGCCTGCAGGTCCAGCTGACAGGACCAACGTTTGGTTCTGCCAACTCCCACAGGCTGCTGGCACTCACCGCAAAGCAGCCAATCACGTCATTCTCTGCAAACTTGTCTCCATAATTCTCAAACCGGCTGTTGGTGGACTTCTTCCCAGTGCCTCCGTAGCCATAGGAGAAAGGCTCTTCGCCTGATGGAAGAAACAGTCAACGACTGGTTAAGCCCACCATGGTCCCAACAGCCTTTATGGCTGCCACATACTTTTAAAGAAAAAAAATTAGTTTCTTTACTCGTTTTACTAATCAGATGCTTTTGGGGTGAGGGGAGGAGGTGAGGAAGGTCCTGCTGAAAGGAAGCCCCTCATTATGCAGAATTCTAGGGGGGGCTTGGTGGGTTTAGGTATGAAGTCTGGGGATGGGAGCCGACCTGAACCACTGCACAAACAGAGGGAGAATCTGGAAAGAGAGGGAGGAGGGGAAAGAGGAGCTAGGATGAAGGCGGACTGCATGCAGAGGCGCAACCTTCCTCGTGACACTCAACATACAGTTGAGTCTACTAATGACATCCATTTTTTGTGCCAGTGGGTTCTGGGCAGAAATCAGGCAAGGGCCTGGGTTCTGTCTGCTTCTGGAGACTGTGAGGTTTACACGCTAGGGAAGGCACTGGATTTGCTCAGGCTACAGAACTGGGGGCTGAAGCAATGGGAGGAGGAGTGAGATCCTGAGGGCCCTGCCTGACACCCAGGGTGTATGGAGATCCTTGGCCAGGAACCCAAGGAGCATCCTGCCAGAAATGCAGGCGCTGACAGGCATGAATTCCAGGCCCAATGCTTCTACATACCAGCTGCTCGCCCCGGACATCTGACCACTCTGGGCTTTGAACCTTTACCTGTATCAACTACCCACCATTTACACCCAAAAACTCAGACAGAGAGAAATCGAGAGGACATAGGCATCTGAAATAAAAAGTGTGAATATCTATCTAAATGGAACTGTACACTCCTGACTTAACATTTCTACTTTTAAGGGTCAGTCTTAAGTGAACAGTCAGATCATTACACACAAGGATAGCTCAAGAGTTTAACTGCAAAAAATTGCAATCAACTTACATGATCCACAGAACACTTACTTGTAAGTGACACTACTACAAAATGGAAAATTGTGCAGTGGTCAAACAGCTCTACTTACTTACAAAAATACGCCCAGCATCTATTAAGTAGAGAAAAAAAACCAGGCTACAAGATAGTACCATGGTGTGACCCAGTTTGAGATATACAAAGAACAAAAGAACTGTCCAGAAGACTGCAGATAAAAATGTTAACACTGGTTATCTCGCAAGTTTGGGAGGATTTTCATTTCCCCCTCTCCGTACGGCCTGAACTGTTATAAAGAGTACACATTCTCATAATCAGAATGTTTGTATGACCAAAGCAAAAGGTCTCTGCATGGGTCATCGAAATCAGTCACCTGGGGCCGGATGTCACTTGAGGCCCGTTGAACATTCAAACCCTCTCAATGGGCAGCCCCTCTCTCTGCCAACCAGCCCCCTGCTCTCTGCTTCCCCTTCTACTCTGGGTTTGGCTCTGGACAGAAAACCCCAGACAGAACTGAATGGGACTTGAGGAACTTATTTTCAGCATGGTTTGAGGACAGAAGACAACAGATCTTTTTAAAGAAAGGGATCAGCCTTCTAAAGAGAACTGTGGACCCTCTCCTAAAAGATAAAGAATCAATTTCTCATAGAAAAGTTAAGATGACTGTGGTCCTTCCAGTTGAATCCTGTACACCTGAAGACAGGCAGGAGGTGTCCCACCCTGGGCTAGCTGTGTTCTGAGTCCCATGCTGGGAAGAGAAGTTTAGGAAGCTTGAGAATCCAGGGACAGAGGCAGCTGCTCTAGTATCTGGACTGCTAGGCTGCCCTCCCCTTACCCAGCTGCGTGCTGCAGGAGTCCAGGGACCAGCCGATACGGACGACGTGCGGGTCGGGCTCTGTGGAAGGAAGGTGCTTCACAGAGATTTCCTCATTGATCTGGGGACAAAGAATAAGAGGGCTCAGAACTGATGCTCGGAGGCTTGCAGATTACAAGGCAATACAAGAGGGCAGCACGCAGGTATTAAAAATCAGCAGTGGCTCTTGTTGCTGGGGAAAAGCCGCTCAGAAGGGCCTGTGGCACTGAACCCAGGAACTCTGAGGGGCTCAGGAAGTACAGCGCCACAGAGACAGGCACTTCAAAATGTAGTTGTTTAAAAAAAAAAAAAATTTATTTATTTTTTTGACAGAGAAAGAGAGCACAAGCAGGGGGAGGGGCAGAGGGAGAGAGAGAAGCAGGCTCCCCTCTGAGCAGGAAGCCCGACGCGGGGCTTGATCCCAGGACCCTGGAATCATGACCTGAGCTGAAGGCAGATTCTTAATCAACTGAGCCTCCCAGGCACTCCATAAATACAGTTATTTTTCAATTTTAACATGCTGCAAGGGAAATGGGGACTTTCCTACTTAGCGTAGAAGGATAAATTGGCACCATGTCTTTGGCAGGCAATTTAGCAACCTCTATCAAAACTGCAAATGCATATGCTCTATAACCCAGCAATTCAACTTCCAGTTTACAGATGCACCCATAGGTGTACGCGTGACCACACGACACACGCACAAGGATATTCAGTGTGACACTGTTTATATTAAAAACAACTCCCCCTCCCCCCACAAACCATCAGTAGGGCACTGCCAAAAATAAAATTAAAAAATAAGGCACTGCCACGTTACGGCACATCCATGCCACAGAATAGATGAAGCAGCCAGAGAGCGAAGCATGGCTGAGGTACAGGGACGGAACCTGTCATCCAAGACACGGTACTAAGTACAAAAAGCAGAAAGAATGAACCGCGCCTTCTGACTTACCTTACAGGTTAGACTGCCTAACAACCCTACCTATCTGTATTAGTTGGTGGCTTCTGTAAAGTTAACCTATTCTGTTGACTTTTGGATGCACATTTCCACATTTTGATGTGTCCCAATCAGGGTAGATCTTACAACTGATGTGGTAAGAAAGCACTCTGGAGGTTTAATTGACAGTGTTTCTCTGAGTGGCACACAAAACAATGTGCAACTCAAAAACGACAGACTTAGTCAATCAAAAATGATAATCCTTGGTCAGCTTGCCCCTCTAAAAAACGAGGAGCGTAGTGCCTATTTCACGATGGTACAGTGGGGATTAACGGAGATGTCCATGTAAAGAGCCCGGCACCGTTATCTAGTGCATGCAAACAGTTCTGTAAATACTAGCGGTCATAAATAAGTTTGGATTTACAAGGAACACGCAAGAAACTGTTAACATTGTTATTTCTGGAGAGTAGAATGGGGACTAGGAGGATCTGAGTCTAATTTCTGCTTTTTTTACCCTACACTCTTCTGTGCTATCCGAATTTTCGCTGAACACGAGACTGTGCCATTTTTCTAAACATAACCTGACACGAACCGTGGGGAGACAATGGTAGAGGACGGCCTGGTGGCTCTTTGCCCAGCTCTCCTTCTGGCCTCTCTTTAACTGGCAGGGTCCACTTCCATTCTTTCTAGCTTATTTTTCTTCCAAACAAATCCTTTTCCCAGTTCTACAAACATGTTATCCCTAGCGAGGTTGGCTGTATGATACCTGGGTCAAATCTCACTGAAGGAAAAAATTTTTAGAAATCCCACCAAGGAAAAATCAGCTTGATGAGGCACTGTACGGTTGGCTTGCTTTCCCAATAGGGCGTTCAGCAACGACATGGTTCTCGAGTCCATCGTGCTTTTTTTGCTTGGACACACACAGTCTATGCTCAGTCTCTTTTACAGTCGTGGCTCTGACCCAGTAGCTGATGAATGGCTCATGCCAAAGGATGGACCTGCTTTCCGTTCCTAACCCCTCAGTTGCTCCCACTCACCTTCATCTCAAAGCACACACGGCCCCTTCTGACTCCATAGCTGGCACGGGCTCCTGACCACAGGTAGGCAAAGCCCTCAATCGTGAGAGGGTAGCCACTGCTCCGGTCTCGGGCCACCTTGAAGTGGAGATCGCAGTTATCTGTGAGGAAAAAGCTGGGAATTAGCTGATATCTTGAAGATCAAGAGAGGGAGAGGCACAGGCAAAGAAAAGTCCTCCAAGAGCGTTAACCAGGAGTACGCAAGCAGACACATCGTGTGGGCAGGGTCCTGAGAAACCAGCACACCAGCTAGCCGTTCTCCCACTCGGTAGCAAGGCTCCGAACTACTGCAAACTCGCCGGCACAGGAAAAGCAGCCATCACACAAAGGAACTGGGCTCTCCACGTGGCTGCGGTCCAAGGATGGCGGTCGGAGGAGCCCCCAGAAATTGTACACAAATGCACTTTCCGGGAAGGTACATGTGATAGGGAAAGGGTCCGTATCTCATCATGTTCAAGGGACTTAGCACAGGGAAATGGTTAGGGTGTATAGCTCTGGGATTAGCCTTTACATGCTAAGTCTATCGGTTTGGGAGCCAGACTCCTGCTGTCAAGAGCTGCACAAACATCTGACCCAGACCCACACTTGCCACCAGGCACCACTGTCCAGGTGCACCACAGGCTCCCACCTTTTCTGTGGGTCTTGGACTCTCCTGCTGGAGCTCCGACTCTTCCCACTCTTCAAAGGGCCCGTCAGGCCTCCAAGAAAGTCTTTCCTGACCACCCCATCTTTTCTGTAAAGGCTGAGAGTTGTGGTCTGTACATTTGGCATTTGATCGGCCACCACTTCACTGACCACTGCCACCCTATACTTAAAAAAAGTTTAGCTTTACTCTGGGTATATGGGCTTTGAGATCCTATGATAGAAGGGACTGTGTACGAGGTGTCTTTCTCTCTTCCAAAGTACAAAGCCACTGCTCTATAAATGTGAGCTATGCAAAAAAATACACAAATTGTTGTTAAGTTTTGGCTCTGTTGAAAAGTACAGTGTTCTCAGACACGATCTGGCTTCATTTAAAGTCAGGTTCCCAGGTTCTACCGCTGAGATCCTGTCTGAGGAGAGGCAGGATCTCTTATCACCACTACCCCTAGGGTTCAGATGCATAGTCAAGGGGAAGCCACTTATCCAGTGGAAAGAAACTGGAGGACGGAGAGCAGGGCGGGCCAGGCTAATGCCTCTGAGGACAAGGTGGCATTAGTTTCACCAGGAATGTGAGTAGTAGATGGAAACTGGGGGACTGGTCATCAAAGAGTTAAGTTTCCCCAGCTGCACTCAGGTTCCCTTCTTGGTTAGCTGACAACCCCCTGGGTGTTCGGGGTTTTCCAAATTGCCCTCGTACCCATTCTGAGGAGTGTTACTGAAAGTTCTCTAAGGTATCAGGGCAGGGTTATACCTCCCTGAAGAGAAGGTGAAAGAAGAAAAACGACCTGCCCAGGATCCCAGGTAGAGCTGGGAGATCTTCAGCCTCTGAACCAGTACCCTCGCTCCAGAGCCCAGTTTCTCACATCCCAGTTTCCCAGTACTGACTACAAAGTAGAATCAGATAGGCACCCCAAGGACTCACATGTGTCGATGGCAACAAGGGTGTCATCAAAGTCATCTTCGTCCTCTTCAGCGGGAGGTTGAGGAGAGCGGCCCCTGTCAAGAAAAAGGGTTAAGTCCCATGAGAACAGTTGGATGAGCACAAAGGAAGGGAAATGAAGGTTCTGCTGGAATTGACAAGTGGCCTCCAGATTGCTTCCTGGATTTCAGTTTCTTCCCACAGAGCTTAGCAAAAGCACTCGGCCACCCTACACCCTTGCCATGAGAGCAATGACTGTTAGCTCCTAGAGTGGGGACAGGGACTAGAGAAGGTGCCCTCTGCTCAAGAGGGCCAGCAGAATCATTTAGCTAGCTTGTTCAAAGATGACTCCCCTCACACCCCAAGATTCTAAGCCACGCCCTGTGCATGGTGAGAGCTGCCTCCATACTGGCCTCTGTTACCAATGGGAGGATACAGTAGTCCAGCAGGGACTGGGCCAGAAAGGGGACTATGCAAGGGCTCAGATCAACCCCAGTCATCACAATCTGTCCACATCTTCCTAAGACTCTATATCCGCAAGTGTTTGAAATGACCCATTTTTTTTTCAGTCTCTTTCGGTCAAGTGTCCTAAATTATGAATGAGACTCATCTCCTACCAAAACACCAAAATGGGACTAATGTTAAAATACTGCTGGTTTCCACTTATAGGAATAAAGGAGAAACGTAGAATGGGGCCCAACGTGCAGGGTCCTGCCTGGGACACTGGGCCCTTGTCCACCGTGTGCCTGGATCAAGTAGCCGAGGCCCATCTGGGAGGCTTCCCTCTGGTGAGTGCCCTTCCAGCCCTGCCAGTCCAGGGCCAGCACAGAGACCTGTACAAGGAAGGAGCGCATCACACAGGAAGTCTATCCTAGAAAGCTTTCCCTGCCAACCTCAAGTTGGAGCAAGTATTCCTCCTTTGCTCTCCACAGGCAGGCAGCTTAGGCCTCTGCTCTGCAGGAGGCACTGGGAGAAAACTCCTAAGAGGTGGTTCCACATCGTACCTTTAGTCACAGCCAAGAGACCCAGGCCCTGTCTCAGAGTCACAAGCCATGAGAGGATGGAGTCCACCAAGTAGGAAATAAAATGTGTCAGACAACTAGTCTAGATGAGTAGAGAAGGAATGGTCATTCCTAGTTTGTGATCAGAAAACTCTTCACCCAGAAGCTGAAGGAGGGGAGGGTAGGATTGATTGGGGCTGAGCAGAGGGTTGGAGAGGGCTTGTCAGGAAAGGAAAATGCCCAGGGTAGAGAGGCCACTCCCTCCTCTAAATCTCCTGACACTCACACGCATCCTGCCTACTGGCCCCACTAGGTTGTGGCGTACTTGTGTGTCTATCTCAGGCCCTACACTGGGACCAAAAGAGGGCAAAACCCACTGTCCAAATCATCCATGTCCCCAGTGTCCAGCCCAAGGGCAAGCACCTTGTGAAAGGAGCATGAGTGTGACGATGAATAAACGAGGAGACAGACGGAAGGGTGTGTTTGGGGGAAGAGTCAGGAAATAAATCTTTCCATCAAGGCATATTAAGCAGCCACGAAGAAAAGGACACCATACAGGACAACAGGGCTGTGAGGCAAAGGACTGAAAAGGCAGGTTGGCACCTCACATGCGAAAAGCAAAGTGTTTGGACTTTATCCTGAAGGTAATGAGAAGGGAGGAGCTGAGGGAAGGAGCAAAAGTTTAGCAAAGCTGAATCTGGCAGTGAGTGCAGGGAGGGCTGAGCGAGTGTGTAAGGGCAGGGAGAGCCCTGCCCCCTTTGTTAGTCCAAAGGTCCCAGCGGGCACCAGGCTACGGACACAGAAACCTACTGGGAAAGGGGGGGGACTATGGCCTCACACACCCACCTCCTATCTTCTCGGTGCTCGAAGTATCCCCGTCCCCGGTTTTCTTCATAAGGCCTCTTGCGACTCTGGAACTGCTGTCTGTCTGGCTTGAGTTGAGATGCTTCGGGCGGGAGGAAGCTGGCGGGTGCTTCTTGCTTCATCTCTGTCTTCACTTCTGTCAGGACAAATCCAGACAGTCAAGACACTTGGAAACTCCCTAGTTATCACTTTTCTGGTCCCTTTTACCTCAGGAGATGTTGGCAGGGTCCTGACTACAGTGATGATGGGCTGGGCACAGGCAGCTTACTGGGTTCAATGGAAGCCTGCCAAGGGAGCCAAGAAGGCCGTACTGGAGAACAGGGCCAGGGTAAAGGGGGGCCGGAGATGGCCAGCCAGGCCCATCAGCGCTGGCAGTTGATGAGGTGACAGATGTCAGTCAAATCACTCTCAGGCTTCAGGGGGAGGAAGAGGGGACTTCAGTACTGAATAAAGGCAAGCTCTCTTAAAGGCCCACCCAAAGGTAGAATGGCTGCCTTTGGCTACTTTGCCAAAGGCCCCATGAAAGCTGGCAGCTACCTGGGCCCACACCAAGCAGGAGAGAGCCCTAGAAAATTTCTAAGATCCCTTTAAACTGAGATCCCATGATCCGACATTCTCCAATTTCTCCTCCCAGAGAATCTCTCCCAACTCAGTTCTTACAAAGCTTCTTTAGTCTGGTGGCTGGGGGGGTGGGTGTCAATTCAACAGGACATTGTGGTCCCACAGCAAACACCACTGGCTTCAATCACTCTACCACAAAGCCCAGAATCACTGCAGAAGTGGGAGGTGGGTGGGGGGTCTGCACTCAGGCCAGCCTATAGGTGTGACGGCCTTAATAAGTCACACCACAAATAGAAAGTCAGGATGGGATAACATGCTGTAAACCACAGGAAAGGCCCAGTCTCAGGCAGACCTCAAGAATCAGAACCAAGAATCTAAGAACCTAATCAAGAGCAAACTGGAACCAGAATCTATGCCTGATGCTGTGGATCACTCACATCTCCTCACTTCAGCACTCAACCCAAGACCACCTTGGATCACTCCCTAGCTCTGGCACATACAGAGAAGGCTCCTGGGCCTCCAGGGCAGGGACTGCGCTCACCCATCTGAAGAGAGCGTCTGTGGTCCCAGCACAGAGCTGCGCTCACAGGAGGCCCTGATAAGTGTCTGTTGGTAACACACAGAAAATACTCTCCTTGGGCCAAATGATCCCACAAGTCTCACAGAGCCTGACACAAATCTACAGTTTAACCTACATTAAAATTAAAATCCTGAGGATTTCACTTTGTGGATGAACCAAGATGGGAATTAGATACAATCAACTAGATTCACTAAGAAAAGGCACGAGGGCCACAACACAGTGAAAGGAACACAAGACTGGGAGGCAGTCCTGGCTCTGTCATTACTCAACAATGGGACCTTGCTTTCCAAATAATAGGACGCAAATGGTTGGGAATGCTCATTAACCAATAGCAGTGGCCCAGGCACCTTTCCCAGGTTCTAACCCCAGCTCTGCCATCAGACAAGCCACCTCCCCAGTCTATAAAATGGGAGGCAAGAGTGGAGTTACATCTGGTGTTCCCAAACTGACACTACAGGGAACTTTGTTCTACAAAGACATACTTGGGAAACCCTGGGTTTAAATAATATGACACAGGGTTTTTTTCAGTCCAGGACTTCTCAGGGCCTTTAATGCTCTGAGTACAGTGATTCTCCCAGGGGTGGGATAGCACATGCTGCATTTTCCAGATATATTTTGGCCAGGGAACCCTTTCCTGGGAAGTCCCTAATGATATCTCCTAGAACAATATTCTTCAGAACATGGGAACAACTGGACTAGATTCAGAAGGTCCTTGCTGGATTCTACATTCTAAGATTTTAAATAAGACTCAAGTACTGGCCTCTGAGTCTAAACTCTCCAGGGTGTTGGTACTAACATCTGAAAACAGATACCATGAAGACTGCCCTCTCTCAACACCTGGGAGCAGGATTAAATTCTCTCCTTCAGAAGAACCTTGCGAGAGTGACTGCCAAATGGACTGCCCAAGAGGAAGACAGGCTTTAGGCAGAGGGCACGGGCCACGTACAGATTCTGCTTCCCTCAAAAGAGATGTGCAACGCGCACGTTCCCACCTGGGCGATAGGCCTGCTGCTGCTCCATTTCCAGCGGTCTCCTCTCGTAGCCAGACTCGTTCTCTTGCTTGATGACCGGGCTCTCATAGAATTGGTTTTGCCTGGTAATATTGTCCATGACATCTTAAAACAAAAGACGGCCAGTTAGAAGGGTGCTTCTTAGGACCGGAGGTGGCTTTCTGGTGCTACACGATGTCATCCCCACTGGAAACAGTCTGCCAAAGGCTAAAAGGTGGGACACCACCTTCAGACGGAAACCGATCTGGGCAGTCAGTGGCCCCAGCTGCCTGAGGACATGCCCTCTCATCCCTCAAATGGCTGGCGGGTGATGCATCTGTGACTGGGTTGTACAGAATCCCAACAAATAAAACCAACTGAGGTACAACTGCTCTGGTTAAAGTGAGGAGACAGGAGGATCAGAGAAGGTATCCAGCTTGACCTTACCCCCAAAGTCCCGACTCCAGGGCTGGGGCAACTCTACAGACACCTGGGACTCCATGCAGCAGTTTAAAATCCACCAGTCTGGCTGTCCTCTGACATGGTGTAATGCGTAAGGAGTTGGCTTTAGGGCACAAATCAGTCCTCTGCCTGGCCCAATTCACTCCCATCTGCACAGTCAACCCTCTTTACGAAGCTCTTCCACCCCCCAATAGCTGCAAAGATAAAGGTATCCATGGGTGCCTCGGTGGCTCAGTTGGTTCAACGCCTGCCTTCAGCTCAGGTCATGATCCCAGGGTCCTGGGATTGAGTCCCAGGCATCGGGCTCCTTGCTCAGCAGGGAGCCTGCTTTGCTTCTCCCTCTGCCTGCCGCTCCCCCTGCTTGTGCTCTCTCTCTCTAATAAATAAATAAATAAAATCTTAAAAAAAAAAAAAAAAAGATAAAGGGTATCCAACACAGCTGAAAGGGAAATGGGAAATGGGGGGAGGGAGAAGGAAAGGAACTGTTAAGAAAACAGGAGTCCTAACAGTGGCCTTTAGAGTCATTAGGGAATATGTCCTGAAATATTTAGAGCTAGGTGGGAAGGGTCCTGAGAAAGTGTCTTATAGAATAAGACTAAGAATAGAAGCTTATTCTTATTAGAATAATATTAACTATCCATGGAGTGCATACTACACACCAGACCCTGGGGTACAGCTAAGAGTAAGCTTGCCCCACTGAAGCCTTCAGGTTAGTGAAACAGACATACATTAAACAAATACTTAAACACAAAAAGCAAATTCTAATTGTGCTCACATCTATGAAGAAATTAAGACAGGGACCCAGAAAGTAACAGAGAAGCCTTGACTCAAAGAATACATAGGAGAGAGCTCAGTGATGAGAACAGAGGAAACATTCATGGGGTTGGAATAACATGTGAAAGCTCAGAGGTGAGACTAAAACCAGAGTAGCAAACTCAAGAAAACCCTTGCAGCCCAAGCCAGAGAGAAGTTTGGAAACCCAGGATGAGCAGCAAGCAGGCTTTCCACCCCAGGGGCAAGCTCTGCTAGGTGCCTCTAGGGCCCTTCTAGTGGCTGTGCCAGGACCGGCAGAACCACAGGGAAGGAGAGACTCTTCTGCCACTTGCTAACTGATTGGATCCTTTCTCAGAGGACAAATACATCTGGGCACAAACCAGGTGCAGCCCAAAGGGAGGAAAATAACAGATCACATGGTTTGTTACAGCCCTGTTTACCAGAGCTTGAAGGAAGGGTTGCAGCAGGGCATGAAGGGGGCTCAGAGGATTTTGTTGCAGGGGTAAAGGGAAAAAGGAAGAAATAGAGTATCTCCTTAATTGGAACACAGGGAGGGCTTTTCAAACCATTCGGTTTCTTCTAGGCTCCAAGCACAGTGCTCTTCTTCCCACAAATATTCACATCTCTCTTCTCAAGAATTTCTCCTGTGCCCACAGAGGAAGCCACACCCGGATAAGCCATGATTCTGGGGTCCTTCTCCACTCTAAAACATCCACCTCCTAATAACAGGCAGGCCCAGTGCTAAGCTCCCTACACATGTGACCTCATTCAATAACAATCCTGGGGGGCACTATTATTATCCCTGTTGTGCACACAAGGAAACCACTTGGAGGTACACTGACTTGCCCAAGTCATAGAGCCATCTTTAAAACAAAGTCCGTCTGAGTCTAACATGCCCTCTTCTGAGGCACCTCTGGCCACTGGGCCTTCCTCTTAGGCATTCCTGCCAGGGCCTCTCCTGCCCTACACATGCACACTGGGCCACTCCTCCTCCCTTCACAGGTCTCTGCAAGGGGAAGTATTCTTCCCCACACGGGCACATGGGCCCTGGACAATCCCTAGGCTGCCCCCACTGCAAATCTATACTCCAGGACATCCCACCTTTCATGAACGAGTCAGTAAGCACCCAATGCCAACTCAATTTCTTGTCTCTTCTCTCGCCTCCTTGCTCTCCTCATTCTCTTACCCCATGGCACCCTCTTTTCAGAGAAATACCACAAACGCTGGATGCCAGAGTCTTTTCTACTTACTCCTTAACTTCTCCAATCCCCACTCCGGCTAGAAAACCACACTTTTATAACTCCAGATCTCCTCCCTTCCATACCAGGGCCTTCTCTCTTCAGACAATCATAGAGCTACCCTATAACTTCTCGTTTTGAGTCATACCTTCTGGCTCTTACAGCGGTTCCCTACTACACCCTGAGACCCCCAATCCCTGGGGGTCTTTTTCTGGGCACCAAGGAGCCTTCCCGTGAAGGAGACACTCAGCCTCAGAAACACTTCCCTCGCTCCATCCTGAGGCCCCTAGCCAAGTCAACAGATTTTCTTTCTCTTTCCATTCTATACTCTCTCCTCTCCCATATTTGCTAGCCACATAGACACTCCTGTACTGGACACAAGGATCCTCTGTCCCCCAGATCCTTCATCAACTTCAAACTCCACCAACTGCTATCTGCCCCACCCCACTCCCAGCTATCTCTGTTCTTCAAACACTCCATTCTGTTAATCCAAGACCATTCAGCAGTAGCCACCGGATTACCTGTCCTCAGAACCTACCCAGCTCAAGACCTCTTGGTTCGCTGCCCAGTGAAGCATCCTTCCCTCCCCTGCCTGCCTCCAGTGACCAGGGTTCCCTAAACCTCCTCTGAAGTCAACCAGAAGGTCCCCAGATTTCCCAGCACCGAATGCCCAAGTTGGCCCTGCCTCAACGTTGGCCTTCCAGCCCTGGATCTCAGAGTCTCCCAGGCCATCCTCGGACAGAGGTGGGTCCCTCACAGTCCAAACACACAGTAGTCTCCCACATTCCCTAAATGCTCACTAGCCAAATACCAGAGCACCCAGTCCATCAGATCCTCCCCCTGGCCAGACACCAGCACCTCCATCTCACTAACCCATCCCAGTACCAAATAGGAGAATTCCCTATACCCCACCCAGCAGCAAACTCCAAGATCCTCTATTCTCAAAACTCCCAGCTCTAAAAACACGGCTCCCGACGCCCAGCCCATACGCTGGGCTTAGCAGAGCCCTCAAGCCCACCCAGCTCCAAACCCTGAAATCGTCATTTCCAAGACCCTCCTCAGCCCGCGATTAGAAAACCTCTTGTTCTTCCGACACTTGGGCTCCAGAAACCACGGCTTCCGGTCTCCGAGCACTAGGCTCCGGAATCCTCTACACCCCCCGGACCTTCCTCATCTCCGAAACCCAGTGCCCCCACTCCAGTATCTCCCCTGCCCCGAATGCCAGGGTCCACCCTCCGGTCGTCCCGAGGCCCACGGCCCTAGATCCTTTTCAGCGGAGGGTAGCGGGATCCCCCAATCCTCAGGCCATCTCCCCGACCTCAGGCGCCGGGCTCCGCGTCCCACAGCCCTTCCTCGGCCCGGACTCCGGGCTCCCCGACCCCCGCCCCGCGCGCTCTCACAATGTCCGTCCGGCCCCGAGTAGCCGCCAGGCTCCGAGTGCGGCTGCAGCCCGGACGGCGGTGGCTGCGCGGTCCCCTCCAGCTCGGAGCCCCCCTCGGTCTCGACCTCCTCGTTGTTGTGCCCGGGTCGCCCCGGTTCGTCGTCGGCCTCGAGCTCCCGCTCGTCGTCGGGCTCCTCGGCCTCCAGCGCCGCCTGCAGCCGCTCAGCAAGCTCGGCCTTGAGGCCGCGAGTGTCCAGGCCGCGGCGCTGCAGCTCCTCGCGAAGTTCGTTCACCTTCAGACGGCGCACATCCATGGCCCGGGCCCCCGGGGCGGCCCCCGAGCCCGGCCCGGCCTCCCAGGGCTCTGTCCCCCTTAAACCTTTCCTGTCAGGAGGCGAAGGGGGAAGGGGGGGGGGCCCACTCCAATGGCGGCGGCGGCTCAAAATGGCCGCCGCCGCCACCTCCCCCTCCTCCGTGGCCCCATGCGATGCAACACGGGTGCCAATTGGCCATCGCGTGAAGGCAACGGGCGCGGGCCGGGAGACTCAGCCAATCAGAGAGCAGCTTTCAAAAGAACGGCAATGAAAGGGCTCAGGAGCTGCAGGGAGGAAGCGTTGGCCTACGTCGCTGCCGCCGCCGGGGCGGAGGGCGGGAAAAGGCGGGAGGCGGAGCACGCGGTGATTGGGTAGCCCCCGCGCGCCCGCTCCCGTAGGGTCAAATGAAGAAAAAGGAGTAAAGACCTGGTCCAATCAGCGATGGGATCTCAGAAAGCAGCCCGTCCCGCCCCCCCAAAACACTCTCGGCCTTTCCTGCGCGGTCCTTTCATCAAACTGGGGTCTCCTGTAACACATACCCTGATTGGTCTAGATCTCCCGCCCCTAGAGGAGTCCAAGCGGGTAAAACCACTAGAACCAATCAAACGGAGGGTCGGCCGACCAACTCCCCCGCCTCCTTTCACTGTTGCCTTTAAGAAACCGGAAGGATGAATTCGCGAAGGGTCCGCCCCTTGCCGTTCGGGCGGTTTCAAAACAATCTGCCCACCAATCGCAATTATTGTTTTATCTCACTGTAGCTAGAACAGTGGGATCGCTTTAGGAAAAGCTAACCAGATTGGCCGTTCTTCAGCGGACGGCTTCACAAACGTCGCTGTAGAGGGAGGCCGACGAGATAAAGTAGATAAATTATCCTTAATCTGGAAGAAACTCAGTTGCCTTTATGGAAAGGAACCTTTTGACTTCAGAGAGTACCGCAGGTTTGAAGACAGAGGCTAAGCTGACAACGGGAGAAAAGTTGAAAAGGAAATCGCACCCTCTTCCCTTTGATAGTTCATCTCAAGGGGCGCCTCTTTCCACGATCCTAGCTTCGCCGCCGTCTTTCTCTATGGTTGGTATCTTACGTGGAATGGGCGCTCTGCACGCGACCATAGAGCCTTCCCCTCCGGGAAGACCTCCAGAAGTTCGCGGGTCTCTACCCCAAATCCTCTAAACCGCTGTTCAGTAGTTCTGGCTGTTTGGCGTCTGTACTGACAAGTTCAAGCACACAAGGTTCGTAGTTCAGCCTCACGCTACAAACGCAAACGCCACAGAGTTTCGCAATGTCTACCGCTGCACCACCTGTCGCCTCTTAACTCAAAAGACACAAAACTTCTGTATAAGATACACAATCGGGATACACAATGCAAACGCCCGCTGCCCACTGAGCCATACCGTAAGCCCACAAAAAACGCACACTACTTAGACAAAAACACACACGACACAGATAAACAAATGGCCGTGAGTCAGATCAGATGCATCATCAATGAAGGGCACAAATACACCAAACTGCGGTGTCGATGTGGCCACTCAGGTCCGCACAGACAGGCGGCATCAAATGAGAAAGACAAAGGACAGTTACGCTACACGCTGACACGGCCGCCTCGACGCACAGCACCCACTCAGAAACGGGGCAGACACTCACGTGGGCCCGGAGGTTCCAGTCCAGACACCCCGCCCCTCGCCCACGTCCGACTTCCTCTCCTCCCAGCTTCCCACAAGGATTTGTTCTAAAAAAGTTCGTGGCCCGGATTGAACTGTCCTCGGTTCCCAGGAGGCGCCACCGGGGGGCGTCCGGGCGCTGCCGAGGGTGTCTCCATGTGCTGCCGGAAACACCCAGGAACGCGGGCCCTCGATTGCGTGCAAAGCACTGTGGTTTGTCTTGGCAGGAATCCCTTTGTGGGCCCGTGATGATTGGAGGTGTTCTGTGCTGTGTTTCTGTGTGCATCTGAACATTTGAGTCTGTGAGTACCTGTTGTACTCTGTGTGTCTCTGTGTTTACTCTTTGTAATCTGTGTTACTCTAGTTTCTTCCTATTCCTGGTGAATATCTGCCTCTCAGATGTTTGTAAATATGTTTGTATCTATGTCATTTTTCCCGTCTGTTACTATTTGTGTCTGAATTTCAGTGTCTCTTATTTGTGGCAAAGTGCCTGAGTATGTCCTAATGGGTCTGTTACTTTGGGGTGGGGAGGAGAGTGTCTCTGACACTGAGTATCTAACTGCCTGTTCCTCACTAGGGATCTCAGACAGTCTGTGTTTGTTTCGTGTCTTTTTGTCTAGGTTGTTTACGGGTATGCTCACTTCTACCCTCTTTGTAAAGGGAGAACTCCTAGACCCCACCAAACCCTTCTTTTTACTGATGGGGAAACGGAGCTGCCAGGGAGAGGGGCCACATGACAGCTGAGTGGAAACAAGAGGAGACAGAAGTGTGGTTATAAAGTTTTATGTGATCTGAGCCCCTCTAGAGGTGCCAGAGTCCACACCTCTGTACAAGGGGGCTTGAGGGATTGGCTCAGGGGGGCAGCATGGACCAAAAGGAGGGAAATTGTCTCCTGGGGAAAGGAGGCATCCCTAATGCATTACTGCACAGGCTTGAGAGGAGGCATGCCCCCACATGAGGGGAGGAGGAAGCAGAGGTGGCTCAGAAGGGGAGAGTCACACAGAATACTATAAGATTAGAACCTTGGAATCATACCCTGGAATTCTAGACCTGTAGACCTTTAGAATCTGACAACGTTTGAATCGTAGAACTACAGTGCCTAGGATCTTAAGACTTAGAACTGTGGATTCTTGGACGCTTAACTAAAACCCTAGAAAGGCAGAACGCAGCGTAGAACCTAAATGTGTCCAACATTAGAAATGATTAGAACTTTGGTATCTAGCTAGTTACAACTAACTGTAGTCTTATACCTTAGATGCTAAGGATCCAGAATCTTGGACCAATAGTCTAGAGTGTCTTGGAACACAGAACAGAACAACAGTAGAATCTTAGAGTTTAATAATCTAGAATCTTGAAGCATATGGTCTAGAATCTTAGACACAGAATCTAGGTTCTTAGACTAAGTCTTAGAACATCCCATCATAGAACATTAGACCTTCGAACCTCCATCTTTAGACTCTTAGAACTTTTCAATTGCAGATTCTAGAATCTTAGCTCTTTAGGATCCAGAATCTCATAATAAGAGTTTGAAGGATCATAAAGCCTTAGAACTTATAATTAACCATTACTTAGAACTTGAGAAGATAAAATCTTGAAGCCTTATGATGTAGAGTCTTATAGCCCAAGGATTTACAGTCTAAGAGGCTTACAACTTCAAATTTTAGAACATTAGGCCTTAAAACCTCCGTGTCTAGAATTGTAGAATCTAGAATCTTATACGCTAAGGACTCAGAACCCTAGAATAACAAAACCTAGAATCATAGAGCCTTAGATCCTAGAACTAGAATCTTAGAGCTTCAGAACCTAAAATCTTGCGGGCTGTATCAAGAATTCTGGAACCAGAAAAATCTCGAGTCACAGACTCTCAGAGCCTTAGAATATAGGCCTTGCAACTTCCATGTCTGGAACCTCAGCACTTTAGAATTAGAGACTTTGGGATTTTAGGTCCTTAGAGCTGAAGACTAATAGCATCTTTGAAACCTCAAACCTTTGCATCTAGACCCTTTCAACCTTAGAATCCAGAATCTTGGAATGCTAGAACTGGGAGGACCCCTAGGGATTGCAGCCCAACCCCTTCCTTTTACACCTGGGGACACTAAGGCATGGAGAAGAGAGAGGATCTGTCTGGGATGGAAGCGGAATAGGTAGGAAGAGAAGGCTGTAGTTGGGGGTGAGGCCTGGAGTGGGGAAATAGTTGGGGGGGAGGCTCCCCCAGTGGCAGTGCCTAGCTTGGGTCCTGAGAGGGAGTCCCCGGTGGAGTGTTGTCTCAGGCTCCATCCTCCTGCCCTGGGGGAGCTGGGGAGCTCCTGTCGGCGGGCAGGGTGGGGCCAGGGGCTGTAGAAGGGCAGAGGACATAGCGTCCAGCAGGATGGACCTCAGCCGCGGTGAGGCAACTGCAGGAATCCTTAGGGTCAGGCTGGGTTGGGGGGTCAGCTCCTCCAGCAGCTCCAAGTGGTTCAGGATGACCCCCCCCCTCATCCATGTTGACATAGAGGATTTCGTCAGGCTCCTGGGCAGGGGGCAGGGCCTTCAGCGTGTTCTCCAGATCTTCCCGAAGCTCTGAGAAACTTGGCCGGTCACGGGGGTTTAGCTCCCAGCACCGGGACATCAGGGCATACCTACGGCAGCAAAGTGAGGGGTGGGAGACTGAGCAGGAGCTCAGAAGGGGAGCATTCTGGGAGTTTGGGGGCATTTCATGGAACTGGAAGGAATCATGAGCAGTTTGGGGGCTTCCATTGGGATTTGGGAATTCTCAAGAGTTTCCGAAGGGGGATCCTGGGACACTCAGGAGCTGGAAAGGGTCTTGGGGAGGCTCTCTGGGTATCGGGTGGTGTTCTAGTGAGGGTTTGCTAGAGCAGACTTTGCCCTCAAAGCGCTGGATGAACATTCTGCTCTCCTCTGTGTGCTGTGAGACAGCAAAGTTTGATAAGCTCTGTCCTAAAGGATCCTGAGGATATCTCAGAGGAGACCCGTGAGTTTGGAGAAGCTTAAGATGGCAAACTGGAGGGCTGGCAGAGGGTCCTCGGTGTTGAAGAGCATTGGGGAAGTGCAGGAGCTCAGAAGTCTGGGGTGAATTAGAATTTGGGAGGTGGGGTCTCAGCGTGGCTTCCTCAACAGTCTGAGGGGTTCTGTGCAGGTTTTAGAGAGTTGAGGCCATGTGGGGTGCTCAGGGTTTTGGAGTGAAATCTGGGATGGGGCAGGGGGCAGGGTGGGGTCCTGAGGATCCTCACAGTCCATCCAGACAGCCCACAGGCTGCTTCAGCCGGTTTCCCTGACACAGGTAGTCATAAATCTCGCTGTTCTCCACTCCGGGATATGGGGTTTGGCCCCGTGTGGCAATCTCCCACATCGTCACCCCGAAGGACCACTGTGGGGGGCAAAGGGGAGAGAATTAGAGGGTCTCTCCTGCACAAAGACACCCCCAAACACATGGGTTCATGGGTACACCCACATTTATGTGCGCACGTGTCCGCAGCTACCTTAGCAGGTGTCTCATAGCTCTTCACAGCAACGCCGGCGCAGGGACATGCTGACAGAGGTCTCTTCTGTGCACGTACAGACATGCTCATCCACGCACACATTTACACACTTCACAGACACAGGGTCTCGTGTGTCACCCTCCACACCCTGGCTGTACACACATATACATACCACCGCCTCTCCCAACCTAAACTGTCTACACGTCCCTCGTATGAACCTGCCACCATGCACACGTGGACCTGTACATCTCCCCAGTGTGTCCACACCACCGTTCACAGATGCCCACCACACGCCCAAACGTGCCTAACCCCTGCAGTTAGGCCCCTGTGCTTCCCAGCTGCAGTGTGAGACAAACAGGTCACTGACCCCCTCTCCTGTCAGGGAGGCACCTACCACATCGCTCTTGCTGGTGTAGACACGGTCAGCCAGGCTCTCGATGGCGATCCACTTGACTGGCATCTTGGCGATGCGTCCCTGACGGTAGTAGTCCCCATTGTAGATCTTCTTGGAGAGCCCGAAGTCCGCCACACACACGGACATGTTCTCATTCAGCCTGCCCAGAATGGGGAGAGGAACGGGATGATCGCACTGCCCCCTCCATCAGGAAGCCTGCCCTCCCTCTCAGACACATCTCCATCTCCCGCTCTGGCTGTCCTCCTTGGGGGTGAGGATCTGTCAACCCCAGACTGAAGGGAAATGTGTCGTGTCTTGTTCCCTCCATATGAAGTTTCACAAACACACCCATGTAACTAGCACCCAGATTAAGAAACAACATCGTGGGACATCATCTGGATAAGGAATACCACAGAGCACAGAAAAAGAAGGAACTAACCAATATGTACAGAGACATGGGCTAAACTCAAAAACATCACACTGAGCAAAAGAAACCAGACACAAAGGAGTACAAACTGCATGATTCTATTTACATGACATTTAAGAACAGGTGACTCAAGTCCAGAATAAGGGTTTTCTCTTGCGGCAGTGACTGGGAAGTCCATTAGGGAGCCTGCCAGGGCCTAGAAATGTTCTTTATTTTGATCCAGTACTGGTTGTTTACATGAGTCTATAGACAAGTAAACATTCATTAAGCTGCACACATAAGGTGTGTCTTAGTGTATGTAAAATATACATTGATTTTTTTTTTTAAGTATGAGAAAGAAACACATTACATTACCAGTCCTCCTTCCTAGCCCTCCAAGGGAAGCCATAATCTTCCTTTCTTCTTTTATTTGTTTATTTATTTATTTATTTGGGGGGGAGGGGCAGAGGGAGAGAATCTTCAAGCAGACTTCCTGCTGAGCACGGAGCCAGGATGTGGGATGTGGGGCTTGATCCCACCACCCATGAGATCATGACCTGAGCCGAAACCAAGAATCAGACACTTAACCGACTGAGCCACTAAGGCACCCCCACAATCTTCACTTCTAACAGCATGGATTGCTTTTGCTTGCTTTTGTGCTTTAATAGAAGATTCTCTAATTTTTGCATCTGAGTTTCTGGGATTCTATTTTTTTAAGAATCGATGAGTTCTAGCCAGGGTGATGGGCTTGGGCAGTGGCCAATCAGAAGAGACCCCAGAGGCCCCTCATATGGCAGGAGTTACCCTTCAACTGCTGGGTCCAGGGAAGGTCTGGAGGATCATGGCAGGGAGGCAGAGAAGAGTGATGCTTAGGCATCCAGGCTGGTGGCTGTGAAGAGGGTGGGAGGCTTGGGGTAGTGGCCAGTTGCCAACTAGGTAAGGAAGTATTCCAATTTTTTTTTTCAAAGAACTTTTTTTTTTCCTTTTCTTTTGTTTATTTTTTAAGGGAGAGTTGGGGCAGTGGGAGAGAGAGAATCTTAAGCATGCTCCACACTCAGCACAGAGCCTAACGTGGGGCTCCATCTCACAACCCTGAGATCATGACCTGAGCTGAAATCAAGAGTTGGATGCTTAACTGACTAAGCCACCCAGGTGCCCCAAGAACTTTCTTAAAAAAAAAGATTTTATTTATTTATTTTTTAAGTAGGCTCCATGCCCAATGTGCAGCTTGAACTCAACGACCCGAGATCAAGAGTTGCATGCTCTACTCACTGAGCCAGCCAGGCACCCCCTAAATTTTTTTTTAAGTTATCTCTACACTCAACATGGGGCTCAAAATCACAACCTGGCGACCAAGAGTCGCACACTCCACTGACTGAGCCAGCCAGGCACCCCTCAATATTTTAACTTAACAAAAAAGCAACAGGTGCATTACAGTGGGTTGTCTACTCTGATTTTCAGTGTCATTATTTCATAGGGGGCTTGCCTAGGATCAGCCCAAGTTGCAGAAGGAAAGGAAGTTCCATTTTGACTGAATCTACTGAAGCCTTTACATACATTTTCCACTTAACAGGAAATACAGGGAACAGAGGAACGAGGCAAATGCCACCACAAGGAAACAGACATATATGTCATATCCTACAAGACAACAGGCATGGTCTCTTCCAAAAGAATATGCTGTAAAAATATTAAAGGGGGCACGGCACCTGGGTGGCTCAGTCAGTTAAGTGTCCGACTCTTGGTTTCAGCTCAGGTCATGATCTCAGGGTCCTGAGATCGAGCCCTGCTTTGAGCCCCTTGTAGGGCTCCACACTCAGTGCAGAGTCTGCTTATCCCTCTCCCTCCCCTTCTGCCCCTCCCCCGGCACGTACGCACACACTTTCTCTCAATGAATAAATCTTAAAAAAAAAGTGGTGATGGGGGACGCTATTCCAGATTAAAAAGCCCCAAAGGGGCATAGCAACCAAATGTAGTGGGGGGGACCTTGAATAGATCCTGATTTGGGGCAAAAAAGAAACAGCCCTAAAAGACATTTCGGAGGACAACTGAATTTGAATATGGATTGGATGGATATGAAGTTATGTTGCAGAATTATGGTTAATCTTCTTAGGTGTGACAATAGAACTGTAATCATTTACATCTCATTCTTAGGAGATACGTACTGAAGATTTAGGGGTCTGGCATTGCCACCTTGGCAACTCGCTTTGAAGTGGTTGAGGAAAGAGAGAAGGACAGAGAAGAGAGGACAAATATGGCATAATCTCCACCAGGATGGTGTATGGGCATCCACTGTACAAGGCTTTTAACTTTCCACATGAAGAATTGGGGGAAAACAAAGAAACGTTCATATTCCCAAGAGTTGCGAACGTTTACACATCTTGAAGAAGATTCCGATTCTCCAGCTCCAGTTTCTGAGTTCATATTGTAATGAAACTAATAGTCGAAGCCTGTGTTTATATATACATGCACCATCCTCACCTAAGTCTGGCCTATTTTCTGGCATGTCTGTCAGCTGGGCGGTGTGGGGAGGGTGTCTGCTCCCCTTATTCGATGTGGCCCCTCCCTACGGGCAGCCCCAGGCAAGACACTCAGCATGGAGGGGGACAGAGATGAGGCTTTCAATGTCCCCACTGTCATTGGTCATCTCGGCCCCCTTGTTCACCTCATGCCACCCACTGAGCCCACCCTCTTGCCTCTCCTCTCTCCACATCCAAATACCCCTCCAGGATCTCAGTTCCAGGTCCCCCTCCTCCAGGAAGGCTTCTCCAATCCCCTTGCTGACCTCTCTATCCCAGTCCTGGGTTCTGGCCTGCCTGAGGGGTACGTGTGTCTAGACCCCTCTTCCATCCTGAAAGGAGGGATGCAGCTCCCCTGAGGAGCGGACAGCGGGGGGCGGGGGGGTCTGTGGAAGGCTCAGCACTCACATGCAGTTCCTGGCGGCCAGGTCTCGGTGTATGAATCTCTTGGTACTCAGATACTCCATGCCACTGGCAATGTCTGCCATGAACTTCACCAGCATCTGAGTGGGCAGGAACTGGGGGCGGTAGAGGTCAGCAGAGTCCCTGAGATCCATTCCTCCTCTCTCATTCCTTTCCTGTGTGTTCCTATCTCTGCTCTGCAGTGGCTTCCCATGGCTCCGAGCATTAAATCCAACCTTTTTCCGACAAGGCCCTATATAATCCCCTCCTGCCTTCCCATCCAAGCTGATCTCTTACTGTCCTTGCCCTGGACGTGCTACCTACGCTCCAGCCAGGGGTCTCCTTTCTGGTTTTCAGACAAACTATGCTTGTTTCGGCCTCTAAGCCTTTGCCTGTGTGCTGTGCCCTCTGCCAGGACTGCTTCCCCGCCCCCCCTCCCCTGCCGATCTCCCCACTTCCTGCCAGTTGGCTCTTCCTTCAAGGTCACCTCCTCAGTAAGACCTTCTCTGTCCACCCAAACTAACTGCCTGGCTTCTCTGTGGTTCATCTGACTCTCTTTCCTTCCTAGCACTTAAAGTTCTCTTGCTCATTTTTTTGTTAACTTATTTATTTCCTGGTGCCCTCACTGGCAGACGACTCCATGAGAGCAAGCTCTTGTCACCATGGTCTTCCCAGTGTCTGAGCGGGGCTGGGTACCTGACGGGTGCTCAATTAGTACCTGCGAACCAGACAAGTAAATGTCCCTCACCACTGGCTGGTCCCCGAGCCGGGAATAGAGAAGGAAACTGTGCAGGTCTCCATGTTTCATGAAAGGTAAGATGACCACGGGTGCTGGGAAGCCCTCTCGTTCGGAACCCTGGAAACAGACACCTGCCCCCCCCCCCCCCAGGCAGCCCTGTCACTCCAGCTGGGCAGGAGGGGAAGCCATCCCCTCCCTCAGCTCTGTCTCTCCCTCCCCCTCAAATCTCGTTTCCAAATTGTTGGGGGTGGGGGCGGTGGCAAGGACCAAGCTTCAGAGAAGCCATTTCCAGCACTGTTCCCAGGGAAGTTTCCAGAGCCCTCCTGGGGACCTCAGCTATTTCTGGGAAAGGTCAGAGGTCACATTCCAAGCTGAGGGAAAGAAGGAGGGGGGAGAGCTTGCTGACTCTGAGGGAGGGCGGGGAGCAGGGAGCCTGGAAGTTTGATCTTCCCAGTGCCAGAGGGAGGGGTCTTCCTTCTGGAGTGGCCTCCATGGAGCCTGGGGACTCCTTAAACCTGCCCCTCCCTCACCAATGAGCCTCATGACGTTGGGGTGGTCAAATTCCTTCATGCAGACGGCTTCACTCAGGAAATCCTCCAGCTCCGACCTTGTACAGATGGCAACTTGGGGGAGAGAGGAAGGTGGATAAGGAGGAGAGGAGGGGAGGGAGGACTCTTCCTCCCCTCCTCTCCTTCATCATCATCATCATCTTCATCAAAATGATTACTAAGTACCTGGTGCTGCACTCAGCACTTTATATATACATATATTAACTCATTTAACCCTCTGACGGGCAACTATTATTCTCCCTGTTTTAACGATGGGGAAACCAAGGCATGAAATGGTTAAGGAATCTGCCTAAGAGCACACACAACTTGCAAGTGGGAGAGGCAGAAGTGAAAGCCAGGTGGGCCAGCTCTGAGGTCCAGGTACACACACCATGCTAGGCTGCTTCCCTGGGGATCCATACGATTACTCCTTTTATAACTCGGGACAGTGGCTCATAGAGGCAAAGCAAGTCACCCAAGGTCACACAGCTGGGACTCAAACCTAGGTGGAGAGCGTAACTGGGGACATAAGAAGTGCTCAATAATGAATGAATGGGGAGACACTGATGACTCCATAACCCAAGCTTTTCGCCCCAGTGATTGAGAGAAAGGATCCTTCTTCCCTCACCACCAGCTGCAGCCTGACCCTCAATGCCTCTTCCCTGTATGGAAAGGACTTGGCCCTGGACTTCCTGTGCTGTGTGGCCCTAGACTGGCTCCCACCCTCTCTGACCACGTAAATAATATAGTCGCAGTCCACATTAATTGCACATACTACATACCACCCCTAGCATTAAGTGCTTCAGCTCACCCTAGGAGGTAAGAATATTATGATTCTTTTTTTTCCAGATGAAGAAATGCAGCTCAGGGAGGGAGAGTCATTTACCTGAGATCACACAGCTGATAAATGATGAAGCCAGGTGTGCCTCGTTCCAGACCTTCCCCTGTTCTGTTAGGTATCACAGGGGGCTGGTCCCCAAAAACTACATTTCCCAGGCCCCCTTTCATACTGTTTTCCTGTTGGAGTTTGCCAATGGGAACCACCAATGGGAGACCGGCAGGGGGGTGGGCGGAGAAGGAGAAGTCAGGGTATTTCACCCTGTCCCTTACTACTTCCAGCATTGCCTCAATGGTGGCTGTGTGTTTCGAGCTCCCACAAGGCAGCCTCTAAATCTGCAATCCCAAATCCCACCAGGAGTCCCTGGCTGTGGGCTCTGGTAACACCACTTCCTCCTTCTGCCCTTCACGCCTTGGGGTGGAAGTAACGTGCTGCTCCCGCTAATCTCCATCCTCACTGCTCCCAGTCATTCCTGCACCTTTGTAGTAAACCTCCCCATATTAAATTCCTTCTCTCGAAGTACCTAGCATGGACTCCACTTCCTGTCTGGAAACCCCGAGATTCTGTGGCAGGGCTAATTTGCTACCCGCTTTTCTGCTCTCCTGCCTAGTTAGGGGCATAGGGAAAAGGCCTAGGGTTAGGGGGTGGAGGTCCCATCTGAGCGGACATGCAAGCTCAGACTCACTCTTCATTGTCTTCACAGCCACCTTGAGGATGGAGTCATCCTGGTTGAGCTGGCCCTCCATCACGGCTCCAAATTCTCCTGCGGGGGACCGGAGGGAGACACTGACCTCAGGGGGGCTTGTGGGGACTGCATTTCTTGATTTCCTGTGACTGGGTATGGGTGGGGAAGTGAAGGACTTCATGGTTCAGGGGAATGTGCTGGGGGAGATGGGGCAGACTCACCTTCTCCCAGCGTCTTCCCCAGGGCCACCTTATGCCGGTCTACCATCACATCCCGAAGCTTCTCCTTCAGCTCTTCACTGATGCCCAGGCTGTTCACTGCATGGGGGGGGAGGGGGAGGTGGACAGAGCCATGGAGCAGGGCTGACACTCAGAAGACATTTGGATGTCAAGAGGGATGTGCCCATTATTGTACTGAAATACTTCTGTATTCATTCAAAACCAGCTACTGCCCTGAGCACACATCCCACCCTAGCTCCTCCTGTAGACCCCCTGAATCTTCTCCCAAACCAGCAGCTGAAGGGTTGGAGCCTGGAACATAATCTTGCACCACTGGGCACCCCGATTAGTCAGTGTTCTGCCATACCAGTTGCTAAAAATATTTTTAGCAACTTTTTATTGAATTATAATTTGCACAAATCATAAGGGAGCAGCTCAGGGATTTCTTTCTGAGAGAGAGAGAGAGAGAGAGAGCACACACACTCCCACATGCGAGATCGGGAGGAGGGGCAGAGAGAGAGGGAGAGAGAGAATTCCAAGCAGACTCCCTGCTGAGCGTGGAGCCCAACACGGGGCTCAATCTCACAACTCTGAGATCATGACTTGAGCTGAAATCAAGAGTTGGCTGCTTAACAGACTGAGCCACCCAGGTGCTCCCCACCCCCAACTTTTTAAAAAGATTTATTTATTCTACAGAGAGTGTGCATGCGAGTGGGGTGGGGAGGGGCAGAAGGAGGGAATCTTCAAGCAGACTCCCCGATGAGCGGGGATCCCCACACAGGGCTTGATCTCAGGACCCATGAGATCATGACCTGAGCCGAAACCAAGAGTTGGACGCTCAACCAATGGAGCCACCCAGGCGCCCCAACTCAGTGGATTTTTACAAAGCAAAGACAACAGTGTAACTAGCACCCAGGTCAAGAACAGACCATGACCTGCCCTCTCAAGTGTGGCCACCTTCCTGATTTCTCTTACCATAGATTGGCCTTCTCTGTTTGGAGATATTATTATCAATGTGGAATCATATACTATGTTCTCTTTTGTGTCTGGCTTCTTTCACTCAACACGGTGTCTATGAGACAGCCATAATGTAGCTCTCGTGCGTAGTTGTTGTTTTTTTTTTTAAAGATTTTATTTGTTTATTTGACAGAGAGAGACACAGCGAGAGAGGGAACACAAGCAGGGGGAATGGGAGAGGGAGAAGCAGGCTTCCCGCGGAGCAGGGAACCCGATGTGGGGCTCAATCCCAGGACCCTGGGATCATGACCTGAGCCGAAGGCAGATGCTTAACAACTGAGCCACCCAGGTGCCCCATCATGCGTAGTTGTAATTTATTTTCATTGCCCTATAGCAACAGTTCTCAAACTTCAGGACCCCTTCACATTCTTAAAATTACTGAGGACGGCAAAGAGCTTTCATTCAGGGGGCTTATATAGATCAACACTTAGTGTATTCCAAGTTAAAATGGATAGATCTTTCAAACACAAGAAAAAACGAGCACGAATTCGTCAACCAACAGAGTGATGACATCATCACGTATTAGAGAGCTTCTGGAAAACTCCACGGAACACGTGTGAGAGAACGGGAGTGTAAAAGGGCAAATAACATCTTGTAATTATTATGAAAATAGTTTTGACCTCATGGACCCCCTGCAGAGGTCTCAGGGGCCCACTGGGACCCCACTCACACTATGAGAACCTCAGCTGCACGTTACTCTACTAGAGCACCATGACCTCCTTGTTTCCTATTCTTTTTTTTGTTTGTTTGTTTGTTTAAGATTTTATTTATTTATTTGAGACAGAGAGAATGAGAGAGAGAAAGCACATGAGAGGGGGGAGGGTCAGAGGGAGAAGCAGGCTCCCTGCCGAGCAGGGAGCCCGATGCGGGACTCGATCCCGGGACTCCAGGATCATGACCTGAGCCGAAGGTAGTCGCCTAACCAACTGAGCCACCCAGGCACCCTCCTTGTTTCCTATTCTTGCTCCTCTTAAATAAATGTCTTTCCCAGCCCCTTCTGATATTTCCCGGGGGCCCCGGCAGCCTTCTCACGGTGTGCTGGGGAGAGACATCACTCTGTCCCTTTCCTTCTGGATTTAAGCTTTCCCAGCTGGAAAGATGAAGACATTTGACGAGGTGGCCTCTGAGGTCCCTTCAGAGCTGGGACCCTCCATAACTCCACAGCCTTAGAGAGAGTCTAGAGTTCTAAGAGCCTGTGGTTTTCAAGATCTTAAGGATCTAAGGTATTGAGCCTGTGATTGTTTCATCCAAGACTGACTCTCTCTCTCTAACATTCTATAATTCCAAGAGGCAGTTCAAGGATGGACTTCAGAGCAAAATGACCTGGTTTTGAAGCCCAGCTGTCCAACTTGCAAGCTGTGTGGTCTTGAGGAAGTTACTTAACCACTCTTTTGCCATAGCTTCCTCGTCTATGAAGTGGGGGGTGGGGTGACGTACCTACCTCATTGGGTTGTCGTGAGGATTCAATTAAATGACATGTGTAGCACCTGTCACATAGGAAGTGCTAGGGTTGGCTATCATCACTGGCTTCACACTCATCCTACCATCCTGTCCTCTTCATTGCCATCATCGTTATATTTATCATCATCATCATTACATTGTTCTAGGATCATGTGGCTCTGAGATTTGGTCTATGATTTTTTTGTCTAAGACCCTATTATTCTAAGGGTCTGTGTGGTTTCACAGTTCTGTTGTTCTTAGGGTCTGTGGTTCTAACGTCCTAGCATTCCAAGGTTTTTGGAAACTTTTGGTTCATGCATCAACAGAAGCCCAGCAGGCCCCAATCTCTACACTCGTCATCCCCCCACCAGGGCGGGGAGGAGTGAGGTTCACTTACGGGTGGCTTCAGTGGTCCGGCGACTGTAGGACTTGCGAACACGGTACCTGACCACCAGCTCACCCCTCTCCACTGTTGGTTCAAAGACCTCTCTGGGGAGAATGGGCAGAGGTGAGGGCAGGGCAGAACCAGGGGCACCCCCCTCCTTCTGATAGCAGTGAAAGTGAACACCACCCTAACCCCAAGCCCTGCCCGCCCTCCCCTCCATCATTTATTTGCTGAGCATGTCTTGGATTTCTACCCTCTGCCTTCCATCCATCACCCAGACCCTTGATCTCATTCTGATTCTTGGAAATCTCTTGTCCCACACCAGCCTCCTCATGGTCTCCCTGACTCCAGCCTCTCCATCCCAGTCCACACAAGCCTCCCTATTTACGTAGTTCCAACTTACCCATAGCGGGTCTCCTTCTTCCGCCGGTGGACGAGGAACAGGGCCAAGATGAGGACACAGCCGGCGGCCACAACTGCTCCCAGCAGTACATACCACCAGGGCCATGAGAAGGCAGGGGCTGGGGGCTCACTCACTGTCAGGGAGTATGGCACACAGGTCATGGGGGAAGCCCTGGATCCTGCTCCCCAGGCCCCAAAGATGTGATGTTAGAGGGAGACAGATGTGGAAATATCTAATGAGGCATGTGGTAGGGTGCATTCACTTATCCAAGGAGATGGACTGAGGTGTGGAAAACAGGTGGGCGGGGGAGAGAATTCGTGGAGTGTAGGACGGGTGTGTGGGGCGTGCGCAAAGAGTATGAGACTTGTGGACAAATGGCCAAGGAACGGTCTTGAGGAGTGTATGCTAATGATGGAGGGGTTTCCATAAAGCGAAGGATGGGAGAGAAATACATATGCAAAGAAGGGTGCACAGAATGTCAATGAGTGTTCAAGGAGTTTGGGGTATGTGAGTGAGGAGTAGTCAAGGAGTTTTGGGTACAAGTAGTGAGTAGTGATTTAATAAAGATGTAACTGGTGTGAGGGGAGTGTGGGCATGGGATGGGCTGAAATGGTGTGTAAAAAGGTGGGAATGGGTACATGCTGAGTGTACCAGGAGTTTGGTGTGGGTGGGTACAGAGTGGGAATGGGTTATGATTGGCGAGGGGTGAGGAGTATCAATGGGTGTACAAGGAGAACTGAAGAGTGTGGGATAGTGTCAACCCAAAGCTTCCCAGTATTTGTAATGTGGGATATATGGTGAGGGTGTGAAAAGTATGCAGAGTCTGTGAATGAGAATTGCGGGTGTGCACTGGGTTTTGGAGGCATGGGTGAGGAACAAAGGACTGTAATAGGATGAAAGGGAAAGGAGGCTGGGATTAGTGTGGAAAGGGTATGCAAAGAAATGCAGGAAGGCACGTAAAGAATACCTAAGGTAGAGTTACAAGAGGTGAGCTGTAATAGTACTAGGAGGGTACAATGGGTGTAGAAGGAATGTTTGAGAATTGCTGGAGAAATATTTGAGAGGCATGGATTTGAAGGGGATAATTCATCTGTCTGCCCATCCATCCATCCCACATCCATCCATCCATCCATCCATCCATCCATCCATCCATCCCACATCCATCCATCCATCCATCCATCCATCCATCCCACATCCATCCATCCATCCATCCATCCATCCACCATTCATTGAGTACCTACAATGTGTGGGGCCATTCCAGGTAACTCCAACAAGGACCACACAAACCCAAGAAGTAGAAGATTAGAGCGATGAGTTTGAGAAACATGAAAGCCATGGCAATGGGTATGTTTGTGGTGATGGGGTCCTCAGTGGGCGTTGAGGGAAAGGAGGGAGGAGAGAGGGTGCGAAGCCTTACCCAGCTGGTGGACTGGTTGTCCTTGTCCTGTGAGGAGAAAGGACAGAGGCAGGACATACTCAGAGAGGGTAAGACTGGTGTCTTAATGGGTGAGGCTCCCATTAAGCTTCCGGGTGGGAAAAGAGCCTAGATTGGGGTAAGTAACGCTGAAAGGTACAGGGAGCAAGTCAGGGGTATCTGCGCGAGACAGGGTCCTTGTGAATTGGTTGAAGAGGGCTGAACAAGGCCGTGGAGTTACCTGGGCGCCAGGGCTCTAGGGGCACAGGGAGGCTCCAGGGTCCATCCCCAGCGGCAGTGTAGGCTGCCACACACACCGTCAGGTTGGGGACAGTCCCGTCTCCCCGCAGCTCCAGGGTCACCTCTCTTTTTAGCCCTATGTCCATGAGCACCTAGGACGTCCGGATGTAGCATCAGGGTAGAGCCCCCCCACCCGCCCCTAACTCTTAAGACTTCACCCTCAGCCTCAAGTCCCCATCTTTCTCAAAGCCCCCACTTCCCCCGCAGCCCCTGCCCCCTACCTCCTCCTAAGCTTCATCCCTTGCCATCACCCCTACCTCCATTCTCCATCCCCACTCCCGCTCCACCATCAGCTCCACCAGGACCGGGGCTTTGCCTCATTTATCGCCCATCGTCAAGTGCTAGCAAGGGAGAGACTGAACCCTCATCTTTCGACCCACACTCCTCTACCCCCTCCTAACCCCCCACCCCCTTTCCCACCCCATCTCTCCAACCCAGGGTGCTGCTAGCTCCAAGACCACCTTTGCGCCCATTAGGAAAAGTCACCAGTTCTTCAAGATGTTCTACGATGATCTGCTATGGAATCGTAGAACTTCCCCGGACCCCTTAAGCCTCCAGAATGTGCTCTCCTAGGTGCAGTATGATCTCATACTACCCCAACCCGCACCACTGTCCTGTCTGCCTTGCCATCCCCTCCCCATCTCCCTCCTCCCAGCCATTCCGCCCCAGCCCCGCCAGCAGCACCCACCTCGGGGGTGTCCTGGCCTCGATAGGCCAGCCGGTACCCCAACAGGGTGCCCTGCAGGGGCGCCCTTGGCTCCTGCCAACGCACGAGGGCTTGGCTCCCATTCCGCATAGCGCTAACATTCTCGGGGGGGCCCAGGGGCACTGGAGGACAGGGGAGAGGGGAAGCTGGCACCCCCACCTCTTCCTGACCCCCTCCCCTGTTCCCAGGAAGCGGGGACAGGGTGCAAAGGGCATGAGCGTGGGCACCTCGTGCAGGCCTCCCATGAGCGGAAGCATAGGGAAGAGGACTGGGAGAGATGCCAGTGGGCCACACTGAGGAGTCTGGGGCTGGGCGGGAAGGCCTGAGGCCACAAGGGGTCAATGGGTGATAGGAGATGCTCGGGGTGGCACTGAGGCGAGCAGCAACGTCTGCCTCACACCAGCCCCTTCTTACCTCCCTCTGGTGTCTCCACAGGAAGCCAGTGGGTCCAGGGTGAGGGGCCCTGACTACTGATACAGGCCAGCCGGATGTGATAAGGAGTGTGAGGATGGAGGCTACCCAGCCGAAGTCGGTGAGGGGGAACGGACGCTTGCAAGGTGAGAGGCTCCTCTGGGGGGTCTGGCTCTCCCAGCCAGACGCCCACCCCATCATCTGACAGCACAGCCTGGGGAGAGGGATGGGGCGTGAGTAAAGGACAGCCATGAAATCTCAAGAGGGGGTCACACAAGTCGGTGGTGGTGGTCCCAGGGTGATAATACAACTTCGCAAGGGTGCATGTGTGTGTATAAGCTCCATGCTGGTGTAACATGGGCACCTACGTTGGCAAAGCGAGAAGACCCCCCAGTTGCACGATGTGGCTCTGTCATCACTTGCAAAAGCCACCTCTGGCAAGACTTTCCCTCTTTGAGCCTGTTTCCTCATCTGGAACATGCGCACTTGGAGGAGTGAATGCCTTCCAGGACTACCTAAAGGCTGGATGTCGGACAAGCTGCACAGCACATGGCAGGTGGTCAGCACCGATAAAATGACAATGACATTCAACCACAGGCAAAGCAAAATCTTACAAGAGAAGTCAGAAGAGTGGGCACCTCTGGGAGCTGAGGGATCCTTGGGGGGAGCTGGTGGGTGGTGATCTGGAGGGTAGTGACATGGGTGAATATTCATGTTTAACAATCTAGGAGTACACCAAAGATTATGCACATCATGTATATCTGAATAAAAAAGAAAAGCCCTTTACACATCTGAAAACTCATTTGACCCTGACCTCAGCCCTGTGTGTGGGTACCGTGTGCATCCCCACTTACAGATGAGGACAGTGAGTCTCAGAGAGATGGAATCACTTGCCCAAGGTCACCAGCTTGTCACTGATGAAGCTGGAAACTAAACCCTAACCTGTCTTCAAAACTTTTGCCTTGGGGCGCCTGGGTGGCTCAGTCGGTTAAGCATCTGCCTTCGGCTCAGGTCATGATCTCAGGGTCCTGGGATCAAGCCCCACGTAAGGCTCCACACTCAGCGGGGAGCCTGCTTCTCCCTCTCCCTCTGCCCCTCCCCCCTGCTTGTGCTCACTCTCTCTCTCTCAAAGAAATAAATAAAAATCTTAAAAAAAAAAAAAAGAACATCGGCGATAGTAACAATATTTCTCCTCTGTTCAGAGAGGCAGTGGAGCTTAGTGCTACACAGAGATGCTGGATCTGGGGTTCAGTTCCAGCCTCTACCAGACCCTAGCACTCTGCCTTAGTTTCCTCATCTGTTAAATGGGATAATAACAATGGCTCCCTAACTTGCAGGTTGACTGAATTGATGCTTGTAAGCGTTTAGAAGAGCTGGTGCACACGGAGTGTTTATTGTTATTATTGTGTGTGTGTGCGTGAGAGGTTGCCGGGCTGCAAGGGTCAAACTGCATGTCCTACACAGCGTCCCAACCTGGGACGCTCGCCTGGTCCCTGGGAACAGCACGATCAGCATGGCAGGGGCCACAGCGGGGGAAGACATCTCTACAGCCCTGCCACACAGAACCACAAACCCTCTACAGCCACACATCACAGCTCCACACCGCAAAGACGCTGCCGGTCCCCGCCCCGCCCCCAGCCCCTGCGAAGCAGCCCAGAGACCCAACCACACCGCCACACCGCGTGTTCGGAGGGAGTTTACTGCTTATGGGTGTGCACCCAAAGGATCTTGGATATCCACGTCCTGGCTTGGGTAGCATTTGTTGTGTGACCTAGAGTGGGTGTCTTTACTTCTCTAAGTCTCCATTCCTATCTCTGGAAAACGGGCATCCAAGAGCCCCTACCTGGCAGGGTGTGAGGCTTAATGACATGCCGCACGTAAGTGGGTGTGCACAGTCTATCAACAGTTAACATTTCTCGAGTGCCGACTCTGTATCATGCACCGTGGCAAGTGCAATCCTGGATGAACCCACAGCCTTTTTACTGCCACCCTCTGAGGTCACCTTCTTTTTTCATTCCCATTTTACAGATGAGGAAACAGAGGCCCAGAGAGGTTCAGCAGCTTGCCCAAAGTCACACAGACCCCTGTGGGGAGAGGATCCCACCACGAGGCCTGGGAGGGCATGGGCAGATGGTGGGTAACAGGATGGGGGAGCTGGGGGAGCTGTCCCATGCCTGCTCTCTGACCTGCAGTGACAGATGAGAAGGGGAACCTCTGCTGGGACAAAGGGGACACAGGGACCTAGGTCCAGACAGTCAGCCTCCTGGTGCTCACTCTCACTTCTCTTTTCCCTGTGACCCTCCCATTTGAACCCTCCTGCCCCAGGCCAAGCACAGCAGGAAGTGAGCCCTGGAGAAGTAAGAGGTCACACTTCTGCTTTTTTTGGGCACTGGACGCATGTGGGTGGTGGGGGGGGAACATCTGATGCCTGACCTGGCATTTGAGGTCTCCCAAGTGGGCCCAGCCTTGGGGATTGAATCAGTTTTATCCTTTTAAGCCCGTGGGGAGGGCACGTCATTTCCCCTCTCTGGGCCTCAGTTCCCTACCTCGGAAACGGGAAGGTTTGCAGATTATTTTCTAGGGTTAAAATGACAAGTGGATGAGATAATGTCCAGGGCACGTAATTACCAGAATGACAGCTCTTACTTAATCAAGCGCTGGCTCTGAATGGTCTCTAAGGAGGTGAGGGGGGCTGGTTGGGTTTGGGGAGACGAGGATTCGAATCCCACCTCGGCCACTTCCCGGCTGCGATCTTGGCCAGGTTGTTTAACTACTCTTGAGCCTTAGTTTCTTCATCTGGAAAGCGGGTGTCTCCACAGACCCTGCTCCATGAACACACAAAGGGGTGTGCATAAAGCCACCACATAAGGCCCAGCACAGAGTTGACGCTCCATAAAAGCTGGTCATTACTAATTATTGTCATCTGTCGTGGCAGGCACTGTCCCACCCTCACTCCAACTTCCAAATCTCAAAGAACTTCAGGCCAGGACTGGGTCTCGTATTCAGAGATCTGCGTTTGTTTTTCTTAGCGTAGAATAGATACGACTTTGGTGCCCAAGGCTGGGTCTAGAGCATTTCAGGTCTCCTCCAGCAAACGTGTCCTACTCTAGGTCTGACTCTGCGCTGGGTAATCGTGAGGACCCAGTGGCAACTGAGACAGGCCAGGACCAGCCCTCCCAGAGCTCCCAGTCCGGTGGGGAGACAGACTCACCCCCAGACAGTGACAACCCAGAGTGATCAGGGCTGGGATGGGAGAAGCACGGGGCTGTGGGTACCCGGTGGTGACAGAGATGGCTCTGAGCCCTGCTGTCTCAGGATTCCCACTCTGGCCAGAGTCAATATTACTAATCCTAAAAAAAGAATAAAAGTTAAAACAGCTGATAGTTTATTATGCATTTCCTGTGTTCCAGATACTATTTTAAGGTTGCTCCTGGCATTCACTCATTGAATTCTTACAACAAGCTTATCTGCCCATTTTACAGATGAGAGGACTGAGGTCCAGTGAGGTTAACCACGGGCCCAAGCTCCCGCAGCCACTGCTGGCGGAGTCAGGATTCGAAGCCAGGACATCTGGCATCACTCGAGGCTCCTACTGCCTCTCAACGCAGGAATGGCTGGGAAGGGCTGGTTTCCCAGGATGGGGCTGGCGGCTTACGTGTGGCGGAAGGAGGGCTGAGCAAAGTCTGAGGTCTCACCTGCAGGGTGCAGTGCGTGAGGGGGTAGATGCCGCTCAGGCCTGGGGTCCAAGCCGCCTCCAGCTCTGTGGGCTGGCGGGAAACCAGGTGGAGGTCACGAGGCCGCTGGGGGAGCACTGTGGAGAGATGAGGGGAGGGACTGACCCTGGGGGGGGGCCTTTGCCCAAAGCTCCTCCCCCCCAGCCCCCCTGCCCTCTACCCCAGCTCTAACCTTTGGCCCAGACCCCACACCCTCTGACACCCAGCTCCCCAGCTCCCTTTCCTGTCACCTGTGATGGTGGCCGTGCGGGATGTGGTGACCCCCTTGGCGTTATGGGCTTCACAGGAGAAAGAAGACGTCTTGTTCAAGCCTGGGAGTCATAGAAGGAGAGGCCCAGTGTCAGAGAGGGGAAGGAGGGTTTCCCAGGCCATGCTGGGCCACCTCCCACCATGCCCTGCCTGACAATCAGTGCGGCCCACACGGGCACCTGCTTGAAGGGGACGGGATGAGTTGGGAACACAGGCCTCCATCCCCAGCCACAAGAACAGGCTGGTGGCCTCAATCCTAATGCCCCACCACACAGACACACACACATGCAGACACACACAGGCACACACACAGACATCCACATGCACACACACACACAATCACATACTTGCACAAACACAGACACGATCACACTGACCCACACAGACACACGTAGAAGCATGTATCCCTAGTAGACACACACTTAAGAAACAGGCCCTCCTGGGTGTGTGTCAAGCTAAGGTGTTTGCTCCTTTATAAGCTCTAAGCTCAGCTCCTACCAACCCCTGTCCCCCTTCCCCCGCCCCCCGCCCAGCCATTGGCCCCTGGGTGTTTCTGGAACTCAGGCATCAGATACATTCCCATCTTGGGAACTTTGCATTTCTGTCCTCTCTGTCTTGCCACAGATGTGCACATGGCTCCCTCCCGTCCTCCTTCACATTTGGGACTCAGACCCCACCTTCTCTGTCACTCTGTCCCCGGCTGCCCTGTTCAGAGCCAGGACCTCACATCCATGTCTAACTTCTCCCCAGCTTTACTTTTCCTCTTTGGCTCTTCTCGTCACAACATACTTTACCTGTTACCTGTATGTCTTGCTCACTGGTTGTCAACTCCGCTGTATGTCAGCTCCAGGAAGGCTGGGGTTTCTGTCTGTTCTGTCCCCTGCTGTATGCCCCAGGGCCCACGATGGCCTTGCACACAGTAGGTGCTCCATAAATGCTTGTTAAATGAGTGAATGACTTTATATGTATGCCTTTGCGTATCCACGAGTGTTTCTGGGTATGTATGTAGAAATATGAGCCTGTGTAATTCCACGGGTAAGTGACTTAATATGTCTTTTTTTTTTTTTTTAGATTTATTTATTTGAGAGAGAGAGAGAGAGGGCAGGGAGCCCCAAGTAGGGATAGACCCCAGGACCCTGAGATCGTGACCTGAGCCGAAGGCAGACGCTTCACTGAGCCACCCAAGCTCCCCAGTATGTGTCTTGAGCATTTCTGGGTGTCTGGGGGTAGATTGCCTCCCCTCCCCAGTGTTGTGGTGGTGGGTACACAGGCAGACACACACACGCACAAAGACACAAGTAGAGAGACAAACACAGACACACACACACCGCACACGCAGCTATACAACACCCGGAGACGCACACACAGGGAAATACAGACACACACACAGTGTGTGGGTGACAGGACGTAAGAGGACCAAGTCTTGCGTCTGCACGTGTGACCGCAGTTCTGTGCGTGTCTAGGGATGTTGCAGGCTTGTGCGTGTTCCCACCACCAGCACCGTCTACCCGCAGACACAAAGTTTCCTTTCCTCAGTCGGCAGAGGGAGTGGAATGAAGGAAAGTCGGCCGAGGCCGGAAGGGGGTGGGCAGGGAAGCTCCCCAGCGCCGCTGCCCGGGCGGCAGCTCGCAGCCAAGGTCAGGTGCCCCGCCGCAGCCCCCGCCGGCGGGGGAGGGGCAGGACGGCCCCGGGCCGGCTGCCGGAGGGGGCGGGCGCCTGGGTCCCGTCCAGCCACCTGGCACGTGGGGGCCCGCCAGGGTCACCGCGCGGGGGCTGGCGCTGCCCGCCCGAGGAGCCCCGGGGCGGGAGGGAGTTCTGGAGTCGGGTCCTGTTCCGACCGCAGCATTCCTGCCCCCGCGTGAGTCACCGGGGCGCCCCCCTCCCGCTCCGGCACTTCCGGCGGCGGCCGGGGGCGCGCGCGGCCCAGGATCCCCCGTCCTTGGCCTCAGCGCGCACCTTGAGGACGAGCAGAGCAGGGGTGGAGGGGCCTGGGACGCCCGCCTCCCCTCCAGCGGGCTCTCCCTCCGCGACGGGAGCGGGCCCACTCCAGATGTGCTTTCCAGATGCGCTGTCCCTCTCTCTCTCCGCTCCCGCTCCTCCTCCCCCCGCCCCCGCGCTTTTTCCGAGGGAATCAGAGGGATGGAAGGAGCGGGGGCACGCCCTGAGTCAGATGGAGGGACGGACACACACAAACGGACAGAATGCCTTGACACAGCACCAACCCCCACCCTCGCGCACACACGATGAATCACACTTAACACACAGGGGCCGTTGCTGGCCCAAAAGCAGAAAACGGGGCACTGGCTAAGCTACATTAGGGGCCGATGTTGTCGCAAACGCGCAGTGACACCAATATCCACCCAGTGACTTGCGGGTATCTACACACAGGGGCGACACTGATACACATACATACACAAAGAAACACATACATGTCCACAAGCATAAACACACAACCAACCATGGGTTCGTGGGCTGCGAACACCCAGCAACGCAACATCCTGCCCCCGCTGAAACCGACCAACACCCAGCCCCGCGGGCTGAAATACACACACCGAGCAACACACAGACCTTGAGGTTGAAGTGGCCCAACAGACACGCACCGGGACATGAATAAGGTTAATGCTGACTTGCTTGCAAACAAACACAGCTGGACACTCAGGTTGCTTCGGACAGTTACGGAGATGCAGACTATACAAAAACACACTCTTGTGTAAACACTGATGGGGACACAAAGCTGCCATGAGCCTAGGGGTGGAACACACACACACACACACACACAGTGGTTGGTAAGTCTATCTACCGAGAGACAATCAGGGCTGGGGTTGATACAAGGGGCGACAGGACAGAAGCAGGAGCGAGTCGTTACTGCCTGCTGTGAATCTCTCTCTCTCTCTCTCTCTCACACACACACACACACACACGCAGATATGGGGTCCATGTGAGAGTCACAGACCAACACCCTCACCTTGGGACCTAGACACGGAAACCACAGAGACACGCAAGGACACAAATACACACGGACAGTCACGGTCGGTGGAAACACACCGAGGAACACCAAGTCGTCCGCTGATACATCCTGCCTCCACCAGCAAACAGGTGCCCACACCAAGACACACTCACACCCATAGATGAACACCTGTGAGGGGACACTGTCACTTCTCCACAAGGAGCTGTATGGAAAATCGCCACAAAACACTGCCTCCCCTCACTCTGCCATCTCCCCTGCCCCCCCCACAGACACACCCCACCTTCACGCAGTGAGTCACAGCTGGGAACACACAAACGCAAAGGAGGACAGACACCAGGCTGACACTGGTATTCTTACACACACACACACACTAAACACCATATAAGCTGGCCTTCCCTAAAGCACGCACAACCCAATAAGGAGGATGATGCTGACAGACACACTGAGACCCAGATCCAGAGGGACATGGATACATACACAGCCAGACCTCACATACACACTGAAACACACACAGGTCCTCTCACGCCTGTTGCCCCCACCCCCCCACCCCCAAGTTCTTCCTGGGCTGGGCTGGGTGGCCCATCCCCCTCTCCCTTCCCATCTCCAGGGTCCCACCAGGCTGACTCAGACCCCAGAGCCACGGGGCCTGAGTCACCCCTCTAGGGGCTGGCATGCTCACCAACCTCTTCCTTGCACACTCAGGGCCCCCGGAATGTTGAGAATGTGGACACCTCCCTTTAGCCCGGGAGACCCTCAGGCAGAGTTCCCCTCCCCCAATCCCAGCAGATGGAGGTCGCGGGTTGGGGTTGCTGGAAGCTGATGCCCTCCAGGGTCCAGCTGCCTCCCTCTGACTGATCTCCCCCGGCTGTGTTCCTCCATCCCTCCTTCCTCATTGAGGCAGAAACCTCTGTGTCCAGGGGTCCTAGCGCTGGACCGTTCTGTGATCCCAAGCTAGGTCCTGCCCCATCTCTGTGGTGCAGAAGGGGATGGTCACCCTGAAGCTAAGAGACTTTTTGCTGTCCCTCAGACCTCCCTGTCCTGTCTCTCTCCATCTTAGGTTACCTCCGTGGTCTGTCCCTTCCTGTGTCTCTCATTCTCTCTCTCTCTCTCCCTGTAACTGTCCTTCTCTGTCTTCCACTTTCTCCTCTTTCTCTGCTTTCAGCTCTGTCCCCCCAGGGAAGCTCTTCCAATACAGAAGTGGGCAGGTTGAAGGAGGTGGAGGAGAGGAGGGCCTGGTTGCTTCCGGTGCCCGGCTTGGGGTCAAGGGCTGACAAAGGGGCATCAGGCCCACACACACATTTGGGCCATGGGACAGCTAGAGGAAACCCGGGACAAAGAATTCTATTCAGATAGGCTGGGGGAAATGAAGAGAGACAGAGGGACAGGGAGATAGACACATACAGAGAAGCAGAAAGAGACAGAGAAACAGAGAGTCAGAGGACAGAGGGACAGAAAGAGACAGAGAAAGCATAGAGAGAGAAACGAGGGGATAGATATGGACAGAGATGCAGAGACAGAGAAACTCAAAGAGAGAGAGAGAGAGAGAGGGACAGAAAGAAACAATGGACAGAGGGACAGGCAGACACTCACACAGGGGCACAAAAGCCTCCCTTGCTCCCCATTCCCATCCTGCCTGGCCCTCTAGGCTGAGCACATCCCCAGACTTACCTGGAACTCGAAGCGTTTGCTGGGGGCCATGGCTCGTGGCTAGAGACAGGGGGACAGCGTCCCGGAGCCAGAGTAGGTCCACAGGCTCTGGGGGTCCCTGGGCCCGGCAGCTCAGGTTGAAGGGGGTGTTGGCGGCCACAGTCCTGTCCTCAGGCTCCTCCAGGAAGTAAGGCAGGCCTGGGGACGTGGTAGTTGCTGAGGTCCCTCTGAGCCCCCCAGGTGTCTAACTCACTGCTAGGATGTTGCGGCTGCAGATTCTTTGACCCCTAGATCTGAGCTCTCAGGACACCCGAACTTGCTTCAGATGTCCAACCCCTCAGGCCTCTACCCCAAGAACACACGATCCCAATACCTGACTCCCCCACCAGCATCTGACCCACGGGACTTCTGAATCCCAGTGAGGAAAGCGAGGCCCCCAGGGGTTGGGGAGAGAGTTAAGTTGTACCTCCGATCCCCAGAATGTCCTACCCCAACCGTGTTGACCCTAGGACATGTCACAGCCCCCAAGATGTTTTCTCCCCCAGGACATATCATCTCACCCAGGCCTGCCCCCAGTAATTCTGAGACTCCCCAGCTTCCCGACCCGCTAAGGGTCTCTGACACTCCCAGGTTGCATGTCCCCTGAATTCTCCAGCACCCTCTGACCACTCCGGTTTCCTGCCTGCCCACGACCTCTGTGCCCAGGGCTCACCCTCCAGCCCAACGTAGCCAGGCTGGGATATGAAGGTCTTTCCTCCCAGGACCACGGCACACTGGTACCTCCCCGCGTCCGAGAGCTGCAGGGAGGAGATTCTAACAGGGCAAGAGGAGAGACAGAAAGGTTCAGGGTCTGTGCTGGACACTGGGCGGGGGTCATCAGAACTGAAAGGGGGGGGGGTCTGGCCTAGAAACTCCTCAGAGCTAAGAAGTGGGTACTATTATTAACTCGTTTTACAGAAGAGGAAAGTGAAACCCAGGGTTACATCACATGCTCCAAGCCACACAGCCAACGAGGGGCTTCACTGGGGTTCCAGCCCAGGTGGGGCTCCCGCCCATAATTTTTCAGCCACCATGGGATGGAGGCCGGGGGTGGGGGGACAGGGATCAGGAGGGATGCGGCTGGTCAGGGGGAGGCTGGGCACCTGAGTTGGCTGACCACTTTCCAGTCATCCTGCCCGTCTTCACCGAGGGGCACCTGGGTCTGGGTACTGTCCGCCAGTTCTAGTGTCTGTCCGTCCCGAAGCCAGGTCACCTCGGGGGGCTCCCCCTGAACCTGGAGCTCGCACTGAAGGGCCCCCATGAGTCCCCGGGCACCGGTGATATTCCTTGGACTCCCCACAAAGGGGTCTGCCTCAGCCTGTGCGCCTGGGGGAGATGGGGAATAGTTAGCTTAGGAACCCCTGCTTTCCTCCCAGCCTGCCAGGCCCTTAGGCCCACATAGTTGTAAAGTGACCTCAGCGGGGGGGTGGGGGTGGGGGGGTGGAGGGTGGAGGCTTTGGGGGAGGATGGGAGCCTTCCCAGGGGACTGGGGTCCGGCCTCCATCCTTCCTAGGGGCCCCGACCCTTGGTCGGTTGGGAAGTAGGCCGGGGATCTGGCAGCCTCCCACGCCCCAGACTGCCTGGTAGGGCCAGCCCCTGCCCCCCCACCCTTAGGGTCTCTAGAGACTTGACAGATCGGGCTGGTGGATGGTGCGGAAGAAAAAGAGGTGGGGAGGGAGAGGAGAGAGAGAGGGAGAGACACAGAGGATGAGAGATGAGGACAGAGATACCCCTGAGACGGGAAAAATGTTGGAGGAGAGACACCGAGGCAAACAGAGAGAGAGACAGAGACAGAGATAGAGAGACATTATAAAGACACCTAGAAAGTAGGGAGAGAGAAAGTCGGAGACCGGGACAGAGAAATGAAACCCTACAGAGATGGTGGAGCTAGAACCAGCACCAGAGACCCCCACCCCAGAAATGGAGCAGACAGTGATGGGGTAAGGACAAGTGGGGGGGGTGACAGTGACGAGGGTTTTCCCCTAGAGCTCCGGAGCCCTCCTCATCACACTGCCTGACTTCGTACTCCTTTCTGGAAGATTCCTTCCGGGGCAGCCCCCAGCTCAGCCCCTCTCCCTAAGGCTCCCCGAGTCAAGTCCAGCCCCACTCTGGCCCCCAGCTTTTCTGTCTCTCTATCTCCCTCTGTGTCCACCTCTTTCCGTCTCTGACCCTCCCAGTTTCTGTTTCTTGTCCAGTTCCTCTCTGAGCCCCTTTCTCTCCCTGGCCTCTCTCCGTTTGACTCGGTGCCTCCCTGTCTCCCTCTCTGCTGTCCCAAAGACGCTCCTCGAGCCAGCCCAGACTCCCCCCAACACCTGCCATACACCCCCACTCTGCTCCCTCCTGCCCCAGCCCAGCCCCGGGTGGTCCTCCCCGACAGACCTCCATCACTCACCCTTGGGGGCCGCGCACTCCCAGCAGCACAGCGCCAAGCACCAGGCCAGCAGGACCCTGCCCATCCTCGGGGCACCGCGCAAACGATGCCAAACTTTCCTCAGAAGTTGCTGGGCACCCTGCGGGGGAGGGGGCAGGGCCGGGCTGTCCCCGGCCCTCCCCCCCAGCTCCGGGCTCCCCGGATTCGGCACTGCCCGCCTGCCACGGCGGGGGCCCCCTCGCCGGCTCTGCTCAGCGGCCGCCTTCCTTGCTCCCCAGCCTCCTATTCTCCCTCCCAGACTTTGGGCAACCCTTTCCCCGCCCCTGGCCCCTGGCTCCCCCTCTGCCTCCGCCCACCGGGCCGGAGCCCAGGGGGCCACCTGGGCTTGGAGGGGTTAACTCGGGGAGGAGAGGACCAGCCCGGTCTTAAAGGGGCCCCGGAGGGAGGCTGAGGAGGGGGAAGGGGCCCCGAGGGCTGCACCCCGAATCTTGGGCCAGCGAGGCAGGGAGGCTGTGCGGCTCTCTATCCTGGCTCTGGGCGCTGTCCCTCTGGGCTCTCTCAGTGTCTGGTAAACATTCCTCCAGAACTCCACTCCTCTCTCAGTCCTTGCGACAGCCCCTTCCCCTGCCTCCACCCCCCAGCCCAGCCCCAGCCAGGCACCCCCCCACACTCCCCGCTCCTCTGGCTGGCGAGGACACACACACTCAGATGTCATCCACACACACACACACACACAGAGGCTGGGACAGCAGGAGGCATGCAGGGGCACGCTTCTGGCCCACGGACCCACTCGACAAGCCGGATCAGGAACTCCGTTCGGGCAGAAACTCAGAAACCAGAAACGGGAGGACCCAGCTGGGTGGGCATCTCCGGGGATCGGGGATCGACTCGGGCAGACGTGGGTCATCATAACAAAAAAGACCCACGTGGTCACAGAGACAGGACACCAGCGTCTGGGCGGCTCACAGGGGTGCCCAAAGACCTGGGTTGGCAGCCCAGCTCTACTTCTAACTGTGTGACCTTGCAAGTGACTGGCCTCCCTGGGCCTCGGTTTGTCCATCTCTAAGATGGGAATCCGAATAGAACCCGCTTAGTAGGCCAGAGGGAGGATGTCTTAGGTCAAGGAACGGGCAGTTCTTCGCACGTGGTAACATAGCTGACAAGGTGCCCTTGAGTTTTGGCGACTGGTCTATTTTTCCCTCATCTGTTGTGTCTCGAATGGCCGTCTCCCTCTGGTGGGACTGTGCATCCTGGTCCTTGTGGATAGATCTGGTGCCCATGTGGTGGCTTGTCTGTTTTCCGTGCCCCTCTGTGTTTTGCACAGGGGGTAGGTCTCTGCAAGCCTGAGTGTCTGTGCAGGGGCGGGGACTGCATGGACGTTCGTCTCTGTGCGCTGGGCCATTCTGTTTGTGCACTGGTGTGCCCCTCCCCAGCCCTGTCGTCCAGCCCCATCCTTCCCCACAGGGCTACTGCCCTGGCCTCCTCCCTGGCCTCCATGCCTCCGCTCTGCCAGAGGTGTGTTTCTTTTTTTTTTTTTCACAGTTTTTTTTTTAATCTTTTAAATTTAATTTTATTATGTTATGTTAATCCCCATACATTACATCATTAGTTTTTGATGTAGTGTTCCATGATTCATTGTTTGCGTAAAATACCCAGTGTTCCATGCAGAACGTGCCCTCTTTAATACCCATCACCAGACTAACCCATCCCCCCACCCCCTTCCTCTAGAACCCTCAGTTTGTTTCTCAGAGTCCATGGCCTCTCATGGTTCTTCGTCTCCCCCTCTGGTTTCCCCTGCTTCATTTTCAGAGGCGTGTTTCTGAAACTCACATCTGACCCTGTCCCTCTCCCGCTTAACCGTGACTCCCCACTGTGCTGGGGCTGAGCTCCCAGCTCCTTAGCCCGGCACTCAGGGCTCTTCACCAGGAGCTTCCCTGAGCCGTCTCACGTCTCACGCCTGTCCCATTTCAGTGCCAGCCTCAGCAGTCCTCAGCGTCCTCTTGGACATCCCCCGCCCAGCAGTAAGTTACTAAGTCCCCATGGAGGACCCAGCTTCACAGACCTCTCTGCCACCCATGCCCTCACCCTGGTCCAGCCTGGCCTCCTCCCTGGTCTCCCAGCCACCACCACCTCACTCCCTCCCTCTAACCTGTCACCAGCCAGACAAGACAAATGTTTCTCAATCCCCCATCAGACCTTTTCCCTCTTTTGCCCCAAACCTTCCAAGATAAAATCTCAGACTGCTTCCTCAGCTTCTCTCGCCTCCAAGTCCACTTGAGCCTCCCTTTCCTGTCCCCAGGCTTCTCTCCCAGCTCACAGGCATTGGGGCATCTTCCTGCAGCCTTGTCCCCACCTCCTGCACATCTGTCAGCCCCATGTCCTCCATCCGCCCTCCGTTACGACTCTGCCGGCCCTTCCCAGTCTAACCTAGGTCTCCCGTTGTCCACCCTCAACACTCTGTCTTTTTCTTTGGTGGCGCCGCACGGATCGTCATGATAAATTTACTGGCACTATTATGTGTCTCCTGTCCGTCTCCTCCTGTTGCTTTGTGGTCTCTGAGAGAGCAGGGACAGGCTATATCTTGGGGTGTATCACCACTGCATCCCCACCACCCTATAAAAGGCCTGTGATAAAGGGGCCAATTAATTATTGTGGCCTTTTTTTTTTTTTTGAGTGCAAATTTTGTGCCAAGTTCTGCCCACCTGTTTAAATATGCTGGGGGTCCCTACACGCCTGGGGCTCTGCGCACCTGGCTGTGTGCATTGCCAACTGGAATGTGTCTTTGCTCACTCAAGAACAATTTGCTGAGCACCTATTATGTGCTAGCAATTGACTTCCAAATGCATTTAGAAAAATGAGACAGACGGGAGCGCCTGGGTGGCTCAGTCGTTGGGGGTCTGCCTTCGGCTCAGGTCATGGTCCCAGGGTCCTGGGATCGAGCCCCGCATCGGGCTCCCTGCTTGGCGGGAGGCCTGCTTCTCCCTCTCTCACTCCCCCTGCTTGTGTTCCCTCTCTCGCTGTCTCTCTATCTGTCAGATAAATAAATAAAATATTAAAAAAAGAAAGAAAAATGAGACAGATGGGTGGACAGAAATGTTCCCTGTGAGGGGGGCTGGGGATTCCACAGTAGGCAAGATGAACGTCTGCCCTCATGGAGTTCATATTCCAAAGGGAAGGAGATACCACAACCAGATAAAACATTTATCAGGGCACAGTATGCACAGCAAAGAAAAACAAAGCAGGGGAGGGAACAGCAAGGGGCGAGGGTGCCATTTTAAACAGGGTGGTCCTGTTTAAAGACCCCTCTGAGGCTATGATTAAGATCTGAAGTAAATTAGGGGCATCTGGGTGGCTCGGTCGGTGAAGCATCTGCCTTTGGCTCAGGTCATGATCCCAGAGTCCTGGGATCGAGCCCCATGTCCGTCTGTCCTCTGTGGGGCTCTCTGCTCAGCAGGGAGCTTGCTTCTCCCTCTTCCTCTGCCTGTCGCTCTGCCTACTCGTGCTCTCTCTCTCTCTGTCAAATAATAATGATAATAAAAAGATCTGAAGTAAATTAGCAAGTGAATCATGGAGGAAAGGGCATTCTAGGCAGAAGGAACAGCTAGTAGGAAGGCCTGGAGGCAGGCATGTGAAGAACTTCAAGGAAACCGGTGTCTGGACTGGATAAGGTTAGGGAGGGCCTTGGCCCAGCAAGGAAGACACAGAACATTAGTTTCGGGTGCACAACATAGTGATAAGGATATTTGTGTCTATTTCCAAATGATTACCACAGTAAGTCCAGTTACCATCTGCCTCTACACAGATACAAAATTTTTTTATCTTGCGATGAGAACTTCTTTTTTAAAAAAGACATATTTTGGGGCGCCTGGGTGGCTCAGTCGTTAAGCGTCTGCCTTCGGCTCAGGTCATGATCCCAGAGTCCTGGGATCGAGCCCCGCATCAGGCTCCCTGCTCGGCGGGAAGCCTGCTTCTCCCTCTCGCACTCCCCCTCCTTGTGTTCCCTCTCTCTCTATGTCTCTGTCAAATAAATAAATAAAATCTTAAAAACAAATAAACAAATAAATAAAAAGACTTATATTTTTAAGTAATCTCTACACCCAATGTGGGGCTCAAACTTACAACCCCGAGATCAAGAGTTGCACGCTCTTCTAACTGAGCCAGCCAGGCACCCCGTGATGAGAACTTCTAAGACCTATTCTCTTAGCAAGGGGGATCCTGGGATCAAGTCCCACATCGGGCTCCTTGTTACTCGGGGAGTCTGCTTCTCCCTCTCCCTCTGCTGTTCCCCCTACTTGTGCTCTCTCTCTGACAAATAAATAAATAAAATCTTAACAACAACAACAAAATGTTGATCATCCCCCAAAAAGACTCTTTACTTATTAAGCAGTTAATTCCCCCTTTCACTTTTCTTCCCCTGGATGCTTCAGCAAAGCATATATGATTACCTTAGAAGTTTCCATGTTTAAAAAGTTTTTCAGGAGGGGCACCTGGCCGGCTCAGTTGGTGGAGAGTGAGACCCCCTTTCAAATACGCAATACGGTATCTTCTTTCTTTTTTTAAAGTAAATTCTACCCCCCTGACGTGGGGCTCAAACTCAGGACCCCAAGATCAAGAGTCACATGCCCTACCGACTGAACCAGCCAGGTGTCCCTATAGTATTGTTAACCATAGACTCCACGCTGTATATTATATCCCTGTTTCTAGGAATTCGGCTTTTTTTAGATTCCACACTTAAGTGAGATCATACAGTATTTGTCTTGTCTGACTTACTTAGCATGATGCTGCCAAGGTCCATCCATGTCGTTGCAAATGGCAGGATTTTCTTCTTTTTCGTGGCTGAATAATATTCCATCATAGACATATATATCACATTTCCTTTATCCATTCATCTGCTGATGGACACCAGGGTTGTTTCTGTTTTGGCTACTCTGAATAATGCTGCCATGAACACGGGAGTGCAGATCTCTCTTTGAGATACTGATTTTGTTTCCTTTGGATATATACCCAGAAGGAGGGTTGCGGGGTCATATGGTAGTTCTAGTTTTAATTTTTTGAGAAACTTCCACACTGTTTTCCGTTATGGCTACACCAATTTATCTTCCCACCAACGGTGTGGGAGAGTTCCCCACTGAGGGGGGCTTTGAGCAGGAGAGAGACCTGGTTTGATCTGGTTTTAGAGGATCCCTCTAAGACCAGTAAGTGAAAGGTTGGTGGGAAACTTTCTAACAGAGAGATTAGGACCTGGCCTATATATGGAGCCATAGATTACTGCAACATGATGCACCAGGAAGGGACCCAGCAACTTCAGTGAGGAGCTCTTGCCAGAATGAGCCCCAATCTGATGTAATTCCCACTTTGTTTTTTTCCTAAAGATTTTATTTACTTATTTGTCAGAGAGAGTAGAGAATGAGCACAAGCAGGGGGAGTGGCAGGCAGAGGGAGAAGCAGGCTCCCTGCTGAGCAAGGAGTCAGATGCAGGGCTCTATCCCAGGACCCCAGAATCATGACCTGAGCGGAAGGCAGACACTTAACCCACTGAGTCATCCAGGCGTCCCTAATTCCCACTTTACGGGGTATTCGTGGAATGGAAAGACATCTTGAGTGGCACCGCAAAGATGGTGTCAGCCAAATCCAGGATGTGAAAATTTGTGCAGGGCAAGTGACCTAGTTTCTTAAGAAACAAGTGGCGTATACAAGTTGAGGAATGGCTAACAGATTTCAAAGACCTGAGAGGCTCACAGGAAGGCACTGTGTGGTGAGTTTTGGGATCCTTGTTTGAACAAACCCAACTACCCAAGTACATTTATGAGACTGTGAGGGAAACGTGAATATGGAGACCGCAGGTTCGGTAACTGTGAGAGGAGTGAAATGCTTGTTTGTTGTGCCTTTTAAAAAACTGAAAGGGGGAGGGGCCCCTGGGTGGCTCAGTCGGTTAAGCATCTGCCTTCGGCTCAGGCCCTGATCTCAGGGTCTTGGGATCAAGCCCCATTTTGGGCTCTCCGCTCAGCGGGGAGTCTGCTTCTCCCTCTGCCTCTGCTGCTCCCCCTGCTTGTTCTCTCTCTCTCTGTCAAATAAATTTAAAAAAAAAATTGAAAGGGGGAGGGGCGCCTAGGTGGCTCAGTCGGTTAAATGTCCTACTCTTGATTTGGGCTCAGGTCATGGTCTCAGGATCCTGAGATAGAGCCCCGCGTTCAGCAGTGGGGAGGGGGGTCCTGCTAGAGATTCTCTCTCCCCCTCCCTCTGCCCCACCCACCCCATGCTCTCATGCTCTCTCTCAAATAAATAAATCTTAAAAAAAAATTGAAAGGGGGAATTACTGCTTAGTAAGTAAAGAATCTTTTGGGGGGATGATAAACATTTTTTTTTGTTAAGATTTTATTTATTTATTTGTCAGAGAGAGAGAGAGCACAAGCAGGGGGAACGGCAGAGGGAGAGGGAGAAGCAGACTCCCCGAGTAGCAAGGAGCCCGATGTGGGACTTGATCCCAGGATCCCAGGATCATGACATGAGCCGAAGGCAGACGCTTAACCGACTGAGCCACCCAGGTGTCCCGGATGATAAACATTTTTGAGGAGAGTGGTGATGGTTACACAGCATTGTGGATGTGTTTAATGCCACGGACTTAACACACTTAGGAATGGTTAAAATGATCAATGTTATACGTATTTTAGCACACACACACACAGAACTGAAGACCACACTAATTCTACATTTTCCCTTTCCATTAATTCCTGTAAGGGTCCAATAATTCCTATTAAGCCCTTCTGAGTTTAGATTTTTCTTTTACTTGCTCCTGGAATGACCCTAACTCATGGCAGCTTTCATACTGATGCAGTATACGGTCCATCCCTCCCTAAGGGAGTCTGATGATATTTCTGATTCCAGACTTCCCTCAGTGTGAATTTTATTTATTTGTTTGTTTGTTTATTTATGTATAATCATCTCTACGCCCAGCGTGGGGCTCAAACTCACCACCCGAAGATCAAGTCTCACTCTCTACCAACTGAGCCGGCCAGGTGCCCCTCCTGAAAAACTTTTTAAACATGGAAACTTCTAAAGTAATCATATATGCTTTGCTGAAGCATCCAGGGGAAGACGAACCCACGTGTGCAGTTCACTTTGAAAAACCTAAAAATCGAGCTGCAGGGGCAGGTGGATGGCAATGTGCTCAGCAGCATGGTGGACTGCCCACTGTGTCATTCCTTCCAGTTTGCTGCATGTTGGAAAACTGTCATAAGATGTTGGGGGCAGGGGGAATGTCCTTTACTATTAGAAATGCATGTTCAATGATTTTCTGGAATTTGCTTTTTTTTTTTTTAAGATTTATTTATTTTTAGAGAGAGAGTGAGAGCACCTGAGTGGGGGGAGGAGCGAGGGAGAGGGACAAGCAGACTCCATGCTGACCTTAGAGCCCGATACAGGGGCTCAATCTCACGACCCTGAGATCATGACCTGATCCAAAACCAAGAGGCGACGCTTAACTGACTGAGCCACCCAGGTGCCCCTGGGATTTGCTTTAAAACAAAAACAGGGGCGCCTGGCCGGCTTAGTGGGCGGAGCGTGTGACCGTTGATCTCGGGGTTTTGAGTTTGAGCCCCACGTTAGGTGGAGAGATTACTTAAAAATAAAAGCTAAAAAAATAAAAACTTAAAAAAATAAAATAAAAACAATTATGAGAGTGATAGCAGAAATGAAACTGGCAGAAAGTTGACAGGCTATGGAATGCGGCCAGGTGATGGGCACAGGGGTTCACTGTACTAGGCTCTCTACTTTTCCATGCTTGAAAACTTCCTTACTAGGTAATTGACAGATAAAAAGATGTGTCTGCTTTCCTTGTGGAGCGAAGGCAGGAGGAAAAGAGCCTGTGGAAGACAGGCTCCAGCATTTTCAGATTGGGAGAGTTCCTAGGGCCTGGATCAGGAGCGTCACCTGCAGGCTTTCTCTGGGTGGGCACCCTGCTCCCCCTCCCCAGCCCACCCCAGGCCCGCAGCTCTGCCGGCTACCTTCTCCCTGCCCACACCCCCCTCCCCACATCAGCCTCGCCGGAAGTGAGGCCCAGCACAGGCCCCCCTCCCCCCACCTCCACATCTGGTACTGATGTCAACAGCCAGGGCGGGCGGGCGGGGGCCCTGATTTTTAGCTCCCGCCCAGCCTCCAGGGAGGGGCGGACCCCCCTTCCCCACCCCTTAACTCACAATGACAGACACTGTCACAGGCACACCAGGCCCTGCCATGGGCCAGACCCGGGGCCAGAAATGAGCTTTTACTGCAAAATGGGGACCTTCGAGTCACAAGGACGTCAGAGCTGGCCTCTTGCCTGACACAGGGAGTTGGAATGAGGTCCCTCCTTGGTCATCTAGCCTCTTCCACCAGGTCTAACTGGGACTTGAGGACGGGAGGTGGGTCAGTGTGTGTGTGTGTGGGCGGGGGGCAGGCTGGGGAGACTTGTAACACCGTTACATAAGCAGGAGGGGGAGGTGTTTTTCTGATCAGAGGGTCCCCGTGTGTCCAAGTTTACTTGGTTCCCAGGGCTGTGTGCACAATTGCACGCTGGACGTATATTTATATTTGGGAGAATCTGAGGATCAAGGTGCTTGGAAAGGGTTGTCCTTGAGGGCTGAAGGCCTGGAGGAGCCTGGGGCTGTGCCCTCCCCCTTCCCCAGGAATGGTGTGTCTCACTGGGAGGATATTTGGGAGTGGGACGGTGTCATGTGTGGGCTGGCTGTGTGGTTCTATGGTTGGGGGCATGCGGACGGCAATGGTCATGTGCTGCACGAGAGAGGCCACGTTGGGGCTGAAGACAGGGACGGTCTCTCTGTGCGGGGACATGACCCAGAAAGGGGCATGTTCACCTCTGCACCAGGCTCCCAGAATTGGCAGGTGGCTGGATGAAGAGGGCTCGTGGGCCCTGAACACAGTGGCTGTTTCCGTGGCTTGTGAAGGAAGGGGCCGAACTCCCACACGTGGGTTGTGAACCCAGGGGGGCTGTGTTGTGTACGGGATAGTGTGTTATCTGGGCCCGTGATCGTGATTCCAGACGAGCTAAATCTGTGCCTCCAGAAAGCCTGTGTGGCAGAGCTGCCTCGTGGCCCTCGTGGCTGCATGAGGTACGTGGCTGTGTGTCTCAACAGCTGCCTGGGCTGAGTGAGCGGGGCCCTGGGGACATGTCGGCCGAGCGTCTGCGTGACCGACTCTAGAACAGCTACAGGTGTGAGTGTGGCTGCCGGCTCTGGAGACACAACCATGTGCATACCCACCTCCATGAGGAGGCCACCCCCTCCCACGGCTCCCTCCCTCCTTCATCTGGTGCACACAGGTGGGGAGGTTAGTGGGGCTGGACTTGCAGATGGAAGGCTGGGGGGATGTTGAAAAAGCCGCTGACAGCTGGCTGGATGCTCAGGGCCCCCGGCGGGCAGGGGCTCTCCAGGGAGAAGGCCTGCAGGATGGTGGTGAGAAGGAGGAAGAGTTCTGCCCGAGCCAGGCCCTCTCCGAGGCAGACACGCTTACCTGGAGGGAACAGGGAGATGGGACTGGGTCAGCCCTCCTCACACCCAGGCGTGGGGAGGGACTGGCAGGTGAACAAGGACCGGCCCAGCAGGTACCTAAGGAGAAGGGCAAGAATGCTTCCTGCTTCTGGAACCGTCCGCCCGCATCTAGGAATCGGTCTGGATTGAATTCGTCTGGCTGACCGAAGACCTCAGGATCATGCAGGACAGAGCTGAGGAGGGGGGAGACCTCAATGCCCTGAGGGGGAGCAATAATAAGATTACAAATATTCTTCCCTACGCAGGCCCGAGGGCAGAACACAAGAGGGACATCAGTTCACAAAGCACCACGGCATCCGCAGGCATCCACGTATTTCAAGGACATATTACGGGCCAGGCACTTTATTAAGCATTTCCTATATACTCTCTGTTATGCAATAGGCACATGTTTCTTGCTCTCTCTCTCTCTCACACACACACAAATATGCCCTCAAACTCACTAAATCTTTTTAACAGGTCTATGAAGCCATTCCTAACATGATTCCCATTTGAAAGGTGGGAAAACTGAGGTCCCCCAAACTTACACAACTTGCCCAACATAGCATCTGGACCTGGGAGGGGGCTAGTTGTTTTTACATGTTGTTTTTATTTTTTATTTTATTTAAGATTTTATTTATTTATTTGACAGAGAGAGACACAGCGAGAGAGGGAACACAAGCAGGGGAAGTGGGAGAGGGAGAAGCAGGCTTCCCGCCAAGCAGGGAGCCCGATGCGGGGCTCCATCCCAGGACCCTGGGATCATGACCTGAGCCGAAGACAGACACTTAACGACTGAGCCACCCAGGCGCCCCTACATGTTGTTTTTAAACTGTGTTGTGATCCATCTGTGGCTGTCCTAAGCCACATGGCCCGGGTCCAGCTCTTTCCCACTGGGCTCTTCCAGAGGTAAAGCCAAGGGTGGGTAGGTGAGGGCTGTCCATGAAGGCTCCCCAGCCCGGGTCCCTGAGTGGCAGCCGAGATCAGTGACTGTGATCCCAGGGCTGTTCAGTGGAGGAGATGCGAGGGAGAGGGACCTCGTTTGCCAGGGACTATGGCTAGCAGGGTCGGAGCTGGGACGGGGAGGGGGGGCTTCAGGAGAAGACAGGGTCATACTACGGCTATTAAAATAAGGCAGACAGCTGTGGCTAAAGCATAAGCCCTGGGTGTAAATCCTGCCTCTACCATTGTAGGCTGGGTGACCCCGGCAAGTCTTCTCAGCCTTCAAGGCCAGTTTCCTCATCTATAAATTGGGCACGATAATAGTGTAGGATTGCTCCAAAGATTAAACAAGGTACTATGTTCGTGAAGCATTTAGAATAATACCTGGGGCGCCTGGGTGGCTCAGTTGGTTAAGCGACTGCCTTTGGCTCAGGTCATGATCCTGGAGTCCCGGGATCGAGTCCCGCATCGGGCTCCCTGCTCGGCGGGGGGTCTGCTTCTCCCTCTGACCCTCCTCCCTCTCGTGCTCTCTGTCTCTCATTCTCTCTGTCTCAAATAAATAAATAAAATCTTTTAAAAAAATAAAAAAATAAAAAAGAATAATACCTGGTGGAGAGCAAGTGCTCAAGTCATTGATGCCCGTGGTTCTGTAATCATTATCAAGAGTGGCGACAGTCACTGAGTTAGCAATGGTTGCCGCTGCCAGGATCGGGGAACCCGGGAGAACCCGGGGGGAACCGCCAGCTCCCTGCACCCAGAGCTGAGGTGGTGTTTTGCAAGCATTATTTCGCAGGTTCCTTGAGATCCCAAGTTAATACTCTTACTGTTCCCGATTTAGAAGAGGGGTAGAGGGAGATGCAGGGGGTGAAGTGATTTGCCCAAGGTCCCACCGAGGAAACACCAGGACCAGATCATAACCGCTAAGGGTCTGATTCTACAACGAAGCTCAAGGAGGGAGCCGCTTGCGGGAAGGCACTTGGGGTTTCCGGGCGGACATCACCCCCTGGTGGTGCTGGCGATGAGTTGCTCTCTAATGGATGGCAGGAGCGGGGGGCGGGGCGGAAAGAAGGGAGGGAAGGAAGGGGACTCATTTGATTTTGAGACTCCTTCTGCCCTCAGTTCTCAAATTGTGTCACCTGTCAACCCTGGCACGTGATTGTCCCAGCCACCTTGGAAGGAGGTAGAATTAGGATATCCGTTGGACAGATGGGGAAAGTGAGGGCCAGAGACAGAGTCAAAGGCAGGAGAAGGGCACACAGAAAGAAAGACAGAGGGACAGAGGTGCAGAGAGAGGGACACAGAGAAAGAGGAGATATCAGAGAGGAGAGATAGAGACCAGTAATCAGAAAAAGTCAGACACCCAGCCACAGACTCAGGCGGGAGGCGGAGACAGCCGCTGGGTGTGACTGAGGGCAGGCCCACCTGGGGCAGGGTGCACCCTCGGAAGCAGGTGGTCCTCGAGAGGGCGCGGGGCACTCCCATGGGCACCAGAGCCAGCAGCCGCTGCACCTCGTGCAGAACGGCGTCGGTGTAGGGGAGGTGGGCTCGGTCCTCCCGCCCGGTGCGCGGCCGGCCCCCAGCTCCCGGGTCAGCTCCTCCCTCACAAGCTCTGCACCCAGGAAGAGGGAGACGGGAGGGAGGTCAGAGTGGGGTGGGGGCTCTACGACTCTACCCTGGGAACCTGCATCTTCTCAAAGTGGCAGTGGCTGGGGGGGTGGCTGGCAGGTGGGGAGGAGGAGTCCCCCCAGGCTTCACTGAGCTTGGGTCCCTGATGTCCCTCGTGCTGGGTGCATTCCCACAGCAATCCTGTGAGGTGGGTACCATTATCCATCCCCATTTCCCAGATGAGGAAACTGAGGCCCAGAGAACTGGTCACAGTGGGCTCCATTCCCTGCCAAGGCCACCAGACCCTAAGCCCCATCTTCCAGGTCAGCCCACCCCACTGGCTTGACAGCATTTAATGCAGTTGCCTGACCTCAAAATCCTGGGCTTCCCTGGAGCTCAAGCCCCGCTCTGCCTCTCAGCCAGATACTCTCCCGCAGCTTCACTTCCTGCCTGGGCCCTGATGACCCCAGCTTTTTTTTTTTTTTTTTTTTTTTTTTAAGTAATCTCTACACCCAATGTGGGGCTCAGAGTCACAACCCCGGAATCAGGAGTCACATGCTTGATCAACTGAGCCAGCCAGGTGTCCTCCCCCTTTTAAGAAAACTCTATCCCCAACATGCTGCTGGAACCCAGGACCCTGAGAGCAAGTTCCCCAGTTTGTTATCTCCAGTCCTGAACTAGGGGTCTTGTGGTCTCCTGGATGCCTCCCTGCAGGTGGCCCCAGGCTCTTCACACTTGTCCCAAACTGGCCTCAGTGTCTCCCCTGAAACAGCTCCTCATTCCTTCTGTCCCCATCTCAGGGTGGCCCCATTGTCCCCCCCACACACCATCCCCCTGTCCCCTGGGCCTCCCGGGTCATGCTCTACTTGCCCACATGGTCCCTCTTCCCTCCCCACACTTGGCCCAGGACTGTCCTCTCCTGCCCAGGTCCCTATCCCGTCCTCTTCCCTGGGCTCCTGGCATCCTCTTGCACACCTTACCTCTTTCAGCCCAAAGGATTTTTCTAAAATGCCAATTTGACCCTGCCCTCCCCTGCTCAGCATCCTTCCATGGTTCCCCATTGCTCAGGATCAGGCATACAAGGTACCACCAAGGCGACAAGGCCCTGAGAGTTCTCCTGCCCCATTTCTCACTTCACTGAGCCTCACACTGCCACCAGCCACCGCCCAACTTCTCGCTCTTCAGACACCCCCGATGCCGGGCTCATTCTTGCTTCCAGGCTCTGGCTCAGGCTCTCCTTTCTCCTGAACATTCTCCTCTTGAGCCCTCATTTCCGTCCCCAGGGCTGGCTGGTGCAAAAGCCTCCTACCTTGGACCTGAGGGTACTTCAGCAGAAGCAAGAGGGTGTAGCGGACCGTGGTGCTGACCGTGACCATCCCGATGAACAGCAGATAAATGGCTGTTATCAGCAAGTTCTTGTCAATTCTGTGCTTGGGTCCTGCTCCTCCTGGGAGAAACCAGGCAGAGGGGCTCAGAGAACTCAGGCTGCAGGGAATAATAGAGGCCCAGCCCAGCCACGCCTGGGGTGCGACACAGCAAGTTCAAGCTTTATCAGGGGGTTTGTATAAATGTTTGGGCAAGCGGGGAAGTGGACTCTTGATATTAGTTCTCTTTGGCTGCGATGTTTTTGAAAATGAAAGAGCATGGCCACTATAAAAAACAAACAGAGAATGACATGTGGTTAGGATGTGGACAAACGGGAGCTCTGTCCCCATCGGTGAGGCTGTCATATGGTGCAGCTGCTATGGACAATGGTATTAGGTCCCTTAACAAATTAAACTAGAATTACCATACGATCCAGCAATTCCATTTCTGGGCATGTCCCCCAACAAGCAGGAAGCAAGGTCTCAAAGGGGTATCTGTACACCCACATTCCCAGCAGCGTTATTCACAACGGCCAAGGCGCCCCAAGGGTCCACTGATGGATGAATGGATAAGCCATTCCATGTAGCGGAATAAGGATTCAGCCTTAAAAAGGAAGGAAATGCCGTCACCCACTATGACACGGATGGACTTTGAGGACATCACGCTAAGTGAAATAAGCCAGTTGCAAAAGGATAAATACTGTAGGATTCCACTTATATGGGGTCCCGAGAGTTGGAAAACACAGAGAGACAGAAAGGTGGTTGCCAGGGGCTGGGGAGGGGGACTGGGGAGTTGTTATTTAACAAGTCAAGAGTTTCAGTTTGAGCAGATGAAAAAAGTTCTGGAGATCGTCTACACAACAGACAGATTCCCAGCTATACCTGAGTAGGGGCTGGCCAGGCCACCAGCCCCGTTCAGGAGGCCCCCTCCAAGCCTGACCTTCCCCTACCTTTGCCATCTTCAGCAGGAAGGCATCCACAATGTCACATAGGGGGGGCTGAGGTGTCCAGGCTCTCCTTGTGTCACTGCACCTGCTGGACAGTGGAAGGTGGCCAGGATGCTCAAGTGGCCCAGGAGCTGTGTGTGGGGGTCCGGCAGGGCTTCAGGAGCCGGGAGAACATCTCACAGGTCTGCGGAGAGAAGGGCAGCTGTTCCCATGGGGCCTGGCCCTGCACCAGCGTGGAGGGGTGCTCTGGGGGTTACTTGGAAAAGGTGGCTGGACAGGGGTCCCGCCCATTTACCTGGCCCCACGGGGAGCTGACCCCCACCCAGCATGGTGTCACCAGTCGCCCGGACCACGGCCTGGAACTCATCGTCGTAGGGGAAGCGGAGGCCGAAGGTGAGGGAGCAGATGATGTTGGAGGTGGCCTGAGCCAGCAAAGGGCCGTCCTGAGGGGGAGAGGGCAGGGGGGAGGGCCGTGCTGGAGTGGCATTGAGAGAGACAGACAGGGAAAGAAAGACAGACAGAGAAACAGACGGCAAGGGGGAAAGAGACAGACAGACAGGGAGAGACAGAGAAACACACATGGAAAGAGAGACAGACTGGGAAAGACTGGGCAAAAGATAGAAAGGGAGAGAGACAAGGAGAGAGGCAAAGACAGAGACAGACTTTCACAGGAGAGAAAAACAGAAGAATAGAGAAAGAAATGAAGCAGGAAGAGTGAAGTGACAGTACTGGGGACACAGAGTTCCCTGGGGAGACAGGAGGACAGAGACGGAAAGTAGAGGAGGAGCCAGAGGTGCAGGTGAACAGAGCCCTCAGCCCAGCCCCGGACTCCGCCCACTCAGGCACGCCGCAGGGGACCCCAGGCTCACCCCACCCTGCTGACCTTCCGTCCCCCGGAATGTCTCCACCAGACCCTGAGCTTCTGCCTGGATCAGCTCCTCACCTTCTCGCTTTCCCGTGCCCAGGTCCCGCAGGGCCAGCAGGGTGAATCTCCGCAGCTGCCGCCACCGTTCCCCGTTGGAGAAGAAAACCCCTGTGCAGAAGATGAGACTCAAGGAGGGACTGGCCCCTCTCCCCATTCCCCAGGACTACTCCCTCCCTCCCAGTGAGGTGCCAGAGAGGGACTCTGCAGGCCCTGTGCTGAGTCCATTCCAGCCTAGCTCAGGGTTGAGGACTCAGTAGGTGCTCCATAAATGCCTAACCTTGGGGCAGAGGGTGACATTTTCCTGAGAAGCTGGTAACTGGGATTATCCAGGCTCCCTCTGTTCTGTGATGAACCCGGATGAGTGAAGACTTCTTCTTCCTCCTTTCCTTCATCCATCCATCCATCTCCCTCCCTCCCTTCCTCCCTCCCTCCTTCTCTTCCTTCCTTCCTTCCTTCCTTCCTTCCTTCCTCCCTCCCTCCCTCCCTCCCTCCCTCCCTCCCTGCCTCCTTCCCAACATTTACATTGTACTATTGGGTTCCCTGCCCCATGTCATTTGGAAGCTGAACCGGGAGAGAGGAGGATGGAACTGACATTTTCCTCCTTTAGCTAAGGGTCTGCTCTGGACAAAACGTTGCTTCTCTGAGCCCAGGGTCTCACATGTACAATGCTGGCCCCTCAGGGCCTCCTGGAAGCCTCCTCCAGGGTGTCCCCTGCCCACCCTCCCACCATGTCCCAAACTGGCGTCAGCAGCTCTCTTCCTTCCTATCTCAGCCCACTGGCCCCTGGCCCCTGGCCAGAGCCCTGGATGCCTCTTCCAACCACCCCCTCCCTTCCCCACACCCCCAGCCCCAGAACAGCACAGTCCTCTCCCTGGGCTCCCGCACAGCAACCCGAGGATCCTTCTAGCTCTGACTTACTTCTTCCCTGCTTCCATCTATAGCCTCCAGAAAATCCCAAAGCTGAGCACTCTGGTGTGACTGAGGCCCTGCATGACCCATTTCTCCAGCTTCGTTACTCATCCTGCTACAATTGCATTGGCCTCTCACTTCCTCAGTGGTTTCAGGATCCCCCCCCCCCCACTCACCTCTCCATACTTGATGAACTAACTCCATTCATCCTCAGGTCTCACTGCAATTGTCACCTCCTCCGAGAAGCCTTCCTTGATTCCTCCCTGTCTCCCTCCCCTCCCCTGACCTGGGCCAGTACAGTTCCCCTGTGTCCTGCTCTGAGCGCTGTACCTCTCATTTTAGAATTCTATTCCCCCCCTCCAGTCCCATGACACGTCCATCTCTCCTATGGTATGACAGGACACCACATCTGTCTTGGTCACCTCTGTGTCCCCAGTAACCACTATGGGGGCAGGCATGATAAAAATTTGTCAACTGAACAAATGAATGCTTCTTCTCTCCCCTCCATGGTTTTTTAACTCCTCTGCCTGGAACACCCTTCCCGCTCATCCTAGGAGTCATCGCCAGGCAACCTGTACCGTCTTTCAAGACTTCCTGGACATCTCCCACCGAACAGGCTGGGTCAGACACGTCCTCTGGTCCCAGCAGTTCAGGACTTCCCCTAGCCTGGCCCTGACCCTTCTGCCTTCCCCATCCTAGCCTGGTGATAGGTCTTTCTCCCCACTGGCCAACAAGCTCGGGGTCATGGCTGGGTCCCGACAGAGGCCCCAACACTAGGCTTCTACTTTCAGGCTTAGCAGAGAATAGTTTCTACACATTAAGTGGTCCCACCCATTCCCAGTGCCTAGAAAGCTCTCCCTGTCCCTCCCAGGCCTGGGGGCTTCACCTGGAGCAGCGAGAACACCACGACACCTCACCCAGGCCTCATTGAATCCTCAGGATGACTCTATGTAATAAGCATTATTATGACCCCATTTGATGGATGGGGAAAACAGGCCCAGAGACACTAAGCCATGCACAAAAGTCACACTGGTCAGCGGTGGCAGGCTCTGAGCGAAGGAGCCAGCAGTCCCCAGCTCTGCTCATGACTCTCCATAACTGTCAAAGGTCCCGTCCAGCGTCGCCAACATCCCCCGTCCACTGAACTCCTCAGCCTGACCTCCCAGGGCCTCTTGCACAGCTTCGTGCCCGACCAGGACCACCACACGCCGCCAGGGTCCCAGGTACATGGTGAACACTGGTCCGTACTTCTTACTCAACTGGGGGCAGGGAGGGAGAAGGGGAGCATGCTGTGTGGCAGGCTATTGCCTCTTTCGGTCTAGGTGTCCCCATCATGGCCCCGTCACTGGATGAGGCACCTAGGAGGGACCCCTCCCCCCGCCCCCAGACAGAAATAACCCCCTTGGGAGGTTCAGTTCTCTTTTTGCACCAGGCTCCCAGTTCCCTTCTCCATAGAGTCCCCAACCCCTTACCTCCTACAGAGCCCCAAGTTCGGACCCTGGGACAACCAAGAACCACCCCTAACCCCCAGCTCAGATATAAGGCTGCAAAAATGGGCAGCTGAGACTTTGGCCTCTCCCAGTTCCTCAGCTCTTCCCCCACCCCAAAACCAGCCACGCTTTTCTATCACTCTGCTAAACCCTCAAGTTCTGGAGCAGCTACTGCTGGGCACCTGCCCCATCTTTCCCCAAGACCCCCACCCCCTCCCCATGTCCTGAAGTCCCCCAGACTCCTTTCGACAGAGAACCTCTGGCCTCTTCCTCCCCCTCCTGCCCCAAAGGTTAGAACTCAGCCTTCCTTTCTGCCTTCTTTCCCTGCTGCCCCGGGGACTTCTAGCTCCCTCCTAGTTGAGCTCCACAGAACTCCGGTGCCCAGATTCTGCAGGCATATACCTGAAACCCTCCAGCCAAGCCCCCCCCTCCTGCCAGCGACCCCTCCCGCTTTTCTTCTCTGCCCCTCCCCAGCTACCTCTCCCCGGGAGATAAACCCCCCAGCATCCCAGCATCCGCTTCTCTTCTGCGAGAGGGCTCCTGCCTCTGGCTTTAATCCCCTCCTTCCATCACCTGCCCCAGGTTCTGTGGGCCCCTCTGCCCGGTACCCCTGCCACCGGATCCTGCTTCCTTCTCTGTTCTCATCCTCTCCAGGATTCCGCGGGCAGAAGTCTCTGCCCCTCCTAGCCCGAGTCTAGCACACCAGGGTCCTCTCTCCCCAGACCCCCCTGCCCCCACCCCGTTCCACTGGACCTTCTCAGCTCCCGCCCCACCCCAGAACGCCCCTAGCCCCTCTGCCCTTGCACCCTTGGCCCTGCTCCCGCCCCACCCCAGAACGCCCCTAGCCCCTCTGCCCTTGCACCCTTGGCCCTCCCCACCCCAGAACGCCCCTAGCCCCTCTGCCCTTGCACCCTTGGCCCTGCTCCCGCCCCACCCCAGAACGCCCCTAGCCCCTCTGCCCTTGCACCCTTGGCCCTGCTCCCGCCCCACCCCAGAACGCCCCTAGCCCCTCTGCCCTTGCACCCTTGGCCCGCCCCACCCCAGAACGCCCTTAGCCCCTCTGCCCTTGCACCCTTGGCCCGCCCCACCCCAGAACGCCCCTAGCCCCTCTGCCCTTGCACCCTTGGCCCGCCCCACCCCAGAACGCCCCTAGCCCCTCTGCCCTTGCACCCTTGGCCCGCCTCCTCTAGGATACCCCAGGGCCTCTGTGCCCTGGCGCTCCGCTTTCTCTCCCTGGGCATCCCCCGCGCCCGCCCGGCCCTGCGGCCCCCCCCCCCCGCCCCAGCACAGGGAGTCCCCCGCAAGAGCCCCGAGTACAGCGCCCCGGGCCGGAGCTGCAGGAGTTTCACCAGCAGCGGCAGCGGCGTGGGCCCGGGGGGCAGGTGGCCTCGGGTCCGGGGCAGCGCCAGCTTCAGCACCAAGAACAGCTGCAGCACCAGCAGCCCCGTCCAGGTGCCGGCAGCCCCCCATCGCCGCGGGTCGGCTCCTCCGCGCGGTTCCCAGACGCTCCACGCTTATCGGCGGGTCGGGGCCGGGAGCCCGGCGGCTCCTTCTGGACGAAATCTGGCGGAGGGGAGGTGGGCGGGGCCGCCAGCCCCTCCCGCTACCTACAGGCAGGATTATATCCCCGCCGCCGGATTTCTTTCCTGCAGACCACCGCGGCTGCCTGCTTGGGAACCGGCTGTGGCTCCGCTGTCTACCGGATCACCCAGGTTCGGGGGGCGGAGACAGCGCCTGGGGCCCCAGGTAGGGCGTGAGCACACTGGAGGAACCTGGAAGCCGGAGACTTTGCCTCCAGGAGGCCACACCCCGTGCCTGGAGCGGTGACCCGGCGCCGCCCTCCCCAGCTCCCACCTCCCTGCTCACGGTTGTCGGGGTGTGAGTTGGGCGTGTGCGCGTCTTGGAGCCAATTTCCTCCAGCATCCTCCATCCTCGCCATGAACTAGGAGGAGGACTTGACCTTGAACAAGAAAGAATCTGAGGTTCAGGGAGATAAATCGGTTGGCTCCGGGCCACAGAGCTGGGATTTGAACTCGGGCCATGCCGAATGATTGAATCATTCCTTCACTTAGCAGTTTCCTGTAGTGGTTGGGAACATGATGTCTGAAGCCAGACTGCTTGAGTTCACAGCCTAGCTTCTGGGTGCCTCTGTTAACTCTTGTGAAATGGGGATAGTTTTCAGGATTAATGGGTTCATGTGCAAACAACTTCAAACAGGGCCAGGTGCGTAGATAACGAGTTATCAAGTAAATGTTAGCGAATATTCTCTCAACTAGTCGTTATGGAGGTCCAACCATAAACAAGATTGTCTAGGCCTGGAGATGCAGGTATGAGTAAGAGACATGGGCCCTGCCTTCCCTGAGCTCATATTGACATGCAAATGAAGTCATAAATTAAGATAATCTCAAGTTGTTCAAAGGTTTGCCAGGGCAACGAGCTCTGTTGGGGAAGACAGTTACAATGTCAGGTCCATGCTGTTTGGTACAAAGCTCTAGCCCCAGTGTCTAGAGCAGTGCTGGGCACACAGTAGGTGCTCAGTAAATATTTGTTGCATCGAAGATTGAGCGTACGAGATGAAGTCAGCGGGGAGGTATGCAGGGACCTGGAAAACAATCAGCATTGTATTTCTCCTGCAAAAGCAAGCAGGTGCCGGAGTGTTCAGCAGAATAGGTACTTAGTTCCCTTTCTACTTTCATTAAACATTTTATTATGAAAACTTTCAAACATACAGTAGACACCACCTAGATTCCACCAATAACATGTTACTATCCTTGCTGTGTTGCTTACCTATTCATCTTGCCGCATCCATCCATATTATTATTATTATTATTTGGATGCATTTTAGACAGTTGCAGACGCCAGGACACTTCACTGTTAAGCACAACAGCATGCATCATTTGCTAGAGTTCAATATTTGTTTACAGGGCATTTCCCCCCACCCCAGGTAAATTTACATATGGTGAAATGCACAAATCTTAAGTGCGTTTAAGATGCATTTTTTTTTAAAGATTTTATTTATTTATTTGACAGAGAGAGACACAGCGAGAGAGGGAACACAAGCAGGGGGAGTGGGAGAGGGAGAAGCAGGCTCACCGCCGAGCGGGGAGCCCGATGCAGGGCTCTATCCCAGGACCCTGGGATCATGACCTGAGCCGAAGGCAGACACTTAATGACTGAGCCACCCAGGTGCCCCAAGATGCATTTCAACAACTGCATACGTCTATGTGACCCCAACTCCTATTAGGATACAGTTACCGGGTGCCTGGGTGGCTCAGTTGGTTAAGCGACTGCCTTCGGCTCAGGTCATGGTCCTGGAGTCCCGGGATCGAGTCCCGCATCGGGCTCCCTGCTCGGCAGGGAGTCTGCTTCTCCCTCTGACCCTCCTTCCCTCTCATGCTCTCTGTATCTCATTCTCTCTGTCTCAAATAAATAAATAAAATCTTTAAAAAAAAAAAAAAAAAAAAGGATACAGTTACCGTCTTTCCAGAAACCGCCCCATACCCCTTCTCAGTCAAACCCTCCTCCTCGCCCCTAGCACCGATCAATGCCTGCCCCCTCCCAGATTAGTTTTTTCTTTGAATTTATTATTTTTTTTAAAAGATTTTATTTATTTATTTGTCAGAGAGAGAGAACGAGTGAGAGTGAGAGAGCACAAGCAGGGGGAAGTAGGCTCCCCACTGAGCAAGGAGCCCGATGCGGGACTCGATCCCAGGACTCTAAGATCATGAACTGAGCCGAAGGTAGACGCTTAACCGACTGAGCCACCCAGGCATCCCTTCCCTTTGCATTTAAAGAGATCTTTTTGGCTACCCTCTGGTGAATGAATTGTGGATGACTGGGGCAGCAGGTGACCGGGGAGCAAGTGAAGAAAAAGCCAAGAACCTAGGGTAAGCAAGGTCCAGGCAAGTGATACCCGTGGCCTGGAGCCCAGTGGGCGGCAGTGGGGAGAGAGAAAGAAATGGATAAATCTGGGATGTCTATGGAGGTAGAGCATGCAGGATTTACTGACAAACTGGGTTTGACAGCAAAGGAAGGAATCGAGGTCAACCTGTCAAATACAAACAGTTCTGGTGTCAGGTAAGGAGAGATTTTCTGCTGGAAGACTATTACAGGAGAGAGAAGAGACTACTGCATGAGACAGGAAACAAGACCAGAATCTGATAACCCAGAAGGATGTTTTCTAGTGAAACAAATTTTTTTACTCCTACTCCTAGATTTGTTGCCCTGGGCAAGTAGAAAGATGGTGATGCCTCTTCTAGAGGCTAGAAAGGAGATTAGGGAACCCATGGGAACCAGAGGTGGGAAGCTGATGGAGCAGGTTTTACGGGAGGTCAAGGAATCAGGAATTCTCATTTGGTTTCATTAAGTTTGAGATGCCTGTTGGCTGTCCCAGAACTAAAGCCCCAATGGACAGAAAGGGTAGAGGTTCGTTTGGGGACCTCCCGGAACTCTCCAGAACAAGGCAAAGGAGGAACTGAGAACTGGCACCTACTTTGTAGCAACAAAGTGTAGGCCAGCCTCCCCACCTCCTCTTCCCCGGTTTCAGGGCACACCCCTTGGATGCAAGAGGCTAGAATCAAGACCAGAGGAGACGGCAGGGAACATGGTGGCCACGTTTTGAGGGACGCGGCTCTGGCCTAGGAGAGAAATTAGAAGACTGCAAAGGTTCTAGGAGTCTAATGTTATAAGATGGCTTAGATTACAAACGTCAACCTTAAAAATAAAACTGCCAGGTATTTTACTAGCAAAATATGGGTTTCTTTGGGAGCAGCAGAGAATTGCAATACAGGGAAAGCAGGCTATGGCAAAATCACAGATAGGCAAATCCAGAGAACACAGCGGAGGTATGCTCTTTTATAGAGGAAGAAGTGGGGCGTTGGAAAGGCTGTTTAAACAAAAAGTCCATTTGAGCACAATGGGAGTTGGAAGTAGAGTGGCTTCTCATTGGCTGGTTGTGACTGTCTGTCATTAGCTGGGCTATTGGGGTGGGGAGGAGCCAAGCCTTCCTTTCTTCCTCCATAGTATCCATGGGCAAGGTTCTTCTCTTCCTGTTGGATTTGTGATTGACTTTGAGTGGTAGGGCGTGACCTCTCTCTGTCCAACCTCCTGACTCCCATTTTATTTTATTTTATTTTTTAAAGAATTTATTTATTTATTTGACAGAGAGAGAGATAGCGAGAGCAGGAACACAAGCAGGGGGAGTGGGAGAGGGAGAAGCAGGCTTCCCGCCGAGCAGGGAGCCTGATGTGGGGCTCGATCCCAGGACCCTGGGATCATGACCTGAGCTGAAGGCAGACGCTTAACGACTGAGCCACCCAGGCACCCTCCTGACTCCCATTTTAGTGAGGTTGCCCTTTATTCATTTTTACACAAGATCCTGTAGATAAGAAAACTTCCAAGTCCCCAAGATTCTAAAGGTTCCAAGACAAGGCTTAACCACTACCCTGGTAATAAACTTCAAGCCCCAAATGGTGGCTGCCATTGCCCTTCAGAATCTGTCCACTGGCTGCTAAGTTTGACATCACCTTGGCCCACTCTGTTCTCTGCTCATGAAACTCCACTCACACTGGCCTTCTTTCAGTTTCTTGAACACCAAAGCCAGCCTCAGGGCCTTTGCACTAGCTCTCGGCCTGAAATGTTTGGCCTGGAGATTGAGGTTGGCTCATTTTCTGTTCCCAGCTCAAGGCCAGTTCCCTCTAGAAGACACTTTCCCAGACCACACAAACGGAATTAGCTCTCTCTCCCAATCCCAGACCCTGCTTTAATTCATTAAATAAGGCATTTAATAAATATTAAACAAGTTTTTAAAGCACTTACCATGGTGCCTGGCATATAGGAAGCTTTCAATGTGTTTGTTAAACATGTAAAAATTTTCTTCATAGCCTCTATCACTACCTGAAAGCATGTTATATATGCATTTGCATTTTTATTCTGCCTTCCCCTACCAGAATGTTCTCTCCAGGAAGGGCAGGGACTTCTGTCTGGTTCACAGATATATTCCCAGTGTCTGGCACACAGTAGATGTCCAATAAATATTTTGTTAAATGAATGAATACAATTTGTTAGTCTCTCAAATTTGTGTAAAGAGCAATCAAGGTCTCCAAATTCTCGAGTCTAAAGACCAAAGAAGTCTGGTTCCCAATATAGATTTCACAGTAACAGAATCATCTCTGGTGGATCCTGGTCTCTCTTTACCCTGGGCGGCCGACAACTGACCCCTCTCCCCTACCAGCTACTTCTCATCAGACACCCTCTGATCTGGGCTGGGTGAGGCTGAAGCATGACCCTCTTTAAATTTAGCTCCTACCATGTATTTTCTTAGATCACTCTACAGGCCGCCATCCCCAGGGATCCAGCAGGCTGAGTGGTGGGTGGGTTCTGGAAATTGCTGGGTGTGTGTGTGTGTGTGTGTTTATTTTGCTTGGGATCCTCCAAGCCTTATGGTTCTAGAACTTGTGTGGGGATAAGCCATGACCTGCCTGGTGTTTGGCCCATGTGCCTTCCCCCCGACTTTCTCTCCTCACAGCCCTTCCCTCCCTCAAAGCTGCCCCACCCAGCACCGAGAACTGGGCAAAAGGAGAAGTTAAAGATGAGTCTTGCTTTCTTCCTGGCACCCCTGCCCTCATGCTTCCCTAGATTCTAAGAGCATCCTTGGCTGTGAGTAACATCAGGGAATGGACAGTCACAGGAAGCAAAGCAGCAATATTCGTTAATCTGTTAAGGAACAGAAATTCAGCTGAGTGAATTTTAAAGCTCTAATTGGCCTTATTAAATGATTCATCAATCTGGCAGCATCCCATCTAGCAAATAAAGGGGCACTCCAAGGAAATGTACAAAATGGAAGGTTTTTACAGGAGGTGGGGCAAGAAAGTTATTAGCATCGTTACATTGTTTGGGAAAAGCAAGGGTCTTACCGTGCAGATTACCTCATCTTTCTTTGGGGACTGGAGAGGGTCCAAGTGGCCAACTCGTGGCGCTCATTGAAAAATTCCTGACTGACAGGGTAAGTCTACATTTTTGGGGGAGGTTGAAACTGCAGTTAGATTAAGTATCAAGCCCTGGTTTAGGAACTTAGTCTAAATGACACCACTTGGAGGGCGCCTGGGTGGCTCAGATGGTTAAGCGTCTGCCTTCGGCTCAGGTCATGATCCTGGAGTCCCGGGATCGAGTACCGCATTGGGCTCTCTGCTCAGCGGGGAGCCTGCCTCTCTCTCTCTCTGTCTCTTATGAATAAATAAATAAAATCTTAAAATGACACCACTTGGAGCCTTTGTGTGTGTGGTTTTTTGTTTTTTGGTTTGTTTGTTTTGTTTGTTTTTTAAGTAAGTTCTCTGCCCAACATGGAGCTTGAACTCAGGACTCCAGAGATCAAGAGTCACATGCTCTACCAACCGAGCCAGCCAGGTGCCCCCTTGTGGTTTTCTTTTTCACAACTCTTCTACTGCTGTCCCCTCACCCCCTCCCTAGATCCCATTCCTCCTCCACAGCAGCCCACCCACTGTTTTTGCATACCTTCTACGTGCCATAACCTGTGGGGAGCAGGAGGGGTGCGGGGGAGATGGGATGGTGTTGATGGTAAAAAAAAGTAAGGCACTGCTCCCACAAATTCGCATCAGGAAGGCAGCCAAAAGATGAGCAAAATAAAATTGCAGGTCTTCGTGATTATCCTTGCTCCCTCTTCTCCTTGTCTGTATCCATTTATCAGTGGGTTCCATACCCGCCAGCCCTTTCTTCTGTTTTAAAGATAACTATTTCAAGGGACACCTGGGTGGCTCAGTCAGTTAAGCATCTGCCTTTGGCTCAGGTCATGATCCCAGGGTCCTGGGATCGAGCCCCACATCGGGCTCCCTGCTGAGGCATCTCCCTCTGCCTGCCACTCCCCCTGCTTGTGCTCTCTCTCTCTCTCTCCCCCTGACAAAGGAATAAATGAGATCTTTTTAAAAATAAAAAAATTATTTCAGGGGTGCCTGGGTGGCTCAGTCGTTAAGCGTCTGCCTTAGGCTCAGGTCATGATCCCAGGGTCCTGGGATCGAGCCCCGCATCGGGCTCCCTGCTCTGCGGGAAGCCTGCTTCTCCCTCTCCCACTCCCCGTGCTTATGTTCCTTCTCTAGCTTTATCTCTCTCTGTCAGGTAAATAAATAAAATCTAAATAAATAAATAAATAAATAAATAAATAAATAAATAAATAAATAAAAATAAAAATAAAAAAATTATTTCAAACACAGAGACAGGACAGGTTTAGAGGAATTGTCAGCTGAATGCAACAATGCTAAGCCATGTGTGCACATGCACTTTTATTATATCCTGACATTTTAACCATTTATTTATTTAGAGAAATAAAATAATCCCAAGTGAGGTGGGGTCTCTTGTACCCCCTGCCAGATGTCATATTCCTCCCTCCCTCCCTCCCTCCCCCAGGGCACCGCTCTCTTATAGTTAATAATATCTCTATGCCTGAGATACCTTTTTAGTTTTTATCTTTTACTACATATCTGTGCATCCACATACCACATTTGGGAAAGCATTCCTTTGCAGGTTTAAAAACTGGCCTTTCGGGCGCCTGGGTGGCTCAGTTGGTTAAGCGACTGCCTTCGGCTCAGGTCATGATCCTGGAGTCCCGGGATCGAGTCCCGCATCGGGCTCCCTGCTCAGCAGGGAGTCTGCTTCTCCCTCTGACCCTCCCGACCCTCCCCCCTCTCATGCTCTCTCTCTCTCAGTCTCTCTCTCAAATAAATAAGTAAAAATCTTAAAAAAAAAAAACAACTGGCCTTTCTTCTTCACTTTTTGAGATTTGTTCATACCCATACATGCGGCTCTGGTTCATTTGTTTTAACTCCTGGGAGGTATTTCAGGGAATGGCTTTGTTGCAGAGTCTCCATCCATTTCCCCCTTGGATTAATTTCCGGGGTATTTCAGTTTTCCCTCTTACAGACAACACTGCATCTGTCACTTAGTTGAGAAGTTCCTCATTTCATCTTATTTATTTTTTTAAGTAATCTCTACACCCAATGTGGGACTCGAACTCACAACCTCGAGATCCAGAGTCACATGCTCTACCAACTGAGCCAGCCAGGCACCCTGATAACTTCCTCATTTCTAATGTCCAGTCATGGGGGTCTGGTTCCTTAAGCCTACAGCGTTTGATCTCACTCCACCTCCTCCTGTCCTCCCCTCTCCAGTCCACCCCAGTCCCCTACCAGAGCTCCAGGCTCCCCAGGCTCTCCTTCCTTCTTCTCTTTCCACTCTCCACTTGAAGCTGGGGGCCTTAAAACTGCACGTCTGTGATCACGTGCCTGACACTGGATGTACCCCCAAGCCCAGAGCTGGACAAGGGTGGGAACAGGGCATCTTCCTCACCCCTGAGCGCCCTGCCTGCCGGGGCACCTGACCGGGAAGACACATTAAGTGAGATGAAAATGTCCCAGTTTCAGCAGCTGGCTTTGGAATTCTCATAGGGCAAGAAGTGTCTTGGGGTAGGAAAAAATATGTGGCTCAGCCGGTTGGTGGAGGGCAGTGTCTTAAGAACTGATTGGCTGGAGCCAGGGCAGCAAGGGAGTGGCTTAGAGGTTTTGCATTCCTGGCTCAGTCGGTAGAGTATAGGACTTTTGATCTGGTCCTGAGTTCAAGCCCCAAATAGAGCTTACTCAACAACAACAACAACAACAACAAAAGGAACAGGAAATGTTCGGGGAGGTGGTGCGGTGTGGGAGGAGGACAGGGAGTTTTGGAGGGAACTTCTGGGACCAGGAGTCAGCTGAATGCAGCTCTGCCCTGCGGCTGCCATATCTCTGTGTGGTTTCAGCCAAGTTAAACCTCTCGGTTTTCCCCACTGGTAAATGCGCTCCTAACTGCACCTACCTCCCAAGGATGTAGTACCGATCAAATGTCATAATGGTGCTAGTCTGCACCGAATCCTGCACACAACACACAACTTTTTGGTAAGCCCGTGAGAGGAGGGACTGGGCAGCCTTTAAAGTCCTGACCCCTCACTCCTCCCAACCCCTGGCTGGGTTAAGGAATCCCCTTTGAGCGCCTCCAACAAAAGGCACGAATCCTGTTAACCTCACATTACTGCTTTGAGGGAGGTGCTAAAATATTCCCCACCTCAGACGAGGAAATGGGGGCAGAAGAAAGTTCTATTACCTGCTCCAGGTCACACAGCTCTTAAGCACCTGCTGTTCTGGGTTGTTTCTCCACTCCTGCCCTTCCTTCCCTGTCCCCTCTCTGGGTTTGAGAGGACTGTTTCGCTCCATCCCTACTCCCAGTCTGCACGGTACAGACCGGTCGCTCTGCGTGGTGATGAAGAAATGAATGAGTGAGCCCCGCTCTGACGCCCACCCTTTCCATATCCTGGTGGGACCCCAAACGGCTGCACCCCCATCTGCTCGCGTCCTCCCTCCGCCGCTCCACCAGGGGGCGCCCTCTGCCCCACAGGTTACTGCTTTGGGTTGGAGGCGAGGGGGGTGAGGAGAACCCGAGAGGAACTGACCTCTCCCTGTCTTCCTATTCACTTGCCCTGTGTGGCCAGGAGCTACGTGGGTTCGAATCCCGCGCTGGCCTTGAGCTCTATGACCTTGGGCGGGCGACTTGACCTCCCTCGTTCTAGTTCTCAGTAGGATGGGAACGGTATATTAGTGCCTCCCTCAGAAGCTGAAGGGCATCACCTGGTTAATGACTAACCCTGGCAGACAGCCAGCAGGGTGCCACACTTTGCTGCTATCTTGCTCTGGGTGTTTGCTATGAGCCGGGCGTGGTGCCCAAACCGCAGGACGGCCAGCCCAAACGCAGTGCCTTTATCTCCTATAATTTTTCGTACATAGTCAATTATACACGTAGTAGAGGATTATGGGCTCATAAAAATTTCCAAGACTACAGAAAAAGAAGGCCCCTCCTTTTTTAAAAGATTTTATTTATTTATTTTTGCGAGACAGAGCATAAGCTGGGGGAGGGGCAGATGGAGAAGGAGAGGCAGACTCCCCGCTGAGCAGGGACTCCCCCCCCCCCCCCATGCGGGGCTTGATCCCAGGACCCTGGGATCGTGACCTGAGCTGAAGGCAGACGCTTAACTGACTGAGCCACCCAAACGCCCCACGAAGTCCCTTTATCCCTTCAGCTCCTCGCTCCTTGTTCCTACCCCAGTTGTGAGGAGTTCCTAAAGTCACTGATGTTCTTAGTTCACCTGCAAGAACCAGCCTGGCCTGGTTCCATTGCTTTCTATCTTCCCACAAAGTGAGACCCACCCTTGGAGAGCTGACAAAAGGTGGGGCCCAGGGTCATGGGGTTACTGGCTCCTGGTGTTACTTTGGGGAAGTCACATTCCCCTATGTGCACCCGTGTCTCCAAATCTGTAGTAAATTCCATCTGCATGTAATCCCCTGTTTTATTTCAACTTGCTCTAGCTTCCAGAATAAGTGGAGGCAATGAGAAGGTGAGGATGCAGAAGGCCCCTCTGCCCGTGCCAGATGCTGGAGGCCCTGGAGACCCCAGGCCTCAGTTCGTTACATCCAGAGTGGATGCCAGCCAGCTCTGTGTCCAGGCCTGGCTGGGTGATGCTGGGGTCACAGTGGGGACAGAGGCAGCCCTGCCGTCATGGAGCTCAGTGGGAGGACAGTTCAGTCACCATTTACTGCCCAGTGTGATCAGGACTGGATTGGGGAGCACAGGGGACTGTGGGAACCCAGAGTAAGTGCCTGCTAGCCTGGGCAGAGGGTGGCGTCAGGGAGGGCTTCCCAAAATTAGGGCATATGTGAATCCAAAGAATGAGTAGAGGAAGATCATGGGCAAGAGTGTTCCCTGCAGAGGGAACAGCCTGTTGGGAGGTTCAGAGGGTGGTGCAGGGGATTAGAGGAACTCGGGGTTGTGATTGATGATTCCAGCACAGTGTGTTGGGGAGCAGGCAGGGCAGTTGGTTTTTCACCTCCGGGGAGGGCAGGGCTTGGGCGGAAAGAGGGAGTGAACATTCTAGGTGGGGAAACAGCCTGTCCTGAGACCTGAGCGGTAGCCTGGAGGCCCAACAAGGCCTTTGTGGCTGGAGTGGGAAGGGAACAGGCAGGGGCCAGATGATACCAGATCTGGGCAGCAGGCATAGGTTTGGGGGTCCTTAGTGAAGAGGCTGCTTTTAGGCAACAGGCTTGAGCAATGGAAATTTTAGCAAGGCAAAAGGGCCCACACAGTGACTACTGAGCTAATGCCAACAAGCTCATTAAGCCATAGGCCCTAACCGACCAATGGGCTACTTAAAACCAGGCACAGTTCCTAAGATTACCAGAAAAAGGGAAAATTCCATACGTTCCCATACTCCTCCATTCGGCCCTATAACTATAGCCCCTCGCCACTGCCACGTGGCACAGTCTCTTTTTCTGTCCTACCCGCTCCTCCCTTGCAGTATATTCAATAACTTCTAACCCCTTTGTTCTGCCTGAGGTGAATTCTTTCACTGCCTGCATCGGGATGCCCCACACTTAGTGGACAGAGGTGGCATTCGAAGCCTCAGAATGGCTGGACTCACCAGGAGAGAGAGAGAGAGAGAGAGAGAGACCGTGGGTTCTAGCCCCCAGGAATCCCAGCTTTTGGAGGTGGGTCAGAGGAGGAAGGGGGATCAAGGAACTGACGATGAGGGCCCGGGAGAGAAGGCCACCTGCCACCACCAGCAAGAGGAAGCACAGGTTCTCAACTGACTCCCCTTCAGAATTTGTATTTTGTAATATTTTTCAAAAATAATGTGTGGCTAATATTTATTTTGCATTCAAATTTCTCAGGACTTTGTGCCAGCCTTGGAGATCCCTGGAGATGCTTCTACCTTCCCTTACTATTTTTGAGGACGTTTTTATCAATACTGTAAATTTTATAACCAGAGTTGACTACTGTTCAAAAGCATAGCTTTGGGGATCTTGCTCTGTGAATCCCTGAATTAGGTGCCACAATTTTGCCTGAGTTCCTTTTCAGATACCCGAAAAGCAGTAGTCTCACTATTTTGCTTATGTAGTACATAAAAATTCTTTTTAGAATTTTATATCTTCACACTTTCAAGTAGATGGAAAACTTTTTCCCATCAGTTTAAATTGTTACCATTGGTGTATAGTAAATATTGACATTTAAAAATAAAAAGTATGCCATTTTTAAAAATATAGCCAGTGGAGTCTTCGAGAACTGAGATCTACTATTAACTATTTACAAAAAGACAAGCAATTTTTTCTTTAGTTCTCTGTGTTCTTTTTTCTCTTTGAACTTGTATTTCTTTTTTTAAAATGTATATATATATATATATATATATATAGATTTTTATTTGTTTGAGAGAGAGAGAGAGAGTGAGCAAGAGAGAGAGAGAAGGAGCAAGGGAGAGGGAGAAGCAGACTCCTGGCTGAGCAGGGAGCCAACCAGAGGCTTGACCTCAGGACCCAGAGATCATGACCTGAGCCGAAGGCAGATGCTTAACCGACTGAGCCACCCAGGGGCCCCAAGCTGCTCTTTTTCTATTCCCTGAAAGACTTTGTGTAAGGTTGGCATTATTTCCTCTTTACCTGTTCGGTAAAGTTGACTAGTGAGGCTCTCAGAGACATTAGAGGGGAAAGTGTTTAATTATAGATTCAATTTCTTTAATCATTATAGGACTATTCATGTTTATTCTTTCTTCTTATGTCAGTTTTGGCAAGTTCTATTATTATTATGATTTAAAATTTTATTTATTTATGGGGGGGAGGGGCAGAGGGAGCGAGAGTCTTAAGCAGACTCCGGACTGAGTGCGGAGGCCGATGTGGGGCTTGATCGCAAGACCCTGAGATCGTGACCTGAGCTGAAACCAAGAGTTGGCTGCTTAACGACTGTACCACCCAGGCGCCCCTTGTTATTATTATTTTATCAGGTATTTGTCTACTTAGTTTATTTTTCAAAAATTTTTGTCTTAAGATTGGTCTGGTATTCTTTTTTTTTTTTTTTAGATTTTATTTATTTGCAAGAGAGAGAATGAGAGACAGAGAGCATGAGAGGGAGGAGGGTCAGAGGGAGAAGCAGACTCCCTGCTGAGCAGGGAGCCCGACGTGGGACTCGATCCCGGGACTCCAGGATCATGACCTGAGCCGAAGGCAGTCACTTAACCAACTGAGCCACCCAGGCGCCCCTGGTCTGGTATTCTTTCTTATGTTTGTTTTTGTTTAAAAAAAAAATTCATTCCTTTCTCTCTCTCTTTTTGTCTTAAACAGAAGAAAAATAAACAGAAGTTTATTAACACATATATCTTATGTATACATAGGAGATACCCAGGGGAAAATGAGTATGTCCCCTTTCTCTCTCTTTTTAAGCAAGCATGGAGAAAATGTGTTCACACCATTAAATTAGATGGGAATCCAACACATATCAGTATAGTGGTGTCCCTTAATTCTTTTAACTCTTAAGCTGTATGCCAGAAATCAATTCTGATCTATCTCCAGAACATAGTTTAATGATTTCTCAGCTGACAGTTTGTCCAGCCCTCCCCCAATTTTGTTGAATGAAAAGTGTTGGAAGCAAAAACCTGAAAAGCAAAGACTTGCGCAAGGATTCATTATCCAGTCATTAGAGTTCCTCCCTTTCTCAACACCAGTGTCAGCGTTCTAAATCTCTTTCTTCAGTCACCGGGGATTTTCTGCCCCAAGAGTATGAATTGAGGATGGGAGGAAAGTCAGGTTTTTTGTTTTGTTTTGTTCTGTTTGTTTGTTTGTATTTTAAGAAGGTGGGTGAAGGACGAAAATAGGAAATGGCTAAGTCCTACATAACCAGGTGCTTTCTCAGGCAGATTTGTTTAGATCATGTTTAGATTTGTTTAGACAGTTCCCAGGGAATTGTCCACTGGGAAGATGAGGATCTGGGCATTAATTTCCTTTCACTTGTCCCTGTGTCTTCTTATCTGGTGGAAAATCTTCATGGATCCTTGCACGTGTGTTTGTATTCCAGATTAAGGACTGGTCTCCACCTTGAAGAGCAGTCTGTGTTTTCTGTTGTTACACTCTGATCTCTTGTGCCCTGGGTTAATAAAGGAGTTGGCCACACTTAATTTATTACAACCCAGAGTGTCCAGGCCTGTGTGTGCTGATGGATGCTTGGCCCTACGTTGCTGGGCCAAGCACCACCAGCACAGACCTAGTTATAAATAACCATTACATGTTTAATGCCCATTTTACAGATGAAACGGATACTCAGGAGTGTGCAGTCACTTTCCCAAGAGCACCCAACCAGTAACTGGCAGGCGTGAAGGCTTGAGCTCCAGTCCGAATCCAAGACCCGTGCTAAACTGCCTGGGGACTCTAGGTTCTCAGAACTGTAGGATTTTAACCTTGGAACCTCACTAGAGGCCCTCTTACCCATCACCTTTGTTTTGCAAAGGAGAGCCTGAGACCAGAGTCAGGGAGTGGCTTGCACTCAGGCATAATAGGTATGAGGAGTTGGGGGGTGGGAGGTGGAGGCATGGGTGGGAGTCTCTCCCTGTTGACATTCTGATACCAAGGACTTCGGCACAGTTTCTCTTGAAGATAAACACTTAATGCCAGTAGCTGAACGAGTTCCTTAATCTCTTGGGAAATTCCTCCAGGAGGCAAGGGCATGGCTGAGGTGACTTCAGGGAAGCCCAAGCCAGATGCTACAGCAGCTTGGCTTTTCTTCCAGGGACTAAACGAGCAGGGGCTGGGTGATCTCTCCATCGTTGGACATTCCAAGAGGGTAAAAGTCAGCAGAGTCCTGACCCCAAGGACAAACGAACTGCTGATTGAGGCCTCAGAATGAATATGAACCCTAGCTCTTCATTGGACCTCCATCCAAGCACAAGGGAATGGGGAGAGCCTAGGCAAAGGCCCAGCCTCTTCTAGTATCTGGAGGCTGCTCTCATTTCTTGGCTGCTGGCTGTATCACTCCCCTCCAACTCCGACCCTCCTGCCACCCTTGTAATAAGAACCTTGGGTCACCAGGATGATCCAGAATAATCTCCCCATCTCAAGGTCCTTAATTTAATCACACCCGCAAAGTCTCTTTCACCATGTAAGGGAGAACATCTGGGGATGAGGGCGTGGGCATCTATGGGGGTGGTGGGTATTTCCAGCCCTCCACACCAGGACAAAGCAGGTGCAGGGACTTTAGTCTTCTATGGAATTCCTTCCGGGACCAAATCCTGGGGTGCCTTTGCAAGCACTCCTTCCCCTCTCCATGGTCCCTCAGTTGAATTTATCTCCATCTCTAGTTAAATCAATATTCAGTGTTTACATTATCATAACTGTGTATAAAGTCCACAGAGAGTGACCTCCAGTTACATTTTCCTTCTCCTACAGGCTCGTTTTTCCTGGAGTTAGTAACCGCCTTATTTTTCTTTTGTTTACCTTTCTAAGCGCTTGTTTGTATTTCCTCCCTAGATTCTGATACAACCGTAAAACTCTGATAAAGCATATCAGGGAATTAGCATCATGATACTTAAAAGAACCTCACGGGTCACCTTTGAAGGATGCAAAAGAACCAACTGATTATTTGAAAGTTGATAAAGCAATAGAAGAATCAAGCATTCCTCTGGCTTTTTCAGGACCCCCTTTCTCTGAAGTGGAAGATCTTGGTTCTTAATAGGATTAACGCAGTTACCTGCTTTATGTTCTTATCCCCTGTACCTATTTATGCATCAATATCATATGTCTGTACCATATTTATACCACCTCTATTTAGATTGTTTACCTCTATGTCATCTCCTTTTATTTATTAATTTATCCTTTTATCTATATTCTGTCACCTTTATACTATATGTTTATACCGTCTATCTATATCAATACCATATACATATACCTATGCTAATATTATATATCCATAGTCTATATTTGTATCTAACTAATGGTTTCAGAATAACAGCATCAATATTATTATGATATATGGGCGCCTGGGTGGCTCAGTTGGTTAAGCGACTGCCTTTGGCTCAGGTCATGATCCTGGAGTCACAGGATCGAGTCCTGCATCGGGCTCCCTGCTCGGCAGGGAGCCTGCTTCTCCCTCTGACCCTCCCCCCTCTCATGTGCTCTCTCTCTCTCATTCTGTCTCAAATAAATAAATAAAATCTTTAAAAATATATATTTAAAAAAAAATGATCCACTACTAGAGGGGAAATGACCAGCCAAAATCATTTTGGGGAATAAAACTGGGGGAGGGGAGGGACCTTTACGAGATGTGGTCTGCTTATAAAACTTCAGGGAGGGGCACCTGGGTGGCTCAGTTGGTTGGGCAACTGCCTCCAGGCTCATGATCCTGGAGTCACAGGATCGAGTCCCGCATTGGGCTCCCTGCTCGGCAGGGAGTCTGCTTCTCCCTCTGACCCTCCTCCCTCTCATGCTCTCTGTCTCTCATTCTCTCTCTCTCAAATAAATAAATAAAATCTTTAAAAAATATATTATTATGATATCATTAATGAAAGCCACTTAAGATGTCTTACATTTCTTTTTGTTTTCAGGGAGGTATTGTGTCCATATGGTACACTCACATATTCACATTTACACACAGTGTCCCAACAACACAGATATGCAGTTGGGGCCCAGACCTAGCGTTGATACTCCCCCTCCGAGAGACTTGTGCCCGCCTTGTCTTTCATACTCAGAAACCTCCAGGTATGTCTCAGACTTTTCAAGGGCCCTTCACATACTACCTTACACGGACGCACCCACGCGTTCACCGAGCTCAGACCCACCGAGACTCAGCACATCGTGCACAGGGGCACCCTCTCTCTCCCACACACGGACCATGTTCTTCCAGCAGTAACAGCTAACGAACGTCCCAGGGCTCTATAACCCTCTCCAGCCCAGCACCCACCCTCGCGTTTACCCGCACCTCGTCTTGCACTTGCCACAAGGATCAGACCCTTCAGACCACCAGATGGCGCTGTGAGCCTACAAATGTCGGCTCCAGATGTGGGGCTGAGGCGGGAAGGTGGAGGGATGGGAGGCGGTGAGGTGGGGACAGAAATGGCTGGAGAGGTAGAAGGCAAGACACGGAGGAAGAAATAGTAGCAATAATAAGATGATCCCTTTTTTTTTTTTTTAAGATTTTATTTATTTGTTTGAGAGAGAAAGACACAGCGAGAGAGGGAACACAAGCAGGGGGAGTGGGAGAGGGAGAAGCAGGCCCCCCGTGGAGCAGGAGCCCGATCTGGGACTCGATCCCAGGACTCGATCCCAGGACTCTGGGATCATGACCTGAGCCGAAGGCAGACGCTTAACGACTGAGCCACCCAGGTGCCCCTAAGATGATCCCTTTTAATCCTCGCAAAATCCCACGGGAACTACACTCATGAGTCAGTCCCATCCTACATAGAGGAAACTGAGGCTCAGAGAGTCAGTGTCTTGCTAAATCTTGCCATTATCACTGCAAAGTAGAGTATTATATTTGAATTTTCAATAGAGAAAGTAAAAATTAGCTCCTAGTCAGAGAGTAAAAATATGCCCGGCTATTCGGCAGGCTGGCATAACCGCGGGATAAAGCCAGCTACAATGTTAGGAGGAAACAGTATTCCTCCCAAGGTCACCCTGCAACTGGAAGTGTCACAACGATTCCCCTTCTTGAGTGACTACTGCTTTCTTACTCAGAAAACCTTGTCCTTTAAGTCATAGATGATTGCAAGTTTTGCTGTTTGGAGTTATGATGGGAAGAATGAAGCACTCCCCCCTTGCCTGGTGGATCTAAGGCACTCTGATATTGGGAAGCAACTGTGGTTTCCAACCCAAGGGCAGAACTTTGGATCAGGGGTTTCTGAATACACAATCCTACACTTAACTTTCAGAGTTCTAGGTCCACAAGACCTTTCTCAGGGTCTAATTTTTTTTTTTTTAAGATTTTAATTATTTTTTTTAGAGAGAGAATGAACAGGGGCGGAGGGAGGGGCAGAGGGAGAGGGAGAGAGAGAATCCTAAGCAGACTCTACGCTGAGCACTGAGCCCGTCGCAGGGCTCAATCCAGGACCCTGAGATCATGACCTGAGTTGAAGGCAGATGCCTAATGGACTGAGCCACCCAGGTGCCCCTCAGCTGTCTAGGTGGGGCTCGACCCCAGGACCTTGAGAACATGACCCAAGCCAAAATCAAGAGTCGGCTACTTAACCGACTGAGAAACCCAGGAGCCCCAAGTGCAAAGCTTTTAATTAAGCACAAAGCTTAATGAGACACATTCATAATAGAATTTTGGGGGTACCCTGGATAGCTGTGCTCTGCCCTGTCTCCAGCAGATACCCACCAAATGGAACCACTGTTCTGACCTCTGTCATCTAGAGTACTTCTGCCTGTTTGAAAACTTCACACATATAGAATCATATATTATTTATAGTAAGCATTCTTCTTCTAAATTCTAAAACTTTTGAGGGGAAGTAATTTCAAGCACGCAGAAAAGTTTCAAGAATAAATAGAATACAGGGGCACCTGGGTGGCTCAGTCATTAAGCGTCTGCCTTCGGCTCAGGTCATGATCCCAGGGTCCTGGGATCAAGCCCTGCAGCGGGCTCCCTGCTTGGCGGGAAGCCTGCTTCTCCCTCTCCCACTCCCCCTGCTTGTGTTCCCTCTCTTGCTGTGTCTCTCTCTGTCAAATAAATAAAACCTTAAAAAAAAAAAAGAATAAATAGAATACAAATAACATTCATTGTACTCTTTACCCAGATTCACCTTGAGTTGACATCTTATCCCATTTCCTAATTTGTCCTGTCTCTCTCTCTCTCATCTATCTTGTACTTTTTCTGAATCATTTAGGGTCAGTTACACACAACATGGCCCTTTACCCCTAAATCCTTCAGTGTGTATTTCTCAGGAACAGTGAGGTTCTGTGATGCAGTTACCATAGTTATCAACTTGAGTAAAGTTAACATTGATACAATACTTTCATCTCTACTGTTTGTATTCTTTTTTTTAAAGATTTTATTTATTTATTTGAGAGAGAGTGAGAGAGCAAGAGAGCACAAGCGGGGGTGGGGTAGAGGGAGAAGCAGGCTCTGCTGAGCAGGGAGCCCGATGTGGGGCTCGATCCCAGGACCTTGAGATCATGACCTGAGCTGAAGGCAGATGCTTAACCGACTGAGCCACCCAGGCGCCCCAGGTCATGTAACCTCTTGATGCCTCAGTTTCCCTGACAGTAGAATGGGGATACTTCTAGGGGTACATAACTAAAAATATTTATAGGCCAGTTGGTACAATCTCTGGGCTTTGTTTCAAAATAATCCTGATTTTTGGAGGTGTAGGGGGAGGGGATTGTCGAGAGAACGAGTGGACCATGAGTTGATCATTGCTGAAACGGGATGATGGATATATTGTATATCTACCTTTGTATATGCTTGAAATCTTCCACAATAAAAATAGTTTTTTCAAAGAAAGAAAAGAAAAATAAACATGGGGAGGGGTGGAGATTATTATTAATCACCTTCCTGCAAGGATAATTAATAATTGGGGTTAGGAGGAGGCGTTAAACAATTTAATTTAAATTAAATCTAAATTAAGCATTTAGAACAGTGCCTGGCTAATGCTGTTAGCTATTACTTTTTATTTTGTCACCACTAGGTGGCGCTGTCTCCCAGCTCCACAGGGAGCGGGGCTGGGTGGGGTGATGATTATTACTAGCCTTGAGTTTGAATTCTGCTCTGCTGCTTCCTAGCTGAGATCCTGAACATTGACTATTTCTGAGCCTTTATTCATTTATAAAATGAATCATAGTATCAACTTCTGAGTTGTTAGGATGATTCCGAGACAATGATGTAAAGTGCCTGATGAAGTCTCTGGTGTATATGTTTCTGGACACTTGTTTCTGGGGCTGGATCTGCCTCTGGGCACAGTGTTCCTTGTTTTTCCTGTGGAGATTCTGCTACTTACCTGAGTGATTGAGAAAATCTAGAGAGGCTATAAACAGGGTGAGAACCTTCTCCATTCCTATCGCCGATCAGTCCTCCAGCCATGAAATGGTGCCAGTCTTCCCAGATGGGAACTTTTAGAAATCCTATTCCATTACCTGTAACCCACCTGACCTTACCAGTCTGCCCTTCAGGTTCTTCCTTTATAAAATGAGTATCCCTATATAAAACACACCTATCACAATCATCATGAGGACTCAGTGTGATATTATAGGGGAAGCATTCAATACAAGGTTTGGTGAACAGAGAGTAGCTCCTACCAACGTGAAAATATTAAGATAATTGAGCTAATATTTTGAGGGCTCATATATGTAGGTTATATAATAACACCACGATTTCTCACAGTAGCACCAGGAGATTGATATAGTAATGATCCCCCATGGGATAGGGAAGCTCAGTGAGAAGTCACTTCCTGAAAGTCACGCAGCTGGTACATGGCAACTTTGGGATTTATTTATTTATTTTTTAGGATTTTATTTATTTATTTGACAGAGAGAGAGAACAAGCAGGGGGAACGGAAGAGGGAGAAGCAGGCTCCCGGCTGAGCAGGGAGCCCGATGCGGGACTCGATCCCAGGACCCTGAGATCATGACCTGAGCTAAAGGCAGGTGCTTAACCCATTGAGCCGCCCAGGCGCTCCCAACTTTGGGATTTAAACCGAGGCAGCCTGTTTAGAATCTGTACCACAAGCTCTTATGCTCCACGAGACTCCCTCACCCTCTCAAACCAGGTTGCATGCCCAGGATTCAAGTTTCCTCTGGGCCCGAGGTCTTTGAACAGCCAGAGGATCTCCATTCAGGCCATCTCCTGCCAAGGAAAGGATGATTCAAGGAGTACAAAGTCCTGGGGCACCTGGGTGGCTCAGTCAGTGGAGCATCCACTCTTGATCTCAGGTCTTGATCTCAGGTCTTGATCTCAGGGTTGTGAGTTCGAGCCCTGCATTGGGCGAGGAGCCTACTTAAAAAAAAAACACAAAAAAACACCAAGTCTTTCCTACGTTTTGCCCATGAAGGTCCGGGGAGCACCGTAGAGTAGCGGTCCTCCATCAGAATCACCTGGAAGCCTTGGTGAAACACAGATTGCTGGGTCCACCCCCAGAGGTTTTACTTCAGTAGGTCCAGGGTAGGGCCTGAGAATTTGCATTTTTAACAAGTTCCAGATGATGCTGAGAGTGCTTATGTGGGGGCTACACTTGAGAATCGCTGAACTATGGCAGAACAGGATTAAAGGAGCTTGGGGAGTCTGGGTGGCTCAGTCAGTTAAGCGTCTGCCTTCAGCTCAGGTCATGATCCCAGGGTCCTGGAATCAAGTCCCACAAAGGGCTCCCTGCTCAGAGGGGGGTCTGCTTCTCCCTCTCCCTCTGCCCCTCCCCCCAGCTCATGCGCACGCACTCTCTCAAATAAAAAAATAAAAATCTTTTAAAAATGATACTCATCAAATTTAGCATTCTGAAGAATGGATCTGCCCAGATGAGATCCTTTTTTCCCTAATTTATCCATCTAGAGGGAGTGCCTTTTTAATTAACACAAGGGCACCAGATTGACCCCGAGTTCAGATTTAAGAACTAAGAGCTGTCAAGATTTCTGGCTTTACAGACAACTTCCATGGAATGCCCAAGCATCTCCCAGAAGTAAAGCAGTGCGTCCCCAGAAGGGAAATCCTCCTGTGAACTCCCTTCAGGCTGGACGTGGAGGACAAGAGGGAGAATTAACTTCCAGAGAAGAGAATTAGAGGCAGCCATGCTGGGTGTCACAGGGACTCGCTGCACGTCCAAGGTGTTGGCGGTTAGAATGCCAACTTCTGCAAGTGGCAGAATCATTGCGAAAGGCAGTCAGTCTCCCATGGGCAGTCTTTCAACACCCATTCAGCTGCAGAAGAACACGCCTTGGGCCTGGAACAATTCCTTACCAAGAGGCCCAAAGCCCTCACCGCCTGGGCTGGGCTTTACCTACCGCCTTGTGAGCAAACATCTCTCTCTTTTTCTGATTTAACGCTCCCTTGTTCTATTTAAGGGCGTGTGTCAGTGGCCCCAGGTGGGTCCCTAACTTTCTGAATTTCAGATCCCACGGGGGAGGGGTCTGGGCCCTTCCAGGGCAGCATGAAGTGGGATGTGTTCAATGTACATACTGGTGTTGGCTGTGGGGTGGATCTGCCCGTCGTGGGGGCCTGGATCGTGGGGGATCTTGTGCACTCCATCTCCTCCCTTGCTGTAAGTCAAGGCTGTATCACTTGAGCCTGGTGTGCGTGGTGTCTGCTCTCGATGACCTTGAACTGTGGCAGTGAAACAACAATCTTGGCCCAACAGTGGATTTAACAATAAAGATAGTTAATTCTCTTACAGAGAAGTCTGGAGGTAAGCAGTGTCAGAATGCATTCGATAACTCAACAAATAGAAAACCTGTGTTTTACTCCATTTGTTTGCTCCCTCCGTTGACCATTAGTCCTTACCCAGCTGTCTCCAAAGGGAGCGAGAAGGCTCACAGAGGGAGAGGGAGAAGCAGGCCTCCTGCCGAGCAGGGAGCCCGATGCGGGGCTCGATCCCAGGACCCTGGGATCATGACCTGAGCCGAAGGCTTAACAGACTGAGCCACCCAGGAGCCCCTCAGCTGTCTCCAAAGAAAGCAAGCAGAGGGCAGCCTGCACTTTAAGACGACTTACCTCACATTCTATTCTCTTTTTATGAAAGGGGAATAATCATTTTTTGGGAACACGATAGCAGGAATCCCCCTTATGTCCTGTTGACCGAAACTCTGACACATGGGTACTCCTAGCCAAAAGGAGTGCTGGGGAAATGAACATTCCCAAGCTCTTTTGTGGGACACAGGCCTTTATCGGCAGAAGAAAGAGAATGGGGACGTCTGAGGTGCTGACAGACACAGGCTTCACCCACCGCAGGTGCACGGAGCATGGTTTCAGTCGCCACTCGGCTATAGGTTTTGGACATCCGACTGACACCTCACAGTAGCCTGCACCTCATACCTCGCTCAGAGTTCCTTCAGTAGACATTGCCATAAGGGTTCGATGTCATTTGGGGAAGGAGGGTAAATGAATTTTTGGTCGTGTGTGGGAGAGTTCCTTTTGTGTTGAATGGGGGCTTGCACCTTGCATGAGACCTTTCCTTCTCTGGCCTTTGGTTCCTTCATTTTGTAGTATCAGGGTAGACAAGCAGATCCCTTCCACTGTTCTGTTCTTTTTTTTTTTTTTTTAAGATTTACTTATTAATTTTAGAGCAAGTGAGCGAGTGGGGAGAGGGGCAGAGACAGAGGGAGAGAATCTGCAAGCAGACTCCCCACTTACCGTGGAGCCTGACTGGGGGCTCAATCTCATGGCCCATGAGGTCACAACCTGAGCTGAACCCAAGAGTCGGACCCTCAACTGACTGAGCCTCCCAGGCGCCCCCCCGTCCCCCTTTCCACGGTCCTAAGCTGGACTTTGGAAACAGGCACAGCTTGGATTCAGACCACACCTCTGCCACCTCCTTTCTGGTGACCTTGAACAAGGTGCTTAGCACCGCTGAGCCTCGGTTTCTACCTCTGTGAAGTGGTAGGGGGGGCGTTAAGTGACGCGAGGCTGGTCAAACACCCAGGCAGTGCTGACTCACAGCAGGTTCCGTGATGACAGCATTCTTGTCATTATCATGACCGTTGTGGTTAAAAGTATTAATACCGGCAGTAATTTGAGGAAGGCTTAATGGGCGAGGGTCTTGGAGTCGGGCAGACCTGGGATCAAATCCACTTCTGCTGGAGACAACTCCGTCTGTGCTGTTTCCTCCTCCTGGAAATTGGGAGGTTGTCTTAGAAGACAATGGAAGAGCTCACCAAGGTCACAAATGTAAATTGCTCGGACTAAGAAAGACTCTGGCCGATGTCAACTTGTTACTAGGATTTTGGAATCCTAGTAACAAGATCACACAGTTGGAAGAGTCTCTAATTTTAAGATTAAAAACATTCGTTGTGGGCGCCTGGGTGGCTCAGTCGGTTAAGCGTCTGCCTTCGGCTCAGGTCATGACCCCAGGGTCCTGGGATAGAGCTCCGCGTCGGGCTCCCCACCTAGCTAGGAGCCTGCTTCTCCCTCTCCCTCTGCCTGTCGCTACCCCTGCTTGTGCTCTCTTGCTCTCTCTCTCTGTCAAAGAAATAAATAAAATCTTAAAAAGAAAATTCGTTGTAAGGTTCCAGGATTCAGTCTGCCATGGGGGCACCTCCCGCTGCTTCCTCACTTCCAGTACGGCACCTGCTGAGGATGGCCTCCCCCACCCCCCACACAAAGGCGCTCCTGCCCCCACCTGCTTGCCTGCAACAGTAGTAAGACCAGAACAACTCCCAGCCCTTCGCATGTTTAGTGATTTCCCAGCCAGCCATGGATCCCACCAGAACCCTGGCTCCAGCCTCACCCTCGGCCCATCCCTCTCCCCATGCCTTGGTGCAACTCACTGCCATGTGACTTTTACCTCCTAATTACCTTTCCAATGTGTCCACTTCTCTGCATCTCCACCACTTCCGTGGATTGAACTATGTCACCACGAAAGGCCTTGAGACCCTGACGCCCCCGTGTCTGTGAATGTGACCTCATTTGGAAATCAGTTCTCTGCAGATAACTGAGTTAAGATGAGGTCATTCATCCAGCCTCTAGGTAACCCATTTCCGGTGTTCGGGCCATCCAGGCTGTGGTGCTTTGCTAGGGCAGCTCTGGGCATCACACGGCCTCCAACAGTGGCCCTCTGCCCGGCCGCCCGCTCTCCCTCATGCCCATAGCGTTCTCATCAAAATGCAGGTCCGACTGTGGCCCCCACATTGCTCTTGGGACAAAAGTCCAAGCCGGGGGTCACCATTGGCCAGGTCACCGTTGGCTCGGCCTTCCTGTCGGGTCAGTGGGCATATTCGTGACTCATGCCCTCAGTGGCTGGGGGCCACTGCCGTGTGTCACCCCCTTGTCTGACTGCCCAGCTGAGGCGGCGGCCTCCCCGAGCTCTAGTTTCCTTCAGAGGGCTTGCTACCTGGCCCAGAGTTTCCTCTGTGCTCCTTGTATTGTCTGTCGCTCCCACAAGAATGCAAGCCCCAAGAGGCCCAGACGTGGATACAGGTATTTATGGAATAAATGAAGGAGTGGGTGGGTGACCTCGGAGTGGCTATCTGGGAAGGGCCTCAGGATTCGCTCCCCCGGGGCTGCTGTATAGCAAAGTGCCTCAGACTGGGCGGCCTAAACAACAGGAATGTCATCCTCTCAGTTCCGGGAGCCAGAAGTCCATCACCGAGGTGTGGGCAAGGCCTGTTCCTTCAGAGGCTGCGAGGGACAGCCCCCTCCCTGCCTTCCTCTCAGCTTCCGGTGCTTTGCCAGCAGTCCTTGGCATTTCTTGGCTTGAGGAATCATCACCCCAATCTCTGCCCTCATCTTCACATGGCGTTCTCCCTGTGTGCATGTCTATGTCCAAATTTCCCTGTTTTAGAAGGACACCGCCATATTTGATTTGGGGTCCACCCTACTCCAGTATGACCTCATCTTAACTAATGCGCTCTGCAAAGGTCCTGTTCCCGGGCGCCTGGGTGGCTCAGTCGTTAAGCGTCTGCCTTCGGCTCAGGTCATGGTCCCAGGGTCCTGGGATTGAGCCCCACATCGGGCTCCCTGCTCAGCGGGAAGCCTGCTTCTCCCTCTCCCACTCCCCCTGCTTGTGTTCCTGCTCTCCCTGTCTCTCTCTCTGTCAAATAAATAAATAAAATCTTAAAAAATAAAAAAAAAAGGTCCTGTTCCCAAATAAGGTCATGTTCTGAGACACTGGGGGCTGGGAGTTTGACATGTGAGTATGGGGTGGGAGGGGTGGAGACACAAATCAACTTCTTTTTTTTTTTTAAGATTGTATTTGTTTGATAGAGAGAGAGCACAAGCAGGGGGAGTGGCAGGCAGACAGAGGCAGAGGGAGAAGCAGGCTCCCCGCTGAGCAGGGAGCTCGATGTGGGGCTCAATCCCAGGACCCCGGGATCATGACCTGAGCTGAAGGCAGACGCTTAACCGACTGAGCCACCCAGGCGCCCCACAAGTCAACTTCTGACCCAGTCAGTCACTTCTTCTTGCCATTGCCTTGGGCTTTACCTAGAACATAGCTGTACCATATCATTCCCTGCTTAAAACCTTCCATGGCTCCCCATCATCCTTTGGATGACAGGCATTCTCAGCCTGACACGGAAGACTTGCATTCTCAAACCCCAGCCCCTTCTCCCACCATCTTCTCTACATGTCTCTTTTCTAAGTAACCCATGCTTCTCGCCAGACCCCCAGAACACCATCCATTTTCATGCCTGCTGGCTTTTCTCCTGCTGATTCTTCTGGAATGTAGAGGCTAATTCTGGAGCCAGGATAAGAACCAGGGCTGCTAATTTTCCAGTCTCTTGGAAGATCTACTTTTTGGCAGTCACCTGCAATTTTGAGATTGTCCTGGCTCTGTTCATTTAGACCCAGGGGAGATATTTTAATTTCTAAGCATCAGATGTGGAGTTCCCCAGAGATCACTTCAGCCATGGCCCTGCCTCCACAGTCTCCTGCCCATCCACAGAGCACCACATCCCCAGACTCCCGTGATACCTCACTTATGGAAGTCCCCTCCTTTTAGTAGGCTGTCTTATGGACATATTAGAAACAGAAGGAAGGGAAAGGATGAGTACATATTGAACTGAAATGTCTATGTCCCAGCAATAGTGACACACCATCTTTTTTAAAAAAGATTTTATTTACTTATTTGAGAGAGAGAAGAGCGAGTGAGAGCATGAGCAGTGGGGAGGGAGGGGCAGAGGGAGAGGGAGAAGCAGACTCTCTGCTGAGCAGGGAGCCCAATGCGGGGCTGGATCCCAGGACCCTGAGATCCTGACCTGAGCTGAAGGCAGATGCTCAACCAGCTGAGCCACCCAGGTGCGCCACTCATACACCATCCTACTTAATCTTCTCAACAACCTATGCGTTTCATTATTCCCAATTCATAGATGAGCGGTGAGATGATTTTGTCAAGTTCCTGACAAAACTGAATTAGTTAGGATAAGTAACACCAGTTTCTGTAACAAACTCCCAAAGTCCACTGGCTTAACTCAATAGAAGTCTACTCTTCACTTATGTAAAGTCTAGTTGGGTGTATGTAGTTGGTGGGTGGGCTTTCCAGTGATCATTCAGAAACTCAGCTCCTTCCATCTTCGGGGTCACAGAGTCCTTGTCACTCAGCCAGCAACCGCGGGCAGGCAGAAAGAGCACCGCACGTGGGAAGTTCTTGGAGAGCAGGTTTGCAACCTGCAGAGAACACGACTTCCGCTCACATCCCATTGGCCAGAATGTATCACATGGCCACGCCTCCCTACAAGGGCTGCTGGGAAATGTTGTCCTGGCGTGTGCCCGGGGAGGGGAGGGAAGCTAGGTATTGGTGTTTGTAGGTGGCCTCTGCCTCAACCACGCAGATGGTGAACCTCAGAGGGGTGCGCAGTGTGTTGACCAGGGTCGGCCAGAAGAAGCAGGACGGGAGCCCACGTCCTTCCCTTCGTTGGAAGGAATGGACGATAGCTGCAGTAATTTGGTGGACAACACAGCAAATATTAGCAGGCTCCAGGAATGAGGGTGGAATTCCACCGGAGATTAAAGGCTTGGTGCCGAGGATGTATTTGCCCTGAGAGATGGGTCCAGATGAGGTCTGCGCTCAGGAATGTCTACTGAGAAGACGCCCCGGCTTTGGCCCCTTTCTCTATACCTTTGCCCGGTGAACTTGATGTTAATTCTTTGAGCTGAAGATCCCGCCTCCTTCCAGAAATGACACATCATAGACTCAGCTAGGGGTGATATTACAAGTGTCTGACACCTGTACAATAAAATTAGGCACCTGATAGATGGCAGGAGTAGGGTGGGGAGGCTGAGCCCAGTGTTAACCCTTTAGGTGTTGGATTCTGGGGCGGTCTGGAGCCATATGGGAGCCATATGGGGAAATCCTTGGGGTAGTGGCTATTTACCAACCAGCCTGGGAAGTACTTAGATATTTTACCAACATTGCAGGCATGTCAGCCATGTCCCCAAGATCCTAAAATGTTGAAGTTCCATAATTTAAGGACTCCATAGCTCCACGTGTCAATGAAGCAATACCCAGGAAAAGCATGGAGTTAAATTTTAGACAGCCTTGCCTTCAACTCTGCCCTTCCAGTTCCTTCACCTCTTGGAGTTCCTGTATCATGTATCAAGCCATACATAATAATGCTTGTCATGTATGAGCACAGGATTAGCACAAAGTAAATGATCACTGCATGGGAGTGGTTGCTCGGTTATTTGTGAGACAAAATGATGTTATGGTTAAAAGCTTGAGCTCTGAGGTCAGGCCCTGTTTAAGTTGTAGCCACCCAGGCGCCCCCCCCCCCAATTTTTTTTTTTTAAAGATTTTATTTATTTATATGACAGAGAGAGACAGCGAGAACAGGAACACAAGCAGGGGGAGTGGGAGAGGGAGAAGCAGGCTTCCCGCTGAGCAGGGAGCCCGATGTGGGACTCGATCCCAGGACCCTGGGATCATGACCTGAGCTGAAGGCAGACGCTTAACGACTGAGCCACCCAGGCGCCCCCCCCCCAAATTTTTTTTAAAGATTTTATTTATTTACTTGAGAGAGAGAGAGAGAGAGCATGAGTGGGGGACAGGGGCAGAAGAGAGAGGGAGAAGCAGACTCCTCACCAAGCAGGGAGCCTGATGTGGGGCTTGATCCCGGGGACCCTGAGATCATGACCTGAGCCGAAGGCAGACGCTTAACCGACTGAGCCACCCAGGCCCTCCTGTTGCTAAAAAATTAATGGACAGATGTCTATGTCCTGAACATCTGATGCCACTGCCGTCTAAGGACCCTGGGGAGGTACAGCCGCTCCTTGGTAAATGCAAAGCTCCACGGGTGTTTGCTGGGCCATGCACACCAACATGCTAAGACTCCAGAGGTCTAAGGGCTCTTCCCAAAGACTCTGTGGATATCACACTAGTGGAGGCAGACCCTCCCTCCTGGAGAGGTCTCTTGGAACACCCTGGACAGGAAAGTAGCCACTTACCAAGAGGGCTCACGGTGACATCATCCAAAACTTGCCAGTAACAGCACATATGATTTAGGCAACAGGAGAAAAACAAGAAGTGGAAACTGAGATCAAAAACTATACCTTACCTGAAATTCAAATCTTTCTTAAAGATTTTATGCAGCAGGAAGGAGAGAGGGGAGCTAATTCGCTATTTTGAGTTTTCTTGTTTGTTAGAAACAGGCTTTGAATTGTTACTCACAGCTGCCAAAATGTGTCAACTGGCTGGTATTTCTAAAGACCCTAAAAATCCATAGCTTTATTTTTTTCTTTTTTTAAAATTCAAATTCAATTTAGTTAACATATAATGTATTATTAGTTTCAGGGGTAGAATTTAGTGATTCTTCAGTTGCATGTAACACCCAGTGCTCATTACCTCAAGTGCCCTCCTTAATGCCCATCACCTGGTTACCCATCCCCCCACCCACCTCCCCTCCAGCAACCCTCAGTCTGTTCCCTGGAGTTAAGAGTCTCTTATGGTTTGCCTCCCTCTCTGTTTTCATCTTATTTTATTTTTCCTTCCCTTCCCCTATGTTCATCTATTTTTTTTCTTAAACCCCACATATGAGTGAAATCATATGGTATTTGTCTTTCTCTGACTTATTTCACTCAGCATAATACCCTCTAGTTCCATCCTCATCATCGCAAATGGCAAGATTTCATTCTTTTTGATGGCTGAGTAATATTCCATTGTGTGTGTGCGTGTGTGTGTGTTATACCCACACCACATCTTCTTTATCCGTTCATCTGTCGATGGATGTCTGGGCTCCATAGTTTGGTTATTGTTGATAATGTTGCTATAAACACTGGGGTGCATGTAGCCCTTCGAATCACTATTTTTGTATCCTTTGAATAAATACCTAGTGGTGCAATTGCTGGGTCATAGGGTACTTCTATTTTTAAAAGCCATAACTTTCTTACAGATCCGTCCAGGCTGTGTGCTCATTTCCTCTGAGATACCACAGATGCTGAGTCCCCTTGGCTTTCCCCTGAATGGGGCAGAACTAAGAAATGGCATCCCTGCCACTTGGAAAAGCTGACAGGGTCATGGAGGCCTCTAGTGAGAAGGAAAGGGGAAAGGGAAGGCAAAGGCTCCCAGAACCACTGATATTGGTACCAGGGCCCTCCCTCTCTTCCCTTGGGCATTCACTGCCTGGCACCATGCCTATCCTGCCATGACAGTGATCACTGCTAAGGCTCACAGTGAATGGAAAACATTAAGGTGAGGCCCAACTCCTGGGTGCAACAAAGGGCATGGTCTAATGGGTCTCTCATTCCCATGACCATGGTGATTCCAGTGACCCCCTCCTCATTTCCAACCCTGAAGGGGCCCCACTTGACACTGAGTCCAGAGAATTATTTTTACCAGGGCTCCCCTAATTACAGGGCTGCGCTACTACATTTTGGGGGGACTACCAAAACCCTAATCTCCTAGGAAGAAACGTGCATTCCTTTTCTAGTTCCCTTGAAGATGTACCTCTTACCAAGTCTTTGAAATGTAAATACCATCAGGAAGTGCCTAAAATTCTGCCCACAATGTGCCTGAGACTGAAGGAAATAAAAAAAGAGGAAAAGAGGTCTTTTAAAATGCAAAAGAGGTCTTTTAAAATGCAAACTGCTATAAACACTTTTTTGCACAGGGGCGCCTGAGTGGCTGTCGGTTAAGCATCTGCCTTCGGCTCAGGTCATGATCTTGGGGTCCTGGGATCCTGCCCTGCATCAGGCTTTCTGCTCAGCAGGGAGTCTGCTTCTCTTTCTCCCTCTGCCTCTCCCCAGCCCCCCACCTGTGCTCGCTCTCTCTCAGATAAATAAATAAAATCTTTTTAAAAAGCTCTCTTGCCCAAAATTTAGTCCACAGCCTCCTTAAGATTGCTCATCAAAGACAAACACAAATCTTAAAAGTCTTCTGCACAAATACTAGTAAAAAGTTTTAGCCATTGAAAAGGATAGCCTTAATTTCTTGTTTGCCAGATACAATGTGGATTCAAATATAATTAACAAACTAGTGAGTTTTATATTGTACCAGATTTATGGCTGAAATTTTGTAACAAAAGCAAGCTGTGATCTCTGTGTCTGCATGTATATGTATGAATTTATGTTGTGTATATGTTTTTTTCTCTACCTCCGATGGTATTGCCAATATTATTATTATTATTATTATTTTGGACAGGGAGAGAAAGAGAGAGGGGTGGGGAGGAGCAGAGGTGAGGGAAAGAGAGACTCCAAATCGGGCTCCATGCCCAGCACAGAGCCTGATGCAAGTCTCAGGCTCAACCTTGGGATCATATCTGAGAGGAAATCAAGAGTTGGATGCTTAACCAACTGAGCCACCCAGGCTCCCCGCCAATATTAATTTGTAAAAGAGTGGCATTTAACTGGCTTAAAAATAAGCACTTATGAATTAAGTATTCCTAAAATTCAGAAATATAGAAATAATCCAAATGTTTTTAAAGTTCGTGTGCTCGGGGATAATCTTCAGTGAATAAAAGCTAGATTAAGTTTGTTGGTTTAACTAAATAGGCATGTACTTTTGCTCTGCCTGGGTTTACTATTCATATAAGTCTGTCTTATATGCTTATTGTGGGGAGTTGGCTTGAAGATTCTCTCCCTCTGTCCCTCCTCCCACTCCCACTCATGCTCACACACTCTCTCTCTAAAATAAATCTTTTTTTTTTTTTTTAAGATTTTGTTTATTTATTTGACAGAGAGAGACACAGTGAGAGCAGGAACACAAGCAGGGGGAGTGGGAGAAGGAGAAGCAGGCTTCCTGCGGAGCAGGGAGCCCGATGCGGGGCTCGATCCCAGGACCCCAGGATCATTACCTGAGCCGAAAGCAGATGTTTAACAACTGAGCCACCCAGGCGCCCCTCTCTAAAATAAATCTTTAAAAAAAAATAGTTCCCCCCCCCAAAAAAAATAGTTCCCCAGGGGCACATGGCTGGCTCAGTCTGTAGAGTGTGCAACTCTTAATTTCATAGTTGTGGGCTCGAGCCCCACATTGAATATAGAGATTACTTTAAAAAAATCTTAAAAAATATTTTCCCAAATCTCTTGTATAACTTGAAACTTTGTGAAGTTTTGCTAAGTTAAATTAAGTGGTGAGACATTCATTGAATATCTAGATCACTGGGGCGCCTGGGTGGCTCAGTCGTTAAGCATCTGCCTTCGGCTCAGGTCATGATCCCAGGGTCCTGGGATCGAACCCCGCATTGGGCTCCCTGCTTGGTGGGAAGCCTGCTTCTCCCTCTCCCACTCCCCCTGCTTGTGTTCCCTCTCTCGCTGTCTCTCTCTCTGTGTCAAACAAATAAATAAAATCTTAAAAAAAAAAATTTAAAACTACTAGAAGTAATAAGGGAAACATTTCTGTATGCAAGGAAAGTAAGATCCTTTTTTGAGTAAGAAAGGTAAGGGGGTGTGGAAATGCATTTTTGTTAAGGGAAATGAAAATAATTTTGTCCTAAAGTAAAGCTGCTTGTTTCAGAATGAGAAAAAGAAAAATAAAGGACAAAATGGTATAGAAAGTTGGGGAGAGAGAGAGAGAAAGAGAGAATTTTACCTTGTGTGGTCAAGTTGGCCAAAATCGAATTGTTACTATAAGGTGTTTAAGAAAAAAAAGCTTTAATATCAATAGTATATGTATGTAATTTTCTTTCATCTGCTGAAAGGACTAAGCTTTCCTGAAGTATTTGTCAGCTCCAGATAAAACATTGTGAAAGGTTTTCTTTACTTTTTTTTTTATTATTATGTTATGTTAATCACCAAACAATACATCATTAGTTTTTGATGTAGTGTTCCATGATTCATTGTTTGAGTATAACACCCAGTGCTCGGGGCGCCTGGGTGGCTCAGTCGTTAAGCGTCTGCCTTCGGCTCAGGTCATGATCCCAGGGTCCTGGGATCAAGCCCCGCATCGGGCTCCCTGCTCAGCGGGGAGTCTGCTTCTCCCTCTCCCTCTCCCCCTGCTTGTGTTCCCTCTTTCGCTGTGTCTCTCTCTGTCAAATAAATAAATAAAAATCTTTAAAATATATATATTACACCCAGTGCTCCATGCAGAACGTGCCCTCTTTAATACCCATTTCTGGGCTACCCCATCCCTCCACCCCGTCCCCTCTAGAACCCTCAGTTTGGTTTTCTTTACATTTTTTTTTTTAAAGATTTTATTTATTTATTTGAGAGAGAGAGAATGAGAGAGAGCACATGAAAGGGGGGAGGGTCAGAGGGAGAAGCAGACTCCCCACCGAGCAGGGAGCCTGATGCGGGACTTGATCCAGGGACTCCAGGATCATGACCTGAGCCGAAGGCAGTCGCTTAACCAACTGAGCCACCCAGGCGCCCCTGGTTTTCTTTACATTTTAAGTAATCTACCTAGAAAGCAAAGTTTGTGTCCTATCAAAATAATTTCCTGCGGGGGCACCCACTGGCTCAGTTGGAGAAGTATGTGACTCTTGATTTCAGGGTTGTGAGTTCAAGCCCCACACTGGGTCTAAAGATTACTTAAGTAAATAAAAAACTTAAAAATAATTTCCTGTTCTTCGTGTTGTCTTAATCGGGTCTTTGATTACTTAAGAAAGCCAAGTCTTCTCAATATTAAAAGAGGTAAGTTGGAGCACCTGGGTGGCTCAGTCGTTGGGCGTCTGCCTTGGGCTCAGGTCATGTCCCAGGGTCCTGGGATCAAGCCCCACATCGGGCTCTCTGTTCAAAAGGGAGCCTGCTTCTCCCTCTCCCACTCTGCCGGCTTGTGTTCCCTCTCTCACTGTCTCTCTCTGTCAAATAAAAAAAAAAAAAAGAGGTAAGTTTTGCTCACAACAATGTATTTGCTTTTAAAATATTTTGTCACTTTGGGGGCGCTGGGGTGATGCAGTTGGTTAGGTGTCTGACTTTTTTTTTTTTAAGATCTGTGGGGGTTGAGGGTCTTGGAGCATTCTTGGAGGGGACTTAAGAGATCTGGGTCCCAAATCCTTCACTCTACTCCTTAGTTTCCTGCGTGACCAGGTACAATTTTCTCTGCATCTCTGGATCTCAGGTTTTCCATCAGTAAAATTGATGTACTGATAACAGAGCTTTTGGGCTAGATCTTGAACTCTAAATGGGCTTCGTCTCATTTGTCAAGTTTGTTCATTTGATAATGGGAGTCTGAGAAGGATTCTGAGTTTTTTTGCACAAGAGTGCTGGGATTGATTGGTGATGCCTGCTGTGGGCAAAGACTAAGGAAGTGGGAGTATGCTAAGGAGTGTCCTGTGTCTCTCATCCCTGGTCTAGACAGATGGCCTCTTTTGGCTCCTCACTGATTCTGACATTCTTTGTTCTTGTATGTAGGAGAAGGGGACCCACACACAGAATTCAGCAATATATGTTATATATTACATATTATATATACACAGCTCTAGCTCTTGAAATATCATTTAGATTCATTACCACTCTGAAATTATGGTGCTGTGGACCTGCGACTAGATCTTGTTATCTGATGTGTTTATGAGGAAGAACATACTACATCACATATTTGGTTTATTTTTAAATAACCAAGTAAATTTCGGGGCAGCTGGATGGCTCAGTTCGTTAAGCATCTGCCTTTGGCTCATGTCATGATCTCAGGGTCCTGGGATCGAGCCCCATCTCTGGCTCCTTGCCCAGCGAGGAGTCTGCTTTTCCCCCTGTCGCTCCACCCGCCCCCTGGTCGTGCTCTCTCTCTCTCAAATAAATAAACAAAATCTTTAAGAAAATCAATAAAATCTGATAACTTTCAATAAAATTCACTTTTGTGGGAATCCTACGAATTAATTTTTTTTTAAGATTTTTTTTTTTTATTTGACAGAGAGAATGAGAGAGAGAGCACATGAGAGGGGGGAGGGTCAGAGGGAGAAGCAGGCTTTCCGCAGAGCTGGGAGCCCGATGTGGGACTCGATCCTGGGACTCCAGGATCATGACCTGAGCCGAAGGCAGTCGCTTAACCGACTGAGCCACCCAGGCGCCCACGAATTAATTTTTTTAATTGTGGTAAAATACACATAAGATTTACTATTTTAACTATTTGAAATTATATAGTTCAGTGGCATTAAGTACATGCACAATATTGTACAACCACACCACGAGCTAGTTCCAGAACTTTTTTCATCACCCAAAAGGAAAACATTAGCATTAGGCAGTCACTCCCCATTCCTCTTCCTTCAGTAGCAGGCAAAGACAGATTTGCTTTCTGTGTCTATGGATTTGCCTATTCTGCACATTTCATATTAACGGAATCATAGGCAATATGTGACCTTTTATGTCTGGCTTATCTCATGAATTCGATTTTACTCAGTTAAAAACATTATCCTAAGGGGCGCCTGGCTGGCTCAGCAGTTAAGTGTCTGCCTTTGACTTAGGTCACAATCCCAGAGTCCTGGGATCGAACCCCCCGCATCGGGCTCCCTGTTCGGCAGGAAGCCTGCTTCTCCCTCTCCCCCTCCCCCTGCTGTGTTCCCTCTCTCGCTGTGTCTCTCTTTGTCAAATAAATAAATAAATAGATAGATAGATGATAGATAGATAGATAGATAGATAGATAGATAGATAGATAAACCCATTATCCTAAGACCCCCCATGGCACCATAGTGCATTGAAATGTGTAAATGGGCAAAAGAGGATTTGTAGCAAACTTCTTGTCGAATGAATTGGCTTTTAGCAGAAAAACAAATGTTCAGCGAGCACATACTATGTGCCAGGATCTAAGTGCTTTACACATATAACTGCCTGAAATCTCACAGCATCCCTGGGGGGTGGGGAATGAGCATCATTATACCATTTCACAGGTGAGGAAAGAGGCACAGAGAGGCTAAGTAACCCTCCAGCTGTCATATAGAAAGTGCTGGGGCTGGGACTTGAACCCAGGTTAATCACTGGGCCATGATGCATTGGCCTTTCTCTCAGCCTTTCAGCCTGGATCCTAACTCTCATTGCCCCAGCTCCCCCCTCACTCTCTTTGCCCCTCACTAACTTCCCTTGACCCTCACTAGTCCCTCAGCCCCTCACTAGTCCCTCAGCCCCTCACTAGCTTCCCTTGACCCTCACTAGTCCCTCAGCTCCTCACTAGTCCCTCAACCCCTGCCTAATCCCTCAGCCCATCACTAGTCTCTCAGCACCCATGTCTTTCCTGTTCTGCCTCTCAGTGAGACTTCAGGTCTCCATGAGTCTGTCTGTCTTCGGGTCCTCAGTCTCTGTGCTCCCGTGTCTCTCTGGCCATCTCGTCATCTCTCCGCCTGCCCCTTGGCCCCATCTTTCCCTTCACAGCCTCAGGTATCAGGGTTCCATCCTTTGCCTCCTGCCCAGATAGTGAGACTTGCTGCCCTCCAAGGAGAAGCTCACGCTACCTTCCTCTCAGCACCCGCAGCCGCTGACCGACCACAATGAGCACTGGAGTGGAAACAGCCAGGAAAGACAACTGAGGGCACAATGCCCGAATATCACCCTGTCACTCTGAATTACTCTGTATTCATTTCTGTCTCCTTGTCGTCTGTCTCCACCACTAGCATGTTAGCTCTGTGAGAGCCAGGTATTTACCTGTCTTGTCTCTGCTGCCTCCCCGGTGCCTAGAGTAGGGCCTGGCACACACTGATGAATGTTTGTTGAATGAATGAGTAATTGTCGTGTGTCTCGCTGTCTCACCTTCGATTTCTCACTCTCTTGCCATCTTGGTCAATCATGAGTCCCTCCTTCTGGGTCTGCCTGAGCCTCTACTCCCTTTAGCCTTGGCCTCTGGGCCTCTGGGTCTCTCCTGTGGCCACTGTGCATTCACCGAGCACTTACTATGTGCCAGGCCATATGTATTGGGTCTCATCTCCATCTTCATAGTGACCCCATGGGCTAGGTACCCACACTCCAGGAGGCAACCTGAGACTCTCGAGAAGCAGACACTTGCCCAGGTGTCTTTGGCATGACAAGTACAGGTCGAAGCTGAGGTTTGAGACTGAGTCTGTCTGATTAGTGCTTTCTTCTGACACGTGAGCGCTTCCTAGAGTGTGTCCCCTCAGAGCCTAGCCCTAGATCTGGAGGTGGGGGTGGGTCTTCAAAAAAAAAAGGAGGGAAAGAAAGAAAAAAATGAAGTCAGATGTGCTGAGCAGCTGCTGGCAACCCTCCTCCCCTTTTGCTGGGTCATTAGTGCAAATTAGCATTCTAAAGGCCCTGAGAAGTCCTGCAAGAAAGGAACCAGTTTGTCTTTGTTCAATCCAGTCTCTCCCTTGATTATTTTTCCAAAGAATCCCTTTTCCCCAGAATTTACTGTCCTCTTTTGCCTCTCACCCTCTCTTTTTCCTTCTGCCTCTCACCACCTGCTATCTCTCTCTGTGTCTCTGTGTCTCTGCGTCTCTCTCAGAAAGGCAGTAGAATGAAGTAGTTGAATAGCATGTTCTGCAACGAGACGGGATTTGACACCTGATTCATACTTGTAGAGTGCTGTGCTACCTTGGGCATGGTCTTAACCTCTCTGGGTTTCACTCTCCCCATCTATAAAATGGGGATAACAGCAATACCTAACTGAGAGGGTGAGGATTAAGTGAGTTACTCTGTGTGAAGCCCTTCATGCCTTGCCATCAGTGACTCCTGGGGCTGGAATGAGGCCCCAAGCTCAGTGCTAAATCACACAGCACAGCAGGAGTGAAGACCTCTGGTCAGGAAAGTCCACAGTGGCACCTTTCCAAGGTTAGGAAAGTACGGGTTCCACCCCTGAATTCAAGGTGTCAGGATTGTCAGTCCTCTCCTCCTGGGTTAGAGCCATATGGGGTGAAGCTTTGACTTTCAGACTCAGATAAAGCATTGACCTTGCCTCACTCCCATGCATGCGGGGTGACTCAGAAGTACAAAAGTGTATGGGCTTGATAACTAAGCTTCAAAATACATTAAGCAAAAACAAATAAAACTGCAAGGGGACATAGACAAATCCCAGTTATACTCAGATTTGGTTACCTCTCTTTTAATAACTTACAGAACAAGTGGGTGGAAACTCAACCAGGATACGGTAGCAGTGAACAACACTATCAACCAATTTGACCTGAGTAACATTTATAGCACTCCTATAAATATATAGTACCCTACAATGGCAGAGTACTTCCATGTTTGGCTGTTGTAGATAATGCTGCAATAAAAGGTGTGTGTGTGTGTGTGTGTGTGTGTGTGTGTGTGTGGTGTGTTCAGGTATCTTTTGGAGTTAGTGTTTTCATTTTCTTCAGATAAATACCCAGAAGTGCAATTGTTGGATCTTATGGTAGTTCTTTTTTTTTTTTTTTTTTTTTTTGACAGAGAGGGAAAGACAGCGAGACAGGGAACACAAGCAGGGGGAGTGGGAGAGGGAGAAGCAGGCTTCCTGCTGAGCAGGGAGCCGGATGTGGGGCTCGATCCCAGGACCCCAGGATCATGACCCGAGTGGAAGGCAGACACTTAATGACTGAGCCACCCAGGCGCCCCGGTAGTTCTTTTTTTTGCTTTTTGCACCATTAGTATTGCCCCCGAGGGGAGGGATGCACCGTTAAACCAGGTGGATGTGTGGAGTGGACAGAGCAAGCTCCTGCTTGGGTTAGTTGGATAGTTCTATTTGTTAGTTGGGTAGTTCTATTTTAATTTTTGGAGGAAACTCCATACTGTTTTCCACACTGGCTGCACCAACTTACATTCTCGCCAATGGTACACAAGAATTCCTTTTTCTCCACACCTTCACCAACACTTGTTGTTTCTTGTCTTTTTTTTTTTTTTAAGTAATTTCTATACCCAATGTGGGGCTCAAACTCACAACCCCAAGATCAAGAGTCACATGCTCCACCAACTGAGCCAGCCAAGCACTCCTGTTTCTTGTCTTTGTAATAACATCCATCCTAGCAGCTGTGAGGTGATATGTCACTGTAGTTTTGATCGGCATTTCCCTGATAATGAGTGATGATGAGTGGTGAATTCATGTACTTGGCCGCCTTATAATTGGCCAAGTGATTACAGCATTGGCCTACTCCTCATTTGATGGTCTTTAATTTAATCCCATCTACAAAATCCCTTCTACCATATTAGGTAGCATTCACAGGTTATGGGGGTTAGGATAAGGACATATTTGGGAGGCCACTATTCAGCTTACCCCAAACTTTAAAATAATGATACAGAGTGGAAAGAAGACAGGCAAAAAATAGTGCATACTACATGACTCCCTTCACATAAAATTGAGAAAAGTACAAGCTAATCTCTAGTGACAAAAAACAGATCAGTGGGGTGCCTGGGTGGCTCAGTTGGTTAAGCGACTGCCTTCGGCTCAGGTCATGATCCTGGAGTCCCGGGATCGAGTCCCGCATCGGGCTCCCTGCTCGGCAGGGAGTCTACTTCTCCCTCTGACTCTTATGCTCTCTGTCTCTCATTCTCTCTCTCAAATAAATAAATAAAATCTTAAAAAAAAAAAAACAAAAACAGATCAGTGGTTGCTCCCCGCCCCCCCATTTCCTTTTGAAGGAGAGAGACAGAGAGAAGTGGAAAGCCAGGCCCAGAGCACGACTGGTGGATGTGGCCACATTCATTCACACACTGGGCAAAATACGGGACTGAGCTTGCCAGAGGTCCGGTGCTATGATGGAGACAGACAGGAGCCCAGGGGACATCAGCCAACATGGACCCAGTCTCTGGGCTCGTGGAGCTCAGAGTGTAAAGGCAGAAACAGAGACACCGAGACAGAGAGAGATAGCAAGAGAGAGACAGTCACAAAGAGAGGGTCAGAGAAACATCCTATGGAGCTGGAGGCAGAAAGAGAAGCACCCGGCCCTGCTCAGAGCAATCAGAGAGCCAGTGGGCCTGAACACCGTACCTGCGTGGCCTCAGTCTCTCTCTCTCTGCACCTCTGAGTCTCACCAGTTCTGTGTCTCTCCCCCCCACCCCCACCGTCCTGTTGCCCCATCACTCCCATCTGTGGCCCCATCACTCCCATCTGTGGCGGTTGCCAAGGGAGGGTGAAGGATGGAGGGTTGGAGGTAGACACAGAGCACCTGAACGCCCCACGGACAGGGACTGGGGGATGCACAAACACACGGGCACACACCGGCTCATGCACAGGGACACACACCACCACCACCACCCAAATGCAAACACACCCTTGTGTATGAAGCCACATAAATACATATAAGCCCATACACATGCAAAAATATATACACAATGTCATGCAGACTCATACACAGAAACACATCTGCACATTCATGCAATGCAAACACCAATTCACATATAAAATCTTACACACACACACGCTAGCTTATGCACACAAGTGGACAATGCACGCTTACCTGTGCCCGCAAGACAAATACAACGTAAGTGCCTCACACATTCCTGTGGACTTTGGAATCGTTACCACATTGTCTTGGCCAACACGTAGGGTTGCCCAAACAGAAAGTATGGGTCTGTCAGTACCACTCTTTCTTTCAAGTTCACACTCCTGGCCTTGATGAGAGGAGAGGTGGGGTGGGGATGAAGTTACATAACGTGGTCGGAAGGCAGGTTCGGGATAAAAGTCACAGCTCAAGGCTGCAGTTGGGAGGAAGGCAGCCAGACCAAGTCATGGAGCTCAGCGTCCTTCTCCTCCTTGCTCTCCTCACGGGACTCTTGCTTCTGCTGGCCAGGTGCCACCCAAAGGCCTATGGCTGCCTGCAGCCAGGCCCCCATCCTCTGCCTTTCTTGGGGAACCTTCTTCAGATGGACAGAAGTGGCTTACTCAAATCCTCCCTCAGGGTGAGATGCAGATTGGATGGGGTCTGAGGGGGGCTCCCTGCCTCTGTACTTGGAGATCACTCCCCAGAAGGCGTGGGCGTGGGGTGAGGAAGGGGCATGGAGGTGCAGCATGCTGGATGGTGCTCAGAGAATCAGGTGTCCCTGCTCGGTTGAGGTGTGTGGGCACTGTCTCTGGAGCAGGCAAGTGGGTTTGAAGAGGTGTCTGGGTGTGAGCCATGGTGTAGAATTTCATTCTTCAGCCACCCCTCGGGTGCCTGCCGGGTGCTGGAAGAACAAAAAAAAGGGGCGGTGCCACCAATCAAATAGGCCTCTCCTGCCCAAAAAAGAGGCCCAGGTCGGTGCTGGTGTCGGGAGGAAGAGGGGTGAGGAGGATGGGAGGCCAGACACAGAGTGCTTAGCAATAATGACCATGAATGAGCTGTAATAACTAACGCCGGGGTATTTACCAGGTCCCGGATCACTGCTTTCCAGCATGATTTCTTGCTTGATGATCCATTTATTTATTAATAATGTTGTCCACACCCACGAACTGACTTCCCAACAGAGGAACTGGATGACCAACAGGAACTTCCAGTTGCCCCATTCTCCTCTGTCTACCCCTCGCCCCATGGCGACCATGCTCCTGAATCTTGGCCTTGCCATCCTTTTGCTTTTATTTTTATTATTTTTTTTAAAAAAGCTTTTATTTATTTATTTGACAGAGAGAAACACAGCGAGAGAGGGGACATAAGCAGGGGGAGTGGGAGAGGGAGAAGCAGGCTTCCCGCGGAGCAGGGAGCCCGACACGGGGCTCCATCCCAGGGCCCTGGGATCATGACCTGAGCCAAAGGCAGACACTAACGACTGAGCCACCCAGGCGCCCCTTAACTTTTTTATGATTTTAAGTCAACTGTTATTGAGGTTTAGCATCACCCCTAAAAGTGCACAAACCCTAAGTGTTCAGCTCAGTGAATTCTCTCAAAGGAGCATACTCATGTAATTGACATACAGATAAGTAACAACACGTTCTGTCCCCAGAAGCCCACTTCCAGTCACCACCCTCCCACTATCCTGGCTTCATATAAATAGAATTATGACCGGGGACGCCTGGGTGGCTCAGTCTTTTGGGGTTCAGACTCTTGATGATCTCAAGGTTGTAAGATAGAACCCCCCCCCCCCAGGTCAGGCTCCACTCTGGGCGTGGAGCTTGCTTAAGATCATCTCTCTCCCTCTCCCTCTCCCTCTGCCCCACCCTTCCTCCCCGACTCCCTCCTGCTTGCACTTCATGCTCTCTCTCTAAAGTAAATAAATAAATAGAATTATGACCTATGGACACTTTTGTGTCTGATTGCTTTCACTCAACACTATGCCTGTTGAGTTTCATTCATGTTGCTGGCTACAGAGCCCATTCTTTTTAATTGCTACATAGTATTCCACGGCATGAATATATCACTATATATTTATCCTCCATCTGTGTTGCTGAGCTTCCAGGAATCTTCTTGTTTGTATTTTGGTGAATCTATGTGCACATTTTTGCTGGGTGTGCATCTGGTGGTGGGGATGCTGGGTCACTGAGTATACATGTGTTTAGTTTCAGGTTTGTTTTTTTTTTAAGATTTTATTTATTTAGGGGCGCCTGGGTGGCTCAGATGGTTAAGCGTCTGCCTTCGGCTCAGGTCATGATCCCAGGGTCCTGGGATCGAGTCCCGCATCAGGCTCTCTGCTCCTTGGGAGCCTGCTTCTCCCTCTGTCTCTCTCTCTCTGTCTCTCATGAATAAATAAATAAAATCTTTAAAAAAAAAAAAAGATTTTATTTATTTATTCGACCGAGAGAGACACAGCGAGAGAGGGAACACAGGCAGGGGGAGTGGGAGAGGGAGAAGCAGGCTTCCCGCCAAGCAGGGAGCCCGATGCGGGGCTTGATCCCAGGACCCTGGGACCATGACCTGAGCGGAAGGCAGACACCTAACGACTGAGCCACCCAGGTGCCCCCAGCACCGAGCAGTTTTGCAAGTGGCCGCACTGATGTTATGATTCCTCAGATTTCATGATCATCCCAGAAGCCATTGTTTTCCCTTCATGTCTACCCAGTGGGTGGTTCAGGGTAGTTCTGTGGGGAAATAAAGTCAGGAGGCAGACAGCAGGTTGATGTCGGGTCACAAGGAGGATGACCTTTCGGTTTCAATGCTGGGGAGATCTGGCTAGACTCAGGGGTATGGGCAGGAGTAAGAGATATGTAACCATCTATACTGCTTAGGGCACCACTCATGCAGAGCCTGGCTGGGTCATGGGTTAATCCTTTAGTTGTTGGATCCTGGGAAGGGGAAAGGCAGCCTGGGGTGGAGGGTCTTGGGGGCAGCAAGATCAATCTATACGTAAGTGTCTTTATGGCTAAACAACTGGGATGGCCGCATCGGTGCATATGGACTAATAGCAACCCTCGGTGTGGATGTGCTTCACAGTTCCGAGAGAAATATGGGGATGTCTTCACGGTGTACCTGGGGCCAAGGCCTGTGGTCATGCTATGTGGGATAAAGGCCATACGGGAGGCCCTGGTGGACCAGGCTGAGACCTTCTCCGGCCAGGGGAAAATTGCTATACTAGAGGCAGTCTTCCAGGGATATGGTAAGGGCCTCAAAGGCACCTGGAGGGGAATGATGGACAAGGGGAACTGGGGAGGATGGATCCGGGAAGAGAAGATAAGGGGGTGCTGAGGGACCCAGAGTTCCCTTCCAATCTCCTCAGCAAACCATGCCTTCCCTACACCCCCAGTTGTGGTCTTTGCCAATGGGGAATGCCGGAAGACCCTTCGCCGATTCTCTCTGGCCACCATGAGGGACTTCGGGATGGGGAAGTGGAGTATGGAGGAGCGGATTCAGGAGGAGGCTCAGTGTCTGGTGGAGGAGCTACGGAAAACCCAGGGTGAGTCCTGGGGAAGGCAGGGTGCATGGGGCACCCGTGGGCAGAGAAAGAGAGGTAGAGATAGAGAATGATCCCGAGAGATCATCAGGCAGAGGAACAGACAGAGATGAGTAGGAGAGGAACACGGGGAGGCAGAAGAGATGTGGGGTGTATAGTGTCGAGAATAACTCAAAGGCATAAACTTAGATATTAGCACACTATTTACTTGGATTCAGGGAAACCAACTCATGGATTAATTGTATCTATCAAAGGCGAAAATAGGACTTATAAAAAGAAGGCAAAGAGAAAGCGGACATAAAGATGTCCGGGTCCTTCTATAAGAGATATTTTGAGACATAAATGTAGAGGCTGGGAGGGAGAGGCAGAGGCAGAGACATAGGGAGAAATAAAGGAATAGGGACAGAGGACTAAGAAGACAGACCGGAAGAAACAGAGTGACTCAGATGGAGAGACAGGGAAGGAGAAAGAGGCAGAGATGGAGGGACCAAGACAGAGAGAGACTGGAAGAGCCTGGGACAGGCAGAAAGAAACCAAGGCAGAGAAAATGAGACAGGCAGACAGACAGGTTCAGGGAAGGGTCTGCTGAGGGAACAAGACCAGATGGACAGGTGAGACCCGCAGAGAGAGGCTGATGACATGTTGCTCTTGGGCACACAGTCAGGGAGACCAGAATGTATATAGACGTCGACTAGCAAGTACAGAACAATTCTCTGGACACCAGAGAGCCCTAGAGGTGGAGAGAAGAGATGAAGGGGCAGTGACAGACAAGGGATAGGGAGAGCAGAGCTTTTTAATTTGCACATGTGATTGACTGATCATCCGCTCTGCACCCCTCTGCCCCTGGGACTTAACTCCCTGCTCCCAGGGTCAGAGCTGAGACCTGAGAGGGACTATCTGCACAGCCCCTGGGTCTGAATCATGACCCCAGGGATGAGGAGCTGGGGAACACTGGTCAAGTTACTCCACCTCTCTGCCCATCTGTAAGATGGAAATAATAACAGAATGGCACTTTCCTCCAGGGTTGTGGTGGGAATTTAAGAAAATAATATACGAAGGGCTTAGAATAGGGCCTGGCACATCATCTGGGCTGGTGCATGTTAGCTGTTCCTGTCCCCTTTCCTTTACTGTCACTGGGCGAGGGAAGGCAGATATGCAGAGATGGGGTGGTAGACAAATGCTCCCAAGGCATCTGTTTGAGTCTGTGTCCCACGACTTGTGCCTCCTCCTCCTAGGAGCCCTCCAGGACCCCACATTATTCTTCCACTCCATGACCACTAACATCATCTGTTCCATTGTCTTTGGAAAACGCTTTGGCTACAGAGACCCTGAATTCCTGTGGCTGTTGGACCTGTTCTACCAGTCCTTCACGCTCATCAGCTCCTTCTCCAGCCAGGTCAGGGAGAGGGTGCAGGAGGGTGGGCATGAGGTGGGCATCTAGGGTAGGGGAGAGGGGCAATCTGCTTTGGGAGCCCAGCAATGCAGCTTCAGGCTGGAAGGTGGGGCAGAGACAACCGAGAGGGACAGGGACACTGAACCAGGGACACTGAGCGCTGGGGGGCGGAAGGGAGGGACGGGAGACAGGGACTGGAGAGCCTAGTATGACGAGGCAAAGATGAAGAGACGGGGGACAGAATATGGATCAGACTGTCAGGCTCTCTCCTCTTCTGTCCCTGATTTCTCCAAACCTTCACCTCTGTCTTTGGCAAAACCCCTTGCTTGAAACAATTCAAAGGACACATGAAAATAAGGAATGACATTTCTTTGTTTTTGCCATTTCTCCTTCCTCTTTCTGTTATTTTTTTAAATGTCTCCCAGATAATAAAGTAATATGCTCCACTTTAAAAACAAAATAGTATCGTTTCTCTTTCTCAAAGAACCTGGAAATACCCCAATTGTATATTAAGTTTAAAAAATTAAACTGCAGGGCGCCTAGGTGGCTCAGTTGGTTGAGCGACTGCCTTCGGCTTAGGTCATGATCCCGGGGTCCTGGGATCGAGTCCCGCGTCGGGCTCCCCGCTCTGCAGGGAGCCTGCTTCTCCCTCTCCCACTCCCCCTGCTTGTGTTCCCTCTCTCACTGTGTCTCTCTGTCAAATAAATAATAAAAATAAAATCTTAAAAAAAAAAATTAAACTGCAGGAGCACCTGGGTAGCTCAGTTGGTTAAGTCTCCAACTCTTGATTTCGGCTCAGGTCCTGATCTCAGGGATGTGAGATGGAACCCCACCTCAGGCTCCGCTCAGAGCATGGAGCCTACTTAAGATTCTCTTTCTCGCTCGCCTTCTGCTCCTCCCCCACTTCTCTCTCCCTGTCTTAAAAAAAAAAAAAAAAGAAAGAAAGAAAGAAAAGAAAAGAAATTAAACTTAAGAGCGCTATGCCTGTCTATGGTTCTTAACCAGGAATGGATGTCAGATGCGTGCGTAGGACTGTCACAAATACAAATTCCCATGACCACCTACTGGAGAATCTGCTCCAAAAATCTGGAATGGGGCCCAGGGTGAGTATTTGAGAGAAGCGCAAAAGGTGATTTCACTTTTCTCCTCCCATAGAAAACCACAGAGAGAAAACTCTGGAAGGAGATTCACCAGAGTTAACAATGGTTATCCCTAGAAGGAGGGATTAAAAGAATTTTACATTGTACTCTCTCTGTTCCCACATTTTTTGGGAACAAAACAATTATTTTTTTACAGGAACTTAGGTATTACATTAATCTTCAGATGATCCAGTAGAAATATGTTTCAAAATAAATATAGTCCTAGGTAGTCAGTAGGTTCATCTTGTGTAAACATCATGTTCTCACTGTTGGGCACAGCAAGGGAGATGTGGCAGTGGAAAGAGTCAGAGAGGTCTGAGCTACACAGATCAATTGGCTGAAGTAGACAAGAGAAGTGCCCAGAGGGTGCCTGGCTGTCTCAGTCAGTGGAGCCTGGGACTCTTGATCTCAGGGTTGTGAGTTCGGGCCCCACGCTGGGTGAAGAGATTACTTAAAAAAAAAAAAAAGAAGAAGAAGGTCAGAGTGATTAGAGACACAGAGGTAAGGAGAGGCGCAAAGGAGAGAGACGGAGAGGTGGGGCGGGGCAAGGACCAAAACAAGATGTGAGGATGAGGGAGAAAGATGCAGAAGGAGAAAAATGGGAGAATAACAGATCAAAGGAGACTTAGGATCAGTGAGGGGGAGACAGAGACAGAGAGCAACAGAGACAGAGAGAGACACAGGGAGAAGAGAGCCTCTCCCCCACCCCAAGTGTTAGGGCCCAGGAGGGCTCCCCTCCCTGGGACCTACAACTCAGCCCCAGGACGACCTCACAGCCCCTTCTCTCCCGCAGGTGTTTGAGCTTTTCCACAACTTCTTGAAGTACTTCCCTGGTACACACAGGCAAGTCTACAAAAACCTGCAGGAAATCACCCACTTCATTGACCGCGTTGTGGAGAAGCACCGTGAAACCCTGGACCCCAGCTCCCCCCAGGACTTCATTGACGCCTACCTGATCCGCATGGACAAAGTGGGGTTTGGAGAAGGGAAATGGGAGGGACGGGAAGGGAAGAAAAGATGGGGGAGTGAGAAGAAGGGAGGGGCGAGGGGAAAGAAATGGGGAAGAAGGAGGGAAGGACGCAGGATATGGAGGGAGATTGGGGACAGGGACGGGAGACGCAAAAGGGAAATGACGGGAAGAGAGAGGAAGAGAGAGAAACAGGGAACGCAGGACGCGTGGACCGAAGGACAGCAACAGGTGACAAGACTCACAGAAGCCTAAAGAGGCTGGGAGCCAGGGGCAGACAAACACAGCAGAGAGATGGGAAATGCACTGGAGCCGAGACAGAGTGCAGAGAGACGGAGAGGGATTCCTAGGTGGGCGCACAGAGGGCACAGAAATGTCAACTGGACTAGACGGTGTGAGAAACCCAGAAGCTGGGGAGGGCGCCCCGAGGGAGGGACGAGGGACGAGCGTGCAGCAAAGCCCCCTGCTTCCCCATGGATTCAGGAGAAGGCCGACCCCCGCAGCGAGTTCCACCAGCGGAACCTCATCTACACGGTGCTGTCGCTCATCTTTGCCGGCACGGAGACCACCAGCATCACGCTCCGCTATGGATTCCTGCTCCTGCTCAAATACCCCCACATCACAGGTGGGGGGCCGGGGACAGCCCATGGAGGGGGGGATCTTCTGACCGCTTTGGGGGCTGCAGGGGGGTGGTGTTGGCGTCCTTCCCGAATGAGAGAGGCGGTGTTCATCTCTTACACCAGGACCACTGCAGGTATTGAATGAGCCCCTAACTAAGCCAGTCCTGTGGGTGGATGGATGACCAATCTGTGAGTGTGTTCTCCCACTGTTTCCTCCCATCACTTAAAGGCAGACTCATCTATCCACTCACCCATCCATCCTTTTACTTACTAATTAACCTGTACACTCAGATTCTTTCATTAATGATTAATCCAATGACATAGACTTCCATTCTTTATTTGGATTCATTGATTCATCTGTTGATCTTTTGAAACAGTGATTAATCAGATGAAGTATTTGTCATTGATTCATTGGCTCATTCATTCATGCATGTATTCATCTGTCCTATGAACTAGATTTCATTCCTTAATTCTTCCATCGTTCTTTCTTTAAAAAAAAAAAAAGATTTTATTTTATTTATTTGAGAGAAAGAGAGAGTGCACCAGAGCAGGGTGACGGGCAGAGGGAGAAGCAAACTCCCTGTTGAGCAGAGAACCTGATGTGGGACTTGATCCCCAGATTCCCCGGATCATGACCAGGGCCAAAGACAGATGCTTAACCCACTGAGCCACCCAGGTGCCCCTTCCATCATTCTTTCATTCCATCCTTCATCCATCTATTATTCATTTATTAATTCACTCGGTTATTCATCACTGATTTATTGTTTTATCATTCAATCCATCCATCCATTCCTTTATTTACCTATTCCTTCATTAATTTAATTACTTACTTATTCCTCTATAGATCTAGCCAGCCATCCATTTATGTGATTTGTTGGTTAATCAGGTTCATTTGTCTATGGGCCATTTATTAATCAATGATTAATGATTCATTAATTCACATGTTGAGAAATAAATACATACATGCATTCATTAGTGCTCTTCCATTCATCAATCTTTCCATTCATAAGTTGATTGATTTATGTATTCATTTATTTATCCAGTTTTTCACGGGTTAATCTGTTGATCTATTTCATTGTTATATTCCTGAAGACCTAGCACAGTGTGGTCTGTAAGAGACACACAATAATTATGAGTTCATTTTCGGGCGCCTGGGTGGCTCAGTTGGTTAAGCGACTGCCTTCGGCTCAGGTCATGATCCTGGAGTCCCTGGATCAAGTCCCGCATCGGGCTCCCTGCTCAGCAGGGAGTCTGCTTCTCCCTCTGGCCCTCCCCCCTCTCATGTGCTCTCTCTCATTCTCTCTCTCTCAAATAAATAAATAAATAAAATCTTTAAAAAAATTATTGGTTCATTTTCAACTCTTTTTTTTTAAGGATTTTATTTATTTATTTGAGAGAGAGAATGAGAGACAGCCCTCAGCCTCTGTGCTTGTGACTTTAAAACATCGTCCATATTTCTCTGATCACATCCACCAAAACCAGTGAGATCAAAATAAAGTTCCGCTCTTTCTGGACCCAAGGCTATCTGTGCTACCATGCTCTTTTTTTTTTCTTTTTTTGAACTAAAATTCACATAACATAAAATTAACCACTAACCATCTTAAAGTATACAATTCAATGGCATTTAGTACAATCACAGTATCATGCAACCATTGTCTCTGTCCAGGGTCCAATCATTTTCATCACCCCAAAAGGAAGTTCTGTACTTTTGAGGCCTGAATAATATTCTGCTGTATGGAAACACCACATTTGGTTTATCCCTCCATCAGGTAATTGGCATGTGGGTTGTTGGCACCTTTTGGCTCTTGTCAACAGTGCCACTGTGGATATTTGCATGCAGGGTGGCCCTGTGTTTGTTTTACTCTCCATCAGGAATGGAAGGAAGGTGTTCTTTAGTTTCTGCCTTCAGACCTGAGGCTCTGGAAGGACAGGGCCAGACCTTCCCACCCAAACGCTCTTCACAGGCGGTATTGAAGATTCAATGAGATAGTACTGACAGAGTGGCTAGAACAGTGTTTGGCACCAAGTGAATACCACTTAAGTGTCTGACAAGTAAATACATTCTCCAGGAGGTGAAGTCACTGGCCTGAAGGCAGAGCCTGACAACACCAGAGCCCAGTGACTCCCAAGGCTGAGCTCTTGACACTGAGGTGCTGTGGAGAAGGGTGGCCTGTCCCATCAACCCCGTGCTTTGGTTTTCCTCCTGTCTCATGCTGAGGGGCCATTCAAGGCATGTCTGGAGTGAGGCTATTTCAGAGAGAAGGGTGGGAGAGGTAGCTGGTTCCTATGCCTGAGAGGATGGATGTGGGGATGGGGGTCCCAGTCAGCCAAGGTAACCCCCCTTCCCTGTTCCATCCTCTCTGCCTCAACCCCAGGCAGGTGCTTCATCCCAGTGCTCAGGAGAAGGGAGGCTGGGGTCTGGGGTGGGTGAGGGCTTACTGCATCTCAGATTATGGTCTTTGGACAGTCTGAGCTACACCTTCACTGCTGAGGGATAGGTCATGGTCGAGGTCACATGTGGACCTAACCAGTGTTCCTTCCCTTCCCTACTGGGGCCATGGGCAGTAAGATTCAGGTTCAACCGAAGCAGGTGGCCAGAAGGAAAGCTGTGGAAGCTATACTCTAACTTTAGAAGGAAAACAGGGCATTGGTCTTTCTTTCAAGGGCTCTGGTCGGTGGCTGAACTGTGTGGGACTGAGGTTGCTCAAGAGCAGTTGATGGAACAGTCCAGGGATCCTCCAGTAGGGATGAGATTGGGTTCCTGGCACTAGTCTCATGGGGAATCAGTGAGTGGAGGGTGGAGCAGAGAGAGCCAGGTAGAAACTACTTGTTTTAGGACCTTGCCTTAGAAGCCTGGCACTGTTACTTCCTATGCATTCCATAGGCCAAAGCAGCTACAAATTCCACCCAGATTCCAGAGGAGGGGAAAGAGATGACATTGGATAATCAACAAATCACGTACTTAACAAAGCAGGTGACCATCAACAAACATGCACCTATTTACAAATTACTATTTAGTGTTTGCAGGACTTTACATTGTGTAAGAAACTTTGCCTCTTGTCAGTAATTTATTATGAAGCACGTAGCAACTTATTTATCTATCCAAAATATAAAGTGTTTTGCAGTTTAAGAGCACTTTATAATTACAAAGGAATTTGATGTGGACAGATAATTTTGCATTTAAAAATATTGTTTACCTTCAGCAAAACCCTTTGAGGTTTGCAGAGGATTCTGTAGTATACAGAACTCCTTGTTGTTTACAGAACATTTTGTAGTTTTTAAGTAGCTTGACATTTACAAAGCACTTTACCATTTGCAAAGATTCTAGATGGCACATGGGATAGAGTATTTGTAAACATTGCATGTGGTTTGTACAGCATTTTGTAACACAAAAATTTTTCTGTTTACAAAAGATCTTAGCAGAGTGGCAGAGTGCATTGTAATAAAGTGATTTTTCCATTTTACAAAGTGCATATTTATTAATTCCTTTGTAACATTCACAGAGAAGTTGTCATTCACAAAGGGCTTTATTTCTACCTATAGAACAAGTCAAAATAGAACAGCACTTGATGAAGGCTTAAACGTTTCCAAAGCACTTGGGGGGCAGTTTACAAGCCCTCCAGCCTTCATCTGATGTTAGGATGCTAAGATGGGATTAGGCAGCAAACCAGGGAGATGTCCCTGCCCTACTGGAACTGACATCAAGTGGGGGAGAAAATAAATAAACAAAATCATGGCAGACAGTGATAAGCGCTATGAAGAGAGCTCAGAACTGGTGAAGATAGGAAACAAATAGGAAGAGGTGGGGAGCTAATTTAGAGAAAAGGTTTTCAGTCAGAGAACACTGCAAAAGACATCCCCCACCAACTAGCCATCTACAGAATGCTCTCCTGTTTACAAAGCACTTTTGAAGTTATCATCACACTTGACTCTTCAGATAGCTTTGGGAGATGGAAGATGTTATCTAGACCAACCCTACTTCTTAGACATTAGGATCTAAAGAGGGAGGTGGTTATCCAATATCTCAAAGGAGATCAGTAGTGTGGGCAAAACTTGGAATACAGGATTCCAGACTCCTCATGACTTCCCCCACTCCATCACATGCATGTTTACAAAAATCAGCTGGAATTAAAAATCAAAGGAATGTCCATATAGGACTTTTATTCATACAACACTTGATGATCTCACTAAATAGTGGGTATCTGAGACCTGACTTTTGATCCTATTGGTTAGAGTATGGAATGGACATGACTCAACCATTTGGGACCAATTTTTCCAGACTCACCAGTCCTTCTAAGGCTTTCTTGGAAGGCTGCTCCTTGTCAGTGAGGTTCCCCAAGACTTACTTCATCCAGGAGAAGCACAGGAAGAGGTTTACAAGGTGATTGGCCTGCTGACCCACAAGCACTTGACCACCTAGAAAAAAATGTCTGAACTAAAGCTGTTCCTTGTGAGATCCAGAGACCCTGTAACCTCCCCCTTGTTGAAGTGCTTTGCCATCCCAATAAGTCTTAGTTTTAGCAATAATTCACCTGCAAGATAAGACTAGCTCAGGCCAGGAAAACTTGGAATGAGGGTCTTTATCCTGAGAGACTCTTTTGTTCACTGAAGTGCAGAGTGTTTTCTCCCAGGTTTTTTTTGGGAAGGAGACTGTAACTCTCCTAAGATCACTCAACCCCAGGATATACTCTACCCTGAGCCTAGTCTTTTAAGGTTTCACTGTTGTGAGAAGTTAAATATTTTCTTTCTTAGCCTAGATGAGGAGGAGACATTAGAGGAGGATCTGGTCTTTATTCCCATCTCTTGAGGTAAGCAGATCACATCCATTCTCCACACGTGGGGACTTGGTGTTGGGACTGACTTCTCCTCCTGGACCAGGGAGAGGCACCCTTGTTCCCTATTTATTCAGTCTCCCTAAGGGAAACAAATGGACAAATCTTAAATATAAGAAAATGAGATAAAATATGATTTTAAAACTATATATCTAGTAGTTGTTCCTGGTTCTTGAGACTTTGTTATGCTAATGAGGTGACTCCTGGTGGGCCCTGAGATAGGATGGTGGCTGGTCAACCAGAATGACCAACTACATAATTAGAGAATTGGAACTTTAAGCTAGTCTGACCTCTGGGAAGGAGAAGGGGGCTGGAGACTGAGTTCAATCATGTGGCCAGTGATTTAATCAATCACTCCTGTATAACGAAACCCAGATAAAAACTGGTTTATCCTTACCTGGTTGATGTGCTGGGAAGATGCCCATATTCCACAAGGAGAGGGTGCAGAATTTCTGCATCCCTTTCCCTTATGTGTGCCTTCTTCATTTGGCTGCTCTTGAGTTGTATCCTTTGTAGTAAAACTGTAGTCCTAAGTATAGTGCTTTCCTGAGTTCTGTGAGTTGTTCTAGCGAATTAGTGAATTAATGAGAGGGTTGTAGGAAGCCGTGAATTTGTAGCCAGTTAGGCAGAAGCGTGGGTGGCCTCAGGATACCCGAAACTTGAAGGTAGCATCTGAAGTGGGGGCAGTCTTGTGGGATGGAGCCCTTAAATCTATGAAATGTGATGCTGACCCAAGGCAGTTAGTGTCAGAATGGAGCTGGATTGTATAACACCTTGTTGGTGTCAGAGAATGGATGACAAGACAGACACAGAAGCAAAGGGAGGAAAAGAATCAGGGAAAGAGGAAGGAGAGGAGGAGAGGCAACGGAAAGGAAGGGCAACACTAGAAGGAGGGGGAATAGTGGGTAATAGTGTGACAAAGATACACAGGAAGATGGTAAATGAATGAATGAACTGAACGAGTGAATGAATGAAATGACCTTTTTTTTTTTTAAAGATTTTATTTATTCATTTGAGAGAGAATGAGATAGAGAGAGCATGAGAGGGGGGAGGGTCAGAGGGAGAAGCAGACTCCCTGCTGAGCAGGGAGCCCGATGCGGGACTCGATCCAGGGACTCCAGGATCATGACCTGAGCCGAAGGCAGTCGCTTAACCAACTGAGCCACCCAGGCACCCATGAAATGACCTTTTATGTGCCAGGCAATGTAGCAAGTGTGTTCCTATGGTTTGATAATGTATATTATATATGCCAGGAAATCTGTTTGTTAAGACCTGAATCCAACTGAAAGTCTGGAGTCCTTCAGTCCTTCTGGGGCCCAAGCTGATGGGGAAGCAGCTACTTGAGCTGCTGCAGATGATAACAGCATAAGAAGCTACCCAACCTGGGGCGCCTGGGTGGCTCAGTTGGTTAAGCGTGTGCCTTCCGCCAGGGTCATGATCCCAGAGTCCTGGGATGGAGTCCTGCGTCGGGCTCCCTGCTCAGCGGGGATTCTGCTTCTCCCTCTGCCCCTCACCCCACTTGTGCTCTCTTTGTCAAATAAATAAATAAAATCTTAAAAAAGAAGAAGCTACCCAACCTGGGCCCACAGATTTAAAGCATCTGCTTGCATTCCATTGGTTAAAGCAAGTCACGTGATCAAGACCAACATCAGCGGGGCAGGGCTATACATTCTTCCCCAAGTGAAAGGCATTGCAAAGGTACTTGGCAAAGGATGTGGGTGTATAGTGTTATACCAGAAGAGTGAAAATTTGGGAACAATTTAGTCTCTTTCAGAGAGTAGGGCTCTTTCCTTACCCAGCCACCATATAGCCAGAGGGCAGGCACTTAATCTAATCTATATTCATCAAGTGCTCATTCCTTGGGCTTTGAGCCGATGACTGACAAGAAAAGATAGAATGTTTGGAGGTCAGCCATCAGCAGTTATGGGTTCTATGACTCATTTACAGCCTTCCAAGACCTCTTTCTTGGCTCACCTGTACTAAGAGCTTCTACCACTTCTTGTCTCTAGAGCGACTCTTCTCCAAGGGCCCACACTTTCTACCAGTTCTGCCTGTACATTACTTAGAGTATCCATTCTTCCTAAATCATCCAGTTGTGTGTTTGTTTTTTTTTTAAATCCACACATTCAAACATTCATTTCAGCTGTCAGCAACAGGAGTTCTGACACAGTCCATCCTTGTAGACCCCTTCCCCCCAGGTCTTTCTTGTTACAACAGTTTTAGGAACCCTGGAGGATTCAGTACTTAGGAGAGAGTCTAGAAGATACTTGGAAAAGTGTTCCAGAAGGGAATCCATCACAGTCTCAATATCTACCTCTGAGAAAAGATTGGTTCCTTCTGCATCAGTTTCCATGATTTACATCATGTGACCCTGTTCCTGAGGCCAAAGTTTCCACATCTGCACCAAAAGAAGGCAGCTTTCTAGAGGCTGGATGGGTGGTCAATGAGATTGACAAAAATCTGGCCAGAGGGACATTTTGAAATTACTCCCCACCCCTAGTCTCTTCCAAAGGGATGTGTTAGGCAGTCATATAATTTTTACTATATTACCTCACCTTCTTGGCCACGGTGGTTTGGACTAAGGATTATCTTCTGACATGGTAAGAGGACAAGGAAACAATCCATGGGTTAGATCAATCTAATTCTCTTTTTTGACACTGTGAACCCAAAGTCACTTTTGCTTGGATAGGGCACAATGCCAGGGAAAGCCAGAGACATATTCATGCTATAGTTTGTGGGTTCACAAATTAAAAGCCATTTAGAATGGGGCACCTGGGTGGCTCAGTCAGTTAAGTATCCGACTCTTGGTTTTGGCTCAGGTCATGATCTCAGGGTCATGAGATTGAGCCCTGTGTCAGGCTCCACTCTCAGCAGGGAGTCTGCTTGAGATTCTTCCTCCCTCTCGCTCCCCCTCTGCTCCGCCCCTCATTTGCACATGCGTGCTCTCTCTTTCTCTCTCAGATAAATAAGTAAATAAAATCTTTAAAAGCTACCTAGAAGAAGTTGATCTACAAAAAGGGGAATAAGTAGGCATGTTGAGTGAAGCAAAACAGGCTATGAGTCCCCAGAGAGAGATAGTGAGATACAGCCCTAATTCCCATAATGGGGTCCATGAAAGTAACTTCTGTATTTTTACTTGCATTTCCTTAACTGGGTTAATCAAAAGGGAGATTATTTTAGATGAGCCTTGCTTAATCACCAGCCCAATCAGACCGTTCGTCCACCAGATTCAAAGAGAAACAAGTCGGGAAGTCAGACCCATATTCAAGAGAAGGGGTATCAGACTCTTCCTCTGACTGGAGGAGTGTCATAGAGTTTAGGGGCATTTCTAAAAACCACCATGAGGTTGAAAAGGTTTGGGAGGGAAAAGGAGGTTTGTGGGCTGCTGTTCGTGGTGCTGAGTGGGTGCCTTTCTGTCCTGTGGCTCTTTCTCCCAGTCCTGAAGAAATGGGGACTTCCACAAACCTCCAAAGCATCTGATGCTGCAGAGGAAGGAATTCTATGGGAAGAGAAGGAAAGGCACCTGAACAGAGGGAGAAACAAATGTACAAAAGCTGTTGAAGTGGCAGCATGACAGAGAGCCAGGAAGAAGGAGAGATTCATGTTGACATCATTTTCCAATAATTGCTCCTATTAAGAAATAATGTATTTTGGGCGCCTGGGTGGCTCAGTTGGTTAAGCGACTGCCTTCGGCTCAGGTCATGATCTTGGAGTCCCTGGATCGAGTCCCGCATCGGGCTCCCTGCTCGGCAGGGAGTCTGCTTCTCCCTCTGACACTCCCCCCTCTCATGTACTCCCTCTCTCTCATTCTCTCTCTCAAATAAAAATAAATAAAATCTTAAAAAAAAAAAGAAATAATGTATTTTTTTCTCACTGGGGGTGAAGCTCTTGTGCCACTGAATTGGTACAATGGGTATCTTTTGTTTGGGATCTCCCAGCTTCCATTCCCCCTTCTTTAGGTAGCAGCCCCTATATTTAGCTCTGGGTATCTCCCCATCCCTACTAGATGAAATCTATTTGGGGGTTGATCAAGTTGCCCCTGCAAGTTCCCCTGGGCCACATGATCCACGTCAGATCCACCAAGTACTCCTCTCTGGATTTTGAATTTTGAGCGGTTGAGTGATTCAAACAGGAGAACCCAGACTCCTGTTTCCAAACATAGCCAGAGTTATCCTCTTCTGCTGCATCCCCCATCAATCACCACACCCCAGTCCCACTGGCCTCTCTGTTTCCTGAACCCCAGACACCCTTTTGGGCTGAGGGCTCCTGCACTTGCTGTTCCTTTGCCTGTGATTCTCTTTCCTCTTTATTTCTCAGGTGGCTTCACTTTCATCCTCCAGACCTCTACATAATTGCTCTTTTTAAGATTGAATCAACTTATTTAAAGTAGCCCTCCAATTAAATTACTTTTAATTTTCTTACTTTGTTTTATTTTCTTGGTTACACTCACTAGCCAACACCTTGTTTATGTGTTAATTTTTTTATTGTCTACTTCCTCTACACTATGTCACTCTCTGCAGTATCTGCAGTGCCTGGTCCATAGTAAGAGCATATGGTTTTTCCCCCTTTGATCTATTAATGTGATGGCTTATGTTAATACATTTCCTAATATTGAAACATCTCCAGATTTTTATTATTTTTTTTTCTTTTTATTATTTTTTAGAGAGGGAGAGGGGAAGGGCAGAGGGAGAGGGAGAAAGAGAATTTTAAACAGGCTTCACGCCCAGCATGGAGCCTGACATGAGGCTCAATCTCATGACCCTGAGATCATGACCTGAGCAGATTCCTCAACAATTTGGGAAGGAGAGGTAAACACTGGATTCTTGCTAATATTGGCATGTGAGGTCTCAAGTGATTAACTAGAAAACAAAGATGGTGTACTGATTATGTTTTCCCCAAAGTAAGAGGTTGAAGCCCTAACCACCAATGTGATGGTATAGGAGATAAGGCCTTTGGGAGGAAATCAGGTGTTTTTTTTTTTTAATTTTATTTATTTATTTGGCAGAGAGAGAGAGAGAGAAAGATCACAAGCAGGGGGAGCGGCAGGCAGAGGGAAAGGGAGAAGCAGGCTCCCCGCTGAGCAGAGAGTGCAATGTGGGGCTCAATCCCAGGACCCCCGGATCATGACCTGAGCCGAAGGCAGATGCTTAACCGACTGAGCTACCCAGGCACCCTTGGAAATTAGGTTTAGATGAGGTCATGCGGGTGGAGCCCCCTCAGTTAAATTAGTGCACTTATAAGAAGAGGAAGTAGGACACTGGGTGGCACAGTCAGTTAAGCGTCCAACTCTTGGTTTTGGCTCAGGTCATGATCTTGGGTTGTGAGACTGAGCCCCATGTTGGGCTCTGCACTCAGTGCAGAGTCTAGTCAAAGACTCTCCCTCTCCCTCTGCCTCTCCTCCCCATGTGCACACACTCTCTCTCTCTAAAATATATAAATGAGATATTAAAAAAAAAAGGAGAGACAGCAGGCACCTTGTATCCTCTCTGCACCATGTAAGGATAGAGGGAAAAGGCAGCCATCTGCAAGCCAGAAGTACTCACTGAGAAATGAATCTGCGAGCACCTTGATCTTGGACTTCCCACACAGTCTGTGGTTTTTTTGTTATGGCAGCTGGGGCTGACTACAATGTGTACCAGGCTCATATCCTAATCTAGTGAAATAGGCCACGCCGTTGTGGTTTGGCTGCACCCATCAGGCACATTTTGTTTGCATGGTGATGGTCAAGTTTCTACCTATATCCTAGCTACCCAGCTTACCTAGTCTCCAGTGTCTCATATCTGCTATGGCTTTACAGTTTACACGGCTCAGGTTATGAGAACAGAACCGCAAAGAAGGGATATCCTTGGCAAGCTAACCTGGGCTCACCTGAATCCACTTGGGCGACCACAGTCCAGGCCAAGGAAACTGGAAGCATCTGAAGAGTCTCAGAGGTCTTAGAAGCTCCTGAAATGGTACCAGTTCTCAGACTCTCTCTCCAGATTCCTCTTATGGTTCCCTCCGTGGTGTATGAAGTGGATGTGGCACATAACAACACGAAAAACACGTGACAGATAGCCAGCAGGTGGTAGGCATGTCCTGAATGTACTTCTTAATGCACCCACAACATTGGGTGCTCACCCAGTGGAACACACGGTTAACTTCTATCTACTTAGATACTTAGATGACCATCTTCATGCAGTTCATGGCTATTGCAAGTTGGGTTCTCTGGGAAGCAGACTCTGATATGGAGTTTTGTGTGCAAGATATTTATTTATTAGGGAGTGTTATTGGGATCAACCAACAACTGTAGAAGGGAGAGAAGGAAGCAGGAGTGGGTGGAGGGAGAAGTTAAGCTCTATTGAAGATACAACACCAGCCTTGGCCAACTCCATGGGCACTCTGGAGCAAACACAGACCATTAGAATTGTCCTGCATCTCCATCTTTCACTGAAGTGGGCTGCCCTAGGAGGGCATGATCTTGGGTGAGGTGGCCCTTTCTCTCTCTCCCTCTCTCTCCAATTTTTAAAAAGATTTTATTTATTTATTTGTTTGAGAGAGAGTGCGAGGGAGAGAGAATCTGAAGCAGACTCTTCACTGAGTGCAGAGCCCCAGGTGGGGCTCAGTCTCACAACTGTGTGATCATGATCTGAGCCGAAACCAAGAGTTGGACGCTTAGCTGACTGAGCTACCCAGGTGCCTCCCTCTCAATTTTTATAGAAAGTTTGACTCAATATACATTTTCCAGCAAAAAGGCAATATATAGGAAAGATTGACATACACAGCTGCTACAGAAACAAACACAATGCTGGAAAAGGAGGAAAAATAAATGGGATTTACTGATTCTATTTTCCTGCACTTGAACCTAGACAAGCAGTTGGCATTAGCTCCAAAGTAAAGGAAAACAAGGCAGGGACTGAAATAACAACACACAAACTAATATCAACATCAGTGAAATTCACTTGCCAAACTCACCCAACATAATAATTTAAAAATTATTAGGTCCTTGAAAATAGATGTTCAAACCAAAGCTTTCCATGAATGTTTGTAGCAGCTCTATTCACAACAGCCAAGAGGTGGACACAACCCAAACAGCCATTGACAACAAACTGTGATCTATCCATACAATGGAATAGTATTCAGCCATGAAAAGGAACAAAGTTCTGATTCATGCCACAACACTGAAATGCGTCAAAAGCCTTGAAAACATGTTAAGTAAAAGAAGCCAGTCACAGAAGATCATATATGACAGTTAACCCTTGAACAACTTGGGGGTTAGGGGCACCAAACCTCTTTTGTAGTTGAAAATCCATATATAACCTTGACTTCCCCCAAACCTAACTACTGATATTTACTATTGACCAGAAGTCTTACTGATAACATAAACAATTGATTAACACATATTTGGTGTGTTATATCCAGTATATATTGTATTCTTACAGTAAAGGAAGCTAGAGAAAAGAAAATGTTATTACAAAAATCATAAGGTAGAGAAAATACATACGCAGCACTGTACTATATTTATTGAAAAAAATCCACATGTAAGTGGATATACAGTTCAAACCTGTTGTTCAAGAGTCAACTATGTATGCTTTCACTTACACGAAACGTCCAGAATAGACAAATTCACAGAGACAGAGCTTAGACTAGTGGTTACCAGCGGCTGGGGAGGGAACTGGGGAGCGCCAGCCTGATGGGTTTGGGATTTCCCCTTGCCCTGGTGCAAATATTCTGGAACAAGGCAGTGATAATGGTCGCACAGAATTGTGACTGTAGTTAATGCCACTGAATTCTACACTTTTGAGTGGTTACAATGGTAAACTTTGTGTTATGTGTATTTTGCCAAAATAAAAAAATAAACTGATATTAAAAACTTACTGGATCCTGTGGCAGTCACAGCCTCCAGCACTCCTCCCCTGCCGCCCCCGTCAGCCTCTCCCTTCTGTCTCCTCATGGCTTCCCCCCACCCCCCACCCCCGGGTACCCAATGGCCCTATCACTTGGGGGAAGGCAGAGACCAGAGAAAGAAGTCGGGTATGGGCTTTCTAAACATCAGGGCACCGCAAAGACGGTGCTGCTTGCTCAGGGAAATCCTGGCAGCCCCGACCCACCCGCCCCAGCCTCCCCGCCCCCGCCCCCGCCTCCTCCCCATCTTCCCGCCGCCCGGGCCCTGCGGTTGCAGCCCTCCTCCTGCAGGGGGCGCACTAACACCCCCACCCTCACCCCCACCCCCGGTTACCCGCGCCGCCGTCCCCCGCCCGCCCGGAGGTCCTCCAGCCTGAGCTGCCTTCCCGTGCACCCCGCCGCTCCAGAATCCGCTCTCTTCCTGGCGGGCCCAGATCTGTGTGTGGGTGGGGAAGGGGCCAGCCTCGGCCAAGACTGACCGTTGTTTTGTTTCTAAAGGAAACAGTGTCGACAGCAGGAGCCAGAACTGAGATTATGAAATCAGAGGTCCTGCCTAGCCGGGAATGGGCGTGGGGGGCGCGGTGCAGGGGGGAGGGGGGTGGAGTGGGATGCGGAGAGATGAAGGGGGTGTGAGGGAGCAGGGAGGAGGAGCAAGGGGAGGAGGGGGAGGAGGAAAAAAGAGGGTCAGCTGCCTTCACCCTAGCGCACCTCTCCAGCCCCAACTCAGGCCTCCTCACCTCTCCCCTGGAATGTTCCAGCAGCCTGCTGTCTACTTTCAAGTTGTCTGACCCTTAGTATTTATTGGGGAGCAGCGGGGACACAGCAAAGACTGAGATGGGCCGGGGTTCGTGTCCTCACAGAGCACACAGTCGGGTCGGAGGGACAAACCTGCCCTCAAGAGCAACAGTCCAGAGGGGTCAGGGCTGAGACCGGAGGCACAGGCAGAGGGCTTGGGCCCACATGGTGAGATGGCAGGGTGTTTGGACAGCCAACCTCTCGCTGTTCCTCCGTGCCCTCCTGTCTCACGCCCTCCTGTCACTGTCCATCTCTTCCCTCCCCTGGTTTCCTCAGAGGTGTCTCCTGAGCTGAGTGGCAGTTTCACTCCCATCCTCCCCAGCCATGCCTCTCTCAGCCGGGAAATGCAAGGCTGGGAGGGCTGAGGGCTGGGATGAGAGTCCATGAGCCTGCTGTCAGCAGGAGCGAGACCTGGAGAGAGGGCCTCCCGCCCCGGGGAAGAGCTGTCCCTCCACCAGGAACACTGTGAGGGGAGGCGATGGGCGGCAGACGTCACTGCTGTGTTCCCAGCACCCAGCACTGTAATATTCTGGTGAAATCTAAGGAAGGAAGTTTCCCTCCCAAAAGTATTTCCAGCCTGGCATGCTTTACTCTGTTAATGCACCATATTTGGGGATCTGGTTCTTAACCTTCGTTCTGTGTTTTCTTAGCTTCTGTATTTGTGCCTGAGTTCGAATCATCCAGTGCTGTGAATCCTAGCAAGTTTCTTAAGCTCTTTGTCCCCATCCAGTCCCCTCCTCCAAGGCCTGCGGGGAGATTAACTGAGTTAATACTTAGGAGGAAGGCAGATAGCGCCTCTCGTGGTCCAGGGGGAGTTTACACATGAGTCTGTTGTCAATACAAATCGACAACGATTTAGTGAGCACAGACTACATACTAATGTAGGCATAGGGGCTGTAGCAAAGAACATGAAAATCAGGGGCGCCTGGGTGGCTCAGTCGGTTGGGCAGCTGGCTCTTGATTTCAGCTCCGGTTATGATCTCAGGGTCGTGAGATTGAGTCTCACGTCGGGCTCTGTGCCCAGCGTGGAGTTGGCTTGAGAGTCTCTCTCTCTCTCTCCTTCTGCCCCCCACCCCTGCTCACAGGCGTGCGCACTCTCTCTCTCTCTCAAAAATAAATACATAAATCTAAAGGGAAAAAAAAGAACATGAAAATCAAAATCCCTCCCCTCATGAAGGCTGTAAATGCTAGCAGGTGAGGCTGACGAAAAGCGAGCAGCCTACTGAATCAATACGATGACTTCAGCTAGTGATAAACACCACGAAGAAAATTAAACAAGGAACTATGTTGGATACTGACTGATGGGGGCTGCTGGGGATTGGGTGGTCAGGGAAGGCTTCTTGGAGGAGGTGACTTCTGAAAGTCAGCTGCGGGAAGGTGTGGGGAGAAGCATTCCTGGCAGAGGGCACAGCAAGGGCAAAAGGCCTGAGGCAAGAGACTGGGATCAATGACTCTCTCCATTCAAATAATATCTCCGAGGACAGAGATTCTCACTGATTTATTCATTGTTGTTGCAATTGTTTGCTTTGGTCTCTGTGGATCCCCATCCTTTCAAACAGTGTTCAACATGTAGTAGGGTGCACAATAACCATGTTGGGAATCAATTAGAGCTGTACCTTCCGGCTGTACCTTCTAGCTGTACCTATCCAAGGTATTTGAACTCAGTGTCTCCGGTGGGCATGACAGATCCCCACGATGCATGATCATTTGGGGCTTTCAGAGGCTCCTTCCATCACTCTTTGGACTCAAGGCCAAGAACCCTTCTTCAAATTTAGAGGCCACATCTTTAGGGTCCCCAGCTCTTTCTTGGGAGTGGAGAACTTAAAATGGCAGATCGGGGCCAGATGCCTGGGTGTCGACTCCTGACTCCTAGCTGGTGACCTTGACTTAACCCTCTTCATGCCTCAGTCTCCTCCTCTGTGCAATGGAGATCATAACTGTCCTTACCGCGTGGGGTTGCTGTGGCACCTGGTGGGTGTGTGCTGGTGCTTAGACCATCCCGGGACGTAGTCAGGGTTCTGTAAGTGTTAACTGGTGCCCTTGTCACTGAGGCTTGTGGTTGGGACTCCAAGGGATCTGGTCTGTCAGGACCCGACACGTAACACGGACTAGAAAAAGAATGTCTGACTGTGTCTTTCCCTCCTAGGCTCTGTCTCCATCTTATATGTTTTTCTGATTCCTTCTTCCTGTTTTTCTGGGTCCTAGTTGACCCCTCCCTCCCATCCCCTCCTCCCCCCATCTCTCTGATATTTTTTCTCTCTCTTGATTTCTGTCACCTTAAGATCACTTTCTTTGTTCCTTTCTTACTGACACATGTCCTTTGCCCAGATCCCTCCCCTTCTGGCTCCTGCGGATTTGGATAGAGCTGATTATGTAATTGTTTGTTATGAATAGTGGCCCATGGGGGATGAGGAGGAGGCCAGGAAGAACATTTTCTTTCTTCTCACCCTTCTTAGCTCTCTCTTTTTTTCTCAGTCCACCAACCCGGCCTCATACATGCTCTCCCAGCTCATTCTTCCTGGATTGGGTGCAGAGATCAGATAACTGCCTCCCTTACCTAGAAACAGAATAAAAAGGTCAGAGGCTGCAGTCACGGGGCTTCCCGGAGGAGAGAGGCAGGCACTAGGGCTCTCGCCCAGCCCCTAGAAAAAGTGCCAAGCAGTGCAAACAAGGTGGTAATGGAAACTTAGGGGAACTGTTCAATTCAGCTGAGCGGAGGACTCTGAGGACAGAAGGAAGGATGGCTGGTGTCTCCCCCAGCCCACTGATTTGGGGCTTCAGCTAGGGAGACAGTGCTTTGGATTCTGCCCCCTCCCTGGGGACTCTTGGTCACCATGGTGCTCCTGAAAATTCGGTAGGCCATGGCTCCACCCACCGGAGAAAAACAGTAAGCAGTTACCCTCCCAAACCTCCGTTTCAGCAGCAGGAACCTCTCACTCCACTCAGTCTCCCTCATTCTTACCCCTCTCTGATACCTACCAGCTGGTCCCATCCCCAAACCTTCCCCCAACATGGAGAGGACCCCCCAGGCAAGTCACTGGTGGGAAAGAGTTCCTAGAGAGGCAAACAGGCATGCTAATTCTAATTCTGCCCTTGAGAGCCCAGTAACCTGGGCGAGCCTCAGTCTGTTTGTGTGTAAAATGGGAATGATGCACAAAGACGTGAAGATCCCTGAGAGTATGACAGTCAGGAGTTTAGCACAGAAGAGGCTCAGGAATGGGCAGCCCCCACCTCTTCTCTCTGCTAGTCCAGCACCCATTGACAGTCCGTCCTGTAGTCTGCTCATGACCTGCCACCTACCGCAGCCTGCACTCAGCCTTGCTCAGCCTCCCTGCCCTAGCCATCAGCCGCACTTACAGCAAATTCTTCCCTGAGAACAGATTTCAAAGGGCTGAGAAGCCCAGGTTAGAGAGTTGGCTGTTGAATGACAGTAATGGTACCATGCTGATGGCTTTAAATACATTTAATCCGTACTAACCCCCAGGTTTGGCAAGGGAGGTACTGTTACAGGTATTCTTATTTTATGGAAGTGGAAACAGGGGGTCAAAGAATTTAGGTGTCTTGTTCCAGATCACACTCCCCAGAAAAAGGAGCAGAGGCAGAACGCAAACCTGGTTCTCACCCGACCCTAGAACGTCCATGACCTTGGACATGTTCTTGGAGGACAAACGTGGAGGATGCGGGCGTTCGTGAAGAGGGACTGAAAGGATGAAGACACCGCACTCAATGGCGAGCTCAGAGGAGACTAGAAGTTACATAAGCTCCACAGCCCTGGCGAGCTCCCACGTGGGATCCAACCCCCAGGGATTTTAATCCAAAGGTATTCGGGTTACAAGAACCTGAGTCCCAGGATCTCTGTAGCCAGGATCCATGGCCAAGTACAGTTCCTTCTTCCCGGTGACCTGGAGATCTGAGAGGTCCTCACCCTCTTCCTGTTTACCACATATCTGTCCTGGTGAGCTTTATCATCTGGAAGCATGTGAACAAAAGCAGCAAGATGCCCAAAGTATTCATCTCTGCCATGTCCAGGAACCTTTCTAGGACCCCACTCTCTATCCCAGACATTCATAACAATGAGTGCGTCAGCTTGAATATCAACGGTGCTGTTTGCAGTTTTTCTTTTGTTTCCTTATCCGCCCCGGGGGTCGATCCCCATGGCAGATGCTGTTAATTGTTCCCTTACATCCATTTACCCCTTCTTTCTTTAGTAATAGAACCCCTTACATCTATTTACCCCTTCTTTCTTTAGTAATAGAATCTCTGATGGGCTCAAGCCCATCCAAAATAAGACTACATTTCCCAGCATCTCTTGCAGTGAGGCATGACTTTAAGACTGTGCCCAGATGAGATTTGGGCATGAGAGGGTGATGTGTGACCACTTCCAGGTTGTGCCTTCCACTCCCGTGCCCCATTGTCCTGCTGGTCCTTTCATTTATTTGAATTTATTTGTTTTTTGGAGTGAAAAATTTGAGGTCTGATCTCCTTGTCCAATTTTAGAAGAAAAGAGGAAAGGGAGGGAAGGAACAATGAGCTGGGCCCTTATGGGGAGAAGGCACAGCAGGAAAAATAAAAAATGGGCTTCTGGGAGGTTCCAGATGACCCAGGCTGGGTTCTTCTTCATCACTCATACACTGGTCTCATCCCAACACATATGCTCACTCCCTATCACTGACTGAGCCACCACCCTATGTTCTCCCCTGGAAGTGCTCCTATCCTGGGTTTCAGCCTCCAGGGCTGTGAGGGATAGAACGAGGGTAAAGAAGAATGGGACTCATAAGGGTCTGGTGCTGCCCCCACTCCACTCTCCCTACAGCATGGCTCGCCATGAAGCTGGGCACATGAAGGAAAGAGGGACCTCCTTAAAAGAAGGATCCAAGACAGCTCCTTGCATGTCCCCAGTCCTGGCCTATGAATAAGAGGAAGCAAAACCAGACCTTAAGGTGCTAGCAGGTGCGACAGGTCAACAGGGAGCATGGGAAGATCTTGAATTTTCTTTAAGACTTAAGGTTGGGGAAAAAGAGCAGATCCAGGAAGAGGCTGGCTTCCTGTCGGAGGTGTCCCAGAAGACTATGTGCATGGGGTGCATTAAGGGTGAGAAGAAGGATATGGTATTGTACTGGGTTGAATAGTACATACCCCCCAATTCATGTCCATCCAGAGCCTCAAAATGCGACCTTATTTGGAAGCAGGGTCTTTGCAGATACAATTACTTAAGATGAGGTCCTGCCGGACTAGGGTGGGTCCTAATCCAATGGCTAGCATCCTATAAGAAGAGAAAACAGAGACACAGACACAAAGAGGAGAACGGTATGTGAAGTCACACACAGACACACAGGAAGAATGCCACGTATGGAGGTGGAGATTGGGATAATGCTTCTAGAAGCCAAGGAACACCAAGGACTACCAGCAATCACCAGAAGCTAGGAAGAGTTAAGCAATAGTCATCCCCTAGCACCTTCAGAGAGAACATGACACCCACTGACACCTTGATTTTGGACTTCTGGCCTCCAGAACTGTGAGAGAATAAATGTCTGTTGTATTAAGCCATCTAGTTTGTAGTACTTTGTTACAGCAGCCCTAGGAAACTAATATGGGGATTATGGGTTCAGCCCTGAGAAGCTTAAACCACATGCTAGGGGTCCCATTGAGTCTGAGGTGGGTTGGTCTCCTTGGGAAGGTCTGGGCTGGTGTTCCTGGATATAAACTGGGACCCCTGGTTGCCTCTTTATAGGAAAGGTCATTAATCTTAACCTAGGGTCCATAACTAGGATTAGAGGGTTTCTGCGAAACCCGTGAAATGGTGTGCAAAACCCCCTTAGCAGAAATATCCATGAGGTCCAGTTTGGAAATAGTGTCACATTCAGGAAAGCATAGTCCTGCTTCAAAATTAATTAAAAGCATGTTGCAACTGTTATTTGTCTTTATATCAGGACAGTAAAAAGAGATCGCGATGAAAAGAAAAAGAAGGATGCCTGGGTGGCTCAGTCGGTTAAGCATCTGACTTCGGCTTGGGTCCTGATCTCAGGGTCCTGGGATCAAGCCCCACATCGGGTTCAGCATGGAGTCGGCTTGTCCCTCTGCCCCTCCCCCTGCTCGTGCTTTCTCTCTCAAATAAATAAATACAATCTTAAAAAAAAAAAAAAGAAAAGAATGAAGGCATCGTGACAGAAACTGGCTAAGTGTTCGCCAACCCTATTTCTTTCTCTTGGGCATACAAGATTTACATTTCCTAATAACTCTTGTAGCTAGGTTAGGACAGGAACATCAGCTTGTGTCTCATGTAAGTAAGAAATAAACCTTCTTGCATTAAGTTAATGAGATTTAGGGCTTGTTAGAGCAACTAGCTGAATAACTTGCAGATCCAGGTACATAGCCCTTGGGATCAAGACTAACATTACTGGGGCGCCTGGGTGGCTCAGTTGTTAAGCATCTGCCTTCGGCTCAGGTCACGATCCCAGGGTCCTGGGATCGAGCCCCGCATCGGGCTCCCTGCTCAGCGGGAGGCCTGCTTCTCCCTCTCCCACTCCCCCTGCTTGTGTTCCCTCTCTCACTGTGTCTCTCTCTGTCAAATAAATAAATGAAAAATCTTTAAAAAAAAAAAAACCTAACATTACTTCCCACATAATGGTTAAGATATTTAAAAATGTAAGTTTTTGCTCAATTAAATTGAGTCATTATTCTGAAAAACTTTATTTCAATAGTAATTATGTCTTTTGTATGTCAATTGTTTTTTTTTTTTTAATTTTTTATTTATTTGACAGAGAGAGAGACAGTGAGAGAGGGAACACAGCAGGGGGAGTGGGAGAGGGAGAAATAGGCTTCCCGCGGAGCAGGGAGCCCGATGCGGGGCTCCATCCCAGGACCCTGGGATCATGACCTGAGCGGAAGGCAGACGCTTAACGACTGAGCCACCCAGGCACCCTTGTATGTCAGTTTGAAGTAATTGCCAAGGTCTTGAAATCTTGGACTTCATTAAAATTTAATGGATAGTCACAATCTTGCAACAGAGGTGACTAAGCATAATTGTAAACATATATAAATTTTATTTCTATTTTTACATGCTATGGAGATATCCTGACTTAGAGTCACTTTAATGAACATGTTCATTTTGTCACTTTTAATTTTTTTAAGCAGGCTCCATGCCCAGTATGGAACCCCAACGTGGGACTTGATCTCAAAACCCTGAGATCAAAACCCTGAGATCAAGACCTGAGCTGAGATGAAGAGTCGGATGCTTAACCAGCTGAGCCACCCAGGTGCCCCCATTCTGTCACTTTTTAAAAGGTGTAAAAGGGATGTACCAGGTTTGTAGGAAGTTGTATTGAAAGTTTTGCTGGTCTGCTGAAGTGCTGGTATGAGAGAGACAGTTCTCAACTGTCTCCTTCCCCACCACCAGTTTTCTCTGTGAAATAGACGCTAGTTACTTTGGTTAAAAATTAGAAATAGTATGAGTGGTTTGGGGCACCTGGGTGGTGCAGTCAGTTAAGCGGCTGACTCTTGGTTTGGGCTCAGGTCATGATCTCCCTGTGGTGGGATCCAACCCCATGTCGGGCTCTGTGCTAAGTATGGAGTCTGCTTCAGATTCCTCCTCCTTGCCCCTCAATCCACAACCCCCTCTTAAATAAATAAAAATCTTAAAAAAATTTTTTTTTAAATATGAGTGGTTCAGACTAGGATAAATAATGACAGAGAAATACAATTGTGTGTGTGCTTTTGTTTTTTTAGGGAATAAAGTAATTTTGTCCAAAAACAGTGGTTCTCAGGTTACTTTTTCTTTAATCTTTTATTGAGGACCCCAAAGAGCTTTGTTTATGTGGGCAAGGTTTATTTATATTTACCATAGTGGAGGTTGAGACTGAGGAAATTTTTAAATATTTATGGATCCATTTGAAGATAACAATGATGAGAGCATGGCATATTTGCATAAATAACATCTTGGTATTGTTTTGACCTGTGGACCCCCTCAGAGAGACTTGCTGTCCTCCGGTATAGTGTCAGTTTGTTTTAAAATATGAAAGAGCACACGTATTGCGCGGAGCACTGGGTGTTATGCACAAACAATGAATCATGGAACACTACATCAGAAACTAATGATGTAATGTATGGTGACTAACATAACATAATAAAATAAAATTAATAAAAAATTAATAAATAAAATAAAATAAAATGTCAAAGAGCAAAATGAAGGATAACACTTGGAAAGTGAATTTTACTTGCCTTCATTTATAATTCCACAGTCTTAAAGGATGCTATGAAGTGTGTTAAAATATTAGTAAGTTCATTCAGGTTTGATGGGCTTGTCTCTTTGGCTTATTCATTAATGACTGTCTACAATATAAAATGTTGTTCTTTACTTTCTGTGTAATCTGCCTAGACAGCAAAGATTCTGTTTCTTGCCAGAATAATTTTCTGTGCTGGGGCACCTGGGTGGCTTAGTTGGTTAAACATCCATCTCTTGATTTCTGCTCAGGTCCTGATCTTAGGATTCTGTGAGACCCTTATACATTATGCTATGCTCATTACAGGTATAGCTACCATCTGTCACCATACATCACTATTACAATTTCTGCTTTACTTTTGAATGATGTCTTTGCTGTATATAGAATTCTTGCTTGACAGTTTTTTCTTCCAACACTTAAAAGATGTCCCTCCATTTTTTTCTTGCTTGCATAATTTCTAAGAGAAGTGTGTTATGATACTTACCCTTGTTCCTCATAGGTAAGGTGCATTTTTTCTTCTGGTTGCCTGTAAAATTTTCTCTTTGTCTTTGGTTTCCTGAAGTTTGAATATAATATGCTTACATGTGGGTTTTTTGGTATGTACTCCATTAGTGTTCTTTGAGCTTCTTGGATCTGTGGTTTGGTGTTTGTCATGACTTTTGGAAAAAACCCATCCTTTCTTTCTTGTAATATTTACATTGTCCCATTATGTCTCTCTTCTTCATCTTGCTCTGGCATTCCAGTCAGGCACACACCATTTGATGGAGGGAGGGATAGAAGAAAGGGGAGGAGAAAGAAAGAGAAGAGAAAATACAAAATGAGGGAAGCAGAGAGATGAAAGAGAGAACGAAGGAAGAAAGAAGAGAGGGTCTTTGAAAGAGAGAAGAGCAGGGGGAGAAGGGGGATAGAGAGAGAAAGAGATGAGAAGAAAAGAGAGGGGGAATAGACGGAGGGGGCGGTGAAGAGAGACACTTAGGAAGGAAGAGAAGAAGAAAATGAGGGAAATAAAGGAAGGATAATTCTCCAAATGATAAAAAAATAATTCTCAAAATAGATATATATGTGTCAAAGATTATTTAATCCATTAATGAGGGATCCAGATATAAACAAAACTGGTTCAAAAGACAAATGAAACAGTAGGATTTTTTTATAGGAATAAAAAGAAGTTCTGAGTTAAATACAAAACTGGCTAATGTCTGATTTAATAGCATTATTATTTTTAAAAAACTTTTGGTTGAAGATCACCTTCTCTACCAAACAGAAAAGACTTAGTAGTTTTGCAGAACTGTAAAAAGTTTAAATCCTGATTAATTGTATAAACAAAGTAACATTCCATTTTTGGAATGAGATTATGTTTAAGTGGACCTGTTAGAAAATATGCCTAGCTTGACATGAAAAAGTCCCATAAATCATTTTTTCTTTATTCGTGTTTTGAATAATTTTTCTTAGCAGAAGGAAAGAAATTCAGAAGCCCCATTCACTATATTTCCAATAGAATGTCCAGTAGAAAAATGATCTCTATGCCACATTCACCATCTAGAATTTGGATCCTAAGATTCTATGAGTTTATTTTGGTTGTGACTGAGAGCAACAGGTACGTGCCTGCCATACCTTCCTACTCCTGAGGAAAACATCCAGAAGAAGGTGAGAGGTCATCCTGCCCCTCTCCCCACAGCTCTTCCCTCTTCTAAAGCTCACCCCCACTCCCAACTAGAAGAACCTGTAGATCCCTGAAAGCTGAAAATCATAGAATTCTGGAATCCTCAAACATTAGAACAACAGATTCTGAGAACCACAGAATCTTAGAAAAATGCCAGCTTGGAGAGGCTGTTTAGCTCAGTCTTGGAATGATCCCATAAAACAATTCCCATAATGGGTCTTCTTAGACAATGCATAAAGATCTCTAGATCCTTATCTTGCCTTCTTAGAAAAAAATATTCAATTCTAGGTATTCTCAGCTCTACTACAGCCAAAAGAGAAACCAGTAGACTTCTCCAGGTTTCCATGTCCTTTCACCACTCAGCTTTTCCAGGTCCTGGCTCTGTGCCCAGTGGCACTCTAAGTTTCATTTCAACTGATATTTATTAAGTGCTTGTTGTGTGCTGTAACTCACTGAATAATTCCCCAAACCCCAAAAGATCAATACAATCATTTGCCCCATTTTCCAAATGGGAAAACTGAGGCACAGATACTGTCCAAGGCGTATTCAGGGAATCTTAGGACAACAACCATCTGATGCTGCTAAAAACCTCACATTGGTTGAGCTCTTTATCCTGTGTCAAACCTCTAAAACCCTATGAGGGAGGTACTATTGTCATCTCTGAAACGCAGAGGAGGAAGTCTCCAAGAGGGAGGCTCATTTTCTTAGGGGCTTCATGTCTGTCGGTTTCCAGACATGTTAGAGTGCTGCCCCCTGTATAGCATTGTCCATACGCCCTATCCTGTAAGCTGGACGTTTGGGTTAGAAGGTACCCTGCTTGTCAAGCACACAGCTCAGTGCCTGGCACAGAGATGACAATAAATAAATAATAACATCCCTGGTAGCATCAGAGCATTTCTTGGTCCCAGAGGTGAGGTGTGTGACTAGGCATAAAATGATCCAGGCTCCATTTCATGCTCGCACCCTGTGAAGCCCAAATCATTCTCTCTCCGTTTCACTTTGCTCTGGGTTTCTTTCTCTATATTTCTTTGTATTTCTTTGCCTCTGTCTCGCTCTTCATCTCCACCTCTGAGTCAATGGTTTTTCAGTGATGAGAGAGGGAGGAGAGGAGAGGGAGAGCGAGTGCTAGCTCTCTGGGTTTCTCTTGTGTCTTCTTCCTTGGCCATATGTCTCTTTCTCAGTCTCTAGCTCTGTCTCAATGAAGCTTTTTTTTTTTCCTGTATTTTTTTTTTCTTTTCTGATTGTCTCTCCCTCTCTCTGTTTCTTTGAATTTCCTTTAGTCTCTTGTGTCTTCCTTGATACCTATCTTTGACTCATTCTCTCTCTCTACTCTATTTTACTCTCACTCTTGTTCTATTTCTCTGCACCCTTTTTTCTTTTCTTTTTTTTTTTTTTAAGATTTTATTTATTTATTTGACAGAAAGCATGCATGGCGGGGAGGGGGCAGGGAGCAGAGGGAGAAGGACAAGCCAACTCCACACTGAGCACGGAGCCTGACCTGGGGCTGGATCCCAGGACCCTGAGATCATGACCTGAACCAAAATCAAGAGTCAGATACTTAACCAACTGAGCCACCCAGGCACTTCTGCTCCCTTCTTTTCTCTTTGTTTCTCTCTAGTCTTGGTCTCCATCTCTTGGTCTCATACAACACCTGACACAATCCACCTCTCCCTGTGTTTCTCTGCAGTTATTTTTCCTCATTAACTTGCTTGCACTCTTGAGTTCAAATGCCTCCACTCCTGGCTTCTTGCCTAGAGTGGGATGGCAAGAGGGACTGTTCTAAGGACACCTCTCCTTTCCTGTCTGAATGGGAGGACCAGACTCAACCCCACCATCACAGACAATTAAGGGACTAGTCCTGAATGGATGTAAGTGTGTGTGTGTGTTGTGGGGGAGTTCAGAATGGAAGGGAGAAGCCAGAGCTGGAAGGGTCCTAGAAGGCAGCCTAGAGCTATGTCTTTTCTTACTCCCAAAAAAGACATCCTAGCAGCCTCGAAGACCTAGAAGGTGGTGCTGTGTGAGTCGCTCAGTTTTCCCAGAATCCCCACCACTTCTTTTGGATACAAGATGCCTTAACTCAGCCATCCATGCCTTACTCCAAAACCAGCAGCTTTCCTAAGGGATTTATTTCCCAAGTCTGAGAATCTGGACACATGAGAAGGACATTTGATTTTGTTTAATAACATGTATAGTCAAGATATAACACCCTGGAATTTTGCTTCAGGACAGTAAAGATTTACAAATATTTGGTACAAAAGGAGTTGAAAAACTATTTATTTAGATTATTACAGATAGCAATCAGTATGCCATGATTCTAGAGATGGTCTTCCTCTCTGGAGACTGGGGCTCAGAGATGGTCTCTATATCTTAGACTTTGAAAATCAATGTACACACACACACCAGCAAAGTCCTGATAAACCAACACAAGTAATCTTTGATTATTACTATTTAATATCACCTTGAATAGAAACAAGAGAACTTATTGAATAAAACCCTTTCTGGCCCCCTGAGTGGCTCAGTCAATTGAGCATACAACTCTTGGTTTAGGCTGGGGTCATGATCTCAGGGTGGTGAGATCAAGCCCGACGTTGGACTCTGCACTCAGCGTGGAATCTGCTTGAGATTCTTTCCCTGCCTTCTCCCATCCCTTCTGCAACTTCCCCTGCTTGCACTCTGTCTCTCTCTCTCTAAAAATAAATAAGTAAAATCTTAAAAAAAAAAAAAATAAAACCCTTACAACTGAATTATTTCTTTTGCTATTCTAAATCTTCATCTTACTGTGTTTAAAAAAAAATGATTAATTGGGGTCTGGCAAAGAGAAAGGAGTCATATTTGTTCTCTACCAAGACTTTCTAAAACAGTATGGTTACCCTATTTTTGACAGATTCCAGAAACTGAGGCCAAGAGGGTTAGGTGACTCACCAATGAAGAAGAGGTGGAGTTGAAATTTGAACCCAGATTGTCTGATTCTTGAATACAATAGTCTAGCTACAGCTAGACTGCCTCCCACATTCTACCAAGACATGTTGAACTAGGGGTTGAGCTGAGAGACTAGAAATATGAAGAAAGAGGGATGGCCCCAGTGGATTTCCCTGGGTGAATTCAATCCATCTTTATTCAGGTGGGAGATTACAAGTTATATAACCAACCCCCCAGATAAAGCAATATCCTCTCTAATGGCATCCATACCCGGAAAACTTGAATCTCAGGGTGTTCAGATTTCTGCACAGCTGATTTCTCAGAACATATTTAAGCAGGATCTGGTTCCCTGGACACAACCCTTCAACCTGACACCATGGAGCTAGGAGGGGCCTTCACCATCTTTCTGGCACTCTCCTTGTCTTGTCTACTCATCCTCATTGCCTGGAAACGGAACAACAAGGGGGGGAAGCTGCCCCCTGGGCCCACACCAATACCCTTCCTGGGGAACGTGTTGCAAGTCCGTACTGATGCCACTTTTCAGTCTTTAATGAAGGTAAGTCTGACGACTCCTCTCACAGAGCTGGAAGCAACTAATTCTATAGACATATGTATAACCTTGTAACATCTAAAACACAGACTCTTGGAAACACAGACTTCATAAAGCCTATGAATACTGAAATTCCAGAATCTTAAACGCTTGGAAACACAGACTCCTGGCACACTGGAAATTAAGACTCTCACAATCTCAGACTTTGGAGTCGCAGTACCTTACACACTTAAACACAAGAACTCATGGACTTAGAACTTTGACACTCAGTATCATGAAATCTTAGGGTTCTAGAAATTGAGCATTGCAGAAAGAGAAGCATAGATCTTGGAGTCCAACTCATCGAGGTCCACCATTTTACAGATGAAGAAACTAAGGCTTTTGGAGACTTTGGGGGGTCTTGCCCAGGATCACAGGAGCCAAGGCATTTGTGCCTTTTTCTCAATAGTCCTTCCAAGACCAAGACTCACCTTTATCTGTTATTCCTACATTTGTACCCTCTTGAAATTCCCACCCTAAAATCCTCAATTGATCTATACTTGGTGCTCCAATCAGCTCCCTCCTCTTATGTCTTCCTTTACTCCCAGCTCAAGGAGAAGTATGGCCCAGTCTTCACTGTGTACATGGGTCCCCGGCCAGTAGTTGTTTTATGTGGACATGAGGCAGTGAAGGAGGCCCTGGTAGACCGAGCAGATGAGTTCAGTGGCCGCGGAAAACTGGCTTCAATAGAGCGAAATTTCCAAGGTCATGGTAAGTAACAACAACAACAAAATGATTATAATATACTTCCTATGTCCCAGGTTCTTTGATAAGTACTCTGTATGAATCATTGCATTGACTCCATTGAGAGAACTATTAATGTCCTACTAATTTTTCAAATGAGGAAGCTGAGGTTGAGAAAGTTTGGGTAATATCACACAGTAAGTGGAACCATTTTGTTTTGAACCCAAACCATCTGACTCTTGAGTATCTGCTGCATTACTTCTGTTTTTAATGGATTAGTGGCACTGTGTACCCACTGAAGCCCTTTCAGCCAACCTTACTTCTTATCTCTCTATACATACATACACACCCAACCCATAGGTCTCTGCCACCTCCATTTAGGTAGATATCTTTCTAGTGTGTCTTATACATCCATCTTTAACTGCTCACACCCTTCAGTTTCAAGAAGCCTCATGCTATTCTTTCCATACTTCCATCCATCTATCTATCCCTGTCTATTCCATTCCATTTATCCACTTTTCTATTGATCCATACATCCACAAAAAACATCCATTTATTAATTAGCCTTTCTATACAAATATCTTTCTATCTAATTTATCTGTACATCTATGAATTAACTCTCTATTTACCCATCTATCCATCATTCCATTTGTTAACCCTTCTATTATTCACCCATCAATTAATCTTCCAATCCATAAATCTTTCCAACCATTTATCCATTCATCTCAAACTATCTGTTCATTAACCCTTTACTCATCCATTGAGTCTTTTGTCCATCCATCTATCAGTTATTCCAGTCAAAAAACTCTTCCTTCCATTCATTAATCCACTGAAATAATTTCATTAAATTTCCAAACATTAATTATCAATCCATGCACATCTGGTAATTTCTAAATGTTTCTTACTACAAGGTAGGTATAGTGATGTACAGGTGTGAGCTTCTATGTACATGTATGCATATATCTAGAGAATCCAAGTGGTGTATAGAAGATAAAAGTAGTTCTTCTTTCCAAGGTACTGTAAATGGCATTCTACCTACACCTCCCTCCACTTTCCTATGCATCCACCTCCCTCCACCTTCCTACGCATCCAACCTTCCTATTTATCCAGTTCTAGGTCTTTATCCTGTAAGAAACTCTCCTTGATCTCCCTGAATCATTCCTAGCTTGATTTCCTTTCCCTTCATCTCAATCCTAGACTGTTTTTGAGGGTCCTTTAGAGAGGGAACCATAGTCTCTCCATCAAGCCTGGGAGGTTGGGAGGGGCTTCCCTGAGACCAGAGTGTAGAGTTTTCATAATTTGTCCCCATCCTTGTGTAGCACAGAGTTGGACACAGGAAGGGAAGGGGAGGCAGGAGGCTGACACGGAGATTCTGGCAGGTGTAGCTCTGGCTAATGGAGAACGATGGAGGATCCTCCGACGCTTCTCCCTGACCATTCTTCGGGACTTCGGAATGGGAAAGCGGAGCATTGAAGAGCGGATCCAGGAGGAGGCTGGCTTCTTACTAGAGGAATTACGGAAAACCAAGGGTATGGGGTGGGGTGGGGGCACACGGGGCAGGGCTAAAAGGTAACTGAATGGTTATAGAGAGCTCAGTCATGAGAAGATGGGCCTTGGTGAGAGAAAGCTCTAGAATGGGAGAGGATGAAAAAGACTAAGGATTTACTGAGATTTCTAGCCTGGTTCCATGTTAAAAGTTAACATGCAAGCCCCTTAGAGACCACTTGTTCAGAAGCTTTAATCAGTGGATCTCAGGGATTTTGTGAGCCCCTGAAATCATGTGCAGACTTTTGCAATATGTAAATTAGTGCTTTTTTCTGGTGACAGGATCAAATTTAATTGCATACTTATGTATACATATAATACATACATGCAATTGTCATAAAAATCATACAACATAAAATTTTACCATCCTAACAATTCTTAAGAGTCTTTTTCAGTGTATTTGCATTGTTGTGAAACAGATCTTTAGAACTTTGTAATCTTGCAGATCTGAAACTCTATGCCCATTTGATTATATTTTTTAAGGAATCCAATCACTGCCTCCAAATAAGGTCTGGAACCAATGGGATTTAGAGGAAAAAAGACAGCAGCTAAGAAATACAAAGAGGAATAGATAAGATATAGACAAAGAGATAAATTTCTCTAAATCAGAGTTTTTCTTTTAGGCTTCATGGATGCTAACTAAACAGTCTACATAAAGGCTTTGAATATCTATGTACCCCAGAAATTATTTGCAAAATTGTGTATTTGTGAATATGAGCATTGTCTCCAGATCCAGCATCCTTGTTTTAGATGGTGCAGCTGAGGCCAAGGGTAGAATTTTCTTAATAGCTCAAATAGAATCATTGATAGAGATATATGGAATCCAGTCATCCTTTTTTTTTTTTAATGTGTCCCATACCATGACTTCTTTCCCAAATCTGTGGCTCTACAGCACAAACACAGTTAAATACTAATACCGAAAAGTAATGATTAAACTCCACCAGCATTTCTTGAGTGCTTACTACATGGCAAGGACTGTGCTAAGCATTTCACATGGATAATTATATTGAAGCCTCAGGTTTAGTGGTTACTAAACCAATTTACATACTGGAAAATCTAGACTCAAAACACAAAAATGAAGTAACTAACACTTGCTATTAAGCAGTGGTGTCAGGACTCGTATCCATGACTGAATGATTCCCCATCCTGTGCTCTTAATCATTGTCTCCAACCTAGACAATTTCCACCATCCAGGTTCTCCCATCGAACCCACCTTCTTCCTGAGCCGCACTGTCTCCAACGTCATCAGTTCTATCGTCTTTGGAAGCCGCTTTGATTATGAGGACAAGCAGTTCCTGAAGCTGCTGCAGATGATCAATCAGAGTTTCATTGAGATGAGCACACCTTGGGCACAGGTGCCCACCAACACTTCCCTGCTCACCGCCAACCTCAGTTAACTAAGTACCTGCCTATACCTCACTTAATCCTCCCCACAACCCTGGGAGTCAAGTAACAATACACCTGGAGTCTCCAAGAAACAAATGGACTCACCCAATCCTCAGACCCAGTGCTGGATGTTGAGCCCAGCTAGCTGACTCCAGACTCAGCCTATGTTGGCCCCAGGTGCCCATTTGCTGACAAACCCCCCTTGTCTATTCCCCACAGCTATATGACATGTACTCTGGGATCATGCAATATTTGCCAGGAAGACACAATTGCATCTACTACTTGGTAGAAGAACTCAAGGACTTCATTGCCTCTAGGGTGAAGATCAACGAAGCATCTCTTGACCCACAAAACCCTCGGGACTTCATTGACTGCTTCCTCATCAAGATGTACCAGGTACCTCTTCCCCTTTCCCCAATCCTTCTCTCTCATCATCCTATTCCCTAGCACCTGCAACTTTAACCTGCAAACATGTTGGAGACAAGCACTGTTTCACATGGTTGACTTTTATTTATAGATGAGATATAGAAACTGTAAAGGCATGCATAAACTCTTACGCTTTTTTTTTTTAAGATTTTATTTATTTATTTGACAGAGAGACACAGCGAGAGAGGGAACACAAGCAGGGGGCATGGGAGAGGGACAAGCAGGCTTCCCACTGAGCAGGGAGCCCGATGTGGGGCTCGATCCCAGGACCCTGAGATCACGACCAAAGCCGAAGGCAGACACTTTACGACTGAGCCACCCAGGCGCCCACTCTTACGCTTTTAAAATAAACTTTGAATCTAGAAATTTTAGGAGCAAGGATACTTAAAACTTATACCTTTTAAATCATTTGTGATTATAACTGCCAGAGACTTACAAATACAGAAAACCAGAATGAGTCTTTACAGTCTTAGAATTTGAGAAGCTTAGACTAAGAATTTGAGAAGCTTAAGAGTTTAAGCTTTAAACTTAAAAGTCTTAAAGATGTAGAAATTTAGAAGCTTAATACTTCTATATCATAGAGTCTTAGAATTTTAGAAATTTATGATTTTTTTTGTTATACATACCTCAGCACTTGGAATTTTATAATTGCATAGCTTAATGTCCTAGAGCTTTCAAATCTCTACTTTTTTCTCTTCCCAGTCTCCTCACTGTCCACTCCAATCACACTGGCCTCCTCCTTGCTGTTCCTCTACACACCGGGCACATTTCTGCCCCAGGACCTTTGTTCTGGCTGTTTCCTCTCCCAGATAGTCACTTGGTTTAACCATCTATTGTGTTTTCACAAAGGGTGACAATAAGAAGATAAAGACAGAAGAAGGTGATTCTGTGTCCTATCCCTCTCGTTTTCAGGATACAAATAATCCCCACACAGAATTCAATCTCAAGAATTTGGTCTTGACCACACTCAACCTATTCTTTGCTGGCACAGAGACTGTGAGCTCTACACTACGTTATGGATTGCTGCTAATGATGAAGTATCCTGAGGTGGAAGGTGAGTGTCCACCTGAGCTGCTTACCAGGTGACTCCCATTCCCAACGGAGAAGAAGACATAATCTTGAAACCATAGAACCCCATGGCCTTATACTCTTCACACTTTGGAATCTCAATCTACAGAATCTCATAATCTCTGATTTAGAAGTCCATTTAATTAATCTTCTACTTGGTGCTTGTGTTAGTTTCCTAGGCTGCTGTAAAATTACCAGAAATTTAATAGCTTAAATTAGCATAAATCTATTATCCTACAGTTCTGGATTTCAGAAGTCCACACAGGATTTCACTGGGTGGAACCAAGGTAGAATCAGTTCCCTTGCCTTTTCAGCTTCAAGAGCTGTATTTTTTGCATTCCTGGGCTCATGACCCTTGCTCCATCTTCAAAGCCAGCAGCGTAGCATCTTCAAATCTCTCTGCCTCAGTTGTCACATCTCCTCTGACTCTGACCCTTCTGCTTCCCACTTATACAGACACTTGTGATTATATTTAGGGCCAACCTGGATAATCCAGGATAATCTGCCCATCTCAAGAGCCTTAACTTGATGATGTCTTCAAAACCCCTTTTGTCCTCTATGGTAGCATGCACAGGTTCCAGGGATTAGGAGGTAGTATCTTTGATGGACATTATTTAGCCAACTATAGTGCCAGAATCCAGTAGAATCCATCTCCAATAAATTGCAATCTGGTCTGGTTGGGTAACTCTAGTGATGAGGAACTCATTCCTTCCTTAAGGAAAACCCCCAATTTTGGCATCTCTCCCTTCTAATGCAGTTCAAAACAAGCCAACAAATTTTTCCCTGTATAGACAATGGGAGAAACTAACTTATTTCCACTCAGACTTTTCTAGCCCCTCCTCCATTGTCTAAGTTGTGTTTTACCAAATAATAATAATAACGAAATATCTAAATAATCAGATATTTAATGGACACCTGCTATGTGCCTAGGCACTGTTGTAGTTACTTGCACGCTGGATTTTATGTAAATTTTACAACTCTATAAGCTTGTTGGACCATCACATCCATTTGGAAGATGAAGAAACAGAGCCTCAGAAGGTAAAGTTATTTGCCTCAGAGTCACTCATCCAGGAAGTGCAGGGAGGGGTAACTGCACCAATAGTGTTTTTAATTTCTGTTACATAATTGCTATCACTTGCTTCAATCCTGTCCTGGTTATGTATTGTACCTTTCTCCCATCCTGTCAAAAATCTGTGTATCACAGCCCGTCTGGAACCAGGACACTGCCCTGCTCGTTAGTGCTTTCAAGATAAAGACCAAACATCCCAGAGGGCACTCAAGGCTCCAGGCTGCGTGTCTCCCTGTGGTCTGATGGGAGCACCCCACCAATGTGTCAGGTGTTAAGAATAAAGAGGCAATGCACACACATATAGCGTGCTCCCTCAGGATCCACAGGTACTAACGGTACAAACCCATAGCTGAGCCTTGGCCTCCAGAAACACCTCCTGTGTCCTTGTTGGCTCTTTTCTGGCCCCTTCTAGCCAAGATCCATGAAGAGATTGACCAGGTGATTGGACCACACCGGATCCCAAGTGTGGACGACAGAGTCAAGATGCCCTACACAGATGCTGTGATCCATGAGATACAGAGACTGACAGATATTGTACCCATGGGTGTCCCCCATAATGTCATCCGGGACACTCATTTCCGAGGCTACCTTCTGCCCAAGGTAGAGCTGGGTCTCATTGTTATCACTTCTCCCTCCACCTCACTCCTCTCTCCTCCTGGTTCCTTGACCCCATCCTCCAACACAGATTTCTCCTAACTGTCCCCATTTTCACTCCAGGGCACTGATGTGTTCCCCCTGCTTGGCTCTGTCCTCAAAGACCCCAAATACTTCCGCTACCCAGATGCCTTCTATCCCCAACACTTCCTGGATGAGCAGGGCCACTTCAAGAAGAATGAAGCCTTTGTACCTTTTTCCTCTGGTAGGTTTCTACGGTCTGAGTCCCCCCCACTCCCACCCCAGGAACATGCTAGATGTGACCCCCCCAATCACTGGTCTGTATTTGACATTCAGGTCTGAATGGGAAGTTGAATGCTATTTCCCAGAATCCCAGAATCATGGGCTATTAGAACCATTGACTCTGATAATTAGAAAAGGTATAGCACTAAACAGGTATCAGCAAACTTTTTCTGTTAAGGACCGAATAGAAAATATTTTAGTTTTCATCAGCCATAGTGTCTCAGTCTGAACTATGCATTCTGAACTATTCAGCTGCCCCGTTATGCCGCAGAAGTGACCATGGACAGTATGAAAATGCATGAGAATGTCTGTGATGCCAAAAACCTTTATTTATGGACATAGAAATTTTGATTTCATCGAATTCACAGGTCACAAAATATTATTTTGCTTTTGATCGTTTTCACCTATTTGAAGATGTGAAAAGCATCCTTAGTTTTGTTAAAGAACAAATCTTCAGTTGAGTAAATTTGAATATATAATCGGCTTTATTAAATGATCCATGAATCAAGCAGTATTCCATCTGTAAGTAGAGGGGAGCCTCAGGAGTTGCAGAAATAGAAGGTCTGTATAGGGAGGAGAGTGGGCAAGAAGTTATTAGCAAAAGAAAAGAAAGGATTGTTATAGGCAAGGTCACCTTCCCCTAGGGGAAGGGCAGGGTTTTTTAAACTTAAATTTAATTAATTAACATATAGTATATTGTTAATTTCAGAGGTAAAGTTCAGTGATTCATCAGTTGCATATAATGCCCAGGGCTAATTACATCACATGCCCTCCTTAATGCCTTTAACCGAGAGTTAAGAGTCTCTTTTTTTTTTTTTTTTTTTTTTTTTTTTTTTTTTTTTTTTTTTTTTTTAAAGATTTTATTCATTTATTTGACAGAGAGAGACACAGCGAGAGAGGGAACACAAGCAGGGGGAGTGGGAGAGGGAGAAGCAGGCTTCCCGCAGAGCAGGGAGCCCGATGCGGGACTCGATCCCAGGACTCTGGGATCATGACCTGAGCCGAAGGCAGTCGCCCAACCAACTGAGCCACCCAGGCGCCCCAGTTAAGAGTCTCTTAAGGTTTGTTTCCCTCTCTGATTTCGTCTCATTTTATTTTTTCCTCCCTTCCCCTATGATCCTCTGTTTTGTTTCTTAAATTCCGCATATGAATGAAATCATATGATATTTGTCTTTCTCTGATTGACTTATTTTGCTTTGCATGATGCCGTCTAGCTCCATCCATGTCATTGCAAATGGCAAGTTCTTATTAGGCGGATTACCTCATCTTCCTTTAGGGGGTGGAGAGGGCCCATGTGACAGATCACTTCATTGGTGCTGATCAAAAAATTCCCAATTAACTGGTTAAGACTACATTTCTGGGGGAGGTTAGATATTGAGCTTGGTTTGATGACTGGGCCTAACATAAATTACTCCATTTGGGGCCTCTGATTTTCTTTTTTTTTTTTAAGATTTTATTTATTTGACAGAGAGAGATAGTGAGAGAGGGAACACAAGCGGGGGAGTGGGAGAGGGAGAAGCAGGCTTCCCGCTGAGCAGGGAGCCTGATGCAGGGCTCCATCCCAGGACCCTGGGATCATGACCTGAGCCGAAGGCAGACGCTTAACGACTGAGCCACCCAAGCGCCCCTCTGGTTTTCTTTTTTAACAGTTTGCAGGCAGTACAAAAATAGGCAGCAGGTGGATTTGCCTAATGAACAGTAGCTTGTGACCCATGACATAATACCTTAGAATAGTATTTTAAGTATAAGCCACACTGAATCAGTGCAGTGGTTAGGAAACAGGGCCCCACCCCACCACTTACAAAAGGTGGAGTCATAGGTGAGTTACTTCCGTTCTCTGCCTGTAAAATGGAGATCCATCTCTCCAAACCACTGGAAGGGTGACCAACAAATAGTAAACATTATTTAAGGGTGAGCTTTCTTTTCTATTTTTTTTCCCCCTCACCAACATCTGGCACCTAGCAGGCATTTGATAAACCTTTGAGAAATTTAAATGAACAGAAACTTCAAATTCGAGGATTTTTTAGAACCATTCCATCTTGGGAGCTGATGGAATCAAGCCATCAGAGAAATAGGGGCCATGTGTTGAGACCCTGTAAGTGGCAGATCCTAGCAAAGCCCACTGAGTCTTTATAGTAACCCCTACAAAGCAGGTTTTATCATGACCCCAGGGATGCTGAGGGGGGCACTGAGGGGCGATGGGGCCAGAACGCACCCCACGCCCTCATGATCCCAGTACAGATATGAGCAGCCCTCCCACCCTCCCCTGTGCCCACAGGAAAGCGCATCTGCCTGGGCGAGGCCATGGCCCGCATGGAACTCTTTCTTTACTTCACATCCATCCTTCAGAACTTCTCTCTACACCCGCTGGTGCCGCCCGCTGACATCGATATCACACCCAGGGTCTCAGGCTTTGGCAACATCCCTCCAACCTACGAGCTCTGCCTCAAGGCCCGCTGAGCGCCCCCTACTGGGCGCTGAAGGAACCGTGGGAGAACAGAGTTCTGCTCACGGATACAGGTGCACCACCTCATCTCCTCTAAGTTGGAGAGGAGCTCACAACAGCTTAAATTCTCACAACAACTCTAAGAGAAGGCACTATTCCTACTGTCATGGGACTGCAGGTCAGGGAGGTTACCTGCAAATACAGAGATGTGTATCGGCTGCATTCCATGGAAAAGCAATGCGCTGTCCAAGATTTCAGCAACAATCTGGAGGATTTGTGTTCTCATGTTCCCCTCTACGGGTGATTCTCGTCTCCACCAAATTCTTGTTGTAGATTCTATGTCTTTATGTGATAGTGACCCAAATGTAGTTCGCCATTCTTCTCCCTGATTATCATCTTCCACACAAAATAAAAGACGCCAGGGTATCAAGGCTGTTGCGTGTAGCATGCTTCTTATGTGTTGCGTGCACCATCACTGTACGTCATAGAAAACTACTTAAAATGACCTTTTAGACATACTTGTTACTATTTATCCTTCCTAGCAATCCACCACCAGAGATTTTCCACTTGATGGTCCACCTCCATTCTCAACCATCTTGCTGGCTCCTTCCTCCAACCCCCATCAATCATCTCTCCCTCTAAACCTGCCTTCCTGATCTAGAGGGCACTTCTTTCACAACTCCCAGTTCCAAATTCTCCCCATTCCATTTTGAAGAATAGTTCAGCCACCCCAACTTCTATTATTCTATTTCCAAACTCCATCAACTTGCTCAGTGGATGAAAGCTTTCCTTCATACTTCATTTCATTCGACCAATGTTTACTGAATACCCAACATGTACCAGTACCCTCTTCAAGTACTTGGGATCCATCAGTGAACAAAGCAGATCAAAACTCCTGCCCTGGCAGAGTTTCCTTCTAGTGGGAGAGGTAGACAATGAAGAATAAACATAATAAATAAGTAAATGATATAGTATGTTAGAACAGCAGAGATTCCAGGATTGGGATTATGATCGGGACAGGGTAGATCTCACAAGGTGTTGGAGGAACAAGCTATGCAGGTATCTGGGAAGGGAGTGTTTCTGGCAGGGAGATAAAAAATGGCAGAGTTGTAAAGCAGGAGGCTGTGCATGTGTGTTCTAGAACCCACAAGGAGACTGTGGCTGGGGTGGAGGAGGAAGGGTAGGGGAAATGGGAAAAAGGCAGGGCATTAAAGGGCCAGATGGTGTGGAGGCTCATGGACCTCAGTAAGGACCTGGGCTTTTAGTCTGAATGAGATGGCGGTTCCTGGTGAGCACAGGATGACATACACTGACTGACATATTTTAAAAGCAAACTCTGACTGCTGCATGAAGAATAGACTGAGGGTGGGGAAGCAGAGATACCTGCTGTACAGGCAAGGAGAAGTGAGTGGGTTTGGAATCTGCTGTGAAGATGGAGCTGGCAGGGTTTGCTGATGAAATGGATGTGGGGTGGGGGAAAAAGAGGGTCAGGGATGAGACCTCAGCCTTTGGAATCTCTCTCTTAACCTCATATGTTCCAGGTACATGAGCCCCCATAAGAGTTGGCTTTGTAATTTTAGGGAACATGAACAGACTGTGGATACTTAAGTATATAAGGCTGCTGGCTGCTGTGAGTTTATCAATAAGTTCATATTATTTTGTGAATTCTGGAGACCGGGGCTCAGAATATGAGTAGGGAAAAAAAGAGTTAACAGCCAGGGGCTGCTGCCGCCACTGTCCCCCCAGTGACCCCTGCAACCCTGGACACTGAACCATGGCTGTGGGACTCTTGACCCATTGCCGCCACTGTGGACAACTTCCTGATTGTATTTGTGATTTTGTGTTACTTCCTCATGATTCAAAGTTCCAGGCAGAACTATCCAGTCAATCGCATGTTAAAGCCTTAGGGCTCAGGGTTTGGTGAGGAAGAATAAATGGTCCCTCTAGCTGCTGTGGTGCAAAGCCTTGCTCCTGACCAAGAATCTCACATTAGGAGATTCTCCCAAAATTGGAAGGGATTTTGAGATGGGGTGGGCAAGAAACAACAAATGTCATTCCTTACACACAATATGTCCATTGGGTCTTCTGGGACTCAGAGGCTAAGTTGAAGTTAGGAGGGCAAGCATTTCATGGAGGGGTAATGCTTGTGAATGATAAGAGAGGGAAGAAACAGAATGGGTCAGAAGGGTCTTCAAACCCAGGTGTAGACGTGACACACTTGTGGAATGAAAAAAGAAGGAAAATTGGGTAAGAAGAGACCCAGATCTCCATGCAGAGCTGACAGAGTCTCATTCCATCAAAAAGTACATCGAGGGGCGCCTGGGTGGCTCAGTCGTTAAGCGTCTGCCTTCGGCTCAGGTCATGATCCCAGGGTCCTGGGATCGAGCCCCGCATCGGGCTCCCTGCTCCGCGGGAAGCCTGCTTCTCCCTCCCCCACTCCCTCTGCTTGTGTTCCCTCTGTCGCTGTGTCTCTCTCTGTCAAATAAATAAATAAAATCTTTAAAAAAAAAAAAGTACATCGAGATTGAAGATTGTCTTTTAGGGGTGTCTCATGTTGGGGACAAATTGTCATGTCCTATGTCCCAACTGTCCTCAGTCTCTGAGGCTTTCTTGGAAGAGTGTGGACTCAGCTCCAAGCTGAGGTGGATCCTGACGGTGCTGCAGCTGGAGGCTGTCAGCTCACTGCTCTCTTAGCAGCTGAACATCAAGTTCTTAAAGGGGGATCTGGAGGCACATCTCCATGCCCACCACAGACACAGACGTACCAAACACACATCATTATAGCCCTACCACTCTTTCCATGAGTAGTCTTTAGAGCTACCAATACATTTAGCAAGTATATAGACCAATGGTCATAACACATTCTTAGCTGTGAAAATCTTATGCAGGATTTTCCTGTGTGCAAGTCCAATACATGAAATAGGGAAAAAGATTGCTCATCTCCCTCTGAGTGAAGCACAGAAGAGCTCTAGACCCTCAAAGACCCTTCACTTTCTCTCATGAGGAGACATCCCCAGGGCCACAAGGCACCCAGCCATTCCAGACACATTCCTGCCCTCAGTCCTGCACCCTGTTGGGATCTGCTGACATTAAGGTGACCAGGAGAGAATCAGTCACTGACTACATGGCTCACAGTCCAGCACGTAAATTACTGGTATCAAGGAAAACCAGTAATTAGATGGGTTTCATCTAACAAAAACAAAAATCAGAGTTATAGAACAAAGATGATAGAGGCAGAAGGAAAAACTAGGCAATGTGGAGACTATGAACTTCATTTTTCTTTTCTTGAGTGGGCTGCTGACAAACTGGCAGCAAGGCTGGTTCTGCCCTTGGGCAGTTAGATGGATCATCAATAAAAACAAAACGAATTCTTTATTGGATTGTCCAGGAGATCTTGGGACTTTAAATCTGTAGTGTGTGAAAGGCTCTCTCTATCCATATCTGTCATGTCCTTAGCACCTTCATGTTTGGTTTTTATCATTTACTTATCAGAATTTCCCACACTTCTCCCTCGAGACACATGTATTGCCATTCTTTTTATTATTATTATTATTATGTCAGTCACCATACAGTGTTTCATTAGTTTTTGATGTAGTGTTCCATGATTCATTGTTTGCAAATAACACCCAGTGCTCATTGCAATATGTGCCCTCCTTAATACCCATCACCAGGCTAACCCATCCCCTCACCACCCACCCCTCTGAAGCCCTCAGTTTGTTTTCCAGAGTCCATGATCTCTCATGGTTCGTCACCCCCTCTGATTTTCGCCCCCTTCAGTTTTCCCTTCCTCCTCCTAATGTCCTCCATGCTATTCCTTATGTTCCACATATGACTGACACCATATGATAATTGACGTTCTCTGCTTGACTTACTTCACTTAGCATATGTATTGTCTTTCTTCTCAAAATTTGTCAATTTAATGATCAAGAAAAGGTGACACACTATGGTTTAGGTTTTTATTTCTTTGATTAGTAATGAGATAGGACTTTTGTGTGTTTATCCTAACATTTCTACTTTAAAGAGTTGTCAGTTTATATCCCTCACCCATGTACCTACTCTATATTCAGAATTTTTCTCATTGATTCTATAAACTTGTCATGTAATGAAGATGCTGACCTTTATTCTTGGTTTTGGATAAAGAGATTTCATGATGCATTTGCCCTTGAATTCATGGTTGTTGTTGTTTTTTTTAAACAATGAAATTATTACTTTTGAAGTCAAGTTCTAATTTTTTGTGATTTGTCTATCTCTAGTTTTAAAAATTTCTTCTCTGTACATACTTTTTGACCCAACAGTTACACTTTAGAAAAGGGTGCAAAGATGGAAACACAAGGATGTTCATTTCAACTGTGTTTATAAAGCCAAAAATAAGATTAATAATCCACATGTGCATTTTCTAGCAGAGTAGCATGCATTGGTTATCAATACCAAGGGAGCAGAACACTATGCACTAGTTACCAATCCCAGGAGAGGACTCCAACTACATGAAGGATGGGAAAAATCATCACCATTACAACCACCAAGAACAAAAGTCCAAACGCTTCTGCCAACTGCATCTTGGTATCAGAGTTGCTAAGGAAAATACAATACAGTCAAGTACTGGATGGAACAATGGTGAATTGACATAGAGGAGAGACAGCAACATCAGCTTTAATAGTGCCCATTCATCCCTCATGGCTAGCAGGTCTCTTCTAGCAGGTGACACAGGGCAATTCACCTCTGGCACACCTCTCTTGTGCCACATGGATAGACCCTGTCCCCATTCTGTGGGGACAGATATAGCAGTGGGGTTGGCTGGGTGCCATATGCTTAAGCAGAACAAAGGAGTACTCATTGAACTTAAACAGGAATAGATATTCCTAGCCCACGTGATAAGCCCAGCACAGGCTGTGTAGGCTCTTTCTCTCTTGGTAAGAAGTGTTCCAGGCCCAAGAATCATTTGTATGTGGCTGAGCAGGAGGTCAAACGACTGTGTACTTTGAGACAGCCTCTTCCAACATCAATCTATAGGGGGCTGATATATCTCACACAATAAGATACTAAGCAACCAATAAAAAGTAATAATTGAAATTTAGACACATAAAATTACATTATAACTTGTAGTGAAATATTTGTGTTATGAAACTATCTTCTGGAAATATTTGGACAAACAGAAGACTCCATCTTTCTTACCAAGCCCTAAGTAAATTAATTGGTGCTTTTCCTCCAATAAGAGAAAGATCCAGAACTAGAAAAAAACATTACTAAAAAGGTTTCAACGAAGTCTCTTTGATTTTCTACTTGATAAAATATTAAGTGAAAAGCAGATGTTACCTGAGCAACTTTCTTGGTTCTCAGCAGCTGGGGTTTCTTCTCTCCACTTCAAGGATCTGAGCACTGGCGAACCCTCCCAAGAGGGGTGTGCAAAACAGACTCCTTGAAGGAGATAGGATGACCACCTCACTGCTCCCAAGGGGTAGGCTATCAAGACTCTCTTTAACCACTGAAATAAATGACTTTAATGACACCTAATTACAAACTTCCCTTTCCCATTTTGGCCAAGAGAGGAGAAGTGGAGGGGGTATTTCCTCTTCCTCTAGATCTGTACCATCCAGCAAGATTGCCACTAGCCATACGTGATAAGTGAGCACTTGGAATACAGCAATTGATGAGGGAGTGTTGCTACCCTGTTATTGCCTCCAGTCCATAGTTTCACTAGGGTTCACTTAGCTGAGAAAAACAAATACTGCATGATCTCACTCACCTGGAGAATCTAAAAAAGCCAAACTTATAAAAACACAGGTTAGAGGGGCGCCTGGGTGGCTCAGTTGGTTAAGTGACTGCCTTCGGCTCAGGTCATGATCCTGGGGTCCTGGGATCGAGCCCCGCATTGGGCTCCCTGCTCAGCCGGAAGCCTGCTTCTCCTTCTCCCACTCACCCTGCTTGTGTTCCCCCTCACGCTGTCTCTCTCTCTCTGTGTCAATTAAATAAATAAATAAAATCTTTAAAAAACAAACAAACAAACACAGGTTAGATTGGTGATTCCAGAAGCTGGGGGCTGGGGGAAATGGGGAGATATTGGTCAGAAGGTACAAACTTCCCATTATAAGACAAGTAAGTTCTGCAGATCATGTATAGCATGGTGACTATACTTAACAGTATATTATATTACATACTTGAAAACTGATAAGAAAATAAATCTTGAATGTTCTCACCACCAAAGAAAATAGTGATTATATGAGGCAATGTGTTAACTAGCCCTATCCTGGTAATCATTTTGCAATATATATATGCACCAAATCATCACATTGTACACTTTCCACTTACACAGTGCTACATGTCAATTATAAATGAAGCTGGAAAAGAAAAGAAACCCACTTCAGATGAGCCTTGAATATTATGAAGCAGCCTGTCGCAAGATGCTGGGGAATAAGGTTTCAGGCAAAGGGAACAGGTAAATGTAATTGCGTACTAACATATGTTTATGTGCATTCAGGAAGGTCTGAAAGAGAGTTTACCTGAATAGAAAGTCTTATTTCTATGAGAGGGAATTTAAGGTTGCACTGCTTACCTTTTCCTAGGTAACAAAGTATAACATTTCATTCAACAATAAGCATTTACTGAACTTAGGTTTCTGAGGGTTAGCTGGGGGATTGCCAGTCTGGGCTCAGCTTGGCTAGGTGGCTTCCCTCCACATGGCCATCATCTTCCTCATGTCCAGTGGCCCAGCCCAGCCCTGTTCTCATGGTGATACCACAAGTGCAGGAGTGAAAATTCAACTGTACAAGTGCCTTTCGTGTCTTTGATCACTCCACTTCCATGAAGCAAAGCAAGTCACTGGGCCATGCCCAAGATCAAGTTGTGAAGACATACACTCTCTATCCATGGGGATGTGGAGAAGTAACCATTTCTAAAGGATAATTTACTCTGAGTTTCACTTTTTTCTTTATCCTTTTCTGTATCATTTAAACTATTTTTTTTAAAGATTTTATTTATTTATTTGAGAGAGAGAGAATGAGAGACAGAGAGCACGAGAAGGAGGAAGGTCAGAGGGAGAAGCAGACTCCCTGCCGAGCAGGGAGCCCGATGCGGGACTCGATCCCGGGACTCCAGGATCATGACCTGAGCTGAAGGCAGTCGCTTAACCAACTGAGCCACCCAGGCGCCCTCATTTAAACTATTTTAATAACCAGAGTGTATCATTTTAACATCAGGGGAAAAAAAGTAATAAAGCCATTCAATTTAAAACAAAAGAGAATAGGGACGCCTGGGTGGCTCAGTTGGTTGAACAACCAATTCTTGATTTCGGCTCAGGTCTGGATCTCGGGATTGTGGGATTGAGCCCTGCTGGGCCTGGAGCTTGTTTGGGGTTCCCTCTCCCTCTGCCCCTCCCCACCTTGTGTGCATGCTCTCTCTCTCTAAAAAAATAAAATAAAAATTTAATACAAATTTAAAAAATAAGTAAGTAAAACAAAAGAGAACAGAGCTGTCCAACTACTTATGTGTATTTATTATTGTCTAGTTTTGAAACAGTTAAATTTTTGGTGCAACTTATTGTATGAGTTTCTTAAGGCTGCCATAATGCATCGCAAGCCTCTGTCCTAGCTTCTGCCAGCTACCTGCAACCCATGGGGTTCCCTGCAACCCTGGCTTGTTGGCCACATCACTCCAATCTCTGCCTCTGTCTTCTCATTGCTTCCTCCTCTGTGTGTCTGTTTTCAATTCTGTCTGTCTCATCCCTCTCTTTGCCTTTCTTTTTTTTTTTTTAAAGATTTTTTATTTATTTATTTGAGACAGAGAGAATGAGAGACAGAGGGAGGAGGGTCAGAGGGAGAAGCAGACTCCCCGCCGAGCAGGGAGCCTGATGCGGGACTCGATCCAGGGACTCCAGGATCATGACCTGAGCCGAAGGCAGTCGCTTAACCAACTGAGCCACCCAGGCGCCCTGCCTTTCTTTTATAAAGAAACTTGTCACTGGATGTATGACCCACTCAAATAATCCACAGTGTTCTCCTCATCTCAAGATCTTTACATTAATTACACCTGCGAAGTCCTTCTTCCAAACAAGGTAACATTCACAAGGTCTGGATATTAGAACACAGACATAACTTTTTTTTTTTTTTAAGATTTTATTTTTATTTATTTGAGAGAGAGAGCAAGCACATGAGAGGGAGGAGGGTCAGAGAGAGAAGCAGACTCCCTGCCAAGCAGGGAGCCCGATGCGGGACTCGATCCCGGGACTCCAGGATCATGACCTGAGCCGAAGGCAGTCGCTTAACCAACTGAGCCACCCAGGCGCCCCCACAGACATAACTTTTGAGGGTCACCATTCAACCTGCTGCACCTATCATACATACTAGTGACTGTATAAAATATATAAGAATGGTCTCAAGAAAAGAAAATGAACATTCACCACTTCACCATTAAAACTTTGGAAATCCGGGGGGTGGGGTGGGAGGGATGGGGTGACTGGGTGATGGACACTGGGGAGGGTGTGTGCTCTGGTAAGCGCTGTGAATTGTGCAGGACTGTTGAAAATCAGATCTGTACCTCTGAAACAAATAATGCATTATATGTTAAGAAAAAAAAAAAAGAAGAAGAAGAAGAAGGTAGCGGGAGGGGAAGAATGAAGCAGGGGAAATCGGAGGGGTAGATGAACCATGAGAGATGATGGACTCTGAAAAACAAACTGAGGGTTCTAGAGGGGAGGGGGGTGGGAGGATGGGTTGGCCTGGTGGTGGGTATTGAGGAGGGCACATTCTGCATGGAGGACTGGGTGTTGTGCACAAACAATGAATCATGGAACACTTCATCTAAAACTAATGATGTAATGTATGGGGATTAACATAAGAATAAAAAAAAAAAAAACTTTGGAAATCCACTCTGTCCCTTTCCAATCATATCCCTTGCCTCCCCTGAGAAAAAATTTCCATTCTGAATTTTCTATTTATCATTCTCTTGCCCTCTTTTAGAGTTTTTCCATATATGCAGCATTAGCAATTTAAGCTCTATGTGAACAGATTTCACTCGAACCAGCCTGTTCTTATTCCTCTTACTATTTCCAACACCTGCCTGATAGACTACAATATTGTGTAGTGGTTAAGAGATCCAGCTCCGTGCACAGACACACCTCGATTCCAGTCTTGGCTCTGCAACTTCCGAGTTGGTGACCTCAGCTTCTTCCCTTGAAAGCTGTAAATAGTAACATAACCTATCTCACAGAGCTGTTGCTAGAATTAAGCAAGGGTCATGCATGCAGATCACTTAGCATACTTCTTTGCACATGGCATTCAATGATCATTAGCTGTAATAATAAATACAGCCATTATTATGCTGGTTTGTTACAAGATGCCATTTATTTCCTTTCTGCTTCCATGTCCCTTTCCCCAAGTGGATTCCTTTTTTTTTTTTTTAAAGATTTTATTTATTTATTCATGAGAGATAGAGAGAGAGAGGCAGAGGCAGAGGGAGAAGCAGGCTCCCCACGGAACAAGGAGCCCGATGCGGGACCCGATCCCAGGACCCTGGGATCATGACCTGAGCTGAAGGCAGACGCTTAACCGACTGAGCCACCCAGGCGTCCCTCCCCAAGTGGATTCCTGAGCAGAATGCCTTTGACCTAAATTCCTGGACACATTGAGAATGTAAGTTGCATAGAGTCAGATGTTGGATTGTTTGGTTGACTGCTATATCCTCAACACCTGACACAGTGCCCAGCACATAATAGGTGTTCTATTAATATCTGCTGAATAAACTGCTTGTCTAAATTTTCTGTCCATTTCCTAATCTCATTCAAAATAGGCTCTCCTCTCAAGAGTACAGCTTTCCCTAACACTCTCTCCAGTGAAGGTGACACATTTGACCACCTCCATTGAATCTCATGGTCAAAAGGTAGGTTAATACCTCTTACTTCTGAATACCACTTGATATCCTGGAGCATAGACATAATATGTGCTTTTAAACTGTCTCTGCTAAATTCCAACATTATGGGCATGCCAAGGAAAATCTTCATCAATTGCCTTTTCTCTTGAGTATGATTATATATTCCTGTATCTTCATATGCCTAGTTATTTTGGATTTGTCCTGGATATGACAAGTGATACATTGTAAAGACTCTGGATTCTGTAATGTTCTACTGAGGAATATTAATTTGTTTTGTTCTGTTTTGTTTCAGGGAGCAGTTAACTTGGATGAACTCAAATGCACAGCTCTGAAATCTCCTTTCAGTTTTTTAGACTTACCTGTCACCACATGGAGTTTCTCAGCACATAAGTACTTCAATAACAGGTCAGAAATTTGGACACTGTTTATACAGAGATTTGGGGCTCCCCCACTCTGCCTCTCACCTTTTGGAGACCCTATCACGGCTACCACCAGGCAATGTAATCACCATGCATTCTGTCCTCTGGTTCTTCAACTCAGGAAACTTACAAAGCTTCTGCTTGGGTTTCCGCCATCCTCGAGGCACTGTCCCGACCTGCCTTCAGGCCAAAAGGTTTAATAACAGGAATCTCCCTTCTGACCCCCTGCTTTGATTCACTCTCCAGTGAGGTCAGGGAATCAGGTTTTCTTTTCTTTTTTTTTTTTTTATCATTTTATTCTGAGTTGATAGCTGTTATTTTCAGGATGTTTGACCCAGTAGGAGCTATTCAACCATTACCAGAGTCAGAAACTCCCCAGAGCACTTCTAGAGTATAACCCTCCACCCTCTTATGAAAACCCTTCCTTCGTCCCTGTCTTCTGTCAAACTTTCTCCCTCTCTCTCCTCCAACACCTGCCCTGCTCCTGCAAGAAGGCATGCCAGTGCGCATGAGCTGTCCCAACAACCGGAGAGAAAGAATCTTGACTTTCTTCTGCTCCTTGGCCTTCCCCTCCCTCAGCTCACCCTGATCCTTGCTGCCATCTGAAACCTGAACACAAACACTTCACTCTCTGGCCAAACCCCTCGTTCTGCTCACTCTCCACTTCACTGTGGTGACACTGCTTGGCCGGGTCTTTGGTTAATGTTCCAAAGAACGCAAACTCAGCAAAAGGTCAAATATCCCTCCTATTGAGAGACCTGTTTTATTTATTTATTTTTTTCACATTTGGAATCTGCTGTTTTAGTCTTACAGGGAAGTTTTTCAAGAACCACAGGATTATCAGGAACAGTCTTCTGATGTTTCATAAAGAGAAAAGGTGGTAGGGCTTAGCAGTTCAGCATGGTGGTTAAGGGCATGAAATCTAGAGTCAACAACACAAGGCCATGCCCAGGTTTTACCCTGATCAGCTGTGGTGCCCGAAACAACTCACTTCCACCTCTTTGGGCCTTGCTTAACTCATCTGCAACTGGGGATGGTAAACCCAACCTCACGGGCTTGCTATGAGGACTTAAGTAAGATCATGCCCATAAAAAGCTTCACACAGTAAGTAAGATAATAAGCTCACTGAATGCTACCAAGAAGGCTTACCTAAGATACTCATGTGGGAATGTTTTGAAACTAGTTAGAGGTGGTTGGTTTCTCAACTCTGTGAATGTACTAAATGCCACTGAACTGTTTGCTTTAAAAAGGGTAATTTTTAATAAGTATTTCTTGATTTATTTTTTAAAATTTATGTATTTATTTATTTAAGCTCTACACCCAACGTGGGGCTTGAACTCACAACCCCAAGATCAAGAGTTGCATGCTCTACTGACTGAGCCAGCCAGGTATCCCTTCAATTAAAAACAAAAACATGTTCATTTGGGAGAGGGTCATAGATTTCAGCCACACTTGTGGGCATGAGCCAGGTTTTTTGGAGAGTTTTGGGTCAGGCTAGGAGGTAGAGGACAAGTTGATTGATGAGGTTGCAGAGGGAGAAGGGGGTGTAGCAGTCACATAAGTCCGCTGTGTCCCACCATCTCATGTGTGCAAACCTGGCCTGTGAGGCTCTCTCTGCTCGGCCCTCCTCTCCTCCCCCACCTGTGAACTCATCCGGCAAGACCCAGTTCAAACGACACTGTCTCTAGGAAGCCCTCCCAATCCTCAGCCCCAAGTACTAAATTATTACACATAATTATTAATGAATGCTAATGGAATCATGAGGACTTCAGTTTATCTGGGTCTGCAACTAGTCTAAGAAATCCCTAGAAGCATGGATAGTGCCCGGTTCCCAACATGTCCAAGGTGGAACTCATCATCTCCTTCCTCAAACCTGCTCCTGATCTGTGTCCCCAAACCAATAAACGACACTACCATGTACCCCCACACTGGGCTCCTCCCTCACCTTACCCCACACAGCCACACATAACCAAGTAAGAATTGGTTCTTCCCTCTGTATCTTTCTCCAACCCATGCCTCCTCCCCGTGCTCATGGCCCTGTCCTCTGTCCCCTGGAGCCTATAGAAGCCATTTCCGTGTCTCTGGACCGCTAGTCTCATCTTCTCCAAAGATATGAACCATCTGTCTGAAACACAAATTTGGCCATTTTGTTCCCCTGCCTAAGACCCTTCTGGGGCTCCCCATCATCTTAGGACAGAATCCACACTCCCCACCCAGTCACATAAGGTCCAGCAGGTCTGACTCAAACAGCTTGGGTACATGTCTGGACCCAAACAGCTATGGATACCCACTTATGCACACACACACACTCCATAGACAGGTGTGTTCATAAATACATATATCAACATGGACATGCTGATACAGACATGCACTCAGATGTGCAAAGATCTCTCACGTATAAGTAAGAAGATACACAACAGAGGTTTCTAGGAGAACCCACTGCACACACTGGCACGAACAGAAAGACCCAGAAGCACACAAGAGGGTTGAAGGGCAGGCTGACTTGCAGGGAAGACAAAGAACAAGACAGACACAAGGGGAGACGCAGATGATGGGCAAGGTGCTATGTGGGGGCCATGCCTCCCCACCCCCAAACAACCCCCGACCCACCCTCCTCACACAATGCCTACTCCACTGTCAAGGCCGCCTCCAAGGTCAATGTTCCATTCGCAGCTCCTGGGGGAAGGCTCAGCTGGGTCAAAGAAGGAAGGGCAGGCAGGTTCCCGCAAGGCTTTCTCTCCCTTCCTCCCTTACCAAAGAAAAGGTATTCGGAACTTTAGACCAGAGAATATAAAATCTGGAAGGGGGTTTAGAGAATCCCTTATTCCCGCCTTCATCCTGCAGATTAATAGGAACAGCTAGTACTTGCTGGCACTTACTGCCAGGTACTTCAAACCAATAAATCAATGACTCCTCCCATAATAAACTAAGAGGTACATCCTGTCATTGGCCCCAGGAGGCTCAGAGAGGTGAGGTGACCTGTTTAAAGTCCCACAACAAAGAAGCAATAAGGTATTCCAATCCATGCCTTAACTGTGCTCTTAACTGCTGTACCATTGTCCAGAAAGGGAAACTGAGTACCAGGGAGGGAAAGAGTTTCCTGGGCGCTCCCCTAACTCATCCTGGAAGCTGATACCCAGGCCCTTGCACGCTGACCTGCCATACTCCTGCCCCCGAGGGAGAAGTCATATGATGACAGATGCTAGCCAGGTTACCAACACGGCCAAGCGCACTTGACCTCTCTGTGCTAAGTACTTCTGTCGGCCATATGCCCTACTCCTCCCCAGCTCATGGCAGCCTGTCTGAACACTCAGTGCCCTGGCTGGTGCCAACTTCACTGACAAACAAACTCTTGAAATTCTACCTCCCTCCTTGCCAAGGAACAGCAAGGGGAAGGCGGGGGTGGGGGGCACCGCAGGCTTGTAGCCAGCCCAGGTGCAGGCTGGTGTTTGGGATTAGGGGGACTGATACCTGCCAAACCTGTGCTAATCCTTCCCTCCTCTGCTCCCTTTAAAACCAACAAACAACTTTCCTCTCTGCTTTGTTCTCTGCTCTTGGTTCCCTCCCCACAGGATTCCAGCTTAGAGGTCTAGAACACTTTGAGCCACATGCCAGTCCTGAGAGCGCCAACCTCACCCACCTGCACTCGTCCAAAGTTGGAACTGGCCTGAGTGGGTGGAGGGAGGTTTCTAACCTTCAGATGCTGCCTCGTGCCCATGGGGGCCCCTGTCAGGCCCACGGAAGACCAACCCAGCACCCACATGGTGCTCATGTCACAGCCGGCTGGGGCCACCTCAGAGCTACATGGTGCCACCCTGATGACCCCCAGAAGCCAGCCCCAGTGGCCACCGGGGCCTACTCTCAGACCCTCCTGGCGCCAGAGGTGGCTCCGTGAGTGTTCTCCTGGCATCAAGTTCAGGGTCAACTTGCTTTCAATTCCCATGTCTAGCGGGGGCGAGCTGATGCCAACAGCAAAAGTTGCTAGTGTATCTCTGTGTCCAGCGCCGATGCCAATCCCACACCACCCCTTGCTAAACTTGGTCTCCACTTGGCCCTCAGGGTGGGCTAGGCCAGTCAGTGGAGGAAGGAGAAGACAAGCTTCAAATCCCAGCTCCCTACCTGCTATCCGGGTGTGGCCCTGAGCAAGTGGCAGTAGGGGAGGCCTGCTCTCTGAACAGCAAAAGGAGGATGCTATGAATGGGACCCCTGCTAGAAGGATTCCATGAGACCACATGTCCACACACTGGCTCTGCACAATGAGTGCTCGCCAAAGGCTAGCGCCCTATTGTTAAGGAAGAAGGTCGCTGAGGGAAGGACAGCAGGGCTACCATCTTCCCTCACTCCCACTTCCAGCCTCCAGGGCCTGGCTCTCTCCCCACTCAGGAGTTTTCCCAATCCTCTCCCGCCATCACTCCCTCTCTTTGCTGCCGGTAGCCCTGCCAAACCCAGAATCACCCCAGAGGGACCTCCCACACCCTCACACTCCACCTCCTCTTCTCAAGTGCCCCCTTCCCACTGGCGGGGAAACCCAGCCCCGGGAAGGGGGAGTAAGCATGCAGACCAGGAGACACAGGAGCCCCTGCCCACCCTCTGTTGTCTGTCCTCAGTATTCTCACACACCAAATGGGGAACATTAGTAGCACGACTACTAACAGCAACAATGGAAATGATGAACCTAGTGAGCTCCCCCAGGGACCTGGGTAAGACCGGTGAGGCTTTCTGTAAATTATGCCCCTTGAGACAGTTGGGACTATTTGGCACCATATGGGTGGATGTCATTACTATTTCCAAGTCCTTCCCAGGCTCTCTGCCAAGGAGACCACAAGTTACTCTTCCTTCCTTAGAAAGGTTCCACTTAAACGTGGCTCTGGACTTCTACCTCTTTCCCAACCACAGACAGGCAATGACACTGATCCTGACCTTGCTCTGAGGTCCCAGTGGGGATTCTGGGCACCAGAGGAGGTACTGTGTCCAAAGCAAAGGTTGGTCAAAGCCTGGGGGAGGTACCGACTCTTTGATCCTGCTGGACTCCCATATACTTCTTCTGGGAACCCCCCATCACAGCCAGGGGTCCTCCCTCACCCCAAGACCCTCAAATCCACTCCCTGGGATCTCCCCTCCAGAGACCTTTAACTGTACATCCCTCCTCAGGAAAAAATCCCAAAACTATGGCCATACATGCTGTCCCATTCCAGCACTCTTAAACCCAGATCTCTGGATTCTTTTCTCCTAAGATGCCCTAATACATAATTTTTGGGCCAATTCTCATTCTGAGCTCAAATCCAAAGTTCAGGACTCTGAATCTATATATTCTAAAATCTTAAGGTTCAGAATTTGTCTACTGCTTCACCCAAGTCTACAGACTTGGGGTGGCCCTTCCTGAGGCGTGACACATTCAGTCTTGGGGACCACTCTCTGTTAATCTCCCTGAGTTCCCCTCTTCCCCGCCTTGCTGGCTTATCCCAAGCTCAGCTGTGAGTCTGGGGGTGGGGGTGGGGAGGCAGTGTAGCTGGGAAGTGAAATGGCAATTAACAAACAGGACCAAAGTCCACCCTTCTCTCCCAGGTCGTATAAAGGCAAACAACCCCAGTCAGCACCATCTGACCATCTCTCCCAGTACCACCATGCTGGCCTCAGGGCTGCTTCTGGTGGCTTTGCTCACCTGCCTGACCACAATGGTTTTGATGTCTGTCTGGAGGCAGAGGAAGCTCTGGGAGAAGTTCCCTCCAGGACCCACCCCATTGCCCTTCATCGGGAACTACCTGCAACTGAACACTCAGCAGATGTCTGATTCCTTCATGAAGGTGTCAGGACAGGGGATGGGTGGAATAGGGGTGGGGCTGGGAGCCTGCCTAAATGAGCTGGGACTTGGCGGCAAGGGATGGGCAAGGTTGGACCAGAGTCTTAAGAAAGTGGAAATTTTCAGGTTGGCCAGCAGGGTCCTACATAAGAAAGAGCAGATTTGGGGCACCTGGGTGGCTCAGTTGGTTAAGCGACTGCCTTCGGCTCAGGTCATGATCCTGGAGTCCCAGGATCGAGTCCCGCATCAGGCTCCCTGCTCAGCAGGGAGTCTGCTTCTCCCTCTGACCCTCCACCCTCTCATGTGCTCTCTCTTTCTCTCATTCTCGCTCTCTCAAATGAATAAATAAATAAAATCTTTAAAAAAAAAAAAAGAAAGAGCAGATTTTGGGATGTCCAGGCCCTTCAGTATCAGAACCTGGGGGAAGTGCATGCAGTAGGTGAGGGCTGGGCACAGGGCCGCTTCCCAGTGCAGGCCACAGCCTCTAAGCATTCACCTGCATCAGATCAGCGAGCGATATGGCCCAGTCTTCACGGTCCACCTGGGGCCCCGGCGCATCGTGGTGCTGTGTGGACACGAGGCGGTGAAGGAAGCTCTGGTGGACCAGGCTGAGGAGTTCAGCGGGCGAGGCGCACAGGCCACCTTCGACTATCTCTTCAAAGGCTATGGTGAGGAGCTCCGGGTGGGGGTGCATGGCCAGGCACACTTGATGGCCTCAGTTTCCCCACTGTTCTTCTCCTGACCTCACCCGCCCAAGGCTGTGGCCAAGTTCTACCCCTGCTTCCCTCTGTCCTTATCCCTGGTTATTGTGGCCTCTCCTTGGTCTTCTCTAGCTTGACTCAGGGTGTCTGAACCCCTGCTTCTCGGCCCACCTCTCTGTTCTCTCATGGATGCCTCTTCTTCCTCTGGGTCTGGGAGAAGCTCTTGGGATTTCTGCCTTGAAGCCCTGGTCCTACATCCCCGTGTCCTTGCCTCTCTCCTGATTCTTTTCTTCCAACTCTCTTTCAGTATTTCTCTGACCCTCAGTTGTATCTCTCTCTGTCTCCCTCACCCCCCAACCCATCCTTCTCTACTCCTGCTCTCTGCCTACCTCTGTCTCCACCCCTCTCTGCCTCACCAGGGGTGACATTCAGCAACGGGGAGCGCGCCAAGCAGCTCCGGCGCTTCTCCATCACCACGCTGCGGGACTTTGGAGTGGGCAAGCGCGGCATTGAGGAGCGCATCCAGGAGGAGGCGGGCTTCCTCATTGAAGCCTTTCGGGGCACACACGGTGAGCAGGCCTGGGAGTGAACAAGAAAGAGTGGTCCCTGTGGGTCACAGGGACCCACGCTGTCTCCTCCGGGAAGGGGACTGGCTTGGGGGAAGGCATCTGGGCTCCAGACTCTGGGATCTTGTGCTGGAAGTTTGGCTCCTCACTCCAGTGCCCTCCTCCAATACTCAGGCTGGCATTAGACCGCCCAGTTGATGGTCCCCCAAATCCCTGTCTCTCCCCGACCCCATCCCATTTCCCAGGTGCCTTCATCGATCCCACCTTCTTCCTGAGCCGAACAGTGTCCAATGTCATCAGCTCCATTGTCTTTGGGGACCGCTTTGACTATGAGGACAAAGAGTTCCTGTCACTGCTGCGTATGATGCTGGGAAGCTTCCAGTTCACAGCTACCTCCATGGGGCAGGTAACCTATCCCAGTCTGGCTCTATAACACCCCTACCACAACCCACCAATTGCTTTCCCTCATGGAGACAGGTGCCCTAAACTCCCATCCTCCTATAGTAGGGTACCCTCAAAACCAGCCCCCACTCTTGGACAACTGAACAGTTGCACCAGAATAGAGGACAGGTGCCCAGTACCCAGTTTCCAAAGACACTTGGATATCTCAACAGTAGCTCCTCACCAGAAGGAGAAGGAGGAGAAGGAGAAGAAGAAGAAGAAAGAAGAAGAAGAAGAAGAAGAAGAAGAAGAAGAAGAAGAAGAAGAAGAAGAAGAAAAAGAAGAAGAAGAAGAAGAAGAAGAAGAAGAAGAAGACAGAGGAGGAGAAGGAAAGGAGTAGGAAGAAAAGGAGTAGGAAGGGGACAGGGAAGTGGAAGAGGACAGAGAAGGAGGAAAAGGAGGAGGAGGAAAAGAAGGAGAAGAAGGAGAAAGAGGAGGAGGTGGAAGGGGAGGGGGAGGGGAAGAGGAAGAAGGAGAAGGAGGAGGAGGAGGAGGAGAAAGAGGAGGAGAGGAAGAGGAAGAAGAGGGAAGAGGAAGAAGGGGAGGGGGAGAGGAAGGAGAAGAAGGAGGAGGAGAGGAAGAGGAAGAGGAGGGTGGAGAAGAAGAAGAAGAAGAAGGAGAAGAAGAAGAAAAAGAAAGAGGGGAGGGAGAGAGGAGGGGAAAGGGAGAGGGAGAAAGAGAAGAAGGAGAAGAAAAGAAGGAGGAGGAGGAGGAGGAGGAGATGGTGACCGGAGCCTGCAGACAAGAAACACATCCTCATACCAGCTCTCTCACCTGGGCAAGTGTTCCCATCTGGACTTGCCTTAATATCTAACAGTTAGTTGCTCCCTATTAAGATATTCCATCTTTCTATCTGAATATCTTTTTTTTTTTAAGATTTTATTTATTTATTTGACAGAGAGAGACACAGCGAGAGAGGGAACACCAGCAGGGGAGTAGGGGAGGGAGAAGCAGGCTTCCCGCCGAGCAGGGAGCCCGATGCGGGGCTCGATCCCAGGACCCTGGGATCATGACCTGAGCCGAAGGCAGACGCTTAATGACTGAGCCACCCAGGCGCCCCTCTATCTGAATATCTTAACACCTGGACAAGTAACCACCCCAGCCAACTTCCCAAACACCCAAACACCAGGTGCTATAAAATCCAGCCCATCAGAATCATTTGATATTTACACAGGTGTCCCACACTGGCCCACTAGAATAGCTAGTAAGTGCCACCTACAAGCCCAGTTAAATATTTGAACATCAGGGCAGGTTCCAATAATGATTCCCTAAATGTGTAAACACACCTGGACAGACTGCTCCCCAAATACTGAAATAAGTATCCCCCAACCCAGCTCACTCAAACACCTACAGATGTGCCCCCTATCAGCCCATGTGAATATCTGAAACACATGAACAGGTGTCTCCCCCCACTTTAACACCTGTATACCAGCCCCACTTAATATGTGAACACCTGGACAAAAGCCCCCAATTCAGATCCCCTAAATATCTGGACAGTTGTCTCAAACTTGTGAGACCAATTGAATGCTTAAACACCTAGATATGTGTCTCCCAACCCAACCCTGCCTGATTATCTGAACACCTAGATGTGTTCTCCAATCCAGCCTCACCTGAGTACCTGAAACCTGGATATGTGTCCCAATCCACCTCACCTACATTCTGGGACAAGGGCCCTCATACTTAACTCACATGAAAACTTAGATATCTCCTCCCATCAAGCTCCATATAAATCATAAATACCTGGACAAGTGCTTTTAACCCACTGCCCTTCTTGCCCCGAGAAAGGCACCGCTCCCAGCAGGACTTGCCAGTGAACAACTACCCTTCCCTGCCTTTCTTCCCTCCCCATCCTCAGCTCTGTGAAATGTTCCATTCAGTGATGAAGCACCTGCCAGGGCCACAGCAACAGGCATTTAAGGAGCTGCAGGGTCTGGAGGACTTCATAGCCAAGAAGGTGGAGCAGAATCAACGCACCCTGGACCCCAACTCCCCGAGGGACTTCATCGACTCCTTCCTCATTCGCATGCAGGAGGTACAGCTCAGCAGCCAGGGTGGACAGCTGCAAAGCCAGGCAGAGGGAAACCAGGCTGGGATGGGGCGAGCAGAGACCCCTTCAAATCATCCCCCTCATAACATCCTCACAATCTCAAGAATAATAACCGTGGCTGCTCCATCCACCAGCACTGCTCCATCCACCAGGACAAAGAGGGAAACCAGGCTGGGATGGGGTGAGCAGAGGCCCCTTCAAATCATCCCCCTCATAACATCCTCACAATCTCAAGAATAATAACCGTGGCTGCTCCATCCACCAGCACTTGTCCATGGGCAGGACCTGTGTGCGAACCATAAAGCAACACTTCCATACCATGCACTCGCTCTCTGTATCCCTCTCCTAAATATTCCTACCTTAAAAAAGTGACACCAGGGCTGATGAGTAAAGGACAGGTAGGCAGCCAGGTAAAGAGTGTGGGAAGGACATTTTGGGCAGAGCCAGCAGCCTGAACAAAACCCTGGCAGAACTAGGGTCTCTCTTCCCACCTCTGGTCTGGACCTAAGAGAGGTGGGTCCAAATGGAAAGACCCCAGAAGGGCTCTGAGAGCCCTGAAGGGAGTGGGCCTGGCCTGAAGGCCTCTCTCCCTTCAGGAGCAGAACAACCCCAACACGGAGTTCTACATGAAGAACCTGGTGCTGACCACACTGAACCTCTTCTTTGCGGGCACTGAGACGGTCAGCACAACCCTGCGGTACGGCTTCCTGCTGCTCATGAAGCACCCAGAGGTGGAGGGTAAGACTGTGGGGGCGGGGCAGTGAAGTGGTGGCCACAGACCCTCACACTTCCTCTGAGCCCACTGCAATGTCCCCACATTTCCCAGATGTCTGGAACCTCAGACATACCCTGTTATCCAGACGCTAGGTGATATTCTGCTGATAAGCACCAGCTGAGTTTCACTGGCTGTTAAAATCCTGAAATATCTGAACGGATGGGTAAATAGCTCCTGTGCTGAGTCACAGCTCCTGTGTTGAGACCAGGTGAATAGGACACTGCACCAACAATGCTTATGGTCAAGGTCTGTTTTGAATGATCTACGTCCATATCACACATGGATGTACATATTTGGACTATCATCTCCACCCTGAGACCCCTAGATACCTAAACACTTTCCTCCTTCCACAGCCAAGGTCCATGAGGAGATTGACCGGGTGATTGGCAAGAACCGTCAGCCCAAGTTTGAGGACCGGGCCAAGATGCCCTACACAGAGGCGGTGATCCATGAGATCCAAAGATTTGGAGACATAATCCCCATGGGCCTGGCCCGCAGAGTCACCAAGGACACCAAGTTTCGAGAGTTCCTCCTCCCCAAGGTACTTTCCTGCCCCACCTAAGGGGACCTCCAACCTGCTCCCTGTGACCCAGCACCCCATTCCCCTTAGAAGCTTCCCAGCCCCTGTCCCACTACCTCAATCAAACACTTCCCCAACCACCATGACCCTTCAACCTTCCCACTCAGAGATTCTTTTTTTTTTTTTTAAGATTTTATTTATTTATTTGACAGAGACACAGCGAGAGAAGGAACACAAGCAGGGGGAGTGGGAGAGGGAGAAGCAGGCTTCCCGTGGAGCAGGGAGCCCGATGCGGGGCTCCATCCCGGGACCCCGGGATCATGACCTGAGCCGAAGGCAGGCGCTTAACGACTGAGCCACCCAGGCGCCCCACACTCAGAGATTCTTGAATCCAGTATCTCCCCAGAGCTCTTGCTGCAGGGATTATGAACCCCATGTCCCCAAACGTCTTCTCTCAAAAGACATGAACTTCATTTCTAGACCTCCTCCCTCAAGGACACGAGGCTCGTGTCTCCCAAAACATCCCGCCTAGGAGACATGAACCCAGTGTTTTTCAAACTTCCTGCCTCTGGAAGCATGAACCCCCATGTCCTCTCAACCTCCTGCCTTGGGAGACATGAACTGCACATCCCCTACACCTTCTGTCCTAAAAGACACAGAACCTGTGTTCTTCAAACTTTCCTTCTCAGGAGACGTAAACCCCATGTCTGCATAGCTTCCTGTCTCAGAGACCTGAATCTCCTGTCTCCCAAAGCTCCTCCCTAAGAGGACCCACACTCCTCCCACACCTCCCATTTCTCATCACCTAGGGCATCCCAATCGTCCCTCCAAGCTCCATGCCTTTTCAGCATACTCTACCCCCACTCCACCTTATCAAATACCCCTTCTCCTCCTCACCAGGGCACTGAAGTGTTCCCTATGCTGGGCTCCGTGCTGAGAGACCCCAAGTTCTTCTCCAACCCCCGAGACTTCCACCCCCAGCACTTCCTGGATGAGAATGGGCAGTTTAAGAAGAGTGATGCTTTTGTGCCCTTCTCCATTGGTAAGAGACCACTGTCTGCTGCCAAGCCACCACTCCCACCAACAGGGGCTCCTTCATCCCAGCTCTCTTCTCTAAGGTGTAGCCTGGTGTCTTTCTCCAGCTTGGAAGTCCCTCTCATGATCTACCTTGGAACCCCTCAGCTGCAACCCCCAGAACGACTTGAGCTTAAGCAGAAGGATAAGGATGATCACACCTGTTTCAGAGATGGGGAAAATCAAAGCCCTTAGTGAGTCAGACATTTGTCCAAAGTCATTTAAATTCTTTAGATTCCTCAGTTGGAGGTGAGGGCCCAGCAGCCATATCTGAGTGTGTACTTGGAGGGAAGGGGCATCTAAATTTCCCATTGCTACAGCTAGCTCATCCCCATCCCATGCACAAGGGAAACTGATGCTCAGAGAGGATTAGAGACATCTCTGGAAGTCTCTGAGGCCACGCTATTCCAGCCCCTCCTCCCTGGGAGAAAGCTTCTGGGGGTGGGTAGAGGGGCAAGGGAGCAGACCTCACCTCCAGCCCTCCGGTTCTGTGTCTTCAGGAAAGCGGTACTGTTTTGGAGAAGGCCTGGCTAGAATGGAGCTCTTTCTCTTCCTCACCACCATCTTGCAGAACTTCCGCTTCAAGTCCCCGCAGCTGCCCCAAGACATCAACGTGTCTCCCAAGCTCGTGGGCTTAGCCACCATCCCACGAAATTACACCATGAGCTTCCAGCCCCGCTGAAAAAAGGCTGAGGGAGCACAGGCCTGGTTGGGGAAGCAAAGCAGACGGAGGGTCAGGGGCGTGGCTATTGGGGGCGGGGTTTCGGAGGGCAGGGCTAGCAGGAGGGAGGTGGCTTAGGGAAATAGGAAGGGCAAAGAGGATGGAAGAAGAAGAGGAAAGGAATGGGCTCTGTCTGTTCACCTTGGTAGAGATAGATCCTTCAGAGATAGGACGAGAGGAAGGGAAATTATTTATTGAGCAAATATTCTCTGTCAGGTCCATGCTAAAAGCATTAACACGTTCACCTCACTTAATGCTCACAAGCCTATGCAACAGAGAACAGTGTTTATGCTCATTTTACAGGTGGCAAATCCTAACTGATTCCTAAGGAATCTACAACAACGACAAAAAAAAAAAAAAAGAAAGAAAAAAAAAACCTCCTAATAAATGAATTTAGCAAGGTCACTAAACATACCAAAATTTTTTGTTGTGTTGTTTTTTCTATATACTAGCAATGAACCCTAGGAAATCAAAATTAAGAACACAATACTATTTATAGTCACTCAAAAAAGTGAAATAGGTAACTATAAATCTAACAACACAGGCACAGAACTTGTATGCTGAAAGCTACAGAACATTGAAGAAAGAAATCAAATCATTATTAAATAGACAACCTAAATACCCTTTGGTAGATGAATGGATAAAGGAAATGTGATATATACATGCAACGGAATATTATTCAGTCATAAAAGGAAAGGAAATCCTGCCATATGTGACAACTTGGATGAACCCTGAGGATTTTATGTTAAGTGAAATAAGCCAAGGAGAGAAGAACAAATAATGTATGAATCCACTTGTAGGATGAATCTAAAATAGTCAAACTCATAGAAGCAGAGTAGAACATTGGTTGCCATGGGCTAGAGGAAAGGGGAAAAGGGGCCGTTGCTATTCAACGGGTATAGTTTCCATTGTGGAAGCTGAGTAATTTCTAGAAATCTTCAACACAACATTGTGTCTATAGTTAACAATACTGTATTGTACACTTAATTTGTTAAGAGGGTAGTTATCATGTTAAATGTTCTTTCCACCATTAAAAAAAAAGAAAAACATTTTAAAAAGAAAGGAAAATGTATGAACTAAAAGGTGAAAGGATTTACTGACACCCTATAAGAAAGGATAACAAGTCACCTCAAAGTGATGAATAACCAGGCCTTTGTGATTGCTCAGGTCAACTTAATACATGGAGTAGAGTTTGGTAAGAGCATAATGACAATTATTTTATATATATTTAATTTAGGTGACAGTGTGCATACCAATGAAAATGATTCCGTTGAAAATCATAAGAAATATGGCATAAAGGGGTGCCTGGGTGGCTTAGTCGGTTAAGCATCTGCTCAGGTCAACTAAGCCTTCTTATGGAGGAAGCTAGAGGAGCACCTGACTGGCTCAGTTGGTAGAGGGTGTGACTCTTGATCTCGGGGTTATGAGTTCAAGCCCAATGTTGGGTGCAGAGATTACTTAAAAAATAAAATCATAGGGGCACCTGGGTGGCTCAGTCATTAAGGGTCTGCCTTCGGCTCAGGTCATGATCTCAGAGTCCCGGGATCGAGCCCTGCATCAGGCTCCCTGGTCTGCGGGAAGCCTGCTTCTCCCTCTCCACTCCCCCTGCTTGTGTTCCCTCTCTCGCTGTGTCCCTCTCTGTCAAAAAATAAATAAAATCTTAAAAAAAATATATTGGGTTTTTGTGGTCAGGGTTGAGGGGACCTGAGTCCAGTCCCTGCTCTGCCTCAAAAAGACCATATGTTTCTGAGGAGACAAACAGGTTTGTTTGTTACCCAAATAAATTTGTTAGCCAAAATAAATCAAGCCAGAGTTCGAAAAGAAAAAAAGCAACAAGTTAAAAGAAGTTAAACATAATTCTACTAACTAGTACAGTGCCCAGCACCGATTAGTGTCCCCCAAGGACACCCCCAAGGGTGATCTTTTAAATATTAACCATCTGGTATGGCAGGGCGTTGACCAGTGTGAATGAATAATATTCTTGCCTTTTCCTTTTCTTCTTTTATTTATTTATTTATTTATTTTAGGTTTTGATTTATTTTTTTTTAAGATTTTATTTATTCATTTGAGACACAGAGATACACACACAGAGAGAGAGCATGAGCAGAGAGAGAGGCAGAGGGAGAGGGAGAAGCAGGCTCCCCACTGAGCCAAGAGCCCGATGCAGGGCTCGATCCCAGGACCCTGGGATCATGACCTGAGCCGAAGGCAGACGCTTAACCATCTGAGCCACCCAGGCGCCCCGGTTTTGATTTATTTGAGATAGAGAGTGAGCGAGAGAGAGAGCACATGAGCAGGGGCAGAGAGAGAGGGAGAAGCAGACTCCCCGCTGAGCAGGGAGCCCAAAGCGACTCAGAGCGGGACTCGATCCCAGGACCCTGGGATCATGACCTGAGCCAAGGCAGCCATCGACTGAGCCACCCAAGCACCCCCTTGCCTTTTCCTTTTCTATTGAGAAGCAGTGGTTAAGATCATGGACACTGGTGCCAGACAAGCTGGGTTTTTAAATCCCAGCCCTGTCTCTCCCTGGCTGCGTGACCCTGGAAGTGATTCAGTGCCTCTGTGCCTCATTTTTCCAATCTCTAAGGGGAGATAATAGTCTCAGCCTCTATTTCATGAGTCTATTTTGGGACATAAATGAGTGAGTATGTGTCAAGCATTCAGAATCCTAGGGGACAGGTGATTTCTCATGGGTAACAGGTTACTTCTTACTCTCTTTCTCTTGCGTCAATTTTTCGCTTGACACGTGCCTCTTTCTCTGCCCATCCCTCTGTTAGTCTCCTGTTCTCTCTCTGCCCAGACTATCTTGTAGGTTGTTGGTTTTTTCCCGCCCTTCCGCCTTGATTCTTCTTTCTCTGCCCTTCCTCTTTAGTCTTTCACAGTCTTTATCCCCAAGCCTGCCTCCAGGGACTCAGATTCTACACCGTGGGCTCCCTGAGGTGAGAGCAGAAGTTCCAGCTCAGTGTCTCCCCTCCTTGCAGCCAGAACCGGCAGAGGTGAACTCACTCTCTTTCGCAAGGAACCATCCTCCTCCCTTAAACTCAGGCAGCCTGTGTTGTGTTCATTTCCAAGATAACTTTCCTAGGAAACGAAACAAATGCTCCAGAGAAAGGGGAGAGACACGGGCGAGTTTCAGGGTCTGTAAGTGGCTAAAACATAAGGCTTCTCCTCCTTAAGGTCTTTTGTTGACTCCGGGTTGGTAGGTAACCATGGGAGGGCGACAGAGCATGTGGAAGACTGATTGTGGGGGGGGTAGGAGGGTTTGATGGCAAGGATGATGCAGCCAAAAGAGTGTGACGAGGAGAGAGATCAGCCCACGTGGGGAGGGGGGTGGGGGGGGAAGCCACACACACACACACACACACACACACACACACAAAACTCAGCGCTTGCGCAGGCGCATTGGGACGAGCCTAGGTGGCCTGTTGCGGCCAGAATCAATCGGGGCCGGGTCGATGTCCTCGGGCGCCCCCAGCGGCTGCAGCGAGAAGCTCCGCAGGATGGCGGTGAGGCAGAGGAAGAGCTCCGTGCGCGCCAGCGACTCGCCCAGGGCACATCGGACTCCCCGGAGTAAGGACAGGGTGTGAGTTGAAATGATAGCTGAGAAGAGAGGTTGTGACTTGCTCAAGGCCACACAGCTAACAGTGACCGAGCCAAGACGCAGAAGCAGAGGCCTGGCTTCTGTGTCTTCTTAACCCGCCCCTGTAGTCTTCCTCGCATGTGCTGGGTGCGCACTGTTGGCAATATAAGTGTTACCTCTTACAATTATTCCATTTTTCTGCTACTCTGTAAACATTAATATTTTCCCCCATACTAGTAGTAGACTAAATACGAAGAACTAGAACCACTTTTATTGTACCAGATGACAATGCTCGCGTAAGCTCTACCTCAAAGGGTTTCATCACTCTCTGCCTACAACTGCAGAACTGGACAGTCAGAGCTGGGGGTGTCTCTGAGCCCAGGAAGCAAACACTGTTCGAAGCTTCCCGTATTTCCATAGCTGGAAAGGAGGCAGTGAGAGGGGGAGTGGGATCAGGGATGGGTGGAGATAGGAGAATGGGAATCTGGACATTCCAAAGCTGTGATTCCCACCCTGATCACTCTCTCCAGCTGAGAAGGGCATGAAGGCGGGGATCTTCCTGAAGGACTGACTGGCATCCAGAAAGTGCTCGCAGTTGAACTCCTGGGGCATCAAGAATTGGCTGGGGTTGTGGCAACAGTGTTGAGGAGGGTGATGATATCTGTGCTCTGTTATAGGGGAAGAGGAAATTGGTGGTATGCCCTAGAGACACGGATTGAAAGTTTAGGGGAATGACATCTGCAAGCCCTGCACCTCATGGATCTTGGGGTACGTGTAAGGCAAGGCCTGGTGATCCTCCAGCACCCACAGCCCTGCATGCCCCACCATGCGGTGGTTCTCCTGCTGCACACGGACTGCAAGTGGGGGCCTTAGAGGGGGCAGGCACTGTCATTTAGGTTGGGCCTCTCTGTGGGGATATGTGGGGTGGCCAGGGGAATCTGTTCTTGTTTTTAGAAGCAGAAGGCAGGGGCATAGGAAATTCTTGGGGTTTGCCACAGACTGGGAAGGAAGGGATGGTGCTAATGGGGTTAATGGATTCACAAATGGTATGGTGGTAAGTGGTTGCATTGGGTCACAGTGCTGAGAGACCGGGTTGTTTTTTTTGTTTGTTTGTTTTTTAAGATTTTATTTATTTGAGAGAGAGAGAATGAGAGAGAGCACATGAGAGGGAGGAGGGTCAGAGGGAGAAGCAGACTCCCTGCCGAGCAGGGAGCCCGATGCGGGACTCGATCCTGGGACTCCAGGATCACGACCTGAGCCGAAGGCAGTCGCTTAACCAACTGAGCCACCCAGGCGCCCGACCGGGTTGTTTTTAGGGGAAGTGGGTGGACAGGTCATGAAGTCCTGGAGATATGGGTGAGTTTGGGGCGATTAGAACTGGGTATGTGGGCGGGGCTTCTGGGCAGGGAGGTTCCAGTCAGGTACCCCACTGGGGTGTGGGCAGGATTCAAAAAAGTCCTGGGGAGTATGGGGAGTGATAAGCGGGTGTGTTAGAAGGGAAAACAGGAGCCTTTGAAATTCTAGGTGTGTGATGGGGCGGGGCTGGGAAGGCTCTCAGTGGGAGGCTTGGGACAGGCTCTGTGCTTTGTGGGCGGGGCTTCTGCAGTCGGGTGCTTCAGCAGAGGAAGGAAGGCATGGAGCATCCTGATACCCAAGGGTTCCATGCCAGAAAAGAGCAGACTGTGCATGGTGATCAGCAAGGTCTCCAAGTTGGTGTGCATCAGCAGGTTCTGATGGTACTGGGGTAGGGTGTATGGAGCCACGGTCTGGGGCTGGAGCCTCTGTGACATTAACCCACCGGATGTGCACTCCAGTCCCTGGATGTCAATTTCTCCCTGGTCTAAACCCTCCCTTGGGGGAGTCAGGGGTTGTGGGTGCCTTAAGGACTTCTTAAAAAGCTGTGAATTGGCAAGCCAGGACCTGGGTGAGTTTGGCTGATTTTTCCAGACCAAAATGGCTAGGTGTTTGTGCTCTGCTTGAGAGTCGTGGGGATGAGGATCTCAGAACACCCCTTCCTGTCCTCTGAGCTTGCTCAACCCAAGGCTGGGCTCCCAGTCTCTCCCTGTGGCAGGGTCTGCAGACAGAGATGGGACTTCCAAGCAGTTAATACTTGTGCCATCTTGGCGAGGAAGCAATTGATGAAGTCCCAGGGAAAGCTGGGGTGGAAGGAGGCCTGGGGTTCAAGAACACTGAGTGATGAGGTCGTTTAGGCACTCCAAGCTCTGGAAGACCATGATGTGGCCACCACTCCATGATGTGGCCCGGGCAGCCAGTCTCAGAGCCTGAGGATGGGGCAGAAGCAGGAGAGGCAGGTGGGAACACACGGGGTCAGAAAAAGGAGGGTTCCCTCATGTAGAAAGGGGTGGGGGCGGGGAGAGAGCGGAGAGGTGAGACATGGAAGGAGGTGCTGAGGTATCAGGTGGGGAATGGTGAGGTCAGTCAGGAAGTTAGAGGTGAGGTGCGTGAAGTGATCATTGCGGTGTCTCCAACACCTGCCCTGTGGGGTAATCTTCACTCCACTTCAGCTTTAGTCTCTCTACCGCAGTATCCCCTGATCCTTGGTGCCTTCTCCCCACATCCTAAACTCTCTGCTCCCCATTCTCCATTGTCCTACCCCCCAGTCTCATAATTTTTGTCCCCAAGTTCTCAAAGATCTCCAGCCCCTCCTAGATGGAAGATCAGAAGGTGGCTGACCTTGCCCTAGAGGTTGTTGATGATCTGGAAGTTGTCTTGGAGGAACCAGGTGATCAACACCAGATGCTTCTCCTTATAGTCAGAGCAGCTACTGAAGAGCACGGAGCAGATGGTGTTGCACAAAGAGTGACTCAGCACTAAAGTGGAGTCAAAGGGTTGGCCTATGGGTGGGAGATAAAGAAGGTGGGACAGTGGTTGCCCCACCAGTCAGGAAGCCCAGTGTAGAACACAACAGAGTTTGTGCAACCACAAAACTGGTTCACACAACATAGGACTAATCTACAGAAATATACTTACTGGTTCACACAACATAGGACTAATCTACAGAAATATACTTGGCAGCACAGAACATGCACATGGCTATGCAAGATATAGCCTAACAAAAGCTCCTAAGTATGTCGTAGCTCAGCAGGCCCCCAGAGAACACCTAAGAACACATGGCAGCCAAACACACAGCAAACATGACAACTGTATTGTGGTACACAACAAAGCCCGATACTAAGAGTAATCACAGGGAAGCTCAGAACACTTCGCAAGACCCAGTGGCACAGTACAAAATACACAGCTGAATAATAACAGCATGCAGCTAGAATATTCTGGAACACAGTGCAAAACAAGATGATGAATGGCAATGCAATGACATCAAAATTTCAAGCAACAACAAAACATCATTTAACTAAAACCTGCAGTCACCTGATACATTTGTCTACCCACAAGTTATGAAGGCTCAAAGATCAAGGAATAGAGCTGTAAATCTCTTTATCTAATTTTCTTCTTTAAAGTGAGGCTGGGGGGGGGCGCCTGGGTGGCTCAGTTGGTTGGGCGACTGCCTTCGGCTCAGGTCATGATCCTGGAGTCCCGGAATCGAGTCCCGCATCGGGCTACCTGCTCGGCAGGGAGTCTGCTTCTCCCTCTCCCACTCCCCCCTCTTGTGCTCTCTCTCTCTCTCTCAAATAAATAAATAAAATCTTTAAAAAAAAAAATGAGGCTAGGGGTGCCTGGCTGGCTCAGTCGGAAGAACATGCGGCTACTGATCTCGGAGTCGTAAATTTGAGCCCCACATTGGATGTGGAATCTACTTTAAAAATAAAATAAAATAAAATGAGGTTAAAGTAGTATCTACCTCGGGGTGCCCGGGTGGCTCCGTCTTTAAGCATCTGTCTTAGGCTCAGGTCATGATCCCAGGGTCCTGGGATCGAGCCCCACATCGGGCTCCCTCCTCAGCGGGAAGCCTGCTTCTCCCTCTCCCGCTCCCCCCGGCTTGTGTTCCCTCGCTCACTGTCTCTCTCTCTCTCTGTCAAATAAATAAATCTTTTTTAAAAAGGTAGTATCGGGCACCTGGGTGGCTCAGTCGTTAAGCGTCTGCCTTCCGCTCAGGTCATGATCCCAGGGTCCTGGGATCGGGTCCCACATCGGGCTCCCTGCTCGGTGGGAAGCCTGCTTCTCCCTCTCCCACTCCCCCTGCTTGTGTTCCTGCTCTCGCTATCTCTCTCTCTCTGTCAAATAAATAAATAAAATATTTAAAATAAATAAATAAATAAATAAATAAGGTAGTGTCTACCTCATACATTACGGTAAGGATTCATTTTATAAATGTAAAACATTAAGGATAATTCATAATACACAGTAGTGCTATTTCCTAGTTGTAAATCTGGTTTTCCAAGTGTTTGCTCTAGGTTTATATTATGTATCTTAAACATATCACAGTCTACCTTCAAGTAATATGTACCACCTCACCCATGGTTTAAGAACCTCAGGATAGCATTGTGCAATTTTCTTTCTCCTGGTCTTTGTGCTATTGTCAAGAGTTGTGCATGTATTAGAAATCCTACCATGTATCATCATTATTTTTGCCTTTAACACCCAAATACTTTTTAAAGAGTTTTTAAAAAATAAGAAGAAGTCAGGGCATCTGGGTGGCTTAGTCCGTTGAGTGTCCAACTCTTGATCTCAGCTCAGGTCTTGATCTCAGGGTTGTGAGCTGGGAGATGTAGGATCAGGAGACCCAGGGGTTGTCCCTCTCTTCCTCATGGCCCCTGGGATCCTGTGTGATAGGCACTGTGAGTGAGAAATTGGCAGTCCTCAGAATAGTACATTGTGACTATTTTTTAGATAACAGACAAAATCCTGGAAACATTTACCCTTAGATCCAATCAGTCTTAGAACCATGAAACTTAGAATCATAGACTCCTCAATCCTGTAGAATGTAAGCTCCATGAAAGCAGGGATTTTGTCTATTTTTTGGACTGTGAATTTCCACACAAAGCATCAGTGGCAGAGGTGGGCAGAGATCCACATCTCTAAAACATACCCATTGTACCTTCACGCTGTCTCATCTCTTTTTTTTTTAAAGATTTTATTTATTTATTTGACAGAGAGAGACACAGCAAGAGAGGGAACACAAGCAGGGGGAGTGGGAGAGGGAGAAGCAGGCTTCCGCTGAGCAGGGAACGCCATGCGGGGCTCAATCCCAGGACCCCGGGATCACGACCTGAGCTGAAGGCAGACGCTTAACGACTGAGCCAGCCAGGCGCCCCACACTGTCATCTCCTATCTGAGACCAGAACTCCCCTCCTGAGTTCACGTACTCTCCCCCTGCTATCCTGACTGTCAGCTTGGAGAAACGGGGAGAAGAGCAGGTGCCCACATTCTCCTCCTTCATCCCTGGCTTCCCCACCACCTCCTTCAGGGATTTCAACAGATTCTCCACATGCACACCCAGGATATTTCTTACAAAGTGCTTGGCTGCAGGACTGATGAGCTATGGCCCAAGGGTACTGAGGAGGAAGCCTGAGAACCACACAGCAGTGACCAGGTCCTGTATGTTCTTGAATCACTACTGTCAGCTGCTCCCAGGTCTTATCAGGGCATCTTGCATCAAGCCCAAAGGAGATGATGGGGAGGAAGGTCTTCGGTGCCTCCTACTGAGTCATTGTTCCTGGCCATGCTGGGCATATTAGCTTGCTAGGGCTGTGAGAACGAAGTACAGCACCCGAGTGGCATAAACATCAGAAATCCATCGGCACCCCTCAAGCACTGTGTTGTTGGAGTCTGCCTGTTTTCTTCCTTCTTAGCTTCTCCTTTCCCCAAATTCTCCTGTTACTTATTTCTCTCTCCATCACATCCCATTCAGCTGCCACATCAAGGTAATTAGGCTGTGTTGTCTCCTCCATTTGCATCCATACATGTGGGAATCCCAACTCCACTCCCTCAAATAAATAAATAAATAATTTTTAAAAAGACACATGACTGTTCACAGTAACCTCAAGCTAATAGCACATTTTAGATCATCTGCAGCTAAGATTTTTGCCCCATAATCTGCCTATAGATTTGGCTCACTCCTAAAAAAAAAAAAATACTAGTTACTCTTTTAAAAAAACAATTTCAAATACAGTAAAACTTCCTTTTTACAGTGAGGTTTTACAAATGTATAGATTCTTATTACCACCACTGCAGACAGGATACTGAACAATTTCAAGAGCCCAAAGGATTATCTTATGCTATATTTTGTTTTCATATCCTTACCCTACCTCTACCTCCTGATAACCATGGATGTGTTCTCTGTATCAATATTTTTGCCTCTTTCCAGAATTTCATATAAATGGAATAATACTGTATATAACCTTTTGAGACTGGGTTCTTCCACCTAGCACAATGCCTTTGCAATTCATCCAAATTCTGTGTATCGACAGTTGTTAGTTTTATTGCTGAGTAATATTGTTGCATGAATGTGACACAGTGTGTTCATCCATTTAACTCTGAAAAACATTTGGGTTGTTTCTAGTTTGTGGAGATTATCAATAAAGTTTCCATAGGTATTCATGTACAGGTTTTGTGTGAACATGAATTTTCATTTCTTGAGAATAAATACCTGGAAATGGGACTTTGGGTCATCTGATTAAATTATATTTAGCTTTTAAGGAAACTGCCAAATCTTTCTCTCGAGTAACTGTACTATTTTGTATTTCCATCAGCAATATATAAGAATTCCAGTTGCTCCAAATCTTTGCCAATGCTAGGTATCACTAGTACTTTTTATTTTAGTCATTCTAATAGGTGTGTGGGTTATCTCATTAGGTTTTAATTTGCATTTCCCTAATGACTATGATGTTGAGCATTGATTCATGAGCTTGTTTGTCATTCACATATTTTTTTTAGTGAAGTGCATGTCCAAAAATTTAGCCCATTTTTAAATTGGGTTGTTTGTTTTCTTATGTTGAGGTTTGAAAGTTCTTTACATACTCCGTATATAAGTCCTTTGTTTTATATATGAGTGGTGCTTACCTGAATCTACAGGTGTGATAAAACTGCATTGAAACACACACACACACACACACACACACACACACGTAAAACTTGTAAAATCTGAACAAATTCTGTAGATTGTACCAACATCAATTTCCTGGCTTTTGATATTGTACTTACAGTTATGCAAAATGTTACCATAGGGGGGAACTGGAGGAAGAATACACAGAACTTCTTTGTACTTTTTATTTTTACAACTTCTTGTGAATCTATATCAAAATAAAAAGAAGAGGAAGTGTAGCCATGTTGACAAGAGATATTGAATCCATACTCTTCATAACAACTTAAAAGTTTTTTCCATTAATTTCTGCATTGATATTTGTTGTCTCCTTCCTTACACTATCTTTGAATTTTCTTTTTCTTTTTTTTAAGATTTTATTTATTTATTTGACACAGAGAGAGGGAGAGGGAGAAGCAGGCTCCCCGCCCAGCAGGAAACCCAAGGCAGGGCTCAATTCCACGACCCTGGGATCACGACCTGAGCTGAAGGCTTAATCAACTGAGCCACCCAAGCACTCCTATCTTTGATTTTCTATGTTGTTCTTTTTCTAACTTTTTCTTTAAAGATTTTATTTATTTATTTGACAGAGAGAGCGAGAGAGCACAAGCAGGGGGAGCAGGAGAAGGAGAGGGAGAAGCAGGCTTCCCACTAAGCAGGGAGCCTGATGTGGGGCTCAATCCCAGGACCCTGGGATCATGACCTGAGCCGAAGGCAGACGCTTAACCATCTGAACCACCCAGGAGGCCGTTTTCTAACTTTTAAAGATGGACACTTAATTTTTACATTAATTTTTAGATTTCCTTCCTCTCCAATATGAAAATGTAAGGCTACAAACTTATCTCTAAACAGAGCTTTTTCTGAATCCCAAGGGAACAAATCAGAAAGTGTGTTTCTTCACTCTTTACCCTTCTTTAAAACTGTTTTAGCTCTTCCTTTGCCTTCCTATAAATTTTCAAATAAATGTCTAAATCCATACCAAAAAAATCTTGCTGTCATTTCTATAATAATTGTGTTAAACCAATTTGGGGGAAGTTGGCATCTTTACTGTACTGATCTTCCAATCTATGAACATAGTATGTCTATTTATTTAAAAAATATTTTATTTCGGAGCGCCTGGGTGGCTCAGTCAGTTAAGCATCTACCTTCGGCTCAGGTCCTGATCCCAGGGTCCTGGGATCAAGTCCCACATAGGGCTCCCTGCTCAGTGGGGAGTCTGCTTCTTCCTCTCCCTCTGCCCCTTCCCCCTACTTGTGCTCATTCTTTCTCTCTCTCTCTCTCAAATAAATAAAATCTTTAAAAATATTTTTTATTTCTGGGGCACCTGGGTGGCTCAGTCGTTAAGCATCTGCCTTCAGCTTAGGTCATGATCCCAGGGTCCTGGGATCGAGCCCCCACATTGGGCTCCCTGCTAGGCAGGAAGCCTGCTTCTCCCTCTCTCACTTCCCCTGCTTGTGCTGCCTCTCTTGCTGTGTCTCTCTCTGTCAAATAAATAAATAAAATCTTTAAAAAATATATATATTTTTTATTTCTTTCATCAGTATTTTGTAATTTTTACCATACAGGCTCGGTACACGTGTTGTCAGATTTATACTTAAGTATTTTGTTTTTTTCAGTGACTAAAGTGTTATTGTGTTTTTAATTTTGGTTTTCTAAAATATATAGAAAAACAACAACAGAAAAAGACTTTTGTATGTTTAGTGACCTTACTAAACTCATTAATAATAAAGAGGATTTTTTTGTTCTTGCTGTAGATTCCTTGGGAATCAGTTAAGCTTTGACACCTGTAAAATGGACATGAACACCGTTCCCTGGCACATAGGTTTGTGAGCATTAAGTGATGTAAGTGACGCTTTTAGCACAGAACTGATGCATAATTTGATACAATAAATAATTAAGCGTTATTATTATTATTATTATTATTATTAACAGTAGAGTGTAAGGTTCTCCCTCTTACCCCACCTCTTAAGGATCTATCTGCAGCAAAGTCAACAGACAAAAGGCCTTTCCTTTCCTCTTCCTCTCCTATTCACCTTGTGCCTTCATTCCCCCTAAGTCACCTCCCCCCTACTAGCCCCGCCCTTCCCTTAACCCCACCCGATTCAGTAGCCCCACCCCTGATTCCTCCCTCCACCTTGTTCTTCCCCTTAGCCCTGCGCTCCCACAGCCCTTGGTCAGCGGCGCTGGAAGCTCATGGTGTAATTTCGTGGGATGGTAGCAAACCCCACGAGCTTGGGGGACACGTCGATATCTTGGGGCAGCTGCGGGGACTTGAAGCAGAAGTTCTGCAAGATGGTGGTGAGGAAGAGAAAGAGCTCCATTCTAGCCAGGCCTTCTCCAAAACAGTACCGCTTTCCTGAAGACACAGAACCGGAGGGCTGGAGGTGAGGCCTGCTCCCTTGCCCCTCTACCCACCCCCAGAAGCTTTCTCCCAGGGAGGAGGGGCTGGAATAGCGTGGCCTCAGAGACTTCCAGAGATGTCTCTAATCCTCTCTGAGCATCAGGTTCCCTTGTGCATGGGATGGGGATGAGCTAGCTGTAGCAATGGGAAATTTAGATGCCCCTTCCCTCCAAGTACACACTCAGATATGGCTGCTGGGCCCTCACCTCCAACTGAGGAATCTAAAGAATTTAAATGACTTTGGACAAGTGTCTGACTCACTAAGGACTTTGATTTTCCCCATCTCTGAAACAGGTGTGATCATCCTTATCCTTCTGCTTAAGCTCAAGTCGTTCTGGGGGTTGCAGCTGAGGGGTTCCAAGGTAGATCATGAGAGGGACTTCCAAGCTGGAGAAAGACACCAGGCTACACCTTAGAGAAGAGAGCTGGGATGAAGGAGCCCCTGTTGGTGGGAGTGGTGGCTTGGCAGCAGACAGTGGTCTCTTACCAATGGAGAAGGGCACAAAAGCATCACTCTTCTTAAACTGCCCATTCTCATCCAGGAAGTGCTGGGGGTGGAAGTCTCGGGGGTTGGAGAAGAACTTGGGGTCTCTCAGCACGGAGCCCAGCATAGGGAACACTTCAGTGCCCTGGTGAGGAGGAGAAGGGGTATTTGATAAGGTGGAGTGGGGGTAGAGTATGCTGAAAAGGCATGGAGCTTGGAGGGACGATTGGGATGCCCTAGGTGATGAGAAATGGGAGGTGTGGGAGGAGTGTGGGTCCTCTTAGGGAGGAGCTTTGGGAGACAGGAGATTCAGGTCTCTGAGACAGGAAGCTATGCAGACATGGGGTTTACGTCTCCTGAGAAGGGAAGTTTGAAGAACACAGGTTCTGTGTCTCTTAGGACAGAAGGTGTAGGGGATGTGCAGTTCATGTCTCCCAAGGCAGGAGGTTGAGAGGACATGGGGGTTCATGCTTCCAGAGGCAGGAAGTTTGAAAAACATTGGGTTTATGTCTCCTAGGCGGGATGTTTTGGGAGACACGAGCCTCGTGTCCTTGAGGGAGGAGGTCTAGAAATGAAGTTCATGTCTTTTGAGAGAAGACGTTTGGGGACATGGGGTTCATAATCCCTGCAGCAAGAGCTCTGGGGAGATACTGGATTCAAGAATCTCTGAGTGGGAAGGTTGAAGGGTCATGGTGGTTGGGGAAGTGTTTGATTGAGGTAGTGGGACAGAGGCTGGGAAGCTTCTAAGGGGAATGGGGTGCTGGGTCACAGGGAGCAGGTTGGAGGTCCCCTTAGGTGGGGCAGGAAAGTACCTTGGGGAGGAGGAACTCTCGAAACTTGGTGTCCTTGGTGACTCTGCGGGCCAGGCCCATGGGGATCATGTCTCCAAATCTTTGGATCTCATGGATCACCGCCTCTGTGTAGGGCATCTTGGCCCGGTCCTCAAACTTGGGCTGACGGTTCTTGCCAATCACCCGGTCAATCTCTTCATGGACCTTGGCTGTGGGAGGAGGGGAAAGTGTTTAGGTATCTAGGGGTCTCAGGGTGGAGATGATAGTCCAAATATGTACATCCATGTGTGATATGGACGTAGATCATTCAAAACAGACCTTGACCATAAGCATTGTTGGTGCAGTGTCCTATTCACCTGGTCTCAACACAGGAGCTGTGACTCAGCACAGGAGCTATTTACCCATCCGTTCAGATATTTCAGGATTTTAACAGCCAGTGAAACTCAGCTGGTGCTTATCAGCAGAATATCACCTAGCGTCTGGATAACAGGGTATGTCTGAGGTTCCAGACATCTGGGAAATGTGGGGACATTGCAGTGGGCTCAGAGGAAGTGTGAGGGTCTGTGGCCACCACTTCACTGCCCCGCCCCCACAGTCTTACCCTCCACCTCTGGGTGCTTCATGAGCAGCAGGAAGCCGTACCGCAGGGTTGTGCTGACCGTCTCAGTGCCCGCAAAGAAGAGGTTCAGTGTGGTCAGCACCAGGTTCTTCATGTAGAACTCCGTGTTGGGGTTGTTCTGCTCCTGAAGGGAGAGAGGCCTTCAGGCCAGGCCCACTCCCTTCAGGGCTCTCAGAGCCCTTCTGGGGTCTTTCCATTTGGACCCACCTCTCTTAGGTCCAGACCAGAGGTGGGAAGAGAGACCCTAGTTCTGCCAGGGTTTTGTTCAGGCTGCTGGCTCTGCCCAAAATGTCCTTCCCACACTCTTTACCTGGCTGCCTACCTGTCCTTTACTCATCAGCCCTGGTGTCACTTTTTTAAGGTAGGAATATTTAGGAGAGGGATACAGAGAGCGAGTGCATGGTATGGAAGTGTTGCTTTATGGTTCGCACACAGGTCCTGCCCATGGACAAGTGCTGGTGGATGGAGCAGCCACGGTTATTATTCTTGAGATTGTGAGGATGTTATGAGGGGGATGATTTGAAGGGGCCTCTGCTCGCCCCATCCCAGCCTGGTTTCCCTCTGCCTGGCTTTGCAGCTGTCCACCCTGGCTGCTGAGCTGTACCTCCTGCATGCGAATGAGGAAGGAGTCGATGAAGTTCCTCGGGGAGTTGGGGTCCAGGGTGCGTTGATTCTGCTCCACCTTCTTGGCTATGAAGTCCTCCAGACCCTGCAGCTCCTTAAATGCCTGTTGCTGTGGCCCTGGCAGGTGCTTCATCACTGAGTAAAACATCTCATAGAGCTGAGGATGGGGAGAGAAGAAAGGGAAGGATAGTTGTTCACTGGCAGGTCCTGCTGGGAGCAGGACCTTTCTCAGGGCAAGGAAGGCAGTGGGTTAAAGGCACCTCTGCAGGTGTTTAGGATTTATATGGGGCTGGATGGGAGGAGATAGCTGAGTTTCAGTGTGTGTGAAGTGTGTGAGTGTGAAGGCCTCCGTCCCAGAATGTAGGTGAGATGGGTTGGGACACATAGCCAGGTTTCAGGTATTGGGGTGAGGCTGGATTGCAGAACACATCTGGGTGTTCGGATATTCAGATGTGGTTGAATTGGGAGACTCATGTTCAGGTGTTGACCTATTTTTTCTGACTGATATGGTGGATCACCTGTTTAGATCTCTAGGTATGGAGTAGGCTCAGTTGGAGACAACTATCCAGATATTTCAGGGATATAGAATGGTGGCTTCTGATTAGGGGTTGAGGTGTGAAAGTGGGACAGGTATGCAAGTGTTGAGGTGGGGGAGATACCTGTTCATGTGTTTCAGATGTTCACAGGGGCTGATGGGGGGCACTTCTGTAAATGAGTCAGCTGGGTTGGGGGACACTATTTGGGTGTTTGGGGAAACATCTATCCAGGTATTTACATGTGTAGGGGTCTTCTTGGTTGGGTCACCTGTCCAGATGTTCAGGTGTTTCAGTGGGCTCTATAGGGGCACTTATCTAGGTGGTTTGGGACACGTGTGTAATTACCAAATGACTTTGGCAGGCTGGATTTTATAGCGCCAGGTGTTCAGATATTCAGGAGGTGGGCTGAGGTGGTCACTTGTTCAGGTGTTAAGGTATTAAGAGATGGACTATCGTAATAGGGACCAGTAGGTAAGCTGGGATGGGAACACATCCCCAGGTGGCATGGCTGGGCCAATAACATGTACCTTGCCTGCAGGCTCTGTTCATTGTTTGTTTGGTTTGGTTTTTGGTTTTTTGGTGGGGGGGAGCATCTGTTGAGATATCCAGGTGTCCTTGGAAAGTGGGTGTTCTGGTGTAACCTTTCCATTGTCACAAGAGTGGTTTTGATGGAACCTGGTCTGGAGGAGGATGGCAGTTCAGGGCACCTGTCTCCATGTGGGAAAGCAATTGGTGGGTTGTGGTAAGGGTGTTGTAGAGCCAGACTGGACGGGTTACCTGCCCCATAGAGGTAGCTGTGAACTGGAAGCTTCCCAGCATCATACGCAACAGTGACAGGAACTCTTTGTCCTCATAGTCAAAGCGGTCCCCAAAGACAATGGAGCTGATGACATTGGACACTGTTCGGCTCAGGAAGAAGGTGGGATCGATGAAGGCACCTGGGAAATGGGATGGGGTGGGGAAGACACAGGGATTTGGGGGAGCGTCAACTGGGCGGTCTGATGCCAGCCTGAGTATTGGAGGAGGGCACTGGAGTGAGGAGCCAAACTTCCAGCACAAGATCCCAGAGTCTGGAGCCCAGATGCCTTCCCCCAAGCCAGTCCCCTTCCCGGTGGAGAAAGTGCCCGTCCGTGTGGGTGGACCCTTCCTTCTTGCTCACTCCCAACCCGCCCCCCCCCCCCCCCGCCGCCACTCACCGCGTGTGCCCTGGAGGGCCTCGATGAGGAAGCCCGCCTCCTCCTGGATGCGCTCCTCAATGCCGCGCTTGCCCACTCCAAAGTCCCGCAGCGTGGTGATGGAGAAGCGCCGGAGCTGCTTGGCCCGCTCCCCGTTGCTGAATGCCAAGCCTGGGGAGGGAGCGTAGGGGTGTGGTGAGTCAGGGAGGGGTGGGGACAGAGGTGGGCAAAGGTGAGTGGATAGCAGGAGTGGGAGGATGGGTTGGGGGGTGAGGGAGACAGGGAGAAATACAACTCAGGGTCAGAGAAATACTGAAAGAGATCAAGACGGGGTTGGAAGAAAACAATCAGGAGACAGGCAAGTCAGATGCCCAGAGAAACCGAGATACGGAGACATGTAAGCAGAGAGAAAGAGGGAGGGGAGGGAGGAGGAGTCTGACCTCTGTGGAGAACTGGGAAGTGGCAATAAAAATCACAAGGATCCTAACGCTGAGCTGGAGAAAGAGGAAAATACGGAGAGACAACAGAGAGGATCTGGAGAGAGAAGATGTTTCCAGAGATAGAGCCATGGGGTATGAAGCAGAAACAAGGTGAGATTCTCACACAGAGGAGGAAAAGGCAGACAGAGGGAGGCAGAAGCACGGGGAAGCTCAGAAGCTGAGAAGGAGTAAGAGGCAAGGACACAGGGATGGAAGACCGGGCCTCCAAGGCAGAAATCCCAAAGAACTCCTCCCAGACCCAGAGAAAGAAGAGGCATCCATGAGAGAGAACAGAGAGGTGGGCCGAGAAGCAGGGGTTCAGACACCCTGAGTCAAGCTAGAGAAGACCAAGGAGAGGCCACAATAACCAGGGATAAGGACAGAGGGAAGCAGGGGTAGAACTCGGCCACAGCCTTGGGTGAGTGAGTCAGGAGAAGAGCAGTGGGGAAACTGAGGCCATCAAGTCTGCCTGACCACACGCCCCCACCCGGAGCTCCTCACCATAGCCTTTGAAGAGCCAGTTGAAGAGGGCCTGCTCGCCTCGGCCGCTGAACTCCTCAGCCTGGTCCACCAGAGCCTCCTTCACCGCCTCGTGTCCACACAGCACCACGATGCGCCGGGGCCCCAGGTGGACCGTGAAGACTGGGCCATATCGCTCGCTGATCTGATGCAGGTGAATGCTTAGAGGCTGCGGCCCGCACTGGGAACTGGGCCTGTGCCCAGCCCTCACCTACTGCATGCACTTCCCCAGGTTCTGATACTGAAGGGCCTGGACATCCCAAAATCTGCTCTTTCTTATGTAGGACCCTGCTGGCCAACCTGCAAATTTCCACTTTCTTAAGACTCTGGCCCAACCTTGCCCATCCCCTGCCACCAAGTCCCAGCTCATTTAGGCAGGCTCCCAGCCCCACCCCCATTCCACCCATCCCCTGTCCTGACACCTTCATGAGAGAGTTGTACATCTGCTGTGTATTCAGCTGCAGGTAGTTTCCAATGAAGGGCAATGGGGTGGGTCCCGGAGGAAGCTTCCCCGAGAGTTTCTTCTGCCTCCAGACAGACATCAAGACCATTGTGGTCAGGCAGGTGAGCAAAGCCACCAGAAGCAACCCTGAGGCCAGCATGGTGGCACTGGGAGAGACGGTCAGATGATGCTGACTGGGGTTGTTTGCCTTTATATGACCTGGGAGAGAAAGGCAGAGTTAGGTGCTGATTATATAATTGTACCATTTCAGTTTCCAGTTACACCACCCCCACCCTGGGCTCACTGCTGAGCTTGGCACACAGCCAATGAGGCAGGAGGAGGGAACCCCAGGAGGATTAACAAGGAGTAAGTCCCAAGACAGAGTGTGTTGCCCCTCAGGAGGGACCACCCCAGGGCTGTAGAATTGATTGAAGCAGTAGACAAATTCCAGAACTGAAGAGTTTAGACTACTTGTATGTGGAGCCTCTTGAGCTTTGGATTTTCGGTCTCAGAGTGAGAAGGGACCCTAACATTGTAGATTTTGAGGTCTCCAGAGAAAAGAATCCAGAGATCTGGGTGTTGGAATGGGGAGCGCCCAGATGGCTCAGTCAGTTAAGCTTCTGACTCTTGATTTTGGCTCAGTTCGTGATCTCAGTGTTGTGAGATAAGCCCAGCATCAGGCTCTGGGCTGGGCAGGGAGCCTTCTTAAGATTCTATCTCTCCCTCTCCTTCCTCTCCACCCTCCTCTCCTTCTGCCCCTCCCCCTTCCTCTGCCTTCTGTCCCCCCCTCCTTCCTGCCAGCACTACCTCACTCTCTCTCTAAAAAAAGAAAGAAGGAAAGAGAGGAAGAAAGGAAGGAAGGAAGGAAAGAGGAAGAAAAGAAAGAAAGAAAGAAAGAAAGAAAGAAAGAAAGAAAGAAAGAAAGAAAGAAAGAAAGAAAGAAAGAGAAAGAAAGAAAAAAGAGTTGAAATGGGACAGCATGTGTGGCTGTGGCTGTGGATTTGGGGTTTTTGATGAGGAGGAATGTATGTTTAAAGGTCTCAGGGGGCACCTGGGTGGCTCAGTCATTAGCGCCTGCCTTAGGCTCAGGTCATGGTCCCAGGATCCTGGGATCGAGCCCCACATCGGGCTCCCTGCTCAGCGGGAAGCCTGCTTCTCCCTCTCCCCCTCCCCCTGCTTGTGTTCCCTCTCTAGCTGTCTCTCTCTGTCAAATAAATAAAATCTTTAAAAATAAATAAATAAATAAAATAAAGGTCTCAGGAGGGGAGCAGATTGTTGGGTGGCTCAGTCAGTGAAGCATTGGACTCTTGGTCTTGGCACAGGTCTTAATCTCATGGTCATGAATTCAAACCCAGTGTAGGGCTCCAGGCTGGGTGTGGAGCCTACTTTAAAAATAAAAAAGGTCTCCCTGGCTCTCTCCTCACTCAGGAGTTTTCCCAATCCTCTCCCGCCATCACTCCCTCTCTTTGCTGCCAGCAGCCCTGCCAAACCCAGAATCACCCCAGAGGGACCTCCCACACCCTCACACTCCACCTCCTCTTCTCAAGTGCCCCCTTCCCACTGGCGGGGAAACCCAGCCCCGGGAAGGGGGAGTAAGCATGCAGACCAGGAGACACAGGAGCCCCTGCCCACCCTCTGCTGTCTGTCCTCAGTATTCTCACACACCAAATGGGGAACATTAGTAGCACGACTACTAACAGCAACAATGGAAATGATGAACCTAGTGAGCTCCCCCAGGGATCTGGGTAGGACCAGTGAGGCTTTCTGTAAATTATGCCCCTTTGCCACGGAGACCACAAGTTACTCTTCTTTCCTGAGAAAGGTTCCACTTAAACGTGGCTCTGGACTTCTACCCCTTTTCCAAACACAGACAGGCAATGACACTGATCCTGACCTTGCTCTGAGGTCCCAATGGGGATTCTGGGCACCAGAGGAGGTACTGTGTCCAAAGCAAAGGTCGGTCAAAGCCTGGGGGAGGTACCGACTCTTTGATCCTGCTGGACTCCCATATACTTCTTCTGGGAAACCCCCATCACAGCCAGGGGTCCTCCCTCACCCCAAGACCCTCAGATCCACTCCCTGGGATCTCCCCTCTCGATGGCGGGAGAGGTTTGGGAAAACTCCTGAGTGGGGAGAGAGCCAGGCCCTGGAGGCTGGAAGTGGGAGTGAGGGAAGATGGTAGCCTTGCTGTCCTTCCCTCAGCGACCTTCTTCCTTAACAATAGGGCGCTAGCCTTTGGCGAGCACTCATTGTGCAGAGCCAGTGTGTGGACATGTGGTCTCATGGAATCCTTCTAGCAGGGGTCCCATTCATAGCATCCTCCTTTTGCTGTTCAGAAGAGCAGGCCTTCCCTACTGCCACTTGCTCGAGGCACCCGGATAGCAGGTAGGGAGCTGGGATTTGAAGCGTGTCTTCTCCTTCCTCCACTGACTGGCCTAGCCCACCCTGAGGGCCAAGTGGAGACCAAGTTTAGCAAGGGGTGGTGTGGGATTGGCATCGGCGCTGGACACAGAGATACACTAGCAACTTTTGCTGTTGGCATCAGCTCGCCCCCGCTAGACATGGGAATTGAAAGCAAGTTGACCCTGAACTTGATGCCAGGAGAACACTCACAGAGCCACCTCTGGCGCCAGGAGGGTCTGAGAGTAGGCCCCGGTGGCCACTGGGGCTGGCTTCTGGGGGTCATCAGGGTGGCACCATGTAGCTCTGAGGTGGCCCCAGCCGGCTGTGACATGAGCACCATGTGGGTGCTGGGTTGGTCTTCCGTGGGCCTGACAGGGGCCCCCATGGGCACGAGGCAGCATCTGAAGGTTAGAAACCTCCCTCCGCCCACTCAGGCCAGCTCCAACTTTGGACGAGTGCAGGTGGGTGAGGTTGGCGCTCTCAGGACTGGCATGTGGCTCAAAGTGTTCTAGACCTCTAAGCTGGAATCCTGTGGGGAGGGAACCAAGAGCAGAGAACAAAGCAGAGAGGAAAGTTGTTTGTTGGTTTTAAAGGGAGCAGAGGAGGGAAGGATTAGCACAGGTTTGGCAGGTATCAGTCCCCCTAATCCCAAACACCAGCCTGCACCTGGGCTGGCTACAAGCCTGCGGTGCCCCCCACCCCCGCCTTCCCCTTGCTGTTCCTTGGCAAGGAGGGAGGTAGAATTTCAAGAGTTTGTTTGTCAGTGAAGTTGGCACCAGCCAGGGCACTGAGTGTTCAGACAGGCTGCCATGAGCTGGGGAGGAGTAGGGCATATGGCCGACAGAAGTACTTAGCACAGAGAGGTCAAGTGCGCTTGGCCGTGTTGGTAACCTGGCAACATGGAGTGAGGCTAGCATCTGTCATCATATGACTTCTCCCTCGGGGGCAGGAGTATGGCAGGTCAGCGTGCAAGGGCCTGGGTATCAGCTTCCAGGATGAGTTAGGGGAGCGCCCAGGAAACTCTTTCCCTCCCTGGTACTCAGTTTCCCTTTCTGGACAATGGTACAGCAGTTAAGAGCACAGTTAAGGCATGGATTGGAATACCTTATTGCTTCTTTGTTGTGGGACTTTAAACAGGTCACCTCACCTCTCTGAGCCTCCTGGGGCCAATAACAGGATGTACCTCTTAGTTTATTATGGGAGGAGTCATTGATTTATTGGTTTGAAGTACCTGGCAGTAAGTGCCAGCAAGTACTAGCTGTTCCTATTAATCTGCAGGATGAAGGCGGGAATAAGGGATTCTCTAAACCCCCTTCCAGATTTTATATTCTCTGGTCTAAAGTTCCGAATACCTTTTCTTTGGTAAGGGAGGAAGGGAGAGAAAGCCTTGCGGGAACCTGCCTGCCCTTCCTTCTTTGACCCAGCTGAGCCTTCCCCCAGGAGCTGCGAATGGAACATTGACCTTGGAGGCGGCCTTGACAGTGGAGTAGGCATTGTGTGAGGAGGGTGGGTCGGGGGTTGTTTGGGGGTGGGGAGGCATGGCCCCCACACAGCACCTTGCCCATCATCTGCGTCTCCCCTTGTGTCTGTCTTGTTCTTTGTCTTCCCTGCAAGTCAGCCTGCCCTTCAACCCTCTTGTGTGCTTCTGGGTCTTTCTGTTCGTGCCAGTGTGTGCAGTGGGTTCTCCTAGAAGCCTCTGTTGTGTATCTTCTTACTTATACATCGTATATTGTGTCATTCTGGGCATGTGTGTGAAATCTTTGCACATCTGAGTGCATGTCTGTATCAGCATGTCCATGTTGATATATGTATTTATGAACACACCTGTCTATGGAGTGTGTGTGTGTGCATAAGTGGGTATCCATAGCTGTTTGGGTCCAGACATGTACCCAAGCTGTTTGAGTCAGACCTGCTGGACCTTATGTGACTGGGTGGGGAGTGTGGATTCTGTCCTAAGATGATGGGGAGCCCCAGAAGGGTCTTAGGCAGGGGAACAAAATGGCCAAATTTGTGTTTCAGACAGATGGTTCATATCTTTGGAGAAGATGAGACTAGAGGTCCGGAGACACGGAAATGGCTTCTATAGGCTCCAGGGGACAGAGGACAGGGCCATGAGCACGGGGAGGAGGCATGGGTTGGAGAAAGATACAGAGGGAAGAACCAATTCTTACTTGGTTATGTGTGGCTGTGTGGGGTAAGGTGAGGGAGGAGCCCAGTGTGGGGGTACATGGTAGTGTCGTTTATTAGTTTGGGGACACAGATCAGGAGCAGGTTTGAGGAAGGAGATGATGAGTTCCACCTTGGACATGTTGGGAACCGGGCACTATCCATGCTTCTAGGGATTTCTTAGACTAGTGGGAGAGCAGACCCAGATAAACTGAAGTCCTCATGATTCCATTAGCATTCATTAATAATTATGTGTAATAATTTAGTACTTGGGGCTGAGGATTGGGAGGGCTTCCTAGAGACAGTGTCGTTTGAACTGGGTCTTGCCGGATGAGTTCACAGGTGGGGGAGGAGAGGAGGGCCGGGCAGAGAGAGCCTCACAGGCCAGGTTTGCACACATGAGATGGTGGGACACAACGGACTTATGTGACTGCTACACCCCCTTCTCCCTCTGCAACCTCATCAATCAACTTGTTGTCCTCTACCTCCCAGCCTGACCCAAAACTCTCCAAAAAACCTGGCTCATGCCCACAAGTGTGGCTGAAATCTATGACCCTCTCCCAAATGAACATGTTTTTGTTTTTAATTGAAGGGATACCTGGCTGGCTCAGTCAGTAGAGCATGCAACTCTTGATCTTGGGGTTGTGAGTTCAAGCCCCACGTTGGGTGTAGAGCTTAAATAAATAAATACATAAATTTTAAAAAATAAATCAAGAAATACTTATTAAAAATTACCCTTTTTAAAGCAAACAGTTCAGTGGCATTTAGTACATTCACAGAGTTGAGAAACCAACCACCTCTAACTAGTTTCAAAACATTCCCACGTGAGTATCTTAGGTAAACCTTCTTGGTAGCATTCAGTGAGCTTATTATCTTACTTATTGTGTGAAGCTTTTTATGGGCATGATCTTACTTAAGTCCTCATAGCAAGCCCGTGAGGTTGGGTTTACCATCCCCAGTTGCAGATGAGTTAAGCAAGGCCCAAAGAGGTGGAAGTGAGTTGTTTCGGGCACCACAGCTGATCAGGGTAAAACCTGGGCATGGCCTTGTGTTGTTGACTCTAGATTTCATGCTCTTAACCACCATGCTGAACTGCTAAGCCCTACCACCTTTTCTCTTTATGAGACATCAGAAGACTGTTCCTGATAATCCTGTGGTTCTTGAAAAACTTCCCTGTAAGCCTAAAGCAGCAGATTACGAATGTGATAAAAGAAATATAAATAAAACAGGTCTCTCAATAGGAGCGATATTTGACCTTCTGTTGAGTTTGCGCTCTTTAAAACATTAACCAAATACCCGGTCAAGCATTGTCACCACGGTGAAGTGGAGAGTGAGCAGAATGAGGGGTTTGGCTAGAGAGCAAAGTGTTTGTGTTCAGGTTTCAGATGGCAGCAAGGATCAGGGTGAGCTGAGGGAGGGGAAGGTCAAGGAGCAGAAGAAAGTCAAGGTTCTTTCTCTCTGGTTGTGAGGACAGCTCATGCCCATGGCCACTTGTGTGCCTCCTTACAGGAGCAGGACTGGTATTAGAGGAGAGAGAGGGAGAAAGTTTGACAGAAGACGGGGATGAAGGAGAAAGACTCCAAAAAGGAAGGGTTTTCATAAGAGGGTGGAGGGTCATACTCTAGAAGTGCTTTGGGGAGTTTCTGAGTCTGGTAATGGTTGAGTAGCTCCTACTGGGTCAAGCATCCTGAAAATAACAGCTATCAACAGAGAATAAAATCCTAAAGAAAAAGGGAGGGTGGGGGCGCCTGGGTGGCTCAGTCGGTTAAGCGTCTGCCTTCAGCTCAGGTCATGATTCCAGGTCCTGGGATGGAGCCCTGTGTTCAGCTCCTTGCTCAGCAGGGAGGCTGCTTCTCCCTGTTCCCCCTGCTCTCCCTGCTCCTCCCTCTCCTCCCTGCTCGTGCTCTCTCTGTCTCTCTCTCAAATAAATAAATAAAATCTTAAAAAAAAAAAAAAGGAAGTTTCATACTTTGCTGTTGGGGATGTATAGTCATACAATCCCTTTAGGAAACTGGCAGTTTACTAAGACTAAACATATGCTTAACGAATGAGGAAGCAAAACCTTGGTATATATCCAGGAGTGATGAGTGCACACGTCCCACAAAAGGTAAGTACTAGAATGTTTACAGCAGAGTTTGTCAAAATAGCCAAACATTGGAAACAACCCAAATGCCCATCAAATTAGAAGTATCCCAAAGTATCAGAAACATTCTGAGTAGTATGTACATGGTGTATACAGATGTAGAAATTCTTCAAACCCATTAATTCAATATCCATGCCCATTACTGCATGTACATGTACATGGTGTACATGGTGTATACAGATGTGTATATATATATATATATATAAAATCCCAAAAATGAGCTTCTAGGATTATGGCTCTTCTGCTACATTCACATGTTCAGATGGGGTTCCCAAGTCATGATGAGTGAAGTTGAAGGCTCTTCCAGCTTCTACCTTGCACTCTGCCTGGACCATTTCCTTTTCCATCAACATGTATGCAAGGTGACCTACTACAGGTCCCTTCTGCCCTCAAAGTGAGATTCCCGCTGGGGGCCTTGGAGTCTTTTTGTGGTATCAGACTTAAACATCAGACACATCCCAATCTATGAGAGGGGTTCTAAGAAAAATGAGCTTCAGAGCATCTGGATTGCTCAGTCGGTTAAGCATGTGCCTTCATCTCAGGTCATGATCCTGGGGTCCTGGGATTGAGCCCCATGTCAGGCTCCTTGCTCAGCAGGGAACCTGCTTCTCCCTCTGCCTGCCACTCCCCCCGCTTGTGTGCTCTCTCTCTCTGACTAATTAATTAATTAATTAATTAAAAAGAAAGAAAAATGAGCTTCAGAAGGGGAGAGGTTAGAATGTCCTACCAGGTTCCTTGATCCCTAGGCAAACATCTCATTCTAACCCAGACACCAGCTCTCCACTGAAGAACAGATCTGCACTGGACATACTTTATCCCTTATCAGTATCTCTTCCTTTGGGAACAGTGCCTCCCCCATTCCATGGAAACTTGCTCAAGTTCATGTGTGGTTTGGGATGGAGAAGGTAAGGGTGGGATCATGATGACGGCATGACCAATCACAGTACACCACTCCCTGCCAACCACCATGATTTCATAAGAGATGGCCACATGACCACTGGGATTTTTTCCTGAAACTTTTGCTTGAGCAACTGGGGGAAAGAGTTGCCCCTTCTCTAAAAACTAGAACCATAAATACAATGTATCAGTCAGCTTAAACTAAGTTACACAGCACTAAGGGATGATTCAACGAGGATACAGTACTCACACAAAGTCATGCTTGTTGCTAATTAGCTATGGATTTACTACTTGTCCTCTTGTTGCTGGACTGATGCTGAAGAGGGAGCATCTACCTGGGATCGGCCAGTACCATGTGAGGGAAGAAAAGTACCAAAGCAATGAGACGATCCTTAAAGTTTATGCTTACCAGCTCATTTTCACTCACAATTTATTCCCCAAAGCAAGTTAAATGGGCAAACCTGAAGTAGAAGGGCAAGAAATATAATCTGCCCATAGGGTAAGGCCCAGTAGGGAAGGAATATAATCTGCCAAAGACAAGGTAGGCCTAAGACTGTAAAAAACCATCATACAACCACTTGGGGAAGCCCTAAAAGAGAACAAAGTCATACATAGACCAGTAGATCCAAAAAATGCAGTTATGGACAGGGTCCGGAAGACTCATCTGAGCACCCGAATCCAAACTCAGGGTGAGTTAACAATTACTATTTTTGCTAAAGTTGGTCTGAATTGAGTCTCTACCACTTGCAACAGAAGAGTCCTGACCCAGGGCTATTGGAGAGGCTTCTGTTTATCCCTGTCCTACACCTCTCCCAGGGATTTGAGGGATAATTCAACTCAAACTGGAGTCTGTTCTAACATGAACAGGTATGATCACGAAGACACCTAGAAGCAAACAACTTTTCTCTTCCTCGTTCTCCCTAATGAGCCACACCTTGATACACAGAACCAGAGCCGTAGCATAAGAACCTGAAAATCACTAACTCTCTAAATCTTAGCATCACTCATATCTAGAGACTACATCAGAAGATCCCCTAGAACTACGGCAGATCTCTATCTGAAGAGGTTGGTATTTCTTCCCAACACCCATCAAAAATCCTTCCCACCACTGCTTATAATGAAGGAGGTGGCTATATTCGGCTTGGTTCTGTAAGCCTGGGGCTCATCCCAGAGAAGGACATGTGATTGGCTGATCAATAGGCAGGAGAGGATGGATGGGAAGAGGGAGAAACAATTAATCCTATAATCGCAGAGCTAACAGAGAAAGTAGGTGTGACCAGATTTCAGCAGAGGTGCTGAGCTGAATCATCTCCGAGCCAACTACGCCCCTGCTCTTCTGAGACCAAACTGTTGCCATGCCCAGCTCCAGAATTTTGAAAGGTGACTCCCCATGTAGTGAACATCTCAATTCATGGCGTTAGTTGGAAGGTTAAGCAGCTCTGAGAGGCCTGTCCTAAAAAATAGCAATCAGATAATAATAATAAACAATTGTTGAGTGACTGTTTTGTCTTACCCATATAATAATAATGATAAGGGTTAACATTTGTTGAGTGTGTCAGTAGACATGATAACCATCTGTCTTGCGTGGTGTCACCATGTCTTTACAACAAATTCGAGAGGAAGGGACAGTATACTGGCATACTGGGAAGTGTTTTGTTTTTGTTTTTGTTTTAATTTATTTATTAGAGAGAGAGAGCAGGAGAGGGGGGAGGGTCAGAGGGAGAAGCAGACTCCCCGCCGAGCAGGGAGCCCGATGCGGGACTCGATCCCAGGACCCTGGGATCATGACCTGAGCCGAAGGCAGACGCTTAACCATCTGGGCCACCCAGGCGCCCTGTTTTTGTTTTTTTTTTAATTTATTTATTAGAGAGAGAGAGCAGGAGAGGGGGGAGGGTCAGAGGGAGAAGCAGACCCCCGCCGAGCAGGGAGCCCGATGCGGGAATCGAACCCGGGACTATAGGATCATGACCTGAGCCGAAGGCAGTCACCTAACCAACTGAGCCACCCAGGCGCCCTACTGGGAAGTGTTTAACAGCTGGCTTTCGGCAGTCAGGGTAGGGGGATGCTCTGGCTTCTAGCTGATTCCAAGCTAGCAACTCAACATAAAGTCACTAAACAGTGGAATTGTGAAGAGATGCACAGTGGCTCTCGTGAGTCGGTACCGGCGTGTTCCAGTACACCACTAGTTTGTGTTCATTTTCAAAGAGAATAAGTAAGACTTCAGTAGGTGAAATGATTTGCTTAAACTCGCAGAACAAGTAAATGGTGAATTGGGTATTTGAACCGAAGCAGTCTAGATGCAAAGCCACGACTCTTAATCACAGTCTTGTACTGTTTCTCTGGGCTCTCCTTGGACCAGAGAAAATCCACAAAGATTATCCACAAGGAGGATACAGTTCCTTGCTTGCTAGTGTCCCCTAGCAGAGACTGAAAGCCTGATTATGGAATGTTTGTGGAAAATTATAACAACGGGGGCACCTGGGTGGCTCAGTCGTTAAGCGTCTGCCTTCGGCTCAGGTCATGATCCCAAGGTCCTGGGATCGAGCCCCGCATCGGGCTCCCTGCTCCGCGGGAAGCCTGCTTCTCCCTCTCCCACTCCCCCTGCCTGTGTTCCCTCTCTCGCTGTGTCTCTCTCTGCCAAATAAATAAATAAAATCTTTAAAAAAAAAAAAAGAAAAGAAAATTATAACAACGGCAAAAAAAAAAAAACACCTCAAGCTATTGAAGAGTCAGATAATTCAGATACAAAGTTTTGGGTTACATCACTCGTAAGTGACCCAAACCAGCTAAGGTCCTGGTTGAGAGAAAAAGAACCATGCAATTTGACAGTGGTAGAAGGAAATATAAATATCAGGACGGGGAGGATATGGTGGCGAGGATAATGTGCCAAGGCACCATGGTTTCCATGCATGGGGAAAAGGTTGAATTTTACCAAACTTGGGTGGGATGTTTCTGAGATGAGAGGAGTGCCATTCTGGGGAGACCTAGTTGGGATAGCAAAATATATCATGGTGGGACAGGCAAATTGATGACTTTGGGGCCCTTGATTCCTTATGACCATTATTCTCATTTTGCTAGTGAGGAAATGGAGTCTCAGAGCCACTGAATGACATAGTCATGATTACACAGCTAAAAAGTAGCCATACCCAGACTTGAATCAGATCTTTTTGGCTCTTTCATGCCCTTTCTCATTCTACACACAGGCAAAAAAAAGTCAAGTATGAAGTAACTTAACCTCCAGAGCCCTGTGTGTTTCATAATACACCATAGTTTGTTTTGTTTTAAGATTTTATTTATTTATTTGAGAGAGAGAAACAGCATGAGAGGGGAGAGGGTCAGAGGGAGAAGCAGGCTCCCTGCTGAGCTGGGAGCCTGATGTGGGACTCGATCCCAGGACTCTGGGATCATGACCTGAGCCGAAGGCAGTCGCTTAACCAACTGAGCCACCCAGGCACCCCAATAATACACCATAGTTATCCGGTTCCGAACATTTTCAGATTTGTGTGAACAGCTCAGGTTCCAGTTTCGGATGCTTTCCATGGGGGAGGGATGGGAGGGTACGAGGAAACCCCAAACGTATCTTGTTTCATAACAAGCACACTAATAACAAGTGCCTATTCAGACTATAACCATCCACGTGCACTGTCTCTTGGGAAGAAGCTGAAGACCTTTGACTCACACAATCTTCGAGGTACGGCATAAAGATTCATGAGATCTGGGAACCACGGTCTCAGTACCAAAGACTTGAAATATTATAATCACTGTACACAGAATCATAGTCCCTTAAAAATAAAAATATTCTAATATGAACTTTCAAAAATTTCTCTTAACTACTGTGATCAGAGATTCCAAGATGGAAAACAAATACATTCACACGCCTCATTTATTCAATTTGTTATTCCAGATACCTGCCTATTACTAACCAGAAATCTGGCATCCCTATCTTGAGAATTCTTAGTAGCCTCCAGGACAGGTGTCCAAACGTTTTGGATTGTGGATTTAGTCTAAAAAACAACCCTCACTCTCATCCACTGCTACTGGAGTTGTGGATTACTACAACCCCTGAGCACGATTTAACACTATCAGCCCAAATTATAAAGATATGTATTATTTGACTCAGCAGTCCCTCATCTAAGAGTTCATCCTACAGGTTTACCCAAATGTGTGCAAAATGACCTATGCGCACGCTTACGTGTTGCAGCTTCGTGCAATAGTGAAAGATTGGAAATAACTGTAGTCCGATGACCAACCACACAAATTATGGAGCAGCCATACCGTGAAATGCTGTGTCAGTCAGGATCCCAGCAGGAAAGGTGAGTCACACACAAATGGGATCGTTTAGAGTTTAATGACAGGACTATTTACAAAACTGAGGGAAATCCAGCGAGGGGTGGCGGAATATTAGCTACGGAGAGGCTGCACTGCATCCTTGAAGGTTCAGAGGGAGGGCGCAGTTGTTGGAACCCGACAAGACCTATAGGTACAAGGAGGGCCAACAGGAGGCATGGCCAAAGCGAATTACATGACCAAGCCTGTCAGCGGACACAGGAAAGTGTAATCTTCTCCTAAGGAAAGGACCCATGGGAGGGAAGAAGACATTTTGAAAATAAAACAATCCACCACAGCCAAGGTAAGCCTCAGACTTCCAGCAGCTCTTCTCCCTCACAGGGATAATGCCTGTCAGACAGTAAAGTCAGAAAGAAGCAGGGCACCTGGGTGGCTTAGTTGGGTAGGCATCTGACTATTGATCTCGGCTCAGGTCTGTAGCTCAGGGTTGTGTGTTCAAGCTCTGCTTTGGGCTCCATGCTGGGCAGGGAGCCTACTTAATAAAAATAGATAGATGATAGATGATAGATAGATAGATAGATAGATAGATAGATAGATAGATAGATAGATAGGGCAAAGAGTGCAAAGAGATTAAGAAAAACAGAGTCCTTGAAGACATCACATAAAGCCTGAATCCAGCCTATCTGCCTCCTCATGGCTTGCCCCATAGCTCCCAAAAATAGATGCCCATTTTTGTTTAAACTAGTTTGAGTTAGATTTCCGCCACTTGTAACAGAAGTCCTAATCCCGGATCTTTGGGAGGAAAGCCTTTGTCAAGCTCTGTTACATCCTTCCAGCAGTCTTGAGTGCTGACTCAACTCCCATTTGAAAATCTCAGCTGATGAGGAGCACCTGGGTGGCTCAGTCGGTTAAGCATCTGATTTCAGCTCAGGTCATGATCCCGAGGTTCTGGGATCGAGTCCTGCATTGGGCTCCCTGCTCAGTGGGAGCCTGCTTCTCCCTTCTTCTCTGCTGCTCCCCCTGCTTGTGCTCTCTCTCTCTGATAAATAAATAAAATCTTTTTTAAAAAAATCTCAACTGATTAACTCTTCCAAGGGAATCAGCTGTCTCCACTAAGAGACAAAGGTGAATAGTATCGTATTCTCCTAACATTTTCTTACGATAGTTTGGAAATATATAGAAAAGTTGAAAGAATTATACAGTAAACCACTACCTAGATTCTGTAGTCAGCATTACCATACTTGCTTTATGACACATCTATCCATCTATACATTCTCTGATCCTTCCACCAATTCATCTATTTCTTGATACATTTCAAAATAAGTGGCAGACATCAGTGCACTTTGACCCTTGACAATTCACAAATTGTCATCATTTTGTAATTCTTCAAGATGAGACTTCCCTTGACACTCAGAAACAAATTTTAGTACTAGAATAAGCATCTGAGAATCTCAGACTCCCCCAATCTTAGAATCAAGGACACCCAAAAATCTAGATTCCAAGATTCTTCTGCATTCATCTTTACCAATGACATCTATAGCTCTCCTTGGTAGCAAATCTCTTCTAAGAAAATGAGGTTTCTTTCCACCAGTCATCATAAATCCTCCCTACTCACCTCTTGTGAGGAAGGGATGGCTGGAACCAGTTTGGTTTGCTAACGCAGAGCTCCTGCAAAAGAAGGGTTTGAGGTTGGCTGACTGCCACACACAGGGAAAGACAACACAGAAGAAGGAATGAAGGCTAATCCCCCAAATCCCAAAGCTAATAGAGAACATGGGTGTGACTGCAAGTAGTACCAGAAGCAATGAGAGGAATCACCTCCATCCACCAACTTTCCAGAGCTTTCTTGTCCAAACCCAGCCCATCCCCACTCCAACAGTTTGGAAGGGTCACTCCCCACATAGCAGCTAAACCCAACTCAGCTCTCAACTGAGATCCCAGGCATCTCTGGGGCTTAGGGGAAGGAAGAATTAGGGAAGGCAGGGGTGTAGGGATCTTGCCCAGGCTTGGCCATAAATGTAATCTTAGGTATGATGTAATCTTGGGTACGATGATGGCCATTGCTCCCTCCTTTGAAAGTCTTCCACAAAAGCCAAAGTGTAACCAGATGGCCAAGAGCTTGGAAACTGTCAATGACTCCAGTAAACATTAAGCATGTGCTCAGTGTTCCCTACATGTCAAGCACTGTTCTAAGTGCTTTTAAATTTTCAACTGATTGAATCCTTACAACAACCCCAAGAGTTAGTTGCTGCTATTATCTTCATTGCACAGATGAGTAAACTGAGGCACAGAGAAATTCAATAACTCGCCCAAGGCAGCCTGGCTATAGAGCCCACACTCTCATTCACCACACTGTCCTGGGAAAATACTGAGCCAAAGAAATCAGGCATAAGGTACATTCTGCACGATCCCCTTTATAGAAAGAGTAAAAGGGGCACCTAGGTGGCTTGGTTGGTTAAGCATCCGACACTTGATTTCATCTCAGGTCATGATCTCAGGATCCTGAGATTGAGTCCCAGGTCAGGCTCCGTGCTCAGCAGGAAGTCAGCTTGAGAGTCTCTCTCTCCCACTTCCCCTGCCCCTCCCGCTGCTTGCACTCTAAATAAATAAACAAATAAATGAACAAATACTTTAAAATAAATAAATAAAAGCTAGTATCTTTTAAAAAATAAAAAACAAATCTCACAGGGCACAGAAAGGATAAATATCAATGAATGGGAGAAGACAAAGCAGCCCAATGTCCTCTGAAAGAAAGACAGTGTGGCTATACTTCTATAATATAAAATTGACATTATGGCAAAAGGAAATGTCAAAAGTACAGAAATAAAAGAAGTAAAACCAATGAATTGTTTAAATAGCAATTAGTAGAAGTTTATTGTGCACACACCAGAAAGAGTTTGCAAACTAGGAGCATTCAAACCAAAACATAGAATGAGGCTCAGGGGTATATTGCTGTTATAAAGCAGCTTATATTGTGAGAAAGCAGTGACTGTTTATTCTTCACAGGGATTGGTTATAATATTGGAGTTTTCTTAAACGATTGAAAGTTTTCTTTTTTTTTAAGATTTTATTTATTTATTTGAGAAAGAAAGAGCATAAGCTGGGGGAGGGGCAGAGGGAGAAGCAGACCCCCCACTAAGTAGGGAGCCCTGATGTGGGGCTCGATCCCAGGACCTGAGATCACGACCTGAGCCGAAGGCAGATGCTCAACTGACTGAGCCACCCAGGCGCCCATGAAGATTTTCTTAATTATTGGTCAGTGGTTACCTTATATCAACCTTGGGAAACAGGTCAAGTTTTGCACATCATTTCCAGAAGCATAAGCAAGAAATGATCCAGGTCAAGTTAATCTTCCAACATAAGCTACACGAAGCTTAGTTTTTAATGACTGCACTGGTTTTGTCTGGTCAGGGTGTTTTCAAGGCTGGTCTCCACTTTTTTATTTTAACAGAATTATTAGGAGCAACAGGAATATTGTGATAAAAGGAGCGATGCACCAAGAAAATATACAAATCCCGACATATGACAATATAGCTCTAAATTACAAGATTGTAACTTACCCCAGCAGTAAGTTTGATAAATCAAACAGATAAAAAAATTAGTAAAGGTATAGAATATTTGAAAAAGATAATTAGGTTGATCCAATTAACCACTGTAGATCCCTAAACTCTTCATTTGTGAATCCTCATTCCTTTCGATCACATGTGAGGTTTTATAAATATTAGCCCCAAACCAGGCCAAGACATAAATGTTTATAAATGTTGAGGAAATGATATCATAGACAATACAGTCTGTTTGCAATGCAGAAAGAGAGGGAGAAAGAGAGAAAGAAATCATCGACAATAAAGAGGAGATCAAACACCAAAATGCTTAGGAATGTTGAAGCATACTGCTCTATAATGGACGAACCAAGTAGAAATCACATTGGAAATTTAAAATGTTTACAGCTGAATCTACATCTCAACACTCAGAGGAGGCAGGTAAAGCAGACTTTCAAGAGAAGTGCTTATGTGTGAAAATAGGAAAACTGCAAATTAAGGAGTTTAGCATCCAATATAGGAAAAATAAAAAACAACAGAGAAATCTGTTCTAAAAGGGAAAGGGAAAGAAATAATAAACTTAATAGCAGCAATGAATGAAGCACAAAACAACAACAAAAACTGTAGAGAGAATCTATGAAATCAAACACTCCTCCTTTAAGAAGAAAAAAATCATTTAACTTCTTGTAATAAGTGTGGTAAGCAGAATTCTAAAAATGATCCTCCAAGGACACACACCTTCATATAATCTCTTTCCCTTGGGTGTGGGTGGGACGTGTGAATAGGATAGTATGTCACTCCCATGACTATGTTACATTATATGACAAAAGGGATTTTCCAGTTGTAATTAGAGTACCAAATCCATTGATCTTGAGGTTAATCATAAAGTAAGATCATCCCAGGAGGGCCTGACCCAGCCAGGGGCTGAGCCCTCGGAAGAGACTGAGGCCTTCCAACCAAGAATTAGTGATCAGACTAAAAATAAACTCCTATAAACCAATAAGAAAAAAAAAAAGATATTCAGAGGCAGTCCTCAGTCCAGGAAACTGAATGGCCAACACCCACACTCAACTCAGCAGCTGGCCAATTGAAGAAAAGTAAATGAAAGCGGGATAGAATTTCACACTCATTGGATTAGCAAAATTTTATAACTGATGGGATCGAGGATTGAATGACAACACAGGAATCTTTCTTTATATACTGTTGGTGGGAGTACAAATTAGTTCAGCTGCTTTGCAGAGCAATTTGGCAATGCCAAATCCAAGCCAGCAATCCTGGCTCTAGCCATCGATCCTAGGGATACACTCACAGCTGTGCACGGGAGGTAACCCAGCTAAAATGTCAACTCCGTGAGAACAGGGCATTTTTGTCTGTTTTATTCTTTGCTCTATCTCCAGTGCCTATACTTATTGATGTTCGATTAATATTTGTTGACTCGATTAATGAATGAACTAAAGACGTGGTGATTTTGAGAGAGATTACTCTGGCTCCATCAAGAAGGTGAGGACTGGCTAGAGGCAGGAAGAGGGATATACAATGATACAGGTGGAAAATGACAGTGTCCTCTATTATGGAGGCCAGTTCGGATGGAGTGATTGTCCCAATTGTACCACTCAGTTATTCCCTGGTAGACTCCTCTCCTTCTTTCTCTGATCCCAGACAGCCTGGGGGTCTCTGCCTCAGCTCTCAGCCAGGAGGTCCTTAGTCTCATCTTTAGTAAACTGGGAGTCAAGCACTGGGTGCAATGGGGCTCATCACTCAGCAACCATGTTCCAGGACCTAGGAAACAAAGTCTGAGCTCCTCAGCCTGGCATCCAATGCCCTTTAATACCTACCGTCCCCTACACTCAAATGCCCCCAGGTCACCAGCAAGAGATTTGGGCTGGGAGGGGACTGGGGGCTGAGAGCAGGTGCCCCATCTAAAGTGGGCAGCCACCATCAGCCCAGCAGACAATAGGACAATCCTTCCGACCTGCTCCGTCTGTCCATCACTCTCACCTCTGGGATCTTCCTCCCCTGGGAGTCTGTCTTTGCCTGCCCCCCACACCCCATCCCGTGTGAGAACTCCCCTCCCAGTGTCTTCTAGTTGTGCTTCTCTGATTCTTGCCCCTTCTTCCCAGGCAGCTCTTCTCCGGAGCTCCTGTGCTTGCAGTTTCTCAGTGTCTTGTCCTCATAAAGCCAGCCCCTCCTCCAAGCCCTTCAAGGGTTCTCCCCCCAGTGTTATCTGTCCCACTGATATGGAATATCTGTGGTTGTTTGATTCTGCCTGTAACCTTCTTCCACATGTTTCTCCTTGGCTTATTCTCCAATCTCTTACTTATTCTCCACTAATGGCTCTTTCTAGGGATACGGGTTAATATTGTGTTCTCACCTGCATTGATGTGCCTGTGGGAGGAGAGAGGGTTCATCCCCTTCTGCTCCACTCAAATCTCTAGGTCCTTAAGTCTGTCTTTACTTCCTCAGCTCCCCCATCTTTGCTTTGAACCCCGAACCCCGGGTCAAGTCTCCAGGTCTGGGACTGAATAAGGAAGCCACGTTCCCACTGCCCTTGACCCTTTGCATGCCAAAGGGAGGCTGAAGGGATAATGAGCGGGAGTGTCTGTGAGTCCCCAGGGTTGAAATGGAGAAGGCTCTGGAGGGATGTGACTGTTCTTTTCTGCGGGAGCTCCTTGTGCCCAGGAACAGAGGAGGAGCATGACATGCTTAAGTTCACAGAGTTCTCTCAACAGCCTGATGGTGCAGAGACCAATACCCCATTTGTCAGTTGAGGTCACTGTGGCTCACTTATCCAGGACACACAGAAAGGACAAGGTAGAGCTGGTACTCATGCCCAAGTCTGTCTGATTCCAGAGTCCACGCCTCTCTAATGTCTGTTGGTTCACTAAACATTCCTTGAGCACCTACTATGAGTCAAGCACGGTGGACACTCTTATCACTTTCCAGGAGCACAGAGGCTGTAAATAGATAAACACACATGTATTCTAAACGTCAGGGAGCAGTGAGCGCCTCAAGAAGATACAGCAATTCATGGCTGCAGAGGGATGAAGGTGCCTGTTTCCCATAAGATGATCAGAAAAGCTTCTGTGAGGAAGAGAATTTGATTAGGGATCTGAATGAAGGAGTGAGCCATGCAGATGAGTTTGAAGAACAGAGAAGGCGATCTGTGGAGCTAAACCCAGCATGCAGATTTTTTTTTTTTAACTTGAAGACTGGGGTTTTATTTTTTTTATTATTTTTTAAGGTTTTATTTATTCATTTGAGAGAGAGACAGAGAGAGTACAAGCAGGGGAGAGGCAGGAAGAGGGAGAGGAAGAAGCAGTCTCCCCACTGAGCTGGGAGACCGACATGGGACTCGATCCCAGGACTCTTGAGATCATGACCTGAGCCTATGGCAGACGCTTAACTGACTAAGCCACCCAGGTGCCCCATGCAGATTATTTTTTTTATTGAAGTGTAGTTGGCACACAATGTGACATTAGTTTAGGGGTACCACATAGCGATTGGACAATTCTATATGTTATGCTACGTTCACCACAAGTGTAGCTCCCATCTGTCACCAAACAAAGCTATTGTGCTTTTGTGATACCATTCACCATATTCCCTATGCTGTACCTTTCATCCCCATGACTTATAACTGGAAGGCTCTACCCGCCCCCCTTCACCCATTTAGCCCTTCCCCCTCCCTGCTCTGGGAACCATCCGTTCTCTCTGTGTGTGTTCTCTGTGTTTATGGGTCTGGTGTGTTTGTTTTTTTTTTTTAAGTTTTATTTAAGTAATCTCTACACCCAACATGGGGCTCGAACTCACAACCCTAAGATCAAGAGTCACGAGTTCTTCCAGCTGAGCTGGTCAGGCCCCCATCATTGTGGTTTTGATTTGCATTTCCCTGACGACAAGTGATGCTGAGCCTCTTTTCATGTGTCTATTGGTCATCTGGATGTCTTCTTTGGAAAAATGTCTATTCGAGCCCCCTGCCCATTTTTTTTTTATCAGATTGTTTGCTTTTTTGGTGTTCAGTTGTATAAGTATTTTATATATTTTGGATATTAACCCCTTATCAGATATAGCATTTGCAAATATCTTTTCCTATACAGTAGGTTGCGTTTTTGCTTTGTTGATTTTCTGTGCTGTTTTGTTGGTTTTCTTCGCTGTGCAAAAGTTTTTTATTTTGGTATAGTCTCAATAGTTTATTTTTGCTCTTGTTTCCCCTGTCTTAGGAGATATATCTAGAAAAATATGGCTAAAGCAGATATCAAAGAGATTACTGCCTGTTTCCTTCCAGGAGTTTTGTGATTTCAGGTCTTAAGTTTGGGTCTTAATCCATTTTGAGTTTATTTTTGTGTATGGTGTAAGAAAGTGGTCCAGTTTCATTTGTTTGCATGTAGCTGTCCAGTAGTTGGGAATCCAGCACCATTTATTGAAGACTGTCTTTTCACCATTGTATATTCTTAGAAGGTAGATTTTTTAAAAATCTTGTTTCACGGGGCGCCTGGGTGGCTCAGTTGTTAAGCGTCTGCCTTCGGCTCGGGTCGTGGTCCCGGGGTCCTGGGATCGAGCCCCACATCGGGCTCCCTGCTCGGCGGGAAGCCTGCTTCTCCCTCTCCCACTCCTCCCCCTGCTTGTGTTCCCTCTCTCGCTGTATCTCTCTCTGTCAAATAAATAAATAAAATCTTAAAAAAAAAAAATCTTGTTTCACATGGTATTAGACAAGGCTTATCTCCTAACCAAATCTTCCCAACTTCTGATTCCCTTGAAAATCCAGAGCTGTGTCCCTTGGTGTCCCCCATCCTCACTCCCCAACACATAGCATCCAGTATGGCTTCTGTGCAGAGCAGTTCATGAGCCCTCCAACACGGAAGAGTGCTGTCCGGGTTAGAGGTTCTGAAAAAAGTCTCATCGACCGTGCAGAGGAACTTGGAGCCTATAAGGAGTTCCCTTCCACGGCATGATGATAAAGCCTGTGCCTGGACATCTCTCCCCAAACTCTCCCTATTCCTTGACCTCCAAGCTAGAGGTACTTAGAAAGCATATGACGGGAAATTCATTTCATTCATTTAATCAATCAGCAGCTCTAGGGATGCCTGGGTGTCTCAGTCATTTAAGTGTCTGAAACCCTACAACACAGCCCTCCCTACCCAACGTTTTCTCTGTAGCAGAAGAGCAAGTCAGACTACAAGAAGAACTCAAAGCCCCTTAAAACCCCTTCTCATGGGGCGCCTGGGTGGCTCAGTTGGTTAAGCGACTGCCTCAGCTCAGGTCATGATCCCGGGCTCCTGGGATCGAGCCCCTCATTGGGCTTCCTACTCGGCCGGAAGCCTGCTTCTCCCTCTCCCACTCCCCCTGCTTGTGTTCCCTCTCACGCTGTCTCTCTCTCTCTCTCTCTGTTAATTAAATAAATAAAATCTTAAAAAAAAAAAAAACCCTTCTCATGAATGCCAAGTTCCCCAGTGAGGCAGCCCCATCAAGACCCTCTCAACTCAGTTCTAGGGTCAGTGAAAAGTAACTTACAGGCTTCAGATGGATCCAGTCCTGCCCCCTCCCCCAGAAGTAGGAGTAGATGCCAAGGGAAACTTGAGATATATAATCCTATAATCAAGCCTTCACCCCTCTTCCAGGACTCACCCCTAACCAGCCTCTCTGGGACTTACCCAAGAGCACGGGCCCCACCTCCATCCTGCCACGTGCCTAGGACCTGGGGTGTCAGGTTTCCCAGGATCTTCAAGCACTTCCTCCCTTGCCTCCATGGGAAAGGCAAACACGGTGTATACCCACGGACCTTTGGGGACACCCACACTTCCACCTAGGCTCCCTGAGCCTTGACCTCAGGGGCTCTCTCCCCTACCCTAACTCCTAGCACTGGAGTCCTAGCCTAGATCCATGCTTTTGCAACCTGCCCTTCTTTTTTTTTTTTTTTTTAAAGATTTATTTATTTATTTGACAGAGAGAGACACAGCGAGAGAGGGAACACAAGCAGGGGGAGTGGGAGAGGGAGAAGCAGGCTTCCCGCCAAGTAGGGAGCCGGATGCGGGGCTCGATCCCAGGACCCTGGGACCATTACCTGAGCCGAAGGCAGATGCTTAACAACTGAGCCACCCAGGCACCCCTACAACCAGCCCTTCTGACCTGGCCAGTGTTTGGGGCAGTAACCCGGAGCAGATACAGTTGGTGGGGGCTGAGGAGAGCAGGGGGAAGACTGTGTAGGCAGAAGGCAGCAGGGGAGTCATTCAAATCTGAGGTCCAGGGGTGCCGGGTGGCTCGATTGGGAGAGCATGAGACTCTTGATCTCAGGGTTATGAGTTCGAGCTCCACGTTGAGTATAGAGATTACTTAAAAATAAAATCTTTAGGGGCGCCTGGGTGGCTCGGTCAGTTAAGCGTGTGACTCTTGATTTTGGCTCAGATCGTGATCTCAGGGTCGTGAGATCGAGCCCCACATCGGGCTCCACGCTGAGCGTGGAGCCTGCTTGGAATTCTTTTTCTCCCTCTCCCTCTGCCCCTCCCTGACCCACTCACGCTCTCTCTGCCCTCTCTCTAAAATAAAGTAAAATCTTAAAAAAAAAAAACAACCACAAACCCAAATCTGAAGTCCGTTCTCCTGCATTTCCCCCAAATCCTCCCTCAACCTCAGCCCACTTCACTGTAGTCTGACTCATAGAGGCGTGAGAGACAGAAAGAGAGAGACTCCCAGAGAGTCAGGAGGAGACGATGACTGAGAAAGACTTACAGGGAGAAGGAGTCAGAGAGAAAGAGAAAAAGCACAGAGAGAATTAGAGACAGGACAGAGATGAGAGACCCAGAGACGCAGAGGGTGGGAGGACGAGAGAGACAGAGACATAAAGAGAGACAAAAAGTTTCAGAGGCAGAAGCAAAGTGAGACACACAGAATTTCAGAGACAAACCACGAGAGACAGAGAATGGGAGAACTCCAACCCAGAACAGAAAGGAACTTGCCTGGGGTCATGTGACCAGTCAGGGGCAGAAATGAACTTGAACCCAGAGAAATAGAGCCAAGTGCCCCACACACCAAAAAGACCCTGCCCCAATCCCTGGCTCATTTGGCCAAGCCCCGAAACCTCAGATCAGACCCAAAACCAGACCCAGGACCCCAAATGGCAAAAAAAAAAGGAAAATTTGGGGGCACCTGGGTGGCTCAGTTGGTTAAGCCTCTGATTCTTGATTTCGGCTCAGGTCATGATCTCAGGGTCATGAGATGGAGCCCAGTGTCAAGCTCACTCGGGGCTTGGAGCCTACTTCAGATACTCCCTCTCCCTCCCCCTCTCCTCGCTCACGCCCCTCCCCTCAAATAAGTAAATAAAATCTTTAAAGAAATAGTGGAAAAGATTTTGCCTACTGCAGGGCAAATGGCACTACTGAGCACAGTAAGGAGAGCTGAGGTCAGCCTCAAAGAGGCCACTGGAGGGCTCCCAAGGAGTGGTACCCAGCCGAGGCATCACTCCAGCTGGCTGCGAGCCCCAAGCCATTCGTAAGGTAAGGCAAGAAAATAGAAGGGATTAAAAGTCCTTGGGAAAACGGCGCAGGGTGGGGGGGAGCAGGGGGTGTGGACAGAGATGATTTAAGAGCAGCCCCCACCCCTCAGGCATACCCAGAGCTGCAGGGCACAGAACTGGAGCAGATCACACCTCCGCTCAGCAGGTAAAGGACAAGGTGCAGGTCACAGAGGAGGAGGGTTCTCAAGAGAGGGGTCACCGGCTTCATCTGTCGCTAAGACTGGCTGGGATCTCCCTTGTCACCTCCTCCAAGGGTTCTCAAGGCCCCTGGGCTTGTCTTTCTGGGGCTTTCTCTGGCTCTGTGTTCATTCATTAGACACGTGTTTTAGAGCCCACAGCGGGGCTGGGCACCAGGACCTCGGTACTGGTGCTTTACCCAGAAGGTGGCATCTCTCTGTGGACTGAGCCCCTGGGGTCAGAACCCCTGGTTCTTTCCCCTCTACTTCCGCTTCTGCTTCTGCCCCCTTCCCTGTCTCCAGTCTGTCTTGGTCTCTGTCTCTGCGTGTCTCTGTCTAATGTTCCGTGTGTGTGTCTGTGTGTCTGTCTCAGTGCATCTCTCTTTTGTGTCACTCTCTCTCTCTCTCCCTCAGTCTCTGTTTAGCTCTGTCTCTTTCCTGCTCTTTCTCTTTCAATGTCTGTCTGTATGTCTCTCAGGAAGTATGTGTCTCTCTGTCTCTCCATCTCTGTCTTCTGTCTTTCTCTAGCTCTGTGTCTTCATTTGTCTGTCTCTACCCGTGTGTCTCTGTCTCTTATCACTGTCTCTGTGTGAGATTCGGTCTCATGATAGATGATGATAGACAGACAGATAGATGATAGGCGGACATCTACAGATACTCAGATACCTCACTTGGTTTTTCCATATCCCTCATTATCTCCATGTGTCTCTCTGTCTCTCTGTCTGTCTCTGTCTGTTGCTGTCTCTCTTACTGTCAGTCTCACTGTATTTTGACTGTCTCTGCCTGTCTCCGTGTCCTCTCTCTCTCCCTCCCCTCCTCTCCCCTTCTCTTCCCTCAATCCCTGGCCTTTCCCTGTCCCTGACTCTCCCTACCTCCTTTCTTTTCTTCACCTGCCCTCACTTCTAGGGCCTGGGGAAGGCAAGTCCCAGGAGATGCGGAATGAAGGGATCCCACTCCCTTCCCAGTCCTGCCCTTTCCCACTCTGCCCTCCAGATGCTTGCAGCTGCTTTCACCATGGACAGTCTGAGCATAGCCATCTTGCTCGGGCTCCTGGCTCTCACCTGTCTGTTCCTGATCCTCAGTTCCAAGGGCAAGGGCCGGCTGCCTCCAGGCCCCAGGCCTCTCCCATTCCTGGGAAACCTGCTGCAGCTGCGCTCCCAAGACATGCTGGCCTCTCTCACCAAGGTGCAAGGACCTAGGCTTGGAGGAGGAGGGAATAACTGGGGGAGGGGTCTCAGGGCCCCAGACCCCCCTGTGACGTCTGTCTTCCTACTCCCAGCTGAGCAAGGAGTATGGCTCCGTGTACACGGTGCACCTGGGGCCCAGGCGTGTGGTTGTCCTCAGCGGATACCAAGCTGTGAAGGAGGCCCTTGTGGACCAAGGGGAGGATTTTAGTGGCCGTGGTGACTACCCTGTCTTTTTCAACTTCACTAAGGGCAATGGTAAGCCTGCCCCCCATCTTCTCCACCCCAACTCATTCCACACTGAGGGAGCGGGTAAGGGTGAGGGACTGTCCTCCCAATTTTAGTGATACTCAGGGCCACTGATCTCACCAATTACACCAGCTAGGATGGTGCCAGACAGCGCTAGTCGAGGTAGTCTGTTTCACCTTCCCTATCCCCACATCCCACCACCATCTTGAAATGCACTTCCACACCAATCCCCACCTCCATCCAACTCCAACTCCATTCTCATCCCAATCCCTACCTCTAGCCTAACCACATCATCAAATTTCCATCTCAGTCAAGTGGCCAAATTATCTGGCCCAGCCCACATTGCCCACCTCAACCCAGTCCTCATCAACCTTACCTCCATGTTCCCCATTCCAAAATCAACTTCATCTGTATCTGCAACGCTGATTCATCTCCCTCCCTCCATTTCCATTATGAACCCTCTCCCAGTCTCCACTTGAAAATCTGTTATCAACCCCATCCTAACCCTTCAGTCAAACTGAACTCCACCATCATTTTTCTCCCCCGCCCTATCTTCTATCTCAATCACCTATTGAAGTTTTCAGTCCCCACTTCCATTTTCAACCCTAATCAAACTACCAACACCAAAACCAACCCTGTCACATATCTACCCAAGCCCAAGCTCAATCTCAACCCCAGTCTACCAGTCCTTCCCATTCCACACAACTCCATTCCCATCGGCAACCTCAAACCCAATTTTATCCTGAGTCCCATAACCGCCCCCCCCATTGCCCATTGTCATCCCCATCCAAAGCCAAACCCAAATCCACCCATCCAGCAACTCACATCAACTCCAAACCTCTTCTATCTCAATATCCTGTCCTCCTTAGGTTTGGAAATCACCTAGTCTTGTGGGTTTTCTTTTTTTTTTTTTAACATTAATCATTTATTCAAAAGAAGCCATATATGACGGGGCCCAATAAATGACAAAGGAGAGAGAGAGAGTAAGTTGGCAGAAAGTTGCTCTGATTGAAAAGGAGATCTTGGAGGCTTGCACCTTGGACTATTCTTCTACTCCTAAAGAAGCCCTAGGGCTCCCCCGGTCCCCTTGACTAGATGAGTCCCAGCTGTTCCAGAATTTGGAAGTAAAGCGCTCTGGTTAAAGGCAAAAACCCACTATTGTGTATTGAATACACTTTCCACCTTCATGTCCCCTTCCTGGGCTTGATCTTATGACCTCACCAGCCCACGTACACCAAATGCAAGGAGGTGGACACAGAGCAATTGAGAAAGTCACCTTGCTACTTTTGCACAGAGAACATCTGGATACATACATTATCTGTTACTAAAAATAGCTACCATCTAATTCTTCAATACATAGTACAGAGGGTAACAAAAAACAGGGTTCTGCTGCTTACTGGCTATGTACCTTTGGACAAGTGGCTTCCTCTCTCTGACCCTGAGTCAGCTAGCATGAAAAAGTTGTTACAAGTCAATGAGATAATGCAGACAATACAAGGCAATCACTGAGATTTTTTTCTTCTTCAGCATCTAGTTCTCTGCTTGCTCCGGGGAAATCAGAGATAAACACATCGGAGACCTTATCCTACTGTAGTCCCATCAACAGACTATGACCACCTACAGTGGTCAGGGCTGGGATGGGGAGGCAGGGAAACTTTGGGAGCCCAGAGGAAGCACTTGAGTCAGGCAGGGAGGGAGGGCCAGCAAGGGCTTCCTGGAGGAAGGGACCTCTCAGTTGAGACCTAAAAGATGAAGATCACCAGTCAGGAGCAGACAGAGGGTGAAGAGTGTTCTGGAAGAAGGACCAGCCTGTGCAAAGACCCTGAGTCCAGGGAAAGAAGAGAACAGGGTCTGTCTTGTTCCTGGATGAAGTCCCAATGTCTCAGTGTTTATTTCTCCTTTCTCCCTTATTTGTGCTTTCATTAATTAATAAGCATTCACCAACATCTCCCATGTGGTAAGCTCTGCTCTGGCAATGCTGGGGACACAGTGGTGACCAAGACAGCCCCTCCGTCCTTCCACTCCCACCCCCACCTTCACAGCTTAGAGAAGGAGATAGCCCGATGGCCACACTGTGATAATCCAGAGTGACCAGGTCTATGTTGAGGGAAACAGAGGCAGGGTGATAAAGACTATGGTGAGGAAGCCCAGAGCCCTATGGAAGCTCAGCTGTGGCACCTGACCTAGCCTGGAGGGTTATGTAGGACTTCCCAGGAGGGGGTAGATTCCAAATTCTCAGTCTCTCTCCCAGCAAACACCAGGAAAGGGGACTCGGATGGCAGTAGTCTTGGGGACAAGTGCATCAGTTGAGCTGGCCCCTCTCCTCTCTCCAGGTATCGCCTTCTCCAACGGGGACCGGTGGAAGGTCCTGAGGAGGTTCTCTGTCCAGATTCTGCGGAACTTCGGGATGGGAAAGAGGAGCATTGAGGAGCGGATCCTGGAGGAAGGCAGCTTCCTGCTGGCAGAGCTAAAGAAAACTGAAGGTTGGGGTCCCCAAACGCAGTAGATAACCCCTAACTCACACCCATCCTACTTAGTAGTCAGGACTGGCCAGAGAGTGTGGGCACCAGCTCAAAACCCCTGGAGGCTCCTCACTTGACCCGCAGTAAGAGTGGCGCCCCCTGGAGGTGGATCGGCTTCCGGTGCTGTGTTCCTTGAGGTAATGGTGAGCGGATATGTGGCGGCCTCTCTGTTGCTGTCTCTGTGTGGTGTTTTTTGGGGTTTTTTTTTAAGATTTATTTATCAGAGAGAGAGAGGGAGGGAGAGAGAGTGGGCAGGGAGGGGCAGAAGGAGAGAATCTTCAAGCCGGCTCCCTGCTGAGTGCGGTGACACACACGGGGCTTGATCTCCTGACCTTGAGATCATGACCTGAGCAGAAAACAGGAGTCCACCACTTAACCCACTGAGCCACCCAGATGCCCCCTCCGTGTGGTAATTTTTTAAAGGAAAGATTTTTATTTTTTATTTTTTAAAAGATTTTATTTATGTATTTGAGAGAGAGAGAGAGAGAAAGCATGAGAGGGGGGAGGGGCAGAGGGAGAAGCAGACTCCCCGCTGAGCGGGGAGCCCCACCTGGGACTCGATCAGGGGGACTCCGGGATCATGACCTGAGCGGAAGGCAGACACTTAACCGACTGAGCCACCCAGGCGCCCCTCCGTGTGGTATTTTGAACGCAGTTTGTATAATTGTGGTGGAAGATGATGGTGATGATGACACTCTTGAGAACGCACGACTTGTGGGGCCCTGTGTTAAGCACACTTTCACGCATAAGCCCCTTAAGCCTCTGAACGATCCATTTTGCAGATGAGGAAACAGAGGCACAGAAAGGTCAATTAACTGGCTTGAAATAATAAAGCTAGTCAGTGGAGGAGCCAAGATTTAAACCTGTGTCTAAGGTCCATACTCAACACACTAATGCCCATTTACTGAGTGCTTCCTGGGGACCAGGCACTATACTAAACTCTTCAAATGTATGAACACATCTCACCTCCCCTGAAACCCTGGGAAATTATTACAAGGATAAACCTGAGGCCCAGAAAGATTTAAGTCACGTGCCCAGGAAGTGGCAGAGCTGGGATGTGAACCCAGGTCAAAGCTGCTCACCCATGAAAAAAAAATAAAAATGACCAACACTTAGGGCACCTGAGTAGCTCAGTTGGTTAGGCATCTGACTCTTGATCTCAGCTCAGGTCTTGATCTCAGGGTCGTGAGTTCAAGCCCTGCATTGGGCTCCATGCTGGGCATGGAGCCTACTTAAAAAATAAAAATAAATAAAAATAAAAGTAACCAGCACTGTTCCAAGAACTTTGTGAAGGAGATCCTATTATAAACCCCAATTTACAGGAGAAGAAACTGAAGCAGAGAAGCAAACAGCCCTCTACCCTGATCTCCAAATCTTGCTGGCTTTTGAGGGGGGAAATGTGGCCAGTGATGCTTCAGGGATTAAATGATATGATGTAAATAAAGCAATAATGACTGCCTGAGTTAGTTTCCTATGGCTGCTATTTAAAAAAAAAAAGAAAAGAAAAGCCACAAACTTAGTGACTTAAAGCAACACAAATTTATTCTCTTACAGTTCTGGAAGTCCATAAAACTAAAATGGGTTGGCAGGGCTGGCTCCTTCTGGAAGCTCTAGGGGAGAATCCATTTCCTTGCCTTTTCCAGCCTCTACAGGTGCCCTGCATCCTTGCCTTGTGGCCCCTTCCCCTATCTTCAAAGCCAGCAACATAGCACCTTCCAAAATCTCTCCCTCTCTTCTCTCTCTTTCTCCCTCTCTCCCCACCAACACGTCACCTTTTCTTACTCAGACCCTTCTGCCTCCCTTGTGATTACATTAGGCCCCCGTGGATAAACCAGAATAATCTCCGCATCTCAAAATCCTTAACTTAATCACGTGTTCACAGGCTCTTAGAGAGGAGGACATGGATATTTGGGGGGGCCACTATTCAGCCTACCACACCACCGTGGTTCACACAGGCTCATGATGGGCCAGGCCCTTAGCCAGTCACACTTTTACTGACTCCTTAAAACAGCTCCATGAGGAGAAGACTGTCATCAAGCCCATTTTACAGACGAGAAAACCAAGGCTCAGAGAAGGGAAGTCGGCTCATCCGGGCCACACCGAAACTGAGCGGCCAAGCCAAAATCCAAACTATGTCGACCTAACTCCAGACTCAGTTTCCGGGCCATGCTGTTGTTGTGATGCCTCATGTGTTATTGTCTGTGATCTGTTCCGTCGTCGGATCATTGGGTGTCAGGTGTCGCGTCGTGTTGCTGTGCCATTTCTGGGTGAGGTCGTGGTGTTGGCAGACCCTGATGCGCGATTGTATTGTGTTGTGTATCGTATGTATGTTGTTTTGCGTGGTGTGTGCTGTGTGTTGTATCGTGAAGAATAGCCTGTTCCGCTGCTTGGTGGTGTTGTCATTGTGCCAAAGGATGTTGTGGGTTCTGTCCTGCCTGGCGTGTTGCCAAGGACCCGGGGTGTTACGCTGCAGGTCAGGTGGCCAAGACCATTTGCTCTGTGCTGCGAGTCCCATAGGCATGGTTGGGCTGGATGTCGTGCGCTCTAGTGCCGCTCGGGGTCTGGGGTGTTGCACAACGCGCCCCCTGACCCCCTCCGCCCCTCACTCGCAGGCAAGCCCTTCGACCCCACGTTTGTGCTCAGCCGCTCCGTGTCCAACATTATCTGCTCTGTGATCTTCGGCAGCCGCTTTGACTACGACGATGAGCGTCTGCTCACCATTATCCGCCTCATCAGTGACAACTTCCAAATCATGAGCGGCCCCTGGGGAGAGGTCAGGAGGCCCAGGTTGGGCGGGACAGGGTTGGGGTTCATCCAGTCCTGGGAAACGGGAAACAGTGGGCGGGGAGAGGATGCGTTGGACCCTCCCTGGCCCCGCCCCTTCCCGTCTGGCTCCGCCCCCGCATCGCCCTAAGCTGTCTAGCCAAGGTCAGTCTCCACAGACACCGAGGGCCCCCGCCCCACCTCGGTCTCTCCAGAACCCAGCTGACCCACAAAACCCCGCCCGTGCCTACCTGCTCCACCCTGACCTCGCTGGCAACCCCTCCACACATACGAGCGCGCGCTTGCGCTACCTGATCCTCCAAACCCCTCCGACTCTCCCTCATCCCCAGTTGTACAACATCTTTCCAAGCCTCCTGGACTGGGTACCCGGGCCGCACCGACGCCTTTTCCAGAACTACGGGTGCATGAAGGACCTCATCGCCCGCAGCGTCCGCGACCACCAGGACTCCCTCGACCCCAGCTCTCCCCGGGATTTCATCGATTGCTTTCTCAACAAGATGGCACAAGTAAGCCTGGCCTGGAAGTCGCATCTCTGGTCTGACCTGCTTCCCTCCGCCTCAGACCAACGAGGATCCCGGGTTGAGCGGGTTTGAGACGGGTCTCCCTACATCTGGGGAGTGAAGTTGGAACACCTGGCCACTAGGGGGCCCATCGCCAATTAACAGCTCATTAGGAAGTCCTTAAGGATCTGTTAACCGTGGGCCCTGCGGCTGAGATTTTCTCTACCCGGCCCTTTCGCGCTCCCCAGCTTCCCCGAGGAAAGAAAGTTAAACAGGGTAGGGACTGAACGGACACACCCAGCAGGAGGCGTGCAGATCTGTGGGGAGCGGGTCGCACAGACTCCGAGCCTGTGGTCAGTGATCCGGCCCGGGCTCATATCGCCACCCCTCAACCCCCGCAGGAGAAGCAGGACCCGCACAGCCACTTCCACATGGATACCCTGCTGATGACCACACATAACCTGCTCTTTGGCGGCACCGAGACCGTGGGCACCACGCTGCGCCACGCCTTCCTAGTGCTCATGAAGTACCCAAAAGTGCAAGGTGCGCGCGCCCCAAGCCTGGCTCGGAGATCCTGCACACAGCGCCGCGGGGCACACCTGCTGGGCACTCGGGCCCCACGAGCCTCAACTCGCCTACCTCTAAGCCCCGCCCACAACCAATGGGCACGGCCCCGCCCAGCATGCCAGATAGCCCAGGCCTCCAGTTTACGCCTGAGACCCCCAGCCAAACCCACAAACCCACACGGAGGCCGACCCCATCCGCAGGCTCCCGCGGTCCACACAGTCGGCCGGAACCTGGACCCCGCCCTCGTGGCCTTGCTTTGCGCCCCACCCCTGACCCTGACCACACAGCACGCGTCCGGCCTCAGCGCCCCGATCTCAACAGTCGGCTAGAGCCTGGCCCCGAGCCTCAGCCACAGGGCCAGCCAGGAACCATCAGTCTGACCCTCGCTGTCTGACCACCCGCCCACACAGCACGGTCTGGGACCCCCACCTCTCCAAACCCCGCCTCTGGGCGGATCCCGGAACCCTGGCCTCCAGCACTGAGTCTATTAGGGTCCATACCGCCTGCCCCACCCCCGATCTCTCCGGGCTTTCGTACAGCCTACCCACTCGACCCACCCTCCATCCGGCCTGGTCCTCGAACCCCGCCCGCTGTCCCATCCGGGACCTGGACTCCCGGCAGCCCCTAAGCCCCGCCCGCACAACCCCGCCCCTAGGAGCCCGGGCACCAACCTAATTTTCACTCTCACCTACGTCTCCCAAACCAACCCTGCCCTTCGAGGCTCCTGCTAACCATCATAGGCATCTCTGTAGCGGCGTCCCTACTGGGAAGCGTAGGCTGGACCCCCCACACACACACATGCACACATGCACACGACTGGGAGCCCAGTCGAGCCCACTGGTACCCTTGACTAACGCTCCCCCCTCCACCTCCAGCCCGCGTACAGGAGGAGATCGACCGCGTGGTGGGTCGCGCGCGGCTGCCTGCGCTGGACGACCGAGCGGCCATGCCTTATACAGACGCGGTGATCCACGAGGTGCAGCGCTTCGCAGACGTCATCCCCATGAACTTGCCCCACCGCGTCACTCGGGACACAGCCTTTCGCGGCTTCCTGATACCCAAGGTGTGCTGGGCACCTGGCAATGGACGTCTGGCACACTAGCAAGAGGCATCCCAGACTTGCGAATGGCATCCGGGTCTCTAGCAAGGAGGATCCCAGGCCCTAGCCATCAGTACCCCGGGCCTTAGTGACTGGCATCCCAAGCCCTAGCAACAGACATCTGAAGCTCTTAAATCCAGAACCTCAGCCCCTTCCCAGGGCCTATTCAGTACTATAATGGACTGGACCCTGACCTGAACCTCAGACCCCTTGCCCAATACAGCTCCCCTTCCTAGGACCCCTCTCCAGCATCCCCAGGGTCTAAGACTTCATCTTGGGGACCCACTGTGCCTAAACACTGTTCTGAGAGAACTCTCCCTAGTCCCAGAAACCCCAAATCTGCTCTGACAAGGGGAGGTACCCCCCATCCCTGTCAACACAGCTTCTAGCACCCATCTCGTGTAACTCCAGACAGCGACACACATTTCCCGAATCCCTGTTGGGAGTCCTGGGCTCCATGCCCCTTTATCAAGTTCCGGGGGCCTCCAGCCCTGTGGAGTGAGATTTCAGCTTGAGAATCTCCCAGACCTTCTACCCCTACTGATTCTGCCTCCCCACCCACACAGGGCACGGATATCATCACCCTCCTTAACACAGTCCACTATGACCCCAGCCATTACCTGACGCCCCAGGAATTCAACCCTGAGCATTTTCTGGATGCCAATCAGTCCTTCAAGAAGAACCTTGCCTTCATGCCTTTCTCAGCTGGTGAGAGCCATGGGGACAAGAATAAGGGTCTTTGGGGTCCCATATTCCTACCTCATTCCACTCTCCAAACCCTCTCGTTTCTTCATCCCACCTCATCCTCAGCTTTGGATGTGCGGAGACATTTGTTCTCCCTCCCAACTCTGCTCCCATAGGCAGATAATGGCTAAAATCCTTGAGGAGGGAGGAGGGGCAAGTAGGATATTAATTCAACTTGGAAGCGATCACCGTCAATCTCCCCACTGGGTGGCGCAGGTGAGCAGTTCTAGTTTCCTTGGCTTTGGTCTTTATCCTGCTGAAAAAAATCTTTCCTGTTTAACCCAGTAGCAGAAATAAAAAGGGGGAGGGAGGAATAATAATAATAAGCCACCTACCATATTGCCCACTGTGTGCCAGGCGCTACTTTTAAGAAGAGCTATTAGAGTGGTGGCTAAGAGTTAGGTTTTCCAGCAAGACCCCAGCTCTGTCGTCTCCCAGCTATAATGGCCTTGAATATGTTACTTCACCTCTCTGTGCCTCAACTTCCACATCTATAAAATGGAGAATGATCGATAGAATTCCAAGGCCCACCTCTTGGAATTGTTAGGATTAAATTAATTAATATCAGTATAGTGCCTAGAGTAACATATGACACGCAGTATGACCTACATGGCATTATATTCTCATTTCTTTACCTGCATTTAGCATTCATAGCAACCTAATGAAGCAATACTATCATTTATTTTATTTTATTTTATTTTATTATTTTTTTAAAAAGATTTTATTTATTTATTTATTTATTTGAGAGAGAGAGAGAGAAACAGCATGAGAAGGGATAGGGTCAGAGGGAGAAGCAGGCTCCCCGCCGAGCCGGGAGCCCGATGCGGGACTCGATCCCAGGACTCCGGGATCATGACCTGAGCCGAAGGCAGTCGCTTAACCAACTGAGCCACCCAGGCGCCCTATTTTATTTTGTTTTATTTTATTTTTTATCATCCCCATTTTAAGTACCCAGAAACTGGCTTGCCCAAGATCACAGAACTAGTAATGGCAGAGTCAGAATTCGAACCCATGAACTTGTCCTTGTATCGGCCAGATCCTTTTTGGCCCCGGATTTACTTAATGCATCTTTCCCAGACCTTTAGAAGGGTGGCTCTGTGACGTCGCCAGTCATTAGCTTCGTATGTTCTTCTCCGAGAATTTGCGACTGGAGCCCCTCACCCCATCTTATCTCGCCGCCCCTCCGCACCCTCCCACCCCCGCAGGTCGCCGACTGTGCCTGGGCGAGTCGCTGGCGCGCATGGAGCTCTTCCTCTACCTCACCGCCATCCTGCAGAGCTTCTCGCTGCAGCCGCTGGGGGCGCCCGAGGACATCGACCTGACGCCGCTCAGCTCCGGGCTGGGCAACTTACCGCGGCCTTTCCAGCTGTGCCTGCGCATGCGCTGACGCTACGGCCCTTCCAGATTCGCGGGTGGCGGGGAGGCCCGCCGGGGGCTGCCCCAGTCACCTGCTCGTTCCGCTGTGCCCCCATCCCATCGCCCTCACGCTCGCTTCCCCGCACCTGTGCCTGCCGCCTCCCCAGCCCCCAACCCCCATCCTGACCTGGTCTGCGCCCCCAGAGGCAGAGAAACGCAAGGGGAAGGAGAAGAGCTTGCCTCGTTCTATCGCGCGCCCTTTTGGGGGCTGTTTTTATAATTTTCTAATAAAGTATCTTTATAAAAGATTCAAACCTGCCTGGGCTGAATTACAGGGAGGAGGGCAGCCCCCTAGGATGGGGAGAAGGAAGGTCTGGCTCAAAGGAGACACCGAACTGACTAGTTCTACCTTCACTCTTAGAGTGGCTAGAAATTGGGAGAAATTGTGTCCTGGGGTAAGGGTCGGACGACAGCCTGACGACAGAGAGGCAGAGAAACCAAGACAGAGAAAAAGGCAGAAGCCCAAAGATACACAGGACGGGTCTGCAAGAGATGCAGGGTGCCATACAAGATGGAGATGGAGATGGAAGCAGGGAGAACTTGACAGACCCAGAGACAGGGACACAGAGACTGAGAAATAACACTAATACTTACACAGTGCTTCCTATTCACTATAAATGCCCCCCATCTAAATCTCCCTATAAGACAAAGAAGCATTATACACTTTTTTAAAGATTTTATTTATTTATTTGAGACAGTGAGAAAAACCACGAGCAAGGAAGAGAGGGAGAAACAGACTCCCCACTGAGCAGGGAGTCCGACGCAGGGCTCCATCCTAGGACTCCGGGATCATGACCTGAGCTGAAGGCAGATGCTCAACCGATTGAGCCACCCAAGCATCCCACATTATACACTTTTAGAGACTCGGAGAGGTGAAATGACTTGGCCAAGATCACATAGCCGGAAGCAGGCAGGGCTGGGAACAGAACTCAGACTCCAACACTGCTCCCTTCCACATCACAAGTCAGAGACGCAGAGGGGTACACGGATGGAGAAATGGGGAGACAGAGAGAAGAGAGAGAGCGATAAAGAAACAGAAATGGCCAGAGAAGTCCAGAGAGGAAGAGCTATGAAGGGGAGAAGTAAGACACTGGAAGACTACTCAGACTATTCCTTTGTCTTGCAATTCCTCCCTTTGGGGTGGGGATAGCAGTCCCGGGCATGGGGCCTCCTGACCTGGGACTGGATTTGTCAGCCTGACATCCTGCTGACAGAAGCATTTCTCAATGAATGGGGCGTCTTCGGTTCCGTGGAGTCAGAGTTAGGCAGAGTGGTGGTGGCTCCCCAGCCATGGGTGGAGGTGGCCCGGATGACCATACCCTAAACGGGGTCTCCCCAAGGCCATCCAGAAACTGGGACATGCTCTGCTGAGACTTATAGGCGGTCCCCATACCAGGCGTTGGCTCCTTAATCCCCACGCTGTTCTCACCACAGGCCAACCACAGAGTCTGCCCCAAGGGCCCAGGCAGGGACACGGAGGGGGAGAGAGAGAGGGAGAGACTCCGAGGTCTTGAGGAAGAAAGATGAAGAGAGAGAGGGAGAGACTCCAAGGTCTTGAGGAAGAAAGATGAAGAGACAGCAAAGAGAAACACATGGACGTACTAAAAAAGAGATGCAGAGAGACAGAGAGATGCAGAGAGACAGACAGGAGAGATCCTGAAAACCACAGACTAGGAGAGACACAGAGAGACAGGGAGGCACTGACAGGAAGGGAGAGACATGCCCAGAGAGAAGGAAGACAAGGAGATTCTAAAGCAGAGCTAGAAATTGAGAGGAACAGAGATGAAGAGAGACAGAGATCTGAGAGCAGGAGGAAAAGGGAACTAGAGAGACAGGAGCCATACAAGGTGAGACACAGAGACAGACAAGGAGAGAGACGGTCACAAGGATCTGGCAAAAGACAGAGACGGAGGAAAATAGAGTCCGAGTTAAAGACAGAGACAGACAGAAATCGGGACAGAGTCATGCATTGGCTCTACAAACATATACTGAGCACCCTCTGTGCGCTGAGCACTGTTTTAGTGCTGGGGATACAGAAGCGAACAGGACAAACGCCTGCTCTTGAAGCGACCCAGAGAGGGCGGCTCACCAGGGTTCCTGGACGGAGAAAGCCTGACAGGTCGGGAGATCCAGGGCAGAGACAGAGGCAGGGAGACGGGGAAGGGGGAGATGAAGGGAAAGAGAACTGAGAGGGATACCAACAGGAACAGAAGCAGAGTAAAACAGAGGCGGAAAGAGAGAGAGAGAGATGAACAAAGAAACACAGAGGAAGACGCTGAGAGCTGAAACAAAGATAAACAGAGAGAGACAGAGACCCTGAGAGACACTCCCAGAGACAAGGCCAGTCCCAGAGGCTGTGCCGTCCCCACCCTCTCCCCAGGTCTGGGCCCTGTGCCAGGCACCTGGCGGAAGGCTGGATCCGGCCAGGCAGGGGCCTGCAGGAGGGTGGGTCGCCTTCCTGAACAGTGAACGGGTACAGCATACACGGTTCCAAGAGCAAGGGCATGGAAGTGACAGGGGCTCAGGCGCCTGTCCCTAGGAATCACAAGCACAGGGCACAGGAGTGCCAGGCTAACGGGTATGTCACCAGGGGTGTTTTTAGAAGTGTATTTGGAAGTCAAACATGTATTTAGGAATCAGAAGTATAAGGTAGAGCATTCAGGGGGTCACGGGCCCAAAGGTGGCCAGGGGGTTCAGAAATGCACACCTACGGGTCAAGGAAGATGGACCCCAAGGACCCAAAGGCTCAGTAGGGTGCACCTGTTGGTCAGGTGTATTGATATGGAATGGAATGCACAACAGTGACAGAGCTGGGGGGCTCAGTGGAGACCTTGGGTTGGGGAATCTGCAATATGAGCAGCCTGGAGACGCCCACCTCTCCCACCACTCCCACTCTGGGTATCCAGGTATCTGGCGGGGGCTCCACCCAAGACCCAAAGGGAATCAAATAAAGGCGAAGGGGGGCAGGCAGGGAGGTTAAAGGGCATGATGCTCATGGGCATCACAGTGCCGCTGCTCCTCCTGCTGCTGGCCCTAGCCAGGTGGGGTTGGAGTGCTCAGGGTGCCCAGACTCAGGGGGCCCTACCCTCGGGGCCTACAGCACTCCCACTGCTGGGGAACCTGCTGCAGCTGGAGTCCGGACGCCTGGACCGTGCACTCATGGAGGTAGCCCCGACCGTGGGCTGGGGGGCTGGAGGTCCTGGTTCTCTGAATGAAGACAGCTGAGGGCTCTTACCCCATGAGTCCTGAGGAGGGTTGAGGGGCCGGAGTCCTGTGTTCCAGGAAGGAAGGAGACTAGGGGTGGAAGCCGGGAGCCTGGACATCTGCTTGAGAGAGGAGAGGGACAGTGGGCCTGAGTTCCTGGTTCCTGGCAGAGTCGCTCTGGGATCCCCCTCTCCCCTCCCCCCCCCGCCCCACTCCTGGGTCCTGAGGGAGGAGGAGCCTAGAGTGAGAAGGCAGGTCGGGGGGCGGCGGGAAGGGGTGCCGAGGGGTCTGTTCTCCTGGTTCAAGGCGGGGAGGAGAGTACCGAGGGCCAAGACGGCTAGTTCTGAGGGTGCAGAGGGCTCGGGCCCTGGTCTTGTAAATCCCCTGGGAAGAGGGAGCTGGGGGCCTGGACTCCTGCGGATGGAGGAAGGAGGTGGGGATCTGACCTCCTCCGCCAGTGATGAGGGGATGAGATGGGGACTCCTGGGTCGGAAGGAAAGGGAGCAGGGGGCGGGGGCTCTGGGGTGGAGGAGGGGTCAGGAGCCCGGACCAGGACGCGCTGAGCACCCGCTCCGCGTAGCTCTCTGGCCGCTGGGGCCCAGTGTTCACAGTGCGGCTGGGCCCGCGTCCTGCAGTGGTGCTGTGCGGCTACTCAGCGCTGCGGGACGCATTAGTGCTGCAAGCGGATGCCTTCTCCGGCCGCGGGACCATGGCTGTTTTCGAACGCTTCACCCGCGGAAACGGTGAGCCCCAGGCTGTGGAAGTGAGGGCCTGGACCACCCAGTTTGAGCGATAAAGGGCGGGGCCGGGGGATGGGGCGGGGCCGAATGAGAAGGCCAATGAAGGCAAACAGCGAGACGGTGGGGCGGAGCTAAAGTGTAGGAGCCGAATGGGCGGGGGGGGGGAGGTGGGCGCTGGTTTCTGCTGCAGCCACTAGAAGAGACGAGCCCAAGAGTCAAAGCCAAAGGTAGCAAGCACTGGTGAGGGATCGAGAGCAGCAGTGGTGGGGCCAAGGTGCGGACAAGGCCGAGAAGGCTGGGTGGCAACCAAGAGGTCTGAAAGCAGCAGAATTGAAGGGTTGCGAGGAAGCCGGCTCCAACACTGGACGCTTCCACGATGGGGCGTGGCCAATCCCCGGCCCGCCCCTTCCGTGCCCCACCCCCAGGCATCGTGTTTTCGAACGGGCGGCGCTGGGGGACGCTGCGCAATTTTGCGCTGGGAGCACTAAAGGAGTTCGGACTGGGAACGCGGACCATAGAGGAGCGCATCCTGGAGGAAGCGGCTTGTCTGCTCGGCGAATTTCAAGGCACCATTGGTGCGGCCTGGTGGGGATGTGGCCAATGATCAAGAAGGGGTAGGGTGGGGTGTCTGGCTAGCTCAGTCGGTAGAGCAAGCGACTCTCCGTCAGGGTTGTAGGTTCCAGCCACAGGTTTGGTGTAGCGATTACTTAAAAATAAAATATTTAAAAAGCAAGGCGGGGGACGCGGGAAGACATTTGTCGTGGAACGAAGTCAGTAAGCGGAGCCACAGCGAAAAGACCCTGTCCTGTTCCGACTCCCAGGAACGCCATTCGACCCCCGGCGGCTACTAGATGATGCTGTGTCTAACGTTATCTGTTCAGTGGTCTTCGGGAACCGCTATGGCTATGAGGACCCGGAGTTCCTGAGGCTCCTGGACCTCTTCCATGACAACTTCCGCATTATGAGTTCCAGATGGGGCGAGGTGAGAGGGCCAGCCTCAGACCCTCCCTCCTGTGTCTAACCTACGCCAAACCCGGAGTACATAGACCTACCGACCTTGGATCATTAGGTCAAGTCTTAGAATCTTGGAAGGGGAGAGTTCTAGAACTTAGAACATCAAAGTCCTGGTGCAATCTCCCCACAGGGGAACTAGTGGACTTGTTCGAGGTCTTGTTGCGGTCTTGTCGCCCTAGATGTACAACATTTTCCCCTCCTTCCTTGACTGGCTCCCGGGCCCGCACCACCGAATCTTTCAAAACTTCACGGAGCTTCGGGTCTTTATCTCTGAGCAAATCCAGCGGCACTAGCAGACGCGGCGGCCTGGGGAGCCCCGTGATTTCATCGATTGGTTCCTGGATCAGATGGATAAGGTGCAGGCCCCTGCGACCATAGAACTCTCCCCTTGCCGCCCACCAGGAGGTGCCAGGCACGCCGCAGCACCCATCTCTGTCCACAGAAAGACCCAGAGAGCCATTTCCAGGAGGAGACATTGGTGATGACGACGCATAACCTTTTCTTCGGCGGCACCGAGACCACGAGCACCACTCTGCGCTATGGGCTCCTCATTCTGCTTAAGTACCCAGAGGTGGCAGGTCCGGGAGCTGGAAAGCCTGGGGTGTGGGGGCTAGGGTTTGGGGATGGCTGGCAGCCAGGGCGTGCGCAGCTCACATCCTCTGCCCACACCAGCCAAAGTGCGGGCCGAGCTGGATGCTGTGGTAGGGCGGATGTGCACCCCAAGGCTGGAGGACCGGGAGCACCTGCCCTACACGAACGCCGTGCTGCACGAGATCCAGCGCTGCATCAGCGTGCTGCCACGTGCCCTCACCCATGACGCCCACCTGCGCGGCTACTTTCCGCCCAAGGTGCCCACCAAGCGTGGGGATTCTGTGCGGGCCTGGGAGCACCTATAACTGAAACCATCAGCCCTGAGCATGTGCGCTGGGATCAGGAAAGAAGGCCCACCTTCCCACTGGCTTTTAAATGGGGTCTTGGATGACTAAGCAAGTGCACAGGATAACCCCTGTGCACCCCACCCCCCAGGGCACCTTTGTGATTCCTCTGCTCGTGTCTTCACACCGGGACCCCACCCGGTTCAAAGACCCAGACTGCTTCAACCCCACCAAGTTCCTGGACGACAAGGGCAAGTTCCAGAGCAACGATGCCTTCATGCCCTTTGCCCCAGGTCTGGGCCAGGAAGGGAGGAGACGAGGCTGGGCAGGCCCCGGGGGTGCATGGTTCCCACCCTGCATCCCTGTCTCCTCAGGAAAACGGATGTGCCTGGACGCAGGCCTGGCGCGATCTGAGATCTTCCTCTTCTTCACCGCCATCCTGCAGCGGTTCTGCCTGCTCCCTGTGGGGAGCCCCACCAACATCGACCTCACCCTGCAATGCACTGGCCTGGGCAACATCCCCCCCAGCCTTCCAGCTCCGCCTGGTGGCCCGCTGTGGTCGGGCTCAGCTGCCCTCTGCTCACCGGCTCCCGGACCTCCTTTCCCCCTTTGGTCAATAAAGGCCCCAAACTGCAGATGGACAGGTCTCCTTACCAATAAGAGGGAGCGAGAGAATCAGACGTTTGCAGCTCTGAGGTAAACTTTTATTTCTTTCTTGGCTGACAGGACTCTTCACACCCATGCTCCTCCCAGCACCTTTTCTCCTGCCCACGCAGGGGCAGCCTAGTCCAGAAGGTGCCGTGGCCATAGGGGTTGGGGGGTCACTTCACATTCCAGGCTGGAGGAGTGGGGGGCTTGGGGATACTGTCCCCCCCAAGAACCTCTGCCAGCAAGAGGCCATGACATCCCCAACCCCCGATCCCGCAGCCTGGTGGGAGGTGGCAATGGCTCCTTCCAGCTCTCCCCGTCTGAGAGGAGCACAACCGGACAGGGCAAGCCACCGGGCCCCAGTGCCAGTGATGGTGGCTCCCGACACCGGCCCCTGCCCAGGTCACAGCCCCAGCCCCCATCACAGGCCAGCAGAGGTCTCTCCTCCCTGGTCCTCAGCGTCAGACGGAGCTCTCCACACCAGGCAGGCTGGAGGCAAAGCCGGAAGCAGCGGTGGTGGCAGCGAAGGAGCAGGCACCGAGACTGGCAGGGGGCTGGGCCAGCAGCACAGGGCCAAAGGCTCTCCCCAAGACAGGGCAGGCTGTCTGTCCATGCAGCTCTGGGGCTGGCCACTAGGTGGGCGTAGTCGGCTGTGACACAGGTACTTGGACACCTTTCTGTCCGGACGCTAGGGGGGAGGCGAGAGGAGACAGGGGGTCACCAGGGAAGGGACGCAGAGGCCAAGAAGAATGTGGGAAGATGGAGGAGAGGCCCGCATGCTGGGGGTGCCCGAGAGAGGGCTGCCTAGGGAAAATGGGCAGAGAGGAGAAAAAAAGAGCTGCAAACTTTAGGAAGAGACTGACGAGGTGGCTAAGGGGACTTGAGGCCTTGTGAGGTACATGGAACAGGAAGGGCTTGAGGGACGGGATGCCACTGGGGAAGCAGGTACCTAGTTGATACTTGTCTTTGGCTGCTGCCCGCTCCTTAGCATCAAAATACCAGACGGTGATGGCGTACCTGGGGACCAGAGCAGCCCCGAAGGGCAGTGAGCATGACTCTCCTTCAATCCCAGCCACCACATCCACAATGACACTGCAGTCCACCCTTCTGGGCCTGGTTCTGTTCCACCTGGGCCCGTCAGTGCTTCACTTCCTAGCCACTCCTGGGGTCTGACAGGACTTCGTCGGCACAGAGCGGGACGCCTGAGCACACCCCCACAAGTATCGATCATACCTGGTGGCATAGGCTGGTTTCACCTCGTGGGGGTTCCGCCGATCAGACCAGAAAATGAGCAACCGATCAAAGAGGGGCTCAATGTTGGCAACCACAGGCCGGCCCTCAGGGAAGATCTGCAGCAGGCCGCCATGCACCTAGGGGCAGGCCAGAGGATGAGGCAGGAGGCTGGCGGGTCCAGCCTGGAGCCTCTGCCTTGCACCGCCCTGGGCTCTGGATGTGGCAACCGCACACATCCCCCCCTCCCACCACTCAGGCTCTCAGAGTGAGTGACAGCCCAGAGTCTGCGTCACCATGGAGCCAGGCAGGAAGCTACTAAAGACAGGAAATGGGAAAGGGTGGTGCTGCCACCACCCGGTCAGCTGGAGACAAGGAGGTGCCATTTCCCAGGAAGAGCCAGCCAGCAGGCCGACACTGCACTGCCCCGCCGTGGAGAATGCCAGAAGCTGAGCTGGGAGCGCAAAATGGAGTTGATGCAGCCGCCTCACCCTCACTCCCGCCCCCACCCTGACCCCCCAAGCCCTACCTTGACATCCCAGTTCTGATTCAGGTAATAGATGCAGGTGATGCAGCGCCCATCGCCATGGGGATTGTCGACATGCCTCACGTACCCCAGCCCGTTGCCTGGGTAACACGCCACCATGGCCTGGCAGAAACAGATGGGAGTGGGCTTACGGGGCGAGGAAGAGATACTCGGGGAAGCAACCGTTACCTCCTCTTTCTCACCCTTCCCGGCCCCTCGTCTCTCCCCAGACTCTTCCCAAGGGCTCCAGCCCCCAGACTTACTTCTTGGTCAGCCAAGCCACAGCTCTTGGGCCTCCAGAGCCCACTCCCCACACACACGTGCCCAAAGCCGGGCACCCAGACGGGGCTCGATGAGTAACTGAGGATCTTGTTTTTTAAAGATAACCTGACCCTACCCCCCACCAGACCTTTCAGAATAAAACCAATTTACATGTTTTCTGGTATGGAGGGATGTGGCCTCACAGCCCTGCACCAGGGGTTCCTGACCTTGGCTTCAGCATGGAATCACCTGGGATGCTGATGCCCAGGCCCATCTCAGAGGTTCGGAAATACTTGGTCTAAGGTGGAGCCTGGAATATTGAAAGGTTCCCCAAATAATTCTAATGTACAGCAATCTTGAGAACTGCTGCCCTTGACTACAAAGAATCTGCACTAAATAAATGTATTTCCTACACATATAAACAAGTACCAAAACCCTGAGTGTGACCAGAACCTGAGCTCTAACCCCCACTCCAAGGATAAACTGCTGGGTAGCCCCTGACAATTCCATCACAGCCTTATCCGTTAAACAGACTAATAAACACCTCCTTTGTTTACAGACCTGGACATTCCTGACCCCCACAGACCCTGGCTTGTGTGTGTACAGGTCTAGCCACAGGGTTCTGACCTCTCCCAGGTGGCTGCCATCCCGAGGCCTCGGCCCCAGCTGCTCCGGCCTGTTTCCCATCAGGGAGCTGACAGAAAAGCGGATGTGGAGCGAGGGAAAGGGCCCCAGCGTTCCTTCAGACCGAACTCCCAGGTTCAAGGCCCAGTGCTGCCACACCAGCTGTAATATCAGGCGGGACACTTCGTTTCCTGTCTCAGGTTCCTCATCCGTGAAATGGAGCTGATAAACTACTTCACGGGCAGTTGTGGGAATCGAGTCAGACAAATGTTCGGGAAAGCACCAAGCAGAGTGCCTGCCACGTGATGGAAAGCCAAAGCACAGGCTGAAATGACATTAAAAAAAAAAAAAAGTCCCTGTCCTACCCTTTGCCCAAAGCCACTTGGGAGGGCTGCATAAGGCTAACGGAGTACTGGTGTGCAGACCCTCCAGCTCCTTGGACCATCTGTCTTGACACCCTGAGCCATGCTCATTCCGGACCAGAGACCGCCGCCGGCTGCTCCCCACTCGCGCTCAGCTACGCCTGTGGGCCACAGCCCCGAGAAACAGCCCTAGGATAAACATTCCTGATCAAAAAGATGGCCAGGAGGCTGGCCTAGCACTCCCGGGGAGCCCAGGTCAACTCAATCCTCAGCCTTCTTCCAACACGTTACTCCCGGGGCTCACCCGGCACGAGCAGTCCACAGCCCTGCACTAAACGTGCGCGTACCCGAAGACCACAGCATGCGCCCTGGGATGGAGGCCAGGAGGGCTGCAGCCGGTTGAGACCACCCAGCAGTGGAGAGCCAGGCTTCTCTCTGGCGGCACCGGGGCAAGACCTTGGCCCCCACATCCCCGGGGTTCAGGACAATCTCTGCGCTGCTCACTCCCTGCAAATGGGTCAGTGCTCTGAGCAACCACTTCACTGGGAGAAAAGAACGTGGCTAAGCCCAGGTGGCCTGCAATCAGTGAATCACTGATGAAGGACCGGCAAGCCCTCCCCAGATAGAATCCAAGCAAAGATTTTGCTGGTTCTGCACAAGGATGGGGTGGGGAGAGGGGTCCAGGGCTGCAGCCTCTTCCCCACAATCCATCTCCACACAGCAGCCAGAAACCCTTTCCTCCAGCTCATCACTCAAATCCCTCAAGACCCCCATCACATGCCGAGAAAATGCAAAACATCAATTTCCTATTTTCACAGCCTCAGCCTCCAAGGCCACCAATATCAACTACTGCCTTCACTCTGCTCCAGCCCCTCAGGCCTCCTAACTGCTCTCTGACCAGGCCAAGCTCATCCACAGAGCCTCTGCCCCTGCCTGGAACACACTTCCCCTGGTGTTCCTTGTTATTCACATCTCAGATCAAAGGGCACCTGAATACTCCGGCTGAAGGCTGATTTTCCATCCACCCCTCTAGATGTGAGATCAGTCCAGGTACTTGTTTACCTAGTACTGGCCCAACGGGCAGTCCCGGGGAAGCCCCTGGGGCCAGGCGTGTGTCCCTAGAGCCCAGGCAGTAGCTGCTTACAGAAAGCACTCCTCTGGGTCTCAGGGACTCCACTGCATCCTGCCCTGCACACCCTCACACAGGGTCTCCCACCATGCAGGCAGGGGCAGCACCTGTATTCTGGAGTGGAAGGGGAGTTGTGCATGAAGCCTAGGCACAGAAAGAGGCCCTTTAAACTTCCACCAATCCCCCCCCATACACACCTTGGTGGAGGGGGGGCATCCTCTGGCCCCAGAGAAGTACCTACTTCCTGCCCCCACAAGGGAAAGGGACAACAAGCAGAAGGACATGAAAGCCTGCTCCTCACCCTCCCATCTCAGGGAAGGGGCAGCTAGTATCAGAGCCAGGAGACTAAAGAATTAAAGGCTATTGTGACAATGTGCCAAAAGCCCCAACACCCACACCCACACCCACACCACACACACACACACACACACACACACGTCAGAAACTGGGGACTGAGCCAATGATAGCAGGCCCCACCTCCACGCTGCTCTTAAAGGGGCAACCAAGCCAGCCAGGCCCTCCCTGTGGTCCCCTATGGTTGTCCTTGATGCCAGTGGGAGTCAACTCTCTCCCACCTGCAGGTCAGCTGAGCAGAGGGATTAGAGACAGCTGGGAGAATAGAACATAGGAGCTCCATTCAGGAACGACCAACAGGCAGGTTGTTGCGGGCCCTAGCCACACTGGTGATCTGTGCCCCCCCACCGTGGAACCCCACACTCTTATTTCAGAGCCTGGGGAGGGAGTCCAGAGGTTGCACGTTGTAGGTGGGGAAGCCTGGAGTGGGCATCTCACCGGAGTGGGCATCTCACCGGAGCGGGGGGGTGGGGTGGGGGGAGTGTGAGAGGAACTCCAGTGACTGGGTCGGCTCCCCCCGCCCTGCTCAGTCTAGCCAGGTTTGTTCTTATCCTCCCAGGACAAGAGAACTCACCCGGAGCTAAAATAGTCCCAACGCCCCCGCAGCCCCCAATCTTAGCTGGGGCCCTAGCCCCAACCACATCCAAGGCACCAAAGGGGAAAGATCTGCTCACTCTACTTTGCCCTCCCCTCCTAAAACTGCCAAAGACTAGCTGGGGACTTAGCTGATTTTCCTATCCTGTGGATAAGCAAACTGAGGCTGAGGAAAGTGTGCTGCCCTGGGCATTCAGTTCTCACGGTCTCCCCTCAAACTCCCTCCTGCGAGGATGGGTGACCTAGGGTGAAGATGCTGAGCACCTTGTGGCCAGGAGACTCATCTCTCATCTCTCCTGCCTGCACAGGAGCAGAGCCCAGGGAAGGGCCTCCTCTGGCTCTCCAGCTATCAAGTAACGGGAGGGAGGGGGAAGTAGGACAAGTCCGAGCTGGGTGGAGAGGATGCTGGCCTCGGCCCGAGGGAGCCTGGGTCCCTGAGCCAGCTCCAGCTGGAGACAGAAGCTGCACAGAGGCAGAACCCAAGATGGGATCAGAGGGAGGAGGGAGGAGACATTAGGAGCACGGCCTCATGCCCGCAGGGAAGCAAACAGCCCTGCCATCAGCCAGGCGTCACTGGCGTGCAGTAGGCACTCCCTACGGGGCCTTGGCCAAATGACACTAGGCTTGGACTCAAAGCCAGAGCTCTCTCACCCCTCTATGAAGAAAATTATTGTGTCAGAAAGCCAGAAAGGCCCAAAAGACCACTGTCTTGTGCAGAGCTCCTGACCCTAGGTTCTCAAATGGGCAGCTGGAGGCTCAGGAGGCGCTGATGACTGCCCATGAGCTAGACAAATGAGCATTTTTCTTAAAAGAGGGTCTGTGGCTTCAGCGTTCTCAAAAAAGCCCAGGTTCCAAAAAAAAAAAAAAAATTAATATATATATACATAAACTACTGTAGAACAAGAAAACGGTACCAAGACAAGACACAGAAGAGAGAATCAAGGGAACAGATCAGAACGGACAAGAATACAGTGATGGACAGAAAGGATACAGGACAGGCATTAGCATGGGGAAGCACAATGAAGATGAAGGATAGGATCCCCCTCCCGCAAGGCCAGCACCCAGGCACCCAGGAAGCTGTCCCGGCCCCACATGCCACAGTGTGGCACAGGGGGTACAACGCAGTCCAGCGCCAAGCACAGCGGGCAGCACCTCCTCGCTCAGCCTGGCACGGGCCTCACCACTGCCACCCTCCCCACTCTGCCTTCTGGTTCTCCTGCCTGGGAGACAGAAGGGACAGACCAGAGGACAGGCCAGAGGCAGGCGACTGAAACGACAGACGAGACAGGGATGGATGAAAAGAGAGGCGAATGGGGAAAGAGAAAGTGCACAGACCCCCAAAGTCCCCACAGGGAGGGAGAGCCCCAATCAAACTCCAGCACCAACACTCACTCCACTGGAGCTGCCCAAGTCCTTTAGTAACCCCACAAGCCTATCTCCAAGGGCGCCGATACTCAGAACACCAGGTGCCCACCAAGCAGGTGCTGGGGGCCCCCTCCACACAAGGCCCTCACAGCCTTACCTTGGTGCGCCCGTTGATGACGTAGCCACCCAGGCGCCCAGCGCAGTGGCGGATCACAGCGTCCACGTGGGCCATGAGGACCCCGATGCTTCGGCAGCCCGGCTCATGGCCTTCCACCCAGGCAATCTGGTCCCCGCGAATGCTGCGCGGCGGGATAGCCCGCTGGCTCACCAGCTGCCCGTCACGCAGGCGCCCGCTCCGCTTCAGGGCCTCCACCTCGGCCAGCACGCAGCCACCCAGCGCCGCCCCCAGGAAGCTGTCCTTGACACAGATGCCGTAGTACCGCATGCAGGGCACGATATAGTCCAGGGCCAGGCGCTCAGGCGCGGCGGGCAGCACCTCCTCCCTCGGCCCCGCACTGGCCTCGCCATTGCCACTGCTGCAGCCCATGCTGCCCTCCCCTTCAGCCTCTGCCTCCTGGTTCTCCTGCCTGGCCCAGGACCGCTTGCTGGGTGCTGGGGCGTCCCCACCATCCTCTGCCCACTTCCGTTTGGGGGCCTCAGGCCGGGCGCCCTGGGCCGCCAGTCGCTGGCACCCCTTGGTGACCAGTGCTGCAGCGCCCTCACTCTGCAGTGGGCGCAGCTCACCACCATCCTGCCCGCCGAAGCCCTCCCGAAGGGGGCTGGCTATCGTGGAGGTGGCTGTGGCCCTGGGGGTCCCACTCCCCGCCGAGGCCTCACCAGGCGCTCCCGGGCGGTGGTAGGAGGGTAGCAGGGGACAGGGCAGGTAACTCTCCACCCCCATCCTGGCCCGACCAGGCTCCAAGGGCTCCGACACAGAACCCGGCAACTGAGGAAGAGCCTGACTCAGGGGCTGCGGCTGGCACGGGCTGTCCATGGCAGCAGCGTCTTCATCCCCCGGGCATGGAGGGCACGGCCCGGGCCCATGGTGCCACCCTCCTCCGCCTCCGCCTCCTCCACTTGATGCAGCCGGGGGCCGGGGCGGCTGAGCCTGGCGTAGGGCAGGGTGAGGCAGGGCAGGCAGCAGAGGCTCTTCTCACGCCCTGGGGGTGCTCGCTGGTCCCCAAGTCCTCTGCCGCCCCTAGGGGCTTGGGAAAGGACCCGTCAGGGTGGCTGAAGGGGGAGAGAGGAAAAAAAGGAATGTGAGAAGAGCTAGAGGCACTCGGAGTGGGGTAGAGGTGAGGGGTGGCAGGGGCAGTGAGGAAGTCAGATTTGGCTACACGGTCCCCCCAAATCTGAGGTCACACTGGGGAGAAGACCATGGGAATTTGGGGAGGGGGACAAGGAGAGAGGAGGCAGTGAGGGAGGCAGCCGGAGGAGCGAGGCTGGGGAGATGACCCAAAGACACAGGACTGCGGTGGGGGCTGTGGGAGAGCATCCTCAGACACAGCAAACAGAAAGGACGGAGAGGACCTCAAGTAGAAAAGGAATGCTAGAGCAGTGGGGAGCGGGAGATCTGCCTGGGGATTCCAGAGACACACGGCTGGAACGGGGTGCTCCACAGAGCAAACCGGGGAGCCCAGAGACAAAGAGAATGGGGGGCCCAGAGACGGAAAAGCCGACCGGGAAGAAGCTGGGAGGGCGGGCCTGAGACAGCCGGACAGAACGGGGCGGAGGGGTCAACCTAAGCCCAACGGGAGGAAGCCCGCCGGCGGCTGACACACACCCAGACGGAAGGGAGGGCCTAAGACAGACAGACAGACGGAAGGCAGCCGCGGGAGGAGGGTCCACGGCAACGGGGGAAAGGGCGGGGGAGGGCGCACGCACTCGGGGACAGGACGGGAGAAGGCGGCTCCTCCCAAGCCCCTTCGGCGCGGGCCTCCCCGCTCGGGGCGCTGTAGGCGACGGAAGCCGGGCCTAGGGACCGCTCGGACCACGAACCCCCTCCCTCTCCCCACCCGCCGGCGCGCGCTCCCCCACCCCAACCCCCCAACGGCCGGCACTCAACGTGCCCGGCGCGTTCCCTCCCCCACGCCCTACCCCCACCCTTCCCTCCCCGGGGTCGCCGCGCTCCGCCACGCCGGGCCGGCGCGCGCCCCCACACCCCGCCCGGCTTGCGCCGGCGCCCGAGCTCGAGCGCCTTCTTCGCCCCGTTCTCTTCCCTCCCCGAGCTCTCCTCACCGAGCTTTTTCCTCCGGCCCCGGCGCCGTCGTTTGTGCCAGCCGCCCAGCGCCGCACAGCGCGCCATACCCCGCCCCCACCTCCCGCGACGCTCCGCCCCCGCCTCGCCCGGTGGGCACGTGACCGCGCCCCCGGAGGAGACGGTGCGTGCGCAGGCGCGAGCCGCGCGGGGCGGAGCAAGGAAGTTCAGAACACCCCCCCCCCCCGCAAGATAGGGGAAATGGGTCGGCCGCCAACAGGAGGCTCATTTGCATACTGCACTCCGCCCCTTATGGGAGAAAGGCTGTTAGAAAGGGCAGGATCGGGGAAGGGCGGGGGGAGTTCCGCGGTTAGGCCAAGCAGCGTGGGAGTGGCATACAAATACGTCTATTTGCATAGGCCGGCCCACCCCTCAGAGTCCCGACCGCCGGAGAATGACGCTCAGCGGGGCGGGAGAGTGGCATGCAAATGATGTTATTTACATGGACAGCCCCTCCTTCTCGCAGCCCCAAAATAGGGCTGCGATAGAGAAATGTCTGCGCAGTTAGTTGAGAAATGTATGTAAATGCGCACATTAGTTAAGTAATTTACTTAAGTACTTTCTGTAACGGAGGGAAAAAAGTGCGGAACATCCCTGAGAGAGGAAGATTAGACTGGAAGGGATGCCACAGTATGACCCGCTCCAACCTGCCCTTCCGGGACAATTGTGGGAACCCGAATAAAGCAACCTAGGAAAGCTACGCAGAGTACGCAGAGAAGACATTTGTCTAACAGCCTCGGGTCTAAGAACAGTTTGGGCGACCCAGCCTGGAAGGACTATGCAGATGAGGTCATTTAAATGCCCCGCCCCCTCCACCACCGCCAGGGCGGCGGCGGCGGCGGAGGGGGTTGTGGGGGCTCAGGCCTACCCTGGGGGTGGGCTACTGCTGACTTGGGTATGGCAGAGAAGTGGGAGTGTCCTGAGGGGGCTGCACCTGTCCCTGGCAGAGCACTTGCGAGTTTCGTCAGTTCACCACGACACAAAAGAGATACACACCGGTCTCAAGTATGCACAAGTCAGGGTTGCACAAAGGCCCACAAGGTCCTCAGGGGCATACTCAGGGTTCATGGTCACACGCAGCTGTATCAGGGGTGCCAAATTCACACAAGACACACACAGACCTCAGGGGCATAAACGCACAGTCACACACGCAACAATCAGACACTGCCTGGGACCTTCAAGCATCAAGGATGCATGGAGATCACCTATAGGCCTGAATTTTCATTCCCTGGACTTGGTCCCAAACAACACCAGCCTCATGGGTACAATCACCAAGGACACAAAGTAGTCACGAGCAACAGCGTCACACACACCAGGACATATTCCTACAGATGCTGTCATACACACCGTCACAAGCACAGGACATCAGTGCTACACAGGTGGGCCCCCAGCATGCCTTGTCACAACACGGTGCGGTTACAGACTCCCTCCACAACACCACCTGAGTCATGGTGTCCCCCCACACCACAGCCAATCCAGAAACATGACCCCCACACACCATGACACGTGGTTCTTCTTCCATCAGGGACCTCTTCTGTCTCCCCTCCCTCCCAATCCCCCCAAAATAACAGAGGCCAAGACACAGGTGTAAACAATGCTTTATGGGGGTGGAGTGGGGACTGGACAGGCCTCCAGGCAATAAATAACACGTACTCGCAATGGCGGGGAGCTGGGGCCAAATGCCCTGGTCTCAGGCTTTGGGAACTCTTTGAGTATGGTTAGGGGTTCCGGGGGGACAGAGGTTAGCCAAGACAGAGGAAGCAGCAGCAGGTACGGATTCCCCCTTCCCCCGTGGCTCAGTCTTGCCCCTCAGCCAGGCCCCACCAGGCCAGGGAAGGGGGACAGGTGGCGGGGCAGCTTCTCTGGGGCTAGGACAGGTGAGGGGCTCGGCCTCCCAGGGCCTGGGTCTGGGCCCCAGCCAGAAGGGCAGGGCTGGTCCTGGAGAACGGGTGAGCTGAAAGAAAAGTGTGTGGTGAACTAAAGGGACCCTGGGTCTGCCTGGCTGGTGTCTCTGTCCCTTTTCTGGGTATCTTCCTGCCCTCCTATCTGTGTCTGTCTGTCCATACCTTTCTCTTTCTTCCAGAGTTTCTACATTGTCTGATTTTCTGTTTCTCGTCTGCAGGTAATTTGGGGCTGTCTCTGAGGGCCTTGCATCTCCCTGTTTGTCTCAGAGAGCTGATCCCTTAAGTCTGCAGAGGGATATCTTAGTATCTAAATTTCACGTCCCCACCTTGGTATCTCTGTGTCCCTCTATGCTCCTGGATTGCCCTGGCTCATTCCAGTGTTTTCCAAACTGAGGCAACACCTTCAGTTAGTGGTTGTTGCTTCAGCTACATATAGCATTACCTGGGAGCTTCTAGAAATCCGGAAATCACTTCAGAATCTCTGGGGTGAGGCCCAGGCATCAGACTCTTTTAAAGCTCTCCAGGTGATTTCAATGTGCAGCACTGCATTAGCGGGTTGGGAAATCAGTTGGGAAAATTGCCTTGGGCAATTTTTCAATGAAATAGAATAAAATAGAAAATATCAGAGGGGCAGCATATGTAATAAGAGTATTGGTCCAGGGGCACTTGGGTGGCTCAGTTGTTACGTGTCTGCCTTCAGCTCAGGTCATGATCCCAGGGTCCTGGGATCGAGCCCCGCATCGGAGTCCCTGCTCGGCAGGAGGCGTGTTTCTCCCTCTCCCACTCCCCCTGCTTGTGTTCCCTCTCTCACTGTGTCTCTCTCTGTCAAATAAATAAATAAAATAAAATAAAACTAAATTAAATTAAAAAGAGTATTGGTCCATAGGGACAGCAAGCAGACTGGTGGGTGTCAGAGGCTGGCGAGGGGGGCAGGGAATGGGGAGTGACTGCTTAATGAGTATGGGGTTTCCTTAGGGCAACGAAAATGTTTTGGAACATTTTCATGGCTAATGTACGCCATATGAATTTCACCTCAATAAAAAAAACAACAAAAACATAATATTAGTGCTAGGAAAATATGTTTCAGCTTTATGTGTGTGTAACTGTATCAGATTGAGACATATAAAATGTATTTTCTCCTGCAGAGTGCAGTCAACAACGTTTGAAAAAGCGCTCTTACTCCATTTGATTCACTGAGGGCAAACTCTGAAATGGATGCTATACTAAAGCCCTCAGGTGACGAATACATACCCATCCATTTCTACACAGCCCAGACTCTTTAAAATGGATAGTCAAAAGAAAAATAACAAACAGCCCTCATTTATCAAGTCTTAAAGTGTCAGGCCCTGTGCTAAGGACTTTACATGTATTGATGTAATTAATCTTCTCAACACCCAGAGGAGGTAGGTACTATTATTTTACAGGTGAGGAAACCAAGAACCCAGAGTGATTAAATAATTTGCCCAGAGTCACGCAGATAGGAAATGACAGAATCAGAGTTGAAACCCAGGCAGCCCGGCTCTGGAATCTCTGACCTGTCACCTCCTTCCCTTCTCAGATGGGGAAGACAAACGCAGCACTGATCAAGGGTTCAGAGCTGAATGCTTTAAAAAGTAGGGGGCAGCTGTGAAACCACCCGGCTAGAGGTAGGGACCCCATGTGGGAAGCTAATAAAGGTATCCTGCAGGAAGAATCATTTGGCAAAGATCAGATAATGAGGGGCAGTTGGCAGAAGAAAGGAGGTTGGAGGACAGGCACGTCCACTGAGGCACGGCAGATGCAGAGGCATGAAGGAAACAGGGCTGCCCAAAACACTCACCCTTGACTCCTCTCTCTCAAATGCCATATCCATTCATCAGGAAATCATGTTGGCTCTGCCTTCAAAGTATATCCAAGGTCTGAGCACTTTTCCCCACAGCCACCCTGGAGCCGCCAATGGCTAGAAGCAGGGGAGGGGGGCAGGGGCGTGAAGCACAGGGGAGAATTGGCAAGACATACACGCTCTCAAAGAGGTGGGGATGGGACCTCATCCTGTAGGACCTTGCAAGCCCAGCAAGGAGTGTGGACCAAGCATAGGGGAAGCAAGGCCTCCTGGAGGAGAGGGAGGAGGGAAGAGAGGGAAGGAACAGTGTTCCTGGCAGAGGGAACAGCATGAACAAAGACCCAGAGAAATGGGAAGAACTCCAGGGTGCCTGCAGCGGCCTGAGTGGTGGGGAGAGGTGTGAGTTGAGGCAGGTGAGGCTAACAAGGGCAAACACCAGGCTAGGAGCTTCGGCTCTGTCCCATGGACCCTGGGAGCCATGGGTGGTTTTAAACGGGGGAAGGACAGGATCAGATGTGTGCTTTAGAAAGACCCAGTGGCTACATCAAGAGGGGACAAGACTGGAGACAGAGACCAGGGAGGATACAAACCTAGCCACGTCTCAGTCCCTCTTCTGCCCGCCACCACCCTTCCATCCTGTCCACCACTGTCTCTCAGCCTGACTCTGCAGTAGTCTCTCACTGGTCTCTCAGCAACCACTCCTGCCCACCCCCTCCTCTCCTCTGTATGCAGCCAGAGGGATCCTGGGAACACCTGAATCAGGTCCTGTCCCTTCTCTGCTCAGAGCCCTCCCATGGCTCCCATCCAACCCACGGTATAACCCAGAACCTCCTATGGACAACAAGGCCCTATCCGATCTGCTTCCCCCCACCCCTGACCTCAACTCCTTCTCACCTCCCCCGCCTCCCAATGCACACACATACTCCACTCTAGCCACATTGGCCTCCATGGACTTCCTCATCCAGGCCAGGCATGCCCCTACCTCAGGGCCTTTGCATTGGCTGTTCTCTCTGCCTAGAACACTCATCCCCCAGGGACCCATATGATACCCCCCCCATTCCCTTCCTTAAGGTCTTTGCTCAACTGTCACCTTTTCAGTGAGGGTTTCCCTCAACATCGAAAATCTCCACTCCTCACCTCCCTACCCCCCGCTTTCCCTTTATTTTTCTCCATGGCTCTTATCTTCTTAACTACCACGTCATTTTCTCATGTGTCTTGTTTATTGCCTGTCTCCTCCCAAGAGCATGTTGGCTCCACGAGGGCAGGGACTGTTTGGCCCACTGCTTGAACAGGACCTGGCACACAGCGGACACTCGATAGATATTTGCTGAATTATGAACAGCTGGGTCAGAGATCCAGGGCCGTGAGCTGGTGGCAAGATGGAAAGGACATCCCCGAGGCCAGGACGATGGCTCCTTTCACTCGACTCTCTTTGCATCTTTCTCACTCTTTTCTCTCATCGCCTCTCCTTTTCTATGTCTCTGTCTCTGCTCCGTAGTCCCCCTTGCCAGGACCCCACCCCTGCCGTCCCCGGGCCCCAAGCTCCCACCTGGCTCTGCACACACGTCTCAGCAGCCACAGGGCTGAGGGGCCACGGCCTGGGCACTCCGAGGCTGCCGCAGCTGGCGGAGGGAGGCGTCCCCGTACTGAATGCCTGAGCCCATCCTCTCAGGGTCGAGCTCGCCTGGGGGCAGGGGGCGGCAGGGGAGAGGTCAGGACTGGTCCCCTGGGGACCTCTGGGCCCTGCCTTCCGCTCCCGCTCCCACTCTGGGCAGTCAGGGGCCTCACCTGAGTCGATCTTGTTCAGGATGGTGCGGGCACACTTCAGGAAAGCCTCTTCCACGTTCTCACCCGTGAGGGCGCTAGTCTCCAGGAACATCAGCTCTGGGGGCAAGGCCTCGGTCAGTCCCCACCCGCCCCTTGACTCTGACCTGCCACCTCTCATTCTGCTCCTCAAGCCTTCCACCTCTGCCCTCACTCCAGGCCCTCGCCCAGGCTGCTGCCCTGCCACGGAGGGTCCCCCTCCCCAGGCGGTTCCCGCCTACACACCTCCTCCTCCAGAAAGTTCTCCCTGACCTGCCTGCACAGATCAGGTGCCCTCCCCGCCCCCTGGGCTTCCACAGCCCCCTGTGCTTCCCCTATCCCAGCCCTGACCTCTCGGGGCTGTCACTATTTGGAAAGGGTCCCTTCCCCACCCACTGGACTGTGAGCCCACGAGAGCTGGGCCCAGGGTGTCTTTAATGCTATGTCCCCAGCACCATCAAGGACAGGCCCAGGCCCACCACAGTCCACCCTTCAGCCACATGACAAGGCCTCACAGAAAGTAAGAGGCAGGACTCAAGCCCACATCTTTCGGATTGGCAAAACATCCTCCAAATCTGGAGGTTACCAACTGGTGGGACACGGACAAACCCTAAGCTAGTAGGTGTTTGGCCAACACGAAGTTTCCAAATGAGTTTATACTCACACACCTTTTGATGTGGCTGTCGGTCCTGTCCACGCCCCTAAGGCTAGTGCCTGCTAACTTGGGGTCTACCCTGTCCTATCTCCCTTATTCCCAAAATAGGCCTGTCCTCTCGGGCCATTGGAGTTTGCAACCTCCACATTACGCCAACAGCCTGCACTGGTGGAAAGCTTCTTAGCAGCCAACATTAATCAAGCATCCAGGCAGTCCAGAGGGCTCTCCAGTGCCCGACCCCCTTAACCAGCCCACGCTACGCGAGGCAGAAACATTGTGATTCCCACTTCCCTGACAAGGAAACGGGACCAGAATGGTCACACAGCTCACAGGTGGCAACACTCGAATTTGAACCCAGACCCTCAATCTCCACATTCCCCTGCTAGGCACAGCCACAGACAGCCCTGAGGCCCACGGGCCACAGTGAACAGCCCCCGCCCCTCTGCTGAGGCCCCTCCCCCACTGGCCCACCACAGGGTCCTCACCATTCTCCTGGGCAAAGCGGGAGGCCTCCAGGAAGGTGACCTCACGCTCAGGGTCCAGGTCTTTCTTGTTGCCACAGAGGATGACCACGATGTTGGGGCTAGCCAGTGTGCGGGCGTCCGTCAGCCAGGCAGCCAGTGAGTTGTACGTCTCCCGGCTATGGAGAAGGGAGAGAGGAGGGAGGGAGGCAGGCCCAGGATAGGGGCCCCGCCCAGGCCCTGCCCCACCCTCTCGGTGCACCCACCTGGTGATGTCATACACCAGCAGGGCTCCAGCCGCCCCTCGGTAGTAACTCCGTGTCACCGACCTGTGGGGCCAGGGGGACCCAGTCACCCCCGACTGCCCTGAGATTGCCCCCCTCTGCGGAGAGAGACTGGTGGTTCGGAGGCCCCCCCTTTACTGCTGGCCCATCCCCCCAAAAGCTGTCGGCGGTCTGGTCTCACAATTTCCTTCTCTGCTGGTCTCTCTGTCTCCCTCAATCTCTGTCTCCCTTAGCTGTCTGTCTGCCTCTGTCAGAGTCTCCCTGTCTTGGACTCTCTGTGTGTCCTTGTCTTTCTGTATCTCTTCATTGGTCTGCGTCTTTCTGTCTCTCTCTCTTACGTGTGTGTCTCTCTCATTCCCTAGGTCTGTCTATCTGTCGCTCTGGCTCTGGTTCTCTCATCCTCACTCTTGATTCCTCACGCATTCGCTCCTTCCTCATTTCCTGCCATCTCCCCTTTGCCCAGTCCTGGTCAAGTGCTCTGATGACATCTGCTTGTCCCTCTCCTGCCATGTCTCGGGGAGGCCCCGTTCCCAGGGTGGCCGACAGCCTGCATCTCTGTGTCACCTGTCTGTTCCTCCTCGAACTCAGGCAATCATTCCACAAGCATTCACTGAACACGTACTGCAAACCCAGCACATGCCACGTACCTTCGCCCTGTCTGTCTCGCTCACACAGCAGAGCAACACACCGATATTAACTTAGCAGCTACTATGTGCTGGCCCGGGCCCACACCTCTCCATGGACTCGACTTCCTCATGTCCCTCTTCTCGCTGTCTCTGTTTCTCAGACTCAGGGTTTCCACGCATCTACCACCTTGTCTGCAGCCATTTCCTGAAGACATACTGTGTGCTGAGCCCCACATGGTTCTCTCCCCTCCGCCACACACACCCATTTCTCCATCTCTCTGGCTCCGCCTGTCCCACCCTCCCGGTCTCTAGCTCTGACCTGTTTCTCTTTGTGTCTCTTTATCAACCTTCCCTTGCTCTTCTTCTCAGTCTCTGTCCTTCTTTGTCCCTTTCTGAGTGTATCTCTTTTCTAGTTTGCCTCTTTTTCAATCTCTCTCTTTCCACCTCTGTCGCCTGCCCCCATCCCAAACGCCTCTCCCCAGGCCCAAGTCTCCATCCCTCCACCCATATGGGTCGGTCTACTGCAGTCTTTCTAGGGTCCATGGGTCTCTCCCTTCATTATGCTTCTTTCTCGACCTCATTTTCCCTGGCTACCCCTGCTCTCTCTCCAGGACCCCTGCTCTCTCTGGCTATAGGCACCTGCACTCAGTCTCTGTCTCTCTCCCTCGGCCTTGCCTGCCCTCTCACTGTCCCTGTGCTCCTGTCAGATCTCCAAGTGACTGCACACGGCTCTGTGACTCCGTCTTCCTCTCTTTTTCTCTCCCCTCTCCTCTGCCCCTCTCCCTTGGGAGCCCGGCCCACCTACCGAAACCGCTCCTGGCCAGCTGTGTCCCAAATCTGGAGCTTCACAGTCTTCCCACCCACGTTGACCACCCGAGATCCAAACTCCACGCCGATTGTGTGGTTGGAGTCCTGTTTGACTGGGAGTGGGAGGGAGAGAAGAGGCAGTGCAGGGGCTCAGAAGATTCCCTGTCCTCCCAGGCCTCCTCAGCCTGTACAAAACCATTCTCGTTGCTGGGGTGACTGAGGATCAAGGAGGATCTAGCAAAGGCGAGGGCCAGGCAGCCAGCCCTGCCCCTGCCCCCGCCATGCCCACACCCACTGTTCAGTGCTCCCGGGACCACTCCCAGAAACTCACACTTATTCTCAATGAACTGATGAAGGAGACATGATTTGCCAGTTCCTGCACTGCCAATCACCAGGAATTTGAAGAGGAAGTCTGAGCAGATGGAGCCAAGATCAGGGAAACCCATATGGAGAGAATGATACAGGGCAAAACATGGAAACCAAGAGACCATCACAGTTACAAGGGGACAAACAGACACAGGCAGAAACAGAGCAACAGTAACAACAATAACAGACAATTCTTATACAGTGCTTACCACGTAACAGGCACAGTTCTAAAGTTCTTTACTACAGCAAGCTCACTTATTCCTCAGAAAAACTCTACGAGGGAGGTATACTAACAAGTATCCCCATCTTCCAGATGAGGAAACTGAGGCCAGAAAGGTTAACTGGCTTGCCCAAGATCCCATAGCTGGGCAGGGCTGGGATTCGAACCCAGGTCAGCTGGCTCCAGAGTTCAAAAGCTTAGCTCTTACCTTGTTAAAGCCTCTTGAGAGCCATCTTACCGAGGACTACAGCCTTGCCCTTGCCCCTCATGACTTCACCTCCCACCACCCTGGCCTTCAGTCTACTTCCTGAAAATTGCAAGCTGGTTCCCACCTCAGGGTCTTTACACTTGTTCCCTCGGCTTTTCTCTACTTGTTGAAGGAATGTAGCTCCTTCTTACTCTTAAACTACTGCTGCTTCTACCGCACCCTGCCCTCCCACCTCCTCTTCATCCATCCATCCAGATTTTCCAATTCTCGGTCCCTCCGTCCCTCCCTCTACCCAAGGTACTGCCCCTGTTTTTAAGTTTAAGCCCCACCCCTTGCCACCAGTCCCTCCCACCACCTAATTCAAGGACAACTCAACCCCAACCCCACTGCAGACCTCTCAAGCCAGAGCAGTCCCGGGGTCCCACAGCATCCCCTCAGGGTTCTCCCAGCCCACCATCCTCAAGCCCTGCCATTCACAGAGTCAGCCCCACCCCATCCACTCAGGCTCCGCCCCGACACATTAAGACTCACCCTTTCCCTCCAGGCCTGCGCAGGTCCATCAAGGCTGGCTGCCTCAAATCCCGCCCCAGATCTATTTAACCCACACACCAGACCCTCAGGCTCCGCCCAAATCGATGGAGCTCAGCCTCGGACCCACTAAACCCCTCCCAGCATCCACTAGGCCCTGCCCCATGCCAGACCCCGCCCCCTGGCACCTAAGGCCCCGCCCCACTCCCCAAAGGCCGCATCCTCCCTGGGCCCAGACCCCAGACCCCGACTTCGGCCCACCACCCTCACCGTAGGTCTCGGCCATGACTCGGTCGCGGCCGCTTGGGGCCGCAATATGGCGCCGCGGCCGCGCCTGCTCCTCGGCTGGCAGCCACTCCACTCCGGCTGCAGCCCCGGCTCCTTCCTACTCCCGGGGCCGGCGCCGCCACTTCCGCCTCCACCCCCCTACGGCGCGACCCGCTAGGGCTGCGGGATACCAGGCCACGCTTCCCCAAGACAGGGATTGGCGAGCTCGACGGCCAGGAGGCGGAACAGAAGGCGCGGATTGGCGGCGTGAGAGGGGACGGGTCAGAGGGGGAGGGACCAAGACGAGCGATTGGCGGAGCAGGTGGGAATGGACCGTACAGAGATGTTTAGCCGAGCTGAGAAACGGATTTGGTCAGGAGTACGGGTGAAGAGTCGAGACTCTGGATTGGGTAGGAGCGGACCTGGGGGCGGGGACATGGCTGCAAAGGGGGCATGGACAGGATTGACAGAAAGACCCTGAAGAAGAGCGGATACTGAGCTGGCGAGCGCTCTTTCTGACCTCAAAGGCAAAAAAGACGAAAACTCGGGGGTGGGGGGGATACGCGCAGGCTAACCTCCCACCTCCCTTTGCAGATGATCTTCCACGAAAACCTCTATTCTGTGATTTATGTCTTCTTCATGGTCCGGTTGGCTCATTCCCAATAGTTCAACTCACTCCCACTGGTCCAGAGAGGACACTAAAACCCGCAACCGGGCTGTTTGGGTTATTCCGCCTTCTCATTTGTTTGTGTGTGATATCTAAGCTTAGGAGCCCACCTGCGGTACCCAGCATGGAGCAAAGAGCTTTTAGTCAGTGGAACTCTGCCTAGCAACCACTGACGTTACCACAGTCAGGGGGCTGACTGGCTAAATTCAGGAACCTGGGGAAACATTTCCTTTGTTACACCTCCTTCCGCCCCCCCCCCCCCCATAAAGACCACAGAGACCCGCATTTTGCACTTGGCTGATATATTTGCATAAAGCCTGGAAGAAAAAAACAGCAGGAACAGTGGTAGGCTGTGCTCACTGGCAGTAGAAATCCCACTTCTGAAAAAGAGAAAGGGAAAACAGTGCGGAGAAAATCAGCGGTCGTACCACAAAGGATCTAGTGGTTTTAGCAAAGGCTGTGGCGACGGGGGCCAGGTTTGGCCAAACACGTGCTATGCAAATTAGGCCAGAGCTCCCTGATCTTTGCACCTCTCAATCTGACAGGGACTTAAAAATCACTCCCCATTTTACAGATAAGAAAACCGAGGCAGGGAATTTGTCCTAGCGCACACAGCCACGCTGCCAGGGCGCCAAAAGCAGGAGTATCTTTGTCAATCATCACAACCCCAGGGTCCTCCCTCTGGATCCCTGCCAGCCCCCAAGACACTCACATCTGTCTTCACATCGATTTTGCCAGGTTTCAGGGTCTGGTCCTCACGTACAACGCTACTGGGGAAATAGCCCAGGCGAGCAGCTAAATCTCCATAGTAATCTCCCTGAACCTGGAGAGGAAGAAGGCAAAGCCTGGGTCTGGGAAGATGGCAAACTTGTTCCTGCTGAAGATCATAGCACTTTTCTTCTTCCTGATCTCCAGATGGCTGGCTCCATGCTTGTCACTCAGATCTCAGCCTACAGTCACTGCAGGGAGGCCCTCCCTGACCACCTGAAGTAGCCACCCAGTCAGTGTGTATTAATTCTCAGAGGAGCACGTATTTGCTGATATTTTTTGATGGCTTGTCTCCTTCCATTAGAATAAAAGGGATCATTCGCTGTTGTATCTTCAGGGTCTGGAACAGGGCCTGGCACGATAGTGGGTGCCCCATAATGGCTCAACAAGGTAAAAACCAAGTAGATCACAATACCCCTGCCCCCCCCCCAACTATTTCAGTCCACCCCTCAAATTTTCCCTTTGGGTGGAAAATTAGGGTGTACTCCCACCCCAGCCCCATATCCTTTCCTCTTTTGTTCTCCCAAGACTCACACTGCCTCCCCAGAAGAGCCGCCCTCGGCCCTTCAGCTTGGAGAAGACATACACGACTTGGCCCCTGTGTATGGTCAGGAAACGGCAGTCGGGGGCCACGTAGTCCTGAAGGGCCACGGCCATGGAGATGGGGTCTGGGGAAGGAATAGAAGGGAATGACAGCACCCCCCACATGGGCTGGCAGCGAAGCCCCCAGGCCCCCCAACCCCCAACTCTTACAGCTGCATTCCTCATCAGCACACAGCTTGCGGTCAGCCAGCTTGGGCATGGTGTGGCCCCCGACACTAGGCCCCGGGAAGGCAGACAGCAAAATGAGGACACCGAGGAACACTGGCAACCCAGCCATCGTGGACTCCAAGCAAGAGAGTGACTGAGGGGGAAATGGGGTCTCCAATTTCCTTCTGCCCTCCCTCTCTCCAGCAACACAAGGAAACCTGTGTTCTCAGTCCTGTCTCCGCCCTTAACCAGTCCCAAATTTCGCCCACAACACCTAGAGGCTGCTACCCAGCCAGAACCATTTCAAGGACAGGGTGAGGGCTGCCTGCCCAAGGAAACACCCAGATAGGCCCAAAGCAGCCCAGGCCACTCCAAGTGACAGCCACCCCCAGCCCCCTCAACAATCAGAGGCCCAGACAGGCAGGCTGAGATATTTAATTCCATCTTCTCTTGAGGCTGCTTGGGTACCTGGGCCCCTCCACTGCCCCTCCAAGAACAAAAAACAGGGAGCTAGTACAGAAACTACCTTGGAATTTCCTGTGCTCAAGGACAGAACAAGGCAGCCTTTTGATCGCCAGGAACAGCCCCTACTCTCAAGAACCAAGTATTTTATGCTGGGGCTTATGGCTTGCAATGCTCTACTATAATCCCTATTTATCTTCACAAGCCACTTCCTGACTGGGTGACCTGGACCGAGCGATTTCTCTTCTAAGAGCCTCGCCTTACTAAAACAGGGACCAGGAAAGCTAAGTTATTTAGAGCACTCAGGGGGGCACCTGGATGGCTCAGTTGTTAAGCATCTGCCTTCGGCTCTGGTCATGATCCCAGGGTCCTGGGATCGAGCCCCATATCGGGCTCTCTGCTCAGCGGAAAACCTGCTTCTCCCTCTGCCACTCCCCCTGCTTGTGTTCCCTCTCTTGCTCTCTCTCTCTGTCAAAATAAATAAGTAAAATGTTTTAAAAAAATAAATAAAGAGCACTCAGCACTAATTTTTATCTTATTAACTCAAAGGGACACTCTACATCACCTTAAGAGGGCTGCCATGGAAATGGCAGGGGACAGCCTTCAGAAACTTGCCCAAGGTTAGAGCCGGGGAACGGAGGGGTCAGATTTGGCTCCAGGCCCACACCCGTCACTCACTGCGTGTGGAGTTGTCTGCTGCCGAAGGTCAGGAGAAAACGGAGGGGGGATCTGAACTCAAGTCTCAACCTCTAAAACTGCGTCTCCAGTAGATCCCCGTGCCCAAGGTCATTCTCCTGGGTGGCCATCTCCCGGCCTCGGGCATTCTCACCTATGGCCTCGAGTCCAAACTTTTGTGAGGGGGAAGTGGATTGGGCCGCATGGGCTTGGGGGTGGGGAAGAATTCATCAGGGGCAAAGCCTGGACCTCAGCCATCTCCACGCACCCAATACCCAGCACCGCCACTGTGGATGGGAGAAACAGCCCTGCTCCAAAGTCACATCTGATGATTGGCTTTCCTTGATCACCCGGGACTGTTCCCCAGCCCCACCACCCCAGTTGTTTTATCAGAACGCAGTTTTTGCAGTTGGCTTGTCGATTTCATTCACCACTGCGTGTCCTGTGCCAAGAAGAGTGTTTAGCACGATAGGTACTCGGTAAGTATTTGCTGAGTTTATGGTGCTTCCTGGGGGCCTGACAGTGGGTGTATGTTGGCCATGGTGGTGTGTACCTAGCATGAATACCACAGGACTAACATACAGGAATTCTTCCCTTACCTGGGAAGAAAATGAAGCTCGGAGCCGGGACATCAGCTGCTCATGGGGAACAGCTAGGGGGTCCACCAGGCAGACAATAAAAACCAGGATCTACTGACCACAGAACCTGCGGCTGCCAATGTGGTGGGCGAGGCGTTTCCACTTGCCATCGGCAATAAGGCCTGCCTCTCAGCGGAGACAACAATCCCTTTCTCCTTTCAGTCTTTCGGATCCTACAAGGAGAAAGACTGTATTTGGTGCTGTAAGTATCACTGCAAACGTGGATGATGTTCCTCTTTAACAGAAACGAGCATAGCATGAGCAGGCTTGGGCTTAGAGCCTTTACGGAAGATGACCAGAAAGAATTGAACGCTCTTCTAATATTTATTTTTGTGGTCAATTTTCTACTTCTGGCAAATGATCTCAGTTTTCTATGTACATGACCTGAGAAAGGGTCTTAAGCAATATGTGTATTTTTTAGTCAGTTAAAAAAATTTCCAGGGGCGCCTGGGTGGCTCAGTTGGTTAAGCGTCTGACTTCAGCTCAGGTCATGATCTCAGGGTCCTGGGATCGAGTACCCTGTCAGGCTCCCTACTCGGCAGGGAGTCTGCTTGTCCCTCTTCCTCTGCCCCCCCCTCCCCATTCTCTCTCAAATAAATAAATAAAATCTTTAAAACAAATTTTTTTTTTCCAGAATCAGGTTTGTTAAGAGACTGCTAAAGAAGGTCCCTCCTTTGATCTCCCTTCTTATCCATAGCTTCAGGTAGATTACATGACTGTCCAATCAGAAACTCCATTTCCTAGATTCCCCTGCAGCCAGGGGACTGCAGGACGTGGTTCAGCCACCTGCCCGAGGCTCCTGGCTGGCGGGCGGCCAGTAGGGAAGATTAGCGGTGTTTGAAGTGGCCACACCCTTTGTGCCTGGTCAGTGGCTTCCCATGTGGGCCGGGCACTTCCATCAGCAGCATTGGCGCCTTCCTGAAGTCCACACTGCAGCTCAATCAGAGACTGCAAACTTCAACTCAAGTGTCTCAAACCCAGGCTACCACTCCTTCTATCCTTCCAATGAATTTCTGAGCACCCGGTTCCCTTCCTTTTCTTCCTGAAGTATCTAACGTGGTTTCTGGGGACTGTTGCTACGACAGAAGGCATTTTTGTGAAGATTCAAAAAAGGCAAAGAAAAACCTTTCTTAACACTATCAAGTTAGGAAAAAACATACGAATCTACAAAGTAAATAGTGCCCCCTTAAAGGTGGGTGGCATCCTTGTGTAGTACACAACCTGCGCAACTGCACACGGCAGCCTGGGTTTCAATTTCCTGCTCTGAATGCTGATGGAGACCAAACAGAAATTTTTCCAAACTAGTAAAGATGCCTGAAGTAGACAAAGTTACTACATTATTCTGTGTTTTCCCAAGGCTGCAAACCCCAGCATGCTAAGAGGTCCAAACACCCAGAATATTCTGATGTGCAAAAGGCGGCACAGACGACAAGAAAATAAAAACGACAGATGGTTGTGAAAAACCGCACCTCAAAAAAAACCATTTTAATTCCAACCTAACAGCGCCAGGTGCAATGTCTGGGGACAGACTCTGGGTACAATGCTGTGTGGCGACCACTCACTCACACACGGCTCTGAGAAGGCCCCCGAGGGGGACTTACCTTCAGGGGGCTGAGCCAAGGGGGGGAAGGGGTGGCCCCAGAACAGGGGGCAGGGGCAGGCAGGGGGAAAAGGCGCTACTTCTTGGCAAAGGAGATCTTCATGGCATTGTTCTGGGTGATCTTGAAGCCCTGCAGCGCATCACGAGCAGCCCCTGCCTGCACCTCATTATCAAACTCCACAAAGGCGATGTCGTGCCGCCCGGGGACCAGTCGGACCTCCTTGAAGCCAGGGAACCTGGAAGAAGGGAAGAAACCTCAGGGATCCAGATCTGGTATCTCCCCCGAAATGTTCTGGCATCGGGAGCCGAGAGACCAGGGATACTGCTACACATCCTACAATGCACAGTAAGAAAGGATTATCCAGCCCCAAATGCACACAGTGTGAAGCTGAGGAACCCCAACATAAACAAGTACACACAATGTAAACGTGTCATTTAAGGAAACATTTTAACATGAACACCCATGTCTATGCAACCACAACTTAGATCAAGAAACAGGACACACAGGAGGGCCTGGGGGGGCTCAGTCGTTAAGCGTCTGCCTTCGGCTCAGGTCATGGTCCCAGGGTCCTGGGATCGAGCCCCGGATTGGGCTCCCTGCTCAGCGGGGAGTCTGCTTCTCCCTCTCCCTCTGCCCCTCCCCCTGCCTGGGGGCGCTCTCTCTGTCTCAAATAAAATCTTTGAAAAATAAAAAAAATAAAAAAAACAGAACACTGCCCCCATGTCATTCCCCAATCATAACCCACCCACCCCGTTGCAGAAATAAACACTACCCTGACTTTTTATGATCCTTCTGCCGCTGTTCTTACAAAGTACGTATTGTTTTACAGAAGGATATACGTGTGATATTGTTTTTTTCTGTCTTACGGAGTTTCTCAAAATTCCCTGTCGTGTTACAAAGAACCATCCGTGCTGCTCTACTCTTCCAACTGCCCCAGAGCAGGTCACGGCGAGTAGCGCGTCTGACCTCTCCCTCTTCCCCAGGCTGTCTCCAACTCCCCACCACCCGGAGGAATGAGGTCCATCCACATCCCTTGGGACTCACCTTAAGAGTATCTTTAGGATATTAAGATTAGAAGCAGGGTCACCAGGTGAGCACATACCCCCTGCTTCACTGAACGCAACGGCCATAGTGGTTACACCCCATTACCAGCACGTGAGGTTTCAATCTTCCCCATCTCCCACCAACACAGTTTGATTTTGCAGCCGATTTGGGCCTCTAGCCAGTGCTCGATGCCACCTTGCCGTTATTTTATTTTATTTTTTTAAAGACTTTATTTATTTATTTGAGACAGAGAGAATGAGAGACAGAGAGCATGAGAGGGAGGAGGGTCAGAGGGAGAAGCAGACTCCCTGCCGAGCAGGTAGCCCGATGTGGGACTCGATCCCGGGACTCCGGGATCATGACCTGAGCCGAAGGCAGTCACTTAACCAACTGAGCCACCCAGGCGCCCGATAAGTTGTTTTTTTTTTTAAAGATTTTATTTATTCATTTATTTGAGAGAGTGAGTGAGAGAGAGAGAGAGAGAGAGCACATGAGAGGGGGGAGGGTCAGAGGGAGAAGCAGACTCCCCGCCGAGCAGGGAGCCCGATGTGGGACTCGATCCCGGGACTCCGGGATCATGACCTGAGCCGAAGGCAGTCGCTTAACCGACTGAGCCACCCAGGCACCCCTTGCCGTTATTTTATACACACCAAGCATTTTTCTGATTTAGAGGCTGGAAAGAGGAGGCCCATGGACTCCCCCAGCCCTCACTAAGTCGAGGAAGGTCCCGCACTGCTAGACCCTAGGCTTGCCACCACCATACCTCCGCAGGCTGTGGGCCTGGCCTCAGTTTCCACCTTTTAGGCCTCTAGTCACTGTCCTGCCTGCAAATCCTAAGCAGGCTCAGGGCTCCACAGCAGAACTCCGAGGCCTGGCCCCATGGTGCCATCTCCTGGCCGTTGCCCTCTGGCCCCTGCAAAGCTACTGGCCCCACTTACTGGTTGAAAAGCATGGACAGCATGAGCTCGTTGGTCTCCTCGGGCAAGTTGGTGAGGAATAAGATGTGATTTGGTGGATTTTCTGAAAGCTGCAAGGAAGTGATAGATAGAGCCCATGAGTCTAGGGGTACCTAGTACCTTCCTGTTTCCCACCCCCACCCCGCTTGAATTCTTTCTGCCCCCTTCACCTGACATCGCTGGTGTTGCCTGTCTACACCACCTTGCCCCCACCAGCCTGCAAGCCACTAAGAGCACTGCTGTATCCATCAGCGGGTGCTCCGCAGAAGTTCACCGAATCAAACCAGGTTCTGGTCGCCGCTCCAGCCTCACCCTGACCGAAGCTCCTCCAACAATCCCTCTCTTTCCCTCCAACAGACCCCCCCACCCGTCCCTTTCTATTCCCATGTTCTAGCTGTTTATGAGACCCCAGGAGAAGGAGACACTTACAGGCTGGGCAGGCGGCATCTGCCCCGGCATAAGCTGCTGTGGGGGCATGGCCCCTGGCGGGATCTGGCCAGGAGCCAGGCCTGGAGGGGGGATCATGCCAGGAGGCGGCATGTAGGGAGGCTGGCCAGGCATGTGGTGCATGATGCGGGGTGCCTGGGTCATCGGGGGCATGCCCTGCGGAGAGACGGAGGGCAGGGCTGAGGGGGGCGGGTTTGGTGTCAGCAGGAGGCAGAGCGGACCAGAGGGTGTCAGGAGATCCAGGGTGTGAAAGACACAGGGGAGAAAGCCCAAGGCACCCATGGAGACAAAGGTCACCCGAAGGAAAATGGATGGAGCAAAACTGACCCAGGCTCAAGGCAGATATCAAACTAGAAACTTAAAAAAATTTTTTTAACGTAGAAAAACTAGCCAACGTGACCCAACTGTTCATCACTATAGAAAAAAAAAAAAAAAGACAGGAAAATGCTAATGACTGTTAACAAAAGGAGTGGAAGTAAACACTGTAATGAGCAGTCATACTTTTCCTTGGGAAGGGGGGGGGAGAAAAGAGACCTACAGCGAAAAGAGGAACAGAGAGCGGAAGGCGGAAATGGACAGGGCTGGACAGGGCAGATGTGGAGAGAAATGGAAGGGAGCCAGCCCGAAGGCACATAGCTCATGCCCCCAGGGGAGACGGGGCTGCCGGTGGCGTGGGAACCACAGCTGAGGACTCAAAGGTAGACAAAAAGCTGGGTGCAGAAGAGGGGATTGGGTAAGAAGAGGGAAGCTGGGCAGGAACCCCGGGCCCGTTGCTGACGCCAGACAGAAAGTGACCTGGCACTGGTGAAAGCCGGACAAACAGTGTGTGACCCGGGCAGAAAAGCCAACGTGGAGACCCAGCAGTAAGGAGCAGATACAATTCGCCTAGCTCTTCTGAAGTACTTCGTGCTTTCTCGATTCTATTTAGAAAACGGGGCGTTTCTACTTCTCGGGCCCTCACAAAGGTCATGAAGAGATTTTCCTGTTTCTTTCTAGAAGCTTTATTGTTTTAGCTGTCACACTGAGGTCTACGGATTCATCTCAAATTAACTTATATAGCTGAAGTAAGACTAATTCTTTGCCTCACAGACATTCAATTCATCCATTTATTAGCAAAAAAAAAAAAAAAAAAAAAGTCCTTTCACCACTGGACCTCGGTGGAGCCTTCACCGGCTGAGAAACCATGCCTATGTGGACCTATTTCTGGACTCTCTTCTGCCACCTGGTCCATCTCCATCCCCTTAGGCCAATGTCACATTATCTTGATGCCTACAGCGGGCCCCCCAGCTTCATTCTCCTTACCTGCCTTGCCTTTCCACAGCCCTGTGGAAATGGACTGCCAATGTCCCCAGAATTCCTGCTGGCATTTTGATTGGAATTGTGTTGAGTGTTAGGCCAATCTGGAGGACTGGCATCTTAGCAAGTTTTGAGTCGCCTGTCCATTTGCTGAATTCACCTCCCATTTCTCTCAGTGAATGTTCTATACTTTTAGTAGGTGGTTTTTGCACACCTTTCGCTGGATTTAATCCTGAGCTATTTTAAAATTTGGAGTCTACTTGTTTGTTGCTAGCACAGAGAAACAAAACTGACTTCTTCCACACTGACCTTCTCTCTGGTAAACCTGATAAATTAAATTCACTAATTAATCCAAAAAAGTTGGTTCGTGGCTTCCTCTGGATTTTCTGCATAGACATTAAGACATAGGCAACAAGATTAAGGTCAATGGGAGAAAGAAACCAAGGGACAGAGACACAGAGAAAGAAAGCTCCTGAAAAAGTTGGGGAAGCACAGAGGCATTTCCAAGTGCAGAGTCCATCACCCAAGTGCGCAATCCCTCAGAGAGAGGCACACAAGTTCTGGAAGGAAATGGAAAGGGAGGGGGCCAGAACCCCAAGGAGAGACCTCCCCCACCCATTGTGCCCACATGCCAGGCCACAAGGCTAAGGCAGGCCTGATGGGGAGAGGGCATCATCTTTGGGCCCTGGCTTACCGGGACAGGCCCCTGGACAGCCCCCACCACGGGGGCGGCTGCCCCACCCTGTACGGCCTTCTTGGCCGCTGGGGTCTCCTGGCTCTTGGGCTTCCTCTTCTCCCGCTTGCGGTCCCGCTCCACGAAGGTGCCCTTCATCTTGGCAATGATATCCGAGTCAGTCTTGGCATACTGAATGCGCTGCCAAACAGAGAGCAGAAGGGTGAAGAGCGTCGATCTCAAAGCCAAATTGCCTGGGTGCAAAAGCAGACCTGTACCAGAGGCTCAGTGAGTAAGGTTATGGAAATCCCTTGGCCTCAACGTCCTCATCTGTAAAATGGGGACTGTGGAAATTTCCCACTTGAAAGGATGACTGTAAGGACTAAATGAGCTTAAGTGCTTGGAATAGTCGCTGGCACGCATTAGGTGTTCCGTCAGTGGGTTGCTGGGATTCTGAAGGGAAGATGGGACAGTCCTGAGCATCAGGCCAAAGGCAGAAGCACAAGAAAATAGGGCCAGGACAGGAACACTATGTAGGGGGGTTCCAATCACACAAGAGTTTAGACCCCCAGGCTAAAGCTCATGCTCAGCAGTCTATGGAAAACCTCTATTCTGGGGGTACAGCCCACAAAGGCCCCTGCCCTCATGCTGTATGTGGTGAGAAAGACACGAAGAAGATTAAAAAGTGGCCGACTCAGAGCATGCAACTTTCAATCTCAGGGCTGCGAGTTCAAGCCCCAGGTTGGGCGTGAAGCCCACTTAAAAAAAAAAAAAAAAAAAAAAAAGGTAAGAATCGAAAATTTCAGAGTGTGGCTAAGAGAGGCCTCCGTGAAGTGACACTGGTGTAGAGACAGAGAGGAAGATCTAGGAAAAAAGCATTCTACCAAAGGGAACAGTAGACAAGGTGTGCAGCATGTTCAAGATCAATGGGGATGAGGAGGGAGGAGTTTGGGTTTTTTCCCTGGGAAAAGCTGGGAGCCATGGAGTGTCCCAAGCAGAGAGTGAGGACATTTGCCGGGTGTGCTGGAAGCAGCCCTGGGACTGCACATGGAGAAGAGCCTGTGGGGAGCAGGGGTCCAAGCAGAGACCAGGAAAGCCACAGGGGAGGAGGAAGAAGCAGGCAGCAGCAGAGGTTCTGAAGGCAGGCCTGACAGACTCCCTCACAGAACTCACTCTCACATGAGTGTCTGAAATGCTCCGCGCGGTGATTTGGGGAGCAGGGGAGGAGGATCAACACGGTAACACTATGATCTTTATACTTCAAGAGCGAGTTCCCAGCTGTTCCAGAAAAGCAATGGAAGATGCACTAAGTCTGGGCTCACACCCAGAGGTGACAGCAGGCACATTCGTGCCCCCTCCACACGACGGTAGGGCTCCAGGCTACCCCACGGCTCCCAGGGCCCACTGTCTTCCACAGGAGGTGACCCGCCTGGGACCTGGACATACCAGCATTTGCTGTTCCCTCCCCAAGGGAGTTGGTTCAAGGAGGCATAGTCCCATCAGGTGAAACTCCACTGATAGAGGGATAAGGAAAAAGGCCCCAAGAACCAAAGATGGCTGCCAGTGATACGGCAGGAATGCTAGTTCAGGGCGGGAACTTTAAGCCATTCCCCACCGCCCAGAATGCAGCCCCGCTGGCTGTCCACTTGGTCTCTTGAACCCCTGCAACCCACCCATTTCTACCCATTCATGGCCCCCAACCTGGTCCTGGCCAGGGCTCCCTCACACCCAGCCTCCCCTAACCTCCCGCCTCTAATTCACTCTCCCCAACAGCCAGAGGCATCTCCCTAAACCCTTCCATGGCTCCCAAGCACCCCCACCCCACACCCACCCTTCGCTCCAGCCAAACCAACTTGACCCACTTCCTCAACTACAAATGCTCCCAGTTATCTAACACTTTCTCCCCCGCCTCCCCCAGCTAGTCCTTCTCCTTTGAGCCTCACATCCAGAAAGCCTTCTCTGAACCCCCAGACTGGGTGAAGTGCCTCTCCTAAGCTCCCCCAAGATCTGTGCACTTCCCCTATCCCAGCCCTGGCCCCTCTGGGTCGTCACCATCTGGGGTCTGAAAGGGCAGGGCTGGGGGCTCCCCCGGTCACTTGGCGCCCCCCCCCCCCCCGCCCTAGTACAAAGAACAGTGAACGCTGACCAACAGCCAGAGAGATTCCTGACTTTAGGGGACCGGACTACGAGTGACAGGAGGTCCAGACCCACCTAGTCTGCCGCGGCACTCACCATGGGCTTGTCGTAGAAGGGGAAACCCTGCATGGAGCGCAGGGCGTTGGTGGCGCTGCTGACCTCCTTGAAAATGACAAAGGCCTGGCCCCTCATCTTCAGGCTTCGGGAAACCAGGATATCCAGGATCTGGCCAAACTGGGAGAAGATGGCATAGAGGGACTTCTTCAGCTCTGCAGGGGGAGGAAGGGAAGGCCCATGGGTGACTGGAGGTCTTGGTACCTTGTCCTGGGGGCTGAGTTCCTTTTTCAGAGCCGAGCGAGGCCCAGGAGGGAAACCATCAGCCACCTGACACGCTGCCACAGGTCGGGAACCCCTCAAGGGCCAGCAATACCAGCAGGGGTGGGTTGTGGGGGCTCCTCTGAGAGCATGGAGGGTACGGGTACCTCCTGCTGGATGAAGAACAGGAGGCCCATGTAACAAAGGGCCCATGACAAATGCTCGATAAATGTGAGCGTGCTTTTCCCCGTCACCAGCACCTTGACCCAGGCCTGTGTGAGGTGGCCCTGGCCAACCTCTCCAACCTGGTCCCCCACCTTCCACCCCACCGCCCCTATCTCCAGTCACACTGGTCTCATAGCCCTTTCCCGGGCCGGTACCCGGATGCTGCCTCAGGACCTTTGCCCCGGCTGCTGCCTCCACCACAAGGACCTTTCTCCTGATGTGTACACCATTGCCTCCTTCTAGTCACCCAGCTCTCAGTAAAAGTGTTCCCACTTCAGAGGCCGCCCCCGACCATCCTGTCTTAACAAAGGTGCCCCGTTGTCACTCTCCCCACTCCTTGCACCCTACTTGCTTTTCCTTTGCAGTATTTCCCACCTCCTGACCTCACATTTGCTTCCTTGTTTGGCTATCCTTAACTACAAGCCCCTCCAGTTGGCTTACTGCAGTGGCCCCAGGCTCAGTGCAGATTCTAGCACCCAGGCTTCACCAAGAACATTTGCATGAAGAAAGAGACCACTAAATGTTTTACGGAAAAAACTTCACTAAGTTCTCACCACCACTTCGTGAGACAGCGACCAGAACGGTCTCAATTTTACGAACAGGGAAACAGGCACTCAGAGGATTCACTGCTGGCTCAGGAGTGCCCTGAAGGTACTGGGAAGAAGCTACAGAGCGGGGACGGGGACCCAAGTCCATCTGAACCCCCTGCCACCATATCTCACAAACAAACTACCACCACACCTGACAGAAAAAAAAACAATCTTATGCAAAGAAGGCATCTGAGGGACGCCTGGGGGGCTCAATCAGTTGGGGGTCTACCTTCGGCTCAGGTCATTATCCCAGGGTCTGGGATCGAGCCCCACATCAGGCTCTCTGCTCAGCGGGGAGCCTGCTTCTCCCTCTCTCTGCCTGCCACTCCCCCTGCTTGTGCTCTCTGACAAATAAAATCCTTAAAAAAACAACAACAGGGATGCCTGGGTGGCTCAGTCGGTTAAGCGTCTGCCTTTGGCTCAGGTCATGATCTCAGGGTCTTGGGATCAAGTCCCGCATCGGGCTCCCTGCTCACCAGGGAGTCTGTTTCTCCCTCTCCCTCTGTCTCTTCCCCCTGCTCGTGCTCTCTCTCTCTCAAATAAATAAATAAAATCTTTAAAAAACAAAAACAAAAAACAAAAAACAAAACAAAGGAGGCATCTGAGCTGAAGACACCTGCTGAAAGACTAGGTGAGGGAAGAAAAGAAAATAGTGGGGTAAAGAGGGAAGCAAAATGTGTTTTGGCAAAATTTGCCCAAAATTCTCCTGATGCCATTTCTGGTGTTTCTCTCCACCCCCATGAACCCAGTTTGGGCCTCGGTCATTCCCCTGGACTCTGGGCCTCTCTCCCTTTCCGCCCACTCAAGTTCACCCTCCATACGTTGTCCTCACACCAGACTGTGTCCCTCGCCTGGCTCCCTGATGGCCTCAGGACAAAGTCTAACGGCCCACCCGCCCATAAGATCCCACAAACCATCAGTGCACTGCTCACTGAAAGGTTCTCCCTGTGTCACAAGCCTCAGTCACACAAAACTGCTTGTCGTTTCCAGAATGGCCTGGGCTCTCTTTTGCCACTAGACATCTGCACATGTTGGTCCAGGTTCGGAACACTCTTCTCCCTCACCACGACATATACACTGTGCTTCCCCTACCTGGAAGGCTTCTCTGAAACGTCTCCTCTTCTATGAGAGAGAACAAACCCCTCTGTCGGGATGCCCCATCCCAGTCCTGACCACTCTGCCTATGCTTCCCCAATCACGGCCATGGCTACTCTGGGCTACCACTGTCTGGAAGCAGGTCTGCCCTCCCCACTGGACTGTGGCCCCATGAAGGCAGGACCAGGACTGTCTGTCACCAGTGTTTCCCCAGCACCACAGAGTACTGGCTGGGCACGATACTCTAAAGGCACAAGGGGATTTACATGGCTTGTCTGGTTTTCTTCAACAGCTCAAACTTAATTCCAGCAAACTCCTTTGGTTCTCCCCGAGAATTTTCTCCACCCCCGCCAGAATTTTTTTTTTTTTAAGATTTTATTTATTTATTTTTTATTATTTTTTTTTTAAGATTTTTTTTATTTATTTATTTGAGACAGAATGAGAGACAGAGAGCATGAGAGGGAGGAGGGTCAGAGGGAGAAGCAGACTCCCTGCCGAGCAGGGAGCCCGATGCGGGACTCGATCCCGGGACTCCAGGATCATGACCTGAGCCGAAGGCAGACACTTAACAACTGAGCCACCCAGGCACCCCTTATTTATTTATTTGACACAGAGAGAGTGTACAAACAGGGGGAGCGGCAGGCAGAGGGAGAGGGAGAGGGAGAAGCAGGTTCCCCACTGAGCAAGGAGCCCGATGCAGGGCTCTATCCCAGGACCCTGGGATCATGACCTGAGCCGAAGGCAGACGCTTAACCGACTGAGCCACCCAGGCACCCCCACCCCAAGAATTTTCTTAAGGGGATAATAAGCGATAAATTTTATCCAGCCCTTACTAACGACTGGATACCATAAAAGGAAGCACTGCATGGATGTTTGGCTAATGTAATCCATGTAACATCCATGCAAAGAAAGTACTAAGGCTTTGTTCAATTTTCTTTTTTTTTTAAGATTTTATTTATTTATTTGAGAGAGAGAATGAGAGAGAGAGAGCAGGAGAGAGGGGAGGGTCAGAGGGAGAAGCAGACTCCCTGCCGAGCAGGGAGCCCGATGCGGGACTCGATCCAGGGACTCCAGGATCACGACCTGAGCCGAAGGCAGTCGCTTAACCAACTGAGCCACCCAGGCGCCCTCAATTTTCAAATATAGAAAATGAAACTCAATAAAGGTGATAAAGAAAATGGAAAAATACGTCCAATGTCAAGAATAGAGTTCTTAAGCAGAATTCCACACTGGTGGCCTCCACCACTTTACCTTGTTGTGTGACCCTGGGCCAGTCACATCACCTGAGTCTGATTCCTAATCTGAGAAAGAGAAGTAACAGCTCCTTCCTGAAATATTGTGAGAATTTAACTTAATAAAGATGTACATATCAGTACCTGATGATGGTGTTAGCCATCTAACTCTTATTTCATTTCCTTTTTGAAATCAAACACCTCCACAGTGGGCTGATCACTGAGTACATGACGGTGACCAAGACCATCCCAGCGCTTACTCTCATGGAGCTCACACACCAGTGCAGACAACCCCGTAACAGCCCAGAACCATCAGGGCTTGAGCGGGACATGTCCAGCGCCTCTGGGAAGTCAGAGGCAGGCACCTGAGGGGAAAGGGGACGCCGAAGGGTTCTTGGAGGAGTCCTGTGAGCTGAAACCTTCAAAGACGAACAACAGTGACCAGGCTAATGGCCAGAGTACAAGATGGACTGGAGGCGCGTTAAAGACACAGGAAGCAGTGTGTGCAAAGGCTGAAGGATTAACTGACGGTTTGCCTGGAGAAAGCGAAGGAAGAGAAGTGAATGCGGGCGTGGTATGCAAGAGGGGGCCGGCTCGTGCGAGGTAACCTGGAGTCTGGACTATCCCCAGAACTCACCATCCTTCTTGATCTTCTCGTTGAGGTTGTTGATATAAATAGTGTGGTTGGGGCGGGTCTCGGGAACTGCCATGGAGATAGATGCCGAGGTAGAGCTGAAAGAAGGAAAAAAGGTAACTTCAGCCCTGGGTTTCTCCAAATCCTCTGTCCCAAAACGGGCTTAACGGGCTGCTCAGGGATCTTCCTCCCAGGAGGAAGTCGGGAGAGGCGGAAGGAGGCACAGTTTGGAAAACAAAGCGAAAGCTGGACAGCTTCTGCTCCCCGCGTGGTAGAGGGAGATCTCGAGATGTTTACTACGAGTCCCAAGATGCTCTACGCGACCCAGTAGGCGGAGCGTTCTAAGTGGCGAACCCCATTGGCCCACGAGCTCAAAGGACGGCCCAGCAGAAAAAAACCCGGATGTACGAGTCAGTTAAGGAAAGACACGACTGAAGCGCCCTAACCTCGCGCAGCGGGAAGATAGTTTCCCCACACGAGGCACGAGAAGGCCCAGGTGGCAAGCGCTCCGCTCGCCCGGCGTCGATGGCCGCCATTGCCCGAGATTACTCACCAACAGAGCCGCAGCTCCTGCAAGAGTCACCTCCTACGTTTCTGAGAGCCGACTACCAAAGCTTCCTCTCCTGGTCCCGCCTTTATCTTTCCGCAAGCCAATCCCGCGCGGAAACTCAGTACCTTGACCAATCAGAGTCAGTCGCGCCCCCAAACCTTGCCAATCAAAAACGACATTTGGGTTCCCGCCTCGGCTGAAAAACCCCGCCCGACCCGGCACTGAGGGTCTACGGACCAATCAGCGAAGGCCGCGGCCCCTCACGCGCTTCATGCCAATGGAGAAGTCGCTCGCGCTTCAGTCTCTTCCGGGGGGGCGGTCCTTTAAAAGCCTCTCCTTTCCCACCCACCGCCCCGCCTTCTCTCATCACGTGACGCTATGGGGGCGGGCACGAGTGGCGAGTCCCGCCACGTGATATGGGAAAAATGTGTGCTGCGGCCGCCATTTTGCTGGAAGGGGAGGTGCGTTTTACTTTCTGGCTCCGTTACCTATCCCGGCGGTATCGCGGCTCTCAGCGTCCTCCGATCTCTGACCCTTCCCCAATGGAGGGGACTTTTCCTTTTGCGCTGATTCCAGGACCTTCTCCACGACTAAGCCATTCTCCCTGCCAGGTGTCCTTTTGATCTCCTGACCTCTGATTCAAAGGTCAGCTCCAAGGTTCCGAGCTCGGGCCTGGGATGTGAGGGGTTACAGAGCCAAAATTCCCTAGTCTTTAGCCCTGGACCCCCCAAACCCCACTCTTTAGGCACCCCACCCCAGATCCGAGCATTCATTTTCCCAAAATTGACTCCGGAGTTTTACAAACCTTTCCGGGGTTATACAGTAACCCTTAACTAAATCCCCCTTCTTGAGCCTTGCAACCCAGCCCCAAACCACAAATCTAGTTCCGGATAAAGGACCCGCCCTGTTAACCCCCTGCTTCCATGGTTCCAAATATCAGTCCTGGTCCTTTCGGGCTCATTGCTCAGCACACAAGTTCTGGAACTCCGCGCTAAAACCTTCAGAACGTCCATCCCTGTGACTAACTCATTTTAGAGCATCCATCCCGCCCCGATTCTTGACCTTCCAGCACTTGCATGCCATAGACCCCAAAATGATTTCTCCGTGCTCTCCTCCGATAGAGCCCCCAGCCCCTCCACAAACCCCTGTTCCCCAAGCCCCCATCACTCCACTTCCTCTACCCCCAAATGTCCCCAATTTAGCTTTTCCATCCCCCTCAAGTCCCCAGGCCCCTATCCCCCCACCTCCACCCCCTGTGAGGGCACTGGCTCCCCCCCACGTCTTCGGCCTAGAGAAGAGTCACCTCCTGAAGGAGGCCTTAGAGAAGGCCAGCCCAGTCCCCAGGAGCAGAGATGACGTGAAGAGGCTCCTGAAGCTGCACAAGGACCGGTAGGGTCTCACCGAACCACCTGTCCCCAGGTCACTTCAGCCGTCTTCTCTTGGGGTTTCCCATCACCGAACCACCTGTCCCCAGGTCACTTCAGCCGTCTTCTCTTGGGGTTTCCCATTTCCTCAAGGTCAAAGAGCCTGTGTGCCTCAGCTCCCTACTTAGACCCATTCAGGGCACGCCTTCACCAAAGAAGAGAGATCCTGCCCTCAAGGCACCTAGTCCAGTGGCAGAGACAGATCCCTCCCTCACCAGTGACAGCCCAGAGTGGTCAGAGCTGTAATGAGGGAGCCCCCAGGGCGGGCCTGGCCAAGGCTGGGGGTTAAGGGGGCCTGAGAACTGTCCCGGGTGTGATGAGGAGAATGAACAGCCCGTGCAGAGTTGCAGGCTGAAATGGAGAGGTGTTCTTCTCAAGGATCTGCAAATATTTCTGTAACAGGACAGGGGAGGTGGTAAACATGGGGTTTCTTTTTTTTTTTTTTTTAAGATTATTTATTTGACAGAGACACAGCGAGAGAGGGAACACAAGCAGGGGGAGTGGGAGAGGGAGAAGCAGGCTTCCCCCGGAGCAGGGAGCCCGATGCGGGGCTCGATCCCAGGACTCTGGGATCGTGACCTGAGCCGAAGGCAAACGCTTAACGACTGAGCCACCCAGGCACCCCAAACATGGGGTTTCAACAGGTGGACAAGAGCCCAGATCACACAGGGCACGGGCGCCACGTGGAGGGAGGTGGACTATCCTGAGGGCACTGGGAGCTTCGGAAAGGCCTTGCACAGGGAGGGAGGCTACCTGTGGGGACTGGAGGTGGTGAGACAGTAAAGGGGTTCAGGAGGAAGCTGGAGCACCCAGAGATCCAGGCGGGAGGGGGCTAGGCCCAGGCTGGGGCTGTGGTGACCCGGTGTAACAATGAGTGAATTGCCCAGACTCAGGGAAGAAACTTCTAGCTCTCTAGACAAGTTTCTAATATGTTTGGTTAGGACATTTGTCAGGCACTATTCTAAGTGTGTTTAGATATTGATTTCATCCTCTCAGTGATTCTGTAGGATGGGAACTATTATCATATTCCAGATGAGGAAACTGAGGCTCATGGAGCTGAAGTCCCTTACCCACAGCACTTAGAATTCTGAGCCCAGTTGGCATTCTGGCAGCAGGCCTTCATGCTTTTAACCGCTGTGCTATCATCTTCCATCAGGACGGTGCTTCCAACTGGGAACCAGGAGCTTTGGGTTTTCTGCCCAGCCTTGCTCTTTCACTGGCCTTGGAACAGAAATACTGGATACGCATGTTGCCCAGCCCCTCCTGAGCCCTGGGGCCTCATCCAGATCAAACCTTTCTGAGTGACTTCCCCAAGGGTGGGGCTGGGCAGGCCTGCAAGAGCTCACTATCCAGGTGATCTCTTAGGTCTGTGGAGCACCCTCTTACTGGTTCTACTCTAGGCTGAGTTAAGGGATTTTCATCCCTATAGAACAGGCTTGAGAAGGGAAAAAATCACAGGAAGGGTTTGGGTATAGAGACACCCCCCCCCAGCTTTGAGAAATTTCCTCTAGTAAATCCATTTTTCTGGCTCTGAGTTGCAAACATTTTGCACATCTGTTCTTCTTTCAATAACCAAGAGAAGGAGCAGGTGGAAGGATGATTCCCACTGAGCAGATGAGGACTCGGAGGCTCGGGAAGGGAGACATGCCTCATCAGGGAGAAGGAAGTCAGCATCAGAGCCTGGAGCTGCCCTCCAGCCTTAGGACAGCCAGACCTGGGTTCCTTTCCCCATCCCTCAACACTCCACTCCCAGTCATACCTCAAGGGGGGATCTAGGAGCTGGTTCCCATGTGACCTGAGCACGCTCTGATTCAGTTTCAGAAGTGACTTGCAATGGATCCTCTTCTGTGCCGACCTGCCCTCCCTCATCCAGGAAGGCCCTCAGTATGTGCCCTTATCTGTGACTCCGATCCCTCTCTGCCTTTGCTATGCTTCCTGAGGACCGATTTGTCGGGTGGGAGGTGTGGGTTCTTCCCAGGCATCTTGGGAAGAGGCAGAGGGGAGGGAAAGGGCGGCTGGAGGGTGGGGTCCCGGGTGCATGCGCAGTAAACTGTTGGAATGGATGAACAAGTGAGCAAGCAAGTGAACCGTCTTATCTCTGACTCCACTTCAGCACCTCCTCCTTCTGGAAGCCCAGGTGACCTCTCCCTACCTTCCCACCCTCCCTGCAGCCCACCAGGCCTGGGAAAAGGGAAACTCCCCCAGCAGAGTCGACCTATTCCTTACACTCCAGCTGCCAGGGCAGAGGGGGCTTGGTAAAGACATGACTTAGGGGTTGAGCGACTGGGCCTGTCTCTCCCCAGGTGCGGGCTGGTGGCCTTGTGGATGGCAGGCACACTGCTGGCACCACCCAGTGGCATCCCCCTGGAGAGACTTGTGCAGATGGCCGTGGAGAGAGGCTACACGGCCCAGGGAGAGATGTTCTCCGGTGAGTTGGGTGCAGAAGGGTCTCAAGCCAGTCCTGTGAGGGGACCCTGTTCCAGTCCTCAGGCCCTTCTGGAGGCAGGTTGTCTTCATTCCCAGCCCAGCGCTGCCCCTTCCTGCTGGGTGGCTGGGGACAAGCAGCTTACCCTCTCTGTGCCTCATTTTCTGCATTTGTACAAAGACGTGGCAGTTGCAGTGATGATTCGAGGTGCCGATCCCCAGTTAGCCCACGGCTTGCAGCCAGGCACACAGCGATCCTTCTGTCTCTGTCACCCCTGCAGTGGCCGACATGGGCAAGCTGGCCTGGGAGGCACTGGGCTGCCAGGCTGAGCAGCTCCACGGTGGCCTGGGCGGTCCCAACAGAGCCCGTGTCCTGCAGCACCTTGTCTCCGGACACCCCATGCTCATCCCGTATCCCACGGCCCAGAGGGGAGCTGGGTGGGGATGGAGAAGGGTGGATCCCAGGGCCACACCACAGCTTTGGCCTTAACCCCCCCGGCACCAGCTACGACGAGGACTTCAACCACGAGCCGTGTCAGAGGAAGGGCCACAAGGCCCACTGGGCAGTGAGCACAGGTGGGTCTCCCCTCCCATACTCCTGTATGCTCACCCTGTTTGTCCCCAGCCCCCTCATCACCTCCCGCACTTTCAACCTGACACTGGCACTTCTCCCGTACTCAAGGTGGGGACCAGGGCTGGGCTGTCCCCATCCCTACAGGATGCTTAGTAGGGACCTGGCAGGTGGCAGGTGCCTCAGTATCTGCCAGTCAGGGTTTCCACAAACAAGCTCGGAACACAGACTTCAGGATCAAACAGTTTGGGCTCCAGATCTGCTCCAGCCACTTCCGGGCTCTGTGACTCTGGGCCTTCCTTCCTCCATCTGGAAATCGGGGTGACAGCAGGCAAAGCATATAAAAGTCTAACCGGCGCAGGCACATTGCACGTGTCCGTCAGCGCTGGCATCCATCGGCCTTGGCCTCATTCTGCCTGCCTGCAAGAAGGCTGATTTGCATGCTAGGTGGCCTGGAGGCTCCCCCATGCTGGGTCCATGGCCTCAAGGGCTTCTCTGAGCTTCCTTTTACTAGACAGCAGGAAACCACTGGGTGATGGTGCCTGCTTTGTTGAACAGCATCTCCCCTCCCTGGGCTACTGGGTTGTAGGAGGCAGGACTTCAAAGCCCGCAGCCCTGGAGCCAGACACCCTGGGTCCAGTGCCAGCTCCGCTGTGTGCTCGTCGCCCTGCCGACTGCTACCCTGAAGGGCCGTGGGGGGAGCTTGGCGAAGCCCCAGTACCGAGTCCGCGCTCGCTCCCGCTCACAGCCTCCCCTCTCCTCCCAGGGGTCCTGCTGGGTGTGCGGGCCGTGCCAGGCCTCGGCTACTCTGAGGACCCCGAGCTGCCAGGTCTGTTCCACCCAGTGCCCAGCATGCCCCGCCAGCCACCAGCCCTGCCAGAGGAAGGCTCCCCAGGAGCCGTCTACCTCCTCTCCAAGCAGGGCAAGAGTTGGCATTACCAGCTGTGGGACTACGACCAGGTCCGGGACAGCAACCTACAGCTGACGGACTTCTCGCCGTCACGGGCCGCCGACGGCCGGGCGTACGTGGTGCCTGCAGGCGGGGTGCGGGCCGGCCTCTGTGGCCAGGCCCTGCTCCTCAGACCGGGGGACTCCAGCCACTAGCCCGCTGCAGCCCTGAGGCCGGCTGACAGGGCCACGGCCACAGCTGGGCTCTGTCACCACGTGAAGGGTGCTCCGGTTTCTCCCTTTGCAAGAGCCCGCCAAGTGTGGGCTCCGTTCCCAAGGACCTCCAGCCAGAGATCCTCCACGCGGAGGCCCCCTCCCACCCGTCCGTCCGGTCCCAATCCCCTTCTCCCACGCCCACCCCCCCAGTATTGGGCTCCTGATGTGTGGCTGGGGTTCAAGCCGGGAGCCAACCAGACAAGCTCCCTCTCCAGGGAAGAGACTTGGCCACAGCTCGGCCCACAGGTCCTGCCTGGCTGCCTCACCTCAGTGTTGCATCCAGCCATTTCTCACTGGTGACCAGCCTCTTCTAAAGGACCCGCCTCTCTCTGGACACCTGCAGGAGCCTCACCAGACCCCTTGCTGCCCCCCAGCGTCTGTTCCCACGGAGCCTAGGAAGCCTTGCCTTTCAAAATGCAAACCGGGGCTTAACCACTCGCCTCCAGAGAAGCTTCCAGCAGCTCCTAGTTGCTCACAGGATAGGGATTAAACTCTCCCAGCCCCAGCTCATCATGCTTTCTGCCGCTAGCCACACTGGCCTTCCAGGTCGCTAGAGTGCCCTATTCCCCTGCACCCAACCCTCTGCCGAGGATAACTACTTAATTCTCTATTTTGGCTCATCTTCCTCAGGAAGACTCCCTAGCCCCAGGCGCGGCCCCTCCCCCACCTCTTGTTCTGATTTAGAACCGAATGTGCTTCTATGTGCCAACCCCTTTGCTCATTTTAACTCATCAAATTCTCCAACCACGAAAGGAAGGGACTAGATCTTCCTCCATTTTACAGATGGAGAGACTGAGGCCTGGAGAAGTGTGGTGACGGGCCTGAGGTCACATGGCTGGCAAGTGGCAGGGCCAGGATTCAAACCTGGCGGTTAGTAGCTATACAGCTGTGGGTGGAGAAAGAGGTTATTGATTGAATGAGGACCTGTTGCTTCTACTCTGAAAGGGAGGAACAGGTCCGTCTTGGTCACCTGTGTACCCAGTGCCAGGCAAAGGGTCTTATTTAGAGATGCTGTACAGTGTGGTGTCCCCCCCCCACCCAAAGAGGAGCACCCCCGCCCTGGCCCCTCTGCACCAGAGCACCCCAGCCCTGACACCCTGGTTGGTGCTGTCTGGCGCACTGTCCTGGGAGGCCGTGAGGGTGCAGCTGGGAGCTGTCTGGGTCACTAGTCTGTTCCCCACGTCATCCAACACGGAGCCAGGCACAAGAGCAGCTGCTGGGTGGATGCTGACTGGATGAACCGGCTTGCTCTGCATCCCAAACCACTCATGATCCCATGCCCCCACCTGGCACTAATGGTGAAACTGGGAGCTTTGAGCCCACACACCCCAGACATAAAAGAAAAAAGTCCAGGGCGCCTGGGTGGCTCAGTCGTTAAGCGTCTGCCTTCGGCTCAGGTCATGATCCCAGGGTCCTGGGTTCGAGTCCCGCACCGGGCTCCCTGCTCTGCGGGGAGCCTGCTTCTCCCTCTCCCACTCCCCCTGCTTGTATTCCCTCTCTCGCTGTGTCTCTCGCTGTCAAATAAATAAATAAAATATTTTTAAAAAAAAAAGAAAGAAAGAAAAAAGTCCATAAAGTTGACCGACTGTGCGATTTATTGGGGCGTCGTCATGGAGGGGAAAGCACTTGAAGGGATTCTGCCTCCTGTTCGGAACGCTGCCCCAGCTAACGACTACCTCTCTCGGATAAGTAAGTATAAAGGTGGTCAGTAGAAAAGGAGCACACCTCCTCAGGCCTGGAAGACACGTTCGAGCTTCAGCTTAGGGAAGAGGGAGGTGCCTGGTTCCCAGCCTCTGAAGCTAGGAAGCCAAAGGCAGAGGTGCAGGAGGAGGGGGATGGAGGGGCGTCACCCACGCATGGCGGCGCTAGGGTCTCTGGTTTGGAGCAGGCCGCGAGCCCCGGGGCCACAGCCAGCGGCCCCACCTACCCTGCACCCCTGGAGGAAGGCAGCTCTGCTTCCCAAACCTGCTTTTCCGTGGCTGAAAGCCCTTCCCGCCACCAGCCGGCTAGGATAGCAAGGGAAAGGGGGTAAGGGGTGGGAGGAGGAGGTCCCAAGGCTGAGGCTGGTGCCCGAGGCGCGAGGTGGTGCCGGTCACAGTGCCGGGCACGCAACGTGGCTATGGTCTGGCTTCTGCAGGGGGGTCAGCAGAGTTCTTCCAAGAGCAGGGAGGATCCCATGGGGCCAGGGGAGGGCAGGACAGGGAGAACCGGGTCCCGCCCCACGGCAGCAGCTCTCAGCCCAGCCCCATGGCGTCACACCCTCCCCCGAGTGTCAGCGCTGGAATGGCTCCCGGATGAACGGATGGGGCCAGAACTCTCCCAGGCAGACAGGTGGCCCCTGCCTTTGTGCACGGTGAGGGCTGGTTCTCCGGCGCACCAGGGATGAAGCTGACCTTCCCCAGGCCTCCGGGAGCCAGCCTGCGGCCCGGAGGGGGCTGGCAAGGAGGCCGTGATAACAGTCATTCCTACGGCGAGAGGCACCATGTCACGCAGGTGCCCTGTGGCATCTGAACTGTGTTCTGTCAGGGCTCACGGTTTAGTTACGGTCTCCAGCAGCCCCTCAGAAACTTTCCTGGCTGGTCGGAGGACCCAGTCTGGTTCTGATTCACCATGGGATGTGGCCATGTCACACCCCTGCTCCAGTCTTTAAAACCTCCCTACCATGAAAGGGCCGGACGCTACCTGGTCTCCCAGGCCCTTCGGACCTTCCGCTCTGGTCTCGCGTGCTCTAAAACACAACCTCTCCCATCCCCGCGATCAGCCCCCACCCCACCCCCTGTGGCCAGTCTCGGGGCACCGCCAGCCAGACAGGCACCATCCAATAAATAAACCTGGCAGTGGGCAAGTGGGTCAGCCCTGGGCCAGCCCCTGAAGGAGGTGGATCAGGTTGTCCAGACCCCAGAGGTACCCATCCTCGCGGTTGCCCTCGGCCCAGGGCAGCCGGTGGCTGAGCGTCTGGTGGTCGGGCAGGGCCACTGTCTTGCCGAAGTCAATCATCCAGACCCTGGCCAGGCCGGTGTGGTCATGCACGAAGAGGAGGGAGCTGCCCACCACCTGCAGGGAAAGAGCTCGGAGGTTAGCGGGAGAACGGGCATCGGCTCGGGCCCCCTCCCCAACAGGCAGCTGAGCAGGGCGCTTGACAGCATGAACTCCGGAGCCCGGCTGTCTGGGTTCAAATCCCGGCTCTGCCTTTTTACCCTTTTTCACGCTGGGGTACAAACGCAGGTGCCTGCAGGATCTCGCATGGGTCAAGAGCGCCCGACGCCTCCCCCCGTGGAAGAAGCGCTCAGCCCCCGCGGACTGCTGCTGGTGCGGATGCTAAGAGCCCCCCTCCCCTAGCTGCTAAGGTCATTGGCAGCATTCCACGACGCACACACGCTCTCCAAGTGCCTTGCGGTGCTGGACACACAGCCCTCGGTAGATGCTGGTGGGGGCGGGTAGGGTTAAAATTAGAAATAGTACTTTCGTTGCCTTCATGGAACTCCAGGTGTGCAAGGCCCTCCCCTTTTCTAGTCGGGTTTCAAACCCCACTGCTCCCAGAGAACCCAGGTGACCGGGCAGGTGAGCAGGTGGCTGTCAGGAGAGGCAGTCGCTGCCCCACTCCGTTTGGCTGTTGGCGTACGGCGAGCGGCCCAGCTGGGGCCACATCTCCCAGCGGGCCCGGGAAACCGGATGTCCCTACTCGGGTCAAGTCTTATGTTTTAGGTGCTGGCAACTCACTTTTTAAAATGCTAAGTCACCAGGTGGGTGAAACCGAACAGGAGCACAGAAGAGATGAGATCCCTGGGCCTCCTCTTCGGGACGTGGCGCTTAGAGCCCAAGGGCAGAGACGAGGACCATGAGGGTGCCATTTGATGATAATGAACAGGATAGTCCCGGCTGGCGAATACTGAGGGTGGACCATGGGCCACCCTTCCATGTATTAACCCGCCTTATCCTCACCCCACCCAGGAGGCAGGGGCTCTGCTAGCCCATCCTGCCTGTCGGGAGACAGGTCCCAGGCTCAGGGGGCTGGGGAGTGCAGACCGCGGTTTGAACCCGGAGGCCCAACTCCCAGATCAGGGATCTACGGGAAGTCGGGGACGCCGGGAAAAAAAGTGAGGGGGACCTGAGCGGGGGTGGTGGAAGAGCTTGGAGAGAGGAGGGAGAGGACACCCACACGCACTGAGGTCACCACTTCACAGACTTCCTGCGACAGCCCAGAGAAATGAATGTTTCCAAAGAGACACAGGCTGCAGAGGGGGTGAGAGCCACCAAACAGGAAGGCAGACACTGGTAACTGGAAATAATTATGATTACAAAGTAATCTTTTTTTTTTTTTTTAAGATTTTATTTATTTGAGAGAGAATGAGAGAGAGCACATGAGAGGGGGGAGGGTCAGAGGGAGAAGCAGACTCCCTGCCGAGCATGGAGCCCGATGCGGGACTCGATCCCGGGACTCCAGGATCATGACCTGAGCCGAAGGCAGTCGCTTAACCAACTGAGCCACCCAGGCGCCCGATTACAAAGTAATCTTAAGAGCAAGAAGTTAGGGCGCCTGGGTGGCTCGGTTGGTTAGGTGTCTGCCTTCAGCTCAGGTCATGATCCCAGGGTCGTGGGATCAAGCCCCACGTCGGGCTCCCTGCTCAGCGGGGAGACTGCTTCTCCCTCTCCCTCTGCCTGCCGCTCCCCCTGCTCATGCTCTCTCTTTCACTCTCACACTCTCTCTCTCAAATAAATAAACAAAAAACCATTTTTTCCCTGTGTTAGGAGGAAGCTGAGGCCCTAGAGGGTAAGTCGCGTGCCCAGTGACAAACAGCCTTCTTTGCAGACCCCCTGGCTCGAGCCCATGTTCTGAACTATCCCATCTCCCTAAAACCCACTCTGCTGCCTACCCTAAAAAGCAAACCCCAAAACATGGGGGTTCCTCTTAATAGCTCTGCCCTGTAACTCTGTCAGCGGTTTCTCTTCAGTGCCACCCAGATGCTGACACCCCCCTGCCCCCCCAGCCCCCCACAGGGCCTTCGGCTCCCACAACACCTGGGGCTCGCACCTCGTGGGTCTTGAAGAAGGGGGAGTTCTCCAGAGCCTCTCGGAGTTCTTCCAGGCGAGCCACGTACTTTCTCTGTGTGAGAAGGAGCACTTCTTGGTTAGCACAGGGACTCTGTGGGTCCTTCCCCGCCTCGAGAACGGACATCCTATACCCCCAAAGGAGCGGGCAGAACCCTGCCAGGATGGGATCAGGGGAGCCGCAGGGAAAATGCAAGGTGGGCGGAGGCTTGGATGCCTCTGGATGGCACAGAGCAGAGTATGGTTGGGACATTACATGAATATCTACAATTCCTAGCAGCTCCTCTAACCAAGAGGTGGAGTCTGAGTCCCTTTAACCTCGGCTTGGTCCGAGGACTTGCTCTGGCCAAAAAAACGAGGCAGAAATGATGGTGGCCATTCTGAGCCATCGAGACATCTTGCATTTTCACTCGTTCTCTGGGCCACCTGCTTCCACCCGAGAACGCGCCCAGGCTTGCCTGCTGAAGCATGAGAGACAAGTGGCCAAGTCGTGAGCCGACATGTGAGCAGGACCCTCCTGGTCCAGCCAGCTCCGGCCAAGCCACCAGCTGACCGCAGATGGTAAGCAAGGCAGGCCACTATCGGCCAGCCTGGGCCTACAGCAGAAGACCATTGCCTTAGGAGCAATGATGATGGCAATGGTCTTAAGCTGCTAAATTCGGGGCATGGGTGTCCCGCTCACCAGGATTCCACGGTTCCCGTCCACAAAGTCCTCCAACACCTTTGTCACCTGCTCCAGCTCCTGGGTCTTCTTGAAATTGGTGTTGCAGGTCCCACTGGCCTTCTGCAGGACAAGGGGCAAAGGCAGAGCGTCATACTTTTTCCTTCACGTGCCTGACCCCAAGCAGCCTCAGGCACCTCCTGGGACCACCTGCTTATCCCCAAGCCCCTGGCTGTTCAGGAGGAGGAGCCAGCCCACCTGCCAGCCCAGCTCCACCCAGCCCCACGGCACACTCCTGGGCCACCGGTCCTTCCCAGGCTAACCTTGAACCCCCTGGTTGAGCCAGTCTAGCCAAGTGGACTCTGGAGAGGGGTGGGTCTGGCTTTGAACAGTGACTCGGCCACTTCCTAGCTGGCAGCCTTAAGCCGCTTTCCCGGCCTCAGCCTCAGTTCCCACATCTGGAAAATGGGGATTGTGTTGATATTTACCACCTAAAGCTGGTATAAGAATCAGAGGAGACTGGATGTGTAGGATGCATGGCACAGTGCCTGGCACACAGTTAAGGATGCACTCCGTAAATGACACTAATGTTATTTTTTTTTTTATGTCTGAAAGGGGCACAGAAAAGCCACCTGAGTCATTCTGCCACACTGCACCAGATGCGTGTGGGTGCTGGTAACACGGAGGTGACAGGACAGACACACAGTCGGGCGAAGGAGGCAGGTATGGAATAAAGATCATCACAAAGGGAAATAAGAATAATGAGGAAGTAAAGAGAGGGCCCTGATCTGGCAGGACAGAAATCAAGGTGGGCTTCCTGGAGGAAGTGAAATTTAAAAGGAGACAGGAGGGGCGCCTGGGTGGCTTAGTCTGTTGAGCATCTGAAATTCTGCTGGGGTCATGATCCCAGAGTCCTAGGATCAGCCCTGCATCGGGCTCCCTGCTCAGTGGGGAGTCTGCTTCTTCCTCTACGCCTCCCCCTGGCTCGTGATCTCTCTCTCTCTCTCACTCTATCTCAAATAAATAAATAAAATCCTTAAAAATAAAAAATGGAGGGCGCCTGGGTGGCTCAGTTGGTTAAGCGACTGCCTTCGGCTCAGGTCATGATCCTGGAGTCCCTGGATCGAGTCCCGCATCGGGCTCCCTGCTCAGCAAGGAACCTGCTTCTCCCTCTGACCCTTCCCCCTCTCATGTGCTCTCTCTCTCTCGTTCTGTCTCAAATAAATAAATAAAAATAAATAAATAAATAAATAAATAATGGATAAAAAATAGGGGTGCCTGGGTGACTCAGATGGTTAAGCATCTGCCTTTGGCTCAGGTCATGATCTCTGGGTCCTGGGATCAAGCCCCGTGTCAGGCTCCCTGCTCAGTGGGGGAGTCTGCTTCTCCCTCCCTCTCTGCGCCTCCCTGCCATGCTCTCTCTCTCTCTCTCTCAAATGAATTAAATAAATAAATAAAATAAAAGGAGACAGGAAAACAACTGGGAGTCAATCAGGGGGAAGTAGGGGGAAGAGCATGTGCAGAGGTCCTGTGGCAGGAAAGAGCAGGACTCTTTCAAGCAAATGAAAGACGAGGTAGACGAGGAGGAAGAGAGGGGGAGAGATGAGGCTAGACCCTGGAGGGCCCTCTAGGCCAGGGAAATTCTCTCGAGAGGACTAGCGAGCCATGGAAGGGTTTTGAATAGGAGAATGACAGTCAGATGTACAAATCAGAAAGACAGCTCAGGCGAGGCCGTGGGGAAATGGGTACTCTCATGGATCGTTGGTGGGGTGCACAATGGTCCCACTCCTGGGAAAGGAGTTTGACGATCTCTAGCAAAATCCCCAATGCACCTCATCTTCGACACTGTCCTCCTGCTTCTGGGAATCTCGTCTACAGCAAACCTACCCACTGGCAAAGTGTCTGGTGTACAAAGTGATTCACTGAGGCACTGTTTATAATCGCAAAAAGTGGAAACCCAGGTGGCCATCTTTAGGGGACTGTGTCTCACCCAGAGAGAGCTATTACATCCAGAGAAAGACAGGAAGGGAGGAAGGGAGGAAGGAAGAGCAAAGAAGGAAGGAAGGCAGGCAGGCAGCTTTCTATGGAATGATATGGAAAACTCTCCAGGGCTATGCTTCCTTTTGCGTAAGAGTGGGAGGAGGAAAATTTAGGATATGCAATTGCATTTGTTTGTATCTGCAGGAAGAAACAGAAGAAACCATAAGGTGGTTCTCCAGGAGCCGGCATGGGTGGAGGGAAGGACAGCAGCAGGGTTAGGAGAGAGATTTCCCCTCTATACCCTTTTATATTATTTTGATTTTTGAACTGTGTGAATACCTCTTCAAGCAATTAGGTTTACTTTGCAAAAAAAGGAGAGAAAGAAGAAAGGAACGAAAGAAAAAATGAAAATCTTTCCCCATATGGGGGAAAAAGGATCCTTCCAGCTACCATGTTGGATGAGGATCAGAGGGGGTGAGACAAGGACCCAGGAGCCCAGGGAGGCTAGGGCAGGAGAGCCCAGGGAGGCTAGGGCAGGAGAGACCAGGGAGGCTAGGGCAGGAGAGATGAGCGGATTAGGGCAGGGCCGTAGGGAGGGGAGCAGACAGAATCAGAGCTACTCAGGGAGACAGATAAACAAAACTTGGTCACTGATAGGGGTGAGAAAGCAGCAGAACTTCCCTGAGCCCCTGTCTATTCATCTTCCACAGTCTCCTGCTCTTTCTCGACATCCTGCTTCTTCCCAGCTTTCCCTGACACCCATGTTCCCCAAGAGGCCCTGCCTCTGATCTAGCGCTCAGCCCTCTGGCGACAGGCTAGCAGCTCCTGGCCCTCACCTTGATGCCCTCAATCCGGAAGCCCAGGGTGGAGGTCGAGCTCACAGTCTCCCTCCACTGCATGTAGCGGGGCTTGGTGACAGCACCCTGAGCATGTTCCTCAGGGGTGGGGGCCCTGGGGTCCACAGCCACCATCTTCTCATACATGTCCTTCCGGGGCCGGGGCCTTTCTCGGGCCTTCACTAGCTCCTCCTCCAGGTAGGTCCTGGGACACAGAGGACGTGACAAAGAAAACTATGAGGAACAAAGATGGAGGACATACTCTCTGATATCAAGACAAGTTATAAACCCACAACATGTCACAAGAATAGACAATTAGATCGATGGACCGGAACAGAGTCTAAAAACAGACACACGTGTGTACATTCACCCAAATTATGACAAAGAAGGCCCAACAATTCAGTGGGTAAAGGGAAGTCTTCTCAATAAATGGTGCTGGGTCAATAGGACTGCCATATTGAGGTGGGGGGGTGGCTTCCATCCCTACCTCACACCATGTATAAAAATTAATTCTAGATGGATTGCAAATCTAGATGTGAAAGTCAAACCAACAAAGCTTGCAGAAGAAAACATAGGAGATAACACAATCTTGGAGTAGGCAGATTTCTTAAACACAAAGCCACTAATCAGAATGAAAAATGGCACACTGGCCTAAATTAAAAGTGCTTCTGTTTGTCAAAAGATTAACTATTAAGAGAGTGAAATGAGGGACGCCTGGGTGGCCCAGTGGGTTGAGCATCCCCTGACCCTTCACCTCTGCCCCATGGCTGCCCCTCAACCTACCTGCTGCCCATCTTGCAGTCCATGATGGAGGGGCCCTCGAAATCCGCCAGGAGATCTTCCATCTGGTTGAAGGCCTGGCCATCCCGCTGCACCATGCCATAGTAGGTGGGCACGAAAGGCCGTAGGGGGTCACTCATCAGCTGCTCCAGGCTGTGCTGCTCGCACTGACAGAAGCGCTTTAGGATGCGACCATCCTCTCCTGCCTGGAAGTTCCCTACAAGCAGCACAGTCAACAAGAGGGTCAGAAGCTGGATCAGCCAGAGAATCGCCTCATCTCCCAGATGCATCAGATCCTGGCTGCCCTCATCTTGCCTGACCCTTCTGAGAGGCTTTCTCCCCCTCCCTGTAACTCTCACAGTCTTGGCCACGATATGGAAAGGGCAGGATCTGCTGCTGCTCCTTGTCCAAACGGAGTCCTGCTCATAGCACGTTATGTCCTCCTTTGTCTTTTCATTTTAGATTGTGAGCTCATGATCGGCTGTGGGAATTTTTGTGCAACCTAAGTCCAGAGCATGACGCTCCAGAGCAGATTTGCATTTGCTTTGGGGCGCCAAGGTGGCTCAGTCAGTGAAGCGTCTGCCTTCGGCTCGGGTCATGATCTCAGGGTCCTGGGATTGAGCCCCACATCGGGCTTCCTGCTCAGCAGCGAGTCTGCTTCTCCCTCTCCTCCCTGCTCCTGCTCTCTCTCCAATAAATAAATAAAATCTTAAAAAAAAAAAAAAAAAAAAGATTTGCATTTGCTTCTGCCTGGAGTCCCACAGTGCTGATGCCTGGGGCCAATTTAAGTTAACTGACAAATCTGGCATTTCCTGGACCCTGCAGACTGTGTAGATTAGAATTACGAATTCTTATTGGGGCAAATTGTATTTTCAGATTATATTCTCCAAAGATGGCTGCAACAATAGCTGCTGCCCCACAGGTTCTTCTGGAATTTCACCACTCCCCATCAAGAAGTGGAATCTAATTCTTCTTCTCCCCTTGAATCTGGGAGGGCTGATGACAGAAGTGACACTGGGGCTTTAGAGTCTAGGTCACAAGAGGAGATGTGATTTCCACTGTGTTGGCAGAGATGCGTGCCTTTGTGGTCCTGAGCAGCCCTGGAAGAAAGCGGACTAGTCCGAGGCCACCATACTGTGAGGAAGCCCAAGCAGCATCAGAGAGGCCACACAGAGGCAGCCCCGGCTGAGAGCCAGCCAAGAATTGATCGCAAGGCACGCGAGTGAATGAATCTCAAAAGTTTCCACCTTGCAGCATTCAAAAGAGTTGTCCTAGCTGAGTTCCCAGATACCATGGCGCATCCCTGCCATGCCCTGTCTGGATTCCTGACCCCAAACCTGTGAGTGTAATAAAATGGTCCTTTTATTCCGCTAAGTTTTCTTTTAACCACCACTAACTTTTGAGGGGTTTTTTGGTATTTTAACTCAGCTAGAGTAATGAGAACGCACAGAGATGGCAGCCCTGGGGCGGGGGGCCTGGCTTTTCAATGACTCAGATCTAGGGATGAACAAGGTAGGTAAGTTCCCTTTTTGTCTTCCTTTGCTGGTGGACCCACCCAATTTGTCTAGTCCCCAGCAGTAGCCTTTTTTGTAAATAAAGTTGTTTTTTTTTAAGATTTTATTTATTTATCTGACAGAGAGAGAGACAACGAGAGAGGGAACACAAGCAAGGGGAGTGGGAGAGGGAGAAGCAGGCTTCCCGCTGAGCAGGGAGCCCGATGCGGGGCTCGATCCCAGGACCCTGGGATCATGACCTGAGCTGAAGGCAGACGCTTAATGACTGAGCCACCCAGGCGCCCCTGTAAATAAAGTTTTATTGGAATACAGACACACTCGCGTGTTTATGTATTATCTATGGCTGCTTTCATGCTAGAACAACAGAGTTGAGTAGTTGTGACAGGGACCATACGGCCCACAAAACCTAGAATGTTTATTATCCAGCCCTTTACAGAAAATGCTCTGTGCTGGGCATTGTGCTACCACGTGCCACAGACATCATGCGAGGGCCTGGGGAAAACCATTAGAGCTGTTGTTTGAGGGCCTACTATACTCTGGACATGAGGAGAGAACAAGGAATGATTATTTCCATTAATGAGGGGCCGTGTCTCAATCTTCATAGACATTTTGGCTTATCATTATTTTTTAAAATATTTTATTTTATTTTTATTTTAAGCAGGCTCCATGCCTAATGTGGGGCTTGAACTCACAACCCTGAGATTAAGAGTCGCATGCTCTACCGACTGAGCCAGCCAGGTATCCCCGTTTATATACATTTTTATTTTAACCCTTCGGTTAAGCCTGCAAGGGAGGTATGATTATCTCCATATTACAGGTGAGAAAACCAAGGCCCAGTGAGAGAAAGTAACTGGCCCAGGATCCCCCATAAAGAAAGTGCAGAAAGAGGATTTGGGCCCAGAACCATTTTTTGCCCAGGGTTGAGGATTTGCTCCCCATTCCCCTGGCACTGAGACAATAGGGAACAGCCCTCAGCCCTGATGTACAGATGGCCCGGCCAAGGCCTGAGCATGTCCCATAACAGCTTCATGAGGTGGAGACTGTCCTCAAGCTCATTTGACAGATGGGGCAACCTGAACTACAGAGAATGTCTCTGGAGCTTTCTTTCCCCAGCCCAGGTGTCTGTCCAGCCTGTCTGCCCCCTGCCGTCCCCCGCACCCCTGCTCTCACCAGCGTGTCCCGACAGCTGGACCCAAGGGTAGTGTTTTCGGAAGGAGACCACAAAGGGCGAATATTTCAGAACCGTCTTCAGCTTCTTCCACGGTTTGTTCTGTGTGAGGCAGAGCAGGGTGGGGTCAGTGCCAAGGCTGGGGAGGGAAGGGGGTGGGGTGTTGCACTGAGGGGAACCAGGTGGACTAGGGGTCTTTCCAGGGCCAGGGGGCTTCCTGGGATCACTGCTCCCAAGCTCACTGGGGTGAGCAAAGCCCACTACTTCAGCCATCTCAAGATCCCCCAAAGGCCCCAGCAAAGGTGGGGAGGAGTCTGTCCATTTTTCTCTGTCCTTCTCAAAGGAGGAAAAAGAGGCCAGGTCTTGCTGCAGTAACAAGCAGCCCCCCAGGTCTTCCCCTCCACAGGCACACACCAAACACCTGGAAACCTCACTTCCATCCCAAAACCAAGTCAGACCTTCTGGAGAAGGTGATAGAGGTAGGAGTTGATGAGCGGAGGCTGAACCACAGAGGAAGACAGAAACAGAAGCAGATGACAAGGTGATGACAGAGACAGAGAGATGGGCACAGGAGATGGAGAGTGGGACAGTCATGAGAGCTGCTCACCAAATGGCTCCAGCCCCTCCCCGTTCCAGGGACATCCCTGCCATCTTGACCTTAGGTTACTGACTTGCTTTGGCCAATGAAATGTGAGCAGAAGCGTGAAAGCCAGTACGTGATTCTGTGTGTCCTTTGCCCTGCTGTAGAAGGGGGTGGGGAGTGTGGAAAAAGAAATAGAAGCTTCTTCAGTCTGGGCCTTGAGTGAAGACAGCATGAAGCAGAGCTCCCTCACCCACCAGTGGCTCATGGTCCATGTGCAGTATGAACAAAAATAATCATGTGTTTTTCCAAGTCACTAAGTTTGGGGGTTGTTTGTTACTACAGCAAACCCTGACCTAGCCTGACTAAGACAGAGACAGGGTTACCAAAAGACAAAGAAAATAATAGAAAGACAGAAAGGGAGACACAGATACAAAGTAATGCCAGGAAAGAAAAAGATAAGTAGAAGCAAAGAGAGAGAGAGAACAAGTGATAGAAAACCAATAAAGCAAACTGAAAACAAAGATTTAGTTGTATCAGGTTGACTCAGTCAAGAGGTTCTTGAGACCAGGTCAACGTCTGATTCACATGCATGAGCACGCATGCACACACATGAATACATTCTCTGCTCCAAGCACATGGCAGGCCCTTAGGCAGGTATTAGGAGAAGGGGTCCTCTCCAGAGAAGGAAGCTGTGTGGCCCATTCCCCCACTACCCTGGGGTCAAAGCCATGTTCTCTCCCACCTGCTCAGAGCCCAGCTACTCAGCAGACATCTAATTGATGGTGGGAAGGTCAAGCAGACACAGGGTGTTGGGACTGCAGGATTCAGGAAAGGCTATTCCTTCCATCCTCCAGCTGCCAGCCGGGGAGAGGAGGTGATTAATAAAGGTTCCTGTTTACTAAGCACCTGGAACATTCCAGGCACAATGACAAAGACTCGGTGAGCCATAACCTACTTAATCCTAAAAACACAACCCCGGGAGGATTGTTGCCTCTGTGTTCCAGAGGAAACAGAGACTCAGAGAGATGCAGTCACTTGCCTAAGTCACACAGCACAGTGCTGGGGTTCTAACTCGGAACCCACTGCCCTGGGCTTACATGCTATACCCCCTGCTGGACTATGAACTCTGAAGGCAGGGATTGGGGTTGTCATGGTTATGCCTGTGTCCCCAGCCCATGGCCTAGCACACCATGGCTGCGCCAGAAACGTTTGGATTGAAGAAGGTTAGTTGTTGGGCGCCTGGGTGTCTCAGTCGGTTAAAGAGACTGCCTTCGGCTCAGGTCATGATCCTGGAGTCCCGGGATCGAGTCCCGCATCGGGCTCCCTGCTCGGCAGGGAGTCTGCTTCTCCCTCTGACCCTAACCCCTCTCATGTGCTCGCTCTCTCTCTCTCCCTCTCTCTCTCCCTCTCTCAAATAAATGAATAAATAAAATCTTTAAATAAATAAATAAATAAATAAATAAATAAATAAATAAAAAGAAGAAGGTTAGTTGTAATGGTCTTTTATCATGAAGCAGATTCAGTAGCTTGTCTCTTTCCTAGACCTGATGGTTAATCTGGGCTTTCTTAGATGGCTTCACGATGGTCTCCTCTCCCATCCTCCTCCTCCAGGAAGCCCTCTCTGATACCCCAGGTGCGGCCAATCACACACACCCCCGCCCCCGCCATGGTCTCCTACAACACTCGGTTTCCCCCATACCAGCCCTGACCTCTCTGTATGGCAATGGGTCTGTCTTCTCTACTGGCCTGGGAGCCCCATGAGGGCAATGTCTCAGTCACTGCCGAGAAAAGCCAACACAGGGGGGACACATAACAGAGGCGCAGGGACTGTTGGTTGTCTGATTAGGAGGACAGGATGGACATGAGAAGGAAGGGAAAGGGGGAGGAAAGGAAGAAAGTAGTAGGACTTTAAGGTCGGATGGGATTTCAAAATTAAGCGAGAAGGAAGCAAGGGTTTGTTTTCTGGGCAGCAGGAACACGAGGGGAGGCAGGATGCTGTGCCCTTGGGCTTCATGGCGGCGGAGGTGGTCAGGAGGGGAGCAGGGAAGCTGAACATGGGAAGCAGCCTGGAGACAGGAAGCTCTGAACACTGGACTGAATTACTGATGGCTATCTGGAAGGCCCCGGGGAGCCATGGAAGGCACTGGAAGCAGGGAAGTTTCAAAAGTTGATCAGAAGTGGGTCTTGGAGGCAGATTCTGGAAGGATGGAGAAAAACTGGAGACAGGGAGGTCTGGGAGGAAAGCAAGTGAGGGACGGATCCACCCATACACCCCCGAGGTTGAAGTAACTGAGTTTTAAACTCAGCCAGAACAGAGTTAGAATCCTGGCTCCAACCAAGCTTGACCGACCCTAAGCAAGTGACCGAACCTCTCTAAACCGGTTTCCTCATCTATAAAATGGACACGATAATAATCCCAATCTCATAGTGCTGTTACGAGGATTCGGGGTTAACACATATACGACACTTAGAAAAGTGCCTAGTATTCCAAGGGTTTGAACCCCAGCTCTGTGTCTTCCAAAGTGTGTGACCTTGGACGAGTGTCATGACCTGTCTGGGCCTCAGTTTCCTCATCTATAAAATGGGAATAATAACAGTATCTACCTCATAGGGCTGCCATGAGGATTAAATGAGTTCATATGAGCGAGGAGCTTAGTACAGAGCTGGGTATAAGCAAGTGCTAGCTGCTATTTTTTTTTTTTCCATTCCCTTCCAGATCAGCTGTTCTGAGATGCCAAGAATGTGAGAGAGTAGGTGGAGCAAACAGCTAAGGCAGAAAGACCAGAGGGTCAGCTCCTTTGCTCTGGCACAGGCAGGTTTAGGCAGGTCTGTCTCCACCTGTGGCCACATGTGTAAGCACGTTCCTAAGGGAGGCATGTAGGGTGAAGGGGGCTCAGGGCCAACTCCGGCCAGAGGCCCCAGGAGAATGGGAGGACCCAGCAGGCCAACCCACTCGAGGCTCTCACACCTGCCTCGGTGCTGACCCTCCCTGAACCTGCCCACTGCCCAGCCCTCCTGATTCACCAGGGAAGAACCACACCCAAGCTGGGGGTGAGGGTAGAGGATGTAAACAAGAGTCTGCAAGGAGCCCCCTGGAGAGCTGGGGGGCAATGGGGAGACCAGAAGTTCCCTGGCCAAGCTGGGGGTCCTTAGCATTTTGGGCTCACACAGCCCTTTGAGAATCTGATAAAAGCTGGGGGGCTCACTCCCTACAAAAGCGAATGGCTAAAGGGTGGTAAAGGTTCATGACCCCTGAAGATAGCCACAGGCCCTAGACTAAAAACTGGGGGTAAAAAGTGCCACCCTTGGGGCGCCTGGGTGGCTCAGTCGTTAAGCATCTGCCTCCGGCTCAGGTCATGGTCCCAGGGTCCTGGGATCGAGCCCCGCATTGGGTTCCCCACTCCCCGGGAAGCCTGCTTCTCCCTCTCCCACTCCCCCTGCTTGTGTTCCCTCTCTTGCTGTGTCTCTCTCTGTCAAATAAGTAAATAAAATCTTTAGAAAAAAAAAAAAGTGCCACCCTTTCTGTCCTCCTATACTAGAGCTCTCCAGATTCTGAGGTTACATACTTTCTAGAAGATCCGACAGAAGTCATATACACTCACTGCAAAAATGTGTATATGCACAGAGACTCACACGATCACCCAATTTCAGGAGTTCCTGGGCACCATTAAGTCAGCCAGTGGCTGTCTATTTTAGACCCCAGGACTGGAGTCAGTCGGGGAGGAGAAAAGGAAGGATTAGGAGGGTGCTGGGAGTGGGTTGGTAATGTGGCTGTAAGAGGAAGGAGGTCGGCAGATGGAAGAGGTACCTGGAGATGAAACTGTTTGTGGTGCTAAAGAACTTCTCAAAGCAAAGGCAGGGGGGTTGGGCTAAGGGGCCTGTGGGGATGTGGCTCAAGGGCAGGACGGTTCCCACTCACCCCAGACCTGTCCTCGGGGTCGCTGGCACCTCCGCCCCCGGCCACCACATCATCCTCAGACTCGTCGAAAGAGGAGGCAGAGGAGAAGCCACCACTGCCCCCCTCAGCCCGGGAGGGAGGTCCCATCTCCATTGGCTGAGCCTCAGGCTCAGGTGTTTCAGGAGTGATGATGAGGCGGGGCACAGGGGTCAGGGAGCTACACTCCAGGTGAGAGTATAGGTGAGTCCCCAACTCCCCAGGTTCTGGTTCCTCTAACTGGCCATCCTGCTGGGACTCCCCCAAAAAACAGTCTGTCCCAGGTTCTGTCTGGGGTCCGTGAGTATCTTGTGTCTGGGAACCATCAGTGCCAGGCCGTGTCCAGGAGCCAACAGTATCTTGCCGTGTTGGGAAACCATCAGCGCCAACCTGTTCCCAGGCTGTTTTCGCATCCTGTTGTATCTGGGAGCCATCAGCACTTGGCTCTGTTGAGGGACCGGCCCCCTCTGGCTGAGTCCGGAGGCTGGACCTGTTCTTATGGGTCCAGAGGTTATCAGCCCAGGTCGTGGCCCTCTCTGCTTGGGTCTGTGACCCATGTATTTCTCCCTCTGTCCGGGGCCCATCAACTCCGGGCTGCGTCCGGAGGTTGGCCCTCTCTGGCTGAGACTGGAGGTCAGACCTGTGTGGCCCAGTCCAAAAGCCATCCGTCCCAGTTTCCGTCCAGGGACCGGCTGTCTCCAGCTCTGACCAGTGGCTGCTCCTCTCTGGGCCTGTCCGGAGGCTGGATATGTCTGGCTCCGTCTTCTGGCCGGGCCGCTCTGTCTCCGCTCCGAGGCCAGCTGCTTCAGGCTCAACCAGTCCGTCTGTCCCCGGCTCAGGCCCGAGGCCGACCCTCTCGCGCTCGTGGTGGAGGCTGGACGCCTCGGTCCGGGCCCGGGGCCCGCCCCCGTCCGGCCGCCCCGGCGGGCCCCCTGCGCCGGGCCCAGGTCGCTGCTGCCCCGGCTGCCGCCGCCGCCCCCCTCGCGGCGCCTCCAGCCCCATGCGGGCCGCTCCCGGCAGCGCCCCGGCCTCTGCCTCGCTCAGGCTCCCCCGGCACGGGCAGCGCCTCATGCCCGCTCCCTAGGTTCGGGCTTCGACCCGACCCGGCCCCTCCTGCCCCTTTAAATCCCGCGAGGGGTGTGGCTGGGGAGCCCCGACTCGCGGGTTCCGGCCCGCGGAGTCCTGCCCGCCCGGCCACGCAGGGGTTAACCGATACTCTGCCTCCCGCCGCAAACCGGGAAAGCCCCGAAGCCCCGCCCCGGACGTGACGCAGGGGGGACGGGCCTTGCCTGGTCCCGCCCGCTTCTGTTGGAGGAGGTGCGTTCCGAGCTCTCGAAGCTGGTCCGGGTTGGGTGTGAGCCGCCGGTGTCCTGGCTGCGGGCCAGTGGGGCCCCTTCCTAGACCCCCCGCAACTAATCCGACCTTCCTACACCCTCGAGTGACCAGTTTAGCCTCCCTCGATGAGGAGTCCAGCAGCTCGCCCATTCTTCGGACGGAGCAGGGACTGACTTCCAAAGACTTGGAAATCCTACCGCCCTGGGTTCAAGACCCGCCTCTACCATTTACTCGCAGCGTTACCTGCACTGTGTGACTTACTTTCCCTCCCTCCTGCTCCAGCCCCAGGCTCAATTTTTCACCTGTAAAATGAGGATACATAATGTTATTTTATTGTTTCAGAAAATGTGTGTTCGATGCTCCAAGAGCAAAGCATTTTTTTTTTTTAAGATTTTATTTATTTATGTGACAGAGAGAGACACAGCGAGAGAGGGAACACAAGCAGGGGGAGTGGGAGAGAGAGAAGCAGGCTTCCCGCAGAGCAGGGAGCCTGATGCGGGACTCGATCCCAGGACCGTGGGATCATGATCTGAGCTGAAGGCAGTCGCTCAACCAACTGAGCCACCCAGGCGCCCCAAGAGCAAAGCCTTTTTACCAACAGGGATATTGAGGCCCAGAGCCGTGAAAGAATTTGTCTAAAGGCAAAGTGAGGTTAGATAAGGGGCAAGCCAGGAACTTAACTCTGAAGCTAGGATGCCTGGCTTCGAATCTTGGCTCCAGCACGCACTTCTGGGATGCTCTTTCCCTGCAGACTTGTCTCCTCTGAGCCTCTGTTTTCTCATCTGTAAAAAGGGGATAGTGGGGGATAATTTCCTCACAGGACCGTAATGGGAGTTTTTATTAATTTGCAACAGCATTTACATTTGTGTACTTGCTTTGTGCCAGGTGCTGTACTTACCAGTTTATACCTCAACTCTTGTGAGGTAGGGATCATCATCATTCCCTTGCACAAACAGGAAAACAGGCACAGAAAGACAAAGCAGTGAGTCCAAGATCATAAATCTAAGTTGGATAGATTTGAACTCGGGCCCAATTAATCTAAGTCTGGGCTTTTGGTCCCTACAGGATGATATAACTTGCTTTTGAGGCTGGGGGTGTGAGAGAAGGGGCCAGAAGTTGAGAGTATTTTCTCTAAATCGGATCATGTCCTTCTCTGCTCAGAACCCTCCATGGTTGGGGTGCCTGGGTGGCTCAGTCGTTAAGTGTCTGCCTTCAGCTCAGGTCGTGATCCCAGGATCCTGGGATCAAGCCCCGCATCGGGCTCCCTGCTCGGCGGGGGGCCTGCTTCTCCCTCTCCCACTCCCTCTGCTTGTGTTTCCTCTCTCGCTGTGTCTCTCTCTGTCAAATAAGTAAATAAATAAATAAATAACCAACCCTCCATGGTTCCCATCCCACAGAGTAAAAGCCACAGTCTTCTCTGTGACTCACTATCCCCTAAGTGATCTGCCTCTAGTTACATCCCAGATCTCCTCTCTGTCTTTCCCCCTCACTCACTATGCCCATCGGCCGCTTTGCTATTTCTGTGAGATATTTTCCACCACAGGGCCTTTGCACTGGTTGTTCTCTCTGCCTGGAATGTTTTTTCCTCCGATATTCCAATAGCTCCCTCCCTTGCCTCTTTCAGGTGTTTGTTCAAATGTTACCTCCTCAGCAAGGTCTTCCCTGACCACTCAAAATCTGTTTAAACTCAAAATCTCTCTACTCCTTACCCCCCTTCCCTGGTTTATTTTTCTCTTTAACACATGTCACCTTATTAAATATACTTATTTATTTTGTTTATTTTGCCCCTCATTGGAAGCCAGCACCAAGAGAGGAATGTTTTTGCCTGGATTACTCCTTGCTGTGTCCCCTAGAAAAGCTTAGAAAAGTACATGATAAGTGCTTAGTAGGAAATTTGGGAAGAATGACTTTTCCATAAGAAATTTCTCTTATGTATAGAGCTCTTGTTCTGTACCAGGTCCTGTGCCAAGCTCATTACAGACACTATTTCACTGCACCTCTTTCTCTCACTAACACTGAGCAAGGCAGGATGCCACAGCCCCATTTTACAGATGGAACACTGATGCTCAGAAATCTGCCAGCCTCTAGCTTTTGCTTGTAGCCTTTGATATGACCTCATAAAGGGGAAGCATGTGGCACTGGGCTTGGCACTATCAGCCACAGTCTTGTAGGGTTAATTATCGTCATAGGTGCTTTTTATATAGTTTTGCCCCCAAGGGTGAGCTGTCACCCAGCTCCTGAGTCAGACCCTTATGTCTGGAGGGTGACAGGGGGTGTTTTGTCCTGAAATTGAGTCATCTGGGGGTGGGGCATTGGGCACAGCCCCAGGGCTCTAAAGTGAGTCATCTCTTCACAGACCAGTGAGAAATCATAGCAGGAGCCCCCTAACAAATCATACAGGCTGGGAAGTGAAGTACAGAGAGCTGGGGCTCTTCTGAGGTCATAGCACTGGGACAGAGACAGGGAGGTCTGATTTCCAACAAAAGGGGTTAGACAGTGAGGGGAGGGGGGAGGTTCTGTAAGGAAAGCGTCACATCCCTCCTCCCAGCGGTGGGAGAGATGCCCCAGCCAGCTGCTTCTATTCCAGACTGTGAGGAGGGGTGAGTCAGCCTGTTGTGGGGGGAGCAGGGTTTAGGCTTGCCTGCCCTCCCCCCGGCCCCCAAACACACATCCAGATGGGCTGGGAGCTGGTTTTCTGGGATGCCAGGGCTCCTGACTCAGCACTGGGAATTTTGGCTGAGTGTGTTCTGGGAAATGTCAGGCCTACAGGAAACAGAGGGCTCCCACTCACACCATCCCGCAGGTGGGCGGGGAGCGGAGAGAGAGCAGGGTGTATGAGAGAACAGGGACCCAGTGTGCAAGGGGCTGAGTGTAAGGAGGTTTATGTACACGGGATAGTTGAGAATATGAGAGGGAGACAGTTGGCAAGCAAGGCATGGGGGTTTACATGTGCAAGGGAAGAAGCTGTGTGCCAGGATGTGGGTGTTTGAAGCAGAGGGTTGATGTGCAAAGGGGATCCCAGTGCAAGGGAAATGTTTGCTGGGAAGATGTGTGTTCAAAGGAGAGAGGTCCAGTCTGCTGGGGATAAAAATAAGAAAGCAGGTTGGCAAGGTGTTCGTGCAGAGAAGAGATGCGGAGTTTGTAAGGGATGTTTGCAAAAAAGGCTGTATGCAAAAAGAAAGGTCTGCCACTAGGCATAAAACGGCACGTGCGCGGCTCCCGCGGTGCCCCAACAATCCCAGCAGCCCTCAACGCCCACCCTTAGGCCCCGCCCCTAGTCCCGCCCCTCACGCACAGCGAGGCGGGCTATGCTCCAGTCAGTGAGCTTCTACTCCGCCATTGGCTAGCTAACTGGAGGGGGCGGGCGTGCAGAGACTCCCGGAAGCGCAAGAGGCTCCGGCTCGTAGCGGACCCGGATCCTGGGAACAGTGGGTGCTTAGCAACGGGGGGAGGTGCCCAGGGACAGGCGGGGGGGGGGGGTATTGTGGGTGCCTAGCAACAGAGAGGAAGGCGGTGCCTAGCAACGAGGGGGGCTCAGAGGAGTGGAGAGGTAGCCCTGGAGGATCTGTGGGTGTCTAGCAACGGGGGAGGACCCTAACAAGGGCGGGGAGTGGGACAGGGCGAAAGTGGGTTTTGGGAGGTGCGCAGGAAGAGCTATGGGTTCCTAGCAACCAGAGAGGGAACCAGGAGAAACTGGGGGAACTATTAAACAGGAAAGGAAGTCATTGGTGGGTGGGAATCTTAGGGTGGACACACAGGAATGTGAGGGCTTAGCAAAGACAAGGGCAAAGCAGGGAGGTCAGTGCCAACTCCTACCCGAGTAATCCCTCCCCTTCTCCCTCAGGCGATGTGGCTGGAGGTGGGGTGCTTACTGCGGGGGACCTGTGGACAGCTGGGCCGGACTGTTGGTTTGCCTTGTGGGGCCCTGGGGCCTGGGCCCCACTGGTGGGTAAGAGGCTGGAGAGGAGTCTCCCCGGGGAGAGGCTGAGGGAGGTTTTAGGGTATAAAAATGACAGGGAGGGGTCCAAAAGGGCCAGGCAGATCCCATGTCCTCCACTCCTTACCAATATCTGCTTTTCTTGCAGGGGCCATGTGGGGGTTCTCAGGCCCAAATGTTTCATAAGGATGGGCCTGGCAGAGGCCTGGGTGAGGAGGACATTCGCAGGATACGGGAGGCCCGGGTCAGGAAGACACCCCGGCCCCAGGTATCATTGTCTCCCACCCACCCAGCAGCACCCCCTGAAGGCAGCTGGCCTCCCAAGCTTGGGGAAGGGTATGGCGGCAGGTTGGTTGGACTCCCTGGGCGCTATGTTCACCTTCCCACCCTCAGACCTTCTCCCCATTTCCCAGCTGAGCGACCGCTCTCGAGAACGCAAGGTGCCCGCTTCCCGCGTCAGCCGCTTGGCCAACTTTGGGGGTAGGTGTGACTGTGGGAGATTGTGACCTAGATCAGGGGAGGCCACGTTTACAGAATGAAGCAAGGGGGAGAGGGTGAATCAGAGACAGGGAGAGGAGTGAGAGGTGGAAAAGAGAAGGAAGGCAAAGGCCTGCAAAGCCAAGAGAAATAGAGGAAGGTAACATTTATTGAGCGGTTGGAATGTGGAAGGCCCCATGTACACTCCATCTCTCTGCACTGAATTGATGCGTGTTAATTTCCACTCTATAAATGAGGAAATAGAGGCAAAGGGAAGTGAAGTGACTTGACCCCAGGTTATGCAGCAGGATTGTTCAAACTTCATGTCACAGTCTGCATGAAATAATACGGGGGGTTGCAACCGGCATTAAAAAGAATAGAATGGGGGGCACCTGTGTGGCTCAGTGGGTTAGCGTCTGACTTTGGCTCAGGTCATGATCTCAGGGTCTTCGGATGGAGCCCCAGGCTCAGCTGGGAGTCTGCCTCTCCCTCTCCCTCTGCCTCTCCCCCTGTTTGTGCTCGCTCTCTCTCAAATAAATAAAAATCCTAAAAATAAAAAAAGAATAGAATGGTGCACACGTAGAATAAAGGAAAATCTTGTGTATATATATATATATATCTACTGTTATAATGCATATGTCTTCTTTAGGGTGGATCGTGGTTCAAATTTTAAAGATACCAATTCACAGTATAAAGAGGGAGTTAAATGCACTGGTAAGAGCTTTGATACCAGGCTGCCCAGGGTTCAAGGGGTGATTCTGCCGCATTCTCACTTTGTGACCCTGGACGAGTTACTTAACTTCTCTGAGCCTCAATTTCTTTTTCTCTTCTGTGAGGATGAAATGAGTTAATGCATATAAGGCATCAGTAATGGTTCCTGGCATGTAGCAAGCACCCAGAAAATGTCCGTATGATGATTTGCAGAGAAGGTGACGGTGGAAGAGGCAGAGAGACTCAAGATGTCTTTAGCGACAAGGGGACGGAGGAGGGAGGGGAAATCAAAGCCAAAAGATAAGATCAAAAGGAGGGACAGAGAGAAAGAGGCCTGAACTGATGTGCCAGATGGGGGGAGGGGAAGAGACAGAGAAAAACCAACATAGACAAGGAGAAGTGAGCATGAAGAAGACGAAGTGTGACAGAGAAAGGGGAGTCACAGGAAGACAGAGACCCAGGGGGATCATTTCGGGGCCTTCTTACCCTTAGTTGCACTCTAGAATCATCCGGAATGCTTAAAATATGTATGTAAATTCCAAGGCTCATCTCAGACCATAGAATCTCAGCCTCTTATTTATCAAAGCTCCTCACATGACTCAGATGTGCAGCCAGGGGTGAGAACCACTGACCCGGGAGACAGACGTGAACAGAGTGATGGAGCAAGAGGGAGCCGCACCTCAAAGGGAACTGCAAGCAGGGAGAGAGTAAGAGATGGAGTTGGGGACAGAGAGAAGCAGAGAGTTGCCAACAGAAAGCTGGGAGACAGGTTGCTTAGGGAGAGGCTGAGAGCGAACAGGGGGTCGGGGGACAAGGCCCGGAGGCAGGCAGGCACCCAGACTCCTCTCTCACTCCCCAGGACTGGCTGTGGGCTTGGGGCTGGGAGCGCTGGCTGAGGTAGCCAAGAAGTCCCTGCTGGGAGGACGTCTACCATCAGGTGAGTGGGTGTGTCACACTACCTGGGTTCAGACCCTGGCTTTGCTGTGTGACCTAGGCTGAGTGGCTTCACCTCTCCGAGCCCAGTTTTCTCATCTGGAAAATGGATGATCATGTACCCACCTCTCACGGTTGTGATGGGTGGAAGCCTATCGTGTGAAAAAAATAATTGGAGTTGAGTTCCTAAAACTCTGAGCAGGAGAGGAAAGCTGAGAATAGGAGTGTTGGGGGCGGGGGGGTGTCTGTGGACAACAGAGATGGAAAGACATGTGTGGAGATTAGCACTGGTGGCTAAGATTCCCCAACAAGCCCACGTCCGGAAGCAAAAATGGGTCTGGATATTTTGGATAAAAAAGAGACTAAGGCCATAGTAACTGACAAATGGAATGTGTGACCCATGATTGAATGTCACCCTGAGAAAAATAACTATCAAAGACTTTGGGGACAACTGGGAACATCTGAATTTGGACTGAAGAGCAGATAGGAGAGAATTCGCGTTCATGTTCGTAGGCACAATGATGGCGCTGTGATTGAGTAGGGGAATATCCTTATTTTTAGCACAGGTTGTGTGCAACTACATGCAGATGGGTCTGCAAAAAATAAGGGCGAGTGTTTGGGCACATACACATAGATAAATTATGTAGGTGAGGCCGAAGGTGAAAAGTTTGAATTGGATATGCGGGTGTCCGTGGTGCTGTGCGTGTGACTTTTCTGTTCATTTGGATTGTTTTTTCTTCCAAATAAAAAGGTGGGTGTAAGTGGAGGATTAGGCTTGAGGTAAGACCAAACTGAGTCTACACCCTGCTCTGCCACTTCTATGCTGTGTGACCCAGGGCCAGGCACAGTACCTCTCTGAATGTCCTGCCTCCTCACCTTGAAAATTAAAGCATTGGTAGTTCTTACTTTTTGGCTAATTGTGGGGATTCAGCCAGAGAATCCAGAGACCCTTGGAATTCTGCCTGGCACAGGGTGAGCCCTAGCTAGATAAAGAGCTCAATAATATTTTTTATCAAATAAATAAAAGCTTAATAAACACTTGATTGAATAATCCTATAATTTGCATGTAGAGCCGGGCACATATCCTAAGCGTATAGCTTGGTTCATTTTCACAAAGTGGATACATCTGTGTGCCCAGATCAAGAAACCCTAAGACAGCAGTTCTCAAACTTTCGGTCTCAGGATCCCTGCATACCCTTACAACTTAGGAATGGATAAACAAAACATGCTATATTCACACGATGGGATATTATTCAGCTATAAAAGGGAATGAAGTACTGATCCATGCTACAATGTGGATGAATCTTGAAAACTATCCTAAGTGAAAGAAGCCAGACACAACAGGTCACATACCGTATGATTCCATTCATATGAAATGTCCATAGAGACCACAGATTAATGGTTTCCGGAGACTCGGGGTGGGGGGTGGTTGGGAGAAATGGGAGGCGACTGCTAATAGGTATGGGGTTTCTTTTTGGGCTGTGAAAATGTTTCAAAATTGCTTATGGTGATGTACAACTCTGAATGTACTAGAAGCCATTGGACTGTATACCTTAAATGGGTGAGTTACACGATTTATGAATTACATCTCAATAAAAAATAGAATGAGGACCCCAAAGAACCTGCTTGTGGATTATATTTGGGGGTTATATTTGTGGATATTTACTGCATTAGAGATTAAAATGATTTTTTTTTTTATGTTTCAAGTGTTATTTAAATTCTAATTGGTTAACATATAGTGTAATATTAGTTTCAGGAGAAAACAAATTTTTAGAACACAAGAATACACACACACACGTGCATTCCATCAGCTGTCAGAGCAATGATATCATCACAGGTCATGGAGTTTCTGGAAAACTCCACTGAGCATTTATGGGAGAATGAGAGTAAAAAGGGGCAATTAACATTAATATGATTATGAAAATAGTTTTGATCTTACAGAGCCTCCTGAAGGGTCTCAGGGACCCTCAGGGTTCCCGGAACCACACTTTGAGAATCACTGCCCTCATTCTCCAAAAGCTTCTATCTGCCCTGTCTTGGCTTCTCATCCCACCAAGGGAAACCACTGTCTTGGCTTCTGACCACCAAGATTAGTTTTGACTGGTTTTGCTCTTTACGCCAACGTAATCAGACAGCGTGTCCTCATACATGTCTGGCTGCTTTTGCTCAACATTCTGTCTGCGGGATGCCGCCATGTTGCTGCGGGTAGATGGAGGGGTTTATTCAGTGCTGTAGGAGTCCCTGTGTGACCGTTCCAGCATGCCTTTGTTCATCCTATTGACAGTCATTGGGTTATTTCCAGTTGGGGACCATTGTGAATAGTGCTGCTGTGAACCATCTTGGAATAACTGTCAATGGACACACATATGCCTTTTCCTGGGTATATACCTAGGAGAGAAATTATGTTGGCCGTAGGTGTGTGCTCTACTGGAAACTTCCCAAAGGGCTTGTGCCACGACACTCATCAGCAATATGGGTGTTTAGGCTGCCCCACATCCTTGCCAACACTTGGTATTGTCAGTTTCATTTTAGCCATCCTGGGGGTTATGCAGTGGTGCTATAATGATGTTTTGTGTGGTCGTAATACTAATGATTATTCTCGCCACCCCAGAGAGCAGCTCCCGGCCAGGCTCCAGCCCTTTCCTGTCAGAGGCCAATGCCGAGCGGATTGTGCAGACCTTGTGTACAGTTCGGGGGGCCGCCCTCAAGGTTGGCCAAATGCTCAGCATCCAGGGTACAGCATGACACTCAACTCCTGACCCTTGACCTCACTCCTTCCGCACCCCCACCCACCCGCCAGCGCAAACTTCAGATATCCCCACAGGGGCCCCTCCTCGCCTCCTCCCTCACTGCTTCCCTTGTCCCCCTGTCTCCCCAGACAACAGCCTCATCAGCCCTCAGCTGCAGCGCATCTTCGAGCGTGTCCGCCAGAGCGCCGACTTCATGCCTCGCTGGCAGATGCTGGTGAGTGCCCTGGCCGGGAAGGCTGGTGAGGGAGGCGGGCTCCACCTGCCTGAGCCCCCTGGCTTCATTGCTGAAGCCTCAGTTTCCCCATCTGTAAAATGGGGATCACTGAAGCACACATCTCGGCGAGTTGTTGAGATAATGACATGAGAGAATGGTGCGGAGTGCTTAGACCAGTCCCTGGCAGGCTCAGGGCTTTGTCACGGCTACTGAAGAGGCTGGGAGTGCAGTGGTTAGGGGACCAGACTTTGTGAGTTCAAATCCCGGCTCTGCCGGATACTGCCTGTGTGATCTCAGACATGTGGCCTGACCTCTCTGTGCCTCAGTTACCTCATCTGTAACTGGCCATACTGAGAGCAACACCCACATCATAGGGTTACATAAATTAGTATATGTAAAGCACTTCGAAAGGGCCCCTGACACACCATGAGTGACATCCTAGTTCTAGCTGTTATTAGTACTAGATTTTTTTTTTAAAGATTTATTTACTTGAGAGAGAGCACGTGTGTGTGAGTGGGGGCAGTGAGGGAGGGGCAGAAGAGAGAGACTCTCAAGCAGACTCCGCACCGAGCGCCAAAGTGGGGCTCCCATCTCACAACCCTGAGATCATGACCCGAGCTGAAATCAAGAGTCAGACGTTTCACCGACGGAGCCACCCAGGCGCCCCAGTACTAATTTTTCTTCATTAAAGGAGATTGTGTCTGTAAATAGGTTGGCACAGCACCTGGCACTGAGTAAGTGCCCAAGACATGACTGTTCTTCTAGTGACTGGGCAAGGGTGTGAAATCCCGATCCAGCTGCCTTCCTTCTGATCTCTGCTCTGCTCACTTGCCCTGTGGCCCTGGATCATTAGTGTCCCTCTCTGAGCCACTATGGACAGGTCCCAGCCCACAGGAAGCCCTCTGTAAATGTTAGCTCTTCTTCATCACGTTAACTTTGAGTTGATAATACAGTCTAGGAGTATAATGAAGGATTATCAGTCTTGATTGTACATAATAGCAGTCCCCAAATTGGCCCACACAGCCTTGGGAGTACAGGCTGAGGCTGGGCCTCCCAGTCTGCCGGCACCTGGCTTGTCACCTCGGCCAAGAGACTTCTCTGTGAGCCTCAGTCTCCTCATCTGTGAAGTTGGGTAGTAGCCAGGAGCATAGCCCCGAGCCCGGCATGTGGTGAATGGGCTTATTCACATAAAGCGCTGGGCACAGGGAGTGAACTCAGCTGCCTATAACTGCAACGATGATTGTTTCAACCACTGTCCCCAGAAAGTTCTCGAAGAGGAGCTCGGCAGGGACTGGCAGGCCAAGGTGGCCTCTTTGGAGGAGGTGCCCTTTGCTGCTGCCTCGATCGGGCAGGTGCACCAGGGCATGCTGAGGGATGGGACGGAGGTGGCTGTGAAGATCCAGGTGAGGGGGCGCGGGGAGGCGGGGCAGGGGTGGGAGTGGGCCCCTTGCTGTCCCAGAGGCGTGACTCCCGCCCTCTGTCCCTCCCTGCTCACAGTACCCAGGCGTGGCCCAGAGCATCCAGAGTGATATCCAGAACCTGCTGGCGGTGCTCAAGATGAGCGTGGCCCTGCCCGAGGGTGAGGCGCCACTCCACCCCTGACCGTGGGAGGGATGCCTCGAAGGGAGAAAGTGGGGCTGGATGGAGGGGGAGAGGCCAGCTCGGGGCAGGGTGTGCCCGTTTGTGTGTGTGTGTGTGTGTGTGTGTGTGAGCGTGGGCGGCTGTGCAAGTCCGTGTGTTTGCGACAGAAAGAAGGGACACCAAGGCAGGGAGAGCCCAGAGAGTCTGAACGTGTGAGAAAAGGCAAACTTAGAGATTCTGACAGACCCAGAGCCAGAAACCCACACTGACATTTGGAAACAGACACACGGGATGCCCAGAGAGGGCCTGGAGGTCTGGAAAAGAGCCACAGAAGCAGGAAGGGAGTGTAAGCCGGACCTCGTGTGTGTGTGTGTGTGTGTGTGTGTGTGTGTGTGTGTGTGTGTGTGTGTGTGGCGCTTGGAAGTAAGATTTTGAGGCCCTGAGGACAGTGTGAGAGACTATGAAAAAGAGACAGGGTAGGTGGCACGTGTGACCATGAACGAGATGTCTGGGGCCTGGTGCGCGTGCCTGAGAAAGGGACCCCAGGAGGGAGACTGCAGGGGAGGCCGCGGCTCTGTGAAGGCCGGAGGGGAGGTGTGTGTGGACAGATGATGTGGTAAAAGGCAGGGAGCAGGTGTGAGGGGCTGTGACGCACAGACCGCGAGAGACCTGACTGGCAAGAGAAGACAGCCCTGAGTGGAAAGCCTGGGGGGTGGCTGTCATGCTGGGGCCAGGCTGTGGCCTTCCCTGCCTGACACGGCTGCCCCCTCAGGCCTGTTCGCTGAGCAGAGCCTGCAGGCCTTGCAGCAGGAGCTGGCTTGGGAGTGTGACTACCGTCGTGAGGCAGCTTGTGCCCAGAACTTCAGGTGAGCTGAGCCCCCCTCAGGCCCCCCAGGCCCCCCTCCCAGGATGAGCAGGAAGTGGAGGCCTGGGGTGGAGCCAGCAAACTCTTTTTTTCCTCCTCATTTGCTCACCCCTCCCTCCATTCACTCCTGACTTGATTTAACCCGTGTCCTCTGTGAGCTTGGGCATGTCACTTCCTCTCCCTGTCAGTTTTCTCATCTGGCAAATGGGATGCACAACCACTATAGTCTGGTGGGGGAGATGGACTTGTCAGCAGGCACTTCGTCACGCCGTGAGATACCACCACACCGCTGGACGGGCAAAGCATTAACGGTCTGACACTGTCACGGGTGGGAGAGAACAGGGCTCCAGGTCATCCCTCATGCCCTTATCCACTGTGGGCAGGAGGGGGCTTTGAGATCAGCGTTTCGGAGAACAGTCTGGCTTCACCAAGGCCCAGTATTCTCCTACAACCCGATAACCACCCTCCTTGCTAAACAAATGCTGTAGGGACGCTTAGGCCGGTATACGCCGTCAGCCTTTTCCAGAATGCTCAGAGCAGCAATCGCCCTAAACCGGACACAACCCAAATCTATCAAATTCACCCAGCAAGGTAGATAAATAAATGACGGTGTATTCACCAGCAGAATATCACACAGCAGCGAAAATGAATGAACTCAGCTGCAAGGGAACAATGAGGTTGTATCTTAGAAGCATCGTGGTGTGCAGCAGTTAATTACACCCAGTGAGGTCCTCTACTGCATGGCCCATGGGTGTCCTGGGCTAAGGTGTGTAGATACGGAGCAAGAGAAGGGGCAGCGGCAGAGGGCAGTGGTTCCAGGCATGGGCCCTGGACTCAGATGTGGGATCCAGTCCCAGGTCAGCCCTTAACTGGCTGGGTGGCCTGGATCCGCACCCTTGGGAGAGCATCATCCTCATAGGGGAGTGAGGGGCAAAAGGGATTGTGTTAATTAAATGCTTGGCACAGGGCCTGGCCCAGGAGGAATGGTTCAAACAAGGACAAAAATAACAAGCCCCAAAGTGGGACCCTGAAGAGAAGAGTATGAAGTGGGCTGGGCCAGGGCACTCCTGTATGGGATCTGGAAGCCCCCATCCCTCCAGGATTTACCAGTGCCTTTAGAATAAAACCCAGATCATTCCCCTGGCCTGCCCCATCTCACTGCCCCCAGCCCCAGCCATCCCACAGGTCTCAACCAGGGATCTTGCTCATATTCTTTGCCTCCCAAGTCTTACACTGACACTCTTAACTCAATCTATTATTGGTCTGTTTGTATATTTGTTAAGAGTGTGGTCTCTGGTGTCTGAGGGGCAGGCCCAGAGCTCATCCACTGCTCTGTCCCCCAGCATCATCCCACACAGGGACAGACACCAAGAAGGAGTCAGTACTAACCGGTGTTCAGAGTAATGACTCCAAGGATTGGCCAACGAATATCACTATAGACTTGGAGATTTGTATATCAGCAACGCTTTTTTTGGACGGGTTAATTAATAAATTGATGAAAAAGTAATGCTCATCAAGTTTAATACATCGAGCTCTATCCTGGGGCAACCAGAAGTCATAGAGATATTTCCGGTAGGGAAGTGGTAACTGGGGCTCCAGCAGCACCCAGCTTAGGGGTAGGCACAGAGTAGGCACTACGGAGATATTTGATGAATGAGTGAATGGGTGAATGAATGAAATGTCTGAATGAATATCAGTCCGGCCCGGAGTTGGCCATCGCTCAGGACAGAGAGGCACGAGGAGGGAAGGCAAGACATAGAAGGCAAGACTCCATGTTCCTGGAGCACTCCTCAGAGGAAGAGGAGGAGGCCTGAGCTGGGCCACAGGGGCCTGAAGCATGAGGTCCCGCCCCTCCCCCTCCTGCCCTAGGCAGTTGTTGGCAGATGACCCCTTCTTCCGGGTGCCCGCCGTGATTAAGGAGCTGTGCACAACGCGGGTGCTGGGCATGGAGCTGGCCGGAGGGGTCCCCCTGGACCAGTGCCAGAGCTTGAGCCAAGACACCCGGAACCAGGTACGGGGGTCTCGGGGCAGTAGGGAGGGCACTGTCCCCAGGCTGGTAGGGCTGACCAGACCCACAGAGAGGGCTCTATAGGGGCGGATGACTCTGAGATGTCTGTTACTTCTCCCCACTCCAGATCTGCTTCCAGCTCCTGAGGCTGTGTCTGCGGGAGCTGTTTGAGTTCCGATTTATGCAGACAGACCCCAACTGGGCCAACTTCCTGTATGATGCTTCCAGCCACCAGGTTGGTTCCTTATGATGTGGATCACGGTACATTAGCTGCTTTAACAGATAGTTCCCTATGTTTCAGTAGCTCGACACAATAGTAGTTATTACCCACATGACAGGCCGGAGTGGCCCTCCTCCACATGGTGACGCAGGGACCCAGGCTCCTTCCCTTCTGTGATTGTGCCATCCCCTAAGGCTTGCAATGCTCTCCTTCCAGTGAAAGGGGAAAGAGAGGTTAAGAGGGTAGCGCCCTGCCTAATTGCTTTGGCCAGAAGTGACACAATTGTTCCATTGATAAGAACGGGTCACACATTGATAAGAACTGGTTGAGGTGCAAGGGATGCTGGGAAATGGAATCTCCGCTAGGCAGTGGTTCCCTAGGGGCACAGTTTTTGGAAGCCAGTTGGTCATCACTGCCACACCTGTCATTCATTTAACACACCAAGCATCTACTGCCTCTTGGCAGTGGAACCAAGACAACCCTGATCCTCGCCTTCTCAGAGTTCCCAGTCTAGTGGAGGGACCTGTGACCAGACAGTGATGACTGAGCAGTTAGTACCATGATGGGGAAGCACAGGCCAGAGTGGTCAGTGACGGGGGAGGCACAGGGGGCCGTGGGGAGCCAGGGAAAGTGACTGACCCGGCACCAGGTCAGTGAGGTCAAGGAAGCCTTCTCGAAAGAAGTGCCCTTAAAGCTGAAACCAGAGAGGTGAGAAGGGGACAGCCACCTGAAGAGCAGGAAAGAGAGAGCGTTCCCGGCAGAGGACACAGGTAGCCAAAGGCCTGGGGTAAGGGTTCGGACTGAAAGACTCAGTGAGCGTGGCTGCCAAATGGCTCTCTAAAGTGGCCTGTACCCATTCCGTCCCCAGAGGGATCTTTTGAAAACACAAATCTGGCCAAATTGTCCCTTCCATAGCTCCCCAGCCACCTCAGGATCAAGTCTGAGCCCTTTGCTGAGTGCAGTGTGGACCCACTGAGTCTCCAGCCTCAGTCCCTTGCCACCCCCTCCCTGCCAAGTGCACAGATAGCTTGTGTCCCTGCTAGGCTCACACCACACCACAGGGAAGTATTTTTCTACTCAGGGTGAGAGGGCAGTGATATGAGTCCTGCCATCAGGTTATTGGGTCTCAACAGCATTTTTTGTTTTAAAGCCATAGAATAAAAGGTGCCAGTGTGTCGCAGATGGGAGGGATCCATATTATTTTGGGATGCTTTTGTTTGACCTTATAGTTGGGTGTGCCTGGGTACTGGTGCCCAAATAAAATCTGTATTTCTTGCTGTGGGTTGTGACCAATAGTGTGAACTCCACTGCCCTAGAGAAACTCTTATACATGTGCCCATTGGGCACTGTTTTTAATAGCAGAACCCAGAAACAACCACAGTGTCCATCGGCCAGATAAATGCACTGTGATATAGTTACACGATGAAGTCCTTACACAGCAGTGAAAAAAATGAATGAGCTAGAGCTGAACATAGCAATGGGGATAAGTTGCAAAACCATGTTGGGCACAAAGAACAAGCCGCAGGATAACTATCATAAATACCATTTATATGAAGTTTTAAAACACGCAAAGCATGCCTATTTATTGTTCACAGGTGCACACATATGTAGAGAATGTGGAAATGCACACATGGGAATTTCAGTGAATAATAGTTTAGTAATGATAATCTCGGGAAAGTGGTGACCCTGGAAGAGAGGAAGGGGGAGGTTGGAAAAGGCCGGGGTCCATGGGAGGCTCCACCTGGATTGGTAATTTTTAATATTTTAAGCGGGCTGCTGGGATTTGTAGGTGTTCATTTTATTTTTCCACATATTTTATTATTTAGATTTTTTTCTATGCCTAAAACATATTGCTATGAAAAATAGGACCCAATATAAAAGCCAGGTCCCTTCAGTTTCATATGGGGGTGGATAGCAAGTGTGGAGATGGGAGGCCAGGAATTCAGGGAGGCAGCACGGCAGGGATTCTGACGAGGGGCACAGTGTGGGAATGGACCTGGGTCCCCCCCACCTCAGACAGTGGGGAGTGGTGGTGGACTCCCAGCATCCCTTTCACCATCTCTTGTCCCAGGTGACCCTGTTGGACTTTGGTGCAAGCCGGGAATTTGGGACCGAATTCACAGACCATTACATCGAGGTGAGTCCCCCCCCAACCCTGGGGTCTTTGAAGGGCCTCAAGCCCGATACTGAGGCAAGGGTGAGAAGGAGAAATATAGTATCTGGAATTAAGAAATCATATATAATAGTAATAGTAATAACTAATAAATAAAAAGCCCTTAATATGATGTCAGGTACTGTTTGAGGTACTGTCCATGTGGTAACTGATCTAAACCACAGAGCAACTGTATGGGGTCAGGACCATTTTTAAGCATTTTTTAAAAGTTTTATTTATTTATTTGAGAGAGTGCGTGCGCGCGCACACACACAAGTGGGGGGAGGGGCAGAGGGAAAAGCAGACTCCCGCTGAGCAGGGAGCCCAACACAGGGGCCCAATCCCAGGACCCAGAGATCATGACCTGAGCTGAAGGCAGATGCTTAACCGACTGAGCCACCCAGGTACCCCGGGTTAGGACCATTTTTTAGTCCCATTTTACAGATGAAGTTACTGGAGCTCAGAGAAGTTAAGTCACTTGCTCTAGGTCACAGCAGACCTGGGATCCAGACTCAGGGAGCCTAGCTCCCAAACCCTGACTAGCCCCGGATGGCCCACAGTGGCCATCCTGCCCCCTCCCCACACCCCAGGCTGTCCCAGGCCTTGGTATTCAGCCTTACACTCACATACCTCCCTGGCTGGATGCTCCCTGGGGGCAGCTCTCTCCTCAGGAACATCTGTTGTCCGTCCTTCCCACCCACCTACCTAAGGCATCTCATTAATTTGTTGAGATTGACTATTTGATGTGGGTCTTCTACTCATTTACTCATCAATTCCAACATTCTCTGACAACCCCCTGTGCCCAGCCCTGTTCTGGGCAATACCAACCCAGTGACTAATCCAACCCAGTCTCCGCCTTCACGGAGCTCACAGACCAGGACAGGGATAGACGCTGTCAGGGCTGGAATGGGGGAGCACAGGAGACTGTGGAGCCCAGAGGAGGAGGCTGGGCCAGCCTAGGGGGTCAGGGAGAGTTTCCTGGAGGAAGAGGCATCAAGAGTTGAGACCTGAGGGATGAGGAAACCAACCAGGAAGAGGCAAAGAGGGTATTCCCGACTGATAAACATACAAAGGCCAAGAGGAGAGAAGGCATATTCCCATTAGAGCAACGCTTCTCAAACTTAGTGTCTATGAGACACCCACCCGCCCCCACTACCGACATGAGCCTATTAAATGCAAATCGTGGTCTGGAGTCCGGCATAAGATGCTGCATTTCTAACACACTCCCAGGTGATGCCAAAGCGACTGGTACAGGGACCACACTTTGAGTAATCAGTCCTGGAGGACCAAAAGGAAGTTCATTTCTGACTGGGCCAGCAGGTGAGGGGTGGAGCAGGAACCACTCTGAGTCCGAAAAGCCATGCTTTGCACCCTGTACTTTATCCAGGTGCTGTGGGGACCCACAGAAGGGATTTGAGCGGGGTAGGACAGAGAAGTAGAAAACTCCCTCAGGAAAGCAGGTAGCCTTTGAGACTGGGGGCTGGGAGCCCAGGGAAGGGAAGAGAAGACAAGGCCCAGGGCTCTGGCTTGGGAACTGGGGGATGGTGGGGCCACCCCTGACATAGGGCAGGAAGGACCAGCTGGCAAACCCCACCTCCACCCCCCCACACCCCCCACAGGCTCCTTGGGCCCTCTCTCCAGGCCACTTGAGGCACAGAGCCAAGGCCTCTCTCTCTGGGTAGGTGGGACATCTTGTGTGTCCCCCTAACCGCACCCCCCCAGGCCTATTTGGCATGGCTCTCCTCCGGTCTCCCCACCCTTTTCCAGTTTAAAAAAAGCCCCGCCACACCGGTCCCTGAGGACCACAGGCCTGACAGATGGCCAGACAGGCTCGGGCAGGGGGAGCAGAGACAGACTAGAACTGCCAGATTGAATCCTGTATTTCCCTTCCTCCCGAGAAAGTGGTGAAGGTTTTCCTGCCTGGCCTTGCTGTTGTTCCATGAAGTAGGGACTTTCGCATCCTAATAACGGTAGCTCCTCCCGGTTGTGGCTGTGGCGGATCCCACATGCAGGCCCGGTGCTACGCACTCCGCAGACACCTCCTCCTGCCTCCCGACAGCCACCCGTGAGGAAGATCCTTTCATCATCCCCGCTTCACAGATGAGAAAGCGGAGGCCCGAAGGCAAAGCGCCTTGCCCGGAATCTCTCAGCCGGCAAGTGGCAGAGCTGGGATGGGGCCCCAGCAGGCTGGCTCTCGCTTCTGTCTGTCCGCGCCCTCAACTCAACTCCTGCTCTCCCCACGCTCATTCGCCCAACAGAGGTTCACCAAGGGCCTCCCGAATGCCAGACCTTGAGCTGCAAGTCCGACTGGGACTAAACCCAGCCGGCATCCCTGCTGTCCTGGGGCTCCAAGCCCAGGATAGGAGACAGACATGAACCAGGCAATCACAGAGACGGCCCGGTGGCAACCTCAGATGGAGTTCTGGGCCATGGTCTCATCCTTGTCTAGTTGAGTGCTTGGACCCACGAATAGCACTTGACATTTATTTTCCTCCAGGCAGGCTCTGCATTCTAGGCCAGGTGGGAAAAGCCCCTGACTACCCCCTGACCCCCCACCATCATCACCCCCCCCCCAGGCTCTGGAACAGTCCTGAGGGAGATATAGACAGGGACAAGGTGAGGAGGGAGAGGCTCCTAGGGGAGAGGACTTAAGTAGACCAGAATGTAGGGAGGGCCAGGCCAGTTTTCAAGACCCCGCCTTGAACCCCACTCCCTTGGCCTCTGACCTCTGCCAAACACCCAATTTCCCAGGTGGTGATGGCAGCAGCCAGTGGAGACAGACACCGGGTCCTGCAGAAATCCCGGGACCTCAGATTCCTCACGGGCTTTGAAACCAAGGTGGGAAACACTGTGGGGGTTGGGGGGCTGCTTATCTCTCCTGGGGGGAGCTCTGGGGAGGAGTGGGGGGAATGGAGGCTGCTTGGCTACTCACAAACTATGGGGAAATGGGCCCCATTTATCTCTTCTAGAGGGAGGGAGTAGGCGGCTGCTAGTGGGTCCTGCGGGTGGAGAAGTGGAGGCTGTTTCTCTGTTCTAGAGTGAGGGCTACTGGTCTCCTGGAGGCTCTGAGAGGAAGTAAAGAGCCATTTTGGGGAGGCCTGGGGGCTCTGGAAGGAGTGGAGGCTGCTTATGACTCCGGAGGGAGTAGGGGGCCTGCGTTTATACTTGAGGGTATGAGGGAGACGAGGGTGCTCATCCCTTCTAGGTTAAGTGGAGGGCTGTACCTCCACGCCGCGTGCCTCTTGCTCTCCCCCATCCATAGGCATTCTCGGATGCCCACGTGGAGGCAGTGATGATCCTGGGGGAGCCCTTCGCCACCCCGGGCCCCTACGACTTCGGGGCAGGTGACACCGCCCGCCGAGTGCAGGGCCTCATCCCTGTGCTGCTACAGCAGCGGCTGCGCCCACCGCCCGAGGAGACCTACGCCCTGCACCGCAAGCTGGCAGGGGCTTTCCTGGCCTGCGCCCGCCTCCATGCCCACATCGCCTGCCGGGACCTCTTCCAGGACACCTACCACCGCTACTGGGCCAGTCGCCAGGCGTAGCCACTGCCCGCGGCCTGTTTTGCCCGTGGCCTCCTGGCCAAAAGGGACGTGTGGTCAGACCCGTTAGACAGCATCCCGGGATTCTGGCCCCAAAGCAGGCCATCCCCGGCTGTGATGCCTCCTTTCCATTCTCCTGCAGGTCGGGGACCCCCCCCCCACCTTGGGCTTCCCAGTCTTGCCTAACTCCCTTCCTGGGTTCTGGGGACCCCTCGGGCTAGGGAACCCCCACCTTCACACCCCCATATCCTGCTCTCCCCACTCCAAAGTGGGCGTCCAGGAACTCTGCGCCAGGGATTAACTTATTTTTGCCAACATTTAAGAGTCTTAGGCCCCCTGCCCACCAGCATGCAGATCCAGACTCATGTAGATGGGGAGCCCCTCAATTCTGCCTCAGGTCTCCCACGGATCTGGCCAGTGAAAGGGGAGGGGCGGTGGTTGGTGGAGGCAGCCCTCACCTTTGCTGCCCTCACCCCTTCACCAGCTGCGTTCTCCCCATTCTCCCTGGCTCCATCTTTTCTATGTGTTGGGGAGGGTGTTTGAAACTTCAGACGGGAATAAAAGCGGCTCCCCTTCCCGGCTACTTTCTCTGCGCTGGGGGGAGGGGGGGTGTTGGGGGGGAGGAGCTCTCAGCCTGCCTCCAGGTGCAGATGGCCAGCCCCCTCCCATCCTCTGGTCTGAAAGCCCCAGCCCAGCCTGGGCCATCTGTTGCCGGGAACCTCCTTCTACCCATTCCCTCCCACCCGCCCCCCCCTCCCGCCCCTCCCGCACGTGCTGACCACCTGCTCGAAAGGCTGTGGCAGCTGAGAAGGCCTGCCCCCCCTCCCAACCTCCCAGGCTCCCCGCTCCCTCCCCTCGGCTCCCGGCAACCTCGCAACCTCGCCTTCGCTAATGGGCCGTAATGCCCCTGCCAGCTGCTTTGCCAAACCCACCCACAGGACTGAGTGGGAGCGGGGATGCAGTAGTGGCCAGAACCGCGCCCTGGTCCCACCCCGGCGCCCCCGCCGCCGAAGCCGAACGGCTCACGCACTAGAACGCCGGGGTCTCTTCATTCCCCCTCCCCTTCCTTGCAAAAAGTGCCTCGTCACCGCTTCTGCCCGCCCCCGCTGGGCTGGGAGAACCGTGGGGTTAGCTGGAAGATTTGGGTATGTGGGGCGGCAAAGGGCTTCTTGATGCAGCTCTTTTACGGACATGGAACAGAAGGGGACCTGAGGTCAAGGGTCACGGAGGGGAAGAGAGCCCACGCCTAGACGGGCCTGGGGGAAGGTCTCAGCGAGGCTCACATGCTGGCTCAGCCAGGGACTGGCCAATGGGCGTGGCGGGGCGGTGGCCGCACCAGGGGAGGCGGGGTCATATCTGCGTGTGGGCGTGGCCTGCAGGCCAGGGGGTGGGGCTTGCGCCGGCCAGGCGCCGGGCCGGGGCGGGGTTTTCTTGCATATCCCGCAGGCGGCGGGCCAATGGGCGGGGCTGGGGCGGGGAGCCCAGGCAGGAGGGGCGCTCCCCCGCCCCCGGAACGGAATCCTCCCGGGGAGCGGAGCAGGCTCGCGCGCGTGCATCCCACACCATCCCCCGGCCCCCGGCCCCGGCCGGCGTCAGACCGAGCTGCCGCCGCCGCCGCCGCCGCCGCCACAGGAGCAGCAGCGCTCGGGGATCCGGGCCCAGCCGGGGCCGCGGGAGGCGGGGGCGCCCGGGCCCTGGATGTCCCGCAGCGCGGCGGCCAGCGTGAGAAGGGCGGGAGAGGGGGACTGGGGTGGGGGGCGGCGCCGCTGCTGATGTGGCGGAGGGTGGGAGGCGGCCGCGGCGCCCGGATGGAGAGAGGGTGCCAAGGCTGGGGAGGGTGGGCCTGGGTGGGGGTCCAGAACAGGCCCCCTCAAAGCCAAAGCTTGAGAGACTGGGGTTCGGGGCACGGGCCCTCTCTTGCCAAGGCCCTTGGACATAGACCTGCCCCTCAAAAAAAAAATCAAGGACAGGGGGACAGATTCTAGGTACAACTCCCTGGGCAAGGTTTTGGGGATGGGGTCCAGGACACAACCCCACATCAGGCCAAGGCCTCCAGGAGGCCGTTCCAGAGCAGACGCAATCCCTACCCCTCCCTTGCCTGAGGTGGTCTCTGAGCACAACAACCCTCTAGGCAAGGTGCTGAGGATGGGGGTCCCTGGGCACAGCTTCCCCACCAAGCCAAGGCCTGGGGGGGATTCCAGGCACAGTCTGTACCCAGGCCTCAGAGACGTCCTGAGCACAGCATCCCCCCCAATCCTTGGGCGGCGTCCCAGGAATAGCCCCTTCTCAAAACAAGGTCCCTGTGCCTGGGACTCCACTCCCCGCCCCCCAGCCTGAATAAAATAGGGAAATTTCAGGCAACCCCCAAGGGCTTGGTCAAGGGTCCCTGGGGCTGCCCAGCTGCCTGGGAGCGGCCCCACCCGCAGACAATGTGCCGCCTCCCTCTCCTGGGTATGGCCCCCCAGGCTCCAAGATTCAGGCTGGGGGTGGGGGGCGGCTCCCCAGGGACCCAGTGCAGCCCTGTCTGTCTGCAGCGTCTGCGGGTGACGGCGGCTTTGTGTGTGGTACCTGGGGGGAAGGGGGGAAGCAAGCGATAGGGAGATGGCTAAGAGTGTGACCCGGTGTTTGTGTGACCGTGGCTGTGTGTGTGTGCGTGTGTGTGTGCGCTGGAGCTGGTGACTCTGAGGAATCCTGTGCGTGTGTCTGTGTTTTGTGGTTGTGTCCAGTAATGTGTACGATGGTGTCTGTGTGTGACCCCAGCATTTGTGTGACTCTGTGTGTGTGACAGCTACTCCTTGTGCAGAACCCTGTACTTTTTAGTCTGCGTTTGGGTGTGCGTGTGCATGGTTGCGACCGTGTGGTTGTGTCTGTGATGACGTCTTTTGTGACCCTGGGTGTGTGCTTTGGTAACTCTAACTGGGTTGTGACAGTGTGCGTGTTGGGTCTGGGGTTGGGCGAGTGTGTGGGCGACAAGCTGTGGGTGGAGTTGGGACTGTGTACATGGAGTTGTGTCTATGACTGTGGCCATGTGCCACTCTCCCGGTGATTTGTGAGTGTTTGTGGGTTGCGTCTATAACTGATTGTATACGTGGGTCACACGTATGTCTATGTGACACACAACTGTCCCTGCAACTCTGGGTATGTGCCTGCCATTATATATGAAGACACATGGTGCCCGGTTGTGTGATGGCCTTGTGACGTGTAGGACAACGGTTGTGTGTTCATGGTCACATCTATGTCTCCATCTAGCTCTGTGTGTTGATACTAAGTGACTGTGGGCATTTATAGTTGTGTCTGCGTGGGATTTAGGTGAAAGACTGGAGTAGGGGTCTGAACCTCTGACTGAGGGTTATTTCATCGTGTGTGACTCAAGCTCTAGTTGTGTCTGTGTGTGGTGGCACCAGGTACTGTGTTTGTGTGTGGGGGGGGGGTGTCTAGGTGATTGTGGCTTCTGGATTTGTGTGTGACCTGCGTGTCTGCGACCCTGGGTGATTCTATGTACGTAAGTGTATGTCGTGGCCCGAGAGAGTAGGCGTGTCTATAGCTGTGTGGCTCTCTGGTGTGTGTGTGTGTCCCTGTGTGCGTGCTGGACCACATGGGTTTCCATCTAGGTGATTTGGTAACCGGGTGACTCTCCTGACTGCGTACACGGCTCTACCAGAAACTGTGTCTTCTGTGTAGACGCAGCTATGAGCCCTATGTCCGGGTCACCGCATTTCGGAGCTCTGTCTCTTCGTCACTGTGTGCTTATGACGTGTGACGTAGAAATTGTGTGCTGATGTCTCTGTGTGTGAGATACTGTGTGTCTGTCCACATGGCGCTGCGACTGTATGTGGCCACAGGCTTCTCCCTGTGACCTGTGTGTTTGCGTGAAGAGAGGCTGTGTGTTTGTGATGCGGCGACATGTGCAGCCGGGGATGGGACACTGGGGGACTGTGTCATGGCCAGGGTGTATGGCTGGGTAACGTGGACACTGATGCTGTGTGGCTTGGCACATGTGGCCATTTCTGAAACGCGTATGGCTGGAACTCTGAGCCAGCAACCGTCTGGCCATACCTGAGCGTGGCCATCCCGAGGGACAGTCGTTTCTGGGTGGTTCTATGCATGTCTTCAGTGTGCGTGCCTGGTCCTCTTTCCCGCACAGGCCAGGGCCATCCGTGTCTCTGTGTGTGGTTGGCTGGGGAGGACTCCCCATGTTAGGTGTGGCTGGTGCTGTGACCACACGTGTGTCCCTGTGACCGGGTGTGTGTGACCGTGAAGCACCTGTGGCTGTGGCGGGGTGGGACCGAATGCGTGTCGGTGTGTCTGCGTGCACCCATGACCACATGTCATCAGGCAGCGGTGGAGCCGCGTGTGACAGGTGTGTGTGGCTGGGACCGTGTCCGTGCGTGACTCCGTGCTCATGGGCGACCTCTGACCGGTGTGACTCTAGGTGCTGCAACACGAGTGCGTCGGGCGGGGGCCTGAGGAGATGTCACTGGGAGGGAGTCCTGCTCCGGTGCGTGTGCCCGGGCCCGGCTCTCCGTACGTGGCTGAGAAAACAAGAAGCGACCAAACATCCAGTAGCTGATGTGACCAGATGTTCGTGGCAGCGCGCAGGCAGGCTGGGGCTTGCTGTTCACATGGACAAACGTCTGTGTCTGTGAACACGGATGTGTGACCAGCTGGTGATTGTGGCAGACGCCGTTTACGTGTGTCTGTGTGATGCGGCGTGTGCGGCTGGGTGGTTTCTGTGCATAGTCACACGTGCGGACCTGTGCCCAGGGGCCGGGGACCACTGTAGACCTGAGTTGCATGCATGCACGCATGTGACAGTATGTTTATGTGTAGCCCGGACATGTGTCTAGGGGTCAAGGCCACTCCCTCCTCACACCATCCCCTTGGGTACTGAGGGCCTCCTGAGGCCACGACATCCCCAACACATGCCCCCCGAAACACACCTACTCATTCCTGGGCCCTTGCTACCAGGTGGCTGGTCTCCCTAGTAACAGTTGCTATGACAACCGGGGCTCTCATCAGGGAACCTGAGATTGGGGGGGGTTGGCTGTTGTCCAAAGAGGGGGTGAGGTAGGGGACTGAGCCCCAACCCAAGCCAGTTTCTCACCTTCTCCTCCCTTCCTTGGGCAGGGCGGACCCAGGAGGCCTGAGCTGCATCTGCCCCCAGCCCCCTGTGGGGCCCCGGGGCCCCCCGAAACCTCCAGGACGGAGCCAGGTGAGTGACCAGCTGGGGCCAGGGCAAGGGCTGAGTGAGTGCGTGGGTCTGCCTCGCACGACCGGGGGAACTGTCCCTGTGCTCACACGGGCTTAATCACACTCATGAGTGGACACCTTCGAATGTCTTCCCTGCACACTCAGTGACCGTCAATCACACCCTCACAAATAACACTCATGAACACACTCTCAGACAACAACCTCCTGCTCTCACACATCTACCCAGATACTCGGTGGCAGAGACACACCCTCAGAACAACACGCATGAACCCACGCTCTCTACAACAGCTACACACTCTTGACACACACACTCTCCCAAACAAAAGCCACAGACACACGGCCTCACCACCAACAGCGGGACTCTTGGCCAGAGACACGGACTCTCGGATAACTCAGTCACACACTGTCCTAGGCGACAGCTATCAAAGACAATAGCCACACCCGCACACAGACACACAGCTGCAAAAACAACGGTCATGGACACACCGTTTCGAAGACGACAGCTTCGTGCTCAGACCCATGCTCACAGGCAATGTTCCCTGACACACAGTCCATGACCACTCTCATACTTAGATACCCTTCAGCAACAACCTTCCGGCACCTTCACTTACGGACAACAACCACACTCTTGGACACTGACCCCCTCACAGACAGCACTCCCAGACACACTTTCACAGACAACCATTCTCAGACCTGTGTCCTTCTGTACATACAGTCTTCAGAAATACACTCATAGATTATCGCTGTATGCTCAGATCTAGACACTATTCAGGAATATACTAGTTGCACACTTGCTTGCACACACACACACACACACAGAGGCCCCATCTGCTGGTGGTGCTCTATCCTGGTTGGCCCCTCATGCTCCTCCTGGGACTGTCAGGATGGCTTATCAGTCAGTGAAGACTGTCCCCACCTCCACTGTGGCCACTTCCACTCCCCCACCTTCATCTGATGCTCACAGGTGCACACCACCCTGGGGGCTCCTGCCTTCGACTAGACACAGTTGACTGAGGGGCGGATCTCAGAGGGACAGAGACAAGCCCCCAGCCCCCACACCCTCTGGCTTGCGTTCTGGACCTCAATCCTTGGACTTTCTGAGTCTCCCCACATCGAACCCATGCAACTCCCAACTCTCATGCTCTCTGACCCTCTCATCCCCTGACCTCCTACCCCTAAAACCCCTGGCCTCATGACTCGTGGCCGCTACGCCTTCTAACCCCTGTGCCCTCCAATGTCTTGACTCCCCATTAGTTTGGATCCTCATACCTCCTGTTTCACATCCCTAATCTCCAGACTGCTAAAAGCTGTGATTCATGACCCCCCCATCCCAGACCTCCGTGCACTCTGGCCTGAAGTTTTTCTTCTGAAGCCCCACTGCTGACTCTGGCATTCCCCTGCCTTACCCTGTCCCCTGACTGTTGCTGATGCATGTTCCCTGAATGCCATGTCCTTTGACCCAGTGATTCCCCCCAACCCTGTAACCCAAATCCCATGTTATCTGACCCCATGTTTCCTGAGCACTGTATCCATCCCCCTGGAGCCCATGCCTCCAGCCCCCGCCCTTAACCCCCATGCCCCTGTCCTGTGTTACCAGAAGGGGCGGGCACCATGAATAAGTTACGACAGAGCCTGCGGCGGCGGAAACCAGCCTACGTGCCCGAGGCGTCGCGCCCCCACCAGTGGCAAGCAGACGAGGACGCGGTACGCAAGGGCACGTGCAGCTTCCCGGTCAGGGTGAGTGGGCGGGGCGGGGATGTGGGCGGGGCGCGGGCAGAAGCTGTGAGCTCGCGGGTCCCTGGTGCTGGGCGGGCTGGCTGAGGCCCCGTTCTGTACAGAAGACAGGTCACATTCCCAAAGAGCTGTGGAGCCTGCTGGAGCAGGACCCCAAGGTCTGGGCCCCTCAAAGGCGGGATCAAAACCCAACACATATTCTCTTGTACCAGGAAGGTATTACCTGGGGAGTGGGGGGTACCTTCTTCCTGGAGTCACCCTAGTCTGTGGGAGCTCACCATTTCCACAAGGCACTGGACGACTCTTCACAACACACACTGCGCTTCTGTGAGGGAGACAGCTGGATTCAGGTTCAAATCCCAACTCAGCTCCCATCAGCTCTGGTCACAACCACTGTGTTTCCCTTCCCCCAGAAGCAGACATGGAGTGTGAGGGGTCCATCTGGAGGTGTGGGAGATGCTGGTGGGGCTGAGGAAGGGTAGGCAGCCCATAAAGGGTGTGTCACTAACCTGCAGCTGTGGGCACCCCAATAGCCCTAGGGAAGAATGCTGGGAAATAGAGCCATCCCAGCCACAGGGTGAGGGAGCTGGGGTACGCTCACCCCATCGGTCATCGGTGGGCCAGTCCTGAGGCCCAGAGATGCAGACACTGGCGTCCAGAAGGAAGAGGGTAACATGTTAAGGCCCAGGAATAGAGGCAAGATGGGAATCTGAGAACGCCTGCTTCAGCATTCTCATCTGTATATCTGGTATGGGAGCAGAGTACCCGCCTCACAGGGCTGAGGTGCAGAGTGGATTCATATGTATGATGGGCGAGGGACCTTGCGTTACGCATCACAGCTGCTCAGGGGACACTGGGAAGGTATTGATTACTGTGCTGATTTCCATGCTCCCGTCTCCTCCCTGCCAAGTACCTGGGCCATGTGGAGGTAGAAGAGTCCCGGGGGATGCATGTGTGTGAAGATGCCGTGAAGAAGCTGAAGGCGGTGAGTGCGGGGTGGAGCCGGGAGGGGGCCAGCTCAGACCCCAGGAGGCAGCCCTGACCAGGCCCTTTATCCTCCTCCCCTGCCCCAGATGGGCCGGAAGTCCGTGAAGTCTGTCCTTTGGGTGTCAGCCGACGGGCTCCGAGTGGTGGATGACAAGACCAAGGTAGGAGGCCTGAGGGGGTGGTAGGGGGCACCGGTGGGCCCCTCACCTCCCCCCCGCTTGAATCGGGGCTTAGGACGCCTTCCCACCCACCTCCAGGATGTCCCTCCCTCCGGGGCCTTCTAGACCATGTGCTCCCACAACATCTTGGCACACCTCGTAGTCATAACTCAGGACTGAGTCCTGCAGTTATTATGAGCTGGCACAGATAGTGGGTGCGATCACAGGCTGTGGAGCAGCCGTCTTAGCTCGGATCCCAGCTCACCCACGTATCTGCTGGGTGACCCAGAGTATGAGATTTAACCCCTCCGGGCCTCAGTTGCCTCATCTGTGAAATGAGGATAAACATGGAGCCTGCCCTAAATGAGAGGGTAGGTTCACGCAGTGTAAAACGGTGCTTGGTGCAGTATTTGTGCTCAGATCAGTGGATGTTAGCTGTTCTGGGTTTATTGTCAGTGCACGCGGCCAGGATCTGAGCACCTGTTTGCTCACCGTTGATTTCCCGGCCCAGAGACTGCCCAAGGAGGCAGAAGCACATGACAAGAGTTAGGTTAGCAACTAAACAGGATTGATGCCTTTGCACAGGCAGCTCGCACAGGCGAGCGCAGAGAGACCGTTCCCTGCCTTTTTGCCTAGTTAATACCTCTTCCAGGAAGCTCGGCCCGTCTCCTTAGCAAGCTGAGTTGGGCACCTCCCCATGGCTCCCACTGGTCCCTGTGCCTCCCCCGTCCCGGCCCTGACCCCTTGCCCGTGTCTCTCTCTGGTGATGGGCCTGAGTCCCACACTAACGGGGGAGCCCCATTCAAGCAGGGCCCACCTCTGTTTCAATGAGTGCAGCGTCCCCAACCCCGTTCAGGACAGGACAGAGAGCAGACACTAAGGGAGTGCTGAATGAATACGTGAAAGATAGTTCAAGTTCCTCTCCTGGTTTCCCTGGCCACCATCCAGGACCTGCTGGTAGACCAGACCATCGAAAAGGTCTCCTTTTGTGCCCCTGACCGCAACCTGGACAAGGCTTTCTCCTACATCTGTCGGGATGGGACCACCCGCCGCTGGATCTGCCACTGTTTCCTGGCGCTCAAGGACTCTGTGAGTATCACCGAAGCCAGGAGGAAGCTGGCTGACTCTTCTGTCCTGCGGCGTCGAGCCAGCCACTCACCCCTCCTCTCCGTGCCCCGTGTCCTCACAGCTCCTAACTTAGAGTTCAGGGAGGCTGGAGGGAGTTAATACAAAGTATTTGGAATGACGGCTGGCACATCCGAAGTGCCCAGGAAAACATTAATTATCATCTTCCTCATTATCCATAGTTCTGCATGTTTCTTATTTTTGTTTTTTATGAGGGTTGTATGCATATAGTAACATGCACAGGTGGTCTGGGCAGGGCTCCATAAACTCGTGCTTACATAAAAACCCCAGCCAGGCCAAGTTTTGGAGAGCTTCCTGCCCCCAGCTGGTCCCTCGGGCCCTTCTCAATGATACCCCCAGGGTACGCACTCTTCTTTTAGCCTCGATTCACTGTGCCTGCATCAAGGTCCCTGCCGAGAATCTGATGGAAGCCACAAATGGACTGTCTTCTCAGAAACATTCTCTTAGTTAGGATTCTGAGGCTGTGACAGAAAACCCCCAGCTGCCAGTCATTTCAGTGAGATAGATATTTGTCCCTGGTTCGTGTGAAAGACATCCAGAGGCAGGCAGTGCAGGATTGGTGTGGCTCCTCTCTGCCCATCAAGAACTGCAGCTCCTTTATCTTGTCGTGGCACTGGAGTGTGGCCTCCACTCCATGATCCAAAATGGGTGCACATGCTCCAGCCTTCGCATCTTCATTCCAGCTACATAAAGGAGGGAGGATCCTTCCACTGCACTGCTGCAGAGATAAATCCAGCTTCCCAGTGTCCCAGGTTAAAATTCTGAAAAGAAGGCATGGGATTGACCTGGCTTGGGTCAGGCCTCCCCTTGGTCCAGGGAGCATGGAGCACACAGACTGACATCCAATATGGAGGAGGACCTCCCCAAAGGGAATTTGGGGTGCTGTTATCAAAAGCAAGGGGAATGGATACTTTGCAAGTAAAACAACACGTACCCCTCTCAGATTTTCACGGGATTCCTTCGTATTTCAGAAATCCCCGCCCCAAGAGCTCCGAACTCCCAAAACTGGTCAGTACTCCCAACTTCCTCACTCATACACACACTCTCAGACCTCAAACCAGATGTGGAAAACCAATGTGAGAGTGTCGGGATGGATTAGTCAGTACTGGTGAGTGCCTGCCAGGGGCTAGCATGGAGATCTCAGAAACCAGAGCCTCGAGCAACTGCGTGTTTCCTGAGCATAGCAGGCTAAGTTGTATCAGCTATCTGTTGCTGCATAACAAATTGCTCCAATGTTTAGTGGCTTAAAATGACAGTCATTTATTATCTCTCAGGGGTTTTGTAGGTCAGGGATTTGGATGCAGCTCAGCTGGGTGGGCCTGGGTCCAGGGTCTCTTATTGCTGCTACAATCCGATGGTGTTTGGAGCTGTAACCCCAGGAGTCTGGCTGGATATCCCCACTCTTCACGTATCTCAGGACCTCTCCACAAGGACTCTCTGGCAGGGGGGTTCAGGAGAGCTGGACTTCTTACACGGTGGCACACGGCTCCAAAGTGAGTAGAGAGATGAGAGAGCTCGCACCTGCTTGGTCTTGGTCTTGGAAAGCACACAGCCTTGCTTCTGTGGGATTCTCTTTGTCCAGATGTTCGCAGAGGTCTTCCCAGGCTAACTGGGGAGAACACAGACTCCACCTCTGGTAGGGGAGTGACAAAATTCTGGAAGAGCGGGCGGTTGCCAGAAATTTGTTGTGGCTATTTTTGGAAAACATGTGGCCACATGGTTAGTGTGGATTCAGTGTCACACCACCTAGCTGTGGGACATGAAGCCCGAGTCACTTTCCTCTCAGGAACTCAGTCTCTTCCTCCATGAAATGGGGGTGTTAGCAGTGGCTGCTCACAGGTGTGTTGGGGAAGCATTCGTTAGGATCACACCCAGAAAGTTCTACACAGAATCCCATAACATGTGTTCAGTCACGAGGAACAGTTGCTGTCATTTGAAAAGTACTTGGGATGGGGGGCGCCCGGGTAGTTCAGTCAGTTAACCATCTGCCCTCAGCTCAGGTCATGATCTCAGAGTCCTGGGATCGAGTCCTGCATCCAGCTTCTCGTTCAGTGGGAAGTCTACTTCTCCCTCTTCCTTTGCCCCTCCCCCTCTTTGTGCTCTCTCTCTCTCTCTCTCTCTCTCTGTGTCTCTCAAATAAAATAAAATCTTGAAAAGTACTTAGGGGTAAGAATCAAAGCAAGAAAAGAGCAAGGCCATCTCCTCTGGGTAAAGAGCGTGACCTTCTCTGTATTCCCTTCCACGTCTGAACCTTGGGTTTGAAGCATTAAGCAGCAGAACTCCCAGCATTCCCCAAGTGTAACTTTATTTTTTGAGGTGCAATTCACATGAAATTCATCAGATTGAAGCGTACACTTCAGTGGCATTTAGTACGCTCTCAACCTTGTTTGTTCATCACCTCTCTCTAGTTGCCAATATTCTCATCGCTCCTAAAAGGGACCTCAGACCCATTAAGCCGTCACTCCCTGTGCCCCACACCCTCCTCCCCAAGCCTGGCAATGGCTAGTCGTCTTTCTGTCTCTCTGGAGTTACCTCTTCTAGATAGTTCATACAAATTGAGTCATACGGTATGTGGTCTTTCGCGACTGGCTTCTTTCTCTTAGCATCATGTTTTTGAAGTTCATCCTCATTGTAGCATGTCAGTACTTTTTTATGGCTGAATAATATTCCATTGTATGGATATATTACATGTTGTTTAACTTTTCATCCACTGATGGACATTCGGGTGGTTTCTACCTTTTGGATATTGTGAATAGTGCTGCTATGGATATTGGTGCGCAAGTATTTGTTTGGATACCTGTTTTTAATACTTTGGGGTCTATACCTAGAAGCTGGATTGCTAGATCATATGCTAGATCTATGTTTAAATTTTTGAGGAACTGCCAAACTGTTTTCCACAGAGGCTACACCGTTTTATATTCCCACAAGCAAAGGACAAGGGTTCCAATTTCTCCACATCCTGGCCAGCACTTAATACTTTTCCTTTTTTTTTTTTTTTTTTTAATTATAGCCACCCTAGGGTCACCTGGGTGGCTCAGTTGTTAAGCGTCTGCCTTCGGCTCAGGTCATGATCCCAGGGTCCTGGGATCGAGCCCCACATTGGGCCCCCTGCTCAGCCAGGAGCCTGCTTCTCCCTCTCCCTCTGCCTGCTGCTCCCCCTGCTTGTACTTTCTCTGTCAAAAAAAAAAAAATTATAGCCACCCTAGTAGGTGTGAAGTGGTATCTCATTGTGGTTTTGATTTGCATTTCCCTACTGTCTAATGATGTTGAGACTCTTTTTATGTGTTTATTCGCCATTTGTATATCTTCGGAGAAATGTCTATTCAAATCCTTTACCCATTTTTTTTTTTAATTGGGTTGTTTGTCTTTTTATTGTTGGGTTGTAAGAACTTTTTATATATTCTGGATACTAGATACTTATCAGTTTTATGATTTGCAAAAAATTTCCCCCATTCTGTGGTTTGTCTTTTCACTTTCTTGATAGTGTCCTTTGATGTACAAATGTTTTTAATTTTGATGAAGTTCAATTTATCTTTTTTTCTTTTGTCATTTGTGTATTCGGTGTCATATCTAAGAATCCATTGCTAAATCTAAGGTCATGAAGATTTACTCCATGTTTTATTCTAAGAGCTTTATAGTTTTAGCTCTTACATTTAGGGCTTTGGTCCATTTTGAGTTAATTTTTGTAAATGGTGTGAAGTAGGGGTCCAACTTTATTTTTTCCATATGGATATCCAGTTGTCCTAGCACCATTTGCTAATAAGACTGTTCTTTCTCTGGGGTGCCTGGGTGGCTCAGTCGTTAAGCGTCTGCCTTCGGCTCAGGTCATGATCCCAGGGTCCTGGGATCGAGCCCCGCATCGGGCTCCCTGCTCCACAGGAAGCCTGCTTCTCCCTCTCCCACTCCCCCTGCTTGTGTTCCCTCTCTCACTGTGTCTCTCTCTGTCAAATAAATAAATAAAATCTTTAAAAAAAAAAAAAAAAAAAAGACTGTTCTTTCTCCATTGAAGTTTTGGTACCCTTACCGAAAATCAATTGACCATAGATGTGTAGATCAATATCTGGCTCTCAATTCTATTTCATTGATCTATATGTTATCCTTATGGCAGTATCACATTATTTTGATTACGGTAGCTTTGGAGTGCTATTTAAATCAGGAAGTGTGAGTTCTTTTATTTTGTTCTTTTTCAAAATGACTCTGGCTGTTCTGGGTCCTTTGCAATTCCATGTGAATTTTAGGGTCAGCTTTTATATTTCTACAAGAATCTATTGGGATTTTGGTGGGGATTGCATTGAATCTATAGACCATTTTGGAAATATTGCTATTGTTAACAATATTAAATCTCCCAATCCATGAGCATGGGATGTATTTCCATTTATTTAGGTCTTCTTTAATTTCTTTCAGCAGTGTTTGTTAGTTTTCAGCATACATGTCTTTGACTTCCTTGGTTAAATTTATTCCTAACCATTATTTTATTTTATTTTGTTTATTTATTTATTTATTTGAGAGAGAGAGAGAGCATGCACATGGGGGGGAGGGGCAGAGGGAGAGAGAGGGAGAAAAATCTTAAGCAGGCTCCACACCCAGCACAAAGCCTGACCCAGGGCTCCATCTCATGACCCTGAGATCATAATCTGAGCCGAATTCAAGAGTGGGATGCTTAACCAACTGAGCCACGCAGGCGCCCCCATTTTATTATTTTAGATGCTATTGTAAGCGGGATTGTTGTAACTTCATTTTTGGATTGTTCGCTGTTAGTGTAGATAGGTATAACTGATTTTTGTGTGTTGATCTTGTATCCTGCAACTTTGCCAAATTCATTTATTACCACTAATAGTTCCTTCGTGGATTCTCTACGATTTTCTATATATAAGACTATGTCATTTGTAAATAGAGATAATGTTATTTCTCCCTTTCCAATTTGGATGCCTTTATTTCTTTTTCTTGTCTAATTACTCTAGCTAGAACTTCTGGTACAACGTTGAATAGAAGTGATGAAAATGGGCATCCTTGTCTTGTTCCTGTTCTTAGGGACAAGCTATCACTCTTTCACCATTGAGTATGATGTTAGCTGTGACTTTTTATCAGGTTGAGGAAGTTCCCTTCTATTCCAAGTTATTTGAACTTTTTTATTTTATCATGAAAGGGGGCTGGATTTTGTCAAATACTTTCTCGGCATTCATGGAGATGATCGTGTGGCTTTTTTCCATCTTTCAGTTAATGTGGTGTATTATGCTCATTGATTTTCATATGTTGAACCAACCTTGCATTCCTGGGATAAATTTCACTTGATCATGGTGCATAACCCTTTTCCTGTGCTGGTGAGTTTAGCTTGCTAGTATTTTGTTGAGGACTTTTGTCCCCAAGTTTATCTTTAAAAGGTGGCTGAGCATCGTGGTTAGGAAACAGAAGTCAGATCAATCTCATTCTCATCCTAATTCTGCCACTCGCTTATTGTAATGGGTGTGTTGACTAAGGTTCAGTTTCTTTGTCTATACAATGGGTTCATAAGCATATCCACCTCCTGGGATGATTGTGAGGATTCCAACAAAGGATGGACAGATTTACTGGGACACCTTTGTGGTGTTTCCCTGTGCCTGGCTCTTGGGCTGGCTCCCTGTGTTGTATGCCTTGCATATATTAGTTCATGGATAAATCTTGCAACAACCCTGTTAAGTGAGTGCCGTTAGGGCCCCCATTTTACAGACAAGGAGGCTTGGGCACCAAGAGGTGACGTGGATCTCTTGAGAACACACAGATGGAAAGCAGGAAGCCAGCATCATTGTGGCCTTGGAGCCTCTCAAGTAGGCACTCAGTGGGGCCTGTTGTTTTCACCCCCAACGTTTTATGACAAAATGTTTTCAAGCACGCAGGGAAGCCGAAAGACTTGTATGGTAACCAGTCCCCTGTACACCCACCACCCAGATCCTGCCATTAGGTCTGTCTGCGCTTACTCTATCGCTCATCTGTCCGTCCCATTTTTACGCATTTCAAAGTTGCAGACATCAGAATACTTCCCCCAGACATTTCGAGCATGCATACCGTGAAGTAGAATTCATTCATTTCCCACTCATTTTCTTTTAAAGTCAAATACATGCTGTGCACAGACCCAAGTATGTTAACAACTACATACACTTGTGCAACCCAAGCCCCCATCAAGACCTAGAACATTCCCCCACTCCAACCAAGCCTCCTGCCCCTTCGCAGTGAGTTCCCACCCCCACCCCTACCCCCTAAGGAACAGCCACGCTTCGGACTTTTTTCACCATAGATTAGTTTTGCTGGTTTTAGAACTTCATATAAAGGGAGCCATAGAGCACTGCACTCTTGTTTCTGGCTGTTTTCACTGGGAGCTGTCATCTGTGTCCCTCCGGGTGCAGATGCACACGGAGGCCCGAGGTGGGGGCGGGGGACTTGTCCAGGATCACCCGACACACCGAGCGGGTGGCACCCAGGGCTTTGGCGTCCGGCCTGCACAACGCCGCCTCTCCACGCCCGGCCTGACCTATCTTCCCACAGGGCGAGAGGCTGAGCCACGCCGTGGGCTGTGCCTTTGCGGCCTGCCTAGAGCGGAAACAGCGGCGGGAGAAGGAATGCGGGGTCACGGCCGCCTTCGACGCCAGCCGCACCAGCTTCGCCCGCGAGGGCTCCTTCCGCCTGTCCGGCGGCGGGCGGCCCACTGAGCGAGAGGCCCCCGAGAAAAAGAAAGGTGGGTGCTGCCCAGAGGGCATCCAGTCTGGGGGGAGAGCGGCAGAAGCCCGGGGAGTCTGCACTTTACAAAGCACAGCACCAACCACAGGGTTTGGTTACAGTTTACAGAGCTCACTTCTATTGGGCAATAGTGCGCAGGCCACAGATTCCAGCAAAACTCACCAGCGCTCCATTATCTGCTAAGTCAGGGAGGCTCGGAGGCATTTCAAATTGTGTATCAAGGCCAGTTAATGGCTTGTGAAGTCAGCTTGGTGGATTGTGGCTGGCTGGCACTGAAAAAAACCGAAATAGAAAAGAAGAGAAAATATCAGATTAGCTGAATGTGTTAAGGTAAATGTAGTTCAATGATACTTTTATTTCAGTGTATGTCTTTGCGTGTGTCTGTGTGTGTGAGACAGCTTACTGTGTAAAAGGTTTTTCTTACTTTGGGTTGCCATCAAGAAAAATATCTGGTAATCTCTAACATTCTAGGTTAGTGGCAAATATTTTGTAAATTCTAAAACAGTGTGGTTTTTATTTTTTATTTTTTTGAGAGAGAGAGTGTGAGCAGGGGTAGACAGAGAAAGAGACAGAATCCCAAGCAAGGGGGTGACTGGGTAGTTCAGTCGGTTAAGTGTCTGCCTTCGGCTCAGGTCATGATCCCAGGGTGCTGGGATCGAGTCCCGCATCAAGCTCCCTGCTCAGCGGGAAGTCTGCTTCTCCCTTTCCCTCTGCCCCTCCCCCACTCGTTCTTGCCTGTGCTCTCTTTCAAATAAAAAAAAAATTTTTTAACACTGTCTGAGCCATAGCAGAACCCAGAGAATATATTCTTTTAATTGAAAAATTCTAGGTGCTTCATAAAAAAACTTTTTTAAAAAGATTTTATTTATTTATTTGAGAGAGAGAAAGTAGAAGCGGGGTGGGAGGGAGAAGCACAGGGAGAGGGAGAAGCAGACACCCTGCTGAGCAGGGAGCCTGATTGGGGACTTGATCTTGGGACCCTGGGATCAGACCTGAGCTGAAGGCAGATGCTTAACCAACTGAGCCACCCAGGTGCCCCTCTCTCAAAATCTTAAAAAAGAAAAGAAAAAAAGAACCCCAAGCGGGCTCCACTGGGCTCGATCTCACAACCCTGAGATCATGACCTGAGCCAAAATCAAGAGTCCGTCACTTCACCAACTGAACCACTCAGGCACCCCTAAAACAGTGTGTTTTTTAAAATATAAGTATACTATGTTCTGAGTCACAGTATTTTTTTTTTTTAATGTGGATTCTAGTTTTTAAATTTTTGGAAAACACTGCTTAAAATTTACAAAGAACTTACAGTGGTGAACTGACCCAGATTAAAGGAGACTAAAGAGATTTGACAAGTAGTAATAAATGCACGGTGTGATCCTGAATTGGATCTTAGATGATCTCCATCTATAAAGAGCATCTCTAAGGGACATGATCGGGAAAGTTGGGGACACTGGAACACGGACCACAGATTAGCTCATCGTCTTGTACCCACGTTGGATTTAATTGTACTGTGGTTCTGGAGGAGGCCGTCCTTGTTCTTAGGAGGTATATGCTGGAGGTTTTAGAGTGAAGGCCGTTGCCTACAATTTGCACTTGAACGGTACAGGAAAAAAAATTGTGGAAGGGAAGAGAGATCAAATGAGTTAACTGTGGGGAGCATAAGTTAGGAGAACATGTGGGCTCAGTGTTCCATGATTACATCTTGTTTGTAAGTTTAAAATATTTCTAACAAAACAAAATAAAAAATTAAAATAAAATATTTCTAACTAAAAAGTTAGGAAAACAAGTTTTTATCACTAGAATATTAGAGCATCCAGAGTATATTTCTTTGTATAAATTACATTTACATACCTCTTAACAAATTTACAAGTTTTTCACAGATTACAAAGTATTTTACTGTTTACATCATCTATTCGAATTTGTAAAGTATTTTACCATCTGCCAAGCAGATGACAAAATGAAGTTAACAGTGGGCCTGATCGAGTATATGATGTTTTAGTGCTTACAAAAGAACAAACTGGGTCCACAGTTCTTCACAGTGTACAGATGTTTATAGAGGCTGTTGGCATTTACAAGGAACGTGCATTCACTTTAGAGTTTGCAAAGGGTTTTGCTGTTTCCAAAGGATGTGATCATCTCTAGGTACTTTGCAATGTAGAAGGCATTCACAGCTTACACAGCAAAATGAGAGTTTACAGAGTGTGGTATGATTTGCTGAACACAACACTCAGCATTTCGCTGTAGATGCGCTGATTTACAGCCTCAAGGCACCGTGCTTGCCCTTCGACAAGGAGCTCCTTCCAATTTAGGAGTGACGGAGCAGTGCGCACTTTCCACAAAGAATGGAGGGGCTGCAATAATCTGGAAAATTCCCCAGAGGAAGAAGTGTGCCAAGCTGGGTCTAGAATGCTAAGTAGCAGCTGGAGGAAGGGGCAAAGTACCTGAGTTGGGAAGAATGGTGGGAAGTGGAGAGAAAGAATTGCAGACAGAATGACAGGAAGATAGCATGATGTGGAGAGAGCAGGCCAGAGGGAGAGGCAGGATTAGGGTATTCGTTTAGGACACAGACTGGAGTCAGCCTGCCCCTTCCTAGCATTGTGGCTTCAGCAGAGTCACTTACCATTGCTGGGCCTCGGTGTCCACATCTGTAAAATGGAGATAATGCTCATATCAGCCTCACTGGGTAGTTGCGAGAATCGAATGACTCCATACTTGCCAGGCACTTGGAACAATGCCTGATACATGCGTCACGCACCAAACACGTGTTCGTTAAATTAATCAGAAAGGGAGACAGAAGGTCTCAGAAGGGAAAACAGCGGAAGCAGCAAAGAAAGCCAGACTGGGGACAGAAAGCGAGAGATACCCAGAAGGTGAGGTTGGAGGAGGAATCCCCGAGGGCCTCCTGGGGCAGGCGGTACTGGCGTGGTGGGGATGAGAGACATTTCAGGGCTCTGACCAGCCTGTCGTGAGGACAGGCAGGACACAGTGGGTGAGGAAGGCAGCACTGGAAGATGATCAAGGGGACTTGGTGGGAGAGGAGCGAATGCCTAGGTGGGGTATCTAACCACCTGTCTCCCCCATGTCTCCAGCAGAGGCAGCAGCTGCCCCAACTGCGGCGCCCGGCCCTGCCCAGCCTGGGCACGTGTCCCCGACACCGGCCACCACATCCCCCGGTGAGAAGGGTGAGGCGGGCACCCCAGTGGCTGCAGGCACCAGTGCGGCCGCCATCCCCCGACGCCACGCCCCCCTGGAACAGCTGGTTCGCCAGGGCTCCTTCCGTGGGTTCCCGGCACTCAGCCAGAAGAACTCACCTTTCAAACGGCAGCTGAGCCTACGGCTGAATGAGCTGCCATCCACACTGCAACGCCGCACTGACTTCCAGGTGAAGGGCACAGGTGAGCCCGGGGGGCTCAGCGGGAAGGAACATCAGGAGCAATCCCATACCGCCGTCCGTAGTGAACACCAGAGCGGGAAGAGGTGGTATACACCTTGATCGATTAGCACTGTCTGCCAGGGGAAAGGAAAGAGAGGTGGAACACATCGCGGTCGATTGGCGATTAGCAGCATCTGCCGCCAGCAAGGGAGAGAGCGGTAGTAGAAATCATGATTGATTAGCAATGTCTACTGTTGGCAAGGAACAGCAGAAGGATGGCACAAGCCTCGATCGATTCGTAATGTCTGCTGTGGTTAGGGACAGGAGAGAGGTGGCTTTCATCACGATTGATTAGCAGAGTCTGCCAGGGGCTCGGGAGAGGGGAGAAGCTGCCTAGATGCCATTGTTTGCTCAGGAGGAGGCTGAGACTCCAAGCATTTGGCCGTTGGAGCCATAAGATCTTGCTAGATGAAGGATACAGGCTCAGACAAAGGGAGGATTGCGACGGGTTAACAATGTCTGCCTGAGGCAGGGAGAATAGAATGACGGCATATGGCACGATCTCCTGACAGGGTCTGCCATGAGCAAGAAAAAGGAGCGAGGTGGCACACCGTATGATTAATTAGTGAAGGTTGCCATGGATAAGGGAGAAGAGAGAGCAGCAGAAGTTATGTTAGCTCAAGGAGGGGCTCCCAGAATTTGGCCAGTGGAGACAGGAGGTGAAGAGCACACATGAGCATGGGGGTCAGGGGTCAAGGCGCACAGTGACGGGTTTGCAATGTCACTGGCAGGCAAAGGATCAGGCAGAGGCAGCACCCATCATCGTTGGCCAGCCATGTCTTCCAGGGACAGTGCTGAAGAAAGAGGGGACACATCATCATCGATTAGCCATGTCTGCTCTGGGTGCTGCTGGGAGAGGCAATGGAGCTGTTCTGTTTTTCTTAAAGGGGAGATGGAATTGCAAGGACCAGTGCTCTCTCTTAGCCATGAGGTCTGGCCAGGTGAGGGGGAAGGCGAGCAGAGTTCAGTGGGGAAAAAAGCATCGTGTCTGATTACTCATGTCTGCCACGGGCCAGAAAAAGGAGAGAGAGGTGGCATAGGTCATGATCTAAAAGCCACGTCTGCGTGGGAAAGGGGGAAGAGAGGTGGCCCAGGGCCGTGTTCTGCCCGAGGGAGACAGGCAAGAGGGCTGCCTTTCCTCCCAGCTGTCCGTGAAGTCACGGGGTCTGGCCCGCTTTCCTGCTTCCATATGCCAGATCGGAGACGCCCACCTCTTATGGCCTCGGGGACTGGCGTGGGAGGTGTTGATCTGTGTCCGGAAGGCTGGGCCGCTCCCAAAGGTGACTGCTAAGCAGATGCCAGTGCTGGTCGAGAGTGACGCACAAGCGCTCCCTGTCCTGCAGCGTCCCTCGGCAGTCACACACCCTCGCGCTTGCTGTCCTCATGCAGCCTGACACGAGCACGCTCCCTGGCCGCCCCTGATTTGGAAGCTTCATGCGCCTGGAACCAGTGGCACACTTGCTTGGGTGTGACCTGCCCCCCAGAACTTTCAGATCCATAGGAGTCACAGGCGCCACACTCAGAAGTCACACACCCTCGGAAGTCACAGAAGCCGATGTTTCCATTGCCACACACTTGGGCACGTATCCAGATAGCCCACGAGGAGGTACACACACTCACAAACCACACACCCGGATTCACGCAAACTCAAAAGTCACATCTCAGATTCACACGCGCTTGCAAAAACATTTGTGTGTCACACGGGGGTGGCTGGATTGGCTCACGCTAGGGAAGCACAAGCAAGATGCCACGTGCCTGGATTTTGGTCACCCTGAGATGTCACACCCTCAGAAAGCTGCACACGCATTTGGACTAATCCGGTCATCCTAGAATTGACCTGGAAACCGCTGCCCTTCCCACCTGGGCACCCCCACATCACACCTGTGAAGCCCTACAGCCGATTTCTTTCTGATGCTCATCAGGGCATCACACAGGTTCCGTTGGAGACAACCGCTTGCTGAGACACCACACCCCACTGGTATTTCTCCGTCGTTTGTTTGGTGTGGTTTGTTTTTGTTTTTTTTAATATTCTGCATTTATGACACTATTTTATTTTTTGAATATTTTATTTATTTGAGAGAGAGAGAGAGCACAAGTGGGGGGAGAAGCAGAGGGAGAGGGAGAGGCAGACTCCCCACTGAGCAGGGAGCCCGTCGCGGGGCTCGATCCCAGGACCCTGGGATCATGACCTGAGCCGAAGGCAGACACTTAACCGACTGAGCCACCCAGGCGCCCCTCTGTTGTTTATTCAGATGACACCTTTGTTCATCCCAAGCCCTTGTGAGGCCACCATACCCGCTCAGGTTTTCCTGGCTGGCTGGAACAGGTGCATCTCTGCCCTCATGATGTATGCTCTTGGCCAGGCCAGGTGTGGTGGACAGGGCCCCGCTTCTCCACCCAAAGCCGGACAAGTGATCCCCAGCCGGTGCACAACAATGGGACCAACATCCATCCTGACAAGTCAGCCCTCTTGCCGTCTATGTGGTTGGACATATTTTTAACTAATATATATTGGTAAACATTTAAAATATTTCTTCTGGGGGCGCCTGGGTGGCTCAGATGGTTAAGCGTCTGCCTTCGGCTCAGGTCATGATCCTGAAGTCCCGGGATCAAGTCCCGCACAGGGCTCCCTGCTCGGCGGGGAGTCTGCTTCTCTCTCTGACCCTCCCCCCCTCATGCTCTCTCTATCTCATTCTCTCTCTCAAATAAATAAATAAAAAATCTTTAAAAAAAATAAAATAAAATATTTCTTCTGGTTTGTAGCCATACCCAGATCTCGAGGTCCTCCTTGGTGTGGGGGTCCCTGTGACTCTTGGCCAGCACATGTCCCATACCACTTGGCTGTTGTGTCCCTCAGGTGTAACATCTGCACAGAGTTAGCCTATGTATGGCCATGGCCGATTGGTTACCGCAGAGTGGACCCGTGACCCCCACACCCCACGATCCCAGGTCGTCAGAGGGGGCCGCCTGAGGGCACGGGGCTCTTCGCTGACCTCCACCCTTCCCTGACTTCCCAGTGCCCGAGATGGAGCCTCCCGGGGGCAGCGACAGTGAAAGCATCAATGCTCTGTGCACACAGATCAGCTCATCCTTCGCCAGCACCGGAGCCCCGGCACCTGGGCCACCGCCGGCCTCAGCAGGTAAGCCCAGCCCAGCTCCTGCAGCAGCCGCCCGGCAGTGCCCCGCCTGCAGCCCCGGTCCGGGCTACCTCCCGGACGCCGGGAACCTGGGAATCCCACGAGCTTAGAACCATGGATCATCTAAGGGCTATGGGACCATCCTAGCACCATGGAGTCCGTTTCGAGCCTTGGATCACCTTAGAATGCCAGGGTCATCTCAGAGCCATGGGTTCATCCTAGAACCAGGAGGTAACATTAGAATCACGGGGTCAACTTAGAACTACGGGGTCAATTTTATTTTATTTTATTTTTTTAAGATTTTATTCATTTATTTGACAGAGCGAGACACAGCAAGAGAGGGAACACAAGCAGGGGGAGTGGGAGAGGGAGAAGCAGGCTACCCGCTGAGCAGGGAGCCCGATGCGGGGCTCGATCCCAGGACCCTGGGATCATGACCTGAGCCGAGGGCAGACACCCAATGACTGAGCCACCCAGGCGCCCCCCACGGGATCAGTTTTAAACCTTCCTGTCTCAGAACCATAAAATTTAGAAACCTACAGCCTTAGAATCACAGGATATTAGAACCTCCAGATTGGGAACCACGAAACCTTGGAATCACCCTAGAGCCATGAGCTTATCCTAGAACCACGGAAGCACCTGGAACTACAGTATAAATTGAGAACTCTAGAATCTTCGAAAGCACAACCTTAAAACCACCAAACCTCGCTCACTATGTTGGAACGGTACAGTACACTCTGAGAAAGATCCATGCAATCTTAGAATCCTAGCCTCCCAAAACGATACATTGTCAAAATAATCAGAACTTAAGGGTGCTATTAAAAATATTTAGTAACGGGATGCCTGGGTGGCTCAGTTGGTTAATCTGCTGCCTTCGGCTCAGGTCATGATCCCAGGGTCCTGGGATCGAGTCCCACATCGGGCTCCTTGCTCAGTGGGGAGCCTGCTTCTCCCTCTGCCTGCAGCTCCCCCTGCTCGTGCTCTCTAACAAATAAATAAAAATCTAAAAAAAAAAAAAAAAAATTTAGTAACAAGTTTGGCACTGACCAATCAGAAGGGAAGCTGGGCTGGTGATTGTCAGTCTCGCCCATACTCTTCCATCTTAGGACCTGAGAATCCCAGAACTATGTTTTCTGAGCACTTCGGAACCATTCTGTGGTGCAGGGTGGTTAAGCCATTTGCCCTGAAGTCGACACAGCTAGTGAGGAGTGGAGCTGGATGCAAGGCACACAGCTGCAGGGTCCAACCCCCAGCCTAGGGATCTCTCAACTGTCCCCTCTCCTCTCTCTAGGAACTTCTGCCTGGGGTGAGTCCTCCGTGCCCCCTGCAGCGGCCTTCCAGCCCGGGCATAAGCGGACCCCTTCGGAGGCCGAGAGGTGGCTAGAGGAGGTGTCCCAGGTGGCCAAGGCGCAGCAGCAGCAAGCGGCCTCCGTGCCCCCCATGGCCCCCGCCCTGCAGCCCTTCCCCGCCCCCGTGGGGCCCTTCGATGCCGCGCCCGCCCAGGTGGCCGTGTTCCTGCCGCCCGCACACATGCAGCCCCCTTTTGTGCCCGCTTACCCGGGCTTGGGCTACCCGCCCATGCCCCGGGTGCCCGTGGTGGGCATCACACCCTCACAGATGGTGGCCAACGCCTTCTGCTCAGCCGCCCAGCTCCAGCCCCAGCCCGCCACCCTGCTCGGGAAAGCCGGAGCCTTCCCGCCCCCGGCCATGCCCACTGCCCCCGGGGGCCAGGCCCGCCCACGCCCCAATGGGGCACCCTGGCCCCCGGAGCCGGCCCCTGCCCCGGCCCCTGAGTTGGACCCCTTTGAGGCCCAGTGGGCAGCATTAGAAGGCAAACCAGCTGTAGAGAAGCCTTCCAACCCCTTCTCGGGCGACCTGCAGAAGACCTTCGAGATTGAACTGTAGCCCGCGCCGCCCTGCCCGCCCCAGCATCTCTGGGTGCCCCACACATGGGCATGGAGGCCCAACCTCTCCCTAGTCCCGGTCCCTGGGGCTGCGCCCCCCCAACACCCCCTCTAGCCCCTTCTCTTGATCACCCCCCACAACCACTACAGAACCGACGTTGTACGCCCAGATTGCGACAGGATGGAATTCAGGGATGGACCCGGCCTGCCTACGGGACCCATTTCACTGCCAGACTTAAGCTGGCAATGCCCTTCCCCCCACCCCCCACCCCAGACACAATGGGATGGCCACAGTCCCACTGAGTGCCCTCGGTTCAAGCGACACATCCCAGTTTCTGTTGTTGACCTTCCACCTTCCAGTGTTGGGTGGGATGGAAAAGGGATGCCCACTTTGGGACTCCTCTGGGCCCCACACGAGGGCCCACCCCAAGTCTGGTCATCCCCTCCCATACACAGCACAAGCAAAGGGCTTCCCTCTGCCCACCTGCTGCGTTCACTGCCAATGCTGTGCTCACCCCTATCACCCCTCTCCCCCACTCGGGGGGGGGGCCACATCTTCCTTGGGCCAAGGTCTCATAGGGGCGGGGGCCAAGTTGGGGGCCCAGGAGGCGGGGTAGGAGGAAGGGGAAGGAGATGCTCAGTTACCTCACGTCAGTGCCCGCTGGGGAGGGGTCCGGGACGAATGGGGGGGTGCCTGGCGGGTACTTTTCTATCTTTTATTTCCAGATTTTTTTGTATCTAAACTTACAGATTTGTATTATACAAGGACAGCCAATAAAGGAAGAATATAATGATGGCCCTCGGGACAGCGGGGTGTGTGTCGGGGTGGGGGGGAATGGTGTGGTGGCAGAACCTTACCTCCTGAGCCATCTCTTAAAACAAGAGGGAGTAAAAAGGGTCTCCCTGCACCATAACCTCTGAGTCATAACATGATAGCAGGGAATGCTGACCCAGCATTTGAGAGGTGGGTATTAAAGGGGACCCAAAATTAATCACCCCAATTTCTAATTCTTACAGATTTTGAACCAAGGAATTCAAAAAATTATAACATGCTTCTAATCAGTTCAGTATTGAAACGCTATTTTTATGTATTTTTTTTAGTTCAGTATGGAAATTTTCAATAACCAGGTTTGGAACAGATCTTTGATTGAGCTGGAAAATTCTTGTTTGGTCAAGTGCATTTTCTGTAACTTAGGCCAAAGTGTCATCTGACATGGCAGCATGTTGCTTTTTAAGTCTCTTGTTTCTTGGGTCCCTTGATATCATCTACAAGTTATATATTTTAAAATAGGTAACATACAAATTATATAGCTTTCTTTATAGCTCTTGAAAATGAGGTGTCTGATTTTGTGAAACCCAGTGTTACACCCCCAGCTGATGGATTGGGAAGTTCAGTCACTTGCCCAAGGCCACACACCTGATCCGCGGGGGAAGCTGTGATGAACCCAGCTCCTGGCCAACCTCAAGGCCAATCATTAAACCACCAGGCTGCAAGGGAATAAGCTTAAGGTCCGCCCTTAAGGGTTTCCAGCCCATCAAGCAGGTGTGGACCCTGAACTCTGGGACCTATGCCAGATGGTTCTGCCAGGGCACCCAGGGATCCCCAGGGAGGGAAAAAGGACTCTGCTGGAAATGACCCATGCTTTCTCATCTCTGAGCTTTGCAGATGCCGGTCCCTCTGCCTATGACACCTTTCCTGACAGCACCTTTGCCTAGAGAGTGCTACTCATTGTTTAGGCCTTGGTTCCAATATCACCTCTTCTTAGAAAGGAAGCCTCTTCCATTGCTCCCCCCTCCAATCCTTGTAAAGTTTAGACAAATCCTTTCAAAGTTTGCCCCTTCAGGCTGAGTCAGGAGCACCCTTCCCCACTTGGGCCCCCTGCTCCCCCCTCCTGGAGCTAATTCAGTCCTAGCCCTGCCCCATTCTGGGCTGTCGCTATCTGGGCCCCCACTGGACTGTGAGTGAGGTCACCGGTGAGCGTGGATCTCTCTCAGTCACTTCAATGCTACAGCACAGGGCCGGGCCCAGAAGGGGCAATCTCAGCAACTCAACTCTGCAATCTGCTGACTAGGGAGAGGGGTTAGAAAGGGCCTAGGACTCGGACAGAGATGATTCGAGCGTTCGGACTGATGGGGAAACTGAGGCCACGCAGCACACAGAAAATCCGGGACAGAGTCAAAACCGTCTTCCCTGTCACAGGCTGATCTTTACCCAAAACCACGCTTTCCTGTGCCCAGAGCAGTCTTTCTCAGCTGCCCCCGCCCCAACAGTCCCCGGAGATGCAGATGTTCTGGTCCCCCGGGCTCCACGGGCCCATTATCTCCCGAGCACCTCCCACAGGCTCCTCTCGGCCCATTTCCCCATCTTCCCACACCCGACGGAGACTGGCTCTTCATGGTGCTTCTCTCTCCACAGAGACCGTAGATCTGGGGTTAACCTCCCACTCTTCACTTCCTGCAAGCTTGGGCTCTCTCAGAATAGACCTAGAGATGCAGAGTTAACGCCCCCGCCCTATCTGGGAACCTCCTCCCACCTAACGCCACGTGCGGCATCCCCACCCCACTGCCACCAAGGTCACTTTGCGGGGATCATCCGGCCCAGGCTGGTTCAGCGCCCCCTTTCCAGTTCTGTCTAGAAAGGCCGGCCTAGCCTCACCGCGGCTCCCCGCGCCCCGCCGCGCACCCCTCGGGGAATAAGCCACGTGTGCTCCTCCCCCTGCTTTCTGGAGGCTTCCTCCCCTCGCGATGCCTTCTCTTCGGGCACCAGGGGGGTAGCGAGGGCTGTTTCGGAACGTTCCACGCGCGCTAGTGCCTAGCGCCCCGCCCCTTGCCCCGGGGCTCTTTGGAAGGCTCCGCCCTGCGCCGCAGCCGAGGGGCGCCCCGCCCCCGAGCCGGGGGAACAGACCCCACCGCGCCGGCGCCCTGCGGCTCCCCGGGGCCCCGCGCCTCTCCCGCCTCTGCGGCCGGGGTCTCTGCGGAAAGGCCCCCACCCCCACCCCCAAGCAACCCCCGCGCTCCAGAGCCCCCGCCAGATCTCCGGCTCCCGCAAGGCCGCGGGGATCAGCGCGAGCGCGGGAGAGCAGCTCCCCCTGGTGGCCATGTCCTCGGGAACTCGCGGCCAGCCCGATCCCGGGCTCGGAAGGAGAGACCCGCAGGACCTATGCTAAGGCAGAAAAGGCGTTAAAATGCAGACATACATGCATGCATGCATTAAAAAAAATTGGCGTCGCAGTCATGAACAACATTCTGCAGGCCCTGGATCAGCCGTTTGCTCCTTTAGGAAGTGCTCCCTGACTCCTCCCATCATCCATTCCTCCAGCCCCTCCTTGACCACCCTGCGGGTGCCTCCCGGGCCTGGCCCCCTGTCCTGAGCACCTATGAAGGCGCACACACGTGGTGTGCCTTTCCGCAGTGTCAGCTCTATTCAATCATAAAGCAAAGTTAAATCACAATTATGGAGCAGGTTCAGGATTCCAAACTCAATGACAATTCACCATGTGATTAAATTTGGCTTCTGACACAGCTCACAAAGCAGGACAGAAGACAAGCCCGCACAACAAACAAGATAACAGAGGGGTGCAGGAAGTGAACGAACCAAAAGCAAAGTCAGTCTGTGGGCGCGCAGCTAAGATAAGGCCTCTGTCTGGCCCAGGTCAGCTCTTGACACTTAACTGCTTGATGTTCAAGCCATGAAGGGTCTCGGTTCTGTCGGGCAAGAGCCTTCGGTGACAGTTGCCTTTTTTAAGTGGTCAAACATAGAGGGGTCAGGTCTGAAGAGTCTGACAGTTTGCTGCCAAAATCCTAACCTTTTTAAAGGGATTTAATTGGTTTTGGGTCTCTGCAGACCTGCTCTGGTTCTGCTCCTTATCAGTTCTGTGGTGCCAGCTGATGTTGGCCCCACGATATCTCCTAGCTGCGGTACCTTAACTGCTTGTGTCATGGCTTGACACAGGCTGCTGCTTGACATGAGAGACTCCATTTTGCTCTCTACACCCCTTCCTCCCCCCGGGCTGTCACTGTCGGCCTGTGAAGGCAAGGATAGAGCCATCTGGGTCACCACGGTGCCTCCACAATCAGGGCACAGAGTAAGGCTCAGATGACCAGCGAGGCACCTCTTAGGGAGCATTCACTTACTCCCGCAACACACATTTTGCTTTGTTTTGATTTAATAGCTTTATTGAGGGGTGCCTGGGTGGCTCAGTCTGCCTTCGGCTCAGGTCATGATCCTGGGGTCCTGGGATGGAGCCCCACATCCAGCTCCCTGCTCCGCAGGGGAGGGGGGAAGGGGGTCCGCTTCTCCCTCTCCTCCTGACTCTCCGCACTGCTCATGCCCTCCCACTCTCTCTCGAATAAAAAAAAATTAAAAATTAAATAAAATACTTAAAAATAGTTCTATTGAAGTATAATCTACATATCAAAAATTTCACCCGTTTCAAGTGCTGTCATGATTTGGGGTTGACTTTACAGAGTTGTACAGCCATCACTACGCCTCAATTTTAGAACATTTCCATCATCCTAAAAAGATTTCTTGGGCCCATCTGCAGTCATTCCCCATTCCCACGCCCAGCCCCAGGCAGCCATTGATCTCCTTTCCCTCACGTATGTAGCCTTTTCTTCATTTTACATGCATTTTCTGAATACTTGCTTCCATCAGATGTTAGGTGCTGAGAACACACAATGACACACACAGGCTCTGCCCTCAGGGAAGCCAAAGTCTGGCTGGGGCAATGGCTAATGGGAAAATATGTCCATGTGCTCATCCATTCATTCAAAACTATTTAATGTTTATTGAGTGCCTTCCAAGTGCCAGGTACTCAGGGCGCCTGGGTGGCTCAGTCGTTAAGCGTCTGCCTTCAGCTCAGGTCATGATCCCGGGATTCTGGGATCGAGCCCCTCATCGGGCTCCCCGCTCAGCGGGAAGCCTGCTTCTCCCTCTCCCACTCCCCCTGCTTGTGTTCCTGCTCTCGCTATCTCTCTCTGTCAAATAAATAAATAAAATCTTTAAAAAAAAAAAAAAAGAGCGCCTGGGTGGCTCAGTTGGTTAAGCGACTGCCTTCGGCTCAGGTCATGATCCTGGAGTCCCTGGATCGAGTCCCGCATCGGGCTCCCTGCTCGGCGGGGAGTCTGCTTTGCCCTCTGACCCTATCCCCTTTCATGTGTTCTCTCTCATTCTCTCTCTCTCAAAATAAATAAAAAATTAAAAAAAAACCAAAAAACAAAATAAAAAAAAAAAAAAAGGTGGGGCGCCTGGGTGGCTCAGTTGGTTAAGCGACTGCCTTCGACTCAGGTCATGATCCTGGAGTTCCGGGATCGAGCCCCGCATCAGGCTCCCTGCTCGGTGGGAAGCCTGCTTCTCCCTCTCCCACTCCCCGTTTGTGTTCCCTCTCTCGCTGTGTCTTTCTCTGTCAAATAAATAAATAAAATCTTAAAAAAAAAAAAAAAAAAACAAGTGCCAGGTACTACCCTAGGATTTAGGGATAGAGCAGTGGGGGGCGGGGGGAGAACAAAAATCCTGCTCTGCTGGAGTTGATATTTTAATGAGAGGATAAAAAATAAAGAAATAAACAAGTAGATGTGTGATACAATGGCTGGTTGAGAGTTATGAAGTGTTATGAAAAGAAGTAAACCAGTGGAAGGGATAGAAAGTGATGGGGTGAGGGGCGCCTGGGGGGCTCAACCAGTTAAGCATCAGACTCTTGGTTGCGGCTCAGGTTGTGATCTCAGGGTCCTGGGAGTGAGCCCCACATCTGAGCTTCCGCACCAGGGCTCCCTGCTCAGCAGGAGTCTGCTTCTCCTGCTCCCTCTGCCCCTCCTCCCTGGGCTCACGCGTGTGTGTGTGTGTGTGTGTGTGTGTGTACGCTCTCAAATGAATAAATAAATCTTTTTTTTTTTTAGATTTTTATTTATTTATTTGACAGAGAGAGACACAGCGAGAGTGGGAACACAAGCAGGGGGCGGTGGGAGAGGAAGAAGCAGACCTGCCGAGCAGGGAGCCCAAAGCGGGGCTCGATCCCAGGACCCTGGGATCATACCTGAGCCGAAGGCAGACGCTTAACGACTGAGCCACCCAGGCGCCCCAATAAATAAAATCTTAAAAGAAAAAAAAAACCTCTCCCTCCCTCTCTGACCCTAACCCCCCTTGCTCTTGCATTCTTTCTCTCTAAAATAAATAAATAAATCTTTTTAAAAAAAGTGATGGGGTGTGATTTTTTAAAAAAGATTTTATGTATTTATTTGAGAGAGAGAGAGTGAGAGAGAGCATGAGAGGAGGGAGGATCAGAGGGAGAAGCACACTCCCCACCCAGCAGGGAGCCCGATGTGGGACTTGATCCCGGGACTCAGGGATCATGACCTGAACCGAAGGCAGTCACCCAACCAACTGAGCCACCCAGGTGCCCTATGGGGTGTGATTTTAGACAGGGTGTTCAGGGAACCACCCCCCCAGTTCTGTTTGTACATAAGGGACCAAGGCCACAGGTAACTGGACCAAAGGGACACCATCCAAAGGAGCACTTTTGACCTTGGGGGGGCACCGTCCCACACACTACAGCACATCCAGTATTCCTAGCCATCCCAGGCATCTGAAGACCTTTAGAGCAGGTCTGAGAGTTTGGTTCAGGGTCCCCTGGGGAGGTCCCAGAGACATCATATTCACAAAGTTCAAACTATTTCCATAAAAATATCAATATGTTTTTTAGCTTATTTCACTCATGGAATGTGTGCTTGTGGGTTCTTATATTTTATTTATTTATTTATTTATTTATTTATTTAGAAGTAGGATTTCATTTTATTTTTATTTACCTCTTTTTTTAAAGTAATCTCTACATGGAATACGGGGCTTGAACTCATGAGCCTGAGATCAAGAGTTGCATGCTCTACCGACTGAGCCAGCCGGGCGCCCCAGGTTCTTTTTTTTTTAATTTTTGATTTATTTATTTATTTTTATTTTTTTAAAGATTTTATTTATTTATTTGACAGAGAGAGACACAGCGAGAGAGGGAACACAAGCAGGGGGAGTGGGAGAGGGAGAAGCAGTCTCCCCGCGGAGCAGGGAGATGATGCGGGATCCCAGGACCCTGGGATCATGACCCGAGCCGAAGGCAGACGCTTAACAACTGAGCCACCCAGGCACTCCGCCTCAGGTTCTTATATTTAAAATTCTCTGTTTTGGGTTGCCTGGGTGGCTCAGTAGTTAAGCATCTGCCTTCAGCTCAGGTCATGATCCCAGGGTTCTGGGATCGAGCCCAGCATCAGCATCATTGGGCTCCCCGCTCAGTGGGGAGCCTGCTTCTCCCTCCCTCTCTGCCGCTCCCCCTACTTGTGCTCACTCCTGCTCTGTCAAGTAAATAAATAAAAATCTTTAAAAAAAATTCTCTAAGTTCTAATACAGTAACTATCAGTAGTTGTAGCCCACGTAAATAAAAGCTCTTTGGCATCCTCAATACCTATAAGAAAAGGATCCTGAGATGAGAAAGTTCCAGAACAGCTGCTCACAGCAAACCTTTCCCAAGTCACTGTGAGAGTCACAGAATGATTCCACAAATTTCCAAATGTTGCCCAGCCACTGCCCCTGGGTGAGAATCACAGCCATTGGCTACAGAGAATCAGCTAGAGTCTCTGTCCTTCTTCCTCTTCTGTAAGAGGATGTTGAACTGGATTTTTCCAGGACCACCAGAATTGCTACTAAGTCCCAAAGTGGCCAACTACCCCATTAGCTTAAGTTCAAGGTCTCCACAATTGGAACCCACCACCTACCCAAAGAATTCACTGAGTGGACACAAGTCTGGCCCAACTTCCAGCAAACCCCCTCCCCCCCAAAAAAAGATGGAGCAGAGTAAGGAAGGAGGGAAAGGAAAAGGCCGAGTTCCCTAGAGTAACAAGACCTTTCTCTCCCCTCATGAACTCTGAGGGTTTTAGCAGAAGTTTGTTTTTTTTTTCCCTTAAATATTTGTTATGAAAAAATTTAGGGGTGCCTGGGTGGCTCAGTCAGTTAAGCGGCTGGCTGACTCTTGGTTTTGGCTCAGGTCATGATCTCAGGGTCATGGGATTGAGCCCTGCTTCAGGCTCCATGCTCGGTGGGAAGTCTGCTGAAGATTCTCTCTCTCTCTGCCTCTGCCTCTGCCCCTCCTCTCTCCTCTCTCTCTAAAATAAATAAATAAATCTTAAAAAATTTTTTTAAATCTATGGAAAAGTTGGGCGCCTGGGTGGCTCAGATGGTTAAGCGTCTGCCTTTGGCTCAGGTCATGATCCCAGGGTCCTGGGATCGAGTCCCACATCGGGCTCCCTGCTCCTTGGGAGCCTGCTTCTCCCTCTGCCTCTCTCTCTCTCTCTCTCTCTGTCTCTCATGAATAAATAAATAAAATCTTAAAAAAAAAAAAAGATAAAATCTATGGAAAAGTTGAGAGAATAGTACACAAACTCCCACCTATCCTCCACCTAGAATCAGCAGTTGCTAACATTCCGCGCTATTTGTTTCCTCTCTCTCTCTCAATACCCACACATGCTCACACACACAGGATCTTTGCTGAACCATCCTGAGTCTTGGCTCCTAAAGACTATGTATTCTCTAAGAACAAGCATATTCGCTCCCAGAATGATAATACCATTTTCACACCCAAAACCCTGAGCGATCATTCCATACAAAGATGTAGTATCCGAGGCTCTGTTTTAAAATGAATGAAAATGAAATAAATCAGACTGATAGAGACAAATACCATATGATTTCACTCATTTGTGATATCTAAAAAACAAATGAACAAAAAAACAAAAAGCAGACTCACACCGATAAATACAAAGAACAAACTGATGGTTGCCAGGGGGAGGAGGGGTGGAGGGATGGGCAAATGGGTGAAGGGGAGTGGGAAGTACAGGCTTCCAGTTAGGGAATGAGTAAGTCATGGGGATAAAAGATACAGCATAGGGAATGTAGTCAATGATACTGTAATAACGTTGCGGGGTGACAGACGGCAGGTACACTTGTGAGCACGGTGTAACCTACAGAGATGCTGAATCATTATGTTGTACACCTGAAGCTAATGGAATATTGTGTGTCAGCCACACTCAAGAAAAACTATAAAAACGAAATGAACAAAAATGAGAGAAACAGTAGAGTCTGGTGAAATTGTCATTAAGGTTCCCTACAGCCTTTATCCAGCAGGAAAAAAAGAAATTAACATGGAGAGTAGGTGGGGGCAGAAACTAAAAAACAAAAGGAAACTGTCATGTTTTGATCCCCAGGCATTGAAACTTCTCAATAAACAATTTCCATTTCGAATTGGGAGGTGGAGGCCATGACCCCAGTGGACGGTACTGGGAACTGTTGGGACAGGGGTGGGTTTTAAGTTAGTACCAAGATGGGAGCCAAACTGTAATTTCCAAAGATGGCTGTAACAAGGTTTTCCATCGGGCATATTTCCCTAGAACCCCGACACCCTTCTCCTTGAGAAGTGAGGGTTGTATTCTTTTTTTTTTTTTAAAGATTTTATTTATTTATTTGACAGAGAAAGACACAGCGAGAGAGGGAACACACGCAGGGGGGAGTGGGAGAGGGAGAAGCAGGCTCCCCGCCGAGCAAGGAGCCCGATGCGGGACTCGATCCCGGGACCCAGGATCATGACCTGAGCCGAAGGCAGTCGCTTAACCAACTGAGCCACCCAGGCGCCCGTGAGGGTTGTATTCTGACTTGTGACTCTTTTGTGAAACACTCACCCTCGGGGCCTGAGATGCTGGGTCAGAATTCCAAATGCCCTGGGGCCACTACCTTGTGAGGCAGCCCAAACCCATCCATGCGGAGAGATGATGTGGAGAAGCCCTGAAACAACATGGGGAGAGAGAGCTGCCCACCCGGCCCCCAGCTGCTTCTCTGTCCCAGCTTCAGCCCCCAACTGATTGCAACCATATGAGAGCCCAAGCCAGCACTGCCCAGCTGGATCTTTCCCCCAAATCTGACCACAGACATGGTGAGAGATAATAGGCTGACTATTGTTTTAAGCCATTATGTTTTTGGAGTGATTGTTACCCAGCAATAGTAACTAGAAAGAGGGTGGAGTGCAGAAAATAAGTAGCTTGCAGAGAATTGCAGCCTCCAGAGCTGAAAATGATCATATAATGACAGCAACAGCAGATAACATTTAAGTGCTTTCTCTGTCTGAGCACCATTTTAAGTGCTTGGCATTAACCAACTAATTTAATCTGCACAACAACCGTAGGAGGAGAACCTCATTATTATCTCCGTTTCACAGATGGGAAACAGGGCACAGAAAACAGCGGGAATTGGCTAAAAAAGGGAATTTGAACCCCGGCAGCTGCTTCGGCAGCTGGGGTTAACCACTCACCTTGCCAGTGAGGAACATGTGACTTGGCTCAGCCAATCTGGGCGTTCCGCTCCCCGCCTCTCCCGGGCCACAGCGATTGGCTGTGAGAGGGGCATGTGACTAGATCTGGCAGGGTCATGTGACCTCGGCCAGCCAGTCAGAGTCAGCCTCATTACTTGGGCAGGGCAATCTGAGCCAGAGGTGCTCTCCTTTACCTTCGGAATAGAAACGAGGTTCCCAGTGGCTGGAAGGCTGCTGGCAGCCATCTTGGGAGCTGCCACAGGGAAAGACGGGGGCAGGGGGATGAAAAGAAATAGGGTCTTCGGTGACATTGCTGAACTATTGTCTCAACTTTAGCTGTAGCCAGCCCAAGGGGTGGGATTTTCCAGTTACAAGTTCCCTCTATAGCGTAAGCCGTTTGAGTCAGCTTTTCTGTTATTTGCATGAGACTAATAAAAAATTTTAACAACCAGTACTTTGGGCACTGAGTAGTCAGTATGGTTCACTGCTGTGCAAGACAGTGACACTTTTCTTGCTGCATTGTGGGAAGGTCTGGGAAGCTCTGGGGGACGGACCAGGGCAGTTGGAGTGGTCATCGTGAGGGACATTTGCAAGCCTCAAGGCAGCATGATTTACCAACCAAAACAGAAATATTTTGTATCTCAGCAATCGACCTGGCGAGATAGTCCAGGCTGAATGTTCACTTTACTCGCTGACTGATGCAACCCCCTTTTGACATAAGCTAGTGTGAATGGATTTCTGTTTCCTGCAAGTGGAAAAAAAGACATCCTTTCATGAACCTGAGTCATGAATCAAACCTTTAGGAAATAACAAATAGCAGTGAGAGCTCACTTTAACCGAATGAGGTCATTTCAGCTTCGGGTCAGGCAGAAACTACGGAGATTTTGACTGAGCTGCCAGAGTCCGCACCCTTTGGCCCAGGAATCCCGCTTCTGGGATGTACAAGGATGTGGATCGCGGCATTATTTATAATGGGAGGAAATTGGAAACAGCTTCAATGTCTGGCAACGCTGCCTCGTTGAGTAAACATTGTGCAAACATTAGAAATTGTGTTTATACAAAGATGTTTTAACAGGGGAACAGCTTACGTTTTAAGAAGGGAAAAAGTAGGGCTGTATAAACAATTCACTCACACAGTTATGTAAAACACACACACACACACACATTTTCTTAAAGCCTGAATAAAATAGAAAGGAGCTCAGTGGAAATACATCAAAATGTTAACTACAATAGTGATGTGGGATTTGCAGGCAAAGTATCTTTGTCTTTCTAGTTTTCTATATTTTCCAAAGTATGCTTAATGGACAGCAAACTTTTTAAAGAAATGTTAACTGTTATTATTTTTTAAGATTTTATTTATTTTTTATTTATTTTTTAAAGATTTTATTTATTTGACAGAGAGAGAGCGCACACACAAGCAGGGGAGTGGGAGAGGGAGAAGCAGGCCCCCCGCGGAGCAGGGAGCCCGATGTGGGGCTCGATCTCAGGACCCTGGGATCATGACCTGAGCCGAAGGCAGTCATTTAACCAACTGAGCCACCCAGGCACCCCTAAGATTTTATTTTTAAGTAATCTCTACACTCAACATAGGGCTCTAACTCACAACCCCAAGATCCTCTCCACCAACTGAGCCAGCCAGGTGCCCCGAAGCTCTTCTTTTTTATTTTCAAAAATTGTAACTGAGATCATGAACATTTCCAGATACAAAAAAACAGAGGGACAGTAAACCCACATGGGCCCATCACCCAGCTTCAAGAACCAACAACATTCTGACGTTTCATCCTCTTTCCCCTCCCCATTGTTTCCAATATTTAAAAAAAAAAAATACAAGAGACAGACATCACATTCATTTAAATGATACAATGAGCATCAAAAAGGGGGGGGGGTATATTTCTTTACATAACTACAATGCCTAATCACACCTAAGAAAATTAACATATTTCTTTTTTTTAAGTTTATTTTTTTTTTAGTAATCTTTACCCCTAAAGTGGGGCTCAAACACAGGACGCCATGATAAGAGTAGCTTGCTCTTCCAACTCTCCCGATACATTTCTTATAGCCATTCATTGTATTTGTTCTTGATTGTTGTTGTTTTAATAAGTTCTACTTCCAAGGTGGGGCCTGAACTCAGGACCCTGAGATCAAGAGTCACACCTCTGTTCTTGGTTTTTTAATATTCTTATTTACAAACAGTGAAAGTCGAGTGTGTGTGTGTGTGTGTGTGTGTATACAGTTCTTTGAGTTTTGACAGAAGGAGAGTCATGTTAATGACCATCAGAAGTAGGATTCATGAGACTTCTACCACTCCAAAAATGCCACTGGCTTTGTAGTCATGTGTGTTTGGTTTTTATGTTTCTGTACTTTTTTTTTTTCCCTAATGGAAGAGAAAGCGATAATCAGAGGTGATTTAAGCCCTGAACTTACTTAATAAGATTTCCAAGCAGGGGGTTAGGCAGGAGACCTGGGCTCCAGTCCCACTCTCTCCAGCTTGGGGCCTCCTCTCTCTGGGCCTCAGTTTCCCATCAATAAGGTGGGTGCTCTGAGGACCCAGTGAGTTAGGAATGTGCTCAGGAAGCTCTCAGTAACAGCAGGGGGTCGGTCTGACCTGCCCTTCTTTATTCACAACCCCTTAGACTGAGTCATCTGGTCCAGACACAAGGCCTGCGATTCAGCCAGCTCTCCTGGGCCTTTCCCCTCTCTCTCCCCAAGCCAACCAGACACTGTGTTCTGTGGTGTCCACTGTTAATGAGACTCTCAGTGGTGGGGACCCCAGGGCCTGTCCCACCTGGGTCCCTGCCCTGGCCTCCAGCCTCCCCCTATTTCCCCTGGAACCCACTCCCCCTTCCCCCCATTCCTAAATCACACCACACCCTTCCGGATCCAACAGGATATCACAGAGGCCTGCCAAGTGCCCTCATGCCTTATATGACAAAATTATTTCCAGTAATAATCAGAAAATGAAACGAACAATATTAATGGCCACACAAAAAATGCAGAGTGAACATTTTCTTTTCTTGAGCCTCATATATATAAAATCATGCCAGTAAAAAAGAATTTAAAAATAAACATTACAGTACAAAAAAGAAAAAAACCCACTATTATTTATTCAAAGTTTATGGCAAGATTCAAAGTTTGAACTGGGGTCCTTTGGTTACAGTCTGATGTAATAAAGCTTTAGGTAAATAATTGTGAGGTTTTTTTCTTCTTGAGAGCGAGATTGGGAGGGAGGGAAAGAGGGAGGGAGACAGAAACACAGAGACGAGAGTGAGAGAGAGAGAGAGAGAGAGAGAGAGAGAGAATGCATGCAAAGAAGCAGGTTGCATTTCCAATGGCTACTTTATAGGAAAGGTTCAGAGCTGAGTCTTATTTTCCAGACTCTGGGCTCTAAGCACTTGGGGGGCGCCCTTTAAAGTCACCCCCACCCCGAGACTTAGGACAAAGGCATCGCAGAAACCTTACCTCTTGGGCCCTGGCTTCCTCCAGAAGCTCCATCCCTCCCCTTCGCACCCCCAGCGCCTAGCGTTGGGCCCGGCCCCCACCTGCCGCCTGAGTTCTCCGTGGGGCCTGAGTTCTCTGCGGGGCCTGCCTGAAAAGTGCGGGGAGTTGGGCTTAGCAAAGTGGGGGGTGTGGGGGGGAGCTGAGGCGGCGGCAGGTATGTGGATATAAAAGCACCTGTAGTGGGAGAGAAGGGCCTGAGAGCTGGAAATGGCCTGCTTCCTACCCTGAGCAGTGGGAAGGCAGAGGTTCTTTTTTTTTTTTTTTTAAGATTTTATTTATTTACTTGACAGAGACAGAGATAGCAAGAGCAGGAACACAAGCAGCGGGAGTGGGAGAGGGAGAAGCAGGCTTCCCGCCGAGGACGGAGCCCGATGTGGGACTGGATCCCAGGGCTCTGGGATCACGACCTGAGCCGGAGGCAGACGCCCAACGACAGAGCCACCCAGGCGCCCCAGAGGTTCATTTGTTTTAACTGTTTATTGAAGTAGTGCAAAACAGTACAAACCTTAAGTGTACAGCGGAGTGAATTTTCACACCCGTGCCACCAGCTCCCAGACCAAAAAACATTTCCAGTCCCCCAGAAGTACCCTCGCGGCTCTTTTCAGTCCATGCTCCCTCCCCTCAAGGTCACCATCATTCTGACATCTGATTGCATAGATGGTTTTTTTCCTGCCTTGAGTTTTATGTAAATGGAATCAGAAAATACATTCTCTTTAGTGTCTGGCTTTTTCTACTCAACACACTGTGAAATTCAGTCTCATTAGTGTGGGTAGTTAGAGGTCACAGGTAGTTACAGGTCCTTCTTACTGAGGATTCCCTTGTGTGACTATACCCAGTTTATTTATCCACTCTCCGTTGGTAATGAGGGAGGGAGCCAAATGGAAAGAGTCCTCCAGGCAGACGGAACAGTCAGTGCAACGGTCCTGAGGTGAGAACATGTCTGGTATTTTAGAGGAAGGACAAGGAGATCCGTGTGGCTAGAGAGGAGCAAGCGGGGGTGGGGGGGAAATGAGGTCAGACAGGGAGAAAGAAGCAGATGATGCAGAGTCTTAGGGGCCACAGTGGTGAGTCTAGCTTTTACTCTGAGTGAAATGGAGCCAAGGGAAGTTTCTGAGCAGGGAAGGGACCTGATGTGACTTGGGTATTCAGAGTTCCACTAACTGTGTGAGGGAAGAGAGCCCAGGGGCAGGGGCAGGAGGGGGAAGCTGGGGGTGGGGTTGGGGGGGGGTGATGAGTGCGTAGAAGCCGTGGAGGCAGCCAGAAGTGTTTAGACTCAGAATACACCTTTGTGTATGTGATTAGGGATATATTTTATTGACTTCTACCATCTTATTTTGTGATTCCGTTGTCCCCATTTTTTGCCATGCATTCCATCCCCTCTCATGTAGGCTTCTTTGAAGTGGCTAGCTGCATATTTGGCTTGGTTTTGTCTTACATTTTCTTACTCCTTCTCTTCCCTCCACTAGTTTGCAATTTATGCATCATTTGTATTTTTTTAGTAGTAATCCTTGCAGACCAAAGGCTGGAACTGACGGTGAGTGTTCACTGATGACCGTGGGAGCACCGGCCACCAGGGGGCACGAGCGGCTTGGGATGAGCCGGCGCGCAGTGACCGTCAGGGGGCGCGGTGGCGCTCGTCCCGTGAGCGCGGCGACCACCTGGACTGTTTCCCTCTGGACATTCCAGACGAGAATGCGTTGGTCCCCGATTTGTGCCAAGGGCCTCATAGCGCCGGGGCTGAGGATTAGTGGGGGGATCTAGACAGGATAAGGTACACGTTCCAGGCCCCAGGGGGTGGGATGAGAGGGAAGCTGGAATTCGACCTCAAAGTTTTCCAGCATTGTTGGCAACCCCTATCCCCATTCCTGGGACATTTATACCGCAAGGTGGTCATGGGAGGAAATGGGATGAACGTGGGCTTCCAGGCAGAGGTGCTTGAGGGAATGAGAATATGGGAATTGCCCACGGTTGTTTGTTTTTCTTCTGTGAATGTCCAGAGCTTCAACAGATTCTCAAAGGGACCTACAACCCCAAACAGACTGTTTGGAACCCTATCTCTTCCTCCAGGAAGGCTTCCCTGATGTTCTCTCAGACTGGGTCAGATGCCTTCTCTGGGCATCCACAGCCTCTGATCTTCCCCATCTGGGTCCTGACCCCTCTACCAGTGCCTGCACTATCCCAGAATGGATTATCAGGGCGCCTGGATGGCTCAGTCGGTTAAGTGTCTGCCTTCGACTTGGATCATGATCCCAGGGTTCTGGGATTGAGCCCCGCATCCGGCTCTGTGCTCAGTGCAGAGTCTCCTTCTCCTTCTGCCCCTCCCCACCTCTCTCTCTCTCTGTGTCCCAAATAAGTAAATAAAATCTTTAAAAAAAAAAAAGCCACTAACACTAGTAGGTGGGTGACAAATGACAGGCAGAGAGACGTTTGTTCTGTTTTGTTCTGGTGCCAATGAGCCCTTCCACTCCCAACCATTCCCTACCCTAAGCTTATGCTTTTCCAGGCTGTTTTTTGCTCTTTTTGTGGGGAGGAGAATTTTGGACTCCCCTGACCACCACCACCACCATCACCACGGCCAGGAAGTAGGCAGGGGTCACTGGGGTAGGAAGGTCTGTGCTCGACATTTCAGCATCGCACACACAGCTCATGGTCGCTTCCGCACGTCCCTGCACAGGTCACCCACCAGGACTGCCACTCCCAGCTCAGCCACAGCCAGCTCCTAGCTGGAGGCCCAGGTCTCCGTTCATCCCTCCAGGGACTCCTGCCTCCACCACCTCCCCAAGTCCCACTTGTCCCAGAATAGCTCTTGACTTTGGGGAGTAGGGAAATCTAGGGTCTCCTCTGGCTAAGAGGGAGCACCCTGAGCAGGGCCCCACCGAGTGGGAGGGGATCCCTCCCGAGATTAGAGAGGAAAAAAATTAAGACAGACAGAGAGACTATGTCCCTGTGTCATAGAGCTTTGGGCAGAGAAGACGAAGGAGAAAGACAAGAGACAGAGAAAACAGAGAGACAAAGAGAAACAGACACAGGGGGAGAAAGGCAGAAACCAAGAGACAGACTAAGCGCCAGAGGCAACACAAAGGAAGAGGAAGACATGGAGTCAAGGACGGGAAGAGGATGTAATTTAGTGGCTCAAAGAATAAACTCTGGAGCCGGACTTTGAGATACATAGGCAGACTGAGGCAGAAGGTACAAAATAGGTGTTTTTTAATGGAAAATTTTTATAAAAAGTAAAGGGAATGTGAAGGGGCCCGTGGGCTAGTCCCGGGGTCCCGCAGCGTCGGTAGGAGGGGCAGAGGGTGGCAAGAGCAGTGAAGGGCATCCCTCCTTCCATCGGTTCGTGCTTCCTGCGTCCCCCCGTCCCCCCTCTCTGGCCGCCGCCCGTCAGGCACTTCCTGCTCATGCGCGCAAGCGGGCGGGAGGGTGCGCGGCAGGGACCCGAGTGCGCAGGCGCGGAGCAAAGGGCCTGGGGCCGCCGAGGCTCAGGCCCGCGGCCTGGCGGGCGTGCAGTGGTGCGGCTGGTGCGAGGGTGCAAATCCTGGGCGGCAGATACAGCGGAAGGAGCCATCGGTGTTGACGCAGCGTGCGTTGACACAGAGCAGGGAGGCCGCCTCGGCCTCGTCACACTCGTTGATGTCTGCAGAAGGGGGTACAGGGAGCGCTGCTCAGGCCTGGCGACCCCGGAGCCCGCTTGCCTGGCCCCTGCGGCTCCTGGGGCAAAGGGGTGCGAATGCTGAGCCTCCTGCTTGGACTCGAATGCAGCCACTACCACCTGCTGGCTGTGTGAGCCTGGGCAGGTGGCTTAACCTCTCTGTGCCTCCTCAGCTTTCTGTTCTGTGAGATAAGGAGGGTAGCCCCTAGGTCACTAGGTTTTTGTTAGGAAAATAATACTGATAATGATATCTTAACAACCAATGCTTACTCTATATCAGACATTGTATAAAGCACATTACGTGTATTTATCCTCCTAATAACCCTCTGAGGTAGGTATCGTGATCCCGTTTACATACGGGCAAACTGAAGCCCAGCCTGGGGAAGCTCCCTGCCCAGTATCACACAAGCCCCCATTCAGCCCAGCGAGTTCTCAGACCAGCTCTCAAGAGTCTTTGAGTGTCCAGGCCCCTGCTATTTCTTGGCTGTGAGTCCTAGGGAAACTCAGTCCTCTTTTCTGAGCCTTGGTTTACACATAGGCCCCAGTGTCATTGTAAATCAGTATTGATGATGGTCACAACTGTATGAAATGGGTTCTACAACTATGTTCCTTTTTCGGATGAGAAAAACTAAAGGGCCAGTGACCTGCCCAGGGTCGCACAGCAAGCTGCTAGACCGAGCCTGAGGTCTGCCCGACTCCCCCCCCCCCCCCCCCCGGCGTCCTTGACTGTAACCACTTTGCTTTACTGCTGTCTAAACTAGGCAGCCGTGATTCATATTCCCATTCTACAGACGAGAAGACGGAAGCTCTCCAAAGCGGGGAAGCAAATTGCCCCAGGTAGCCCTGGGAGTCCTTAGACATCACACCTGCAAGATTCTACAGGGTTCCTCGATCCTGCTTCAAGCCTAGCCGGGGTCCCTGAGGTCCTCGCAGCCTGACCTCACCTGCCAGCAAGCCCCATCCCTGTGCAGGAGTTCCTTCCTGCTCCCTCTGCTGGCCCGACCCCTTGACGTCCCTGACTCCCCCCCACCTCCCACCCCCCGGCTCCAGTCAGGGGTCCACCCTCTCCCGGTGCGGGCTGGCCCTGGCCGCCCCTCACCGACGCAGGCCATGCGGGTCATGTCCAGGCGGTAGCCACTGAAGCAGTCGCAGGTGAAGCCCTCGGGGACGCGCACACAGCGGCCGTGGGCGCAGCCGTCCAAGATCCCGCACTCCTCCGCCTCCAGTCCCTCGTAGGGCCCAGACAGGGCCCCTGCGGAGAAGGCGGGGACTCGGTGGTTGTGGTTCGGGGTCTCTGCCTTCTATCCCTTGAACCCCGATCTGGGGCCACACCCGCGGCGGGGTATTCTCTTCTAAACTGTGCGTCCCGCTCCGGGGCTGTGGGGGGCGCTGTGGGGCCCGGTTTCCCTCGCTCTGCTCTCTGTCCTCATCTCTTGGTCTGCAGGTGTGTTTCGGTCCCTCTTCATCACTGCTCTCCGTCTGTAACTGTTTTCCCATCTCTCTGAGCCGATCCCCCCCCCCCACACCCGCCGGCTTCTCTTTGTTTCTAGATCTCATCCTCTTTCTCTCCCTCTTCCCTGTCTCCATCTCTCTGCACCCCAACTCCTCATCTCAGTCTCCGTCCCTCGCCCTGCAGTGCTCACCAGGATAGCCTCCACCTTCAGGGGACTCCTCAGGCTCTGGGAAGGAGCCACGGGGGTCGCGGGACCGATAGCGCCAGCGGCTGCCTGGGCCAGATGGCGCCGCAGCCTCAGATTCACTGTAGGGGCCGCCGTCGTCCTCAAAGTCGGGCATGTCGAAGGGCGGTGCTCCGTACGGGGCCTCCCGGCGGGCAAAGGGCCCAGGGGGTGGTGGATAGGGGTCGTAGGGTAGCACGGGGGGCGGGTACAATTCGGGCCCATAGGGAAGGCCCTGGTAGGGTGGCCCCAGGTCAGGGCCATATTCGTAAGGGAGTCCAAAGCCACCTGGCCGCGGGGGACCGTATGCAGGGGGGCGCAGCACATTGCACAGGGCCTCAAAGTCATCTGTGAACAGGAGCCAAGCCTCATGGTTAGCCCTTGGCCCTTGCTTGCCTCAGCACCCACCATTCAGGCCCCCGGTGTGGAAAGAGGAGCGGAGGAGTGAGGAGGGCCTTGGGCTGAGGCATGGGAGGGGCTCCCAACGAGGGGGCTGGGATGGCAGGGTCAGGATCAGGGGTTCTGGAGCCAGGACTAGGGGGCTGAGGGCTGAGACTGGGATTCCAAGGTGCTGGGGTCAAGAGTACTGAGTATTGCTGCTAGGAATCAGGGTCAAGTGCTGGAATGGGATCCTGGACTAGGGGCCTAGTGGTCCAGGGGATCTTGGACTAGGGACCTAGAGAAATAAGATGGCGGGTGTTTTAGGGACCAGAGCTGGGGAGTCCCAGGTGCTACTGGGGGCCTGAGGGCCCAGGATGCATTGGAGGGGATCTGAGCCAGGGGACCTGGAGGTCTGAGGACCAAGGACCAGGGTTTGGGGCCTGGGGTTGAGTTCCCAAGAGCCAAAGATCAGGGGACTCGGGGGTTTTAAAAGCCAAGCTTTGGGAATCTCTGGGGTTGTGTGCTGGGGTCTTAGGCACCTGGAGGTGAGTGTCCAATACACTGGGACTTGGAGGTCTGTGGGCCAGGATGGTGGGGTCTGAGCAGCTGGTATTTGAGGTCTAAGGGTACAGGATTTGGGAGGAGGGGTCTCATAGGCTGTCCCGGCCTCTGAGTGTGGCCCAGGCAGGTGGCAGTACCTGAGTCCTGGGCAGGGCAGAGGGCACAGTCCATGCCCCAGGCTTCACCATACAGGCAGCAGCACTCTGTGTAGGTGGCCTGGCGGTCCAGCCGAGGGCGACTACACACGAGGTCAGCTCCCACTTCCTGCCAGCACACTCCCAGGTTGTCATCTGAGGGCAGAGACAGCATGCATCAGGGTGGGACAGGTGGGAGCGGGTCCCCCCAAATGCTTGGAGCGGCCCAGCCACCCGGCGCCTAACGCCCGATGCTTCTGCTCAGCTGTGATCTGCCTCCCAGAGGCCCTCTGAGGCAGCTCCAGGCGAGTGTGGGCTTGGTCTGAAATGAGGCAGTCATACAGGAGAAAGCATAAGGGGTCCAAAGGCTGGAAGATAGGGTCTGAGAGGGTTCTCTCCAAGCCCAAGCTCTGAAGGGCAGTTCCTTTTCATCTCTGAGCATTGTTTGAATGAAGTCTCAGGGTCTGTGTGTTGGGGCGGGGGCGGGGGGGGGGGGGGGGATGTAAGAACAGGAAGTGGAAGGAGAATAGAGTTTAGGTCAGTGGGCAAAAAGAAAGGACCCAAAGAGATAGAGACAAACACATCCCAAAGGTCAGAGACCCCAAGAAAAACAGGAAAGCAAAGATGCAGAGAGAGAGAGACAAAAAAAAAAAAACCCCAAAAAACAACAGCAACCCAGACCTAGAAAGACCCAGAGAGTGGCAGAAATTCCAGAAAGCCCAGAGAGGTGGAAAGAGACAGAGATACACAGGGAAATCATAACAGGAAGCGCGGCTTTAGCACTTAGTAAGACCAGGTCCCGTAACGGTCCTGAAATAAACGTCCCCACAGCCACCCGCTAAGGTAGAGGCAATCGCCAGCGCACCCAGTGTGCACAAAGGAAGCCTGGGCCGCGAGGCGATAAGCAACGTGCAGGTACACACGCCAGCAAGCGGCAGGCTCCTCTGGAAGCTTTGCTTTCGGGAGAACCTCGGACACCAGGCCAGGCGGCCCGTGGGAGCGTCAGACACCGCGACGAAATGGGGCGCGAGGGGGCGTGGTCGGGGGCGGGGACGAGGGGCGGGGCGGGCGGCTCCGGGGGCGGGGCTACCGAGGCTCTGGCTCTCGTTGGAGACGCAGCGGCGCCGGGAGCCGTCCAGCACCAGCGGGGGCTCGCACGTGCAGTGATAAGAACCCACGGTGTTGACGCAGCTGCCGCCCTCACACGCCGGCTCCTCGTCCGCGCACTCGTCATTATCTGGGGAGGCGTGGAGGGAGTGGTTAGGCAGCAGCCCTCTCTCCTTGCCCACTTCCCCAGCGCGTTGACAGTGATAGATGGAGTCTAGACTCCAGGAAGGACTTCCTGCTGGCGGTGGCCACATTCCAGAGAGGGGCTGGTGGGGTAGAGGGTCGAGGGGGGGCCTCGTACCGACGCACTCCAGTCGCTGGGCATGGTAGTAGTAGCCGTTGCTGCAGTAACATGAGTAGCCTGGGGCCGTGTTCACGCACACGCCGCTCTTGCACACCTGGTCTCGGAAGAGCTGGCACTCGTCCACGTCTGCGGGAAGGATGGTCAGAGGAGCGCCCCACACCAAGCGAGAGGGGGGCGGGCCAGGGTGTGGGGCGGCTGGATGGGGGGGAATGTGTGGCTCCGAGGCTTGACCAGGGAAGAGAGGGACCGAAAGGTGGCGACAGAGACCCAGAGGTAGAGAGGTAGCGAAAGGTGGGAGGTAGAGAGACAGAGCAGGGTGGGGGAGACAGAAACGGGTAGAGATAGAGGTAAACACCCAGAGGGTGAGACGGAGCTGGGCCTGGGGGCTGAGGGGGAGTGGGGCTTGAAGTCTAGCCTTACCCCTCCGGAGGCTCAGGTCTCCACTCGGTGCCAGGTAGCCCCGGCCATGGGGGCACAGTGACTGGTACTCAGCTGCACACAGACACAAGGCTGAGCCCGGACACCCTCAACCCGGCGCCTGCCCTGGGCCCTGGGCTTACTCTTGCCCCCCTCACCACCACCCTTCATCGCCCAAGTTTCCAGGCCCCCTGCCTTTGTGCTCACCTCTCAGCCTCACGCCCACCTGGCTGGCAGCTCACCCTTGCCCTTACAGTCAGTGCCCCAGCCCATGTCCAGATGTGCCCACTGTCCCAGCGCCATGCCCCCGCCCCCCCCCCCCCAAACCGTCAGGCCTCCAGCCGGCCCGAAAGCCCGTCCTACCTGTCTCGCTGCTGGGGCACTGCTGGATGCGGCAGCCGCCGCCCCAGCCCTCGCCCACCGTACAGCAGCACTCTTGCCACGTCACATTGCGCGCCAGGATGTTGTCACAGGCATCCGGAGCCGCCGTGTCAAAGTAGCACTCCCGGCGCCCGCTGCCCGCAGGGCTCTGCCTGGGCGGGCTGGGCCGGCGGGGTGGGGCCGGCAGACCTGGGCTGGCAGGTGCCTGGGGCTGTGAGCCCGGGAATGTGCCTGGGGAAGCAAGGGGCTAATTTAGCCCAGTGTGGGCTGAGCCTCCCACCCCCGTGTTATAGATGAGGAAACTGAGGCAGAACCAGACTCCACACCTCTCCCCATCTGTCCTCACCTCTCCCATTCTCACCCGCTGTCATCTCTCCATCTCTTGCCTCCCCAATTCACACCCTCCCAGGTGTCTGCCCCATCGTCCCAGCTGCAGTTTGGGATGCAGGGGGTGGGGGGGTAGGCAGTGTTCTCTGGCTTCCTGGATACTTCCTGGAACCTCACATCCAGTGCATCCTAAGCTGGCCTCAGAGTCTTCCCAAACCTAGTCTTGGGCCTGGACACATCTCCCCCCCTCCACCAGGCAGCCCACAGCCTGTCCACTGGCCTCTCGCCTTCTGCCACCCACCCTCCCTTCCTTTCCCATGACCGCTGCCTTGGTCCAGTCTTGTCCTCTCCTGCCCGGGTCCCTGCCCCAGCTTGCTCCCTAGGCTCCCAGCCCCTGGGAGTGTCACCCACTCCAGTCCACCTTCACAGGGCAGCTGGAGGGAGGTTTTTAAATCTGTTTATACCTCTCTCCCACTCAAAACCCTTCCATGGTGTCACAGTGCCCTCAGGAAAGGGAAACCTCCTGAAGATGATAAATCGGTGCGATCTGGCACTGCATCCTTCTGTGGCCTCGTTTCTCCCCACCCCTTCCCTTGCTTTGTACAGCATGCCACCCTGAACTTACTTTTGTTCCTCAAACATGTCAGGTCCTCTCTTGCCTTGCCAGGCCTTTGCCTTTGCTGTATCCTCTGCCCAGGATGCCCTCCCTCACCCACTTCACCTGGCTTATTTCTACTCATCCTACTGCTCTCAGTTCCGACATCCCTCCCTATAGGAAACTCTCTCTAACTTTCTCAGGCTGGAGTAGGCACCTCCTCTGGATTCCCACAATTTCCTAGCCTTGCCCCATCACAGCCTTGTTCCCTCTGACCCGGGCTTCCTCCTTCCAGCCCTGATTTCTCTGGTTGTCACTATCTGCTGGTATCTCTGCCTGCCCCCTCTAGACTGTGAGCCCCTTAAAGACAGAGTGGTCTCTCCTGGTCACTACTGTGTCCCTGGGACCTAGGATAGGGCCTAAACACAGTGGATGCCCTGTGAACATTTGTTGAATGAAGGAATCTGGTAGAGTCAGGGACAGGGCTGACACCGAGTCCCACCACCCATGTTAACCCATGTGTTCTGAATTTTTTATTGTTATTTAAAACAACATTTAACTGATGGCAGCTGTCCATGCCTGGAATGGTTAGATCACATCATTTTTCTGTGAGCCCTGCAGCCATCAGTTAAATAGACACATCCGTCTCACCAGCAGAAGTTCGTGGGGGAACACAACGTCCAGTCATGGGGTCAAACTCCTCAGGGCTGGTGGGACAGACACAGAGGAAGGAGCCTTCGACATTCTCACACAGGGCAGCTCCACACACACCCTGTAGCGTTTCACATTCATTCACATCTGTGAGCAAGAGACAAAGGGGAGGGAGAGTCAATGGTTGTAAACGTCTGTGATTCCAAAGCTCTAAAAGTCTGAAATACCCAAATATAATGGGTATTTTTGATCACCCAGACCCCCTCATTCACTTATCTTTTGGAAACAAACCCTGAATTTCCCTTGGGAGCCCTCTGTTCCTCCATTTTCAACTCATGTATTTTTGAGTAGGGTTAAATCTACTCCAAGTAGACACAAGTTCCAGGCATGGCCAACCAGATTACTGCATTTCTCTGGTTCAGAGAGAAGGGTGGTGACCAAGCTGGGCCAGTCGATGCCAGTCCTGGGACTTTTGCTAGAAATATCAAGAAAGAGACCCCCTCTTTAGCTCTAGGGGTTGCCAAGCTGAGGATGTTAGCCTGGAGGTGCTAGGGCCTTCTTTATGATTGTGAAGAGTCTGCCTGAAAATAAATACAACAGAGGAAAGCAGAGCTGAGAAGAGGCGACAACTAGCCTTGTTAGAATCCCTGGATCCAAGTGTGTCTCAAGTTCAAACATTTTCTAGGACTCCACTGTTTTAAAGATTTATTTTTTTGACAGAGAGAGACACAGCGAGAGAGGGAGCACAAGCAGGGGGAGCGGGAGAGGGAGAAGCAGGCTTCCTGCCGAGCAGGGAGCCCGATGCGGGGCTCGATCCCAGGACCCTGGGACCATGACCTGAGCCGAAGGCAGATGCTCAACGACTGAGCCACCCAGGCGCCCCCCCCTTTTTTTTTTAAAGATTTTATTTATTTATTTGACACAGAGAGACACAGCGAGAGAGGGAGCACAAGCAGGGGGAGTGGGAGAGGGAGAAGCAGGCTCCCCGCCGAGCAGGGAGCCCGATGCGGGGCTCAATCCCAGGACCCTGGGACCATGACCTGAGCCGAAGGCAGACGCTCAACGACTGAGCCACCCAGGCGCCCCCACTATTTTAATTCTTTTCAAAGAAATAAAGCCTGTTGTGTTTGCATTTGTCAAGATTTAAAGAATATATAACTGGGGCTCCTGGGTGGCTCAGCTGATTAAGCATCTGACTCTTGATCTCAGCTCAGGTCTTGATCTCAGGGTCATGAGTTCAAGCCCCATGTTGGGCTCCACGGTGGGCATGGAGCCTACTTAAAAAAAAAAAAAAAAAAAAAAATATATATATATATATATATATATATATATATATAAGATTCATGCAGCTCACTGTATGTAAATTGAACCTCAAATCAAAATATCTGGAAACACCTACTGGACTCTGGTTAATGCTATGCATACTGAAGAATTTAGGGAGAAAAGTACTGATGCCTGCGATTTAATTTTAAACCCAGAGATAAGACGGATTACAGGCAGATAGGTGAGACAAGAAGTATAATAAAAGAATGATAGTGGAATATAGATCATGGGCATGTGGACATTCATTCTATAGGTCTTTCAATTTTCTGTACCTTTAGACATTTTCCTCACAAAATGTTGGGAAAAACGAAAATGTTTATGTGCACTTAAGATTAGTGTGCATTAAAAAAAAAGATTAGTGTGCATTTTACATACTTTATGCATGTATTTTTTTAAGTCCTCCCAAAACAAGATCTGAATGAATAGGGTTTCTGTTGCTTGCAACCAAAGGGGTCCTGACTGATATGGACATGATATATAGTCCAAGGTCTAAGTTCCACAGGCCCAATGTGTATGCTCATATTTGTTCACAGCAAATGTGAACTCACATCTGTTCAGGTCTGTGGAGAGGAGCAGGGACTGACCAACCTCTTCCCCCCACCCCAGCCCCAGCCACCCCCTGGAGCCCCGTACCCACGCAGTGACGCCCGTCCCTGGCCCCCTCGTATCCCTGGTCACAGAGGCACTGGAAGGAGCCGGGCAGGTTCTGGCACACGGCGTGGGCCCCGCAGAAGGACCGATTCCGGCATTCGTCCACATCTGCAACCACCAGACAGTCAGGCCCTTGCTGGACCTTCCCTCCCCTCCACATCTCACCCAAAGCCGGACAGGCACCTACCCTGGCATCCGCCCCCTGGTGTGGGCTGATAGCCAGGGTCACAGGCCGGTGTGCAGCGGTAGGAGCCAGGGGTGTTCTCACAGCGCTGGGCTCCACAAATCGCTGAGCCATATTCTTGGCACTCATCCACATCTGCAAAAAAGAGTGGGGTGCGGAGGGGAGTCACAGGACTGGATTCACAAGTTCCTGATGCTGCTCCCAGTTCCCGTGACTGAGAAGTCTCTATAAATCTGGTATTCTAGGAGTCTGAGTTTCTAAAGTGTTGAGACTCTTAAGGTCTCACTGCCATTTCTCACATAGTCCAAACATGGCCCCACCTCAGGGCCTTTGCACTTGCTGTTCCCGCTGTCAGGAACACTTTTCCCCTGGCTATCTGCATGGCTCCCTCTCTCACTTCACTCAAGTGAGATCAAGCCCTCCTAGCGCCCCTTCCTCCACCGCCCTGTCATCTCTGTCCATTTATCCTGCTTTATTTTCCTTCTTATACCTGATATTATATCATCCGTGCATCTGTTAGCATGCCAACTGTCACCTCCCTAGACTACAAACTCCACAATGCAGGGACTTGTGTCTGTCTTATTCCCCGCTATAGCCCCAGAGTGTAGAACTGTGCCTGATACACAGTAGGTGTTCCCAAACTGTTTGCTGAATGAACCTTGAATCTATTTGCATATTTTTAAAAAAGATTTTATTTGTTTATTTGAGAGAGAGAAAGAATGAGAGACAGAGAGCATGAGAGGGAGGAGGGTCAGAGGGAGAAGCAGACTCCCCGCCGAGCAGGGAGCCCGATGTGGGACTCGATCCTGGGACTCCAGGATCATGACCTGAGCCGAAGGCAGTCGCTTAACCAACTGAGCCACCCAGGCGCCCTCTATTTGCATATTTACTGTCTATCTCTCCCCACCCCCTCCCTATCCCCTCATCAGCACCATGAGGGCAGGGACTTTGTTTGACTCATTGCCTGTTGCATCCCCAGTGTCCGGCACACAGTAGGTGCTTAATGAATACTTGCATAATTAATGAATGAGGTCCCCTGAAACTAGGCTTCCATGGATCACAGGTCTGGCAGCCAGAGAGCCCAAGATAGCCAGCCCACAGTCATTTCATTTGCTCCCCAAATCCTCCCACCTCACCTCCACGAGAAAATGCAAGGGCACACTGGTGGCTTATTTCGACCACAGAGATAGGGACACAGTTAAGTGCATTGGTTGGGGGCTCTTTCCCTCCCCTCAAGTCCAGAAGGCAGGGTGCTCCTCCTCAGTCCCCAAGGGAGTGGACTCCAGCAACTTGTCCTAGGGGCAGGGGTGGGGGAGTAGTCTCACCGTCACAGGTGCCCTCAGGACCCGCGTGGTAGCCAGGGTCGCAGTCTCGGACACAGCGGTAGGAGCCCGGGGAATTCTCACAACGCTGGGACCCGCACAGGGCCGGGCCCCGCTCGCGACATTCGTCCACATCTGAGGAAGGAGGCAGAGCAGTCAAATGGGGGAAGCAGGGGAGGGTGGGAAGCAAAGGAGAACAGGTGAGGGAAGAAGGGAGTGGAGAGTCAGAACGGGGGAAGGGAGGAAGCAGCGGAGGAGAGACGAATGGGAGAGAAGGGGAGGCAGAGGGGCAGAGATCGGCGGGGGAGGCGCCTCTCACCGAGGCAGGAGGCGAGGTCTGGGCCGGCGCGATGTCCGGGAGGACAGACGCACTCGAAGGAGCCGTCGGTGTTGGTACAGATGCCGCTCTGGCAGAGGTCCTCCTCGCTGCACTCGTCCACGTCTGCGGGACGGCGTCCGAAACCGCGGCCCACCTCCGCGGCTTAGCATCGCAGGCCACGCCCCTCCGCCGCCCTTGCCACGCCCCTCTAGCTGACACCTCCCACTCTTTTCCCCGCCCTTCTTACGCTCCTCCTTTCCCCGCAAGCCCCACCCCCCCGACGGGTTCAGGGGTGTCCAATCACGGCGCCCCGTCCAATCACGGCGCAACTTACCCCGACTCCGCCCTTTCCCCTCCAAACCCCGCCTCCCTCTGGACGCCGCCAGGAGGCTCCACAATCCCGGCTTTGACTTTGACGCTTTGAGAACTCAGTCCAAAAATTCAGACTCCGCCTTCCGCCCTCTCCTAGTCCTGATTTTCTTGGTGTAAGCCCACCCTTTCCCGGTCCAGGCTCAGCCTGGGTACGGACCGAGGCAAGAGGCTCCGCGGGGTCCGGGCCGGTAGCCGGGGGCGCAAGTGCAGGTAAAGGAGCCGTCGGTATTGAGGCACTCGCCGTGGGGGAAACAGAAGTCGCCCTCTAGGCACTCGTTCACGTCTAGGGTACGGGAGAGATGGGGCTTAGGGAGGAGCAACTCCGCCAGCAAGCCCCACCCTCTGCCTGTTAGTCCAGCTTCCACCTCCCCAACAGGCTTTGCCCAGGAACCCAGACCTTACTCCCAGGCTCTCCCGTCCCTCTCCCCGCCCTCTCTCCCCTCTGCCCACCTGCGCAAGGCCCAGGCCGACCCGAGGGAGCGCGGTAGCCCGGCTCGCAGCTGCAGCGGAAGGAGCCGTCGGTGTTGGTACAGTGGCCGTGGGGGCCGCAGGAGGCACCCGAACTGCACTCGTCCACATCTGTGGGAACGCGGCTTTCAGAAGGGGTCTGGTCTAGGGAACCTGGGAGGATCCCTTGGGGCCGAGGGATCTGGAGAAATTGGTGGGTAGTGTCTCGGGTTGGATATGAAGTGAAGGCTCCGTGGCAGAAGTGGGTGGGGGAGACCAAGATTCCCTGATTCTAGGGACCATAATTGGGTGTCATGTGGATCTGGATTTCTGGGAACTCCCTGTGCTAGGATCCTGGAGTCAGTGAGGGACTCTGGACTAGGACTGGGGTCAGAAATTAATTAGTGTAAGAGGCCAGGTATTATAAGCCAGGATCACTGGATGGCATTCTGCCGAAGCAGGAGTCAGAATCAGTAATTGTCATCTGAGACCAATTCGGATCAGGGGTAAGAGTCAGGGTCCAGAATTCGGCCCCTAGTCAGGTGTCAGGTCAGGGATCATGCACCCACTGAGGCCCCAGGGAAGGTATTCTGAGAATGGGGAGGGGCGGTGAGAGACAGGATCAAAGGCCACAGAGAGTCAGGGGTTATGGCAGGAGTTATGGCTAGGTCAAATGTCACAGTCAGGTTCAGGGGTCACAGGTCACATTCAGGGTCATGGGACAGTCAGGATCAAAAGGGTTACAACTGCTAAGAGGGTTGTAGTGAGGGTTAATCAGCGGGGGTAATGGTTAGGGTCAGATGTCACAGTCCAGTTGAGGGTTCATGGATTACAGAACCAGAAGTCACATTCAGGGTCAAGGTTCATGGTCCAGATCAGGAACTGCAAAATGGGTCAGGGGCCCATATTCTAGGTCAAGAGTCACAGTCAGACTCTAGGATTCATGGTCCAGGGGACTAAGGTCCAGGTCAGGAGGTTATGGGCCACGTCAGGGGTCATGATGCAGGTCTAAGGTCATAGCCAGGGCTTGGTCTCACCAGTGCATCGGCCATGGTGCAGGTGGTGGCCAGGAGGACAGGTCCTGCACTGGAAGGAACCGGGTGAGTTCACACACTCCTGCCCAGGACAGGCCAGGTGATTCTCACACTCATCCACATCTGGGGGACAGGGGAGAAGGTGGCCTTGAAGGGGCAGCCCAGAGCCCCCCTCACCCATCCACACTCCTCCCTCCCTCCCCGGCCTCACCCTCGCACTCGGAGCCGGCCGTGTTAGGTTGGAAGCCCGTGGGGCAGACGCACTGGAAGCCACCTTCTGTGTTCTCACACCGGCCATAGGCGCAGGGCGGAGGGCTACGGGCACACTCGTCCACATCTGGGGCAGAGGAGACCAGTGGGACTGAGAAAGGGGCCTGGACCCAATCATCTCCATTGCTGTCACCATCTACCCCCACATTCCAGTCTGGAGGCAGTCTCCTGGACTTTGCCTAGGCTCATCCCACCTCCCAGGAGGACAGACTCCTTCCCTGGCCCCCCATTAATGGTCTCTCCAGCTGCCACGGTGAAGCTAGGGCACCACCTCCTGCGTGTTGCCCTCTCCACCTCAGGGTGGTCCCCTCCCCAGGGTTCCCACAAGCACAAGAGTATCATTCCAAAAGGGAGGAGGAATGGAGAGCACCCTCATATCTGGAGAAAGGGGAGAAGACTCTGGAGTCAAAACCTCCCCACCCTCTCAGTACGTCCACTCCTCTCTGCCCCTGTTCTCCCTCACCAAGCCCCATCACCCTGTCTCTCTGCCCCCCAACCATGTCTCTCTCCAGTCCCCACAGCCAATGGGGGTGGGATGGGTTGGACTCAGCACCCTCACCTTGGCACGGGGCCCCCGGCCCTCGGGAGCGGAAGCCAGCAGGGCAGGCACAGTGGAAGGACCCCGCCGTGTTGTCACAGCGGCCTGGCCCGCAGGGCGGTGGCTCTTGGGCACACTCATCCACATCTTCTTCACACGCCGAGCCCCGGAAGCCAGCCGGGCAAACACAGCGGAAAGAGCCGGGCAGGTTCTCACAGACCCCTCTGCCACAAAGGCCCGGGCTCTGCGTGCACTCGTCCACATCTGCCCAGGGCAAGGGGCCCAGAGTCACACCTTTATGCCCCCCAACGCCCCTGCGCTCCGCTCAGCCTCCCTGACCTCCATCATTTTCCCTTTCCCCGCTCTGACATTCTGCTTCCTGGTCCCCATCACTCGGCCTCTTTGTCTGTCTCATTCTACGCTCCTCTTCCCCATTATTCAAATTCTCCATCCTCCATCCCTCTACCTTCTCAATCCCTAAGCTTCCAGCTGGCCTCCTAGAACTCCAGTCCCCATCAATTGGCCTCTTTCTGCACTGTTCTCCGTAACTCTACCCCCTGCCCCATAACTGACATCTCCATCCTCCATCCCTCTGCTTCTCCATCCTCCATGACTCAGCTTTTCTGTTTCCGATCACTTGGCCTCTCCATCCCCCCCATGTCACTCTGTCTCTACAGCCATCAGGCTGCCTGCCTGGCTCTTGGAACCTGGGCCCCCCGCAACCCCCCCCCCGCCCCGGCTCCCAGCAATCAGCCTCCCCTGCCTCATTGCTCAGTTTCTCCATCCCTCATGACAATGCCGCTCTACCGTTCCCCCCACACCCCCTTCCCCTCTGTCCCTCCCAGTTCCTCACCCTGGCAGCCGGCTCCGTGGGGAGCAGCCTGGTACCCAGCGGGGCACACGCACAGGAAGCTGCCTGGTGTGTTCTCGCAGCGCCCGCGGTCACACGGCGGCGGCACGCGTTGGCACTCGTCCACGTCTGCAGGCACCAACCCGGAGGTTGGGGCTGGGGCAGACACTCCCCTTCACTCCCCCCCCCCGCCACGCCCACCCTCAGAGGGCTCAGGGAGGATGCGAGGTGGGGAGGGCAGGGGCGGAGCCAAACTTGGGCCGGGGCCACACTGGGGCAGGAGCCAGGGGCAGTAAGAGAGCCCGGAGTGGGTAGGTTTAAGGCGTAGGCGGGGAGGGAGGGAGGAGGGCAGGTGAGAGGGGAGGACTACACGACGACTGAGTACCCGGCCAGGGCAGAGGCAGAGAGAAGAACCGCGAGGGGGCAATTTGGGGAGGGCAGGACCAGGGCGGGAAGGGCAGCTATGGGGACTGAACACAGGGGAGGCAGGAGAGACGGAAGGCGCGGTGCGGGGTGAGGACGAGGCACGGGTGCGGCAGGGTGGGAATCGGGGGTCGTGGTCAGGTGATAGGTTGCGGCCGACGTCGGACTGGGGCGGGGCCTGGGGGAGGGCGGGAGCCGGTCGGGAATATGGAGGGGGCGGGGCCAGGGGAGGAGCGGAGCCGGACCTGGTCCCGGGGAGAAGCCGGGCAGTCGTACAGCAGGGACCGGCCCCGACGGGCAGAGCCTGCTGGGCGCCGAAGAAGCAGTGGTGGGGCCGAAGGGAGAGTGGGAGCAGGTCAGGGGGCGGGAGCAGGGGTGTGGGGGAAGAGCGGGAGGGCGGGAACTGCTGGAGCGCGACCGGGGCAGGGGTGGGGCCTGGAGCTGGGCGGGGCGGATTTCTCACCCAGGCACTCCGCCGCCCTCGGGCCCGCTCGATAGCCCTGGCCGCACACGCAATGGAAGCTGCCTGGCGTGTTTTCACAGCGTCCGGGGGCACAGGGCGGGGGCACGCGGCGACACTCGTCCACATCTGAGGGCACGGAGGGGGCCGGTCAGGAGGTGACTGGCAGAGCCCCCGCCCCACCTCCGTCCACCCCCACAGCCAGGCTCACCGATGCAGTGTGTGCCCTGCGGGCTGAGCCGGAAACCGGAGTCGCAGGCGCAGGTGTAGCCACTGGGCCGCGGGATGCACCGTCCCGGGCCGCAGACCTGGGGATTGCGCTGACACACGCCCGCAGAGGGACCTGGGGGGTCCAGACAGCCAGGGTTCCCCCATCTCTGAGTCCCCTTCATCCCGGTACAATCCCCTCAGATCCTCTGCCTAAGACACCCTCATGGATGTCCCTCCCCAAGCCCAGTCTTCCGCTTCTGATCCTCCTCTCCTTTATTATGGGATGTTCTCATCACATCCTCTGCCTGAATTCTCTTTATTGCCACCCCGAAGTCTCCACTTCTGAATATTTTGCTTTCCAACCCTCTGCCCGAGATAGGTTCTTAGTGCCCTCTGCGTGAAAAGTAATTGCCTAATGTTAACTGAGCACTTACTATGTGGCAGACTCTTCAGAGACAGTTCAATGAATCCTCACGATGATCCTCACTTTACAGATGAGGAAACTGAGGCTCAGAGATGTTAAATGACTTGCCCAATTGACAGAGAACGTAAACCCAGGTCTGTCCAACACGAGTTCCTAATGTTACCCAGTGCTTGACTCTCCAAACCTTTCTCTCTTCCCACCCGTTCCTTAACTCCGCTGGCTGTAACATCCCTATCCTGAGATCTTCACCTTAGAGCCCCCCCCTTAGGATCCCCACCTGTAATACCCCCATCAATGTCCTCGATTCCCTCTACTGCACCTGATTCAGGGATCTCAGGACCAGACCAGGCAGGGATGCTGGGCAGGGGAAGCTCAGGGCCCGGCCTGGGCTCAGGTGGGGGTTCTGGACGACGGGTGGGCAGAAAGCCTGACAAAGAAGGGGTATCAGTGAATGGAGACCTGGATTTGGGTGTCCCCCCTCCTCTCTCTCCTCTTTTCCTTATGAGGCTGGGGCAGCCCCTTGGAGATGGCATCTCCTCCTCCAGAAGCCAGCTCACCTGTGGGTGGCCTATGGGTGGAGGGTGGAGCCCGGTGGCTCAGGGACACTCGGGGTGGCTCCTGGCCCAGGGGTCTGGTGTTGTAGCGGAGGTCAGAGGCCGAGTAGTGGTAGCCAGGGCCAGCAGGGCAGATCTCCCGAAAACCCTCTGGGAACAAGAAAGGGAGGGAGAGAGGCAGAGAGAACATGAAAGCAGGAAGAAATTAGACAAGAGGAGTCTAGAATCTGGCCTTGACTGGGGGCAGGGCTTGGTTTTGGGTGTGGGTCAGGGGTTTGGGTTGGATGCTGGTTTGGGGTAGTACCCTGGCCAAAGAATGGAACATTTCAGAGGCTAAAGGTGGGACCAAGGGTGTTTTTCCTTACTTGGGATAGGGACAGGGACAAGGGTTGAGGATGGGATCTGGTTTAGTCTGTTGAAGGGTCTGGTTTTAGGCAGAAGCTAGACTGCCGGGGAAGTGTCTCAGGAAAGAGGGTGTCTGGGGTGGGGCCCAAGAAGGAGCCTAGGCTGAGGGCAGGGTCTCAGGAACTCCGGACTTGGTCAAAGCTTGGGGACAAGGTTGGACAAGCAGCATATCTAAAGGGCTAGGAGTAGTCAAGGCGGGTCGTGACTCAGGGGAAGAGTCTCAGGGGTGGGTGTGGCCAAAGGTGGGGTGGGGCCCGGCCGGAGTCCAGTCTGAGGATCTCAGGGCCTGGGGGCGTGGCCAAGGCTAGGGCCCAATCCGGATGGAGGGCTTTGAGTCTCAGGGCCCAGGGGCGGGGCCTAGAGTGGGCACTGTGTGAGTCAAGCCCAGAGATAGTCCAGGAGGGAGGCGCTCACCTGAGCCGAACGGTGGGCAGAGCTGGCAGCCGCGACCCCAGGCTTTGCCCACGCGGCTACAGCAGCAGATCTGCTTGGTGATGTTGCGCAGAATGGGCAGCGAGCAGCCACCGTCGCGGAGCACGCGGAAGCAGGGCCCTTTGGCCTCTGAGATCACGTGCTGGGCTGCGTGTTGGGGAGAAAATTACTCAGGGCGGGCTTGGGAGTGTAGAGGAACTAGGGCATCTGGGAGACAAGAGAATGGTCCCCGGGAGGCTCTGGTGGGTGTAAAGGCCATTCAGAAGAGGTCTGAGAGGGTCTGAGGGAGAGGTGAGGGGTCTGGAGGTCTGAGAAAGGTTTGGTGCCGGAGGAGGGAATGAGGGAATCTGAGAAGGATCTTGGGGTCTGCAGAAGGTCTGGTGGTCGAGAGAGATGAAGGGATTCGGGGCCTGAGAAGAGCTGAAGAAAGTCTGAAGATCTGAAGGTATATAGACCTAAAGTTTTGAAGGGTTCCTAGAGGGGCTGAAGAAGGTCTAGGGAGTCTGAGGATGTGTAAGAGTCTGAGACGTTCTGAGGAGAGTCTAATAAGAGTGACCGCGGGGAGTCTGGGAGGATCTGGGGGAGTCTAAGGGAATTAAGGCCCAGGGATGCTCTGGAAAGGGTCTGAGGGCTGGGAGGACAGACGGCAGGGAGGACAGACGTGGGATCCAGCCTCAGCCCCCGCCGGGTGGCTTACAGATGCAGCTGCTGCGGGACGAGTCGTGCAGGAAGCCGTCGGGGCACACGCACGTGTACCCGCCGTGCGTGTTCGCACACTCCCCGTGCTGGCAGCGCCCACCGGTCGCGCACTCATCCACATCTGCGAGGAATGCAGTGGTCTCAGGGGCGTCAGGGATGAGCTCCCTGCCAGCCCAGCTCATAGTGCCAAACCCTTCCCACTCCTGCCCCCCATCTCCCCCGCTCACCGTGGCAGGACCCATTAACCCTTTCAAAGCCGGTTGGACACGGTCCATCTGGGGTGCCTACTCGGTCGGAAATCCCTATGGAGAGAAGAGAGGGGTGCGCCAGGGCGGGCGGAGCGAAAATAGGTGGGCGGGGACAAAAGAGGGATGGGCGGGATTAAAAGATGTTGGGCGTGGCTTGAGTGCAGGATGAGCCTTAGGTAGGCAGTGGGACAAGAGGCAACGTGGGAGGTTCCAGAAATGCATGAATGGGGCCGTGGCATAAAGGTGGGGTGAGAACAGAGTAGCCAAAGTCAGAAAGTGGAGTGGGCGGTCCCAGAACGGTTTGGATAGATCTAGACTGGAAAGGATCCCCACAACCGGGTAGGTGTGTGGCTAGATTTTGTGAACACGGTTTGTCTATGGGCAGGGTAACCAGGAGCCACCGGGTTATCACCTCTCCCCAGCTCCGAGCACCTCAGGGACGTCCTGGGGCTTACCCAGGTGCTCCGAGCATGACTGACAGTCGTGAACGCCCCAGGCCAAGCCTGCCCCTCTGCAGCACACCTCCTGAGTCCGGAGCCCGGGCAGCGGGGACGCACACTGCGGAAAAGTGTCCGGTGAGCGCGCCCCCGCGTGGTGGCACGCTCCGGGCCCCTCCCCACCCGCCTCGTCTCACTTCGCCTCCGCGCAGCTCCCGAAAGCAGTAACCGAAGCCGGAGGCATCGGAATAGCTGTCCTCGCGCGGCGCGCTCTGTGCCAGCACGGTGTAGGGAGCCGCCGCCTCCGCCCGCGCCGCCGCCTCCGCCCGCGCCACTGCCTCGGCGTCCGCCTCCTCCCAAGAGCCGGACACACGCTCCACCTGGTGCACCACCACGGACGCCTCCTGCGGGTGCTCCACGTGCACGCTCACCATGGACGCCACGCCTGGAGGGAGGCACGGCGGGGCAAAGGGGTGTCTCCCCGGGTTCTTACGGACTGGGACTAGGAATGGGGGGAAGGGCGCGCTGGAGAAGGGTACTCAGGACAAGGCAGGAAAGATGAGGGTCAGAGAAGCGGCGAGACAGTGGACAGATGGGTCAGAGGGGACCCCGGCCTCACTCTCCTCACCGTGCTCGTCGTCGCGGTGGTTGGCCAGTGGCATGGTGTACACCGAGCGGGTGAGGCCCGGCATGGCCGGGGCCGGTGGCCGGGCGCCCGAGGAATGCAGCTGGCAGAACTTGCCGGCGAAGTCCGGGGGACAGAGGCAGCGGTCAGGCTTCACGCACACACCGCCGTTGTGACAGATCAAGGGACACAGGACTGGGGGGAGAGAGAGCCTAGGTCAGACCCTAATGTGATACTCAAAGTATCACCTCGTTGTAAGTTGCTCCGCCTTGATCTGTCTTGTGTCACCCCCCACCAACCCTGGCCACCTGCACCGGCTGGGTCCAATAGTACAGCCCTCTGCTATAGTTCCGCCCACTGGGTCAGCTCACTACGCCCTCCGGCTCTTCATTCACTCTCAGGTCACTCCGCCCTTCCTCTCCAGTCCCACTTTTAGAGGCGGAGTCCAGGCGTTCCAGCCCCACCCAGACAGCGCTGTCCCCGCCCATTGGCTCGGCCCCGACCACTCTCGCTCTTGCCTTAGCAGTTAGCCCCGCCCATCTGATCATCCGGCTGGGTCTTCAGCTACGCAGACCCGGCGCTGGTCTCTTCCATTGACTAAATCGACGTTTTGGCCACCCCGCCTGGCACCACTCCGCTCTCCCAACTCTGTCTCTTTACCATACTAGACACACGCACATCCCGTCTGGCCGGGTCCACGACACTCAAGTTCCGCCCACTGGTTGTGCGTCCCCTGCTAAGCTACTCGCCCACATGACCTGCTATCCGCCGGATTCTAAACCTCTCCTGTCAAGGTGTTTAACCGGCTGCCCTTAGCCCCGCCCACCTTCCTTTCCTCCCGCCGATTTCCCCCGGCTCTCTGGCTCACGCTCCTCCCGCCCCACCTCCTTGGCTATCTGGGCGTCCTAGCCCCACCCACCGCGCTTTGTCTCCGCCCACGTCTGCTCCGGCAGCAGAGTTCTAGCTCTGCCTTCCCGCCTCCTGTAGCCCCGGGGCGGGGCCGCGACGGGGACGCGCCTCCTCTCCCCTCTGCGCGCCCTCGCTGGGCCCCTGGCCACCTCTGGGCGGGGCACTGCCAGCTGTGCGGCGGGGTAAACAAAGAGAGGGGTGCGGCGGGGGTAGGGCGGCGGCTCCGCATTCCGGACCCTTGGGGAGCCCCGAGCCCTCTGAGCCAAAGAAGGCCGGACGTATCCTGCGAGGGCACCCCCTCCCTTTCTCCCCCGGGGCTGCAGAGAACAGCTGGAGACAGCTGTGCGGAGGGAGGAAGGGGGCAGGCGGCTGGGGCTGGGGCCGTCCAGGAAGGCGTGTGTGGGATTCTGAACCACACACTGGAGAGAGGGAAAACATAGAGGGAGCCCCTTCTATTGAGAAGGGTAAAGAGACTGGACTCCTGGAAAGACATCAGATAGAGTGCAGTACTCTGGGATTCAAAGATGGCTCAAGGTTTCTAGAATGGAAAGAGAGCCTAGCTCAGAGGAAACCAAAGCTCCCTTTCATTAGAAATCTGTTAAATTCTTTTGGGGAGAGTTACCTAGAAAACAGGACTCTAGTGCCTTCTAGGGGACAGCTAAGTTGAGGGTGCTGAGAATAGGGTTTACATGGAGAAATGGGATTCCCTGGGAGTCCCCAGCACACAAGAGCCTCAATTGTCTGGGAAGATTCTAAGATACTGTGGATCCTCCATCCCCTCCCAGCTAAGGGATTAGGTGCCCAAGTCTTTGGATTAATGGCTGTGTAGGGGGAGCACAGTGTCTGGAGAGTCTTCTTGTGAGAATCAGCTGATCAAGACCAGCTCTGGGGTTCTCTGAAGATAGACGGATCAGAAGTTCCTGGGGAGGGGGTCAGCTGGAAAAGCAGGGCTTGGAAAGATAGGAATCAGGAATCTGATGGCACTCAATTGGAAATACAAGAGAATGGTAGTCTTTTGTGGAAAGAGAATTCAGCTAGGGAGTGGAGTTATCACTGTATAGGGTTTGTAATCTGGGGTTTCTCCGGGAAGTAGGGAGGAGTAGCTGAGGGACAATACTACAGAGTTCTCTGGTGAGGGGCACAGTTTGGGGGGATTACATCAGAAGAATGGGAGGGAACTTTACTGGAGGGGCCGGTCTGTGGAGTCTGTTGATAGGGGTGGGGAGGAGGCTTAGGGTCTGAAGGCTGAGATTCTGGGCTCCCCTACTTAAGGGAGTCAGGCCAGGACTCCAGGGTGCCCTAATAAGGGTCCTTAATTGAGTAGCAGGAGAGGCTTAACTAGGAATCACGATTCCAAAATAGGAAGGGTCTCTCTGGCGGTCACGGTAATCCAGCTAGGTCTCAGGGCATTTCCCAGCCTCCTTGGGAATTCCTCTGCCTTTTCTCGGTCTGAATGCCGGCCCCCCACCCAGCTCCTTTGGGGCTCCCACACCCTGGACGGGTCGATACATGGGCACGGCCAACTTCATGTCCCACGCCTCTGAAGGAATAAGGAGCTGAGGACATCGGGGTCCTGCCGGGGTCAGCCCCCCTTCACATGCCCCTCCTGTGCCTCCAGGGGCTTGGCATCCGCCTGGGCACGGCGCCTGGCACGGGCACGTTGGGGCTGGGCTGGGAGGGAGTGTAGGAAGGAGGGAGGGAGGGGAGGAGGGAGGGAGTGGCAGCGGGCGGGGGCTCAGGCGGGAGATGAGCTCACGCCGGCCAGGGCTGGATTGGCTGGGGGCCAGGCTGGGCGAGTTCTCAGAGCCAGGGGCCCCCACTCCCCACTCCAGAGGGCCTCTGGGGTTGGGGGCAGGTAGGCCCCGACCCCGAGAGCCCGCCCATCCCTGCACCCTGGGGCCAACAGGTGGCCCGCCCTCTCCACCTCACCTGAGCCCGCGGGGGGGGGAGGGGGGAACCCTACTGTAGGGGTGCCTGATGCACACCCTCCTGTCCCCTCTGCCCCCCAGGGGGCGCCCCTTCCCCTAGGCCTCCTATCTGGATTTCTCTCCCACGTGCGACCTTTGCAACTCAGGGGCCCTGCAGAGACCCTCCTTCTAGGGACCCTTTCCCTCTCAGCTCTTGGGATCAACTTTCCTCACCCCAATCCCCCTCTTCCAGGCACTCCCATCCTGGACTTTCCTAATCCCTCCCACCCAAGACACAGAAACTGGGACACCCCTCGGGGCCCCGAAACTCTCTCTTGGTCTCCAGGGACTCCTTACAGTCTCAGAATTGGGGCCCCCTTCCCCCAAGCTCCAGGCCCCTCAGTTCTGGTATCTCCCCCTTTGACTCAGAGGCATGAAAGCCGGCCCCAATCCCCTCACGTGGGACGCCACAGGTCCCTGAGAACCCTCGTTGCTTGCAAAATCGGGACCCTCAGGACTCAACCCCAAACGCCAGGAATTTTAAGTCCCCCTTCCTGAAATACCCCAGGGATTCCCCAGCACGGGTGCACACCGAATCTGGGCTCCCTCTCCCTGGGGGACTGTCTCTCCCATCCCCGGGGACCCTCCTCCCCCTGGGAACCCCTCCCTCGGGACCACCACCCCGCACTCACAGGCGCGGAAGCCGGGTCCCCCCGGGGCCGCCCCGCCGGGCGCGCCGCTGTCCACGCTGGTGGCGTTGCGGGGCGCGCAGGTCGGGGTACAGCGGGAGCCGGTGGGCCCATGGACGCAGCGCAGGCCGCACACGGCCGGGGTGAAGCGCACGCGGAGGCGCTCTCGGGGCCGGCCCAGCACAGGCTGCGGCCCGAGCAGCGCCAGCAGCACCAATAGCGACACCCGCGCGCCGCCCGCCATGGCTGCAGCGCCGCGCTCCGCCGCGCCGCCGCCCCAGCCCGCCCGAGGGGCCCGGCCGCGCCCGCCCGCCTGCGGGGGAGGGCGGCCGCGCCCCCGCTCAGGCCCCCCCTCCCCACCACTCCCTCCCCGGCGGCCGCGCGGGGGCGCGTGGGGCTGGGCGCGCAGCCAGAGGCGCGCAGGCTGGGCGCTAGACTCGCAGGGGGGAGGGGGGCGCCCCGTCTGCCCCCGCCTCGCACCAACAAGTGAATGGGGCCCGCAGGGGAGCGGCGGGGAAGGGAACAGGTGGGGGCGGGCCGGTTTCCCCCCAGACAGGGCTGAATCCATGAAGAGGAAAGAGCAGTGGGGGCCACATTTGGGGAGGCCGGTAAAGGCCGATTCTCAGCCCTAGACACCGAGAAAGAGGCTTCATCGGGATATGGGGCTGTCGTGGCACATCTGGGCAGCCAGGTGGCACATCTGGGGGAGAGAAGAAGGGTCGGTGCACCTGGGCACATGAAGGAATTTGGGGTCTGGATTGTGGGCAGGACGGTGAGGGGGGGCACATTTGAGGATACGGTCACATCTGGCCAGGACCCCCCACACCTGGTAGAAGTCGGAATGGATAAGAGCGTACGGTGGATTGAGGCTGTGGGCGGGGGTCCTAACATCTGGCCGGATGCCCACATCTGGAAGACTTTAGGGAGAAGGGGACACATCTGGGCTGAAGGCCACAGCAGGAGGGGGACTTTAGAGGGTGGTTGAGACTAGGGGGTGTGCTAGCCCAGGGGCAGAGAGCTGGAGTGGGAGGAGGGCAGGGGGAGGGTCGGGGAAGCAGGGGGAGGCCTTTGGCTCCCAGCCGCCCCGCAATTTTGGGCATTCGGTGACCGGGCAGGCGCCAACCCGCGCAATCGCTTTTGTTGTCTGGGCTAGTTCGGCTGCACTCTCTGCCGGGACAGCGCCCCCCTCTTCGGCCGCAGGGAGCCCGGACGCCTGGCTTCCCGGCCCCACCCCCGCGGGTCAGCGCCTCTGGCCAGCGTCGGGTCCTGTCCCGGGCTCACCTCGCACGGCCGGACGCCAGGGTCCCTAGAGGGTCCGTGTCCTGGGGGGCTGGGGGTCTGAGCTACAATGGGGGGCAGCTAGGCGGCGGCTGGACCGTGGGAACCAGACGGCTTTATCTGGCCCGGAACCCACCCCCCTGCCCCCCGGCAGAGGAAGGGCGGATGTTCTTACCCCGGGTCTGGCCGGCAGGGGCGCGCTGTGGGGGCCTCCTTCTCAACAGTGCCCGGCCACCCGGCCCGCGGGGCCGCCTTCGTCTCAGCAGAGCTCGGGCCTCCTGCAGCCTGGGTAGGAGAGGGCAGAGGAGACAAAAGAGGTTAGACGGACACCCCCTCCTCCCCCACGCCCCCTCCCCCACAGCTGGTAGGGGCCTTCCGTGCCAGGAGATCTCCCAGTAGCAGCTCTCCCCAACCCCCGCCCCCCACCTCCAATCCCTTTCCAGGGACCAGACCTTGAGCGTTCTTCACAGGCTTGGGGAGAAACAGAGACAAACGTGGGGGGAGAAACAGAGATGAGGAAGGGAGAGAAAGAGAGGAGAGAAGACAGAGGCAGAAAGAGACAGAGAGTCAGACACAGAGAACAAGAGACAGGCAATGATGGGAGAAACAGAAAGAGACAGAAATGGAAAAGAACACATACAGACTGAGGGCATGGAGACAAGGCCAGAGAAATGGAGACTGAAAGATGCAGAGAATGGGGCAGGCATGAAAAGGAGAAATAGGAACAGCGATACAAGTTGAGAGAAAGAGAAGAAGGGAGAAGAGACAAGGGAGCAGAGAGAAAGGTGTGCGGGGAATGGTGGCGGAGCTGGGAGCTCCTGTGCCTCTGGTAGGGGAGGGATCCGCACACTCACGTCAGTGGCTGCCAGTTGAGGGACACCTGTCTCTTGCTCACGCTGGGACTGGGGCTCGGCAGCACCAGGGGCACTGGGGTCAGGCACTGCTGAGGGCCTGCACACTTTTCCGGCGGGCAGCTCTGGACCCTGCAGGAGGCTTCGGAGACAGCCAGGGACTAAGTGGAGAAGGAAGGGACCGAGTCTTTCTTTCCACCAAGTGCATCCGGCATTCCAGCTGGGATGAAGGGCGGGGAAGGGAGCCCCGACCCCTCTGCTCTTACCCCCTTTCACTTCCTACCCATACCCCACCTAGAAGAACCCACCTCTGAGGCAGCGACTTCTCCTGGGCGATCGGCCTGGGCAGCATCGACAAGCAGCAAGACTATAAACAGGGGTGGAAGTCACTCAGGCCCCTAGTCCTCTAAAACTCCCAAAGGAGGGCAGTGGGGGATAGGGGAGGGGAAAGCCAAGAGAAGGCTTGAGAGCACTCGAAATAGATGTTTGATCAAGCTGAGGCATGATGCTGGATGCCTCAGTTTCCCCATCTGAACTGTGGGAGGCAAATTGGCATAGACTCTCCTGGGATGAAGGTCACAGCAACCCTACTTTTATTTATTTTCTGAAGTGTTTAGTGGTAAAGTCTTATTGGTAAGGACATTTTAGAGTCTTTTTTTTTTAAATGGTATTTTTAAAAGACGCAAAGAAGATTTCTAAGCGCATTTCCAAGCCCCCGACTGTCTGGGAATCTAGAACCCCGCCCTCCCCGCACATCCCTGTCCTTGACTCGGTCGTCATCCCTAGAATGGCCGGCAGGTGGCGCCACGTCCACAGGCCTCAGCGGCCGGGGAAGGAGATCCTCTTTTGACTGTGGGTCCAGCAGGGTGCTGAGGTGGAGGGGGATACCGAAGGAGCCACAGCCCAGAACTGGGAATCCCAAGGCCTGAGTTCTAGCCCGTTCCTGCCCTTCCACGCGCTGTGTCCTGGAGCCAGCATCTCCTGGTCTTTGGGCCTCAGTTTCCCGCCTGATCAGGAGGAAGGAGTCGTTCTTCGAGAAATCTCTGCGCCCAGAGGGTCTCAGATTCTGGATAGCGGAGTCCTCAGCTCTAGCGCAAGTGCGTCGCAACCAGGGGGCCCCCCAGACAAATCCATTAGCCCCAGGCTAAGGGGGACGGGGGATGAGGACGCGCGCCCAAGCCCCGGGAGAAGGGCCGTGCGGGAGATGCTGTGAAGGGGACGTCGGGCGCATGGACTCTTTCCAGACGGGTGGGGCCCAGTGAGGGAGGATACCGCCCAGATGGGAGCCTCCGGGACCCCTGATCTTGCCGTTATCCCTCCCGCCTTTTCTCCGGGTTAACCCCTTCCCGGCCCCGCCCCCGGCGCGGCTCGGGTTACTAAACGCATTCGCAGAGACCGAGGCGGGAGCGGAGCCCGGGGCCTTTGTAACGGAGCGCTGGGCCGCAGGGCGGGGGGTGGGGGTGCTGGGCAGACTGCTTTCTTCGATCTCGTCACCCGTAGACAGGAAGGGGGGCTATAACCCCCAAATCTATAGGAAATTTTGGATCTCTTGCCGCGAAATCACTGGTCCCTCATTCAAGCCCGGGATCCTCTAATTCTAGGAAACTAGAGCATCCCCAACCTTCGTGAAATCTGAGGAACCCCCTCCGCACAAACCCCCCTGCAAGCCCCTCCGCCATCAAGCCCGAAGTCCACGCCTTCCTAAGTCATTAAGAAAATCCAAGGGTCCCTTTTAATTCATCCAGGCGTTCCCAAACCCGAGAAAACCAGGACATCTCAACCCCACCATAGAATCCCTTCATAACCTCCGATACTCCTCTTCCTTAAGCACCCAAGAAGCTTGGGGAACCTCATCCCAGCTGGAGCGCCCCACCCATCTATCATCGTAGGAAAACTCAAAGCCCCATCCCCATATAAGCTGGGACCCTTCTCCGAAAAAAACCCTAGAATTCCCTGGGGCCCTACTGTCCATCTACCACACCAGTGGCGAATCCCTCGCCTCCAAATTTCAGTACTCCCCGCTTCTAAGCCCTGCAAAATAGAGGGTCCTAATAAATCCAAGGGTCTGGCTCTTTCATCCCTACGCCGAAGCACTGGGTTCGTTAGTCCCCTAAATCCGCAAGTTCTGGTGCTTCCGGACCCACCAGACTTATTGGGTGGAGGGGGCACAAGGAAGAAGGGGTCGCAGTGGGGCTTACCCGGCCGGGCGGCCCGGGGTCCCCGCAACCTCGACGGCCTCGCTGGGGCTGGGGCTGGGGCTGGGGCTGGCGGCGGAGGCGGCGGCTGCGAAGAGCGGCAGCAGCAGCACCAGCAGAAGGGGGCGGCGGCCGCTGGGGCCAGGCCGCCGCATCGTGTCCGGCGTGGAGTCCCGCTCCAGGCGGGCCGTCTGTCCAGCGGGTCCGGCTCGGCGCGGCCCCGCCCCCGCCCCCGCCCCCGCCCGAGGCCGACTCATTTTCTCCACAGTCCTAGCCGCGGCGGCTAACTTCCCGCCAATCAGAGCCCGATGCCGCCAGGGGGCGCTACCCTCTTGGCCAATCGGAAGGCGGCGGGGGAGGGGCTAGAGGGACAGGTGCCGGGCGGGGGGCGCTGGGGCCTGAGGTTCTCAGGGCTGGAGGGGAAATCGGGAGTCCGGTACCGACTCGGGAAGGAGAAGCTGAAGAGTGGAGACGCTGGGACCCCTCCCACGGCTGGGAGGGATGCGTAGGCAGTGGTCAGGGTCCCCTAAACTAGACCGTCACGCACAGGCCTCATCTCCTCGTTCACAGTTGTGGTAGAAATTTGATCAGAATTTGCTCCCTGACTGGTGTAAACGCTGGAAGCCCCCAGAATTGTCCACTTTTCATGCGAGAGACTCAGGATTCGGGTGGGGCGGGGGGGGGGAGTGCTAATCCTACAGTAGGCCCCAGGTTTGGCCCCTCTGAGGCCCCAGGCCCACTCTGTACCTTCCCAAAGGATTTCCTCCTCTCAAGGCCTTGTGCCTCACGGGTTCCGGGTCCAACAAGCAAAAGCTTGTTCCTCAGAAGGCTGTAGCCTCTGGCCCTCAGAGGACACAGGCTCGGTCCCTGACCCACAGACGTTGCTCCGAGAGAGCTGTTCTCCTTACACCCCTCTCCACCGCTGCCCCTAGAGGTTACCAGACCCCCCTTCCCTAGCCTGAATATTTAAAGATTCCCAACAGCACCCCTCCCAACTGATAGAGTTACAGACTCTCTCTTTAAAGAATTCTAGTCCCCTCCCTTCCTTGAGTCCTCCACAGTCGGTTCGGGAGCCCCAAGCCACAGGGGGCCTTAGGCCCCACCTGCACTCTCTTTAGGGAGTCCCAGGCTCCAAGCCTTGCTTACAGCCTCCCAATGCAGTAGGTCTCAAGCTCAGCTCCTGCCCTTCATCATAAATTCAAGGCCCCACCCTTTTCCTCGCCATTACACATCCCACTTCTCTTCTCCTAAGGTCACCGCCCCCTGAGCTTCAGATCTGGCTCCCCACTTGGCCCCTTCTCCTCTGAGTTTCAGGTCACTGCCCTTCCCACAGTGAATTCGGGCGCAGCCCCATACTTAGCATCCCAAGCCCCACCCCTTTCATGTTTGCCCCGCCCCCCGGGTTCCAGGCCCCATCCCTCCACGCAGTTTGAGTCTTAAGATTTCCAGTTCTGGATCCTTAGCTCCGCCCCCAGTGCATCACAGGCTCCACCCCCACAGGATACTAGGCCGCGGGCCCTGACCATATAGGGCCCACCCTAGGCTAAGAATATCAACCGATCCAGCTGACTCGTCCTCACCCCCACTCCTGCTCCTTCTTCCAGCGAGGGTGTGGAGGATGGACGGGCGACCCCGTCACCTTCCCCCCCGCGCCCCGTTACAGCGAAGCACCCTGGTAACTCACACAGCCACACGCACACTGTTACTACCACCTACAACAATCCACGCCTCCATCCCGCACTGACACCCAGAATCTGGGCCCACTCGCCATCCAGGGACATGCAGCCCCTTAGAGCAGTAACGATGACACTCAGGCCCCACTCGTGGGCATTCGTGGGCAGTCCTAGCATGATGATGGAATCCCTGACTGCCCACTGAATGTGCTCTGGGTCCCTGTTTTTGTGAAGCCCCCGCAATCTGGTTAAGATGGCCCTGCAGGACAGCGTGTCCTGACAACCCCCACCCCCACTCCCGTTGCCCTCCTCCTCACCTCCTACCCTGTGGCTGGAGCATTTGCTGGGGGCGCTGCCGAAATTTCTCCCTTCTGCCTGGGATCCGGGGCATCTTCAATGCTCGTTGCTAGGCAACAGCCTCTGGCTCACCACTACAACTTCCGGGGATGGTGTTGCCTTCCCATCCCCCCCCCCCACTTTGGAGTCCCCCGCTCCCAATCCCTCCCCGTCAGTGCCAGTATCTCCCAGGGTCGTTTCTATGTCCTCCCTTGGACCCTGATCTGCTCTCAACCCTTCAGAATCCCTCAGAGTGCTACAGCCGTGGCATTCTGGAAGCTTCCTCCCATCATGTGCTCACACGCAGGGTTTTATCCCATTTATTAACAGACAAATCTCTTTAGTATTTCAGATTTTCTGATTCTCTCTCAGTTCTAGAGTCACCAGCATTCCAGAAACACAAGTGTTCTGGATTCCCTGGCAAGGAAAAACTATCTCAACATTCTAGATCTGGGAGCATTATAAAACATCCCACATTCTAGATTTCCGGGCATCCCAACCCCCTCCTATGTTCTAGACTTCCTAACATTCAAACACCCCCCAGGATTCTGAATGTCCTGGCATGTACAAACATTTCCAGAGTTTGAGATTCACAGGTATTCCAGAACATTCATGTTTTAGAATCACTCATCTCCCAATCATATTCTAGATTCTCTGACAATCCAGAACCCCCTGCCATTATGGGTTTCTTGGAATGCAAACAAACCCTCTAGTGATCTAGAAGAGCTGACATTCCAGAATGCCCCTATGCTCTAGATTTTCTAGTACTCCAGATTTGCTTTCTGTGTCCTATAATTAGCATTCCAGAAACTCTGGCATACAAAATATTCCTACGAATGTAGATTCATATGTATTCTAGAACACTCCCGTTCTAGAATCATTGACTTCCAGGTCCTTTTGTCACAAAACCTCTAGTCTGCATTCTCTGAAATGCAGGGGAGAACCCTAATACTGTTTATCCACTAGCATTCTAGAATATTCCTGCATTCTAGATTCCCTTACATTTTGGACCCCTCTCCACTATGTTACAGAAACTCTGGCATTCCAGAAACTCTGGGATTCTCAAATTAGCATATTCTAAAATCCCTTGTCCCGAGTCTGGCCCCCTCTCCTCTTCATCGACCCAAGGAAAAGAGGCAGAAAACTCCTGAGAAGTTGCCATAGGAATAGGTATTATTTGGGGAAAAACCTCAAGGATAATAAGCTGGAGTGAGCAGAACTTGTCCCACATAACCTCTCTGGTAGGGGCAGGAAAGGGATGAGACTGGGCAGCCAGGGATGTGGGCAAGGTGTTGGCCGTGGCAAAGTTTAGGGTACAAACAGTAAGGATGTGGCAATCGTATAGCCAACATCTGTGTTTCTGTTGACCTGCAGCCATTCATCCCTGCTTGTGGGAACAGTACCCTGATTCACCTTTCAGGGACTCCTCCTCTGGTTGGAGGGGGGGAGTGGGCTGATCTCACCTCCTGGCTTGTGAGGGCACAGGACCCTTGGAACAATGGAAGGCCTCCATCACACGGGCCACAGTGATTTGTTCAGGGGTGGCCATCTGACTACATTCGAGCCAGTAAGAATCAGTCATATGATTTTTTTTTTTTTCTTTTTGCTGCTGCTGCTAGGAGAGAAAAAAAAGTTGCTAAGGAGGTACCTGGAGTCATCTTGGCACCCAGAGGGGAAAACCTGACTGAGAATGATGCATCCCAGAGGCAAGCAAAGCCAAAAGATGGAAAGACATTCTGGATGAGTTTTTGAATCCCTGGATCCAGCTATGCCTGAAGCCAGGAGTAAACCATTACGTTCTCTTTCTTTGCTTAAAGCGAGAGAGAGCCAGATGTTCCTGAATCTATAGCCAGACACATGGCCAGTCCCCACATCTCTCCGACCCTTTCCCTGGGGGTCCCCAAACCCTCTAGGAATGTCAGCAAGGTGTTGGCAGTGAGAACTTTATTAGGGGAGGGTGACTTTGGCTCCAGAAAAGGGGGGACAGTGGGGGCCTAGTAACAGTGACCACTCCAAGGAGGCCCTGGCCCTGAACCCAGGGCTCTGACAGGAAGCAGGGAGGCACCAGGGCTCCCCCCCGCCAACCCCCCCCCAGGACCTGGGTATCCAAAGGCACCATGGCAGCTGTGTTCAGAAGGAAGTTTCATTGAGCTTCACCTTGGGGGGCGCAAGGGGAGCTCCCAGACCCGCGGGGGGCCGAGGGGCTGGTGTCGGTGGCCGTCGGGGCTCTGGCCCACCCCGGACCAGTTCTTGGCAGCGTTCCACGAAGCTGCCTCCCCCACGACGCCGGGCCTCAGCCTGTGGGGGGCTCGGGCTCCCGCGCCGGCCAGACAGGGAGGTGTTGCTGGAGGCTAAGTGAAGACTGCAGTGGGGGGGGTGATGAGGGTCAGTGCGTGTCATCCGGGGCAGATGAGTAGCAGCACCCCCCCCCCCCACTGCACAAAGGGGAAGTGGGGTCAGGCCTACCTGGTGAGAGAGGTGCGGGGGGAGGCGCTGGGGAGAGAGCTCCTGGAGGAAGACAGCGGCGCCCGCTCACACTGCTCCAGCTGCTCCATCAGCTCTTCCTCCGTCAGGCCACCGGCTGCGGGGCAAGGAAACGGGTTGGGGGGGGCGGGCAAGACAAGGATCACTGGGCAAGGGACACGCGTTGTGTGCAAGGACTGAGGTCAGGATAGGAGGAAAAATGCAGAGGTCCAGGGACAGGGCTCAGATGCTAAGAGAGAGGGGTGGACAAGCAGGGGCAAGGTAGGGTTCAAAGGCAGAGGAAAGGGGTCAGAGGCCAAGGGCTTGGGGAGGGAGACTGAGGAAGGGGGTTGAGGAGAGGGCCCTGGGGGCGGGGCAGGGAGTACCAGGGGCCTGGCCGAGGCCGTCCATGGCGGTGGTCAGGTCCCACATGGCCAGGCTGCCATTGGCCTGGCCGGTGAGCAGGTAGCGCCGGGGCCGAGAGCCCAGGCGCCGGGAGCCCTCACACTCGAGCACCGTGAAGGCGGTGGTGGGGGAGCCGTCCACCGAGCGCACAGAGCACACCCTGAGACAGAAGGGGAGGGGGTCACCCTGGCCCTAGTGCGTCTTCTCATCCTTACACCCTTCCCGGGCCTCAGATCCCACTGTTACGGCTTCCGTTCCTGCCTTTGCAACCACCATCCCAAGCCCGCTTATCCTTCCCCAGTGCACTCTCTCTGGGTGCGGCTGCCTCCTGGATGGCTCCCGCCTGCCCGGCAGCCCCGACACGTCCCCAGTGGGATTCTCCCCCAGATCTGCAGCTCTCCCCTGGTCCCGTCGCAAGGAAGGCCGGAGTCATCCTGGGCACCTCCCTCACCTCCTATCGTTCCCCACGGCCAGTCCCCTCGGCCTCCAGTGTCTCTCCCAGGGCCCCCTCCTCCCCTCCTGTCTGGCCCTGGTCAAGCGCTGCCTGCTCCCGCCAGGCACCTGTCCCAGCCTCCTCCCTGGGCTCTGGGGCTCCTATCCAACCTCCAGCCCAGCCCCCACAGTGCTCCCCACTGTGCTGCCCCACGGCTCCCCAGCCCGCTCAGGGCAATCTGGGCTTTTCCACATGATTGACGGGCCCCCTGCAGCCTGGTCACTGCTCCAGCTCCCGGACAACGCGCATCCCATCGGATGTCCTATTTGGTCACTTCCAGCCCTGGGAACCCCAGGGCTCCCCCCTCAAAAAAACCATCACAGGTCCCCTTCCCAGGCTGGGGCGAGCACCTCCTCCGGGCTCCTACAGCGGCCCGCGCCCCACCCCCTGGCCCGGGCACCTGCGCCCGCGCCTCCTGCCCCCACCCCAGGGCCCTGACCACCTGGGCCACCTGCCTGAGGTCCAGCAGGGGCGCCTGGGGTTCCTCCAGCTTCACCGCCACCCATATGTGTCACACCTTTGATTCCTCCAGCCCCCAAACCTAGGACCAGGCCTTGTGCTCCCTTTTAGCCTTTGTTCCTTCAAGTGTCCCCTCTTTTGGCCTCCGTGACCCAGCTGGGATCTTGCCTTCTCCTCCAACCAGCCCCCCCCCCCATATGATGGGACGGTCCTCACCGCTGACCAGTAGATGAAAGGCGCACAAAGAGCTGGCTGGCGCTTGGCACCACCTTCTGAATGAACACTTGCTGGTCATCCCGCTCGCCGTAGGGGCCTGGGCCGGGATGGGGGGGAAGGGGGGGAGTCAGGGCCAGCCGAGGTCCCTGGGACTCCAGACCCCAAGGCTCTGCCTCCTTCCCCACCGATGAATCCCTCCCAGGACCCCAGGCCTGCATTCCCAGGCTTCTGGAATTGGGCGAGCTCAGAAAGGGCTGGGGGTCAGCAACAGTCAGTGGAGTTCAGGGAGGCGGGGTGGGAGTCCTGGGTCAGGTGGCAGTCACAGGACTCGATGGGGTAACAGAATTCAATGGGGGGTGGCGGGGGGTGAATGGAGGTCGACCAGGCCCGCTGGGCAGGTCGGGTAAGGGGCCAATGGAGGCCAGTGGGGCTCAGACAGGGCGCATGGGGCGAGGGGGGGGGGGCGCCAGGGGCTAGTAGGCACCAATGTCATTGCCGGCGCTGCAGCCGCCATGCCCGTCGGCGGACTCCAGCGCCAGGATCTTGAAGGAAGCGAGCGGGGTGGAGCCGGGCTGGGTGGAAATCATGCCCCGGAAGCGAGTCACGGACCACGTGCGCACGTGGTTGCTGTCAGCACAGACTGAGGAGCAAGGGGGGGCGGGCAGCAGGTCAGGCCTGCATCCCCGCCGCCCCACCCTCCCGAGCCACACGATGACCCCCACAAAGGTGTCAGGATTCGGGCCCCTCTGAATTCTTCCCTTTCAGAGTTCGCTCTGCCCCAGAACTCCAAATGGTTAAAAGTCCTCTTGGCCCTGCCTCCAAAATCGTTCCAGAGCCTGATCTCACCTAACCCTGTCACTGTCCCCCCCAGCCCCCCAGTCCTGTCCATCATCACCTCCTCCCTGGACTCCCCGCTCCTGTCCTGCCCCCAGAGCCTGGCCCCACACGCAGCCAGGGGGACCCTGTGAACACCTGTGCCAGGTCATGGCCCTCCTCTGCTCACTGCATTCCTTCCCGAGACTCCATCCCAATCAGGGTCAAGGACAGGGTCTTCTGCATGGCTCACAAAGCCCCACCCTCTCCTTCGCCCACACTGCTCCAGGCACAGGGGCTCCCTGCTCCTCCTCAGATCCATCCTTCATCCTCCCAGCTCAGAGCCTTCGCAATGCCTGGTCCCTCTGCTGGAATGCCTGTCCCCATGGCGGCGCGGGGGGGGGGGTGTGTGTGTGTGCATTCCTTTGTTTCTGCTCAAAGATCCTTCCCCAATGACCCCACCGAGCTCTAGCCACTCACACAGCTCTGCTCTGATTCCTGGTCTTCATCATTGCCTGTCGGTCATTTCTACTCTGACATGTTTATCATCTGCCATCCCCAGCAGAACATCAGCTCCGCAGGGGTAGGGACTTGGCCTGTCTTGTCCATCACTGTATCCTCTGTGCCTGGCACACAGCAGGTGCTCAAGCCATGTTTGGGGAACTGATGAATTACTCACTCTCACCTGGATGGGTCCCCTTACAGGACCCATCTCACACTTCTGCAATTATTGTCCCAGGTTAAAATTCTCTCCCCCACCCGCCGGTTTCACACTCTGACCTGGACCAGTGTCCTGCAGGGAGACGCGCAGCAGGGGCAGCCCAGCGAGGCCCACCTGAGATGAGGTGTTTCTCCGAGAGCATGATCTTGGTGACGGGGCTGCGGTGCACGGTGAAGGTCTGGAAAAGCTGGGGCCCTGAGCCCACGGTCTCAGGGTGCTGGACGATGACCCGCACACCCCCAGAGCTGGTGCCATAGGCGATCTCAATCCAGTTCCCACTGTCACCTGGGGAGGGGTGGAGGATGAAGAGAGGGACAGATCAGAGACAGAGAGAGCAAGAAGCAGAGACAGAAAACAAGAGAGAGACAGAGACAGACAGATCTCATTAAGACAGGGGACAGAGATAGAAAAACAGAGAAACAGGGAGGCAAAGGGAACCAAGAAACTGGATCTCGGGAGAAGGATATAGCGACAGACAGACCCAGAGGGAGATGGGATTACAGAGCAAAAGACTGAAAAACAGACATATAAACAGACGGCAAGACAAGAAAACGCAACCCAGTGTCTGAGGGATGGCCCACCCTCGCCAACTTTCCAGACGGGAACAATTATTTTGCAATGGTCAGAGACTTAATGGACCATCTTAAGGAATGAGGGTAGGTAAAACGTGGGTTTTCGTATTTTGTGCAGAGGCTCAAAGCCATGGATTAGGGTTGTGCACAGCCACCTGGACGGACATTAAACCTAGGACGGGGTGGGCAAAAGTAAGGGGACAATTGACATATACGCCCAGGAACATTTCTGCGAATCCAAAGCCTGCCGACAACACCCATTTTGTAAGGACACAAACAAATGAAGAGATAAGCGACACTGTGGAGGCATGCGGTGGGCAGAGGGGTGGGGAAGAAAGGAATAAATACATGAAATCAGCAAGGGGACTTCCATGGAGGAAAGGTGATGACAGGTGTGAAGTTAGGTGTGTTACTCATTTACTGCTGCTGGGAAAAAAAATGGACTGTGAGCCTTACCTCACGCCATACATAAAAGGTAATGGGAAAAGCAGCAGAGACCTGTATATAAAAAGCTAAAACTGAAAAGCCTCTAGGAGAAAGCACAGGGGAAAACCTTCACAACCTGGGAGCAGGCAAGGTCATCTTAAGATCCAGAAAGCACTCCCCATGAAAAAAAGAAGAAGAAAGAAAAAAATAAATTTACAAAAGAGCCATTATGCTAGGTGAAAAAAGCCAGACACATAACGCCGCATATTGTTATGGTCCTGTTTACATGAAATGTCCAGAATCGGCCAATCCACAGAGGCAGAATGTAGATTAGGTTTCCAGGGGCTGTCAGGAGGGAGAACAGGGTATGACGGCTAATGAGTTCAGGGTTCCTTTTTGGGGTGCTAACAATCCTGTTCGGGAACTCCATAGTAGTGATGCGTGCACAACCTTGTGAATCTCCTAAAAGTCACTGAATTGTACACTTTCCAACGGTGAATGCTCTGCTATGTGAATCACAGCTCAATAAAAAACAAACAAAAAGGGGCCTATTGCTCTGCATTTGAAGTCAAGAAACCAAAACAAAAAAACTGTCCCAAGTGAGAGAACTGTAAAACGTGCACCCTCTTCGTTTTATGAGCACGCAGGCGTCATGCCCTAAATGCAGGGGTGGAAAAGAAACACAAAGATGAAGTACTAGGGGCCAGTTCTGCCCCTGGTTGGAGGGGCCCGCCACAGGGCACACAAGTGGTGCCCGGTGAGTGTTTGTTGAATGACTGAACAAGAGTTCAATCTCCCCTCCCGGCCCCTCCTAAATCTCACTGGGTCAAGCTCCACAAGTGGTGGGGAGCCAGCTGTGGGCCGGGGCTGATGGCAGGGCGGGGAGCCCATCAGAGCTTACTGGTTTTGGGGGTGAGGTAGACGCTGAGGGCCGTGACCCCATCCTCTGCCGGGTCCCGGTAGAGCTCACTGACGAGGAGGTCGTTGTCCTTCATGCGCAGGGGAAACTTCTGCACATCTGGGGTGGGCGGGGAGGGTACAGCGGGCTTGTTCGAGGCGCCCAGGCTTTCCCCTCTTCTCCCACTTCCCCGGAAGGTTCTCGGGCACGTGGGGTGCTGGCTGCTGCTCACCCACGTAGTAGATGGAGCCATTGCTGCAGCCCAGGAGAAGGAAGGAGCCCGCCGCATCGTAGCTGGTGATAGGCTGGACCTCCTGGACCTGGGGGCAGGCGGGACTGGCTGGGGCAGAGGCGGGTGTCCCTGCCTCCGCCTCCGCAGGACCCCTCAGGGCACCCCCCCCAACTCCAGAACCCACCCTGGGTTTCTAGGCCCGCTTCTCTCCAGCCTCACCTGCTCCAGGACTATCTCCATCTGTGTCTCCCCATCTCTGGAAATCTCTGAGTCAGTGTCTCTGTCTCTTGGCCTCTCTTTGACTCTATTTCTGGCTTTTCCTAGTCCTCTCTGTCTGTCTCTCTGCATCCCTTCACGTAACCACACTGCCTTTCTCTCTGTCCACCCTCCCCTCGCTCTGTCCCCTCTTTCAGACTTGCTCTCTTCTATTTGTCTGTTTCCCTCCGTCTCTGTCTGTCTCTCCCAAACACACGGGACAGGAGAAAGCAACACTGCAGGTGTATTTTTCTTTGCATTCTGGACAGGGCTTGGGAGGGCAGAGGGAATGACAGACATTTGCTCGTCTCCCTCTGGGTTTCTGCCTCCTACAGTGTCTCCACTCCCCCACTCAGTGCCTGGAGACTTCTCTGTCCTCCTTTGCAAACCCACCATCTTTCCTGTCCGCCCAGCAGCCCCTCTTCCAGAAGGCCTCCCTGACCTGACATCCCTTAGGCCTTTATCGTGCCAGCACCCGCCCCAGGATCTGGCCCACTGCTGGGTTCTCTGGCACTCTGCAGGTGGGGCAGGGCAGAAAGGAACCCCTCCCTGGGTCTGTATGGTCTGGACAGCCCACCCGGGAAGAAGGCAGCCAGGCTGGCCAGCACCCTGACCTGCCAGTGCTTGGTGACAGCATTCCACACCCCGATGCGCCCTGTGTGGCTTGTGGCGATGAGCTGGTTCCCGACGAAGAATAAGGCCTCCACGGGCACCCCCAGATGGAAGACTCCTGCGGAGGGCAAGGAGCACTCAGCCAGGACCCCTGCTTCATGAGGGAGAAGGGAGGGGGCAGGAAGAACTCCGAGGGCCAGAGGATTCCATGGGCCAGATTCCGGACAGGGTATAGAATTCTAACACGGTGGAGATTTTCAACAAGGCAAACAGAGATTTCTAATGGAATGCAGATTCTAACAGGCTCTGGGGTTCTACTGGCGTGGAGATCTAACAGGGCAGGGAATTCTGACGGAGAGGAGAATCCTCTGTGGGTGGGTTTTTCTACAAGCCAAGGAATTCTAACAGGATACGGAATTCTAAAGGGTTGGATCATCTTAATAATGCAAAGAATCTTTATGGGCGTGAGAACTGTATAGCGTGGGTTATTTTAACAGGCCACAGGATTCCAATGGGGTAGAGAATTCTAACAGACCATAGGCTGAAGCATAATTCTAAAGGGCGGAAGGTTCTGGAAAAGTCCTGGTACCCTACCTATCTCAGAGCCACCGCCTTCTGCCTGCAGAGCCCACAGCAGGATCTCGCTGCCCGTGGCCGCTGCCACCATCTTGTCATGCTCACCCAAAGCCCCACCAAGCACCCGAGCTGTGAGTGCCAGTCGCTCAATGGGCCAGTCCAGGCGCGGGCTGGAAAACACCAGCTGCCAGCCGGAGGCTTCCTTGAGCCTGGGGGGGTGGGGGGATATCATCAACCCTCACCGTGAGCCCTCCCCATCAACAGGGCTCCAGCCTCCGGCCACCACCCTCCCCGAGCACCTATAGCAAACGAGGAACTGGGTGTAGGCCACAGCGATCCAGTTGTGGTGTCCACACACCAGGCGCACCATCCCCGGCTCCTCCGGTAGCCCTTGGGGGTGGGAAGAATGGGGATCACGGCGGGGTCACAGGGACCCCACGGGGTGCCCCAGCCTCCCAGGGGACAGAAACGTACCCAATGGGGAGGGAGGGGCTCTCTCATCCAGCATTCGGCCCAGCAGCCCTGCATTGCCCAGGTTGGGGGGCATTGTGTTGCTGCGTCGAACGGGGGTTGGGCGCCCCCCGGACTGCTGGGGTCCCACTAGGCTGTGCCGGTTCCGCCGCTTTACTGGGAACACTATGGCAGGGAGAAGGAGCAGAGCGACAATAATTGTAATAATTGTAATAACTGCCATGTCACAAGCACTTTAAATAGGCCAGATACTGATTTCCCCCCATGTGGGGCATAGTCTCCTGGGGAAAAGATTTTAGGTGGTGTGGGGACACGGCATTCAATGACATGCAGTCACACAGCAAATTACTCCCTTTTCGGTTCCTTTGAGCCCATCACAAAGGACGAATCAGTTTGGTGCTGCCCTCATATGCTACCTTTTCAGTGTTTGCTAATCTTCTGTTTTAAGAAACAGAAGTCTAGGGGCACCTGGGTGGCTCAGTCGTTGGGCAGCCTTCGGCTCGGGTCATGGTCCCGGGGTCCTGGGATCGAGCCCCGCATCGGGCTCCCTGCTCTGCCGGAGGCCTGCTTCTCCCTCTCCCACTCCCACTCCCCCCTGCTTGTGTTCCCTCTCTCGCTGTGTCTCTCTCTGTCAAATAAATAAATAAAATCTTAAAAAAAAAAAAAAAAAGAAACAGAAGTCTATCTCCTTGGCAGGCAGAAGCATCACAACATTGGTATTTGGGGGGTTTTATTTTCACGTTTTCTTATTTATGGTATAAAGGTAGTGATATAATGCTTCTGTTCAAAATGACTTTTGGGCTGGGTGCCTGGTTGGCTCAGTCGGAAGAGCGTGTGACTCTTGATCTCGGGGTTGTGAGTCTGCGCCCCGTGTGGGGTGTAAAGATTACTTAAATAAATAAATAAACTTTAAAAAAATGACTTTTTAAAAACCACACAGTAAAACTAAGTTAAGAAAACAAAAGCAGAGATCTTCATATTTGGCAAACTTCATGAAGGTACTGAGATTAGGGAAATAGTCATAAACTGAACTTCCCCATTTTGTTCCTTCCACCCATCAGCAAAGCCTAGTGGACTACAGTTCCCGTTAACCACTGGGGCATATTTTCTATGGCCAGTGGGGTGGCTGATCCAAGGTCCCATGGAGATTATCTCCCCTTTAATATTTCTCCCCTCCATGCAAAGGACCCTGGTTCTTCCTAAGTTTCCCCACAGGGAAATCAAACCTGGGCTGAAACCCCCTTCAGGCTCTAGGGCATACTTCTGAGCCTCAGTGAGGCTAGCTGGCCCATTGCCTCATTGGAAACGCTGTTTCCTACTTCCTTTCCATCAAGCCGGCCTCTGATATAGGACATCTCCCATAGTGTCTCAGGGCTCACAGCTGCGACCTTATGGGAAATGTAGTCTTCAGTCCACCCTCCCTCCCCTCCAACCCTTAGTTGTGCCCACCTGGCGGAGGCAGGTAACCGTTGAAGAGAACATTTCCGCAAGAAGATCGGTCCAACTCCTCCCGCAGCTGCAGGCGTCGAACTGAGGCGGAATAACTCGAAAGCTGGGACTTGGGAGAGTACTGAGGCAGATCCTATCCGCCTCCCCTAGCTCATTCTCCACCACTCCCCCTGAGACCCAGGACCAATTCCAGTGCTCTCAGTTCTAACCCAAACTTCTTTCAGGAGAGGGGGAGAGGGAGCATCAGGAAAGCTGGAGCTCGTTTTCTATGCAACGAGGATGCTAATGGGGCCCCCACTTACCCAGAGGAGTGAGCCCATAGAACTGGGCTTCATGGAGGAGGCTGGAACCATGGACACCCCTGGGTAGCAGAATTGACTAAGGGTCAGAGTCTGGGGAGTGGGGGTGGGTGGAGAATTCTGAGGGGGAAGTTTTCAAAACTGCACAGAGAATCCCAAGCAGTAGCAAGTTTTGACTGGATAAAGATTCTAAGCAGCAATGATATATATGGGCAATGAAAATGGGTGGGTGGGTGTGTTTGTGTGTGTGTGTTTGGGGTAAACTCTAAGGACACAATTTAAATAGGATCGAGGAGCTTAAGTGAACATTCTGAGGGGAAGAAGGTGAAGATGGTGGGGTCCCTTTATCCCCATGCAAACCTGGAGTCCAATTCTTTGGTGCGCAGGAAGTTGAGGATGGGGGCGAAGACGGTGGGGTCCCTGTCGATGAAGATCTGCGGGAAGGAGGGCAGAGGATGGATGGGGCAAAGAGCGGGGCTGAGCGGTAGTATCCTGTCCCTCCTCCTACCCCGCTGCCCCATTTCAGCTCTATGCCCTACTCACGGCTCCGGTCTCATCTTTCAGGGTCGAGATGCGTCCGCTCAGAAGACTGCAGGGAGGGGACACAGAGCAGGTGTCACGGGCCAGGGTGTGTGTGTGCGGGCGGTGGGGTGGGGAGGGTAAGTGGGGGGATTAGGGCTCCCCATAGTTTCTTCCCGAACCGCCCCCCCGCCCCCCGCACAGCCCGCCCCAAACTCGCTCTCCCGATCACCTGGAGAAGAATGAGTCTGGGATCCAGGTGAGGGTCTGGCGAGAGGTACTGAATCTAAGCGGGGAAAGTGAGCAGACGCGAGGGGTTGGAGGAAGGGTAAGGAATGCGGCTCCCTAGCCACGGCGTCACTCCAGGCACTCGCGCCTTCAACAGGAGGCGGAGCAATTCTTGATGGACAAGGATTCCCCCCGGGAGAGGCGGGTACTCCCATTCCGCTCCCCGCCCCCGAGGTGGTGCCTCAGGAATTTCCTACACTCACCTCTTGCCTCCCACGTTCAGATGAATCACCTCCCCGGGAGGCCCCGGACCTGGGACCCCATCGGTAGCAGGAGCCGCGGCTGCCATGGCCCCCGGGCGAGCCGGCCGGCCAGTACCCGCTTCCGGGTCTGTACTCAGGCCCCGCCCCCGCCGCCTGCTCATTGGCCTGGAGACTCCCGGAGCCGCCAGCGATTGGACAAAGAGCTCACCCGTCGCAGTTAAACTCTCCGCCTCCTTAAAGGGACCCGCCTTTCCTGTGCTGGACGGGGCGTACTGCAAGGCCCCTTTGGGGAAGTTTAGATACAAGGGCTAGCGAAACTCCTCTATCCTCCTGGTTCCCATTTTAAGAATAGAATCTAGGTGTTTCATCGGGGACATGTGTTTAGATCCCGAAATTAGTACACACCGAGAGGACATCTAAATGTTCTAGGCAGCCACAGTCTTTCCCTGCGCCGCCCCCTCCACCCCGCCCCACACATCCTCCCAGGCGCAGCCCATGAAACGCGAAAAAACAGGCATAGACCGTCAAAGCCAAAGGATTTATTATAGGTACATACAGTGTGCGCCTGCCACACCGCCCCACATCCCCGGGCCCCAGCGGCTCCTCCAGGCGGCCATGGGGGCTGCCCACAACCCGGTTCCCCCACTCCCTAGGGAGGTGCTCCTGCCAGAAGCATGCAGGGGGGGGAGGGCTTCCCCTCGCCCCTCCCCTCACAAAGTGGCATTTACAGCTGGAGGGGGGAGGAGAGAGGAAGACAGTTTTGAGCTTTGACGCCCCTCCCATTAAAAGCCTTCGCGGATGCGGGGCGGGGGAGGAGGAGGTCGACGTTTTGCAAAAATAAACTCAGGAATTAACCGCATGGCTCTGAGACGGCGGAGTGTAGGGGCCAAGGCCCCCTCATTCCACCTTCCCAGACAGAGATCAAGGCAGCATTGGAAGTGAGGTAAAGGCGGGGAGGAGGCGTCCCCTCCCCACCCCCTAGCACCCTGGATGGTCCAGGGGACCTCACCAGCGGCCCCGTGCCCATCCCTAGGGCGGAGAGGGGGGGCAGGAATTATCGCCCCTTACCACCCCAGCTTCTTGGGGCAAGATCTGGAGATCCGGGCAGGGGGCTTGGCTCAGCTGGCCCCTTTACCCGCCCCCCCCAACTCAGTTATTGCATAAAAATAATGGAGCCCCAGCACCTGGGGTGGGGTGGCGAGCAGGAAGGGGCCGAGATATGGCTATAGGGGCAGCAATCCCCCCACCACTTCCTGGAGTGCAGAAGTCCCCTCCTTTCCAGTGCCCATCTTGGCGCGTCCGCAGTGGCGGTGGAACCAGGGGCTCCCGCCCCTGCGGAAGAGAAAGTGTCTTTGTGCCCATAGTGCGGAGAGAAGGGGCGGGGATGTGTGTCAGGCCCAGGGGCTGGGAAGTCACTTCCGGCGCCCGCTGGCCCTGCGCTCCCCCGCCTCTCGCTTGGGGTTGCCCTCGTCTGTAGAGGACGTGGTGGGTAGTGTCTGTCCCCAGCGGGCGATCTCCGCGTGTTCTCCCACGGAAGCGGCCACAGCCTCCAGCCAGCCGTTCATCTCCTCCTGGAGAGAGAAACAGGGCACAGAGTCCGGATTTGGAAGAAGAGAGGCTGTGTAAGAGATGAGCCTGCAACTGGACTGCCCTCTGAAGTTCAGCTTCCCGATCTTAAATGGGTTAATAATAATAATGCAAACAGTTACATAGCCCTTAGTATGTTCCAAGCTCTGTTCTAAGTGCTTCTTCGGGTTAGTTCACTTAGTCCTATGCAACAGGATTATATCAAATTCCCACTATAGAGATAAACAACAACAAAAAACCAGTAACATCAGCAGACGTTTATAGAGCACTGACATTCACCAGGCCACGGAAGTGGCTCTGTATGTATCAACTTACTTACTTCTCACAAGAACTCTAGAATGGAAAACTATTTTTATCCCCATTTTGAAAATAAGACATGGAGAGAATACAGGCCTACTCCAGAGCCTCTTGTAAGGATGAATGAGATAACAAGCATTATTTTCAACATCTCTTTAAACCCCCACCACGCCTGCTTCTCCTCCCCGACCCCTCCCCTTAGCCCCAGTCCAAGGTTCACCCTCAGCCACCCCCTCTCCTCCCACAGGCCAGCTGGGGTCCAGCCTTGTACTTTCCCACGTGGGTCCCTGTCCTGGTTGCCTCCTGGGCTCCACACCTCCCCTCTTCGTCCCCCCAGTCTACCCTGCACATTGTTGCCAAAGGATCTTTCTTACACATCGCTGTAATCTCCAGCACCCCCAATCTTGCTCAAAAGTCTGCCATGGCTCCCCAGTGCCTTCAGGACAAACTCCAACCTCCTCCAAATGGCCCACAGCGCTCTGAGATCCAGCCCCTGGGAACCTTTCTGGGATCCTTCCTCCTTGAACCCTCCACCAGCACAGTTAATGTTTTGCGTTTCCACACCTCTGGTTCTCTGCACTTGGCAGTTCTCTCTGCCTCTATCATCCCTTTTTAGCTAACTCCCACCTCTTATCTTTCCAGTGTCATCCCAGAGGCCAAGGCAAGGAGGTTGGACATTGTCCTGGGGCCTCCAGGCAGCCCTCCTGATCCCTGCCCCTCCTCCCCTCCCCCCCCATAAGTTAGGAACTTCCTCTGTGATCTCACGCCAGTGGGCTTTCCCATCACAGCCTGGTGACTCTGGCTTGTGTTTCTGGCTCACAGCTCCACCGCTCTGGGCCAGGAACCAGCTAGCCAGGTAATTCTTGAGGTCCGGACAGGGGAGAGAAAGGACCAGATCTCACCTCATCTTTAGCCTGGAGCAAAAACTCGCTGCCATCCTGGGTCCTGTAGGAGGGGACACAGGACTTGGGGAATCTGGGGCAGGGGCCCGGCCCACCCGTCCACCAACAAGCCTCCAGGGGAGCAGGGTATTGCTGGGAGGGGGAAGTTGGGCCTAGGATCCCTCCCTCTTGCCCATTGGGGGGCTCACTGGAGCTTGAAGACGTGCTTCTTTTTCTTGTAGTCACTAGCCACCTCGCTGGTGGCCTTGTGCAGGCTGAGCAGTGGCTCCCCGCCGTGTGTGCCCCCAGACGCCGGGCCCTTGGCGTCCTTGTAGAAGCCCAGCTCCCCCTTGCTGAGCACGCAGTACAGGCTCACCCACGACCTGGGGCGACGATATGGGGCTCAAGGCAGAGTCATAGCACTCTGCCTGGGAACTCTTCATTAACACCCTTCATGGCTGAAAAGGCCTGACCCTTCCTTCCTCTGGGCCTTTGTCCTAGTTGGGCCCTATGTCTGGGGTGCTCTTCCTTAATGGCTGTTCCTGAGCTGAGGGGAGAATCTAAGACTCTCGGTTCCAAGCCTGCTGGGGTTGCCCTTCCATATCCCCCTACCCCTTGCTCAATTTCCTGAAGGCAAGACTTAAGCGGTCTTCTACATAAGCCTTTGCTTGGGCATATTCCTTGCCCCTCCTCCACCCACCATGGAATCCCCTGAAAGGAGATCTGTTGGTCCAGTGTCTTCCTATCTCCCCATTCAGCCAAAGCCTCAGTGGAGGAGGAAGTCTCTCAAGAGTGAAATACACCCTAGGTGCCCCTTTATTACCACCTTGGCCTCACCGCAAGGAAGAAAGACTGCCTCAAGGCAAAATCTCAACCTGTCTTGCCCATTTCACATAATATCTTGGGTCTAGGCCTCACTCTGCTCATTGGCCAACGCTTCCCTTTTTGGCTCCACCTCTCCCCAGATTCTGCCTCCCAATTGGAGCAATTGGACAACCATGAGCCTCACTCCAAGAGTAAGCACATCACTCTTTGGACCCCTATATGTGCCCCCCACCTCAGACCTCGGGCTCGGGCTCTGCCCTTTTTCGGACCTCTCCCGCCCACCCCAGCAACAATTTGAAACCCGGAGGACCCACCCCATTCATTGGTTGCATGACCTCTCCACGCTCCACCTCACAAGCCACTGGAACCCTGTAGACCGGACCCCATGTCCAACTGGCTCTTAGCTCTAGTTAACTCCTGAACTGATTGCTATGAGTTTGGATTTGCAACTTATTTGCACTCGGAACATTTTCTTCCGACCCGGCTCCCACCTAAGCGCCACCCCCTCGCCCAATGGACACACTAAGTTTAGGTCCCGCTCCTCCAGTTTACAGATTTGAGTCTTTGATGTTAAACCCCGCCCCTTTTCAGGTCCCGCCTACTCCCGCCACCCGTTGGATTCCCTGAAATTTAGTACCACCCCCCCCTCCTCAGGCCCCAGCTATTCACTTATTGGATACTCTGAGCTTGGAACCCGCCTTCCAAAACCCCGCCCACACGCTCACCGGTTGGACGACTTGCGGTTAGCGTCGAGCTCGCGCTTGCGCAGCAGGAAGCCCTCGTGCTGCACTGTGTGAGTGGGCGGTGGCGGAGGCGCGGGGGCGGAGCCGCCCTGGGCCGGGGCGGAGCGCGAGCGCCGGCTTCCCCCGCCCTCACCACCCTCTCTGGGCCGCGGCCGCCGTCGCGGCTTGGGCCGGTCCCGCGCCCGCGGCCGGTCCGGCCGAGGTGTCCGCTCGGGCGGCTCAAGCCCGTTGGGCAGGCGGCCTGGGGGAAGCTCGCGAGGCTGAGGCAGCGACGGCTGTGTGAAGGGAGGGGGGGAGAGGGGTGCTGTCCATAGGGGGGCTGTTGGGGCCATCTGTCTGGGGGACTCACGGGTCTGGGGGTCCCATCTGTCTTGGAGGCGAGTATGGGGGGACCTCAGGGCTGGAGGCTTAACTTTTAGGGGCCCCATCGGTGTTGGGAGTGAGACTGTCAGGATTCCTAGGTTTGGAATCGCTCTCGATCTTGGGGAGGAAAGCGCTAGCTCTACGGAGGTGGGGGTGCAGGCAGGTTGGTGTCCGAACTGTTGTAGGAGGAATCTGGGACTTCTGTGTGTGTGTGTCTGTCTGTCTGTGAGGATATCTGAGACCCCAGGACAGATGTGGGAAGAGTGTGGAGTCTGTGTGTAGAGGGGGTAGGAGTCTCCTTAGGCTGGTGGCCTTATCTTTCTAAAGGAGAAATTTTCAGATTGTGGGAGGCATCTGGGGGACCTCTCCAGCATCCCCTGAGAGTTTCTACAGGGTTCAGATCCGGGGGAAGCAGGGCTGGGCATTGGTGTTTCTGGGTCCTGGTTCCTGCTCCTGAGGAGAGGGTTCCCCATACCCCCACCCATTCTGAGGCTCAACTTACCCCAACAGGGAGCCCTGGGCCTGCTTCTTTCTCCTGCAGCTGCTCCACAATGTCAGCCAGGGTGGCCTTCCTGGGAGGGGGAGGCCGAAAGACCCAATGGAACTGGGGTGCCCTCTCCCAGGGACCAGCCTGGTTGGCTGGAGGAGCCTCCACCTCTTAGCCTGAGATGTCAGGTCCCTGTCCACTTCTGCAGTTGCCTTTCTGAGATGCATGCCTTACACACCATAGGTACTTGGGACATGACATGTCTGCTGAATGGAGGACAGAACCTTTCCTTTGAGTTTTAACCAGAGAAAAATGCAGACTGGTGCCTTCAAGCCTTTGAACATTATACTGCCTTTTTCCACCCACCCCCTGAGCTCCCAAACCCCCTGGACTTGCCCTATCCTGGCCCCGATCATTCTGGGTCATCACTATCAAGTGACAAGTCTGTTTCCCCCGCTGGACTGGGATCTCCATGAAAGCAGGGCTGAGGCTGGTTTGGTCACTGCTGTCCCTAGCACAAACCACACATGAATGGGGACTCAGCAACTGTTCATGATATACAAAATTAAAAAGGAGTCAAGAAGTCATTGTCTCCAAACCTATTTGAACCAAGGCCTCTTTCTGGGGATGCAGCTGATTGGATCAATCTGCTCCTCACACTCTGGTTAACACTGAGGTCTGCAAGGCCTGGGTTCCAGTCCTGCTTCATCCAAACTGAGTGATTTGCCCTTTCTGAGCCTTAGGGTCCCCATCCACAAAATGGAGATGACAGAAGCCTCCTGGGTTTATAAGGTTGAGACTGCGATAAAGGGTCTTACATCTGATCAGGGAGAAGATGGTTCCACCACTAGCCCAGTAGAGAAACTGCGGGACAGAGGGGACAAAATTCCTGCCCAGGCCACCTAGCTGTGGGACAAGAGGTACCTCTCCTAACCTCTTTCAGCCCCAGCTTACCCCTCTGCAAAACGGGTACCAGGACAGTATCTTAAGCAGTTCTGAGCCTTGGACGCCCTCCCCACTGGGCCTGCGTGGCTCCAGGAACTCTTTGCGTCCCCTTTCCCTCACTCCCCGGGCACACGGGGGCCTCACCCCTTGGCCAGCTCTCCTCTGGTCGGCGTCTCCTGTTCGCTGGACTCCTGCCTCTCCAACCGCCGCTCCCGCCGCTCGCGCCGCCGCTCCATCTGCTCGTAGCGGCCCAGGGTGAGGCTATGTGCCGCCTCGTGCTCCGCAGACTCCTGCCGCTCTGCCCGCCGCCTCCGCGCAGCCTCCTCGGATTGATCGGCCGATTCCTGCCGCTCCGGTCGCCGCCTCCTGGGCAGCTCCTCCGTGCGGTCAGCTGACTCCTGGCGCTCTGGCCGCGGCCGGACTTGCTCCGCTGCCGCGAGGGCCCCGGGGGTCTCCGCCGCATCCTCTGGTGCGGCCGGCGGGGCCGGGGGCTCCACCCTCCCCGGGATCTCCGGCAGCCGGTCGATGCGCGGCTGGAGGCGCTCGGGCTTGAGCTCCTGGCGCACGTACCCCACCCGGGTCCGCACCTCCGCCGACAGTGTGTCCGAGGCCCGGCGAGCCAGGGGCTCCAAGCCCCTCTCATAGCCCCCTGGCCGCAGGAGGGGCGCTGCCTTGGCCGCCAGTTCCGTGGGGTCTCCAAAGAACTTGCGCCCCAGCAGGGGCGTGGGGGGCTGCTTGCTCTGTTCCGCCTTGAGTTTCTCTATCTGGGAACGGAGGGGCCAGGGTCAGGTAGAGGGGCGTGTGTGTGTGGGGGGGGGGTCTGGGAAGACGCCTCTGGGTCGTCTGCCTCCCCCGCTCAGTTTAGTAGTTTCTATTATTGAAAAAGCAAGGTTGTGCAGGCCTGAGCCCATGCTTTCCCCTGCTGGAAACTTACTTCCTATTTTCCTTGGCATTTAGTGTTCTTTTAAGAATAGGCTAAATCATCACTTTCTCTAGGTGCCTTTCTGACCCCCATTGCCTCCTTCCTGAATGTCCCCCCAACCCAGGACCTCTCTCCTCATTCTTCAAGTCTCAGATCAGAGCCCCCTAAGCCAGGACAAGCGCTTCTGGGCTCCCCCACAGCCCCTTGTGTTTCCCTCATCCTAGCCCTGGGCTGTCACTGTCTGGTGACAGGGCTGTTCCCTTTTCCCCCACTGGACTGGGAGCCCAGTAAGGATCAGTCTCAACACAGTGCTGAGTCTGTCTGTCTCACACAGAGGGCTGGGTGTGGGGGTGGCTGGGGCAGGGTCTGGGGTGCTGACCGTGGTCAGGCGCCGCAGGGAGCTGAACCTTTCTTCCCAGGCGGCAGCCGCTTTGCGGAATGCCTCGTGTCTCCGGATAAGCTGCTCCACCTCGTCCACGCTGCTGCCCAGCTCCCGGCTCTGCAGGACCGGCTCTTGGGCGGTCAGCCAGGCATCGGCCACCACGGCCTCCTGGGCAAATTGGTGCACTTCCAGCACTGAGGGGAGACACTGGGGGTAAGAGTGATGGGGGCGGCACCTGCAGGCCCTTCACAGGGCGCTGGCTGTTTTCTCTGGCCCTCCACGCCCTCCGGCTTCCTGTCTCCCAGCCCTGACCACTCTGAGGGGGGCTGGGCGTATCTCTGAGGGCCCCGGCTTCTCCCCTAGGTGTCTGCCACCAGGATTCAATGGCAAGGCAGTCCTCCTGTCCACCCTCCCAGGCCTTCATGTTTGGTGCAGGGCACCTGCATGCTGCGTCACCCTCCGGGCCTTTCTAAACACGCGGGAGCGCGTCCCTGTGCCCTTGAGCCCCGTGTGTCTGGGCCACCACTCACTCTGCTGCAGCCATTCCCAATGGCGGTCCCACTTGTCTGACACCTCTTCCTTCCTGGTTCCCAGCCTGTCCAGCTGTGCCTGGATCTGGGAGTGGCGCACGGGTAGGAAAGGCGTCAAGGGCGGCTCCCACCGCAGTGGGCACGGAGGGCAGAGGGGGACCCCCGGCGGTGCCCCTTCCCACCTCATCAGCCATGGCACTCTTGTTGAGCAGCAGAGAGCGCCCCAGCTCCTGGCAGGCTGTCAGCTCGGGCACCCGGGCCTCCAGCTCCGTCTTCAGGCCCTGGTGGTAGTTCATGAGCACCTCTACTGACGACACGTCCCTACGGTGGTGGCCAGGGGTGGGAATCTGAGTCTCAGGTAGCCGCCCTGACAGATGCAACTCCCGAGGAGCCCCAATTCCTGAGCATCTTGGGACATGACACCCACCTTCTCAGACCAGGCTCTGAGGGCCCAAGTTTCTTCACTGACTCAGTGATTCCAACTTTTTCCAAGGTGCTAGAATGTCACACTTTGATGATTCTAGCCTCAGATTTCAAGGTCCATTTTTTTTTCCTAATTTTTTTTTAAAGCCATATGTCTGAAGGCTCCACTAGTCAGTGATCTGAACATTCTACGTCTGTGCTATCCAAATGGTAGGTAGCCACGAGACATGGGTAAGCAACACAGCACTTGAAATGTGGCTAGTCTGAACTAGTGTGGAAATGTAAAGTACACACCATATTTTGAGGACGGTAAAATATCTCGATACTTTTATTTTTAAAAAATATTTAAAATTTTTTTTTAAAGTAAACTCTACCCCCAACGGGGGGCTTGAACTCATGACTCCAAGATCAAGAGTCACATGCTCTACCGACTGAGCCGGCCAGGCGCCCCTCAGTAATTTTAATTTTGACTACATGTTGAAGTGATAATATTTGGGGCATACAGGGTTAAACAAAATGAATTACTAAAATTAATTTTCACTTGCTTCTTTGTACTTTTTTTGATGCCGTTACAAGAAAATCTTAAATTCTGTATGTGGCTCACATTTATGGCTTGCATTATATAACCATTGGACTGTTCTCAGCTATCATATGTCCGAAACAAATCCCAAATTTCTGAAGGTCCCACTAGGCAGCAAGTATCACCTTATAAGACCTAATACATCCAAACTTTTTTCTTTTCCTTTGGTCCAAACTTATTTCTGAAGGTCCCGCCTTATAATGATGCCTACCTATGACTTGGTATGTCTAGAATGATCTCTCTGATTCTCTCCTATTTCCTAAAAGTGTCCTCCCCTGAAGTTCTCCATCTCAGTAAATTCACCCATCATACATCCATAACTCCTCTTTTTTTTTTTCTCTCAGCTCCTGAAGCTAATCCATCAGTCACACTGGACATTTATAACTTTAAAACACCCTGCAAAATGATGTGAAACCTGAGATTTTGTTTTAAAAGAACTCAGTGAGGGGTGCTTGGGTGGCTCAGTTGGTTAAGCGACTGCCTTCAGCTCAGGTCATGATCATGGAGTCCCAGGATCGAGTCCTACATCAGGCTCCCTGCTCAGCAGGGAATCTGCTTCTCCCTCTGACCCTCCCCCTTCTCATGCTCTCTCTCTTTCTCTCTCTCTCTCTCTCAAATAAATAAAAATCTTTAAAAAATAAAAGAAAAGAACTCAGTGAGGGGTGCCTGGGTGGCTCAGTCATTAAGCGTCTGCCTTTGGCTCAGGTCATGATCCTACAGTCCTGGGATCGAGCCCCACATCCGGCTCCCTGCTCTGCGGGAAGCCTGCTTCTCCCTCTCCCACTCCCCCTGTTTGTGTTCCCTCTCTTGCTGTGTCTCTCTCTGTCAAATAAATAAATAAAATCTTAAAAAAAAAAAACTCAGCAAGGGGTGGTGGGGGAGTCGGGAAGCGGGGAGCATACAGATGAAAGAGGATGGGCCAGATGTTGATGGCTGTTTACTCTCCACATGGGGGGGGGTCACTAACTGTTACTGCTACTTCTGGGTATATTTGAAATTTTTCGTAATGAAAAGATGTTAATCCCTAAGATAAATCACTTCTCCCCATCTCTACAACCATCACACTAGACCAAGCCACCCCCACCTCTCACCTGGATATAGCAGCGGCCTCCTGGTCCACCTATTTCTACCCTTTGCTCTCCTTACTCTTTGCCACAGGGCATCTGGAGTGACCTTCCGCTAACTCCCCCACCTCACTCACTCCGTCCAGCCATAATGATGGTCTGGCTCTTCCTCAAACACGCATGACCACAATCTACCTCAGGGTCTTTGCACTTGCTGATCCCTCCACCTGGAAAACCCTTCCCCCAAAACTTCACCCAACTCACCATCACTTCATTAGTGCCCACTACCCACTAGGTTAAGCCACAAATACAGTCCCACACGTCGCTGTCCCTATCCTGGCTGCAACCCATCCCACGGGGAGGGCAGTGGTGGGCAACTGGGAAGACCAGAAGGCAGGATGCCCTGCGCTCTGAGTCACCAAGGCCAGACCTGACAAGGGGTCCTAACACACATGAAGCATTTAGTACAGTGCCTGCCACCCAGGTGCCACCCAGTTATTGGCTATTGTGATTTGTCATGGGAAGGGGGCAGCTGATGGGCTGGAGGCGGCAGGTAGGAAGCTCGAGGGGGGAGGAGCGGCACCTGGGCTTGTCGGCTGCCCCGATCTGGCTGGCGATGCCATCCATCCAGGAGAGCAGGTCACGGGCCTGGCTGTGGAATCGCAGGGCATCGGCCGTGGAGCTGACATGCAGGCGGGCGTCCTCACAGGCGGTCAGCAGTTCCTTCCAGCCCTGCAGCACCTCCTGCTCCCGGCTGGCAATGGCCTCTGCGTGCTCCCCGGCATACACCGTCCGCAGCTGGGCTGCCCCCTCCTGGAGCTGCCGCACCTGCGGGGGATGCCAGGTCCAGCCCTGGGGCCCTCCATGGGGTCCAGGCTCTGCCCTTCTTCCCCCATCAGGGGGGTCCCTCCATGGGGTCCAGGTTCCGCCCTCCTTCAATCGGCTGGCTGGGTGCCAGGAACCCGCACCCTCATGATCCCACAACTGTGTCCCTCTTATCGCTACCTACCGCCCAATTTCCTTCAGAATGGCTACTCAGTTCCTATTGGGTCTCCTGCTCAATTTCTATTGGTTCTGCCACGTGAGTTCTAGCAGACCCACTGCTCACTCTCTACTGGTTCAACCGCCTGATTTCTTTTGGAGTGACCGCCCTCTTTCTATCAGATCCACCACCTAATCACTATCAATCTCTCTGCCTGATTCCTAACAGTCATCTGGATGGTTCACATAAAGATGACTGTCCTGTTTCTGCCGTCCGCTGGACCGGAAGCCCAATTTCCCTCGGCCGTGGGAGTTCTATTACGCCCACAGCCTCATTTTCATCTGATTTCTCAGATCCGCCTCCCAATTCCTGTCAGATCCACAGCCTGATTTCTATTAGCTCTGTTGCCGTGTCCATTACTTTCCACCCCCATCAAATTTCTTGCAGGAAAGTCATATGATTTCCATCAGAGACCTGCTATCTAATTTCTATCTGCCTCACCGCCAAATTTCTCTGAAGCCTCTGAAATTTCCTTTAGGCTCTCCATCTGGGTTTGGGTAAGATTCCCTTCACAGTTTCTAGGAGAACCCCTGCCCAGTCTCCACTGGAAACACTGTCTCATTTCTATCAGACATACTCCGCCACCTTTTCTGGACACTGTCTGACTTCTAGGCACCGTGCAATCAGTGGGTTTTCTACCTGCCCCATCATCTCGCTTCTGCCTGTTCCCTGGTCTGTTTTCACCTGCTCCACTGTCTAATTTCCACCCGCTCTACAGCCACATTTTTGCCTGCTCTGCTGCCCAACACACCTTGGCCACGCTGTCCAGGCCCTCCCACCTGCCCACCTGGGACACGAGGAGCTGCAGGTCATGCTCAAAGGCGCGCAGGGTCCGCTGCATGGAACTGGCGCTGGGTCTCGGCTCAGGCGGGGCGGTCAGGCGGGGCAGTCGCCTCCGCTTCTCCTCAATCTGTCCCTGAAGCTCTCGGGCATCGCTGAAGAACTTATGCAGCTCCCGAGAGGCAGCCAGCAGCTGGGCCCGAGTGCCCATAAGCTCCAGCAGCTCAGCCCAGGCCTCGTTCAGCCCGTCCTTCCACTCGGCCATGGTGGCCGCCGCCGTGTGGCCGCACTCAATCAGCTCATCCACCATCTGGTTCACGGCCGCCAGCCGCTCCCGCCCTGCAGTGCCCGTCTCATTGGCGAACTCTGAGAATTTCTCCTGCAGCACCTGCCCCCGGGAATACGGCATGGGCAAAGGTCCTGCGCACACAAGCCCCCTCCAGTCCATCTTGTAGCAGGTAAGAGTAACAATAATCATGCTGGCGATGACCGGCATGATGAAAAGTAATACCTAACCCTACAGGAGCACTTACTCTGTAGCGATCACAGCAACAACAAGCAAACAACCAGATGATAGCAACTAACACTTCCTCTGTTAGGCACTGTGTGTGCTGAGTATTGTCCTAAGCGCTTTACGCTAGGGCGACTCTTCGGGCTCACAGAAGAGCCAGGCGGTGGGGGCTGTTGTTATCCTCACATTACAGCTAGGGAAACCGAGGCCCGGAGAACCTTAGTAGCATACACAGTAGCCACCGGTACCCATAGTATTACCAACGACGCTCACCGTGACGTGCTCGAGGTCTTGGCCGAGCTCAGGCGAGCCAGCCACCACCTCCTTCTCGGCGATCCAGTGCTCGAGCTCGTCCACCTGGCGGCTGAGCTGGTACAGCCAGTATTGCTGCTCCAGGCCCACCCTGCGCTCCTCCCCCAGTTCTTTGAGCGCCACGTACAGACGGTCCACTTGAGACTGCCGCCGGCTGATCTGCTCGCTGATGGGGGACAGGGAGGGGCAGGGGCAGAGCCCCCTGAGACTTCCAGGACAGAGCTGTGACCCCCTGACACCCCCCTCTCGGGGCAAGGCTGTGTGTCCTCTGAACCTTCAGCCGGAGTAGTATCTGCTCAGACTCCTTCGCCGGGGCCTCTGTTTTCTGCAAGGCTTGGATTCAGTGAACCCAATACTTGCAGCTGAGCACTCCGGGAAAAACTTTGCTTCCCTAAGCTTGACAAGTTCACTGCTCCCTCTTCCCCCAGCCTCTCTGTGGTCCCTCTCCCCGCCCCTCCAGGGACCTGGGTGGGGCTGCTGACTCCCTACGTGGGTCCCCAGCCAACCCACCTCACCTCCAGGCCGTCTCCTGGCTCTGGAGGACAGAGGTCTAGCCCTGTGCCCTCTCTCAGGTCTCACCCCTAGCCCAGGACTCCCAGATATGGCCCCTACTCCTGGCCTCAGGGAGGCCCCATGCCTGGCCACCCGGGAGGTATCAGGCTATGCCCAATCACAGCACTCCGAGCTTTTCTGTCCTCCCAGACACTGGGTAGGAAGAGGACCCTTCCCTGTCCTGAGCTCTTCCTTCTCTCCTCAGTCTGAGACATCACCTCCCACCCCTACACTGAAATCCCAATACCCCTGGCCCCACCCTCTCAACCATCCCTGGGCATTGCCCCTCCATTCGCCGCCCCACCCACACGCTGAAATCCCAAGGCTCCAGCTCTTGGCAGTGAGCGCCCCTCCCACCCCAATGTCCACTTCGGGCTGTGTCCCAATTTCCAATAGTGAAGCTTCAGATCCTTCCGGATCATTCCTTAAGAACTGGCCCCGCCCCCCCGGCCCCAATCCCACCCCGCCCTCCCGCCCACCTGTCCGGGTGCCCCATCTCCAACAGCGCCCGGCACTGGCGCGACAGCTGTGCGATGCTTTCCTCGTAGTTCTCCACGCCCTGTTCCAGCTGCAGGTGCTTCTTGAGCAGCTGCAGGGTGCTCTGTTCGTCCTGGGGGCACATGGCGCCCGCGATGAGGCGGCAGCGGCCGGCCCCGGGCTCCAGCGCCCCCCGGCCCCCCCCACCCCCCGGCCCGGGCGCACCTTGCCCTTGTCCTCACTCATCATGAGCAGCTCCTGCTCGCCCAGCCACGCCTCCACCTCGGCCACGTCGAAGTAGTACTGCTCCACCTGGAAGGCGGCGTCCAGCACCTGCTGCCGCCGCTCGGCCGCCTCCCGCAGTCCGGCCCAAGCGCCCTGCAGCTGCTCCTGGCCGTGGCGCACGGCCTCCGCCTCCGGGCTGCGCAGCGATGCCAGCGCGCCCGCGCGCTCCAGCACCTCCTCCAGCCGCGGCCCGTGCGCCTGGATCTCCCGCCGCAGGCCCTGGGGGCGGGAGGTGGGGGTGGGGGTGGAGAGGGGCGCTCCAAGGCCCGGCGGGGGGCCTCGGGCGCCTCGGAGACTCGCACAGCCCACCGACGTAATCAGAAGCCGCCGCAGATCGCCCCCCGCCCCCCGCCTTAGGCACCGCTTAGGCAGTTTGCCGTTCCTCGCTCGCTCACACCCCCATGTTGCCGGTGGGAAAACGGGCACCGAGAGGCGCAGTTCATCGCCGGGGAACAAGCAGTTAGTAAGGGGGCCACACAGGACACAGGCTCCCGACACTGTACTCTCAACCAAGACGCCTGGTGGTGTAAGATACCCCCTAATGGCCGAAACAGGCTGAGAATCAGGCTGCTGGGGGCAGTGGGTGTAGAACTCACGTGCAGTGAGGTGTGCACATCTTCTGGGTACAGGTCAACATATTTACACGTGGGTACGCCGCGTATCCAGGGCAGGATATGGAACACTTCCATCAGCCCCGAGGGTTCCCTCAACCAGCTCTGTGGTTGGTGCACACCTTACTTAGCTTCTCCTGTGCCTCAGTTTCCTCGACTTGCAAATGGAGGTGATAATAGGTGACCCTGAGCGCCTGCCACCTGCCAGGCACTTGGCTAAGCAAGGGCTTTGCAGGATGTGGCCACTCATCCAGTCCTCGCTGCAGCTCCAGTTCTCTGTCTCACTTTACAGACGGGGAAACTGAGGCACGGAGAGGTTGGGGAACTTGCCAACTTCCCATGGCTGGGGGTGGCGTGCTTAATGTCCACCTCGTGGGGCTGTTGTACCCTGGAGCACTCAGAACTGTGCCCGGCACGTAGTAGGTGCTCAGTCAATACGATAATACAGTAACTAACTGTATTATATAATAGTTATATATATTATAATATATATATTATATAATACAATATATAATACAGTAACTGCTGTTACTCTTCTGGCTCCGGGCCATCCGGGGCATCCAGTGCTCCTGTGCACGCACAGTGGAGCTCCCCCAGGGTTAAGCATGAACTGCACTTGATTGCTTCCCTCAACCGTGAAAAGGATGGGCCAGTTCTACTTGTCCCCAACACTGTCAACAGTCGAGTGTTTTCTGGTGTGCCTGGGTGGCTCAGTCTGTTAAGCGTCTGCCTTCCACTCAGGTCATGACCTCAGGGTCCTGGGATCAAGTCCATACTCAGCGCGGAGTCTGCTTGTCCTTCTCCTTCTGCCCCTCTCCGCCCCCCTGCTCGTGCGCATGCGCATGCACTCTCTCTCTCAAATAAATACATAAAATTTAAAAAAATACAGCCAAGAGTGTTTTCATCAGAATAGAAAAGCGAAAGCTAAAAAACCCCCTCCAGCCTCTTAAAGAACTCCAGCTAGGGCAGCATGGTCAAAAACCTTTGAGAATCATTTGTAAGCCCACCTCCCCACCATCCTTCAGTGCCCATTCTCCCAACTCATATTTTTTGGTAAAGGGGAGTAATGAGAATACCCATCTGATAGGGTTATTGTGGGGATTAAATTTAAAAAGCCTACGTACAACCTCCTATGACCGTACCTGGCACACAGTAAGTCTTCAGTCAACGTGTAATTAGTAGTAGTAGTAGTAGTATTCCTCTCTCATGTGTCTTACACTGGGCTTCGGTGAAGGAGTTGCTTTGTCCAGAAAGTTCCTCTGCTAAGTGATTTGAAAACCACTGCTCTAGAGCAGCTCTACTTGTTTAGATGTGGAACTGAGGCCCAGGAGGTGAACAGAGATCCAGAGATCTTAGGGGCTCAAGAGCTCCCCCACCATGAGTAAAGTGGACACCATTAGGAGTCTGCACTGTTTCGCTGATCATCTCTGTCCTTTCTCCCTATGGGTGCTTTGAGTTCCTACTTGTTGTTGCTTTTCTTTTTCCTTGTCCAATAAGCCATTCGCCTTACTGTTACTCATGGCACCCTGACTTTCCTCTGGGGAACCCCCTTGTCTCCCTTCTCAGCCCATGTAATTAAGTGAAGGCTGACTCCATCTGCAGGTTCCAATAGTGGGCCCTGAGTCCAGACCAGGCCAACAGAACAGTTTAAATCCCTGGCCACCATGATTAGTTAGGGATGGGCACGTGATTCAAGCTGAGCCAATGAGAGTTATCCCTGGGACTTGCTGAAATTATTGAGAAAGAGAAATTCTCTTCTCTCAAGTGGAATGTACACTTGAATCTGTTGGAGGTCTTTTACCATCAGGAGAGGAGAGAGTTGGCCTGAGAACAAAGTTAACACAGAAACACACACACACACACACACACACACAATGGAGTTATGAGATTCATGACATCATGGAAGTACCTGGATGCATCTATACCTGCTGTCCACACTCTTCTCAATCACAACAGCCAACAAATTTTGGCTTTAACCACTTTGAGCTGTTTTCTCTCACGTGTTTCCAAATGTGTCCTACCCCACATCCTCACCCTAGCTCTGCTCACCTGGTTCTTTTTGATGTACTGCTGGACAGCCTGCAAACCACTGCCTCGCTCCGTCTGCATGGCCAGTGGCAGTCGCTCCTGGACCCATGCCTGGGGAGGATGCAGGGAGCAAGTCAAGGGGAGAATGCACCCAAGGACCCCTGCACCCCAATTAAACTGTAAGCCACCTTTATAGGATCTAAGACCCTTCCTCACCAAAGAACCTGGTCACCTCTCTTCAGCCTCCTCTCTCGCTGCACTGTTTTGCTGTCTGCACTCAAGCCAGGTTCAGGCTTACTTACCTCTGTCCTTGGCACGGGCAGGTCTTGCGTCCTGCAATTCCCTCAGCAGGATCATGGGGACTCTTCCTTCATGTCCCAACTCAAGACATCCCCTTCTCTAGGAAATCCTCCCTGACTTTGGACCTTGGCCAGTTGCCTCCTCTGAGCTCCCACAGCCTCCTAAACTCCCTCATCACAGCCCTAATCACCCTGGGTTATCACTGGAGATAAGTCCATTTTCCCCTTTGGACTCTTGAGCCCTCTATGGGCAGGAATGGGGTCTGTCTTGGTCCCCCCTGTGACCCCAGCATCATCCAAGTACAGAGCTAGGCCCATAAGGATCAAGCGAATGAGCAAATCAGTGAGAAAGAATGAATGAGCAAATCAGGAAGCCAGTGACTGGATTAGGAAATGAATGAATGAAGGGCGAGTGAATAAATGAATAGCAATAAATCAGTGGAGGAAGGAATAAAGATGAGTCAATGAATAACTAAATGGCTTCATGAATAAATCAATGAATGAATGAAAGTGAGTAAATGCGAAAAAGCGAAGGAATGAATGAGTGGATAAGTGAACGAGTGAATGAGTACGGGAAGGCCTGGACGACTGAGTCTAGCAGCAGGTCAGTGGGAAGGTCTCCCAGCCAGCTCCGCCCTTGAACTCGCCAAGGTCCCACGGCCCCGCCCCCACTCCCAACCTCCACGCCCCCGCCGGCCCGCCGGCTCTCCCGTGGCCTCCCATCCCGCCCCAGCCGCGCAACCATCTCCTCCCCGTTACCCCGGCCCGCCCCAGTCCCCGCGCCGGTCCTCACCAGCTCGTCGTCGAGGTCGTGCGCCACCTGGTGCAGCTCCTTAGAGGCGAGCAGCAGGCGGCGGCGCTCCTGCAACGGCTCGAGCAGGCGCACCAGGCGCTCGCCCACCGCGTTCTGCCGCTCGCCCACCAGCTCCTTGCTGGCCGGCTCCAGTGGCAGGGCGGCGGTCTGCGCCTGCAACTCTCCCACCTCGCGGTACCACTCCTCCACCTGCGACTCCATCGACTGTGGGGACAGGGGCAGAGTCAACAGGCTCCACCCTCCCTCCCAATCCGCTGTGGCTCCCCAGTACCTTTATGGTGACAGCCAAACCCTTCCGCAAGGGGTTCACTCGGCCCCTGCTCAATCCCCTCCGGAAGCGCTAGGCTCCTCACTGATAACCGCCACACACTACACTAGTTCCTGCCTCAGGGCCTTTGCCTTTGTTATTCCCTCTAACAGGCATGCTCTTCCTTGTCAATTAGATTTCAGCTCAAACATTACCTTCTAAAAGAGGCTTACCTGGCCCCCTGAGCGGCCCCCTGAGCGGCCCATTCACTCATTCATTCTCAGAACCAGCCTTCAAATTTGGTGATATCCCCCTTTTACAAAGGTGGAAACTGAAGCCCAGAGAAGTTAGGTAATTTGTCCAAAGAGCCAACCTTTCCAAATGTCATAAATATAAAGTTATAGTGATTTATTTTTTTTTAAGATTTTTGTGTATTTATTTTGAGACAGAGAGAATGAGATACAGAGAGCATGAGAGGGAGGAGGGTTAGAGGGAGAAGCAGACTCCCTGCCGAGCAGGGAGCCCCATGTGGGACTCGATCCCGGGACTCCAGGATCATGACCTGAGCCAAAGGCAGTCGCTTAACCAACTGAGCCACCCAGGCGCCCCAAAGTTATAGTGATTTAAATAGTTGGTATGCCATAGGGACAGACAGAAAGTGCAAAAGCAGACCCAAATACACTGGAGAATTCATACATTTTATAGATGCCATTTCAAATCCCCAAGGAAAAGATGGATTATTCAACGAGTGGTCATGGGCCAACTGGCTAACCAATTTAGCTGGATCCCTTCCTTGCTCTTTATGCTGAAAACAATTCCAGATGGATTAAAGACTTAAATGGAATAAGTAAATCCATAAGGCACAGAAGAAAACCTGGGCAAATGCTTTTATAATCTTAGGATGGAGAAAATCTTTCCAAGAAAAAAAAAATCATAAAGGGAAAGATTTATAAATTTGGCCACATAAAATACTTTTTTTGCATCAGCCAAAATTTCTAGATGTATTTAGAAGGCAAATGACAGCCTGAAAAAAATATTTAACATAACACATATTATTAGAACAAGGAGCTAGTTTCTTTGACAATCAAAGAATTTCCTTTATCCTGCTTCCTCTGTCTCCACTTACCACCATCAGCCAATACTGTCTTTACTTGTGGCTTTTTTATTGGTCTCCTGTTTCTGGAGTGGGAGCTTCATGAGGGCAGGGTTTGTGTCAGTTGACCTCTGTATTCCTGAGTGCCTAGAACAGTGTCTGGCATGTAAAAGGTCTTCGGTTGTGATTTGATCAATGCACAAATGAATGTCACTGGCAAAGAAAAAGACTGCCCCCATGTGAACAGGCACCTCTCGGAGTGAACAGGCCACACACAGAAATAAAAGTAAGCACATGGAAGAGATGCCTAGTCCCACTAATCAGCAGGAAAATACACATTAAAACAAGGTACCCTTTCTTATTCACCAGATTGGCAACCAGGTAAAAGACAGATAATATTTATTATTGGCAAAGATGCAAGATGGGTACATTCAGCCGCTGTCGGCCGGTGGTGGTGTAAATTAGCAGAGCCTTTTTGGAAGGCAATTTGGCAGATCCTATCAAAATGCAAAAAAGTTCATATGCTTTGACCCAGCACTTGCACTTCCACTTCTAGGAATATAACTAAAGAAATACTGGCACATGTGCATAAAGATGTTCGCCCAAGGATCACGTTGTAGCAGAGTTTATAACGGGAAACAACTGAAAGCAAACATGACGCCCATCAAGAGTGAAACGGTTAAACAAATCCACATCAGTATGGAATAATGGCCAAGACTTGCTGTTAAGAGAAAAAAACAACTTAGTACATTTGGATATATTTGTCATGGGTCGCACATGCATAAAAACTCCCTGGAGTAAACAAGAAATTAATCACAGATGGTACCTATGGGCGGGGGATGAGAACTCAGTGAATGGGGACGGGGGTGAAGGAGAGACTTGTCACATAGGATTTTTTTATAAAGCGTTTGATGTCTGAGCCATAAAATGTAATTTTTAAAATTTTTAAATTAAACATTAAAAATTAAAAATATTCAAAATCCACACAGGTAGCTAGTAAATGCACAGAAAGAGGTCTAGAAGGATGCACACCAAATCATAACGGAGGTTCCTTTCGGGGTGTGGGAATGGGAGGTACGGTTAAGGGAGACTTTATGTTTCACTGAAGACTTCTACGTTAGTAAGATCTTTAACCAAAAGAATATATTTGCGTATTACTTGTGTGACTCCAAACAGATGGGGGAAAGCCATAAAAGAAAACAACATTACAATAATGAAATTAAGTGGTAACAGATTAGAGCAAATGACTGCAACTCAACAGTCAAAACCCAAGAACCAAGTGAATACTGTTGTTGCAAGGTTCTGTAGCGCAGAACTGTTAGTTTTGCCAGCCCACCGTCCATGCCTTCTCTGCAGCACCTCCTACGCCCCTCTCAGACCCGAGCTCCGGGCGACTAAAAAAACCAACAGCTCCAAGTGTGGTCGGTCACACGAGCCAAACTAGCCAATCAGAACACTGAAACCATCCTGACCACGGGGACTGGGTAAGAGATAGCGTGTGACCTAAGATCAGCCAAGGAAAGCCCTTCCCACTTTTTAAACTTATTTATTTATTTTTTATCTTTTTTTTTTAAGGATTTTTTTTTTTAATTTATTTATTTGAGAGAGAGTGAGAGAGAGAGAAAGAGCACAAGAGTGGGGAGCGGGAGAGGGAGAAGCAGACTCCCTGCTGAGCAGGTAGCCCGATGCGGGACTCGATCCCGGAACTCCAGGATCATGACCTGAGCCGAAGGCAGTCGCTTAACCAACTGAGCCACCCAGGCGCCCTATTTATTTTTTTTAAGTAGACTCCACACCCAGTGTGGAACCCCATCTGGGGTTTGAACTCACCACCTGAGCTCAAGACCTGAGCTGAGATGAAGAGTTGTACATTTAACCCACCACCTGAGCTCAAGACCTGAGCTGAGATGAAGAGTTGTACATTTAACCCACCTGAGCCACCCAGGCGCCCCAAACCCTTCCCACTTTTGCAGAAAATGTATGTGAACTCAGGAGGGTACTCGCCATTGGGTTCCTCAGTAGGTAGAACATGGGCCTGGGGTGGGGGTCGGGGGGCACCTTGCCACCAACTTGCCAACTTGCTCCCGACAGTGAGGCCAACAGAGAGGAAAGCAGGGCCCAGAAACGGAGACAGATTGCTGAGGACATAATTTGAGAAACTGATCCAGCCATGCCTGAAGCCGCCTACCCCCTGGGTTTTGCAGCAACGTGAGCCAAGAACCGCCCATCAGCTAAGTCAATGTGGGTTGAAGTACTATGAACTGCACCCCAAAGAGTCCCAGCTGATACAGTTCACAATCTGTAGGAGTCATGAAAATGGATAAAAATCAAACGTTGTAATAAGCCAAAATCATATAAAAGGAAATTTCAAAAGGCACAATCACAAGCTGCAGAAATCAAAGAAAATAGTCACTCCAAAACCTTTTTCACTAGGAAAATCATTGCAGCAATGTGTAGAAAATCAAAATGCATTCAAATTCTGGAAACTCTTAAATATAATCTGAAATGCTAATAAATTCCAGTTCTCCACTAGATGAAAACCTCTCCATAATCTGCCCACCAAGTGGCCGTATGACCCGAGATGGAATAATTCCAGGACTAACACTTTTCTACTCTTGCAAGAATGCCACATATTTTGAACGCCCATTTAACGTGGATCCTTCCCTGCAAACATGAGCAAAGGATACAGAAGTACAGTGGTCATTAAATGTACAAAAAGATGTTCAGCCTCCTTCAACATTAAGGGAAATGCAAGTTAAAATAACTATAAGAGAGGGATACCTGGGTGGCTCAGTCAGTTAAGCGTCTGCCTTTGGCTAGGGTCATGATTCCAGGGTCCTGGGATCAAGCCAGGCATCAGGCTCCCTGCTCAGCGGGAAGTCTGCTTCTCCCTCTGCCTCTCCCTGTCCCCCCCCCCCCCGCCACCGATGCTCTATCTCTCTCTCTCTCTCAAATATATGAAATCTTAAAAAAATAACTATGAAACAGTATCTTTCACTTCTCAGATTAGCAGAGGTGAGAAAGCTTGATAATACCTAATCATGGGGACCATGTGGGGAGAAGAGCGCGATCATGTGCAGATGCGTCCACTGCCTTTTCACGGGGACAACTTGGCAATATCTCTCAAAAACTTTAATGTGTACACCTTTTGGCCCAGAAATGTTACTTGGAGGACTCTTTTTTTTTTCTTTTTAGATTTTATTTATCTATTTGAGAGAGAGAGAGAGAGAGAACACAAGCAGAGGGAAGGGGCAGAGGGAGAGGAAGGAGCCGACTCCCCGCTGAGCAGGGAGCCCAATGCAGGGCTCGATCCCAGGACCATGGGACCATGACCCAAGACGAAGGCAGACGCTTAATTGACTCAGCCACTCAGGCGCCCCTGGAGGACTCTTTTCTACAGAAATATTTGCACATAGGCTCAAATGCATATGGACAGGGATGTCTACTGCGGTGTTATTTATACTAGCAGAAGATTAGAAACAGTCCAGAGGGGCACCTGGGTGGCTCAGTCGGTTAAGCGACTGCCTTCGGCTCAGGTCATGATCCCAGGGTCCTGGGATCGAGTCCCACATCGGGCTCCCTGCTCCGCGGGGAGCCTGCTTCTCCCTCTCCCACTCCCTCTGCTTGTGTTCCCTCTCTCGCTGTGTCTCTCTCTGTCAAATAAATAAATAAAATCTTAAAAAAAAAAAAAAAAAAAAAAGAGAAACAGCCCAGAGGTCTCATGACAGAGGGCTGGTTAAAGATAGATTGTTGAGGGGCGCCTGGGTGGCTCAGTTGGTTAAGCGACTGCCTTCGGCTCAGGTCGTGATCCTGGAGTCCCGGGATCGAGTCCCGCATCCGGCTCCCTGCTCGGCGGAGAGTCTGCTTCTCCCTCTGGCCCTCTCCCCTCTCACGTGCTCTCTCTCTCTCTCTCTCATTCTCTCTCTCTCAAATAAATAAATAAATCTTTAGGGTGGATGAACCATGAGAGATGATGGACTCTGAAAAACAAACTGAGGGTTCTAGAAGGGAGGGGGGTGGGAGGATGGGTTGGCCTGGTGGTGGGTATTGAGGAGGGCACGTTCTGCATGGAGCTCTGGGTGTTATGCACAAGCAATGAGTCATGGAACACTTCATCTAGAACTAATGATGTAATGTATGGGGATTAACATAGGAATAAAATAAATAAATAAATAAATAAATAAATAAATAAATAAATCTTTAAAAAAAAAAGATAGATTGTTGAATCACCCCATGGAATACCATGCAACCAGTATATCCATATATTCTTGGACAAGAAAGGACACCTGGGGTGTTCTGTCCAATGAAAAGGGCAAGCTTCAGTTTGGTCTGTCTCTATGTCACGTGTATGTGTGTGTATGCATGGAAGATTTCCAAGACTCAGAAGAAACTGTGACAAGAGTGACACCCCCATGGGGCGCCTGGGTGGCAGTCGGTTAAGCGTCTGCCTTCAGCTCAGGTCATGATCCCAGGGTCCTGGGATCCAGTTCCGCTTCGGGCTTCCTGCTCAGTAGGGAGCCTGCTTCTCCCTCTGCCTCGGCCCCTGCTCGTGCTCTCTCTCTCTCAATAAATAAATAAAAATCTAAAAAAAAAAAAAAAAAAGAGTGACACCCCCGGGGAGTGGGACCATGCGTGTGTGGTGGGAGAAGAAAGCCTTTTCACTTTTCACATTATACTTCTTACCCTCACAGCAATGATAGGCAACACATCTTGATGCCTGTTCCATACCAGCCACTGCTCTTAGCATTGGACCAGGATTATTTTTTTTTAAGATTTTATTTATTTATTTGACAGAGAGATAGCGAGAGCAGGAACACAAGCAGGGGGAGTGGGAGAGGGAGAAGCAGGCTTCCCGCCGAGCAGGGAGCCTGATGGGGGGCTCGATCCCAGGACCCTGGGACCATGACCTGAGCCAAAGACAGATGCTTAACCGACTGAGCCACCCAGGCGCCCCAGGGGATGTTTGTTTCGTTCACACTTGGATCCCAGCGCCTGGCCCTGTGCCTGGCACAGAGTAGGTCTCTGTAAATGTGTGCTCACTGCATTTGTTGGACCAATCACCAGGCTAGTATGCTGGGCCATATTAAAAATGAAGAATTTTAAAAAGCAAACCAGCTTTACACACATCAAAACCAGAGGAGCCATGACGTACTGATATATTCTACCACAAGGATGACTCTTGAAAAGGGTGCTAAGTGAAAGAAGCCAGACACCAAGGACCACACATTGTATGATTCCATTTATGTGAAATGTCCAAAATAGGCAAATCTATAGAGTCAAAAAGAAGATGCATAGAGGGAGTAAATTGGTAGAGGGAGCTAATGGGAATGGAATTTTTTGGGGGGTGGAGTGATTTGCAAATACACGAAAACCACTGACTTGTGCACATTAAAAGTGTGCATTTTATGGTATGGAATTAAATCTTAATTTTAAAAAGGACATTAAATGTAAAAAAAAACAAAATCAAAACCAGAAGAGCCTACTTGAGAAAAACCCTCAGGCACTAACCACGTGGTAGGTAGTAACACACAAGCCCTGACCCCCAGATCATTCTCATCCCTACTTGGATCCACCTTGCTACCTGCCCATTTTCCAGTCGGGGAAACTGAGACTTGAGGAGCTGTCCCTGGTCCAGAGTAAAGACTGCCAGAGCTGGAATTTGAACCCCGGGGCCATGTGACCACAAAATCCCAGCGGCTCTCGGTCACTCTGCTTCTCTAGAATGGAGGCTCAGAAAGGTGGGGTCACTTGCCCTGAGTCACGCAATAGTGGAATGGGGCTTCCAACCCCGGCCGTGCCGCTCCTGTACCCCAACTCTCCCTCTAGGCCGTGCTGAGCTCAGGAAGACGTATGACACAAAGAATGGGGGGGGTGTTTCCTTGGCCAGAGAAAGAGCCTTGCTTGGTGTTGGGGGGTGGTTTGCGGGGGTGGAGTGGGTGGTAAGGAGTCCCCAGGGACCCAGCCTAGCAGCTGCAAAGTCTCCAGTGCATTTTCCCCTGGCCATTCCCCCTCAGATGGCAGGAGACCAGCAACCCCCACCCTCCCCAGGCAGGAGCCCGTGGCTGAGCCAGACCAGCTGGTCAGGCCCCTGAGGACTGGCAAGCACGGGCCTGGAACGCCACCATCTGGTCCCTGGGCCAGGAAGGCCAGTTGGGCAGGAGGCTCGGAGAGAGGACTCGGGGTCACGTGGCCTACCCCTCAGGTGGGCTCCCAGGAAGCCTGCTGCAGCGGCTGGGGCAGGGGATGCTGGGGAGGATGTAGGAGGATGCAGGGATCAAGGGACAGAGGCAGAGATGGAGAATGGAAACAAAAAGAGAAGAGAGTGAGAAAGTAAGAGAAACATAGACACGGACACGGGAGACAGCAACTCCCAGAGTTTCCACACAGAGGATCTTGGGGAGCAGGACAGAGAGACAGGCCCAGAGAAAGGCCAAGGGGGCAGACCGCTCACACATCCACACCCCCTCTGCCTAAACCAGCCTGTTCCAGCCCCGCCTGGCCCCAGGGCCAGAGGGGTGCAGCAGCCAGGAAATTTGCCGGCTGGATGGCAGCCGCACGCCCTCCTGCCTGTGCCCAGCGTCTGAGCTCTCAGGCGGCCCCAGGGGACAGGGGGGGCCTTGGGCAGCCCCTCCCTTCCCCAGCGGCAGCTCCTGAGGCCCAGCTGGGCTCCATCTGGGGGCCGTGGCCTACTGAGTCACTCCCTGCCACCTCGGGCTCCCTCTGCCGGGCAAAGTCCTGTGCTGGGGCCCGCCCCTGCCTCTCATCTCTGTGTGACCCCCCCAGCCAGACCCTTGTCTCTGCTGGGCCTAGGCCTCTCCCAGGAACAATGCTTGAACAGTGCTTCCTTCCATGGGGTGGGAAGAACAGGAGGCCCCAAATCCTCCCTCCAAAACCTAAATGGCCAGAAGAAAGACAGGGATGTTCAAGCTCACTGGTCACAGGAAAAAATACAAACGCAAACACCACTCCATCAGACTGGGGAAAAAAATCGAAGAAGTCTGACAATACCAGGAACTCTCATCGGCTACTGGGGAGAGAGCATTAAATGGCAGCAGGCTTCGGGCAAGTTATTTGGCAAGATCACGTGAACGGAAGACCATTCTAACTTTTGGCACTATATTAACGTTCCATATGTCACCCCCCAAAATACATTTTTAAGCAGCAAAAGGAGTGTGTGTGGCAGGGGAGGGGGTGAGAAATGCTCCGAATGGAAACAACGTTGGCATAAGTAAGAGCCACAAGGAAGGTCAGGAAATAATGACCAAGTAACTTTGAACACAGCAGAGTGATGATAAACGCCCTCCCGTTGAAGACCATTAAAATAAAAATGTTCAAAACCTGAAATTCCGAAAATTCAAAAAACCGAAATTCAGATTTGTTGAGTCAGCAAGTCTGAAACTACTAGATGAATTATGTCTTTTCATCTTTACAACGTCCCCATGAGGTCAGTACTCTCGTTATGCCCAGGTTACGGAAGAAGAAACTGAGGCACAAAGCGAGAATTAATCCCTAGGTCACCCCGTTGGTAAGTCAGAGAGCCAGGGCTTGACCCTGGGCAGCCAGGCTCCCACCTCCGGGGCCTTGACCATGGTGCCACACCGTCTACCACAGTCCTATTGGCAACGAGTGACTCAGCACAGTAAGACCACTAACAATGCTGTAATAGGGGAAAAATGCACTGGATGCCTTCCTTTGCCTTCTTTTGCCCCTCCTGACCCAGAGTCTAAGCTTCTCTCCCCTGCTCTGTGGTCCAGGGGGCTGACCTGTACAGACCGCCCCAATCGCCTCCCCTGCCTTCTGGCTTCCAGATGGGTTCGGCTCAGGACTAGCTACATAATTTGTGGGGCCCGGTACACAATGGAAATGCAGAGCCCTGCGTTCAGATCTGATTAAGAATTTCAAGACAGCGATGGCAGAGCACTGCACCATTATACCAACTTCCTCAAGCTGCCCTCAGTGGAGCATGCCTTCTGCTTCTGGCTGGCCCTCCCTGACAGTCACAGATCCCCATTTCTTTTCTTTTCTTTTCTTTTTAAATATGTTTACTTTTCAAGATTTTATTTATTTACTTAATTTATTTTTTAAAGATTTTATTTATTTATTTGACAGAGAGAGAGAGAGGGAGAGCACAGATAGGCAGAGTAGCAGGCAGAGGGAGAAGCAGGCTTCCCGCAGAGCAGGGAGCCCGATGCGGGGCTCGATCCCAGGGCCCTGGGATCATGACCTGAGCCGAAGGCAGACGCCTAACCGACTGAGCCACTCAGGCGCCCCAGGATTTTATTTATTTGACAGAGGAAGAGAGAGAGAGAGAGAGAACACACAAGCAGGCGGAGCATCAGGCAGAGTGAGAGGGAGAAGCGGACTTCCTGCTAAGCAGAGAGCCCAACATGGGGCTCGATCCCTGGATCCTGGGACCATGACCTGAGCTGAAGGCAGACGCTTAACGGGCGGAGCCACCCAGGCACCCCACAGATCCCCATTTCTTGAGAGCTCACCACATCCCCAATATCTTTCCAAGGGGTCTGCAAGGTTACAACTATTTTATTAAAATACTAAGATGCAGGGCGCCTGGGTGGCTCAGTCGGGGACCATATGATCCGTGCTTTTGCCACAGAAAACAGAACGTGTGCAGAAGCAAAGGTGTGAATGTTCTGTTAAGCCAGACACGAAAGAGTTGCAGCACTGGAAAGGGTGCCAATCTCCTAATATTTCTTTTGGCTGGGAAAATAGAGTTGTTCTTCATAAAAGAACGCTCGGGGGTTAATATCAAAAAGTTGATTTATTACCATTGTTTTTACGTGAATCCTTTGTTTTCTTAGTGCAGTAAATATCGATAGGTATAATGCACCCGAACCAAAGCTCTTGGGGGGTCTCCACGATTTCTAAGAGGGGAAGGGTGTCCTGGAGACCAAGGCCACGTGAGGGCCGCTGCTTTGTATAAAGCAATGACATCACTAGCATCAGGTTCAGATCTGTGTGTCTCTTTGCTCCTTTGTCTCTCTCCCCGACCAGAACGTGAGCCCCACGAAGGCGCACTTTTGCCCACTGCTACTTTCCAGCACCGAGACGAGCACCTGGCATACAGTCGGTGCTCAGTAAAGATGTGCTGCATTAATGAATGAATAGGTTCTAATCAGCGTTTTTATGCGTTTATTATTGGCTAACTTCTTTTTTTCTTTTTTTCTTTTTTCCCCCAGATCCTATGCCAAGCCCCCTCTAGCAGCATAACTCTGAAGGAGATATATCAAAAGGAGCAGTGAAGAGTCAAGCGTCCTGGATTTGAATCCAGGCTCTTCACTGGCTCCCCTGGGCCAGTAAGTTCACCTCCTGGAGGCTCAGTTTCCCGTGGTGGTCAGGCATTGTTCCTGGCACACGCAGGCAGGAGCTGTTACATCCAGAGAGGTGAAAAGCAATGCCCGCTTTCGCGCCTTCAGCCGGTCATGACAAACGACCAGATCCTGACCACTGACTGGCGGCCAGCTAGGAGCCGAGATAATGCAGGCGCTGCGTCTGCTCCCCGAGCCCTCCCCGCGTACCAAGGGAGCCGCCGGCTAGCTGTGTGTCCTTGGGCAGGGTGCTTCACCTTCTGTGCCTCGCCTTCCCCATTGGTAAAATGGGGGATAATCATGGGACCAATCTCTTGGGGTTGCCGGAAGCAGTGAGTTACTATTAATTGGATTCCCTCGGTACTCCCTTTCTGCTCTTCAGCCCTTGTAACGCATCTGAAATAAACCCCTGTATGACATCCCCTCTGTGTGCAATACCTTGAATGGCGTCTGACCCCGACTCAGGCCCCCCAGTGGCATGCAGAGGCCCTGTCTGGGTCAGCCAGGCCATACCTGTAGCTTCTTGAGCTGGCTGTTGACGGTGGCCAGGTCCCCGCCAGGGTCCACGTCTTGCAGCTGGCTTTCCATGTGAAGCAGTTTCTTGTCCAGCTCGGCGAAGCTCTGCACCAGCTGGTCGGCCTTGCTGGCCTCAAAGAGCTGCCGCGCCTTGGCCTGGGTGGTGCTCTCCAGCTCGGCCCAGCACTGCCGGATCTCACCCAGCTTTTTCCGCACCGAGGCTGTCAGCTCTGGCTTCTCCTGCATCAGTTGCTGGCCCTCCTGCCCCAGACAGGTGGGAGATAGGAAATGATCAGGAGGGGGCACGTGGTGGGGAGGGACAGAGAAGTATGGGGGCAATGGGACACTGGGGGAGACATGGAGACAGAGACAGGCCCAGAGATGGAAGGAAGCAATGCATGGGGAGAAAGATGAGGCAAGAGACAGACAGACATAGAGTGATGGACACAGGGACATGCCCATAAAGTCAGAAACATGGGAAGAGGACCAAAGAAAGACAGACGAGAGAGAGAGAGAGAGATGGAGACAGAAGAGATAGAGGGAGAGCAAAAGAAGCAGAAAGAATGAACCTCCATTAAACTCAGTGTGGCTTTGGCCCGTGCCACCATTTATGGGGCATCAGTGGGTTTAAGGCTGACCCAGGTGTCCCCTTTGCATCAGAAGAGTGGGGGTACTGAGGGCTATAGGTCTAGGGGTTCAACAAGAGTAGGGATCAGTTTTGGGAGTTGAGGCTGGGTTCCTCCAAGACTGAAGTCAAGCTCCTTTGATGGCCTAGAGCTCCATATGGTAGAGTATATATTAAAAATAACAATACCATAGCAATTATGCTCCTAGGTGCCTGGCCTTGTATTAAGGACTTCACTGCGTTAAGAGCCCAGGGAAGGGGCGCCTGGGTGGCTCAGATGGTTAAGCATCTGCCTTTGGCTCAGGTCATGATCCCGGGGTCCTGGGATCGAGTCCGCATCGGGCTCCCTGCTAGGCGGGGAGCCTGTTTCTCCCTCTGCCTCTGCCTCTCTCTCTCTCTGACTCTCATGAATAAATAAATAAAACATTAAAAAAAAAAAAGAGAGCCCATGGAAGTAGCAGTGTTCATTGTTTCCTTATTTAACTTTCTTTTTTTTAAGTTTTATTTTTTTTTTAAAGATTTTATTTATTTATTTGACAGAGAGAGAGACAGCGAGAGAGGGAACACAAGCAGGAGGAGTGGGAGAGGGAGAAGCAGGCTTCCCCGCGGAGCAGGGAGCCCGATGCGGGGCTCGATCCCAGGACCCTGGGATCATGACCTGAGCTGAAGGCAGACGCTTAACGACTGAGCCACCCAGGCGCCCCTAAGTTTTATTTATTTAAGTAATCTCTACTCACGACCCCAAGATCAAGAGTCAAATGCTCTTCCGACTGAGCCAGCCAGGCTCCCCTATTTCCTTCATTTTAAAGCAGAGCAAACTGCGGCTCAAAGAGGTTAGCACAATTTGCTAAGACCCACAACTGGTAAGAGGCATAGACACAATCAGAGTCCAGGGTTGGAGGAATCCAAAGTTCACGTTAACCCTGGGTCTCCCAGGACTGCTCCAGCCTGTCTACTTGACCTTCCAGCCTAGATGCTCCAAGTGGAGTGGAAGAAAACCTGGTGGGGGAGGTTACAGGAAGGGGTAAAATATTTAACAACCAGGAGGGTATGGGCACCATGCAGAAGAGATGCTAGCCATTTTACAGATGGCAAAACTGAAGCTCACGGCCACAGCTAGAAGCAGACGTGGAAATGATCTGAAAGGGTTCAGAGGGGTGGGAATGGCAGGGCGGCAGTGGAGGGTTCAGGAACTGAGATGTAGGTCCCCTGGAGGCCTCCAGCACCTGGCACGGGCAGAGGGACCTTCTACATCCTCACCCTCTCAATCTTCTCCAGCCACTCCTTATTCTGAGCCAGCTCAGCCATGAATGCCTGGTGCCGGAGCCATCTCTTATGCAGCTTGTGGCTGTCTTCCCGCGTGCCATCCCGAGCCATTAGCATTTTCTCATGGATCCAGCCATCCAGCTGTGCAGGACAGGGAGAAGAGCTCAGCTGATTCCCCCAACATGGCACAGTACCCCTATCCCCTCCAGAAAGTCCCAGATTCAAAGCCTAGGCAGCTAGATTTAGGGGTAGGGAGGGAGGAAGGAATGGAAGAGCCTTTGCAATAAGGTCTTTGTTGGGGGAGGGGGGAGCACAGCTCAAGCTCTTTCCTAGGGGGTGGAGGATGGATGGGCATCCCCCAGAATGCCCAATCTCTTAGTTGCCCTGTCCTCAGGGCAGCCCTTCTCAACTCCTCATAAGCCCCCAAAGGCACAGCTCCTGGGCCAGTCAGCCTCCTCCCACCCAGGGACAAATCAACCCTCCAAAACTAGACCTCCACCTAATTTAGCTAACTTCTAATTTAGCCCCAGCTTCCCGCACCATCTTCCCAATAACAACACTTTGACCCTTTGATTCAGTCTTAGCCACCTCCAATAAGGATCAATTCAACATTCTCAAACCATTCCCAAGGGTATCCAATGAAGCCCTTATCTAGCTCTAACCTCCCAATATAGCCAGATGAACCCCTAAACAACTTCCCAACCATAGCCAAGTTTAGTTCCCTCCAAACCAGCCCTCCAATCTGGGGTAAACCCATCCTCCACAACCCAGCTTCCCTAAGGATCCCCCAGGACTTCCCATATTCAGCCCTGGCACTCCAGGACTGCAGTTCCCCCAAACCATGACTAGTTCCAGCCCCCAGCCAAAGCCAACCTCCCAAATGTAAGCAACAGGGCCACCTTCTGGCTCCCCAAAATGAGCCTACCCCAAAATCTAGTCCCAGACTCCTCAACAGGATCAGACAGAACCTTCCTAAGCCAGCCCCCCTCCCAAACTAAAGCCAGTTGTATTTCCCCCACTCACCAGCAAGACCAGTCATCCAAAATGCAAGCACAGAATAACCCCCCTCATTATCCTGAGCAGGACCAATCACAAAGCTGCCTTCTGAGCCCCCCCCCCAATATGAGTTATCCCCCAAGCCGGAATCTCCCCACCCACTCATGACCAAACCTAGCACCTGGGACATTTTGCTCCTCCCCCCCCCCCCCCCCCCGTCACAAGATCCTCCTCTTGCCTCCTGCAAAAAAAAAAAAAAAGACTCTAGCTCGATCTGGGAGTCAAATGCAGTCATAGCCAAGGACAAATCCTGAGCCGGCCAAACCCCACCCTGTGTCCCCGGAGCATGTGCTCCCTAGGGGTCCAGGTCAGCTTCAGACTCCGTCATACACACACACACACACGAGCCAAGTGAACCCTCCAACTCAATTCACAGGTTTCTGACACAGGGAAGAGCTCGCCAATGGCAGCCACAGCTCACAGTGAAGGCAAAGCCCGGAAAGGAGATAGTACTTCGTCATTAAGGTAAAGTCCCCCCAAAGTGATTGACCCCCATCACCGAGGGCAAAGCTAGGGTCCGGAACAACCAAGGAAACGGCCCTCAAAATCAGAGCCCCCAAACCCAGAACAAATCCAAGTCCCTCATCGCCCAAAGCAGACCCCCGAAAAAGTGATTCGCTCCCATCATTTAAAGCTCATACAGACGGCCCAAGAACCAAGAAAGAAACCCCTCAAAAGGTTGAGAGCTCCCTAGCCCCAGGGCAAAAATTCAGATCCCCCGTTACCCAGAGGAGAGCCCCCTAGAGACGATGAGACCTCCTTAAACCCCAGGGCAAATCCAGACTACCTCCGGAGTAGCCTCAGAAGTCCCCCCTTTTCCGCTTCCCTCCCTTGGGACCCAGCCCTTCAGTCCCGCCCGACCAGCACCGCGGACAGCTCCCAGCTTCGCTGCCCCTCCCCAGGGCTGGGGTCCCGGCGCAGGTCCGACCCGCCCCCGCACCGCCCGCGCCCCTCCTTCCCGCGGCCTCGGCGGGCGAGCACGCGCCCGAGCCCCCTCCCCCGCACACCTCGGCGGGGACGCGCGTCAGCCCCCTCCCCTGGGCGCCCCGGGGACCTGAAGTGGCGGCGGCGTTGGCGGAGCGTCCCTGCGGCGGGCGGGCTCTCGTCCCCTCCACTGCGACGGCCGTGGCAGCGGTGGCGACGGCTGAGACTCCGGCGGACGCGCGCCCCCGCCCCCGCCCCCGCGCCGCGGCAGCGCGCCCGCCCGCGCGCGCCCCCTGCCTGCCTCCGTGCCCGCCTCCTTGCCGGGCCTCAGCTGGGGGGGTTGAGGAGCATGGGGGGTGTGGGGGGGTGGTTCTGCGCCATCTCAGATTATTGCTACTTGGTCCAGAACAATCTTACAAGAGGGAGAAGGAGCTCCTGGACCTAATCGAAGGACAGGAGGGAGGGCCTGGGGCCTGGGCTACCTCAGCTTTGTGAAGTACGGGGTGGGGGTGGGGTGGGCTCCTGAACCATCTCTAATGAGAAGGGACTCAGATTCCTGGCTATCTCAGGAATATAGACAGCGGATATAGGAGGGGTCCTGGAATATCTCATAAAATGTTCTGCCAGATGGACTTATAAGATGGACTGCCAGAACAATCTCCATTGGGGAGGAGGGAGACAGCGTGTTCGTAGACCCATCTCTAGTGGGCTTGAGTCCCAGACCCATCTCTAATGGGCTTGAGTTATGTGGAGGTGGGAGGTATGGAGGCCCTTGTCCATGTCATATCTGGAGAGAACAATCTCCCGTGGCGGGTCACCGTGGAGGGTGTCAAATCATCTTTCATAGGAGAAATTGGGGCCTGGTTCCTGAACCATCTTTGTTTGGGGGAAACTTAGGCACTGGATCATTTTGGAGGGGGTGGTGATGATCCTGGGTAGATGGATGAGGCCGGGATCATCTTTGGGGGTTAGGAAAATGTTTCTTGGGTCATCTCTAATGGGGCGATCTTTTATGTGGTCCAAAACAGTTTCTATGGAATACAGGGGAAGGAGGGGGAGGTAGCATGCCTCCTGAACCGTCTCTAATGGGGAGGGGATCCTGAACCATCTCTGATTTGGGGCGATCCTTACAGATGGGTAGATCATCTCTAAAGGGGTAGAGCTTGATTCCTGGACACTTTTAAAGGGGTGAAGGATTGCTTCTGGACCGTCTCTAACCAAAGTTGCGTTCTGGGCAGCTGGTCTACCCATGCCTGCGCCCCCCCCCCCCCGCCCCTGCCAGTCTTCCCCACCACTCTCCCCAGCAAGGCGCTTCTCACAAATCTCCTGAGAGAAAGGTGAGATCACCGCGCGTCCCCGCGGGATCCGTAGGCGCGAACGCGCGCCGTTGCCAGGGGTGCCCAGGGCCCCTCCCTCCCCCCCCCCCCCGCGAGACAGGAGGCGGGAGCTGCGGAGCTTGCGCACTGAGGCTGGAATCCGCGCGCCTCCTGGCGGCTCCGAATGCACATCGCTCCACGACCCACTTAGACGGGGCGTCCCCGCCCCCATGGCGCCTCAGCCCTGGAGCACTTCCCTCCCTAGGAAAGAAGTCACCGCGCCCAGCACAGCTGGAGTTCCTACCTCGTGGCAGTCTCGGAGGAAGTGCTGCAGCTCAAGTTGATCGTGTAGCTTCTGCATCCATTGCTGGGCCCGTAGTTGGTTTTCTTGGCTCCTGGGGATGGGGAGATAGGGGCTGGGGCAAGCCTGGAGGGGGGGGGGGGCACTGGCAGGAGGGCTGTGCAGGCATCGGGCTTGGCAGGGCTAGGAACCCGGGGCATATGTAAGAGTGAGGACGAGGAGAAAGTAGGGTGGGGTTGGGGGGAGAGGCAAAGAAACATCAGTGAGGGCAGAGCCAGGGATGAGCTGGAAAGGGGCAGAAGGAGAGGGAAAGAGCAAGAGAGAGAGTATGGGAGAGGGAGGGACAGAGACAGAGACCTGGAAAGAAATACACTTAGAAAGAAAGAGTGACAGAGAGACACAAGCCCAGAGAGATAAGAGACTTGCAGAGTAGAGATACCAAGAGACAGTTAACTTAGAGATCAGGAGACATCTAGAGAGAGAGGAGGGGGAGACAGACTCAGAGAGAAAGAGAGAGAGAGGTGCAGAGGCCTACAGAGAGAGAGAGAGAAACACACACGGAGACAAGACCAGAGACAGGGAGAAACAGACCTCAAGAGGAAGTGATTGACAGAGACCCCCAGACAGACAAAGAGAAAGAAACCCAGGGAGAGAAGAAATAAGGAAAGACAAGTAAAGAAATGCAGCAGGGTAGTGCCAGACAGACAGACAGACAAAGAGCAGTGGACAAGGAGAGAGAGAGGAGGAGGCAGAGGGAGGGAAGGTGACAGAGTTGGGGCAGGGACAATGGGGAGAGGGAAGGGCAGAGAGGTGGCAAGATGATATCAGAGTAAAAGACACAGCTAGCCAGATGGGAGGGTGCAGCAGAGCTGGAGAAAGGGAAGAGAGTGGGCGTGGGCAAAGATGGGGCTAGAGCCACATCAGAGGGTACGCAGGTGCACTGGCAAGCAGGGCCAGACCTTTGGTCTGAGTGAACGGACCGGGCTGGACCCAAGCCCCGCCACCCTGGAGCCAGCAGGGGCCGCAGCCCCAGGCAGCCTGGCCTCCTGCCCACAGTACAAAGTGCCCAGAAGTCCTGGTGGAGGGGGGGCTGGGGACATCCCATTTTCCTTTGCCTTGAACAAGCCATTCCCACCTCAGGGCCTTGGCACAGGCAGCTCCCTCTGGCCCGAATGCTCTTCCTGCCCCCCCAACATCTACTTAAATACCACCTTCTTAGTGAGGCCCCTCCTGATCGCTCTCCAATACTTTCTGGCTTTCTTTTCTTCTTTAATTTTCTCTCTCGCACTTAGCACTATCTAACACGCTGTATGTTACTTATTTATCTTGTCTGTCTCTCCCACTAGGATGTCATTCCATGAGGGCAGGAATTCTGTTTTGGTCACAGATGTATCACCAATGCCTAGATAAAGAGCCTCACACACATCAGGTGCTCAATATACATTTCTTGAATGAATGAATGAACAAATGAATGAATGAGACATAAGGCAGAGAGAAAGAGAGATGACAGAAACAAAGGTAAAGTCTCTGGAAAGACAGAGAAAGGAGCAGAACAGAACACGGAGTCAGAGAAATGCAGATGGAGGGAGAGAAAAACAGAGACACAGAAGGAAACAGAGACACAGAGATACACAGATAAACGGAGGCAAAGAGGGAGAGAAAAATCACTGAGAACCAGGGGCGCAGCTGGAAAGAGGAACAGGACAACTCAGAGACAAGCAAAATACTAACTCCCTTCTGCCCAGACTCAGCTCAGGAGCCAGGAAATAGGAAATGCCTCAGAAATTGAACTGACATAATCCCTACAGGTCTTTACCAGCCAACCTGCAAACATCATTCCTAGGAATGAGGAAAATCCCTCTTTTCCCGGAGGGCAAGAAAACAACAGAGGTCACATCCTTCATATCCGGGCTGGGTCACTTCCTGGCTGTGACCCTGGGTAAGTCAAGCAGTTCACACACACAGGAAGGGTCCAGGTTTCAGGTGAGGTGAGACACAGGGAGGAACTAAGTGACTCGCCCTGCATCTTCCGGGGTGAGGGGTAGAGCCGCAGGCCCCAGCAAATGGATGTTTTATGACTTCTGGCGGGTAGGAAACTTGTCCCTAGACAAATGAACTGCAGCCTGAGGGTGAGGCGGGGTGGGGATTGGGACTGGTCTCGGTTCCTGGTGTGTTCCCAGCCTCATCCAGCACAAGCCTATGGCAGATGCCCCCTCGGGGCTCCCTCAACCCCCTGTATTTCTCCCATCCCAGGCTGCCCTTGTCAGACTGCATGTGAGCTCTGTGAGGGCAGGAATTGTGTACTGTCCTGGTCACTGGTGCATGCCCAGCATTTTCCTCCATAGGGCCTGGAACGGGGCATGGACCCAGTACCTGTTTAATTAGCTGAATAAATGATAGAATGAAAGGAGCAATTAATGACAGAAAAGGAAGGAAGGAAGAGGAAAATCACAGAATGGGCAGTCCCCCAGGCCCCACCTCTTCCTTCTGCAGAGCCTGGCATACAGCAAGCAGGTGCTCAGGAAGTGTGGGCTAGGGCGCCTGGGTGGCTCAGTTGGTTAAGTGTCTGCCTTCAGCTTAGGTCATGATCCCGGGATCCTGGGATCAAGCCCCGCATCAGGCTCCCTGCTCATCGGGGAGTCTGCTTCTCCCTCTCCCTCTGCCCCTACCCCCTGCTTGTGCTCTTTCTCTCTCTCTCTCAAATAAATAAATAAAATCTTAAAAAAAAAAAAAAGAAATGTGGGGTAAAGGAAGGACAGGTCCAGGCCTGGCACTGGGAGCCCTAGATCATGAGTTTACACCCTCAGGACCAGAATCCCCATGAAAGTTTCCCTTAGAAAATTCCAGCCTTGTCCCAGATGAATTTAGGGGAAAAGGACAACTGAGCCCCAGACAGAGGAAGGGCTGGGGTCTCCAGGCTGTAGATGGTGGTGGAGTGACCAGGCATGCTTTGGATGGAAGCACAGAAGGAGGGGCACTGGGCCCTCACTGACTCACCACAAGGGGCAGAAACATCTATGATAGAAATCAGCCTGGAGGAGCCCCTATGAAAGACTCTACTTGAGGGCTGGGATTTTTTTTGGGGGGGGGGTAGGGGGAAGTGTTTTGTTCGGAGCCTAGAAGAGTGCCTGGCACACAGTGGATACTCAGTCAATGTCTTTGCCCAATTAGTGCAAGGACAGACAAGAGACAGGATAGTGGTGAGAGACAGATGGTGGCCGATAATGTGCAAGGGAAGCATGAAAGGAACACACAAACACACACACTCTGCGAGCTTCCTAGGGAACCTGGCCGCCGGGGCCTGCCGGAGGGGCTCATTCACCATATCCAAAAACCCAGTATGGCAGGGCACGTCATCCCGTCTGGAAAGCTAGAACAGAACCTGTGTCTGGCCTTCAGCTGCTGGATCTGGGGACCAGCACAGCAGGGCGGAGGCAGGGCACTGAGGAAACGAAGTTAACATTTTCACCACCCGTCCAACTACCCCAGGCTGAGGGCCGGCCTGGCAGAGAAACTTCACTGCATATCCTTCTGTATCTTTTGGGTTTCTGACCTCCAGTTAGTTACCTTTTCATGAAACACCAAGTTAAATCAAATCTAAATCAGTATGGAATTAAAGAGAAACCAGAGAGGGGCAGAGAAGCGGAAATCGGGATGGAAAGGGAGGAGCCCTGGCCGCTTCATCCCTCCCCTGTGCCCCTGGGGTCTGAGGGACCTACTTCTCCAGCAGCCGGGTCACAGCCTCCTGGGCCTGCTCCCCATAGGCGTTGCCCTGCCTCAGCAGGCCCTCGGCAGCCTGCACGGCCACCTGCATCTTTTGTTGGTTCAGCTCCATCGTAGTGAGAAAATCCCTGTGTCTTTTCAGCGCCTCCTCCACTGTCTCCACCGTGCCCGGGAGCTCCGGCCCCGACAGTGCCATCTCCTGGGGGGGGAGGGGGGAGGGGTGGGGCTCAGCTCAGCCATGCTCCGTTCCAGGACCTGGGAGACGCTGCCCGCCGGGCTTGCCGCCTCCCTCTGTCCTCCCCCTTGCTCACTGTGCTCTAGCATTGAACATGCCAGGCAGGATCCCACCTCCGGGCCTTTGCCCATGCTAGGCCCTCTGCCTGGCAGTCCCTCCCCCCAGATAACCCCGTGCTTGGCTCCTTCACTTTCTTCAGGTCTCTGAATATCCGCCAAAAAATACCACCCTCCACCCCCAGCTATATCCCTTCATCCTGCTTTATTATTTTTGTATGCATTTACTTGTTTATCATTTTCTCCCCCTCTACACACACACACACACCCACCCACACAGACACACACACATGAAAGGCAGCTGCATGAAGGTGGGATTTGGTGTTTTGTTTCCTAAGACTAGTGCCTGACGCAGAGAAGGCATTTGGTAAATATCTCGTTAATCCATGAAGCCTGAACTGGGTGCTGGGTGACCTCAAGGAAGTTCTTTCCCTCTCTGGGGTTAATTTTCTAACTGGTAAAATGGGGGGGGGGGTCCAGAAAGGTTCTCTTAAGTCCCCCTCCGCTCCCATATTCAGTAGCCTCAGAATTCCAGAGGCTCCCTGTCTGTCCTCCCCCAGATAATCCTCAAACCGGGTGAGCTTTCTAAACCGGGTCACCCTTTCTAAAATGATCTCTAAAGCTTGCTAGCTACTCTTGGACAATCTGAGAACGGGATGTTCTACCTTGTCCAAATCCCCAAACTTGCTTCCCATCCCAGAATGACCTCCAAATGGATCAGCTGTTCCCAGATAACCATGGCACTTCACTTGATTTCTCAAACCATAAACAGTGCCCCTCTCCAGAGGGCATGCAAATTGCCATTCCCAGTAAGATTATCTGCTCATTTGAGCACCTACAACCACATAAGCCACAAACAGTTGCTGATCCAGATAACCTCTGGGCCTGAATTACCTATTTCCATGATCTTTACCCTCCATCATCCACCCCAAGATCTTTGAACTCCATTAACCATCACCAATCAACTTCGCGCTCTTATTTCCTTCCAGACAATTCACAAACCCTGGAAGTCACTGCAACGTATAATCCAAGTGCCTTACTCACTTGGGATACTCCACAAACTGTCAGCCGCCTTAGATAAAACACCAGTCCGCCCATCATAATCCTCCAATGCTGTTACGCACACGCCCACACATGTTCACCGCGGATGATCCACAAACCCGCGATCCATACCACATACCCTCCCCATCCCACTGACCTCAGATGAGCCACGAACCCGGTGGTCCCTGCAAACACTCCTCCATACATTTCCCTGTCGCCGCGAGCCCCCGCGGCCTCAAACCCCCACCGCGTGAACCCCGAGGCGGCCACCTGGTTGCGGAGCACCGCGCGAGCCTGGCGCAGGTCGCGCAGAAAGAGCTGGTAGACGTGTGCCTGCACCAGGGCCTCCCTGCGCGCCTCCCACAAGCCGAGCAGCTTGTGCCAGCCAAGTTCGAGGTGCGGCAGCCACTCGTCGAGCGCCAGGCCCGGGCCCAGCTCGGCGCCGTCGGCCGCCAGCAGTGCCTCGCTAGCTGCCACGATGCGCGCGTAGTCCTCCTCGCGCTGGTCCACTTCCTCCTTGAGCGCGGCGTGGCGAGCCAGCAGCGCATCCGCCTCTTCCAGGCTGCCGGGCAGGGGCCCCTCGACGCCGCCCGCCGCCTCCTGGGCGCGCACCAGCCAGTCCAAGAAAGCGTCCAGGTCGTGCAGGAAGCGCTGCAGGCGCCCGGCCGCGGCCACCGCCTCGCCACAGGCCTGGGCGGCGCTCTCCAGCGCGCCCCACTCGGCGCCCAGTTCTTCCGCACCCTGGTGCAGCCGCGCCGCCTGAGCCGGGAAGCGCACAGCCAGCAGGGCGGCCTCCTCCTGGAGGGCCGCCTGGCGGGGCTCCAGCGCTTGCAGGGCCGCCTCCAGGCCGCTCAGGCGCCACTGCAGGGCGCCGCCCGCTCGGGGCGCGCTCTCCACGGCCCTCCGCTTCTCGCGCACCTGCGCGCGCACTTCGGCCACCTCCAGCACGTGGTTCTCCACCAGCAGCACTGCGCTCACCTCCTCTTTGCGCTGTTCCACCAGCTCCACGATGCGGTTCCACCTGCCGGGGGTGGGGGTGGGGGTAAGGAGGGCGGCTTGAGGAGGACGGGGACGCCTCTCGGGCCTGGGGGGCCCACCGACCTGAGATAGAACCCGGCCGCTGTGTGACTTTGGAAAGTCACTTTATCTCACTGAGCCCCACTTTCTGCCTTTGTAAAATAAAACCCTACAAGGCACACTTGCTTAGGGCAGCAGTTCTCAAAATGTAATCTGAGCGAGGTCAAAACTATCTTTATAATAATGCTAAGATGCTATTTGCCTTTTCTCTCCTATTCTGTCCCCAGAGTCCCGTGTAATTCTCAGAGGCTGCATGACCAAGACTGAACGCAGGAACAGACCCGAGAACTTGGCTGCCTTCTCCTCAACCAGACAGCAAAGAGATCTGCAAAAATGCAATACAAAGCCACTCTTCTCGCTACATTTTTTGTGTTGAAAAGTAGTTATTTTTCATTTAAAAAAATACATTGTGACGTTAACATCCTGGGGTTATGGCTGTGATTTTATTTATTTATTTTTTTTCAGGGAGGCATATGTTTAGTAAATCTGTGTGCACGTGTATGTGTGTATGAGTGGGGACAATTTGGGGACGTGTATGTGTGTATGAGTGGGGACAATTTGGGGGAACATAGCAAGCTCTTTTCTGCCTCAGCTGTGCTTCTTGCCTGTGGCTGGCTCCTTCTCAACCCCTTTGAGGGCCCAGCTCAAAATGTCATGGCCGATCACAAGATCTAAAATCACCTCCAGCCCTCTAGTTATGTTCTACCAGGTCACGAGAATTCTCTAAAGATCTTGTTCATTTATTAGTTTATTTGTTCACTGTCTCTGTCCCCTCTAGATTGGACATGCCACAGGGCAGAGATTAGGACTCCGAAATCAGAAGGACCCAAGTTCAGGGGTGCCTGGGTGGCTCAGATGGCTAAGCATCTGACTCTTGATTTCAGCTCAGGTCATGATCTCAGGGTCATGGATCAAGCCCTGCATTGAGCTCTGTGCTGGGTATGAAGCCTGCTTAAGCTTCTCTCTCTCCCTCTCTCCCTCTTTCCCTCCACCCACCTCTTGTGTTTTCTCTCTTAAAAAAAAAAAAAAAAAAGGACGAAAGTTCAGGTTCTGCTTTGGCCAGATTCACCATGTGACCTTGGGCAAATCATTTCCCTCCGATCCAGTTTCCTCATCTGGAAAATGGGGATAATAATGTCCATTTCAATGAGTGTTTAATGATATCATGTGGCTAAAGCTCTTGGCATACACTCTTACTAAGCTGTAAATCATTATTGTTGTTATCATGAGGCCCTGTTGCTTTGAGATAGTCAAGGCTAAAGAGGCTTTAAAATCCTCTGAAGGGGCGCCTGGGTGGCTCAGTCGTTGAGCATCTGCCTTCGGCTCAGGTCATGATCCCAGGGGCCTGGGATCAAGCCCCGCATTGGGCTCCCTGTTTGGTGGGAAGCCTGCTTCTCCCACTCCCCCTGCTTGTGTTCCCTCTCTCGCTGTGTCTCTCTCTGTCAAACACATAAATAAAATCTTTAAATAAATAAATAAATAAATAAAATCCTCTGAAAAACAAACTGAGGGTTCTAGAGGGGAGGGGGGTGGGAGGATGGGTTAGCCTGATGATGGGTATTAAAGAGGGCACGTTCTGCATGGAGCACTGGGTGTTATGCACAAACAATGAATCATGGAACACTACATCAAAAACTAATGATGTGGGGTGCCTGGGTGGCTCAGTTGGTTAAGCGACTGCCTTCAGCTCAGGTCATGATCCTGGAGTCCCTGGATCGAGTCCCACATCAGGCTCCCTGCTCGGCGGGGAGTCTGCTTCTCCCTCTGACCCTCCCCACTCTCATGTGCTCTCTCTCATTCTCTCTCTCTCAAATAAATAAATAAAATCTTAAAAAAAAAAAAACTAATGGTGATTAACATAACAATAAAAAATTTAAAAAAATTAAAATCCCTGGTTACTGGAATCTTACTGCACAGCATTTAAAAATAGTCTTAGGAGTCAGACAAATTCAACTTCACATCCAGGCTTGACTCCTAACTTGCTGTTTGACCTTGGGCCAATGTCTTCACATCTCTGAGCCTCAGCTTCCCCCTCTCTAACATGGGGCAATTTATGCCCCATAGGGTTGTTGAGAAGACTCAGTATAAGTGCTCAAGAGCCCCAGCTCCGGATTCAGACAGAACTGGGTTTGACTCCTACTTACTGGATTGAGTAATCATGTTAAGGATTTCACCTCCCTGGATCTGCGTCTTCATCTATGAACCCTACCCTCATTGGAAGAACAGCTGGTAGTGTTCTAGGGGGAAAGATATTAATTTGTTAGCATTTTTTTAAAAGATTTTATTTATTCGACAGAGAGAGACACAGCGAGAGAGGAACACAAGCAGGGGGAGTGGGAGAGGGAGAAGCAGGTCTCCCATTGAGCAGGGAACCTGACACGGGGCTCGACCCCAGGACCCTGGGATCATGACCCGAGCCTAAGGCAGACGCCTAACAACTGAGCCAGGCGCCCCAATCTGTTACCATTTTTAAAGAGTTCTGAATTCTGGAATCTTGACTATGGAAATTGGAATATTGGAAGATAAAACCAGGCACATAAAGTGCTTAGAAAAATTCCTGGCAGATAGTAGATACTCAGCCAATTGTTTCTATACAAGTAAACTAATAACCCACTAAAATATATTGTATCCTCATTTTACCACATCATCACTAGCACTGGGTATTATCATTTCCCCCCAAGATTCTGCTGATTTCCTAGGTGGCCATTATTACCTCAGGGAGTCAAAATCGCACACTCTTGATTTCTGACAGTTGAATGAATGAGGAAAAGAATGATGGAAAGAACGGGTAAGGACTGGTGTGAGGCCCCAGGCCCCGCCTACCTGCAGTTGAGGTGGTCCTGGCAGGAGCGCACCTCGTCTGAACTGGGATGGCCTCCTTCCACCAGCTCCTGGACCGTGTGGTTCACATCCAGGACACGGCCCATCAGACTGTTCATCTCCTGGTCCAGACTCTCAAATCTGTAGAAGGAGGATGGTCGTGCTCAGGCAGGCCTGGATCTGGGGACCTGCCCACCTCTTGGCCTTCTGAACTGCACTTCCTTCTAACTCTTAGGACCGTGGACCAGCTCCTCCTCCTTCTACCTGCCCCCTAAACATTACATCCCCCAAGCCTCTGTCCTGAACTCCCTTACCTTTCTCTCCCACCCTGCCTGGGCCATCCCATCCATCCCCATGGTCTCAGTTCTTGTGACCCCCACATCTGTCTCTGCAGCCTCAACTTCGTTCCTTTGGAACATGTCTGCAACCTCAAAGCTGCCGGACACCTCTGCAGGGCTCCCTGCAGCCACTGTGACTCAAACAAGCCTCGGTATCTTCCCCCAGATTTGTTTATCCCCTGGGTCCCCATCTCAGGGGCAGCCCCACCATCCCCTAGGCCACAGCTCTGGGCTCTGTTTTGGACAACGCCCCTCCCCAGACTCCTCACCCCCATGGCCTCTCCACTTGGCCTCCTAGCCTGGTCCACTCCTGTCCCCTCCCACCCGGGGTCCCATCCCAGCTGCCTTTCTGGGCTCCCAGCCACCATTCTCAACCCCTCCAACACACCCTCTACATGGCAGCGAGGGAGATCTTTTTAAAGCTGGGCACAGTCCTCCCCTCTTTAAAACAATGCCCAAAGCTGTGACTTGGGTAAGTGTGGGCACAGCAAGGGTAGGAACCAGGCCTGTGTGTCAGTCATGCCCAGCACAAGCCCTAGAACGCAGCAAGAGCTCAGTAACTACCAACTGAATGAATGAGTGGATGAATACAAGGGGTCATCCACTAATTTCACAACTCATTACTAAGTCAGCCAACAGACGAGTCAGCATCTCACGTGTCACCAGGTGGTTAAGTGCTATGAAGAAACGTCAAGCAGGGTGAGGATGATGGAAGAGGAAGTGACAGGGTCGGAGCTATTTCATGAGCTAGGGAGGTGACAATTGTGTGGGAACTGTGGCAGTCCCAGGGGAGGGGCCAGGCTGGGGTGTCTCTGGAGAAGCTCACGTTAATTTCCCGCCAGGTGAATGCAAGCCTCATGGTAACAGCAAACGCTCCTGAAATGCTCCCTGTACTGAGACATTTGCTAAGTGTTCTACAAGTACTCATCACGCGCCAGCCGTGAGGTGGGAACTACTATCATTCCCATTCCCCTGGAACCCCGGTGCCCGCGGAGCGAAAGTGGGCACTGTTGAACCAAGGCAGGCGAGACTGCGTGCGTGAGGAAGGGGCCGCCGGAAGTCCCACAAGGCGCGCTCACCGGTGCTCCACGACCTCGACGTCGTCGAGCGAATCGGGCACGCGCATGGCCAGCAGCCATTGCTCCTTCTCCCCGATCCACAGCTCGCACGCGTGCACTTCGCCAAACATGCGGTAGACCGCCAGGGCGTCTCGCAGCCACTGGCGCCGCAGCGCTGCCACCTCGGTCACCTCGGCGAACAACTGCTCCGCCTCCACCACGCGCACCTGCAGGGCCACCACCAGCGGCCCGGCGCCGCTGGCGCCCCCCAGTGTCGCCAGCTGGCGCCGCAGGCCGCCCACCGGCCCGCGATGCGCCTCCACCTCCCCGGTGAGCGCGCGGTGCTGGCGGGCCAGGCGGCGGCTGGACGCCTCGTCGTGGCCGAAGTCGCCCGCGGCTGCGAGGCGGTAGGCGTCGCGAAGCCAGTCCAGGAGCCCGTCGAGGTCCGCGCCGAACTGGTGCAGCGCCCGCGCCTCCTGCAGCCGCCGCTCGCGCCGCGCCGCCGCCTCTTCCAGCCGCTGCCAGCGCCGCCGGGCGCTCGCCGCGCGCTCCGCTAGGCCCGCCAGGGGCACCGTCTCGGCGCCCGGCCCCACGGCGCCGCCGGCCGCAGCCAGCTCCTCGCCGCGCCGCAGGGCCTGCTGCAGCAGCGCCCGCCGCCCGCCCAGCTCGCCCTGCAGGATCTTGTGCTGCGCCAGAAGGCGCGCAGTGCTGGACAGGTCGTGCGCGCCGCCCGCCGCGCCCCCTGCGCCCGCCGCGCCCGCCGCGCCGCCCGCCGCCTCGAGGAGGCGCTCCTTGTCGCGGGCCCAGCTCTCGGCCTCTTCCAGCTCCTGCAGCAGCGCCCACAGGCTCCGCGAGGCCTCCAGCTCCGCGCGCCGCTGCGCCGCCTGCTCCTGCAGCTCCGCCAGACAGCCGTGCACGTGGTTCACGCGGTTGCAGATGACCTGCGGGTCGCAGGGCTGGTAGCCTGGGCCAGGAGAAGGGGAGGATCCCGGGTTGGGCACGGACCAGGGCGCGCCCGAGAGCGAGGTGCAGGCTACCTGCCCGGTCCTTGGTGCCAGGCTGCGCGTCCCCTCCTCCGGGCAGCCTTCCCTGATACGCTGTCTGGAGCAGGCAGCTTTCTCTGGCTCCCCCAGGCTTCTCTGCTTCCCCCATCCCAGCCCTGAGCCCTCAGCCTGTGCACCGCTCCCCCCATCCCGGCGCTAACCCCACTGGACTGGGAGCCCCACGAGGGCTGGGCCTGGGGCTGTCTCCGTCACACTGGGTCCCCACCATTGCCCAGCAGTGGGTGGAGCCCAGAGCAGTAGCTAATGAAAATGGTGACTTAATACTGATTGGATGTTGGGTAGAAACTGAGATTCAGAGAATCCTAGACTCTCTCTGTTTTAGGGTAAATTGTGTTTCCTTCAGGACTGGACCAAATGAAACATCTCTATTTTTTTTTTTAATCTCTATTCTTTTTATTTTTATTTTATTTTAAGTAATCTCTACACCCAACGTGGGGCTCGAACTTAGAGTTCGCAACTCTTGATCTCGAACCCAGAGATCAAGAGATGCGAACTCTACCCCTGAGCCAGCTAGGCAGTGGGAAATGTCTCTATTCTTAAGCAATTTTCTGGGTTCCCCCTCTCGTCCTCTGTTACCTTATCTCTTAACTCCAGGGATGACCTGAACTCCCTTTTTTCTTCAAATAGTTCATTTGCCTTCCTCCTAGACTTCTGGTTTGTGACGAGAGAATTGTGAAATTAACTTAATGGCTCAGCATTTCTTTAATGGAATAGAATAGAACGAATAGAAAATATCAGGATGCAACACACGGGGCAAGAGGAGGCATTGTTTCATAAAACCTTTGTGCCTGTGTGTGCATGCGTGCATGTGAACTCTGGGTCAGGAGGTAAACGTATTTCTTACTGGGTCAAAACCCTGTGAGAGACGCTGCCCTAGATGGAATGCACCATTTCTGGAATTCTGGACATTCGCTGAAACTGACCCAAATACCGCGACATCCAACTGAATAATCAACAGCAACAGGCATCCGTGTATCCAGACCTGACTCTGGCAGAGTGTCGCTTCATCCTCACAACCACCCTGTGGGGCAGTATCGTTATTAGCCCCATCTTACAGATGAAGAAACTGAGGTTCGGGGAAGGAAGCCACTTGCCCAGGATCAGCTAAGAAGTGGCAGACCGGGAGGCCCAACCTTCGGACCCCGTATCAGGCAGCACGGCCTCCCATCACCATGACAACACCGACCCCACACCAGCCTCTTTGCCGTTTGTGTGGTGCCTGCTGGCTGCCACCTGGCGCCAAGATCTCGCAAAGAGAAGACAGAGGGAGGCTCCTGGGGCAAACATCCATAAGGGGAAGGAGAGGGTCCCAACAGCATCTCCTGGGGTAGGGATGTGGGCGAGGGGCTGAACCAGGGTGGCCATGTCCCGATGGGGCTTGGAAGAAGACTTCTCCATTGGACTTAGCCCATGAGGGTGAGAACCGCCCCTCTGCACCAGCCTGCAAACCAGACAGGCCCTGCCTTTTCTACCGATGTTTCAAGATTCCCAAGGGCTGAGGTTCCAGACACCGGAGTGAGAAAGGCCAGCCTGGAACCCTCTTAGCTCTACAGCTCTGGGCCTTCCTTTCCTTTCCTTTTCTTTCTTTCTTTTTTTTTTTTAAAGATTTTATTTATTTATTCATAAGAGACAGAGAGAGAGAGAGGCAGAGGGAGAAGCAGGCTCCCCGCTGAGCAGGGAGCCCGATGTGGGACTCGATCCCAGGACCCTGGGATCATGACCTGAGCCGAAGGCAGACGCTTAACCATCTGAGCCACCCAGCTGCCCGTTAATAATTTATTTTTAATTTTTTTTTTTTAGTAGGCTCCATGCCCAATGTGGGGCTTGAACTCACAACCCTGAGATTTAGAGTTGCATTCTCTACCCACTGAGCCAGCCAGGGGCCCCCTTTCCTTTTCTTTTGCAAGAAAGCAAAAAGCAGCCTTGGCAGCATCGGCGACTAGCATACGGTTTCTCAGGACACCAGCTTCAGACAAGGCCACTCTGCGACCACGAGGGAGTGGGATGCAAACAAGGCCCTTCCATGATCATGTCAGAGTGCACACAGAATAGAGGTCACTGTGCAAGCCACAGAAACTGCCAGCCATCCCCCTCACCCAGCTCAGGTGAATGACCACTACCACTTCCTGTTTCTCCCACGGCCTGGATACAAACGATTAAGATGAGCAACCACCTAGTTACTCCCGCCTCCTGACAGTGTGCAACCCGCAGCCACACACACTGCACAAATCATGCCCAAATCCCCTAACGCCAGCCCACATCCTATAACAAGCCCGTCCTGACACCCTCCTACTGAGAGGCCCCAGGGTTTCCCAGGGTGCGTGCAACGAGCTGACAAACCCAACTGGGTTTGACCTCAGGGGGATTCCTCCTGGTCTGTGACTGGAGGGTATCGGCATCAATACAATGAGAACCTTATCAGAGCCAGTCTTGGTCTTGCCTATCAGCATCCACGCCCCTGCTGCTGGTAATGGCTTCCCACCCTCCTCTTCCTTGGTTCATGCCTTTGGAAAGAGCTTGACCCTACGCTTGGCCCCGGGGTGGCCATGTCACATAGATGTGGCCAATTAGCTCACTGGAGAGCCAGGGGTTACAATGCTTGGCTGAGCAGAGGGGAGGGAACCCACAGTGCGCTAATGACAGCTTTCCTTGAACTTTTTGTCAGAAATATTGGAGGAGAGGGGCTTGTCTCCTGCTGGGTCTAAGTTGCTAGGATGTAAACACAGGGCTGAATGACCCCAGATTTATACCACAACAGGAGGGACGGCCCAACAGTGACACAAACACAGAGACTACAGTCAGAGAAACGGAGTCTTAAAAGCATCATGGGACAATCCCTGGATCCAGCCATGCCTGAAGCCGAACTTGCCCCTCTCTGGACATTTTAGCGACTCCCCTTTTCTCCTTAAGCTAACTGATACTTCTTTCATTTGCTGCCGAACAGGCCCTGACTATATATTACCTTACACAGTCTTTTTATGGTATTCATTGACATTTGGCTGTGAAGGGCTTAGCATAAGACAAGTGCTCGATAGGGGCGCCTGGGTGGCTCAGTCACTAAGCCCCTGCCTTCTGCTCAGGTCATGATCCCAGGGTTCTGGGATTGAGCCCTGCATCAGGCTCCCTGCTCCACGGGGAGCCTGCTTCTCCCTCTCCCACTCCCCCTGCTTGTGTTCCCTCTCTTCGCTGTGTCTATCTCTGTCAAATAAATAAATAAAAATCTTAAAAGTATACATATAAGTGCTCGATAAAAATAACTGCAGAATCTCAAAGCAGGAAGAAGTCATGTGGTCTAACCTCCACTCCAAGCAATAATTTCCCCCATGATATCCCCAATGGAGTGTGATCCTATTTTGTGCTTGGATCCCTCCAAAGACAGGGAGCTCACTGCTTCCTACTGTCTCTTAGGAGTTTCTACGAGCACCAGCCCTGACAGTCTCCACCCAACCCCCAAGCCCAAACTCACCCTGCAGCTGAGAGAAACGCAGGGCAGCAGCGTTGAGAGCCTCCACCCGCTCACTCTGGGCCGCAATGTCCCCCTCCAGCAGTCCATGCTTCTGCAACAGGTCCTCGGCCTCCACCAGGTGCTGCCCGCACTCGCGGGACAGCAGCTGAGCCTACCAGAGGGGGCAGCACTGAGCACATGCTTGGCATTGGCCCTCAGGCCAGCCCCACCCCGCACTGTCCTGGATTACTCTTCTGCTCCTCCAAACCATCTCTTGAACTCTGATCTCTGTCTCAATCTCCTTGTCCCTGTCAACATCTCTCTCTCTCTCCATCCCTCTCCAGCTCCCTGACAACACTTTCAGTGTCGACAGCCCTCCCTTGCTGTCCCGGCCCACCATGCCCACCCTCCGCCCTGGGGCCGGCCCCACCTGCATCTCCTCCATCCAGTCCACCATGTACACCATCTCCTGGAAGACCTTCTGCAGGGCCAGGTTCTGCTCGAGCCGCGTCCGCCGGGCCCCCACCAGCCCGGTCAGCAGGGCCCACTGGCGCAGGACGCTGTCACGCTGGGCCGCCACACGCCGGGCATCATGGTAACCTTCGGCTGCCAGTGCCTGGGCCAGCTCGGCCACGCCCTGCACCCGCTCCTCGTAGGCCGCAATGTCAGCCTCGATGGCCTCGTGCTTCTTCATGGCGGCCTCCACTGCCGGCAGCTCATACCCGAAGTTGTCCTGGGGCAGGGCAGGCCAGGCCAGGCCACAGACGCTCACCCATGTTGCCCCAGCCATCCATCTGTTACCCTGCCCCTGCCCCCACCATCCCCAGTTACCCTGGAGACCAGCCCCATCTTCCTCTGTTACCCTGGAGACCAGCCCCACACTTCTCCATCACATCTGTAGCCTGAAACCCGTCACTCAGGAAACAGTCCCCATGCTACCATTGCCCTAGAGACTGGGGACCAGGCCTACCCTACCCTGTTACTTAGGAGACTGATTCTATCCTCCCGAGTTACCCTGGACACCAGATACAACCTTCTCTGTCACTTAGAGTCTAATTAAATACTCTCCCTATTTCTGAAGAGACTAATTCCGTCCTCTCTAGTTACCCTGGAGACCAACCTCACTCTCCTGTTACCTTGGAGATCAGGCCCATTCCCCTCCCCCACCGCTCACTTAGGAGACCAGTTCTCCCTTCCCACCGTCATTTGCCACCTGGGAGACTAATCTGACACTTTTCTGTCGCTTAGGAGATAGAGTTTCCCTCTCTGGTCCCAGGGCCAGCAGCCCCGCCCTCCCTCCATCTCCCCCAGAGCCAAGCCCTGCACGCGGTACCTGGGAGACCAGGCGCTGGTTCTCATTCAGCCAGCTCTCCCTCATGGCCACCTTGTGGTCAAACCTCTGGGCCAGTAGTTCCAGCTTCTCTTGCCGGATCAGCTCAGCCCGCAGAGCAGCCTCCCGTTCGTGCTCTGCCTTTTCCAGCTGGCCCCAGGCCTAGGGAGACAGGAGGCAGCTGTCAGACCCCAACAACGTCCCACATTTTAATGGCCCTGGCTTCTCTGTCTGAGGTGACTCCTAGCATTTACAGCACCTTTGTGTAAACTGGAAAAAAAAGAAAATTGCTCCTTCATGGCACTTCCCTGATGGAAAACCATCAGGATGAATATCCAGTCCATGATATCTACAATGTAGATGGCTCCCTTGAGCAGTGCACAACCTACACACCCGCACAGAGTAACCTTGCCTCTCCCCAACATTCTCAACCTCACCTTGTCAATATCCCAGATGCCACAGCCCTCCCGAGGCACAAAGAGGCGACGATTATAGGCACGCAGTTTGCTCTGGATGCTGAAGAGCAGCACCTCCAGGTTCCCCTTCTCCTGAAACCTGAAGGGGCTGGAGCTCAGGAACCCTGCCTCCACACCTCCACTTGCCGCCCTCCCTCCTGAGCTGGGCCTCACTTGACTGGCTTCTCCAGGGTGCAATAGGCCGTGAAAGCCTGAAGCTGCTGCTGCACCCCACTCAGTGAGTTGGCAAACTTCTGGTTGCTGATGAGGCCCACGGTGCGGTGGATCCAGGCCAGCAGCTCGGCTGCCAGCTCCTCGTAGCGCTCAATGATCTTCCCCACCTCCAACACCTGGTCCAGGACCTGAGCCGGCAAAGGAAGCTGGGGTCAGCCTTGTCCCAGATGTACCTCCAGGTGGTTCCCAAGCTCCCCCCACCCCATCCCTTGCCTCCCCAAACCTTCCCGATCCTCTTCCCCTCCACAGCCAGAGCCTTCATCTTGGAGAAATAGTGGTAGAAAGAGACCACATAGGTGATGATGGACTTCTCATCTGGAGCCTCCATGTTCACATCTGGGGAGAAAGGAGAGTGGGGGAGCATGACGGTGAGCATTCTGACAGGGATTGGGCAGAGGGAGAGAGAACCCACTCGTACTAGCTGTGTGACCTCAGGCAAGATAACTAACCTCTCTGTTCCTTAATTTTTGTATCTGCCAAATGGGGATTGGCCTCATGGGATTAAATAGTACCTGACACATGCAAACCACCATAGAGAAATGACCATAATTATTTCACACCATTCTGCCTTCCACCTCAGGGCCTTTGCACATGCTGTTTTCACTATGTAGGACAATGTTCCCTCTTCTGTAGGCCTAACTCCCACACATCCTTCAGGGCTCAACTCAACTTACATTGCCTCAGATAAGCCTCCCTGTTCAGCCTGTTAGTCTTTCTCATGGATCTTATCATTGCCTCCTGGGACTTACAATTTGCAATTAAATACTCATTTATGCAATCATGTCCTTAGCTTGAGTTTAAGCTCCATGAAGACAAAGGCTAGGCCTGTCTTTTTTTTTTTTTAAGATGTATTTATTTATCTGAGAGACAGAGAGAGAGAGCACGTGTGCAAGTGAATGTGAGTCGGGGGAGGAGCAGAGGGAGAGGGAGAGAAAATCCTCAAGCAACCCCCCCCCCCAGCTGATCGCAGAGCCCTAGGTGGGCCTTGATCCCATGACCCTGAGATCATGACCTGAGCTGAAATCAAGAGTTGGACCCTCAACTGACTGAGCCACCCAAGCGCCCCCCTGCCTGTCTTTTTTCACCACTGTCTCAGCATACAGTAGGAACTCAATAAATATGAAGTGTATAAATAATGTGAGGTTGGAGGCTGAGGACATGGACTTTGTAGGCAGCATGTGCTTAAATCCCTGTTCAACCACTTACTCACTGTATATCCTTAGGAAATAGACCTAACTTCTCTGAGCCTCAGTTTCCCCAGTGTAACAGGAAGGATAATCACAGTACCTGCCACCTGGGAGACCTATAAGTATTAGAAAGAATAGCTTGGCACAGAGGACAAACTCAACGAATCCCGATTATTATTTTGATTTGCCCACTGAGTGCACAATATTATACTTGGCCTTTACTCTGCACTAACTCATGAAACCGACAGCCACTAAACACCTACTATGTGCCAGGCACTGAGCAAGAATACAGCTAACACGAGTCCCGTTTGCTGGTTTGCAGTGTGACGCTGGGCAAGTGACTCCACATCTCTGAGCCTTAGTTTCTATCACTTTAAAACAGGATGGATACGTTCTATCCAACCAGGTCAGTATGAGGATGAAGGGGAGAAGTTTCCATAAAATTCCCAGCCTTGTGCTGGGCACAGAGTAGATGACCAGAGAAAAGGAACAGCTGTTATTCCAGAGATTGGGGGATTGGTGTTGGCATGATCACGGATTAGGAGTGAGGCTGAAGTCAGGGCATGGGGATGGGGATCATGTTGGGGGTGGGCTTGGCTTTGGGGCTGAGACCGGAGTTAGGGAGGGAGAGGGGGTTGGGCTTGGGGGGAGCTTACTCAGGATGGGGTTGGGGAGAGGAGGGCGTTCAGTTGGAGACAGGAAGGGGGATGAGGCTGGGGTTGGTGATAGAGATGCCAAAGGAAGGGACAGGAAGACGGGGAGGAGGAGGGATTGGAGATGAGGAAGGGGAGGGGCTGGGAGGGAGCTGGGACTTGGAAGGCCTTGGGTTTGGGATGGTGTTGCAGCAGGATGGAGTGGAGTTTCGGGTGGCATTGGGGTCGGAAGTCCCCCCAAGAGGAAGTCCGGCTGGGGCTGTGCAGGGCTCACCCTCAGGGTCTAGCAGACGTGTCAGCCCCAGGTGCTGCTCAGCTGTGCGGAAGGCTCTCTGCAGGTTGTAGTTGGCGTTGGACTTGGTGAGTTTGCTGAAGTCCACGAGATCGGGCCTGGGCAGGGGCACAGAGCGGGCAGGCAGCAGGCAGGCTCCCAGGCCAGTGGGCAAGGGGGCAGAAGGACGTCTTTGTCGGAGCCCCACCCACGGCGAGGGGCAGGAGGGGCGCCACCTGGCCCAGGGAGAGCTGTGTGTGCTGGTACGTGTCCGTGCATTTATCTGTGGCTGTGAGAACGGCGTGAGGGCACGTGTGTGACTGAGTTCACTACGCATCCGTGTCTACTTGGGGGTGTTTCTAAACAATATCACGCAGCCGGCCCACAGGGCCCACACCCTCACTTGGCCACTTCCTGGCTTTCACGCTATTTTGTCTCTGTGCCTCGGTTTTCTCCTCTGTAAAATGGGGATAATACTAGCATCCACCTCACGGGCTCACTGAATATTAAGTGACTTACTGGAAAGCACTGAGAACAATGCCGCATATACAGGAAGCACTCAGTAAATGTTGCCATTGGGTAGGGCTGGTGGGTTTCTAGCTGTGGGGGTGGGGCTGGGTCTCCCCATGTGTATGAGTGTGTATGTGTGACAGGCAAGGCTTGTGACTGAACACGTGTCTACAGCAGAAAAGGCTGGGTTCCGCTCCCACCACACCAGAGCAAGTCCTTCCCAGGCTCCGGGCCTCAATTTCCCTAAACTGCCATGTGTACAATCACGATGTGGGTGCCCTTTGTCTGGATGCCCACCCCTCGGGCAATTCAGCGCCAGGCGTAGGGGTGTGAAAGGTGGGTGTGCAGGGAGGCAGAAGGGGGGCTCTGGGGCTCGCCTCGAGGAAGGACTTGCTAATGAGGGGGAGGCGGCCGTGCACACACCAGAGAGGACAGTCCATGGGGAGGTGAGCTCTCCATCCTGGGGGCACTGAAGCAGCAAACACAGGCCGTGTGTGCACAGGAGCGTGAGTGTGTATACACATCCATGTGAGGGCACGTGTGTACAGAGTACGTGGCCTGGACAGGGTTCCATAGGGGTGTGTGCCTTGTGTAAGTGTGAAGGGCATGCGTGTGAAGGGATGGGTCCTCAAGTCTACATGTGCATCTACATGCACACGTGTGCAGGCGTGTACCCACGGGACGCAGGGTAGGGGGCGGGGCGGGGCGGGGCGGGGCCAGGCTCCCCCAGGCCGGTGGTACCTGTGCCGGTGAATGAGCGCATTGAAGGCCAAGCCATCCCGCCAGCTGGTGGTGAAATTCTGGATGTTTACCTCAGGGTAACTGGCAGCATGGAAGGGAGAGACAGAGGCACAGATGGAGACAGTCAGGAGGAAAAAGAGGAAGGGAGGAAGAGAGAGAGAGATAGACAGAGATGGATGGATGGGTGGGTGGATAGATAACAGATAGATAGATAGATGGATCAATTGAGGCAGGGAGATGGAAAGAGAGAGAGATGGAGAGAAAACAAGATACAGACAGAGATGGGGAAAGAAAGGAGGGAGGGGAGGAGATAGGAGGGGAGAGAGAAGAGGGAGGGAGGATAGAAAACAAGGAAAAGCAGACATGGAGGTAAACACAAGACACCAGGAAAGACAGCATTGCAAGACAGGCAGCCAGTCCCAGAAGGCTGAGCGTCAGAGAAAGCCCGGTCTCCATCCATGCTTCCCCTGCCTCCCAGGGGCAGCTCTCCAGAGGGCAGCGGAGGTCCAGGCCACACCCCTCCCGCAGGGTAAAGCGCTGGGGGTCCTGGGGACTTCCCAGCAGAGCCTGCACAGCTCCGTTCTCAGTCCCACTGAAGGTACCCAGAAGCCTGAACTTCTCCCTGGGCCCGCCCGAGCCCCAGGGTGGGCCCTCTTAGGCTAAGGGGTGGCTGCTTTCAGGGTGGGAGGGTGGCCACAGCTCAGGAATAGGACTGGGATGTCCACACAGGTGCACGTGAGGCCTCTCGAGGTGCGGGGACGGAGGGGACAGTCCACTACTCTACAACACTGCTCTGACGAGCCCGAGTTCTAAATTTGAACCTGGCCTTCCCGATTGTTACACGGGTTTATTTGTCAAGGTCAGAAGAGTGGATGTATTTTATTTATCAGTTCATTAACTTCAGATGTAACTTTGGACACTGAGGACTTGGGTGGCCCCTTGCAGTCCTGTCCCAGAAGGAACTCTCCAGATTAGGTTAGGGCCCGCCGGCCTGGTGGGGGCACCGGGTAGGGGGTGTGCTTACCCAGCTGTCTTCATCTGACACCACAAAAGCAGTGCGTCCTTGGCTGAGCGGGTCTCTCTGTTGTCCTCAGTCTCGATTTTGATCACTTGAATCTGTGAGGATACCAAACATGGCTGCTGGGACCCGGAAGGCTTGAGCCTGGGAGATACCGGCATCCCCCATTGCCAGGGAGAGTGGTAGGTGACAGAGGAGATGGGAGAGGCAGCTTCAGGCTGGGGCTGGGGGTTCAGGAGCGTGAGAGTGGGATCTGGAGTGGGCCGGGACATCTACAATTGGGGGAGGCAGTTGTGGACTAGGGTCTCAGTTTCCAGGGAAGCCTCCGCACTTTGGCGTCTGGCCCACCTCCTTGATCCAAGCCACCATCATTTCTGGCCTGGGCTAGTGCAGTCACGTGCATGCTGGTCTCCCTGCTCCTGCCCCCACAGTCTGTTCTCACAGCAGAGAGGGACCCTGTGAGCACCCGGATCAGATCGCATGCCTCCTCCCATCCTCAAGACCCTCGGTGAGTCCATCTCACTCACAGCAAAAGTAAACTTCCCCTTGTTATGTCTCTGACCTCATCTTCAACAGCCTACTCTGCTCCAGAGACCTGCTGTCCTCTTCATTAATCACCAGTGCCCTCCCACCTCAGGGCCTTTGCACTGCCTGTTCATTCCCTCAGGGGCCCACATGGCTCCACCCCAACCTGAGGTCTTGATTCATTTGTCACCTCTCAGTGAGGCCTTCGACAACCACTTGATTTTTTTTTAAGATTTTAGCCCAATGTGGGGCTCGATTCCAGGACCCTGGGATCATGACCAGAGCCGAAGGCAGATGCTTAACTGACTGAGCCACCCAGGCATCCCTATGTCTATCCTCTTGATAAAACTCTCTCATTTCTCCCCATCTCAAACAGAAAAAAATCAAAACTGCTAATCGCAGATCACCTAGGCCCTGTCAACCCTTCTGACCTCATCTCCTCCCTGGTTCCCCCTTGCCTCCCATTCTCCAGCCACACTGGCCTTTCTATACCTTCGACATTCCAGCTCCTTCCCACCTTAGTCAGGGCCTTTGCAGATGCTGTGTCTCTGGCCTGGAATTCTTTCTCCCTTCATCTTCATGTCATGCAGCCATCAGCTTCTCAGAGAGCCCTTCTCTGACCACCGAGTCTAAAATCTCAACACTATCAACCTGATATTTTGCATTTTTTATGCTTTATCATAATCTGTTCTTCTCTGCATAGCTCTTACCTAGAGCTGATCCTTTTCTCATCCATCTCTTGTCTATGTATTTAAGGGTTTGTTTATTGTCTGTCTCCCCCACCACAGTGTAAGCTCCATAGAGGCAGAAAATTTGTCGATTTTGTTTCTGAACTGGAGCAAAAATGCCTGGATTTGAATTGCAGCTCCACTCCCCAGCTGTGTGACCTTGAACATATTACTTTGCCTCTCTGGGCTTCACTTTCCTTATGGTAAAATGTAATGAATGGTATCTAATTTATGGGGTTGTTGGGCTATTAAATGCCAAGTGCTTAGAACAGTGCCTGGAACAGAGTAAAAAATATGTAAATGATCATAGTGATGGTGGTGATAATTATTATTATTTTTATCTTAATTTTCACCCCCACCACTGGGATTAGGTTTCCTGGATCCTATTGGGAAAATGTTTGGAATGAATGAATAAGTGGGGGAGTGAGCGTGGGATGCCCTCCTAAGGCCACACGTTGGGGGGCGGACCGGGCAGGGGTCACCTGGGGATCACCTGGAAGCGCAGGATGATGGTCCACACTAGCCCCAAAGTCAGCCGGTGGTTCCCGTCCACAATGTCATGAGAGCCCACGTTTTCCAGGTGCACGCGCTGCTCCTTCAGGAACTGCAGCGCCTTGTCCACGTTTTCCAGCGAGTGGATCCTCATGCGACCGCGCGTGGGCCTTGGCTAGGGTGGCAGGGGCGTTGGGGGGCGGCCTGGCCGAGAACACTGTGCCCTCGGCCTCACCCCTTCCAAAGAAGACCGGCCCCCATAGCCACGCCCCCTGGATGTCCACGCCCAGGCCACGCCCCTTTGGTCTTTTCAAAGACCAAGGACCCAATCCTTTTTTTTTTTTCCAGGCGCCCAGGACCCGGTCCTTTTAAAGAAGCCTGCCCCTTCCCGTAACGAGACCCTTTTAAGAGCCGGTTCCCTTCTTGGCTTATTCTAGTTCCCGTCTCCACCCATTTTACTGAAGCTCCGCCTCCAACCTGATAGCCACACCTCTTATCTAGAGGCCTCAGCAACCTCGCCAATAACCCTACTCCCCGTCCTTTCCGCTGGATGTCTGCTCCAGGCCACCTTGGTCTGGCCACTAGATCCATGGCCACACCCCTCACTGCCTCCCTTTCAGGCCCTTGCGGAGAGCCACGCCCATTCCCTCAGGTCTCCCCGCGTTTATAGCACTAGTTTGTTTCTTTTTTTTCTTTTTCTTTTTTTTTTAAAGATTTTATTTATTTATTAGACAGAGAGAGAGCACGAGCAGAGGGAGCGGCAGAGGGAGAGGGAGAAGCAGGCTCCCCGTGGAGCAAGGAACCCGATGCGGGACTCAATCCCAGGACCCTGGGATCATGACCTGAGCCGAAGGCAGACGCTTAACCGACTGAGCCACCCAGGCGCCCCAGCACTAGTTTGTTTCTGTGCTATAGCCATGCCACCCACGATTTCTGAGCTCTTTTAATAAATCTCTAACTCCCATCAGAATCACCTTTGCCATGAAGCCTCATCCAAGCCCAGAAATACAACTGCAACCCATACCACAAGCCAAACTCACACCAGCGTTCTGTCTGGTGCCCCAGATTTCCATGACCTATGCCTCCCCTTCCGATGACAAACGCACCCTCACCCATCGACCTCCTGCAATAGCATCCTGCCCCTATTTTATAGCCCTCCGCCTTGCTACCGCACTACCCAGGCCAGCACCCTCTAAAAAAGCCCCTTCCTTCTCCAATAGCCCCACCCCTTCCAACAGAGCTCCTCCCCACCCCAAGCCCAGAGTCCGCAGGAACCGCGGCCCTCACCTTCCACAGAACCCCGCTTCCGTTCCCAGCCACGCCCCCAGGCTCACCCAAGCCCCAGCTCTGTGCCATAGCCCTACCCACCTGAATAAAGGGCCGCTAACTCGCCGGGCCCTTCTAGGACGTTCCACACACCCATAAGCCGGACCCTATGATAACCCAGCCCGGGATCCCAGGGCCGCCGCCTTCCCCCAGGCCCTCAGGTCCCCTCACCAGCTGCTCCCCAGACAGCACTTCCAGGAGCCGTGTGAGCACAAAGCCGTCGCGGAGGTCGGCGTAGAGGTCCACGATGTGACAGCCGACGCGGGCGAGATGCGAGTTCACCCACTTGGTGAAGGTCTTCTTCTGCACGGCCTCGCGCTCATCTGAAAGACAGGCTCTGAGGATACCCCGCATCCCCAATACCTCCCCCTTGCAGCTTCTCCCCAGCCCTCCACTCCTGGCCCAGATCCTGTTTCCGCCCAGCTCTGCAACAATCAGGGCTTTGCACAAACCCTTCGCTGCCCACCTGGAGACAGGTCCTTTAAAGCTTTCCTGAGATATCACTTCCCACAAGAAGCCTTCCCCGGGTCTCATCCCAGTTGACCCTGTTGATTCAATCAATATTTGAGCACCTACTGTGTGCCCCGCACTGTTCTAAGGCACTGGGGACAGACAGAGGCCTTCCCTCCCAGAGCTCAGTTTAGTGGGGGCACAGATAATACACTAGGGAGCTATGGAAGGTTAAGGAGGGGGTGGGGCAGAATGAGAGTTGTGTTTCAGGACCACCTCTGGCCCGCGTGGAGAGTGGGGAGGGTAGGTCAGAGAAGGCAAGAATGGCAGCTCAGGGCGGAGACTGGGGAGGCGACTCTGGAGAGAGATGACAAGCAGACCAGGACAGAAGCTGGGAATGGGAGAAGGGGACATACTGGAGAGTTAATCACAGATGAAAAAAATAAGACTTAGCACTGGCGAGGTGTGGGGGATGAAAAGGAAGGGATATGCTAGGAGGAATGCCCCCAGAGGACAGGAACCATGTCATACACACACCCGAACCCCTCCACCCCCACCCTGTGGTAGTTGGACTGCCAGCTGGACCCCGAGTTTCCCACATCCCTGGGGCCCAGAGTAGGCACGTGACTGCCAACAGGTGGGGGCGGAAGATTGTGTGCAACTGCTCAACGGCTGTCTCACTGGCAAAGACATTGCTTGGGAACCTCTCCTACTAGCTTTTCTTTTTTTTTAAAGTAGGCTCGGCGAAGGGGTGCCTGGGTGGCTCAGTTGGTTAAGTAGGCTCCGTGACCAAAGCCCAACGTAGGGCTCAAACTCACCACCCTAAGATCAACACCTGAGCTGAGATCAAGTGTGGGACGCTTAACCAACTGAGCCACCCAGGCGCCTGTCCTTTTTTTTTTTTTTTTTAAAGATTTTATTTATTTATTTGACACAGAGAGAGACAGCGAGAGCAGGAACACAAGCAGGGGGAGTGGGAGAGGGAAAAGCAGGCTTCCCGCCGAGCAGGGAGCCCGATGTGGGACTCGATCCCAGGACCCTGGGATCATGACCTGTGCCAAAGGCAGATGCTTAACGACTGAGCCACCCAGGCGCCCTGTCTTTTTTTTTTTTTTTAAATAACAGCTTTAGTATGAGCTATAATTCACACACTATAAAATTCACCCTTTTAAAGTGTAAATTCAGTGATTTTTGGTATTTTCCCAAGGGTAGTACAACCCGCATCACCATCTAATATCAGAACATTTTCATCCCTCCAAGAAAAAACCCTGTGCCCATGAGCAGTCACTCCCCATTCCCCCTTCTCCAAGCCCTAGGAAACTATGAATCTATTTTCTGTCTCTATGGATTTACCTATTCTGCATATTTCATATCAGTGGAATGATACAATATATGACTTTTCAGTGTCTGACTTCTGTCGTTTAGCATCATGTCTTCAAGGTTCATCCATGTTGTGGCATGTGTCAGTACTTTCTTTCTTTTTTATGGCTAAATAATATCCATTCTGTGGATATCCTGCATTTTACTCATCTATTCACCAGCGGTTGGACATTGGGGTTGTTTCCACTTTGTGGCTATTATGAATAATGTGGCTATGAACATTCGGGTACATACGTCTTTGTGTGGACACATGTTTCCAGTTATCTTGAGTATATACCTGGGAGTGAAATGGTTGGGTTCTATGTTAACTCTATGACTAAACTTCTTAAAAAATATTTATTTATTTATGAGAGAGAGAGAGAGAGAGCTTGCACACAAGCAGGGGAGGGGGAGAGGGAGAGAGAATCCCAGGTAGCCTTCCCGCTCAGTGCAGAGCCCCAAGTGGGGCTCAATCTCACGACCCTGAGATGGTGACCTGAGCCGAAATCGAGAGTCAGACACTCAACCGACTGAGCCACCCAGGCACCCCTCCGATTAACCTTTTGAGAAGCTGCCAGACTGTTTTCCAAAGTGGCTTTACCATTTTACATTCCCACCAGCGCTGTACAAGGGTCCCAGTGTCCCCACATCCTCACCACTCCTTGCTATTCCCCATTTGATCACAGCCATTCTAGGGATATGAAGTGGTCTCTCAATGTGGTTCTGATTTGCATTTCCCTGGTGACTAATGATGGTGAGCATCTTCTTATGTTTACTGGCCATTGGTGTATTTTCCCTGGAGAGATGTCTATGCAAATCCCTTGTCCATTTTTAAATTGGGTGAGTCTTTTTTTTTTAAGGTTCTACTTATTTATTTGAGAAAGAGAGAACACAAGCCAGGGAGGAGCAGAGGGAGAGGGCCAAGCAGATTCCCTACTGAGTGTGGAAGCAGACTTGGCGCTCCATCTCATGACACCGAAATCATGACCTGAACTGAAATCAAGAGTCGAACGCTTAACCGACTGAGCCACCCAGGTGCCCCATAATATTATTTTTGTTATTAAGTAAACTCTACCCCCAACGTGGGGCTCAAACTCATGACCCCAAGATCAAGAGTCTCATGCTGCACCAACTGAGCCAGCTAGGCGCCCCTCTTTTGTAATATTAAATATTGCACTTGATTCTGGCAGTGAAAATATATATAAATTGCTAGAAAATAGCCACTGACTGACCTGTATTTTTTTTTTTTACTTTAAACAAGATCTTGAATGTTTACTTCTAATTTAAAAGTAAATATGCAGAAATTAATAGTAAATCCATATGAAATACCTTGTTTGTTTAAATGTGCATTTTGGGGGTACCTGGTGGCTCAGTCGTTTAAGCGTCTGCCTTCAGCTCGGGTCATGATCCCAGGGTCCTGAGATCGAGCCACGCATCGGGCTCCCTACTCAGCAGGGAGACAGCTTCTCCCTCTCCCTCTGTCCCTCCCCCCTACTTGTGCGCACGCTCGCTCACTCGTGCTCTCTCTAATAAATAAATAAAATCTTTTTTAAAAATGTGCGTTTTGTGTTGTGTGGAGAGGATGAGGACCCATGTGAACACCTGATCATCAATCACACACCAGGAAGTGGTAATGGAATAGACACTGAATTGAGTATTTGGTTATTTTGCCTTCCAATGGTGGGTGCCCGAGCCAAACATCAGATTTTGGCCAATGCTGAAGCCAAAGTGGGACTTCTGTGCACTCCCCAGTGAGGTGCCAGAATGAGGACAATTGCATTCAGTCCTGCTTCTATTGATAACACGCTGTTTGACTTCAAGCGGACATTTCTCTTCTTTGGGCTCCATTTTCCCATTTGAAAAATGAGGGGTTTGGACTAAATCAATGGATTCTTATCAATGGAACTTATGCTTGGAAGACAGGGATCCAAGAGAATATTTTTTTATTTCATAATTTCATTTTGATGATACCCAAAGGAAATGAATAGAAACACCTCCGGGGCCATCCGGATGGTGACATCATAAAGCACGATGCCGTGAGATTTTGGTTTTTGTGACTACAATCTTGTTAGCATGGAATTGGGGTCCAGAACTGAAATGCCCACAGGGGCCAGGCAGGCTCTGAAACTGAGAAAACGAGGCCCTAGAACAGGGGCAGCGGCCACACAGCCCCTGTGACCGGAGCCTCCTTGGAACGGAGCCCCAGTGTTGTCATATCATTTGATATTCCACAAGAAGCCCCAAATCTGGATTGTTTTTAAAAAGATTTTATTTATTTATTTGACAGAGCGACAGATAGCAAGAGAGGAAACATAAGCAGGGGGAGTGGGAGAGGGAGAAGCAGGCTTCCCGCTGAGCAGGGAGCCCGATGCGGGGGCTCGATCCCAGGATCCTGGGATCATGACCTGAGCTGAAGGCAGACGCTTAACGACTGAGCTACCCAGGCACCCCCTAAATCTGGATTTCTAAAGACAAAAATCTCCCTATTTTTAAAATGCTGGCAACTCATTTATGTTTGTATAGAACACAGTGCAGGGGGTGGGGGATGAGCCTGCATGGCTCAGTCTGTTAAGCATCTGCCTTCGCTCAGGTCATGATCCCAGGGTCCTGGGATGGAGCCCCACATTGAGCTTCCTGCTAGGTGGGGGGCCTGCTTCTCCCTCTCCCTCTGCCTGATCCCCCTGCTCCTTCTCGCTCTCTCTCTCACTCCCTCTCAAATAAATAAATAAAATCTATTAAAAAAAGAAACAAAACACAGTGGGGGTGTGGCGCCTGGCTGGCTCAGTCACTTAAGCTTCGGACTCGGTTTCCGCTCAGGTCCTGATCTCAGGAGTTGTGAGATCAGCCCTATCCCGGGCTCCATGCTTAGCAGGGAGTCGGCTTAAAGAGTCTCTCCCTGCCCCTCCCCCCACTCGAGGGCATGGGCACTCTCTCTCAAATGAATAAATAAATCTTTTTCTTTTTTTAAGATTTTATTTATTTATTTGACAGAGAAAGCACAAGCAGGGGGCGCAGCAGAGGAAGACAGAGAAGCAGGCTTCCCCCCCTCTCCAAGCAGGGAGCCCGATGCGGGGCTCGATCCCAGGACCCTGGGATCATGACCTGAGCCGAAGGCAGACGCTTAACGACTGAGCCACCCAGGTGCCCTAGTTGTCATTTTTTTATGTGACTTTTTATTTTTTTTTTTTTTTCTTGTTTATAGTGGTTTTACTTATTGATATTTACCATATTAGGCATTCAAACTAAGAAAAATTTCAAATACAAGTCTACACAAGCACACAGTCGACGAGCCAGTAGAGTGAAGAAGTCATTCCAGCCCCGGAAGACTCCACCATACGCTCAGAAGGGAAGAATAAAAAAGACTAAGGTATTTGAAGTATGAAAAGTTTGACCTTACAGAGTCCCTGAAACTGTCCCAGGGAATCCCCCCCAGGGGTCCCTGGGCCACAGTTTGAGAACTGCTGCCTAGTTTTTCTCATGAAATGGGATTCAAAGCTTGTTGAATTTTAGTTGTCGCTAAAGCCAAGTTTGTATTTGTAGAAAAGTTACCCTACATGAGAATGCTTATGTAATGATGTGTGTAACACTAATTTTTAGCATTTACCTTATATGGTGGGTGTGAAAATAGACATCTGATGAACAGTTATCAATTAGTACCTTCCAATTTAAGTTTCTAGGTTTTAGCCAAACTGCCCTTGTTACAATTCAGTGAAAGTGTGTTCAGCTGATTGAAATGTCTACTTATCACTTAGTGATTTCTCACATTTTGTTGGCTACTCTGGCCTATTTTTTTTTTAAGATTTTATTTATTTATTTGACAGAGAGAGACACAGCGAGAGAGGGAACACAAGCAGGGGGAGTGGGAGAGGGAGAAGCAGGGGGAGTGGGAGAGGGAGAAGCAGATTCCCCACTGAGCAGGGAGCCTGATGCGGGGCTCGATCCCAGGACCCTAGGATCATGACCCGAGCCGAAGGCAGACACTTAACGACTGAGCCACCCAGGTGCCCCTTTATGTGACTTTTTATTTTTTATTTCTTTTTTTATTTTTTAAAAATATTTTATTTATTTATTTGACAGAGACAGAGATAGCGAGAGCAGGAACACAAGCAGCGGGAGTGGGAGAGGGAGAAGCAGGCTTCCCCTCGAGGAAGGAGCCCGATGTGGGACTCGATCCCAGAACCCTGGGATCATGACCTGAGCCGAAGGCAGACGCTTAACGACTGAGCCACCCAGGCGCCCTTTATGTGACTTTTTAAAAAGATTTTATTTACTTATTTGTCAAAGAGAGAGAGAGAAGGAGAGAGAGAGCACAAGCAGGAGGAGCAGCAGGCAGAGGGAGAAGTAGGCTCCCCGCTGAGCAGGGAGCCCGACTCGGGACTTGAACCCAGGATCCTGGGATCATGACCTGGGCCGAAGGCAGACACTTAACCAACTGCACCACCCAGGCATCTTATGAGTTGTCATTTATATATTCTCCGCTGTGGTAATCACTAGTCAGAAGCAAAACACATTTCCTTAGAATAAGACCTCAATGTATTCATATCTTTAATACATGGAGACTTTCATAGAGCTGAGGAATAACTAACTACTCTTTTATCCGTTGTTGGTTAGGGGAAAGGATATAGTAACACTTAGCATGTCAAGGATGTTTGGCTACTGGTCTGAGAAAAGTTAGGGAGCCGGTGGATACCAAGTAGTGGTGGAAACGTGGGGACATCATAACCCCCATGCCTGTTGGTGGGAGTTAGAAACTGGGGCAGCTATTTGGGAAGCGATCAGAGTCAAATTAAATTAGGGCATACCCCCATGACACAGCAGTTCTTGCCCTGTGCTTATGTCCCATAAACTTTTCCACGCTGGTTTATAAGGAGGATGAATGAGGATGTCCAATGCAATGCTAGTTGGGGGGGAGGGGGAGGGGCAGGTTGGGGCTTCGAGACAGCCTCATTGTCCATCACTGGGAAAATCGAATATGGTGAGTTCATACCATAGACTCCATGCAGCAGTTAGGAGCAATATAGTAAATGCACACAGCGCCACATGGCTGAGCCTTTTCTTTCTTTTTTTTTTTTTAGATTTTTATTTTATTTTATTTGAGAGAGAGAGAGAGAGGGCACAAGTGGGGAGGGGCAGAGGGAGAAGGAAGAGAGAATCCCAAGCAGACTCCATGCCCAAAGGCGAGCCCGTCCCGGGGGCTCCATCCCGCAACCCTGAGATCATGACCTGAGCTGAAATCAAGAGTGAGACGCTTAACTGACTGAGCCCACCAGGGGCACCCACATGGCTGAGTCTTAAGGCATAGTGCTGAATGGGAAAACAATGCAAAAACTGCAATCTTAGGGGCGTCTGGCTGGCTCAGTGGGAAGAGCATGTGACTCTTAATCTCAGCATTATGAGTTCAAGCCCCATGTTGGGCCTAGAGCTTACTTAAAAACAAAACCCACCATCTAGAATATGCTTGCATGCACAAACCCATATACATAGAGCTCTCAGATTTATAACAGTGAAATTGCAGTTCAGTAGGGAAAAGAAAGTCTTTTCAATAAATGGAACTGAGTCAACTGGATATCCATGTGGCAAAAAAAAGAACCCTGACCGACGCTTCACATTGTACACAGTAATAAATATAGTAAATATCAGCTGGCTTATAAATCTAAATGTGAAAGGGATAAAGAAGACTTTAGAAGAAAACATTAAAAAATATCTCCATGACCTTGAAGTAGGCGAAGATGTCTTCAGACACCAAGTGTTAGCCACGCAGGAAATAATTATTAATGATCAAATTAGACTACATTTAAGTTAAGAACTACTGTTCATTGGGGTGCCTGGGTGGCTCAGTCAGTTAAGTCTCTGCCTTCAGCTCGGGTCATGATCTCGGGGTCCTGGGATGGAGCCCCATATCAGGTACCCTGCTTAACGGGGAGTCTGCCCTCTCCCTCTGCCCCTCCCCCTGCTCATGCTCTCTCTTTCTCTCTCAAATATACAAATAAAATCTTAAAAAAAAAAAAGAATACTGCTCATCAAGAGGCAACATTAAAAGAACAAGAAGACAAGCCACATGGTGGGAGAAAATATTCACAACACATCTATCTGACAAAGGACTTGTACCCAGGACATATAAGAACTCCTACAAAACAATCAGAAAAAAGCAGGAAAATTAATATGCAAATAGGTAAAGAACTTGAACAGGCACTTCACAGGAAGCTATCCAAATAGTCAATAAACATATGAAAAGGTGCTCTATCTCATTAGTTGTTATTAGTCACCAGGAAAATGTAAATTAAAACCACAATAGAGGGCGCCTGGGTGGGTCAGTCGTTAAGCGTCTGCCTTCGGCTCAGGTCATGATCCTGGGGTCCTGGAATCGAGTCCCATGTTGGGCTCCCTGCTTGGCAGGAAGCCTGCTTCTCCCTCTCCCACTCCTCCTGCTTGTGTTCCTGCTCTCGCTATCTCTCTCTGTCAAATAAATAAATAAAATCTTAAGAAAAAAAACCTTTTAAAACCACAATAGAATGCACACCCATCAGAATGGCTAAAATTAAAAAGACTGACCATACTAAGGGTTGGATGTACAGGAACTGAATCCCTCATACAAATATGAGGGAATATAAAATGACACAAACAGGCAGTTTCCACTGAAGTTAGATATACACCTACCCTATGACCCAACGCTTTCACTCATGGGTGGAAATGAGGGCTTATGCCCACCAAAAACCTGTATTAGAAAGTTTAAAGCAGCAACAGTTTGTAATAGTTTGAAATACCAGGAATTACGGGTTTGCAATAGTCTAGCTTGTGATAGCCCTAAACGAGGTATAACCCAAATGCTCATCAACAGGTGAATGGATAGACTATGGCATATTCACACTGTGGAATACTATACAGCAACGAGAAGGAATATCCTACAAGGACAGGTAGACACAGATGAATCTCATCAGCACAGTGTTGAGTGAATGAAGCCAGACACAAAGGGGTACACGCTTCAGGATTCTATTTATATGAAGTTCAAACACCAGCAAAACCAGTGCGTGCTGTTAGAAGTTAGGATAGTGTTTACTCTTGGGATGTAGTGAGAGAGGCAGCGTGAGGGGGACTTCTCTGGGGCGGTCCTATTCTCTTTCCTTATCTGGGGATTGGTTACCAGAGGGTGTTCACCTGTGGAAATGCTGGACATTCACGATTTATCTGCCTTTTTGTGTGCATGTAATACTTTAATAAACAGTTAAAATATATGTATACATGCACATTAATTAACAATGCACATTTTACAAAATCATCGGCATGCAAAGATAATAATTTGCATTAAAACTATCAGAATGGGGGTCGCCTGGGTGGCTCAGTTGATTAAGCGACCAACTCTTAATTTCAGCTCAGATCTTCATCACAGGGTGATGGGATCGAGCCCCATGATGGTCTCTGTGTTGAGTGTGGAGCCAGCTTGGGATTCTCTCTCCCTCTCCCTCTGCCCCTCCCCCAACCCCACTAGAGCAAATGCACACACGCTCTCTCTCTCAAAAAATAAAAATGAATAAGCAAATAGCCTGTTCTTCAAACAAACAAACAAGCAAGCAATTAGAATGGCCCATAGGAGAGAAGGCATTGGTGTGAGATGTGGGAATAAAAGAGAATAAATGAATAGGGGCACCTGGCTGGCTCAGTTGGTAGAGCACAAGATTTTTGATCTCAGGATTTTGCGTTCAGGCCCCACATTGGGCATAGAGATTGCTTTTTAAAAAATGTTAAAAAGCAAAGAGAATAAGTGAATAGATAAAGAGGAGGGGAGGGTCCTCACATAGACTGATGAGGACAGCGAGCCATAAACTGGGGAGCATGATTAAGGGAACTCCCTTGAGCATGGGGTCCAGACAATTTTCCCAAACGTGTTCATACAAAAGCGTGCTACTCAGGACTCTGCTCAAAGGTTTGCCCTTATAGTCTGAATAGAGAAAAACCATGAGAGAAGTAAGCAAAGGGATGCAAAAGAAAATGCACCCTAGCGATCTACGTCACGATGTTAGGATTTCGAGCAGCAATATCATTTAAACAGTATAAACAGCATCCTGAAGTTACTGTTAAGCAGAATCTTTTTTTTTTTTAAGATTTTATTTATTTATTTGAGAGAGAGTGAGCACGAGTGGGCTGAAGGGGCGGGGGAGAGAGAGAAGCAGACTCCCCGCTGAGCATGGAGCCCTATGTGGGGCTCGATCCCAGGACCCTGGGATCATGACCTGAGCTGAAGGCAGACGTTTAACCAACTGAACCACCCAGGCACCCCAAGCTGAACGTTAACTGGTTTTGCACTTTGGTTCTGGAGTCCAATATAACGTGTTTTAGTTTTAGAGAACTGTAGGCATAAGAGATATAAACAGAACCGTGGGTTTGTTGCACTTAGGAAAATTATAGATACAATAATTTAAGTAGACACAGGGAGTGTATGAGAATTTTTTTTTCTTATAGGGGATCCCTACATTTCCCTGGACTAGATGTTTATCTGTCTGTGGTATTCGGCACTGATGTTCTGTGAATCAGTGGTTCTCAGATGCGAAGAGTCCTTGATCCCCATGTTACCACATCCCACCTCTGCTTAAAATCTTACCATAGCTCCCCAGTGCCCTCCCACCCTTCATGGTGGCTTATAGGGTCTAACTCACTGCCTCCTTTCACATTGTCATTTACTCACTACTTCAATCTAGCCACTCGCAACTTTTGGAGGTCTTTTCTTCCACTCTCCACCCCAGGGTTCACTATTATTCATCCTTCAGGGCGCAGCTTTGGTACCTCCTCCTCCAGGAAGCACCCTGACCCTCTGGATTGAATCAGGTACCTCATCTGAGCTTCTATAGTCCCTGGGCTTCCCCATCCCAGCCCTCCGCCTGTGCCTCACCATCTGGGCCCTGACTGCTCAGGGTCATCACTCTCTGGCTGGATCTAACTCTCCCAGTGGCCTGGGAGCCCCATGGGCTGGCTCAGTCACCATTATGTCCCTCGTATTGTCCAGCACAGGGCAGGCACAGAGCGGGCACTGAATAAATATTTTGTGGATAAATTCTAGAATTCTAAGTTGATGTGATCCCAAGTTTTTAAGGCTTGAAGAGTCTGAAAGTATGATTTTAAGTTTCCAAGAGTACATTTTTATACCGCTGTAGTTTCTCAATCAGAGGAAGCCGGCAGTCTGTGAGTTAATATTGGTTCATACTTTGTGGCACATACAGATTTTTTTTTTTTAATTGGGAAATTGAGGATAAACATCTCTGCTGGCAATTTGGGGCCCACATTTCCCCATGGCTGGAGCTGGTGACCAGGGTGCTGCTTTCCAGCTGACCATAGTCCCCAGTCTACTCTTTTTTTCATGTCACCTGCTTCCCAGAGGCCCTTGGGTTGGACACCACTGTTCAACATCCTACAATTATGAAGTTCCAAGACTCTTAGTAGCAAAGATCCCATGATTGTCAAATGTTGAGTTACTAAAATTCTTGAGATTCTCAGGGAACTGATTCCGACCTTAGGGTTTTAAGATTTCATGATTACTACAATCTATAGTTTATGTTTCTAACATTCCGCGTTCCCGACCGTGTTCCCGAGATAATAAAGGCCCAAGGGTCTAATGTTTTAAAGGCTTAAAGTTAATGATTATGAAGTTACATGTCTCTGAAGGTTCTCAGGCTCTTTGCTCATGGTTGGCTTTTTTTTTTAAGATTTATTTATTTTTAAAGATTTTATTTATTTATTTGTCAGAGAGAGACAGCACAAGGGGGGTAGTGGCAGCTGAGAGAGAAGCAGGCTCTCTGTTCAGCTGGGAGCCCACTGCGGGGCTCGATCCCAGGACCCTGGGATCATGATCTGAGCTGAAGGCAGTCGCTTAACCGATTGAGCCACCCAGGTGCTCCATAAAATTTATTTATTTGAGAAAGAGAGTGCGAATGGTGGTGGTGGGGAGGAGTAGAGGGAGACAATCCCAAGCGGACTCCACACGGAGCGCAGAAGCCTGAGGCGGGGCTTGATCCCATGACCCTGAGATCATGACCTGAACTGAAATCAAGAGTCAGAAGCTTAACCAGCTGGGCCACCCAGGCGCCCCTTTGCTCATAGTTTTAATGCTGAAGATCAAATGCTTCTGAAGTTCTACAGCCCTCTGAATATGAAGTCCTAAAGTTCAAGGATCTACAATTCCAAAGGTCTAAGGTTCTAAGATTCTATAACTATACAGTTCTCTCGTCTTTGCTTATGTTGTTCTAAAACATCAAAGTTGGGTGAGCAACCATCCTGGTTGGCCCCAGACTGAGGGTTTCAGTGCTAAAAGCTGGAAGGTATGGTCATTCTATCTCAAAATTCTCAGGATCTACAATTCTAATCTGAAATTCTAAAGGTTTAGGGTTATAAAGCCCCAAGGATCTATGTGTATTAGAGTTTAGGTTTCTAAGGGTCTAAGATCCTGGTGGTGGTGGTGGGGGGAATCAAAGATTAAAATTTCTAAGGTCTGTGCTTATAAAGTTCTATGTTCTAAGAATGTCATTTCTAAAGGCCCTCAAGTTTGAAGAATCTCTGAGCATGACATTCCAAGGTCCAAAAATCCAATATTTCAGCATCTTGCAATTCTAAGAAAATATGCTTATAAAATCCCACATTTCTGAAACTCTACATTTCTAAGGTTCTGAGGCAGTACTGCCCCATCCAGCATCCACCAGCCACATGTGGCTATTTAAAGTTAAATTAATTAAGGGTGCCTGGGTGGCTCAGTCGGTTAAGCGACTGCCTTCGGCTCAGGTCATGATCCTGGAGTCCCGGGATCGAGTCCCACATCAGGCTCCCTGCTCAGCAGGGAGTCTGCTTCTCCCTCTGACCCTCTTCCCTCTCATGTTCTCTGTCTCTCATTCTCTCTCTCACAAATAAATAAAATCTTAAAAAAAAAAAATTTAAAGTTAAATTAATTAAAACGAAATACAATTAAAAATTCGGTCCCTCAAGAAGCACTGGCCACATTTTAAGTGCTTACAGTCACAAGTACTAGTGGTTAGTGGTTAGTATATTGGACATCCCAGAGAGAGAATGTTTTCCTGTCACTGTGGAACATTCCATTGGATGGTGCTGGTCTATAGATTCACCTGCAAAGTGTCTGTGAGTCTCTTTCCCATCTTGCAGGCTACCAAGGTTCTGGAGCGCGGAGGTACACAGACCACCCCAGCAGCCTCCTCCCTTCTTCCTCCCTTCTCCTTCCCACCCCAACGCTCCTCCAGGTACCTGCCAAAGCCTTGATCCGGGAGCACTCAAAGAGGGAGGCGGCTGCAGTGGAGGCTGCTGGCTGCTCACGTTCCCAGGCCCGATCAGGACTCTCCCAGCGGGTTGCGAGATTGTTGTTGTTGGGGGCCGGTAGGCCCTCCATGTTGTCTACTTCCCCCGGTACCTGCGCCATTGGGGAAGGTGAGGCCTGGGAAGAAGCAGAGGCACATTAGGCTAGAAACAGGGCCTGAGCTCAGAGGTGCCGCTTCTAACAGTGGACAGGCTGTGAGTCCTGTCGACTCCCTTACCCTCAGTTTCCCTGTCTTTCAAGTGCACAGACTACTTCTGACAGTCATGTTCATCCTGGCCACTTCATAGAGCTGTTGGTGAAGCTTAGCACCTGGCACAGGGTAGGGGCTGGGCAAACTCCCTGTATTATTGTTAGAACGACGACACTGTTAGCAGGAGAACTCCACAATGCAGTAAGAACAAGAAATAACATTTATTGAGCATTTGTGCTGCCCTCAGGACTTTATATGTGTTATCTTATTTAATTCCCACAAATTTAATTCCCTAAAGATAGGCTAGTATTTGGCCTGTTTTATAAAGGAGGAAACTGAGGCCCAAGGTCACAAAGCTAGTGGGTAGCCAGAGTTCAAATGCAGGTACTGTGATCAAATGATTGCATTAAACAGCCCCAATTCTTCACCCTTATAACTGCATCCTTTGCCATGTAACTCTTGACTGTTCTTCTACTGTAGGGATGGGAAAATTGGAAGAGTGTCCCCTTGCAACCTTGACTCTGGGTTTGGCCCCATGACTAGCTTTGACTAACAGAAGTAGGTGGAAGTGCTGGTGAATTCTGAGCCTAAAACTCAAGAGACTTTGCATGTTTTTGCTTGTGCTTGATTGTGGGGGTGAGGAAAACATTGTCAGCATAGTCCCTATCTAAGGCCCCAGTCACTAAAGCCAAGGCCAATTACAGCAGCTAACAGTCAACACTGCTCCCAACCCCCCATCCAACAAGTGAATAAGCCCAGTCGAGACCCCAAAAACTGCCCAGCTGAGCCCAGCCTAAATCACTGACCTCAGACTTGATGGTTAAATAAACGCTCAGCATTTTAAGACACTGAGTTTGGGGGTGGTTCCTTACGTAGCATTATTGTGGTAACAGCTACCTGACATATTGTCTGATCCAGAACACCACCAGATTGCGAATATGAAATTTAAGGGGGTGAGAGACATCAGATGCGTTTCCTCCTCCCTCCCGGCCCCCTGATTCCAAAACTAAGAAAGGAGGGAACTGCGGGGAGATCAATGTCCTTCTCAAAGACTCAGACAGTTGACAACCCACCAGATTGTAGGAAAGCAGGGTCCAGGTCTTGGTCAGTGTAGTGGAGACTGTCCCTTTTGGTGGACACTCCAAAATTCACTGTTATTCTCTCCTTCCACGGAAAGCTCTAAGTGGGCACATGGCTACTTACCACCTGTGTGACCTTGGCCAGTCACTTCCTCTCTCTAGGCCTCAGTTTGTTCATCTGTAAAATGGTAATGATAACAGTGCCCATTTCCTAGGGATGTTTGTGGATGAAATCAGTTAATAATGCAGGGAACATGGTATCTAGTACATGCAAGCCCTTGATACATGGTCCTTGCTATTATTATTCATCCTCTGGTCACGTATCTTAGCAAATCAAAGTGCCTGTGCTCAAGTCAGACAGACATGAGTTCAAGCCCTGCTTTATTCCCGCTGTGTCTTTAACCCATCTTTAATTTGGCCTCTCTGCCTCAGTTTCCCTCCCTGTTAAATGCTGATCACAACTGTTTCCTCAGTGGAGGATACTTGGGCATGGGGAGGCACTTAGCACTTGGTGAGCGTCAGCCCGCGGAAGGGCACTGGCCATTACGCGGCTGAATGGAGAAAAGGAAGGGAGGAGAAGGAGATGGGGGAGGCGGAGAGAGGTCTCCTGCGGCCCCAGCAAAGGCTGGAGGCTGGGGGTTGGAATCGATGCTTTAACCCTTCGAAGGCCGCACCTCTCTGTCCCTGCAGTCTAGTCACTGCTCGCAAGGAGGGGGCCCGGGAAGGACAAGGCCTGGGTGGAAGACCCACGCACGGCGGGAGGCTGGCTGGGCGGAGGGGTGGGGGCTCATTCCGCCCTGGCCCCTTCCCCTCCTCCAGCCCGGGAGACCCTAGGGGCTCAGGCCGTGCCCACAGCGCGCGGGGAAGGGATGCTCGGGCAGGTGGGGAGATGCTGCAGGGAGGGGCTCTCACCCCACGCCGCTCACCTGGGCCCGCGGCCGCCGGTGCCGCTGTCCGCGCTGCTCGCGGCGCCCGACCGCCTTCCCTGTAGGCGTCCGGGGGCCCGGCCCGGCCCGGCCCGGCTCCGCTTGGCCCCGCCGGCCCCGCCGCTCGACCAGATCCGCATGCGCCGCCGCCGCCGCCGCCGCCGCCGCCGCGCCTCCCCCGCTCGCGCGGCCGCCGCGCTCAGCGCGCCCCCGGGACCCCCTCCCGCCCGCCGTCCCCCGCCGCCTCGGCCGCCTGCAGCGCCGGCCCACGCGCGGTCATACACCGAGCCACAGCACTCACGGGGCCAGAGGTAGCGTCACACACAGCCACGCACCCTCACGGGGTCACACACTCCCACCCTGGCACACACACACACACAGGGTCACATACAGCGTCGCAAACATGACCCACAGCCACACACTCACACAGTATCACCCCCCACGGGGTCACACAGAGTCAAACACTCAAACTCAGACGCAGTCACACGCTCACATGGGGTCCCACACTGGCACAGTGCCCCACAGCCCCACACATAGTGACACACTTGAATAGTGCCACCACCACCCACGCTGTGTCACGCACACACATAGACAGTGTATGTATGTCATACACTGTCGCACACTCCAATGGGGTCACAAGGAGTGTCATACACTCACAGGTCACACACAGTTTCACAGTCACACAGCGTCACACCCTTTTTTACACGCTCAAGCTTGTCACACCAGTCACTCACTCACAGGTCACACATCCTGCACTGTCACACACTCATACATCATACAGTCACAAGAGGTCACAAATAGTTAACACCCACAGCCACACACTCAAATAGGGTCACAGTCACACATCCTTACATGACACGTGGGGTTTCCTTCACTGTCACTAACAGTCACACATTCCCATAAAACACATCTCACACATGTCCCATACCATATCCCCCAGCTTCATGGATGCATACAGCATGACAGACAGACACAATGTCATCCATCTACAGTGGCACCACAAGGTCACGAAAGAACAGCATCAACGCTTGCCACGCGTGGTGTCACACGCAGTCCCCTACTGCAACATAGCGCTACACACAGGGGATGGCACATGGTGTCATCCACAATCTTGCTCTCCCTTGGGGTTACTCACACAGTCCCACAGGGTCACAGGGGCACATATACACACAGTTACAGTGTCACACCCTCCCTCACTTTCTTCCCTCATAGCTTCCAGAAAGCCTTGGGGCACAGTGTGAATCGCAGGTCAGCGTCAGGCCCTAGGAGAGGGGGCGTGAGCCAGGAGAGGTCGGTGGGCGTGGCCCGAGTTTCGCCCCGCCCCCTGCTGGAGAGCAGGGGCGGGGAAGCGGGTCCACCCACGCTCCTCCCAGTTGGCCAGATAGGCCCCGCCTCCCAATCTAAGTGGCAGGCGGAGGGGGCGGTGCTGGGCGGCAGGCAGAGGCGTACCGCCTACTGTCTCGCCCACCGCGTTCTTCCTAGCTAGAGGCGTGGCCTGTTGGGCCCAGAGGCAGGCTGAGGCGTGGCCTTCCGTGCCTGCCCCGCCCCGTCCCTCCCGCCGAAGAAGGACGGAGAGGGCAGCCCGGCAGCCAGTCGGTTCCCGCGCGTCGTGCAACTCCGTGGCCTCGCACCCCCACGACTCCGCAGAATGGCCGTCAAGAAGATTGCCATCTTCGGCGCCACGGGCAGGACCGGGCTCACCACCCTGGCGCAGGCGGTGCAAGCAGGCATGAGCTGGGGTGGGCGGGGGATGTCACGGGGTGCACATGCAGCGCATTAGGAAAGGGCCTCCTGGGACCCGGGGGAGGCTGGTTGGGCCATCAGTACTTTGGTTTGTGACCTAGGGGCAAAGCAGGTGGCGACGGGGACAGAAGTGGGGGACGCTGTGAGATCCAATTTTATGTGAGTCCAAGGACTAGGAATTGGTCCTGGGAGGCAAGGGGGACTCCAGTGACAGGTTTAAATACAGTGCTCTTATGAAACGTTGTTATTGTAGTTGTGGTGGTTGTTAGCGCACCCAGCGAGGGCTTACTCAACCAGGCAGCGGCTTGCCTCCCAGCACCTACTGCTCTTCATGTGCGGTGAGAACTAGTATTACCTCACTTGACAGAAGAGAAAACTGAGGCCCAGAGAGTGACTTGCCCGGTATCAGACAGCTGAAAGTGGTGGTGCTGGGATTTGAACCCAGCCTGTGCTCTTAACTGCCAAAAGTTCACCGGCTCCTGGCCTGGCAGGCAAGGCTGGAAGTCGAGAAGGCTGGGGGGCCTGTTGCTGTGAGCACCTAATGGAAAGAGGATAGCGGAGACATAGGTGAAGGCTTGGGCGCTGGTCGTGGGAAGGTGGGTGAGAGCTGGAAATTCGCAATTGCTTCAAGAAAGGGGATAAGCATCCCGCATCCTCCCTGCCTCCACCATCCAGACTTCACCAACCCCCAGCGGGGCCTGGGACTTCCAGATATAGGACCCCACCCTTGCTGGCCTCAGTGACTCTGACGATATTGACTATCTGGGTGCCCCATAGGGGTGGAGGCTGCTAGGATCCCACTCTCTGATATCTCGTAGCCCAACCCACCCTCCGCAGACTCTGCCTGACAGTTCCTCATCAGGCCCACTGCTCACCCCTTCTCCAAGAAGACCTAGTGAGGATCTTGATTTGTGGGGAGGGGGGAAAGAAATTTGCGGATAAGCATTTCTGGGGGAGGAAGTAAGAGGGAGAAGTTGAGAGGTGCTGAGTCACCATGAGGATCTGGATTCCCATGTGACTACCTTACCCTTAATCCTGAATTCCACTGAATTGGGCTTGTCCACCCTGCTGGTCACAGTTGGGACTGCACCCCAGGGAATTGAGAGCTGAGGCCTAGGGGAGGCTCTGCCTTCTCCAGAGCCACAGCGAGCCCCTAAGCCTCACTCTCCCCATCAGAAAAAGAAGAGCTTGATTGAGCTGGGATTTTATTTACCTCAGTGATTCTGTAGGCTGGTACTCTGACACTTACCACCTACATGGTCAAATGCCTTGTCATCTGTGTGCCTAGATAGCTGCAAAGTGGGAATAAAACTAGTAGCGCTTGCTCTGGGCTGCTTGCAATGAATAAATGAGATAATATATGGAAAATGCGCAGAATTGTGTCCAGTATATAGTTGGTGCTCAATAGGCCTTCTTTAGGCTAAGCAAACTCAGCCGTGTGATCCTGGCTTAGTTGTCTAAAATTGCCTCAATTTCTCCGTCTTCAAAATGGGTAGGGTTGTTGCAATCTAGTGCTTTTCAAACCGTGGGTGATAGTGAGTTTTGAAATATACTTAATTGGTCATAAAGGTGTCAGGGTGTATCGCATGTTGAATCTTGGTTTTATGAACCTTCTTTCAGTTACATATGCATGGATTTGTGTATACTGGGTTAGGCTTTGAAATCCATTTTGTACTGAGGGTTGAGATCAAAAAAGCTTAAAAAAAGGGCATGATCTCTGCAACTTACTCTCAAATAGGAAAAAAAATTATATATGTATAAATGTATTTATATACACATATATAATTATGTATGTTATATGTTATATATACACACACAGAGAAAGCTAAAGCAAAAGCAAGCATGAGAATTGCGGTCTTGCAACTTTCCTAGATGTCTCAATTTTTTTCAAAATAAAAAATTAAGAGACAAATATAAAGTAAGGAATTTGTAAAAAAAAAAACAAAAAAACGAAAAACAGAAGAAGTTTGGAAGTACTTTCCAAATGCTCTTTTTTCCAAAGGTAAAAATCTGTGAATTCTAAAACACTACTGTTTGGTATGGTCGCCTACTAGTCACATGTGGCTATTGAAATTTACATTTAAATGCGGATTGTGTTAAAACAAAATTTTGGAGAAAAGTACCATTCGTCTGTAGAAAGAGCTTAGCACAGCACTTGGCCTATAAGAGGTTCTCAATAAATGTCACTAATCAGCAAAAATAGAACACTAATGGGCACCCTTGTAGTGAGCCTGTGTCGAAGCTCTCACTCTCCAGGAGGACATTTTTCTCCCCCAGAATACCCAGAATTTACTAGGGTCCGTTTTAACCATTGGTAGTTAACCAGTGCCCACATTGGCCCCCTGGAAGCCCCCGCTGCTCCCTGATGTGTGAGAGTACAACACAGGTTTTGTGTCATTCCCTTAAGAAAGGTGGTCACACAGGATGGGGACACCGGGATTTATCGTTTTCACGCTAGAGAGGAGACTGGGGTCCAATCAGGGAAGGTGTTTCCTGTGGTTCCTCAGCCAGTAAGTGGCACAGCTGGAACCCAGGTCCATGGAGCAGTAAAGTCTGTGCTTTTGTGTTTATAAAACACCAGGGAGATGGTAGCAAATATGACAATGTCCCCGGACCCGCAGGGCCACTGATATACTCCAGGGCAGCGTAAGTAGAACTGTGACAGAGGACACCCAAGTAGCTGGGGGCCCGGGGAAAGGATAAAAGGTGCTCCTGGCAGAGGGTGCAGCACGTACAAAGGCCAGGGGTCAGGAAACGACATGATGCATTTGAGGAACTGAAAGAGGTGCAGTGGGTGAAGAGGGTAGTGGTTCCAGCACAGTCTGGAGGTGGAGAGGCCAGACCCCAAGGGACTGGAAGGCTGTCATGAGGAGCATAGACTTTATCTCAGGGCACTGAGGGGAGGGATATGAGCAGGAGGGTACTCCAATATAACTGTGGAAAGCTCTGTCTGGCTGCCACGTGGAATATGGATGGGAGGGGCTGAGACAGGGGCCAGGAGCCCAGGGAGGCCTAGACCAGGACAGGAAATAAGTCTTTTTTTTTTTTTTTTTAAAGATTTTATCTATTTCTTTGATAGAGAGGGAGAGAGAGAGTGCAAACAGAGGAGCAGCAGAGGGAGAGGGAGAAGCAGGCTCCCCATAGAGCAGGGAGCCCGATGTGGGGCTTGATGCCAGGACCCTGGGATCATGACCTGAGCTGAAGGTAGACTTTTTTTTTTTTTTAAGATCTTATTTATTTATTTGACAGAGAGAGAGAGAGAGAGAGAGAGCAGGAACACAAGCAGCGGGAGTGGGAGAGGGAGAAGCAGGCTTCCCGCCGAGCAGGGAGCCCGATGTGGGACTCGATCCCAGGACCCTGGGAGCATGATCTGAGCTGAAGGTGGACTTTTTTTTTTTTTTAAAGATCTTATTTATTTATTTGACAGAGAGAGAGAGAGAGAGACACACACAGCGAGAGAGGGAACACAAGCAGGGGCAGTGGGAGAGGGAGAAGCAGGCTTCCCGCCGAGCAGGGAGCCCGATGCGGGGCTCGATCCCAGGACCCTGGGATCACGACCCGAGCCGAAGGCAGACGCTCAATGACTGAGCCCCCCAGGCGCCCCTTAATGGTGTCCTTGAAGCACAAAGGTTTTTAATTTTGATGATGTCAGTGTGTCTATGTTTTCTTTTGTTGCTTGTGTTTTTCATATCATAGCTAGGAAACTATTGCCTAATCCAAAGTCACAAAGATTTATACCTATGTTTTCTTCTAAGCTGTTTTATGGTTTTAGCTCTTACATTTAGGTCTTTGATCGTTTTTGAGTTAATTTTCATATATGGTGTGAGGTAGGGATCCAACTTCATTCTTTTTACAGATGGATATCCAGTTGCCCCAGCACCATTTGTTGAAAAGACTATTCTTTCCCCCATTGAATTGTCCTGGCACACTTGCCAAAAATCAACTGACCACATTAAACCTTTAGATACATTATTTAAATCTACATTTAAATCTATTCAAAATACCAAATGGCATCATCCGTTAAGCACGGCCTTAGCAGCCGACAGCACAAGATATTCCAGGCTCATCTTGTCCTTTGTCTGCCCCAGGCTGGCAATCAGCCCTTTCTCGAAGGAGCTCGGGTTCACTTATCACAAGAATGATATTTAGAGGCTGTCTCAGTCAGCTCGGGTTGCTATAACAAAATACCATAGACTGGTGGCTTAAACAATGGATGCTTGTTTCTCATAGATCTGGAGACTGAGAAGTCCAAGATAAGGTATCGATAGATTTGGCCTCTGGTGAGGACCCTCTTCCTGGATTGCAGACAGCTGTCTTCTTGCTGTGCCCTCACCTGGTGGAAAGAGAGCTCTGGTCTCTTTCTCTTCTTCTTCTTCTTCTTTTTTTAATTTATTTTATTTATTTATTTGAGATAGAGGGGGTCGAAGGGGAGGGGCAGAGGGAGAAGGAGAGAGAGAGTCTCAAGTCGACTCCTTGCTGAGCATGGAGCCCAACTTGGGGCTCAATCCCACAACCCTGAGATCATGACCTGAGCCGAAGTCAAGAGTCAGATGCTTAACTGACCAAGCCACCTAGGTGCCCCTCTTCCTCTTCTTGTAAGGACACTAACCCCATCATGGGGCCCCCACCTTCATGACTCATCAAAACCTAATTACCTCCCAAAGGCCCCATCTCCAAATACCATCACATTGGAGGTTAGGGCTTTAGCATATGAATTTGATGGGGGGTGGTGATAAACATTTAGTCCATAGCAGTGACCACAATTAATAATTTTTTTATATCATCATTTGCATACACCCAAACATTAACATCCTTTGCCAGTGTTTATTTTTTTTTTTTTAAGATTTTATTTATTTATTTGAGAGAGAGAGAGAGCATGAGAGGGGGAGGGTCAGAGGGAGAAGCAGACTCCCTGCCAAGCAGAGAGCCCGACGCGGGACTCGATCCTGGGACTCCAGGATCATGACCTGAGCCGAAGGCAGTCGCTTAACCAACTGAGCCACCCAGGCGCCCTTTTGCCAGTGTTTAGAACAAAGCAAGAAATGTGTTGGTTGTGAACTTTAAAATGGATGTGTATGTGTGGGGACACAGACTCATTCAAAATTCTTTGGGAGGGGACATACCAAGATGATGTTCAAAATCTTTAATGCCCACTTAGACCGGGCCCAGCCCTTCAGAAGTAAGCCTGGGGGACCAATCCCAGCACTGGGCGACCTTTGGGCAGCTCATGTTTTCCTCTGTACCTCAGTTTCCTCCAAGACCATAGATGGGGGGCATAGGCCAGTGTGATGCCAGGCTTTAACCCTTTAGTTGCTGGAGAGTGGAGAAGTCTGGGGAGTGCGGGGGGGGGGGGGCGGGCGTTGGAGGCAGGTTGTTTATAAACTGGAATGAAGGTATTGCCCCACCACAGGGGACCTGGGGGTGGATTTGGGGGTTCGTGGCACCGTCTAGGACCCAGCCCCTGGAGCCTGGGGGTGCCAGCCCACAAGTCCACTGACCTGCCTCTCTGCCCTTCTTTGCCCACAGGTTATGAGGTGACAGTGCTGGTGCGGGACGCCTCCAGGCTGCCCCCAGAAGTGCCCAAGCCGGCCCACGTGGTAGTGGGTGATGTTCTGCGTGCGGCCGATGTAGACAAGACCGTGGCTGGGCAGGATGCCATCATTGTGCTGCTGGGCACCCGCAATGACCTCAGTACTGAGCCCCCCCTCTGCCCACGGCCCACCCCTGGGCCTCGGCCCCCAGCGCCACCCCCGCCCCCAGCCCCACCCCTGCCACCCCAGCCACCACCGCCGCCTGCTAGTGACAGCCACTCTCTGTCCCCTCTAAGGTCCTACCACAGTTATGTCCGAGGGCGCCCGGAACATTGTGGCGGCCATGAAGGCCCATGGCGTGGACAAGGTCGTGGCCTGCACCTCGGGTGGGTGGCGGGGTCATAGGGATGGGGCTGAAGGGTGGGGGGTAGGTACTGGACCGGCAGCCAAGGGGCTTCTGCAAGGTGGCATTGGAGCCATCCCAAGTTCCTGTGCATTTATTGAGCACTAACTGTGTGCATGAACCTTGCTGGGTGATGCTGGGGACACAGTGGTGACCAGTACAGCCCTGGGCCCTGTACTCATGGGTCTCGTACATGGGAGGGAAGTGGTGAATAGACCCATCATTGCACAGTGATAGGCCAGAGTGGTCGGGGCCAAGACGGAGGGACACAGAGGGATCAGGGCCAGAACAGGAGAAGCCCCGAGGTGGCACCTGACCCAGTCTGAGAGAGGGGCAGGGAGAGCTTCCTGCAGGAAAGGACAGAGCCAGGCATACACAGACTAGGTCTCTACCCTCACAGAGCTCCCCATTTTCGAGGAGAGCCACATTAAACAACTGGTTGCCTCGAATAATCCAAAACACAGGGTACAGGGTTCATAACCGGAACCGTTAACGGGAACAGCATTTACTGAGCACTTACTGTGTGTTAGGCACCATCTGAGTGCCTTAGGATGAATGCCACTTAATCCTCACCAAGTTCTGAGTATTTATGCTCATAGCACACAGTAGGTGCTCAGTTAATAGTAGCTGTTCTTATGGAAGGCAATGGAGGCACAGGGAGGCCCACCAGCTGACCTGAGTTCACACGGCTCATGGCTGATTTCCACCGCCTCCATGCCTTGCCTCTGGGTTCCATCCTCGCCAGGAAGGGAAGCGACCTGAGGGAGGGCAGAGGGACCAGCAGTTGTGAAGGCTCTGAGGTGGGAGCGTGGCTGGAGCAGAGTGTGTGAAAGGGAGAGTGTTGGGCGCTGCGGTCAGGGGGCTGATGGCGCCAGATGCGGTGGGGCCTCGTGGGCTCTGATGGGGACTCTGCTTTCACCCCGAGTGATACGGAGCCGCAGATGAGCTCTGACCCTCTGGGTGTGCACAGGCCCCATCTGGCTGCGTGTGGGGACAGAGGTGGGCAGACCAGGGAGGAGGCTGCTCCCACGGGCCAGGTAGGAGGTAACTGGACAGGAGCAGGTGGGGAGCGAAGTGGTCATCCCTTGTGTGGCCGTCAGAAAGACAGGAGGCTGGGACAATTGGAAGGCCATGGAGAGCCCCTGTAGGGTTTTGTCCTGGCATAAGGCCAGCAGGCTGTGTGGCCTGGCCAGTCTGTCCTCAAGCTTTGGCTCACTGTGTCCTATGTCCCCCCCCACAGCCTTCCTTCTGTGGGACCCGACCAAGGTGCCCCCACGACTGCAGGATGTGACCAATGACCACATCCGGATGCACAAGGTGCTGCAGGAATCGGGCCTGAAGTACGTGGCCGTGATGCCACCACATATAGGTGAGTGGGGCTGGGACCTGGCGGCAGGGTCGCCACCAGCCTGCGCCCTCCTATCCGCTGGGGAGATCTGCCAGGCCTTCCCTGGACAGTGTAAAATTGCAGACCTTCCCCTTACACTTTCTGTTCTCTCTCTTGCTTGATTTTAACTCCTTTCTAACACCCTTCCGGCTATCTCTGTTGAACCAACCACCCCAAATTTAGAAATGTAAAACAACCACCATTATTATTATTATTATTATTATTATTATTATTATTATTATTATTATTATTATTATTGAGTTCCTGGGGCTAGCCCATATTCAAGGGAAGGGGACTTACCTTTCACCACACACAGCATATCATTCCTTTCTTTTTTTTTTTAAAGATTTTATTTATTTATTTGACACAGAGAGAGACACAGCAAGAGAGGGAACACAAGCAGGGGGAGTGGGAGAGGGAGAAGCAGGCTTCCTGCTGAGCAGGAAACCCAATGCAGTACTTGATCCCAGGACCCAGGGACCATGACCTGAGCCAAAGGCAGCCACTTAACCAACTGAGCCACCCAGGCGCCCGATTCCTTTCTTTATTTAGTGTGGGTTTCTATCAACTAGAATGTCAACTCCTTGAAGGCATGGATTTTGTCGTGTTTTGATCACAGCTGTGTTCCCAGTGCCCAGAACAGGGCTGAGCATATGGTAAATGCTCAGTAAATATGAGCTAATGTTGGATGAACTAATCCAGGGGAACCACACTTCCCAGTGGCGTTGTGGAGAGGATCAGTAAAGTACACCTACGTCCTCTTCCTCTCAGGTCTAGAACCCTCCTTGAGAGACACACAGAGACAGACACAGGGAGACATTCATTCATTCATTCAACAAACGTCTCTCGCATACGGAGTGTGTGCCCTTATAGGCCCTCTCATGAGGCTCACGTGTCTGGCAGGGAGACAAGGAAGCTGGATGCTCTTCCTGTTAGGTATGCTGCAGGGAATGGAGAAACTGTAAAGCACAGAGAAGGGAGTAACAGGGAGCCATTCATGGAGCACAGGCTCCCTAAAGGGATGGCTTTGTGCAACAAGGAAAGGAGGCAGATGAATGTCCATGGAAGAGAGGACTGGGATGAGGGAACAGCGGTGCAGAAGCCCAAAGGCCCAAAGGCCCAAAGGCCAGACAGTTGTATCTCCTTCATATTTGCCTGCTCACTGAAAGAGCAGTTTGGTTTTTTTTAAGATTTTATTTATTTATTTGAGAGGAGAGAGAGAGAGAAAGAACATGAGTGGGGGCGTCGGGGTGGGGAATAGAGAGAGAGGGAGAAGCAGACTCCCCGCTGAGCAGGGCACCAGACACAGGGCTCGATCCCAGGACCCCTAGATCATGACCTGAGCTGAAGGCAGGTACTTAACCCACTGAGCCACTCAGTCACCCCTGCTTTGAGCAGTTCTACTTTGCCCTCTGCCTCCTGGGGCCCCTGACAGGAGGAGGCCTGCACACTTTCTAGAGGGTCAAATAAGGTTCAGTGTTTGGGTTCAGTTTAGAGCCCTATTGGGACCAGAATCCTAAGTTTTGAATCGGTGGCAGTGAGGCTGCAGGGTGGAGCTGGGTGAAAATCCCAGCCCCGGCACCGTGTGGACCTCAGGCCCACGGCCTCTGAGCCTTGGTTTTGTCATCTCTGAACAGAGCACATATTACAGAACATCTGTACATATCTTGACCTCCCGGGTTTGAAGTGAAGCCCAGAGACATCATGCCTAAAAATTATTTAACACAAAGTATCTTTCTCAAAAAAAAAAAGGCAGGGGGGCCTGGTGGCTCAGTCAGGTGTCTGCCTTCAGCTCAGGTCATGATCCCAGGGTTCCAGGATCAAGCTCTGTGTTGGGCTCCCTGCTCAGCGGAGAGTCTGTTTCTCCCTCTCCCTCTGCCCCTCTCTCTGCTCATGCTCTCTCTCTCTCAAATAAGTAAATAAAATCTAAAAAAAAAAAAAAAACAAAACAAAACACAGAGTACCTTTCTTCAGTTTCTTTTTTTCTTTTTCTTTTTTTGGTAGTATGCGTGTAAAAATTTAGAACCTGGAGATGGGGTTATGGTGGGGCCAGTCCGAGATGGGGGCCCTGGAAGAGGGGCAGGTTTGGGACAGGGAAGGGGAAGAATGACCCCTTCCTAAGCACCGTAAGCACCCTGGTTTATGAATATCCATAAACCATCTAGATTCAATTAACATTTTGCCGTTTGCTTTCTCTTTTATGCATACCTCTGATGTGTATATATGAATACATGTGTGATATATATCTTTTTATAGTGTGTGTGTGCATATATATATTTATTATTATTTTTTATGATGTTATGTTAGTCACCATACAGTACATCATTAGTTTTTGATGTAGTGTTCCATGATTCATTGTTTGCGTATAATACCCAGTGCTCCATGCAGTACGTGCCCTCTTTAATACCCATCACCAGGCTAACCCATCCCCCCACTCCCCTTCCTTCTCCCCTCTAAAACCCTCAGTTTGTTTCTTGGAGTTCATAGTCTTTCATGGTTCATCTCTCCCTCCATTTTCCCTCCCTTCATTTTTCCCTTCCTTCTCCTAATGTCCACCACGCTATTCCTTATGTTCCACAAATAAGTGAAACCATATGATAATTGGCTTTCTCTGCTTGACTTATTTCACTTAGTGTGTGTGTGTGTGTGTATATTTAAAATTTTTTTCTGGCTGAACCATTTGAGAGTAAGGTGCAGACATCATCACACTCCACTCCTAGAACCTTGATAGGCATCTCCCAAGAAAAAAAATCTTTGGGAATGGCCCAGTGTCCCATTAATGCGCCAAGGGAATGGATGTTAACTCGATCACATCATTTAGTGTCTATTCCATATTCAATATTCAAATTTCTTGAATTGTCAAGAAATATTGGGGTGCCTGCCAGGCTCAGTTGGAAGAGCTGCAACTCTTGATCTCAGGGTTGTGGGTTCAAGTCCCACATTGGGTTACTTAAAAATAAAATCCTTAAAAAATATATATATTTTTTTTTTTTTTCAATGTCCCCTCCCTACAAAATCAGGATCTGACCAAGGATCATGGGTTGTGTTTAGTTGCCATGTCACCTTGAATCTGGAACAATCCTCCATCTCTCTTCTTTAAAACGTCTCATAAAATTAACCAAACCAGGTGTCTTTCTGAATATTTCATGTTCTGGATTTCTCTGCTTGTTTTCTCTCAGGCTCAGATTAAACATTGTTGGCAGGAATGCCACTTGGGTGAGGGTGTATGTTTCTTACTGCACATTATTCCAGGTTGCACCCTGGTCGGCTACATTCGATCCCTCAGTTAAGTTGGTCACTGTCAGAGATTTTTAATTATCATAATGCAGCCAACAGGTGCCCTCCTATTGGCCAAGTTATGCCTCCAGATGGAAGGACCCAGAGCAAATCTAGCCTTTGCCACTGGGAAGTCACCCTTTGCAACCCTGGGAAGTGACTTTCTCTCTTGCAGATTCAGTTTGCCCATGGGTAACACTGAGTTATTAATCGTTCCTAGCCTAGTCCCTGCTTTATTTCTCTCCCTATAACATATTGTCTATTTTACTCTCTTATTTGTTCTCCCAGGGAACATCTGCATGCAAAGGGCAGGGGGTTCCTGGCTGTTTTGTCCCTTGCTGGGTGCCCAGCACCTGACACCTAATAGGCCATCAGTAAGGATTTGTCGAATGAATGAAGTAAGGGGTATAGATTGGCATCCTTTGCATTTGTAAGGGTTTCATACATCATTGATTCTTATACCCTCTGGGCTGGGCACACCGTAAGCACCCTGGAGTGGTCACATGCTGTGGGAGGGGGAAGGGACATGGGCTTCACCCATCCCCTGTGTCCTTACCTTGCAGGAGACCAGCCGCTGACAGGGGCCTACACAGTGACCCTGGATGGACGAGGGCCCTCCAGGGTCATCTCCAAACATGACCTGGGCCACTTCATGCTGAGCTGCCTCACCACCGATAAGTACGACGGGCACAATACCTACCCCTCCCACCAGTACGACTAGAGACTAGGGGTCTGACCCTGTCCGGGAGGACAGCATTCTGGGAAATGGAGAACAGAGGAAAGGAGGAAATAAATCTTGAGCCAAGAGCTTCAAATTATTCTAGAAGACCCAACTCTGTGACTTCCTCTGTGTGGCTTTGTCTGGGTGGTTCAGGGTCTCTCTCTGCCTCTGTGGAAGGTTTTCATTCATGTCCTTGTCTGGCCCTGTGCTAGAGACCACCGGTGAGGACTGTGAGGACTATGAGGGGTGACCTTGGCTTCATAGATCTCACAGTCCGAGGAAGACACCCCGGCCCGTGAGAGTGACAACCCAGAGTGACTGTAGCTCTGAAGGAGGAAGCCCAGAGGGCTGACAGAATGACCTGACCCAGCTTGGAGAGCAAACAAGTCGGAGAGGAGGAGTGATCAGCCCCAAGAGGCTGTTACATGGAAGCTAAACTCTGCAGAATCATTGTAAAAAGCTTGAGCTTTATTCTGAAGTTCTGTGCAAGGGGCAGAGCAGGAGAGAAGCGGGGAGGGGGCACAGTCAGGTTTGTGTTTTATAAAGCTGCCCTTGGCTGCTGGGTGAATGTGGATCAGAGGCCTGCAAAAGCAGGCTCTGGAGCCCCAGGGTACCAAGACAGAGGCCTTAAGTGGGGCAAGAGAGTGGGTGTGAGCAGAATGGACAGTCCATGATGGGGGTGCGGGGGTGCGCAGGGAGAGGCATCCAGGAAGAAGCATAGAGCTAGAACCTGGAGATGGGGTTATGGTGGGGCCAGTCCGAGATGGGGGCCCTGGAAGAGGGGCGGGTTTGGGACGGGGAAGGGGAAGAATGACCCCTTCCTAATCATGTCCCTCTTTGATAATCTACTGTCCCCTGCCCATGTTCCCCAGAGACACCTTTCCCAGGTCTGGGTGAGCCACTCCTCTCTTCCTACTTCCAGCTTCCCTGACCTACCCACCCAACACCTTTAACTTTCCCCTCCCCCATCCAAAAAAAATCCATTCCCTTCCTATATTGCTTCTGCAAGCAGCAGGATGACTGGTGGCAAGTTCCAACCAATGAGAACTGGTCTGAAGAACTTTAACCTCCCTTCCCAGGGGTTGCCTGCAGAAATCTGCCTCCCCACTCCTCTTGGTGAAACTTGTGGGGGTGGGGCACTACTGATTCAGGCTTTCAGGGCACTGGCACTGTTGTTTTTGTTTTCCTGCCCTCTTTCTCTTTCTGTCATATTGGTCATTTACAAAACTTTTCACTGGGTACCTTCTTTGTGTCCAGCCATGTGCTAGGTGATGCTACGGACCAAGCCCTGGGTGACCAAGATAGCCTTGGTTGGTACCTGCCCTCTGAGGGCCCACAATCCCGACCTCGAGTGCACAGGGCCAGGATTGGGAGGCAAGGGCAGAGGAGTCAGGGCCAGCACGGGGAGAAGCCCAGGACACCATGGAATGGAGCCTCACCCGCTCTCGAGCTTCAAGGGAGGGCTTCTGAGAGGAGGAAACTTTTGAGATGAGTTCTGGCGAGAGGCAGCCTGGGAACTGAAGGTGTATTTTCAGGATGAGGAAACCAGTTTAAAGATCCAGAGGCCCTTTATTGTCATTTTTGAGTACTTGCTACGGTACCTAAAACACTAGGGATAAGGCAGGGAAAAAGACAAGACAAAAATCTCAGCGTTTATGGTGGCGCGGGCACGTGAAGTCATTTTGGAAAAACTGTAAGTCAACCAGTGGGGCCGGATCACAGGGAGCCAGGAGTGTGCATCAGGCCAGACCGTGAAGGGCTTTGTGGCAAAAGGGGAGGAGCTGGGACTTTGTCCCCAGGACCTTGGCGACCGAGGAACGAGTTCCCAGCAGTGGAGATGCCATCCTGCCTGAGAGGAAGGCTAGGGCGCCGGGGGGAGGCGGGGTGCAGGAGAGACCACCACAGGGCGTGCAGAGAAGTCTTTAGGATTAAGAAGGGGCCCGGGGCACAGTGTGTGGGGGCAGGAAGACAGAAACCCGGCTGCGATCGCCCAGGCAACGTAGACCGCGCCGAACCATTGGCTGGTCTTCAGCTGCGTCATCCTCCGCCCCGCAGCGTCCGCCCTCGGAACCCCGGGGGCGCGGCCTCCGCGAGGGGCTCAGCCCCACCCGCCCGGAAAGCGGGGTGGGGAGGGGCGTGTTAAGCCCCTCCCGCTACGGGGTCCTCACCTGGTATAAAGGGATCGCAGAGAGCAATGCTGACGATTTTGGAGCGAGGACAGTGGCTGAGTAGAAGGAAACGGTTCTGACGTCCTCGCCACCCTCCACCCTCGAGACGCGGCCCCGCCCCCGGACGAGTCGGAATCCTTTAAAAGGTCCGGGGTGTAAGGAAAGGGAGGGCGGGTCCGGCGTCTCCTGGCGACGGACCGGTGGCTCCACCCAGCCAATCCTCGCCCCGCAGCGGGCAGCACTCCAGCCAATCACGTCTCGCGCTTCGGCTCCGGGGCGGAGCTAGGTGGGCCGGAGGCCAAACCGAGAGGCCCTGGGGAGGTGAGCGAGGTTCCTACTCAGCGCTGGTGTGGGTCGTAAAGCTGCGGACGTTCCAGGACTTGGTCATTGCGAACCTGGCAGCGAAGGTGAGAGAGAGAGAGAGAGAGAGGCCACCCGGCTTGAGATTTGCCTTGGGTAAGGGGAGGTGGAGGCGCGCCCCCCGAGAGTTGTGGAGGCGGGGTCTGGGCGTGGGTAGAGGGTGCAAATAAGGGTGACTGATAGGATTGGTGGGCTTTGGGGACTGGAGACTGAATTCAAGATCCCGGACCGAAGGCGAAGTTGTTGGGGCAGGATCTCCAAGTGGACGGAGTTTGAAGCTGGGACATGGGGTGTTTGGAGAAGCGAGAGAACCAAGGAAGCAACTTCTGGGGCAGGAAATCTAAAGATTGGGACAATTCGCGTCTCCCGGGCGGGTTGAATTCGGGGCTCCAGTGTTCTGGAAAAGGTGTGAGGGCTTGGGGCTGGGATCCCGAGCATTTGGAAAAGCGAGAAAGCTACGTGCAAGGAATCTTGGTGAGGGAGACGCAGTGGAGGAGAGGAGGTGCTGGGGAGAGTCCCATGTTCAAGTCTTGGAGTCAGAGGGAGAGTTGGGAGGTGAAGTCGAAAGACGTTTGAAAGACGGGAGAATAGGGGAAAGTTGACGGGTGAGGGCTTCAAAATTAGTATCCCGAACAGAGTAGATCGGAGAGCATTTGTAGTTTTTGAGCCATGTGTTGGGGCCCGAGTCTCTGGACCCGACAGTAGTTTTGGGGAAGAATCTAGGGCCTTCTTGGTGTCCGAAGGACTGGGAGAAAGCAGTTTCAGGGCCGGAGTCTGGGGTGGGGGAGGGGCGTCCAGGCGTGGAGCTCAGACCCGCCGCCCTGGAGGCAGCGGAGGGCGGGGCTCGGCCCGCGCCGGGCAGCTGGAAGTCCGGGTTCCCTTCCCCCACCGGCCCCGGGCCCTGTGCGCATGCCCTGAGGGAGGGCGGGGGAGGTTGCGCCCTCTGGCGTGCGGAGCCCTCTGGAGATTGTAGTGCATGCTCAATTGGCCCACATTTCCCAGAAGCCCCTGGGCTAAGTTGTTGCCTGCCTGGATACTGAATGGAGATCCATGGAGGGGGCGGAGCCTGGCAGGAGTTGAGTGTTAGCGAGTTTTCTTATGAGGCACGCTTTGGGGAAAGCCGAAGGAGCGCCAGAGAGGAGGAGGGAGGCTCCTTCCCAGTTCTTGGGTGTGCTTTCAGTGCGTTAGGAAGAGGGCATGGAAAGAAATACACTCCCTGGGGCGCCTGGGAGGCTCAGTCGGTTAAGCGGCTGCCTTTGGCTCAGGTCATGATCCCGGGGTCCTGGGATGGAGCCCCACTTACAGCTCCGCACTCAGTGGGGAGCCTGCTTCTCCCACTCCCTCTGCTCCTCCCCTCCACTTGTGCTCTCTCTGAAATTTAAAAAAAATCTTAAAAAAAAAAGAAAAATAATCATCGCTGTGAAAGCAGAGTCTCTACAAATAGGTGTCCTAACAGGGCTCCAGGTGTCTCTAATATAATAGGCAGTCAATAGGTAAAAATACTGAATGAATAAATGACAATTAAATTCTTGTTCCTTAAGGTTAACTAGATGGGCCCCATGCGTATTTTACACGTGGGATCTTCTTGACAATATAGTAAGAAATTTTACAGTCCTCCCTTTACAGATGAGGAATCTGAGACCCAGAGAGGCAATGTCACATAACTTACAAAGATCAAACAGCTGAGCAGTGTCACAGCCAGAGTTCAAACCCAAGTTTCCCTGCCTCTAGCCCAGGTCCCCATACTCCACACCTGTCATATGTGACACTTTTGAAGAAATGAGTATTGTGTTTGAAGGAGGCAGATTCACTATTCAGGGCCACACAGGCAAGTAAGTGGGATGCGAACCCAGCTATGTTTCGGTCCAGATCTTGTTTTCCCCTCCTCAGCCCTGTGGGATTCATATTATGTCCTTTTTTTTAAGTTTTTATTTATTTATTTGTCAGAGAGAGAGACAGAACACAAGCAGGGGGAGAGGCAGGCAGAGGGAGAAGCAGGCTCCCTGCTGAGCAAGGAGCCCGATGTGGGACTCGATCCCAGGACCCTGGGATCATGACCTGAGCCGAAGGCAGCCGCTTAACCAACTGAGCCACCCAGGCATCCCGCATATTATGTCCATTTTATAGATTTGGGATTTGAACTAGCCCCTCTGCGTCTGACTTGCTCCTCTTCTCTCTATAGGGCACCATGGTAGGAGGCTTGAAGAGGAAACACTCAGATTTGGAGGAGGAAGAGGAGGATGAGAAGTGGGACTGGGGTCCAGCAGGCCTGCGGAGCTACCAGCAAGCCCTGCTTCGAATCTCGTTAGACAAAGTCCAGCGAAGCCTGGGTCCCCGAGCACCGAGCCTACGCAGGCATGTCCTCATCCACAATACCCTCCAGCAGCTCCAGGCCGCCCTGTGCCTGACTCCAGCACCTGTCCTGCCCCCTGAGCCCCTCTTCCTGGGCGAGGAGGACTTCTCCCTGTCAGCCACCATCGGCTCTATTCTCAGGGAATTGGAGACGTCCATGGATGAGACAGAGCCCCCTCAGAATCCAGTGGCTCCCCCAGGACCCCAGAACGAAGGGCTGCCCCAGCCTGATCCAGTCTTCTTAGAAGCTCTGAGCTCCCGGTACCTGGGGGACTCGGGTCTGGATGACTTTTTTCTGGACATTGACACATCTGCAGTAGAGAAGGAGCCTGCACTTGCCCCACCGGAGCCCCCTCACAACCTCTTCTGTGCCCCAGGGTCCTGGGAGTGGAATGAACTCGATCACATTATGGAAATCATTTTGGGATCCTAAAACTTTGGGGGCTCTTTCCTCATCTCAGCCTCGGTGGGCTGGATCCCTGGATGCACCTGTTTGTGTGTGTGTGTGTGTGTGTGTATGTGTGTTTTGGTGGGGTCTCTAAGCAATGACTGTGGCCTCCTTTCCTCCCATTTCAGGGTTCCACAACCGTCTTGCATGTGTGTGTGGTTACCACAGCCTTCTGTGAAGGTGGGTCTTCCTGAATTAATTTATCTGTTCCAAATGCCTTAACGTGACTCTGTTTCTGGGAGTCTGATTTCCCACTTCCCACATTTCTTCTGCCTTTCCCTCCAGTTCCTACTCCCCTTGTGACCACTGGGGCCTCAGGGAAGATAAAGCTGGGCCTGTCAGAGGATGACAGGGATGTGCTGCCTGGTTGCTATGGGAACTCAGACTTTGCCTCTTGCACCTCAAGGGAGCAGGAGGGGCTGGCCTCCTCCCCCAAGGTTGAACCCCACCTCTTTGGCAAGACCCCAGTCCCAGCAGTCTCCTGATTCATAACCAGGCCGGACCACGTGCAATAGGGTGGAAACCAAACTGCTCCATGCCGCATTATTTAAAAGAAAGGCGGGTTTTGTGGTGGGTCTTGTTCTTTGTTTTTTGCTTGTTTGTAATGACTTTTTTTTTTTTTTTTTAATAAAAGTATTTTGGAAGGGATGGTGTTGCCTAAAGTTTCTAAATTTCAGTGGGTCACTGGGAGGGACCTGGTAAGTTCCCCACCTGTACCCCTTACCTGCCAAAGTGGGGGCAGGCGTATTATTAAACATAATAATTACTGAGTACTTGTTAAGAGTACTATTCTATCCACTTTGTTTGAATTAAGTCATTTAATCTTCATGATAATACAGAATTCTGTTAACAGGCTTTACATAGGAGGAACCTCAAGTTCAGAGGGGCCAAATCACTTGCTCCCCATCACACCGCAAGAAAAGCAAGGACCAGGGGACTCTTAAGTTGGCCTCCAGACACTAGTTCTTTTTTTTTTTTTAAGATTTTATTTGGCAGAGAGAGACAGCGAGAGAGGGAATACAAGCAGGGGGAGTGGGAGAGGGAGAAGCAGGCTTCCCGCTGAGCAGGGAGCCCGATGCAGGGCTGGATCCCACGCCCCTGGGATCATGACCTGAGCCGAAGGCAGACGCCTGCCCAATGACTGAGCCACCCAGGCGCCCCCAGACACTGGTTCTTAACTATTTGTGTTTTTGCTTCTTGGTAAACTTGGATCCCTAGCCACATGGGTGCACACAGGAGGGAGAAGCTGAGTCCCATGAATTACCAAAAGGATAGGTCACTCTTAGCACTTAAAATTGTATGCAAGGTATTGCTGAGGTCCAGAGGGGAAAGAAAATGCCCAAAGAGAGCATTAAGTGTAGATCTTTCTAGGGGCGCCTGGATGGCTCAGTCGGTTAAGCGTCTGCCCTCAGCTCAGGTCATGATCTTAGGGTCCTGGGATCGAACTGAGTAGGGCTCCCTGCTCAGCGGGGAGCCTACTTCTCCCTCTCCCTCTCCCACTCCCCGTTTGTGTGCTCTCTTGCTCTTTCTCTCAAAAAAAAAAAAACTATTTAAAAAAAGATCTTTCTAGAAAACTGTTGATCAGGCTTCAGTTACAGTGCTAAGGGTTTATTTAGGAGGTACAAGCCCAGGCTGGTGAGTGGAGAAAAGAGGGAGGCTGGGAAGGTGCAGTGTGATATGTTGCTGTACTGGCTAAGTCTGCAAAGACCTTTGAAGACTCAGCAGGTGAGTTTACACCGCATTAGGGACTTTTCTGGAAGGTCTGCAAAAAGGAACCACATCAGGGCGGAGTCCACAGGCCAGGAAAGGAGGGGGATTTTGCCTGTGCTTTCTGGCCCAAAGCCAAGATTCTTGCCCAGAGAGGGGCTTTGCATCTAAATCTGAAAGCAGTGGGGTAGCTGACCAATGGGTGCCAATCAACATCGAGAAGAGATGGTCATGAGAACCTCGAGGCACATGTGTTTCACATCTCAATATAGATGCCCATTGGATCATATCTTACCCCTACTTAAAACTCTCAGTGACTTCTCATACCCAGAATAAAACCTGAACTTCACCAAGGCCTGTAAGACCTGGCAATCTTGCTCCTAACTTCACAACTGAATCTCCCACTCTTCCTCACCTCCAGTCACACTGGTCTCATTTCATCCCAAGCTCATTCACCCCAGGACCTTTGCACTTGTTAATGGCCCAGGGGACATTTCTCCTATAGCTTCACCAATGCAAATGTCCCCTTCTCAGAGTTGTCTTCCCTACCTTGCGTAGCTCAACACATCCAGGTGCACCATCCCCCCACCACACTCTATTTGATTTTCTTAGTAGCACCTATCCTATCTCAAGTTATTTATTACCTGTTTATGGTTAGCCTTCTGGTCTATTAGCAACTCTGAGAGGGAGGGGTTTTGCTGGTCTTAGCCCAGCTCTATGCCCCAGTGCATAGAACTATGCTCAGTACAGGTGTGTGCTCAAAAACAATGTGGTTGGGTTTTTTTCTATTGTTGCAAAAATGAACTCCCGACCTTGCAACGGTCAACCCTCCCTCTTACCTCTCTGAATTAATCTTCCTCACGTTGCCCGCTCCCTGCCACTCTTATGCTCCAGCTATACCATTCTCTACAGTTCTTCAAACACACCAGCATGTCCCAACCTCAGCCCTCCGGTAGTACCTACCTCACCGAGCGACTGTGTAAACCACGAAAAGGAGGACCCGATGTACCCTAGGGATTCCAATAATTGCTTACATTTATTGAGTGCCTACTGTGGGCCTGGTGCTCTTCCAGGCACGGGAATAAAATAGCTCCTGTTCTCACACAGCTTAGTTGGGGAAGGCTGAAATACATAGAAAAATGAGTGAAATATGCAGTCTGTTAGGAGGTGATAAATGCTGGAGAGAAAAAGAAAGCAAGAAAGTGGCTGGGGTATTGTTATTTCAATGGGATGGCCAGAGAAGGCCTCACTGACAAGGTGACATTTGAGTAAAAACCTGAAGGAGGTGAGAAGTGAGTCATGTCAGGCCCGGGGGGGGGGGGGGGGGGGGGACGACGATCCTGGCAGAGGTAACAGCTAGTGCAAAGGCCCTGAGGTCAGAGCATGAGTGGAGTGCATGAGTGGAGTGCGGGACCCTGAAGAGGTCAGTGTAGCTGCAGCAGAGTGTACAAGAAGAGAGCATCCTTGGACATGAAGTGAAAGACTGAGCTTTATCGAATGAGATGGAAGCCATGGAAGGCTGCTGAGCAGAGCAGGGATGAGACCTGACTCACCTTTTAAGAGGCCCTCTTTGCCTTACAGATAACTGAGTAAAAAGGAATCGTGTAGCTTGCTAGTACCACCGTGAGGGCAGTATGAGGAGCACCCCCACTTTCCGGATAAACAAACTGCGGCTCAGAGAGGCCCAGCTCCTGCCTGATTAAAGAACTGATGAGAGAAATACAAAGGCTCGCCCGCAGAGGGACCGGGTCTGAGGGCAGAGTCCACCTTCCCCAAACTGCCCTCCTCCGGCCCGCGGTGGGGAGATGGGGCGCGGCCGCCGCGGGGCGGGGCCGGCGGGGCAGGGCCCTCCCACCTGCCCACTCCCCCACCCCGAGTGGGCGGGGCGGCGGAATACCCCGGAGGCGGCGGCGGCTGGAGCCGGCCCGGCGCCTGCTCCCTCCCCAGAGGCCGGGTGGGGCGGCCGGCTGGGGGCGGGGCGCTCCCCTCCCTCTCCCCTCCCCCTCCCCCTCGGGCGGAGGCTCCTCCCCAGGCCTGCCCTACCCGGTGGCTTGTTTCTGGTTTCATTTCCCAAGGCCTGGTCTCTCTCCCTCTCCCTTCCCCCAGCCCTTTGAATTCCTGGCTCCTGCTCTTTCTGGTCTCAGCTCCAGGGTCACCTCCTCAAGGACGCTCTCCTGGACCACCCTGGCACAGGCCTCTCTATTATCCCGTCCTATTTTGTTTTCTTCAAGGCACTGAACAGAGGCCGAAATTATCTTCCTCGTTTATTCATCTTCCAGGGTCTCATCCCATTCGGAATAAAACATAGCGTTCCGTAGAGGGCTCTAAACGGCCTGAAAGCTTCTCCGACCCCCCCCCCCCCCCCCAAGCTACACTGGCCTCGCTGCCTGGCAGACTCCTTCCTCAGGGCCTTTGCATTGGCCCTTCCCCTCTGGCTGGAGCATTCTTCTCCCAGAACCTTACTACCTCTCTCATTTCATCGGGTCTACTCGGAACTTCCTACCAGCTCCAGCACCCTATCTACACTGCAGGCCCTTTCATTCCTCTCCTCCTGCTCTGCTTTATTCTTTTCCTTTTCACTTGTCACCTTCTAAGACACTAAATTATTTCTTTATTATTTTAAGTGTATTGTCCACCGCCCTCACATCAGGGATTTTTGTCTATAGTTTTACTGCCTATCATTAATGCCTACAACAGTGCCTGGATGTTTTTATTGTCAGACTTCCATGGATGTTTTTATTGTCAGACTTCTTTTCTCTGTTTACCCCCTCCCCTGATCCATGAAAAGAGAGACTGTATGAGGGTATGAGGCTTATCCAGTGCTGTTCCCCTAGTGTCTACAACGGTGCCCATAATATAGTAGGTGCTTAATAAATACAGGTTGACCAAGCTCTTGAGATTCCTCTGAGCTCTCCAGCATGTGATCTGGAGCAAGCCACTTGGAGACTCAGAGCCTCCTTTTTTTCCCCCAGTCCATAAGGATAGGTTGTAGGGGAAATTATGTGAATTTGCCTGGCAGGGACCGGTTCTAATTAGCATTTTACCCTCTTTTTATTATGGAAAAAAATTTAAGCATATAGAAAAGATGGGGGGAAAATGTATTCTGAGTGCCTGTATACCCTCCCACCTAGATTTAATTGTTAATATTTTGTTTCCTTTATCTACATATGTATATATGCTTTTTTTTTTTTTTGCTGAACCATTGGAAAGTAGATTATAGATATATTTTTTTTAAGATTTTATTTATTTATTTGACAGAGAGACAGCGAGAGAGGGAACACAAGCAGGGGGATTGGGAGAGGGAGAAGCAGGCTTCTGGCTGAGCAGGGAGCCCGATGCGGGGATTGATCCCAGGACCCTGGGACCATGACCTGAGCTGAAGGCAGACGCTTAACGACAGAGCCACCCAGGCGCCCCAAATTGTAGATATCTTAACATTCTATCCCTAATGGCTCAGCAGGCATTTCTTTTTTGTTTTTCAAGATTTTATTATTTATTTATTTGAGAGAGAGAGCATGAGCTGCGGGAGAGGCAGAGGCAGAAACAGGCTTCCCCACTGAGCAGGAAGCCCAGTGCGGGCTGGATCCCAGGACCCCGAGATCATGACCTGAGCTGAAGGCAGATGCTTAACTGACTGAGCCACCCAGGCGCGCCCCCCCCAGGATATCTTTTGTAGCTGTACCCCCCTCCCCAAATCAGGATTCATATGCTTAATTGGTTGTAATAACGAAATTATATAGTAACTTTCATTCCAGAAAGTTCTCCACCATCAGCCCCACCAATCCCTTTTTCTGTTTTCTCAAAATTGAATTTTTTTTTTAATTTATTTGAGCCAGAGAGAATGAGAGAGAGAGAGAGAGCACATGAGAGGGGGGAGGGTCAGAGGGAGAAGCAGGCTCCCTGCCGAGCAGGGAGCCCGATGCGGGACTGGATCCAGGGACTCCAGGATCACGACCTGAGCCAAAGGCAGTCGCTTAACCAACTGAGCCACCCAGGCGCCCTCAAAATTGAATTTTTGATGGAACAGTCCAGTTGTGCTTACAGATGTCCCACATTCTGTATTTGTCTGATTGTGTTCGTTTAATTTGTTCCTCTCTGTTTCCTGTAAGCTGAATGTTAGGTATAGAGGCTTCATGAGATTTAGTTTATGAAATTTAACAGGGAGGCTCCACAGGGAATGTTGTGTACTTCCTAATGCATCATATCGGGTGGCACCCAATGTCGGGGTGCCCCATGATTGTGGATGCAGAGTTTCTTTACATGGTTAAGGTGGTGAGCACCACATCTCCACACCATAAAAGGATATTTCCCCCTTGGCAGTTAGCAAGTAACCTGTGGGGGAATGTGCTGGAGCCTGCCAAGATCCTGTTAACCTTTCACCCTAAGGTTTGAACATCCATTGATAATTGCTGCCTGAATCAACTAGTATAGTTAGCATTTTCTGGAGCTTAATTTGGCCAGAGCTTTGCTCATAATAGTTCTTCCCACAACTCCAGAAAAGTTAGCAAATGAGCTACTTGGAGAAGCTAAGCCCCATTGTCAGTTTCTCAGACAAGTGTTAAACTCTTGTCTACCTACACCCGACCCCGTGTGTCCCGCCTTAAACTAAGCGCGTGTGCTGTAACCACACGGCTATTACCACCAACAAAAGAACATGTTGTGCACCATTCTGAGCATTTTGTGCAATTACTTTTTTTTCTTTTTTCTTTTAGATCTTATTTTTAAGTAATCTCTACACACAACGAGGGGCTTGAACTCACAACTCGGATATCAAGAGCGCAGGCTCCTCCGACTGAGCCAGCCTGGCGGCACTGTGCGATTATCCTTTTTAATCCTCAAAATAATCTCATTTTAAAAAGGTGAGGAAACTGAGACCCTAGGGGATTAAAACACTGGCCCCAAATCGCACAGCTACTTAGGGAATGGAGCCCAGGACGCGACGCCAATGGCTCCACTCCTACCCCGCCCGCTCCTCCTCCCCCTCCTGTAACCACCATTGAGTCCAACTGCCCCGCATTTGGTCAGTGTGCTGTAGTGCTCTCACAGACGCCACCTTATTTTAATTTTCCTAACTCTCAAGAGGTAGGCAAGAAGATGCCCATTTAAGAGACTTCGTGTGGCTCAGAAAAGTCCAAGCATTTTTCCCAGATCGCACATCGATCTTGGGAATGGTCAGAATTTGAACCCATGCCTATCTGGCTTCGAATGCAGACCCCTGTTAGGGTTGGGTCTGTAAGGAGCTTAACTGCTGGCTTTTGGCAAGTGTCTGGGCAGGTATGAGGGGCCCGCACCTTGAGAAGCAAGAAACCCCTCCCCGCCACTGTCCCGCAGCGAAAACAGCCAACCCACCTGTCCCCGTCCCCTCACGCAGTCGCCGGGCATGCGCCGTGAAGCCACCCTCCCCCGCTCCGAACATTCCCCTTACAGGCTCCGCCCATCACCGTCCAAGGCCAATCCCCGGGTGGAGGGCGGGGCCACTACGGGAGGGGGCGGTAGTTAAGGGGAGTCAGGAGCCTGGAGTCGTGCGCCGGAGTCAGAACTGCGTCTCCCGACCCAGGCGCCGGTCGTTGAAGGAGAGCGAGCGAGCGAGCGATGCTTCCGTCGCCGTTTCCTGATTGGCTGCGCGTGGATCCCTCTTCGTTCTGATTGGCAGCGGGTAAGCTAGGTATGTAAATGAAGTGAAGGGGCCTGAGGAGAGAAGGGAAACCCGCGGTGGGGTCGTTTGGCAGGTTCGATCCCCGGGTCCGACCGGTGAGCGCAGGGGCTGCCCGGGATCGAGATGCGCGGGCTCCTAAGTGCCGCCCGGCCGGGCTGGGTGAATCACGCCGCAGCCCGGGAAGGGGGCGGAGGCGCCGGCTCTCTGGCTCCGGCTGCGTGACTCACCCGCCCCCGCCGCCGCCGCTTCGGGAGGAGCCGCCTCCACTGCCTGCCGGAAGCGAGCACGGGCCGAGAGGGCAAAACAGCCCTCCGGGGATCCCGGCCCGCACGGCCCCGGGGGGCAGGCAGGAGCGACAGCCAGGGCATGGGGCAGTGTCGAGGGTCCCGGGGTCCGAGGAGCCGGATCCCCGGGGAAAGCCGTCCTGGTGCCGCTAGGGGGCGCCGGGACCGGGGGGCGGAGTTCGGGTGGGGGCTGAATTCCTGCGGTTCTGGACTCCCTGGTCTTCAGGGAAGGAGGCGAGGACCCTTTTGAGTAGTGTGAGGGGTCACTCTTAAGGTCCTGTTGGGCAAGGGCCCGGGGACTGGATCCTGCAAGCTTCCAGACTCAAAAAAGCAAGTTGGGCATGGAGTCCAGAACTCCAGGAGCTCCTACCCCGGGGGAAGTGTGGGTCCTCAAAGTTCTCTCAGTGACCCCCGGTGCCCGTCAGGATTTCCCGGCAAGCTCTATCTACTCTGCCTCCCAGATAAATCCTGAATCAACCAACTTCCTTCCAAGTCCACTGCCAACCACCTTCTACCCCAAGCCACCATCATCACCCTCCCCAGAGTGCAGTAGCCTCTGAATGGAGCTCAGGACCACGCTCTTCCTCGGTCTCCCTTCCTTACCCCCTCACCTTCCTCGAAGCAGCAGAGGGGGATCTTCTGTAAACCTAATCATTTCACAACGCCACTCTATTCCCTGCTCAGAATCCTTCAATGACACTCACAGTGCAATCCAAACTCCTTGCCCCTGCTTGCTCTCCAAATCCCATCCCCTCCCGCGTCGCTCTGTTGCGCCGACCACACTGGTGTTTGGGGTTTGTTTTTTCGTTTTTGGTTTTTTTTTTTTTTTTTTTCAGTTCAAGCTCATCTAGCCTCCAGGTCTGTCTTTGCCTTTGTTGTTCTTCTCTCTTCCCTGAATGCTTCCCTGGTTCTTCTGTGGCTGACTCCTTCTCCTGCTTGAGGGCTCAGCTCAAATGTCACCTCCTCACAGGAGCCTTCCCTGACCACTCCCCAGAACCTCTTAGTATCTTCCTAGCACCATCTGTACATTTCCTGTATTTATTTGTCTGATGGGTAGTAGACACTCAATAAATGTTAAACTATGTGAAACAGCTGCTTTCATGGGTTAAAAAAAAGGTTGAATATTGGGCATTTCACCTGGTTTGCTGAAGAAATACATAATAGCTATTAAGAGGACTTGTTAATCAGAAGAGTTACAGTGTTATAAGTGCTTTTTTGTACATTATCCCACTGATTCCATAAAACAACTCTATGAAGTAGATGACTATTATCATTCGTATCTTAAAGTTTCCCTAAGGGGGCGCCTGGGTGGCTCAGTCGTTAAGCGTCTGCCTTCGGCTCAGGTCATGATCCCAGAGTCCTGGGATGGAGTCCCACATCGGGCTCCCTGCTCCACGGGAAGTCTGCTTCTCCCTCTCCCATTCCCCCTGCTGTCTTCCCTCTCTCGCGTTCTCTCTGTCAAATAAATAAAATAAAATATTAAAAAAAAAAGGGGGGGCGCCTGGGTGGCTCAGTTGGTTAAGCGACTGCCTTCGGCTCAGGTCATGATCCTGGAGTCCCGGGATCAAGTCCCATGTCGGGCTCCCTGCTCAGCAGGGAGTCTGCCTCTCTCTCTGACCCTCCCCCTTCTCATGCTCTCTATCTCATTCTCTCTCTCAAATAAATAAATAAAACCTATAAAAAAAAAAGTTTCCCTAAGAAAGCATAGGCTCAGGAAATTAAATGGTCTGCCCAAGATCCCACCAGACATCAGTTCTCAGAGCCAGGGTCTGAACTTCACGTTGACTTTCTATAACCGAATGACTCCTCCCTCCCTGCAGATGATGCTGAGCAAAGGTCTGAAGCGCAAGCGGGAGGAGGAGCAGGAGAAGGAAAGCCTGGCAGTGGATGCCTGGTGGCTGGATCCCAGCCTCCCAGCAGTGGCACAGGCCCCCCCGGCCGCAGCCTCCAGTTCCCTCTTTGACCTTTCGGTGCTCAAGCTCCACCACAGCCTGCGGCAGAGCGAGCCGGACCTGCGGCACCTGGTTCTGGTAGTGAACACGCTGCGGCGCATCCAGGCGTCCATGGCGCCCGAACCGACCCTGCCACCTGTGCCCAGCCCACCTGCGGCCCCTTGTGTGGCTGAGAGCCTGCTGGCCAGCTCCGACGCCGCCCTCTCGGCCTCCATGGCCAGCCTGCTGGAGGACCTCAGCCATATCGAGGGCCTGAGCCAGGCCCCCCAGCCCTTGGTGGATGAGGGGCCCCTAGGCCGCCCCACGGGGGGATCCCCCCCCAACCTGGGTGCCTTGGACCTGCTGGGCCCAGCCACTGGCTGTCTGCTGGACAATGAGCTTGAGGGCCTGTTTGAGGACATAGACACCTCTATGTATGACAGTGAACTTTGGGCACCAGCCTCCGAGGGCCTCAAACCTGGCCCTGAGGATGGGCCTGGCAAGGAGGAGGCTCTGGAGCTCGATGAGGCCGAACTGGACTACCTCCTGGACGTGTTGGTGGGCACACAGGCCCTGGAGCGGCCGCCGGGTCCGGGGCGCTGACTCCCACAGCGGGGATGATGGTCTGGTGTCCAAACTGAGCCTGGTGGCTGGACCAACTCTCCTTGGAAAGACACAGCTGGCTTCCCTAGAACAGAGAGAGGGGCTTTGGAGAGACAGAATCCAGTCCTGAGCCACTCCACCTCCGTCCTCTTGTCTAGGACTCATGAGGGGAATCTGGGATTGGCCCTGGGGATGGGAGGATAGGGCCTGGTGGCTGGAAGGTGATTAGGACCAGGCCCTGTGCTGGACTGAATCCCCAGGGGTTGGATCCTGGGAGACTCTTTCCCCTGATGTGGGAAGAGACCGCACCATTTTATGGAAATTAAAACCAGTCCTGGGAAATGTCAAGTCTGTGTGCTTTGTCTCTGGGCTAAGGCAAGGGTGACCTAATAACCTCCAACATTTAGTGAGCGGGGCCTGGGCACCTGGCACAGTGCTGAGCACTTAGGAAGTGTGTTAACTCTTCCCATCCCCCAAACAACATGGGTATGATTACTATCCCCACTTGACAGCCCAGAAACCTTGAGGAAGTGGGTTTCAGACTATGAACTTCACTGCTTTAAATTGGTCTGATAAGCAGACCAGTTAGCTCTGGTAACTGGCCCTCCAGAAAACCCCCAGAACGTACTCAGCCAGGTTTCCCTGGTGTGCCCAGTGTGTACATAATGGTGGTGGTGGTGGAGCCCCAGGTCGCTTGAAATCATGTCCTTGTGCCTGGAGTCTACCTGTGTATCTTGGGGCTGGGGATAGGGGGCAAAAGGGAGCTTTCAGAATGAGCCAGAAAGAAGAGCCCAAAGCTGGAGGCTGGATGGAGCCTCTCCAAAGAGCATGGAGAGCCAGCTCTCCAGGGGAAAGACAAGGAGACTCCAGCAAGTTAAAAAAAAAAAAAATCCACTCGGTCTCAAATCTGTCTTCGGGCAGGGGATAGGGCAACTTGGAGGGGGACTCTGAAAGAAAGCCACCGGGTTTAGTGGCTTGACCGCAAGGCAGGCGGTCCTGCTTTCCTTCTAGAAGAAGCCCAGGACCCTGGCGAGCCGGCGAGCCGGGGTCACCTGCCCGACTGCCTGTGTGATCGCGCTGGCCCGAGCGCCGGGTGTCTGCGCCGCCCCCGCGGTCCAGCCGCATTCCTGGCCGGGCTGGGAGGGGCCGCACACTCAGAGGCCTGGCACGGGACCCAGGCGGCGTCCTTCCTGGCGGCCGTGGGGGCAGGGCAGCGCCCCGGGTGCGGGCGGGGGGAGGGGCACGGTGAAAGCTGCGGGGGGCGGGGGCGGAGGCGGCGGGGGGGGAGGGGACAGGGAGGAGCAGAGGGCCGGACGGTGAACTGCGGGGCCAGCTGGGCCTCGAAGGGGGAAGACGCCGGCGAGAGGACACCAAAATCGTTGGGCCCCGGGGCCTCCCCTCCGGCCGGAAGCTCTAGGGAGGCTGAAACTGGGGTGGAACTGGGGGAGGCGGGCAGCTTCGGCGGCCCCTTGGGCCGGGAAGGGGCGGGCAGAGTGGAGCTTCCTGGAGGAGGAGAGGAAGTCTTGCCCATTTCTGGAAGTGGATGAGGCGGCCCAGGGAGGGGGAGTGGAAATGGCCCAAAGCGAGCTGGTGCGGTGGCTGAGGGTCTTCCGGGTGCCCGACTCCAACACCTGGGGACTCCAGCTCCTGGGCACTGGGACTCAGACTCAGTTTTGACCCGAACCCAGACCTTGGGAGTTTGGGTGTTGGGCTCAGCAATGCCCCCTGGTGCTCAGTCTGGGGGTCTGAGATGCCACTGCCTTAGGTTCCCTTGAGGTCTGTCGTGTGGTCAAGAAGGCCCCCCAGTGTAAGGTCAGCAATGCCCTCTGTTTACAACACTCTAGGAGCCTGTTTCTGACGTCTCTGGGGCCAAATTGGGGGATAATCTGTGATACATGCTGGTGCAGACAGGCTACCCATCTGTCAATGATGCTCCCATCTGCCCTTGTTCCTGCTTGGCCAGCGATGCCCCCTCTCCCCAGAGCCTCTGCAGACAGTTGTACAGGTTGTGCACTGCACATAAACTCCATATTTAAGGGGCTACCATGCATGTTTCAGGCACCATTCATTTACATATTTACTACAACAGTTTCCCAGCAGATGGAGGTCAAGCGCCTTGGGCAAGGGGCAGGCCTTTTGCATAAAAGCACCATATGGGCTAGATCAGCGCTAGTCCCTTCCCTCTGGCACCCTCACGTTTATGAGCAGCTCATGCCTGAGGACCCCCCCCCACCCTCCCCAAGTCTGAGCCCCAGATGATTGTGCAGGCTCCCTGGCTCTCGTGTGCTCCTCCGCCCTCAGGCTCAACCCCAAGAGGCCACACTACCTCAGCTAGCAGATTCCAGAGCCCACACCATTCCTAGCTGAGCCACCAGCCCTGGCACTGCTTTTTACAGAGCCTCTGTGTGCTCCCAGCAGGACACTCCCCAGGCGAGCTCCCCTCCAGGGGCATTCATGGGGACACCCCATGACTCACCCACCTCTCCCCCTGGACACCTGGGAGAGCTGTCCTTGCTGTCCTTCTCCTCCCTCCCTCCTTTCATTCAGCGAAGATTTATGAGTAACTACTGCGTGCCTGGCCCGATGTAAAAGGCGAACCTGACCACGTCTCTCCTCGGCTCCAAGCCCTCAGAATCTATCTCAGTCCTCTGAGATCTGAACTCTGCCCCTTCCAAGGCTCGCCTTCCAACACTGTCCCATTCACGCATTGAATGAACATTTACGGAGCGCCTACAATCCCAGTGCGGAAATCATTTTGGCAATGATTATTGACCCAATGAGCCTTTGAGCAGAGGTGGTGCTTCACCCGCCTTTGAACCTCTGCTTTGCCATTCTGTGTGACCCTAGGCAAGGCACTTCACTTCTCTGGGCCTCGGGGAGCTCATCTGTAAACTGGAACAGCAACAGTGTTCTAAGCAGAGGGAAGAGCATAAGCAAGAGCTAGGACAAGAGGGACTTTACAACGTTTTCAGGGATCTGGAAGCTCTGGGTTTGGCTGGAAAGAGGGAGGAGCAGTGAGGCAAGTGATGAGGCTGGAAGGGTCTGCGGGGGGCCAGCGCACAAGGGGCCCCGGGGGAGGGACATTACTGCTAAGGCACGAGGGAGTCACGAAGTGCAGGGATCCCTCTGGCTGCCACATGGATGAGGTGGGAGCCCTGAGGGGAGGCTGGGAAGGGACACCACGCCCGTGGCAGGGTGGTTGGGAGGACAGGGAGAGGCGCTTGGCAAGCCAAGAGGACAGGCTCTGGGATTGATGAGCCTCAATGGGGCAGGGGCCTAGGACGAGGCCCAGGGCTCTAACCTGGGGGAGGGGGGGAACAGCGGGGCTGCCCTGGGATGGTGACTAGGGGGACAAGCAGGCCTGGGGTTGGTGCTGAAGCCAGAGAGGAACACAGGGGGTGAGAGGGGCTCCAGGGGGATAACCAGGAGAAGGCATCCGGATTGCTGGGCCCGTGGGTCTGGAGCTTGGTAGGGAGGTTAGGAGGCAGGAGCAGGTAGAGAGGATGGGACGGAGGGAGGGAGATATTGGCTGCGCCGCTGGGGACCCGGCTGCCACTTGGCTCCAAGTGGGTGGGAGAGGGTGGTCCCTGAGGACAAGCTTCCACCTCTTTCCCCGGCCCCACAGGATGTCCTGTGTTTACTGAGGTGAACTTGGCCGGAACCAGAACACTGGTGCCACCCCTAAACTCAACTGCCCATGGCCACACCCCCTCGGGAGAGGGAAAGCCAGAGACACAGAGAGAGCGACAGAGAAAGGGAGAGGCAGACACACGGAGAGAGAGACAGAGACAAGGAATGAGGACAGAGACAAGGAGAGGAACACGGAACACAGTAGAGAGACACAGACACACAGACAGACACACACCCTTCGTGACAAAACAGCAAACTAGGAAAAGAAGCTTCCTTCACCCGCTGAAGGGCAACCACAAAATGCAGCTGACATAGCAAAAGGCTGAATGCTTGTTCCCAATCTCTGGGGCCTGCGTTCAAGGGTATCTGCGCTCTGAGAGGCAGAGAGAGACCGAAGAGTGCATACCAGCCTCCCTTGTCTGGCTGACCCCGAGCAGAGAGGATTTTCTTCCTGACTCTAGCCTGGCCTGTAGTCAGACTTTCCACCCTTGACTCTTTTTTTTTTTTTTTAAATATTTTATTTATTTGACAGAGAGAGACACAGCGAGAGAGGGAACACAAGCAGGGGGAGTGGGATAGGGAGAAGCAGGCTTCCCGCGGAGCAGGGAGCCCGATGCGGGGCTCGATCCCAGGACCCTGGGATCATGACGTGAGCCGAAGGCAGACGCTTAACGACTGAGCCACCCAGGCGCCCCTCCAGCCTCGACTCTTAAAACTCCACTGACTCTGGGGGCGCCTGGGTGGCTCAGTTGGTTAAGTGACTGCCTTCGGCTCAGGTCATGATCCCGGAGTCCCGGGATCGAGTCCCGCATCGGACTCCGTGCTGAGCAGGGAGTCTGCTTCTCCCTCTGATCCTCCCCCTTCTCATGCTCTCTCTCTCTGTCTCATTCTCTCTCAAAAAAAAAACACCAAAAAACAAAAAAAACAAACTCCACTGACTCTGTCCCTCCTGAAGGCACAAGGCACACAAGGCCCTTAGGACAAAGTCTCAGCCCCTCTTTGCAGGCGCTGCTGACCACGGGCCTCCCCTCAGTTTCCCCTCACTCCTTCACATTCACTGATTTCTCAAAGGGGTCACGGGCACAAACCATTCCCTGGCCTTGAAACCCACTCTCATTGATCCACCACCTGCCCTGCAGCCTTGCATGAATGCCTATGTATCCTTCAGGTGCCGGCTCAAATGTCACTTCCTCCAGGAAGCCCTCCCTGTCCTTTCTTTTTTTTCTTTTTTCTTTTTTTTTAAATGTTTTTGTTTTTTTTTTTTAAGATTTTATTTATTTATTTGACAGAGAAAGACACAGCGAGAGAGGGAACACAAACGGGGAGTGGGAGAGGGAGAAGCAGACTCCCCGCCGAGCAGGGAGCCCGATGCGGGACTCGATCCCGGGACTCCAGGATCATGACCTGAGCCGAAGGCAGTCGCTTAACCAACTGAGCCACCCAGGCACCCCTCCCTGTCCTTTCTGATGGTCCCAGAGTGCCAGGCCCCTCTTGTAGACCTAGATCTGTCCCTCATACTGCTTAACTCACTGTGAATTATGCACTCCTTTCACTGAGCACTTCTTGAATGTCTGCCCCCATACCCCACCCCCCAACTGTGAGCCTTGTGAGGCCACGGTCATGGTCACTGCCGTGACACAGCACAGGGGTGGATACAGAAGAGGTGTCTGCGAATAGCTGCTGAATAAATGTATAAATGAGGAGGAGATATGAGGAAATGGCATGTTTAGCCCTGCAGACCCAGCCATGAGCACGGACTCAGTTCTCAACTTCTAGAAATTTCACATGTGCTGAGCTCCCTCTGGATTCAGGTCCTCTGCATGGGCTTTTCCCTCTGCCCATAAAACTGTTCTCCGTCCTCTCTTGCCTGGTTCCTGTGGGTCACTCAAGTCTCAGTTCACATGTCTCCTCCTCCAGCAAGCCTTCCCTGACCTCCCTTGCTAGGCTGGAGCAGGCACCTTTCCTGGGCTCCCCCATCAAGGCCCTGACTTTTCTGCCTGCGACTCTCTCATCACAATCCTGGCCGTTCTGGGTCTATCTCCCTGTTGGACTGTGAACTCTGTGAAAGCAGGCCCAGGCTATCTAAGTCACACTGTGTCCTCGGCACCATCCAGCATAGGGTTGGACACCAGACCAGATGCTCACAGACTGCTGACATTGGATAAAGACCGTTCCCTTTCTCCCCTCTGGTACTTTGCCTGCATTTGTCCTTTTCCCTGGAAACCCCTTCCTACACTTTTTTTTTTACCTGGCTCCCTCCTTCTCAACCAACCAGTTTGACTTCAGATGTCGGGTCTTCCAGAAATCCTTCCCTGAGCCTGCCCCTGCCCCCGGTAAATTTAGGTCTGTTGGTGTTGCCGATGCCCAGCAAAGAGGCTGCCGCCCAGGGCTTGTGTTTGTTGAGTGAATAAACGAACACACGAATGGTTGAATGAATCAATGAGACAGAGAGAATGCACTGGGGTGAGAGTCTCCTCAGGCCCATCAGCCGCCCTGATCACTCTGTTCCTTCCACCCTTCCCAGGAGAAGGATTCTGGTGGAGTCCTGGCCACACCCCAACCCTTGGCGGCTGCCAGGCCTGGAAAGCATTTCCCAGAGCTCAGCACATTCCTGCCTTCCCTGGCGGCTGAGAGTGGGCAGGGGGCATTTTGGAGAGAAGGGGGGAGGCCCCTAGCATTCTGGGATCCTGCCAACCTGCTCCTGGTCCCCTACGCCCTCGGGAGTAGGCCCCAAACTCTCGGTGTGGGGTGGGGTACAGGCCCACCGAGGGGCCAGGGGGCTGGTGTGAGGAGCGAGTTTGACAACTGAGGTGAAGGCCTGATGGCCGTGTCTAGCTGGACAATGGGAAAGAAGCTGCTGACGTGCGCTTTGGGGGTAATCCCGGGTTTCATCCCAGCCCTGGCCCCAGGCCGGGGCTCAGAGAGCCGGGAGCATCGGAACCAGCGGGCCGGGTGGGCGCCAGGGGCATGTGGGGGTACTTGTGCTCTCTGTGCCGCCCCCCGGGGTCTGGTGAGTCAGGGCAGGCTGGGGTTGGGGGCCAGGGGATCAGGGTGAGGCCTGGTGGTCTTGCTTTGGGAGTTGGGCAGGTCTGGGTTCAAAGCCTGTTGCTACCAATGACTTGCGGTGGGTGACCTTGGGTGTCACCATCTCTGAGCCTCCTTGTGTGTTATATGAAGAGGACAGAAGAGAGTTGCAGGGTCTCCAGGGCCCAGCAGAAGTGGGGTTGGACCCCAGCTCCACCACTTCCTGGTCGTGTAGCTAAATACCGGGTGTAATGTGCTCACCTTGCACCCTGGATTCTGGGAGCAGAGCTTAGGGTGCCCAGCACAGTACTTAGCACATGATAGGTGTCCCGCCAACAGGGAAACTCCATTAAACAGAGAAGTGGGGTTCCTCTGTGCCCAGTCTCACTCAGACCCAAAGCCCTCCTCCCCATGACCAGTGTAGCCAGCCCCCTAATTTCTGTGAATAATGCAAAACACTTATAAGTGGCACTCACTTGATGCCAGGCTTTTAGCCTCTTTTAACTCATCTCATCTTTCTGACAACCCCAGGAAGTGGGCACGTTTATTATCCCTGTTTTAGAGATGAAGAAAATGAGGCTTAGAAAGATGCTGTCATTCATCCAGCAGGTGACTGGGCTGGGATTTGAATCCAAAATGACCGAAAAGAGGCAGCGGAAGGAGTTTATTTTAGGGGCCCCAGGAGCCAGCGGGGCCCGTGCCTGGGTCTGGAAGCCAGGAAATAATGCTAGTCGGGTGCTTAGCCTCCAAGTGGTGGCAGCAATGTGCAGGTCCCTGGACCGAGGCTCCCGGTGGAGGTCTCAGCCCAGGCAAGGGCAGCGGCTGTCCCTTCCGTCTTATGGCTCCCCACCCCCTTTGCCGGTGGATGTAGCTGGGAGAGGGGGATGTTTGTTTCCCCACCACCCACTCCCTGGTGATGTCATGCCTCGGCAGCCAATGGCTGGGGGTCTCCCCCCCTCCTCCCCCTCCCCATTCCTTTTCCCCCCCAAGCCTGGGGCTGGGGCTGAGCAGATGACCGGGAGCTCTCGAGGTGTCTGGAGGCCTAGTGGTAAGAGATCAGCCGGTCTTACCTGATCCTTGGCCAGGCTGAGAAACCGTGGGAATGAGACCCAGGGTCCTGGGAGGCGCTGGGAGGTGCTGGGAGGATCCCTGGGGGCTCAGGAGGCAGTGTGGTATAGGAGTTAAAGGCACAGACTTCGGAGCCAGACCCTGGGTTCAAATCCCAAGGTTCCCCTCTTTCTGGTTATGCAGTCTTGGGCAGGATACTGCACCCTTTGTCCCTCTGCTTTCCCATCTGTGAAATGGGCTGATGGGGGCCACCTCACAGGGCTGGTGCGAGAGTAGATGAGTTGCTGCTTCCGAAGAGCTGGGGCAGGATGCCTAGGCTGGGGCAAGCTTTTTGGTGCTTGGGATAGGGATCTGGGGAGGCAGGACTGAGCTTGGTGGTAGGAGGCCAGTGCCTGAGCTGGATTTTGTCCCTCACCCAGAGCTCCCCTTGGGTAAGAGAGAAAGTGGGGCCACCGGTGAGCAAAAGCTGGATATGAGACACTTTGAGATGCAGAGCCCCCCCTCCAATCGCTGTCACTTGAGACTATCATGCATTACTTGAGTGCTTACTATATACTGGGACTATTCTAAGCACCTGCTGTTATTTTGTGAATCCTCAAAGCCACTCATCGCTGGCTCCGATGTCCCTGAGAGGTGAAATACCTCGCCCAGGTGTTCAAACCTGAGAGGTGCTGGAGAAGGGACGGACTGAGGCCGCTGGGAGGCCACTGCCGGAGTGCCTCCCCCTAGACAGGTCTAGGTGCCCAGACGAGTTGGGTCCACTCCTCATTCCCACTGCTGAGGGCACCCGATCGCTGGCAGTTGCGGAAGCTGAAGCTCTAGACGGGGAGAGATCCTAAATGGGATTGGCACCAGCCATGGGGAGAAGAGGGTGCCAACTGGAGGATTCTTCCAGCAGGCCCAGCTCAGCTGAAGGGCCCAGGGCCCAAATGACAGGCCCTCACCCCAACCTGCTCTGAAGGGCATTAGTGGCATCTTAAATGGGAATCTCAGGCGAACCTTCCTCAGGGAGGTATTGTGAGGATGTAATGAGACAAGGTAGGCCAGGATCTTTGCACATAGGAAGTGCTCAAGAAATGGGGACTCGGAAAATTCTGGAAGCTGAGGAATGTACCAGGGCAGTGCCACAAGAACCACTCAAGAATGGCTGTTGGCATCTGGAGGGTCCTGCCTGGCCTTCAGTCACCAGGGGAACCCCTTTAGAAGATCTTCCTCTAACACAGCCAGGGACCCCCAGGAACTTTCCCCCACTTCCCCCCTCCAACCCACCCCACCTAGTGGGATGGGCAGAGCTGGGAACAGAGAGTGCCCAGGCTGTAGGGGGGGGCTTCCTTCCGAAGCCACCCCCACCCCACCCCAGGAGCTGGGTATGTGGTTCAGGAAGGGCACAGATGGGCTAAATATAACCTGGGCTGGGCGGCTGCCCTGGGCAGGGATGAGGGAGGAGGGCACTGTCTCTTGCTCCCGCCCTGGCTAAGCTTCCTGTGCCAGCCTCTGGGTGTGACCCTCGCCGCCCTGGCCTGAAACAGGGAGCTGGCAGACCAGGAGAGCCTCCCCTCCATCTCCACTACCCCTACAAGTACCAGGTCTCCCACCTCCAGCTCAGGATGCTGCGTGGTGTCAGTGACTCAGTTTTTTGGATCTGGGTTCAAGTGCCGACTCTGTCACTGTGATAGCTTAACCCTCATTTATTCATCATAAAATGGGGTACTGAGGCCACATCTATAAAGTGCCTGTCCAGCCCAGGGATGCCTGTTTGGGGCATCCCCAATCCCCACCTCCCTTCCCAGCCCATCCCCTGCCCTGGGGATCCCGCAGTGCTCAGAGCCATGAATGCAAGTTCAGGTCCAGAGTTGGGATCAAGGGCAGGGGCTTGGCTGGGTGACCCCAGACAGGTCACTTCCCCTCTCTGAGCCTCAGTTTCCAAACCTAAAACAGCCACCACATTCAGGGCGATTCAGAGACCCATGGGGGCCGGCACTGGGGCCAGTTTGGAGGAAATGCCACAGATGTGGGAGCCCACCTGACCTGGAGCAGCTGAGGGCTCAGAGGGGAGGCTGGCGAAAGCCACAGAAACCAGGACTCCTAGGAGGGCCAGAGAGGAGCCCCCTGCTACTGTGGGGTCCCTGGCAGTGGAGTGGGTACAGCTGGACCATTGAGGGTCCCTGTGTCCTCTATCCTGGCCAGTGGTGGGCTATGAAGGGCCATTGTGCTGCTGGGGGTGGGTGGGCAGGGGCGGAATGTGACTGGGCACAGCAGATGGGCCATTGTTTGAGGGAATGTGCCGCGTGAGGTCTGACCTTTCCCTGTAGAGTGGGGGTTGGCGGGTTGGCATGCCAGGTGGGGGCAGGGAGGACAAGGCCAGAGTCGGCTGGGGGTGGGGGGCTGGAGAGACGGTATCCATTCCCTTTTCCCCAGAAGGGCCTGTTGGGGAGGCTGCCTGGGAATCCCAGTTCTGCCTCCTTCTCACTGGGCTGTGTGACTTTATGCGAGGTTCTTGGCCTCTCTGAGGGGCTATGGGTTTTCTGCAGAGAGGAGGCGGAGCACAGGACTGACGAATAACCACTCAGTAACCATTAGTTACCATCTTCCGTAGAAGAGTCTGGAACTCTCAGATGAGTTCAAGTCCTGGCTCAGCCCCTCGTGACCATTTGTGGCTGCCCTTCTCCCAGCCTCAGGTGTCTTCTCTATAATGGGCTCGGTAACTTCTCTATTATGGGCTCGATAACTGTATTGACCTCACAAGAGTGTTCTGAGGTTTATGGGCAATGAATGACCCCTGTGGGACATTTGTCACAAGATCAGGACCACAGGAAGTTCTTAGTAATAATAATAGGGCTTCTGAAGCCCCTCCATGTACCCAGCATTTTGTATTTACTCACTTATTTGACGCGGTAGGTGCTTTCCTTCTCCCCATTTAACAGATGAGGAAGCTGAGGCCCAGAGAGGTGAGGTGATTGGCCCACAGGGAGGACATGGGAGTGGTTAGGATTGTTTTATAGTGAATTTGGCTCTCTCCGTCGACCCAGGTGGTTGGCGCAGGGCCTCTGCTGTCAGGCAGTCCTAGGAGTCAGCTCTGGCTTTACTTTACTGTTTGTTGTCCAATAAAGGTCTTCTTGGCCTCAATTTGCCCCGCTGCACTATGGGGATAGGAAACTGACAGAGCGCAGGAAGGGTCAGGCCCTCAGGAAGCAGTGGATGGGGTTAGCTGATGGTAATGCTCACGTTCTTCTTAGAGCCCCGGACCCAGGAGGCCCAAGGAGCTGGAGGTGACCCTGAGGTGAGCATTGGCCGGGGCCACGTGCCCCTCCCCGCCCCTCCTGCCCCTCCCTGGCCTGCTTGGAACCTCATGCCCTGGTCTCTTCTTGGCAGGCAGCAAGACCCCAGAGGAAGGGCGTGAGCCCCGCAGACGGCTGTGCGGTACCCCAGGCTGGGCTCCTGTTAGGAGGGGGTGCCCGTGCCCAGGCAGCGGTGAGAGGACAGGGGTGGAGGGCCCTTCTCCCCTTCTGATACCCATCTTGGCCTCTCCCCTCCACGCCCGGCCTCCTCCTCGCATCCTCTCCTGGCCTCAAGCCTCCCTCCCGGTCCCCCACAGGCTCACAGACAGCGGCTCCATGCAGAACTGAAGCTGGTTCTGCAGCAGAAGGGAGAGAGGACGCAGGAGCCTGGGGCCCGGGTGACTCCCAGCAGCGCCATGGAGGCCAGGAGCCGGAGCGCTGAGGTGAGCAGCCCACATGCTCTGCAAGGGGAACTTGGGGAGGTCCAGGTGGGGGACACAGACTGAGGCAGCAAGAAGACACTTCCTGGTTTCTCCGTGCCTCAGTCTCCCCATCTGTGAAATAGAAATAGCAACAGCGCTTATTTTATAGGTCACCGGGAGGAAAAGAATTTTAACATAGGGAACGTGCTTAGCACAGTGCCTGGTACAGACTAAGAGTCAAAGCGGCAAATTCACTGGGGGCATAGTGGAGTTATATTAATAACAAGCTAAAGAAAATCAGGCAGAAACCTTTCATTGGAAGAGGTAGGATGGTATGGGGGTTAAATACCTGAGCTTTGAGCCCATGGGCTTAAATGCCAACCCTACCACTTCAACTGCACAGCTCCAAACAGGGGACCTGACCTCTCAAACCCTGTTTTCCCATTGGTGAAATGGGACAAGGGTCACTGGTACGGAGCTAGAGGACCCACACAGACTGCTTCCTACCGGATGCTAGGCACAGAGCGGGTCCACTTTTCCGGGAGCCAAGCGGAGGCTGAGGGGTGGCAGGCAGGGGGTAAAGTGCAAGGAGGTCACTGCCTCCAGGTAGGCCTATGGGCTCTGAGGTCACAGACTGGGGGTTTAGGCCCAGCTGCTTAACTCTGCTGTGTGGCGTTAGGCAAATCACTCTGCTTCTCTTTGCCTTTGCATCTTCCTTTGTGTCTGTCCAAGCTGTGGGGAGGATGAAATGAGATGCTGTACATAAAATCCTTAGCCCAGGGTCTCAGGGTGGTGGTGATGGTCCTGCTGTTTCCTGCTGCCCCTACCACAACTGTTCTCACCTCTTCTCACCATGCTCCTCCCAGCCCTCTAGTCCCAGGGCCACTGCGGGCCTAGACCTGCTTCCCTAACCCTCTCCAAGACCTGGCTCAACTCCAGTCTATGTCAGCCCTGATGCCCTGCCCATTACAGCATCCTCTCGGATCCCTGTTGCTTCAGGTCTCAGCTCACAGGCACTCCTTCCGGTACACCCATGTCCCCCAACTTTACAGTAGGGAAATGGGCCCAGAGAGGGCAAAGTTCTCCCCCCAGAGACACACAGCAGATTGCGTTCCTAGACGGTTGTGGAACTGAGGTCTCTCACGGCCTTTTCTAAGCCCCGGATGTGAATCCCGGAGGGCGCTGCTGGGCCAGGGCAGCACCATTTACAGTAAATACCAGGAATGCCACGTCTGCTGGTCCACCACTCGTTACCCACGCACCCCCCTTCGCTGGATTCCCTCTCCCAAAGGCGTTGTGCAGGTCTTGGGTTCACAGAGTCCACAATAGGGCACAGTCTCACACACGTTCAAGCCTCCAAAGAGCCCCGTCTCACCCTCACCCCTCCATCCTGCACCACTTAAAGGTCCAGCCCCTTCCTCGGAATCCCATCCTCACTCCACCCCTTGTTCGGCTGTTTATTAAGGCCGTTTCCCATACCTCAAACCCACCCTTAGAATACGTGTCCCTGGCTTACCTCCACGTATTACTCTCTAGCCACACCCCTCTCAGATTTTTGGCCCCTCCTCCGTGGCCTGAGCTCTATACGCGAGAGCGGTCGGATCCCACGCCACACCCCTAGCCCCGCCCCTCACTCACGACTCCGGTTCCCTCTGGCCTCGCTACCCCGCCCCTCCTCTACAACCCCGCCCCTCGCCCCGCCCCTTCGACGGCGGCCCCGGGGCTCCTGCCGGCCCAAGAGTGGACGGAACCGTTGAGCCGGGCAGCGGGTGCGAGAGAGCAGGCGGCCCTCGCGCTTCTTTAAAGGGAAGATGCCGGAGTGGGTGGGCCCGCACGGCCGGCCTGAGCCGCGCTCGGGGGGGGGCGTGTAACTGGAGGACCCGTTTAAGAGCCGCTTTTAAGCGCGATGCCGGGCTCTGGGCGAGGTCCGGCCCTAGCGCCCCATGGCGGCCTCTCGCTGCCCTCCGCAGGAGCTGAGGCGGGCGGAGTTGGTGGAGATCATCGTGGAGACCGAGGCGCAGACCGGGGTCAGCGGCATCAACGTAGCAGGCGGCGGCAAGGAGGGAATCTTTGTCCGTGAGCTTCGAGAGGATTCGCCCGCGGCCAGGAGCCTCAGCCTGCAGGAAGGTGGGCGGGGCGGAAGCACGGGGCGGGGCCTTTCCGAGGCGGCAGGGTTAGGAACCGCCCCCGTCCCGGGCGTGGCCAGCCCCCAGGAGGCGGGGAGAATGGCTTGGGGCGGGGCTTTGTGTGTCGGCCTTGCAGTGGCTCAGTGCGGGCTCTGGAGGTTCATTGTGTCGGTTTGACTCCCAGATCTGCAGTTTACTAGCTTGTGATCTTCTGTGCCTTGGTTTATTCATCTCGAAAATGGGAATAATCTTAGTACGCACCTCGCAGGGTTATTACGTGGATTAAATGAGTCAGTATTTGAAAACACTTGGCGCATAGCTAAGTGACACGCAGTAAGCACTATTTAAGCACTAGTTATTATTTTTGTTGTTGGGGCTGGAGAAAAGAGGTGGAGTTAACTTGGAGGGGGTATGGAGGGGAGCTTTAGGAAGTAAGGGATATTTTAGGTGACATGGATGAGGCCGATGTGCTTTATTCATGCAACAACTATTTACTAAGTGCCTTCTATTTTCAGATATTATTCTAGGTGTTTGGGCTACTGCAGTGAACAAAACAGACAACACTCTCTGCACTTATGGAGCTTACCTTCTAGTAGAAAGAGAGAGATTTGAGCAAAATATGTAAAATACATAGTAAATTAGAAGGCATTGTGTGCTATGCGTGCCTGTAGGACAGTTGTATTTTTAAATATGGTGAGCCAGGAAGGGAGGAAAGGCCTAGTGGAGGGCAGGGAGTGAGCTATAGGGCCATCTGGAAGAGCATTCCATGCAGAGAGAACAGCCAGTGCAAATGCCCCAAGGTTGGGGTGTGCCTAACTTGATGAAGAGCAAGGGAGCCAGTGTGGATGCAGTAGAGTTAGAGAGGAAGAGAGGAAGAGATGAGGCCCGAGGGGTAAGGAAAGGGCAGTTTTCAGAGGGCTTTATAGGCCATGGTGAGGATTTTGACTTTTAATCTGGGAGGGTTGTGAGTGAGTGGAGGGGGCACATGAATTGGCTGTGTTGGACAGCATGCTGTATTAGCAGTACACTGAACTGAAAGGGCCAGGGTGGGGAGCAGGGAGGCTACTCCGGGGGTCCCTGGCTGGCTCAGTCAGTAGAGCATGAGACTCTTGACCTCGGGGTCGTGAGTTTGAGCCCCATGTTCGGTGTAGAGATTGGGGTTTTATTATTATTATTATTATTTTAAAAATTTATTTGAGAGAGAGTGAGAACTAGCAGGGGTGGGGGGAGGAGGGGAGGAAGAGGGAGAAGCAGACACCCCACTGAGCAGGGAGCCCAACTCAGGGCTTGATGCCAGGACCCTGGGATCATGACCTGAGCCAAAGGCAGATGCTTAACCAACTGAGCCACCCAGGTGTCCCGAGATCACTTTAAATAAATAAATAAATATATATATTTTATATATATACACATTATATATAATGTGTATATATATATACACACACATAGAGGCTACTCTGATTATCCAGGTAAGAGGTGGTGATGCTCAGGACCAAAACAGTGTTAATGGACATGAAGAGAAAGGTTTGGATACTGGATATATTTTGAAGGAGGGGTCTTCAGGACTGGATATGGGGAGCGATGAAAAGAGAAGGGTCAAGGATGTGTCCAGGGATTCTTGACCTGAGGATGGAGTTGTTGGTTCCACAAATGGGCAACGCTGGGGCTGGAGCTTGTTTGGAGTAAGACCAGGAGTACAGTTTGGATCTGTCAAGTGAGGGGTATCTGTTGGAGGCCAAGGTGAAGGTGTGGAGGGCTAAATGGATATATGAGTCTAGAATGGCTGGGAGAGTGCTAGGCTGGAGAGATACACTTGGGAGTTGTCAGCCCATTTATGGTCTTTTTTTATTATTATTATTATGTTATGTTAGTCACCATACAATACATCATTAGTTTTTGATGTAGTGATCCACGATTCATTGTTTTTGTATGACACCCAGTGCTCCATGCAGTACGTGCCCTCCTTAATACCCATCACCGGGCTAACCCATCCCTCCACACACACCCCCAATTTATGGTCTTTAAACCGTAATCTGGATGAGCTTCCTTAGAGGGTGAGTGTAGCATGGAGATGAGAAGGGGTCCAAGGCCTGAACTCTGGGACAGTGTGTCATTAAGAGATCCAGGAGATGGGGAGGCTGAGAAGAAACCTCCAGGAGGTTCTAGAGGTTGTGTGGCATCCTGGAAGCCAAGCCAGACAAGTGGATGAAGGAGAGAGAGTGACGTTAGGTCAAAGGCTATGAGGTCCCCTCAGGTGAAGTCTGGGACTTGATCATTGGACTTAGCTACACAGAGGTATGGGACCTTGAGAGAAGCCATTCAAGGTTCTGGAAAGGGGTGTCAGAAGTGTGATTGGAGAAGTGGAGGTAAGGCAGCTAGACAACTCAATGCATTTGCCGTTAAGGTGAACAGAAAAATGGATCAGGAGCTCTAGGAGTGAGGTCAAGACAGCTTTTCCTATGGGACAAATAAGGGTACGTGTATGCTGATGGGAATAACATAGGAGAGGGACAAATTGGTGATGTGGGGAGAGAGGGGAGAACTGCTACAGGATGTCCCCTGAGAAGGCAGTGGAAAGGCTGACCTGAGGTAGAAGTGGGCACGGTTCATTCTTAGGAATAGGTGAAGAGTAGAGTAAATAGCCACAGGAGCAGGGGGGTGAGTAATGGCATGGGAGTTTCTGGAAGTTCTGATTCTGTCCTCTCAGTAAAGGAAACAAAATCAGTGTCTAAAATGTGAGAATGGTGGGTGCCTGAGTGGCTCAGTCGGTAAGTGTCTGCCTTGGGCTCAGGTCATGATCCCAAGGTCTTGGGATTGAGCCTGAGTCGGGCTCCCTGCGAATAAAATCTTTAAAAATAAAATAAAATAAAATGTGAGAATGGGGAAGGGAAGTGGAAAGGCAATGGGCGTGGCTTGAATGGGTGTGGCTTTGCTCAGCCGGGGCGGGGCTAAGGCCATGGGGTGGGGCTTCACCCTAGGGTATCTGGACCTCAAACTGGGAGGAACTTTGCTTCTCAAGTCTGTGCTGGGGGTGGGGGCAGGGGAATAGGAGGGGCCTTAGTTTGGGGCGGGGCCTCTCTGAGCTCGCTCCAGGGAAGTGGGTGGAACCAGGCCTGGGTGGAGCCAGGAGATGCCCACGCCCTGCCCACCTCCGCCTTGCCTGCAGGAGACCAGCTGCTCAGCGCCCGTGTGTTCTTCGAGAACTTCAAGTACGAGGACGCGCTACGCCTGCTGCAATGTGCCGAGCCTTACAAGGTCTCCTTCTGCCTGAAGCGCACTGTGCCCACTGGGGACCTGGCGCTGCGGCCTGGCACCGTGGCTGGCTACGAGATCAAGGGCCCACGGGCCAAGGTGGCCAAGCTGGTACGCGTGCTTAGCCCGGCCCCGGCTCTGGACTGCCCCAGCGATCCAGTCTCTCCGCCGTGAGCCCTACTCCTCCACACCGTGGGCCAGCCTTGCCCTCTGTCTTGTCACTAACCCATCGCTAATCCCACCCTCTACCTCCTATTCTCCACCCCTAAACTCCTTCCTGGGGAGGGGGACCCACCCATCTCAGACCAGGGCCTTTACCCACTTTGGAGAGGCATCAGCTCTAGGCTTGCCAGTGGTCCTGAACCAGGGGACTCCAAACCAGGAAGGCCAGGTTCAAGCCTGAGTGCTGCTCACTTAACTGCTGAGCGACCCTGGGCAAGTTTCTTTCCCTTTCTGGGCCTCAGTTTCCCCATCTCTAGAATGAAGGTATTGGGGGAAATCCTGGATGAGGACCTAGAAGTCTTGGGTCCTAGTTCCTACACTCCTGTTGACTCATTATCAGATTCTAAATGAATGTCTTTGCCCTACAGGGGCAGTCATCTTGAAATGACAGGAAGGAAGTGGGGCTGGTGTTTTGGGGGACAAGATGCTTCATCCAACACATCCCCAGCCTGGCACAATGCCAGATGGGTTCCCCCTGTCTTCCCCGAGCCTCCCACTGTCCCACCGCCTCCCGCATCTCTCCTCTCTCCCCAGAACATCCAGAGTCTGTCCCCTGTGAAGAAGAAGAAGATGGTGGTGCCTGGGGCCCTGGGGGCCCCTGCAGACCTGGCCCCTGTTGACGTCGAATTCTCCTTTCCCAAGTTCTCCCGTCTGCGTCGGGGCCTCAAAGCCGAGGCTGCCAAGGGTCCCGTCCCAGCTGCCCCAACCCGCCGGCGCCTCCAGCTGCCTCGGCTGCGCGTCCGAGAAGTGGCGGAAGAGGCCCAGGCGGCCCGGCAGGCCGTTGCTGTTCCTTCCCCAAGGAAAGCCAAAGTGGAGGCCGAGGTGGCAGCAGGAGCCCGTTTCACAGCCCCCCAGGTGGAGCTGGTTGGGCCCCGGCTGCCAGGTGCCGAGGTGGGTGTCCCCCAGGTCTCCGCCCCCAAGGGGCTGGGAGAGGTGGCCCTCCACCTGCCAACCCGTGGACTAGGAGCCCCCGCTGCACCTGCTGTGGAGCCCGCGGCCCTAGGGATCCAGGTCCCCCAAGTGGAGCTGCCCACCTTGCCCTCGCTACCCACTCTGCCCACACTTCCCTGCCTGGAGACCCGGGAAGGGGCTGCGGCAGTGACGGTGCCCACCCTGGATGTGGTGGCACCTGTCGTAGGGGTGGACCTGGCCTTGCCGGGTGTGGGGGTGGAGGCCCGAGGAGAGGCACCTGAGGTGGCCCTGAAGATGCCCCGCCTCAGTTTCCCCCGCTTTGGGGCTCGAGCAAAGGAAGTCGCTGAGGCCAAGGTGGCCAAGGGCAGCCCTGAGGCCAGGGTGAAGGGGCCTAGACTTCGGATGCCCACCTTCGGGCTTTCGCTCCTGGAACCCCGGTCGGCTGTCGCCGAAGTTGCTGTTGAGAGCAAGCTAAAGCTGCCCACCATCAAGATGCCCTTTGGCCTTGGGGTCTCGGCCCCTGAGGTCAGGATGCCCAAGGGGCCTGAGGTGAAGCTCCCGAAGGCTCCTGAGGTGAAGCTCCCGAAGGCTCCTGAGGTGAAGCTCCCGAAGGTGCCGGAGGCAGCCCTTCCGGACGTGCAACTCCCAGAGGTGGGACTCCCCAAAGTGTCAGAGATGAAGCTCCCGAAGGTGCCAGAGATGGCCGTGCCGGAGGTGCGGCTCCCCGAAGTGCAGCTGCCGAAAGTCCCCGAGATGAAGCTCCCAAAGGTGCCCGAGATGGCCGTGCCTGACGTGCAGCTCCCCGATGTGCAGCTCCCCAAAGTCCCCGAGATGAAGCTCCCCGAGGTGAAGCTCCCGAAAGTGCCCGAGATGGCCGTGCCCGACGTGCATCTCCCCGAAGTGCAGCTCCCCAAAGTCCCCGAGATGAAGCTCCTGAAGATGCCCGAGATGGCCGTGCCCGATGTGCGGCTCCCCGAGGTGCAGCTGCCGAAGGTCTCGGAGATGAAGCTCCCCAAGGTGCCCGAGATGGCCGTGCCCGACGTCCACCTCCCCGAGGTGCAGCTGCCGAAGGTCTCAGAGATGAAAGTCCCTGACATGAAGCTCCCCGAGATGAAACTGCCGGAGATAAAACTCCCCAAGGTGCCCGAGATGGCCATGCCCGACGTCCACCTCCCAGAGGTGCAGCTGCCGAAGGTGTCGGAGATGCGGCTGCCGGAAATGCAGGTGCCCAAGGTCCCAGAGGTGCATCTCCCGAAGGCGCCCGAGGTGAAGCTGCCCAAGGCTCCAGAGGTGCAGCTAAAAGCAGAGCGGGCAGAGGGGATGGAATTTGGCTTCAAGATGCCCAAGATGACCATGCCTAAGCTAGGGAGGGCAGAGTCCCCATCGCGAGGCAAGCCAGGTGAGGCAGGGGCTGAGGTCTCTGGGAAGCTGGTGACACTTCCCTGTCTGCAGCCGGAGGTGGGTCCCGAGGCTCGTGTGGGTGTCCCCTCTCTCACACTGCCCTCCGTGGAGCTAGACCTGCCACAGGCCCTCAGCCTGGAGGGGCAGGTCCCAGCAGCCGAAGTGGGCAAGGTGGAGTGGGCAGAGGACCGTGGGGCGGCCGCAGGGGTCGGGGAAGCGGCCTTCCGGATGCCCTCTGTTGAGATCGTCACTCCGCAGCTGCCCATGGTGGAAGTCGAGGAAGGGCGGCTAGAGGTGATGGAGATGAAAGTCAAGCCCTCCTCCAAGTTCTCCCTGCCCAAGTTTGGACTCTCGGGGCCCAAAGTGGCCAAGGCAGAGGCTGAGGGGGCCGGGCGAGTCACCAAGCTGAAGGTGTCCAAGTTCGCCATCTCACTGCCCAAGGCCCGAGCGGGGACTGAAGCTGAGTCCAAAGGGGCAGGGGAGGCAGGCCTGCTGCCCGCCCTCGATCTGTCCATCCCACAGCTCAGCCTGGATGCCCATCTGCCCACAGGCAAGGTGGAGGTGGCGGGGGCTGATGTCAAGGTCAAGGGGCCCAGGTTTGGCCTGCCCAAGTTTGGGGTCAGAGGCCGGGACGCTGAGGCGGGAGAACTAGCGCCAGGGGTGGCCGAGCTGGAGGGCAAGGGCTGGGGTTGGGATGGGAAGGTGAAGATCCCCAAGCTGAAGATGCCCTCCTTTGGGCTGGCTCGAGGGAAGGAAGCTGAAATCCAGGGTGGGCGTGTCAGCCCGGGAGAAAAGCCAGAGTCCGTGGCTGGGCAGCTTAAGATCCCTGAGGTGGAGCTGGTCACGCTGGGGGCCCAGGAGGAAGGGAGGGCTGAGGGGGCGGTGGCTGTCAGTGGGGTACAGCTATCAGGCCCGCAAGTGTCCGTGACCAGGCCGGCAGGCACTGAGGGCCAGGAGGGGGCGCTGAGGATGCCCCAGGGCATTTCCCTGCCCCAGGTAGAGCTGCCTGGCTTCGGGGAGGCCGGCCTGGGCACCACCGCTGGGCAGCAGGTCAAGGGTGCAGCCCTGTCAGCGGAGGGCACAGCAGGCTACAGGGTCCAGGTGCCTCAGGTGACCTTGTCTCTGCCTGGAGCCCAGGTGGCAGGTGGCGAGCTGTTGGTAGGTGAGGGCGTCTTCAAGATGCCCGCTGTGTCAGTGCCCCAGCTTGAGCTGGACGTGGGGCTGGGCCGAGAGGCGCAGGTGGGGGAGGCAGCCACAGGCGAGGGTGGCTTGCGGCTGAAGATGCCCACGCTGGGGGCCAGAGCTGAGGCCAGGGAAGGGGGGCCCGGAGACCAGTCCCCGGGGGCTGAGCGCACCTTCCACCTCTCACTGCCCGACGTGGAGCTCTCGCCACCCGCCGTGGGCAGCCATGCTGAGTACCAGGTGGCCGAGGGCGATGGGGAGGCCGGACACAAGCTCAAGATGCGGCTGCCCCGGTTTGGCCTGGTTCGGGCCAAGGAGGGCGTTGAGGAGGGTGAGAAGACCAAGAGCCCCAAACTCAGGCTGCCCCGAGTGGGCTTCAGCCAGAGCGAGGCGGTCACTGGGGAAGGCTCCCCCAGCCCTGAGGAGGAGGAGGGCGGCGGGGACGGGGCCTCTGGGCGCCGAGGCAGAGTCCGGGTCCACTTGCCCCGCGTAGGCCTGGCCACCCCTTCCAAGGCCTCTCGGGGCCAGGAGGGCGAGGCAGCCCCCAAGTCTCCTGGTGGGGAGAAGTCGCCCAAGTTCCGCTTCCCCCGGGTGTCCCTAAGCCCCAAGGCCCGGAGTGGGAGCGGGGACCAGGAAGAGGGTGGATTCCGGGTCCGGCTGCCCAGCGTGGGGTTTTCGGAGACAGGGGCTCCGGGCCCTGCCAGGATGGAGGGGGCTCAGGCTGCAGTTGTCTGAAGCCCCAGGGCAGAGGGAGAGTCCCCTCCCATCTTCCCATCCCCGCCTCCTCTTTGTTTTGTGTGTGAGATAACTAGCACTAACCCTCAGAGGGCTGGGAGGTGGGTGACAGACAGGGACGGGGCCAGGGAGGCCTCATGTCCGGCTCCCTGGCAGGAGTACCTGTATCTTGGCCAAGCCATGTGAATAAAATAATCCAGAGGTAGCCTTGTGTTGGGTTTCGTTGGGGGGGGGGGGGCGGTACAGGGGAGGGTGGAGAGGGTGCAGGGAAAGAAGTCCCCAAGGAGGGGGACTACTTACTTGAGCCTGAGGAGAGTCTGTGTTGAGGGGAGACACCAGGCCACCCCAGGTCTGAAGAGAGTCAGGGAAGATTCGCAGTGGGCCGGGGGGAACGGGGCCTGCCCTAGCCATTCAGAATTCCCCAGGGCCTCTGAGCGAGACCCCTGTGCTGAGACCTCTCTGCCTGTCCTGGGGGAACCCCTCCCACCAGGACCTCCCTGGGGGTCCCTGAGAGAGCAGAACAATTGCTACCCATCTGCCCTCTGCTGGCCATCTTCTCATCGACAAGAGCACCTCCACATCCTGGGGATCGCTTTCCTGTCTGGCTGGTTTGACTGCCCCGGCTGCCCCGGCCCCACCCAGGAAGGCCCCTCCTGGTCCGCTCTCCAGGCTCTAGGGTTCAGAGCCTCCACCCCAGGTCCCTGGCTGCCTCTTAGGACTAGGTCCCAGGGTCCTCAGCTCCTGTCAGGGCTGGGCCTCGGCTCCCAGGGCCCCAGTCCCACACAGGACCTAAGCCCCCACCAAGGAGCTCCAGACTCCCACACGTCTCTCTGCAGTGCCCCAGGCTGGGCCAAGAAGACATTCTGTCCAGTCCTGAGTGTCCCCCCAACGTCCCCATATCTGCCCATCCACTGTCCTCACATCCCACCATGCCCTGGAGTTGTCCCACACCCCTGACTTACTCCAGCACCTTCTCCGTTAAAGCTGGCCTCCCTCGGGTCACCTCCGGGGCGCATGGTTTCTCTTCATTTCCACCAAATATGGCAGGAATGATTTATACCTATGGCGCACACCCTTTGCCCAGCACCCCCCCCCCCAACATTTGGGGTTTCCCTCCCACCACAGCTGACCTGTCAGTGTCCATAGTGATCTCTCTGTGGCCACGCTGAGGGCTTCCCCTGGCTCCCTTGTCCTGACTTCTCGGGGTCCCTTCCTCCTTCCTGAACTCTCTCTTCTCTCTCTTCCCCACTCCTTCTCTCTCTCCTCTTGCCCCTTGGGCCCTCAGGACTCCTCCCAGGCCTTCATCCTTCCCCACATCCCCCCCAGGCCAGGTCACCCTCCCTATGGTCCACATGGGAATCTAGTGTCCCCTGTGTGCCTCCCCTGGACGTGGCAGTGGTTCAGAGCTTGGGTCTAGAGCCAGAATGCTTGGGGTCAAAGCGTGTCGCTGGCACCCAGCTGGGTGCCCTTAGGCGTTTTTTTGTGTGTGTGTCTTGATTTTCTCTTCCATAAAATGGAGCTATTAAAATGTATGTGTAGGGATCGGATAAGTCTTCTAAAGCACTCAAGACGTGTCTAAAGGTTTCAGTGTTCAATCTCCTAATCTGACATCAGCATTTTCTCCCCTAAAGTGCTCCTTATCCACGTCCCTGTCCCAGGGACCATCCCTGAGCCCTGGTCCTTGTTCTGGATGGTTCCTTTCTTTCCCCCCCACAACCTGTCAGTCCCACAGCCTGGCCTCCTGGCCGCCTGTCTCATACACCAGCCTCCTCCCCTGCACACCAACCTCCCTCCCCTGGGCCCCGCTCCAGGTTCTGGGCCTCCACTCTTGTCCCCGCCACTCTTATTCACACGGTAGCTTTCTGACACTTAAATCTGACCCTGTCCTCCCTTGCTCAGAGCCCTTCTGTGGCTCCCCACTGCCCTCAGATAAATGGGTCCAGACTCCTTAGCCTGGCATTCAAGACCTTTTACCACCTGGTCCTGCTTCAGCGGCACCTCCCTCCCCCATGGCAGCCACAGGCAGGGGCGGGTGTTTGCTGAACACGGGGACACACACACACACAGACGCACGCACGCACACACGCATCTCCCAAGCTCTTCACCTCTGCTTAGGAATGTCCCAGTCCTCCATGCCAGAGGTCCAGGATTGGACTTCCTTCTCAGTTGACCCTTCACCTGGGTCCAGCCCCTCCGGGCTTCCGCCACTGGGGTGGGGGAGGGGGCTCGACCTGCCACCCCACCCCCCATTCCAGCCTGGGGCTCAGGTCTCCGACAACAGAACCAGAGCCACTCAGCAACGCTGGAACCCACTCGGGGGGGCCTGGGGCCCCTCGTCCCAAGCCAGGAGGGCTTTGGGGGAGGGGTGTGGCCCCTGGCAGACTGGCAGTGTGGCCCAGGGGGCTGGGGGGCGCCAGGGAGGTGGGGGCGAACCTCGAAGCGGGAGGCACGAGTGCGGTTCTCCTTCCCTCGCTGGGGGGGCCTTGGAGCCGGTGGCGGGCGGGAAGCCTTCGAAGGCAGAGCCTGCGGGGCGGGGGTGGTGGCAGGGCCGCGTCCAGTGGCAGGGGCACCATGGCCACCATCCAGTCGGAGACCGACTGCTATGACATCATCGAGGTGCTGGGCAAGGGCACCTTCGGGGAGGTGGCCAAGGGCTGGCGGCGAAGCACGGGCGAGATGGTGGCCATCAAGATCCTCAAGAACGACGCCTACCGCAACCGCATCATCAAGAACGAGCTGAAGCTACTGCGCTGCATGAGGGGTCTGGACCCAGAGGAGGCCCACGTCATCCGCTTCCTCGAGTTCTTCCACGACGCCCTCAAGTTCTACCTGGTCTTCGAGCTGCTGGAGCAAAACCTTTTCGAATTCCAGAAGGAGAACAACTTCGCACCCCTCCCTGCCCGCCACATCCGCACGGTCACCCTGCAGGTGCTCAGAGCCCTGGCCCGGCTCAAGGAGCTGGCCATCATCCATGCTGATCTCAAGCCCGAGAACATCATGCTGGTGGACCAGACCCGCTGCCCCTTCAGGGTCAAGGTGAGTGGGGCGGCCCTGGCGTGGCGGCATCCCTGGTTCTTGTCTTCTCCCAGCTTCCCCCAGCCCTGGACACTCTCCTGTCGCTAAGGTCTCCCTTGTTCCACCTCCCAGCCTTGAGGTCTCCCCTTCCCTGCCCATGATGCCTCTCCCCACATTCTGGCCCTAAAAGCCTGCCCATCTGCTTGTCCCGATTCTGACATTCTCTGTCCTGGACCTGAGACCTCCCCCTCCTTCTCCAATTCATAGTTCAGCTCCTCTGGCCCAGTTCTGTCTATGTGGGGCTGACATTCTAGTGGGGGAAACAGAGTCGCCAAGATAAATGAGTCAAATGTGGTATGTGAGTGAGAAGGAGAAAACATAAAGCAGGGAGGAGGAGCATGTGGGGTGTTGATTGGTGGTGGTAGTAGTGAGTGAAACTGTAGACACGTCGGTCAGGGAGACCTCACTGAGAAGGTGACATTTGAGGAAAGTCCCAAAGGAAGGAGGTTGCCATGTAGACATCGGGGGAAAAGCATCTGGGTAGAAGGAACTGTTAGTGCAAAGGCCCTGAGGTAGGAGTAATCTGAGTATATATGTTTGCGAAGCAGCCAGGAGGCCAGGGTGGCTGAAGCAGAGTGAGAAAAGGAAGGACATGGGATCAGGGAGGTGATGGGGCTGGGAGACACACAGGGCCTCATGGGCCACAATGAGGATGGGTTTTATTCTGTGTAAGATGGGGCCACAAGAGGCTTCTGAGCAAAGAGGGGCTGTGATCTGGCTCAGGTGTTCCCAGGGTCTCTCTGGCTGCATGAAGGCAATAGCCTGCTAGGGGCAGGATCAGGAGGGCAGTGAGGGGTGTCTGCTCTGCTCCAGGTGGGAGGCCTGGGTGTGGGGGTGGAGTCGGGTAGTGGGAGGAAGGGACATGGTGCGTTCTAGGTAGGTTTGGAGCTACTGACAACAGGATTTGCTGACTGATCTTATGTGAGGTGTAAGAAAGCACTTGATTGGAGATGAGAGCCTGATGGCCCGAGCGACTAGAAGGATGGAAGCGCCATTCTTCGTTACAGACAGTTTGTTCATTAACAAAGATTTACTGGGACGCTTGGGTGGCTCAGATGGTTAAGCGTCTGCCTTTGGCTCAGGTCATGATCTCCAAGTCCTGGGATCGAGCCCCATGTCGGGCTCCTGGCTCAGCGGGGAGTCTGCTTCTCCCTCTCCCTCTGCCTCTCCCCCTGCCTGTGCTCTCTCTCTCTCTCAAATGGATAAATAAAATCTTTAAACAAAAAACAAACACTTACTGAAGACCCACTCTGGACCTGACCCTGTGCTGGGCACACAGAAGCACCTCCCATACATGTCACAAGTCCCTGGGCCCCCTATCCCAGCCCTGGACCCCTGCCTGTGACCCCCAGTCCCAGACCTGGCCCTTTCACCCTGGACCCCTATCTCTGCCCCCAAATCCCAGACCTGGCCCCTCTGCTCTGGCCCCCTGCCTATGTCCCCCATCCCAGGCCTGGCCCCTTCACTCAGGACCCCTTCCTCCCTCTGTCCCACAATCCCAGACCTGGCCCCTCTGTCCACTTCTGGGCTTGTCACTGTCTGGTGAAGGGTCTGAACTAGGAGCAGGCGGGGCTATGAAGTCAAGGTCTGGTCAGTTTTGGTCACCACTGTGTCCTTGGCATCTCCCAGCACAGTGCTGAGGCGGGGTCAATGCTAAATGAATTCAGAGTCACAGGGAGATAGGCAGGCAGGAAAAGGCAGATCATTTTGCCCTAAGAGATGGAAGGACAGAGCACCAAGGAAGGAGAGACTCCCACAAACACAGCAGGGGACAGACAGGACAGATCCACAACACCTGGCCGGCGTTGGCCCGCTCCTGTGTCTGTGGAATGAATGAATGACTGGATCCCGTGAACACTGAGTGCCCCAGGTCTCTCACGCTCTGAGATTCAGGCCTCAGCCGTCCGCACTCAAGAGTGCAGGTTAATAACCCTTCCATCGTACCACCTTCTGCAAATAGAAGGTGAGGGATGGCTGAATGAAAAGCAGAGAAACTCAGAGGGGGAAACTGAGGCAGGGATCAAGATAGAGTCTTGGAGATTCAGAGTGAAAGTGGCACAGGGTGCCTCCCAGCTGCATTGGGAAAGATTTTCAACCGTCCCGGGCGCTAGAGCAGTGGGTATTCATCGAGTCCCATCCTGGTCCTGTTGGAGCAGGGCAGGGGGCTGCTGTGAGGGGTGTCCAAGGTACCTAATGATGAAGACAGAACAGGGCGGGCTTCAGGGAGGTGTCTTCCTAGCAGGTGACCCAGGGATGGAGACGGAGAGAGACACAGAGAGATGAGAGACACAACGAACAGCAAAGCAATGAAGAGGCAAAGAAAGAACGAGACAGATATGAAAAAAGAGGCAGAAGGAAGCAGAATGGCAGGGACATAAAAGCCCATTCATTCATTCATTCATTCATTCACTCATTCCTGACTGAGCCCCTAACTGTGTGCCGGGCATTGTTCTAGGCGGCTAGGGATGAGCAGTGAACAGACAAAATCCCTACCCTGATGGGACTGCATCCTAGCTGGGTAGATAGACGATGAACTTGACTAAAAAGGTAAAATATATAGGATGTGAAATGGTGTTAAGAGTTCTGGAGAGGGGCGCCTGGGTGGCTCAGTCATTAAGTGTCTGCCTTCGGCTCAGGTCATGATCCCGGGGTCCTGGGATCGAGCCCCGCATCGGGCTCCCTGCTCGGCCGGGCGCCTGCTTCTCCCTCTCCCACTCCGCCTGCTTGTGTTCCCTCTCTAGCTCTCTCTCTCTCTCTCTGTCAAATAAATAAAATAAAAAAATCTTTAAAAAAAAAAAAGAGTTCTGGAGAAAAGCAGGGAGCCAGGAAGGGGGATAGGAACGGTGGGGGAGGCTGTTTTTCATAGGATGGCCAGGGGAGGTCCCCTCCACTGAAAAGGTGACATTTGAGACCTGAGATGAGGGAGTTGTGTGGACATCTGGGGGAAGAGCATGCCAGGCAGAGGGAACGGCCAGTGCAAAGGCCCTGAGCTGGAAGTGCGTCTGGCTTGTTCAAGGGACAGTGAGACACCTGTGAGAGGGAAAGCAGGAGGTGCTGAAGGCAGAGAGGTGATGGGGCAGATTACTCGAGCCTTGGGGGCCACAGTGAGGACGTTGGCTTTTATCACAAGATGCCTCGGGAGGTGTGCATGATGAGCAGACTGGGGTGCAGAGGGGAGGAGCAGGGAGACCAGCAAGGAGGCCCCTCCATCAGCCTCGGTGGAAGATGATGGAGGACGGGGCGGTGTGGGGGGAGCCGAGGCTGGGACGAAGAGGGGGCCGAGTCTGGATCTATTCAGAAGGTGGAGCCGACAACCTTTGCTGATGGGCGAGGTGTGGCATGAAAGACAAAGAAAGGGATCCTAACCCTCACAGGCATAAGTCCTAGTGGAACGAAACAGAGACAAACACACAAAACCAGAGACAAAGACGGGCGAAGACAGGCACATAAACAAGAGATAAAGACTCTCAGACACAGCGACAGTCAGATAGCAGGTGCAGAGAGACACAGGCGAGAGCCACAGGGGAGACCTAGATTGGTTGTCCCTGTCCCCTGCCCTGCCCACCTGCCTCCCCACCCCCCCACAGGTAATTGACTTTGGCTCAGCCAGCATTTTCAGCGAGGTGCGCTATGTCAAGGAGCCATACATTCAGTCGCGCTTCTACCGGGCCCCCGAGATTCTGCTGGGGCTGCCCTTCTGCGAGAAGGTGGACGTGTGGTCACTGGGCTGTGTCATGGCCGAGCTGCATCTGGGCTGGCCCCTCTACCCGGGCAACAACGAGTACGACCAGGTGCGCTACATCTGTGAGACCCAGGGCTTGCCCAAGCCCCACCTGCTGCACGCCGCCCGCAAGGCCCACCACTTCTTCAAGCGCAACCCCCACCCCGATGCTGGCAACCCCTGGCAGCTCAAGTCCTCGGCCGACTACCTGGCTGAGACCAAGGTAGGGGAGGGCAGGGGATGTGGGGGCTGCTACATCGACAAAACAATCTGGGCTAGACCTCAGAGAGGACGGGAAGTTTGAGGGTCAGCTCAAATCACAGCAAGTCACAGCAAGAGAGATGTGGGTGAGACCCCGGGTGGCACTGGAAGTACATGGCGGCTCCTCTTGAGTTTCATGGCGAGGGCTCGGCAAGCTCGTGTAGCAAGCAAGCTGGGAGGCCTGGCGGGCTGGGCTTGGGGGTGGAGGCTCCGGGAGCAAGAGGGATCTGGATTTGACTCCAAGGGGGACTAGAGGTTGGGGGCAGCTCCTCTGCTAGCGGCTGGTAGGGGCTGGAGCCGTGGCTCTGGGGAGGCCCGGAGGTCTGGGGGAGGAGTGAAACTTGGCTCAGTGAGACTCTGGGTGAGGTGGCAGGAGGACCAAAGAACCCAACCTGGTATGTTTCCTGCAGCAGTAGGAGGGCTCTGGGGCAGACCAGAGGGGCTCTCCCCGCAGCAAGAGAGCTCCAAGTCAGATTATGGGCAGAACTGCAAGTCGAGGTTCAGGTGTGTGGACTTCATGGCAACAAGAGAGCCCTGGACCAGACCGGAGGGCAGACTGGAAGCCGGGGGCGGAGGGAGTAGGTCATGCGTGGGCCCCGCTGCAGGAGCACCCGAGGCCCAAGGCCCGGACTCGATGTCAACCCCGGGCCCCCCCTGTGTCCCACCAGGTGCGCCCCCTGGAGCGCCGCAAGTACATGCTCAAGTCACTGGACCAGATCGAGACGGTGAACGGTGGCGGGGCGGCCAGTCGGCTGCCCTTCGCGGACCGCGAGGCGCTGGCGGAGCACGCCGACCTCAAGAGCATGGTCGAGCTGATCAAGCGCATGCTGACGTGGGAGTCGCATGAGCGCATCAGCCCCAGCGCTGCCCTGCGCCACCCCTTCGTGTCCATGCAGCAGCTGCGCAGCGCCCACGAGACTACCCGCTATTACCAGCTCTCCCTGCGGGGCTGCCGCCTCTCGCTGCAGGTGGAGGGCAAGCCGCCCACGCCGGTGGCAGCTGCGGCGGAAGACGGGCCCCCCTACCACCGTCTGGCTGAGGAGGAGGCGGCTGTGGGCATGGGCAGCGTGGTGGGCAGCGGGCCCTTCTTCTGCGAGAAGGCGCCGGGCGTGCAAAGGGCCATTGATCAGCTGGACGACCTGAGCCTACAGGAGGTGGGGCGGGGGCTGTGGGGCGAGAGCCGAGCCGACGTGGTTCCTGACATGCTGGCTCCTCTCAAGGCCGCCGCCGCGGGCCGCCGTGTGCCCGACTCGGGCCCCGAGCCCATCCTGGCCTTCTATGGCAGCCGCCTGGCAGGCCGCCACAAGGCCCGCAAGCCACCCGCAGGCTCCAAGTCGGACTCCAACTTCAGCAACCTCATCCGGCTGAGCCAGGCCTCCCCTGAGGATGATGGATCGTGCCGGGGCAGCGGCTGGGCAGAAGGAGAGCGCCTCGGGGCCTCCGCGGAGCTGCCCACCCTCCCGCAGCGGGATGGGGATGGACCAGACATCAAGGATATGACCATGGATGCTGATGTAAGCCCGGTGGGCTGGCCAGGGTGCGGGTGGTTCTGGGATCAGGGCCTCCCTGAGCTCCAGGATGGGGGGGTACAGTGAACCAGGCCTGGCGCCCCCCCCATCTGCATTGCCTGCAGCTGGCTCAGGGTTCAACACATACTAGTCCACTCTCAGGATGTGACGAGGCTCAGCAAACACTAACCCACGTTCAGGATATGATTAGGATTTGATACGGCTCAGGGTACACTAACCTGTATTCAGGATGTAACATTCAGCACACGCTAACCCACCCTTTTACAAGGTGATAAGGCTCAGCACACACTGATCACTTCAGGATGTAAGGCTCAGCACACACTAACCCATATTCAGGATATAAGGCTCAGCACACACTAACCTGCTCTTAATGATGTGATGAGGCTCAGCATATACTAATCCACCTTCAGGCGGTATAGAAACTCAGAACACCTTAATCCACCTACAGGAAGTGATAAAGGCCCAGCACTCAGTACAAGGCCTTAGCAGGTGCTCACCCATCCTCAGGAAGAAGTGACAAAGCCTCAGAGACACTAATAGTCCCTCAGAGCACATTAAGGTCTCCGCACACACTGTTTGAACCCCCAAGTTGCGATGAGGGTTCAGGACCTATAAAATCACCCTCAGGAAGTGACAAGGGTTCAGTTGGGACTGGAGAGAGTCCAGGAGGGGCTGGCCAGGGGCTCCTTGGCTGATGGTCCTTTCTTCTCCTCCCCAACAGAGGCTGGGCCCTGAGCTCTTCGACCCCAGCAGCTGCCCTGGGGAGTGGCTGAGTGAGCCAGACTGGACCCTGGAGGGTGTCAGGGGGCCACGGGCTCAGGGGCTCCCACCCCGCCACGCTCACCCGCACGGCCCGCCCCGGGCCACCAGCTTTCTGCAGCACGTCGGTGGGCACCATTGATGGTGACCCCACCCCTGCCCCTCACTGGGGGCTGCACTAGCTGGGCTGGTCTCCCTTCCTCAGAAGCCATTTCCTGAACCCACAAATTATTCTTACAGAAAGATAGTTATCCAGAAATTCCCCATTACCCTCGCCCATGGTGCATGCCAGCACAGAACGCCCCGAATGCAGGAGGGCCTTGGGGTCTGGCCTGTGGGCCCCCTGCCCGGGGGTGGGGGCAAAGGGACACAGGAAGGGGGCTGCCCCCACTGGCCCTGAGCATGCCCTCGGCCCTGCTGCCTCTGCCTATTTCAATAAAGAACTGTTGAGCAGCTCTGCTTGAGGCCTGGACTGGAGCTGGGGTGGGGTTCAGTTTGGCGCCTGGGACCCTGATCTCTGATGCGGCTGCGCTCAGCTGGTCCCTGCCAGGGACAGGCTGACCCATCCCCTAAGTATGCTAAGTGCTTGGCACGCGAGAATCCGCCCTTGGAACATTCCCCATGTTCAGCAGGTGCCAAGGCGAGCTTGCCATATGCCAAGGTCTCATCTGTAGACCTGCCCTTGCCACGCGTATGGGCTTGGCATGCCCTCCTCACCCACGCTCGGGTCATGGTTAAGTGCGAATTCCCTTGGCAGGCATAAACTCACGCTCGGTGCACACTCGGGTGTTTGGACATGCGAGGCCAGCCTTGGGAGCCGGTGATGGTTCGGAGCGTGCCCGTCTGGGAACATGCTCGATGTATAGCACATACTACCTATGCTGACTACGTGAGGCTCCGCTCACGCCAGGCCCTGTGGTCACGCTCTGCACGCTCAGCACATACTCGCTCACGAGCACTCACGCCAGCACGAGCCAAATCCACGCTAAGGGCATAGCACAGGCTGTGGGCTCCGGACAGGGGTCAACGCGCCGAGGGCTCTGCAAACGCTGTGTCGCCGAGAGAGGAGCGTGTCAGCTGTGCCCGACCCCGACGCCCCACTGCACATCAGACAGACAGACACAAGCCATACAGACAAGTGATTTACTTCTTATTATAACCTGGAGCCCTCTTTGCCCTGGAAAGGGGGGTGGGCCAGGGGGCCGGGCCCAGCATGCACCCCCGTTTCTTCGGGGGCTGATCCCTCCCCCCAACTGGGCTGGGTCCCGGGGCCACAGCATCAGGCCGGCAGGGATGGAGACAGAGGTGGGTAGAGCAGGGGCGAGCCAGTGAGCCACGATGGGGCACACAGAAGCGGGGGGCACGGGGACGGGGGCCGGGACCCAGGATGTCCGGGTCCCCGGGGGGCCTCGCGGGCCTCGGCCCGGCTGCCGGACCAGGGCCTCACAGCAGGCGACAGGCGTTGCCCACGCTGTCGGCTGAGGTGTCAAGGTCATGGCTGTAAGGGGAGTCCCAGTCCCTCAGGAAAACGGCCTCCAGCTGGCTCCTCAGGCCACCCCGCCCATTCTGCGTCACCAGCAGTGAGGTGCCCGCTGTCTCCGTGAAGTAGCTGCCAGACCAGTTGGAGGTTCCTGAGGGGGTGGGGGTCGGGGGGTCAGAGAGTCAGAGCCCAGAGCTGTGCTCGGCTTCTCCTCCTGTCCCCCTGGTGGTGCTCGGGACACTCACCAATGTAAGTGGCCCGTTCGGTCACCATGTACTTATTGTGGTTGACGCGGGCGTATGGGATCCGGGCCTGGCTCTCATCCGCGGGGACCACAAAGAGTTTCTGCGGGGGAGGGGAGAATGGGAAGGGGCGTGAGCTGCAGGGTGGGGGTGGAGAAGCCCCAGGGTCCGGGCTGGGGAGGGGAACCGGGTCTGCGGGACTGGGGACTCAGCTGCTTCCCCTGGACCCACAGGAGCCAGAACGGGGCCCAGCGGAGGGGGTACCAGTAACACCGGCTGAAAGGGGAGACCCAGTTGCCTCACTTGTCATTCCTTCTTGTATGGCTCCTACTCATCCCATAGGTCTCGCCTCAGATGTCTCCTTTTCCAGGAAGTCCTCCTTGACCACTGACCCCCCCACCCCCTCGCAAGCTGGGGCAGAGGCTTCCTCTGGGTCCCCCTATCCTGGCCATGAGGCCTCCTCCATCTGGGCCCTGCCCGCTCTGCCCTTGCCCCACCATCCTGGCCCGACTCAGGGTCTCCCCATCATGGCAGGGCCCTGTCCCTCGGAGTCAGCCCTGTCAAGTGACAGGTGAGCTCCATGAGGACTGTGCCTTCGGCATCGCCCTGCACTGGGGCTGAGCGGCGGGTCTGGGGTGGGTGCTTACCACCTGGATATCGGAGTGGGTGTGGTTGTCACGCAGGGCAGCCAGGGAGAGCAGGAAGGCCCGCATGGACGGCTCAGAGTGTCCCCAGCAGCTGATCAGCAGGCGCACCTTGACGCCCCGCTCATAGGCAGCCCGCCGCAGCCCGTCGTCAATGGCAGGCCAGAACCTTGGGGTTCGGGGACGGGGGTGCACGATTCGGAGGGCGGCTTTACCTATGGCCTGACCCTGAGGTTCGAGGCACCCTTAAACCCCAAGACCGCCCTATCTCTGGCTTCCATTCCTGCCCCCAAACCCCTCATCCTGTCTCTAGCCCATATACCCTGCTCCCTAACTCGGGAAATCCCACGTCCCACACCCCAGGCCTCCGGCCTCCGGTCCCCTGCCCCAGTCCCACCCCCAGGATTCCCATCCTTTTCTCTGTCCCCACTTCCTCTGTCTCGAGTGTTTAGACCCCCTCTCCCTGTCTCCTCTACCTCTCCCTGGGGCTTCCCGCCATCTGTCCCTTTGCCTTGTCCCCTTGCCTGCTTTCTGGCCTCGTCACTCCCTCTCCCACTCATGGTGGGTCCCTGCCCCGAGCCCTGTCCATGAGGCAGCCATACCTGCGCGGGTGGGAGAACTCCATGGTGGGCAGGTAGTTCATGACCGCGACGTAGATGAAACTCCGGGCATTATCCACCACGTTGAGCAGGGCCTTCAGATCCGGGGTGCGGCCACTGGGACACAGTGGTGGGGGTGCACTCTGGGGGGTGAGGGGACAGTCAAGACACGTGCCCTGCCAAGGGTGCCGTCACCACAGACCCCATGTACGGAGAGTCTGTCTCAAGTCAGGTCCTGTGGGTCGTGCTGAATCCTACAGCCTCCAGGAAGGGGAAGGTAATTGCCATGTCCGTTTTATAGGCGAGGAAGCTGAGGCTCAGAGAGGGTGAGTGACTTGCCTAAGGTCACACAGCTGACAAATGGAGCCAGGATTATGCATCCAAGCTGTTTGGTTCCAGAATGTACGCTCTAACACAGGGGTTCTGGACATAAGGGTCCTGGTCCAGCAATGGCAGCATCACCTGGAGCTTGTTAGATTTGCAAATTCTTGGGCTCCATTGCACAGGGCCTACTGAACCAGGTGCCGGGGTAGGGCTCAGGGATCTGGGTTTTAACCAGCTCTCCCCGTGCTTCTGATGCATGCTCAGGTTTAAGCACCTCTCCTGTGATCACCTGTGTCCCCGACTTCCTCACAGCCCACCCGAATGGCACTCCTTCGACACCAGGCCCTTTACCCTCCATCCTCGTGACAGAGGAGCAAACTCAAGCTCTGAAGGGGAAGTGGCCATGGGAAACCCTTAAGCTTCTGTGCGAAACCACTGAAGCGAAGCACCCCAATGAGTCATGCATCCCTGCATCCATGCCTTTCTGGGGCCCTCCACAATGACTCCGGGCTTGGCCAGGTGACTCGCTTTGGGGGGGGACAGAAGGGAACCCAGATTGGCCACCCCTAGCGGGGGCAATATCAAGAGCTACAAACAGCAGCGCCTTGTCTACGGGGCAAGAGAACTTTCCACGGTGATGGAAACGTTCTATAGCTGCACTGTTCAACATGGCAGCCGTTTGCTCCCTGGGCCTACCGAGCACCTGCAATGTGGGTCAGTGCAATTCAGGAACTGAACTTGTAGCGATATTTAATTTTAACTGACTTAAAATGAAAAGAGCCGAATGCAGCTACAGCAGGCAGCGCAGGGCTCCACTAGGGGCTTAGCGTGCATAAACCCCAGCCGGACTCCCCCATTAGCCGTAAAGGTTGCTGATCCTTATAGCCACTGTGGAGAAGAAACCCAAACCTGGGGAGGTTGGGACATAGCCCCAGCCCCAGACCAAGCAGAGTGAGTGGGGGTGAGTGGTCGGACCCTCCCCCGACCCCAACACCGGGCAGGGCTGGACAGAGACTGTGAGTGACCCGGCCCCTCCTCCCTAAGACTCACCGCCAGGTAAGCTAGAGCAGGAGTTCCATTGAGGCAGATCTCCATGGGTGTCTCCTGATTGTAGCGGGTGTCGTAGGGCCGGGGCCAGGTGGCCGGGATGGAGCTGCCCGCCTGGCCCAGGTACCAGTAGGCCTCGAAGATCTTGGTCAGGTCCCGAGCTAGGCAGCTGCAGTTGTACATGACCACTCCCAGCTCCTTGACCTGTGGGAGGGCGGTGCTGAGCCTTGGGGTGGTGGCCTGGCGCCCATGGGTGACACGGACACCCACGGCCCCCCTCCCCGCTTCCTGTCCCTGGCCCCTCAGTCTCCCATCCCCCCACCCCCTGCCACCACCACCGGAACTGAAGTCCCGGGATGGGCGTGAACTTGACTCGAGGCTAAAATCTGGCCAAGTTTTGGTAAAAATCATTTGGTTTTTCCAAAGAGCCAGGTTTCCTGAACCTTTGCGGAAGCTATTGCTTCTACCCTCCACAGAACAAGCTCCTACTCATTCTTAGGTCTCGGCTGACAGCCTCCTCCTCCAGGAAGCCTCTCTTGACTGCCCCGACTGTCTCAGGCATTCCTCTGGGCTTTCATGGTCCCTTGGCTTTTCCTCATTTCTCTCTCTGGTGACACTGCACCGGGAAGACAGGTACTGGGGATGTCTCAGCCATGGCTGTGACTTCAGCATCTCCTCACAAGAGTTGGTAAGATTAGGGGCTTGGGAAGTATTTGTTGAGTCAATAAATGATCACTGCCTAAGCTGTCCCTTCTTTCCTGTCTTGTGCTAAACCTGGCGAATCCTTCAGGTGTCATGTGAATTGTCACCTCCTTTGGAAGACCTTCCCTGATACTCTGGCCTGGGTCCCCCATCCTGACCCTCTGGGCTGCCACTGCCCGGTGACCAGCCTGTCACCGCACCAGACTGGTGGTTCCCAGGGATCCATCGCTTACCACCACGTTCCCAGCAGCACCCAGGACAGGCCTGGGCTTAGAGCAGGCACTCAAAGAACTGAACAATGAAGGGCCAATTGGTGGACAGGGCCTTGAATGCCCTGCAGAGGGGCTGGCAGCTGTCATCAGGGATCAGAGCAAACCCCGGGCTTCCATGAGCAGGGGGGAGGCAGTGAGGGCTGGATTTGGGGGATGCACCCCAAAGAGATGCAAGTCGCCGTATTCCCATAGAAACAGCTGAGTCATCAGGGCACCGAAGCCCACAGCCACCAGGATGAGGACCAGCAGGACCCAACGGGCTTTCTGTGGGTGGGGGGGGAAGGAGGCAGCAATGAGCCAGCCCATGCTGGAGGTAGGAATGAAGCCACTGCAGAGACCAAGACTCTGGGACTGAAGAGGGGTGCAGTTGGAGGCTGGGGGCCCCGGGGGATAGGGAGCCGCCGGGGAGGGCGGGTGGGCAGGGTGCAGGCAGACCTGGGTCAGGGAGCGCCAGTCCATGTTGGCACTGCCGATATAGAAGTGGGTCTGGTCCACCACCCAGAACTTGGTATGCAGGACGCCATGGGTCAGCTTCTGCATATCCACCATGCGCACCTGGGCACCTGTAACAAACAGCTCGTCAGGAGCCGATGCAGGCAGCCCTGGGCCCAGCCCACTCCCAGCCGCCCCCCTAGCTCACCACTCTGCAGCAGCGCCTGCAGGTCAGCCTGTGGCTGGGGCCCATTGGGCTTGCTCACAGTAATGCGGACCTTCACACCTTGAGGTGCCAGGGTCTGCAGCTGCCGGAGGACCTCCTCACCCTGCAGAGAGGGGACAGCCTCTGAGGGGCTGGGCAGGCCAGCTCTCCAACCCCAGGCAGCCCCGCCCCGCAAAAACAGGCTCTTTTCCTATTGGGTCTCAATTTACGATCAGGAGGAAACAGGTTTTCCATTCGCCTGCACACCAAGGGATGGCTTTATAGGCTATTAAAACCTTTCATCTGTTTTAATTACTGGGGCTCTGGGCCCCACCAGGGCCTCCCTGCCACTCCTGTCCTGCCAGGAACCTTCCCAAGATCCTGCCTTGGAAGCATCAATGCCTGGCACTGCAGGGGCCTCCGAGCACCTTGCAGGATGCTGGGGGCCATGGCACAGGCCGGGGGTCCAGGAAGGTATGGCCGAGGCTTGATGAGGCCAATAACGGCCAAGGATTCCCTGTTTCCTACTGTGAGCCGGGCCCCCTAAGCCCCTTCACATCTGAACTCACCGATTTCTCACCACTCTCATGGATGAGGCAGGGCTGAGTATAATCCCCGAGGTGCAGAGGAGAAAACCGGGCACTGGAGAACTCAGGGGTGACATGGGATTTGAACCCACATCACCTGCCGCCTATGGCGGTGCTTTGTGCTTTGAGCCGCTCCAGTGGGAGCCAGCAGGGAGTGGGTGCTCATATCATTTTTAACTTCCGTAACTATTTTTTTTTCAGGCGATGCTCGAGGAGCCCCACAATTTTACTAAATGTTAAGCCCACTTCTGACAAAAAGGCAGCAGGGGGAGGAAAAAAGAAGGGACAAATTCAGTGTGTTTTGCAAGGAAGGGGCTATCCACCCAGGCTATTCCTTTTTCTGCATCTTGAAGTTTTCCGTTTTTTAAGAGCGTGCCTGCACACCGTGACAAGGATATAAGGCGGACACTTCGACAAAGCTGACCATGTCAGATGCTGAGCTGACATCTGCATGGATGGGCCTGTTTTCTTCTCAGAAGGGCGCCTGCTATGTATTGGCCCCATTCCACAGATCAGGAAACTGAGGGCTGAGGTGACCTGCCCAAGGTCACACAGCAGAGCAGCGGCAGGCTGGCTCGAGGCTGGGCTGTTACTCACCCTGCTCCCTCCATTTCTTTGGGTGACAGGGTTTGGGGGCAGCTTGTGGGCGAGCACATCTGTCAGCCTAATCCCCCATAAGCAAACCCACACCCTGACATTCAGAGGCCTCCAGATGACTGTGACAAACGCCCCCAGTCCAGAGGGCCATGTGAAGACAGTGCTTTCAATCACCTGTGTCCCACCTGCTGTGTGACATGTGCCCACCCATCTCCCGGGCTGCAGGGGATCCCCCCTCACCACCCTACCCCCACCCCCCAGGCCCCCACCCCTCCTGCTGACAGCCAGGGCCCAGGTTGCCAGGTACCTGCTGGGCAGAGGGTTCCTGAGTGTGGGTGTCATTGTTGGTGAGGGTCCAGTAGAAGGAGGCGATGTCCAGAGTGCTGTGGGCACCGGCGAGCAGGCCCAGCCAGGCCTGGCTGGTGGAGGGGTTGCCCGTGGAGGCATTGGGGAAGTCCAGACCCTCAGGAATGCTCTCCACCAGCACTGCTCTGGGGGGGCGAGGGGGGTGGTATCAGCCACAGTGGGCCAGAGACAACCGGCTGGAATGTGAGTGCTCACCTGTCTACCCACAGAGGATGGAAGATGATGTATCTGTGTGTGCCCGTATTCACGATTCTCTGTGTGTCTGTTCGTTTGTCTGTCTAGACGTGCAGAAGGAAGACTGTGTATGTAGATTTCTGTGTGTGTGTGCATTTGTGTGTCCACAAATGTCATGGACGATGCTGTGTGTCTCTGTGTGACCATCTGTTGACAGATCTGGACAGAGAATGATGCTGTGGCTGTCATGGGAACAGTGTTGGGGGAAGGGGTTGGGGATGGAGGGAAGACCCTGTGGTGATGCACTTGGGTGGTGGCAGTGGGTGTGGCTCAGGGCTCCTCTCCCCACCCTCTGAGGACCCCCTCCTCCTCCTTAACTTACTCGCAGGGGTCATAGCAGGGGGCTGGGCGCTGGTTGGGCCCAAAGAGATGCAAGTCGCCATATTCCCATAGAAACAGCTGAGTCATCAGGGCACCGAAGCCCACAACCGCCAGGATGAGGACCAGCAGGACCCAACGGGCTTTCTGTGGAGGGGAGGAGGCGGCGATGAGCCAGCCCATGGCGGGCAGCCCAGCCCATGATGGAGACAGGCTGAGGGTGGTTGTGGACTCCTACCTTCTCTGCAGCCTTCCAAGCCTCGATCTCATTCATGGGCAGCTCACTGGCAGGCTCCTCCGCAGGCACCTTCAGCTGGGGGATGGGGATGGTAGAGGGGGTGAAAGGGCAGCTTGGCGGGGGTGTCTACTGGGCGTCCACTGTACCCAGCCCCATCCCACTGGGCCCCAGATCCACCTACCTCCTGGTACATCAGTTTAGGCTTCATCTTGCCAGACAGCCAGGGGATATGCCGAGCTCAGGTGGGGAAGTGGGTGTGTCAGGGTCTCCAAACTGTGGGGAACAAAAGCTGGCACTGTGGGGGTGCTCTGGGCCTTAGGGGAACATCATGGAAAGCAGATTAGTCTTGGGCTCACGGGATCCATTGGGTCTCCTTGTCCCCAATCACGGGGGCCACTGGCATGGGGCCAGTCACCCCAAAAGGAGGAAGCTGACCGCTGGTCAGCAGGGATTTCGAAATCCCTTAAGGTCTAACGTCTAGCTTTCTTCCCATCAGTCTATAATGCCCACCCTGCCGCCCTGAGCGCCCACTCTGCACCCCCCCCCCCCCGAGCGCCCACACTGCTCCTCATTAATGCTCACGCTGCTCCCCATTAGCGTCTTCCCTTCTCCGAGCTCTAATTTAGACATTCCCCAAAAGACAACTCTGGATGGGGTCAGCAGAGCCCCAAATCTTTGCCTGGCTTTTCGCAAGCCGGAGACCACCCAGGGAGCATTTTCCAGGTGGCTCTTCTGCCATCACCCTCAGGTACCCACCAGACAGCTCAAGCTGGGAGCGCGGGACTATCGGGGCCTCACCGCCAGTCCCTAGCCCATCCCCCTAGCCATCCTCCTCCACCTTACCCCGGGGGGGACTCGGCCTTACTCCGCAGGCGGCAGCTGCTACCTCCGCGGGGCCCCAGCTACTGCCCCAACAGGCTGAGCAGGGGCGGGAGCGAGGAGGGGGCGGGACCAGGCTGGGCTCCGCCCACTGCAGCGGGGAGTCTGCGCAGTGCGCAGGCCGCCCCGGCTCACCGCAAGGAGAAGGGGGGCCGGGGTCCCCCAGTTACGGTCCCGCCAACCTAGCGGGGGTGGATAGAGTACATGGCTGGGGGATGGGCTTTGCCACCCCCCCAACCCCCCAGAGCTGCAGTGTGGGATAGGAAGGCCGCGGGTAAAGAGAAAGAGGAACCCCACATCTTTCTTGTCTACAAACCTTGAGAATTTTTGTACCATGGGCATGTATTACCTAGTCAAAAATAAATAAACAAAATTAATTGTTAAAAAACGTATAAAATAAATGTCAACTCTACTCAAAAAAATTTTTTTTAAAAAAGCCTTATAAAATAAAACGGAGAGATCAAGGTTGAATGATATGATTTCTAGGTGTAGCGAATAAAATCAGAAGACAACCCAAGCTACGGGGTGGGGGGGGGGGGGAAGAGCGGGGTGGCGGAAGGAGACGGTGGGTTTTCTGCTGGAGTCTGTTTGGATAACAGTATTTGATTTCTTTAAAAAAGCCAATTGATATTTTGATAGGGATTTTTAAAAATTTGGTTTCTCAAGTCCAGGCTCTGGCTGGAAGGATAAACAAGATTTCCCATTTCCCATCTCGTATCTCCCAAGTAGGATTTAAGACCACCGCTGGAGAAACGAATTGAAGAACCCTTCTCCGCCCACCTCTCCCGGTGAAAAAGGGGCAGGACGCTCTCCCCTGCATCCACGCAGGAAGTCAACGGTTAATTGCAGAAAAGGCTTATCACGGAGAGAAGCAACAGCGTCAGAAGTGGTTGCCTCGAGAGTGGGATTTGGGGTGGGTGAGGACTGCTTTTTTTGCACGCCTATTTTTTTATAAAAATTGTGCAATATAAGCGACTTACAGAAAAGTAGAGGAAAAAAACCATCTCTGCAGGTTAAGGAATAATTATTAAGCCAACACAGGTGTTGCTGCGTCCCACGGGCATGCGCAGCATTACTGTGATTTTTAAAAAAGAAGGGAGAAAAAAAGAAAATTCCAAGAGGGAGCTGGGTTCTCCCCTCACCGGAAGATCCAGCCTAGATCTGAAAGGATAATTTGGAAACCCCTTCCCCCGCAAGGTCCGATCCCAGATTGGCAAGGGCAGAGCAGAGCTAGATTCCCTCCTCTTATTGTAGAGGGACAAACGAGGATGGGCCAAATGGATCCAGCAAGAAATGGCAACAGATCAAGGTTATTTGATATTCCAGAGGTCATCAGGAAAAGCAGAAGATAACAGTCTTAGAGGTGGCTGACCGCAGGGTTGCCAGGTGGGGGAGGGGAGGCATGGGGCAGGAAACATTTGCCTTTCATTGACCTGCGAACACCTTGGTGAGAAATGTTTTAAGAATATGGGGTTGGGGGGCGCCTGGCTGGATCAGTCGGTAGAGCATGCGACTCTTGGTCTCCCGGGTCGTGGGTCTGATCCCCACTAGAGATTACTTAAAAACAAACAAAAACCTGGGGTTGGAACTGCAGGTGATGTAAAATTAGGGAAGATAAAATGAGCAAAAACAAAACTGAGGGAGAGGTAGGGCACGGATGCCCACGAATACACCACAAATAGGAAGAAGATAGAGGGAGTTCATTCAAATTGTTAGCGACCTTTTGGCTTCCAACTTGTATGGCGATTACAGGTCTAATAACAATAGGTTTAATTTTAACTTATGTTATTTTTTTTTTTATCAAAATACCCCTAAGGTGTTTAAAAAGAAAACCAGTGCTGGATAAGTGGTTTAGACTGGACTAGCTTGCAAGGCAGTCAATACCTTGGATTCCAGAGCCAGATGCCTGATTTGAATATGAGCCTCAGCCCTTATATGACCGTTTGACCTTGAGAAATGACAACGATTCTGTGCCTTAGTTTTCCTGTCTGTAAGATGGGCATGGTGACAATAGTACCATGTTAATTTTACACATACTTAGTATCTGTGTACCAGGTATTGTTTTAGGCACTGCAAATACTGCTGTGAATAAAACAGACACCAGGGAAGACAAAAAAGGAGATAGTAAGTAAACTATATGTTAGAGGGTAATAAATGCCATAGAGAAGCAGGGCAGGGGAAGGGGTGGGGTTGGGATTGTTTGCAATTTTAAATAAGGTCTAGGGGCGCTTGGGTGGCTCAGTTGGTTAAGAGTCTGCCTTAGGCTCAGGTCATGATCCCAGGGTCCTGGGATCCAGCCCCATGTCAGGCTCCCTGCTCAGCGGGGAGTCTACTTCTCCCTCTCCCTCTGCTCCCCGCACCCCCGCTTGTGTTCTCTCTCAAATGAGTAAATTTAAAAAAATCTTTAATAAAAAATAATTAAGGAGGTCTGGGAGAGCCTCCCTGAGAAGGGGATACCTGAGAAAAAAACTTCAAGGACGGGGGAGGGAGCTACATGGACTTCTTAGGGAGTGTTTCTAGCAGACCGAACAGCCAGCGCAAAGGCCCTGAGGCTGGAATGTGCCTGATTTGGGTAGGGAAGAGTAAGGAGGCCAGTGTGTCTGTAGTGGGGTAGGCAGTGGGGAAGAGAGAGAGATGAGTCAGAGAGGTGACAGGACCAGATTGTGCAGGGCTGCCTGGACTGTGGTGAGGAGGACAGGGCCATGGGCATGTTCTGAGCAGAGGAGAGACATGATCTGCCTGCCTTGGGTGTTGCAGTCAGTTGAATGGTGGCCTCCAAAAAGATACGTCCAACATGGCCATAATCTCCGGAACTTGTGAACGTGACCTTAATTGGAAAAAGGGTCTTTGTAGATGTAATTAAATTAAGGGTTTTGAGATGGTATCATCCTGGATTATCTGGGTGGGCACAAAATCCAATGACAAGTGTCTCTAAGAGACAGAAGAGAAGATACAGAGAAGACCACGTGACCAGGGAGGCGGGGATTCCCCAGAGCCTCAGGAAGGGGCATGGCCCTGCGAACACCTTGATTTTGGACATCTGGCCTCCAGAACGGGGAGAATAATTTTCGGTTGTCTTAAGCCACCCTGTTCATGGTGATTTGTTATAGCAGCCAAAGGGAACTAATATAGGTATTTGCAGACTCCCTCTGGCTGCGTGTGTATGTGTGTGTGTGTGTGTGCACGCGCGAGACAGGCAAGGGTTTTGGTCTGAGGAAGGACAGAAGCCCCAATAGCTGAGCTGCGGAAGTCTGAGGAGGAGCAAATTTGGGAGAAGGCTGAAGGAAATTAAATGAATGAATGAATGAATGAATAAACTGTGTGTGTATTTTGAACATATAAAATTTGAGAATTGAACTAAAGGAATTAATATCAAGTATATAGAATGGACACGCAAGAGGTTCTCAATAAATGTGATTGTGTCTAGGATTCTGACAGCCAAAAAAAAAAAAAAGAAAAAAGAAAAAGGCTCCCTTTCCCCCCTTCCCCAGCCACCCCCAAGGCAAGATGCTTGCTTTCCATTGTAGGCCTTTACTTTTTTTTTTTTTTTTTAATGCACATAGGACTTCTTTGGAAATGAAATTATGAGGCCCCGGCTCCTAGCTGGGGTGGCCCTTCCTCCACATCAGTCTCCAGAAAAAGACTATGGCCTCAGTTGGAGAAGTATCCAGCATCCCCGTCCCCAGGTCCCTGGGGGGCGCAGGGCAGGGTGAAATTGAAGATGGGCATGGGCAGCTGGACTGACAGAGCCAGGATAACAGGTGTTGGCATTTCCCTCAGCTCAGCTCCTGCGTTCCCAGTAGCCTAGAACCCCCATGGAGCTCCAGGGCAATGCCCAGGCTGGTCCTTATGCTCTGCTTCTTTGGTCATGGGATGCATCTCTGCCAGCAAGTGTGCCCCTCCCAGCCTGGAGGATATCCCCGGCCCCTTGGCTTATGCCCTGCCTGCCTTGGGGTGTGATACCACAGCCCACAGAAAAGGAGGAAGCAAAACCCACTGGGTTTCTGAGACACGTGCTGGGTCACAGTTTCCTGAACACCCCACCCTTGGGTGGGGGGCGGGAGATTTGATCCTTCCTTCATAGCCGGGCTTTAGATTGCAGAACCCAGGATTCAAATCCCACCTGTCACTCTTACTGAGTGACCTCAGGCATGGGGCTTTCTCTTAGCCCTGCTGGCCTATCTACAGAATGGGGATCATCTCATACTCAGCTGGGGGGAGGGCGGAGGCTGGGGGATCTCTGAATGGTTTAAGGGGGTAGATCTCGGGAGTCCCACCACCTTGGGTTCAGATCTCAGCCATGTGTTAGAGAGGCTCCCTTCTCTGAGCCTTACTTTCATCCTCAGACCAATGGGAGGATGAACATATCAACCTTATATTTGCTAGGAAGAGTCAATGAAGCCATCATGGCAGACAGGCAGACTAGCAAAGCCCCAAAACAATCTTGCTGGTGAGATCTGTGTGTCCCTTACTTATGTGTCCCTTAAAAAGCTAAGTTTGTGTTTGGTTTCTTTCTCTACTCCTGGGTGCCCAGCACATCATAACCACTCCATAAATGTTTGTTGAAAACAGAAGAAATGGAGCAGTAGAATGGGAATCTTGGAGAAAAGACCTTCATAGAGGTCTCTCTAGACCTAGTGACATTTGTTTTATACACAATGATAACCGGCATGTGCTCTAAGCCCAGAGCAGATGGGTAAGTGCATATTATGGCCTTTCGGCCTGAGAGTAAAGTTCAAGGTCAATTTAAGGTTGATTCAAGCCATCCGAGAGAGCTGCAGAACTACCACAGTCTGTACCAGACTATACCACAGGAAACACTTATGAACCTAGGGACCTTTCATATGGTTCAAAACAGAAATGTGTTTAAAAGGAGCTGATTTTCACTTGATTGTGCAGACCCTTTTGGACTGAACAATCAGTTGTCTGAGCTCAAGTCTACAGAAAACAGAACAGAGCACTGGTTTTGTAAACTTTCTTTGTTGGTTTGGTTTTTAGCAGTAGAAACTTTATTTCAAAGGACCCCTAGAAGGTGCCCTTCCTAGGGAGAGAAGATGCTGGGTCTGAAAAACAATTAAATAGATCAAAACAACAACAACAACAAAACCACATCATGATTGGTGAATATTTCTGAGTTGGAACTCAAAAATCTAAGCTGTTTCATCCCTACTCAAAACCCCTCTGTGGCTCCCCACTGCCCTCAGGGCAAAGGGCAAACTTCTTACCATGTCCTCTAGGGCCCAAAGCTCTCTCCAGCTCTCATCTCTTCCCTGAACTTCAACTTTGGAAGTCCCATGGCCTTCTAGATGCTTCTCCCCAGGGGTTCCCAACTGTCTCACATCTACCATGTCCCCAACTGTCCTTAAAATCTCTCCCAAACCTGTTCCTCTCCTTGGTCCCTCCTTCAAGGACAGCTATCTTTTTTTTTTTTTTTTTTTTTTAAGGACAGCTGTCTTATCCATCCCACAGGTCTCAGTCTGTGTGTCACCTCTTCCAGAAAGCCCTCCCTGATTGCCCTGAAGCCCTAGGCCTCATCCTGGACCCTCCACAACTTGTCCACTTGACCTCCTAAGGGTCTCTCCCACACACCCCTTTTTTTTCTCCCTTCCACAGCCTCAACTTGCCTTCTCCCACCTGGGTCCCCACTCCTGCCACCTCCCTTGGCTCCCAACCTCCACCCAACCCTTCTAGTCCCCCCTCCATCTGAGTCAAACTCAACCCTCTCCTGCTCAAAAACCTCTCTATGTCCCCCACCAGCCCCTGGTGTCTTCAGGACAAAGTCTCAGATCCTCAGTGTGGTTCCTAGAGCTCTGAATGATCTCCCCTTAATAACCTCTTCGGCTTACTGTCTCACCATCCTTTAGATCGCATCCATATTTAATATCTTTCGGTTCCTTGAACTGAAACCACACTTTTACCACCAAACACTCCCACAGATGCTGCCCTTGCCCAGCACACCTTTCTCTTCTCTTCATGTCGCTCATTCCTATCAGCTCCTGTGCCCCCTCCCCCAGGAAGCCCTTCCTGACTCCTGGGCTGGCCCAGAATCCCTGCTTTGGGTTCCAACAGTCCCTGGGCTTCTCCATCCCAGCCCTGACCCTTCTGCCTATGCTTCCCCAATCCCAGCCCTCTGGGCTGGCCCTGCCTGGTGATGAGGCTGTCTGTCCCACGGGACTGTGAAACCCATGAGGGCAGCGTGGGGCTGTCTCAGTCACTGCTATGTGCCCAGTACCACCCAGTATAGGGATGGTACATGGCGGGTGCTCAATTCATTCATCTGTTCATTTGACTAGTATTTGTTCAGTGACTACTTGCTGGTAAGGCCTGTGTAGACACTGGGAATACAGCACAAAACAGAAAAAACCAAAAATCCTAGTAAAGATGACATTCTCTTGTGGGTGACAATAGAGGAGTGAAACATAGAGTATGAGCTTTGGGGAAAAATAAAGTAGGGGAGGGGCAGAGCAGCATCACAATGGAAAATGGTTGATGTCTCAGCTCAAAAATACCACCACGCCCCCGCACATCTGGGGGCGAAGCATTGTTAGCCCCGTTTTTCAGATGAGGCAGGAGGGGTCAGGGAAATCTCTGCTCAGGTTGTACGGCGTCAGTTCGTCGGTATGGAATTCGAACCCAGAGCTCAGTTCTGTTCCGGGACACTATGATGTGGAACCAACTCATGAACATAAAATAAGGCAGAATGTCTTTTCCTTGTCCTGCCCCCTCCCCGGAAGAGGGCAGAGCTCCTTGTTTACTTAGCCAACAGCTGCTGGAAGCACTTTATGTATTTAATTTCTCACACTGGTCCTTTTCTTAGCCCCATATAACAGATAAGAAAACTAAAGACCCAGAGGGCAGCACGGGGCTGTCTCAGTCAAGTCATGGGCACAAAAGGACACAGCTAGGAAATGGTGGAGCCAGGATCTGATCCCGAGCTGCCTCGGGGTCCCGGGTGTAGACAGCTGCCTGTCGTGTTATTTATCATCTGTAGATCTGTGGCTGCCCACTACCGCCCACCTCCCCCCCGCCCTGCCCCCAATAGCACCTGAACCCAGAGGTGGCATTGGCTTCTCAAAAACTCTCCCAGCATCTCCTCCTCCTCTCCCTCCCAGTCTTTGAGAGGGACGTCGGAAGCTTTCTCCAAATATAAAGGATATGTGAGTGCAGCTTTAAGAAGACAACTCTGGCTCTCCTTCCAACCAGGCTGCTCTTGCCAATCCATCCTTGGCAGAAGTTCTGGAGCTGCGGCTACTGTCTCCTATCATATCAGATTAAGTCTCTCTTCTCCTCCAAATCCTCCCGTGGCTCCCGCCTCACTCATGGTAAAGCCCAAGTCTTCTCCATGGCCCATGAGTTCAGACGATCTGCCTCCTCCCTCCTCTGACCCCACCCCCACCCCCTCCTCCCTCATTGGCTTACTTGCTATTCCTGAAATATTCAATGCATGCCCCGACCTCAGGGCCCTTGCATTTGCTGTTCTCTCTGCCTAGAATGCCCTTCCCCATAGAGCCACGTCACTCTCTCCCCTCCTTCAGGTCTTTGTTCAAATGCACCATCTCAGAAAACCTTCCCTGATCACCTTATTTAAAACTGTAACCTTTACCATGTATTCCCACCCCTCTTCTGACACATCATTGAATCTACTTACCTGTTCGCTTGTTGTCTCTTACCCCTGCTAGAATGTAAACTCCATGAAGCCAGGGATCTCTGTTTTGTTCATTGCTGTGTCCCCCAAGCCTAGCACAGTGTTGGGCATGTAGAACATGCTTAGTAAATATTTGTTGAATGAGTGACTGTTTTTATTCCCATATTGCAGATGCAGCAACTGAGGCACAGGGACGTGAAGCCACCTCTCAAGGCCATGCAACTATTTAAGTACTAAGTGCTAGAACCAAGATTGGAACCAGGGTTCCAGCTCCCAGGCACACATTGCTAACCACTGTCCCACACTGCCTCTCTAAGGTAAGCTGAGTGAATAAGATACTTACCTCTCTACCCAAGCATTCAGGGTTGCTGAGGTTTGACTGAGGTGTGCTGGGACCTGCCTCATCTCTCTGTACCCCCGATTCTAGAAGTCAAGGGAATCTGGATCTAAGCTAGCTAGTCCCCCCCACCCCCCCCACTACTCCTGGACTCCCGCTATAGCATCAGCTCAATGCTCCCATTTTGGGGGTGGGGGAACCACTCAATCCATCAAGGTAGAGATAGGGATTAAGTATTTACCCGAGCAAGGTTTGTGATGGCCGATGGGCCACCCCCTCAGGTGGGGTGACGTGGCAGAGATGAAAACATGGGAGACTGTGACGTGGGGTGGCGTGGGGTGGTTGCCGTGGCAGAGGGTATCATGATACAGGGAGTGTACCTGCGCCATGGGAATGAAGAGGGCAGCTGAGGGGAAGAGGGGGGGTAGTGACAATGAAGAGGTGATGAAGGTGACTGCAGACTGCATGAGCGTGAGGGTGACATGGTTAATAACATTATTAGCCCAAATCGCCACATCAAGCTGCACACATCACAAGAATAAACTCGCAGAATCCTCACAATCATCCTTGACATAGGTGTCCCTGTGTGTGGTTTACAGCTGAGGAAGCTGAGATTGCAAAGGTGTAATCAGGTGGTCAAGGTTACCCAGAGGTTTCATGGTAGAGCTGGGAGTCTGGTATACCCCAGGAAACGGGCTCTAGTAGCCCATACGGTGGTGAGTATGTGAGAGGTGACACGGGAAAATGAAGGAGACATGGACGGAAAAAAAACAACTGGAAGGCAGAGTGGCTCCTTATGGGGAAAACTAGGAGCATATAAGGCATGGACGGTGACTGTCAGGAGCAAAGGTGACACGGCAGGAACGGAGACATAGGACTTCATAAAGGAAAAATAGCAACAAAAGAGGGGCGCAGGCGACATAAGGCGATGGCGGCGTAATGCGGAAAGGCTGCAATGTAGGGTGGCAACGGGGGCTTAGAACGCAAGCGAATTAAAGGGGTTGACAGCGACATAGGTAGGGTGATGGCGACAGAAGTGGAGTGGTGACCATTCAACCGGGATGCGACATAAATAAGGGGAGGGATGGCTACATAAAGGGACATTGGATGACATAAAGGGAGAAATGCATTACAGAGGGAAGGACAACACGAAAAGGGCAGCAGCGGCGCCGCGCCCCAGATCGCACAGTACCTGCACTCCACGTCTCCCACTCCCGGACCCAGCCCGGCACGCACCTTCCAGGCTGGAGCCCCGCCCGGCCACCCCCGCCGCACGCAGGCGCACTCCGGCAGGACTGCGGGACGACGGGGGCTAGGCATTTGCCTTTCTCATTGGCCGCGCTCCTCGCTAGCGCTGGGCGGAGGGAAGCGCCTGGAAGACAGAGGGAGGTCACGTGACAGTTGCGGCCGCACTCTCGCTGGTGGCGGTCCGGCGGGCCAGAGCGGCCGCGGGCTGGTGGACCCGGCTTCCGGTGGCGAAGGCGGTACTTCCGGGGAGGGCAGCCGGGGCGAGGGAGGAGGGTCTGACAGTTGGCGCTGCCGGGAGGGAGGGCGGGCAGCGCGTGTGGGCGCGGGCGCGGAGGGTCAGGTGAGGCGCGGGCCAGGGGGTGGTGGGACCGGGCAGGATGCGGAGGGGATGGATGGCGTCCTGGTTCTGGAATCAGTCTCGGCGTCGCTCTGCGGCCCGGACAAGCGACTTCTTTCTCTGAACCTCAGTTTCCTCCTCTGTAGAATGGGGGCCAGAATCTGACTGTAGCATCCTCCTTATGGCTTAGAGTGAGAGGTCTGCTCGTGCATGTCGGAGACCCTAGTTCAGCGCCTAGCACACTGCACACTTCGTTACTATACTGTTATTGTTAGTACTGTACCGATGATAATGTTTGCGCTTGGCATGGAAGGTCTGGGTGTGGGAGCGTGCAATTGGAGGCCCGCCGATTTCGGTTCAAGTCCCAGCCCAGCTTTTGGCAGTAGGCCTATGCCTGAACCTCTCTGGACCTCATTTTCCGAATCTATACAATGAGGGTTAGTAGTGCTATACCATAGGGTCGTTGTGAGGATGCTGATGAAATGTGCGTGTAAATCCCTTAGCACAAGGGCTTCGCACAGTATTGAGTAGGAGCTCAGTGTATTGGGACTATGATAATAATGATTCTGAGAGTTATTGCTGTAGCTGGGACTTTCAGGGAAGTAGAGGGTAGGAGGAAGCTCAGAGACAGCAATAGGAAAAACTCGGAATCTGGAATTGGGCAAATCGACATCCTGCCACTTCCTATTTGACCAATTTTGCCAGATCTCATAGATGTAGATTTTCCTTTTTAAAACCACTGATGCATTTTTCCTCCAGTCAATTAATTTGAGCAGGAAATTTCGTATTGGCGTACTTATGGAAAACTAGCATTGCTGGCCACGAAAAGAAGGAAAACGTAACCTGAAATACAACAGAAGCCGAATAGTCTATTTAAATTGTAGACGGAAGCTGAAAGAGATTTGAAAAGGGAATATCACGGTCCCACGGGCACTGTCAAGTTATACTCTGTTCTTTGCTCACACTTTGCACGTGGCTGACGTTAGGTCAGTGACTGTCCTACCCTTTCTCTACCTCACCGAAGTTTGATTTATTTAATGCATATGTACATAGCACTTATCACCTGCCCAGCATTGTTTTAAGGACTTGGTGTTTATGAACTCACTTCATCCCTCTAACCATTTTAAGAATAGATACCCCTATCATTCTTGTTTTCTATTTGAGGGAAGTGAGATCCAGAAAGGTTAAGGTTAACCCCTGGCCCCCAGGGGCGGGGTTTGGAAGTGGTAAAGTCAGGATGTAGATCCAAGCCTTTCAAGGGCTTAGCAAGGGAGTCTGATACATGGTAATTACTTGAGTTTTAGGAACCGTCATTTGCTATTATTATTAACATTCCAATTTTCACTGTTTAGAAAGTTAGCGCTGGAGATGGGCTTTTAATGGAGGAGAGAGGCAATTGAGTCCAGCAGGGGGACTTCTGCAGATGTAGGGAGAGGATACCAGTTCCCAAAGGCTTCTGGTAAGCATTAACTGACACCTCGCAAAGACTGACCACAGCGCCTGGCTTGTAGTAATCCCTCAGCCAGTGTTAATCATAGGCATTGGGCTGACTTGGATTCAAATCCTGGCCCTATAGTTCCTTGCTGTGTGACCTTGGACCTGCCGCTCTCATTTGTAACATGGGGATCATTTTAACTTTTTTTCCCCAGGTGGTTGTGAGGAGACACCGAGCTGTGTATACTCAGTGCCTGGCACGTAAACTTTGGACAAGAGTTACCGAATGGGCAGTGGATCAGGGAGAACTTGTTTTCGAATCCCAGTGAAGTCACTTGGTAGATGTGGCATTTGACAAATGACTGTACCTCGATGAGTCGGTTTTTTTTCATCGATCAAAATGGGGCTAATAATAGTCCTCCCTCATGAGGAGGTTGTGAGGTGTCAGCATGATGCCTGGCTCTGGTCCTGGGGCATAATCAGTGCTTGGTATGTGACATGTTGTCTTTCTGTCTGATATATTGAAGCCTCACCATGCCCTGCTCTTGGAGAGACGCTGGTGGCGTTGGCTTTGTCCAGTGGCAAAATCCAGAAGGCAAACTTAGGAGTCAAGTACGGGGGCAGAGTGATGTCTATGGTCCTGTTCATCAATAAGAGATGCAACAGCAGCATCAGAGAAGGTCAGGATGAACCCCAGTTGGAGGCAGAGGGGAGAGTCTCTGGAGGAGAGTCTCTGGGGACTTTGGGAAAGCTTCACAAAGTGGGTGACGGCCAAACAGAGTGAAGGAGAGCTTGCCAGGAGGACAGGATAAGAAAGCATTTCAGGCACATGTGAGCGTGGGAAAACCGGGAGGCAGGCAAAGCCCTAGTCGGAGGAAAGGCTAAGACAGGAGGCCTGGGAGGTAAGAATAGCCAATGCTTCCAGACTCTTAGGGTGCATGGGCGCTGCCTCAGGTGCTCTGAGCATAGAAGCTCATCTGGTGTTCTAGCCGTCCTCCAAGAGAAGTAACATCTATACCGTCCTTATTTCCAGATGGGGACACCAGGCCTGACTGGTGAAGTAACTTGCTGAGACCACGCAGCTAGGAAGTGTTAGAGCCAGATTTGAACCCCGTGGTCTGGTTCCAGAGTCCTTACTCTCATACCGTCTCTGTTGTACCAACAGAATGGGGGCAGGGAGGGGCATTTAGTGTGATGGTGAGCAGAAAGGGTCTTCTGCACCCCGTGGAGCAAGCAGAGGAAGGGTAAGGGAGAAGGATCAGAATTGGGGGCCAGGGGGTGCTTGGGTGGCTCTGTTGGTTAAGCGTCTGCTTTTGGCTCAGGTCATGATCTCAGGGTCCTGGGGCTCCTTGCTCAGTGGGGAGTCTGCTTGTCCCTCTGCCCCTCCCCCCACTCTCATGCTCTCTCTCAAATAAATAAAATCTTAAAAAAAAAAAAAAAATTGGGCCGGTGTGGGTAGAAGGGAGTATAGTGAAGGAAGAGGGCAGAGGGCTTGGAGCAGAGGGTAGGGCCAGAGAAGGATAGGAGGGCTGAGTGGGACAAGTGGTCCTGGAGGCAGATCACAGTGAATTATCAGGCAAGGAAGTTTTTCCCTTTAGTTTCCTTTTTTTTTTTTTTTTTTTTTAGATTTTATTTATTTATTTGACAGAGAGCATAAGCAGGGGGAGCTGCAGCGGAGGGAGAGGGAGAAGCAGGCTCCCCGCTGAGCAGGGAGCCCAACTCGGGGCTCGATCCCAGGACCCTGGGACCGTGACCTGAGCCGAAGACAGAACCGACTGCGCCACCTAGGCGCCCAGTAATGTTCAGGGGAAAGTCCCCGTGGTGCTAATATGTCCTTAACAGCTTTCTGGCACCTGCTCGTCTTACCTAAGCGGACGTTGGTTTTCCATTTCTTGTCCGAGGCTCTCCTGATGTGGTGGCCCACCTCTCTGCCCTCAGCTCCACCCACTTGCCTCCCCCTGTCCCCTCGCCTCCACTTCCCGCAGTCATCCTGGCTCCGTGCCGTCTCGCACCCATGCCAGATGGGCTCTTGGCTCTGGACACTGGACTTGCTATACCTTCTCCTGGAATACTCTTCCTCTGTAAAACCACAGGGCTCACTCCTCCACCTCCTTCGGGTCTCTGTCGCTTTAGAGGGGTCTCCCCTGTTCGCCCTATTTCGAATCACAACCCCTCCCTCCCTTGCCAGGCCCTCTCTGTGTTCTGCGTGACACCGAGGGCTTTCTGACTCACCGTATTGTGATCCGTTTTGCTTGTTTACTCTCTCGTCCCCCTTCCCCTGTTCCACCTAGATGCCACGCTCTGTATTTTTGTTCACCTCAGGATCTTTAGCTCCTAGAATAGTGCCTCGCATGTCGTAGGCTGTCGGTAAATAATTTGTGAATGGATGACTAATGGGTATTTATGGTTAAAGTCTTGAGCGGGGGAGGGGCGGGGGGGTCCTTTTTTTTCTCTCCCTCTCTTATCCCAGCCAGAAACTTCTGAGGTGTGTGGGGATGGAGCTGTGGACATTTGCCGTCCCTGGGCCTTGTCCCAGGCAACCATGAGAGTTGTGGCAGCTCTGTCCCAGGCTGACTTCCTGCCAGGTGTTCAGGCTATTCCTGGGCTGTGAGCCCCCAGCCTGGGCAGTCTTCTCTGGCCGGCAGGCAGGCCCAACAGGCAGCAAAGGAGGGACAAACACTCACAGCCCGGCAGCGACTCATGGGCCCTCTGCCCTTGTTCTCTCTTCCAGGCTCCCGGGAGCAGCACCAGGGCCGGAGAGACAATGGTCTCAGTGACTATGGGTGAGTCTGTGGCCTTCTTCCTGGAGCTCCCCCTCCCCACTGCCCTTTCTGAGGTATGACCTTGGACGAGGTGGGGGAGGGAGGGCCAGGTCACTGGCAGGAACAGCTGTTGCCTGAGGACCTCGGAGGCGGCGGGGCGGCGGCCTGCCCAGGGCCTGCCCGGGGCCTAGCCGCTCTGTATCTTGGCCTCCCGATGGCATAGTCTAGCATTTAAGAACTTGGTGATGTGGAGCCCAGCAGAGCCTCGGTTTTCTCACCTGTAAAATGGAGAAACTAGCAGTCCCCATGTCCTGGGATGCTGTAAGGGTTAAGGAGGTTATCACATGTCAGACCTTGGGCAGGGTTCCCAACAAATGTTAGCCGTTAGGATTCTCATAAGCCTCATCACTATATTCTCTTTAGGCTCTGCACGGTGGGATTGCCAAAGCACAGAGGTTAGCGGGTAGCTTGTACGTCTTTTGAGATTTGTGCGTATAGAGAAGTACATAGGACATCCTTGTGTGGTCATGAGAGCAATTAGAAGGCAAACGCTGGACTACATCCTTAATGATTCCATTTCTATAAAGCACAGAAACAGGCAAAACCAATCCATGCTGTTGGAAGGTACTGGCTGCCCTCGAGAAACAGAGAGACGTCACTACATAGGGAATGTGGTGGGGGCGGGGGGGGGCGCTTCTGGGATGTTGGGAATGGTCTATCTCTTGCTCTGGGTGTGGCTTCTTTTGCTCCGCCTAACGGCTGGAAGTCCTCTCTGGCTGCGTGTAGCTGCAGTTCTTTCCTTTGAGCGGCTGTGTAGTATTTCCTGCGTGAGTGACCACCCTTGATTTCTCTGCTTCTGGCTGTGGATCCTGCATTGCTTCTGGGCTGGGGCTGTTAACAGACCAGCTGCTGTGAATATTCCAGTGTGCATCTCCTGCTGTGTACGGCAAGCCGTACCTCACTGAGTCCACGACGCACGTTGTGTGTCCCCTCTTACTCTTTCTGGAACGGGGGTGCTCCTGACCATTTACTTGGCAACATATTTTTCTCTTTAGTGAAATGATGGCAAGAACCCGATGTGGGGACGTTTGCAGTTCCTCGACTTTGTTTCAGGCTGCTAGCCACCCCCAAACGATGTGGCCCCTTTTCCCTCCTTAATAACAATGTAACTGAGATACGGTTCACATTTTACACGATTCCCCTATTTAAAAAGTGTACAGTTCAGTGGTTTTTATATTCTGTGTTCAGAGTTCTGCAACCATCAGCACAGTCAGTTTCAAAACCTTTTCATCACTCCCCTGAAAGCCCCCATACCCATTAACTAATAGTCACTCTATTTTCTTTTTTTTTTTTTAAATTTTTTTTTTTAAAGGTTTTATTTATTTGACAGACAAAAGACAGCCAGAGAGGGAACACAAGCAGGGGGAGTGGGAGAGGGAGAAGCAGGCTGCCCGCGGAGCAGGGAGCCCGATGCGGGGCTCGATCCCAGGACCCTGGGATCATGACCTGAGCCAAAGGCAGACGCTTAACGACTGAGCCACCCAGGCACCCCAATAGTCACTCTCTTTTCCCTGCCAGCCCCTGGCAACCACTAATCTGCTTTCTGTCTCTGTAGATCTCTATAGATGTTTACCTATTCTGGACATTTCGTATAAATGGAATCATTATGTGTTTTTTTTTAATGGACAAGGTTGCCTGCTTTTGGCTAATAGAACCCAGGGCCCCATGCCTGGGCAGGTGGATAGTGTAAGGCAGAAAAAGGCCCCCTGTCCTCTGGGCTGGTGGCAGAAGTCCTGAGGGCACGAGCTCCTCACCTCCCCTCAAATCTTGGGGAGATAGGCCTGTGGCCAGGTGGGCAGAGGGGTGGCCCCTGGGCCTGTGCCCGAGCCCTGAAGTCACCTAGACCAGAGTCTCTTTCCCCACTCTGAGCCTCAGTGGTCTTGTAAGCAAAATGGGCATAGCAGTAGCAAATTTCTTGTTTTGATTGTTGGGTGTAGTGCTATTAAAGAAGAAAGTTTCCCCGGTGAAACCACGGCACACCATTGATTGCCAGGTGGCTCTTAGTTTCAGAGATGTTAAAATGTGAAAAGAAAGTTCTTAGAATTAGTGATCTTATCTAACACCTGTTGGCCAGACCAGGGTCAGTTTGAAGGTCACACCCAAGAGGCTAAACAGAGAAGTTTAGAAAAAATAAGGCTTCATGGGTGGGTGTGTCCCTGCTCTTGGCCTTGGCAGTGGTAGTGGTGGCAGAATAAGAATAGCATAGCAGCAGCTGCTATGAGATGAGATTGTCCCCTGGGCCAGGTGTCACTTAAAGTCCTTTATGGGGACTCTCACCGAGTCTGCACAGTGATCCAAGGATGTAAGGATGTGGGCGTTATCACTGGAATGTGAGCTCAATGAGGGCAGGGACGTTGTCTTGTGTCCTGGAATCCCCGGTGCTTAGAACGGGACCTGGCCTGTGCCAGGTCCTCGGTAAATCCTCACTGAGTGTATTATCCCTAAATTTACAGAGGAGGAAACGGAGACCCCCAAGCTTTAACTTCCCATAGGCCCTTAGCCAGGAGGTGGCAGAGCCAGAATTTGAACCCAAGCACCAAAGCCTCTGCTTGCTGGTTCTGTGGTGAGGAGAGGGCTTGCTGACGCTCACAGGCCGGCTGTGTCCCTTCTTTCCGGTCACCTGTGGATCCTGTCACCCTCGGGAGCTGGGCCTGCCAATGGGGACCAGGGTGGAGAACCCAGAGTCCCGGCTCCCTGAACTCGGGCACTGGCCAAGCGTGGGGATGATCATGGTGGCTCGCAGCCAGGGCAGAGCTGTGGGCAGAAGGGCCGTACAGAAGCACATGGGCTTCGTGTTCTCAGTCTCCTCAGGCCTCCTTTGTGGCCTCAGTCTCCTGGTTGGCAGAGTGAGGGAGTCCTAATGCTGCCGAGCTCCTCGCAGGGGTGTGGGCGGGCTGAGTTCCACAGTCCGCGTGAAGCGCTTGGCCAGAGCCTGGCGTGTGGTGAGCATTTAATTTGTGGGAGCCGTCGTTTTGCGGCTACTCTTCTCTGGAGAGAATAATGGGAATAATGAGCCCTGTCCATCCCCTAGCCACTTCCGAATGGATCCAGTTCTTTAAGGAAGCCGGCATTCCTCCGGGGCCTGCTGTCAATTACGCCGTGATGTTTGTGGATAATAGGTAAGGGGGCTGAGGGGACAGAGCGGGAACTTGGAGAGAGGAGGGGAGAGGTGGGGGGAGAAGGGAGCTGGCCGGCCCATCCATCCTGACCCACTGGTGGCCTCACTGGTAACCCTCCCCTGCAGGATCCAGAAGAGCATGCTGCTGGATCTCAACAAAGAGATCATGAATGAGCTGGGCGTGACTGTGGTGGGCGACATCATTGCCATCCTCAAGCATGCCAAGGTGGTGCACCGCCAGGTGGGTGCACAGCCCAACCCCTTGGTCCCTGGGTTTACGGTGCGGTGGAGGGACAGCAGCAGAGCCAACAGGAGGCTTGGAAGCAAAAGCGGGCAGACCTGAGTTCCAAGGCTGGTTGTACCATTTGCTGTGTGACATTGGGCGTGTTGCCTAACCTCTCTGAGCCTTTCTTTCTCCATTGGTAGAATGCAGCTAGGCCGACGTATCTTGCAAGGTGGTTGTAAGTATTGAGTTCAATAAAGCCCCAGTACAGTGCAAATAGTGGGGCCTCAGTAAAGGCTCTCTATTATCATTACTAGTTCTCATCTTCCTCAGGATAATCATCATTAGCAGGACTCTTCTCTGTCCCCAGAACAGGAACCCCCGCTGTGGGACTCAGTCAGTGACTTGGCCAACAGCATGGTTATTCCATTCTTGGCCCCTCCACTTACACTGACCTTAGACGAGTGATCTTTACCTCCCTGAGTCTCTCTGAAACAGGCTTTTCACACTCCACTCCTGTATCGGGGACTGTGGCCACCTACCAGATAGTGTATATGGCACCAAGCGCCAGACCTGGAACGAAGAGCTTGTTGACTCTTGATAGCAGACACTTACCAAGGCTTTCCCATAGCCTGCCAGGACCTGTCTCCATCCTTTACGCATTTTAACTCGTTTATGGCTCACTGCACTCGACTGAGAAGGAAGCTTGCCTCAGAGCTGTGCTCTCAGACTCTCACTTTACCGAACACTGGCTGCTTCGCCCACCCAGGGACAGGCCTTCACCTGGCCATCATCCCATCCAGCCAGGACCCCACAGTGAGCGCTCTCTCAAGTTGGGGGCGTTCCCTGAGTTACCACAGAGCAGGTCACCGAGCCAAGCTATTTTTTTCCCCTTTAAACTTTTAAATTTGGGGCGCCTGGGTGGCTCAGTTGGTTAAGCGACTGCCTTCAGCTCAGGTCATGATCCTGGAGTCCCGGGATCGAGTCCCGCATCGGGCTCCCTGCTCGGCAGGGAGTCTGCTTCTCCCTCTGACCCTACCCCCTCTCATGTGCTCTCTCTCATTCTCTCTCAAATAAATAAATAAAATCTTTAAAAAAAAAAAACTTTTAAATTCGGGAACAACTTTAGGTTTACAGAAAAATTCCAACAACAGTACAGAAAGTGTCTTATCTCCCTCATCGAGCCTCCCCTCAGGCTAGCACCACACACAGCCATGGCGCGTTTGTCAAAACTAAGAAACGAACGGTAGCACGCTCCCACTAACTACACCACAGACTGCTTGGATTTTCTCAGTTCTTTCACCGATGTCTTCTTTCTCTTCCGCGAATACCACCTTGCAATTCACTTAAGTCTCCTTACGTCTCCTTGGCCTCTGTTAATTTGTGACAGCTCCGTAGTCTTGCCCGGTGCTTGATGACCTTGACGGTTTTGAGGAGTACTGGTCAGGTGTTTTGCAGAACGTTTCTCAGTTTGGGTCTTTCTGCTGCTTTCTCATGGTTGGGGGTGAAATGTTCTGCAATCTCTTCTCTAGCAGCTCGGGCTCTGATCCCTCCAGTGTTGCTCAGATTTCTGTTCCCGGACCTCGTGCCCTTGTCCCTCTGGTAACCCAGACACCTGTTTTTGTTGTTGTTGTTGTATTTTACAGGACATGTGCAAGGCTGCCACTGAGTCAGTGCCCTGCAACCCCAGCCCCATCCCAGGCGAGATCCGCCGCGGCGCCTCCAGCGGTGAGTCCCACCCACCGGGGGTCCCTTCCCTTTATTCATGGAGTTTAATTGTCAGGGGGACACATCTGGAGTCTGCAGGGGTGAAACAAAGCCATCTGAGGTTCTCTCAGCGGCCGATTTGCATTGGTGGCTGTTCTGTTCTATAAAGTTCTATAAAGCGAACACTGAATTAGCGAGTCCCGAGTCGCTGCTCGCGGAGGAAATACAAGGTTAGGTTCCTGTGAGCCTCTGGTTACAACATCTTTGTCAACTGCTCAGTGCAGACCCGACTTTATGTGTATTTCTGTTTAAAGACCTTTCATTTGTTATATGTTGTCGACGCATTAACATCAAGCTGGGGACCAGCAGCACTGTAACACGTGCCTGGACGAAGCTAATCTAACACATATGTTTTCTCCGTAAGGCACATCACTTGGGAGTACTAGAAAGCACCTTGTCACTATGCTTGGGGGCCATTTTAAACAGCAAAGTCACTAAGAAAAAGCACAAAAATGTAAAAACATGGCACGAAATAGACCGTGAGAAGCCTACTTGTTTACTTGTGTGAGAGCTGACCCAGGAAGGCAGAGCGTCACCTCGTTTGACTTCAGGGGGCGAGTGCATGTCAGGTGACTCAGGTCTTTCACCGTTCAGTGCCTGGCTGTGGATGACCACAAAAGGGCCACAAGTATTGGTTTTGGGGTTACAAATCAATGTTAGCGAAGAGGCAAATTTGCAAATAGGGAATCTGTGAATGGTGAGAACAGACTGTATTTATACATTTGTTTTTTTCAGCAGTGTGATACCTTTTTTAAGAAAAATAAACCTGGGGCGCCTGGGTGGCTCAGTTTGACAGAGAGAGACATAGCGAGAGAGGGAACACAAGCAGGGGGAGTGGGAGAGGGAGAAGCAGGCTTCCCGCCGAGCAGGGAGCCCGATGCGGGACTCGATCCCAGGACCCTGGGATCATGACTTGAGATGAAGGCAGTCGCTTAACCAACTGAGCCACCCAGGCGCCCCAAATTGGGAGTTCTTTCCTGGGACAGTCTGCCTGAACTTACATATGGGAAAGGGTGCAATCATGAAAGTACAGCTGACTCACTTTCCACAGGCCAACAGCCGTGTAGCCAGCAGCATCCAAATCCAGGAACAGAAACCTGACCAGCATCACTGCCCCCCTCTCCAGGGCACCCATTACCCTGATTCCTCACAGCACAGGATGTCTATTTTTGTTAGTCTTTTTTGCTAGTCTGTCAAGTGTATATAACTGAAGTCAGATAGCATGTATTTTTTTATACCCTTCTGAAGGTCTTTGTTTAAAACAAATTTAAAGAAGTAAAACTAACAAAAATACTAGTGGAGAAAATAGGCAATTGGGAGGAATAGGGGAAACAGGCAAAGAGGGAAAGGGAGGAGGGAAGAATGTTCCAGAACAGCATTTTTGGTACACTCACTTGTATACACTTTATAACGTACGCTTTTGAATATGCGTGTCTGTATCTGTGTGTGTCTGACGTCTGACTACAGCTTAAATTCATTAGGGCAAAGACAGAGTTGTTCTCTTCCACCTAAATGGTGCTTACCTGTCGTGATGAAACATCATATCCCTTATCCCTTTCAAGCAAGACGTTTCCCTCTGGGTACACTGCAAGAGGCAGGGCCTCTCAACTGCTTACCTTCTATAGCAGACCATCCCAGTCATCCCAGGAGAGTCTGCACAGCTCTCCGGAAAGCCATCCCTATCCGGCTTCAGAGCTGTCTGAAGAAAAGTCTTGGGAAAATTGTGAAAGGGTATATACCGGTCATTACCAGGGGAGTGAGCAGGGCTGAAAACCGACCATTTTTTCCTGGTAGGGGGAAGGAGGAGGTCTGATTGGGAAGGGCCAATCCCTGGACTTTGGAAGGCCCCAATTCTTCTTCTTTTTGTTTAATTTAAATTTAATTGGCCAATTTCTAGCACATCCATCAGTTTCAGATGTAGTGTTCAATAATTTATCAGTTTCATATAATACCCAGTGCTCATCACATCACATGAGGAAGGCTCCAGTTCTTGACCTGGGTGGTGGGTACGTGGGAGTTGACTTTCTGTTAAGTGGTCTGTGTGGGTTTGATGTATTTTTTCTGTATGCTATACTTATAATTTCAAAAACCAACCAAGCAACATATAATTGCAATAGCACATCAAGGGTCAGTATGGGGGACTTCAGCAGGTTTTGAGAGAGAGCACATAGCAGAAAAAGGGAAGGCTTTTGGGGGGTGGGTAAGATGGAATACCAAAATCTAAAAGCCAGTGGGGGTGGGGGATCCCCGGGACTGTGGAGCGAGCTGTGGCAGCATGAAGCTCTTCCCCAAGAGCTTTTGAAACCCGGGCCCTAAAACCAGCTACACTGTGCCCGAGACGAGACCCATGTCCTTCCCACACTGGGGCTGGCCCTCCCGTCTGCGTGCTGTAGCTCCCCCCTGGTGCCCTGGGATCCCTCCTTCTGCTCTGCAGAAGACTGGAGCTGCCAGAGACGGCCCTCACTCCTGTCCCGCATCCCCAGAGGGACGTCACTGCATGTCTTCCCGTGGCCTCCCTGGAGACGGACTCACCATTGCTCAGGGGCCTGGCGGAGGGACCCCCTCCCAGAGTCCCCGCTTCCTCACCTGTAAAATTGGCCTGCAGTAGATCCTGTTCTGGTAGGGGTGTTGGGATTTTCCGTGAGAGTGTTCATTTTTGCCAGTGGATGTTTATGGAGGACCTGTGAAGCTCCAGAAACTGTTGCAGCCACTGGGGATACAGAAATAAACAGGCATTGTCTCCTGGTGGGGCCTGCATACTCACCAGAGAGCCCACCAGTAGATAAATCTGTGTCATTTAGTGTCAAGCAGTAACTAGGGTTGTGAGACAAAAGCAAGCCTAGCATAGGGTCAGGCCGGTGGAGGTTGATGGAGTGGTGCGGGAAGTTTTCTCTGAGGAGGTGCCATCGGAGAGGAGACCTGAGTGAAGAGCCAAGGCAAGCTGGTTGGTGCTCAGGGAACTGCATGCCTGGTCGAGGGAACAGCATGTGCTATGAAGAGGTGCTGGGTGGGGAAGATCCCCCAGACCAGCTTGGCTGAAGTGGAGCCGGGAGAGGAGCTTGGGTGAGGTGTGATGGGAACCAGGCTGATCTAGGGCCACAGGAAAGGCCCCCACGCAGCGAGGGGTGGGCTGGCTACTGGTTAGACTGGCCCGCCCCCAGGTATCCCCATCATGGCCGTGTAGACACAGCGTGACTCCAGCTGCCCCTTCCCCATTCAGTCCCAAGGCTTTCCTTCTCCGTCCTGGCCTCCATCCCCAGGCCCCTGGCACGATGACTCTCCCCTTTCCTCCCCGCAGCCGCCTCTCGAATGATCACCAACAGCCTGAACCGCGACTCCCCACCTGGCACTCCCCCCAGGCGGCCGGACACCAGCACCTCCAAGATCTCAGTCACTGTATCCAACAAGATGGCAGCGAAGAGTGCCAAGGCTGCTGGTGAGGGGACTTGGGTGGATGGCGGGAGGAGCTGGGAGTGAGGGTGGGTTGGCAGATGGTATTCGGAGGTCATGTTCCCAATGTAGCAGGGTGCTTTGAAGACCACAGGGTGTCCAAAGTGTTCAGGCTTGGTCAAGCCCCTGCACCTCTGTGGACCTTGCTTACCCAGGCTGTAGAATGGGGACAGCGGGAAGCCCTTGAGACGGTGTACCTAACGGTACAAGTGCATTGCGGTTCAATCGTTTTAGATTTTTTATCTATTTTTTTATTGTGGAAAGAAACACTTAACATTGACATTACTCTCTGCATAAAGTCTTAAGTGTTCAGTACAGTGCTGTGGACTGTAGGTGGCTCAGTCTCTTTTCCCAGATGCTCACCAGGGCCCATACTGGTGCCAGGCCCTGTGCTTGAGGCAGGGGTCAGAGGTCAGCCAGGAGGATCCTTCCAGACCTTCGACCTGATCCTCTCACCCTGGGCTAGGACTCTCCAGAGCGTCCCATTGTCCCGGTAGTAAAGTCATCTTCCCACATGTCCTTATAGGCTCCGTATAATGTGCATCCATCTCCTGCATCTCTTCCCCTGGCTCCCTCCCATGGGTCCCTTCCAGGCTCCTTCCCGTCGTGGGCCGTTGCCCTGATGTTCCTTTCTCCCAGCACACTCTTCCTCCAAAGACTTCTGTGCTTGGCCTTTGTTTTTCTTCCAGGTCTCAGCCTGAAAGCTGGGAATAGGACTCCGGCCTTTGGGCTTCCAAGCCCGCCTCCTGCTGCCTGCCCCACAGTCCTGCCTTTATTGGCCTCACCCCCACAGCAAAGATCTTGGCACAAGTGGAAACCGAGGCCCAGGGAAGGGCCCTGTCCACCTCCACCGCCCGTGCTCCCTTTCTGCCCTGTGTGTTTAGAAGCGCCTCCTCCCCGTCTTTGGCCTTTTTGATTTGTGTGTCATGAGCAAGAAAGTTAAAATTCATTTCTGAAGTATTAAAAGGACGGTGAGCCTGGGAGTGACCTGGCTCAGATGTGTTGAGGGGATGCTGTTTTTTTTTTTTTTTAATCTAAGTGAGGTATAATTTACTTATGTACGATGTACACATTGTAAGTATACAGTTTGATTAATTTAAAAAAATTGTTACACCCGTGAAACCACCACCTAGCTGGAGCTCTTGAACCTTTCCCTCTTTCTGAGGGGACTCTGGCTGGGCTGGGAGGTGAGCCTACGGGGGGCAGGGATGGAGCCACAGGGAGCCTTGCGAGGCCTGCCACCGAGTGGGGATTCTGAGCGCCATCAACAACCCTGTTGCACCTAGACCTCTGAATTTCTTGGTGATTCGGAGTCAGTGGTGGTTGGGAAGATGAGGGATTCTAGTCATTCAAACACATGGAAGTAAAGGGCACATTTGTGCCCTTCACTGGGCGTCCAGCCCCCAACTCAGGAGAACATTCCATCCCAGAAGATGCTCACTCCCCCCCTCCTCCCCAGCAGCCCTGGCCCGCCGGGAGGAGGAGAGCCTGGCTGTCCCCACCAAGCGGCGCCGGGTCACAGCCGAGATGGAGGGGAAGTACATTATCAACATGCCCAAAGGCACCACCCCCCGGACCCGCAAGATTCTGGAGCAGCAACAGGCGGCCAAAGGTATCGGCCCAGTAGGGGCGCCCTTGGGCGTAGAGGCTGCATTTCCCTTTGGTTGCATGGTGCGGGGTTGGTCACGCCTGCAGGCCCTGGCCGAGAAGCAGGCTCTACTGAGATCCAGGGGGCCTTGGACCAAGGGGACAGCGATGGTGGCCGTAGAGGAGGAGGACATGTCACCGCCTCCGCCCTGTCGTCCTGCAGTTAGTGTAGCAGGGTTCCTTAGTGCCTCGTCTGGCGCCTCTTCCCCGAGCGGTGGGGACTTGGACTCCGTGACTCCTTGCCTGTGACGTGGGGACCATGCCTGGCTGAGGGTGGGTGCCCAAAGCGTGGGAACCATCATTATGAGCCAGAGGAGCCTGGTTGAGGTTCAGTCCCTAGCTGGGGTACAGAGAGGGTCTTCCCCACAGTGTTCCCTTTAGAATATTGTACGTGTCCTCATGGAAAAACATTCATATGGTGCAGAAGAATATACAGTACCAACGGACTCTGTTCCCTCACTCCCATATCCTACGCCATCGTTAACCTACCCAGACCAGCATCTGTGAGCTTGCAAGCATGCATTTGTACATAGGCCCATATGAGTGTTTCTTAAAATCACAAATAGCACCGTCCTGTAGGTATTGTTCTAGAACTTTTTTTTTTTTAAGATTTTTTTGGAGGGGGAGAGAGAGAGAGCATGAGCAGAGGGTGGGGGGTGCAGGGAGAGGGAGAAGCAGACTCCCCAGTGAGCAGGGAGCCCGATGTGGGGCTTGATCCCAGGACCCTGGGATCATGACCTGAGCCAAAGGCAGATGCTTAACTGACTGAGCCATTCAGGCACCCCATTCTAGAACTTTTGTATTGAGATCTTTTCACCTGGATTGTGGATCTGCTTTCACTCTTTTTATTTTTTATTATTTATTTATTTTAAAGATTTTATTTATTAGAGAGAAAGAGAGAGAGAACAGGCAGGGGAGGGGCAGAGGGAGAAGCAGGCCTCCCGCTGAGCAGGGAGCCCAACACTGGACTCGATTCCAGGACCCCGAGATCATGACCTGAGCCGAAGGCAGACGCTTCACCGACTGAGCCTCTTAGGCGCCCCATGCTTTCACTCTTTTTAATGGTCATTTTATATTTGCATCCTATTTATATATCATAACTTAGTAAACATTCTATCAATGGCTATTTGGGTTGGGATTTAGGGAGAGGGCTCATCACTAGTCAGCAGGCTCTCAGAGCCCCATGACCCCAAAAAGAGTGAAGGGAACAAGTAGGGATTAAGAACCCTTTGCGCACACACACATTTCTTGAACTTGTACAGTCTCAAGGAGCCCAAGGGTCAGTTTCATCGGATCCTTCCCACATTTGGCACTAGCCAGAGACGTGTGGGTCAGTGTTAGCCAGGGTGTAGACACAGAGTCTGTGCCTGCCTGGACCACAGCTGCCTGGGCCTGGACTAGCCGTGTCTCCCCTCCCTTGTCTGCACGATGCATGATGCTCGGCCAGGCCTGGGCTCCGTGCGCTGCTCAGCAGGTGCTGGCTGAGGGCTCACTTCCCTCCCAGGTCTCCAGAGGACGTCTGTGTTTGACCGCCTCGGCGCCGAGACCAAGGCAGACACGACGACGGGGAATAAAGTGAGTTGGGAATGGGGAAACCGCCTGAGTTCTCTAATTTGTCTTCCTTGCAGGTGTCGGTCCCACATCCAGCCCCTCATGCTCCCTGCGCCGCCTCACCCGCCTTAACAGCCTCAGTTCCCTTCTTTGCACCTCGACCTCTCTCCTGATTTACAGCGCCTGGGGTCTGGCCAACTCCTGCCTGCTGCCCTCGGGCCGCTCCCACCTCCTTGTCCCAGACTGGTCTCGGCATCTTCCCCTAAAGGGACTCCTTTCCCAGGCCCTGTCTCAGGGATGCCCCAGTGCCCCCATTCCAGGCAGGCTCCAGTGATGGCTCCATCTGCCTTCCCTGCTCTGCCACCTCCCCCCATCTCCTGCCCCTCCCCCACAGCGGCAGTGTGTGCCCACCCACAGGACAGGCCACCTGCTCCCCATCAGACGCTGCTCACCGCGGTCAGGATAAGCGCCACCCTCCTTGCCTTGGCCTGCAGGGCCCAGGGACGGTGTGTGCTTAGGAGCACACGGCCTGAGCCCTGCCCAGTGTGAATCCAGCTTTGCCACTCCCTGGCCGCATGGCCTTGGCCATGTCACTTAAGCTCCTTGTACCTCGGTTTCCTTATCTGTCTAGGACCCATCTCGTCGGGTGGTTTTGAGGATTAAGTGAGATACACCTGCACAGTGCTGGGGGTGTCTGATGCGTGGTAGGCACGCTTTGAATGTCACTTTTGATTAACTGCGCCGGAGCTCCCCGGCTGCGTTTCCTGCCTCTCCACCCCTTGCTCACCAGGGCTTATCTGACCTTTTTCTCACCTCCTATAATCTTATCATGAGCATGATAATCACACTCGGGATCATGTGGTTAGAAGATGCAGCCACGTAAAGAGCTTAGCATAAAGAGCTTAGCAGAGAGCGAGTGCTCCATACATATGATTCTTATTCCTGCCTTGGGGGCTTGGCCCTCGCCCTTTTCTCGGCTGACTGATCGTTGAGGGCCTGGCTTACACATCAGCACCTGGGAGAAGGTGTCCTTGAACTCCCAGAGGAGGCTTCCCCGTCTCCCGCTCGCCAGCACTCCTGTCTCGCCAGCACTCCTGTCTCGTCCAGAGAATGCACCACTGTCGTAATTAGGGAGTTGTTTGTGTCATTTCCTCGGCCAGATCTGTCTCCCCCACTGGACTGTGAGCCCCCTGAGGGCAGGGCCAGGGACAGTTGGGACTCAGGAGATGCCTGTTGAGTGAATGACCAAATTTGTCTTTTGCCATGTTCCCCTGCAGACCTTTGCAAATGGTCTTCTGTGTGTGGCCCACCCTCTCCCCATCTTTATTAGACCTATGTGCCGGAACTTTCAGATCTCATCTCAGATGTCCCTTGTCCAGGGAGTCTCTCCTGAACTTCGGCCAAGGTCAGTGGCTCTCACCACTGGCTAGTGTGTCACCGTGTCACCGATGGGTGTTCCTCCCAGTGAGGCCAGGCACAGTGAGGCAGCACTGCACGCATGTGTGTTGAATGACTAAATGACTCACTTGTCCCGTCTCTGACCCCTGCAGCCCACAGGAGTTTTCAGCCGCCTGGGGGCCACCCCAGAGATGGACGAGGATCTGGCTTGGGACAGCGACAATGACAGCAGCAGCTCTGTTCTGCAGTATGCCGGGGTTCTGAAGAAGCTGGGCCGGGGCCCAGCCAAGCCCAGTCCCCAGCCAGCACTGACTGTCAAAGCCAAGGCCACAAGCTCGGCCGCGACGGCTGCCACCCCGACACTGCGACGCCTGGCCCTTTCCTCCCGCCCAGGGCTTGAGAGGAAGCCAGAGTCCCTGTCCAAAGTCAGCATCATCCAGAGACTGGGCAAGGCTGCCCTTGTGCCCGAGGCCCAGGACAGCCAGGTCACGAGCACCAAGAGTAAGTCCTTGGCCGAGGTCAAGGTCACCATTAAGAGGACTCTGGTGGGGCCCCGGGGGAGCAGCTCCAGCGAGGGCCTGGGTGCCCAGATGGACCATGCGGGCACAGTGAGCGTGTTCAAAAGACTGGGCCGCAGGACCTTCTAGCCTCTGGGCGGGGCGCGGGCCCCTCTCCAGGTTCCTGGCTCTGGCAGAGGCTCCCGTGAGGCCATGCCCAGTCCTCTGCTGGCTCCTGGATGACACTGCTTGTCTCCCTCAGGCATTCGAGCCGGCCCGAGCTTTCTGGGGGCTCACCCCAGTGTTCTGAGTCCGACATGGTCGCTGTGGCCTGGCCTTGCTGCTCTAGGACTTTCCTTTCTCACGTCCTTTGTTCTCTCCTCTTGGACTGTGGCCTTTGGCAGGACCCACTTTTCTACCTCTCCCAGAGCCAAGTGCTCTTTTCCCTCCTCCGTTCCCCCTCCTGCCCCTCGGCAGCATTTGCTGCCTCCGCCCCAGCTCCCCGGCCTCCCCAGTTCCCCCCAGAGTCCCCCCACCTTACCGACGTCCCGACTTCCCCACTTCCCCTCGCCCCTCTGCCCCTTCCCCCTTCTGTCTCCCCCCCCACCCCCGCTCCTTTAACTTCTCTGTCTCTCCCTCTCTTCACACTGTTCATTTCTCTTCTGTTTTCTGTCCCCGTGGCAAGGCCCGACTGTGCGCTGCGTCCTGCCTGACCCTCCTGCACCTCCGGCCTCCCAGCGGCCCCCTCGTCGGCGGTGGCGTCGAGCCTGTAGAGACTGTTAGCCGCCCTCAAGCACGGGCTGGAGGGACCTCCCCTGACCCTGGGCTGCAGCGGGGGCACCTCTGTTTTCCTGCCCTGGGCACCTTTTCCTCTGAAAGCCCGTGGTGGGTGGTGGGCAAGGATTGCCGGGAAGGGAGGCCAGTACCAAGAGAGAAAGAGAAGAAAACAGCTGTTTTAATATATTTTTGTGACTTTCAAACTGTTTCCCTCCCCTCCTTCAGGGTGAGTCACAGGGTTGTTTTTCACACGAAGCACAGTGTAGGTGGGGGTGCCAACGAAGGGTTGGGCTCTGTCCGTGAAGGTCAAGGCTCCACGTGGGCCATGTCTTTGCTGCAGGGAGTAATGGTCACGGTCACCGTTCAGGTGGACTTCCTCTTCCCCTCACCCAGCTCCTCTTCCGCCACTGTGTCCTCCCCCTCCGTATAATTTACCTGTTTCTGCCACTCTGCCTGTTGGTGGCTTTCCAAGCTGCAGGCTCCCTTGTGAGGCAGCAGGTTCCTGTTGATCTGATCATACACCTGCTCGATGCTGCACAGCCCCTTACTCCGTGCCAGGCCTGTTCTAGGAGCTGGGGATCCGTTGGGAGCAAGGCAGACAAGCCCCTGCCTGCGTGGCTGACCTCTCTAGCCAGGCAGATGGCGGTAGGGGGATCATGCTGTCGAAAGAATGGGAGGGAGGAGCAGAAGTGGCCAGGGCCTCTTCCGATGTTGGGGGTAAGGAGGCCTTTCAGAGGAGGCAAGGTTAAGGGCTGAGCTGGGAACGGTCAGAAGCGGCTGTGTGAGGTGCAGGAGGAGAGAGGGTCCAGGCAGGGGACACAGCCAGGGCAAAGGTCTGAGGTCGGAGGAGCAAGGAACACAAAGGCCAGGGCAGGGGGGTGGGGGGGGGTGGGGGGGTGGGGGGGTGGGGGCTGGCCAGGGAGGGAGGGGCCTGCCACAGAGCACCGGTTGGGGCAGGTGGGCAGGGACCAGATGACCTGGGGCTTTGTGACCCGAGGTGAGAAATCTGGACATCTTCCAGAAGCCCTGAGAAGTTTGGGAGGGTTTAAAGCTGGCAAGCGATGGTCTGAGTTGCCTTTTATGAAGATGGCTTTGGCCCCCGTGAGGGGATAAATTGTGGGGAGGGCAGGGGTGGAGGCAGGGTGGCAGCCGTGCAGGAGCCAGGGCAAGGAAGGAAGGTGGCGTGGGGCGAAGCATGGGGAGGAGGGAGGCGTGGGCAGCGCAGATGGATGGGAAGTTGGGGTGCAGGGGGCGGGGAGCAGGGATCACCTAGAGGAGGGGCCGGAGCATCTAGCTGGTGCTGTTTGTGGAGACTAAGAGGTTGGGGAGGGAGGAGGCGAGGGCAGGAGGGCACTGGGCTGCTGGGACTCAGAGGGGGTGGCACCTGGGCTGGGGACCCACAGCTTGGGGGAGCGCTCAGGGAACTCTGTTCAAAGCCGAGGGCCTGGTGATACCAGCTGGAGAGGAGCATAGAAGCAGGAGAGGACCCAGAAGGGAATTGGGGGCCGTTTTCTCATTTAGAGAACAGAACTGATGTGATTAGCAAGGAATGGGCTGCAGTTTGGGAGACCTAAGAGCAGGTGAGGATGAGATGAGACTTCATCCATTTTTTTTTTTTTTTTAATGCGGTAAAATATACATGAGTGACCATTTTAACCATCTGTAAGGGCCCTGTCCAGTGGCATTAAGTACATTCCTGTTGCTGTATAACCATCACCACCATCCGTCCCCAGACCTGTGTCATCTTCCTGAGCCGATTGTCTGTTTATTTGTGGGTTTTGAGTCCTGTCACGTCGGGGGGCTGCTGTGTGTTGGGCAGTGGGCCGAGCACGGGGCCCGGGGTGTGAAGGGCTGGGCGTCGCTGTGAGGGCTGGTGGTAGGGCCCAGGCGAGGCCCGCGGGGCACTGCGTGAGGTCAGGCCTCTGGAGGGCAGTGGACGTGGACAGTGGTGATTCCGGAGGCTGCCCCTTCGTGGTGGTGGTGCCCCAAGGAGGGGCTCGCACGCCTCCGCACTTTCCTTACTGCTCTTCAACTCTGTGTTACTAAATTTAAGAGCCCTGGGTAATTTCTTTTTTTTTTTTTAAAGATTTTATTTATTGAGAGAGAGAGAGAAACAGCATGACAGGGGAGAGGGTCAGAGGAGAAGCAGGCTCCCTGATGAGCCGGGAGCCCGATGTGGAACTCGATCCCAGGACTCTGGAATCATGACCCGACCTGAAGGCAGTCGCCCAACCAACTGGGCCACCCAGGCGCCCCCCTGGGTAGCTTCTTTATGTTTAATGATGTAAAAACACGAATAGTTCACTTAACCATGAAAGGCTCATCTGCGTGAGGGAAGTCAGGTCACTGTTGCTCTTTACGGACACCCAGAGGGGAGTGCAGTGCCCAAGGTGTCACCCCGCTGACCGGCAGCCTTGCCCCTTGACCCCTGCCCTGTGCTGTCTCGAATGCAGTTTAAAACAAGGACCTTTTGGAAAGACGAGGGTGGGGTCCTAGGTTAGGAGTTTTGGATTTTCTAGAGTTATCTACATGTACATGTTCCCCCACCACCACCGCATCAACTTGCCGTAGGAAGCATTTACAGATTTGGGACGCTGCAGGCCTTGAGAGTCACGCCCCATCCTGCCACCGTCTGCTGGCTGGACCGGACCAGACACCTCCCGTGCCTCAGAATCCCTGCCATTTGATTTGGCGATGCCCCCACACCAACCTCCACATCTGTGACCCACAGCAGTGCGTTATTGTTCCTCTGGTTGTATTAAATATTTTTGAGCTATTATACATTCACATGGTTCAAAATGCAAAAGATACAAAAAGCTTTATGGGGAGAAGTTCCTTCCTGAGTCTCCTAGCCCCCCAGTCCCCTCCTCAGAGGCCACCAGTATCTCCAGTATCTCGAGGAACCCTTCCAGAGATGTGTTTATGGTGTGTGTGCTTTGCAGACAGACAGTCAGACAGACAGACACACACACTCCTACAGGCATACAGACAGAGGAAGATAATAGTAACGCATATATAAGCACACACGTATATTTACTTAACCAGCCCTTTCTGGAAGGGAACTCAGGTTGCTTCCAGTCTCTGGCTATTACAAGCAGTACTTCAATGGATAGATAACCTTGTTGCATGTGGGGTCAGTTCAGAATTCCAATTATGTCACTTCAGTGCAAATACTGGTATTTGGTCAATAGCAAATCCGAACCAGGCTCTCCTCTGAGATCATTGGCATTTTCCAGATGATTCATTCATAACACTTGTCGCCCCATTCCAAAAGGGACTTCAGAGCCATTGGACTCTTGTAGCTGGAGACCCCCGGAGGGAGCAGGTTGGGGAATGCTGAGAGCTAACACCACATCTTTGTGCCAGGAAGTACTAAGGCTCTGTGAAGTCAGCAGACTTACCGAGTCCTCCGGGAAAGGGCAACAGCATGAAGTTCAGGGGCTTCCTATTCTCATCCCATGAACAGATGTGAACTGCAGGTACAGTGGGCCTAGGGCTCATGGTAAATCAGAGAGCCAGATCTGAGCCAGCCCCGGGGGATGATTCTGTTTGGATGGTGATCTTGGGATGAGGCCACCTCCTCTGGTCGCTCACATCAGGGAACTTTGGGTGCTTGTGATAGGCAGCCCCACTGCCCCTCCCTCCAGTGTCTCAGCCTGGTGCCGTCCGGATGGGCCAGGCGTTGGGCTGTGACCACCTCGATCCCTCCTTTCCCTCCTTTGGGGATCTGAGCTGACTTAGTTTGGTGAGTCCTGCTTCTATACACCCGCCTCTGACGGTCTGATGTTCACCTACACTGAACTTTACCTGCTTTGTGAACGCCGGGTCCTCCGCAAACTTCAAAGCCTGAGCCAGCTGGCAAGTGGCAGGACTGGGTCTGATGCCAGGGCCAGGAGCCTCGCCTTTTTACATTTGTGTTTTAAGACTTTATTTTCTGGACTTCATTTTGTAGAACAATGTCAGGCCTACAGAAGTACACATAGGATAGAGCTCCCATATACCCCACATCCAGTTTCCCTTATTATTAGTATCTTACAGTATTGTGCTTCATTCATTACAACGAATGAACCAATGTTGATGTCGTGAATGTTAAAGCCCATCGTTATTCAGATTTCCTTAGCTTCTTCCTTAGTTTTAATATATTTTTCTGTTCCAGGAGCCCATGTTACATTTGTGTTGTCCAGCATTTGTGTAGACACATAGGGAGTTGTCATGCCTCCTTAGGCCCCTCTTGGTTGTGGGGTGATGGTCTTGACGGTTTTGAAGAATACTGGGCAATCTCTATTAGAGATTGTCCCTCCATTGGAATTTGCCTTTCTCGTTATTAGACCAGGGTTACGTGTTTTTCAGAGGAAGAGCTCAGAGGTAAAGTGGCATTTTAACCCGGCATGTCTAGGGTACGTACTCTCCACAGGATGGATCCCTGTTGATGCTAACCTTGATTACCTGGCTTGATTGCCTGCTGTTTGCCAGACTTCTCCACTGTCACGTTCCTCTCCCTTTCCGTACTGAACTCTTGGAACGGAAGTCAGTCACTCCTTTAAGCCCACACCTAAGGAGCACGGAGCTTATGTTTCACCTCCTTGAGGGCAAAGTACCGGCATAAATTCTAAATAAATCTGGGAATTCTTCTGCAAGGGAGATGCGTCTCTTTTCTCTATTAACTTATTCAATCATTTTCTTTTCATCAGTAGGGACTCTTGGGTACTTATTTTATATTTTGGGTCATATCCAGTACTACTTGATTTATTTTGTTCACGTTATTCTAGCTTTGGCATTTGGGGACTCTTGCAGTTGGCTCCTGGGTCCTTTGACCGACTTCCATTATTGGGGGGTGGGTGTTTTTGTGTTTTTATTTTTAGGATTCTGTACTTTCTGGCACTGCAGATACTCCAGGCTCGTCTTGTATACTTCCTGCCCTGGTTCTAGAGCCCACCATTTCTCCAAGGAGCCCCAGCTTATTTTATTTAGAACGGTGACTGAGAATCGAAACCCAGATCTAGGCATGAGATGAGCTCGTTGCCACTGGGGCAACACCTCCTTTTTAAGAAATGCTATCTTAATATGGGACCCCAATATATATCAAGCATGTTCAAAATAGGAAAGCAAGAATGTATTAGTGTACATTTCAATGTTTATTTGGATCAATTCATGCAAACAGTAAAAAAATCAAAGGTACAGGGGGTGCCTGGGTGGCTCAGTCGGTTAAGCCACTGCCTTCGGCCTAGGTCATGATCCCAGGGTCCTGGGATCGAGCCCTGCATCGGGCTCCTTGCTCAGCAGGGAGCCTGCTTCTCCCTCTCTTCCCCACTCATGTTCTCTCTTGCTATCTCTCTCTCTCTCAAATAAATAAATAAATAAAATCTTAAAAAAAAAAATCAAAGGTACAAAAGACATATACATATACAATAAGACTGTTTTGTGCCCAGGGGATTGGCACAACATTTAAAGTCCCCAGTGTTGGGGAAGATTTGGAGTGATGGGAGTGTGGTACACTGCTTTAGGAGTGTCAGTTGGTAGCAACCGTTTTGGAAAATAATTTGGTAGGTTGTAGTGTAATTGAAGATGTGATACTCCCCAACCCGGCCATTACCATGCTGGAGAAACTTACACGTGCATACAGAGACATGTACATAAGAGTGTTCATAGGATCACTGTTTGTAATAGCATTAACTTGGAAGCAAACCCAGCTGTCCCTCAACTGGAGAATGGACGCAACAGGGCCTCGTTCCAATTATCTAATGCACAATGAATTGCCTCAAAACTTACTGGCTTAAATCAATAGTTATTACCTCTTGTACTTCTGGGGGTTGACTGGGCTCAGTTAGACTGTGTCACTTGGGGCTCTCTTGTGGTTGCAGTAAGGTATCGGCTGGGGCCAATGTCCTCTTGAATGCTTCCCCAGTCGTTCGGTGGTTAACCCTGCCACTTAGCTCAGACCTCAGCTTGGGCTATCAGCCAGAATGCCTACATATGGCTTCTGCACGTGGCCTGGGCTTCCTCACAACACAGTGGCTGGGTTCCAACAGCGTGCTGCTCAAGAGAGCCAGGGAAGACCATATTGCCTGTTCTGAGCTAACATTGGAAGTCACGTTGCTTCACTTCTGCCCAGATTAGAGGGGACGGGACCATAGACCCTGCCTCTCAATGACAGAAATGTCAGTGTCTCCTGGGAAGAAGAGTGTGGGGGGATGAGAGATGGTTTTGTGGCCATCTGGGCAAATTACCCATCAATATCGGATGTACTGTATGGTGTACTGGATGCGATATATTGTACATCAATGAAATGAACTAGTGTCGCACGTATCAATATGAATAAAGCAAAAACATTTGAGTGCAAAAAGCAAATTGCAGACGAATACGTGTAGTTTTAAAATACGCAAACTATTTACTACTTAAATATTTATTAAGAATTTAATCACTTTACTATTTAAAATGTAGCAAATGTATGAAATGCATAGGAAAGATACACTCCAAATGTGGGGTAATGGTTCCCTCCAGGAGGGGGGTGGGATGTGATTGGAGAGGGCATGAAAAGATTCAACAGTCTAGGAATGGTGGGGGTGCCTGGCTGGCTCAGGCGGTGGGGGCGCGCGACTCTTGATCATGGGGTGGTGAGTTTGAGCCCCACACTGGGTGCAGAAATTACTTAAAAATTAAAAACCTCCCAACAGCATAGGCATGGTTTTTAAAGCTGGGCAGTGGGCACACAGGTGTTCATTGTATTATTCTTTATGCTTTTTGGTATCTCTTAACAATTAAAAACAATTCTGGGACGCTTGGTTGGCTCAGTCGGTTAAGCGTCTGCCTTCAGCTCAGGTCATGATCCCAGGGTCCTGGGATTGAGTTCCTCATTGGGCTCCCTGCTCCGCGGGGAGCCTGCTTCTCCCTCTGCCTCTGCCTCTCTCTCTCTCTCTGTCTCTCATGAATAAATAAATAAAATCTTTAAAAAAAAAACAAAAACAATTCTAAAACAATTAAAAAACACATAGACACACAAACTTTATTGAGATAGAATTCACATATCCATTCACTCGTTTAAAGCACACAATTCAGTGGCTGTTAGTTATTCACAGAGTTGTGTATCTATCACTAGACTTTTAGGATTTTTTCGTTACCCCAGAAAGAAACCCCCTCCCCCTTAACCATCTTTCTTCAAGTCCTCCCATAGTCTGCCCCCCGCTCCAAGCCCTGGGCAACCACTAATCTGTCTCTATAGAATTTGCCTTTTCTAAACATTTCATATAAATGGAATCATACAGTGTGTGGCCTTCTGTGTCTGACTTCTTTCACTTAGCATGTTTCTGAGGTCCGTCCATGTGATGCCATAGATCTTCCATAGTACTTCATTTTTCCAAAATTGATGAATAATGTTGCAGTGTGTGGATTTTTCACATTTTGTTTGTCAAGGTGATGGACATGTTGGTTGTTGCTACTTTTTGGCCATTATGAATTAATACTGCTCTGAACACCCATGGACAGGTGTTTGTGTGGACATGTTTTCAGTTCTCCTGGGTCTGTACCTAGGAGTTGAGTTGTTGGGCTGTACGTCGATTTTATTTTAACCCTTTGAGGAACTGCTGGACTGTTTTCCAAAGTGGTTGCGCCACTTTACATTTCCACCAGTGGTGTACGGGGTTCTAATTTCTCCACATGCTCACCCCCACATTGTCTTTTTGATTGTGGCCATCCTAGTGGGTGTGAAATGATACCATTTTATTGTGGCTTTGATTCGCATTTCCCTGATGGCCAGTGATGTTAAATGCCTTTTAACGTGCTTATTGGAAAGAGCGTCCTTTTCAAGTAGCTGCATGGTGTCCCCTTGTGTGGATGCACCTTGAGATACTGAACCAATCTCTTACTGGGGAACCTAGTGGTTTCCAGGTCTTTCTATCACAGACAGGGCCTCTTGTGTCCACCACATTTTGCTTATGTGTGGACGTATGCATTGGGCAGATACCTAGGAGTTAGATTGCAGGGGCAAAGGGACTGTACCTATGTTTTACAAGTTTGAATTTATGTTACAAGTAAATATAGAGAATAATCAGATTTGTTTGAGGAATAGTATAATTTTTCCACCCAGGCTAATGGCTAGCAGGTTCATTCACCTCCGAATCAGCAGCCACTTGATTTCCCAATTTTATCTTGGCTAAATCTTGCATAATTCAAGACTGACTTTGGCATAGACTTGACTATCAAGTTGAGGCAGGGGTTCAGAGCACATAAACCTACCTTCATTGCTTCAAAGCTTTTCCCTAAAGCTGCCTTTTCTGGCCTCTCACACTGAGTGCAGTGCTTGTTCCTAAATGACCAGTATAGCGTATCGTGGCCATCGTTTGGCCTTCCTGATGGTCTGTTATGGTTAAAATGCATGAGCTCTGTAGCTGCGTGATCTTGGGCGGGTTACTCAGCCTCTCTGGGCTTGTTTCTTCTACAATAAGATGGGAGTAATGGTAGCATCCACCGCACAGGATGATTGTGAAGGGCTTCACAGTGCCTGGCACAGTGTTGTCATCTAATTTTATCTCTGAAATTGATGATTTTCAGCACCAACACTTAAAGAACTCTTTCATGACATTCTCATTGGCTACAAAAAAAGATTTTTGGGTAACTATTTATTATTTTTAAAAGATTTTATTTATTTATTTGACAGAGAGAGACACAGCAAGAGAGGGAACACAAGCAGGGGGAGTGGGAGAGGGAGAAGCAGGTTTCCTGATGTGGGGCTCAATTCCAGGACTGTAGGATCATGACCTGAGCCAAAGGCAGACGCTTAACGACTGAGCCACCCAGGCACCCCGGTAACTATTTATTTTAATATGACTGTAAGCTTCAGGCGCCTGGGTGGCTCAGTCGGTTAGGCTTCCCACTCTTGGTTTCAGCTCAGGTCATGATCTCAGGGTTGTGAGATTGAGCCCCATGTCAGGCTCTGCCCTGGGCATGGAGCCTGTTTGGGATTCTCTCTCTCTCTTTGCCCCCTCCCCCCCAGCTTGTGCACGCTCTCTCTCTCTCAAAAATAATATAATTGTAAACTTCTAGAAAAGTAGCAAGAATGGTACAAGGGGTTTCTCATGTCTGAGATCAAGACCTGAGCCAAAATCAGGAGTCTGATGCTCAACCAACTGAGCCACCCAGGCACCCCTGATTTCTGTATGTTATTTATCCAGATTTGCTAACTGTCTGCTCCATTTGTCTTATTGTTCCCTCTTCCCTGTCCCCTTCTCCATGAGCGCATGCGTGTACACACACGCATATGCACACACATATACGTGTTTTGAACCATTTGAAAGTTCAGTTGAAGAACATCATGCCCCTTAACCTCATAATACTTCAGTGTGTACTTCCTGAAAACAAGAACATTCTCTTCCATAAGCACAGTGTAACTATCAAAACCTAGACATTTAACATACAGTATTCCTCTAAACACCAGTTCATCCTTCAATTTCGTCAACTGTCCCAATAATGTTCCTTATGGCCATCTCCCCCCCCCCCCCCCCCCCCCCCCCCCCCCGCCTCCCGGCTCACAGTCCAATTCTGGATCACGTGTTCCATTTAGGTGTCATGCCAGCTTCCTTTACACTCAACGTTTAAGTAACAGCACAAAGTTCCCTCCACTGGCTCAGGGAAGGCTTGATGCCTGCAAGGCAGCCTGCGTTCCCCTGGAGATGGCCAGTTCATATTGCGCCATCTTGTGGCAACAGCAGGAATAGTTTATAAACCACTGAGCCGGGCAGCTGTGAAGGATTGAGAACCTAAAAAAAGTTAGGTGAAGGGCGCCTGGGTGGTTCAGTCGGTTAAGCGTCTGCCTTCGGCTCAGGTCATGATCCCAGGGTCCTGAGATCGAGCCCCGCATCGGGCTCCCTGCTCGCCGGGAGGCCTGCTTCTCCCTCTCCCTCTCCCCCTACTTGTGTTCCCTCTCTCGCTGTGTCTGTCTCTGTCAGATAAATAAATAAAATCTTTAAAAAAAAAATTAGGTAACATTCATATTATCTCAATTTTTCTTAATAATGTAGGAAACTCTGTTTTAAGTATTTCACTGTTTCAAATCCATATGCTTCAGCATAAAATGTGACTTTCTGTTTCTCAAATCTGGGCCCATACATGTAAAGTCCAGTGCTTTGTATAAAAGTGAGGACTTGGCCTGAGACATCTGTGGGAATGGATCTGGCCATCACAACATTCTGGCAACGTGGTATTTGGTAAGAGGCTTCTCCTCCTTGGGCCTATGTTTATTCCTGCAAAATAAACCTTACAGAGCCTTCTACCTGCAGAATCATTTAACGTCATGGGTATAGTTCCTAGCAATGTCCCTGAAATGTGGGAATTCACTAATAAATGTTCAGAGATTATTATTTGTTCAACTTTTTGAGAGTGGACAAATACAAACCTGAAGTAAAATTCACCCCCACCGCTTTTAAAAAAATATATTTTATTTATTTATTATTTGAGAGAGAGAGAGAGAGAGAGTGAGAGCATGCGCAGTGAGGAGGGGGGCAGAGGGAGAGGGAGAAGCAGACTCCCCACTGAGCAGGGAGCCTGATGCGAGGCTCCATCCCAGGACCCCGGAGATCATGACCTGAGCCAAAGGCAGACGCTTAACCAACTGAGCCACCTAGGCGGCCCTGAATGTGGTTTTGACTAAAAAGGTTAAAGCTACTAGGGCGAGGATCTCAGTTGGTTAAGCATCTGCCTTCAGCTCAGGTCATGATCTCAGGGTCCTGGAATCAAGCCCCACATCGGGCTCCCTGCTCAGGGAGGAGTCTGCTTCTTCCTCTGCCTCTCCCCACCGCTTGTGCTCTGTCTTTCTCAAATAAATAAAATCTTAAAAAAAAAACCCAAACAAACAAAACCACATTCAGTCAACAACTATTCATTGACCCGCAAGTCCTAACTGTGTGCCGGGCATTGTTCTAGTGGGTGGGAATACAGTGGTGCCCACCCAAGACAAGGTCTTCACCCTCATGGGCAAATTTATATTCTGGTTTGGGGGAAGACAGCTACAACATCAACAACAAAAATATTCTTTTTTTAACAAAAATATTCTTTAGCGTTAAGTGCTAGGTCAGGAATTCAAATGTTTTCAGAACTAGTAACAGTGTGGCTCTTTTGGATTTGGGGTGGGCAAGGAAAGACTCTAAGGACGTGAGATTTGAACTCAATTCTGAAAGACAAGAAAGAGCTTGTCATGCAAAGATCAGGATCAGGGAGGTAAATAGTCCAGGCAAAGGGAACAGCAAGTGAAACGGCCCCAGGGTGGAAACAAGCTTGTATTTTTGGGAGGGGCAGAGGTTAGTGTGTCCAGAACATGGTGGTCAAGGGCAAGAGGAGCTTGAGATAAAATTAGAAAGATAAGCAGGGGCAGCTCCCGTGAGGGCCCTGAAGGCTATGATGAGGCCTTTAGCTTTTATTCCACATGTGATGGGAAGCCATCTATGTATTCAGAGCAGATGGAAAGTGTTTGATCTTACCAAGAGTAGAAAAAGCTTCATCCCAAGGTCTGCCTACAAGAGTGTTAGCCTCTCGTGACCACGTCAATGTTTTGGGAATCTCCGATGTGTTAAAAAGTTGAATGTGCACGACGCATGGTGTCTTCCATGTACAATTTTTGAAACAGAAACATATTGTATAAAAAGGAAACTAGAACCAACATTTACAGAATCCCTGAAGCTCATCTGTACTTCTGTCGAACCCTTAAATTTACTCTAAAAGGATCTTCCCAAACAGTAGCATCTGGGTTGGGGCCTTAGTAAACTTCTGGCTGGGGAGTCAAAGATATTTCAACATTTCTGTGGAACATGGGAAACTCTCTTAAATAAAAACTTTTTTTTTTTTAAGTTCCAGACTTCTTTGAGGATCGGATCAATGCTATGGACTTTCTCCCCCTGAAAATGCTCTGCTTAGGATGAAGAAGGGGGTAAATCTGAGTCCTCCTGCTTGTATCTCCTGACTGCCCGGGTGGCAGAGAGGGTTCCTCCCCATGGCCAGCTTCACTACTGCCACAGACCCCCCCAGACCTTGTGCGGATGGAGTGGAAGCTCCCTGTTTGCAGCTACTAAGAGGTTCTTTTTTTTTTTTTTTAAGATTTTATTGATTCATTGGAGAGAGCGCACAAGCGGGGGGAGTGTGGCAGAGGGAGAAACAGGCTCCCCACTGAGCAGGGAGCCCATGTGGGGCTCGATCCCAGGACCCCGGGATCATGACCCAAGCCGAAGGCAGCCGCTTAACCCACTGAGCCATCCAGACGCCCCTAAGAGGTTCTTTTTTTTTTTTTTTTTTTTTTAAGATTTTATTTATTTACTTGACAGAGACAGCGAGAGAGGGAACACAAGCAGGGGGAGTGGGAGAGGGAGAAGCAGGCTTCCCGCTGAGCAGGGAGCCCGATGCAGGGCTCGATCCCAGGACCCTGGGATCATGACCTGAGCCAAAGGCAGACGCTTAACGACTGAGCCACTCAGGCGCCTGCCCCTAAGAGGTTCCTGATGGTTGGTCCATGCAACGTGTCCAGTCACCACTGGGAGCCCCATCTCTGACAAGGTTTGAAATATATTCTAGGGCCTGACTTCTGCTCCGTGGCGACAGAAGGGTATTTTGATGAGATGCCCTCTCCGCCCATCAGGAAAGGATTCTTAATCATTCTTTCTGAATCAAGAGGCCCTTGGGCAACCTTCCGATGAGAAGCTACTGGCCCATCTCCGCAGAAGTGCGTGTGTAGTTCATCTTTACAGTTATAGGCAGGGCATTTGCAGAATTGATTAGAAGGTATAGAACAATTTGAGGTTTTAGGGAGTTTTCTCCTCAATCACCTTTGTTTTGGAAATTGAGGGACTGAGGCTCCCAAGTGATAATTAAGTGGTCTGCCGGGGCATTAACAGGGCTATGACTTCCCATTTTCCAGCAAGATATGAATTCAAAGCACAGACTCTTGTATCAGACGGCTTGGGTTCAAATCCTGTCTTACCCCTAATGTGTCCTGGGACCTCGAGCAAGCTCCTTAAGTACTGTTGTACCTGACCTCCAAGATGGTGTTGATGGCAACAGGATAGCCTTGGTGGAACTGTGTCAAGAACAGAATCTGGCCTGTAACAATTGCTAAGTCAATTCTATTGATACTGTTTTGCAATGAGAGAAGTGAAGTTATTTTGACACAGGAAAGGCAGGCCTATCTCCAAAGCCAGTGAGTGTTGTTCACCCTCAGGCTAGTGTTTTTTAAACTGCAAGGCATGACCCTTTAGTGGGTCAGAAAATCAGTTTAGCAGGGCCTCGAACAGCACTGGGGGGAAAAAAATCTGAGTGCATGATACATACCAGTAAATAGTATTTGATGACACTTTCATACAAGTATATATGTACATAGGTAAGTATACCTATGTGTGTACTAGGTCTTAGGTTGAAAGCCATTATCCTTGACCACTGGTGCCCCACAGAATTTATACACAAGCACACGGGAGGTTTCAGTGAGATCTCTATGTGTTGTAATCCATCCCGGGACGGGCAGATATTCCAGTTAACTCGGGAAGACTCGGAAATAGGGGAATGGGCGATGAACTGTTCAGCACAGAAGGGGGCAAAGAGGGTAGGCCACAGTGACATTGAGTCTAGATTAGAGCGGAAAGGACTAATTCTTGAAACAAATATTCCCCAAGAGCATATTCTGTGCCAAGACTTTTGCTGGGCAGTGTTAGCTACACAGTGACGATTGAGGCAGTCCTGGTCTTTTCCCTCGTGGGGCTCTGAGACAGACCTGTCACCAGACAGTAAGAGACTAAAATGATCAGGGCTTGGGTGGGGGAGGTATTGGCGGGTTATCAACACTGTGCTGGGGGAAGCCCATGAGTAAGGGATACAGAGCAGCAAGTTCCAAGCTGGAAACCCATTAGCTAAGGTCTAGTTCCAGTATTACCTTTACCTCTGAGGAAACTAAGGCCCACCTCTGAGCTGGATTGCCTGCGTCACTCTCACAGACTTACGTGGAATTAGGGTTCTTCAACTCCTAGCTAGGGCTTCTAGAAGTATGCCCTAACCAATGCATACCTGCCAAGCTCTGTGGAACACTGGAACCCAAATTCAGAAGGCAGCAAGCCCGACCCAACCTTTGAGAGAGAAGGACTGGGAGACAGATGCCTAGGACACTAGCTGACAGGTGGACCACGATCTCTGCAAAGCTCTTTCTTTTTTTTGTTTTGAAGATTTTATTTATTTATTTGACAGAGAGACACACAGCGAGAGAGGGGACACAAGCAGGGGGGGTGGGAGAGGGAGAAGCAGGCTTCCTGCAGAGCAGGGAGCCCGATGCGGGGCTGGATCCCAGGACTCTGGGATCATGACCTGAGCCCAAGGCAGACGCTAAACGACTGAGCCACCCAGATGCCCCTGCAAAACTCTTTTCTTACAAGGCGATCTTAAAGCCTTTTTAGGACCAAGTTACCCTGTTAAAAAAAGTTATATCCCTATTTAATTGCACATATATGATAGGCAGGTAGGATTAATATTTTGGAGTCCCAGAGTGTCTAATTGCTATAAACTGCTCTATTTACATAAAAAAGTCCAATAGCCCAGTGACGCAACTCTGTTTCCATTTTGCAGATTTGGACACACAGGCACAGAAGACGGTGAAGTCTTCTGTCTACTATCACCAGCAAGGAAATGCAAAGCTGGGTTTGTGAGGCTTCAGAGCCTGTGCTCGCAGTGACGGGACACAGTGAAAAGACAACTCTCATAAACCCCGCTCCAGGGCTCTTTAAGAGCCTCGGAACCGAAGGGAAAGGCGAGATCACAGTAAAGCGAGATCAAAGCGTATGTAAATAAGGACCAGGGGCTGCCGGGAAGTACCACTGCGGCGAGCCTTTAGGGAAGGCGGGCGTCAGAGTCCTGCTGCGCCTGCGCAATCGTGTCTCTTCTTTCCGTCCGGCGCCTGCGCGTGGCACCTCGCTAGCCCACCTCGACCCAAACTTGCCTAAAGTACGCAGGCGTCCCGCTCTGAGTCAGCCTCTTGCCCGGCCTTCCGCCTGCGCTCTAGCGCTCTCCGAGTTCATCTCTCTCGCTCTTTTACGTCAGTTCCTGTTTGTGGCGGGAGAAGGCGGTATTTCCGGCCAGCGGGTGGGAGGGGGCGGTAAGCGGGGGCTGGGGGGAGGGGGCGGGGGGGGCCGCGCCGCGCGAGCCGTTGGGCCTGGCTCGGAGAAGGCGTTGCCGCTGCTGCTGCAGTTGCCGGCGCCAGGAAACACAAGGAGCGGGACCAAGCGCGGCGTGGCGATGGGCGGGAGTAGGGCCCCGCCGGAGAGGCTGGGCGGCCGCCGGTGACAGGTGAGTGCGCCAGCGCGTGTCCCCGGGCGCCTCCCCCAGCGATGGTCGCGTCCGGACCCCCCGCAGTGCGGCGTCGGGCCGTACCACCAGTGCCTGCCGGGCGGGGACCGCCGTCCTCGAGCCCCCCCTTCCGGGACTGAGTGGGGGCGGCTGCGCGGGGGCGGTCGGACTACGCCTGAGGGGCCGGGGGCGGGGGCGGCTGGCCGTACCACTGAGGCGGCGCGGGGGGGCACACCGAAGTGCGGGGACCGAACCACTGAGGAGCTGCGGACTGAACCAGTGGGATGGGAAGGGAGCCCGCCCGGTGTGCGAGAGCTGAGCCATGGCGGGGGGGGCGGGCGGAGGAGCGGCGCGCGCCTCACGACGTGTAGGGGTTGTACCTATTCGGGGCTGTGGGCGCTTTTCCTCTAGCGTGTTTAGGGCGGTGGGGGGCTGCTGCGGAGGGAGCTGTACCAAGTGCGGCCCGGGTAGCGCCGTGTGGGTTATACCATTGAGGTGCTGGGGGGGGCATCCTGAGAGCGTGGAGGAGCGCTGTATCAAAGGAGGAGGCTTGTGATGTTTATAATCGTTGAGGGACGCGCGGGGGTGAGGGGGGCAGGCCCCAGTGGGTGTTGAGGGGAGTATTTTGGGAGGGCGGTAATGCGGAGTGTTGAGGAAGGGCTTTGCCTCCCGAGTTTGGTGGGTGGGGCTTGGGGGTTTACACTGAGCCGGAGGAGGGAGGGTCGCTATTGAACTTCTTAATGACTTTGGGGGGGAACTGGATGGTCGCTGGGATTGCTGTCTTTCCCACAACCTTTTCATATTACTAAACCTCATTTTAAGGTGTGTGGGGCACTGCTGCGGCAAATTCTTTGTTTCTATGGGCAGGAGATGTCTTAGAAGCCTCTGTCTGAAGTTTTCGGCTCCATATTAGGGAGGGGAGGAGGTATTGAGCTTAGATTTGAGGAGCTGTGTCCCCTGGATCTGCTTGTTAAGACTTAGGAGGAAGGAGTGTTTAAAGGGATACCTCCCTGCCAAGGGAAGGTGGCTGGGGACTTCTAGATCCTTGGGATTCTGAAGACCCTCTTCCTCTCTGCTTAGGCTCAGCGAGAGGGAGTAATCAGGTTGGTCCTCCATGGTCTGCCTTTCAACCTTGTCCTCTCTTCCCAATTCAGCCCTGGCCAGACCTTGCTTGGCGGTGGGTGCAGAGGAGCCAGGCACCAGTACAGATCATGGCAGTCTCCATCCCAGTCATGAGGCTGTTTGTGACTCCCTGGTTAGCTGTCCTGCCTCCTATCGTGTTTACGCTCCCCACCAGGCGATAACAGTTGGTCTCACCACTAGGCGACAATGAGGCTGAGAGCTGTTTTCCCAGCTGTTCCTCTCTGCACAGGCCAAGGGGACCTGGGTGGGGGTGCCCTGGCCCAACTCGAACCAGGGAGGAAGGTTTCTCTGGAGGACTTAGGGTAGCCAAAACCCCCACAGATCTAGTTTCTCAGTGTGGTCACTGAGTGAATGCTTGGAGCCAGTGCCCGGGCTCCCTAGGCCAGCTCGTGACCTTGGCTTGCCCAGTAGCCTTTGCCCCGGGTCTGGAGTTCCCGGAGGGCTGGCTATAGTCCCTCATTGACCCAGCTAATGGGGGCTGGTGATGTGGTCAAAGGCTGGTCCACATCCTTGGCTTCCAAGCTGACCGGCTTCTCTGGTAGTGGTTCCTAGAGGTCCTTGAGTCTCTTCGAGACTGTGAGGCTCTAGAATTTTTCTCCACTAGGGGTTTGTTTCTCTGGTCTCTTTCTGCCAGCTTTTAGAGGGTTTGCCTGATGGGGTTAACAGCAGCAATAAAAACAATAATTGTGAGACTGATGGCTGACATTTATTGAGTGCGTTCTGTGTACCACACACTATTCAATGCTTCACATAGATTAACTTGCTGAATACATCCTAGAGCCGTAGGGACTGTTGCACGATCTCCGTGTTGGAAGGGGAAACTGAAGCACAGAGAGGCAGGTCATTTCCAGAGCTAGTGAACTGCTGGAGTTTATTGGCCCTCCACAGTAGGTCAGGCGTGTGGCACCCCTTTTACACACGTGAGCTCTTTTGTATCTCAAAAACGCACCTGCAGGATAGGTATGGTTATGCGTGTTTTTTTTTTTGTTTTTTTAAAGATTTAATTTATTTGACAGAGACATAGCGAGAGGGAACACAAGCGGGGGAGTGGGAGAGGGAGAAGCAGCCTTCCCGCTGAGCAGGGAGCCCGACACGGGGCTCGATCCCAGGACTCTGGGATCATGACCTGAGCCAAAGGCAGACGCTTAACGACTGAGCCACCCAGGCGCCCGGTTATGCCTGTTTTATAGACTCCTGTGAGCTAGTAGGAGTGTAGTGCCTATTTTACAGATGAGGAGACTGAGACTGTGAAGTGAAAGGGTTGGCCTGATGTGTCAGTCAGAAGTAGTAGAACCAAGACGTGAACTCCCGGCCCGGTTTGCCCTCAGTGAACCTCTTGTCTACAAGTACCTAGAACCGTGGGTTAGTTGCCCCCAGCAGTGGATATGGTATTTCTTTCCTTTTTGCAAAATGAGACATTGGGGCTCAGGGGAAAGAATTGCTTTGTCCTCGGTCTGTCAGACCCTAGGGGGCAGGCTGGGCTTTGAACCCAGGTCGGCTTGCCTCTAGTGTCGTGCGCTCCTTGTTCCCCAGGTCCCAAGCTCGAGTGGGTCTCTGGCACCTCAAAGGCCCTGCCCTGGCCCCTGTCAGCTGCACCCTTGGGCATTTCCTTCCCCTCACCCTCCGAGCCCAGGGCTGCTGTGAGCATCTCGGCAGCCAGTCTAGTAGTTCTGGGCTAGCTGGTGAAACTCCGTCCCTCCTCAGAGTTGAGCCAGGGTGTCTTTTGACCCGGTGCAGTATGCGTGCTGGGAGCCAGGAGAAAACAGGGGAGCCGTGCAGGGGGTGACATAGGGGAGCCGTGTTAGAGGTCGCTGCCCAAGGATGGGTTGGGCCTGCATGCAAGTTTTCTGGAGCTTTCATGTTCTGGCTGTGTGACCTTGGACCTCAGTGTTCACCTCTTGTGCAGTGGGCTCTGAACGGCACCCAACTCAGACTGTTGTGAGGACGAAATGGGTTCATCCATGAGAAGCTCCTAGGATGGTGGCTGGCACTGTGCAGGTGCTCAGTCGGCAGTCCTGAATACGTCCATCTTTCCCCATGCCCTCCCCTCAGTCGTCTCAACTGTCTTGATGTCCAGCTCCCCAGCTGGCCCAGCCAAGAATCTGGGAATCCCGTGTCCTGGTTTCTGACCTCTAAAGAGCTGCACCAAGGTGATTCAGAGCATGGGGTTCAAGTCCAGCCCTAGCACTCCCTGGCTGTGTGTCCTTGAGCAGGTTCCTCAATCTTTCTGAGCTTTCATTGTCTGTGTCAAGGGATGGTCATTCCCCCTCCCCCCACCCCCATACATAGTCGTGAAGGTTAAATGGGTTAATTGGTGGAAAGCATTCATAGCCTCACTAGCATAACAGTCTCCAGTAAACGTTTCCTGTTCTTGCTCTTTCAGAAGAGCGCCTGACAAACGGTGAGCCCTCAGGATATCTTAGCGATTGTAATTCTTATTATCTTGGAGGCCCTTCCCAGGCTGCAGAGCCTTGGCGGGTACCACCAGGAGGAGGGCCCAGCTGAAATTAGCATCTCTATTTTCCAGATGAGGAAACAGGTTTTGGAGGGTTGGGGCGGGGGTGGGGACATATAATCAAATAAAGGGTAGCAAGTGCAGCGCCCAGACCTCCTCATCCTCCCACACAGTTGCTGCCCAGAGCTCCTCCGAGGTAAAAATTCTAGCTCTTTTTTGGGTGTCAGGCTGTGCTACACTCCTCTGCTATATGTGCTTTTACTGAATCTCCACCACAGCCCCCGGGAGTGGCAGGAAGGGCCTTGACCCCAGTGAGAACAGCCCTTTTGAAGGCTGCGAGGCAGAAGGGTGGGCGCACAAGCTGGGTGAGGAGCAAAAGTGCTCATGGGAGTCAGGGGCCCAGCTGTGCAGAGCCACCTGGGCTGGGGTTGCGGGGGAGAGAAGTGTGCATTGGATCCCGAAGGCATTGCAGAGCCAAAGGGTTTCGTTTATCCACCAGCTTTTACTGAGCACCTGCTGCATGCCTGGTGTCGCTTTGGGTGCTAGGGATGCAGCGGTGCCCTCGACAGAGCCACTCCTTCCGTGGCATCGAGGGAGACAAACCATCAACCTGGCGAATAAGCAAGGGACAGGTTAGAGGAAGGTGCTAGGCAGGCAGTTAAAATCAGGTGTGACTGGGAGCTTCCGTAGTTGGGCTGTCAGGAAGGCCTCTTTGCTGATCCCCGATCGGATGGACCAGGTGAGTGAGGAGAAGGACCGGCCTTGGAGGGCGGTGGGGAAACCACAGGGTCAGAGTTGAAAGCTTGGTGAGGTGCAGGGACCTGCGGTATGGAGGAGGCCTGAGTGGCGGGGCAGGGTGAGTGAGGGGAGGCCGAGGCGGAGGGCAGGTGGGGGTCAGAGCCTTGCAGACTTCTCTGAGGAACAGCTTGGTCAGATTTTGAGCTTCAGAAAGTGCCTTTTGCCAGAAGAGGTTCTCAGGCTTCTGCCTGGGGCGGGGGGTAGATTTTCGAGCCGGTCAGGGAGTTTCACATGCCTCCCACTTCCCCCTTGAGTAGAATCACTGCCTTAGAAACGGCGAAGGCGTGATGGTCGCCTCCCTCCTCTGTGGTTTTCACACCGCATTCCCCAGGGCCCGGGGCTGTTCCGTTTAGGGACAGATGGGGGGAGGCTCAGTGAGGTGATTTGGGCCCACCCCTCCCCAACCCCGACAGCTGGGCTAATATCAAATAACAGTGCTGAACAACAGTAATACCTGATAAAACCTGTACTTGGCTGATTTGACCTTCCATGTCGCTTGTGTGCCTGAGGATCTGCCACATTCCCGGTTGCTGCTCTAGAACTTGGGATGACCAGGCTTTACGGGCCTATCTTCTAGTGGAGATAGGTGCCCAGCAAACGAATCTAGGAAAGGATATCAGTGTTGGGTCAGTGTTGGGAAGGCAAAGTGAATGGGGGTCAGAGAAAAGAGAGTGCGGATATTACTGTGTTTTAGGTGGGATGATCAGGGAGGGCCTCCTGGAGGAGGTGACATGGCGGTAGGGATTCGAGTGCTGTGAAGGAGCCATGGGAGGACTTCAGTGAAGACCCCTTAGATCGGGGCGGACTCGGCTCTGATTCCCAGCTCGCAGAGGCCTGGAGAGCCTCAGTAACCAGTTCTGGGTCCCCAGCCCCGCAGTTTTGGGGATGGGTTCTGAATTTGGGCGGTGTGGCTCCAGAGTCTTCCGAGACCAGGTAATTGTGGGTGAGGGGCCCCACACTGAAGGCTTAGCGCAGTAAGCTGAGGCCAGGCTGTTGAATTTCCCAGGCTTGCCCTGGGCTGTCTTCCTGGAAGGAGTGGAGACTCAGAGCAAACCTCCTGGGGTCTCCGGAAATCCTTTGGGATGAGGGGATGGAAAGGAGTGTCTTTTGAAGTTATCTCCAGGCCTCTGGAGGACCCAGGGACACCCCTCCCTGGGCCTCTTCAACTTCCCAAGAGCTCTCAGTGGAAGGCTCCCAACCACCAGGCCTCTGGGCTGCACGGTGGGGTGGTTCCGTGGCAGGCTCTTCTGGACAACCAGCCAAGCAGCAAGAGGCCCAGCTAGGGGAGACAGCCCTGGGAGCAGGACCAGGAGGGAGGGAACAAGGGAGCGGGTGTGGGAGGGGCAGGGGTGGGGGGTGGGAGCTTGGGCCTGGCCCCCTTGGGGGCAGGACCCACCGCCAACTCAGCACCCGCCGTGGGGCCTGGCTGTACTGGGTGCCTGAAGCAGGGGACGGTAAGCCGGGGTTGGCTAAGGGGAGACTACATGTAGAGGTCCGTGCAGGAAGTTCCTCGAGCTCTGCCATTCTGCCCAGGAAGCTCGTCCACAGATGTTGTTTCTAAGGGTGAGGCCAGAAATCCAAGCCTGCCTTGGTTTGCCACCTTGTGGGCCCTTTCCAAATGGACTGGGGGGGGGGCAGCTGCCACTCCCTTGCCCCCCTCCCTCCCCCCTCCCGGTCTGATTTCAAGGTCTTCATCGGGTGGGTCATTGCATAGTGGTCTGGGCTGACCTGGGTGTGCTCCCTGTTCCTAGCTTCTCCCTTGGTTGCTCTGGAGCCCTGGGGGCCTCATATCATGTCTTTGAGGTGCATTTTGCTCTGCTGAAATGGGAACAACCCTGCCATGTGGGGCTGTCGGGAGGATTCAGGGATCTCGTGTGTTAGAAAGTGCCTGATACGGGGCCTCCTGGGAGGGTGCTTGGTAGATCCGTGCTGCTGCTGCAGGAGATGGTGAGCCTGGGTCAGGTTGGGCATCTGCGAGCGGACGGGGGCCCCTGGGCGCAGCCAGCCTGGGCTTGCTGGTTGGTGGAGCCGCTGTGTGTTTGGAGTCTTGGGAGGAGGTGGCAGGCCGATCAGCCGAGGTTCCTGCTGGGGTGGGCTCCTGACAGGAATATTAATCATACCCATCACCGCGCCCCTGTTCAGCCAGACTCGGCTCTGAGCAGCCTGTGTCTGTTAGCTTGGGCACAGCAGCCTGTGAGGTGGGTAACAGGCACCACCATTGGTGGTTAGGAAACTGAGGCACAGAAAGCTACGCAGACTGCTTTGTCGTTGTTGAGCGCTAACAGGGCGGCCTTTCCGTGCCGGGCCCGCTCCGGGGCCTGATGTGCCTGCTCTCACCAATCCTCAGCGTGACCCGGGAGCTCAGCGCAACTCTTCCTCCCATTTCATAGGTGAGCCTGCAAAGGCCCAGGCAGGTTACTGGATTTGCCCAAAGTCACAGTGTTGGTGACAGACAGGAAATTGGAAGCCAGCTGTATCTGGGGTTGAGTCTGCCTTTTTGAGACTGGCCCTTCTGCCTCCGATCAATGCCATGGCCACTGTTTCTGAGGTAATCGCTGCTGTTGCGGTTTTAAAGACTTTAAGTAATCTCTACACCCAACATGGGGCATGACCCCACAACCCCGAGATCAAGAGTCGCACGCTCCACCGACTGAGCCGGCCAGGCGCCCCTCACTACTGTGGTCCTAATGACTTTTTTGCTGTCTCCCCTCCTGGACAGAGCTGACATGAAGTAGGCCTCATTTGTTCTGGAAATGACTGGATTAGCTCCATTCGATCCCTGCTTGGGAGATGGGGTGCAGTGGCCTCTCTCCACCCCCCCCACAGTGCCCACGGAGCCCTGGCCTTGGCCAGCCCCTTCCTTCCCTAGAGGCCAGGGGCCAGGGGTGAGAGTTGGGAGGTACTCCCCTATTCCTTCCCGTGGGGTCTGATTCCTGAATGGCTCTGGAGCCCGCCCTTGGCTATTTTTGGTCATTGTGTATTCCGTTCTTTGACCAGATAATTTATTGAGGACCTACTATGGGCCGTGTATAGTTGTGTCTGTCAGGGAGCGGCGCCCAGTCTGCTGGAGGAGGCGGAGAAGTAGCGTTTGTCCTGTGAGTGCTTGGTGCCACAGAGGAAGGGAACACCGATCTGGCTGGCTTTGGCAGGAGGGGGACTTGGGGAAGGCTCCTGAGGGGAGGCATTCAAGCCTTGACGTGAAAGCCCAAAGAAATGGGCCAGGCAGAGGTGCCGCACGCGTAAAGGCCCTGAAGGGATACACCTCAGTGTGGTGACCCCGAGTACACGCCACTGCAGCTGGGGGAGTGGGGTCAGTGCACAGGAGGGTGGCGGGTCCCAGGTCTGGCAGGCAAGTCTGTGCTTCTCAAACTGGTGTCCCAAGACCTAGAGGGGGGTTGGAGGGGTGGCAAGGGTTGAGCATGTGTTTTGGGGTAGTGTCTGCGACTTGTCTACTCTTTTTTAGCTGTGTGTTCTCATTTAGATGATATTTTCAACAAGTTAATATGGGCATGTCATGAATCATCTGGATGATTCCTTTTAACCAGCTAGTGACAGTATGAACATAGCTGCCACTTCCATAGCTCTGACTAACTCAGGCTCAGGCTGGCCCTTGACTTTGGAGTTTGCCTTTGTGTAACTGCTGCCTGTTGCAAGTGCTGGCCTCATCCCCAGCTGTGCTTGAAGCATGTCTCATTGGGTCCTCATGACCCTGGATTGCCAAAAAAACAACCCCCCCCAAAAACACCCCAAAAAACAAAACATCTTTTGAAATAATACAAACACATGCTCAGGTTGGCATTAAGATCCCGTTTTATAGATGAAGACACTGAGGTTTGGGGAAGCGACCTGTGCATCTTGGAAGGTAGCAGTCAGGATTTGACTTGACCAGCACTCTAGGTATGGATTTGGGCCTCTGAGCCCTGTTTCAGTTCCCTGGGCTGATGGGTCAGGGGTTGGGAGTGATGATACCACATGGGAGCTTCTCTGCAGCAGGCTGGGGTGATCCAACCCCTTGGGCCTGTGAGCACATCCCCAGCCTTCATCTGCCCCCACCCCCCCTCCTGCCTTCAGCCCCCTGGTGCTTCATCAGAGAGGTTCTGTGGAGCTGCACCTCCCAATATGCTAGCTACTAGTTCTGTGTGGCTATTTTGAGTTTTAGTTAATTAAACTAAATTTTTACTTGTATTTAAGTTTTTTTGTTTTGTTTTTTTTTAAAGATTTTATTTATTTGACACAGAGAGAGAGACAGCGAGAATGGGAACACAAGCAGGGGGAGTAGGAGAAGGAGAAGCAGGCCTCCCACCGAGCAGGGAGCCTGATGCAGGGCTCGATCCCAGGACCCTGGGATCATGACCCGAGCTGAAGGCAGACGCTTAACGACTGAGCCACCCAGGTGCCCCACAAGTTTTTTACTTGCACTAGCCCCTATGCCTGCATTTCTACTACAGAAACTTCTGTTGGCTAGGTCAGTCATCTCCTGCACTCACCCGCTGTGTGATCTTGGGCATGTGATTTCTTCTCTCTGGGTCTCAGTTTCCTCTTCTGAAGAATGGGGTTAACAATAGCATCTACCTCCCAGGATTGCCATGAGGATTCATAGGAGTCCAGACCTGGCACATCATGAACACTCAGTAAATGTTATCCATGGGTAGGACCCAAGGTGCTTGCTCCTAAGTGCCCCAGGGATAAGATGGACACTCATGCCACCAGACCCTGCCTCAAAACTGCTGGCCAGGGAAGCAGGCAGATGATGATGTGGAGCAATGCCTGTGAGGGAAGAAGCCTTTAGCCAGACCGGAGGGGCCTTGCTCGTGTGCGCACGCGTGCATTTGTGTACAACAGGGGCAGCCCAGGTCTGCAAGCTGTCAGGGATGGTAAGGGAGGGCTGGCCCCAGTGCGAGAGGGGGCTCGGTCTCTTGGGAGTGAGGACAGAAGGAGGTGGAAGACGCTCAGGGCTGGGACGGACATGATCCGGTTTCTTCTGCCAAGTCCTGGCTGCCCAGCATTGGGTACTCACTGCATCCTTCCTGTCCTCAGTTTCCCCATTGGGGGCCAGCAGGTGAGAGAGTCAGGCCAGTGCATCGGGCTTCTCTGGGGACAGCTGCAGGAGGCGGTTGTGATACAGTCTCTGCCTCACCGGGGCCAGGAACTCCGCATCCTGCTGCGCCCCAAGCCAGACTGTTCCCCATCTGTCCCTGAGAAACAGTCACAGCCCTTACAGCGGCCTCCCAGGCCTGCTCAGCCAGCCGCCCCCCCCCCCCAGTCTCACGTGCTTCCTTCCCCTCCACCCTCCTGACTCGGTCACACCTGGCCTTGGTGCTACTCTACCTGGGCCTGGGGTGCTCTCCCCCCTCTCCCCTGGCCCCAGTGGCTGCCTCATCTCTCAGGGAGAATTTCTGCTCACGTTTCACCATCTCAGTGAGCCCTTCTCTGATCACCCTGGATAAAACCAGAAACACTCTCCCCTTCCCACATACCTAGTCCCCCATGTGCTGCTTTTCTCCATAGCGTTTGTCAACTTCTGTTACAGCATGTAATTTGCTCTTCATTTAGCTTTGCTTTAAGGCTTGTCCACCCTCCCCCCTCCCCCCATAAACTCCCCTAGGGCAGGGAGCTCTGTTTTGGTCACTGCTGCCTCCCTGGTGACCAGAGCAGTTGCTGACACAGCCTGGGTGCCATATTTGTGGAATGAATGAAAGCAGGATTTTTGTTTCACCTTCACTTGACCCAACTCCGACCTCAAAGGTATGATTGGGGTTGCTACCCCTACCCTGAGTCTATGGAAGCTCTGGGCCTGGCCCTGTGGTGGGGACACAGTGGAGACCAGGACATTCCCATCCCTGCCTTGTGGAGCACCCCATCGAATGGGGGAGGCACCAATACCCAGACACTTGTCCAAGTGACTGAGCACATTCGAGGTAAGAGCCATGAGGGGGCAGGGACGCTGAGCTCTGAGGATCTGTGACTCATTGTGGGGCAAGGAGCACTCAGGGCAGTCTTCCCTGAGGAAATACGGATTTAGCAGGTGAAGATGGGTGAGCAGTGCGCCGGGTGGGGCGACTAGTATGTGCAAGGTCCTGGGTGTGTGTGTGTGTGTGTGTGTGTGTGTGAGAGAGAGAGAGAGGGAGGGAGGGAGGGAGGGAGGGGGAGAGAGCAAGGATTGTTCGAGGGACCGGGAGAAGGGAAGAGTGCCTGTGGGGATGGTGCTGCTGATCAAAGAGGCAGGAGGATAGGCAGGGGCCACTTCAGGTGGACCCCTGTCTCCATGAAGGCCTTGGATGTGATCCCCAAGCAGGGGAGGGACAGGGTCAGAGCTGTGTTCGGAGGGTCTCTGCCTGGCTGCAGCCTGGTGCACTCGGTGTGTTTGGAGCCCGTGGCCAGGACGACTCCGATATGGGACGTGATTTCCGTGGGGTGCTGTAAGGCCCTGGGTGGTGGGCTGAGGGGGAAGGGTGGGCGGGGGTGGCAAGGAAGAGAAGGAAATCTGCTCTGCTTACTCTTGTCCCAGTATCTCTTGCAGTCCACCTACGTCTTGAGCCTGCTCCTAGTCCTGTACCTGCTCCAAGTAGACCGATGGGGCAGCTGAGGGGACTGGGTGCCACTGAAGAGAAAAAAAGTGTCTTTAACGCGGCCTTCCCGCCGAGGAGGTGGGATAGGTAAAAACTCTCATGTTACAGAAACGTGCGACGTGGGAAGCGAGGGTCCCCCCGCCTCCCCGCAGCGGAGGCACTAACACCTGCCGGGTGCCGAGCGGTTGGCTCGCTGGCAGAGTTCGAGGGACTTGGTGTGGATTAACTCTAGGCCCCACCGCAGGGAGTGCGTACCGCTCCGTCTCTGGTGTGTGGATGAGGAGACTGAGGGGAAGAGGGGAAGCCACGTGCCCGGGGTCCCACAGGAGGTGGCAGAGCCGAGGTGGAAGCGCATCTGGTTCCTGAGGCAGCCTTGACTCCTGCCCCCGTGGTCCTGCCTCTCTCAGCACTTCCTTCCACGTGGGCCACGGTGAGACACGCACCTCCATGTGGCCTCTGGCCTAAGACGCTCTCCCCCGTGAGATCTGTTGTCAGTCGTCCATCGCGTGACTGCTTTCCTGAAGAGGCCGCTGTGGCTCACGTTTCCGCTTGGGCTGGCTCCAGCCACCCGAATGGAGGCCCCGTGCGGGCGCACGTCTGTGTGGCAGGAGGGGGATCAGGCGGGATGTTCCGTGGAGCTGAGCGCACGCTCAGTGCCGATGGGCAGGTTGCCCGTGGAGGCTGCTTCCGTCCGAGGGCTGCGCGGCGGTGCCGGGGAGGGCCCCTCAGCCAGGGCGGGAAGCTTGAAGCCCACAAAGCTGGGGAGCAGGGCCCGGCTCCCGGTGTGCGGGACTCCAGAGGCCATGTGGCCGCTGGCCCCGCCGGCTCCACACTTCCTGGCCGAGGGGCTGGCAGTGGTCACTGCACATCGTGACACGGTTCTTCATTAGAAAGAGATTGTAAGGCCGCCTGGGTGGCTCAGTCGGTTAAGCGTCGGCCTTCGGCCCCGGTCATGATCCCGGGGTCCTGGGATCGAGCCCTGCATCGGGCTCCCTGCTCGGCGGGGAGCCTGCTTCTCCCTCTCCCACTGCCGCTGCTTGTGTTCCCTCTCTCGCTGTGTCTCTCTCTGTCAAAATAAATTTAAAAAATCTTAAAAAAAAAAAAAGATTGTAAAAGTGCCCGGGAGGGTTGAATTCCCCCGCGCAGAGCACTTGGGTATGCCTGGCCTGTGGTAAATGAGACACGGGCACATGGGCATCCGCTCCCTCTTTTTGGTGCCGCCACATTAACCGTTGCTAGGGTGACAGAGCCCTGGGCCCGGCGTGTCGGTCACTTCCAGTCTTGCACGATTTCAGCAAGTGTACCCTCGGCACAGCGCTTCGCAGCTGGTGGGGCGGTGGGCTCTGCTCTGGGGCGCTCTGCCTGCAGGGGACATTTGGTAGCGTGTGAGGACTCTTTTTTTTTTTTTAAGGATTTTATTTATTTATCTTAGAGCAGAGGGAGGGAAAGGGACAAGCCAGCTCTGCGCTGAGCCCGGAGCCCCAGGAGCCCCAAGCGGGGCTCGATTCCACGACCCTGAGATCATGACCTGACCTGAGCTGAGATCAAGAGTGGCTGGCTCAGCTGACTGAGCCACCCAGGTGCCCCTGTGAGGACTTCCTTGATAGTCACAGCTCAGGGGAAGGTGTGCAGGTAGAGACCAGGGATGCTGGTAAAGCCTCCTCCTGTGTACACAGCAGCTTCTGCACCAAGAATTACTTGGTTCCAAGTAACACTCCTGCTGAGGCGGAGAAACCCCACCTTAGAACCTCTGTGCACAGGCAATGATCTGCAGGAGAAATTCTGACGGCGGGTTGCCACTTTTTTAGTACTGCTAAAGTGCGCTCACAAAGCACGGAACCAGTTCACATAGCTGGGGACGGCAAACAAGGGAGCTGCTTCCCTCAGCTCACCCCGCGCGTGTGTTTCCTCCCAGATTCCCGCAAGCAGGTGTTGCCTGTTGAAGGACAGGTTCCTGTTGTCTTTGCGTTTATCTCCTGAGCAAGTCCTCCTCAGGGAGCTATAGGGAAGGTGCAGATTAGAGGGCAGGTGGCAGAGGGCCCTGGGGGGTTGTAGCCCCAGGAAGGAGCCCCACCCTGCTGTCTCTAGCTCCAGGAGCTGCAGAGCCTCAGCCTCCCCTCCTGCCTCCCTTATGCCATCTGTGTCGTCTGGCATAGAAACGAGGTCAGGGAGGGGGGCCCAGAGGAAAAAAGGAGTTGACGAGTGGCAAGGAAAGGAACCTAAGTCACTCTGAGCCTGTTCTGGGCACAGGGCTTCACATTGCGCATTCATTCCGCAAATAACTTTTTAAGTGCCCACTGTGTACCCAGCACCTTGCAAGGCTCAGAGGATCCAGCAGGGCCCAAGACAGGCCAGAGCCCCTGCTCTTACCGTGCTGACATTATAGTGGGGAGAGGTTAACAATAAGCTGATACACAGGTAAATCCATAAAGTCACGACAGCGATGAAAAATGCTTACAGAGAAAAAGGATAAGGAGAGGTAGAGGTATGGAGAAAAATAAAGGGTTAGGGGAGGTAGGATGGGAGCTCCCTTTTGTCTGTTTAGGAAGACTTCTTGAAGAAAGTGGCATGTGAGCAGAGGCTGAAGAAAGCGGAATGGGGCCCCTCAGATACCTGCGAGCAGAGCATTCCGACCAAGGGGGCAGCAGGTGCAAAGGCCCTGAGGTAGGGATGTCCTGGTGTGTTGGAGGAGCCACAGGACTAGGCACTGTTGAAATGGAGTGTATTTGGAGAAGTAAAGGGGGAACCATGCAGATCTCATAGGGTCCTGAGGGTCCTGTAAGGACTCTGGCTTTTACTCGGGGTAAGATGGGGACACCGGAGGGTTTGAGCACAGGAGGGATGGGCTCTGACTCGGTGGTCACAGGGTCCGAGCCCATAGAAAGGGTGAAGACAAGTGCTAGAGCTCAGTGAGCCTTCACAACCCTCCCTCGCCCTCCCCGAGCAGCAGGAACCACACAACCCTAATTTTACAGATGTGGAAACAGGTTTGGAAGGACCCTTTCCAGGACCCAGTCCCTGCCCAGGACTGCCACCAGGACCTCCCCCCAGTGGCCCTGCATCGTCCTGTAAGTTGCCTCTCACAGATCTGACTCTGGCTCTGTGAGCTGAAGCTCCTGAAGGAGCTACAGTTTGGAAACATTGAGCAGTAAGTAACACCCGTGAGTCAGATAGGTGGTAATACAAATGTCTTAAAGAAGTTTTAGAATAAGTTACTGTAGAGCGTTTGAGACTAACGGTGGAGTAAGTCAGTGACAGCCATGTACTCAGCAGCTCTTGAGACGGATAAAAGCTGGCCAAAGTGGTCAGAGCCTCCTTGGGGACCCCTGTCGAGTCTCCTGTCTCTGTCCCTGCTCACAGTGACCACCGAGAGCAGTGATCTTCATCCCTGTTCAGCTGTCTTCTGTGCAGAGCTAGACGTCCCCGCCCCTCCGTCCAGCCCACTCTCACGCCGTGGGGCCCGGAGTGTGTGCCTGCTCCCTCCTGGGGTGCGTGGTCCTTCTCCAGCAGGATAATTGTACGGAGGGAAGCTCTACACTCGACAGAGGGCAGGGTGTCACTTGCCTGTGGCCACACAGCCGGGAAGCCAGCAGAGCCTGGGGGTGAAATTCGGATCCTCTGGACCCTGGATGCCGCCTCCTTCCTCCTTCCTCATTGGTGACCCGACCTTCTTTAGGGGAAAATCCAGGCACGCCAGCCTTGGGAAGGGCAAACTCTGGAAGCCAGGAGGCCTGATTTTGGCTCCGCACATTCTCTGGACTCTCAAACCCAGGTTCTTTTTTTATAGTTACTTCTCTTGTCATACGACACAGAAAAATGGTATTAAACCTGTTTTGTGTGGTGCAGTATAACAAACGGCCACAGGACAGAGCCCGGTGTGACCACAACAGAACCCGGTCAGCTCCTGGAAACTCCTCTGCTGCTCCTAAAGCTACCCACTCCCCCGACTTTTGTGGATTTGTTTCCTTGACGTTCAGCATAGTTTTGTAAGTGAGGAAGGTACCCCTAAACATGTAGTGTTGTTGCCCGTTCCGAACTTATTGCTAATGGACCCACACTTGATGTGTTGTTGTGTGTGTGTCGTCTTTCATTTCTTTTGTGGTAACCTTCTTACGCTCTGTCCCTGTTGAATGTGTCAGTAGTGAGTGGAGGAATGTTCTGCTGTATGAATTTACCTCCATTTGTTTTCTCCATTCTCCTGTGGGTAGACATTTGGTCTGTTTCCAGTTCGGGGGTTACTGTGAGTATTGCTGCTGTGAACATTCCAGTATATGTCCCTTGGTAAACAAACACACTCCTTTTTGTCGGGTTGGGTTGTGGAATTGCTGGGTCATGGGGTGTGGGCATGTATTGAGTTTTAATTTTTACTGCCAAGCAGTTTTCCATAGTGGTTGAACCATTTTATACTTCCACCACTGTTCATCTGTATCTTTGTCAACACTTAGCACCGTCCGTTTTTAAAATTTCAGCCATCCTGGTGGATGGTAACTTGTATTTCCTCCTAAATAACGAGATTGTGTGCGTTCCTTGGTAGCGTGGGTGACTCTTGTGAAGTGGCCTTGCTCTTTTCTCCTTGTCTCCCAGGGGGCTCACCTCAAGCCTACAAGCTGCCGCCCGGGCCCAGGCCCTCGTCCGTCCGACTCGGGCCCGGACACTCAAGGAAGCAGCGCGTGGGGATGGGGCCGTGCAGGCCCCCCCTGCCGTGGGGTGTGCTGCCTCTGGGCCGGGGCGGCCAGGGCAGGCCCCTGCGTGCTGACACCTGGCTTCCAGAGGCTGTTCTGTCATCCCGCCTGGGCAGCCTCTGCCGGCAGCTCCCTGGGGAGCAGGCCATCCTCTTGGCATCGGTGCCTGGTATTTCATCACCCCAGGACTGCGTCATAGACACCTCAGCGAGGCGCCACCCTCAGCGGGAGGACGGGTCGGGATCCAGGCGGGGCGCAGGGGATCTTCCAGTTCCTCCCCCTGCCCTTGCCCAAGCTGCTGAAATGAGAATGTAGAAAGTGGCCCCGGGGTGCCGAGCAGTGGGGAGACCCGAGGTAAATGGCTTGCTTCCACTCTCCGAGCTTCTGCCTTCCCCTGGGCATGGTCACTGCCCCTCTGGTGGGGCGGTTGAGATCATTGAGGAGGGACCCCACGAGGGCACCGGCTCCCCACTTGCTCAAGGCCACCCGGCTGGCAGTGGCTCGCGGACTCTGCGACCCTGACCACTGTTGGCCATACCTGGCTGCTTTTGCTTCTCTCTGATCACGGCAGCTGCGTGTTTGAATGCTCACCCACGTGTTCACGTGTTCCCCAGGGTCTGGGCCAGGCAGTAGGCCGAGCCTCTGCACGCAGCGGGTGCTTCAGCGCTGCTGACTACCCCGAGACACGCAGAATCACGGAGGTGAAGTCGCCGGGCTGGGGATGGGAGGGGAACGTCGAGATTGGACGCCAGGCCCACCCGGTCCTGTCCTTCCATGGCCACCCTTCCTTGGGACTTGGGTTCTCCATACCGGTTCTTTGGAACTTGCGAACTGAGCTGGTACTAGGGGAAGCGTGGTGTTCGCCCCCATGTTGGGACAACGTCTCGAACTTCCCACCACCCCCTCACGCCAGGCCCTAACTGTTCTTCCTTCCCACTTCTCCTGGCTCCTTGGCCACACCAGCCCCTTGGCAGTTCTTCACGCTCTACAAGTACTTCCTGACTCAGAGGTTTGCACTTGCTCTTCCCCTGCCCGAAATCCTTTTCCCTACAGGGCAGCGTGGCTCCCTCCCTCCTCACATGTCCCCCCTACCACACAGCTAACATAGCACCCCACATTCCCCGCCACCCTTTCTCCTGCTTGACTTTGCTTCTCAGTGCCTCTTCACCACCTGACATTGTTACACGCATACTTGTGTGTTGTCTGCCGCCTCCACCAGGGTGAGAGCTTCATGAAGGCAGGGGCCGTGTCTTGTCTTCCTGATGATTCATCTCTGGTATCCCTCTGGTTGTCTGGAGCTTAGGACACGCTCAGAGGAGATTGGTGGCATGAATAGACTCTGGAAATGTTTCCATGGCTCTGTCTGGTCCTGGGCTGGGGAGACTTGGGTTCTTTCATTATGTACTCAGCAGATATCCAGATGCTGTGCTGGTCCACTAGATTAGCACTTAATAGGTGTCGGAAGAATTGGCTGAGGAGGTGCGCAGAGAGTACCCAGGCAGCCTCTGAGGTCAGGAAGGCTTCCCGGAGGAGGCTGGTTCAGCTGAGACCTCCAGGAGGAGGGAGAACCCACAGAAGGTACAGGTACAGGGAATGGAGGCCAGAGGGATGGGCCTGAGAGACAGAAGCCTGGTTGGGGAGGGTGGGGGGCTGGAGACGGAGGTAGTACCAGGTATAATTATTGTCACGGTTATTAGGTTTTATAGAGAGCTTTCTAGGTGACCCTAAGCTCGTGGTGGAAAGGACTTTGTTCTGTGTCTGAGCACACTGGGGGGCCTGGGAAGGGTTTTTAACCTGGAGGAACGGGGCCAGATTTAGATGGAGTCTAAGGGTTGAAAGCAGAGACTCAGAGCCCAGGGAGAAGGCCAGGGCAGTTGGGAGAGGCGTCAGGACGCGGGTGAATGGACAGTGGGGGCCGCTGGGCAGAGCAGGGGCAGGGGGCAGCTGGAGTGAAGGTCAGTAGAGGCTGGGTCCTAAAGGGCCTTGAATCCCAAGTGAGGGAGCTTGGCTCTTTCCTGAGGTCAGCGGGAAGCCACGAAAGACCTTTTGAGTGGGGGAAGGATAGGGTTAGGTTTAAGGGGTCTGGCTGGTGAACGGGGACAGATTGGAGAGAGCAATAAGGGAGTGGGTGGGGAGTCTAGGGAGGGGGTGCGGGAGCCCTCGAGGGAGAGGACAGCACTGGACCTGAGCCAGTGAGCCAGGCCATCCCCAGGGCGGGAGGGGGCGGGGCAGGGGCAGAGACTGGTCACGTTAGAGGTGGAAGGCAGGCTGGTGGGATTGTCAGGCTCTCCCATCCTGGGTGGTCCGTCCGTTCATCCATCTGTGGAACGGGAGCCCCTCGGGGCTGGTCCCGCCTGCTGCAGGCGGGAGCCCCTGTGCTGCTTCTGGCCCTGCCTTTGCGGCTCAGTCCAGAACGTGATCTCTCACCCCACTGTTTACTTCCCTGTCACTGTCCGTCTTGTCTCTCCTTTCGCTTCCTCCCACTTACCTCCCTTCCCTGCCCGGGTCTGGGCGGCCTGCCACCGTCACATGCCAGGCAGTAGTGTGGCCGGCCCCCCAGCTCCCCTGGGCCATGAGAGAAAGCCGATGCCCGTGGTGTCCCTAGAGCCAGCTGCCACTTCTCTGGGGGCCGCTGTAGCTCCTGACCTGCTGTCCGCAAATAACCCCGGGCCGGGCAAGGCGAAAGGCGCCTTGGGCTCCGTGGCCCCTTTCCAGGCCTGTGGCTCTAGGTAGGGGCCCAGTGGGCGGCTGCCTCCCGCCCTCCTCCCTTCCACCCTGGGAACCTGAGACGAAGCAGCGGCCTCGGCGTCTGTCAGTCTGTCGGCTGCTGGTCCCTGAGGACGGAAGTGGAGGTCTTGGGGAAGGGACCAGGGCCTTGGTTGAGCCCCCGGGACCGGCTCCTAAGCCCCAGACAAGTGCATTCGCAGTAGGTTGCTGTCTTGTTCAAGATCCCGAGCGTCGGAAACTTGTCTTCCCTCAGTCATCTGGTGGGGGCAAAGAGGGGCTGAGGCTGAGGGAGTGACACAGGGTGGCTTGGCGCAGGGGTTTGGGGGCACTTGGTTTGCTGAGGGTGGTAGGTTGGAAGGAGGGGAGGGGGCGGAGAGAGTGTGCGAGCGCGCGTGTGTCCGTGTGTCGGGGTGGGGGGGGGCGGCAGGCAGATGCTGGCGGCTCTGAGCAGTCCCTCAGGTGCCCAGGGCTGTCTGATTCATCCCAGGTCACCGCAGTGTGGGGGCCTGGGAATGACCGGGGTGGAGGCCACTCTGGGGTGAAGGTGGGTGGAGAGGCTGCCTCCGCTCAGCAAGGCCTGCCTAGGCCGGGGAGCTCTGTTCGTTCCCTCCAGAGTAAGGCTCCGAGGGCAGGGTCAGCCCCCCCCCTCCCGCCCCCAGTTGGAGTCCCTGAGGACGAGGCCACATCTTCCTCCTCGGACTGGGCCAAGTGGGCAGGGCTCCCTATCCCCACCGCCTCCACCCTGCGCAGAGCAGGCAGAGCGGCTGGAGGGGCCGGCCGGCCGGGCTGTCGTGAGGCCAGGGGCTGTGGTGAGTCCCCCTCGAGTTCTCATGAGCTCCTCTCTTGTCTTGCAGACTGTGCTCTGTCCACTGTGCCTCCTGCATGTCCTGCTGCCCTGAGCTGTTCTAAGCTAGGTGACAGCGTGTCAACGCTGCCACCATGAATGAGGTGTCTGTCATCAAAGAAGGCTGGCTCCACAAGCGTGGTAAGGGGCTGCTTTTGTCCACTGGATTGCGTCTCTCCCCTCCTGCCTTGGCTTTGCTCCTGGCACCTGGTGCCCAGGGAGGCAGAGGTACAGGGTCTTTGCAGCCCGAGGAGCCAGGGTGCTGAGCCCTACCCGCCTGCCCCAGGCCAGTAGCTCCTTAAAACCCGTTTCATGGACTTCTTCAGCAGCAGCCTGGGGATGCTCCTGGGCATCATCCGGCATGAGCTCCCGGGCCAGGTCTCGAGTCTGCCTCTGCATTCGTGGTCTCAGTCATAGCCCCATTTTATAGATGAAGAAACTGAGGCTCGGGGAGGGGAAGTCACTTAACTGAAGTAACACAGTGAGGCAATACTCAACATTCATTCATTCCGCAAATACTCAATGAGTATGTGTGGTGTGCCAGGCCGTCCGGGCTCCCAGGCTCCTGGGACGTGTGGTGCCCTCATGGAGTTCACATTCTAGTGGGGGCTGGGGACAGCGAACAGAGAAGCAGACATACGATGTCAGGTGGTGAGGAGTGCCGTTGTGAGCAGTAGGGACTCTAAGGACGAGCCTCTCTGAGGAGGGGACAGTGATGGAGGCCCCGGAGGGAGAGGGGAGGCGAGGAGGTGAGCCACACACAGAGCTGGGCAAGGCTGTCCCAGGGAATGGGACAGCAGGGATGAAGGCGGGAGCGCGCCTGGTTGAGTTGGCCAGGCTGGCTGGAGCGGAGAGAGCGAGGGCAAGCCGGATGTGGCATCCAACCGTGCTGGGCCCTGGAGGCCACGGGAAGGACCTTGGCTTTAATTAACCCTTCAGGCGGTGGCTTTAATTAACCCTTCAGGCGGCCTGAGCCCAGGGCGCCGGGAGCTAGGGCATGGCCTTGTCTGCTTGTACGGGTGGGCAGCTGAGGCCTGGAGAAATGAAGTCATTGACAGTGAAGAGCCTACCAGCCTATTCTGTTAGAGCCCAGGCCTTCTGGCCCCAGAAGCGTGGTGCCCACCGGCTTGGCAGGGAGGGGCAGCTGTCCAGGCACTGCGGGGTGGAGGCCGACTGTCCCGGCTTCCGTGGACCTTCTCCTAGGGTGGGAGGGGGCGAAGCCTGGTGGTAGCCGCGCTCCGTATGCGTCCATTCAGTCAGTAGACGCGGACTGAGCAGCTACTATGGTCCAGGTGCTGGCGACTCGGCAGTGAACCAGATAGGCGGAAGTTCCCTTCTCACGTTGGCGCCTTACATTTAGTGGGGAGGGTGGGCGGCACCCAAGGGGACCGGTGCGAGCAGTGGTGGTAAGGGGCATGGAGAAAAATCAAGCAACGCGAGAAGGGATGTGGGAGGAAGCAGGGGGAGCTGTCATAAACAGGTGGTTAGGGAGGGCTCACTGAGAAGGGGCATTTGATAACAACCTGCAGGAGTGCAAGGAGTGAGCCCCATGGCTAACTGGGGCAGGAGAGTGCCTGTGAAGGGGCCAGCCATGAGTCCGGAGGGGGAGTGGGCTGGACGTGTTTGAAGAGACAAGGAGGCTGATGTGGGGCCCGCCTGGTGGGAACCAGGAGAAGTGCCCACCCATCGTGCCCTGTCCTGGTCTGCAGACACAGAGCAGTGATGAGGGATGGAGGTGATCCCCAGGGCCAGGCCTCCGCCATCAGACTGGGCAGGGGAAACCTGTTTCCCACTGCCTTTGCAGGCAGGGGTGGTATTTGAGGCACCTTGACCCTACCTGCTCAGGGTGGGCTGTGAGTTGTGAGTTTGGGGCTGTCGGTGGAGCTTTCTGAGCTTTGGCAGATGTCACAGTTCTAACCCTGGCTCTGCTACTTCCTTTTGGTGACTCTGAGCAAGCTCTGTTGCCTCTCTGAGCCTTGGTTTCACATCTGTAAAATGGGTTAACAGTGTAGGCCTGTGACCTCAGTTCTCCGAGGGCAGGGATTTTATCTGGCCATTTACTATGGTATCCCCAGGGCCTAGGAAAGTTTCTGGCATGCAGTAGGTGCTCAATAACTGATTGCTGACTGAATGATTGGGATTGTGTGGGCGTGCTATGTGGGTGCTAGGGTGTTGCCGGGGTCTCAGCTCCTGAGTGTCCCCAGGCCAGCGGCTTGCTGGGCTGGGCTGTGAGGAGCTCTGGAGGCGGCCAGAGAGCTGTTGCTGGGGCGGGAGCTTGGGTCTGGTTTAGGGCCGCTGACGGCATTAAATGGGTCTCAGCCCCTCTTACGCCTTCAGCACCTCCATTCATGCTGCAGGGACCCCGATGGGCTGCTGGGATGGCCTAGCCAGGACATACCCACCTTGGGTTTGCACCGTATACACCCAGAAGCACGGTGCTCCCGGGCCTCCCGTTGCCCGCCATTCTTTTTTTTTTTTTTTTTAAAGTAAGCTCTAGGCCCAATGTGGGGCTTAAACTCACGAGCCCGAGATCAAGAGTCGTATGCTCTACTGACAGAGCCAGCCAAGCGCCCTCCCGTGGCCCACCATTCTGAGCAGAGGTGGGCAAGGGCAGGTGGGCACCACTGGCATCTCACCCCACCTCTGGTGGTTAAAAGTAGTAGAGCCCCAGTTGACCATGTGCCTGTTCGGTGCCAGGCACAGGGCTCTGCTCTAGGCGAGCCCAGTTTTGTTGCGTTCCCCATAGCTACCCTGGGAGGCGGGCTCCATCTTAGAGGCAAGGAAGCTGAGGCTCGGCGGGAAGACTGATTTACCCCAAGATTCAGCGAAGACTTACCCTCTGCCTCCTGAACCAGCTCTCTCAAGGCCTGGCCTACAGGCTGCCTCTTGCTAAGCAGGGTCTGCTCAAGGAACAGGCCAAGCAAGAGCACAGCTCTTGGAGTCCCTCATGCCCTGTGCTGGTCCCCTTCCTGACATGGCCTCAGCACACCCTCTGCCGGTCCCCACCAGGCCAGCCCCCGTCTGCCAGTTTTGAGGCAGGCAGTGTAGTGGTCAGGAGTGGGGGGCTCTGGATGGAGCAAACCTGAGTTCGGATCCCACCTCTCCAGTTAACCCCCGTGAGCCTCGGGCAAGTAATGGAGCCTCTGGGCTTCAGTGTTCTTGTCTGTAAAATGGGATTGTTGTGAGGATGTTTTTCCTTTCCTCCTAGGTTTCCTTTTTTTTTTTTTTTTTTTTTTCTTTTTTCATTTTTCCTTATTACCAACATATAAACCACCACAGGTGAGTGCCCGGATCATAAACTCACTCTAAAACCAACATCCAGATCAAGATGTAGAACAAGACAGTCCCCAGAAGACCTCTGCCCTTCCCAAACAGGAACACTTTCCTAACTGATAGTAGCCTTAGGTGTGTGTTTCTGGGTTGGTTTGTTTTGCTCTTAAAAATGGAGGGAGGGGCGCCTGGGTGGCTCAGTTGGTTAAGCAACTGCCTTTGGCTCAGGTCATGATCCTGGAGTCCCGGGATCGAGTCCCGCATCGGGCTCCCTGCTCGGCAGGGAGTCTGCTTCTCCCTCTGACCCTCCCCGCTCTCATGTGCTCTGTCTCTCTCATTCTCTCTGTCTCAAATAAATAAATAAAATCTTCAAAAAAAAAAAAAAATGGAGGTAAAATTGGGGCTCCTGGATGGCTCAGTTGGTTAAGCGGCTGCCTTCAGCTCAGGTCATGATCCCAGGGTCCTGGGATCGAGCCCTGCATCGGGCTCCCTGCTCAGCGGAGAGCCTGCTTCTCCCTCTCTCTGCCTACCACTCTGCCTATTTGTACTCTCTCTCTCTCTGTCAAATAAATAAATAAATAAATAAAATATTAAAAAAAAAAAAGGAGGTAAAATTGGGGCCACCTGGGTGGCTCAGTCGGTTAGGCATCTGCTTTCAGCTCAGGTCATGATCCCAGGGTCCTGGGATCGAGCCCCACATCGGGCTCCCTGCTCAGCAGGGAGTCTGCTTATCCCTCTGTTCTCTCTCTTGCTGTCTCAAATAAGTAAAATCTTTAGAATAAGTAAACAAAATCTTTAAAATAAATAAATAAAATGGAGGTAAAATGGGGGCACCTGGGTGACTCAGTTAGGGGTCTGCCTTTAGCTCAGGTCATGATCCCAGGGTCCTGGGATCAAGCCCTATGGCAGGCTCCCTGCTCAGCGGGAAGTCTGCTTCTCCCTCTCCCTTTGCCACCCTCCCAGCTCGTGCTCATTCTATCTCAAATAAATAAAACTTAAAAAAAAAATTAAAATGGAGGTAAAAGTTGCATAACACGAAATTTACCATTTTAAAGTGTGCAATTCAATAGCCTTTAGTACATTCACAGTGTGGCGTAACCACCACCTCTGTCTAGTTCCAAAACAGTTTCATCGCCCTAAAAGAAACCCCATACTTATTAAGCAGTCACTCCAAAACAGTTTCATCGCCCTAAAAGAAACCCCATACTTATTAAGCAGTCACTCTCCATTCCCCCCTCCTCCCAGCCCCGGCGGCCTCCGGTTTGTTTTGATTTGTTTTCTGTCTCTAAGGATTGACTTATTATGGACATTTCATACAAATGAAACATAAAATAGGTGGCCTTTTGTGTTCGGCTCCCTTTCACTTACCATAATGTCTTTGAGGTTCATCCATATCGTACCTTGGATCAGCACTTCTTTTCTTCTTATGGCCAAACAACATTCCATTGCATGAGAATACCACATTTTGTTTGTCCATACATCAGTGGTGAACATTTGGGTTATTTCTACCTTTTGGCTATTGTGAATAGAGCTGCTACGAACATTTGTGTACAAGCATTTGAGTACTTGTTTTCAATTCTTTTGGGTACATTCTTAGGAGTGGAATTGCTGGATCATATGTTCTGTATTTATAATCGGTATTTATATAGGTTATATAAATTGGGTTACATATTCTATAATTATAATTTAATGCATTCTGTGTGATTTGATAATATATTTGTTTTTATGTTATCAGGGTTGTATATTCTGTATTTATGATCTACAGCATATTCTATATTTAAAATTTTTGAGAAGCACCAGACTTTTCCATAGGGCTGTAGCATTTCACATTCCCACCAGCCGTGTACAAGGGTTTCACTTTCTCCCACATCCTCACCAGCACTTGTTCTGTTTCTTTTCTTTCTCTTTTATTATTATTATTTTAAAATTTTTTTAGAAGGGGGAGGGACAGAGGGAGAGGGAGAGAGAGAATTTTAAATAGGCTCCAAGCCCAGCATGGAGCCGGTTGCAGGGCTCAGTCTCACAACCTGAGATGATGACTTGAGCTGAAATAAAGAGTCAGACGTGGGGTGCCTGGGTGGCTCAGGTCATGATCCTAGGGTCCTGGGATCGAGCCCAGAGTTGGGCTCCCTGCTCAGCCGGGGAGCCTCCTTCCCCTCTCCCTCTGCTGCTTCCCTTGCTTGTGTGCTCGCTCTCTCTGTCAAATAAGTAAAGAAAATCTTCAGGGAAAAAAAAAAAAAAAAAAAGACGCTGAAATGATTGAGCCACCCACGCGCCCCTTTTCTTTTCTCTCTTTTAAATTAAGTCCTAGTTGGTATGAGGTGGTAGCTCATCATGGTTTTGACTTGCATTTTCCTAATGACTAATGATGAGCATTTTTTCATGTGCTTGATGGCCATTTTTATATCTTTAGAGAAATGCCTATTTGAGCCCTTTGCCCGTTTTTTAATTGGGCTATTTATCTTTTTGTTGTTGAGTTGTAAGAACTCTTTATATATTCTGGATACTAGACCCTTATCAGAGCTATGATTTGCAGATATTTTTGCCCATTCTGGTTGTCTTTTTATCTTCTTGATAATGTCCTTTGCACGTAAGTTTTATTTTTAATGATCTACTTTTTTTCTTTTGTTGCTTGTAATGTTGGTGTCATATCTAAGAATCCATTGCCAAATCCAGGGTTATGAAGGCTCACCCCATGTATTCTTCTAAGAGTTTACCATTTTAGCTCTTATATTTAAGTAGATCCACGTTGAGTTAACTTTTATATATGGTATATGGTGTGAGGCTGGAGTCCAGCTCTGTTCTTCTGCATGTGGATGTCCTGTTGTTCCACCATTTGTTGAATAGACTATTATTGTTTCCCCACAGGATGGTCTTAGCACTCTTGTTGAAAATTGATTGATCATATGTGTGAGGTTTTTTTTTTGACTCCCAGTTCTATTCCATTGGTCTGTCTATCCTTAGACCATGCTGATTTGATGACCGTAGCTTTGTAGTAAGTTTTGAAATCGGGAAGTATAAAGATTGACTTTTCTATTTCTGCAAAAAGAGTTGTTGGAATTTCAATAGGTGCCATGCCATGTTGAATCTGTAGATTGCTTTGGGGAGTGTCGCCGTCTTAACATATGAAGCCTTCTAATCCATGCACATAGGACTTTTTTTAAAAGATTTTATTTGACACAGAGAGGGAGCACAAGCAGGGGTGGCGTGGCAGGCAGAGGGAGAGGGAGAAGCAGGCTCCCTGCTGAGCAGGGAGCCCGATGTGGGGCTCCATCCCAGGGCCCTGGGATCACGACCCGAGCCGAAGGCAGATGCTCAACCATCTGAGCCACCCAGGCGCACCACATAGGACATCTTTGCATTTGTTTAGGGCTTTAATTTATTTCAGCAGTGTTTTGTAGTTTTTAGTGTGTACATCTTTTGCCTCCTTGTACTATTGTAAATGGAATTTTTTTTAAATTCCCTTTTTGGACTGTTCATTGTTAACATATAGAAACAAGAGCTGGTTTTTGTGTGTTAATCTTGCCACATCTATTAGCTCTTATCATTACTTTGTGGATTCTTTGTGATTTCTGCAAGTAAAGTTCGTTTTACTTATTCCTTTTCAAGTTTAGTGCCTTTTATCTCTTTTTCTTTTTCTCTGGCTAGAACTTCCAGTGCAGTGTTTGGTGAAAGCAGTAGATATCTTGTTTTTTTCCCTGATGTTAATGAGAAAGTTTTCAGTCTTTCATCATTGAATGATAAAACCTGTGGATTTTTCATAGATGCGCTTTATCATGTGAAGGAAATTCTCTTCTATTCCTAGCTTGCTGAGTATTCTTTTATCAAGAAAGCGTGTTGGGTTTTGTCAAATATTTTTCTGTCGCAGTCGAAATGATCATGTGGTTCCCCCCCCTCCTTTGTTCTATTAATGTGTATTGCATTGATTGATTTTCATATATTGAACCACCTTTGCATTCCTGGGATAAAACCTGCTTGGTCATGTCTGTATACTCCTTTGCGCTGTTGGATTTGGGATTTTGCTGGGTTTTGAACTTTATATCGACATTGGAAAGAATTGAATAAGTTAAGTCCTAAAAGATACTTAGGGTAGCACCTGACACAGTATATACTAGAGTGTTACCTAATCCTTGTCATCCGTTAATGGATACCTCCCTGTGAGAGGAGACAAAGACTCAGAGAAGTCAGGTGACTTATTGGAGGCCATACAGCACACCCAGCTCAGAGCCCACCCTGCAGTCCTGCTTCCTGTGTGCCATGGGGGTCGGGGGCCTGGCACAGTCTTGTTTTACTCGCTTGCACGCTGGGCTGATGATAACAAGCGTTTACTGAGTGCCTGTGGTGTGTTGGGCCCTAGGCTGGATGTCTTATGGTGGCCATCTCATGTTCTTTTAAGAGCATGAGCTAGAATTCACACACCGTACAATTCAGGAATTTAAAGTATACAGTTCAGTGGCTTTTAGTGTAGTCAGAGTTGTAGACCCCTCACCGCAGTCAATTTTAGAGCATTTTCACTCCCCTGGAAAGGACCCTGCCCTTCCCCTTGGCCATTCCCCTCCGACTTCCCCCCACACTTCCCCCTCTCAGTCCTAGGCAGCCACTAATCTGCTTTTCACCTATAGATTTGCCTACTCTGGACATTTTATACACATGGAATCATAATTTGTGGTCCCAAGCTTTTTTCACTTAGCATAGGTTATGGTTCGTCCATGTTGTATGTAGTGTGTAGTAATAACTTTTTCATAGGACTGAGTAACATTCTCTTGTATGGATATATGCCACGTTCTGTCTCTCTTCATTAGCTGATGGGACTTTAGAGTTTCCCCTTTTTACAATTATGAATAATAATTGCTGTGGCCATTTACACACATATTTTTCTGGAGGTATGTTTCACCATCTTAATTTAATCCTCAGCGGCCCTCTGAGGAGTGGGTCCTTGCCGTGTGGGTGTGTGTACACGGGGTGCCTGGATATTCATGGTTCGAACAAATGGAAGCAATCAAGGGGCACTCAGAGGGCGCAGCAGCAGTTATACCATGCCTGGCACAGTGTTTTGACATTTGATCCACCTGCACGGCTGTCCTGGTGAATACCAGCCCAGGGGATTTGGCCTTACAGGGCCACAGGGCATGTGTGTTTGGAAGCCTGGGCCTCCCCTGGGAGCGGGCCACGCGCTGGCAAGGACGGCCAGGATGGCTTGCTGCTGGCCACACGCGGAGGCAGCTGGTGCCCTGGGGCACTGCAGCAGGCGCCTTCCTGCCAGGCCTGACCTCTGGATCACTGGGGCCCAGCCCAGCGCCCGGCCTGGCCCAGCCTGCGTCAGCAGGGGCTGCCTGGAGGTTTTCTCTCTCCTCCCCGCCCTCTCATCGGCCCTCCTCCCACCCGGGTGCCCTCTGTGGGGTGCTGTGACACAGGGCTGCCTGCCCTGACCTCTCTCCCTCCCCCCTGCTTCGGCTCAGGTGAATACATCAAGACCTGGAGGCCCCGGTACTTCCTGTTAAAGAGTGACGGCTCCTTCATTGGATACAAGGAGCGGCCTGACGCCCCTGACCAGACCCTGCCCCCCCTGAACAACTTCTCTGTCGCAGGTGCGTCTCGGGGCACGCCAGGCCAGAGGTCAGGTGCTCGGGGAACCAACCGCTGGTGGGTCCAGGGGCACCCGGGGGTTGGCCTTTCTTGGGTGTGGGCCTGTCCAGGGCCTGCTTGCCCTCGGATCCATTTCCCACCCTTCCCTCCTGCCCCACCTTTGTGTCAGCTGGGCCTGGAGTGGGAGGGCTGAATTGGTGGCCAGTGGGGAGCCGGGCATTTCCCCAGCCCCCCGCCCCAGGCAGCACCGCCTCCGCGGTTCTAAATCTGCCGACCAGGCCCCGTGGTTCTGGTGGTGTCAGGCACCTGCCATCCTTCCTGCGCTCTGGTAACAGTCCACTTTTCTGTTCCTCTGACGTTAGCTAGAGACAGACAGCGTGGCCTCCCGCTCATCTGATCACAGGGCTAACTTCACATCCTCTGTCCCCTCCGTGGTACCGCAAGTGGTGCCTTCCAGCTGGACTCTGGCCAGTGAAAGCTTGGCAGGCCCAAATCCCTGACCACTGAGTTGTCACTGTCTGGTGGTCTGTCCCCCTCCCCAACATACACTGGACCTTGAGCCCCATAGAGACAAGGCCAGGGCCGACTCTGTCACTAACGTATCTCTGCACCATCTGGCATGCAGGAGGTGGCTCAGGGAATGTGGGCTGCAGGGCAGCAGGGCTGTCCCCTCACTCTCCCGGCTCTGTCCCCTCTTTCTGTCTGCAGAATGCCAGCTGATGAAGACCGAGAGACCACGGCCCAACACCTTTGTCATACGCTGCCTGCAGTGGACCACGGTCATCGAGAGGACCTTCCACGTAGACTCTCCAGATGAGAGGTGAGCTTGGGCCTCCGTGTGGCCACCCTTTGAGGGTGGCCTGGACTAGCGTGAGGAGAAGGTCCACAGATGGACAGAGTCCCTTGGGCCCCTGCCTAGGAGTTTCCTGTCTCAGCCCTTCTGAGAGCTAGAAAGAGCAGGGGTTCTTGGTCTGTAGACCTTCTTCTGTGTTCTCAGACTGGAGGGTAACATTGGAATCATGGGTGGAGCTCAACAGTACAGAGCTTTGGGCCCACGTCAGGGCCTCCCACTGCCTGCAGATCTGTGGAGGGTCAGGGAGCTGCATTTTTTTTTTAAAGATTTTATTTATTTATTAGAAACAGCATGAGAGGGGAACGGGTCACAGGGAGAAGCAGGCTCCCTGCTGAGCCGGGAGCCCGATGCGGGACTCGATCCCAGGACCCTGGGATCATGACCTGAGCCGAAGGCAGTTGCCTAACGAACTGAGCCACCCAGGCTTCCAGGGAGCTGCATTTTTAATGACCTGAGCCGAAGGCAGTTGCCTAACGAACTGAGCCACCCAGGCTCCCAGGGAGCTGCATTTTTAATGAGCATCGCCATTGATTTTGAAGCAGATGGTCCAGAGATTCAGTATTAAAAGGATCAGTTTAATCATCAGAAGAGATGATACAGATTTACCTAGTTCAAAAGTCAAACAGTGCCAGGAGGTGTCTGTCACTTCTGCCCCATTCACCCCCGCCCCCCGCTAACCGCTCTTCTTCTGTCTTCTTGGAGAGCTTCATGGGTGGACCGGCTCGTTCAGATAGACGTTTGCACCCTGCTCCCCTGGTTGGTTCTTTTTACACGAAAGGTAGCATCGTACACAGACTTCTGAACTCTGTGTTTTCCTCACTGTGTCTTGGGGCGTCCTTCTTCAGTCTCCAGAGAGCTGCCGCCTCCACCGCACTGCCTTTGGTTTTTCTTTTAGACAGTGGCACACTGTGTCCCCAAGTTTCCTGAGCGGGTTCTTGATGCACGTGATCGGGGTTGTTTCCAGGCTTTGGCTCATTCCAGGTGGTGCCACGGTGAAGTACCCTGTGCTTACCTCATTCGACGGATGTGCAGGCGAGCCTGTAAGAGGAGTTCTTAGATGCGGGATTTCTGGGTCACCAGGAATATGCATTTGTGATTTTTAAGAGTGATGTCTAAGAGTCCTCGCAGCCTTCTGTTGTCTAACATTTGGATTTTTACCAGTCTGATCAGTGGGAAGTGGCACCTTAAGGTGGTTTTCACTGACCCTTTTGTCTTTACGGGTGAGGTCGAGCATCCTCTCCTACCTTCAGGGGCCACACGAGTTTACCTTTCTGAACTGTCTGTTCATAACCTTGGCTTATTTTTCTGTTGGGTAGTCAGTCTTCATCTCATTTCTGAAACCCCTTTATGTACCAGGAAGCTTAGACCTTCGTAATGAGTAGCACATATCTTTTCCCCCACTTTGTCCCTTTGGACCTCACTTTGAGAAACACTTCTTTGGCTTGTGTTTGGGTGAGGATTCAGCCGACCCTGTGGAGAACCCAGGAAAATGGCGCCGTCCCTGAGAATCTTTGGCCATGACAGAAGTATTCAGTACCTGTGGTGTCCGAGAGGGGGGCCAGGAGTCACAGGTGCCTTTTGAGCTTTTGAAATGTGAAATGTGGCTAGTGCAACAGAGCTGGAATTTTAATTTTTATTTAATCAATTTAAACTTAAGTAGCCGCATATGGCTGGTGGCTCCCTCTCGGTGGTGGCTCCCTCTCGGACAGTGTGTATCTAGAGGATACGCAAAACTATCATAAGATGTATTTCCATAGTCTGTAGTGTAATTGTCATCATGTGGCCTCCCAAAGTTAGAAATATGCCTTCCCCGCCACGGGCAGCAGAGCTCCCTACCATCTCAGGCCAGCTGAGGTGTGACACTGCTGAAAGCTGGGGACAGAAACCATGGACTGCCAGTAAAAGCAAATGGAGACCAGTAGGTACATAAGGCCTGAGTGTCGGAAGGTGTTGGATAGGAAGACGAAGGAGGAAAAGGGACCAGCATATGCATATGCAAAGGCCCGGAAGTGAGACAGGTTGTCATCTTAGGGACCACAGAGGGTTCTCCGTCACCAAAGAATCAAGGGCCAGGGGCCTCGGAAGAGGGCCAGTGGAGGCCTTGCCGGTGAGCTCAGCCAGGTCGTGGACTCCATTTGGAGATCCCTCCAGGGCTTGGCAGGTCGTGAATCAATTGGGGTTTGTCACAGGGTCGCTCAGAGATTCAGGGGGATGGTAAACAGGAAACCCTTGATTCAGCAGTACCTGGTGCACAGTTTGCAAGCCTGGAAAAGGAGCAGTGGGGAGCTGGCAAAGCGTTTTAGTAGGCAAGAGCCCTGCTCTGCTTTCCGTTTTGGTGAGATTCTGTGCTCTTCAGCATGGGGAAGAATCCCTTTACCAGGATGGTGGGGGTTGGACAGGCCCTGCCTTGCTCCTTTTCTTAGCACCTGCTGCTGCTGGAGAGGAATCTGCTGGGGCTGCTCTGAGGCCAGACCCCAGATTCCTGGCCTTAACCCTGGTGGAGGAGTGAGCTAGCGAGAGCGAGGATGCTCACTTGTGGCTGTCCTCACTGGCCTGCCCCACATAGGCCCGAGCCTGGGGAGAGGGGGGCGCGGGGTGGGGGTGTTGTGTAGAGGCCACAGTGGCCTGCTCCCTGGGCTCCTGGGAACCTCTCCTGCCTCCCCCCAGACTCCCTACCCCTACCCCTGCCCCCTTGTTCAAGATATACAGGAAAGTGGAAAGAGTCTAAGAAACGAATGTGCAGGTACCCTGCACCTAGACTCAGCAATCCAGCATCTGCCGTGTTTGCCTCATCTGGCTTTGTTTTGTGCTGAATTGTGCACTTCCGATCACACTTCGTGACACTTTGCTCCTTCATACAGCAGGCGTCTGCTAAGAATGAGGACTTTTCCTACAGAGTCATGATGCCGTTACCACAGCTGACTGTTCGTAGCAGATACTTACCAATCTCTGCATGTCCATGTCTACTAGAATTTCCCCAGTTGTCCTCAAAATGTTTTTCTAACCAGGATTCCTTCAAGGTACTTGTCTCTTTGGCCTTTTAACCTTGTTCAGGCCTGTCTTTTCCCCCCACAAAACATTGATTTTTTTTTTTTTTCCCAACAAGCCGGGCTAGTTGTCTTGTGGAATGTCTCAACGCTAGGGATGTGTTATTCTACTGCCTTTTGGCACTGTTTGCTTTGTTCTTCTGTGCCTATGTTTCCTGTAAACCGGAAATTAGGGCTTGAGCAGGGTTGGCAAACCACGGGCTGGCCTCCTGTTTTTGCAAAGAAAGTTTTATTAGAACACGCCATGCCCATTCATTTACAAATTATCTATGGCTGTTTTGCCCTACTTGGCAGAGTTGAATAGTTGTAACCGAGATTGTATGGCCTACAAAGCCTAAAATATTTATTCTTTGGCCCTTCCCAGGAGAAGTTTGCAGATGTTTGGTCTGAGTGGGTATACTTAATAGTGCATGATGTTATTATGACCTTTTAATGTAAATCTTACTGTGTCATTTCTCTGCTTAGAACTCTGAGTGGCTTTGCTTCCACTGGGAGTAAACTCCAGAGTTTATGCCATATTCTTTTTTTTGAACATTTTACTTATTTGGGGGGTGGAGAGAGTGTGCACATGGGGGGAGGAGCAGAGAGGGAGGGACAAGCAGAGTCCGCACTGAGCATGAAGCCCAATGCAGGGCTCTATTCCACGACCCTGAGATCACGACCTGAGCTGAAATCAATAGTCCTATGCTCACCCAACTGAGCCATCCATTTTTTTTTTAAGTGGGCTCCACGCCCAGCACCCAGCATGGAGCCCAATGCGGGGCTCAAACACAAGACCCTGAGATCAAGACCTGAGCTGAGATCAGGAGGTGGCCGCTTAAGACTGAGCCAGCCAGGGGCCTCAGTTTATGCCATATCCTCCTAAGTGCTATGTGATCTGGTCTCCTCTCCACATCCTTTTCTATTGCTGGTTTCCTCACTGTAGCCACACTGGTCTCTTTGCGATTCCTTAAACCTGCCAGACACACTTCCTGCCTCAGGCCGCAGTGTCGGTCCTGCTGTGTCACTCCCACAGTGGAGCTCGGGTCCTTCGCCGTGGTGGGGACAGGGGAGGAAGCGGCTGGCCCAGGCTGCCCTCATGGAATCGTGCTTGCTGGTGCCTTGTCTCTCCTCCGCCCCTCGGCCACCTGGCAGCCTTTGCCTGGACGACTGCCATAGTCTCCTGATGCTTGCTCTCCATGCCCCCGATCTGCACCCCACCGCAGCTGCAGGTTGAAAACAGAAGTCACCCCCTGCACAGACCCTTTAGCGGCTTCCTGGGCCATTAAGGATGAAGATGTCTGTCCCTAACCCAGTGCAACATGGAGCCCGGCATGTGCTGGACCGGTCCTGCCTCCTGCCCTCAACCCCTCCATTCCCCTCTGTCACCACAGCCATGCGACCACCTGCAGACACCCCAGGCTTGCCGGCTGGCTGGGTGAATTCTCACAGCAGCCCTTTGAGGTGCTTGTTCTGTGCCAGGCACTGCCCTAAGTACTTTGTGTTTCCTGCTCATTTCGCCCTTAATGTGCATGAACCTCGTCCCCGCTCTCTTTGTCAGCCAGCTGAGGCGCAGGAAAGTCAGATGGCCTGGCATCGCCACCAGGAAGGGACAGACCTCGGATTGACGCCAGGCCATTGGCTGCAGAGTCTGCTTTTCAAGCCTGTGTGTTGTGCCCTGGTGCACGGGATGCAGACCAAGGCCTGAGAAGTAAGGTCCCTCAGGGCCCCACGGCCAGTTTGGACTCGAACTCTGGGCCCAGCAGCCTGCTCCCAGGCTGGTCTGCACTCGGCGTAGTGCTGCATGGGGGAGCGTGGCTCCTCCCGCTGGGCCTCCCGCGGCCCCGGAGCCCACAGGAGGGATGAGAAGGCCTCTGAAAGTACTCAGTTGACGGGAGAAGTGCTTTGAGGGCGGTAGGGACTTGGTGGGTTTGTGTCCTTCAGCTTCTGCTGGCTGGCTGTGTCATTGGGTACCTGCTTGCATCTCTTCCTCAGTCTCCTCGTTTATAGAACGGGGTGAGTAGCAGCGCCTACTTGGGAGGGTTGGGAGCAGACTCAGAGGTTATGGCACGTAAAGCACCCGCACAGCTTCTGGCCGCAGTGCGCTCTGCGAGCTGATGGTGTTCCCCTTGCTCTCTGGTGGGGGAGGCCTGCTCAAAACGGTGGCCGGGCCCAGAACTCCCAGTGGGCGCTTTCCTTCACTCCAAGCCTGGGCTCCACGGCGCTGTGTCCCTTATTCCCTGAGCCTTCCTGCGGGAGGGCCCTGCTTGATACCTTGGGCCTCATCTGGGAAGGAAGCTGTTACTGTCGGGGAACTGTGGCATGGTGCCAGAAGGAGCACAAGGGCCAGATGTGAGTCTCAGCTTTGTCACCTCCTGTGTCTGTGACCCCCACAAGTGACTCCACCTCTGTGTGCCTCTGTTTCCACATCAGAAATGCCCCCCTCTCTCCAGTGTTCTTGATGAGTGTGGAAGGAGCTGGTGTCTGTGGAGCCTTTATTTTTCTCATCATGTCTCTGGAGAAAGGAGGTTGGTCCCCCTGGGGGCTCCCTTTTGAGGGCTGGAAGGCACAGCAGTCCCAGCTCTGGGTGGGAGCTCCCCTCTGCCCCAGACACCATGTTGCAAACCCTTAAGGAGTACCCTGGACAGAGGCCCTTGCTTTTTCTCTGGAATTCTGTGCTGCAACCTTGTAATTTTGGTCCAGTTGGAACAGGATCGGGGGTTTGTCCGGCAGTGGGAGAGCCCCAGTCACCCCTGAACAACCTCCTCCACGTCTGCGGGTTCCTTGGCTCCCTGTGGTCCTGGGCAGCGTGAGCCAGGGTGGAGGGCATAGGTCCAGGCCTCACCCAGCGTTTTGAACACCTTCTTGGAGTCCGACGCTTCCCGTGGGCCATGCTCTGTATGCAGCGGCTCACCTGCGCCTCAGCGTCCCTGGTCTGCCGAGGATGGGTGAGCTTGCCCTGGGGGCAGAATTGCTGTTTGAGCCCCAGCCCGCGAGGCTCCGGAGCTCCTGCTCCTCATCACCAGCTCTGCAGCCCAGGGAGGCCCCTTGGAACTGCTTCCAGTGCTCCCGTGGTGTGGATGAACCATCGTTTATTTATCCAGGCTTCTGTCGATGGACTTTGTGTGTTCTCCCTTATAAACAGAGATGATAGATGATGGCACCCTCTGCGTCTTAGTCTGTAACTTGCTTTTCTCACGTGACAGTACCTCAGGATCTCTGTACATGAGATATATACGTATTTTGTTCTTTTTAACGTCTCAGGAGATTGGTGATTTTTTTCTTTTCTTTTCTTTCTTTTTTTTTTTAAGTAGGCTCTGTGCCCAGTTTGGAGCCCAATGCAGGGCTGAAGAGTCAGATGCTTAACGAACTGAGCTACCCAGGTGCCCTGGTGATTTTTTTTTTTTTTCTTTCTCAATCCTTGGTCTTCTACCTGAAGTCAGCATTTAAAAATTTCTAAGAGGACAATTATGATCTGGTAAAGCCTATCATGGGATGCGGCCACCCGTCCCCCGTTTTTGAAAAATAAAATGTGAATGTGGGGATAAGGATTTATATTATATTTTTCCCAAAGAGGTCATGGGTTAAAACAAGTTGAGAAATGGCAGCCTGGAGGCCCGTGCTCCTGAGCCTACATGTGTGTTGGGCCTTGGTGTGACGTGTCCGTGTGTGCACTGGGCCTCTGTGCACCACGTCTGGGGCCACTTGAACTTTGGCCTCCTTGCTCACTCGTTCCCCAGGCACCTCCTGAGTGCCCGCTCAGGTGCTGTGTGTACCAGGGACAGACAGACGAAATCCCTGAGCTCGTGGGCCTGACACACATGGGTTAGGGTTATGGGGCCCCCAGACTCTGCCCAGGGAGGGCCAGTGTGCCAGCACTTGATGTTGATGAGGGCGGTATTCACACATCTGTCTTAGGAAGCACGACCTCCTGGGAGCGAGGCTGGTGGTGCGCTGGGACGTGTGGGTTCAGCAAGCCATGGAGCTGAGCGAGAACGGCCCTCCCCGTTGGCTCTGGACGGTCATGGGCCTTCTGTGATTCCAGCTGCCAGACTAAGCACCCACTGTGTTTTTCTTGAATTGTGTTTTGTTTTGTTTTGTTTTTTTCAATCTGTGCCTTGGTTTCCCCATCTGTAATGTAAAAGTTGGTGGGGAGTGCTCTGGGAGTGTATGTGATGGGGGTCGATGGTGGAATTAGACTCCTCCTTGCCCCTGACTCCCAGTTCCCGTCCCTGGAGGCGGCTAGGGCCCCGTGTCATGCACGCCCTTCCAGAGGGGTCCGTGCTGCGGTGAGCACACGTGCCTGTGCGTACATTCCTCTTGCTTCTAACTCCAGGAGCAGGACACTCTGCCCTGTTCGGAACCTTCTTTTTTTCTCTTAAGTTGTCTCAGGCCCTCCCAAGTCTGCATCTAGAGCTCTTTTTTTTTTTAAGGTTTTATTTATCTATTTGATAGAGATAGTGAGCACAAGCTGGTGGGGGGTGGGGGGAGCCGCAGGGGGAGAGGGAGAAGCAGGCTTCCCACTGAGCAGGGAGCCCGATGCAGGACTTGATCCCAGGACCCTGGGATCATGACCTGAGCCGAAGGCAGAGGCTTCACTGACTGAGCCACCCAGGCACCCCCGCATCTAGATCTTCCTCCTTTCTCTGAGCTGAGGGGCGTTCCGTGCGTGGACTCCTCACACACATTCCCTGCTCCCCTCGGCGCCCGGGGAGCTCAGCACTGTGGCCACCCTTCAGGAAATGCAAGATGCTCTCCCCTGGAGGCACACCATTATTTTCCATAATACCAAGCAAAAGCAATGCCCAATTCAATTGAGATAGGCCACTGACTGTAAGGTGCCCCCGGATCCCAGCAGCGTCAGAACATGGGGAGATGTGCGCATGGGACCGCTGGGCTGTACGGAGTAGCTCTAGTACCCTCGGGACGTGAGGAGCTGGGGGCTGAGTGCAGCCGCCCCCAGGGTGGTCCCGGCTCCTCAGGCCCCTTGCTCCCTGCGTGACCTTGGCCAGGGGCCTCTGTGCCTCGGGGGAGAGCACAGTTTCACCTGTGCTGGGGCTGGGGGTGATTCTGGAAGAAGCGTGGCTGACCATCCGGTCTCACTGAGGCTGATCGGAATTGCTGCGATTTGGGAGGTTGCCCACTTGGGCTCTTAGAATTTTCTCGTTCTTAGGTGTGCATTTTATTTTTCTCAACTGTTCATGGGCCTGTTTTATAGCTCTAAGCAGAATCCAAAGAGGGTTCAGCATACACTGGGTCGAGCCACCTAAAATTGTGTGGTGAGTCAAACACGGGAGGGGTATGGAAAATTGAGTATCGTTCAGCCCCCTACTTTTTTTGTGGTCTCTGGTTGTGTTCACGTATTTCTACTAGATCTAGTTTCCCTTTCTAGAGACAGAACAGTTTGCAAGTATCAAAAGAAAGCTATTTCCGAGCAAGTTCTAAATTGTGAGTGACAGAAATAGTTTATTCTTAAACCAAGCTCCTTTTGGCTGGGACCTGCTTCCCTGTCTGCCACCTTCTGCTTCACGTCTCTGCCCCACTAGGAACCTCTGTCCCTGAGCTCTCCTGGCAGACAGCTCCCTCCGGTGATCTTCAGCTTTCTTCGGCTGATGAATTCTTCCTTTTACTTACTCTTGGTTTGCTTTTACAAAACATCACGCTTGTCATTTGTTCTGGAGGAATCCTGAGGAGCGCTGTGGCTCAGGGTGGTGGCTCATTTTCAGGGGGCTGTGAATAAAGGTGGTCTCCCCTCTTTGGTCATTTAATTGCTGCTCACTTCAAGCGTCCCTCAGGTCAGGCCACTCCAGGACATAGATAGACTCTGTCCTAATTCCACTCTTGTCCTCTCTTACCCACTGCAGCCAGAGGATTTGTAAAATGTCAGTCCTGTCCCGTCTGCTCCCCCCAGTCGGACAGATCTTGCCAGAATGCCCAAAGATGTTGGGTCATTTGCTCCCATTAGAGGGGGTGGGGCTCCGTCCTTCCCGCCGAGAGTCCGTGGGACTCATGGCTCTTGTGACCTGTCCCTCAAAGGGAGGAGTGGATGCGGGCCATTCAGATGGTCGCCAACAGCCTCAAGCAGCGGGGCCCAGGTGAGGACCCCATGGACTATAAGTGTGGCTCCCCCAGCGACCCTTCTGCGGCTGAGGAGATGGAAGTGGCAGTTAGCAAGGCTCGGGCCAAGGTGGTAAGTACTGGGGGGCAGGCGGCCAGTCTGGGAGCACCCCTCTCCCCACCAACACTGGCCCTGCCGCCCTCGGTTTCCATACAGAGCGCACAGGGGAGCAGCCGGGACCCTTTGCGACTGCCCTGTGGGATGGGTGATGTATGGGTGTAGGTGCCCCAGGGCTGCTCTTTGCCCCTGGAGTGAGGGGCAGCTGCATCCTCAGAGCTCGTGAAGACCTGTCTACCCCCATATCCCAGCCTCCCGGGGCCCCCTGCCTGGGGGAGCCCTGGTCTGAAGGCCGCTTCAGAGCAAACAGTTGCCGCCCAGAGCCTCCCTTCCTGCTCATGCCCAAGCGTTTTGGCAACAGTGGCCTTTGATTTTTCCTTTCTCTTTGTTAAAATGTCCTCCCGTGGGCCACGTGCCAAGCACTGACTTCCCCAATCTCTCCCCCTCCTCGGCAGACCATGAATGACTTCGACTATCTTAAACTCCTGGGCAAGGGCACCTTTGGCAAAGTGATTCTGGTGCGGGAGAAGGCCAGCGGCCGCTACTATGCCATGAAGATCCTGCGGAAGGAAGTAATCATCGCCAAGGTGGGCGTGCCCGGGGCTGCAGCGGCCTCTGTGGTCGTGGTGGGACTGCGCTCGCCCCAGCCCACCCCACCCTCCGGGCGACCAGGGGACTAGGGTGGAGCCTCCGACTCGGTCTCACCCAGCAGGCGTTATCAGGGCGTTATCAGGGCCTCAAAGCAGGTCGCTTGCGGCAGCAGAATGGGCTGGTGGGGAGGCCCTAGGAGTGGGGCTCGGCTCAGGGCCTCTCCATAGGAGGCTGGGCCAGAATGGAATTCTCTTCCCTTTTTTTTCCCCCACCTTTCAAGTTTTTAAAAGGGAGAATTCCTGACATACACAAAGTATTTAAAAGAAAAATAAATACAGTGGACTCCCATGTAGCCAATATCTAGCTTCAACGGTTGTCAACATTTGGCCCATCTTGTTTCATTAGCTCTGCCCTCCCCTTTGTTCTGGAGTATCTTAAGGCATGTTCTAGACACCATATAATTTCACCCATATATACTTTTAAAAAAGATTTTATTTGAGAGCGTGAGCAAGAGAGCAAACAAGCAGGGGCAGAGGGAGAGGGAGAAGCAGACTCCCCACTGAGCAGGGTGCCCGATGTGGGGCTTGATCCCAGCATCCTAGGATCATGTCCTGAGCTGAAGACAGATGCTTAACTGAGCCACCCAGGCGCCCTACACCCATATATACTTAGATATGTACCTTTAACAGCTGAAGATTTTAAAGACTATGATGGTACTAAGATCTCATCCAGCAAAACTAACAGTCGCTTATGTGACTGGTCCGAGGCAGGCTTCCTCAGCCTCAGCACTGTCGGCTTTTGGGGCCAGATCATTCTCCACAATGGGGCCGCCCTGTGCACTGTACAATGAGTAACTGCACCCTGGCCTCCCCCCCCCCCCCCCCCCCCCCCCCGGAGGCCAGTAGCACAAAGTTGTGACCATCGAAAATGTCTTCAGACATTATCAAGTGTCCCCTGGGGACAGACTCAGCCCCGGGAAGAGCCAGTGTCCCTTACTGCAAGTGGTGCGGGATTTTCCGCAGCTCTCTTAGGGGCCTGTTGTGTGTTCAGATATCACACTTGAGCCCGTGTTCAAGGGGCCTGGAGGGCCTGTGAAGCCCATGTTGGGCCCACCCCTATGTTTCTGATTCGGTGGGTCTCGGAGGGGCCTGGGAATCTGCATTTACCCAAGTTCCTAGGCAACATGATGCTGCCAGTGTGGGGACCACACACTGGGAACCGCTGTTCCCAAGCGTAGGGTCCTGATCAGATCCCTTCCTTGTCTCCGCAACAGCACTTCCGGTGGTGATTCCCCCTGCCTCTGGGGTCAGCTCCAGGGTCTTACAATGTCTGCTTCTCCCTCCTTAGATGCTAAACTTGGCCTGTGGGTTCTGCAGGTGACATCTCGAGCCCTCTGTCATAAAGTCCCCATCGACTTCTCACCTTGTGGCTTTGAGAGTGAGCCACTGATTGGCCTTGTCTGGGATGATTCATTCATTCATTCTTTTTTTAAAGATGTATGTATGTATTTGAGAGAGAAAGCACGAATGGGGGGAGGAGCAGAGGGAGAGAATCTGCAAGCAGACTCCCCACTGAGCACAGAGCCCCACACAGGGCTTGATCTCACAACCCATGAGATCATGAAACCAAGTGTCAGTCACTTAACCCACTGAGCCACCCAGGCCACCCCTGGAACCGTTACTTCATTCCAGCTTGCAGATGGTACCGTGCCACTCCTGCCTTTCTCTCTGGATCGGCTAGGAATAGAAGTGCATTTCCCTGAAGCATTGCTCCCCCATTCCTTAGGTGGGGGCGGGGGCAGGTGTGGTGTTGCCCGCCAGCCCCTCACCCAGCCTTTGTCTGCAGGATGAAGTCGCCCACACGGTCACCGAGAGCCGGGTCCTCCAGAACACCAGGCACCCGTTCCTCACCGTGAGTGGTACTTCCCTCTCAGGCAGGGCCTGGCCTTCCTGTGCCCTGTGCTCCATGAGAGGCCTGCTTCAGGCGGGCCTCAGGAATAAGAGCCCAGTCCTGCCACCATGAAGCATGGACTTCGTGTCGGCCAGGTGGCCAGGGCCAGACCACATGGCCTGAACCAAACCCAGGGGGTGGCAGCTTCTTCACAGATGGTGGCTTCATGGCAGTGCTTCAGCTGACTGATGATACCACATTACAAGATGGCTCCAGGAGAGCATGGCTACTCTTCATGAGTTAGAGGCGTTTAGCCCTGCCGGTCAAAGTGGGAACGTTTTGTTTCTGTTTTTAAGTGTAATCCTAGAAGGAGATGTATATTTGTGCTGCCTGTCAGCTTAGTCTGGGGAGACACCTCTTTGGGCCACAGTCTCCATCAAGACCAGCAGCCATCAGTTAAATAGACCGGCTGGAGGATGGCTTATGAGATGGGTCGTTTCCTTAGCTCAGTGTCTGTCCAGGTGTATTAAGCCATGGCACTTGTTCAAATGAAATTCTGTGAGGTACTTTGATGTGGAAGACAGAGAATAGTAGACTTGTCATGAGCAGAGGGGTCACTCGGGTTCTCTGAGGAACTTTCTGTAGGGCTCCTTAGAGCATAGTTTGAGAACTGCTGTTTATTGCAGCAGATCACTTGTGCATCCTGTCTTTGGGGTTGCCAACTCCCAGCCAGCAAACGTGTGTGCGCATGTGCGTGCAACAAGCCTGACTGGAGAGGAAAGGTAAAACAGCTCTGGTGGCTCAGAACTGAATGTCTCCCTGGCCGAGCCTCTCAGAAGCTTAGCTGAAGGCTGAAGACCGCATCCTTCAGCCCAGTAGCCCTTTCACTGCTCTCAGGGCCACAAGCTCACTCACGTACCCCAAAAGGCAAAGCTGAAGTTGGAGCCCCGGCTGCCAGGGTGGGGGGGGTACCTGCAGAATCAGCAGAGAGCTTGCCTTCTTCCCACCTCCCATCTTGGCCACCTTCCTGCCCCACAGGCACTGAAGTACGCCTTCCAGACCCACGACCGCCTGTGCTTCGTGATGGAGTATGCCAACGGGGGTGAGGTGAGCCTCAGCTCCCCAGCCAGGGCTCTCATGTCTCCTTCCCAAGCGTCAGGGGAGCAGAGGGGAACTGTGGGTGAGACGAAGGGGGTGGTGGGGGCCTTGCTGGATGTCACCTCGTGTGCCCCCCCCCCCCTTTGAGGCAGGCATCATCACCTTCATTTTGCAGGCGAGGAGACTGAGGCTCAGAGAGGTTAAGTGGCTTGCCCAAGTTCACCCAGCTAGTGAGTCGGGTAGGATGCACACGCAGGCGCTGAGAGGTGTGGAGGGCTAGGGAGAGTGTCCTGTGAGGCTGCAAGGAAAATGTATGGGGAGGGGGGCGGGCAGGCTGGTTGGTGCTCTGCTCTCCCCAAGCTCTCCTCCTGGGAGGAATCCGCCGCTCGTCACTGGGCTGCGCCAGCTCAGGCTGTCACCTGCTCCTCATCCCTCACAGCCTCCTCTCTGCACACAGGGGTCACCCACTGGCTCCAGATTGTTGGCTTCATCTCTCCCATTGGTCTCACGGCTTATTGTCACTTGCTCGTGACTTGTGTTCTGTGCATTCTTGCTGTCACTCCCTCGTTCCTCTGTCCCCTCACACTGTCCCTCCTTACTCTCCCCTTGACGCCTCCTGACTGTCCTTCACTCTGTGTTTTCCTCACGGGGAGTCCGTCCCTGCTCACCACCTCTCACTTGGTTCTTCCCGCTGTCACTTGCAGGTTCCTGGAGTAGGTGTCACCGCGTCACTGGGCTGGGTGTTGGGGGCCAGTGGGCAGGGTCCTGTGTTTTGCTCCTCTGGGCTGAGGTCTGACCTCCTGCCCCTCCCTCCTCTCGCAGCTGTTTTTCCACCTGTCCCGGGAGCGTGTCTTCACGGAGGAGCGGGCTCGATTCTACGGCGCAGAGATCGTCTCTGCCCTCGAGTATTTGCACTCGCGGGACGTGGTGTACCGTGACATCAAGGTGAGCGTGTGCTTGCCTCCTTGCCCCGGGGCCGCAGGGCTCACACCAGGGAAGCCGGACATAGGCCCTCAACTCCGGACCTCCCCCTCCCAGGAGGGTCTACCCTATGGGTGTTCCTGAGTCCACCTTGCTGTAGGATGCCAACCTTCCTGCCTAAGCTGCCCTGCGGGCCTTTCCGAGCCTCTGGTGAACACACACCTCTGTGCAGGGAGTCGGCGGGGTTAGGGGGGTGGTCATATCGGTCCAAGCACCGTAGGAGATAGTTGGGCAGAATCTACTGGAGCTGACTGTCCGTGTGCCCTGTGAGCCAGCCATTCCGCCCTAGGTTTATGCACGGCCAGGGCAGGGCCCTGTGTCCCCCTCAGAGCCTGGGCACACACACACTCCCGGAACACTGTCCACACTAGCCCCAGGCTGGAAGCAGCCCCAGGGCCCGCTGTCCAAGCCCGGCCAGAATGCACTGCAGGGCCTTCGGCCAGGCTCTGTGCAGCCCTTAGTGAGTGAACCCCTGTGGCCGTGCGCATGCGCCGCCCAGGCTCACGTGGAAGGGAATCCGGGATGGACCGCATGCGGCTGTGTTTTTATAGGGGGCATCCTTAGGTGGGGGAACTGTAAAGAAAAGCGGAGGAGCAGAGGTTTTCCTTAGCTGGAGGGATGGTTAGTAACAGGGAAGGGGCACATGGGGGGTTTTGGGGGTCTGGGAATGGTCTCACCTGGTGGAGCTTCCACAAAGGCCCATTCAAATTGCCCATTTGTGTTTAGTTAAAAGTAGAGGAAGAAGGGCGCCTGGCTGGCTCAGTGGCCAGAGCATGCAACTCCCCATCTCAGAGTTGGGAGTTCAAGCCCCACAGTGGGCCCAGAGCTTACTTTAAAAAAAAAAAAAAAAAAAAAATGGAGGAAGAAAGCTAGTGTTGCTCACATGCCAGATTGGGAAGCTGCAGCCCACAGTGGGGCAGCAGGTGGGCAGGGCCTGTCTCCCATCTCTCCTACCCCAGCTTTTTTCTAGCTGCCCTGGGGGTTGGCCTCCCTCTGAGCCTCAAGGGCTTAACCTTGTGCTGGGGGTGTGTGCCCAGCTCAACCTGAAGGCCCTGGCATGACCGCTATCACCCCAGGCCAGAGCCCTCCCAGGGAATGGCTGGGGCACGTGGGGTTCAGGGGGCAGGAGGGTGGCTGGTGGAAAGCTTTGGGAGGATATGACCCCGATACATGGACTTTTCCTACAGCTGGAGAACCTCATGCTGGACAAAGATGGCCACATCAAGATCACTGACTTCGGCCTCTGCAAAGAGGGCATTAGTGACGGGGCCACCATGAAAACCTTCTGTGGGACGCCCGAGTACCTGGCCCCCGAGGTGCCTGCGGCTGGAGGTCCCCGGGCCGCGAGGCCAAGGGAGGAGGGGCCCTCAGACCTGTGTGGTGTCCCTAGCTCAGACCCCTTGGATGGCCCTCCTTGGGTCCCTTTGAGCCCCATGGCCCCGGCGGTGGGGGGGCCTGGGCCCGGCCCCTCACTGCTCCTCCCCGCTCAGGTGCTGGAGGACAACGACTACGGCCGCGCGGTGGACTGGTGGGGGCTGGGCGTGGTCATGTACGAGATGATGTGCGGCCGCCTGCCTTTCTACAACCAGGACCACGAGCGCCTCTTCGAGCTCATCCTCATGGAGGAGATCCGCTTCCCGCGCACGCTCAGCCCCGAGGCCAAGTCCCTGCTTGCTGGGCTGCTTAAGAAGGACCCCAAGCAGAGGTGAGGGCTGGAGTCTGTCCTGCCCAGCCCAGTGCCTTCTGCTGCGGCTGTCCCCTCGGCCTGGAGGGGCTGAGTGCACAGGCGCGTGCCTGCGTATTGTCCCTCCAGCACTTGGCAGTCATCCCTGCCACGGGCGCCTAGGGAGAACTCTCTTGGGGCCGGGCTTGTCCTTAGCGCTCTGCCCACTTGTTCTTTGGGAACACTGAGAGGGCAGCCCCGAGCCTGGCTGAGGGTGGCTGAGCCTGCCCTCTCGGCTCGTGTTCTGGACTCAGAGTCCAGGTTGCAAGATCCCTAGCTTCTGACCCTGGGCCTGTGAGCCCTCCCTCCCTGAGCCGCGGTTTCCTCCTCTTCGAAGTGGTCTGTGGTCGGGCCAGAATCACTAAAGGTTGTGCAGGGCCTGCGCTGAAAGCCTGTTGCTCAGAACCCGCTGGCCTGGGAGGCGGGTGCTCATGGCCTTCTCTGCCCAGGCTCGGCGGGGGGCCCAGCGATGCCAGGGAGGTCATGGAACACAGGTTCTTCCTCAGCGTCAGCTGGCAGGACGTGGTACAGAAGAAGGTGAGCCCCGCCACCCACCTGCTCCTGCAGGAGCCCCGTTGCTCAAGGGTGACCTTGGCCAGCTCCCCTGTTCCCAGGGTCCTGAGTCTGGGCTCCTTTCCTCCGCAGCTTCTGCCACCCTTCAAACCTCAGGTCACCTCTGAGGTTGACACAAGGTACTTTGATGATGAGTTTACCGCCCAGTCCATCACAATCACGCCCCCGGACCGCTGTGAGTGTTTGGCCCTCCCTCGGGGGGCCCTGGCTGGGTGTGGAGGGGTGGGGTCTGCCCTTGACCCAGTTCCGGAGAGTAAGCTCATGGGCCCCCTCCCCGAGTCTGGGCAGTTTGCCTGCAGTTTGCCTGCAGTTTGCTTGCAGGGCTTTTTGCCTTTGGGCGGTGCACCTTTGGACCCAGTGAAGGTCACTGGGAGCCATTGGCCACAGCACATTCCAGAGCTCAGCGGGGAGAGGTCTGTCTGGGCAGGAGGCACATGGGAAGCTGTCAGTGCCACGATGGCACATTCGTAGCTGTCTTTGGGGCTGGAGTGGTGCATTGATTCTGCACCTGTTAGAGTTCTTGCTCTCACTCACCCATTGATGGGGATACAGCAGTGACTGAGACAACCTTGGCCCTGCCTTAAGGGAGCTTCAGGCCAGGTGGGGTGACAGCCCAGAGTGGTTAGGTCTAGGGTGTAGAAGCCCAGGGACTGGGGAGACCCAGAGGAAATGCCTGACCTGGCCTGTGAGTCAGGGTGGGTGGCTTCCTGGAGCAGGAGACATGGCAGCTGAGCAGAAGGAATGGCATGTGGGAATAGAGCCCAGGAGTAGGAGTGTTGCAGAGGCTGGAGTAGTCGGGGGGAGAAAGGGGTTCAGGGCCGGAGCAAGAGGATCTTGGGGGCCTCTGGAAGGAGCAGGGACTTACTGTGTGGGGAGCTGGGAAAGGTTTGGTGCAGGAGGGGGCAGGGATGCACCTGGGCAGCTGGAGGCTGGATTGGTGGGGCAGCAGTGGCCCCCAAGGTAGGGGACAGGGCGAGGCCTGGGCTGGACCAGAGTGTGGCGTGAGAGGGGGGAGCGGAGTTGGCGGAGGGGGCAGCCTTTGGGCCCAGACTCTGGTCGGGGGTGGGCCAATGTCAGCGGGAGTCTCTAAGTCTTCTCTGCCCCGTCCCCACGGGTGGCCCGTCGGCTGGGGGTTCATGCTCCCTGCATTCCTTCCTGAGCCCGGGTCCCCTTCCCCTTGCCCACTCCCGGGAGGGCACTCGGGGTGCTGGGCCCTCTGCAGGCCCGTTCTCCCCAATCCACCTCCACCCGCCCCCCACAGATGACAGCCTGGGCTCCCTCGAACTGGACCAGCGGACCCACTTCCCCCAGTTCTCCTACTCGGCCAGCATCCGCGAGTGAGCAGTGCCGCCGCCGCCGCCGGACGCCCACACCCACGCCCGCTCGGCTGCAGTCACCGCCCTGGGGGCCTGTCTCTTTGTTCTTAGACTTTATATTTTGCCTTTTTTTGTTTGCATCCCCATCCCTCACCTGCTCACCCCATTTCCAGTTTTTTCTTCAGCCCTCTGCCAAACTCACCTCAGCGGTCCCAGCAGCACTGCCTCCAGGATCCTGTCCTGTCCTCACCTTTGTGCCCAGACCTGGATTTGGGAGACTCTCCACTGCCCGCCCCAGGACCAAGCCTTCGGGCGGTTGGAGAGGTTCCGGTTTTCAATCAACATAAGCCCCAGCGAGGGGCGGCGCGTGGAGCTGCGGGCCCCACCCGGGTCTCTGGCCGGGCGCCTGCCCCTGCGCCACTGCCTTCTCGTGGGACACCTTGTGGGACACGACGCCCGGCGGACAGTGCCCTGGTGGTCGGGCTCAGGGCGGCCTGGCGTGGGCTGTCCGGCCCGGCCCCTCCCCCACAGGGGCAGAAAAGCAATAATGTCCAGGGAGAGGCAGGGGGCCTTTGGAAGCCCCAGGGTTGGGGGTTCGGGGATCCCTCGTGTAGATGGGGCGTGATCTGCCCCATGGGGCATGAGGGGGGCCCAGGTGATGGGCACTGCCTCCTTGCCCTGCCTTCCTCAGCAATCCCCAGCTGCTCTCCTGACCCTGTGGATGAGGAAGGAGGAACATTTGGGGATGGGCCTCCCTGCTGCCCCATCCTGTGCCTTACCAGGGCTTGCTTCCGGTCGGCCTTCACTCCTGCTGGGCCCGGGGCTGGCCCCAGCCCTTGCCAAGGATGGGGGCAGGGGGCTGCCAGCTCTGCTGTTACACATCTCGCACCGAGACAGTGTTGGGCCCCGTGGACTGGGGTCGAAGAGGGGATGGGAGTTGGGGGGGGCGGCCTCTGAGCAAGGGAGGCTCCAGGGCCCTCTCCTCCCTCCCCCCTCCCTGGGCCCCACGTTTTGCAGCCTTAAGGTGAATGTGTGTCAGTGCTGTGGGCACGTGTGTGCGGCCTCAGGCTGTTGTGTTTGTGGATGGCCCCTTGCCTCTGGGATGAGGATGCACACGGGTTGGGGTGTGTGTGCATGCGTGTTGGGTGTGTGTGTGTGTGAGGGCAAGCGTGTCCGGGCCTTGAATGCGTGGTGTGTGTGGGCTTGGGCCCTGTCCCCGGCCCGAGCATTTCATCCCGTAGGGGAGGGGTGCTGGCCTGGTGGGGGAGCCACACCTGGGGTCCATTTGCTGCCCAGCCCCCCTCCCCCCCCGCCCTTGCCCCCAGCATCTCTGGGTGTGTGGAATTTAGTTGTGGCTTTGATCTCCCTGCCCCACCTCCTGTACTGGGTAGTTCAGAGAGAGACATCCTAGGGTGGGATGCAGGGTTGGTTTGGGTGGGTGGGGGGTCTTTTTCTTTGTGTGTATGTCATTTATTTGACAATTCTCTATCCTCCTTACTGGACTTCCCCATTCCTCCCATTTGTACGGTACAAGCAATAAAGACACTCGTTTCAGACGGGGGCCCGCTGCCCTGGGCCATTCCTTGCCTCCGGAGCCTGGCCCTGCGGACGCCCGGGACGTGTCCGCTGTGGCAGGACCTGGGCACCTGGAGCCGCGCTCGCCCTCTGGCCGTTGGGGTGGGCACCCCTGTGGGTGGAAGCTGCTGAGGGGTTTGGGAAGCTTCCTGGGGTGTGCGGATACGGCGGGCAGAGACCATGCCAGGTCTTTGGAAGCTGCCCAGGTGAAAAGGGGGGGGGAGGACAAAGGTGGGGTAGTCGGGTGGGTGGCTCTGAACAAGGAGGGCGTGCGAGGCGTCACTGAGCCCTGGAAGTGAGCGCGAGGGAGTGGGTTCAGTGCGTGGGGCCCTTGGGCCCTAGAGCTGGGCATTGCCTACATGTTGTCTTCTCCCTACTTAGGCTAAACCAAGGAGCCTTGAGGCCCCCAAATTCCAACACAGTCCGTGGTGTATGAATGGGAATCGTGGTGGCTGTCAGCTGGGGGCAGCTCTGGTTACAGCCCTCACAGCTCTGGGGTCCTCTGATGGCCCCCCCCTTTAGCCTGGGGTTCCTGTGCTTGACTCACTCTGCCCACACCTGGGGACCAGGGTGGCCCCCACACAGGTGAATTGAATGTCAGACTTTGCCAGAAGGCGGTAGGGCTTCTTCACATGCATGGAGTCTCAGAGATCTTGAGTGAGGGTAGCAGAAAAGTCAGATTCGGTGCATAGGAATCTGCATTTGCTGCAGCTAAGACCCAAGGAATGCGTGGCTTTTTCTCACTTCATGTGGACTTTATTTAATTACAAGAGTATGTCCTGGCGGTCATAAGACAAGCAGCAGAGAAGCTTCTAGAAAAAAGCTGCCTAGTTTTCCCTCCAGTTGAGGCCCCTGAGGAGGCCGGGGCCCGTTCGTTTTCGCGTCACCCCTTGCTCTCCTGCGGGGGTTATCCTGAGCTTACCTCAGTCCGCTGGGTCACCTCGCGGCCCCCGGGTCCCCGGGTCCCCAGTGCGGGGCCCACAGGCTGATGAACCGCTTCCCTCAGGCAAAGATAGCTCCCTCGCTATAGTGGTGCTTCCTTCTGTAGTAGTTTTCCCAAAGGGCCTTTCAGCTGGGGAGCATTTTAATAAAATTTCACCAATTGGAAACCTTTAGTTTTGAGTGGGTTAATCTGTCTTTTGTCATGTGCTTGTGGGAAATTTCTCGTGGTGTGTGTGTGTGAGAAGAACGTGAGCAACACCAAAGTCTGAGGAAGCAAGTAAAATGAAAATGAGCCTGGATCCCAGCTCCTGAGTGCTCATCCTGGTGCTCGCTCGTTTCTTTGCAGATGCACAGGGCACCAGATAAAGGTTCTTTACCTTCGGTTTGGTTTGGTTTTTGCGTGGCTTGCCTCCCAGCTGTGGCCTACATTCTAGGGTGGCTGGAATTTAATACGTGTCCGATAGCTTTCCAGAGTGTGCGGATTCACAGATTTTTACCTTTATCTTTTAAATAATTGCAGGTGCAGGCTTGGAGAAGAGAACTTCCAAAGAATAGTACTAAACACAGTTCTAGGCCTGGAGCACCTTGTAGTGCCCTGAAGGAAGGACCCGCTCAAAAGCGGGCTAAGCAGATCGTCCCCGATGGGGGGTACGTGAAGGGACCTGGGGGCCCGTGGAAAGTACCCCGCTGGGCTGAGAGTACTTGGAGGAGCAAAAGAAATAGCATAGCGCCGGCTTCTACCCAAAGTTCACGATCAGGGAGTTCGCGAGCAGATAAATGATAAATGGCTGGAACAGACGTAACTGAACGGACTTCCAGGTAATTTCTGTAGATGCTGCGCCCCCAAGGTGGGGGAGCATCTCCCTCATTCCTTGCGTGTGGGCTGCAAAGTGACTTCCAAAGAGGACAGTATAGAAAGGGGGGAAGCAACTTTTCCATGAAAAAAACCTGATAAACGTTACATCAGCCAGTGATCAAGGTCAACATCAACCCTGTAACTCCTGTTGGCAGGAAGTGCCCTCGATAGGCGATGAGGGTGCTATCCCAGTTGGTCCATGCTTGTGACAAATGCACTACACTAGGAGGTTGGTAGGGGAAAGTAGGTGTGGGGTGTCCGGGAACTCTGTTCTCTCTTTGCAGCTTCCCATAAACCCTACTTTAAAATTTGATTTTTAAAGGAAGTACAAAGCATTCTCATTGACCCTTCACACAGGTTCCTGTGACCATTTTCTGCTCACTCCCTCCTCCCCCTCCGTGTTTACATATCCGCCCTGAAGCGAGAACATTCTCTTGCACAACCACAGTTCAATTAACCAGGTCGGGAACTGAATACTGAAAACAACCCTCTTCTCTCAGGTCTTTATCAAATTTGACTAATGGTCCCACTCCTGTCCTTGTACACAGAAGGACAGTCCCCTGGCTGATGACTCCTGTTACATTCGGTTGTCAGGTTTGATACAGGGCAGTTATGTCACAGAACGTCCCTCATTTACGGCTTGTGGCCTGGTGTTTCCTCACAGTTATAGTCAAGCTACCTTTAACAGAAAATTTGAGAAATGTGCCCTTCTCCCTGCATCCTCAAAGAGGGAGAGGAGATTCTGTCCCATGACTGGTGATGACTTTGATCCCTTGCTTAAGGTGTCTTGTCAGGTGTCTCCACTGGAAAGTTCCTACTTTCCCTTTGTAGTTAGTATCTTGTGTAGAGATACTCTGAAAATGTAGATATCTAGGTTTTGATCAAGTGTTCAGGCAAAGGGAAGGGCAAGCACAAAGGCCCTGAGGCCAGCAGGTGCTGGATGTGTTTGGGGAACATAAAGAGGGTGTGTCAAATAGAACGAGGGAGTGGGAGAACAGAAGGAAATGGGATTAGAGAGGTAACAATGGGCTGAAGGGACCATGTGGCCAAGGTAAGGAGTTTGGGTGTTACTGTGTGACAGGAAGTCGTTGGTTCAGCATCTCACATTCCTCTGCTCACTTTTCCAGCCTTGCTGACCTCCCAGTGCCTGAAAATAGCAACCCCTTTCCTACCTCGGTGCTTTTGCTCATGCTATTTCCACCACTTGGAATATTCTCCCTTCCCTTTGCATTCCTGGCTCCTTGCCTTTCAGGTTTCACTCGAACATCACTTCCTCAGAGAGGCCCTCCAGGTCACCATTTCTAAGTTATGTGCAGCCTGTTCACTTACTCATCCAAGAAATATCTGAGTACCTGCCACGTGCCAAACTCCGTTCTAGGCACTGGGAATACAGCAATTAAAACAAAACACCAGACAAGCCTTGCCTTTCTGGAGTTCACATTCTCATTGGGAGGGAAGCAGTAAATAAGATCAGGCAGTAAGTGCTAAGGAGAGTGTAAGTTACAAAGAGTGGTGATAGGAAATTCTCAGGATAGCCTTTTTCACAGGGAAGGTATCGTCTGAGTAAATACCTTAAATAAGGGATCTCTGAGGGAGGAGCATTTCAGGCAAAGCAAACAGCCAGTGCAAAGGCCCCGAGGTAGGAGCGTGCCTGGTGTGGGTGAGAATGAGCCAGGAGACTGGTGGTAGGAGAGACACGAGTTGGGGGAGGGTTGGGAGATGAACTCAAAGGTGTGTGGGGATGGGTGGGAGGATCAAAAAGGACCTCGTGGACTTTGAGAGAGATGGAGCCACGATGGAGTTCTGAAGAGGCAGAGTGCGATCTGACTTGGGTGTGCACAGGATTCCTCTGGCTGCGTGGGGGCGGTGGGGGGGGTAGACTGTGGGGTATGGAAACCAGGGAGCAGTGAGGAGTTCACTGAGCTAGTCCAGACCCATCGCTGGCCACTTGTCTTAGTAGTTTTGAAAAAGTCCTTACTTTACAGCTGAGGAAAGGGAGCCTCGGAGGGGCTGTTTCTGATCCCATAGTAAGTAGCAGGAAGAGGATTTGACTCCAGCTGCCTGACCTTAGCTTTGGAGGAGCCAGAGCCAATCTGCATAGTATTCGCCATCACCTCTGCACCTGCCTAGGTGAGCCGTGTTCAGCGCGCATGCAATTTAAAGCGCCGAGGCGGGTCTTTCGCTCCAGCAGGAAGAGGGGTGCTTGGCTTGGTCCCCGGACGCCAGCGTGGAGGATGCTGGTGAGATGCAGCAGCCAGGGTCTCGCCTCCTGGCCCGGGTCCCTCTCCAGGTGCTGACCCCCACCCCTCTCCCTTGCAGAGTCCCGCCGCCGCCTCCCCCAACCCTCCCAGCGCCCCACACCCCGACAGCATCCCCCAGGGCAGCCAGGAGAGGCCCCCTGGGCCGTGCGCGCCGCCGGGGCTGGCGGAGGCGCTGAGCGCGCTGGGGCTGGAGGGAGAACGCGAGTACGCTGGGGACATCTTCGCCGAAGTCATGGTGAGCGCGCCCCGGAGGGCAGCAGAGGGGTTCGGGTTAGACGAGGTAAAAGCTGGCGGCTGGCCCAACACCCACCCCGCAAGGCTTCCCAAACTCACACCTCCCTGCAGCCCCTCCTACTTGTCCCTCGCATGTATTCGTTCACAAACACTTAGCAATTTATGAACATGTTTTTGAGCATATTCTAGGCCCTGGGGGTGCTGTGATGAACAACATAGTCTGCGCTCGTTGTGGACAACCAAGCAAACGTAGGCGGTAACAGCAGAAGGGAGACTGCAGTGCAGACACGGTCATCTGCAGATACCTTTGCAGGCCAGGCACTGTCCGAAGAAATACTGCAGGCATGAAGTTGTTCAGAAAGTGAGGTGGGGAGTGTCTCTCCCCAGCCAGGGACTCTGTTAGGAACTGAGAGACAGCTGTGATCCAGAGAGAGATACCTGCCCTTGTGGTACCAGCAGCCTAGGGAGGCAAACAACACACAAGGGAACACCAGACATCTCCAGACTGAAAATGCTAAGAGGACCATAAAGTGCTGACACAAAGCGGGATGGGTGCAGGGAGAATTCTGTATAGGAAAAGTCCAGGGAATTTGAGCTGTTGCTCAATAGTGCAAGGAGCTGGGGAAGGACCATTCCAGGTGGAGGGAACTGAGTGCAAGGAGCTGGGGAAGGACCATTCCAGGTGGAGGGAACTGAGCATAAGTGCAAAGACCCTGGGGTAGGAACAAGCCTGTCCTAGTCTAGGGCTAGAGAAGGCTGGTGTAGCTGGAGTATGGGTTGTGAAGGGAGAGAGGGAAGAGGTGGTGTTGGCTCAGGGGGCAGCGCCTGAGAGAGCAATTAGGGTTTTCTCCTGAGGGTACTGGAAGCCGTGGAAGGGTTTTAAGCTGGGGAGTTCCTTGGCCAGTTTTGTTATTTAGAAAGACCCTTCTGGCTGCTCTGAGGAGGATGGGCTGAGGCTTGGTGTCGGCTAGTGGTCTGGAGACCCAGGGGGAGATGCTCAGGAGGAGCCGTGGCCATGGGGCTACAGATTGGAGAGGTGGATTAGGGAGGCGTGCAGAACAAAGTCCAAGGCTCTAATGGGGGATAAGGAATAGAAACACATTTGGAAGAAGACGTTGGAGGCCAATTTCAGTGAGGCGCTCACGCTTCGGCCAGTTGGTGCAAGGAGGCTGCTGCACTGGGGGCTGGAGCTCAGGCGAGAAGCCGAGGCACAGGTGGAGAGAGTGAGGGCGTTCCTGCCCAACCGCAGGTGTGCCGCGCGCTGCCCCGGAGGGCCCTGCCCCCGACCGTGACGCCAGAGATGCGCGCGCTAGTGGTGGACTGGCTGATCCAGGTGCACGTACGTATCCGGCAGGGGGCAGGGCTGAGCCCGCGTCGCGGCCTAGAACCCTGGTGGTCACTCACGCCCCTCCCCAGGAGTACCTGGGCCTGGCGGGGGACACGCTCTACCTGGCGGTGCACCTGCTGGATTCGTACCTGCGCGCCGGCCGAGTGCGCCTACACCGCCTGCAGCTGCTGGGCGTGGCCTGCCTGTTCGTGGCCTGCAAAATGGAAGAGTGCGTGCTTCCCGAGGTACTTTCTGGAGTGGGGCTTGGGAAGGTGGAACCCTCGCTCGTTGCGTCACAGATGGGAACACCTCCTGTGTGCCGAGCTAGCGCTTTATCTATTCTTGGAATCCCAGCATATCTGTATGAGGCCTGATACAATGTGTCCCTTTAGCAGAGGAGGAGACTGAGGCCCGGAGAGAGGAATACTTTGCCCCAAACAGGTGGGACTTGGACTCAGTTTTGAACAGTTATAGTGAGTGCCTGATCAGAACTCCGTGCCTTATCAGAGCTGCCAGGTGACGTACGGAGAAATACTTCCGTTTTATAGACGAGAAAACTCGGTCTCAGTTTCAATGATGTCCATGTCACACAGTGTGAAAATGGTAGGGTTTCAAGTCGAACCCAGGTCTTTCTGATTCTGAAGCCTGTGCTCTCCATGGCTTCCAGAGAACAAATCAATAGACCCATCTTACAGACCAGGAAATCGGGGTTCAGAACGGAGACTGAACCGATCCCAGGCGCTACAGGGCAGGGAGCAACCAGCCGGGGCCGAAGACTCCCACCTCTTTCCCCGCCATCCGCAGTCGGCCTCCCTCTGCCTCCTGGGCGCTGGCTCCTTCTCGCGGGCCGAGCTTCTGCGCGCCGAGCGCCGCATCCTGAGCCGCTTGGATTTCCGGCTGCATCACCCGGGCCCGCTACTTTGCCTCGGGCTACTGGCCGCGCTGGCCGGGAGCAGCCCCCAGGTGCAGAGGGGGAAGGGGGCAGAAGGGCAATCTCCCGCGGGTAGGGGCGTGGCCTGTACCGGGAGAGGGGCGTGGCTTGATCTCCCGGTGGGCCTTGGCAGGTGGTGCTACTTGCCACCTACTTTTTGGAGCTGTCTCTGCTGGAGGCCGAGGCCGCAGGATGGGAGCCCGGTCGGCGCGCAGCTGCGGCGCTGAGCCTGGCGCACCGCTTGCTCGACGGGGCGGGCTCCGGCCTCGAGCCCTCGCTTTACAGGTACGGCTCCAGGGGAGCGCCCCTGTGGCTACAGGAACCTACTTTCCTGGTCACTGTCTTTCCCCTCTGAGAATGAGAGACAATGGAGGGGGGGCACCCAGACTTGATTTTTCTGGGTGTGAGAGGAAATGGTGTCTGCCTAGTTTGGGGGTGTCAGAATGAGGTGTTTGTCCAGATTTGGGGACCCTTAACCTTGCCCCTGGGTGGAAGATAGCATATCTTCCGGGCCTCGGGAGATCCGAACTGCGTTCCAGGGTTGAGAATGAGAGATCTGCCAACCTCGGGTCCCCCAGCTCCCCTTGTGGCCGCAAATGGGGTCAGGGTGAGTCCTCTTTTCTCCCAGCCCGTCCCCCCCCCCCCCCCGCCTCCCCCAGGGTAGAGCTGGATGTCTGTCCATCCTCAGCCCCGCTCCGTCCCTCCCCGAGGTTCCGGCTCTCCACTGGCTCGAGAGAGCCCCTGAACGGTCCTCGGGGACCCCAGGCAACGTGTCTTCTCAGCCTCGAGCCCCCCCGCTCCGAGAACAGGTCGTCTTCACCGCTGCCCCTGCCCCCGCCTCAGTTTCTCCGTCTCCCCGCCTTAGCCCCGCAGAGTTGCGCCCGCTCGAGCCATGCATGGCCCGCGCCGCGCTCCGAGGCCCCGCGCCCGGCCGCGCCGCTATCTTCCTCAAGTACGCGCGACCCCAGCGCCAGGGCACCAGCCTCGCCGCCGCCCGCCTGCTCTGCCGCCCCCAGCCCGGGCCTCCCTAAGCCCGAGACCCCACCAAAAAAGACTGTCCGTGTGTATCCGTCTCCCACTTCAATAAAAGAGGTTTTTTTTTTTTTTTTAATTCTGAGCGCTCTCCGTCCTCATTGGGCGAATTCCGACTCCTCTCTCGCTTTTGATTGGTTACTCCCCAGGCTTCTCATCTTTCTGATTGGATGCTCTTTACCGAGTCCCTTAATGGCGGCTGCGAGACACGATGCAAATTCTGGACCCCTCCGCCAGGCGGCACTGGCGGACTGCCGCAAGCGCGGCTCGGCGAGCTAAAACTAGGCTCCCCAGCGCAAACGTCTGCTGGAGACAAATGGACAGAGATGCGGCAACCCGAGTGGCTCTCGGCCTCAGGGCTGGGAAGAAACTAGGAGGGATGGGGACTGTGGGAAGCTGCCCCACTCATAAGGAATGCTACCTCGATGTGGCCAGATTTTCAGATTTTGTTCAAGTGAAGCTGAAAATCTACAATTCCATAAGTATCTCTACTTCCATATGTTAGCAACTAATTCAGTATTTTTTAATGGTTGCACAAGCCCAGCACATCACATGCTGGCCTGTGGGAGTCATCAGTTTGTGATAGTATGGGTCTTTGATAGCAAGTGTTCTATAAATGAGATCTGATGTACTTAACCCCTAGAGTGCCACGGTGTGAATGGGTATAAATTGTAGCACCGGTCTCATAGAGGTGTGATGAGGGTGTGAGTTAATATAATATAGATGTAGAGCTTTAGGACAGTGCCTGACACCTAGTAGGTGTTATGGAATTACTAGCACTGCATCCTAGCAGGACTGCGAGCTAGGTACACTTGTCCCCCGTTTCTGCCGAACCCTCAGCACCTAGCTATTTAGTAAGTGCTCAGAAAATATTTGTTATAAATCAATGGATCTCCACACTTTTTAAATTAAAACACGCCTGAGGTGATCTCAGGAATCCAACCTCAGGAATATATTAGACTCTTAACCAAGCTTAGGTTTGAAGGTGCAACAGAGGAGGAAGCTTTTGCCCTGGAGATGTTCAAGGTTGGAGGACCAGAGAGGGGGAGAAACCCACTCGGCAAAGCTCGATAAGAGATAGAAGCAAATATGGCCATTGGGATGGAAGGTGCTGTGTTCAGGTTTGGACCTGTCGGGTGGGACCTGCCATGTGGCCTCCAAGAAGAGAATGTGCAGTGCAGGGGGAGGGGAGAGTGGAAATCTAAGCTTGGTGCTTGGGGCTGAGGCCCAAGCCAGGGTCTTGCAGGGTGCAGGGGAGGGTGGTAATACATAGTTATTCACGCACTCATTCCTTCAACAACTATACATGGATGCTGACTCAGCCAGGCACTTAGGGTCACATACCCCACAGTCTCATTGGTGATAAGAAATGGGTTGTTCATTGTCCATCCTGTGCCACGCCCTGTGCTAACTGCTTTATCTGCATAACATGATTCTGTCCCTACAACTACTCTGAAGTAAACTCACTTGTTATCCCCGGGTTACACAGAAGGAAGGCAAGGAGGAAGCCAAGGTCCCACCACCAAGTAAGCAGCTAAGGAGAGTTGAAGATCAACTGTCTCATTCACCCTGCTTTTCTCTTAAAAGCCTCTCACGTGCTTTCTTTTCTGTACACTCTTGTATTATTGTGCTGCTCACTCTGGGCTGTCACTTGTCTGCGTTCCCACTGCTTTTCCTACCCAGTCAGTGAGCTCGAGGAGGGCAAAAAGCAGATCTCTTGTTCATTGAGTTATCCCCTCCTCCAAGAAGCCTTCACTCACCACCTCAGTCTAGGGCAGGCACCTCCTCTGGACCTTCACAGCCCGTTGTGCCTCCCCCACCCAGGGTTCGACCCCCTATTCCTTTCCCGTCCCACCCTGGCCACTTTGCCAGAGCTTCCCAGGCTAGCCCATCAGGGCTGTCACTGTCTGGTCACTGGTCTGTCTCTCCGCTGGACTAGGGGTTCAGTAAGGGTAGGGGCTGAGGCTGTCCCAGTCCCTGCTCTTTCTCAGCATCACCCAGACCAGAGCTGGGCACAGAAGAGATATCAGTGAATATTTGTTTGTTGCATAGATAAACAAATGAGTTTCCAAGTTGCTATCATTGTCCTACGGTACTGATGAGGATAGAGAGTTCCAGGTAATTTGGGTGATTTGCCCAAGTACTACCACTAGTGAGAAATAAAAGCAGGGAATTGAATCCGGGCAGCCCGAGCCCATAAACCGTGTTCCTATCTAAATATGTGAAATGCCTAGGGATCTGAAAACCTGCTTTCCACGAGGTTGCTATCTCCCGGCTCTTTCCCCCAGACTTGTCTTTTCCTTCCAGAAAGCTTTGGGAGCTTTGGGCAGGGGGGAGCAGAGCAGGCAGGAGGGTGGGAGGTAAGGGGAGTGGGAAGAAGGGAGAGGCCGGTTGAACTCTCCCCAGGGTTGGGGCTGATTTGGAGGACAGAAAGGGAAAGTCCTGAGGGGTTCTCCAGACCCATAGGGGGCAGGCGGAGTCGGCTGCCGGAGGTGCGGGGGCGGAGAAAGGGTGGGGACCGGCCCCGCGGGGGGCGATGCGGTAGCTGCAGCGGCGGCCGCAGGAGTTTCCCACAATGCAGCGCGGCGCGCTGTCCCCGGTGCTGATGCTCAGCGCGGCCCCGGAGCCTCCGCCGCGCCCGCCTCCCGCCCTTTCCCCGCCGGGCCCGGGCCCCCGCCATGGCTCGGCTCGGCCCAGCCCTGCCCCCGAGCCGTCGGGGGGCCTGGGCGCGGCGCTCGACAGCAGCTTGCGGGCCGCCGTGGCGTTCAAGGCGGAGGGCCAGCGCTGCTACCGAGAAAAGAAGTTCCGGGAAGCCATCGGCAAGTATCATCGGGCACTGCTGCAGCTGAAGGCGGCTCAGGGGTCCCGCCCTGGAGGCCTGCCCGCCCCCTCCCCCGGGCCCGCCAGCAGCCCGGGGCCAGCCCGCCTCAGCGAGGAGCAGCGGCGCCTGGTGGAGAACACGGAGGTGGAATGTTATGACTCTCTCACGGGTATGGGGCCGTCGGGGGGGGGGGGGGCACAGAGGGTGCCTACGGAGAGGGGTGGGGAGTGACGGGCAACCATGAAGCCTTGGGCGGGGGGGCTGGAGGCTTGAAGGACGCAGACCTGGGGTTTGTGAAGGGAGACCCAAGAGCTTATCAAGGAGAGGGGTTGGGGTGTAGGGGAACACAGGGATGGAAGGGCTGGGATGCAAGAAATGGGCTTTGGGCTGTCACCTGCGAACCTCAGGTGAGAAAATCTTACCCTGGATTAGCGATTCAAGGCCCCATCCCTCACCTGAGATCGCCTTTAGTACTCTCCCCTGCAGAAACTTCCCAGCTAATCGCCCGCGAGCGCTTGTCTGTTTTCGCGCCCTCTAGCGGCGGCGCAGATTGATTCTATCCTGATTGGTCAGAAGATCGGCGGCCCAGGTGGCCTGAGCAATCTCTTAGGCCCGGCTCAGCCACCTGAAAGGGCTGGGGGCTCCTGCAGCCTGAAGGCCTGGCTCCTAGCAGTCAGGTGAGGGCTGGGGGTGCCCCAGGCTCTGCGACCACCGGTCCCGGTGTCTCCGCAGCCTGCCTGCTGCAGTCGGAGCTGGTGAACTATGAGCGGGTGCGTGAGTACTGTCTCAAGGTCCTGGAGAAGCAGCAGGGCAACTTCAAGGCCACCTACCGCGCCGGCATTGCCTTCTACCACCTGGGCGACTACGCACGCGCGCTGCGCTACCTGCAGGAGGCCCGCAGCCGGGAGCCCACAGGTGAGGGCCGGGCGAAGCAGGGAAAGGGGCTAGAGCAGAGGAAACAAACAAGGGAGGATCAGGGCAGAACTGCTTCGAGGGAGAGCTGTGCCGCCTCCCCCAGCATTTACCTCTCCATCCACCTATTCCTTACACACCCACTCAGGCACGCACCCGCCATTCACTCACCCCTCCCCTCCCCCATGTTCCTCTGACATGCACCCAACCACCTCCCATCTATTCAATCATTGACTCATCGATGCCTCCCACTCACCTACTCAGCCACTCCCTACCCACTCACCCCCCCATCTCCACCCACCCCCCATTCTCATTCATCCACTCACTAACCCATTCACACACCAACCCACTGCTCACGGAGCACTTGCAGGGAGGCAGACCCCAGGGCGGACACAGCTAAGACATTTGCAGGGGTGGGGTCGGGGTCAGGGTCGGGGTGGGGAGGCTTGGCAGAGCTGGAGGCTTGTTGCTTGCCCTCTAGGACATCATAGGGTGTGTGTGTGGGGGGGGGGGACAGACACAATATCAGTCTTGTATTGAGGGCCAATGACAAGGGAACAGGACAGGTACAGGACCCAGGGCTGTGGGAGCAGAAGCAAGATGAGTTTTCTTGGTGAGAGGTTTGGAGGGAAGAGACTTGTCGCAGTTGTTGGAGGGTGGGCAGAAGTATGCCAGCCGCGTCTGAGCAGAGGCGTTCCTGGCGGAGCGCACAGCAAAAGCAAGAGTATGGAGGGGTGACAGGCCCCCCGTTCCGCTTGTTGTGGCTGGGGCTTTGGGAGAAGGGCTCTGGCAAGAGCAGCTGTGCGGGGGAGCCACTGAAGGCTGGGAACAATGAGGTGTGAACTGTTGTGGTGCAGATGTCACCCGCTGCCCCGGGACACCCAGATAATGCCGTGCCCACCTCCCCTGCAGACACCAATGTCCTACGCTACATCCAGCTGACTCAGCTGAAGATGAACCGTTGCAGCCTCCAGCGGGAAGACAGTGGGACCGGGGCCGGGACTCGGGATGTCGTTGGCTAAGGCCAGCAGAGGGGGGCTTGCCCTCCCCCCCACTCCCACCTCACCGTGTAACTCCCCCCCGACTCGTGTGTTTGCTGGTAAAGCACTTGTCACTGGTGACCATAACCTCTTTGTGTGGTGTTCTTGTGGGGACCAGGGAGGGGACGTGTGGCCTGAGCTTCACCCTCTGGATCAGAGACCCAGAGGCTCAGGGGGGGAAGCGTGGGATGGGGTGTGGGGGTGCCCTCCCGGGGATGACCCAGGATCAGGGCCCCGGGCTGGGGAAAGACACAGCCAAGAGCGGTAGGGGGCAGGGGTTACCTTTAATGCTGCATTTTGTGCCGAATCCCTATGATGCCCTGTCCCTGAGTATCCCTGCCCACCCTCTCCCCCACCCACTGCAGGGTGGGCACTGGGCTCCACCCTCTGGGGTACAAAGGAATAAATTAAGTGACCCCCTCCCCCCTTCCCCAATAAATAGAGTGAGTATCCTGCCCAGGGCCTCCCCTCGCCTTGTGGCACGGCAGGCTGGGGCGGGGCCTGGGGCGCTACATTCATGGCTGCCCAGGCGGGCGGTGGAGGGTGGGCCTCAGCGGGAGCCATGGGCCCCGCACAGGGGCACTGTGCTGTCCTGGCTCTGCCCCTCCATGTCCATGTCAAGCAGCGTGGGCTGCATGCCGGGGGGTCCAGGGCTCTCTGGGGTGTCCGGCCTGCTGGGAGGCGAGATGCTGAGTGTCCGGCCAAAGGAGACCAGTTTCCAGGGGTCCAGGCGGGGGCGGCTGGCAGCCGGCCGGGGTCTTGGGGCGAAGGTCAGGGTGGTAGGGCGGCCAGGGAACTCGGGGGGCCGGCGGTGGGTCGGGAACAAGGTCTGGGGGTCGGGCAGGCGGGGGAAGTCCAGGGGTTCTCGAGGGCCTGGTAAGAGAGGATCAGATGAGGTCAATGGGGTGGGCCAGAGGGTGGCATTGAAAAGCCAGGACCTTTACGTGAGAACTGGAATTTCTGACTTACTTAGAAGTATCTGCTGATCTTGTTGGGCCCGCTTTCCAGCCGGGGGTGCGACCTTGACCTAGGCCCCGAGCGCTCCAAAGCGCTCACTCATCTGGGATCAACTCTGAGCATCTTCCTTAAGCTGTCAGAGCCTGTTCCCTTGTCACCCCTCTAGATAAAGCCGTCATCCCCCCAACCCCCCTCTGAGGTGCTGGGTGCATGCACACAGGCCTGCGGAGAGACCCGAGGCATAGCACGGTCTCTGAGGGGCAGGAGAGCAGCACCCTCCCTAGGCGAGGGGAAATAAAACGGTAATTTTAGGACAAGTAGCACAGTGCCTGGTAGTAGGTAGTTGACTCCCATGCTGCTCGCCTTTGTCGTTGTTAATAAATGTATGGGGAACATCGTCCAGCACAGGACTGTTCGCTATGGTTGTTACTGTTGCCAATAATGTCACCCGCCCGGCCCCTGGAGGCGCTGCGGTTTGCCACCTCTCCTGCATCCCTGGGGCTCAATCACCCGGGGACCCACCATGCCCCCAGCAGTGACGGCCGTGGGGACACAGACCCTTCCTCCCATGCAAAGCAGGAGGCCACCCTGGCATTGGGGCGGGGTTCGCCGCCGGGCTGGGACCTTCGGACCTTGGTGGGGGCAGGGGAGGAGGGTCGCTTTCTGCGCCCCGGGTGCGGGGCGCCTCACTCACCAGGGCGGGGAGCCGCGGGCTCAGGCGCCCCCCGCTGCCCCAGCGCCCCGTCCGACGGCGTCCGCCGGTGCCCGCGGCTCACGGCGCGCGCGGCCGTGACGTGGGTGGGCGTGAGCGACTGGCGGGGGTCCTTCTTGAAGCTCTCCAGCTCCAGGTCCACCAGGGGGTTGGTGCCGGGCGGGGAGGGCGGCGGGGAGGGCGCGGCCGGCGCGGCCTCGTCGCTGTCTGAGCGCAGCAGCGAACGCGTGGAGTTGCAGTCGGACACGGACGACAGCGACACCAGGGTGGCCGAGGGCGCCAGGCCCGGGCCGGGGGCCGCGTCGTCGCGGCGGCCGGGCGAGCGCCCGGGCGGACTGAGGCCCCGCGGGAAGCGGCCGGCGCGGGGGAAGAGGCCGTCCAGCCAGCGCCGCTGCTCCTCGCCGTCGGCCGCGCGCGCCTCGGCCACGTCGGCGCCCAGGCCCACGGCGCCCAGCAGCGTGGCGCAGCCCAGCAGAGCCAGCTCGCAGCGCCGCCGGCCGCCGTGGCCCGGCCGGGAGAGGGGCGCGGGCGCCCCCGGGGAGGGCTCGGCCGGCAGCGGCGCCGTGAGGTAGGACGGGGTGGTGTAGGGGGAGGGAGGCACGCTGCTGCCTCCGTCCGCCTCCGCGAACTCCTCTGCAACCGGGAGAGGGCCGGTCACTCGCCTCCGGGGCTGGCCGCCGCCCCCGCTGTCCCCGCGGCCCCCAGGGGACTTGGTGGCGAGGGGGCTGCCCCGAAAGACCCTCCCGGCAGTGCGGCCACCAAGTCCCGCCAGTCCTTCCCCCCACAGAGCCCCCTGCACCCATGGGCGCCCCCCCCCTTCCAGGAATGTTGCCGACCCACGGGTCCAGTGCCGTCGGCTCCCTCCCTACCCCCCAACCCGAAGGGAGCGGTCACCTCTTCCTCTCGGGCGATGTTTCCCTCCGGATGCCCCTCCCTCTCCATTTTAAAGGCACCCTCACCCTCTTACCCATCTCATTGAGGCTGGCGAAGCCTGGGGCGATCGGTGTGTGTTTGGGGGATTTGCCCAGGTTGGGGGCGCTAGATGACCACTGTTTGCTTCCTTCCCCCAGGGCCTTCAGCCTGCAGGGGGCACCAGAGATGGGGGAGGGGTTGCAGTGCCGACCTGCTGGCTGCTGGCTGCGGGGGTTGGGGGGGGGGGCAGGGGCAGGGCCAGCGGTGGGCTGCCAGCGGCAAGTACCTCTCCTCCCCTCCAGCCCGCTCCTTCTGCAGGGTGGAGCTGGGTCCCCAGGTGCGGCCCTTCTTCTTGCCTCCAACCAGTTCTTCCTTCTTTGGGGGCCCACTGCGGCCCCATGTCCCACTGCCACCACTGCTGTTGCCACCACCGTCCACAGGAGTCACTGGGCCCAGAGAAGCCACTTGGAGGCCAGTCTGTGCCCGCTGCGTTCCCTGCCTCACTCTCGGATCCGCCCTCCACCAACAAGTCCAAGGGACCTTGGATTCTAACTGCAGACGGGACCCTTCCCTTGCTGGTTCCCACCCCCCCACCCCCCTTGGCCCTTGCCGGTCCCTCTGGCAGGGACATACTTCCTTCAGATCCTGGCCCTCCTCCCTCCTTCTCAGCCCGCAGGTCCCTGCTCAAACCCCAGGTCCTTACACCACCTTCCTGATGTCAAACAGCCATTCTGCTCTTTTATTCCCTTCCCTGCTTTCCTTTACAGCGCTTATCGCTGCAGGAAATTGTCCCGCTTACGGACTTGTTGGCTTATTTATGGTCTGTCTCCCCGATGCGAATCAGGGAGGGGACCCTGCCTGTCTTGTCCCTGTCGGTCCTCCGGCTCAGCGTATGGTATGTGCACAGAGAAAGGTCGTTGACGACTGACGGATCAGGGCCTGGGAAGATACTCACGGCGAATGGCCCTCAGCCGGGGGATGATGCTGGGGCTCGACGGGGGGCTGGCCCCGTCGGATCCTTTCCGCTTGTCCAGGGTTGGAGAGGCCTGGACTGTGATCTTATGCTCGAAGCCTGCGAAAAGAAAGAGACTTCCCTGAGCAAACAGCATCGTGGGTAACCAAAGAGAAGGTCCCTTTGTAGAAGGATAGGAGTACTGGATGGGAATGCCACTGTTTTGCATTCCCAAACTGCCCATCTCACCTGGAGACCGGGGGTGGGGGGTGGGGGGTGCTCACTCTTGGGCCTTCTGCATCGGCAACTCCGAAGTGAAGGGCAGCCTTGTAACTGTGACGAGCCGGCCAGAGATGTCTGGTGTATGTGCGAGGTTGAGAGGCAAGATCCTAATTGGGTCCTTGATTAACTAAGGATTGACTACGGATCTAGGGCTAAGTGTCCAACGTGGTGGCCATTAGCCACATGTGGCCACGGAGCACTTGCCATGTGGGACTGCAGCTGAGGAACTGGAGAGTTTAAACTTCATCTGTGTGGTTGCAATGAATTTAAATTTAAACTAAAAACAGATACTCAGCTCTGTTATTGAAAACATTGAAGCGTGTTTTGAACAATTTGGGTATGTGAATCTACTTGTGTGTGTGTGTGAGAGAGAGAGAGAAAGAGAATCTACTTTCTCAACTGTAAATTTCATGAAATCCAAATGCAGGTCAAGTATTTTTTGATGAAAATTTAGCACCTGGACCGAGATGCGCTGTAACTGTAACACGTCCATTGGGTTTCAAAGGTGGAGTATGAAAAAAGGTAAAATCTCTAACAGTGTTTCTTGTGTTGATTGCATGGGACCCAGTAACGTTTTGCATATATTGGGCTAAATAAAATATATTGTTAAAATCAATGGCACCTGTTTCTCTCTCCAGCTTTTAAGGCGGCTATGAGGAGATTTAAAACTTCACCGTGTGGCTCGCATTAGATTTCTGCTGGCCAGTGCTATTCTGGGCGCGGCACTATGGCTTCTAATGTCCCAGAGAGAGAGTCGAGCAGACATCATGGGCCTGACGGAGGTGAGCACTGTTAACAGTGCCTAGGAAGCAGGCTGTGGGGAAACAAGAGCCCAAACCTGAACTTGAAACTGATTAAGCCACGTGAAACAAAAAAGGCTGAACGTCAGCAATTTCACATGGTTTAATACCACTTTATAGGAAATTCAGGGGACGGAGGGGCGCGTTAAGGATGACAGCGGGATGCAAGCCGCAACATCCGCTCCCGCCGTGGGAGATGCCGCAGGATAAATGATGTTCCTCAACAAATTATTGGCAAGCGGGGAGAAAGCAGCAGACTAAAAGATAATTATAAAAAATAGGTGGGAGACGAAACAATCAAGAGACGCAGAGGAGTGAATGCCCTGAAAGTCATCACAGAGGTTACTCTTGGGGCAGGGGGTGGCAGGGGCTGTTTGGAGGGGGCATGAGGAGGGCATCTGGAGGGGTGGATGGCGGTTCTCTCCGCCTTCATGCGGGTGATTATATGCGCTCCTGAAGCTGTTTTCTGGTCCTTTTCCATGTGGGTGATATATTTAGCACGGAAAAAACGTTTACAAACTAAAAGGAAGAGGTAAAGCCTGCGTGCGACGGCTCGAGGCGGCCTCCGGGGGCGGCGCGGGGGGCGGTACCGGAGGGCAGGCTGATGTGGCTGCCGCCGTCCCGCAGCTTGAGCAGGCGGCTGCGCTTGAAGTTGCCTTTGCGTTTGCGGACCCTGGGCTTCTCCTGGCTCAGCTGGCACATGAGCAGGTGCAGCTCCCGCTCCACGATGTCCATCTCGCGCTCCGCCAGCTCCTGTTCCCGCCGCCGCAGCTGCTCCTCCTGGAAGCGCTGCTCCTGGGCGGCCCGCAGCAGCTCCTCCTCCCGGCTCCGGAGCTCCTGGGGAGGAGATGGGCGGCTGGGGGACAGGGGCCCTACCGATCTCCTCCCCCTGCCCCGCCCCCCATGGTCCCGGGGCTGCTGGGTCCGTCGGGGCGCGGCACGTGGGGCAGCTCACTCTTTACCAGACCAGCTGGGTGCCAGGACACGGGGCTGTTTGCACAAAGAAAGGGGTGGCTTGATTTTGACCCCTTTGATTTTTAACTTTTTGGCTCCTCAGTTTGGAAAACTTCAAACATCCACAAAAGCAGAGACAGAGCCCCCAGTGTACTCATCATTCGAGGTCAACAACTTATTTATACTTTGCAAATCCTTTTTTTCTTGTCATTTCTTCCTTGTCTCCTCCCTCCCTCCCATTTTGGCTGTTGTGTTTTAGAACCGATCCCACACATCAGGTGGTATCACTTGTAAGAACGTCAGTGCAGGGTGCCTTTTCTTATTAATCCATCAACAGGCTGTCTTTCCTTAATATACAAAGAAGGCCACCTTGGCTCTGCATGGACTCAAAGACTGCGGCTCAGGGGAGGGGCCTCTGCCCCACCAAAGGCACCGGAATGCAGGAGCTTGCTCCACCCCTCCCACTTTATCCCCTGCCTTCACCTTCTCTTTGGTCCGGAGGTCATCGAACATGTGCTGAATCTCTAGCTTCCAGTCTTCCTGCAGCGAGTGGAAGGACTCCAGTGGCATCTGGAACAGGGCTGACTGTTCAATGACTTCAAGCTGCTTCAAGATGCTGCCGAAATCTGGCCGCCCGTGGGGGTCTGGGTCCCAGCATTCTGGGGTGGGGGTGGGGGTGGGGAGGACAGCGGTGGGAGGGGAGATGTCAGTGGCCGTGCTCTGGGGCATCAGCCTGCTCCGTGGCAGGCAGGATTTCAGGGGACTGTGGACGGACAACTTCCATGGAGCCGAGGGGAAGGAATGTAGAGCCAAACTCCTGGCAACATTGAACTCAGTGAGACTCTGGCAGAGAAACCTGGGGACCCACTCCCTCACGTGTGGCAGAATCAAGAATCAGGGAGGAATCCTGGGGCCAGTGAATGCTAACAGGTTGCCCTCAGGAGCTGTGGGCCTGGTCAGAACAAAAGTTTGGGGTCCCTGGAGGCAGTTTGTGGCCCGATGGTTGCGGCCCCTTCTCCCTCACTCCTGGACCCACTGGGATGGATGGGTGTGAAGGGGTGAGGTCTGGCCCGAGGGCCCCTGCCGCCCGAGCTGAGCCTATCTCCACAGGGCCCTGGCTCACCCTCCAGAAGGCGGGCAAAGGGCTCGGGGCACGTGGAGGGGATGGGCAGCGTCAGCTTGTTCATAGCCACGCCATACGCCACGGCCAAGGCGTCGATTTCACGGTAGGGGACCTCACCCGTCAGCAGCTCCCAGAGCAGCACCCCGAAGCTGCAGGTGGGGGAGAGGGAGGGGTGATGCTGCATCTCACCCCAATCCTCACCTACACTCCAGCCCTGCCTCCGGTCCCCTGGTGGGCCTCCCTCACCCCAACATCTCCCAATGAGGCCACAAGAACATGACTGACTTCTGCTGGCCTGATTTCAAATGGGTGTTGTGGGGTTGGCTCTCTCTCTCACGTCTTGCCTTTGCTCTCTCTCCCCTCACCCCTACCTGAAAACCTTCAGTGTGTCCCCTGTGCCCACGGGGCAAAGCCACTTTTCTTAGCCCTGACCTCTGATGACCACTGTAGACTTGCCTCTAAGTGCTCTCGCCCCCGTACCAACCCCAGCGTCAGCTTGTAGCCACAGTGAACAAGTTGAACAAGCCCCGTTCTTCCTAACCTCTGGCTTCACACATGCTGTTCCTTTTGTCGAGGACATCCTTCCCTTTGTGTAACTGTCCTTTAAGTCAGAATTCAGGTGCCCTATCAGGAAGGCTTCCTTGATTCCACAGCCTCCAAAGCTAGGTTAGAGGCCCCTCCTCTGTTCCCAGAAGAACCCTCGGCACTTACCTCTAAAAACAAGTTAACACTATTTAACATTTATAAAGCACTTACTCCAGGCCAGCACTGTGCTAGGCGCTCTCAGTAATCCTCACAACAGCCCTGTAAGGCAGAAGGTATTGGTATGACCCCCGTTTTATCCGACGAGCAGGTGCAGGCTCAGAGAGGTTAAGTTGTCTGCCCAAAGGTCACATAGCTAGTTAAGTGGACAGGTCTCAGTCCACACTTGGACTCAGGCCTGCTTGATGTGCCCATGGCAGTGCCCTTCATGGATACACAACACCGGGGCGTGCACCACTCTGCTAGTCACCTGTGGGCCCATCTGAATTCCCTCGGGAGCCTAATAACCATTTTGTGCAGCGCCCGGCATGCAGTAGGTCCCTGGGCTCCCCCACATCCACACGTGCATTAATTCGACATAGAAACACATCTGCAGGGCGCCAGACACTGTTCTAGGCCCCGGAGCAAGATGGACACAACGTCCGCTCTCCTACAGCTGGTGGTCTCCCTTCTCAGGACCAGCGCTGGCGAATCTGAGCTGTGCGCATCCTGTCTGAAATACTTTTCCATCGGGCGCCTGGGTGGCTCAGTCGGTTAAGCGACTGCCTTCGGCTCAGGTCATGATCCTGGAGTCCCGGGATCGAGTCCCGCATCAGGCTCCCTGCTCAGCGGGGAGTCTGCTTCTCCCTCTGACCCTCCCCCCTCTCATGCTCTCTCTCTCTATCTCATTCTCTCTCTCAGATAAATAAATAAAATCTTAAAAAAAAAAACAAAAAACATTTCTCATTTAAAAAAAAAAAATACTTTTCCATCCTCCTTTGCAGCTAAGGAAGCCCCTGTGGTGACACTTCCGGCCAGTGGGATGGGGGAGGGTGTGTCCTCTGCAACTCACTTCCAGGAAGTGTCCTTAGAGAGAAGGGGTGTCTTTTCTGCTTCTGTCCTTCCTACTGGCTGTAATGTGGACCTAAAAGCTGGAGCCCAAGTAGCCATTTTGGATGATGAAGTGAGCTTGGGAGCGGAGGCCACGTAAGGTGGAGGACAGGACAGTAACAGTGGCTTTCAGCTGGACATGGCATTAACCCCCACCTTCCCCACGTCGCTGGAAACCCGTGGGGATGTCTGGATGGCCACAGTGATGTTTGGGGGCCAGGAACCATCTATACCTGGTGTCCTGAAAAGTACAGGGCGGGACCATACAAGGAAGAATGATCTTGCCTGATGTCAATGACACCCCTGTTGAGGAACCCCCCCCTTACCCCAGGATCCTGAATTCCTGTCGCGGGGGGCACCACAGTGGTCCCAGGCTTTACATGCGAGCCGAAACTTACGTTTGTTTTCGTTTGGGGTTTTCTGCTCCTTGCCACTGAGACCTGGCTCTGTTAAATGTTTGGTACCATAAATGAATGCCTCAATGTAAAGCCACGCAGAACCTTCCCCAAAGGGCTGCGCTGCTCTCATGGAGACTTCCCGTCTGATCTGTCTGCCCCAAAGCCATGACTGCTGGTTGGTCCATCTGGTGCCTCAGCTGGGGACTGACCCGGGTTTGGCTCCCTCCCAGGAGAAGGCCAGGGGTTGAAGAGGTTCAGCTGCCACCATCCAGTCTCGCTGGTGAGGGCAACAGCCTCCTCACTGGCCTCCCGCCCCCACTACTCCTGTCCCCTACAACGCATTCCTCATCCTACAGCCCAGGGAGCCTTGCAATGCTCGGCCGGACCATGCCGTTCATAAAGGCCACTCGGCTTTCCCCTGCACTTAGAATAAAGCCCGGCGTCTGGTCCCTCGTCCAGCTTTCTCTCCTCTGTCATTTCCTACCACCTTTCTCCTTGCCTGCCGTGCGCTAGCCGCGTGGGCCTTGTAGTCGTATCTGGAATGGACCAAGCTCGTTCTCACGCCGGTGTCTCCTTTGTGGGCACTGTCCCCTCTGCCTGGGAAACTTCTTCCCCCAAACTGTGCATGGCCTCTCCTTCCTGTCAGCCCAAACTCAGCTCAAGGGTCGCTTCCCAGAAAAGCCTTCCCTAAAGTCATCCTCCGGTCCTCAGAGGGCTTTTCGATCAAACCTCCTGGCTCTTAATACTATCTGATGCTTTGTTCTGGGGGATTAGCTCACTATCTTTTGAAAATTGTTTTATGACTTTTTAAACTTGAAACCAGCTATTTCCCCAGCTTTCCTGTATGTTTATTTCCTATTTACTATCCCTGTGGGCAGGAGGGTGCTGTATCCCTAGCACCCAGTGAGGACGGACGGACAGATGGATGGAAGGATGGATGGACAGAGGCCTCCAAAGGCCTCAATTTCCTGCTGACAGGTGGGGCGGTGTGCTGGATGGTGTCTGAGGGCCCTGGTGCTGACACCCTATCTCTAGATCTTTGGAATTTTCCACTCAAATCCGAGTCTTTCTCAGCTGCCACTTCCGCAAACAGAGCAGACGCCTGCTTTGGTGCCTGGAGGGCCTGACCTTGCCAGCGGGCCCCCCAGGCCCGGATCCTCACTTCGGCGGGAGACCGCCCCTCCCGTTCTGACCCCCCCCCCGCCTCCCCCATTGCCAGGACTCCCCAGCCGCCCCCGTCAGCACCTCCAGACGTCACTGCTTTTGGAGAAGAGGGAGAGACGGATAACCTCTGGAGCCATCCAGGCATAAGTCCCCGCAGCGCTCATTTTGGTGGTCTTGTGCCACTCGCGGGCGAGGCCGAAGTCTGTGATCTTGAGCACCGTGTCTGCGAGGTTGTGGTTCTCGATGGCCTCCAGGATAAGGACTGGGGGGTGAGGAAGAAAGGCGGGTCACCCCAGAGCTTCTGGGCTGTAGACCCGAGTGTCCTGGCCCCTGCCTTGGCTGGAATCTCCTACTTGTTCTCTCCCCCACCTCGAGCTGCCCCCTCTGCGGCGGCTCCTTTCCTGGTCTGGAATACCGCGGACCCTTCCATGCTGTCCAGTCCCTGCCCTGGGGCTCCCATGAGGGGGGAGGGGGCCTCCCCTGGGTCCGCTACCCTCCTGACTCCAGCCTAGGCTCTGGGGAGCTCATCGCAAGGTCGGTATCCAACACCTTGGTTCTCCTTTGTCCAGGCTTTGAATTCCCAGCCAGCCCAGGGGTGGGAACTACAGAGCATGAGCAGAAGGGATGAATGTGGTTCTCCTTTGTCTTTGTCACCCCTTGTGACAAATTGCATGCGGGGGGGCCCCCGTTCTACTCCTTTCTGCAGCGTCACACTCTTCGCCACGTGACTGTGCATTTCTTTCCCCGAAACAGGCAGAGTGTATTTCCCCCTCCTTTACTTGGGGTTGTTCATGTAACTTGTTTTGGTCAACAGGATGAGGCAGAAGTGACAGAATGCCAGCTCCCAGCCTGGGCCTTGAGAGGCCTCACCCGTCTGCCTGCCCTCTGGTGCTTCTGCCATCACCACAAGACCATGCCTGGCTAGCCTGCAGGTCCAAGGGACATGGGAGATAGCTGGAGTCAAGCCTCTCCGGCTGAGCCCGGCCTAAATCAGCTTACCCTCCAGCAGGCGTGCATATGTGTGAGCAGTAATAAATGACATCAAGCTTTAAGACACTGAGTTTTGGGGGTGGCTTGTTTCGCAGCATTACAGTGACAAAATCGGACAGATGTATCCCCCAAGCATATCAAGTGTCTCCAACTTGCTGCCTGGGATTGTTACGAACAACAATTATAATCATAGCTGGTGTTTACCAGCAGCCCACTATATGGCAGGCACTGTGCTAAGCCCTTCACATGAATTAACTAGAAAGCAGCCTGTTTTATCGACTGACAAACTGAGGCTCAGAGAGATGAAGTCCCCTGGCCAAGATCACACAGCTCAAAAACTGCAGCAAAGACCTGGCTGAGATCTGACCTGAGAGCCCAATCTCTTAACTGCTATGACATTCTACCAGCTTCTGTCAAACAGAGGCCCCAAAGTGTGCAGAGTCCTGCCGAGGTTTGAATCCCAGCTTTGCCACTTACTAACTGCATAACCTTGTTAATGTATTCTTCTTAACGTGAAGATTTCTCCTCTGTTAAATGGAGATGGTGGTCATATTTATCTTAGAGGGTTGTAAGAAGGATTTATGGCCTGAAGCAACAACACGTCCTTACAAAATGTTAGCTATTATTATTCGTGCGTGATGTCGCCAAAATTGGCCCTTATTTCTCCACCTGGATCTTTGACCCTTCCTGGCTACTTCTCCCATCATAACGGCAAGCTATTTCTACTATCATCAAAGCCCAGAGGCCTCCCTCGACTCTCTAGCATGTGACTCCATCCCTCCCTTCTTGGGTCCCCACCTCTCCTGTTTGTGGGTGACCCTGTGATAGAGGAAACACACTACGGTCTCACACTTAATTTCTGCATCTCCCATCTGCGTCACCCCCTGCTTAGAAACCCTCTAATGGCTTCCATGGCATTGAATAAAATACCCCAAATCCTCATCATCACCCCCAGGGTCATCCTGATCTGGGCCCTGCCTACGTTTCTGACCTCATCTCCTAACTCTGCCTCATTTCTCCTCTTCCAACCCCTCTGGTCTCCTCCCTGTTTCTCCAACAAGGTGTGCTCATTCCCACGTCGGGACCTTGGCCCTGCCCAGACCTTCACAAGGCCTGGTCGTCTTTGTTCAGGTCTCTGCGCCAGGATTCCCTCCCTTGACCATCTGACTGAAAGAGCTCCTTCTGCCTCATCCTTGATCTGTTTTATTTACTTCAGAGCCCCTGATACTCTCCGGAAACTTTGTCATCTATCTATCTACTTATCTATCTAAATATCGATCATCAACTTCTGTTTACTAGCCTCTAACTTCCATATGGGGAGATCTTGCCTGGTTCACTTCTGAAATCCCAGAGCTTAAGAAGGGGCCTGTATACTTAATTTTGCTTCCAAATACTGGTTGAATGAACCAGTGTATGAGCGACATCGGGTGAGGGGCTCCTGCGGAGGCCCTGTGACCTGTCCCAGGCATGGAGCTGTCCCGTTGCCGGGGCAGGCAGCCCTGGCCTACAGAGCCCCAACAACCCTATGTCCTGGTGACACTGGCTGCAGGAAACCCTGGGGGCCCAGGTGTGTGTCCTTACACCCCACCTTCAGGCTGCTGAATCAGCAGGGGTGAGGAAGGGCCAAGAAGAGCATGCTCAGCCTTCAAGAGGAGCATGCTGCCCGTCCTGCGTCCACTTGCCCAGCATTTTCGAGCATCAGGGAAGGCAGGAGCCTTCTGTGTTTCCCGCTCCATTCCCCAGCCCTGGCACAGCGCTTGGCACCCCTCGAGCTCCTGGCAGCTCTGTTAGTGCCCAAATGCGAGGCCTGGAAGGTAAGGAACACACATCCCTCTGCTGCAGGGGTTTGCCGGTGGCGGTGGCGGTGGCGGGGGCAGAGCAACAAAATTGTAAAAAAAAAAACCAAAAACACGGGGCGCCTGGGTGGCTCAGTTGGTTAAGCGACTGCCTTCAGCTCAGGTCATGATCCCAGAGTCCTGGGATCGAGTCCCACGTCAGGCTCCCAGCTCAGCGGGCAGCCTGCTTCTCCCTCTGACCCTCTCCCCTCTCATGCTGTTTCTCTCTCTCTCTCTCAAATAAATAAATAAATAAAATCTTTAAAAAAAAACCAAACACACACACACACACACACAAATGGGATAGATTCAAACAAATGTCAAGGTGTGGAATTGGCAGGAATCAGAAATAGATGAGATGTGGGGGTCCAAAGGTGAGGGCAAAGGGGAACCCGTCACATTTCAGGTGAGGGCAGGGCACACGTTGGCCTCATTCACTGCTGAGCCCGCTCCTTGGCGCATGACTTGGCCCAGCAAACACCAAATGAAAAAAGAAAAGAATGAATACATCAGTGTCAAAAGGAAAGGGAGTGAGGTGGGGCAGAGGAAGGATGGGAGGAGAGCCAGGAAGGTGGGATTTTTCCCGGGTCATATACTTAGGACCCAGGGCAGGGTGTGGCACGCCCCAGGCGCTCGGGGAAATATGTGAGGAATGAATGAAATCTTCAGTTTGGGAGGACGGTTAAGGGTGGAAACCATTGCGAATAGGTGCTCAATTAATATGTGCTAACATCAGGAGAAGCTCCTGGGTCTAGGTGGGCGTCCTGGGGAGCCTTCCCTTCTGCCTGGCCCCAGTTCCCATTCAACCAACCAATCAACTTCTGAGAGCCTGGGATAAGCCAGGCAGCCTGGAAGCTTTTTACGTAAGGCACATCCCTTTTCCTCCTCCCTCACCTCCACTTTGCCTCGGCTAGCTGGGGCAGAGGCCTGGGAGTACTCCAGGAAGTGGTTCTCAGGTGGAGGTGGCTTTACCCTCTCCCCCGCTCCCCAGGGGACATTTGGCAATGTCTGGAGACAAGTTTCGGTTATCATAATTGGGGATGGGGGTGGGGGATGCCCATGGCATCTGGCAGGTAGAGGCCAAGGAGGCTGCTAAACAGCCTCCTACGATCATCCGGCCCCAAATGTAAATAGTGCGGAGGCTGAGAAACCCCAACTCCAGGCTAGGTTCTTTCTGTCTCTGTGTGGCGGACTCTGGCATCAGGATTGGACCGTCGATGCCTTGAGGGCAGGCCCTGCATCTGTGCTGTTTTATGCCAGGAGTGCAGGGCCAGTCATATTTATTGAGCTACTGTGACCGTAGTCTGGGGGACAGGTGGTCCCTCAACCTTTCTGAGCCTCCTTTTCCTCCCTTAACGGGCAAGGCCTGCCTCACTTGGCCCGGAAGGTATACTGCTGCCCCTTCCCGCCCTAGGCAGCGTCTACTGGTGTCCCCATTTCCCGCCACCTACGCTCGACCTCACAAGGTTCTGTGGAAGCAAGTTTTGGGGGGAGGACACCACTTACTGTTGATGGACTTGAGGTCCCGGTGGATGATGGGCACAGGGGCATCATTGTGTAGGTAGTTCATGCCCCGGGCCACCTGCACAGCCCAGTTGACCAGCACATGAGGGGGCACCCGGCGGCCCGCCAGCACCCTGCTCAGTGCGCCCCCCCTGGCATACTCCATCACCAGGCAGAGATGTGGGGGGCTGAGGCAGGCGCCTCTGAGGGCAATGATGTTGGGGTGCTTCAGGGCTCCGAAGAGCCGGGCCTCCTGGCGCACCTGCTCTGCTGTCACTGCCGGGTCCCGCTCAGGGTCCAGCCGGGCGGCCTTGACAGCCACCTCCTCGCCGCGCCACAGGGCCCGGTAGACCTTGCCAAAGCCCCCTACGCCGATGATCTCCTCTAGCTGCAGCTCGTGGAAGGGGATCTCCTGGGGCAGCCGGAGGCCCGCGGGCGCGGCGGGGGCGCCGGGGGCTACGTAGTTGCTGGGGAAAACGCCCACGCGGCCGCTGGGTAGCTGCCCGGTCCACCAGCCCTCGTCCCCCGACACGGCACAGTCCTGGGAAAGCACCTGGACGCGGTCGCCCCTCCGCAGGGTCAGCTCCTCGTCGCCCGCCGCCTCGTAGTCGAACACCGCGGTCCAGACGGGCCCCGTGGGGGTCGTGCCCCACTCCTTGGCCGTCCCCCCCCCGTCCTCCTCCTCCTCCATGGGGGAGGGGCCGGGGGCTGCAGGAGGCCGCTTCACACCGGCTGCCCGCGGGATGCAGAGGGCGGGCCCCGGCGGCCAGGATGGGGGGCAGTCCCTGCGGGTTCTAGGGGGTTCCTGGAGGCCATGGCTGGGGGGCGGGGTGGGGGGAGAGCCCTCCGCAGGAGCAACAAAAAGCCTCCTTAAAAGGGCAGGGTCGTCCCCTCTGATTCAGCTGCCCAGGCGGGGCGGGGTGCGGGTAGGGCGGCGGGTTCACCTGTCCCCCCAAATGTCTGGGCGCTAAGAGGGCCTGGCCGCGCGGCTCCCGAATTCCTGCCGGGGCCCGCCGGTGGGGGACGAGGGTGAGGGAAGCAGGCAGCCCCCTTCCCCGCGCCTCTCACCCCGCGCAGCTCCACCGGCGGCCCCCGGCTCCGCATCCCGGGCCACGACTGCCGTGCGGGGTAGGGGTGGCCGAGCCCGGGGGGCGCCCGCCCCGGGACGGGGTGGCGCGCCCCTCGGCCTTCTCACGCGCGGGGCGGCCGGGCGGCCCCCATCCTCAGCACCGGCCTCCCGGTTGGCCCCAGCCGTGCCCCCGCCCGCGCCGCTGCCCGGGGCCGCCGGCGGTGCCTAAGTGACGTGCTCGCCGCCGCCGCGGTGCCGCCTGGGAGTTGTAGTCTCCGGCTGCGCGGCCTCGAGGCTGTCCTCTACCCCTCCACCCCTCTCCAGAGCCCCGCTGCCAACCTTGGGCCACAGTGGGGACCCCGCGGGGCTGAAGGAATCCTCCCGGGGAGATAAGCCCGGCCTCGGACCCTGGGACCCGGACGCCCTGGAGGAGGGAAGGAGGAGGGGGCCAAGCGCTCCTCACAGACCCTGCGGGTCCGCGGCTCAAGGTGGGATTGACGGTGGCTGACTAGCTTCGCAAAGCGAAATACAGGAGCTTCCTGAGTGGTTACTGCCTCCAGCCTCTAACGCGGCTGGGACAAGGTCCTCTTAGCCGACCGGTCCCTCGGGGCCCCGACCCGAGGTGCACGCCGGGAAATGTAGTCCGTTCTCCGACCCGCGCGGCGGGAGGCGGCCCCAAACGCTGGAAGCGGGTTGGTGGCTCTTGCAAGCTAGGGGGTCCGGCTGATGGGGAGGCCTCAGCGGGCAGGACCCGGCTGGCAGGACGTGTTTACCGTCCGTGGGGAAATCACAGCCATGTCTTTCCCCACCAGTTCTGGGTTCTTCTGCCTCAGCAGTCAAACCTCGTACCCTCGAGAATTCCCCGCCTCCCAGAATTGGAACTTCCAATTTATTGGGGCTTAATGCGCATCTTGTGCTAAGTGCTTTGCACGTGTGGCATCATTAAAGTGTCGCAAAGACCCCATTTTACAGGTGACGCATTGAGAAGCAAAGTCACTTGTCCGAGGGCACAGAGGTGTAAATGGCAAAGCAAGAATCAAAGGCTGATTTTTAAATTAAACATGATTTTTAAAAAACACTGCCTTCCCATTTAAAGAATGAGGAAACTGAGTCCTGCAGAATTTCAGTGACTGGCCCAAGATCTGTGAGCTTGTAAGCGGCAAAATTCTGGGCCTTTTCACTGGCTTCTCCTGAGTGGTCCGGAGGTCTGGAGGGAGGAGAGAAGAGAGGACCTATGATGGGCTCTGGTTCCCAAACTCCAGAGAACTACCCCCCAAACTTCACCCCGCCCCAGCTCCTGGGAAGTTGTTCCACTCTGAGAAGGAAGTGGATACCTGGTCTCCTGGTTACATGTCAGGGAAACTTAGGACCTACCAAGAATGCTTGTTGGAAGACAGTCTCCCCTTATTCTGAGTATAGGCGGTTTTGCCATAACTGATATATGCATTCCTGAAAAAGCTTGGAGTTCTACAAAACAGTGTGCTAAAAATAACAAGGCTTTATAGGAAAAATAAAACTAGGGACAGATTGTTCAAAACGTACGAAACTTTATAATCAGAGAGCTACAAAGCCAATAAGGATTCTAATAGAAATACTAGCACAGTTAAATTTCCACGGATATTCGTGTTTAGCAACACCTTCATTCCCTTCTTTGCAACCTTTAAAGGCTGGGGCTTGTGCTTCCTTTTTGGAGATGCTGGTCTGGAGATATTAATTTCTAACGGAGACCATTTCCATCAAAATTAGAAGTCTGATTTAAGGGTTGTCTTCATTAATCTGTCATTTTGATATGAGAAAATATCACTGTAGTTTCTTCATCGGCATTCACAGCTTGGCCACGTACCATAGCTTTGCAGCAAGCATTATGGTCTTTAAACCACCAAAAGGAGCCACTGTGGATCTAAAGGAAGAGACTTCTGCAGATTTGCAGCTTTTTGTGTGTGAAGATCTTTGATCACTAAGGCTTCCCCTTTAACTGTGAGAAAGCTTGCCCCTGATTGCTTCAAAATATTAACTTCCTGGAAAAAAAATTGATATTAACTAACATGCTTGTGTTATGCCGACATTTTTACTCTGTTTACCAATTGCTTATGGGTTGACTCAAATCAGAGAGAGGCAGGTGAGCAGCAGAACAGGTGGTTTCCAAGTGGCTGTCAGGACTTGGGTGAGCAAAGGGACCTGGCTTGATTCTAAACCTGGTGGGTCCTACAGAGGGGAATGGGGAGTGGGATGGAACTTGTCAGTTCCATAACAAATGCTTTGGATTTTGTTTGGGATTGTAATGAATAAGTTATTCATTTGGGGAGAATTTATGATTTTGTAATATTGAGTCTTCTGTCTTAGATACAGGTATAATTTTCTCCTGGGTATCTTGTACATGTTTTCTCTGGTTCACTCACTGGGACCTTACTGTTTTTACTTATTTATTTATGACGTGGATTTTTTTCTTCTGATCAGTTACTGCTGTTGTGTTTTTATTACTAATCTTGGATCTGGCTACCTTGTTGAACTCACTCTTACTTGTTTTAATTCTCCATACTTTACTGGCTAGATGATCCTGTTGCTGTAACAAAATGACAGTTTAGTCTTTCCACTCTTTATAACTCACCCCTTCCCCTTTGGCTAAGAGTTCCAATACAATGTTACCGATCGTGGTGATAATGACCAATCCTTGTCTTGTGCCAGCCTTCTAATAATATTTGATTTAGGGTTGTTTTGCATTTGTTTTCAGAATGGAATTGGCCCTTGGTTTTCTTTCTTGTGCTCTCCTCACCCAGTTTTGACATTAGGGAAATGATAGCCCTGTTCTATGATTTGGGGGAACCGTCTACCTTATTCTGCAATCTGGAATGGCCTGTGATACAATGTGGGTTTTTTGTTTTGTTTTGGAAGTGTTCTGTATGTTTTTAAAGGATGTGCATTTTGATTGTTGGGATCAGAGATCTGACTATACAGGTTTATTAATTCTCTAATTCTTATCTACTACACCCTTACTTTTTTTTCTGTTTGATCTGTTGGCTTCTGGAACGTATAATAATCTCTCCCATTATTAGGGAGGATATGTCAATTTCTCCATTTAGCTGTACCAGTTTTTGCTTAATACATTTTAAAGTTATGTTGTTAGGTGCATGAAGATTTATGATATTAACATGACATCAGTGAATTACTCCTTTCATCAGTATGAAATATCCTTTGCCGTCCTTCCTTATGATTTTTGTTTGTATTGCTTCCTTTTCTTAGAAACATTTCTCATTCATTCATTCTTTTTTTTCTTTTTCTGAGAACTGATTTTACCATACTGTTTTATTTCTGACACACTATTAGCAGTAACTTGTGTAAAAATATTTTTTATGTCATTTCTTTTCTCTCATATCTCCCTTCCCACTTCTATCTCTTCCTCCACCTCATAGACACATTTTCTAATGCGTTTAATTTATGGTTCTTGGAATATGCCTATATTCCTAAAAGATGTATAGGGCTTTATATGTTTTTAATTTACAAAAATGGTATTAAGTGAATTTCTATTTTTACTTTTTTTTGCTCAATATTGTTTTTTAAAAAAGATTTGTTTATTTTAGAGAGAGAGAGCGTGCGTATGTGCATGCACTGTGGGGAAGAGGCAGAGGGAGAGAGAGAATCTCAAGCCGACTCCTTGCTGAGCATGGAGCCTAAGGCGGGGCTCAATCTCAAGATGCTGGGATCATGGCCTGAGCCGAAATCAATAGTCGGACACTTAACTGGCTGAACCACTTAGGTGCCCCACTCAATATTGTTTTAAGAACATTCCATGTTGTTGTTTATGTGTCTGGTTCACTGCTTCTTTTTTAAAAATTTTTGTTTATTTTTAAGTAATTTTTACACCCAACTTGGGGCTCAAACTCAAAACTCTGAGATCAAGAGTTGCACACTCCACAAACTGAGCCAGCCAGGCACCCCTGGTTCATTGCTTCTGATTGCTGCATAGCTGTCCAGTTTATTAACTCACCATCCTTAATTATTCACCGACTAATGAAGATCTACATTGCCTTGAATTCTTTGCTACTACAAATAATATTTCAATCAACAATCTTGTACTTGTATCCTTTGGGACTTGTGCAAGAGTTTTTCTGGATTATACACCTAAGATTGGGATTGCTGGATCATAGAATATACATACTGAATTATACCAACTGGAGGTGCAGGATAGTTCCAAATTCCACACATCTTCACTAACACTAGTTCCTTTCTGAGCTTCTATTTTATTTATTATTTATTTATTTATTTATTTATTTTTACTTCATTTTTTTTCCTCTCTGAGCTTCTAAATTTGGCTACTCTGATAGATTTAAACTAACATGTTGTAATTTCCTGATTATGAGTGAGGTTGAACATCTCTTCAGACTTGTTAGCCATTTGGATTTTCTTTTGTGTTAGTTGTCCATTCTATTTTTCGCCCATTTTTTTCTATTGATTTTCCATTCTTAAATATTTGCAGGATTTTGTTTATTCTGGAAATTAATCACTTTTTTTTGGAAGCCAAAAATATCTTCTCCCAGTTTTTCACTCATTACTTAACTTTTTCAGTTATGTCTTTGTTTGGGATAAACCTTTAATTTTAATATGTCATGTTCATCTCATTTTCACTATATAGTTTATGGTGTTCTAGGCTTAATAATCTTTATTCACTCCAAAGTCATAAAGATGGTCTACACTTTTCTCCTAGCTGTTATGGGTTGAATTATTTCCACCCCCCTTCCCCCAAAATACATTGGAATCCTAACCCTCAGTACTCTATAATGTGATCTAATTTGGAAATAGGGTAGTTGCAGATTACTTACATTAAGATGAGGTCATACTGGAGTAGGGCAGGCCCCTAATCCAATACGACTGGTGCCTTATAAGATAACAGCCAGTGGAAGACACACAGCGAGAAAGGCAGAGATTGGCATTATGTAGCTGCAAGCCGAGGAACTCCGGAGATTGCCTGCACACCACCAAAAGCTAGAAGAGGCAAAGAAGGATTCGATACAGGTTTCAGAGGGAGCATGGCCCTACTGACCCTTGATTTTAGACTTCTAGCCTCCAAGACTGGGCACAATACATTTCTGTTATGTTAAGCCATCCAGTTTCTGGTATTTTGTTCTGGCAGCTCTGGGAAAGTAATATACTAGCTTTCTTTCTTTCTTTTTTAAGATTTTATTTATTTATTTGACAGAGAGAGACCAGCAAGAGAGGGAACACAAGCAGGGGGAGGGGGAGGGGGAGAAGCAGGCTCCCCGCAGAGCAGGGAGCCCGATGAGGGGCTCGATCCCAGGACCCTGGGATCATGACCTGAGCCCAAGGCAGACGCTTAATGACTGAGCCACCCAGGCACCCAATATACTAGCTTTCTAGATTTATCTTTATTTATTTATTTAAGAGAGAGAGAGAGAGAGAGCGAGAGAGCACAAATGGGGAGGGCCAGAGGGAGAAGCAGACTCTCCACTGAGCAGGGAGCCCCAACAGGGGGCTTGATCTCAGGACCCCGGGATCATAACCTGAGCCACCCAGGCATCCCTATAGATTTATCTTTAATATTAGGTCTCTAATCCATTTACTTGACCTTTGTATTATGGTGAGTGGTAGGGAACCCACTTTTCTTGTAAGGAGGCTGTTTCCCCAGTATCCATTACCAATCCGTCTCCTCCCTTCTGATTGGGATGCTTACTCCGAAATATTGCAAGTTCTTTTAGATACACGTGTCTATTTCTGGCCTCTACATTCTGTTCTTTTAATCAGTTTGTCTGTTCATGTGCCATATCACCTTTGTTTCCTTTTGTGAACTCTGACTTGTTAGTATATCTTATCTGATTCAGAAAATCCCCACCCAAGCCCCGCTTTGGCCATTCTTACCTATTTGCAGGTCTTGATTCTTCCACATGCATTTTTGCATCCATTTATTGTTTCACAGAAAAAAAAAATCTTTCTGGAATTGGAGCTTGCTATAGATTGACTTAGGTAGAAGGGCCATCTTAATGATATTAATTGTTGCATTCACTGACGTGGCTCACCTCCACATTTGTTTGATTTCTTTTGTGTCCTTTTAGTAACATTTTTTCTTCATAAATGTCTTGTGGATGGATGGGTGGGTACCTAGATTCCTTTTTAACTTTTTCTTTTTCTTAAAGACTGTTTTGTTTTTTAAGTTATCTCCACACCCTACGTGGGACTGAGCCAGCCAGGCACCCTCATGCCTTTTTAACTTTTGTTACTATTCTGAGTGGAATCTTAATTTTTTTGTTAGAGTTTTTAGTTGTTCGCTATTGCATAGAGGAATCCTATTCATTTTTCCAATTTGATCTTTTATTTGGTCACTTTGCTGAATCTCTTACTAGTTTTAACAGTTTGGAGGGGTTTTTTTGTTTTGTTTTGTTTTAGATTTTTTTAAATTTAGTTTTTGATAGAGAGACAGCGAGAGAGGGAACACAAGCAGGGGGAGTGGGAGAGGGAGAAGCAGGCCTCCTGCTGAGCAGGGAGCCTGATATGGGGCTCGATCCCAGGATCCTGGGATCATGACCTGAGCTGAAGGCAGACGCTTAAGGACTGAGCCATCCAGGCGCCCCAACAGTTTGGAGGTTTTATATGGAATGCCAAATCACATCCAAATAGTGACAATTTGGTTATCTCTCCTCCCTTTCCTTATATACATATTTATATACAGATTTATAAAGACTATATGTATATCCATAGTAATATTTATAATAGCTTGTTGCAATGGCTAAGACCCCCAGGAGTGAATAGTGATGGTGAAGGAGGCCAGCTGTGTCTGTTTACTAGTCTTATTTTTTTTTAAGATTTTATTTATTCATTTGCCAGAGAGAGAGAGAGAGTGCACAAGCAGGTGGAGCGGCAGGCAGAGGAAGAAGCAGGCTCCCTGCTGAACAAGGAGCGCGATGCTGGACTCGATCCCAGGACCTTGGGATCATGACCTGAGCTGAAGGCAGACGCTTAACCGACTGAACCACCCAGGCGTCCCTGCTTACTGGTCTTAAAGGGAATGAGCTTAAGGTTCTATATTAAGTGTGAAGTTTTTGATAGATTAGTCTTTATCAAATTATGGAAGTTCCTTTCTATCCCTGGTTTTCTGGGAACTTTTATCATAAGTAGGTGTTGAATTTTATCAATTTTTTTTAAATCTGTGGGGGCGACCATGTGACTTTCCTACTTTATTCCATAATATAGTGCATTACATTGTTACCTTTCCGATGCTTATTAAAACCTACTCGATGCCATTTTATTTGTAGCAAATTATTTGTATTTTCTTATCTAATATATTATTTAGGAATTGTGTGTGCATTTAGAAAGTAAAATGGGTCTCTAATATTCTTTCCCCATATTGTCCTTATTCAGTTGAGGAATCAAGGATATACCAGCTTCATGAAATGAATTTCTTTTCCTTTTCTCTGTAATAATTTGTATATGGCAGGTGTTATTTGTTCTTTGAAAGTTTGGTAGAACCCCCCCTGGTGAACTTTCCGGGGCTTCTTTTAATTAAAATTTCTGGTTCTTTCATGGTCTTTCATTGGTCTATTCAAAGGCTGTTGCCTCTTTTTTTTTAAATATTGGCATTTTCTATTCTTACAGGAATCCGTCCATTTTGTCAACATTTTAAAATGTATTGGTTTAGGGGTGCCTGGGTAGCTCAGTTGGTTAAGCATCTGACTCTTGATTTCAGCTCAGGTCATGATTTCAGGATTGTGAGATCAGGCTCCCTGCGGGGTGTGGGGCCTGCTTAAGATTCTCTCTCTTCCTCTCCCTCTGCCCCTCCCCGCCCCCACTTGTGCACTCTCTTAAAAAAAACAATGTATTGGTTTATAGAGTTTGAATTTTTGTTTTATTACTCTAAAAATATTTATATCTGTAGTTCTTTCTCCCTTTTCACTATGAATTACATTTTTATTTGGCATCTTTCTTTTTTCTCTCCAACAGCTTTGCCTGGAGCATTTCAAATAGCCAACTTCTGTTTTTTTGTTAATTTTCCCTGATTTTTCTACTTTATTTCCGCCTGAAAGCATTTTTCTTGTTTTTTGGATTTTCTCTATTGTTTCATATGTAATTTCTTTTTCTTTTTCTTTTTTTTAAGATTTTATATTTATTTATTTGAGAGAGCGAGCACAAGCAGCGGGAGTGGCAGGCAGAGGGAGAAGCAGACTCCCCGCTGAGCAGGGAGCCCGATGCTTGGCTCGTTCCCAGGACCCCGGGATCATGACCTGAGCAGAAGTCAGAGGCTTAACGACTGAGCCACCCAGGTGCCCCGGTTTTCAATCTTCTTTGATAAAAATGTTGAAAGCTAGGGCGCCTGGGTGGCTCAGTCCCTTAAGCAACTGCCTTCGGCTCAGGTCATGATCCCAGAGTCCTGGGATCGAGCCCCGCATCGGGTTCCTTGCTCCGCGGGAAGCCTGCTTCTCCCTCTCCCACTCCCCCTGCTTGTGTTCCCTCTCTCGCTGTGTTTCTCTCTGTCAAATAAATAAATAAAATCTTTAAAAAAAAGTGTTGAAAGCTAGAATTACCCTCAAACACTGCTTTTGGTCATGCTTTTATTGCCATCCAGTTATAAGGATTTCTTTCTTTGATATTTTATTTTTTTAACTCGAGAGTTATTTGTATTATATTATTTAAGTTTGGGGGGCTTCTATATTTTTGATTTTTAGAGCTGTCTGAATTAGAGTTTGGACTGAGGTAGAACAAAGGGAAGCTAGAACAGAATGCCTCCGAAGACATTCATTTCACAAAAAAAGCCCCAGAGTGGGTAGGCGGCTCCCCCGCAAGAGGTCATAGGTCCTACCTTTTGTATCGCCCTGCTCTGAGCATCATCCTGACTTACATGGCTGAAGCCATCCCCCTGTCACCAAATTCATGTCCTAGTGTATGAGAAGACAGAACTCAAAGTAAGGAGCCATTAGCTTCCTTTTAAGGACATGACCCAGAAGACACCCACCTTCCTTCTGTTCATATCCAATTGGCCAAAATTTAGGTATATGGCTCCAGGTGGCAGTTTGGAGGCAACCGGGGTTTGGTAAGAAAAACAGAAATTGGGGCGCCTGGGTGGCTCAGTTGGTTAAGCAACTGCCTTCGGCTCAGGTCATGATCCTGGAGTCCCGGGATCGAGTCCCGCGTCGGACTCCCTGCTCAGTGCGGAGTCTGCTTCTCCCTCTGATCCTCCCCCTCTCATGCTCTCTGTCTCCCATTCTCTCTCTCAGATAAATAAATAAAAAATCTTAAAAAAAAAAAAAAAGAAAAAGAAAAACAGAAATTGAACCAGTAATGTGAACAGTCTACAAGCCAAGGAGAGAGGCCTCAGCAGAAACCAAACCCGCCAACACCTCCATCTTGGTTGCATAGCCTCCAGAACCGTGAGAAAGTTCATTTCTGTTGCTGTTTGAGCCCCTCGGTCTGTGGTACTTTGTCACGGCAGCCCCGGTAAACTAATACCATCTCCAGTGCTATAATTTCAGACCCGTGTTAGCCCTAGAAGGAGGAACTAGGCCTTGACACGGAAGCCTTTCCAAAGCTGTTCACATCACACCCATAACACAGCCTGGTTTGGCAGCCGGATTTAACAAGCCCGGGCCTGGGACATGTCTCACGGATGCCTCAGGATGTTTCTTCCTTCAGAGTGTCATTCACGTCCTTCTGCTCAGGAACGAATCTGAGGACAAGCAACATTTTGGTGAGGCTCCGGCCTCTTCCAGCTGCCTTGGCTGGGAGGACCTGTGGGACGCACTGGGAAGGACTGGGGGAGAGGTGAGAACAGCAGGGCTGAGGATGAGGGAGGAGAGAAAGAAGCACGCTCTCAGTCATGGAACCAGATTTCTTTCAATAGGTGTGGGGGAGGAAGGCACTTTATGAGGTCTAGAAACATAGAGGGAAAGGCAGGAAGGGAATGGTGTATGGTGAGTTCAGGACTAGGGGATCCAGAGTTGGTACAAGTGTCCCAGCCTCTTCTGCCTCTTGATTAAGTCAGGAGGCTAATTTCCTCCTAGCTCATTGCAGCTGTCAACCTTGATCATTTCCTTCCCTCGGTCTCTATGTATGACAAGTTCATTGTGTCACTGAAAAAATATTTACTGAGCATGAGCCCTGTGCTGACATGTAGCTGTGGTGCAGACAGCCCCTGTCTTCATGCTGGTCCAGTCTGGGTGGGCAGGAGGGGCACTGAGCAAGCGCCATGGGGTGTGCTGAGTGTTTCACAGGGGGCAATAGGGGGCACTGCAGGAGCACTCGCACAGAAAGAATACTGGATCTGAAGGCCTCAGTGAGGAAGTTGAGACCTGAGAGATGAAGGGGGTTAGGGTGGGAGGAGAGAGTTCCAGGCAAAGAGAACTATGCTGTGAAAACCATAAAGTAATTCAAGTGTCGGTGCATGACACCGAAGAAGCCCAGGGGCTGGACTGTGTAGTGACCAGGATGGTGGCCAGGGCCTGAGGCAGCAGGCGGGAGCCTGCTGGGAAGAGCTTTCTAGGAAAAGGTAAGGATTTTAGACTCTTCCCGAAGGCCAGTGGGAAACTATGGAAGGATTTAAGCGGTGTGACTGGATCTACCCTGTTTGTTGGGTAGATGGTGGATTAATTGCAGAGCAAGCTGCAGCAGTAGTTCAGGCAAGAAATGATGGTGGCTTGGAGGAGGGTAGCTTCTGTGGGGACTGAGAGAAGTGACAGAGAACCTCTGGAACATTCTAAAGGATCTGATAGGGGGTGAAGGAGAGGGGAGAGCTAAGTGTGACACTCAGATTTCTCGGGTGAGACTGTGAAGAGCTGGAAGACAAGAGGGTCTAGACATCACTCTACAAGGTCTGTCAAGGGGAAGCAGGATTTTTTTTTTTTTTTTTTTTTAATACGAGTATCGGGGCACCAGGGTGGCTCAGTCGGTTAAGCGTCTGACTTTGGCTCAGGTCATGATCTCATGGTCTTGGGATTGAGCCCCAAATTGGGCTCTGCCCAGTCTGCTTCTGCCTTTCCCTCTGCCCCTCCCTCCCACTCATGAGCAATGCTCTCTCTCCCTCTCAAATAAATAATTAAAATCTTTAAAAATAGGAGTAGGAAGAAGGATTAATAATATCTGGAAACACTACTGGGGTGCCAATACAATGGCGTATGGTATTATTGTTCACGATATTTGCTGTCTCTCCTGAAGGATGCCCAGTTATCAGGCTTGGCCATATGACTTACTTTAGCCAGTGAAATATGAACACAAATGGGGGCGCCTGGGTGGCTCAGTTGTTTAAGCGACTGCCTTCGGCTCAGGTCATGATCCTGGAGTCCCGGGATCAAGTCCCGCATCGGGCTCCCTGCTCGGCGGGGAGTCTGCCTCTCCCTCTGACACTCCCCCTCTCATGCTCTCTCTCTGTCACTATCTCTCTCAATAAATAAATAAAAATCTTAAAAAAAATATGAACGCAAATGACGTGCATCTTTTCTGAGCAGAAGCTTCAAGAGCTAGCTCACGGTGGCCCATGTGTCTTTTCTCTCTGCCAGGCTATTGCAATGTTTCGGAGGCTCCTGTGAATGAAGAGACTGGGTCCATGCACAAAGGTGTGGAGCAGAGCCCAGCCACCCCACGTTGGACAAGGGGACATGGGTGAGTCTCTACCTTTATATGTGTGAACCACTGGGGTTTGGGCTCATTTGTTTCTGTGGTATATGCAGACCACCCCTCTCCTCTTCTAGACCTTGAGCTGTTTGGTGAGTTGGGGGAGTGGAGAGCCTTCAGTTAGGACTGTGGGGATATCTCCAGGGAAGGAGCTGGTTTTAGTTAGGGTAATAGTCGGAGGGAATATTCAGGGAGTGGTTTGCAGGGGTCAGGGTGGAAGAGTTTGGGAAGGATGAAGGAGGGAGGAGACAGGTAGAGCAAAAGACAACACAGAGAACAACAGAGATGAGAGAAGGAACCCGGGATGATGAGAGGGGCCTGTATTGGGGGGGATTCCCAAGGAAAGCAAAGACAGGAACCATGATGAATTTGGTCATGGCATCCTGGGAGGGCGTTGGGTTCTGAGGCTCAGAAGCACATAGTACTATGAAAACAGCCCCTCAGTAACCACCCCCCGCCCCCGCCGTCCCATGATGAGACTCTTCTGGCCTGAGTTGTTCATCAGTCAACCCTGAATGCCAGCTATCTGTGGGATAAATGAATTAATGAAACTTATGGATCCGTGGTCAAATCTCTTCCATCAGCAAAGGGTGCCTCTCAAGTCTGTAGACCAAGGTTGACCAAGGGCAAGTTACCCAACCTCTCTGACCTTGGTTTCCTTAGCTCTAAAATGGGATAATAATAGTTCTCTAACTCATGGGGCTGTTCTCAGAACTAAATGAGATGCTGGACAGCCATCCAGATTTTTGGCAATTGTTTTGTCCTAATTTTCGTAATGACATCTGTGCCCAGTGCAGACAAATATGTCACTCCTCTCTGCTAGAATGCCACCCATCCCCCCCAACCTTTCTGCCCCCAGCCTTAGCAGAGAGGAAAAGCGACTTGTCCAAAGACCCTCTAGGCAGATTGAAGACCCAACCCAGGGCTTTCCTTACTATACTTGAACAAATCACCACAATCTTAGAGGCTTACAGCAACACAAATTTATTATCTTTTAGTTCGAGAAGTCAGAAATCTGAAAGGTGTCTCCCTGGGCTAGAACACAGGGCTGCATCCCTTCTGGAAACTTGAGGGAATTGAAATCCATTTCCTTGCCTTTTCTAGCTTCTGTATTCCTCGGCTCGTGGTCCCTTCCTCCATCCTCGGAGCTGGCAATGGCACCACCTCCACACCCCCTTCTGAACCTCGTGCCTCCCTCTTTCACTTATAAGGACCCTGGTGATTACATTGGGTCCACTTGGATAATCCAGGATGATCTTCTCAACTGAAAATCCTTAATCCTTCATCACATCTGCAAGGTTCCTTTCGCCAGGAAAGATAATCCATTGCCAGGTTCCAGGGATTAGGACATGGGCATTTTTGGGGGGCCATGATTTTGCCTAGCACAGAGGGCAAGTTGGAAATTGGCTCTCAAGCCTCAGAGACTCTTTACATCCCTCCCAGTCTCCCCAGCTATGTGCTGATCTCATCTTTCTTTCCCTCTTTTTCTCATTTATTTCTGGCCCTACAGTTCATTTTTCTAAAAAAAAGATTTTATTTATTTATTTGAGAGAAAGAGCACAAGCCGGGGAGAAGCAGAGACAGAATCTCAAGCAGACTCTGCACTGAGCGCGGGACCCAATGCGGGGCTTGATCCCACAACCCATGAGATCATGACCTGAGCTAAAACCAAGAGCCAGATGTTCATCCCACTAAGCCACCTAGGCGCCCCTACAGCTAATTTTAAAACAGATACATCAGCTAGAGGCATTTGCTCCAAATTCCCTAATCCTTATGAATGGTGGTCCAGATCAAGGTCCCCTTTGATTCCCAAATGAGCTTGATCAGACATGGTCTCTGGGTGGACCCTAGTCTAGAAGAGCACAGTCCAAGAGAAATTGAATGTGAGCTACCACAATGTAAGTCACATATGTGATTTCAAAATTTCTAGGAGTCTCATAAAAAAAGGTAAAAAGAAATAAATAGAATTAATGTTATTTTATTTATTTATTTATTTATTTATAAAGATTTTTATTTATTTATTTGACAGAGAGAGACACAGCGAGAGAGGGAACACAAGCAGGGGGAGTGGGAGAGGGAGAAGCAGGCTCTCCGCTGAGCAAGGAGCCCGATGCGGGGCTCGATCCCAGGACCCTGGGATCATGACCTGAGCCAAAGGCAGACGCTTAACCGACTGAGCCACCCAGGCGCCCCGGAATTAATTTTAATAATATACTTTTTATTTAAGCAAATATAATGGAAACACCATTTCAGATGCCTCCAATATAAAAATTAGTAATGAGATAGTTTATATTAAGCCTTTGAAATCTGTTGTGTATTTTATACTTTAGCACGTCTCTGTTCAGACTGGCCAACTGTGCTGGTGGCTACCATGTTGGATGGTAATGGGCCTAGAACAAAAGCTCTGCAAGGGCCCCCAGGGCCTAGTGCAATCCCTGGCACACTAGGCCTTCAGATCTGTTAAATGCAGGGATTGAAGGCTTAGGTTCTTTTCCATAGCCCTGGACAGCTGACCCAGGGAAGGAAGGAAGCAAGGAAGAGGAGGGTCCCTTGTATCTAATTTGCATAATCCCTCCTAGGCATTTACTCTTCCAGCAGTTTCTCTCTGCTGGTTCACACTGGGTCTACTCTTTTTTTTTTTTTTTTTTTAAGATTTTATTTATTTATTTGACAGAGAGAGAGATAGCGAGAGCAGGAACACAAGCAGGGGGAGTGGGAGAGGGAGAAGCAGGCTTCCCACCCAGCAGGGAGCCCGATGTGAGGCTCGATCCCAGGACCCTGGGATCATGACCTGAGCCGAAGGCAGACGCTTAAGGACTGAGCCACCCAGGCGCCCCTCACTGGGTCTACTCTTACCTGGACAACCTTGAAGAATGCACTGTTGAGCTGTGCTCAGTGCTTAGTCCTACTTGGAAGGTAAAGGACAGAAAGGAGCCAATTCCCTGGGGACCTCTGGAGGTGGGTGGGTCAAGAAGAATGTCCCCAAACCTGTATTACCCAAGGCCCTCGTGATCTGGTCCTGATCCCTACTCACCTCCTGCCTTATCACCTCGTTAGGGACTGAACCGTGTCCGCCCCTTCCCCTCAAATCTGTGTGGATGTCCTAACCTCCAGTGTGACTGAATTTGGAGATGGGGCCTTTAGGGAGGTCATTAAGGTTAAATGAGGCCGTAAGGGTAGAGCCCTAATCCCATGGGACTGCTGTCCTTGTAAGAAGAGGAAGAGACACCCAGGATGCACACACACCCAGAAAAGGCCATGTGAGGACACAGGGAAGCCATCTTCGAGCTGAGGAGAGAGGCCTCAAGAGAAGCCAGCCCTGCTGACGTCTTGATCTTGGACTTCTAGCCTCTAGAACTGTGGGGACAGTAAATGTCTGTTGTCTGAGCCCCCCGGTCTGTGGTGTTCTGTTGTGGCAACAGCAACAGTCAACTAACACAAGCTCTGGCCCTACACACCTGTCCTTCAGCAAGTTAAACACAGAATTGCCACTTCACTCAGCAATGCCATTGTGAAGTAAATGCCCAAGAGAACTGAACAGACGTTCACACAAAAACCTGTACACGAACGTTCACAGCAGCATTATTTGTAGTGGTCAGAAAGTGGAAACAGGGGCGCCTGGGTGGCTCAGTCAGTTAAGCGTCCAATGCTTGATTTCGGCTCAGGTCATGATCTCAGGGTTGTGAGATCGAGCCCCACGTCGGGCTCCACGCTGGGCGTGGAACCTACTTGAGATTCTCTCTCTCCCTCTCCCTCTGGCCCTCCCACCCCTGCTCTCTCTCTCCCTCTCAAAAAAAAAAAAAAAAAAGTGAGAACAACCCAAATGTTCATCAACTGATGAATGGATAAACAGAATGTGGGATAAAATGAAATATTATTCAGCCACGGAAAGGAATGAGGTTCTGAGACATGCTATCATGTGGCTGAACCTTGACAACATTATGCTTGCTGAACGAAATTAGACATAAAAGTACAAATACTGCTATCATTCTGTTTACATGAAATGTCCGGAAGAGGCAGATCGGAAGAGACAGAAAGTGGATTCGTGGCTGTCAGGGGCCGAGGGAAGAGGGGAGTGGGGAGTGACTGCTAATGGGGTTGGGGTTTCTTTTGGGGGTGGTGAAAATCTTCTGGTCATGGGTGCAGCACATTGAGAATGTGCTGAAACCACTGACTTATACCTTGAAAATGCTAAATTTGATGGCATGCAAGGGACATCTCAGTTTTAAGAACCTCATGCTGCCATATTGGATTTCCTTCCACTCCTTGATTCTGCTGTCTCACTTCACCTCTGAAACTGCACCTGTAGTTCATTTTACTCAGAAAAAAAGGCTTCATCACCACTTCCTTTTTCCCCCCTACTGGTAAAATTCAAGCTCTACAGTGTCCAGGAAGAGAGAGCTTTGCGGGTGAGAGTTGTCATATTGTCTGCATTGACTTTAAGATACTTCCACACATTCTGAGGAGCAGAGCTGGGGTTGAGGATGGGCAGGGCAGGGCAGGGGGGTGGGGTGGGGGATTGTTGTCATTACAAACCCTATGTAGATACATTTATTTTATTCATTTTTATTATCATTTTTAAAGATTTTATTTTTTTTAAAGATTTTATTTATTTATTTGACAGAGAGAAACACACCGAGAGAGGGAACACAAGCAGGGGGAGTGGGAGAGGGAGAAGCAGGCTTCCCACGGAGCAGGGAGCCGATGTGGGGCTTGATCCCAGGACCCTGGGAGCATGACCTTGATCCCAGGACCCTGGGATCATGTGACCTGAGCCCAAGGCAGACGCTTAACGACTGAGCCACCCAGGTGCCCCTTAAAGATTTTATTTTTAAGTAATCTCCACACCCAATGTGGGGCTTGAACCCACAACCCCAAGATCAAGAGTCGCACGCTCTTCCGACTGAGTCAGCTGGGTGCCCCTATATTTTTTATTTTATTTTATTTTATTTATATTTTTTATTTTAAAAGAAAGAAGAGTGTTGCCAAGACGGTTATTAAAAATCTGAAAGAGGGCACCTGGGTGGCTCAGTTGGTTAAGCGACTGCCTTCGGCTCAGGTCATGATCCTGGAGTCTCGGGATCGAGTCCCGCATCGGGCTCCCAGCTCAGCAGGGAGTCTGCTTCTCCCTCTGACCCTCCTCCCTCTCATGTGCTCTCTCTCATTCTCTCTCTCTCAAATAAATAAATAAAATCTTTAAAAAAAATCTGAAAGAAAAACAAAAGACACCTGGGACAGAGTGATGGCTATGTGGATGTTCTGTTTGGATCTACACTGCACGTGGGATTATCATTTGAAAGATCCTAATCACAGGGCCACGCTCCAGAGGTGGCTACTGTGGGCATTTAACGATCTTTCTCTCCAGCAATACAGAGGGTCTTTGAATTAGTGTAACAGATGTTAGAACTGCTTTCACTTTAGCAAGATGAGCGATAGTCAAGAGGTAGCCTGGGTAGACAACACTAAGGAGGCTCGAGTCCTGTGAGTCAAGGAGCCTCGCCTCTTGGCAATGGCACCATAGCCTTGGAGTTTCCGGACCCTGCACCCCCTGGTCTGGGGGTTGCTGCCCCCCGATCGTGATGAGATTGGCTGACCTATGACTAGCAAACAGTTTCATCTGTTTCCAGGGAACCTTCCATACAATGAACGTGCCTCGCGTGGCAGAACCTGGGCCTCACTGATTGTACGGAGGAGGTTGTATGGCTGTTGTATTGTGGGTCTGCTAATCGGTGTTTATATAGTGACAGCACTCGGACAAGCCTTGTTTTGAGGAGACACGCTCCCTGGCAGTGAGTTGTGGGATGGAGACCTAGTGCTCTCAATGACTGGGTGACTGAGATCTCTCATGACTCATGACTTTCAAGCTGGCTGTGAGGGATGAATTGTGCCCTTCTCCTCCCCTCCCCCTCTCCCCCCAACACAACGCATGTGTTGAAGCCAAACCCCCAGTTCCTCAGCGTGTGGAAGAGAGGTCTTTACAGAGGTATCAAGTTAGATTGAGGTCATTAGGGTGGCCCCAACCCAGTAGGGCTGGTGTCCTTATAAGAAGAGGAGATTTGGACGCAGGTACACATAGCGGGAAGACGATGTGAAGAGGCAGAAGATTCTGGAACAGATCCTTCCCTCTCAGCCCTCAGAAGGAACCAGCCCTCCTGGCACCTTGATTTTGGACTTGTAGCTTCCAGAACTGTGAGGCAATATGTTTCTGTTGTGTAAGCCTCCCGGTCTATGGTCCTTTGTGACAGTGGCCCCAGCAAACTAATGAGATAAACTGGCTCAGGTGCGTTTGTAGCCAGGTGACATCCGCCGGCTGTGGTCCCTGGGTTAGTGACTCTCCCGTCACCCAAGAACCGCTCCTTCTTCCTTAGTCCCTGTCCTCACCAGGGTGGTGCTGGAGCAGGTGACAGCAGGCTTCTTTTATTACAAAGGCACTGTGACCTCTGTCACTACCAGGTCTCTGAGAGTTCAGGGCCACCCCCAAAGGCATGAGCTGAGCCACAGCCACCCTGTGGTACCTGCTGTCCTGTGGGGGCAGGGCCCTACCCTCATGCAACCTTGCAGCTGCCTGCCTGGGGACACGGATGCAGGAAGCACTGCAACCAGCAGGCCCTGGGCAGTTGGCTGGAAACCCAGAGGGGTGACCCTGCCTTTGAGTGGCGTTTGCCGTGATGAAACCCGAGGCCAGCACTTAACCCCGCTTAATTAGCTCTTTCCCATGAGGTGTGACCCCAAGGCCCAGGAAAGTTGCTCTGGTTTTTCAAATGACTTCACAGCAAGAGTCAGAGAGATGGAGAGTGGTATGGCTGAGCAGCTCTCATCTGGGTCCTTCTTTTGGAGAACACTTTTTTTTTTTTCCCTGGGGGAGACACAAGAAGCAACCGAGCTAGCCGGTCAGCAGGGTGCATTTGGGGGGGTAGACAGAGCTGCCCCAGGAAAGCTAGGAGACAGAAGGAATCTGAAGTGAGGGACTTACTGAGCAAGAGCTTGCTGTTTGCCAGATCACTGTTCATCACTGAGCGTATTACTGCTTTTAGTTCTTTTTTTTTTTTTTAAAGATTTTATTTATTTATTTGACAGAGGGAGCGCGAGAGCGAGAGCAGTAACACAAGCAGGAGGAGTGGGAGAGGGAGAAGCAGGCTTCCCCGCTGAGCAGGGAGCCTGATTCGGGGCTCAATCCCAGGACCCTGGGATCATGACCTGAGCCGAAGGCAGACGCTTAACAACTGAGCCACCCAGGCGCCCCACTGCTTTTAGTTCTTAAAACTATGAAGTGAGTACCACTGACTGACCACATTTCCAAGAAAATAGCTCCAACAGTGAACATTTAAATTCTCTCTTAAGTCTCAAGCCCTGGGGCGCCTGGGTGGCTCAGTCAGTTAAGCCTCTGCCTTCGGCTCAGGTCATGACCCCAGGGTCCTGGGATTGAGTCCCGCATCGGGCTCCCTGCTCCGTGGCGAGTCTGCTTCTCCCTCTCCCTCTGCCTCTTCCCCACTGCTTGTGCTCTCTCTTAAATAAATAAAATCTTAAAAAAAAAATGTCTCAAGCCCTATGCTCTGGACCTAATACACATCACCTCATGAATTCTCACTGGGATGGATGAGGTAGGAGCCATCATTACCCTCCCTGTTCTGTGGGAAAGGCAAGCAGGCCCTGGGCAATTGGGTCGTTTGCACAAGGCCACAGTTTGGGCAGCAGCTGAGCAGGGCGGTCTGGCTCCGGAGCACTCACTCATACCCACTGCACTCCACCTTCCAGTCAGCTGAGACTCACGTAACCATAAACTTGCTTGAGGTGAAATAATCATCATTTGGGGCTGCCTTGGAACTCAGTCTTACCAAAAGTGCTGTTGCATGCACTCAACAAATGTCTGATGAGCGTCCACCCTAAGAAAAGATATTGTGTCCCCTCGGGGCGCCTGGGTGGCTCAGTCAGTTAAGCGGCTGCCTTTGGCTCAGGTCATGATCCTGGGGTCCTGGGATTGACCCCACGTCCAGCTCCCTGCTCAGTGGAGAGCCTGCTTCTCCCTCTCCCTCTGCCTGCCTCTCTGCGTACTTGTGCTCTCTCTCTCTGTCAAATAAATAAATAAAATCTTAAAAAAAAAAAAAGATATTGTGTCCCCCCGAGGAAAGATAATGTGCAGTCAGAAGACCAAAACCCACAGTTACTGCCCAAAAGGAGGATCGGCATAGTGGAAAGACAGTCATGCAGTTATAATCCCACTCAGGGGACGGAGGTGCTGAATCCTGTGGGATCCTATGAGGATCTTCGAGTTTGCCTTTAAAGTCCTCACAAATGAATTTATAATGGAGAAAAACCAAACAAGACTGGTCAGAAATCACTTGTTTAAAAAAAAAAAAAAAAGAGGATTGCTGTAGAAAGAGAGAAGAAAAACAAAATCACTCTTAACCACATAACCATACAAGGAACCTAATTAATAGCCTTTGAGTTTAAGAATAAGCTTAGTAGGGGCACCTGGCTGGCTCAGTGGGAAAAGCGTGCAACTCTTGATCTTGGGGTTGTGAGTTCGAGCCCCATGCTGGGTGTAGAGATTACTAAAAAAGAAACAACAAGCTTAGCAAACTACTGTTGAATTTTTTATATCATCAGATATGATTTTATAAACCATCTCAAATTTTCAAACCAACCATTGCTTTTTATCTAAAAGTGTTTGGGGCCTTAAAAAGAATTCAGGTATAAATATCTTTAACAGGAAAGAAAAACTAGCAAGTTTCATTAGCACTGAGAGTCTTCTCATTTTTTTTCTCCTTGGGTGTTAGAAGCTCAAGAACAGTAAATACTGTGGAATTCAAAAATACATTTGCTTTGAGATTTTCTCTGGCCTTCAAATCCAGCTAATGCTTTATCGATTGAAAACTAATTTCCATTCTTTTTTTTTTTTTTAAAGATTTCATTTATTTATTTGACAGAGAGAGAGACAGCGAGAATGGGAACACAAGCAGGGGGAGTGGGAGAGGGAGAAGCAGGCTTCCCGCTGAGCAGGGAGCCCGATGTGGGACTCGATCCCAGGACCCTGGGATCATGACCTGAGCCGAAGGCAGATGCTTAATGACTGAGCCACCCAGGCGCCCCTAATTTCCATTCTTAAAGGGGGAAGCACATCTTCCAATCTGATGTTTTGCTCTATAAAGGGGGTTTATGTGTTTTTCACCCAGATGCAGGAATAGTCTATTCAAAGCATAGCACTTTGGAAATGAAGATTTATATATTTCTGGAACATAAAGTTCAGGAAAGGGGACGAGGCTAGGCTATAACTGCAAATAACTTCGGTTTCTGTTTTGGTTTGTTTTGATTTTTTTTTTAAATAACTTTGAAGAGCCTTTTATGCTGCATTAAAAAGCTGGAATTCAGGGGTGCCTGGATGGCTCAGTCCGTTAGGCATCCAGCTCTTGGTTTTGGCTGGGGTCATGATCTCAGGGTCGTGAGATCGAGCTCCGCGTCGGGCTCCATGCGCTCAGCAGGGAATCTGCTTGAGATTCTTTCCCGCTCCATCTGCTCCTTCCCCCATGCTCTCTCTCTAAAATAAATAAATAAAATCTTAAAAAAAAAAAAAAAGCTGGAATTCCACTGTGATTGGCTGGTAGGCAGTGAAAAGGAAAAGTTCTGTTACCCTGCCTACTCATGGACCTACTCTCAGCACTGGTCACCAAATGTGTGGGGGATTTTCTCACAGCTGGAAGTTCTCCAGTTCTCTGGGGACACTGACTGGATGTCTTATAATTCATTTTTTTTTAAAAGATTTTGTTTATTTATTTGACAGAGAGAGACACAGCGAGAGAGGGAACACAAGCAGGGGGAGTGGGAGAGGGAGAAGCAGACTCCTCGTGGAGCAGGGAGCCCGATGCAGAGCTCGATCCCAGGACCCTGGAATCATGACCTGAGCCGAAGGCAGACGCTTAATGACTGAGCCACCCAGGCGCCCCTGGATGTCTTATAATTCAATCCAATTCTGACTCTATCTGTCTGGAGTTAGCATGAGACCTCACAGGTTCAGGGCTCAGTCCCACAAGGTGGGCCCCTCCCCAGATGCCAATCGCCAATACTGGGTCCGCGGGGTACCTGCAACTTCTGTCTGACTTGGCTACAAATTGTGGTTTCTGTGACCCCCTCCTTGGAGGACCATAATTCGCTAGAACAGCTCACAGAACTCAGGAAAACAGTTTACTTACAGGATTACTGGTTTATGGTAAAGGATACAACTCAGGGACAGCCACATGGAAGGGATGCATAGGGCAGGGGCTGGGGAGAGGGATGTGGAACCGCCATGCCCTCTCCAGGTGCACCACCCTCCCAGCATCTCCATGTGTTCAGCAGCCTGGAAGCTCTGAGTGAGGCTCATTACTTAGACACGACTTCTTAAATCATTGGCCTTTGGGGGGCACCTGGGTGACACAATCAGTTAGGCATCCCACTCTTGGTTTTGGCTCAGGTCGTGATCTCAGGGGTCATGAGATCGAGCCCCTCATTGGGGTCCTTGCTCAGCTTGGAGTCTGATTAAGACTCTCTCTCCCTCTGCCCCTGCCCCCCTGCTCTCTCTCTCTCTCAAATAAATAAATCAATCAATCTTTAAATCATTGGCTTTGGGGATTAACTCAACCTCCAGCTTCTCTTCCCTTCTTGGAGGTGAGTGGGGGTGAGGCTGAAAGTTCTTGGAAGTTGGTTCTCTAGCAAACAGCACCATCCTAGGGGCTTTCTAAAAGTTGCTGCATTAACCTAAACGCAGGTGTGGTTGAAAGGGGCTTGTTTTGGGGCGCCTGGGTGGCTCAGTCGTTAAGCATCTGCCTTCAGCTCAGGTCATGATCTCAGGGTCCTGGAATCGAGCCCCGCATGGGGCTCCCTGCTCAGCGGAAGGCCTGCTTCTCCCTCTCCCTCTTCCCCTGCTTGTGTTCCCTCTCTCGCTGTGTCTCTCTGTGTCGAATAAATAAATAAAATCTTAAAAAAAAAAAGAAAAGAAAGGGGCTTGTTTTGAATAACCAAAGACACTCCTTCCATTTTATCACTCTTACCACTTAAGGAAATCCAAGGGTTTTAGGGACTCTGTGTCAGGAAGGGGGACAAAGACCCAACATATGTTTTTCACTCTAAATCACAAAGTCACGGGCAGCTATTGAAAGGTTTTTGGCAAGAGTCTGAAACGATCGGTTTTACCTATGTCTAAAGTGCACTCGATGGGGCCCCGGGGATGGACTGCGGAGGACCCGGAAGACCATGAGGAGTCAGTATCAGTGATGAAGCTATTCCCTCTAAGCTCCAAACCCACCCTCCTCTGCTCTGCGTTGTGATGCGGAGCTGGGAAAACACATTTCTGCTTTGCCAGATGGTTCTCTGTGAGATCCTGGCAATAGGGTTTGCTAGACTGCTGAAGTCAGATGATTAACTTGTTCCGCTTGGCCCAGGACTTTTCCCTGCTTTAGCACTCAAAGTTCTGCCTCCCGGGAACCCCTTCCCGGGGACCAGCAAGCAGGGTCAGCAGCCCCTGGGGAACTTGTGAGACATGCAGTTTCAGGCCCCCACCCCCCAGACCCATCAGAGACTGGGGCTCAGGCCCAGCAGTCTGTGTTTTAACAAGCGGGTCCTCCAGGCTATTCTGCTGAAGTTTTAAGAACCGCTGTCCTCTTGGTACCTTCTCAGTTGCCTAGAAAACAACTTTATAACAAGTTGGCAATTCCTTATGATGTATTCCATGTGTTAAAGTCTTTCTGTTAAGGTACACCTGGGCAGCTCAGTTGGTTAAGCGTCTGCCTTTGGCTCAGGTCATGATCTCAGGGTCCTGGGATCGAGCCCCGCATCGGGCTCCCTGCTCAGCCTCGGGCCTGCTTTTTCCTCTGCCCCTCCCCTTCTTGTCTGTCTTCTTCTCTGTCTCTCTCAAACAAATAAAATCTTTTTTTTTTTTTTTTAAGTAATCTCTACACCCAACATGGGGTTTGAACTCAAAACCCCGAAGTCAAGAGTCTCATGCTCCACTGACTGAGCCAGCGAGGTGCCCCTCAGTGTAGTTCTTAATTTGTGGTTTTAAAAAATTATGAGTGAGGTAGACCATATTTTTATATTCGTAGGGGACATTGGCATTTCCTTATAGGGTGAGCTTTCTGCTCATATATCCTGCCCACTCTCAAAAGGATTCTTGGTCTTTTTCCCCTCATTAAAAAAAAATAATAATTAATTAATTAATTTATTTGAGAGAGAGAGATAGCGAGAGAGAGCACGAGCTGGGGTAGGGAGAGGGAGAAGCAGGCTCCTTGCTGAGCAGGGAGCCCGATGTGGGGCTTGATCCCAGGACCTGGGATCATGACCTGAGCTGAAGGTGGAAGCTTAATGGACTGAGCCACCCAGGCACCCCTCCCCTCAATTTTTAGATGCTTTTTTGTATTTTAGGGATCTGAACCCTTTGTGATACAAGTTATAAATATTTTTCTCATTTTGTCATCTGTACTTTTTAATTTGTGTAGGGTGGGTTTAACTTTTGAAGTTGCAAAATATTTTCATTTTTGTTTGGCCATTTAACAAGATTCTCTTTTCTTGCTTCTTTTGACAAATTTTTGGAAATTCTGAGGAATAGTTTGGAAAATTTACCCAGCTCCTGCATCATTGGGAGACTCAGCAGTGTTTTCTCATATTATTTGAGGGTTGTATTCTTTCACTTAGATCTTTGATACACTTTGAATTTAATGTGATATCCAGTGCAAGGAGTGGATTCTAGCTTTTCCTCTTGGTTGTCTAGTTGCTCCAACACTACTAAGTTAAAAAACTTCCCCCCAAAAATAAACAAACAAAAAAACCAAACTTCCCCAAAGTCCCTTCCTGAATTAAAAATTATTATAGTGTTATATGCATTTACATAAGCAATTGGTTCTATTTCTGGATTTTATAATTTTCCCCTTGATCTATATGCTTATTCACCCACTAACAATACATTGTTTTATATCGGTTTTAATATCTGCTAGAGCTACTCCTTGGGTTTTTCCTTCTCCTCCTTCCTCTTTTTCAGTTTCCCGCCCCGCCCCCCCCCAATCTCTGCATGTTGTACTTCCAAATGAACCTCATAATCAAGTTGTTTGGGTCCACGAAGAAACCCTGATGACATTTTTATTAGGATTGTGATACATTTGTAAACTAAGTCAGGGGCAATTGACCTGTTTAGAATGTTGGCCGCCGCTCCGTTTCCATCTTGGGGCCCGGGCGCCATCTGGTGGCCACTGTACACAAAAGCAGTATTTTCTCTTAAAGAGCCACTCAAAGCGATAAACATTTATTATCACACATACTTTCTGTGGATCAGGTATTGGGGAGGCTTCGATGAATAGTTCTGACTCGGAGCCCTGACAGTGAAGACATTTTCCGGGGCTGCAGTCATCAAAGGCTCGCCTGGGGCTGGGGGATGGTGGTAGAAGGTCTCAGGTCTTCAGCGTGCATCTGGCCTCCCCCAAAGCAGGTGGACCCAGAGAGAGTGAGGCGGAAGCTACAATGCTAGATGATTTTAGATTTGGAGGAAAGTTGCAGATCGTACGGGGAGTTCCGCTGTGTCTCCTCACCTGATGTTACCATTATAGTACAATGATCAAAACCAGGCGATTAGCATCAGCACCATATAATTAACTAAACTACCCACCTGATTTGAGTTTTAACAATCTTTCTACTGATGTCCTTTTTCTGTTCCAGGATCAAACCCAGTATTCCACACTGCATTTATTTGTCACATCTCCTTGGCCTCCTGTAGTCTGTGGTGGTTCCTCTCTATTTCCTTGCCTTTTATGACCTTGACACTTTTTTTTTAAAGATTTTATTTATTTATTTGAGAGAAAGAATGAGAGAGAGAGCATGAGAGGGGTGAGGGTCAGAGGGAGAAGCAGACTCCCTGCCAAGCAGGGAGCCCGATGCGGGGCTCGATCCCGGGACTCCAGGATCATGACCTGAGCCGAAGGCAGTCGCTTAACCAACTGAGCCACCCAGACGCCCGACACTTTTGAAGAGTACAGCCGTTGTGTAGAATGTCCCTCAAGTTGGATTTGTCTGCTGTTTTTTATGGTTGGATTGAATTAGGCATTTTTTCAAGCATACCCCAGGAATGATGTTGTGTCTTTCTCAGTGCGTTATATCTGGGGCTTCCTGGTGTCCAGTACCTGGTGATGTTGATCTTGACCACTTGGTTATACTGCTGTCTGCTGCACTTCTCCACTATAAAGTTACTGTCTTTCCCTTTGTAATTAATAAGTAAATTAAGGGAGATACTTTGAGATTATACAAATCTGGTTCCCTCAAACTTTTGCCTACTAATTTTAGCATCCATCAGTGGTTCTTGTCTGCAAGTTATTACCAGGTTATGTGCCTAATAGAGATTTTTGTGTCATTTTTTCCTTCTACACTTATGCATTTGAATTCTTTTGAGAGAAAGAGTTGTCCCTTCTCCCCATTTGCCTATTTACCAGATCCTTTCCTTAGATCAGTATGGACTCATGGATATTTGTTTTATTCTATGGATTAAAACCTGATATTGACTTTAATTTTTGATGGTCATCTGGATGTGAGATGTCACGCTACTGTGGTTTTAGTCAAAATCTTTCTTTTTTCTTCTTTTTTTAAAAACATTTAAAAAAATTTATTCATTTGAGAGAGAGACAGAGAGAGCATGAGCGGGTGGAGGGGTGGAGGGAGAGGGAGAAGCAGACTCCCCACTGAGCAGGGAGCCCAACCTGGGGCTCCATCCCAGGACCCTGGGATCATGACCTGAGCCGAAGGCAGATGCCCAACCAACTGAGCCACCCAGGCGCCCCACCCAGAACTTTTGTTGAAAAGATTTATCCTTTCCCTATTGAGTTGTTTTGTATCCTTGTCAAAAATAAATTGACCGTAGATGTATGGGTTTATTTCTGGACTCTTAATTCTATTGCATTTATCTATATTTATCCTTATGCCAAAATCACCCAGTCTTAATTATTATAGCTTTGTAGTCAAATGGAATTAGAAAGTGTAAGCTCCCCAATATTGTTCTTTTTTTTTTTCAAGATTATTTTAGCTATTCTGGATCCCTTGCATTTCCTTATGAATTTTTGGATAAGCCAGAATTTGGGTAGTATCAATAGATTTGGGTTGTATTGCCATTTAACAATAATAAGAGTCCTGATTCATGAACATGCAATGCCTATCCATTTATTTAATTCCCTTCAATGATGTTTTGTAGTTTTCAGTATAAAAGTCTTGCACTTCTTTTGTTAAATCTACACCTGTGTATTTGTACCTTTTTGATACTATTATATAAGTAGGATTGTTTTCTTAATTTCCTTTTTGGATTGTTCATTGCAAGTGTATAGAAATAAACTGATTTTTGCATCGTGATCTTGTATCCTATGCCTTTGCTGCACTGAGTTATTAGTTCTAATAGATTTTTGTGGACTTCTTAAGATTTTCCATATGCAAGATCATGTTATCTGCAAATAGAAAGTTTTACTTCTTTCTTTTCAATATGATGCCTTTTATTTCTCTTTATTGCCTAATTTCGCTTGTTAGAACCTCCGCTACAGTGTTGACTAGAAGTGGTGAGATAGAATATTGTTATTTTGGTTCCTGTCTTGATCTTAGTGAGAGAGCTTTTCGTCTTTTACTGTCAAGTATGATATTATTGTGGTTTTTTTCAAATATTTTTCTGTATCTATTGAGATGATCATATGGTTTTAATTTCCTTGTTTTTTTAAATATATATTTTTGAATATTTTCCTAGCATTTGCTTCAGGCCATACTTTCTTATTTCTTTGCATGTTTCATAATATTTTTTTTTTGTTGGAAACTGGACATTCTGACTGTTATAATGGGCAACTCTGAAAATCATATGCTCCCTTCTTCCCAGGGTTTGTTTTTGTTGCTGTTTGTTCTAGTGATTATTTTAGTGATTTTTCTAACTTTTCTAAACGAATTCTGCAAAGTCTATGTCCTTTCTTGTGTGTGGATACTGAAATCTCTGCTCAGTTATCTTACGGATCAGTTAGTGATTGGACAGATTTCTTGAGATGCCTGGAGCCAGTTCCCCAGGTTTCACTGAGGGACCTGTGTGTCTGTTGGGACATGCTTTCAGCACTTAGCCTGGCAGTTTAAAACTCTGCCTTTGCCTTCACTTTCTGCTTGTGGAGAGCCTCAAGGTCAGCACAGTGTGCAAGCATAGGTCTTTCCTTGGCATGCACACGACCTTGGGCCTCTTCATAGCTCTATGCAGGTGCACGGCTTTCTAGATTCTCAGACTTTTGTCAAGAGATTTTCAAAGCTCTTATAGACATCTCATTCTCCAGCTCATCCTTTTAAGCTTTTTAGTTCATATATTGTTTCCCTGTACTGTTATTCCCGCCCCCCCCCTCCTTTGGGCCCTCGTGGGGTTAAACAACTGCCTGGAGCTTTTTTGACAGATGTCACCACCTGTGATAAGGCTTTTTCCACTGAGAAAAGCTCTAAGTCAGGTCAGATACAGACAGCCTTGCAAATGGGGTCTTCCAAAGACCCACAGGTCAAATAATGACAACTCTTTGTGAATGTGGCTTTGAGAGAGCTTCAGCTCTGTTGTACTCCATCTGGTGACTGACTGCACAGCTGCTGGTTTCCATCTTGAATGACAGCTGTTATCTTCCAAGGCTACTGTGGGGTTGGAGGGCAGGAGAATGGGACAAGGGTAAATTAAAATGCCACAGAGCTCACTGTTCTTATTGAGATTCTGCCATTTTCCTTGAATGAATGGTCTTCACATTGCTGCAAGCCTTTGATTAATTTCCAGAATCCTGAAAATGTTATCTTCTGTACTTTTTTTGGGGGGGGGGCAAGTTTTCTCTTTAATGTTATGGGGGACAAAAAGATTTTGGTGGTCCTCACTCCACCATTCAAGCTGATGCCACTCCTATAATTTTTCTTATGACATAGAATTATTGCTGGGCACCCTTGTCCCTATCCAATATGATGAAAGTAGATTGATAATATTGCATGCTTCCAGAAAAACCTCGTGGTAGTCACCTGGACTGCTTGTAAATAGTTTCTTCTTCACACCCTGTTAAGCATAGCCATACAACACGCTTTAGTTGATGAAATGTGAGAAGTGACTGGGTGCCTGGGTGGCTCAGATGGTTAAGCGTCTGCCTTCGGCTCAGGTCATGATCCCAGGGTCCTGGGATCGAGTCCCGCATCGGGCTCCCTGCTCCTTGGGAGCCTGCCTCTCCCTCTGCTTCTCTCTCTCTCTCTCTCTGTCTCTCATGAATAAATAAATAAAATCTTTAAAAAAAAAAAGACTGATACTCGATAACTGCTTTGTTTTTACTTCATCTCCTGTTGACTTCACAATGTGAGTGCAGTCTGTGTAAACCTCTCTACTGAATGATGCACAAATATAAGTATTTACGTGAACATATGAAGTCTGCATATGTGGATAAACGCCCTTACATATCATTTATTTATCCGTGATTACATCTCTGTGGTGTCTTACCTGATTCCTCGACCTTATTTTCTGTCACTGTACCCATCTCTACTTGAATGTATATGAAATATTTCATTATAAAAATAAACAGGGGTGCCTGGGTGGCTCAGTCGGTTGAGTGGCTGCCTTCAGCTCAGGTCATGATCCCAGGGTCCTGGGATGGAGTCCCGCATCGGGCTCCCTGCTCCTTGGGAGCCTGCTTCTCCCTCTGCTTCTCTCTCTCTCTGTCTCTCATGAATAAATAAATAAAATCTTTAAAAAAAAAGAAAAAGAAAAGAAATGTGAGAAGTGACAACATTTAATTTTGTTCCTTCTCTTTCCCATTGCTGTACTGATCATGGAAACACATTTTGAGTTGAATCTCTATCAGACTGGGTCCTTTAGTGACTAGAATAAGTATAGCTTTCTGTTGACCCATGTTGGACATGTAGTACGAGCAATAAATGTACTTGTATTATATGGTTTTGGGGCCATTTGTTACTGCAGCATACCTGAGGTTATCCTGAGTAGTATAGATGGTGAGAGCATACTTGTTTGTGAAGGTAAAAAGTATTTCTTTTTTTTTAATAAAGATTTTATGTATGTATGTATGTAAAGATTTATTTATTTGACAGAGAGATAGAGAGAAAGCACAAGTAGGCAGAGAGGCAGGCAGAGGGAGAGGGAGAAGCAGACTCCCCGTTGAGCAGGGAGCCGGATGCGGGGCTCGATTCCAGGACCCCGGGACCATGACCTGAGCCGAAGGCAGCTGCTTAACTGACTGAGCCACCCAGGCGCCCTGGTAAAAAGTATTTCTATGTTCTGTTTGCCTGGGGAGCCTATGTTAAAAGAATACAAAATAAGATATGATTATGAAATAAACCATAGTAAGAAATGATGGCCAGCAAAATACTTTAAATTCAATACGTTAAACAAGAAAGTTATAGAACCGGGACGCCTGGGTGGCTCAGTCGGTTAAGCGTCTGCCTTCGGCTCAGGTCATGATCCCAGGGTTCTGGGATCGAGTACCGCATCAGGCTCCCTGCTCCGCGGGGAGCCTGCTTCTCCCTCTGCCTCTGTCTCTCTCTCTCTCTCTGTCTCTCATGAATAAATAAATAAAATCTTAAAAAAAAAAGTTATAGAACCTAAATGAAATTAACTCTGTAAAATCATTTCGGAGGACATAAAACAAGAGCTGAACAAATGAAAAACCAACTATGGGACATTAGAAATAGAGCCCAGAAAAGATGTGATTTTATGGGGTGCCTGGGTGACTCAGTTGTTAAGCATCTGCCTTCAGCTCAGGTCATGATCCCAGGGTCCTGGGATTGAGCCCTGCATCAGGATCCCTGCTCAGCGGGAAGCCTGCTTCTCCCTCTTCCACTCCCCCTGCTTGTGTTCCCTCTTTCGCTGTGTCTCTCTGTCAAATAAATAAATAAAATCTTTTACAAAAGATGTGATTTTATTACATGTAAAGGTGGTATTTGAGTTTGGCAGGAGGAGAATGGTTTATTTAAAAACTGGTGTTGGCATAACTGGAAGAAAATAAAGTATGACCCCCTCTCATGCCATACAGAAAACAAATTCCAAATGGATAAAATACTTAAGGATAAAAAAATCAACAAAAATCTTAGAAGAAAATTGAACAGACTTTATGTACAATTTCGTAATGGGCAGGATCCTTTAACAAGATAAGGAATTTTAAGTCCATGTAATAAAATATTAATATATTGGGCAATATAAAAATCATATGGCAGGGGCGCCTATGTGGCTCAGTTAGTTAGGCGTCCAGCTCTTGATTTTGGCTCAGGTCATGATCTTGGGGTCGTGAAATCGAGATCCGCATCAGGCTACATGCTGGATGTGGAGCCTGCTTGGGATTCTCTCTCTCTCTGCCCCTCCCCCCAACTTGCTCTTGCTCTCTCTCTAAAAAAAAAAAATCATATGGCAGATGATGTCATAAACAAGACAATGGGCAAAATTATAGCATACAAGGCAGATGAAAGATAGTTATGCAAATAAAAGAACAATAATCAAATAGAAGATTGGGCAAAGGATATACACAGACAAATTAAAGAATTGAAAATCCAAGAAGCCAATAAACATGAAAAGATGTTTTGCCTTTAGTATCCAGGGAAATGGAACTTAAAGCAACAACGAAACATCATTGTATGACCATTCACTGGCAAAAGCAAAAATGACATAAAGCTAATGCTAATGGGAATGCTGGGAAAAAGATCCTTTCACATCTTGCTGGTGGCAATGTGTACCGTTACAGAAATTTTGGAAATCAATCTGGCAATACATATTGAAATAAAAAATACACATACCAGGGGCGTCTGGCTGGCTCAGTTGAAGCATGTGACTTTTTTTTTTTTTTAAGATTTTATTTATTTATTTGACAGAGAGACAGAGAGCACAAGCAGGGGGAGCGGCAGGCCGAGGCAGAGGGAGAAGCAGGCTCCCCACTGAGCAGGGAGCCCGACGCGGGGCTCGATCCCAGGACCCCGGGATCATGACCTGAGCCGAAGGCAGACGCTTAACCATCTGAGCCACCCAGGCGCCCCAGAGCATGTGACTTTTGATCTTGGTTTCGTGAGTTCAAGCCCCATGTTGGGTGTAGAGATTAGTTAAAAATAAAATCTTAAAAAAATATATAAAATCTTAAAGAAAAAAAGAAAATCTTAAAGAAAATCTTAAAAAAACACACACAGGGGCCCCTGGGTGGCTCAGTCAGTTGAGCATCCAGCTCTTGATTTTGGCTCAGGTCATGATCTCAGGGTCGTAAGATCAAGCCCCCCATTGGGCACCATGCTCAGTGTGGAGTCTGCTTGGGATTGTCTCTCTCCCTCTCCGCCCCCACTTGTGCTCTCTCTCAAATAAATAAATAAAAATTTAAAATACTCATACCCTTCAATCCAGAAATATTCTTTGAGTCTACTCTTTGGAAATAAAAGTATCGCTACATAATGATGCACATGTGAGGTTTTCCTTATACTGGAGTTGGTAAAAGTAGGAAACTTACACCAATCATGATTCCCACTAGTGAATGGTTGAAAAAATTGTGGTACATGAAGTTTATCTATCTACTAGGTAGATGAATAAAAGAATGAGTTACATACAAGCCAAACTTGATATATAACCATTATGTAGTGTTGTGAGGATATCAACATCAAGAGATAGATATATGTGGCACTATAAAACAAGGACAAAATGTGTGTGTGTGTGTATGGTGGGTATGTATAGAGATAATCAAGCACATGGTGGTAGAAAAATCCCAGCATAAGATATAAAGAACAGGACCTAGAATTATGTCTCTTATTTATGCTTGTCACAGGTTATCACAGGTCTCTGAGGTGGAGGAGTTAGGTCTGATACAAGAAATTATGGGGGCACCTGGGTGGCTCAGCCGGTTAAGCATCTGACTCTTGGTTTCAGCTCAAGTCGTGATCTCAGGGTTGCAAGATCGAACCCCACGTTGAGTTCTTTGCTAGGAGGGGAGTCAGCTTGAGATTCTCTCTCCCTCTTCCTTTGCCCACCGCCCCCCCCGCCTCCGCCATGCGTGGGAATGCGCTCTCTGGCTCTCAAATAAAGAAATAAATCTTTAAAAAAGAAACTATGTATAGTCTTCATATTTAGTTACTTATGAATAGGCACAGTAAATTATTTAGTGGACTCATGACCAATATATCAGAAAATGTTGCACAGTGAAAAAAATATAGCAAAGTAAAACGTTAGGTTTTTTTTTTTTTTAATAGAAGCATAACATACAGAAGAATGCAGTCTTGATAAATGCACAGCTTGATGAGTTTCTAAAGTGAACACACCCAGGTAACCATCACCCAGGCAAGGAATAAAATATTAACAGGATCTTGTGAATCCTCTCAGTGAATCATTGAATCTGGGGGTGGTGATCTTAGGGACCTCTGATACAGCTGGTGTCAGAATTGGAATTTGTTGTACCCCTGACTCACTGAAATTTGACAGGAGTGGTTTTGGGAAAATGAAATGAAGATGAAGGGGTGCGTATAATGAACCTTTGGTGCCTGGGTGATTGTGGAGTCATCCATGGTATGAAACAGTGCTGAGCTGTAGTCTCTTGAGAGAAGTAAAAGTTACTGATGGAATATGAAAATAATACAGTTGACTCTTGAACAACAGGGGCTTGAACTGCGTGTGTCTGCTTCCATGCAAATTTTTTCTATAAATACGGTACAGTGCTGTAAATGTCGTTTTTTTCTTATGATTTTCTTTTTTTTTTAATTTTTTAAATTTATTCATGAGAGACATACAGAGAGAGAGAGGCAGAGGGAGAAGCAGGCTCCCAAGGAGCAGGGAGCCTGATGTGGGACTCGATCCCAGGACCCTGGGATCATGACCTGAGGTGAAGGCAGACGCTTAACCATCTGAGCCACCCAGACGCCCTCCTTATGATTTTCTTAATACCATTTTCTTTTCTCTAATTTACTTTATTGCATATATTATATAATTTAGTATATAATACATAAAACATAAAATATGTCTTAATCAACTTTATGTTATCAGTAAGGCTTCTCGTCAGCAGTAGGCTATTAGTAGTTAAATTTTGGGGGAGTCAATAGTTGTACACAAATTTTGACTGTGCGGGGGTGGGGGTCGGTGCCCCTGACCCCTGAGTTCTTCAAGGGTCACCTGTGGATCACCTCCAGGACACCTGGCTCACTGGATGCCCAGCTGCTTTCGGCATTACTGGCTTAAAGTGAGGGGGAGAAAAAGCAGCCTGAGTGATGCTTCTAGTTTTTGTTTTCTCCTCCAGGAGGAGAGGAAAGGGCCCCCAAATCCCCTTTCTCCTTCCCCACTTGCATTCCAGCCAGGATTTCCCCCGGAAAGTTGTACTATTAACCTCGTAAATGCTAAATTTACTGCTAGAGGTTTGAGTAAATTTTCAATTTACTCAAAAGGGGGGAGGGATATTTTATTTTATTTATTTTTTAAGATTTTTTATTTATTTAACAGAGAGAGACACAGCGAGATAGGGAACACAAGCAGGGGGAGTGGGAGAGGGAGAAGCAGGCTTCCCACTGAGCAGGGAGCCTGATGCGAGGCTCCATCCCAGGACCCTGGGACCATGACCCGAGCCGAAGGCAGACGCTTAACAACTGAGCCACTCAGGCGCCCCATGGATGGGGGATATTTTAATTGCTTTGCATCTTGTTACTCTCGCATACGGATGTATGGTCAAAATATAAAATGTTAAATGCTTGGGGCGCCTGGGTGGTGAAGTCGGTTAAACGTCAGACTCTTGGTTTTGGCTCGGGTCCTGATCTCAGGGTAGCGAGGTGGAGCCCCGTGTGGTGAGATGGAAGGTGGTGAGATGGAGCCCCGTGTGGGGCTCTGCCCTGAGCGCGGAGTCTGCTTAGGATTCTCTCTCCCTCTGCCCCTTCCCCCAAATCAATCGATCTATCTATCTTTAAAAAATGTTAAATGCTTTTAATTTCATAAACGCTGGAGGGATCATCCTTATAGAAAAAGCTGCAAAGAAAAAGTGTTAGCGGGACATGATTTCCTTGCTTTTTGCCACTGGTGGGTGGATTAGAATGAAATTTTTTTAGTATTGGAAACAGAACAAGTGTGCATAGCTGATGATTTTTTCCTATGATTTTTGTCTGTCGGAGTCTCAGGAAAAAAGGAGACAGCATAAAAAAGAAGGGCATTTTCCAGTTGAGATATACTTTTGCAATTGTAAGGAGCAGTGTTCAGTTTGCCAATGAGCTCTTCAAGCCCTATATCTGACAATCCTTAGAGGCTGAGGATTTCCTGGCCTGAGGTACACTGTTTGAGTGGATCAATCTGGACTCTAAGTGTGACAAGATAAAAGGGCCTTTACTTGTCCCTTGCGCTTGGAACATGGCTCTCTGGCCCTGCAATGTCTTTGCTGAAAGAAAAATTTGCTGGCTTTTTAAAAATCCTGAATGAACAGATCCTAAATGCCTGGTCCTGATTCTAAGTGAAAACCTAATCTGAGCTGTGTTGAACTGGGAGATATAGGCTCAATAAATAGAACTCAGACTCTGGGGGCGCCTGGGTGGCTCAGTGGGTTAAGCACCTGCCTTCAGCTCAGGTCATGATCCCGGGTCCTGGGATCAAGCCCCGCATTGGGCTCCCTGCTCAGCAGGGAGTCTGCTTCTCCCTCTGCTTCTCCCTCTGCCTCTCCCCACTGCTCCCCCAGCTCCCCTTGCTCCCCCTACTCCCCCCACTCTCCCTGCTCCCCCTGCTCGTGTGCTCTCTCTCTCAAATAAATTAAAAAAAAAAATCTTAAAAAAAATAACTCAGACTCTGGGACTGTCACAGATGTAGGCATCCCTTGGTGGGGTGTGACAATGTTGCGCATACTGGCTGGACCATCTGGGTCACCTACAGGTGCCCACAGGAAAGGGCTTATTCTCTGATAGGACAATCTAAAATTGAGCTCCTAGTCAGCTCTGTATTTCTGATGCAGACTAACTGCCCTCCTAACTTGTGATTCCTGTCCTAATGTTGCAGGTTGGAGGAGGACATCACCAGAACTGTGAACCCCTCCACCCACCCCTGACAGATCAGACTCTTGCCCGCTCTTTTGGGGGAAGGTCTCATTTCTCTTGACTCGTGTTCACCTTTTTGGATTAGTTTCAGTTTGCAGCCACGGACTGCTAGCCTGACTCTAGCTCCCTCCCCTTTCTCCCAGTACATGTACCTTCAGAAAGCAGTGTGATTTTATTCAATGCAGCTATCCCAGAAAGGGTTCAAACCTTTGAGACTACTGACTGGATAAGGGATCAGGATGAAAGGGGTAGGAGATTATGTAAGCTACTTTGAAATATTTGAAAATTCAGGATTCCACCCTGACCAATTTCTAAACATAATGCGTCTCAAGAAGGAAGCCACTTGAGTTTCCTTGTTGATTCTAGTGCTAGACTTTTGCCCCCGGGGTAAAGTCTGAGTTCTCAGTCTGTTTCTGAGTCTAGATTGGTAAATAACCAAGGTAGAAAGTCACTATGGATGCTCAGGGGCAATTTGCTATGCCCCTAGAGAATTTCCAGTTCCCACCAGCTGTCCTCAAGGACCTTCCCCCCAAGGATACTTTGTCTCTTGCATACCTGGATACCATGGGAAATTCAACTCTGGTTTTCTGGGGGTTGGAGTGTAGTTATTTAGCCTCCTACTTGGCCTAGTTTTGTAATTCAGCAAATGTCTTAAGTAGGATATCAATTTTTTGAAGCTCCTCAACTCTCCAGTTGACCCCTCCCATGCTCCCACAACTTCCAAAAGCTCTGCGGGTTTCTCTGTGGCTCAGCCTGGATACACCATCTTTGGACCATACTGAGTTTGCAAATGACTCCAGAGAGACCTGAGGATCCTCAGCATTTGTCCAAAGGATTCTTCCTTCTCTGGGATTTTATCTCCTTAATCTTTGTTGCTTCCACGGCCCTCTGATAACCTTTGAAATATGGTTGTAGTAATTGATCTGGCTTTTCTAGTTGTTCTGAGTAGAAGCACTGGTTTGCTTCAGACAACTCCATCTTATCCAGACATGAAAGTCTTTTTCTGTTTTTCTGCTTAAGTCAACTCCATTGCAGTATAATCCACAGACAAGAAAATGCACCATTATAAGCGCATTGACTGTTAATAAGGTCAATGAATTTTGCCAGATGTATACATCTATGTAACCATCACTATGGTCAAGATAGAAAACATTTCCACCATCCCAAAATGTTCTGTCATGTTCCTTTGTGGTCAATTACACCTCCTTCCCCAGCTATGGGCAACTAGGCAACCACTGACCTGCTTTCTGTCACTATAGATTAATTTTGACTTTTCTAGAATTTCATATAAATGGAATCATACAATATGTACTCTCTTGTCCCTGGTTGATTTGTTCAGCAAAATGGTTTTTTGAAATTTCTTGTAATTGTATCAGTTGTCCATTCTTGAGCAGAATTCCATTCAATCCTATCATTGTTTGTTGCTGAACAGTTCTACGAATATACCATAATTTGTTTATCTAGTCACTGAGTTGTTTCTAACTTTGGCTGCTATGAATGAAGCTGCTATGAACATCATGCATCTTTGTGTGGAAGTATTTTTCATTTCTCTCGAATAAATATGTAGAACTGAAGTTGTTGAGTCGTATGGTAAGTATATGTTGAGCTTTAAAAGAAACTGCTGAAACTGTCCTCCAAAGTGGGTGTTAACATTTCACATTTGCCAGCAATACAAGAGAGGTCCAGTGTTTCATGATCTTCAGTCTTCGATTTTAACAATTTGAGTACTTATATAGTGGTATCTTACTGTGGTTTTGTGTTTCCCTGATGTCTGATGATGTTGAACATGTTTTCTTTTTTTTTTTTAAGATTTTTATTTTATTTTATTTTTATTTATTTATTTTTAAAGATTTTATTTATTTATTTGAGAGAGAATGAGATAGAGAGAGAGAGCATGAGAGGGGGAGGGTCAGAGGGAGAAGCAGACTCCCCGCCGAGCAGGGAGCCCGATGTGGGACTCGATCCTGGGACTCCAGGATCATGACCTGAGCCGAAGGCAGTTGCTTAACCAACTGAGCCACCCAGGCGCCCAAGATTTTTATTTTTTATATTTATTTATTTGAGAGAGAGAGAGAGAGAGAGAGTATGAGTGGGGGGAGGGGCAGAGGGAGGAGCAGACTCCCTGCTGAGCAGGGAGCCTGACTCAGGGCTCTATCCCAGGACCCTGGGATCATGACCTGAGCCGAAGGCAGATGCCCAACTGACTGAGCCACCCAGGCGCCCCATGTTGAACATTTTTTCGAGTGTGCATTGACCATTTATATATCTTTTTTGGGAAGTGACTGATATCTCACTCATTTTAAGATGGAGTTGTTTGTATTCTTCTTATAGATTTCAAGAGTTGTTTATATATTCTGGATATAAGTTAGATATAGTACTGTAAATATTTCCTTCCAGCCCATGGTTTGCCTTTTTATGTTCTTAATTGTAAATTTTGAAGATCAAAAGCCTTTAATGTTGATGAAGTCCAGTTTTTTCTTTTATGGTTTGTACTTTTTGTGTTCTATTTAAGAATTCTGCACCCGGGGCGCCTGGGTGGCTCAGTTGGTTAAGCGACTGCCTTCAGCTCAGGTCATGATCCCAGGGTCCTGGGATCGAGCCCCACATCGGGCTCCCTGCTCTGTGGGAAGCCTGCTTCTCCCTCTCCCACTCCCCCTGCTTGTGTTCCTGCTCTCGCTGTCTCTGTCTCTGTCAAATAAATAAATAAAATCTTTTAAAAAAATAAAAAATAAATAAAAAAAATAAAAAAAAGAATTCTGCACCTACTTTGGGGAAATAAATATTTTCTTTGGGTGCATTATACTTTTAACTTTTATATTTAGTTCTATGATCAAATTTGAGTTAATATTTGTGTATGCTGTAAGGTATGGGTCCAGGTGCTCTTTCTCTCTCTCTCTTTTTTGCATATAGATGTTGAATTGTTCTGTAAATCTTTATATGAATTTTTAGAATGAATTTCTTATGTATAGCTAATGGTTGTGTCTTGCCATTTTATTTTTTTCAATTTTATTTATTTAAGTAATTTCTATACCCCATGAGGGCCTCAAACTCATGACCCCAAGATCAAGAGTTGCATGCCTCTCTGACTGAGGCAGCCAGGCACCCCGGGTCTTGCCTTTTTATCCAGCCTACTATTCTCTCCCTTATAGCTGAAGTATTTATACCATTTATAATGTGATTATTCATATCATTGAGTTTAAATCTACCTTTTTTGATATCTTCTTTCTACTTTCACCCTCTGTAGCTTATTTTTTCTCCTTTTTGCTTTTTGGGTTAATTGAGGGGTTTTTTTGTTGTTGTTTTTCGTATTGTTATCCCTGTTATTGGCTTATAGCTATATATCTTATTTTATTGTTGTTGCTCTAGGGTTTACAATAGACAACTTATCAGTCTACCATCAAGTAATATTGGACCACTTCACATGTAATATAATAACAATATATTTCCATTCTTCCACTCATTCTTTATGCAATTGACATAGATTTTATTTCTACCTATGTTATAAACCTCATAACATAATATTACATTTTTTTAAAAATAATATTTTAAGGGTGCCTGGGTGGCTCAGGTGGTTAAGCATCTCTCTTCAGCTCAGATCATGATCCCAGAGTTCTGGGATTGAACCCTGAGTTGGGCTCCCTCCTCAGCAGGGAGTCTGCTTCTCCCTCTCACTCTCCCTCTGTGCTCTCTCTCTCTCTCAAATAAATAAATAAAATCTTTTTTAAAAAATAAAATAAAGGGGCGCCTGGGTGGCTCGGTTGGTTAAGCAACTGCCTTCGGCTCGGGTCATGATCCTGGAGTCCCGGGATCGAGTCCGGCATCGGGCTCCCTGCTCGGCAGGGAGTCTGCTTCTCCCTCTGACCCTCCCCCATCTCATGTGCTCTCTCTCTCCTCTCATCCTCTCTCTCAAATAAATAAATAAAATCTTAAAAAAAAAATTAAAAAAAATGATAAATAAAACAAAAAGGGAGAAAATTAGGACGTGCGTGACAAGATGGACTAACCATGAGGACATTATAAAAGGACAGCTGCGGGCGCCTGGGTGGCTCAGTTGGTTAAGCGACTGCCTTCGGCTCAGGTCGTGATCCTGGAGTCCCGGGATCGAGTCCCGCATCGGGCTCCCTGCTCGGCAGGGAGTCTGCTTCTCCCTCTGACCCTCCCCCCTCTCATGCTCTATCTCATTCTCTCTCTCTCAAATAAATAAATAAAATCTTTTAAAAAAAATAATAAAATAAAAAATAAAATAAAAATAATGTTTAAGAAATCAACAATAAAAAAATCCCTTTTGCATTTACCTGTGTATTTCCCGTTTGCAGCACACATTATTCATTTGTGTAAATCTAGGTTTCCATCTAATACCACTTTTCTTCCATTTGAAGAACCTCCTTTAACTTTTCTTCCAGTAAAGCTCTGTTGGTGATAAATTCTCTGTTTTTGTTCATCAGAGAAAGTCTTTACTTTTATTCTTATTTTTTTGGAAAGTCTTTATTTTAAATTCCCTTGAAAGAGAAATTTTATTTGGGTATAAAATTCTAGGTTGACAGTTTTTTTTTCCCCCTTTCAGCTCTGTAAAAATATAACTCAACTGTCTTAGGGTCTGTGTAATTTCTGATAAGAAATCATTAATGTTTCTTATTTTTGTTCCTCTTCTTTTTTTAACGATTTTCTTTATTTATTTGAGAGAGTGAGAGCATGAGTTGGGGAGCCTGATGTGGGGCTCGATCCCAGGACCCCAAGATCATGACCTGAATTGAAGGCAGACACTTAACCGACTGAGCCACCCAGTCCTCCCTGTTCCTCTTCTTCTAACGTGTATTTTTCTTTGGCTGCTTTTAAGACTTTATGTTTAACTAGTTTTCAGGAGTTCAGTTTTTATGAAGTGTGTTTCTTGGATCTGTGAGTTTATAGTTTTCACCAAACTTAGGAATTTATTATCTATTATTCCTTCCAAAATATGTATTTCACCCCCCCCTTTTTAAAAAGATTTTATTTATTCATTTGAGAGAGAGAGCACGAGCTGGGGAGAGGGGCAAAGGGTGAGGGACAAGCAGACTCCCTGCTGAGCAGGGAGCCCAATACAGGGCTTGAGCCCAAGACCCCAAGATCATGACCTGAGCTGAAGGTAGACACTTAACTGACTGAGCCACCCAGGTACCCCATATTTCCTCCTTTTCTCTGATGATTTTAATTATGTGTATATTAACCTGTTTAATATTATCTCATACACAAATGAAGCTCTATTACCTTTAAAAATTCACTCTTTTGCTTCATTTTGGTAGTTTTTACTGAAAATTCTTCTAGTTTACTGACCTCTTCTGTGTGTAATCTATTGTTAGTCCCATATAGTTACTAAACAAACAAACAAAATACACAAATGGGTCTGTTTTATTGGCTTTTTTCCTCCTGTTTAGGGGCATATTTTTCTGGTTTATTGGCATACCTAGTAACTTTTAATTGAATGATGGACATTGTCAATTTTACTTCTTCTGATATACAGTTAATTTACTTGTGGTTCAGTTTGATTCTCTCAAAGCTTACATTCAAGCTTTGTTAACTGGGTTTAGAATAACCTTCTTTGTAGAGATATTTAGTCCAACCAGTAAGGCATGGCCCCTCTGGTGCCTCCACTGAATGCCCAAAGTGCTTAGTGAGGACTCTCCTTTCTGGCTGGTCATAACTTGAATACCTTCCAGCTTTGAATGAGCTCTGGGAACTGTTTAGTTCATAGTTACCTGTCTTTTATAGGTACGACCTTATGGAGTTTCACCCTATGTGTGTACAACATAGTATTCAGCAAAGACTCAGGGGGGACCCATGCAGATTTCTGAGGCTCTTTTTCTGCATAGCTCCCTATTCTCTCTTGTTGCCTCTCAAGCCTATTATATACATATTCTTAGTTTTCTTTTTTAAAAAAGATTTTATTTGAGAGAGAGAGAGAGAATGATCAAGAGTGAGAGAGAGTGAGAGAGAGCATGAGTGGAGGGAGGGGGGAGAGGGACAAGCAGACTCCCTGCCAAGCAGGGAGCCCAGGGTGGGGCTCGATCCCAGGGTCCTGGGATCATAACCTGAGCTGAAGGCAGATGCTTAACCGACTAAGCCACCCAGGCACCCCACATATTCTTAGTTTTCCGTCATGTCAATTCATCCCAATATTTCTTTTTTTCTCTCTGTAGTGTGATTTATTGGTCAATCTTTTGTAATCCTAGTATCCTTAATTCTCTTCTTATTTCATTACTCTGACCTGGAAAAACCTCAGCATTAATTGAATCTAGTGTCTGTTTTCCCTGTGGCTACACTATGGCAATTTTGTGCAGCTGAATACACAACTTGGTAGATTGGTGTGAGCATAAATATTTCATTGGAAATAACCTGAATTCCTCCTATGATTCTTCCTAGTAGATCCCTTCTACTTCATCTTTCAACTCTTTCTACCATTATCTGCCACTGGGCTTTCAAATATTCTCAATTATCCTCAGATCTTTATGCTTCTTCCTTTCTTTTATGATATGCTTCTCTCCTGCATCATAGAGAGGTTGAAGTTATCTGTTGAGGAATCCCTGTGTTTCCTTCCATAATTCAGAATGATCCTCATGTTACACCCATTCTTTTTTTAAGTTTTATTTATTTAAGTAATCTCTACACCCCACTGGGGCCTGAACTCACGACCCTAAGATGAAGACTCACAGGCCCCTCCGACTGAGCCAGCCAGGTGCCCCATACTCATTCTTTTTTCCTAAACTTATGTTAAGTGGGTGATGTATTCCTCTTTAAGACTAAGATTAATTTTTTTGTTAATGCATGGATCCTGTGTTTCTCCTCCTCCTCCTGCTTCTTCTTTTTACCCAGTAATGGACTTTGATCTAATTAATATTAAATATGCCTTTTTTTTAAAGATTTTATTTATTTATTTGAGAGAGACAGAGAATGAGAGACAGAGAGCATGAGAGGGAGGAGGGTCAGAGGGAGAAGCAGACTCCCCGCCAAGCAGGGAGCCTGATGTGGGACTCGATCCCAGGACTCCAGGATCATGACCTGAGCTGAAGGCAGTCGCTTAACCAACTGAGCCACCCAGGCGCCCAATATTAAATATGTCTTTACTGTAATCCAACAAATCCTGATCTATCAGCTCTTACCCATCAGTATTTAAACTCTCTCTCTTCCCCAGGAAGTTCTGGTTACTGTTTTACAGTTACATTTATTGATAGAGTGATCTGTACTCTCCTCCACTTCCTCACTCCCATACACCGAGTGCATAGTAAATTGTTGTTCCATCACACAGCCCCATCTCATTTATTTTATCTTTTTTTTTTTTAAGATTTTATTTATTTGAGAGAGAGAGAATGAGAGACAGAGAGCATGAGAGAAAGGAGGGTCAGAGGGAGAAGCAGACTCCCTGCCGAGCAGGGAACCCGATGTGGGACTCGATCCCGGGACTCCAGGATCATGACCTGAGCCGAAGGCAGTCGCTTAACCAACTGAGCCACCCAGGCGCCCTATTTTATCTTTTATAATGGGTCTCTGTCAATATCTGCTGCCTTGTTTATTTTATTTATTTATTTAATTTTCATGTATTTATTTTAAATACTCTCTACACCCAAGGTGGAGCTCAAACTCAACAACCCTAAGATCAGGTGTCATACACTCTTCCGATTGAGCCCACCAGGTGCTCTTCTTCTGTCTTGTTTAGATATCCCCCAAACTCCTTCCTTGGAAGGCCTCTTGTTTTCCCGACCAAATCTATGATAGGTGGAAGTCATTCAAGCCTGTGGGATCTACAAATTATCTTCTAGGAAATATACCCCTCAGAGGTTTTCAGAAGATAGGCAGAGTCATGTGTTATTCTCCAAGCCCTCACTGTTTAGACCTCACAATTATTTGACTTCATCCCTGTAGGGAATGCAGAAAAAATGTTTTCTTCCAGTTCCCTCTGACAGCATCTTGGGATATTCTCTTGAAACACTCATAATTAACTTGGATAATTAGTATGCTGAGAAAAAAAATGTTTAGAGATTCTTTTCTTGGAGGCACTGTCATTGATGCTAGAAATAATATAATAATCACAACTCTAAAGAGATGAGGTCAGTATAACCAAGCCTATAACTGAGGGCTCAGCTTTTCCCTCCCATGGCAAATCTGGTAAACATTGGGTCTACCATCTTCTAACAAAAGTTACTCAGGTGAGTGGAGTTTTAGTTGAGATTTAGAAACTGTCTAAAGTTTCTAAACTTTAGAAAAGGGGTGAATATTCAGAGATGGGAAACTACACAATGTCTGGACAATAATACCTTTTCATGAGAACGCACAAGAATCCGTGGTAGAGCCCGCCTGGGAAGGGATGTTCTCTAATCTTTTGGAGATTCTCTTCCTCTTGCCCACTTTCCTACAGTGTCTCCTTGATTCTTTCCCTGCATTAGTTCTGTCCCAATTTTTACCTCTGTTCTTTGATTAAACTTTAGTCTGAGATTCCTTAAGTGTGGGATCAAGATGAATTAAATGTATAATAGAGAAAATTATAGGCCTGGTTCATAGAATGTCTTAAATAAATATTAATGTCTTCTGTTTCCACTGGACCTTATCTGGACGAGACTGAATTTGGGAAATTTATTTATATGGGAAAGTGCTATGTGTGTGTGTCACTGTGCGCACTGCATGAAAAATTTTAAGACATTATCTGCATCTTAATTAGATTGGTGCACTAAGAAATTATATCTTATTGTAGATTCTGATCTTCTAATAAAAATAATACACCTTGGTGGGGCACCTGGGTGGCTCAGTCATTAAGCGTCTGCCTTCGGCTCAGGTCATGATCCCGGGGTCCTGGGATCGAGCCCTACATCAGGCTTCCTCCTCCGTGGGAAGCCTGCTTTTCCCTCTCCCACTCCCTCTGCTTGTGTTCCTGCTCTCACTATCTCTCTCTCTGTCAAATAAATTTTTAAAAAGTCTTAAAAAAAAAAATTATTAGGGCGCCTGGGTGGCTCAGTTGGTTAAGCGACTGCCTTCGGCTCAGGTCATGATCCTGGAGTCCCGGGATGGAGTCCTGCATCGGGCTCCCTGCTCGGCAGGGAGCCTGCTTTTCCCTCTGACCCTCCCCCGTCTCATGTGCTCTCTGTCTCTCTCATTCTCTCTGTCTCAAATAAATAAATAAGGGCGCCTGGGTGGCTCAGTTGGTTAAGCGACTGCTTTCGGCTCAGGTCATGATCCTGGAGTCCCTGGATCGAGTCCCGCATCGGGCTCCCTGCTCGGCGGGGAGCCTGCTTCTGCCTCTGACCCTCCCCCCTCTCATGTGCTCTCTCTCTCTCATTCTCTCTGTCTCAAATAAATAAATAAAATCTTTAAAAAAAATAAATAAAAAATAAATAAAATCTTAAAAAAAAATAATACACCTTGGAATACATGACAGACCCAATTATGAAGAAGGCATTCTTACCAGTGAGTATCTTATAGCTGGGTTCTCATTTCCAATAGCATACTTGGGTCCAAAACCAGAATTCTGAGATGTGGTATTGGTCTTAGAATCAGACATGTGATGTGGATCCTGCCTTCTGCTCTGTGTTCCAGGGACATAAAAATCCTGAAAGTAAATATGACAGATCGGGGCTGTGGCTAACACATGGTCAGTGCTCACAGGGGCTTAAAGATTTGGTGAAATCTCACTGAACCTTGGGGTACATGGACTTTAGGGAGCCATCTTCACATTTTTTTGCTCAAGCACAGAACCCATACAGAATTCATCATCAGCCACAGTATTTTGTAGGTCAGCTGCACCTCTGCTGCTATTTCTATCTGCATGTGTATCTGGTTCCTGCTCTTTCCAATGACATTTTTTTTTTGCCCTGAAATTTATTTGTCTGTTAAGATTTGATTTGACAATTTCAACTTTATACTTTCCAAATCATTCACCAATTATTCTGGTCCCTCATACCGAACAGCTATTTCCTAATTTGTTGAGTTTTCTACTTATAATTTTTTCTGGACACTTCTTCCTGACCCATTGATATGTTTGACTGTTCTTCAGTTGTACCCACACTTTAATTGCTGTAATAAGTTCTAGGAAATCAGGTAGGAAATCCATTGTTAATATTATTTTAAAAAAATGAATCAGTTTCTGTATGTTTGAAAATATTGGCAATAAATTGTTGGGGAAAATTACTTGGATTTTCTTGTACAATTATAGCTAAATTTTGAGACAAATTGCCCAGTTCCCCCCAAAATTGTCTTGCTATTTTGACTGATACTGAATTGAATCTACACATTTGAGGAAGTTTCAAGAATTGAATCTACACACTGGGCGCCTGGGTGGCTCAGTTGGTTAAGGGACTGCCTTTGGCTCAGGTCATGATCCTGGAGTCCCTGGATCGAGTCCCGCATTGGGCTCCCTGCTCAGCGGGGGGTCTGCTTCTCCCTCTGACCCTCCCCCCTCTCATGTGCTCTCTCTCTAATAAATAAATAAAATCTTTGGGCACCTGGGTGGCTCAGTTGGTTAAGCGACTGCCTTCAGCTCAGGTCATGATCCTGGAGTCCCGGGATCGAGTCCCACGTCAGGCTCCCTGCTCAGCAGGGAGTCTGCTTCTCCCTCTGACCCTCCTCCCTCTCATGCTCTCTGTCTCTCTCTCATTGTCTCTCTCGCAAATAAATAAAATCTTAAAAAAAAATTAAAAAAAATTAAAAATAAAAAAAAAGACTTGGGCAACTGGATGGATTGTGGTGGTGTTTCTTGATCTTGAGAAATTGGGAAGCTGTCCTTGGGGTGTAGAAATACCACATATTCTTTTTGGCACGTGGAATGTGTTATGTCTCTGAGGCATCTGCATCATGCATGTGTCTGGTGAAGTATCACATACTTCACATATATGAGTGGGGGACAGATGGAAGATTTGCTTTGGAAATACACATTTAGCTGTCAACAACATATATTGGTAATAGGGACTTAGGTAGGGTTGAAATAAGAAAGAGCATTTTGAGAGTGGAGAGAATATGCCTGAGAACGTAGTAACAAGTTAGCTTCATTTAAAGATCAGATAGAGGGGCGCCTGGGTGGCTCAGTCATTAAGCGTCTACCTCTGGCTCAGGTCGTGATCCCAGGGTCCTGGGATCGAGCCCCGCATCAGGCTCCCTGCTCCGCGGGAAGCCTACTTCTCCCCTCCCACTCCCCCTGCTTGTGTTCCCTCTCTCGCTGTCTCTCTGTCAAATAAATAAATAAAATCTTAAAAAAAAATAAAGATCAGATAGAGGAGGTAGATCTACACGTCCACTTCATTTACTCATTTATTCATTCATTTTAACAAGAATATTTAATGCTTCCTTACTATATGCCAGTCACTGTTACAGGTGATGCTATATATAGTAATATATAGTAATACATATGATAGGAAAAAATAATGGTCCTTATGGAGTTTACATTCTACTGAGAGTGACAGAAAATGTTAAATAGATACCATAGTATTTCAGCTGCTGCTAAGTGCTCTATTGAAAAGTAGTGAGTAGGAGGGGGACAAGGAATGCCCTGGGTGATTCAGTTTTTATTTTATTTTATTTATTCATTTTTTTAGAGAGAGAGAGTGTGTGTGTGCGTGCACATGAGTGGGGGTAGGGGGACAGAGAAGGAGGGAGAGGTAAATGGAGAGAATCTTAAGCAGACGTTCCCCTGAGCATGGAGCTGGACATGGGGCTCGATCTCATGACCCTGAGATCATAACCTGAGCAGAAACCAAGAGTTGGGCGCTCAACTGACTGAGCCACCCGGGCACCCCCTGGGTGATTCAGTTTTAAGTAACCTAGTCAGGAGATCCCTTCCTGAGAGTGTGATATTTGAAGGACTTGAGGGAGCAAGTAATACATACAGCCTTTGGCAAGAATATAGAGGGTGGAGGAGATAGGTGGAGGAAAGATTGAGGAAGGACAGTTATTGGTGTGTTGAGGGAATAATAAGGTGACCAGAGGCGCTGCCGGGAGACTTGGGAATGAGCCATAGGAGGAGTTAAAAGTGCCAGCTTATATTGAAGTATTGTAGTTAGTGTAACTATTTTGACTTTTTGGGGAGGCTATTAGATGTTTTTGAACAGAGGAAGGACATGATCCTATTTATTTTTCTGAAAGAATGATGATGATGGTTTTATACTGTATCAATTCCAAGAACTCCCTTCCCAAATGCTTTCAGGATAGGGTTAGTGGGGGCCATGTTTGTGCCATATTTAGAAGTTGGAAGAGAAGAAGTAGCCATATGCTCTGAAGGGCAGTGGGGGCCCCAGGTGCTGCCACAGCTCCCCACAGTGCTGCTCATCTGCTGACTCACCGGCGGGCATGATGCCCCAGCTCCTGCCAGGTGACCTTGTTCAGCAGGCTTCTGCAGGTCACCCACATTGCAGGAGGTGGAGGTCATGAGACACCAACACAGGTCCCAGTTTGTTCTCACTCTCTCCTATTTCACACCCAGCTTTTATATCCTGACTATGTGGCCTGCCAACCTACAGTGACCTCAGGTCCATCCCATAGACTTCTTTACCAGCTCCCACACTGGTGAAAGGTCTAATGTTTATTAAAAAAATCCTCGGGGCGCCTGGGTGGCTCAGTTGGTTAAGCGACTGCCTTCGGCTCAGGTCATGATCCTGGAGTCCCTGGATCGAGTCCTGCATCGGGCTCCCTGCTCGGCGGGGAGTCTGCTTCTCCCTCTGACCCTCCCCCCTCTCATGTGCTCTCTCTCATTCTCTCTTTCTCAAATAAACAAAATCTTTAAAAAAAAAAATCCTCATATTCCATACCCCTCCCAGTGGTTCTACTTCTCTGACTGAATTCTAACTGAATGATATTCCTCCTGGGTTCTTGCTCAGGAGATCAAAGGACACTAGAAGGCAAACTGTGATAATCCACGTGTGGTGTGATGGAAGTGGTGAGCATTGTTCAAATTTGCATATATTTTTATGCATTTGTCTTTTTCCTTTTCTGAGGCAATTACAATCCCCAGGCAAACGTGAGTCTTTTTTTTTTTTTGAGATTTTATTTATTTATTTGAGAGAGAGTGAGAGCGAGAGAGATCACAGAGGGAGAAGGAGAAGCAGACTCTCCACTGAGCCCGATGTGGGGCTCGATTCCAGGACCCCAAGATCATGACCTGAGCTGAGAGCAGCTGCTTAACTGACTGAGCCTCACAGGTGCCCCAAACATGAGTCTTTATTGTCTTGTTATTTCTGTGCCGGCTCCCAACACAGATGAGATCTATAAAAATTCCAGGCTCTTGTTTACTCGACCTGATGTCTTTTTTCCCCCCATAAATTTTATAGCAGTATAGCATTCATAAGGAAAGAGGCCCAAATCATAAGTGGGCAGACTGACATTCTCACAATTTATGAATGTCTGATGAAACCAAAATCCAGATTAAGAACAGACTAATACCAATATCCTAGGATTGATTTTTATACCATAGTGAAGTCACCAATCCCAAAGGTAACCCCTGTCCAGATTCCTAACACTGTACATTAGTATGACTCTATTTGAGCTCTATATGGAGGGAGTCAAGCAGTATGTCCATTGCACCTGAATTCTGTGGCTCAACATTATGATTCTGAAACTTATGTATGTTATGGTGTGTAGTTTCAGTTTTTAAGATTTTAAATTTTTAAGTAATCTCTACACCAAATGTAGGGCTCAGACTCAAAGCTCCGAGATCAAGAGCCACATGCTCTATGACTGAGCCAGCCAGGCATCCCTGTAGTTGAAATTCTCTTATTCTTATGTCTTATTCTTCTTGTGTAAATACAAGGCAATTTAATCCTTTTAGTGTACATGTTCATTTGGATTGTTTCCAGACTTGGCTATTAGAAGAGTGCTGTTATAAATATGTTTGTATATGTGTTTTGGGACATTTATACATGAATTTCTTCTGAGAATATAGTAAAAACTGCTGGATCATTTGGTAGGCATATCTTAGCTTTCATAGACAATACCAAACAGTTTTCCAAAGTGGTTGTACCAATGAATTGATATTTCCACCAGCAGTGTATGAGAATTCTGTTGCTCCAAATATTCCAACATTTGGTATTGTCTATTTTCCCCCCATCTTAGCCATACTGATGAGTGTGTAGTGATACCACACTGTGATTTTAATTTTCATTCCCCTGTGACTACTGAAGTGAAGAATCTTTATGTATGTTTTTTGTCTATTTGGCTGGATTCTTTTGTGAATTCTCTTTCAAAATGTTGCCTTGGGTGCCTGGCTGGCTCAGTAAATGGAGCATGTGACTCTTGGTTTTCAATGTAGAATCTTACACATCATTTATTAGATGTTTTCCTAGATATTTGATGTTTTTGATGCTATTTTAAATGGCGTAACGTTTTTTAAAAAAGATTTTGTTTCTATGCAATCTCTGTACCCATTGTGGGGCTTGAACTTACAACCCTGTGAACAAGAGTCACATGCTCCACTGACTGAGCCAGCCAGGCGCCCCTAAATGGCATCACTTTTAAAGTTTCTTTGTTGGGACGCCTGGGTGGCTCAGTCGTTAAGCGTCTGCCTTCAGCTCAGGTCATGATCCCAGGGTCCTGGGATCGAGTCCCGCGTTGGGCTCCCTGCTCCTTGGGAGCCTGCTTCTCCCTCTGCCTCTCTCTCTCTGTCTCTCATGAATAAATAAATAAAATCTTTAAAAAAAAAAAAAAAAAAAAAAAAAGTTTCTTTGTTGAAAAAAAAAAGTTTCTTTGTTGGTAGTATTTAGAAAGTACATAGAAATAAAATCAGCATTGTATTTTGAATTTGAATCCAGCAACATTGCTAAATTATGGTATATTGCTTTAGATTCCGTTTTATTTTCTATGTACACCATGATGTCATCTGTGAATAATAACAGGTTTATTTATTTTCATCCAATCTATATGTCTTTTATTCATTTGTCTTGCCTTAAATTCATTGGATAGAACCTCCAACAAAATGGTGAGAATGGGCATACTTGCTTAATTCTGACCTTAGGGGGGAAAGCTTTCAATTTTCACCATTAATTTTAATAATTCATCATTGTGATTGGATGTAGAAATTTTAGATGTTATTGTAAGCATAACGAGGTTTTCTTCTGTTCTCAGTTTGCTAAGAATTTTGCATTTTTTGAATAAACCCTATTTTGTTGTGATTTTTTAAAAATTTTTCTTGATTTGTTGGTATTTTGATAAGGAGTTTTGCATCTATGTTTATGAGATGCATTTTGAAATGTCCTTATTAGGTTTGGTATCAAAATTACCGGACTTTTACAATGAGTTGCAGAGTGTTTCCTTCTTTCTGTTCTCTGGATGAGTTTGAGTAAGATTAATACTATTTCTTTCTTAAATGTTTAGAATTCCCTGGTGAAGCAATTCAGGCATGGCGTTTTCTTGTGGCAAATATTTAAAATAGTGGTCCAATTTCTTTAATAGCGCTAGGAGAATTCAGACTTTCTATTTCTTCTTGTGTCAATTTTCATAGTTTTTTTTTTTTTTAAGATTTTATTTATTTATTCATAAGAGACAGAGCGAGAGAGGCAGGCTCCCCACTGAGCAGGGAGCCCGATGTGGGACTCGATCCCAGGACCCTGTTGCTCCAAATATTCCAGGACCCAGTCCCAGGCACCCAATTTTCATAGGTTTTATTTTTCAAGAAAATTGGTCATTGAACTAAGTCGTCAAAGAACTAAGTTGTCAAATATTGAAAAGTTGTTTATTGAATTCTCTTATTATCTTTAAAAATGTCTGTAGAGGGATGCCTGGGCCGCTCAGTCAGTTAAGCATCTGCCTTCGACTCATGTCATGATCCCAGGGTCCTGGGATCGAGTCCCATGTTGGGCTCCCTGCTCCGCGGGGAGTCTGCTTCTCTCACTCCCTCTGCCCTTCCTCCCTGCTCATGCTCTCTGTCTCTCTCTCTCAGTCTGTCTCTCAAATAAATAAATAAAATCTTAAAAAAAAGAAACTATGGTCATTTATTCCATTTTTTGATGCATACTTGACAACAGCAGAATCCATATATTTCCTCCTTAATATGAAGAGTGAGTACTGTTATTGTAGGAAGAGTCCTTGGAAATTAATCTGACTTGCAATAGCAATTTGCAAGTGATACATATATATGGCATTGCAAAAAGAGTGATATTATCAAAGAATAAAAGATGCAAATGTGGTGACTCCTATCACATCTCCACCTACTTCACTTGTTTAGCTTGCATTGAAATGGATGGAGTTTGGATAATGACTGTAGTTTATCATTAAATCAATCAGGATTCCTAATTTCTGTGTGTTAGATGATGGCAGGTTAAACTCATATTAGATTCCAGTAGTACAGAGGTCTCAGTTATGTCACCCAAATGAAAGTCATTGCTGCATTTAGCAACTCCTTCTACTCAGAAGCACAGAGTTAGGGGTCTCTGGGTGGCTCAGTCAGTTGAGTGTCCGACTCTTGATTTCAGCTTGGGCTGAAAGGGTAATGGGATCCAGTCCCACCTCAGGCTCTGCACTGGGCAGGGAGTCTGCTTGGGATTCCCCCCCCCCCCCTGCCCACCTCTAGCCCACCCAGTTCGCTCTCTCGCTCTCTCTTAAAAAAAAAAAAAAAAAAGCAGTGTTTATTTGGTTTCGGTTTCTATACATTTTACTTATTTATTTTTTAAAGGTTTTATTTATTTATTTGACAGAGAGAGAGAGAGAGACAGTGAGAGAGGGAACACAAGCAGGGGGATTGGAAGAGGGAGAAGCAGGGAGCCCGATGCAGGGCTTGATCCCAGGACCCTGGGATCATGACCTGAGCTGAAGGCAGACGCTTAACGACTGAGCCACCCAGGCTCCCCTGGTTTCTGTACATTTTAAAACGAACATACACACCATTTAAATGTGCTGCTCTGACCCATTTTCTGAATGACTTATGAAATAGGAAGTATTGATCGGGTCCCAAAGCTAGAGAAAATTTGGCAAGTCTTTTTAAAAATTTTTTTTAAAGATTTTCTTTGTAAGTAACTGAATGTGGAGCACAGACTCACAACTCTGAGATCAAGAGCCACGTGCTCCCCTGACAGAGCCAGCCGGGTGCTCCTGGCAAGTCTTTTTTTTTCTTAAATGAGATGTAAATGACATATAGCATTGTATTAGTTTTAGGTGTATACAACATAATGATTTGATATCTGCATATATTGTGAAATGATTAACCACAATAAATTTTGTTAACATTCATTGCCAAACATAGCTACACATTTTTTTCTTGCAGTAAGAACTTTTAAGATCTACTATCTTAGCCACTTTCAAATATATGTTTTGATCTTATCAAATATATGATATTGTTAACTATAGTCACAGTGCTGTATATTACAATCCCAGGGATTATTTATTTTATAACTTTTGAAGTTTGTACCTTTTGACTCCCTTCACTCATTCCACTCACCCCCCATACCCCACCTCTGGCAATCCCAATCTCTGTTTCTATGAGTTTGGTTTTTCTTTTTTATTGAGATAAATTGACATTATATATATACAATCACATTACTGTTTTCTTTTAAGATTCTGCATATAAGTGAGATCATAAAGTATTTGTCTTTCTCTGACTTATTTCACCAAGCATGAGGACCTCATGGTCCATCTATGTTGTTGCAAATGGCAAGTTTTCTTCTTTTTTATGGCTGAATAATATTCGTGTGTGTGTGTGTGTGTGTAATTTTCTTTATCTGTTCATCCACTGATAGACACTTAGGTTGCTTCCATGTCTTGACTCTTGTAAGTAATGCTGCAGTAAGCATGGGGGTGCAGATAGCTTTTTGAGATTGTGATTGTGTTTCCTTCAGATAAACACCCAGAAGTGGAATTATGGAATCATATGGATTTTGCAGGTCTTTTTTTTGGGTGGGGGGTGCAGAGCTTTTTTATTGGGCCGCAGGGGCTGCAGGCCAGCCGGGCGGGGGGCGTCAGCGGTAGAGGTAGTCGGCCTGGATGTTGGCGGCGATCTCGGCCTCCCACCTGTCCCCGTTGCTGAGCAGCTTCTCCTTGTCGTACAGGAGCTCCTCGTGCGTCTCGGTGGAGAACTCGAAGTTGGGGCCCTCGACGATGGCGTCCACGGGGCAGGCCTCCTGGCAGAAGCCGCAGTAGATGCTCTTGGTCATGGCGATGTCGTAGCGGGTGGTCCGGCGGCTGCCATCCGCCCGCGCGCTGCTCGGCCTCGGTGGTGATGGCCTGGGCGGGGCAGCCAGCCTCGCAAAGCTTACAGGCGGTGCAGCGCTCCTCTCCCGATGGGTACCGACGCAGCGCATGCTCTCCCCGAAAGCAAGGGCTCAGTGGGCCCTTCTCGAATGGGTGGTTGATGGTGGCAGGCTCCCGGAACAGGTAGCTCAGGGTCATGCCCGGGCCTCGGAGGAGCTCAGTCCACAGCAGGGTCTGAGCCGCCCTGTCGGTCACCGCCTTCGTGTCCATCGAGGGTTCCCGCATGTTCACGAACTTGTGGGTCGCTGCCACGTGCTGCTGTGGACGCTTGGGCCAGTGGGATGCCCTGCACGTGCAGCCTGGGCCAGGGCCCGAAGTTGGTGTAGTCAGGCAGCGCATCTTGAAGCGCTCTCGCTCCTTCCCTTGCTCGGATTTTGCAAGTCTTTTTTTTTTTTTAAGATTTTATTTATTTATTTGAGACAGAGAGAATGAGAGACAGAGAGCATGAGAGGGAGGAGGGTCAGAGGGAGAAGCAGACTCCCCGCCGAGCAGGGAGCCCGATGGGGGACTCCAGGATCATGACCTGAGCCAAAGGCAGTCGCTTAACCAACTGAGCCACCCAGGCGCCCCTCGGATTTTGCAAGTCTTAACTGAACAGCAGGTAGTGCTGCTATTTGGGCCTTAAAATACAGAAAATGTAAGGATATTTAAAGTATCTATGTTTGTTGGTTTTTTTAAGATTTTATTTATTTATTTGTCAGAGAGAGACAGAGCACAAGCAGGGAGAAAGGCAGGCAGAGGGAGAAGCAGGCTCCTGGCTGAGCAAGGAGCCCAATGCGGGACTTGATCCCAGGACCCCAGGATCATGACCTGGGCCGAAGGCAGACGCTTAACCCACTGAGCCACCCAGGCATCCCTAAAGTATCTATGTTATATCAGTTTGATGTGTGGAGACCGTATAAACCTCAATAACTGAACATAATAAAAAAAAAGAAGAAGAATCATAGGGCATAGGGCATATCCCTGTGGTTGTGGAGTAAATCCATGCCATCATAAGTACATAAGTATCATAATTTTGAGAACAACTACTTGGCCCTAGTTGAAACTAAATGTCAGGGACCTTAAAATTTCTTTAAAAAGCTGTCTATAGTCACTGTTTCCAGATGTCACTTCCTTAGTTTCTCTTCAAACTCTTATATTTATTTATTTATTTTTAGTAATCTCTACACCCCAACATGGGGCTCAAACTCACAACCCGGAGACCAGGAGTCGCATGCTCCTCTGACTGACCCAGCCAGGTGCCTTCTTTAAGCTCTTATAATTGAGCCTTCATCCTCACTGCAGTAAAATTGCTCTTTTTTTTTTTTAAGTAATCTCTACACTGAAAGTAGGGCTTGAACTCACGACCCCAAAATAAATAGTTGTGGGCTCAACTGAGCCAGCCAGATACCCCCTAAGATTGCTCTTAATAAGTCATTAATGACTGCTGTTTGCACATACTTTTCTCAAATCTCAGTCCCCATATTATTTACAATCTAAGCAGAATGACAATGGGCAACTCTTTTATTCTTTTTTAAATATGACCTGTTTTATTTATTTATTTGTTTATTTTTAAGTAGGCTCCACGTCCAATATGGGGCTCAAACTCATGACCCTGAGATCAAGAGTTGCATACTCCACTGACTGAGCCAGCCAGATGCCCCTCTTTTATTATTGATGTACTTCATTCTCTTAGTTTCTGAACCGCCACATTCCTTTCTGCCCCACATTCTTTGCTGCCCACTTCTTTTGAGCTAGATCTCTTAATTTTGTAGTACACCAGGGGTTGTTCCTAGTTCTTCTCTTCTCTACCTTCATATTCTTTTTTTAAGATTTTATTTATTTATTTGAGAGGGAGAGAGAGAGAAAGCAAGAACACAAGAGCAGGGGGAGGGAGAAGCAAACTCCCCACTGAGCAGGGAGCCTGATGCAGGGCTTGATCCCAGGACCCTGGGATTATGACCTGAGCTGAAGGCAGATGCTTAACTGACTGAGCCACCCAGGTGCCCCCATATTCTTTTTTTTTTTTTTTAAGATTTATTTATTTATTTGAGAGAGAGAGAATGTGAGCATTCACATGGGGGAGGGGCAAAGGGAGAGAATGTCAGGCAGACCCCTGCTGAGTGCAGAGCCCAATGTGGGGCTTGACCTCACAACCCCTGAGATCACTACCTGAGCAGAAACCAAGAGTTGGACACCCAGCCGACTGAGCCACCCAGGCGCCCCCACCTTAATGTTATTTTTATGTATACACATCTGGTTATTTGGCTTTAAACAAAAGCAAAAACAACAGCTTTGGAGGCCGAGAGTGAAAATGGCAGCCTCCCAATCTCCGCCCCGGAGGAGCCGAGAACCCAGGGCCCCACTCATCAGTGCGCAGTCAATCACTCCCATCTCCCCAGTCTCCTGCCGCACTCCGTGCTCACCTGGCCTGACTCAGCGTTTCTATCTCTGGCACCCGATCCCATTTGGAGTCTCCAAACCCAGCAGATCCCTGCGGTGCGCTCCCGCGCCGCCCCTCCCGGGGCCTTGGCGGGGGGGGGGGGGGGGGGGGGGGGGGGGGGGGGACCCTAAGAAATAAGAAACTAAAACAAAACTAAGAACTTTCAACAGCTTTGCAGCCAGCAACTTTAATGGGGCAAGTAACATGAGTCACAGACCACAGCCTCATTTCAAATGAAAAATGCCAAAGTACACCCTCTGCCTCAATCCTGTGTCAAATGCCTGTGTCCAAAAAAAGGAGGGAAGGAAGGAAGGACGTAAGAGGAAAGAAAGACCTCCTCCAAATCTCTCAAATGAACAACTGCAAGCAGCCATTAAAGTTAATTAGAACCAAGTGTCAGAAACAGAACTTTGAAGATTTCACTGATGTTTACTCTAAAACCCACTTTCCCCCAAAGCTTCCATGGGCTTCTTTATTTGGTTTTATTTCTAGGACTTGCGCTTACAGCAGCAGATGTGGGAGCAAAAATGAAATCAGAAGGACTTTGGTATTCTGGAGTAAATTTCTCTCCACTGCATTAGCGAGAGAGAACAGATTGTAGCTAGGATAAGAGCAGTGTAAATAATTTTAAGTGTGCAGTTGCACACAGCATCGATTTAAATGACCTGGTAACTCGGCACCATCCCAGGCAATTATTCCCTAAGTGGGATTTATGTTGTGTGTTGTCAAAAAGCAGTCCAAACCTTGGACACATATCTGTTTAGATATATGTTTGGAAGTTGCTCTTCCCAATTGGAAAAGATCTTTGGATTACTGTGTTATAAAAATCAGACAGGCCATTTTCTGTATTTTTTCTTTTAAATTTAATAACCCTCGGTGGTAGAGAGGAATAGTTCACTTTTTTCCAGTCATTTAAATATTTTTGAAGATGCACATGCAGATTTATTTGAAAAGTAGCTTCTAACAAGGATAGCATTTATCATTAAAAATATATGAATGAAATTAAAAAAAACAAGTCACTCCATCTATATGTAAATGACTTTTAATAATGCCTGCAATAATCTTTCTCTTTATCTTAACACTTATATTCATTGGATATTTGCTGGGATTTCTAATATGAATGTATCTAAAAATGGACAATTTTCTTTCTACTGGCCTCATCCATTCTCGCTTTCTCCTGTATCTCAGGAAATGCCCCAGGCTCCCATAAATTTCTTCAATAAATCCTTAGAAATCAGTCCGATTACCTCTTGTGTTGGTAATTGCTGACTTAAGGGATTGCTTAAAGGATTGCTGATGAGAATTTGACAAAGGGATAATATACAAATATGTGGCAGCTTAAGGCAAAACAATAAAACATGGTACAGTTTTCTGAGGCTGGCAAGCCTGGGAGAACAATTATAGCACCCAAGTTTGAAAAAGCAAGGCAAGGAGTAGTTACTGGACACAGAGAAGTAAGGCTTACCAAGCAAAAGGTGTAATGAGACCTATGGTGTGTGTGTATGGGGGGTGGTCAAAGCCAACCTTGATTGATCAGGTAGAGAGGGAACTAGGGAAATATGTAGTCCAATTTCACTCTCTTCCTGCTCGCCAGTCTTATACTGGTGTAGTCCATTGATACAGCCCATAATGATTAACCTTGGAGGCACAGAGCAATGTAGAAGTGGGTAGAGAGCAGATCTGGAGGGACACAGGGAAAAGATACATTTCGCTGACCCTTTCTTTCACAATCCAACTTATTCACAAGTGCCTTTGGCTCTATGACCTCTCTATATCAATCTCTATATATTGCTTCCGCATTAGTACAACCCATTCTTTTTGCCCTGAATTACCGTGTTATCTTCCTAACTAGTTTTCATCTTCTAATTTGTGCCAGGGTTCAATTCTTTAACCTCAAATAACCCAAATCTTATATTATAAAATATATGCAATGAAAACCTTCCTGCTTAGAATTCAGCTTCCAAATCTCATGGAACTAGAAAAGGACCATCACATCAAGCCTAAATAAATTAGAAGGAAAGAGATAATAAAGGACAGAAAGCAGTGAAATAGAAACAAATGTACAAGAGAGAAAAACTACATCAAAAATCTTGCTATTTATGAAACTGGTTCGTCCAAGACAAAAAGAAAACACAAATGAACAATATCAGGAACGAAAAATGAGGGATTAATATAGATCATACAGACATTAAAAACTTAAGATATTATGAAAAACGTTAAGATGGCAAATCGGACAATCTGGTGAAATAGACAAATTCACTGAAAAAAATTGCAAATTTATTTAGCAGAAGAAGAAAGAGAAAATCTATTTAAAAATTTGTCATAAAGAAAACCCTATGCCTAAACACGTGGAAGAAATTGCATGGATCTTGCAAAAATTCCTCCAGAAAACATAAAAAGGGAACACTTCCTAACTTTTTTTGTGAGCCTAGAATAAACACGATTCCAAAATCTCAGGTGGATATTACAGAAAACAATATAGACCAAGTTCTCATAATCAAAGATGCAAAAATCTTTAACAAAACATTAGCAAATCAAATCCAGTGATATATAAAAAGATATTACATCATGAGCAAATGAGGTTTATTTCAGGAATGAAATATATTTTTAACATTGAATGCACTAATAAAGAAAAAAAACCCAAATTATACAATCATCTTGGTACATAAAAAATTAGTGAGTAAAGAGCATTTGACAAAATGCATGACCCATTCAGGATGAAACTCATAGAAAACTGAAACCAGAAGGCAACTTCCTGAGTCTGTTGAGGGATATCTTACTCACCCCCCCACACAAATCAACAACAAGCATCATACTCAATATCAAAATGTTAAAATCATCCCCCTAACATTAGGTATAAAACAAGGATGTCTGCTGTTAAACAACCTCTACTCGACATTGTACCGGAGGTCCTAGCTATTGAAATAAGGGGAGAAAAAGAACTAAGAGACATACAAATTAGAAAGGAAGGACTAAACTGTTATTTTTTAAGTTATGTTTTATATTTATTTATTTATTTTTAGAGTGGGGAGGGGGCAAAAGAAGAGGGGGAGAGAGAATCTCAAGCAGACTCCATGGCAAGCTTGGATCCCATGCGGGGCTCAATTTCACGACCCCAAGATCATGACCGGAGCCAAAACCAAGAGTTGGATGCATAATCTACTGAGCCATGCAGGTGTCCCAAAACTATTATTACTTGCAAATCACATATTTGCTTTGGGTTTTCTAGGTACACAATTTATATAAATTCAAAATTAGTGAATTTATCAATGTTGCTATGTATAGATCAATAAATAAAAGCCAATTGTATTTCTATATATCTGCAATAAATTAAAAAAAGGAAATCATACCATTTACATTAAAATATGACTAATACCTCAGAATGAGTTTAACAAAATGAACAATCCCACTACACTGAAAAACACAAAATTTCTCTAAGAAATTAAAGAAACCCTAAATAAGAAAGAATATAACATTCATGGACTAGAAGGCTCAATACTGTAAATATATAAAAATTTCCCCAAATGTATATAATGCAATACTGATTAAAAGTCACAGAAAATTTTGTGGAAATTAACAAGGTAATTCTAAAACTCATATGAAAATGCAAAGGACCAAAAATAACCAAGGCAATCTTACAGAAGAATAATAAAGCTGGAGGACTTTTGCTGCCATGTATAGAAATCCATTATACTGGTACCGTGTTTAAGACAGTGAGATACTGGGGCGCCTGGGTGGCTCAGTCGTTAAACGTCTGCCTTTGGCTCAGGTCATGATCCCAGGGTTGTGGGATCGAGCCCCGCATCAGGCTCCCCACTCTGCGGGAAGCCTGCTTCTCCTTCTCCTGCTCCCCCTGCTTGTGTTCCCTCTCTGGCTGTCTCTCTCTCTGTCAAATAAATAAAAATAAAATCTTAAAAAAAAAAAAAGACAGTGAGATACTGATGCAAGGAAAGATAAATGGACCAGTGGAACAGAATAGAGTCCAGTAATAAATCCTTACATATATGGTGACCTGATTTATGACAAATATGCTAAATGCAATGATGCTGCCCCCAATCAATTCCAGATAGTTGGAGACTCTGTGAATATAAAATAAAATTTTTAGAGGGAACAGAAGAGAATACCTTCTTGACCTGGGAGGAGACAAAGATATATTTTTTAAAAATATTTATTTACTTTTTTTGAGAGAGAGTGTATGTGTGCAAGTGGGGGAGGGGCAGAGGGAGAGGGAGAGAGAGAATCTCCAGCAGACTCCCTGCTGAGCATGGAGCCTGACATGGACCTCGATCTCACACCCCTGAGATCATGACCTGAGCTGAAATCAAGAGGCGAACACTCAACCAACTGAGCCACCCAGGTTCCCTGAAACAAAGATATTTTTAACAGGACACAAGAAACATTAACCATAAAATAAAAATATTGCAAGTTGTAATATATTAAAATCAAGGACATTTTTCATCAAATGGCAACATTAAGGGAGTGAAAAATCAACCCACGGAATGAGAAACGATATTTTCTCTATATATATATTCAATAGATCTAGATGTATAACTGATATGGGATTTATATCCACAATATACCAAAAAAACTTCTAAAAATCAGTAAGAAAAATACATCTCAAAAGAAAAAAAATGGGCAAAAAAATGTACTAAGCCACTTCACTAAAGAGGATAGTCTACAGGTCAGTAAACATGGGAAAAGTTGATCAAAGAGACTGCTACCCACACATCAGAGTGGCTATGCTGAGAAAGAAAGAAAATGCCAAGTACTGAGGTGGATGGAAACCAACTGGAACTCTATGCTTTCCATAAGTGTGTAAATTAGTACAATTACTTAAAAAAACTTTATTGAGGTATGATTGACATGTAAAAAGCTGCACATATTTATTGTATACAATTCAATGAGTTTGAGGATAAATATACATCTGTGAAGCCATCACTACCATCAAGGCCATAGACATATCCATCACCTACCAGGGTTTCCTCCTGCCGCCTTCCCCTTCTTTTCTTCTTCTCCTTCTTCTTCTTTCACTTTAGATCTACCCTCTTAGCAAATTTTAAATATACACCACAGTATTGTTAGCTAGAGACAGTATGCTGTATAGATTTCCAGAATTATCTATATCAATAAAATTTAACAATACTAATTCTTTCTTTTAAAGATTTTATTTATTTAATTGAGAGAGAGAGAACATGAGAGGGGAGAGGGTCAGAGGGAGAAGGAGACTCCCTGCTGAGCCGGGAGCCCAACGCAGGACTTGATCCTGGGACTCTGGGATCATGACCTGAGCCGAAGGCAGTCGTTTAACCAACTGAGCCACCCAGGCACCCTAACAATGTTAATTCTTGATCATGTATCTTGCATAACTGTAACTTTGTACCCTTGACCATCACCTTCCTCTTTCCCCCTCCCCAAGCCCCTGGCAACCACTATTTTACTCTTTGCATCTATGATCTTGACTATTTTGGATTCCACATTAAGTAAGAGAATATTTGTCCTTCTCTATCTGGCTTATTTCACTTACCGTAATGTCCTCCAGGTTTTTCAATGTTGTCACAAATGGCAGGATTTCCTTCTTTTTAAAGGATGAATAAATTCCATTGTATGTTTGCACCACACTGTACATCCCTCCGTACTGTTTTCCATAGAGGCTGCACCAATTTACATTTCCACCAGCAGTACACAAAGATTTCCTCTTCTCCACATCTTCACCAACACTTGTTATATTTCCTTTTTTCTTTTAATAATAGCCACTCTGACAGATGTGAGGTCATATCTCATCGTGGGTTTTTTTTTTTAAAGATTTTATTTATTTATTTGAGAGAGAGAGAACACATGAGAGGGGATAGGGTCAGAGGACGAAGCAGACTCCCTGCTGAGCAGGGAGCCCGATGCGGGACTCAATCCCGGGACTCCAGGATCATGACCTGAGCCGAAGGCAGTCGCTTAACCAACTGAGCCACCCAGGCGCCCCTCGTTGTGGGTTTTTTTTTTTTTTAAGATTTTATTTATTTATTTGAGACAGAGAGAATGAGAGAGAGAGAGAGCACATGAGAGGGGGGAGGGTCAGAGGGAGAAGCAGGCTCCTTGCTGAGCAGGGAGCCTGATGCGGGACTCGATCCAGGGACTCCAGGATCATGACCTGAGCCGAAGGCAGTCGCTTAACCAACTGAGTCACCCAGGCGCCCTCTCATTGTGTTTTGGTTTGCATTCCTCTGATGATTAGTGTTGTTGAGCACGTTTTCATGTACCTATTGGTCATTTGTATGCCTTCTTTGAGAAATGTCTATTCAGGACCTTTGTCCATTTTTAAATTAAATATATAATGATTTGAGCTATTAAAAATTATAGGAGTTCCTTATTGTTTTGGATATTAACCCTTTATTGCATATATGGTTTACATTTTTTTTCCTAATCTCTAGGTTGCCTTTTCATTGTTTCTTTCACTATGAAGAAGATTTTGAGTTTGAATTAGGCTCACTTGTTTATTTTTGCTTTTGTTGCTTGTGCTTTTGGTGTCATATCCTAGAAATCATTGCCAAGACCAACACCAAGATGTTTCTGTTTTCTTCTAGGGGTTTTGTAGTTTTAAGCCTTATGTTTAATTTTTTTTTTAATATTTTATTTATTTATTTGACAGAGAGAGAATGAGAGAGCACATGAGAGGGGGGAGGATCAGAGGGAGAAGCAGACTCCCCGCCGAGCAGGGAGCCTGATGCGGGACTCGATCCCGGGACTCCAGGATCATGACCTGAGCCGAAGGCAGTCGCTTAACCAACTGAGCCACCCAGGCGCCCCGCCTTATGTTTAATTTTTTAACCCATTTTGAGTTGATTTTTGTGTATGGTATAAGGGGTCCAATTTAATTCTTTTGCGTATGGATATCCTATTTTTCCAGCATTATTTATCTAAGAAACTATCCTTCCCCATTATGTAGTCTTAGCTCCCTTGTTGAAGATTGTTTGACTGTATATGTGTGGGTTTATTTCTGGGCACTCTATTCTGTTCCATTGATCTATGTGTCTGTTTTTATCCCAGGATCATACTGTTTGATTACTATGGCTTTGTCATATAATTTGAAGTCAGGAAGTGTGATGCCTCCAACTTTATTCTTCTTGCTCAAGATTGCTTATTCCAAGTCTTCTGTGCTTCCATCTGAATTTTAGGATTTTTTTTTCTATTTCTGTGAGAAATGCCACTGGAACATGATAGGGATTGCATCAAATTTGTCGATCACTTTTGGTAGTATAGACATTTTAACAATATTCTCCCAAACCACGAACACGAGCTGTCCCTCCATTTATTTTTGTGTCTTCTGCTCTTTCTTTCATCAAGTATAATTCATGCACCTCCTTGGTTAAATTTGTTCCTAAGTTTGTATTGGTTTTGATGCTATTGTGAATGAGACTGTTTTCTTAATTTGTTTTTCAGTTTGTTGTTAGCGTACAGAAACACAATTGAGTTTGTATCCTGCAACTTCACTAAATCCGTTTATTCCACGTTTTTTGGTGGAGACTGTAGGGTTTTTCCTATATATAAGACTCTGCCTTCTTTAATAGTTATGGTCGCTTGCCTTTTTCTCCATAATGAGAAAAGTAAGTTACAGAGGCTCTAATAGGCAATGCTCTCTCAGGGGAATCCTCAGTTACCAGCAGCCTGCACCTGCGCACTCCTGGGGGGCTGGAACTCCCACAAACCACTGGGCTGAGCTCCGTTAGGGGCGGGCCCAAGTTGCATGCCGGGAACAATCTGAGCCGCAGAACTCTAGGCTTCCGAGGCATTTCCTCTTTGAGACTGCATTTCCCAGGAGCCACCACGCCGAATTAGCCGCCACTTCCGGCATCCGAGGGTCGGTGTCCTGGTGGGGTGAGGCCCTGAGGTCGAGGAAGAACTCCGTGGCTGCCAGAGGCCTCTACTGAGCAGGACCCCAGCCGGAGGGACCCGCCAGTGTGGGTGGGCAGAGAGAGGCGCTCAGGACAGGGCCCTGACAGGCACCCCAAGGAGTTTCGCCAGAGCGCGCGCGCGCAGCGAGGAGGGGGATTGTGCGACCGCGAGTGGCGGACGTGGAGTGTGGGGGGTGTGCGTGAGGGCGCGCCTGGTGCAGCGACCCTGCGGTGACGGGGACGGGGGTGTGTGGGCGCTGAGCGCGGTTTGCTGTGGCTGTGTGTGTGTGTGTGTGTCACGGGGGCCTGTGACCCGCCTCTTCGTCCGTCTTCTCTCCTCCCAACCACGTGGCTGCAGCAAACCAATGGCCCCAGTAGGGAGGCCAGATACTGAGCCTAGAATGAAAGTTCCCCCCGGAAAGCCCGGGCCTGGACTTGGCATGGGAGTTTCAGAGCCGCAAGTGCCTGTCTGGGGCCCCCACGGGGGCAGCTACATGTTCAGAACTACCGCATTCTCAGAGTCCTGTCCCCAGGAACCAGCTTCGAACTCGGGGACCGATTCCTCCTTTTACTCCCATCCCATTTTGTGCGAAGTAAGGGAGGTGTGGCCCTGGAGGGTGCTTTCAAATTTAGTCTGCGCTCCAAGAAAAGCCTGGGGTCTCATGCGCGCCTTCTCCTTCCCCAGTCGTACCATTATCCAAAAGGACCCTGGGAAGGATGAGAGTATTATTGCTGCACGTCTAAAGTCAAGGGTGAGTTCCTGCTTTGTTTTGCATAAGAAATGCGTTTTTGTTTTTAGAATATAGAGGTTCCAGTAAATTTTCCGGAAATGTAGGGAGACGTGCAAATTGATACCCCACCATTTGGTCCCCCATTGCCCCTCACCTCTTCACTTAATATTGACTTGGTAAATAATTTTGTAAATACCAAAAGCAGTTTAGTAAATTGTTCATATCTTCTTGAGCACTCCCTTTTTCTAAGATGACATGGAAATAAAACTCCAGTGATTAATGCTAAAGCTTTATTTTAGACTCTGATTTGGTAAGAAGGAAATTAGTGTTTAGGTGGAATCACACACTGGATATCTTTTGATCTTTAAGGGCCTGCTTTCCAAAGCAAGGGAAGAAGGGAGATGGTTAGCTGATTTTAGTCAGTCTGAGGCTTTCAGAAATGGGAAAGTGATGGCAACAGAAGTTGGTATCAGTAAGAGCCAGGATTTTTCCAGGGCGTTCCATCAGTTGAAATTTGTATTATTGGCCACGTCTGTTTGAAGTTTGGCAGCTCGAGCTGTGTGTTGGGCTTCCTTTTGTGTGGACTGAGAATCAGTATAGTGTGGTTGAGATTAGGGGCTGTGGATCCGGATGGAATATTGGCTCTCTGGCTGTCTCAGGTTTGTAATGAACGTCAGATGAGTTAATATGTATAAAGCCCCTTAGAGCAGTGCCAGGCATATAGTAAATATAGTAAATGCTTGATATGTTTAGCTGTTGTTTATGTGTGTTTTAGCTCATTCCTCTCAATTTCTATACAGCAGGGGCATTAGGAATATGTGATCCATGGTGATTGCTGCCTGCATATTAAGAAAACAAGTGAGATGCTCAAGCGATATAGATTCTTGGGCTGCCAGGGTGGCTCAGTTGGTTAAGCATCCGACTCCTGATTTCAGCTCAGGCCATGGTCTCAGGGTTGTGCGATCAAACCCCGTGTGGGGCTCTGTGCTGGTCATTGAACCTGCTTAAGATTCTCTCCCTCTGCCCCTCCATCCCCCTCTCTCTCCCTCCAAAAAAAAGGGAATAAAAATGCTTAACCTGAGTTGCTATGATGCCATTTATGGTCTCAGAGGACCACAAATCCCTTGAAATAGTATACCAAAGTGTTATGGTGGAGTTTATGGGGAAAGTGTATAATTTCATGAGATTATTCAAAGTGTGCATGACCTAGAAGGCTTGGATTCATCAGTGCAGATCAGTAGTTCTTTTTTTTTTTTTTAAAGATTTTATTTATTTATTTATTTGAGAGAGAGAATGAGAGACAGAGAGCACGAGAGGGAAGAGGGTCAGAGGGAGAAGCAGACCCCCTGCTGAGCAGGGAGCCCGATGTGGGACTCGATCCCGGGACTCCAGGATCACGACCTGAGCCGAAGGCAGTCGCTTAACCAACTGAGCCACCCAGGCGCCCCAGATCAGTAGTTCTTAACAGGGGGTGATTTCGCCCACCAGGGGATGTTTGGTAATATTTAGAGGCAACTTTGGTTGCCACAATGGGGGGCAGTGATACCTGGATCTAATAAGTAGAGGACAAAGATGCTACTAAACATTCTGCAGTGTACAGGATAGCCCTCCCCACCGTTCTACCCCCCCAACAAAGAATTATCTGGCTCAATATGGCATTCATGCTGAGGATGAGAAGCCCTAGTCTAGCATTAAAAGACTGATACTTGGAGTGATATTTAAAATGATCTTGTACAAATTGAGTAGTTAAGCAAATCACACTAGACTCATGTGATAGGGTATTATGCACTTAAGAAAATTATGTTCATAAATAATCATGAAAAGAGAAAACATTTGATCTCGTGTTAAGCAGTATTCATGTTAGGAACGGTAGTACCCAAGATGTTGTATATGAATCGCATTTACTAAGGGAGGGCAATCTATAAGGATTCTCTCCAAAATTATGTTTTCATAGTTTTTTAATGAGGAAGAGAACCGAGCATGGTACTGTGTATATCCCATGCATTTTCTTACTCAGTCTGCAGGTGCCACTTACCTGCATTATGTTCTTTAGGGGAAGAATCTTGAACATGAAAATTTCTAATTATATTGGTGAGATACAGCTAAAGGATGTTAGAACTGGTTGCTGTTACTTGTTATAGTCACATTGATATCTTTGTTGACTCTCATGACAAGCTCGGTTCTTTAATGGTTGGAAGTACCCTCTTCCTGATAGCTCTGTTTTTATTTTTATTTTAATTTGGAAGTAACTGTATTGTGGGGTTTTGTTTGTTTGTTTTGGGGTTTTTTGTTTGGGTTTTTTTGTTTGTTTTGTTTTTTATTTAGAGAGAGTGTGTGAGCAAGGGGAGGGAGGGACAGAGAGAGAGAAAATCTTAAGCAGGCTCCATGCTCAGTGTGGAGCCCGATGCGGGGCTTGATATCACAACCCTGAGATCATGACCTGAGCCGAAATCAAGACCTGGACACTTAACTGACTGAGCCACCCAGGCGTCCCTTTATTGTGTATTTTTGATGATGGAATAGTGTGAAACTATTCTTTTTAAGGAACTTAAGAAGAAAGTTAAAATTATAGTACCACCCTCTAGAAGTAGTCATTATTGATGCTTTGGTTTATATTTTTCCAATTATTTTTTCTGTGTGAATACAAGAGTTTTGTTTCTGTAGAATAGAATCAGAATCAGTTCGAAAAACAAATCTAATCAAGTCATCGTTTTCATTCATTTCTGGGTCTGTGAGAGAGAGCATAATACCATCGCCTCTCCCTCTGAGGCTTCTGTGCTGAAAGGCTCCTTTTCTCCTTGTCTCTATGATAGCCCTCTTTGCTAATGTGATTCTTTAAGAATTGCATTCGCCAGGCTAAGCTCTGAATATTTTTGGTTAGCATTGTAAGAAAGAGCAGGCCTTACACTATATTTTATTATATGACTTACACAAGAAAAAGGGAAACAGTGAAGTTTCTTTAACAAGTGTAATCTTCTTTAGCCTCAGCAATAATGATGACACATATTAACTGCTAATATTAAGCAGTTAATATGTCATGTGTCATTATGTATGTGTTATTATGTACTTCCATTGAATTTTCTTAGTATTCTTTTAGGTTTCTTACTTCTCCAGCACAGAAGGTGAAGTCTGAACAAGAATAAGTGTATAGCAGAGGATGACAGAGCCTATCAGAAAAAGTCATCTACCGTACTTTGAGAGTTTACAGGAAATATGCTTCTTTTGGCCTATAGAGTCACCACACTTTGACCAAATTATAAGCCCATGGGATTTCTATAGAGTTAAAGAAACTCTGTTGGAAATTCTAAATCTGTTAAATGCAAAATGACTAATAGCAGAAGACGATACAGTGGCAGTTTAGGGAATACTGTGGCTGAAATAATAGGTTTAGAAGAGGACGTGTGAGACTATCAAATGTATATAAGACATTGCTCAGGGCCTGCAGACATTTTTTGTAGAAATTATTGTAACCTGCTCAGATAAACATAGACCTCTTAGTGTTGGCTCAAGAATTGGGAAATGAAACAAACCTGTTAAGTAAAAATAAGAGCTTATTAGAATATCCTGAGTTTTTCCACATTAATAGGGAAGTTGTCTAAGTAAAAGGTTGCCTTTCATCTGATTTGGAGAACAGCTTCCTCGTAGGAAAAAAAATATATATATATAAACATACATATATGCATGCGTTTATGAATATAACTGTGTATGTATTCCAAGTTAACGCCTTGCCATACAATTATGAAGCACTCTTAAGCAAAAAGTAGAGAATTAGGGCCACAATACAGTGACAAATACTGTTAACATGACGTATAATTTTCTAGAATTTTTTTTTTGTCAGTGTCTGTTAGTCTTTATATATATACACATATATTTTATAGATGTAATCATATTCTGCATCCTATTTTGTAACCTGAGTTTTCTGCTGACCATGTATCTTGAACGTGTAATGACCACTTAGTATCCCATGACGTGGATGCCCTGCCATATTTAACCAGTTGGCTTCGGTGGACTTAGAAAGCCAAATGCTGCCTGAGCAATCCCATCTACATCCTTCCCAGTTTTCATGCCTTGCCCCACTTCTCCCAATCCTGAGTTCACAAAGAGGTTCTGATTTGGATGATGTGACCCCTTCTCAGCCCTGAAAGGTGGGACGGGGGCAGGAGGATCTGCACAGAGCAGGATGGGGAGCCCAGTCCTAGGCTTAGTCATGCTTCCCAAGAATGGAGGATCCCTCATGCTCCCTCATATTTTGGAGGACAGGTTCCCCAGGCCTTGGGGGAGAGCTTGATTTTTTGTCCAGGCTCCTCATGTTTGATGCCAATTTGTATGGGGGTGGGGTGGGAGGAGAGGTGGAGGGACAAAGGGAAAGGGAGATTGTGTGAAGCAGAGAGGGATAGAAAAGGAATTTTAGGGAGTAGTTGGGACATAGAAATGGAAGAAAAAATTGTTGTATTAATTTGAGTCCCTTAGAGAGCACCAAGGCACAGCTTGGCTTAAGCCCTTCTTTTTTTTTTTTTTTCTATCTAGGAGGGGAAGCACGAGGAAGATGGATCAATTTTGTCATTCTAAAAACATGGCCTATGTAAGTTGGTATTTCTTCCCCTGAAATATGATGACTTCACATTTTTTTTTTTAGCCATTCTTTGCCATGCGGGGATCAGTAGGTTATCCCACAGCACACAGCAAGTTTGCTGTGCAGTGGCAAGATTCTTCTAGAACTTGCAGGCACCCTACGAAGCACCATATTGCTCCTGTCCTGCAGTGCGGTTCTTCGCCTTCTCTCTGTTCACCTTCAAGTAATTTCCTTCATTGTCATGGTAATGCATGTGTGTGTGGTTTCAGGGATCTCTGTCATTCGGGGACGTGGCCATCAGCTTCTCCCAGGGGGAGTGGGAGTGCCTGGACCCTGCTCAGAGGGCCTTGTACAGGGACGTGATGTTGGAGACCTACAGCAACCTGGTCTCTCTGGGTAAGACTATCTCCCCCAATAGTAGTTCATTCTAAAGATTAATTAAAATTACAATAAAGGGGTGCCTAGGTGGCTCAGTCAGTCAAGCGTCTGCCTTTGGTTGAGGTCATGATCCTGGGGTCCTGGGATCAAGCCCCGCCTCAGGCTCCCTGCTCATCGGGGAGCCTGCTTCTCCCCCGCCCCATTCATGCTCTTGCTCTCTCTGTCTCTTTCTCAAATAAATAAATAAATACAATCTTTAATTAATATATACAATAAAATTGGTATTGAACAGTTATAATTAATTTAAATTTTAATTTAATTTCATAATTTAACTTAAAATAATTTAAAACAATAGTTTAATAAATTAATAGTGTCTCTTCTCTGGAATATTAGCTTTCTTCACTATGAGTTTCAGGGCTTTTAAGAAATAGCTGAGTTTCTTCTTGTTCCCAAAGGAAATCGTTTGGAATTTGTCAGGTTGAAGACGGGCATGTCTGTTTTTACAAATTTAGGGGCGCCTGGGCGGCTCAATTGGTTAAGCATTTGACTCTTGATGTCATCTCAGGTCATGATCTCAGGGTCATGAGATCGAGCCCCGCGTTGGGCTCCACACTGGGTGTGGAGTCTGCTTGAGATTCTCTCTCCCTCTCCTCCGTCCCCTCTAAAAAAATATTACTACAAATTTAAGCAGATCTCAGCCATTTTGTGGGGGGTTTTTTGTATATTTAAAAAAATTTTTTTCTACACCACTTGTCATTTCTTTTTTTTGTTTGTTTGTTTTTTATCTTTTAACGTTATATTCATATAAAACAATTTCAGTTCAAGTATTTCAAACTTGGTTTCTTAATATTTCTCCACAGAAAGCCTAGAGCCTTGGAAAAATACATTTAAGATCGAAGGATAGCTAACACTTACACTGAGAGCTATGTGCTATGCACTGTTCCAAGTGGTTTACATGTACTTACTCACTTAAATATCTTCTCACTACCTGATAGGGTAGAACTAGCATTAACTCCAATTTACGCATGAAGACAACTGAGATGTAGAGAAGTTAAATAACTTATCCAAGATCACATGGCTAATAAGGAGCAGAGCCAGGATTTGAACCCAAGTAAACTGGCTCTGGAGTTATATTTTCTGTTGTTACTGTGGCCTTATCAAACTATAATGTGTTACTTACCTCACATTTAAAAAGTCACTATTACCTAGTATGCGGCAATAAAAATCATTAAAACTTTTTTTATTTACATTTGCATTTTATAAGCAGCTGATTAACATAAATTGAAATGTGATGAAATGAGTTTGCAGCTCTAATCGCCATTTATATACTCCAATATATTTAAATTAAATTAATGTGCTAATGTACAACTATTTCCCCTTAATTTATAGCAGCATATTTTCTTTCAAGGCATTATTTATGTTTTTAAACACATTATAGAAATTAAATGACTTAAAGGATATACAGAAAGAAAACAACTGGAAATAAACTCAGATGTACATATTCAGAAAAAGATACTGAAGTTAATAATATGTGTCTTAAAAATCAATACAGCGTCCTTTTCATTCCCAATCTGTATATCGGGTAGGTTCTGGGCCTCTAGGTCCACCTTTTTCTTTGGTAACAGGATTAATATCATCTGGAAATTTTGTCAGTGGTTCTTTCTCTAAGAATCTTCGGGTGCATCAAAATGACCTTCTGGTAACTTTGGCTTCTTAAGAGATTGTTTGATGGGTTTGGATTTTTCTCCTAGAGAACTCATTTTCCTCACAGAATGACATAAAAGGGGTGATCTAGCCGCTCTCCACGCGGTGGCTGGGACACAGCCAAGCAACCAAGCCAGCCTTGACACAGACATGGTGCCAAATCCCACAGCGTCCTCATGTGCCCAGCAGGGAGAGGCGAGTAGTCAGTGGCACCGACCGGGGCCCACCCTCTCTTTTTTTTTGTTTTTAAGCAGGAAGTTCCATTTCTAAGCCAGATGTGATTACCTTATTGGAGCAAGAGAAAGAGCCCTGGGTGGTTGTGAGGAGAGAAACAAGCAGATGGTATCCAGGTGAGTAGGGGAGAAGCCGGCAGAGGGGGTCAGAGAGGGGTCATACCCTTGAGATGTGGCTTGGGAAAATGCCTTCAAAGACCCAAGACCTGTTGGATAAAAATACCTGAGATCTGAGAAGGAAATAAGGATCACACAGTGTGGGCTTTCAAAGGAACTCCATCTTTTGCTAATCATCTCTAATTTTTGTTCTTTTATTTCCTCTCCTTTAGTGGAGTGAGTGCCCTCTTTCCCAGTGTAACCTTTTTTTTTTTTTTTAAGATTTTATTTATTTATTAGCGCGTGCCCATGAGCAGGGGCAGAGGGAGAGGGAGAGCGAGAACCCCAAGCAGACTTGCGCGCTGAGCGTGGAGCCCATCATGGGGCTTGATCCCATGATGCTGAGACCATGACCTGAGCTGAAATCAAGAGTCAGACACTTAACTGACTGAGCCACCCAGGCTCTCCCCTCCCCCAGTGTAACCTTTTAACATATATTTTGCATCCAGCTGCTTTCCAGCTCTGCTTTTGCATTTACATTTCTATATGTGTTTCCAGTATCTAAAAAATGTTTTCATATATTCAGCAAATATTTATCGAGGGTCCACTCCAAGCAAAGCATTGTGCTTGGCACTGTCTGTACAATGAAATGAACATGACTGATAGAGTCGTGCTCTCACGGACTTTACCTGCAGTTGGCAAGACATGGATCAATCAAGTAAGCAGATGAGTAAAGCAGTACTGTCAGGAATGATGCTGTGCAGACAAGTATATAGGAGCAATGCAGTGAGAATGACAGGCTTGGATGGTTAGGGAGCATGTCTTGAAGTGGGCATGCTTGCACAGTCGTGAAGGGTTAAGACTGCAAGAGCAGTCTAGTCTGAGCGGGACACACAGAGGCCCTGAGCGGGAAATGGTTTCTGTATGCCAGGGAGCAATAAGAAGTTTCGAGCAGAAGAGGTGAAGGGATGGTGGGAAAGGAGGTTAGGGAGTTAGGCCAGGACCAGATCCTACAAGGTTCTGATCATCACTGTGAAGAACATAGAATGTTTTCCAAGAGTTACTTAGAGCCATGTTCTGATCTATGTTAAAAGTGTTCATTTCTTCGTTTTCAAACAAACTAAGTATGACAAGAATACAGAAAGCCACATAACACAAAGAGCTGCATGATTAAGTATTTTAAGGTACCCACAGCTTTAACTACCAGGTTGTGAGTTAGGATTTTGCCAGCTGTCCCGGAAGCCTATTGTGGTCTCTTTGCAGGAAAGGTTTTTCTCTAGAGCTTTATTGTCTGAGTGAACTTCTCCAGTTTGGTTTTGTTTTCCCTGTCATTTTAAAAAGTCTTTTAAGTCTCTTTTAGATTAAAGGTTCCTCTTGATTTTTTTTTTTTAAAGCTTTTATTTATTTATTTGACCAAGAGAGACACAGTGAAAGAGGGAACACAAGCAGGAGGAGTGGGAGTGGGAGAAGCAGGCTTCCCGCTGAGCAGGGAGCCTGATGTGGGGCTCGATCCCAGGACCCTGGAATCATGACCTGAGCCGAAGGCAGTCTCTTACCGACTGAGCCACCCAGGCATGCTTGATTTTTTTGTTAACAGGTTTTTCTTGATTAAATTAGATCATTTGTCACGTAGTTTCACACCATCTGGATTTTGCTGATGGCATCTTGGTGGTATGGAGGAACATGTCCCTCTATTTCCTGTAAAATGATAGTTGGGTCTAGAAGGTTAATCAGACTTTTGGGAAACTTTCTTTCCCTAGGTGATGATGATATTCTTCAGTCCACTGGCATGTGATATCTGGATTTCTCATTTTAGTAATATCTGCAGCCACTGACAGGCAGTTACTATGTCCCTTAATTTGTTAGAGGTTGTAAATTGGTGGATATTCGAATTCCGTCTGGAATGCATCTGTAAAAAGAAACTTCACGTTAACTGTTACTCAGTTATACAGATCATTTGGAAAATTGAAGATAAATATTCTTTTCCTTGGTTTACTAATTTTCTGAATAATGAGTTGGTTTCTAACATCCTTTCAAAGGTGACCCATTTTGGGGGCACCTGGGTGGCCGTCGGTTAAGCGGCTGACTCTTGGTTTTGGCTTGGGTCATGATCTCAGGGTCCTGGGATCGTGCCCCGAGTTGGGCTCCCTGCTTAGTGGGGAGACTGCTTCTCCCTCTGCCCCTGCCCCCCGCTTATTTTCTCTCTCTCTCTCTCAAATAAATGAGTAAAATCTTTAAAAAACAAAAAAGAAAACTAGATCCACCAGTTGTGAACATTTGGCCACCTTTGCTATATGTATTTATGTATCTAAATGTTTGAAACCTTTTTTGCTGGACCACGTGTGGGTCTAAGTCACTGATGTTGTGACATGTGTTACCTAAACATTTCACTTTGCATCTTCTAAGAATAGGAAAGGTCCTAATAACCTTTCATTGTTCCTAATTAGCCTCATTATCTTAACCCAAATAACATCGTCACACCTCAGAAAATCACCATATTTCAGGAGTATCGTCTACAATATAGTTCACAGTTAAATTTCTCCCATTTCTCTTTAAAAATTTTATTGTTTGTTTGGTTTTGTGGGAGTGTTTTTCAGTTTAAGATCCAGTCCAAGTTCATGAATTGATTTATGGATAGGTTTCTTTTTAAAACATTTTAATTTATTTTTACTATTTCTTTTTATTAGTAGGTTTCTTTAGTCTCTTTTTATCTAAAGAGCTTTTGTGCCTTAAAATTTATTTTAACTAAATTTTTATTTTTTTTACTTTGGCTTTTCTCTCTCTCTCTCCCTTTTTTTTTGAGTCTAAGTCCAGGCTAGTTTACTTAAACCATGACATTCTGAATTTATGTGATTAAAATTTTTTCTCATGATTTGGTTTTGAAAGCTCCACAATAGATTCTAGTAGCATCATGTGAAGAATCACATAATGTCATATCTCTGTATAGATTACTGTGATTTTGGTCAACCAAGTATGGCTTTCCATTTCCAAAGAAATGAATAATCTCTGATATTGAGTTTTAGCATGATTTTATTATGGCCAGAGAATATATTGATATATCATTATATATATCATGATATATATAATGTGATATGATCATATATATATCATATATAATATAAATGATTTCACTCCTTTGGAGTATGTTGAGAGTGCTTTATTTTATTTTATTTTTTTGTATTTATTTATTATTATTATTTTTAAAGATTTTATTTATTTATTTGAGACAGAGAGAATGAGAGAGACAGAGAGCTCATGAGAGGGGATAGGGTCAGAGGACGAAGCAGACTCCCTGCCGAGCAGGGAGCCCGATGCGGGACTCGATCCCGGGACTCCAGGATCATGACCTGAGCCGAAGGCAGTCGCTTAACCAACTGAGCCACCCAGGCGCCCGAGAGTGCTTTATTTTATAGCCCAGCATATGGTCAGTTTTTATAAATGTTCTGTATGAATGAAAAAGGAACGTGTGGGGCCCTTGGGTGGCCCAGGCGGTTAAGTGTCTGCCTTCGGCTCAGGTCATGATCCCAGGGTCCAGGGATCGAGCCCCATGTTGGGCTCCCTGCTCAGTGGGGAGTCTGCTTCTCCCTCTGCCCCTCCCCCTGCTCGTGCTTTCTCTCTCTCTCTCATTCTCTCTTGCTCTGACTCTCTCTCAAATAAATAAAGTCTTTAAAAAAAAAAAAATGTAACCCTCAGTCACACTCTCCAGTAATTCCCACCTGACCACTTTACACATACACATATAGCTGTTTATGTTGTTGTTTCTGTTGTGCTCACACAGATCATATTGAAATTGCTGTTTTAGGGCGCCTGGGTGGCTCAGATGGTTAAGCGTCTGCCTTCGGCTCAGGTCATGATCCCAGGGTCCTGGGATTGAGTCCCGCGTCGGGCTCTCTGCTCGTTGGGAGCCTGCTTCTCCCTCTGCCTCGCTCTCTCTCTGTCTCTCATGAATAAATAAATAAAATCTTAAAAAAAAAAAAAAAAAGAAATTGCTGTTTTACTGCCTGCCTTTGTCGGTCAGTGGTTATCACCTAGCACTATCTAGTTTCCTCTGTGCTGTAGCTGTCTTATGTCTATGCTAGAGCAGCATTACATCTACAGACATCAGAAATGCAATGATACGGGGCACGTGGGTGGCTCAGTCGGTTAAGCAGCTGCCTTCGGCTCAGGTCATGGTTCCAGGGTCCTGGGATCGAGCCCCACATCGGGCTCCCTGCTCGGCAGGAAGCCTGCTTCTCCCTCTCCAACTCCCCCTGCTTGTGTTCCCTCTCTCGCTGTCTCTGTCAATTAAATAAATAAATAAAATCTTCAAAAAAAAAAATGCAATGATACGATTCTTCTTCCAGCCGTCAAATGGGTTCTAAAGAACTCGAGAGGAAAAGATGGTCTATTGTATTGATATTACCATTTCTTTTACTCTTACTTCATTCCTGATGCCCAGATTTTTTTTTTTTTCTTCACTTTGTTCTAGAGAACTTTACCAGGTCTTTTACTTTTTTTTTTTTTTTTTAGAGAGAGAGGCGGGGAGGGGCAGAGGGAGAGGGAGAGAGACAGAGAGAGAATCTTAAGCAGGCTCCAGAGCCTGACCCAGGCTCAGTCTCACGACTCTGAGATCATGACCTGAGACAAAATCAAGAGTGGGACGCTTAACTGACTGAGCTACCCTTGCTCCCCTTTATCAGGTCTTTTAGACTCAGTCTGCTGGGGACAAATTCTTGTAGTTTTCTGTCATTTAAAAATGTCTTTATCTCGTCTTTATTTTGGAATCATATTTTATCAGGATAGAGAATTCATGGCTGGATTTTTCTTTTGGTACTTTAAAACATTGTGCTACTTCCTTCTCATTGAAGCCTGTAGTCATGGAATCGTTGTTCAGGAATTGTACAGGCAATGTGCCGTGGTGGTGGTTTTTAGGTGTTTTCAAGTAAATTTTCATTTGTTATTTGTTTTTAGCAGTTGATTATGATAAGTTCAGGTGTGGAATTTTGTTAGGGGCTCTGAGATTTTTGAGTCTGTAGGTTTATGAATTTTGCCACATTTGGGAAGGTTTCGCCCTTTTTTCTGCAGTATTTTTTCAGCTGTGCACACTTTTCCTCTCCTGGGACTCTGGCAATATGAATGTCAGGACTTTTAGCATTGTCCTCCTGCTCCTTGTTGCTGTGCTTCTTTGGTTTTTATTCTTTTTTCTTTCTCTTGTTCAGATTGGATGAATCTTTTGTTCTATCTTAAGTTTTTTGATTCTTTCCTCTGCCTTTTCCATTGTGCTACGGGACCCCACAATATTTTAATTTTAATTATTATAGTTTACAGTTCTAAGTTTTACTTGGTTCTTCTTTATATCCTCTGTATATTTCTCTTTCTCTTTTTTAAAGTATAATTAACATACAGTGTTGTATTAGCTTCAGGTGTACAATATAGTGATGCCACAATGCTGTACATCACCCAGCACATCACAGTAAGTGTACTCTTGATCCTCTTCACCTGTTTCACCCATCTCCCCACCCACACCTCCCCTCTGGTAACCACCAGTTTGTTCTCTGTATTTAAGAGTCTGGTTTTTTTGTTTGGCTCTTTTCTTCTCTGTTCATTGTTTTGTCTCTTAAATTCCACATATGAATGAAATCATATGATATTTGTGATATGATCATATATATATCATATATAATATAAATGATTTCACTCCTTTGGAGTATGTTGAGAGTGCTTTATTTTATAGAAATTATTTATAGAAATAAGAAGGACTTATTGCACTTAGCATTATACCCTCTAGCTCCATCCATGTTGTTGCAAATGGCAGGATTGCACTCTTTCTTATGGTAGAGTAATAGTCCAGGGTATCTAGGGACGCCTGAGTGGCTCAGTCGTTAAACTTTACCTTTGGCTCTGGTCATGATCTCAGGGTCCTGGGATTGAGCCCCTCATCAGACTCCCTGCTCGGCGGAGAGCCTGCTTCTTCCTCTCCCCCTCCATTTGTGCTCTCTCTCGCACTCTCTCTCTCAAATCTTTAAAAAAAAACAGTCTGGTGTATCTATAAACCACATCTTCTTTACCCATTCATCTGTGGATGGGCACTTGGGTTGCTTCCATGTTTTGGCTATTGTAAATAGCACTACGGTAAACATAGGGGAGCATATATCTTTTCAAGCTAGTGTTTTCATATTCTTTGGGTAAATACCCAGTAGTGGAATTGCTGGACCCTATGGTAATTCTATTTTTAATTTTTTGAGGAACCTCCATACTGTTTTCCACAGTAGCTGCACCAGTTTGTGCACGAGGGTCCCTTTTTGTTCACATCCTCGCCAACACTTGTTATTTTTTGTGTTTTTTTATTTCGGCCCTGATAACAGGTGTAAGGTGATACCTCATTGTGGTTTTGATTTACGTTTTTCTGATGAGAGTGAGGTTGAGCATCTTTTCATGTGTCTGTTGGCCATCTGTATATCTTCTTGGGAATAATGTCTATTCAGGTACTCTGCCCACTCTTTAATTACATTATTTGTCTTTTTGGTGTTGAGTCATATAAGTTCTTTATGGATATTAGCCCCATATCGGATATATCATTTGCAAATACGTTTCTAGGAATTTATTTCTTCTGGGTTTTCCATTTGTTGGCATATAATTTTTCATAGTATTCTTTTATACTTCTGTGGTGTTCGGTGTTATGTCTCCTCCTTTATTTCTGATTTTATTTATTGGAGCCCTGTCTCTTGTTTTTCTGGATCAGTCTGGCTACAGGTTTATCAATTTTGTTTCAAAGAACCAGCTCCTGGTTTCATTGATCATTAGTCTCTATTTCATTTATTTCTGTTCTAATCTTTATTATTTCCTTCTTTCTGCTGGCTTTGGGTTTTGTGGGTTCTTCTTTTTTTGGCTCCTTTAGGTTTAAGGTTAGGTGGTTTATTTGAGATTTTTCTTTTTTCTGGAGGTAGGCCTGTATTGCTATTATCTTGCCTCTTAGAACAGCTTTTACTCCATCCCAAAGATTTTGGACCATTGTGTTTTCATTTTCATTTGTCTCCATGTATTTTTTATTTCCTCTTTGATTTCTTAGTTCACCCATTCATTGTTTAGTAGCATGTTATTTGGCCTCCATGTATTTATGTTCTTTCCAGATTTTTTCTTGCACTTGATTTCCAGTTTCATACCATTGCAGTCTGAAAAGATGCATGTGATTTCAGTTTTTTTGTATTGAGATTTGTTTTGTGGCCTAACATGTGATCTGTTCTGGAGAATGTTCCATGTGCACTTGAATGTGTATTCTGCTGTATTTGGATGGAATGTTCTGAATATCTGTTAGGTCCATCTGGTCCAATGTGTCATTCAAAGCCACTGTTTCCTTGGGTTGATTTTCTGCCTGAATGATCTATCCATTGATTTAATGGGGTGTTAACGTCCCCTTCTATTATTCTATTACTGTCAGTTTCTTCCTTTATGTCTGTTAATAGTGGCTTTATGTATTTAGGTGCTCCTATGCTGGGTGCATAAATATTTACAGTTGTTAAATCCTGTTGTTGGATTGTTCCCTTTATCATTATGTAATGTCATTCTTTGTTTCTTGTTACAAACTTTATGTTAAAGTGTATTTTGTCCAATATAAGTATTGCTACCACAGCTTTCTTTTCACTTCTGTTTGCATGGTAGATGTTTTTCCATCCCTTCACTTTCAGTCTGCATGTGTCTTTATGCCTTATGTGTTTCTTGTAGGCAGCATATAGATGGATCTTGCTTCCTTATCCATTCAGTCATCATAGTCTTCTGATGGGAGCATTTAGGCGATTTACATTTAAAGTAATTATTATTTTTTTTTTTTTAAAGATTTTTTTATTTATTTATTTGAGAGAGAGAGAGAGAGAGAATGAGAGAGAGAGAGAGCATGAGGGTGGGAGGGTCAGAGGGAGAAGCAGACTCCCTGCCGAGCAGGGAGCCCGACGTGGGACTCGATCCCGGGACTCCAGGATCATGACCTGAGCCGAAGGCAGTCGCTTAACCAACTGAGCCACCCAGGCGCCCCTAAAGTAATTATTGATAGATATGTACTTATTGCCATTTTGTTACTTGTTTTATGGTTGTTTTTGTAGTTCTCTGTTCCTTTCTTCTTCTCTTCCTCTCTTCCCTTGTGGTTTGATGGCTTTCTTTAGTGTTACGCTTGGATTCCTTTCTCTTTATTTTTTTGTGTATCACAGGTTTTTGATTTGTGATTACCGTTAGGTTCATATATAACATCTTATGTATATAGCAATGTATATTAAGTTGGTGGTTGCTAAAATTTTAATCCGTTCTAAAAGAACTAAATTTTTACTCCCCCCATTCCATTTTATGCATATGATGTCATACTTTACATCGTTTTATTTTGTGACTCCCTTAGCTGATTTTTTATAGATACAATTGATTTTACTACTTTTGTGCTTTAACCTCCATACTGGTTTTATAAGTGATTAATCTACTACTTTTATTATATGTTTGCATTTACCTGTGAAATTTTTTCCTATCATAATTTTCTTACTCCTGATTATGGCCTTTTCTTTCCATTCAAAGAATTCCCTTTAACGTTTCCTGTAAGGCTGGTTTAAGTGATGAACTCCTTTAACTTCTGTTTGTATGAGAGACTATCTCTCCTATTCTGAATGATAGTCTTGCTGGGTAGAGTATTCTTGTTTGCAGGTTTTCCTTCCAGTACTTTGAATATATCATGCCGTTCCATTCTGGCTGCAATGTTTCTGCTGAAAAAATCAACAGAATAGCCTTAGAGAGTGTCTCTTGTATATAACTTTTCTTTTTTCTTGCTGCTTTTAAAATTCTCTGTCATTACTTTTTGCCATTTTAATTACCATGTGTGTTGGTGTGGACCTTGTTTGGTTAATTTTATTGGGGGCTCTCTGTGCTTCCTGGATCTAGATGTCTGTTTCCTTCTCCAGATAGGGAAGTTTTCAGCTATTCTTTCTTTTTTTTTTTTTTTAAGATTTTATTTATTTATTTGACAGAGAGAGAGCTTGTGCACAAGTAGGCAGAGTGGCAGGCAGAGGGAGAGGGAGAAGCAGGCTCCTTGCTGAGCAGGGAGCCCAATGCAGGGCTTGATCCCAGGACCCTGGGATCATGACCTGAGCCAAAGGCAGACATTTAACTGACTGAGCCAACCAGGCACCCCTCAGCTATTATTTCTTCAAGTAAATGTTCTGCCCCATTTTTCTCTCTTCTCCTTCTGGGATCCCTGTAATGCAAACGTTATTATACTTAATGTTGAAAACTCAGCAACATTTATTATTAATCTATTCTCATTTTTTATATTATTTTTATTTTTGCGTTCAACTTGATTGCTTTTCATTAGCCTACCTTCCAGGTCCCTGATCCATTCTTCTGCTTCCTCTAATCTGCTATTGATTCCCTCTAGTGTATTTTTATTTGTCATTTAGTTTTTCATTTCTGATTAGTTCTTTTTAATATTTACTGTTTGTTTTTGAAGGTCTCACTAAGATCATCCACTCTTTTCTCAAGTCCAGTGAGTATCTTTATGATTATTGCTTTGAATTCTTTATCAGGTACATTGCTTATCTTTGTTTCATTTAGCCCTTTTGCTGTGATTTTGTCCTGTTCTTTTGTTTGGGACATTTTCCTCTGTCTTCTCATTTTATACAACTGTATTTGTTTCTGTGTATTAGGGAAGTCAGTTACAGCTCTTGATCTTGAAAGTAGTGACCTCAGCACACCTGGGTGGCTCAGTCGGTTAAGCATCTGCCTTTATGGCTCAGGTCATGATCCTAGGGTCCTGGGATCAGGCCTCATATCAGGCTCCCTGCTCAGCAGGGAGTCTGCTTCTCCCTCTCCTTCTGCTGCTCCCCCTGCTTGTGCTCGCTCGCTCTCTGTCAAATAAATTAGTTAAATATTTAAAAAAAGAAAGAAAGAAAGAAAGTAGTGACCTTATGAAGGTCCTATGGTGCCCTGGGGTACAGTGTCTGTCATTCACCAGAACCAGGTGCTTCAGGGGTGTCTCCTATGTGGGTTGCCTGTGCTCTGCTGTTGTGGCAGAACCCCTTTTGCCTTCAGCCCATTGGCTGCAATGGCCCACTTTGCCTGTTCTGGGCAAGGTTTGGTCTCTGTGTTGTTAAGGGGTCTGTCGGGGGCCACTGGGGGCTTGCAGTTTGGTGGTGTCAGCAGTCAGACTAGATGCCTGCTCTCAGCCTGTCTGCTGGGGCTGTAGTTGTACCAGCTTGATTTGTGCAATATATTAGCACATTAGATGTTATATATGTATATATATACATATATATGTATATATATATTAACATTAGATGTTATATATGAACCTAACGGTAACCACAAATCAAGGCACAAGGCACTCTCCCTGCCTTGCCCTCTGAGAGGGGGCAGGTCCCCTTGTTCACTGGTGAGCAGGGGCTGGCAGTCAAAGTGCCTACTCCTAATCCATCTGCCAGGGCTGAAGTCGCACTGATCAGCAGGGTACTCTCTGTACTGCTAACTATAAGGTTCAGTTGCTGGAACTGTGGGCACACCGGTGTGTGTGGTTATCCTTCCCCTCTCCACAAAGCAAGTCACTTTGGAGTGGCACTGGTCCCGACTAGTGCTGCTTGCGTGGTGTGTTGGGGCTGGAGCCCCTTTGGAATGGGGTGGGTTTTATGGGGCAGATCCTCAGGAGAATGTGAAGGTGGGGCATGCAGTGCTAGCAAGGTAGGTGCTGTGTGTTTGCACTGGTTCCCTAAAGCTTCCAGCTATCTAGGCAGCAGTTGGGGGTGGACAGGGAATGGTTCCACCAGCTTTTTTGTTCTTGGGGAAGTTTCCTAAAGATTCCCGTCCCTCCAGCACAGATTCTGAGATTAGTAAATAAATGCTCTTCACGTTATACCCCTAGGCGCTTTTCAAACTGCTGCTTCTCTACTGTTATCTCAGCAGGTTGGTTGTTAGGCTGGCTCCTAAAGGATAGGGACTCCAGTTTCCTGTCACCCTCTGGCTCTCCCAGAACTAAGCCTGCTGAAGTACCCAGAGTTAAGCCCTACTGGTTTTCAAAACCAAATGTAATGGGACTCATCTTCCCAGTGTGGGTCCCCCATACCTGGGGTGCCTGGTGTGGAATCTGATCCTCTTGCTTCTTTGTGTTTGTGGTGTCCCTCCTGTTTGTGGTTATTCTTACTGGGGGTTTCGTTCCCAACTGCATCTCCACCCCACTCTCTGCGATTACCTGTGGGAAGTCTGTTCTGCCATTCTCAGGTCATTTTCATAGTTACACTGATGTGGCTGTTATCTTGGTGTGTCTGCGGGAGGAGGTGAGCCCAGGATCCTTCTACTCCACCATCTTTTCAGAACTCTCTCTATATCCTCTATATTTTTGTTGAGATTCTGTATTTTTCCATTTGTTTCAAGAGTATTTGTGTTTGCTTATTGAAACATTTGCACAATTATGGTTTTAAAGTCTTTGTCAGGTAATGCAAACATCTGTCATCTCAGTGTTGATATCTGTTGAATTTCTTTAACTTTGTGATATATTTCAGCAGGCAGTCAACCTAGTGAAGGTTCAAGCTTCAAATTTCTACCTGTTTTCTGTGGTTTGTTTTCCCATTGTGACATATACATGACCAGTTGGGCTCAGATATTCGTTCCCATTTGAAACAAGTAATATGAGAATGGTTCTATTTATCAATTTTAGTAGTTTTGAATGAATGATTATTATGATAAGCCTTTCCCACTGCCTCATTTTTGCATTATATACGTTTATTCTCAGCCTTATTTCTTTTATCAATAGTTTTCCAATTACTTAACACCTATTGTGTGCTATGGGCTTATTATTTCAGTGGTGAATGCTATCAGGATTGTGTCTGCTCCTAGGCAGATTTAGGAATAAGAAAATACACAGAATGAGAAATGAGCTAATGAATGAATGAACGTATAATTAAAACAGAATTGTGAAGGCAAGGAGTGAGACTCTTGAATAGAGAATAAAGGAGAGGGATATAATTGGATGGGCCCAGCAGGTATAGCTGTTCTGAGGAAGACATTTCTTTTCAGTCTTAAAAATGAGAATGTTGTCTCCTACAAGCAGCTCAGGCCACAGGATTCTTGTGTAATAAAACAGTCTGACCAAAGCATGAAGATATTGAAGAAAGGTTATATCATGTTTGAAGTGCTAAAAGAAAGCAGTGTGGTAGAGATAGGGTCCAAAGGATGACAGTGGCTTCATAGGTGGTCTTGTTATCCATGGTAAGGGTTTTGGATTTTAGTATAAGAGTAAAGACAAACCATTCAAAACAGTTTTAAGTATGGATCTTTGAACTTTGATCTGCATCAGAATTATCTGATAGAGATATTAAAAATACAGCATCTGATGACTTATTCCTAAAAATTCTGATTCTGTGCATCTGAGTTGCTTGAATATCAATATTTGTAACAAGCCTACCAAAGGATTTTGATTAACACCTAAATTTCACAAAGTTAATCTCCTCCCCTATTATGAGCATCACCATCTAACAAACTTTCTTCATTTTTGGAGCTCTTCTTATTTTTCAAATTCTCTGAAAATGTATTATATATACTTCAATATATATTTAAGAATTTTTTTCTGTATGTATATTTTTAGAGTTATATATTCTTTAATGGATTTTGTACATGTGTGTACAGGAAGGTAAAATGTGTTTGCTTTCTCCTTTTCTTTCAGATTTGGAGTCAAATTATGGAGCTGAGAAGTTATCTCCAGAAAATGATATTCATGAAATAAATTTGCCTAAACAGAGTATAAAGCAAATAAGTAAAACTCTTGACCTTAAAACCTCCAATTTTAGAAATGACTCAAAATGCAGAAATAGATTTAGGGGACAACAGGGACATCAAGAGGGGTATATCAATCAAAAGATAATAAGCTATGAAAAAATGCATACTTCTACTCATCATACTTCTCTTATTCACACTACAGATAAGCCATATGAATGTAAGGAGTGTGGGAAGTACTTTAGTCGTGGTTCAAATCTTATTCAGCATCAGAGTATTCATACTGGAGAGAAACCCTATGAATGTAAGGAATGTGGGAAGGCCTTTAGACTCCTTGTCCAACTTACTCGACATCAGAAATTTCATAGTGGTGAGAAACCCTTTAAATGTAAGGAATGTGGGAAAGCTTTTAGTCTTCCTACCCAGCTTAATCGCCATGAGAATATTCATACAGGTGAGAGACCATTTGAGTGTAAGGAATGTGGGAAGTCCTTTAATCGTAGCTCAAACCTTGTTCAACATCAGAGTATTCATACAGGGATAAAACCATATGGATGTAAAGAGTGTGGGAAAGGCTTTAATCGTGGTTCAAATCTTGTTCAGCATCAGAAAATTCATTCTAGTGAGAAACCCTTTGAATGTAAGGAATGTGGGAAGACCTTTAAATATCATTACCAACTTATTGAACATTGTCGAATTCATACTGGTGAGGAACCCTTTGAATGTAAAGAATGTGGGAAGGCCTTTAGTCTTCTGATAGAGCTTGCACGACATCAGAACATTCATACTGGTGAGAAACCATTTAAATGTAAGGAATGTGGCAAGGCCTTCAGTCGTGGCTCGAATCTTGTTCAACATCAGAGTATTCATACCGGTGAGAAACCATATGGGTGTAAGGAATGTGGAAAGGCTTTTAGACTTCACCTACAACTTTCTCGGCATCAGAAGACTCATACTGGTGAGAAACCCTTTGAATGTAAGGAATGTGGGACAGCCTTCCAATATCAGTACCAACTTATTGAACATCAGCGAATTCATACAGGTGTGAAACCTTATGAATGTAAGGAATGTGGGAAAATGTTTCGTCGTGGTTCAAACCTTATTCAGCATCGGAGTGTTCATACTGGAAAAAAACCATTTGAATGTAAAGAATGTGGGAAGGCCTTTAGACTCCATATACAACTGATTCGACATCAGAAATTTCATACTGGTGAGAAGCCCTTTAAATGTAAGAAATGTGGGAAAGCCTTTAGTCTTCTCACCCAGCTTAATCGTCATGAGAATATTCATACAGGTGAGAAGCCATTTGAATGTAAAGAATGTGGGAAGTCCTTTAATCGTGTCTCAAACCTTGTTCAACATCAGAGTATTCATGCTGGCATGAAACCATACGAATGTAAAGAGTGTGGTAAAGGCTTTAATCGTGGTTCAAATCTTATTCAGCATCAGAAAATTCATTCTAGTGAGAAACCCTTTGAATGTAAGGAATGTGGGAAGGCTTTTAGGTATTATTACCGACTTACTGAACATCATAGAATGCATACTGGGGAGAAACCCTTTGAGTGTAAGGAATGTGGAAAGGCCTTTACTCTTCTGACACAGCTTACTCGACATCAGAACATTCATACTGGTGAGAAACCATTTAAATGTAAGGAATGTGGCAAGGCCTTCAATCGTGGCTCAAATCTCATTCAACATCAGAGTATTCATACTGGTGAGAAACCCTATGGATGTAAAGAATGTGGAAAGGCTTTTAGACTTCACCTACAACTTTCTCGACATCAGAAAACTCATACTGGTGAGAAACCCTTTGAATGTAAGGAATGTGGGACGACAGCCTTTAGACATCAGTACCAACTTATGGAACATCAGCGAATTCATACAGGTGTGAAATCCTATGAATGTAAGGAATGTGGAAAGAGCTTTAGTCGTGGTACAGACCTTAGAGTACATCAGAGAATTCATACTGGTGAGAAACCCTTTGAATGTAAAGAATGTGGAAAGGCCTTTAGACATCACTACCAATTTCTTGGACATTACAGAATTCATACTGGTGAGAACCCCTATGAATGTAAGGAATGTGGGAAATGCTTTACTTGTGGTAGCGAACTTAGAGTACATCAGAGGATTCATACTGGTGAGAAACCATATCAATGTAAGGAGTGTGGGAAGGCCTTTAGTCGTAGCTCAAACCTTATTCAACATGTTAAAATTCATACTGGTGAGAAGCCCTATGAATGTAAGGAATGTGAAAAGGCCTTTAGCAATAATTATGAACTTACTGTACATCAGAGAATTCATACTGGTGAGAAACCTTATGAATGTAAGGAATGTGGGAAAACTTTTAGACTTAGTTCAGTCTTTACCGCTCATCAGAGAATTCATACAGGTATGAAACCCTATGAATGTAAAGAATGTGGAAAGACCTTTAGTTGTAGCTCAAACCTTATTCAGCATGAGAGGATTCATACTGGTGAGAAACCTTATGAATGTAAGGAATGTGGGAAGGCCTTTAGACTTAGGTCAGTTTTTATTGCCCATCAAAGAATTCATACAGGTCTGAAGCCCTATGAATGTAAAGAATGTGGGAAGGCCTTCACTGTGAATGGTCAGCTTACTCGGCATCAGAAAATTCATAATCGTCAGAAGTCCTGTGAATATGAGGAATGTGGGAAAATCACTGGATATGAACAACTTAACATCAGAGAGTTCATAGTGGCAAGAAATTCTATGAATATAAAAAAATGTGGGAAGACCTTTCATTGTGGACTGAGATTTGCTCAACAGCACAGTATTCCTACTGGTGAGGAATTTTAAGTCTGAGTGGTGTGGAAAGATTTACAGTCACAGCAAACACCTTAGTGTTGAGGACATTCTTGTGAGAGAGTCTTTGAATGTAAAGAAATACAGAGTAGCCTTCATGTTCACAATTTACTAATCATGAAAGATATTTTCCTAGGTATGTTAATTTCATACACTTAGAAAAGCTTTCAAACTCAAACTGGAGGAAAACTGTTGTTGGAACAAATGTAAGCTAACGTCTACCTGAGGCAGATGCTTTATCACCATTGCCATTTCACTACCTGTGTGACATTAGGTGCCTATCCTCTTTGTGCATCATTTGTAAATGGTAACAAAAGTGAGTACATACTAATGCAATTACGGGAATAAAGGTGTTCTAGTACACACAAAATCCTTAAAAGAGTATTTGGCACATGCTTGTGTTCATAAAGAACAGCTTTTATGTTTCATTAGCATTGTTGATGATAGGAAAATTGCATTATTGTGAATAATTTAGAAAAACCTCATCCATTCCTTCATTATTAAATTTTAAATAACTTGTTCTGTATAAGATTTCATGGGAAGTAAAGAATACAAGAGGATTTTCATTAAGAGTTTATTCCTTAAGTTACATCAAAAAGTTAATTTTGGAAAGAAACCCTAGGGATTTAATGAGTGAGGAAATGTTCAAGAATCAGGGAGAGTTCATTTGAAGTGATTTGTCTGTAAAAATATCAACTGGCAGAAAATGTATAATTTATTTCTCTGTCCAGAAGCTAAGATAAATATTAGTAAAAGAATAGCAAAATAAAACCTATCCATTTATATATTCTTCAACTTTATCTTGAAAATTGCTGCTCATATGAAAAAGTTGAAAGAATGAACACCCATATACCCCTTTGTAGATTCAGAGTTGTTAACAATTTGACATTTATTTTTCTGTATATTTTATGTTGTACCATTGAGAATATGTTTTAGACACCAGGATACTTTCCCCTTTATTACATCAGTGTGTATCTCCCAAACATAAAGACAACCTCATATATAGCCATAGTATCATAATTACCCTTAAGGAAATTCTCCATAATTCCACAGTATCTATCTCATCAGTTTCTTCATTGGCTTCTAAGATGCCATTTACAGGGGTTCATCTTCTAAGTAGAATGCATTCCGGATTCTGTACTGTATTTGGTTGTTAGCACTCTTTATTCTTTTTTATTTTTTTTTAAGATTTATTTGAGAGAGCGAGAATGAGAGAGAGCGTGTACATGAGAGGGGGGAGGGTCAGAGGGAGAAGCAGACTCCCCACCGAGCAGGGAGCCCAATGCGGGACTTGATCCCGGGACTCCAGGATCATGACCTGAGCCAAAGGCAGTCACTTAACCAACTGAGCCACCCAGGCGCCCCATCTTTATTCTTTTTTAGTCTACAACAGTGACTCACAATTTCTTGGGTATCAGAATCATCTGTGGATCTTAGTAAAAATACAAAGGTCCAGGCCCACTGAACCTCTGTGTTTGTTTTAGCTTTCCAGGGGATTTTGGTACGCACTGTAGAGCGCCACAAATCTAGAACATTTCTTCTTTTTCAAAAATTCTTAAATAATGTTGACTTTTTGAGACGTCCAGGAAAATTGTCTGCCATTTGTTTAGATTTTATGTTTCTGTATGGTGTCATTTAGCCACCTTCTATCCTTTGTATTTTCTGTACAAAGGAGACTGGGGGGAGGGGTTGCCTGGGTGTCTTAGGTCATGATCTCAGGGTCCTGGGATCGAGCCCTGCATTGGGCTCCTTGCTCAGCGGGGAGCCTGCTTCTCCCTCTCCCTCTGCCTGCCACTCCCCCTGCGTGTGCTCTCTCTCTCTCTGTCAAATAAATGAAATCTTTAAAAACAAAACAAAGGAAATTGAGTCTAGAGGCTCTATTAGGTTCAGATTAAATGTTTTAAGGGGAGAATACTTTGTAGGTTATGTTTGTATGTCATATCGCAACAAGTCAGAAAGCATGTAAGGACAGGTCATTGCTTTGTTAGTAAAACTAAGTTTGATCATTTGGATAAGATGATACTATTGTAAAGATCTCCACTGTAAAGATCTGTGGAGAGACTGTCACCTCTTTGAAAATTTATAATCAAGTGTATTTAAATCCTGAATCAATAGAAAATTAAAAAATGAAATTGACTTGGGGCGCCTGCGTGGCTCAGTCGTTAAGCGTCTGCCTTCGGCTCAGGTCATGATCCCAGGGTCCTGGGATCGAGCCCCGCATCGGGCTCCCTGCTCGGCGGGAAGCCTGCTTCTCCCTCTCCCGCTCCCCCTGCTTGTGTTCCCTTTCTCGCTGTGTCTCTCTCTATCAAATAAATAAATAAAATCTTAAAAAAATTAAAAAAAAAAAAGAAACTGACTTTTCAGGAATGAATTGCATTAAAATGCAAACATGATTGAACTTGTGGAATGTGGCTGGAGCTAAACTCTGTACAGAATTAATATCCTTAAGAAAGATAGGATATAAGATATAAGAAACCAAGATTGCTTTGACCAGAACCTTCTTTTGTTGTTCAGCACTTTGTCCCCTGTACCTTTATTGTGTCTGGCACATGAGAAATTGATAAACCTTAGGGGAAAAAAAATTGAACCTTCTGGTCAAGAAGCTTTAAGACAAATCAGAATAAACCCTAAGCTAATATAAGGATCAGGACAGTAAAAATGAGGATTAATTTGTATTTCCCTGATGCCAAGTGATGTTGAGCATTTTTTCATGTGGCTGTTGGCCATTTGTATGTCTTTGGAGAATTGTCTGTTCATGTCTTCTGCCCATTTCTTGACTGGATTTTTTGTTTTTTTGGGTGTTGAGTTTGATAACTTCTTTTTTTGTTGCTGTTAAGATTTTATTTATTTATATGACAGAGAGAGAACCAAGCACAAGCAGGGGGAAAGGCAGAGGGAGAAGCAGGCTTCCCGCCGAGCAGGGAGCCTGATGCAGGATTTGATCCCAGGACCCTGGGATCATGACCTGAGCCGAAGGCAGATGCTTAACTGGCTGAACCACCCAGGTGCCCCTGAGTTTGATAACTTCTTTTTAGATTTTGGATACTAGCCCTTTATTTGATTTTATCTTATTTTTTATGGCTGAATAATATTCCATATTATATATAATATTCCATATAAATATTCCAATATAAAATACACACCACATTTTCCTTATCCCTTCATCTGTTGATGGATGCTTAGATTATTTCCATTTCTTGGCTATTGTAAATAATGCTGCAATGCGCATGAGAGTGCTGATATCTCTTAAAGATAGTGATTTCATTTTTTATTTTTTGGACATATAGCCAGAAGTGGGATTGCTGGGTTATATGGTAGTGTGTATTTTTAATTTTTTGAAGAACCTCCATACTGTTTTCCATAGTGGCTGCACTAATTTATATTCCCACCAATTGTGTACAAGGGTACTCTTTACCTCCTTACCAGCTCTTGTTATTTCTTGTCTTTCTGATTACAGCCATTCTTTTTTTTTTTTTTAAGATTTTATTTATTTATTTATTTGAGAGTGAGAGAATGAGACAGCACGAGAGGGAAGAGGGCAGAGGGAGAAGCAGACCCCCCGCTGAGCAGGGAGCCCGATGTGGGACTCGATCCCAGGACTCCAGGATCATGACCTGAGCCGAAGGCAGTTGCTTAACCAACTGAGCCACCCAGGTGCCCTGATTACGCCATTCTAATAGGTGTGAGATGATATCTCAGTGTGGTTTCGATATGCATTTCCCTGATGATTAGTGATATTGAGCACCTTTTCATGTACCTGTTGGCCATTTGAATATCTGTGGAAAAATGTCTTCAGGTTCTTTACCAGTTTTTAAATTAGATTATCTGGGAGTTGTTTGTTTGTTTTGCTATTGAGTTTTATGATTTCATACCAATCTCTTATCCAGTACATACTGGCTTGTGATATTTTCTCCCTCCATATGTTGCCTTTTCATTTTTTTATCTCATTTATTTTTCTGTGCAGAAGTTTTTAGTTTGATATAGTCCCAGTTATTTATTTTTGCTTTTGTTACTGGTGCTCTATGTGTCATATGCAAAAAAAAATCATTGCCAGAACTTTTTACCTGTGTTTTCATCTGGGAGTCTTATGTTTTCATGTCTTACATTTATTTAAGTCTTTAATCCATTTTGAGCTAATTGTTGTGAGTAGTATAAGAGGGGAGTCTAGTTTTATTCTTTTGCATGTGAATATCCAGTTCCCCAGCACCATTTATTGAAGAGACTGTCTTTATTGAGCATTCTTGGCTCTCTTTTCAAATATTAATTGACCATGAATGTATGGGTTTATTTCTGGGCTCTCAATTCTGTCCCATTGATCTATGTGCCTGGTTTTATGCTGATACCATACTCTTGATTCCTATAGCTTTGTAATATGGTTTGAAATGGGGAAATGTCTCTAGCCTTGTTCTTCTGTGTCAGGATGGCTTTGGCTCTTCCAAGTCTTTGGGTTTAAAGTCTATTTTGTCTGATATTAGTATAGTCACACTTGCTCTTTTGGTACTTTTTGCATGGAATTTTTTTTCTTTTTTCTGATACTTTCAACCTGTTTGTGTCTTTGGATCTTATGAAGATGGATCATGTGTTTTTATCCGTTCTGCCAATCACTGTCTTTTGACTGGAAGAGTTTAATCCATTTACACTTAAAGTAATTACTGATAAGGAGGAACTTCTATCATTGTGTTATTTGCTTTCTATATGCTTTATGGATTTTTTTCATCCCTCATTTCCTACATTACTGGCTTTTGTGTTTAGGTTTTTTTGGTATGGAAATGTTTAAGTTTTTTTCTCATTTCCCTTTGTGTATATTTTCTTTGTAGTTACCATGTGGATTATATTTAACATCCTAATTTGAATTTATACCAGCTTAATTTCAGTAACATACAAAAACTGCACCTTTACAGCTCTGTATCCACCTCTTTTGGCTGTTAATGTCACATAATTATGTCTTCATACATTGTGTGTCCCAAAACAAGCTAATAGTCTTTTAAATGCATTAGTCTCTAAAAGAGACTAATTTGTTTCTTAATGTAGAAAACAAGATTTAGAGTAACAAACCAAAGTTACAGTAATATTAGATGTCCTGTTACTCCCAGCCTATTGATGATGTTGTTGGCTAAGAATGCCTGAGGCATGGGGCACCTGGGTGGCTCAGTTGGTTTGGCGTTCAACTCCTGATTTTGGCTCAGGTAATGATCTCAGGGTTGTGAGATTGAGCCCCAAATTAGGCTCTGCACTGGGCATGGAGCCTACTTAAGATTCTCTCTCTCCCTCTCCCTCTGTCTCTCCCTGCTTGTTCTCTCTCTCTCTCTCAGGGGAAAAAAAAAAAAAGGAATGCCTGAGACACTTGCTCAAGCACATAGTCCTTGTAGCAAGCCCTCACAGACATTTCCCCCACTGGGACCAAAGTTGTGGCTGGATCAGCCCCCGTGGTTCTTACGATTTCAAGATATACCTCAGCAATGACCATCAGAGAACTTCGAAGAACAGGCATTATTACAGATCCTCTAAGACCCATGGTACATCCAAGGGCCGCACAGTGAGGTTGCAGGTATAGGGAGAGAGAGTGCAGACCTGGGGCTCTGCCTTTATTAGGAACTGAGGGTGGGGTGTCTAGGGTTTCACAGTTTCACTCCTTATTGGCTAATTTAAAGCCTGAGTGGGAATTAAGGTACTGGAACGGAGAAGCAAGGTTACTCAAGTGATCAATTATCTAGGTTGCCCAGGGCTTTCTGAAACAAGGAGCTTCATGAGTGAGGGTGACCTAATTCCTTCTCTGGTTGTTTTGCTAGTAGTGTCAAACAGTTGGCAATATGTCTATTCAAGATGGATTTCTTTTGAAATGGATGCCTCAGTGACCAAAATATTAATATCAGGTACTTACACTATTACCAAAAAACTTAATGTCAGCACTTATTACTGTGCTAGCTTTTACACGAATTGTTTTTTCTTTAAATGTATTAAGCTTTTAAATCACATAAAAAGCAAAAGGTACTACAAACCATTGTTTACTGGTTTGTCTAATTGCTCATGTATTTACTTTTATTGAGATCTTTATTTCTCTATATAGCTTGTGTTACTGTCTAGTGTCTTCATTTCACCTTGCAAGACTCCCTTGAACATTTCTTGCAGGCTAGGTCTAGCAAGCACCAAGTCCTTTGGCTTTTGTTGATCTGGGAATGTCTTAATTTCGCTGTCAATTTTGAAGGGCAGGTTTTTCTGGATATAGGATTCTTGGTTTAAAGTTTTTTTCCTTTGGCATTTTGCATATATTGATCCACTGTCTTCTGGCCTCCAGAATTTCTGCTGAGAAATCTGGTAATCTTATTGAGTATCACTTGTATGTAATGATTCACTTCTCTCATCACTTTCAAGGTTCTCTTTGTCTTTTGAAAGTTTGTAATGTGTCTTGTGGATCTCTTTTTATCAATTATTTTTTAAATTGAAGTGTAGTTGACACAGGTATGGATCTCTTTGACTTAATTTTATATGGAGTTTGTTGTGCTTCTTGGATGTTTATTTTATGTCTTTAGTTGAATTTGGGACGTTTTAGCATTATTTCTTCAAATAATTTCTTCAAATTTCTTCTGCCTTTTTCCCTCCCTCTCTTTTCTCCTTGGACTCCCATGATGCATATGTTGGTCCACTTGATGGTATCCCAGAGGTCCTTTAAGCTGTTTGCTTTTCCTTAATATTGTTTTCTTTCTGTTCCTCATACTCAGTAATTTTCATTGTTCTATATTCAAGTTCTCTGAGGCTTTCTTCTGCTTGCTCAAGTCTGCCTTTGGATCCCTCTAGTGAATTTTTCATTTCAGTACTTTTCAGCTCCAGAATTTCTTTTGTCTTTTTTAGATTTCCATCTCTTTATTGATATTCCATTTTGTTCTCACATTATTTCCTTGACTTTCTCCATATTTTCCTTTAGTTCTTTGAGCATCTTTAAGGCAGTTATTTTAAAGTCTTTGTCTAGTATATCTGCCATTAGTTACTTTTCAGGGATAATTTATGTTGATTAATTTGTATTTTCTTTGAATGCCTTTTGATTTTGATATTGTTGTTTAAACTGGCCATTTGAATCTAATAAATGTGGTAACTCTGGAAATCAGATTCTCTCCCTTCCCCAGGGTTTGCTGTTTTGTTTTGTTTTGGAGGTTATTTGTTTATTTTTGGGTTTTGGTTTTTGGTTTTGGTATTGGTTTTGATTGTTGTAGGCCATCTCTGTTCCAAGGATAAGTTTGAAGTTTAGATCAGAAAAGATCTAAGACCTTATGTTCCACTTCCAGATCGTAGAGTAAAAAGGTATCTCTGCAGACCCATTCCCAAGTAAAAGAAGTAAAGCTGGAAAGTAAAATTTAAAATCCCACAACAACTAAACATTTAAAGTTTGAAACATCGTAAGGGCATACAGCAAGTGAAATATTTATCAAAAAATTTACTGAAACTTGGAAAGAACAGTGAGAACCTGGCATTTAAAATATGACCTGTTCCCTCCTCCACTGCAGCTTCCCTTGATAGAAGCTTCATTGTAGGTAGGTGTGACCAAGAAGATGGAGCTCCCTCTCCCTCCAGCTCCCAATCAAGGGTTACCATATCTCAAAGGGACGGGGAGGCTGCAAGTGTTTCTCATCCTTACCAACTCAGTTGAAGAGGCTAAATGCCTGATGAGTATGGTTGAGTAGTTTGGGACTTCCTCCACCAGCCCCTACCCTACATAGATGGGATACTCTACTCAGGTATAGGGAGCCCAGAATACTGGGACCCTGATTGTCCTCATCTCAGCTCACATTTAGGACAGATTCCACACCAAGAGAGGCTACCACCAAGCACAATGCCCAGAATAGTGGTTCAGAGATTTTTGCCCAGAGGGAGTAGCAGTCTATAAGAAAAGAGCTCTGAAGCTCTCTCCGAAAGAACTGATTTTATTTGAAACAATATGGGAAAATTCAAGGCTGAGGGCAATGTTAAAGCAAATAGTTCCTCTGAATTAAAAATAATAACTAAAACCGTAGGATAGCTATTTTATCATACACACCTGGGGAATGAGCTAATAATTTCTATATATTTTAAGGCCAACAGTACAATTACATAAATATTTTTCCATACAACTTTTTAAATCTCCTAGGAAGAAATATGAAGCTATATTGTATTATAATTACTTCTACTACTTTTTTTTTTGGTTTTGAATTTCTGTTCAGAATTACTTCAACTTGAAGAACATTCTTCAGTATTTCTTTTAAGGTAAGCCAGGTAGGAATGAATTCTGTCATTTTTTATTTCCTGGGAATATCTATTTTACCATCTTTTTTTTTTTTTTTTTTTTTTTTGAGAGGGAGAGGGTTAGGGGAGGGGCAAAGGGAGAGAGAGAGAGGGAGAGAATATTTTTTTTTAAAGATTTTATTTATTTATTTGAGAGAGAGAGAGAGAGAGAGAGCACATGAGAGGGGGGAGGGTCAGAGGGAGAAGCAGACTCCCTGCCGAGCAGGGAGCCCGATGCAGGACTCGATCCCGGGACTCCAGGATCATGACCTGAGCCGAAGGCAGTCGCTTAACCAACTGAGCCACCCAGGCGCCCCGAGAGGGAGAGAATCTTAAGCAGACTCCACACCCAGCATGGAGCCCAACACAGGGCTTGATCTCACAACCCCAAGATCATGACCTGAGCCAAAAACAAGAGTTGGATGCTTAACCAACTGAGCCACCCAGGCGCCCCAGCATCATTTTTGAAAGATAATTTTGCTGGTTATAAGATTGGTTGGTAGGGTTTTTCCTTTTGAGCAATTTGAATATGTTATCCCATTGCCTATGTCCTCCATTGTTTCTGATGAGAAGCATGCTATTAATCTTACTGAGGTATTCTTGTGAGTAATACATTGATTTCCTCTTGCTGCTTTCAAGATACTCTCTTTGTCTTTAATTTTCAGCATTTTTACCATGATGTATCTGTTTGTGGGTGTCTGCACGCATCCTGCTGGGAGTTTGTTGAGCTTCTGGTATGTATAGATTAATGCTTGTCAAAAAATTGGGGATGGTTTGGGGTGCCTGGGTGGCTCAGTTAAATGTCTGACTCTTGGTTTTGGCTCGGGTCATGGTCTTGGGGTCCTGAGATCAAGCCCCCGTGTTGGGCTCCATGCTCAGTGCAGAGTCTGCTTATCCCTCCTCTCTCACTCTCTCTCTCATAAATAAAATTCTCTTAAAAATTGGGGATGGGGGGCGCCTGGGTGGCTCAGTCGTTAAGCGTCTGCCTTCGGCTCAGGTCATGATCCCAGGGTCCTGGGATCAAGCCCTGCATTGGGCTCCCTGAATGGCAGGAAACCTGCTTCTCTCTCTCCCACTCCCCCTGCTTGTGTTCCCTCTCTCACTATGTCTCTGTCTGTCAAATAAATAAATAAAATGTTTTTTAAAAATTGGGGATGGTTTTAACCATTATTTCTTTAAATATTTTTCCTCCTCATTTCTTTTTTCTCTCCTCCTGGTTTTCTCATTAAACATATGTTGATGTTGATGCATCTAAAGATGTTCCAAATTTATCTGAGTCTGTCTATTTTCCTTCATTCTGTTATCTCTGTTCTTCAGATTGTATAATATCTATTTATCTATCTTCAAGTTTTCTGATTCTTCTGCCAACTCAAATCTACTGGTTAGCTCTTATGATTTTTTTTTTTTATATTAGTTATGGCATTCTTCAACTCCAGAATTGCCATTTGGTTCTTTTTATTATTTCTATCTCTTTATTGATATTCTCTACTTGATGAAACATTGTCTTCATATCTTCCTTTGTTCTTGTCCCTTTTTCTTGCCAAAAAATGGATATATTAGGTAACATATCATCGCAATTCTGAATATCAATCCCTCCTCCCACCCGCAGACTTGCTTTTGTTGTTTTTGCTTATTTGTTTTGTGTTTTGACTAGGCTATTTTAGTGAAATCCATTTCCCTTTGCAATGTGAAGCATTTAGTGTTGTGCTTGGGTGTGTTCTCAGTCACCTAGGATGACAGGAGTCTCCAACTATCCTTTCCCTTGATCTCTTTGTGAAGCAATCTGCCTCATTTGGTACTATTTCCAGCTCATTAGGCTCCACTGATTTCCTGCTAATTGCTCTGCTGTTTTCAACAATTTCTTGGAGGGGTAAATTGCTCAGTCTGATCCAATTTAATTCTGGAAGGACTAGTTTTTAAGGTCAATCTCTGAGGTGTGTTTTGATCTCAGGATTTGTAGCATATATAGATATGTATAAAAATAAAAGCACAGAAAGTGAGAGGATGGAATGGAACTATATAGGAGTAACATTTATATAAGTCAATGGAATTTAAGTTGCTATAATTCTGAAGTCAATTCTACATTAAGATGTATATGGTATGCAGGGCACCAGGGTGGCTCAGTCGGTTAAGCATCTGCCTTCATGAAGCTCAGGTCATGATCTCAGGGTTCTGGGATCAAGCCCTGCATCGGGCTTCCTGCTCAGTAGGGAGTCTGCTTCTCTCTCTGCCTTTGCTCCCCCCAACCCCCGTGCTTGCTCTCTTGCTCTCTCTCTCTCAAATAAATAAAAATCTTTTAAAAAGATATATATGGTATGCTTTAAAGAATCTATTAAGAAAGTAACTTTAAAAATAGTGAATGAGTGCTTGCTTCAGCAGCACATATTCTAAAATTGGAAAAATACAGAGAAGATTAGCAAGGCCCCTGTGCAAAGATGACACACAAATTCATGAAGCATTCCATATTTTTTTTAACTATAAAGAACAAACTGAGGGTTACTGGAGGGAAGGTGGTGTGGGGGGCTGGGTTAAATAGGTGATGGGTTAATAGGACACTTGTGATGAGCACCAGGTGTTGTATGTAAGTGATGAATCACTAAATTCTACACCTGAAACTAATATTACACTGTATGTTAACTGGAATTTAAGTAAAAACTTGAAAAAATATATATATAGTGAATGAGAAGAGAATCAAACGTGTCACTATAAAAAAAATCAACTAAACACAAAGGAAGGCAATAATGGAGAAAAGGAGGGATAATAAAGCTGTAAGATATAGGAAACAACAAAATAGTTAAGTAAGTCATTATCAGTAATTGCTTTAAATGTAAAGGGATTAAATTCCCCAACCAAAAGACTTAGATTGGCAGAATGGATATAAAACAAAACAGAATCCAACTATTAGCTGTCTACAAGAGACTCACTTTAGATCCAAGACACATGGGTTAAAAATGAAATGATTGGGAAAGATATTGCAAATAATTACCAAGATAGAGCAGGAATTGGCTATACTAATACACAAAATAGACTAAAAACTGTTACAAGAGACAAAGAAGGACATTATATAATATATTGATAACAAGGTCAATATACCAAGAAGATCTATCAATTACAAACACATATGTGGCAAACATCAGAGCTCTGAAGTATATGAAGCAAATGTTGACAGAGAGGGAGAGACTTCAGCACCCTACTTTCAATAATATATAGAACAACCAGACAGGTGATCAATAAGAAAATAGAACGGGCGCCTGGGTGGCTCAGTTGGTTAAGCGACTGCCTTCGGCTCAGGTCATGATCCTGGAGTCCTGGGATCGAGTCCCACGTCGGGCTCCCTGCTCAGTGGGGAGTCTGCCTCTCTCTCTGACCCTCCCCCTTCTCATGCTCTCTATCTCATTCTCTCTCTCAAATAAATAAATAAAATCTTAAAAAAAAAATAAGAAAATAGAAGACTTGAGCAATACTGTAGACCAGTTGGGCCTGACAGATATACAGAACACTCCACCCAACAATAGAATACATTTGTGTCAAGTGCGTGTGGAATATTCTTCAGGATAGACTATATATTTATTTTTAAGATTTTATTTATTTATTTGACAGAGAGAGCAAGTAGGCAGAAGGAGAGGGAGAAGCAGGCTCCATGCTGTGCAAGGAGTCCGATGTGGGGCTCGATCCCAGGACCCTGGGATCATGACCTGAGCCGAAGGCAGATGCTTAACTGACTGAGCCACCCAGGCACCCCAGGGTAGACCATAGAACTCGTTAATACTTGTTAAGCCACAGAACAAATATTAATAAATTTTAAAAGATTGAAACTAGAATTCAGTAGCAGGAAAACTGGAAAATCAACAAATATGTGAAAATTAATCAATACACTCTTAACTAATAAGTTAAAGAAGAAATCACAAGGGAAATTAGAAAATGTCTTGAGACAAATGAAAACAAAAACACAAACTACCAAAACTTGTGACATGCAACAGAAGCAGTACTAGAGGGAAATTTATAGCAGTAAATGTCTATATTAAGATTTCAGGGGTGCCTGGGTGGCTCAGTCATTAAGTGTCTGCCTTCGGCTCAGGTCATGATCCCAGTGTCCTGGGATCGAGCCCTGCATCAGGCTCCCTGCTCCGCGGGAAGCCTGCTCCTCCCTCTCCCACTCCCCCTGCTTGTGTCCCTCTCTCGCTGTCTCTCTCTGACAAATAAATAAAATCTTAAAAAAAAAAAAAGGTTTCAAATCAACAACTGAACTTTACTCCGGAAAGAACTAGAAGAGAAAAACTAAACCCATAGGTGCTAGAAGGAAAGAAATAATCAAGATCAGAGTAGAGAAATAAAATAGGAGATAGAAAAACAGTAGGGACAATTAATGAAATAGTAGAGGAAATTCATGAAACCAAGAGTTGTTTCTCCAAAAAAATAACATATTAACAAATCATTAGCTAGGCTGACTAAAAGGAGAGAAGACTCAAATAACTACATTAGAAATGAAAGAGATGGAGTTTCCTCAAAATGTTAAAAATAGAACTCTGGAAAACAGTATGGAGGTTCCTCAAGGCATTAAAAATAGAGTTATCCTATGACCAAGCAATTGCACTACTGAATATTTACCCCAAAGATACAGATGTAGTGAAAAGAAGGGGCACATGGACCCCAATATTCCTAGCAGCAATGTCCACAATAGCCAAACTGTGGAAGGAGCCAACATGTCCTTCAACGGATGAGTGGATAAAGATGTGGTTCATATATACAATGGAATATTACTCAACCATCAGAAAGGATGACTACCTACCAGAACAGGAGGGGATTATGCTAAGTGAAATAAGCAGAGAAAGACAATTATCATATGGTTTCACTTATATGTGGAATATAAGGAATAGCACAGAGGACCATAAGGGAAGCGAGGGAAAACTGAGTGGGAAGAAATCAGAGAGGGAGACAAACCATGAGAGACTCTCGACTCTAGGAAACAAACAGGGTTACAGAGGGGAGGGAGGTGGGGGGATGGGGTAATCAGGTGATGGGTATTGAGGTCACGTGATGTGATAGGCACTGGGTGTTATATGCAACTAAGGAATTGTTGAACACTACATCAAAAACTAATGATGTACTATATGTTGGCTAGCTGAACATAATTTAAAAAATAATTTTCTAGTATACTATAAAAATTTTCAATATTTACTAAGGATGTTTTTGTAGTAAAACTTCTTGTTTATGTGAAATTAAAAAAAAAAAAAAAACAGATTCAAAGGGATACATGCACCCTGATGTTTATAGCAGCACTATCAACAATAACCCAACTATGGGGAGAGCCCAAGTGCACATTGACTGATGAATGGATAAAGATGATATGGGGTGTGTGTGTGTGTACACATACATGCAATGGAATAATTACTCAGCCATGAAAAAGAATGAAATCTTATCAAAAACTAATGATGTAATGAATGGTGAATAACAACATGATAAAATTAAATTAAAAAAATAAAAACCCATGACCTTTAAAAAAAAAAAAAGAATGAAATCTTGCCATTTGCAACTATATGGATGGAGCTGGAGAGTATAATGCTAAGTGAAATAAGTCAGAGAAAGACAAATACCATATGATCTCACTCATATGTGGAACTTAAAGAAGACAGATGAATATATGGGAAGGGGGAAAGAAAAAAAGGAGAGAGAGAAACAAGCCATAAGAGACTCTACGGTAGAGAACAAACTGAGGGTTGATGGAGGGGAGGTGAGTGGGGGATGGACTAGATGGGTGATGAGCCCTTGTTTTTTTTTTTAAGATTTTATTTATTTATTTGAGAGAGAATGAGAGACAGAGAGCATGAGAGGGAGGAGGGTCAGAGGGAGAAGCAGACTCCCTGCCGAGCAGGGAGCCCGATGCGGGACTCGATCCCAGGACTCCAGGATCATGACCTGAGCCGAAGGCAGTCGCTTAACCAACTGAGCCACCCAGGCGCCCCTGAGCCCTTGTTTTGATGAGCACTGGGTGTTGTATGTAAGTAATGAACTACCAAATTCTCCAGAAACCAGTATTTCACTGTATACTAACTACCTAAAATTTAAATTTAAAAAATAATTTAAAAAATAAAAGTAAAAAAGAAACGAAAGAGGTGATATTACCAATTTTACAGAAGAGAGTAATATGAACAATTTTGTGCCAGCAAACTGGATAATCTAGATGAAATGGACAAATTCCTAGAAACAACCTACCAAGACTGAATCATGAAGAAATAGAAAATCTAAATATACTTACAACTAGAAAGGAGATTGAATCAGCAACCCAGTACCTTCCAACAAAGAAAAGCTTAGGACCAAACAGCCTCACTGGTGAATTCTTCCAAATGACTTTAGATCTTAATTCTTTTATGGTACCATAGGCATGTATGTAAAGATACAAATTTCCCACTAGAAACATCCTTAACTGTATTCCATACATTTTGATAGGCTTTGTTTTTATTTTCATTCAGTTCAAAATACTTTTCTAATTTCTTATAATTTTTTTTGATGATTCCTAGAGTATTTAGAAATGTGTTGATTAAAATACTTTTGAATCCCAAATATCTTTAGTTGTTGATTTCTAAATTTTTAAAAATATTTTATTTATTTATTTGACAGATAGAGACACAGTGAGAGAGGGAACACAAGCAGGGGGAGTGGGACGGGGAAGCAGGCTTCCCATGGAGCAGGGAGCCCGATGTGGGGCTTGATCCCAGGACCCTGGGATCATGACCTGAGCCGAAGGCAGACGCTTAACGACTGAGCCACCCAGGCGCCCTGTTGATTTCTAATTTATTTCCATTGTAGTCAGAAACATACTTAGCATGATTTCATTTTTTAAAATTTATTAAGATGCTTTATGGTCTAGCATATTATTTAGGCTGGAGAGAATAATAGGGCATGCTGCCTTGAAAAGAGTGTGTATTCTTCTCTTGGTAGAGTGTTCAATAAATATCAGCTCAGTCAAATTGGTTGCTAGTATTACTGAAGTTTTCTGTACTGCTGATTTTCTGCCTGGTTGTTATATCAATTATTGAGAGTGTATTGTTTAACTTTCCAACTTCTATGACTGAATTGTCTATGTCTCCCTTCAATTATGTCAGTTTTTATTTCATGTAACTGTGGGTTCTGTTGTTAGGGGCATATATGTTCATAATTGTTATATTTTCTTGAGGAAATTACCCTTTTATTATTAAATAATGTCCTTATTTTTCTCTAGTAACTCTTTTAAAGCATGTTTTGTCTGATATTAATGTGACCATCCCTTCTCTCTTCTGGCCACTCTTTGTATGGTGTATCTTTTTCCATTTTTTTTTTCAGCCTATTTCTGTCTATTGATAATCATGGTTCAATTTATGTCTGCTATTTTGCTATTTTTCTGTATGCCTCATGTGGTTTGTTTGGGTTTTTTTTTTTTTTAAGATTTTATTTGTTTATTTGAGACAGAGAGAATGAGAGAGAGAGAGCACATGAGAGGGGGGAAGGTCAGAGGGAGAAGCAGACTCCCTGCCGAGCAGGGAGCCCGATGCGGGACTCGATCCAGGACTCCAAGATCATGACCTGAGCCAAAAGCAGTCGCTTAACCAACTGAGCCACCCAGGCGCCCTTGTTTGGGGTTTTTTTTATATCTAACTTGTATTTGTTGAGGAACAATGTTATTCAGCATCTGCAAGGAAGATCTGGGGCTTATCTACTTGTTTATGAGTTTGGTATACAGATGCTTTTAAAAAAAATTTTGGGGTGCCTGGGTGGCTCAATCATTAAGCATCTGCCTTCGGCTCAGGTCATGATCCCAGGGTCCTGGGATCGAGCCCCACATTGGGCTCCCTGATCGGTGGGAAGCCTGCCTCTCCCTCTCCCACTCCCACTCACCCTGCTTGTGTTCCTGCTCTGTTATCTCTCTCTGTGTCAAATAAATAAATAAAATCTTTAAAAATAATAATAAAAATTAAAAAAAAATTTAATTCCAGTGGATATATTAGAGAAGGGGGGAGGGGCAAAGGGAGAGGGAGAGAGAGAATCTTAAGCAGGCTCCACTCCCAGGATGGAGCCCGACATCATGGCTTGATCTCACAACCCTGAGATCATGACCTGAGATGAAACCAAGAGTTGGAGGCCCAAGCCCCTACTGCACCATCCAGGTGTCCCTGTCAGAACTTTTCAAAGTCCCCTGTCACTGTCTTATTTTCCAGTTCTAACCGTTTCACAGCCCTAGGTGGATGTGATGCTGACCTTCAAAGAGTGACACCTCTTGCTATTGTTTTCAATAATGCCCTGAGGATAGACCTTTTACAGAGTTTCAAATCAGGTAAGTCCCCTCTGATGACTGCCAGACTCAGTTTCTGCAGTTTCTGGTGTTGGTTGAGAATGATTGAGAGTGACCCAAGGTAGAATGTCACAAATCCCACTGTTCTTATTGAGGTTCAGTAGTGTTTCTTCAATAAATGCCTTTTAGTTTGTCATAGAAGTTCAGTTCATTTATAGTGTTTTAAAATGGTAAATTTTTTGCCTTTTTTTAAATCTGTGAAGGGAGAAGATTTACTGAGATCCTTACTGCACCATTCCAGAAGTCCCTTCTTGGCAGCTTCTTATAGGGTTAAACGTACACCATATGACTTAGAAATTCCACTCTGAGGTATTTACCCTAGAGAAATGAAAACTTATGTTCACACCAAAACCTGTAGGGTAATGTTCATAGATGCTCTGTTCATAATCCCCCAAACTTGAAACAAGTGAAGGATGACTCACAGAATGGGAGAAAACATTTGCAAATCATATATCTGATAAATAATTTGTATCTAGAATATAGAAAAAAAAGCTTATAATTCAAAAATCAAAATATAAATAACCCAATTTAAAAATTGGCAAAGATTCTGAATGAATATTCTGCCAGGGACAATATACAAATGGTCAGCAAGCACATGAAAAGATGGTCAACATCATCTTTTAGCCAGCAGGGAAATACAAATCAAAATCACACTGAGTTACCATTTTGTACCCATTAGGGTGACTAGAATTAAAAAAAAAAAAAGAGATAATAGATGTTGGTGAAGATATAGAGAAAGTGGAATTCTCATACACTGCTGGTGGGAGTGTAAAATGGTGCAGTTACTTGGGATAACAGAGACTAGCGTTTCCTTAAATGATTAAACATAGTGTTCCCATATGACCCAATGATGCCACGTCTGGGTATATACCCAAGAGAAATAAAAAACATGTCCACACAAAAACTTGTAAATGGAGGAGTACCTTTGATGGGTGGTGAGGGCCAAGCTGTGCAACTCTCTACTCATACTGTAGGAAGATGGCTCAGAGACTTCTGATGAGGTGGGCACCCCTTAACCTCCAGGGCTCTGCAGACCCCACAGTACAGTCCTGGTGGCCTGACAGGAACACCTGGTCCAGCCTAATCAGTATACACACCACCAGAGTCTCTACAGTGACCTTTAACATCCAGGGTGGACCTGACTTTCAAGAGTGAGTTGTCAACAGTGAGAACCAGTGCTTGTGGATTTCCATGCACAGCGGTGTGGTCCCTGCAGGTTTTTTCCTCTGGGGCCAAGGCTAGAGAAGATGGTGTCCAAACAGCATGGAAAGGTGATAATGACCAAGGTGGATATTAATGACCACACATTATGAGTATGAGATGTCAGCTGTTCCCCAATGTGCTGGCCATCAAGAATGGGACATGATGGGCAAGTTTATAGGTATCAGGGACCAGCAGGAAGGCTTCCTGAAGAAGCTGATCGGCTGACAAACAGGGAAGAGTCCTGATTCCCCTTGCCCCCCTGGATCCCCATGGTCCCAGGGAAGGACTCTGATGGAACTCACAGCCCTTCTGTGCCATCCCTTCACACCTCTTCCCTTTTGTCTGACCCCATGGGCCCATGCTTTGGAGACCCGGCCTCCAAACATTGGAGCCTCAAATATTTTCAACCCAGTTGACTGCCCAAGGTGGCCACCAGAGGAAAGGTACTGCTGCTGGTCTGGGGACAGCTATCTTCCCACCTTTGTCTCTGCTTCTAGGGCTTGTTGCCATTCCCCCAGGATGCCTGGAGAGAGCCCTGGGACCAGCCACAGTGTTACTGTTCCAGCAGTAACAGCTTGGTTCTCATCTCCCTGGTCCCTTCTGATCTGAACCCAGGTATCTGGCTCATTTGCCTCCTGTATTTTTCTTTCCTGCTGCCCCCCCCCACCTTTTTTTTATAAAAAAGAAAACTTAAGAAAAAAAAAAAACAACAAGTGAGAATAATATACAATTCTCTCATTTATTATAAGTTTGAATAAAACTTTATGTGATTACTACCTCCTGTGAAGAACAGACCCTGGGCTCTGTACTAAAATTACCCTGTAGCTGCCTCCCACTCCCCCACCCAAAGAGCCTCTTCCCTTCTTTCCTCCTAGGTACAAGGGCAGAGAATTGCACTGGGCTGGGGGAGCCCTGCAGACCCATGACTCTGGAAGGCTGAAGACACTGCCTTCCCTCACCATTAGCTGGCCCTTTTGTTCTCTGAGCAGGAGACTTACCTGTGAACAAGCCAGACCAATCAAACTAGAGTTCGCATTGTCAAAAAAAAAATAATAATAATAATCAAACATGTAAATGGATTTTTATAACAGCATTATCCACAATAGCAAAATGTGGAAATAACTTAATGTCCACCAACAGGTGGCTAAACAAAATGTGGCTGTTGTGGGATGAATTTGTCCCCCCAAATTTTATATATTGCAGTCCTAGCACCTAGTACCTCAGAAGGTGATGGTATTTGGAGATCGGGTCTTGAAAGAGGTAATTCAAGTTTAGTGAGGGCATGAAGGTGGGCCCTAACGCAATGACTAGTGTCTTTATAAAGAGAGATTAGGACACAGGCTTGCCCATACAGAAGGAAGACCATGTGAAGACATAGGGAGAAGAAACAGCCCTGGTGACACATTCATGTTGGACACTGAGCCTGTACAATTATGAGAAAATACATTTCTGTTGTTGAAGCCACCACTCTGTGGCACTTTGTCACGGCAGCCCTTGCAAACAAATACAGTGGCATATGCACACAATGGACTATCATGCAGCCATAAAAAGGAATGAAGTAGTGATATACACTGTAACTGGGATGAACCTTTAAAAACATTCTGCCAAGTGGAAAAAAAAAAAACAACACATAACCCAGTCACAAAAGACCACATGTTCTATGATCACATTCAGATGAAATTCCAGAATAGGGAAATCCAGCGATGAAAGTAGATTAGTGGTTGCTTATGGTTTCAAAGACTGGGGGTGGGGTGGGGGGAGTGGTCTTTTTATTACGGAGTTGTGGTTATGTGTAAAATTGCTATAAACATTCTTGAACAAGTTTCCTGTAGGTATATATTTCTAATTCTCTTGCACAGATATCCAGGAGTGAAATTACTAGATCATAGTGCAGATCTATGTTTAATTTTTACAAGAAATGCCAAATTGCTTTTCATAGTAGTTGTGCCAGCTTATACTCTCATGAGCAATACGTAACAGTTCCAGTTTCTCCACAGCCTTGTTAACGTTTGACATTGTCTGTCTTTCACATTTTAACCATTCTAGTAGATATGTTGTACTTGCTATTGTGGTTGCTTTGTGTTTTTCTTGGTGACTTGAGGACTCATCCTAATACCGTTTTTACAAATGGATTCTCTCCAAATGTTTTTAGACCCTGGCTAGAGGCCAATCAGTTGCTCTTCTTGAGCTGCTGGTTAAGTGCACACCCTAACTACCTCTCTCATTGGGCGCTCACACTCCAGGACACTATACACCTGCCCTAATTGCCCCAGGACCACGTACCAGACAACCAGGGACAGCCCCTCTTCCCCAGAGTCTGCTGAAATTATTCAAAGTAGCAGTCCTAAGCCTTGCCTAAGTCCTAAGCTTACCTTGCCTCCATCATTCCTTCCCACAGAAACAGCAATAAAGGTGCTTGCCCACAGTTCTCTTCTCTCCCGTGGCGCCTTGTGTATGATCCTGGCACTTCCACAAAGCGACCCCACATGGCATGCTGTGTTCTCCCCTGGGAACTGTGAGTATAATAAATTGTAAAATTCTCCACTTTCTCTCTCTTGATCTGCATCACCATACCTTACCCAAAGTAATATGGTTAAAACACTCATGCTGTGGACTTTTTTGTTGTTGTTGTTCTTATTGGCCATTTGTCTATCTTTTGTGAAGTGTCTGTTCACATCTTTTGCCCATTTTTTGTTTTTTATTTTCATCCTATTAAGTTGTACGAGTTCTTTAGATATGCTAGAGAGAAGCCCTTTTTGGATATATGTATTATAAATGTTTCATGTCAGCCCATAGCTTCATTTTCATTGCCCTAATGGTATCTTTTGATGAGAAATTTTTAGATTTATTGAAGTTCAATTTATCTTTTTTTTTTTTTTTTAAGGTTAGGGCTTTTTCTTACTCCAAAGTCATGATGATATTCTACCGTATTTTATTCTAGAAACTTCATAGTTCTTTATATCTCTGATCCACCTCGATTTAATTTGGGGGTATGGTGTTAGATATAGGTTGAGGTTAATTTTCCCAAGTTTATCCAGTTGTTCCAGCACGATTTTTTGAAAGAACTGTCCTTTCCTGCATTGAACTGCCTTGGAGTTTTTTCAGGACAATCAAATGACTGTATGAGTATAGATCTATTTCTCGATCTTCTATTTTGTTCCACTTATCAATTTATCATTATACCAACACCACATGGCCTTGATTTTAGCTTCATAGTAAATCTTGAGTTCAGGTAGTGTAAATCCCCCAGCTTTATTCTTCTTTTAAAATACCCTTAAGTATTCTAAGTCCTTTGCATTTCCACATGCTTACAATTAATAGCAATTTCTGCAGAAGTGCCTGTTGGGATTTTGATTCACCATTGAGTGTATAGTTCAACTTAAGGAAAACTGACTTCTAAACATTTTTGGGTCTTCTCAGCCATGATTATGGCACATCATTCCATTTAGTTAGGTATTCTCTAGCTTCTCACAGCAAAATTGTGTAATTTTCAGGTATGTGTTTTGTTAAATTTATTCCTAAGTATTTTATGTTCTCTAAAAATGGAACTTTTCTCTTTTAAATTTCATTTTCATTTATCTGCTGTAATATAAAAATTAAAATTGGGGGCATATATTGTCCTTGAAACTATAAATCTTTCCCACAAAGAAAACTCCAGGTTCAGATGACTTTAATGTCAACTGGAACCACGATTTAAGAAAGAAATAATACGACATTAATATCTTTTTCAGAAAATAGAGAAAGAAGGAACATTTCCCATCTCAATACCGATACTAAAACCTAAGAAAGATATCATGAGGAAAAAAATTGTAGACCAAAATCAGTAATAAGCATACACACAAAAACCTCCAAAAAAACCGAAAAGAAAAAAAAAAAAACCCCACAAACCCACAATTAGCAAGTGGAATTCAGCAATATATATAAAGGATAATACATCATGACCTAGGAATGCAAGGCTGGTATGACATTCTAAATGAATCAAAGTAATTCACCATCTTAAGAAGGAAAGAAACCAGAAGATCGTGTCAATAGTTGCTTTTTATGTATTTGACAAAACTCAATACCATTCACGAAGACTCTCAATAAGCTACAAATAAAACAAAACTTTCCCAGTTTGATAGAGGATAGGTATGAAAATGAACAGCTAACATACACTTTATGATAAAATATTCAATGTTTTTCCCCTAAGGTCAGAAACAAGGTTCTTCCATTCAACACTGTCCTGTAATACATATAAAGTGTATAACAAAACAAAAGCATTCCCATGGCACCCTCACCCCCTATTTCCCTACTTCCAAGAGTAGACTACTTCCCATCCTCTTGTTTTGAATTCACTTCCATATTTCTAAAGTCTGAACAACCCATTTTCCTCTTTTCTCTTGTGCTGCTTGGTTTCCTCAGAAGGAATCCTTGAGTTGCCTGCCCGGGGCTCTCACTTAACCTCGTCTTCCGCACGCACGCCCTCTCTCATCCCTGCTTCAGGCCTGCCAGCCCAGAGACCCAGGGTCCAGACTTTCCTGGAGTAAACCTCCAGCCAGGCTGGAGAAGGGGTTCGGGGCCTGGAATAACAACTCGTTCCTTCCCTGCAGGCCAGGTTCGAGTCCCACTTGGTGTATGAATTCTGATTTCTGTGTAGCCTTTCAGGTAGTCCGTGTTTCCAGCCCTCCCCTTCAGAACTTGGCACTGGTGATCTCTGAGTGCTAATCTGTTCTGGGCTCCCCTTTACTTCAGGCTCAGTTGGGTTGATGAGCAGTTATCTGCCTCTCCCCAAAACTGTGTTGCTACCACGTCCTCTCTCTTCCTGTGTCCTTGTGAATGTACATCTTGCTCTCTTCTCTCCTATTTTAGCGAGGTTCCAGGGAGGAGGAAAGGGTAACCTCCACTCAACCTGCCATGGTCCTCTACAGAGGAATCACCCCCATCTCCTCAAGGACCTGTGACTACTGTTTTTCCTTATACTTTCTTCCCACCTCACCTCCAAATACACAGTGACATTTGTGTATTTGTTCAAGAAATAGTAAGTGAATGTTTACCATGTGTAGACACTGGGACTTGAACTGTGATCAGGCCACAATCCCTTGCCTATAGGAGCTTCCAGTTCAGAGGAGGGACAGGCAAGCACGTGAGGAAGTCTAAGGGGGCATAAGTGCCAAGCAGAGCATGGACATGGTGCTAGTGGAGCATAGAAGGGTTCCTTCCCAAGTTGAGGCATCAGGGAAGGCTATGCAGAGGGAGAGGTGTCTCAACAGAGACCTCAAGAGAGAATGGGAATTAGTCCAACCAAACACATTTGTGCCCCAACAAGACCACAGGGAGAAGAGCCAAGGACAGTCACAAAACCCAGCCATCCTACCTCCTCCCCGCAACCCTCATCCCTACTCTTGGGGACTCTACTCTCACCCTCAGCCCTACTTTTGGGGACTCTGCGGGGCTAGCTCCTTGTCCTTGATATTCCCTCTGAGTGTGAGGAAGGCAGAAATCACCCAAGACTCAAATGGTCTTCTACCTACTCTAAGAAATGTGGGTAGGGAAATGTGCAGGGGCTTTATTTGTGGTCAAGGGCTGTGGTCTGAGGTTCGATTTCCGCTTCTTTTCCTCAATTTTCTGAAGTCATTTGATTTGAATTCTTTGCTTCTCTCTCAAACCGTAACCCAGGACTGTACCTCACCCATTCATCTGTCAGGAGAGCAGGAAGGGACAGAACACCCTATTCATGGCCCAGTTTTCTCCAAAGGAGTGAAACTTTTAGGAAGAAATTGAACAGATTCAATCTTGTATATTTATTGAGTAAACCAATCCTGGGTAAAGAAAAAAGAACACTAGGTTTTGGGACAGAGGCTGGGGAGGTGAGAAAAGTCCCCTCCCCTTCCCTCCCACCACAGGGGGTGGGTCACTTATAAAACTCATGCTCTTGCTCGTCCTTCTTGATGACTGTCTTGTACGCTTTCTCGAAGTCCTTTGCCAGAACAATGTAGCGGTTCTCACGGACGGCTAACATTCCACTCTGTTGAGGGACGAGAGTTAAAATCTATTCCCCAGCCCTAGTGATGGTGGAAGGAGACACCAGGCCCCAAGCCCGAGGGAGGCAATGTGGGACATGAGGATTGTGGCAGAGTGGTCTCAAAGAGGGTCTTCATACACCCCCTGCCAGGATCCAGAGAGAAACCCTCACTCACCTCCTGACAGATGGAATTGATATCAGCTCCTGAAATCTTATCTGGTCGGGCCACATCTGCGGCAGGTGAATTAAGGAAACCCCTTTCCCTGCATGAGGGGGTAAATGCCTGGAACCAGAAGTCATCCTCGAGCTTTGTCACCACCCCCACCCCTGGACCTTGGTCTCCTGCCCTGTACAAGTTGGGTCACAGTGAAGGCAGAGATGGTGATGAAGATCCAGTCCCCGTTCCCAACCGGGACCCTCCCCTCACTTCCAGAGCAGGATACAATCTTCCAAGTCAACCTCCTCAGAGAGATTCATCTTGCTGGTGATAGTGGAGAAAATCAATCTCTTCTGGCGGCGGTCAGGGAGTGGAAATTCGATTTTACGGTCAAGGCGTCCTGGCCGCAGCAGGGCAGGATCCAGAGTGTCTGCTCTGTTTGTGGCCATGATCACCTGGCATTGGGGACAGGTCAGCTCAGGCCTCTGTCCCCCCTACACCCTCTTTCCTGTCATGATACCTGCCCCCGCACATGCCAGCCTCTACCTTTCCCTGATTCCCATACCACATCTCCCCTTGCCCAGCCTGAATCCCGAACCTTGACGTTAACGTTCTGGTCAAATCCATCCATTTGGTTCAGCAGCTCCAGCAGGATTCTCTGAACCTCCCTGTCAGCTGGAGAGTGCAACACGGTCAGTCCAAGGCATCCCGTACAAGCCTGCTCAAGCCCCCAGGCCCTGTTGAGGCATCACTCACCCCCTGTCTGGGCATCAAATCTCTTGGTGGCAATGGCATCAATCTCATCTATGAAGATGATGGCAGGTGCGTTCTCCTTGGCCAGGCGGAACACGTCCCGGACCATGCGGGGGCCCTCACCCAGGTACTTCTGTACAAACTCTGAGCCCACGACCCGGATAAACGCAGCTGATGGCAAGATGACAAAGGTTAGATGAGGAAAGGCCTCCCACAGGGCCTGTACTGCTTTACATAAAGAAACTGTGAGTCCCCTAAAGACATCCCTTTCTTTGAACACCCACTCCAAGTAGCCCGGGTCATTCTCTCATGCCCTGGGCTGTGTCCCAGATCCTGCTGGGAGGACCAGGCATCTGCTTGCACCCCGTAGCAACCCAGCAGCCCAAATCACGAATCCAGGACCCCAAGCACATATTCTGACATAACCAACAAATGGCAATGTAGTTGAAGACAGGCTTGTTCTGGGCCTCTCCTTTTGAACTTATTTCTTAAAGTCTAACGTGTTTGTTAATGACTAGATGCGGCTCTGTGTGGCATGAAGCAACAGAACCCTCCTTTTCAGCTACCACAGGGAAGGGAGCCATGCTGTCCATGATGCAGCCCTGGAGGTTTTCTGTCCTAACCAGGAGCTGTGCATGTGGCAGGCCTGTTCCGCCACGCCCTAACATCCAGAATCCACACCCGGCTCAAGGTGTTCCTCCTCTCCCTACCTACATCACCTGGGGGTTCGCTCAACTGCAAACCTCAGGGTATCTAAACACATCCCAGTGTTTGCCTCAGCCACACATTTACGTGGCCGCTCTGCAGGTGTCCACATTGTTGAAATCCCAACTTCTGAACTCCCTATATCTGACTCGGGCTTCGGTCTGTCTGCCTTCCCCACACTCCACTGCTGCGGTGCCCTGTCCACCCCCCGCCCCCCGCCTCCCCTTCCCCGTCCTCCCAATCTCTCGTACTGTGTTTCAGTGAAAACCTCCTGGTCACTGAATTACAGCACGTCCCACACTCAGCCCGTCTTTCCCCAACGCCAATCCTGTGAGGGTCACCATTACCCACCCCCCCATGGCCCCAAGAAGAAAGTGGAAGTTGCTCCTGACTCCTCCCACTTGCCAACCCCCTCTAGTCAGTCAGTAAATCCTGTCACTTCTGCCCCCTGATTCTACCTTCTCTCTCCAACCCCTACCCCCAAGGCCTCTGCCCAAGGCTATAACAGTCAGTCCTCTGGATCACTCCAAAGTCTTCCAACTGGCTGTCAGATTTCTCCTCTCTCCAGTTCACTTCCAGCTGCCAGAATAATCTTTCAAAAAGCTTATCTAATCATACCACTTCTCTAATGGGGTGGCCACTGGCCACATGTGGCTGCTGGGGAACACAAATGTGGCTGGTCCAAAATGAGATAGGCTGTCACTGTGAAATACTCACCGGACTTCCAGAGAGACTTAGTACTAACTAGTGGAAAATACCTCAACAAATGTCCACCAACAAATATCCGGATAAATAAAACATGGTATATACATACAATGGAATATTATTCGGCCTTAAAAAGGAATTCTATTTTGACACCTGCTCCAGCAAGGATGTGCCCTGAAGACAACAGGCTAAGTGAAAAAGACAGTCATGAAAACACAAATGTAGGATTCATCTACTTCTATGAGATACTCATGTATGACAGCCAAATTCCTCGCCACTGGAAGTAGAACAGAGGTTATCGGGTTTGGGGGCAAGGGGGTGTGGAGAACACAGTTAGTGTCTAATGGGTATGGAGTTTCAGTCTGGGACCATCGTTCTGTCCCAAGTTCTGGAAATGGGACAGGGGTGGAGGTTGTGCAGCACTGTGAATGTTCTTAATGCCACTGAATTGTACACTTAAAAATTGGTTAAAACACTAATTTTTGTTATATATTTTTTACTATAGTAAAAAAATTTAAAAAATCTTCAATTTTATATCTGCTACATGTTAAATAATAGTACTTTGATGATACTTGTTAAATAAAATATATTAAGTTCACCTACTTCTTGTAACTTATTTCTTTTAGTGGGTACTTAAAAGTCTTAAATTCTGTATGCGGCTTGCATTGTATTTCTATTGTCTCCTGCCCGTCTAAAACCACCCTGCTCTCAGGACAATGTGCAAAATCCTTGAGATTTGTGCTAAGACTATATTCACACCCTTTCTGAGCTCTCCAGCCTCACCCCTGGGGAACCTGCCAAGCACAGCCCTCCTTCAGCCAGCTCACCAACACCGGCTGAGCAAGTACCACAGTGCGTTACTGGGCAGACACAGGAAACGCAGGAAAGAACGAATGTACAAGGTCCTACCCTTGTGGAGTTTCATCGTGGTCTACTCACAACTCACTCAATAAAAAGTTCTTCCCCACCCCGGGCCTTTGCACATACTATTCTGGGATGCTCCCTCCCAACTGTGTGCCTGACACATCGCTCATGCCTCACTTCCTCTGGGAAGCCCTACCTGAGAGGCACAGGCAGAATGGACCAACGTGCCCTCCCATGAGGGCGATCCCACTTTTCTCCCTGCTTCCCTGGGGCATCTACTGCTCTGCAGACTGCTTCTACTCAACCTCCCCTCCAACTGAGCCCCCTCGCTCACTCACTTCAGCTGCAGGGGCCTCCTTGTTATTCCTGGAACACTAAGCACATTCCCGCCCCACCAGACATTGCCGCCGCCTGATACGTGCCTCCCGCAGACATCCATGTAACTCACTCCCTCACGTCTTTATGTGAACATCACCTCATAAAAGTCTTCCCCGACCACCCCCCAGTTCTGCCATATAAAGTGGAAGCCCTTTGTCCTGCTTCCTCTCATCATGCGTTCAGCACCACGTGACCTATAATCTGTACACCTGTTTATCTGTCCAAGGACTTCCCCAACTAAGACATCACCTCCACGAAGAAAGGAGACTTTGTTCTGTTCACTGCCATGTCTCCTGCACTTAGAGCGCGGCTTGGCACACTTAGGTACTCAATAAATAGTAACTGAATGAGTTCTATGTGTTTTTCTTTTTCCGCAGCCACACTGGGAGGTTCTCCAACACGGGACATGTCTGAGCTCAGCTCAGGGCCTGGGAGAGCAGAAGTCCAATGAACTACTAAGCAAATGAATGTTCAGAACAATGGCTGGCATTTCTTGTCCACTCTCTACGTGCCAGGTATGGTTCTAGAAGCTTTATATTGATTTAATCCTCTGAATAACCCAGACAGATAGGAAACGGAAGTCACAGAGAGACTAACTTATTGAGTAGTGACATACACTAGCTTACATAGGGGAGCCAGATTTCAAACCCACTCAGCTTGGCCCATAAAACCCACTGCTTAACCACTGCCTTCTATTGCCCCCAGCTCACACGTGTTAAGATTTTAAGATGTGCTGAGCCTGAATCTCAGGCTTTATAAACAGTAACAGAGCGACTTTCAGACATTTTTGTCTGGAAGCTATAAGAAATACGTGTATAAACAACCACAAGTGTATGTGTGTACGCAAAAGGTTTCACGAATATGAGCTCTTACTATGTGGGATGGATGCTGATGTTTCCAGTTTCATTTTTTTACATGCTGGTTGCAACCCATGAATTTGAACTCATGGTTACTAATGGGTGACAACCCACTGTGAAGCAAGTCTTCTGTTAGACGAGGGGACTGAGGCATGAGGCAGTGAAGCCACCTCCCCAGGACGGCACAGCCAGTAAGAGGCAGCCTGGGGCTTTGACCCCACAGCCCCCGTTCTTAATCACCACACCTCGCCACTTCCTGGGGAAGATGAGAAAGCAGGGAGCGAGGTCCCAAGAGCCCAGAAGGTCAGAGCTCCAGGGAAGGGCCCAGCAGCTCACCTGTCGTGTGATGAGCCACGGCCTTTGCCAACATGGTCTTCCCGCAGCCAGGTGGACCATACATGAGGACGCCTCGGGGAGGGTCAATGCCGATCTGAAATGCAGAGGTAAAGAAGGATGAGCCAGGGAGTCCCACCGCCAACTTGAGACACGGAGGTGGGAGTGCCCTTCCCTGGCACTTCCAGCCCCTCACCTGCTTATAGAGCTCAAAGTGTGTAAGCGGGAGCTCCACAGCCTCCCGCACTTCTTGCTTCTGGATGTCCATGCCCCCGATGTCTGCATACATCACGTCTGGCTTCTGGTCTGGTGGGAGAGCAGAGCGGGGGCTCCCAGCCTGGCCCACAGGGTCCCCTCAGGCTTCCCCAGCCCTGGGCTCCCCCTCCCACCTGAGGTGAGCATCATGATGCTGCTGTCTGCCTCAGGAGGCAGCACGTCCACCAGGGCATTGCTGTGCTTGTGGAGGGCCACCGAGGCATTAGGCTTGAGCAGCTCCCGGTCAATGGTGCTCAGGATGCGCACGTAGTAGTTGGAGCCTTTGGGAGACAGGAAGGGAGCAGGGAAAGTCAGAAGTGCAGAGAACCTCAAAACTGTCTCCTCCCCCAAATCTTAGAGTCGTAGCCTCCAGGCCAACAGTATCTTTCACTCAGACCCCGAACAGCCCTCCTGGCCTCTAGTCTTGCCTCCTCCGGTCCATCCCCACATTCGTGACAACAGCTTCCTTGTCCATCTCCAGCCCCGACGGTCTCTCAAGCTCCAGCCCTACGTGAGCAGCAGCCTCCTGGAATGTGTCCCCCCGCGTGTCCCCAGGGTGTCCCTCACTCACTGTGCTGCTCCTCTTGGGTCCCTGTCTCAGAGAGGCCCGTGGTCCCTAGTCACCAGCTAGAGTCCCAAGGCTCATGCTGGACCTTTCTCCCCTGCCCTCCACAGCCCATCAGTCCCTGTGCTCTTCCACCCAGCCTCCTGAATGTCTCCAATCTCCTCTCCTTCACCACAGGCCCCACCTGATTCAGCCTTCCGCTCCCACCTAGGTCTCTGCACCAGACTCCTCCCTGCTCGCCCAGCCTCCAGGCTCACGGCTCCCATCCACCTTCTACTCTTATGGTGCTGATACTCACCTCTGTGCAGCATCAGTCTCTCTCCTGACCTTCAGACCTGGCTGGCTAGCAGCCTCCCAGACCCCTCCCTGTGAAGTCCTCGGCTGCCTGCACTGTCTCCCTCCAAACCTACTCTTCTGCCCATGTTGGCATCTCAGGGATAGCCCCACTGTCCCCCTAAGTCCTACAGGTCCAAGACACAAGCCTCATTCTGGGGATCTCCCTCCCTTCACCACCTCACCTCCGGCCCCTCAGTCCAATTCCAGGCCCAGTTACACTCCGTTCCCCACCTTTACAAGAACATGGCTTGGTCCAAAAGAGCAGAAGCCAGAAGCAGGAAATGACAGATAACACACAGAGACAACAACCATCATAAGGGCAGGGCCTGAACCCGTGTTAACAACAGCAGCCACCACATACTGAGTCCTACCAGAGCCCAAGCTCTTCACACTTCACCCATGGTTTCAAATTGCCAGTCCCAACCCAGTAACTGTCATGAAATCAACTCAGAGGGTCACACCCAGAACACTGTTTAAGACAAAAACAGGCTAGAACAGAATAAAAAACATGAGTATGTGACACATAGTAAGGCTAAATATCATTTGATGAAACTTTCAATATATATTTAGTTTTTATATATGGATATGTATGTAGCTGACCCTTGAACAATGCAGGGGTTAGCAGCGCCGACCCCTCAGGCAACTGAAAACCCACATATAACTTGACTCCCCAAAAACTCAACTACTAATAGCCCGCTCTTGACCAGAAGCCTTACCAATACCAAAAACAGTCAATTGACACATGTTTTGTATGTTTTACGTATTATATACTATAACCTTACAGTAAAGTAAGCTAAAAAGAGAAAATATTATTGAGCAAATCATAAGAGAAAATATGTTTACAGTACTGTACTGTATTTATCCAAAAAATCCGTGTATAAGACCCATACAGTTCAAACCTGTGTTGTTCAAAGGTCAACTGTACACCTAGGTACATATATATATATATACACGAACACACACAAAACACACACACACGTGTAGAGAGAGAATATAAAATATATGTCTACTTTTATATCAAAGTCAGAAAAACACCATTACATTGCCTTGCTTTGTTTGTTCTTCTAAGACCCCAGCACACTTCCGGGTCCGTGACAGGAAAAGAATTAACCGATGTTTAATGAACAGATGAGTGAACGAGGTGCCCCCCTACACACCCACCCACGCACCTGTGGTGGAGCCCACAATGGCTGTATTCTGATCCACAGCCTCCAGAAACTGTCCGATGACCAGTGGGATGCTCTGGATTCGCTTCACCTCCTCCTGGGCATGGAGGAATTCCTTCTTCAGGTTCTTCTGCTCATCCTTGATGTATTCCTCCTGCACCTCGAGGAACTCCAGCTCTTGCTGCAGCTTCTGTGAGCGGAGAGGGGTAAGGTAGACGGTTGTGTCCGGTCCTGCTGAGCCAGGCAGCAGTGGAAGGTGGGGGGAGTACGGCATGCTGGGTCCTGTGCAGGGTCCAGACTGTGGCTGACTGTACCTTGTAGCGGCTGTACAGGTCCTCCAGGTCCTCGGGCTCAGGCCCCAGGAAGGAAAGGCCCGTCTGGGGCCGTGACACAGACAGTGCTGGGATCTCATCCTAGAACAAGGGAGAAAACTCAGGTTGGAAAAAGAGCGTCCCCTCATGAGAGAATCTAGAGCACCCTCCCCACTCCACCATGAACCACTCAGCCCCGAACAGGCTCCTGACATCATTCAGCCCCTCTAAATAGACTCTACAAGCCTCTCAGTCCCCTAAATAGGCTCCTGATGTCACCTAGCCTCCAACAGGGCCCCTCTGTCAACTAGCTCCCCAAACAGGTATTTTACTATCATATGCCCCCTGTAACATATCCCCGATATCAACCTGACTCCCAACTAGGGCCTAAAGGTCACATCAACTCCTTACCGGACTCTAATGCCTCTTAGCCCCCGTCAACTAGTTCCTAGTATCACACGACTATCTCATTATAGGCTGTTGAAGTCACCTTCGAACATTCTAACATGACCCAGTTTTCCCCAAAAGATCCCTCATGTCACAGAACCCGGACTCAAATTAGGTCCTTATGTCATCCAGTTCCCTAGGTCGGCCGCAAACATCGCTCGGCCAGACCACAGATACCACGAAGCCCCCCAACACCAGCCAAGCCCCGAACGTCAGTCAGCTCCCGGCCCCCCGTGAGACGTCATTCGGCCCACGGCCAAGTCCCCTATCACTCACGCCCCGACACATGCGCAGCCCCGCCGGGTCACCGACATCACTAAGCACTCCTAGCTAGCCCCCGAAATCATTCCGTGCCAAAGAACCCGTAACGTCACTCATTCCTGCAGCCGCGCGTTCTGAGCCTTACTGCCCTCCTAACATCATTCAGCCACAGAGCCAGGCCTCGGGGCGGCAGAGAGCTCTCCACCGAGGCCTCCAGAACCAGCCAGACCCGGGCCGGAAATCCCGCAGCCACTCAGCACCCCACGCAGGTCGGCCTCGCCCTCTCCCCGCGAGCCCGGCAGCACCGGACCTGAGCTTTCTCCACCAAGATGCCTATTTCCTCCATAGTGACCAAGCCGGGCTCTTGTGGCCCAGCCAGATCTAGTCACCGCTTCCGCCGACGCTACCGGAAGACTAGGGCCTCAGTGGATTCTGGGAAACGTAGTTTAAGACTTCGCTAGGGAGGGCTGGATGGGCCGCAAAGGATGGAGGGAAGGGAAGTCTTCGTCCTGGGCTCCGCCGCCAAAACAAGCTTAGGCGCCCTCCTTATCTGGGCTGGGGACGGCGCGCGTGCGCAGTAACGCGTGGTGGCACCATCTCGAGCGGCGTCCGCGCGCAGTTTTTCTCGCCAGTAGGCGGCGCTGCCTCCTTGCTTTTTCAGTTGAGGAACTGGCAGATCCGTACGGGAGAGCTTGGTGGCCAAGGGCTGGTGGCGCTCATTTAGTGGCGGGGCTGGAGATGCTTTGGGCGGGGTTCCCCAGAGGGCTTCCTTTAGGAGATCTAAATGTGGGCAGCGCCCGAGGATTGTCCCCCGTGTGGGGGCGGGAAGCACCGGGCTCCACCCTGGGGGTTGATATAGTGTGGGCCTGGAGTGAAGGCTGGAGAAAGAATTCTTGAGACGTTTTTGGTGGAAGAAGGTGCTTTATTATAGCAGGGGACAGGACCCGTGGGGAGGAAAAGCTGCACTTGTGTTTGTGAGGAGTGACTGATTAAATACCTTCTAGTTTGGGGGGGGACGATGCTAAGGATAGAGTAAGTCTCTAAGGAATTTGGAAGTAAAGCTTTCAGGACCTTGAGGGGCTAGCTGCTGCTAAGATAAGATTATTTACTAATACCTAGTAAAACATCAGTCTTGAGGCTCTTCAGATGTGTATCAGTGGGCCATATACTCTGGAGGTCGTTGCAAATTTATCTTGGGGAGTGTTGACCGCGATCAGAGAAAGTGACACTAACAAGAGCAAAGCTATGGTGGTAAAAACAATGGAGGAAGTCCTTGAGAGAGCTGTAGGAGTGTGACAATCTGTAAGCCTCAGGAATTCCACCCCGGGGAATGCGAGCCTCAGCGAAGTGTGGCCTGGTTTCTTTTTCTCCCATCAGGGTTGAGGAGCCCCAAGCCTGCGTTACTGGTTAGCAGTGAATCAGGTAGAAACCAGGGTCAGGGCTGGAGAAAATGAGGCAGCCGTGCCAGGCATTGGGCCCGAGGGAGACCTGCAGACCTATCTATGCCAGGCCCTGCCTAAGTCATAGGTGCCTCAACTCACTGAATCTTGATAGACAGTGTGTTACCCTTTTACAGAGAAGGACACAGTCTCAGAGCTTTGAAGCTACTTGCCTGTCACAAGGGTCAGAGTGTGGAACCCCGGATCTGTCTGTCCCCACAGCCCCTGCTTCTGGCCCCAGGGATACACTGCTCAGTGTTTGTTAAGTAAACATTTTATTTTGGTATAAATACAGAGAAGTCTACAAATCATTAGCGTGCCATCCAATGGCTTTACACAAAGTGAACACACCAGTATAACCAGTACTCAGATCAAGACACCAAACATTAGGTGCCTCCCACAGGCTCTTTTCCTGCCACGCCATCTTCTCTGAACGTTTTCCCTTTTCTGATCTCCAGCAGCCTGGATTACCTTTGTCTGTTTCAATCCACGTAGTGCGTACTGTGTATTTGGCTTCTTTTTACTTGACATCACATTTGTGACATCCACATTGCACAGAGGAATAGTTCCTTCATTTTCATCTCTGTCTGCTTTCCATTGTGTGAATATGCCTCAAAATGGATATTTTCCAGCTTGGGGGTTATTCTGGTGCTATGAAAGTTCTCATCCATTTCTTCGATAGGCATCTGGGTATACCCCAAAGAGTGGAATTGCTGGTCAAAAGGCAGGTGTGTGTTTGGCTTTAGTAGACACTGTCAAACTCTACTAGTTTACACTCCCACCATTCATGCACACACTTGATATTGTCTCTTTTAAATTTTTTTTTTCCATTCTGGTGGGTGTGCTGTCGGTTGTCACACCGGACACCATTTGTGCACTTACTTTTCGCCAGGCACTTTCCAAACTCAGGATCCTTACAACAGCCTCAGAGGTAGATTTGCTTTTCCTCATTTTACAGATGAGGCAACGGCTCAGACAGGGGAAAGTCACTTCCACTAAGTCACAGAGAGAATTAGTGGCTCCTGCTCAGTGCCAGTCCTGTGCTAGGGGGATCCAGAAATCAATCAGATCTGGCCCCTGCCTTCTTTGTTTCAAGTCCCAGGACTTTTATGTCCGCAAAAAAAGGGAAACAACGATGACCACCAATCTTCTCTTCTTTCTCTGCATTCACAACCCTTAGTTCTGTCTTCCATATCTCTGTCTCCCCCAAAAGGCATCCCAATTTCTACTTAAGTCTTAGAATCTATCTCTTCAAACAGGGACTCATCACCCCCTTCCTTGCTTCTTGTTCCCTAGCTTCCCAGTTTCTAGACTTCAGACTCAAACCTATGTGATGGCCTTGCCTTTACTCCCCCAAGTCCCATCAAACCATCACTGAGCTCTCTCTCTTATTTTCGGCAATGATAAATCAATGAGTCGCTTTGGAGTTTTTATGCATAATAATTATAAGTAACCATTTCCTGAATACTGACTGTGTACCTGGCTCTTTGCTAAAACACTTTATGGTATTATCTCATTCAATCCTCACAACAACCTTACGAAGCAGGTAGTGAAAGTAACCACCATTTATACAGAATCTTTACCTTCTGCCAGGGAATCGTAAGTGTTTCATACACATCATCTGATTTAATCTATTAAAGGGGGATTTGAAATGGAAACTGTCATCTTACTTCCTACTTTCTCAGGTCTGACATAAGATACCAGGCTCAGAGAGGCAGAGTCGCTTGGCCAACATCACACAGCACGAAAATGGTAGAGCTGGTATTCAAATCCAGAACCTGGGCTCTCTTAACCTCATGTGATAGTTATCGTTTGGATTTGCAGATAATCTGCAACAAGTAAGATAGTCATCCTCAAGCAGGAGGACATCACTTCATTGAGGGAGCAAAGCTAGACCTACCTTTACCTTATTTTAACATTATGACACTTCCTCCCATCTTCCAGTTAAGAACCACCCATCTAGATCATTTAACAGATGGGCAAACTAGAGCCGGGAGGATCAGGCCAGCTGACTAAAATTTCTCCCTCCTGGCTCAAGTCCAGGGCTTTCTTCCTCTAAACGACACTGCTTTCTGACACAAGTCCTGAGCAGCACTTGTGTTGAGTGAGGGCGTTCCCAGATCTGGGTCTTCAGAGCGCTGCATGAGGCTGGGTGCCTACAGGAGCCAGCAGATATGTAAGAAAAGACAGCTGGGCTGGCAGACAACCTCTTCCTCCTCTACAGAGAGCAGTTGCAGCCTTGAGAGCCAACCCGGAATGTGGGCCCCACTGTTGCCAGATCTGATGTTTCAAGAAAGTCAAGAATCGAGATTTTCAAGTGAAATCTTCTAATTTTTAAATCTTGACAATAACTTCAAACACTTAAAAACACCATGCCACAGGGTGCCTGGGTGGCTTGATTGGTTAAGTGTCCAACTCTTGAGCTCAGCTCAGCTTGATCTCATGAGTTCAAGCCCCACGTTGGGCTCCATGCTGGGTGTGGAGCCTACTTAAAAACAAAACAACAACAACAAAAAACACGCACCATGCAGGCCAAACAAAGTGGGCTTCATACAACGGATAGAGGACCCCTGGTCTAAACTCATCCTGTCCCCAGCATTGCCATCAAAGGCCCAGGAATGAAAAGCTTTACTCAGTCCCAGGATGGAAGTGGAGGGAGGGGTCTGAAACATTGAGAAGGCAGTAAGAATATGAGGTAAAGGATGAATAAGGATGAAACTCAGGGAAAAGCAAATGTAAGTATCTAACAATAGCTGATTTGTTAAAGAAACTGAACTATCTTTTATTATAGACTATGACTCGGTTTTTAAAAGTGGTGTAGAAAATTTAACAGTGTGCCATGTGTTCACAAAATATGTAATACCTAAAAGAAAAAAGGAGATGACAAAGCAATAAGTATAAACCCTTTAAAAATCTCTTTATTTTGGGGGCACCTGGGTGGCTCAGTTGGTTGAGCATCTGCCTTCAGCTCGGGTCATGATCTCAGGGTCCTGGGATTGAGCCCCACGTCGGGCTCCCTGCTCAGCGGAGAGCCTGTTTCTCCCTCTCCCTCTGCCACTCTCCCTGCTTGTGCTCTCTTGCTCTCTTACTCGCTCTATCTCTCAAATAAATAAATAAATAAGATCTTTTTGTTTTGTTATTTCAGTTACAGAAAACTTACAAGAATGGTACATACTCTTTGCCCAGATTCCCCAAATGTTATCATCTTAAACATGCTTTATCATTGTCTTTTTCTCTATATGTGAATCCTTTTTCCCATATATGCATTCTTATATATGTGTGTGTATAATACACATACATATTACACATATATCTTGCCATACACACACACGCGTATTTTTTTTTAAGATTTTATTTATTTATTTGACAGAGAGATAGAGAGCACAAGTAGGCAGAGCAGCAGGCAGAGGGAGAGGGAGAAGCAGACTCCCCACTGAGCAGGGAGCCCAACGTGGGGCTCAATCCCATGGGATCATGCCCCGGGCTGAAGGCAGCTACTTAACCGATGAGCCACCCAGGCACCCCACACACATGTATTTTTAAAAACAACAAATGGAATTTTTATTTGGATTGCATTAAATTTATCGATCAATTTGGGGAGAACTGGCATGTTAACAATAATGAGTCTTTGCATCCATGAATATAGTATGTCTCTCCATTTATTCAGTTCTTTGATTTCCTTCATTGGTGTTTTGTCCCTTTCAGCATACAGATTCTGCACATATTGGGCGATTTGTACAGGCATACCTTGGAGATATTGCAAATTTGGTTCCAGATCATCGCAGTAAAGCAAATATTACAATAATGTGAATCGAATGAAATTTTTGGTTTCTCAGTGCGTATAAAAGTTATGTTTACATTATAATGTAGTCTATTATGTGTGCAATAGCAGTATGTCTTAAAAATGTACATACCTTAATTTAAAAATACTTTATTGCTGAAAAACGTTAACCATCATCTGAGCTTTCAGTTAGTCATAATCTTTTTTGCTGGTGGAGGGTCTTGCCTTGATGTTGAGGGCTGCTGACCAATCAGGGTGGTGGTTGCTAAATGTTTGGATGGCTGTGGCAATTTTTAAATAAGACAGCAATGAAGTTTGCTGCATCAGTTGACTCTTTCTTTCATGAACAGTTTCACTCTAGCATGTGAGGCTGTTTGATAGCATTCACCCGCAGTAGAACTTTTAAAACTGAAGTCTCAAATTCAGGCTGGTACTTTAGAAGGCTGAGTGAGGTAGGGAAATTCTCTCTCAAATTCTGCTGGTGCTTTATCAACTACGTTTATGTAATATGCTAAATCCTGTCATTTCAACAATCTTCACACCATCGTCACCAAGAATAGATTCCATCTCAAGAAACCATTTTCTTTGCTCATTCACAAGAAGCAACTCCTCATCTGTTAAACTTTGATCATGAGATGGCAGCAATCCAGTCCCATCCTCAGGATCCACTTCTAATTTTAGTTCTCTTGCTGTTTCTACAACATCTGCAGCGACTTCCTCCACTGAAGTCTTGGATTTCTCAAATTCATCCATAAGGATTGGAGTCAACTTCTTGAAAACTCCTGTTCGTGTTGATATTTTTACTTCTTGCCAGGAATCACACATGTTCCTGATGGCATCTAGAAAGATGAATCCTTTCCAGAAGGTTTTCAACTTGCTTATCCCAGACCCACCAGAGAAATCACTATGGCAGCAATAGCCTTATGAGAAATGTATTTCTTAATTAATAAGACTTGAAAGACAAATGACTCCTTGATCCATGGGCTGCAGAATGGATGTTGTGTCAGCAGGCATGAAAACATAAATCTCATTGTCCATCTCCATCAGAGCTCTTGCGTGACGAGGTGCATTGTCTGTGAGCAGTAATATTTTGAAAGGAATCTTTTCTTTCTGAGCAGTAGGTCTCAGCGGTGGGCTTAAAATATTCTGCAGACCATGTTGTAAACAGGCGTGCTGCCATCCAGGCTGTGTTATTCCATTTATGTAGCATAATTCTTCAGGGCCTTGGGATCTTCAGAATGGTCCATGAGAACTGGCTTCAACCTAAAGTCACCAGCTGCATTACCCCTACCAAGAGAATCAGTCTGTCCTTCGAAGCTTGAAAGCCAGGCATTGACTTCTCCTCTCTACCCATGAAAATCCTAAATGGCATCTTCTTCCAATAAAAGGCTGTTTTGTCTTTATTGAAAATTTGTTTATGACAGCCATCTTCATTAATTATTTTTGCTAGATCTGCATAATTAGCTGCAGCTTCTACATCAGCACTTGCTGCTTCACCTGGCACTTTTATGTCATGGAGATGGCTTCTTTCCTTAAACCTCATGAACCAGCCTCTGCTAGTTTCAAACTTCTCTTCTGCAGCTTCCCTACCTCACTCAGCCTTCATAGACCTGAAGAGAGTCAGGGCCTTGCTCTGGATTAGGCTTTGGCTTAAGGGAATGTTGTGGCTGGTTTGAGCTTCTATCCAGACCAGTAAGACTTCCTCCATATCAAAAACAAGGCTGTTTTGTTTTCTTATCATTCATATGTTCACTGGAGTAGCACTTTTAATTTTCCTCAAGAACTTTTCCTTTGCGTTTACAACTTGGCTGTTTGGCCCAAGAGACTGAGCCTTCGGCCTATGTTGGTTTTCAACATGCCTTCCTCAATAAGCTTAATTATTTCAGCTTTTCACTTAAAGTGAGAGATGCGTGACTCTTCCTTTCACTTGAACACTTAGGGGCTACTGTAGGATGGGTCACTGTCCTATGTGGGCAGGGTTCCTGGTGACCCCAAACAATTTCATTTATTTTTATTTTTTTAAAGATTTTATTTATTTATTTGACAGAGAGACAGAGAGAGAGCACAAGTAGGCAGAGCGGCAAGCAGAGGGAGAGGGAGAAGCAGGCTCTCCACTGATCAGGGAGCCTGACAGAGGACAGACGGACGTGGGGCTCGATCCCAGGACCGTGGGATCATGACCTGAGCCAAAGGCAACCACTTAACCGACTGAGCCACCCAGGCACCTCGAAACAATTTTTTTTAAAGATTTTGTCCATTTATTTGACAGAGAGAGACACAGCGAGAGAAGGAACACAAGCAGGGGGAGTAGGAGAAGCTGGCTTCCTGCGGAGTAGGGAGCCCGATGCGGGGCTCGATCCCAGGACCCTGGGACCATGACCTGAGCTGAAGGCAGACGCTTAATGACTGAGCCACCCAGGCGCCCCAACCCCGGAACAATTTTACTAGTAACATCAAAGATCACTGATTGGAGATCAGCATAACAGATATAATAATGAAAAGTTTTTAAATATTGTAAGCATTACCAAAATGTGACACAGAAACATGAAGTGAGCAAGTGTTTTGGGAGAACGGTACCCATAGACTTGTTCAGTGCAGGGTTGCCCAAAACCTTCAATTTGTAAAATCACAGTATTTGCCAAGAACAATAAAGCAAAACTATTTCATTTTTTCAAGCTATTTAAAATAGTATTGCGGGGCGTCTGGGTGGCTCAGTCGGTTAAGCATCTGCCTTCAGCTCAGGTCATGATCTCAGGGTCCTGGGATTGAGCCCCAGATCCAGCTCAGTGCTCGATTGGGGAGCCTGCTTCTCCCTCTCCCTCTGCTGCTCCACCTGCTTGTGCTCTCTCCCTCTCTGTGTCAAATAAATAAATAAAATCTTTAAAAAATAATAAAAATAAAATAGTATCTTTATAAAAACAGGTATAATTGATATATAATAAATTGCACATATTTAAAGTATACAACTTGGTAAGTTTGGGTACAGGTACACACACACACACACACACAAAAAACCATCTTCAGAATCAAGATGATGAACCCATCTATTACCCTCAAAAGTTCTTTCAGGTCCTTTTTTCTATTCTCCTTGCCTCCCTCCCAGAAAACTCTAATTTGTTTGTATTTTTTAGAATTTTTAGAATTTTGTGTAAATGGAATCAGACAGTGCATATTCTTTCACTCCGTATAAATATTCTCAGAGTTATGCATGTTATTGTATGTGTCATAGTTCCCTCCTTTGCATTGCTGAGTATTCCACTGTATTGAGTAAAAGTCTTCAGCTATTACAAGCACTGTTGCTATGAATGTACAAGTTGGACATGTGCTTTTATTTCTCTTGGATAAATACCTAGGAGTAGAATGGCTGGGTCCTAGGGTAGGTGTATGTTTAACTTTTTAAAAAACCACCACACTGATTCCCAGCGTGGTTTTACCATTTCACATCCCATCAGCAATATGAGAGTTCTAGCTGCTCCATATCCTCACCAAATGCTCCCGGACTTTGAAATCAGTCTTTCCATTTCAGACATTCTAATACGTGTGATTTTAACCTGAATTTACCTAATGACTAATAGTGTTGAGCTGTTTATCATGTGCTTATTTACCACCCACATATATTCTTGGGTAGGGTGTCTGTTTAAATCTTTTGCCTGTTTTTAATTGTGTTGTTTTCTCATTACTGAGTTTCAACAGTTATTTATTTATTCTGGTGTCTTAATCTGCTTGGGCTACCATAACAAATACCACAGGCTGAGCCGCTCAAACAAAAGAAATCTACTCACAGTTCTGAAGGCTGGGAAGTTCAAGATCAAGGTGCTGGCTGTTTTGGATCTTGATGAGGGCTCTCTTCCTAGCTTATAGATGGCCTTTTTATTGTGTCCTTACAAAATGGAGAAAGAGACCTCTGACATCTCTTCCTCTTGTAATAAGTATATCGTGTCTATAGGATTAGGACCCCATGGTTAGGACCTCATTAAACTTCTACCACCTTCTCACAGGCCCTGTCTCACAGATACAGTAACAGTGGGGGCTAGGGTATCAACCTATGAATTTGGGGGGGACACATTCAGTCCATAAGACTTATACAAGTCCTTTATCAGATATGTTATTTACAAATACCTTCCCAATATGTGGCTTGCCTTTTCATTCTCTTAATGGTTGGTGTCTTTTAAGAGGAGAAATTCTTGGGGCGCCTGGGTGGCTCAGTCGTTAAGCGACTGCCTTCAGCTCAGGTCGTGATCCCAGGGTCCTGGGATCAAGCCCCGCATCGGGCTCCCTGCTCCGCGGGAAGCCTGCTTCTCCCTCTCCCACTCCCCCTGCTTGTGTTCCCTCTCTCGCTGTGTCTCTCTCTGTCAAATAAATAAATGGAATCTAAAAAAAAAAAGAGAAATTCTTAATTTCAAGTCAAATTTATCAAGTTTTAAAAAAGGATCATTCTGTCAGTGTTGTTATCTAAAAACTCTTTGAATAATGGAAATTCACATTTTATTTTAAAAGTTTTGTAATTTCATATTTTACATTTAGATCTAGAATTCATTTTGAAGTTTTGGGAGGTTTTTTTTTTTATGGTACAAAGTATTGATCAAAGTTCATCTTTAAAAAAAAAAAGTTCATCTTTTTTGCCTATGGATACCCAGTTATTCCAGCACCGTTTGTTGAAAATGCTATCTTTTCCCACTGAATTGTCTTGCAAATTTGTCAAAATTCATTTAACTATGCATGGGTGGATCTATTTATTTTTCTTGCTTGCTTGCACTGGCCAGAACTAAGTACAATATTGAATAGGAAGTGGTGAAAGCAAACATTCTTTTCTTGCTCCCAATCTTAAGTGGAAAGTATTCGGAGTTGTTCTTTAAAGACTTTATTTATTTATTTATTTGAGAAAGAGCATGAGCAGGGGAGGGGGAGAGGGAGAAGCAGATTCCCCACTGAGCGGGGAGGCCGAGATGGGGCTCAATCCCAGAACTCCAGGATCATGACCTGAGCAGAAGGCAGAAGCTTAACCAACTGAGCCACCCAGGCGCCCAAGTATTCAGACTTTTTTTTCTTTTAAGATTTTATTTATTTGACCGAGAGAGACAGAGTGAGAGAGGGAACACAAGCAGGGGGAGTGGGAGAGGGAGAAGCAGGCTTCCCGCGGAGCAGGGAGCCCGATGCGGGGCTCGATCCCAGGACTCTGGGATCATGACCTGAGCCAAAGACAGATGCTTAATGACTAAGCCACCCAGGTGCCCCAGTATTCAGACTTTTAACGTTATCTTTCTAAATGCACGTTGGCAAGTTAAAGAAGTTTCTAAGATTCTTTCTATTCCTTGGTTGCTGAGTTTTGTTTTGTTTTTTACTATGACTGGATGTTCAATTTTGTTGAATGTTTTTTATCTATTGAGATGATCACGCAGTATTTATCTTTAGTTCGTTAATATGATGACTTTCACTGACGGCTTTTTAAAAAAATATTTTATTTATTTATTTGTTTATTTATTTATTTGAGAGAGAGTGAATGAGTCGGGGGAGGGAGGGGCAGAGAGAGAAGAAGCAGCAGACTCCCCGCTGAGCAGGGGGCCGGATGTGAGGCTGGATCGCAGGACCCTGAGATCATGACCCAAGCCGAAGGCAGACACTTAACCAACTGAGCCACCCAGGTGTCCCTACAGCATTATATTTAAAGTGAGTTTCTTAGGGCACTTGGGTGGCTCAGTCAGTTAAGCATCTACCTTCAGCTCAGGTCATGATCTCAGGGTCCTGGGATGGAGCCCTGCATTGGGCTCTCTGCACAGAAGAGAGTCTGCTTCTCCCTCTCCCTCTGCCCCTCCCCCCCACTCATGCTCTCTCTCTCTCTCTCAAATAAATAAATAAAATCTTAAAAAAAATAGAGTTTCTTGTAGACAGCATGTAGTTTAAATCTAATCTGACAACCTCTGTCTTTTATTTGGTATACTTAGATCATTTACATGTAATGTAATTATTGATAAATTAGATTTAGGCCTATATTTTATTGTTTTGTTTGTTCTCTTTGTGTTTTTTCCTCTCTTTCCCCCTTTCTGCCTTCTTTTGGATGTGAATTTTTTTTTCATTTAATTTTTCCATTAGCTCCCTACTTTGTCCCCACATACTTACGGTTTATTTGTGATCCCTCCCAGTTCTCTGACCAGAAAGAGAGTATTTCTCAGATTTTTTCTGTCTGTATCTGCTGCCCAGGTCTGGGATTTGGATCACCCTCCGGTTAAAGTAGGGAGGTACCGGAGAAAAAAAATACCCACAGAAACCTCACCACCATATCAGTCATTTTTCAAATTTTGACTTCCCTCTACTATCTGCCTACTCTCAATTACTTTTCAGTGTCCTCAGGCAGTTGCTTTATGTATTCTGGCCAGAGCTTTTAGTTGTAATCAGTGAGAGATTACATTTAGTAGGCTTAACCAATCTTTTTTTTTTAGGCTCAACCAATCTTAATGAGAAGCATAAGTACACACACACAAAAGTCTTTTGATAAGAGTGACATTGTTTTTGCAAATCTGTTAATGTTCAGCTTAATAGAAAACAACTAGATTCTGATATCTGCTTCTGCATTCAATGTATTGTAATATGTTGTTTCATTGGAAGTACATGAAGAGAATCTGGCCTCACACATAGAATTAATTTTGATTTAGAGATGTATTTAATAATCTTTTCAGATAAACGTGAATCTTCTTTAATACTACACCAAAACTACAAATGGTTTTTTTTCTCTCTTTTTTTAAAGATTTTATTTATTTATTTGACAGAGAGAGAGAGAGAGCAAGAGCAGTAACACAAGCAGGGGGAGTGGGAGAGGGAGAAGCAGGCTTCCAGCCGAGCAGGGATCCTGATGTGGGGCTCGATCCTAGGACCCTGGGATCATGACCTGAGCTGAAGGCAGACACTTAACGACTGAGCCACCCAGGCGCCCCAACAAATGGTTTTCTCTTAAAGATTCGTTGCAATGTAGAGTCTGAAACTCTATCAACAAACTTAAAAATTCATCAGTGTATCTTGAACTTTGAATGGATCTTTTACCTATTCATACTTTTATAACAACATGCATCAGGCATTTGGAAAATACTGGCTTACTGAGTTATTCAACTTTACATATGTTGACATATTTTATTATATAATATCAAAAAAGTCATAGTCATAAATATCCATATGGAATTCACCAGAAAAGCTGTAAGTGTTTGGAACACTATTAAGCTCAGATACGGTTTTTTTCCCCTGAAAGGCTCAGATTTTATCATTTGTAATAAATTCATTATTTATTTTCCTTAAATGGGCAAGCTCTGTTCATATTTTAGAAAATATCTGCCGGGTACTCAAATCTGTGTAACTACAGTTTTTTGTTTTTTCTGTAAAAAAAAAAGTTATACTATGAAAAAAGCTACTAATACAGTTCATAATTCAAATGATCAAATACTTTTTCTTGAGACAATTCATCATATATCAATATGCAGCTTTATACATATACCTTGCATTTTGTTACACAGGATATTAAAATGACATGTACTCAAGGATAGAAATTTAATGAAATTAATAGTTTTTACTGTTTCATCAAGGACATTGTTAAGTAAAACTCGTTTTTGTTGTTTTGGGGTTTTGTGGGTTTTTTTGGGTTTTTTTTGTTTTTTTGTCTGTTTTGTTTTGGGTTTTTTGCTGTGAATGAGTGGTTGTGGAGAATACAACAACTTCTAGACATTTGGTGCCACTGCCTTGATTTGGGACAAGGGCCAGCAGTTTTATCTTCCATTGTTTTTGCACCATTAGTGCAAATTTCAACACAGTGAAAAATCTGAATAATTTTAGTTGTATCTGAAGTTGTATCTAAAGTTGCATCTTAGTTTCATTATGAAAATAATTTTGACCTCAGGGACATGCAGATCCACTTTGAGAACTACTCTACCAGGGTTAAGTATTAGAGAAGAGTTCAGGGTTCTTCTACAGAAATAAAAATAATGGCACTTAGCCCAGCCAGGAGATTATAACCAAAGAGACATGAAGAACAGTAGGAATTAGTTGAATTAGGGAAGGAAAAAGGCACTCCAGACTAAAAGAAGAAGCAGGGCAAGTGAGGGTATATGTGTGGGAGACATGTAGGCTGAGACCAGGAGCAATGGGTTGAGATAGAGCTGGAAGCATATTATGGAAAGTATCGAATGTCATCTAAGGAGTTTAAAATTGATCCTAAGGGTAAAGGACAACCACTGAAGGGTTTTAAGCAGGGGGATGACTTGACAAGATTTTGTGTTTGTTAGGATGATCGCTCCTACTGCAGTGTAGATGTGGACTCAAAGGCAGTAAGACTTTTGAGCAAAAAAATCCCAGAAAGCTGTTGAAATAGACCAGATGAGAGATGGCTGCCTGAATCCATTGGTAAAAGGACAGTGGGTTGGAAATAAATAGATTAATTGGATAGACATAAAGGAAGTATAAGTAATAAGATTAAGTGACTAATTAGAAGTGAGGATGAAAGAGAGAAGAACCAAATATGACTCTCCTAGCTTGGGCTCCTGGGCGATGGCATATTCCCTGAGAAGACATAGGGGGAGGGGCAGATTTAGAAGGAGGGTCATGATGTTGAGTTAAGGTGCCTGTGAGACATTCCAGTAGAAATACCCCATAGTCGGGCGCCTGGGTGGCTCAGTTGGTTAAGCGACTGCCTTCGGCTCAGGTCGTGATCCTGGAGTCCCAGGATCGAGTCCCGCATGGGGCTCCCTGCTCAGCAAGGAGCCTGCTTCCCCTTCTGACCCTCCCCCCTCTCATGTGCTCTCTCTCATTCTCTCTCTCTCAAATAAATAAATAAAATCTTAAAAAAAAAAAAAAAGAAATATCCCATAGTCAGACGGATACATGGGACTGATTCCATTTATAAGACATTCTTGAAAAAGACAAAACTATGGGAACATAGAACAGATAGAGCAGTGGTTGCCAGGAGCTGGGGGGAGAGGGAAGGTGTGACTGAAGAGGATAGTGTGAGGGAGGGTTTTGGATGATGGAACTATTCTGTATCCTGATTGTGGTAGTGGTAACATAAATCCACACACATCAGTTGTGCTGTGTGTTGGTTTAAAAAATAAAATAGGCAAATTAGTCTCTGGCTTACAGAACTGGTGCTAATGGTGGCATCATTTCTGAGATTCAGAATAAGGAAAGGACCTGGGCTAGGTGGTGGGAGACTATGAGGTTTGTGATATACTGAGTTAGAGATGACTTTGAGACATTCAGTAAATATCAAGGAGGCAGTGAGATACAGAACTCAAAGGAGAGCTGTGTCTGTTCTTAAAATTTCCAAATTCCTCACTTGGTATAGAACTTCGACATGAGTTATCAAGAGTCACCATTTCATGTTCCCTATCACTGTTGTTTACATTGCCTAGCACCAGCCGACTTAATCCTTTCATCTCAACCATTGCATGAGTGTAAATAATGATTTTGGTAACTTCTGTTTGTGTGCATGGGGTGGGGGGATGACTTGTTTACAATATAACAAAGGCAGGGGGACCTGGGTGGCTCAGTTGGTTGGGCGTCTGCCTTCGGCTCAGGTCATGATCCTGGAGTCCCGGGATCAAGCCCGCGTCAGGCTCCCCGTTCAGCGGGGAGTCTGCTTCTCCCTCAGCCCTTCACCCCACTCATGTACTTTCTCTCTCTCTCTACCTCAAATAAATAAATAAAATCTTAAAAAAAAAAAAATACAACAAAGGCAGGAGGTCACTTAGAACCATCATGGGGCATGAGTCACTGGTATCCAGAAAAGGGTTTGAGAAGGCTTAGGAAGACTGTAGAATGTTGGAAGAGGCTTGAAAATGAGAAGTGACAGAGGATAAGGAGCTTGAAAGTTGCAACTGGAAGGGTTGGTGGGAGACCAGGGGTATGTGTGTGTGGGTGGGGGTGCGTGCATGCATGTGTGTGTGTGTGTGTGTGTGTGTGTGTGTGTGGTGTGGACATCAGTATGTGATGCCAGAAAAGCCAATGGAGGGAGAACATTCAAAAAAGAGGTGCGTATTCTCTGAGAGCAGGAAATGTTCTCAGGACTTAATTGCAAGGAGGTTATTGGCAGCCTTGGTTGGCTTCAACTCAGAACAGTGGTGGGGTGGAAGCTAGATTGTGGTGGGAGAAGGATGTGGAAAGAAAGCTGAAGATAGGGACTGTACTGAGAAGAATAGTATCCTGATGGGGATGCCCCTATCTTCAGTCTCTTTCACTTTTTGTTGGATCCATGAGCCAACACCAGTTAGAGACATGAGAATTGGAAACTATCTCTATTTGATGATAATATATTCAAGAATCAATGGAAAAGCAACTATAAATAACAGAATTTAGTTAAATATCATGACATAAAATGAATATACAGAAATCGGCGGTCTTCAACAGTGTCCAGTTAGAAGAAAGAACAGAAAGGCAAACCTTATGCCTAAGAGCAGATAGTAATAATAATAAAATACCTAGGCATAAGCTTGACAAGCAATGTGCAAAATGTATAAGAGGAAAACTATAAATACTCCTGAAAGACACAAAAGTAAATAGGAACAAATGGAAGGGCAATGTTTTTGGACAGAAGATTACCATAATAAAGATATCAACTCTTTCAGGGCACCTGGGTTGCTCAGTCATTAAGCGTCTGCCTTTGGCTCAGGTCATGGTCCCAGGGTCCTGGGATCGAGCCCCACATCAGGCTCCCTGCTCCACGGGAAGCCTGCTTCTCCCTCTCCCACTCCCCCTGCTTGTGTTCCTGCTCTCGCTATCTCGCTCTCTCTGTCAAGTAAATAAATAAAATCTTAAAAAAAAAAGATATCAATTCTTTCAAAGTTAATTTACAAATGCAGTACAATCTTCCCCAAAAGTGCCATCAAGCTTTTATCAGGAATTAGAAAAAGGTTGATTATGAAACTTATTTAAAAGAATACACAGATAAGGACAGCCAGGAAAACTCTGAGAAAGACCATGGTAGGAGGGCATGATTGGCCCTACCAGATATTAAAACATATGATAAAACTCCTGTAATTACAACAATGTGGTATTAGCACATGCATGGATAGATCAAAGGAGCAGGATAGAAAATCCAGGAAGAGACCCAAATGCATATAGAAATTTAGTATACGTTGAGGGTTGCATCTCAAACCATTGTAGAAAAGAAGGATTTTTTTTTAAATAAGTGGTACTGGAGTAAGTGGATAACTATGTGGAAAAAGTTCAAATTAGATCTGTTCCTCACAACACACATGGGGATAAATTTTATTTTTTTTAAAGATTTTATTTATTTATTTATTTGACAGAGAGAGACACAGCAAGAGAGGGAACACAAGCAGGGGGAGCAGGAGATAGAGAAGCAGGCTTCCCGCAGAGCAGGGAGCCTGATGTGGGGCTCTATCCCAGGGCCCTGGGATCATGACCTGAGCCGAAGGCAGACGCCCAACTGACTGAGCCACCCAGGCGCCCCCGGGATAAATTTTAAATGGGCTGGAGATCTAAATTTTTAAAAGTGAAAACTGTACAAATACTAAAAGAAACATGATGAATTCCCTTATAACCTTGAAGCGAGCAAAATTGTGTTAACTCTGATTCAAAACGTAGAAGTAGCACAAGACACATTTTAATGAGGAGAATGAAAGCAAAAGAAATGCAGATAAAATTAAATGTCCTTACAACTTGCAGCCCACTGACAAATACTTGAGACAGGCAGAGTATGACAATCCTCAAGGAGTTCACAACTGCCTTAATGTTGATACTTTGCTAGAAGAAAAAGCAACCTTAGTTTGGTATTAGCCAGAACTCCAGGATCCTTTAAGTCTTCTTAAACAAATGAAAATCCTTTTGGAAACTTCCTTTATTTCTAACCCACCCCCAACTCCAAAGTATATAATCAATCACTCCCCACAACCCCAGCTCACCTCTTCCTACGCTCGGGTCCTGTCCTCATGCTTTAATAAAAACACCTTTTTGCACTTGAAAACATCTCAGGAATTCTTCCTTGACTGTCGCTTCCAGCCCCTTCACATCATTTTGGCACCCAACATGGGGCCTGAGTCTTATCATCTGGACGCCAAGCCTCGGTGCAAACTTGGTGAATACTTCCTCTTCTCTTCTTTTACTTTCATTTCAAGGGCTTTTCAAGGAGTACGGCCTCATTGAAATACTTCCATTTTGATTGCTCAGGCTGCAATCCTCTAGCTCATGACTACTCAATGGGGAGGAGAAGGCCCGCCTTTTGGCTGGAAGTTAGTACCCTGACGCTAATGGTAATAAGACCCAGAAACTTGATGCCCTCTTTTTATTCCTATTCTTACACAAAATTGTCTGTCTTGGGCTTGGGACTGCCACCTAAGTCCCTAGGACAGCTGCCAACTTTAAGACTCCCGTGTGAGGTTTCCTCCTCATTGGCCTAATGTGATCCCCTCCATATCTCTGGTCTAGCTGCTTCTGGCCAGGTAGACCTCTGCTTGAAGCTAGCCAGAACCAGTACCCATTTGAATTAAAACTCAACCTGGACAGTTTCCTAGGGAAGTCAGCTGTAAGGACTACATGTGTTGGCATGTCACTTAGATCATGATGAATTTCTATCTTTACTGTTTTCCATCAGTGTCCCCTACTAACTACTTAAATTACAAAATTGGGTAATTTCCCCTTATAAAATTTTTCTAGTGTTTTCTATGGGTAAAAAATGGTAGGTTCTTCACAGCCTTCACAGCATGGCACGGTATTTTCTTTCATTCACTGGCACCTGTTTGTAGCCTAGGATGCAATGGGGATGTGGGGGGATGCTGGCATCCCTCTTACAAGGCAGAGCGTGGAGGTGATCATAGCGATTTCATTTGAGGGATGCCTCTGGTTGCTTTGACACCAGGAACCTCTGATATACCTTCCATGGAATGCCACCGAGGAGTTGGGGAGGGGATTTCTTGGTAATGGACATTCTCTACTTTTCTAGGAGCATGGGATCCTCTTCAGTTCCCAAGAATTCTCCCTTGGAATGCCTTTTAACCCACTGAAAACAATTCAGATTGCAAGATTTCAGGGAGAAAAAAAGATTGATCTTCTGTAACAATGCATTGCCTCAGTACTCCTTCTGAGACAAGGACAAATGGGCCATTAATGGGATATAAAGCTTCAATATGATCTATCAGATCTCTTCTGTAGGAAGCAGGGTAAATGGACAGAGGTACAACACGTCCAGGCCTGCATGGCCCTAAATCAGGACCCTGACCTAAGGGCCTCTTGCAGAATGTGTTTGGCCACTAACCAGGCTAATAAACCCACTCCCACCATATTGGATGATGATTATCTAAGTAGGTCTCCTCCTAATACATGCAAGTTGCTGGAGGAAACACAGGCCATCCCTGACAAAGGGGGACACTAACTCTCTCTTACTGTTCCTCCTTCTAGTAGACCCAGGTTCTTCTTGTATGTAGGGGCTTCTCCCTCATTCATTTCCCATTTCCTTCATTAAGACAGTTGGGAGCTTCCTGGAAGAATGTCACACATAACCCAGCCAGGAGTCGGGGAGGGGGGACAGGTTGCAGAGTGTCAGCTTATGTTTTGTCTTTAGCTGGCCTTCTGCTCCTTCATCAATCTGATATCTTTAAAATCATAAAACTAAAATGGATAAAAATTTCTGAAACTAACTTTAAAAAGCTGCATTCAAACTGAACAAGAATTAGTAACATGGGACTAAATGAACTAAAGAAGATGATTATAGTTTTTGTGACTCTTGTTTGAAACATTGCTAGTTCTCTAATGCTTGCTCTTCCAGATTAAGGAAACTTTCTCTGATTTACAGAAATGTGATAAAATAGTCCTTTGTGAACAAATTGAAGCCTTTAACTTTTCTGACTACCTGAACCCTCTGAAATTCAAAAGGTATCCATAAGTATTCTTTCTTCCATGGCGATCATAGTCATTTGCATGAGTTCAATAAGAATCTGTTCTTCTTGTAATAGGACACCACTGGAAACATTGATTATTTTACCAAGGCTTTGGCTGGAATATCATATTTGAGAGAGACATGCATAGACTCAGATATGACCAAACAGCTTTAAGGAACTAAAGTTGACTTTATGAAACATGGAGTCATAAAGCCCCTTGGAAATTGTTGGCCTGATACCTTGCTTACAGAGTTCCCAATAGCCTCACCAGGTGAGTAAAGAATGTCATTTCTGGCAGGTGCAGAAAGCTCAGGATATTTTGGGGACCTTGAAAAGAGGAACTTGCCTAAATCTGCAGGTATTGCAGGCATGTCTGTTGGCAAATATTTGGCTTGGCTTCTGGCCTTGGGGCTACTAAAAGTTTAATCTAAAGATTCCTTACAAAAAGTTCCGGCAAAGCAGATTTTAAAAGATCTCTATGATATATCACTATTCTTGCTGAGCTTATGTAAATAATTACATCAAGTTTGTTAAAATTGGACTTGTTTTTCAAATAAATTAGTCTTGGTTTGACTACCTTTGATGAAAATGAAGGTGATTATAGAGAAAGTATGTTTCAATAGCACATCTTTGTAGATATTAGATTTTTAAGCATTGGGACTCAAGAAAACTGGTCTCTTTTACTGGTAGGGCTTCTCAAAATGAGAAATGCCCTGAAACCAACAGGATTAAGCCCCATTGAGTTACTATATGGAAAGCCTTTTCTCACTGTCGACATAGCAATAGATGGAGACTATAACACTCTGTTAAATTATTCACTTGAGGCTGGGTTAATTAATAAATCTCTAAACAAATATGCCAACCATATTGATGTGGAGAACAAAGGCAGAAGGAAATGTAGATAAAATTAAATTTCCTTATAATTTCCTTATAAAATCCAGGATCCTGTGAGTCTTCTTTAGCTATGAAAGTCCTTTTGGAAACTTCCCTTTGTCTTTATCTCCCCAACTCCAAAGTATATAATCAGCCATTCCTCACAACCCTAGTGCAGCATTTTCTGCCCATGGGTCCTGTACCCTTGCTATAATAAGATGAACTTTTTGCACCAAAGTCATCTCAAGAATTCTTTCTTGGCCATTGGCTCCAAACCCCAACATTTCCACATCAATATCCTCCCTAAACTTGACCTGACAGTCATTAGCAACCCACCCCATATAAACCCAGGAGACATGGTTTATTTAAAAGATTGGAATTCTCACACAACAGGGGATTTAACTCCAAAATGGAAGGGCCCCTATTGGGTCATTATGTATTCCCATGGCCATAAAATTTGAAGGACATTCCTCATGGACTCCTATTGTTGTAGTTTTGGAATGTTGGTGAGGTTGGAAGCCAGTGGCCAAGAAAGAATGCTTGAGACATCTTTGGTGTAAAAGGTGATTTTATTAAAGCATAGGGACAGGACCCATGGACAGAAAGAGCTGCTGACTGCTGCCCCGGGATTGTGAGGGGCAACTGATGATATACTTTGCGGTTGGGGGAAGTAAAGGTAAGAGAAGGATCCTGAAGGTCTTGCTATTGTCAAACCCAGGTTGGTTTTCCCCCTAGCAAGGCATTAACATTAAAGCAGCTGGGAGCTTCCTGGAGGAACATTATATTCTGCCTGCCTCAAGTATTTGTCAATGGGCTGCAGGTTATAAGGACATTTAATTTTATCTACATTTCCCTCTGCCTTTGTTTCCCACATCATTATCAAGGATTAAGCCTGTACCTTCCCCACAGGAATCCAGTGTGCCAGCTAACACACCTTCTCACTCCTATGGTAGACCTCAAACTTTCTCTTCAGACGGCAGTGATGGCTGTACCTCTTTCTCATTCTCTTTTCCCCTGATTTATACAGGCAATTCCTTCTTACGATGGGCACAGCATTATGCAGAACTTCAAAATCAAAAGCTTGCTGGATATGTGGAATTCTGCCTATATCAAGCACATCTGGTCTGCCTTGGTGGGTCTCCCCATTTCAGGGCACAGATTGGCATTCCTTATATAACTATGTCTTAGATTTGATCTCTGACCCAAATACTGCTAAATTTCATGATAGGTTATAACAACACACGGCAACAAATAGCACACGGCAGTTATGACGGCTGCCATCAAAAATATGCTCACAGATCATTGTTCTTCAGGCCACCAATTGGTTTGCTACTGACTGGACAAGGAGGCTCAGAATTAGAAGTCTGGCTCCTAACAGGACCCAATGGCTATGCAGCTCTAACCTGTGGCCATGGCTTCCCCCAGGCTGGATAGGCTGCTGTACTCTAGATATTGTCTGGATGCACAGACACATTATTTTTTTTTAAGATTTTATTTATTTATTTTGAGAGAGAGAGAGAATGAGAGAGAGAGCACATGAGAGGGGGGAGGGTCAGAGGGAGAAGCAGACTCCCCGCCGAGCAGGGAGCCCGACGTGGGACTCGATCCAGGGACTCCAGCATCATGACCTGAGCCGAAGGTAGTCGCTTAACCAACTGAGCCACCCAGGTGCCCACACAGACACATTATTAAAACCATTACCAATCCAACCAACCTTCCAAATTTAAAACAAGAGTGGATATGTTCCATGTTTCATTGGTATGAACACTTAGCATCCATCTTTGTTCCCTCTCTAGGACTGGATTGGTACATGGAAGCTCTTAATAAGTACATGGTCAAAGCCATAAATCTCGAAATAGCATTACCCTATTAAATACTGAAGTAACACAAATGCATAAGGCAGTTTTACAAAATAGAATGGCATGCAGAAGATAGATCCTATGCTATCATAAAAACAACACTGTGTATACATTCCAGATTACCACAAAAATATTTCTGGGTTTCTAATTGACATGAACACTCAGATTGGTGCTTGAGCTAGGCAGAGTATGACAATCCTCAAGGAGTTCACAACTGCCTTAATGTTGATGCTCTGCTAGAGACATAAAGCAACCTTAGCTTGACAATAGGCAGACGTCCAGGATCCCGTAACTCTTCTTTAACATAAGAGAATCCTTTTGGAAACTTCCTTTATTTCTACCCTTCCAACTTAAGAGTATATAATCAGTCACTCCTCACAACCCTAGTGCAGCTCTTCCTGCCCACAGGTCCTGTCCCCTTGCTTTAATAAAAGCAACTTTTTGCACTGAAAACATCTTAAGAATTCTTTCTTGACTGTTCGTCCTGGCCCACATCACATCAATAGGGATCCAATCTCTTTGAGAAATGGCTGATTCTGGATCTGGTCAAGAAATGTACAAAGATGAGCGTGGAACATCTTGTCAATTCATAAATTAAGGAGACTCCTGGTCTAAGGTAGAACAGTAATGGGTTGAAACATCAAATATGTTCAAAATCTATTTATTCATAATGTCAAATACATACACACCATGTTTGTTTATCTTCAGAGAGAACCATCTAAATCTGAAAATGGAAACATTTAAGTTGCTTTTTCTCTATTAACTGCAACTCAAGGTACCCAAAGAATTAATGTGGGAATGTTTCTCTGGATAGTACAGAAGTATACAGATGTTTCTCTGATAGTAGCTAATTAATAAGGAAAGGACAATAACTTAGAAATCCCCATTTTGCAAAGGCCCTAATGAAATAATGGCTCTAGGTAGTTTGCTAGAGTTAGCAAATAAATTGCATGTGACATACTTACAAAATTATACTAAGATTGTATGGAGCATACACTGAAAATTAATTTAGTTTATCTGAAATTCTGATTTAACTGGATGATCAGTAATTAGGTAATGATTAGTTAATGATCAACAATGGATATTAACATCACTGAGCTAGATGCAGAAGAATCATTTAATAAAGCTATACATCCATTTGTGATGAAACTAAAAATGGAAGGAAACTTCTTTAACAGAATAATGGGTACTTACTAAAATCCTGTGCAAGCATCATACTTAATAGCAAAATGTTGAAAACTTTTGCTTGGCGATCAGGAGTAAGACCAGGATGCCCCCATCATGTCTTTTATTCAGTTATGTATTGGAAAGTCTAAAGAAAAGACATAGAGATGAGAAAGGAAGGAATTAAACTCATTCTTCATAAACAATGTGATTATGTGTGTAGAGAATCCAAAAGGCCTACAAATAAATTATTAGAATAAGAAGTTGTGACTTCTGGTTCCATACAAGACGGTAGAGACTCATTTCTCCATACCCCTCTGAGTACAAAAAAAACAGTTATGGCATCGTCTGATATGGTGGTCAATGTAGACGGAGGAAATACTTAAAACAATTATGTTTTTTTTTAAGTGAGGGAGGTAAATGGATATGCATAGAAGTAAAGTTTCAGCACTTCAGTCAAAGTGGTAAAATACTGATGTTAGACTTAGATGATATATATTCATATTGTAATACCTAGATCAAATGGTAAGACAATTGTCCAAAGGAATACACTCAGAAAGAATAGAAATCAAGATGGAATTCTAAAAAATGCTCATATAACCCACAGAAATGTAAAAACAAAAAGATAGAGGAATGAGAAACAGAAGGAACAAATGGAAAATGAATAATAAAATGTCAAACTTAAGACCAAGCATCAATAATCAGTTTTGATGTAAGTTATCTAAATACACAAAATCAAAAACAGAGATTGGTGGAGGGAATTTAAAAAACATAATTCAACTATAAACTGTCTCCAGAAAACTCACTTGAAATATAACAATATTGGTGAAATAAAGGTAAAAGGACAGGAAAAGACATGTTGTGAAAATATTAACTTTAAAAAGCCAAAAGTTACTACATTAATATCAAATTAAGTAGACTTCAGAGCAAAGAAAAATTGCTAAGAACAAGGAGGGACATTACATAATGATAAAAGGATCATTCTAACAAAGAGACATTGCAATCCTAAATGCATACTCACCAAACAATAGAGACTCAAAATACACAAAGCAAAAACTGGTAGAACAGAAAGGTGAGGGGCACCTGGGTGGCTCAGTCAGTTAAGCAGCCAACTATTAATTTCCACTCAGGTCATGATTTCAGGGTTGTGAGATTGAGCCCCACGTGGGGCTCTGAGCTCAGCAAAGTTTGCCTGAAATTCTCCCTCTCCCCCCACCTTGGAGTGCTCTCTCTCAATAAACAAACAAACAAACAAACAAATAAAACCTTTAAAAAAAAAAGAACTGAAAAGCAAAAGAGACAAATATGCAAGTATAGTTAGGGAATTCAAAACCTTACTCTTGTCAATTCATAGAACTACTAGAGAGAATATTCAGAAGAACTGAATAACACCACCAATCAACAGGATCTAATTGACATTTATAGAACACCCCACTCAACATAGCAGTGTGCACATTCTTTCCAAGGATACATGGAACATTTGCCAAAAGAAAACATACATTGGGTGATAACGCAAACCACGACAAAATGAAAAGAATTGAAATTATACGGAGTATGTTCTCTGACCATAATGGAATCAGCTAGAAATCAGTAACAGAAAGACAAGAGAAAAATCTCCAGGAAATGCAAAATAAAATCACAACTTGATATCACTACACGTCTACCATGGCTAACACAACTTTGTTACAGAGTCTAACAAGATCAAATATTGCTGTGGAGCCACCAGAATGGTCATGACAATGGGAGTTGAAACTGCAGCGCATTTGGTGACATCTACTAAAGCTGAGCCCAATGATCTAGCCATTCTACCCTTAGAAACCCCACAGCATACCCCAACAGAAATGATGCACATGCGCACCAAAAGATAGGATCTGTTGGCCCAAACTGGAAACAATCCAAATATCCATCAACAGTAGGATGGGTAAGTATGTGGTAATTTTTATACAAGGGAGTTCCATATGGCAATGAAAATGAACTATGGTTTTGTGCACAAGGATAACACCTGGTGGAAGAAGCAAGTCACAAAGCAACACAGACGTATAATTCCATTTAGGTAAAATTTAATTTTTAAAATATTTTATTTATTTATATGACAGAGAGAGAGAGTGTACAAGCAGGGGGAGCGGCAGGCAGAGGGTGAGGGAGAAGCAGGCTCCCCGCTGATCAAGAAGCCTGATGCAGGGCTTGAGCCCAGGACCCCAGGATCATGACCTGAGCCGAAGGCAGATGCTTAACCCACTGAGACACCCAGACGTCCTTCCATTTAGGTAAAATTTTATTTTTTTTTAATTTTTTAAAAAGATTTTATTTATTTATTTGACAGAGAGAGACACAGTGAGAGAGGGAACACAAGCAGGGGGAGTGGGAGAAGGAGAAGCAGGCTTCCAGCGGAGCAGGGAGCCTGATGTGGGGCTCGATCCCAGGACCCTGGGATCATGACCTGAGCCAAAGGCAGACGCTTAACGAGTGAGCCATCCAGGCGCCCCATTTAGGTAAAATTTTAAAGCAAGCTAAATAATCTGTGGTGTTAGAAGCCAAAATAGTGGCTCTCTGTGGGAAGGAGGGAGTGAATAGTGGTTAGGGAAAAGCATGAAGAGGGTCTCTGGGATGCTAGGCGTGTTCTCTTTCTTGACCTGGGTGAAGGTTATGAGGGTGTATTCATTTTGAGATAACTCAATGAGCTGTATATGTTTATGATTCGTGCACTGTATTGTATGGCTGGAGGTTTCCGTGATTTTTCCTGCATAACCCACCACCCTGACCTGCATGTATAGACTAGTGCTGCATAAGTGACCTTGGGAGCCTGATTCATTGACATTAGCTGGCCTCCAGGTCAGAAGTGGCCCTCTGACCTGGACACCTAGAGCTATAAATTGTGCCTTGTATCCCATCTGGCTCCAGCTGGGCGGGCCCCCCAGAATGAGATCTGGGAGGGGAGGCAAACACACCTAGCCCAGCCTCCTTGAATATGTAAAGACATGATAACATAGACTGCAGCTCACTCCACATAGCACATAGGCGAACGAATGTTTAAGTAGGTGAACAAATGTTCAACTTCAGACCCTGTCATTTGCCCTATAAATACAGCCCTAACAGGGATGGTCGGTTGGAAGGTCTCACCTGAGAGGAAGATGCTCCACCCAGTCTTCTCCACTGGGACTCCAGCCTGGCTGTCTCCCCGGGGCTTCCCCAGCTCATGAGGTTGGATGTTCTAAGTACCTGATTTGATGTAACTGTCTTATTCTCCTTTACTGCTTATGATTGTCCTCACCTATACACAGATTTCCCTTTTTTCTGTTTCTATTAGATTTTTACAGTATCAATAAAGTATTCCCCTTGGAAACTGAGAGTTCAGCCATGGACCTTTTGTTTTAGAATAGGAACTTATTAATACATCTACTTTTTTCCACTGAGAGATTAAAAACTATTCCCATGAATCACATTAGAATGGTTGCCTGTAAGGGGACAATAGGAATGGAAAGTGGGTATAAAAGGGAACAAATAGGTGGGTAGGTGAGTGACAGATGGATAGGCAGCTAGGTAGCTGGATGAAGTGGGGCCTGTGTTAGCCACAGCTCTAGAGTTTTGTCCTGTCCAATATAGACACAAATTGCAGGTGGCCATTTAAATTAAAATTTAAATTGATTAAAATTAAATTAATTGGGGTGCCTGGGTGGCTAAGTCAGTTAAGTGTCTGACTCTTGATCTCAGATCAGGGCTTGATCTCAGGGTCGTGAGTTCAAGCCCCACATTGGGTGTGGAGCCTACTTAAAAAAAAATTAAAAATTCAGTCCCTGCCTGGCATTAATCACATTTCAAGAGCCCAGTAGCCGCATGTAGCTCTTGCCTACCACATTGGACAGCGCCAGATATGGAACATTTTCATCGTCACAGAAAGTTCTATTAGATAGCACGGGTAGACACAGGTAAGATCTTCTAGAGAAAAGATGTAGTTAGAGAAAGAATCTGAGAACCACCAATGTTAAAGGAATCATTGTAAGAAAAAAACCAAGTAAGAAGATCCGGAAGAAAGTGATATCCTGAAAACAGAGGCATTAGAAATTTTTTTTAAGATTTTATTTTTTTAATTTTATTTATTTATTTGTCGGAGAGAGAGAGAGCACAAGCAGGGGGAGTGGCAAACAGAGGGAGAAGCAGGCTCCCCGCTGAGTAAGTCCCGATGTGGGACTCTATACCAGAACCCTGGGATCATGACCTGAGCCGAAGGCAGACACTTAGCCCACTGAGCCACCCAGGCATCCTTCCATTTAGGTAAAATTTTAAAGCAAGCTAAATAATCTGTGGTACTGGAAGCCACCTAGGCATCCCACTAAAGATTTTATTTTTAAGTAATCTTTATGCCTCATGTGGGACTAGAACCCACAAGCCCGAGATCAAGAGTCTCATTCTCCATCAACTGAGCCAGCCAGGCACCCGGGCATTAGACAGAAAAGGAAAAAGAATTCGTGTCAAATGTAACAGAAGGAGCTAGAACCAAGTGGCAAATAAGGGCCCAGCAAACACAGTTTTGGTGAGCATGGAGGTCGGACTGTGGCAGGTGGAAGAGAGGTTGGTGGGGAGGCACGGGACTGTGGATTCAGTAAGACTCTCAGTTTCAAGTGTGGAGAAAAGGGGCGGGGATCTCCTTTAAGCAAGGGAACAAGTAGTCAATGTGGTGTAAGAGGAATAAAACAGACTAGCCTTAGCTTGGGTTCTTGGGAAATAAGCCATGCAGAAAGTGAGGTCTGGACTCCAGACACAGAGTCAGCAAGCAGAATATCAAGGAGGGGGCTCTGAGGAGGGGGAATGGCACAGGCGGTGGCCAAGTTACAGGTGCAGACCATGGAGATGATCCTGCCAAGAGTGTGGACTTGCCTTCACAGGGACAGGGAAGCATGGAAGGGTATTGAGCAGGGGAGGAATGAGATCAAGGGAGGTTAGTGACACCTTATGTGAGATGGAGGAGTTCCCCAAGGTGGTGGCGGGAATCCTTGTGGGACCCAGGCATGAAGGAATGATATTAGAAATTGCCAGCAAATCTGCATTTAGCAGGGTGCCTGGGTGGCTCAGTTGGCTCAGGTCATGATCCCAGGTGCTGGAATCGAGCCCCACATCGGGCTCCCTGCTCACCAGAGAGTCTGCCTCTCCCTCTCCCTCTGCTTGCTGCTCCCCCTGCTTGTGCTCTCTCTCTCTCTAACAAATAAATAAAATATATTTTTTTAAATCTACATTTAGCTGCAGAGAGTAAATTCTCTCCAGCTGTGCCCTTGATCTGTAAAGCCCAGACAAGCCCAAGGGTCCCAGGGGTCTCAAGTGTATGACAAGTGCAGATCTGCCCCCTGCAGATCCTGCCGCAGGGAGAGGCCAGAAGGCTCAGATTCACAAACACCTCTGTTTGGGCTTAGAGTGAGGATTTGAGGGGCAGGATGGACGTGTTTTTCTGGAAGTGTGGAAGGAAGTGTGTGCGCAGGTTGTCTCCGGTGGGATTTCCAAGAATATATAAGGGTGTTCTGAGCATAGATGTGATAGAGTAGGCCACAGGCTGTGTCCACACACACACACAAACACACACACCCCTTGGGCCCTGAAAGGAGTGAGAAGAAGGTCCTAAGCAGTGTCAAATCCAACATATTAAATGGTGAGACTTCCCACTACCACCCCATTTCTAGGGACTCTGGCTGCAAAGGGCAACAGTGGATTTTTGAGGAGGCGAAGGCTTCTCTCCGGGGTCAACCAAGGGGAGACCTCAAGGCTTAGAGGAGATTGGAGGGGCACGATCACCCCTGAGGTTCACCCTAATTCTCTGCCCCTCGCCCCTCATTTCTCTGTCTCAGACCACAACGGGGTATCTGGTTTAGAAGACTTTGCCACCTTGATCTGCGATAAGCTGCTTTCTTCCTAGGAATCCCGGCAGTCCTTCCTCCCGGTCCTTCGTTTCCTCAGGGAGCCAAGCACTGCTCCCCGCGAAGCTCCTACTCCCGTAACCCACCCCTCCCACCCCCCGTTTCTTTTTTTTTTTAAGATTTTTTTTTTTTAAGATTTTATTTATTTATTTGAGAGAGAGAATGAGAGACAGCACGAGAGGGAAGAGGGTCAGAGGGAGAAGTAGAGCCCCCGCTGAGCAGGGAGCCCGATGTGGGACTCGATACCAGGATTCCAGGATCATGACCTGAGCCAAAGGCAGTCGCTTAACCAATTGAGCCACCCAGGCGCCCCGCCCCCACCTGTTTCTTGACATCCCTGGCTTTCATCCAGTCTCCTGTTTGCTCACTTCATTTTCCTGGTTGACTTTGGGTCCCATTCAACTCTGAGTCTTTATCTCTCCCTCTGGGACCCTGCCCTGAGTGGGGGATGCCAGAGCCCCCACCCACCCCAGCCACCCACAGGCCTTGGTGATAAGAGAGGGAGTCGTGGGGGCAGCAGCTGCTGGGGTGTTGTCCGAGAGGGTGCCCAGGCTTTGCAGCTGCTGGGGAAACTCCCCAGCAAACAATGAGTCCTAACACTGGGTGCGAGGAGACCAGGGCATGGGTTAGGCCAGCTCCTCTGTAGGAACAGACCCCAAAGGCCATACCACCTTGCAGCAGTCTCTTCCTCTGCTCCCCATGTGACACCTAGGTTCCCATCCCAGGTAGATACTGGGTGACGGGAGGCATAGAGTTCCCCAAAGCCTGTTTAGCCAGTCTCTTCTTTTCTTTTTTCTTTCCTTTTCTTTCTTTCTTTGTCTTTCTTTCTTCTTGCTTTCTTTTCTTTTCTTTCATTTTTATTTATTTATTTGAGAGAAGAGAGAAAGTGAGCATGAGCTGGAGAGGGGGGGAGGGCAGAAGGAGAGGGAGAAGCAGACTACCCACTGAGCAGGGAGCTCAACGTGGGGCTCGATCGCAGGCCTCTGAGATCATGACCTGAGATCATGACCTGAGCCGAAGGCAGACACTTAACCAACAACCACCCAGGTGCCCCCAGCCAGTCCCTTCTCAGGGCAAAAAGACCTCCCAGAAAACAAACAATTCTCCAGGAAGTAGAACCCAGTGTCTGCGTGGAACCAGGAAACAGGGGCCTCCATCCTTCTTCACACATAGCTCCAGCCCCCCCGTTCCCACCCTGCTCTCCACGGGGGTCCCCACCAGAAGAGCCTGCCTCCCACCTACAGTCCCCAGTGAGGCTAATTTTGATGTTCACGTTTTGCAGATAAGGTTCTCAGGAGGTCCTGCTGTCCTGGAGGTATTGTGTCCCACTGACCTAGGTTCAGGTGCTCGGATTCCTGCCCACCCCAGACACCGCAGTGCTGCCTGCATACAGGATGTGGATGGCTGGGGACCAGGAGGAATCAACTTGTGGGGACTAGGGAGCAGCCAGAACCCGGATATGGGTCCTTTGCTATTGTTCCTGGCAGGAGGCAAAGGAAGAGATCCAACCATCGAACCAGCAAACAAGACTGAACACCACGTTCCGCCCCTACTCCCCCACCCCCTGGGGACCCAGGCTCCCAGCACCCTGCTTCCCAGCTGTTTCCCTCAGGGACATCACCCTTTCAGTTCTGAAGTGTCCAGCAGGCTTCCAGGCCACAGCCACCAGCTGTTCTCACACCCCTCTAAGGACCCAGGTGTCCAGGCTTGCCCTCCACCCTTCGCAGGCTTTCAGGGTCCCTATTCCACCTGGCCCTGGGATCACCAGCCTCCTCCAGGAAGTTGGCTCCATCTTCTTGGCAGGTGACCCAGGGTGTGGTCTGAGGAGCCACGAAACTCCACTATATAGCCCGGCCCAGGGGCTAGCCCTGCAGCTCCAGGGACCTGCAGGTGAGAGAGGCTGGGGTACCCTATAGAAGTGGGACATCAGGTCCCCTACTCTAGCCCCTGGCTCCAGGCTTCCCCACTCCAGCCCCACTGGACCCACTGGACACCTAACTCCCCAACCTTGCCCTGTCCTGCCCTCCCTGCCCCCCACAAGACCCACTGGACATGTAACTCCCCTTATACACACACATACTGGCCCTTGGATCCAGCCCACCTCCCTGGTGCCCAGGTGGCCCTCGTCCTCCCTGGAATAGTGCCCAGCCAGAGGGGCAGACTAACCTTCCATGACCCCCTCTCTTTCCCCTCTGCAGACATGGGTTCCCTGTGGAGCTGGTGGACACTCTGGACAGGAGCAACTCTCCTGTGTGGTAAGTCGGACTGAGATCCCATCCGTGTCCTTGTTCTCATCTGGGGGACTCTGCCTGCCGCGGTCAGCACCCTCCATCTGTATGCCCTCCACAACCCCATCTCCCAGTACCCCGCCAGCCTAGCTGAGGTGGGAGCGAGGCCCCTTAAGTTCTGCAGAGAGCTGTGGTGGGATCCTCCCATTCTCTCTCCTAGAAAGAAGCAGATAAAATCCGCAGTCCCCCAATTTAAGTCTTCAAGAAGTACCACTTTCTCAATTTTCTGTAACTCAACTAAAGTTCTGACTCTGAGCCTCCTGCTGCTGAGGTGATGGAAAATTTCACTCAAGTCATTCTTGGAGGGCTTGGTGCCCGATTCCCCAGGGTTATGCCCAGGACTGGAGTCTCAGGTGAAGTCAGAGTACCGGGTAAGGATGGGGCCTCAGAGCCGTCTAGTCATCAGTCAGCATCTGCTTAGGTCACTTTTGAAGTCTTCATTGTCCCTGATCCCCTGGCTCCATGGGACACTGGGACATCTTTCAAGGCTCCCCTAATTCAGCAGAAAGTCCTTCTATACCCACATACTCTCTCCAAGACCTTGTAGATGTCCTCCCCTGCCCTCTCTCTTTCTCCAACTCCCTCTCTCTCCCTCCTCCCCCTCCCTCTCCCTCCCTCTTCCCGTCCCCCCTTCCCTTCTCCCTCCCTCTCTTCCCAGCCCTGGAGAATCTATTCCTAGTTGGGGGTGTTGAAAAGCACCCACTCCTCCCTCTTTCTAGGAGGCATATTGTCTACATTGCCATAATCTCCTTCTTCCCTTAACCCCCTTTACACCCCCCATGTTTTATTAAGACAGAAGTCATAAACCGGCACCTAAATCCAGCCAGTTTGAGGCCCACAGCACTTAAAACAATTTGGGGTTGGAGATTTCACATGGAAATTCAAATAGCCAGTTTCTCCTGAAAAATGGTAAGATCTGGCATAAAAAAAGGGGGGGGAAGAGCCCATAAATCATCATAATAATAGGCTAACCCTACCCGCTTTCCTTGGCGTATGAATCTCTGGTTTGCACACTGGCCACCCAGATGATTTCCCACATTTGCATTACTTGCCTGGCCCATCAAGTCCAAAGTGTTCAGGCTTTTATTTTATTTTATTTTATTTTAATTAATTAATTAATTTATTTATTTATTTATTTAGAGAGACGGAGTGCACAGAGGAGAGGGAGAGGGAGAAGCAGACTCCCCACTGAGCAGGGAGCCTGATGTGGGGCTTGATCCCAGACCCTGAGATCATGACCCATGCTGAGAGCAGATGCTTAACAGACTGAGCCTCCCAGGCGCCCCCTGTTCAGGTTTTTAGAAAACAAAAGCCAGAAAGGCTGGTAGGCGAATAAGAAGGGAAAGCGAGGGGAGAAAAAGCTTGAGTTGATATTTCAATGTGGTATCTAGGCGCAATGCAAAGCCTTCCTTCTCAGCTAGAGAGGACTGGGTGAGCAGACCCGCAACTGCGTTCTCTCTCCAACCCCCAGGGTTGACCCAGGGGACCTCCGTGGACTTCCTTGCGGCCTTCCTGCAGAACTACCTGCCTAGCTACCACCGGGCCTCTCTCCAACTCCTTCTCTCCAGTCTGTCGGACCGCCCTGCCTCGGTCTCCATTCACTGCCACGCAGATGGCACCAGGCAGAATGTCACAGTGAACCCGGGGCGGTCAGTCATGGTCAACATTAGTTCCAAGGCTGAGATGGTCGGCAGTAAGGTCTTCCAGCACGCAGTGACAGTCCACTCTGACCGCGAGATCTCTGCGCAGGCCGTAAACACCAAGCCCAACACAGCAGAGCTGACGCGGCTGTGGCCTATCCAGGTTCTGGGCTCTGAGTACTTTGCGCTCACACCTCCCGGCACCTCGTCCAAGAATGTCAAGGAGTTCGCCGTGGTGGCGGGGGCGGCGGGGGCCTCAGTCACTATGCAGCTGAAGGGGTCTGCGACATTCCAGGACAAGTTCTACCCAGCAGGCAGTGTCGTGACCTTGACTCTGCAGCCCTACCAGGTGGCCCAGGTACAGAGCACAGCTGAGCTCTCGGGGTCGAGGATCACAGCCAATGGCCCAGTGGCTGTGTTCTCCGGCCACAGCTGTGCCCAGAAACACACAAACTGCAACCACGTGATGGAGCAGCTGCTCCCCACGTCCGCCTGGGGCACCCGCTATGTGGTGCCCTCTCTGTCCTCCCAGGCCCGCTACGACCTGGTCTATGTCGTGGCCAGCCAGACCACGAAGCTGAGCTACAATCGGGGGGGCACCACCGGCTCCCGAGGACTCCAGGTGGGCGATGTGGTAGAGTTTGAGATCCAGCCGTCCCGGCCGCTCTACCTGTCTGCAGACGTGGGCATCCAGGTCCTGCAGTTTGGCACAGGTGCTACAAGGGGCCAAATAACCTATGACCCCCACCTGGCCTTGGTCCCAGATGTGGCAGCCTACTGCCCGGCCTATGTGGTGAAGAGCATGCCAGGCACTGAGGGTGTGGCTCTTGTAATAACACAGACAAAGGCGGTTAACGAGCTGACCATGGAAGGGCAGAGGATGGGGGCCAAGCTCTCCTGGACGGCTGTGCCCGGCAGTGAGTTCTCCTATGCCGAGGTGGACCTTGGCCCCAGTGACAAGATCCACATGATTGAGGCCACTACTAACTTCGGGCTGCTCACCTTCGGGCTGCTCGAGGCCATAAGCTACGGGACAGCAGGTGCCTGCGGCCGAAGTGAGTGATGGAAAATGACCCCCCGACCCTGTCCAACCCGTGACCCCTTGGCTGGCTCTCTCACCCTCTCCTTTTTCCCCACCCACCTGCTCCCCTGGGGCTGTCCCCACCCCACCTCCATCCTCTCTGCCATCCTCCCCTTCCCTAAGGCTTCCCAGCTCCTCCCTACCCAAGCCCCTCAAGGAACCACCAAATATTTAGCCACCAGTGCGATCCAAGGTCCCCACGAGTCAGAAGCGGTACCCCGCAGAGCACGGCAGCAGGGTCCTATATATAAGCCCCCACGGTGTCTGACAGGTGTCTGGCCTTAGCCCTTTGTCAGTTACTTTTTGCAGGGGGATGGGGGTTAGGGATAGAGTCCTAGGAAAGAGCCAAGGTGCCTAGAGGGAGGGATCTTTGTGGGGAGGAGTGGGCTCAGGTCAGCAGCTTCTTATCAAACAGTCTGGAAGTATTTTGATCTTTTATTTATTTATTTTTAATATGTTGCTATTTTAGCAACTATACCAGTGGTTAACTACCACTCCACCACCTCCTATAAGGAATGTTTACACCCCAACGCAGGAGGTCTAAAAGTATGATAAATAATAATGGCTACTGTGGGGCAGGGGGAGTTCTCTCTCAATATACCAGAGACCATTCTGGATGTCCTGTGTGTGTTAACATAGTTAATCCCTAGGACCTGGCCCTACGTGTAACCTTAGGTTCAGAGCATTTGAGAAACTGTCCCCAGGCAGTGCAGTGTGGTGTCTGAGGACACGGATGCTAAAGCCAGACTTCCCAGGTTCAAATCCCATCTCTGCTTGTGTGACCTTGGGCATGTGACCTCGCCTGTGGGCCTCAGTTTCCCCATCTGTAAAATAGGGTTAATAGCTGTACCCCTTCACAGGATTGGAGTGAGGGAGTAATGAGTTAACATTTGTAAAGCTCTCAGGGGGTATCTGGCAAGTTATTATGAGCAGACAGAAAGCAAGAACTTCTGAACACTGGGAGGCAGGGGAGGAAGGGCTATTTCTTCCTATGTGGACTTCCTGCTTCAAGCTAGGACCCTAGACATTAGAGTTCCCAGCACTGGCAAAAAATGCCCCCTCCAACCACAGGCATGCAAGCTACCCACTTTCAAAGAGCCACTTTGGGCTTGAACAGTCAAATAGGAGAGGGGTAGGTGATTCATTATAACAGGTAACACTCACCACCTGGGCCAAACCCTACTTATATTTTAGCTTCTTTAAGCCTGGCAATGCCCTCCTCCCCAAATATCCCTGTGAAGAATGTACTGTTGTCACCCCCTTGTTGCAAATGGGGAAACTGAGGCATAGAGAGTTTAAAATTACTTCTCCAGTGCCACCCGACCAGCAGAGCCAGGATTCTAACCTAGGCAGCCTGATCCAGGAAGGCAGAGACTTCCATTTTCTGTCCTTAAAAAAGATTCCTTAGCCTTCTGACCCGAGTGGGAATGCACAGGAAGGGGGACACGGGGAGAGAAAAACCACAAATCAACATTTCCATGATGATCCCTGCCCATCCTTCTTCACTACCTTTCAGCTCTTCTGGGCTGAGCCTTGTCAAACTAGGGAATTAGAATACCTGGGGTTGTTGGGTCATGCCTGGGCAGCCATCTCCCCGGGGGGCCTCCAGACCTCAGTTTCCCCACTTCTCCAACGGGTAGTTGTGAGCCCACTGCCCCAACTCTGCACAGCAGGAGAACTCCAGGATTCCCACCTGTGAGGATACGCCTGACTCTTTCTTCATTGCCACCCCCTTCCTCCCCTCCCCAGCCGTGCTGTCCCAGAAACCCTCCTGCGAAGACCTGCAGTGCAGTCCCCAGCAGAAATGCCAGGTGGTGGATCAGCAGGCCAAGTGCGTGGCGGTCCCCGTGGCCACCTGCCGCGCCCAAGGTGACCCCCATTACACCACCTTCGACGGCCGGCGCTATGACATGATGGGCACGTGCCTTTACTTGATGGCGGAGCTGTGCAGCAACAACCAGACCTTGCCGGCTTTCAGCGTGGAGGCCAAGAATGAGCACCGGGGCAGCCGCCGGGTCTCCTACGTGGGCTTGGTCAACGTGCGTGCCTACAGCCACACAGTAACTCTGGTCCGAGGGGAAGTTGGCTTTGCTCGGGTAAGTGTCCAAATACCTATGAGCCTCCAGTCAGAAGGAGGAGGCAAAGCCTGGGTGTCGGGCCCCAAACCCAAGCCCTCGGCTGTGGGGTGGGGGGTACGGAGGAGGGGGCAGTGGGGGCTGGGGAGGGGGAATTTGAAAATCACTGGGGGCTGGGGAGGGGGAATTTGAAAATCAGAGCCTGAAATACCTTTCGTCCAGCAATTCCACTTCTAGAAATTTTAAGGATACTCAGAGATATGGTTGGGGGAAGAAAAGTTTATGCCAACCTGGTTTGGGGTAGCAAAAGAAAAAAAAAGAAAAGAAAAGAAACAAACTGTCCAACAATAGGGAATGTCTTCAGTGACCAAACACTAAATTTAGGGAGCACCTGCTATGTGCTGGATTTGTTTCTTAGTGCTTTCCGTGTATTAATGCATGTAATGCTCACAGCAATCTGTGGGGGGAGGCATTATTATTAACACTTTTAGGTGAGGAGACTGAGGTCCAGAGAGATGAGCGACTTCCCAAGGGCTCCGAGCCAGTAAGAGATGGGGTTGGGAACACAGGCAGGCTGGCTCCTGAGTCCATTCTTAACCTCTTTGCCATTCTGCCTCATACCATATTTTTATGGTATGGGTTGTGGGTCGGGGTTGTGGTTGTGGTTGCCACACTGTCCTCACACCTGGCTCTGGAAGCGCTCGGGCAGGCTCAGGGCCAGCTGGCAGTCCCAGTTTTGTTTACATTGGATATCAAATGTACACATAATAAAAATCCATAGATCTTAAGTTCATGGAGTTTTGACAAATGTGCAACCCTAACCTCCATTAAGATATAGAATCTATTCATCATTCCGGAACATTCTCTCATGCCCCTTCCCAGACAGTCCCAACCCGCTCCTAGAGGCAACCATAGTTCTGATTTTTTTTCCCACCACAATGATTAGTTTCGCCTGTTCAAGAACTTCATATTAATGGAATCACACAGTGGAAGAAGCCATTTGCGGGAAGATTCTTTTGCTCAGCACAGTGCTTGTGAATTTCTTCCCTGTTGCTGCGATTCTTTTTTTTTTTTTTAAGAGGTAAAGCATCAGCATAGCTCAAAACAAACAGGGCATGTTGTGGAAGGTCTGGCTGTCACTCCTGTCTTCATCTGCTTTCTCTCTCTTCCCTCCCCCACTCCCCAGTTTTACTGATTTCTTGAGGTTTTACCTAGGGTTTCTTTCTTTCTTTTTTTTTTTTTTAAGATTTTATTTATTTATTTGAGACAGAGAGAATGAGAGAGAGAGAGAGAGCACATGAGAGGGGGGAGGGTCAGAGGGAGAAGCAGACTCCCTGCCGAGCAGGGAGCCCGATGCGGGACTCGATCCCGGGACTCCAGGATCATGACCTGAGCCGAAGGCAGTCGCTTAACCAACTGAGCCACCCAGGCGCCCTCACCTAGGGTTTCTTTATGCCAATACAAGCAAGCCAAACCTACATTCTTCCCTCTCCCCTTTCTTAGCGAAGAGTACTGTACTGTCTGCTCTGTTCTGCACTTTGCTTTTTACACTGTACGGTAGCTTCTGGAGCTGTTTCCATATCAACATCAAGGGAGCCTCAGCTTTCTTTTGTTGTTGTTGTTCTTTACATCTGCACTGTTCTGCATTGGATGGATGCCCCGTCATTTGGGTAACTCAGTCTCCCACCGATGGATGCTTTGTTCACGATGGCAAATAGCGCAGCACTGAGCATTCTTGTACCCACCTCTCTGTGCGGGTGTGCAGTGGATCTGTGAGATTAATAAGCAAGTGGATTAAAGTAGGTGTTCTAGAAATCTGGAGGGACTGAGCACAAGCTCAGAGGGACTTCAAATTCCCAAAATTATGTGTGGAATTTTGCATCTGCTGGGCAGTTTTTCAGAGAGAGAGCCCTGTTACTTTTGTCAGATCCTTACAGAGGTCAGTGACTTGACAGAGGTTTAGAGCTCCCACCATCCCTCTGATCTGTCACTCTGATCTAGTGACCAGTCTGTCTCTCTCACTGGACTGGGAGCCCCAGGAGAGCGGGGTCTGGGTTGTCTTCGGTCATCATTCCCAGGATCGCCCAGCCAGGGCCAGGCCCAGAGGGAGTGCCCGGTGAATGTTTCTCTAACACAGCATCGCCTTCATTCACTCATTGAGCACTTGCAATTCTACCAGGCACCGTTCTAGGTGCAGGAGAGGAAGCCGCGAGCAGAGCAGACACAAATCCCTGTCTTTGTGGGGCTGACGGTCTGCGGAGTTAGGCAGATGATAAACATGAGAAATTTGCAAATGATATGTTAGAAGCTATAGGGGGAAAAAATAGAGCAAAGAAAAGGCATAGGGAGTAGGGAGGGGTTGCCACATAAAATAGAGTGTCACTGCCATGGTGACAGTGGCGCAAAGCTTTTGTAAGAGGTCAGAGGTCAGGGAGTGAGCCACGGGTGCATCTAGGGGAAGAACATTTCAGACCACAGGGAGGCGAGGGCAAAGACCCCAAGGCTTGGTCGGTGGCAGCAACAGGAAGAAGGAGTCCCAGGGCAGCCGGGGTAGGGGGCGGCGAGTGGGGGGGGTTCGAAGGGTGAGGGCCAGACCACGCAAGATCTGACCACCCACTGCCCCCCCACCCCCACCCCCCGCAGATTGACAACCAGCGCTCGCGCCTGCCCGTCTCCCTGGCCGAGGGCCGCCTGCGCGTGTACCAGAGCGGGACCCGGGCCATAGTGGAGCTGGACTTCGGGCTGGTGGTCACCTACGACTGGGACTGCCAGCTGGCCCTGAGCCTGCCCGAGCGCTTCCAGAGCCAGGTGTGCGGATTGTGTGGCAACTACAACCACAACCCCGACGACGATTTCCTCACCTACGACTCGGAGCTGGCGGCTGACCCCGTGGAGTTTGCCAACAGCTGGAGGCTGGATGATGGGGACTACCTGTGTGAGGACAGTTGCCAGAACAACTGTCCCTCCTGCACCCCGGGCCAGGCCCAGCACTACGAGGGCAACCGCCTCTGCGGCATGCTGACCCAGGCCAACGGCCCGTTCGCCGTCTGCCACAGCGCGCTGCCCCCCCAGCCCTTCCTGGAGGAGTGCGTGTACGACCTGTGCGTGCTCAACGGGGACCGGTCCAGCCTGTGCCGCAGCCTCAGCGCCTATGCCCAGGCCTGCCTGGAGCTTGGCATATCTGTCGGGAACTGGAGGTCGCTGGCCCACTGTCGTGAGTGACGCCCTCGGTGCGGGGCTGGGGGCACGCGTGGTGGGAGGCAGGGGACTCCTTGCACCTGCTCCATATCTGAGCACTCCTTGTGGTGCAGCCTGAAGCTGGACCATGCCAGGGATGCAGGGATGGCCGAGATGGCCACACCGTGCCCACAGTGAGCCTAAGGCTGGGGCAGACACATCCCTAGGCAGTGACCACGAGGGTGGTCCCTGCTGGGCTCTGCCAGGCACGGGCAGAGTGGACAGGGCCAGGAGGGGGGACGTCCAGGGGGCTATGGGCGACCAGGAAAGCTTCTCGACTCAGCCTGGGGGGGAGGGATCAAGGAGGATTTCCTAGAGAAAGGAATGCCCAATCTGAAACCTGTAGGAGAAACGGGAACGAGACAGAAAAAGGGGGAGCAGGACGCGGGTGCCAGGCTGAGAGAGGAGCTGGCGTGACAGGTAGTCCTCTGAGTCCCAAAGCAGAAATGTAAATGTCCCTTCGTTCACAGCCCTTCTGTGACTCCCCGATGCCCTCTGGATAAAGTCCAAGCTCCTCAGTCAGGTGTCCGTCCACTTAATCATTCATTCGCCCATTTATTCATTCAATCCACAAGCATTCCCTGAGCCCCTATATGGCCCCATCCCTCGGCTGGTGATGGGTGCCGTGGGGGCCAGCATACACCTGCCCCTGCCCTGGACCCCAAGAAATTTTCAGGAGACAGAAAGTCGAGTGCCCAGGGAAGAGGAGGTGTCCAGGCCCAGGCCTCGGGCTTGAGACGGGGACTCCAGAGGGGGAGTAAGTCTGGGGGAGACACTGAGCCACGTGGGGCTTGTCTTGGTCACTCTTCTGTCCTCACCGCCCAGTAAACACCCACCCTCCCAAGTTCCCCCAATGCCTGGTGCAAAGGAGGAATTGGTGAATCCATCCACTCCTTCATTTCTGAATGAATGAGCATCTCCTGTGGGCCAGACCCTGTCCTTGGTGCTGGCGATTCAGTGGGGGATTGAGGCTGATCGGACCCCCACCCTCACAGAATTTATATTCTAGCGGGGGAGACAGACAGTAAGCAGCAAACCATGGAATATCTTTAAAGAGCAAAAGAAACGAAGTTCATGTGATGAGAGCAAATGGGAGGCTGATGAAGAGGGTGGTCAGGGACAGCCTTTCTGGGGAGGTGACAGCGGAACTGAGAGCAGGATAAGACACTGGAGTCAGCTAAGTAGTAAAGACACTATGGGCTGTCTCTGCATAGATGAACTCATTGACTCCCCAGAACCCTGTGAGGTTAGTACTATTATTATCTCATGTTCCTGATGAGGAAACTGAGGCACAGGGCGATTGGAGTCACTTGCTCACAATCACACAGCTTAAAAGGGGAGGCTGGGGTTTGAACCCAGGCTATCTGGGCTCCAGTAGCTTTCTCTTAACCACATGCTGCCCTGCCTTCTGAGGAATGGCCAGTACAGACCCTGGGAACAGCAAAGGCCCTGAGGTGGGAGTGTGAGGACATAGGAGGAAGCCTCTGTGGCTGGGACAGAGTGAACCAAAGGGAGAATGAGAGGAGATGAGGAGAGAGGCGATGGGCTCAGATAATGGGGAGCTTCGTGGACCACCAGGAGGACCCCCGCTTTTCCCTGAGATGGCACCACGAGAGCGCTCTAAGCAGGAGAGGGACGTCACTGGTGTTCACAGGGCCCCTCTGGCTGCTTGTGAGGAACAGCCTGTGAGGGCTGAGTGGGGGTTATGGGGGGAGACCAGGCAGAAGGCTGCTTGGGGGAGAGGGGACCGGACCAGGGTGGGGACGATGGCGAGAGAAGGGGGCAGATTCTGGATAGATCTTGACTATGGAGCTCACAGGATTTACTGACAGATTGGTTGTCCGTGAAAATGAAGGAAGAAAAGAGTCAACTGTGTCTCTGAGCTTTGGGGCCCCAGCACCGGGAGGGATGGAAGCGCCACGGGCAGCTCCGGGGGCAGGAGCAGGGTGTCGGGAGGGAAGTCTTGTTGAGCCCTCCGGACAGACACCCCACCAGGCCCGTCGCGCTGGCCTGACCCCCCTCCCCGTCTCTCTCTCTCCGTCCCCCGCCCCCTCCCCCACAGCCCTGAACTGCCCCGCCAACAGCCGCTACGAGCAGTGCGGCCCCGCCTGCCCCGCCACCTGCAACTCCCAGGCGGTGCCGGCCAACTGCTCCGGGCGCCAGTGCGTGGAGGGCTGCGTGTGCCTCCCGGGCTTCGTGGCCAGCGGCGGCGCCTGCGTGGAGGCCTCGTCGTGCGGCTGCATCTTCGAGGGCCGCCCGCTCGCGCCCGGCCAGCAGGTGTGGGCGGACGAGCAGTGCCGGCGGCTCTGCACTTGCAACGGCGCCACCCGGCAGGTGAGCTGCAAGGACGCGCAGGGCTGCCCAACCGGCGAGCACTGCAGCGTCCAGAACGGCCTCCTGGGTTGCTACCCCGACCGCTTCGGGAGCTGCCAGGCGTCCGGGGATCCGCACTACGTGAGCTTCGACGGCCGGCGCTTCGACTTCATGGGCACCTGCACGTACCTGCTGGTCGGCTCGTGCGGCCAGGCGGCGGCGCTGCCCGCCTTCCGGGTGCTGGTGGAAAACGAGCACCGGGGCAGCCAGACCGTGAGCTACACGCGCGCTGTGCGCGTGGAGGCCCGTGGCGTGAAAGTGACCGTGCGCCGGGACTCCCCCGGGCAGGTGCTGGTGAGTGACTCCGGGCCGGGGGAGGGGCGAGGGGGCAGAGAGGCAGGAAATCCCCCTTAAGGAGAAGGGGCTCTGAACCGCGGGGGGGGCCCATACATGTTAAGTTACTTCTACATGTTAAATGCTTGACACATAGTAACTCAATTTCTAGAACACTCTGTGAAATAGCTAATCTTGTTAGATGAGAAACTGAGGCACAGAAAGGCTAAGTTATCTGTTCATGGTCACACAGCTAATGAGTAACAGAGCCACGATTTGAAGCCAGGCTGTTAGGCTTCAGAGCCTATACTTTCTTTCTTTCTTTCTTTCTTTTTTTTAAAGATTTTATTTATTTATTTGACAGAGAGATAGACAGAAGAGCACAAGCAGAGGGAGTGGCAGAGGGAGAGGGAGAAGCAGGTTCTGCACTGAGCAGGGACCCTGATGCGGGACTCGATCCCAGGACCCTGAGATCATGACCTGAGTCGAAGGCAGACACTTAACCATCTGAGCCACCCAGGCGCCCGAGAGCCTATACTTTCTTAACCACTACATCCTATTGCCACTCTTGAGAAGAGAGATGGAACAGGCAGGGACAGAAGTGGATGGAAGAGTATTCTGGGCAGAAGGAACAGCAAGTGCAAAGGCCCTGAGGCAGGAACACACAAGAGGGCAGAGGAACAGTCTGGAGGCCCATGAGGCTGGAATGCAGGGAGGGGATGATGGAGGGGATGGCTATGATGGAGGTCCTGATTGCAACCAAAACCTGAAGGACAAGGAAGAGACCACCAGGTGAAGAGCGGTGGCTCCTAGGTGCAGGGAACAGCAGGTGCAAAGGCTGGGCTGAACCAAGCTTGAAGAGTACAGGAGAACAGCACAGAGCCAGTGCAGCTGTACTTGAGAGTGAGGATGGGGGGATGGGATAGAGAGATTGGTAGGAGACGAGGTCAGAAAAGTGGGGACAAGCAGGGCCTGGTGGGGAGAGGGGTTCTATTTTAAACTGAGACATAAAGGATGATGGGGAGGCAACCAGGCAAAGAATAGGGACGTGGAAGAGGGTAGGAATGTCACAAGCAGAAGGCACAGTGAAGGCCCTGAGGCTGGACTGAGCTCACGGAGTCCAGGAGAAGATGAGAATGCCCGGCTGGAGTTGCAGGGGTGGGATGGGCAGTACCGAAGAACGAAATTGGAGAGCAGTGAGACTCAGATCATCTAGGGCCTTTTAGGCCATTGTAAGGGATTTGGATCAAAGCTAACAGGGCACGGCAAGTGCAAAGGCCATGAGGTGCGAGCACGCTTGGTGTGTTCAGGGAGACGGCAAGGAGGCTGAGTGAGCTATGTGGCAGGTGATGCAGGCACAGAGGTATACAGAGCCACAGTAAAACGAGACCTTGTAGGGAAGGGGCTTGGTTATGCGCCAAGTCCTGAAGGATGAAGCAGCCAGGAGGCAAGTGTTGGGTAATATTCTTGGCCAAGTGAAAAGTCCCTAGAGTTGGACTAAACTGAGAGAAGTAGAGGAATAACAAGAAAGCCAGTGTGGCTGGAGCAGACTGAGTGAGGCAGGGGGAGTGGGAGGTGGTAAGGTCGGGGAGGTAATGGGGAGACAGATCCTGTAGGCTCTGAAGGCCCCATGGGTTAGGGATTTGGATTTAAGCTGATAGCTGCAGGTTGAAGACAGGTAGATGGTGTGCCAGACAGAGGGAAGAGCAAGTGCAAAGGTCCTGAGGTGGAAGCAAGCATCTTGTGCTCAAGAGAACAGCAAGGAGTTCAGAATAGTTGGAGCCAAGTGAGTGAAGGGCGAGACACCCAGCCATGAATACCCTGACCCCTTGGACCTCCTTCATCTCTGTCCAGGTGGACGGCATCCTTCATCACCTGCCCTTCCAGGCAGCAGATGGGCAGGTGCAGGTCTTCCGCCAGGGCCAAGATGCAGTTGTGCGCACAGACTTTGGCCTGACTGTCACTTACAACTGGAACAATCGTGTGATTGTCAAGGTGCCCAGCAGCTATGCCGGGGCCCTATGTGGGCTCTGCGGGAACTTCAATGGGAAGCCCGATGATGACCTGGCTCTACGGGGTGGAGGCCAAGCTGCCAATGCCCTGGCCTTTGGGAACAGCTGGCAGGAGGAGACAAGGCCAGGCTGTGGGGCAACTGAGCCAGGGGAGTGTCCCAACCTGGATTCCCTGGTGGCCCAGCAGCTGCAAAGCAAGAAGGAGTGTGGGATCCTTGCAGACCCCGCAGGGCCCTTCCGCGAGTGCCACAGCAAGCTGGACCCACAGGGTGCCCTGCGTGACTGTGTCTATGACCGCTGCCTGCTGCCAGGCCAGTCTGGGCTGCTATGTGAGGCATTGGCCACCTACGCCGCTGCGTGCCAGGCCATCGGGGCCACTGTGCACCCCTGGAGGAGTGAGAAGCTTTGCCGTGAGTACCGGGAGTGACCGCTGGGGGGCTCGGCCTTATGAATATTCATTAACGTATACATGTATTAACTCATGTAACTCTCAGAGGGGTATTCTGAGGTAGGGACCGTGGCTGCACCCATTTAACAGGTGAGGAAACAGAGGCTTAGGAGGATTCAGTTACATGCCTGGGAAGTCACAGGTGCAGGAAATATTTGTAAGATGACCAAAAATATCTGGTGGCCCCGGGTCTAATTCCTATATGGCAGCTGTCATTCAGAGACGAGTAGCAGGGCTGCCGTTAGAAGAAGGATGGTCTCTCTCCAGTGTTTTTGGTCACCATCTGACCCACTTCACTCATTTACAGCATCTGCCTGGATGGTGCGCATCACTGTCCATTGAAATTCACATGATAAATACATGCATGTCACATCATTTCTTTTTCTCCTTCAACTTCTATTCATTCATTCATTCAACAACTATTTATTGAACACCTACTGGTGTTCCCAACACTGAGGATATAATGGGGGAGAAAACAGGAAAAAAAAATTCTCACTCTCCTGAACTGACCTTCTAGAGATTTTTAGTTCCAGCAGAATTTAACCTAGCATAATATACTGAAATACATGAGAGTCTCTTTTTAGATCACTGCATCAGTTAGTTCTTGCTGTGTAACAAACATTCCCAAAGTGAAAAGTGGATTAAAACAACAAGTATTATTTCTCATGATTCTACAGGCTGCTGGGCTGATCTTCTAGTTTGGGCCAGCGTGGTTTATCTCTGCAGTCTTGCTGGCGGTTCTGCGGGGGCCGGATGGTCTACAATGGCCTGACTTTACACATCTGGTGGTTGTCAGGCTGGTTGGTTTAGGGGGACCTTAGCCGGGACTGCTTGTCCCTGCTGACTCAGTCTCATCTTCTAGCTGGCTGGTGCAGGCTGCCTCACACAGTAGTCTCGAGGTTCTAAAGAGCGGCAAGCGTGGACGAGCCCCAGTAGGCAAACACACTTCAGGCCTCTGCTTAGTGTCCCATTTGCTGTCATCCCATGAGCCAAAGCCAGGACCACGGCCAAGCCCAGAAGAAGGCGTGGCCATCATCAGTCTGTCCCAATCCCCATCATACTTCGCCACAAATATAGACACCTGTGAAGAACATTTCATTATCATCAGAAATTCCTGAGACCATCAGACTCTAAATGTTAAAAAAAAAAAAAAAAAAGAATGGAAGGAGTTATCATTGCAAGTATCATTAGTACACAACTGATAAAAATATTCAACATAAAGAGTAGAATGTACTGGAAATGCATCTCTTAGTGAGATGGATGCAGCTTTCCCCCAAAAGTTCATGTCTGCTGTTGAGCGAGACCAGGTTCAACATCAATTCTGCTTTTGATTTTCATATATAGGATACTAATAAGTGGGCGGAAGGGCTTCTGGCCCAGCAATGTCACTCCACTCTGAAATCCTTTTGAGTTGTAGGGAAGTCAGGCACACAGAGAGACACAGTAAAACTTAACTATTCCTGTCCTCCGAGCAGCCGGCTCTATCAGACCCTCCTTCCATCTTGTTGGGAGCTACATTGGTCCTGATTCCTTACCCAGGGAGGTTTCATCATGCAATGTCCCCACACTTCACAGCAGTATTTGGAAGTGTCCCTTTGTGTCCCCAGAGGTTTCCACACCCCCGGGCAGCACACCATGTTGATTTGGGATGGGTGGGGAGTGCACAGTTGTCTTCTGTAAAGTGGGAGAAGCACGCTCACTGAAGGGACAGTGGGAAAGTAGATGTTCTCAGGCTGGTCATCTTAGGAAGGGTTCCTATCGCTACGGGCGGTGCTCGTGAGGCACACTTCCCATGGCGCAGTTCCCATTCTGAGGGTTTCTAAGGGTTCTTCTCATTTCCTTCTCACCACCACCCTGTGAGGTGGGATCGTTCCTATTCCTAGTTTACAAAGTGAGTGGTAGGAACCACAGAGATATCAAATCATCTGCCTGAGGTCACATAGCAAGGCACCATGACCTGCATCCAGGCAGGTTGGCTCCTGAACTTGTACCATTAATTGCTTCATTCTGTGGCCTTTGTGGAAACTGAGAATCTCTTATTTCCTTAAGACTACTTTGCCTTTGTACCCCTTGGGGCAGTTCTAGAAGATTGGGTTGTGAGGATGCAGACATCAGGCAGAGGGGGGCCTAGGGTGGAGCCTTACCCCAGCCCCAGCTTTGATGACTGTGGGTATTGTGCCATTCTTGGTTCCTCCGACACCCCTTTGGTTTTATTGTTGTTTTTTTTTAATTTTGCTGAAATATTTTATTTTATTTTATTTTTTGAAAATTTTATTTATTTGAGAGAGAGAGAGCACAGGAGTTGGGGGGGAAGGGCAGAGGGAGAAGCAGACTCCCCAGTGAGCAGGGAGCTAGACACGGGGCTTGATCCCAGGACTCTGGGATCATGACCTGAGCCGAAAGCAGATGCTTAACTGACTGAGCCACCCAGGTGCCCCAATTTTGCTGAAATATTTTAAAGCAAATTCTAGAACTATGAATTTTCCCATAAATACTTCAGTAAACATCCCCAGCAGATAGAACTTTTAATAAACACGACCACAATGCTGTTGTTACTGGGAATAAAAATAACACTGACATCATCTAAACTCAACCTATGTTCAAATTTCCCCAACTGTCTAAAAAAAAGTGGTTGTTATTTTTTTTTTCAGTTTGTTTGAATCTGAATCCAGACCAGATCCACACACAGCACTGGGTTGATTTTACTTCAATCATTTTCATTCTGCCCCTTTCCTTTTTGCCCTACACATTATTATGAAATTTTTCAAATGTATAGAAAAATTGAAAGAATTTTACAGTGAATACCCATACACTTACCATCTATATTCTACAGTCTACATTTGGCTGTACTTGTTTTTATCTCATTTCTGCCCCTTTATCCATTTTGTTTGGGCCATTGCTTATTGGGGAAAAAAATCAAGTCATTTGTTCTGCAGAATTTCCTACTTTCTGGATTTGGCTAGTTGCTTCTGCACAGTGTTATTTAACTTGTTCCTCTGTCCCTGGATTCTCTTGTAAGCTGGCTATAAGATCTAGAACAGCGCCATCCAATGGAACCTTGGTGATGTTGGCAATGTTCTGTCCCTGAGCTCTCCTGTGTGGTCACCACCAGTCACATACTGAGCACTTGAAATGGGGCTAGTGTGACCAAGGAAGTAAATCTTCTACTTTATTGAACTTCAATTAACTTAGATTTAAATGGCCACACATGTATTATCTCGGCACAGACAGAGGCTTTACTGGGCTTAGTCTTAGGTTTTTTGTTTCGTTTTGTTTCGAGGAAACCGCCTGTCTCATAATCTGGAGTGACTGGAGTTCGGAGAGAGGAACAGGAATTATTTTTTTCCTCTTCTTCACAACATGGGCCAAAGATTTCAATTTACTACAGAATTACTCCTCCTACTACTATATCACTATAGAATGAAGAAGCTAAAACTACTGTGTTCACAAATGCATTGCATAGATCACACACACACTGTATATGCACTTATATGTTTAAGACATGTCATTAAAGGGGCACCTGGGTGGCTCAGTTGTTAAGCGTCTGCCTTCGGCTCAGGTCATGATCTCAGGGTCCTGGGATCGAGCCCCGCATCGGGCTCCCTGCTCAGCGGGAAGTGTGCTTCTCCTTCTCCCACTCCCCCTGCTTGTGTTCCCTCTCTCACTGTGTCTCTCTCTGTGAAATAAATAAAATCTTAAAAAAAAAAAAAAGACATGTCATTAAAGACATTATGGATAACCACAAACTATAGTTAGGTTGGAACAGAATCTTAATTAGGCCCAGATTAATTGTGATGTAATCTGTGCCCCAGGCCCCACTGAACAGAGGGGCTCCTTGCCGCCGGACGGCTTACGTGTGAGTGTGTGAGGGAGGGTGTGCCTGCGCATGCGTCCCCTGGGAGCGGAGACTCTTGATGCTCACGAGCGCACTGCTGCTTTCCCTACAGCTCTGAGCTGCCCGCCCCACAGCCACTACGAGGCATGTTCCCATGGCTGCCCGCTGTCCTGTGGGGACCTCCCAGTGCCCGGGGGCTGTGGCTCCAACTGCTACGAGGGCTGTGTGTGTGACGAGGGCTTCGCGCTCAGTGGTGAGTCCTGCGTGCCCCTGCCCTCCTGCGGCTGCGCATACCAGGGCGTCTACCACCCGCCGGGCCAGACCTTCTACCCCGGCCCTGGGTGTGATTCCCTTTGCCAATGCCAGGAGGGTGGCCTGGTGTCCTGCGAGCCCTCCGCCTGTGGCCCGCAGGAGGCCTGCCAGCCGTCCGGTGGCCTCCTGGGCTGCGTGGTCGTGGGCTCTGCCACCTGCCAAGCCTCGGGAGACCCCCATTACACCACCTTCGACGGCCGCCGCTTCGACTTCATGGGTACCTGTGTGTACGTGCTGTCTCGGACCTACAAGACCCGGCCTGGGCTGCAGCAGTTTACCGTCCTGCAGGAGAACGTGGCCTGGGGCAATGGGAAAGTCAGTGTGACCAGGGTGATCACCGTCCAGGTGGCTAACTTCACCCTGCGGCTGGAGCAGAATCAGTGGAAGGTCACGGTGAGAGGAGCAGCGGAACACGAAGGGGAGGGGCCCTGGGATAGGGGGTGCTCTGTGGGTGGGACATGCAAAGCACTCAGCCCAGAGGCAGGGGGCTCAGAGCTCTGAGTGGATGTGGGAAGCACAGGGTCCCCAAGGGGGGAGCGGTAGGTGCCGGTCAGAGCCCCGAGTGGGGAGCCAAGGAGTCAGGAGGCCTTGGGGACCTGGACCTGCTCCCACGTGACTCAGTTTCCCCCTCTGTCTGCTCCTCAGGCTCTCCTCTCCCTGCTCCTGCCTATCCCCTCTGAACATCTCTGCTCACCACCACCTCCCTTTCCCTGCACCTTCCCTGCACCTGGTCCCTGCCCCAGCCACCTCCCTGGTCTCCTGGCCAGCAACATGAAGCAGAGGCTGGGCAAGTTCGGGGATGGGGGTTGGGAAAGGTTCAAGGACAGAGGACAATCTGGGGGTGACCCCATCACCCCTTACCAACCATAACAACAACAGTAACAGCAGCTCCGGTTTTTACACGGCTGACCTCTGATTTTGTTGGCCGCTAAACACTTCACATTCACAGTATCATTTCATCCTTGCAGCTGGAAGTACCATTATTTGCTTTATTCTTTAGAGGGGGAGGTCCCATCACTGGCCCAAAGTGCCCCAGCAAAGGCACGACTTGAACCCAGGACGACATGCCAGGAGACAGCGTACTGGACCCTGGGTGCACCATGGTGCTTTTCTGAGAAGGATTTGGTCTCCTATGGAAAGTGGAAGGCTCTCCCCAGAGATCCCACTAAAATGCAGGCACATGACCATTGCACTCAGGCAGGATTGATGATGAGGTTGCTGATAAAGAGCTGACTTCTTCAGGGATCCGCTATGCACCGGCCATGCGTTAGATGCTTGCTTACACTCCTAGGAGAGCACCTCACATATAGTTGGCTCTGAATACAGGTGTGGTTGGTGTTCTTGTCATTTGCATCTCACTGAAGCCACTAGCTTCTCCATGAGGTGGAAACTCTTATATCCCGCACTTTACAGATGAGGAAACTGAGGCACCGAGGTCCCTGCTTGGGAAGTATGGCAGGTGACTATGTTTTAAGGAGCGTGTCTTCCTCCTGCCTCCTCCTCTGACGCTCAGCGTGTCTGCATTCAGGAAGGATGAGCGAGCGTGTTAATCAGGGGTGGACTTCTAAGGCTTCACTGGATGCCCAGCAGCCTTCCACTCAAAACCACTGGTTCTTGGCTCAGGGGGTTGGAGTTCATTTCCCATTAGCCTAACGCTCCACCCACTGACGCTTAAAGTGAAAAGCCTTAGCACCCACTTACTTGTCAAAAGAAAAACTCCCAACCAGAGCTCAGAATGCTAGCAAATGCTCCCAGAACACCCATTCCATGCCAGACACATTTCTCAGCGCTTCCCAGATGTCAATTTAAATAATCCTGACAGTAACCATGTGGACCCCACTCGGTAGGTGAGGAAACAGACACAGAGAGGCGCCTCACAGGCAGAGTTGCGGGAAGAGGAAGGGGCAGAGCTGTGTTGGAACCCGGGCAGGTGGCTCCGGAGTCCATCCCTGCATTATCGATCTGTAAGGGGTGAAGGAAGGGTAGCTGGGAAGCTTGTTACTCCATCGAGGCCTGTATCAGCTTTCTGTGGCTGCCGGCACAAGTTACCACACGCATGGTGGCTTAAAACAACAGAAACTTGTTTTCTCACCGTTGTGGAGGCCAGAAGTCCAAACTCAAGGTGTTAGCAAGAGCCACCCTCCTTCCGAAGGCTCCAGGGGAGGCTCCTTCCTCGCCTCTTCCAGAGAATTCTCATGTTTTCCAGGTGTTCCTTGGCTCACGGCCACGACACTCCCATCACAGTCTTTGTCTTTTTTTTTTTAAGATTTTATTTATTTTAGAGAGAGAGAGAGAGTGCACGAGCAGGAGGGACAGAGGAAGAGGGAGAGAGAATCTCAAGCAGACTCCACGCTGAGCGCAGAGCCTGACGCAGGGCTCGATCTCACGACCAGAGCTGAAACAAGAGTCAGTTGCTCAACCGACTGTGCCACCCAGGCGTCCCCCCTGTCTTTGTCTTCACATGGCCTCTTTTCTTCTCTCTGTCTCCTTTTCTGGCTCTCGTCATTATACGAGGAAACTCATCACTGGGCATAGGGCCCACCCAGATCCAGGATGATCTTGAGATCATGACCCTAAGTAGGTCTGCAAAGACTCTTATTCCAAATAAGGTCACATTCAGGGGTTTTGGGCAGACATATCCTTTGGGGACCACCATTCGACCCACTTGCAAGACCTGATGATTATGCCCATTTTACAAATACGGGAACTAAGGCCCAGAGACTGGGAGGTCACATGGATCTCCAACGTCAGGCAAGGGCTCGAACGAGGGTCTGCCCTCCCAAAGTGCGCCGTCTGATGCGTGGCATCTCCTACCTCCCAGGTGAATGGTGTGGACATGAAGCTGCCCGTGGTGCTGGCCCAGGGCCAGGTCCGTGCCTCCCAGCACGGCTCGAACGTCGTGATCGACACTGACTTCGGCCTGCGTGTGGCCTACGACCTCACATACAACGTGCGGGTCACCGTCCCAGGCAACTACTACCAGCAGCTGCGTGGCCTTTGTGGGAACTACAACGGCGACGCCAAGGATGACTTCCAGAAGCCGGACGGCTCACAGGCAGGCAGCTCAAACGAGTTCGGTAACTCCTGGGAGGAGGCGGTGCCCGGCTCCCCATGCCTGCCACCGCCCACCTGCAAGCCCGGGGAGGATTGCAGCCCGGACCTCGAGTGCCCCCCTGAGCTGGAGGAGAAGTACAAGCAGGAGAAGTTCTGTGGGCTCCTCACCAGCCCCACTGGGCCTCTGGCCGCCTGCCACAAGCTGGTTGAGCCCCAGGGTCCCTTAGAAGATTGTGTCTTTGATCTTTGCCTGGGTGGCGGGAACGAGAGCATCCTCTGCAGCAGCATCCAAGCCTATGTGAGTGCTTGCCAGGCAGCCGGAGGCAACATTGGTCCCTGGAGGACTGAGTCATTCTGTCGTGAGTAAGGGGCAGAGAAGGGCGGGGGGTACTGAGGGGAAGAGGGAGGGGAGACTGAGGCTCAGAAGGGGCAGACACTGCAGCCCCTTCCGCAGAGCCCCTGGGAGGGGGCTCTGACCAACACTCCCTCTTTGCAGCGATGGCATGCCCCCCCAACAGCCACTATGAGCTCTGCGCAGACACCTGCTCCCTGGGCTGCTCGGCACTCAGCGCCCCCCCTCACTGCCCGGAGAGCTGCGCCGAGGGCTGCCAGTGTGACCCCGGCTTCCTCAGTGACGGCCAGGCCTGCGTGCCCATCCAGCAATGTGGCTGCTACCATAACGGTGTCTACTATGAGGTAGGAACCCGGTCACGGCAGGCAGAGACCAGGGCCTGCCCATCTCCCCACAGCCGGCTCCTTGGCCTCCTGAACATCTCTCCCACCCAGCCCTTCCCCTCCCCATGGCCCCACTGTGGTCCCGTTTGTCATCTCCCACCTGCTGCCTCCCTGCCCTCACTCTTGCTCCCTTGAGCCACCTTCCCCCATGGCAGCGGGAAGACCCTTCTCCATATGGCCGTGGACCCTGCAACTATAAACCTTCCCCTGGCTCCCCGAGTCTAGACTGTCTCTCTGACACAGCAGGTAACTCCCTCTGCTTGCCTCTCCCACCCTCATCCACTTACTCCTCTTTCTTCGATTTGCCTGTGTGTTTGTCTAAAGCCTATCTCCCTCAAAGGACCAGGAGCTCTGTGAAGGCAGGCGCCCTCTCTACTCTTCTCCTCATACAAATGAAAGTAGTAACAAGGGGCGCCTGGGTGGCTGTCGGTTAGGCGTCTGCCTTCAGCTCAGGTCATGGTCTCAGGGCCCTGGGATTGAGCCCCGCATCAGGCTCCTTGCACAGCGGGCAGTCTGCTTCTCCCTCTCCCTCTGCCTGCCGCTCCCCCTACTCATGCTCTCTCTCTCACTATCTCTGTCTCTGTGTCAAATAAATAAAATCTTTAAAAAAAAACAAAAGCGATAACAAAAGCAAATAGGTAGATGGTGCTTACCTCATACCAGTTACAGCTTTCAATGCCCCGGGCACAGTTTAGGTGCGTTACACATAGAGACGAACTTTTTATTATGACAATTTTCAAATATGCAAAAGTCACGAGAACAGTGTAATAAATCTCCATGGACCCATCACGCATCCTTGGTGATAACCACATTTTCTCCCTTCTTGTTTCCTCTCCAACCTGGATTATTATTTTTTTTTAATTTTTTTTAATTTTTTTTTTTTTTTTTGAGAGAGAGAGAATGAGAGACAGAGAGCAGGAGAGGGAGGAGGGTCAGAGGGAGAAGCAGACTCCCTGCTGAGCAGGGAGCCTGATGCGGGACTCTATCCAGGGACTCCAGGATCATGACCTGAGCCGAAGGCAGTTGCTTAACCAACTGAGCCACCCAGGCGCCCCTGGATTATTTTTTTAAAAACTCCCTTTTCCTTTCCCCTATACTTCATATGTATTACTAAATAAGTTATACTACCATAGGTAGGTGCTATTATTATCAGCAGCTTATAGATGAGGAAATTGAGTCATCAAGAGGTTAAGTAATTTTTTTAAAGATTTTATTTATTTGAGAGAGAGAGAGAGAGCCCGAGCGCACAAGCAAGGAGAGCGGGAGAGGGAGAAGCAGACTCCCTGCTGAGCAGGGAGCTCAAGGACTCAATCCCAGGACCCTGGGATCATGACACGAGCCAAAGGCAGACGCTTAACCAACTGAGCCACCCAGGCGCCGAGGTTAAGTAATTTGCACAGAGTGATACAGTTTGGAAATAGCAGAAACAGGCTTCAGACCCAGGCAGTTTGCTCCAGAGCCTTTGCTCTTTTTTTTAAATTTAAATTTAATTAATTAACACATAATGTATTATTGGTTTCAGAGGTAGAGGTCAGGGATTCATCAGTCTTATATAATACCCAGTGCTCATTACAGAGCTTTTGCTCTTAATTGGTATGTCACAACGCTTCTCATATAGAGCGGACATTGAGTGGGCATTTTGGAAAAATGAATGAATGAATGAATGAATGAATGAATGAAAGAATGAATGAATGAATTGGATCCCAAGGCCATGTGGTGCCTTAGGTCCACAGACGAGGGGCTGCCCTGCTGAAAGATGCCCTTTTCGTGTTCTCTGGACCCTCTGGCCCCGGAACACCTGAGATGCTGGTGTCAACTCCTGCCCTGATGGCCGTCGCCCTCTGTCCCCACAGCCAAACCAGACGATGCTCGTCGACAACTGCCAGCAGCAGTGTGTGTGCCACGCTGGGCAAGGTGTGGTGTGCCAGGCCCACAGCTGCAAGCCAGGACAGCTGTGCAAGCCCTCGGGAGGCGTCCTGAGCTGCATCACCAAAGGTGCTGGGCTGGGGCCGGGCGCAGGGCCCTGGGAACAGAGGACGAGGACTCCGGAGCAGAGGGTGGTGGAAACCCTGATTTTCACAGTGGGAGGCACAGAGGACGAAGGATTGAGGTCTCCACCTGGGGCCCCCTGGGCTGGGATTTCCAGGGCCAGGGGCAGAGGGCCTCCAGGCTGGGAGGCAGGGACTCTTATGGTAGCATCCAGGCTGTGGGGACCCCCAGGGCTAGGTTGCCTGGGGCAAGTGTCAGAGACCCTCAGCATAAAGTAAGGACAGGCAAACTTTTCTCCTACAGGGCCAGATGGTAAATACTTAAACTTGCAAGGCCTTAGAGTCTCAGTCATAACTACCCAACTCTGCCATCGTGGCATGAAATCAGCTGTAGGCTATGTAAGTGAGGAGCTGAGGCTCCAACGAAACTCATATTTGTAAAAAACAGGCAGCTGGCTGTGCCAGTGTTCGCGGACCACCGGTATGCAGGATTAGGCTCAGGGCTTCTAAACACCCCTTCAAGGTAGGCGTCTTGGGCAGAGATCCCACCAAGGCTGGGGTCTTCAATACAGGGCCCTCCTCAAGAGGAGGATCAGGATTTATAGGGTAACAGTCTCAGACATGGGACCCACCCTCCCTGATTAAGTCTAAGTGACAGAGCCGCCCCCAGGACTGGTTTCTTAGGGTGAAGGGCAGAGCATAATTCCTTATTCCCAAAGACAAGGGAATGGGACCTCCAGAACTGACTGAGGCCCTCAGTGCTGCTGGGCAGGCTCACAGGGACTCCCAGGGGTGGGGGGCGTAGCAGTCAGAGTTGGATCAGGAGACAAAAACCACAGAGTAGCTTCAATGCGGAGTTTAATCTACAGAATTTACTTGTAATCAAGTACTAGGGGGGTAAGAAGAACATGAATGAACAAAAGAAAAGCAGATGTCAGGAGCAGCCCCCGCCCCTAAAGCTAAAGCAGGGCACCCAGGGAAGGGAGGGAGGCCGAGAGGCAGATGTCATTGGAAGATGCAGCCGGAGCCTACTGGCTTAGAGGTTGTGCAGGCTGGAGCAAGCAGGCAGGAAGATCCTGGTGGAGTGCTCGCAAAACTCCCAAAACTCAGTGGGAAGCTGTGGGCCAGGGCCTAAGTGACTCTCCAGGAGGCCAGCTGGGGCCATGGACTGGCTGAGTGCGTCCCCTGCAGGCAAGGAGAGCAGAGCACCGTGAATCACAGCGGGAAGCTGCTCCCCGCTGCCTCGACCCTCCAGCGCTTTCTCCTGACAAAGCCCTCTATTGGTGGATCTGGAGCTGAGAGGCAATACACTGAAAATGGGCACGGGGAGGCGGCGCGGTGCGGAGGAAGTTTTAAGGCTGGAGTCTTAGGCACAGGGGTTCAAAAATAGGTCACAGATACAGTGGCCCTAGGGACAGAGTTTTAGACAAAGAGACCCTCAGAGATGGGCCTTTAGAAATGAGATTCCTCAAGGCCAGGGTCTCAGAGGCAGCCACCCAAGGGAGGCAGAGTTTTTCACAGAGGGACCCCCCAGGTCAGGATCTCAAATGTTGGGGCCTCTGGGGTTAAGTTCTCACCAGAAAGTTCCTCTAGTACCTTGGTTTAGCACAGAAACCTCCAGGACGGAGTCTCAGAGGGGGTGGCCCCCAGAAGGCTGGCAGCTTAGGCGCATAGGGAAATAAGGGCCCAGGTCTAGAACACAGAAAACCCTGGGGCTGTGGATGCCCTCTCATGGATGCCCTCAGGGCTGGCATCGCAGATAACGGGACCCCTTGGGGCTGGGTTCCAATGTAAGGACCCTACAGTCTGGGTCTTGGCTGCAAGGTCTCAGGCAGCAAACTGCCGGGCGTGGGTCTCAGTTGGGAGGCCCCTGATATCCATCCTCAGCCACCAGTACAGTAGCCTGGGGCAGAGACTGGGGCAGATGTTGGGGAGCAGCCGTCCTTTGGCCGGGCAGCCCTGGAATGTCCTCTCTCCCTGTCTCCAGACCCATGCCACGGTGTGACGTGTCGGCCACAGGAGACCTGCCAGGAGAAAGCTGGCCAGGCTGTGTGCGTGCCCAACTATGAGGCCACATGCTGGCTATGGGGCGACCCACACTACCACTCCTTTGATGGCTGGGACTTCGACTTCCAAGGCACGTGCAACTATGTGCTGGCAGCAGCTGGCTCCCAGGGGGGCAGCTCCCAGGGCCTGACCCCCTTCACCGTCACCACCAAGAATGAGAACCGGGGCAACCCTGCTGTGTCATATGTGAGGCTCGTTACCGTGTCTGCCCTCGGCTTCAATATCTCCATCCACAAAGGCGAGATCGGCAAAGTCCGGGTAAGTCGGGCAGCATGACCCCTGGAGCCCCCTGGTGGGGGCAAGGGGTCCTGCCAGCCTCGGTTAGGAGCTGAAGGCTCTGTCTTGGCCCAGGCCTGAAACAAAACGACAGCAAAACAACAATAGTTACAGCAATCGTCACCTCTCTGTTGGGAATTAAGCGAGCCTGGCCCTTTGCTAAGGGCTTGATGTAGGACTTCAGCACTTGCCTTTTTAGAGACCTGGGTTTGAATCCAGACTCCTTGTGAGCTGTGTGATGTTGGGCGAGTGATTTTTCTGGTGGGCCTCGATTTCCTTATCTGTGAAACGGGGATCCGGCTGAGAGCCCATGAATGTTTGTGAGGGAATAAATTAGAGGCCCAAAGCCTCCAACTGGAGTGAAATTCAGGGAGATGGGGAGAGGGGTGAGGGCTGGGGGGAGATGGGCCACCCTTCCTGCCCATGGTTGCAGATGAATGGTAGTCCACAGTGGGAGAGAGAAGTATGGAACAGGGTAGGTACTAGATAAATGTTGAGTGACTTGAAGAGATGTCCAGACACACAGAGATGCACAGGAGAGGAGGAGGGAGGGAGGGAATCACCGAGTGAGAGAGACACAGAGAAAGACCCAGAGAGAGAGAGAGAGAGAGATAAGTCTAGATATAGAGAAATAAGTCTAGATGTAGACAGAGGGAGAGATAACAGAGAGACAGAGAGAGTAGAGGAAGGGAGGGAGATGGAGAGCGAGAGACCCAGAAAAAGCAGTAGAGTGAGGCTTCATTCTCCAGGGCCTGGACTTCAGCAATGTCCGCAATGCTTGTCAAGTGACCTACAACCGTCAGTCAGTCGTAAGGGAAGCCTTGGCAGCCGCCAGCCATGGCAGGATGAGGGAGGGAGGCAGGGGGCCAGAGCTGGAGCCGCCACACCTCGAGTGAGCTCTGTTTGCCTCCTTCCTCTCCCCCCGCCAGGTGAACGGTGTGCTGACAGCGCTGCCCGTCTCTGTGGCCGGGGGCCGGATTTCGGTGACCCAGGGCGCATCAAAAGCGCTGCTGGTAACAGACTTTGGGCTTCAGGTCAGCTATGACTGGGATTGGCGAGTGGAGGTGACGCTGCCTAGTAGCTATCATGGCGAAGTGTTTGGGCTCTGCGGGAACATGGACCGTGACAGCAGCAACGACCGAGCCTTCCCCAACGGCACGCTGGCTCCCTCGATACCCGTCTGGGGCGGCAGCTGGCGTGCTCCAGGCTGGGACCTGCTGTGCTGGGATGAATGTCAGGGGAACTGTCCAACATGCCCTGAGGACCAGGTGGAGGAGTACAAGGGCCCTGGCTTCTGTGGACCCCTGGCCCCTGGCGTGGGAGGCCCCTTTGCTGCCTGCCATGCCCACGTGGCCCCCGACAGCTTCTTCAAGGGCTGTGTTCTGGATGTCTGCCTAGGCGGCGGGGCCCACGACATCCTTTGCCAGGCTCTGGCCGCCTATGCTGCTGCCTGCCAGGCCGCAGGGATTGCCATTAAGGACTGGAGGGAGCAGGCTGGTTGTGGTGAGTGTTGGGGAGCAGAGCAGGAGCTCGGGGTAAGGGGAGGGGTCCTGTCTCTGCCAGATTGGGTGGGTCTTACTTGGGTCTTTCTGGGTCGTTCTGTTTTTTCTTGCTCTCTCGGTCTCTGTTTTTGTCTCTCGGTCTCTTGGCGCTTATCTCTGTGTCTCCCTTTGTCTCTCTGCCTCTCCATTTCTCATTCTTTCTCTGCTTGTCTCTGTTTGGGTCTTCTTCTATGTCTCCCTCGCTGTCTATCAGTGTCTCTTGCTGTTTCCCTCAGTCCCTTTGTCTGTCCCTCTGTCTCTGTCTCCTCCCAATCCTCTGACCCCACCCCCCGACACCATTCCCTCTCTTTGTCTCCCTCCCACTCCTCGGTCCACCCACAGAGATCTCCTGCCCCAAGAACAGCCACTACGAGCTCTGTGGCCCAGCCTGCCCAGACAGCTGCCCGTCCCCTGCACCCCCCACGACCCCAAAGCCATGTGACGGCCCCTGTGCCGAGGGCTGCCAGTGTGACTCGGGCTTCGTGTGGAGCGCCGACCGCTGCGTTCCCCTGGATGGTGGCTGTGGCTGCTGGGCCAACGGCACATACCACGAAGCTGGCAGCGAGTTCTGGGCTGACGCCACCTGCTCCCAGAGGTGCCGCTGCGGGCCTGGGGGTGGCTCGCTGGTCTGCAAGCCTGCCAAGTGCGGGCTAGGTGAACAATGTGCCCTGCTGCCCTCGGGCCAGCATGGCTGCGAGCCTGTCAGCACAGCGGAGTGTCAGGCCTGGAGTGACCCCCATTACATCACCCTGGATGGGCACCAGTTCGACTTCCAAGGCAACTGCGAGTACCTTCTGAGCACGCCCTGCAATGCGCTGCCCCCGGGGGCTGAGAACTTCACCGTCACTGTAGTCAACGAGCACCGGGGCAGCCAGGCAGTCAGCTACACTCGCAGTGTCACCCTGCACATCTATAAACACAGCCTGACCCTCAGTGCCCAATGGCCCCGGCAGCTGCAGGTGAGGGGCCTGGAGCCAGACGGGAGCACATGCCAGCCCTGGGGTTGTCTGGGACAGTTAGGAGTTTGCCAGTCCCCTGATTACCTTTCACAGGTTAGCCGGGCATGATGCAGGGGTTCGGAGTATAGGCCTTGGAGCAGGAGGGCTGGGAGCAGTGGCTTCCCCGTTTCTTAGATAATTCCTTTAGTTTGGCCTTAGTTTATTCCACTGTAAAATGGGTCTAAGGAAAGTACCTGCTTCGGAGGGTAGTGTGAGGAAGCAGCGGCATCGTGTCTATAGATGCTCGTTATTACTACTACTACCGCTATCATTATTTTTATTTATTTATTTATTTATTTATTTATTTACTTACTTACTTACTTACTTATTTGAGAGAGAGAGAATGAGAGACAGAGAGCATGAGAGGGAGGAGGGTCAGAGGGAGAAGCAGACTCCCCGCCGAGCAGGGAGCCCGATGCGGGAACTCGATCCCGGGACTCCGGGATCACGACCTGAGCCGAAGGCAGTCGCTTAACCAACTGAGCCACCCAGGCGCCCCCCGCTATCATTATTATTATTACAAAGGGTAGATCACAGGCTCAGGGATCCACCCTCCCCTCCCCTGCCCCCACCCCCGTGGGTAGTGGAGTCAAAATTCGAACCTGTACCCGCACCGTTCATCGCCCCCACCCCTACCCCGTGCCCGCAGGTGGACGGTAAGCTCGTGGCGCTGCCCTACCAGCTGGACTCGCGCCTGCGCGCGTACGTGAGCGGCGCCGACGTGGTGGTGACCGCGGCCGCCGGGCTCTCTCTGGCTTTCGACGGGAACAGCTTCGTGCGCCTGCGCGTGCCGGCGCCGTACGCGGGCGCCCTCTGTGGCCTGTGCGGGAACTACAACCAGGACCCCGCCGACGACCTGAAGGCTGTGGGCGGGAACCCCGCCGGCTGGCAGGTGGGCGGCGAGCCGGGCTGCGGGGAGTGCGTGCCCGGGCCGTGCCCGCCGCAGTGCACAACCGAGCAGCAGGGGGCCTTCGCCGGCCGGGACGCCTGTGGCGTGATCTCCGCCGCCGACGGCCCGCTGGCGCCCTGCCACGGCCTCGTGCCTCCGGAGCAGTACTTCCGGGCCTGCTTGCTGGATGCCTGTCAGGCCCAGGGCCATCCGGGAGGCCTCTGCCCTGCCGTGGCGGCCTACGTGACAGTCTGCCAGGCCGCGGGAGCCCAGCTCGGCGAGTGGAGGCGGCCGGACTTCTGTCGTGAGTACTGATGCGTGCCCGGTCCACATAATGGGGGTCTCCCCGCCTCCCCCTTTTCGCGGCTCTAAGACAAGAGCTTCTCCTCCACCATGGGGTTCGGCACCACCTTGCCTCGCCTGAGCCAGATAGCTCCTGTCCAGAAAACCACCTTGGCATTCACACACTGAAATGCACCAGGCCACCTACTGCAATGGGCGAGACTCAGATACACCTGCTCAGAAACCCCAGGTCCACTATCCTCTCAGGGATTCATGTGTTGATATCCCAGTTAGATAGACTGGGGTGGTTGAGGCTGCGAAAGCTACACAGCAAGATACACCTGGTCAGGTAGATTCTCTCAGGTAGCCCTGGTGAGAGAGACCTAGAGAGTTGGTCCCATGCACCTACACTGTTTCAAACACTGAAATACACAAGGTCAGATAGAATTAGTCTGATAACCTCAGACAGGGACTCTCCTGGTTAGAGGCACTTGGGCAGAGACCCCCAGGTAGAATCATGACCCTGATGTAGCCCCAGGTAGATATATACAGGCTCATGGTGGCATCATCCAGGGCAGTTCCCCTCAGACACATCGCCTTGGTCAAATTTATCCTGTCAGCTTCATCCCATCAGATACACATGGTCAGAGTCACGCTGACACCAACCTTGTCAGAGAGACTGCATCAGAGGCTCCAGGTCAGACATCCACCAGCCGGGTAGACTCAGGTGGCTTCCTCCCGGAGACACAGATACATTTGGCCCCACGCCCCATTCACACTCACCTGGGCAGGTTCTCCCGCTCTGCGCCTCCACTGTGCCGCTCCCTCGCAGCCGCCTGGCTCAGTCCCTCTCGCTCCCCACAGCTCTCCGGTGCCCTGCCAACAGCCACTACAAGCTCTGCGGGGACTCCTGCCCTGTAAGCTGCCCGAGCCTCTCTGCGCCCGAGGGTTGCGTGCAGAGCTGCCGGGAGGGCTGCGTCTGTGATGCCGGCTTCGTGCTCAGCGGCGACACCTGTGTGCCGGTGGGCCAGTGCGGATGCCTCCACGAGGGCCGCTACTACCCACTAGGCGAGTCCTTCTACCCAGGCCCTGAGTGTGAGCGGCTCTGTGAGTGTGGGCCGGGCGGCCAGGTCACTTGCCAGGAGGGCCCGGCCTGCAGGCCCTACGAGGAGTGCCGAGTAGAGGACGGAGTCCAGGCCTGCCACCCTACAGGCTGTGGCCGCTGCGTGGCCAGTGGGGGCCTCCACTACATTACCCTCGATGGGCGTGTCTATGACCTGCACGGTTCCTGCTCCTACGTCCTGGCCAAAGTCTGCCACCCACAGCCTGAGGACGAGGACTTTAGTATCGTGCTTGAGAAGGATGCCACCGGCGATCTCCAACAGCTGGTGGTGACTGTGGCTGGCCAGGTTGTGAGACTGGCTCGGGGTCCAAAGGTGAGTGGACGTGGCCTTACCCTGGGGGGCTGAGCGGGATAGGGCCCACCCTGAGGGTTCTGAGGGAGCTGTGACCCCGCCCCAAGGCGAGTGAGGGGGACAGAGATCTGAGGGTCTGAAGGGGACACAGTCCCACTCTCGGGCAGTCCGAGGGACATGGTCCGACCCCAAAGGGCCTGTGAGGGACATAGCTCCACCCCAGGAGTCTGAGGGGACTGCCTCACCCGTGGTTCTGTGAGTCCCTGACCCCCCTGGCCTTTCCACCCAGGTCACCGTGGACGACAAGGCTGTGGCCCTGCCTGTGGCTGTGGGTCGCGTGCGGGTGACTGCCGAGGGCCGGAACATGATTCTGCAGACCACCAAGGCACTGCGGCTTCTCTTTGATGGCGATGCCCATGTCCTCATATCCATCCCCAGCCCCTTCCGTGGCCGGGTCTGTGGCCTCTGTGGGAACTTCAACAGCAACTGGACCGACGACTTTGTCCTGCCCAGCGGCGCTGAGGCCCCCAGCGTGGATGCCTTTGGGGCCGCATGGCGGGCCCCCAGCTCCTCCCAGGGCTGTGGCGAGGGCTGTGGGGCCAGTGGCTGCCCCGTGTGCTTGGCCGAGGAGACGGCACCATATGAGAGCAACCAGGCCTGCGGTCAGATCCGGGACCCCCAGGGCCCTTTTGCAGCCTGCCACGCGGTGCTGAACCCCTCTGAGTACTTCCGCCAATGCGTGTACGACCTGTGTTTCCACAAAGGCAACACCACCTTCCTCTGCCGCAGCCTGACAGCCTACACAGCGGACTGCCAGGCGGTCGGTGGGACCGTGAAGTCCTGGAGGACAGACAGCTTCTGCCGTGAGTGTCCGGGAGGGCCCTCGAAAGACTCCAGACCTGGCTCAGGGACACCCCCCTGACCTGCTCCTGTCCCGTCTGCATCTCAGGAGCAGCCCCTCCCTCTGGAAGGCTCCCCCCCTCACCCAGCTTCTCCTGCAGCACACCCTGCTGACCTCCCTCCTTCCCCCCGAATTGGTCCTTCTCAGACTCCTTTCAGGGGCCCACCGTCCTGAAATCACAGACACAGTTCTTCCTCAGGGCTCATCCTGAGCCCTTTCTGTGGGGACCTGGGAGGGCTAGTCAGGCAGGTCCGCAGCTCACATGAGAAAGCCTGAATCTGGCTTATCTGGACACCCCGGGATGGGACCATATCCCCTCAGATCCCCAGGCCGGGACTGTACCTCTCAGATACCCCCAGTTAGGGGTATGTTTCCTTCAAACTCCCAGGGTAGGGCCGTGTCTTGTTCTTTCTCCTCAGGACAGCACCTATGTCCAGAGCCATTATCCACCCCTTATGGCTCTTGATTTGTCCTCAGGGCTGATAGTGGACACTATCTGTCTTCAGCCCCAACCTCTCTCTTGACTGCCAGTCTCGAGGGTCCAGCAGCTTCCTAAACACTTGCCCTTGGGTGTCCTTGGGGTCCCTCACACCTGCTGTGTTCCCATATGACATCAGCATTTTACCCCAAACCTGATCCTCCCATTCCCTGATCCCAGTCCTCATCTTGGGACAGCCGTGCCACCCGCCAATTGCTCAGCCAGAGCCCAGGGCGTCACCCGGGAGGCTTCCCCTGGGTCCTTACAACTCCCTGTTTTTGCCCCCATCCTGGCCCTGGACCCTCCGCCTCTGCTTCCCCAATGCGGCCCTGACCATGCTGGGCCGTCACTATCGATCCCACTGACATGAGCTCCACAGGGCAGGGCCCGAGGCTGTCTTCCTAGCTGGCGTCCCCAGCACTGTCAACTGAGATCCTGGTGTGCGGGGAGGCCGGGGTCAGTGTTGGGGCCGCAGGCCTGACCCGCCCCGCCTCCTCCCTCTGCAGCCCTCCAGTGCCCCGCTCACAGTCACTACTCCACCTGCACGCGCTCCTGCCAGGGCTCCTGCGCCGCCCTCTCGGGCCTCACGGGCTGCACCAGCCGCTGCTTCGAGGGCTGCGAGTGTGATGACCGCTTCCTGCTCTCGCACGGCACCTGCGTCCCCGTACAGAACTGTGGCTGCGTCCATAACGGCCAATACTTGCCGGTGAGGGAGGGTGGAGGAGTTCGAGGGAGACTCGGGGCTTCTTTTTTTTTTTTTTAAGATTTTATTCATTTATTTGACAGAGAGAGACACAGCGAGAGGGAACACAAGCAGGGGGAGTAGGAGAGGGAGAAGCAGGCTTCCCGCGGAGCAGGGAGCCCGATGCGGCGCTCGATCCCAGGACTCTGGGATCGCGCCCTGAGCCGAAGGCAGAGGCTTAACGACTGAGCCACCCAGGCGCCCGAGACTCGGGGCTTCTTTACTGACCTCCTCAAGGATGGGGACTTCACACCAGAGAAATCTATTTTCCCAGAGTTCTGAAGGCCAGTGTTAGAAATCAGGGTTCCTGGGGCAAAATCAAGGTGTAGGCAGGACGGCACACTCTTCAGAGGCTCCAGGGGAGAATCCATTCCTTGCCTCCCTCTCTGCCCCAGTTTTTGGTGGCTACAGGCATTCCTCGGCTTGTGGCCACCACCGATTTCTCTTCTGTGTCACATTTCCCCTCCTTCTGTGTGTGTGTCATAAAACCTCCCCATGCCTCCCTTTTCTAAGGATACACGTGATTACATTTAAGTCCCACCCAGATAATCCAGGACAGGCTCTCCATCTCAAGATCCTTAATTCATCACAGGCTGCAAACACCCTTTTTCTGTATAAGGTAACATTGACTGGTTCCAGGAATTGGGGCTGGATATATTTGGGAGACAATTATTTGGCCTCCTACAGTCCCCTCTCTGAGCCTCATTTTCTTTATGGGGTTAATCATCATCCTGGCATTATAGGTGTCTGAGGATTGGGTGCCATTGTGCCTGAAGGGCACCCGCTGGGCACCGGGCCTCTCCGTCTGTCTCCATCATACAGTAAAAATACCAGCAATTTACAATAGCACAGTAGGTGGTGAAGTTGACAATTGTCTCCTGATGGAAGTTGAAAGTGAATGGGATTTATTTTTGTGCTTGATGCTTTCTGTGCTCTTGCGATGCCCCAAGTTTGTTACAGGTGTTAATTCATTTAGTGATCATAACAACCCTATGAGACGGGCACCATTGTGACAAGGAGAAGTCAGCCCAAAACTGTCCCTTAGCAAGTGGTGATGCTGGGATTCACACCCCAGCAGCCCGGACCCATCCTCTGAACGACTAGGCATCCTACCTGCTCAGAAGCATATTTATCAAGTAAAGGAAAGATGACTGACCACATTCCACCCTCATTTATCTGCATCGTTTTATTAATGGCAGAAAACTAGGCTAGAAGGCCTGGAAGTGCAAGACTTCTGGGGAAGGAAATGCCAAACTTCTCCTTCCTCTGGGGGTCACTGCCTACAAGAAGCTCTCCCTGATCCCCTAGGCTGGGTTAGGTATTACCCCAGTGCTTCCCCCATCCCAGCGCTGACCAGTCTGCCTGTGCTAGAAGGTTTCTTGGATTTATGAGTCTGGCATTCACCAGAGAAGTCTGGGCTAGAGATACAGATGAGCGAGCCATCTATATAGAGATGGTATTTAGCTCTTTTGTTCCATTCATTCATTTCCTTTAATGTTTTCAGACTTCAATTTTATTTTTTAAATTAACATATAATGTATTATTTGTTTCAGGAGTATAGGTCTGTGATTCCTCCATCTTACATAATACCCAGTGCTCATTACAGCACATACCCTCCCTAATGTCTCTCACCCAGTTACCCTATCCCTCCACCCCACTCCCCTCCAGCAACCCTCAGTTTGTTTCCTACGATTAAGAGTCTCCTATGATCAAGTATGTTCCTCTCTGGTTTCATCTTGTTTCATTCTTTCCTCTCTTCCCCGGTGATCCTCTGTTTTGTTTCCTAAATTTCACATACGAGTGAGATCATATGATAATTGTGTCTTTCTCTGATTGACTTATTTTGCTTAGCATAAAACCCTCTAGTTCCATCCACGTTGTTGCAAATGGCGAGATTTCATTTTTTGATGGCTGCGTAATATTCCATTATATATATATATTCCACATGTTTATCCATTCATCTGCTGATGGGTGTCTGGGCTCTTTCCATCGTTTGGCTATTGTGGACATTGCTGCTATAAACATCGGGGTGCACGTACCCTTTTGGATCCCTACTTTTGTATCTTTGGGGTAAATACCCAGTAGTGCAATTGCTGGATCATATGGTAGCTCTATTTTCAACTTTTTGAGGAACCTCCATACTGTTTTCCAGAGTGGCTGCACCAGCTTGCATTCCCGCCAGCAGTGTAGGAGGGTTCCCCTTTCTCCGCATCCTCGCCAGCATCTGTCGTTTCCTGACTTGTTAATTTTAGCCATTCTGACTGGTGTGAGGTGGTATCTCATTGAGGTTTTGATTTGTATTTCCCTGATGCCGAGTGATGTTGAGCATCTTTTCATGTGTCTGTTGGCCATTTGGATGCCTTCTTTGGAGAAATGTCTGTTCATGTCTTCTGCCCATTTCTTAATTGGATTATTTGTTCTTTGGGTGTTGTTTGATAAGTTCTTTATAGATTTTGGATACTAGCCCTTTATCTAATATATCATTTGCAAATATCTTCTCTCATTCTCTCGCTTGTCTTTTGGTTTTGTCGACTGTTTCCTTTGTAGTGCAAAAGCTTTTTATCCTGATGAAGTCCCAATAGTTCATTTTTGCCTTTGTGTCCCTTGCCTTTGGAGACGTGTCTAGCAAGAAGTCGCTGTGGCCAAGGTTGAAGAGGTTGTTGCCTGTGTTCTCCTCTAGGACTTTGATGGATTCCTGTTTCACATTTAGATCTTTCATCCATTTTAAGGAAATGATCCAGTTTCATTCTTCTGCATGTAGCTGTCCAGTTTTCCTAACACCATTTGTTGAAGAGACTGTTTTTTTTCCATTGGACATTTTTTCCTGCTTTGTTGAAGATTAGTTGACCACAGAGTTGAGGGTCCATTTCTGGGTTCTCTATTCAGACTTTTATTTTTAAAGAATTCAAACTTAAGGAAATGTGAAAGAATCATACAAAGAACTCCTGTATACCTTTCCTTTAGGTTCTTGTTGACCTTTTGACAAGTTTGCTTTTTTTTTTAAGATTTTATTTATTTATCTGAGAGAGAGAGAGTACTCATTCTTGAGCAAGGGGGAGGAGCTAAGGAGAGGGAGAAGCAGACTCCCTGCTAAGCAGGGAGCCCAATATGGGACTCGATTCCAGGACCCTGAAATCATGACCTGAGCCAAAGGCAGACGTTTTTTGTTTGTTTGTTTAAAGATTTTATTTATTTGACAGAGCGAGAGAGCACAAGCAGGGGGAGCAGTAGAAGGAGAGGGAGAAGCAGGCTTCCTGCTGAGCAAGGAGCCCGATGCGGGGCTCGATCCCAGGACCCTGGGATCATGACCCGAGCCGAAGGCAGACGCTTAACCATCTGAGCCACCCAGGCACCCCAAGCCAAAGGCAGAAGTTTAACTGACTGAGCCACCCAGGCGCCCCGACACGTTTGCTTTATCATCCTCTCTATATAAGTATATATGCACATTTTTTATGAACTATTTGAGAGTGATGCTGACATAGTGCCCCTTTACCCCTTAGTACTTTAGCATTTCCTAAGAATAAGGAAATTCATTTACATGATTATGATGTGATTAATTTCAAAATCGGGAAATGAACACTGATTCAATACTATAAATATTCCATTTGAATTTTATTGGTGGTCCCAATAATATCCTCTATGACAATCACCCACCCCCCTCGGCCAGAGTCCAAATGAGGATCAGACGCTGCTTTTGATGAGATTTGATGAGATCACCAGGTAGTGAACACAGAGAGAGAAGAAAAAGGTCTAAGGACTGTGCCCTGAGCAAAGTAGCAGTTAAGGATTTGGGAGATGAGGACAACTTGAGAATGCAGTGAAGAGAAAGCAGCCAGTCAGAGAAAAAAATTATCTCCCGGAGTTGGGTTCCCGGGGTCCCATGGTCTAGGCTGTGGGTGTCAAGACTCTGGTCTCTCTGTCCTACCTGGTATCAGTTGGCTTTTACTGGGTTACAAACTACCCCAAAACATAGTGGCTTAAAACAACTATTTGTTGAGGTCATGATTCTGGGAGTCTGCTCTTTGGGGTGGACTCAGCTGGGTGGTTCCTCCGCTGTTCCGGGAATCACTCATACATCTCTAGCCCTGCGACGGGTCCGCTGAGGGCTGCCTGGCATACAATGTGACAGCTGGGACCATTGTCTCTGTTCCGTGGAGTCTCATCCTCCAGCAGGCTAGCCCATGCTTGTTCTTATGGGCAGGGTTCCAAGAAAGAGAGAGAGAAGAAGGGAGGAAGGAAGGGAGAGAGAGAGAGAAGGAGAGAAAACTGCGGTCCCATGAAGTCCAACCTTGAACCTGGGGCGGCATTGCTTCTGCTGCCTTATAACAAGCCAAGCATAGCGTTAAGGTGAACCCAGATTCCTGGGGAAAGGGGAAGTAAACTCCGTGGTTCAATGGAAGTTGGTGCCAAGTCACTCTATGTAGATACAGAGGGTTTGGGAGATTGCGGCCATGGGCGCCATCTGCCGCACCCCCGCCATCTGGCCCCTCTCTCTGTGCACAGGTGAACTCCTCACTGCTGAGCTCAGACTGCCGCCAGCACTGTTCCTGCTCCCCAAACACTGGCCTGACGTGCACGGCAGCCAGCTGTGGGCCAGACCGGGTCTGTGAGGTCCGGGCCGGGATCCAGAACTGCTGGGCCCCCCAGGGTCTCTGTTCCCTCTCTGTGGATGCCAACCTCACCACCTTCGATGGGTCCCATGGAGCTTTCCGCTCCCAGGGCATCTACGAACTGTCTTCCCACTGCCCGGGGCTACCAGACACCATTCCCTGGTTCCGTGTGGTGGCTGTCGTCCAGGCCTGTGAAGGCAAAATTGAACCTGTGAACCAGGTTCACATCTTCTTCAAGGACGGGCTGGTGCTTCTGAGCTCAGAGAACGGAGTATGGGTAAGCCTGGGTGTGGGGGCACGTCTCCCCTGGGCTTTTGTCCTTCCTGCTGCCATGCCCCTACAATCCTGGCTGCCCATCTGCCTTGTGCTTTCTTTATCCAGATCTCTGTAGTTTAGTCTCTGGATTGGTATTTGTCTCAGTATTTCAAACTTAGTCTCTCTGTTCCGGCTGAGTTCTTGAGGAGCGAAAACACGCTCAAGTCAATTAGTTGTTTTGATCATAGAGTTAGTCTAAACTCTATTGGTTATAAGCAGCAGAAACCCGAATTCAGATTGCCTTGAGCAAAAAGGAACTTCTTGGCCCTCCAGAACTAGAAAATCCAGGGGTAGAGCCTCAGGCGTAGCTGGATCCAGGTGCCCTGGCGGTATTATCTGGATTTGTACCTCTATCTTTTGGACTTCATATTCATCAAATCAGTTTCATTCTTTTTAGTTCCCCACAAAGACAGGGACCATTATCTCCATTTCACACAGAGGATAAACGAGGGCCCAAGAAGGTGAAATCATTCGTTCAAGGCATTCAGACAGTGCCTGGGAGAGATCCAGGCTTTGAACCCACCAGCACAAGGCTCAGTTCCCAACCACGTTGGTGGGAACACGGTGCTGGGGATAACTGTGGATACAAGGGGCCACGATCGTGTCCAAGTGCAGTGTTCAGTAGGAAGTTCTCCTGGACTCTGATGATGCTGGGCCACTGATCCTTCCCTCTTCCTGTCCCTCAGCTTTCTCTTCGGGACCCCCTCGGCCTATCATTGTCTGCCTCCAAAAGAGTCTGTTCCAGCCCTGGTGCCCCCTCCCTTTGCCCCTTGACTTCCTCTCACGTACATTTGCATTTGCCAAAACCATGGTTCTCGCCACCCCCATTCCAGATTTCTGAGAGAGAATCTGGCCAAACTGAGGACTGATGGCTGACTTACAGTCCAGTCATTCACGGCCCGCATGGGAGAGTCCCAGACCCAAACACGGACGTCAGGCCACACTGAAGTTCCTAGAGGAGCATATCCCTATTTTTATGACCTGTTTATTGATTGCAGAGACATCCACTGGGGTCTTCTGGGTTCAGTGGAGGGAGACAGCTGGTGCTCCACACACAACCCCCTCAGTGGATGGTCTGCATCCCCCCACCAGCGCATGGAGATGGGCCGAGACACAGCCCTGCTGGAAACAGGGAGGCTTGTGTTCTCTCTTTCAGGTAATCTGGACCACTCATTCCTTTTCTCAAGCCATCTCCTTGATCCATAATTCAGCTTAACAGACACCTACTCTTGACCTCCCCTTGCCCCTCTGTCGAGAGAAACAGTTCTCTACAGAGCTGACAGATGCTCTAGAACTGGGAATTAGATCAGGTGGAAAACTCTGTGGTGGCTTCCTAGAGCAGCATTCCAAACTCAAGCCTCCTCCCTTCCTTGGCCTACGGACAAGGCTTTGTGTGATCTGACTCCTGCTGGCCTCCAGCCCCGTTTCCAGTAACTCCATCCCTTGTTAGCTATACTCATGACAGGCCGGGCTGACCTTTCAGCAAACCAAGCTTGTCCCTACCTCGGGCCTTCACGTGTGCTGTTCCCACTGCTGCAAGGCTCTTCTCCCAGGTGGTCTGAGTTGACACCTTCTTGTCCTCCAGGTCTCGGTTCCAGCACTGCTTCTCCAGAAAGGCCTTTCCTGACCACCTACAGAAGTTCCTCCTCTCCATCCCAGTCTCCATGCTATCGCTCTATTTGATTTCCTTCAAGACACTTCTCTCTCTCTCTCTGAAGTCATCCATTATTTGTTTGTGTTTGTTGCCTTTTGCCATCCCTAGAATATAATCCTCAGGTGGGCAGTAGTCCTGTCCATCTTGATTGTCACTTTGTCCCCAGTACCCAGAACGGGGCCTGGCCACCCAAAGAGGATTCCCAGGAAAAGGTTGTTTTTGTGAATACATTCAGCTCTGTTCCCACTACAACAGCAGACCATGCGCTGAGTGACACAGATGATTCAGACCCAGTTCTTTTACTTCCAAAGCTTGAAGCCTGGTGAAATTTTGCATCCACCCCTCCAACTATCCTTCACTACGTCTATCTCTCTTTCTCTCCTTCCTTCCAGCCATCTAGTCTTCTACCCCTGTTTCCCATTTCCCCTCTCTCCTTCCCTCCATTTTCCCTTCCCCTATTCCTTCTTTCCTTCTACCCATCCACCCAACAATCCAAGCACGCATCCACCCATCCACCACCAATCCATCCATCCATCCACCCACCCATCATCCATCCATCAACCCATCCACCCACCAGTCCATTCATCCATCCACCCACCCATCATCCATCCATCCACCCACCCATCATCCATCCATCCACCCACCCATCATCCATCCATCCATCCACCCATCCATCCATCCATCTATCCATCCACCCATCTATCCATTCATCCATGCATCCATCCATCCATCCATCCAGATAATATCTACCTATCTTTCCAATCAACTGGCAGAGGAAGACTCAGACAGAAATCATTTAGAAAAAAAGAACTTTTATTTCAAAGAAGGTTCTCTAGGGAGTCTAGCTCTAGAAGGATTAACTCATCAATGAAAATAAACAACAGTTATTTAAAGGAAAAAACTCATATGGTTCCCAAGGTTACTGAGTTCACAGCTTATGACAGAGAAACAGTAATTTTCTCACATGATTATGATACTTTCTAGGTCATTAATTGTCTTTAGACATCAGCACTGAAAAAATAAGGCATGAAGTTGCTTTTGTTAGGGAACCAGTAACTTACAAACACATACAAGTGTTTTTTTATTTTGAAAAGCAGAACCAGACAGGATGATGCTGGGGTTCGATTGTGTGTTTATCTGTCTGGTACAAAGTGCTCCTCGCCACCCCAGCTGCCCTTGGAATGTTTTGTGCATCCTTACTTATCCATTGACCCATCTCTCTGTCAACCCATCTGTCCTTTTAACCATCTGTCCAAATCGCCAGCTAGCTTATGTATGCCTGTCTCCATACAGTGCTTCCATCCATATCTTTGTCTCTTTTGGCACCTGTGTCTCTGCTTTTGCTCCTTGAACTTGTTGTCCTCCTTGGAGTCTCCATCCTGGTAACCCTCCAGCATTTTTGTGGCTCTAGCCTCACCTCTGTTTTCCCCTACCACCACCAGGTGAATGGTCTCCATGTGTCTCTCCCAGTTGAGTTATCAGCATCTGTGTCCATACATAAGAATCCCGATGGCTCCGTGAGTGTTAATCAGAAAGCAGGAATCCAGGTGTGGCTTCGCAGCAAAGGGCAGCTGGCTGTGATGGTCAGCGAAGACCATGCCGGGAAGCTGTGTGGGGTCTGCGGAAACTTTGATGGGGACCAGACCAATGACGGGCATGACTCTGGAAGATGATGACGGAGAGCTGGAAAGCGCAGGACTTCTCCCCATGGTGAGGGATATAGCATGGAAGCCAGGCCACTTGGGGCAGGGGCACCTGGGTCCTCATGGGAAGGGGGCAGTCAGGGTAAGTGCTCAGTCTGTAAGAGGAAGTGCTAAGAGTCTGTCTCTTACAGTGACAGCTGATCAGTCATCTACTGGGAATGAGGACTTCACGACCTGACCCTCCTGGAGATTGCAATAATTGGAGGGTGCACAGTGTCCCTGTGTGCCCCTACACTGTTCTACCCCTTTGGGGAGCCGCCGAGGCCAACTGTGAGAGCATTGAATAAATATCTTAGGCTAAGCTGCATGCCAATGTGTCTGTCTTATGCCTTCTCCTCCCTGACTTTCCTTCTTGCACAGCAGCTGCCAGATGCCTGGGGCATCTGGCACACAAGGAATATTTATTGGGGGGTGAAAAGATGGATGGATGGATGGATTATGGGTGGGTGGATGAATGGATGGATTATGGGTGGGTGGATGGATGGATGGATGGATGGGTAGATGGATTATGGGTGGGTAGAAGGGAGAGTAAAGGGAGGGAGGGAGGGAGGAAGGAGACATGGATGGGTGGATGGGGGGTGGAGAAATGGGAAGATAGGGACAGGGATAATTAAAAGAGTAGATGAAGAAAAGATGAAAAATTGGATGGAGGGAAGGAGTCAAAAATGGAAAGAGGGATGAATAGATTCTAGCTTGATCATTTATAATCCAACAAGTTAATTTCTCTGTCACTCAGTTTCCTCATATGTCTTAGTCTGTGCAGCTGCTATAACAAAATACCATAGAATGGATGACATAAACAGCAGAAATTTATTTCTCACAGTTCTGGAGGCTGGGAAGTCTAAGATCAAGGCACCAGTGGACTCAGTGCCTGGCGAGAGCCCTCTCCCTGGTTCATAGTTGGCTGTCTTCTCTTGTGTCCTCACATTGCAGAGGGGCAAGGGGGCCCTTTGGGACCTTTTTTACAAAGGCACTAATTTCATTCCTGAGGGCTCCACTCTCATGACCTAATCACCTCTCAAAGGCCCCACCTCCAAATACTATCACATTGGGGATTAGGTTCCAACATAAGAATTTTGAAGGAACTCAAATATTCACTCAAAACCATCTTATGTATGTATGTATGTATGTATGTATGTATGTATGTATGTATTTATCTATCTATTTATTTAAGAGAAAGCATGTGATCAGGGGAAGGGGCAGTGGGGGAGGGAAAGGGAGAAGGAGAGAATCTCAAGCAGACTCCCTGTTGAGCACGGAGCATGATGCGGGGCTCCCATCTCAAGATCTTGAGATCATGACCCGAGCCAAAACCAAGGGTCAGACGCTTAACCGACTGAGCCACCCAGGTGCCCCAACAGCATCATATTTAAAGCAGAGTTCATGAAAGTACCTACCTCATAGAGTTGGAGTGAGGATTTAATGTGTCCATCCAATCCACAAGTCAAAATTTGAACTTTCCCACCCTGTCCCCCACCCTTCCTCTGATGGCCTTCCCCACCTCTGTGAATAGCACTGCCAATACTCACTGTAGCAGTCAGAAAATAGGGATCGTTCTTGATTCTTCCCTCCCCATTGCCCCCCACGCAGTTCATCAACAAATCCTGTTGGGTTGTATCAAAGCATACCTGAATTCTGCCTTTCTTATGCCCACTTGGTGCAACCATCACCCTCATTCATGCTAACAACGCCAACAGCCTCCTATCTGCTCTTCCCCTTCTGTAATACATTCTCACTGTTACTCGACTCTTCTTAACATATAAGGGGGACCATTGGCTATAAATTTCTCTTACAATAAAATCAAATTCTTCACCTCGTCCTATAAGTCCCCTGTCCACCTCTTCTGACTCATCTCCAATCACTGTCCTTGCCAATTATGATTCGGGAACCTGATCTTTCAATGTACCGAACATGACAAATTTTCCCACTTCACTACTTTGCGATATGCTGTTCTTTCCACTTGCCATATGACTAACTGCTTCTCATCCTTCAAATGTCAGCTTACATGTTATTACCTTAGAGAGGCCTTCCACAGCCACCTCACTTAAAGTGGATTCCCTCTGTTACCCTCTGTCCCAGACGCGTTCCTGCTTGCTTCTTTCCTTCCTAGCATTTATTACACTTTAAAATTACTTTTATTTGAATTTCTGCCCAATTAGAAGTAACTCAAAGGCAGAGACTACATCTGCCTCATTCACCACTTTATTCCCAGCACCTAGCACATAGTAGATGCTCAGTACATATTTATTGAATGAATAAATGGCCAATGATTAACCTGGAGGAAAGATTTGCAACATACGTAGTAAAGGCTTATATCCACAATATGTAGAGAGCTCCTTCAAATCAATAAGTCTGATTAGGAAAAAAAAATGAGTGGAGGATATACACAGGCAATTGACAGAAAAAGAAATGTACATTGTTGAATAATTCAATATGTCAGGGTATTCATCTATAGTATTTCTGAGCTTCACAACAATGCTGCAATTAAAAAAAAAGACAATTCAGATGTCCATCAGTAGGGAAGTAGTTGATCTACATGATGGACAACTCTGCAGATGAAGGTAAAATAAGGCGTATTTGTATACACTGTACTGTGCTGATCTCCAGGATATGTTATGAAGTGAAGAAAGCAAGGTGGGAATAGGGTACATAGTGAAAGAGACGTAAGGGTCACAGGGGGGCTTTTAGAGTACTGGTAATGTTCTATTTGTGGGTTGGGTGGTGGTGGTATGGATTCTTTCCTTTGTGATAACTCGTAAAGCTGTACAGTTGCATGCACTTTTCTGTAAGCATGTCGTACTTTTAAAAAAGTTTTAAAATGGGGGCGCCTGGGTGGCTCAGTTGGTTAAGCGACTGCCTTCGGCTCAGGTCATGATCCTGGAGTCCCGGGATCGAGTCCCGCATCGGGACTCCCTGTTTGGCAGGGAGTCTGCTTCTCCCTCTCCCACTCCCCGTTTGTGTTCCCTCTCTCGTTTGTGTTCCCTCTCTCGCTGTGTCTTTCTCTGTCAAATAAATAAATAAAATCTTTAAAAAAAAAAGTTTTAAAATGAATAAAATCATAATCTCTGAAAATTCTTAGCCAGTGTGTGTGTTTGTGTGTGTGAGAGAGAGAGAGAGAACAACCAAATGAAGCACTCACTCTGGGCCAGGCCTTGTTCTAGGTACTGGGTGATACAGCAATGAATGGAACAGACCAGTGCATTCTCCTGGAGGTTTTTAGTAATTTCTCATAGTAGCACTTGTTTTGCTTTGTGGAATGAATATGAGGCTAAATATTAATATTATAAAACTACAAGGCACAAAATTCCCAATACTTATGCAGAATCTGCTCACTCCTCCCTCCTTGCTCTGCCTGCACCCTGATCTTATCCATCCTTGTCTGCTACCTGATTCACTGCAGCAGCCTCCTTCTTGGTCTTCCTGCTCTCACCGTCACTCCCACACTCTGTTTCCCACCTGCAGACAGAGTGCTCCCATGTCAGATCACAGCCCTTCTCTGTTCAAGAACCTTCCATAGCTCCAGCTCATTCAGAGTAAAAGCCCAAGTCCTCCCCGTGGCACACAAGACCCCACACAATTTTCCCTGCTCTCATCTCCTTCCATTCAGCCTGCTAACTCTGCCCCAACCACACCCCTCACTGCTTCTCGACCCTCCATACTTTCCCTGCCCCAGGCCCTTTGCACATATAATCCTCACTACCTAGAACTTTCTTTCCCCAGATAGGTGCATACCTCACTCCTCACCTCTTTTAGCTCTGCCCACGTCACCTGATGCATTCTTTGACCACGGATTAAGAAATGTCACCCCTCGGGGCGCCTGGGTGGCTCAGTCGTTAAGCGTCTGCCTTCGGCTCAGGTCATGATCCCAGGATCCTGGGATCGAGCCCCGCATCGGGCTCCCTGCTCCGCGGGAAGCCTGCTTCTCCCTCTCCCACTCCCCCTGCTTGTGTTCCCTCTCTCGCTGTGTCTCTCTGTCAAAATAAATAAATAAAATCTTAAAAAAAAAAAAATGTCACCCCTCCTCCAACAGTCCTATCTTCCTTCCCTGCTGTTATTTTCTCCAAAGCACTTTTATTGCCTTCTAATATCTTGGTTGGTATCTGTTTCTCCCACTAGAAGATGAACTCCGGAAGGGTGGGGATTTGCATGTGTTGTTCATTGCTATATTCTCAGCGCATAGAACAGTGCTCGGTGCATTTATTTAGCTTATCAAGTGCATGAACGCGAGCCCAGAGTCTTCCCTGTTCTTAGGGAGGGAATGGGTCAGGGAAAGCTTTTGGGTGTAGAGGGGACCTTAGGAAGTTAATTAGAAACAGTGAAGAGATGCGGTGCCTGGGTGGTTCCGCTCATGATCCCAGGGTCCTGGGACCAAGCCCCACATCGGGCTCCCTGCTCAGCCGGGAGCCTGCTTCTCCTTCTCCCTCTGCCGCTCCCCCCTGCTTGTGCTTTCTCTGTCAAGTAAATAAATAAAATCTTTAAAAAAGAAAGAAAGAAAGAAAGAAAAGAAAGAAAAGAAAGAAAGAAAGAAAGAAAGAAAGAAAGAAAGAAAGAAAGAAAGAAAGAAAGAAAGAAAGAAAGAAAGAAAGAAAGAAAGAAAGAAAGAAAAAGAAAAAGAAAAAAGAAATAGAGAAGACGGGAAGAGGGCACAGGGCGTGCGAAGGCCTGCTGATGAGCCCTGATTACCGGGAGGCTTGCACCCAGTTAAGAGGCAGCGGGAAGCGCGATCACCATAGCGACCGCGGCGCGAGCAGCGCGTAAAGACAACACCAAAGCGACCGAGGGGGGCGGTGCCCCGAGAGGCCTGCGAAGCCCAGCTTACAGCGCGCGCGCCCGGCCGCGGCCGCAGCCGCGGCTCCGAGGGGCGGGGTTGCGAAGTTGCGTCACGCGCCGTACGTCGCCGCGCGTGCGCTCCTTTCCACGTGCGAAAGCACAGGGCTCGTGTAGTCTGGGACGCCGCAGAGTCCTGAGCCGGGGAGCTGAGCTCTCACCATGAAGCCAGGTGCAGGCCGGGGTTGGGGTCCGGGGTCGGGGACTGGGCCCGTCGGGAATCGGGGTGCCAGACCGGAGTCGGAGGGGCGGGGCCTAGGGGCCGGGGATCCGGTCCCTTGTGGGGTCGGCGTCCTGGTTCGGGTCTCCTGTGGAAAGAGGGGCTCGGTTCCGCCCTGTGATGGATGCTGAGCCCGGGGTTCGGGTTCCTGGTCTGGAGGTCTGTGGCCGGCTTCGGGGGTTACGGTCGTGAGTCGAGGGTCTTGGGCCTGGAATGGGGGTTCCTGAACTAGGATTCATCTCATTGAGACCGTCATTAGGGGTCTTGGTTATTGGGCTGGGGTTGGCAGTCGGGAACACTGACCCAGAGTCTGGATCCAGGCATCTGGGGGCTTGGATCTCAGGCTGTGGGATTTGGGGATAATGTCCTGGTTCACAGGTGAAGAGTCCCTGTTTGGGGTCGGAGAGGACCCTCGTTTGCCTCCCGTATCACTGCCGCAATGACCGTCCCCTCAGCTCCCAGACCAGGCTTCTCAGAGAGGGCCCAAGTGAATGAGGACTCCCGGTTTGACAGTGTGTGGCCTTCTCTGTCCCACTTTCCCGCTCTCTACTCTCCGGAGAGGCGGGTCTCTGAGGTTTGAGTGATCGTGATTCTCAAGTCGCGGTGAGATGAACCTTCACAAGCCCAAGATAGGCTTAGCATGGGGTGGGGGAGGGAGATAGTCACAGGACATGAGTGATTTTATTCATTTGATTTTCCCCGAGATTCTGATGAAGCCACCCCACCTCCCTCGTGGCAGATTGATGAGAGTCCTGGCTTTGACCTCAGAAAGGTCTTGGTTCAAAGTTTCAGTACTAGCTTTGCTACTTAAGCTACTGTGTGACCTTGGGCAAGTGGCTTTACCCTCTGAGTCTGTTTTCTCATCAGTAAAATGGCTCCCGGTTATAATTTAGCAAGATCATGTTAAGAAAAAATAGTATATTGTGGTAATCTTTTTGCAGTATGTAAGTGTACAAATCAACAGTAGCCTTACACGATGTTAAGTGTCAGTTGTATCTCAAGAAAGCTGGGGGGAAAAATAGCACAGGGCTTAACATAGTAGTATTGTCTCTAATTGTTAGCTTTATGGTTCTTCTCAAGAGGAACAAAATTAGGGTCTTTCTCCCTGATGTCTCAGGTCTTTCTAAATCAGGCCATCAGGTCGTGCCTCTCCCCACAACTTGCTCCGCTATCGTTTGGGGAAATCTTCCCACTATGACCCGTAAGGTCTGTTTCTTAGTGCAGGTCTTCGTTTTTCTTCCGTTTTCTTTTCCCTCCATGTGTGGAGAGATGGGGTCATCTGGTTGGGGGGGACTGGGTTTGTGGATCTACGTATCCCCTCCCAAACTCCCTTTTTCTTCAGCATTTGGAGATCTGTTGAAATGGGCGGGGGGGGGGGGGGGGCTGGTGCTGGACTGTGTATCTCCATCAGACCCCGGCATGCCTGCAGGCACCCTATAGTCTGATTCCCCCAGAAATGGAGGATACACCTTCCTCCCAACCCTTCCCTCATTGTATTAGGATATAAAGTTGCAGAAGTTGTTAAAAGAGTCCGTTCTCCCCTACGGATTTTTTTTTTTTTTTTTTTTGCGAGAGAGAGAATGAGAGACAGAAAGCATGAGAGGGAGGAGGGTCAGAGGGAGAAGCAGACTCCCTGCTGAGCAGGGAGCCTGATGTGGGACTCGATCCTGGGACTCCAGGATCATGACCTGAGCCGAAGGCAGTTGCTTAACCCAACTGAGCCACCCAGGCGCCCCTCCCCTAAGGATTTGAGTCTGAGAGAAGCAGCCTTGGGGAGATTGTGAGCAGGTACATGATGGAGTCTGATGGATGCATTTATTTTTTTTATTTTTTAATATTTTTTTCAAAGATTTTATTTATTTGACAGAAAGAGAGAGAGAGCAAGAGCAGGAACACAAGCAGGGGGAGTGGGAGAGGGAGAAGCAGGCTTCCTGCAGAGCAGGGAGCCCAATGCAGGGCTCGATCCCAGGACCCTGGGATCATGACCTGAGCGGAAGGCAGACGCCCAAGGACTGAGCCATGCAGGCGCCCCTGATGGATGCATTTAAAGGATCCTTCTGGCTTGTGTGTGTAAAGGACTTCAGGGGAGCAGAAGTGGAAGCAGGTGCATCAGTGGGAAGCTTGTTGCCGTGATCTGGGAGGAGGTGACGTGGCTTGGACCAGGGTGGTAGCAGTGGACCCGCCTGACACATTGTCATGGTTTGGAAATGTATTTTGAAGATAGAGCCAGCAGCCAGCAGCTTGTATGTGGGTATAAGAGAGGGGTCAAGGATCCCTCAGGGTTTGGGCTTGTGTAACCGGAAGGATAGAGTGTCCAGTTTTTGAGATGGGGAAGACTGTGGGAGGAGAGCAGGGTTTAAACCAGGGAGTCCGTGGAACCTCCTCCCAAAACTTCTGGAAAAGTGTGTGTGAATATGTAGTTTCCCTGAGGAGTGGGTACTTTTAGTACATTGTTGTAAGCTCCCCAGGACCTGAAGTGAATTAAGATATGTTTTGAGTACCTGGGCCTGAAAGTTTACACTCATGTCCCCGGTGCCCCCTGCCATGGCCACACTGCTCGGATCTCTGTTCCATCAGGCCTTGGTTGAGAGTCTCTTAGGCCTAGTGGTGTCTCCCCTAAGAGGGAGGGCAGGGGGACTCTCCCTCCCCTCATTTTAATACTCATATTCAAACTGTGTGCCAGGAAGTGTGTTGAGGGAAGTGCTTTGTGTGTCTTAAGTCATTTATTCTTTCCAGCTCTGTGTGGTGGGCACTGTGTTATCACCGTATCTCTGTCTTACAGATAAAGTTTTGCAAGATTCCCATGAACCTTCCTTACTCTCCAGGGTCGGGAGTGGCATCTCCATCACCCTGTATGGGACGCATGAACTGCTTGAGGGGAGGGGACCACGGCTCTGGTCACCACGTCATCACCTGCTTCCTGAATGAACAGAGAGGGTGCTTTTTTCCCCCTGAGGCAGAACCCAGGGGTTTAAGTCATCAGCAGACAGCTCAGCTCACTTAATATTTATTGAGCCCACACTTGTGCCGAGTGTTGTGCATGGTGCTGGGGATGCAGTGTGACCAAAACGATTCAAACATCCGGTCCCTGGGGCGCCTGGGTGGCTCAGTCGTTAAGTGTCTGCCTTCAGCTCAGGTCATGATCCCGGGGGATTGAGCCCCGCATTGGGTTCCCTGCTTGCCGGGAGGCCTGCTTCTCCCTCTCCCGCTCCCCCTGCTGTGTTCCCTCTCTCGCTCTGTCTGTCTCTGTCAAATAAATAAACAAAATCTTTAAAAACTAAAAAAAAAAAAAAAAAACAACCCCACATCCCAGTCCCTTGGGGCCTTGAATCTGGTGCCGGAATCAGGCAGTAATAAAATAAAAAAGTGCCACGTGTGATGATTGATAGGAAAAAACAAGAAAGCCAGGTAAAGGGTAGGGAGCCCAAAGGCCCTTCTGAAGAAGGATCGTTTCATCCAAGACCTAAGTGCGGTGAGGAAGTGGGTGAGCCCAGCAAATGTCTCAAGCCAGGCAGTGGGAACAGCAGGTATAAAAAGGTTTAGAAGCTGGAGAAGGAGTTTGAGGAGGAAGAGCATGAGGCCTGACATAGAAAGAGTGAGGTCATAAAAGTCAGCGGAAGCCAGAGCCGTGTGATGGTGGTTCTTACTTCAGGCTGCACATTTAGAATCGCCTGGGCAACTTTATTTTTTTTTTTAAGATTTTTTTTTTTTTAATTTATTTATTTGAGAGAGATAGAGAGCATGAGAGGAGGGAGGCTCAGAGAGAGAAGCAGACTCCCTGCCGAGCAGGGAGCCCGATGCGGGACTCGATCCTGGGACTCCAGGATCGTGACCTGAGCCGAAGGCAGTCGCCTAACCAACTGAGCCACCCAGGCACCCTCGCCTGGGCAACTTTAAAGAGCCTTATGCTTGGGCTCTAGGGATTAGTCAAAGGTGAGATCCACTGATTTCGAGCTTTGGAAGCCAGAGAAAGGAGTTTTGGTTGCATTTTCAATGTGATGGAAAACCATTGAAGGGATTTAGGCAGGGGGATGAAGAGATCCAATTTTGTGGTTTGGAAAAGGTCAATCACTAGCTGCCGTGTGGACAGGAGACTGTAGAGGGAGTAAGGGAGTTAAGGTAGACAGCTCTTCAGGAGTTCTGAAACTTAATTTATAACACTTAAATTAGTAATAACGGTGAAAAGTTCTACATTTTTATTGTTTAAAAAAATTTTTTTAAAGATTTTATTTATTTGAGAGAGTGCACAAGAGCTGGGGGGGTGGTTAGGAACAGAGGCAGAGGGAGAAGCAGACTCCCCTCCAAGCACGGAGCCTGATACAGGGCTTGATCTCAGGACCCCAAGATCATGACCCAAGCTGAAGACAGCCACTTAACCGACTGAGCCACCCAGGCGCCCCTACATTTTCATCTTTAACGCCATTACAATGCGTGAAGCTTTCATAACGCGTGAATATAGTAACGCACCTTTACAATAACTCTGGGGGCGCCTGGGTGGCTTAGTCATTAAGCGTCTGCCTTCGGCTCAGGTCATGGTCCCAGGGTCCTGGAATCGAGCCCCGCATCGGGCTCCCTGCTCGACGTAGGGACGTAGGTTCCCTCTGCCTTGCATACTGCCTGCTTCTCCCTCTCCCACTCCCCCTGCTTGTGTTCCCTCTCTCGCTGTCTCTAAATAAATAAAATCTTTAAAAACAAACAAACAAAAAAACTCTGGCAAGTTTACTATTGAATAGTTGACATCATGTGAGATCATTTTAAGGCATCACTAATTTTCACACTATTGTTTTATAACTCGTGATTTGCTGAAAGTACTGCGGAGCTTAGGACACTGGTACAGAAAAGTCAGATACTGAATCTGTTGGCATCAGAATTCCATCTCCTTCCACCATTGTTACGTGCTCAGTGAACAGGTTTGCCGTGACCTGAGGTGATGAAAATCAAGTCTCCTTGAATCTTTTTTTTTTCCCTTCAACTTTCAGTCCCATTGACAAGCCCTAAATGGCTTATGCACAGTCACTCATCCATAAAGGTCAGTTCGATTTTTCATTCTTGTTTTTTTCCTCCCTGAGCTAGGAGAGACTTCTGCAAGTTTGCGAGCAGGGAGATCGGGTAGCAGGAAAGACATCATGCCCACCTCTCCTCTGTTTGTGGGTTGGCCCTTTGCTTCCAGACCCAAGTTCAGGAGTGGGAGGGCATGGAAATGTTCCCAGGGTCTGGGGGACCCTACTGCCATGATGTGCACATACACGTGGTGTTTTCGCCTCTTCACACTAACACTGAAAATAGAGTGGATTCTGCAAATCTGCTGTCTGACCAACAAAAGCAGAACGTTGCCAGTAACCTACATCTACTTAGGTATTTCCAGCCCCCCCCCCCCCCCCCCCCCCCGACCCAAATCCCCAGTGTTGTGAGTTTTGCATTATCATCCCCTTGCCTCTTCCGGGGGGGGGGGGGGGGGGGCGTGGCAGGTGGGTTACAGCATGACATTGTTTAATTTCAGTTGTTGCTGAACTTTATAAAAGATACTGTGTTGGATGTGGTTTTCTTCAACTTGCTTTTGCACTTAACATTATGACTCTAGGATCTGTTTACCTGTTGTATGTAACTGTAGATCCTTGTCATTGTTGCTTATTCTGCCCATGCTGCTGACGGACGTCTGGGTTAGTCCTGATTTTTCTGCTGTTGTGGATATTGTGGACACCGCCCGGTGTGACTTTGAGACATGACTTCTCAAACCTCATTGCTCTGATTCCCCTTTCTGTGGCCGCTACAGGTTTCAGCCCCCGTGGGGGCGGCTTCGGTGGCCGAGGGGGCTTTGGTGACCGTGGTGGTCGTGGTGGAGGCCGAGGAGGCTTTGGCGGGGGCAGAGGTCGTGGTGGCGGCTTTAGGGGCCGAGGCCGAGGAGGAGGAGGAGGACGAGGTGGTGAGTGACGTTGAGGGGTGGGGGGAAATGATCAGGAGGCTTTGCCTGGGCTTCGGGCTCGGGGAGGGAAGAGATCATGGGATCTCCCTCTCTCACTGCCTCTCTGCCTTGTAGGTGGAGGTTTCCAGTCTGGTGGCAACCGGGGTCGTGGTCGGGGAGGGAAAAGAGGAAACCAGTCAGGGAAGAATGTGATGGTGGAACCTCATCGGCATGAAGGTGAGTGAGGAGGGCCTGGAGCGGCTGAGGGTGGGGTGGGGTGGGGTGCAGCCCAGAGTCTTCACCCTGTGCTGGTCTCCTCGCTTAGGTGTCTTCATTTGTCGAGGAAAGGAAGATGCACTTGTCACCAAGAATCTGGTCCCTGGAGAATCAGTTTATGGAGAGAAGAGAGTCTCAATTGCGGTGAGACCAGGGCCCCAGCTAACAGGGTAGCCAGCAGTCTGGTCTCCCTGACCCCACCACGTGTCCTACACATGCCAGCCGGGGGGGGTCATCTTAATACATAATACATAAGTCAGATCCCCATTGCCTTCAGGTCCTCAGTGTGGCCCAGGAGACCCTGCACAGTCCAGCTCCCCCTCCCTACCCCCTGACCTAGTATCTTCCAGCCATAGAGACCTTGCTCTTCCCTCTGCCTTGCATACTGCTCTCCCAGCTGTGTGTGGGGCTCGTTCCCTTTCTCACAGGGCCACCTTGCACCACCCAGTCTGTCAGAAGCGGCCCTCACTGCCCACACTCTGCCCTACTATCCTGTGTCATTTTCTTTATGGCCAAGCACATTCCTGCATGGGGCTTTCTGCTGCCTTTCCTACTGCCTCAAATGCCCTTCCCCAGGTAACTTGCTTGGCCCCCACCTCCTTCGGGTCTACTGCAAATGTCTCCTTCTGGGCTCTTCCCTGGCTACCCTGTCTCATTTTCCCATGTTCCTCAGCCCATCCCCCCTACTTCATGTCCTCCTTCCTTGGTCTTTGCCTTAGCAGCTGTCACTGGCCACAGCACCACATGTGTTAGTTCAGTGTATACTTACTCCCTGAGGACAAGGGTCTTGGTCTCATTCACTGTGCATCCCTAGTGCCTGGCATAGGGTCTGACCCACAGTATATGCTGCACAGCGAATGTTTGGTGAATGAACGCACAGGTCTTGCTGGTAACGGGCATGATCTTTTATCTCTGTGTTTATTGTCTGTCCCTGCCCCTTCCACCTGGGTCAGTAACCTCCATGAGAGGGCGGATACTGCATCTGTCCTGGTCACCAATGTGCACCTGTGTTCATTTCTTGAACAATGAACAAGCGCCCAGGGCCCTATGGCTAAGGGCCGTGGGGTCGAGCAGAAAAGCCTGGCACTGACTTCCCTCCCCATCTCTCCCGGCCCAGGAGGGAGACGACAAAATCGAGTACCGTGCCTGGAACCCCTTCCGCTCCAAGCTGGCAGCAGCAATCCTGGGCGGCGTGGATCAGATCCATATCAAGCCAGGGGCCAAGGTGCTCTACCTTGGGGCTGCATCAGGCACCACTGTCTCCCACGTCTCTGACATCGTAGGCCCGGTGAGTGGATGGAGGGGAGGGAGGGGCGAGTAAGGGCAGGTGGTGAGGTGGAAGGGAGGGAGAGGCTGCCTCTCAACAAGCCTGCAGTCATTGGCCCTGGCTGCTTCCCTGCACCGTGTGGCTTGGGGCTAGGCCCTTCCTTCAGAGTGCTTGTGGTAGAAGGAGCAGCTTCAAGCATCTGGTCTCCAAAGCCTCATTTGGTCTCACTCCTGAGGTCTTGGTCTAGAGGGAAGGGATAGGTGTGTTGGAGTAAGTGCAGTTAGAGGGGCCTAGGGTAGAGACTGTTGGATTTGGTGGCCCTCTTTAAAAATGTATGCCTCCAAATCTGGTCTTCTGGTTTCTCTGAAAAGAACAGATGTCAGTTTCTGGTCCTGCATTTCTGTGTCGCTGTGCAGGCTCCCTGGTTAGCGGGCCCCCACACATCTCACTTCAGGACCCCCAGCTCCTCCACATGACCGTAGGCTGTGTCATTTAGTGGTTACAAATCCCAGGCTCTGGTGTGGGCATTTAACAGGGAGGTGGCTTTTGGCAAGTTACTTAAACTCTCTGAGCCTCCGTTTACCACCCTGGAAAATCAGGTTGCTGTGAAGAGAAATGAGTGAATTTCTGTAAAGTACTTAGAGCAGTGCCTGGCCCATTGTAAGTATTCTTAGCTGTTAGGACTTCATCGCTGTGCCCTGGCTTCCTGGTTTGAAGACTGTATTGGGGGACTGGGCTCTCAGATCAAGTGCAGAGGGACTGAATAACCCTTGGCAACAATAGTTGTCAAACGAAAGAGTTTTGATTTGGGGATTTGAATGGATGCTTCATGTAGTGTTTGGGCCCAAAGTAGGTGTTCCATCTAAGAACTGGTATCGGTGTTTTTATTACTTGATTTCTTTTAGGACGGTCTAGTCTATGCAGTTGAGTTCTCCCACCGCTCTGGCCGTGACCTCATTAACTTGGCCAAGAAGAGGACCAACATTATTCCTGTTATTGAGGATGCTCGGCACCCACACAAATACCGCATGCTCATCGGTGAGGGGTCTAGGGGTTGGCTCTGGTTGTGTAGGCCAGGCCACTCCAGGTTTCCTGGAAGAGGTAGCCAGAGCCCTGATCGGAATGGAATCACAGTGGATGAGCAGGCCTCCTGAGTCTGTAGGAAGGAAGAGGGTGAGGGGAGCCAGGTGAGGTCGTGGAGCTTGGGTGTCTGGCACCCCGGAGAGGTGGACCTCCTTTCCTTCGATCTCTCTTGCCCCTCTCCCTGGGTGCTCCCATACATCCTGCCTACCTCTAAAACATGGTACTTTTTATGCTGCCGCTGGCTTATGTATAACAGCCCCCTTCAGAGGTCCTCCTCCTCATCATCTGGGGCGATCATAACCCAGAAAGCACAAACTGAGTGTGGTCTGGCCCAGAGGGGCCCATTATGAATATTACTGTGTTTTAAAAAAAAAAAATTTGGAAGTATAATGTAAAACTGGAATTCCTTATAAACCACCCTCAGAGGTAACCAGTATGAGCAATTTCATGTCTGCTTTTCCCAATTTAAAAAAGTCAGTTTTCATTATGCCATGTTTTTGTTTGTTTTATTCAGTCACACTGGCTTAAAAATAGTAATACTTCACATGCTGCTGATTCTGAGTTGTTTTTTTTCCCCATGCATTCATACCATACCCTTTTGTCCTCCAACTTATTTTCCTTTGACAATCCCACAGACACTCTTGCCTGTAAGTGCTCACCTTTACTTGCTTTTTTTGATGACGTGTCTGTCTCCCCCCAGACCTGGGAGCGTCTCGAGGGCAGGGTCCGGGTCTGACTCGTCTCTCTGTCCCCCACACCCGGCCCAGGGCTGGCCACAGAGTAGGTGGCAATCATGGTTTACAAGAGGAATGAATGGATGGTGTGATTGGGTTTTGGACCCATCCTGGGGACACTGTGGAGGGAGGGAATCAATGGGGGAAGGGAGACTGGAAGCAGGAAGACTGCCAGAAACCTGCTGGTGATGGGGCGCAGGCCTCATGGGAGGAGCTGGGAAGATGGGGTGGATCCAGCTTGTAACTGCCACTTCTTTCTCCCTAGCAATGGTGGATGTGATCTTTGCCGATGTGGCCCAGCCAGACCAGACCCGGATTGTAGCCCTGAATGCCCACACTTTCCTTCGTAACGGAGGACACTTTGTGATTTCTATTAAGGTGCGGGGCTTAGAGAAGTCTAAGATGGGATGGTAGTACTTTCTTTGTAACTGCCAAGCAGCTAGTCAAAAACAAGGGGGCCTCCATCCTCCTAATGCAGGCAGTCTATTCCCAGCCTATCTATCCCTGCCCCCCCACCCCTAGTCAAATAGGACATGATGAAAAATGTCTACATAACTAAAAAGACTTCGGTTTTAAATAGGCAGTAGAATGATCAGTAGTGGTCAGGTGCATGATCGCTGAGTTGACCATTTGAGTTTGAATTCCAGCTTGCTCTGACTCATCAAGTTACCTAACCTGTGTGCTTGTTTCTTCACCTGTCAAGTAGAAATATTAGTTGTATCTCTTTTAGTGTTGATGTAAGCATTAAATTTATCAATAAGTAGTGTTTAGAATAAAGCCTGGTACAAAATAAATTTTAGATGAATGCTAGATGCATTTCAAAAAACGTTTTATTTTGAAATAAAGATTTTCAGCCAGATTCACCATTTGTTAGCCTTTTGCTACATTTGTTTTAGTATTCTCAGCATTATTATTATTATTTTTTAAAGATTTTATTTATTTATTCATGAGAGACAGAGAGAGAGAGAGAAGCAGAGGGAGAAGCAGGCTCCCCAAGCGGCAGGGAGCCCGATGCGGGACTCGATCCCAGGACCCTGCGATCATGACCTGAGCCGAAGGCAGACGCTTAACCGTCTGAGCCACCCAGGCGCCCTATTCTCAGCATAATTACATTGTTAAAGAAGAAGTGGGCGGGGGGAACCCTGGGTGTAAAATTGAAACACTGGCTTTAAGATAAATAGGTCTCTGTTGAAGTCTTCCTGTTCCAAATCCAAACCAAACTGAAAACTTCTCTAATGAAGTCTTTCCCTACATTTCCAAAACCTGAGTTTCACCGAGTTTGCAGTGAAAACAAATAACCTGTGATTTGAAGAGCAGAAAACAGGGACAACAGCCCAAAGCCTTGCGGCAAGCTCCCAGTTCTCTCTTCTGCAGGCCAACTGCATTGACTCCACGGCGTCTGCTGAGGCTGTGTTTGCCTCTGAAGTGAAGAAGATGCAGCAGGAGAACATGAAGCCCCAGGAGCAGTTGACCTTAGAGCCGTATGAGAGAGACCACGCGGTGGTGGTGGGTGTGTACAGGTGAGCAGGGGCGGGCAGCCCACCCAGACAGAGCCCTGCGGCTCAGCACTTGGTAGGAGTGCCCCGGATGGCGGCAAGCTCTGAATCCCCCCTCTCCTTCCTCTCACAGGCCACCTCCCAAGGTGAAGAACTGAAGCCGCGCGCCATCGGGATTGCCAAGAGGTTGTGTTGCTACTGTTTCACGCGTGTTTTTCTATTAAAAGACTCATCCAGGGGCACCTGGGTGGCACAGTCGCTTAAGCGTGGACCTCTTGATCTCAGCGCAGGTCTTGATCTCAGGGTTGTGAGTTCAAGCCCAGCCTACCGAAAAACAAAAATTCCATCCATCACTCCTGGGGGCTCATCACTCAGCGACCGCTCTTCCACAGGGCGCATGCGCCGTTCGTCAACTGGCCCGGTGGTGGGATGGGCACGCTCATCCGGTCAGTCGTGCGCATGCTCCTTTCTTGGTTGCCTTTTGCGCAGCCGCAACCCGGATTCCGGCGCCTGGGCGGGGTTGATAGCTTAACTGTGCATGTCTGCGGGTAAGCTCCGCTGCGCGCAGGCGCGGAGTGTTACCCTGGGTCACGTGGGGGAAGAGAACGGGGGGGAGTGGGGGCGGAGCCTGGGGGGGCCGGTTTGTTGTGGTCGCCATTTTGCTGGTTGCATTACTGGGTAATCGGGGCCCTGGGTCGCCGCGTCCGCCGGGTATCTTCAGCCAGTGGGCAGGTCTGAGCTCGGGCTTCCCGAGCAGCTTGAGTCCCCTTGCCCGCGCCCTCAGGTAACAACGCGGCTACAGGTGGGGCTGCACGAGCTCGCGGGGAGGGGGCAGTACGGACCCGCCCTGCCCGCGTCGCTGCCAGACTTAGCACGAGGCCCAGGAAGGAGAGAGCAGGGGGGCGGCGGGCAGGTGCAGGCCGTGCCTGGCTATTCATAGTCGGATTCTTGGAAGGGGCCGAGCCCGAGGGAGCAGTCTTGGGAGGGCGGCTGGGAGGGGGTAGCGGGGCCCCGCTCCCGCCCTTTGTTTGGGCTCGGCTCCTCTGGCTGCATCGTCGTTGCCTAGCAACAGCTGTTCTGAACTGCGATTGGCTGAGCCTTTGGCAGCAGCGGCCAATGGCACGGTTGTTGCCATGGCAGGTGCGGACTGCCAAGCTCAGTCCGGCCCCGCCCGCCGGGGCTCCGCCGACCGGGGCGGGCCTCCAGGGTGGGGGGCGGGACGCCTAGGTCCCCAGGGGCGGGTGGCTGCGCGGGGCGGGGCGGCGGGGCGAGAGTTAACCCGCCCCTCCCCCGTCCACCTGCTTTCCCCTTCCCCCGCGTGCCCCGGGCTGACCCTCGTTCCCTCCTCTCCCCGCCCCCGGCGGCGGCGGCGGCTGCTGCTGTTGTCACCCACCGGGCCGCCTGTCCCGCTTGCCCTCCCCGTCGCGGGGCTTGCCGGGCCGGCCGGGCCGGGACAGGCGGCCGTCTCCTCTCTGCCGCCACCACCGCCATGCTGGCCGCTCGCCCACCCCACTGGGGGCCCCACCGCGCCCCAGCCCCCCGTGGGCCCCGCGCCAGCCCTGACCCGGGTAGGGGGTGGGTGCTGGGAGGGCCCCAGGGAAGAGGTTGTTTCGGGTGAGGGGCGGGGGAGTTCCAAGAGAGAGGAAGGATCATGGAGTGGCAAGGCTTGGCATAGGAGAAAGGGACTGACATGGGAGAAGGCCTGTGGGGAGAGGATTTTGGTGTGGCAGGTACTCTGGGAGGGGAGAACTCTATGTGATATTTGGGGAATTTGGTTCTGGGGGCCTTCTAGGAATGGGCACAGTTGTGGTTTGACCCTGATGTAGAAAGGAGTAACTGGAGAAGGGCCCTGGTAGGAATATTGGATGGGGGGAGGAGGGGAAGATCCAGTGTAGGGGAGAGAAGGGCGAGCTGAGAGACGACGCCTCCTCTTTGCTCCCATCAGGAAAAGTGAGCCTTGATTGGGGGGGGGGGGGGCAGGGGCTAATACGGGGAAGACCCTTGATGTGGCAAGAGAAAGTACCTGCGGGGGGTGGGGGGTCCTTAATATGGGAGGAAATGGTGTAGGGATGAGGGCTTGGCATGATAGGGGGAGGGTCCCCTGGGAAGAGGATGCCCTAATGCACGAGAATGTCATAGGGTAGGACTCTTATGTAGGGACAACTCTGTATAACAAGATAGCCTTGGTGTGGTCCTAGGACCCTGATGTGGTTTTAGGGGCCTGCAGAGGACTCTGCTGTGGGTTTGGAGGGGGCCCAGAGTTCTCTCATGTGGTTTGGGGGGATCCTAGAGTTCTGGATTGAGGGATTTACTGGGAAGGGTAGATCTTGAAGTGCAGGGACCTTGCTGTGATAAGACAGGAGATCCTGACAATCAGGGAAGACTGCAGGAGGGCAGGATCTTGTGTGAGGGGGCGCTGGGGAGGGCCACAAGCAGAAATGGGAAGCAAAGAGTGAACCTTCCTCCCTATACTGTCTGTGGTTTCTATCTTTTTCTTCTGTTCCTCCCCCCGATTATTGGTGTCTTTCTGTCCTTTCCTGTCATGGCCTATACCCCTGCCTGGCTTCCAATCATCCCCTTTCACATGTTCCCCTCTTTGTGCCACCTACTTCATTTATTTGGTAATCATTTGTTGAGGGACTTCGCTGTGCCACCACCCCCCCCCCCGCCCTACCACTTCGCTCTGTCCCCTTTCTTCATTGCCACCTGTTGTCCTTTTTCTCCTCCTCCTGTGCCTTGCTTTCTCTCTCTGATGTCCACCTCTTTCTGCCTGGCCCTGTCCCACACATCCCCTTGTTCCATGTTGTTCCCCTGCCTCCCACCTGCTCTCAGGTCTCAGCGGCGGTGGCAGCCGAGGTGCAGGATGCGAGAAGGCGCCCCCCGGCCGGGCTCCCGCTCCAGGCCTCGCTCCCCTGCGGCCCTCTGAGCCCACCATGGCCGTCCCACCAGGCCATGGTCCCTTCTCTGGCTTCCCGGGGCCCCAGGAGCACACGCAGGTATGCGTTCAGCTGACTCCTCACCTTCCTGGGGCAGGGGGAGGCTGGGGATAGAAGGGTCTTGGGAGTGAAAGGTTGCCCAGAGCAGTCTCTCGGGGGCAGGAAGGGCCCATCTGGAGTAGAAGATAATAGAGGAGTTGCTGTTTGGAGAGCCTGGGTTCAAATCCTGACATGGTGGTTAAATGACTCAGGTTCTCCCTGCTTCGGTTTTCTGTTCTGTAAAACGGAACCAAGAATGATATCCACCTTGCAGGGTTGCTGTGAGGTTAAACAAGGTAATGAAATGCATGTAAAATGCTGAGAACAGCGCCTGGCACCTAGGAAACACTCAATAAAGGTTCACAAAGGAAGAAAGGTCCAGAGTGAGAGATGGGCGGGTGGGGTGAAAGGGGGGGAAGTTTGAGCCCAAAGGATCTTGGAGCCAGGAGCATCTTAGGGTACAGAGTAAAGATACTCAGGGGTGGAGACTGTCAAGGCTCTGAACTGTAGGGCTTGAAGCAGGATGGAGTAGAAGGTCCAGGGTGCTGGATCCCGAAAAGCTGGGCAAAAATGTGCAGAGTTGGGGGTGAGGGATGGGAAGACCCCACGGGTAAAGCATGATGGCAGCCCTCAAGATGGGCCGTCCAGAATGGATGGTCTCAGGCAAAGGATCGGGAAGGACAGAACCCACGTCTTCTATCTGATCTCTCCCACAGAGGTTCAGAAAGCAATAAAGGTGTGGGAGGAAAGGTCAAGGGTAAACAGTTGACCATTCATTCACTCAGCAAATCTCTGATGACCACCCACTACGTGCCAGGCCGTGCTCCGGGCACTGCAGATACAGCAAGAACAAGACAGTCTCTGCCCTTGGGGAATTTCTATCCTGGTGGGGTTGTCACACAGTAACCAAGTAAATCTGTGTGTGGTAACGATGACTCAGCCACCCAGAGGGTTCTGCCTCTGGTGGTCGGAGGTGAAGGCCTCTCCTCATGCCCACCCCCTGCCCCGACCCCGCAGGTATTGCCTGATGTGCGGCTGTTGCCACGGAGGCTGCCCCTGGCCTTCCGGGACGCGACCTCAGCCCCGCTGCGCAAGCTCTCCGTGGACCTCATCAAGACCTACAAGCACATCAATGAGGTGGGCGGGGGCGGGGGAGGGCAGGGGACCCGGCTGGGGGCCAAGGGGTCCTGCCTGCCGGCACAGGTCACTCAGCCGTCCTTATCTTCTGGCTGACTGGCTGGGCAGGTATACTATGCGAAGAAGAAGCGGCGGGCCCAGCAAGCGCCACCTCAGGACTCGAGCACCAAGAAGGAGAAGAAGGTCCTGAACCATGGTTACGACGATGACAACCACGACTACATTGTGCGCAGTGGCGAGCGCTGGCTGGAGCGCTACGAGATTGACTCACTCATCGGCAAAGGCTCCTTTGGCCAGGTGTGGGAGGCCCCTCTCCACCCTGACCCTGGGATCAGGGGGCACGGGCACCCACTGATGTTGACCCACAAAAAAGTGGTGCCCTGCTCCCCCCATTTCCTCACTTTGTGACATGCCCCCACCCCGGCAGGTGGTGAAAGCCTATGATCATCAGACCCAGGAGCTGGTGGCCATCAAGATCATCAAGAACAAAAAGGCCTTCTTGAACCAGGCCCAGATTGAGCTGCGGCTGCTGGAGCTGATGAACCAGCACGACACAGAGATGAAGTACTACATAGGTGAGGCCAGGATGGGGCGGGTGTCTTCAGGGCAGGGGCTGGTCTGTAATTCCCTGACATCAGTGATTCTCCTTCCACCTTCATAACTTTTGCCCCATTCCCATGATGGTGCTGGTCGGAGTTTATTGGGTGCTTGCTAAGGGTCAAGCCCTGATGTAAACACTTTACATGAATCAACTGGTTTCAGTCTGACCACAGCTCTGGGGGGAAGGGGCATCTTGGCCCACAGCTTGGAGAAGAAGACAGAAGCATCAGGTGCTATCACTTGCATAAGGGCACCGCATTTGCACTTGGGGGCTATGATCTCACCAGGCAGTGGGCTCCAGCGCCTGTATTCTCAACGGCTATGTCAGTATTTTTCTTCTTTCCCATACTGATTCCTCTTACAAAAAGCAAGTGGACAGAAAGAGTGTGTTTCTTTAAATACACATCCTTACCCTAAATGGAAAGTGAGTGTCCGCTGCCACAAAAATAAACAGAACTGAGACTAAAAGAATGTTACAAAATTAAATGAGGAAATGTAGAAGGGCATTAAAGACCCATCGGCACCAAAGGGAAACGTTCTCTTTGGTTTATCAGAAAGTTTGACAGAGACTTGCAGAGAATGAACTTCTCTTAATCAAGGAAATCATTCTCTTGATGTGAGTCAAGTTCTAGACGATATAAAAACACCCTGACTAGCAGCCGCTTCCCGTGGGCACCCCACAGTTTGGCCGGCGCTGCAGAAGCAGAGTCCCCGATCGGCTTCCGGCCGCTTTTATTACTGTGTACCCCAGGCCGCCCCTGGCCCTCTCTGAGCCTCAGCTTCTCCGTCGGCCCCTTTCCATCCCCTTGCCCGCAGTGCACCTGAAGCGGCACTTCATGTTCCGGAACCACCTGTGCCTGGTGTTCGAGCTGCTTTCCTACAACCTGTACGACCTCCTGCGCAACACGCACTTCCGCGGCGTCTCGCTGAACCTGACGCGGAAGCTGGCGCAGCAGCTCTGCACGGCGCTGCTCTTCCTGGCCACGCCCGAGCTCAGCATCATTCACTGCGACCTCAAGCCCGAGAACATCCTGCTCTGCAACCCCAAGCGCAGCGCCATCAAGATCGTGGACTTCGGCAGCTCCTGCCAGCTTGGCCAGCGGGTGCGGCGCGGCGCGGCCCGGGGGCGGGGCTCGCGGTGTGGGTGTGGCGGGGGCGGGGCCAGCTAGTGGCTGGCGCCGGAGGGGCGGGGCGGGGCTGGGGTTGTAGGGTGCAGCCCGAGGTGGCCGGTCCCCGAAGGGTAGTATTGGGATGGGGCATTGGCGGCACAGAGTTGTAAGGCCGGTGGATGGGGGAGGTAAAGGAGAGGGCCGCAGGGTATAGTACCCAGTGGGAAAGAAAGAGAGAAGCCTGAGGAGGCAGGGCCAGTTTTGAGGCTGTCAGAAGTGGGCAGGGTGGAGTCAGGTTGGCTTTGAGCCAGGAGCGGCACTTGGCTAAGTTTTGCTTACGCTGTGCTCTTTAAACTGAGGAGGGAGTCGGGGGCCGGGTGCTTTAGTTTTGCAGCTTCGTGTGAGCAGGCATTTGAGATGGCTTGAAAAGGGTCTGGACTGGGTGGGTGGGAAGGGCCCGGGCTCACCGCCTGCCAACCCCTGATGACCAAGAGCGGTCCAGAGTCAGGCTTCGGGATGGAGATCAGGGTCAGACTAGGCCAGCAGAGACTTCTGAGGCTGATGAATGAAATGATGGTAGTGGCTCCTGGAAAGTGGGTGCTGATAACCTCAAGGCTTGGAACTCCCATGCTCCATTTTCGTGGCAGGAAGCTTGTCTTGGCTTTGGGTATGTCAGCGGCACCACGCTGGGAGCCTGGGACCTCTGACTGTTGCCCTCTCCCCCGCTCCGTCCCCAGATCTATCAGTACATCCAGAGCCGCTTCTACCGGTCACCTGAGGTGCTCCTGGGCACACCCTACGACCTGGCCATTGACATGTGGTCCCTGGGCTGCATCCTGGTGGAGATGCACACCGGAGAGCCCCTCTTCAGTGGCTCCAATGAGGTGTGCTCCCAGGGAGGGGGTGTGCTGGAGGGGGCGGAGGCCTGGCTGGCCCACTGACCCGGACTGCCCACCTGCTCACAGGTGGACCAGATGAACCGGATTGTGGAGGTGCTGGGCATCCCACCAGCCCCCATGCTGGACCAGGCACCCAAGGCTCGCAAGTACTTTGAACGGCTGCCTGGGGGTGGCTGGACCCTACGAAGGACAAAGGAACTCAGGAAGGTGCGGCCCCTGCCCCACGCCGCTCCTCCCACCCTGGTGGCCCCTCACTCTCTCACACTTGGGGCTTCCTTTCTCCCTGCTTCCTCTCCCTTGTGTCTTTCCCTTCCTTCCTCTCCCCCTTGTCTGTCCTTTCCTTTGTCCTGGCCCACCCCATCTCTCCTACCCGCCCCACAACTCTTCTTAGCTTCTCTCCTTCACTTTCTCTCTTGTGCCTCTTGTTTCCCCGTGTGTGTCTCCCTGCCCCTCCTGCCCACTGACGGCCACTCTCTTGCCCCCCCTCCCACCCCCTCCCTGCCAGGATTACCAGGGCCCCGGGACACGGCGGCTGCAGGAGGTGCTGGGCGTGCAGACGGGCGGGCCCGGGGGCCGGCGGGCGGGGGAGCCGGGCCACAGCCCCGCCGACTACCTCCGCTTCCAGGACCTGGTGCTGCGCATGCTGGAGTATGAGCCCGCCGCCCGCATCAGCCCACTGGGGGCTCTGCAGCACGGCTTCTTCCGCCGCACGGCTGATGAGGCCACCAACACGGGCCCGGCAGGCAGCAGTGCCTCCACCTCGCCCGCACCCCTTGACACCTGTCCCTCCTCCAGCACCGCCAGCTCCATCTCCAGCTCTGGTGGGTGCCCAGTGCCAGGGGGGGTCGAACGGGGTGTGGGGGGCAGCTCCGCTTCGGCCTGACCTGGGGGACCTTGCCCCACTGGGCCTTCACCTAGAGCTGTGAAGCTGCGCCATCCTGAACTCCAGAGTGGGTGGGGCAAAGAGAGCTCTGACTGGCCGTGACCTGATCTCTGAAACCGAGCTTGGGCTAACACTTCTAAAACTGCTTCTGACTCTGATACCCAAAACTGAGCTCTGACCTGTAATCTCAAAATTGGGCCCCATCCTTCAAATAGGCTCTGGTCCCAAGGCCCAGGCCTGGGCCTGGGTCACGAACCAGACTCAGCCACCCAAAAACCCAGCCACCACCTCTCCTCACTTAAGGCTTCTCCTCATTTCCTCCCCTGGCACTTCCAGGAGGCTCCAGCGGCTCCTCCAGTGACAACCGGACCTACCGATACAGCAACCGTTATTGTGGGGGCCCTGGGCCCCCCATCACTGACTGTGAGATGAACAGCCCCCAGGTACTGGGGCCTTGGGGCCTTGGGCGGTGGGTAGTGGGGTATCTGGGACTTCAGGACCTGGGTCTCCATCACCCACTGTTCCTTTGCTCCTTTAGGTCCCACCCTCCCAGCCGCTGCGCCCCTGGGCAGGGGGTGATGTGCCCCACAAGACACATCAGGCCCCTGCCTCTGCCTCGTCACTGCCAGGGGCCGGGGTCCAGTTACCCCCCCAACCCCGATGCCTTGGCCGTCCCCCATCACCAACCTCACCACCACCCCCAGAGCTGATGGATGTGAGCCTGGCGGGCGGCCCTCCGGACTGCTCCCCACCTCACCCAGCGCCTGCCCCCCAGCACCCGGCTGCCTCAGCCCTCCGGACTCGGATGACAGGAGGTCGTCCACCCCTCCCACCCCCTGATAACCCTGCCACTCTGGGGCCTCGCTTGGGCCTCCGTGGTGTACCCCAGAGCACGGCAGCCAGCTCATGACCCAGCCCCCTCCCTGGGGCCCCTCCTGAAGCCATACCCCCCATCTGGGGGCCCTGGGCTCCCATCCTCATCTCTCCCCTTGACTGGAATTGCTGCTACCCAGCTGGGGTGGGTGAGGCCTGCACTGATTGGGGCCTGGGGCAGGGGGTCAAGGAGAGGGGTCTAGGCGCACCCTCCCCGTAAGGACTGGACCCTTGGCCCCCTCTCCCCCCCTTGTTTTCTATTTATTGTACCAAAGACAGTGGTGGTCCGGTGTCTGGGGGGGGGAGACCCCCTTCACCGTCGGGCCCTAGGAGGGGGTGGGGGCAGGTAGGGGGAGATGGCCTTGCTCCTCCTTGCTGTACCCCCCAGTAAAGAGCTTTCTCACATGCCTGCCTGAGCGTTTGCAGGGCCTCGGCTCCTCTCACCTGGCCCTCAGAGGCGTGGTGGGGAACGGTGTTTGGGGAGGGGGTACCAGAAGAGCTTTGTCATGTGGGATGCATCCCTGGGGAAGTTATGGCTATTGGCGCAGACGTGGGGCTGCAGGAGGTCTGGGGCTATGGAATCCTAGACAGAGATCCTGGATAGGATCCTAGCCCACATTTGTCTTTTCCATGGTAAACAGAGACCCTGAAAGAGTAAAGGCCCAGCTCTGGCCTGTCTCTGGAAAACATCAGGATCTGCCCTAATAAGCCAGGGCTTCCACAGAGTCTGCACGGGAGTGGCTCCTTATGCCAGGCAGGCATCTAGTAGGTGCTGAATGTATGTAGCAGGCCTTATTGGTGCCATCTGGGAGATGGCAGGCAGGCAGGCAGTGGGTACAGAATTTACCCCCCACGTCTGGTCTCACCCTGTGGAGCCATGACGGAGCAAAGCATTTTGAGATTCTCGGGCAGAAAGATATTCCGGGGGTTCCAGGTAAGTGGGTCTGTTTCCATAGCAATTTGGAGACTTTGTCTCCCAACTGGCCAAACAAGAACCTCCTGATTCAAAGGTACCTGACCGTCTCCCGCCACTGGGGCGCGGCGCTTCCTGGGAAGTGGAGTTCTACTCTCAGTCCCTTTGCCCATATTTCGTCAGGGGACTACAAAGACCAGGGTCCTTTTCGCTCACGAGTTAGGGACGGGCTCCCGGGCAGCCAGTAGGCAGGCAGAGATGGACGGGGGCCCGGATGCTGGAGGCGGGCTGTGGAGGAGGAGAAGGCCGTGATTGGGTGGTGTCGGTGTTGAGTTCTCTCAGGCGTGTGGCAGGTGGGCCACCGTGCTGCTCCCCGAGACCGTGCAGTTAGGGGTCTGTGGTCACGGAGCAAGAGGTAAGCTCTGAGGCCCGAATTGGCCCCATCGCGCGAAGCATCACGAGCCGCGGTGTCTGGCTCAGCTCGCAAGAAGCCCCGGTCGGTAGGAGAGACAGGCGAGGACGCCGTTTCACGGACCTGCGGATGTTCGGAAGCGGGGGCAGAGTGGAACGTGGAGGGAACCCAGGCGAGGCACGGGTAGGGAAACATTCCGGGAGAAGCAGGAGCTGTCGGAGTTGAGACCTGGAGACGGGGTGTTTGCGGTGGTTTGCGTACAGGCAGCGATGAGAGACAGCCTGATGTGTGAATGTGAACTGCCAGAGATGTGGTGTTGGAGGTCTAATGGAAACTTCTGTATGAATTCGGTCGTGGAAGATTTTGTTGGACATTTAGGGAGCTTGGACTTTGTCCTAAGGGCATTGAGGAGCCACGAGAGGATTTCAAGAAGGCAAGGGGCATGGCCCAATTTGCTGCCATCCAGGAAGAGATTGATGGGAAAGAGACTAGGGCTTGGGAGCCCAGGGTGGTGTTTGTGGCACGATCCTGGGCAAGAAGTGTTGGGAATTGAACCAGGGCAGGAGTCTCGGTTGGGACAGAAGAAAGGGTGTGGGTAGGAGAGACGTTCAGAAGGCTGAGTTGACAGGGTGTATGGCTTACAAAGCTGTGTGGAAAGGGAAGGCAGAGAGGGGCAGGGAAAAAGATATCTCCAGCAGGTAGAACAGCACCTGGCATATTGTAGATACTTAATTAAAAAAATTTTTTTTGAATGAACAGTCCTAGCAGGCAGATGCTATTATGATCTCTTTTTTGTAAAGGAGGATACTGAGGGCAGATAAGTTCAATAACTTACTGAAGATCACATAGCTAGCAAGTGGAAGGCCCAGGATTGTGTGTGTGTGTGTGTGTGTGTGTGTTTGAGAGAGAGAGAGAGAACTATTAACTTAGCAACGTGCAAGATGAGCTTCGAGAAGTCAGCAGGGTCCAAATCATGTTGGTCCCTTAAGGAATTTAGGATAAGCATGGAAATGTATGTCCCACATTTCTGTTTCCAGCCCAGAACCTCTCCCTGACCTGCTGACTGACTGCGCACATGATATATCTTCTCTCAAAATACGTGTAGTCATCCAGACATCTATCTTGACCAAATTGAACTCCAGTCTTTTCCCTAAAACCTGTTCCTCCCACATTTTCAGTAAGTGCTGCCTCCTTCATTGTCTTATATTCATGTCTAGTCCGTCGGCAAAGTATATTCAGAACCTGACCATTTCTTCCCACCTCCACTCCTGTCACCCTGTTCCTGTCCACTCTTATGGCCTGCCTACACTATCACGCCAGCCTCCTCAGTGGTCTTTGTACTCCCCACAGTGTTCTCATACGCAGCCAGGGGGACACTGAATACCTGTATCAGGTCACATTTCTCTCCTGCCCATTACTGTCCTGTGGCTCTGTCTCACAGTAATCATCAGTGTTCTTTCCGTGGCCTTTGCAAGGCCCATGATCCCTGCAAGGCCCTGCATGATCCGTCTGTGTTACACCTCTGCCTGCTCCTTTCACCCTGCTCCAGCCACACTTGCCCCAGGGCATTTGCACTTACTCTCTTTACCTGGAACACACTTCTCCAGATGGTAAAGGCTCACCTTCATCTCCTTTAGGTCTTTACTCAGGTACCATCTTCTCCTTGAGAACTTCCCTGGCCGCCATTCTAGAATTATATCACTAACATTTGTTTATTAACTTCTCTTTAACTGTTCCTTAGCATTAATCACATCACTCTTTAACTCACTGTATAGGTTATTTATCGTGTTCATTGTCTGTCTCTCCTCTGCACCCACAGCAGACCATAAACTTCATGAGGACAGGGGCTTTTGTCTACTTCATGCTTTATCTTTAGCATCTAGAAGCACTCCTGGCACATAGGGCTCAATAACTGTTTACTGAATGGATGGGTCAGTGGGTGCTTTCAGGACATAGATCCTGATCCAACATCCTAGGGACTCTGCCGATCCCTTTTCCACAGAACTTTGGAGGACTGCCTTAAAGTTTTCTGAGGTCTCAGGCATTCAGCAAGTATTTCATCTTGCCTCTGCCCCATGCTCAGCATCGGGAACATAGCAGAGAACAGAATAGTTTCCCTGTCCCCAGAGGGTTCACAGTCTCAGGGGTGGGAGCTCAAATCCTCAGCTAATCACAGAGATATGAAATTACAAAGAAAGGTAGAGAGTGCCATAAGAGCACTTGGCCAGAAATCTAATCTGGACCCTAGGAAGTGGGGTTGAAGTGATGAAGCTATAGGCATTAAGGCGCCCCATTAAGAGGTAAGAGTGTGGGGCCACCTGGGTGGCTCAGTCAGTTAAGGGTCCGACTCTTGGTCCAGCTCAGGTCATGGTCTCAGGGTCCTGAGATCGAGCCCCACGTTGGGCTCTGTGCTCAGCACGGAGTCTGCTTGTCCCTCTCCCTCTGCTCCCTCCCCACACTCTCTCTCTCTCTCTCTCTCTCATAAATAAATAAAATCTTTTAAAAAATAAAGAGGTGAGAGAGAGAGAGAGAGTGTGTGTGTGTGTGTGTGTGTGTTGGTTGGAACCTAGAGGCTGAGGGGGAGCAAGAGGCCGGGTCATGTAGCCCCTGTAAGGAGTTTGGATTCTTACCCCATGTGTAGTGGGAAGTCACAGAAGGACTTTAAGCAGTGAAAGGAGTTTTGTATGTCAGATGATCCCTCTGGCTGTCGTGTGGGGGAACTGACGATAGGGGGTTAAGTATTGAAGTAGGGAGACCAGTGACAAGGCTGCTGTCCTGCGATTTAAAAAGCTGCCACCACAGAAGGCCACACATTCTTTGCTGTTTCTCCCATCAGGAGGTGGAGTGTCTTCCCCATCTTTAATCTAGACTGGGCTGTAATTTGTTTTGACCCGTGGAGTGCCATGGAAGTGATGCTGTGCTGGTTGGGGGCCTTAAGAGGCCCGCAGCTTCTGCTTTCCCTCTCTTGGGACCCTGGGCTGCTGTACAAAGAAGTCCGGCTACTTTGCTGGAAAGACATGTGGACACAGATGTGGACAGAGAGAGGCCCAGCCAGCCCCCAGCGGCTCCACTGTGTTAGCTGAGGGGCCAGACATGAGTGATGCCATCTTGGACATTCTCGCCCAGCTCCCGGCTGACACCCCGTAGAATAGAGATTCACCTTGCCCTCTCCGCTTTGCTCAAAGTACAGAATCACGAGTGAATAAATGGTTGTTGCGATTTTAAGCCACTGTGATTTGGGATGATGTGTTACTCAGCAGCAGCTCCCTGAAACAAGCTCTCTCAGATCCTCACCATTTTACGTATGGGCTCATTTAAGTCCCACAGTCGCCCCATGTGGGAATATAGTTATTCCCGTCACACAGAGGAAACGAGGAGGGCACGGAGAAGTTAACAGAGTCCCAGCAAGCTGCCCGGCACGGAGTAAGTACCGAGCGTGTGACAGCTATCATTCCTCAGCGTGAAAATGCCCGTAATCGGTAAGGAAGGGACGGTGAGATGAACGCGAGCGTCATTAACCCACTCCCTCGTGCTGTGATTTTAGATGAATGATTTTAGACACCTCTCCAAGGCTCCGTGTCATCGTTGTAGAATGGAGATTCTAACATTTGTCTCAGGCTCTGCCAGAGCAGGCACCTAACATGTGCACGGATGATAATTACCGTGAAGCGCACAGCCAGGGTTCTCGTAGACAACGACCTGAGGACCACAGGGGTGAAGCTGATTTCTTGGAAGTTCTAGTGGAGAGACAGACAGGTCCTTGGGGATACGGTTGAAGTGCTGGGTCAGGCCTCACCCGGAGAGAGCAGAGGGAGTTACTTCTGGACTTTCTCATTAAGGAAACCAGTAAGTCTCTCTGTCATTTACACCAAGTTGCACTGGGCTTTCTATTGCTTGGAACCAACATCCTAACTGATTGTAGGGTTTTATTCATTTATTTGTTGATTCATCAGATATTGAACACTTACTGCATTCCAAGCACTGTTTCAGGTGCTGGTATTAGAATAGTAAACAAGAGCCTCGAAAGCCCCGTCTTTGGAACTTCCGTTCTCGTGGGGTAGGTTAAGGAAATCGGTGTTGATAAGAGCTAGGGAGGTTGGTAGCCGGAGGGATTGAGGAGAGGAGGGGTAGAGAGTGACAAGCTATCTGATGAAACGTTAATGGAGGAGAGACCACTCCAGAAGGGAGGAAGCCAGCTGTGTGTATGTTTTGCTAAGAAGAACATTCCAAATAAAACAAAAGAGCAAGTTCGGGGGCTCCGAGGCATGTGCGGTGTGTTGGAGGAGCAGGAAGGAGTGAACTGGACCAGAGTGGGCTGAACCAGTGGGTGGGAAGGGGACGGGGGCCCAGGGCATGCGGGCTTGATGGGCAGACTTGAATTCGATTCACAGTGAGGGGGGCAGGCAGGCAGAGGATTTGGGGCTCAAGAGCAATGTGATCTAACATCTTCAGAAGATTCGTCTGGCTGCCATGTGGGCACCAGGATGGAAGCAGGGCTCCGCCGTGGAGGCTACTGCACTAGTCCCGCTGAGAGACTGTGGTCGCTTGGCTAGAGGTGGGGTTGAATTTAAGATACAATTTGAAGAAAGAGTGGGCAGGATTGGGGGTACAGGTGTGGGCTGAGGAAGAGGAGTCAACAACTCTAAGGTTTTTAGCCTGTGCAGAGGGAGGAGAGGGTGCCAGGAACGGTGTGGGGGAGACCCAGAGAGGCTGTGGGTCTGTTCAGCGTCCCCATGGATCCGCTGAGCACGTGGGATATACGAGTCTAGCATTCAGGGGCCAGATCTGGGCTAGAGATACAGACGTGGGGGAGTCCCTGCCATCTTCATGGCATTGAGGCCCAGAATGAGGTAGGGAGAGTGGAGGTGGAGATGGGATCTGGGAGCGGGGTTGGTTCACAGGCAGTTGCTGCAGGAGTCTGGGTGAGAGACCACAGTGGCCTGAATCAGGGCAGAGGTGGGACTGAGCAGTGCGCTGGAGACATTTTGAAGACAGAGCCCATGGTAGATTGGTCACGGGTGACAATGGAAAGGAATGGACTGGGGCCTCGTGAGAGCGGCATAGAGTCAGAACATGGGGCAGGGACTCTGCTGTCCTCCTTCCCCTGGGCCCTGTGGTCCCTGCAGCCCCTTTGTCCCCATTCCATATTCCGCAGATGAGAAGTGGATTGGGGTCCAGCATCCATCCCTGCTCAGCCTGCTGTAGCGGGAGCGTTCCCACAGTGAGGTCTGTGTGCCGGGAGGAGCCGGGGACTGGGCGGTCCCCTGCAGTTTTCACAGTTACAAAGCGTTTCTGACAGCTGGTGTGTGGAGGGCAGGCGTGTGGGCAGAGGGAATGATTTGGCCTGTTTGGTAGATGGGGGGCACAGACCCTCTGTGTAGCCTCAGATGCGCCCTGCCTTGGGTGAGTGCGGCAGGGGAGACCAGGAAGGGGGGATCTGTCAGGCTTGGGTCTCAGAAGGGCCAGGGTCTGGCTGGGAGGAGTGATGGGGATCCAGTGCAGCTTCTGCCACCGTCAGCATTCCCAGAGCAGTCAGGGAGACACTCATCACCCCTCCTGGAGAGAGACACGGGGGCGGCGGGAGCCCAGAGGAAGCACATGACCCAGTCTGAGGTATCGGGAAGGACTTCCCGCAGCAGAGAACGCATGAGGTGAGATCGGACGAGCCAGATGAAGGGAGCTAGGGACTCCGCCGTGGCGACTTAGCACCAAGTCAGCAGAAAAAGATACTTTAAAATTGTTTTATTTGATAATTTTGGATTTACAGAAAAATTGCAGAGATAGTACAGAGACTTCCCATATGCCCTACACCCAGCTCCCCTTCACGTTAACATCTTACAGAACAGCAGTCGCACATTCGTCAAAACTAAGAGGCGAACGTTGGTTAGCGCTGTATGAACAAAACTCTGGACTTTATTCATATCCCACCCATTTTCCCACTAACGTTCTTTTTCTGTTCCAGGATCCAATCCAGGATACCCTGTCGCATTTGTCCGTCGTGTTTCCTTGGTCTCCTCCAGTCTGTGACAGTTTCTCAGACTCTCCTGGTCTTTCATGACCTTGGCAGTTCTGAGGAGTACTGGTCAGGTATTTTGTAGCGTGTCCCTCAGTCTGGGTTCGTCTACCGTTGGTTCTCCCAGTTAGACTGGGATCATAGGCTCTGGGAAAGATCCCGCTCAGACGCGGGGGAGCTCATTTCTTGAAGGTGGCATCCACCAGGGTTCTGCCCTTTCCTTACTGTGTGTCAGGAGCAAGTCTGGGATCCAGCCCACACTCAAAGGGAGGAGAATTCAATTTTGGTTCCTGGAGGGAAAAATGTCAAAGACTTTGTCTTCGGATATGAAAACCACTTTGAGGCTGTGCAGATGTCCTGTCTCTCCTCAAACTTCCTCCCCCTGATTTTGGCATCCATCAGTGGATCTTGCCTGGGACGATTATTACTGTGCTGGGCTTTTTGTTTGTTTGTTTGTTTGTTTTAATTGGCTCTACACCCAACGTGGGGCTTGAACTCCTGACCCCAAGATCAAGAGTCGCTTGCTCTACCCACTGAGCCAGCCAGGTGCCCGTACTGTGGTGTTCTAGTGATGCCTTTCTCTTTCCCTCAGTTCTTCTGCGTATTTTTATGTGGAATTCTTCTACCTACGCCATTTATTTTATTTGTACAGTCATTAATTTATATCAGTATGGACTCGGGGATATATATCGTATTCTTTTCATATAACCCAATGTTATCATAATTAATATTTTCACTGAAGTTGTTACAGGTTTGGCCGTAGAGGCCCTGTCAGGTTGGCTCCTGTGTTCTTGCCTCCTTTTTTTCCCCTCAAGCACCTCCTTACTCCCTGGCACCGTTAGAAGCCCCAGCCCTAGAGTCGGCTGTTTCCCTGGGGAGCCCTGGTTCATTTTACTGGAGAATGGTAGCGGAAACCAAGTCTGCGCCCTGCGCGTGCTCATCGCCAGGGTGTCCCTGCTTCTAGTCCCTCTCAGCTCACAGAGCTCGGAAATATGTCTGTGTCCACACCGGTGTGGACACACACGTCTGCATTTCTGAGTGTGTGTGTGTGTAGATAGGTGCCTGTGGCCATGCTGACGAGTCCGCCCTGCCATCTCTGACTCCGATCTAGCCCCGGAGGGTTCGCTCCTGCCTCCCCACCTTGCTTTCTTTGTAACTCCTTTATCTGACAACAAGAACCTGGCTCACTGGGCACCTTCTAGTGCTCATCTCATTGGCCATCTTGGCCATTCCTGCCTTCTCGAAGGACACTCTCCCTCAGTTTCTGTGGCGCTGCTGTCCCCTGATTTTTCTCCTCTGTCTTGTTGCTTTGCAAGAAGCTCCTCTGATTTCACCAGTCCCTTACATGTTAGGGGCTCTTCTCTCCTCCCACCCCCTGGGCCATCTTACCTGCTCTTATGGTCTGTTTCCTGTCTCTGTGCTGGTGACACCCACTCCCTGTCCTTAGCCCTGACCTCTGCTGTGAGACCCACACCTGGGCATCCTGAGGGTTCATGAAGCCCCACCTTCAGCCCTGAGTGACCCCTGGGCCCCTAACACTCTCCGGGTCCCAAATTCTAAACCTGCTCCTCCTCCAAGGGTGGCCCCTCCATACCCCAAGTTTCTAAAAAGAGCCCTGGGCCTCATCCTTGATGCTTCCCTCCCCAGCGCCCCTTCCCCCCAGCCCAATCCATCAACCTCCATGGCTTGTCCACTGGGCTTTCTGGATGTCTCTCCTACTTGCCCTCTTCTCCCCTTTCATGGCCCTGCCTTGGTCCCACCCCACCTCTCCCACCATGTCTCTGCCCGGTCTCCTCCCTGGCCGCCTATCTCTCACGTTAACCCACCTCCATTTGGCAGTTAGAGGGAGTTTTGTGGAACACAAATCTGACCTTGTCTTCCTGTTTGAAGCCTTTCCGTGTTTCTCCAGTGTCCTAAGGACAAGGTTCTAACTGATCCTGAGGGCCTGGTGTGATCTGGCCCCTGACCCTCAGCCCAGCCTGTCTCCCCAGCTGCCTAAGCTCCAGACACACTCAACTTCTGTTTCCTTGAGTGTGACTGGCACGTCACCCGGGTCTCTGCGGACCCTTCCGCAGCCCCAGCCCCCTTCAGTCCAGCCAGTCCTGCCCAACCCACACTCCACCCACTTTCTCCCCACTCAGATTATTTTGAAAGGATTCCAGACATCATCATCTGTAAGGCTGATGAGTAAAATGTAACCAGTGGTTATTTCTGAGGGTTAGAAGAGGGCAGCGGCCTTTACTTTTAAGAAATGTTTGCAGTGACTGTGTTTTTATTGAACACTACATAACACCAATAGTTCTTGTGGGAGAAAAAGTTAACAAGAGAAAAAAAAAAATCCCCTTGTGTTTGAGTTTTAAGAGGAAAAGAACTTCCAGGAGTCATTTTATTACTTTAAACATCCTGCAGCGGCAGGACCAGAACGGGTCTGTTTCTCTGTCCACGCTAAGAGTCATCAGGCCGGAATGAACTTGTGAGGAGTGCTTGTAAGCTTTCGTTTGAATCACATCCACCGAGGGGATTTTCTGCTATTGATTTTCACAGTGACTGTAAACACAGCTTATGTAATGTATCTAACTGGTGTGGCCCACGCATCTGGAACAGCCGGCCTCTATAACAGGGTGTCCTATGTGGGAAGGAAGCTACTGCAGTATATCAGCGTGGGGAGAATTCTCGTCTTTCCTGGTACTTGATACCAGTGACTGTTGGGACAGTGAGCTCCGTGTGAAGGAACCAGGAATGCATGCGCTTGGAGACATCCTGTGGTTTTGAATCTGGCCGGCACGCACTATATAATCGCCACGGTATAATAATCCACATTTTATATAATAACCATGGCCCGCGTTTACACGGGCGCGGTCCTCAGCCCTTTACGCGCACAGCCCTGAGCTGTTGTCACCCCCGGGTTTCAGTGGGGCATTTAGAGTTTACGTCGGTTGCTTCGGGTTCCCTAGCTGGTATGTGTCAGCACCAGGATTTGAACCCCAGAGTCTGGCCGCTCACACGTTGTCTGCCTTCCACCACCTTCCTCCCGGATGCCTGCCGTTCTTAAAGGAGGCGCCCACACTTCTGATAATGCACTTTCTTCTTTTCCGAGGAAGGGCTTAAATTACTTCCTTCTCCATCCGATAAAATCTTTTTCAACAGCCCCAATTATCTGGAAAGAGCAACGCTTAAGTTTTTTTGCTTTCAGGGAAAATGTCAAACAAACACAAGAGCAGAGAGAAAAGTCTAATGAATGCTGGTGTCCCCGTCTCCCGGCTTCAGCCCTTGTGGCCACTCTGGCTCTGTCCACATCCTGTACATTTGCTCCCCTGCTCCATTACTTTAGAGCAAATCCAGGTATGTTTTATTAAAAGACCTTTTTTAAAGAAAAGATCACCTGCAGTCCCTGGCCCTAAGTCCTCCCCCTGCTGGCGAATTGACCACCTTCCTGATTCTCTGTTCCCTTTCCCCCCGTTTTCCAAACGCAGACAGATCTGTGCGCGGGGTGGTACTATCACTGGGCTCTGTCCCTGGCTTGACTCCTGTAACCCTGTCCCCCAGGCCTTTCTCCTCGTTGCTCTGAAACCTGAAAACGATCCCTCTTAGTGACTGCGGACAGGCTAGGGTGGCTTGGCTGGCCCGCCCTCTGCAGTGGGACATTTAATCTGCTCGTGGTGTTTTGCCATGATAGTGGCCTCTTCCCTTATTTGGATTATATTCTGGATGCCCCCTCCACTCAAACCAGGTCAGGCCTCCTGAACTTGCACTCTGTAACTTCACTTCAAGCTTGCCACCCTTACCATAGTCAGAATGAAGCAGGGACTTGGGTACTTCTCAGTTAATGGCCGGGGGGGGGGGGGGGGGGCTCAGTGAGAGCAGGAATCAAGTCTGTCTTCATCCGGGCTGTGTCCTCAGCATCACTCAGCACAAGGCTTGGGACTCAGTCAGTGCTCAGTAGTGGTGATGAACGAATGAATGAGTGAGCGATTGTCAAGGTCAGTAGCTGGGCGCTTAATCATGAGGGCGGTAGGAAGCCACAGAAGTGTTTGGGGCAGAACTGGACCCATTGTTCTCAAACTCATGCGCCTTTAAGTCCCTTGGGATCTTGTTAGAATACAGACTCTGAGTTAGTGGGGCTAGGGATTGGCCTGAGATTCTGCATTTCTAGCAAGTTCCCGAGTGATGCCAGTGCTTTGAGTAGCAAGGGTCTTGCTGCACGTGTGGCTCTCGAGCACCTGAAATGTGGCTGGTGTGAATTGAGAGACATCGGAAGTGTAAGATACCCACCAGATTTCAAAGACTTAGTACAAAAAAGAGAATTTGTAAAATATCTCATTAATAATTTTTATATCGATTACATGTTAATACGGTAATATTTTGGATAGATCAGGTTAAATAAAATATATTATTAAAATTAATTTCAAATGGGTTTTTTTTTAATGTGGCTACTAAAAAATTTTTAATGACGTCATGACTCACGTTTGGGGTTCGCGTTATATTTTCTGTTGGATGGTGCTGATCTAGAATACTCCAGACTCCCTGTCACCTCTAAGCATTTGTACATGCTTTTTCCTCTTTTTGCAGCACCCCCCCCTTTCTCCCAGCCACCTCCTCACAACCGTCTCCGTACGTCTTTCAGGTCTCAATTAAGATGTCTCCTCCTCCAGGAAGCCTTCCTTGACCTCCCCCTCCCCCCATGGGGGTCAGGTGGGCTTCTGGGCTTCTACAAGTCTGGATTCCCCCCATCTCAGCCCTGACCATCTGTGATGTCAGCATCTCCTGTCTGTCTCCCTCTTTAGACAGATACATCCACGAGGATGGGGACAAAGTCTGTTCTGGCCACCACCTTATCTCCAGAACCTGGCACAGAATTACTACATATTTGTTAACTGAATGAAGAAATGACATGTAAGATGGGGGCCGTGCACGTTTTATAAGTCTGGAGCTGCACCGAGGAGCCAGCTGCAGAGGTGCTGTTTTGATGGGCCCTGACAACAGCTCAGCATTGTCGCCTCTGTACCCGTCGTGGGTCTCACCGGTCTCTCGGTAGAATTGTTCTGCCTCTGCCCCTGAGCTACTGGGGCTCCTCTCAGCGTGTGTCCCCTGCTGACGGCCCAGTTCTGAATGGGGACTTTCTTGGTGAATACATATCCGCTGTTGTTAGTACGACACAGATTCTGATGAAGACTTTCCCTAGTCTGAGATTTCTTTTTCTTTTAATTGCACAGAAACATTGCTCGTAAAAAGTAGTCATTAAGGAATAGTTTGTTGGGCTTTTCCCTTGAGATTCTACTATGGCTTCAGTAGTTTTGAAATGAATTTGATATGAAGAGATGCCCCTCCTCATCAGTAATCAGGGAAAGACCAGTGAAGGCCACACTGATGTCATCTTCCTTTTCTCCCAGCCTGCTTGGGCCTCCCCCCGCCATCAGCATGGCCGTGGCCTTGGTCCCCACACCCTCCCCTGCCCCTGCCATCCATCACATCCCTCCTCTTTCATCCCTACCCATCACAGACTCAAAATTACAATCGTGATCCCATCTGTCTGACCAAAGCCCACCCATAGTTAGATAAACACCCAGAGGGGAAAAGAAAAGAGAAAGGGCCACAATGAGGGTCTATTTTATGTCTTCAAACTGGCAAAACTTGGGATGATTGCAGGTAAGGACGGGGATCAGCAGGGCATCTCATGCACTTCGGGTGGGAGAGCAAGTCACTACAGCCCTCTGGAGAATAGTTTGGTATTACTTTGGAAAATTCAGCCAGGGTGAAGATTGGAGTCCCTCATACTCAACATCTCCATTCCTAGGCACTTCCCCAGAAGAAACCTGAGCATGCGCACTAGATGAGGTGTCCAGCAACGTTTGTAGTGATGCTGTTCAACAGCAGAAAATTGGAAACAAACCTGACGTCCACTGAAAGGAGAATGGGTAGGTTGTGGTGCATTCACATAGAGGAGTGTTACACAACAGTGAAAAGGAAGGGCCTACAGATGTGCGCACACACACAAAATAATGTTGAGGGAATAGAGCAAAACTCAGAAAACTCCATATAGGATGGCATTTTTAAAAAAAAGATTTTATTTATTTGAGAGAGAGAGAAGCAGACTCCCTGCTGAGCAGGGAGCCCAGGACCCTGAGATCATGACCTGAGCCGAAGGCAGACGCTTAACTGACTGGCGCCCTAGGATGACGTTTTTATAAATCTCAAAAACAGGCACAAGGAGACATCGTTTAGGCATACAAAAATATGGGATGAGACTATGTCTTAAAACAGCAAGGGGCAAGAGAGAACCTTTCGGGATTCATTGAATTACACATGTAAAACGGGTATGTTTTATGGCATGTAAATTATGCCTCCATAAAGTTGAATTAAGAAGAGATGGGCCCCAGGGGCGCCTGGGTGGCTCAGTTGGTTAAGCATCTTACTCTTGGTTTTGGATTATCTTGGGGTCCTGGGATCAAGCCCCATGGCAGGCTCCATGCTCAGCATGGAGTCTGCTTGAGATTCTCTCTCCCTCTCCCTCTGCCCCTCCCACTCATGCTCTCTCTCTCTCTCAAATAAATAAAATCTTAAAAAGAAAAGATGGGCCCGAACAAATTCCTTGTTTCTGCCTCCAGATATTCTGTGTCAGGAGGTGATACTAGGGGCAGGTGCCACTCTCTGGGGACTCCGCCATCAGGATAAGGATAGGGCAGGAAAAAAGGACCTAAGTTGTTGATAAGGTCACTGAGCAACCTCCACCAAGGGACTTTGTTCTTCTTTGCTATATCTCCAGCTCCTAGAACAGTGCCTGGCAATTCGCTGGTATTCAGTCAACATGTTGTTTTTTTTTTTTAAAGATTTTATTTATTTATTTGAGAGAGAGCATATGAGAGGGGGGAGGGTCGGAGGGAGAAGCAGACTCCCTGCTGAGCAGGGAGCCCGATGCGGGACTCAATCCAGGGACTCCAGGATCATGACCTGAGCCGAAGGCAGTCGCCTAACCAACTGAGCCACCCAGGCGCCCAATCAACATGTATTTTTAAGTAACATTTTTATTGAGGTATAACTTCATTAAGTTTTTCTTAAATGTTTGAATTTAACAACCCTGGGACTGCCTACCTGTGGATTTCTTGCTCTGAAATAACGCATTTCCTTCCAATTCAAGCCCTGTTGATTTGTGGGTCCTCTTACCTGCCATCAAATGCATCATAATAGGTGACCTGCCTGGTAAGTGAGTTACCCCTAACATTTGAGGGGACCCCTGCTATGTGTCACGCCCTGTGTTGAGGGCTTTACCTGCATGATTTCTTTGAATCTTCACAACACCCCTGTGAGGTTGGTTTTGGGTCCTCCATTTAACTGAGTGAGCCCTAAGAGAGACTAGAGATTGTCATGCTTGGTCTTGCTATCCATCGGATGCCTCCTGGCTGTGGACACACTGCTGTGTCCACCCATCACCTCCAAGGAATTCCAGCATTGCAGTCACATATTTAAGTTCAGGGGAAAGTTTTCTATATTCACCTTACAGGAACCACTGGAGGTATCCCAATGGTTCCAGTTATCTACTGCTTACAAACGACCCCAAATCTTGGGGGCTTAAAACAACAACTTCTTACTATGTCTCATGGTTCTATGGGTTGACTGGGCTCCACTGGGCAGTTCGTGCTTAAGGACACTCATACCATTGCAGTTGGATATCAGCTGGGTCTGCAGTCACCTGGAGGCGCTGGATGTCAAGATGGCTCACTCACATGGCTGGCAGTGGACACTGACTGTGGCCATGGGCTGTGGCTGGAGTGCCCATATGTGGCTCTCCATTGTGTCTTGGTCTCCTCAAAATGGCGGCTGGGTTCCAAGCGACAGCATTCCAAGAGTGAGCTTTCCAGAAGACCCAATCAGAAGCTGGAAGGCTTCTTATGATCTAGCCTCAGAAGGCCACTCCCTCTGTCTTCTGTTGTTAAATCAGCAAGCACAGCCTGGATTCAAGGAGAGGGCGCTCAGTCATCTCTTGACGGGAGAAGCCACTCCAGGTGTCTGCTTCATGGGCATTTTACAGTCAACTTATGACTCATTACCAAGAATGGCCTAGCGTCAAGCCCCATCTTTTCTTGCTTTCCCCTCTCTCCGTGGTGCTACCACCTCCAGGGCTCCAGGCCAGAAGTTGCATCTGGCATTAAGCCTCCCGCGGGGAGGGCCAGAGGTGGCTCAAGCTTTCACTCTATCTGACCTTCTCTGATGTCCTTCAGCTTGGAAAGTTTTACCTTTCTGTTGTTGTTAAGTACACTCAAGTATAATAATATATACCATAAAGCACGCAGATCCTGAGTTTAGTGTAGGTAGGTGAGTAAGTTTCCACATCCAGCTCCGTGGCCGGAGATACTGAGGTGAGCGAGAAAGATCATCACCGGCCCTTGTGAAACTCACGGGTCTTTGAAGAGGTTTCTGGTTCTCTAGAGCTTTTTGAGATAAAACTTCTAGGTGTTGGAAAACAGAGAGAGCCCATTCAGAACCGCTTTTATCTCATCCTTTTAAGCATTTCTATTTGAGTGCATGGTTTATATTGTACATATTCATACAGTGCAACTTGTCAGTTACACACGTATGGTGGAGATGCATATGGGAGACTTTTGTGGGGTTTATGGTCAAAAAGGTTAGAGGACTTCTGGTCTACAGTTGGGGGGACAGCCGAAGGTAAGGTGGTGTGTACTATAATCGAGGCCTCACTAGGCCCGGTGGCGTTGAGAGGACTAAGGACAGGGAGGGGGTGTGGGATGTCGTTGGTGGTTTTCTGAAGGAGAGGGCAGTAAAGCTGAGGTAGGGAGGATGAGAAAAGTCTGGAACTGCATGTGCAGAGGCTCCAGAAATGACATGGCAGTGCAATGAAAAAAATACGCAACTGGTTGTAAAGAGCATCTAGATTAAGAAGCTTAACTAGGCCCCCAGGAGCACCCCTTCATGCCCCCTCCCAGCCTTCCCTCCCTGTGGCATATCATAGTTTCTAAAAATATTTATAACCGTATGCTCCTCTTACAACGTGCCACTTAGATGGAATCTGTGACTACTCCTCTTGATCCTGGGCAGACGTTTATGACAAGATGACCAAGGGAGTATGGCGGAAGTGACACTATGTGACATCGGAGCCCACATCATAAAAAATCGTTTCTGCTTGGCATGCTCTCTCTCTCACTCTCTCTCTCGGAGTGCTTACCTTTGGAACCCAGCTGGCATGTGGGGAAGACCAGGCCACCTGAAAGGTTCATGTGGGAGCATTCTGGCCAATAGCCAGCATCAACTGCCAAACCTGTGAATGCGGGAGCCCTTGAGATGACCCCAGGTCCGGTCACCATCTGACTATAACCGCATGAGAGACCCCCAAGCGAAAAACCACCTGGCTGAGCTCAGCCAACTTCCAGCAACATGAGTAATAATAGTAATCAGTGATCCTTGTTTTATGTCACTAAGTTTAGGGAGATTTGTTATGCAGCAATAAATAACTAATATACCCCCTCTCCCCATGGGTAACCACCCTGCTGATTTCTAACACCATAGGTTATTTTTGCCTGATTCTTTATATAAATGAAATGATAAAATATATCAACTTCTGGGTTTTCTCTTTTACCATGGTCTCTGTGCTTGGGCCCATCTTAGGAGAGTTTTAAGGGGTAGGTACCCAATTTGCCTTTCCGGTGCCAAATGGTGGTGTAGTAGACGTCGGATATATTAGCCTGTCCATCCATCCATTCCCTTTTCTGGTTACCCTGAATTCCCCCCACCACACACACACACACTCTCTCTCTCTCTCTCTCTCTACGTTTTGGATGCAGCTAAGTCCACCTGCTGGCTCTCTAGGGGTGAGCCCATAACCCAGGCCTGGCTCATGAGAATCTTCCATCTCCCTGCCCACAGTGATTGTTCAGAAATGGGCCAGTGGCCCTAAGCTGCTGGGGGCCACTGTGAGAGGCAAGTTTGCCTGAAAATGAAGACAGAAAGGAAGGCAGAGCGAGAGATGGAGAGAGAGAGAGAGAGAATCCGAACTACCTCCTTGGCCCTGGGTCCGCCCATGCTTAAAAGCAAACTTAACCTGTTGCAGGTACAGGAGGCTACTTAAGCCAATTTGAATTGGGTTTTCTGTTCATTTGTGGCCAAGAGGCCCAGCTGTGGGTGTGCCCGTGGACTTTCCCACAGAGCCCCAGTCAGCCTCTCCATTGGCTGGACTCCATCCGCTCGTGGGGAAAGGCAGGATCACGGTACTGCACGTGTCCGAGTGTGGACTCCAGACCAGGAGCATCAGCATCACCCGGGGCCCCATAAGAAATGCAGATTCTTGGACCCGCCGTCAGTGACTCACAAACTGAGGAATGGGCTCCAGCGTGTGTTTTAGGAAGCCCTGCAGGGGCTGTGTGCTGACGCAGGAGGAGCCCTGCCAGGGAGCACGGTGGCTCAGGGAGAGCACTGCTTGAGGTTCCGGCTGCACCTCTACCTCTGACTCTGAGCTCCGATGAGTTACAGAAGTCACCCTGCCTCACTTTTCCCACCCCTAAAACGGTGCACCTCCGATTTTGTAATGCTGTCATGTGGGCCAGTGAGTTACTAGAGGTAAATCACTCGGAAGAGGGCCTGGCCCCCAGTCCACTATCGTTAAAGTGAGATCAGGGGTTCTCAGACTTGGTGGCCCATTAGAATCACCTTGGAGGGCTTGTTGAAACACTGATTGCTGGGCCTTCACCTCCCCTCGGAGTTTCTGACTCTAAGGGGAGCTTGGGAATTTGCACTGTGAACGAGTTCTCAGGTCTAGGAGACCCTGCTTTGAGAACCGCTGAGTTAGATGTCACTGTTACTGGTCTCCAGCTCCCTTTCTGGTGGTTCCACCGTCACCTCAGGTGCTCTGGAATCGCTCTTTCGGCTGACTCAGGCCTCTGTCTCCTCCTCTCCCTCCCCTCTGGCATCAGTTTTGATAGCTGGATTCTCTGAGCTGGTAATTGGAGCTCTGAGCCCAGCTTTCCGCTGAGAGTAGCCCCAGCCTCCACCTGTTCAGGGCACCTGATTGATGGTTCCTTCCACCACAACTGTTCCTTTTCGGGCAGCCTTCCGAACTGTCTCCAGCTTTCTTATATAAGCAGACACCTTTCCTCCTAACCCCGGGGAGGGTACCACATTACTCCTGACCCTGGCTCCCCATCCAGCCCCCTCCACTCTCACTCACCCGATCCCTGTCACAGGCATGGCTTTGCTAACACAAAGGCCTTTAAAGGCAGGGCCAGGCACCTGAAACTAATGTAACATTGTGTGTCGGGCTCCATTTTTAAAAATTAAAAACTAAAAAGTAAAGACAGGGCCAAATAAGCCCCCTCCGACAAATTCCTCTGTAACGTGGCCTGCTAGCTGGAGTGAGGAGGTCAGTGTGGCTGGAGCTGAGAGTGAAGGGGAGATGGCAGGAGATTAGGTCAGAGAGAAGCAGAAGAGATTGTACAAGGCTTTATGTCGTAAGAAGAGCTGGGACTCTAGCCTAAGAGTGGTAAAATTTTTAAATCCTTTTTTTAAGTTGTGAAATATCATAAATCTTTGCATGTACACACACAACCTTTGCACATTTATACATATTTAAAAAGTATACAATGAGCACACATATAGCCACTGCACAGGTAAGAAATGGGACGTGGCCAGTCAAAATCATCCCTAACATTTGTGGATCCCAGACCAAATGTACAAATGGAGGCTCCCTGCAGCTCACACTCTTCTCTTCCCATTTCTGTCTACATCCTGAACGCTCAAGGGGTCGGTCATCCATGCATTTATCCAGACACCCTCATCTCCATGTGAGAGCTTGGTCCATCTCCCAAATCACCTCTTGCACACCAGCATGACCTGGCCTGGGTGTAGGGTTCAAGGTAAGCTGGGAAGAGGTGCACACAGGGGCTGGAAGCAGGTTCAGGAACACTTGAGTAGGGGATTCTAGAGAACCGAGTACTCTGAGCATGGTCTAGAACTGCGCTGTCCAAGAGGGTAGCCACTAGTCACATATGGCTACTTAAATTTAAATTAATAAAAATGAAATAAAATTTAAAATTCAGTTCCTCAGTAACACTAGCCACATTTTAAGGGCTCAGTGGCCGCATTAGGCGAGTGTCTCTCATATTGGACAGACAGAGAACATGTCTATTATTGCAGAATGTTCTGTGGGACAGTGCTGGTTAGGAAGGAGGCATGGTAAGCGTTCTGTAAGACAGGAGAGTATGACCCCTAAAAAGCAGGCAGCCTTCAAAGTAGCTATTGTAAATATGTTCAAATAACCAAGAGGAATCATGATTTTTTAAAAATACTTCATTTATTTATTAGATAGCGAGAGGAGGAACACAAGCAGGGGGAGTGGGAGAGGGAGAAGCAGGCTTCCCGCTGAGCAGGGAGCCTGATCCCAGGACCCTGAGATCATGACCTGAGCCGAAGACAGACGCTTAACGACTGAGTCACCCAGGCGCCCCGAGGAATCATGATTTTAAAAGTAAAAGGAAGATATGATGATATGACTCACCAAATTGAAAAAAATGGATTAAGAGTTGGACATTATAAAGTAGTACCAAGTGGAAATCTGGACCTGAAAAGTATAATAACTGAAATGAAAAACTCACTAGAGGGGCTCGCCAGTAGATCTGAACTGACAGAAGAAAGAATTAGCAAATCAAAGATAGATATTATGCAATCCAAAGAACGGAGAGAAAAAAGAGTGGAGAAAAATGAACGGAGCCCCAGAGAAATGCAGGACACCATTAAGCCAAACAATATACACACAATGGGAGTGCCAAGAGGAGAGGAGAGTAAGGAGCAGAAAAATTATTTTAAGAATTATTCTAAAAAATAGTCTAATAGGGCGCCTGGGTGGCTCAGTTGGTTAAGCAACTGCCTTCGGCTCAGGTCATGATCCCGGAGTCCTGGGATCGAGTCCCACATCGGGCTCCCTGCTCGGCAGGGAGCCTGCTTCTCCCTCTGACCCTCCCCCCTCTCATGCTCTCTCTATCTCATTCTCTCTCTCAAATAAATAAATAAAATCTTTAAAAAAAATAGTCTAATAGTACACACACATATACACACATACATATAAATATGGTATTGTTGGACCTATAACATGTAGAATTGTGATGTAGGGGCACCTGGGTGGCTCAGTTGGTTGGGCGGCTGCCTTCGGCTCAGGTCATGATCCCAGGGTCCTGGGATAGAGCCCACATTGGACTCCCTGCTCAGCAGGGAGCCTGCTTCTCCCTCTCCCTCTGTCTGCCGCTCTGCCTACTTGTGCTCTATCTCTGTTAAATAAATAAATAAAAATCTTAAAAAGAATTGTGATATAATTTCCGATAACAACCCAAAAGAAGTACATTGGAACAAAGTCATACTCATCTATGGAGAGACTCCAGAGATTAACTTGAAAATAACAAGAGCCAATGAAGAGAACCAGAAATGGCAAGTAAGAAGATTAATATAACAAAAGCTAAAAAAAAAAAAGAAGAGAGTATATATAACAAAAGCTATAACAAAATAATATACTTGCTCTCCTCTCAGCCTCTTTAAAAAAACATAACATCATATAAAGTAATAATTATAACAATGCATTTGGAGTAACACTGATAGATGTGGTATGGATAGCAATAATACAACAAGGGGGTGAAGGTAATAGAGCTATATAGGAACGGTGCTTATGTATCTCACTGGAATAAAGTTCATATGAATCTGAAGGTTATCCTGATTCGTTAAGATGTATAGGGTAAGCCCTAAGCAACCACTAAGGAAATAACTCAAAAAATTAATGAAAACAATCAGTAAAGAAATTTAAATGCTCCATTAGAAAATATTCACATAATGTAAGAGAAAGCAGTTGAGGAATAGAGGAGGATAAAAGGCATGAGACACATAGAAAGTAAAAAGTGAAAATCACCAGTCAGGGGCAAATACTCGCTTTACATTTGTATGACTAGAGAGTCACTCTAGTGACTTTTCTAGAACACAGAAGTTCTGTTCCAAGAGAGCAATATTTACACTGTCCAGAAACAGAAGTAGGCAGTATATAATTTTTTTCAGTAAAGCAAACATTAAAATGACCAAAATTTTAAGGTACTGAGGAATATAAAATGAAAAACAAAACCAATTTTTTTTTTACTTCATATCAAGATCTAAGCACTAGGTGCGCTTGTTGCTACTGGATTTGACATTTGTTTTGATTATAAAATTATATGCCATAGTTGATCAAACTTAAGATGCCTTGTTTTTTGTTTTTGTTTTTAAAGATTTTTATTCATTTATTTGACAGAGAGAGAGACAGCGAGAGCAGGAACACAAGCAGGGGGAGTGGGAGAGGGAGAAGCAGGCCTCCCGCTGAGCAGGGAGCCCGATGTGGGACTCGATCCCAGGACTCTGGGATCATGACCTGAGCCGAAGGCAGATGCTTAACGACTGAGCCACCCAGCGCCCAAGATGCCTTGTATTATAAAACACGGCATTGCTGCTCCATTTACCACAAAGAAAGAAAAACATAATATTTAGCATATATTTACTAAAAGAGCACTTTTAGATTTATTTAGAAAAAAATATTTTTTACGATTTTATTTTCTTAAGTAATCTCTACACCCAACATGGGGCTTGAACTCACAACCCCAAGATTAAGAGTCCCAGGCTCCACTGCCTGAGCCAGCCAGGCGCCCTCGGAACAAGATTGCTTTAACAGATCACTCTTTGATATCTACAATGGAAAACACAAACATAATTAGTTGGTTAAGATAGTTCTACAACTTCCTCATGCCCAGAACCTGATTTCTGCATCATTTTCCCCCAAAATTTTATTGTGAAAATTGTTGAACATACAGTGAATTTGCAAGAATTTTAGAGGGAACTTAAATCTATCAACCTGGTTTCCCATTAATACACATATATTTTTTTACACCTGCTCTCTACACAGCTATCCATCTATCCATCCATCATTGCAGACATTTTGACTCATTTTCTTAACTTCTGATTTAGAGTTCTTCACGTTTGTGCTTCCCCATAAATATCATCCTTCTGCTATCAAAAGCATTGTCCATGGAGCATTTCTTAGAAAAGGGCTCACTTATTGTCTCTGGATTTGCTTCCCGGCTCCTTTCAGTGTGTCAATGGCAGGGTTTCCAGACAACAACCAGAACTCATATTCCTTCTTCAAAGGTTTTTTAAGCGATCCGTGCTGAAACAGAGGATTGCACATCACCAGCAACAATCACCAAGCAAGTGATTGGTGATTAGGACTGCTGTCCAGCGGAAAGCAACTAACTGTAAAATGCCTTCAATGATTCAGTCTGATTTCTAGAGATCTTGAAAGGTGAAAAAACGGAGTAGCTCAGAATTCATAAAATCATGTAGACACCATTGATTGAGCCCTTCCTATGCTGAACGTCACTGTGATGGTTTTCAGATGAGGAAATGTCTCTCAGGATCTCTGCCCCTCAGTCTCCCTCCATCTGCCCCTCAAGTCTCCCCCTCTGTCTCTACGTTTCCCTCTGTGCCTCAACTTCCCAGTGTCCCCCCTCCCCCTCTTCTCTCCACCTCCTTCTTTCTCTCTCTCCCCCCTCTCCCATCTGTACAGTTCTCCCTGTTTTGCCGGCTGCCCTCGAGGTAGTTCAGAGTTCTGACTCTCCTCCCTGTCCTTGCTCTTTCTCCTCCAAGCCATAACGAACGGCCAATTTGTGCTCCAGCTTCCTGCCCCTCCAGCTTGAACGGTGGGCCTCTCCCATTAATTTGCAACATTTCTCCACCTTCTGAGACGATCCCATATGATTTCATCTTTAACCTGGGATGGGCTGGAAGGCGCCGGCACATTTTGTAATGAGATATTTCTGTGTTTCTGGAAGCATCTCTATCATTTCTTGTGAATCATTGTCTTAAAACATTGCTGAGTTCAATTGGCTAATATCTTATTTGGAAAATTTCCTTCTGTTTTATGAGGTGCCATTTGCCTAGTTGTTTTGGGTTTTTTTATCCTATTTTTCTAGGTTTGTTACGGGAATTGTGCCAACCATTCAAAAGATTTTGGGAACATCCTTTCTTTTTCTCTTTTCTGGACCACTTCCCACAACCTAGGAGTTCTTTGTTTGACTATATGGCAGAATTGGCTATAAATCATCTAATGCCATTCAAGAGTGTAGATCTTTTACTTCCTTTGTTACTTCTTTGATTATTGGTGTATTAGATTTTCTACTTTTTCAAATGCCAGTTATCATCATGAATACTTCCATGGAGAAACCCCATCTTCATTTTATTTATTTGTTTGTTTGTTTACTTACTTTGGGGGGGTATAAAATATCCTCTGCTCGGTTGATGCCTCTAGGATCCAGCCCTCGATCCTGATTGGACATCAAGGGTAAGGGGTGGGTCTTAAGCCCTGAGTGACACTGCTGCAAACACCGCAGGAAACTTGGAGAGAACGTCCTCAGGCAAAGCGGGTCGCGGTGGCTCCACACACTTCCACTCGTGTTGGCGACCAGTTCGTGGACCCGGGAAGCAGTGGTCCCTGTGCACCGGGGGAGGAGTGATGCCCACCCGCAGGAGAGGGAATAGAGGATCGCACCGTCAGGGAGCACCGTCTTGCATGTTATGTGCGAATGGCGCCCCCTAGAGCTCAAATGTGGGTGATGACCCTGGAGTTAGGCAATGAGGCCACGAACCGGGAGGTGTCCAGGTCTTGGCTACACCCATTGTCCCAAACTCTCAGGACATTGTTTGGTGCCCTTCGGGGTCACACTACCCAGTCAGGTTCCTACCATCAGGACCCCTGCTTGGCCGCGATGTAAGACACAGCTGCCAGTTCGTCCAAGGACAGACACCTCTGCCGCACCCCCTAACCAGCTCTTGTGCAAAAGACTGGGTTTCCGGGGAGGGGGGTGAGCCAAGAGACCTTTTGTCAGTCTTCATCGTGAGTAATCTGCCTAATCATTCATTGTCTGCGGCAATTGCCAGGCAGTTCTCTCATTATAATCTTGGGCTCTTGGCTTTAAAAATTCTCCAAACTAAGGTAAATAGAACAGACTTGTTTGGGGCTCTTTAATGTCGGGAGGCCACGAAGGGGGTCCTTTTGGCCTGCCCAACCTTTGGTAGTACTCTAGTAAAACCTTTGCGCCCCATCAGTGTTCCCTTTCTTCACCCCATTTCTTAATAACCACCTAGGCAGCATGGGTGTGGATGTTCATGTGGTGGGCCAGGACCCGTGTGGATGGGGTAGAAGCGTCCGCACCTGTTCCCGGGGCTGTTGGCTTGCAAGTATTATTGAAACTGGCGACCATACAGAAAGGGCAAGGAGAGACAAAAGAAAGAGGCAGACTACTCCAGCTTGGTAAGTGAAAGGTTTAATAAACAAGGGAATTCACATTAGGACTGGGGAAAGGCAAGTGGAAAGCACATTCCAGGGACAAGGAAGGGGCTAAGGAGCCTCTGATTGCGGGTGTCCCGCTCATGGGTCCACCAGCCATCACATCCTTTCTATGACCTCCTCCAGCAGGAGCTCAGCTCAGTGGCGTGGACTCTAGGCAGCTCCATCAGCTGGGATTAGCGTGGGCAAACCCTGGGTGAGTCCTCGGTGGCAAAAAGTGTAGGTGTCCCCCCTTGGGTCCTCATGGTGAAAGCTGCTGGAGTCTTCTCCTTTTCTCCTCAAGTTGGGGGGTTGCATTACAGCCAAGGGGATCCCTCTTGGCAGCAAACGCTATAGAATTTGGGGATGAGGTGACACAGGTAAAATGCCTCCTATGCTTTTCTTTCTTTTTTTTTTAAAAAGATTTTATTTATTTATTTGACAGAGAAAGACACAGCGAGAGAGGGAACACAAACGGGGAGTGGGAGAGGGAGAAGCAGACTCCCTGCCGAGCAGGGAGCCCGATGTGGGGCTCGATCCAGGGACTCCAGGATCATGACCTGAGCCGAAGGCAGTCGCTTAACCAACTGAGCCACCCAGGCGCCCGCCTCCTTTGCTTTTCTAGGAGGGCCTGGGTTTCGTGCTCCCCTGGGTTGCTGCAGCTTCTTGTTCTCCACAATTCTTCTCCGAGCTGTTTTCACCAGTAAGTAGTTTGTTAAATCATTGGGGTTTTCTTTGTTTAATTTTTTTAAAGATTTTATTTATTTATTTGACAGAGACACAGCAAGAGAGGGAACACAAGCAGGGGGAGTGGGAGAGGGAGAAGCAGGCTCCCCGCTGAGTCAGGAGCCCGATGCAGAGCTCGATCCCAGGACCCTGGGATCATGACCTGAGCTGAAGGCAGACGCTTAACGACTGAGCCACCCAGGCGCCCCTTTTTAAAAGATTTTATTTGAGAGAAAGAGAGCATGAGCAGGGGGAGAGGGAGAAGCAGACTCCTCACTGAGCAGGGAGTCCAATGCGGGGCTCCATCCCAGAACCCTGAGATCACGACCCGAGCTGAAGGCAGCTGCTTAGCCAACTTGAGCCACCCAGGCGCCCGAGGTAGAGAGATTTCTTTCTTCTTACAGAACTAGATGAATTGGTGGACTCTAATCCATTTAGACTCAAGTTGACCCATTAAACACATATGGAAAATGTCTCTTAAGTTGGTCAAGATTTGGATCACAGAACATCTGTCCTGGCACATACCAGTTGCTCAATAAATTAGTAAATGGGTGTGTCAGCCATACCACTTCAACTGCGGCACTTGGGGGAGAGGTACTGATTTAGACTGCTGGGATCATCATCCCCAGGTAAGGCATATAGCTGTATAAACTGATCTATGTCATAGGGACTGGAGGCCCAAGGAGGATCAGAGTCCCCCAGACATAGCTCTTGGAGATCAGAAGGCTGAGAATCCCAAGATGAATTCCCTCTGGAGGGACCAGGTTCATCATTCTCAGAAAACTGAGGCAGTTCATGGTCAGAGGCATCCGAAATGCTGGGACTCTTGCGATGAGTGTTTGCCGAGGTTACAGGTAAGGACTCCTCCTCCTCCTTGCCTGGAACGGTCGGGTTTGGTGATTTTCGTGATGAATTTGATCCATTTGGTTGCTGCTCTTTCTTCCTTTTGACGCGCTGGTTCTTGAACCAAGTCTGAGGAGAGAGGAGGTGAGAAGGTTAATAAAAGGGGGGTGGGTCCAAAGGGGAATCCTCATGTTCCTCAGGAATTAGGCTCTTTTGGCATGAGAAGGCTAGTCTCGCATCTCTTCGGTTATCTGAACAAGGGAAGTTCCTTCTATCCTCTGCTGTCCTGAGTTCCAGAAGGCAAAGGGGGCATTAAGATCGTGCCTGCAGTGGGTGGAATGGGACAGAGCACTCAAACACCAGATCAGGATGGGGAGAAGGCAAGGTGCTTCTGTCTTGGTGGATGCTCAGCATTTTCAGAGAGAATTCTGAAGATTGAGAATATGGAGTAGGAGTCTAGCTTGGGGTGCCTTCAGGATTCACCCAGGGGTCCTCATGCCCCAAATTCTCTGTGGGAACTTCGTTACAAGGCATCTAAATGACTGTGAATGTCCTGATTAAGGAGAACCTAGAAATATAAACAGGAACAGACCCCAAGGGGATTATCTGAGATCCATCCCCAAAAGGTCCCCTGTAGCATTGTGGTTCTGGAGTCAGAAAGGTCTGGGTTCAAATTCTAGCTCTTGTGTTTATAATTCTTGGAGGAGTCTGTGAACCTTAGTGTTCCTCAATAAAATGGATGGTCATAAGAGTGAAAATATAGAACATCTGTCCTGACACATACCAGTTGTTCAATAAACAGGATTTACAAGATGTGTGAATTTTAAATGTGTGTGACGCTCTGGGTTAGGTGTGCTATCTAGAGACATCCTCAGGGACATACCTTTATTACCGACTCATCAAGATGAGTAACTGAAATAAGTTCCTCCGTGGTCGCCCAATCTGGGTACATGGTCTCTTCAAACACACGTTTCAGGGCCTGGAGCTGTTCCACACTAAAGTGTGTGCGGGCCCGGCGAGCATACCTTGGATTTTCTGCAGAAGAAATAGACAAAAGGCTTTCGTAAAAAAAAAACACTCTAAGGTAAACTTCTTTTTTTTTTTTTTAAAGATTTTATTTATTTATTTGAGACAGAGAGAATGAGAGAGAGAGAGAGCACATGAGAGGGGGGAGGGTCAGAGGGAGAAGCAGGCTCCCTGCCGAGCAGGGAGCCCCATGCGGGACTCGATCCAGGGATTCCAGGATCATGACCTGAGCTGAAGGCAGTCGCTCAACCAACTGAGCCACCCAGGCGCCCAAATAAATAAAATCTTTTTTTTTTTTTAAGATTTTATTTATTTATTTGAGAGAGAGAGACTGAGAGAGAGAGAGCATGAAAGGGCGGAGGGTCAGAGGGAGAAGCAGGCTCCTCGATGAGCAGGGAGCCTGATGCGGGACTCGATCCCGGGACTCCAGGATCATGACCTGAGCCGAAGGCAGTCGCTTAACCAACTGAGCCACCCAGGCGCCCACTAAGGTAAACTTCTGACCTGAGACTGACCTGGGAGCTAAGAGCTTGGTCTAAAAAGTTGACTCATGGAACCCACTCTTCACCATCTTGCTGGGATTGCTCTGTGCCCTTGAAATTCAGTTTCCCCTACTAGAAAATGGTTCAAGCCTGGTTTTAAGGGTAAGTAACTGTCCACTTGTTCTAGAGGAATATACTGGAAACTCATAGCCTGGAAAAATGAACCAGACTAGTGGGAGAAAAGATATCTGTCCTCATTGGGATAACATAGTGACATGATATCAACATGGGATTCATTTGAGTTCATATGATTCAGAGAGTATTTGAGTGTTTGAGACCCTGTCTCAAACTAGGCTTTCAAAATAAATAATAAAAGGAAAATATTGATAAATATCACAACATCAATATTTAAAATATTTGGACAATAGAAGTCATAAGTAATTGAAACAGGGCTTAGGGGCACTGTTCTCTACACTGGTAGATGTGTGAGAGCCTGAAGCTATTGATTTGGCCACTTATTAATGAGGCCAGTTAGGGAAGCAGGTATGAAGCTTAGTGACCTGAGAAAGAATGTTGATTATCCCATTTATTAGCTTTGTCACTCTGGGAGTACCGTGACACTTATATTCTTTGCCTCTTTTCTCTATCAGTAAAATGGTCCCATTATAATTCACTCGCTTTGGGGAAGAGATGACTATCCAGAAAGCAAGTCTGTTAATTATGGGCTTTGGTGCATAATAGGTACAGAATGGGAGTTTTTTTACTATTGTTTAAAATATAAATGTAAAACCACGTCATCTAGCGATATTTGATCCATTTTCTATAGGAGATTCTATTTATGTAGGAGGCCCTTATTCTTCATACAAAGGCATACATACAAAAAAGCCAGCATGCTGCTAAGCACCCCAATGTGAAGACAAGAGGTCAGTCAGAGATTTCTCACAGTTTTTCAGCATCTATTTGAACACAGAGAGGGGGGGCAGAAATTATAAGACCTGGGAGGAAGCCTTCAGACATGACTAAGACACAGAGACAGAGCAAGAGAAAAGATGAAGCAGGAGGAAGAGGTACAAATTAACGGACAGAAACATTTTTCTTAAGAAAAGGAATAGAAGGGGCGCCTGGGTGGCTCAGTCATTAAGCGTCTGCCTTCAGCTCAGGTCATGATCCCACGATCCTGGGATCGAGCCCCGCATCGGGCTCCCTGCTCAGCGGGAAGCCTGCTACTCCCTCTCCCACGCCCCCGCTTGTGTTCCTGCTCTCGCTACCTCTCTCTCTCTCTCTCAAATAAATAAATAAAATCTTTAAAAAAGAAAAAAAAGAAAGAAAAGGAATAGAAGTCGGGGTGCCTGGTTGACTCAGTCCGTTAAGCATCTGCCTTCGGCTCGGGTCATGATACCGGGGTCCTGGGATCGAGCCCCACATCGGGCTCCTTGCTCAGCGGGGAGCCTGCTTCTTCTTCTCCCTCTGCTGCTCCCCCTGCTTGTGCTCTCTCTCTGTCGAAAGAAAGAAAGAAAGAAAGAAAGAAAGAAATCTTTTTAAAATAATAAAAATAAAAAATAGTCTTTTTTTTTTTAAGATTTTATTTATTTATTTGAGAGAGAGAATGAGACAGAGAGCATGAGAGAGGGGAGGGTCAGAGGGAGAAGCAGACTCCCTGCCGAGCAGAGAGCCCGATGCGGGACTCGATCTTGGTACTCCAGGATCATGACCTGAGCCGAAGGCAGCCGCTCAACTGACTGAGCCACCCAGGCGCCCCTAAAAAATAAAGTCTTAAAGGGGTGCCTGGGTGGCCCAGTCATTTGAGCACCCAACTCTTGGTTTCAGCTCAGGTCATGATCTCAGGGTCGTGAGATCAAGCCCTGTGTCAGACTCCGTGCTCAGTGTGGAGCCTGCTTGGGATTCTTTCCCCTCTTCCTTCTGCCCCTCCCACATGGGTGCTTTCTCTGTGTCTCTCAAATAAATAAGTAAAATCTTGAAAGAAAGAAAGAAGAAGAAGAAAGAAAGAAAGACACTTCTAAACTAGGCTTTCAAAATAAATAATAAAAGGAAAATATTGATAAATATCACAACATCAATATTTAAAATATTTGGACAATAGAAGTCATAAGTAATTGAAAAATACAGACCACAGATGAGAGAACATATTTGCAACAAATAAGAGAAATTATTAGTGTCTAAAATACAACAAAAATGTTCTAAGCCTCAAGAAAAAAATACTAGAAAATAAAAAAGGACAAGTGGAGAATTCACACAAGAGAAAAGCAGAATGGACTTTAAAATAGAGCAAGGAGGGGTGCCTGGGTGGCTCAGTTGCTTGAGCATCTGACTCTTGATTTCTGCTCTTCTGCTCAGGTCATGATCTCAGGGTTGGTCGTAGAATTAAGCCCCGCGAGTTAGGCTCCTGCTGAGTGTGGAGCCTGCTTAGGATTCTCTCTCTGCCCCTCCCAGTGCACTCTCTCTCTCTCTCAAAAAAAGAAAAATAGTGCAAGGAGTCTCAATTTCACTAGGTAATAAAGAAATGGAAAATGGATCAAATATCAAGTACTATTTTATACTCACTGTTAGAAACAAGACAATGAGCCCAAAATGGAGTGGCTCATGCTAATCCCCACATCACCATACTGATGATGTCATATACCATAGTTTCTGCTCTCCCAAGAATGGACTCTTAAACCAATCAGGAATTGCTTGATCTCTACTAGTTAGGGAATCACCTGATAGACCCCTGCCATCCCCCACAGGAAACCAACCTTGCAATAACCAATCCACTTGTTTGTCTAGTATAACTTCCTTTCTCCCCCCACTCCCTTCTGCCCAGAAAAGTCTTTCTTTTAGTACAGTTCCACAGAGGTCCTTTCTATTGGCTAGATTGGATGCTGCCTGGTTCACAAATCGTCAAACACAGCCAGTAGGATCTTAACAATTTACTCGGTTGAATTTCCTTATTTAACACCACCAAACGGCTGACATTTGAAAGTCTGACAGGACCAAGTGTTAAAAAGGACTTGGGGGTGCCTGGGTGGCTCAGTTGGTTAAGCGACTGCCTTCGGCTCAGGTCATGATCCTGGAGTCCCGGGATCGAGTCCCGCATCAGGCTCCCTGCTCGGCAGGGAGTCTGCTTCTCCCTCTGACCCTCCTCCCTCTCATGCTCTCTGTCTCTCATTCTCTCTCTCTCAAATAAATAAATAAAATCTTTAAAAAAAAAAAAAGGACTTGGAAAAACAAAATCTCACAGTAATGGTGGAGTCCAGTTACAAAGTGTTTTCCAGTGCTCCCTGTTGGTATAACCTATTGGTTTCCCAACTGGCCACTTGGTGTTGGCAAGAGCCTACCAACAAAGTCCCACCCACTTACCTCTGCTTGTCCGAAACACTTTGCCCCAGCTTACCTGCCATATTAACCTCTTGAGGTGCAGTGATTCCTTCAGCTGTGTTTTCCGAGCTCCTGAATTTCGTCTATGTATCTGTTGGGTTTAGGGTTCTCCCATTTAAGCAAAATTTTGATGTAATCAGGTCCCTGCCCAATCCCTCCCTAACGTCACACCCTCTAATAATCCATTCAATACATGCACATTAAGAACCTATTCTGTGCCTGGTGCCGTGCTGGGTCCTGGGATGAAGCAGGGATCCCAGACTTAATCTCTGACCTCAAATGGTGGAGGAAAACAAACGGAAGTCAAGCAAACAGAAAAATGGATAAAATGTCCAAAACTGGCACTCAGGACAAAAGGGTAAACATGGTAAAGAGTAAAAATGGTGGGCGCCTGGGTGGCTCAGATGGTTAAGCGTCTGCCTTCGGCTCAGGTCATGATCTCAGGGTCCTGGGATCGAGTCCCGCATCGGGCTCCCTGCTCCTTGGGAGCCTGCTTCTCGCTCTGCCTCTCTCTCTCTCTCATGAATAAATAAATAAAATCTTAAAAAAAAAAAAGAGTAAAAATGGTAAGACGAGCGAATCCAGAAGGCGAAGGATGGGCTGTATGCATGGTCAGCTCCTGGTGAGACCCGCAGAGCAGGGGGAGAGGGGACGGGGAGCACGGGAAAGCCTCTCACCATCCCCCTACCCAGCTGTTCCCAAATGAGGCAGCAACAGGCAAGGGTGCAGCTCTTGGCAGAGCCTAAATCATAGACATCCTTGTAAATTCTGTTAAGGAGTTTGCATTTGGGATCGTCAAAAACCCAAGGAGAGTTCTGAGCAAAGGAACTCAACATATAAATTGCCTTTTTTTTTTTTTTAAATCACGCCTCCCTCTTGCCTCCCAGCTTCCCATTCCCCGTCCCTCTGTTCTGCATTTTCTCCCCTTCTCGGGTGACATATCTGCTCGCTTACTTATTCTTCCCCATAATGTTCTTCTCCAGGACTGGTTATTCCTAAGAGGGGTCTAACTGGGTGAATGAGTTGGCTCTAGTTCCTGGTCATCTGCCTTGGACGCCCCACACCTGATGTGGACCCAGCTTTTCTGACTTGGAGTTGGGACTCTGGCCTTGGCCGGTCTCAGCTGCCCCCCACTCCACCCTCATCCCCCATCCCCACATCAGCCTGGCTTGGAGAGGTCTTGAAAGAGCCGAAGAACACTGGCTCTGGAAACATGGTGGGTAGCCCAAGGCCGCAACGATTGAAGGGCCTATCTGTGTCTCATACAAGAAGAAAATTCAGGGAAACTTTTGAAGTGATCAACTATAGAGACACCTCTCCAAAAATCTATTCAAAGGGGTAAAGGCAGGCCTCGAATTTTCCATGTAAATTTTAGAATCGAGGGGCGCCAGGGTGGCTCAGTCGGTTGGGCATCTGTCTTCAGCTCAGGTCATGGTCCCAGGGTCCTGGGATCGAGCCCTGCATCGGGCTCCCCACTCAGCGGGGAGTCTGCTTCTCCTTCTCCCTCTGCCCCTCCCCCCTGCTCATGCTCTTTCTCTCTCTCGCTGTCTCACTCTCTCTCAAATAAATAAATAATATCTTAAAAAAAAAACTTTTAGAATCAAACCCTGGAGTCTCCTTGTGAAGCGAATGAGGATGAAGAGGGTGGTGTATTTGAAAAGTATGAAAGTCAAAATAGCAGAGGATTTTGCAGGCATTCATGTTTAAAAAAAAAAAAATCCTGTCTCTTCTTCAACTTGCTCACTTAACAGTAATTTGAGTGATCGGTCTGCCAACATCTTGTTCTGGTGAACGGGAAATCAAGATTTAGAAAAATAGAACTTATCTCTGCCTTCGAAAGTGCTGGCACCCTAGGAAGGGAAGCAGAAAATAAATGAGCAAGCAAGCCAATGTGATGTGTACTGGTATTATGAATGCTGTCAACACCGCTGGTGAGAGGAACCGCATGAGACTGGTGCCCCAAGCAAGACGGCTCTGATGAAGTGTCTTTTTTACTGAAAGATAAGGAAGAGTGTTCTAAGCAAACAGAACAGCAAACTCGAAGGCTTGGAGACACGAGAAACCTTTTGACATCTGAGGGGTGGACAGAGGGGCACTGTAGCCTAGGTATTTTATGGAAGGGGGATAGTGGGAGAAGATGAAGATGGAGAGACAGACCAAGACCAGATCACATTGAAGGAGTTTGGACTTTATTCCAAGGGAAGTAGAACACCATTTAAGGGGCCCCTGGAGAGAAGAAGACACCCAGCCCACTCTTTTCCCATGACGTTTGAGAAATGAGAGACAAAGTAACTTCAACTTGAGAGGGCTACCAGAGGTGCCAGGCATTCACCTGATAGGCAGGTTCAGCTGGGGCTGGAAAGGATTTGATGTTCTCTTTCTGTTCCACCTACTTTGAGCATCGGCTTTCCTGGCCCCGTTCACCACCTTCTCATAAAACCCTTCTCTGATCCCCCCGAACCAGGTCAGGACCTCTGTTTTATGCTGCCAGCATTCCTGTACTTTTTATAACCTTCCTGGGTTTATTTGTGTGGGTTCTGATAATGCTTCTCCCCAGGAGGAAGGGCTCCTTCCCTCCCCAGTGATCCTCAGTGGGAGGATCCTCAGTGGACCCGGTCCATGGTAGTTGCTCATTACGAGGGTTTAGGAGGCGTGAAAAAATGTTGGACTCCTTCTGGAGAAAAGTGTGGCTGTGGTTGACCTTGCTACTGCAGGAGTTTGAACATAAATAGAACTTTCGATTACAGCTGACCCTTGAGCAACATGGGTTTGAACTGTACGAGTCTATTTATTTTTTATAGCACAGTATTTTCCTTTTGATTTTCTTCAGCACATTTTCTTTTCTCTAGCTTACTTTTTTTAATTTTCTTTTTTTTTAAGATTTTATTTTTAAGTAATCTCTACACCCAATGTGGGGCTCAAACCCACAACCCCGAGATCAAGAGTCGCACTCTCCACCGACTGAGCCAGCCAGGTGCCCCTAGCTTACTTTATTGTAAAAATACAGTATATAATACATAAAACATACAAAATACATGTCAATTAACTATTTAGGTTATCTGTAAGGCTTTCAGTCAACAGTAGGCTATTAGTAGTTATGTTTTTGAAGAGTCAAAAGCTATACGCAGATTTTCAACTATGCCAGGGGTCGACATCCCTAACCCCTGCATTGTTCAAGGGTCCACTCTTTTTAGTGTCTATTGCAGGATTGTAAATTCTAAATTGGTGAATTATGGGGTACCTGGGTGGCTCAGTCAGCTGGGTGTCTGCCTTCAGCTCCAGTCATGATCCCAGGGTCCTGGAATCGAGCACCACATTGGGCTCCCTGCTCAGCGGGGAGCCTGCTTCTCCCTCTCCCTCTGCCTGCCTGCCTACTTGTGATCTCTCTCTCTCTCTCTCTCTCTGTCAAATAAATAAATAAAATCTTTAAAAACAAAAAGCCCAAACTAACTAGCTACATCTATCTTTCTATCTATCTATCTATCGTTTGTCACTTTAGGTTGTACTTTGCACCACAAGACACTTCCACTGGCCTGTCTCAGGCATGTTTATAAGTTTATAAGCCACAGTTTTATTTTCTATTTTTATTTAACATACATGTAGAAAAGTATACAAATGATTAGTGTATTAGTTGGTGATTTCTCACACACACACAGTCAGCACCCAGATCTTGAAACAGAATATGACCAGCACCCTAAAGGCCTCTTTTATCCCCTTCCAGTCTCTGCCCATCTAATGGTAACTCTTCTTCCGACTGATGACCTCACAGAGTAGTTCTGCCTGTTTCTGAGCCTTATATAAATGGATCACACAGGGGCGCCTGGGTGGCTCAGTTGGTTAAGCGACTGCCTTCGGCTCAGGTCATGATCCTGGAGTCCCGGGATCGAGTCCCGCATCGGGCTCCCTGCTCGGCAGGGAGTCTGCTTCTCCCTCTCCCACTCCCTGTTTGTGTTCCCTCTCTCGCTGTGTCTTTCTCTGTCAAATAAATAAATAAAATCTTAAAAAAAAAAATGGATCACACAGTATGGCGCTCTTTTGTGTCTAGCTTCTTTTGCTACACATACTGTTTCCATCAATAATTTATTCATCCGTTTGCATTTCTTATCATACTCCATTGTGTAAATGCACTGGTTTGTAAATTCATCCTAATATCGATGGGTATTTGGGCAGTTGGGGCTATTACAAACAGTGCCGCTGAAAACATTCTTTTTTTTTTTTTCTTTAAAGATTTTATTTATTTATTTGAGAGAGAGACTGAGAGAGAGAGAGAGCATGAGAGGGGGGAGGGTCGGGAGGGTCAGAGGGAGAAGCAGACTCCCCGCCGAGCAGGGAGCCCGATGTGGGACTCGATCCCGGGACTCCAGGATCATGACCTAAGCCGAAGGCAGTCGCTTAACCAACTGAGCTACCCAGGCGCCCGCCGCTGTAAACATTCTTGTACGTGTATTTTGGTGAACATATGTAAGAGTATGTTCCATATTTTCTGAGATTTTCCCAAGATCCAGACTGGGGGATTACCCTTCCCCAAAGACCATATGTATGTACCTTGTTGAACTTATTTCTAATTGTGTGCTCTTTTTTGAACTGGTTCCTGTAGCCTCCTAGACTCTTAAGATTTCCAGGTAGAGTTTGTAGTGGTTTTCCATTTGTTTGAATAAACATTTCATTTGGAATAATTGTAGACTTACAGAAAAGTTGGGAAGACAGTGCAGCGTTTCCATATACACTTTGTCCAGATCCCTCTGCTGTTAACATCTTACACACCCAAGTACATTTCCCCAAACTGAGAAATTTACATTGCTACATTATTATCAACAAAATTTTAGACTTTACAATTGATTGTCTTACTGTCTCCATAATGTTGCCATTTCCTGAATGTCATATACAGTAGGACGCCCTTGCAGATTGGCTTCTTTCACTTAGTCGTGAAATTAAGGGTCTTCGTGCATTTAAGGGTCTTCCACGTCTTCTTGTGGCTTGACAGCTTATCTCTTTTTAGCGCTGAATAATATTCCGGGTGGACCACAGTTTATTTATCCACTCACCTGCTGAGAGACATCTTATTTGTGCCCAAGTTTGGGCGGTTATCAATAAAGCCTCCATAAACATTCACATGCAGGCTTTTCTGTGGACATAAATTTTCAATTCCTTTGGGTAAATATTTAGGAGTACAACTGCATATTGTTTTGTTTGTTTTTTTTTTTAAGATTTTATTTATTTACCTGACAGAGAGAGACACAGCGAGAGAGGGAACACAAGCAGGGGGAGTGGGAGAGGGAGAAGCAGGCTTCCTGTGGAGCAGGGAGCCCGATGCGGGGCTCGATCCCAGGACCCTGGGATCATGACCTGAGCCGAAGGCAGACGCTTAACCGACTGAGCCACCCAGGCGCCCCTATACATTTAACATTTGATGTATAATTTTTTTTTAAGATTTTATTTATTTACTTGACAGAGAAAGACACAGCGAGAGAGGGAACACAAGCAGGGGGAGTGGGAGAGGGAGAAGCAGGCTTCCCGCAGAGCAGGGAGCCCGATGCGGGGCTCGATCCCAGGACCCTGGGATCATGACCTGAGCCGAAGGCAGACGCTCAATGACTGAGCCACCCAGGTGCCCCCTACAACTGCATATTGTAAAAGTATGTCTCATTTTGTAAGAAACCACCAAACTGTCTTCCAAAGGAGCTGTACCATTTTGCATTCCCACCAGCAATGAATGAGAGATCTTGTTGCTTCTCACCCTCACCAGCACTTGGTACTCTCAGTGTTCCAGATTTGGGCCATTCTACTAGGTATAAAGTGGTATCTCATTGTTTCACTTATTTATTTATTTTTAAAGATTTTATTTATGTATTTGAGAGAGAGACACAGAGATAGCAACAGGGATAGCGAGAGAGAGCACAAGCAGGGAGGGGGGCAGTGGGAGAGGGAGAAGGTGACTCCCCGCTGAGCAGGGAGCCCGACGTGGGGCTCAGTCCCAGCACCCTGGGATCATGAGCCAAAGGCAGATGCTTAACTGACTGAGCCACCCAGGAGCCCTACATTGTTTTAATTTGCAATTCCCTAATGACATATGGTGTGAAGCATCTTATGCTGATTTGCCATCTATATGTCTTTGGTGAGGTGTCTGTTCAGGCCTTTTGCCCATTTTTATTTTTTTAAGATTTTATTTATTTATTTGAGAGAGAGAGATAGTGAGACAGAGAGCATGAGCAGGAGGGAGAGGGAGAAGCAGAATCCCTGCTGAGCAGGGAGCCCGATGTGGGGCTTGATCTCAGGACCCTGGGATCATGACCTGAGCCGAAGGCAGACGCTTAACCAACTGAGCCACCCAGGCACCCCTTTCGCCCATATTTAAATTAGGTTGTTCATCTTCTTACTGTTAAAAAGAGCTGTTTATTTCTTTTACGGATATGTGTGCTCGGGTGCCTGGGTGGCTCAGTTGGTTAAGCATCTACCTTCGGCATAGGTCATGATCCCAGTGTCCTCGGATTGAGCCCCACATGGGGCTCTCTGCTCATTGGGGAGTCTGCTTCTCCCTTTCCCTCTGTGCTCTCTCTCTGTTGCTCTCCCTCAAGTAAATAAATAAAATCTTTTTTTTAAGATTTTATTTATTTATTTGACAGAGAGCGCGAGAGAGCACAAGCAGGGAAAACAGTAGAGGGAGAGGGAGAAGCAGGCTCCCCGCCAAGCAGGAGCCCGATGCGGGGCTCGATCTTAGGACCCTGAGATCATGACCTAAGCCGAAGGCAGACGCTTAACCATCTGAGCCACCCAGGCGCCCCATAAATAAAATCTTAAAAAAAAAAAAAAAACAGGTATGTATGCTACATTTTCTCCTAGTCTGTGGCTTGTCTTCTCATCTCTTGAGAGTTTGTAGGTTTCTTTTTTTTAAAAAACCAGATGATACAAGATCTTTTTTTTTTAAGATTTCGTTTATTTATTTGACAGAGAGCACAAGCACAAGGACAAGCAGGGGGAATGGGAGAGGGAGAAGCATGCTCCCCACTGAGCCACCCAGGCATCCCGATGAAAGATCTTTTATAGCCAGTGGTTCTTAAACTTTAGTGTGCATGAGAACCACCTGGAGGGCTTGTAAAAACACAGCTGGGTCCCACCTCCAGAGTTTAATTCAGTAGGTATGGGCTGGGATCCATAAATATGCATTTTAAGAAGTTCCCAAGTGTACTTATGCTGTCGGTCTGGGACCCACACTTTGAGAACCACTGTTCCTAGCAATCCCAGGGTCATCTTTTCATAGATACTGAGACCTCTTGGTGACTTCTTGGATGAACTATGAAGCCTTAGGCCAACTCTATATCTACTATAAATGTTACCAACCTTAAGTTTTAATGGTAGTTTTGTTTTAAAAAGTCTTAAATTTAGGACATTGTGAGGTGCCTCGGTGGCTCAATCAGTGAAGCATCCGACTCTTGATTTTGGCTCAGGTCATGATCTGAGGGTTGTGAGATCGAGCCCCATGTCAGGCTCTGTGCTGGGTGTGGAGCCTGCTTGAGACTCTCTCTCTCCCTTGCCTCCTCTTCTCTCTCTCTCTCTTCCCTCTCTAAAGAAGAAGACGGCTTAGTAGCATGATACTATGTCATAGGTTTTCACCATTAGCGATAGGTCTTTATTGTGACCAGACCAATGAGAGATCCAGCTTCAGTTTCCCATAATTATAAGGGTCCAGCTGTCTTTTAGGATTCTTCTGGCATCAGCTTGGTTTCCACCCTTCCTTCTACATGGTGCAGTGTTTCTTCATACTCCCTGCCTAGGAGATAAAAGGAAGTATTTATTCATCTGCTCTCATCCCCAGTTGTTCTCCCCCTCGCCCCTGCTTGTGCTTGTGCTCTTGGCATTAATTTCCCTGCAGTGTGGGTTTGCAAGTGACATGGGTGCTGAGAGGGCTTCTGCAGGGGTGTGGGGCCAAGGGTCAAAGCAGCCCAGGGGTAAGCAAAGAACAGTGCTGAGGAAAGGCGCTGTCAGCATGCACCTGCATGAAGATGAAACTAGCAGGGAAACTGTGTGGCCCTGGTCACCTCAGTAAAGGCTGCAGTAAAGGGGAGCCTGAGAGGCGATAATAGGGTGCAGAAAAAGCATGATATACTGGTCTCCTTTCACTTCCCGAGACACACCAAGCTTATTCCTGTGCTTGGAGGCTTTTATATGACAGCTGTCCTGGAAACTTCACAAAATGCAGGGAGAATGTTCTGGATTAAAAGAGACTCAAGAGACAGAGCAACCCCATGGAATGCAGGGCACTTGATTGGATTCTGGATTTTTAAAACTGCTAAAAGGTGGGGCGCCTGGGTGGCTCAGTGGTTCAGTGGCTGCCTTCGGCTCAGGTCATGATCCCAGGGTCCTGGGATCGAGCCCCACATCGGGCTCCCCGCTCAGTGGGGAGTCTGCTTCTCCCTCTGCTTTGCCGTTCCCCCTGCTTGTGCGCTCTCTCCCTCTCTCAAATAAATAAATAAAATTTTAAAAAACTGCTATAAAGGACATGTTTTTGGACAACTGGGGAGATTTAAATGTGGAGTGTGTACTAGTCACTTATTCTTTAGCAGGACAGAGCAGAACGGCTATGGGTCTTGTGGAAGGTACAAAGATGGGAGCCTAGTGCCTGCCAAGGGGAGGGGATCTGGTTAACACCTCCGACTGAAGTTGGGGCCCCGAGAGGGATGCACCCTAGGGGAAGAAGTGCACCAATCAGCTCTCAAAGCCATCAAGGACTAAATCTGATCAGCTCAGACACTATTTGGATTAAAAGAATGTGTCCCCCACCATTCTCACTGCGTGAGAAGCTAATCCACTCTAGACAAAGATAACACCATTTCAAGCTTTAGATTTGCCTATAGTTCTATGGCAAGAAGTAACATTCATTGGGTATTTACAGTGTTTTAAAGCACGGTGCTAAGGTGCCTTGGTATATTATCTCCTCCAATCTTCACAGAAACCCTGTGATGCAGGACAGACGTTTTGAGTAACCGGTTTCTACCCCTGGGCTAATCAAGTAGCAGAATCAGGATTTGAATCCAGCCAATTCCAGTCTAAAATTTGCCTGTCTTAATCACAACAGTATTGTCATCAGCTTCTCCCCTGAGCTGGAGGCTCGTGTATCTTGACTTCTGATCTCATCTTGACTATCTCAAAGGATCATTGTATCTCCCAAATCAAAATCCTGATGTCTTTTTCCCAAACGAACATCCTCCAGTGTTCCCCATCTTAGTGACTAGCAACATCGCCCGTCCATGGCAAACAAGTCAGAGAACCAATCCCCTTCCGTCCATGCAAGTCAGGTTTTCTTCCTAAATGTCCCTCAGGCATGGCCACTTTCCTATCTCTGTCAAACCCTAGGCCCGCTTATCAACATCTCCCAGTCGCACAGCTGTGGTTGCCAAGACTCAGGGCCCTGCCCCTCACACCCCATTCTCCAAGATGTAGCAAGATGTATCCTTCCAGATGCATATGGAAGCATGTCACACTCCCTTGTCACACATCAGTGGTTTCCCATTGCTCTCAGGTAAAGATCAAACCCTTGACCATAGCATTTAGTTTTGCACGAGTCCCCAGCATACTTGTCCGTCCTCTGTTCCTGGAGGGGAAAATGTCAAAGACTTTGTCTTCATATATGAAAACCACCACAGTAACTAACGAATATGGGAAGATACTTCGAGGTTGTGTGGAGTCCCCTTGGGATTCTCTCTCCCTCTCCCCCTTTCCCTCTCTCTCTAATAAATCTTTTTAAAATTAAAATAAATAAATAAATAAATAAATAAATAAATAAATAAATAAATAAATAAATAAATAAATAAATAAAGGGGCACCTGGGTGGCTCAGTTGGTTAAGCGGCCAACTCTGGATTTGGGCTTAGGTCATGATCTCAGCGTCGTAGGATCGAGCCCCACATCAGGTCCTGTGCACTTAGCAGGGAGTCAGAGCCTGCTTGAGATTCTCTCCCTCTCCTGGCCCCCCCTTCTTGTGTGCTCTCTCTCTAAAATAAATAAATATTTTCCATCTGCTGAGTAACCACAGGCAACAGTTTACCGGTGACTTCAATATATCATAACATGGGTCATCGTTTTTCCTGGTTTGATAACAATGTCTTCACTACTTTTTCCACATAGGTCACTCTTTTGTTACTTGGGACTCCTGGTACCAGTTTCTGGAGCAGTTACATGACAAGCTTCGTCAAACACTGTGGCAGAACACAAGAAACATTTATTTAGCCTTTGAGCCTAAGGGTCGGCTGGGAGGTCCACTGGAGACAGACTGATCTTTTTTTTTTTTTTAAGATTTTATTTATTTATTTGACAGAGAGAGACACATCGAGAGAGGGAACACCAGCAGGGGGTGCGGGAAAGGGAGAAGCCATCTCCCTGCCGAGCAGGGACCCCGATGCGGGGCTTGATCCCAGGACCCCGGGACCATGACCTGAGCCGAAGGCAGACGCTTAACGACTGAGCCACCCAGGCGCCCCGAGACAGACTGATCTTGGGTGCCTTGTCTGAAGCCACTTTCCTCAGCTCCATATTGTCTTCTGCCCTCCAACAAGCTGGTGCAGGGTTGTTCTCCCGGTGCCAACAGGAGTCTGAGAGACAGTAGAAGCATGAAATGCCTCGCGAGTTCCAGTCTCAAAACTGACACACCATCCTTTCTGCCACATCCCATTGGTCAGAGCCAAGTGGTAAGGTCAGCTCAGGTTCAAGGGGTGGAGAAAAAGAACCCTACTTCTTGATGAGAGTGTTACTAGACCCCCAAGACCAGGTTCTTGAGTCTCAGCGTCATGGAAATGAACAGTGAATGCGAGAGAAAGAAAACAGATGATGTTTATTAGAAATCGCTTGTACAGGGGGGCCCCTGGGTGGCGCTCTTGGTTTCGGCTGGGGTCACAATCTCTGGGTCCTTGGATGGAGCCCCATCAGGCTCCGTGCTGAGCATGGAGTCTGCTCCAGGATTCTCTCTCTCCCTCTCCCTCTGCCCCTCCCCCCCCAGCTCACTTGCACTCTCCCTCTCTCTAATAAATCTTAAAAAAAAAAAAAAAAGACACTATTAAGAAAATGAACCATTGGGGTGGCTGGCTGGCTGGGTGGGTGAAGCATGTGACTCTTAATCTCCACGTCCTGAGTTAGAGCCCCACATTGGGCTGAGTTTACTTAAATATTTTTTAAAAAGGGGCGCCTGGGTGACTCGGTCGGTTAAGTGTCTGCCTTTAGCTCAGGTCATGATCCTGGGATCGAGCCCCTAGTCGGGCTCCCTGCTCAGCGGGAAGCCTGCTTCTCCCTCTCCCTCTGCTCCTCCCCACTGCTCCTGCTCTCTCTCTCTCGCTCGCTCTCTCTCTTTCAAATAAATAAAATCTTTAAAAACTTTTTATAAATTTTTTAAGAAAATGAACTATTCATAACCATGAAAAAATGAAAAACGGGTGAATCTCATAAAAATACTGTTGTGTGAAAGACACGTTATATCCAAGAGTATATAAAGTTAAAAAAAATAAGCAAAACTAAAATACAGGAATGCACCCCTAGGTAGTAAAACAAAAAGCAAAGCGGGGAAACAATTACCATAAATACCAGGATAGTAGTTACCTCTGGGTAGGAGGGAAAGGACAGTGAAGCAGGGGGAAGGGTTCAGGAATACTGGAAATTCAATTTCCAGTGGTAGTTACATGGATGTTCGCTTTCTGATAAATCATCCAGCTGTATATTTCATATACTTTTCTGCATATGTTATACTGCACAGGTAAGATTTAGGGGAAAAAAATGCCCAAGAGTGGCCAAAGAAATTTTAAAGATAAGAAGGGGCTGTGATTAGAAAGCTTTAGTAGTTAAGAGGATTGTTGTGAGGAAGACAGACAAATGAATGAATGGAAAATAATAAAGAACACCCTCCCCCTCCCCCAACAAAAGCCCCTGAATCTAGACTATTCTGGTATATAATACAGGCGGCATTTTTTTTCCCCTGCAAAAAGTTTTATTGTTTTCATTTGGTCCACAGCTTGGGCGCGGGCTCCAGGGTGGTTAAAGAGCTGCCTGGCGGCTGCTCGGACAAACCCAGACAGAAGCCCCGGCACTAAGGGGATGCCAGAGGAGCCCCTCAAAGGCCGCTGGGCTCCAGAGGCTGACAGTCACGCTGGAGGGTGAGCCTTTCGAAGAGATACTCGCCCAGCCCGGCCTGGGGGCAGGACAGCCTGCGGAGGTTAGTCAGGTGGTCGCCCATCTTCTTGATGGTTTTCACCTCCTCGCCCAGGAAGTGGCTCTCCAGGAAGTCACAGACATGGGCGTCTGCGTGGGTAGAAGCCAGGTCATGCAGATCCAAAAGGGCCTCGTTCAGGTTCTTCTCGAGGACCACAGCAGTTTCCATGGCGTCCAGGGCTTTGCCCCACTTGTCATGGGACGGCTTCTGCACGTCCTGGAAGAGGGAGCTGCCGCTGCGCTGCTTTTGCAACACCAAGAGCTCCTGGGCACCCTCGAGCTTCTTCTGGGCTAACTCGCGGAAGAAGCGGCCCAAGCCCTCCAGAGCCACATCGCTGCAGTCGAAATAGAAGCCCAGGGAGAGGTAGGTGTTGGAGGCCCGCAGATACATGTTGACCAGGCTGTTGACGGAGGCCTCCACCTCGGCGGAGTAATTCTGACGGATCTGACAGCTCATGGTTGACTGGCAACAGGGAGCTAAGCTCACAAACCGGTGTTGGTTGGCCCCGGAGGCGGAGGGTAACCGGGAAGATGGTTCCGAGGACTGAGGCTGTACAAGCGGCTGGAGGGTGCTCGGAGGCTGGAATAAGGGGTGTCCCTGGGTCTGTTCGGTACAAGTTCTGTTGAAACACGGGACCGATCCAGGGGCCCGCCGGGCGCACTGTTGATGGGGCATTATAATCATGGGAGAAGAAGCTTAGAGTGAAGCATGTTGGATGGGATCTTGGGAAAGCCAACAAGAAGCAGTCTTGTAAGACTTTCCTCGTAAACCTTAAGCTGGTCCAGATGGAAAATATGGCTCCGCCCTGGGAAGTTCGGTTACCTCGGGGCAGTTTCAGCTGTGATGGCACATCCGGCCGCTAGGTGGCGTGTGGCGGAGCGCGGGCGCCCGGGAATGACGCGTGCGCACTGCTCCTAGGTTGATCCGTAGCCTACGCTCGCGCACACGGGCTCGCACGCTGCGTTTACCGGCGCGCCCGGCGCACGCGCACTCAGCTGCACGGCCGTCGTCGTGCCGTCCGGCTCTCGCAGTTTTCCTGGGAGCGGCCGAGCTGACCCCGCCGTCCGAGATGTCCGAGCTGCCCGCCGACTGCAGTGTCCGGCAGACGGACGCCGCGAATGGCCACCGCGACGTCCGGCAGGCGGAGGTAGGCGGCGGGAGGCGGGAGCCGGCCCCGGCGCGGCCCGCGGAGCCCGGAGAAGGTCCGGCGGCGGCGGCGGCGGCCGGGGAGGCCCGCGAGGCAGCGGTCGCCCGCGAGCTGGCGGGGCCGGCGGAGGAAGAGGGCGCGCCGGCCAGACCCCGGTCCCGGCCGGCGAACGGCCCGGGCCTGGCTGCGTTGCCGTACCTCCGCCTCCGTCACCCACTTAGTGTTTTAGGAATTAATTACCAGCAGTTCCTCCGCCACTACCTGGAACACTACCCGATCGCTCCGGGCAGAATCCAGGAGCTGGAAGAACGCCGCAGGAGGTTCGTGGAAGCCTGCCGAGCCCGGGAAGCCGCGTTCGATGCCGAGTATCAGCGGAATCCCCAGAGGATGGATTTTGACATTTTGACATTTACTATAGCTCTCACCGCATCTGAGGTCATCAATCCTCTGATAGAAGAACTTGGCTGTGATAAGTTTATCAGTAGGGAATAGTCTGGTGATGGAACTGCCTCGAGGAGAGCGGGACTTAAACACCGGTCCTGTCGCGTTTTGAAAAGTCACTGTATACGGGATGAGGCCATAGTTGGGGGAGGGAGGGAAGTTTATCATGAAAAAAGCGTCGGGAAAGAGCGAGAAAAGATTCAAAGCCTCGTGACTCCTCTGACGTTGGGTTTGCGGTTGATAACAGATTCTTTGCCCTGCGTGGTGGAAACGTCTCTCAAAAATTGCTGCCCCAAAACGTGAAGGAGAAGTTTTATGAACCTGAGACTCGATGAAGAAATATTGCCCGTAATGGAGCCCGTGGTGATGAGAGAAATTGTCAGATAACTGGTGGTGGGAATCAGGAGTCACGGCTGAGTTATCCTGTGGAGAGACTGGAAGCCCACGGAGGGAACTTGAAATTGTCAGAATATGTGCTCCCCTCGCCCGCAGGTTCCACAGAAGGTTTTGTCTAAGTCGATTTTGTGTTCTCGGAGGCATTTCAAGTGGCAAACGATGTAACTGTTGTATATATTACGTGATAAATTACGTGTTCAAGAATTTCTGAAGTTTCTGGATTTTCTTTCATTTTTTTAACTTAAGGTTTTTTGGGGGTTTTTTGTTGTTGTTTTTGGTAAATGTATTCACACACCTCCAAAATGTAAAATACACGCTGAAAAGCCTTCCATCCCTGTCGCCTCCATCCAGTGCGTACCACAACCCACATCTGTAGGTGCCTCTTCTGTCCTTGCAATTTCCTCATGTACACACAAGCAAATGCGAATTTGGGTGATTTTTTTTTTTTAATTCACAAAAGTTGGTATATTTACTGACTTAAAAGTTGCTTTTTCAGTAAGAATGTATCTTTTTTTTTTTTTTAATATTTTATTTATTTGACAGAGACACAGCCAGAGAGGGAACACAAGCAGGGGGAGTGGGAGAGGGAGAAGCAGGCTTCCCACCCAGCAGGGAGCCCGATGTGGGGCTCGATCCCGGGACCCTGGGATCATGACCTGAGCCAAAGGCAGACACTTAATGACTGAGCCACCCAGGCGCCCCAGTAAGAACGTATCTTGAAGATCCTTCCAAACCACTACATTTCCTCATTCTTTTTTAGAGCTGCATTTTGTTTAATTCTGTGGTGGTTATGTTGTAATTTACTTATCCAGGAATGCACTGATGGGCATTTGGGTGGTTCCCCATCTTTTTCTTTAGATTTTTTTTTTTAAAGATTTTATTTATTATTTGAGAGAGAGAGAGTACAAGCAGGGTGGGGAGGAGCAGAGGGAGAAGCAGACTCCCCGCTGAGCAAGGAGCCCAACGCGGGACTCGATCCCAGGACCCTGAGATCATGACCTGGGCTGAAGTCAGACGCTTAACCGACTGAGCCACCCAGGCGCCCCTTGACAATATAATACAGCATTTTTTCCTTAACTTTTATAAAACAACAGGGCATCTTATAATCAGCAGCTTCTTAGATTCTTTGTTATGTATTATAGCCGTAGTGTGAATTTACAGAATTGAGAATCCTGGGCCAAAGGTACTCATTTGAAATGTTACAGACGCTGCAGAGTTGCCTTCCGCCGTGTTGTACCACATTCCACTTCTGCCAGCAACCGAAGGGCATCTCCTTACAGCCCACGGACACAGTAAGCCATCAGATGTCTGCATTTTGCCAATCTATATACTTGAAAGATAGTATATCGTTGGTTCATTTGGAGAGCAAGCGTGCACGCTAGCAGGGGGAGGGAGAGGGAGAGACGCTCGAGCAGACTCCCAGGGGCTCAATCCCGGGACCCTGAGGCCATGACCTGAGCCGAAACCAGGAGTCAGAGGCTCAACCATCTGAGCCACCCAGGCGCCCCGACAGAATCAGTTTTGCTTTTCTTGTACGAGCGAAAAATCTCTTCTGAGAGTTCTGTATATTCCCTTTTCCATGAACTGTTCCTATCTTTTATCCATTTCTCTCCTGAAGAATTTTGTCCAGGGCTATTTGTGTAATAGTGATATGAGATATAATAGCTTGTAATGTGAGTTACGGGTATTTTTTCCCAGTTAGTCATTTGCATTTGGTTTTCCTGAAAGCCTTTTGGCACAGAGATTTTTTGCTTTTGTTTTTGTTTGCGATTTTCTTTTAAACGGGTAAGATTTTTTTTAAAGATTTTATTTATTTATTTATTTGACAGAGAGAGAGGTAGTGAGAGCAGGAACACAAGCAGGGGGAGTGGGAAAGGGAGAAGCAGGCTTCCCGCCGAGCAGGGAGCCCGATGTGGGACTCGATCCCAGGACCCTGGGATCATGACCTGAGCCGAAGGCAGACGCCCAACCATCTGAGCCACCCAGGCGCCCAGCTTATGTTATTTCTAATTTTACTAGGAACATTGTCAGTTTTGTCTAAATTGTGAGTTATGGCCATGAAGATTTTTTATTATTTTTTTATTATTATTATTTTTTAAAGATTTTATTTATTTTTTTAAAAAAGATTTTATTTATTTTTTTGACAGAGAGAGACATAGTGAGAGCAGGAACACAAGCAGGGGCAGTGGGAGAGGGAGAAGCAGGCTTCCCGCTGAGCAGGGAGCCCGATGTGGGGCTCAATCCCAGGACCCTGGGAGCATGACCTGAGCCGAAGGCAGACGCTTAACGACTGAGCCACCCAGGCGCCCTAAACAGGTAAGATTTTTAATCTCAAGATTTTCTTGGGTGTGTGTGTGAGTGTGTGTGTGTCTTTGAAGCACTTGGAATTTATCCTGATGTATAGTAGGAGGTAAGTTTAAAAACTTTCTTTCTTAGATGGCTACTGGTTGTCCTGACACCAGTTACTAACTAGTCCACCTTTTCCCCACTAACTTTGTTTAAAGATGCCTCTTCATCATATACTAAAGTGTGTTTTCGATTTTCTGACTACATAGTTTTAAATCTGGTAGTGCTAAAACTCCTCATTATACTCCTTTTTCAGAGTGTTTCTAGCTGTTTTTGTTTAAGTCAGCCTCAAAGTCAACTTACCTTGTTTCAGGCAAAGCATTTTTTTTTTTTTTTTTTTTTTGAGAGAGAGAAGGGAGGGGCAGGCAGAGAGAGAGGGAGAGAGAGAATCTCAAGCAGACTCCGTGCTAAGCGCGGAGGCCAACACAGGGCTCAACCCCACAACTCTGAGATCATGACCTGAGCTGAAATCAAGAGTCAGGACGCTTAACTCTGAGCCACCCAGGGGCCTCTCAGGCAAGGCTTTTTTATTAGAATCACACGACAGTTAATTTAGGGACAACTGCTATCATTAAGATATTGAGTCTTCTATCCTGATGGTCTGTTTTCCCTTTTTTTTTTTTTAATATTTTATTTATTTGACAGACACAGCGAGAGAGGGAACACAAGCAGGGGGAGTGGGAGAGGGAGAAGCAGGCTTCCCACCAAGCAGGGAGCCTGATGTGGGACTCGATCCCAGGACCCTGGGATCACGACCTGAGCCGAAGGCAGATGCTTAACGACTGAGCCACCCAGGCGCCTCTCCTTTTTTTTTTTTTAAAGTTTTTAATTTTTTTATTATTTTTTTAATCTTTTTTTAAAGACTTTATTTATTTATTTGAGACAGAGAGAATGAGATACAGAGAGCATGAGAGGGAGGAGGGTCAGAGGGAGAAGCAGGCTCCCTGCTGAGCAGGAAGCTGGATGCGGGACTCGATCCCGGGACTCCAGGATCATGACCTGAGCCGAAGGCAGTCGCTTAACCAACTGAGCCACCCAGGCGCCCCTAAAGTTTTTTATTTTTAAGTAATCTCTATACCCAACTTGGGGCTTGAATTTACAACCCCGAGATCAAGAGTTGCACACCAGCTAGGTGCCCCTATTTTCCCTTTTTTTTAATTAATTAATTAATTAATTTATTTATTTATTTAAGATTTTATTTATTTGACAGAGGGAGACACAGCGAGAGAGGGGAACACAAGCAGGGGGAGTGGGAGAGGGAAAAGCAGGCTTCCCGCCGAGCAGGGAGCCCGATGCGGGGCTCGATCCCAGGACCCTGGAATCATGACCTGAGCCGAAGGCAGCCGCTTAACCGACTAAGCCACCCAGGCGCCCCCTATTTTCCCATTTTTAAAAGACTTCCTTTGTGTCCTTCAGAAGAGTATTAATGTTTGTCCTCAAATGAATGTTCCTAAAGCAGGCCTTTCACAGATCTAGTTATGTATTCCTAGATACTTTTACCTTTCTTTGTTTTTTCTATAAGTGAGGATTGTTTCTGTTACATTTTCTAAAAGTTTTCCTGTGTGTTTGAAAATAATTTATTTTAAAAAAGGAATTGAGGGGCGCCTGGGTGGCTCAGTCGGTTAAGCATCTGCCTTCGGCTCAGGTCATGATCCCGGGGTCCTGGGATCGAGCCCCTCATCGGGCTCCCTGCTCAGCAGGAGGCCTGCTTCTCCCTCTCCCACTCTCCCTGCTTGTGTTCCCTCTCTCGCTGTCTCTTTCAAATAAATAAGTAAAACCTTAAAAAAAAAAAAGGAATTGATATGTACATATTTATTTGATAGCCTGTTACCACATTGAATTCTCTGGTTTAGTTTTTCATGTGGTTCTCTTATGTTGGAAAACAGGTGCTATCAAATAGTGAAAGTATTGCCTCTTTACAACTTTTTTTTTTTTTTTAAGATTTCATTTCCTTGACAGAGAGAGAACAAGCAGGGGGAGCAGCAGAGGGAGAGGGAGAAGCAGGCTCCCCACTGTGCAGGGAGCCTGATGCGGGGCTCAATCCCAGGCCCCTGGGATCATGACCTGAGCCGAAGGCAGACGCTTAACCGACTGAGCCACCCAGGCGCCCCGCTGCTTTACAACTTTTATACCTTGAACTTCTTTCTCCTTATTAATTCCAGTACCTTCTGCCTAATGTAAAATAATGTGAAGGATAATCAGGCATCCGTGTCTTGTTCCCGATTTTGTGGAAATTCTTCACATATGCATCTGTCACTCTGTGGATGTGTGTCTTACCAAGAATGATTATTGAATTTTGTCAAAGACCTATTCAGGCCTTTTCAGAGTCTTCAGTGATCCTAGGGTTATTTTTATATTCATCACCATGATGAATTTGTTACTGATAATGCATGATCTTTGCATTCTTCAAATGATCCTTATTTATAAATGAGGTATAATCCTTTTAATGTGCTTCTGGTTTGTTTTTTTTTTTTAAAGATTTTATTTACTTATTTGACACAGCGAGAGAGAGAGAGCACAAGCAGGGGAGCAGCAGAGAGAGGGAGGAGCAGGCTCCCGGCTGAGCAAGGAACCCAATGTGGGGCTGGATCCCAGGGCCTTGGGATCATGACGTGAGCCCAAGGCAGCGGCTTAACTGACTGAGCCACCCAGGCGCCCCTCTGCCTTTTTTTTTTTTTAAGTAGATTTGTTCTTTTGTTTTTTTTTCTTTTTTTTTAAAGATTTTATTTATTTGACAGAGATACAGCAAGAGAGGGAACACAAGCAAGGGGAGTGGGAGAGGGAGAAGCAGGCTTCCTGCAGAGCAGGGAGCCCGATGCGGGGCTCGATCCCAGGACCCTGGGATCATGACCTGAGCCGAAGGCAGACACTTAAGGACTGAGCCACCCAGGCGCCCCTCTGCTTTTTTAATTTTTTTAAAGGAGGTTTGCATGAGTATTCTGTGAGGTTGCTGTGTTGTTTTCTTGTGCAGTATTTATTACTTTTAGATACTAATGTTATCATCACATCATATAAATAATCCGAAGCCTTCCTTTCCTAAATTCTGGAACACTTTAAAATGCACTGGCATCATCTTATTAAGGTTTGGTAGCATTTCCTTTGGGACTGTCTGGGTCCGTGCTTGGGGTGGTGAGGGTGAGGGTCCTGTCGCCACTTTCCCTCCTTTGCCCTGTGGTAAGAGCAGTGGATTTGTAGGGACTTAGAAGACAAATGTGTCCTCACGGACTCAGAGTGACTGACTTTCTTGATCAGATGCCTCTCTTTGCACTCTGTGGTAACTTGGAGGGCGGCAGGCACTAAATATAAGCCCATGACCTATAAACCTGCAAAGTAGTCTTGCTGAGGCGCCATTTTCGCTCTCTGCTGTGGTGGGTATCTCAAGGTCAAACAGTCTCCCTGGGTTTGGGAGGTCAGCCTGGAGTTCCTGCTTATCAGGTTACCCAGGGAGGCGCTTATTCTCAAGAGTTCTTCCAGGATCTGGCCTGAGACTCTGGGTCCCTGATGGCATCATTGGGCAGCCAGCCAACTCCGGCCCCCTCCTGCCAGTTCACAGGAAAAACAATTTATTTGTCCTGTTGTGTGAGCCACTGATAGTCTGGTTTGCTGTTACTTGGAGAGAAGAACACCCCAACTGAAACCTACTTATTCTGTGCCAGGCCTTGAGAATTCCATGATTAAATAGTGTTATGATGCCCATTTTACAGAGGAGAAAATTGAGGCTCCCAGAGGGAGGGTCCCTGTTGGAGGTCACAGCAACTATGTGGTAAAGGTCTGACTCCCACACCTTGCAGGGACCTCTTGGCTCATGCCCAGTGACCCCACAGTGCCAGGTGCAGAATAGGGGGCCCATCAATGTTCCATGAATCCACGCATGGCCCTCCCCCCCAGGTCACCGAGACCCCTCCTAATACTGGGATTCTAGGACCTGAGGCTAGATGACAGGAGCAAACCTGGGGAGCAACAGGATGAGGCTTCTCTTCAAAGCTTCCCTCCCTTCCCCCCACCCCCATCTCCCAGTCCAGACCCTTGGCAATGCCCAGAGCCCAGGAGCAGGCGATTGCCATAGACCTCAGGAGACGGTGGGCCAACATTAGACGCGGTCAGACCAGAATGCAGGGAGGCAGACTGTATGTATTTCCCTGTTCCCCTCCCCGACCCACCCCAGCCCCAGCCACCATCAGAAAAGGACCTCACTTGGCAACATTTCAGCCCTTTCCGGCATCCTGCTGAGGCTCCTGAAATAGAGAAAGAGAAAATTATCTAAAATACAATAAATAGTTGTTATTTAAAATAACAACTCCATTAAAAAAAATAGCACTTATATTAGGGTTTACTATGTGTCAGGCACCATCCTAATGCTCCCTACTTGAATCTCCTTGCCATTTTTCAACACACCAGACACATTCTGACCACAGACCCTTTGCACTTGCTGCTCCCTCTGCCTGGAATACTTTCCCCCCAGATATCCACATGGTTCAATCCCTTACTTCTTTCAGGTGTTTACAGATTTAAAAAAAAAAAAAAAGATTTTTTTTTTTAGACAGAGAAAAGATTGAGCCTGACACATAGTAGGGATTCCAGAAATCCTGTTTGTAATTATTTTAAAAACAGCTAAAATACCATGTGAACATTGTCTGGATCATGATTCCCAAACAACCTCTAAAAAGATATTTTTGAGACACTTGAGGTATTAGATGCCATTAAGACATCTTAAAATTTTTGTTGGGGGCGGGGGGGGCACCTGGCTGACTCACTTGATAGAGCATATGACTCTTGATCTCAGAGTTGTGAGTTCAAGCCCCATGTTGGGTGTGGAGCCTACGTAAAAATAAATAAAATAGGAGCACCTGGGTGGCTCAGGTGGTTAAGCGTCTGCCTTCAGCTCAGATCATGATCTCAGGGTCCTGGGATCGAGTCCCACGTTGGGCTCCCTGCTCGGTGGGGAGCCTGCTTCTCCTTCTGCCTCCCCCACCCCGCTTGCGTTCTCTCTCATTATCTCTGTCACTATCTGTCTCTCTCAAATAAATAAAAGCTTTAAAAATATATAATTGGGCGCCTGGGTGACTCAGTTGGTTAAGCGACTGCCTTCGGCTCAGGTCATGATCCTGGAGTCCCGGGATCGAGTCCCACATCGGGCTCCCTGCTCAGCGGGGAGTCTGCTTCTCCCTCTGACCCTCCTCCCTCTCGTGCTCTCTGTCTCTCATTCTCTCTCTTGCAAATAAAATCTTAAAAAAAAAAATTTTTTTTTAATAAATAAAAAAATATATAATTAATGTAATTAAATTTTTGTTCGGTGTGGGGATGGCCTTATACTTGTTTTTAAAACTTATTAGAGATGCATACTGAAGTACTTACAGGTGGAATAACATGAGGTCTAGAATATACCTTCAAATACCACTGTGCCAAAAAAAAAAAAAGGCAAGAAGGAAAATAGATGGAATAAGAGAACGTTGGTAATAGTAGACCTGGTTGATGAGTACATAGAGCTCATTACACTAGTCTCTCAACTAGTATATATATTTAAAAATTTCTAACAAAAATGTTTGAGAACATTATAACCTCCATTTATGTAAAAAGTCTAGAAAATGTAGGGGCACATGGGTGGCTCAGTCGTTAAGCATCTGCCTTCGGCTCAGGTCATGACCCCGGGGTCCTGGGATCGAGCCTGTCGGGCTCCCTGCTCAGTGGGGAGTCTGCCTCTTCCTCTGCTCCTGCTCTCTCTCTCCCTCCTTCTCTCTAATAAATAAATAAAAGTTTAAAAAAAAAAGTCTAGAAAAATGCAAACTAATCTATGATAATGGACAGCAGATCAGCAGAGGCCTGGGACAGGGACAAGGGCAGGAGAAATTACTGATGGTCCCCGAGGAAATTTTGGGGGTATGACAGATACGTTAATTATCTTCATTTTGGAAATGGTTTCACAGGTACGTTCATATGTCAAAACTCATTAACTCATACGCTTTAAACATGTACTATCTCTTAGACATCACTTATACCCCAAAAAAGTGACAACTTTTTGTAAAAAATAGATACACAACAGATTAAGTATTAAGTCAGTACCAGCTTGCAAATGTGTATATATAGTAAGTGATTTTAAAAATCCAGTATATGGGGCAAATAAATAAAATCCAGTACTGGTGGCAAATAAATTATTGTGCAAATGCTTTAATACCTTAAAACAACGTTACCAGTGGAACTTTCCGCAGTGATGGGTTCTATGTCCTATATCTGCACTGTCCAGTCCAGTAGCCACATGTAGCTACAGGGCACTTGAAATGTGGCCAGTGTGACTAATAACAGGTTGTGTTTTTTTTTTTTTTAATTTTTTAGTTGTCAGAGAGCGCACGTGCTCAAGAGAGCACAAGCTGGGGGGAGGGGGGCTGCAGGCAGAGGGAGAAGCAGGCTCCCTGCTGAGCAAGGAGCCCAATGTGGGGCTCGATCCCAAGACCCTGGGATCATGACCTGAGCTGAAGGCAGCCGCTTAACGACTGAGCCACCCAGGTGTCCCAATAACTGAGTTTTTATTGCATTTCATTTTAATTGTAAATTGCAAAGCAGCAGGATGTTATTAGATAGTACAGCTTTACAACGAAAAGGAAAGAAAAAGAAAGAAAGAAAAAAAAGATCTTAAGCTCTTTTGAAAAAAATTTAGCTGACATCCACTGAGCCCTTCTCTGAGCGATGTAAATTTATTACGTTATGTGAGGTGTCTCATGGAAGAATCTCAACAAACCCATTTTACAGAGGATGGAACTGAGGTTCAGAAAAGCGTGTAGCTGACTTGTCCTGATCTGAACAGGGAGGACAGGCTGAACTAGGACTGGGACTCCAGTGCCTTTGACTCCAAGACAGTGCCCCGGCCCCTGCCCACCCCCCACCTCACCCCCCTCACCTCCCTCATCTCACCTCCAGCCAGTTGCCTGCTACCTTTTGCTGATCTCCTCCTCGATAATGCTCATAATTTTCTGCAGCCTGGCCTCATCCACAAAGCCATCACCTTTCTGGACACAAAGGAGAAAGAGCGTGGACATGTGGGTCTCCCGCCCCCGGGGGGATCCCAGCACCACCGCCCTCCCTCCCTGTCTGGGACCCTTGCTCAGAATCACCTTCTTTGAATGGACCAGTTTCCCATCCACAAACACTTCAAACTCCCCTGTAGCCTGGGCAGCTCTTTCCTCCTGCTGGAGAGGGAATGTTGGGGGTTGGGAGAAGGTGAGCACTCTCCTCCAGGCCCCTGGGGTCTCAGAGCCCTGACCAGCCACCTCCCCCGGGCCACTCACAAAGAGAAGTCGATTTGGAAATTGCTGCTCCAGACTCTTTCTCAGTAGAATGAACTGCAGAGTGGAGATGGGATTGTGGGGTCAGGGGATCCCAGGACTGTGGGGTCACAGGTCTTGGAGGGAGGGGAAACAGGACCTCCTTCCAGACTTCATGTCCTATACTCCCCACACCTCCAAAGTCAAAACTACTTACCCGAAGGCCATAGCTTCAGAGGCCGCTGGAGGGAGGGCAGAGAGAGATGGAGGGAAGACACTGCATCAGGATCTCCTCCAGCCCAGAGGGAGCTTGGGAACACCTGAGTCTGATCCCGTCCCTCCCATTTGGAACCCTCCCACAGTGCCAGCTCACCCAGAGCAAAAAAAAGCATGGTTCACAAGGCCCCCACGGGAGCTTCCCCATCACCTCTCTGCCCCATCTCCTCCTCCACTCTCCCCCTGGCCCACTTTGCTCCAGCCACAGGGACCTTGGAGCTCCTCCTCCAATACTCCAGGCATGCCTGCCTCAGGGCCTTTGCACTGCCTGCTCCCTCTGCAGAATGTTCTTTCCCTGATATCTACATGGCTCCTTCTCTCCCTCCTTCAGGTCTTTGCTCATACATCACCTTCTCAGGGAGGCCTTCCTGACCACCCCAGCTAAAACTGTGACCAACTGAGCCACCCAGGAGCCCCAAAGATCTGTCTTAATCACTGCTGTGCCCCTAGTGCCAAGGACGGGGCCTGGTACAAGGTGGGTACTTATCAACGGAATGAATTAGTGAATTAGTGAATCCATGGAGTCAGAGAAAGAGCTAGAAAGGAGAAGGGCAGGGGTGTGTGGGCAGCTCAGTCAGTTAAATGTCTGCCTTCGGCTCAGGTCATGATCCCAGGGTCCTGGGATCGAGTCCCGCATCGGGCTCCTTGCTCAGCTGGGAGCCTGCTTCTCCCTCTCCCTCTGCCTGCCACTCCCCCTGCTTGTGCTCTCTCTTTCCCTCTCTATCAAATAAATAAAATCGTAAAAAAAAAAAAGAGGCAGAGAAAGAGAGGGGAAATGAGGAAACATGGGGAGGAGAAAGATCCACAATATGGGGAAAGGAAAAGACACTGAGTTGCCTGGAGAGACTAGCTGGGCAGATAGGAACGGGGTGGGAGGGGAGGGAGTGAGTGAAACTGGGAGAGATGACGGGGAGAGAACCTTCTAAAGCGGGAGAGAGGTGAGCGGGTTGGAGGGGAAGACCGAGCCCCCGCCTGGGAAGGCCACTGCCCTTACTGGGACCACTGACACAGAGACTCAGCTCTGGGGCCGATGAGAACTGAAGCCAACTTCCTTGGGCCTTTGCACCTGGGCTCCTCCTCCGCCTTCCTACCCAGATCCCCTCCCGACGCCCCATCTTCACTTAGAGGCCGCCCGGAGAGGCCATCCCTGACGTCCAGTCTGCAATTCCCCCGCCCCGAATCTGGCTTTGCGTCTGCAAAGCCCAGCTCGGCCTGGAGAGAGAAGCTGGGGGCTCAGGTGAGCGCTCCATCCCCGCATAGGCCCAGCCCATGGAGGGCAGCAGACTCCAAATAAAGGAGTGAGGGTGAATGGGTGAGGCTCGGAGCAGGGATGTGAAGCCACAGATCTCTAGCCGCAGAGAGAGTGACAGGTGGAGGCGTTTCCACCTGGGAATCTTGACTCCCCCCCACCCCAGCAAATCCCCAAAGCCCCAGCGCCCCACCCCCTCCAGCCTCTGGGGGGGGGGGAGGCAGGTGTGGGCGAGGGCACCCCTCACCAGTAGATCACTCGAATCACGATTTTGCTGTCCATCGGGAAGCTCTCAATGGTGGGAGTGAAAGTGTTGGTGGACTCGGGTAAGGTGGGGGCGAGCGGGTCGGGACCCAGGATGGGCACCAGAACAAACTTGGGAGTGGAATCTGTCAACTTCGCGGCCGAGGAGTCTGCCCTCGAGGTGGAGCCAAGGGTGAGCCCCAGGAAATCAGTGGCCGATGGAGTGTGGACAAGAATGGACTCTTGCTTGGACCCGAATCCACTGGCGACGGATGGGAAGTGCTTCACGCTCGGCTTGGGCGAAAGATCCTTGTCAGGTGACAAAGCGGGCTCCTCCAAAGCGGGTTCTGGGTGTGGATCCAAAGGCAGGACTGAGTCCGGGAAGGATTCCGAGGCAGGGACCGCGGCTGTGATCTCGATCCCAACCCGGGATGGAACTGGAGTTGGGGCCGGGGCCGGAGGCACGGTCCAGATTGGAGTAGGCATCCGGGCTGGAATAGGGGTCTGGACCCGGGTCAGCATCCGTGCAGGAGTCGGGGTCCGGATCCGGGTCAGAGTCCGGACGGGAGTCCGGGTCCAGACCGGGGTTGGGGTCTGGATGGGAGTGGGGGTCCAGGCCGAGGCCAGGGTCTGGACGGGAGTGGGGGTCCGGGCGGAGGCCGGGGTCGGGATGGGAGTCGGGGTTCGGGCCGGGGTCAGCATCTGGACTGGATTCAGGATCCGGGCCAGGGTCTGGCTAGGATTCGGGGTCCAGGCCAAGGCCTGGGTCTGGACAGGAGTGGGGGTCCAGGCCGGGGTCTGGACGGGAGTGGGGGTCCGGGCGGAGGTCAGGGTCTGGATGCGAGTCGGGGTCCGGGCCAGGGTCGGGACGGGAGCCGGGGCTCGGGCCGGGGTCTGGATGGGAGTGTGGGTCCAGGCCGAGGCCGGGGTCTGGATGGGAGTGGGGGTCCGAGCTGAGGCCCGGGTCTGGGCAGGAGCCGGGGTCCGGGCGGAGGTCAGGGTCTGGATGCGAGTCGGTGTCCGGGCCAGGGTCGGGACGGGAGCCAGGGTTCCCGCCGGGGTCTGGACGGCAGTGGGGGCCCAGGCTGAGGCTGGGGCCCGGACGGGAGTCGGGGTCCAGGCCCGGGTGGGGACGGGAGTCGGGGTCCGGGCGGGGGTCAGGATCTGGACGGCTTTTGGGGTCCGGGCCGAAGTCAAGGTCCTGACTGGGGTTGAAGCCCGGACCAAGGTCGAAATCCGGGCTGGGGAAGGAGCCCTCGCCTGGTTGTTCATGGTGGGGGCAGGGGGGCCCCCCGGGATAACGGGGGTGGGGGGTGGGATCCTGCCCGGTGCTCCTTCCTTGAGCGGGGAGAGCCTCACCCACACCAGGGTTCTAAAATGGGACACGACCACAAGGGGGCACTGTGACATCGTGTTCCACCCGGTGCGTAGGTTCTATTGCTCAGGACCAGGCACCAGGCGGGAGGGACCTCTAGATCTCACCTAAAAATTCCCATCCCTAAACCCCACCTCCAGGGTAAGGAACACAGAGATTGCTCCAGTGTTCTCCTCACTGTCGCTAAACATTCATCCGTTCAGTATATATTTCTTGAGTACCTGCTGTGTGCACATTCCTGGGCTGAGAGACTCCAACGTCAGAGCCCTAATCAGGAAAGCCCTGGTCCAGGGGCGCCTGGGTGGCTCAGTTGTTAAGCATCTGCCTTCGGCTCAGGTCATGATCCCAGGGTCCTGGGATCGAGCCCCGCATCGGGCTTCCTGCTCAGAGGGGAGTCTGCTTCTCCCTCTCCCACTCCCCCTGCTTGTGTTCCCTCTCTCGCTCTGTCTCTCTCTGTCAAATAAATAAAATCTTTAAAAATAAATAAAAATAAAAATCTTTTAAAAAAAACTAAATCAGTTTTTTAAAAAAAGGATTTCATTTATTTGACAGAGAGAGAGCACAAGCAGGGGGAGCGGCAGGCAGGAGGAGAGAGAGACGTAGGCTTCCACTGAGCAAGGAGCCCAACATGTGGCTCGATCCCAGGACCCTGGGATCATGACCTGAGCTGAAGGCAGATGCTTAACGACTGAGCCACGCAGGCGTCCCCACAGCTGGGATTCAAATGGAAACTGTCAGGCTTGGGCGTCCTGGCACTTAACCACTCCTGTCTTGTTCACTGCTGAATCCACAGCTCCTAGAAGGAGGCCTGGCATGTTCACGGGAGGTTCACAGGAGATGCACAGGAGGTGCTTCCTAAATATTTGTCTTTTTATTTTGAAACAGTGTAACACTCACAAGAAATTAGAAAAATAGTACAGAGCATCCTGTATCATTTCCACCCAGCTTTCCCCAATGGGAACTTAAGATGTAACCACAGTACATTGTCAAAACCAGGGCTGTGACATTGGCCCGATACCATTAGGTCAGGTACAGACCTTATTTTGAATCATGAAAGGGTTTTTTTTTTTTTTAAGATTTCTTAGAGAGAGCATGAGCTGGGGGAGGGGCAGAGGGAGAGGGAAAAGCAGACTCCCTGCTGAGTGGGGAGCATAATATGGGGCTCCATTCCAGGATCCTGAGATCATGACCTGAGCCGAAGGGTGACGCTTAACTGACTGCGATGCCCAGGGGCCCCATGGGAGGGTTTTAAAAGGAGGAGAGTTAGGAGCATCTGGGTGGTTCAGTCGGTTGAGTGGCCAGCTCTTGATTTCGGCTTGGGTCATGACCTTGGTGTCCTGGGATGGAGCTCCAGATCGGGCTCCTTGGCGGGGAGTCTCCTTAGGATTCTCCCTCTCTCTCTGCCCCTCCCCCACCAACCCACCCACTCATGTGCACTTTCTCTCACTCTCTGTCCAATAAATCAATCTTAAAAAAAGCGGGGAGGGGGGAAGAAAGTTATGACCTACTGTGCTTTGCAAGCACTGAGCCCTTCTTGTGTTAAACCTTGGGCCTGCGTCTCAAAAGCTATGAAGATCATGAGAGACACTGAATTTTCTGTGTGATGCTAAGCAAGTTTCTACCCCTCTCTGGGCTTCAGTTTGTCTCTCTGTGAAATGGGCTTTCCTCTTATAGTGTCATATTGAGAACTAATGCTCACTGAGCATCTGTTATCTGCCAGCCTCTGATATTAAATGCTTTGTGCATATTTAAAACATTTCTTCAGCGCCTGAGTGGCTCAGTTGGTTAAGCGTCTGCCTTCAGCTCAGGTCATGATCTCAGGGTCCTGGGATCGGGCCCCGCATCGGGCTCCCTGCTCAGCGGGGAGTCTGCTTCTCCCTCTCATTCTCCCTCTGCACGCTCTCTCTCTCTAATAAATAAATAAAATCTTTATTTTTTTAAAGATTTTATTTATTTGACAGAGAGAGACACAGTGAGAGAGGGAACACAAGCAGGGGGAGTGGGAGAGGGAGAAGCAGGCTTCCCGCAGAGCAGGGAGCCCGATGTGGGGCCCGATCCCAGGACCAGCCTGGGTTCATGACCTGAGCCGAAGGCAGACACTTAACGACTGAGCCACCCAGGCGCCCCAATAAATAAAATCTTTAAAAAAATAAATAAAACATTTCTCCAAGGCTCTGTTCATTTTCTGTCTCTTTCCCTCTCCAGTTGGGATGGCAGGATCTCTTTCAATCTATCTTCAAGCTTGAGAATGCTTTCTTCTGACAGTTCAAATCTACTATTGAGCCCCTCCAGAGAATTTTTCATTGTAGATACTGTACGTTTCAACTCCAGAATTTCCATCAGATTCTTTTTAAAATAGCATCCGCCCCTCTGTTGTTCTCTACTTGGTGCAACGTTGTTATTCCCTGCACTTCTTTACTTACCAGTTGCCTGCCCCTCTCCAAACCTGTTTGCAATGGCTACTTTGGTTTTTGTTTTGTTTTGTTTTAAAGGCTCCACGCCCAGTGTGGAGCCCAACGCTGGACTTGAACTCACCACCCGGAGATCAAGAGTTGGATGCTCAACCAACTGAGCCACCCAGGCGCCCCTGCGAAGCCTACTTTGAAGGCTTTGTCTGTTCATCCCAACCTTCGTCTCTGGTCCCTCTCCCCGGCAGTTTCTGTCTCCTCCCACCCCCTCCAGTGTACAGGTCTTATTTTCGTTTCTTCGCCTATATCATTTTTTTTCGTTGGCAACTGGACATTTCAGATAGCGCACTGTGGCAACTCCAGGTGCTGGTCCCCGTCCTGGGGTTTATGTCTGTTTAGTGACTGGTCACATGATTTGTTCAGTCTGTCCCTCTGCTTCCTCCAGCAAGTGCAGAGCCAGGGAAGGGAGCGTGCAGAGCCTTAGATATGCCCAGTCATCCTGGGCTGGTGGGTTTGGGCAGGTTCTCCGGGACTTTCCCTGACCATGCTGGGCAGGGGAGCTCCACCCATCGTCAGCTGCTTGCTCTACTGTTCTCGTTGTTCTCAGCACTTCAGGGGGCATAAACTTTTTCAGAGACTGATCCAATCAAATTAGGGATCCTTGGAAGGGTTACTCCCCAAGTCCCCCAAATCAGTTTGAGATTAGTTCTGACCCAAGGAGGGTTCTCACCAGCTGTCTCTTTCCCTGGCTCTCCGGCAAACTAGCCAGAGTCTGTCAATCTCCTTCCATCTGCCTTACGTACACCACGACCTCCGCGGTCTCTGAGGCATGGTTAGCCTTGAACTTCTCACTCGGTCCCAAAAAGAGTCAGTTCCTTTGAGGAAATATTTAGAGCTCTCTGCTCTGCAGGCTGCTTCTCCCACAGACAAAATCCCTGAGCCATGGCTCTGATACCAGGGTGGGGACAATGGTCGGCTTCACTCAGAGGGACCCCACTTTCGGAGCTGAGTCCTCAGTGGGGTGAGGCGGCAGGCCCCCCATCTTCTAGCTTGTCCTCTTGATGTGAAACTCCTGCCCCAGGAGCCAGGGAGGGGTAACCGGGGCCCCAGTATTCTCAAGCACTCCACAAGTATGGGCTGGGCTGAGGAAGGGAGACCCCCCTCTCGGCTGTGCTCCCCCAGAACTTGGCCTCAGCAACAGGTAGCTGGGAGCAGGATGAGAAAGGCTGACATTCTGCCCCTCCCCAGAGTATTGCCCTCCAACTGGGAGTTGGAGGCGGGGAGGGAGCCCAGTCAGAAATGGAGGGGCTAGGGGGAGGGTCTTGGTTCACCCATCATTGGTTCTCCCTGTTCTCACCAAATTTTTAGATTTTGTTTATTAATTTGCTACATGCCCTCCGGATCATCCCCAGAAGCTTCAAATGGTTGGGCTGCCATTCTGTTTTTTTGTTGAAGATTTTATTTATTTGACAGAGAGGGAGCGCAAACACAAGCAGGGGGAGCACAGGCAGAGGGAGAGGGAGAAGCAGGCTCCCCGCTGAGCAGGGAGCCCAACGCAGGGCTCGATCCCAGGACCCTGGGATCATGACCTGAGCTGAAGGCAGACGCTTAACTGACTGAGCCACCCAGGCGCCCTTGTCATTTTGTTTTTATAATTTGCACCAGTTTGCGGGCAGGCAGGTCCGCCAAGCTCCTCATTTGGTCATGCCAGAAGTGGAACTCCATACAGTCCATTTTTAAAACACAAACCATAGCACCCTGTTCGTTCTTTTGTACCTTGTATTTTTCCCCCTTGGACAAAATATATCAAAGAAATTTCATACGAGGGGCGCCTGGGTGGCTCAGTTGGTTAAGCGGCTGCTTTCAGCTCAGGTCATGATCCCAGGGTCCTGGGATCAAGTCCCGCATCGGGCTCTCTGCTCCGCGGGGAGCCTGCTTCTCCCTCTCCCTCTGCCTGCCTCCCTGCCAACTTATGCTCTCTGTCAAATAAATAAAATCTTAAAAAAAAAAAAAATTCATACGAGCACATCTATATCTCTGTATCTCGTCATTTTAACAGTTGTGTAATATCTTATTTATAAATGGCCCCTAATTAAGGTAACCAGTCCCCTCATCATTTAGATTGTTTACAGCCTTTGGCCATCACCAACAACCACTGAACTACAGACACCTTCGTGCACAAGTCAAAGTGTAAGTGTAGGGTAAAGTCCTAGACACGAAACCATCCAATTTAAGGGAATGTGAATTTTTTCACTCTGCAAGTTATAGTAAATGACTCCTTAGAAGATGTTTTATTTTGTGTGATACCTTAAACACATCAGGGTGTTGCAGGTGGCCAACACAGCTGCATTTCGGTTTTTAGAAACAAGGAAGTACAACACAGGTCCACAAAAATCCGACAAGCTCTTTAGCACAAAGGCATCGTGCAGGACGACTGCATCCCAAACCCCACACTCGCTCGTTGTCTTTGCAGCAGTTACTTCAAATTCTCTGAGCCTCAGCTTTCTCTTCTGTAAAATGGATCCTTTCCACTTTCATTGACTGGTTCTGTTGTATTAAAAAGAAAGCACACCTTGTGGGCGCCTGGCTGGCTCAGTAGGTGGAGCAGGCGACTCTTGATCTTGGGGTTGTGAGTTCAAGCCCCATGTTGGGTAGAGATTACTTAAAATCTTTAAAAAAAAAATTTTTTTTTTTTTAAATCTTAAAAAAAAAAAAAAAGCACAGGGCGCCTGGGTGGCTCAGTCGTTAAGCGGCTGCCTTCGGCTCAGGTCATGATCCCAGGGTCCTGGGATCGAGTCCCACATCGGGCTCCCTGCTCAGCGGGAAGCCTGCTTCTCCCTCTCCCACTCCCCGTGCTTGTGTTCCCTCTCTCGCTGTGTCTCTCAAATAAATAAATAAAATATTAAAAAAAAAAAAAAGATTCCCTGCGCTTCCCCTAGTGGGAGGTGACCGTGGCCCCACCCTCCTTCCCATAAAAACCTCCCCTCTACTCCCCAGACAGGACGCTGCCCAATTCATGAATCGCTTAATAAAGCCAATTAACTCTTCAAATTTATTGAGTTTTTGTTCTGTAACAGTGGGTTTGCCGGCCCGCTACGATACTCATGTCTAGTAATAAACCCAGATTTGGGGTAGAGGGAGGGACGCTGCTTTACCCGCGCACTCCACTTAATTTGGAGAGGCTGACTGACCTTACTTCCCGCCACACGCTAGACAAATAGCCAAGACTGGCCAATCAGAATAAGCCATTCAGCCTTCCCCCCTCCAAGCAAGGCCATGTGACAAACTGGAGCCAATGAAAGCCCCGCTTACAAATGAAGTCATTCCCAGACACAACTGGATGAAAACATACTGAAGGCACCTGGTCCCCGAATCCAGCCCTGCTGAAGCTACACCTACCACAAGATGTTTCATTTTTATGAACTAATAAATTCTTCTTATTTAAGCCACTTTGAGTTGTTTCTGATCCCTCCAGCAGAGTCCTATTATTCTTCTCAGGAGACAATAACTCTCCCCTCAGTCCCAACACTAAGTACAAAGCACTTAGCCCAATGAGTCAAAGCTGATCACAATAAGAGCCTTTTTATAGAGGTCTCTGGAGAGATGGCGGGAGGGGGAATAGGATCTAAATAACCATTATGTACAACTCCCAAAGGTAAAATCCTTGCAGACACCCCCTCCAGTTCCAAAGTGTCTGAGGCAGAGATTGGACACCACCAAGTAAATACAAAAATATCCAGGTTCTGTCTCCAGGCGCTGATGGAAAAGGGGCAGGTCAGGCCTAGAAATGAAATGAGTAGGAGGCATTAGAAAGGGCTGCCCCTCGGCCTCCTCTCCCTCTCCCCAGTGAGTGGGAAACAGTGAAGCTCTGGCTGGGGCTCCCCATCGTGACCTCTGAAGGTCATATGATGTTCCAAAGAGAAGATGGCACATAGCTCCAAACGACAGCAAGAGGGCTACAAGACAGGACTAAATTAAGCCACAAGTGAAAGTTGGCTTAAGGACCTCCCAGAGACCCTACCTTCCTCGTTTTACAGATAGAGTAAAAGAGGGCTACAGGAAATGCAGGGGCTGCCTCCGCCCAGCGTGCCCAGTGTGTGCAGAGCGGGTACAGGGGGGTAGCTACCTCCCGGGCATAGATGGAAGGAGCAGATATGACGTAAATCGCACGAGAGTCTCCATCTTCGGGGTGATTCCAATCCGCTGGCTGGCTGCGGGAGGAAAAGAAGATCCAGACCCTTCCAATTCTCCGATCTTGTTTTCCCCACCCACCATGGAGAGAACCCAAAGCCAACTAGCGTAACTGCGGAACGACCCAATCAGAAAAGGCTGGGAGCAGGTAAGAGGAAGGGACCAATCGAGGTCTATCAAGGAATCAGGCCAACTGCACTACGGAGATGGACGAAAGCTGCCAGATAGACAAGGCGAGAGAGAGCGCGGCCCCTTACCTCAGCCCATCCTCCGAACCCTCCTGCGCTCTCCTGTTGTTGAGTGCATCTGGGAGCGCGTGCACCGATGGCTCCGGAGTCCCCGCCAGCAGGCGAGACCCAGTATCCTGGCCAGGGCCACGGCGCCGCACGTGGACCAGCAAGAGCGCAACGCCGGCCAAGCCGGCGGCCACCAGCAGTCCCAAAGCCGGAGGCAAAAGGAAGCGCTGCGGGTCCCCCTGCCTCAGGCCCGGCAGCGCCGCGGGCAACGCACCTGCGCCTTCGTCCGCGCCGTCGGGGTGAACCCGGAACTCGCAGCGCGCGCCCATGTAGCCGGGCGCGCAAGCGCAGACGAGGCCGGAGAAGTGGGCGTAGCAGCGGCCGCCGTGGGCGCAGGGGCGCGCGGCGCACGGATCGGCGCGCTCGCGGCAGTCGCGGCCGCCGAAGCCCAGCGCGCAGGAGCAGCGGCGCGCGCCGCCGCCCTCCAGGCACGTGCCGCCGTTGGCGCAGGCGCGGCCGGCGCAGTCATCCAGGTCGTGCTCGCAGCGCGGCCCCGCGAAGCCGGCGCGGCAGCGGCAGCGCAGGGCGTGGCCCAGATCCAGGCAGAGCCCGCCTGTCGGGGAAGGGGCGTCAGGGGCGTCAGGGGGCGGCCCGGACGGGAGTCCTTGAGCTGTGCGCGCGTCCGCTCCTCCGCTGTGTAGTCCTGCCCGCCCTTTCCTCTGAGCCCCCGCTGTCTCCATCTAACTCTAGGGCCAGCCTCTGGGAGTTGGCCTGGAAAGCAGACCTGCTTCTTTTCCTCTCCAGTGAAGTCTTGGTTTGAGTCAGCCTCACCTCTTTGGCGCTCTGTTTCTCCTCCTTCTCTCGGCTTCAACCATACTCAAATAGTAGTCCCAGAACATGTGTGAACCAGCTGGCCTTTGCCCATGCCTTCTGCCTGGGATGCCCCTTCCCTTTTCCCTTCCTCCTTTCCTCCCGTTCTTTTCACCTTGTCTCTCCCCGAGCTCAGCCTTCAGGTCTCTGCTCAGATGTCCCCTCCTCCAGGAAGCCCTCAACCCTGCGCTCCCCCATCACACCCCTGACAACTCTGGGCTCCGAGGACAAGTGTGTCTTCCCGCCTGGGCTGGTACCCCCATGAGGATGGGGCCCAGAGCTGTCTTAGTCACTGCTGTGTCCCTAGTTCCACTCAGCCCAGAGTGAACACTCAGTGTTTTGGAGAGAATTAGTACTATAAGAATGCTCATGGGCGCCTGGGTGGCTCAGTAGGTTAAGGGTCTGCTTTCAGCTCAGGTCCTGATCCCAGAGTCCTGGGATCAAGCCCCGCATCAGGGTCCCTGCTCAGTGGGGAGCCTGCTTCTCCCTCTCCCTCCTACTCGCGCTTGCTCTCTCTCTCTCAAATAAATAAATGAAATCTTGAAAAAAAAAAAAAGTGTGCTGAGCCCTTTACATTAATGATCTCATTTAACCTTGTAACACCTATATCGGATGAGATCTCTCCACTTCTAGGGACACTCCTGTGGCTCCATCTCCCTCATGATAAAACCAAAATCCTCCTCATGGCCCATGAAGGCCCCCTCAATCTGTCTCGCTCACCTCCCTGACCTCATATCTCACCACTCTCCCTGCATTCACTCTCTCACTCTGCTCCATCTACACCTGCTTCCCTGTGATCCTCAACAAGCCAGGCACATTCTGACCTCAGGGTCTTTGTACTTGCTATTCCTGTTCCCTGAAACATAACTCTTCCCCATAGATCCCCATATGGCTCCCTCCTTCACTACCCTTCAGCAAGGTTTTCGCTAACCACTTTGGCTAAAATGTCAACCCTCCACTCCATACACACTCCCCATCCCCCTCTGGCTTTATTTTTCTTCTTAGTTTTTTTTTTTTTTTTTAAGATTTTGTTTATTTATTTGAGAGAGGGCATGTGAGCAGGGGGAGGAGCAGAGGGAGAGGGACAAGCAAACGGGCTTGATGCAGGGCTTGATCTCATGACCCTGAGATCATGATCTGAGCCAAAGCCAAGAGTCCTCTGCTCAACCAACTGAGCCACCCAGGTGTCTCTTTTCTTCTAGTTTTTATCACCATCTAACTTCCCCTATAATTTACTTATTTATCTTGTTTATTGTCTGTCTGCTCCATCAGCTCTATGAGGACAGGGCTTCTCCCTCTCTCTCTGCCTCTCCCACCGCCCCTGCTTGTGTTCTCTCTCTCTCAAATAAATAAATAAAATCTTAAAAAAAGACAAAGAAAAAAAGAACAAAAACAGGCTGGGCAGAGGGGGAGGGTCACTTCCCTGGGCCAGAGGGTAGAGAAAGCTCAGCCAGGATTCCCACCCAGGGCTGTCTGAGCCAAGCCCCGCTTTTGCCACTGACCACGCAGGGACCCCCCTGCCCCGTCCCTCACCGCCTGGCCTCCCCACCTCACCGTTCCGGCATGGCTTCAGGCTGCACCGGTCCACTCTCTTCTCACAGTTGGAGCCTTGGAACCCCGGCGGGCAGTGGCAGATGTAGGCAGAGTCAGGGTCCGCGCCTCCCACACATAAGCCGCCATTGAAGCAGGGTCCATCCGCACATGTCACCCCGCTCACCTCGCACCGCAGTCCATAGAACCCGCGGGGACAGGCGCATTCGAAGGATCCTGGGGTCTCCTGGGCAGCCGCAGGAGGACTTCAGAACGGGGTCTCCTGGGAGCAAAATCCTTCCCCCGTCCTATCTTGACCATGGAGGGCTGCACCTTGTCCAGTCCTACCTCCCAGTCTTCAGGGGCCGCACCTAGGGAGTCCCCTGAAACAAGCCCTCGCTGCACTCCACGTTTCTGGCTCTGCCCGGCCAACCCCGCAGAGGGGAAGCTCTGGAGGCCCAGAGCGACCCATTCCCACCTCTTCACCTTTGCCTACAAATGCTGCCAGCTGGGTCTGCCCTCCCCGCTTTTCCGTCCGCATAGCCGAATCCTACCTCCGGGTCCTAGCCCTAAGCCCACCTCCTCCTTGAAGCCTTCTCTGGATCTCCCCTCCTCAGGCCCTCCCCCTAACCTGACCCTGTTTCTCACTGTCCCTTGGTGGCAGTGTCCAGGTGGCCCACGCTGGGCTCCACTTTATCCCAGTACACACACCAGGCTCATTCCCACCGCCACACTTTTGCTGACCCCAGGCCGCTCGCTCACCTGGTTACTACGGGCGCTTCATTCATTCACTCAAACCCATTCATTCCCCAATCCTTCAAGGCCCCAGATGAAGCCTGGGCACCTCCAGGAAGCCCTCCCCAGGATGAGGTAGGAGGGGCTGATACTGACGTTACAGCTGCCCCCGTTGGCACACGGGTTCCCGTCACAGGGCCCAGGCCTGGGTACAAGGCATCCAGGGGTGGCAGCCGATGGGCCCCTGGGAGTGAGGCAGCTGCTGGAGACAGGGATGGTGCAGAGGGGCCCAGTCCAGCCCTCCAGGCATTGACATTCATTGGGCTGCTCACAGAAGCCGTGGTCGGGACTGCAGCCCGCTGGACACGCCGCTATGGGGGAAGGAGAGGCAGAGGGAGAGTGACGTTGACGAGGGCAGGGTCAGGAGGATAGGAAACAGAAGTTTCTGAGCGCCACCTTGTTTCATCCTTGTGACAGACAGCCCTCTGGGCTAGAGGGTATTGTGACCCCCAGTTTCCAGACAGGGAAACTGAGGCCCAGAGAGGCACATAGGAAGTGGCAGATGGAGGATGTGAACCTAGGCCATTGAGCTCCAGACTCTGTGCTCTTAGAAGGAGACTGGAGTGGGGCCTGCAGGGTCTGAGCTTGGAGAGAGCAGAATGAGAGAAGGGGATTGGGGATTAGGGAGGGGCCCCTGGTCTTTCAGGGGAAATAGGGGGGTCTTGAATTAGGGCAGCCCTGGGAGAATCTGGATAAGCCCGGGAGTCCTAGGGGCTTCAGTGGGATTCAGAAGTTTGGGGAGGAGTCTGAGGGTCCCCATAACGGAAGTCGGGGATCCAAGCTTTAGATCTGGCCTGCAATTGCAGGAAGGGAGGATAAAGTAACCCTTGGTGAGGGGGTTGAGGGAAACTGCGAGGAGTTTCCAAAGCTCCTGGGTGGGGGTAGGAAGGGCCCCAGCATTAGAAGAGTTAGAGGGGCCTCGCCTTTGGAAAGGGGTGTGCGCATGCGTTAGAGGACGAAGGGGGGTGGGTAGTACCAGCATGGGATATTGGTGTGGGGTTCCTGTTAGGGAAGAGAAAGGGAAGGGGGCTGGAGTGCCCAGAAGTCTGGAGGGAAGCTCAGGGTCCTCAGTTTCCCCGAGGGTGGCAGCTGGATCGTGGGAGGGGGCTGAGGACCGCGAGTGGGGCTAGAGGGGGGCCTGGGGTACTTGGCAAGCGGTCAGCAGCATTCCGCCGTTTCCTGGAGAGGGGGGTCTGCGGCACCCAGGCAGAGCTCTCGGGTTCCCAGTTCCCTGAGGAGGGTAACCGGGTTGTGAAAGGGGCCTGGGGGCCGTAAGTGCAGCTAAGTAAGGAAGGGCCGGGGATGGGGTGGGGTGGAACGCAGGACTCACGCGTGGCCTCGCACTCGTCCTCGACCGGCACGCAGGGGCGCAGTCCCGAGTCGCACCGCGAGGGGGCGCTGCGCGAGCGGCAGAACCGCGCGCATGCGGCCCCGACGGCGGGCGGCTCGCAGCGCGCGCGGTAGGAGAAGCGCAGTTCCCAGGCGCCTGCGCGCTGCACGTCCCGGGCCCACGGGCCCCCGGCAGCCAGGCGGCGCCGACCGGCCACGCGCGCCAGCAGGCTCCAGGCGGGTCCTGCGGGACAAGGGAGCGGCGCTGGGGTGGGCCGGGCCGGGCCGGGCCGCGACCGGACTCTGGCGATACAGATGGAGCTTGCACTCTCCCTGCCGCTCTTAGCGAGGCCAAAACACCCCTTTTTGAGCCCTGAGAATGGCAGTTACCCCCTTAGCAAGGCTGTGAACTCCCATAATGAGGTCGCCATCCCATTAGTACCCTATTACCATCGCGATGATAACAGTCCTCCCACAGAAGCCGGAATACCCCCAGATCTTGCCCCAGAATCTTTGTATATTAAAGCAGTAATGAGGGGCGCCTGGGTGGCTCAGTCGGTTAAGCGACTGCCTTCGGCTCAGGTCATGATCCTGGAGTCCCGGGATCGAGCCCCGCATCGAGCCCCTCGGCAGGGAGTCTGCTTCTCCCTCTGACCCTCCTCCCTCTCATGCTGTCTGTCTCTCATTCTCTCTGTCTCAAATAAATAAAATCTTAAAAAAAAAAAAAAATTTTTTTTTAAAGCAGTAATGAGACCTCTAACACTAACACCCTGTGCCATTTGATATCGCTATATGGCCAAGGCGCAACTCAGGCTTTTTTGAAGTGAGATCATAACATCCCGAAACTGTGCCTCAGGATCTTCCTATTTCAAAATGGTGACAGAGACCCCAATTACTAGACCATAAATTACCCTCATTGCCTGAAGCCTCAGGATACAGAGAGAGTGGCATTTTCTCCCCAGCAAAGCTGTCACACCCCCACATTGTGCCACAGGAGTTTTCTATATCTAAATGGTGACAGAACCCCCCCCCACACACACACACATACACTGTGGGCCTTACATGGCTCCCAAATCCCCTCAAATTAAGAATAAAATCACCCCAGGGACCCCTGGGTGGCTCAGATGGTTAAGTGTGCCTTCGGTTCAGGTCGTGATCCCAGGGTCCTGGGATCGAGCCCCACATCGGGCTCCCTGCTCAGCGGGGAACCTGCTTCTCCCTCTCCCTCTGCCTCTCCCTCTGTTCATGCTCTCTCTCTGTGTCTCAAATGAATAAATAAAATCTTTTTTAGAAAAGAATAAAATCACCCCATCTCCCTCCCTGAAACCTTTGCTCAATATTCACTCTGGTCAACATGCGATGTCCTGTAGGGCTTCTGGGACCCCTATGTAGACACCATGACAGAGCTTTGAATAGAAGAACCAGAAGTAACTCATTCTGTACCCCGGCTTATCAAACTCCGATGGTGATAGTACAGGACTGGGCTATATCCTCCTGCTCTGGTGGCTTCGATTCCAAGGTAGTAAGAGTGTACTTTGCCTGGCATCAGGCCACAGACTCCTACATCCAGTCCCAGGACAGTCCTACACGACCTGCCAAGAGCCCTGGGACTACCAACACCCAGCACTGCACTCCAGGAGCTGTGAGGACACCGCAGGGCGGCGGGGGGGGGGGGGGGGGGGAGTCCCGTGAATGCTCCACCCTATAGACAGCCCCATGTCACCATCCTGGATCTTACATGGGGCCCCAACTCCCTGGAGCCCCCACAGTCTGCACTTTAGTCTGATGACTGAAGACACTCACCTCCAATCTGTTCTAACTCCTCTCTCCAGGTTTCGATGATGAGAGAGAAGGTGCCCTGGTTGGGTGGAGGAAGGAGAGGAAAGAATGGAAGACTGTGGTCAGGGTGGGTACTCAGTGAAGGCCAGACTTTGTGGGGGGGAGGTCATTCAGGGACCAGGCAGACAAGGGGCAATTCCCAGAGGGGCTGGCCCACGGAAGGAATGACAGTTTGGGCTTCCTTTATTGAGCACTTCCTATGGGTAAACACTAGACTGGAGATACCTGGTTGAATCCCTCAAGATGGACCCTTGTGAGGTACCATGATGATCCCATTTTACAGATGGGGAAACTAAGGCTGGAACAGGGAAAGCCACTTTGTCCAAAAGGACAGGGGTCTAGAATTCAAGTACAGGTCTGTTCACCTGTCTGCTTTTGGGGTTGTGGGATAGGAGATAGGATTTTGGAGGTAAAAGTCATGAATATGGGCCCCAACTGGAAGATCTGAGTAGGGATAAGGTGAGAGGAGATTGGGGAGACAGGGTGTGGGAAGGTCCCTAAGTGCAGGGAGATCTGAAGATAAAGATAAGGATTCCAGTGTTTAGGGATCCCCAAGGAACAGAGGTAAGGTTCTGTGAATTTAGGATTTACAGAAGGTGAGTTTGAGGTTCTGGGAACTTAGGGTCCCAAGCATGCAGGGTGGGCGTCAGAACATTTGGGATCCCTAAAGGGGAAGTGGGATTCAGAAATTTGGGGTCCACTGTGGGTAGCCCACAGGGTCTTAAGAATGTGGGATTCTAGATGATAGTTACTGGTCTGGGAATTTGGGGTCCCCAGAGGGAAAGGTTGGGGTCTTGGAAGTTGGAGGGCAGAAGGCCGTAGAGGTTTGGGTAAGGCCTCCAAGCACGCGTTTCTCACCGGCCAGGCTTCCCGGAAGGGCACGCGCATGAAGCCGTCGGGCAGAGGCAGGTCAGGCGCGGGCGCTTCGGGCTGCTGGGTGTAGACGGGTCCGCGCGCACTCAGCGCCGCGCCCAGGGCGCACGGAGACTCGGCGGCCTCCTCGGAGACCCCCGGCTTCAGGCAGACCCTAAAGAAGAGGCGGCACGGGCCCTGCGCACTGCAGGGGGACCGCGGGGCCCCCGGGCCTGGTCCCGGCCTGAAAGAGTGGATCTGCAGCTCGAAGACGCCTGCCGGCCGTGCCTGGGGCCGAAAAGGGGCGCAGGGTGAGGAGGTGTCGGGGCCCAGGCGTCCCGTCCGCCCCGCGGCCCCTCCCCAAGACCCCGGGGTCGCACCCCTTCCCATTCCTCCCTTTCCACTCCTGCTCTGACCTGGGGAAGGAAAATAAGCGCCAGGATCACCGTCCGGGGCAGGAGCTGGGGCATCTGCGGGCTGACCATGGCCTTTCGGGGGGTGCTGGGAGCCGCAGCGGCTAGCTCCCGAGCCTTATATCTGAGGGGACGGCTCCGCCCCTTCAGGCAGCCGCCGGGCTCCGGGAGACCCCAGGGGAGGAGGTCGCAGGGGAAGGGGAGCTTGCTGGAGCAACCGTGAATGGTGGTATGGGCACTGGCAATGTAGTGAGCGTGCGATCTTGTGTGTGGTTTGGGCACGACTTTGTGTGTGAGGATGGGGTGGGGCTAGGGGGTTAAGCCAGTGTGTGAGGTTATATATGATTTTAAGATTCTGTGCGTGCGTGTGGTGTGAGCAAGAGCTGGCTGGAGGCTGTACGTGACTTTGTGATTGTGTGCCTAGCTGAGACTACGTGGCTCCACGTGTGCCTAAAGTTGTATATGGTTAAGACTATTGCGAGGTTGTAAGAGTCTGTGGTTGTGTGTGTGCGTGTATGCGTGTGCACCTGCATGGGAGAACATAGGCGTACGTGACTTCATGATTGTGTGACTTTGGGGGATTGTGCGGCTGTTGTGGATGCTTCTCTGTGTGTGTATAGGAGTAAATGTGAGATCCTGAACCACTGTGTGGAGTCACATGAACCTCTTTGTGGTCTGTGCAGGTCCCTCTAGGCGGCTGTGTGTGTGTGTGGTAGGGTCTGTGTCAGCTGTGAATAACCGAGCGCCCGAGCGTCCGAGTGTGAAAGAGATTAGGTGTTGGGAAGTCCATGGGTGTAGCCGTGTGTGGGTACGATAAAGATCCGGGGTTCTTTGTGGACCTGTGTACATGCGCGGTGTGTGTGCTCCCCTCCGGAAGACAAAGCCACCCTTCCAAACCCCGCATCACGGATGCACCAGACGCCGGGGTGAGGGGCCCCCCGCCTGCGAGGGGGCTCCAGCTGTATGTAAATGCCGCCATCTGCCGGACGGCCGCGCCCCTCCCCCTTTGGGCCGCAGCTGGGCCGCCCGTTTGGCCTCCGGAAGGTGTGAGGAGCAAATGGGCAGGAAATTCCGTCTTCACAGATCAAGGGGAACCCGCTCCCTCACAATGGGGCGAGGGGGCACCCCCAGAAGCCCCTAAGTATTCCCGGACCACGGCAAGAAAAACCCGGTGGTGGGAGCAGATGCTCCAGCCTCTTGGTCATAAACGTTCTGTGCCAGGTGCTGAGTAAAGTCCTTAGGTGACGCCAACTCCTTCCCCGCCCCCCCCGCCCCGCAAGAAAACATTTAAATACTTACAGGCTAATACTTACAGGGGGAAATACAGGTTCGATTTACAAAATTATTTTTGTTTTAGAGAAGATAGAATGATCAGTAAAGTATAGCCCAGCAGAACGGGGCATACACAAGTGCTCATCAATTCTTAATGAAGGAGAGAGTTCAGTTAAAGTTTCCTCTTAGGGGTGCCCGGCTGGCTTGGCTGGTGGAGCGTGCGACTCTTGATCTTGGGGTTGTGAGTTCAAGCCCCACATTGGGTGTAGAGTACTTAAAAATACAATTTTTTTTTTTTTTTTAAGATTCATTAATTATGGAGAGCACGCAAGTGCGGGGAGGGGCAGAGGAAGAGAGAGGGAGAGGGAGAGCAGACTCCCCAGTGAGCTCAGAGCTGGATGCTGAGCTCCATCCCACAACCCTGGGATCATGACCTGAGCCTTTTGAAATCAAGAGTCTGTCCCTCAACCGACTGAGCCACCCAGGCCCCCCCCCAAAAAAAATTAAAAAAAAAAGTTTCCTCTTAATCTTGAGGACTGGAGTCATGAAAGTCTTTTGAGCAGGGGAGGGTCATGGTCACTGTGCAGACACCCCAGGCTCCTTCACACAGGTCTTTCCTCTGCTGGAGTCCTCTCTACTCCCTCCTCTATTGAATTCCTTTCTTGGCAGATTCCCCCTCCTGCAGGCACTTCCCTAACACTCACCAAGGTGGCCACGCACCTTCTCTGAGTCCCATAGCCCCGATTCCTCTCTCCCAGCCGTGACCACTCTGGTCTATGGGTCTAAGTACAAATCTGACCATGTCCCTCTCCTGCAGACTCCTGCATGGCTCCCCAGTGCCTTCAAAGTACACTCTGAGGGATGCCTCAGTGGCTCAGTTGCTTAAGCGTCTGACTCTTGATTTCAACTCAGGTCTTGATCTCAGGTTGAGTTCAAGCCCTGAATTGGGCTCCACGCTGGGCATGGAGCCTACTTAAAAAAACAAAAAGAAAAAAAGAAAGAAAAATACCCTCCAAGACTCTAAGGTTGACATTTGAGGCCCCCCCCCCACGTCCCCCTACTCAAATTGGCTCTGTTGCCCAAAGCAGAGAGCCAAACCTCATGGACCAACTACTGGGAGTCAAGTTAGGCCCTGTACTGGGGTAGGTGGAGGAGTGAGCTTCCCATCACGGGAGATATTCAAATGGAATTTGGACAGTCTTTAGAACCGGCTGTGGGAGAAGGCAAAGTCCTGCCCTGGATGATAACTTGGGAAGGTAACAGATTCCAGGTCTATCTCAAACATTTTAAAGATTATAAAAATAGCCAGGCTTTATTGAAAGTTTGTGCCAGACATGATAATGTTTCAGGTGAATTCTGTCACATCTGTGTGTGAGGTATACTTTTAAGAGATTTTCATGGAGTCTCTCTGGCTATTCAGGACTCTTCCTTACCAGCTGATCTTAGTGCCTACAGGCCATGCTGAGGTGACATCTGAGCAAAGATCTAAGGTGGGGGGAAGAAGAGGAAGTGATATGCATCCTGGTAAAATATTCCTGACAGAAGGAACAACAAGTACAAAGGCCCTGAGGTGACCGTGCCTGACACAGAGATCCCCATGGCTTTCCTCATTTCCTTGTGATCTGTCAGATACACCCTCCCAAGAGACCTTCCTTGACTGCTTCATCCAATCTAAATCAGCACCTCAAGTCCCCAAACCACTCTACTTACCATACCTTATTTTTCTTTATGCATTTATTACCTCGAGAAATATCTGACCATTGTTTCCTCCACGAGGGGAGAGCTTTTTATCTAATTTGCTCACTGACGCACCCTCGTGACTAGAACAAGGCTGGGCAATCAGCACTTAGGAAATATTGGCGAGAGTCAGTCAATGAATGAGGGAGGTACTATAATGAATCTCTTAGGAATGAATAAACCAAGACCCTTGAGACCTAGCCCGGGTTATAGATAGTACACCTTGGGGCTGGGCAGGTATGCAAATTTTAACACTTCTCTGTGAGACTTTAAAAAAACATAGTGGGGTGCCTGGGTGGCTCAGTCGTTAAGCATCTGCCTTCGGCTCAGGTCAAGCCTGCTTCTCCCTTTCCCACTCCCCCTGCTTGTGTTCCCTCTCTGTCAAATAAATAAAAATTAAAAAAACAAAAACAAAACTTAGAGTCCAGAGATTCGATCTGGCCCACGCAGTTACATTTTAATTATTGTAACAAACACCAGGGGATGTCTTTTAAAAATATTTAACTGGTACTAGCACTAAGTGCTGGTTGGAGGAGAGGCTGGGCCAGCTGGGGGTGGGGGCCACGTCAAAGCAGTCCAGGATATTTCAGTCTGTGAAGAGCCAGTACGGGGACCGGGGGAGAAGGCCCACGGGAATCTACACACCACTGAGTGTGGGCCGTCTTGTTACTCACAACTGCTGGAAGACAGGTCCTACCGTCACCCCCACCTGTGAGCTGAGGTGGCAGAGGCACACAGATGCATGGCCCAGGGTCCACAGCTCCCATCTGAGCGCCTCACTCAGCCTTCCAGCCTAGCCTACCAGCTAGGTACTGTTACCTTTACAGATGGGGAAACTGAGGCACGAGAGGCAAAGTAACCTGCCCGAGACCACACAAAGCGGGAAGTGGCAAAGCTGGGATTTGAACGTGGCCACTCGGGAACCCAGACTGGGGAAGGGCATGCGACTGTGCCATCCCCTGCAGGGGCCACGAGCCACAGGTGGCTGCTTAAATCAAGGTTACTTAAAATGATACGAGCAGAAGCTCCAGTCCTCAGTTACCCTCATGACGCTGCAGGTACTCCATGGCTCCATCCGACCATGACAGTGCAGACACGGGACACGGGATAAACATCACAGAAAGTTCCAGCGCACAGTGCCGCCACACCATCTGTCTGTCCCAGTTAGGAGCCAACATTTCACAAGAGACTTAGTATGAAAATCCCAACTTCGGGCTTCTATTGGAAAAGCAGATCAAGCAACGCCAGGCCACCTTCCCACAGGGCCACAGCCGACAGAGGGGGCGGCAGCCACCCTCTCGGGCCAGGAGGAGCTCTGCTCTGCCAGAGACCCCCTCCCCCCGCACCCTCCTCCTTCCCCGAGCCCACACTTGGGGTGTGCACACAGCGGCCTCGCAGGAACCTGCCTCTCCAACCCCCCTGCTGCCCTCTCTTCCCTTTCCCACAGATGAGGAATCTGGGGCCACGGAGTGAGACGCACTTTTTGAGGTCACATGGCACATGGGAAGACGTGGCCAGAGGGACCCAGGTTTGCGGATTCCCAGGCCAGTGTTCAAAACCAATCCTGATCCACCAAAGGACCTACTCCGTGCTGGGCAGCCCATCAGCCACCGTGGGACGATGACCAAAGAGTCCCGGACCTCACCCCGATGGCCCCAGCTGGAGACTCTCCGGACACAGGAGTGTGGCATCTGGGATGGACTTTATTGGATGTGGCTGCCCAAGCCATGGTCTGGGAGCACTGGGGCCTAGGGCCCAGGACCCAGGCAGTGAGTCTGAGGAGGCTCAGAGGTCAGGGCTGTTTGGAGCGAGGCCATAAGCGGTTGGTGAGAGAGCCGAAGAAGAGGTTCTGCTTGCTGGATTTGGAGAGCTCAGCCAGGCGCTGCTGTTCTTCCTGGGGTGAGGGACAGAGGAGGGTCAGACCGGGGTGGGTATTCTCCTCCTAGGCTCCCTCATCCAAGGGGCCACTTTCCTTAAACCTGGGCCCAGCCCAGACCCCTTCCCCAAGCCCCCAGAACACCAGCCCAGACACAGGAGCCCAGACTCAAATCCCGGTACTGTCCTAATCCCGTTCCCCAGATCCCAGGAGGCCCCTCCCCTGAACCCTGGGAACCTACCCTGTTTACCCTAACCTGGATGCTGGCGAGACCCCAGGCCCTTCATCAGACTGCACTGTTCTGCTCCCTGGGCCCCGGTGCCCAGCCCTCAGCCGCATGACCCTTGTCTGGATGCTGGGGGATCCCAGGCCCAAATCTCCAGGACTCCTCCTTTGGGCACTCAGGAGCTCCAGCCCTGCTCCCAGGAACCCACCTGGTCAACCTCAGTCTAGATCCGAGGATCTCTTTCCCAGACTCAATCCATATTCTTAGCCCCCACTTCCAAATTACCAGGATCACACTGAGACCACCAGAACTCCTTGCCCAGTCCCTTGGGCCAAGTGTCCAGGGATCCCTCTCCCCAGACCTGACCCAAACCTCCCGTCCACACAAAACCGGGGCCTTCAGATCCGCTGGAAACCATCATGGACTACCCCTCTCCAAGATCTATGCTTGGCGTTTCATGCCTCCTGTTCTCAGAGCAGGCTGTGGAATCAACCACCCCCTCCCCCATTGCAAGAGCCCTACAGGACAGGTTGTGTGGAAGACAAGGGCCTCGCTCAAGGTCTCACAGCCAGAGCAAAGACAGGCTAGACAGGCTGCTCGAGGGCCCCTCTCTTGGGAGCCTTGGGAACTGATGCGATGCCACCCATCCCCCTGCAGATCCGGGGACCCACCTGCTCTAGCCGGCTCTGCCGCTGTTTGAAAGCCTCCAGGGGGTCATCCTCCAGGGCGTAATGCTCCAGCACAGTCCTGACATCCTCCACGCGGTTCAGTGCAATGGCTATGGGCACAGCAGGCAGGGGTCGGCCAGGCAGAAAGGCCCCAGGGAAGCAGGGCCCGCAAGGGTAACGTCAGACACTGGGGCTGGTCAGAGCTACCTAGAACATTTCTTAACGCTCTAAAAGGGCTCCCCTGGACATCCCCCAAGTATTCCCTAAATATTCCAGAGCACCCCAAACCCCCAAACATTCTCGGAAACTTCTAAAGACGGTAAGATGCTCGTGAACCTCCCACACTGAAGTACCCAATTTTACATGGGTAAAATCTATCATTCCTCTTGAGAGTCAAGGGCTCCAAGGTCAGAGGCCAGGAGGTCAGGGGTCAGCCTCACTCTTAAGGAAGGCAGACAGGTCCAACAAGACCCGGTCATCGGAGTTGCCGTCCCAGGGCCGCAGGGCGACGCCATTGTAGGGCTGCAGGCGGAAAGCTTCCTTCTTGCAGTCCACGACGACTACACGGGCAGGGTCCCGATTCAGACACGAAATGTCCTGGGAGGCAAACAAGGCCCAGAGTCTCATATAAGCTACCACAATCACACAGTCCCAGAGACATTCGGCTCCAGACACAGAGACAGCAGATGGCTTCCAAACTTCATATCCCTCCGTTATCCCCAACTGTCTCCTTTGGAGACACTACCCCCCACCATCCCCCCGGCCCACTCCCATCCCCAGATACCGGGGAAGGAAGAAGAACCTAGAAGCCCAGCCTGTGGCAGGGGCAGGATCAGACCTAGGGCAGAAGCAGGGTTGAGGCTGGGGTCAGAGCTGGGGCCTCATTCCCTCAGGAAGTGCCAGCGCCCCCAAGTCCCAGAGGACCACCCATGGGCCCCCACATGGCACCTTAACATGGTGGCCATCCATGTATCTTGTGGCATCCCGGAAGAGGCGGTAGGAGATGAAGCCATGGGGGTCCACGCTGTCGATGAGCGGGAATGCAGTCTGGGGGGTGGGATGGGAGGGGAACAGGGTCAGGCTGAGCCCTGACCCTCCCACTCTCCGGCCACACTGACCATTCCTCCGCTGTCCCGGGGCCTTACCATGCCAGTCTCGGATGTAAAGATGACGATTTCATACAAAGGGGCAAGCTGCTGGAATAAGGTTTCGATGCCTGGACGCTTCTTAAACCTCCAGCCAGTGGCCAGCTAGGGAGGCAGGGAGAACAGTGAAACACCAAGACCCAGAAACCCCCAAAAGAACAAAGCCCCAGCCTGGGGGGGGTCCCCAGAACGAGAGTGCTCTCCCCCATCTTTCTAGCTCTGGGGTGGGGCTCAGAGGTACATGGCCGTGACCGAGGGCCTTGGAGTCTACAGGGTCTGGGTCCCAGACTAAGAGCTGACTCCTCGGTAGCACGGAACGCACGCCCAGGCACGCTCACAAGCAGCTATGGGGTAGGCAGTCTCACAGGTGAGAAAAGCAATGAGAGCGACGCCTCCTCCCCAACATCACACAGTGGAGTGGGCTCCAGCATCTCTGCTCTTAGCCCTATCTTCGCGATCCCGCCACCATGTCTCTCTAGTGTCCTCAACCCGCTGCCTTCCCCAGGACACACCGACCACTCAGGGTGCAAGAGGACGCCTGTGAGCTCCAAGACCAGTGTGTAGGGCGGCTGGTAGTACGGCTCCCGCAGAGGGTCTGGGAGGAGGCAGGGACTGGTGGGCTCGATGATCATCTGTGGGAGAGGGACGGAGTGGGGAGCACTCAGATGAGGAGGCGGGGGCCCGGGCTGGAGGGATGGGGACTGGGCTCAGGGCTCCTGCTCACCTGTCTATAGTCTTTGAAATATTTGTATGTCCGGCGCAACTGCTGTACCAGAATCGGATCTAGGAGGATAGCAGGGCACAAAGGGGTTCCAAGATGAGCCACTGCACAACCTCCAGGACGAACCAGGGGTTTAGTTACCTACCCAACACAAACAAGCCTACATACCCACCTGGTCTGAATGAGCTCACTCCTAAGTCCAAAGGTAGATGGCAAGGACATAACCGCCAGGCAGGAGTAAATACACTTATTCATCTGCCCAGTTTTAATGTGAATACTTACACCCCACCCCCCATATAAAACAGAACGTTGATACGTCTGCCCACTCAGAACCCACATACACAGAACTCTGCTGACATTATGCCAGTGTGTTCAGTCCATTTTGAACCACCAGGCCTCCAGATCTGTCTGCTTTAAGCTAACACGCCAAGTCTATTTAAACCGCACTAACTATATACATACGTTTATATACTTTATAAACTAGTGGTTCTCAACTAGGAGCAATCTGGTCCACCATCTTCCGGGGAACTTAGGCAATGTCTGACGACACGTGTGATTGTCAAGATACTGGCGTCTAGGGGACCGAGGCCCAAGATGCTGCTCAACACCCTCCAAGGCACAGGGCGCACCCCCCACAACAATGCACTACCTGCCCCAAAGTACCAAGGGGGCCAAGTCTGAAAAATCCTGGTTTAAATGGATATACTGAAGCCAGCTGAAAGCAGGAAGTTTACCTGACTGCCTACTTCATTACAGTACTTTTAGTCTAGTTAAGCCACTATCTATGTATGGGCCTGCCTTTTCACAGCCAAAATACTGAAACGAGTTATGCTCGCAAACACACACTTTTTAAACCTGCGTGTTTACCTGCCCCATTTACATCAGTGTGTTGATTTATCTGAACCAGAAAGATTACCCAGTTAAAAGATCATACTTACCCACCTGCCCAACTTAAGTAACCTATGTATTAACATGTGGGTTTGCAGACTTCCCCAGCACGAACAGGCGGCTTTCTGGACCTACCAATTTTATTTTTCTCCTGGGAAGGGCCAGGTGTGACAGGACTGATAACTACTCTCTACTATCCAATTTGTCAGAAACTCTCCACCAAAAGCTGGTTAACTAAAAGGAGGAGGGAGGAAAGAGACATTGTTTTGGAAATGAAGAGCCTGATGGGGTGGGGGGCTGGGGGGAAACAAGAGGCTGTTATAAAGAGGAGGGGATTAAGGGCTGCAGCCGCTCAGATCTAAGGCACAGGAAGCCATGTGTCCGGTGATAGACAGCCCCCTCTCTCCAAGCAGGCCTACTGTGGACTCCCCTCCCCCATCTGTCCCTGACCATCTGCTCCTGGGCCAGTGAAGAGGACTGAAGAGGACTGAGGCTTTGTAATGCCCTTCCCCACAAAGCCACCCAGCTGCTGACTCCCCTACCCACCAATGGAAGGAGGAGGGGTTGGGGGGGCACCAGATGGGAAAGGCAACATCCCTATAAACAGCAGAACAGGGAGTTTCGGGGACCTCAGAATCTGTGCTTGTTTTCACTCACCATTGTCGAATTCATCAGGAATCTGGAAGGTGGAGACAAAAATATATGGTTTGGGATGGCAGAGGCAGAACCCCATCAAACCCAAAAAAGGAATCTCCAGGGCCCAGGGAGGAGTAGGCAAAGGGCTCACCCCGAGACCAGAAATGAGCCTGAGCAGACCAAAGGGGAAAGGACCCACAGGCTGGGACCCCTGGCATAGCCTCTGGGTCTCTCTCCCCCTCACCTTGGCACCCGTTTCATCCACAGAGTTGTTTCCTGTAAGGGAGACAGGGAGGAATGAGAGAAATTGGGGCCTGGTCTCCTGGGTCTTGAGGAAGGAAGAGGGCAGGGGGCCTGGATTCCTGGGTCTGAGAGAAGAAGGAAAAGGCATAGTCTCCTAAGATCAAGAGAGGAGGGGGCTGGTAGTCAGGATCCTGGGTTTCCGAGAGAAGAGGGACTGGGACTGGGGCTGGGTCTCAGTCTCTGAAGGAGGAGGGGATGATGGGGAGGGCTGGAGTTTGGGGTGCTGCAGGAAGAGGCAGCTTAGGAGGCTGGTCCAGGCCTCTCCTTCCCCAACTTTCCCTCTTCTAAATGACTCTCTGGATCCTAGTGCAGAACCAACTAAGAGTGGAACCTTGAGCAAAGTAGGTCCTCCATTTCCAAGGCAGATGTTCTAGATGGCTGCCTTAATGAGGGAGGAGCCAGGCAATGAAGATGGGCCAAACCCTTAGAGGGAAAAGGGGGTAGGCTATGCAGAAGAGAGGGCCAAGGGAACAAAACTAGGAAACAGGCATATGTGTCTCACCGAAGATATAGACGACGCTCACGGTCCCACCAGCCCCGAGCAGCCCAGCAAGCCAGAGTGCGACTTTTTTGGCGTAGCTGGGACCCTCTGTGCCCCGCTGATGCTGTGGCCCCTGAGCCTGGGCCTTGGTGCCTGTGCGGCTCCCAATTTCCGTGGCCTGCAATTGACAGGAGGTAGGTTAGCCCAAAGGGAAGTGCGAAAAGGCAGGATTATTCTGGTACCCTGGTAGAAGAATCAAGGTCAGGAGCCAGGAAGCAGACACCCACATAGCCTCAGGGTGTTCAGTCTCTGGAGGGGCAACCAGGAGATTGGGTCTCTTAGAATAGGCAAGAACTAGACTGTCTGGGGCCAGAATCCCAGGGGTTCAAGAGTTGATAGGCCGGGTGCCCAGGATCCTGTGGGGCAGGGAAATGAAATCAGGGAGCCTGGCTGGACACTGGGATGCCGGGAGCAAGGCAATGGAGGGCACAAAAGGGGACTGGACGGGGAGTTAAGGCATCCGGATGCCCGGGGCTCACAGTAGTGGGGTATAGAGGGGAAGGGATGGGAGCGGGGACAGACGGGCAATCGCTTGCCTGGGGAAGTAAGGGCACGAAGTGAGGTCAGAATGGCTGGATCTCTGTCAATGTGGAGGCAGGCTGATATCAAAAGCCCAGACATCTACCTCATCATCACCTCGGGGAAAGTACCCCCAACGCCAGGCTGGGACCCCAGCATCCCGAGCTCTCCTCAAGTATTACCTGAGAGGTCACTGGGACGGGAAACAGGTGACCTCCCTTCCCCCGGCACCCACGTGGGGTCCACAGGAAGTGGCGTTCAGAGGACGCACTTCAGCCCGCAGCATCTAGCTGGGGGGCGCAAGCGTTGCCCACCCCGGGAGGCAGGGAAGCGCCCCGAAACGCGGGCGGCGTTCCATTCAGCAACCTGAGGTGCTGCGTCCCAGAACCCGCACGCGGCGGCGGTCCGCCCGGAACTCCAGAAAGGGACTCCCGCACTCGGGGGACCACCCCCATCCGGCTCACCTGGTCCGGGGTCCGGGGGGGCGGCGTCGCCAGCCTCGCGCACAGCCCCCGCGCGCCGAGCCGGAGCTCGCTCCGCAAGCGGAGGAACAGCGCCGCGAAGGCCGCCATCTTGCGCTGACGCCACGCGGCCCCGCCCACTCGCTCCCTCCCCTCGGGGCCCGGGCCCGGGCCCTGACCAATGGGGGCGCAGGGGTGGGGCGGGCGGACGGGAGCCGGAGAGAGACAAAGGGCTGCGGGCGGAGAGCGGCAGGCGTGCTGACCTCGGCCGACCTGGCTACACAGCCCGCCGGCCTCACACCTCTCTCGGGCCCCGGGGCGCTCCCCGGCCCCTGCAGCCCCACGGGGCGGCACACCCAGTGCCCGGCGGTGCGGCTGAGGCCGCCGCGTGGGAACCCTGTGGCTGCGGATGGTGTCCTGAGAGAGGAAACCCGCGAGCTAGCTCGTCTCGCCCAGAGGAGGTCCGTCCAGCAAGCGGACTGGAAGCCAGCCTTCCCAAGCTCTTCCCCCACGTGGAGCCTGGAGGCCGAATCAGCCTTCTCTCCCGTCCTCAGAGCCCTTCCTTGCTCCTCCTCCCCTGAGCGTCCGAGGAAGGGTCTGGAAAGCAAGCCATTTCAGCGAGGTCCCAGCCAGAGGAGTCGCGGCTGGCTCTCCGAGGTCAGGCGTATCGAGACGAAGTCGATAAATAAGGGGCTACAGGTAGCCACGAAGAATCTCCCTCCTTACTTTGAGGAAAGGAGGTCAGATACTGCTTATGTAGACTTTCAAAACATGGGAAACGACCATGAAACATTTAGGGGTAGTTAACTAAGGTCAAGCTTCTTCTGGTCACCTCTGTAGGGGAATGGACTGGGGCTGCTGCTTAAAGTGGGTCCCACCTGCTACGTACGGTTTCCCGAGCTGGGTGGTGGGGACATGGGTGTTCCGGGTGTCATATCTTTTTTGAACATCGGAAATATATTTTATATTGCATTTATTAAAAAAAAAGACATTTGATTGTCAAATAAGGAAGGTGAAGGAAGGTCAAGGTACTAATAAGCTCCATTCTCTACCTTGCTCATCTCCACCCTCAAGCCATCAGACAAGCCACAGCAATTCTGGTGTCACTGCTATGTGGGCTCCAGGGAGAGGACCATCAACTGCGGTACCCTGCACTGTAGGGGGAATTTAGGTTTTCCTGGGGGGCGGTTAAGGATCTTCACATAAGCGAGAATGGGCTGTAACTTCAATCACAGGCAGGCTCTGGTCTAATAATCTCCAATGTCTCCTCATACATTCATCTTGGAGTCCTCTGGCGTGGGCAGTATCATTTTCTAGATGGGGTAACTGAGGCTTAGGTACCATTCAGTTATTTGCCCAGGAAGTAAGTGGGGTCTGCAAATGACCCCACTTACAAAACACAGACACACACCCTTGACCAAACAGCTTTTTATTGAAAGACCATAACACAAAAGCAAGCTGGGGAAGAGAGGGTACAGAAGGTGGGGACCCTCCCCCAGACTCTATTCTGATTCCTATGAACATCAGGGAGGGAGATAGGAACCCAGAAAGGAAATCCTGAACAACCAGATTAGCCCTAGTCCAGGCCCCAGACCCTGTGTCAGAGCCAAGGGCCAGGGAAGGAAGGAGGGACACTCTCCATCTGCCAGATATCTGCCAAAGTCCACCCGCCCTGCATTTCTCAGGCCTCCAGGAGCTTCCCCAGGAAGCGGAGGTTGAGGATCTTGAGCTGCTCATCAAGGTCCATGCGGACGATGCCGTCCTCACCATCGATGCTCAACAGGACCCCTGTGGCTTCCCGATCCTCACCCAGAATCACCTTCACCTGGGGAGGGGGGGCAGGCACGGGGTCAGGGTCCGTGTCAGCAGCCCAGGGCCCCCACGTCCCCTGGCCCCCCCTTACCTTGTTGTTCTTGGTGGGGGTGATGGGCTCCAGGTGCTCGCTGGAGATGCTGACCACCTTCTCACTGTCCTTTAGGTACACAGAGCACATGCCTCCCTGTGGGTAGGGACAGCCTGGTCAGTCGGGCCTGCTTCCAGTGCGGCACTGCTGCCCATACTCAGGGGCCATGGGCTCAGGGCTCATTCTTTTTTTATTTATTTATTTATTTATTTATTTATTTGAGAGAGAATGAGAGACAGAGGGCATGAGAGGGAAGAGGGTCAGAGGGAGAAGCAGACTCCCCGCTGAGCAGGGAGCCCGATGCGGGACTCGATCCCGGGACTCCAGGATCATGACCTGAGCCGAAGGCAGTCGCTTAACCGACTGAGCCACCCAGGCGCCCCCTCAGGGCTCATTCTTACAAGTCGCTTTCCCAAGGTGATACAGGCAAGAAAAGCCAAAAGCTGGGCCTGATTCCTGGGCGTGTGGTGTGTGGGGGCAGGGTGACCAGACAGCATGGGAAGCACCAGAATGAAGCTAACTTAGGCCAAAAGAGACTGCTTCTCAGGCACGTGACTCTTCATGTCCCAAGTGGATCTCATCTTTCCCCTCTTGGGCCCACCCGTATCTCAGGGATGTCCTCACAGTCCCTAGTCCTTGGACGGAGCTCTGACGTCATGTTAGCTCTTTCACCGACAACCTCCAGCTCTGAGGTGTGATCATTTGGCCTCCTAAAGGTCTCTGCCACCTCCCCCCCTCCTCTCTTCCTCACAGCCTTACAGGCTAGCCTGACCTCCCCCAGGGCTCCCAGCCCCCAGTCTCACCCCCCTAATCCATCCCTGCTAGAGCAACATGGTGAGTTAATTCCAAACCACAGACCTGATCCCACCACTGCTCTGCCTGCTTAGATTCCTCAGGACACAGTCCAAGGTCCCCAGCCTGCCACGTGACTTGACCCAGTCACTTCTCTGGCCTTCACTCACCTCCCCCCCCTAGGCTTTTTATGTTCCAGCCACAGTGAACATACTTCAACTCCCCAGATGTACCAGGCTTTCCCTCACCTCCAGGCCTTTGCAAGTCCCCTCTTTCTGTAACACACTTAACCCCCTCCCCAGCCACTTCTCTTGGCTTACTCCTATTCGTTCTTCAGGTCTCGATGCAGACGCCTCCTTCTCCAGTAAGCACCCCCCGAGCCCCTCCAAAGTTGAGTAAGGGTGCCTCCTCTAGGTTCCCATAGCTCCCCTTGCCCTTGGGGCTTCCTGTCTCCCAGCTCTGTGGTCACTCAGGCTCTCCCTCTTGGGGACATGTCTGCCTCCCCAACTAGAATGTGAGCTATGTGAGGGCAAGGCCTGGAGCTGTTTTAGACTCTGGTGTTTAATTAATTAATTCAAATAATATTTACTGGAAGGCCAACAGGCTATTGGTCCCTCATCTAGGAACTAGGACTACTTAGGAATGAAATACAGGCTCAGTAACCAAAGAATCACCCCCTGAGTAAACTTTAAGCTTTCAGGCAGCAGGTAGGTAACATGAAAAAAATTACACAGACTTATAAGAGGACAGATCTGAGATAGCTCAAAGGCTTCCCTGAAGGATGAGTAGTAGTTTACTAGAAAAAGGGTGGAAGGAAGAGAGTTCTAGACGGAGGGAAGTGATGAGCAAAGGCCCTGAGGCTGCAGGGAACTCGGGGACGGTGAGGAATGGAAAGGCCAGTAATGCTGGAGCAGGGGGAATGCTAAGGGTAGGGGTGCCCAGCGCTAAGCTAAAGCCAGGCACAGAGGAACGCTCAGTCCGTGCTACGGAACTGGTCTCAGAGGACTATGTTAAAGTGTAATCTAGCTCCTGGGTGCCAGTCACTGCTCCAGGCCGAGGAGAAACCCCTGCCCTGCAGGCCAGCCCTTCCAACCCTGCTTTCCCAGAGTACTGGAAATGTGTTTAGGTGGTTAAAAGCAAAAACCCAGTAACCACAGAGCTTGGGGACCCTGAAGGAGAGGACACCTGCCCACCCACCGGCCTGGGCCCCACTTACTGTGACGCTGCGGATGACTCCTGTCTGCCCCACCACCTGCGTATCCAGGTAGGTGTCCCGCACCTTCACCTGGATATCAGTGGTTACCCAGTCGCTGGAGTTCTGCTCAATGCCTGAGCCTGGCGTGTGCGGGTTGTAGCCACCAGGGGAGGGGGCTCCGGGTGTCATCGGACTGTAGCCAACAGGGCTCGGGCTGGGGCTGGCCTGTGGGTGAAAGGGGGACAGTGTTGTTGCAAACAGCTCCTCTACCTTGGCTGTCCACATAGGCCGAAGGCCCATCCTAGCCCACCCCCCCTTTTTCTTAAAAATTTATTTATTTTAGAGAGAGGAAAGAGCGAGAGTGAGCATGCGAGCACAGGGAGGGGCAGAGGGAGAGAGAAACTTCAGCAGATTTCTTGCTGAGCTTGGAACCCGACTCGGGACTCGATCTCAAGACCGAGATCATGACCCAAGCCAAAACCAAGAGTCAGACGCTTAACCGACTGCGCCACCCTGGCGCCCCCTAGTCCACCACCCTTAAGGGCATGCAAGCTCACCCATACCTGATAGGCCATGGGAGAGGGTGTGGGGTGGTAGCTGGCTGGAGAGTGGGTATTCTGGTAGCCTGCTGGGCTTGGCGCCACCTGGTGGTAACTCTGGGGGCTGGGGCTGGGCTGGTAGGAGCCTTGCGGGGAGGGGGCGGCATAGGGGGAGAACTGGTCTGTGTTGTACCTGGAGAGTCAAAGACAAAAAGGACATTTGTTGGGGACAGTGTTGGAGAGAAGAAGGTAACAGCAGCACAGAGGGTCTGGGCAACGTTTGATTAGGGTCAGCCCCAGTGGACTCACATGGCTGGCGTCCCTGGCGTCTGTGGGTTATACTGAGGGTTGACCTGTGGGGATGAGGGGTCAGGATAGCCAGGTGTTTGGGGGTTGGGGGTGCCCCCATAGGCCTGTGGGGACGGGGTGGGCTCGTCATCGAAGGCATACTCGTATTCTTCCTCGGCCCTGTTGGAGAGAGAAGTCTGTTGAGAATGACTGGTAATCACAACGATGTAGGAAATGCTTCCAGAATAACATTGAACACCTCACAACAGCCCCATCCAGAGGCCTCCATTTCATTGGGAGGCAGAGACAAGGCTGCCTGCCCAAGGGCACACAACTGATCACGTGACCTAGAGCACACAAATCTGTCTCTGAGCCCAGGTCTTAACGGCAGCAGGCTAGTCTGGTGGGGACTGGAGATCTGACCACCAGCCCCAGCCCCACGTACCCCTTCGCATGTGAGCAGCCTGGCGCTGGGAGCAGAGAATTCAGGGAGGGCCGTACAGACCCCTCTATCCCGCAGACACCCAGCATAACCACTCACACATACGGGATCAGGGAACCTTGTTCCCCACCCCTGATCCTCACCGGGACGGCGTGTTGGGATTGTTGGGGTCCCAGGCCCCACTCTGAGCAGGAGTGCGGCTGCCGTCATGCAGGGGTGTCTGTGAACCATAATGCGGGGTGCGGCTGCCTAAAATGAGAGAATGGGACAGATGTGTATGTCTGTCCGTTCTGCCCTGTCTCCAGGCCCCGCCACGCCAGCCCTCGTCCCCGTCCCCCAGGGCATGCTCACCATCCTGGAGAGGGGTCTGAGAGCCATACATGGGTGTGCGGGAACCAGAGCCATACATGGGCGTCTGGGAGCCGTACATGGGCGTCCGCCCATAGGTTGAGGTCATGCCTCCCGGGCGCCGTGAGCCCCTGTGGACACAGAGAACCAGTGAGATGAGTAAGCCCCTCTCGCCACCTAACAACCCCCCGCCTGGCCCGGTGCTGCCCCGGCCCGTACACCGTCGTGAGCCGCTGACGATCCACAGAGATGGTCTGGCAGGTGGAGTGCAGCTCCACGCGGGCTGTGGACTCGGTGGCGTCCTTCACCACACCAATGTAGCCTGGTGAGGAGACGGGGGGTCAGGCTGGGTGCGGTCCCCACCGTGCCCCTCCCCAGGCCTCCAATATGGCCCTCAAGGTCACCTTTGTAGGGTCCTTGGGAGATGCGCACAGTCTGGCCGATGAGCTCGTTGTCTCTCCGCCCCCGGCCCCTGCTCATACCTCCGCTGCCGCCACCGGGGCTGCCAAAGCCACCGCGCTGACCTGCGGAGGAAGGACAACGTCAGCAGTCCCCAGGGCCATGTCCTCCCCTCCCATGCTATGTCCACAGACAAGAGAGCCCTCGAGCCCCCTCTCCACCTGCTTGACTCTCCCAACGCACACCGCCTGGTTTAGAAGCTTCCTCCGGGCAGCCCCCGCCAGAGCCCCGACACTGCCACAACCACCCTGGCCTGCCACTGGGGGCCGCGGTGGGGGAGGGTCCTGGTCTCTGTGAGCCCTGAACCCCAACATGGCCAGGCCAGCGGAGCAGGCACCCAGAGTGGGGGCTGAATAACTGCCCTCCCCCAGCCCCCCAGACACATCCTTGCCCAACTCCCCCTCACCTCCAGCACTGGGGTGCATGGGACTGCTGATCCGGGGGCTCATGGGGGCAAAGCCACCCACTGTGAAGTTGGTCACATCTCGGGGCTAGGGAAGGGACGAGAAGTGAACCGTCAGGCAGGGGCCTGGGGGACAGGCTCCCGGCTCCCATGCCACTGCCTGCCTCCATTTGGGAACAGTTCCTGCTTGAACTGGCCTGGCGGCCATCCCTCCCTCCTTCTAGTGACGATGCCTCCATTTCCCTTTGGGGAAATTGCCGCCTCGAGGCCACTCTGGGCTGGTCAATGAAGAGGCCCGGTTCTCCCCTGGCCAGGGCTTTCTGGCCCCGGTGATATAAAGATTGCAAGTCAGGAGAATTCCTCACCCCATGCACAAGGCTGTGAGGACCACTCCCTGGTCCCAGCTCCCCAGAGCCCGGGCCTCATTTCCTGAGACGTGGTTCTGTACAGCTTTCCCACACGTCCCACCTCATCTGTATCTGCTGCTCCCCAGAGACAGTCACGCGGCTCTGGGTCCCTTCATTCAGGTCTCTGTGCAGGTGTTACCTCAAGCAGGCCTTTCCTGAACCTTCTCCATCTAAAGCAGCAGCCCCCCATGATTCTCTCTCTCCCTATCCTATTCTACTTTTCTTCGTGGTGCCTGTCATCACCTCGCCTCATGCTGTACAACGTCTGTATTTACTGATTTGTTCATCTCCGGGCTAGCAGCTGTAGAAAAGCAGAGACGTTCATCTTATTCACTGTTGTAGCTCTAGTTGCTAGCCTGGACAGGTGCTCAAAAAAACTGAATGGATGAATGATTTGGTAAAAAGCCTGGAATCCCAGTAAACCCTGCCAAGGACCTGAGCCTGACATCTGCCCTCCTAATCCCCCACAAGCCCATTCTTGTCACTGCTAGGGCCGGGGAAGGCCAGGAACCCAAGAGCCAGGTTGCCACTGCACCCGCCTCACCTTGGATCCCCCTGCCAGGACGAGGTGGCGGGTCTTACAGACAAACATGCCCCCATTCTCCACCAGTTTCTTGCAGTGCAGGAAGGCGAAGCTGCGGAACAGATGGCGAATTTCGCCCTCCCGGCCCTGGACGGGGAAAGGATGGTCACTCTTGGGGCTGTGGCCCACCCCAGCAGTTTCAGGTGGGGCCGACGGGCAAGAGCTTATACTCACTGAGTGGGGGCCGTCAATGACCTTGACGATGTCCTTCACATGGATGTTATTCTGTTCCGAGTCCAGAGCCACGGCAAAGCGGTTGTCCTTCTTCCGGGTCACAGCCTGGTGCCTGACGGTCACCACCTTCCCATACATGTTCAGCACCTAACGGACGGAGGGGAGGATGCTGAGCCGTGAGAGTAGAAAGGGGTGACATAGAGCAGGGCTTCCCTAAGGTGGGATGATCTTTCCTTGTGGGAGACCGCCTCGAGTTCTGCAGAAGTCTACACCCCCTGGCAGTCTCGGGGCACCACCGCCCAGGCACTGGGTCAAACAAAAATGTTCCCAATCATTCCAAAACACCTTTCAGGAGGAGACTCCATCCCGAATGAGCACCAGGGACCTGAGAAATGGGTGCAGGAGTAGATGTTAACATAATGTTTACCCGTCACTGTGTGCCAGGCCCCCTACTAAATTCTTCACACAAGGTTTCACTGAAGCCTCAAAACTTCCCTCTGAGATGGATGTGGTCACGGTTCCCATTTTACACAGGGCAGAATCTCAGGCCCACAGAGGGCAAGTCCCTAGCCCCGGGTCACACAGCATGGAGCAGTAGGGCCAAGATATGAATCCAGAGTCCAGGGTCCTAAGCATCAGGCTCTGACTCCCACGTCCACAGGGTACGGATGGAGGGGAGGAGGGCACCTGCAGCCCCCAGCCCTTGAGCAAGCACCTGATCTCAGGGCCTTAGTCATAACAAAAGTACATGCTACCATTCCATTTTACAGGGCACAAAACACACACAGAGGGTAAATGACATGCCACTTGCCCGACACCACAGAGCCAACCCTGGCTGACAGAGCTCAATCGGCCCCCCAGAGCAGTCTGGGTTCTTGGCCACCACGCTCCGCCACCTCCCAGGATGAGGAGCTCGAGGGAGAGGGAGACCCCCACAAGGAAGCCCCGCCGCTGAGTACGACACACATGCCTGGAAGGTCTCCCGCTCCAGTCGCACGATGACACCCACGGTCTGAGGGTCCAGCTGCACCAGCTCCCCCCACTCATGCTGGCCCCCTACATCCACGCCCGATGCCGTTTCTGAGCAGAGCTGCAGGTCCCGGGGGAGCACCTTCAGCTGTGGGAAATGGGAAAGGGGTAAAGCAGGGTCCAAGCAGCCGCTGGGCCTGGGTCTGGTCCTGGCACATTCCACGCTGCTCCCCACCTCCCCCCACCTACCTCATGCATGGTGAGATCAGAGAAGAGGATGACGAAGTTCTCCTCCACCCGCACAATGAGGCCTGTGTCACCCTCAAATCGGCCAGCAATCACCTTTACGTGGTCCCCCATTTTAAAGTACTTCCGAAGCTCCTGGGCTGGGAACTCCAGCATGTCCTGGGGATTGGGTGTGGGCACGCTGAGCCGGGGAAGGGAAGCAACCACATCCTGCCCACCTCCCCGTCTCCAGAAGCCACTCGTATTCACAGAAAAGACCTTGCCAAGACCCACTCCAGGCTCAGGGCACCCAACCACAGACTCCTGTAGGCTGCCTGGACAACCCTCAGACTACCCCAGAGACAGCTCACCTCAGACTAAGGGTATCAGCCCGGATACTCCTTACTCCACACACAGAAAGCCGGTCCCCAAAACATATGACACAGACTAGACACTTCCTCAGGCCTCTCCGGAGAAAGCCTCACCCCAGACACACCGTGCTAGCCCGGACAAACCCTCAGACGGACACAAAGACCCAGACACATGCGCCCTTAAAGCAAACTCAAACCAGGCAGCACCTTGGATTACCCCACAATTACACCGTGCTCTCAGCCCAGTACACACATACGGGCAGCACGGCACCTACCTTGAGGTCCTCGTGCTTGGGCATGATGGTGATCTTGTTGCCATCCACGCTGAGGATTTTGCCCTGCAGGTTGATGAGCTCGCCCTCACACACCTCCACATTGTCCCCAGGTTGGAAGTTGTGTTCCCGCTCCTTCCCTGCAGGGGCAGGTGCGTGGCTGACTTGGGGGCGGCCCGCCATGAGCCGCCCCCTCCTCCTTGGCCTGAATTACCAACAGGGACCAAGTACCTGTGCTCTCAGTCACCACCTCAAGGTCAATGCCCTCCGGCTGATCCTCAAACTTCTCCAGCTCAGAGAGCGTGGGCTTCACACCCTCCGTGATCTGAGCCCCAGGAGACAAGGGAAAAAGAAGGAAGTAGACAAAGGTCGGTGTCACAGCCCAGCTGAGCAGGCTAGGGAGATGGTGAGATTTATTTCCCTAGGGACGCTCCTACGCTCCTGACTTGGAAGATTATCCAGGACAGACCCAGATAACCCACTGCTCTGGGGCCTGGACTGAAGGAGGGAGAGAAAACTTGGCCTCCCTGCTTCCCAGCATGGTAAGCAAGATGCCCTCCGGGACCCTCACCACGGCAGACATGGCAAAGCTCTTGAACAGAAAGCCCTTCCGGCTATAACGGTTCCCCTCGAAGATGAGGAAGTCACCATCGGAGGCCACATCACCGCCCAGGGACCTGGGATTTTGTGGGGGAGAGAAGATTGGGAGGGGGATTAAGAAGAGAATCTTGCTGGCCCTCAGGCTCCTCTGCTGGCTGATGGGGAAGGATCACAGGATGGCTGCCCCATCCCATCCCACCGTGTGCCCTCCTGGCCAAGTGACATGTCCTGAGCCCAGAGACTCCTCCCTGCACTCCGCTGCGCTCTCTCCCTGCTTGACTGCGCAGCATAGTGCACCTCACCTCTGATGAGCTACTGTTTAATGCGTCTCCCCAACCAGAATGGCAGCTCCTGAAGGGCAGAGGTCTAACACTTTTCATTCACTGCTACTTCCCCTACAGCAGGGGCACTCGGTGAATAGTAGCTGGACCCAGCATTGGAGCGCGCCAATGGTTCACACATGAAGCACTCAGCCTGTGCCTGGCCTGGCCACACACCTCACGGACCTTCTCCCCAAAGCCTCTGACATCACACATGACCCACATTTCCCAGGGAAATGAGGGAGTGAGGTTCGCACGGGGCACACCTCATGGTTAGGTTGGTCTGTGTCCGGATTCGAATTCGGGGGATGGGACTCCCAAGCCTATGCCCTAACTCTCCTGGCCCTGCATGTGGGGTGGTGGACAGAGTTCTGGCCCACGCTTCTAGAGTGAGGAGGGAAAGCCTGCCCCAGTCCCAAAAAAGGGAGCATGGGGGAGCAGGCCGAGCTCCTCCTGCCACTCAATCCTCTTCTCGTTGGCGTGCTGAGTTCGCTGACCTGCGGGGCAGGTCAGGGCACTCAGTAAGAGGAGGTCCAGTCAGGTGGACAGCAGGGGGGCAAGGGGGCCTAATTCGGGCATGTGAAGTACTAGCCAAGTCCTGGGATGCAGCTCAGAATGCGTTCTGTAATCCCCCTTTAAAGGAATGAAAAACCATCTGGTGGCTCACGAGGCATTCTAGAACAGGACCAGCAGCTCTGTTCCTGCATCGCCTCCTCTCCCGCCCTCCCCATCGGGAGGCCTCTGGCTAGCCCCGGAACGCTGGGCTCACTGGGCTGCTCGAAAGCTCCCTCCAGCGGCAGAGGGCGAGGGACACACCCTGACGGGGAAGGGCTCCGGAGCCCCACCTCCGCTATCCGGGCATCAGGAGGTCAGGGAAACAGACCTCACAAAGCCTGATGTGCCAAGAGATCCCATTTCAGTCCGTGATCCTGGGGCCAAGTGCTATTCTGGGTACACGTGCGCATTAATTCATCTCTCACGACAACCCCAGGAGGCAGGGGGCGTCACTGTTGGTGGTTACAGCAGAGAAGCCAGAGGCCCAGGGACGTTCAATAACTTGATGGAGGCAGTGCTGCCAAGCTGACCACTCGCAAAGCAAACCATGGATGGGTCAGAGGCACGCCCTGCATCCCAGCTCAGGGGACCCCGCCCGGCCAGGCCCCAGGGGCACTCACCTGATCTTCTCGGCATCGAACAGCCTCTGTGGAGGCCGCTTAAACTTCTTCCTTTTGGCAAACCAGTCTTTCTGTGGAGGAAAGGGGGTGTGGGTGGGAAGGGTGGAGGAGGAGGGCCCGGCCACCGGCAAGGATCAAGCATCCTCCCCACCCGTGAGCTCCAGGGCAACCCCCCAGTACCAAGCTCATGCGGGCCTTGATGCGGTCGTAGTCAATGCGGGGGATCATCTTCAAGGAGATGGTGTTTTGGCTGGGTTCCACATAATCCACCTGAGGAGAAGGAGGTGGTCAGGAGGGCCCTGGCCTTCCCTCCCCAACCCTAGACACAGGAAGGGCAGGACAGGGGGTGGTGGTGAAGAAATCACACTGCAGACACCTCTCCACATTCTCTCTAGCCTGTCTCGCCTCAACTCTGAAGCACAATACCCACTACTTGCTTGACACCTCTCCTCGGACATCTGAAAGGCCCCTCAAGCCTCGTCCACCCACAACTAACCTCCTGTTGGTCCCCAAGCCTGCTTCTCCCCTCCATCATTCCCTCTGCTCTGGCACACCGCCTGGGAGTTGTTCTGGACTCTCCCTTCCTCTTCCATCTCCAGTGTGCCGGCAACTCCTGTCAGCTCTGTCTTCAGCTCTGACCTCTTCCCCCTCCTCCCTACTGCAACCCTGGGCCTGTCCCATTACCTGCCACCAGGACTATGGCGGCAGTCTCCTCGCTGGTCTCCATGCTCCTGTGGCCCCATCCGGTCCAGCCCAGGGCTTGACAGCCAGGTAATTCTTTGTTGTGGGGGGCTGTCCCCTATGCTGCAGGACGTTAGCAGCAATCCTGGCTTCTATCTACTGGATGCTACAGCAACTCCCTCCTCACTTGACACAACCAAGACAAGTCCCCTGCGGACAATATTGCCCCTGCTTGAGAACCAGGAGTCTATTCTCAGTGAAGCTACCAGAGTAATCCTATTAAAATCCAAGTCTCGGGGCGCCTGGGTGACTCAGTCAGTTAAGCGTCTGCCTTCGGCTCAGGTCATGATCTCAGGGTCCTGGGATCGAGCCCCACATCAGGCTCCCTGCTCAGCGGGGAGCCTGCTTCTCCCTCTCCCACTTCCCCTGCTTGTGCTCCCTCTCTTGCTGTGTCTCTGTCAAATAAATAAATAAAATCTTAAAAAAATAATAAAATAAATAAAATCCAAGTCCCACTGTGTCCCTCCACCTCCAGTAGAAGCCAAAGCCCTATGATGGGCCACCGGCGCAGTCCCCTCCCTGAGCCCACCTCCCGCCGCTCTCACCCTCGCACACTCTGCTTCAGCCAGGGCGGACCTATTTGCACGCTGTGTCTTCTGCCGCGACACTCTTCCCAAGACCTCCACAAGGCTCCTTCCCTCACCTCCTTCAGATCTTACTCAGTATGCCTTGAACACACACACAATCCTGTGTGCTCCCAACAAAATCTAGGCTCTGCATCACCTAATCTGAGTGGAGGTCTGCTCTCTGAACTAGGAAGGGGCCGGGAATGATAAAAAGAAAAGGGGGGGGACAGAACAGGGGAGCAGGAGTGTGACCGCCGCGAGCCCCTCAGCCACCCTGCCCCACCCCCAGCCCTGGCACCTGGGCGATGTCGTCCTTATAGATGCCCCTCTTGAGGCGGACCCAGGATTTGGGCTTCAGGTTGGCCACCTCCTTCACGACTTTGAGCACATCTGTCATCTCCTTGATGGGCACCATCTGCTGGTTCCAGTAGCCAAGCCGCAGGTTGCCCACACCCTCGATGGCCTGCTTCACGTGCGTCTGCTTGTAGGCCTCCACGTAGATGTAGCCCTTCACATGCTCCGGCGCCACCACTGACTTAATCTGCAGGGGCTGCAGGGCCGAGCCCACGGCAGGGGACAGTGAGACACGAGTGCCCCGAACAGTTACCGCTGCCACCACAGTGCTCGCTCTTCCGGGAATTCATCCCACAGAAATGTTCGTGCAACGACCCGGACACAAGGATATCCGTGGCAGAGTTATTGATGACAGCAAACAGACTGGATGTTTGTAAATGCCCCCAAGAGGAATTTGTTAAACTATGGCATAATCATTCCACGAAATATAACGTAGCACTTAAAAAGTAACAAATCTCTATGTAGTGACACAGAAAGGTAACCAACATAGGGGCGCCTGGGTGGCTCAGTCGGTTAAGTGTCCGACTCTTGATTTTAGCTCAGGTCATGATCTCAGGGTTGTGAGATCGAGCCCCACGTTGGACTCCAAACTGGGCGTGAAGCCTGCTTGAGATTCTCTCTCTCCTCCTGCCCCTCCCCAATCCCTTGCAAGCATGCTCTCTCTCTTTAAAAAGAAAGAAAGGTAAACAACGTATACTTTGTGTAAAAAATAACTGGACTGAAGAAAACAGGAATGACTATACTAATAACAAACAGAACACACTTTAAGACAAAAGCTACTGGAGACAAACAAGGATGTTTTATACTGATAAACGGTTTAATCATTTAAGAAAATACAAGTACGGATACTTATGAACCTAACAACAGAACCTCAAAAGACACAAGGCAAAAAGCAACAGAAATAAAAGGAGAAACTGAGAGTTCACCAATAATAACTGGGGACAATACCCCACTTTCAAAAATAGATAGGACTAGATAGAAGACCAACAAGGAAACAGAGCACTTGAGCAATCCTATAAACCGACTAGACCTCACACACATCTACAGATAGAAATCTGTCGAATAACACCAGAATGCATACTCTTAGGGCACACTTAACACTCTCTAGGATAAACCATATGTTAGGCCATTAAGTTAAGTCTCAACAAATGTAAAAGAACTGAAATCATATGAGATACATTCTCCAACCACATGGGAGTGAAATTAGAAATTAGTAACAGATTTAGAAAATTCACAACTATGTGGAAATAGAACAAGTAACCAATGGATTAAAAGTAAGAATTACAGGGCGCCTGGATGGCTCAATGGGTGGAGTGTGCGACTCTAAATCGCGGGGTTGTGGGTTCAAGCCCTACATTGGGTGCAGAGATTACTTAAAAATAAAATATTTTAAAACAAAAAAACCTAAGAATTACAAGGGAAATTAGAAAATATTTTGAGATGAATGAAAACAAAAACATTAAACCTTACGGAACATGAGAGAGCTGTGCTTAGAGGTAAATTTACAGCTGTAAAAACAAAAAAAGTCTAGGGGCGTCTAGGTGGCTCAGTCGGTTAAGTGTCTGCCTTCGGCTTGGTTCATGATCCCAGGGTCCTGGGGTCGAGCCCCGCATTGACCTCCCTGCTCAGCGGGAAGCCTCCTTCGAGCAGGGAAGCCTCCTTCTCCCTCTCCCTCTGCCGGCTCATGTTCTCTCTCGCTCACTCTCTCTCTCAAATAAATAAAATCTTTAAAAAAGAAAAAAAAAGAAAAAAGTCTCATATCAATAGCCCAACCTTTCACCTTTAAGAAACTAGAAAAGGGGCACCTGGGTGGCTCAGTTGGTTAAGCAACTGCCTTCGGCTCAGGTCATGATCCTGGAGTCCCGGGATCGAGTCCCACATCGGGCTCCCGGCTCAGCAGGGAGCCTGCTTCTCCCTCTGACCCTATCCCCTCTCATGCTGTTTCTCTCTCTCTCTCTCAAATAAATAAATAAATAAAATCTTTAAAAAAAAAAAAAAAAAAAAAAAAAGAAACTAGAAAAGGAGGGGCGCCTGGTGGCTCAGTCTGTTAATCGTCCGACTTGCTTTCCACTCAGGTCATGATCTTAGGGTTGTGGGATCGAGCCCCACGTCGGGCTCTGTGCTGGGCATGGAGCCTGCTTGGGATTCTCTCTCTCGTTCTCCCTCTGCCCCTCCCCTCCTCTTAAAAAAAAAAAAAGAAAGAAACTAGAAAAGGAAAAGAAGGGCGCCTGGGTGGCTCAGTTGGGTGACTGCCTTTGGCTCAGGTCATGATCCCGGAGTCCTGGGATCGAGTCCCACATCGGTCTCCCCCTTCTCTGTGGGGAGCCTGCTTCTCCCTCTGCCTCTGCCTTCCACTCCCCCTGCTTGTGCTCACTCTCTCTCTCTGTCAAATAAATAAAAATCTTGGAAAAAAAAAAAGGAAAAGTAAAACTAAACCCCAAGCAAGCAGAAGGAAAGAAATAACAAAGATGAGAGTGCAAATAAATAAAAGAGACAACAGAAAACTAGAGAAGTCCATCAAAACCAAAAGCTGGTTCTTTGAAAAGACTAACAAATTTGACAAACCTTTAGCCAGTTTGACCAAGAAAGAGACAAGAGACTCAAGTCACTCAAGACTCAAATTACTAAAATCAGAAATGGAAAAAAGGACATTAACACCTACCTGACAGGATTATATGAAGCAATAGTATGAACAAGTGCACACCAACAGATTAGATAACCTCAATGAAACGAATGTTTTCTGTAGAAAGACGTACACTACCAAAACTGACTCAGAAAGAAAGAGAAAATCTGAATAGACCTACAAGAAGTAAAGATATTGAATTAGCAATAGAAAAAATTTCCACACACACACACACACACACACACAGCCAGGACTAGACAGCTTCACTGGTGAATTCTACCCAACGTTTTATTTATTTCTTTTAAAGGATTTTATTTATTTATTTGAGACAGAGTGAGAGCAAGGGAGAGAGACAGAGAGAGAAAGAGATAGCATAAGCGGTAGGGGGAGGAGAAGAGGAAGAGGGAGAAGCAGGCTCTCCACTAAGCAGGAAGCCCGACGTGGGGCTTGATCAAGGCAGACACTTAACCCACTGAGCCACCCAGACATCCTCTCTACCCAACATTTTAATAACATCGACCCTTAAAAAAATAAAATAAAATAAAATAAAATAAAATAACATCGATCCTTCACAAGCTCTTTTCTAGAACAGGAACATTTCCCATCTCATCCTATGGATCTAATATTAACCTGATACCAAAAACAGACATCATTAAGAAACTACAGACTGGTATCTCTTATGAACACAGATGCAAATATCTTTAATAAAATAGAACTGGATTCAGCAACATATAAGAAAAATCATACACCATGACCCTGGATTTTACGGTATGGAAATTGTATCTCAATTAAAAAAGAAACAACTAAATTGTTTCAGAATTGCTTGTGGGAGCGGAAAATGGAAACCACCTTCTATTTACTGGGCATGAGAAGATGATTAAGGCATTGACAAAAAGCTCACCGCAAAATAATACATATATCATGTAATACCATTTTGTTTAAAACAAAAATAAAAACATGGGGCGCCTGGGTGACTCAGTCGTTAAGCGTCTGCCTTCGGCTCAGGTCATAATCCCAGGGTCCTGGGATTGAGCCCCGCATTGGGCTCCCTGCTCAGCAGGAAGCCCGCTTCTCCCTCTCCCACTCCCCTTGCTTGTGTTCCTTCTCTGTGTGTGTGTCTCTCTGTCAAATAAATAAATATTTAAAAAAACAAAAACAGGGGTGCCTGGGTGGCTCAGTTAGTTAAGCGACTGCCTTCGGCTCAGGTCATGATCCTGGAGTCCCGGGATCGAGTCCCGCATCGGGCTCCCTGCTCGGCGGGGAGCCTGCTTCTCCCTCTGACCCTCCCCCCTCTCATGCTCTCTGTCTCTCATTCTCTCTCTCTCAAATAAATAAATAAAATCTTTAAGAAAAACAAACAAACAAACAAACAAAAAAACCCCAAAAACAAATAAAACTGACATTTTTTGACTTGCAGAGAAGATGACCTGGAAAGACACACACTGACAGTAATTCCTTCTGAAAACTGGGACTCAGGGAGGGAGAGTTGGCCTTCTACAATACACATATACTACTTTGGTCATCAAAACCTAAAACAATAATCAGTCCTAACTCAAATGGTCACTAGTGTTTTGCCCAGGACACATGATCGAGGTTTGAGCACACTTCAAATGATCTGCAAATCCTACAACTATCCACTTGGCCCCACTGACACACATCCACTGTTTCAGCAAGTAAAAGCAATGCACTCGGCCTAACACGGATCCTATTAAGTGAGAAAATCAGCAGCCAGCACAGGGTTAGTATTCGCTCCATGTTTCGTCAATTTTGAGTATATCCTTCACAGGGTTTGCCCGTGTTCCAAACTGACAATTATGCCTCCAACAATAACTGTATTTATTGAATACAAGCTGCAGAACAAGTCCTGGCTGAGAGCTGGACATGTCTAAAGCTACTTAATCCTAATGATGCTGAGGGGCAAGCAGGGCACCCAGAAAGGGGAAGTGGCTTGATCAAGGTCACAGGACTAGGACGCAGCAGGGACAGGATGCAGCAGGGGCAGGATTCAAACTCCCACAGTCTAAAGAAAGATCTGTGAACTCAATGTAGCATCTTCATGTTTTATGTGCTGTGAGTGAGCCCTGAAGGGGCGGGACTGGCTCTGGAAAGGTCACCAATGTATCCTTAGCACCTCCCAGTGCAGAGACCTGCCCAGAGCAGGGGTTCAGCGGATATGTGATGACTGCATGAAAGAGAGAAGGAAGGAATTCTCCCCCTGACAGGCCTGTCCCCTGACACACTCAGCCACACTGTTCCATCCTAGGAGTCCTCCCAAACAGTAAAAGGGTGACAGTTGCCCAACAGAGTTGGTGAAAAGGCAGAACTGGCTTAGAAAAGCTTCAGGAAGCTAAGAAGGCTGACTTCTGGAGGGCTACAGGGGCCGGTGACCCTGCCAGGAATGCAAAGACAGTGAAGATGGCACCTCTGTTAGATAATGAAGAGCCCTTCAATCCAGGGAGGGATCATTTTAGCTAAAGCAGCTCATGTAACGGGCACCTAGTACCCTTGGACCTATACTGTCCCTCCCTCTGGGCTTCACTCTCTTTTCCATGCTGCCTGCCTACCCGACTTACCGTGTCTGTGAACTGGTAGGCAATGAACTTGCGCATCAAGGAAATGGCTGTGGCCCGTTCCTCCCCGATCTGGAAGAAGAGAGACAGACTTCAGAGAGATGAGGACATGAAGGACGGACACAGGGAAGGGGACAGGAGACAGCAGCAAGGCAGACAGAATCATCAGGCAAGAAAGATAAAAGACACTAGAGAGAGAGAGAGAGCAGGAGAGGAAGAGGTACAGAGCAAGAGGGATGGGCGGCAAGACAGACAGGGGTGGGAGACAGTGAGTAAGTGAGGGGAGGGCAGGGGGCTGGGAGGTGGGGGATGAAGAGGCAGAGACAGGACCGAGAGACTGACATGCCAAGGAGACCCAGGACAGAAAGGTGGTGAGCTCTCCCTGACAAGGCCACCTCCCCTATTCCCCTGCCTCCCAGAGAACACACCTTACATTTGACAGTCCACAGATTTGGATCCCTAGACAGGAGAGGAAAAGGAAGCCCTTCAGTGAAATGGCCTCATCACGAAAGACCCGAATCACCACACCCATCTTCCTTCCTCTCCCTCCACCCCCTCTCCTTCTCCATCCTTCCATCCATAAGCGGGAGGAAGAGGTTGAGCACCAACCTGCCACTAGTCCCCACCATCGACCACTCTGTGTCTGTGTACACATATCACCCCAATACAAGATTCCCCCATCTCAGCCCGCCCACACCATCCCCCCTTACTTGACTCCTGGGAGCAGCTGTTGCTGGGTGATGTCATCCGAGAGCTCATCAGATCCTCCATACACCCTGGAAAGAGGATAGCAGTTGGGAAGGGGGGGTGATGCTCTGTCAGAGCCCTGACCCTTCTGGAAAAGGGACCACCTGCCCCCACCCTGTGCCCTTACGTCTCTCCCACAGACGACTTGGCATATTTCTTCATGTAATACTCGCCCAGTTCTTCCTCTCGCTGGTCCCTGGGGTGTGAAGGGGGAAAGTAAACATGAATGAAAGGCTGTGGAGAGAAGGGTGGGCTGACCTGCCCTCAAGTCTCCCCTGGGAACCAGTCTCACCCTTCCGCCTTCCTGCTTACCTCCAGAGGTTTTGTAGGCGGCGAGCCCCAGAACGGTCTTCATCCAGGACAACATTATCGATATTGGAGGCTACAGAAAAATGGGCAAATGGGGTGAGTAAGGGGAGGTGAAAGGCAGGGGCCTGGAGGAAGTGATGGGGGCTGAGAGGGCCGGAGTTGGGCCCTGGGGCAGGAGAGACCTCACTAGGAACCCCCAACCCTCACCCTCTACTCTGTCCTACTCAGCAATCCTGCTTCTCATGAAAAAGACTTGGGGGGACAGGGCCCAACAGGTGGGGGCACCCAGCCATTCCCCATCTCACAGCCACTAATTATGCCCTGAACTCCATCCCACCCCACCCATCGCTGCAGCCCACAACGCCCCCCCCCACACACATAAACACATACACACTTTCCCAGGCCAACGGCTAGAGACCTGGCCTCAGAACTCCCTGATTCTGGACCCTCTATGAGTCAGAGCCCCCAGGGCCAGACGGGGGTCAGGGGTGGAGGAAGGGTGCTGTGGGCAGGAAGGAGATGTCAGGATACGGGAGGAGGGTCGGGGAATCACAGTTTCCAGATTCTTACCTTCGATCTCTTCTACTTGGAGGAAGAGGAGGTGGTGGTGGTGGTGGTGGTGGTGGTGGTGGTGGGCGAGGGCAGACAAAGTATGAGCCAAATTATAGCAGCGAAATCAACCAATGGGTTGGGGGAAGGGGAAGGGAGGGACACAGGAAGGTTGAAAATCAAAAGTAAAGGCCAGGCACCAGGTGGTTGGGGGAGAAGCCGAAATGTATGAGGCGCACAAAACGGAAAATAACAGGGAAGTGGGGGCACTGGCCCAGGAAGTGGGGGGTATCTTGGGACAGAGCCCACCCCCCCCCACAACCCCCAGAAGGGATTCACTGGGGCCCTGGGATCCCAGAGTCCTCTTCCCACCACACCCACCACCCACAGCCCCCGCCCCCCAACTCATGGGCCTAAAAGGAAAAGGGTACAGAGCTGGTCTCTCTGGCAACGACAGAAAGAAGCGAGGTGAGGAGGGTGGGGGGGGGTGCAGGGCATGGGTGGGGGATGGGTTCTCAAGACCCTCTCGGTCACACCCCAAAGCGGTCTTGCAGAGGTGGGGACCCCACAAACCTTTCTCTAGAATGTCCTCTGCTCCGTCCTCCCACTGGTCCTCGTCCTCATACTCATCGTCCACATCTGCAACGGGAAAGCCAAGAGGTCAGGGAGGCAGCTGCAGCAGAGGTGACCTCATGACAGTGGCTCCCGGGAGACATCACTGGGAGGTGGGCAGGACAACCATGCACCTTGCAGGTCAGGACAGGGCAGAGACGCCCGCACAAGTGAGGCTCTCGCCCAATACCACAGAGCTGCTTCAGGCCACAGGATCGCGTCTCCCAGGCAGCTCCAACCCCACCTGGCTCTAAAACCCATCCCTCCCCCGACCCCACCCACAAGTCCATTTAAAAAATCCGGACAGGGACACCAGGCTGGCTCAGTCAGCAGAGCGTGCAACTCCTGATCTTGGGGTAAGAGTTCAAGCCCGATGTTGGGTGTAGAGATTACTAAAAAAAAATAATAATAATCAAATAAACTTAAAAAAAAAATCAGATCAAAAGAAGCAGACACAAAAGTTCTCTCCAACTATCAAGACCAGTATATAGTTTTTTTTAAAGACACGATCCACAATCTGTTGGTTTTGTTATTATCCCCTCAGGTTTGTGACCCTACTGCTCACTGAGAGTGTCCCGCGTGCCCTGCCTGCTGTGAGCACTTGCCACAGACTCCTCACCGAATCCTCCAGTACCTGCACCGTTCGGATTGTCCACCAAGGGCTCTGAGGCCCAGAGAGGGGACCTAACTGGCCCAAGACTCTCAGCTGGTCCCGGAGAATCAGGCTAGCTCCCGGGTTCATGCACCGACCTCTTCACTACGTTACTCATGCTCTTCCGTATGTAGCGAGTATTATACTAAAAACTGAACAGTGATACCCATACGTGATGAAAAAACCCAAAGCGTTCAGAGGATTGTACAGTGTGCAGGGAAGTCTCCCTCCCGTTTCTAGCCCCCGCTAGCTCAGTCTCCTTCCCCAGAGGCAACTCCATAACCAGTTTCTTGCCTAGAGATCACCTGTGCATATACAAGAAATGCGTCTAAACCCTCCACCACCACCTGCCCCAATGCAACTTTATAACACATTGTTCGGTACCTTCCTCTTTTTCTAAACAATCCTACGAGCCTGGGGCGCTTCCACAGAAGCCCATGCCTCATTTGCTATCTGATGACCTGCCCTGTAACTCTTTTCCCAGGCCCTTACGTGGACATTTAGGTCACCAGACATTTACAATTGAAAACAGGACTGCCGCAACTGTCTTTGGCCTCGTGTCTTTACACGCCTGTGCGGGTTTAATTGTCGGGTGAATTCTGAAAAAAGAACTCCTGGATCAAAGGGTCCCTGCCTGTTAAACATCAACGGGCACCGCTGCACAGCCTTCCCACACGCAGTGCCCGACAAAGCTCCCACCCCAACACGGGCTTGTCCCTGGCAGTCCAGTCCGTGTCACACGGCGTGTTATCCCTTCTCTAGATCTGGCCCTTCTGCTATCTGAGACCTCTTCTCAAAGAAAGGACTCCCTCCCCTCAGCCTTTGAGGGGAGGACCAGGAGTGTCCCGAGCATCTCCTGCCCCTCTGTTCCCTCAGGGGAGAGGGTCCCAAGAAAACGGCGGATGGCATTCCAAGGGTTCTCCTTTACATGGGTAGGGAAGAAGCGCCCTCATGGATGGCTGGTGGGAGGATCGGGTATGGCCTTTTCAGGGGCCAATATTTGGCTGCAGACATCGAAAAGTCTTTAAAATCATATGCATCCCCTTTGCCCAACAGTCTGACTTATAGGGATTTACCATGTAGAAAATCTTCGGGCTCCATGACAGATAAAATACTACATTTTCACTCATCTCTAACTGAAAAGTCATATTTATGTCAATTACAAACAATGGAAATAAATCACAACAACCTTAGCAGCGAACTCTGATATTTTCCCAGCATGTTACAGCTGCAGATACCTCAAAATGTCATTTGCACTCATTGCTACTTCCAAATTAGACTCTTATCAGACCCTCCACTAAATCTTGTTATTTCAATGCATTCATGATGAGGCCCACACATTCTGTGAATATTTAGGTACCGTATTTCAGTATAATTGTTCTCTTCGGAATCCTGTTATTTTCCCCCCTCAGCATTTCAGATCATGGTTCTAAGAAGGGGTCTGCAGACTCCACCAGACTGCCAAAGGAGCCATAGCACAAAAAAGGTTATGATTAAGAACCCCCGATCTAGGTAAATAACTTGCGTCTATGTGTCTAAGTACATAAAAAGGTGTTCCCAGCAATGCTGCTTGTAATAATGAAAAACACAAACTTCAATATCCAATAAGACACTGGTCAAATAAAACAGATTATGGAAAAAGTACTATGTAGCCATGGGGGAAAAAGAATGGGTATTTCCAGGATGATGACAATGATGATGATGATAGCTGCTAAAGTTTATTGAGCACTGAGGTGCCAAAAGTTGTTCAGAAAACTTTCTTTACATGACTTAACTCATTTAATCTACGCTACGTTACATGCTCCTCCACCATCGCTGAAAGTAAAAAAAGCAGTTTACAGAACGGTAGGTGTGACATGGGACTATAGAGTGTTGATAGGTAACCCCCTCTAGGCTGGGCACATCGCTTTGGGTTGCCATCTACCTGATGTACTTTATGTGTTCGGCCCCCCCCAGTCCTCAAAATATCCCTTCTGGAATACGAAGGACTGTTTGTCCCCGCTCTACGGAGGGGAAAAGGGGCTCCAAGGGATGGACAGCGACTCCCCCAGGGCCACATGGAGAAGAGAGCAGAGGCAGGCCAGGAGGGACCCAGGCCTGTCGGCCTCCACGACGCTGTCCTGCCTACGTCTAGGTCATTGGGAGCTTTTCATGACGAGCACAGATTTCAAGCTTTTTAAAGGACGATGACAGTACTATAACGGTTGTATTTGGAAAGGACTGATGTGGGGTGCCTGGGTGGCTCAGCTGTTAAGTGTCTGTCTTCGCCTTAGGTCATGATTCCAGGGTCCTGGGATCGAGCCCCGCATCGGGCTCCCTGCTCGGCGGGAAGCCTGCTTCTCCCTCTCCCACTCCCCCTCTCTTGCTGTCTCTCTCTCTGTCAAATAAATAAATAAAATCTTTAAAAAAATAAAATAAAATAAAAAAATAAAAGGACTGATGTTTTAGGAATACAGAGAGAAATATTTCAGGGCAAAATTATGTATTTGGGATTTGCTTTCACATCATCCAGCAGTGGGTGGAAGTGAGGAGGAAGAAACAAAACAAGACTGGTACTAAGCTGTTAACTCTTGAGGCAAGCTGATGGGACACGGAGGTTCCACACACTATCCTACTACTGTGGGTTTGACATTTACCCAAATTTTTTTTAAAAAGTACATTCAAGAAATAGAAGCGAAGGTGGAAGTCCAGCTGCTGCTCAGCACCGGACACCCCTGTGACGTACCAGCCTCGTCCAGAATGAAGCCGCCGTGGCGGGGTTTCTTGGGAGGCCGGTCATCATCTTCCTCTTCCTCTTCCTCATCATATTCTTCCTCCTCTTCCTCCTCCTCTTCTTCCTCAGGCTCTTCCTCCTTCTCACTGCCTGCTACACTCCGCCGCTCTTCCTCCACCTGGAGAGTCAGGTAGGGTTGGGGCACCAAGGCTCTGTACCCCCAAATCCAGACACCAAGCCCCCCCACCCTCAAATCTGATGCCAGCTCTGCCTGGCTAGTCAATAACCCCCTCTGCTCTGCATACACTCCCTTCCCCCCTGGCTGGGCCTCTCTGCTAGCCATCCTATCTCAGTAACAGCACTGTCACCCACCCACCCAATACCTGGGAGCTGGCCCAGACCCCCTGCTCTTCTAGAGCTCCTTGCTAGCCTCCGCTTGGCCCGTAAATGTAGCTCCATGAAGTTTGGTCCTTGGCCCTCATCTCTTTCCACCCTACAACTCCCTAGGCCATCTCATCTGCTCCCTTGGCTGTTGGACGTCTCTAGTTCCAGTCCACACTGCTCCCCAAGGTCATTGCCTGCCTCTTGTTGCTAATTCCATGAACCATCTTTACTCCTTACCTACAAAACACTTCACACCACTGATCCTCCGTCGCTAGAGAAAAGCTCTTCCCTTGGCATCTGTCACATCACAGTACCCTGGCTTTTCCCCAACTTCTCTGGCTGATCCTCTGCACTCCCCTCTTTCTCTGCTCACCCCTCAAGTGCTGGCTTCTGTCCCCAGGTTTCAGCCGGGGGCCCACTCTGCTTCTCGCTGCATACACTCTCCCCGGACCACTTTACCTTCCATAGCCTCAGATCCTGTCTCTGCAGGTGATACCCCATCTGTCTCCAGTCCACACTTTCTTCCAGAACTAGAGGCCCCCATGTGTCAGCAGCCTCCACAAATGGCTCCCCCAGATGTCCTCTGAGCCCTGCACACATACCACATCCTACACTGACCTCAATGTCTTCCCCCAGACCTGTGCTGGCTCCCTCTAGCTTCTATTAGGCACCAAACTCTTGGCCTTTCTGCTTTTGGAACGTTGTCCCTCCAATCTGTCCCTTCTTCCCCATCCCTACAGCCCCTAGTCTGGACAGGGACACTGCCCTCTAAATCCTAGCTCCTTGCCCAGCCTCTTGGCCTCTAATCCCTCTTGTCAAACCAGTCACAAAAGGAAATGATCCAGACAAAACAGTGTTCCCCAAACTCCAATCTTTTCTTCACTTACTTCAGGCTTTTTTGCCAAGTTCACATCAGTGTGAATTCACCTAATATTTACCTGATATTCCTGATATTTTCTTTAAATTCACTTTACTTATTTTCTTTAAATTCATTTACCTGGTATTTTCTTTAAATTCACTCACGTTTTCATTTAGCTTAACAGAGAAACTTTTCCACACTTTGAAATAGTTCAGAAGTAAAAACATTTTCAAATTTAGCTTGTCACAAGCAACAAGTAACCATAAAGATAAAAGCAAAACAATGTTATTATTAGGTCCTAGCATGATACTGTTGCCGGCTGCAGGCTCTAAGCCAAAAGCCTGTTCTCCTGATAAACATGGAGACAAGCAAATTTCAGAAAAGTGTTCAGACACAGTAGCACCAAAGTAAAACTTTCTCCGTGACCCAATCAAAAGACAGGACATGCAACTTATACAGGAAATAACTTCATGATGATTCAATGTGGCTTAAGGTCTTGTTCTTCTCCTACCTAAAAGCACCTCTCATCACCCCCGACCTAGAGTATATTCTGTAGTCTTGGCAAACTAAATATGATCTAAAACATGAAACGGATCATTTGGTCCCCTGCTTCAAACATGGCCATGGCTCCCCACTGCTCTCAGGTAAAGAACAAGCTCCCTAGCAGCCTAGACTAGAAACACACACACACTGCCTCTCCCTTTCATCCTGCCTCTTTGGGCTCCCCCTCCAAATGCTAGGTCCCAGCCACAATGAAACACTTGTACCATGCTCTCTCAGTGCTATCCAGCATTCATGCTAGTCCTCTGCAAAAAAAAAAAGCTATTCTCCTTTGCCTCTCACTCCTACTTCAATCAAAATATCCCCTCTTCCAGGAAGTCATGCCTATCCCCCGCCCCCAGCAAAGTTAGGCATATCATCCTCCATCACAGCCCTGACCACTGAGAGCTCCCTAAGAGCAGGGCCCAGGCTATCTCAGGCACTGCTGGGTTCCCAACATCACTCAGTCCAGGGATGGGAACAGAAGACAATTGAAAGATCTGTTTAGTACATATTCTGACTAATCCACAATGTCCCACATCTTACCAACTCAAACCACAAGAGGACCACAGCCTGATTTCAAGGAACCTTGTCATCATTCCCCTGGCTCAGTCCCAGCAAAACCCTCTCTCTAAACCTGGCTCCCCAGTCCCCGAGAAGAGGACTCCCGTTACTATCTTTGTGTTATCTTGGGGCTTGAATGTGCTCTTACACTGTCCATCCTCACAATCCCCTGAAGGAACCATCTGTTTATAAAACTATCTCCACCCCAAGACAGAGAGCTCCATGAGGGAGCCAGTGATTCCAACATGACCGAAACTAGGAACACTTGTTCAATGAATGAATGAGCAGGTTACTGGGGCTGCGAATGGTGAAACAGATCATTCCCCCAATAGTGGCTCATCATCTGCCATCCCTACCTTCTTCGTTCTACAGGGCCTGGTCCTTCAAGGATATGCTAACTTCTGGCTGTCCAAAAAGCCTATGTAGTCCCATCTCTGGCTGGCGTCTCACTGTCCACCTGCTTCATGTGGTGACAGCAGACGAGCCAGCAGGTGAGTCAGGAGCCTGGTGTGGCGTTCGGTAAGTGACATTTGCACATAGCAAACCAGATGTCGCAGCCAGGAAAAGTACCCCAGGATCCTGATCTCATTACCACCAGGATTTAACCACAAGCAATGCCTTGAAGCCATGAGTCAGAGAGACCAAGAACCCAGTGCTACTGCTTGAAACAAAAGTCCTTCCTAGCATCCTCCCATTTGCCTCAGCCCCACCATGGCTTCCCAATTCCTCCAACTCTTCACTGGAAGCTGAGGACTCCCCAGAGAGCACAAGGATTGACAATCAAATGCCTACAGAGGTCAAGAAAAGAACCAAAGTAAGTAGGACAGCTCAAAGGAAACCCATGGCACTCTCTATCTACCTGATATTCCCCAGGACACAAGTACATGAAATCTTTCCTTTACTTAAATCCCCCATAAGGTAGGCATGATGATAGATGGCAACTAATATATCCCAGGAATTGGGAGAAAATTCCCCATTCTCCAGCAGGCTGATACTTTTTGAGCAAAGAGCTGCTAGGTAGAACAATCCTGGGTCTCAGGTTGCTGGCTTCTCTCACTTTCCCAGAAAAATCATGATTTTTACATGAAATAGCCCTTACAAGTATTGGCAATTAACTTTAAAAAATTGGTTTACGTTTCTGGAGGTTAAAGGAGACATCTACAATCATTGAGTCATCTCTTTGTTTGTTTGTTAACTGTTGCCTACTAAGTGTAAACTCTGTGAAAGCAAAAATTTGCCTTGCTCCACTCTCTCCAACACCCAGAAGAATCTGGAACACAGTAGTAGATGCTCAAACATTTAATCAACAAATAAGTCAGAAATAAACAAAAGAAGGGGCGCCTGGGTGGCTCAGTCGTTAAGCGTCTGCCTTCGGTTCAGGTCATGATCCCAGGATCCTGGGATCGAGCCCCGCATCGGGCTCCCTGCTCAGCGGGAAGCCTGCTTCTCCCTCTCCCACTCCCCCTGCTTGTGTTCCCTCTCTCACTGTCTCTCTGTCAGATAAATAAAATCTTTAAAAAAAGAAAGAAACAAACAAAAGAAGAAAACAGTTAATAGCAGAATATTTAAAATCAGGTATGTCCCAGGAAATATTTATTTGGTTCCTGAAACAAATCCAAAGCCAGAGTGATCCTTTCAAAACATGGGATCACACCCCTTCTTTGCTCCAAAACTTCTCACGGCTCTGTCGCACTCAATCAGGACAAATTCCTCACCAGAACCTTCAAGATCCTATATGATCTGGCTCCTGCTACTTCTTTGTTGCACTCACTCTGATCCAGCCAAACTCGACTCCTTGTTATTTCTTCAACATGCAAACTCCCAACTTTGCACGTGCTGCTTCCCCTTACCGCAACACTTTTCCTCCACACGACTCACTCCCTCAACTCCCACATGTTTTTTCAATCACCCTCTCAGACTCACCTTATTTAAAACTGACCAAGACTCCCTATTCCCCTTTACTTTTCTCCAGGGTACCCTCTGCCTTATTAAACGATATACTTATCAGTTATGTTTATTTACGATCACAGAGGCGAAGACTTTCAAAATCTGTTTTGTTTACTGGTGCAGCCCCCAGACAAAGAATTGTGCCTAATACACAGTAGGCACAAAAAATGTATTTTCGAAATGACGGAGCACACTTCTTCATAAAAACTAACAGTGAGTGCTTGCTATATGCCAGGTTCTTTATACACATCACCTGTTACTTCACTGTACCTGGGGCCTCCCGGGCCTCCCGCACCTGTCCCTCTGCTTGACTTAGGCTTACCTACTTCTCTATCACTACCAACAGCCTGGAAGCTCCCAGAGGCCAGAGCTCGTTCTGATCTCCTCTGAGCTCCCACAGGGGCCTTTCTGCCCTGGTCCTGTCCCCAGGCGCTATGCCTCCCCACCATGTCCCAGCCACACACCTCGGCCTCCTCGCCGTCACTGCTGCGCTCGCTATCCTCCTCCTCGGAGAAATTGCTGTCCTCACTGTCCGACATCTTCTGCTCTTGCAGGAAAAGACGGCGGCCTCAGTGCGTCCTCCAGACAGGAGCCCCACCCCAGCCTCAGTTTCCCCACCAGTTCCCGGGAGAAGAAAAATCCCTGAGCGCACTTCCGGCAGCCTCGTTCTGGCAACCGTGAGCCCGAAAGGCTACCCCCTAAGCCACCTGCTACACCTTCCGTGTCCCCGAATCCGGGCTCTAAGCCTCCCTGGGCCCCGGCGACCCCCGGTCCTGCTACCTAGGCGTCCGACCCACCCCTCACCGCTCCGGTTTTATTTCAGTCTTCGGTACCAGCAGCTGTTCACACGACGCCTGGCTGGGACTGACGTGCCTTCTCGCGAGAACCTACCCGTTGGCCTCGCCTAACGCGAGATTTCCGGCGCTAATCTCCGGCGACGCACTTCCAGGACGCCATCTTGAAAGTGGCAGATCTATCTTAACGTAGAGCATGGAGTCGACATCTTGGGAGGGTCAAAGAGGGGTTAAAGTACTCCCCTTCTCCGACCCGCATTTCCAGCCAGGAATTCGTGCTTGAATTTACTAATGCCGTGTGCCAGGCCGTGAGGAGTCATGGAATGACCAAACAATAATGAATTAGCAAAGAAATCAGACTTTATCTCCTAGAGCCCCTAAAACATTCTTAGGAGGTAAGTACCCCCATTTTGCCGACAAGGAAACTGAAGCTCAGAGAAATAAACTAACTGCACAGTGGCAGACCTAAGGCTCCTCCCCAAGTTTAGGTGACCCTGAAAATCCTTGTTTTCCTTTACAAATACCTAAGTTAAATCAATGTGAATTTACATATTAGTAATTATTTGTCTGACGGTGGCAAAGAGGACCAGGCATGAGAGAGATAAGAAAAATGAATCTGATGAAGGGGAAAACAAATCAGAAACTTTTAAAACACATTGCTGTAGACGAACCATGAAAGACGATGGACTCTGAAAAACAAACAGGGTTCTAGAGGGGAGGGGGGTGGGAGGATGGGTTAGCCTGGTGGTGGGTATTGAGGAGGGCACATTCTGCATGGAGCACTGGGTGTTATGCACAAACAATGAATCACGGAACACTTCATCTAAAACTAATGATGTGATGTATGGGGATTAACATAAGAATAAAAAAAATTGCTAAAATTTCTTGCAGAAGTATTGAGACACCTGGATTCAATTTACAGAAATTTAATATGCACCTAGTTACAGGGTAGCATGGTGTGGTTGGGCAACCAGCTGGCTCACAAGACCAGGGAATGACCAATACCACAGGTGCATGTCTATATAAGCATACACTCCCTGATCCAGCAATCCCAGACTGAAACCAAGACAGACTGGGGAGGGGCTGTCGCACTATAAAAATGTTTTCCCTCTATAAGCTCGGTTCCTTTAAACGGCAGCTCTTCAAAATACGATTCCACATATAAAATGCCTATTGACATTGCTGTAGGAAGACATTTACTCCAGGAACAAGAAGGAACAGTAATTTCCTCCCCATAGAAAGTTCTTCCTTGGTGTATCAGTGGTTCTCGACGCTCAAGCCCAGCGGTACATAAGAAGACGCAAGAAGAGGACTATGCACAGTAGACCCAGAGTGGAAACAACCCAATATCCATCATGAGGACAGTGAATAAACAAATTGGGTGTGGGGTGCCTGGGTGGCTCAGTTGGTTAAGCGACTGCCTTCAGCTCAGGTCATGATCCCAGGGTCCTGGGATCGAGTCCCGCATCGGGCTCCCTGCTCTGCGGGGAGCCTGCTTCTCCCTCTCCCACTCCCCCTGCTTGTGTTCCCTCTCTCACTGTGTCTTTCTCTGTCAAATAAATAAAATCTTAAAAAAAAAAAAAAAAAAAAAAAAACAAATTGGGTGTGTCTATACAATGGAATAGTAATAAACTACTGCTATGCACATGAATGAATCTCAAAAACATCATGCTGAGTGAAAGAACCCAGACACTAAGATATATATATGTAATATATATAATATATATGTCCATACTATAATTCCATTCATGTGAAACTCCAGAAAAAGCAAAACTGATCTATACAGACAGAAAGCAGATTAGTGGGTATCTACGACTGAAGGTGAAGATTGACTGGGAAGGGGCATGAGGGATGCTTTGGGGTGATGGAAATGTGGCTGTGTGTATACATTTGTCAGAACTCATTGAAATGTACACTTAAAATGTATGCTTTTTACTATATGTCAAATACACCTCAGTGAAGTTGATTTTAAAACTATGATGTTCAGGATCCACCAGAGACCAATTATCAAAATCTCTGGATTGGGGCCTAGCCATCAGCATTACTTTAAATCTCTCCAGGTGGTAATTATTTGCAATCAGGGACTTGAGGTACAAGACCCTCCCTGTCCTCTAGGGGTGGGATTCAGTTAGAAGACACCTGTGCCATGCTTTGTCCCTTCCTGGAAGAGGAGAGAGGAGGGAGTGTCTGAGAGGGAGAATAGGGGCAGATGGGGGCCAATTTATCTACCCCCCCACCCCAGGAGGTCAGAGACTTCAGGCTTCGGATCTTATTTTCCTCCTTCTCTCCTCTTCCCCTTGGCTCTTTGGGCTGCACATGAAGTCCTCTGGCCTAAAAGGAGAAGGAGAAGGCTTAGGACTCTAGCTGAGGCTGGAGACCAAGTCCTCTCTCCTCTGCACTCAGCCTCTCCAGCAGTACCAGGGAGTCTGTGTCCTCCCAGGCTCATGCTCAGGGCCGGTGCCGAGCACAGGCCCCCTGTAATAACTCCAAGAGTTTGGCCAGAAAGAGAGGGACAGGTCTCTGAGGATGTCCTTCGCAGGGTGGACAAGGGCCCTGGCCAGTCACCCACAGCCGGGACCCCAGTGCATCCAGCAGACGCTGCAGCCGGAACACGGCAATCCCCAAGGATGGGCCCTCTTCAAACTGGATCACAGACAGCTCCAGCCGGAAGCACCCTAGAGTCTCAGCAGGACACACCTGTGGGAACAGAATGACTTGGTGTCTCTGGGCAAGGGTCTGAACCCAAATCCCCAACCCTGGGGTTTCTGAACCATGGCCTAGGATAAGCCCCTTCACCTCTTTGGCCCTCAGTTTCCTCATCTGTAGAAGAGAACTCTGAAGAATTCCTACCTTCAGGGCTGACACTAGCCTATACCCAGAAAATGACACTTCTTTCTTAAAACACTTGGAAGTGTTTGTTAGAACAAGATACATTACTGTTATCTTCCAGAAATTGACAAATATGTCCAGGTGTGAATACTGCCCTTGTTGAGGCAGGATCCTTGTGCAGTACACATTCTTCACATCCATATGCGGTGGCCCTATCTACCTCATAGGGTCAGTGTGAACAGTAAATAAGTAAATAACCAACTCTTGGTTTAGGCTCGGGTCATGATCTCAGGGTCCTGGGATTGAGCTCTGCATTGGGCTACCCACTCAGTGGGGAATCTGCTTGGGATTCTCTCTCTCCTTCTCCCTCTCCCCACTGCTCGTGTGTATGTGCTCTCTCTCTCTCTCAAATAAATAAATCTTAAAAAAAAAAAAAAAAGGTGTTGGAGACAGCAGTGAACAAACCGTATTTGTGAAGGCTGAGAACACTGAGCCTAGTGGATTCTCCCTAAACTTCCAAGGTCCAGTAAGGAGATAATGAAATACTCACCGAGAGATCATCTGGGGTGTAGAGAGTGCCATCATTTTTGTTTCCCTATAATTTGGGGCAGGGAGAAGAATCAGATCTTGGAGGGGAGAGCCTGACCCTTCCTCAGATATGCCCTCCCACCCCCTCCCTGCCTGTCTGCTGTCTTTCCCCTCCCTCCTCCTCACCAGCATCTTCATTATGGCAACGAGGAAGTAGAAAGGCTCCTGAGGACAGAGGGGTGATCCTAGGCCTCCCAAGGGCCGTACCAGGAGGAGGATGGTCCAGAGAGGCCACACAGGCACCCTGCCCACACCCCAGGCTTTCTCTGGTCCCAGCCCAGCATCCTGGAAGCAACAAGTACAGAGAGACAGAGCAAGTTAGAAGACTGAAGTGTTCTGACCCCTTCCTGCCCAGCTCTACTCAACCCACAGATACTCAGGGAATGTTCTCCAAGAGCCCCAGCGGAAGATGGTCACCCTACAGTAGGGAGGGTCCAGGTCAGAGGGTTCCCTGACACCTTTCCCCCACTGCCCACAGGAAGATAAAAGTCTCAGCAAGGGCAGGAGGATCAGCCCAGAGAGATTGGAGGATTTGGGGAAGTCCCGTCCCACCCCCCTCCCCCAACAGGTCCGTAAGGCAGTACAGAATGCATGAGAGTATGTGAATCCTGTGGCCTGTTTTCTCATTGGAAAACACCCCTGATAGGCTTTATCTGTGTTTGCAGGTGCATATTTGGGAGTCTTTGCTTTCCTTTCTACTTCTATTTCTGTATCATGTATTTCCATATTTCAAATATCTTGGAATCTCCATGCTTCCCTGTACCTGTCCGTCTTCTTTCTCTGAGGGCTGGCCTCTCTGCCTCCGAATCGCCGTCACTTGTGTTTTCTGGGTCCATCTGTAATTGACCCTGTGTCTATCTTCTTTCTCCTCTTCTTCATTGGCCCCTTCTTTGTCTTTCTCCTTCATGTGTGCCTGTCTCTCTTGTGCTGTGTATCGGTCTGTGTCCCCCCAGGTCAGCCTCTGGGTGCTCCCTCCCTCCACCTCTCCCCTCTCTCACCCTTTTGGAGCTGGACTCTGGGCTTGAGGATCCTCCCTCCTGCCACAGACCCGCCCACCAACCTCCACCCAGTCTCCACCTTCCAAGCACAAGGTAAGTCACCACCACCCTTTGAACCTTGGACCTCTGAGTCAGTGCTGCCAGAGAAACGAAGCAGCAACCGTGGGCTCTCTGCAACTCTGAGAGAGAAGCCTTTTGCCTGGGAAGGGAGTATCCTGAGTGTGGGGGAGCAGAGGGCAACTCAATCCTGAGGTTCCTCAGATGGGATCGGGGGGGATGCTGGGGATGGAGAATTCTGTGGGGGAGGAGCCTGGAGAGTAGGGTGATTTGCCAGAGGAAATGAAGAGATGATTTGAAGGACCCTGGAGAAACGGATTCTAGGGTAGGGACCCTGAAGGGGGGCAATATGGGGGGAGGGTCTCTAAGGAGTGGAGAATCGAGGGGAAACCAGTTGCTGGGAAGAGGAGGCTCTGAAGGGAAAGGAATTCTTAGGAAATTAGATTTTGAAGGAGGGGGCTCTGAAAGCGAGAGAGATTTTGTGAAAGGGGATTCTAACGGGGCTGTTCTGGGAAAGGTGGATTGCGGGCAGAAGTAGATTCTGGGGCTCTTGAGTGGAGGAGGATTCAGGGAAAGAGAAAGTCTGGGTGAGGGCTCTGAGGAGGGGGATTCTGGGAGGACGAAACTCTAAAAGGAAGGAAATCCTGGTGAAAGGTGGATTCTGGGCGAGGGGCGCTAAAAGGAAAGATTCTGGGAGAGGACTCTCGGAGGAGGTGGGTTCTGAATCCTGAATCTGGAAATCCTGACCGACTTCCTGCTGCGGATTTTGACAGAGGAGGATTTCGGGAGAAGGGTGTCTAGAGGGCAGGATGGAGTCTACAGGGGAGGATGATGACCAGTGGTACAGGGTAAAAGGAGCCTCTTCAGAGGAGGGTGAGAATTGATCTTTGGGTGGAGGAAGATTATTAAAGATCCGAAATGCAAATGAACCGGCGGTGACCAACGAGGACCGAGAATGTGAAGAACAGCCCGCCCTTACCCTTCCTTCGCGATTGCACCCTCCGCACTTCAGGCCCCGCCCCTTCCACTCCCAGGTCCCGCCTCCTCCGGTTCTGGGACCCACCTTCCCGCCGCTTTTCCGAAGTCCCGCCCTCTGACTGCAATATGAGCCGTAAAGCGCTCTCCCGTCGCGACACAGCAGCCAAAGCGCCTGCGCAGACCCTGAAAAGCGGCCGGGGTGGCCCCGCATGTTCCTTTTCCGGTTGCGGCGCCGCGCGGTGAGGAGCTCTTGCCTTCGCAGCCATGCCGTCCAAGGGTCCTCTGCAGTCCGTGCAGGTCTTCGGACGCAAGGTAGGCCGGGTGCCCGATTGGAGGGGCGGAGGGAGGCCGGGGTCTTCAGGGGCCTATGGGTAGCTTCTGGGGTCGACCTGGGATCCGGGGGCCGAAGCTCACGTGGCTCCGCTGTTTCTTCTCGCTTTCCGCAGAAGACGGCCACAGCCGTGGCGCACTGCAAACGGGGCAACGGCCTCATCAAGGTGAATGGGCGGCCACTGGAGATGATCGAGCCTCGCACGCTGCAATATAAGGTGCTGGCATTGAGGGTGGGCGTTTGGGTTGAGTGGAGGGCTCTAGAGAGAGAGAGTTAAATAAATGGGTTCCTGGAATTCATTGGTCTTGGAAGCTGAGGGATCTGGGATCAACAATGGGATGTTTAGAAGCTGAGTTGGGGACAGAAAAAAGGGTATTTGGAGATGGAGCTGGATTTTTGGGGCTTCAGATATTGTGATAGGAGCGGACAGAGTGAAAACGTGCAGATTAAAAGGGTGCTTTCAAAACGGGGACATTTGGAAACCCACTTATTTGGGGACTGAAGGATAAGGGGAGCTTGTGCGGCTTGGTTTCTTGTAAGTTAATGGGGGACGTGTGTCGTGTTTACAGTCTAAAGTCTTTCTTGCATCTTAGAGTATACACTTTCTGGGGACAGAAATCAGTTGGTTTCTTAAACACACTGTGTCTAAAAGTAGAGTTTGGACATTGTAGGTGCTTAATAATTAAATATTGGAAGAACAGGAACAGAATTAGGGTTTGTCGTGCTTTGCTGTGAAAGGGGTTCCTCCCCTGCCAGTTTTGGCCACAGTTTCTTGAGCTCAGAATGGAAAGAGCAGGGTTTGTTTTTTTGCCTCTTTTACCTATGTTGTTATTTGAGGCAAGTAACTCCATTTTTCTTCCTTGGGTTCATTTATAAAAGGATAATTTTCTACCTCGAGGGACTGTTTTGAGGATAGTTTGTCGGTGTAAGCTTCTTAGTGTGTATGAGAACGCATTTGTTCTTTAAAGTGCGTTGCTCTTACTTTATTACTTTTTTTTTTTTAATTTTAGCGTACTCGAAATGCAATGTTAGTTTCTGGTGTGCAAGGTATAATAAAAGTGTCACTTCTAACTCTGAAAAACAACATTTGTGTTGCAGGTTTAGTTAGAATTTAATATGACAGTGTCTGGGATTCCTTTGCATTGCAGACATCAAGCACTGTGGTTTACTCTTACTAATTGTCATTTATACAAAGGTTTTGTTTGTGTAGTTTATGTTGAGTGCTGGGGACACAGCAGTGATCCAGGTATCCCCAGGCCCTGCCTTCATAGAGCTCCTAGTCCAGTGGAGAAGGCAGACTGGACTCAGCACCAGACCCTGCTGCAACATAGTCCGGGCGGGGATGGGGGAGCCCAGAGAAGGCTTCTGCCTGGGTGGGAGGATCAGGACAGGCTTGGGGGAGGTGGAGGTGAATGTGGGGATCTGTGAGCTGAGACCTAAAGTAGGTAAAACAAAAGCATCCAGGCTCACTCAGCTGCCCGGGTTGTGACCTAAAATCCTGTCATGTTCCCTGTTCCTCCAGCTACTGGAACCTGTTCTTCTTCTGGGCAAGGAGCGATTTGCCGGGGTGGACATCCGAGTCCGAGTGAAGGGTGGTGGTCACGTGGCCCAGATTTATGGTGAGTCCCAGGAACTGGGCACGTGGAGGTGGGGAGGTGACTTTTGAGAGCAAGGCCCTATTCTTGGGCCTTCACAAAGCTGACAACACTCTCTCGTGCATGTATTTCCCTCACAGCAATCCGCCAGTCCATCTCCAAAGCCCTGGTGGCCTATTACCAGAAATGTGAGTGAGAATGGCTCCTTCCCGATGGGTGGGTGGCAAGTGGAGGACCAACCCCCCGTCTTTAGCCTGAGAGACTAGGAGGGCGCTTCCATGGCTATCTCAGTCTTCACTCTCTTTTCATTCCCAGACGTGGATGAGGCTTCCAAGAAGGAGATCAAAGACATCCTCATCCAATATGACCGGACCCTACTGGTAGCTGATCCCCGGCGCTGCGAATCCAAAAAGTTTGGCGGTCCTGGTGCCCGTGCTCGCTACCAGAAATCCTACCGATAAGCCTATCGTGAGGATGAGGGTTCATCTTTATAATAAACAATTGTCACGGGACTTAACGGTTTCAGAGATTGTGCTTTGGTCGTTTGTGGTGGGTCTTGGACTAAAACAAATGCAAAAAATGCCCCAGCCCAATGCCAGTCTGGATCGCAAGCCTTTGCAGAAGACACCGCTCCAGGGTCAGTGTGGATGGGTGGGAGAGGCAGGTGGGAGCAGGCTTGCTCCCAGTCTCCCTGCACCTCCAGTAGAGTCCAGTACGTGTGGGCACGGTGGAGGCCAAGTGGGCCATTGCTTGTGTGAGGTGTCCTTGTGAGCTTGTCTTTTTTTCAGTCCCTTTGCTGCTGTCGTGATGGCGTTTCAAGGAGGAGCGGTAGAAACGAGTACGATCAGTAAACTTGAACACGAAGGCAGAAGGAACCTCCTGGGTGCATTCTGAAGTCAACCGCTAAGGGCGTGCCTGGATTGGAAAGGAATTTTTTCTAGTGCCAACCTGTAGGGAGACAGGCTTGGGATGTGGGGGTGGGGTGGGGTGGGATTTCCCCGACTGGTTCATCTTTCAGGATGTCAGTACTCCTTCCTGGGAAAAGGTCCCGGTTGCACTCATTGTGGTGACTGTTCTTACAGGGCTCAGAATGTGTGTCTGAGGACTTGTTCATCATAGTAAGAGCCAGCACGTAGTGGGCTCTCAGTTGCTACTCCGGGCTACATGGGACATTTCCCTTGTCGAAGAAAGCTCTGTGGGACAGCACTGATGTATGTGTATTAGGGAAGTAAAGTGTTGCTTGTGGATTCAGTTACCTTTGGTCCTCTCCCCTACCCCCCCAACCCTTCGCGTTTTTGCAGGAAGCCAATGAGCTTGAGTGGAAAGGGCATCTCCGCCCACATTAGCCTTGCAGCTACCTGGATACATCAGCCATCCGTCCCCGGGTGGGGGCCCACACTGCTCCCCCTGCTGCCGGGGGTACTGGCAAGAACGTTGGGAGGCAGTTCGACATTGATGGAGGAGGGAAAACTTTACAAGTTATATATATATATATATATATATATATAAAAGAAGGGACTTGAAATCTATCATCCAGTTGCCCTTTTTGTATCTGCCCCACTCAATACATTAGCCCCATGTGGCTGCCATACTGGGCTGCACCAATGAGAGAACATTTCCATTGTGAGGAACATTCTGCAGGACCACATGGATACACAGGGAGTGTACGTGGATAGTGCTTCTTACAGATGGACAGTGGGGTTGATTGGCACCAATTAGGTGCCCAGGTAAGCACTGTCCCTGTGAGGTTGGTGGCAGGCAGGTGTCTAGATGTTAGGTAAGGAAATTAGCCTAGTGGCCACAAACTGCAGCTCACCTAGTTCTGCATTGGAGATGCAGTTAATGAGTTAAGGGTCTGGCTGGCATTAACGTAAATGTCCCAAAGAAGGCAGCAGGGCACCACCCTCCCACTTTGAGCCCAGTCGAACTGTGACTCTAAGGAAGGCTGGGCAAATTTAACAGTGGGCAGACTAGTGTGGACCAGCAAGGAAGGTATTCCTGAGGAGGTGTCAGCTGGGGCTGTGAAGGAGAGCTAGGAGTCTGGCAGGTGGGAGTAATGGAGTCCAGGGACAGGGTTCAGGAGGGGCCTGAAGCAAGCCTGGTGTCCATGGTTCTCCAGGGTTTGGAGACCCCCTTCTGAAGCTCCTGGCTCCCTGCCAGAGGCACAGCTGGGATGCATCTTGCATCTGGAAAGGCGGAGGGGGCTCCCCTCTCCTTCCCCACTTGAGGCTTTGGAGTAGACAGCCCCTTTCTCCCTCCCAGCCGCCTCCTCAAATACCGGGAATTCCGGCGCCACTGGGAGCCCAGGCCAGGCTGAGAACTTTCCTTCAGCTGGGAATGTGTAGCTGGGGGTGGAGCAGGGGAGGGCCAAGCTCAGTCCTGACCTCCGGGAGGCTGCAGTGGAGCGGGCCCAGGCTGAGGAGTCCAGCTCAGCCCCGGCTTTGCTGTAGAGCACAGTAACCATCCAATAAATAACTAAATAGAAGCCAGCAGCTAACATTTATTGAGCCAGGCCTTGTTTGGCTACCTCACTCAGCTAAGAATCACCCAGGGCCCTTGAGGCACTAGGTTATAAGCCTTATTCCAGAGGGAAGTGGTTCTTGAACTGTGCCTGGCACAGGATAAACACTTAACAGTATGGACCCCAGCTAGGCTGTGTGGATCTTGAGTTCCAACTCTGCCCCTTCCTAGCTGTGACTGGGCAAATCCCTTACTCTGTCCTGTTTGCTCATCTCTAAAGTGAGGATCAGAAACCATCCTCACGTGCCTTTTAGGGACATTTGAGAGGATTCAAAGTGAATGAGTTCACATAAAGTGACTAACTGCTGTGCAGTTAGTACTCAATAAATGTCCACTTAGCCAATTGTTAAAACTTCAGATTCCCAGGCTCCTGCCCTGGAAGTTCTGATTCCATAAGTTGGAATTAGATCCTGGATCCTGGGGGATCTGTTAGTTGAACAGTGTCCTGGTGAGTCAGAGGCTCAAATACATTTGGGAAATGAGGCTGTGCTCACTGAATTTTTACAACGATCTTACAGGGCAGGTACTGTTGTAGTTTTTCAGCTGGCACAGTTGAGAAAACCCAGACTCAGGGAGGTCATAACGCCAACTAGAAAAGTCAGGATTTGAACTCAGCTATGACGTGGCGCCTCAGGGAATTCCGGGAAAAATTAAATAAGACAATGTGCTAAGTACAAGAGGTTTAGCATTGAATGAAGCTAGTATTACCAAAGAAACTGCTTAAATTATGCTGCCCGCCCAGCATGCCACTGCTGGGGGGCGCAGAATGATTCTAACATAAAAGCCTTTGTCTCTGACCTGAATTTCTTTCTTGGGGGTGGGGGCACGCTGAGGCACTGGAGAGGTCCCAAACTAGAGCGAGGGGGTAGAAAGATCTGATGTGTGTAGGCAGGCACAAGAATTGGGACATTAATGTGTTGGGGAGTGAGAAATCAGATGTGGAACGGACTTTGCAGAATCCCAAACTCAATTGACTCTGTTGTTAGTGTGGAACAATCTCAGAAATTCTGTAGTACCAGGACCCAGAAGAATCTGATTATGGAAGGATGGATGGAGAGATCAAAATGGTTGGATGGATGGATGGTAGAGAACGTTGGGTGGTTGTGCTGATGGATTAGATGGTTGAGTGAATGAGATGTACAAATGGGTAAAGGGGGAAATATGGAGGAACATGGATGAATGGAGAGGGTTAGTTGGACAAAATGGACAGGTGGGATAATGGAGGAATGGACTGATGGAAGAATGGGTAGGATGATGAATGGATGAATAGGGTAGAGTTGACTAAATCACGGCATATGGATTGGAAGATGAGATAGGTAGCCAGGCAGGAGATGGACACACAGCCGATGGCTAGACATAGAGACGGCTGAACAGATGAGATGCTAGGATGCATGAGCTGGATAAATTGCTAAGGAAATGGACTTCTAAGTCTGCCTGGAACCAAGCTGCTTAACTTGCCTTTCCTGGATGGCATCGAGTAGTTCATAAACTCCCTAAAAGCAAACACCAAATTGTAATGGGCGGTTGTCGGTAATTCTCAAGTTTGAGATTCCTCCTGTTTTCAGAACCACTGATTCATGTGTCCGACCTTCGCGTTCATTGTCTTGTCATCCCCCCACTGCCTCCAGAATGGGAAAAGATACATAACTTCGTAATATTAACAAAATATTAATGACATCCCCTTCCCCATCCCTGCTGAGTTAATAAAGGTAAGTAAAAAGGACCATTCGCCAAAGCAGCTCCCAGGAGTTGGAAAGCTGCAGCAATTTCTACACCTGTGTTCAGTGTCTGGACTTCTGGGTGAAGTTCTGAGGGTCTGTGGCATCTGGCTGAAGTCCTTGCTTTTCAAGAAGCCTGGTCTCCTGGCTCACATGTGGAACGGGGCATCAGGAGCTCCCTGGGCCCTGCGAAGGCCCACAGACTCCTGGGCGGGGGCCAAGAGAGCAGGGTGGTTCAACCTGACCTGGGCCTTGGCTGGCCGAAGCCGCCCGCCACCCCCGACCTGGATGTTGACCGTGGTGGCGTAGCTGAGCCTCCGGGCTGGGGGGGGTGGGGGCTGGGGCTGGGGTGGGGGTGAAGGGGCCCGTGATGCGGGGGCAGAGGAGGACCAGGGACCCCGGGAGGCCAAGGGAGCTTCTCCCCCAGGCCCTTGCCGCCGAGCCAGGCTCTGGCTGATGTACGAGGCTGCCAGGTATCTTGAGAGGGCAGCTGCATTGGGGCCCAGGAGTTGCCGGGTTGGAGGAGGGGGACTGTGGGGTGGGGTCAACTCTGAAGACTCTGACCTGGCAACAGGAGAGGCCAAGTGGCATCCTGGTTTGGACAAAACCACGGTGGTCTGACCCAGGGTGGATAACAGGCCCTGACTGTCCTGAGAGCTTCTTTGCTCAGGCCAAAGTGTTGCAGCCGGACCACGGACGTCGGGGAGGCTCTTCTGCTCCAACAAAGGTGTAAGTTTTTGGACCTGAAGGTCTGTGAAGCTTTGTTCCTGAAGCAAAGGTGCAGCAGAAGGACCCTGGATGTCTGGGAGGCCTCCCTGCTTGGGCAAAGGTGGGAGGGCCTGGACTTGGGTGTCCGGGAGGCCTGGTTGCTGGGGCAAAGGTGTGGCGGCTGGAACATTCAGGTTCTGGGGCAAAGACTGTGGGGTGTTGGCTGGGATCCGACGGTCTAGGCAGCTTCCGTGTGCCGGCAAGGGTGAGGTGCCCAGAAGCTGAATGTCTGAGGGATCTTGGGGGAAAGACACTGGGCTGTTGGCTGGGATCTGATGGTCTGGGGGGCCTTCCCAGGCAGGCAGAGGTGAAGCACCCGGAACCGGAACGTCCGGGAGGTCATGTTGCAAGGGCAGTGCCGTGCTGCCTGGGGTCGGATGGTCCAGGCTGCTTCCGTGCAGATGCTCCACGTTGACGGCTTGGTCGCAAACACCAGCTGGGAACGGAACATCCCTGGAAGCTCCTTGCTTAGCTAACGGGGTACTGGTCGGGCTCTGGCTACGTAGGGGGCCTTCTTGCTTGGGCACAGTGGCGGTGGCTAAGACCGTGACATCAGAACAGCGTCCCTGCCTGGGCAGAGCTGGGCTGGTTGGAACCTGGGCATCCACATGGCCTCTCTGCTCAGGCAAAGAAGCGGTAGCTGGAAGTTGGATTTCCAGGTGGCCTTCCGGATCAGGCAAAGCTGCAGTGGGCGCCTGCACATCTCGGGGGTCTTCCTGCCGGGGCAAGGCTGTGGTGGCTGCAGCCACACTCTGTATATTCCAGGGGCTTCCTTGCTCGGGCACAGGGGTAGTGGCGGGGTCAGGCGAAGTTGAAACATGGAGACCCCGGCCATCCAGGCCGCCTCCCTGCTTGGACAGCGGTGTGACAGCTTGAGCCCGGGCAGCAGGACCCAGGGGGACAGACTCCTGGGCACAGGTCAGCGGGAAGGCCAGCTCACATACCAGCACATGTCCGAAGGCAGGCAGGGGCCCTGTGTGCACAGAAAGAACGGAGTCAGGACGGAGGTCTCCATCTGCGCCGTCTCTGCCGACCACACACGCGGACCTCACCTGGCTCGGCCTGCTCTTGGGGCAGGCGGGGGGACAGCTGTGGCTGCGCCAGGGCGCGGGGCCGGCGGCGGGGGGCGTTGGCCGACGCCCGGGTCTCGGCCCGCTGCATCTGCTGGATCCGCTCGCTGTAGAGCCGCGCTAACTCTCGCACGCGGGAAGCTGCCCTCTCGGAACTCGGGGCTCCTGCCTTCCCGCTCCCGCTGCCTCCGCCCAGATCCGAGTCTTCCAGGATCAGCAGCGGCTCTGGGAACCCAGGCCGGGCCAGCTGCCCTTGCTCCAGGGCCTGCCAGGCGCTCCGGATCTCTGAACAAGAGCGGAATTCCAGCCCATCCGGGAATCCCTGATCTCGGGGGACATCCTGGGGCTGGAAATCTGGGAACGGTTCCCCTTCTTCAGCCTCCTCCCGCCCTGCCCTGCCGCCGGAGGAGGGTTCTCCCAGTTTTGCCGAGCTGCCTCCGGGGACCAGTTCTCTCCTGGTGGCTAGAGCCTCATCGGGCCCCCGCAGAGGTCCCTGGAGCCATGAGTCACAGGGAAGGGCGGGGGCACCGGCGAGACTAGGAATGTCCGGGACACTAGGTATGGCTGGAAGGCAGGGCATTTCAAAAACACTGGAAATGTCAGAGAGACTGGGAAGGCGGGGAATCTTGGGAATTTCAGACAGGCCGGGAATTTCAGGGAGGCTGGGTGCGTCTGGACTTCTGCTAAGGCCGGGAACGTCGCGAGTTTCAGCCGCACTGGAACTTTCGAGTCCTTCCAGGACGTGGAGTGGGGAAGGCCCCCGTTCGTCCATCTCTAGCTCCTCCTCCTCCTCCTCTTCTGAAGAGTCCCGGCTGGGCAGGGCTTGGAATGTGAGGGTTTCACTGTCGCCCGGCACCTGGGAGTCTCCAGGGAACGTGGGAATGTCGTGGGGGGATGGCTGCAGTGGGCACTGGGCAAGAGACCAAAGATGTCAGGGCGGGCCGGCCCTCCTGAGCCCCCGGAGCTGTGCCCGCCCCAGCCGACAGCCCCAAGCACACCATGATGTGATGCCCAGCTCACCCCTGGATCCCGGAGGCCTCTTTGGTTCAACAGTTCCAGGATCTCTTCAGTGATGGAGGTCCCGGAGGGTTCCAGCGTGGGGGGTCCAGAGTCCTCCAGGTCCTCAGGGGGTCCGGAAGCCGGCACTGGTGGCTGAGGCTCTAAGGGGGGGTAGAGCTCCCCCTCACTGCCAGCATGCTGTGAGCAAGGAGAGAGGATGGAGGGCAGGAGTCGAGGGCTCCATCCCTTTCTCCCAGACCCAGGAGTCCAGGTCCCCAGGCCCTGTCGTAGGGTGTTTCTTACCTTGAGTCTAGGCTTAGCTGGGGATGGAGAGATGAGAAAGAGAAAAGAGTGAGATGTGGGAACAAGGTCATTCCTGACAGCTGATGAGCTGCCCCTGTCACCCCGCCCCCATGCACACAGGACATCCCCTGGGAAGAGACAGGGAAGAGACAGACAGACAGACGGGGCTGGACCCGGCTGGGCTACGGCGGTCACTTACCGTTCTGTGGAAATGTAACATACGGGTCCTTCACTGGCTCTGGGGAGAGGACACAGTGATGTCAAGGGCCCAGCTCCCACCGCGTTCTCTAGTCAACTTTTAGGTGGAGGACACTCACCGGACTGTCTGCGGCCACGGCGGGTGGCAGAGGGTCCTGGAGATGGGGCTGTGGGAGAGGGAGATTAGAAGCCCATGAGGGGCCCAGCTCCAGGCTCCCGAAGGGGGAGAAGGCTGGGGGGACGGTTCCTGGGGGAGAAACCGGGGGAGGGGCGGGGAGAAGCTCAGGGTTCCATCTTTACCTGTGTTCCTTCGTCCAGGGGTGAAACTTCTAGCATCCCGAGGATGGGGAGACCCAAGCGGGGGTGTCAGGGGCTCTGGGATAGGCTTACTTTTAGGAGCACCTATGGGGAGACATTTGGAACCCGATAATCTATTTTTCCTTGGGAGTAATCCTCTACTTCCACATCCTCCCAATCCAAGGCCCCAACTCACAGTGCAGGCTGTTTTCAAGGAGAACTTGTTTGGCCTGAAAGAGACAAGGATGAGGGTTGCATGGCAGAGGGGGCCTAAGCACCCCGGTCACAGTCCCATTAATGGGTGCTGTACGCGAGGCACGTCATGTGACTGATGATTATTAGTAATCCCCCCAACTCCACGGGGTCGGTGCTGATTCCTCCAGGTGAGGAAATGGAGACCAGAGAGGTTGCCCTACTTGCCCGAAGTCACAGAGCAGGGACATGGTGAAGCTGGCCTTCAAACCCAGGCAGCCTAACTCTGCAATTTATTGATCATGGTCTAAGAGGGTCCCCCTGTCCTCAGGGTCTTGGGGGGCTATGGGGGTGTGGTCCTCCAGCGCGCTCAAGGCCGACTGATATGGCAGGAGCCATACCTTGGCAGGGATGGAGGCGGGGTGGTTCTCAAAGAAGAGGCGCTGGAGACAGTGAATCCATAGCCTCTTCTCTTCTTGGTTCTTGGCCTGGGGGTGGGACAGGGGTGGAGTCGGGAGCTGGGTGTAAGGTCTAGAGGCTGAGGGGAGCCCTGACCACCCAGCCCCACCTTGCACCCACCTGGAGCAGGTGCCTGTGTTTGGGAATGGTCAGATCGGACACCTTGAACCCTAGAGGGTCTCGAGGACTCTCACTCACGCTCAGGTTGCAGCACTGAATAAGGGGGCCGGGGGGGGGACAGAAAAGGGCAGCAAGCTCAGAGCCCTTAGACTCAGCAGTGTGCACCTTGCACGTATCTGAGCTTAGGAACCCTCTAGAAAGACGTGCCCCGTAAGGTTGCGTGGTGGGTCCCCTTTCCCCCTGTTGAGCCTCCCCACCAGGCCTGGCTCTGCTCCCCCTCACCAGCCCCTCGCCTTCATCTAGATCAAGAAGATGTGCTCCCCTCATGAAGATGCCTGCCTGGTGGGCAAATCCAGCCCCCCCCCCCCCCCCAGGCCCTCACCTGCATCCTGCTGGCCTCACCCCTCATTAAACCTCATGCCCTATCCTTGGACTCAAGAAAACGTGGCCCTTTTGAGCTGGGTGGTCCCTCCTTTGCAGACCCCGTTCCCCGGGCCTCCCTGTAGGGACACGGGTATAGGTATACACGAGAAACCTTGCGGGGGACACTCTGGCCTCGCCCCCAACCCTGAACTCACGAAGATGTGTCCCTTGTAGGTGTACTCCGGTCCCCGGCGCTTGGCCACGAGCAGCATCCGTGAGAATAGAAAGAGCAGCCGCTCGCCCCCTCGAAGTCGGGGGCCGCCCCCTCCGCCACCTCGGAACGCGCCCTCCAGCACCAGCTCCCCGAAAGCACTGAGCTCCGGGCCAGTCCAGCCGCCCAGCCGCCGCTGCACTTCCTGCCGGGACCCCGCCAGGTGCGAAAGGCACCGAAGTGCACACGCACCAAGACGGGGGCGTCAGCCACAGGGCTGTGCTGCCCCAGCTCGCCCTTGGAGGCTGATCGCCCCCACCGGAGGCCCTCCTGCCCCCTGCCCCCATCCAGCAGCCCCAGCCCCCGTCCCCGGGCTCACCTGGAGGCGCGCGGCGTGCTCCTGCTTGCGTTTCATGTCGTTGATGTACCAGGCGACCGCGGTCATGGACACAATGGCCTCTTCCACCATCTCGCGGCCCCCGGCGCCCGGGCCCTCCGCCCAGTGCTTGCCTAGCTCCTGCCAGGCAGCCACCAGGCACGCAGGGAGGGGACAGAAACAACAGTAAGAATGATAATGACAGGAGACAGAGAGAAAAAAAAGGTAGGGGCAGAAGTGGCGACCCAGAGCAGAAAGACACACAGGCAGAGACAGAAAGTGGGGTCAGCTAGGACCAGTCCCTACTGGCCGCAAGCCCCTGCCCCAACTGCCGTCCCTGCTTCTGGGGACTTGTCCTAGGTCCACCCCCAGACATCCCACCAGGTGGCCGACGGACAGGACCTTGCCCTCCCCGAGCAGTCCCCCAGGGCCACAGCCTACCTGCAGCAGCAGATGGTACTTGAGGATCCGCTGAACGGGTTTCAGCAGGAAGCTCTGCAGGGGCAGTGAGTGGCGGAGCTGGGCCTGGCGCTCCTGCAACCACAGGGCTGCGGGCGGGGACAGCGACAGCTCCCGGAGCAGGGCTAGGGAGCTGGGGGCACAGCACAGGTCAGGGAGGCTGGTGGCCCCACATGGGTGGGGCTGGGAGGGGGCGGGGAGTGGCGGGGTGGGCGGTCAAGGGCAGCTTAGGGCGAGGTCAGTTACTGTCACGGTCTGGCAGGGGTTGGAGCTGGATGGGTCGAGGTGGAGGGAGGCTGGCTGGCACAGCAACTCTGGGCAAGGCCTGGGGCCCAGCAGGGGCTCCTCACCCCTCACCTCGGGTAGTTCATGCAGTACAAGGTGTAGATGTCAAAATCCTCACTCTGCGGGTGACACGGGAGTCAGGGAGACCCGAGGTCCCACCTCCCCAGGGGGGCCCCCCTCCGGCCTAGCCCAGACCCCCTCCCAGACTGAGCGCCCTCGCCCCGACTCACCCTCTGCACGAAGCACTCGGCAATGCCCCCCGCGCTGCGGCTGCCCTCCAGGTCCTCCAGGAGCTCGCTGTGAGGGAGAGAGGGTGGTGAGGGACTGCCCCATCCCCACAGCCCCGTGGGAGGACTGCAGGAGATCTGGGGCCTTGGTGGCAGCCAGGATCTCTCAAGGGGCCACCACATCCAGAGGGAGTCTTCTGACTGTGACCCAGGAGGTCACAACCCGCTCAGACTTTGTCCATGGACAGCGCCCTATTCCTTAGCTCAAAATCAGCTGGGGTGGGGGGGCAGTGTCTTGTGATATGACCCAGGAAGAGGGGTGTCATGACCCTCAGAGCTATGAAGATCTTAAGATCCTATTGCGATCCTGAGATCTTGTCATGCTTTCTCCCATCTCCTGCAATAACATGAAGATCTCATGAAAACACTCGGAGGGGTCATGATCCTTGGACCCCAGCATCCTCCTCCCTGGGTCCCACTGGCCAACCACCTGGTTTATCTGGAACTGAGGGAGTTCCCAGGCCGAGGTGGTCACACAAATGCTCACACTGGCATGACCTTCGGGCCCCGTAAGAGCCCTGGATTCATCATGACCCCAGACCTGACATAGTGCTGAGACCCATCCCAGTATTTAGACCTCATCTGGGTCCTCAGGCTCCCATCCATCTCACCCTCCACCACTCTGGTCCCTCACTCCCCATCACGATCCCTGCCCCATGTCACCGCACCCCAGGTACCAGCCTGGACAGGGCACTACGGAGCTCCAAGGTTTGGGTTAGGATATAGCCCACCGCCCCTGACCCTACCGACTGGTGCCCCTGCCCATCCTTCCCGCCTCTGACCTGCTGAACTCGTAGATGTCCTCGATGTTGGCAAACAGTATGCCCACCTGCTCCGCGCTCAGCCCTAGGACCCCACCATCCAGCAGAGGGCCCAGGTAGTCCTGTGGGGATGACTGGGGTTATGGGGGTGGAGGGCTGGCCCGGGTTCCCACTGTGCTCAGGTGCTGGCCTGCCTCACCTCCACAATGCTGCGAAGGTCCCGGACATAGGCCCGCTCTGTCTCCACGATCTCTCGCGCCACTCGCTCCAGCCTCGAGGGTTTGGCCGAACCCGGGGTCCCCACGGGTGACAGATGCAGGCGGATGGGGGGCCCTGGAAGGGGTTCTGGCCTGGACGCTGAGCAGACTGGGGTGGGCCCTGGAGCCGGGTCCCCCTCAGAGCCCACCGTGCTCAGGGATGTGGAGCTCCCAGAACCTCGGGGGGAGGCCATGGCAGGGGCTGCAGGGGCTGCTGGGGGTGTGGAGCAGGAGATCAGGGGGTCTCCCCAACTGAGTGAGTGCTCTCTGCCCTACACTCACCCACACCAGGTCACTATCTTTCCCCCGGGCTCCCGTCTCCTCCCCCCACTGCACTGCCCCGGTCCTGTCCAGTCCTCTCCCATCAGGGTCTGCTCTGGGCTCTGGCCTCCACTCTTCTAATCCACCTCCATGTATCAACCTGGGAGATCTTTATTAATTTGCCCATTTGACTCCGTCACTCCAAGTACAACCCCTTCATGTCCTCAGGATAAAGTCCAAACTCCTCAGATCCACAGGGCCATACGCAACATGGCCATCGAGTCCTTTCCATTCTGCTCTCTTCCCACAGCCACACCACTTCTCACACTCCAGACTCCAGTCCTATTCGACTGCTTTCAGTTACTTATGAAAAACCAGTTCCTCTCACCTCTGCACACACTGTTCCCTCCGTGTGGAATACTTTTCCTTGCTTTCCCCAACTCATTGCTCCTCATCTTTGAATTGTTTAGGTGTCCCCTCCTGCACCAAGCTGTTGGCTGCGCAACTGGACTAGACTCCCACAGTGAGGGGATGGGGCTTTCTCCACCCCCCACCCCAACCCTGTCCCAGCCGTGACCATTCTACCCTGGGTTTCCCCCTCTGGACTGTCAGCATCCGGGGATGGTTCCATCTGCCCCAGCTGATCCGGAACTCTGTGTAGGCAGGGCTGGGGCCGTCTCGGTCACCCCGCGTTGCTAGCAGGGCCCAGCACCCAGGCCTGCACAGCGCCTCAATGCCCAGCGGACCCCACCCTACCCTGCACGCTCACCTGTCTGGGGCTCACACACAGCTGCACAGTCACACACTTCACCTGTGGGGCCACGGCCAAGGCTAGGGCTGGGTTTGGACAGGCTCGGTCCACGGGCTCCCTCGGGCATGGCTGAGTGGCTCAGCGGCTGCTTCAGAAAGATCCCCGTCTCGGATATCAGGAGCCCATCGGCCTCCCCCGCCGCCCACACTCACGGATTAGGCCAGAGAATCAGGAGCGCGGTCTACACCCAGGAGGGACCCCCTGGGAGTAACTAATGGGGCAGACGAAGGCACAGTGACAGAAACCGGGGCACAAGGGAAAATAACACGGAGAAAAAGATGGAAAGGTGGAGACAAAGAAGAGTGAAGCTGGGAGTCTGGTCTGTCTGGGGCCGGAGGCTCAGGGATCCTGGGAACGTTTGGGCTCTGGCTGGAGCCGAGGGCGAGGGGCAGGGCTGGGAAAAGCCGTGGGCGGGAGGCCGCGGGGTCCCAGGGGAGGGCGGAGGAGGCTGGGGGACCGGATGCCAGGGTCCTGCAGACGGCTCCCTCCCCCCGCCCAAGGCTGCGAGTTGGGGCGCTGGCCCTGAGCCCTCGACGCCCCTCCCCCCCCTCCAGCCAGTCCCTCCGCGATCCGCTTACTGTCCCCACCGCCGCGGCCCGGGTCCCCAGTGCCTTCCCACACCCCTCCAGACCCAAACTCCCGCCGGCGCCTCCGCTCGCCCCCCGCCGGCACGCCCCCTCATTGTTCAGCGGCTGCGGCGCCGCCCCCTCCCCCCAGCCCGTCGGGGCCCCTCGCCTCCCCCCTCACCTCCCAGGGAGTCTCCAGCCCCGAACCGAGGCTGCTCGATTCTTATTCGACCCTAGCACGGTCCCCGGGGAGGCGCACAGCCGGACTCCTGGGTCTCTGCAAGTCAGGGGCGTGAACTTCGGGTTCTCAGGCTCCGGGAATCAGAATCCGGGGTCTCTCGGAGAATGGGATGCAGCGGTCCGAATTTCTTGGTCCTCTAAGTGAGGGATGCTGGGAGTCCCGACTCCTGGGTCTCAGATGGGGCGCTGGGGACCCAAACTCCTGAGTCTTCTAGATAGGGCCGTGGGGCGACCGGATTCCTGAGTTCCCTAACTCTTGGAGCAGAGATTAAACCATCTCCAGGCGGGAGCGCAGGGGAGTCCCAAATTCCTGGGTCCCCTTGAAGTAGCGGGCGTTTTAGCCCCAAACAGAACTGGCTGGGGCGCGAGGAGTCCGTATGCCGAGTTCGGATATCTGGGTTCGGATATCTGGGAACCCCTGGAGGTAAATCACCGGTCTGGGATCCCAAGTTCTTTAAGCCGGGGTGCAGGAAGCTCGGCCTGCAGGATCGCTCGGCCTCCCGGCTCCTCCAGGAGGGGGCGCTGGGCACCTGGGTATCTGCGTTCCTTTAGCCTGAGCTTTGGGGTCTCTCAGGGCACGGTGCAGAGACTCGCGACTCCGGAGTCCACGACTTTGGACCCCTCAGGCTCTGGGATGAGTATCACGGGGCTCTGACGGCGGCGGCGCCACATCTGTGGCGGGAGAGTCCGGTCCCAGCTGTGAGGCGGGGGGCGGGCGCCTGGGGCTTCCCCTCCCCCCCAGCCGCCCGGGCTCATATCCTGTTCCCGCCCGCGGGGGGGAGGGGCTGCCTTCCGGCCAGGCAGCCGGTAAAGGGTTAAGACCCCTCCCCCCGTATTCTGAATATTCATGAGAAGGCGAGCCCCGGGCAGGCTACGCCCCCACATTCCAAACGCCTCTCAGACTTTTCCCTTTTACAGCAAGGGCCTTCGGGGCGTGAGAATCCGGAACTGGCAGGGCACTTTCTCCCATTGGTCAGCCAAAACACTCTCATTTGCATATGCAGCAAAAGGCGGAGCTGTCCAGCGAGGTCACGTGGCCAAGAACGACTGAAGGACCTCGCGACGCGAGGGTGCGGCCGGAGCTCCAGTGGCGCAATCGGTTAGCGCGCGGTACTTATACGACAGTGCGAGCGTAGCGATGCCGAGGTTGTGAGTTCGATCCTCACCTGGAGCATCTTTTTCCTCTTAGTCTCTTTTTATAAGTTTATACATCTTAGAAATCAACCAAAACATCTACATCATCACTTAGAGGAATGAACGTTTCGATCTTCGGAGTTTTCGGTCTGAAACTCCTGGAATTCTGACGACCGCCCTGCAGTGTTCTGTATTGTGGGGAGGTGCCGTTTCCATCCGGGCCGCCAGAGGGTAGTGTCGCCTCTTAAATGCCCGAGCATTTAATTGGGTCTGCAAATCTCAGTTTAAGACTTCTGTAGATGTGTCGGGTCCTCTGCAAACGGTATGGCACTGCCTCTTTCTCCATCTTTTCTGTGTTGGATTTTTTTCCCCCAGATATAATTGTCATATAACACCGTATTAGTCCAGGGTATACAACACGATTCAATATATGTATAAATTGTGAAATGATTACTATAAGTTCAGTTAACATCAATCACATCACATAGTTACTATTTTTTTCCTCCAGTGTTTTGGAGTTTACTCTCTCTTTTCCTCCCTTTTTCTGAACTGATTTGTTTCTTTCAACAAATGCTGAACATCCACTCTGTGACTGACTCCTGTTTAGGATTTAGGCATGAGTGATACAGCAATGACAAGACAAAGTCCCTGCCACTGAGGATTTCACATTCTAGCAGGAGAGGCAGGTTTCTATAAGCATGAAAACTACATTTTATATGGTAGGTGGTGGTGAATGTCATGGAAAAAGTAGAGCAAAGTAGGGAGGATGAGGGTGTCAGAGCTTCAGTGTGGGTTGTAATAATAATAGTCAAACACCATCTCACTGAGGAGACATCTGAGCAGAGACCCATAGGAGGGGAGTAAGTCATGGGGATACCTGGGGGAATAGTCCAGGCAGAGGTAGCAGCCAGTGCAAAGGCCCTGTGGCTGAAGCAGCAGGTCAGGTATAACTAGAAGGCCAGCGTGACTAGTTCAGTAGTGGCCAAAGAACCAGGACATGTAGGCTGGTGAAGGACTTAGGACTTTGCCTTTTATGTGATCTGACTCTGACTCAGGTGTCAGGACAGGTTCCCTGGGGTTGTCTTGTTAGGGAGTGGGGAGAGACTGAGGGTAGGTCCTGAGCCGGTGAAACCAGGAAGGGGCTGCTAGGAAGGTTCAGGTGCAAGATGATGCTGGATAAGACCAGAGTGGGAGCCACAGGAGACACGTAGATCTATGTAGAAGGTATCAGACAGAATTGCTCCTGGACTGGGCTGTGGGTTTGACAAAGAGGAGTCAAGGGGACTTCCAGGTGTTTGGCACTGGTAGCTGGTGGTAGGGGTCATTTTCTCAAATGAGGCTTTTGTTTTAGGAAGGGGCAGTAAATCTGTTTTTGCTAAGGGAAGGGCCAGAGATGTCAGTTTCTTGTTCTTTCAGTGTCTGTAAATTGTCTCTGCGTGGCTTGTTCTTGCTCTCTACCTCCCTAATGTCTTTGGGTCTCCGTGTTTTCTTTTATTCCAACCCTTTCTCCTAAGTCTGGGTATCTGAGCCCTTTCCCAAAAATGAGGGGAGGGCAGTTTCTGGGAAGAGGAGATCAGTGGTCGGGGCCTGCCAGTGGGCAAGGAGAAAGAGCCAAAGAAGAGAGGGCAAGGAGGCAGGGGGAAGGGAGGGGAGAAGGCAGAGGAGGGGAAGGGCCTGGAGAGGGTGAGGGAGAACACCAGCAGGAGGGAGCAGAGGGGTGGGGAGGAGAGGTGGAACCGAGAAGACAATGAGTGAGTGAGCCCGGGAGGAAAAGGGTGGAGAGGGCGGAGTGGGGGGGAGAGGGGGGAAGGGAGAGGAGGAGGGGAACTGAAGGAAAGAAAGGAGGGGGTGAGGACAGGGGGTGGGGGCTGGAAGGGGAACACATTAAAAAGGGGGAAGGGAGAGGACTACTGGGGGAGAAGAGTTGGGGAGGGGAAGGGCGGCGCAGGAGGAACTGACAGGGGGGAGGGTGGGGAGAGGAGAGGGAAGTGGGGGAGGGGAGAGGAAAGGGAAGGGGGGGAAAGGGGTTGAGGGGGGGCGGAGGAGGCGGCGGAAGGGGGGCGGGGCCCCGGCGCTGACGCGGGGCGGCTTCCGGGCGCGGGGCGGCCGGCTCCCCCGCCCCAGGGTGGTTCCCGCAGCCTGTTGCCTTGTATGGTCCGAGGACGCCGCGGTCTCCGGGGCCCCGCCCGACGCGGCCGCGACCCACACTCGGGCCTGGCGAGCCCGAGCCCCCCCCCCCCCCCCGGCCCCGCCTGGAGCGCGAGCCCTTGATCTTCCAAGGCTCCCCAAATGCCGAACTTCTCGAGTCCCGACGGGCCAAGACTCTGCAATCCCGAGGCTCTGGGGGCCCGAAAAGCCAGAATGCTGCGTTTTGCGGTCCCTGCAAGTTTTCGGAAACACGAGGGGGCTGGAATTCCGAGTCGCCAAGACTACCTCTGAGATTCTGGAATCCTGGGGCTCTCACGCTGCCTGCCCCGGGGTTAAGAAAGCCTGAGTTCCCCCAGGCTCTCACGTCCTGGAACGCCGGGTGGTGGAACCCTGGGGCGCCCCGACTTTCGGGCTGCCCCCTCCCCCACCCGCCGCGCCACCCCCGTCCGTCCTGGGCTCGCGCCCCGGCACATTCCGTCCTCTCCGCTCCGCCCCGCCCTCTTCCCTCGGCCCCGCGGGGACGGAAACATGCCGTCCCCGTCCCCGCCCGGCCGCGAGCTGGGTCAAGGAGGCGGCTGGACGGGAGCGCCTGCGCCCCCACGCCCCGGGAACCGGCTCTCCGAGTTCCTAGGGTGACCTCACCTGGGCCCCGCCCTTTCAGGTAGACGGCCGGGCCAGGTGACGTCACTTCCTGCCAGGTAAGCGCCGCGGGCGGCTCTGCGAGGGTTCGAGGGGGCGATCGGTCGACCGTACCTACCTATCCCGCTTCTGAAAACAGCCCACGCCACCCTCCCCGCTCCTTTTTACAGCTTCTAGACCGCAGAAAATCCAGGATTCCAGCTTACACGCAGATTCCTTTTATTTAAAAATTCCAAAAAACACAAAAATAAACTTTTAATAATATATTACTTAATATATTATAGTATACTTAATAATTATTCCATCGTTTCCAATATTACAAAAAGGAGGAAGAAAAATACAAGGGAAGCAGACGACCCGATATATATAAATACTATAAAATCTATTAGAATAAATAAAGTCGTCATAAATAAGGGGCCCAATGGCTGGGGGTGTGTGGGGGGGTGGTGTTTGGCAATGGCTTTGGCTACTTGCTTTTGGAGGGAAATTTGAGCACCAGGATTCCCCCTCAGGGGGACGCTCCAATCACCACCAGACACTGGAACTTCAGGGTCTAGGAGAAATTGGAAGGGGGCAGTGGGAGCCTATTATTCACAGCATTGGGAAAGGGAGGGGTGGGTAGAGGGCTCACTGCCTTCCTCAAATCTGCTACATTTTTTTTTTTTACAAGACCCCGGAAAACTCTCCTTCCCCCAACACCACCAACACCGAGCTTGTACACTGGGGACCTGCCCCAGCGTGGGGTCAGGGGAGTGGGTTAATGCACTTTGGAAAGTGCGGGGAGGCTACTTGATTGAGTCCCGCAGTTTCCCACAGCCCCCGGGGCCCCTGTGGAGCCCGCGGCAAAAGAGAAATGGCCCCCTTGAGATCCAGCTGGTCTGTACTGGGTGGGCACTTGTCACTCAGAAACGGAGATGCGGTTGAAGATGGGGAGTCGCCGGGGGGCTGCAGGCGGCTGCGGTGGCCCAAAAACCCCAGCCTCGAAGACAGGGGAGTCGGAGCCCCCCAGGCTGCTGCCACTGCTGGCGTATTCGTCAGGGTCAGATCCCAGCGAGTGTGCAGAGGGGCTCCGAGCGAGGCCACCTAAGGGCCCCCAGACGCTACTGGGGGTGGCCTTTCGGCAGGAGGGGCAACAGGCCAGAGTGGGGTCCCTTCGGGCCACCGGGGTCCCAGGGGCGGCAGAGAAGGCAGAGGGTGAAAGTGGAAGGTCCCCAGGTGGTGGTGGTGGGGAGCTGGAGGGAGAGAAGGAGCAGGAGGACAGGGAAGGGCCTGCCAGGCCTGCTGGTGGTGGTGATGTTCTGCGGCCGGAGGGCAGGCCCGAGAAGCTGATGCTCTGGCGCAGCACATGGGGGTGGCCTGGGGCGGCCAGATCTTCGCTGGGGTTGTGGATGAAGTGGCAGCGTGAGCCGTAGGGGCAGCGGCCCTGGAGGTAGAACTTGTGGCAGAGTTCGGTCTTGTACTTGGGGTGGCGGCTGGCCTGGCGCAGCTCGCCCAGACCGTGGGCAAACTGGCACTTGGCCCCATAGCGGCAGCGCCCACTCTCTGAGAAGGTCCGACATAGCTCAGTCTTGTACCGGGATGAGGTGGTGGGGGTTGCAGTAGGTGAGGTGGGTGAGGGCGACAGCTCAGGGCCTGGGCGGGGAGCCAGGGGGGCGAAGCCTGGGGGTGGCGGCACCCAGCCACAGCTTCGACCCTCCACCAGGCTGGTGGAGCGGCCAGGCAGGCGGGCACCCACCCCAGCCAGGCTGCTGTCCGATGAGCTGAGGCTCCAGAGCCCGGAGGAGGCCCAGCCCGGGCTGGACTCGGTCTCTCCGTGGTCAGATGGTAGGTCAGGGCTCAGCGACAGGAGGCTCTGTGGGAACAGGGATTGTTTAAGACACCGAAAATGCTGGGTGACGCCCCACCACAGCTGCAGGGCACCTAAGAGCCTGCCAGTCCGGTTTGTGGGCTTCGCGGCCTGAGCCCCACCTGCCCACATTAAAATACGGGTGCCGGATCGCGGGGATCCCTCTTTGGGCGTTCTGAGTTTATTCGCGACAGGCGCCGATCCCGAGGGACCTAGGCAGGCACCCCGGATCCCCCGACCGGATCAAGAGGAGACCCCCAAAGTCAGACAACCACCACTGTCCTCCCAATTTCGAGCCTCTGGGCCCCTCGGGATCCGACCCCGCGCATGGGGTTCTCCAGTTTCACAACTGGAGAAGCATGCAAACTTAACCCAGGAGTCGGGATCTTTTCGAGTTTAGAGTTCCCAGAGTTCTCCGCTGGGTCAAGGGGTGGAGAGACAGAAGTCGGCTTCCCCTCACCCCGAGACTCCAACCCCAGAAACGCCTCCGCGCAAAACCGCGCCCTCAGCAACTCCTAGGGGGGTAAGCCAGGTGTGGGGCCATTTCCGCCTCCAGACAGCCCGAGTCTGAAAAAAGTCCTCCAACTTTCCATCTCCGAGGGCCACCCCACCAATGTTGCGGCGGAGACCCGAAAGTCGCGAGCTCCATTTGCACCTCCCGAGACTCGCACTGGTCTCAAAAGGGAGACAGGGACCCCGGGCCGGAGTGTGCGACCCTTCCTAGCTGCAGTTGGCGAAGGGAGCCGGAGGTCCCGGGCCGGACTTTTCGGCGCTAGAAAGCCCTAGTTTTAGAAGGGAGTCAAGCCAGCGGACCCCGGGGGTGTCGGTCGGCGGGGCTCACCTCGTAGATGGCGGCGAGATCCATGGCGGCGCGAAACGCCGATGGGCTGCGGAGTCGGCCAAAAGTGGGAGCGCTGAAGTCAGGCTGCGGTTGGATGGCGGAGCCGGGGTTTTTATAGAGGCGGTGGAGGCGGGGCCAGTGGGGCGGGCCCCGGTGGGTGGGGCCAGGAGGGGCGCTTCCCGGACGCGCGCCCCCAGCAAGGCCCTCTGGGCCCCCGGCCCCCGGCCAAGACGGACCAGAGCCCGGCCCGCGGGCGGCCCCGACCCAGCGGGGAGTGCCCAGGGTTGGGAGGGGGGGGTGGGGGTGGTGTCGGCCCAGTTTTCAAGGCTGGAGACGGAGGCGTGGAGAATCGAACTGCGCCGTGGTGGGGGCAGGGCTCCCGGGGGAATTGACACGGGCTGAGGCCAAGAGGGCGTGCGCCGGAGAGGCGGACGGGGGCGGGGAGAGACGCAGGGAGAGAAAGAGACAGAAATGGAGAGACCCAAAGAGAGACAGACGTGGAGGGAGAGACACACGCTGGGAGACACAGACACAGAGGGTGAGACAGGGCAGGGAGAAGAGAAGTTGGGAGACAGAAAAGACATGTTAGAGACAGTTCCAGAAAGACAAACTCGAAGCGGGAAGCGAGAGGGAGGGCCACATAAACAGAAAAAGGGAGAAAAACAGGGAGAAACAAACACCTACAAACACAAATCCGTAGGAGCAACACCGAGAGGAGACCAACAGGCTGGATGGGGAATTCTGAGACCTGCCCGCCTGGCTGGGTCTCACCCCCAAACAGCCCAGATCCGGAGACCTTTGATCGCTCGCCATCCTCCTACCCCGACTCGCCGGGGGCGTGGGGCCCGGGATACCTGGAGAGGCAGGAAGGGAGCCTCTCATGCTCACACAGATAATGAATGGCACTTCCGACTGTTCTATGAAAGTGCTTTACATACATTGATTGACTCAAGGGCGTATTATGCCCATTTTACGCACCAGGAAACTCAGGCACAGAAAGGCCAAGTTACTCTCCTAGTGCCTATTACTAAGAGTTTGCCCTCTGAGAAAACTCAAGATTGGAAAGGGGGAGGTCTTTTGTTGTGGTGGAGGGTTGCCTTGATGGAAAGTCGTCTGGAGGCGGGAGAAATGGGTCATCCCCCGACCGATGGTTGCAGGGGTGTCTTGTAAAGGGGTGTGCCTCGAGAGAACTCTTAATTTGCGGGGATTACGCCCCAGTTTGGCAAATCTGTGATTGTCAAGGGGGTGCCCTGAGTGACACTCTGTTACAGAGACCTGGGAAGAAAGTTTACTTTTAAGGGGATCTTGGTGAGCTGGCTGCCCTGAGTGAAAACCTGGGGGTAGAAATCATTGCCACAGAGTGCAGTTATAAAGGTGGAAAGTTTATTTTTGCAAGCTGCGACCGCGGGCTCGTACTGAGGTGGGAAGAGTCGGCAGGCACACCGACTTGCCTCATCGGACAGAGCTCGGGGGAATCCCTGGTGCGGCGCTTTCTGGGGCTGAGGGGCCTTCCCGGCCAGTCCCGTGAGCTGGGCGGCTGCGGGCGGCTTTGGCACGGTTGCAGCCTCCCGCTCGCCCGTGACTCATTCGCAAGGGGCGGGGGAGGGGGGCTTCCTGGAAGCCGTGACGAGGAGGCTCGACCCGGACGCTCGGGTTCCTCTCTTGTAACCAAGGCTTGTGTCGCCTGTAAACACAGCCTCGGGGACAACGGGAAAGAGGGGAAAGGGGAGGTGTCCGGTACCCGCCTCCCGGCTGGGCTCCAGATCCCTGTGCCGCTAGTAGGACGGAGGCGGCGGGGAAACGGGAGGTGGGGAGACACCCCGGGGTCCCCGGAGTCTGGTTCGGCCCCGGCCGCGATCCCGGAGGAGTTTCGATTCCCTAGGGACAGGGAGCATTTCCCAGCCCTGAGTCAGGCTGACCCCCTCCCCTCTCCTATCTGCTTAGTCATCGGCCCCGAGAGCCAGGACGCTTGGGATTGGGCGACGCTCGAAGAGGCTGGAGAGGGAGCTTCGCGCGGGGAAGGGCCGACCCTCCACCGAAACGCAGACGGGTGGGACCCCGGGCCCCGGGCCCCGGCCCCTCCTTGCTCAGATCTAGGGGTCCGGATCTCCAAACCACCTCTCTGCTCAGATCCAGGAGACCGGGCCTCCAGCCCCTCCTACGTCAGAACCCCCAAGTCCGGGCGCCCAGCCCCCTTCTCTCTCTCCAGTCCAAGTCCGAGCCCCCAGCCTCTCCCCCCTTCCCATCTAGGAGTCTGGCTCCCATCCCCCTTCCCACCCCGTCCAGGCCCCAGACGCCCAGCCCGGGAGGAAGTTCAGGGCAGGACTTCTCCCCGCTCCCCACGTAGCCAGCGGGAAAATCCGTGGCCCGAGCGGCGGCCGGGAATCCCCTCTGGAATGACGGTGGGGAAGGGGATGGCCGGGGTCCCCCGCGGGGGTGCAGGGGGGTAGCTCCTGGGCGGGCCGAGCGAGGAGGAAAGGGGCGGAAACCAGAGCGGCTAAAAATACTGCGGGCACTTCCGGCCTAGGGGGAGGGGAACGGAGAGCAGAGTTTCCAGAAAAACAAGCGGGGACGGGAAACGCGGGGGTGTGAGAGTCGGTGCGAGCGCGCGGGCGAGCCGGGGAGCGTGTCCTCGCGGCACGTGTGCGCGCCTGGCGTGCCTGGGCGCGAGCGGGCGCCGCCGAGTGTGCAGCTGCGTGGGCCAGCCGGGGGGCGGGGGGGACCGGGTCGGACGTTGTGTGTGTGTGCGTGTGTGTGTGTACTGCAGGTGCGAGCGTGGGTGCCCCGGTGTGGCGGGGCGCACAGTTAGGGGAAGTAGGTGTGGGACACGAGGGTGCGCGCCCCGCTTCCTGTGTGAGGGCCGCGTCCTTCCAGTGCCGCCCGCCATGGCTGTGTGAATACATGTGTGAAACCACCTGCGCTTGTGTGGGTGACTCTACTGTTTACTTTAGCCATCTCTGCGTGTGGGAGTGTGTACTCAACTGCAGCTGTCTCCGAGGGGGCCGTCACCAGAACGTGTGACTTGCATACCTACATGCACACCTGCGGAGCCCGGCTCCACGGTGGGCTCTGGGGTGCCTAAGAGTGGGGAGCTCCTTGAGGGGTGCCTGCTGAGGGTCTGGCTGGCCGGGCCTCCTGGCGGGAGGCGGGGCTGTGAGCGCGGCGTGGAAGCCGCGTGTGTGAGCACCTGCGTGACTGTAGCTGGCTGTGGCTGTGTGCATGGTCCCCGCAGCTGCGTGTGTCGCAAATCAGTGTGTCCAAGTGTCTGTGTCCTTATTTGGGGTGAGGCTGAGAACACGGGGAGGCCACAGTCTGGATGAGGTTCCTCTGAGGCCCAGTCACAAGGCAGTGAAACTGGTGAACTTCGGTTCCTGACGTCTACAATGCACATGATGGGGAGGGTGGCTGGTCACTGTTCGCCGCCTCCATGGGCAGAGCCGAGACAGACACGCATGCACTTGTACCTGAGAAGCATTATCTGTCCCCAGCTAAGGCTGCTTTCGATAATGTTGAGCTGAGGGTAGGGCTGAGTCAGCCTGTGATGGGCAAAGTCTGCGATGGGGTGCAAGATAGTGGGTTAAGTGGTGATTAGAGAGTTGTTTGTATATTCATGTGGTTGGATTGTTCCTTTAGGGTCTGTTTGTGGGACTGTCACTGGGCCGGAGATCCTGGGGACACCATGACTGTAGGACGGTGGGTTAAGCTGTTCTCTGCGTGGTCTCTTGTGCCCTGTGTGGCTGTGGTTCTCATGTACACCTTTCCCTGGAGTATGTGGCCGTGCACCAGGCTGTATAATCTCCCTCTGGGTCTAATAATCTAGTAAAAATCTCCGCTAAAGTCCTTCGTGACCTGTGTGAACTTCTACCCCTGTCCCTGTGCTGTGGTCCAGGCCTCCACACTGTCCCATAAACACATCAGCACATTCCTGCCTCAGGGCCTTTGCGCTGGCCGCTCTTCTCCCTGGGATGCTCTTTCTCCAAACGCCCACATGCAGTCTGCTCCAGTATCACCACCTCAGCAAGGCCTTCGTGACCTCTGCCAAGGAGTTTTCTTCCCCCAAAGTAAATCTTACCATCTATTTAACAAGTAATATGTGTAACATCTATTTACAGACCATAATAATAATGAATACCCACAGACCACTACCCAACCTAAGCTCTCAAACTTTTTTTTTTTTTAACACAGTAACATAATTCTCCAACTGCATAGCTTGCATTTGTGTCAGACTTACTCCTGTGGAACAGTATCTTCAGCCAGTGCCCGAGAGAGAGGTCTGCTACCCTTCCTGGGGGCCTGCCCTGCATGCCTGGCACTTCAAGAAAGGAACCTTCTGGGATGTGTACACACACATACACATATACACACACACAGAGGGGCTGGCCATTTCCCAGGACTCCAGTGTGGGAACTCGGGCTCTGGGTGAATCACAGGTCTCCATAGTCCCAGGCTTTCCTTCCAGATGTGGGGTCTAGGACAGGACGCCTCTGAGTGGCGAGATGGGAACCAGGGCACAGAAGGTGTTGGGTGGGGCAGTCCCGCAACCAGGCTGACTCACTTGAGCCTTTCACACCCCAATAGCTGGGCCTGGGCTGGTAGCTCCGCCTTGTACTTGCCCAGGCCTGAAAGCCAAGCCTGAACTCCCGAAGCTCGCTCTCAGAGAAGAGGGGAGCCCAGTGGGCCACCCTTCCCTGAAGCCCCCTCCCCAAGGCCTGCTTCCCGGAGCTGGGGCCCAGGCGCCTGGGTTCTTCCCCAGGACTGATGATTCACCCCTGCTAAGGCCTTTTCACTTCTCCTTTGGGGCTAAAAATACAGGGACCCAGGCATCCAGCTGGGCTAGGCTTCACCACGGATTGCACAATGCCCCTCCTTTGAATGCTGCTGACGCAGGCTCTGGGTTCGGGTGGGGGGAGTGAGTTGCTCTCAGACCAGGCATGCTGAGGTCAGGGCCTAGAACCCCTTCACTTCCCCTTTCCTGGGCTGAGGACCTGGGGGCTGGGCTGACAGGGGAGGTGCTGGGGATCCCTGGACTTGGCGGTGGCCCCTAGAAATGCAACTTCTTCCCCTAGCCCCAAGTAACCTAGGGGTCTGGCTCCCGGAATCCGGCCCCCTTCAGAACAGAGTCACTTAGGAACTGGAGGCAGAAGAGAGCAAAAGGGGACTAAGACAGAGATGGTCAGAGACAGGGAGACAGGACCACAGAGGCAGAGAGACAGGGACAAAGAGACCAAATGAGAGACCGACAACAGACCCATGCCTTAGAAACACACAGAGAGACAGCTAGAAAAAGGAGCCACCACAGAGAGACCACCCCCCCGACAGACAAAATCCGGAAGGACTGAAGAAGAGAGGCAGGTCAGGGCTCTTTGCTCAGGCCAGGCTGGGGGAGAGCCCCTGGAAGAGGTCATCAACAGGCGGTCCAAAGTGCATCCCGGCTAGGCAGGACAGCAGGGCGGGGCGGGGGGGGGGGGGGCCGGGAGAGGCAAGGCCCCGCCCTGCGTGCTCCCTGCTGGCCTCTGCTGCCCCCTGCTGGCTCCGGCCACAGGGCTCAGGCGCGAAGAAAAGGCAGAGACCAGGCTGCTTTGAGGTCATTTTCATTCCCTCCCCGCCCCCTTCCCGCGCAGCCTGCCCACTCCCAGCCTTGCCAGCTCACAGGGTGCCCCCAGGGCCTGTAGGTGGTGCAGGCGTCTTGCCCGTGACCTTGTTCGCGCAGTCCAGGAGAGCAGTGTGAATGTCCTTGGCACAGGCAATCTGGGCTTTGATGACTGCCAGGTACTGTGGGTATGGCAGGCTGTCCGGCTGCACGGCGTCCGGTTTGGTGGCCGTGGGCACCAGAGTTGGAGAGTGCTTGGCGCTGTCGCAACTCTGGGACAGGCACTCGTGGGCCAGGCGCTGTGGACGGGCAGGCAAGGTGCGGCATCAGGGTCACTCCCGGGACTCCCAACCCCACCCCAAGGGCCAGCCTCGGGTAGCCTGCTTGGCCTCTGGACTCCCAGGGACTTGGAGTCAGAGCCTGGCCCTGCCAACCACATGCTGGGTGACCCTGAGGCACGCGGCTGCTTCTCTCTGAGTCTTTTTCCTTCTTTGGAAAACAAAATGGGCTTAATCACTGCCTTTGCTACCTCGTCAGGTGAGAGTGGGGAGAACAGCGTGAGAGACAGCCACAGGTCCTAGCACGTCACGGAATGAGGGTCAGCTGCCGGTACTGGGACTGTCCTAACTCCAGCCCTGACCCTGGCAGTGACTTCTCTGATGACACCTACTCCTGGTTTTCCTCCTCCTTCTCTGGCTGCTCTGTCTAGTTCCTGCTTACTCTGCCCAAGCCCTACGGGGGGCAGTTCCCAGGCCCCAGCTCCTCTCGTTCTCATGGCCTCTCACGGCTGTCCCACCCACATACACCACTCAGCTCTCACCTCTGCAGTGACAACACCACACCTGTGTCCCCAGCCTCCCCTGAAATCCCAGAGTTCTTCTACCCTCCCCACCAAACTGTTCCTCTTCCTCTTCCTGGGTCCCTATCTCAGGAAGGGCACTGCCATTCCAACTGGAGCCCTGGGCCTCATCCTGGAGACCGCTCCTCCCACGGTCCGGTAGCCCCGTGGCCTGTACACAGAGCCTTCTGGGTAGCTTTCCCATCTGCTCTTCCCCACTTCCTCAGGGCCCTGTCCTGCTGCAGCCTAGCCCACCTGAATCCTGTCATGGTTGCCTCCTTGGACTCTCAGCCTCCACTCTTGGCTCCTCTGACCCATCCTTCACTTGGCAGCCAAAGAATATAGCAGCCGTATTCCTAAAAAACCCAGCAGGTCCACGTTCTTCCCTGCTTAAACTCCTCCATGGCTCCCCAGCACCCTCGGGGCTATATTCAAAATACAACAAGCCCTGGGGCGCCTGGGTGGCTCAGTCGGTTAAGTGTCTAACTTCGGCTCAGGTGATGATCTGGGCGTCCAGGGATCAAGCCCCACGTCAGACTCCGCTCAGTGGGGAGCCTGCTTCTCTCTCCCTCTGCCCCTGCCCCCTGCTCCCGAATGCACATGTGCTCTCCCTTTCAAATAAATAAATAAGAAACCTTAAAAAAAAAAAAAAAAATCCAACAAGCCCTAATGCCTACTATATCTCAGCTAAACTGAATTTCGTGACATTCCTAAAGGGAAATTAAAGTAGAACCTGTTCCTTCTGGTTGGAACACCCTTCTACCACCACCAGGCTTCTCAAATTCTGACTTTTCCTTCAAATCCCAGTTTATTTTTTTATTTTTAAAAATATTTATTTATTTGACAGAGACACACAGTAAGAGGGAACACAAGCAGGGGGAGTGGGAGAGGGAGAAGCAGGTTTCCTGCTGAGTAGGGAACCTGACGTGGGGCTTGATCCCAGGACTCTGGGATCATGACCTGAGCCGAAGGCAGATGCTTAACGACTGAGCCACCCAGGTGCCTCAAACCCGTTTAAAATAATGATGATGATGATGTCACTACAGGAAACGTTTGCCACGTGCTTCGTACCATGTTACGCTTTTTACATATATGATCTTGCTGTCTTTCCCCAAAATCCATTTCTCAAAGGAGAAACCCGAAGCTCACAGGTAGAGACTGGTGGTCCATCCAGATTCCAGAGGTTGTGCTCTTAGCCACCTGCCCTCCTCGAAACTCCTGCCCCTCTACTATTTTTGCTCCAGCCTCAGCTCAGATGTGCTCTCTACCAGTAAACCTCTCTGAGCCACCCTCTCCTCTCCCTGCCCCACCCTAGGCAGAGTTGGGTGCCTTTTTTGGGCTTCCACAATCCTCTGAGCTTCCCTCATTTCAATCCTGACCCCTCTTCCTGTACCTCCCCCATCATAGCCCTGACTTCTGTGGCCTGGGCTTTTCCTATTACAGCCCTGAACACTCTCAGCTGTCACTGTTTGGGGATGTATGTCACCCCACTGAACTGGAAGCTTAGTGAAGGCAAGAATCGGAGTAACACTGTGTCCCCAGCATCAGCTAAGGCACAAGTGTGGCCCCTAGGAGATGCCCAGTGTGTGCTGACTGACTGAATGACAGTTCCTGAAGACCTGGGGACTGAGGCAGGACTGTGGTCACCCAGTGTCTAGGAGGCCACTTACCAGGCACAGCTCCAGCTGGTCACAGAGTGCGTAGAACTCCTCCAGACACTTGTCAAAGCGCTGTATGGGTCCATCACTGCTCTTTCTATAGCCCAGGAGAAGAAGGTGACTGGAGAATGGATTTCCAATCTCTGGGACTTCAGTGTCTACCCAACCAAGTATCCATCAGGAAACCAAGTTTAGGCCCAGAAGCCCCAAGGCAGGGCCTAAGGGGCTGTTTTAGAAGAGGCAAAAGAGCAAGCCTAGTCGCTAAGGAGTGGGGCTCGAAAACAGAAGGAAGGAGGATAGGTGGGTGAGGATCCAGGTGTGAGGTTCTAAGACTCGGGAAAGGGGACTATACTCACTGTCCGTTGTCAATGTTAGTGTTCTGAATCAAGTTCTGGGCTGCAACCTTCATCAAGGTCTAGTTAAAAAAAAAAATGCAGAAAACAGAGAAACAGAAGGGGACACTTTTGATAGATCTACACTCTTCCTTAAGATCTATTCAATTTCGGGGCACCTGGATGGCTCAGTCGGTGTCTGCCTTTGGCTCGGGTCATGATCCCGGGGTCCTGGGATGGGCCGGCGCCTGGCTCCCTGCTCAGCGGGGAGTCTGCTTCTCCCTCTGCCCCTCCCCCGTCCCCCCCATGCTTGCTCTCTCTCTCTGAAATAAAAATCTTTTTAAAAAATCTATTCAATTTCAAGCCTCCTCTTCACTTGGCACCTCTCCTCCGGTCAATCCAGAGTAGCAGCCATATTTTCCCAGAGGCCCGCTCTCACCTAGGGTTCTCCCAGTAATCTCCGACAGATCTTACAGTCCTCCCACACCCACCAATCACGGGCAGAATCTCTGTAGAGGCCAGTCCTTTCCTCAGGCTTTAACAACCAGAGCCTTGTTTTACCTTTAAACTCCCTCCCACTCGAGTTCCGGCCATTCCCAGGCCCAACATCCGTGCTGATCCGCTCACACTATCAATCTGCAGAGCTTCGCTTTGGCCTCATCAAGAGGACCAAATGTCATTCCGCTTTCCTGCCTAACGCTTCTTTGCTCTCTCCCAGACTAAAGAGCCCCTCTGCCCTCCCCCTTGGAATCAGAGAACCAAACCCCGCTAGCTTCTAGCAGCTCTCGGCCAATCACCTGTAGACTCTCCTTCAGCTGCGGGATGAGCATCTTATAACGCTGCACCGGATCGAAGTCCTGTTGCTGTTGCTGCAAAAGCCCGCTCTGGGCAGGCCCCACCAGTTGTGCTGGTGGTTGCGGCTGCTGTTGCGGACCCGGGCCACCAGACGAACCCGGACCCGACACACCCGCAGCAGACGAAGCAGCTGCAGCCTGCTGCTGGGACGCAGCCATCTTTCTCAGTTTAGCGCGCCGGAAGTGCGCCACAGAGCGTCTCTCCCTGTTTCTTTTTAGCGTCTCTGTCTCCAAGCCCCGCTTGCTAGTTAGCTCCGCCTCCCAAACAACTCAGCCAATGGGAGGAGAGAATAATCGCCTCCCGGATTCGACTCTCAAATAAGACGTCCAGACTGAGATACCGATTCGCCAATCACAAGAGGCTCTTCCTCCCTCGCTCCGCCCTTTACCCAGCCGTTTGCCAATCCGGGTGTGGGTGTAATCCGGACTCTATTTCCCAGAAGGCCTCGCGGCCTGAGGCGACCTGTCGGGTCCTCAGCGTCTTGGGGGCAGTTGGTGGAGCCGGAGCTGCGAGTCCGTCTTTGGCGCTGCCTGCGCGTTTAGCTGAGTCTCCCCTGGAACTCTTCACCAGCCTACCTCATTCCGACCCTACCCCGGCAGAGAGCGGCGCCAAACCGAGCCCTCCCTCGGATTAGGCGTCCGCCGACGTCGGTACCCGCCTCCGCGTCTCGCCGCGGCTCAGCAAGGACCCCGTCCGGGCTTCCTTCGCCTTGTCGCCATGGCGCCCACCATCCAGACCCAGGCTCAGCGGGAGGATGGCCACAGGTAGGCGCCACGCCACCTGGCTGTACCGCTTTCGTCTAGGTCTATCCAGGTTTCGGCGAGGCGGGGGGTCGGGCGCGGGTGTCTTCCTACGACGTCACCAGCCCCCCGGGTCCGCCAGTGATGCCAAACCCTCGCCGCGAACGCCGTGACATCACGGAGCGCTCACTTTTGACAGACGGGGGTGGGTTCCTTCAGGGATGGGGTGTTGCCCCCACCTCCCTGCCATGGAGTTCAGGGATTAAGCTTTTGGGAGACTATCTAGAAGGGATTGTGCGTTTATTACTTCAGTCAAGCGTTTGGAGAACCCCTTTGCTAAAAGCAATTGAGCACGTAGTTCTATTAAAGCACATGAAGACGGCCCCTCCAAAAGGGATTGAGCAGTTGGATTCATTCATGAAAGCGTTTGGAGACACTTTCTCTGCAAGGAGTTGAATCTTAGGGTCCTTCCGTTAAAGTTCTTGGAGCACCCAAGGGATTACCATTTGTCACCCCCTCCCTTTTTTAAAAGCTTGGAGAAACCCCCCCCCCTTAATTCTTCTGTCAATCCTGTTTTCTCCATCTTTCTGTCAATGTCTCTCTCTCTCTCACCTACCAGGCCCAATTCTCACCGGACTCTGCCTGAAAGGTGAGCCCCATTGAGGTTTCCCAGAAGGGGTGGGCCAGTGGGGGCTGGGAGCAGAGGTGGGGCAGCAGGGGCTGGGTTTTGAGCCACTGTATTCCCAGGTCAGGAGTGGTCTGCCGAGTCAAGTACTGCAATAGCCTCCCGGACATTCCCTTCGACCCCAAGTTCATCACCTACCCCTTTGACCAGAACAGGTGAGACTGAGATGGAGGAGGGCGAAACAACTCAGATCATGAGTTCCTTGAGGGCAAGGATTGCTTCTTTTGTTGACTGCTCTCATCTCAGGGCCTAGAACAGTACCTAGCAATATGGTAGTAGGTGCTCCATAAATATTTGTTAACGAATGAAACAAGCAGTGTCCTAGTCTTTTCCCACTGAAGAGCCAGCCTTCTGACTCCAACATGGGGGACACTCCCATTTTGAGTTCCTCCCTCGAAAAGCTTAGGCTCTGGGAAGCAGGAATGTGAGGGATAAAGCTGGAATCAGGAAAACATAATGGGTATGTTTCCCCACCCAGGTTCGTCCAGTACAAAGCAACTTCCTTGGAAAAACAGCACAAACACGACCTCCTCACTGAACCAGACCTGGGGGTCACCATTGATCTCATCAACCCCGATACCTACCGCATCGACCCCAACGGTGTGTGGGAAGGCAGGGAGGGCCTGCTCTAGGCCAGCAAAGGCCAGGCCCTCCCTCACAGCCCTCATAGTCCTCCTACCCCTTTGTTCTCCTCTAGTACTCCTAGATCCAGCTGATGAGAAGCTTTTGGAAGAGGAGATTCAGGCCCCCACAAGCTCCAAGAGGTGAGAGTGTGCTGAGTGGGGATTGGAGATGGGGCGGTGGGGGGAATCTATGATGGAAGGACGGTGGTGGATCCTAGGTGCCTAATACTCTACCCCCAGATCCCAGCAGCATGCGAAGGTGGTGCCGTGGATGCGGAAGACTGAGTACATCTCCACTGAGTTCAATCGTTATGGCATCTCCAATGAGAAGCCTGAGGTCAAGTAAGTTGTGGTGGGTAGGGAGGGAACGTGGAGATTTCACGTGTGTCCAGTGATCCCTAAAGGCCTCTCTCTTTACTCCTAGGATTGGGGTTTCTGTGAAGCAGCAGTTCACGGAGGAAGAAATATACAAAGACAGGGATAGTCAGATCACGGCCATTGAGAAAACTTTTGAGGATGCCCAGAAATCGGTATTTGAAGGACTGGGATGGGATGGGGTTGGGGGCAGACCAAGGTGCAGTTCCAGAGCTCCACATTCCTCCTCACCCACCCTGTTTTTGCCCCTACCAGATCTCCCAGCATTACAGCAAGCCCCGAGTGACACCAGTGGAGGTCATGCCTGTCTTCCCAGACTTTAAGGTCAGATCCAGGGCAGGAGGCAGCAAGGGATAGCCTGCCATCTCTGCTTGTCCCAGTCTAATCCCAGTGCTCTTGCCCCTAGATGTGGATCAACCCGTGTGCTCAGGTAATTTTTGACTCAGACCCAGCCCCCAAGGACACGAGTGGTGCAGCTGCTTTGGAGATGATGTCTCAGGCCATGATCAGGTAAGTAAGTGGCCCCACTGCCCACCTTGGCCTGTTCCTCACTGCTCCTTTGTTCTCACTCTTCACTCTTCCTCCTCTTCTCCCATCCAGAGGCATGATGGATGAGGAAGGGAACCAGTTTGTGGCCTATTTCCTGCCTGTGGAAGAGACGCTGAAGAAACGAAAGCGGGACCAGGAGGAGGAGATGGACTATGCACCGGATGATGTGTGCGTGGGTTGGGGTTAGGTTTTGGGAATTGAGGACTGGGTCTCCCTTTTCTCCCTCATAAGAAAGAAATGGGGGTGCTGACCTTGTTCCCCTCATCCTCATCAGGTATGACTACAAGATTGCTCGGGAGTACAACTGGAATGTGAAGAACAAAGCTAGCAAGGGCTACGAGGAGAACTACTTCTTCATCTTCCGGGAGGGTGACGGGGTTTACTACAATGAATTGGAGACCAGGTACTTGGTACACTCCTACCTCAGATTACCCTGGGTCTGTGCTTTAGAATCCTGATCCTAGGGTACGTGGGAACTACCATGGAGGTCATTTGGAGGCCTTGGAGGCATTTCAAATAAGAATAGCAGAAGCTTGCTTGAGCATGTGAGCTGGACCTGGTTCTAACACACGAACCCAGGAAAAAAATCTCGAGATTGAGCTATTTTGTAGGGTGGATAGCGAAGTTCCCTCTGATGTAATAAGACTTTATGTGAAAGTCAACATAGGTGAAATACAGAGTAATACATCAAATTAGCATAAATATTTTAAATGAAATCCTGGATACCCGAGTTAAAAAAGGGGATCCCCACAAACTTTCTCCTGAGAGCTAGAAGTTTACTCCTGTGCTAGGGACCTTGATGCAGTGTTAAGGGTTGGGAAAGAAAGTGTGACTTTGAGTTTGTTTAAAGCAGACATCACAAACTCTGATCCCATGTAAAAGGTAGCACTGTGGGCTGGTGGGCTCTGGGTGACTTGGAGCTCTTGGCGGCCTCCAAGGGGCACCATGACCTAGCCCAGCAAAGGGCTCCAACCTATTGTTGCTATTCTGTGGGAAGGAAAAGTCCCAGTGGAGCCACAAATTAACATTTTCCAAAAGCCAGCAATCTAGATTCTGTGCTTTTAAGTGTTGCTAATTCACCTTAAATCTGTTACATACACCGAACACGTGTGTGTGTGTGTACATTTTATAAATACATGCGACTCATGGAGCTATTATCCTTCCCTTTCCCTTATCCAACCTCTGACTTTAGTCTCCTTCATTCAACCTGCATTTATTCTGGTCTGTTCTGGAGTAAGCATTGGTGAGAAAGTAAGAACCAAGTCAGAGTAGATCCCCCGCTGGGGTCTTTAAATGCATCTTCCACACACCCCTCCCCACCAACCTGCCCACTGCAGGGTCCGCCTGAGTAAACGTCGGGCAAAGGCTGGGGTTCAGTCTGGCACCAATGCCCTGCTTGTGGTCAAACACCGGGACATGAATGAGAAGGAATTAGAAGCCCAGGTAACAAACCTCACTGGCCCAGGGCACCCATGGAGAGGGTGGGGGTGGGTGAGGAGAGAGACAGAAGCCTGACAGTACACCCTCCTTCCCCTCAACCCTGCCACTTGTAGGAGGCACGGAAGGCCCAGTTGGAGAACCATGAACCCGAGGAGGAAGAGGAAGAAGAGATGGAGACAGAAGAGAAAGAAGCTGGGGGCTCAGGTAAAGCTGGACAGGCCAAATCCCAGGAGCTCTGGAAGGGTGGGAAACTGGGTCTCATTTCTCCCTGCTCCCTTACAGATGAGGAGCGAGAGAAAGGCAGCAGCAGCGAGAAGGAAGGCAGCGAGGATGAGCGCTCGGGCAGCGAGAGTGAACGTGAAGAGGGTGACAGGGATGAGGCGAGTGACAAGAGTGGTAGCGGCGAGGATGAGAGCAGCGAGGACGAGGCCCGGGCCGCTCGGGACAAAGAGGAGATCTTTGGCAGTGATGCAGATTCGGAAGACGATGTGGATTCTGATGATGAGGACAGAGGCCAGGCCCGTGGCAGTGACAATGATTCGGACAGTGGCAGTGATGGGGGTGGCCAGCGGAGCCGGAGCCGCAGTGCTAGTCCCTTCCCCAGTGGCAGTGAGCACTCCGCCCAGGAGGATGGCAGTGAAGCTGCAGCTTCCGATTCCAGTGAAGCCGACAGTGACAGTGACTGAGTCCCAGGTCCTTCAGGGTTGGTGCAGACATGATTATAATGCGATTATTACGCGCAGGAAGGCACTTTTTGAGTGGTCTGTTTGCGAGCCCTTCCCTTTGTTTCCTTCGTCTCCTCCAAGCCTTGCTGTTAATAAAGCCAACTTTTTTCCCTTTACGTCCCATCCCAGCCCTATGGTCTCATTCGCTTTATACCTCTCCTTTCCCCCCAACCCAGGAGCTCAGTGGCCTCAGCTTAAGGCCGCTAGGTTTTCCATGAAGTGTAGCATAACAAAGGTCAGAATCCTTTTTTGTTTTTGTTTCTTGTTTTTTTTTTTTTTTTCCAAAATAAGCCCAGACCATTAAACAAGTGAAACTCCAACAAGTAAGTCTTCTCCAACAGCGAGAAAAACTGTACAGTTACTCAAAGCTGATTCTGCCAGTGGGGCTGGGGATAGGAGGGAGGGTGAAATCATGGTGGGGGAGAGGGGGCTGGGGAGGGGCTGGGGCAGAAGAGGGTCAGGGTCCTGCCCATCAGAGTGGGGCCGCCTGCGTCCTGCACACTCTGCTGTCAGGTGGGGGGAGGGGGGCAGCTCTTGCCTCCCATTGTGTGTGTGTGTGGGGGGGTGTCCCTCACCACCTCCCAATGCCAGGCAGAGCCAGCTCACCCTGAAGGGTAGTGAAGAAGACAGGACTGGCTGGGAGGTGGTGAGGGTCCTGTAAGAGGGACACCCTGCTGATTCCAAACGAGGTGGCCCCTGTCCATCCCACTTCCCGGGGCTACTGGGAGGGGGACTGGAGAAGCCCTGGGAGCTTGAGGGGAATGAGCAAAGGCACAGAAACATGGAGGGGCCGGGGTGGGGGACTTGCATAGGTTGATGAGTGTGCAAGAGGTACATAAATAAACCTGACACCCCACCCAGCCCGGCACTGGGAGAGGAGGTGGGGACCTTAGCAGATCCCCAGGGCCACCCCACCCTCTGGCTTCCTCCCTCTCCCTGGGCTCAGAGCTGAGGGAGGTCCAGACCAGGAGGGCAGAGGCAAGAAGGTCTGGGGAATGGGCTGAGAGTGCAGGGAGGGCGGTGGTTTTAAAATTTTTTTTTTTTTTGGTTTTTTGTTTTTTCCCAACATTTTGTATCTTTAATAACATACACAATGGTTACCAGCCATATTCATAACAAAAGTTATTCATAAAATGTATCTAAAAATAACATTTTTTTTTCCTTTTCGGTGTGAAAAGCTTGAGAATGTCCCAGTGGGGGGTGGGTGGGTTGAGTGGGAAGAGGGGGTTGGGATAGGGGACCCTGGCTTCCCCACAGCCTGAACCCCCAAATCCCCTCCCTCCACCTGGGCCCCAGCACAACCCCTCAGCAGGAACGGAGACCAGAGGGTCTGTATGACTCCACGGCTGGGACAAATCTCTGGGTTATGATATAGTGTTCCACTTAAGTGAGGTCATGACAGAATGGGGGGTGGGGAAGGATGAAAGAAAAGAGGGGTGGGGAAAGAAACCAAAAACCAAACAATCCCCTTTCCCTTATTCCTTACCCCAAGTCTTTCAGCAACCAGACCTGGGAGTGGACAAGGGTGTATGTTGGTTGTGGGAAGGGGATGTTAAGGCAACAGACTTCCTGACCTCACTGGCTACCCTGGCTCCCTGCCTTCAACCTCTGCCTCTGGGGAGCCAGGACTGGGGGGAAGTGGGGAAGGGCGAGGGGGTCTGGAGGAGGGGGCTCTGCCCTCTCCCCTCGTAAAATTCAGGCTCCCCCTGCCACTTTCTTGGCTCAGAGAGAGGCCTGGGGATTCTAAAAATGAGAGGGAATGATCAGAGAGAAAAACCGTTAAGAACTATATAAATATGCATCTTAAATAGGCCTAAGAAATTAATTGTAGAGAACCTCTGATAAACAGGGCAAAAGGAGGTGAGTGAAAGGAGGGTGGCTCCTGTCCTCGGGGAATGGTGGGAATGGGGAAGGAGAAGAAGGTGGCAAGGAAAGAGAGAGAGGCAGGCTCCTCTCCTCATCTACCACCTTCTCTTTAGCTCCTCTCAAATAACATCCAGGAGAGCAGGTTATCAACCCTGCTTCTCTCTCCCCAAATGTCAGATGGTTCTGAGCAGGTCCCACAAGATAGGGGTAAGCTGCTCCCTTAGGAGGGGCAGGTGGCCGGCAGTCTGGAGGAGGCAGGGGTGGGACGGGGCCAGGTGGGGGATGAGGGAGGGAAGGAGGGGCAGTCAGGCTGGCCAGTCCCTGCCCCCTTTATCCTGGCTGCCCCCTACCTCCCTGAACCTCAGCAGAGATCCCTCGACGGGCATGGGAGTGAGCAAGGCGTGTGCCAATGTTAAACAAAAGTTAAAAGGGTGAGAGAGTAGAAAAATACTAGAATGTATAGCTGAGCCAGCCCACCCTCTTGCTGTCGCGGAGAAGCCCGTTGGGGGTTGGCCCCCGCCCGCCGCCCAGGGAGCCTATGGGTGCGCTGGGCTGTGGGTCCCGTCAGATGGTGGAGGTTTTGTCTGTCCCATCTGTGGTAAGAAAGGGAGGAAGGGAGGAAGATCAGGAACTGGCGGGAGGCCCAAGAAAAGGCGCTCGGGTAGCCTGTCATCCCAGTCAGGCCCTCCCTGGAGGCTGGCCTCCCCTAGGGACCCCTCAGGATGCTCTGAGTTGCTCAGTTCAGAGGCGGAGACGCTGCTGGGTAGGTGGGAGCTGGGTCAGGGAAAGAGGAAATGCTCACCACCCAAGGCGTGTTCTGTCATGCTCAGACACAGAGACTCCAGAGTGGGATTGATCTCCAGGTCAGGCCCAGGGACCGGGCAGTCTGAGGGGGAGAGAGAACAGAGGCGAGGGCTGAACTGAGTGCGGAAAGCAGAACCTGGGAGACAAAGGACTGGATGGGCTGGTGTGGGGGAGGGGCTGAGAGGGCTAGGAGGAAAAGGAGGGAGGGAGAGAGGCAAGAGACAGAGAAACCACATGTAAGACACGGCGCACGCTCCCACGGAAGGATGACGGGGCAGGGCTGGAGAATACAGACGAGTGGGTGTCTCACAGAGCAGGGCAGAGGCAATAATGGCAAGGGCAGAGGCTTAGCAAGGAAAAGAAAGCCTGACCAGCAGGCCGAGGAAGTGATGGGAAGCTGAGGGAGCTTCCTGGAGGCCACACGCTGCATGTTGCCTTAGGTGCGGTCTGGGCACCAGCCCCAGGCACTGGGCAGCCCCGAACTCCTTGACTGATGACCTGCTCTGTACTTGGTGCAGAAGCTTAATTAGAACCCTTCCCGTCCCCACTTGGACTTGCTCCCCTGGGCAGGCCTGGCAGATGGGGCAAATTAGGACAGCAGCCATGGGGCTTGTCCTCAAACCATCTCTCAAGGGCCTCTTGTTCTGGTGTCTGGGAAACAGCCCACCTCCCTGAGCAGACCTGACCCCACCCCACACTGCTTAAAACCCCTTCCTTGGCCCCTCACCGCTATGGGGAGAAAGGCTGAGCTTTCTACCTGAGTTCAGAAGACCCTGCTCCCACCTCCAGACTCGCCTGTCATCACATCCCTAATGAACTCTGAGCTCAGGCCATGTCGGGACACCTAATTCTCTCTTCTTAGCAAATATTTTTTTTGACCTGGGGCGAGTCACTTGAGTCTCAGATTCATGACTGATATGATGGGAATAACACCAGCGCCTTCATGTATGCAGCTGGGAGGATCTGATTTGACAGCATGGAAAGCCGTCGGACACACAGTTCAGCACACAGCACGCCAGTAGAAAGAACTGTTCAATTTTTTGCTCACGCAGTTCATCCATCCAGTCATTTACATCAGGTACAGATGCCTACCATGTGCCAAGCCCTACGCTAGGATGGACACAATGGACAGGGTCCTCTGCCTCTGACAGATGGCAGTTCACATAATCTCATAAGTTAAGAAACCCACTGATTTGGCAGTTTATGTCATGAAGAGCTTAGGGTCACCTGCAAATCTAATTAAAAAAATTTTTTTAAGTAAAACTCTACCTCCAACATGGGGGTTGAACTCATAACCCTGAGACCAAGAGTTGCATGCTCTACTGATGAGCCAGCCAGGCACCCCATCACCCACAAATTGAAGATCTCTCCAGAGGCAGCCCTTTCCAGAACAGCTTTCTCTGCCTCTGCAGCCTCAGTGGCCAGCAGCAGGCTGGGCCCAGGGCAGGGGATACCCCCACTCGACGAGCAAGGCAGGGCTAGCGTTTCTCTAACCTCCCTTCTGCCCACTTCACCCTCATTCTGATCTCTCATCTCTAGACTGGTCTGTGAGCTGAAGGAAAAGAGCCGTCTCACCTCATAGACCCTTTAGTGTGGAACCCGATCTAAGAACTGAAGTCTCTGGTTCCTGCCTGAAAGAATCCCAGGGGACTGACAGGCAGGACTCCCCTCCATAGAAACCTTGATGCTTTGACTGTCTCCTCCCCTCCACCCCTTCCAAACTGAGTATTTAATGATCCTCTAAGGAGATGGTGACGAAGACCAACAGGGACACTAAAACTGTGAACACAGGGAGGGAGAGGTGTGGAGAGGTAGGGCTGGGAGAAGGGAAGAGAGAAGACAGAGAAAGCAGCAGAATCAGAGAAAGAAAACAGAAGTGGGGGAGTGGGGGGTAAAAGAAAACTCAGGATGTGTGAAGATGGGTGCAGAGTGGTGGGAGGTAGAAGGAGGGGATAGTGGGAATGGGACTGAGAGGAGGGCCACCTAAGAGTATTGCCGAAGCGGAGCCCCAAGGGTGGGGGCAGCTTACCTGGAGGGAACATGAGAATGGCCTGGGGCGAAGAATGGACCGGGAGGGAGTGGGTGCGCTGCACAGAGCTGCGGCTCTGGCTGGGCATGCTGTTGCTGCCTCCGGGGTTGGCAAACCACAGGTTCTGCACAGGGCACAGGGCAAGAGAAAAGTGGTGAGCTGAGTGGGAAGAGGCCAAAGCCCGAGGCCCAAGCCCAGGCTCGGTGGAGCTGGCAAAGGAGCTTCTCCCCTCTGAGCCAGGCCCAGGTGCAAACACATGGACACGCACAGCCCAGGCACCACCACCCCAATCCCAGAAGTGCCAGGCCCTCCGCTTCCCACTGGCTCACCTGTCGGCCCTGGCCCCCAAGGCTGGGGCTAGTGAGGGCATGTCGGGGGGAGATGCCCCCAATGCCTGAAGGGCTCAGAAGGCCCATCCTGCCGGGTGGGAGGGCCCGGGGAGGCATGGGGAACTGCCGCTGGGTCCGCCGGGCCACCCCCATCCCCACAGAGCCAGCTATGGGAAGTGAGTTGGAGCCGAACGCCCAGCTGTGAGAGAGTAGAAGGCACAGTGTCAGTTGAGGTGGTTGGGGCCCCTCTGTCCGCCCCTTCCTCACCTCTCCCGTCATAATCCCCATGGGAAGGACAGAACACAGACCTGCTCTGAACAAGGACTCCCTGCCCAAGTCCTTGTATCACACACTCTGTACTCCTGTCCCAAGGTACCCCCAGGATGGAGATGGGAGCGGATAAAGGTTTCCTCACATCCACTTACAGCAGTTCTAACTTGAATTCTCAAATGCGGTATTTAGTATTTGGGGAGAAAAGGGACTTCACAGCCCCCTGCACACAGGGGAGGAGAACACGGGACAGGTGTTGCTTCTGCCAGCTCAGTACCCTGTTCTAGTGGTAAGAACACCCTGATTTTCTTCTGGGAAAGTCTTCACAGGGTGACTTGTGGAAGGTCACCCAGTGACTGAACAAGGACAACCAATTCCCAGCCCAGAACGCGATCAGTCCACTGAGCACCACCTGTCCAGCACCAAGGGCCTCGGGAGGGAAGGTCCCCACAGCCCGGCTGCCCGCTCACCCTTTCTGCTGCCGGTAGTTCTGCATCTCTAGTGCGGCTTTGCGCGGGAAGGTCCGGAGGAGTTTCAGCACTTGCTGTTTCCAGGACAGCAGCCGTTTCTTCTGCGTCTCCGTGAACGCCTAGAATTGGGAGCATGAAGCAGGGAGGGTGTGCTTTCAGATCTGCCTTCCATTCATCCACCTGTGCCTGCCTGCTCTGTGCTAGGCAATGCTGGGGTGCAGAGATAAACCTGTACACACAGAGCTCACGGTTCAGCTGGGGAGAAGATACGCGGGCCATCTGAACTGTGATGAGCACCGTGAGGGAGAAGCCCAGGAGGCGTGAGAAGCCTGATCTGCTATGAGGGGCCAGTGAAGGCATCCCTGAGGTGTACTCGTTCGAACTGAGTTGCCGAGGGACCAGCAGGAGGGAGGGAAGATCAAATATATATTTCTTATGTTCCAGTATTACAGGCCCCATCGGCAGTGCATCCTATCCCCAGTAACTGATGAATCTATGGCCCAAGAATGTTATATTATTAAGGAATATGTACTAAGGCTCCCCAGAGAAGGAATATGTAGTAAGACTCTGAGAAGGAGAGCTCACAGCAGCCATTGGAGCCAACACTGGTGGGATGAGGGCTGGAGACGCTGAATGGGTGCCAGCTGGGCAGGGCCCTGAGGGCCACGTGAGGAATGTGGATGCTGAGAGCGATGGGGGCAGCCTTTCCCTTCTTGGGACCCTAGAGAAGGCCTCACCTCATGAGTCAGGCACTTTTCAATGAGCTGGAGGTAACTGGTGATGTTCTCCTCGTCTGGTCGGGACACCAGCAGCTGGGTGCACACTGAGGGACAAGGGAGAGGGAGGAAGTTAGCCCCAGCATGTCCTGTGCCATGCTCTAGCTCCCTTGGCCCCTGCTGGCCAGCACAAAAGTTGGAAGAGGACACTCAGGCTGGATGCGTTCTGGCTGTGTGCGAAGCACAGTACCTGGCTATCATGAGGATATATAAAGCCCACCATAGTGGCTCAGAGAGGTGGAATCACTTGCCCCAGGTCACACAGCTAAAAGGATATGGACCCAAGTGTAAAGTCGGCTATGCCATTAAGCCTTAGGAAAGGCCAAGCCCACTGTGAGTTTCACCATCCCCATCCTGTGGACTTTAGTCCCCCGTGAAAGAACCAATGGATTTGCCTCATACTGTACACAATTTCCACTGACACACTGTTCCCCCTTCTGCTCAGGCTAGAGACACTGTGCGGGTAAGTAAGGGTTGTCTCCCACCATCAACCAGGACATACCTGAGGGCAGGGCCTTGCTACTCTCAGTCTCAGCCACTCTCTGAAGTGATCTAGTCCCCAGGGTACTTTAAAAAGCTCTGCTCCCATCATTTAACTTGGATTTGATCCCTGATGACTGGGTTCACTTGGCTCCCTGTCCCAGAACTTCTTGCTGGGCCTTGCCTGGTCTCACCTTTGCCCATCACCCGTGTAAACTGGCTGGGGATGTCTCCGTCGGCGACGGGAGCCGGGGCTGGTTCACTGCCATCAGTGGGAGCTGGAGCTGGTGGAGGGAGGTAGCTCTCTGCAGCTGGAGGGTCCTTGGCCTCAGTGCCCTTGTCTGTGCCGGGGTGAGCCAGGGGAGGCTCAGCACCTGGCAGTGGTGGCTCCCCCCGGCTCCCATCCTTGGCAGTAGGGGTGGTGGCGGCGGCAGCAGCCACGGTGGCCTGGAGGACGCTGTAGGCCTTGATGGGGGTGATGATTATCTGCTGCAGCTCCTGCAGAGCGTTGCGCAGATTCCCGCCTTCCAGCACATCCTGAGTAGGGAGGACACATCCTGGGTCACATGCTGACCCCCACAGCTACATAGAATGACTACACAAGTGGGATCAGACAGAGCTTGGAGAGGGCTGGTGGAAGCTTGAGTCCTAGCACTTAGAGAAGGCAGGAAAGGACAAGACAAGCTCACATATACACACATGTATGTACACATTTGTATACACGTACTCCCGCTTTCCCCCCTTCAAAGTGGAATTCCATGGGGCTCAGGAGAAGGTGGTCTGATGCTGGGGCCTCAGGGTCCCACCAAGGATGGAACCAGAAAGCAAGTGGCAAGGAAAGGGGAAAAGGAATGCAAATCAAGGCAGATATGAAAAGAGAGTGAGTGAATGAGAAACCACCAATAGAAAGAGAGATCATGCACACAGGGAGACATTCGGCTCCATGGGAAACACCAGTCAGAAATGAAAAAGTGAAAGGGGACAGCGGGGATTGAGTTAAGAGAGACAAAGTCTGGAGGCACAGACCAGGACAGAAAGGGAGGGGAGCCTCTCAGCCACGGGCAGGTGAACACAGTGATCTGACTTGCTCTTGGCCTCCCTAGGGCTGGGGCCTCTGGAGGTCAGACCTGAGGGCTGGGGAAGCCCGCAGGGGAGGCCACCCAGAGCCACTGGGCAGTCAGCTGGCCTTGGAGATGGGAGTACCAGGTCCTCACCTTCTCCAGGGACTTGAGGACGCTCTGCCTCTCACGCAGCTTCTGGATGCTCAGGGCTATCTTGTGGCGGGCACCTTTGGTGACATTCTGTGGTAGGGGCAGAAAGGGATAGGAAGCTGGAAATGTGAGGCTGAGGTACTTGGGGTGCCCCAACAAGGCCTGAAGAGACATCAGAGGCTGAGGCCACAAGGGTGACGTCAAAATGGTGCTGCCCATGACACCTCCCTGATGGTCCCCTTGGCGTCACCTGAGACTCCAGATGCTGCTCAGTCAGCGTCATCATCTCCTCGTAGCTCATCTGTGAGAAGAGGGCCGCGTACTTGTGCAAGCGGAGGCTTTTCAGCCATGAGGGCACATCTGTGGAAAAGGAGAGAAAGAGGTCGGGAATCTGGCCCTTGTGACCAGGGCAGGGGAAGGGTTGTGGGGAGGGAGCAGTTTTCTGCAGTTTTTAATGGTCCATCCTTGGTGGGACCCTGAGGCCCCAGCATCAGACCACCTTCTCCTGAGCCCTATGGAACCCCGCCCTGAAGGGGGGAGAGGGAGTACGGGGATACAACATAACCAGAGGTAACATGAGAAACTGCAGAAAACTGGGAGAAGTAGGGGAAAGTCAAGGGTCCATAAGCCATTTTTTTTTTTTTTAAAGATTTTATTTATTTTTTTGACAGAGAGACATAGTGAGAGCAGGAACACAAGCAGGGGGAGTGGAAGAGGGAGAAGCAGGCTTCCCGCAGAGCAGGGAGCCCGATGTGGGACTCGATCCCAGGACCCTGGGATCATGACCTGAGCTGAAGGCAGACGCTTAACGACTGCGCCACCCAGGCGCCCGCCATTTTTTTTTTTTTTTAAGATTTTATTTATTTACTTGAGAGAGAGAGAGAGCACAAGCAGGGGGAGCACAGGCAGAGAGAGAAGGTTTGAGAAACAGCTTCCCCACTGAGCAGGGAGCCCAACACGGGGCTCCATCCCAAGACCCTGGGATCATGACCTGAGCCGAAAGCAGATGCTTCACTGACTGAGCCACCCAGGTGCCCCCATAAGCCACTTCTCCTGCCCAGTCACACCCTTCTAGGTGGCCTTCCCTGATATCAGGATATCTGACCCTTCTGAGCTGCTTGATTGGCCATGTACTAGGATGACTTCACTGGTATCCCTAAAGTCTTCCTGGAACTTCTGTTCCATCAGCTACCGCTGTGTCCTGGCTTCCTTGTTAGGCTGGGGTGTCTGAGAGCAGGGGTTTCTCCCCTATCAGATCAGGGCCTAGAGGGATCTCTCTGCTCGGTCTTGAGCCCTAAGGGCAGAGACTCACTCTTCCCCTCAGACCTGTCCCTGCCTAGGGTAGGGTACAGGGTGATGGGACAGGAAGGTAGAAGCTACCACGGCTCCCTTCTGTCCTCTAGGCTATGCAGAAGCCTCTCTTCAGAGAGTCCTAGTGCTGCCCTCCCTTGTCGTACCTTTCATGCCACTGCCGTCCTCCTGGAAAGTGTTCCGGCTGGAGCCCTGCTCCTCCGTCTGCTCACTGCCAGAGGAGGCCACGCTGCTCTGGGGCGAGAGGGGTGCGTGGTCGGGCGTGGTGAAAGCAGCCCGGGCCCCGAGCTCCTCCGGACTCGGCCACTCACCAGGGGCCTGGGGGCTCGTGGGGATGAGCGACATGGAGCGCTTCAGCGGGCTGGGGTGAATTTGGCAGGGGAGACCTGGCCAGAAGGGGAGAGGCAAGAGGTCAGGTTTGGAGATCTGACCACAGGAGATTATGCCCCCTGGCTGGTGCCACGGACGGCGGCTCGGCCCCAGAATCCAACAACAGGAAGGGACCCTGGGGTCTGAGGGGAACCACCTACAAGATATTGCTCGTTCCCTCATTCCTCCCCACACCCAACCCATCAGCAAGCTCTCAACCACATCTCTGGGTCTCCTCACTTTCTCTTCCAGCACCCTGGTCTGTAACTGGTGTCCCTTGCTGGAATTACTGCTATAGCCTCCTTACTGGTTTCTTGCCTTCATTCTTGCCTCCTACAGTCCATTTACCTCACAGAAGTCATGTTGATCCTTCTAAAAATGCAAACCTGACCAAGTTAGCCCCTGCTTTAAATCCCACCTATGACTTCCCTTCACGCTGAGGATAAAACTCAAACTTCTCCACACACCTACAAAGCCCTGTGGGACCTGGGACTTGAGCCCTGCTCATCTCTGACCTCTCACCTCCCCCCAACTCACCCTTCAGTTCAAGCCTTTTTAGCTTTTGCTTCCCCACCAACCCTCATTTATTCCTGGAACACTCAAGCTATCCAGCCTCAGGACTTTTGCATTTGTTCTTTCTTCTTGTCTTCCTGATCTTAGCAGCTGGCTCCCTAAAGTCTCATCTCCAGCAAGCATCATCTCTTCCAAGGCCTTCCCTGAGTAGCTGGCCCCAACCAATCTTGGTTACTCTATCATATGACTCTTACTTATCTTCCTTATAACACCTACCATACCTGGAGTGATTTTACCTAGTTATTTGTGCACATGCTTATGAACGGTACATGCCTGCTATAATACAAGATCTACGACAGCAGGGACTTGTCCTGTCTTAAAGATCACTGTATCCTCAGTAATTATAGTGGGGTCTGGCCCAGAGGAGCTGCTTCATTAGTATTTGTAAAGTAAATGAATTAATGAAATACATAAACTGCTTCTTCAACATCCCTGTCATTGGGCCTCACCACCTCCCAAAGATTTTTCCTGTACTGAGCTAAAATCAGCCACCCATGAGGCCCAGTGACTCAGGGTGAATCCAGGGCTTCTTCCACAAGATGTTTCATACTCTCCATTCATCCCATTCCTGAGGTAGGAAAAGGGTTCCAACTTGATTTTAACCATCCTCAGGACAAGGCAGGTTCCACGAGCTTCCAGACCTTTCCATGTAACTACTCCTCTGCCTAACTCACCTGCTCTTCCACCCTGCCCTCCCAGCCACCTCAGCCTTCACTCTTCAGTCAAGTGTTAGCTCTTCTGTGACTCCTTCCTCTGCACTCCCTGGGGCCCTGTGTTACTGCCTCAAGCCTAGCATTTACTACTTTCATCACCCGCCCGCCTCCTGTACTGGACTCTGGGCTCATGTATATTAGGGCCACATTCTGGGGGGGCCTTGAAGGACAGGGTGAAGCTTTTCAATTTCAAGCAGTTGCAGGAGTAGCAACCCCGCTTTTAGTTTCATAAAAGCCCAAAGGAGGGCACCCATGGTCCATCCTAAGGGTGCTAAGGGCACCTCTGAGCTTGACACAGGGAATTCAAAAGTACCCAAAGTCAAATAAAAAGGACAAGGCCACAAAGCCAAAAAGCCTCACCTGGGAAGGTGAGAACACCAAGGCTCAGGGAACAGAAGCACTTTGCCCCAGGTGCCAGAGGGAGTTGGGAGGCAGCAACGGAAGAACCCTAGCCTTGTTTCTGATGGAAAGGCTGAGATTCCTGCCAGTGCTCCACCGAAACTCAACCCAGAAAGGACAATCAGCCTGGTACAGACCCTAAACCACCTTCCTCCATCTGTGACAAAATCTATGCTCCTAGCCAGGGAGTCACCTGAAGGACAGGGCAGTGCAGTGATCCATCCCCTCAGGCCGGCCTCCACGTCTGCCTGTGACCTCTGGGGTCCTCTTCTCACGGCTTCTTCCAAGTGTCTGGATTCCCAGAAAACGGCACCGTTTGGGCCCCATGGGACTCAGTATAGACTTTTTTTTTTTTTTCTTTTGCCTGTCTTGGTGCCTATGGCCTCCTCCTCTTCCCTTCTCAGCCAAGAAGGAGGCAGGCAAGGCTGAGAGGGCAGGAAATTATCCTGATTGGAGTGATCGTGCAGTTCCTGAGGAGCTCTGCTTGGCCAGGCACTGGGGTGGAGGCCGAGCACAGCATGAGAGCTATAAAAACAGGAATGCCGGAGATCCAGGGCCTCACACTCTCCAAGAAACCCTGGTCTGTCCTTGGCAGCACCCCAAACCCACCCTGCCTGCCCCTTACAGGCCAATCCTTGCTCCCCACTCAAAAATATTTTAATGGTTTCCTGTTTCCTGCAACTGCTTGAAGTTGAAAAGCTTCACCCTATCCTTCAAGGCCCCCCAGAACGTGGCCCTAATATACTGAGATTTGGGAGTCAAGACAGACCTGCACTAGAATTCTGGCTCTGCCACCTATTAACTTTATGATCCTGGGCAAGTCACTCTGTCTGCCCCCTCTGCCTCCATTTCCAAGTAATGGCCTTGGCACAGGGGTAGGCACACAGTAAACGTGAATGTCTGCTACTGCTATTACTCATTTAAATCCCTGCGTCTCTCCATCCCAGCCAGACCCGTCTGCATACTCCAATTTGCCACCCCTGTGACTTCATTTCATGCTGTGTCCTCTACCTAGAATGCCCAATTCCTTTCTCTCTTCTGGTTCAACCCTTCTGACGTTGTTCCAGCTCAGTTAGTCCCTTAATAGCTGCTGTCCCCATTGGAGGGAGGAAGAAATGTATGGGCACCCTGCATGGGTAAACCCTCCCCTTGATGAGGTCCGAGCATCTATGGCAGCGTCCCTTCTAGGTGGAGGCAATGTAGCACAGCAGTTAGAAGTATGAGCTGTGGAGCCAGACTGCCTGGATTTAAATTCTGGCTATACGACCTGGGGCAGGTGACTTTTCTGTGACTCAGCCAAAGAATTTATATGTGTAAAGTTCTCAGAACAGCTTTTGAAAAAGACTGAATGCTCAATAATCTTAGCTAGATTTATCCTTATTAATATATTTTCCCAATTTGGACCCAGAAACTGTGATGCTCTGAGACTATAAAACAAGGTCTAACACACTTTGGGTTGCTAGAGATGCCAGAAATGCTCTCCTATCCCTCTATTTTCCTTGATTCTTACCAGCACCTGAGAGGGAGGCAGGTGGCCAGGACATCCGTATGAAACTGGGGGAAGAAAGAGGCTCAGGGCATCAAGGATGTGTACCAGGTGCCAACAGGAGACCCAGGTTCGCCCCACCCGCTGGATGGATGACATTTCACTGCCACTCATTCTTGGCTTGCTTTAACCACTACCAGCCAGCCAAAGGGGACCAGCCATGCTGAGGTTAAATCTTGGAAACCTCTCACACCTGGAGTCAGGTAATATTACCTCACCAAGCCTTGGAAATGCCACTTTCACCTATCCTGTTCATTTCAACTAATATTTCAAAAACTCACTAGAATACCAGCTCCTCTTGCTCACCCCAGCCTCTGGGGTGCTGACCAACACAGCCCTTTCCAGACCGCTTAGTTGGAGAACAGCGTAGTTGCCAGGGGCAGACTCTGGTGTCAGACTGCCTGGGTCTGAACTTTGGACCATTCTACTACTTGTTCTGTGTATAACCTTGAATACATGACTTCACCTCTGAGTCTCAATGTCATCTCTAGAATGGGGCTGATGATAAAGTTGCGACAAGGATTAAATGAGATCATGTCAGAAAAGTGCTTACAGCACAGTCAACGCTCAACGATGTTACCTACTATTATTAATACCTTATAGTGTGAATTACATCTTACATAAACAGGCTTACAAACACAGATTTCTCAGAAACAATGCTGTTGGCTGAAGCCATATGCACAAATCCACAATGTCTAAGCTGGAAGGGACCTTAGATTATGGCCAGTGACTCAATGCTTTCAGAGGTCCGGCCGGTATCAGACATGCCCAAAGGAAGGTGGCAGGGGCACCGGCCAACTGGGGCACATGTGCAGGATTTTGCGGGCGGAGGGAACGACACAATATTCAGCTCCATCTTACTGTTGCTACAGGATTATAGGACTTGAGTTGTCAGATTTTTTTTTAACTTTTAAGAGAAACTGAAATCTGGATTTTTAGGCGAAAATTCCCAATTTCTTATGTCACCACATTTATTTTAACACATAACAAGACAAAACCAAAGTTTCACTTTGGGCTCAACAAGACATGTCTGCAGGTCAGATATGTCTCCCAGAACGCCAGTTCACAAGCTCTGCACGGCCTCATAAAGCTGAGGCCCAGAGAGATTATGTGACTTGCCCAAGGCCGAACAGCGAGTCAAGAGACCAGTTTGACCTTTTTCAAGTAGGCATGGCCTCCTGGAACCCCCACTCCCTCACCTGCATTTGCGTTGCTCCCAATACTGTTGATGGCTGGCGGCACTGAGCTGGATGGGTGGAAGGGCACGTGTCCATTTTCCCGGGGTGGCTTGTCCTGCCAGCCTGGCCCTGCCTCCCCAGGGCCCAGCTCTGCAGGGCTCCCCCACTCATCTGAGCCTTGGCGTGAGTGGTACGTGGGCTCAGGCCGGGTGCGGAAGCCGCTAGCCAGCCGCTCTTCCAGGTGGCTCAGCCAGAGGGCCAGTGCGTTGCGGTCCTCCAGTGTGGTGGCTGGGTGGATGAGGGCATAAGAGAGCAGCTGGCGGCTCTCCTCGATGAAGGCATTGCTCTCGATCGAGTAGGCCAGCACTTTCTGCAGCAGCCTCATGTACTCCGACTTGGCCTCCGTGTTGCCTGGCTGAAGCAGGGGCAGGTGGGACAGCAGGAGGGATACCACCTTCTCTTTGGACTCCTGCTGCCATTGGCTGACGATGGCTGCAGAGGGGACAAAAGGAAATGTCAGGGGAGCCAGGGAGACCCAGGAGTGCTACCTATAGTCTGCTCCCTCAGCTCCAATGTCCTCTCCCTTCTCCTTTCATGACCCCTAAGCTTGTCCTTCGTATTGGTGAGACCCAATGCACTCACCCTACTGCCAGAGTAATTTTTCCTGGTTCCATCCCTCCTACTTTCCAACACCTGCTGTGGCTCCCCATCAGCCAAACCTGCTTGCTACTCTGGAATCTGAGCTCCTCCTGCTATCCCCAGGCCTGTCCTTCTTGCTGTATCCCCGTTCATTATCTTCACAGCCTCTACCCACACCCCGTTTCCCCTATCAAAAGAGCCTCCTTCCTGAAAGGAGATGACAGTGGAATATGATGGTTACCAGTTTGAGCTCTGGAATCAGACAGTCTGGACTCTCCAATTCACTAGCTAGACCCTGGGCAAGTCACCTTGAACCTCACTGAGCAATGATTTCCTCACCTGAAAACTTTTGGAGATAATTACAGTACCCAATTCACAGTGTTGTCCTGAGATCCAATGAGCTAATAAAGAATGGAAAGTGGCCAGGCATATAGAAAGAATACATTTACTAAATGCTTGCTGTTTTTTTTTTTTTTTTAGCATGGCTTTATATTTATTTATTTATTTATTTATTTTAAAGATTTTATTTATTTGACAGAGAGAGACACAGCGAGAGAGAGAACACAAGCAGAGGGAGTGGGAAAGGGAGAAGCAGGCTTCCCGCGGAGCGGGGAGCCTGATGTGGGGCTCAATCCCAGGACCCTGGGATCATGACCTGAGCCAAAGACAGACGCTTAACAACTGAGCCACTCAGGCGCCCCTTACTTTTATTTTAAAGATTTATTTATTTATTTGAGAGAGTGAGCGAGAGAGAAGGAGCAGGGGGAGGGGAAGAAAGAGAGAGAAGCAGACTCCCCGCTGAGCAGGGAGCCTGACTCGGGGCTCGATCCCAGGACTCTGGTCTGGGATCACGACCTGAGCCAGAGGCAGACACTTAACCGACTGAGCCACCAAGGCACCCAAATTTTGGATTGCTTAAACCTGCCCTCTTCCGGGAAGCCTCCCAGCTGCTCTATGATATAGTGATCTGGTGACGTTCTCTTCCCACCCCAGAGTGTGATGGCCTAAAGTCTGTCTGTGGAGATGAGCCAGGTTTCCCCTCCCCTCAGAAGGGCACTCCCCAGGAATAAGACCACAGCCTGGCCACATAAAGGAGGCCTTAGGAAGGAACTATTACAGGTCTGACTGTCCTCCTTGAAAACCTTGTTACCACTTCTGTAACTAGCTCAATGGAGTAGAGGATGGGAGAAAATGCTGACAGCACAAAGGAAAGGGACAAAGAATACCAATACTTGAGAAAAAAGATAATGATCAAGGACTAGGGCCAACTGTGTCCTCCCTCTTGGGCAACTGAGCTCAGACCTGTAGCCAGGGTGATGATTTGCAAACACCTAACACAGGCGTTCTGAGGGATGAGCTACTGGGCTATCGGTGAGGTCCTGGGAAGGGGTAAAGGAGCTGGCTCTAACCTGACAGAGCTAGGACTCTAGAGGGGTGAGTGATGAAAAAGAACAGGTAGAGATGTGGCTTATGTCCCTCCTCTCCCACTTACTGACCATGTTACTCTGGGCAAATGTGGTAACTTCACTGAGCTTTACTTTATCTGTCAAGTAGGGGTCAGAATCATTCCTACCTGGCATAGCTCCTATGAATTAAGTGAGACCACAGCACAAAGTAGGGCACAAAGTAAGTCCTCAGCAAATATTAGCTGCCCTATCTAACATCACGGTTATTATATCTCACTGTTGCTCCTTCTTTTCAAATACCCACAGAGATTCTAAAGCCACATGCCCACTCCTGGTCCTGGAAAGGCTGGGAATGGGCGTATATTATATAAGGAGAGCCTCAGAGTACCAGGCATCTGGATTGCAAGTTGAGCCCCGCTCTGGATCCCTCTGCATCTGATGGTGTCTCAACCCAACTTCCTAAAGGCTTAAGTTTCCAAGGACCACTGGTCTCCTCTGCATAGGGAGCCTTGCATAAAAACATGAGAAACACCCCCTCACGCCTCTCTTTCTCTTAATGACCTGTATGGAAATCTACGGTCCAGGAATTCACATAAATTTCCAATTCTGCAGGGTGCCTGGGTGGCTCAGTCGTTAAGCGTCTGCCTTCGGCTCAGGTCATGATCCCAGGGTCCTGGGATCGAGCCCCGCGTCGGGCTCCCTGCTCAGTGGGAAGCCTGCTTCTCCCTCGCCCACTCCCCCTGCTTGTGTTCCCTCTCTCGCTGTCAAATAAATAAATAAAATGTTAAAAAAAATTTTTCCAATTCTGCTTAAATCTGTAGCTCTAAGAAAATGAATCACACACAACTCCCAACTCCTGGCCATATAACTACACATTTTCTTGGCCTGGGACTCTCTGCTCTGAACTTCCTAGAGAAGCCCTGTTCGGGTGCCCAGGGATTCATCCATTTATGCAGAGTCCTCAATTCCTGCTATGCCCATAGTACTGGCCAAAACAGAACAGTGATACTACACAACAGTAATAACAGGTAGCATTTATTGAGAATTTACTATATGTCAGACGCTATGCTAAGAACCTCACCTCAACCCTCTTTTAACATCTCCATCTTATAGATGAGGGACTAGATTCAGAAGGTGGAATCACTTCCCCAAAGTGACAGAGCCAAGATCTGAACCCTGGTCTGTCAGCCTCCAGAACTGGGAGGAACTTTTATCTGTAACACTGTACTAGTTCTCCAATGCCAAGTCTCTTGTTCTCCATCCCATCGCTGTCCCTGGCTTCCCAGATCTCATGCAGGACTTGCCACTCAAGGCTAGGAAACCTCATCTCCTCCATCTTCTCTTGAACCAGCTCCCCACGACTCCAAGGCTGACTCTTAGGTCATCCCCATATCTAAGGATGTTTCCAAGGTGGGACAGACCTTCCTGATTTCAGGAAGCCTTCACCTTTCTCTCCTACCTCCATCTGGCACTTGATCACATAGGAACGAATACCCCGGTACCCCATTTCCCTGACTTAATACCTGAAGTTTCTGCTCTTGATGAGAAGGAAGAAGAAATACAGCGATGAAGATTAGGGACAGAAAGTCAAAGGAGGCTTGCATCCCGGCTGGGTTATACAGTTGCCTGGGCAATGTGCTACCTCCTCTGGAAAAGGGGGATTACAGGGCTATTGAGAGGATTTAGGGAGGCAATGCATGTAAAGCACCTGACAGAGTCTGCCCACAGTAAGCACTTAGTATGTGACTCAGTGATTGGTGTTTTTCTTCCTTCTCCAGCAGTCAGCCTACCCCTTCCAGCCCTACCCTGATGTTCTCAATGGCTGTTGTTTAGGCCTTATAGGGTAGCCAGAGGCCTCTGGGACAGAGAGAAGCCTTGTCTATTCCCTCCCCCACCCCAGAATACTGCCAGGACCCCAGAGCTACAGGACACAGCTTCTCCTCTGGTACTGCCAGGGGACATGACAGAACAGCCCCAAGGCTTGGGCTCAATGAAGGACCTTGTTCTACTACAGAGAAAGGAGAGAGTGGTTTTGGACGACTAGAGGCTGACCCTGGGGAAATGTGTTCATGTGTCTGTGCAGCGGCGTGGTGGGGAGGGCGGGCCTCCCATGACTGGGAAGCATCAGTGAGCACTGGAACTGGTCCAAGGAATTTACGCAGCCTCAGGCCCCTTGGGGTGAGCCCAGCCGGGGCTGCAGATGATGGGTGGGGATGAAACTTCGTTCCTGCTCAGATCAGAAAAGTCTGGCCCAGAGCTGAAGCACAGCAGGGGCCTGAGGAATACCTGCACAATTGAACCCAGATGGTCTCCTAGAAGGTAGTGGTGTCTAAGTGTGTTTCATGTGCCCTCTCGAGGATCCCCTGACCCCTCAAGTGACCCTGTCTCATGTCCTAGCAGAGTATACTGTGTAAGAGCACAGCTTCAACAGGCCAGCTTGCCTCGATTCAAAATCTACCTCTGCTTCTATGACCTAGGTCAACGTAATTGTGGGCCAGTCCTTTAACTTCTCTGAGCCTGGTCTCCTCTTCTGTACAACAGTGGTAGTAAAAACCCTGTCACAGGGTTGTTGTAAAGGTTCAATGAGACAGTTGTGCAAAGCACCTATGTGTTAAGTACTCCATGCATTTTAACTATTACTGTCATTGCTCCTGGTTGAAGATTTAGAGCCCACGCTGTGTGGGGGCTGTGGGGAGCAATTAACATAAGAGGGCACATCTGGGACTCCCCCTTAAGATGCCTGACAGGGGTGGGGAATTTCATGCAGTTATTTACCAAAAACAGACATGTCTCTGGTTCCTCTGAGCTAGAGGCACAATAAGCAGTGATGAAATTCTAGAGGTGGGCGGATGGGGGAGGGGGCTGGGGAATGCCATGCCAATGGCTGCTTCTCACCAAGCTGCAAACCTGGGTTCTGTAGGCACAGAGAGCACCAGAGAGACGGTGCATGAGTACTCTCCTTGGCCAGGTGACCAGAGCTAAGTAGGTCATGACCCTGGGTCCTGGCAAATCATAGGAGCCAAATATATCTTGGAGACTGCCATAGGAGCAAATCCATTTTTATGTGCTGGGCTGTTGCAACAATCGTGGCAGCCTCAGGCACTCGTCACAGGGGCTGGGGTTTGGCTGCAAGCACGCCCTTCTCTACCTCACCCCGGCTCGCACAAACATGGGGGAGGGCCAGGGGGCTCATATTTTTGTTTGATGAACTGTGTCAGTAGAGCTTCAAAGGGGAGGGTGGAGGCATGAGAGCTGAGCTCTGGTGACTCATTCAGCCTCGGCCCCCTCCTGACCTCAGTTTCCCCACCCAGATTCAGTGAGCCAGAGAGGGAGGAGTTTAAACCTGCTGGATACAGGGACTCTGACTCAGAGGACAGGAGGAGGAAAGAAATGCAGGAAATGTGGCCCAGGAAGCGAAGGGGATTTCAGCTTCCCTGGCTCTACCCTTTTGGTCCAAGTCAGCATCAGGGGGAAAGAGAGGGCCAGGATTACTGTTATAGCTCCAAACAGGCAGGGAAGACAGCATTGGGAAAAGGAATAGGGATGACAGCAAGGGGAAAGCTGGGGCCTCTCCTTCCCTGTTCCAGAGACCCGTAGGGTACTACTGCTTTTCTCTTCCTGGGTATGGTTTCAGATTCTGCTTCCATGAAACCAACACTGGCTGCCTGGGCTGGGGGACTTCCCTAAACCCTCCCAGCTGCTTGAGAGGAAGGAATAGCCCAGACCAGATCCCCCTTCCACAGCCCCAACTCCCTACTCCCAGTAGGCTGCATACCCTCACCACCTTCCTGGGCCCACCCAGAATCAGCACCAGTATCAAGACAAGTGGTTCTCCACTGGATGCACACAAGAGCCAACAAGGGAGCTTAACAAATAGACTTGCTGGGGATAGGACCCAGGCCTCAGGTTATTATTATTACTTTTAAGATTCTATTTATTTATTTGACAGAGAGAGACACAGCGAGAGAGGGAACACAAGCAGGGGGAGTGGGAGAGGGAGAAGCAGGCTTCCCGCTGAGCAGAGAGCCCGATGTGGGGCTCGATCCCAGGACCCTGGGACCATGACCTGAGCTGAAGGCAGACGCTTAATGACTGAGCCCCACCCAGGCGACCCCTCAGATTATTTTTATAAGGTGCCTGCATGATTCTGATATGAAGCCAGGGTTGGGACCCACTTGCCTAGATCAAGCCCTCTGCACTCCCTGCCCTTTCTGAGGAGATGGGCAGGTGGGTAGCTCTGACCCAAACCCAAACCTGAACCCAGGATCTCCTTGGGAGAACTTAAAGAAGGGGCAGGGTTGGGTGGTTGGGACACAGAGCACAAACCCAAAAAATGGCAGAGGATCTGCCTCACTGTTCAGCCACCCTGCTGAAGGTATCTAAAAAGCTGAAGAGTTTCAGACCCTATGAGGCAGCTCTTCCCTGGGGATTGGTGTACTAAACGAATTCATGATCTGATCTGTGGGGTAAGTGTGCATCTTGGTGGTGGTGGGTGGGGGCGGGGAACACATTCCCTGAAGAGTCCATCTCTTAAAATACTAAGAACTATTCTTTTAGAAGAAAGTGCTTGGCTTCCCAACAAAGGCAGTAATATGCTTGGCTGTGGCTCTACCTTCTTTGGTGCATTATTTCAGAGCCCAAGAGGCACTTGAAGAGTATCTAGAACAACCCTCTCACTGTTCAGATACAGATTCTCAGGCTTAAGAGGGGTGGAACTGGTCCAACACATGAGAGGTGTTAGGGGCAGAGATGGATCTAGAACTCCTAGATGTCCGGATTCCTATTCTCAAGTCCCATGACAAATGATTCATCCAGCAGGGCATCATCTCTCAAACAGCCTGGTCAGCAGAACCTGGGTATGTGTTCCCAGGCCCATCCCCTCAGGATTCTGATTTGGTGGGTCTGGCTTGGGCAGGTAGGGGCTGGATTTTAACAGTCACTACCTCCCACCAGGTAAGGTGGATGATGATGCAAGTCTGGGAAACACAAGGGAATGGGAAGGCCATAATGAACAAGGGAAGAGAAAAAGGCAGAGGGTGCACAGTTCCTCCCACAAGGCAGGCCTCTAGGCCCAGGAAGTAGCTCCTTCCTTCACAAATAACGCAAGGGGGCTGTTCTACTTGAGGGAGGCACCAAGACAGGAGACACAGGCCTCCTTAGTCTTGGAGGCCCCTGTCTATCAAGAAAGAGCCACTCAAGGCTCTATAGAATTTACCTCTGTGATCACTTCTTTTGTTTTTAAAGATTTTATTTATTTATTTGACAGAGAGAAACACAGCGAGAGAGGGAACACAAGCAGGGGGAGTGGGAGAGGGAGAAGCAGGCTCCCCGCTGAGCAGAGAGCCTGATGCGGGGCTCGATCCCAGGACCCCGGGACCATGACCTGAGCTGAAGGCAGACGCTTAACGACTGAGCCACCCAGGCGCCCCTCTGTGATCACGTCTCTCTCCAGTCATGCTCTGCTCTAATCCTGGCAGGATTCCTGCCAACTCTGATATACACCATAGCCCTCCTTCTCTTCTCTCATTCTAAGTTTTCCCTACCTCTCCATCCAAGTACCAGCTTGTTATATTCTCACCATCTGACATGGGACTATGGCCGAAGGCCTTGATTCATATTTTCATACACCAGTGAATTCATTCCTCATCAATTCTCAGCCCTGGCTAGGCATTACCCCTCAAATCCCAATGCAAACCATCTGGGATGGGCCTCTGTTCTTGGAATAAAATGTACCATGTCTTTCAAGGCAATGTGGTAAGAGGGAATATTTTATTTATTTATTACTTAAAAATTTTACTTATTTATTTGAGAGACGGAGAGGGAGAGAGTGCATGCGCACACAAGCAGGGGAAGCAGCAGAGGGGACAAGCAGACTGCACTGAGCATGGAGCCTGACACGGGGCTCGATCCCACGACCCTGAGATCATGACCTCAGTCAAAATCAAGAGTTGGAGACTTAACTGACTGAGTCACCCAGGTGCCCCTAGGGAATATTTTAAATGCACATCATTTCAAACTAGCAGTTCCACAGAATTCTAGGAATTTATCCTAGAGATGCTTAAAGGGTACTCATTACAACACTGTTTGTAAGAGCAGGCCAAACATACCAATTCATGTGTTCTTGCTATTATGCACCCATTAACAATGAGGGATATATATATACACACACATATATATATATGAAATCTTCAAGTTATACTGTTAAACAAAATTGGTTAATATGTACAGTGTTCCACTCTATGTATTAAAACGATCAAAACAATGAACAAGCTGAAGGGAGAGTATATGTACTCATACATGCACAGAATATTTCACAAAACATACACCAACTGGGAAGGTGGAAGTATGGAAGGGAGGAGCCCTCACTTTTTACCTTTCATACGGTTTGATTTTACAAGTCTTGAAAACAAACACAAAAATTAAACATGTTCTAATAAAACAATAGAATAAACACCACTGATGGTTCTGATATACAGACAAGATTGGCATCCAGTGCTCAACAACTGCCTGTTCAGGATGGGGTGGGAGGGATGTGTGCCAACACTGCATAAGACAATGGCCTGCCCCAAAGGAGCCCTACTCTGGGGGCAGAGCCATCCCGCAACCAAGAACTCCTGCCCCTGATGCCAGAGAGCAGAGAGGAGCCTTCCCTGGTGGGGAGGGAGGGAGGGGTGTGAAGTTGCTGAGCTCTGAGTCTGCTGCAGCCTTGCTAGGTTCTTGTTCTCACTGTCCTCCTGTGAGGGATTTAAGCCGGTGTGACTCCTGGCCTGAGGAGCCACCTCACCCTATAACCACGGTGTTTCTGTGACTTGTACATAAAAATTCAGAAAAATAAAGGTGACTATTACAAAGTGGATGGGCCTGGGGAGATGAGGGAAGCCAGGTAACTCTGTGGCTCCCCAGTCCCAATCTTAGCAGCCCATGTGGATTTCCTCACTTATAAAATGGGGATAATAACAGTACCTATTTCATGGGGTTGTTGTGAGAACTAAATAAGTTACTGACAATAAAAACAATTTACATCTATTGAGTGTTTACTACATGCCAGGTACTGTTCTCAGAGCTCACAACAACCCTAGAAGGTAAGCATAGTTACTGTCTTGATTTTAAAGATGAAGAAATCAAGGCTCAGAAAGATTAAGTTACTTTGTTATATTGCAAATGACAGAACTGGGATTTAAATCCAGACAGTTGGGCTCTAGAGCCGCCAAAGAAGACTGCTTTCAAAGTTAGTGTCCAAGTAAAGCCAGTACTTGGCTTGTTGTAAGGGCTCGATGTGAACTATTATCATGGGGAAGAAGGTGGGAAGGGTTTGGATGCGCTGACACGGAGCCTCCAGGTCCCCTCCCCAGTTAGCTTTCAGGTAGCACGACTTGCCCTCTTCTCCAGCCTGACTCTGGTCTACGAGGGGGGCTCTTGGGACAGACAGTTCTAGAGAAGCCTGGCTCAGCCATCCCAACGCCAACCTCATGGGACACAGAATATACCTCTCTACTGAGCGCTTAGGGAACTGATATGGACTATATCTAAACTCAAAACTCTCTTGAAGCTCTTTATGCCTAAGTCCAACTTACCTTTGGGAGTAAAGAACAGTTTAAGATGACTCACAAATTTTGGAAGAATTCTAAAATTCCCTCCTAGCTCTGGTGTCCTAGAGCTTGAGAAATGAATTACTTGCTCAGCTTCCAACCCCCTTTCACAGGTAATGACTTTAGTCTCTTCCTCTGCTGCCTAGACAGGCCACCCTACGTAACTCTTCCTCTGCTATGGGTTGTTTCCAGTTTGCACTGTCCTCCCCAGTAACCCCCCATTCCATATCTGAGGACATCTGGCAACAAAGCCCCAGGAGACCTATGATGATGACTTGGGAGGTCAGGGACTCCCCACCCAGCTACAAGCTCAGGACCTACATTTCTCAGCACCATTGTGGGGGTGGGCCTCCTCAGCCCTCTGACATCTGCTTTTGTTCCAGGTCTCCCTTCCACTGTGCTTGTCTCTAGGGGTGGAGACTCACCAGCACTGTTGGCCTCCGACTCCAGCAGATGGATGTCATTGCAGTCCGCCAGCGAGTGCTCCAGGCAGAGCTGCAGGAAGCGGGCCTGGGTGCGAGTGACCCGCTTCAGAAGTGACAGCAGGGCCACCGTCTGCTCACACTCATTCCAGCCCTTGAACCAGCCAGCGAGGATGCCCACCTGGTCTCGGAACATCATGGTGCCGGGCCTGGGGCCAGGGTGGAGGGGACGGCGGTGGCGAGGGCCAGCGCCGTCACATGGTCTCGGCTCGGGGCTCCTGTTACCTCTCCCCTGAGGGCCAGGGCTTGAGGACGTTCCCTGGCGTGGTGGCAACGGGCAGTGGGGGGAGGAGGAAACCTGCTCACATCGGGGGAGGTCTTGGTCCAGCCACACCTCTCCAGGCTCCTAGAAAAGGAAGCAAGGGGGTCAGACAGAATGAAAGGGCTGGAACTAGCATGGTTAGTGGGGGTTGAGGGGGAAGGAGCCTTCATGCCTTCCTCTCTCAGGGTATCTGCTCTGCTGAGCCCCCGGGGAGAAAGATGAAGCCAATTACCAGATACTAAACCAAATTTCCTTCCAATCTCCAGATCCAGAGAAAAGGCTTGACTGGGATTCAGAGAGACTGAGGAGAAGATGTTGCCTAGCATGCCTGGCTGTCATGGGACCAAAGGAAGCAGAGTAAGTTGGTAGGATTTTCCAGAAATCGGAAATAGGAGAGGCTGCACACTACAGGGAAAGATCTGAATTAATGGAGAAGTGGTCCCAGGTGACACATGACCCCCAGCACATGCCTTGACATTGCTGGTCTCTGGCCACCTCTTCTGAGAGTGGGAAAGAGTGACTGCTCACCTGCTAAGAGGACTCCATGGAGTTTATATTATTTCAGTCTAAGACTCACAAAGCTAAGATGTGAGTGGATGATGGGGTGGCAATCCCAGTGGAGATCTCAAGTATGCAGACAGCTAACTGATCAGTAACTGCCTCAGTGCCCATGGGTAGGGGCATGGACAAAGGCTTTTTCAAAGATTTCCAACAGGCTGGGGGATTCACCTCCTCCAACCCAACTCTGCCACTCTGGGAAAGGTGCAGCTCTGACCTCTAAGATCTCACTCGTCTCTGCTCTGAGGTGAGTTTCCCCCAGACCTCTTCTTCATTCCCCTGAAGGCTACTCCTGACCCAAGCCCCCTGGGTTGGGAAGTTCCCTTGGCTCCCAAAGATGCCAGACTGTCACCCAGACTCCTAAGAGCACAAAAGATGCCAACCTGAGAAGAGTCACATCCAAAGTAAAAAAACTCCCAAGCAAGAAAGTGTCCAAATTCCTCTCTTAGACAGGAACTACACAGGAGCTGTGTTAACTGGGCAGACAACAGGCCTATTCTTCAGTTGACTGATTTCTGGACACTACTCTGAAGCCTTTTTCTAAGTATCTTGAGCTCTAGGTCTCCACTCCCATTTCCCTGTCTCTCCTGCAACCAGTGCCTTGGCTCTATCCCCAAACCACATTTGGCTCCATCTCCTTCTGGCTGCCAAAGGACTGAGAACTCCACACAAAGACCCACTGAACCTGCTGGGCTCAGGTCTTAGGGAGCTACTGCCATCTCCCTGAACTTCCATGATCCCGCTGAAGAGGGCTGTGAGGTACATCTGAGGATGGCTGTGACTCACCTGGCAGATCCTCTGTGGGACACCTGAACAGATCAAACTGCCCCAGATGTCAATCCCTTTGGATATAAGGAAAAGTGTAGGGGAAAATGAAACCTTGTTCCAAGTTAAACAGACCTTTCAGATATCTTTTTTAAAGTTTATTTACCTTTTTATTAATCTCTACACTCAACGTGGGGCTTGAACTCATGACCTTGAGAGATTGAGATTTATACACTCTTCTGACTGACCCAGCCAGGTGCCCCCGGAAATCTTTTTTAAAAGGAAATCAAATGTTGCCTCCTGGCTTAAATCCTCCAAAGACTTCCCATTTCACTTAAGTGAAACCTAAACTAAACCTGAACGTATCATGGCCTACAGGGCCCTGCAAGACTCTTGTGGCCTCTCCAACCTCATCTTGTACCAAGTTTTCTTATTCACTGGAATTCTCTTCCCCCAAACCTACTTATGCTTGTCACTCAAGTCTCAATGTTACTTCCTCAGAGAGAGGTTCCTTGACCATCCAGTCTAAGGAGTCACACTAACGCTACTTCTTCTATATAATTTGACACCCTCAGGTATCACCTTATTTTTGTTGTTTCTCTTTCCACCAGAAAGCAAGCTATATGGTCACCCAGTGCCCAGAACAGTGACTGGTACATAGATGGTGCTCAATACGTATTTGTTGAAAGAATGAATAAAGAAGGTAAGCATGGAAGCCACACTTGAGATTGAGCCTTGCGGCGAGAAGATGATAGAAGGAATGGCTCACGGGATGGTAAACAGATTTAGAAACCTTGTCCTAAGAGAAAAATTTGAAGGCACTGAGGAAATTTCCCCAGGGGAAGAGAAGACTCAGAAGGAATGACATAACTGACTTCTAATATCTGAAGGGGTAGCACACAGAAGAGGAATTAGACTTGTTCTTTTACTCCAGAGGAGAACCAGGAAAAACAGCTGGAAGTGAGAGGTGACATGGGAAATGTTGAGTCAAGAAAATTAAGTTCTAGTCTTGCCCCAGACACTGATTCACTTTGATCTTTAAGCGAGTCTGCTTCCCTTCTCTGCAATGTGTAAGATAAGGAGCCAGACTGGATCAGACATGACAAATGGGTTTTACTTCACAGATCAGCTCCAAACGACTGGCAGTGGCTGCGTGGAGCACTGTGGTGAGAAGGATCCTGAAGAAATGAAGCAATATGAATACCCATCAAAGGGCAATAATAATAAACTGGGGACACACCTCACACGATGGGATATTGTGTAGCTATCAAAAACATGCTTGATCCCGACAGCAGAATACAAAAAACACAACTATATATAGTGTTTGATCTTTAACCACCAACCTGCAGGGATGATCAAAAGCTCCGTAGTAATATATACAAGGTCATTTTTGTAAAAAGAAAATAAAAGCCATACAAAAACCCTTATATATTATATCTCTATATGCACGTGTATAAAGAAATGCGTATAAGGACACACCCTGGGCTGTTCACATTGGTTACCATGGAGAGAAGAAGGAATTAACTCCCTTCATATAACTTTGTAGCATTTCACTAGTTGCAAGTAAACACATATTACTTTTGTAATTTTTAAATAATTTTATTTGAAAAAGTTTTCAGGTTGCATTCTACTTCCCAGCTCAGTGAGAAAGAACTGTGATTGATTATCAATGGTTGCCCTGAATGCAGGATGGATGAATGGTAGTTCACAGGCCTGAAAAAATCAGTCTCCTTTCCCAGCTCCAGCATTTTGTGGCTTTCAGCCCCACGGAGACAGCAGCTGCCTCAACATAAGGAAGAATTTTAAAATAATGTATCTGTCCAAGAAAGGAACTGGCTGCCATGTGAGGAGGTAATAAGCTCCCTGGCTGATGGAAGTGGTCAAGTGGAAGCTACATGAACATCCCTTGGGAGTGGGAGGGATTCCTTCACTGGGTGGCAACTCATAAGATAGAAGGACATGTTACTATTTCAGAGGGAACATTTGTGACAAGAGGTTTGATATGCCAACAGCATTTACGGCAAGAAGATGACCAAATCCACAAACAGACCAAAGTTGTGCACTGTCTTTCCCATGAACTTTTACTGGGTTGTTACTTTTCCTAAGCAACAGCACTGTGCCCCCCAAATAAGCTGCTGGCCAGCTTCTTCCCCCAAATAAGCAAAGCTGTGGGACAGAGCAGGGTCTCAAACATGACATTTAATAATAAGGCCAGGTTCTGAATGAAGCAGGCTGGTGAGGACTATGGTGAGTTGGAAAGCACATGCCCTGTCTAAAGGAAGAAGTCACTTATTTTAGCTCTAATCAACTGCTGCCATGGGGGAATTTGGGCCCAGTATTGTTAGGTCTTAGTTGTGTGTGTGTGTGTGTTTTGTTTTTTGTTTTTTTAAAGAGGAACCAGAAATCAGGATTTTTAAATAAAATTCCCCTATTTTTAAATGTTGGAAACCAATTCACATTAAAACAGCAACAATGAACCACTATAAGGAACAAACAAAGCTTGTGGCCTGCGGTCCTTGGAATAGATGGACACAAACTGTGAAAAGACCAGGAGTCTGCTAACTATCCTTCCCTCAGGCCTCTCTGGTTTATACCTTCAAACCACCCAGCTGCTCGGGAACATGACTGGCAGAGAGGATCTAATGCCCAACAATGGCTCTGACAATCCTCAGTAAACACTGGGGGCTTTAGAGAAACAGTCACTTTTAGGACAGAAGAAGGATGCTGGGTGTTTGGTCTGGATGGTGACTGGAGGGGAGGACTGTATGGCCTTCTTCCATCAAAGGGCCAGAGGTCCCAGCTACCTCCTGTCCTGGGTGCTTGGCAGCAATGAGGAGGGAAGGCCTGGGTTGGTACGATGGGCCAGGAAAGAGGCATCAGCACAGACTATTCCAAGGCTCTTTACTGTGATGGATTCTGGTGGATCTGCTTACCAAACATCCATTCCCATCTTCTGGTACCTTTGGAAAATTAACTGTCTTCCTTGGCTCCAGGAATAGACATATAAAATCTACTGGCCAAGGAAAGTCTTCACTGGATTCCTGCTGGAACTACTGGGGAAAATAAGTTCTCTATCAGCGTTACTCAGATATACATCTCCTGATGTTACTGGCTGCCACTTCTGCTCCCTCACAGGGAGAGCCTGTCTCAGAATGAAGCTAACACAGATGAAAGCAGAGTCAAGAGATAAGGGGACAAAGAAGGAGACCTGTTCACATTTGAAGACCTGGATCAAATCCAGCTAGCCTGAAGCCTCTCACTCCAGACTTTTCAGTTATATGGACCAATAAATACCTTTTGGGCTAAGGACAGTTTGAATTGTGTTTCTATCACTTAAAGTTGGAAGAGCCTTGACTGCTCCCCCATACAAAAACAGAATTTACCAGTGCTCTGGTCTTGTCTTTGTATGACCAAAAAACTACTCCCTCCTTTGAGGCAAGACACTAGAGGGGAACCGCTATGTCAAAAGCCACTTAAACAGTCCAATATTACCGCTGCCGTATTTGGTCTCTAAGGGACCAAGTAACCCTCTTTGGAAGCATCTACCAACCCTGGAGGGTGAGAAATGAAGCCAAAATTGGCTAAGAGGTTGTAGGAAAAACTGTTCACTAGGCTCCCTTCCTTGGCTTCAAGCAGCAAGAAGTGGCCCACAGATAGGAGGTGCCTCTGCAGGTCAGCTCTCCTCATTTGGAAGCCAGGCTGTGGAGTCTGATGTGGCTGAAACCTGGGCTCTCCTACTGATACTTACTTGCTGTGTTGACCTTAGGCAAGTAACTCAGTTTCTTCCTCAGTGAGGCTTGTTATTAAGAATGAAATGAAACAATGTATATAAAAATACCTACCATGATCCTTAGCATATCTTCCTATAGCACCTATCCTGTCATATGCTAGGCCCTATGCTAACAGCTTTCTGTGGATGAGTTCATTTGATTCTAAAAACAACATATACGCTATATTTCACACATATACGTAAGATACACATGTATTACACACATATCTACAGATATACACACACAATATTATTCTCATTCAACAAATGGAGAAACTGAGACACAGAAAAGGTTAAGTCACTTGCCTAAGACTACACACAGCTAAGCTCAGATTTTCAAGGCCAGATAGTCTGGCTCTTGCTTGTTCCTCAGAATATTACAGCCTCCTGTAAGTTCCCTTCCACTACGTAGCTAGAAAAGTTGGGCAAAAGGTACACCCTTTAATGCCAACATCTCTAAATAAGGGGGTCCTATTAGCCTTCTTACCCATTCCTAGCCCTTCTACAGCACCCACCTAGGCCTTTCAGGAATTCATACTTCATGAACAAGGTAACAGGCTAGTTACCTAACGTTAACTCACTATCCTGACCGGAGAAGAACAGGAGAATGTCAGATGCCAAGGGAGCTCAACTTCTCTTTTGTAAAGACCAACCATTATTTTCAGAAACTCCTGAAATATGTACACAAAATATGCATACTATTGCTTCAGCCAAGAATGAGGCTTTTGTATGAATAGTTCTGAGGAACAGAGGGAGAGGAGGGGAGAAGCCAGGCAGGGCCTCCTGGAAGATAAGCGCCCCCCTGGGAAGCTGTGGGAAACCCTGGAGTAGAGAGGAAGCTGGCATCCCTTCCCCCTTGCCCCCATGTATTGCTCTCTTTCACTCATCCCACCCTTAAATGTGTTGACCCTTCCCCAATAAAACAGTATCTTTAGCTCTTTCCTTTCTCTATACTTGTATCCTATCACTTGATAATCAACTCCCACAGATTCAACTACCACCTTTCTGTGGACAACTCAGAATTTCTTAAAGTCATCTTGGACTCCTTTCTCTTCCATAAGATCTATTCATCTGCTCTCGATAATTTTTTTCTTTTCTTTTTTTTTTTAAAGATTTTATTTATTTATTTGACAGAAAGAGAGAGAGAGCACAAGCAAGCAGAGGGAGAGGGAGAAGCAGGGTTCCCACTGAGCAGGGAGCCTGATGTGAGGCTCAATCCCAGGACCCTGAGATCACAACCTGAGCCAAAGGCAGACGCTTAACTGATTGAGCTTCCCAGGCGTCCCAATAATTCTTTTTTTCTTAACGTCAGCTAAACATGCCCTCCTTTTTCTTTCCTAAAACTCAAGTGGCTCTGGGACCACACTGTCTGGGTTGGAAAGAGAATCCTACCACTTACTACCTGTGTAACTTTGGGCAAGAGATTTCACCTTGCTGTGCCTGTTTTCTCATCTGTAAAATGGGTTTAATAATAGTACATACTCTCATAGAGTTGCTAGCTATTATCATCCTGGATTCCTCTCTTTCTAATCCCATAATTAAGTCCTGTTTTCTCTATACCCAAAATACATCTATCTCTCTGATTTTTTACTGCCACCACCATATTTAAGTTACTATCTTTTTTCATCTGGACTAATGTAATGCCTCCTCATCTACCTCCTGCTTCCATTCTTACCCGTTTTCCTTGCATAAATCAGTGAACATTCTTTAAAGAAAAAAAAAATTCAGATCATGTCACTGACTTGCTTTAAAAACCCTCTAATAGCTTCCCAAGTCTCTTAAATGAAAATGTAAAACTCCTTACCATGGCCCACAAGGCCCTACATGATCTAGCCTCTTCAATTCCCTGCCCCCTCTCCCTCACACTGGTTTCCTTGTTGTTCCTTGAGCCCATCTCAGGGCTTTTGTCGCTGTTGACCCCTCTACCTGAAATGTTCTTCCCCAGATCACCACATGGCTGGTTCCCTCTCATCAATCAGATCTGGGTTCATATGTGTCCCAGTCTTCCTCATCTCCCCAAGGAGTTTTTGGTCTGATATCATCGAAAGGTATTTCTTTGAAGGCTGCAGCTTTTCCAGAAATGCCTAGACTGTAAGATCCACGAGGGAAGGAAAGACTGTGGCTGTATTATTCACTGCTACATTTTCAGTTCCTAGCATTGCACCTGGCACACAGCAAACACACCCTCATTATGTCTGTGAAAAATCCCCCCCTCCACCCTTGCAGCAGTCCTTTCTCCACATAAAACAATGCTTAGATTGGAACGCCCCACTCCGAGATCATCCCACACCTGGTCCCTTCTCATCTTTCAGGTTATCAGGCTCAACTGTCACCTCCTCAGCGGCCAATTCTAACCATCCTGAATATAGTGGCCACAGCCACCCTCTTTTTCAATTTATTATTATTTTTTAAAAGATTTTATTTATTTGACAGAGAGAGACAGAGCGAGAGCAGAAACACAAGCAGGGGGAGTGGGAGAGGGAGAAGCAGGCTTCCTGCCGAGCAGGGAGCCTGATGTGGGACTCGATCCCAGAACCCTGGGATCATGACCTGTGCCGAAGGCAGATGCTTAATGACTGAGCCACCCAGGCGCCCTTCACTCTATTTTAATTCCTTCACAGCACATATCACTGATTTCTTTTGTTTATGTATCCTCTCCACTCCCCCATCAGAACGTAAACACCATGAGTTCCAAAACCTTGACTGTTTCATTCACTGCTATATGTCCTGTACCTAGAAAAGTGCCTCCATAAATTGTTTTAACTGCTGGAGTTGAAATTTATACACTGTATACACTGTTGTTCTGTAACTTGCCCTCAATCAGACTCTATTCAACAAATTTACACTAAAACAAATAAAACAAAACCCTACTCAAAGTAATTTACCTAACCCTCTCACAAAGTTCAGAGTCCGGAAAACCCAAAGCTGAGGTACAGGATTGAACACCACTACTCCTGGATTCCACTATCCTACTGAGGCTACCACCAAACCCAGGCAGTCATCTCTTCCCTGTGTCTCTCAGTGAGATCCCAAGGGAAAGTCTGGTTGGGTCAGACTAACCATAGACTCTCTCCAGATCCAGACCATCACAGAGTGGAGAATGACTGGGGCTGGAGAACAAGGGAGGAGGGGAACTGCCACCAGTACTCAGAAAGATCATGGGATGGAATCACAGCAACCTCAGCAAGCAATAGAGAATTCCAGGGTATAGAACCCCAAACACGTCCCTAAGGATCTTCTGTTATTTCACACTTATTCAGGAAAGAAACTGTTTTCAAACTGGGGCTGTCAGGCAAGAGTTCTCTTTCCACTAAGGCTGTTAAGGAGGTAGGATATAAGCCTGGGGTTGCTGAAGGCCATCTTAGTCACCACAAAGTAGAAATCTGTTGAAGATGAAGCTAACTCCTTGGAGAAATGGGCAGAGATTACTGAGAAGAATGTTTGAACTCCTGGATGAAGCTAAGTCTGAAGCCAACCCAGCCCTGGACTTTTTAGTAACACGAACCAATTAATTCTCTTTTTTGATTAAACCAGTTTGAACTAAGGACTAAGGTTCTTTTATGTCTTTGGAGTCCTGGCTGACACGAGCCATTTATTTATTTATTTACTTACCATTTATTTTTGATAACACTGAGCACTTATATGCAGAGTATTGTTCTAGGTACTTTATATATATTAACTAATTCAATCATTGCAATAATTTTATAACATAGAATATCATTATTACTTTCATTTTTTAGATGTGGAAACTAAAAACCAGAGAATTTAAGTAATTGTCCTAGGTCACAAAACTGGTAAGTGACAATGTGGGATGCAAATCCTGTCTAGCCCCAGAATCTGCATACTTAACCACTATGTTACTATGCCTCACTGCACCCAACCCTATCTGAACAGAAAATCCAACTCTATGACTCATGGCACTATCATCTTGGGATGGACAGGGTCCAGAGACCTTCTATTTGTGCCACTTGTCTTCAATTACATCATTCGTAAAATGAGATTAATTGTAGCTTACCTACCTCATAGGGTTCCTATGAGGAACATGAGGTGAGAATACATGTGAAGCATTTAAACTGTGACTGGCAAATAATAATTACTCAATAAACAGTAGTCATTAATATTACCACTCTATGGGTCACAAAAGTGCAGCTGGCAAATATAATACAGATGGAAGAGATCTGTTTTCTTTCATCTCTGTCCTTTAAGAGAAGAGAAGAGGTGCCATGGATGGGAGATGAGGAGGCCTTGTCTTTGACCCATTGCAAAGCTGTTAACTCTGCCTGGAAGGCTACTCACCACTGTCCCAACTCCTGTGGAACATCACCGAGCCCAATATCACCTTTTCCATGAAGTCTTTCCAGATAAAGGGCTCCTTCTTTCACTGCCAAATTTCCAAAGCATATAATTTGTACCTCATGTTCTGTCCCATGTACCTGCCCAGCCCCTCTAATGTACTGTGAGCTCACTGAAGGCAGGCTCCAGTGTTTATCCTGTGATCTCTGTTTCCTCTTGTTGATCCTAGAGAGAAACAGAATCCCTCAGAGAAAGCTGAGAGCCCTGTGGAGGCCCCAGACTTATAAAGGCTGAGAAGCCAACCAGGATGGGGTAAGGCAGATCACCAAGAATAGGACCTAAGGCAGCTCAGAATCAAGAGTGAACACAAAGAAAAGTCCCTCAAATAGCAGTTGGAGGGGCAAGACAGCCTCTTCTAGGAGGAGAGGCAATGGAGGCTAGGTAGAGAGAGAAGACAGGAGGGGGTGGGGAAGGTGTATAGAACCTGAATGGGGAGTGAGATCTGAAAAACTTAAGAGATTTCTGGCCAAATGTGAAGGAAGAGCTGCCCATTCTCTGATTCCCACTGTGGGATTCAGAGACAAATAAGACACATCCCAGTACTTTCCAAACTTGCTAGTCCAGTGAGGGTGAGTGGACAAGTACATGAAAAACTACAGGGAGAAGGTGAGTGGTGCCCTAAGAAGTAAAAGGGAGGACTCTGGACAGTAAGACACAGAGAATGAAAAGACCCGAAGGTGCCTTAAAGGGAGGGTGCCTATGTGGAGAGGAATAGATGAAGATTAGAGAGGGACATATGTGTTCAAGCAGATGCACCAAAGGCTAGGGTATGGTGTGGAGGGGCAGCCAGAAGGTAAAAGTGCTGAGGAAGACCTGAAAAGAAATCATTCAAAGGTAGAATATGAAGTAATTGCTCACAGAGTGGGGTGACCTCTGAGAGAAACCAAAATCCTTTCAAGGAGGGCAAGGAGACTTTCTAGAGGGTGGATATTTCACAAAGGGGACTCTCAGGAAAATGGGGGTGGGCAGGAGTTCAGAGGCATACCCTGAAGCATCTTTCAGTGGGCTTTCTGTGGTGAAAGGGAAATCCTCTCAGGGGGCAATGGTTCTCAAATTCGAGCATACATCAGAATCACCAGGAGGGTCCCTAAAAACAGACTGCTGGGTCCTACTCTCAGGTCTTCTGGTTCAGTAGGTCTGGGCTAGACTCCAAAATTTGCATTTCTAACCAGTTCCCAGGTGATGTCGATACTGGTCCAAGGACCATGCTTTGAGAACCACTGCTACAGGGGAAGGGATTCTTTAGTGAGGAGGCCCTCAAAAGGGAAAAGGAAGGAGAAGGCTGCTGAAAAGAAAATGGGGGGAGTCCTCAAGAAGTCTCTAAGGAGGGTGCTAAGGCTCTCTCAATCTCCGAAGGGAGGAGGAGTCTATGAGGATGAAACCTAAGAAAAATGGCCTGAGAAGTCTCTGAGGGTTGAGATTTCAAGAGGTGAGGCTGTCTCTTGAGGATTTTTTTTTATTAAAAGGACACAGTGGAGGCTCTCGGGGGTGAGGGGAGCCTGGAAGATGCTGGGGGCCTCTGAAGGGACAATGGGGGGAAGGAGGTCCAGATCTGAGAAGGATCTCGAAGTTGATTTCAAAGGAAAGAGAATGGAGGTGGTGAGAGGGTATAAATAGGGATCCCAAAAGGGGTAAATCTGATAGGGTTCTGAATGGATGAGGATGTCACAGGTGGAAATGAGGGAATGTTCTGAAGAAGTCTCAAAAAGTGCTGGGAGTTAGGTTGTTGATGCAGGGCAGTTTTGAAGAAAATTCTCTAAAGGGTGTCTGGGGGAGGTGTGGTCTCCTGAGAGAGATCTTGGATGTACTGGAGCAGGATGGCAGAGGTCTTTTCAGGAACTCCTAAGAGAGCTCAGAGGAGGAGAAACCTCTGAGTAAAGTTTTCAAAAGGGTATAGTATGGGAAAGGTGGGTCTTCCGAGTGGAATATGGGAATGTCAGAGTAGAAGGTTTTTCAGAAAGAATTCTGGAACTTTCTAAGAGCAGGAGCTCAGTTATTTTGAGGGAAGACTGAATGGGGAGGAGGTTCTAGAGGGCCTGAGGGCACCTGTGAAGAGTTCAGGGAGTGAAACCTCTAGGAAAAGTATCTTAGTAAGGCAGGAGGTCTCTGAGCAGTGATTCAGTGGATTCTTGGGGGGTGTCGGAAGGGTCCTGGGAGGGATTTCAAGGGCTTATCCCAGGAGGGCTTGAGGGGTTGCCGAGGTCTCTGAGAAGATGTGAGGAGGTCTTGGAAATACTGCATCTCACAGAGGTCACGAAGAGAGTCTTACGGTTTAAAGGGTTTTGAAACTTCAACTAAATGTCAGTCTAGAAAGGGGGATTTTCAAGGGTCATCTAAAGAGGACTCTACAGAATATCAGAGACTACAAGGGACCTTTTTGGAATCCTGAAGAAATCTGTGGAACATGTGGTGTAGGTTACCGGGAAGAGTTGGGATATGTAACAGGGTCTGTGGAAAAGGCTTTTGGAATATGGGATAAGAGTTCTCCAGGGATTTTAGCGAATCTCTGGAGGAATGTTTGGGATAAGTGAGCGTGGTCTTGGAGGAAGATTTTTGGGGTATGTGAGGGTGATCTCTAGGGCATTTCGGGCTGGTGAGACTTGGAGGACCTGAAATCTTTGGGATCTGTGGAAGAGTCTTAAGGGATGACTTTGGGAAGGGGGAGTGTGTATGGGAGATGGCTGGTGCGTGGGGGGGGAGGGGTGTCCCTCTAGGTGAATTTTGGGGATGTGAGCACATTTCAGAGAGTCTCTGAGGAAGACTTTCAAAGTATTATCAGGGACATTCCAAAGGACATGGTGGCAGGGAGGGGGCTCCGAGATTTGGGGGCCATGAGTGAAACGTCTCCCAGGTGATTTCTGGTAATGGGGGGGTAGGTAGGAGGGAAAATTTGGGGGACCTGTGAGAGGGAAGACCTGGGGAGATTGTGGGGATATGCGAAATAGGTCTCTGGGGGAGATTTCTGGAATGTGCGGGGTCTGGAGGGGATCTCAGGGAGACTGCAGGAGATTTTTAGGGCTTATGAGGGAGGCTCCAGGAGGAGATATGACACACATTGTTGGAATAGATGAGGAGTGGCCTCCGGGGAATATTTCTGGACGGAGGAGGATGGGGGATCTGGGGCCAGAGAAGGGGTTCGCTGAGGAAGATTTCCGAGACCTAAGCCGGCGTCTGGACAAGACTGTGGGGACGTAAGGGGGGTCTCTCGGAAAGATTTCGGGCCGGAGGAGGGGTGCGGGTTTTCAGGGGGCTCTAGGGCGGGTTTGGCGGGGCTGTGGGAACGCCCTCCAGGGAGGTGTCTGAGCCAGACCTGCGGGGGGGTCACGGGGAAGGTCCCCCGACCCGGCCCCTCGCGGTCCCCAGGGTGTGAGGAGGGTTTCGGAGGAAAGCTTCCCAGGCGGCCTGGGCCGGCGACTCGGGGGTCGGGGGTGGGGGATTCTCTCGAGGGCCGGGACCCCCGAGGCCCGCGCTCGCCGCCGCCCGCGGCTCGGGGTCCCTGAGGGGGCGGGGCCGCCCGCGCGGCCTGGGGCGCCCTGAGGTGAGCCCCGCGCGCCCCGACCCGCCGCCGCCCCGCCGCCGCCCGGGCCTGCCCGCGACTCACCGCCTCGGTCTCCGCCGCCGCCGCCGCCGCTCGGGCCTCCTCAGGCCCCCTCCGCCGCCGTCGCCCCCTCTCCGGCCCGCGAGCTCCCCTCCCTCCTCCCGCACCGACCACCGCCGCCGCCGCCGCCGCCGCCGCCGTCGCGCTGCGTCACCGCGCCGTGCGTCACCGCCCCTGGCCCCGCCCCGCCGGGGCCGCCGCGCGCCGGCATTAGCTCACGCCGCGGTGACGAACGGCGCGCCCGCCAACGGGCGGCGAGGGCAGCCCGAAGGGCGGGAGGTGTGCGCGGAGAAAGGCGGGGTCTTGGCAGAGAGGGGAGCGCTGGAGGTTGAGCGAGGCCCCAGAGGCCCGCCCCCTGCGCGGTGGGATTGGTTGGCTGCGGGGCTGACGGGCAGTCGGCCCCGCCGGGGCCTCGGGGCTGGCGGGCGGGGCGGGGGCGGGGCGCGCGCGGCATTGCCATGGGCAACGGGCGCGGCGGAGCCAGAGATTGGGCCTCCCGGCCCGCAGGGGGCAGTCTCGCGCGCGGCTACCTCAGCGGCCGTGAGCTAGGTCACAATTCCTGCATCTGGTGTTCAAGGCCGCCTCCTCGCCCCTCTTGCACGGCCCGCCTAAGGCCTGGGCCCAGGTGGGCCCGAGCGGCCGGGTTACGGGTTGGCGCCCAGGCTTCTGGAGTCTCAGCTCTACCACCGCAGCCCTCTCCCAAGTGGGAATACGATTGAAAGAGACGATGCGTAGAAAGCGCTTGGCACAATGGAGGCCGTCAACAAATGGGAGTTGTTGCTTTGACTATTGTAATCTGTTCATTCCACAAACTTCCCTGGATCTGGTGACTAAGCGGAGCGGGGGCCCTCACCCAGAAGGTGACAGAGACATGGCGTGTTAGAGGAACTCAAAGAAAATGCGGTCCGGGTGGACGGAGTGTAGAGTTCCGGGCAAGGAGTGGTGGGAAATGAGCTGTGGCCAGATGTTTGCCCACTTGAGGGAGTTTGGGCTTGTCTTGAGGACACTAGGGAGCCATGGAAGGGCTTCAAGCCAGGGAGAGTCATGGTGAGTTGGAGGTTTGGAAAGATGGCTCTGGCTTTCATATGGAGCGTGGATTGGAAGGAATAAAACTGGGGGCTTTCAGTACCGGGAGGCAGTTGGCGTGGGACAGGGGCGTTTGCACCTGGGCGGGACTGTGGGAGAGGGGGGCGGTGTGGGCGGGAGAGACGCCCAGGAGGCAAGTGAACCTGCCTTGGGACTGGCTGGCCGCAGAGCGGGGAGAGAGGGTGAAATCCTAGACAAGGCCCCTGGCTGGGGGGGTTAGGGGTTGGTGGTGCCTCCCTGAGAAGGAGACCCAGAGGAGAAGCAGGTTTGCAAGATGCTGAGTCCAGTGTGGGCCCACCCAGCAGTGGGGGGCCAGGAGGCTGCACAGCGCCGGGTCTGGAGCTTAAGAGAGAAATTGGGGCTGGAAACCAAAATTTGAGGATCATCAAAGATGGTCATTGAAGCTGTGGGTGTTAGTGATCTAGCCTGGGAGGATACGAAGGATGAATGGAGACAAGGGCTGGCCAGAACCCTAAGAAAGGGGGACACCTAAGGTTTGAGCAAAGGAATCGACATCTCTCCAAGGTTGAGGAGGGGCAGCCAGACAGAGAGGAAGATGCAGTGAGGAAAGGTCACTTCAAGCCGGGGGAGGGGATATCACAAACCCCATCCACTACCCCCTACATTTAAGTAAAAACCTTCACAGCATATATAGTAGTTCCATAGATAACAGTTCATTTATTCACTCAACGATATTCAAGTACCTAATATAATATGTGTCAGGTGGTGTTCAAGCTTCTAGAAATTAAACAATAGAACAAAGCTTACATTCATGCTTGAAGCTTACATTCTGGTTGAGGGGACATGATAAATAAATAAATACAATGTGATTTGGTGATAAGTGCTACGGGGAAAAATAAAGCAAGCTGAGGGGATGGAGTGATGAGGTCAGCACTATTTTGGGGGAGGGAAGGTGTCTTGGATCAGGTGAGATTTGAGCAGAAATCTGAAGAAATGAAGGGGTAAACCATAGGGAAAGAGGGCTCCAGAAAGAGGGAACAGCAACTGCAAAGGCCCAGTGGCAGGATTATTCACAGAACCACAACGAGGATAACACGGCTGAAATGGAGTGAGCAAAGAGGAGGGTAGAAGACAAGGTCCAAGTGGTAATGGAGGAGGGGTAAAGGCACCAGATAAAGGCCACCGTAAGGACTCTAGCTTTTATTCAAATAACATGGAAGCTGTAGGAGGGTTTTGGGAGAGGAAGTATGTCATCTGCCTTGGGTTTTATTAGGATCCCTCTGGCATTCCTGTGAAGAATAGAGTATGGAAGGGGGAGCAGGGGGACAGTGAGGAGGTTGCTGCGAGAGTTCAGGCAGGAGATGGAGGTTGATGGGACCAGGGTATGGGCCGTGGAGGGGGGAGGTGGGCAGGTTCTGGTTACATTTCAAAATGAAGTTCAGAACTGACAAGTTCTAATGTACGATGAGAGGAATGAGACAGGTTAAGGATGACAGACATCCAGGTGGAGATGTCAGCTGGGCAGTTGGATGTAGGAGTGTAGAGTGCACGGAGAAACCCAGGCTGGAGAAATAAATAGGGTATCCCCTTTGAAAGCCAAGAAACTGGATGAAATCAAAAGAGAATGGTAGGTGAAAAAGAGACAAAGGATTGAGGCCCGGGACACCCCACCATTAAAAGGAAGAATCAGCAAGAGAGGCCAAGAAGAAGCAGCTAGAACACTCGGAGGAAAACCAGGCCAGGGTGTTGTTCTGAAAGCCAAGTGAGGAAAGTGTTTCTTCAGGGCACAGAGAGGGATGGATGGTGTCACATGCAGCTGACAGGGCATGACAGAGCAAGACTGAGAATTGACCATTAGGTCCAACACCATAGTGGTCATTGGTGGCCCCGACAAGGGTACTTCAGGGGTTGGGGACAGGAGTGACAATCTGCTGGGAGAGAGCTGAAGAGAAAATCAGGAGGAGACATAGGAGGCTGCATGTGTAGATGATTCGAGAAGTTTTTCTGAAAAGGGAAGGAAATGAATGGGCAGTGCTGAACGGAAGATAGGGTTCTTCGTTTTTAAGAAGGAAGAGAACCCCGCTTGTAGGCCAAGAGGAAAGATCTAGTAGGGGTGGGAACATTGATGATGCAGGGAGAAGGAGAATAGCTCCAGTGACACCCGTCAGTAGAAGGGGACAGGGTGGGATCCAGTGCCTGTGGAGGGCGTTCTGGAAGGCTACAGCTGGAGCCAGCATGGCGGGCCAGCCAATGGGGAACTGGGACCTGTGAAGAGTCTCTTTTGTTGGCTTATATTTTCTCACTGAAATACATGGAGTTTTCCCATAAATTACTTCCCTTTTATTTCTCCTTTATATGACAGGACACTGTATTGATTTTGGGGGAGGGGAATTTGTGTATAAGTAGGTTACATTATCTAGGAATTTCATTTCACAGTGGGAAAGGGGGCAACACAAAATGCACTTAATAAAAAAGGGGGTACTGGTCTGACAGAATTGGACACCATTGTTGTAGGGCCCATTATTAGGCCCCTGAAGTTGAATAACTGCAGGAAAAAATTCAGCACTACCTGGGCGCTGTGGAGTCTCCATTTCCCCATCAACAAATGGGTGGCAGTTTGGCTACCAAACATCCCTAAGCTCCCCTTTTCTACTCTGGAATTAAAATATTCCAGAGGGGGGGACAATCCAGGAGAGCTTCCTGGAGGAGGGGAGGAACTAAAGAGCTCATTGTTACCTACTGTGTATTGAGCATGTCCACCATGCCAGGAGGTATGTGAAGCTATTTTATCCTCACAAGAATCCTGAATCAGAGGGGTGAAGTTACTTAGCTAGGGTCACACAGCAAGGCAGCATTCGAACCCCAGTCTGGGTGATTGCAAAGCCTGGGAGGTCCTGGCAGATGAGGGGAAGGAAGGAAGGGGAGGAGCCCTCTGAGACAGTTGTCCCAGAATGGGCATAAACAGGATGTGGTGTTGGATGAAACCTTTCCCCTGCCCCACACTCCGCCCCCTGCAGCCCTAGTCCCCACCTCTAGAAGACAGCGGAACTGAGAAAAGAAGAGGCCTGTGGACAGAAAAGTCATGGTCAGGGGGTTGGGGGGTGTATGGGAAAGGCTGGGGGCTGGGCTGGGGCTGGGGCTGGGAGAGTGCCTGGGTGAAGGTCAGCCTGTGGGCTAGTCAGGGGCTGGGAGGGTGACCCCGCTGCGGCAAAGGGCCTGGCTGTGGGGAAGAGAGAGGCTGGTTCCGGGTTTAGCCCCAGGCAAGCAGATCCCCGGGTCTCCTCAAGTGTTGCCCAAGGGCACCTGCCTAGAGGGCTGGAGCCCAGCTTCTGCCCTGCACCCCAAATGTGTGCACTGGTAAGAGGTAGCACCTGCCTGAGGAAAGCACCCTTTCCCTAAAGTACCCAGAGGCGTCCTGTGAGCCGTCAGACCCACCTCTTAATGAGTAGATGGAGAAACTGAGGTTTGGGGAAGGGGGTTGGGGGGGGCTGAGACCAGGCCAGCTCAGCTCTTCCTGGGCTTCTCTGGCAGTCCGATTCCCTGGTGGTGTGCGAGGTGGACCCTGAGCTAAAGGAAAAGCTGAGAAAATTTCGCTTCAGAAAAGAGACAGACAATGCAGCCATAATAAGTGAGTGTCATCTCCTCCCCTGGAAGGATGGCAGAGGGAGTGGGGACAAACAAGGAAGTCTGGGCTAGTGTCGCTGCTGCATGGAAGGGGCAACTAACCCCTGTGTGCCATTCCTCCCCAGTGAAGGTGGACAAAGACCGGCAGATGGTGGTGCTCGAGGAAGAATTTCAGGTGAGAGTCTGGGATGGATGGGACCCCCAAGAAGGGCAGGGTGGGACTGGGAGAACCAGGGGGCTGGAACTGATGCTAAGAGCCTGAATTTGGGGGCCAGAAAGGCCTGGAGGTCAAATCCCAGCTCAGCTGTGACTCGAGGCAAGAGACTTCACCTGCATGGGTCTCTGTTTCCCCATCTGTGAAATGGGGATACCTTACCTACCTCATAGGGTCTATGGATTCAATGCTTTAATCCTTGTCATGGGCTTAGAAGTGGGCCTGGCACATAGAATATGCTCAATAAAATGATGGTGATGACGACGACGACGATGGTGATGATATTTTATTGGCACTTAAATGAAAGTTTCCAGATAAGTCAACAAAAAGCTAGGGGAAGGGTGGGAGGAGGGGATAGCCTGGTGATGGGTATTAAAGAGGGCACATTCTGCATGGAGCACTGGGTGTTATGCACAAACAATGAATCATGGAACACTACATCTAAAACTAATGATGTAATGTATGGGGATTAACATAACAATTAAAAAAAAGCTAGGGGAAATCCTGTATAAAAGGGTAGATCTCCCTCTTTTTTGCCTCACTGTCTTTATCAGTCACACGGGGATGATAATAAGGCTTACTTCTTGTGTTGTGGTAAGGATTTGGGGGCTGGCCCCTGGAGGCTGAGGCTAGGGCTGTTTGACAGGGGAGGGGGATTGGCTAGGAGCTGGGCTCTCTCAGGTCCTTTGAAAGGCAGTGTAGCAAAATGGTTATGATTTGAACCCAGATTCAAATCTGAATCTTGCCGCTCTCTATCCGCAACCTTGGACCAGCATCTTAACAACCCTGGGCCTCAGTTTACTCACCTGTAAAGTGGTGAGAAGAGAAGCTACCGCACAGAATTGTGGGAGAAGTCGATGAGTTGATCTATGTGTCTTTCTTAGACCAGTGCTTTGGCACATAGTTCATGCTTACTTTGACAGTCTTTTCTTTTGCTTCCCCCCCCAGAACATTTCTCCAGAGGAACTAAAAACAGAGTTGCCAGAGAGACAGCCCAGGTATCCTAGGGGTAGGGAGGGGGGAGGGTCAAGCCGGGAAGAGGGGGGTGATGATGAAGGAACAGACTGAGGGACCCCTTGGATTCTAGTCTTAATCACAGGCTCTGATCTGGGTTTGAGGCCACGAATTCACAGCTTAGGACATTTTGTTTGTATACTAATATTTTATTGCAGAATTTTACACTGATGGTCACATGTGATATTAGAGCTTGCTCTTTTTTTTTTTTCTGTACAAACTTTGTCAGGTTTTGGTCTCATGATTGCACTTACTTCATTAAACAAAAAATGGAATTTTTCTTTTTCAATGCCTGAGAATACTTTGGGAAGCAGAGGAGTCATTTGACTTTTAATGATGGGGGGGAATCCTGTGTGATGCCTCCCAAGTCTGGTACTTTTTTTTTTCTTTTTTAAGTTTTGCGATTATATTGAAGTTTATTTTATTTTATTTTTTTAAAAGATTTTATTTAGGGGCGCCTGGGTGGCTCAGTTGGTTAAGCGACTGCCTTCGGCTCAGGTCATGATCCTGGAGTCCCTGGATTGAGTTCCGCATTGGGCTCCCTGCTCAGCGAGGAGCCTGCTTCTCTCTCTAACCCTCACCCCTCTCATGTACTCTCTCTCTCTCATTCTCGCTCTCTCAAATAAATAAATAAAATCTTAAAGATTTTATTTATTTATTTGACAGAGAGAGAGATAGTGAGAGCAGGAACACAAGCAGGGGGAGTGGGAGAGGGAGAAGCAGGCTTCCTGCCGAGCAGGGAGCCCGATGAGGGGCTCGATCCCAGGACCCCAGGATCATGACCTGAGCCGAAGGCAGGTGCCCAATAACTGAGCCACCCAGGCGCCCTGAGTCTGGTGCTTTTTGTACGGAGGAGCTCTTTGACGTCAAACTCCTATGAAATCTAGTCTATTTAGATTTTTCATCTCCGCTAGGGTGAATTTGGGGTGCCCCAGGATTTTGACCCTGCATCTCAGGCTCTCGATCTCAGCCAGGACCAGCTCCCCAGGTGTCTGACACGTGCGGTCGCACTAGGCCCCATGCACAGAAGGGAGATTCAAACGCAGACGGGGCTTAGTGCTCTGCGGCTGCCTGCCATCTGGAAATTTTTTGTGGTTTTATCTTTGAATTTGTGTTTTGTGTAAAGTCTGATGGGAAAGTGGAGCATGTGCTGGGGGCTTGGAGCCTTCTTCGGCTCACACGTGTTCCCTCCTTTGGCCCTGGACAGGTTCTCCCCTGGTCACTGCCCTGCCCAGCGAGCGCTGTTGTCTTCTGTCCCTGGCAGGGGGCCTGAGTGCAGATAGGGGGAGGATCAGAATCAGGGTCAGGGTTGGCACACCTCCCCCCCCCGCATGACAATTTCAAGGGTCTGTCTTCGAGCATCTGTACTTCCCCTGCTAGTGTCCCCATGCCCAAGAGAGCCTGACTTGAAGTAACAAATTTTAAAAGACCATGACCAGTCGGGAAGGAGACTGCGGAGGAAAGGGAACAGCTTTTTTCCTGCGTTTTGAACAGCAGGCCCCACATTTCCATTTTGCACTGCGCTTGGCAAATGATGGAGCCCGCCCTGGTCTCAGGCCAGAGGTCTAGAGCTCTGGACGGTACCGCATGGTATTTGAGCCCTTACACTCCGGCACTGAATTCCCAGGGCTCAAATCTTTCCTGTATCCACAGAACCTCGTTAAGTGACTCTGGACCTCGGTTTTCCCATCTGTAGTATGGGGATAATAAGAGCACTTACGTTAGAGGGTTATTGTGAATCAAACAAGCACCTACCATGATTATTTTTCATCCTTTTGTATTTGAGGCCAGTATCCTGGGGTCTCATTTGTTAACCCTAGCTTTTCAGACTCAGGCAAGATTTCGAGATTGTGGACTCAGGCAATGGGCATTGGGTGGAGGCACTGAATTTGAATTCCCTTTCGCTGGTGTAGGTTCGTGGTTTACAGCTACAAGTATGTGCACGAGGACGGCCGAGTGTCCTACCCTTTGTGCTTCATCTTCTCCAGTCCCGTGGGTGAGGCACGGCTCTCCCTGTCCCCACAAGAGGGTCTTAGATTCTGTGCGTGGCGTATGGAGGAGCGTGTCCGTGGGTGCAGGTGTGTGACTGGTGTGAGTGTGTGGCACGTGTGGTGTTTGGGTGCTGGGAGGGCAGTGGGGTGGAGGTGGGGACTCAGATTCCGTAAGGGCCCAACCATCCTCCTGAGTCCCAAGGTGTATAAGCCAGTTAACCTCTCGCTTTTACTTAGAAACTCCTGTGTGGCCTCTAAACCATCTCCAGGGACTCTCAGAATAACAAGCCCCCAAACGCTGGGCATAGCGTCAAGAGACCACCTTAGAACAGCTCTCAGGACCCTTTGAAAACTTCAGGGCCTACATGACATTACTAGGGCCTTAGTGATAACCAGTGTCCCCCAGTTATGCTCTTTTCTCCTCTTTTCCCCACAGGCTGCAAGCCTGAACAGCAGATGATGTATGCAGGGAGTAAAAACAGACTGGTGCAGACTGCAGAACTCACAAAGGTCTGGGCCTGGGGCTGAGGCTCCCCAGGGCTAAGGAGGATGGGCTGAGGGTCGAGGCTCCTGTTCTGAGGGGCGGAGGGGGTCAGAGTGTTCACCCCCTCGGTTCCTGAGTGGGTCTTAATGCGGAGACCTCTCCCTGCCCAGGTGTTTGAAATCCGCACCACTGATGACCTCACCGAGGCCTGGCTCCAGGAGAAGTTGTCTTTCTTTCGTTGACCTCTGGGCTGGAGAACTGGATTCCTGATGTCGGAGTCCCTGAAGAAACTGGGAACTGGGACCCCTAGGGCCTGAACGTCTGAGACCCGACGGAAATTAAAATGCAGGAACTCAGAGATCCTCAGTTCTGTTTCTGTTTCTCCTTGTGAGCGCTAGCCGAGGTTCCCTGCAGTACCGGCCTTAGGCCAGCAGAGGGCAGGCAGACCAAGTGGATGCCCGCTGAGTCCCAGGAGGAAAGGGGGGGGTACCTGTTTCTCGGAAAGAAAGGGAGGGACCTGTAGGGTTTCCTGGGGAGGAGTTGGCGGGGGGCGGGGGTGGTGGTTCCGGGAGGAATTGGAAAATATCCGAATCCAGCAGGCGGCCACTCCTAGGGGAATGAGGACACCTGGGTTCCTGAGAGTGAAGGAGGCAGAGTGCCTGTTTCCCCTCCTCCCCACTTCCCACCCCAGCTCTAGGAGGAGCAGGCATTAGCTGGCTCTGAATGCTACTTTTCTCAGTGAGCTCCCAGGCTGGAAGAATTTAAAGGCAGAAAAGTTGTTGAAGGATCAAACATAATTGCTTCAGGGAGTTGCTGGGGTGGGTGGTTTGTGGGGTTAGGGAGGCCTGAGGACCCAAGGCTGGGGAAGGTGAGAGGATCCAGGGCTCTCAGTGGACCCCTGAGGGGTATGAAGTTGAAGGTCAGGAAAGGGACATCCTACCCGCCCCAGTCAGGAGATTCTTTCTTTCTTCTGGCATCTCTGGGCTTTTGAGTCTCTTGGGCTCTCTGTCTTTGTCTCTGAGGGACATTTACTGAGCACCCACAGTGTACCGGGCTCTGAGAATTTTGAGATGGGCAAGTCTTCACAGAGATAAATCACTCTTTCTTTCTCTGTACTTCTCCTCCCGGTCTCTGTTCCTCTCTCCGTCCCCAGATCCAGGGACCTGGGAGCTCCCTCCCTCCTACCCCTTTTCAGGTTCCCTGTAGAGAGGTGTTCGTTGCCCTGGTAACAATGACACAATGACCTTGTGCCTGGGATGTCCCTCCCCCAGCCCTGTCATTCCTGGGGGAGGGTCCACAAGCCCAGCTCCAACCCCTCCCCAGCCCTCCCGGCCAGAACACACCATCCCCTCACCACCCGCCTCTGCCCATCCCTTGCTCCTTGTCCCCTGTCGGGCAAGCCCTTTGCATAGAGAAATCCACGCACACACACTCCCCCCCCCCCCGTATTTGGGGGGGGCGGGATTTGAGCTTCTCTTCTGACACCATCCTAGTGCCCTCCCCAGCCCATCTCTGCCAGGCATATCTCTACTGCTCCTTGTGATCACAGCCTCAGTCTCTGATGGCTAGAGATGGAAGAAGAGGGCTGGGGATAGGAGAGGTCGTTCAATTAAGAGGTCAAGCAACGGCCGGCTGCAGAGGTCAGAGAGGCAGAAGGACTTGTCCAAGGTCATGCACTTACATGATCAAATTAATAATAATAGTTAACTCCCTGATTGAGGGCTTCCTTTGTGCCAAGTACTTCTATAAGCACTTACAGGTGTTAACTCATTCAATCCTTACAGTACCCCATGAGGACGGTATCATTATTATCCCCAGCTTACAGATGAATAAACTGAGGCACAGAAGCCAAAAATAGTTGCCTGAAGCCCCACAGCTAGTGGTTTGCACAGTTAGAACTTTAACTCAAGGCTATCTGGTGGTCAAGGGCCACTCCCTCTCCCTAGCCGGGGATTTAGGGACTCATCCCTTCCTCCTCCTCCCTCTCCCCTCTCCCTCTCGTCCTTCCCACGTAGTTGAACTTCTGTCAGCTTCCAGGCTCATGATTGCAAACAATCCAACCAGAAAAAGGCATGTACGAGGAGTTGCCCAATCAGGAGCAGGGAGTTTGGAAAGCAAGGACTAATCAGAGAGGGTGGTTCTGGGGACTGCCCAATGCAGAGGAGGTTTGGCTAGAGGGATTGCAGAGGGACCAGTCAGAGAGGCCAGAGCAGAATACACTATCCAGTGGAGAGTCAGCACAATGGGGCATGGCTCCAGGTTTGGGGCCACTCCTTCAAGCCACCCCCCCTCCCCCGCCCAAACTAGGGACTACCTCCTCTCTTCCCGCCAGCCTTCACCTAGGCTTCACAGATCCAGGCTCCCTAATTTTTGAATCCAGGCTCTAGGGTTTCCCTGGGGCTCTCCTCCCTGCTAACCTTCAAGGAAAATAGGGCATATGTTGGAGAGGAAGAAACGGGATTTAGGGTGAAACAGAGAATGGAGGATCTAAACTAGCCAAGAGGGGCCGGTGCCTGGACTGAAAGCTAGATGCTTTTGGGGTGGAGTTTAAGGTGCAGAGGGCAGTGCTGGGGCTAAGAAGGTAGGACCTAGGCCTGAGCGCAACCTGAGGTCAGAAAGTGCTGGGGTTTTTGCTTTGGGCAGAGCCTTGGAGAGGGGGTGGGGGTGGGGTGTGTGTGTGTGTGTGTGTGTGTGTGTGTGTGTAACTAGGCTTGGGGCAGGGCCTAATTGTGGAAGTTTGAGAATGGTTGCCAGTCTCTATTAGGAAGTCTGGGGCAGGAATTAAGGCCGGAGGAAACTTCCACCTGTTGTCCTCTTTTTAGGCCAACTCACATTCCCCGACCTTATGGGGCATCCTCCTACCGCTGGGGGTTTCCCCCTTCCCTTCTAGTGACCCCAGTCTGGGACATGATGTTTATTGTTGAGTGTGGCTCCTACAGGGAGTCTGGAGTGGGCCTAGCTCCCAGGCCGTCTCCTGAGAGGCATTCAAGAACATGTGTTTGCTGAGCACCCACTGGGTGCCATTCGCCGTTCTGGACACTGGAGAAAATTGGTGCCCATGCCTCTCCCCTCAGGGGGCTTATATTTCAATGACTAGACGATAAGCAATAAACAAACAAATAAGTAAACAATAAAGAGACAAGATTATTAACAAGCACGATAAGAGCTAGGTAGGAAATAAAATGAGATGATGTGATAGAAATGGTGGGACCTTTTGTTGCCTCTTTAGTCTCTTCTAGAAGAGTCTTCCTGGGACACCTGGGTGGCTCAGTTGGTTAAGCGACTGCCTTCGGCTCAGGTCATGATCCTGGAGTCCTGGGATCGAGTCCCGCATCGGGCTCCCTGCTGAGCAGGGAGTCTGCTTCTTCCTCTGACCCTCCCCTCTCTCATGTGTGCGCTCTCTCTCACTTATTCTCTCTCTCTCAAATAAATAAAAAAATCTTAAAAAAAAAAAAATAGAAGAGTCCTCCTGCTCACCTCCCAATATGTATTATGAAAAATTTCAAACATGCAGCAAAGCTGAAATTATTTTACAGTGAACACCCATAGACCCACCACCTAGATTCTCCCATTAACATTTTATTGGACTTGCTTTATCACATCCCCATCCATCAACCCATCCATAACCCATCTTATTTTTTTATGGATTTTACAGTAATTGGCAGACATCAGGACAATTGGTGGGGGTGAGGGTCCATACTGGGGAGGGGGAAAGAGGGCCTCTCTGAAGAGGTTACGTTTGAATTAAGACCTGAATGAAAAGGAAGGGGAAAGAGTGCCAAGACCAAGGGTTGGACTGAGCTGGTGTGTTGGAGGAGTAGGGATAGGGCATGCTTCGAGCGATGATGTGACTAGGAAGAATTTAGGGAAGGGGTTTGGTAAAGGACCTTGATACAGTGGGATCCAAAATGGGAAGGGTTTGAGCTGCCAGGGAGCGGGAGGACTGCAATAAGACAGATTTGGAGGAGAGGCCTTGTTGGGTTTGGGGGCCTGGTGAGTATCCTGGAAAGAAGTGGAAAGTGGCCTGAGATACTCAGTGGGATTTGGGGGAGGGACTGGGGATCAGCTATTGGGTTGGAGTTGGGCAAGAAAGGAGTCTAACCAAGGAAGGAGCAAGGAATCTGGGCTCCATGGAAGTCACAGGGAGGGGGGAGGGTCTGCAGGGTCCAAAAGAAAGAGTAAGAACAGGAAGGAGGCAGGGAAAGAATCTAGGGGCAAATCAGGGGTTCTGGAAACTAAGGGGGGGCTTAGAGGGGAAGATGATCTGGGGTCTAATGGGGGTAATGAGGAAAATTAGGGGGAATAAGAGACATTTGGGGGTCCCCCTAGAAATTAGACATGGTCTGGAGTCCCTGTTGGGGGTCAGGGAATGGTTTGTGGTCCTAGAGGGTGGAAGGACATGGCTGGGGGTCCCCAAGAAGCAGTAGGACATGGTTTGGGTCCCCAAAGGAAGTAAGACATGATCTGGTATCTCCCTGGATGTTGAAGTATGGTTTGGGTCCTCTCTGGAAGCTGGGGCATATTCTGGGGTCTACCTGAATGTTATGGTATGATTTGGGGTCCCTTTGGGGGATGCTCTGGATCCCCTTGGGTTCTGGGATATGGTCTGGGGTCCCCACTGGAGTATGGGACAGAGTCTGAGGTCACCTAGGAGAGGAGGACATGGTTTGTGGTCCGGGGTGGCTGTAGAACATGGTTTGGGTCCTCAGAGGAGGTAAGGCATGGTCTGAGGTTCCCCTGGGTATTGGGACATGATCCCAGGTCTCCGCTGCGAGATCCGAGTCCCCACGCCAGTTGGGGCGTGGTCTGGGGGGGGTCTCTGGGGCAGCCAGCGGGGCTGGAGGTGGGGCTGGGGAGGGGTCGGGGGCGGGCCGGCGGCTCCGCAGTGGAGAGGGGTCTGCGGCGCGCCCCGGGGGCGGGGGTCTGGGCGGTGCGGCCGCCCCGCCCGCCCCCTCCCCCCTTGCGGCGGCGGCGGCGGCGGGGCTCTGGCGGCGGGCGGCGCGGAGGGCGGAGCTCGGCGGCGGCTCAGGAGGGAGGGCGGGAGGCGGGAGGGAGGCGGCCCCGCGGCACCGCGCCCCCTCCCCCGGCCCTCCCCCCACCATGGCGCGGAGCGAGGCGGCGGCGGCGGGGCCGGGCCCGGGGCCCCCCCGGGCTGGGTGAGCACGGCCCGCAGCGGCCCGGGAGGCGGCGGGCGGGGGCGCCGGTGGGAGCGCGGGTGTGAGCGTGCGAGCGTGTGAGTGTGTGTCCGCGGCGCTGCGGCGGGCCCGGCGTGCGCTCGCGCGGCCCTGTGTGTGCCCGGCGCCGGCGTGTGCGGCGCCCTGCTTGTGTGGCCATCCGGGTGTGTGCTGGGTGTCGAGCCGAGGTGCTGTGTCCGGCCGCACGCGTGTGTCCCCCTGAGTGGCTTGCCCCTCCGGCTGTGTGTCTGGGGGGCTGTCGCGCGCCCATCGGAGGGGCTGTGTGCAGGTGTGTGTGCGTGGGTTGTGTGCCCAGGTGTGGGTCCCCTTCCTCCCCCCAGCGAGTGTGCGCGGGGCTGGCTGCGTTGGGTGTTTGTGTCCAGGTTGGATGTCCATCCTAGGGTTTGTGTAGCCGGGTGTGCCCGTTCGGGTGTCCATTTGTGGTGTGTGTGTGTGTGTGTGTCTGCGGGTTGTGTGTCTCCGAGGGTGTGTGTCTGTGCGTCCACGTCAGGTTCCCGGCCGGGGGCTGGGGCTCGTTCCTTGTGGGTCCAGGCCTCTGTGTGGGTTTGGGGGAGGGGAGTTTGCCGCTCCCTCGGTCCATGTCAACTGGGGGGGTCCTCAGCGGTCCTTGGGGGAGACGGCCATGTCTTCCCCTTCCCGGTGCCTGGGAGGGGGGGGATGGGCGGCCGGTAGGTGGACAGATGGAAGGATGAGAGGCCGAGGGATGGACAGATGGGCCCGAGGGGAGGGGCACAGACCCGGCCCTCCCCACCCACCCCACCCCAATCCCCACCCCCGCCAGATCTCCGCAGATGGGGCCCGGAGTTGCCGGCATACAGATGGCCAGGCCGGGGGACTTTTGGGCTGCTAGTGGGAGGATTGCCTTGTAGCCGGGCTCCAGGACTCAGCCCCCCAACCCTTTGAGACTCTACCTGCTGAACTCTGACCTCAGGCCCTGGCTGGTGCCTTGGTTGGGGGTGGGTGGGGGGGGATGTGCTGGGAGGGAAGGATGTTAGGATTTCTTTGGCCTGGGAAGTAGGTGGGGTGGGGGTACCTCAGGGCTAGGAGGGATGTGTGTTCATGCCTGTGTGTGTGAATCTAGGCCTGTTGACTATGCTACTGTGGTTCAATATTTTGTGTGCATTTTGGAAGTGTGTAAAATCCCTCCCAGGACTCTTGTGTGAGCCTGTGTCTGTAATGAGTGAACATCTCAGAATGTCTGTGCAAGGTGGATCTTTGTGTGCCTCTGTGCTTGTTTGAGTGTGTCTCAGTTTTGTGTATCTGTGTATGCTTGTAGTTCTGTGTGTGTGTGTGTGAGGTGTGTCTATCTGCTAGTGTGTGCATTTGTGCATCTGGTGGTGTGGGGATGTATCCGTTTTGTGACCGTGCATCTTGGGGGATATGTGAAGTTGTATGAGTGTGTAGGAGTGTGTTTGGGCATTTAAGAGCATGCACCTGTGTATCACCTGTTTGTGCAACTGAGGATATGTTATATGTGTGTGCCCCTGTGTGTTGGCTAGCGTGCAAGTGTGTATCTGTTATAGGAGCATGTATCTGGTTGTCTGCAAGGGGGCACATGGGTTTCTCTGTTGTGTGTGTCCATGAGTATGTATGAACGTGCAAAGAAAGTCAGTGTTGTACATGTGTGGTTGTGTGCAGGTGTGTCCACCTTGAGGGTGTGTGTCTGTGTTGTGAGTCCATTTATGTGTCAATGTTGGTGTCTGGGGATTGGGATTGTATCTGTTCAAACGTACGTGCAGGGCAATATGCACGCACGTATCTGTCTCCCTGGCACGAGGCTGACCTCACTCGTGGCCCAGTGAGATTGGGGCCTGTGTGGTGTGACCTGTGGTATGCTGGGGTCCATCCAGGGGGTCCAAGGACACAAGTGTGTCCTCATGCCAGGCCAAGAGCCCATGGAGGGTGGGGGCACACATCATTACTGGTGTGTCCCTGGAAATCCAGATGTAGAGACTTGGATTGTGGGTCCATGTGGGTTTTGGCGTGTCCACACGTGTTGGTGTGACAGCGGTGTAATGGCGAGGATGGGGACCTCTGGTTCTTTCCTACCCTCGGTACCACTCAGCTCTTCAAAGTTGGGGGACTGGGATATGAACTCTGGAAGAGGCTGGGAGCCTGGAATCCTGGATCTGAAAGAGAAGGCGGCTGGGAGGCCAGATTCCTGGGTCTTGAGAAAGGAAGAAACCAAGACCTGGACTCTGGAGTTTGAAGAAGGAAGAGTCTGGGATTGCAGACACCAGGGTCTTGAGGGAGGAGGGGCCTGGGGTCTCTGGTCTGGCGAGCCCACAGAGGACAAAGGGTTAAACTCCTGGACTCCTGGGTTTGGAGGGGTAACAGTCCTGAGGCCCAGACTCCCTGGATTCCAGAAACGACTCGCTGGGTCTGTCTGAGACTATACAGAACCTGCAGCAGGAGGACGGAGAGAGTGATCACATCAGGGACTTCCTTGGCCCAGATGGTCTCTGAGGCAGGTCTTCAGAGAGGAGCCCGAAGGATGCTAATAGGGTCATTTTGTTCCTTTGCAGGTACCCGCCCAGGCCCTGACTCCCTGCAGAGAGGTGAGTGGGGTCCTTCAGGCTGGGGAGAGAGATGTGGAGTGATTGGGCCTGTTCTGAGCCAGCCGGAGGCCTGACGCCCTGCCTGGTATGGATTTCAGGGCAGAGTATGGCTGTGTCCAAGGGGCGGGGCTGGGTGGGGGGACAACAAGGTCAGGAGCATTGGGTTTGGGTCAGGGCCTGTGGTAGAGCCAGGGCTTGGGTGGTAGGTGGGGGGTTTCAGGCCTGGAGGCATCCCCTCTCTGGATGGGTGAGGTGGTTGGGACAGGGAAGTCTCCTGATGATATGGGAAAAGCGCACAGAGAGTTTCACAACATGAAGTGACCCCTGCATTTGGAGAGCGACATGGACATGGTTTACCATTGTATGTGTGTGTGTGTGTGTGTGTGCGCGCGTGCGCGTGCATGCATGTATGCATGTGGGAAGCTCTCCTGGTCACCTGACCTGCTGGTGGCTGAGAGAGAGCCAGAGAAAATGATATGTTAATAATAATCATAATAATGATGATGATGATGATGGCTGCTAATATTTATTATACAGGGTTTACTCTGTCAGGAACTATTCTAAACCCATTACACTGTATTATCTCTGCATACTTAAAACAACCCCATGAGGTAGGTGCTATCATTATCCCCGTTTTACAGCTGAGCACACTGAGGCACAAAGAGAGGAAGTCACCTGATTAAAGTCGCGCAGCCGGGAACTGGGGTACGAGCCCCAGCAATCAGGTCTGGGTTCTTCCTTGCAATGCTGCACTGCCTCTCAATAAATGTCAGCTATTTGCATTGCTGTTATTATTCCTTCAACTTGAGTCCCCCCTCCCCCCAACTGTGGGAGGCAAAACCGTGTACTTGTGCTTCAGAGACTGGGGTTCTGAGCCTTAGAGACCCCACAGCCAAGCAGGTGCTGAGCTGGGCCTCCAAACTTAGGAGCTCCGCCTCTTGGGCCAGGGTTTTCCATCAGACACAGAGCAGTTTCCCAGGCGGAGCATAAGACCAATTAATGGGGGGCGCTCAGAGACACGGTGGGACGCCCTCACTCTGCCTCTTTTCCTCTCTCCAGCCCAGGCACTGGCTCTCCATCTCTATCTCTTTCTGCCTCCGTCTGGGTCTCTCTCTATAGTGTCTTCAGATCTCCTCCTGCCTCTTTTGGCTCACTCTTCCCCTCTTCATCTCTTGATCTCAATGCCCTTCTCTGTGTCTCCTCTGTTTGTTCTTTAGTCTCTCTTGGCTTCAGGCTGGCTCCTTGCCTCTGCACCTTCCTTTCAGATTCTTTCTCGTTTCCTTTTATTTATTTACTCACTTATTTACTTATTTATTTATCTATGTAAGCTCTTGGCACAATGTGGGGCTCGAACCCACCACGCTGAGATCAAGAGTCACATGCTCTGCCCGTCAGGCGCCCCTCAGATTCTTTCTCTTTTTGCCACTTTGTCTCTTTCTCTCTCTCTGACTCTGTTTCTGCCAGTCTGTGCCCCCTGCTCCCCCCCACTTGTCTCCCTATCTCTTCACCTCTTTCTCTCTGACTCCCTTGGTCCCCCTCCCCACAGGCTGAAGGATTTAGGGCCACAGCAGGCTGCAGCCTCAAACTGCAGATTCCTAGGAGGTGGGCCAGCAGGGACTGGGTGTGGGGTGGGGTGAAAACAGTTTCAGGGACGCCCCCTTCCCATCCTTTCCTTTTCACCCCCCACCCACCCCGTGTTGTGATGGGAGCTGACATGTCGTGGGCTGCAGGCGCCGCAGGGGAATCCCCGCCGGAAGGTTTTGCCTGGAGCAGAGGCATAGCGTGAGTGTGTGAAGAGTGCGTGTGAGTGTGGGTACGTGTGGGGCCTTGTATGTGCCCACTGATGTGAGCATGAAAGCTTGCCCGCTGCTTGGGAGCTCACCAGGGCCCAGGATGAAACCAGGTTCAGAGAAGGACTTCTCAAGGCTGAGCAGGAAGACATGTGTTTTTCTCAGCTCCTCCTACCTTCAGATTCCCTCTGCCACTCCCAAGGGTGTGTGTGTGTAGGGGGGGTGTTACCCTTAACATTTATTGAATATTTGCTGTGTGGCAGGCCCTGTGCTCAGTGGCCCCCCTGAATGAGCTTACGGAACCCTTGCAACAACCCACTGAAGATGGTACAATTATCATCCCATTTTACAAATCAGGGAATTATGGCCTAGGTTAGGGGAAATCATTAGTTTGGGGTCACAGAGGTAGCAAGTGGGGGAGCCAGGACTTGAACCTGAGTCTGTTTGATTTCAGAGCACTTACTCTTAATAATAGTGCACACTATTATTGGGCACTCGATGGGTACATATTGGGCACTCGATGATCATGATGATAATAATCACCAACATGTATTGAACACATTTTATGTGCCAGGCACGGTTCTAAGTACATTAAGCTCATTAATCCATTTAATCCTCACAGAGGTAAGGCCTGTTTTTATCTCCATTTTACAGATGAAGAAACCGAGATTCAGAGAGGTTCAGACACTTGCCCGAGGTCACACAGCTAGTAAGTGTCAGAGCTGGAATTTGAACCCAGGGACTATGGCTTTGAAATCCATGACCTTAAACCCTAGTCAGCTGTGATTTTTCAAAATATTTAGTGGGTACTGGAAGGCCCAGGCTGGCCAGGTGTCACCCCTCTGGCTGGGAAGTCATGAGAGGCCTGGGCCTCCTAGAGGAGGGTCCGTCCCAGTTGGGATCGGGACAGTCCCAGTTGGGATCGGGACACTCAGTGTAGTTTACCAGCCAGCATGGAAAGATGGTCTGTTAACAATGAAATGCACGCCTGCTGATGATCAGTCCTGCCACTGATCTGCCCCAGGTCAGACTCCCAGCAGGACGCGGTGGGCGGCCAGGCTGGTGGTCAAGGCCTGCGCCTGCGTGACCCGTCTCCTTCCCTTGCAGGTCTCACGCCCCACTCCTCCCGCCTTCCCCCTGCACCATGGCTCCGGGCCCCTTCTCCTCGGCGCTCCTCTCGCCGCCGCCTGCTGCCCTGCCCTTTTTGCTGCTGCTCTGGGCCGGGGCGTCTCGTGGTCAGCCCTGCCCCGGCCGCTGCATCTGCCAGAACGTGGCGCCCACGCTGACCATGCTGTGCGCCAAGACCGGCCTGCTCTTCGTGCCGCCGGCCATCGACCGGCGCGTGGTGGAGCTGCGGCTCACTGACAACTTCATCGCGGCCGTCCGCCGCAGAGACTTCGCCAACATGACCAGCCTGGTTCACCTCACCCTGTCCCGTAACACCATCGGCCAGGTGGCCGCCGGCGCCTTCGCCGACCTCCGCGCCCTCCGCGCCCTGCACCTCGACAGCAACCGCCTGGCCGAGGTGCGTGGCGACCAGCTCCGCGGCTTGGGCAACCTCCGCCACCTGATCCTCGGCAACAACCAGATCCGCCGGGTGGAGTCCGCCGCCTTCGATGCCTTCCTGGCCACCGTGGAGGACCTGGATCTGTCCTACAACAACCTCGAGGCCCTGCCGTGGGAGGCTGTGGGCCAGATGGTGAACCTGAACACCCTCACGCTGGACCACAACCTCATCGACCACATCGCCGAAGGGACCTTCGTGCAGCTGCACAAACTGGTTCGCCTGGACATGACCTCCAACCGCCTGCACAAACTGCCCCCTGATGGGCTCTTCCTGAGGTCCCAGGGCTCGGGGCCGAAGCCGCCCACGCCGCTCACGGTCAGCTTCGGCGGCAACCCCCTGCACTGCAACTGCGAGCTGCTCTGGCTGAGGCGGCTGACGCGGGAGGACGACCTGGAGACGTGCGCCACCCCCGAGCACCTCACCGACCGCTACTTCTGGTCCATCCCCGAGGAGGAGTTCCTGTGTGAGCCCCCGCTGATCACGCGCCAGGCGGGGGGCCGGGCCCTGGTGGTGGAGGGCCAGGCGGTCAGCCTGCGGTGCCGCGCCGTGGGGGACCCCGAGCCCGTGGTGCACTGGGTGGCGCCCGACGGGCGGTTGCTGGGGAACTCGAGCCGGACCCGGGTGCGGGGGGATGGGACGCTGGATGTGACCATCACCACCTTACGGGACAGCGGCACCTTCACCTGCATCGCCTCCAACGCCGCGGGGGAAGCCACGGCGCCCGTGGAGGTGTGCGTGGTGCCCCTGCCTCTGATGGCGCCCCCGCCAGCCGCCCCGCCGCCTCTCACGGAGCCCGGCTCCTCTGACATCGCCACGCCCGGCCGCCCTGGTGCCAACGAATCGGCCACCGAACGCCGGCTCGTGGCGGCCGAGCTCACCTCAAACTCGGTGCTCATCCGCTGGCCCGCCCAGAGACCTGTGCCCGGCATCCGCATGTACCAGGTCCAGTACAACAGCTCCGCGGATGACTCCCTTGTCTACAGGTGGGTGCTGCAGTCCCAGGAACCACCCCCCGCCCCTGCCCCCGATTCCGGGGGCCCTCCCCATCATCTGCCCCACTCCCTTGGCCTTTTTGCTCCACTGGGGTTCTCTAGATGGCCCAGTGGAGTTGTCTTGGGCTCTCATTTGCCCTGTCTCCTTCTCTCTCTCCTTCTGTCTCACTCTCTCTTTCTGGTTTTCCTGCAGTTAGGTAATCTTCGTTGAGATCCCATACGAGCCAGACGTGAACTGTGCCCAGCATGATCCCTGCTCTCTGGGGTTCACGGTCTACCTCACTGCTGGCCAAAGGTGTCTGGTTGTGCACCTTGTCAGTTAAACATTTAGGAACATGAAATATATTCACACACTTACATATGTATAGTTACATTTATATTTACAGATTATATACCAGTGTTACTGTATCAACCCATTGGGTACATCACAGAACAGAAAAGGAAAAGTATGAGAAAAAGATATAAATGATCATTTGATCTTCCCCACTTTGTTGCGAAGCAGTGATGATACCCCCTCCCACTTTATAGGCACCCATAAGTTATTTCCACCATCCACTGGGTTAGAAGCCCTTGCCCTGGTGTGGACAGATCTGTACCGTATAAGACAGACATTAAAAAAAGGTTACTTTCTCCCATAATCTCTGTTATTCTCTTGCTTTTGCCTCTGTCTGTACCCTCTCTCCCTCCTGCCCTTATTAGGCACTGAGCCCCTGCTCTGTGCTAGGCCCTGTGCGACCTCATTCGATCTTCCCAACTCTGCCGTGAAGCAGCAGTGATCCCCCCCCTCCCATTTTATAGACAGGGAAGCTGAGACTCAGTGGGAGGAAATCACTTGCTCAAGGTCACAGAGAAAAGTGGCAGAGCCAGGATTCCAGGCTTTACCCTTCTAACTCCTAATCTTGCCCTTTTGACATTGAACACACACATTGAGCACCTACTGTTTGCCAGGCAGGGATTAGGGGAGAAGGATAATACATTTCTGTAAATGACTCTTGGTTTCTGTGACTCTCCACCTCTCTGTTTCTCTCTTTCATTCTTGGTCTAACCCTTGGCCACTATGTGGTGGGGTGGGGGTGCTCCTCAGACCCTGTATGTATGTGGATGTTGGTGGCCCTCTGTCCCAGCAGGGTGACAAATCCCTGGTCTCTTCCTTTCCCCTGAAGGCCACAGTTCCAGTCCTCTGTCCCCCATTGCAGATGCCTGTGCTACGGTGCTGTAGGGGTTAACCTCCTCGCTGCTGCCATGGGCGGAGGTGACATCCAACCAGAAGCCTCCTCTGCTGCTTGCTTAGGTCTTGCAGCCAATTAGAGACACATGGGCTGAAGCTTTCTTAAGGAGCCAGCCTCTATCCTTGAAAAGTGGGGAGCCCCTAGCAACTGGTTACTTTGGGGGAAGGAGGAAGAGGAATCCAAGCCTCTTGGGAAGGGGAGGGGAGAGGAAGAGGAAGACTTAACAGCTAAGGGGCCCGAGGTTGGATGGGGTGGGGGGCAGTGTGTGAAATGGCAGGCAGGGGGTCAGTTGGAAATGTGGGTAGGCCTTTATGAGGGGGTAGGGCCCTTACCCGAAATCTTCTGGTTGAAGGGTGGCTCTTGGTGGTAAGGGAGCTGAGGTGGGCTTCAGGATGAAAGGTGGCCTGGTTGGAGGGAATGTGAAGTTTCTGAGAGAGGAGGCCTGTGGAGATGGGGGCGTGGCCTCTCTCAGGAGATGGAGCTCCTGCTGCATGGTCCCAGGCAGATGAGGTGGCAGTCCTTGTCTCTGGCGACCCACTGAGAGTTTTGTAGGTGAGGAGGGCTTGTGAGGTTGAGTGCTGGGAATGCGAATTCCTGTGGATGGGGCAGTCCTGGCTTAGCCAACAGCACAGACATGGCCAACAGCACAGAAGGGATATGCCCAACAGAAGAGGGTCAAGGCCTAGTGGGAATGGTCTTACAGACGGGGAAGAGTGCAACTGGTGGTGAAAGCCACAGCAAGGGCTACTGGTCCACATTGGGTGGGATGCACGCTAATCATGACGAAATTATTTAGTGCCAGGCTTTAGGTGTGTTAACTCATTCACACATCACACTCTCTATGATGAAGGAGTTCTTAATATCTCCATTTTGGGGAAATGAGGCACAGAGAGGTTAAGAAACTTGCCTAAGGTCACAGAGCTAGCAAGTGGCAGAGAGACTCAAACACAGGCTCTGAGACTTTGTCAGCATAAGCACTTCTTTACACTGTCCCTCACTGGAGGACAGGGTCCTATAGCAAGAAAGGGCATGCTTGCTTGGCTACATTTTACCCAATTACAGATGACATTAACCGGGGGGGGGGGGGGGGCATGATTTCATGCCTCTGGTGGTATGGGGCAGAGCATGCACACAGAGTGATTGGTTGCAGGACATGCAAAGAGTGGACATGGTTCTAGGCACAGTAGGGAAGCCATCCCTAGTAGGTCTTGGGAGTGTGGCTTGGAAGCCACTGGTCAATCAAAAGGGGAGTGGCCTATAGCCATGGCCCCTTAGTGGGTGGGAATATGTAGTTGAGGGGTTTGGTAATTGTCCCAGAAGATAGGCGCAGCTTGATGTATTTACCCAAAGGTGGGACATGCAGATGAGGGGCGTGGCCTGTATCATAGTTTCCCCAGAAAGGATGGGAATATATAGAAAAGAGGAACTAGAAGAGCATCCATTGTCCCGGTAGCAGTAATATAGGGTGTGTGAGTTGACCTCAGTGTCCACTTGAGTGAGGATGGGACCTACAGGAAACGAGAGGTGGCCTGTTGTGTCGGGGCCCTTAAAGGGTGGAAATATGTAGACCTTGAATGGCAGTCGTCCAATAAAAGTGAAACACTGCCAGGAGGCATGTTCCTTGAGGGCAGGACTTAAAAGCTATAGCACTCCTCCCTTGCAGGGGCCAGGACATGTAGATGAGGGAACAGGAATGGCAGATATTACCTAATAGGTGACAAGACACCACAAGGAGTGGGTCCGAGGGCAGGGCATGCAGAAGAGGGGCATGGCCTGTAGCAGGGGTCCTGACAGGATGGGAATTTGTCGCTTGAATGGCTGCTACTGTCCCACAGAGGATGAAATACCGGTAGGGACACATGGTTTGGTCCCCATTGGTCACCACGGGTGGGACATGCAAACGAAGCGATGTAGTTCATAGGGGAGCTAACCCAGCGCTGATGCCCTCCCCTCCTGCAGGATGATCCCATCCACCAGCCAGACCTTCCTGGTGAACGATCTGGCAGCAGGCCGCGCCTACGACCTGTGCGTGCTGGCTGTCTACGACGACGGGGCCACGGCACTGCCGGCCACGCGAGTGGTGGGCTGCGTGCAGTTCACCACCGCGGGGGATCCCGCGCCCTGCCGCCCACTGAGGGCCCATTTCTTGGGTGGCACCATGATCATCGCCATCGGGGGCGTCATCGTCGCTTCGGTCCTCGTTTTCATCGTTCTGCTCATGATCCGCTATAAGGTCTACGGCGACGGCGACGGTCGCCGCGTCAAGGGTACCTCCAGGTCGCCGCCGCGGGTCAGCCACGTGTGCTCGCAGACCAACGGCGCAGGCGCCCCGCAGGCCCCGCCCCCGCCGGCGCAAGACCGTTACGAGGCGCTGCGCGAGGTGGCGTCCCCCGCTGCTGCCGCCGTGGCGGTCGAGGCCAAGGGCCCCGCGGCCGAGACGGCTTCCGCGGAGCCGGAGACCGTCCTTGGACGCTCCCTGGGCGGCTCGGCCACCTCGCTGTGCCTGCTGCCGTCTGAGGAAACCTCTGGGGAGGAGTCTCGGGCCGCGGCGGGCCCTCGGAGGAGCCGTTCCGGGGCCCTGGGGCCGCCAGCTTCGGCGCCTCCCACTCTAGCTCTGGTTCCTGGGGGCGCCCCGGCCCGGCCGAGGCCGCAGCAGCGCTATTCGTTCGACGGGGACTACGGGGCGCTCTTCCAGAGCCACAGTTACCCGCGCCGCGCCCGGCGGACAAAGCGCCACCGGTCCACGCCGCACCTGGACGGGGCCGGAGGGGGCGCGGCCGGGGAGGACGGAGACCTGGGGCTGGGCTCCGCCAGGGCACGCCTGGCCTTTACCAGCACCGAGTGGATGCTGGAGAGTACCGTGTGAGCGGCAGGCGGGCGCCGGGACGCCTGGGTGCCGCGGACAAACGCCCAGCCGCCCGGACGCCGGGGCAGGACTCGCGGGAGAAAGCGCGGCGCCTAGTCGTCGGACTGGAGGCGGAGACTCGCCCTTCTCCTCCCCGGAAGGGGCGGGACTGCCTCGTCTGAGGCTCCTGGCCACGCCCCCGGGCCCCGGGGAGTTAGGGGGCGGGCAGCCGGGCCCCCTTCCTCCGCGGACTCCTCGCCCCCCTCCTGCCCCTCCCCGCGCGCGCTCGCGGACCTCGCTGGAGCCGGTGCCTTACACAGCGAAGCGCGGGGAGGGGCAGGGCCCCCCCGACACTGCAGCACTGAGACACGAGCCCCTTCCCCCCGCCCGGGACCCGGGGCAGGGGCGAGGGGCCCATTTCTTGTATCTGGCTGGACTAGATCCTATTCTGTCCCGCGGCGGCCTCCAAAGCCCCCACCCCACCCCATTCACCTCCCTGGTCCCGTCGGGTCTGGCTTGGGGTCCCCCTTTTCTCTGTTCCCTTTGTCTCTGTCCCGCCCTCTGTCGTCTTTGTCTTACGTGTCTGTCCTTCCCTATTTGTGTCTCCTTTCTCCGTCCTGTCGTCTCTTCTCCCTCTGCCCTCCCATATCTTGTCCAGTCTTCCTATTTCTCCCGATTACCTCTTCCCACTACACATTCTCCCGGGCAGGTCCCACTGGAAGGACCAGACTCTCCCCTATTCCTTCCTCTTTTCCCAAATAAATCCCCACATGAACAAAATCCAAAACCAAATCCCCCTCCCTGCCGGAGCCGGGACCCTCCGCCGCAGCAGAATTAAACTTTTTTCTGTGTCTGAGGCCGATCTGCTGACCTCTGTGTGTGTCTGTGTGTCTTGGGGTGTGTGTGTGTGTGACCTGGATTACAGCATAAGGACGCAAGTGAGACTGAAGGAAAGGTGGCTAGTTGGGACCAGGGAGACTCGAGATAGTTTCCCGTCCCCTGAGAGACTTAGAGGTGGGGCATAATAAAAATAATACTAGCTAACATTTAGTGAGTCCTTACTATGTGCCAAGCACTCATTTAATCCTCTAAACAACCCTAGATGTCAGTGATGTTATCCCGTTTCGCAGATGAGGAAATTGAGGCGCAGGAAAGTTAAGTAACTTGCCCAAGGTCACAGAACCAGCACAGAAAGCAAAATCGGGATTTAAAAAGGCAGGCAGCCTGACTTCTGAGTCTGGATTCTTAACCACAGAATTCTGCTGAACAGCTGTTGGATGTCCATTCCACGTGCGGGCATTGTGCTAAGCACAGCTCCTCTCTCTTAGGTTGGACAGCTAACTGAAGTAGGTATGTTTGGTCCCATTTTACAGTCAGGAATCTGAACCAGGGAGAAGTGAAAGTCACTTGCCCAAGGTCCCCAAGTGAAGAAATAGGGGAGCTGGCAGGTTGACCTCTATTTTTCACTGCTACACTATATTGCCTCTGGTGTCTGTCTAGAGGCTAGGGAACGGCCCCAGAAACCTTAGTTAGCTGAGCATGGGTATCCAAAGTCAGCCTTGGGGAGGGGATGAGGGAAAGTGCTCATTGGTCGCTGTCTGGAGTCTGAGAGATCCTAGGTGCAGAAGAAGTCTGCTGGGAGCACAGAGGATGGTGTGGGGGAGAGGATTTTCTCAGGTGAGGCTGAGGGCTGTGGCTGGGGAAGGAAAGTTGGTCAGGTGGGATGCCCCAGCCCTTGGAGAGGGGGAGGCCTGCAGTGAAAACAGGCCTGCTTCCTGATCCTGGAGAAGGAGGAGGAAGCTTCTTGCCAGCCAGGGGCCCCCTGAGGCCTGGGGAGGAGGAAAGAAAGACAGAAATAGAAACAGAGCAGGAGGGAGGGGGATGGATCTGGGCAGACAGGGTGGGAGGCAGCAAGGACAGAAGCACCAGAGACTCACAGGCCATGAGGCTCCCTCACCCAGTGGCTCAGCCACACATCCATCTCCATCATCACGACTCCTGGATACTGAGGGCTTCCCACACGCCAGGCACTGTGCTCACGAACCCTCCCTGATGCAAGGAGAGAGTATGCAACCCAGAGCCCAGCAAAATGGAGTTACTCAGATAGTAAGTGTGATTGCATTTATCCTCTGCAACAGATCTGTGTAGTGTGTGCACCCACTTTTCTAGAGGAGGAATCTGAAGTTTAGGGAGGTTAAGGAGTTTGCCCAAGATCACACAGCCAGGAAATGGCAGAGCCATGATTGGAAAGTTTACTGCCTCCGAGTCCTGCACACCCAACCATCTGACTATATTGTCTCTGATTCACCCAATAAAGCTTTATTGAGCATGTACTGTGTACCTGGCCCTGTTCAGAGGATACAACAGTGAACAAAATAGTTTAACTAAAACAAAACAAGAAACCCCTGCCCCATGAAGCTCATATTCTAGATGGGGGAGGGGGGGTGAGAGTAAACAAGCACGTGATAATGTATCTGGGGGTAAATGAGTGCCATGGAAAGAATGAGAAGGGGATGGAACAGGGACTGACTGGGAGGCCTACTTTAGGTTGGGGGCTCAAGGGATGTGATGCTGGAGCTGAAGAAATCCCTTGTAGGAAGAGCCAGGGAAAAGCATTCCAGGCAGAGTGAATAGCACATGCAAAGGTCTTGAGGAAAGAGTGTGCTTGGTGTTTTGGAGGTAGTATGTCTGGACCGGAGCAAGTGGGAGAGTGGGAGGGGAGGGGGTGGGAGAGGCAAGCAGGGAACAGATTCTGCAGAGCCTTGTGGGCTGGGGTCAAGGGTCAGGTTGTATTCTCTGAGCTATGAGAAGCCAGTGGAGGATTGTCTGTAGAGGTGGTATACGGTCTGATTTCCGTGGAAGACCCCAGCTTTGGGGTGGTGTGTATGTGCCTTCAAAACAAAATCAGGAACTGCCATCTCAGAATTTGGCATCCACCCACTGGCGTGTTTGGGGCCAACATGGTCCCCAGTTCAGCACTTTGGATAACGCTCCACCCACCTTCCTTCACTTGTAACCCCTTTATTTGGTAGAGAAGTATTTATCAATGCCAATGCTATGCTTGTTTTTCAAAATTGAGAGCTCTAAACCCAAGGAACAGGTACACTAGGTGAGAGAGGGCCTAGGATCATCTAAGCGGAATGTTTGAGTATCTCTTCTGTGCCTGGCCCTGTGCTGGACACTGAAGACCCAGGAGTGACCAAAACAGACTCAGTTTCTGCCCTCCTGGAGCTGAGGGCAATCGCAGCCCTATTGCTGTTCAGGAGACCGGGAGCCCAGCAGAGCTGCCTCCCCCTGCCCCGAGATTCCCTCTGAACTAATAAGGGACACTTCTTAGTTCAGAGTCTTTAGGTAGCAAGTGACCGGAACTCAGCTTCCCTGGATTAAGCATCAAAAGTGGTCACTGTTGGCTCATACATCTGGGATGCAGACAATTAAGGGTAAAGCTACAAGGAATTTGGCCTTAGAGACCGGAACCACCCAGACACTTTAGTCACTCATTTCTCTGTTTCTCCCAGCTCAGATTCATCCTCTTCAACATGTGGTGGGGAAAATGGCCATGTATTTACAGACACATATTTGATGCTTCTAGCTCCATAACCCCAAAGGTAAAATGGCAAAATCTCCTCCAGTCCTCAATGAGAAAAAAAATCAGGGAAGGGCTCTGATTGGCCTGACTGGAGTCACATGACACTTCTGCTCCGACTGTAGTAGCCAAGGCAATGTAATGCGTTGATTGGCCAGGTGGGGGTCTGGGTTGTGTGGCCTGGGGGAGGGGAGGTTACTAAAATAATATTAGGTTGAACCATATGAAATAGCCAGTTTTGTAGGTTAGAAATGGCAGAACATGGGCAATTTCATATGATTGACCCTAAACAGTCACCAGAAAAGTAGGATGGGAAAGCTTCTAGGCATATAAAAGCAATAGGAACCCCAGTGCACCATGCAGAAGGATTTTTGAAGGAGAAGGTGGTATTAGCTGAGACATAAGGGATGAATGGGAACTGGCCAGGTGAAGACTTCACGGTGGCAGGAGAGTAGTAGGACATGTCCTAGGCACAGGGAACAGCAGATGCAGAGGTTGTCATGAACGGGGACAAAGGGCTTTGCCTCTGTGCTCTGGAGATGGAGTGATCTGACTGAGCCAACCTGAGTCATACGTTCAACCAAATGAAGAAGTAGGAAAACAGAGTTATTCCCCAAAGGAAAATTGAGGAGCTTTATCAGGAGAAATGGATGCTGAACAGGCCAAACCAAAATATATCCAGTTCAAGAATTTTTGTTAGGCCTTGGCATCTCCAAGAAGGGATTTGCAACTCTAATTCCAGCAGGCCTATTGAAGAGGGTCATATGCCAGAATTCAGATATCTCCTATATGATTCAAATGTTTACTAACAAATATGTGTTTGATAATGTAAGCTCTATGCCCAACATGGGACTTGAACTCACGACCCCGAGATCAAGAGTTGCATGCATGCTCTACCAAATGAACCAGCCAGGCACCCCACATTATCAAATATTAATTGACTACCTTCTCTAGGTTCTATGCTGGGCATACAGAGATGGATTTGTGAGGATACATCTGGCTGCAAAAGACAGAAAACCCAATTAACATGACTTAAGACATTTGGTTATCTCATTTAATAAGAAGTCTGGAGTTAGGAGGTTTGGTAGTTTGGTGCAATGGCTCATTGATATCACCAAGGACCCAATTTCCTACTCTTTAGTTCTACCTTCCTTAGAAGAATAGCTTCATACTCTAGGTTCGTTGCCTCTTGGTCACAGAATGGTCACCACAGCTCCAGAGCTCACATCCTCATACTAGTGAACTAAGCAGGAAGGAAGGGAACACATGGAAGAGTTTTTTTGCGTCAGGGAAGAAAAAAAAAATCTAAAATAATAAGAGTAACAGCAACAAACACATATGTGGGGCTTAACCTGTGCCAAAAACTGTTTTAAATTCCTTACATAAACTAATTAATTCAAGAAGCCCTTCAGTTGGATGGCTATCAAACTGCAAGGGAATCCCAAGAAGCAGGTGTCAGGCAAAGGGGAAAGAAATTCATGCCATGGGCTGAGCAACTTACATCTTCCTTGTACCACCGATTGCTTTAGGCTTAGGCATGTGACTAAATTCTAGCCAATGAGACAAGCATGCACATCCAATAGGGAGTTTTTCTGGAAGGTTTTCTGTGCCTTTATTTTATTTATTTTTTTTAAATATTTTATTTATTGGGGCGCCTGGGTGGCTCAGTCGGTTAAACGTCTGCCTCCTGCTCAGGTCATGATCTCAAGATCCTGGGATCGAGCCCCACGTCGGGCTCTCTGCTCAGCGGGGAGTCTGCTTCTCCTTCTCCTTCTGCTCCTACCCCCCACCCGTGATTTCTCTCTCTTTCTCTCTCAATCAAGTGCAGGCAAGCAGGGGGAGGGGCAGAGGGAGAGGGAGAGAGAGAATCCCAAGCAGACTCCAAAGGGAGTAAGGAGCCTGAAGCAGGGCTGGATCCCACAACCCAGAGATTGCAACCTGAGCCAAAGTCAAGAGTCGGTGGCTTAACCGACTGCACCACCCAGGCACCCCAGTTTTCCTTGCTTTTAAAAACTGTGGAATATAAATGGATTTGTGGAGCAGGGAGATGGAATAGGAGCTTGCTCCGTCCACTCCAGGCATCGACCTGGTATTGCAGTACTTCCAGGAACAGTGCACCCCCTTGCGGGTAATACTAATGGTGCAAAAGGAAAAAAAATAAAAAATAAATAAAAACTGTGGAAGAAGGGGTGCTCAGGTGGTTCAGTCGGTTAAGCATCTGACTCCTGAATTCAGCTCAGGTTGTAATCTTGGGGGTCATGGGAGCGAGCCCCAAGTTGGGCTCCCCACTCAGGGGGGAGTCTGCTTCTCTCTTCCCTCTGCCCCTCCCCCCAACTCATGCTCTCTCTCTCTCAAAATAAATAAATAAATCTAAAAAAACAAAACAAAACAAAACCTATGGAAGGAAAGTTAGGGCCCCAGACACTATGGAGCAGAGGCAAGCTATCCACATTGAGCCTTGTCCAAATTCATGACCCACAGAATCTGTGAGCAGGATAAAATTGTCATTTTACTCCATTAAGTTTGAGGTGGTTTGTTGTGACAGCTGGAGCTGTGGCTGCCATCTTGAGACCATGAGGTAGCCAGAGTAAGAATCAGCCAACAGAGATGGACAGAATTTGGTTCCCAAAGACATTACTGAATAATGAATTAACCAGTCCTAGAACAGCCCTGCCAGCTGACTTTTTGTTATGCGTGATAATAAACTCGTTTTTACTTTCCCCATTTGAGTTGGGTTTCTGATGCTCATTACAGGATAAAGCATCTTGATTAGACCTCTATCTGTCCTAGGTACCCATGGAACAGAGAGATATCCAGTTCACATGGACAGGGATAGACAGAGAGACATATAAACATGTGTGTACATGCACACAGAACAGCACACACATGGGCATGAACTTGCCGTTATGTATCTTCGGTCAGACCCAGGCTCAGGCAGACACTCACTTAAATCCATACATGCACACGGTCGCAGAAATCAAGCACACGCAATATACACAACCAGTTACACATTTTACCTACACCTCTTAGACATCCACCCTCAGTCACAGACTCACAATCATACACATACCCAAGGATTCAGTTAACACAGAAGGTTCCAATTCCTTCCTGTTTATTTGCGCATATTGTATAAAAGTAGAAAAACAAGCATTACTTTTGGGTCTAGGTTAGTGCTAAAGCTTCATAAATAAGGGGCGAGAGGAAATAACTTAAGGCAGGGCTGGGGCTTAGTGCATAAATAAGGTCTGGGGTCTCAGACGGGCTGGGGGTGGGTCCAGGTCCTAGACACACAAGTCTCCTCTGGCGACACATTCCAGGTCCTTTTTGAGGAGGCGGAAGAGGTTGAACAGGACAGAGGCCTCGAGGCAGCCTTGAGACTCCTGTGAAAGGGAAACATGGTTGCCATTGCCCAGGCATCAGCCTCCTCCCTTACGCAGGGCCCGGGCATCCATCCCTGCCTCGAGTCACTCACCTTATTTGAGGCCTCGTGGAGCCGGTGCAGCCAGTGGTGGAGGCGGCCTCGGGGCTGGGGGCCTGCTGTGGGCTGAGCCTTGACCTGTGGGCAGAGGAGGGTGGTGTGTGAGGCAGGGCCTGGGACGGAGAGGTGAGGTCCCCTAAGCCCAGAACCCACAGACGGGGCCCAGGTGCCCCGAGCACTCACACAGGCCTGGAGCTCGGAGCGGATGTGGCGCAGCATGTGAAGGGGCTGGTCCAGGATGCCCCCCTGGGACCTGTCAGCCATGGTCTCCAGGACCTTCAGGGTCAAGGCCAGCTCAGCCTCCAAGGCTACAGGGCGCTCCCACACCTGAGGAGAGGTGAGAAAGAACAGGTGAGGTGGAAAGGTAAGGAAGCGTAGGCAAGAAGGCCCAGTTAAGTGGGGACAGGTCGGGAGTGCAGGGAAGGAGGGCAGGTGGTATGCAACACAGGATGGGGACAGGTGGGAGGGAGGCAGGAGAAGGGAACGCATGAGGAAGGATGCAGATGAAGGATACAGGTGAGGGGGAAACCTAAGGGAAGATACAGGTGAAAGAGTGAAGTGGGACAAGTGAAAGGTGGCTCGTGGGGGTCACAGAAGTTTGGAGAGACGGGATGGGGATGGGTGAACAGAGAGAGGTTAGGGAAGCAGGTGGAGAGGGGCAGTTGGATGCACAGGTGATCAAGGTGAAGGAAGAAGACATGGACTCTGGGAAAGAGCACTGGAAGAAAGATGATGGGGGACACAAGGCAGAGTCAGTGGTGAGGAGAACAGATGATAGGGGAGGAAGGAATCAGCCCTGAGAGTAGACAGTGACAAACTGGCCAGGGCAAGGGGCTTGGGTGGGAGATAGACCCGGGAGAGAGAAAAAAGGAGAAATGAGAAGGAATTAGGTAAGAGTGATGAGGACAGGTGAAAGAGATAGGGACATGGGGACAGGCAGAGAGGTGATCGAAAGGGACCTAAGGGAGCGATGGGGTCAGGGGAGCAGTTGAGGAAGGACGGGGGCCCAGGACAGGTGAGGAGAGACCAGACAGAGGGGAGGACAGGTGAGACAAAGGAGGTGAGGGGCCACTTTAGGAGTGAGGGAGAGGGGCCAGGTGAGGGTAAGGGTGGCCTCACTTCCAACTCACCTGCAGCTGGTTCAGGTCCCGGTTTCTAGGGAAGAGGCGGGAGCCGCAACTCCAGTTTTTTAGTGAATTTTCCTAGAAAGTAAGAGCAGAGATTAGCTTACAGTAGGAGGGCCGGAGGCTAGCCCATAGCCGCAAGGTTGACCTCGCAGGAGGGCTTGAGTTTAATCCATAGCAGAAAGGACAGAGGTTAACCATAGCTGAAAAGCTAGAGGCTAGCCCATAGCAGGAGGATGGGAGGTTAGCCCACTATAGCCAGGCAGCAGTTGGGCCAAAGCAAGAGTAGAGGTTAATCCACAACCATGGGGACTCACCAAGGCATCCTTGGCCTTCTTGAAGGCCTCCAGCTCCCTTGGTGGCAGAGATTTGAACCTGCCAATGTCACAGCGCTTCCAGGTTGTGGTGGGCTTGGATGTGGGGACAGGGCCAGCTCTGGCCAAGCTCAGCCCTGCAGTCACCAGCACCAGGACCCACATCGTGGCCATAGTCAAATCGCAACTGCTTCCCTGGCTTCATGGCTCCACTTTTTAGCCAGGCTAAACGGGCAATCCTGGCTGATGTGTGTAAAGTGAAAAGGCAAATGGAAATTGCGATTTTCACAATGACTTGAAAGGCGTGAGTGGGTGGAGCTAGGTGCGGAGTTAGGTGAGCTCACAGGTGTGGGTGGGGCCAGATGAGCCCAGAGCTCTGTCAAGAAAGAAAGAGAAACTGAAATTCGATCCCAGGACGAAGACTAAGGAGTCCCTGATCTGGTTCAGGAGTTCCTGGAATTTTGGGAATCCACTGATTGCGGCCAAGGAAGGTACAGGGATAGGAAGCGGTCGCAGCAGGGCAGGGACTAGGGCAGGGTATGTGCGGTGAGGCTGCTTGGATGCGAGAGAGGGAGCTTCCCCTGTCGGTTTAAGCGTGTTCTGGGAACTCATTTTATGCTCTGAACAATCCTGTGAGTTGTTACTTTTATGCTTGTCCCCATTTTACCAGCGAGAAAACTGAGCCACAGGAAGGAAAAATGACTTGCTGAAGGTCCCACAGCTGGTTAATGGCAGAGCTGGGGTTTGAATGGAGTCTTATGCGCTTACCCCCTTGTAGAAGGGGGTAGAAGATGAGAACCTTTGGGAGTCACAGTCAGCCCGTTCTCTTGTCTCTCCTTCTAGGTAGCATGAAAGGGTAGGGGGCTCCTCATTCGCTGGGGCAAGAGAACTTACTGGGGACTGGAGGGGCTGCCTGGGGAGAAGGCAGTGAGGAGGGCTTTCAGAAGGCAGACGAGTCTGGTTGCTTTGTTATCATCACCCCCCATGGTAATAATAATTGTGTAGCATGTAGGGAATTGCTTTGATGTGTAGGCACTTTATATTTTTCATTCCTTTATTTTTTTTTCTTGGCCCTTAGGTGCAGAGAGTTATTAATAATACTCTTCAGATCATAACATAGAATCACAATTGGCCCATGAAAGACCTCTCTAAGGTCCCCTCGTACCCAATCCCCACTCCCACCCCACCCACCTGCAGGTATACCCACGTTAATGCACTTGATATATAGCTGCAAAGATGTAGCTTTATAATTTGTGATTTTGTGTGTGTATATGTATTTCTAATCTGCATAAATGGGATTGTGCTATAAATTTTGTTCTAGCTCTTCCTTTTTTTTTTTTTTAAACTTATATTATGGAGATCTCTCCATATAGTGGAGAACAGCAAGTTCTCTGTAACTGCTGCATTGTATTCCATGCAGCATTTTTACTTATCTACTCCCCCAGTGATGGACACTTAGGTTGTCTTTAGCTCCCCATCACCATAAGGCTCATACATACCCCTCTGTGGGAGGTTTTCTAGGATATACCATAGCACCCCAGCTGGTGCCCCACCACCATATCCCCTCAGCTCATTTTTTCACTCACTCGTAGATCTGGTGGGCAGTTCGTGAACACCCTGACAGCTTCCCATCTCATATGCCTGTATCTTTCTTCTCCACCTGAGGTCTTTCTCCCGTCTGCCTGCAGAACACACTGGAAGTGTCAGGATTAATTCCCCCAGGGACAATCTTCCCCCAGAGAGGGTTGGGAACCAGTGAATAAATACTCTTGCTTCTCTTTTCCTCCGTGGGTTGATTCTAAGGTGTGTTCTGCATGACTCCTCAAGTCTTTAGAGGGTCCCCGCCTGGTAGGCATGAGCCCTAGTTAGTTGCCCACAGCAATTACCCTTTCAAGGCTGGGACTAGGGTGGGAACAAGGTGGCTGGGGTGTAAACTTTAAGGAGGCACTCACTCTCAGGTTTAGGCAAGTGCCCTGGTGCCTCACTTGCCTCCCTGTAGTCTGGACTCTGCACCACCTTTACCTTCTTTCTCCTCCAGTCCCAATTTCCCTGCTCACCTGTGTTTCCTGGGGATACCTCCCAAATAAACCACCTGTCCCCTTGACTCAGGCTATGCTTTTGGGAGACTCCAGATTAAGACATATATTCAGAGTAGGATTTCTGGGGCACAGAGTATACCTGAAATTATATTGTCTAGTTAGCACTGTTCGATAGAACTTTCTGCAAGGTTGGAAGTGTTCTATGTCTGTGCTATCCGATAGAGTAACCACTAGCCACATGGGGCTATTGAGTGCTTAAAATTTAGCTAGTGCAATGGAAGAATTGAATTTTCAGGGTTTTTTTTTTTCATTTTTCTTTAATTAATTAATTAATTAAAGATTTTATTTATTTATTTATTTGAGAGAGAGCTCGCATGTGAGCAGGGGGAGGGGCAGATGGAGAGGGAGAAAGAATCTCAAGCCGACTGGAGGGTGGAGCCCAAGGCAGGGCTCTATCCCACAGCCATCATGTCCCAAGCCCAAATCAACAGTCCAAAGCCCAACTGATGGAGCCACCCAGGTGTCCTTCATTTCTCTTTAATTTAAATTTAATTGATGTATGTGGCTGATGGCTACCATAACAGGCAGTGTGGTCCTAAATATTCATCTATTGCTTTCCCAGATAGTTGCAACTGCTTCCCTCGCTCTGGAAGTGCTCCAGAGTTCTAGTATTCTGGCAATAATGGGACCTCCTCAACACCTGGATTTTTTTTTTTTTTAAGATTTTATTTATTTATTTGACAGAGAGAGATAGTGAGAGCAGGAATACAAGCAGGGGGAGTGGGAAAGGGAGAAGTCTTCCCGCTGAGCAGGGAGCCCAACGTGGGACTCGATCCCAGGACCCTGGGATCATGACCTGAGCTGAAGGCAGATGCTTAACGACTGAGCCACCCAGGTGCCCCAACACCTGGCTTTGATCTAGTTGGTGAGGCTGTGGACCTTGACTATGAGCCTGATGCCAAATAGATGAGAGTTCTGAGGTTGTAGGAAGAGTGAGTTTTGCATGTGGAAAGAATGTAAATACTTTGTAGCCAGAAGGAGGACTGTAGTAGTTTTAAAACATGTCTTCAAAGTCTTTGAAGTGATTCTATCCCCTTCCCTTGAATCTGGGCTGGCCTTAGTAGCTCATGTGTAACCATTGAAGCTGCATGACCTCTGAGGTTAAGTCAGAAAAGGCCAGCTTGGTTGGTTCTCTTGAGACCCCCACTCAAGGGGAAGGCTAGCTGCCGTGTGAGAAGGATGACCACCTTGTGACCACCATACTCCCACCCTCATTAGGTGTCAACTGCCAGCCATGTGGATGAGCCAACTCAGATGTTCAGCCCAGCTCTCTGTTCCCCCAAATTATGGTTGGGGCTCTATCACCATCAATCCCCACTCCATCAAGAGCCCTAAAGCCATTTTACTCTATTGCTCCCATGCCTCTGGGGCCCAGAGCATAAAATAATTATATATGCACATATATATTCATATATATACAATCTCCCCTTTTATATACAAATGGATCTGTCTCTGTCTCTCTCTTCTCTCTCTCATTATAATAACTATATAACAAATTATCCAAAACTCCAAAAACTGTGATTCAGCCACTGTGCAAAGATGTGTAAACAGAGCTCTGATTATTGCCCTGGCAGTAACATTTTTAAAATGGAATTATAGTCTCATAATACCCTAAACGTCCAGGGTACAAGAGAAAATAATTCATTATACTCCCTATTTCAAGAATCAGGAAAATCTTAAATAGAATGGGAAAAGCCAATAAGTAGATGCCAACACCAAGATGACACAGATACTGGAACTGTCTGACAAGAATTTTAAAGTAACTTGTAAAAATGCTTCAAGGAGCACTCATGAACCCTCTTGAAACAAATAAAAAAATATAGAGTCTCAGGGCATCTGGGTGGCTCAGTCGGTTAAGTGTCCAATTCTTGATTTTGGCTCAGGTCATGATCTCAGGGTTGTGAGATCCAGCCCTGTGTAACGTTCCCTGCTCAGTGAGGAGTCTGCTTGAGATTCTCTCTCCCTCTACCCCTCCCCCCCTTCGTGCTCTTTCTCTCTCTCTCAAATAAACAAATAAAAATCTTAAAAAATAAAATAAAATAAATTATCCACTCTGAACAACAAAGAGTAAATAGATTGAAGTCTACACAAAAGAGAAGTAAAAAAAAAATTTTTTTTAATTAAAAGGTACCTATTGAGACAAAAGGAGCTTCGGGGACTTTTGGGACAATAACAAATGATCTAATATTCACATCATTGAAGTTCCAGGAGAAAAACAGAAAGAAACTTCAGTCTGAAACAAAAATATTTGAAGAAATAGTGGCTGAACTATTGCATATTTGGTAAACTATCTAAGTCTACAGATTCAAGAAGCTGAGTAAATCCCAGATAGGATAAAGCAAAGAAAGCCATATCCAGGCACATCATAGTCAAACTTCTGAAAACTAAGGACAAAGAATCTTGACAGTAACCAGCGTTCCACCGCAGGAGCCACTGAGGAGGAGTAGCCACGTCTCCGCGCTACCCTATGGCAGGGACCTCAACAACGGATGCAAAGTGACTAAGAACATGAGCAAGCCGAGGCACGGCCGCCGCCGCGGGCGCACCACGAAGCACACCATGTTCGTGCAGGACGTGATCTGAGAGGTGTGCGGCTTCGCCCTATATGAGTGACGTGCCATGGAGCTGTGCAAGGTCTCCAAGGACAAGTCTGTCTTAATTTCATCAAGAAAAGGGTGGAGACACACATCCATGCCAAGAGAAAGGGAGTGGAGCTGAGCAATGTCCTGGCAGCCATGAGGAAAGCAGCAGTCAAGAAGGACTGAACCCCTCCCCTCTGAAGAAAGAAAGCAAGAAAGCAAGGAAGGAAGGAAGGAAGGGAGGGAGGGAGGGAGGAAAGTAGGAAGGAAGGAAGGAAGGAGGAAAAGAAAAGAAAGAAGAAAGAGAAGAAAAAGAAAGAAAGGAAGAAGAAAGAAAGAAAAGAAAGAAAGAAAGAAGAAAGAAAGAAAGAGAAAGAAAGAAAGAAAGAAAGAAAGAAAGAAAGAAAGAAAGAAAGAAAGAAAGAAGAAAGGAAGAAGGAAGGAAGGAAGGAAGGAAGGAAGGAAGGAAGGAAGGAAGAAAGAGAGAGAGAGAGAGAGAGAGAGAGAGAGAGAGAGAGAGAAGAAAGAAAGAAAGAAAGAAAGAAAGAAAGAAAGAAAGGCACCTGGGTGGCTCAGTTGGTTAAGCCACTGCCTTCGGCCCAGGTCATGATCCTGGAGTCTCAGGATTGAGTCCCGCATTGGGCTCCCTCCTCAGTGGGAAGTCTGCCTCTCCCTCTGACCTTACCCCCTCTCATGCACTCTATCTCTCTCATTCTCTCTCTCTCTCAGATAAATAAATAAAATCTTAAAAAAAAAAGAAAGAAAGAAAGCCAAAGAGAAATGACACATTACACTTTATAGGGGAACAATAATTTGACTGACAGCAGATTTCTCTTCAGAATCCATGGAGGCCAGGAGAAAGTAGCACATTTTTCAAATACTGAAAGAAAAGAACTGTCAGTCCAGACTGCTTTATCCAGTGAAAATATTCTTCAGGAAAGAAGGTGAAATAAAGGCATTTTTAAGTGAAGAAAACTAAGAAAACTTGTTACCAGCAGATCTGTATTGAAAGAATTACTGACATTCTTCAAACAGAAAGAAAATGAAGACCAAAGGAAACCTAGAATATCAGAAATGAAGAAAGGCGTATAGAATGGGTAAGTATGTAGGTAAATATAATAGACTATCCTCCTTGAAAGTTTTAAAAATAATGTTGGATGTTTGAAAGCAAAGTATACTGTTCTCTGATGTTATTCTCAATGTATTTAAAAAGATATTTAAGATACTTATGTATTTATAAAGCAGGGAGCGTAAAGGGACCTAAATGGTAATATTTCTGCATTTCATTTGAGGTGGAAAAATGTCAATAGTAAAACACCATGATAAGTTATATTTATATGTATATTGAAATCCTAGAGCAACCACTAAAAAAACCTACACAAAGAAATATATGCAAAATCACTACTGATAAAGCAAAATGAAACACTAAAAAATGTTCAAGTAATTCACAGGAATGCAGAAGAAAGGAAAGCAAATATTGAAAAATAAAAAGAACAGAAAAAAGATGGCCGACTTCAGTATTACCATATTAATAATTACATTAAATGTGGGGGGTGCCTGGTGGCTCACTTGGTTAAGTGTCTGACTCTTGATTTCAGCTCAGGTCATGATCTCAGGGTTGTGAGATCAAGCCCCCTGTCAGGCTCTGCGCTGAGCGTGGAGCCTGCTTGAGGTTCTCTATTTCCCTCTCCCTCTGCCCCGCCTCCCACTCATGCACACTCTCTCTCTCAAAAATAAAATAAAATAAAATAAAATCTTTTAAAAATTACATTAAATGTAAATGGTCTATATGTAGGTTAGGCAGAATTCTTAGACTTGACATGCAAAGCATAATCCTTTAAAAAAACAAAAAAAGATCAATTGGACTTTATCAAAATTAAAAACTTACTCTGTGAAAGACTGTTAACAGGACAAGAAAATAAGTAACTGACTGGAAGAAAATATTAGCAAACCATATATCTGACAAGGACTGGTATCTAGAATCTTTTTTAAAACTCTCAAGGGGGCACCTGGGTGACACAGTTGGTTAAGCGTCTGATTCTTGGTTTCATCTCAGGTGCTGATCTCAGGGTTGTGGGATTGAGCCCCATGTAGGGCTCCACACTCAGTGCGGAGTCTGCTTGAGATTCTCTCCCTCCTACTCATGCTCACTCTCTCTCTCTATAAAAATAAATAAATCTTAAAAAAAAAAAAAGGTCAAAACCCATCAATTAAAAAAATCCAAAAATCCAATTAGAAAATTGGCAGAAGACATTGACATTTCACTAAAAAGAATATTCAGATGGCATATGAACACAAGAAAAGATGTCAGTGTTGCTTACCATTAGGGAAATGCAGATTAAATGACGAACAACCACTATACACCTATTAGTATGGCTAATTATAATAATACTGATTAGACCAAATGCTGGTGAGGATTTGAAGAAACTGGAACTCTCTTGTGTTGCTGGTGGGAGTGTAAAATGGTACAGCCTAGAAAAACAGTTGGCAGTTTCTTAAAAAGTTAAACATCCACTTACACTGCATGACTCCATAATCACACTCAGGGGCATTTTATCCTGGAGGAATAAAAATGTGTTGACACAAAAATCTGATATGAATATTCATGCCCCCCCCTTTTTTAAAGTAGGCTCCACGTCCAATATGGGGCTTGAACTCATGACCCTGAGATCAAGAGTCGCATATTCTTCCGACTAAGCCAACCAGGTGCTCCTTATGGCACTTTTAATAGCCCATTAAAGTATTAGTACTAGCTAAACTATTTAATATTAGTAATTTGTAGTAACCTCAAGCTGGAAACAATCCACATGTCCTTCAACAGGTGAACAGTTAAATATCCCATTATTGGCGCATTTGTATGATGGAATAGTATTTACTCAGCAAAAAAAGGGAAGGAACTAGTGAGGCACACAAGTTGGATGGCTTCTCAGAACATTGTGTTGAGTGAAGAAAGCCAGTCTCAAAAGGTTACATGATATATGATTCCATTTATATCACATTCTTGCAATGACAAAAGTTAAAGAACAGGTTGGGAGGGTAACAGCAGGGGGACGATGGTGTGACTGTAAAGGGGTGGCCCTTGGGTGTTTCTTTGGTGTGAGGAGACAACTCTGTATTTTGATTGTGGTGTTTATTTATACATGTGATGAAATGTCACTGAATCATACACAAAGACAGACAAAAAGAAATGAACATATTCGAAAGCTGAAGTCCCAGTAAGGTCTGTAATCTAGTTAATAGCATTGTGACGACGTCAGTTTCCTAGTTTGAGAGTGTGCTAGAGTTACGAAATGATGGTTACGGGAAACTGCAGTATTTTTACAACTTCTTGTAAGTTTTTAGTATTTTAAAATAAAAAAAGTTTAAGTTGATAAAAATGTACTAAAAGAAAAAAATTGATCCCATGATTATTTTTCCGTTCAGCTTATATTATTCCCCTTTCTTTATTACCTCCCTCTCCACCCCTCCCTTTCCTACTCAAACCCGCAAAGATAACCACTGTTAATTCACCGCTTTCCCTATACTTAGAGCAAATGCAGGTTCATGGCACATATTCTTGTTGTTACTTTTACAAAAGTGGTGTCAATCATATGGAATACATTTTTCTGCAATTTGCCTTTCTTGCTTTGCAGTGGTCCTGAAAATGGCCAAACTTGTCCTGGGTGGTCTGGGTAGGTCTGGGTGAAGGAATAAAGGGCACGGATTCCAGGTGGGGGTGGAAAGAGCTGCATCAGGGGACCCTGAGTGGGGTCTCAGTCCCACTTCCACTGCCCACCCCTTACCTTGGATTCTCTGATGTGTCTGTCAGGACCCCCATTGCAACGTCAGGGTGGGAGGACTCTGGGAGAAAACACAGGGGTGTATCCTCAAGGGCAGAGGGTGGGACATGGGCAGAAAGGGACACTTTGGGTCACCTAAGGGTAGAGGAGGTGGACTGGCTCCACCAGCTTTCAGCTTTTGCTGCAGAACCTCAGATTCCACCCCCAGATCCCAATCCCAGGGGACCTCCATCTCCTACGCAGCCTTTTCTATATCCTCCTTCCTGCCTCTTGCCCATCTCTTCCGTGCAGGTCTGAGACATCCTGCTGCCTCCCAGGTCCCTTCCCCGCTCTGAGGTCCACAGCTCTGACCTCACCCCAGGGCACTCAGAAGCCCTGAGAACCACTAAGCGGTCCTGGGTGGGAAACAGGCAGGCCCTGTCAGCAAAAAAGATATGAGAGAAAAGACAAATGGAGAATAAGTGAAGGTGGACAGATTAGAAAAACAGAGGTGGAGGATCCAAGATGAAGGGGGAGATCTGTGAGGAGTGACTGAGGAGGGGACAGGGCGGCAAGGCCGGTGAAGGGAGGGACCGGTGAAGGGATAAGAACAGGTGAGAAGGTTAAGTGCGGGGGTGGGTGGGTGTTGGGACAGGTGACTGAGAGAATTGTAGGGAAGCTAGGGGAGGGAGAGAGGTGAAGGCAAACAGGTTAGAGAGACTGGTGAGGAGAGCCAGATGACACGGCCAGGTGAGGCAGGAGAGCTAAGACTCCCATTGGACTCTGCTCCTTCTCTCTGACATGCTCCTTGCCTGTGTCTGCCACCTGGACCACTCAAGTACTTCTCCTTAGGTCTCTCTTCAACCTGACCTTGTGGGTCTCTTTCTCACCAATCACCTGTCTCCCTTCACCTGACCCCACTGTCCGGCTCAGTTTGCCCCTCACATGTACCTATGTACCCTCACATGTATCCTTTAAGCTCCCCTAGCTCCTCAATTGCTCTAGCAGTACCCAGTTTCAGGTCCCGTGGAGGGGCAGGAACCATGGTCTACTAAGTACCTAAGAATTCTCTCATCAAATATTAATGAGCCCCTACTCTGTGCCAAGGATGACCAAGTGTTTACTGTTTTGGTCCCTCAGCATGGAGTGGTGTTGAGGACAGTGGCAGGGCAGGGGTCTCAGTCCACAGCATGATCGATGGAGGGCGGACCTCAATAGTAAGAGCTACCACTGTTATCTCTCAATGAAGGAAAGTGAGTCCACAGAGGACGAGAGAGGCATGCCTGGAGTGGGAGTGTTGGAAGTGAGCCTTTAGCAGGACAGATGGGAAATCATAAGCCATCATGGCTACATTCGAATGCTTACCCTATACTAGCCACTGTTCTAAATATGTCCCACTTTCGGCGCACCTGGGAGGCTCAGTCAGTTAAACATCTGACTCTTGGTTTTGGCTCAGGTCATGATCTCACAGTCCATGGGGTAAAGCCCCACGTTGGGCTCTGTGCTCAGTGCAGTCTGCTTTAGATTCTCTCTCCCTCTCCCACTCTCACTGTCTCAATAAACAAATAAATAAAATCTTTTAAAAAATATGTCCCACTTTCCAGATGAAGAAACTGAGGCGCAGAGAAGTAATCTGTTTCAGGCCACGAAGTTGGTAGGTGGTGGAGTTAGATTCAAAGACTGGTCTGCCTGATTCCAGAGCTTGCCTTCTTAACCCCCATGGGGGAGATTTGCAAAGGTGGTTGCACATTCTCTTGGATGCCTGATGATGAGATCCTCACAATACAACAGCCTCTCCCCAGGTTTGTGGGCTCTTGAGGGTGTCACCAAGACCAGGACTGGACCTGTGGTCCTACCTGTTGGATGGATGGGCTGAAGAGATAGGACATGGCAGGGAGAGGGGAAGCAGGACTGGGCCATGGATTGGGGCAGATGATGGATGGATGGGTGGATGGATGGATGGTGAATGGATGGATGGATGGGTAGATGAATGGATGGGTGGATGGATGGATGGATGGTGGATGGATGGATGGTTGGGTGGATAGATGGATGGATAGATGGATAGTTGATCGGGGGAGGGAAGTCAACCTCACCTAGCTTTGCCTCTAATTTCTGGCTGTGGAAATGGTTGCTACTTCTTTTCTATGTGTGTGATTCTCTTGGAGTCTCAGTCTCCCCGTTTGGGTTCAGCTTTTGATTTCTTGGGCTGCAGTCTGTGGTGCTTTGCTGCTGTTTTTGGGCTCTGGTCCCTAGCTTGGTGTCTGCATCTCCATTTTAGTCTGTTTCCAGTCTTTTATCTACATCTTCATGGCTCCTGGGGCCCCAAGGGGCAGGTTTTGGCCTTGCTGAGTGTTTCTCATTTTTGGCTGCATATTAGAAACACTTGGGGGAGCTGACAAGAGCTGACAGTAATAATAACCATTTATTTGGTGCATATCCTATGCCAAGCACTGTATTTGCATTAACTCATTTAATGCTTACTATGATCTTATGAGGTAGCAATTACTATTACCCCCATTTTATAGATGAGGAAACTGAGACTTCAAGAAGACACTTCCAAATCTCAGTTAATAATAGGCAGAACTGGGATTGAATTCAATGCTCCTTAAACTTTTAACACGTGTATGAATCACCTGAGGATTTTGGTAAAATGCAGATTTCTGATTAATAGGTCAGGGACAGGGCCTGAGATTCTGCATTTCTAACACTCTCCCAAGAGTGTGATGCCAATGGTCTGTGGATCACACTCTCAGAAGCAAGAGTTTTAACCGCCTCTTGGTGTAGAGCAGCTGTTCTTAAATTGTGATCCTTGGGCCGGGCAGCATCAGCTTCACCTGGGAACTTGTCAGAAATGCCCATTGTCTGAACTACAGAATCAGCAATTCTAGGGTCCAGCAATCTATGTATTAGCAAGACTTCCAGCTGATTCCAATGGCCATTAAAGTTTGAGACCCACTGATAGAGTGTAATCATTAAGACCAGGGAACTCTCTGGTCTTAGATATTGGTATCTTTAGAATTCCCCAGGGGATTGTTAAGCAAGCAAAACCCATGAACCACTGGATTGGCTGGAGGGACAATCCAGTTTAAATAAGTGAAGCAACTGCACCATCTGAATTTAGAACTTGCAGGCAGGGTTTGGGCAGGACTGGGGAGGCCAGGTGGTCAGTGGCCAGGAAGTGACAGATGAGAGATTGAATTTGAAAGAGAAACAGAAAGGAGGCTAGATCAGGGAGCCTGGAAGTCTTTTGGAAAGAGACTCCTGGACTGGTAAATCCTTAGAACCCATGGAGTTTGGTGGGGGGGTAGTTTCCCTGAGTCCAGGCCCTATTTTCCTTGTAAGGGGCACAAAGTAAGGGGGCAGATGTTTTTGAAGAAATTGGAGCATGGTGGAGGCCTTTCTTGGAATCTTAGGGGACACATGGAGGGTTTTGGAGGTTCCAGGACAAAGATGATGGGTTTGCATGAATTGTCCCAAACACACCCCATAGTAAATAAGGATGACAGTGGTACATGAAATGTGCAAAATGCTTTATACCCGTGATTATACAGACTCCTCTTGATGACCTTCTCCGGTATTGTTCTCCTTTTCCTGTTGATGAATTGAGGCAACCGTCAAGTCACCTTTGACCTCTCTCTCTTTCCCTCTTTTTCTCCCTTTCTTTGTCTCTGTCACTCTGTCTGTCTCCCACACATTCATCAGCAAATCCTGCTGGCTGTACTTCTAAAATGTCTCCAAATTCACCCACTTCTGATCCTCTTCTCACCGCCATCCTGCCCTGTCTGTGGTCACTTCCTGCCCAGGCAATCACAGCCTCCCCCTCCCTGATCCCCTCCCTCTTCCCATCTGTGACTGTCCACATACAGCCAGAGATGATATCTCCCCTCTGTTCAAATCACCTGTCATGCCTAACAAAGCCCTTTGAGAGCTAGCCCCTCCAGGCCTTCTAACCTCATCTCCCTGTTCACCCCACTTCTCTACCAGATGGCCTCATTGTTGTCTCTTGAACAAGCTCCTTTCTCCCTGTGTCAAGGCTCTTAGTTGCAAACAACAGGATCCACACTGGCTAGTTTGAGCAAAGACATGTGATAAGGACATCGAGAGGCTCATGGATTCTTGAAGAGGGCAGAAAGGCAGATTATGAAGCTAAAACCTAGAATAATCCCTAACTGCCCCACAAGGGCCTCTCTGGGAGGGGGGAAGCCCCATCCCTGCTGCTTAGAACCTCTGATAGTCAGGACCAGACTCTAGGAGCATCCTTCACAATCTCCCCCAAAGAACTAGAGGCTTTTGTTGCAGGGGCCACCAGGTGACTGCTCTCCACTCTTGTGGCTCACCTTTTTTTTTTTTAAGAACAAAACCCAACATTTGCTGAGCACTTATTATCTCCCAGCTACTGTTAGTGACTTCATTTAATTCTTAAAATCACTACATGAAGTAGGTACTATTATTGTTCCAATTTTATAGATGAGGAAACCAAGGGTCGGCAAGGTGAGGCAATTCAGCCAAGGTCAAACCATTGTCTTTATTTTTTTATTTGTATTTTTTAAAAAGATTTTATTTATTTATTTAGAGAGAACATGAGCGGGGGCTGGGGGGAAGGGCAAGGGGAAAGGGAGAGAGAATCTCAAGTAGACTCCACACTGAGCACAGAGCCTGAGGCGGGGCTCAATCTATGAACCCTGAGATCATGACCTGGGCCGAAATCAAGAGTCAGACACTTAACTAACTGAGCCACCCAGGCACCCCAAGGTCAAATAATTTGTAAGTGGCAAAGCCAGGCTTCAGACTCTAGTCAGTCTCACGCATCTCATACTCCCTAGCCCTACCTGACACCATAGTACATGTTTTTTGGTAACCACTTTATCAAGATATAATACACATACCATATAATTCACCCGTTTCAAGTGTACAATTCCATGGATTTGTAATATATTCACAGAGTTGTGAAGCCATCAATTTTAGAACAATTTAGAACATTTCATCAACGCCCGAAGAAATCCCATATGCTTTAGCCTTCACTCCTCATTTCCTCCCAACCCCCTCTCCCTACACAGCCCTAGGCAACCACTAATCTACTTTTTCATCTCTATGGATTTGCCTATTCTAGACATTTCATACAAATAGAATCATATAGTATGTCTGTGTCTGGCTTCTTTGGCTTAGTATAACGTTTTCAAGCTTCATCCATGTTGTAACATATCAGTGCTTCGTTATGGTTGATACCATATTTGATCCTATGGATATACTGCATTTTGTTTATCCAAAAGTCATTTGGTGGACTTTTGGGTTGTTTCCACTCATTGGCTATTATGAATAATCCCGCCATGAACATTTGTTCAAGTTTTTGTGTGGGTATATGTTTTCATTTCTCTTGGATATTGTGGTTCACTTTTAAACCCAAACTTACGAGAATGCATCTGACTGGTGGAGCCCAGGTCATACGTCTACAGAAATACTTCCTAGGAGAAAGGGAATCTGGGGGTGTGAGTTTTTTGGCTTCTACCTGAGGAAGGGTGGGTCTCATAATGTGGCAAATTACCAAAATGTGGGGGAGCATTTGTGGAGGTTTTAAGTTTATTGCTTCTTGGCTCCAAATTCACTCTTTTTGCCTGCTCTTTGGTGATGGAGCTGGGCCTTGCTATTTCTCCTTGGCCAACCAGGAAGTTGCTCAGCCTGGCCTGTAGAGGGCGCTAGAGGGACACTGGAGGAGAAAGGGGCTCTCTTTCCTGGTTCTAGTGGCTAGGGTTCTTTTCTCTCCACTGCCTGGTCCCGAGTAGTTTCTCCTGGCCATGTTACTCACGGGGACCGCTTTCTCCAGCTTCCATGTGCTTTCTCTCTCTCTCTCTCTCTCTCTTTTTTTTTTAATTTTATTTTAATTTATTTTAATTTATTTTATTTTTTTAAAAAGATTTTATTTATTCATTTGAGAGAGAATGAGATAGAGCATGAGAGGGGGGAGGGTCAGAGGGAGGCCGAGCAGGGAGCCCGATGCGGGACTCGATCCAAGGACTCCAGGATCATGACCTGAGCCGAAGGCAGTCGCTTAACCAACTGAGCCACCCAGGCGCCCTCTCTCTTTTTTAAAGATTTTATTTATTTATTTGACAGAGAGAGAGAGAGAGAAAGAGAGCACAAGCAGGGGGAGCACAAGCAGGCAGAGGCAGAGGGAGAAGCAGGCTCCCCACTGAGCAAGGAGCCCGATGCAGGGCTCGATCCCAGGACTCCGGGATCATGACCCGAGCCAAAGGCAGACGCCCAACGACTGAGCCACCCAGGCGCCCCGATGTGCTTTCTCTCTTGACTTGGGTGGCAGTAGGGTTTCCGGGAGCCTCAGGCAGCATAGGCTGTGCCCTGACAGGTCACTGCTTTCACACTCTGCCCTCAGCTCCAAGCATGTGTGTGCTGGGGAGTGGGATGGGATGGGGTGAGGGATGTGGGGCTGGCTGTCTAGTGACCTGATGACCCAATCCTCATCCCGTACACCTGGCTTGGAGCTGCGTTGGCCACACCACACACAGAAGTATGCCAGACCCCGTGGACAGTGTTCTCTTTAGCTCCCAGCTGCATCAGCACCTTCACAGCCCCCCAACTTCCTCTGTGCAGCTCCTCACCAGCCTTGGCTTGTGTGCCCCCCCCCCAGTGCTGTTTCTGCCCACATGACAACTGTTGACCAGCTCTGACCCTGGTGACCCAGAGAACTTCTTCACCATCCGGTCGTGGAGGTCTGAACCCCCCTTCAAGTTTGTCCTTCCTTGGGTACTCCTTCTCAGACTTAGGGTACCCTTTAGAATTCTCTTTCCATCTTTATAGTCACTCTCTTACCATCAAGCCCCGAATTGGGCTCAATCTCACAACCTTGAGACCGTGATCTGAGCTGAAATCAAGAGTCAGATGCCCAGCAGACTGAGCCACCCAGGCGCCCCAATGCCTGGCATTTTAAATCATAATTTCAAGTTGTATTTCAACAGAGACTAGCAGCTATTTTTTTCTACCTTTATGTAGATTTCTTAAACTTTTTTTCACGCCTTTATTAAGTGTGTCAGTCAAGGTTCTACCAGAGAACAGAATCAGTAGAATATATATCTCTATCTATTTATCATCACCTTATCTATCATGTAGAGATTGTTGTATTCCAAGTAATTTGTTCATGCTGGAGGTGATGCGGCAGTCCACAGGCAGAATTTCTTTTCCTGCAGAGAACCCCCCCCCCCCGCTTAGTTTTGCTCTTAAAGCCTTTCAACTGATCAGATGAGGCCCACTCAGATTATTGAGGATAATCTCCTAGATTAACTGATTGCAGACTTTAAACACATCCACAAAATAGCTTCACAGAAACACCTAAATTAGTGCTTAATTGAATAATTGGAAACTATAGTCTAGCCAAGTTGAGACATAGAAGTAAACATTACATCAAGGTATAATTTACATACAATGAACGGTACACATTTAAAATGTACTGATGTGTCTTGGCATCCATATACAGCTGTCCACTCCCTTCCCCAGGCATCAAGAGATCTGCTTTCTGTCATTATAGGTTAGCTTGCATTTTCCAGGATTTAATAACAGGTATTTGTGGATGAATGGATGATGCCCAATGAGGTGAAATAACTTGCAAATCTCGTACAGCTGGGACGCAGTGATGCCAAGATCCACACCCACACCTGCAGGCTCCTGAGCTCAGTAACCAATCTATACTGCCTCCCACGTGCAGGAATCTATTGGGACCGGAGAATGTCAGCTCCTTGAGGGCAGGGACTGTGTGATCCTCTGATTTCTTTTTTCTTTTTTTTTAAGATTTTATGTATTTATTTGAGAAAGAGAGAGAGAGCAAGAGCAGGGAGGAGGGGGAGAGGGACAAAAGGATTCTAGGATTCCCCGCTGAGCAGGAGCCTGATGCGGGGCTCGATCCCAGGACCCTGGGATCATGACCTGAGCTGAAGGCAGACGCTTAACTGCCTGAGCCACCCAGGCGCCCCTGATCTTCTGATTTCATTCTTCCCTCTCCTTAGCTTCCCCTGGGACCTACAGGACATGGCACTTTAATAAATAGTTGATGAATTTAATTGCCTCTCCGCACGTTTCCTCAGGTCCCTTCCTATGTCTCTGTCTACCTGTTTCAGTTATCTACTGATACATGAAAAATGACCCCACTTGATGGATGAAAACAAGTTACTTATTATTTCTCAAGATTCTAAGAGTTGACTGAGCAGTTTTTCTCCTGTACTCACTCACGAGGCTGTTGTCAGCCGGTGGGCTGGGTGTTGGGGTCAACTGAGATGATCATCTGGGTGGGTGGGTCTTTCTTTCATGGGGGTCTTTCACCATTCAGTAGTCCAGACTGGGCTTCCTTGCAAGGTGGCAAGAGTATTTCCAATACACAAGCACTTAGCAAGCTTTTGTGTTAATGCCCCAATGGCCAAACGCAGTCATGTGGCCAAGTCATGGTCAGTGTGGGAGGGGACCATATAGGGGCTTCGGAGTGGTGTGGTTGCAGCTCAGGCCAGTCCACTGCCCTGCCCTGGGGCTCCGCCTTGTTTACGGGGCAAAACAGTTTGCTCTAAGGGAAGGGGCTTATGCTCCAGATGGCCTGGGTCATAGCCTGGCTCCACCACCTGTTAAGCAGTGTGACCTTGGCCAAGTGACTCAACTGCACCATGCCTCAGTGTCCTCACCTGTAAAATGGGTTCATCCATTTCACAGGGTTGCTGTGAGGATTAGATAAGTTATCGCAGGCAAAATACTTAATGCCTGGCTTGTAGACAGCACTCAATAAATGCCACCATCATACTGGTCCCATCCCCTCTGGCTGGCGTGTTGGTGTCTGTGAGTGCTCTTGTATCAGCTGCGAATTATACGTGACTATTAGAACGGGGACCCCCTGCAAGATAGAAGTCTGTTTCTCTCCCACGTGAGACAAATCCAGAGGTGGGTAGTATTTCAGCTCCACGGGGTCATCAGGGATGAAGTGCCTTTTAGCCTCCTGCTCTGCCAGGCTCAGCACGCGGATTCCATTTACAGGTCATCCCTTGGTTCACTGCGGCTGCTGGAGCCCGGGGCATATTCAAAGCAATAGTCACACTGGAGGGGTAAAGGGGAAGAAGGGCACCAGCTGACAGGTGTAGGAAACTTTCCTGGAAGTCCCACCCAATGACTGGAGGGTTGTCTTTTTTTTTTTTTTTTTTTTGGTCTTAGCTATCCTAGCTGCAAGGAAGGCTGGTAAATATCTTTTTTAAAGATTTTATTTATTTATTTGACAGAGAGAGGTACAGCGAGAGAGGGAACACAAGCAGGAGGAGTGGGAGAGGGAGAAGCAGGCTTCCCGCAGAGCAGGGAGCCCGATGTGGGGCTCGATCCCAGGACCCTGGGATCATGACCTGAGCCGAAGGCAGACGCCCAACGACTGAGTCACCCAGGCGCCCCAAGGCTGGTAAATATCTTTTATCTGGGCGCACTGCCACCTGCCATTAAATCAGTGTTCTGTTACTAAATAAGTGGAGGATGGGTACAGCCTGGGCCACTAGCAGTCCTTGCCACATGCCTCTGGCCGGATGGTGAGGGTGCTGAGCAGCCGAAATGGCAGGTTGAGACGCACTTCCCACTCGAACGTCAGTTCTAGGAAAGCAAGGATTTTTTTTTCTCAAAGATTTTATTTATTTATTTATTTGAGAGAGAGCATGAGAGGGAAGAGGGTCAGAGGAAGAAGCAGACCCCCCCGTTGAGCAGGGAGCCCGATGCGGGACTCGATCCCGGGACTCCAGGATCATGACCTGAGCCAAAGGCAGTCGCTTAACCAACTGAGCCACCCAGGCGCCCAGAAAGCTAGGATTTTTGTGTTTGGTTCACCACTGCTTACCCAGTGCCTAAAGTAACGCCTGGTACACAGTAGGCACTCAGTAACTGCTGAACAAATGGATCTCTGGCTAAGACCCCAAGGAGCAGGAAAAAAACCTTATAATTGTTTGAAACATGGTAGAAGTTTTAAAAAGAAATACTTACTGATGTGCCTCGAATTTTTTATTTGGAAATTTTGCACTCTTAGAGAAAAGTGGTAATAGTAGGTACAGTGACGTTCCTAAGCCCTTCCCCTAGATTCACCAGTGTTAACATCTTATCTTCCTGGGGCGCTGGGGTGCTCAGTCTGCCTTCCGCTCAGGTCGTGATCTCGGGGTCCTGGGATTGAGTCCCGCATCGGGCTCCTTGCTTGGCAGGGAGCCTGCTTCTCCCTCTGCCCGCCGCTCCCCCTGCTTGTGCTCTTTCTCTCTCTTTCTCTCTCTGACAAATAGATAAATTAATAATAACAACAACAAAAAAAAACCCCAAACCATTTTACCTCCTTTTGTCTCTCTCTCCCACTTGAAAGTAATTGCAGATATCTGAGTCCTTTACACCTAAATACTTCCTATGAATCTCCTCAAAACAAGGACATCATTTGACATGAATCCCAGTGTTCCAAAATTTTAACATTACGGTAACGGGATCAACACTATATTATTTAGTATGCACTCCATATGCAAATGTATCCAGTGATACCAATAATATCTTTGTTCTTTAAAAATATATATAGTTTCAAATCCAGGATCCAATCCAATCAAGGACCATGCATTGCGCTTAGATGTCGATGACATGTTTCTTTCTGTCCTTTGATCTGGAGCCATTCCACAGCCTTTCTGTTTCGTTTTATTCTCTTATGACATTGACGTTTTTGGCAAGTCCAAAGCTGGTTGTTGTATAGAAAATTTTGACTTGGATTTGGCTGATTGTTTCTTCATGATTTAAATTCAGGTTAAACGTTTTTGGCAAGAATAATTCAGAGATGGTGTTTTGTCCTCAGTGCACTGTGTCATGAGGAACATGATTTTACTTCGTCTTCTTTTTGGTGATTGGGTTAAGGTGAAGTCTGCCAGATTTCACCCTTGTAAAGGCTTCTTTCCTTCCTTCTAATTAATAAGTCATCTGTGGGATGATACAGGAGACTGTGTGAGTATCTTTTCCCTCAAATCTTTTCACCCAAAGGATGAAACTTGATTGATGATCCTTATTTGAATGAATTATTCCACTGGTTGTTCCAAAACGCCTTGAAGATTTTGAAATATCAGTTATGGTTCGAATATAAACAACCCAGATTTTCCATGCCTAGAAAAATTTTCAGCTCTCTGGTGTTCTTTGACAATAATGTAGAAATAAATTTCTCTTGCCTTTTTTTTTTCTTGAATTGGTTTTGTAGCTAGATTCCCCCACAGCCTGAATCTATTTGTCTCTCTCTGTTCCCTTCCTCCCTTCCTTATTCCTATTTTCCCTCCCCTGACTCAGAATTCCTTGGAAAGACTGGCCAAGAGTCCCATATCCTAGTGTTTGGGGAAATCACTAAGCTTAAGTGGGTGATGAAGCTTTGGGGCCATAGATAGGCGATGAGGATGATGATGATGGGGATGATAGCTAATGTTTACTGAGCACTGATGAAGTGTCAAGAATTATTCTAAGTGATTCATAGATATTAAATACCTATATTTTCAATAACCTTATGAGCTAGGCCCTATTTTTATCTAGGAGCCCTCCTACCTCCTGGAAAGTGAGGTACAGACAAGGGAGATGATTTGATCAAAGTCACATATACCTAGTAAGTGGCAGATCTGGGACCTGAATCCAAGTGATCTCACGCCAGGTTATCTTTCCGACTCTCTTCAACTTCAACAAAGAGACTTTGCAAAGAGAAAGACTTTGAAGTGGCTAACAGATATCTTGCTAAAAGACTGATATTTATATCAGTCAGGGTTCATTTGTAGGAGGAATAAACCGCTCTAGCTATTGTAAACAAAAGGGGGTTCATAGTAAGATTTAGGCACTTACTGTGATGGTTAATTTTATATGTCAGCGTGGCTGGGCCATGGTGCCCAGACATTTGGCCAAACGTGATTCTGGATGTTTCTGTTAGGGCATTTTTGGATGAGATTAACATTTAAATCCATGGACTTTTGAGTAAAGCAGATTGTTCTCCATAACGTGGGTGGGCCTCATTCAATCAAAGGCCGGAATAGAACAAAGGACAGACCTCCCCTGAGCAAGAGAAAAATTTCCCAGCAGAGAGTTTTTGGACTTGAACTTCAACTTTGTCTCTTCCCAGGGTAGCCAGTTTTCCAGTTCACCGTGCAGATTTTGGATTTGCCAGCTTCCATAATCATGTGAGCAGATTCCTTACAAAAAATCTCTCTCCCCATATATTTATATATATATTTTATATTATGATATAAAAATATATCACAATAATATATGATAATTATATATTTTAATACCTCTATATCTATAGATCACCTATTGGTTCTATTTCTCTGGAGACCCTGACTAATACACTTATAAAATCACTCAACGGTTTGGAGGAGAAAGCTGTAGGCTTGGCGTCCAGGAATGACCTTCCAACAAATGCTGCAGAGCTTGCCCACCAGAGAGCTGTTATTTCTGCCACAACCAGGGAATTCAGGAGACTACTGTAGGACTGTTGAATTCAGGAGCAAATTGGGAGGACTGATCGTTCATCTGTAGTCTCAGCTCCAAGCTCATTTGTCTCTACTCCACGTGTACTCCACGCTCTGTGATTGTAGGGCAGAAAACTTACATGCTGCATTTTCCTGGACTCTCTGCCATCTTCTGATTAAGTTCTGCCAATGAGAGAAGAAGGGAGCAGGAACTTTCTTCTTCTAGCTCAGATCAGCATCCTTCCAATAGCAGCACCTCATAGATGGGGTTTCTAGAAAGAAGATCAGGGGGCACTTTCAGGATCAATACCTGTGGAAGGGAGGGAAATATAACAGGATTGGGTAGGGGGGAAGTGGAGCTGTGATATATTCCCAACAAAGACCGCCCCCCTACCCGGTGGGAGCTCTGGATGGTCCTTCAGAATTGTCTTGAGTTGGGATGAGCTATCTGGGTCTTTAGACCCCCATATTTATCAGTCGTTGGATGCAGGCTGTCCTTGGAAGGAGGTGTGAATTTAGGTAAAGCAGTTTTCTTCAACTTGGGCAATTCCCAAAGACAGCTGACAGCTAAGCCCTCCTAGCTCCTGGAGAAGTAAGTTCTTCATTCTTGAATGGGGTTCTGGCTCATTTATCATAACATCCACTACACAATGAACAGCTCTAGCTCCAGCTGGAATATGCAGTATTCCCAGTACTAGCTGCTCTGTAGCCCCTAAAACATACCAGTAGTCCAATATGCTGTATGCCATAGATGGTCAGAGGACCATCTTCAACATTCTCTCCTCAGAGCCTGGGCACCTGCTACAGGGAGCTCCCTTCAGACGTTGAAGCATGAGCGGCCATTGTGCCTCCTTGGAGATTTGGAGGTTCCAGCACAGATCTTGACAGTCTGAGAACCCATCCAGTGAGGACTTACTGCAAAGATCCTGGATTCTGGGAGCACCATCTGTCTTTGTTCCTTCAATCCTAGAAGTGAGAGCTGGTTATTCCATTGCTGATATTTGGGTTACTCTGGTGTTCCTTTTTTTTTTTTTTGCTTAGTCAGCCTCCCAAACACCTGTGCAACCAAAGCTCTGAATTTAAACCCTGTTCCTTGAAATACCTAGAGTAGTTCTATTTTCCTGACTGAACCCTGATGAGTAACACTGCTCCAGTTAAAAGAAGATGTGGGATCATGAGGTTATCGCCGGAACTGTTGACTTCAAGAATGTGCCCTGTGGTTGCGATTCAGCGATTATGAATTTGTCGCACTGCTTCTTGACATCTGTGAATCTTGAAACTCGGGACGCTGCTGTAGAACAAAATTAAAACAGTGGAAAGAAGGCCTACACTCTACCTCTCCCTTTCAGATCTCTGTGAATGCATCTAGTTGGCAGACCTTCATCTGCATCCAGAACTAACTGAAAGGGAGTTAGGAAATGTTTTTAGCGTTCCAGCTTCTACAATTCAGGATGGCACAGTAGAAGGAGATTGGAAGGGATATCACTTGACCTATTATCTGTCATCCCATCAAACAAAAGGCTCCCCAAACTTTACCACTGGCAGTTGTGGTGGGATGGTGAAACTGGGTGCCAGATTGCATGGATTGAGAAAGGGACTGGGTGAATGTAGGAGATTCAGAGGCTGGGGTGAATTTGCACAAATCCACGTCTACCGGAAGGGGTAACAGGTTGTCAGGCAGATGAGAAGACAGAAGTGCGTGATTGCTCTCATGGGATGTCCTGCCTTTTCTTTTTCTTTCTTTCTTTCTTTTTTCTTTCTTTCTTTCTTTCTTTCTTTCTTTCTTTCTTTCTTTCTTTCTTTCTTTCTTCTTTCTCTTTTTCTTTCTTTTTTCCTTCCTTCCTTCTTTAAGATTTATTTATTTATTTATTTATTTATTTATTTATTTATTTGAGAAAGAGAGAGAGAGCACAAGCAGGAGGGGCAGAGGGAGAGGGAGAGAGAATCTCAGGCAGACTCCATGCTGAGCACAGAGCCCCACCTAGAGCTCTATCTCACGACACTGAGATAACAACCTGAGCTGAAACCAAGAACTGGACACTTAACTGACTGTGCCACCCAGGCATCCCTGTCCTTTTCTGATACTGGGAAGGGTGGGGTATGTTAGTCAACCCTAGAGTTTCCTCAGAGAAAACAATCCATGTGTGGCCAGAATCAGTTGGTTAAATTTTTTATTTTTCCCCCCAATCATATTAAGAGCCTAATGGTGTCAGAAGCTTTGAGAATTTGAAATAGTCATTCAGTTCTGGACATCTGGTCAACCCCAAATTACCTGGCTATGAGTTAATGTCCTACACCTATCCTAGGCAACTACTGACTATGTCACTTTAGGAATACCTTTGGCTGCAAGAAAAGAATATCCCGAGATACCACCTCACATCAGTCAGAACGGCTAAAATTAACAAGTCAGGAAACGACAGATGTTGGCGAGGATGCGGAGAAAGGGGAACCTTCCTACACTGTTGGTGGGAATGCAAGCTGGTGCAGCCACTCTGGAAAACAGTATGGAGGTTCCTCAAAAAGTTGAAAATAGAGCTACCCTATGACCCAGCAATTGCACTACTGGGTATTTACCCCAAAGATACAAATGTAGTGATCCGAAGGGGTATGTGCACCCCAATGTTTATAGCAGCAATGTCCACAATAGCCAAACTATGGAAAGAGCCAAGATGTCCATCAACAGATGAATGGTTAAAGAAGATGTGGGACGCCTGGGCGGCTCAGTTGGTTAAGCGTCTGCCTTCGGCTCAGGTCATGATCCCAGGGTCCTGGGATCGAGTCCCACATCGGGCTCCCTGCTCCACGGGGAGCCTGCTCCTCCCTCTGCCTCTGTCTCTCTCTCTGTCTCTCACGAATAAACAAATAAAATCTTAAAAAAAAAAAAGAAGATGTGGTATATATATATATAAAATAGAATATTATGCAGCCATCAAAAAACCCGAAATCTTGCCATTTGCAATGACATGGATGGAACTAGAGGGTATTGTGCTAAGTGAAATAAGTCAATCAGAGAAAGACAAGTATCATATGATCTCACTGATATGAGGAATTCTTTTTTTTTTTTTTTATTCATGAGAGACAGAGCGAGAGAGAAAGGCAGAGGGAGAAGCAGGCTCCCAAGGAGTAGGGAGCCTGATGCGGGACTTGATCCCAGGACCCTGAGATCATGACCTGAGCCGAAGGCAGACGCTTAACCATCTGAGCCACCCAGGCGCCCAGGAATTCTTAATCTCAGGAAAAAACTGAGGGTTGCTGGAATGGTGGGGGGGTGGGAGGGATGGGTGGCTGGGTGATGGACATTGGGGAGGGTATGTGCTATGGTGAGTGCTGTGAATTGTGTAAGACTGATGAATCACAGACCTGTACTTCTGAAACAAATAATACATTATATGTTAAAAAGAGAAGAAGATAGTAGGAAAGGAAAAATGAAGGGGGGAAATCAGAGGGGGAGATGAACCATGAGAGACTATGGACTCTGAGAAACAAACTGAGGGTTTTAGAGGGGAGGGGGTGGGGGGATGGGTTAGCCCAGTGATGGGTATTAAAGAGGGCATGTACTGAATGGAGCACTGGGTGTTATACACAAACAATGAATCATGGAACACTACATCAAAAACTAATGATGTAATGTATGGTGACTAACATAACATAATAAAATAAAATTTTAAAAAAAGAAAAGAATATCCCAAAATAGGGATTTCCCCCCCCCCCTCACATAACAATGAATTTGGAGATGACTGCTTTAATTTAGTGGCTCAACAATGTCAAAACATTTTCTTGGCTTTTCTCTCATTAGTGGCAAAAGGGCTGTCATAACTCCAGGCATAATTTCCATATCCAAGGAAGGGAAAAGAGATAAGGGAACGCTAGTATCATATTTAATAGTGGAGGGTTGAATATTTTCCCATAAGATTGGGAACAAAGCAAGAATGTCCACTTTCACCAACCTATTCAATATTTTGCTGAAGTTTCTAGTCAGTGCAGAAAGGCAAGAAGAAGAAATAAAAGGCATACATATTGGGAAGGAAGAAATAAAATTTTCTTTAATCACAGACAACATGATTGTCTACATCGAAGATCCTGAAGGATCTACAAAAAAACCCCAAAAAACCAACTATTAGAATTGGTAAGTGTAATAATGTCACAGGAAACAAGGTCATTATTCAAAAGTCGCCTGTAATTCTATATGCTACCAATGAACAATTAGACACTGAAAATTTACAAGTGATACTTATAATAACATAAAAAATATGAAATACTTGGAAATAAATGTAACAAAATATGTGCAAGATTTGTATGCTAAAAACTAATATTAATGAGAAAAATCAAAGAAAATAGAGAGACATATCATTTTCATGGGTTGGAAGACTCAAAATTGTTAGGCTGTCAATTCTTATTCAATTGACCTACAGATTCCATGAAATCCAAATCAAAATCACAGGGGGGCTTTTTTTAAATTTAAGAAACTGACAGGGGCGCCTGGGTGGCTCAGTTGGTTAAGCGACTGCCTTCGGCTCAGGTCATGATCCTGGAGTCCCTGGATCGAGTCCCGCATCGGGCTCCCTGCTCAGCGGGGGGTCTGCTTCTCCCTCTGACCCTCTTCCCTCTTGTGCTGTCTCTCATTCTCTCTCTCAAATAAATAAATAAAATCTTTAAAAAAAATAAATTAAAAAAAAAAGAAAGAAACTGACAGGCAAATACCTAAATTTATATGGAAAGGCAAAGAAAACAATTTTGAAGACCCACACCATCTGATTTCTAGACTTAAGATAAAGCTAGAGATATCAAAAAAATAGTGTAGTATCAGCAAAGGATAGATAGGTATATCAAGGGAACAGAACAGAGTCCAGACTCACACATATGTGGTCAACTGACTTTTGCAAAACGTGCCAAGGAAATGTGATAGAAACGAAAGGTGAAATGATTGAGCATCCACATGTAAACAAACTGATATAACCGCTCATGGCCTATGTCACTCCATACGCAAAATTAACTCAAAAGGAATAATAGAATTCAATGTAAATTTTAAAACTATGAAGCTTCTAGGAAAAAAAATCCTTGTGATTTTGGGTTAAGCAGGAATTTCTTAGATAGGACAAAAAAGCACAAACTATAGAAGAAAATATTGATAACTTGAACTTCGTTGAAATTAAAAACTTCCTCTCTTAAAAGACACTGTGAAGGAAATCAAAAGACAATGTGGTGTCTGGGTGGCACAGTCAGTTAAATGTTGGACTCTTGGTTTCGGCTCAGGTCCTGATCTCTAGTTCAAGTCCTGTGTCCATCTCTGGGCTCAGCACGGAGTCTGCTTAAGACTCCCTCTCTCCCTTGGGGCACCTGGGTGGCTCAGTCGTTAAGCGTCTGCCTTCAGCTCAGGTCACGATCCCAGGGTCCTGGAACCGAGTCCTGCATCAGGCTCCCTGCTCAGCGGGAAGCCTGCTTCTCCCTCTCCCACTCCCCCTACTTGTGTTCCCTCTCTTGCTCTGTCAAAAAAAAAAAAAAAAAGACTCCCTCTCTCCCTCTTCCTCTGCCTCTCCCCAACTCTCTCTCCCTCTAAAATAAATAAATAAATCTTAAAAAAAAAAAGACAAGCCACAGACTAGGAGAAAATATTTATGAAACGCATATCTTTACAAAAGACTCGAATCCAGAATATATGAAGAACTCTAGCAACTCCATAATAAGTTTGGTAGGTGGAATATTCCCCCTCAAATATCCTGATTCCTGGAGAAGCTGAGGTCAATTTAAGCCAAACCAGATTGTCTGGAAGATGAAGCAGGTCCTGCCGAAGTTGTGTGGATGAGAAAAACGGAAGTGACGGAAGTATGTTACGTGGCCAAAGGGACTTTGTGGATGTCCCTGAGTTTTCAGACAAGGTAGGGAGATGATCCTGAGTTATCCAGAAATGTGTTGTTTAAACTGCTAGATTTGGGGGCACCTGGGTGGCTCAGTCGGTTAGGTATCTGCCTTCAGCTCAGGTCGTGACCCTGGAGTCCTGGGATCAAGCCCTGCATTGGGCTCCCCACTCAGCAAGGAGTCTGCTTATCCCTCTGCCCCTCCCCACTCTTGTGCTCTCTCTCTCACTCTCTCTCTCTCTCTCAAATAAATAAAAAAAATCTTAAACAAAACAAAACAAAATAATAAACTGCTAGATTTGGGGGTGCCTGGCTAGCACCAGCCAGGAACATGTGATTCTTAATCTCAGGTGAGTTTAAGCCCCACACTGGGCATGGAGCCTACTTAAAATTTAAAAAAATAAATAAACTGCTAAATTTATGGCAATTTGTTAGGGCACCAATAGAAAACTAATAAAATAAGAGAAAAAGACTCTCAGATAGGCATTAACCCTACCGGATGATTTCCGTGTTTGTCACCATCTGCCTGCAGGGGAGAGACCAGCCCAGCTTGAGAGGTTCCTGGGGCCAGGGCAGGCCAACCCGGGACATGCCCTGGTAATCTGATCTGGCTTCCATCCCTATTGTTCTCCCTTTTCCAGGGTGTCCAGAGTGAAGTCATAGAGTATACATGACCCTTTTCTGACTTATTTCAGGAGTGCTTAATAAACAACGAAGGGCAGGAGGGAAGAGTTACAATGTGGCAGAGGAAACTTTAGAAGCTGATGGATATGTTTATTATCTTGACTGTGGTGATGGTTTCACAGATGTATTCATATGTCAAAATTGATCAAATTGCAAACTTACATTACAAATATATGCAGTTTATTGTATTGCAATTATACCTTGGTAAAAACCTAAAAACTTTGTCTATTTTTCATATAGACAAAGCTAAGACATGAAAAGAGAAGCCATAGACAGGAAGAAAATATTTGCCAAACGATGATCTGATAATGGCCTTCCATCCAGAATATGCTTTTTAAAACTTGCAACTCAATAGTAAGACAAATGAGCCAATAAAAAGGGGCAAAAATGTTGAACAGACAGTTCCCCAAAGGGAATATGTGGATTGCAAAGAAGGAGATGAAACCATGCTCATCATTGTTTGTCATTAGGGAAATGTCAGTTAAAATCACAATGAGATTAATCACAATGAGATTAAAGAGAGCACGTGATATGATGAGCACTGGGTGTTGTACTGAACCAATGAATCATTGAACATTATATCAAAAACTAATGATGTACTATACCTTGGCTAATTGAATTTTTAAAAAGCAGAAAAAAATTAAAAAATAAAAAGGAATTCCCCACATTAAATAAATAAATAATCACAATGAGAAAAAAATAAAAATAAAATCACAATGAGAAAAAAATAAAAATAAAATCACAATGAGATACCATTACTCACCCAATTGAATGACTAAAATCAGAATGACTGAAAATACCAAGTGCTGGAGAGTTTGAGATCAACTGAACTCGGTGAAGGCTGGACCTGGGTTCTCTTGGTCATCGCTTTGTCCCACAGTCACCCAGGTCAGAGTAGGTACTCGGAAGATGTTTATTGAATAAATGGATGAAGTACTTTGAGAGGACATTTTTTAAAAGTAAGCTCTATGCCCAACGTGGGGCTTGAACCCACAACCCTGAGGTCAAGAGTCACACCCTTTACTGCCTAAGCCTGCCAGATGCCCCAAGAGGACATTTCTTGATGATGACTGGAGTCCCAGGGCAATTGGATCCTCTCTTCTGGGGATCCTCTGAGATAATGTCCCAGCCCAGTTTTTTTTTTAAGATTTTTTTTTTAAGATTATTTATTTGAGAGAGATCACAAGCCGGTGGTGGGGGGGAAGGTAGAGGGAGAAGCAGACTCTCCTATGAGCAGGGAGCCCGCTGCGGCGACTGATCCCAGGACCCTGGATCATGACTTGAGCCGAAGGCAGATGCCCAACCAACTGAGCCATCTGGCGGCCCATACAATAGTTGCTGCTTATTCCTTCATTCATTAATCATATTTTCCTGACATTAACAGAGTCCAGGCTTTGGCCCTTGATCCTGGAATCCAATGCAACCCACTGTCCCAGCCCTCTGAGGGCTCAGAGGCCACATTAACAAAGAGCCCACACATTCGGTAAGTGTCGTGTGCAAAGTGTGGAGAAAGAAAAGCAAAGAGTGACTTACTGGTGGGTCCCATGAAGGCTTCTCAGAAGAAGAGCTGATCTCATTAAATCTTAACGGATGGAGAGGAATTTCTGAAGCTCCCCAAGGACAAGGTCTTATCAACTCTGTCTCAGTGACAAGCACAGGGATACACGTAAACTGCTAAAGATTTACATAAAAGAACGGTGCTATTTTGGTAGGAGGCCCTTCTATTTCCAGACAGAAAGTATGCCTGTATCAGGCCACCAGGATGCTTTGGCTGCAAGTAACTGAAAACCCTGTCTCACCTGGGTTCAAGCATTAAGGACAATGCATTTTGTCACAATTAAGGAGTCTAAATAGAGGTGACTTTTGGGGGGCTGGATTGTGCGTTTTAGAAGGTCAAGAAAATATGGAGGAGGGGGATGGGTGAAATAAAGAGGATTAAGAATATATTTATCTTGAGCACTGAGAAATGTATAGAATTGGTGAATCATGATGTTGTACATCTGAAACTAATCGAACTCTGCATATTAATTATACTTAAATAAAAAAGTAAATTTTTAAAAAGGAAGTATGGAGGGCTTAGTTTTCTTCCATCTCTCTGAGCTGCTACTTTTAGGGACTTGGCTTGTTCTCAGACCCTCATGGTCCCAAGAAGGCTGCTGAAGTTCCAGGCATCTTATGGAGACACACAGACATTCAGGGTAAGGAGGGGATGAAAGGCTCTCCTTGTTTCTCCTAGTAATAGCTGGGAAACCTATCTTGAATGAGGTGGGTTGGTGCTCAGCATCCATGTCAACTCCCCTCTTATATGCCTTGCTACCTGTGGGAGTGAAAAGGCTAAAAACTCCCATTCCTCAGGCTCCCCTGCAGCCAGGATCTGCCTTACATTTGGGTTTGTCCAATCAGATGCACTCATACAAGATATGAATGAATGGAGGGTATGAGGTAGAAACCACTCTTCTGTTGGCTCAGAATACCCATCATGGAAAGGTATTCTTTTCTGTGATGGTCTTTCTGATCATAGCCATTTCCTTTTTTTCTTTTTAAGATTTTATTTATTTATCTGACAGAGAGAGAGAGAGCACAAGCAGGGGGAGCGGTAGACAGAGGGAGAAGCAGTTTCCCTGCCGAGCAGGGATCCCGATGTTGGGCTCAATCCCAGGACGCTGGGATCATGACCTAAGCCGAAGGCAGATGCTTAACCAACTGAATCACCCAGGCGTCCCTGATCATAGCCATTTCCTGATGGCAGTTGTCCCATCACTGGGACAGATTCCTGGTTATGTTGCCTTCCTGAAAGTGCCAGTGGAAACCAATTCCTAATTAAGCAGTCAGGTTCCTGATCATAGAGAAGAAGCCAGCCCTTGAAAAACTCAAGTCTATGGTTTGGCTCTTGAAATTGTACCAGAATGGTCAACACAGAATCTATTTGTTCTGATATTTCTGTTAGCCATTTAACATCCCGTAATAAAGCCCTTCCTGCAACAATTAACTAGCCTAGGTCTCTGTAATGAGCGGTGTGAGTTTGTTATGGCTACTGTAACAAATCACCACAAACTTCGTGGTGTCAAATAGAAATTTATTCTCTCACAGTTCTGGCAACCAGAAACTCGCAATCAGTGTCACTGGGCCAAAATCAAGGTGTGCTCCCCCCCGCAGAGGCTCTAGGGGAGACTATTCCTTGCCTCTTCCAGCTTCTAGGGGCTTCCTTGGCTTGTGGCCACATCACTCCCATCTCTGCCTCTGTGGTCACATTACCTCCTCTTTTTTTTTTTTTTAAGATTTATGAAAATGTAATCTGTACACCCAGTGTGGGGCTCGAACTCACCACCCTGAGATCAGGAGTAGCACACTCCACCGACTGAGACAGCCAGGCGCCCCGTCTCCTCCTCTTTTGTGTGGGTCATCTCTCACTGTATCACATTTATAAGGCACTTGCTGTGGCATTTAGCTCCTCCCCCCAACCCCCTCATCCAGGGTAATCTCACCTCTTCCTTAATTTAATCACATTTGCGAAGACACCCCCCGCCCCAATAAGGTCACATTTACAGGTTCCTGGCATTAGGATGTGGATACCTTTTGGAGAGTCATTTTTCAGCCTGCCACAAGGAACAATATAAAATCTTTCTTAAGCACCTGCTTCCCCTCAAGCCAAATTCCCCTCATCATCAGCCAGAACGGGATCCCCCCAAAACACGTTGTCTCTTTCTTCCTCTAGATTCACTCTCTGCTGTGTTCTAGGTCTCGGAATCTGGATCGCCTCAACAGGGACTCCCTTACCTCCAGCCGGGGTTGGCCAATGGAAGGCGTCAGCAGAAAATTGAGGGGGGTAGGGGAGAGCAGTTGGGTATTTACTCCCCTGTCTACATCCCTGCTGGGCTGCGTGCGGGCAGCAGTGGTGTTCCAGAATCTCTGTCAGCACTCCCTCCCACGCCCCTTCCAATTTAGTAATGGTAATCGTTTCTGGTCACTGGCTGGGCCTGGGACGCTCCCTTTGTTGGTTTCCCTTAACCATGCCCTGCCTCTGAACATTGCTGCTTAAATAAGTCCCTTCCCTCATTTGACTGTGACATGGGTATGCTGCAGGGATCCTGGCTGATACGTGTCATATGGTCATGTCTACACTGATCCCTAGCAAGAGGAATGGGAATCCCATGCTTGGTTTTAGGTCAATCAAGATTCACCCAGGAATGACGTGGGGGAGGGGATCTGTCAAAAAGACATGAGAAAGGGTGGGGGCATGGGTTAGCCGGGTGATGGGTATTAAGGAGGGCACGTACTGCATGGAGCACTGGGTGTTATAGGCAAACAATGAATCATGGAACACTACATCAAAAACTAATGATGTAATGGGGGGACTGGGTGATAGACACTGGGGAGGGTATGTGCTCTGGTAAGCGCTGTGAATTGTGCAAGACTGTTGAATCTCAGATCTGTACCTCTGAAACAAATAATGCAATATATGTTAAGGAAAAAAAAGAAGAAGAAGAAGAAGAAGGTAGCGGGAGGGGAAGAATGAAGCGGGGGAAATCGGAGGGGTAGACGAACCATGAGAGACAATGGACTCTGAAAAACAAACTGAGGCTTCTAGAGGGGAGGGGGGTGGAGAGATGGGTTAGCCGGGTGATGGGTATTAAGGAGGGCACGTACTGCATGGAGCACTGGGTGTTATAGGCAAACAATGAATCATGGAACACTACATCAAAAACTAATGATGTAATGGGGGGACTGGGTGATAGACACTGGGGAGGGTATGTGCTCTGGTAAGCGCTGTGAATTGTGCAAGACTGTTGAATCTCAGATCTGTACCTCTGAAACAAATAATGCAATATATGTTAAGGAAAAAAAAGAAGAAGAAGAAGAAGAAGGTAGCGGGAGGGGAAGAATGAAGCGGGGGAAATCGGAGGGGTAGACGAACCATGAGAGACAATGGACTCTGAAAAACAAACTGAGGCTTCTAGAGGGGAGGGGGGTGGGAGGATGGGTTAGCCTGGTGGTGGGTATTGAGGAGGGCACGTTCTGCATGGAGCACTGGGTGTTGTGCACAAACAATGAATCATGGAACACTTCATCTAAAACTAATGTTGTAATGTATGGGGATTAACATAAGAATAAAAAAAAGAACTAATGATGTAATGTATGGTGACTAACATAATAAAATTAAATTAAAAAAAAGAAAAGCCTAAAAAAAAAGACATGAGAAATTTTTTGTTGGGCTGGGAACAGCTCTGTCTCCTTTATCTGTTTTAGAGATAGGACCCCGGGATAAAACTTCCTCTCTTGTTTGACAGTTTACATGTTAAAGCTTTTTTATTTTATTTTTTAAAAATATTTTATTTATTTGACAGAGAGAGACAGTGAAAGAGGGAACACAAGCAGGGGGAGTGGGAGAGGGAGAAGCAGGCTTCCCGCCGAGCAGGGAGCCGAATGTGAAGCTCCATCCCACGACCCTGGGATCATGACCTGAGCCGAGGGCAGTCGCTTAACCAACCGAACCACCCAGGTGCCCCCATGTTAACGCTTTTTTCAAGTAATGGTACATTGATTTAATATGGAGTCCTTACTTTGTGCCAGGGCCTGGCAGCTGACGTGACTTAATGCTTTTAATTCCCACAACCACCTGGTGAGGAAAGATATTACAGCTATTTTACCCATTGGAAACTAAGGGTTGAAGTGACTTGCCCAAGGTCACACAGTAACTAGGTGAGCAGAGTTGAGATTCTAAGCTCTCTCGGACCTCAGAGTTCACATTTTTTAAAGATTTATTTATTTATTTTAGAGAGAGAGAAGGGGAAGGGCAGAGGGAGAGAGTCTCAAGCTGACTCCATGCTGAGTGCTCGGAGCCCTACTCGGGGCTTGATCTCACGACCCTGAGATCATGACCTGAGTTGAAACCAAGAGTCTGATGCTTAACCAACCGCGCCACCCAGGCACCCCAGAGTTCACATTTGTAGCCACTACAATCATACTGTCTTCTTTATCATACTGGAGACACTTCTACCTATCAGGTCAAGAAATCATTGCTTTGCATATATAGTTTTGAACCCACAAAAGTTATGAATAAATCGCACCATCTTCTCTGCCCCACTGAGACCTAACTCACCATCATAGCACACCTAAACTCCCTCATCCACTCCTAGGCATGCCAGTCCCCTCTCCTCTTAGGAGGCCAGAACATTAGACACATAAATTGGAGCAGTGGCTTCCTTGCTTAAAAACCCTGCAAGCGGGCGCCTGGGTGGCTCAGTTGGTTAAGCAACTGCCTTCGGCTCAGGTCATGATCCTGGAGTCCTGGGATCGAGTCCCGCATCGGGCTCCCTGCTCTGCAGGGAGTCTGCTCCTCCCTCTGACCCTCCCCCCTCTCATGTGCTCTCTCTCTCTCATTCTCTCTCTCTCAAATGAATAAATAAAATCTTAAAAAAGGAAAAAAACAAATTCATAAAAACAAAAACCCTGCAAGGACTCGCTATGTATCCTCCAGGAAATCCAAGTGCTTTGAAGATCTCACAGAAGCCGTAGGGCCTGGCCCTTTTCTACCTGGCTAACCTCGTTCCTAGCCACCCCTTTGTGGAGCTCTGGACTCCGGTACACTGGCCTCCTCTCTGCTCCTCAAACTGATGACTGGCTCCTTCCCCAGCCTGGAGCTCCCTGAAGACAGGGGCTGCGGCTCTGTACCCCAATAGCTGGCAAATAACTGGCAACCAGGAAATAGGACCCATGTAGAATGAGTGCATGATTGAATGGGTGGATGGATGGTAAATGCACCTTTCCAAGAGAAGTGTCACTAGGCTATTTTCAGATGCAGAAACTATAGGCCAGAAAAGGCTAGTATATTACTAAAAGTAACTTGGCAAATAAATGTCCCATCTGGGTATCAAATTCAAGTCTGAGTCCAAAGTTGGCTTTCTTCCACTTCACACCACCTCCAAATGATTGCTCCCAACTAGTTAACTGTAACACCATTTAATAAGTGAAAATAAACACCCGGAGAAACTGGTGAAAACACAGGTAGGCACGGCATACAGACAAGAGGACACATAAATAGCAGAATCCCAAAATATCACAATAACGGGGAACTCTGACATTTGTGATCAAGAGTGGGAAGCTTAACCCACCGAGCCACCCAGGCGTCCCAAGTTCCCAAATTCATAGAATCTCAAAGGAGGTGTTGAAGGTTCAAATCAGAGGTCCAGCTCTGTTATGGTGAGAATAACCCAGGCAATGACATAAGTAAGACTGTCTCTGGGTACTTGGCGGGGCGCAGGGGGGTTGGGACAACGGCACGGGGAGCGTTGTCAGTGGCCAAAGTGGACCAAGGTTTGAAGTTTTTTCCTGAGCAACCTTGGCAACGCGTCCCACGGAAATATCGCTGCATTCAGGGAACTCGGTCTGGTCTTGGGGAAAGCGCCAGCGCCTCCGGCCCTCAGTGCAGGTGGGTGGAGGTCCGGCCAACGCAGGCTGAGAGTCCCCCGAGCCTCAGCGCCCACTGGCTGAGACACCCGCCTGCTCCAATGCGCCAGCAGAAGGCAGCCCCCGCAGCCGCCCGCCTGCAGAGCTGCGGGTCCCAGGCGCAGCCGCGGCGGGGATCAGAGACAAGGCCCCGAGTTCGCCACCAGCTTCAGGTCCCACGTGAGCAGGCGCAGGAGGTTGAAGATGACGCTGGCTTCGTGGCACCGACGCGAGTCCTGGAACCCGGGACCCCGGGAAGGAGGCGGAGCCGGGTTGAGCCAGGAATTCCCTTCGGGACAAAGTCCCCTCCAGTCGCTCACTGGGAGCTCCCATCCCGTGTCAACCTCACAGGTCCCCCCTGCGGTCTAACCGCCCCACCGCCCGCGCCACTCACAGCTCTCCGTGTTTGGGGACGCCTCCTCGGTGGCCGCAGGGACTTCCTCCACGAGCCTGGCCGCACCAGCTCGAGCTGCAGGGGGAACACGAGGGACATGGCGACGGCGAAGAACCGAGTGTCCCGGGGACTCTGCCCGTCACCCTCCCGGCCGCAGACCAAAGCCCGGACTGGGAGACCCCGAGACCACGCGAACCGTGGCTGCGGAACAGCTCGGCCAAGCGGGTGGGCCCGGGCTGGAGGCCCGAGGGGCCGGGGGCGCGGGCGGCACTCACGCAGGCCCCCACGTCCCGCCGCGCGGCCGCCAGCAGCTCCAGGGTCGGGCCGGTGCCGGGGAACCGCTCGGGGCTCTGCAGGCGCCTCAGCACCGCCTGGGCGTCCGCCAGGCCCCGGACCACGAGGCGGAGGCGCGCGCACGACTGCGGGGGGAGCCGGCGGCAGTTAGAGAGGCCGCGCCCCCGGCCCGCGCCGTCCCCCGCCGCCCGGGCCCCTCCTCCCCTCCCGCCCCGACGGCTCGGCCGCCTCACCCAGGGCCGCGGAGGATCCCTCCTCGGGCGGAAGGAGCAGTTGCGCGGCCTCCAGCTCAGCGTCTCCTCCTCCTGCGGGACGAGGGCCGGGGTGAGGCTGGGCCTCCTCGCCACGCCCCCGAAGCGCTGCGACGGCGGGGATTCCTGCACGTGGGACGCGCCTGGCCGCGACCGTGGTGCGGCCTGTGCACGGAACCCCGCAGCTCTCCGAAGGCGCGAACGGTGGCAGAAGGCACCCCGCCGGCCCCTTGCGCGGACGTGGAACCGAGCCCGCCTGCAGGGGGCGCCCTGGGGGGGGGCGACTGCACAGAGGCGGGGCCGGGGCTCAGCGCCCCCCTCCCCTCCCCTCCCCTCGGCGGCCCGCAAGAGCTGGTGCGCAGAATTCTGCCGGCGATCCGAGCCGCCCTGCCGGGCGCTAGGGCGCAAGGGCCGTCGCAGACGGGGACCGGCGCCTGGGACCCGGCCGGCCCTCGGGCTCGGGGCGGGGGGCGGGGGGGGAGGTCTGGGCATCACTCACGTAGCGGTCCCTCAGCGCCTTGACGGCCGCCAGCGCCCTGGGGTCCAGCGAGCGGTAGTGTGACAGGAGGCAGCGCCGGGGCGTCGCCACGCCAGGGTCCGCCGCCTCGCCCGCCGTCAGCAAGACCCACAGCGCCACGGCCGCCGCGGCTGCGCCCCTCGGGCCCATCTCTGCTCGTGCGGAAGGCGCGGGACGGCGGGCGAGAGGCCCAGCGCCGGCCTCTGCAGGGCCTCGCACAGGGGCTGATGCTCGGAGCGCCGGCGGCTGGCGGCGGCGGCGGCGGCGGCGGGAGACAGGAGGAGCCCGCAGACCCCCTCCGGCCGTCGGCGTCTGTGCGCTCCCTGCTCCCCTGCCGAGTGCCCTCGGTGCCTCCCTGGGGCGGCAGCGGGCCCTGCCTCCCGCTGGCCCCGGCGTGGTGCCCACCTCGGACAGCGGTGCCTGCGCCCTCCATGGCGGCTTTATGTGAGCGGCGGGGACCCGGTGAGCCACCGGGCTTTCCCTCGCGGTCCCGCTCAGCTTTCCGAACGTCAGCGCTGGCCGCGGGCCGGGAGGGATGCTCGCCAGCGGGTGAGGACTTTACCCGCGCGCGGGACCGTGCCAGCCATGACTCTGCCCCGACCCTCTCTCCTGAACCCGCTGCCCGTGTCTGTTTGCTGGACAGCTGTTTGTCTCTTCCGCCTGTCTTGTCTTTCTTCTGCACTCTAGGAATGAACTGAAAACACACCACTTCCTTCCCTTCTGAGCCCGCATACAAGTGCCTGCCCTCCGGGAGTTCCCACTGTGGGTATCTAGTGCCCCGTAGGCAGGCTCTTCCTATCCTTACATTCCTGTCTTTCTCGTTTTATCCTTCTCTCTCACCCTGAAAACTACGCCCTGGGTTCTGTCTGGCTTTTCCTCATTCAGGTCTTCCTGAGTCGGCTATTAAATGATATCTATTCCTTTACCGATTATAAATGTGCGTGTGCTGTTGAAAAGCGGAGTGTCAGACATGAGTTTTTCAATCATGGTTAATAATCATCATGGCCGAATCGCACTGAACACTTCCCATCCGCGAAGCCCCACTTTAAGTTCTTCTCTTGTACTTAACTGCTTTATTCTCCTCAGCAGCATGGCCACATAGGTCCTCTTCTTAGCTGACATTTTGTCAATGAGGAAACTGGGATACAGAGAGGCTAGGAGTCCTGCCTGAGCTCACACAGCTCCTAGATGTGGCTTTGGGACCGTCTGGGTTACTGTGGTGGTGCTTTATTGTCTCTCATCTATGGAGACTAATCTGCCCACGTACAGAATCGCTGAGGTATGTTCTGGGCAAGTTCAACCAAGCTTCCTCCATGAGACCACCTCTAACTAATGATAAGTAAATTCATTAATAAATATTGATAATTACAGGCAAGTCGTGACTTTTTCAGATGGAGGTCTTCCTCAGCATTATGAGAGAATTATTTTGTTTTTTCAGTGTAGGTCTTCTTATTCAAAGGCATAGAGGTTTTTTGTTTTGCTTTTTTTTTTTTTTTTAGAGAGAGCGCACTCGAACACTGTCTGTGGTGGGGGCAGAGGGAGAGAGAGAGAGAGGGAGAAAATCTCAAGCAGACTCAGGGCTGAGTGCAGAGACCAACTCAGGGCTTGATCTCATGACCCTGAGATCATGGCCTGAGCAGAATTCAAGAGGGAGATGCTTAACTGACAGGCGCCCCAAAGGCACAGAAGTTTTAAGAAACATCACAATGGTTGAAATGGAAGAACTCCAAAAAATCATGAGGGAAATTCTATGGAAACAGTAGAAAGGATCCCCCAAAGTGTCCATGCAGCATACTTTCTAAGCTTCCATTACCTCTCCCCCCCACCCATCCCAGCATCCCCCACTTCAGTTGGAGATTCAGATGGTTTTGGAAAGGTGACTTGCCCCCCTGCCCCAATCTCTGTAATGGGGTATGTGACCGGGTTGCAGCCATTTGCCTCAGTTGTCCCCATGGCTCCAGTGATTGGGTTTGTTATGGACATGCAACCTAAGCCAGTCCAGTCAGAATAAATCTCAGTCCTGGACATCTTGGGGAAAGAAGCTGTATTCGGCCTAGTGAAGAAGAAGAAGTATAAAGCCAGGCAAGCTGCTAGCACCCATCTAGAAATTTGTAAGTGTAAACAGCCTTCCCACCTGTGGAAGGGAGACCCAAAAGATAAAACAAAATTGGGAGGCTCGTGATGTCCTACAGGATCAACCCTCACCTAAAGCCTCACCTAAATTCTGGAGTTCTAGTTTTAGAAGTCCATAAATTGTCCATTGTTCAAGCTGGCTTGAGTTAGGGTTTTGGTTATTGGCCATGAAACGTGTCCTTAACTGATAGACACTTTGGGGCTGAAATGCAAGCACATGTCTTCAAAGGCTGAAGAACTACAAGTAAAGTTGGTAATGGCAGGAAGAGTGGAGTGCTGTGGAACTGGGCACAGAGATGCAGCAGGTGAAGATTCTCGACAATCGGTAATTCAGCTCTGAGCCCCGCAATGCAGGCTATTGCGCTTGAATGATGTACAGTAAAAAGTACATTTAATACTGTTGAATGTTTGTCCCCTCAAAATGTAGATGTCGAAATCCTAATCAACAAAGATGATGGTATTTGTTGGTGGCCCCTTTGGGAGGTGAGGAAGTCATGAATGGGGTTAGTCCTCTTATGAAAGAGATCCCACAGAGTTCCCAAGCTCCCTTCCACCAGGTGAGAACTTGGCCTCCTGGAGGAGGGCCTTCACCTGACCTGGCAGGCACCTGATCTTGGACCTCCCAGCTTCCAGCACTATGAGAAATAAATTCTGTTGTTTACAAGCCACCCAGTCTATGGTATTTTGCTAAAGCAGCCCAGTGGACTAAGACAAATACCAACCTAATAGGAAGGTTTTTAAATTTAATTTCATTTTATTTACTTGAGAGAGAGAGAGAGAGAGACCGAGAGCACCTAAGCAGGGAGGAGGGGCAGAGGGAGAGGGAGAAGCAGACTCGATCCCAGGACCTGGAGATCATGACCTGAGTGGAAGGCAGACGCTTAATCAACTGAGCCACCCAGGAGTCCCTAATGGAAAGGTTTCTTGGGACCCACTCTTTGAGACTGCTATTTCATTACAAAAGGTGCACATACATACACACACTGTATACGAGTAAAACTGAGGATCTCTTAATAAGATGGGCAAATTTTATCAATGTCAATTGCCTGGTTGTGATATTATACTATTATTTTGTAAGATGTAATCTTTGGGGGAAACTGGATAAAGAGTGCACAGGATCTCTCTGTATTACTATTATTTTTAAAAGATTTTATTTATTTATTTATTTGTCAGTGAGAGAGAGCGCCCACAAGCAGGGGGAGCGGCAGGCAGAGGGAGAGGGAGAAGCAGGCTCCAGATGAGCAAGGAGCCCAAGGCGGGACTCGATCCCACAACCCTGGGATCATGACCTGAGCTGAAGGCAGACGCTTAATTGACTGAGCCACCCAGGTGTCCCTCTCTGTATTATTTCTTTCAATAGCATGCAAAGCTACAATGATCTCAATAAAAATTCCAGTGAACATAATTCATGAAAAAAAAAAAAAGAAATATACAGATAGTTGGTGACCTACCCAGATGTGTAATCTGGGCCAAAGTGGGCAGGTTAAGGGAACCAGCAAGGGATGGCGTTGTACCCAGAGGCTAGCAACGTGGACAGCTGGTGCCATCATAGAGAGATGAGGCTGTAGACAGTGGAACAGGAACACAGCCACTGTCAGACCTCAGCCCTACAGGGAGGGAACAAGGAGGACAGAGAATAAATACCCCAACCTTGCTCACCTCCTCCCTTTAATCTCCTGCCCGCACTTCCCATTGGCTGAACCCAACCATAAGCCAGAGACACAGATGCAGTGTCTGAGGGCCCAGTACAGGCTGGAAAAAAGATCTGGTAAGTAGAGATTATCAGCAGTGTAGCAGAAGGTTGGAGGGCAAGCCCAGCATTTTACTCAGCCATATCAGCGGGTTTAGAGGTCAGATCAACATGCTCTACCTTTTAGAAAGCTCTCAAAATTTTTTCATCCTACCAGGAATTAAGGAATCAATGAGCTAGCATTTCCCCCATATCCAATGAGTTGTTTTTAAATTTTTTTTAAAGATTTTATTTTTAAGCACTCTCTACATCCAGTGTGGAGCTAGAACTCATAACTTGGAGGTCAAAAGTTGCACGCTCCACCAACTGAGCCAGCCAGGCACTCTAAGTTGGTTTAAATTTTTATTTTTTTATTTTATTTTTAAAGATTCTATTTATTTTTTGACAGAGAGAGAGACAGTGAGAGAGGGAACACAAGCAGGGGGAGTGGGAGAGGGAGAAGTAGGCCTCCTATGGACCCGGGAGCCTGATGCGGGGCTCGATCCCAGAACCCCGGGATCATGACCTGAGCTGAAGGCAGATGCTTTAACAACTGAGCCACTCAGGTGCCCCTGGTTTAAATTTTTAATTACTCAGGTAGAATTCCCTCTCCTTGTAAGGAAATAAAATATTATTTTTTAACGGTTTTATTTTTAAGTAATCTCTACACCCAACGTGGTACTCAAACTCAAAATCCCAAAATCAAGAGTCAGGAAGCTCCACGGACTGAGCCAGCCAGGTGCCCCGGGGAACTAAAATATTATTGATGAGATTAAATATTCCAAGGATCATCTCCCCCGTTCCCATGCCCTCCCCAGAGACACTCCCTATTAATCAACTTGGGATATAAATGTTTGAAAACCTTTTTAATACATTTTGAGATACACCATATAGCTCCCGAAGCAATATATAATACTTGTGTGTGATTGTGTTAAGCTTTTTATTTTGATCTAATTTTAGATTTACACGCAATTTTAAGAAATAGTACAAAGAGATCATATATACCCTTTACCCAGTTTCCTCCTGATGGTAACATCTTGCAAAATTATAATACAATATCACATTGATACAGTTGGGATACAGATAATTTTATCACCGCAAAGGTCCCTCACTCCCTTCCATCCCTTCCATAAGCCCTTGCAACCACAAATCTACTCTGCATTTCTATAATTCTGTCATTTTATTTTATTTTTAAAGATTCTATTTATTTATTTGAGAGAGAGAGAATGAGAGAGAGCAAGCACATGAGAGGGGGGAGGGTCAGAGGGAGAAGCCGACTCCCTGCTGAGCAGGGAGCCCGATGCGGGACTCGATCCCGGGACTCCAGGATCATGACCTGAGCCAAAGGCAGTCGCCTAACCAACTGAGCCACCCAGGCGCCCAAAATCTTTTTTTTAAATGACAGAATTAGGGCGCCTGGGTGGCTCAGTTGGTTAGGCGACTGCCTTTGGCTCAGGTCATGATCCTGGAGTCCCGGGATCGAGTCCCGCATCGGGCTCCCTGCTCAGCAGGGAGTCGGCTTCTCCCTCTGACCCTCCGTACCTCATGCTTTCTCTCTCTCTCAAATAAATAAATAAATAAAATCTTAAAAAAAATATTTTATTTATTTACAAGAGAAAGAGAGAGCAAGAGGTGGGGGAGGGGCAGAGGAAGAGGGAGAAGCCGACTCCCCGCTGAGCAGGGAGCCCACATGGGGCTCTATCCCAGGACCCTTGCATCATGAACTGAGCCGAAGGCAGATGCTTAACTGCTTAACCGACTGAGCCACCCAGGCACCCCTATAATTCTGTCATTTCAACAGTGTTATATAAATGGAATCCTAGGGTGTGTAACTTTGGGGGATAGGCTTTTTGCACCTGGCATAATTCCCTGGAGTTTTACACAGACAGTTGTGTATCAAGAGTTTGTTCCTTTTTCTTGCTGAATGGTATTCCGTGGTACGTATGGACTACAGTTTGTTTAACCATCACCTGTTAAAGGACATCTGGATTGCTTCTGGTTTTTGACTGTTACATATAAAACTGCGATAAACATTCACATGGGGGATGTTGTGGGAACATAAGTCTCCATTTCTCCGGGATAAACGTCCAGGAACACAATTGCTAGGTCATGTGGCGTTTGCATGTCTAGTTTTTTAAGAAACTGCTAACCTTTTTTCCCAGGGTAGCTGTACCATTTCTGCACTCACACCAACGATGGGTAATCAGTTTCTCCTCCATCCTCACCAGCATTTGATGTTGTCATTATTTTTCGGTTTAGCCATTCTGATAGCTGTGTAATGAGATCTCATTGTGGTTTTAATTTGCATCTCTCTAATGGCTAATGGTGTGGAACATCTTTTCATGTGCTTATTTCCCATTTGTGTATCCTCTTCAGTGAAATGTCTCTTCACGTCTTTTGCCCATTTCCCACTTGGACTATTTACTTTTCTTAAAGTTTTATTTATTTAAGTAATCTCTACGCCCAACATGGGGCTCAAACTCATGACCCCGAAATGAAGAGTTGCACGATCCTCCCACTGAGCCAGCCAGGCACCCCTGGACTGTTTAAGTTTTTACTGTTGAGTTTTCAGAGTTCTTTGTATACTCTAGGTACAAGTCCTTGATCAGATAGGTGGTTTGCAAATATTTCCTCCCAGTCTTTAGCTCGTCTTTCTGTCCATTTAACATGGTCTCTCGCAGAGGAAAAATTTTCAGTCGTGTCCAGTTGATGAATTGTCCTCTTACAGATTGAGCCTTTGGTGCCAAGCCTAAAAACTCTTTGCCAAGCTCTAGATCCCAAAGATGTTCTTTGTGATTTTTTTCCCGTAAAAGTCTTATAGCTTCATATTTTACATTTAAGTCTGTGATCCATTTGAGTTACTTTTTCTTTTAGGTGTGAAGTTTAGATCAAGGTTCACTTTTTGGCTTGTGCATGTCCAACTACTCTAGCACTGTTGGTGGAAAAGGCTATTTTTCTCCACTGAACTGCTTTTGCACGTGTGACACTAGGTGTATTGTTCAGCAGTGTACTTTTTTTTCACTCTCTAGTATGTCGTGAAGAGTCTTCCATGTCAATACATATAGATCTGCTTCATTCTATTTAATGGCTGCAGGTCTACCTTAACCTGGGATCCACAGATCACCCCCACAGTAGGACTCAGGGGAGGCTGAACTTGCATGAGAAAAAGATGCATTTTCATTTTCACTGGTCTCTAACTGAACGTTACCATTTCTTTCCATTATCAATGTAAGCAACAAACCACAATAGTAATAGCGGAAACTGTGACTTTGTTGCTAAAAGAAATCACAGATATTTTCACGGTCCATTACAGATGTGGCACATGTCTTGATATATCATTTACTCTCATTACTACCTCAAAAGGATAGTAGTTGTTAAACCTATTGCAGTATCTTATTACTTAATGCATTGATAAAGAGGCATACGCATTACTTATTACAAACTTGCTTTTATGTTTTGGTAACTGTGTTTCAATACAACGAGTTTTCTTCATAGTCCTGTGTATTTAAGATTATGCATTAAAAACACATTTCTGAACCAATACATCATTTTAGCAAGGTTGCAGGACACGAGTTAACATAATAAAGTCTATGGTTTTCTTGTATAAAAGTAATGAACAGGGCGCCCTGGTGGCTCATTCGGTTAAGCATCTGGCTCTTGGTTTCAGCTCAAGCCATGATCTCAGGGTCGTGGTTGAGCTCTGTGCTCAGCGGGGAGCCTGCTTGAGGATTCTCTTCCTCTGCTCCTCCCCCAACTCTCTCTCTCAAATAAATAAACGAATCTTTAAAAAATAGCAATGAACAGGGGCGTCCAGGTAGCTTAGTCAGTTAAGCAACCAACTCTTTTTTATTTTATTTTATTTATTTATTTGAGAGCACGTGCATGAGTGGGGGGAGGGGCAGAGACAGAGGGAGAAGCCAACTTCGGGCTGAGCAGGGAGCCCAACTTGGGGTTCCATCCCAGGACGCTGAGATCATGACCTGAGCCGAAGGCAGACCCTTAACTGACTGAGCCACCCAGGCGCCCCAAGTGACTAACTCTTGATTTGCTCAGCTCTTGATCTCAGGGTCATAAGTTCAAGCCCCTTGTTTGCATGATAAAACTCACCATGTAACTCACCATGTATCATAGATCTCAATATAAAGTGCAAAACTATAAAACTCCTAGAATACAGCATAGGAGAAAATCTAGGGGACCTTGGATATTGGTGATGACTTTTGAGATACACCGAAAGCACAACCCACAAAAGAAAAAAATCGAGGAGGTAAACTTTATTCAACTTAAAAACTTCAGCTGTTAAGAGAATGAACAAATTACTACCTTCCTCTCCACTAGCCTTGAGAACAATGGCTTTAATAAAACCTGGAGGTAACCTCAATGCCCACCAAGAGGGGATTGGTTACTAAATGATGCCATTAGAATGGAAGCCTTAATAGTGGTATATGTGGGATGTTTTCCTTTGCCCACCCCCCCCACCCCCGCATCACTCTTCCCAGTGACTGCTTCCCCCCTGCTCCGGAGCCCAGGAGGCTGGCCTTTGGCCTCCATTGGGTGCAGCCAATTGGAGGCCTCACAGTAGGCCCAGGGAGAGGAAAGGAGAGTATTTACTCTTTGAGAGGTCAGAGTATATTTAATCCCCAGGCTTCCTCCCTGCAGGGTCATGACAATTTGTGTATTTGTCCATCCTGGGAACAAGATTTTCCTTCCCAGGTCAAGTAATCACTCCCTCCCCTTTCCCTTCCCCCTGGACGTAAGGAGGACAGACCTTCCCCCATCCAGGGCCCCAAGGCCTTGCACTGCCCCTCATCCTTTACCTTCACCACCCAAACCCTTTGTAAATACTTCCGGTATTAAGCTCACCTCAAATTATCCTAAATGGATTGGGCCATCTGTTTCCTGCTGGGACCCTAACTGGTACAGTATCATTAAAGATGTGGAGAAATGCAAATGAGAGAGAATGGTAAGACATTAAAAGCAGGCTACCAAACTGTATACAGCCTGATTTCAGTCTAGGAGAAATTATTCCTAGAAAGAAAAAGAAGAGGGTGTGTGTGGAGGGGAGGGAGATAGTCCATGGAATTGCTACTGATTGTTTAAAAGAATTACCTCCAGGAAGTGGGATTAAAGTCTTCCTTTAACTCTCCAAGTCCAATGTTTTGTACTGAATCTTCGGATGTGTTACTTTAGTAATCAGGAAACATATGCACAGGAGTGCCTGGGTGGCTTAGTTGGTTGAGTGACGGCCTTTGGCTCAGGTCATGATCCCCGAGTCCCAGGATGGAGTTCCAGGATCGAGTCCCGCATCGGGCTCCCTGCTCGGTGGGGAATCTGCTTCTCCCTCTGACTCTCTCCCGTCTCATGCTCTCTCTCACTCTCACTTAAATAAATAAATAAAATCTAAAAAAAAAAAAAAAAGGAAACATATGCACAAATAAACAGGCATAAAATTTCTACACATTGGAAACATGGTTCCAGAGCCAGGCTGAGGGGAGAGAGGTAGGTGGTGCAGTTATCAATGGGTATTTTTTCTCCTTTACGCATTTCTGTACTTTCCATGAACCAGCATTGCTGATGTTATCAGAAAAAGTAGATTTTTTTTTTGGACAGTAGTTGCAAGGTGAAGTAGATTTTATTTGTAAACTAAAACAAGGAGATTGAGACAGACAGAGACAGACAGAGGGATCCTGGGCTGGATGATTGCTAGAAAAAGGAATGAGATACAGACGGACTGAGACAAAATCAGAGACAGAAACAAGAACAAGAGCCACCGGAGGCCTCTACACAGGGGAGAACAAGGAATGGAATGAGATGAACAGAGATGGAGAGAGAGGACCGAATCAGATATGTAGCGGCAATTATGGCTTAGAGAGAAAGCCTTGGGGCCGGACAGTGTGTAGGTTCAAATCCAGCCTCCGTCAGGTACTGCCTACCTTGGAAAAGTTCCTTCATTTTACTGTACCTCACTTTTCCCATCTACAAAATGGAGTTAATAATAGGGCATCCCTTGCAGAGCCCTTATTTGGGTATTAAAAGTGACACCTTGGGGCACCTGGGTGGCTCAGTCGGTTAAGCATCTGCCTTTGGCTCAGGTTGTGATCCCAGAGTCCTGGGATCAAATCCTGCATCAGGCTCCCTGCTCAGCGGAGAGTCTGCTTCTTCCTCTCCCTCTGCCCCCCAGTCATGCTCTCTGTCTCAAATAAATAAATAAAATCTTTTTTTTTTTAAGTGACACCTGTGTATGGATTACTTAAAACAGGGTCTAGGACACAGTAAGCCCTATACAATGGCTGGTTGCTGTACAGCCACTGGATACAGTTCTGTATTATATATAGACCGGAGATAAGGACGCCGAGGCTGACGACAAGAAGAGAGGGTACAGAGTGGGACAGGGACCAGAACTGAGGGCAGATTTCGGGGCAGAGTCATGGCTGGCACGGTCCCGCGCGCGGGTAAAGTCCTCACCCGCTGGCGAGCATCCCTCCCGGCCCGCGGCCAGCGCTGACGTTCGGAAAGCTGAGCGGGACCGCGAGGGAAAGCCCGGTGGCTCACCGGGTCCCCGCCGCTCACATAAAGCCGCCATGGAGGGCGCAGGCACCGCTGTCCGAGGTGGGCACCACGCCGGGGCCAGCGGGAGGCAGGGCCCGCTGCCGCCCCAGGGAGGCACCGAGGGCACTCGGCAGGGGAGCAGGGAGCGCACAGACGCCGACGGCCGGAGGGGGTCTGCGGGCTCCTCCTGTCTCCCGCCGCCGCCGCCGCCGCCGCCAGCCGCCGGCGCTCCGAGCATCAGCCCCTGTGCGAGGCCCTGCAGAGGCCGGCGCTGGGCCTCTCGCCCGCCGTCCCGCGCCTTCCGCACGAGCAGAGATGGGCCCGAGGGGCGCAGCCGCGGCGGCCGTGGCGCTGTGGGTCTTGCTGACGGCGGGCGAGGCGGCGGACCCTGGCGTGGCGACGCCCCGGCGCTGCCTCCTGTCACACTACCGCTCGCTGGACCCCAGGGCGCTGGCGGCCGTCAAGGCGCTGAGGGACCGCTACGTGAGTGATGCCCAGACCTCCCCCCCCGCCCCCCGCCCCGAGCCCGAGGGCCGGCCGGGTCCCAGGCGCCGGTCCCCGTCTGCGACGGCCCTTGCGCCCTAGCGCCCGGCAGGGCGGCTCGGATCGCCGGCAGAATTCTGCGCACCAGCTCTTGCGGGCCGCCGAGGGGAGGGGAGGGGAGGGGGGCGCTGAGCCCCGGCCCCGCCTCTGTGCAGTCGCCCCCCCCCCAGGGCGCCCCCTGCAGGCGGGCTCGGTTCCACGTCCGCGCAAGGGGCCGGCGGGGTGCCTTCTGCCACCGTTCGCGCCTTCGGAGAGCTGCGGGGTTCCGTGCACAGGCCGCACCACGGTCGCGGCCAGGCGCGTCCCACGTGCAGGAATCCCCGCCGTCGCAGCGCTTCGGGGGCGTGGCGAGGAGGCCCAGCCTCACCCCGGCCCTCGTCCCGCAGGAGGAGGAGACGCTGAGCTGGAGGCCGCGCAACTGCTCCTTCCGCCCGAGGAGGGATCCTCCGCGGCCCTGGGTGAGGCGGCCGAGCCGTCGGGGCGGGAGGGGAGGAGGGGAGGAGGGGCCCGGGCGGCGGGGGACGGCGCGGGCCGGGGGCGCGGCCTCTCTAACTGCCGCCGGCTCCCCCCGCAGTCGTGCGCGCGCCTCCGCCTCGTGGTCCGGGGCCTGGCGGACGCCCAGGCGGTGCTGAGGCGCCTGCAGAGCCCCGAGCGGTTCCCCGGCACCGGCCCGACCCTGGAGCTGCTGGCGGCCGCGCGGCGGGACGTGGGGGCCTGCGTGAGTGCCGCCCGCGCCCCCGGCCCCTCGGGCCTCCAGCCCGGGCCCACCCGCTTGGCCGAGCTGTTCCGCAGCCACGGTTCGCGTGGTCTCGGGGTCTCCCAGTCCGGGCTTTGGTCTGCGGCCGGGAGGGTGACGGGCAGAGTCCCCGGGACACTCGGTTCTTCGCCGTCGCCATGTCCCTCGTGTTCCCCCTGCAGCTCGAGCTGGTGCGGCCAGGCTCGTGGAGGAAGTCCCTGCGGCCACCGAGGAGGCGTCCCCAAACACGGAGAGCTGTGAGTGGCGCGGGCGGTGGGGCGGTTAGACCGCAGGGAGGACCGTGTGAGGTTGACACGGGGTGGGAGCTCAGACTCTGAGCGGTGAGCGACTGGAGGGGACTTTGTCCCGGAGGGAATTCCTGGCTCAACCCGGCTCCGCCTCCTTCCCGGGGTCCCGGGTTCCAGGACTCGCGTCGGTGCCACGAAGCCAGCGTCATCTTCAACCTCCTGCGCCTGCTCACGTGGGACCTGAAGCTGGTGGCGAACTCGGGGCCTTGTCTCTGATCCCCGCCGCGGCTGCGCCTGGGACCCGCAGCTCTGCAGGCGGGCGGCTGCGGGGGCTGCCTTCTGCTGGCGCATTGGAGCAGGCGGGTGTCTCAGCCAGTGGGCGCTGAGGCTCGGGGGACTCTCAGCCTGCGTTGGCCGGACCTCCACCCACCTGCACTGAGGGCCGGAGGCGCTGGCGCTTTCCCCAAGACCAGACCGAGTTCCCTGAATGCAGCGATATTTCCGTGGGACGCGTTGCCCTATGATCTTCCAGGCGCCTGGTGTGGCTAGAAGAGACTTGAGTCTGGAGTCTGCCTTGGTCGCTGACCCCCACGTACCATGGACCAGTTTCTACTTCTGTGGTTACCAGAATCCCAGAAGCTCTCTCCCAGAACAGCCCCCCCCCCACATTTGAACCTTCAACTCCCACTTTGAGATTGTATGAATCTGTGACTCTTGAATCTCCCCAGTGGGGAGGCCCCATACATTCCCTGAGGGGTTTGGTAATGAAAGGTCTTAAAGTTCTTAAGTTATTGTAGTGTTTTTGGATTCTGTTACTTATGGGTGTTTTGTATTTGCAAAATTCCCGTGTTTATCCGCTGTTGGTCTGCTGGTGTTAATTTATTGCCAGTTATTAAATATTATTGCATTTGTGTTGGTTGTTTCCCCTGTGACCATTTTGGGGTGCACTGTTCAGTAAAAATGCTAAGCCAGGGAAATCAGATGACTTGACTTTCATTTCTGACCTTGCCATTTAATTATGGAGTAACTCTGGGCAAATACCTTCTCTCTGACCCTTGGTTTTCTCATCTATACAATGACATTATTATACTGTCCTTGCAAGTGAGTAATGTACATTGAAATAGTGTTTATAAAGCTTACAGGTGAGGTCATAGTGTGGTCTTAAGAGATCTCCATTAGGGCGCCTGGGTGGCTCAGTTGGTTAAGCGACTGCCTTCGGCTCAGGTCATGATCCTGGAGTCCCGGGATCCCCGGGATCCCCGGGATCCCCGGGATCAAGTCCCGCATCGGGCTCCCTGCTCAGCAGGGAGCCTGCTTCTCCCTCTGACCCTGCCCCCTCTCATGTGCTCTCTGTCTCTCTCATTCTCTCTGTCTCAAATAAATAAATAAAATCTTAAAAAAAAAAAAGGGATCTCCATTAAATAACCGCACACACATAAGTCCACAAACAATTGTACTTTTTTAACTTGTCCAGATTTGGGCTGGCGATCTTTGTTGCTAACTGCATGCTTCATTCTCGATGTCATACAGTTAGTGAGGGTCAGCGCCAGGTCTGAACCCCAGACCCTTTAGTTCCAGGGTCTGGAAGTGCTCTGAACCACCCCCACTGAGCTGCCTTTGTGAGAAAAATAAGTACGAAGTTTAGGAATTTTTTTTTTTTTAAAGATTTTATTTATTTATTCATGAGAGACAGAGAGAGAGACAGAGGCAGAGGGAGAGGGAGAAGCAGGCTCCCCGCGGAGCAGAGAGTCCGATGCGGAACTCGATCCCAGGACCCTGGGATCATGACCTGAGCCGAAGGCAGACGCTCAACGACTGAGCCATCCAGGCGTCCCCGAAGTTTAGGAATTTTGAGATAAGATGTCAGTTTGCAGAATTCACTGTTGATGCAGTGTCTTCTCCCCTGAATTAAGGCCCCTGCAATTGACAGAAATTGACCAGTGCGCTGGTAGGTGAGTTGGGTACATCCCTGCTCTTGGTTTTAAAACAATTTTATATGTCAGAGCTCAAAGATTTTCCCAGCTGAGGACTTCCGTCTACACTCTCTTGAGTTATGAATGAAGGAAAGGAGGGGTTACGGTGGGGGTCAAGTGTCAAAAAGGACTTAATATTTTCTCTCCAAAAAATTCATCACCTCCAAGTTCAGAAGATCTAACTACAGAAAGGCCAGAGACTGCTGTGGATACTGTCTAGGTGTCAGACAAAATTCATTAATATCCAGCCCTCATCACTTATTTGCTGTGTGACCTTGGGCGGGTCTCTTAACCTCTCTGAGTCCCTGCAGATTACTACTTATTTACAATGTATGCAAAGCACAATATGTGCTTGGTGTTAATGTGGATATTCAATTCTACATTGTGGCAAAACCTCTGTGAGCAGGTGAGACATACAAGTGCTCAACAGAAGGGGTGGGGTGTCCTGTTTTCCTTTTGCACCTTCTGTTGCCTTTACCCAGAAGGCTCCTCCTTCACATCTTCACGTAGCTCCCTCCCTCACTTCCTTTAGGACTTTGCTCAAACGTCATTTTCTCAGGCCACCTCATGAATACAAACTTCCTCCTGCACTCTGCTCTCATCTCTGCATGATTTCCCTCCCTCGATTTTCTGTTTCCTGACATAATACATACCTTGTGCTCCCCACCCCAACCCCCACCCCCGACACTGTCTGGTACTCCTCTCTAGTAATGAGCTCTGTGAAGGACTGTTTTATGTTTGTTTCTTTGTTTTCCGTGCCCAATTCCTGGCACTTTGGGCAGTGCCTGGGACTGAATAAGTACTCGGTGCATAAACGAAGGCATTTGTCACAACAGAGCTGGTTCCCTTGAAGTCCTTGGGCACACCCAATTCCTTAGCAGAGCGCCATAGTCCTGGGTCCTTCATGCCTGGACAATGAAAGATGTTCCTGGAGGCTCTTCTCCTCCCCTCCATTCTCTCTGTCAGTAGCAGGTGGGAACAGGTGGGGAAGAGCCGGTGTCCTCTCCTAATTCTCTGGTGTTTTGCCTTTCTGACTCTCTCCTCCTGCGCCCAGCAGCCTTTCCCCTCCCCTACACAGCCTCCCTCTTGGAAGTTCCAAGTTCTTTGTGGCACCAGCCCCCAAGGGTGCCTTTTCCCTCCCCTCCCTGCATGAGAGCACCCTGCAGAAAGGCAAGTCCCTCTGTGCCCTCGCAGAATCTAGCCCCTTCCAGGCACCGTGACCCCTCCTGACAGGGCTGAAACTGCCCCAGTCCCGACGATTCATCTTCAGAACTCACCCTCACGCAGGTAAACACTGAATCAGAGTCCAGTTTCTCTTTCGCTCCCGTGGCTCAGTTGGCTCTGGGCTTCCCCAGCCTGGGGCCTCCCCCGGTGGTGGCTGTGTTTTCACTTTTCCTACATCAGCTGGAATTGCCCATCTGTCCAAGTTAAAAAAGCTGCACCATGGGGCTCAGGTGGGAATCACATTTCAGGCAGAGCTGGAAGTTCAGAGACAGACAGACAGACAGAGCAGTCTGCTGGGATCCAGAGGAGGACACTGAAGTCAGAGACGCCAAACAAGACTGAGTGAGGACCCCAGGCGACAGCTTCTAGGAGAACATCCAGATTCCGCTATCTGCTGAAGGAGACCAGGGTCCAGGAATGAAGCTGGGTGAGCCCCCTATCGTGGTCCGTGACCCTCAGCTCACCCTCAGCGCCTGATGCTCCCTGACCCCTCACCTTTCTGTCCTTCCGTATCACAGGTATGGCTGTGGGCTGCCTGCTGGTGCTGATGATTATGGCGCTGACCAGGGCAGGAGCGGTTCCTGGCCCCAAGCCCCTCGGGGTCCTCCCGGATGCAAGGGGCTGCCACTTGGCCCAGTTCCAGTCTCTGTCCCCGCAAGAGCTGCAGGCCTTCAGGAGGGCCAAGGACACCTTTGTGAGTCTCCCCACTGCCCCGCCTGCTGTGGGCTAACCTCCCCACCCTGCCTCTCTGGGTTACCGTGCTCCCCTCCCGCAAAGGGGGACCTGCGCCCTTCCCTCGCGCTACCTCCGCCAGTCCCGCAGTGGGCAGACTCACCCCTCCCGTGGTGGAGGTGCCTCTATCACCCTTTTGCAAGTTAGCCTCAGCTCCTCCGGCTGTTAGCATCGTCCAATCCTACTGGAGTGTTCTCCCCTCTGTCCCTCCTGCTGGGGGCTGACCTCTGCCTTTGCTTTCCAGGAAGAGTCGCTCTCCCTGAAGACCTGGAGCTGCCGCCCCCGCCTCTTCCCCAGGACCTGGGACCTGCAGCAGCTGCAGGTGAGGGGAGAGTCAGGCCCACCCCTGCCCTCCCCTGGCCCTGCTCCTCTGGCTCCTTAGGCTGCCCCTTCTTCTCACGTGTCCGTCTCTCCTCCCCTCCCCACCAGCACCACACACCGCTTCCCCTCCCTGAGCACACTGGCTGTGCCCTCTCACCTGTCCGCCTACTGTCATCTGTCCCTGCCTCAGTCCACCCCACCTGTCCTCTCTCGTGCGCAACTCTCATCTGTCTCTGTCTCCCATCCTCAGGTGTGGGAGCGCCCCGTGGCCTTGGAGGCTGAGGTGGCCTTGACCCTGAAGGTCCTGGAGACCATGGCTGACAGGTCCCAGGGGGGCATCCTGGACCAGCCCCTTCACACGCTGCGCCACATCCACTCCGAGCTCCAGGCCTGTGTGAGTGCTTGGGGGGAGTGGGGGAGGCACCCAGGCCCTGTCTGCGCTCTGACCACCTGAACGTCCCCCTCCGCCCCAGGCCCTGCCTCACACACCACCATCCTCTGCCCACAGGTCGAGGCTCAGCCCCCAGCAGGGCCCCAGCCCCGAAGCCGCCTCCACCACCGGCTGCACCGGCTCCACGAGGCCCCAAAGAAGGTGGGTGACCAGGGAGTGAGCAGTGTCTGGGGACAACTGGGAGCCCAGATGACAGGCAGCCCCTGACCAGCCCTTCCTCCCCCACAGGAGTCCCTCAGCTGCCTGGAAGCCGCTGTCATGTTCAACCTCTTCCGCCTCCTCACCCGGGACCTGAAATGTGTGGCCAGTGGAGATCTGTGTGTGTGAGCCCCGAGACCCACCTGCACCCTGTCCTGACATCTTAGATATTATTTATGCATCAACCACTTTTCTTAATGTATTGCCACCCAGTCATTATTTATGTATTTATGTGCATAGATTCTTAAATGTGGACCCACTAAAATGTTTATTTTTCTACTTTGTATAAAAATTGCACAAATAAAAAAATGAGGAAACATTGCTCCTTGTGGTGTGGGACTGTGGGTTTGTGTGGACTAAATTTTTAGTTTTTTTTTTGTTTTGGGGGTTTTTGTTTTTGTTTTGCTGATGTAACCAATTATCACAAACTTAGCATCTCCAAGGAAGACAGATCTCACATTTCTGCAGGTGAGAAATCCAGGTGACCTCAAAAGTTTCTCTGCTGTGGGTCTCACAAGGCTGAACAAAGTGTTGCTGGCTGGATTCTTATGGTGGTGGGGGGGAGGGGCTCTGGGAAGAACCTGTTTCCAAGCTCATTCAAGTTGTCGGCAGAATCGGTTCCTTGTGGTTGTAAGACCGAGGTCCCCGTTCCCTTGTGACGTTGTGAGCATCCATCCTTGGCTCTTGGTAGCCTCTTTCTGGTCTTGACGCATGGGACCCTACATCTCCGAGCCAGCAACAGCATGGGAAGTCCTTCTCACGTTTGGAATGTCTCTGACTTCCCCCTTCCAGCCCATGAAAGTTCTCTGCTCTTCCGGACTCAGGGTTTAGATTGGACCCACTAGGATAATCCAGGGTAATTTCCGTATTTTAAAGTCCACAAACCCTAATCACATCCACAAGACCCCTTTGCCACGTAACATAAGTAGTCACAGATTCCAGGGCTTGGGGTGGGCATCTGTGGGGGGCCAGTATGCAGCCTACCGCAGTAGATATGTGATTGTGTGCATGTGTGTTCTCTCTGAGGGCATGTGAATGGATCACTTCGATGCATTCTATTATAAAATTATATTCACTAAAATGCCTTCATAAGAAGAACATTTGTCATCATGCCCGAGAAGTCCAGAACAGCAGGGTCCCGTATGGTCCACGGGCTACACATCGCTAGCGAAGCCCTTGATACGAAGCTAGTATAAGCTGAGCTGGGCTCAAAGTATAAAATACACTGCAGAAATTGAGGGATTTTTATTTAAAAAATTTTTTTCAGATGGTGCCTGCCAAGTTTCTCCGCTGTAAAGTGACTATTTCCTCTTTGTAACAAGTGAGTATGGGGGGAGACTTGAAAACTAGGTAAATGTAAATGCATATTCCTTCTCAAACTCCAACCTGTTCATATTAGCATGCACTGACGGTGTTCGCCTGGTTGTTACTGTCAGGACAGTTACCAACCAGTGATTCTCTTTCTACATTTTTTAGCTGGCATTCTACTGTCAGGAAGAGCTTTTCTCTTCTCCCTCATTTATGTATTTACCGATTAATTTCTATCAGCATGGACTCATGGCTTATTTTATTCAGTGGATTGTAATTCCTTACTCTCATTTATTTCGCTGTTCCAGTTGTCCCCAATCAGGTCAATGGGAACACTTTTAAGAGGGCGCCTATGTCCTTTTGTGTGTCCCCATCATTCTCTGAGCACCACCTTGCTTTCTGGAATATGATTTAAAATATATTTATTTATCTATTTATTTTAGGGGGAGGGGCAGAGAGAGAGAGAGAGAGGGAGGGAGAGAAGCAGACTCCTGCTGAGTGCAGAGCCTAACATGGGGCTCGATTTCACGACCCTGAGATCATGCCTGAGCTGAAATCAAGAGTCGGATGCCTAACTGACTGAGCCATCCAGGTGCCCCTGGAATAAGATTTTTAGTAAATTTTGCCCTGCCCCAGTTCTGTAAAGAGCCATTTCTCCAAGAAGATCTGGTTACTTTCAGTGGAGAACAGTATTTAGAGACCAGGATGTAAGTACTAGGTGGGCTGATTGCTATAGGAATACCATTGTCTCTATTCTTTCTGAGAACAGAGCTAGGGAGTAGATGGATGTATGTACAAAATTTTTGTTTACTGTAAAAGGCTAAAATCTCAGTAATAATTTTTGTATTGATTATCTGTTGAAATTATATTTCAGATATATTCTTTATCATTTCATATATTTTGTATATTTATTGATCATATATTATTTCATATATTTCTTTTTACTTTTTAAATGTGGCTACTTGAATTTAAAATTACATATGTGGCTCACATAACACTTGTATTGAACAGTGCTGGTTTCAAGAGTGTGATGTCATAGTGGTTCTAGGCTCTTTCCACCTGGCTACTCCTCTATCCTCAGTGTATCAGTACTGTCTCCCCTCATGATCATAAAATGGCTGCCACAGATCCAGCCATCACACAATCACCTAATTGGTCAAAAAGCAGAAATGGCAAAGACTCCAGCTAGCTGTATTTATATTTATTCTCTCTTTCTTCCTTTACTTAGAGAACCCCCAAGTTTTACGTGAATTCAAGAGTGCTCTACCAAAGACAACATTTCCCAGCCTCCCCTGCACCTGAGGCAGCTGGGTATTGCCCAATGCATGCAAGTGAAAGTGATCTGAGCACCTTATGAGTCAGGAAATGGCAATGCCTGTCTCTTCTCCTTTCTCCTTTCCTGCTGAATGACAGGAATGAGAGTAGTCAACTTATTTTGTCTAAAATTTTCCAGGATATTTTCAGTGGCTATAGAATTCTGTGTTGACAGCCTTTTTCTCTTTCAGCACATTAAAGATTCAGGGTAAGTTATATATAGACTTAGATCCTTTCTTTCTGGAGCTCCCTCCATATTGAGATATCCTTTCCCACTTTCTAACTGCTCTGGAAGTCCCAAACTCTGGTGTCTGGTGTCCAAACTCAGGTCAAGGACTATGGTTTTCTACTTGAGTTCTAGCTGTCCCTTGCCACATGGACAGAGAGGCATCCCCAGGTGAAAAGCCCTATGAACTTAGATCTCACACAGTGCATTTGAAGGTCGAATCCTCTCCAGTTTCTACCTGCTTCTGGTTTCTCTCCAGTGCCTCCAAATAATTGTTTTTAATTTTTAAAATTTTTTATTTGGGAGGGCAGAGGGAGAGAGAGAATCCTAAGCAGGCCCCACGCCCAGCACAGAGCCCAACATGGGGCTCAATCTCACGACCCTGAGGGATCTACCCCAGCTAAAATCAAGAGTCAGACACCTAACTGACTGAGCCACCCAGGTGCCCCTAAGTAGTTGTTTTTTTCTATTTTTAAGAAAGATTTATTTATTTTAGAGAGAGAGAGAGAGTGGGAAGGAACAGCAGAGGGAGAGAGAGTCCCAAGCAGACTCCTCGCTGAACACAGAGCCTGACACGGGGCTTGATCTTGCAACCCTGAGTTCGTGACCCCGAGATCACAACCCGAAGATCACAACCCCGAGATCACGAGCCAAAGCCAAGGGTCAGATACTTAACTGAGAGCACCACCCAGGCACCCTTAAATAGTTGTTTTTTTAAAAAATCATTTTGTCCAGAGTTGCTGATTGTTTTGTCTAGAGTTGGTAATTGTTGTCTGTGCAGAAGGTAGTCAGTACCCTCTGACATGTCCCTGTACCACCCTTCTCCCTCTCTGGTTCCCCCTCAAGTGAATGATTGCACTTGGGCTCTCTCCTGTGGCTGCAGACACATGTCAGCTGGGATTTGATGGATTCAAAGGTTTGACTGAGTTGGATGCCATTGTTGGCTCACTCATATGGCTGGCTGTGAGCTCAGCCGGGAGTGTTGACCAGAGCGTCTGCAAGTGACTTCTCCAAATGACTCAGATTTCTCCCAGCACTGCAGTCCCTGAGCAGCTGAACTTCTTACAAGAGAGTTGGCTGCCCTCCAAGCAGTGTTTAAGGGACGGGAAGTGAAAGCTGAAGGCTAGTTAAGGACTATGTCCACAAATGACACTATATTCTATTGGTCCCAGCAATCTCAGGCCCTGTCCAGATTGGAGGAGATGGTGAAAAATAAAACTCACTCTTGATGGTGGAATAGCAATGTCACATTGCAGTAGAGCATGTGGGATAGAGATATTGCTGGGAAATACAATTTGACCACAATAGACACAATCCTGAGTTATCCCCCCCACACACAATACTCTAAGAATGTACGATGCTGTGTGATTGAATGTGAGTGTCTGTCCAGGGTCTATGGCTGTCCAGTGCCCAGAGGAGTAAAAAAAAATCCAGGCACCTCCAAAGGCTTTATCTAACACTAGTGTTAGGGGATAGATTGATTGGCATCACTCTCCATGGTCCTGAATCTGTGTGATTTCTCCCTGCCCAAAGCCATGCAGGAGAATGGTCCAACTCTACCAATGCACACATATTGTGTGTTCTTTGTTTTGTCAATATTGACAAAAACTGAAGTATGATAATAGAAAAAAGGGAACAATTCTGTTTTATAACAATAGCAAAAAGTTAGTGAAAGATCACAGTGGATCCAGTCATATTCTAAGAGCTGCCCAAGGGAAAGTTCTTATATTCACACAATAATCCTATGTTGTTGGGGGCACCAGGGTGGCTTAGTCGATTGGGCATCTGCCTTCAGCTCAGGCCATGATCCCAGGGTCCTGGGATTGAGCCCCGTGTCAGGCTCCCTGCTCAGCGGGGAGCCTGCTTCTCCCTCTCCCTCTGCCTGCCACTCCCCCTGCTTGTGCTCTCTCTCTCTTTGTCAAATAAGTGGGTAAAATCTTTTTAAAAATCTACTTATAAAAAAAATAATCCTATGTTTTAGGTACTATTCTCAGCACACATTTTTAAGTCCAGGAAAGGTGAGGAACTGAGAGGTAAATCACCCACTCCATGTTACACAGCTAATAAGTTAGGATTTGAAACAAATTATTCTTGACAGAGTCCATACCCTTTTTTTTTTTTTTTTTTTGATGTTGATCCCTCTCCTTGTTCATTGGTCTCTTGACAGAAGAGCAGTCACTGGTTGACAAGCAGAACTTAAGGTTCAGTGAGATTCTTGCTGTGTTTCAGGTGGAAAGGACCCCTCCCTGGGAACCAGGGCTTCTTAATCTGCAGAGCCTAAATTTTTCTGGTAGGAATCACCACTTTCTAAGGTAGGTCAGTGAAAATGACGGTAAGCAATGCTATTTTGTCATTCACTCCTTGGTTCCCACTGGGGACCCAACACCATTTGCTAATGGTCGATTTAAGACATATACTGCATACTTTGTAATGGTTGTACTTCCTTTGTTATGAAGTCCTTTGATCCATGGTGCTGATATGCAGGATCCCATGTTGGTGGATCCAAGTTCTGAAATCCCTCAGATGGTAGTTCTTGTTGAGGCCTTGAGGTCAGAAGAGGCAAACCCTTGGCTGGGTTATCCCAGTCAAGATGAATCACTGCCCCATCCAGGTTGGAAGAGATCCAATGTAGTCAACTTGCCACTGGTGGCGGGTTGGTCTTCTCAGTGAATGGTGCTTCTGGCTAGCAGGCTTGACGTTTGGCAGCGGCATCATCCAGATCAGTTTTTTTTTTTTCATCCAGATCAGTTTTGATGAATGGGAGCTCATACTTTTGTGCCCCATCCATGGCTTTCATCCTGCCGCCATGGCTGTTCCATTCATGTGTTGATGGTACCAGAGCTGGGGAGGCTGATGACCGAGGCTGCTGATGTCACCTGGCCAAGTCACTATTGCTCCTTGGTTGATTAGTGTCACTTCTGTAGTAGATGCTCTCTGGTGGCATTGACATGCAAAAACAAATTATATTGTGTATTCATTCCCATATGTCTACCCATATACCTCTATCTCAGATGGCCCCATCTGGGATCACCTCATCTTTTTCAGGGTAACTTCAAGCTGCTGAGCAAGCATCAGGGCCATTTGTTAGTGCTTATAAGTCCATGTATAGTCACCTTGGGCTAATTCTCTTTCCACATAATGGATGATCAGCTTTATCACCTGGAGCGCTCTGCCTATTGATTAGATTTCCTGTCACCACCGCCTTTCAGGGTCACCCTTGAATGGGCTGTAGTGAAACCAAAGTCTATTTTCTTCTCCTCCTTCTCCTTCTTCTTCTCCTTCTTCTTCTTCTTCTTCTTCTTCTTCTTCTTCTTCTTCTTCTTCTTCTTCTTCTTCTTCTTCTTCTTCTTCTTCTTCTTTTAGATTTTATTTATTTATTTGAGAGAGAGAGTGAGCAAGAGAGAGAAGGAGCAGGGGTAGGGGCAGAGGGAGAAGCAGACTCCCCACTGAGCAGGGAGCCTGACTTGGAGCTCAACCCCAAGACCCGGGGATCATGACCCAACCCAAAGGCAGATGCCCAACGGACTGAGCCACCCAGGCGCCCTCTATTTTCTTCTTAGACCCGCATACTGAACCAACCTATTCATGGCCCAAGCTCAACCTCTGCGGCCATACGTGGGAACAGAGGAATAGGCATTGATGGCCCAGTGACAGATGACCTGGAGGCTTGGCCCACTTGTTCACAAAGCGGACTTGTACTCTGGCCCTGCCTGTGCCCGATCTTAGATATACCGCTTCCATCTTATAACGAATGGTTACTTGGATCACCTGGACTTATGATCTGGTGGGTCAGGCAGCTCATAATTGGTCACTTGGTGTCCAGAGGCCCTGCACTTCCTATGCGTTGTGACCCAGCAGCCTGCCAGACACTGCTTTATGAATGGAGAATACTTTGTCGTAGATGCCCTGACCTTGCTCCAGAACCCTAGTGGGTTCCCATTGTGATTTTTGTCCCATTGAGGTTTGTGTCAATGACACAAGAGGCCTTTTCTTACCATAGATCCCTCAAATTCCATAGGATCTGTTGGGTCATATGCTTCCAGTGACAGAGGGGCTCACCCCATAGCCTGGACCTGCTGCAGAGGGCTATTCTGTTCTGCACCCCACTCAAAGCTGACACTATTCCATGTTTGTGGCTTGGAGAATTATTCCTGTAAGCTGTCTGCTGAGCCCAAACATGCCTACCAGCTTTGTGCCTTTTTCTTAGCAGGGGGAGGTGTGAGTTGCAATCGTTTCTTTTGAAGGGGGTGTCCTGACATATCCCAGGCTACTGGAATCCTCAAGACTTGACTCGTGTAGCAGATGCCTGCAACTTTGAAGGGTTTCTCCTCCACCCTCAGGAGGATATCTTCCAATGTACTTGTCACTTCTTCCTCTTACAATCTGATTAGCATGTTGCTGTCGAAGAGTGAGCCAACATGATGTTCTGTGTCCAGATGGCCCAGGTCCTTGCATTTAATGTTATGGCAGAGGGCAGGACGGCTAACATATCCCTGGGGCCAGATTAAATGTGCATCTTGGCCGTCCTGAGTAAATGCGACCCGCCTCTGATCCTCTTTTCTGTAAGGGACCTAGGGATTGCATTTGCCAGGGCAACTGCCACATATCACATAGTGAGGCTGTGTTAATTCTCTCTGGCAAAGATATCCTGTCCAGCAGAGCAGCTGCAATTTGGGCTACTATTTGATTAAATTTGCACATCCACTGTCATCCACCATGATCCAGATAGTTTTTGAAGGGGTCAGGCAAGTGAATTAAATGAGGGTATAATGGGGAACACCACTCTTGCATTTTTCATGTCTTTGAGGAAGGCATAGATCTCTGTCATACCCTCGGGGATGTGATGATTTTTTAAAAACTATGATGACTGGGATGGGAAGGGGCCACCTTCAGAGGAATCTCTTTGGCCTTCCCCCATTATAACAGCTCTGGGAGGGAGACCTGGGTCAGGAATCCATTTATCACCTGCCTCCATATGCCCCCCTGACTCTAACAGAAGGGCCAGAATGGCGCTCTGGGTCCCCAGCATTGATATTAATTCAGACTCTGTGTTCAACAGTTATCAAAAGGTCTGAGTTTTCACATTTAACCAGTGCACTGTTAACCAAGGTAATTGCCATTAGCCATGGTTTCCAGTAAATGTTTAACAACTGGCTCTCTGAGAAGAAAAGCTCTAATTTGTAGCATTTTCCAATTTCTATCATGTAAATACAACGGCCATGGCTGACACCAAGCTGCCAACATGGCATCCCTGAGCACAGAGTTTGGAAGAGCTGTCCAGCAGGATATCATTATCTAGTATTTCTATGTAGGAATAATAGACAAAGTATTTTACTTCCCTAGGGCTGTCATAACAGACTCCCACAAACTGTGTGACTTGAAATGGCAGAAATGTGTTGTCCCACACTTCTGGTTGGAAATCCAAAATCAAGGTATCAGCTGGGCCAGGCCTGTTTCCATCTGAAAACATGTAGAGGAGAATCCTTCCTCATCTTTTCCAGTTGCCGGGCCTTTCCCAGCAATCCTTGGCATTCCTTGGGTGCACCCTTGCGATCTCCTATGGCCACCTTCCCCCTCGGTGTCTCTTCTTCCTCTTTTTATAAGCACAACGGTCATATTGGATTAGGGCCAAACCTAACAACCTCATTCATCTTAACTAATAATGTCTGCAATGATCCTATTTCCAAATAAGGTCACATTCTCTAGGACTGAGGGTGAGGATTTCCATATATCTTTTTCAGGGACACAATTCAACTCATAACATAAATTACCTCGAGAGCATAGATATAATGTGGTAAAATAAATAGGTAGTGGTTTATGGGTATTTATTACTTTTTTTTTAGTCAGATTTAAAAGATTTTATTTATTTATTTGAGAGAGTAAGAGAGAGCATGAGTGGGGGCGGGGACAGTGGAGGGGCAGAGGGAGAGGGAGAAGCAGGCTCCCTGCTGAGCAAGGAGCCCAATGTGGGACTTGATCCCAGGACTCCGGCATCAAGACCTGAGCCAACCAACTGAGCCACCCAGGTGCCCCTGTTGTGGTAAGATTTTAAATTGTAAGTTCATATAATTTCAAGTTTTGAATGGCTTTGCTTAACAATAGACTTGCAAAATTCCTGAAAATGTGACAACTGCCTCTGGGATGTTGGTACAAGCCACACCATGGGTCCCTTTGGGGAAGGACTTTCCCTGAGTCTCCACAACTCTTAGGAAGAGCTCCTGAGTCTGTCTTCCATTTCATCTGCTCCCAAGACAGAATCTGGCTTTCAAGTCCTGCCTTGAGTTGGTGATTCTCCATCTGAGCCTGTCATTATGGCCCAGGACACTTCCTCTTTTACCAGTATCTCCTCCTTGCTCATCACAGGTAAAAATTTTAACTGTTGCACTGCTAAGCATGCTAGGAGTCTCCACACTCCACCTGCTACTGGAGATGGGGTCCTCATCGCCAGCCTCCCAGCAAGTGTCCCCATTCCAAGATCCCATCGCTGAGTCTGCTTCATAAGACCACTTTTGATACCAGCGGCCTTAGATTAGATTTTCTGGAACACTCTGACACAGGATTGCAGGCAGAAGTCTTATTGGGGAGGGCTCTTGGGAGCTGCACCTGAAAGCATATGAGGAAGGAAGGACTGCAGGGCTGTTCCACAGAGATGTTGGCCCATCCTACAGAGAGTTCTGCAACTGAAATGGCCATTCACAGTTGTCCCAAATTGCAGCTGGGATCCACGCTTTGGTATCTCTATGTCAGCCAACCACTGGCCTTGGCCAGTGCCCTGGGAGGGGGACTAATTTTGAGGCAAGGCAGTTCCTTGTAGCTGACAGTATTTCCTTCACGAGGGGTACAGCCAGGAGCCATCAGCAGCTGCATTCCCAACAGCTGGGGCCTGAGTGTGCAGGTCCTGAAGAAGGGATCTGGGTAGAGCATCAAAGTATCCATGGCACAGCCTAAGATTCAGGGCCTCACCTTTGCATGGCCCTTCCCAGTCTGGGCTGGGCGGGGGGGTGGGGGGGGGGACCTTCTCCACAGGGTCACATGGTCACCTGTTTTTGTAAAATAAGCAAAATAAGATGTTTTCCCATTGGGTTTCCTCTTTTTATTGAGAAAACATTGACATATGCCACTATATTAATTTCAAGTATACGGCTTAATGACTCGATATTTGGATATATTATGAAATGATCACCTCAATTCATCCATCATTCATACTTATAACTTTCTTTCTTGACATGAGAACTTTTTTTTTTAAAGATTTTATTTATTTATTTGAGAGAGAGAGAATGAGAGAGAGCACATGAGAGGGGGAAGGGTCAGAGGGAGAAGCAGACTCCCTGCCGAGCAGGGAGCCCGATGCGGGACTCGATCCAGGGACTCCAGGATCATGACCTGAGCCGAAGGCAGTCGCTTAACCAACTGAGCCACCCAGGCGCCCATTGACATGAGAACTTTTAAGCTCTACTCTCTTAGCGATTTTCAAACATTCAACAGTATTATTAGCCATAGTTACCGTACATCACGTCCCAGTAGTTATTTCATAACTGGAAGTTTGTACTTTTGATCACCTTCACCCATATTGGCCACCCCCAACCCACTGCCTGCCTCTGGCAACCATCGATCTGTTCTCTGTGTCTATGAGTTGTTTAGTTTTTGTGGGTTGTTTTTTTTTTTTTTTTTTGTAGCTTCTACTTAGAAGTGAGATCATATGGTGTTTGTCTTTCTCAGACTTATTTCACTAAGCATAATGCCCTCAAGGTCCATCCATGTTATCACAAATGGCAAGATTCCCTTTATTTTTATGGCTGAATAATATTCTGTTGTTATGTATATGTCCTATAGCTTCTTTATCTATTCATCCACTGATAGACACTTAGGTTGCTTCCTTGTCTTGGCTATTGTAAATAATGCTGCAATGAACGCAGTTATTTTGAGTTAATGTTTTCTTTTCCTTTGGATAAATACCCAGAAGTGCAATTGCTGGATCATATGGTAGTTCTATTTTAAAATTTTTTAGGAACCCCCATGCTGTTTTCCATTGTGGTTGCATCCATTCAGTTTTTCAAAAGGAGCCCCCAAATGGTGTGAACTTCAAGCCCCACTAATCCTGAATCTGCCTCCTTGAGTGAGAGCAACTTCAACCAGTCAATTCATGCTGAAAAGAGTTTGCATAAAGGCTGAGCTGCTATAACAAAGAGACCCTCAAAGCAGTGGATGAAAAAAAAAACCCCACAGAAGTGTAATGCTCTACCACCCCACAGCCCCAAGGGGAGTGGTCCAGTTGGCAGGATGTCAAGTCAGTCTTCCAGGGACCCATTTTTTTCCTGCTCTACAATCCACCAAGGGCAGGCATTCTTACCCATTTTCACGTATTGGACCTCATGACAGACTTGCAAAGCTTCTCAAAATAAAAGAAAATACACAGGACAAAGAAATCCAATTTTTATTGTAATGCAGTTATCAAAATATTTTTTTAAAACTTGATATAGTAATTTATGTGCCTCTTCACTAATGTATTAAATAAAAAGCCACTCATGGCAGCTTTAATAGCTACTTTAACTTAAAAGTAGAGATGAGCATGAATAATATTTCAAGATGCCTGTTGGAAAATAACATAATAAGAAAATATCTGAAATACCTTTCGGTAACAAAGTCACAAGTTCTGTCAACACTGTTGTGGTTTGTTGCCTATATCTCTAACAGGTGTGTAGTAGACTGAATAGTGGATCCCAAAGATGTTCCTGGTCCCTGGAACCTGTGACTATTTTCCCTTATGCAGGAAAAGAGGCTTTGCAGAGTGATTAAGCTAAACGTCTTGAGATGGGGAGATGATTCTAGGCTGTCCAGGTGGACCCAGTGCAATCACAGGGGTCCTTTTTTTAAAGATTTTATTTATTTGTCAGAGAGAGAGCACAAGCAGGGGGAATGGCAGGCAGAGGGAGAGAGAGAAGCAAGCTCCCCGCTGAGAAAGAAGCCCAATGAGGAACTCCATCCCAGGACCCTGGAACGACACTTAACCAACTGAGCCACACAGGCATCCCCACAGGGGACCTTATAAGAGGAAGGCAGGAGGGTCAGAGTCGGGAGCAGGAGCAGTGACGTGGAAAGCGGCAGACAGGAATGCTGTGAGGAAGGAAACATGAAATAGGTGACCTGTCAAAACTGAAAAAGGCAAGGAAACGGATTCTCCTCTGAAGTCTCTAGAAGGAACCAGCCCTTCCAACACCTTGATTTTAGACTTCTGACCTCCAGAACGGTAAGAGTATAAATTCGTGGAGTGTGTTTGTTTCATTCCTCTGGTTAGGTAATTTTTAAAAATTTTCCTTGTGATGCATACATAGAAGATTTACCATCTTGGCCATTTGTAAATGGACAGGTCAGTGGTATTAAGTATCTTCACACTGTTATGCAACCGATCTCCAGAACTTTTTCATCTTGCAAAACTGAAACCCAGTACCCATGAAACAACAATTTCTCCTTCCCCCTCCCTCAGCCCCTGGCAACCACCATCCTATTTTCTGTCTCTATAATTTACCAACTCCAGATACTTCTTATAACTGGAATCCTACAGTATGTTTATTTTTGCGACTAGTTTATTTCACTTAGCGTCACGTCCTCAAGGTTCATCCATGTTGCAGCTCATCATGCATCAGAATTTCCTTCCTTTTAAAAAACTGAGTAATAGTGGTGCCAGGGTGGTTCAATCAGTTAAGTGTCAGACTCTTGGTTTTGGCTCAGGTCATGATCTCAAGGTCATGAGATTGAGCCCCATGTCGAGGCCCACAATGGGCTCTGAGCTCCATGCTCAACGAGGAGTCCACTAGAGATTCTTTCTCTCTCTGCCCCTCCCCGCCAATAAATAAAATAAAATCTTTATTTTTAAAAAAATTTTTAAAAGATTTTATTTATTTATTTGACAGAGAGAGACACAGTGAGAGAGGGAACACAAGCAGGGGGAGTGGGAGAGGGAGAAGCAGGCCTCCCACGGAGCAGGGAGCCCGAGGTGGTTCTTGATCCCAGGACCCTGGGATCATGACCTGAGCCAAAGGCAGATGCTTAACGACTGAGCCACCTGGGCGCCCAAAATAAAATCTTAAAAAAAAAAAAGCTGAATAATATTCCATTGTGTGTATAGACCACATTTCGTTTGTCCAGTCATCAGGCGATGGAAAATTTGCATTGTTTTAAGTTATTAAGTTTGTGGTGATTTTGTTACAGCAACAATAATACATTATATATAAAATACATTTTATGTATATATATGGTGAGAGACAGCATGGTACCCACCCCAAAAGTGTTGTGGAAATTCATTGTTCTTGTGTGGGGAAAGCCTCCAGGACATGGAGGTGCCACTGGGAGAATTTCTCCATTGTATTCACTTTGCCTTGGCTGTTCCCACTATCTGGAATGCTGTTACCTCCCTCCCTCCTTCGGATGTCACCTTCCCCAACTGTCTTACAGCATGCAACCCCTTCTTTGCATACCTGGCTGCATACCGGGCTCCATCTCCAGCTTAATCTTTCTCCAAAGCACTTGTTAGTAGCTGACTTCATATACACTTATTATTTTGTTATTGTCTGACCCTCCCACTGGAAAGTCAGCACCATGAGGGGTAGGGAGGTTTGTGTTTTGTTCAGTGCTGGATCTTCGGTGCCTAGAACTGTGCCAGCCTGTAGTAACTAATCAATGAATATGTTCTTGAATCAATGATTGGCTGATTGGCTGAATGAGGAAAAAAAGGAATGAGTTCCTTTATTTCACAATTAGCTGGGTCCTTCGAAGACCTCAGCTGCACCTAAAATCCTTAGCAGACACTCATTCCCGTCTCATATTGGTATCAGGTGGAGGGGGGGCCAAGGAGATCTATCTTGTGCTTTCTCTCTTCTGTCTTGGCCTTACTGACTCTTCTTTCTACAGTGGCTCCCTGGGTCATCTCCCCGCTATAAGCAGCCTCCCTCCAGAAGCCTCCAGCCCCTTCATGGAGGTACTTTCTGGGTATCCCCTCATTGTCTGCTGTCCACATTTGGGCAGCCTGCAGACATGAGCCCCCTGCCCCATCCGGGTACCTATAACCCCTCCCCGTGGGGCTGAAGCCGCCCCAACCCTGAGGATTGTCCAGCTCCAGAAGTCACTTTCCCATGTCAGTTTCCCCTTCCCCAGGCTCACCTGGCTTACCTGGGCCCGCCCTGCTCCCCGGCTTCCCCAGCCTGGAACTTTCCCTGGCTCCCAGGACAACCTTGGGTTGTGTTCTGCTCTGTCAGCCCAGACAGCCCATCTGTCCAGGCGAAACGTTGCAACATGGAGCTGAGGCAAGAATTATCTCCCAGGAGGAGGTGGAAATTGAGAGACACTGTCATCGGGGACAGAGCTGAGACCCAGAAGGGGAGATTGAGGCCCCAGGGCAATGGATCCCAAGGCGGCTATTATATCTTCCTCTTGGTGAAGGAGGCTCAGGATCCAGGAATGTAGCCAGGTGAGGGTCCCTAAGAGGGAGGACAGCTTTGTGAGTGTCCCCTTTGTTGCTTCTGCTGGAGGCTGACCTCCACCCTTGCTCTCTAGGAAGAGTCACTCTCCCTGAAGGCCTGGAGCTGCTGCCCCTGTTTCTTCCCCAGGACCTGGGACCTGCAGCAGCTGCAGGTGAGGGGACAGTCAGGCCCACCCCCGCCCTCCCCTGGCCCTGCTCCTCTGGCTCCTTAGTCCGCCCCTTCACCTTCTCACGTGTCCGTCTCTCCTCCCCTCCCCACCAGCACCACACACCGCTTCTCCTCCCTGAGCACACTGGCTGTGCCCTCTCACCTGTCCCCTGACTGTCACCTTTGCCTGGCCCTTCCTCAGTCCTCCCCACCTGTCCTCTCTCATGTGCAACTCTCCTCTATCTCTGTCTCTGTCTCCTGTCCTCGGGTGTGGGAGCGCCCGTGGCCTTGGAGGCTGAACTGGCCTTGACCCTGAAGGTCCTGGGGACCATGGCTGCACCATATCCACTCTGAGCTCCAGGTCTGTGTGAGTGCTCAGGGCACCCGGGCCCTGTCTGTGGGTTCTGGGCATAGGGGACCTCACCCCTCTGCCCCAGGCTCTGCTTCACATACCACCCTCCTCAGCCCCTGGCAGGCACCTGGTCCTGAGGTCACCTCCAGCACTGGCTGCACTGGCTCCATGGGGCCCCAAAGAAGGTGGGTGACCAGGGAGTGAGCAGTGTCTGGGGACAACTGGGAGCCCAGATGATAGGCAGCCATTGACCCAGCCCTTCCTCCCCCACAGGAGTCCCTCAGCTGCCTGGAAGCCTCTGTCATGTTCAACCTCTTCGACCTACTCACCCAGGACCTTCACAGGACATGTGTTGCCAGTGAAGACCCACGTGTCTGATCCCTGAGACCCACCTGTAGCATGTCCCTTAGATATTATTTATGCAAAAACTATCTTCCCTAGATTATTATCTCCAGATCCCTATTTATGAAGCCCCCAAAAGATGTTTATTGTGCTTTTCATAAAATGCGGGAAAATAAATAATTTGCCTGACATTGACCTTGTTTAGGACTACACAACTGCACAAGTGACTGTGGCCCCCTGAGTGTGTGTGTATGTGAGGGGGAGAGGAGAGAAAAGGAAGAGGGAAGGGGAGAGAGAGAGAGAGAGTATGGAAGAATGAATGAGGAATGATGGGCTCACTAAGAATGCTTTTAGGGTTTTTATGAGAGGATTTTATTGCAAGCAACTTCAACATCACAAGCAGCCGTGATACCAAGTAATAATATATCAGGAAGGAGGCTGTGGCTGGGTCAGATCAGTGTCACAATGGCTTTATCATGAACCTAAGGTCTGTATCTGAGTATTTCTAAGGATATGTGTCAAACTTGTGTTTGTGGTTCATTCCCCTAAACCTACTGTGGTTCCAAACCTGGAGTGACTATTGTAAGGGTGGAAATCTCTGGGGAGGAATATCAGAGTTGTAGCCAAAAGTCATTTAAGTTCCAGGGCATCTGGGTGGCTCAGTTGGTTAAGCATCTGCCTTTGGCTCAGGTCATGATCACAGGATCCTGGAATCAAATCCTGCATCGGGCTCCCTGCTCCGCGGGAGTCTGCTTCTCCCTCTCCCTCTCCCCCTGCTCATGCTCTCTCTCTCTCTCTCTCTCTCTCTCTCTGTCTCTCTCTCTCTCTCACACACACACACACACACTCTCTCTCTCTCAAATAAATAAATAAAATCTATTTTAAAATGTCATTTAAGTTCCACCATGGGCATCGTTCTATGCAGACAATTGTGTCATCTGCAAACAGTTTTATTTCCTTTTTGCCACTCTATATGATTTTATTTCCTTTTCTTACCTTATTGCACTGGACAGAACCGCAGTACAATGTTGAATAAGAATGGCAAGAGAGAGGGCATCTTTTCCCTCTTGTAGGGGGAAAGCCTTCTGTCTTTCACCATTAAGTGTAATGTTAGCTGTGGGGGGGTTGTAGATGCTTTTTATCAACGTGAGGAAGTTCTCCATTCCTATTTTTCTAAAAGTTTTAAAAAATCATGAATGGATGTTGAAGTTTGGCAATTTTTTTCTGCATTGATTGATATGACCACATGACTTTTCTTCATTAGCCTGTTTTGGTGGATTATACTGATTAGTTTTCAAATACTGAACCCGTCTGTCATCCTTGGATGAACCCCATTGGATCATGGTTTATAATTCTTTGATCTTTTGCTGAATTCTATGTGCTAATATTTTGTTAAAGACTTTTGTGTCTATATTAATTACTTGTTTTTGTGTGAGATAACAAATTCACCTCACTTTTGGGGCACCTGGGTGGCTCAGTCGTTAAGCGTCTGCCTTTGGCTCAGGTCATGATCCCAGGGTCCTGGGATCAAGCCCCGCATCGGGTTCCCTGCTCTGTGGGGAGCCTGCTTCTCCCTCTTCCACTCCCCCTGCTTGTGTTCCCTCTCTCGCTGTGTCTCTTTCTGTCAAATAAATAAATAAAGTCTTTTAAAAAAATTCAGCTCACTTTTTAAGCCATTTGAGTTAGGACTCTCTGTTACTTGCAGTCAAAACATCCTTAATGATACACATGGAAGTGAAAGGTGAATTTCCCTCAAAGCTGAAGGATTTTGGCTGCATGGAATTATTCCGTCTCCATCATTCACTGGGACTGTCATTGCTATAAAACTTCAAGATGTCCTTGTATTCACTCTGCACGGAGGGGGTCAGGAAGATGAATAATCTGGGGCTGCAGTCCAGGGAACCAAGGCTCTTCTGCCTACCCCTATCTCTGTGACACCGCTATTTCTTCAAACTTCTGTTTCTTGAAAATTTCACCCCAGCTCTTTCCAATCTCTGCTTTCTCATATCCACTATCCCCTCGCTTCTCTCTTTCCAAACAGATTGCTTTGCCCCCTACCTTATAGAAGCTGCCAGGTAGAAATTCCTCATCATCTACACCACTCTCCTACCTGCCCCCACACTGCCCTTGCTCTCCTGTCACCATGGATGAGATGTCTTTCTGCCTAATTGGGGCCAGTGCCTGATCCTGGCCCCTCCTATTTCATTCCTCCATAAATTACCCATCTCTTACCCTCTATATTTCAAAACTTTCTGTTCTCTAGCACCTGTCCATCATCAGGCTCGCCTTTTATAAGATCCCTTCCTTAGTCCATACTTTTCTTTCCAACTATTTCTCCATCTTTCTTTTCCATTGGCTCCATTTCATTACCTATTCCAATTCCATAGCCCCTACAGTTGGCTTCTGCCCCTAAAGCTCCACTCAACACCAATAATCTCTTCATAGCCAAATCCTGTGACCGTTTCTCTAGTTCTCACCCCAGATGGCCTCTCAGCACTGTAGAACCCATTCCTCACCAATTCCTTCTTGTAACTCTCTCCCACTTGATTTTTGTGATATTACTCTTTCCTTGTCTTCCTTCAACTTCTGGCTACTTCTTTTCAGTCACATTTATGAATTCTCTTTCTTCTCCCCACCTCTTAAATACTGGAGTTTCTCATGGTCCTGTCCCTCTTCTCTCTTCCCTCTTTATAGTCTCTCTGCAGTTATATCATACATTCCTGTATGTATGATATACATTCATAAATACATGGATTCACCAACCACCTTCTTGCTGATTACTCTTATATCAGTCAGCTTAGGCTGGGTTATACTATAAGAACAAATGACCCTCGAATTTCAGTAGTTAATACCAACAAAGATTTATTGCTCATTCATGCAACATGATCATCATGGGTAGACTGAGTGTCAGTTCTTCACTGGAAACCAGGATAAAGGTGCAGTCCTACTGAGATATTGCTGGTTTTAGAGTCGAGAGATTAGAGTGCATGGTGGTCTGTGCACTTGCTCTTAGAGCATTGCTCTAAAATGATACCCACCACTTTACTTCTACCTCCATTTCATTAGACAAAACAAGTGACATAGCCAAGCCTGAGGTCAGTAGGGCAGAGATTTATAATTTCTCCCCAATAAATGGATTCTTCACTTTAAAATGTAAGAAAATAATTTGAATGACAAGGCAGTCTAATACATCCTAAATTCATATCTCCAACTCTGGTTTCAAGGACAAGGACAAATTAGCTTTGTTCTTGGGCACAGAAAACAGCTCAAGTTCAGATCCACACTGGACCACCTAATAAGCCAGTAGCAATAAAAACTCTGATTCTAAAAGTTCCCTTGCCATATTCTCAATAATGATCAACAGAAAGAGTTTGGCTAGTGGAAATCCCTCTAAGAAGAGCTGGTCTACGGTGCTGAGAAGGCAGCACCACGGCTGCTCTCCATGGTTCTGAACACCACTGTGCCAGAGCAGGGTGGTTTCTTTCATCCCTTGGCTTTTAGTGGATGCCTGTTAACTTTTTCAGGACTAATAGGTTATGGTTGTTGTTTTTCTTTATTTTTTTAAAGATTTCATTTAGGGGGCACCTCGGTGGTTCAGTCGGTTAAGCGTCTGCCTTCAGCTCAGGTCATGATCCTGGAGCCCCGGGATTGAGCCCCGCATCGAGCTCCCTGCTCAGCGGGCAGTCTGCTTGTCCCTCTCCCTCTGCCCCTACTCCTCCCCACTAGTGCTCTCTCTCACACTCTCTCTCTCTCAAATAAATAAAATCTTTTAAAATTTTCATTTATTTACTTGGGAGAGAGAGAATGAGCGGGGGGCGGGGAAAGGACATTTTTTCCCTTGCGATGAGAATTTTTAAGATCTACTGTCTTAGCAACTTTCAAGGTTTTTATTTATTTATTTATTTTTGAGAGAGAGAGAGAACGAGAATGAGCTGGGGGAGGGGCAGAGGGAGAAGCAGACTCCCCACTGAGCAAGGAGCCCGATTCAGTACTCAATCCTAGGACCCTGAGATTATGACCTGAGCTGAAGACAGACACTTAATCGACTGAGTCACCCAGGCACCCCTTCAACTTTCAAATATGTAATACAGATTATTAGCTGTAGTCATCATGCTGTAATTACAATCCCATGACATTTATTCTATAACTACAAGTTAGTACCTTTGACACTTTTCACCCATTTTGCCCACATTCTACCCCTGCCTCTGGCAACCACCAATCTGTTCTCTATTTCTATGAGTTTGGTTTTGTTTGTTTGTTTGTTGTTTCTATATTCCACATATAAGTGAGATCATACAGTATTTGTCTTGTTCTGATTTATTTCACTTAGCATGGTGCTCTCAAGGCCCACCTATGTTGTCGCAAATGGCAGTATTTCCCTTTTTTATGGCCAAATAACATTCCATTGTGTGTATATACCATATTTCCTTATCCATTCATCCACTGATGGCCACTTAGGGTACTTCCATGTCTTGGCTGTTGTCAATAGTGCTGCCATGAACAAGAGGGTGCGGATATCTTTTGGAATTAGCATTTTGTTTTCTTCAGGTAAATACCCAGAAGAGAAAGTGCTGGACGCATAATCACTTTGATTCCTGGAAAACTTTAGCCAACACCCAATTTCTCAGGGGATCTCCTGCTCCAGTTACTTCTCCTAGGGTACATGAGCTGTTTAGGGCAAGGTCACTATATTCATTTCCTATGGCTGGTATAACTAATTGCCACAAATTCAGTGACTTGCAACAACACAATGTGCTCTCCTATAGTTCTGGAGGCCAGAAGATGAAAATGAGGTTTCAAAGGCTAACGTCAAGGTGTCACCAGGACTGATTCCTCAGGGAGGATCCAGGGAAGAATTCATTTCCTTGGCTTTTTCAACTTTTGGTGGCTGCCTGTGTTCCTGGGCTTGTGGCCCCTTCCTCATCTTCAAAGCACATCACCCCAGTCTCTGCTCCGGTCATCACCTCTTCTCTGGAGTCAAGTCTCCCTCAGCATCCCTCTTACAAGGACATGTGTTTCCAATTAGGGTCCACTCAGCTAATCCAGGACAATCTCCCCGACCTGAAGATCCTTAACACAATCACATCTGCTAAGTCCCTTGTGCCAAATAAGTTCACATTCACAGCTTCCAGGATTAGTACCTGAACATCGTTGGATGCCATTAATCAGCCTACTGCATCCTGCCCTCTCTCTACCATACCCAGGTTGTGGATAGGCTGGACTCCCTTTTTAATTCTCCTGCAGATCTGTGTCCTATCTGACTCTCTGTAATCCCTCGACCTGCCTCTTACCCAAGCTTTGTGACCATACCTCAATGCCTGTTCTTTCTTTAGTAACAGGAAACTTGACCTGCCATCCCGTAAATGGCTAACCTGAGTCAAGACAGCTTCCTGTGTCATCATGTGCCCACCTGCAGCTAAGTTCTGACAGCAGGATATAGATAGCAGGATCATGTGGTACTTCTGGGTGAGGCATTCCTTCTTCCTCCCTCCCTCCCATTCTCCACCTGTTGTCTGGGATGTGGATGTTGGAGCTCAAGCAATCATCTTGGACCATGAAGAGGAAGCCACATGTTGATGATAGAGCAACAGTATAGAAGGAGGTTGGGCCCTGACACTGGAGCCCCAGAGAGTTTGGGTGGTTACCTCTCTTCCTACAAGAGAGAATACTCCTCATAGTAATCCTCAATGCTAATCTGTGCTAGACAGAATAACTGCCCCCTCCAAAGATGTCCATGTCCTAATCTCCAGTCCCCATGAATATGTTATATTACATGGCGAGCGGGGTTAAGGCTGCAGATAGAACAAAAGTTGCTAATCAGGGTGCCTGGGTGGCTCAGTCAGTTAGGCATCTACCTCTTGATTTCTGTTCAGGTCATGATCTCAGGATCGAGAGATCCAGCCCTGGCATCGAACTCCACACTGGGCATGGAGCCTGCTTAAGATTCTCTGCCTCTCCCTCTGCCCTCCACTCCCACTATGCATGCATGTTCTCTCTCTCATTTAAAAAAAAAAAGCTGCTAATCAGCTGACTTTAAAATAAAGAAATTATCCTAGGTTCTCTGAGTGAGTCCAATGTAATCACAAAAATCCTCTAAAGTGGGAGAGGGGGCAGAAGAGGGAGTCCGAATCAGAGAAAGATTTGAGAATGCTATGTTGCTGGCTTTGAAGGAGGAAGGGGCCACAAGTAAAGAATGCAAATAGCCTTTAGAAACTGGAAAATGCAAGATGGATTGTCCTCTACAGAGGAATGCAGTCATGCGGACACCTTGATTTTAGCCCTGTGAAACCCATTTTGGATTCCTGACCTCCAGACCTGTCAGATAATAAGTCTGTGTTTATAAACCACCAAGTTTAAAATAATTTGTTATGGCAGCAATAGAAAACCAATGCATAATTGATTCAGGCTTCTTCCCCTGAATCTTTCTCTGTCTTTAAGACCTCTGATTAATAATAATAATCAAAACCAACACCAACACTAACAGTTAACATACCGAGCAGTTTCCGTGTGCCTGACACAATCTCAGCATGCTACACTTATTATCTTATGTAAGCCAAAAACACTCCTACAAAGGAAGTGGAAAGCCTTGAGTACAAACGTGGGAAAAGAAAAAAGGCTGAATATAAGCAACCTAAACATCTATCTCAAATGCTAGGACGAGAATGGCACACACACACAAAAATTCAAAGTAGAATGAAAGAAAGAAAAGAATCCAAATGCACAATAGAAACTAATGCTATTCTTATTAACGCAGATCAAATTAAACAAAAAACCACATATGCAATAGAGAGGAATCTACACAACTAAACATTGATTATCGTCGGTAACTTGAAAAGACTAGTAAAACGGTTGCAGTTATATCTTAAAACTGATCAAGAAAAAAAAATGTTCCAATGACTAATACAAGCAATAAAAAGGGACACGTAGCTATAACTAGTGTGTATTAGCCCCACTTCACACACGAGGAAGCTGAAGCTTACAAAGGTTGTTCAACGTGCCCAAGTTCACGGGGCACGTAAATGGCAAAGGCGGGATTTGAACCTAGGCTCCAGCACGCCCAGCCCGCCGGAGGAATCTCCGTGCTCTGGCGCCACCTCGCGAGGGCTCCCAGCCTCCCCTAACCCGGAGGGAGGCCGGCGAAGCCCCGCCAGGCTTCGGGCTCCGCGGAGGGTTTCACAGCGCCCTGGCCTCCGCACCCGCACCCGCATCCGCACCTGGACCTGCACCTGCACCCGCAGGGACTCGTGGGCCAAAGCTGTTCCAGCCCCGAGCAGTTTCAGACTTCGCTTCCTCCACAGGCTTCCTCCAGAAATGTCAGTGGAGTTTTCTCTCAATCACAACCGCTCTCTGGCGTCTCCTTGGCCTTGCCCACCTCTGAATTCCTGCCTCGCCCTCCTGGTGGCAGGTGCCTGATTTGCAGCTGTATCCTTGCTATATCCGTCTCAGCTGGGAGAGCCACTTAGCCACTTACTCAGTGGCCCCCAGCAGCCTGACAGCACCTGGGAGCTCGCAGGAAATGCAGAACCTAGATCCTTAACCCAGACCTGCTGAATGGGCATCTGTATCTTACAAGACCCTCCCCGCCCCAAGGGATTTGCGGCGCAGTGAAGGGGGAGTAGCTCTGGCCTAGACCACTAGGGGGCCATGGGACCCGGGGAGACCTGGAAACAAGGCGCCTCATCTGGGGCAGGTGTATCTGAGTAAACGGTCTTCAGCCGCGTCCTGAAGTTAGGTGATGACTGACCTTTTGTCTGTGTTGGAGAAGATTCAAGTTCAATTGAAGCATTTGCGTTCCAGGCATTATCTTACGAGGCTCCACCTGGGACTTCCAAGACCTGTCCCTTTTTCCATTGCTAATGGAATTAGTTTTAATCAGGAAAATTATTTGATTTAATTTTTTTTTAAAGATTTTATTTATTTATTTGCGAGAGAGACAATGAGAGACAGAGAGCATGAGAGGGAGGAGGGTCAGATGGAGAAGCAGACTCCCCGCCGAGCAGGGAGCCCGATGCGGGACTCGATCCCGGGACTCGATCCCGGGACTCCAGGATCATGACCTGAGCCGAAGGCAGTCGCTTAACCGACTGAGCCACCCAGGCGCCCCAAAGGAAAGTTATTTGAAACACCATTTTATAGGAGCTGAGCAAATTGAGGTGTCAATACAGAAAATTCTAGATGCAATAAGCAATCAGTGACATAGGAAACCTTAGAAGACCAATGCCTTAACCCAGTGGTTCTCAAACTCCAGCAGGTATCGAATCCCCAGGAGGGCATTTAAAACACAAATTGTTGAGCCCCACCCTTAGAGTTTCTACTTCAAACAACTTGGGTGAGGCAGAGAATTTGCATTTTTTTAAATTTATTTATTTTTGAGAGAGAGCACACAAGCGGAGGGAGGGGCAGAGTGGGAAGCAGACTCCCCACTGGGCAATGCGGGGGCGGGGGGGGGGGGCGCGCTGGATCCCAGGACCCTGGGATCATGACCTGAGCCAAAGGCAGATGCTTAACCAACTGAGCCACCCAGGCGCGCAGAATTTGCATCTCTAACAAGTCCCCAGGGGATGCCAATGCCATTGATCTAGAGACCACACTTCTAGAATCACTATTTCCAAACCACACAGTTATGGCTGCTTTGGAGGGTCATATTAGCCCTTAAGGATTATTTAGAAATAATCCCATTCAGTGCCATATCGATGCAGAAGTGTAGTGAGTTCCCATGATCCGGTGTGAACTTAAGGACTGATGTGAATATTTTCCTGTATTTATGCAACAGAGTGCATTTTCATTTAAACTATGTGCCACCTATAATGTTGTTTATGTTCAGGTACTGCCCTAATTGAGACGAATATTTTATTTTTCTACTAGTGGCAATTTCATTGGCATATCAATCTTTTTTATGGTCTTGTGGAAAATGTGGAATTAAGGCTGTGCGATCTGAAGATTTTTTTCCTTATTATATGAATCAAAATATATCAGCAGATATTAAAGAAACCCTGCTATTCTTCCCACTATATTCCCAGAGTCCTTTGCCATGCCCCTATTTTAACTCTTTTTCACATTGTGTTTGAATTATTGATTTATCGTCTGACTTTCTCAAAGGCTCACGGGTTCCTCAAGGGCAGGACATTCTAACATTTTTTGAAGAAAAAAATGAAAAAAAAAAAGGAGATGTTTATGTTTCTACTATTTGCCCAGTTTGTGTTAATGAACAGTAAAGGAATTGCTTCTGGACGAAGATGCCTTGTGGGTGCTCCCTCTGGCGTGACAGATGTGTGTATGGGTTTTTGTGCTTTTGAGATTTCATGGGGTGTAGGGTGGGAGTAGTTGAGGGCTAGGGGCTCGTTGGTGATGGTGGGTGTGTTTCTGTGGGGGGGGGCGCATTATTTGGGACCGTGTTTCTCTTGGACTGTGTGTACCGAGCATGTGTCTACACTCAGTGCGTGCTGTTCTCTAGGACCCACGAGTGAGACTCAGTGACCCTCAGTGGTTGACTGTGGTACAGGGATGTCCCTACCCACCTGCCCATGTATGTGTCCCTCGATTGGGGATGCTGTGCGCTCGCCCTGGGTCTCCATGGGTTCTCTCTGATGCTGGCTACGTGCTGTGGCCCCCTGGGTCCTGTGTTCTGTCGCTGAATCTTCTCCCTATCAGAGTCTCCTTGCTGCCCCGTGTTGCTACAGTGTCTGATGCTCATGGCCCTTTCCACCCACATTACACTTACCTGTCTCCGTCCCTGAGTCCAGGGCTGGCAGAGCTAGAAGGGTGAGAGCTCTGTGCCCCTGAGGTCAAGGAGGCTGGCTGGGAAGTTAGCGGCTGGAGATTAGATTTCGTGGAAGGAGGGAGAAGGATCCAGGTCTGGTTTGCGACAGGGCCAGGCCAGGATCCAGGGTCTCAGAATCATAGAACAGTCATAGCAGCTCCTGTTTATGGAGCATCTTCCATGTACCAGGCACTGTACTTGGTGCTTTATATATTTATATGGATACTGTTTTCATTCAGTATGAAATATTAAGTATTTATATTTATAAATAGCAATGATGTGGATTGTTCCTAATGTTTATGAATCATATTTTAGTCTGTCAGTTATAGATTTCTTTTTTTAAGGATTTTATTTGTTTGAGAGAGAGAGAGACAGCACGAGCAGGGGGAGGGGCAGAGGAGAGGGAGAGAAATCTTCAAGCAGACTCCCTGCTGACTGGGGGGCCCAACGTGGGGGCTCGATCCCAGGACCCTGGGATTGTGACCTGAGCCAAAGTCAGATGCCTACCCAACAGAGCCACCCAGGCCTCCCAGTTCTAGATTTAGTTATATAATAATTTTCTGTTATCATTTTCTTTTTCTTTTCTTTTTTTTTTTAATTTTTTTTCTTTTTTTTCTTTAATTTTCTGTTATCATTTTCTGTTATCCCACTGAAGGTAGGAGGAGACCGAAGCTCTCGGAGAGGTGAATTCACTTGCCTGATGTCACTCAGCAAGGTGACAGAGTCAAAATGTGAACCTACTTCCAAATGTTTCCAGCCTTTGGCTCTTCACTACTGCATTACTCTGGCCAAGGCGGGAGGCAGCATCCGGGGTAGGAGGAGGGGGTAACAGCAGATTGTTGCTGATGCTGTGTTGTGCTGCTTTGTGTTTACTGAGCACCACGCCAAGGGCCCGCATAACAACAGTGTTGGCAAATGCTCACATGGCACTTGGCAAGGGCCCTACTATTGTGCTGACATGTGGCTTAACTCACCCCTTATACCAGCATCCTGAGATGGATACCATCATTGTCTCCCTAAAGCCCGGGGGTGGAATCAGGTGCAGACAGCTCAAGGAGGAGTTGGGATTTGGCCCCAGACAGCCTGGCTCCAGAGGCCGTTCCTTTGCCCCATTCCCCGTGTACTTTCCATTATCCCCGGTAATCTTCATAACAATCCTATAGTATAGGAAGAAAATATCATCCATTTTACAGATGAGGAAACTGAGGCCCAGATTTGGCCTTACCCACAGAGCCACAGACTTGAACCACTGTTTGTCTGATTGGTTCATCCATGCCTGACTCGGTGCTCATCTGGAAGGAGGCTAGGAACTCCGAAGAGTCTCCAAAGGGCCTTGGCCGGGCTCCCAAGATGCCCAGCTTCCTGTCCTACTCTGAGGTCCCAGCCTCTTTATCCGTCCTGGGCTGCTCCTCAATTTTTCCTTTGGCTTGTGTCATTTTTGCTTGCTGATTGGTAACTGCTTATTGTATGTTACAAGAATTGTCTATTTTTGGGGCGCCTGGGTGCTCAGTCGTTAAGCGTCTGCCTTCGGCTCAGGTCATGATCCCAGGGTCCTGGGATCGAGCCCCGCATCGGGCTCCCTGCTCGGTGGGAAGCCTGCTTCTCCCTCTCCCACCTCCCCTGCTTATGTTCCCTCTCTCGCTGTCTCTCTCTCTGTCAAATAAATAAATAAAATCTTAAAAAAAAAAAAAAAGAATTGTCTATTTTTCCCCAGGTTAGGTTTTTGTTTAGTCTGTGTTTGTTGCTGTACAAAAGGTTTACATTTTCTTTCTTTTTTTTTTTTTTAAAGATTTTATTTATTTATTTGACAGAGAGAGACACAGCGAGAGAGGGAACACAAGCAGGGGGAGTGGGAGAGGGAGAAGCAGGCTCCCCACAGAGCAGGGAGCCCGATGTGGGGCTCGATCCCAGGACCCTGGGATCATGACCTGAGCTGAAGGCAGTCGCTTAACCAACTGAGCCACCCAGGCGCCCAGGTTTACATTTTCTACAGCTCGATAGGTCCTCTGTTTATGTTATAAATTCAAGATTTCCAATCTTCGTTAAGAAAATCTCCTGGCTCCTGAGAAGTGGGAGTAGGGGGATGGCAGCCTCCTCTTCCTTCCCTCTCCCCCTCCAAGGCTTGTCTTTCTTGGGGGTGGCAGGGTGGGGGATTGTTTGATCTCTTCTCCACGATTTATAAGCACTCTTTATATATTATAGCTATTAATTATATCCTGTCTCAAGTATTGCAAGTTTTTCCCCAAGCCTTTTGGACATTGCCTTACAATGGTTTTTTGGTTTTTGTTTTTTAAAGATTTTATTTATTTATTTGAGAGAGAGAGTGAGAGAGAGAAAGAGCACAAGAGGGGGGAGCGGGAGAGGGAGAAGCAGACTCCCTGCCGAGCAGGTAGCCCGATGTGGGACTCGATCCCGGGACTCCAGGATCATGACCTGAGCCGAAGGCAGTCGCTTAACCAACTGAGCCACCCAGGCGCCCCTTACAATGGTTTTTGAGTGTTGTGCAAATATGTCTATTTCACAGATTCTGGGTTTCCAACCTTGGTTGGGAAGCTCTCTCCTGCTCCTGAGGGGAGCGGGATCTCTCTCATCTCCTCCCCTCCTCTGCCTTCCCCTCCTGGGCCTCTCCCTCCTTATCTCCAGCTTCTCCTTTCCCAAGGTTCTGCGTGGGACGAGGGGACTTGCCAAGCCTGGAGACCCAGCCCCCTCCCCCTCCTCCTCCGTTGGCCTCTCTTTATTTGGAAAGGGGGTTGTTCCAATCCCTGTCAGTTTTTGAGAGCTCTTGGTAAGTATACTATTAACCCTATCTGCCTTCTGTACTGCAAGAGACTCGTTCTCAAGTCCTGTTGACTTTTTTTTATAATGTTGTTTGCCACGTGAAATCTTAAGCTGCTAAGTTTGTACACAAGTATATCGGTCTTGTGTTCATTGGCTGTGGGTCTCTGACCTAGGTTAGAAAGGTTTCCCGCCCCGGGAGGGGTGGGGGGGCGGGGGTGAGGTGGGGGTAGGGTGGGGAGCGCGTCCTTATCTCGCAGCTTCTCCCTTCCCACGGGTCAGGTGCATAAAAGCGCGCCGGGACGCGGCCCCGCAGTGTCGCCATGTCCCCGCTGTGCCCCCTGCTGCTGGCCCTGGTCCTGGCGGCCGTCCCCGGCGTCCGAGCGGCCTGCCCGCAGCCCGCGGACCTCAAGAAGCCCGACGGGACGCGCATGTGCGCCAGGCTCTACGACAAGAGCGACCCCTACTACAACAACTGCTGCGGGGGCGCCGAGCTGTCGCTGGAGCCGGGCACCGACCTGCCCTTCCTGCCCTCGGACTGGACGAACATCATCTCCTCGCTCGTGGTGGCCCCGCGCTGCGAGATCACCGTGTGGTCCAAACGCGGCAAGGCCGGCAAGTCGCGCAAGTTCTCCACCGGCGTCTACCCGCGCCTCGAAGAGTTCCGCAAGGGCATCTTCGGCGACTGGTCCAACACCATCGCGTCGCTCTACTGCAGGTGCCCGCCCGGCCCCGCCTCCGCCCGCAGCCCCGCCTCCGCGTCCGCGGCGCGAACCCGGGCCCCCAGGCCCCTCGGCCCCTGACCCCGCACTGGGAGTCCCTAGAATCAATCCTGGAGGTCCCGGACCCTCCTCCTCCCCGCACCCCCTCCCCCAAGCCCATGGCCCTCGGATCTCTGGAACCCAACTCTGGGATTCCCAGACTCAGAAGCTGACCTCACCCCCTAGCCCCCTAGCCTCCATTCTGGGAGCACCTGCCTCCCACCTTCCTGAATCCTCCACCTGCCGATCTACCCAGAGCTGCAGTCCTAGGCCTAGCTTGGGGATGGGGAGCCATCAGTCCTCTCACCCTGGAGCCCCCAGAACCAAAGCCAGTCGTCCCAGTTCCCGGAGCCACCAGAGCCAGCTCTGGGACTCCCAGACTCTAAGCTGACCCACCACAAGACTCCAGACCCAGTTCTAGGAACACCCTATCTACCCTCATGCCCCCCACCCACGTAGACCCTCTAGATCAGAGGTAGCCCTGGAAACCAGTCCCAAAGTCCCTGTTAAGGTTCTGGAGCCCCCCAGATCCAACTTTGCCCCTCCAGCCCACTGTGCACTCACCTGTGGGAGCTCACAGACCGTGGGACCCTAAATCTAGTCCTAGCACTCTCCAAAACCACCTCACCCGTCCCTCTCCCTCCACAAGAGCTCCAAGAGCCCCCAGGATGCCTAGTTCCTGAACTTGCAGCCCAGCCCCAGCCCTCCACCCCATGTCAGCCTTTTAGAACCCCCCTCCCCCACACCCTGGATCTCTGAGCCCCTGGCAACCCCCTGGTGATAATTTTTATTCTGTTGCAGGTGTTACTGATGCCATAAAGATACTTCATCTTCAACCCCCACAGGGTGCAGAGCCCCTCACCTGGCCTTATCACTGGGGTCTGCTGAAGGCCCCAACTCCCAGGAGGAGAGAACTTTCTGCCTGCCCCAACCCACCCCCCCCACCCCGCCCCGCACCTTCCCTGCAATATAGCCCTTTTGAAGTTATCCATCTGCCATCTACTCGTGCTTGGGACCTAAGTCCACATAGGACAGGGTGGGGTTGGGGAGAGAGCAGGTTGGTCCGGCCTGCATCAGCCCATACCTGGGACAATGCTGGAGGTGGGGCCGTACTCAGAGATTTGGCCATGGATTTAGGTGGGCACAAAAAGACACACATCCACAGGACACGTTTGTGACATGCAGTAATACCACTGGCTGATTGTTTAAACATTAAAATGCTTCCCGCACTTTTTGGTAGATAGCCCTTCCCCACGAATGCCCCCCAATGCCAGCTGTTCTGGCCTGCCAGGGACCTCCAGCCTCCCTGAGGAGTCAGGCCTGGAACAGCAAGAGGCCTTCTAGGACCCTGCCCCAGGCTAAGACCAGGGTCTCTTGCTTGATCTGGCCCGGAACTTACGGGTTATTAAAGACTTTCAATCTTTCTTTCCCCAACACACGAAAAAACTTTTAGCTCAAATTTGCCATCTGTCCCGTCACCATCCTCAGTGATGATGGCCCTTGATGGGTACCCTGATGGCTTTGGGGACTCTGGAGGAATGAGGGAGGAGAAATGAGGGTATTGTAGGGAGGAGAGGTATGGGGACAGCTCTAGGCGGGGTGAGAATTTGGGGTTGGAGGGGGAGGGGAAATGGGAGGAGTGTCTGTCGAGCACTAGCTCGGGGAGAAGTTGAAGAGCCAGTCACTCCCTGAACTGCACAGACACGGAGGAATTGGTCACCCTTGTCCGCCGCAGCCCGCCGGGCTCCCTCCGGTTCTTGGTCTTGTGCAGGAAGTGGACGAAGCGCACGCCGGGGCCATACTGGCGGAAGACGTGGGACACCTGCGGCGGCAGCCGGGGTGAGGGAGAAGTGCCATCAGGGACCCGGGAACCCTCATCTCCTACCTCCGCCCTCTCTGAGGTCTTGGGTCATGAACACGTGGTGGCTTCGTGGCCAGAGCCTCACCTGCAGCCAGCAGCCGGGGGGGCCCCGCCCAGAGGTGTGGGGGGCCACGTGGTGTTGCGCGATGACCGTGTGTCGGTCAGCCGCCAGCAGCCAGACGTGCAGCTCGTAGACACATGCGTCCAGCCGGCTGTCCTCGTACCTAGGGGTGGGGTCCAGGCCATCAGCTGCCACCGAAGTGCCCATGGCCCCTGGCCCTAAGTGCCATACAAGGCACACTCGCTGGCTCCCGCTCTGTGCACCCGGCACTGACCAAGTGACCACTATGGCCCCCCGCGGAGCCCTCATGGGAGTCACATAGTCTGAGGCCCACCTGTCACCAGACAGTGACCATCCGGAATACTAAGGGCTGCGATGGGGGAAGTCCAGGGCACTGGAGCATGCTGCATCTGACCCAGCATGGGGGTGGTCAGGCAAGGCTTCCTGGTGGAGCCACGTGTAGCAGAATCCCAGAGGATAAGGAGGAATTTGTTTCGAGAACAGAGGGTGACAAGCATCCAAGAACGAAGGGACGAGTGTCCAGCCCGGCACATCTCAGAAGCCGGAAGTCTCAGAGGGAAGGGGCTAGAACGGTAGGCAGGGCTGGATCCTGCCGTGGCAGGAGGGTCTTGGTGACCAGCTCACACCAGGGGAGGGAGGACAGGTGAGGCTCGCGCTTTGGGGAGCCCTGTGCGTGACCCGGCGGGGCAGGCTGACCGGGCAGAGGCGCGTACCAGTCCATGATCGTGATGTCTGGCTGCTCATCATCAAGGAGCTCCTCCCACAGGCCCTCGGCCAGAAGATCCACGCACTGCTGCTTCACCGTCCAGCTGCGGGAGAGGGCACGGGGAGGTGAGGTCTGGGACCGGCTGGGATTCTTGGGAGCAGGAAACCTCGATCATGGTGCCCTCGTAGGGACATCAAGCACCATGTATGGGTGCTGAGCATTTACTCCCCACCTTATAGCCTCAGCTCCCTCCATTCCCCTCTGAGGGCCAGACTGTCTGAACGCCATGATGCAGATGAGCAACAGAGGCTCAAGAAGGGAAGTCGCTTGCCTAAGGTCCAGCAGCGAAGAAGTGGCAGAGCTGGGCTCCCAGCCCAGCCCTTGAATTACACCGTCTCACCCAACGTGCAGAAGCAGGGCTCGGTTTAATGGAGGATAGATGGTGGCCTGGGTGACTCCCCCTCCCAGGGAAAGAGGTGGAGAATAGTAACCGCGATAGCTGCTATTTATTGAGCACCTACTATATGCAAGCTGGACCCAGCCAGAGCCTGTGCTGTGTTTTACAAGCGTTCTCTTTTATGACAAACCCTGGTACGGAGCAGGAAACTGAGGCCCAGAGGGGCACACAGTCAGTGTCTCTAGGCTCTGCAGTGAGAAGCTGGAGCAGGGCCCCAGGGGTCCTGACCACATACCTGCGGTCATTCTGGAGCTTCTCAGTCCTAATGTACCACCCGCGGAAGTTGCCTGGCAGGTGGAGGAGCAGAGGGTTAGAACATGCCCATTCCCCAGGACCACTCCGTCCCCTTGGGCCCAGCCAGCAAGCACTTACCCAGGGTCTCCAGGGGCTGCTGGGTGGGACCAGTAGGGGGTGCTGGCTCATAAATGTTGATGCCTGAAATGCACGGGTGAATGGAGCCTCAGTGGCTGAAACCGCCTCCAGCCCTTCAGCCTCCGCCTGCCTCCCTCCCCCCAGGGCTCTGCTGACGGGTAGGAATCTGCACCAGGCCAGACCTGCCTGGCAGGGATGTGTGAGTCAGGGCCCTGGGAGAGTCCTGAGAATGTCCTGGGGCGGAAGGGATGGTGCAGTGAAGAAGGAGGGAAGGAGGAGGAGGGCGTCCTGGTGAGACAGAGACAGAGGGACAAAGCAAGCGGCACCTACAGAAAGAGACAGAAATGCAGGCAGGGAGGGAGGCAGGGAGAGAGAGGTAGACATACAGGGTAAGGCAGAGAGACACCGGGAGAAACAGACAGGGACATATGACACAGAAAGAGAGAGAGGGCAATGCGGGGTGGGAAGAGAGAGCCGCAAGGAGCCGGAGAGGGGTACAATGACAGAAGAGACAGGGAAGGATGTAGAGGGAGCAGACAGAAAGATGAGGAGACAGACGGTCCGAGTGAACCGCGCGCGGCGGAAGGCGGAGACCGGGCGGCGGTCTGTCGGGGTGCCGCGCCGCGTCCCGCACCTTCCCGCACCTTCGGGGTTGGGCGAGCGGAGCAGGTTGCGGTAGAGCGGCCGCCGCAGGAAGAGCAGCTTCCAGGTGAGGCGCGGGGGCAGCTCGAGGGTCCCGCCGGGGGGCCTCCACTCCTCCAGCAGCAGCTGCCGCGCGTAGGCCTCCGACGGCTGCTCGGGCTGGGGGGGCCCGGGGGTATCGGGGGCCGCGGGGGACGGCGGCGACGGCGGCGGGGGGGGCGACGGCGGCTCCCGGGGGCTGGCGGGCTCGTCGGCCTCCATCCCGCCGCCGAGCGCGTGTCGGTCGCCCTCCTCCTCCATCCGTGGGCTCCAGGCGACTGTCCCTGGCTCCTACGCAGGCTTGGGGTTAACTGGAGGCGGGAGGGGCGGGGCGTTGGAGAGGGGGGTGTGTTAGGGGAAGGCTCCGGGCCCCCGGGCCCTCCACCCTCAGACTTAGCAGTCCGGGTCCCCAGCTCCCTGCTCCGTCAGACCCAGGAGTGCAGGTTGTCCCCTCCTCCAGGACCCAGGAGTCCGGGCCCCCAGCCCCCCCTTCGGTTTCCCAAGCCTCCTGCCCCATTTTCCCCAGGGCCAGCTGAGGGCCCAGGCATTGGCCCTGGGAGAGGGGTCTATGACGAGGAGCTAATGTCAGGGCTCCCTGCCCTCTAATGAGGTCCCTCCCCCTCATTAAGATCCGGCATGGCAGGATTAAGAGGTTCATTAAGGAAGACCCCCTCTTTCCCCCACCCCCACTCTCATCTAGGAGGAGGGGGGAGGTCCTGCCTCCTGCTTCCTCACGTGGGACACCCCCTTGGGACCCTGACATTTCCTGTTCTGGAAACCAAAGTGGAGGGCAGAGAGACACTCAGAGGCACAGAGATGGGGGACCCCAGGGAGGCACTGAGATAGCAGCAGAGAGGGGAACAGTAACCCCACCTGGGTTTTGGGGGGTGTCTGTACCCCTTCCCGGGGCTGGGGCAGAGGGCACAGCTGCCAAAGCCTCTGCCCTCAGAGGTCCTGGGGATTTGGGGGTGAGGGATGGGGCAATGGTGGGGCAAGAGGTCGGGGTGTGGAGGAAGTGGGGTGACGAGGAACCTGTAGGGCCAGATGCCCACGGCCGCCTCCTAACTGGGCCACATCCCACACCCCACATCCCACACCCCACACCCGGCCCAGGCAAGCGCAGGCGCCGAGTTCCAATGGCAGCCTCCACAGGGAGTGCTTTCTGGGTACTGGGTGCTGTTCTAGGTGCTTACCAGCTCGTGTCATCCTCCAGCAACAGAGACGACGGGGGTGGGCCCCACTATCTGCTGCACTTCATCGACAAAGGAAAGGTAATAGCAGCCGCGCACGCAAACACGCCCTCCAGCGCCCGGCTCGCCCGCGGACCAACCGCCCGTGTGTGGGGTGCTGTAGTTATTCCCATTGCACAGAGAAGGAAAGAGAGGCCGCCCTCGCAGGCCTGCTCCCATGCTGCCCCAGATAACCGTCGATGCTTCCAGGGGCACTTCCTGCCCCAGATTCCTGCAAGATGCCAACGACAGACACATGCCCGGGACACTGAGTTGAGCTCACAGCCCAATGATGCTGCTCATATAATTGAGGGCTGCCTGTGTGCAGGCATGGCTCTGAGTAATTAACTCCATCTCCACATCCTCCCTAGGAAATAGATACTCTTGGGCGCCTGGGTGGCTCAGTCGGTTAAGCGACTGCCTTCGGCTCAGGTCATGATCCTGGAGTCCCGTGATCGAGTCCCGCATCGGGCTCCCTGCTCGGCGGGGAGCCTGCTTCTGCCTCTGACCCTCCCCCCTCTCATGTGCTCTCTGTCTCTCTCATTCTCTCTGTCTCAAATAAATGAATAAAATCTTAAAAAAAAAAAAAACCCACAATGAGGGGCGCCTGGGTGGCTCAGTTGGTTAAGCGACTGCCTTCGGCTCAGGTCATGATCCTGGAGTCCCAGGATCGAGTCCCGCATCGGGCTCCCTGCTCAGCGGGGGGGTCTGCTTCTCCCTCTGACCCTCTTCCCGCTCGTGCTCTCTGTCTCTCATTCTCTCTCTCTTTCAAATAAATAAATAAAATCTTTAAAAAAAAAAAAAAAGGAAATAGATACTATTGCTATACCCATTTTGCCAATGAGGAAACCGGCACAGAGAGGTTTAGTAACTCACCCAGTGCAGCCCAGATGCACCAGGAAGTCCCAGGAGACTCCCAGACAAACACTCAGCGAGCTCAGAGCACACGTAGAGCTGGAGACACTCCCCTGGCTGCTGCAAGCACACAAGCACACAAGCACACACCCATATCTGGCCGCCAGCCCACCTGTCCTCGCAGGAGCCTGAGCAGCAGGAAGAGGGGCGAGGGAGGAGGAGGAAGAAGGGGGCAGAGCCAGAGCAGGGGTGTCTGCTGAGGGGAGTTGGTTGTCCCCAGGTCAGAATCCAAGGCAGGGAGTGGCCTGGAGCAAGGAGTGTGCAGAATGGGGTCCACACCCCTCCTCTGCCTGTCCCCTCCCCCCCGGCTTGCCACGGTTTCCACACCACATTTCCCATCATCTTCCTGGGGTCCTCACCCCCTTCTATATCACACACACACACACACACACACGCACAGATGGCAGTCACAGGGGCCTTACAAGAGCCCAAACCCAAGCAGTCACTCCCCCACTTAAACCCACCATGGCTCCCCAGTACCCTCAGGAGACTAATCCCTTCTCTTTGGCTGCCATTCGAGGCCTGGATTTCTGGTCCCTGCTTCCCTGACCTGTTCTCTCCCATCTCAGGCATTTTGCACCCAAAGTTCTTTCTACCTGGAATGACTTTTCCTCTCACCTACCCCCCGCCACCCCTAACCCAGACTCAGTGGTCCCAAGCTTTACAGCATGTCAGACTCACCCAGGATGCTCACTCAAAATGTGTCTTCCCCAGTCCCACTGCCAGGAGTCAGCCTCGGTCCCTATGGGCCCCAGAATGGAAAATTTCAGAAGCATCTCTCCTGCGCCTGCCATACTATGGGAAACATTGTTACTTAAATCTGAGGAATTGGGGGCACAAAGCCAAGTGGATCTCAAACATCCCCTCCTTTCACCTTCAAGTGGTGAAGGTCCTGGTGTGGGGACCTGTTTTCTGAACAGGCTGAGGCCTGGGTGACCGACGTAGCACCACTCCCCAAAGCCACCTCTCATGGGTCACGAAGCATTCAGAGCATGAGCAATCGTGGGACCAGTTGGGAAAACAATTTGACAATTTCTTACAAAACCAGATATCCGGGGCACCTGGCTGGTTCAGTCCGGGGAGTGGGTGACTCTTGATCTTGATCAAGCTCAGTGTTGGGTGTAGAGAGTAGTTAAAAAAACAGACAAAAACAAAAAACCAGATGCCCTCCCATCTTGCACGGTGGCCGTTCCACCGCTCCCAGGATTTAGCGAGAAATGGAAGCACATGTCCACACAAAGGCGCGCACGTAACACTTTTTCCTACCGGTGCCAGACCAAGAACCAACACGAGGGTCCATCAACAAGATGATGAAGTCGTGCCGCGTCCACACTATCTTTCAGTAAGACAAAGGAACCAGGTATTCAAACATACAAGCCCTTGCCTGAAACCAAACACCGTCGTGCAGTGACAAAAGCCAAGCCAAAAAGTGCATGGGCTCTGTGCTTCCATTCAGGGAGAATGCTGGAAAAGGCAGCGGACATCTAGAATCCAAGAAAGGAGGTCAGTGGTTCCCTGGACTCGGGGAGGTGCAGGCCGGGGGAAGGTGTCAACTGCAAAGAGGCACGGGGTGGGAGGTGGGCTTTCTGGGGAGATGAGGAAGTTCATTCATTCTTTTTTTTTTTTTTTAAGATTTTATTTATTAAGGGGGCATCTGGGTGGCTCAGTCGGTTAAGCATCTGCCTTCCGCTCAGGTCATAATCTTGGAGTCCTGGGATCGAGCCCCACATCGGGCTCCCTGCTCTATGGGGAGTCTGCTTCTTCCTCTCCTTCTGCTCCTCCCCCTGGCTTGTGCTCTCTCTCTCTCTGTCTCTCTCCCATGCGCAGAGAGAGAGAGAGAGAGACAGCAGGAGCACAGGGGGAGGGGTAGAGGGAGCTGCAGTGCGACAAGCGGACTCCGCTCCATGCTGAGCGCAGACATGGGGCACAGACACGGGACTCGATCCCAGGACCCTAAGACCATGACCTGAGCCAAAGTCAGATGCTTAACCGACTGAGCCACCCAGGCGCCCCAGAAGTTCTGTGTTCATGGTGGTGGTGGTTATATGGGATAATACGTTTGTCAAAACCCACCAAGCTATCCATTTGAAATGGGTGTGTTTTATTGTATGTAAGTTATACCTCAATAAGGAACAAAACAAAAAGAATACAGCAACTCTGTCTCCATACTAATAAGAAAATATATACAAGCCTGTTAAGTGAAAAGAGCAAGATGTCCAACAGTGGGCCTCATATGCTGCTATTCATGTGAAGAAAAAATAGAGACAGGAAACAAGGATTCCTAGTTTTCCATTGTCTTTCTACCTCTTATTCTTTAAACAAATACTTAAGTACTAAGGAATAATAAGTAATAATACTTATTAAGTAATACTATTACTTACATCACCAAGCCCTGTGCATCAGGGATATGATGGTGAAAGAACAGACAGCTTCCTGTCCCCTCGGGGCTTCTGGCCTTGTGCAGGAAGGGAGTGGTTAATTGACAACTTCAACAAGTCAAGGGGTAGCTGGTTAATTGACAAACAGTATCAACTGCTTTGGAGGTGAAGAACAGGCTGTGGGGACAGAGAAAAGGAGCTGGAAGCCTGTTTTAACTAAGGTAGTTAGGGAGGGCTTCTCGGAGGAGGTGACGTTTGAGTGGAGACCTGAAGAAGGGGAAAGAGTTGAGCGTCCAGGCAGCAGGAACAGCAAGTGCAAAGGCCCTGGGGTGGGACCAAGCTTAGTGTGTTTGGGGAACAGCAGGGAGGCCGGAGCAGAGGGAATGTAGGGGAGATGCGATCAGTAAGACAATGGGGCAGTGCATAGGTTTATCTTGTAGGTAGGTAGGTATAATGCATTCTAAGTGATATCTCAGGGAAGGTGGGAAAGGAGGAAACATAACTGATCTCTGGCTGAGAGGGGTCCGGGGAACAGCGAGGAGGGAGAGGAGGGTGGACAGGACCAGGGTGGGGTCATGGAGTGCCTGGCAGAGGGCAGATCCAGGATCTCCTCGTGACTGGCCTTGAGCAGTGGACAGAAGGTGGCCCCATTATGCGAGAGGGGAAGACGGAGGGCAGAACACATTGGGGGGGGCGGGAAATGGAGCATTCCATCGAGGATGTGTTAAGCGCAGGACATCCAAAGGGACAGTGCCAGGCGGTGACTGGATGTACACGGTGGGAGTTCAGAGAGAGGTCAGAGTGCAGACACAGATCTGGGAGGCATCACCGTGTCGCCAGGTGAAGAAATCAATGAGCTCTAACAGTAACAATAATAATAGCAATCATGAAGCGCTCACTCTGGGCCAAGCACTGCTCTATTTATTCCATGTATTTTATTTTTTAAGATTATATTTTTAAGTAATCTCTACCCCCAACATGGGTCTCGAACTCACAACCCCGGGACCAAGAGTCACCTGCTCCCTTGACTGAGCCAGCCGGGTGCCTGTGCTCCATGTGTATTAATCGAACACACTCACTATGGTAGGTATTGTTATTATTAAGCCCACTTTAGTGTGAGGGAACTGGGGCACAGAGAGGTAAAATGACTTGCCCAAGGTCACACAGCCCGGAAGTGGCAGAACTGAGGTTTGAATCCTGGCAGCCTGGCCCCCAGAGTCTGCATCCCTGGGCAGGATGGCTCAGGTTGGGGTCCAGGCTCCTCATACTAGTATCTGACTCCTGGGGTGATCCCTCTTTTCAGCTGTCTGGCCATGGCTCTGCTCTCCTTAAAACCCTTCCAAGTAAGGTCGCACTCACAGGTTCTGGGGATTAGGATGTGGGCATATCTTTTTGGGGACCACCATTCAACCCACGGTGGACAGGGATCCCTCAGAGGACAGGAACAACGTTTGGGAGAGCCTGGCTCAGTGGTTCTCAAATTTGACTGTGTGTCAGAATCCTCTAGAAGGCTTGTTAATCGCAGACTGCTGAGCTCCAAACCGTGTTCCCACCCCGAGTTTCCCGAGTTTCTGATTCAGTAGTTCTGGGGTGGGCCGAGAGGTGATGCTGCTCTGGGATCCCACACTGAGAACCACTGTCCTGGTGGTTCAGAGCGTAAGTTAGGCTGCCCGAGCTCAACAGTCCCCACCCTGTCCCCGTGTGTCCTTGGGTGAAGGGCTTTCCTTCTCCAAACCTTAGTTTCCCATATATAAGCTGGGGCTAACTCCTCCCCACAGGGCTACCCGCAGTGGCCCACACTCTCCCCTCATTCGTGGTGTCCCGTATTTTTGCGGGTCCTTGATCTTCCAACTTCCTTTGTATCTCAGGGCCTTTGCACATGCTGCCCCTGCTGCCTACCCCGCCTTCCACTCCGTGCTTCCGTGGCTGCCTTCATCTCCATTCAAATGTCACCTCTTCATAACACACACCCTTCTGGCTTTATTCTACCCAACAATATAACCTTGTGATTGTTGGCTATACATAAATATAAATCCCCAGCCAAGGGCAATTTCCTACCCCTTCCCTTGCTATTCTCTACTGTCACACCCCGTTCTTTCTGTCTTGAGCTCAGTATGATTTATAAATACCTATGAGTATGTGGATCTGTTCACTTGTCATGAACTGTGTCACCCCATGAGAATGTCAGCCTTGCCAGGGCAGGGCCTTGGGTGGGTCTGGGGTTTTTTTTTTGTTTGTTGGTCTGTCCCCAGATCAGGTCTGACCAAAGACTGGTTGCTCTGTTTGCTGAGCAGGGAGGACAAGAAGGCCAACCTCAGGCAGGAGGGGAGGCTCTGTCTGGTTGAAGAAGCACGTCCAGGCTGCCCAAGTGTAGCTCCCATGGCTTCCACTGAAAAACCAGTATCAGCCCCAGCACCCAGTCCTACTGGTAAAAAGAGAATGGTGGGGTTCTGGAGGGCAGGCACCTGAGGGCTTTGGGAAGCAGATAGTAGGTTTTCCACCAGTGCTGCAGGGGTGAGGAAGCCCAGCCGGTCAGGAGGGGGGTAGGGGATGGGAGAAAGATAAGCTGGGCTGGGTGCTGCCTTCCCCAAATATAAACCCCAAAGTTCTGGTGGAGGATGCGGTGAGCCAGCTTCATCCTACAGGGGGCGACAGAGAGGCAGGGATGAGGTAGGGGAGAAGGAGGGAAATGGGAGGGCGTTAGAGGGAAAGAGGAAGAGGAGGAGAGGAGGATGGTGGGGAGGAAAGCAAAGAAAGAGAAAGACAGAGACTGGGACAAGGTTGACCAGAGGCGGGGAAGGATCTAGAAGGTTAGAGATACCGAGAGGGCATTACCTAGGGTAGAGGGCAGGGTGGAGTCCAGGGGCAGGCGGGGGAGGAGGCAAGGCGTATGTACACCAGATAAATTTGCCCAAGTGCCAAATATAAAATATATGCAAGATCTCTACTGTGGCATTGTTCAAAACAGTGAGCAGCTGCAAGTTTCCTGGCGGTCCATCGACTGGGACTGTTTCCATAACTCATGGCTCACATGCTCCATGGAAGAATACTATAGCCGCCAACAGGAGTGAGGTGGCTGTTGGCCTACCAACAAGGAACCACCACCAAGACACAGTGTTAGGAAGGAAAAAGCAAGATGTAGAAGGATGTGGACATTATGCGAACATTTGTGCAAAGTGGGACACAATCTACATATGCATGTAGGTCTTTCCTGGTCCTTGCATACATTTCTGGAAGGAGAAGCCAGAAACTTCTACCAGGGGCCGCCTCTGGGGAGGGGGACTGAGAGGCTGGGAATGGGGGTAGGAGGGAGGGAGGTTGATTTTGCAACTTACCCCCTTTGGAATCTTTTGCATTTTGCACCATGGGTTTGGGTTACCGGCTCAAGTACTAAGTGTGATTAAGCGATAGAATAAGGGAGAAAGACAGAAATTCAGAGATAAAGGAACAGGGAAGAGAGGGAGGGAGGAAGAAAGGGAGAGAGTTTACCTTTGTTTAACCCAGCAGGGCCCCAAACTTCTGTAGATGCTTCTGGTCTTCTCGGGGAAAGGCCGTGAGCTGTCCCCACCTCCCCAAAGCACAGGCCAGGACCCCGTGTGCTGTCCCTCCTCTGAGCTTCCTTTCTGGGGCATGGCCCTGGTCGAGTTGACACTTTCCTATTGGGTCCTATGTCCCCACAGGTGCCTTAGCAAGGGAGGCCTGCCCAGTCCTGGAGGCTGTAGCCTGGTGGGGATGTGCAGAGACTCGTGGGCCCCGTGTGCTTGGGTTCAAATACCGCCTCTTCCACCTTCTGGCTGTGTGACCTCAGGTTGGTTAGCTATTCCCTTGATTTTGCAGGGCCCACGTGATATGGTTCAGTGTGCTGAGTTGGTTGCCTATCTTTCAGATTCAAGAGCTGTCACATGAAAATGGGTATTTCTTATGAAAAAAACAACAAAAAAGAAAAATCCAGACATTTGGCATCAGGGGGCCAAACTTCCACAAGGCCACAGTGACCTGAGAAGTGACTGCGCTTCAGAGGGGCGCATGGGGCACCACTTTCCTGCTCCCTGATGTTACCCGCCTGGCCCTAGGGCATCGGGGTCTGAGCCTCCTTGGACCGTGTCCGTCCTATTCAATGTTGCAGCCCGGCAGCCCAGCTCAAGGCCCGCCACAGACACTACCGGGGGACCTGAGACTTTAGGCCTGGCCCTCCCAGGCCATAGGACCCTGGGCAGGTCCTTCCCCTCTGTGGACCTGTTTTTGCATCTCTGAAATGGGGGAAGGCATGAGATGCTCTCCTGGGCCCCTCTTTGTAAGTTCTGGGGCATTGGCAGGAGGTGGGCAGGAGGTTTGAGTCCAGCAGTGACACAGTGACAAAGTGTGGGGTGGCCCCCACAGCCATGCTCCTGTTCTCAATTCTGGCTGCACGTTAGAATCACCTGGATAATTTTCATTTAAATACCTGTGACCAGGCCCTAGTCCACACCGAAGAGGGTTGCCCTTTGTTTGTATGACAGACCTTCAGCATGACCTTCAAGGCCTTTATTCCTCCCGAGACCCCTCTCATGTTCATTTATTCTTTCTCTTTATTCCCTTTCTCTACCCCTTCTTCCCCACCAGGAGCCGTTCTATTATGTAAATGAGTCTCCTTTTTTTAATCTTGAAAAACGGGTATTTCTGTTTTATGTCTCTAATTTGTAATCAACACACGTCGCCTGGTCTCATAGATCTTGATTTTACTTTCTCCATCACTGGTCTGGCTCTCCCTCCCCATGGGCACACTTGGTCCCTGGCTCCTGAGGACTGCATGGGAGTCCTTGACGTGTGGTCCCTGTGCCTCCCATTCGCTGCCCTAGAGTGGACACCCAGGCCACCTCCAGCTCCCACCCCATAAACACCGCTGCAGTGAACATCCTTGTGCGGGCGCCCACAGGGTCCCATGATTTCCTTGGGAAGGCACCCAGGAGCAGAATTATTGTGAGATGCATATGTGCGATACCCCATTCGACTAAACCAGACTCGAATTTTTACCAGACTTGTGGTAGAATGACAGCTTGTTGAAATGTGCCTTCCTCCAATTACCAATGAGTTTGAGCCCTTGTGCACACCCTGGTTGGTCTTTTGAGTTTTTTTCTTCTGTAAGTTGCCTGTTTATACCCTTTGCCCATTTTTCTATTTGGGTTGCTCTTTTTCTTGTTAAAAATAAAACAAAAAACAAAAACCTGATCCATGTTAGACTCTGCAAATATTTTTTCTCTTTCTGAAGCCTATTACATTTGCCCATGATGTCTTTCCTTGAACAAAACTTTACATTTTAACATATTTAATTTTTTTTTCGACATTTTGTTCCATTGGAGTTTTAAGAAGCCCTTCTCTACTGCTGGTCATCAAGTATTTTCCTCTGTCGCCTTTATAGTTTGTCTTTCAGAGGATGCTTAATCCATCAGAGAAACCTTGTCCAGGGAAACTCAGATAACGTTAAGGTCTCCTATCTAAACCGTCTAGTTAATAGCCGCTGGTTAAAAGTGACAGTGGAGGATGTGAAATGTGACTAGGGCCACCAAGGGACTGAAATGCTTCATTTTATCTCATTAATTTAAAATTAAATAGCCACATGTGATCGGTGGCTACTGTCCCGGGAAGCACAGATCTAGGGTTCTTTTGTTGTGGTGTTAGGTAGGGATCCCGTTTTCTTTTCTCCAGAAAATGAACCAATTTCCCCAACACTATTATTAAACAATCTATTTTTCCCTCATTGTTTTGTGGGGCCATCCTTATATATTAAGCTCATCCTGAGTACACTTGGGTCTGCCTCTGGGTTCTCCGGAGAAGCCCGGGGAGTCTAGTGAAGGTGGAGAGTCTAGCAGAGGCGGAGAATCACAATTCTACAGTAATAGAATTTTTGGCCAGACACACAACCACCCAGAATAAAGACTACGTTTCCCAACCTCCCTTGCTGCCGGGTGTAGCCACGTGACGAAGCTCTGGCCAATGAGGCAATGGCACAACCTCTGGGTCATGTCCTTAAAGGGCCGTGCCGGCCTCTTTGGACCACCAATTCAGCCTGGGGTGTGGCCTGGGAATCTGCATTTCCAGCAAGTTCCCAGGGTTGCTGCTGGTCCGGGAACCACACTTGGAGAAACCACTGGTCTGACCTGTTTCACTCACTCATTCTTGGTGTCTGTAAACACGCGTCTGACCTGCGGGCTAATACATGCCCTCCTGGGCCTTCGCAGTTTAGAGTACAGCGCCCCCTGCTGCCGCTGAGGCAACACTCACTACTTTGTGTGGGACCACGTCTCGTCTGGTCCGTACCATCTGGACAAAGCCAGTCCCCAGGGCCACATCGCCGCTGGGGCAGGTGTCTGCTCTTGCTATGCCACACTTGCCCTTCTGAGTGCTCCCTTGTCCCGCCGATGCCCGGCACGGACTCCCTCACTGGCTGGGATCAGTGGGGTCCTGCCTGGAGGAGGCCCTAGAGCTGGAGTGGGTGGGAAGCTGGAAGAACGTTTCTGCTCCCGCTGCTGCAGAGGCACGGGCCGACTTCCGGGAACTTGGTGGTGCCCCTGAGGCCTTTTGTGCCTCTAGCCCCCTGGGCGGCCAGGTTACTGGCCCTGTTGGCTGCCCCAGCCTTCCCGATACTTTTGGGACCAACCCCCGTATTCAATCTGCTGTTTGAAACAACTGGAGGGGTTTCACGGATGCCGTGGGAATCCCTTCCAGATGGGCAGGGGCAGCAGGAAGGGGCACGGGGTCTCCGGAAGCGCTCTCAAGGCCCCCCAAAATAAACTGTAGTGATGGTGGCAGAAGGTGACAATCATGGCAGAGTTGCCGTGGGGCCGAATGTTGGCTCCTCCACCATGTAATGACCTGGTAAGGGACCTCCTGTCCCAGAGAGGTCCTTCACCCGCAGTGGCACGTCCTGGAGCCCCCCCCCCCCCGGGGGGGGGCCCAGGGAGCCGAGGCACTCGGGCTGGGAGCGAGGTGGCTTTGTGCCACCCTGTTCTTCACCGTCCTTAGCTGGCTGTGGAATCATGGGCGTACCGGCCTCCGAAAACGAGCCGGGCTGCTAATGTTTCTCTATTTTCTGGAACAATTTGTACAAGGTAGGAATTACGTGATCCTTCAAAGTCTGGTAGAACTCATTTGTAAAAGCATTCAAGCCCAAAGCTTTTTCTTTGGTGTGTGTGTGGGGGGATGTTACTTTGGTCTTTTCTTGTTTTCTGTTTCTCCTTATACCCATTTTGGCAGAGTTCTTCCCAGAGATGTAACAACTCCACCCAGGCATCCAACACATTCAACATGGCAACAGCTGCTTCCCTGGGGATGTTTAAACCTCTGAGTCCCCATCTACAGGGTGCCTGTTCGTGGCCAGCCCCGGGCACAGACATGGCACTCCAGCCTTGGGGAGCTCAGGGCCTGTGGAGAGGCGTGCTCTGGGGCGGGGGCAGGAGGTACAGCCCAAGCCAGAATCTCCACACTTTTCCTGCCCACAAGCCAGGCTGAGGTTCCTGGGGCCAGTGGCGGTGGGGTTCACTGCTCACGCTGCAGCTCTCCCCAGGGGCCTGCTCCCCCCCCCCACCTCTCGGGTACTGGGGAAGACGCACATAGTCCAAGCTCACACCAGCCTGGGGTGGTCAGTGGCCAGAACACAGCGCTGCCCAATGGATGCCAGCCAATTCCTTTCTCCGCTCATGGAGACCCAGGCTCGGCACCCCGGGACCCTGATTTAGAGGGAGGGTTCTGGCCAGTGGAGTATCCCTAAAGCTGGCTGTTCCAGATCCATCCGCCTTAGCCGAGTCCTCAAAAGCCCACCTGCCCACAGACCGATTTTCTGAACGGCCCATTTACTAACATCAGCTCATCAAGGATCATTCCTACCCACCCAACACGCTCAAGACAAACAACCTTTAAAACAAGATTCCGGCAAATCTCAGATTTGGCAAACTGGGCATCGCAGCACACGGACTCTGGTGGACTGATGTTTGCAGGCCAGGGGGTGGGCGAGTCTGGATACCACGTCAGGGGGGCCTTACTGGCTGTTTCGACCTGGGGCCTCCCCATCCCCCACAGACATGGCCCTTGCCCTAAGATGGGCTGGAATCCTGGGGTTCACCAGGCCACCCTCTCTCCGTCAGGTCCCTCCCCCCAATCCCACACCAAGATGGCCTGGAGAGGGGCTTCTACACACCACACACACACATACACACACACACACAAAACAAGAAAACGTTTTAATTGTAAAACTAACTTGAGGGAAGGGAGGGGAGGGGGGTGGGGCCGCACCAAGGGGCTGGGAACCTGATTCTTCGAGCGGTGGTTCTGTCCCTGGTGCCGCCCCACGGGGCAGAGACCCATCTGTCCCCGGGTCAGGACAGGGGCTAGAGTGTTATAAAATGACAATATAAATAGACTTCTAGAAAAGAGGAGGCTGTCCAGGTGCAGTAGTCATCTGCAGAGGCTGGGGATGGGCGGGAAGCCCCGACCCCCGTCTCCCCAGCCAGCCACAGAAAGGGGATGCAGGACTTGGGGAAAAGGCCACTCTTCAGACATTCATGATCGACCCCCGCAATGGCTCAGGGGGGCCAGGGGGCTGCGCTGTATGTCAGGCAGGCCTCAGAGACACCCTCTTGCAGGCTGGAGGACAGAGCAGCTGGACCTTCTGCACGGGCGCGTGCACACACACAACACACACACACACACGCCTTTTGTAGTGTTCTCTCCACCCACAGCAGCCCCCGCTGCAGATGATTTCCAGTGACTGGGGGGCCGCCTGTCCTTCCTGGAAGACAGGAAGACACAGGAAGGGACTGTCCCGGAGGGTGGGGAGGCTGGGGACCCTCACTTGCTCCCACAAGTCCCTGTGTTTTTTTTTTACAAGTCACAAAATCAAACCTGGAGTTCAGTAGTAGGGTCCTGCACGCTCCCCCACCCCCCGCAAGGAGGGTGGCGCCACATGGAGTGTCTCCCAGGCAGGGAGGAGTGGGGGCCGGCCCCCGACTGGCCCGTGGCGGGCAGGGGTGACCCAAGGGGCTCTTTCTTTGGTTCAGGGACAGGGCACTGGGCCTCATCTAGTGCGGTTCTGGCGCATGAGGGGTACGATGCTGGCGGGCGGGCCCGCTTTGGCCAGGAACGGGTGCTTCAGCAGCTCAGCCGCCGTGGCCCGCTGGGTCGGGTCACGCACCAGCAGGCGGTCCAGGAAGCCCTTCAGGGAGGGTGACACCTGTCAGGAGGTGGGGGAGAGAGACAGGGAGGTCTGAGTGCCAACTCCAATGCTCACTGGCCATTGGGCCTCAGTTTTCTCCTCTGTTAAATGGGCTGACAACACTCACTGCCCAGGGAGGGGGCCAGGAGGGCCCAGGTGTCTAGAGTTTGGCCCCAAGGGTAGCAACACATCCAAGGACCCCAAGGGCTCATTTCTTCTCCATTTTAAAGCTTTGCAAGGAGGCAACAGGGGCTGGGCCCTGGAGGCACCCTTCTCTCACCGGGTGATTCATCTACCAGGAAGGCTCCTCTCCTAGGCCTGGCTCTGCTGTGTGTGTTCAGCCAGCCGGCCTAAGCACAACCACTGGGCTCAGGGGACCCGCGGCGGAGGGGCCAGGGAGCCCAACGCAGAGGAAGTGTCACCTCCCTCACACCCCCTGCCTGCCGGCCGGGGCCCACCTTATGCAGGTTTTTCAGTCGGGGTGGCAGGTTGTCCCGAATCATCTTCATGGCTTTGAGGGGTGGCTCGTTGAAGTAGGGGGGCTCCCCGTCCACCATCTCAATCACCATCACCCCCAGAGACCAGATGTCCACCTGCAGGGGGGAAGGGCCAGGAGGGCTGAGCTGTGCCCAGACGGGCCAGTGCTGGGGGAAGCCACGGAGCGGTGGCCCCTGGTTCTGCCTTTGCGTCCTTGCTCCTGGAGTCCTCGGGCCCCGAACACCCCCTCTGACACCCAGCTTGCTAGACCCACACGCTCCTCCCCCAGGGAGCCCTCTGAAGGGTTCTGCCCACACAGCACCCTCCCTCCCTCGCTCTAGGGAGCCCCGAGGGCTCGGTGACCAGTTGTCTAATCTGCATCGCTGGGACACAGTAATTGGTTCATGAGCAGGCACGTGACCTGAGCTGAGCCAATCAGAGCCAACCCGAAGACTTTAAGGAAATACCGAGGAAAACCCCAGGCACTCATAGGCAGGGGGACGTCCCAGAGTCACCCGGCCAGCTCTGCCCCGACGAGGGGAGCGCCTGCCTGGGTGAAGACCTACACGGACAAAGTCAGGGCTGAGGAGGGACCGAGCACAGGGACAGCTGGGCCTGAAGCCTGTCACCCACCCCTAACACCATAGTTCTTGGGACCTAAAGCTTTCGTGTTTCGCTGAAGCCGTTTTGGCGGGTTTCATCACAGCACCCGGCCGGGCTCATCAGGGATGGACACTTGCATGCGTGCCTACCCCCTCTCCCACAAAACCATCCCCGGTGACCCATCTCCCACGCTGAGCCCCACTCCACCCCCCGCACTCCCGCTGTTCCAGCAGTCACAGTGTAAACCGGTGCCCAAAGTGGGACAAGCAGGCCACCGCTGGCTTACCTCTGGCCCATAGGGGAGGCGAGAGATGAGCTCAGGGGCCATCCAGTAGGGCGTGCCGACCAGTGACTTCCTCCGTGGTACCTCCTTGCTCACCTGGGCGCAGAACCCGAAGTCCGACAGCTTCACCTGCAGCGGGGCACGGGCAGTGGGGGTCAGAGGTGCTGCAGGTAGGAGGGGGAGCAGAGGTGTCCAGGTACTCAATTCCCTGGCCTCGGACGTGCTGGGGCTCCACGAGGCCACCTAGAGGTCAGAGCCTGACCACAGGGTCGCTCCATCTCCTCCCAGCAGGGGGCCCTCCGGTGCGTCACCTCCCAGAGATCTGCCCTGGGGTCTCTGGGGGGAAGTGGCCTGAGTCCTACAGGTTCCAAATGCTGCGCTGGGGGTGGGGGTGGGTGAGACCCCAGCTGGCTCCCAAAGCCTGTGCCCTGGGCCCTTGCGTCCCCGAGGGTACGAGAGGTGTGGCCTACTCTGCCAGCAACCACGTGCCCAGAACCACGCATTTCCACCTGCTGGGGAGCCATGGGCCCCTTTCCGATTCCTGAGGATACTTACGGATCTTCTCACCCCTAGGAAACATATGCACATGGCATGCACACAATTTCAGGCTCACAGGTGTCCCCCAAACACATCTGTGGGCAGCTTTAGGTGTTCACGGACTCCAACTGAGACTCCCAGTGAAAGAGAGCCCACCCCGACCCCTCTCTCTACTGAATGGCTTAACTTCCCTGGCGGAGGGCAGGCAAATCACCAACGAGAGTTTGGGGACAGTTAAGGACCCCCTCCCGCTGAAAATCGCGTCCACTCTTGGAATATAAATGCATGTTCTGGGCACTGGGAGGCTCATCCATGGGCTTCAGAGAGCCTCAGTCTGGAGGGTGAGACATAAGAGCAGGGTCCACGGCCCACCGCCGTGTGCTCGGCTAGCAAAAGCGTTTCAGTGGAGGAAGAGCCGAGGCCGGCCACCCAGATGCCTCCGGGCCTCCCTGAGCCCAGTGCTGGACTACAGCTCCTGGCATCCTGTGCCAAAGGCGGAGCCTCCATCAGCCAGGGGCCCCTGTGACCGCATGCACAGAGCCCCCCACTGACTGGGCCCGACTCTGGGCTGTTGCCTGAGGAGCAAGCCGCCGACCGGGCAGGGGGGGAGGGGGGTCAGGGATAGAGGGGAGCTGGGGAGAGGCAGGGGGAGCCCAAGCCAGCCCGCTCCTCACCCTGCCATCGTGGGTCAGCAGAATGGAGTCGCTCTTGATGTCGCGGTGGATGACGCCCTGCGCATGGAGCACGGACAGGGCCTGCAGCACAGCCAGGCACACGGCGGCAATCTGCTCCTCGTTCATCCTGCGCAGGCTGGGGGTCAGCAACCGGGCAGACGCGGCCCCGCCCAGGGGTTCAAGGGGGATGCTGCCCTCCCGGCCCTGGGACGCGGCCCCCACCACAAAGGGTCTGAGGGGACTCCACCCTGCCATGGGAGAGGTCTGAGGGGACGCGTGGTGGCCCCGGAGAGCCTGGGGAGGCAGTGGGCTGGGGGCCCGCCGGGGGCCCGCCGGTACCTGGTGTGAGTGACGATGTCAGTGAGGGCGCCACCCTCCAAGAACTCCATGACCACCCAGAGCTCATCCCCGACCAGGTAGCTGTTGTACATCTCCACCACGTTCTCGTGCTGGTAGTCCCGCATGATCACCACCTGGGCACCGGGCTGGGTCAGCGCCGCCAGCCCCTGCATCGAACCCGGCCACCAGCCAGCCTCCTGCCTCTCCTCCTGCCCAGGTCTGGGCCCTGCCGCGCCACAGGCCCCGGCCCACCTGTCACTCCCGCTCACTGGGCTCGTCCTGGACGGCCCTCCCCTGTGCCAAAGCCAGGAGACCCCAAAGGCAGCTTGAGGCCTGATGCCTGCATTGTGGGGGGTGCGTTCCCCCCCGTCCCTATCCTGAACTGGTCTCCGAGTGGCCCTGCTGACCGGGCTGATGTGGGGAGAGGGGCGCGGAAGAGAATGTCTAATCACGGGGTTGAGGCTGCGGGACAAGCAGGTACCAGCCAGGGGCAGAATAACAGGCTGGGGGGATGGATTCAGGGACAAGAAGGCCTGGCAGGGTAAAGCCTGGGGGAGCTGGGAACAGGATACTTGCAGGGGTTCCGCTGAAGGGCTCATGGTGCAGCTGGAGCATGGTGAGATTGGGGGGCCGGAGGATGGGTTATGGGGACAGCTGAGAGACCGGGAGGAGGAGGCACAGTTTAGACCACCTCCAGGCCTGACATCCCAGGACTCCTGCATCAGAGTCTGGGGGCTGCTCCCAGCATGGATTCCTCCGGGGAAAGAGCCAGGAGTCTGCCTTTGTAACAAACTCCCTAGCAGACGCCACCAAGAACCCCAAACAGAGGCTGGACGCAACCAAGAACCTAGATGGGAGCCAGACCTCAAATGCCTGGCAGAGGCCAGGCCTTTATCCTGAGGACACAGAAGGGTGGGGTAGGGGAACTGCAAGGGTCAGTAAAGCGGGGGGCAGCGTGGCAGGCCTGCATGTCCCAAAGAGCCCTTTAGCTGCTGTGTGGGGAATGCCCAGGGGGTGCCCAAGAGGGGAAGCCAGGGTGGAGCCGAGCGGGAGAGGATGGGGCTGCACAGCGGCTACCGGGCTGGGGTGGGGTAAAAGGAAGCAGGGGAGGGGCAGGGCTTGGGGAGAGACTCTGGGGACCAGTTTGGGACTCGGTGAGTGTGATGGGCCCAGAAGTCACGCGAGGGTGGAGCTGAGGGGGCCTGAAGCCGGGGCTTTGGGGAGGCAGTGGTGGGTACCGGGGCGGGGGGTGGGGGGTGACTCCCCAGGGAGGTGTGAGGAGTAAGGAGAGAAGACAGGCCCAAACCCAGCCCTGGGGACCCCAGCGCTGAATGGCCTTCTCCCTTCCTCACCCCTACAGGCCCTGGACCAGCATGGGCCTCAAAACCAGCTGCTGGAGGGCATGAGGGTGAGGGTGAAGGTGGGCACGGGAGGGCACGGGAGGGGCCCACGGCCCACCTCGTTGAAGAGCAGCTCACGCCTCTGCTGCTTGCGCAGGTCCATCTTCTTGACGGCCACCAGCCTGCCCGAGCTGCGCACCGTGGCAATGCACACGATGCCCGTGGAGCCCTCGCCGATCTTGATGAAGTTGTCCAGATAGGAGCGAGGGTCCCCGGGGTCCACCACCAGCTGCAAGGCAGCCCGGAACTGCTCGTGTGACACGCGCTGCGGCTCCCGCTGTGGCGAGCGGGGCCCGGGGGGCCCGGGGGCCGGGTGCCCGGCGGGGGCGGGGGGCAGCGACGGGGCGGGCTGGAGGAGCCAGCTGGGGCTCAGAGGCATGGGGGCCCAGCACTCCCGGGCTGGGGGGTTCGCGGGCTCGGGCAGGAGGCCGGGAGGAGGAGGACTGGGGGACCGCCAGGCCCCCTGCCGATGGCCCGTTGGGGGCCAGGCTGTGAGACTCCCCCTGCAATAGAAAAGAGAGGCAGCTGTCAGTGGAGGGGCGGGGGGGGTGCCCAGCTCTGCTCCCTGCGCGGGACAGGGGCCCTGGCCGTGGGACAGACACATGGTGGTCAGGATGGAGATGGACAGTGGGCTGGGCAGAGGCTGGTGCTGGTGGGCAGGGAACAGGGTGGGGGGACGTTCTGGACAAAAGGGCGGTGGAAGGTCCTGGGGCAGGGGGATTGGTTACCTGGGCACCCCGGGCCGGGTGGTCCGTATCGGCCCTCGGGTATGTGTTAAAGGGCCGACCAGCTGCCGCTTTGGCCCCACCGGCCAGACCGGCGGGCTGGGGGGTGCCGACGTCAGGCCCAGAGAGGGGGCGTTTGTCCCGGGAGGACTCCTGGGGTCCCCCTGAGCCCTCCCTGGAAGACTTGGGCCTCTTCTCTGGCCCCCCCCGCCGCCTGTCTCCACTGCTGCCACGCGCCTCGCTGCGACTGGCGCCCCGGCCTTGGCTGCCCGCTTTCTCGGGGGCCCCTCTGGCCGAGCTGGCCGGCTCTGCGGGCATCCCATTTTCCTGGCGGGCACGGGCAGGTGGCGGTGGGCTGTCTCTCCGCAGGGAGTTGGAGCGTGTCACCGACATGTTCTCGAACTCGTCGAGCAGCAGCGTGAGGGCCCCATCCTTGGCACCTTTGCTGCCCCGCACGATGGTCTGGGGTCCAGGGCAATGGCGGGATGGGGGCCGGGAAAGGAAGAGGAGGACACGGGACGCGTATCCGACACACAAGGACAGGACAACACAACACACACAAAGAGACAAGACAGAGACGGAATGAAGCAATGCCATGAGGTGATGATGGGGCTGGGCAGGTGGGGGCGGCACCAGGGGGGGCCCCTGCAGCCCCTCCCACACCCCCGAGAGGTCTGGCGCAGGAAGAAAGCCAAAGGAGTAACCCCCCACGGGTCAGGCTGTGGCCCCTGGGCTGGCTGGCCCCTCCCTGAGGAGCACCCCGTCTTTCTCCTATTCTCCAGGCTGGGCGCAGCTCTCCACACTGTGGGCAGGAGGGGAAGGAGCACAGAGCCCACGCCACCCCATAATCAGCCCTGGAGAGCTGCAAATGGACAGGATGCTGGGGCCCGGGTACGGCTTGGACTTCTTTCCCTGCACCCCGCCGGGGCGGTTAACCCCAAACCCAAGCTCTGTTTTCCTGGGAAGCCGAGGGTGAAGTACGGGGAGAGTTAGAAAGGGCGGGGCCCGAAGTCCAGGAGCAGCGGTGGCAAATGTGAATTCCCACGGGGCCTGGTGGATGTAACATGTGTCCTGAGTCCACCCAAGCTTCACCTGCCAAGTCTACCACCCTGATCCAAGTCACAGCCACCTCCTCCCTCGAGTACTGAGTCAAGGCCCCCAGGGATCCCCCGGCCCCCTACTCAGCTCCAGGCTCCTACACAGGCTTCCTCACTGCTCCTCCAACATACCAGGCACATGCCCACCTCAGGACCTTTGCACTGGCTGTTCGCCCTTCCTAGAACATCTTCCCCAAGTATGCCCACAGCTCCGTCCCGCCTTTCCTCTTTCAGGCCTTTGCCCGACCTCAGCTTCTCAGAGGGAAGCTCTCGTTGACCCCCCAGAGTCTAAATGCCAGCCCCTAACACTCCCTAGTCCCCTTCTCTGTCTTCTCTTTCTCTGGAGCACTGGAAACCAGCTGCCGTGAAGCACGCGTAAGCTGACCATTGCCTGCGCCCCGTGCAATGTTCACGAAGGCAGCTATTGTATTTGCCTGTTCTTCTGCTCTTGCTACATCTCAGCACCTAGGACAGTGTCTGGTACGTATGCAGAGAGTGCTCAAGAAACACTGGCTGAGCCCGTGAGGGAGGGAGGCGGGCCGGGAGGAGGCTGCGGGGAGCAGAATATGCAGCCCTGTCCCTCTGCTCTCACTCACTGGCCTGCAGGGACGTGGGCCCAGGGCTGCCACACATCCTCAAGCCAGAACTGCCTCTACTGTGCACAAAACCCACCTCCAGGCTGCAGTGCCCCTGTGGGCCTGCCCCGGTCTCCCCCCCACCCCCCTGCCTCTCTTGGGCCTGGCTGCCTCCTTGCCCAGGTGCCCAGTGAAGCAAGGGAACCACCTGCTCAGACCCTCGTGCGGGAATAAGAGGCCGAGAAGTCTGGGGGAGCGCCTGGGAAGACCCGGCTAAGGGGAGAGTCCCGGCCAAGGGTGGCAAACACAGGGGCCCCCCATAGGGGCCCCAAGACAGCACTAGCCCCTGTGGCACCTTCGTGTGAATCAGGACAAGGTGCCCCCTCCTGGCAGACACAGCCCCAAGCAGGGCTTACAGCTGGCAAGCCGAGCAGGGGCTAGATTTTCGGGGGTCCCCGGTCCCCTAGTGAGGCCATAGCAGTCCCGGGGCCAGCCGGGGGATGGGACCGAGGCGGGCGGGGTGGGGGCCCAGAGGAGCCAGCGCCCCGTCCCGCGGAGGCCGCCACCCCCTCAGCCCCTGCGGATTAGTCAGCAGAAGCCAGAAATACAGTTTGGATGTGAAGTCTCTGCGGTTTCAAGCGGTGGCAGAATTCAAAGTACTCAAAAGGCCTGCGTGAGACACACGGACACCTCGACGGGCCGCGGATGGAGGCCGACCCGGTGAGCCGGCGCCCACCGTGCTGATCCCGGAGGACGGCCTCGGGAGAGGACGAGCCAGCCATGGGCCTGCCCCCAGGCGCGGGGCCTGCTGACCGGCACACCCATCGCCAGCCCCGGAACAACCCTGGCTGCGTGCCCCTGGCCCCCGGCCCTTCCTGGTTCCCGCTGCTCTTGGGGTGAAGTCCAGCCTCCGAGGCTGGCTTTCCAGGCTGGGCGGGCTCACGCCCTGCCACCGGGCCAGCCTCACTGCGCCCCGCCTGGGCGCCGGGACCGTGCAGATGGCCAAGGGGTTAAGAGCCTGGGCCGTGGAAACAGACCATGGGTCAAATCCCAACGCCACCCTTTTGCTCGAGATGGCAGGAAAACCACCCCCAAACCAAAAAGCCTCCAAGGCTTCCCATGGACTGTTTCCTCAGCTATAAGCCCCGCCTCCTCTCCATCTGCCACAGGGACTCCTCCTCAGTCCTCGGGGCTCAGCTCAGGTGTCCCCTCCTCCACAAAGCTGGCCCAGACTCCAGGGACCTGGTCAGCAGCTCCTCTGGGTGCCCCCAGCCCTGCCCTGACCATGGGGGTCTGTCCCCTTGCTCAAGTACAAGTTTTTGGTACTGGGGACGGGGACACGGAGCCCAAGGAGAGGAGGACGACTTGGAGGCTGGGGTGGAGGGCTGCTGCAGGGGCCAAGGTCGGAATCAGTATTGAGAGGTATGGGGAGGGATTGGTGGGTGGAGGAGTGAAAGGTCAGCACTGGGGGGCGAAGATTAGGGTAGAGGGTTGGGGTGTCCGTCTGGCAGTCAGCAAGGAGGCATTGGCCCCAGGGTCAAGCGTTGGGTTAAGCGCTGGGGGCGCTGTGTGGGGTCAGTGTGGTGCTGGAGAGGGAATGGTAGGCGCCGGCATACCTTGGGGGCCCCGGGCTGGATGGAGGTGATGCAGGCGGGGTCCACGAGGGGCTTGGGCCGGCGAGCCGACTCCTCGATCAGGCTCTGCCACTGGCGAGGCAGCCCCGTGAACTTCTGCTCGTGCTGGTCGAAGCCCGTGTGCACGCGGTGCTCGAAGTTGGAGGGCGCGGAGATCTCGACCCGCTTCTTCTTCTTCCCAAACATGGTGCTGAGGCTCTCAGCACCACGAGGGCGCAGACTTGGGCTCCTAGCAGCAGGCCTGCGGGAGGGGGCCGCTCGCTAGAACCTGCCCATTTCTCTCGGCTCCTCGGGCCCTGCCCTGGTCCTGTCCCTCCTCGTCTCCTCCTTGGTCTCCCGTCCTCCACAGGCAGCCCGAGGGACCCCGTGATCACTGTCCCCAGCTCAGAACCCTCAGCCGAGTCCTCCCTGTGGCCCCTCCTCATAGAACACTCTTCCCCAGCATCCACACATGGCTCCCTCCTTCCCTTCCTTCGGGTCTCCGAGTTGTTGGTGAATCCTTTTCCTGACCACCCCAAGTGAAGGAGGTGCACCACTAGCCTTCTGTCACAAAGCTTCACGGCACATTTAACTTCTGGAAATTCTGCTGTTCATTCTTGTATTTACCAGTTGGGTGTCTATACCCCCCCCACACCCCCACCCCTAGATTATCAGCACCAAAGGCCAGGTCTCATCTGCCCAGTGTGCCCGTGTCCTACCCCAGCCCCAGCACAGTGCCTGGCCTGTAGCCCGGGCTCAGTGACCGAGCAATTGTTCAACAATTGCTTCCATAGTCCCTGTCCTATGCATGGCCCCTGGGAGCCTCACTGCAACACTCCCACTTTATAGATGAAGAGACTGAGGCTCCGAGAAGGGAGTTCCTCACCAAGCTCACAGAGTGGGGAAAGTTCCACTGCGTAGCAGATACTAACAGACAAAACATCCCCCATCTTTAGGGTCTGTGGTCTCCAGGTGGATACTCCAGACGGTACCAGGCACCATGTAAATGCTTAATGAAAGCCAGTTTTAAAACCAAAAGGGCCGCAGGGGAGCTGCGCTGTGGGGTGTCCCACAGGGAGACCAGGGCGCTGAGGGGAAGGGAAGTCAAATGGCCAGAGCACAAATCTCTCTCTGCCACTTACTCTGTGGGACCGGGGACGAGTGACGTAACCTCTCTCGCCCTCACAGGGCTGCTCTGAGGATTAACTGAGTTAACAGGAGCAGAGCAGGGCAGGGAGTGAGGGCCCTTGTCCACGTCTGTGACTCTGATGATCAGGAGTCCTCCCAGCAGTGTCTGAGGGAGCAGGGGCCCCGAGTCCGCCCCACAGCTGGGCCCCGGAGTCCCACAGACCTGGTTTGATGCTGGCTGTGCTAGAAGTGCCCTCGGGCAGGTGACGTCTCCTCTTGGGGCCTCGAGTGACTCATCTGGAAAATGGGAAGAAAATATTCACACATGCGTTCATTTGCTAATAACTCACTCCTCTGTGCCCAGCCCTGTGCTGGCTGATGCTCGGGACACAGTGGTGACCGAGACTGCCGACAGCCCAGGGTGGTCGGGGCTGGGCTCAGGGAGGACCAGACCCAGTCTGAGGGATGGTAGGGTGGGGGTCAGGGGAGGCTTCCCAGAAGACAGGCTGTGTGAGCTGAGACCCAGAGGATGAGGGGAAAGGCACCGGGCTGGGATCTTTGTCTGCTTCACGCTGGCTCCCCAGAGCCTGGCACGGTGCCCAGCACAGGGTCGGGCCCCAAGCAAAGTGAAGTCTTGTGACCTACTGAGGACGCTCTCCAGCATGTCTGGGATGCTGCCCTCCAGCCCCGGGCTCTCCTCCCTCCCTGTTCCTTTCCAGCGGGAGCAGCTCTGTGAGGTCAGGCGAAGAGGCAGACACCCCTAGCCCAGAGGTAGGACCATCAGTGGGCAGCCATCTAGGAGAACCGGTTTGGCAGCAGAGCCCAGTTGGGAGGGGGAGGGGACCCAGCAGACAACCTGTTTCAACTGGTCGGGGCCTCCTGGGCAGCAGTTGGCCAGAGCCAGGTCTGGCCAGGGCTGCCCCCCAGCAGGTTCAGTCTCCCTATTGCTCCGGGGCCCCTGGCTGCCCGGATGTGGGGTGTGACAGCCTTGGCCAGGATGGAGGCCCCTTTACCCCTGCCCCTTCTCTGCCCCCTTTAATGTCTTCCCCCATTCCAGCCTGCTGAATGCTGCCCATCCCTCCCACCTCGACTTCCATCCCCGGCCCCCACCCACCCCGGCCCCCACCCACCCCGTTCTGGCTCCCCAGCCTCTCTGCCCTCAGTCGTCTGCCTTTCTAGCACCAGTCCTCGCCTTGTCCCCACAGCCGGACCTTCCCCCATCCTCCCCACTGTCACCCCAGAGCTTCGCCTCCACCTCCTCGCTGTGTTCCCAGAGGTGCCCCCACCTGGCCCCAGGCCCGGCCTCACCCCTCACCTTGGCCTCTCTCACTCGGCCCTACCCATCCTCCACCCAGCAGCCCACAGCCCGAGGCACCAAGTCACTCCCGAGAGCAGGATGAGCCACGTGACCCCTCACTAAACCCAGGAGAGGGAGGGGCGGGGCAGGCCCTGTGGTGGGAGGAGCTCAGCACCAAGAAGGGGTGGGCGGGAGGCAGACTGCCTCCTCAAAGCCCTCACCCCTGTAAACCCCAAGCTGCCTCTGCACACTGCACCCAGCGCCCCGTGAGTCCTGCCCCACGTGCGTGTGACCCTGCAGGGGAAGGGGATGGAGGGACACACCTCCGGATATTTGCCTGGGGCCACCCCTTCCCTCTGGGCACCGCACGGAGGGAGGGACAAACAGAGGAACTGACCACGTTTATAGTGAGCAGGCCTCAGCTCCACCCTGGGGCAGCTCCCAGCCCCCCCAAGTCCCCAGGCTCCTGACCTTACGGGGGCCACAGAAGGGAAGGCGGAGGAGTTGCTGCAACAAAGCTACGGGCCAGTGCCAGGAGCGCGGCGGTGGGCGAGGGGGGCTGCGGGGGCTCCCCAGCGAGCTTGGAACCTAGGAGTCTGGCTGCTGTGCCCTAGGCCACCTCACCTTCTGTACTTGGGAGCCAAGCCACCTTGGCAGCTCACCGTGCGGCCGGGGGCCCGCGGCTCGGCCACCCTGTGCCTCAGTTTCCTCCTCTGTTAAAGAGGATAATGGCAGAACGTGCTTCCTGGGGTTCTGAGCGGAGTCACATCCTGCCCTTCTGGTCCTGCCCCAACCTCTCCTGGGGCTGACGGTCCCCACCTCCTATCTGACCTGTCCCAGCCCCCCAGGGGTAGTGGGAGGCAGCACAGAGTGGGGGTTCCTGTCCCCCTTTGGCAAGACAATCTGCAGGGCAAAGACGGCCACACGCCAGTCCCCACCACCGAACGTGCCCTTCTGAGGCTCAGCCCTGGTACTGACATCACCACCACCACCCTGGCCCCCACAACCCTGCCCAGATGCAGATGCTCAGCTCACGGACTCCCGTGACGACCTGGGGGGAGCATGTTTCTCATTCCCATCTTACAGATGTGGAAACTGAGGACCACAAAGGTGAAATCTCTTGCTCAGGCTACCAAGCAGAAAACAGGTGGATCCACTACAACATCGAACTCCTTAAACCTTCTGCTGGCCCCTGAGACCTGTCCCTGTAGCCCATACTATCTGCCTATCACCTCTGCCCCCTTGCTCGTTCTGCCCCAGCCACATGGGCCTCCTTGCTGCTCTTCAAACCCTAGACATGTCCCCCACCTCAGGGCCTTTGCACCGGTTGTCACCCCACCTGCTGGAACTTCATTCTCACTGATCTGCATATGGCTCCCTCCCCCCTTCCCTCTATGCACGTCTGTCCTCAAATAGCCCTGCTCCTGTCCTGTCCCCCTCTACGCCTTTCCCTTTGCATCTGTCATTCGCCTTGCTCCCCGCTGTACCCCACTGTCTACAACACAGCCCAGCCCCCACTAGGCACCCAAGGAACCTCTGGTGAATGAACTGACTCAGCTCTACCCACTACGCTACACCCCTGCTCAGACACCTCTGATTCTGCCGAGGCGGTCCTTGGGAAACTCCAGGAGAGGGTGAAGCAGCAACCTCAGACAGAGGGAACGGTGGCCACCGGCCACCAGCCAGGCCACAGATGCCTCTGAAGTCCAGCATCTGATCCCACGAACGCAGGCACATTTTGCATCCTACTCTCAAATGTTCATTGCAATGAAAAAAAGGCTTTTGAATTATTCGACATGTGGGACAGGCAGTTTCCAGCCTGTCCTTGCCAAAGCTTCCAAGTTTCTAGTCACCCCTGCATTCGCTGGTTCTACCCTCTGAGCTTTCATGGGAAGAAAATGATACCCACCCATCCCACCCCACCCCACCCCTAACTCCCCCCACCAAGGAAATCAGCTCTGGTGGTAGAGCAAGATCCATTTGTGTGACAAAGCCATCCAGGGAGTGTGTGTGCGTGTGTACGTGTGCACGTGCGTGTGCAAACACGCGTGCATGCATGTGAAAAACTCCTTCCCTCCCGTCCCCTTCCCTCCCCCCCAGGCTCTGAATCAAGTTGCTCCCCTGCAGTTTGGGGAGCTGACCGAGAGGGAACCCAGGGGCCCAGGAAAGAGCAGGGGATGTGCCACGATCCCGATCATGGTCTCCAAAATGAAACCCTACATCAGTAAGAGGACCATGAAGGAAGGCTCCGTGTCCCCAGCCGGCACTGGGGCTGCCACCGCTGCCTCCCACTCAACCTTCTACCAAGACTCACTTACTTATTTTTTAAAGATATTATTTATTTGAGAAAGCGAGATAGTGAGACAGCGCACAAGCAGTAGGGAGAGGGAGAAGCAGACCCCCGTCTGAGCAGGGAGCCCTTCGTGGGACTCGATCCCAGGATCCTGGGATCATGACCTGTGCCGAAGGCAGACGCTTAACCGACTGAGCCACCCAGGCGCCCCCCGCCAAGACTTTTACCTACTAGCTCTGGCAAGCCCCTTCCCACCTCAGTTTACCCAGTTGCCCCCGGCTGTGTTCTGAAAAAGGAGGGGGAGTCCAGCCTACTTTTCCGGCCCCCAGCAGAATCCTCACTGCCTCCCTTAACCCCTCACACCCGTCCCACCTCCACACCTTTGCTCAGCTCTCGTGTGCCCACCTGTACAGCCCCCCACCCTCCCCAGTCCACATCTCTCTCCCAGCCCCCCTGTCCTGAGCCTAATTCCTCCAAGGAATCCCCAGGGACCTTGACCACCACGAGCTTTGGGCCTGACACGTGCCTGAGCCCCTTCCTTGGCAAGCACCTACTCTACTCCCAAAGGACCCCCTCACACTCCCGCACCTGCCCACAGTCCATGGCTACTGAGGGCTGATTTCCGCCAGGCCAGGGCTGGGACTCCTAGTGGTTGTCAGAATGGCCAGAAGCATCCCAGCCCTGTGGACAGAGCTCACGTTCTAGGGGAAAGGAGACAGTTGATAAATGAGCTAAATCAGAAGAATATCTAGTAAGTCAGAGGATAAATGCTGAGGACATACACAAAGCAAGGATCAAGAGAGTGCTGAGGGGCAGGGGAAGCTGGAAGGTTTCAGTGAAGTAGTCGGGGAGGGCCTGGCTGGGAAGGTGACCCTTGAGCAGGGACCCCGGGGTGGGGGAGGGGCGAGGGAACCACGCGGACACCTGGCAGCAGGGAAGAGTCAGGGCAAATGTCCCCAGGTGGGGACATGCTTGATGTGGTCACAGCAGAGGAGGCCAAGTGGCGGGGGTGGTGGGGGCAGATCGCGTAGGGACTTGTGGGCCACGGGGACAACTCTGTCCTTTCCCCAGAGTGAGGTGGAGCCACACAAGGACTCCAAGCAGGGGAGGGACGTGGCCTGACTCAGGCGTCAACAGGCTCCCTGTGGCCACGTGGAGCCCAGGGAGGTAGAGGACGTGACGGCCCAGGGGTGGGCAGGAGAAGCGGGCAGGCTCTGGGCATGCTTTAACGGCCAAGATGACAGGACTTGCTGAGGACTGACACTATTTTCCGTACCAGCCGCAGCAAGCGCACCACGGGGGCGGGGACCGGGTCCGGTCTTGCCCATCACCGCATCCCCAGTGCCTGGCTCGGCAGGTCTGCGCTCTCCCGGCCCTTTGCATCACCTAACTCGTTACCCGGTGATGAGTGTTTCCCGCGAAGTCAGTGGCTCGGCGCAGGCAGGAACAATGTTTCAGTTGGTTACGGCTCGATCCCAGCACCTAGGGCAGGCCGTTCCTTTTTGGTGCCTGAGCAGATGGAGGGGCCGGGCACACAGACCAGGCCACCCTGAGCCCTCCCAACAGGGGTGGGGGAGTGGGTGCGGGGAGAATCCTCTTCCTTCCTGTTTCCCTAACCAAACACCGAGGCCCAGAGAGGGGAAGTCACTGCCCAGGGCTGCCCAGCACCAGGTCACCAAAGTGCCCACGCTGACCCACAAAGAAGGCCTTGTCGCTGCCCCCTCCGCCTCCTGTTTCCCGGCAGCCCTGGCTCTGGCCAAGGCCTATGCTCCACATGAAGGACCCCAGAAGCTTATGGGACAAGAACAAGGGCCAACACAACGGTACTGTCAATGACCAGAACCAAGTTCAGAAAGGCTGCCTTGCTTAGGCGGGAACCAGAAGCAACGTTAAACAAACAGCTCTCCCAGGGCCTCCCTCTTGGATAAAGTTCCCCACTGTCACCCACCAAGGCCCTGCCCTGCTGGACTCTGCCAACCTCGGGACCTCATCCTTTCCTCTCTCTTCACTGCAACTGCACCGGCCTCCTACATTTTTGTCTTGGAAGTCTCAAGCTTGTTCCAGCCTCAGGGCCTTTGCACCTACTCTTCCCTCTGCCCAGAGCTGCGTGGCTCACCCTTTCCTGATATTCGGGTCTTTGTGCAAATAAAACCTCACTAGAGGGCCGCCTGGGTGGCTCAGTCGGCTAAGCGTCTCCCTTTGGCTCAGGTCATGATCTCAGGGTCCTGGGATCGAGCCCTACATCGGGCTCCTTGCTTGGTTGGGAGCTTGCTTTTCCTCTCTCTGTGCTCTCCCTCTCTCAAATAAATAAATAAAAATCTTTAAAAAAGAAAACCTCATTAGAGAGGACTTTCTTGATCCCTGACAAAATCTGCACCCCCGGTTTATGCTTCTCCGTGGTATTTATTACCACCTGACATCATCCACATGCAGACTATTGATCCCCTCTGCTCCCCTGCCCCCAAAAGAGGCTCCTTGAGAGCGGGGGCGCTTGGCTCATTCTTGCTATATCCTTGGCATCTAGAGCAGTAGGCACTCGGCACGTATTTGTGCAACAAATGAATGACGGCATGGCCAAGTGAGACATCTGGACCCTGAGGAGGAGGTGGGGGAGGTGGGGGCAAGGGAGGTGGGGGCGGAGGGCAGACAGGAGTCCCCAGTGCCTGTCCCACACTGCCTGGAGGTCGGACCTTCATGCCCGAGCAGGAACTGGTCCGAATCTTTAGAGACCAAATCTGGCTATTTGTGAATAAGCTGGCCGATGTTCCAAACACCAGGAGAGGTGCCCCCAGTGATCCTAGCCCCGGGTCCACCTCACCCCAGGGAGGCCCACCCCAGCCACGCTGCCTCAGCTGGAAATGTGAGGACGTGATGGCCCGTTTTGGCTACAGGCAAGAGGCAAGTCCCATGGCGAGAGATGCCACCGGGAATCCACTGGTCCCCATAATGCATGAAATCCCACAGGATGACAGAGATCCACGGGTCACCCTGGCCTTGGGAAGCAGCTGGTGTCGGCAGTCTGGGGCGTGAGGAGCAGCCCTGCTCTCCATGTTCCAGCCAAATGCAGCGCCATCCCCTGGCACTGGGCCTTTGCACAGACCGTGCCAGGGCAAGGACTCGGCAGAGAGACGGTGCCTGCCACCAAGTGGGTCCTCGCTACAGGCCACCCCTCTGGCATTGCCACTGCCGTTGCTGCTGCTGCTGAATGCCTGAGGGAAGGAACACTCCTCTCCCGGCCAGAGCAAGGGTCCAGCCTCCCTGCCTCTGCTGTCTTACTTTCTCCAGGGCCCGGATCGGGGAGCAGAACGGGCTGCGCTGTCTGCACTGGGAGCCCCTCCTCCCCGAGAGGTGGCGCCCGGGGCCATCTCAGCCACCCTGTGTCCCCAGCCCTGCCCAATACAGGTGGGGCGCAGCTCAGACAGTGTGGCTGAATGAAGAGAAGGTATTTCCTGGGCCCAGCCAGGCCGGTGCTCCGAGCCCCCAGGGAGGCCAGGCGGCTCCTCTGGCAGTCCCCAGGCTCAGATGCCCCCTCCCCACCCGGCCAGGCCCAACAGGGCACAGACACAAAGGGCACTGTTGGCATCCGTCACCCCCCAGGGGTGCCCAGGGTGGGGATGGATGCCACAACAAACCTGAGAGTGTGGGCGAGCCCCCAGGGACCAGGAAAATCAGATCAGACTTCATTCATTCTTCCCCTGAGGTAGGGCAAGAAGGCGGGACGGGCTAACAGGCAGGAAAGAGGCTCCAGAGCCCTCCCAGGGCACCCCCCTCACTCCAGTCGTCCCCTGCCGCACAACTTCCTGCTCGCGCACGCGCGCGCGCACGTGCGCGCTCTCTCTCTCTCTCACACACACACACACACACACACACAGGAGCCCTCGATGCTGAAGCATGTGAAGCCGCCCCATGGCGCCCTACAGGGGCTTTGGCACAGGACAGGACACCCCCCCCCCCCCGCCCCGAGCCCTAGTCCCTGCCTGTGGGATACAAGCCCCAGGAGAGCCTTCGTGGCCTCAGTGGGAGAATGCAGGGGAAGCAGTCAGAAAGACGGGCCTGGCTCGGAGGAACCTCTTGGAACAGAAAGGCCGGAACAATCGGGCAGCCCACAGCTGGGTCCCTGAAGAAGCCGTGGGCCCAGGACCCCCTCCACAAAAGGTATAAAGACCCACACACCCCCAGAGATGCACGGACTCCCGAAAGAGACCCACAACACATACCAACAATATACACAATACAGAGCTGCCACCACCTCAAAACGCGGGCACACGCGTGCATATACCCAATCCCAGATGCTCCCTAACCGCCTGACTTACCTAGAAAGGACCCCGTACACATACCCAGGTACACTCCGCCAGACACGGAGTTAGGCCACAAGACCCACACAACCCTAGATCCACACACAGGAGGAAATGAGACCCCACAACAGACCCAGGCAGGCCCACCATCTACTCCAGGGTCATTCAGGGTGACCCAGTGAGGCACAGCCCCTCCGAACTACCCCCCTGCGGACCAGACCCCAGGACTGAGCTCCCCCGGAGGCGCTCAGGGACCTGCATGGAGGCGCGTGGTTAAGCGCCAGCAGACACCTGCCTCCAGACACGGAAATGCGGCGACCTCGCCCCTGGCTCCGAGAAAGGGGTGGTCCCCCGAGCACGCGCTGACACTGGCTCGCGCTGACACTGGCTCGGTGGCTCCTCCGTGTGGGCGGCAGGACTGCCCTCCCACGCCCTGGGCAGTCCTCCCCGCTCCTTCCCTCTCCTCCCTGTCTGCCTGAGGCCAGGGTCCACTCACCTCCACCATCCTCTTCCTCTGTCCCGGGCCACCCTCAGTGGGAGAGGGCAGCGGACAGGCTTCCAGCGGGCAGAGCAGGCATGGGGATCGAGGGGCTTCCTCTGGCCCTGGATGCGGCGCCCACCGAGGAGAGCTGGCTGGCTCTGCACCCCGGCCTCCCTGGCAGTGGGTGGTGCCGAGGCCCTGCCCTGGCAGGAGTTGAGCTGCCTGTGGCTCTGGCCCATGGAGGGCAGAGGGCGGAACGGAGGGAAGGAGGGGCCGAGCCTGGAAAGCCTGGGCCACTGGGCCACCCACTGCCCCAGCAGAGGGAAGGGCTGGTCAGGGACACAGGAGCAGGGGACGCAAGCCCCAGCCCTTGCTTCAACAGGGTCCGCGCCCCCACCACCACCACCTGCACACCCCCGTGCCAGGCGTGGCACCAGGAGGCAGGGAAGCAGAGACCACACCGCACGGGGCTAAGTGGCTGAGAGTGGCTGGCAGCGCGGCCAGGTTTGAAACGACAGCCCGGGCCGGGGGCTGGACAGAGGGACAGTGATGGGTGGGCTCTCTGATGCGGTGGGGTGGCTGGAGATCCAGAGCTTGCCGTATTGGCCCCCCCACCCCCCAACCCGGTGATTCTAGCAAGAACACCGAGAGGGTGCACAAAGGGGGCCTCTCCTGCTCCACCCCATTCTCTCATTAGACGTGGGGCAGGTCAGAGTGGACCCCAGACATAGCCATCTCTAGGTGTGGAAGTGGGGCTGGTGGCTGTGAATGGTGGAAACAGGGAGGGAGAAAGGGGGGGGGCTGGGGCCCCTGCACACCCTGCTGGCTTCGTCTCGCCAGCCATGCCAGGATGCAACTAACCTAAAAGTGAGGGGCCCAACTCCGCAGAGAACTTACCCTGAGCCAGGTCCTGCTCTTAGCATCGACACACATTAAGTCATTTCCCCACCAAGGCCCTGAAGGGATAGGTATTTCTTCAGGTTCATTTTACAATGGAGGAAACTGAGGCCCAGAGAGGTTGAGAGACTTGCCCAAGGCACCCAGCAAAGGGGCTGGGCACCAGGCTTCCCAGGCAGCTGCTCTGAGCATGAGGCTAGCTTGCCCAGAACCCCCATTCCAGACAGAGGAAAAAGATGCCCAGACAGGGGAACTCTTGGAGGGGTGTGCACACCCCGCCCCACCTCTGCCTCTCACCTCCCTTCCCCTCCAGATCTTACTTCCTCAGCAAAGTGTTCCAGGGCCCCGGTCAGAGCTCCCTGGGTGAAATTTGTTTCTTTTGTGCTTATCTGTCTGTCTTCCCCCTGACAGGGGACGTGGGGGGCAGGGAGGGGCTGCCTGCTTCATCACCAGTCACCTTCAGGGCCTCAGGTGTCTTCTCCTCCAGGAAGCCCTCCCTGGCACCAGGCTGGGTCTGGTACCTCCTCTAGACTCCATGTCAGGGCTGACCCCTCCAGATGTCCGTCTCCCCTCATTGGTCACACATTCCCTGAGCTCCTAGCACCTGCCAGGCGGGCCTGTTGGAGGCCCTGACAATTCAGCAGTGAACTAGATGAAACTCCCTGCTTCAAGGGGCTGATATCTGAGTAGGGATGTTCCCCAACCGGGGGGGTCCTGTGAACGGCAGGGACCAGATTCTCAGGTTCTCACAGGTGACCCAGGACCGGCGCCCAGTCGACGGTGAGCCCGTGAGAACAGTGAGCAAGTGGCCCAGGCAGGCAGGTGGATAGAGACGCCTGTGTCCTTCCACCCCCTGCTCTGGCACCTCTATCAAGACTGCTCCCACTGCAGCCAACTCCCAGACGACTTTGTCACTGGGACCCGGGAGGCTGCACGGACTCCAAGGTCCTGGACATCCCCCTCCTGCCTACCACCTGTCCACCCAGCCAGGGGCTCGCAGTGGGACCTAGGCTGGGCCTGGGGCTACAGCAGGGCAGGCCTAGGAGACCCCAGAAGTCCCAGCTCCCAGGCCACTCCCTCCTCTATGGGGTGGAGCACCTGTCAGGCGGCCACCCAGAGAGGAGCCAAGTGGGTGGGCGCCCAGACCTTCCCAGACCGGACAGGCAGGTTTGGGCTCTGGCTGGGGAGGCAGTCAGGATTGGGCAGTTTTGGCCAGCCAAGGGAAAACAGGTCCCAAGGGGAGGGGTGGGGAAGGGTGGGGAGGAGGAGGGAGTACCCTTTCCCCAGAAGTCACAATGGAAACAAGCAAGGAGTGCTCCCCAGGCCAGGCTTCGGAGAGAGGAGTGGTTGCTCTAGGATCATCTTGCACTGAACAGACTGTTATAAAAAAACTTCGTAAACATACCCCCAAATAGAGACCAAACCAATCAACCCATGTGAAGTTCGTCACTCGGGTTCTCAACTATTAACAGTCTGCCACATCTGGGCTCCATCCCCTTTCTTTCCTTTCCTTCAGTCTGTCTCCATAGGATCCTAGGATCCGGGCACATGGTTCAAAAGCCAATGGCCCCACACGGTAAACAGTGAGAGGCCAGCACCCTCCCCAGTGGCCCAAGCTCAGCCCCGGAGGCAACCTCTAGTAGAGTGTCCTTTCTTTCCTTTCCGAGAGAGCCCACACGTGTGTGCGTGGATGTGTGTGCACAAACACGCTTGCACACCTTTTTTAAAAACCACGCACCACACCGTGCACACCATTCTGACCTTGCTTCTCTCAAAAACACTCCTTGGATCGCCTGCAGTGGTGGCACAGGGAGGAGCCTGGCAGCCGCCAGCGGAGGGGAAGGCACACCCCGGGGACCTCGCGGATGCTCTCCCAGGCACACTCCCTCGGGACCTAGAATGCGCTCTCCTGGGTATGTAGCTGAGCAGATCTAGGCCCGCTGGCCTCAGGGACCCGCGTGGGGAGGTTTTTGCAGCTCGGTCTGAATCAGCTAGAGACTGGAACCAACCCAAGCGCTTGTCCTCAGGGACACAGATGATGATCTGGGACCTCCTGGCCCCACGGAGTGGTGCACGACAGTGAGAATATACAGGGGCACGAATACCAAAAACGAAGAAGCAAAATGTCAAACAGTACCTCTTACTACTTTGTTTAGAAAAGGCTCAAAGCTAGACGAAATGAAACCTGCTGTTCGGGGCTACGTACAGAGCAGGCAAAACCCAAGGGAAGCGTCTCCCTCTGACCCTCCCCCCTCTCATGTGCTCTCGCTCTCTCATTCTCTCTGTCTCAAATAAATAAATAAAAAATCTTTAAAAAAAAAAAAAAAAACCCAAGGGAAGCGCAAGGCAGCAGGCCCCTCCGGAGTAGGGGGAGGGGCTGCCTCTGGGGAAGAGAGGGCCTGAGGGGGGCTTCTGGCGGGCGGCACCCCCTCCTTCTTCACCTGGGGGAGGCTACATGGGTTTTCTCTCTACAGTAACTGGTTATGCTACGCATTCATGCTTCATACGCTTGGCACCGTGTGCACGAACAATTTAAATTTACGATGTTAAAGACAAAGAAAAAAATACCTACGTCTTAGTGATTTTCCAAGCCCACACCCGTGCAAGGCCATGCTGCTTTAGCAGCGGCCGGGAAGGGCGGCTGTGCCTTGAGTTGGTCCGCACAGGGCCAGGTAGGTGCTTTCGGGCCTCTTGCTCTCACAAACGGGGCGGCAGCGACACCCGGGTGCAGATGTCACCTCACGGGTGGGCCAGTGCGGCTGTGGGCCAGGATCATGACCACCAAGCTGCCCAAGCGAGGGCTGCCCGCGCCCCCCCTCCCCCCCTGTCCCAGCCCCTCAGCCTCCCTGCCCAGGCTGTAGGCAGGCAAGCTCCCCGCGCTCCTGGCCAGTCAGACAGGTGGAGTCCGGCCCCTCTGAGCCTACTTTCCATTTGCATTTTCGTAGGATACACATCCTTTCATCCTTCTAGAAGCCATCAGAATTCCTTGCCTGCCAAGGGTCTCCACAAAGCCTAGTTTCCCCCAGAGCCAGGGAGACCTCTGTAAAATCCAGTTTATGTCCCTCTCCTGCTGAAACCCTACCAGGGCCCACACAGCTAAAGCCACCTCCTCCCCAGATACCCCCAGCCTCTCCCCGCCTCTCCGGGCTCATTTCCTTGGGCCATGGGTGCCCGCAGCATGCAACCTCCTCCCCCGTCAGGGATTCTGTCCACAGAAATCCGATGTGCGGCCACCGTGTGCCACCAGGGCTGGGGTGGGGATGCAGCACAGTCCCTGCCTGGTGGGGCCTCTAGCCAAGCGTCACACAAATGAACTGTGAAATCCCAGCTGAGAAAGGCTGGCTGCAGGGATCAGGGTGTGGGGGAGCCAGGCCCGAGAGGGCGGGAGCCAGCTGAGGTGCTGGGGACAGGCCCGCACTTGGAAGGTACAACTCTGGCCGCCCTGTCTGTGGAGCACGAGACCACGGTGGCTTGAGTGGGTGTGGGGACAAGTGACAAGAGGCGGCACTGCTCCAGGCAACCGATGAAGGCAGCCGGGATGGCGGGACACAGAGAGAGACGGGGACAGACTGGAGCTATGTCTACCAAGAAAAAGCGACCCCTGTCAATGAATCAGATATGGGGGCTGAGGACGAGGCAGGTGCCGGGGGTGACCCTGAAACTGGGTAAACCACAGAGCCACCTGCCACACGAGGGAGCCTGCGAGGGACTCCAAAAATGACAGGCCCCCGGGCCCTAGAATAGCTAAATTCAGCAACAGAAGAAGGGGGAGGCGCCCCCCCATGTGAAGGCCCACCCACATGGCCACAGTACTCAGTGTGGATAAACACGTGGGTCAGCGAGCAGGAGAGAGGGCCCACGGACAGACCCCCACAAATACACGCATTGGTTTTTAAACACTAATTTTTCTTCTTTGCGGTAAAACATACATAACATTTATCATTTAGACCATTTGTAAAGTGCATAATTCAGCGGCATCAAAGATGGCCACAGTCTCGTGAACATCACCATCTACACCCAGGACTTTTTCATCCTCCCCAACAAAAACCCTGCAGACACTGAACAATGGCTCCCCATTCCCTCCTGCCTCCCAGCCCCACCCCCAACCTCTATTCTCCCATCTCTGTGAATTTGCCTATTCTAGGTCATCTCATATAAGTGGGGGCTTACAAACATTTCCCCTCTGGCTTATTTCACCAGGCGTAACGTTTTCAAGGTCCAGCCATATTGTAGAGTTTTTTCAAAAGCCCATTCATTTCTGTGGCTGAATAATACTCTGCTGTGTGCATTTATCACATCATGTGTATTGCTCATCTGTTGACAGACACTTGGGTTCCTTCCACCTTTTAGCTAGTGAATAACGCAACCATGAACGCCAGTGTACGAGCATCTGTCCAGGTCTCTGCTTTCAATTCTTTTGGATGTACACCTAGGAGGAGGATTGCTAGGTGATCAGGTAGTTCTATATTTAACCGTTTGAACAACCACCAGACTGTTTTCCAAAGCGGCTGCATCATGTTAGGTTTCCGCCCACGATGCATGAGGACTCCAGCAATACCTGTGATTTTCCCTTTTTTGGGGAATAGCCATCCTGGTAGGTGCGAAGTGGTAGCTCATTGTGGTAACTTACTTTTGGCAAAAAAAAAAAAAAAAAAGGCGTAAGCAACTGGATGGAGGAACGAGCATTTTCCACAGTGCTGGAACCGCTGGATATCCACATGCCCCAAAACGGACCTTGATTTGTACCTACGTTAACTTATAATGGAGCAGACTCAAATGTAAAACTAAAAAACTTTCAGAAAGCAACCAACCATACCAACCCTCAGGATCTAAGGCTAGGCACAGAGTTGTCAGACTTGATACCAAAAGATCCACAAAAGGAAAAATTAATAAAGTAGACTGCATCAAAATTAAAAAAACTTTTGCTCTGCAGAAGTCCACGAGAAGAGGAAAAAAAAAAGCTATGGATTGGGGAAACAATATTTGCAAACCTATCTGACAAAGGAGTAGTATCTTGAAGAGAGAAGGAACTCCAAAATTCTACAGTAAAAACCCCCCAAAATCCAGGTAGAAAATGGGCAGAAGACATGAGGAGACATTTCACCAAAGATGATGCCCAGATGGCAGATGGGCCCATGAAAGGATGTGAGGTACCATCGGCCATTAGAGACAGGCAAATTAAAGCCACGGTGAGTTATCATTACCTGCCCAGTTGAACAGCTTAAAATCAAAAACAGTGGCAACACCAAATGCTGGTGAGGATGCAGAGAAACTGGTTCATTCACACGCTGCTGGGGGGAATGTAAAATGGTAGAGCCAAACAGTTTGCCAATTTCTCTACGCCAGCAACTGCATTTCTGGTTATTTGTCTCAGAGAAACAAAAAGTTATGCACACACAAAAACCTGTATGCAACTGTTTATGGCGGCTTTATTTGTCATAGCCCCCCAGAGGGAGACAGCCCAGATGTCTTTCAACGGGTGAATGGTTAAACTGTGGTACGCCCATGCCATGGAATATACTCAGCAAGAAAAAGGAATGAACTATTGATTTGGGCAATGACCTGGATGAATCTCCAGAGAATGAAGCTGAGTGAAAAAAAGCTTCCATTTACATAACATTCTTTTTTTTGAAATGTTAAACTTTTTTGCTTAATTTTATATTTTAAATTCTCTTTATCGTTACAGTTCTTTACATTATGGTTGTGAAGATTGTTCTGTAACACATCACATTCTTGAAATGCAGGATTATAAAAATGGAGAACGGGTAGACGAGTGGTTGCTGGGAGTTGGGGACATGCCAGGGAGGGGATGTGGCTATAAAAAGGCATCAGAAAGGATCCTTGTGATGGAATGTTCTGTATCTTGACTGTATCAATGTCATTATCCTAGTTGTGGTCTCATACTCACTAGAGTTTTGCAAGATGTCACCACGGAAGAAACAGGGGCTTTCTCTGTGTTATTTTTTAAACTGCCAGTGAATCTATGGTTATCTCGAAATAGAAAGTTTCACTTAAAATATTAATAATTTATGAAACACACTAGACCCTTCCCCACCTTTTAGCCTTTGAACACGCTATTCGCTCTCCCTGGAACACCATTCCGTACACTAACTCTTGCTCCTCTTTCAGCCCTCGGCTCAGCTGTCTCCTCTTCCAGGAAGGTTTCCCTGATTTCCTAGGCCCAGTCCTCTGGGCGTCTTCCACCACAGTGGTGACAGTGGTCTGTACTCTCCCTGAGGTCACTCTGGGCTGTCATGACTGGTGCTGTGTCTGTCTGTCTCCATCACTGGACCGCAAGTTCCCTGAGGGAAGACCATGGGCTGACAGGTCACCAGCCCTTCTTGGGCAGGGCCGGAGGCAGACAAGATACTCAGTAAGCATCTACAGAATGAATGAGTGAATGGCAATAAGGACAGTAATATCCACAGCTAGCACTCATGATGAGGTTTCTAAGTGCCACTCCCTTTTAAGTGCCCTACATGGATGAAATAACCTTTATACAATCCTGTTTATCATGGGGAAACTGAGGCCCACAGGGGGAAGCTACCACATGCCAAAGGTCACCCAGTGAGTAGGTGGCAGAGCTGGGGAGCAGCCCCAGGCCTCCGCACCCAGAGCCTTTGCTAGTACTCTCCATCCCGAGGGCCTCTCCGCAAAAGGCCGGATGAGCCTGGCTAACAGGGGAAGCAGAGGGGTCCAGGGGGCAGGCCAGAGAAGAGATCATCCGGCCCCCGGCCCCTATCCGTTCCCACACGGAGGGACAGGCGGACCCAGGATGATACCAGAGGCCCCTTTATCCCTTACAGGTGCTCGGGGAAGACCCCGTACATGTCAAGGGCCTGTGACTGAATCCCATCTGGCGACCAGAGAAGCCAGCAGTGCCCTCCACGGACAGAAAATGCCCACTGTCACATGAGGCAGTGGTTTCGACCCCCCCAGAGTGCTCTCCTGACACCCCACCAGGGCAGGGCTGCTTTCATCTGGCTACTGGGTGGGGGCAGCTCTGACCCACACTGGGGAACATTCCTAGGGGCACGGGACTTTGTTTATCCACCTGGAGAAACTTCAAAATATTGAGAGCAAGTGACAGCCAAGTGCTGGCGGTCCGGCACCATCACGCTCGGTTTTAAAAGCTGCAGAGCAACGTGGGAGCCGGGAACTGTGGGGGGTGGGGGGCAGTAAGAGGGAGCGAGGCACGCATACATGCATGTGGGCACTGAGGGCTCGAACCAGGGCAGGAGTGTCTAAGGGGGGGGGGGGTCCGTCGGGTGACTGTGTCCCCCTGGGGGCATCGGATATCTCGCACAAAAATAGAGGCGACAATTAAAAGGAAGAAAAGGGGGGTTGAATTTATTTGCCAAGGCTAGAAAGAGCACACGAAGGAGGGGGCTTTTGGGGTGCTGGTGATGCCTGTCTTCTTGATCTGAGTGGTCGTAAGATGGCATATGTTTGATCGTGATAATTATTCATGAAACCGAACAGGGAGTTACGTACATTCTCCACGCATGTCCTATTTGAGACTCGCGTGCAGCAAACACCAGGGGCAGTGATTGACAGCTGGGAGCTTAGTCTCTACGCACGTGTACCTTCAATCTCTCTCTTTTGAGCCCTCTCTCTTTCTCTCTCAACACACAAATGCACAACATACACACGCACACACACCCGAAAGCTGTAAACTGCTACCATAATCAGAACAGCAGTCCTCCCTGGCCCCTTGCAGCTCTTGGCCTGTTTCCTGCCAGGGAGACAGGCCTGGAAGCAGCCGGCCCTGGAGCCCTCCGAGGCGGCCACAACTCCACGTCTCTCCACATCCCGGGCACTCTTGTGTCCTGTGGGAATCACACTCTTCAGGGAGCCTGTCTGGCCATGGGAACATACCTATCCACGGTGTCCCTGCCCCAACCCGCCCTGGGGCACCAGCAGCCCGTTCACACAGAGGGGGAGGAGTTCTTTAAGATTTAAAGCACCCCCAAGGCAGGGGCAGCCCCTGGCTGGCTCATCTGGGTCAGATGCTAGAGACGCAGCTACAGAGCGTTCTGTTTGGGCACCACGCTAGGGCCAAACAAGGCAGCAAGCAGGGTGCTGTGGACACCCCCAGGCTGCAGAGGAGGAGAGTAAGGCTCAGAGCGGGGAGGTGCCAGCCCAAGGTCACAGTGTCTATCAGAGCCAGGAGTCCGCCGTAGGTCTGACCCGGGCCCAATCCACTCACTAAACCATGCTCTTCTCTCGCTCGTTCATGCGCTCCACGACTGTATTGTGTGCTCACTGCGTGCCAGGCACAGTTTCAGGCACTGGGGACAGAGCAGGAAATGAGAGAGCCCCCCCCTTCCCCGAGCTGACATTCCCGTGGGGGAGAGGAGACAAAACCCAAGTCAAGAAACGAGTATGCAACTATGCAACAAGAGGGAGAGGACAGGGAAGGGCCCCGAGGGGGCTGGCGCCGGAGCCGGGCCGTGAGGAAGCCACGTGGCGAGCCAGGGAAGCATGTTCAGGGTAGAGGGAAGGGCCACCGCAAAGGCCCAAGGACCGAAGCCGGCCTGACACGTGCCAGAATGTGCACGGAGGCCAGCGTGGCCAGAAGGGAAAAGTGGTGAAGCTGAGGTCAAAGAGGCCTGCGCTAAATGCAGAGGATGAGTGGCTTGTAGAGCAGGCACCAGGCATCACGCCCTTTTCTGTAGGGTCTCCGTCCGCCCGAGTCCTGACCACAGCCCTCCGGGGGAGCTGTCGCCCCCATCGCGTTCCAGAGGGGGAAGCGAGGCCAAGGACACAGCCAGGGTAGGAGGGTGGCTCCGTGCCTCAAGATAACCACCAGGCCAGCTGAAGCGGGCACAGTCAAGGATGGGGCAGCTGGGGGGCAGAGAGGGCTCTCGGCCGGGAGCCCAGGAGCCCAGCAAAGCAGGAGCCCAAAGCTGTGCACGCCTACGAAAGACGGTTTGTGGAAGCTGGAGGCTAACACCCAGCCCCTGGCTCCCAGGCCCCCGCAGTTCCTGACCCTCGGTCCTCAGGCCCCTCTGCTCGATCTGGTACCAGTCTGACCATAAGCAAGGGAAGAATTTTTTTTTCCCATCTACTCAATTTTCTTAACTTAATGTAATTTATTTTATTTTATCTTACTTTAAGTTTTATTTTTTTCAGTAATTTTGACACCCCACGTGGGGCTCGAACTCACAACCCCAAGAGCAAGAGTAGCATGCTCCACTGATGGAGCCGGCCAGGCGCCCCCTAAATTTATTTTAAAAGTGACCCAGGCACTAATGTTGACCTGAAGTTCACACATAGAGCACCACCAGTGAAAGAAACAGAACCCGAATATAATCAAGCCCCTAGACCTAAGTCCCAATTTACAGGAAGCGCAGGGGACAGAGAAACAAGTCGAATGACACCACAAGGATTCATCGGCTGGATCCAGACTCTGGAAAACTCAAGGGGACAAAGGATGAGGGTCTTTGGCAGATACACAAGGCAAACAGCAAGCACACAAAAGCGCCGATGCGAGAAATCCTATAGACTATGGAAGATTTAAGGGACCTGTCAACCAAACGCAAAGCGCAGACTTTGTCTGGATTCCAAATCAAACAAACACATTGAAAAAGGATGATAAGACAATTGGGGGGAAATGTGAGGATCTTAAGGAATCACCAGTTCTTTTTTTCCTGTGACAATAGTATTGTGGGGTTTGTTTTCTTGGACTGTTTAATCTCTTAGAGGAGAAAAATCTGAAAAATTGATGGCTCAAGTATATGATGTATGGGAACTGCTTTGAAATAACCAGGGAGGTGGGGCTTGGGTTACAGATGAAAAAGCCTGGTCATCATTGGTAATTGCGGGACATCGGGGACAGTGATGGGGACAGGGGACGTGGGGAAGGCATGAGACCATTCTCCCGAGCATGAGTGACCACTTCCATTATACAAAGGTTTTAAACATTCTGCAAAAGGAAATGTGAACTGATCATAACAGCGAAGAATTACAGATCGCTCACTGGGTGAATCTTTGTTACTGAATCCCAAACACGTGTCCTGCCTCTAATAACTGTAACAGTGGTCACGGTCAAGGCGACCATAATGACATAACGATGGCAGCGCTGTGCTGAGCGTCACACATGCCACTGACTCACTCACTCCTCCCAGCTACCAGGGAGGCGGGAGGACCCCCGTCTCCTCCTGCTCCAGATGTGGAAACCAAGGCTGAGAAATCTGGGGCTCCAGGCCTGGCCTGAGGCCACAGAGAGGCTCTGTCAGAGCTGGAGAGGCCCAATGGGGAGCTTTGCCCCGAGGCGATGCGGGAGAGGTGGCCAGTGAGCCCAGGACTCATTCCCCCTCCTTCCCCTCGAATAGTAAAGCCTCCTGCAACAGTCACATCTTAGCATGAGCCTCTGCCAAAATTAAACCTTCGGCCACCCCACGGGAGCCCGAAATGGTAACCGGCCACAGATGACACTGTGGGCCCACAGAAGGATCTTGGGTCACAGGCTCCGTCATGTCAGGGTCCGCCTGCCTGGGCAGTCCTCCCTCAAGGTCGCAAAGCCGGTCCCAGTATCCCTGAATGTCAGTGGGACGCGTGCCCCCCCACCCGTCCCCCACTCCAGGTGCCAGCAGAAGCGAGGGAGGCTGGCAAGGTGACATCGCATTCTTCCCATCCCCGTCCTGGGCCTGTGGGAACCATCTCCCTCCGTGGCTTCAGCGGGATCCTGGCTAACAGGGGAAGCCAGGGAAGCTTTGACCGGCGGAGGAGGGAAGCAGAAATTAAGGGCGGGAAAGAGGGAGCGAGACAGAAAGCAGAGACATGGAGAGAAAGAGGAGGAGAGGACGGAGACAGACAAGGCGGCCTGCCAGGAGCCTGGAGGACCGAGGCATGGAAGGCAGGACAGCGGCAGAGGCTGCAGCGCCCATGGAAGCCTCTGGACCTCTGCGGCCTCGTCTGTAACTCGACTATGTGCTTGTGGGGATGACGTGGCTCAATCACGCTATGTCAGGAGCCTAGGAAAGTACCCCAAACACTGCAAAAGTGAACATATTTGCTATCATTTCTGGAGGCCAGTGGCTCTCATCCCAGCTAGTCACACTGGGAGCTTAAAGAAAAAAACCAAAAAAACCCCAAATAATGCTCAAACCCCATAGCCAGAGACTGGGATTCAAATGGTCTAGGCTTGGGGTACTGTATGGTTGCCCCCACCACGGGCAGGGGCAGGGGCAGTGCCCAGGAGGCCCCCTCTACCCCTCTGCCCGCCCACCCTCCCCCACCTTGGGCCTCGGGGAGTCTGGGGCCTGCTGAGGAATGCAAGGAATGAAGCTGGGCCTGGCACAGCCATCTCCGGGTCCCCTCCCCCTTCCAGAACTCCCAGGAGCCCATTCTGTGTCTGGTCCAGGCAGAAGCCTCCCCTGGGAAGGCATCAGCTAGCACGAGATCTCCCAGCCCTGAATCCCCGCTCCCAGCCTTCTCCTTGGCGTGCCAGGCCTGAACCCCTTCTCTTCTTGGGTCCCCTCCAATTCAAATGCTGGACCACAGGGCCCGGCCCAGGGGTCCCCATCACTGAGTGCTTATCAGTGGTGGAGTGAGTGACCCTGACAGCCGACAAGGAGCCCACAGAGCTTATCACCTGCTTGGGTGGGCAGGGGTGACCTGAGAAGGCTTCCCAGAAGGGGTGACCTTTAGGTCAAGACACAAAGAACACACGAGAGGAGAGCACTTAACAAAGGTCAGGAAGGCTAAAGTGCAAGCAGACAGGGGCAGGGCCTGGTCCAGCAGGGGAGGGACCAAGTTGGGCCCTCTCTCAGGCAGTAGGGGACGTGGATGGATTTCAAGCAGAGAAGCGCCACCCCCCCTGCCCGCCGCCCCGCCTACCCCCATGTGCTGACTTCAGCCACACCTGCTGGTTCCCCGCCCCCCTGTCTTCTTTTATGGGGATGGAGAAGACCAGCTGGCCCCCAGACAGTGCCAGGGGATCCCCCGGTCCTGCCACCCCCGCGGGGTAGGGCCGGGCCCTGGCTCCTTCCTGCCACGCTGTGAGGAGACCCTACCAGAGCTGCTTCCCGCAGCCCTGAGCCTGTTCCCCGATAATTAAACCGTAAGCTGATTAGTCAAGGAAAACCTTTAATTAGCCCTTGAAATCATTCAGGAAAATTACAACCTCCTCTCCGGGCACCCTGCCCACCCTCTGCCAGGGACTAGGAGTGGTGCCAGGGAGGAAGCAGGGTTGGGGGAGGTAGGGGGCTCCTGGCCCTAATGTGACCCTTACCCAGCAAAGGCCAAACCTAGGATGCAAGGTGCCTCATGGGAAGGGCAGGCACAGACTCCCCCGGCGACATCACAAACTACCTCAGAATAAATCCACCAAAAAGTGGGCAAGGACGGTGCTGGAAAAGTGTGGCACTCTCCTGACACACATCAGAGAAGACAAATGGAGAGACAGACCACATTCATGGACTGGGAGACTCAATGTCGTGTCTGTGTCTGTGACAAGATGCATGTCTAATATTTAAATAGAATTCAAAGAGCCAAGAATAGCCAAGACACTCTTGAAGGAGAACAAGTAGGAGTGCTTGCTCTCCCCAAGATCAAAACTTCTTATCAACGACAGAAATGAGGGCTGGGTGGTAGTATGCAGGAACAGGCCAGAAGAGCAAGAGAAAGGGACAGGGCATCCGGCAACAGACTCACTTACACAGACACATGATTTATGGTAAGAGTGACCGTGGAGAAAAGTCAGTCTGTTTTTAGTAAATGGTCCTTGGATGATGGGGGATCCAGGCAAAAAATATGAAACTGGATGCCTACCTCACACACCACACACACACACACACACACACACACACACAAATTCCAGGACGAAGAAAGGTGAGAAGCAGAATTCTAAAACTCTAAAGGATATGAGTGATATATTTGACCATATTAAAATTAAGTGCTTCTGTTCATCAAAAGATACCATAAAGAAAGCAAAAAGATGAACAGCAGGCCGGGAGAATTATAGCATCTTCGAAACAAAGGCTCTCATCCAGAACCGAGGATTTACCTCGAAGAAGTAACAAATAAAAATGCAGACAGCCAGATGGGAAACAGGCAAGTGACATGAATGGGCTCTTCACAAGAGAGGAGCTCCAGACATTCCAGGGGACAGGTGAAAAGCTGCTCCACCTGACAGGCCACGAGGGAAATGCAAATCCGCACCTGGAGGAGCTAAGGCCAGATCTGCTCAGCACCAGTTTGCAGGATGGGCTAGCACTCACCACGAGTGCCACCCTTCTCCCCGTCTGTGAAATGGGCCGAATGGTCATAGCCACCTTCTGGGGTCCCTGGAAGGACTGAGCAGACGCAGGGGAGTGCTACGCGGGGCACTGGGCCTGGCACAGAGCAAACCTTCAATTAGTTTTCCCTATTAATCAGCCTAAGGAATACTCAGTCCCCAGACCCGAGGTCATGTCAGGCCTTGCCCTGCCTCGGAGCAGGGATGCCCCAGAAGGCTGAGAGTCCAAGAGACAGACGCTAAATGGGTAGCAACTAGAGCTGTTTATCCACCAACCGTTGGGTCCCTGGAGGCCACAAAGGGCCAGGCACTCCAGAGCATATGTAGGAGAAAAACAAAAATAATCACGTTCATATTTATACCCCAGGCACTGGCCTTAAGTATGTTAGGAGCAGAGCTTCAGAGATGCCCTAGAACACCTGAATGGCCTCAATTCTAGAGAAGAACAAGCGAGACGTGGAGAGGCCCCGAGTGGCCGTCTGCGTTCAAATCCAGACCGACCACAGAGCCGATAGGGATGTGAGCCACCCTTTGGTTCCTCAGAGGTCCCCGCGCTCTCCCCTCCCCTCCCCTCCCCTCCCTCAGCCAACTCCTGCTCACCCTTCCAGTGGCATTCCCTCCTCACTCGGGGCAGATCCCCCACCATGCACTGCGGCAGGGTGTACTCAGAGCTTATCATTCCTTCCAGAACCCTCACATTCGGTCCGCCAGCGTTTACTGAGCCACCCCGGCACATACACATCAAGCTGGGGACACAGTAGGGGTCCCCACAAGCAAGGAACACAGTAAGGGTCCCCCGCCACCACCCCCCAACCCATGAAGCCAAGTTATGAGACGCAGGGAGGACAAGAAGCCAACTGACCCACAAATCATAGTGTAATGTAAGTAGTAATGATGAGTGCCACAAAGAAACTCAAGCCCGGGAAGGTGGAAGAGGGAAAGAGTGGCAGGTCCCAGACGAAGCGCGTGAACCAAAGGCCCTGAGGCAGGACCCGGCCTGGAATATTCCAGGAACAGCATGGCAGGAGAGGAGTGGAAGCTCGCAGGAAAGCTGGGCCAGGATCTCATGACGCCCCCCCCCCCCCCCAGAGATGAAGCCACAGGAGGGTCCCCAGCAGGGCGGTGATGCGATCTGACCCCAGCTCCCTCTAGCTTCATGTGAGGACAGACTGCGGGGGCAGGGGGCGCAACGGGGAAGTGGGGAGGCAGTCCAGGTGGGAGACGAGGGTGGCTTAAGTAGGGGCTGCCAAGGAGGAAGAGTGAAAGGTGCCAGGTTCTGCTCTGCAGGTAGAGCAGGTGGCTTTCCTGCCATCGTGACTGTGAAGGAAGGAGACGAGAGGAGTCAGGATGCCACCAGACTCCTGGCCCAATCGATCAATCGATCGAGAGGATGGATGGGGCGCCTGTTAATGAGACAGGGTCATGGAGGGGGGCCGGGGGGGGGGGAGATGGGGGCTTGGGAGTCCGACTTATTTTACCTGTCTGCGTGTGGATCTGGGACCAGGGTCTGGGTCTCCTGCCTGACGGAGCTCACAAAGGGCCTCCCGTGGGGCCGGGGCTAGCTTCCCTGGAGAATTCCCTGGAGAAATGTGTGCACGCCCGCCCGCATGCCGGGGGCAGACGTGTTCAAGGGCATTGACACCCAGACAGCAGGAGACAGAGAGATCAGCTCTGGGTTGTTCTCACACTAGAAGAGTACACAGCAACGAGGGGGAACGAACTATGGACATGCTCAACCACATGGCTGGACCCCACAGACCAGGGATGAAAGAAGCCGGCCGCTAACAAGACGTGCGGGGGGACCCATTTCTGTGAAGTTCAAAAGCACGCAAGGTGGCATTCTGTAATTCAGGGATGCACGCCTGGCAGGGACTCTCCAGAAAGGCAGGGACACAGTGAACCCCCAAGGTCAGGGGAGTGATCGCTACCGGGGTTGTGATGGTGACGGGGGCGCTCCTAGGGTGCAGAGTTCGGTCTTCCCCCAAGTGTGGAGAGGTGTTTTTTCATCTCATAATGATGTTAAACTGACATGTGCACTTAGGCCCATTTCCAGAGGCACGTTACGCTTTGCAATTACTAAAGGTTTAAAAGTAGAAGAATCATAAATGTACGTAACTATATATACACAGCACAGCATCTCAGAGTCAGATCATCTGGGGCCAGGCTGCTGTGGAAGATTTAGGGGAAGGCCCCCGTGGGCAGCAGAGGAGGGGTCCCCAGGGAGGGAGGAGGCAGAAGTGCCTGGGGGGGTCCTCACCTGAGGGAGATATGCTGAAGAGCCCTGCCTTCTGGCCATGTCCTACTTTGTCCCCATTCCTCGCATGGACCGTGGAGGGGAAGGAAGGGGAGGGCAGGAGGGGAGCAGGAGGAGGGCGGGAGGAGGCCCAGGATAGCAGGCTGCTTCCCGTCGTGTGGGAGTGGCTGGAACCAGCCTGGGGAAGCCAGGCCCAAACGCAGCACAATGCTGCTTTATCAATGCTGCTTTATCGGGAGTTTCCAGGGCCAGGCCGGGCACCTGGGAGTGGAAGCGGGGAGGGCCTGGGAGGGAGCGCGCTGTCTGGGGACCCCGCCGGCGCCCCCACCTGTCAGGCTGCTCCCCTCCAAAGCCCGGAAGGAAGACACAATGGAGGGGGGGCCTTCTAATCCCTCAGGCTTAGTCTGGGGGTGGTGGCAGAGGGAGTGACCCCAGGCAAGTCTCCCAGGTTCACAATCTCCTCCCCTATGAAAGGGGAATCATAGTTAACACCTACATCTTGGGGTGCTGGGGGCGTCCAATAAGTTAGCTCACAGGAAGCACTAGAACGAGGCCTGTTAATAGTAATGATACAGCACAAGGCTAAGAGTATTGGCCCGAGCAGCTAACAGTCTTTGAGCATTTACTATGCATTTTGCTTGATGATGATGAATTTATAGCCTCAGAACAACCCTGAGGAGGCACCATTATCATCTCCACTATGTAGATAAAGACACCAAAGCACAGAGCAGTTAAGGGACTCTTCTGGGACCACACAGCAGGTAGTGGTGAGGCCGGCTCCAGAGCCCAAGCCCTCCGCCTCCACGGTGTCACACAAGTTAGGAACTCCAGACTGGAGCCACGCAGGCCTGGGTTCCAGGCCTGGAGCTGCCCCTTATTTGCTGAGGGATTTCCAGCCCGTGTCTCGGTTTCTCCTTCTCAGGGAAAGTAAAAAGTACCACAGATAGACAGCTCCCGGGAAAGGAAGCCCAGGTGGCTTTCAACAAACACAAAGATGCTCCACTTTACTCACTTTAAAATCAGAACCACGGCGAGAACCTTAGCTGACTGGCAAAGGCCAAGGCATCAGCTACCAGCCCAAGCACAGGGCCAGCACGTGAGAAAGCCCCGGGGGCCATCAGACACTGGGCTGGGGCGCAAACAGGCTCACGCTCTCGGGCAGGCCTGCACATTACTGGCCGAGCTACCGGGGCGCACATCTCAGACCCCCGAGCCCACGTCCAGAGCTGCGCCCAGAGCTGCGCTCCCATGCGCGTGCGGCCCTGTTCCGAGGAGGGACAGACCCGAAGGGCCTGAAGAGCCATCAGCGAGAACACACGTGGGTCAGGGATGGCACACGGCCACAGAAAGCCCAAGGAAGCATTTCCGGGTCCAGACACAGAACTGAAGAGTGAAACCTGCAAGGCTGCGTCCCGTTGTGTGGGAGTGGGAACGCAAGGCTGAGAACGCAAACGTGGGACGTCGGCTCCATCTGGGTAGAAACAAAAGGGGGCAGAACACATGCAGGGACACATATCCTAAGACAGAAGAGACGCCGGGAACAATGGCTGTCTCGGGGAAGGGGACGGGCGGCCAGGCTGGGAAAAGGATTTCCTCGTGGCCGTATACCCTTCTGTGCTGTGCGTGATTATTATTTAGGGGAATAGGTAATGCGTGCGCACGGAGCAAAAAATGTGCCTTCCTGAAATGAAAATGCTGGAAAAGAGAAATGAGGTTAATGGCACCTCCTGCTCAGGGTCTCTGGACAGAGCCACTGTGCCGATGCGCATCCAGCACACATCTGGCGCCTGGCGGGCCGCAAGCTGCAGGTGAGTCCAGTATCACTAGAGGCTGGGAGCCCGCGAAGGGGAGGCTGGAGCCCAGAGGGGACAGGGCGCGAGGAAGGAAACGGAAATTGTTAAAATTGTTGAATTATAAATTGTTACAAGCTTACTTTGTGCCAAGCCACTCGGGGAGCTCTTCACCACACGATCTACGATCCTCCCAACAGCCCATTTAACAGGTGAGGAATGTGAGGACCATGGAGGCTCCGGTTCCTCCCCAGGCGCCCCAGCTAGGGGGTCAGGGACCAGTGTGGACTGCGTGGCCCCCGCAGAGAAGTCACCATTGCCCCTGAGGATGGCGGCAGCACCCGGGGAAAGGCAGGGCAGGACCAGAGGGCCCCGGGACACAGGCTGCCGTGAGTGGTAGCTTCTGTCACATCTGCTGTCACTGGCTCCCCTGGGACCTGGGAAAGCTCCCCTCTGACCCTCCTTGCTCCCCCCGCCCCCGACACCTTCCTGTGGGCCCAGGCATCTGGCAGAAAACAAGCCCCAGCCCCGGAAAGGGTGGCGGGGGCGGGAAGGGTCCCATTTCCCTGGCCGTGACTTGGAAGGAGGCTGCTTCCTGCTGGCAGCAACTGTGGCCGCCTGGCTCGGGTGATGGGATAAACAGCTGCTGGGGACACCCCGACCGGCGTCTGGCCAGGAAGTCTGGTTTACTGCAGGCCAGCAGGACAAGGAGGGGTGAGGCCGTGGAGAAGAAAGAGAAAGGGTTGTGGGGGGCCCTGAGGGAGGTAGGGACCCAGTGCCCAGAAATACCCCAGGTTGAACTGACCTCCAAGGAGCTTCCATCTAAAGAGGAGCCTGGGTAAGAACCAACTGGCCAGGAAGTGGCCTTGTCTTATTCAAACAACTTCCAAATCACTGGAGGGCAGCCACCACAGGTGGTGACTCTATAGTCCGAAGGCCTGGAGTTCAAGTCCTACCTCTGCCACTCACCTGCTGTGTAACCTTAGGCACGTCACGTACCTCTGTGGGACTCAGTTTTCTCATCTCTGAAATGGGGATAACAACAGTACCTACCTTGTAGGTTGTTGTGGAGCTCAAATGGGTTAATACGGGTAAAGTAAGGGCACCTGGGTGGTGCAGTCGGTTAAGCGTCCCAGTCTCGATTTCGGCTCAGGTCAAGATCTTGGGGTCGTGAGATTGAGTCTCATATTGGGCGTGGGGCCTGCTTAAGATTCTCTCTCTCCCTCTCCCTCTGGCCCTCACCCCCACGTACGCACATGCTCTCTCAAATAAAAATAAAATCTTTAAAAAATGTATATGGGTGAAGTCCTCACAATCTTGGCAGCACACAGATCCCTCCTCCATCGTGGGCCCCCTCATCCTATCCACCCTCATCTCCTGCTTGGACCCTTACAGCAGCCTCCCTGTGGTCTCCCTGCTGCTGCACCCCAGGATCCACTCCCCACAGGGCAACATGAGTAATCCTTATTAAAGGGAAATAGAGGGGCGCCTGGGTGGCTCAGTTGGTTAAGCGACTGCCTTCGGCTCAGGTCATGATCCCGGAGTCCTGGGATCGAGTCCCGCATCGGGCTCCCCGCTCGGCAGGGAGTCTGCTTCTCCCTCTGGCCCTCCCCCCTCTCATGTGCTCTCTCTCATTCTCTCTGTCTCAAATAAATAAATAAAATCTTTAAAAATAAAAAAATAAAAAAAATAAAGGGAAATAGATATTGCTTAAAGCCTTCCAATGAGTCCCCATTACACACTGAATGCAATCCACACTCCTTACCTCCGCCTGTCAGCCTCTGGTACATCTGCCACATCGTCCCCACCTTCCTGATCTTGCTGCCTCCTCTGCCACTTGGGCCTCCTTGATGGTACCTGATCATCCCAAGCTCATTCGGACCTCAGGACCTTTGCACTTCCCGTACCCACTACCCGCTCTATTCTTTCCACCTCCTTTCTTAGGCCTGGCTCACTCTTTCTCATCGGTCAGATGTCTCCTTCTCCAGAAAGCCCTCACTGACTTCCCAGGCTGGTCAGGGGCCTCCTTTGGATTCCTACAATCCCTGTGCCTCCCGTATCCTAGCCCTGATGCTTCTCTTTGTGCTTCCTCATCCCAGCGCTGACACTCTGGGCTGTCACTGTCTCAGGATGGGTCTGTCTTCCTTTGTATACTAAAATCCATGCAGGCAGGGCTAGGGCTGTGTGGGTCGCCAGTGGGACCAGTGGTCACACACAAAGAGTGTAACAAGGCTCTGTCCCTCCCTTTCCACACTTCACCTCCTTCCTGCCCCCTTCCTGAGGAGGTTCAAGTCAGTACAGTCTCCTTTCCCACCGTCAGCCCTGAGAGATGCCTCCCAAGGAGAGCTGGATCAAAGCTGTGGTCACTGTCCTGGATGTCCTAGAGGGCGAAAGGCTAGGTGTGGGGGCTCGGTGGGTGTCAGGCCCCTGCTAGGCCCATCATGTGAACCATCTCCCCAGCTGTTCCCAGCCAGCCCAGGGGGCCATAAACCCACCATCTCATGGCTGAGTAAAGCACTTCAGCAAGGGCCACAAACTTGCCCCAAAGCAGGACATGGAGTGAAGGGAACCCTCAAGCCCTGTGGGAAAGCAGACTGGTACAACTGCTTAGGAGAACAATTTGGAAAGCCCAGCATGTCCACGGTGAGCCACAAGCTCAAGAGAGACTCTGGCCAGAGTAGACAAGGAAACGTGTTCTAGAATGTTCGATTCGGCGTTGTCACTGTCCCAGTGGGAAACCATCCCAATGTCCACCAACAGGTGAACAGGTGACTCCTATGTGGCACAATCACAAGAAGAAACACTCACAACAGAGACAATGAATCCTAGAGTCACACACACGTCCTTGCAGAGAGAAACGCACACTCGAATGTTGAGCAGAAAAGAGCAGGTTGTTCACCGGGACGTCAGTTACATCAGCCGTCAAACTGTAAAACAGTGGTGGTCCAGCCTGGCTGGCCACTGGAACCACATACTGAGGCCCGCCCCACCCCCAACCGAGTGAATCCAAGTCAGACTCTCCCAGGCTGGCTTGGGCCTCGGCAGTTTTGAAAGCTCTCCGGGTGACTGCAGCGGGGAGCCGGGATCCAGAGCTGCGGCTCTATAATCTGTGATACATTCAAGGGTAATAACAGCAGGAAGACCTGCAGAGAGACGCTAACCAGCGGATCAGATGCATGAGCTTTTGGCTGGGTTGCATCTGATCCGGTGCTGGGGCAAGGAGCTGGCAGAGAGGCTGGGGGGGGGGGGGCACTGAACGCCATCCACCCTGCGAGTCCCGTCCCAGGCCGGATGCTGGAGGCGTGGGGGTTCTCTTAATTGAAGGCTTTACTTTTCCCCCTAATCTAAAATGTATCCTAAGGAACAAAACTGGAGAGTTAAGAAATCACTTGCCTAAGGTCCCACAGCTGGGGACAGGGTAGGGACCTGAATTCGGGTCTCCGATGCCAAAGCCCTAACCCTCCTTATCTGCGCCAAGCCGGGGATGCTGAGCAAGCTGGAACCACGGGGGCAGGAGGTTGGGCCGGCCTCACAGGACTGGCTGGCAGTGTGCCCACCTGGTGACCCTGCCAGAGCCGGAAGGGGGTGGCGTGGCTGCCTGAGAACCAGGAGGCAGGTGGAGAGGGGCCCTCCTCCACCTCTGAGGTCTTCCCCGGGTGGCGGCGGCAGCAGGACTAATGGCAACACAGCACGGAGCCAGGGCCGGGGCCACGCGCTTTCTGCTCTGCGTCCCCCCAGCCATGCCATGAGGTGGTCACTATCATTTCCGTTTTGCAGAGGAAGAAGCGGAGGCCCCGGAGGTTAAGCGACTCACCCACGGTCTCACAGCCCGTGGGTGATGGAGCTGGGTCTGCACCAGTCCCCAGCGCTGCTCCACAGCCCCTGATCCACTGCTCCCCCACCCCCAGGCCGGGCACCCTAGGGGTCCAGATGCAGCCGTGTATCGCTGGCTGGGGGTCTGGTTCCAGTCTGCTCCCACCAAGGGACACCGAGAGCCCCTGGAAGCCCAGGGGTTCTGCGTCTTGTCCGCTGGGGCAGTCCCAGCACCGAGCACAGCGTCCAACGTTCAGCCACCAACCACCAAGCACCCTCCACCGGCCACGCAGTGCTTCAGGGAGGATTCAGGGAAGGAACAACATGGAGAAATTCTATGCTGTGTGGGGCCCACATTCTTCGGGGGGGGGGGGGGCAGACAACACAGGGTGCCCTGACAAACAAGATAAGCACAGAGCAAAGGCCTGGGGAGAAAACCAGATAGGGAGATAAAGAGCGTGTGAGGGACAGTGAGAGGCAGGTGGTGCTGGTAGAGCTGCACGTGGGTGACCGTGAGTAAGGGGGGGAGGGGCAGGGAAAGGATTCCAGGCAGAGGGAACAGGAAGGTCAAAGACCTGGAGGGTGGCATATGCCTACAGAGTTGAAGAACAGCAAACAGGCCGGGGGGTTGGAGCTTGAGAAGGGACCGGGAGAGCCGTAGGAAATGAGGTGGGAGCGATCTGGGACCACCATGAGAGCTCCGGGTTTTAAGAGAACACTAGGCTTTGTACTGGATCCCACTCAGGGACATCCTCCCCAGTCAGAAACCCATCAGACTCACTTGGACTCTGGGCCACCCACAAACACCCCACTCCCATAGATCCATGAGAACTTCTCTTCCCAGATCACACCCTTCCAGGGAGCCCAGAGACCATCCATTCCAGTCCAAGGAGTGGCTTGGCCTTGCCCAGCCCCCTGCTTCCAGGAACAATCTTCAACAATCTACAATGTAACAACTGGGGGCAGGAGCTCTGGAATCAGTCAGACCCAGCTTGGTAACTGCCTCTGTTACTCAGCAGATGCTACCCGAGCCTCAGTTTTCCTGTCTGTAAAGTGGGTCTACTCAGTACCCACTTCACAAACTTATGGTATAATGAAACAAGACCGCTGAGCACAGTGTTAGCCCTCATTAAATATTAGTCAAAACTGTGATTATTTGAGAGGCAAGAGAGCATAGTACATCTCTGGGCGCAGAACTCGAGTCTGAATCCCAACCCCACAACTTAGTCATTAGATGATCCTGGGCAGATCACCTGGGCTCTTAATAACAGTGCCAACCCCATAAGGTTGTAGTGAGGATTAAATATATGGAAAGCATCTAAATGACCTGGCACATAGTGATTTATGAGTGTTTGCTATTATTTTCACTATTTGTGGGAGGAGGCTCCCCTTTACCCGGCCAGGAAGCACCTCTGATCTCTCTCTCTCTCTCTCTCTCTCTCTCTGGCATCCCTCCCGTCCTCCCCAGCAATGTCTCCCACTAAGGTTTTAACTATTGACCCTCAGGTACATCATCTGTCGGATTCTGACCTTTGCCCCCGCCCCACATTTGACCCCTTAAAAAGGTGCCCCCCAACCTAAAGCTCATGCCTCTGATCCGCTGGTTGCTGCCGTAAACCTCCAAACTACCGCCCCCATGGTTGTGATCTCCGACTCTGGTAAGCGCACCCTCCCTTCAAATGATTAATTTTGACCCCCATTTTCTGACACTCGCCCCGACCCCCTCGAACGGGCCCCCACTTCAAATTTCGAACTTTGTGGTCCCCTTCGCCACGCCTCCTTCGCTAGTTTGACCTCTGACCTCCTCTACACCACCCTCCCCAGCAGCACTGACTCCCGACCTCTCCGAGGCGACCCTTCCCTCCTCGAGTGAACTTTGACCCCAACGGCCCCGCCCCCTACTTGCGTAAAAGCTCTCCCACCGCCATCGCCCGGCCCACCCCAATCCCCTGGCCTGACCGCTGATCCTACCGGCTCGGCGCTGCGGTCGCTCGCGGCCTAGCTGCTCGACCCGGAATTCTGAACCCTCACACCGCCCTCAACTCTCTTGCGCCGCCGCCACCGCGGCCACTGCCGCCGCCATGTTAAATCCCCAACGAACATCCGGGGCTTTCCCCCTTCACCGCCCACCAGTCCCCATAGCAACGGGGCTGACCGGGCAGGGGGCAGGGCCCGCTCAGGGGCGGAGCTGGGCCACGGGCAGAGCCCGCTCCAGCCTCTGATTGGTGCAGATTGCCCAATTGGAGACCTTCGGGCAGAAAATGCCAAGCGGGGATTGGAAAATTTGGAAAGCGTGCGGAGAAGCTGGCTCCCCGCCCAATCGGGTTCTTAAAGGGGAAAGGACTATACTCGTGTAAAGGTCCCACCTTACACCAAATCACGGTTACGTGCCACACACCTGGCCAAATGCTTTCCTTGCATTGTCTCACTAAATACTAAAACCTCATCGTATTATTAATACGCATTTTACAGACAAAGAAACTGAGGCTCAAAGGGGTGAACTAGCTGCCTCAGAATTACAGGAAGTAGATAATGAGTTTTGAGTCTGTCTGAGTCCAGGAACTTGACCTGCAACCAAGACACTATTTGATCTTAATCTTTTCTGTAAGTTTTTAAAAAGTAATTAATTTATAAAAAAAAAAAAAAAGGAAAATACCCGAAAACAACAATAACGAAATCCATAAACGAAACCCGGACATCCTCTCCTATGATTTCACTCGCTGGGCCCCAGCTACCTTGCTCTTCCAGAAAAAATATCCGGAGCTCTTCCTCCTTACGGTCTTTTCATTGGATGTTCCTTCTGTCTGGGATAGACCCTTCCCTCAGGCATCCTCAGGGCTCCCTTCCTCGCCTCTTTCAGGGTTTTACTCAAATATCACCTTATCAGTGAGCTTATTCCTTCCCACCCTAACTAAAGCAGCCAATATCCATCTTGCATGCTACTAAGCCCCTCCCCTTATCTGCTTTTTCCTATTTTCCTGCTCTAATCACCTTCTAACAAACTAGATGATTAGCTAATTGTAGTTAGCTTTTTGGTTGTTTACTGAAATGTCAGCTCCAGGAGAGCAAGGATTTTTATCTGTTTTGTTCACTGTACATGCCCAATGCCCTTGCACTATTAACAAGTAGATGCTCAATAAACATTTGTTGAATGGATGGTTGGATGAGTCCTAATTTCACCCCCTCAGAGATACTCTTAAATGCTAAGTGCATCCCTCTCCACCTCCCTGCCCCTGCACAGTGTCTAACACATAGTAGCCGTGGGGGAACCAATGAATGAATGATTGCATGAGGAGTCATTTTTTTCTGTACATTTACCTATCTCTTTTGTTTTTAACAGAATCAGAGGCACACGTTTATAAAGAATGTTATATGTTTCTAAAAACAAGTTTGGAAATATCACCAGTATCATTCCACATCATTTTCTTCCAGAACATTAGTTTTAATGGTTGCATGGATGCCATTCTATCCATGAACTCTAATCTGTTTAACGACCCTTTCTTGTTGAACATCTAAGCTGTGATAAATATTTTGCTATTATAAATAATACCTTCCCCCCCCCCCATACAAATTCAAGCAGTTAAATATTTGTGCACATCTCTAATCATTTCCTTTAAATAGATTACCACAAATGGAACTCCTGGGTCAAAGGAAATGTACAACTTTAAGATTTAATAATAGTAAGTTTCCATGCATGGACCTAAGCTGTGTAATTTTAACAACAGGGCCTATGATTATTTCGGCTTCGCAGAGGAAACAGAAGCTTGGAGAAGTAACTTTATTTGCTCAAAGTCGCACAAGCTAATGGGGCAGAGCCAGGGCACATTCCTGGTTTTGACACCCAGGCAAGGCTCGCTAACTGCCCTCTGCTGCCTCCCCGTGGCCTGGGACACACATTGCCGAATTGTGCTACAAGGATCCAATTCACACTCCCACCAGTGTTCAAAGGGAACATGCAATTTAAAGTATCATCGCCAGCATTAAACGTTCTTGTTGTTTGGGTTTTTGTGCTCTTTTGAAATCTTATGCCTCACAGAGTCTCCATTTTTTTAAAAAAGCAAGTCTAGTAGCTGAGATGACAGCACTTTATCCAAGTCGCAGTGATGGGAGGAGGGCCAGGTGCAGTCTTTACCTCTTTAATGCTCCGCACAAATTGCAGGGTATTAGGCTCTAGAAGCCACCTTTGGGGAAGCCTCCTTGGAACTTACTTGGGGATCTCAGTCAGAGATCAGACCTAGAACAAGCCCAGAGGTAGATCTGCTCCAAGGGCTTCCTCAGGATGGGCAATTAGGCCCTCCTACTTCAGGGCTCTGAGAGAGAAAATCAACCCCAAAAGAGCCTCCTACAGAGGGCTTCCTGGAGGAGGTGGTAAGGAGGCGATCTCCAATAGATGGAAACAGGTGAGGAGGGTGAGGAGGGTGAGGAGGATTTGGCCTCATAAAAATGATAAATTTCAGTGCATCAAGGGAAAAGATAAGCAGCAATATATAGATGGCAGGCAATGCTTTGTGTCCTTCATATGTAGAGAGCATTTACAAATCAATAAGAAAGGTGAACAACAGGCAAAGGACATGAACAAAAATTTAAAGTACAGACAATGGATAAGAAAGAAATGGAATCCCCAAATAAGAAATTAATGAAGTGGATATTAAATTATTAAACAGATCCTTTTTATTTTTTTGGTCTCTCAGAAAAAAAAATATTTTTAAAGATTTTTATTTGTTTGAGAGAGAGAGCACGAGCAGGAGAGGCAGAGGGAGAGGCAGAAAGAATCTAAAGCAGACTCTGAGCTGAACACACAGTCCCATGTGGGGCTCGATCTCACAACCCTGAGATCACGACCTGAGCCAAAACCAAGAGTTGCATGCTTAACCAACTGCGCCAGGTGCCCCAGAAAAAAAATTTTTTATATAATAATCAGTACTGATGAGCATATAAGATAACAGCCACTCTCATACCCCACGTGTAGGACTACGATCTGGGGCAGAATTTTGGTGATATCCATCAAGAGACTTAACAATGCTGTCAACCCTTTGATACAGCAATTCCACTTCTAGGAATTGTTCTCTTATTTTTTAAGATTTTATTTACTTATTCGTCAGAGAGTGGGAGAGCACACACAAGCAAGGGAGCAGCCGGCGGAAGGAGAAGCAGGCTCCATGCTGAGCAGGGAGCCCGATGCAGGACTTGATCCCGGGATTCCAGGATTTCGACCTGAGCCGAAGGCAGGCGCTTAACCTACTGAGCCACCCAGGCGTCCTTATTTATTTATTTCACAGAGAGAGAGAGAGAGCACAAGCAGGGAGAATGGCAGGCAGAGGGAGAGGGAAAAGCAGTCTCCCTGCTCAATCCCAGGACATGGGGCTCTGTCCCAGGACCCCAGGATCATGACCCGAGCCAAAGGCAGATGCTTAACCAGCTGAGCCACCCACGCGCCCCTTTTTTAAGATTTGTATTTATTTATTTGAGAGTGAGAGAGAGCACGAGCAGGGGAGGGGCAGAGGGAGAGGGACAAGCGGACTCCCTGCTGAGCGCAGAGCCCTTCACGGAGCTCTGACCTGAGCTGAAGTCAGATGCTTAACTGACTGAGCCACCCAGGCACCCCTAGGAATTGTTCTTAAAAGGAAAAAAAGACATAGACAAAAGCGTATATGTGAGTGTGTAGGTGAACAACACGGGTTTGAACTGCATTAGTCCACTAATAAGCAGATTTTTTTCAATAAATTCAGTACAGTACTATAAATGTGTTTTCTCTTCTCCATGATTTTCTTTCTTTTTTTTTTTTAAGATTTTATTTATTTATTTATTTGAGATAGAGCGAGAGTGAGAGAGAGAGCATAAGCAGGGGGAGCCACGGGCAGAGGGAAAAGCAGAAGCAGGCTCTCCATGAGCCGGGAGCCCGACCCAGGGCTCGATCCCAGGACTCCAAGATTATGACCTGAGCCAAAGGCAGATGCTCAACCGACTGAGCCACCCAGGCGCCCCTCTCTGATTTTCTTAATAACATCTTCTTTTCTCCAGCTTACTTTATTGTAAGAGTACAGTCTATAATACATATAACATATAAAATATGCATTAATTGACTGTTTATGTTATCAGTTAGACTTCTGGTCACACAAGGCTATTAGTAGCTAAGTTTTGGGGGAGTCAAAAGTTATACTTGGGTTTTTGACTGTGCAGGAGTGGGAACCCCTGACCCCACATTGTTCAAGGGTCAACTGTATTCATCCTTAGTGTTATTTCAGTAAGATTTTTTAAAATCACCATTGTTTTACTATTGTTACCATTGTTACACCATTTACTATTGTTACCATTGTTATATTACCTCATTGTTTAATTATTCATGTATCACACCATACTTCACGATTTCCCTATTGTTGCATGTTTAGATTACTTCCAATTTTTTTTTCCCTGCTTGCTACACCAGACTCTCTCTGAACACTTTACCTACGTGATCTTTTCTGATCCTCGCCACTTCTCTGTAAGATGGGATCCTTAGCCCCATTTCACAGATGAGGAAACTGAGACACGGGAGGAGGGTGGGAAGTGAAACAAAGTCCCACCACTTGTAAGCAGCTTTGCTGGAATTTTAACTAGGAGTTCTGACTTCAAAGCTGATGCTCTTAAAGACTGCTCAAATTCAGGGGGGCCTGGGGGGCTCAGTCAGTTGAGCATTCGACTCTTGGTTTCGGCTCAGATCATGATCTTGGGGTTGTGAGATTGAGCCCCGCGTCGGGCTCAGTGCTCAGTGGGGAGTCCGCTTGAAATTCTCTCTCTCCCTTTGCCTCTGCCCTCCCCACCTTTCTCCAAAATAAATAAATAAATCTTAAAAAAAAAAAGAAAAAGAGACTGCTCAGATTCACTGAATAAATATATTGGTTGAATGCCATCTGTTTGCTAAGCATGTCGATAATGACAACTGCAAACATTTATTGAAGATTTTCTATATAGCAGGTCCTGTGCTAAGCACTTTACATATGCTACCTCATTTTTTTTTTAATATTTTATTTATTTGCAAGAGAGAGAATGAGAGACAGAGAGCATGAGAGGGAGGAGGGTCAGAGGGAGAAGCAAACTCCCCGCTGAGCAGGGAGCCCGATGCAGGACTCGATCCCAGGACTCCAGGATCATGACCTGAGCCGAAGGCAGTCGCCTAACCAACTGAGCCACCCAGGCGCCCTACTACCTCATTTTTTAAAAAGATTTTATTTATTTATTTATTTATTTATTTGAGAGAGAGAGCTCGAGCAGGGGGAGGGGCAGAGGGAGAGGGAGACAGAAAATCTCAAGCAGACTCCCCACTGGGCACAGAGCCTGAAGCTGCTGGATCCCACAACCCTGAGACCATGACTCGAGCCAACATCAAGTGTCAGACGCCTCAACTGACTGAGCCACCCAGGCACCCCTATACTACCTCATTTAATCCCCATAACCACCCTATGCACTATTGTTAGTCCCATTCTACAAGTGTGCAGAGAAACAGAGAGGTTAAGTAACTTCTCCAAAGTCACACAGGCAGCCTGGTTTCAAGGTCTAGGCTTCTAACCATTTCTCTTCTTTTTCAGAGAACAAATGCTACAAATGAACAAAAACAAGATAGCTAATAAACACATGAATAAATAAATAATATAAAATAAGGTGATGAGCAGAGCTCAAAACGGGTCACAGAATATAGCTACGCAGCCATAAAAAGGATGTGGAAGAGGCAGGACCCAGTGATCCCACTCCTAGGTATTTACTCCAGAGAAATGAAAACATATATTCCCACAAGGACCTGTACATGAATGTTCATAAAGCTTGTTTTTTTTGGTTTTTGGGTTTTTTTTTTAATAGCACCTTTTTTCATAATCACCAGAAACTTGAAACAACCCAAAATGTCCATCAACTAGTGAACAGATAAATAGATTGCAGGATATCCATTCCATGGAACACTACACGGCGTAAAATGGAAGGAATTATTGATACGTGGGACATCATGGATGAATTGCAAATGTATTAAGCTGAGTGAAAGAAGCCAGTCTCCTGTGGTTCCATTCCTAGCATTCTGGGAAAGGTAAATCTAATCTATAGTGACAGAGGGTAGATTAGTTGTTGCCTGAAGCTGGGGACAGAGGGGAGGATGCACAGTAAAGGAGACAGGAGGGAAACCCTGGGGTGATGGAAATATTCCATGTCTTGATTGTGGTGGTGGTTTCATGGCAATATACATGGGTCAAAACTCATAAAATTATACACTTTAAAAGGGTCCAGGTAATTGTATTAAATGGAGTTATATTTAAAAGTTTTAAAAAAGATTTTTATTTATTTGACAGAGAGCGCGGGGGGAGAGACGGAGGGAAAGGGAGAAGCAGACTCCCCGCTGAGTGGGGAGCCCTACGCAGGATTCGATCCTAGGACCCCAAGATCATGACCTGAGCTGAAGGCAGACGCTTAGCCGACTGAGCCACCCAGGCGCCCCTATTTAAAAGTTTTTTAAATGCAGTAGAATAAATATGGACTTTAGTTAATAATACTGTGTCAATATTGGTTCATTAGTTGTAAGAAATGTACCAGGTTTAGGTTAAGATTTTAGTAATAGGGGAAACTGGGTGTGGAGTTTATGAGAACTCTGTACTGTCTTTTTTTTTTTTTAAGATTTTATTTATTTGAGAGACAGAGAGCACAGAGGGAGAGTGAGAGGGAGAAGCAGACTCCCCACTGAGCAGGGAGCCAGACATGGGGCTCCATCCCAGGACCCTGAGATCATGACCTGAGCAGAAGGCAGATGTTTAACTGACTGAGCCACCCAGGTGCCCTGAGAACTCTGTACTGTCTTTGCAATTTTTCTGTAAATCCCAAACTGTCAAACTGAAGTTTACTTTTAAAAATGGAAAAAAAAAAAGAGAGAGAGAGAGAACAGAGATGATATTATGCCAATGTTAATTTGTACAGGAAAGAAAAAACAAGTTACAAACCTACACATATCATATGATAGTATTTTCACTAAAAAAAATCAGGGGCTATGAGGGAAAATAGGAAAATGTTGAAAGTTGGATGCTGTTAAGATTGAGACAGCCAGGAAATTTCTGGTTCTACTTTTCTACTTTATCCTTTATTGCATGGTTTGAATTTCTTCTTTTTCTTTTTTTTAAGATTTTATTTATTTATTTATTTAGAACACACGAGCCGGGGGGAGGGGCAGAGGGAGAGGGAAAGAGAGAATCTTAAGCAGGCTCCATGCTGGGGCTTGATCTCATGACCCTGAGATCATGACCTGAGCTGAAACTAAGAGTCGTACATTTATCCCGCCTGAGCCACCCAGGCGCCCCCTGAATTTCTTTTTTTTTAAGAATTTATTTTTGGGGCGTCTGGGTGGCTCAGTCAGTTGGGCGGCTGCCTTTGGCTAGGATCGTGGTCCCAGGGTCCTGGGATCGAGCCCCGCATGGGCTCCCTGCTCGGCGGGGAGCCTGCTTCTCCCTTTCCCTCTGCCTCCTGGCTTGTGCTCTCACTCTCTCTCTGTCAAATAAATAAATAAAGTCTTAAAAAAAAAAAAAAAGAATTTATTTTTAAGTAATCTCTACACCCAACGTGGGGCTCAAACCCACAACCTTGAGATCAAGAGTTGCATGCTCCACTGACTGAGCCAGCCAGGCACCCCTGATTTTTATTTTTTTTTTTAGCAATGAGTGTGTTACATTCTCCCCTGAAGTAAAATAATGATATTATTATTTTTTAAATTTGCTGAAAAGCAGCAGCAAAGATCTGGAGGGAGGATAGGGTAGAGGGCTGAAAGGAGGTGCCTCTGCCCAGGGAGTAGGGATGCCAAGTAACAGAGGCCCCCTGAAGAACTCAAAGAACGTCCTGTCTCCTCAGGCATGTGTGCGGGATGCGGAGAGGAACTTTTTGTCCTTTATATGTCCTCATCTCCTCCGCATCCTCTCTTGCTCATTCCTATGGTTACAATAAAAAATTTAGTCAATAAAAATACAGGATGCCCAGCTAGTGTTGAATTCCAGATAAACCTCAAGTCATTTTTTAGTTTAAGTGTGCCCCCACACAATATTTGGGACATATTTAGACTAAACATTTATGTACTGTCTCTGAAATTCAAATGTAATTGGGCATCCTGTATTTTATCTGATAATCCTACTCACTCCACACCAGTTACCCTGGCCTCATGGCTGTCTCTCAAACACACAGCCTCAGTCCTGCCTCAGGGCCTTTGCACCCACTGGTTTCTCTACCTGGATCACTCTTCTAGGTCTTTGCTTTGACCAGCTCCCTGTCCTTTGGCTTAAATGTCACTTCCTTACAGAGGCCTTTGCTCGGCTCCCTACTGACAGCACGCTTTGCCATCCCACGCTTTAATTCCCATTGTATTTTCTCCGCAGTGCTGATCACCATCTGGAATTCTCAGGTGATAGTATTTTCATTTTCAGTGTCTTCTCTACCTCCTCCAGTAGAATGTCAGCCTCACAAGAGCCAAAATGTCATCTTGGCCACCACATTATCTACAACAGTTGGATCGTGGCTGGGTGCATTGTTTTTCCTGGTTCTTAGCTGTAACCAACAAGAACCATTTCTGGCTGAATTGAACAATGAAGGACTTCGGCAAATGAATATTTGTTAATGAATGAATCCTGAGACCCACAGTTTCCCCCTTCTGGTCTCTCCATAGACCCCAAACCACCTCACAGGCTGTCCCTGGGGCCCTGCTACTCCTCCGAGGGGCAGTTACCCCAGCCTGCTAGGCAGGCATCTGCGTACCCTCCAAAAGCCTTGCTCGGCTTTGCCTCCCAGAAGCTGTAGGGCCTTCTGTCCTGCAGCCTGTCACTTCCTGAGCATGTCACACATCACAGGTGTTGCAATCAGGCAGACGTGCCTGTCTCCTGTGCACCCAGCAGTGGGAGCCCCAAGAGCTGGGCCTTTATCTGATTCACCTAAATTACCGTCACTCCTACTATGTATGACCTGCTTCTTCAGCACTGTGCTGTTTTAAGCATTTTTTTTAAAGATTTTATTTATTTATTTGAGACAGAGAGAATGAGAGAGAGAGAGCACATGAGAGGGGGGAGGGTCAGAGGGAGAGGCAGACTCCCCGCCGAGCAGGGAGCCCAATGCGGGACTCGATCCAGGGACTCCAGGATCATGACCTGAGCCGAAGGCAGTCGCTTAACCAACTGAGCCACCCAGGCACCCTGTTTTAAGCATTTTTTATCTGAATTTCTCCTGCCTCCCCTGATCCATTCAACCAGTGTTTATTGACCAACTACTCTGTTTCAGGTACTGGAACCACAGGGGTAAACAGAACTGGCAGAAACCCCAGAAACCCCTGCCACCCCCCGAGCTCACTTTCGGATGGAGGAGATAAAGAATATATCATGAAAGATGTATTTTCATAGTAGGCCACAACGTGGAAGTGATCTGGAAGAGAATAAAGCAGGGAGAGGGGAGGGGAGGTAGGGGGTGGGATGCTGTTTTAAACAGGGTGGTCAGGGGAGGGCTCCCTGCAAAGGCTTGAAGGAGGGGAGGGAGAGAGCCATGCGGGTACCTGGGGGGGGGGGCAGTGTCCCAAGCAGAAGGAACAGCCAGTCATCTGATATAGTCGAGGTCAGTGTGGCCGGAGCAGAGTGGGCAGAGACAAGTAGTGGGAGATGAGGACAGGGAGGGGACAGGGGCAGATCGTGTGGGGTGGGCCACAGGGAAGATGCTGGCTTTCACCCCAAGGGAGATGAAGCTCTGGGAGAGCTCAGGCGGAGGAGAGACACGATCTGACACAGGTGTCCACCAGTCCCTTCAGCTGCATATGGAGAGCAGACTGGGGCGGGGGGGAGGAGAGGGGAGACCAGGCAAGGGACAGGTGGGCAGGACCAGGGTGGGGGCCTTGGAGATGGGAGAAGGGGACAGGCTCTAGATCGACTTTACAGATGAAGTCAACAGAATTTGCTAGCTGATTAAATGTGGGACGTGAGAAAAAGAAGAGTCAAGGACAACATCAAGGCTTTCAGCCTCATTTAATCCCAAGGCAATGCCATCAAGTATGATCATCCTTTGGTGACAGATGATGAAACTGACATTCAGAGCGGGCTGGGGACACCACATCCCACAGCAAGTGGTAGAGCTGAGATGCAAACCCCATTTCTGTCTAGCCCCAGTGCCAGGCCTTTGCTCTCTGTGGACCGCCCCCCCCCCCCGCCCCGATCCAGACCTGTTCACAGCCTCCCCTGGCCTGGAACGGAACCCTGCCAGGCCCACGTGGGCACCAGCTCAGGCTTTGGCTGCAGGGAGCATTGCATGACTCCGCGGCTGGCGACTTCACAGGCTGGGTGCATCCCTTTGCGGCACGCCCTCACTGTGTGTCACCTGAGTTGGGTAACCACGTTGCTCTGCTCGCCCATGAACTCCTACAGGGCCCCGCTGGGGCTGATTCATCGCTGTCCCTGGTGTGTCCCTGGCATTGTCCGGCCAGAGCGTGGCATGCGGTGGCCTTCAGAAGGCAGCAAGTATTTATGAAGCACCGATCTTATGCCGGGCTGTGCGGGGGCGAGCCCTGGGCCCCTCGCTCCTGGGGCTGACAGTCCAGTGGGAGAGACAAAGCCACCCCCAGACAGTGCTGGCCCAGGGTGGGCCAGGCTGGGACCCACCATGAACAAGATGGCCCTCGTCTCCCTGCCCCGCGCCCCCCCCCCCCCCCCCCCCCCGCACAGACCCTTAGCCCCAGGGCTCGGACTGACCACGGACAAGCATAAATCAGTCAGAGGATTCCAGGAAGCTAAGAGCTAGAAGTGAAGTAAAGCAGGGACGGGACAGAATGACGGCAGCTCTCTTTGCTGGGGCTGTCAGGGAAAGCTGTGACCTCAGGCTGAGAAGGTGCCAGCCCAGGATGAGCCGGGGAGAGGGCACACCGAGGGTGACAAAGAGCTTCGTGTAATTCAAGAAACAGCAGGAAGCCCGGATGCCCTGGGCACCGTGGGGGTGGCCAGGAGGGCGGGGAGTTAAGTGTCAGGAAGCTGAGCCCCTGCAGCTCATGGAGCAATAATGTGAGGTTGGCCTGCAGAGCTGGGAGCCCACAGGCTGCCCCAGGGAAGCTCTCAGCCCAGGGGCCAGCACCCAGCTTGGCCTAGGACTCCTGCTGTCAGATGTATCTGTCACCAGCTCAGAGCCCTCCTGTGGATAAAGGACAAAGTCCTCCTGGGCCCCACGAGGCCCAGCATGATCTTTCCCCATCACCTCCCTGTCTCTATCTTCCCCTACTCACTCTGCCCAGGCTGTACCGGCCTCCACACTGATCCCTGGCAGGACCGGTGTGTTTCCACCTCAGGGCCTTTGCACTGGCCATTCCTCTGCCTGGAACACTCTGCCCCTATGACTTCTCACTCAGACTCCTTCAGATCAAATGTTCACCCTCCCGGTGAGATCCCCCTGATTATCCTTGTAAAAACTGCAACTGTCCCCCCTCAGGCCCCCTCCCTGCTTTTTCAGAGTGCTTACCAATATTTACCCTGCTTTACATTTTTCTTATTTATTGTGTTTGCTGTCTGACCCCCTGGTTAGAGTATCAGCTCCGTTAAGGCAGAGATCTCTGGCTTGCTCACAGCTGTCTCCCAGGACTGAGACCAGGACCCGGTACATGGGAGATGCCCAATAAATAACGGGTGAATACACGAAAAGGAAGGGGATAGAGAGACGGAGGAGAAAAGGAAGGGAAAAGGGGAGGAAAATGGCACGTCTGTGAGATCCTAAGGCTTGTCAGCAACCCCAGCTTGGAGGCAGGAGTGCTAACACTTCTCAGTGCTGGGCCGGGATACTGAGGCACAAGGCAACACTGGTTAGTACTCCTTGGGCAGCTGGAGCATTGAGGGCGGCCTTGGAGTAGAAAGTCACCGACGCCCCCTGCCGGAGAGTGGTGTCATGACAGCTGTGCCCACTCCGCTGACTTAGGGCCGGTGATGCCCCTCACCCCCGCGGGCAGGGGAGGAGTCGGCCCAGGGGGCATCCCTGGCAGAAGCGCAGAGTCCATGGCCACAGCTATAAGCCTCTTTATTCCAGGGTCCCCGTGGGCGCCCTGCCCTATGAGTGTTATGCAGGAGAGCCGGGCTATGCCGCCCCACACCTGCCCTGCTTTGCTCTGTGCCTGGGCGCCGGCCCTCCCATCACAGCCAGTGGTACCCCCACCTCTCCAGGAGGAGAGAGCTGCTCCAGCTGCCTTGGGCTACGACCACTCCACACGGGGCCTCAGAAGGACTGGGAGCCAAGGCCTGCCCCGACTCTCCACCTGGGCCTGGGCAGTGTCTGGTCACACTGGGCAAGGCAGCGAGGCCCAGGGTCCCTGATGAGAGCTGCCCCTGTGCCTAGAGGTACGTCATCCGGCCAACCAGGGGTCTCACCACCCAGATGTCATCCACGATCTTCCCGTCCTGCAAGGGACAAAAACAAAAGAGGTAGTGAGAGCTGAAAGTCCAGACTCCAGGGCCAAGGACCTGAATTCAAATCCAGGTCTTTAATGGACTGTGTGACCTTGGGCGAAGTGTTAGACCTCTCTGAGCCTCAGTTTTCCTCATCTGAAAAGTGGGGATGATAGTAATAGTACCTACATCATAGATGTTGCGGGAATTAAATGAGATTATTTGTAGAAGGCTTTTTAAAAAGGGATCCCGGGACAAGGCAAGGACTGTGTAAGGTGTAGGCTATTATTATGAGCACAAACCCTGGAGTCAGACAAATGTCACTTATATATCTCAGTGCAACGGCTCTCTACATGGCCTTAAGAATGTTCCCCAACTATGAGCCTCAGTTCCATACTCTATACACAGGGGAGAACCGAATGGGATAAACACATAAGCCTAAAGCCTACCCCTGGTGCGTGCACTGCTCAATAAAGGGTAGTTATTTATAATAAAAAGAACACGGTCTTTGCGGCCAGACCCCAGGTCTGCCACCCTCCAGCTGTGTGACCCTTGGAAAATTACTTCCCCTCTCTGAGCCTCAGTTCTCTCAACTGTACAATGGAAAGAAAAACCATCCCATGGGATTGCTGTGGTGATTAAAAGGTTCCTAGATGTAAAGGGTCTAGCCCAGCATCTGATGTAAACAGGTGCTCAAGAAATCATAATTATTATTATTTTAAAAAGACAGTGACAGGGGCACCGAGGTGGCACATTCAGTTAAGCATCCAACTCTTGGTTTCGGCTCAGGTTGTGGTCTCAGGGTCGTGAGATCAAGCCCAGAGTCAAGCTCTGGGATTCTCTCTCTCCCTCTGCCCTTCCCTTCCTAAAAATTTTTTTAGAGATTTTATTTATTTGACAGAGAGAGACAAGCAGGGGGAGCGGCAGGCAAAGGGAGAGGGAGAAGCAGGCTCCCCACTGAGCAGGGAGCCCGATGAGGGGCTCAATCCCACGGCCCTGGGATCATGACCTGAGCCGAAGGCAGCCGCTTAACCCACTGAGCCACCCAGGTGCCCCAAATAAATAAATCTTAAAAAAATACAATAAGGGGCGCCTGGGTGGCTCAGTGGGTTAAGCGGCTGCCTTCGGCTCAGGTCATGATCCTGGAGTCCCAGGATCGAGTCCCGCATCAGGCTCCCTGCTTGGCAGGGAGTCTGCTTCTCCCTCTGATCCTCCTCCCTCTCATGCTCTCTCTCTCTCATTCTTTCTATCTCAAATAAATAAATAAAATCTTTAAAAAAAATACAATAAAATTACAATGGCAAAAATAAAGAAAGGTGAGCCATGATTATTTAGGTCCTTCTAACCTTGGGCCACTTCTGCCCAGCACACATCATACTGGTTTCCCTCCACCTGCTCCCACCACCGGCCTTTTTCATGCTTTGGAAACTGTTCTCAGCACTTTATATATTACAGGTCAAGCAACTATTATCATCCCCTTTAACAGATGGGAAAGTTGTGTCTCGGAGAGTTGAAATAAGTCGCTCGAAGTCAGCCAGCTGGTAAGTAGCAGAGGCGGGATTTGAACCCAGGATTTCCGGCTCTGGAGTCCATGCTTTTAACCACTCAGCTCCAGAACCCGCTGGGCCCGGTTACTCGGGCAGGTGATCGGGCCACCGCTCACTGACCTGGTCGTCTGACACCTGCTGGATGTGCACGTGGGTCCCGTTGAGGATTTGTAGCCGCGTGTATCCGTACTCCTTCACGCGCACGGCGCTCCAGGGCCTCGGGAAGAGGGAGAAGAGGGTCAGCCGCTCCTCACAGCCCTGCCAGACAGAATCCTTTAGACCCAGGGCTGGGGTGGGTGGAGGACCCACAAGGAGCAGAAACAACCTCCCAGGCCAGGACCCTGAGGCCTCCAAGGAAGACAAAGTCTGTTAAGCCTTGATCTCACTAAGACTTCTAGAAAAGTGCATGGTTGTGAGAGACTGCCCACTGCGGCATTTTCTGTAAGAGCCCTAAGCTGGAAGGCACCCAAATGCCCATCAGTGGGGGTCAGTTAAATAAATCATAGCGTGGCCATCACAAAGCAAGGTGTTGGTGGCCACGATGTACAGTAAAAGGGAAAACGCAATTGGAAGAATGGACAAAACCGGGGCACCTCAACACTGGCCGTGCCGTAGACCCTCCGAGAAAGTTTTTTTTTTTTTTAAAGATTTTATTTATTTATTTGAGAGAGAGAGAATGAGAGAGAGCATGAGAGGGGGGAGGGTCAGAGGACAAAGCAGACTCCCTGCCGAGCAGGGAGCCCGATGCGGGACTCGATCCAGGGACTCCAGGATCATGACCTGAGCTGAAGGCAGTCGCTTAACCAACTGAGCCACCCAGGCGCCCCCGAGAAAGCTTTTTAAGTCACCAGTGCCTGGGGGAGAGCGATTCCTCAGCCTTGCAGGAGATACGCCCGGCGACATAAGCAGAGACCATGCGGGACCTTGAAAAATCACCCTTTTGCACCCATCATTGGAATCATTAATGGAAGCAAGAATCATCAATAGGTGGTAAAACTCACGGTGAAAGTCTGAGGAATCGCCAGATAATGGCATAGTCCCAAATGATCTCTCCAGGAGAAATAATATATTAATAATCATTAATTATACATAATATAACAATATTATAAAATATTAATAATATGATAATAGCTGTGACAAATAAGAAGATAAAATAGAGATTAAAACAGATGTGGTTGGGGCGCCTGGGTGGCTCAGTCGGTTGAGCATCTGACTCTTGATTTCGGCTCAGGTCATGATCTCAGGGTCATGGGATTGAGCTCTGTGTGGGGCTCCTCGCTGGGTGTGGGGCCTGTTCCAGAATTCTTTCTCCCTCTGTCCCTTCCCTTCCTGCTCACATGCGTCCACGAGCTGTTTCTCTCTCTCTCTCTCTCTCTCTCTCTCTCTCAAAAACAAACAAAACATAACAAAAAGAGATGTGGTTAAATGTTCATGTTTGGGAAACATTGGTAAAGGGGATATGGAAAGTCTTTGTATTTTTGCAACTTTTCTGTAAGTCTGAAATAATTTCAAAATTTGAAAATGAAGGAAAACTAATCTGTGCTGATTAAAGTTCAGAATAGCGATCACCCAGGGGGTGTGAGGCGCCATCTGGTGCTGATAACATTCTATTTCCTGCTCCAGGTGGTGGCTACCTGGGCCACTGCCAGGGTCCCGTTCTCAGAGATTCTGGTGTTTGTTCTGGAATGGGGCCCAGACACCGGAGTTTTAAAACTTCCCCATGTAATGTCCACCAAAGTTGAGAACCCCTAGGGGATGAAGCATGATCCAAGTTGGGTTTTTTTTTGTTGTTTTTTTTTAAAAGATTTTATTTATTTATTTGACAGAGAGAGACACAGCGAGAGAGGGAACCCAAGCAGGGGGAGTGGGAGAGGGAGAAGCAGGCTCCCCGCAGAGCAGGGAGCCCGATGCGGGACTTGATTCCAGGACCCTGGGATCATGACCTGAGCCAAAGGCAGACACTTAACTGCCTGAGCCACCCAGGCACCCTGTGCACTGTTTGAGTTTTTATCACAAGTGTTTCTTACTTTGATCTTACTAATTTATAAGAACCAGCTTAAGAAATAAGCCCTCTCTCCTTGCAGAAGTGAGTGATTCCAAGGCAGACAGGGAAAGGGCAGGGAAACACAAGAGGATTCTTGGAACACCCCGTAGGGTCAAAAAATAAGGAAGAGCTCACAAAATGACAGGGGCACTCGAAAGAAAACACAGGCCCTGACCCGAAGAGTTCCCAGTGGCCCAAACTGGAGCAAGGTGATCAACAGCATAAATCACAGTCATATCGGTTTATCGCCCACAGGATACAATAATTACCCATGAGTCCACACTGGTATAAATCAATAACGAACTACATAAATGGAACCGAGGGGATGACTCTTCCTCATGAGAGATTCTAATTAATAAATCTAGGAGGAATGAGGGAAATAGAAACTTCCCATTAGAACACCTCAGTAATAATTGTTGCAGGCAGGACGCACTGGAGGATTCAAAAATCAGTGCGTGAAAGTTTGAGGAGTGCTGGGAGATTTGCATGGCCGAAAGGTATCTCCCTGAAGTTACTTATTAATTAGAAAGGGAAATATAATAGCTTTACAGTGGAGGAAACCCGCAGACACCTCCTTAACCAGGTGATTCAGAGACACACGGACGGCAGGAGCCCCGGGTCCGATGCACCGAGGAGAACACATCACTTCTGTGATCATCTTGCCCGAAATGCATAACCTGAATCTCAGCAAAATGACACATAAACCCAGACCACGGGGCCTTCTGCAAAACAACTGGCCAGGAGTTTTCTAAAATGTGCAGGATGAAAGACTCTGGAGACATGATAACTAACTCGAATGTGGGATCCTGGAACAGAAAGCGGTCGTCAGGGAGAAGTTTGGTGGAACGTGAATCGAGTCTGGAGTTCAGTGGCAGTGATGATAATAAGAAGCCGTCTGTCTTTGGATCCATCTGGTAAACTTGAGCAAGCCCCCCCCAACCCCTGCCACCTGTTGAGCCTGAGACTGAACGAGTATTTGACTGCCTGAGCCTCTGTTTCCACATCTGTACAATGGGCCTGCGACTAGGGCTACCTAAGCTCTCTGGGGGGAGTGTTGGTGACAGCAGCCGTATAAACACCTGGCCCCCCAGGCAGGCATAAGAGGCAGTAAAAATCAAGAGGCAAGAAGCCAAAGGCACCCTTCCCCGTGGTGCTCACGGCAGATCCTGTGATGATGTGGACCGGGCCTCGAGGGTTGGTGTAGGGCATCTCTCGGCTGCCATTAAATACCTGGAGACAGGGACAAGGGGGAAGAGCGTGTCACACCAGGCCAAACCCCAGGTGTCCAAGGGTCCACCGACACCAGCCACATGGGCCCTCGGCCTTCCCTGAGCCTCACCTGGTAGTCGTAAATGGGCCACAGGCGTTCGTAGGAGTGCTCATGAGCCCACAGCTGCAGGTCGACCCCTGAGACAGAACAAGTTGGGGTCAAGCTGTTTGATCCTGGAGAGGTTGGGCGGGGCGGTGGGGGGAGGGCGGGCTGGGTCCTGGGGCTGGAAGTCCCCCAGGTCACTCACCATATTTGTAGAAAAGATCCTCCAACCCAAAGAACTTGCCACGGAGGCCTTTGCGAACCTGGGCAGGGCGCACAAGGAAGTGAATGGGGACTCAGGCCGCCCCCCTCCCCCTCCTGGCTCTCAGCACCCCGCCTCAGGGAGGGGGTCCTCACCTTGCTTTCATGCCATGTACAGTCATCCAAATCAGCATTGGAACAGTACATGGGCCGGTGGCCCATGGTAATGATCCACGGCCGGGCTGCCCGGTTCTTATTGGCTTTCTAGAGAGAAGAGCCCCGAGTGAGCCCTGGGAGGGGTGGGTGGGGAGGAGAGGCAGGGCAGGGGATTATAGGGGACCTCCACCCATGTTACTTGGAGGTCGCTCTCCAGCCAGTGGAACTGTCTCTCTACCAGGTGGTGACCGTAACTGAGGAAGAAGTATACCTCGGTGGAGAAGGAGATGATGTGCGCAGGGCCCAGATCCCAGCTGGAGGGGTCAGAGGGCATAGGTCAGAGATGGGGGTCTCCTTGGCATCTCCCATCCATCCTCCAGTCCTCAGGGTTCCCCAGATTACCTGTACCACAGGCCTTCGTTGTTCCCTGGCATGCTGAAGCGGGCCTTGTAGTTAGAGAAGTTGCTGGGTAAAAGAAAGTGAAAAGGTGGGGAGAGAGTCTGGGTTCCCCAACCCGGCCCCCAACTCCCCACTGCCAGGCCAGGTCTGCCTCCCAGCCCGGCCCCCATCTCCTCTCCTCTTGATACCACTAATGCCCTGCTGCAGGATGAGGGACTAAAGTGAGACACTAAGAAGGACACGTCTGTTTGCACCGGTCAGGCCCTCACCCGCCCTGAAGCCCCAGGCCCTCACTAGCGTTCTTCGTGATTCCCAGGGCACGTCATATAGGGGAGGCTGGCGGCCACAGGTTCGATGAGCCGCATGAACTTGTCCCCGACTCGAGCATTGTCCTGATCCATGTTGTAGGCGAAGTCTCCTGGGGGGGGCGGGGGGCAGGGAGAGAGTGAGGACCCAGACCCGGTTCTCCTCTTGCTGGAACCAAGAGACCCAATTGCTCGGCTCTGCAACCCCCAGCCCCGAGCCATCCCGGTTCTGCAATCCCTACCTCACACCCACCCACATGTGCACTTGGAGCTGTTTCCTGAACCTCTGGCCCCTGAGGACCCCGCCTTGAGACTGCCCTGGTCTCCCATGCTCTGATCACACTGGCCCCCATCTCTGCTCACCTTCTTGTCCCCTCCCATGACAACGTTGAGACTGACACGATCTGATACTGGTTTTGTACCAGGCACAGTTCCAAATGCTTTACATACTTGATCACCGGAATCTTCCAAACACCCTCTGAGGTGGATGTTATTATCACCCCACTTCAGATGGGGAAACTGAGGCCCAGAGGGATTAGGTGCTTGCGCAAGGTCACAGGGCTGGTTAGTAAAAATCCAGGAATCAGGCCCTGGGAGTCTGATTCCAGAGTCTGCGGCTGTGAACCATGTCAGCCCCAATCTCCAGCTCCCAAGTGTGTCCCTGTCCCCTGAAGCCACAGCAGCAATGATCGTGACAAGGAATAACGGCACTTACATCATGCCAAGCCACGTCACCCATGTAGTCATCACGACAGTGCCATGAATTCTGGGGCAGCCTTAGCCCTCATTGTAATAACGCAGAGGACAAAACCAATAACGCACACGGCTCTCCGTGTTGGAGCTGGGATTTGCACCTGGGCAGGCTGGTTAACCACAGACACCCTCTCCAGGGCCCGTGTCTCATCGCCTGTCCCTTCAGAACCACACTAACCCCAGCGCGGTGCCCTCGATAGCCCCGGGATCACCTCCCACCCAAGCCCCACCCAACGCCTTCAGGTGCACCCTCGTCAATGCCTCACCCACGTGGAGAACAGCATCGTACATGCCCTGCTGGGTGTCCCTGCGCAGCCGCGGGAAGGCCTTCGGGTTGTCAGCCCCCAGGTCCCCAAACACAGCCAGACGGGGGCTCCAGTGGGGACCATTCTTCAGCGCCCGGAAACGGAACCGACGGCTCCAGCCCTGAGAACTGCCACAGCGGTAAACTGAGGGAAAGGGGAAGGTCACAGTCAGCTAGGAGCACGCCCTGACTGCCTCCTCCCCACCCCGCAATCCATCTTCACTTGGTGGGGGGAGGAAGTGGGGATCGAGGGGTTCCGACCCATGCCCTTCGGTCCACCCCACCCCAGGCCCCAGAGCCTTCCATTCTCATGCCAGAGTCTCATACAATAGGCTGCAGATCAGCAGAGCAGTTACCAGCCCGGCCTGGGCCCCCTGTCAGCGGTGGCTTCTCCTCTATCCCCCACTCCTCTTCCTGCTTCCCCATGAGCACTCGGGCCTGGGGCCCCTCTCACCATACTGGACCCCCGGCAGCAGCTCCCGCAGCGTGACCCGGTGTATGTAGAGCTTCCGCCGGAGAAGGCCCCCATCCACAAAGCGGCTGAAGGTGCCCTGAGCCCGGAGGGGCAGGGGGCCCGTTAGCTGCTGTCCGAACTGCACTTCGGACGGGGTGGGGACCCATGTGGTCCAGGTTACAGTCATGGAGCCCGGCTCACCTGGGGAGAAAGGAGCAGAGCGGGGCCGGGCTGTGAGGCCTGAGCTGGAGCAGGGGAGGATGTGCAGACAGAGCGAGGGGCAAGAGCGAACAGCTCTGGAACACTTAGTAATTAGGGACACGGGTTCTGGAGCTCCCCAGGTGAAACCTCAGCTTTGCCATTTCCAAGCTGCGCTTCCCTGGGCACATCACTTCACCTCTCTGCGCCTTGGTTTCCTTATCTGTAAAGTGGAATAATAATGGTTTCTACTCTAAGGGTTTTTATGAGGCTCAGGAGAATAAATACAAGCAAAGCACTTGGGATGGTGCAGTGAGGATTACATGAGTGAATGGATATTATTCTTACTACGATTATTTACTGCGTGCAGCCCTCATGCCAAACATTTTGCATATATGATATCATTGAGGGGTTATAAACTCAGATGTCTAGAAACCTGCCAGGTAATATAAACGGGGACAAAGGCCGGCTGGAAGGAGTCAGGCAGCAGAGAGTGATGGAGTGTGTAGCAAACCGTAGACTCCGCCCTGTCTTAAAGGGGCTGCCATCGCTCACTGCGGTGTAGCTTCTGCTTCCATGCAGGAAGCAAGGCCAGGGCCCCCAAATCTGTCAACTTCTAGAGTAAGTCTCTATATGGTGGTTTTTATATGCCAGGAACAGAGATAGATAGATAGATAGATAGATAGATAGATAGATAGATAGATAGATAGATAGATAGATCAATCCAAACTTTTTTTTTTTTAAGATTTTTTATGTATTTATTTGAGAGAGAGAAAGAGCATGAGCCGGGGGAGGGGCAAAGGGAGAGAGACAAGCAGACTCCTCGCTGAGTGCAGAGCCAACCAACAAGGGGCTCGGGGCTCGGGCTCGATCCCAAGACCCTGAGATCATGACCTGAGCTGAAGTCAGACGCTTCACTGACTGAACCACCCAAGCGCCCCAATAAATCCAAACTTTGAAGTGCTAACTCAAAATTCTTAAATGCCAGCAACCACATCAAGGTTTTCAACCCACCACATGGTATAGTCTGATGTTAAGAGCATGCATTCTTGTTCAGGGAACAGGAGAATGCATGTGCACCAGATTCTTCATTGCAGCACTGTTTGTAATCACGACGTATCAGAACTGACCAAAATGCCCACCCACAAGAGAGGGGCCGAATAGGCTATGTAACATCCAGACAGTGGAGCATAAGGGAGCTATCCAAAGAACGAAGACAAGTTCTAGGACCTGCTACGGAATGACATCCAGGACAGCCAGGGAAATTAACAAAGCAAAGTACACAAGAGTATTGACACAAGAGTGTCAATAGGCACCTATTCTTCACTAAGAGGATAGACACAGGTATTTACTCATCTGTATGAAAGAAATACAGGAAGGATACAGCAGAAAAGAAAGACATGGGTTCCTTACATGGGGTTGTTGGGAACGGGGTAGAAAAGGGGAGACAGGTACAGAGCAGGAAAGACCAGGATGGAAAACACTATTTAGTGTTTTTAGTGTAATTGTTTAGTGTAATTCTGACTCTCAGAATTATAATCGTGTTCCATATTTCCTTCACACACACCCAAAATAAACTAACAATTACAATAACAATGTAGGAAGAAGCCAGTATGGAATATAAACACTGACCAATGGATGTAACTTTATTTAAAAAGTAAATAAAGCAACCACACCGAAGGAGTGGGTCACCATGGGATAGGTCTTGACTGGACGCTGTAAGACTATGGCGAAAAGGTACAAACTGCCAGTCATAAAATAAGTAAGTCACAGAGATGAAAAAAGTACAGTAAAGGGAATATAGTCAAGTATATCGTACTAACATGGCATGGTGACAGACGGTGATTTCCCTTACTGTGGTGAGCACCGAGTAATGAAGAAAATTGTCAGATCACTATGAAACTAACATAAAATTTGATGTCAACATGTAATTCAGTAATAAAAAAATGCTTTTAAAAAGACTACAGAGAGGGGCGCCTGGGTGGCTCAGTCGTTAAGCGCCCGCCTTTGGCTCAGGTCATGATCCCGGGGTCCTGGGATCGAGCCCCGCATCGGGCTCCCTGCTCGGCGGGAAGCCTGCTTCTCCCTCTCCCACTCCCCCTGCTTGTGTTCCCTCTCTCGCTGTATCTCTCACTGTCAAATAAATAAAATCTTTAAAAAAAAAAAAAAAGACTACAGAGAAGGGGCACTTGGGTGGCTCAGTTGGTTAAGTGTCTACCTTCAGCTCGGGTCATGATCTTGGGGTCCTGGGATTGAGACCCACGTCGGGCTCCCTGCTCAGCAGGGAGCCTGTTTCTCCCTCCCCTCCCTGCTCATCATCTCTGTCGCTATCTCTGTCTCTCTCTGTCTCTCTCAAATAAATAAATAAAATCTTAAAAAAAAAAGACTACAGAGAAAAAGGACTGCACATACATGTTGTCACCTAGTAAATGTTCTCACAGGGACACAGGCAAATAATTCTGAAGCTGCTTTATGCCTATACTTGCATTGAACAAATACCTAAGTATACTGTAGAAGTGGGAGGTAGGTTTTGCAATGCTGGAGAAAGAAGTTATAAATAAGGAAAGAAGAAGGCTAAAATAAGCCCGTGATGTTGGACTAGAATCAGAGGTATCAGTATGATCTCATGGTAAGTGCTATATACATACAGATAGATACGGAAACGGAGATATGTGCATGCGCATGTGATACACACACACGTTTGTGAAAGGGCCTGGAAGCTGTGATACCTCGGTAACCACGAGCACACCTAGTGCTCAGATCTTAGTTTCTAAATACCCGTTCTCCTGTGAAAGAAACCAGGGATCCTTGCAGAAGCGGTTGATTCCAAAGACAGGGCAGGAAATACACAAGATAAGCCTGGAATGACATGTGGTGTCAGAAAGTGGGGGAGTGCTCAAGAAATGACAGGGGTTTGTCGAAAGAACACAGATGATCCGAAGGAATTCCAAAAGACCAAATCCAGGACAATTTGAGCCACAAAATAAATAATGATAGTATTGGATATTTAACCCAAGGAATCAAATATCTGTAAGTCTATACTGAAATACATAAATAAATAAGTGAATGGATGGATGGATGGATAGATGGAGGGAAGGGACAGCTTTCCTTACAGTAAAATTTCCATTAGACGGAGAGAAGAATTAGAAAGCCACAAAATCACCATTAGGCAAACACCACGCTAATAATTGCTACAGGCAAGATCCACTGACGTATGCTAAAATCAGTGGGCGAAAGTTCCAAGAGAAACATAATTTGCATGGTCTCGAGGAATCTCCCCCAAGATATTTATTAAGTGCAAAGGGAAGAAGAAAAATCCTATGATGGAGAAACCCAGCAGGCTCCACTGTAACCACACAATGAAGGTCAACATCACCAGTAACAGCAATGAGCTATGTCAACACCGTGAGCTCTCTGATACCAGGCATCGGGGAGGACACAACATCACAGCTCTGATAGTCTTGCCAGAAAAGCACATAACTTCATTCTGATCAGGAGAAAATACCTGACAAACCCCAAATGAGGGCTACCCTACAAAATAACTGCTTGGTACTAAAAAATGTCAAGATCATGAAAGGTAAGGAAAGACTGAGCCACTGGCAGGTTGGAGGTGACTAAGGAGAACAGCTAAATTCTAAATAATGAAATAACCAAGTGGGAAAAACTGCTGATATTCCAACAGGGTCTGTAGTTTAATTAATAGTATATTGTACCAATGTTAATGTCCTGTGGTTTTTCCTTAAAATTTTATTTATTTATTTGAGAGAGAGAGAGAAGAGGTGTGTGAGAGAGCATGAGTTGGGGGAGCGGCAGAGGGAGAGGGAGAAGCAGGTTCCCCGCTGAGCAGGGAGCCCAATTTGGGGGCTCCGTTCCAGGACCCTGAGATCAAGACCTAAGCTGTAGGCAGACGCTTAACTGACTGAGCCACCCAGGCACCCAACTTCCTGGTTTTAATAAACACATTGGGGCATCTGGGTGACTCAGTCAGTTAAGTGTCCAATTCTTGATTTCGGCTCAGGTCATGATCTCAGGGTCATGAGGCTGAGTGTGGAGTCTGCTTAAGCTTCTCTCCCTCCCTCTTTCTTTGTCCTTCCCCTCCCCCTGCACGCACATGCGCACTCTCTAAAAAATAAATAAACATACCGTAATTATGTAAGATGCTAACACAACAGTAGGAGAAACCGGGTGAGGGGAATATGGGAGCTCTGTAATATTTTTGTAAATTTTCTGTTAAATCTAAAATTAGTACAAAGTTAAAGTTCTAAAACAAATACCGTGGGCTCTTTGAGCCAGCCTGCCGGGCTACAAATTCTAGACTGTGTGACCCGGGGTCAGACTTTTCATCTCTAGGAGGCTTGGTTTACTCTTCTATAACATGGGAGTAACAACAGAACCTACAGTTTACGATCCAATATGAGGCTAAGTGAGTTATCCCTCTGATGCATTTAGTAGGAGCGGATTTGCTATTCTTACTGCGAAGGCCAAACAAGGGACCCCTTGTCACCTCACTGGATTTCCACAGTAGCACCACGAGATGGGTTTTACTGTCATTCCATTTTATAGAGGTCTCCAGGCAAAGGGCCTTGTCCAAGGTCAGTTGGTCAACAAACGCCAAAGCCAGTTCACTCGAGTGGCTTCAGATTCTACAGTGCAACTAACCTTTAAGAAACGATCTTCCTCATAACTGTCAAGGACATAAAGAAAAAAAAAGGCAAAAACAAGAAAAGCCTGAAGAAGAACTGTCACAGATAGGAGGAGACTAGAGATGGCAGCGGGATGAGGTGTGGGATCGTGGATCGGATTAGTGGAAAAATTGGTGAACGACCAAAGTCCATAGTTCAATTAGTGATATAATGCCAATGTTAATTTCTTAGCTTTGATGATGAGTACATAAAACATTGACATTAGGGGAAGCTGGGTGAGGGGGGTACAGGAATTCTGCACTATCTTTGCAACTCTTCCATAAATCTAAAGTTATTTCAAAATAAAAAGCTAAAATTATTTGAAAGACAGACAGAAAGGGCTGTGTGTTGAGTTTGGGTGCAGTATCAGAAAGGAATAGGCACAATTATTTGAAACTCCTTTTAAAATCCTCCTCCCGGGGGGCGCCTGGGTGGCTCAGTCGTTAAGCGTCTGCCTTCGGCACAGGTCATGATCCCAGGGTCCTGGGATCAAGCCCCACATTGGGCTCCCCGCTCTGTGGGAAGTCTGTTCTCCCTCTCCCACTCTTCCTGCTTGTGTTCCCTCTCTCTCTGTGTCTCTGTCAAATAAATAAATAAAATCTTTAAAAATAAAAAATAAGGGGCACCTGGGTGGCTCAGTCGTTAAGCATCTGCCTTCGGCTCAGGTCATGATCCCAGGGTCCTGGGATCGAGCCCCGCATCCGGCTCCCTGCTCAGTGGGAAGCCTGCTTCTCCCTCTCCCACTCCTCCTGCTTGTGTTCCCTCTCTCACTGTGTCTCTGTCAAATAAATAAATAAAATCTTTAAAAATAAAAAATAAGGGGCACCTGGGTGGCTCAGTCGTTAAGCATCTGCCTTCGGCTCAGGTCATGATCCCAGAGTCCTGGGATCGAGCCCCACATCGGGCTCCCTGCTCAGGCGGAAGCCTGCTTCTCCCTCTCCCACTCCCCCTGCTTGTGTTCCCTATCTCACTGTATCTCTTTCTGTCAAATAAATAAATAAAAATCTTTAAAATAAAATAAAATAAAATTCCCCTCCTGGGGCGCCTGGGTGGCTCAGTCAGTTGGGTGTCTGCCTTCGGCTCAGGTCATGGTCCCAGGGTCCTGGGATCAAGCCCTGCATCGGGGTCCCTGCTCGGTGGGCGGCCTGCTTCTCCCTCTCCCACTCCCCCTGCTTGTGTTCCTTCTCTGGCTGTGTCTCTCTCTGTCAAATAAATAAATAAAATCTTTTAAAAAATAAATAAATAAAATAAAATCCTCCTCCCTGTTTCAACCCGGAGTCTGTGTGAGACCAAATTTTCTTCGTATATATCATCCAAAGCAACATATTGAAACAGACAGCAGCGGAAGCAGATGTGGGGAGAATCTGGCTGTCTCCTATTAAGCCAGACATTAAAGAGACTTAAAAAGATGTAAACCAATGCCACTCTTCTCATTAGATGTCTTTTCTTTTGTATAGTAGTTATTTTTCATGCAAAATGCCACTTACCTTAACACAGAATGGATTTATTACTGCTCATTTTAAATGACTTAAAAATGTTTAAATGCCTCAGCTTTAATTTCTAATACGGCAAATATTATGGATATAACTCACATAAACTAAAGCTCCTTGACGTTCTCAATCATCTTTAGCTGCTCAAAGGGACTCTGAGACAAAAATGTGTGGGAACCATGGCTACACTCCATTTCGCCACTTCACAGGTAATATCTCATTTACTCCCCGCTATGAGGCCACACTAGTATCCACCCATTGTCCAGAGGAGGAAGCAGAGGCCAGAGAGGTTAAGTCACTTGCCCACGGTCACACAGCAGGTAAGTAGCAAAGGGAGGATTAAAACCCAGGAAGTTTGGGTCCAGAGGGTCCAGAGTCCAAGGCCTTACCACCACCCTTAGATCAAGGATCAGGAGGCAGCTTTGTGGGGACACTGAGCAAGGACAACAGCAGTCCCCTTCGGAGAACGTTTACTATAGTCTGGGCACCATAATCATTTCCCACAAAGTCAGCTGCACCACTGCTTGGAACCCCCATTTAACCGAGGCAGATAACTGAGGCTCAGGAAGAACAAGCCACCAGCCCAGGGTCCCACAGCAATCCACATGGGATACCTGAGCCCCCAACCCACTGGGCCTCCCTGGGATATGCCCAGGAAGTGGTCCCAGAAACTTACCTGGGTAAGAGAGGTGGACTTGCTCAGGGTCAGCCCTGGGAGCCACTGGGGTCCCCTGGACTCCCAAGGAGGAAATCAGGAGCAGACAGTAGCAGGACCAGCAGGGACAAAGGGGCCGCATGGTAAGGGGACAGTGGGGGGGGCAGATGGGGAAGGGGAGGGGTCCACAGTAAATCAGATCCCGTCAGGAACAGCACAAAGGGTCTGGGAAGATGGAGAATGGAGGGAGATCGGGCAATGACCGGGGAGGGAGGCAGGATGGCGGGGACGTCTTCAAGGGCGTGATTATCCAGATGCTAGAGAGAAAACAAAAATATTGATCACTACCAACCACCAAATGTTCTGAGACTCTCTGTGTGCTAAGCACTTTGCATAGATTAACTCATGGGAGCCTCACAACATTCCTTTGTGTGGTGGCTGCTCAGATCATCACCACCATATCACAGATGAGGACAGTGAGCAACAGTGATTCAGTGCACAGCTAGGATGTGATGGAGCCGGGACTGGAAGCCAGGGGTCCTGGTTCCAGAGCCCTAGTTCTTAACCATAGCTCACTCTCAGAGACAGGTTGGGGACTCACTGTAGAAAGTTGTCCTTGGCAACCCCGTCCCCAGCATTCCACCCTGCTCTTAGCAACCCCAGCTTCTTGGCCCTATGGCCTCCATCCCTAGCATTGCCCCCTGCTCTCAGAGCTCATCACTCCCTATTTCCGCCTCCAGCCTTCCATTTTGGTCTTAGTGACCCCAATCCCCCACTGCATCCCCAGGTTCTCCCCCAGAATTCTATCCTACCTGGAGCGGCCCCTTCCCCTCTATCCCCTCCTTGGCATCCCATCCTGCCTTGGTGACCCCAATCTCCCCCAGCCCTGCACCTGCATACCCACTGCCCTTCTCCCCGGCTCCAGTTTGCTCTCCAGCTCCCGGAGGACCTGCCGGGGGCGCCCAGCTGGGCCAGGACCTTCAGCCCGGAGGCTGGGAGCTGGGCAGGGGACTCCCTCCCAGTTCCTGGCTCACCCTCGGGGCGCCACCTGCCCGCACGCGCGCACGTCTGGGGCCACCAATGAGGCGGCGGTATTTATGAGTTTGTAGGCGCCGCCGCATCCTGCCGCCCACTTCTGTCCCAGCCCCGGAAGGGCCTGCCTTCTTGAAGTGACAGGCTCCCCAGACAACCGGGGCCCCGGGTCGCACAGGTCCAGCCGGTCCTGGACGCCCCACGCCCACCCGTCCACCTCCCCCCAGGGTGGGGCATGGGAAGGGGGACCCAGGAAGGTTTGGTACGCCGCAGCCGCCCCTCCAGGGTGACCACCAGATGAGCGCCGGGGACAGGTAAGGCTGAGCTTGTCCCGCAGCCACCCCACCCCGGGACTGCGGAGTCCCCAGGGCACCGACACTGGCCCCCAGCCCCGGCCCTGCCAGATCCCCCGGTACCCAGGTGTGCCAAGCAGCTGGGGCCTGCGACCCAGGGGATTCCCCAATCCCTTCCCGCGGGCTCCTCTTCCTCGAAATTCCTTCCTCCTTCCTCCTTCTCCAAGTTTAGCCCCTGGATTCCTTCCCCCCCCAGAACCCCCACTTCACCCCAAGGCATACTGAAAACACAAAATCAAAATCCAGGAAAGGTAGTGCTGCTTCTGAGCTGGGCGCCCTAGGCGGGTCACTTAACCTCGCTGAGCCCTGGCTTCTTCACCTGTAAAAGGAAGATAATAATAGTACATACCCTATGGGCTTTTGCGAGGATTAAACCAGATGAGGCATGAAATTTCATGCTGAGAACGTGGCCTGAGTTAGGGCTGGATAAGAATCAGCTTTTTTATTATGATGAATGCCATGAACTCCAGATATTGCCCTGGGGTCTAGGTGGGAGCGAGTGAGAATTTTCCTTAAACCTTCGTGGGCTGTTTGAAGGTTGAGAGTGGCTTGCCACACAATATGTTTGGGGGTTCCCCCAGCAGCAGGATAAGTGTGGAGGGTCCAGGTTTTTCATTGTTCTCCCTTCCTGTCGGTAGATAAAATGACCCAACCACTAGGCTTTTGTAAATCAAAGTATAGCAGTTCCGGGCGCCTGGGTGGCTCAGATGGTTAAGTGTCTGCCTTCGGCTCAGGTCATGATCCCAGGGTCCTGGAATCGAGTCCCGCGTCGGGCTTCCTGCTCCTTGGGAGCCTGCTTCTCCCTCTGCCTCGCTCTCTCTCTGTCTCTCATGAATAAATAAATAAATAAATAAATCTTTTTAAAAAAAGTGTAGCAATTCCTGGGTGCCTGGGTGGCTCAGTCTGTTAAATGTCTGCCTTCAGCTCAGGTCATGATCTCGGGCCTGGATGGAGCCCCGAGTCGGGCTCGCTGCTCAGTGGAGTCGGCTTCTCCTTCTCCCTCTGCCGCTCCTGCTTGTGATCTCTCTCTCTCTCTTTCTCAAACAACACCAACAACAAAACCCCCACAAAGTATAGCAGTTCCCCTGGTTGGGTACACAGATTTCAGAGACTGACTCTCAATCCAGTGCTACTGAATTATAGATATAGAAATATTTTTCTAAGTTTATTTAAGTACTCTCTACACCCAAGGTGGGACTCGAGCTCAGGACTCCGAGATCAAGGGTCGCATGCTTTTCTGACTGAGCCAGCCAGGCACCCCTAAAAGTATTTTTTTTTTTAAACAAATTTGTGATGCAGTAAGATATGTGCTTCTTTCTTAATGCATTAAACTTCAAGATCTAGCAACATTCAAAAAATTATGGTAACTCAGAAGTTTCAATGAGTGTATAGATGTTTGAGAGGCCTGAATGACTGCAGTGGGATGTGAAAACATCTTTGATTTCTTTTTCTTTCTTTCTTTCTTTCTTTCTTTCTTTCTTTCTTTCTTTCTTTCTTTCTTTCTTCTTTCTCCTTTCTTTTTCTTTCTTTCAGAGAGAGAGGGAGCATGGCAGGGGGAGGGGAAAGAGAATCTTTTTTTTTTTTTTTTTAAAGATTTTATTTATTTAGTTGAAAGAGACAGAGATAGCAAGAGGGGGAGTGGGAGAGGGAGAAACAGGCTTCCTGACAGGCAGGGAGCCCGATGTGGGGCTCGATCCCAGGACCCCGGGATCATGACCTGAGCCGAAGGCAGTCGCTTAACAACTGAGCCCCCCGGGCGCCCAGGGAAAGAGAATCTTAAGCAGACTCCACGCCGAGCGCAGAGCTTCATCTCGTGACCCTGAGATCATGACCTGAGCTGAAATTAAGAGTCAGACGCTTAACCGACTGAGCCACCCAGGCGCCCCTGATTTCTTTTCATGGCAGAGCTGGAAGTCTGCAAATAGGACAGAAGGACATAGTAAATTTCAATCTCAGCAGTTGTCATTAAATTATACCCTCTTAAAAATTATGGAGGACTCCAAAGAGGTTTTGTATATATGGGTTGTATCTATTGATATTTGTCATGTAAGAAAATTGAAATGAGGTTTTTTTTGTTAAAGATTTATTTATTTATTTGACAGAGACAGACACAGCGAGGGAGGGAACACAAGCAGGGGGAGTGGGAGAGGGAGAAGCAGGCTTCCCGCGGAGCGGAGAGCCTGATGCAGGGCTCGATGTGGGGCTCGATCCCAGGACCCCGAGATCATGACCTGAGCAGAAGGCAGACGCTTAACACCTGAGCCATCCAGGTGCCCCTAAAATGAGAAGTTTTTAAAACACAAGAATACACATGCATACATTCCATTAGCCATCATACCAATGACATCACCACAAATCAGGCAGCCTTTGGAGAGTGAAAAGGACAAACACATCTTTGTATTATTGTGAAAATAGTTTTGACCTCATTAACGCCCTTGAAAAGGTCTTGAGGATTCTTGGGGATTCTCACACCACGTTTTGAGGACTGCCGAGTTAAAGGGCGGTAAAAGCAAAGAGGCCATTGGTTTTCCCACCCAAATTCATGTAGCCCCTGAATTCCATGCACCAGCTCCGATTAAAACCCCCCCTACAGGGCGCCTGGGGGGCTCAGTCGTTAAGCATCTGCCTTTGGCTCAGGTCATGATCCCAGGGTCCTGGGATCGAGCCCCACATCAGGCTCCCTGCTCCGCTGGAAACCTGCTTCTCCCTCTCCCACTCCCCCTGCTTGTGTTCCCTCTCTCGCTGTATCTCTCTATGTCAAATAAATAAATAAAATCTAAAAAAAAAAAAAAAGCCCCCCTACAGTTGTACCTGTTGGTCCCTGACGCGGTGGATGAGGGCTCCCAGCTCCCTAGTGTCCCTTCTCCCCCCAACTCCTGCTCTAATCTCAGCCCTCCCCTACTCTCAGGACAGCCGTAGAACTATTTCCAGTCCTCTTTTCGGACAGCTCTGTGTTTTAAGAAATATACTTCCACCTCTCTTATTTCTTCTGCTCCTTGTGCTGGGGAACAGAGCATCTACTCTGGGGCCAGATGGCCTGAGATTAGCTCTAGCTCGAGCATTGACTAACTTCGGCAAGTTACTGAACGCCACCGTACCTCGGTTTCCCCCTCTGTCACATGTCAATAATAATAATAATAGTAACAGGCTCATAGTGTTGCTGTGAAGATTAAATAAGGTAACAGATACCAACAACTGAAAACAGTGCCTCGCACAGAGCAGGTGTCGCCCGCATACCTTCCAGTTATTATTATACCTTAAGCACCTGGGCTGCTCAGTGTGTAAGATAAGGGCTGTCCAAATCATTTTAAGATTATCTGAACCTTCTTTATTGTGAAACATAACATTACAGAAAGTACCTGAAACGTAACTAGTCCACTTAACGAATTATGACAAAGGGAACAGACCTGTGTAACCCACCGCCCAGGTAAAGAATCAAATTCCACCAGTTTTCCCTGAGCCTCTGCCCAGGCACTACTTTCTCTCTCCGCGTGGAGGTACCCACCTGACTTAAGTTTTGCTGCCGAGATATGCCTTCTTGTAGACAGTTCCATTGTGCCTCTTTTCCACATGATGCGAATAATATGCTGTATGACTTCTGGTGTCGGCTTCTTTCCCTCAACATTATGATTGTGAAATTCATCCGGGGCGGGTGTATGAGTGCCATCCATGGCTCCTCGTTGTGGAGTCGAGGTCCATGGTGTGAAGACACCACAATATGTTTATATGTTCATATACCAACTATGGATGGAAATTAAGTTGTTTCCATGTTTGGCTCTTGCAAATAATATTGCTATATATATATATATTATAAACCTTATACAGTGCACATTTTGTTCTAGTATGTTCACAACATAGAGCGGACATATACAGTTGACCCTTGAATAACATGGGTTTGAACTACATGGGTCCACTTATACATAGACTGTTTACTGTACTGTAACTGTATTTTCTCTTCCTTATGATTTTCTTAATAACATTTTCTTTTCTCTTGCTTACTTTATGGTAAGAATACAGAATACAGTACATATTACATACGAAATAGGTGTTAATTGGCTGTATGTTATTGGTAGGGCTTTCGGTCAAGAGTAGGCTATTCGTAGTTACCTTTTGGGAGAGTCAAAGTTACACTTGGATTTTTGACTGTATGGGGCTCAGTGCCTCTAACCCCTGAGTTGCTGAAGGGTCAACTTATTACACATTTCTTTTGGGTAAGAACCCAGGAGTAGAATGGCTGGATCATAAGGCATATATGTTTATCTTTAGTAGATACAACCAAAGAGTTTTCCAAAGTGGTTGTAATATCTTCTTCTCCCTCCACCCATGTTGGAGCATTTCCATTGCTCCGCAACCTCATCAACACTTGGCATTGTCAGGCATTTTGTTTTGAGCCATTCTGGTAGATGTGTAGTGGTAGCTCATTGTCGTTTTAATTTGCATTTTAATTTGCATTTCCATTGAACGTCTTCTCATTTGCATATTGGCCTTTTGACTATCCTTTTTTTTTTTTAAAGATTTTTATTTATTTATTGAGAGAGATAGTGATAGAGCATGAGATGGGGGGAGAGTCAGAGGGAGAAGCAGACTCCCCGCTGAGCAGGGAGCCTGATGCGGGACTCGATCCTGGGACTCCAGGATCATGACCTGAGCCGAAGGCAGTCGCCTAACCAACTGAGCCACCCAGGCGCCCTTGACTATCCTTTTTTGTAATGTGCTTGTTCAAGTGTCTTGCCCAATTTTCTTTTTTTTTTAAGATTTATTTGAGAGAGAGAGAGAAAGTGCATGCAGGTGTGTGTGTGCTAACAGGGGGAGGGGTGGAGTGAGTGCAGAGCCCTACAAGGGGCTCGATCTCACGGCCCTGAGATCATGACCTGAGCTGAAATCAGGAGTCCAATGCTCAACCAACTGAGTCACCCAGGTGCCCCATCTTGCCCAATTTTCTATTGGGTTGTGCATTTGGTTTTTTTTGTTTTTTGTTTTGTTTGGGTTTTTTTTTAAGATTTTATTTATTTATTTGAGAGAGAGAGAATGAGAGAGAACACATGAGAGGGGGGAGGGTCAGAGGGAGAAGCAGGCTCCTTGCTGAGCAGGGAGCCCGATGCGGGACTCGATCCCGGGACTCCAGGATCATGACCTGAGCCGAAGGCAGTCGTTTAACCAACTGAGCCACCCAGGCGCCCTGTGCATTTGTTTTAAATGGTCTTTCTTTCTTTCTTGAGAGAGAGCACATGAGTATGCACACATGTGCACCGGCAGCAGAGGCAGAGGGAGAGGGAGAGAGAGAATCTCAAGCAGATTCCCCACTGAGTGCAGAGCTGGATCTCACAACCCTAAACACAACCTTAAACCTGGGCCAAAATCAAGAGTCCGATGCTCACCTGACTGAGCCACCTAGGCACCCCATCTTGCCCAGCTTTCTATTGGGTTGTCCATTTTTTAATTTTAATTTTTTTAAGATTTTATTTATTTATTTGACAAAGAGAGAGAGCACAAGCTGGGGGAGTAGGAGGCAGAAGGAGAGGGAGAAGCAGGCTCCCCGATGAGCAAGGAGCCTGATGTGGGGCTTAATCCCAGGACCCCGGGATCATGACCTGAACTGAAAGCAGATGCTTAGCCAACTGAGCCACCCAGGCACCCCAGGTTCTCCATTTTTTTAAAAGGTCTTTTTTTTTTTTTTTTTTGAGGGAGAGAGAGCATGCATGTACTTGTGAGCAGGGGGAAAGGCAGAGGGAGAGGGAGAGAGAGAATCCCAAGCAGACTCCCCACTGAGTGTGGAGCCCAACATGGGCTCGATCTCACAACCCTGAGATCATGACCTGAGCCAAAATCAAGAGCTGGTCGATTAACCAAATAAAGCACCCTGGCACCCTGGTTGTCCATTTTTTTCAATGGATTTGATCTTTATATACTCTGGACACAAGCCATTTGTTAGTTGTTTGTACGATGAACATCTCCTACTGTATAGCTTGCCTTTTCATTCTCTTAATGGCATTTTTTTTTTTTAATAAACAGAAGGTCTGAACTTTAGTGCAGTCCAATTCCTTGATCTTTTCCTATGATAGTTATTTTTATGTCTTATTTAAGAAACATTTCCATAGCTCCAAAACGTGTTGATATTCTCTTATGTTGTTTTCCAAAAAATTTATCATTTTTGCATTATATTCAGGTTGACAGTCTATCTGGAACTGATTTTTGTGTGTGGTGTGAGGTAGGGTTTTACCTTTATTAAAATAATACATGTGGCTAATAAAATAAAGATAAAGGAGTCTACTTTCTTAAGGAGACTCTTTTTGAGAAGAGTTGTTTTCCATTATGGAAGTAAATCATCTTATTACCGAAAAGTAAGAAATTAGAAAGAGCCAGAAAGGTTTACCAGCTCAGGGAACTGACAAACCTGGATTTGAATCCTGGTTCTACAGCTTATTGACTGAGTAACCTTGGCGAGTCCTGACCTTCAGAGTCTCAGTCCCTAATCTCTAAAGTGCAGCAGTTGATTTCTCAGTACTTGGTGTGGGCTAGGCCCCCTGTATATGGAATAGTTTGGTTTCATGGCCCTGACTTTCTGTAATGCAGACTTTAGGAGGCCCATTTTATTGCTAAGGAAACTGAGGCTCGGCAAAGCTTAGGACCTCACTGTGTGGCCTTCAGGTCACTGACTTGGCAGGGTGGGGACAGAGGAGGAGTATAGGATCCAGCAGAGTAGGCGGTAAATGGACAGATTCCTTCCAAGAAAGTGGTGTACACCTCAGAAACAGTGACTTGGGCTGACACATCTGGGGGGTCCCGCCTGGGGAATGACCCTCATTATCATAGCTGCCTTGCATGGAGCCCTCCCCATGTGCCAGGCATCATTATGAATGCTTACGTGAATGATCTCATTGATACTGCAGCCCGGTTATTAACCCCATTAGCAGATGGGAAAACTGAGGCTAAGAGAGATTGAACAACTTACCTAAGACCACACAGCTGATACATCAAGCTGGGACTAAAACCCTGATGTGTCTGTTTGAAAGCCTAGGATGAGACTTTACCCAATTACGATATTATTTATTGAGAAATACTGTCAGCTCCACTCTCAAATTTATCCAGAATCTACCCACTTCTCCCCTTTCCCCAGCATCTATGCACCATCTCCTTCCGGGACCATCTCAGCAGCCCCCTCTCTGGTCTCCCTGCGCCCAACGTGACCCCATGGTCTTTCCCACGTGTAACCAGAAGGAGCTTGTTAACGTCCCCCACCCCGCCCAGAGCCCTCCTGTGGCTCCACCTCACTCAGGATTAAAGCCAGCGTCCTCCTCATGGCCCACCCCACATGACCTGCCCCGTCACCATTCTGTCCTCCTCTCCCACCATTCACCCCCTTTGCTCACTCTGCTCCAGACACGGGGGCTTCCACATTGTTCTTGAACACAGCCGACACATTCTCACCTCAGGGTCTTTGCACTGGCTGTTCCCTCACCCTGAAACATTCTTCCCCCATGCCGGCATAGCTCCTTCCCTCTTTCCTTCAGGCTTCACCCAAATGTCACTTTGTCAGTGAGGCTCTCCTTGACTTTCTAATACAAAATCACAATCCACCTTCACATACCGTTCCCAATCCCCTCAGCCGGGGATCTGCGAACTTATTCTGTAAAGAGCAAGATATTAAATAGTTTAGGCTTTTGCAGACCATATGGTCTCTGGTACAGCTACCCAGCTCTGTGGCTATAAAACAAAAACAGCCATAGACAATATGCAACCCAATGAGCGTGGCCGTGTTCCAATAAAACTTTATTTATGGACACTGACATGTGAATTTCATGCAAATTTTATGTGCCACAAAATCTTCTGTTGATTTCCTTTGCCCAACCATTTAAAGAAGTAAAAAGCGCTCTTAGCTTGGGAACTGTACAAAAAAAACAAAACAAAACAAGTGATGGGTTAGATTTGATCTGCAGGCGGCGGTTTGCCGATCCCGCCCAATATTTTAACATGGCACTCACCACCTTCCAACAAACTAGAATATCTACCTCTGTGTTGTGTCTATTGTTTAACTTTCCCACTAGACTGTCAGCTTCAAGAAGGCAAGGACTTTTTTGTCTGTCTGGCACATGGTAGGTGTACAATAAAGATGTGTTAAATGGTTGCATACATGAATGAATCTTCACTTTTGGGAGCGTGAGCTCACTCTTTGCTTCCACACCACGTTCTTCGCCAGGGGTAGCCACGACCATTGCCCATCCCCTAGGGCCCCGCTGCTTCAGGAGGAACCCAAAAGTGCTAGGTCCAAGACTTTGAGATTGGGAGGAACAGACAAGCAGAGACAATTTCCTTTCATCCCAACCTTTGTGCTCTATTCTTTCTTTTTTTTTTTTTTTTAAAGATTTTATTTATTTGACAGAGAGAGACACAGCGAGAGAGGGGAACACAAGCAGGGGGAGTGGGAGAGGGAGAAGCAGGCTTCCTGCCGAGCAGGGAGCCCGATGCGGGGCTCGATCCCGGGACCCCGGGATCATGACCTGAGCCGAAGGCAGACGCTTAACGACTGAGCCACCCAGGCGCCCCTGTGCTCCATTATTTCATGCTGCCTATGATGTCATGTGTCAGGGGACCTGTGAGCCACCGGAGGTGAGGGGTGTGACCAGGGTGCAGCTCACCTCCTGGGAGATGCCACTCTGCCTCAAATTATGGTAGGAAGGAAGGGTGACTCACCCTCTTGGATATGGAAGCTTCCTGTGACAGGCCCAGGGCAGCCTCCCTGAACACTCAGTTTCCTGCCTACCTGAGGCTTCATCCTTCTAATCATAGCCTGAGCCAATTGGGTGCTCACTACGTGTCAGGTACCATGAGTATGATTGTACCATGCCCCTCCTCATAGCCTCCTGTTCTAGAATGGGAAACTGAGGCTCAGAGAAGTGAACTCACTTACCTGAGATCACCCTATTAGTAAGAAGAAGAGCTGAGATTCATTTCCAGGGCCCCCTGACTCTGGGGCCTTCATCACCGGGCTCCACCATCTCCATTCATCCTTGTGCCCAGAGACATCAGCCATCACACACTGGATTTCAGTCCTCAAGTCCAGCAGCATCTCCCAACACTGTCCAATCAGGGGGTAGGAGTGATAGTTCCATAAGATCCAGAATTGAGGTCTGGGACAGAGTAAATCCTCAACAAATGTGAGCTCTCATCCATCTCTGCCCAACTATTTATCGTACCATTGTTTGGCTACATTTTCCATTGGAGTCACATTGGGAGGGGAGGGGAGGATTGACTTTAAAGTCAATATATAAGAGTTAAAAACAGATGTTATTTAAAACTACCTTTAAAAAACTCTTTATATGTCTTTTTTTTTTTAAAGAAGAACATTTCCAGAGTGCTCAGTGGGTGCTAAGGTGTCATTCTACGTGCCTTACACAGCCTAAGAAGGCTGTGAGGTAAGGATTTTATTATACCCATTTCACAGATGAGGAAAGCCAAGCATAAAGTTCCTGCCTCTGGGTAAACCACCACATAGGCATCCTGTTTTTCCTCAAACTTTAGAGTTGATTGCTGAACAGCAATTTAGAATAAGCTTGAGTTGAGGTTGAAATCTGAGAACAATGACAAAACACCACTGAACATGGTTAACTTGCATTCGGGATCCATGATATCTTAAAAATAGATATTATTACACACTGGAGCACAGTCACCACGAGAAAGGTGTTTGGGCTATGAGAAGGAACTAACAAAACAGTGAAACACATGTTTATTGAGTAGAATAGCCTTTAGGGAGTTGGTTTTGTTTGGGAGGGGAAGATTTTCCCTGAGAACACAGAACTGAACACCTATCATGTGTGTGTTCACTTTGGTTGGGAGTGTCATTGGTGGTAGTAGATTACTACTCAGCATTGTGTAAGATGCTACACAAATATTGTATTATGTTTCATACAACATAGTATGGAGTATAAAACCCTTATGTACAGCTTAAAGAATAACAGTTTAAAAGCCTGTAAACTCATCACCTGGGTAAGGAAACAGATCATTATCAGTGCCTTAGCACCCAAGTCCCCTGTAAACATTACCATGGCCTCTGTGTTAATTTTTCTCTTTCATATATATATATATATATATATATATATATATATATATGACAGAAAGAGAGAGAGAGAATGAGAGCACAAGCAGAGGGAGCGGGAGAGGGAGAAGCAGGCTCCCCACTGAGCAGGGAGCCTGATGCGGGACTCGATCCCAGGACCCTGGGATTATGACCTGAGCTGTAGGCAGATGCTTAACTGACTGAGCCACCCAGGTGCCCTGGGCTTTCCTTCTCATATCACAAACACCTTTCTCATGGTAACGGGATCCTAGTAATTAATAATACCTATTTATCCACTATTATGGTTGAGTCTTTATTTTTTTTTTATTTTTTTAAAGATTTTATTTATTTATTTGAGAAAGAGAGAATGAGAGACAGAGAGCATGAGAGGGAGGAGGGTCAGAGGGAGAAGCAGACTCCCCGCCGAGCAGGGAGCCCGATGCGGGACTCGATCCCGGAACTCCAGGATCATGACCTGAGCCGAAGGCAGTCGCCCAACTGAGCCACCCAGGTGCCCCATGGTTGAGTCTTTAAAAAATGATAAGAAAATATGTACATGACTAGGGAACTCAGGAGCCCAGTGGATTTTGAGGGGCGTGTTTGGTATCCCCCTGGTGCTGGGGCTTGTGCCTGAGCCTCTCCCTGCAGCCACTGGGCAGCTTTGTAACCACCGTGGAGGTCTCTCCCAAGCCATGGCCCAAATGGAAACAAGCATACATTTTGCAGGAGAAAAAAAAGGGTAAAGAGAAAGAGCCATCTATCTATGTAAAGGAAGAGCGGACAAGCCACTCCTAAGTGGAAGTCCTTGGAAGAGGATGAGCTGGACCATATCCAGGTCACAATCTGGTGGCAGCTTCCTTGAGATTCTACACAAACCGCTTCTGGAGAATTCAGTGGAGGAGGGCCTGAATGAATGCTAGAAAGCTAGAAAGCACATGGCTAACCATAAATGAATCTAAACTGTCGGGGCCAGAATGTGGGCTGTGTCCCTCACAGCCAGCAGGAATGTGGTCAGCCCTGGGTTTTCCACTTTTGAGAAAAACTCCAGCCTTCCACAGCTCTCATGAGTGAGAGCCAAGCAGCACATTTACTGGAGCGGGGGGGGGGGGGGGGGGGGCGCGTGGAATGAGACCCTGTGGTGGATCCAGTGGTGGAGGGAGAGTGGAGTCTTGGTCATGGCCAAGACAAGTCAAGTACAGACAAGAATGTGGTTCATGTCTACCCAGCCGTTCTCTCCTCAGGTTAAAAATCAAAATGAAACAAAACTACAGTGGCAGTTGGCATGTTGGGTATGACAGCCCTCAACATGAGTGTCCCTTGAGTCACATGGTCCTACTTGGACTGGTTGACCTCTAACCTTGAAACCCAGCTGCCATGCTGGGATTTCCATCATTCTTGGGGTTCCCCTCACCTCTCTCCTGCGAGGGGTCTCCTGTGTCTTGGACCCCAATTCTTCCTCTTCCTTAATGATGCTCTCATTTTGGTGGAGCACATCTTCTAACTTCTTGAGGAAGGTTTCTCTAGGGGTGAATTTTTTAAAGCTTTTGTTTCAGAAAATGTCTTCAACTTCCTCTCCTGCTTAATTGATAGTTTAGCTGGCTATAGAATTCAGGGGTAGAAAGTAGTTTCCTTCAGAATTCTGAAGGCATCTCTCCCTTGTCCTCCTGTTGGCAGTACAGACAGTCCCAACTTACAATGGTTCAACTTACGATTTTTTGACTTTACAAAAGTGCAAAAGCAATGTACATTCAGTAGAAACTATATTTCAAATTTTGAACTTTGATCTTTTCCCAGGTTAGTGATATGCAGTACGTTACCTTCTCAGGATGCTGGGAAAAGGCAGCAAACAGCAGCTTCCAGTCAGCTCTGTGATCATGAGGGTAAACAACTGATATACTTAAAACCATTCTACTTTTCACGTTTAGTACAGCCTTCAGTAAATTACATGAGGAGTGCCTGGCTGGCTCAGTCAGTAAAGCATGCGGGTCTTGATCTTGGAGTCGTGACTTCAAGCCCCACATTGAGAGTAGGGTTTATTTTTAAAAAATAAATCAAATTAAATTATAAATAAATAAATAACATGAGATATTCAACACTTTATTGTAAAATAGGCTTTGTGTTAGATGATTTTACCCGACTGTAGGTTAACACAAGTGTTCTGAGTACGTTTAACATTGGCTAGGCTAAGCAATGATGTTCAACAGGTTAGGTGTATTAAATGCACGTTTGATGTAGCAGTACTTTCAACATAATCCCATCATAAGTCAAGGAAAATCTGTATTGTCCTCGAGAAGTCTAAAATCGTTGTCTCTTGATCCTTTGTTTTTGCTGATGGTGATTCTGACCATGACCTTCCCTTTCCAAAGCTTAGTAAAACCTTTTTGTCCCCAAAGTTCTGAAATTTCACAGTGACAGATCCTGGGAAGGGTCTATTCTAATCAATTCTGGAAGAGGCATAGAAGCAGTGACACCATTGAGATGGTCCAGGTTGGAAGATAAGGATGGACAGGACCAGGTAGAGGGGGAGCACGGAAGTGGTGAGATGTGAACATGTTTTGGATAGATTTTGAAGGTAGAGCTAACAGAAATTGGAATGAGGATGAGAGAGAAACAGAAGAATCAAAGACAACTCCAAGACTTTAACTTGAGCAACTGTAAGGATGATTTGCCTTTTGATGAGCTAGGGAAGACAGAAAAGATATGGGCCAGGAAATCAGGAGTTTGGTTTTCTGTGTGTTCATATGGAGATGCCCATTAGTCATCAAAATGGAGGTGTCAAATAGGCAGTTGGATAAGGAGTCTGGAGTTCAAGGGAGAAATCGGGCCAGGGAGAGAAATTTGGGAACCAACAGCTTATTAATGGTATTTAAGGCCATAAGAGGGGCTGTGACCACCAATGAGAAGAGATAAGGACCAAGGACCCAGACTTGAGAGACTGAGAAGGAACAGTCAACAGACATGGTATCATGGAAGCCAGAGGAAAAAGGAAGGATGGAGCGCTTGACCATGTTAAATGTTGCTGGTGGACCAAGTAATTGAACTTTGAATGTAGCAATAGGGAGGTCCTTGGTGACTGTGACTGATAGATCCTTTTGTCATGGCTGCACATTATGCTATGTTGGAAATACCATGACTTATTTAACTAATCCCCTACTGAGGGATATTTAGATTGTCCCCTATCTTTTGCTATATCAAACAGTATTGCCATGAAGAAACTTGTTTACACATCTTTTTGTACTCTGCATGTGCCATTCCCCTACACATGAATTTCTGGGTCAGAGAGCAGGTACATTTCCAATTCTGACAAATGTTGCCAACTATCCACCATATTAGTTGTACCAATTGACACTCCTAACCAACAATGTGTGCCCTTTTCCCAGGAGTCTTGCCCAGTACAGGGTGTTGCCAATCTTTTTGTGCTTTACCAACTTGCTTTATTTAAAAATGGTAGGGGGTGCCTGGGTGGAACAGCCAGTTAAGCATCAGGCTCTTGATCTCAGTTCAGGTCTCAATCTCAGGGTTATGAGTTCAAGCCCTGTGTTGGGATCCACCCTGGGCGTGGCACTTACTTTAAAAAAAAAAAAAATGATAGGGGCGCCTGGGTGGCTCAGTCGTTAGGCGTCTGCCTTTGGCTCAGGTCATGATCCCCGGGTCCTGGGATCGAGCCCCGCATCGGGCTCCCTGCTCGGCTGGGAGTCTGCTTCTCCCTCTCCCTCTCCCCCTGCTTGTGTTCCCTCTTTAGCTGTGTCTCTCTCTGTCAAATAAATAAATTTAAAAAAAAAATTTTTTTTTAAATGATAACTCAGTGCTATTTTTTTTAAGTTTATTTATTTAAGTAGTCTCTACACCCAATGTAGGGCTCGAACTCATGACCTCAAGATCAAGAGCCACATGCTCTTGGCACTGAGCCAGCCAGGTGTCCCTCAGTGTTACTTTACTCTGCATTTATTTTACTTCAAATCATGTCTTATATCTTCTTATATATTTAAGAGCCATTTCAGTTCTTTTTCTGGGAACTATCTGTTCATATGCTCTGTGCATTTGTTTTTCCCTACAGGATTGTTCTTTTTCTTATTGATTTGTGGGAAATCTATATACATAGTAGGAAAATTAGTTCTGTGTGTGATACGATTTGTAGTTTTCCCATTTTGTGAGTGTTAATTCTGGACTGATCAAATGTAAACATTATGTATTAAGTCCTCATTACAAAAGATGGAAGATTTGGATTTCTTACTCCACCGCCTTCCTTCTCCCTTCCCTGTGATTCCCGTCATTAGAAGTAACGTTATACATCTAATCTTCTTGCAAACACAAGCTCCTGACTGGCAAGCTTCTCAGATAAAGCCAGGATGATCTAATCACATCTGAGAAGGTTGCTGTAAAAGAATCAGAAATTATCAAGGAAACGATGTGAGGGAACAGGGTGGATTTGCATCCACCACTGTCAACGAAACCTTTGCCCTGAGTCCATATTGTGCCGAAATGTGAGTGATCACTTTGAAAGTCTGGCAATTCCTATTTTAGAGTGTGGTTTTCATTTTCTTTTTTTCTTTGCTTAAAAGATTTTATTTATTTACTCGTCAGAGAGAGAGAAAGAGCACAAGCAGGGGGAGCAGCAGGCTTCCCACTGAGCAAGGAGCCCAGTGCTGGGCTCGATCCCAGGATCCTGGGATCATGACCTGAGCCAAAGGCAGATGCTCAACGGACTGAGCCCCTGAGCTGCTCAGGAGTCCCTAGTGCGGTTTTCAAAGTTTTCTGACTACAATTCGGAATCAGAAATGTATCCACATCACAACCCAGCCTGCCCACACATCTGCGTATTTATTATTTAGTTGAAAGTTTTGCATAACTTGTGCGAGATTCACAAAACAGCACTGGCTGAAATGGTCTCTCTGCTGTTGTCTCGTTTTTGTTTTCGGATTCCCGTCCAAATCCACTTAATCAATTTCAAGGCCTTAGCAGATCCAATGCCTCCTTGCTGTAATATATATTTTCAAATTTTCTGCACAGATTATTTTGAAATTTATGTTTTATTCAACTTGAGTGAGGCATAATTTACATTACAATTACAATGCAACAAGCCCACTTTAAGTGTGCAGTTTGATGATTTTTGACAATTGTATACCACCCTAATCAAGGTAAAGAACATTCCCATTGCTCCAGAAAGTTCCTTTGTGCCCTTTTGCAGTCAAACCTCTCACCACCCACCACCCACTCCCCAGGAGTAACTGCTGTTCTGATTTTTATCACCATAGACTAGTGTTACAATAAATATTTTTAAATGCTCCTTTTACTACCCTGAAATAAAATTTATGGATAATATAACCTACCCACATACAAACGCATTTTTTTCAAATCAAGATAATGCCCTTATTGTAATATAAAGAAAGAATAAGAGGAAAGTAATTTGTAATACAATAATGAAAGACTCAGGCCTGAATTAAGCTGCAAGATATAATGATGGGGTTGGGGGTGTGTACTAGGAGCAGAATCTTCCTGAACGCTCTCTGGACTGCCATAAACAAGACAGACACAGTATACTGTACTCGCAATACAAAGAACCCAATGGGGAGCAGTGAACAAACTTCCCTTGTTGTTCACCAGTATTTGCATTCCTGGAAAATGTATAACTCTGTTTATGAGTCAGTGGAGCTCAGTGCAGGACTAGGGTAATTATAAACAGGTTCTTTACCTCCACCAACATCTCATGAGATGTAGTGTTAGACTCTCTGTCTGGGGCCACTGTGAGAAGCCTCACAGGACAGATGGCATCCTGGTGCCCTGGTCCCCTGTCCGGAAAGTGCTGGTGGCTCCCCCTAATCCTTGTAACAGAAAGCTTTCTCCGGTTTCCCAAACACACCCGGGGAAAGGAAGCCACTCCAGAAATGATTCTCAACCACAATTCCAGGGGCGCTTGGCTGGCTCAGTTAGTAGAGCATGTGACTCTTGATCTAAGGGTCATGGAGCCTGCTTAAAAATAATAAAATAAAATAAAATAAAATAAAATAAAATAAAATAACCACAATTCCGGAGCACCTGGGTGACTCAGTTGGTTAAGCGACTGCCTTGGGCTCAGATCACGATCCTGGGGTCCTGGGATTGAGTCCCGCATTGGGCTCCCAGCTCAGCGGGGAGCCTAATTCTCCCTCTGACCCTCTCCCTTCTCATGCTTTTTCTCTCTTACTCTCTTTCTCTCTCAAATAAATAAATAAAATCTTTACAAAAAAACCCCCACAATTCCAAAAGTATTGCTTTGCAAAATAGTTCCTCCCATTTTGGGGGGTGCAGGATTTAAATGTTGGACTGCCTGGGACAGGGAGCAGGAAGGAAGAGGGTGTAAGCAACCAGCTAAGAGCAGATTCCAGCTCCCCTTCCCACTTACACCCTGGGCCCTCCCATGTAGGCCCCTCCTGCAGGTTCTGGGTCCCTCTGTCCCAGAGTCAATTGCTCCTGTTCGTGTCCCAGAGTCAATTGCTCCCCCAACGGGTTGAGTTCCATCATCTTTGGGAAATGCGTTGACATTTCTACTTCTTGGTGTGGTCTTCCTCCGACTTCCTTTCCTTTACCTTTGGGGATTTACCCCCTTCTACTCCTTTACAAGCATTTCGGTGGACTCTCCAGATACCCCAAGGATGCTGGCTGCAGGTCTTTGGGCCAAATCCAGCCCACATTTGTGTTTTCTCTTGGTCTGAAGAGTGGGCCCCCGTGGTGTGGTCAACTTGAAAGGCACCCCTTGAGGCAGTCATGCCAAAGACTGAAGAGCTCCAGTGTTTGCTGGGGGGGCTTGGGGTTGGGTTCTTAACCCCTCTGGACGTCCGTTTACTCAAAGAAAAGAATGAGAATGATGGTTATATTTATGCAGAACTCAGTTAATGCAGCAAGCCCAAGGGGACCTCCCAAAGGAAGAGCTATTGTCACGACTGGCCCTTGAACATTCCAGTAAGAGTGTTTTACACACTTGGGGTCTGGAACCATGCTGTACCTATTTGTCTAGATAGTTTGTGCAGACAATGTGATTTGCAGTTGAACACCTCCTTTCCTTCCAGAGCTCTGGAGCTCCAGTACCCAGTCAGTCTTCAAACACTGTGTGCCTCCATGGCTGACCCCCAATAAAAACCCGGGACTCAAAAAACAAAAACAAAAAAAGACAAAAAAACCCTGGACTCCTAGGCTCAAGTAAGCATCCCAGGTGGACAACACTTTGCACGTGTTGTCACCCATCATTGCTGGAGGACAATGCTAAGTGCCTCCTGTGTGGCTCCCCCGGGATCTTGCACCCAGTTTCCTCCCCCTGCACCTTTTCCCTTTCACTGGAATAAACTGTAACTGGGAGCATGACACCCTCTGAGTCTGGCGAGTGCTTCTAGTGAATTACCAAAGCCAAGGGTGATCTTGGAGATGCCCCACCCAACACAATACCCAAGATGCTTTGGGATATAGTCAAAGCAAACCCAATTCCAAGAGGCTTTAAAGATAAGGGCATTTATTCCTCCTCATAACCAGGAGATATGTAACACCTGGGTTAGTGTGGTGACTCAGTGATGACAGCCAGAGACATCTCTGTCCCTTTTTCTCCACCATCCTCCTCAGCATGTTGGCAGTCATCTTGGAACTTGTCACCACATTGTCCTAAGATGGCCTCGAGCGCCTCCTGCATGATTATATCTTCACTCAACCTCTGCCACAAAAAGGAAAGACAACGTTTTTATATGCACACACACTGTAACATACACACCGAAAAGTACATAAATATACAGCACGAATGAATTATCATAGTGCAAACACTCACATAACCAGCAACGAGGCCGAGAAATAGACCTTTGCCTCACGCCCTCATCATGCCCCCTCCCAATTACAGACCCCCTCAACTCTAGGAGGTATATGTGTCTCACAGTTTTTATCGAGCAGGATAAACTCCCCCAATGTGCTCCCATTATTCTTCCCACAGATCTGGACATTTCAACCTCAATTGAAACCTTTTCCCTGAGAATATTTCTGTCTTGTACCTGAACAAAACTGGGGCTCTCTAAGCCAGGGAGAAGGGGCTTGGCTGTGGGGTGGGTGACGTGTCCATTAGGTCGGGGAGCAATCTACCTTCTTTAGTAACTTTGAGCATCAAGTGGAACCCCCATCTCTCCCGAACGCCCCTGGGGTCTCCAGCCCTGCCTTTGGTCAGTAGAATCCCCTGTCATGATGGGTGTTTTGTTTGCCAAAACCCCGTTTTACTAAAAAGTTTCAAAACTACAGAAAAGTGGGTTAGAATAGTATAACAAACCCCACTTATTACCTCTGTCCAGATTTACTGTCAACGATTTGCCATGTTTGCTTTGTCCTTATTTTTTTCTGAACCATTTGGGAGTAAGTTGTAGGCAGGATGACCATTCATCTAAATACTTAGGCACACATCAGATAAGAATCAGGTCATTCTTCTACTCAACTACACTACCATTAGCCCACCCAGGTCCATAATACCTTCTACTTGGTCCATCTCAAATTTCCCTAATGGTTTCAAGATTGTCTTATAGTGGTTCCCCCCTTCTTTCCCTCCTCCCCTTCCTTTCCCTTTCTTTTTTTTTTCCTTCCTTCCTTCCTTCGCCTTCCTAATTTTTTCAAGTCTCAGTTCAGTCAAGATTCATGCGAGGCATTTGGTTGTTGTATGCCTTCAGTCCCTTTTAGTTTGGAACAGTTTCCCGCACATACATACTTTTGTTTTCTATGATACCGAATTTTTGAAGTTCAGAATGGTTGTTCTTTACAATGTCCCACATTCCGATTTGTCTGATTCTTTCCACATAGGGTCATTGAATTTGTCTCTTCGTCCCTAGCTTATTAGCTTCAAGTGCTCAGAGCATTTTACATTCTTTAAAAAAAAAAAAAAAGATTTTATTTATTTATTTATTTGAGAGAGAGAGAGAGTGTGTGTGTGCGTGAACAGGGGGAAGGGCAGAGGGAGAGGGAGAGAATCTCAAGCCGACTCCGAGCTGAGTGTGGAGCCTGACACAAGGCTCAATCTCATGACCCTGAGATCATGACCTGAGCCAAAACCAAGCATCCACTGCTTAACCCACTGAGCCACCCAGGCGACCTCTAGTTCTCACAGTATAGAAAATAGGTTTCGCTATTAGTCCTTTCTATTTTACAGATGAGGAAACTGAGGTCAGAGAGATTGGGTAGTTTGTCCCTATCACATATTTAGTAAGTGGTAAAGCCTGGACTGGAACCCAAGTTTCTCCCATTCTGCAGCTTAACTCAATACTCCTTACCCTCCACCCCACCCCCATTCCCCACCCCTCCACGGGCATTAAGAAACCTGAATGTGGGCATTCCGAGCAGGTGCTATTTCAGCAGAGGTGTCCTAGAAGTCTCAGCTTTAAATCATCTTTAATTGACTCTCTCTGACGCTTCTAACAGAGATACAGCTTCTTGGCAACAACCATCAAGCCTCCAGTAGCCAGCTAGGGGCTGGACACCCGTGCACATAAAGAGAAGACCCAAGAAAGAGAAAAGGTGAATCTCATGCCCAAGCCATACAATCTGGGTCCATCACTTAGGAAAGCTAGTTTCTCTGAGGCCATATTTCCCAAACCTCACTGACTCAGGTACCACTTGAGAGTTTTAGCCATATTCAGGGGCACTTTAACCATTATTTACTTAATATTTTTCTTTAAAGCAATTTAGACTTAGTTTTGTTTAAAGGGTAATTTTGTATCACTACTCTAAAGGGAAAACCGATGTTGTTTTAACATTCTTTCTTTTTTATTTTTTTGAATTCATGACCCTGAGATCAAGACCTGAGCTGAGATTAGGAGTCTGATGCTTACCGGCTGAGCCACCCAGGCGCCCCTCAACATTCTTTCAAGGAAATTATGTGGCTATTTACATAACAAAGGTTTATCTTGTGTGCAACTTAATATCTCTGTAGCATGCTCTCCTTTTTGGGAGATGATGTTCTGGGAAGAAGTAAGGAACAATTTTGAGACTGCTTTGTCAAGGGTGGGAAAGTGGTCCAGAGATGTAGAGAAGACAAGGATGATTGGCTGGGTGCCTCACGGGAGATAACAAGGCCCGAGCACCCCGAGGGTTAGAGACCCAAGTGTTTGCTGTTGAGTCAATGGTGTCAGGGAGATAGGGCATCTGGTGCCTCTGAGCATCTTTAAACATCTGGGATTTTGCCATCAATGAGACGATTGGGCTGGGCCTCCCAGAGATCTGCAGCCCGGGGTGGGGAAAGAGAGCTCTCGCAGAGAATACTCACTTAGGGGCTCAGGAATGGGCAAGAGGCCAAAAAAGCACTGGTTAAAAACAGGCTGTGTTCAGAGCTCTCAGAAACTCACCAGTGTTTTGGGGAGAACATTTATGTACACAAACACACAAACACACACACACATGCACGCATGCACGCACATGCACACACTCACATGCATACACAATCTCCAAATAAGGATGCTTCAGACTGGAACATACTGAGATTTGTTGGCCAGTCTGATGCTCAGAGATGTGGTTGGGATCACAGGTTCCCATTTTGCTGCTCTGTGGCCTCTCGGTTTCAGCTTCAGCCTCACCTTGCTGGAAGGCTGCCAACATCGGTGCAACAGGCATCCTTGTCTGAGTTATACAAGAAAAAGAGAGACAGACAGACAGACAGAGGTGGGCATAGAGACTGAGAGAGATAGAGCACAAGCAGAGGGAGCGGCAGGCAGAGGGAGATGGGAAAACAGACTCCCTGCCAAGCAGGGAGCTGGACGCGGGGCTCCATCCCAGGACCCCGGGATCATGACCAGAGCTGAAGGCAGACGCTTAACCCCCTGAGCCTCACAGGCGCCCCTATTCTGAGCCTTTCTATACTCTCTGTTTCCTCAACTCTAAGATGCCCTGTTTGTGAGAGGCATCTTGGAAAAAAACACAGCTAATTTAACCATGACAGCCCATCTATTTTAACACCCAGCCCAATCCCTTAGATCAATGAAATGCTCTGTATTAGCTTATTTACTCGTCATCACACCCCAGTGAGGTAAGTAGCATCACACTCATTTCATACGTGGGGAAACTGAGGTCGCAGAGACTGAACAGCATGAATAGCGAGTCCCAGGACAAGCCTGACCTTGAACCCAAGGCAATCTGGTTACAGAGTAGCAGCTCTAATCTACTCGGCACCCTGCCTCCCTTAGCCGAGTTTGGAGCTTTTTGACAAGCAAACACAGGCAGAGATGGGAAGGTCTGCTGGTTGGTGAGGCTTCGACAGGTGGCCACCGCGGGCTTCCCAACACCCCATTCTGAACCCGTTCTCCAAAATGTCAGCTTCTCCCTGGCAGGATTAGAGACACATGGATGAGCTCCAATGAACCATTTCCTCCCTCCTGGGGGCATCACGAAGGACAGAGAAAAGCCAGAGGTCTTCTTCCTCTGCTTCTCCCTCCTGGGGGGATGGAATGAAAAGCATCCCTCTCACCCGGTAGCATGGTGAGTGCTACCTTGCAAAGTACAGGGAAGGGAAAAAATCTTTTCCTCTACACATTGTGAAAAAACACAATTCAACTGAGTAAATTTGAAGATTTAATTGGCTCTGTTCAACGATTCATGAACTGAATTGACCTAGATACTCAATGGATTTAACTTAACTCATCACTTCATTTAGCAGAAATGTAAGGTTTTGGGGTACCAAAAAGAGTAGGGAAAACTTTTTAAGAAGTTCACCTAGGGACAGCCTGGGTGGCTCAGTCGGTGAAGTTTCTGCCTTTGGCTCAGGTCATGATCCCAGGGTCCTGAGATCGAGCCCTGCATCGGGCTCCCTGCTCAGCAGGGAGCCTGTTTCTCCCTCTCCCTCTGTGGCTCCCCCTGCTTGTGCCTCTCTCTCTCTGTCAAATCAATAAATAAAATCTTAAAAAAAAAAAAAGAAATTCACCTAAAACCTTTTGTATTCTACTTACAACTATTTAATTTACTTGTTCTTAACAGTTATTGTAGAGGCCACCTTGAAACAACAGGCTTGAGCAATGGAAACTCCATCCAGGCAAAAGTGCCCACAGCGACCCCCTGGCTAAATCCAGACAGCCCCAGCAGGCGACCCACCTCAAAATAGCCACAGGCCCTAACTGACCAATGGCCTACTTACAACCAGACACAGTTACCAAAGAAGGGAGAGTTCCATGGTTCCGTACCTCCTCACCTTCCTGCTTTAAATACTGGCCCCCACCCCCTGCTCAGCGTGGAGTCTGCTTCTCCCTCTCCCTCTGCACAGCCTTGTGCTAAAATAAAGTTTAAAAAATAAAATAAAAGCTAAAAAATAAAATAAAGTTAAAAAATAAAATAAATAAAATGAAATACAGCCCCCACTCACTACCTCCTTGAGGATGGCCTCTTCTCTGCTGTCCTGATTGCCTCTCCCTTGTGGTGTATTCAATAAACTTCCATCTCCTTTGTTCTGCCTTGCGCACCACACCCCCCCCCAACCTGATTGGGTCAACCCACATTTGGGGGAACCCCAGCCGATCAGGAAAGACACTACACTTATATTTAGACCACCCACAAAAACTTTATGAGAGGGGCACCTGTCTGGCTCAGTCGGAGGAGATGTGACTCTCGATCTTGGGGTCATGAGTTCAAGCCCCACATTGGGTGTAGAGATTACTTGAAACTTAAAAACAAAAGCTTTAGGAGACATCAGATGTCATATTGAATGCTGGTAACTCTGAAGATGGAAGGAAAACAAACTTGAACTAGATTTTCTTTGACAAAGATTATCTCAGATCACATGGACCTGAAAAGTAGTTGGCTTAGTTTCTATTATATTTTTGAGAATTGGTATGAATACTTAAGTCATGTAAGTGTTTGATTTTCTTCAAGCCAATTAAATAGAGGTCTTTTACAAATTAATTTTGACAATACCACCCGGAGGTAGAAAATAACACATCCACAACACACAAGTACATATATAGAGAGAGAGACAGACAAAAACATACAAACACAAACCTTATAGCTTCCACATACGTAAGATTTCCCATTAGCGAAGGTTCCAAATGACCTTCCCCCTTTTGTTTTCCTTCTGATCAGAATCACTTCCCTGAAGTTCAACTTCAACATTTATATCTCAAAGGCACAGGGAAGAATGCAAGTTATAAGCCTTTTAAGGTAAATAGGAGAGGTTTTGGAATGGGGGGGGGGAGGAATAAATGAACTTCAAACTTCCTCTAGAGCTGAATTTCTGGTTTTACAGAGATCTGTAAGATAAGGGCAGTTGCTCTCAGTTCCTCCAAGAGTTGGATTTGCAATTTAAAATGACCTCATAGGGGCGCCTGGGTGGCTCAGTTGGTTAAGCGACTGCCTCCGGCTCAGGTCATGATCCTGGGACTCCAGGATCGAGTCCCGCATGGGGCTCCCTGCTCGGCGGGGAGTCTGCTTCTCCCTCTGACCCTCCTCCCTCTCATGCTCTCTGTCTCAAATAAATAAATAAATAAAATCTTTAAAAAAAAAAAAGACCTCATAGGTTGTCCTCATACAAGGGGCTTTAGAAGGTTTTCCTTTCCTTCTGGGTATAGAGTTTTATTTTAGCTTAGGGAAGAAGGCCTTAAAAAATGTTTCTATCAGGCTCTGCAATTTGGCCAATTTCTGACCACAGAGCTCCTTTATCGTTTTTAGCCAGGTCAAGCAGTAAAATATTTCTGGCAGTATATAACAACGCGTGTGACTCCGGAGGCATTCCTAAAGAGGGTGCAGAGGAGATTTTATTTTCCTCTTTCTCCTGCATACTGTAGACCGAGATCTGGGAGAGCTGACTCTGGTGCCAATTCTCACCCTTAGCTGGCTTCTGCCAGTCTTTCCAGAATCCCATCTGTAGCTCCAATAGCTCCCAGAATTTGGCAAGGTTGTTCATTGTTAATGTCAGCTTTCCTTTGGCTGTTTAATAAGAGAATAACGTAGGGGCGCCTGGGTGGCTCAGTCGTTAAGCGTCTGCTTTCGGCTCAGGTCATGGTCCCAGGATCCTGGGATCGAGTCCCGCGTCGGGCTCCCTGCTCAGCGGGGAGCCTGCTTCTCCCTCTCCCACTCCCCCTGCTTGTGTTCCCTCTCTCGCTGTGTCTCTCTCTGTCAAATAAATAAATAAAATCTTAAAAAAAAAAAAAAGAATAACATAACAGTTTATCAGAAAATTCCTCGGAGTCCTAGTCAGCTTTGGGAGGGTCCCATACAGGGGCCCTCCTTTTGATGCAGGCAGGCCGAGTCTGAGGACCCAGAGGGGGGTCCCGCAGGACCAGCCAAGAGGGTCCTTGGTCTCTCGCAGGTTGGAAATCAGATGCGAGCCCACAGGAAGTGAGAGCAGAGTTTCCTGAAGATACAGAGAGAGCAGATAAACCCAGATGAACGTCTGGGAGACTCAAGGAGAATGAGTCTCGACTTTTCCTTGGGGGTTTGGAATTTTTATTGAGGACAGTGGTCTGGTGTGTGTCCTCTCAGGCATCCAGGAGCTGGTCGAACAAGAAGTGCTCCATAAATCACTTATGCCCTGCAGCCAAGGGTCTTGGAGAATGCTCATCACGACCCAGTTTGATTACTCCTTAGAGGTTAGCTATGGTGCTAGAAGATTCCAAAGAAATCATGAACACTTTGACCTATACAAGGAGGACATACATTAATGCGTATGTAAGGTGGGGGTGCAGGTCCTCGCAAGAACAGAAGCAGGAAAAGAAGCAAAGGAAAAAATGGCTTTTTTTCATGGGGTCCCTTTAGTTTCCCTGTCTCACTTTGAGGTTCGACATGGCAGGGATCTGTATTAAGTTGGCCAACTTTTGTTTATGGTCGAGTAAAGGCAATTTGCCTGAGAGATTTACTAGAATGAGTACTCAAAGGAGGAGAGAGGGAAACAGTAAGAGTTATGTCAGTCTTATTGTTTTGTGTGTGTGGTTTTTTTTAAGATTTATTTATTTATTAGAGAGAGCGAGCATGAGCGGGAGGGGCAGGGGGAGAGAGAGAATCTCAAGCAGACTCCGTGCTGAGCATGGAGCCTGATATGAGGCTCAATCCCGCGACCCTGAGATCGCAACCTGAGCCGATATCAAAAGTCAGTCACTTAACTAACTGTGCTACCCAGGCACCCCTTGTTTTTTGTTTTTAGGTACCTATCACATCTTTAGGTTTTCATTAGTGAATCTTTCGATGAAGCTATTTTGGAATTTTGCAGCCTTTTGGAGACTCTGGCACACCAGTTAAAATAAGTATCCTGTTCTGCTTGATTTGGAAGCCTTGCTTTTAAGTGCACTTCTGAAATGATCTTACCTAACTAGAATGTTCCTCTGTCACTGGCCACTGTCATCCTAGGTTGTAATTCCTCTGAGGGCCAGCAGCAGTTTGGTAAGACCCCAGCCACAAATGGGGTAACCCACATTTCGACTGGACCTTATTTCTGGGTCCCTAACCTGACTGTTACCAAGCGAAGTTCTCAGGACACAAAACAAGGTTAGTAAGATTATGCTGCTTTTTATAGATATTTATAGCTTCCGGGAGCACAATTCTTAGACATAAAATAAGGAGGTGTGCTGGAATTTGGTGTGCTTAACTCTTTAGAATTTAAGGATCTTATTTTTATTTTTATTATTTTTTTTTTTTTCAGCTAAACCTTTGGGTTTCTCAGAGCCAAGCTAATACGTAAAAGGGATGTGCCACCAGGTTGGGGAGGGGGGTATAATGTCTTATAGTGTAATTTGTGGCACAGAAGTTTTGGGGTTTTTTTTTTTAAGATTTTATCTATTTGTTTGAGAGAGAGAGAGAGCATAAGCAGGGTGAGTGGCAGGCAGAGGGAGAGGGAGAAGAGGGCTTCCCACTGAGCAGGGAGCCTGATGCAGGATTCGATCCCAGGACCCTGAGATCATGACCTTGCTGAAGGCAGACGTTTAACCCACTGAGCCACCTAGGAGCCCCCAGAAGTTTCTTAAGGCCAGTTGGTCACTTAGTGTTGATCTTACCCCTTCAATGACCACTTATCCTAGCATAAGAGTCTTCTTAAGGTGGTGAGCGCTCAAACAGCTCTTAAATGCTTGACCCGTGCCCAATTCTTATGCCTTTTTGACTTCTGAGGTTCCCTTTATTTACACAAAACAAGTCAAACACATGCACCTTAATATATCAGTAATAACCAAGAGACACCACTACATCCTGGCAAAGGCCCTGTGTGCATTGCCAAACAATTCCCACCGTGGAACCTTGAACTAGCAAAAACCCCAAGGAATGGAGAACTGAGAACTACCACCAACAGTTCCCACACGGATCTTGGGACAGAATCACCAATCAATTGAGAATTGTGGTCTGAAACCAAGGCAAGGAGTTTGGGCTCTGGCAGAGCTATCCGCCCCCTCGAGCTGACCTGCCCTGTGTTGGGAAGCCAATTAGATTGGGAGCTGGACACAAAGAGAGTAGAGCTCATATAACCAGACCCAAGTCCGTCTGCCCAAGCAAAGCAGAGCTAGTCACTCAGACACCAGGTATGTGGCAAGGAAAGGGTTTATTGGAGACACAGCCAAACAAGGAAGACGAGGAGATGGGAGGGCAAGTCTCAAATCCGCTTTCCTGAAGGGGGAGAGAGCACATTTTTTATAATCATAGGGGATGAGATTATAAACATATTAATGAGAAGGGCTGGTGAAATTATGACTAATGAGGAAAGATGGAACATGCACATGGAACAAATAGATATGTAACATACATCCCATGCTCACTTTGGAATAGAGACTTAACATCAGAACTACATAAAATTCAGCCCCTGACGTCAGGAGGTTATCTTAGGACAAGGAGAAGGGCCTACAGTCATGCTCAGAGAGCCAGGGTAAACTGGATGGGATCTTGGGCTCCTTATCTTGTTATCTTGGGAAAGGAATGCAGGGCCTTGCATGTTCCTAGGCTGGACCCATATTGGTTGACCTTGAGTCCTGGTTTCTGCAGAGAGAGGTAGTGGATTTGTTAGTGGGGTCTGAAAAGACACCTTAGCTGATTAGCAGGAAACAGTTCACTAAAAAACAAGTTTTAAAGTTTTTGCCAGCTTCAACTTCATTGACCCTATGGGGCACGGTTTCCCTCAGAACCAGGAGGAATTTACCCACAGAACAATGATTGAGATGAACCCAAAGTATTCCCTGGGTCCCGTGCCTGTGTTTCTTGTCCCCCGCAAATGCCATCAGAAGTTCCCTTCAGATCCCACCGCTGCCACCAGATATGTTAAAAGACAAAATTCAGCTGAGTCAATTCAAAGATCTAATTGGCTTTATTCAACAGTTCATAAATCGGGCAACACCCCATCCAGCAAAGAGAAAGGAGCTCCAAAGGGCTGCAGAAAAGGAACGGTTTTTAAAGGCCGACAGGGAGTGGGACAAAGAAGTCATAAACTTTAAAAACAGGTTTGTTCTGGGCAGGTCACCTTCCTTTGGGGATGAAAGCAGCTATCAGGTGGATTACCTCCCTAGAGCCAACCAGGAAATTCCAGCCTGACTGGTTAAAGATTACATTCCTGGGGAAGTTTGAAACTGCAGTTAGGTTAGGTGGTGTGGGCTTAGCACAAGTGACTCCATTTGGAGTCTGTTGTCCCTTTTTTTTTTTTAAGATTTTATTTATTTATTTGACAGAGAGAGACAAAGCGAGAGAAGGAACACAAGCAGGGGGAGTGGGAGAAAGAGAAGCAGGCTTCCCGCCGAGCAGGGAGCCCGACGCGGGGCTCGATCCCAGGACCCTGGGATCACGACCTGAGCTGAAGGCAGACGCTTAACGAATGAGCCACCCAGGCGCCCCTCTGTTGTCCCTTTTTGACACCATCTTAGGTTATCCAGCTGGGCCCTGCAAATTAATCTGGCTGAAGACAGATTAACAAGAGACAAATGAACAGATGTTTATCGACATGTTCAAAGCATATCAGACATGGGAGCACCCAATGATGAGTAAGCCAGAGGAGTAGCTAGACCTTGGACTTATATATCATTTGAGGCTAAAATAAAGGAAAAGGGGTTGGAGGCTTTTGGGAAGGGAAGGCAAGTTAAGGGACAGTGACCAGGAAAAGTATCATAAACGGGGGTTTTTTAGTAAGGTTTCTTATGCAGATTGAATCCTGCCTTCTTCATTGATGACAACTGTCAAGAGTTCTCCCACTCCTGGTAAGGAGGGGGAGACCCCTCTACAGATGGAAATTTCCTTTATAAATATACATTTCCTTTGTAAAAGGAGAGCCTGTGCCCTGATTTTAGAGCTTTCCCTACATCTGCTGCTTCTCGATGGCCTTTAGCTCAAAATAATCTATATGCCAAAGAGGCATATTTCGAAGTGGCGTATTCAGGTGTCCCTCAAAAGACAGGTCGAAGAAGAGATCAGCTGCCTTACTAGACAGATCTGTGTGTCATGTAAGCTGCCATTTAGAGGAAAAGTTACAATCTCAATCCACATGATGGATTTCTAGGTTTTGTTTTGTTTTTATCCTGGACAAATACTCATGAGTACCTTTGTTGATGGCTTTGCAAAATGGTGTCTTATCTCTGGCTGGATTGCCAAGTCAATAGCCCACACTGTTTTCCAATGTTGTAAGATTTCACCACAAGCAGCTTGCCCCATAACTTATGGTCTTAAAGGAAATCCTTTATCTTTTACTTCCTTCTTTTGTGGCTGCCAATCCACACCTCTCAAGGAAGGGAAGTGTGGTAGTCATCCAACTTGTAGGCGTCTTCCCTCATTCCTTCTTCCAGATCATTCTAGTAAACCACAAACTCTTCTTAGATCTGTGATCCTTTTTTCTACATTTTCCTGAAAACTCCCCAGGAAATATCCCTTGGCATCCCATGGGCACTGGGTCAAGTGCCCGTTCCTGAATCAATTATTGCCAAGGGTGATGGGTTTCACTGGTTAGACTCATCAGGACCAGCCCCTCAGATGGAATCAGGCTCCACCACTGTGGGGTCTCCTCCACAGACAAGGGACTGAAAGCGGGTGGGGAGGCCTCCACAGTGCCCACCACACGTAGACCTGGGGAACAACATCTGATGTCTACAGCAGGCTTTCCCACATGCTGGTCTGTTGCACTGGACCCCTGCTGAGGTGGACATGTGGTGGGCTTACGCCATCTAGCCCATGGGAGACCAGAACATTAGTTATGTACTTATGAGGCCCGTGGCACTTAAGGGGAGTTTCAGGGAGACAATAAGAATAAGAACAAGGAAGCAAACAGCCTTGATTGATGATGACCACCATCCTTGGTCAACAAGAGGTCCGGTGTAGAATGGAGCCGAGTCTGTAAATGACAGGTGACCACAGGTGACAATTTAAGTAACTGATAAGAGAATCAATTTCAGATCACTTTCAGATCCCTAAGGGTCTATTCTCCTGGAACCACTTTCAGGACCAATAACTATCAGTCAAGGTCCAAATATATCCAGGTCCCAGTCTCTGTGACATGTTCACATGCTACCTTACATGTGAAGAGTAGCAGAATATGCCACCGCAAAAGCTTTGGCACAAGGATTATTTTGAGCTGTGATTTTGAGAGAGACTGCAGACACAGGAAAGGCTCTGAAGACAGAGTAGAAGCGACCCTTTTGTCAGGGGAATTTACATTTATAAAGGATATCTCTAGGGGCGCCTGGGTGTCTCAGTCTGATTAAGCATCAGGCTCTTGCTTTCGGCTCAGGTCATGATCTCAGGGTCCTGAGATCAAACCCCACATTGGGCTCTGTGCTCTGTGCTCAGCCTGGAGTCTGCTTGAGATTCTCTCTCTCCCTCTCTCTGACCCTCCCCCACTCACTCTCTCGCTCTCTGTAAAATAAATAAATAAATCTTTAAAAAATAAAATAAAAAAGTAAAGGAAACCTCTATGAGTAAGAGTGCCTTCCTGTCCCAGAAGAGAAAGATGACTCTGGATCACAAGAGCATCTTATCATTGGAGAAAGCACCCACTTAAGTCTACAAACAATCTTACTTTTGCTTACCCTGCTTTATCTGGTAACCTCCCATAGCTGGCCTCCCCCCCAACACACACACACACCCACAACATCCTTTTATCTTTTGCTAAAGATGGTATGCAGGTGGTGACTTGGGCCATCTGGAGGAGTTACTCGGTTTCCCCAGGGTATTTTCCATGTTTGTCTGTGGTATACATGTGAATATGACGTAGGCAGGCCAGGTCCGAGGACCCGGGTTGGGGGATTTCCCACAGGACCAGCTGAGAAGGTCCTTGACTTTGCACAAAATAGAAACCAAACCCGAGGCCAGAGGAAGTGAGAGCCAGAGTTTACTGAAGATACAGAGAGACAGCAGATAAGGTGGAGCAACTCAGATGCTCGGAAAGGAAGAGAATGAGTCACTTCTTTGGAGTCCGGGGTTTTTACTGAAAATTGTGGTCTGGTCTCTTGGGAATCTAGGTACCAGTCAGAAGTCAGAACAGGACAAGGGTCCAGGTGTCCTCCATAAGTCACTTTGGCATTGAAATGTCTAGTGCCAGTTGTCTGGAATATGCACATGACGGCCTCTCCTGGTCATTGTCACCTGGGCATTCCTTAGATATTATCTATGGTGCCAGAAGACTCCAAAGATATCCTTAACTCCTTGATACTTACAAGGAGGACATACGTTATTTGTACTAAAAGGCATGTGGTGTGCAGGTTCTAGCAAGAATAGAAGCAGGAAAAGGAGCAAACAGCAAATTTTCATGGAATCCCTTCAGTTTCCCTATCTCACATAAACTTGCTTCTTTTCCTCTTGTTAATCTGTCTTTTATTACAGAGAGTCTTAGCCGAGGAATCAGGAGGATAAAGGGAAACATCTTTCCTCCCCTACGTATGGAAACAGTGTCTTTTGCAGATGTGATGAAGTTAAGGATCTTGAGATGGGGAGATTGTCCTGGATTATCCCCATGAGCCCTAAGTGCCATCACGAGTATCCTTTATAAATGACAGGCAGAAGGCGTCTGGGTGGCTCAGTCTGCCTTTGGCTCAGGACATGATGCTGGGGGTCCTGGAATCGAGTCCTGCATTGGGCTCCCTGCTCAGCTGGGAGCCTGCTTCTCCCCCTCCCTCTGCCGCTCCCCCTGCTTGTGTGCTCTCTCTCTCTCTGTCAAATAAATAAATAAATAAAATCTTTTTAAAAATAATAAAATAAATGACAGACAGAAGGAGGTTACATACGGAAGAGGAGGAGGCAATGTGACTTCAGGGGCAGAATCGGACCCATGTAGCCACAAGGAGTTGCCAAGAGCCAGCCAGAAGCTGGGAGCAGCAAGGAATGACTTCTCCCCTACAGCCTCCAGAAAGAATGCAGCCCTGCCCATACCTTGACTCTAGCCCAGTGAAGCCAAATTTGGACTGCCAGCCTCCAGAAGAGTCAGAGAATAAATTTCTGTTTTAAGCCACCACGTCTGGGGCTCGTTATGGCAGCCACAGGGAATGAGAAGAGAGCTCCAGCAGGGAGGCTGAGCTGACCAGCTGGACGGGGGAGCACTGGCGGAGTGAGCCTGGGAAGCGCGGGAAGGTGGCCACATCCAGTAGCTGGATGAGCGAGACTGTGAAAGGGAGCCGGTGGAGAAGTTTATGGAAGGCTTCCGAGAAAAACAGAGTAGGATGAGGGGCATAGAAAGGGTAGGGTGGTAACCATTAAACGTGGCGGTCAGGGGAGGTCTGGCAAGAAGGTGACATTTGAGCAAAGACTCCCACAGGCATAGTTACCATTGCACAGTGTCCCAGGCAGAGGGTCACCTCCCTTTGAGGGCCTTTCCCATGAGCCTTTGCCCGGGGTTCCTCACAGGGCTGGTCACTGGGCTCTGACCAATGCAAATAAGATAGCAGGACTGAAGGCCCCCTCAGCTCCCGATTCCCTGAGGGAGGAGGAGAGGGGAGGGAGGGAGGCTCAGGAAACCTGGCCCGGGACTGGGAGGGGAGGAACTGATCCATGGGCACCATGCTTAAGGTTTGGACTCAAGGCCACTGATCTCTGCCACCACCACCACCCCCCCCCGCCCCAGTCTGAGGGGCAAGACCTTTCTGAGCCTCCTACTGTTCCCCCTACAGGGGGTTGGGACGCCCATGGTGGGGTGACAGAGATCATTGATGAGCTCTTGCACATGAGGCCTAGTATGTCAGGGCTTTAAAATGCTACCCCACACTGGGTTGGGACAGACCGTGTCACCTGTGGGTGACGAGACAAAAATGGGTTCACGTCCTTACTCTGAGCCTTTGGGCTCCACTTTTCTGAACTGCCATTTCTCCCAAATTAAGTCCTGATTCCCTAGCCCTTCCGCACCTGCTTCTTCCCCGTCCTTCCCCTCTCAGTAAACGGCAGCCAATCTCTTCCCTTCTTTAACCAGAAACCTTGGCGTGCACCCCTAGACTTTTCGGTTCCTCTCACACCCCATCAGGAGCATCCTGCAACCAGCTGGGGGGCGGGGGGCTGCACTCTGTAGCACTTTCCCCGAAATTCTCTAAGCTAGGGCGGCAGTGGGGTCTGAGTAGGTACCCCGACTTTAGGCTGGGACCCACGTGGGCCCCATCCTGTTTCTCACCCCTTCAGGGGGCTCCCAAGGCTCGATGGCTACCCATGCCACAGCCCCCCATGTGCATGGGGTTGGCTAGAAACCCTGAGGAACTCGTGGACTCTTGCCCTGATGGGGTTGGGTCCCGGGGGCCTGGTGGCTGGACCCCAGTTCCGGGAGAGCAGCCTGGCAGGCTGGGGGCCCCTGCTGGCTGGCTGCCAGTACCCAGCTGCCCTGTTGATATTGGACGCCTCTCATTCACTCAGACAAAGGGCAAGTTCAGGGTCCTGGGTCATCCCCTGTCCACCACCACCCCTTGGGCTGGAGCTGAGTCGTGGGTCCAAGCCACAGTTCTCATTGCCCTGTGCCCCCAGCCCCCAAGGGTGGGGTGGGGCACAGGTGTCTTGTACCCACTCATGCCACCGCGGTCACCAGCGGCCCTGGACGGTCTTGCCAAAACCTCCCCCGGTTCTAGGCCAAGGGTTAGGTAGTCTCTGCCCGTCCTCTGAGGGCTTTTTTTTTTTTTTTTTAACCCCATAAAGGAGGCTTAAGTTCTATGACTTGAAACATAACATACCATCTGTGAGACAATAGAAAATACCTATATTGAGGGGGGGTGGGGGGATGGGTTAGCCCGGTGATGGGTATTAAAGAGGCACGTTCTGCATGGAGCACTGGGTGTTACATGCAAACAATGAATCATGGAACACTTCATCAAAAACTAATGATGTAATGTATGGTGATTAACATAACATAATAAAATAAAAAAAAGAGGGCGCCTGGGTGGCTCAGTCGGTTAAGCGACTGCCTTCGGCTCAGGTCATGATCCTGGAGTCCCGGGATCGAGTCCCACATCGGGCTCCCTGCTCGGCGGGGAGTCTGCTTCTCCCTCTGACCCTCCTCCCTCTCATGCTCTCTGTCTCTCATTCTCTCTCTCACAAATAAATAAAATCTTAAAAAAAATTTTTTTAATAAAAAAAATAATAAAATAAAATAAAGAAAATACCTATATTGGTCTCTGCCTCCGGTTCCCGGCACAAAGTTTCTAAAATCTTTGTCATTTCCTAAGTGATAAGAGCACAGGGAATATCTTGTGTTCCGGTGAGGTGCCTCTGGGTGGAGAGAAAGGGGAGAAAGGGCTGGAAATGGAGCTCACAATGGTGTTAATAATTGCTCATGCCTATGTGAGGAAGCTTCCACAGTATCTCAGGAGTAGGGGGTTCGGAGAGCTTCCAGGTGGGCAAACACATCAACACTGGGAGGGTAAAGCATCCCAATTCCATGAGGATAGAAGTACCTGCACTCAGGACACTCCAAGACCTCCTCTTTTGTATCTCTTCATCTGTATCTTTTATCATCTCCTTTAATGAACAGGTAGGTCTAAGTGTTTCCCTGAGTTCTAGGAACTCGAGGCAGGGGGTCTTTGGGACCTCCAATCTATGATCTATAGAGCTGGTTGGTCAGAAGCACAGATGATAATCGGAACTTGAGGGTTGGGTGTCTGAAGTGTGTGGGGGTGGGGGGGTCCGGATTGGGGAGCAGTCTCGTGGAACTCAGCCCTGAACCTTTGCGTTCCAACGTCATCTGTGGGTAGATAGTGTCGGAATGGAGTTAAACTGTAGACCCCAGTTTGCTTGTTGTGGGGAAAACCTGCACACATTTGGTGACTGGAAGTATCAGGAGTGAAGTGTCCTGTGTGAGTAGGAAAGGAGACCCACAAGGCGAGAAACACAGTAGAGAAGAAGGAAAAAGGCTGAATAAAGATAAAACCCCCACCATATGCTTCCTGATCAAAATACAGATTATTTAAACACTCAGGTTGTATTCTGGTTTAAACAGTGAAAGGGTTCAGGACAGGTCCTCCAGAATGTGTCCCTTTGGCCTATGGATTATTTTGAGCTGAAGGCACTTGAGACCCTGTGAGTTCAAGAGAAACTTTTGCCCCTCCCTTAACTACACAGAAGAATCCCAATTGGGGACCTTTCCCAGAATAATGGTTATTAACAGAGAGAAATTTTATCTGAGTGACCCATCTGTGGGGTAGGGCAAATTTCTAATTACCAAACCCGTGAAGTACATTGATTTCCTCTGAAGCCCCAGACCTCTACCCCCTTCTCCTTACTTCAGAAGAACACATAGACCTCATTTTGCCTGAGTGTCTTTGGAATTTCCACGTCTATATGGATTCCCTGTATGTGTGCCTATTAAATTTGATTTTCTCCTGTGAACCTATCTCGTGTCCGTTTGCTTCTTAGTCCAGCTAGAAAATTACCTTTTTTTTTTTTTTTTTAGATTTTATTTATTTTTTAGAGAGCAAGCGAGAGAGAAACAGCATGAGAGGGGAGAGGGTCAGAGGGAGAAGCAGGCTCCCCGCTGAGCCGGGAGCCCGATGTGGGACTCGATCCCAGGACCCCGGGATCATGACCTGAGTTGAAGGCAGACGCTTAACCATCTGAGCCACCCAGGCGCCCCTAGAAAATTACCTTTAAGGGGGCCAGGAATTCTTGCTCCTGGACAGTAGGCTATTATCTGAGAATTGTGTTTAGTAAATATTGAGTAAATTGTATTTTGTGGAAGGATTTATTTAGTACATTTGGATTTACAATAAGGCTATGTCCCTTCAGAGAGGACTTCTCTACTTCTTTCTCTGCTATCTGTGAAGATCTTTTTATTTCTACCACAGAAACGGCTACTCATGGCCTGTAACTCCTGCTGCCCGAAAAAAGACACCAGGCTTTCAAAGCACAGGCCAGTGTCTTCTCCATAATCTGCAGAGCTATCCAGACCCCAAGCCCACCACACCCTGGGCCCTTCCAGGCGATGGGCAACAAGATACTCCCCTACCGTGTTAAGCAAGACCCCTCTTTGTGTTTTGCTTATCCTCACCGGGTGTGGTATGTAGAAGGCATAGTCAAGGTTGACAGGCACTAGGAATGCAGGCACTTTGGCCTGAAGAGCATAAGGAAGACCGGGTGGGAAGGTGCGTTCTACATTCCTGCTATGAAATTCCAAACAGGACAATTTAACAGGACCAGAAAAATTCTCACTCGCGTTTCCCTGCATTGGTCGGTTAAGCATTGCCTTTGGGGTCTGCATCAACCAGTAGAACCTATGAGAGCATCACCGGAAGCAGGTGTTCACAGCGGCACAAAGGAGGAAGAAATGTCATGAGCCATGGCATCACCTGAGCTAAGTATTAAGCATTAGAGATGAGCAGAGACAAGAATAATGAGTAATAGAAGATTGCTCCCTTTCTTGCGTGACGTGGGCTATTAGATTATCCAGAAGTGACACATCTGGCGATGAACTTGGACACTCCAGAAGAATCTCACGGGCACGGGTTGAGCAGTAAGCAAATACGTAAGTACTTCTTCCGTGCCCATTATTCTAAATCTTGAGTGGTAACTTGCCATCCCTCACCTGGCGCCATGAATTTAGTGACCACATTTCCAGTCATTTCTATAGACAGGGACTCCACAAACCCATGTTTGCCTGGGGACCCAGGCATCCTCAGTGTGGCTCTCGCACCCCACACCCATTCTCCAGCAAATCCTGTCCGTTCCACTTACACATCTATCCAGAAGCATTCACTTCTCCCTGCTCCCATGCCTGTGCCCCAGTCCAGTCTAACCTCCTCTCCTGACACCATCCTGCTTCCCATGCTACCTATAGTCTCTTGTTCCCACATGCAGCAAGAGGGCGCCTGTGAACACCTAAGTCAGGTCACATCTCCCCTGCTCAGAGCCCTCTGTGGCTCCAACTTACCAGGGGAAAAGACAACGCCCCCACAGCCCACCCTCATCACCTATCTGGGGGCATTTTTCAACCACTCTCCCTTTTGCTCCCTGGACTCCAGCCACATAGGCCTTCTTATTATTCCCTGCTCCTGCCACAGGGCCTTTGCACTTGCCATTCTCCCTTCTAGGAGTACTCCTTCCCCAGATACCATTGTGATCTAAGCCCTTATCCTCTCCAGATCTCAGTTCAAGGGTCAATTTCTCCGTGAGAGCCCTGAGTGCCCTGCCTGAAACTTCAGCCTCATCCCCTGTACTTTCTAACCCCCTCTTCTGCTTTTTTTTTCTTTTCCCATAGTACTCACCACCCTCCTATATTCTTCATTTATTAACATCTTTACTTAATTGCTTTCAGCTCCAAGAGGGTAAGCGCTTTGCCTGTTGCATTTGCTCCTATGTTCCCCAGCACCTAGCCTGGCAAACAGTCAGTGCTCAGTAAATGCTTGTAGAATTTGTGAATTAATGGTGGCACTTCCTCACAGGGTCATAGTTCATTTTAACTAGTTCTGCATGGGGCTGCTGCAGGATAACTTTTATGGGCCATATCAGGAAACTGTTGTCTAACTCGGGGAGTAAAGGCGACAGCCCACATTTAGTTCAGGAAGAAACAGAGCTTCTGACAGAAGACAGGTGACTTGCCTAAACTCAGGAGGAGGGCGTGGGGTCCGTCGGCCTCCAGATCTGGTGGAGGAAACTGGTGTTAGTGTGGATGTCGTGGCCCTTGGGGAGGTGGTTTTCTTTCTTTCTTTTTTTTTTTTTTAAAGATTTTATTTATTTATTTGAGACAGAGAGAATGAGAGACAGCATGAGAGGGAGGAGGGTCAGAGGGAGAAGCAGACTCCCTGCCGAGCAGGGAGCCTGATGCGGGACTCGATCCTGGGACTCCAGGATCATGACCTGAGCCGAAGGCAGTCGCTTAACCAACTGAGCCACCCAGGCGCCCGGAGGTGGTTTTCTTGTGGGGATTCTGTCTCTGGCATATGGATGGGGAGGTCAAGGGCTGCCAGGATTACCCTGGGATGGTGGTTGAACTTTCCTGAGCCAACATCCTACATGCTGCGTGGGGGCATGTGGTCAGGGTGGGGGCTGGATAAAGGAGTCGGGCTCAGCAAGGGGCTGGCGCTCCAGGCTCAGGCGGAGGCAGGTGCCATGAATCCATGAACTTGGAGTAGAGCCAAGAGGGATTCTGAAGCCAAGACTGGCAGGTTTCAAGCCCTAGCTTTGACAACCCGAATGCTCCTCTGTGCATCTTTCCCCTCCTTCAATCCCACCCCCGCTCCCCACCGTGGCTCCTTCTACATGTTTGTCCCACAACGATCATACGTATAGCGTCGTTTTACGTGTTCTTAAGTTCTACGTATGGTATATCGTGCTCACCAACCTACAATGTCATGTGTGCCCCGAGGACGTGCTTTTGGATTTGTCCATATGGCGATGTGTAGAATCTTTGTTCTTCTGTGTGTCACTGGTTAACTTTTACGTAACGCCCTATAATAAAGTTTCGCAAACTTTTGCAGAAAGTATTGCGTATCTTTTGTTGGATTTATTTGCAGCCACTTCGAGGTTTTCATTGCTTTTGTAAATGGAATCTTAATATTTTTCCATGCAAAAAACTGAATCGCAGTAAAATGTCAAACTTGCCATCTTTAAAAAAACATTTATCTATTTTATTTGAGAAAGAGAGAACGTGAGCGAGAGAGAGAAAGAGAGAACGTGAGCGAGAGAGAGAAAGAGAGAACGTGAGCGAGAGAGAGAAAGAGAGAACGTGAGCGAGAGAGAGAAAGAGAGAGAGCAGGAGCAGGACGGAGAGGGAGAAGCAGGCTCCCCGCTGAGCAGGGAGCCCGATGCGGGACTCGATCCCAGGACCCTGGGATCATGACCTGAGCCGAAGGCAGACGCTTAACGACTGAGCCACCCGGGCGCCCCTGTACTGTTTTACTTATTTATTTATTTATTTATTAAGATTTTATTTATTTATTTGAGAGAGAGAATGAGATAGAGAGAGAGAGCATGAGACAGGGGAGGGTTAGAGGGAGAAGCAGACTCCCCGCCGAGCAGGGAGCCCGATGCGGGACTCGATCCCGGGACTCGATCCCGGGACTCCAGGATCATGACCTGAGCCGAAGGCAGTCGCTTAACCAACTGAGCCACCCAGGCGCCCTGTACTGTTTTATTTAAAATATCATTACTTTAAGGGGTGCCTGACTGGCTCAGTCAGAGGAGCATGCAACTCTTGATCTTGGGGTTGTGAGTTTGAGCCCCCATGTTGGGTGAAGATGTTACTTAAAAATAAAATCTTTTAAAAATAAAATATCATTACCCTAAGATATATATTTTAATATTGATAAAGTGATTATTTGTATATATAAATTAATATTTTTATTTCATAAATGTGATATTTTATTGTAATAATTTTCTCTAAATTTTTAAATTCTACAAAGAAGCCAATAAAGTTAGCTTTCATCCCCCAAAGGGGCTATAACTATGGTCAAATTGTTGGAACAAATCCTTTTATAATTTTTTAAAGCAAATGTAATCATATTATTCAAATTGTCTCATAAATTGTCTTCTTTTTTTTTTTTTTAAAGATTTTATTTATTTATTTGAGAGAGAGAGAATGAGAGGGAGGAGGGTCAGAGGGAGAAGCAGACGCCCTGCTGAGCAGGGAGCCCGATGCAGGACTCGATCCCGGGACTCCAGGATCATAACCTGAGCTGAAGGCAGCTGCTTAACCAACTGAGCCACCCAGGCCCCCCTGAAATTTACCATCTTAAAAACTCACCAGTTTTCAGTATGCACAGATGTCAAGTGCAATTACATTGTTGCGCAACCAGCTTCCAGAACTCTTTCCCTCTTGTAAGGCTGAAACTCTGTACTCATTGATAACTCCCCATTCTGGGCGCCTGGGTGGCTCAGTCGTTAAGCATCTGCCTTTGGCTCAGGTCATGAACCCAGGGTGGTCCTGGGATCGAGTCCCACATCGGGCTCCCTGCTCTGCGGGAAGCCTGCTTCTCCCTCTCCCACTCCCCCTGCTTGTGTTCCTGCTCTCGCTATGTCTCTCTCTGTCAAAAAAATAAAATCTTTAAAAAAAATAAATAAATAACTCCCCATTCCGCCCCAGGTCCCTGTCCCCTGGCGCCCACCATTCTACTAGGCACTAGGTACCTCATAAGAGGGGAATCCTACAATTTTTGTCTTTCTGTGACTGGTACATGTTCAATTCTAGTAGGTTCTGTCAAACCATTTTCCAACATGGTAGCCCCTCTCTCCACAGGCCGTGGACAGGTTCCAGTCAATTGCTTCCCATTCCCACACTGGTTTTCTGTCTTGAGTTTTTTGTGTTTTCATCATTCTAGTGGGTGTTCCTGGTTTTAATTTGTTTTTCCCTGATGATTGAGGTTAGTGCAATTTGTGGTCAATCTTTTTTTAAATCTACACTTCCACCAGCCTCCCTGCCCCACTGGATTATCTTATTTCTTTTTTTTTTTTTTTTTAAGATTTCTTTTCTTCAGTAATCTCTACACCCAATATGGGGCTCAAATTCACAACCCCGAGATCAAGAGTTGCATGCTCTACCAACTGAGACAGCCAGGTGACCCCGCTGGATTATTTTAAAGCAATCCCAGACATCCTTAGCATTTCCTCCAAAAATACTTGCAGGGTGTATCTCTAAAAGATAAGGTTCTCTCTCCCTCTCTCCCTTTTTTAGCAAAACCACAATACCATTGTCATACTTGAATGTTCATTTGATCTGTCATTTTGGATATTCTGGCTAGACAGTCCCGCGGGCTGCAGACAGGGTGGAGGGTGAATTCTTCTGGGTGGAGGCAGCCCCTCCTGGCCCTCACCCTCCCCACTCCCTTTAGACCCTCCGAACCCACTGCTCTCCCTTCAGGTCCCCCCCCCAACACACACACACGCACGCACGCACGCGTGCACAGATTATATCTGTGGCTTCAGTTGGAGGAATTACTTCTTGTGGGCAAAGGTCTGTGGGTTCTATGGCTCTTTTGTTTATAACTGGGTGCATTGTTGACCCCCCCAGAAGCTGGGTTGGGGGAAGAGCCTGGAGGGTTTTACACTGACACCCCAGCTTCTCCCCTGCCCTAGGAAAAATGGGCATTCCAGGGAGGGCTGAATCACATCTTAAGAAAGGGCTGGATTATCCCCAACTGCCTCCGGGAGTAGGCCTCTGTCCAGATACATCCCCACTCTTCTGAGAGCAAGGTTTAACTAGTTAACTGCTCCCTCCGACCTTCGCTCCATACAAAGGGGCTATTCGCTCCATACAAAGGGGCTATTCGCTCCATACAAAGGGGCTATTCGCTGTCAAGTTTCTTTTCCTGGGATCAAAATACAGCCAGCGGCCTCTGGACAGGAGAGGTAGGGGCATGGAAACCAAGCTGGTGACCCTTTAATGCCCTTGGAATTAATCACGCAGCCTACCTCCCAACACCTCAGTGTTCCAGAGTTTCTACTTCTGCAAAATGGCCAGGCAGGTATCCCCCCACCCAACCTCCCAAACACACCTCCAGTGGAGAGAAGCACCAGTACCCCCCCACCCACAGGGGAGCCCTTCTCACCCCATCCCCACCAGAGCCACCTCCCTGATTTATAGCAAATAATTTCTCAAGCTGCCTTTACTCTTTTGAAATGAAATACTCAGATAATTAAACCTACTTCCACAGATAATTCTTAAAATGTTCATAAAATAACCCTAACTATAACATAAAGGTGAGATAAAAGGAGAGACATAATTTTCAAAATCCCCTGGGAACTTGTTACCGGGGCAGACCTGATGATTCAGAATCCACGTTTTTTAAAAAAATCTCCCCCGGGGAGTTTGATGTAGCCCCAGGATACTCCTCCCTCCCTGTGGGCTCCCTGGAGCTCCATAAAACCCACAGCTGGCACTGCCTAGATGAAGAGATTTTCTGGTTTTGTGAATTGGAGAATAAACCAGTCAAGTCCCCACCAAGCCAAGCACAATCTTCCAGTTGACCCAGTAGCTGCATGCCCTGGACAATTCCGTGTAAACCCACTTTACATTGACATGCAGAATGGAATTGGGTTCTAGGCTCAGATTAACAGGCTTTCTTCCTCCTACACGAGAATGCACAGGACACCAATTACCAGAAGAAAGGAATCCAGGACAGTTCTCTACTGAGTGGCATTGTCTTGTGCGTGGCTTCCCAGCGACATCCTCTCCCCATTCCCATGGCACCAAAATGCCCCCATAACCTTCCCAAAGGGCCCCTAGGGTGCTTGGCACACCACCCCCCTCTTGGGAGCCATTATTCTGTTCATCACCTTCTAGGTGGTAGGCACTTCTTGACCCCATTTATATTTGTTTGTTTTGAAGATTTTATTTATTTATTTGAGAAAGAGAGATAGCCAGGAAGAGCTGAGCAGGAGGGAGGGGCAGAGAGAGAGGCAGACTCCCCTTGGGGGCTCGATCATCATCACAATCACGATCACGATCATGGGACCCTGGGATCATGACCCGAGCCTGAGGCAGACAGTTAACGACTGAGCCACCCAGGTGCCCCTAAGATTTTATTTTTAAGTAAGCTCTACACCCAACGTGGGGCTCAATCTCACAACCCTGAGATCAAGAGTCACATGCTCCACCGACTGAGCCAGCCAGGCGCCCCATTTGTTTTTCTTTTTATCAGAGTACAGCTTGGGCCCTCATTCCAGGAGTTCACAGAGATTGCCTCTGAGAAGAATTAAGAAATGGGAAAGAATCTGACTTGTCAGTGTTGCCTTCTTATCCTACTTTCAGTTCTTAAACTTTTTTTTTTAAAGATTTTATTTATTTATTTGACAGACGGAGACACAGCGAGAGAGGGAACACAAGCAGGGGAAGTGGGAGAGGGAGAAGCAGGCTTCCCGCTGAGCAGGGAGCCCCATGCAGGTCTCGATCCCAGGACCCTGAGATCATGACCTGAGCCGAAGGCAGACCCTTAACCGACTGAGCCACCCAGGTGCCCCTTAAACTTTTTTCTAACCTTAAAAAAAAAAAAAAAAAACTTTTTTGAACTCATATACTTGGGTCATAACCAATTTTCATAACCTCATTATCAAAAAGATTTCCACAGCTGACCTGTTACGTGAAAAAAATAATTTTCGTTATGGACAGAAGGGTGTAATGTCTAAGATTTGCTTCAGATTTTCAGCGGGGAGCAAGTGGGTGGGAGCGGGGATGAAACCCGACTGGCCAGGAGGTAATCGTGGACCTGGGTGCTCCTTACACTGTTCCACTTTTGGACAGGTTTGAAAACGTCAAAAGTTCATTGAAAACATATGTGTTGAAAAGAAATAGGCCAGGGTAATAGTCAATCTATCTTTCAGAATTAAGGTCTCCCACCCAGACTGCTTGTGCCCTATTCCCCTTCCTAGTCTATTCCTCCATAGCATTAATTAGCTTCTAACGCACTATGTAATTTACATGTCATGTCTCTTGTTCATCACGGCCCATGTGCATTGTCGTCTGGTTTAATGCTTTAATAATAAAACGGCTTCATTCTGTCCTGTTTACGCAGAGGTTTTCCAAGGTTGGCAGGAGATTTTTATTTTTAATTACTTGCCCAACACTCTATAATTTGCTTATTATGTCTTCTGTTCATCATCTAAGTTCCACATGGACAAGGATCCATGTCTGGTTTTATTTGCTGATACTTATAACTACATGTGTGGCTTACATTTTGTTTTGACTGGGTAGAGTTAGTATAGAGGTTAAAAGCAGGGATTCTAGGGCGCCTGGGTGGCTCAGTTGGTTAAGCCACTGCCTTCGGCTCAGGTCATGATCCTGGAGTCCCGGGATCGAGTCCCGCATCGGGCTCCCCGCTCAGCAGGGAGTCTGCTTCTCCCTCTGACCCTCTCCCTTCTCATGCTCTCTCTCTCTCTCTCAAATAAATAAATAAAATCTTTAAAAAATAAATAAAAGCAGGGATTCTAGAGCCAGCCTGGCTGGGTTCAAATCGAAGCTCTGTCATCTACTAGCTTGGTGACCCTGCGCAAGTCACTTGGCCTCTGCCGGCCTCGGTTTTCTCACCTGTGAAGGGGGCACATAGCGGTACCCACCTCAGGGGGTCGCCACCCTGACTGGTAGGAAGACGCTCTGTAAACGGTGGCCGGTGTTATTTCTGGTCAGAGCACTCATTTTTGGAGTCAAATAGATACGCCTTTGGCGCCTACCCCACCTGTTTTCTCCCGTGAAATGGGGATAACGTTGCCCCACCATAAAGGCGATGGGGATTTTTAAAGGAGCGAACGGGTGTGAGGCCTCCCGCCCGGATGCCGGACCGAAATAACCGCATTTGCTCCTCTCCAGGCGTCCTGCGGCGGAGTTACCCGCACTCCAAGAGGCGGGCGGGTGCGGACAGACCCCGGATCCCGGCGGCCCCGCCCCTCCCTCGTCTGCGGCGTCAGGTCCGGTTCCACCGTCCTCCCCACACCCGCCACCGGGGGAATACCCGGGAAGGAGGGGGTCTGGCGCGTACGGATGGTGCGGGAAGGGGCTGGCTGGGGGCCGGGGTGGGGCCGCCGGGCCGCCAGAGGGAAGGGAGCGCAGAGACCGGCCGGCCAGAGGGAGGCTGGGCTGGGGGCTGGGAAATGCTGGCTGTTAGAAAGGGAGGGGCTGGCGAGTAAAAGGATGGACGCTGGGAAGGGGACGCAAGGGGACAGGAGCGAGCCCGCCGGCGAGGGGCCCTGGCTGTGATCCAAGGTAGGACTCGGGGGGCGGGCCGGCCCCGGCGCCGCGCGCAGGGCCGGGTGCGCGGGGTGCGCGGGGCGCGCGGGGCGCGCGGGGCGGACTGGATCGGGTCGGGAGGCGGGGGCTTGGGACCCGGGGCCGGGGCGGGGCCGGCGGCAGCTGCGCGCGCCGCGGGGGCTGCGGGCCCCTGACTCCTTGACCCTACTCTCCCGCAGTCACCACCGAACCTGGCGCGGGCTGGCGGGAGGTCGGCGGGGACCATGGGCGCCTCGGCCTCCCGGGGCCGGCCCGCCCGGGTCCCCCCGCCGGAGCCCGAGCCCGAGGAGGCGCTGGACCTGAGCCAACTGCCACCGGAGCTGCTCCTGGTGGTGCTGAGCCACGTGCCCCCGCGCACCCTGCTGGGGTGCTGCCGCCGGGTGTGCCGGGGCTGGCGCGCCCTGGTGGACTGCCAGGCCCTGTGGCTGCTCATCCTGGCCCGGGACCACGGCGTCCTGCTGCCGCTCGCCCGCAGCTGCCTGCCCCCGGCCCGCGACGGCAGGCCCAGCCTCCTGGGCCGCTTCTGCGAGCGCCGCCCGATCGGACGCAACCTCATCCGCAACCCCTGCGGCCAGGGTGGGGAAGCACCGGGCCGGAGGGCGGGGCGGGGCGGGGCGGCGGGGGGCCGCCCTGGGGGCGGGGCCGGGGCGGGGCTCCATCGGAGGCGGCGGGAGGCGGCGGCCGGCGGGTGGGCGGGCGAGGAACTTGGGCGCAAGCCTCTTGTATTTAACAGAGGGCCTCCGGAAGTGGATGGTGCAGCACGGTGGGGACGGCTGGGTGGTGGAGGCAAACAGGTCAACGGTGCCCGGGGCCCCCTCGCAGACCTGCTTCGTGTCTTCCTTCAGGTGAATGTCCCTACCCCGCAAGGGCCGGGCCCGTTGTGAGGAAGACCTGCCCGTTCTCATTGACTTTTCTCCCTCTTTCCTAGCTGGTGTCGCAAAAAGCAGGTGTTGGACCTGGAGGAGGAGGGTTTGTGGCCAGAGCTACTAGATAGTGGCAAGATTGAGATTTGTGTCTCTGACTGGTGAGTATGGTGACAAAAACAGCCCTTTGCTCAGCACTGACCACAGGCGCCATGACCATTGCGTGGGTGACTTCACTGAGGCCACCTCTAACAATCCCTTACAGATAAAGAGATGCAGCTCAGGGAGGTGAATGACTTAACCATTGAGCTCCTCTCTTCACCCCCAAATGGAGTCGGATTGCAAGATGCCAGATTGGATCCAGTTACAGGAGGACTTGGCCCAGCTCAGTCTTGTCTGTGAATGACATGCTCCTTGCCTTAGGAGGTCGCAGTGTAGGATAGTTGCCTAAGTTGACATTCTGGAGCCAGACTTTTCCAGGTCCCTGGCTCTGCATCTTTATGGCTTTGGGCAAGTCCCAGTGTGCCTCGGCATCCCCATCTTGACAAGATAGGGTCACATGTCAAGCACATAGCCAGTGCTTTATAAGGGTGAAGTGTTTTAGTTGTGTTTTGGGGGGTTTTGTTTTTTGTTTTTGTTTTTCTGAGCCTTGATCCTCTGAGAATGTATATTTCAAGACCTCAGATTTTTCAGAGCTTTGGGAGCAATCGAGAGGTTCAGAAAGGGGAGGAGATTTGCTCTGGTGGCATAGCTAGGGATTGGGGAGACCTGAAATTAGGCTCAGACTCCTCTGTAGAGCTTATGCTCTGTAGTGATGGTCTTGAAACTAGGGTATGTGTACACGAAGACTTTCCAATGACCCAGATCATTTCAAAGGAGGCAATTCCAGATCCTCTACAGCTGTGTTCCCTGGTTCTAAAATTACCAGCTACACATCATATCTCTGGTGGTAACATCATATGGTTTGTCCTTGTCCAATCCCTTTCTCAGAGTCCTCAAGTCTTACAGAAAAAGCAAGCCCCTCACTATGGTGTGCGGCCCCCCAGATGTAAAGACTACCAGAGAGTTAGGCAAAGTGACTGCTTGAAATTTCAGCCTTACCAAATTCACTTTTACTTCGGTTTTTTGTTTTGTTTTTAAGTAGGCTCCATGCCCAACGTGGGGCTTGAACTCATGACCCTGAGATTAAGAGTTGCATGCTCTACTGACTGAGCCAGTCAGGTGCCGCCAAGTTCACTTTTTTTTTTTTTTAAGATTTATTTATTTATTTGAGAGAGGCAGGGGGAGGGAGGAGAGACAGATGGAGAGGGAGAGAGAGACCCCCAAGTAGACTCCCAGCTGAGCACAGAGCCAGACATGGGGCTCAATCCCACAACCCTGAGATCATGTCCTGGCCAAAATCAAGAGTCGGACACTTAACCAACTGAGCCACCCAGGCACTCCCAAATTCACTTTTAACTAAAGACACCCTAACTTACCCCCACTCTGCAAATCCATGTCATTAGGAGATGTGTTTTACAATAAAACTGTTTGTAATTTAGTCATTAGTTATCAAACTGTTGTAACATATTTGTGTTGTTTTGGTCAGCGGTGTGCCCTTTGATCATAACAATTAGTGGTTCCCAAATTCTGCTGTCCATTACGCAGGAACACTGAAAACTCCCAATGCCCAGGTCACACCCCATCCCAGTTAAATCAGAGTGCTTGTGGGTGAGAGCTGGGTCTCAGTACCTGAGAAGTTTAGAGCTGACTGCAAAGTTAGTGGGCACAGTCCCCGAGACCAACCTCACATCGACACCAGCTGTAAGTTTGGGGGATTCGCAAAACCACCCTCACCTTCCATAATTCACTGGGAAGACTCATAGAACTCACTGAATGATTACATGATTACAGTTTATTACAAGGAAAACATAACAGGTCAAAAATGAGCCAAGGGAAGAAGAGCTAGGGCAGCATCGAAACACAGAAGTACCAAACACAGAGCTTCTGTTGCTCTCTTGCCATGGAGTCAGGATGCAATCCTGCCCTGGCAGCCATGTGACAATATGCATGGAATATTGCCGACCGGGGAAGTGCACATGAGCTTCATTGCCCAGAATTTCTATTGGGGCTTCATCCCGTGGTTAATCTCGGACTGCTGGTCAACTGATAGCACCTGACATATCCTAAGCCACATTGTTGGGTCTTCCTGGAGTGGCTAGCCCCCACGGTGAGACTATCTGTGTGGATGCGGCCACCCCCCACCGTAATCCCATTGGTAGGCTATCCGGTATGACCCAAGGTCCCCAGGCAAACCAAGATACTTCCAGCAGCCATAATATTCCAAGGATCCAGAAAGAACCTCCCAGAAGCTGAGAGCAAAGCCCCACCATACCTCCAGACAAGGCTAAATTCTTTGCTATACAATATCTTGTCAACATCCCAGATGATTCCAGGGGTGCCTGGGTGGCTCAGTCATTAAGCATCTGCCTTCAGCTCAGGTCATGATCCCAGGGTCCTGGGATTGAGCCCCGCGTCGGGCTCCCTGCTCACCGGGAAGCCTGCTTCTCCCTCTCCCACTGCCCCTGCTTGTGTTCCTGCTCTTGCTACCTCTCTCCTGTCAAATAAATAAATAAATAAATTCCAGATGATTCCAATCTGCAGCCAAGTCTGGGAACCACTGCTGGGTAATAATTCAATCCCAAAGGAAAAATGTTAACACTTAGATCTTTATGGTCACAGAAAAAAAATTTAATTTCTGTTCATATATATATATTTTGGTATGTGGTTGGCAGAGCGCTGAAAGGAGGGGCGGTCTTTTGACTGGTCAGAAGAAAGTAAGAATATGTCACTATTACATGAGGACAGAATTGTGTGGGAGAAGTAGAGCAGACATCTAATTCTAAGAAGTAGAATGATGAGAAGTCTCTGAAAGAAGAAACTTATTTGTTACCCTTGAGTTACCCTTGAGTTAAGCTTTTAACTTCTAGCATCAAAAGTGTACATTTTTTAAGTTTACATATTTTATTTATTTATTTATTTAAAATGTACATATTTTAGGTATGTGATTCTGAATTATCACAGAGTGAACACATCCATGTTACCAGCTCCTTTCCCATCATTACCCATCCAGGGTAGCCGCCATCCTGAATTCTGTTACCATAGATAAGTTCTGTCCATTTTTTTTTTTTTAAGATTTATTTATTTGACAGGGAGAGAGAACACAAGCAGGGGGAGAGGCAGAGGGAGAGGGAGAAGCAGGCTCCCCACTGAACAAGGAGCCCGATGTGGGGCTCGATCCCAGGACCCTGGGATCATGATCTGGGCTGAAGGCAGATGCTGAACCAACTGAGCCACCCAGGCGCCCCAAGTTCTGTCCATTTTTGTACTTGAGAGAGAGAGTCCCACAGTATATGTTTTGTTTCTAGCTTCTTTCAACTGCATGTTCGTAAATTGATTCCTAATTGTGTGTAACCGCAGTGAGTTTGCTTTCATTGCTGTATACCATTCTATTATGTGCATATACCATAATTTATCCATTTACCATCGATGGACATTGGATGTTGTTGTGTTTTGTTTTGTTTTTAATATTGCTGGGTATCCCATCGTGACTAAATACAGATTCCCGTGGTCCTTTTATTTTTTTTATTTTTTAAAGATTTTATTTTTAAGTAATCTCTCTACCCATGTGGGACTCGAATGCTCCACCGACTGAGGCAGCCAGGTGCTCCTCCCGTGATCCTTTTCAATGACTGATATGAAAGTTGTATTTTAAAATGTCAATGTACCCATTGGAAATTACATCTTTTGCCACCATTTAAACATTGAGCAATTTCCATTGTCACCTGAATAATACTGGAGGAGGTGCCTTGAAGGGTGGCTGCTCTGAGTCACTGCTTCGAGAATGCATGTCCTTGCGCACCAGCTGGGGACCTCGTTTAGTACAGGTTCTGAGTCACTGGGTCTGCAGTGGGGCCAAGCTCCCAGGTGACACAGGGCGTGCGGAGCCGAGGACTATGTTTTGGATTTGCAGACATGGGGAGGCCATTCTGGGGGGAGGCAGGCAGACACCCAAAGAGATGAGGTGGGCATGTCCAGCCTTCAAGGCCTCCCTCCTCCCACAGGTGGGGAGCCCGACACGACAGTGGCTGTATGTACCGACTCCTTGTCCAACTTCTAGATGCCAACCAGACTGTCCTGGATAAATTCTCTGCTATGCCCGTTCCCATCCAACAGTGGAACAACAATGTCTGCTTTCAGGTGAGTCTCTGGCAGGGACACGGGGAGAGGGGTGGTGGGGGCCTGGGAACATTATCTATTACCTCTTGTGGTTTCTATAAGGAGGGCTCTGCTGGGGATGCTTCTGGTTCCTGTCTCTTGGGCGGTTGCTTTCAGACAATGGCTGGAGCTGAAGAGCTGGGTGGGGTGTGTGTGTGTGTGTGTGCGTGTGTACATTTGTGTACCTGTGCATATAGCAGCTGGTGGCTTCATTTAGTCCCAGAGCTTCAGTGTGGCATCTCTCTGCGAGGGCTGGTTTGAACTTCCTCAAATCATGGCCACCTCAGGGCAGCCAGACTCAACTTACTAGTGGCTCAGGATTCCACCAGGAAGGTTCTAGAGAAACCAAAAGAAGCTACATTGCCTTTTCTGACTTAGCTTTGGAAGTCACTTGGCGGAAGTCACTCATTACTTCCGCCATGCTTCTGGTTACGAACAAAACCCACCCACCCAGACTCAAGGAGACAGGAATTAGGATGAGGAACCATGCGATTCCGCTGAGCCTGAAGGCCCCAGGCTCAGCTTTCGAGAAGAAGGCTGGGGTGCAACCTGCCTGATCTCTTCTCTACCTACAGGTCACCCACGTGTTCTCCAACATCAAGATGGGCGTCCGCTTTGTGTCTTTCGAACACTGGGGCCAGGACACGCAGTTCTGGGCTGGTCACTATGGAGCCCGTGTGACCAATTCCAGCGTGGTCGTGCGGGCCCGGTTGTCTTAGTCAAGGGCTGTCCTTGCCCAACAACCTGACCGGTGCCTTCTAGGACTGGGGACCACTGGCCAGGACTTCTTATTAACCAAGGGCACATACCTCCCTGGCATCCTGGGTACTCCAGGATCCCTTCGAGGGTTCTGCCAGGTCCCCTCTTCAGGTTCTAGAAACTACTAGAAGAAAGTTCTTACTTCAAAGTTACCTACTGCTGTTATAGGGCAGTCCTCCCTCCGGAGGCCCTCTGATTCAGCCCCAGTCCCATCTGGCCTGTCTCCTCTCCTTTCTGCTTTCAGGGGGCTTTATCGGTCCCTTTAGAGAAGGCCGCTCATCTCTGAAGTAGAACCTCGTCCTTATAGCTGGGAAAATTCCAGCCACCTTGGGTGGCAAACTTAACCCCCTGCAACTTCAAGGCTGGGAACCAGGTCTCACAGCTGAAAGTCAGCCAGCTCAAAAAATGTGTGGAGACCCTCAAGGACCCCAGTGATTGTATGGTGTATAAAATTATTTTTTATTTTGAAATTTTGCGCAAACATCGAGAGAATAATATATCAGCAACAACTATCTGCCGATCATATGTAATAAATTTATTATTTTGCCAAAAGTGCCTCAGATCTCTGAAGTAGGAAATATAACTTTACTGTCTTGGTTACTACTTGGTTTGAAAGCAACAAACTGTCCCAGTGGGGGAGCGGAAACTACAGAAGAAAACTCCCAATAGAAGGGACAGTGGGTCTGGGTACAGCATCAGGGTGACACCACACTTGTGACTTTCTAGATGGGAGCCAGGATCAGGCTGTCCTCATGCCAGTCCAGGGTCATGGCTAACTCACGGCTGGTGGGTCAGTGAAATGTTCTAGGTCATCTTTTTTTTTTTTTAAGATTTTATTTTATTTTATTTTTTTAAAGATTTTATTTATTTATTTAATTGACAGGGAGAGAGAGAGAGAGACAGCATGAGAGGGAACACAAGCAGGGGGAGTGGGAGAGGGAGAAGCAGGCTTCCCACGGAGCAGGGAGCCCGATGCGGGGCTCGATCCCAGGACCCCAGGATCATGACCTGAGCTGAAGGCAGTCGCCTAACCGACTGAGCCACCCAGGCGCCCCTAAGATTTTATTTTTAAGTAATCTTTACACCCAGTGTGGGGCCTAACTCACAACCCTGAGATCAAGAGTCGCACACTGTACTGATGGAACCAACCAGTTGCCCCTAGATGTTCTAGGTCTTCTGATGTGATGCACCTGAAATGTGTCATTGCCTTTGCTGTATCCCAGGATGAACTGCTCATTGGAGGGGTCAGGCCTTCCGCCCCTTTCTTGCCATAGAAGGGAAACACCAGCAGAGAAGGAGCCAAACACACCCAGAGGTTGGCATGTTTTGCCAGTTTCTTCAAGAAGGGGTTGTGACAGGTTGAAACAGACATAAGAGTCATGACCAGATGGAGTGTGTGGGCCTTGAGTAGATATTGGTTTGGACAGTTCAGCTCTAGATGGTATTTTTGAGTCAACTGGGGGAATTCGGATATGAGGAATATGGGAAACATCTAGGAAGGGAAAGATGGAGACCACTGCCTTAAAAAAAAAAGCAGCCATATAATTTAATTTTGGCACGTGTTGTATATGTGTGTGTGTGTGTGTGTGTGTGTATGCCAAAGTTAATGATACCACTTTATACACATATGTGTGCATACAATTATTTATATCCTGGATTCCTTCTGGGTGTATGTGTGTGTGTGTAGATATGTATATATATATATTCAGAAGAATAAGAATATTACCTATAGGGGCACCTGGCTGGCTCAGTCCGTAGAGCATGTGACTCTTGATCTCAGGGTCGTGAGTTCAAGCCCCATGTTGGGCGTGGAGCTTATTAAAATAAAAAAAGAATATTAACTACAGTGTTACAGGGTTAGTGCAATGGTGATCTCTGGCCGTGGTGATTTTGTATTTCTTTTGCTTATCTGTATTTCTCATTTTCTGAGCGTGTATTGGTGTATAGAAGTGACACAGGAAGACGAATACATAGTATCCTCCAATGCAACCTCCCTCCCCTTCCAGGAGGAACCACATTTCAAAGGCATCTTTGCTGACAGGATTTTTGTTCGTTTTATTTTGTTATGGAGAATTTGAAATATATACAGAAGCAGAGAGAAGAGTATTCTAACCATGTATCGACTCCCCCGCACCAGTTTTATCAGATTATGGCCAGTCTTCAGCCCACATCCCCATCGATTCTCCCCTCTTCCATATCGTTTTTTTTATACTTTTTTTTTAAAGATTTTATTTATTTGTATGAGAGAGAGCACATGAGAGGGGGGAGGGTCAGAGGGAGAAGCAGACCCCCCACCGAGCAGGGAGCCTGATGCGGGACTCGATCCAGGGACTCCGGGATCATGACCCGAGCCGAAGGCAGTCGCTTAACCAACTGAGCCACCCAGGCGCCCAATACTTTTTTATTTTGAAACAATCTTAAACATAACAGAGAAGTTATAGGTATGGCACAAAGCCTTTTCCCCTTGAAACATATAGTACATTTCCAGCATCACTGCAAAATTCTTTTGTGTGTATTTTCTACATCAAGGACATTCTCCTGCATAACCACAGTACAACCATCCAAATCGTGATGGTCACGTCAATTCAATAACTGCCCCAAAGGTCTAAGCTAGCTGGCCTTGCCTTAGAAAGACCTGTTGGCAGGGCGACCGGGTGGCTCAGTCGGTTAAGCATCTGACTCTTGATTTTGGCTCAGGTCATGATCCCAGGGTCATGAGATCAAGCACCGTGCTGGGCATGGAGCCTGCTTAAGATTCTCTCTCTTCCCCTCCCCTCTTCCCACCTCTCTCTCTTGAAAGGAAGGAAGGAAGAAAGACAAGAAAGAAAGAAGAAGGAAGGAAAGAAGGGAAGGAAGGAAGGAAGACCTTTTTGCTGGGATGCCTGGTTGGCTCAATCAGTTGGACATCTGCCTTCGGCTCAGGTCATGATCCTAGGGTCTGGGATCGAGCCCCACGTTGGGCTCTCTGCTCAGTGGGGAGCCTGCTTCTCCCTCTGCCTGCCACTCCCCCTGCTTGTGCTCTCTCTCTCTCCATGTCAAATAAATAACTAAAATCTTAAAAAAAAAAAAAAAAGGCCTGTTTGCAAAGTTGGTCCTTAGCTGGCATCTGGGAACTTGAATTTTGGAAGTGTTCCCACCATTACCTAACTGATAAGGGTGGCTCTTGGCGCTTAGACTATTTGTGCAAACAGTATGGTTTATGCTGAACACTTGCTGTCATTCTGGGGGTCTGGGATTTTGGTACAAGCCAGGCAGAAAGAAGGTGTCTGTAGGACTAACCCCCCAGTGAAACCCTGGGGTGCTGAGTCTCTGATGAGCTTCCCTGGGCATCACACACCTGCTGCTACATTTTTGTTGCTGGGTCAAGAGTACACTCTGCATGACCCCTCAGGGGAGGGAGAGGACCCAAGGAACCTGCCCATAACCCTCCAGTGTCTGTATCTTTTTCCCTTATGATCCAGCTGTGCCTACAACCGCACCCCTGTGAGTACAACTATGTACTGAGTTTCATGAGTCCTGGCAAATATCTGAGCATGGGGTAGTCCTGAGATTATACACACAGACACACACACACACAGACACACACACACACACGTTGGTTTGTTTTCTATATGACATTTTGAGAGCTTAAAAGGCCTTTTTGGGGCGCCTGGGTGACTTGGTCGGTTAGGCCTCTGCCTTTGGCTCAGGTCCTCATCCCAGCGTCCTGGGATAGAGCCCCACGTCGGGCTCCCTGCTCAGTGGGGAGCCTGCTTCTCCCTCTACCCTTCCCCACTGCTCATGATCTCTCTCATTCTCAAATAAATAAATCTTTAAAAAAAAAAAAAAAGACCTTTTTGGCTAGGGAGACATTGTGCCTTCTAGCCAATTCTTAGAGACAGCAAAGAACCCAGCCTGAGAATGCCTTTGATACACAAACGAACCAATCCAGAGCCAGACTTCCTCCAACCGGCTCCTGGCACTGTTCCTCAGCCTCATCACCCAAGGCCCAGGCAACTAGGGACCACCCCTACTGAAATCACGCACACTGACCAGTCCTAAATGGTTCACCCTGCCCTGCCATTCCAGAGGAACCCCAATAAAGGCCGTGGCTTAAACCTTCCCCTACGTCCTGCCTCCTGCCTCCTGCCTCCTGGCCATGCTGTCTTTCCCATGGGGCCCTGCACGGCACCCCTCCTGTCTCCCGGACCCGAGTGTAATAAACCAGTTTCCCGAGCCTCTCCTCCATCTCCCCTTGTGCCTGCACCCAACACACCATCTTGTGAAAGAATACGAAACAATAAAATGTATGCTTGTAATACACGCTAGAGAGATCATCCAGATCAGGGAGAGCTACTGCAAAAACAAGGGGTGTGTGTGTGTGTGTGTAGGTGCGTGCGTGGGACACTCTTCTTTTTGCAGCCAATGCGGTATTGGAAATAAGCACAAGGCTCTGTAAATAATGATTTTTGCTATAATTTTGGCCTGTTGGAGCCTTTAGAGAAAAGGAGGCAAGATGCAGAGAGGCCACTTTCGATCTACAGGCAAATGCCCCTTTGGAGTTTTATTTTACCTTCAGTTTGATTGTTAGTTTTTTTAAATAGATCTTTTTTTAAAGAGCAGTTTGAGGTTCATGGTGAAATTGAGCAGGAAGTGCAGATCCAGTATATTCCTCTCCCCACATGGAAGCCTTCCCCACTACCAACAGTCCCCACCAGAGAGGGACATTTGTCACAATCCCTGAGCGTACATCAACATGTTATTTATGACCCAGAGTCCATTGTTCACATTAGGGCTCACTCTTGATGTCATACATGGTATGGGTTAGGACAAATGTATGATGACATGTATCCACCATTATAGTATCACATGGAATAGTTTCACTGCCCTAAAAACCCTGTTCTGCCTGTTCGTCCCCTCCCCCCTCCTCCCCGACCTCTGGCAACCGCTGATTCTTTTACTGTCCCCATAGTTTTGCCTTCCAGAATGTCATAGCTGGAATCATACGGTATGTAGCTTTTTTTCAGATTGGTTTCTTTCACTTAGTAATATACACTTAAGGTTCTTCCATGTCTTTATATGGCTTGATAGCTCATTTGTTTTTAGCCCTGCATAATAGTCCATCGTCTGGATGGACCACAGTTTACTTATCCATTCAGCTACTGAAGGACATCTTGATTGCTTCCAAGTTTGGGCGATTATGAATAAAGCTGCTTTAAACATCTGTGTGCAGGTTTTTGCATGTGGACATAAGTTTTCAACTCTTTGGGGTAAATGCCAAGAGGCTTGATTACTGGATCATATGGTAAGAGTATGTTTAATTTGGTAAGAAACTATCTTCCAAAGTGGCTGGACCCCATTGTTCATTCCCACCAACAATGAATGGGAGTGAGTTCCTGTTGCTCCTCACCCTCATCAGCACATGGCGTTGTCAGTGTTCTGGATTTGGGCCAATCTTTTTTCTTTTTTCTTTTTATTTGACAGAGAGAGAGTGCACAAGCAGGGGAAGTGACAGGCAGAAGGAGAGGGAGAAGCAGGCTCCCCGCTGAGCAGGGAGCCCAACGCAGGGCTCGATCCCAGGACCCTGAGATCATGACCTGAGCCAACAGCAGACGCTTAACCGACTGAGCCACCCAGGTGCCCCAATTTGGGCCATTCTAATAGGTGTGTAGTTGGAAGCTCTTTCTGCCCACCGGTCCTATCCCCACAGTTTAATAAAACCACCTTTTTTTTTTTTTAAGATTTTATTTATTTATTTGACAGAGAGAGATAGCGAGAGCAGGAACAGAAGTAGGGGGAGTGGGAGAGGGAGAAGCAGGCTTCCCATGGAGCAGGGAGCCCGACGCGGGGCTCGATCCCAGGATCCTGGGACCATGACCTGAACCAAAGGCAGACACTTAACGACTGAGCCACCCAGGCGCCCCAAACCACCTTTTTTTGCACTGAAAAAAAAAAAATAGTTGTGTAGTAGTAGCCCATTGTTGTTTTAATTTGCATTTCCCCAATGACATATGATGTCATGCATCTTAGATGCTTATTTGCCATCTGTGTTATCTTCTTTGGTGAGATGTCTGCTCGGGTCTTTTGTTCATTTTTGAATCAGATTGTTCATTTTCTCATTGAGTTTGAAGAGTTCTTCATATATTTTGGATAGCAGTTGTTTATCAGATATGTCTTTTCCAAATATTTGTCCCCCCAGTCTGTGGCTTGTCCTCCCACTCTCTTGAAGGAGTGTATACTTTCGAGTAGGTCAATTTGAGCTCTAAGATTGACAAGGTAAAAAGGGCTTAGGAAAGCTGTTCTCCTCATTGGGACTTAGAACAAGATCTTCCAGTTCTTCCACAGAGCTTTGCTGCTGCCAAAGAAAAGCTTCTGGCTTTTCTGGATTCCTGCACTCACAGATCTTAATTGCCTGGACCTGACTCTAAGCCCGAACCTGATACTGTCTGCTGGGGACTGTTTCTTTCTCAGCATGAACTGTGCTCAGTGGAAAGGAGGCATCCACTCAGTGAACAGGGCTTCACTCTGGGACGTTGGCAGGTGGAAAACAGCCTGAACTGTGCAAACATCATGGACCCCGGCTGGACCACCTGGGTCACATAAGAATGCCCACAGGAAAAGGCTTCTTTTTGGAAGGAACTGTCAAAAATCAAGCTACTGCTCAGCTCTCTATTTCTGGTGTGGATCCTAACTTCTAATGCAGTTCTATCTTGTGATTCCCGCCAAGAGCTGCAAGCTGGGGGAGAGCCCATCACAGGGACTGTGACCCCCCCTGGGCACATCACATTGGACTCTGGACCCCTGTGGAGGGGTGTCGCACTGCTGTTGGCTTGTGTTCTGCTTTCCCGATTAGTGGCAGTTTGCAATGATGTACTCAGTCTGACTCTACTTCCCTCCTCTTTCCCCTGATATGTGCACCTCGGGAAGGCAGCTTGATTACTAAATGCAGCTGTCCTGAGATGAGGCTGATCTTCTTCAGGCTGCTCACTGGATAAATGATCAGGACAAAAGGGGTAGGGGTTGTATTAAATGATTCTGAAAATTGTTGAATATTCAGGTTTTTGTTCTGACCAATTCCTGGCTATGGTGTGTCTTTCTCTCTCTCTCTCTCTTTTTTAAAAGATTTTATTTATTTATTTGACAGAAAGAGAAAGAGAGCACAAGCAAAGGGAGCCGCAGGAAGAGGGAGGCAGAGGGAGAAGGAGAAGCAGGCTCCCTGCTGAGCAAGGAGCCTGATGCAGGGCTCCATCCCAGGACCCGGGGATCATGGCCTGAGCCGAAGGCAGCCGCCTAACCGACTGGTGCCCCATGGTGTGTCTTTCTCATTAACTTTTATAAAAATGTTTTTCTCTTGAAAAAAGCATAGAAGACACTAGAGAATCCCTTACTGCAGAGATAAAAGAACTAAAATCCAGTCAGGCCAAAAATTAAAATGCTACAACCAAGATGCAAACCCAAACAGATGCCATAAGAATGTTTTTCTGTGAAAATGCTTTTGTCCCTTATTGCATCCAACCCTTCTGGATGAAAAGTTTGAATGAGAATTTTAAAATAAATTTGGAATTCTTAAGTACACACACACACACATATGCACACAAACTGTTACAGCTAATAACTTAATAACTGAATTCAGGAAAGTTGCAGGATACAAGATCAATATACAAATTTCACTTGAATTTTTATACGCTACCAATGATCATCTGAAAATGAAATTAAGAAAACAATTCCATTTACCTTAGCATCAAAATGAATAAAATACATAGGAATAAATTTAACCAAGGAAGTGAAAGACTTGTTCACTGAAAACTACCAAACATTGCTGAAAGAAATTAAAGAAGACATAAATAAATGGAAAGATACTCCGGGTTCATTTATTGGAAGACTTAACATTGTCAAGATGACAATACTCTCCAAATTGATCTACAGATTCAATATAATCCCTATCAAAATTCCAACTACCTTTTTTGTAGAAATGGACAAGCTTATCCTAAAATTCATATGGAATTGCAAGGGGCCCCAATTGCAATTTTAAGCAATCTTAAAAAAGAATAAAATTACAGATTCACACTTTTGAGTTTCAAGACTTGGTACAAAACTACAGTAATCAAAACAGTGTGGTACTGACATAAGGATAGACATATAGATCAATGGAATAAAATTGAGAGTCCAGAAAAAATCTCATCTACAGCCAATTGATTTCCTGCAAAGGTATCAATACCATCCAATGGGAAGAGAATTGCTTTTTCAAGAAATGGTGTGAGACAACTGGATAACCATGTAAAAGAATGAAATCGAATCCTTACCTCACACCATATACAAAAATCAACTCACAGTGGATCAAAGACTTAAATCTAAGAGCCAAAACTATAAAGTTCTTAGAAAATGTAGGAGTCAATCTTCATGACCTTGGATTTGGCAATTGATTCTTAGATATGGCACCAAAAGCACAAGCCACAGAAACAAAGATAGATAAATTGGACTTCCTACAAGTTAAAAACTGATGTGTGTCAAAGGACACCATCAAGAGAGTGAAAAGACAACTTACAGAATGGAAAAGAATATTTGCAAATCATTATCTGATAAAAAGCCTAGTATCCAGAATATAGAAAGAACTCTCACACTCAACCATGAAAAAATAGCCCAGTTTTTAAATGGGCAAAGAACACGAATAGATACTCCTTTCTGCAAAGAAGATATACAAGTGGTTGATAAATACACGGAAATATGTTCAACAACATTAGTCATTATGGAAATGCAAATCAAAACCACAGTGAGACACCACTTTACACCCACTAAGATGACTATGAGCAAAAGCGTGGAAAATAACAAATGTTGGTGGTGATGTGAAAAATTGGAACCTCAGACGCTGCAGGTCTGTGGGAATGTGAAATGGTACAGCTGCGTGGGAAGGCAGTCTGACAGGTCTTCAAAAAGTTAAACGTAGGGGCGCCTGGGTGGCTCAGTCGTTAAGCGTCTGCCTTCGGCTCGGGTCATGAGCCCAGGGTCCTGGGATCGAGCCCCACATCGGGCTCCCTGCCCTGCGGGAAGCCTGCCTCTCCTTCTCCTCTCCACTCACCCTGCTTGTGTTCCCTCTCTCACTGTGTCTCTCTCTGTCAAATAAGTATATAAAATCTTAAAAAAAAAAAAAAGTTAATTACCATATGACCTGGCAATTTCATTCCTACACATATACCTAAGGAGCCTTGAAAACATGTTCACACAAAAACGTGTACGTGAATGTTCAGAGCAGCATTGTTCATAATAGCTAAGAAGTGGAAGTAACCCAAATGTATCAACCGATGAATGGATAAACAAAATGAAATATATCCATACAATGGAATATTATTCAGCCAGAAAAAGGATTGGAGGTAGGGAGGAATGAGATATGGAGCCACACTACAACATGAAGGCACCTTGAAAACCTTATGTTCAACGAAAGAAAGCAACATATGATATGATTCCATTTCTGTGAAATGCCCAGAATAGGCAAATCCGTAGGGACAGAAAATAGACTAGTGGTTGTCAGGGGATGAGGAGAGGAGGAAGGGAGAGTCACGCTTATTGGTAGTTTCTTTATGGAGGGATGAAATGTTCTGGAACTATATGGTGAAGATGGTTGTACAACACTGTGAATGTACTAAAAGCCATTGAATTGTACATTTTTAAAGATTTTATTTATTTGAGAGAGAGAGAGACTGAGAGAGAGGGAGAGAGAAGGAGCAGGGCAGAGGGAGAGGGACAAGCAGACTCTCCACTGAGCAGGGAGCCCGATGTGGGGCTCGATCCTAGGACCCCGGGATCATGACTTGAGCCAAAGGCAGATTGCTTAACTGACTGAGCCACCCAGGTGCCCCTGAATTGTACATTTTTAAATGACTAACGTGGAGTACAATATATTATGTGAATTTTACCTCAATAATAAAAAAAAAGTTTGGGAAAAAAATGTAAAGTGATGACAACTGAATGAGCCACACTGATGTTAACAAAAAAGGAGAAACACAACCTTGGCCCCTGGGGAGGTACCAGAGTTGGGGGAGAGACATTGGTGGTCTGCATCTTTCAGAACTTCCCTGGGAAGCCAAAGCGTTGCTGGCTAGCCCTCCAACCAGTCACATGACCGAGCTGATGAGGCAACAGCAGGAGGTGACCCCGGCCCTGAATTCGTCCCCCTGCCGTCCGAGCTCATGAGGTGGACAAACTGGCAATCACGGAAAAGCAAAATGTTTGGAACTGCCTGCTTCGGGCATTCCCTCTGAAAACAGGCCCTGAACCGAACCATCTGGACTGGCCTGGCAAGCCTGGGGTGGGAAGGCCCCAGGGCAGAGGCCACCCTGGGGGTCCTGTAAACCTGTCCTGCCTGATGGGCACATGTCACATCCTCACAGTGATAAAGTCTTTGCTTCTGGGGGGATCCCACAAGTCCCCTCTGGGATTATTCTTGGGTGTGTTGTGCCTTAACACGTCTTTCTAGTCAGCTTTGGCCTGGTGACCAGAAGGTGCTGGCCCTAAGCTGATGTCTCAAGCATCACAAAGGTTCGTCTAGAAACTCCGGTTAATGGGGTTTGCCTTAACTGGCTAAGTCCTGGACCCTGGGGGCCATAACTGACCACCGCCTTGGGGGGTCCGACTGATAATGATTTGGCTGTAAGGTTGCCTTGGCCAAGGGTCAATGGAGGGGACTGCAGAGAAGAGTGAGCCTAGCAGGCCCTAGTTAGCTCTCTTTAGAAAGACCCGCTCACTAGGTTGGCCATTGGCTGGCCACTGGGAATTTGGCATCCAGAGCATTCCCATCATTCCCTGAGTGAGGAGGGTTGTCCACTGAGCTGCGATCATGCAAACATGTGGTTTACGCCAAGCGCTTGCCTTCCTTCTTAGAGTCCAAAATTGTGGTACATGCTGAGCCGAGGCTGCCTATGTGACTGGCCCCCCAGTAAAAACCTCAGATGCTGAAATTCTAGCGTGCTTCCTTGGGCAGAAACATCACACAGATGTTGCTACATTTTAGTTGTGCTCTGTGATCCTTCATGGGAGGAAGACAGCAGAAGGAAACCCACATGTGCCTTTTCCCCAGATGACTTGGCTGTGTATCCTTAGTACATTGTTGTAATAAATCTTAGCTGAGTATAACCGTATGCCGAGTCCCATGAGTCCTTCTAGAAAACCTCCAAACGTGGTGGGTAGGCTTGGGGACTCCCAACACCATTCCTGTAATCTTTAGATTCCATTCAAGTTTGCCATAGCCCGATAATGTTTTTTGCAGCAAAAGGATCCAGGTCAAAATCATATGCAATGGGGGGCGCCTGGGTGGCTCGGTTGGTTGAACATCCAACTCTTGATTTTGGCTCAGGTCATGTTCTGAGAGTCATGAGATCGAGCCCTGCAATGGGCTCCGCACTCAGCGGGGAATCTGCTTGAGGATTCTTTCTCTCCCTTTCCCTCTGCCCCTCACAGCCTCTCTGCCTTTCTCTCTCTCTCTAATTAAAAAAAAAATCACGTGCAATGGCTTCGAGCTGTCATGTCTCTATAGTCTCCTCCCATCTGGAACCGTTCCTCTGTCACTTTTATACTCTCATGAGCTTGACAGTTTTAAACCTTGTAAGCCAGTTTTGCTTTATAGAATGTCCCTCAGTTTGGTTCTGTCTGATGCTTCCTTCTAGATTCAGATTAAGCATCTTTGGCAAGAATATCACAGAAGTGACATTTTGTCCTCATTGCATCCCATCAGGTGGTGCATGACTTCAGCTCATCCTATTATTGATGAGGCTCACCTCAATCACTTGATTGAAGGTGGTGTCTGCCAACCTTCACTGCCAAGCTATTCTTTCCTCTTTCTTTTTTTTTTTTTTTTAAGGTTTTATTTATTTATTTGAGAGAGAGAACAAGCATAAGCAGGGGGAGCAGGAGAGGGAGAGCAAGAAGCGGGCTCTCTGCCCAGCAGGACCCTGGGATCATGACCTGAGCCAAACGCAGACGCTTAACCAACTGAGCCACCCAGGCGCCCCCTCTTTCTCTTTCTACATAGTGTTTTGTGGGTAGCATCCTTAAAAGGCCTGTGTGCAAGGTTGGCCCTTGGCTGATATCTGGAATTTTGGATTTGGGGAGTGAGAAGAGACTGATAAGGGTGGATCACTGGGCCTGGATTTTGTAAACAATATGGTTTATGTTACTTTCCTTCTGTAATTCTGCTACATGCTAAGAATTAGGTACATGCTACGTTTGGCATAAGCCACATTGTTAGGGAATGGTGGGGACACCTCCAGAAGCCAAATTTCCAGATGCCAGTCAAGGGCCAACCTTGCAAGCAGGCCCTTCTAAAGACCAAAGCCTCGGGGTGCCCGGGTGGCTCAGTTGGTTAAGCGTCTGACTCTTGGTTTCAGCTTGGGTCATGACTTCAGGATCACAGTCTCAGGGTTGTGAGATCAAGCCCCAAGCCAGACTCCACGCTCAGGAAGGCGTCTGCTCAAGATCCTTTCCCCTCCCACTCTCTCCCCTTCTGCCCCTCCCCCTGCTCATGCTTGCACTCTCTCGTTTTCTCACTTGCTCTCTCTCTGAAATAAATAATGTTTATAAAATCTTTTTAAATAAATAAATAAAGGCTTTACTGAAGCCTCAGACCTGCTATGGTCTTTTCTTCAGACTGCCCCATTCAGTTCTTTGTAGCCACGCCCCCGAACCTCTTTTAGCTACCATTTTAAAAGATACAGAACCTCCTTTCTTATCCATCTGACTCAACAGCCCAACCCTCTCTCCCCCACTGAAAGGCTGCGACCTTGAAGCATCGGAATCAATAATCTGGGTGTGAGGCCAACATCTTCCATATGAAGTTTGCCATGGGGTAGCCTTCCACAGCCTCCTGGAGACGTTGTACGAAAGCTTTTGAGAAGGGACCTGAACGGCAGGAGCACAGGGAGTCTGCTTTTTGAACTCTTCTTGGTGGCCAGTGTCTGGAGTCGAGTTATTTTAGATCACAGGCCACAGGCAGAGAAGAATCCCTTAGCAGAGTGCAGTTCCTTCCATCTCTGCTTACAAACTGGCCAGTTCTTGCCCGAGCTCATCTCTCTTAGGAGGATATCGCAAAAAGCAGAAAGGGGCAGGCTCCACATCAACACTGAGCTATAGCTCAGGTGAACAGCGACCTGCTACCCTCATTATCAAACAGGAGAGTTCTACAGTATTTTTTTCCTCCCGACATAATAAAAGTCACTGGCCTCTCCTCCCGCCATAGCTGGTCTCTTCCACCTGCCGCACCTCTAAGACTTTTATTTTTCACATCAGCACCCCACTTCTGGTATCAATTTCTATATTAATTCAGATTCAGACCAGGCTGTTGTAACAGCCTCTAAAACACAGTACCCTGAGCTACATGGAAGCTCATCCCCCATCTAATATTTTACAGGTTGGTGGGCAGTCCAGGAAGGGTAGATGGCTCTGATTCTTGATCTGTCAGTTCTACCACCTTCAGCATGTGGTACATGGACCCTTCCAGGTCCATCTCTAGGTCCAAGGAAGCTACTGAAATTGCTATTTCCCAGGCGCACCTCGGTGGCTCAGTCAGTTAAGCGTAGGATACTTGTTTTTGACTCAGGTCATGATCTCAGGGTGGTGAGATAGAGCCCTGAGTGGAGCTCCACGCTCAGCGGGGAGTCTACTTGAGATTCTCTCTCTCCCTCTCCCTCTGCCCTCCCTACCCCCTCCCTCTCTCTCTCTCTCTCTCTAAAAAATAAATAAATAAATCTTGAAATTGCTGTTTCCCATCCAGTGGGGAGGCAGATAATGGGAAGTATAGGAAATTGGCTTTGCTTTTAAGGAGATGAACTAGAAATTGCACACAATTATCTCTATGCACATCCCATTGGCCTGAACTTAGTCACGTGGTCACATCTAGCTGCAGAAGAGACTGGAAAATGTAGTCCATGGCTGGGTGGCCAGCTCAAATTTGGGGGCTTTTATTACTGACAGGGAAAATGGGTATTGAGAGACCTGATAAATTTAGCAGTCTCTCTCATGGACGGTGTAGGATTAACTACTCGATGTCCTCCAATGTCCCTTCCCTCCATATCTCTGGTTACAAGTTTTCCTGGAATAAAAATCACATTTCCCAACTTCCCTTGTAGCCAAGTGTGGCCACGTGACTAAGTTCTGGCTAATGGAATGTAAGGGAAAGTGATGTGTGCAACTTCTGACATGTGACTTTAAGGTTGAGGGGAGCATGCCCTTTCCATCTCCTCTTCAACATTCCTGCTTCTGGGAAGGTGGATGTGACAGCTGGAGCTACATCATGGGCCATGAGGACAAGAGCCACATCCTAAGGCGGGCAGAATGAGAAGCCAGAAGCAGCCTAGACCCTAGACAATGGTGGAGTCACCATGCCCAACCTGACCAGACCACAACAAAATTTTACCTAAGAGAGAAATAAACTCATATCTTCTTTAAATTACCATGATTTTGAGTATCTATAACACCTAGCCAAATTTTCAGAGAATCCCGATTTTCACAGAGAATGCCATAATTCATGTACCTTTTGCAACTTGCTTTTTCACTCAACATTACATTTTGTACACATATCCATATTGGTTTATGTATATCTGATTTTTTTTCTTTTTGCACAGTTCCTTCAGAAGTCATTACCTTGAGGCTCTTTGTTTTATTGTGGCAAAATAAACAGAACATAAATTTTCCATTTTAACTTTTTTTTTTTAGTAATCTGTACACCCAACATGGGGCTCAAACTTACAACTCTGAGATCAAGAGTCCTGTGCTCTACCGACTGAGCCAGTCAGTTGCCCCTTAACCATTTTTAAGTGTATAATTCAGTGGCGTTAAGTACATTCACAATGTCATAGAAGCACCACTATCCTTTCCAGCACTTTTTCATCATCCCAAACATTTAAATTTAATTAATTAATTAATGTACCCATTAAACAATAACTCTCCCTCCCCCCCCCCCCACAGCCCCTCTACTCTACCTTCTGTCTCTATAAATTTGCCTATTCTAGGCTCCTCATGTAAGTGGAATCTTACAATAGCTGACCTTTTGTGTCTGGTCTAATCATTCACCTTAACTACTGTATGACATAGTATCTTTCCCTTGTTTAGGTCACCTCCGTCATCCTTTAATTAAGTCTCATCATTTATTCCAAAAGGAGCTCGGGCATCTTTTCCTAGTATTTAGGCAATGCACCTTACTTTTTTGTTGTATAAGAGAATGGACTCTTTCCTTATGAATTATACTTTCTAATTAGTCGTTGCCTTTGTTATCAGAGTGCTATTGATTTTTTTTTTTTTTTTTTTGCATGTTGGTCTTATACCCAGCAGAATTGCTAAAATTTCCTCTTGGTTCTTTGCCGGGGATTTTTCTAATTAACCTGGGTATTTGTTACAGGCAGTCTCCTTATATTAGGTTGATGATTCCCTTTTATCTCTAGTTGGGTCACAAAAGTTTTATTATAAAGGAGTGTTGAATTCCATCCAGTGTTTTTCCTTCTGTAATTTGTTAATAGGGCATATTACACTAATAGATTTTCTTTTAAATTTTTATTGTGGAGGGGAGCCTGGCTGGGTCAGTCGGGAGAGCATGCGACTCTTGATCTCAGGGTTGTGAGTTCAAGCCCCATGTTTGGTGTAGAGATTACATTTAAAAAAAGAAGAAGAAGAAGAAGCCCTTTGAAAATTTTTATTGTGGAGGGGCGCCTGGATGGCTCAGTCAGTTAAGCATCTGCCTTCGGCTCAGATCATGATCCCATGTCTTCGGATCGAGCCCTAGGTCGGGCTCCCTGCTCAGTGGGGAATCTGCTTGTCCCTCTGCCCCCCCCCCAACTTGTGCTCTCTCTCTCTCTCTCTCAAATAAATAAATAAAATCTTTTTAAAATTTTTTTATTGTGGAATTGTCTGTACCTATTGATATTAGGTAGAAAAGTGGAGTGGATGCTCAAATATGCTGCCTAGATCTCCTCTGGATGGAGGAGGGAGGCATTCTTTCCACCAGCTGCCAGGAGTGTTGGTGGTTCATGGCTTACAGCTGAGCCTCTGTCTGGGCAAGACCCTCAGCTATAGAGAACCATCTTGCTCAAGCTCATGCTTCTTTCTGAGGGGCAGCCCACATTCCATGTCTGGTCAGTAAGAGGGACAAAAGCTTGGCTCCCTGCCTCAGTGAGGGACAACCGAAGGGTCTTCCCAGCTCCAGGTTCCCCATCGGATGGACCTAGGCCCTTGTTGCAACCATATCAGCTTCTCCCAGCACCCGCCCTGCCCCCTCTTCCTCACACGCATGTCCCAGAGAGCACTCCCCACTAACCGTCCCCTCATGCTGCAGATAACAGCTCAGAGTCTGTCTCCCGGGAAACCCTACATGTCAATGACTGCGTGTATGTATGTGTGTTTACTTCTAAACAAAAATAAGGGGCACCTGGGTGACTCAGTCCGTTAAGCGTCTGCCTTCATCTCAGGTCATGATCCCAGGGTCCTGGGTTCGAGTTCCGCGTCGGGCTCCCTGCTCAGCGGGGACTCTGCCTCTTGCTCTCCCTCTCCCACTGCAGAGCGTCCTCTGATCCTTTGCTCTTCCTCAGGACTGCCTTGTCTCCCCACAGTCAATCCAAGGTGCACATGGGGCACTTCTGAAACCCCCCTCCAGTGTCCAGCTGGTGTCAGTAATGACGGGGCACTTGCCAGACTGTGGCATTAGTAAAGATTGCAGACGTCACCCTCGTCCTAACACGGCAGATCGGTTACTTGCCCACCATCTCCCCTTCCTGGCTAACAGAACCCTGATCTTTCTGTCGGTGCGGCAATGCGCCAGCCCCAGGAGAAGAGCTAGAGACCGCCAGCCTTGTCTCACCTGTTCTCCTTTGCCGGATGCTTGCACTTGCAAACTCCGGTGCAGAGAAAGTAGCCATGTGACCAGTTCTGCGCAAGGGAACTCTGCCTGGTGGCCTTGCCCTTCCCATTTCTTCCTGCCTTGTGTAGTTACAGTACACGCAGCTGAGGCTGTCATCCTGGAGGATAAAAGCCAATCATGCTGGGGCGCCTGGGTGGCTCAGTCGGTTAAGCGTCTGCTTTCAGCTCAGGTCATGATCCCAGAGTCCCGGGATCGAGTCCCACATCGGGCTCCCTGCTCGGCGGGGAGTCTGCTTCTCCCTCTGACCCTACCCCCTCTCATGTGTTCTCTCTCATTCTCTCTCTCTCAAATAAATAAATAAAATATTTAAAAAAAAAGATTTTATTTATTTATTTGAGAGAGAGAACAAGCTGAGGGGAGAGGCAGACAGAGAAGCAGGCTCCCTGCTGAGCAGGGAGCCCGATGTGGGGCTCCATCCCAGGGATCTGGGATCATGACCTGAGCTGAAGGCAGACGCTTAACCCACTGAGCCACCCAGGCGCCCCTGGAAAATGTATTTCTTACTGAGATTATGATTACCACATTTAGAAAGACATTGTGCCTTGAAGTTCCTAGCTCATGCCCAGAAAAAACTGATGTTGGGCCCCTACTCTTCCCCACCTCCCCACCTCTGCCTCGGGCCATCTTCAGAAAAAGGTCCCTGTGTTCAACCAGCTGCTCAGTTCCAAGCCCCTGGCCTGGTCCTGGACTTCTCTCTCTCTCCCCTTCTCCCACACCACATCCACATCCAACCCAACAGCAAATCCCGTTTCTTTCCTTCAAGATATACACAGAATCTGCCCTACTTCTGGGGCCACTGGGCTCTGGGTCAGGCAGGATCACCTCTCACCTTGATTACGGCTCATCCAGCTAGCTCCTCGGCAGCAGGACCTAGGCAAAGCACCCTGCGCATAGTAGGTGCCGTACACAGTAGGAGCTCCTCTCTGGGCTGATTGCACTGCCTCCTCAGGCCCCTCTCTGTGTGGGTGGAAGGGGCAGGGCTGGGCTTTGAAGTCACTTGGCCAGCCTCCTTCCACTGCCCTCCTCCAGCACCCTCCCCCTCAGCCTGTTATCTGATCTCCCCCCATGTGGGCCCCTTGTATCCCCTCCTGGCAACAGGGCCTCTGGAGTTTTTGAGAAGTTGAGTCCAGCAGCTCCACACCCTGCCCCCCCACACACACACACCAGGGCTGGTTGCACCCTCCCCGCATTCCATGGACACAGTCGTGAGAGCTGATTCATCCCAGGGACAATGTCCAGATCCCTGATCTCCAGTCCCCAAGGGACCCTCCGGGACCTCCCTGTTCATTTCTGGGGTCACGACTCTCCCTTCTGCCTGGCCGGTGCTGAGCCAGACAAAGGGATGATGAGTGATGCCTTCAACACACTGGAGGTCATTTAACTAGCCTCTTGGGGTTGTGGCCAGGCCAGACAACGGGACTCGAGGCTCGGGGAAAGAATGCAGCGTGGAGCTGGGCCGTGGACAGACCAGCTGACGCCAATCCAGCTGTGAGCAAGCCGGGTAGCAGCGCAGATTTCCTCTGATTTCACTGAGCGTGAAATTGCACACATATGAGGTCATGGTACACCCTGACCTGGGATGCAGGCCCAAGGACCAAAATTCACAGCTCATGAGCCACTTGGTTATCGTAACTATTTAAAAAGGGCTCAGCATTCTGGGGTGTTCTTCTGGGGGAGGTTTGTTAATTTTTTTTTTTCATAACTAGAAAGTTAGAGAGCTCCATTCCAGTCCCAAACCTCTGGCCAAGACTTAACCTCACCTTGCCAGTAAAATTTTCCTTACGGATGTCTTTTTTTTTTTTTAAGATTTTATTTATTTATTTGACAGAGAGAGAGAAACAGCAAGAGCGGGAACACAAGCAGGGGGAGCGGGAGAGGGAGAAGCAGGCTTCTTGCCTAGCAGGGAGCCTGATGCGGGACTCGATCCCAGGACCTAGAGTTCATGACCTGAGCGGAAGGCAGACGCTTAACCGACTGAGCCACCCAGGCGCCCCTCCTGTGTTATGTTTAAGAATCATCAGGGATATTCCGTATTTAAAGTATTGGTAATGCTTAAGAATTTGGCATCAGCAAAAATATGACAGATTTATCCTGTAGATGTAAGTCTTCCAACGTAAAGTGCATAATTGAGTAATCCATTATTTCAGACTTGTAATTTTTCACTGATACGTGCAAGAGCATTTTTCCGGTGAGTACTGGAATGTTTAAAAGATCTTGATACTCTTATAATTTATTATAAGAGTTAAGTACCTGGGAAGGTTTCATTTCTTAGGCACTTCTGTTGAGCTTCCAAAGAAAATCGAACAGTTTAAAATGTGAAAGCAGAACATTAAAGGGAAATCAATTAACTAAGATTCTATATGGGATACGAAGCTGTTGAAGCTGGAATGGGTTGACCATTAATCCAAGATCTCCCTGAAAAGTGACTGGTAAAATTTACTAGATTTATAAATAGAAAAAATGGAAATAGAACTTTGAAGCTTAAGGAAGACAATTTTTTTTTATTGGTAGCTCTTTTGTCTTTTGTTTTTTTTAAGTAGGCTCCGTGCCCAACATGGGGCTTGAACTCACGGCCCTGAGATCGAGAGTCATATGCTCTACAGACTGAGCCAGCCAGGCACTGCCGCCCCTTTTTTTAAGTATATTGGTAGTTTCAACACATCAAAGATTAACTTAAAACAGTAATCAGGGGTGCCCGGGTGGCTCAGTCCATTAAGCGTCTGACTCTTGATTTCGGCTCAGGTCATGATCTCCGGGTGGTGAGATGGAGCCCCACATAGAGCTCCCTGCTCAGCAGGGGGGTCTGCTTAGGATTCTCTCTCTCCCTCTGCCCCTCCCTACACCCCCTCTAAAATAAATAAATAAATAATCTTAAAACAGCTAATCAGTCTTTTCTTTGTTTTTTTTTTTTTTTAAGATTTTTTATTTATTTATTTGACAGAGAAACAGCAAGAAAGGGAACACAAGCAGGGGGAGTGGGAAAGGGAGAAGCAGGCTTCCCGCTGAGCAGGGAGCCCGACGCAGGGCTTGATCCCAGGACCCTGGGATCATGACCTGAGCCAAAGGGAGATGCTTAACGACCGAGCCACCCAGGCGCCCTGTAATCAGTCTTTTCTGTGCACGAATGTCTCTCCCAATGATACCAGAACACTCACACGGATGCTCCATCCTCTGTCACTGTCTGGAAGCCATCTCCCTCACCAGGATGTCACTGATTTCCTTTAGAGAAACGGGGCCTGGACACAGCTAATTGGCCCCCAAATCCACCTCCCAGTTGTGGGAGGCAGCCTCTGAAATGGCCCCCAGTCATCCCCACCTCCTCTGGAGGGTGGGCTGGACCTACCACCTCGCTTCTAGCAAACAGAATATTGCAAAGTGATGGGATGTCACTTCTGAGATTAGCTTGCCAATGGACTGTGGCTTCCAGCTTGCCTACCCTCTCTCTCTCACCTGCTCTCTTGCTCAGAGGGAAGCCATGCTGGGAGCTGCCCTGTGGTGAGGGCCACATGGCAAGGAATTGATGTCTCTGGCCAACAGCCAACAAGGACCTGAGGCCTGCCAGCAAGCACACCAGTAAAGCACTCTCCCACAGTTGCTTTGCAATGACCACAGCTCTGGCTAACACCTTACTTCTAATTTTGGGAGAGACCCTGAGCCAGAGGCACCAGATTCCTGACCACAGAAAATATACAACAGTGTCTGTTGTTTTAAGTCACTAAGTTGTGGGCGGGGGGCTGTTTGTCACACAGCAGTAGCTAACTAACACAATAGCGATAGAATCTTACTAGGCGTAAGAGACCCCCAGAAAGAAAACCTACATTTCCCACACTCCCTTGCAGCCAGGCCTGGTCATGTGGAGTGTGGTAGTGGGGACAAGCCCATCCAACCACCTAGACAAGACCAACACCCAGAAGAAGGAACCAAGATCCCTGACTGATTTCAGGGTGCAGAACCATTTCATCAGCCTAGAAAGAAATAGGGAGAGCAAAATAAACTTTTGACTTGGATCTCTGTTAGAACAGCTAAATCTAGGGATGCCCGGGTGGTTCAGTCAGTTAAACGGCTGCCTTCGGCTCAAGTCATGATCCCAGGGTCCTGGGATCGAGACCCCGCATCCGGCTCCCTGCTCAGCGGGAAGCCTGCTTCTCCCTCTCCCTCTGCCTGCCACTCCCACTGCTTGTGCTCTCTCTCTCTGTCAAATAAATAAATAAAATCTTAAAAAAAAAAAAAGCTAAATCTCAGCTTTTCCCAAGCCCAAAAAGATTATGTCTAATCATTTCATCGACACCCCCTTTTTAAAAAAGTTAGCCTCATTCTGATCAATGATAAAATGATAACCAAGATCTTATAGTTTGGTGTACTTAGTACATGCTTCTGGTTCTTCCCCCCAACATATTATATTTGTTCATAAATAGGTATTCGTTCATATAAATGGGACACCCCACCGCTTAGCACATGCGCCATCAGTCAAGCATCAACACTGTTCTTCTTTCTTTGCCCCAGGGGAGTACTGTTTCTGAAGGCTAGATTCATACATTTCTTTTCTTAATTTTTTTTAAAGATTTTTTTTTTATTTATTTGACAGAGAGAGAGCACAGGCGGGGGGAGCAGCAGGCAGAGGGAGAGGGAGAAGCCGGGAGCCCGATGTGGGACTCGATCCCAGGACCCCAGGATCATGACCTGAGCCGAAGGCAAGAGAACTTGAAAAGAGTCCTACGTTTCTTTTCAAATTCTCTTCCCACGGGCCCGCAGAACCTCTGGCCACTCACGGCTCTCAGTGCCTCAGCTGGCTAGGCTGATGAAAGCTCCTGGCTGCCTTTCTTTCTAAGCCTGACTCTTCAAAGGAGATCCAGGTTACAGACACTTGATATCTGGCAAACACTGCCTTGGAGAAAACTCTGCGCAGCGTTCACCCCCGAAGTGAGATTTGCGTCGGCGGGACCGAGCCCATGGTGTTCAGAGAGTCCTCCCCGCGTGCGGGCCCCCAACGGGTAGCCCCAAGGTCCTAGCTCTCTGATTCAGCGGGGCCCGCTCCTGCTGGGGTGGCCAGCTTCACAAAGTGATGGCAGGAAGAGTTCACCGAGGGCCACCACCTCAACGAATCCATTTACAAGATTCAATGCGCACAAAGCCTAGGGAAAACCTCTGCCCCGGGGAAGGGGGCCTCTGAGGGTAATCGTGTTTTTTGTGTTTTTTTTAAGGATTTTATTTATTTATTTGACAAAGAGAGAGGGAACACAAGCAGGGGGAGCGAGAGAGGGAGAAGCAGGCTTCCCGCCGAGCAAGGAGCCCAACGCGGGACTCAATCCCAGGACCCTGGGATCATGACCTGAGCCAAAGGCAGATGCTTAACAACTGAGCCACCCAGGCGCCCCAGTAATCGTGATTTTTATGCTTATAGACGGGTCAGCCCAGGATAGCGGCTGCGGACTCCCCAGTCAGATCCTGGCCGCTCCCCTTCTGGAGTAGTCTTGGCCTGTACCTTCAGGATAGCAGTGGAACCTCCCAGAACCTCAGAGTGTTGCTGGGAGCCTTACATGGGACAACATACCTAAGGCTCTTAGCCCAACACCTGGCACTTAAGATTTCAGAGCCAGGGGCGCCTGGGTGGCTCAGCCCGTTAAGCGTCTGCCTTCAGCTCCGGTCATGATCTCAAGGTCCCGGGATCGAGCCCCACATTGGACTTCCTGCTTAGTGGGGAGTCTGCTCCTCCCCCTACCCCCCTGCTCCCAACTCCACCCAGCTCGTGCATACTCTCTCTCAAATAAAAAAATAAAATCCTAGAAAAGAATAATAATAAACTGACAAAGACATTAACACAAGAGCACACATGTTAAGTTTTATGTGACAAGGACGCCTTCATTAGAAAATAAAGCCCCGAAGAAAGGGACGGGTGCATTTTTACACCGGATTTGATGAAGAGGGGGCGAGTGTGGAGGGAGAGGGTAGGTCAAGGAATCCAGGGTAACCGCAGTAAATGGGGGAGACTTCGCAAGGCCTGTTGACTCTGGTCTCCTGTGTCGGAGATTTGGGCACCCCTTTCCTCTGGGAACAGGGAGGGCACCTGTCACATGGGGGTTATGGGACCTGTTTCAGGGAAGAAGGGCGAAGTCAGAGGGACCTCGGAGTAAACCTCCTACCTCTGCCATCGTCTCAAAATCCTCCAGCTTAAACTATTCAATCTGCCAAGGTGCCATATTTTGGAGTAGCATGTCTGGAACCCCATCACCTGCCACTTTCCTGTTTCATTCAGAAGATTCTCCTCTATCTGAAGTGTGTTTTCATTGAACTCTCTGCCCTCCAAATCTGCCCACCATCACCCATGCAGATGTGTTTCTAATTTATTAATGGGTCCCTTAACTGCCATCACTAAGACCTGACCAGCCAGCTCTGTTCTTGAGACTCTTTCCTCTTCTGAGGGCTCTCAAGGCAGTAGGGCCCGGCAGGGGCCTAAGTGCTTTGAAAGGATTGTCCCAGTGATGTGGGAAACAAAGGCAAAAGAAAAATGCAATTTCCTTACTCCCTACAGCCCACTGACATGTCCTTGAAAGAGGCAGAGGGACCTTCCTCTAGGGACTCAGCTGCCTCGATGTTAACACTTTGCTAAGGGCAAAAGGCAATCTTAGCCTGACCCCTAGGATCCTGTAAATCTACTTTAACATATAAAAATTCCTTTGGAGGGCGCCTGGGTGGCTCAGACGGTTAAGCGTCTACCTTCGGCTCAGGTCGTGATCCCAGGATCCTGGGTCGAGTCCCGCATCGGGCTCCCTGCTCCTTGGGAGCCTGCTTCTCCCTCTGCTTCTCTCTCTCTCTCTCTCTCTCTGTCTCTCATGAATAAATAAATAAATAAAATCTTAAAAAAAAAAATTCCTTTGGAAACTTCCTTTATCTCTACCCCCCAAGATACATGTTGGCAGTCATCCCGCAAGCATATGACCCACCGATATACATCTGAAGGGTCTTATGACTAAGGTTTTATTAGACAGTAATAAATGACCTTTTCCTAACAATAGCTGGCCCCCTCAGGATCCTGGAAACCTTGTTTCCAAAATACCTGGGAGGCTTACACTCTCCCTAACCCCCTCCCAACTTCGAAGTATGTAATGGGCCATTCCTCATGACCCCAGTGCAGTTCTTTGTGCCCACAGGCCCTGTCCCCGTGCTTTCTCTTTTTTATTTTATTTTTTAATGATTTTTATTGATTTATTTGTCACAGAGAGAGAGAGAGCCCAAGCAGAGGGAGAGGGAGAAGCAGGCTTCCACTGAGCAGGGAGCCCAATGTGGGACTCGATCCCAGGACCCTGGGATCATGACCTGAGCCGAAGGCAGATGCTTAATGACTGAGCCACCCAGGCCTCCCATGTCCCCGTGCTTTAATAAAACCACCTTTTTGCACCGAAGATGTCTCAAGAATTCGTTCTTTCTGTTGGCTCTGAACCCCAACATCTTTCCTACTTCACTAGGAGCTCCCACCACAAATGCCCACAGGGCCAAGCCTGCATTGTGACAGGTGATGGGCCCAGGCATACCACAGCTGGGGGTGGGGACCATGACAGCGAGCCCATGTACCCAATAGATAGAGCATACCTCCTTTGGCCCCTCCCCTCCATCTGAGAGCGCAGGCCAGGGCTGCTGGTCCTTTCCACTGGCAAGAGAAACTGGAAAACCAGGGCACCTGGGTGGCTCAGATGGTTAAGCGTCTGCCTTCGGCTCAGGTCATGATCTCAGGGTCCTGGGATCGAGTCCCGCATCGGGCTCCCTGCTCCTCAGGAGCCTGCTTCTCCCTCTGCCTCTCTCTCTCTCTCTCTCTCTCTCTGTCATGAATAAATAAATAAAATCTTAAAAAAAAAAAAAAAGAGAGAGAGAAACTGGAAAACCAGACTTTTAGGTGACATCACCCCTGTGGTTTTTCAGTGTTTGCAACCAATAGACCATTTTTTTTAAGAGAGAGAGAGAGCACAAGGGGGGAGGTGTGCAGGGGGAGGGCACAGAGAGAAAGAGAGAGATTCCCAAGCAGACTTCACGCCCAGCGCAGAGCCCAACTCAGGACGATCCTACGACCCTGAGATCATGACCTGAGCCGAAACCAAGAGTCAGCCACTTAACCGACTGAGCCACCCAGGCGCTCCCTAATAGATCAGTTTTAAAACATAGCACATGACCAGTAACCACAGCAAAGTGGGCAAAGGTTAACTCACAGACAAATCACGGGAAAAGAAATGCTAGACGTTCTTAAATACAAGAAAAGATGACCAGCCTTCTTATCACAAGAGAAAGGCGAGGGAAGACTATGATGAGTTCTCATTTTACACTTCTCAGGCCCAATTTCAGAACATTTGATAGACACTGAATCTGCAAATTCATAGGGGCTTGATATTTCGGGTCTTTATTTATGCATAAATTACGTTTGGTATTTCATTTAAAAAAGTGTTTCTAATTGAAGTTCACTTGACACGCAACGTGACATTCATTTCAGGCATACAACATAGTGATTCGACAATTGGTATTTCACATCATAATGGTTGGTGGGAAAGTAAACTGGGGTTGTTTACCACTTCACACCTAACAGGCTATCATAATAATAAAAAAGGGAGGGGTGCCTGGGTCGCTCAGTTGGTTGAGCCACCCACCCTTGATTTAGGCTCAGGTCATGATCTCAGGGTCGTGGGATCATGTTCCACATTGGGCTCTGCACTGGGCATGGAGCCTGCTTAAGATTTTCTCTCTCCTTCTGCCCCTCCCTCCACTCATGTTTGCGCGCTCTCTCTTTCTCTCTCTCAAAAAAAAATAATAATAGGGGTGCTTGGGTGGCTCAGTTGGTTAAGTGTCTGCCTTCAGCTCAGGTCATGATCCCGGGGTCCTGGGATCGAGTCCCCACGTTGGGCTCCCTGCTCTGCGGGGAGCCTGCTTCTCCCTCTCCCTCTGCCACTCCCCCTGCTTGTGCTCTCTCTCTCTCTCTCAAATAAACAAATAAAATCTTTTAAAAATAATAATAATAACAATAAAAAGGGGAAACAAGTATTGGTGAGGAGGTGGAGAAATCAGAGCCCTCTTACGTTGCTGGTGAGGATGTAAAATAGTGTGGCCGCTGTGGAAAACAGTTTGGTTGGTCCTCAAGAAGTTAAACATAGAGTTACCATATGACCCAGCCATCTGCTTCTAGGTATCTACTCTGAAGAACTGAACACAGGGCTGAAACAGGTACTTGCAAGGGAATGTCCATAGCAGCTTTATGCCTAGTAGCTAAAAGGTGGACAGAAATCAGACACCATCAACGGATGAATGGGTTAACAAAATGAATATGACTAATGGAATTAGTCATATTCCTATGGAATATGACTAATCCATAGGAAGGAATGGAGGACCGGCCGATACATATGACTAATGGAATAGTCATATTCCTGTGGAATATGACTAATCCATAGGAAGGAATGGAGGACCGACTGATACATGCTAACACATGGATGAACCTGGAAAACGTTATGCTAAGTGAAAGAAGCCAGACACAAGAGAACAAGTATCATATGATTCCAGTTACATGAAATATCTAGAATAGACGAATTCACAGACACAAAAAGTAGCTTAGAGTTTGCCAGGGGCTGTAGGGAGGAGGGAATGGGGAATTATTGCTTAATGGGTGCAGAGTTATGGTTTGAAGTGACAGAAAATTGGGGAAACAGAGAATAGTGATGGTTGCCAAGCATTACGAACGCAGCTGATGTCCCTGTGTCATGCACTTAGAAAGGGCTAAATTGGCAAATCTTGTGTTATGTATTTTTTTACCATAATAAAAATGTTGGGGTTTTATTACGTTGCACTGATGAAAGGCTTTGGGTTTAACTGGATAGAAACAGGTCGTGCTCAGAACAAAGAGCTACAGAGCTGGCCCGCCAGCCTGCACTATGGGAGAAGGTGCTTAGGACATATGAGACTCTGAGGGGAAAGCCCGACCCAGGGCCCCGACCGAAACCCATGTTTGTTCAGAGCCAAACCCGTGGCCAGACCCTGAGCAACGACCGAGTCAGAGGAGGGCTGCTGGGGTGGGCGCTCCCCGGTCTCATCACTGACCCTGAGCCATTGACCATCCTGAAACATGTTCCACCTACACCCGGAACCTCAGCAGCTCCGAGGCCGTAACCCTCTTTCGGTGGCTGAGTACCATCCAACTCCCACAGGAAAGAAGAATGCAAATTGGAATCCAATAATAAACAAATTGAAATTCATGGTGTCAGCACTTTTGTGACATGTCAGCATGAGTAATTAGTTTTATAATCATTATAAGATCACACACGACGGCTTTGTCTGCTTGTTGGGTTCTTTACAACATCATTCGCAGGCATCCGATATTCGAATGGTGAGTTGAAGGTGATTGCATTTGGCAGGGGTGTTTAAGCAGTTAGGGAAATCGGGTTGAGAGGAAGCACTGTTGAAATTTTTTTTTTTTCGAAGAACAAAGATTAGTCAGTATTCCTGTCTGTACACAAGGATGGTAGAGAATCTAGAAGCGTGGCAAGATGGCAGCTCGCATGCATTACTGGTGAGTAATGGGTCAACAAAATTTTATGCACATACCTTATTTTAAGTATCACTTCTTTTATTGAGATAGAATTCACACAACAAAAATATTAATCCTTTAAAGGTGTATGACTCAGTGGTTTTTAGCATACTGACAATGTTGTGTAGTTATCATCACTAATTCTGGAACATTCCATCACTTCATTCCCGGCAATCCCCACAGCCCCTGGCAACCACTAATCTACTTTCTGTTTCTGTGAATTTGCCTATTCTGGTCATTCCATATAAAAAGAATCAGTACAACATGTGGTCTTTTGTGTCTGGCTCCTTTACCTTATCACATGCTTTCAAAGTCAATCCATGTCGGGGGTGCCTCAGTGGCTCAGTAGGTTGAGCATCTGCCTTCGGCTCAGGTCAGGATCCCAGAGTCCTGGGATCAAGCCCCACATCGGGCCCCCTGCTCAGTAGGGAGCCTGCTTCTCCCTCTCCCTCTGCCCCTCCCCCTACTTGTGCTCTCTCCCTCTCTCTCAAATAAATAAATAAAATCTTTTAAAAAGAAAAGTTTCATCTGTGTTGTAGCATGGATCACTACTGCCTCCTTTTTATGGCCAAATAAGCCATTCCAATAATTCCATTGTATTACATTTATTCATTAGTTTATGGACATTTTGGTCGTTTCCATCCTTGGGCTATTAGGAATAATCTCGTTATGAACATTTGTGTGCGTGTTTTTGTGTAGACTTATGTTTTCATTTCTCTTCGGTATACACCTCGGAGTGGAATTGCGGGTCACGTGGTAATTCTAACGTTCAACTTTTTGAGGAACTAGCAGACTGTTTTCCAAAGCAGCTGCCCCATTTTATGTTCCCACCAGCATTAGAGTGTGAGGCTTTCAGTTTTTTTAGTATCTTTTTTTTTTAAAGATTTTTATTTATTTATTTGAGAGAGAATGAGAGACAGAGAGCACGAGAGGGAAGAGGGTCAGAGGGAGAAGCAGACTCCCTGCCAGCAGGGAGCCCGATGCGGGGCTCGATCCCAGGACTCCAGGATCATGACCTGAGCCAAAGGCAGTCGCTTGACCAACTGAGCCACCCAGGCGCCCGAGGCTTTCAGTTTTTCCACAACCTCAACAACACTGTTATTGTGCCTTTAAAAATTACAGCCATGCACATACCTCTTGACCCGGCGGTTCTATTTCTAGAAATGTACACTATGTAATACGGTACATATCAGTAATAAATACACTAGGGGCGCCTGGGTAGCTCAGTCAGTTAAGCATCCAACTCTCGGTTTCGGCTCAGGTCCTGATCTCATGGGTTGTGAGATGGAGCCCTGCGTCTGGCTCCCCACTCAGTGGGAGTCTGCTTGGATATTCTCTCCCTCTGCCCCTTCCCCTGCTTGCTCTCTCTCTCTCTCCTTCTCTGTATGTTTTTTTAAAGATTTTATTTATTTATTTATTTGACAGAGAGAGACACAGCGAGAGAGGGAACACAAGCAGGGGGAGTGGGAGAGGGAGAAGCAGGCTTCCCGCTGAGCAGGGAGCCCGATGTGAGGCTGGATCCCAGGACCCTGAGATCTTGTCCTGAGCCGAAGGCAGATGCTTAACAACTGAGCCACCCAGGCGCCCTTCTCCTTCTCTTTAAAATAAATAAATTAATTTTTAAAAGGGCCTCTTTCCTTTAAAAGAATTTTTTTTAAATAACAAATACACTAGGGGCGCCTGAGTGGCTCAGTCATTAAGCGTCTGCCTTCGGCTCAGGTCATGATCTCAGGGTCCTGGGATCGAGCCCCGCATCAGGCTCCCAGCTCGGCGGGGAGCCTGCTTCTCCCTCTGACCCTCCCCCCTCTCATGTGCTCTCTCTCTCTCATTCTCTCTGTCTCAAATAAATAAATTAAAAAAAAAAATCTTAAAAAAAATTAAAAAAAAAAGGGAGTCTCTATGTAGTGATATGGAAAGAGCATGAAACTATATTAAATGATAAATGCAGAGTGTCAAACAGGGAGTATATGGTATGTTATTGTTTGTTTAGAGTGTGTACATGTGAACTATCTCGTCTATGTATAGAAAAGCTCTGCAAGAGCATGTCAGAATCCAGGGAAAAACTGGGGGCAGCTGAGGACACTGGTAGAAGAGAGATTAGCACTGGGAAACCTCTTTCATACTTTTCAAATTTTATACAAGGCAAATATATGATCCTGATCAAAATGAACACAGTGAGAAAGCTTTATAACACTGGAAACTAGGGGCGCCTGGGTGGCTCAGGCGGTTAAGCATCTACCTTCAGCTCAGGTCATGATGTCGGGGTCCTGGGATTGAGCCCCACATCGCTCAGTGGGGAGTCTGCTTCTCCCTCTCCCTCTATCCCTCCCCCACCCCGGCTCTTGTTCTCATTCTCTCTCTCTCTCTCAAATAATAAAAATCTGTAAAAAACAAAACACTGGAAGCCAAACAAAACCTCCCTATAGGCCTGACGTAACCTGGAGGCAGTCTGCCTTGTCCATTTCAATCCTCATCCCTAAGGGAACTGACAACATAGTGAGACAACTAAGGGACTTCCTCAGGTCATTCAGGAATCAGAGGTGTCATCCGGAGATGCTTCGCACCCTCATTTGTATAAAATGAGGGAATACAAAGGGAAATCAACTGACAATAGCAAAGGGCTGGGAAGGAAGCTGTATTCATTTCCCATTGCTGTTGCAACAGATTACCAGAGCCTTAAGGGCATAAAATTACAAAATTTCTTCCTGTACGGTTCTGGAGGTCAGAGTCCAAAATCACTGCCACGGGGCTAAGGTCAAGGTGTTGTCAGGGCTGGTTCTTTCTGGAGGCACTGAGCTTGCTTTTCTGAGCTTCTAGTGGCCACTTTCAGGATAATCTCCCCATCTCAAAATCCTTAACTCAAAAAAAAAAAAAAAATCCTTAACTCAATCACATATGCAAAATCCCTCTTGCCATTCAAGGGATAAGGCATGGCTATGTCTTTGGAGGGGGGGGGGTCATTAATCAGTCCCCGCAGGGACCATCCACACACCAGAGAGTCTAACACATCTCTGGTAGACAGATCAGGTAGAGGCTTGGGGACATGAACCAGAGTGAGGAGGTCATTCATTGCATTCAGGAAAGGGTTGCAGGGAAGAGGAAGCCCAGTACGACCAGGGTTCTAGATAGACAAGAGTGAGAAAAGATAGCCAAGGTGGGCTCAGATGATAATCTGTTCATGCTTTCTGGACCCTGTCCTCCCCCACCTTCCTCAGGGCCCCGGCCACCCAACATTCACGTGCAGGAAAATAAGAACCAGAGGGCAGTTCCCTAAATAGATCCAGCTCTCCGATAGTCTGAGATGCTAACTAGGATGGGTGTGGGCTTCTGAAAAAAGCCAGTCCTAGTCCGGACGGAAGGGTCAGCCTGCAGCAGGGCTCCTGGCCTCTCACCCCCCCCCCCCAAAATGTGAGGCCAGCCTGAAGGCAAGCCCCACACCCAGACACAAAGCTGCCATTCATACTCCAGCTCAGGGCAGAGGCCTGGAGGGAAACAGTCCAGCATTTATAACAGGAAGCACAGCCCCATCGCCCACAGACACTAGCCTTGTCCCTCATCTGAGATTGGGAAGGAACAAGCAAGGTTCACCAGACAGGACCCGGTCGAGGTACGCACACCGTAATCACATGGACTTTTAAAAATTTTTTTTTATTTTTAAAAGATTTTATTTATTTATTTGACAGAGAGAGACACAGCGAGAGAGGGAACACAAGCAGGGGGAGTGGGAGAGGGAGAAGCGGGCTTCCCGCAGAGCAGGGAGCCCGATGCGGGGCTCGATCCCAGGACCCTGGGATCATGACCTGAGCCGAAGGCAGACGCTCAACGACTGAGCCACCCAGGCGCCCCTCACGTGGACTTTTTTAAAAAGTACAGGCCAGTTACCTAGTATATATCCCCCATCTTCAATGGCTGATTGTATCCTGGTTATTAAATGTAGGGTTACATTTTTTTTTCCACAAGAATTCTGCATGGGTAATTTTGTGTATTTTCTATAGTGTCACATCAAGAGACACTTGATGTCATATTGTCCCACTGTTGGCGATACTGTTTAATCATTTGGTTAAGAGGGTGTCTGCCAGGGGTGCCCGGGTGGCTCAGTTGGTTAAGCGTCTGCCTTCAGCTCAGGTCATGATCCCAGGATCCTGGCCCCGCATCAGGGTCTCTGCTCAGCAGGGAACCTGCTTCTCCCTCTCCCTCTGCTGCTCCCCCTGCTTGTGCTCTCTCTCTCTGTCAAATAAAATAAATAAATAAATAAAATCTTTAAAAAAAAAAAAAAAGAGGGTGTCTGCCAGAAACCTGCCCTCACTAGGTAGATACATTTTTCCCATTTATAATGAATAAGTCATCTGTTGGGTAATAATTCTCGACGGTTCTCCAACATTTTACCAATGGTTTTAGCATCCTTTGATGATCCAATTATTTTACTGGGGACCCTCTGTGTCTTTCTAATTTATCTGTAATAAGCCGTATTATTTGTTAGAATAAATTGTTTAGTGCCTCTAAACTTGTATAAGCTATGTAATCTGCACCTGGTCCACAGGAGTTGCTTAATAGTGGTATCATCTTTAAAAATCATCGTTACAATTCGTTATGCACAAACAAACCTGCTTCATAAATCAGGCCCCCAAACTCTTCAAGCAATCAGACCGTGACTAAACTGACATCAGGTTATTTATAACTTCTGTTCCACTAAGTGTGTATTCCTCTGCATAGCACATGATCGTGGAGTCCCATCCTGATCCTGCTGAGGATACTGCAGAACGCTGTACATGGTATAATCATTCTATACCTTTGTAAAATTAAAAAAAAAAAAATCCGAACTCCAAGCCATATAGCCCTAAGCCTTTCAAATAAGGAACTTTGTGTGGATCTGTACTAAAAATACCACCAATAATACAATAATTTTACAACCCACAGGAGAAAATGCTTCTCCTAAGGCGGTTGGGACCGATGAGAGGTCACATTTGTTCGGCGCCGCAAGCGCAGGACCTCGCGCCCTCCTCACGATGGCGCTGTGGGGCTTCGCTGAGGCTCCTAGCAGAGGGGACCTGGGGAACCCATGCTCCAAGCCTTGCCTGGCGTGTGACCCCCAAACAAGAGACTTGCAATGCGTGCAAAGACCACGTAACTCTGGGCCTCAGTTTCTCGTGAGAGGCGTCCTTGGGGTCACGCATAGAAAGCATTTAGCACAGTGCCTGCTGGGAGAGAGCGCTGGGGTAACTGGGACAGGCAACGGTTTACCAGTGCGAGCAAGGCCTGGCGTTCAGAAGCCTGGGGTGCGCCAGGTCAAGCTCTTGAGGTTCCTTGGGCGATCCAGGGCAATCGGAAGGAACTGGGGCTGGGGCGGCCCAAGAGGTCATGAGAGAAATGGGTCGGGGCCCCATCCTTACTGGTACTGAACCTCGGATTAATTCATTTGCCTACAGTTTAGGGGAGTGGGTGGGTTTCTAAAGCAGGGACGCACGGGTTGTCGCTGCCGCAGAGAAGTGTGTGTGGGAGAGAGGGTCCACTCAAGAACAGAGCCAGGCTTCTGAGACTCTACGCTGGGGACCCGGTGCAAATGCGAGAGAATCCCTATGGATGGGCACTTGATTCAGTTTCACATCAGGCCCAGGGTCGGAGTCACAGCTAAGCCATTTACAGCACTGGCCAGATGGTGGGAGAGACTTCTCGAATGGCGGAGGCGGCTGCAGGCAGGAGGCCGGAATGAGAAGGAGACAAGATTTGGGGGGAGGAGGCAGGGGGAACCAGGCCCACGGCGGAGGCTCTCGGGGAGGTGGACCTCGCCCGACGGAGGTGGCTGGGGTGGGCACCGGGACCGCGGTGGCAGATCGCAGGGCTTCCGGCAGCAGGTACCCACGTGGGCCAAGTGTAGGCCCTCCAAGGGGCGGGCCCCGGGATCCCGGAGCGCGGGGGCTGCGTCTCCTCCCCGCCGGCCTCGCGGCAGCTGGGCCCTCCCCCGGCGCCCGCCGCCTCGCGGAGCCCGCCCCTGCCTCGCGCCCGCCCGCCGCAGCCGCCCGCCCGCAGATCTCCCAGCCGCCGGCCCCCACCCCCGCAGAGGACCGACTGCCCAGACCGCCGGTCCCGGGGCTGCCTGGGTCGGGCCGAGCCCAGGGAGCCCCCTGACTGCCTCCCAGAGCTGGGTGGGTAAAGGGATCTTAGCCCGCCGCCGCCTCCGAGCGGGCCGCCAGGTGAGCGCCGGGACAGGTAGGGACGCAGGTCGGGACCCCCGTGTCCCGTCCCCACTCCCAGCCGGGGAGCCCGGGGAAGGACTTCCGCCCTAGACCCTGCCGGGAGGGGCGGGTCCCCGGGAGTCCTGTGCCCCAGCCCCGCTCCCTGGGCCCTGCCGGGGTCCTAGGCTGCGCCCGCCCACTGCGCCCCTTTAAATCCAGAGCCACGCAAACGTTTGAAAAGCCCCAGGTGGTACCGAAAGGGCTTTGCTTTTAAAACGCCCACGCCTTCCACCCCGTTGCTCCTCGGCGGAGGCCACCCTGGGATAAATTCCCGCCCCCCGCCCCCCCCCCCCAATGTACCCGATCAACACGTGTATACGGCAGCGCCCGAAAGGCCAGACCACTTTTTACCAGTTCTGGTTTCTGTCTCTCCTGGCTGGCGGCCCCTTCGCAAAATCGGTGAATCAGAAGTCTCCCAACACCGGTGCTTGATTTAGCAAGTTTGTTTTTAGCTGCGGCCGCTCTTCCCAATTTAAATTTTGTTCTTCTAAGTGAACTTTTGCAAGTGTTGAGTAATAATCTTGTAACGCCCCGTATCTTGTTCTTTCAATCTGGATCCTTCAACTTTAGATAGCTTCTGGTAACTAACAACTTGGAAAGACTGCGGTATTAGGAACCTACTTTTACAATAAATAATTTTTTAAGTGCCCCGGTATGACACAAGAACAAAAGACTGATAAGGCAGACAAAGCTTTGCATCAAGCACAGCCCTTGAAAAAGCAGCCCCCCGGCCCCACAGTCAGTTAAAATTTTATGTAATTAAATGACTTTTCAGAAATGGCAAAAGTAACTTGTGATCTGTGGTGCGTCGTTTTAAACCTTTGCTCCTTTTTATTTTTCTGGTAGTCACTTCCAGATCTTTAAAGCAAATTCTGGGATGATTTCTTATTTTGTCAACTTTTAGACAATGTCCAGTAATCCCTTACTAAAAATAGAGAGAGACAGCTTTACTAGTGTCCAAGTTTCCCTCCTCCCTGGATAATCACACATTCCTTTTTGTTTCTCTATTGGCTGCTTTTGTAACATCAAAAAACAAAACAAACAACAACAACAAAAAACCACCCTTTTAAACGTGTTCCTTGTCCATTAAATATTTATAGGATCTATTGACTCCCCATTTTGTGAGTCCTGGCTGAGGAATCTGCTTTAATAATATTTTTTAAATAAAGTTTTTATATTTATTTAAATACTAATTTTTTCATCCAATCAAGTCATATATGTGGTTCACAAATCAAATAGAAATGAATCTACCTTTTTTTCCCTATTATAGAGGCACTGTCTCTCTAAGAAAATGGACGGGACAGTTAGTGTTTTAAACTAAAAGGGATTAGGGAGCCATGACCACCCCTAGCAGGATGTGAGTCCCCAATTTTGTCAGAAACCGCTACAAAAGACCTTTTTGAGACAATGGGGGAAATTGTTCGCGGACTGAATATTAGATAGCAGGATGAATTTCTCTTAAGTAATGGTGTTCAGTGGTAGTGTAGACCTATAGTGCCCCCTTATTCCTTCTTAATTTTTTATTTAAATTCAATTTAGTTAACATATAATGTACTGCTGGTTTCTACTGGGTAGAATTTAGTGATTCACCAGTTGCATATAACACCCAGTGTTCATCACCCCTTATTCTTTCTTAGAAGATGCCCGTTGAAGTATTTAAGAGTTCATCAAAGGACAGAAAGCAAATATGGCAAAACGTGGAACATATAGAGATGTTCATTTTACCATTCTTTCAACTTTTCCATGTGATGAAACTTCTATGGTAAAATTTGGGGAAAATAAAGTAAGACAAGGGAGGAACTAAGAAGGAGATCAGGATGTCCGCACAGCGGGAGGAACTCTGGAGTCCTCCGCACCCAGGTTCACATCCCAGCTCTGCCGCTTGGGTGTCAGGTGACCTTGGGTCCATGGATCCACTTCTCCAAGCCTCAGTTTCCCCAGCTGAAAAATGGTACTTCCCTCACGGAGCTGTCTGTGATACTTCCGTGAGATTTTGCAAAGCCTTCGATTCATGTGTAGACCAATTATGGGCAGTTAAACCCCAGCTGTTAGTTTGTGAAGGATTTTTCTCAATTACCATAGTGTGCTATTAGCTAACATCATAACCACAGTTGCGCCCTTCCTTCTACTCTTTTTTTCTTCGAGATAGATTTTTTTTTTTAATGTAGGCTCCACGCCCAGCACGGGACTTGAGCTCACAAACCCTGAGATCAAGAGTCAGCGTTCTACTAACTGAGCCACCCAGGCGCCCTGAGATAGATTTTGAACTGGCATTTCTTTTTCCTTTATAAAATTGACCCAATGGCTCTGATCTTGACGTTGCTCATTTTTTGCCCTGCTGTGTTTGGTCCTGACTTCCTAGGCCCCGGTGCCCTGTGCCCCTATTCCTGTAGTTGGGTTTTTTTTTTTTAAGATTTTTATTTATTTATTTGACAGAGAGAGATAGCGAGAGCAGGAACACAAGCAGGGGGAGTGGGAGAGGGAGAAGCAGGCTTCCTGCCGAGCAAGGAGCCCAATGTGGGACTCGATCCCAGGACCCTGGGATCATGACCCGAGCCGAAGGCAGACGCTTCACGACTGAGCCACCCAGGCGCCCCCTGTAGTTGGGTTTTAATGACGGCATGATTCTGATAGGGAGGTGAGGTGCGCGCTCCAATCCCACAGCTGGACGTGATCTGCAAACGTAGTAACTAATGACGTCCGGGGCCAGGCCTTGATCGCGCTTGATTTTCCCGTAACCACAAAAAGGTGGGAATTATTAGAAGTCTGCATTGTCTTATCTAAAACTTTGGGGCCCGGATGTTAGACTTTCTGAATGTGAGGCAAGTCATGGGGAACCCATTCTGAACGTTACAGAAGACCCCTGGTGGGGCTGGGGAGCGCCGTGTAAACAAAGACTCTGGTATTTTCTTCAGTGAAATGCATGTTCGGAATCAGTGGGATAATCAAATCTCACCTCAGTTTGACCCAGTTCTGCCACCAAATGGGTCTGGGAAAGATTCGGATTTCAGAGCTTTTGGATTTAGGGACTGGAGAGAGGGGTTGGGTACCTGTATGTTTCTCATTTTAGGGAGAGGAAATTCCACTCAGAGAGGGAAGGCCATTTCCCCAAGGTCATGAACAAGAGTTTGGGGTGGGGCTGAGCCAGGGCTGACTGACCATAGAGAACCTGCAACGCTCACCTCTCCCCAGGGCGCCCCCCATGGCCTGTCACCAGCAATTCCCAAAAGCAATGTCCCTTGCTCTTCCTGTGATGCCTTCTCGCCCAGAAATATCACTGCTGCCTCCTGGGAATGAGATGATGCACAGAAAGAATTTTCCAGAGTGCCTTGCACAAAGAAAGCCCTCGGCAAATGTGAACTGTAATTTGTGCTAAGATGCAATGAGACTGTTTCTTTCTTGGGTTCAATAACATCAGTGGTGTTTATCGATAGCATTAGTATTTTTTAGATTACGAAATAGAACATCCGTCCAGACAGGAAAGTATATAAAACAGATGTAGGGTTTAACAAAGAATTGTGAAATATGTAACCAGGGCCCAGGTCAACCGCAAGGACGTTGTCAGCCCCAAAAGCTTCCCTGGGCGCATCTGGTTAATAGCCCTCTCCCTCCCTCGGTGCGGAACAACCACCCTGACTTTTATGATACTCATTTTCCTATTTTGCTCTTCTTTCTATGGTTTTAGTACCTATGTGTACACCTATAAACAATATTTGATTCGTTTAGCCTGTTTGTGAACTTTCTAAGAGTAGTGCCGTTGGTGTTGAGTAGATAATTTACCATCCAAGCCAGGAAATTTTGGAAGCAATAGGGGCCGCTAATTACCCTAATTACCCTGGGACTGCCCCAGGCAACTCAGGCTGTCTGGTTGTCCTAGGACTAACACCGTAGGTGCCTTGTGTTCAGCGTCTTTCACCCCAAATGAAGCTTTGGAGGTTCATCCATGTCGTTGTGGGTGCTTGACGTTAACTCCTGTTTATTGCTACTTAGCATACCTTTCTGTGACTCCCTTAATTTACTTATACATCCTACCCAGATGGGCATCTGGGTCATTTCCAGACGGGAGCTATTAGAAACAGTCGTGTCATGAATATTCTAGTACATGTGTACTGGAGCTGGGGTCAAATTGCTGGGTCACGGAACAGGCACATTTTCAACTTCGGTTAAAAAATGCCCATCTTGTTTCCACAGTGGCTAGACCAATTTATACCCCCATCAAGACTGCGGGTGAGTGCTCGCTGATAGCATTTTAAGTAAATTATGGTGACAGTTTGCACTGATTGGTTGGTTGGTTGGTTGGTTGAAAAAAAAGCATATTCTTTCCTTGCATTTAAGTTAAAATATACCAAAAAAGCCAAAGGAACTTTACCTCCCACTTCATCCATGCCATGACCTAGAGGGCACTTGGGTCATGGAGGGGGTAATAATGAAATGACAGAGAAATAGAGAGAGGGATCCGGAGCCAAGCATCTCGGTCTCCCCCTCCCCCCACCTTCATTTCCCATCTTTTGTTACTTGTACATTTATTTTCACAGTGTCAAGGTTGATAACGTCTACAGTCTGTTCTGTTACCATATTTAAGTCTTCCAGGCTTTCACTGTCGAGTTTCCAGGGTTTTTGTGACAGCTTTAGTGAGATGTAATTTACATACCATAAAAGTCAGCCCTTTTAAAGTGTACAATTCAGTGATTTTTAGTGAATTTACAGGGCTGTGCAGACATCACTAGTTTTAGAGCATTTCTGTCACCTCCAAAATATCCCCTGTGCCTATTTGTGGTCACTTCCCTGTTCCCAAGCCCAGCCCCAGGCAACTACTAATCTTTCTGTAACTTTAGACATTGTCATTTTTGGACATTTCATATAAATACATCATACAATATGTATTGGCTTCTTTCGCTTAGTGTGCTACTTGGGGGTTCATTCATCATGTATTATGTACCAGGACTCCATTCGTCTTATTGCTGAACAGTGTTCCATTGTATGGATAGACCACATTTTGTTTATCCATTCACCAGTTGATGGACATTTGGATTGTTTCCAATAGATAATGCTGCTATGAATGTATTTTTATTTCTCCTGGGTAGACAGTCTAGTGGTAAAAATTGCTGGGTTTCATGGAAAGCTTATGTTTAACTTTTTTTTTTTAATGTTCACCTTTTAAAGAAACTAACCAACTGTTTTCCAAAGTGGCTGTACCATTATATATTCCCACCAGCAACATGTGGCCATTCCAGTTTCTCCAGGTACTCGCCAATCTTTTGAACAATAGCCATTCTGGTGGGCATGAGATGGTGTCTCATTGTGATTTTAATTTTCATTTCCTTGATAATAATGATGTTGAGCATCTTTTCGTGCGCCCGTTAGTCATATGTGTATCTTCTTTGGCAAAAATGTCTTTTCGAATTTTTTTTTTCTATTTTTAAATTGGTTTGTTTGTCTTACTGTTGAATTTTAAGTGTTCTTTATATATTCTGGGTATGAGTCTTTTATTTTTTTTTAAAGATTATTTATTTATTTATTTATTAGAGAGTGAGCAGGAGAGAAACAGCATGAGAGGGGAGAGGGTCAGAGGGAGAAGCAGGCTCCCTGCTGAGCCGGGAGCCCGATGCGGGACTCGATCCCAGGACCCCGGGATCATGACCTGAGCTGAAGGCAGTCGCTTAACCAACTGAGCCACCCAGGCGCCCCTGGGTATGAGTCTTTTATCAGATATATGATTGGGAGGTATATTCTGCCAATCTATAGCTTCTCTTTTCATTTCCTCAGTGGTGTCTTTTGAAGTGCAAAAGTTTTCAATTTTGATGTTTTATTAATCAATTTTTTCCTTATATGGATCACACTTTTGGAGTTATAGCTAAGAAGTCTTTGCTTAACCCAAGATCATGAGATTTTTCTCCTATCCTCTTCTAAAAATTTTATGATTTTTAACTCTTACATTCAGGTGTATGGCTTATTTTGAGTTGATATTTGTATATGGTATGAGGTAAAGGCCTAAATTCATCTTTTTTGCATGCAGATTTCCCATCATCATATGTTGAAAAGACAATCTTTATGCTAAGAGACCAGATCTTAAATGTTCTCACCACAAAAAAGAAATGATAATTAAGTGACATAATTAGAGGTGTTAGCTAATGCTAAAGTGGTAATCACACTGCAATATATAAATGTGTCAAATCAACACATGCACCTTAAATTTACTCAATGTTATATGTCAGGTATATATATATAGATATAATCTTTTTCTTCTGAAAACCAGTAAACAGGTCTATCTAAGGAGAATGCCTCTAGTCTCCAGGTCAGATGGACTCTTTTCTCTTGCACTTTGTCAAACGGACATAGCATGGATAGAGTTAGTGTATATCATATTTGGACCATGACTTTCTTAAGCAGTTTTTTGTTTTTCCTGCAGTTTGTCATAGCTTTAATTTTTCCCTTTTTTTTAAGATTTTTTTTTTTTTTAAGTAATCTCTATACCCAACATGGGGCTCAAACTCACAACCCTGAGATCAAGAGTCACATGCTCTACTGACTGAGCCAGCCAGGTGCCCCTTTAATTTTTCCCTTTTGAGAAAAGTACATTCCTGTTTCTAACTCATCCAATCTATTTTGGGGAATTTTTTTTCTTCTAGAAGATATTCTTCTTTTCATAATATCCTGTTCTTACGGTGTTTTGAATATCTTCTCTAATCTAAGTATACCCAGGGCCAGCTACATAATTTGCAGGGCCCAATGCAAAATACATATGCAGGCCCCTTGTTTAAAAATGATTGAAAATATCTCACTGGCCACAGCAGAGCATTACAACAAGCATGGAGTCCCTGCAGTGCAGGGCCATGTGTCTCTGTGCAGGTCACATCCCTATGAAGCCTAAAGCCAGCCTTATGTGTTCCTTTGGCCCTCCAAATTGCTGTTTCCTCTGGGGTCAGTTCACTATAGTTCTGCCTGTTTACCTTAATACTTCTCTTTCAGGCTGCTAGTTTTCTTCAAGCATCTGGTGATCCTTGCTTGTCCAATCACATTTTCAGACAAACAAGGGGCTGGGTGACTTTTTCAAAGTCACTAGTATGACGGGGCACCTGCCTGGCTCAGGTGGTAAAGCACATGACTCTTGATCTTGGGGTCATGAATTTGAGCTCCACATTGGATATAAAGACTACTTAAGAAAATAATTTTTTTTTAAAGTAAGTGATATGAAATTTAGGGCTGTTATAAATATAGTCCTGCTTTCCTATTGGCTTCTTTGTCCAGTTGAAGGGATGACTGAGAACTCTGTGTTTTGAGACAACACTTATTAGCGTTAGTATGGAAGAAGCCAGTCTTTGCTGGGAGCTCACTCCCAGATGCCAGGGTGGGAAGGGCTACACTCAGGGATACCAGCAGCCTGGGCACGTCCCAGAGGCTTCATCCAGTTCCTTTAGAGAACAATCATCCCGTATGGTTTTGTTTTTCTTGTGTGTGAATGTTGGGCAGCCTGAGATCTGTGTGGCAAAACATGAAGGTGGGAGGAGAGGGAGCAGGGAGCCCCTGGGCACAGTTTTTTTCAAAGATGGACTAACCTCTGTCCTCACTCTGCCCTCTCACTCCTGGCCTGCATGCCTACTCCAGCCTGCCCCCCCCCCTTTGGACCCCTGACTGTGTGGGTCCAAAGCCTCTGGAGGTCCTTGAGACTCCCTTGTCCCCAGTTTGAGTTCAATCCTAGCCCTGACACTTCTGTCTGCTTTCTGCCTTTCTGAAATCTAGTGAGATTTCTTTTTTGTTGATAGGCTCCCTTCCATTCACTTTGCTTTTTCGTGCCTTTGCTATCCCTAGAGAGGATACCCTTTGAGAGGGAGATCAGACTGCCCAGAGTCCAATTCCCACTCCACTTCTGACTGCCGTGTGGCCTTATGTGAGTCATTTTGCCTCCCTGGGCCTCGGTTTCCTCATGGTGTGAAGATCAGCTGGGCTAGGATAGAAGTCACAAAATGGCCATGCGCATTCAGTTCCTGGGTCTGCAGATCTGTCTTATCTGGGCCATAATGTGTTTTCACTTCTCTTCTTTTATGCATTGCTAACATTGAAAAATTGGGTGATTTCTCATAAAAGCTGGGATTTCCAGTTTCTTTTGAAAAACCTGAAGATGGGGCTAAAGTGGGCCCATCTACCTACTTAGCGGGAAATTCGCCAGAGCGAGTATCCGCACAGTCTTCAGGCTAGCGGCACCCTCTGGTTTGCTGGCCTTCCCTGCTCCCTGTTTTCTTCCACCCAGCGGTCTCATTTAGGATATTGCCCATCTGTCATTGGCATTTGACCTTGGTATTCCCGGGATACTATTTACCGAGCCTCTAGCACAGGACCAGGCACATATGACTGTTATTATGAGGCCAGCCAGAGGCAGCAGTGTGAGTGGAGGCTCAAATCCAGCCCTTGTTCTGATTGCCAGGCTATGCTACCCCAGGGCTGCATTCACCAGAAGGGATGCCTTTTTAAAAAACCTACCCAAGACTGGGACGCCCGGGTGGCTCAGTTGGTTGAGCGCCCGACTCTTGGTTTTGGCTCAGGTCGTGATCTCAGTGTCGTGAGATCGAGCCCTATGTCCACACCCAGCAAGGAGTCTACTTCTCCCTCTCGAGTGCCCCTCCCCCTGCTCACTCTTGCATGCCCTCTCTCTCTCTCTCTCTCTCTCTCTCTCTGATTTTTAAAAAATCTACCTAAGACTAGGGGCGCCTGGGTGGCTCAGTTGGTTAGGCGACTGCCTTCGGCTCGGGTCATGATCCTGGAGTCCCGGGATCGAGTCCCGCATCGGGCTCCCTGCTCGGCAGGGAGTCTGCTTCTCCCTCTGACCCTCCCCCCTCTCATGTGCTCTCTCTCTCTCATTCTGTCTCAAATAAATAAATAAAAAAAATCTTAAAAAAAAAAAATCTACCCAAGACTAATAAAAGCTAGTATAGGCCCTGGTTATCAATAGCTCGGTCTGCCTTCTTGAAGGGGAAGCCACACTCAAATCTTTGAACATGCGAACAATTCTAAAGAGCAAAGAATTTTGATCTTGTCTTACTGCTGGTTCTTATGTAACCTATATGTTGCAGGTCAGAAACCACAGCAGCGCCACAGTTCAAGAGCAAAGGCTTGAAATTAATAAGGGAAAATGTCAGGTAGAGGGAACTCTCCCAAAGGCATGATAAACAAGCCATTCTGTCAAAAATTAAAAAGACAGTTGACAGTAGCAGGTGCCAGCAACATCTCCTCCGTTGTTGATGGGAATACAAATGGCACAACTGTGCTGAAAAAAATTATTGCGTGTTTTCTTGTAAAGTGAAATATACACTTAATATATGGTCCAAGAATTTCACTCCTAGGTAGTTACAAAAAATGAAAATGTATGTCCACACAAACACTTGTACATGAATGTTCATTGCAGCTTTTTTTTTAAATATATTTTATTTATTTGACAGAGAGAAAGCACAGCAGGGGGAGCGGCAGAGGGAAAGGGAGAAGCAGGCTCCCTGCTGAGCAGAGAGCCCAACGTGGGGCTCGATCCCAGGACCCTGGGATCATGACCTGAGCCAAAGGCAGACGCTTAACTGACTGAGCCACCCAAGCGCCCCAACAGCTTTACTCATAGTAGCCCCCCAAGAGGGAAACACCCCAGTGTCCATCATGGTGAGTGGATAAACAGCTTGTGGTTTACCTGTTCAATGGATAGTGCAACAACGTGGGTGGATCATGCAGATGTTACCCTGAAGGAAAGAGACACAAGGAGCCTGCACTATATGTATCAGAGTCCACAATCAGGAGACTGAAACCACACTCATTTGGAGGGAGAATGTTTACAGAATTATTAATTATAGCAGGGAAATAGCTGCTAAGAAATAAAGAGAATGCTAAAGAATACAGAAATAGGAGACATAAGGAGTGGCCACTGCCTCTACAATCCAAGATTGATGCATTTATGCATCTTTCTCAAGCATAAAAGATGCAGGACATCTTTTGAGAAAGATGACAGTCCCAGACCCAGATGTCATTTGAGCACTCTTGGAGGAGGCTCACAAAGGGCAAAGGAGTCCCTGTGATGCTGCACCTTGAACTTGATGGAAATTCACCTTCTGGAACTTGCCAGAAGTCCATCCTCTGGGAGGCTGGGGAAGGCAGTTCACAAGGAAGGGTCTTACTCCAGGCACTAGGAAACTGCCTGAGGTGGGTGCCAGAGCAAGGTGCCGGCCGCGGGGTGTTGCCGACTGCCGGGCGCTGGAGAGGCTTGCACACTGCAGGAGCGGGGCCTGGGGGAACCTGGGGGAACCAAGTCTGGAAGCTGACCAAAAAAAAAAAAAAGGTGGGGGGGTGCTTCTTCCTGTAATGTTCCTCTGGCTCCCTCTACTGGAGAAACTCAAAATGTCAGCCGGCACAGGAAAAAGATTTAAATGGCCAAACTTGGCACCTTGGGGCCGTAAGGCAGTCAATTGCCAACTGGCACATTATATGATTCCATTTATTCCAGATCCCAATTTTTCTAGAAAAGAGTTATTACAGTGATAGAAAGCAGATTAGCGGTGGCCCTGGGGTGGAAATCGGTGGGGTAAGGAGGGACAGGGAAGGGGTAAACTTTTTGGAGTGACGGAAATGTTCCATATCCGGGTTGCCATGACAGTTACACGGTGGTATACAGTTATAACTCAAATTGTACCCTTGAAACGTGTGCATTGTATTGGATGTAAATTATACATCAATAAGGGTTCTTTTTTAAAGGGACCCATTCTGGGAAACGTAGGGCTTGTGTACAAATATAAATAGAAAAATGCACACGTGTGCACAAACACAGCGCGGATGCACCCCGAATCCCCCACCGCAATAGCCCAGCTTACACTGTGGTGTGTATCTCTCCGTGAGGTATTACCAGAAGTAGTATTGTTGTCATTGGCTTTGTGGCTTGCTCCCTTACTCTCTCTGAGGAGTTCACGTTCAACGTGGGTGCTATGGGGAGTTGGCAGAGTTTAGAGGGGGCAGTGACCATCACAGGTGCCCACTCCCTTCTCTCATTCCCTCTCTCCCCAAAGTGAATCCGCAGAGGCATCTCACCTTAGGTTCTAATGCTTTCGGATTATCAAATCCTCATCTTTAGAATGAAAACTTATTAGTTGCTTCATTATCATTGGGTCTTATTCCTTGAGTCCTGAGCATGACTTAGGGATATCACAGCAACCCTATTTGAAGTAGAAGAAGTAGTTATCCCCATATTACAGGCAAGAAAACTGAGGCTCAGAGGTCAGCAGCCTACCTACAAGATGCCGAGAAAGAGGCAGAATCGGGATTTGAACCCAGATCATTTGCCCCCATGGGAGCTCCTGATCACCACCTGTCCTGCTGGGGGCAGAAGCCCCAGGTCCTGAAAACCCTCAGAGGCTCCTTGCCCTCCACAGATGGGTCCTAATAGGCTTTACAGATACTGAATCTTCCACAGTTGGGTCTTTTCTCTCCCCGTGATGGTAAAATGGAAATTTTCAAGCATATAGGAAAGTTAATTATACAGGGAATAAACACTAACTCCTAAGGAGAGACAGTGACAATGCCCACATGTTTTTTAGCCTGATCCTGAAGTATCACACCTCATAGTAATAGTTTGTTCAGTCTTCCATGTTCTTAAAACAAAACAAGTTAGTGAAATGACATCTCAAGGGCAAAAAGGTATCAATACCACAGCAAGTAAAAACGTATGCTGATAAATATGTAAGAGTGACCCGTAAGTTAGTCTAGTAGACTCTTAGCTGATAAAATCAATAAAATCATTTTTTTTTAAAGATTTTATTTACTTATTTGAGAGAGAGAATGGGAGACAGAGAGCATGAGAGGGGGAGGGTCAGAGGGAGAAGCAGACTCCCTGCCGAGCAGGGAGCCCGATGCGGGACTCGATCCCGGGACTCCAGGATCATGACCTGAGCCGAAGGCAGTCGCTTAACCGACTGAGCCACCCAGGCGCCCAATAAAATAATTTTTTAAATCAACTAAAAACTGCTAAAATTAATAAAGATGAAAACCCATACAAATTAAGTCATAAAATCAATAAAGTCGAAACACCATATAAAATGAAGACCATTTAATGAATCAGGAACCTTGAAGATGACATTCTACTATTTGGTCTGTGTCAGAAGTGGGCTGTAGCTGGAGAGAGAGAAAAGCCTGCGGGGGGATCCTCAGCTGTGCAGTCCCCCAGCTGAGTATCCCTGACCCAGGCACTGGGGGGCGGGACCCAATAGGCCTTCAGATGACCCCGCCCCACCACTGTCTGACGCCAAGACTGGAGAGCCCCTGAGTACGGCTGACCTCTGCCCCGGCGATTCCCAGAGCCAGAAAAAAAAATAATCATAAAATAATGGTTATTGTGAGTGTATTCCAGCAAACACACCGTGTCAATGGTATCATCACTGAGTCATGGAGATATTTTGGGGCAAAATTTTCCAGTCACTATAAAAAGGTCTCTGGCCCTACACAATTTGAGGAACTACTGAGGAGAGAGATAAGCTAGCTCACTCGTTTCCAGGGGTGCCTTTATTTTGAATAGTGCCATATTTTGTTTGAGAACTCTGGGGAGAGCTTTTTGGACATATTTTTTGTTCCTTTCCGTGGACTCCCATCTCTTTTTATTGTTACTGTTTTTACTAAACCTTTTACAGAAAGTACCTAAAGCTGTACGGCCTGATGAATGTTTACAAGTAAATACACACATATAGACAGCCCTCAGTTCAGGAAACAGAAACAAAATGCTTTCTAAATGAGTATACCTCTGCCTGGTTAGAATTTTTTTAATGTTTTTTTTTTTTTTCTTAAGATTTCATTTATGTATTTGAGAGAGCGCGGGAGGGGGGAGAGGCAGAGGGAGAGGAAGAAGCAGACTCTTCTTCTGGCAGGGAGCCCAAGGTGGGGCTCGATCCCAGGATCATGACCTGAGCCAAAGGCAAATGCTTAACCGACTGAGCCACCCAGGTGCCCCGTGCCCGGTTAGAATTTTTAATGCTGCCCCTGATGAGAAACAGTGGGTGCCCTGACTGCAGACACAGACCAATCTGGTTAGAATTTTTAATACTGCCTGAAATTCTCTTGCAGAGAATTTTTTTTTAAGATTTTTTTTTTTTTTAAGTTATCTCTACACCCAACTCGGAGCTTGAACTCACAACCCTGAGATCAAAAGTCACACACTCCACCGACTGAGGCACGTAGTCACCGTGAAATGAGTCATCGAGTCATCAACCACAATTTCAAGATGCAAAAGATTCCAGAGATTTAAATAAAACCAAATAAAGGTATTACACCAACAAAAACACCTGTAGTCACAATAGCTGTAATGTGGAAGCCATCCATGTCCGTCAGCAGATGAATGAATAAACAAAATGGAATATTACTTGGCCTCAAAAAGGAAGGGAATTCTGACACAGGCTACAACATGGATGAACTTTGAGGACGTTACGCTGAGTGAATAGGCCAATCACAAAAAGACAAATACCATGGGGCGCCTGGGTGGCTCAGTCGGTTAAGCGTCTGCCTTCCGCTCGCGTCAGGATCCCAGGGTCCTGGGATCGAGCCCCGCGTCGGGCTCCCTGCTCAGCGGGGAGTCTGCTTCTCCCTCTGCTCCTCCCCACCCTGCTTGTGCTCTCTCTCTCTCTCTCAAATAATAAATAAAATCTTTAAAAAAAAAAATCTAGGGCGCCTGGGTTGCTCAGTCGTTAAGCGTCTGCCTTCGGCTCAGGTCATGATCCCAGGGTCCTGGGATCGAGCTCCACATCGGGCTCCCTGCTCCACGGGAGGCCTGCTTCTCCCCCTCCCACTCCCCCTGCTTGTGTTCCTGCTCTCACTATCTCTCTCTCTGTCAAATAAATAAATAAAATCTTTAAAAAAAAAAAAAAATCTAAAGAAAAAGATGGGGAACCACCCAAATGCCCATCAGTGCGTTCCTGGATAAGTAAATTACAACATAACCACCACAGAATTAAACAAAATGCAGCTCTAAAAAAGAATGGGGAAATGTAGTGGTTTGGAAGAATCTTCAAGATACGTTCTTACTGGGGCGCCTGGGTGGCTCAGTCGGTTAAGCGTCTGCCTTCAGCTCGGGTCATGATCCCAGGGTCCTGGGATCGAGCCCTGTGTTGGGCTCCCTGCTCTGCGGGAAGCCTGCTTCTCCCTCTCCCTCTGCGTGCCTCTCTGCCTACTTGTGCTCTCTCTCTCTCTGTCAAATAAACAAATAAAATCTTTAAAAAAAAAAAGATCTTGGGGCGCCTGGGTGGCTCAGTCGTTAAGTGTCTGCCTTCGGCTCAGGTCATGATCCCAGGGTCCTGGGATCGAGCCCCGCATCGGGCTCCCTGCTCGGCGGGAAGCCTGCTTCTCCCTCTCTCACTCCCCCTGCTTGTGTTCCCTCTCTCGCTGTGTCCCTCTCTGTCAAGTAAATAAATAAATAATCTCAAAAAAAAAAAAAAGACAAATACCGTATGATTATTCCTCTTATATGAGTTACTTAGGTCAAAATCCCACAGACAGAAAGTAAGAGAGTGGTTAGTGGGGGCAGGGGGGAAGGGGTTGGGGAGTGACTGTTTTACTAGGTGAAAAGAGTTTTGGAGATGGATGGTGGGGATGGTAGCACATGAATATATTTAATACCACTGAACTGTACACTTACAAAGACTTACGACGGTAAATTTTTTTAAAAGACTTTATTTGCTTGAGAGAGAGAGAGCACACAAGCAGGGGGAGGGGCAGAGGGAGAGAGAGAAGCAGACTCCCCACTGAGCAGGGAGCCGGAAGTGGGGCTCCATCCCAGGACCCTGGGATCATGCCCTGAGCCGAAGGCAGACACTTAACCGACTGAGCCACCCAGGCACCCCTTAGGATAGTAAATTTTATGTTATGTGATTTTACCACCAAAAAAAAAAAGAAAAATGGAGAAAAAGAAAGAATTAGCCTCATGGCAACAAATAAAAATAAAGTAGATTTCTGAATTTAAAAGTAATAATAAACCAGTAGTCAGGACTTAAAAACAACATGATTTTAAAACAAAAAAAAAATCAAAGAAACCCAATTACAATTACCCAATTCCTGAATTACATTCATTACGCTCAAAAGAGATAAATAAGTTTCATAGGCAGGAAGTGGGTAGTCAGGATTTGAACCCAGATTGGTCTGTGTCTGCAGTCAGGGCACCCACTATTTCTCACTGGGGGCTCTTTTGGGGATTTGTGGAAGGTACCCATCCCACGCAATGCAGGTCACTGCGCATTGTCCCCTTTATCTACTGCTGCATAACAGACTACTCAAAACACAGCGACCTAAACCAATAACCTTTATTTTATTATTTCTTGGCTCTGGGGATTGGCTGGGCTCCGCGTGGCTTCGCAGTTCTTAGGGGCTCGCGTTCAGCGCCGTCTGACCGTGGCTGGGGCTGGGTCATCGGAAGGCTTATTCCCCGCTATGTCTAGCCCCTGGAGTGAGACTCGAACAGCTGGGGCTCTCCAGGCATTTCTCTGCCTTCCTTGGCTCTCTTCAGGGCAGCCGGACTTCAGTGGTGACTCGGGCTGTGGTGTGTGTGGCGTGCAGCTTGCTCGGCCTTCGGAGAGCAGATTGTGGGCAGCGCTCCAGCTCCACAGTTCGGGGACTTGACGTTGGTAGCTTGCGATCAGTCATGGTAGGTGTATTTACCCAGACGTCAGCAAACGCTATGAACCCAGATTCTTTTTTCCTCCTAGAGGGCTGATGGTGAAACGTTTAGCAGCACTTCACCAGACTCAGGGCTCCCAAGGCACACATGCCGAGAGAGTGCAAGCGGTGCTGTATCTTCTTTTATGACCCAGCCTTGGAAATCCCTTAGCAATGTCACGTCTATGGCGCTCTGAAAGTTGAAGCAGTCACAGAGGTCTGCCCGTGTCAAGGAGAGGGGAGTGGACAGTGGAGAGTGGCCAAGTCCTAGCAGAGCATGTCAGATAGGCTACATTATTATACCAATTGTGGTCTGCATAGCATCATGGGTCCTGGAAACTGTATACCATTAGCATCCCCCAGTCACTGTGCCAGCCAATAACATAACTGCCCCCCCAAAACACACACAGTCCCAAACAGCAGGGCATTGATGTGCCTTATGTATCCCATACTGCCCCAGCCAGTGGTTGGCATTCAGCCGTGTGGACATGGTGGCCACGAGCTCCTTATGGCCCTCAGCAGAGCATCCCAAACAAGGATTTTGTATACTCAAGGCTCATAAGGCACATCCCTTGAAGGTCCTTGCTCCTTGGTGAAGCCTGTCTGCCCTCGTTTTGCGAGGGGGCCACCCCAGCTCCAGAGATCCCTTGTTTGCCAGTGACCAGAGCAGTCTTAAGGGGAGCCAAGCAGGGGAACCACACTCCGGTGAGTTTCACGTCCATGACAGGCAGACTGATGGACTTGCTATTAAATGGCAGCTAATTGCGGCGCCTGGGTGGCTCAGTCGTTAAGTGTCTGCCTTCGGCTTAGGTCATGATCCCAGGGTTCTGGGATTGAGCCCCACATCCGGCTCCCCGCTCCGCGGGAAGCCTGCTTCTCCTCCTCCCACTCCCCCTGCTTGTGTTCCCTCTCTTGCTGTCTCTCTCTCTCTGTCAAATAAATAAAATCTTTAAAAAAAATAAAATAAATAAATGGCAGCTAATTATTAATGCAACTAAGAACCACTTGGGGGAAAAAAATCACACCCTGTTTCTTAAGTCTTATAACCAGTCACCCTGTATCAGGGTAAAGGGGGGGTTCCACATTTTGCCATGTCCGTGGATCACTTTCTTTTTTTCTAAGATTTATTTATTTATTTTAGAGAGATACAGGCATCTTTCTTTTTTTCTAAGATTTATTTATTTATTTTAGAGAGAGATCAAGCAAAAGCGGGAGGGGCAGAGGGAGAGAGAATCTCCAGCAGACTCCATGCTGAGCGCGGAGCCCGACACGGGGCTCGATCTCACGACCCTGAGATCATGACCTGAGCCGAAACCAAGAGTCAGATGCTTAACTGACTGTGCCACCCAAGCGCCCCTTAACAAAACCTTAATCAACTTATTTAAAAATAATAACAGCTGTCATGAGTTGAGCTCTTACAGACATTAGACAACATAACAAGCATTAGATCATTGAAGTCTCTTAACCCAGGGCAACCTCCCATGATCCTTTTGCCCATTAAACAAGATGATGGGATTCTGTGAGATGCCCCAGTTCCAGTGCTCAGCACAGTGGCTTCATAAGGGCCCAATAAATGTCACCAGATGAAAAAATTGTAGCTGAAAGGCTGTTCATCATTCTTTTACGATGTGTAATAATAATAGCAACTAACATAATTTAGTGTTCAATATTAATTGAATATCACTCTTATTTCTAAGACACCAGCGATTTTTCTTAAACATTTTACAAATATTAACCCGTTTCATCCTTACAACAACCCCGTAGAGTAGATATGTTAACATCCTCGTTCTCAGAGCACAAGAGATTAAGGGACAAGCCCTTGGTCACAGAACTAGCTAGAGGCAGGGCTGGAACTCGAACCCAGGCTGGCAGGATCCAGCCCCCAAGGCACTCATCGCAGGGCTCTTCCGCCCTGATGGGGAAGATGAAATGAGTTTCTCACTAGATCTGAGCCCAGTCACTCAGTTCTCATTAAATAAAAGTGTTTCACCTTCCTGTGCCTCAGTTTCCTCATCTGTGGAGTAGGTTTGTGATGATTCGTTGGTTCATTCACTTAACATCTCTTCATTGCACACGTATTGTGTGGGGGGCACTGGTGTGGACACTGGTTATCTAGTATGCCAAACAAGCCCTCATGATGAAGAAGGTACTAAGTAGGGGTGCCCGGCTGGCTCAATCAGTAGAACGTTGGACTCTTGATCTCGGTGTCGTGAGTTTGAGCCCCATGTTGGGTGTAGAGGTTACTTTAAAATAAAATCTTAAAAAAAAGAAGGTATTAAGTAAATTATATATACTTTTGTGTGTGGTGTATTAAGAGGTAATAAGAGCTTTAGAGAAGTATACAGTAAGGAAAAGAGAAGGGGGAGTAAGGGGTGGTCATGAGCTCCTAAAATAAGGTGGCCAAGGATGGTCTCATGGAGATGCTGACATTTGAGCAAAGACTTGAAATGTGGAGGTGAGCATAGAAATCCTCTGGATCCAGGTGGAAGGAAGAGCCTGTGCAAAGGGCCTGAGGTGTGGAGGCTCGTTTGGCTGGGCAGAGCAGGTGAGGAGGAGATGAGAGCAAGCAGGTGATGGGGGCAGACTGTGTGGGGCTTTGTGGGCCACAGTGAGGACTCTGCCTTTATCCTGAATGAGGTGGAGTCCCGGGGGGGGGGGGGGCGGTTCTGAGTAAGACAGGGATAGGACCTGATTCAGGTGCTCATACCCGACCTGGCAACTAGTGAGGAACAGACAACTCGGGAAAGAAGCAGAGAGACAGTGATGGCCCAGGTGGGAGGTGTATGAATGTGCAAGATCCCCAAGGGAGTGAGTGGTGATGGAGAATACAGGAGGTTCAAACACCAATCTTTGACATTTCAGATCAGATGGAGGATGAACAGCCAAAGAGACTCACTAGGAGCCACCAGGTGAATGGGAGGGGTCCAGAGGGTGTGGTGGCGTGGAGCCAAGTGAAGAGGGAGTAACCCTCAGTGTCAGTGTCAAAGTGAGGACTGAACCCTGACTTTGACTTAGCACCAAAGGGGTCATTGGTGACCTTGACATTACAGAGCGGGGGCGGGGTGGAGGGGCAAAGCCTGATTAGAGAAGGTTTAAGAGAGAACAGAAGTAGAAAATCTGGAGGCAGAGACTAGTGACAACTTTTTGGAGAAGCTTTACCGTAAAGAGAAGCAAAGAAATGGAGCCATAGCTGGAAGGGGTGGGGGTGAAGTCAAGAGAGGGTTTGTTTCCAGACGAGAGGGATGACACCGTGTGGGCTGCTGAGAATGATCGAGTGCAGAGGGGGATTCTAAGGCGCAGGAGACAGCGACAATTGTGAGACTGTGTGACCTGGAGTGGGCGGAAGGGGTGTGAGCAGGTCACACAGAAGGCTGACGTTTGCAGGGCAGTCACCGTGGGAAAGCCAGAGGCCCCAGGGCAGGTGGGTGGGTGGTAGACAGGGTGGTAGGCACCTGTGAAAGTTCACTTCTCATTGCTTGTAATTTGTTTCTGCACAATAAGAAGCAAAGGGAGAATGAAGAGGTGGGAAGAGGTGTGATGAGCTAGGGGCCAGGGGAGAGAAGGTGTTAGAGTTATCTACAGAGAAGAGGAGCCTGTGAATAACAAATGTTATCTGATTGTCAGGCAGCCTTCCCAGCTTGAGGGTCAAGTTCACAATCTGGAAGTGAGACCAGCCAGTGGAGTTGTGTGTTCTTCAGTCACCTTAAACTGGGTTCAGTCACCTTAAACTGGGTATAGCCACAGGACAGGCGGAGGGCTGGATTGAACCAGGGTCACGTGTTGGAGGAAGCCAGGGACAAGGATGTGGGCAAAGAATGTTTTTAATGGCTATCGAAGCAACTTAAGCTGGGTAAGGAAGAAATGAGGACTTGAGGGCTTGAGGGGCCATGAAAAGGAGGTAGACACAAAGGATGGGGGACCACAGTGGGCTGGAAGGATCGTGGGGGGGTCTGGGGCACTAGAAGGAAAGAGCTAGAGGGAGAATGGGTGAACGGTGGAGAGTGAGCTCCCTGAGTTGAGGTTCTGAAGAGCCTGTGGTTATGGAGACAAAGTCTAGGTGTGACCATGGAAGGGAGAGGCTGAGAGGAGAGCATGTCAGGGAGCAGAGAGGCAGGTGGCCGAAGGAAGGATCATCTACTTGGATGGGGAAATTGCCAGGAATGTTGAGAAGAGCAGCCTGAGTGTCAGGGAGCCTGGAGCTAAAATCATGAAGCGGGGAGTGATCTGATCAGCAGGTAATGCACAAGGCAGGGTGGTGAACTATACTCTGAGGACACGGGAATCATAGCTGGGGGAGTTTGGGGAAGGAGGGAAGAATGGTCTGGAGGCTTGGATGGGCCACAGGGGAGCTGGGTTTTGGTTAGAGCAAGGCGACAAGAATGTTCAGTGAAGGGATTTCATGAACTGAAGACAGGGGTTGGGACAGGCTGGGGTATGGGGTGGAGATGGCTCCGTACTTGGGTTTGTTTGTTTTTTTTCTGTGCTCATGATCATACATGTAAACTGCTTAGCTTGACACAAATGCACCGGCCAGATATAGAAGCCGTGGTTAGCAGTCCTGGGGGAGTCCTGGTCAGACCAGGGCCCTTTCGCTCGAGGGGGAAAGGTGAGCAGCCGATCGCCCTCAGAGCCAACTGGCAGTAACTAGGTGCCCGGGGTTTCACGGGCCGTGGCAGTCCCGCGGCCCCCCACTGGAGCTGGTGGGGTCGTGGTCAAGCCGCAGGGATCTTGCGGCCTGGGAGAGGTGGGGGAGGCCGAACTGCCCTGATCTGCTGACCCCTCTCACCCCGCAGGACTCCGGAGGCCGGAGATGGGCGCCCGGCCCTCGCGGCGACGGCTGCCCGCGGACCCGCCCCTAGCCTTGGACGCGCTGCCCCCGGAGCTGCTGGTGCAAGTGCTGAGCCACGTGCCGCCGCGCGCCCTGGTGACGCGCTGCCGCGCCGTGTGCCGCGCCTGGCGCGACGTGGTGGACGGGCCCACCGTGTGGCTGCTGCAGCTGGCCCGCGACCGCAGCGCCGAGGGCCGCGCACTCTACGCCGTGGCCCAGCGCTGCCCGCCCAACAGCGAGGACGAGGAGTTCCCGCTCTGCGCCCTGGCGCGGTACTGCCTGCGCGCGCCCCTCGGCCGCAACCTCATCTTCAACTCCTGCGGAGAGCGTGCGTGCCGGGGGCGGGGCCGGGTAGACCAAAGTGTTGTGTGCGGCGGGGGGGGGCCGGGCCAGGCCGAGTGGGCGTGGCCGGGATGCATGAGACAGGGCGGGGCCAGGGCAGGGAGCCAAGGGGCGTGGCCAAGGGAAGAGGCTATTGGGAAACTTGCCAGGCGGGGCTGGGAAAGAGATGGACTGGGTGGGAGGGGCCGGGTGCTGTGGGCTGTGGAGGGAGACGAACTGGGTAGGCAAGAGCTGGACGAGCCAAGGGCCCTGGCGGGAAGGACGCGGGCTGGGACTGTAGACTCAGTGGGCGGGGAAAAGGAGGGGGGAGCCAGGGAGGACTGAGGAAAAGCTGATTGGGTGCTGGCGGGGGCGGGGCTTGTATAGAACTATGAAGCCACCCTGAGAGCGTGTGGGGAGGGGGAACTGAGCGAGTGGGCGGGGCCAAGGCAGGAGGAGCCCGAAGGCTGCGGTAGGAGAGGGTGGGGCCATGATGGCACGAGCCCGGGGCGGGGCCAGGGAGAAGCCGAGTAGATTGAGGGGCTGAGGGGCGGGCTGGGGGCGGGGCCGAATGGGGCCGAGGAGAAGCTGAGTGGGTGGGCAGGGCTGAGTGACACGGTCGTGGGGTGGGGCCAGGAATGCCGGCGGCTGGGAGGCGGGGCCAGGGTCGAAGAAACCGGGCGTGGAGCGCCGGAGGGAGGAGCTGGTGGGCGGGGCAAACAGGGTGGCGGCGGGCAGTTCTCTGGGCAGGCGGCAGGTGAATCCGTCGTCCTCAACCCTGTTGTATCCCACAGAGGGCTTCAGAGGCTGGGAGGTAGAGCACGGCGGGAACGGCTGGGCTGTGGAAAAGAACCTAACACTGGTGCCGGGGGCTCCTTCCCAGACCTGCTTCGTGACTTCTTTCCAGTGAGTGGCCCTTGATCCCTGGAGCAAGGGCCCCGAGGAGGGGGAGAAACCCTACCCCTCTGTCCTCATTCTCACCCTCACTCACCTTCACCCTCTCCTTCCCTCATTCATTTATTCAGTCAGTCAAATAGTTGTCAAATATTTGTTGCCAGGTGCCAGGCACTGTTTTATATGCCAGAGATACAGGGAAAATTCAGAAATGGGGAATTCAGAAAGGGGGCGCGGGAGACATGAAACACATAAACAGTAAAATAATGATGACAACAAAACAACAAACCTTTAGAGGACCTAGTCGATTCCAGCTGCTTTACATATAATTCTTTGAATCCTGGCAACAACCCTGTGACATGGATAGCATTATCTCCACTTGATAATAGGAAACAGGCACAAAGGGTAGCCAACACTTAATAAATGGTGAAGCTGGGATTTGAACCCAGGTAATCTGGTTCCAGAGCTTCTGAATCTACAGAGACATCAGAACAGCTGACTGACTGATTCTCTTTATTCTCACACCCCATCCCCATTGTCCTCGCTCCCTCCCCCCCATGTTCAACCATTCTCCTGTGGCATTACCCAACTTTCTAGTAGTTGCCAGTATATTAGGGGTGAAGTGATGTCTCACTGATGTTTTGATTTGCATGTTTCGGTTTACTAATAATTAAACATCTCTTTGTGTGCTTGTTAGCTTTTTGGATTCCCTCTTTTGGAAATTGCCCATTCATATTTTCTATTAGAGTTGATATCTCATTCTTGTTGATATACAAGAATTCCTTGTGTATTTTAGATGTTAGCCCCGTGTCCATCCTGGACACTGGGAATCTCCCACTCTACCATCTGTATTAACTGTGACCATGGTGTTCTTTGTCGTTATTTTCATATGATCAAATTCTTCTCTTTTTCGCTTTAGAGTCTGTTTTTGAAATTCTGCATGAAAAATCCTTCCCTACCCTTAGATCCTAACAGTATTCTCTCATAATCACTTCCAGTAACTTCACAGTTTTATCCTTCTAGATCTTTAGATGGCATATTCAAATCAGGGGAGAAGGACTGTTTACAAAGGTGTAGGCAGACCACAAGGGATACTCCATGAACCCCAGGCTAGTAACAGTGAGGGAAAGGGTCATGTCCAGCCCGAGACCTGACAAGGGTAAGGGGAGGAAGCAGTTCTTGAGCCATAAGACAGGGAAGGCTGTGAGAAGACGGCCCCCTGAAGCCGTGCCCTTTCATGGAGAGACACGGCAGTCCCACGCTGATCCCTTGGGAGGGAGCCGGGAGGCTAAATAACCCGATTTTACTCTCCTCTCGCCCTTCCTTCTCCTGCTAGCATTTCCCATTGGCTAACCCAGCAAGAAGGGGAGAGTAAGGGAGACCTGTCCATACAGGCAGTACAACCTTAGCCCTTGGGCTTCCACACTTTATTTAGGAGGCTCCAGAATTCCCTGCCCAGTGTGGGCCTCCATTTGTACTCGTGTTCCAGTCCCCACAAATATTAGGGACATACAGGTCAGCCTCCTGGAGCCCAGAGCCTGGTGGAGGATGGTGGAGAGGAGGGGAGAGGCCAGTGGGCATGCCCCGCCCATCCTACATCTTGTCCAGGAGAGCAAACCCCGAGGGGCTGCTTCAGACAGGGTTGTCAGGGGAGGCTTCTTGGAGGAGGTGATTTCTGGGCTGTGGCTTCCTTCATCCCTACACCATCTCCCCTTCCCAGATGGTGCTTTAAGAGGCAGCTTGTAGACTTGGTGATGGAAGGAGTGTGGCAGGAGCTGCTGGACAGTGCCCAGATCGAGATCTGTGTGGCCGACTGGTGAGTCAAGAATGGCAACCCACCCCGAGTGCCCTCGGGGCTGGCAGCCGTGCTGCACGAGGGTTCCTCTGTGCCCCCCATCAGCCCCCTGGTCTGGCCGCGGCTACTGCGTGCCCTTCACGGTGAGGCTGAGTGGGGAGGGGATACTCTCACAGTTGCAGAGGCTGGGAGGGGCAGAGCCTTGACGAGCTCAGCGCCCCCCCTTGCACCCTTCCCTGTCCCCTTTCAGCAGGCCCCGGGGTTGTTGACATGGGGGCCATTGACTGGCTTGGTCTGAAACGAGGTGCCCCATCTCATGAACTCCACCCTCATCGCCACAGTCAGCATGGACCCTAAGGGCTTGTGGACACCCAAGTCCTCAGGAAGGTTCGGAGCACTGCGCCCTGAGAACTGAGACTCAGAGTGACAGAGTTGGCCCTGGTTCCAGAGCACCCCAGTTCCTTCACAAAGCACTCGGGCTCCTCCTTCCAGGTCTTGCTCCCCCACACAAAGTCCAGGTTCTTCCCTGGGGCTCTGGCTCCTCCCCAGAAAGACCCAGGCTCCTCCTCTCCCAGGTTGTGGTTCCTCCCCAGACACCATCCTCCTCCCCCTCCACGCACACTCATCCAAGGCGAAGCCTCTAGAATCCACTCCAGGAGCACCCAGGCTCCTCCCCGCAAATTCCCAGGGCCTGACTTCTCCATATGCAGCATGGGATGTGCAACCCTCATCAAAGTGCAGGGAGGCGTAGCCCTCAGCCTGGTGACCGGGCGGGTGGCGGGGGCATCAAGGCTCACCACCACCTGGCAGGTGGGGTGCCCGAGAGAACTGTGGCTGCATCTACCGGCTCCGGGTCCGCCTCCTGGATGTGTATGAAAACGAAGTGGTCAAGTTCTCGGCCTCACCCAACCCGGTCCTTCAGTGGACGGAGAGAGGCTGCCGACAGGTGGGTCCAGACTGCCTTCCAGACCACCCCACCTCCCACCTGCTCAGATACCCTTCTCAGCCTTCATCACGGCTGGAAGTCTCTAACAGTAACAGCCAACAACCACCGAACCCTTACTTCTGCCCGGGTACTCTTCCCAGAGTTTTGCCAACTAATTCATTAGCAGAGCCCCTACTGTGTGCTGGGCACTGCTCTAGGTGCTTGGGAGGCACTGCTAAATCAAAGTCCTTGCCTCTGTCCTCATTCTAGAGTCGAGGAAACTGAGGCATGCAAGGTTGACTGGCCCCAAGTCACGCTAAAGCACGCAGGGCTCCCTTCACACCCAGGCCGGCTCCCAAGCCTGTGCTGAGTTATCGCACCTATTATCAAAGTAACCTTTGTGGGCACCTGCGTGGCTCAGTCGGTTAAGTGTCTGACTTGATTGCAGCTTGGGTCACGAGGTCGGGGTCGTGCGATTGAGCCTGGTGTCAGAGCCTGCTTATGATTCTCTCTCTCCCTCTGCCCCCCTCCCCCTCCAGCTTGGGCGCACGCTCTAAAAATAATAATAATAGGGGCGCCTGGGTGGCTCAGTTGGTTAAGCGACTGCCTTCGGCTCAGGTCATGATCCTGGAGTCCCGGGATTGAGTCCCGCATCGGGCTCCCTGCTCGGTGGGGAGTCTGCTTCTCCCTCTGACCCTCCCCCCTCTCATGCTCTCTGTCTCACTCTCTCTCAAATAAATAAATAAATTTAAAATAATAATAATAATAATAATAATAATAAAAAATCAAACCCTTGAGGTGGGCTTGTTTCCTCTTCTGATCTCCTCCTCCCCCCACCCAACACACATCCAGAAAGATCCCATTTAAAAGTGAGTCAGATCACAAGTCTCCCCGCTTGTAACCCTCCTAGGGCTACATCTCAGAGGAAAAGCCAAAGTTTTATCATGCAGCTATAAAAAGGGATGAAGTATGGACCCATGCTACAACATGGATGAACCCTGGCAATGGGAGGCTAAGTGAAAAGAGGCCAGGCACAAAAGGCCACACACTGTAGGGCTGCATGTATAGGAAATGTCCCAAAGAAGCAAAGACATACAGAGAGAAAGCAGAGAGATGAGTGGTTGCCAAGGCTAGGGGGAGGGAGGAATTGGAAGTGACAGCTAATGGATATGAGGCTTTTTTCTGGGCTGATGGAAATGTTCCAGAATTAGTTGGTCATAGTTGCATAATATTGTGAATATACTAAAAACCACGAAATTGTAGTTTTAAATGGTGCATTGTGTTAGGTGAATATTATCTCAATTAAAGAATTTTGCAAAGGGTAAGAAAAGGCAGAAGCCAGAGTCCTTCCATGGCCCACAAGGCCCCACATGATCTGCCCTTTACCTCCCTGACACCACCTCCTGTTCTCCTCTCTGCTCCAGGACACTTCTACCTCAGGGCCTTTGTGCTGATTGTTCCTCTATTTTTTTTTTTTAAGGGAGAAAAAAATTTTTTTTTTTGGAAGATTTATTTGTCAGAGAGAGCACAAGCAGGGGGAGCGGCAGGCAGAGGGAGAAGCAGGCTGTCCGCTGAGCAGGGAACCCGATGCAGGGCTCAATCCCAGGACCCTAGGATCATGACCTGAGCCGAAGGCAGATGCTTATCCGACTGAGCCACCCAGGCGCCCCAAGCCTGTTCCTCTGTTTGGAAGACTCTTTGTCCGGATCCCCACATGACTCCCTCCCCTCCTTCAGATCTCTGCTCATGTTGTCTTAGTGGTGCCTTTGCTCACTCACTGTCCAGCCCCACCCCCCTGCCCCTTACCCCCAGTTGTCTTCAGTGTCTGAGTCCCCTACGAGACCATCAGCTTCACCTGGGCAGGGCCTTTTTGCTTTCTTCACTGCTGTATCCCCAGCCCCTAGAGCAGGGCCTGGGACCCTGCTGGTCCTTGGGGAGTGCCTGTTGAGGAAGGGGAGGAAGGGAAGGGCCCACAAGTCCTCACCCTCCCGCTCTCCTTCCCCATGCAGGTGTCTCATGTCTTCACCAACTTCGGCAAGGGTATCCGCTACGTGTCTTTTGAGCAGTATGGGAGGGACACGCGTTCCTGGGTGGGCCACTATGGCGCCCTCGTGACCCACTCCAGTGTGAGGGTCAGGATCCGCCTGTCCTAGCCGACCAGGCTGATCCAGCCTTCCAGAATATACTGCCATTTGCCGGACATCATCATCAGTCAAGGGCAGCTTTGCAGCTGGGAGTCGGGTGCCTGTGGACAGTGGGGGTCCCACGTGGCCCATTCCCGGTGGCCCTCCGGTGAACCCTACTTGCTGCTGCTTCGGCATGGTGGCCCACATGCTGTGCAAGAAACCAGGGATCCAACCACGCTGCTCACAACTTCCCCACCTTCCTGGGGTGCAGGAAGTTACTCAAGAGTAATTCAGATGTTTACTTTGCTTGCAAATTGTTTTCTTACACGAGTGGATGTTTATTGGTGGACTGAGTCAAAAAACAAAGGCCAAACCAGGATTTGTAACAGTGGGGGACAGTGACTCCTGTCTGCATATTTGTGGGGTAAGCCGACTGCCCAGCAGGGAGCAGAGGTTAGGTGGGGCAGTCTGTCCTTGAGGTCACCAACAGGGGCATCAAAGGGAACCCTTTCTGTAGTCTTGGGGGTCTCTGGGATTCAGATGTGAGGCCTATGTGACCTCCTCCAGCACCACTCATCAGCACCTGCCCTTTGAGCCTGGCTGGTGCCATTCCTTTCAGAACTCCTGAGATCCTGCTGATCCCCCCAAACCATGACCCCCCCCACACCTCCTGCTTCTGGGGGCAGGTCCCCTCCCGCTAGGCAAGACTCCTTTTCTCCACTCTCTTGCATTCAGACTCCAAGAGCAAGGCGTGCCACAGGGGAAAGGGCTCATGCCTGCCTCCCTAGTGTCTGTGCTATTTCCCCACCTGGGCACAGCCAACAAACTAGCTCATTAAATTGGTGCTAAATGTGAACAATGGGGGACTTTTGTCTGTAATCAATGCACTGTCTGCCCCCAGCCCTAATCCTAAAAGGCCTATGGGAGGTTTCCAATCGTGAGAACTTCAGGAGGTGTGCTAAGCTCCATGCAGGAAACGGAGGGCAGGCAGTTATTTATTCGGTCCAGGAGGAAACAAGTTCAGAGTTTCAATGACCCGCTCAAGGTCACCTGGCCAGTAAGCAGGGAAGGCAGGACTTGCACAGAGCCCAGTGATGGAAGGACAGCTCCCAGTGGCCACGCATGTGATCAGGTGAGGTCAGTATTACTCTTGGTGCCATTTCCCGAGGGAGGAAACTGAGGCCCAGAGGGGGAAACACAAATATTCAAAGTCAGAGAACAAAGAGGGAGAGCCAGGATTTGGACCCAGGTGTTTGAGAGTCTGGAAATAACCTAGAGGAGCAGCTCCCAGGCAGGCAGCAGCGCATGCCCTCCGAGCCTTTCAACACCGCTTCCACAGATGAGGAAGCTTGACAGCCGGGCTGTCCTTGCCCAGATCCTGGGCCTGCGGGAAAGGGAAATGGGCCTCAGTGCTGCCTACCTGACTCCAGAGCTTCCCACGGAGTAGCCACCTGCAGGTGTCCTGCACTTAGAGCATCGAATTTCATCTTCACCAACCCAACAAGGAGGATACAGTAAGTGGAGCTGTTTTCTGGAGGAAACCAAGGCCCATCGGGAATCTCTATGGCTAATACCACGCGGTGGGCAAATACCGTGCAGGAGGGTTCACCCGACAACCGTCAGGGGCGGAGGGGTCTGTGTGTTTATTGCAACCCCTTCCCAGCAGATGGCAGTACAGGGCCCTATCCCAGCAGAAGGGGTCCCCCCCCCCAAGCCCATGCTCTATACACGGAAGGCAAAGGTGTGCACAGAGGGGTGCTTTTACTAATCCACACCCAGAACCCCTGTGGGCAAGTAGTGTTCCAGCTGGAAGAGGCAAAGCCAGGATTTGCACCCAGGACCAGGTGCTTCCAGAGCTGGAAGAACTTCCCAAGGATACTGCGGGCACCCAGAGAGGAAGGTTCTTATTCTGGGTGAACCCCAGCCTGCCAAGGTGGCCCTGGCGGTCACTTCTTCTTCTGCACGTGGCCGCAGTCATACTTGCCACGCACAACAGTGAGCTTCACGCCAGGCAGGTCCTGAGTGCGGCCGCCCTGCACCAACACGACGTGGTGCTCCTGCAGGCTGTGGCCCTCTCCGGGGATGAAGCACACGGCCTCTCGGCCGTTGCTGAGCCGCACGCGGCAGCACTTGCGGTTGGCCGAGTTGGGTTTCTTGGGCTTTCGGATGAACGTGCGCAACACTACCCCCTTCAGCTGCGGCCGGCCGGCCGTGGGGCCCAGAGGTGGGGGCGGCCGCTTCAGGAGCCCTCGGCGGTGCATCTGGTTCAGGGTGGCCATGGGGCGGCTGGCCCAGAGCTGGGAGGCCAGGGCTAGGCCTGGAAACACACAACCGGGAGGGCGGGGGGGGGGGGGTTTATCCCAGTGAATGGGTAAGAGTTCTAGGCATGGTTCCAAGCATGTATTTGTTTCTGTCTGGGGGTAGTCACAAATAAGAGTAATAACATCTACTGGGCAACCATCACCTGTCAGGTTCTATTTTAAACATTTAATGTGAATTAGCTCCTTTTATTGTGCAAGGAAGGTAGCGACTTTAATGCTGTTTAAAAATAATAAAAGCGATCAGATTTACATCGTGTCCTGGACTGTTCTATGCACTGTACCTACGTGAACTCATGCCACCTCCACAGCAACGCAATGGGGTGTTTCAGGGAGGTGTCCCTCCTCCTGCCCGTCATACCCACTTCCAACCCCCATATGCAGATGATGTCAGCCGAACTTTGATACAGACCCTTTCCTCCCTCCTCCACTGCATCCACTCTGGCCCTGTCCAGCCTCGCCTATTGAGCCCTACTTCTCCCCCCTCCTACAGTCTGGTCCCCACATGCAGCCAGAGGGAGCCTGTGGACAGCTGGGTCAGATCATGCCCCACCCTGCTCAGAGCCCTCCCTCCTGCAGTGCCATCTCACTCAGGACAAAGCCAAAGTCCTTTCCGTGGCCCATGAAGCCCCAGGTGATCTGCCCCCATTACTTCCCTGACCTCATCTCCCTACTTGCCTCCTTACTCATCCTGCTCCAGCAGGTGTCCCAGACACACCAACAGAAAAGGGAGCAGTGTGGCTGCAGTGGACTAAGAAGACGGGTAGGGGAGGGGCACCTGGGTGGCTCAGTCGTTAAGCGCCTGCCTTCGGCTCAGGTCATGGTCCCGGGGTCCTGGGATCGAGCCCCGCATCGGGCTCCCTGCTCCGCGGGAAGCCTGCTTCTCCCTCTCCCACTCCCCCTGCTTGTGTTCCCTCTCTCGCTGTGTCTCTCTCTATCAAATAAAAAAATCTTTAAAAAAAAAAAAAAAGAAGACAGGTAGGGGAGGGAATATATTTCCAAGGCAAACTGATGATTTGTTCATGGATAGGATGTAAGAAGATGCCACCATAACCAGATTCTCTTCAGCAAACATTCACTGAGCACCTACTGTCTTGGCCCCAATAATGGAGGCACAATGGTGACAGAGACAGCCCTGGGCATACCCTCTTGGAGCTCCCAGTTCAGGGCTTTAGGTTCATCCTTTTCCTGTCACTAGGACGGATGACCTTTTACACTCAAACTTTATACTCTCTCCCTATCCAGGGCAGGTCCTGGCCCTACTATCCATTTCTATGTCTCCTTATGTGTCAAGTTACAGTAGAATCCTCAAAGGGGGTGAGACATTGCTAGAAGCCTTTTCCTAGTGGTATGCCCTTGAGCAAGACTCTGCTTCTCAGTGCCTCGGTGTCCTCACTGTATCAGAAGCACCAGAATCACACCTCCTCGAATACGGTGTATGAGAGGCTACGGTGAGAGATGCATGTCAAACTAGCCCAGAGTTCCCGGGCAGGTCGCAAGCCTGTCATGTGATCCTTGGTGAGTGGCAACCAGAAAGTGCTTAATAAAAGTTTGCAGAGTGACTGGCCATGAGAAGCATCTGATGTCTGCCGAGCCCATAAGGACATAAACAAAGCATCCCTCTCCGTGCCTGGCACACACCAGGATCTTGAAAAATATCAGCTGAATGAATGAGTTAAACCCTTTGCTTGGATGTCTCACCCAGGGGAGGTTATTTAATAAGTATTTGCTGAGGAAATCAATAATTGACCCAAACTCCTGGTACCCACCTGACGACCTCTAGTCGCCCCCAACGCAATGACTTCCCACCTCTTGCCCTTGCAGCCCGAGCTCCGCTAAAACCTACCATGCATCCGTGCATCCCTAATTTAAAACCCCGATTTCCCCCCGGGGCTGCGGCAGAGGCACCCAAGTCCCAGAGGGGATAACCCTCGTCCAGCTGCGTCTCTGCAGCTCAAGCCCCCAACTTACCAGAGCTTAGGGACGTGTTCAGGCCACGGAGAAAGCCGGACCAGGACATCCCGCTGCCAGCAGGGTCCCTGTGTTAGGGGATGAGAGAATCAGGAAGGAAGAGGGAAAAGTGGCCGTAGCCGGGGAAGGGCCCCAATTCTCCCCATCCTGTCCTCAGAGCCTTCGGATTAAACCCAAGGAATTTCCTGACGGTCGAACCACAACCCCTCACGCTGCTGACAGAAATTCCCTCCTTAAATTTAGTTTCGCTCTGAGTAGGCTCTCGGGCACCCAGCAACCTCTCCCGCCCACCCGCCGCCCCTCCCCCCGCACACAGGAGGAGAAGGGAAACTGAGGAGAAGGCCGGGGAGATTTGGAGAACCCGAGGATCCCATCTACTTCAACCGACCCTAGCTGGGTCCGCAGGCACGCTGAACAGGCTTCTAGCCACTTCCGGAGGCCATCCCAGCCGGGATTGGCTGGACCTGCCTCTCGTGTGCACTGAGGGGCGGGACACAAGCGACGATTGGTCAACGACAGAGTCAATCTCAGTCAATTTTTCTCGTCGGACTCTGTTTGAGGCACGAGAGGCACTCACCCGGTCCAGGGTCTGATTGGCAGGGCGGCTGCTTTGCAATTGGTCTAAACGCGGAGTGGGCGGGACAAAGGGTGCGTGGCTCCTTGTCTCCTGTCCAAGATGGCTGCGTCCGTGGCGCGGCGCTTGTGGCCTTTGGTGGCTGCTCGGGGTCTTTGGCCCCGGAGAGGCTGTGTCTGCAGCCATAGCCCAAGGAGAACTTTTGCCACGGAGAGACAAGGCCGGAACCTCCTGTACGAGCACGCGCGCGAGGGCTACAGCGCTCTCCCTCAGCTGGACATGGAGTCGCTCTGCGCATGCCCGGAAGAGGCCGCGCGCGCCCTACGGCTCCGCAAGGGGGAGCTGCGGCCGGAAGACCTGCCCGCGATCGTGAGTGCGCTTGCGTGGGCCATCAGCTGCGGGGCCGAACTGGGCTTGCAAGATACTCTCCAGCAGGGGGCGAATCTATTACGGGAATTTTCGTTCCTCCCCAAGTTTAGCCAGCCTGGTGTGCTTGGCACGCATACGTGTGCCAGTTATCCGCGGAGTGCTAGGGCCCTACTATCTACACACCCATTATGCGTCGGTTTGAGTACCTGCTTTGCGCTTAGGAACTTACTACCTGCCCATGTCCTCTGGGCTCCAACCTCATGCCAGGCTTAAAACGACAAAAGAAAATGGGGGGAGGGGGCAGAACATGGGGGACAGGGATGTGAATCAGACGAGGGTGGAGGGGTTTGCCTTTGGAGAGTAAGAGGTGGAGACCTGCCGCTGCCCCACAGGTAGCAGGGTAGATAGGGTTACCTAATGAATGAACGGTTCTACCGAACGGTTATTTAAGGAGCATCTACTATATCCCAGGTGTTGAGAATAAGTTGGTAAGTAATACAATATTACATGCTAGGGATCGAGAACCAGAGTCACCATATTGCTAGACCTTGCTGAGGTGCTGAGGATGGTCCTGTTCTAAGTGCTCTGTACATATTTGCCTCGTTTCAGTTTCACATCCACCGTATGAGGTAGGTGCCATTATTGCCCCCATTTTATCAGAGGAGAAACTAAGGCTCAGAAAAACTAATTAAAAAGGGTGGCGGTTCCTCAAAAAGTTAAACATGGAATTACCCTATGATCCCGCAATCCCACTTCCGGGTATATGCCCCAAAGAACTGAAAGCAGGGACTTGAACAGGTATTTGTATACTGACGTTCATAGCAGCATTACTTACAGTAGCCAAAAGATGGAAGGAACCCCAGTGCCCGTAGATGGATGAATAGATAAACAAAATGAGGTATATACGTACAGGGGTTGGGGGGAGCAGGGAATGGGAAGATAACGTTTAATGGGTGTAGAGTTTCAGTTTGGGAAGATAAAGGTCTGGACATGGACAGTGGGGATGGCTGCACAACAGTGTGAAGGTACTTAATGCCCCTGAACTGTACACTTAAAAATCGTTAAAATGGCAAATTTTATGTGTACTTTACCAAGGCCTTTTATTTATTTATTTTTAAGATTTTATTTATTTAATTGACAGAGAGCGAGACAGCGTGAGAGGGAACACAAGCAGGAGGAGTGGGAGAGGGAGAAGCAGGCTTCCCGCCGAGCAGGGAGCCCGATGCGGGGCTCGATCCCAGGACCCTGGGACCATGATCCGAGCCGAAGGCCAACGCTTAACCAACTGAGCCACCTAGGCACCCCTTTTTACTTATTTTTTAAAAAGATTTTATTAATTCATTAGAGCGAAAGAGAGAGAGAGCGTGTGTGAGTGCGCATGAGGGACGAAGGGCAGAGGGAGAGGGAGAAGCAGACTCCCTGCAGAACACAGAGCCTGACACAGGGCTCGATCCCAGGACCCTGCGAACATGACCTGAGCCAAAGTCAGACACTTAACCGACTGAGCCACCCAGGAGCCCCTACCACAGCCTTTTAAAGTGCTGGTTTAGAGATCCTAAATTATTCACAGCCTACTAATGGATCACATCCCAAAGCTTGAAAAACACACCTTTAGGGCGTGAAGCGTGAAGAGAAGTATGGCATGTGGCTTTCTGGGCAATAACAAGGCATGTGAATTGTTCCTCGGAGCCCTGGGAAGCTATGGGTGCTTTCAGGCGGGAGAGCGCTTGTGTAAGAACTCTGGCTGGAGGAGGTGAGCCTGCAGGCTGGGAGGCTGGCACAGGGGTCCTCGCGAGAGAGGACAGGCTCTGGATGGGGGCAGGAGTCAGGGGATGGGAGGAGGACAGACTTGATGGATGTCCCTGAGGCAGAAGGGTCAGGACATGGTGCCTGGCCACAGGGCCGGGGTGGGGGATGGGAGTTCTTGGGGCTGTGCCTAAGGAGGAAGAGCAGATCTGGGGGAAGAGGTGCCTGTCCTCGAGTCACTCTTGCACAGAGTGAGCATGAAGTGTCCAGGAGACATCCAGGGGGAGCCGCCTTGTGGCCTGCCCTCCCCTTCCTGCGTCCAGCCCCCAGGAGGGAGGACGGTGTTGTTTGCGCCATTTGGTCAAAGGGAGAACCACAGCCAGAGAGGTCCGAGGGGTTTGCCCAGGGATGTGGGCTCACAGAGGGACCTCACAGCCGTAGGGATGCCCATGAACGAGAGCCGAGCCTGCCGTGTGGGAGGGCACAGGTTTGGCGTGGCAGCCCCAGAGGACGGCTGCCTCTCTCTTCTGCGAGACTCCGAGGTGATCGCTGGCGGGGCCTCAGCTCCATGCCCCTTGGCACCTGGGTCCTTTCACCTTCTTGCTCCGCATCCCTCAGGATGTTGTCCAGTTTGGCTCTCCTCCCAGTCCGTCATCTGGTCCCAGGGGACTGAGAGACAGAAAGTCCAACGTGGGGGCTTATCTTTAAGGAGGTGACCCAAGTCACACTGCCACTTCTGCTCATGTCCACTGGTTGAACTTGGACACGGGAGTACACGCAGCTGTGCGGGAGGCTGGGAAACGTGTCTTCATTCTGGGCAGCCACGGGCTTCACATCAGGGAGCGCTAGTGTGGGGTGGGGGGGAAGGGAGGGGGACTGGCCACTGGGGTCCAGGTGGCCAGAGGCCGAGGCTGCAGGAAGAAGGGGCAGGACACAGTGGCCACTTCACGCCTTTCCCTCCCGTGTCCACCCCCAGATCTCCACATGGCAGGAGCTGAGGCAGCTGCGGGAGCAGATCCGGAGTCTGGAGGAGGAGAAGGAGGCTGTGTCTGAGGCAGTACGGGCCCTGCTGGTGAGCATGGGGGTCCTAGGTGGGCGGAGCTTCACCCTCTTGATTCGACTTCAGTTTCCCCTCTCGCAGTCCACGGTGGCTGGCGTAGTACCCACATCTCTTTGTATGATGCCGCCGGAGGTAGAAAACGGGACTTTTCTGGGGCTTGCGTGCCCTTTTTCAAGAGCAGGGAGACTTTCCCGAAGCATCCAGCAGGGTCCCCTCATGCCTCTTGGGCCCAGACACCCCACACCCACACCTGTCATCAGCAGGAGGGACAGAGTTACTGCAGCGGGCTTAGGGATCCTTGAGAGGCAGCCCACGCTCCCTGAACTACAGGCTGCGCAGGGAGGGTGAACTGAGTCAGGTGTCTGTGGGACTGGAGGACAGAGGGCAAATAGTCTTGGGTTGGACAGCCAACAGCATCTGCCACAGGGGGTGGAAAAGTCATCATAAAATCAACAGCAGACATTTATATAAGCAGTCACTGTGTGCCAAGCATCGTTCTAGGTGCAGCCCTCACAACACTGGGAGACAGGGACAGTCCAAACCCAACTTGCAACTGACGACACCGGGGCCCCAGGAGGTTAAAAATGTGCCTCCGTGTCACAGCCAGAAAGTTGGGGCAGGATTCGCACCCAGGCATTCAGGCTGCTTTCCACCACTCCGCTCGAAGGCCAGTTGCAAGGCTAGTGACATCTCCCGGTGACCCTACTACGGAAGTGCCAGGCCCCGGGTGACGTGCGTCACAGGCGGGCAGACAGTGCAGACAACAGAAGTGATCACAGTTAGCGTTCAGTGAGTGCTAACCCATCTTTCCAGGGAAGCCATGCGCCAACCCTGCTGGGGAGCTCCTGTGAGCCCATTTCACAGATGGGCATACCGAGGCTCGGAGAAGGGACGAGGTTTGCCCAAGGACGCACAGCTTGGAGGCACCCCACATTCAGACTCCAGTCTAGCCTGCTTTCTCCTCTGCTGCTCCAGATCGTAGAAGGTCACAAGTCCACAGACTTTACCTCTCCAAGTCTCGGTTTTGTCATTTACGAAATGGGGAGCACAGCGAGGCCCGCTTTATGGAGTAGGTTATGGAGAAATAGGACCGTGTGAGAGCCCTCTGTGGAGACAGGTAGCTCCTGGTCAACAGAGCTGCAGGTGTGATTACTGTCCGTTATCTTGCCTCCTCCCGGCTTTACTGAGAGAGAAACTGAGGCACAGACGTCTGTCCGGCCAGGCATCTGCAGAGCAAGGAATTCAGAACCCCTTCCCCACCCCCACCCCACACCCCCTGGCCCTGTTTGACCTTTCACCCCTCCATTTTTCCCACCTCCCTGGCCCCAACTTCAGGAACCTAATCACCCTCTCCGTCTCTTCCACCAGGTAAACCAGGACAACGGTGAGGTGCAGCAGGTACTACAGGGGGTTGATGCCCATCCCTAGTGGGAGCGGGCAGGTGCCCCATGAGTCCTGATTCCTACAATGTGACCAAAGACAACAAACAGGACTGTTGACCCAAGTGAATCTATTGATTCATGAGACAAAAGGCCGGCTCTGGGTCCTGGCTCCATATTTGGTTCCGCTTTCTTCTCATTCCCAGGCCAACTTTCTCCCCTTAGGGAAAGGGGAGCCAGGATGGCGCGCAAAGGGGGCCACTTCCCTGACAGCTGCACCCGTAGTCCTGGGGCTTGGGTCATGTGCCTGTCTTTGAGCCTGTCACTGTGGCCAAGGCCATAGAATGTTCTGGTAGGCCAGGCCTGAGTCATGACCCTCTGGACATGCCACATGGTGGTGAGGGGAAGGGAGGGAATTTCCCAAAAGGAAACTCAGCATGTCGGGCCAAAGAGACAATGAGCGTCCGCCACACAGGTTCTGCCAGCAAGGCTCGAGGTCAGACTGGTTTGAGGGACCCCTGCCCTTTCCTGGGCTGACCCCACCTGCCCCCGCCCCCAGGACCCCCAATATCAGAGCCTGCGGGCACATGGCCGGGAGATCCGCAAGCAGCTCATGGTCCTGTACCCCAAGGAGACCCAGCTCGAGGAGCAGTTCTTCCTGCAGGCGCTGAGGCTGCCCAACCGGACCCACCCGGACGTGGTGAGCACCGTGCTGGGCCCGGGGGGGCCCGGGGGGTCCGCCTGGGACCACCTCCCCTGTGACTCCCGCTGTCTCTCTGCAGCCCATCGGGGACGAGAGCCAGGCCCGAGTGCTGCACGTGGTCGGAGACAAGCCAGGTGGGCCACCCCCCAGGCTGGGGTGGGGACCCCCGGGGTCTGGGATGTAGCTGGACCCTGTAGAAGGCCTGTGCCCCTCCCCCAGCCTTCCGTCCTGTGTGTGCACGGCAGTCTGTCCCTGCCCCACTTTGGCCCCTGATTCCCTTGGGTTTTCCTCCCTGACTCTGGTCTGGCCCTGGCTCTCTGTCCTCCTCCAGCTTTCTCGCTTCTTCCTAATGTTCTCTTCCCTTTGCCCTCTCTCTCCTTTTCCACCTCTGCTTCCTGTGTCTCTGTTCATCTCTCTCCCCCTTTGCCAGGCCCGTCTCTGCCGCCACCCCATTCCCTTTCTCTCCCTGCCTCCCCCTCCCTTCCACTCCTCTCCTCCCCCTTCCCTTGGTCTCCCTCTCTGTCTTATTGCCACTCATTCCTGCCGGCTCTCTAATCCTCTCTCTGTCCCTGTTCCATGTCTCTCCCCCTAACTCTTACCCCACCGCTTTTCATCCTGGTCCAGCTTTCTCCTTCCCACCCCGGGGCCATCTGGAAATCGCCGAGAAACTTGACATCATCCGTCAGAAGTAAGTGCCACCCACCCTCCCCACCCCAGCAGCTGGCTCAGCACCGGGTGGGAGCCGCCGGGGCCTCACCCTGCATGAATGTTTGATGCCCAGTCCCCCGCCTGGCAGCTGGCCTCTGCCCTGGGGTGCAGAAGAGTCCCCCTCATCCCCCACCAGCCCCGGCCCACACACACCCGCCTGTCTGCCCATCTGTCTCCCAGGCGCCTGTCCCACGTGTCCGGCCACCGCTCCTACTACCTCCGTGGGGCTGGGGCCCTCCTGCAGCACGGCCTGGTCAACTTCACACTCAACAAGCTCATCCACCGGGTATGGGCCAGTCTGGGAGGGCTGCCTGGTTGGGGGGGGGGCGGGGGGGCATGGACGCGGACTCAGAACGCTCAAGGCGGGGAGGTGGGGGGGGGACACCTCTGCTCTAGTCACTGTTTACAGAGCTTTACACGTATTATTGACACATTTCGTTCCTAGAGCAGCGGTGGGAGGTAGTGCCATTATTATCCCCACTTCAGAGATAGAGAAATGAAGGCCTGGAGAGGGCGTGACTAGCCCAGGATGTCGTGGCTGCTGCCTGGGGCTGGCCCTAGAGCCTGAGCCCATCACCTCCCCGCCTGCCTCTAGCAGAAACGGAGCACCAGGGAAATGTGTTACTGAACCGGGAGGGCTTGGCAGGGGCTGGAGGCGTGGGGCGTGGGCGGCGGTGAGGGACCCAGACATTTCCTGAGGGCGCTGGGGAGCCACAGAAGCTTTCACTATACCTCCCCCTACCCTGTGTCGCTGAACTGAGTGAGGAAACTGTGAAGCCCCAGCAGAGGGCCCCGAAGCCAGCTCCAAGCCCACCGCTCAGGCCTTCCTCAGTTTCCTCTGAGGTGGAGTGGGCTTTGTGGCCCATTCTGTGGTGCCGCTGCTTCCGGTTTGAGCTTGGGGCCGGGTGGGGGTCCTGGCTGCGCTCCTCACCGCACCCCCTTCCTCTTCACAGGGCTTCACTCCCATGACAGTGCCAGACCTTCTCCGAGGAGCTGTGTTTGTGAGTGCTCCCCACGCCCAGCTGTGTGCCAGTTTTGGGGACCCCAGGCGTGAAGAACAGCCTGTCTCCCCCGGCAGAGACCACCCTGGGACCGGGTTGAGGGTGTCGGGCCACAACAAGGCGGCCAGGGCAATTCCAGAAGCTTCCTGGAGAGGAGCGGGGGTTGTGACTGCAAAATGGAGGCCGAGGTCCTCTGTACCCTGACCTCTGTGGCTTGGCCTCCTCCCCAGGAAGGCTGTGGGATGACACCAAATGCCAACCCATCCCAGATTTATAACATCGACCCCTCCCGCTTTGAAGACCTCAACCTGGCTGGGACAGCAGAGGTGGGGCTTGCAGGTAAGCACCTGCCTGGGGGCAACAGCAGGGGTGAGGATACCTCCAGCATCCTCAGAGCAGCAGGGATTGTAGGGGGACAACCAGGAGCATCCTAGGGATGATGGCTGCCTGCCGAGGATGTCCCAGTGACCCCAGGGCCAACATGTACGGTTGTGTAGGTTGTTTACTGCACAACAGCCCAGTGAGGATCCAGCTACTGCCTTGCCGTGAGATTGTGTCCACCAGAGGGGTGCCTTTTCTAATTCTCACAGAGGTTTCCTGTGGATGGGTGGCGCCCCTAGCTGACCTATCCTGTTCCCCTCTTCCCCCAGGCTACTTCATGGACCACTCCGTGGCCTTCAGGGACCTGCCCATCAGGTGATGCTCAGTTCCTTTAGATCTTGTCCCCACCCATGACATTCCCTCTCCCCTCCCTGACACCACCTCCCCTGCTTCCCCCAGGATGGTTTGTTCCAGTACCTGCTACCGGGCTGAGACAGACACAGGGAAGGAGCCATGGGGACTATATCGAGTACACCACTTCACCAAGGTTGGTGTAGCTGGGACTGGGGAGGAGGGCCATTACAGTGATCCAGGGTCTCCTGACTCCTGTGCCCACTGCACTGCCCCAGGTGGAGATGTTTGGAGTGACAGGCCCTGGGCTGGAGCAGAGCTCACAGCTGCTGGAGGAGTTCCTGTCCCTGCAGATGGAGATCTTGACTGAGCTGGGCCTGCACTTCCGGTGCGGAGAAGGGTGGGGGTGCGGGAGGAGGGATGGGCTGGCTAGGTACTCCCTCATCGTGAACAGCCTCATCACCCCCATCCCCCCCGCCCCCTTTTCCCGTATTAGGACTATCTGCAGGGTGTGTGTCTGTCAGGCTGTAAAATCCCGTGTAGGACCATAGGACGGGGCCAGCAGCCTAAGCAGCACAGGGCGCTCCAGTGTAGAGGCCCAGGCCCCTTCCCTCTCCTGGCTCCGATCCCTCGGTGCCACCCCATCCCCCATCTGTACTTCACCCCAGGCAGCGCCTCAGCACCCTGGGCAGAGTGGAGGTGGGGGCACACCCCTTCCCTTTCAGGCAGCCCCACGCCCCCCTCCCCGAGCCCTGTCCGTCACAGGCTTCCAGAGAGGCCTGGGGATGTGGGCTTTTTCCTTGGGGACCCATTACAAACCGGGGGTGCTGAGAGTGGCCCATGCTTTCTCCTCCCCACCCTCTTCTCCATCCACTTTTCTGTCACCCCCCCCTGCCGCCGCCTCCGCCTCTCACCCACTGACCTTCACCATGACCTTCTCTTCCGCGGCAGCATCCTGGATATGCCCACCCAGGAACTGGGCCTTCCCGCCTACCGCAAGTTCGATATCGAGGCCTGGATGCCAGGCCGCGGCCGCTTCGGTGAGGTGAGCCCCCCGTGCGGTGGGGATGCCTGGTGGGAACGAGACGGGACCCCCTACCCCCCCACAGCTGATCCTCTCAGCCCACCCCGCCCCCTCGCCCAGGTCACCAGCGCGTCCAACTGCACGGACTTCCAGAGCCGCCGGCTACACATCATGTTCCAGAAGGAGGCTGGGGAGCTGCAGTTCGCCCACACGGTGAGCGCCCGCACCCCCCTCCCACCCGCCCCAGAGCCTCCATCCTCCTAGGCCCACGCCACCTCAGCCTCTCCCAGGCCAGTGGAGGTCATCATGTGGACGCGAGCGTACTTCTCTCCCAGGTGAACGCCACGGCCTGCGCCATCCCCCGCCTCCTCATCGCCCTCCTGGAGAGCAATCAGCAAGAGGTGAGGCGGGCGAGGATCGCACGCGGGGAGGCAGAGGGTGCAGGCCTGGGGCAGTGGCAGCGACCTGAGGCCTGCTTTGTCCCCAGGATGGCTCAGTCCTCGTGCCCCCTGCCCTCCAGCCCTACCTTGGCACTGATCGGATCACGGCCCCCACCCACGTGCCTCTCCAATACATCGGCCCCAACCAGCCCCAGAAGCCCAGGCGCCCGGGCCGGCCTGTTTCGAGCTGAGAACTCACCCCCATCAGTCAGCCGGGCTGTGGCTGCTTCCTGGAGCTCGGGGGACCCTGGAAGCCCGGGACCTATTTTCCTGAGCAGAGTCCTGACATCTGCAGCTCCGTGCCTGGGCCCCTTCCCTACTTCCTCAGAATCAGCCAGTGACCCCGTCGCCACTGACGGTCCCAGCCTGCACCAGAAAGCAGGACATCTGGGGACTTGAAGGTTGTAGGAATGAGGGGAAAAGAGGAAGAAGCCTCCAATACTCCTTCCTCCTTCCCTCCCTCAGTACTTAGCAGGAAGTCCCCAATAAATGGTCAGAACCAAGGCCTTTGTGGATCTGTGAGCAAGGCGGAGGACCCTGGCCGACTCGCTGGGCATGCTGGCCAGAGGTGCTAAACCATCCCAGGGGCTGTGGCTGGAGGGACTGTGGCCACAACCCCCAGAGCACATGGAGGGCAGCTTGGGGGCCACCGCCGGAACTGAGAGCATGCCAAGTCCTCTCCCCTTGCTCTAGAACAGGGGGCACCTTGCACTGACCCCGGTTTCAACCTCACCCCTCCACCCCCCACGGCTAGGAGGGGTCCAGGAGACAGCACAGCCTTAGCGAAGCCAGAACTCGCTCTGCCCCTCGCCGTGCCCGTCCAGTGACCCTCAACTCCTCTCACACCTGCGTCAGTCCTTCCTTCAGCAGACCCTGGCCACTCCTCCTTCAGAGTATCTCCAGAAGCCACCCTTACTCTCTCCTCCCTAGTCCTGTTCACTGTGACTGACGAGCCTCTTCACTGCCTCCTGGCTCCCTGGGCCCCCACACGAAGCCAGAGCGACCCTATGGACCCCCGGGTGAGGTCACGTCCCTCCCCTGCTCGGAGCCCTCACGGGAAAGGACAGAGTGGTCCCCAGGATCCACAGAGCCCCACATGATCTGCCCCCTGCCTTCCTCCTCAACCCGCCTCTTGTCGGTCTTCCTTTGGGGCTGGCTGTTCGAACTCTGCAGACTCATTCTTGACTCAGACCTTTGCCCTCGCTGGTCCCTTCCCTGGCGACGCTTTCCCTCCATCTTGCGTGATTGCCTCCATCTTATCACTCCGGCCTGGGCGCAAATACTCTCTTCCGAGAGGACTTCCCTGACCCGCCAGAGTAAAAGCCCCCAGCGCTCATGTGATGCAGGAGTCCGGGGTCATTTCCTCTTTTTCCTGACGCATACTTGACTATTACATCGGTCCCTTCTCAAATGTCTGCTCCAAGAGCCCAGGGAAGTGTGTCCGCTGCTGAAGCCCTGGGCTTTGTAAGAGGGCTGGGCATAGAGTAGGTGCTCAATAAAAATTCCCAGCCGGAAGGGGCTGGGACCTGCGTAGTGCCCAGTACCCCGTGCCGTCTAAATGACCTTCTGCACTCAGCTACCGCCACGCCTCACTTGTGGAGTCGCGGCCGCCGACCCCATTTCACAAAGGATGGAACCAACCCTAGAGAGGCCCGGCAGTTTTCCCCGGGCCGCACAGCTGTTGGTGGTGGAACTGGGATGCAGGCAGGGCCCAGCCACAACCTCTGGGACAAGAGGTTTAGGAGACCCAAATTTTGAGATGAGGAAATGGCCCAAAAGAGGAGTTGCCTGAGGTCTATCTGCAAGTGGCTGCCACTGGTTTCGAACCCCGGTCAGCTTCCCAGTGCAGCTGTAAAGCTCATCAGACTCTGTTTGGGGGACGCACCCTCCCTCTATGCAGGCGCTCAGGGGCCATTAGCTGGAGGGGAGTGGGTGCAGGACGTGGGTCCCCATGAATAATTGAGAGTCTGGGGCAGGTGGCCGCCCCGCAGCTGTCACCCCGCCGCGGGCGGGGAAGGGGCGGTGGGGACGTCACGTCCTCCCCTGCGGGGCCATGGGCGCGGGTTATAAGCAGCTGCTGCGCCGCCAGCCAGCACCGCACCAAGCACCCTGGTCGGGACGCCCCACGATGCAGCGCCGCGGGCCCCTATCAGTGCTGCTGTTGCTGCCGCTGGCCCTGCTGCTGGGGGCGGGTGAGTGCCAGAAACTGGAGGGGGGGCTTCTGCGGCCAGCTCGGGGACCAGGGACTCGAGGGACCAGGGGCGGGAACGGTGCACCCAGAGACTTCGCGGGCTGAGCTTCTGGGTGGGGACGGTACACCTGGCAGGTAGGCTGGGGGAGGGGACAGGTCAGTAACGGGATGCATCTTGGAGCTGGGATCAGCACCGAGGACAGCACCCGGGGGGGGGTTGTCCGAGCCCAGCACCCATCTCCTTCCTCCACAGCCACCGCTGCTCCCTTGGCACCAAGACCCTCCAAGGAAGAGGTGAGGAGTGCAGACCCCTTGCCCTGCCCCATCTCCCCCGCACCCTGGCCCTCTCTGACCAGCCTAAATGATCATCTCCTCTCCACACCCCCAACTGCTCTCATTGCCCCCCCCGCCCTGCCCTCAACCTCCCCTCTGACCCTTCACCCCCAGCTGACCCGCTGTCTGGCCGAGGTGGTCACGGAAGTGCTGACACTGGGTCAGGCCCAGAGAAGCCCCTGCACAGCTCTCCTCCACAAAGGTAAGCAGGGCCCAGGCCCCAGTTCCTCTTGGGTGCCCCCACCCCACCCAGGGTTTCGGTCAGGGTTTCCTGGAGGAAGGGGTGTCTTCTCCCAGAGCCCCCTTGCCTGGGTTGGCACAGCACAGCGCAGTGTCCAGCCTGGCCTCCAGCTCCACCCTTGGGGTTCCCTGCAGAGGTACGGGATGGGGGCAGAGAATGTCCCTCAGACCTGAGCCGCCTCTCCCAGTTTTGCGCAGCCCCCCTGTGGGACCTCGGGCAGACCCCAGAACTCCCCCAGGTCTCAGTTTCCCGATTTGCCGCACAGAGAGCATCCTCTCTCTTTCCGCCAGAGATGTGTGAGACAGAGCCCTATGGCTGTGCGTCCACCAAAGAGAAAGGCCTACTGGTTCAAGAGGCTGGGAAGACGAGGCCCAGCCAGGAAGTGAGGGAAGAGGAAGAGGAAGAGGAAGCAGCGGAGAGGGCCCACAAGTCTGAGGTGCAGCAACAGACCATCCAGGAGCAGCTCCACAGCCGGCTCCGCCAGGAGGAGGACGAGGAGGAGGAGGAGGAGGAGGAGAAAAGGAAGAGCAGGCCCATGGAACCCTTTGAAGGCCTGTGGAAGCGGCGCCTAGATGGTGGAGGGGGGCCCCAGAAGCGAGGGGCAGAGCAGGCCAGTGAGGAGGAGACAGCCCAGTTCGAGGCGGAGGAGAAGGGCATGCAGGTGCTCAGCGGGGGCCACAGCCTGTGGCAGGGGGGCGGAGAAGAGGGGCACGAGCACTCACCGCACCACCGCCACCACCAGCAGTCAGAAGCTAAGCCCAAGCAGGAGGAGAAGGAAGAGGCTTCGGAGAGGAAGGTGAGCAGAGGAGGTGATGGGCAAGTGGGGTGGACCAAATGGCCAGTGGGTTACGACTAAACACATACCAGTGTTGGGCCGTAAATAGCCAATGTCCACACAAATGGATCATAGTGACCAGGACTGACACCAGGACGAGGCAGCAGCCTCTGCTGGACCGAGATGGTCAAGATGGCTGAGATTACAGTAACCAAGACGGCCACGAGTGTGGCAGAGAAGTGGCTGAGTTACCACCACTGTGCTCTGTAAGGAGCAGTCTGGCCACATGGGAAGGGGCTGCTGTGCTTGGTTCACCGGACTAGAGATGGACACCGCTGCTGAGCCATGGGAGGTGGGATGTCCCCACGGTTGGTGGCAGTGGCCAAAACAGCCAGCACCTCACAAAGGGGTCATGGCATCCAAGTTGGGCACCTTTACTAGTCCTCTCTGCTGCTGTTCGCTAGGCAGTCAACACGGACCACACTGCTGGTCGCGTTGGCCAACGTAACTCTTCCACTGTGGCCCCCATCGCGGTCCATGGGGACCAGGATGACCACTGCTGGCTGCCGTTGTGCAAAGTGACACAGCCCACATTCACGGGTGACCACTGGGGTGGCCCACCCTTGAAGGTGGGTGCTGACCAGCCCATTTCTGATCCCACCAGGAGCACGACATGGAGCGGCTGGAGCACGTGAGAGAGGAGCTAAAGAAGGCAACGGAGATGCTGGGGGAGATCAGGAGGGAGTGATGACCCCCGATCTCATGTCCTCCTTCCCGACACACCCTATGGCTGAGGACTGTGGACCCCCAAAGCTCACCTAACAGCCCACTCCATTCCCCAACCTGCAGGAACGGGGAGAAGGGTGGGCCATGTGACTGGGCCCAAGGGGCTGAGTCTGAGCTGGGTAGAGGGGCTGGGCTCACACTGACTCAGGACACACCCGGCCTCCCCCGTCACCCACTCCAACCCTTCGGTGTGAATAAAGCACAAAGAAAACCACTGAGGCTTGTATGGCACTTGATTTTGGAGGGACAGGGACCCAGGAATAAACTGGAGGACCGCAAAGGCGACCGTCAGTCTAGTCTCTGGTTGTCAGAACTGGGATTTTATTAAACTGGAAACTCTATTAACAATTAGGTCAGACGGGGTCATCAGGGAGAGGTTTTGAGGCTGGGGTGGGAGGTAGCCGGTTTTGGCCCCGGCCACTGTGGACCACGATGTCGTCGTATTCACCCTGGGGGCAGAGGGGGGCAGGCACAGGGGCTCAGCCGGCTGTCCTCTTGCCGGCTATCCAGCTTCCTCCACCCACCCGGCAACTGGGGCCTTCCTGGAAGCCCAAGTCCCCCCACTCAAATCCCCTGCTCCTAGTTTGCCGACCACCACGTTCAAGGTCACCCATGGCCTCCCGCCGCCCGCCACTGCTCGGGCTCCAGCCCTGCTGCTTCGCCACGGCCGCTGGGGTCTCCCTCCTCTGCACCCCCCACCTCTACCCAGACTCCTCCCCCCCCAACCTTGTCCCCTGCCCAAGGGAGTGTCTCTGCCACCTGGGTTCCCCAACACAACCTCCTCACTGCTGGCTAAGGTCTTTCCCAGCTGCTGCCAGGGTTGGAATCCCTGCTGCCCGAGGTCGGCTTCCCACCACCTGAGTTCTCCAACTCTTGCTTGGCGCGGTCACTGCCTGCGCTGTCAGCCACCGCCGCCAACCGCTGCCATTACCGGTCACTCCGCCTGAGTTCTCCCTCTGCTCAAGCCCTGCTCCCCGCGTTCTCCCCGCCAGCCCTGTCCAGGTCTCCCCGGACAGCTGCCTGACAGCCCTGGCACCGCTGCCTGAGTTCTCTGATCGCAGCGGCCCGAGGTCGGTCTCACTACGCTGCCTAACTTCTCTTCTCCCCCCTTCCCACCTGCCTGTTCACCCTGACCCCCCAGCTAGGCCGCCCGGTCTTTCCTCCTGACTCACGCCCTCGTCCCCGCTGTCACTGTCGCTACTGCTGCTGCAGGGGCCTGGCCTGTCGTCCTCGTCCTCAGGCTCAGGGGCTCCATGTGCACGGAGAAGGCGGGCGAGGATGGGGTTGGGCCGGAGCGTGGCGCTGCCCAGTGGGGTGCGGCCCCCATACATGCGGGTGGCGGGGTCGGCACCTGCCCTCAGGAGGAGCTCCAGCACGTCGGCGGCTTGGGCCTCCACTGCCAAGTGCAGGGGGCTCCGGCCACACGTGGGCTCCTGCACGGAGCAGCACAGAGGTCAAGGAGGCCCTGGCCCACCCCGGGGGGCAACCCTCCCCGCCACGCCTTCTCCCTAGGGCAGCTCACCGGTTTGTTGAGGTCTGCTCCAGCCTCCCGCAGCAGCCGGACCATCTCTGCATCTTTGTGGATGACGGCCACGTGCAGTGGAGTATGGCCTGCGGATAGAGTGACTGGTGTCAGACGACGGGGGTGAGGGGCCGGGGCCCCAAATGCCAATAGGGGAGGGCTTCGTGAGGGGGCTGAGCTTGGGGCCCAGCTCCTGAATTCCTGGGTAAGTCAAAGAGGCAACTGCACCCCCAATGCCTAAGTCTTGGTGGGTCTGGAACTTGCTGGCAGTGCCCATGCCTGGCTTGGGGAATGTCTGGGGCTTATGGGTGAAGAGCCTGGGGGCTGTGGACAGCAAGCCCGGATCCTGGGACCGGGAGACTGAGTCTCTGGTCTTTATTTCACAAAGGACCTGGACCCCAGATTCCTGGATCCTGAGTAGTTGAAGGGCCCGTGACCGTGGGGGGTGGGCTGGGTCCTGAACACTGGGTCCTGGGTGATCTCAGTCCCTTTGTGGAAGGGGCTTGGTCCAGGTAGCTGGGCTTAGAGGTGGGGGACCTGAGACTCAGATGCCAGGGCCCTGGGTAGATGGGCTCTTTTTTCCCATGCGGCCTGGCCGAGGGCTGCCCCTGAACCCAGTGTCAATCTCTGGGAATCTTGGCCTTGAGTTCCCTTGTCCTGGGTAGACTAGGACCTGTGGTTTTGGTAGGAGGGGGTGAGGTCTGGGGTGAGCTGTGCCTTCCACCTGCGGAACCTGGGCCCAACAATAAGATCTCAGTAGTTCTAGGCCTGTGGGTGACAGGTCTGGGTCCCAAGTGGTCTCGGGCCTCCACGCGGTCCGGGTCCTGAATCCCACATGACCGATTCTCAGTAATCTGGGGCCTCAGTGGGAGCCCTTCCCCATGCCTGGGGTCCCTGAAGCCTCAGTGTTATTTCCCAAGGGGCTGGGTCTTGAGTCAGGAGAACGGAGCCCACAGCCCAGTGCTTTCACTCTGCCCAGGAGCCCGGGCCTGCCCAGTGACTGGGAACCCTCACCCTCGTAGTTCTCAGCCTCCAGTTGCAGCTTCCAATCCTCCTCACTCTCTTCATCTTCCTTCTCCGAGTTGGGTTCGGGGTCCAAGGCAACAGGCAGGTGATCGGCTTGAGAGGTGCGGGCAGGGCCCTGAGCGAGGTAGGTGTTGGGGGCTCCCCTGGCGCACCGGGGACGGGGCTGGAGTAGCGCATGAGCACAGGCATGCGCCCTCATGCGGCAGGCCAGGTGCAGTGCCGTGTGGCCCCCACGCTCTGCCACATGCAGGCTGGCACCCGCCGCATACAACTTCTCCACTGCGGAGGCCTCCCCCAGGATGGCTGCCAGGTGAAGGGCTGTCTGCAGGAGCAGAGGGCAGGGGTTAGGGGTTGCACTGAGAGCCCGGCCCCAAGCCCTGTACTAGCCCTGGGTGGCTCACCTGGCCCAGGTCATTCTGCAGGTCCAGGTACTCAGTGCCAGCCGCGAAGCCTAGGAGGAAATCCAGGAAGGGCTCGTGCTGATGAATCACTGCCAAGTGCAGTGCCCTGAAGACAAAGACAGGGAGCAGAGGACAGAGGTTAGGGACCCCTGGGGCGCCTGGCTGGCACAGTCCGTTAAGCGTCCGACTCTTGGTTTCAGCTCAGGTCGTGATCTCAGGATAGTGAGATCTCAGGATCGAGCCCCATGTCAGGCTCTGTGCTCAGTGCAGCATCTGCTTGAGATTCTCTCTCCCTCTCCTTCTGCACGCCCCCACCACTCGTGCTCTCTCTCTCGGTGTCTCAAATAAATAAATAAATCTTAAAAAAAAAAAAAAGTCAAGTATTCCTGTATTCCTTCATTCAACAAACATAGCAAACACCTACTGTGTGCTAGGCCCCATGACCACAGGAATCTAGGAGGGTCAGGTCAGAGTTAATTCAGCAAATTTGGTGAGTTGGTGTTTATTAAGTAGGACTTCTACTTCCTCCCAAGCTGATATAACAGGGACCAGATTCTCCTCCCCTCTGAATCAACCAAAATAAAGCAGACAAACTATAGTATAGGAAACAACAGTTTTCCAGATATTGGTCCTCATGCAATGAACGACAGCAATCCCTGAGAGACAGGGCGCATAGTGAGGTGAGACCTTTGATTGGTTGCCACGTTTCCTAGTCTTGAGAGAAGACACGGCACAGAGAGGGCGAACCCAGGCAGGGCCCTGGCACATTGCATATGAAGTGAGATGGAGCTGAGTCTGGGGACAGCAAGGCAGGGGGTGTCCTGGGACAGAGAAACCAAGAGACCTAAACAGGGAAAGACCCTAGAGATCTGCAGAGAGGCCTCTCAAGTATTTAGAAGACTGATCAGTACAGGGATGTGAAGAAACTACCCACCCCAGTCTGGGGAAGAAACCATCCAAACAGATTAAGGAAATATGCCCATTGCTCACAGGGGTCCAGGAATAGTGCCTGTTGCCACCAGTCAGACTAGGAAAAACCCCTAATTCACAGGACATTGGGTAGAAGACTCTGGAAGGTCTTACCTCAATAGTGGGGAATAATAAGCCCTAGATAGAGCACTGGTCAGGACCCACCTAACAAATCATAAAAGCAAGACCCCAAAGGACCAAACTACTTACAAGCAGTTTAACTGCATCCCAAAACAACACTCAAGAATATTTATAGGAATACACAACTGGCCAGCCTAACAAAGTAAAATTCACAATGTTTGGCATTTAATCAAAGATTATCAGGTAGGCAAACAAGCAGGAAAACAAGATCCGTAATGAGAATACTCAATCAGTTGAAATTGACCCAGAAATGACCCAGATGTTGGAATCAGCAAACACGAACATTAAAAGAGTTCATTATAAGTGAATCTCATACATTCCAAAAGTTAAGTAGAGACATGGATATTAAAGAAAAAGACTTAAATCAAACTCCTAGAGATAAAAACTACAGCATCTGAAATGAAAAATACACTGGATGGAATTAGCAACAGATGCAGAAGAAAAGATTAGCAAACTTGAAGACTGTGCGATAGGAACTATTTAGATGAAACACAATGAGAATATTTTTCTTTATTTTTAAGTAATCTCTACACCCAGTGTGGGGCTTGAACTCACGACCCAGAGATCAAGAGTTGCAGGGTCCACTGACTAAGCCAGCCAGGCATCCCCAAAGAGAGTATTTTAAAATGAAAAGAACAGGGGCGCCTGGGTGGCTCAGTCCTCAAGCATCTGCCTTCAGTTCAGGTCATGATCCCAGGGTCCTGGGATCGAGCCCTGCATCAGGCTCCCTGCTCAGCGGGAAGCCTGCTTCTCCCTCTCCCACTCCCCCTGCTTATATTCCCTCTCTTGCTCTCTGTCAAATAAATACATAAAAAAATCTTTTAAAAAAAATGAAATGAAAAGAACATCAGAGAGCTATGGGACAACTTCAAGCAGCCTGATAATATTTGAAACTTAAGTCTCTAAACGAGGGATAGAAAAAATACTTGAAGAAATAATATCTGGAAATTTTTCCAAATCAGATGAAAACTATAAACTCACAGATCCAAGAAGTTCAATGACTTCCAGGAACAAGAAATGTTAAGAAAACCATGCCAAGGCCCAACATAAAAATCCTGTTCAAAACCAATGATAAAGACAAAAATCTCAGGGGCACCTGGGTGGCTCAGTCAGTTAAGTGTCTGACTCTTGGTTTCAGCTCAGGTCATGATCTCAGGATCATGAGATTGAGCCCCGAGTCAGGCTCCTCGCTCAGCATGGAGTCTGCTTGAGATTCTCTGCCCCTCCCCTGCACTTGCTCACTTGCTCTCTCTCTAAAATAAATAAGATCTTTTAAAAAATGGGGCGTCTGGGTGGCTCAGTCGTTAAGCATCTGCCTTCGGCTCAGGTCGTGATCCCAGGGTCCTGGGATCGAGCCCCACATTGGGCTCCCTGCTCAGTGGGAAGCCTCCTTCTCCCTCTCCCATTCTCCCTGCTTGTGTTCCCTCTCTCTCTGTGTCTCTCTCTGTCAAATAAATAAAATCTTTAAAAAAATAAAAATAACTAAAAATGTAAAAACCATTCATAGCTTACCGCCATACAAAAGCAGATGGCTGGCTAGATTTTGCCTGGAGACCACAGTTTGCCAACTATTTAAACAACAGAACAAAGAGTTAAAGCTAATAAAGCCAGGGACTCCTGGCTGGCTCAGTCGGTAGAGTGTGTGACTCTTGATCTCGGGGTTGTGAGTTCGAGCCCCATGTTGGGTGTAGAGATTACATAAAAACAATATCCTAAGGGGCGCCTGGGTGGCTCGGTCGGTTAAGTGTCTGACTCTTGATTTCAGCTCAGGTCATGATCTCAGGGTTGTGAGATCACACCCTGCATCAGACTCCACCCTCAGTGGGGAGTCTGCTTGAGATTCTCTCTCCCTCTCCCCCCTGCTAAAATAAATAAAATAAAAATAAATAAAACCTTAAATAAAGCTAATGAGCCAACAAAAGAATACAACGGGACAAAATTTACAGGTTCCAAAAGTAGGTAGAAAAGAAGAAAAGGTAAACAAAGAAGAGGTATTAAGTAGAAAATGAGCAATAAGATGATAAACTTAAGCATGACTCTATCAAGAATTAAATGTAAATGGTCTAAACATTTCAATTAAGAGGCAGAAATTGTCAGACTGAATAAAAAAGCAAAAACCAACTATATATGCTCCCTACAAGTAACACCCTTTAAATATAAGTATTAAAAGATAGCTTAAAAATAAAAGGGTGGGAAAAGATATACCATGCTAACACCAGTTAGTCAAAAGAAAGCAGCAGTGAGTATTTTAATATCAGACTAGACTTTAGAGCAAGGAATATTACCAGGTATAGAGAGGGTTACTTCATAATGATTAAGAGGTCAATTAAGCAAGAGAACATAATAATTCTAAACATTTGTGCCCCTAATAACAGAGCATAGGAGAAATAGACAAATCCACAATGACTGTTGGAGATTTCAATGCCCCCCCAAATAACTGATAGAAAAAGGAGACAGAAATCATCAGCAAGGATATATAAAACTATGGTAAAGCTATAAGCCAATAGGACCTCTAACTGACATTTAGAGAACACTACACCTAACAGCAGAATACCCATTCTTTTCAAGTGCACACATAATGTTCGGCACCATAACATAATTCTCAATAAATTTAAGAGGATTCAAGTCATACAAAGTGGGTTCTTGGTCTATGATGGAATTAAATTAAAAATCAATACAAGAAAGACATTTGGAAGACTTTCCAACTATCTGGAAACTAAATAACATATGTCTTTTTTTTTTAAATTTCTTTAGGGGCATCTGGGTGGCATTTGGTTGGGCAACCGACTCTTGGTTTCAGCTCAGGTCGTGATCTCAGCGTCATGGGAACAAGCCCTGCATGAGGCTCCACACAGAGCCTGCTTGGGTTTCTCTCTCCCTCTCCTCTGCCCCTACCCCCACCAAAATAAATAAATAAATCTTAAAATATATATATATATATTTATTCCTTTATTTTAGAGAGAGAGAGAGAGCACAAGCAGGAGGGGCAGAGGGAGAGGGAGAGAGAATCCCAAGCAGACTCCACACTGAGCATAGAGCCTAACGGGGGGCTCATCCCAGGACCCCGAGATCACAACCTGAGCAGAAACCAAGAGTCAGACGCTCAACTGACTACGCTGCCCAGTCACCCCTAAATAACATATTTCTAAATAATCCACTGGCCAAAGAAGAAATCAAAAGAGAAACTACAAAGTATCTTGAATTAAATGAACATGAAAACATAGCATATCAGAATTTGTGAGAGGCTGCTAAAGCACTACTATGGGAAATTTACAGCATGAAACATCTATACTAGAAAAGAAAGGTCTCAAAATGATCTCAGCTGCCACTTTAAGAAACTAAAAAAAAAAAGAACAAATTAAACCCAAAGTAAGCAGAAGAGGGCAATAATGAAAATCAGAACAGAGATCAATGAAATAAAAAGCAAAAAACCAATAAAGAAAATTAATGAAACCTAAGCGGGGGTCTTTGAAAAGATCAGTATTTCCCGAGTGCGTCTTATAGGTCAAGCACTGTTTAGTCACTGTGGATAGAACAGCAAACGCAATGCACAAAAAACCCCAGTGCAATCCCTCATGGGCCCTTACATCTCTTTTTCCTTCTACCCGGAGAGCCCTGCCCCAGATAATCTACTGGTCTCGTTTTGCTGCTTTATTTTTTCCCCAAAGAACTTACTCCCTTCAGACACACCATTTTTCTGCCTTTCTTGCATATTGTTTTTCATTTTTCTTTTTCTTCCTTTCCTTCTCTGCCCCTTTCTTTCGTTCCTTGTCTCTCTTTTTTTCCCTCCCTCCCTTCCTTCCTGTCAGTCTGTCCTTCTGCCTATATACCTACCCTAGAACGTAAACTCCACAAAGGTGTAAGTTTTTGTTTGTTTTCTTCACTGCTTTATCACAGCACCTAAAAAGGGCCTGGAAGGTGGTAGTGTTCGATAAATATTAAACCCCTATTAATCCCTGCTCGTGGAGCTTACATTTTCTCTTTGAATGTAAGATCTGAAGATCAGTGCTCAGAAGGTAGAATCTTAGAGTCAAGGCCAAGTATTGATTTTGGAAATATAAGTTCAAGGCGCATGAATCGGGAGCTAAGGATCAAAGATCATATTTGGAGGTAGGAGGTCAGGAGGGGCCTGTCTGAACCACAGCTCTAACAAGTCTCAGGACTAGGGTCAGTAAGAGTTTTGGGATCAATGGATAGGGATGTGGAGCTCTATGAACCACAGTTTAAGAAAGGAAGGTCAGAGAAATTAAGGGGTTAGGGTCAGAGTTGGATAGGAAATTGGTTTTACTAAAGGTTAGGACTTGGGGGTTAGAGATCAGAAAGTCGAGCATCAGAAATTAGATTTAGGAGTGAAAGGTTAGGAAGCCGGGGTCAGAGACTAATAGGGAATCAGACGTCGGATCCTAGGGCCGGGTCTGGCAGCCTAAGGTTCACTCACGTGTCCCCATCCTCAGTGACGTAGCCGAAGACGAGGGGCGCCCACGACAGCCCCGGGCCCAGCTCGGCGCCCAATCCCGGTCCTCCGGGGGCTGCTGCGTCCGGACCCAGAGAGCCCAGACCGCTGTCGCACCATTCGTCGGCCTCCGCAGCTTTCCCCAAACACGCGACCCCTGCCATGGCCCCCGAAGCCTCAGGGGCCCCAGCGGCCGCCCGCCTGTAGCTAGGCTCTGCCTGAAGCCCTGGCGCTTCCGCCCTGCGGGGAATTCCCCAACACTGCCCCTTGACTCATCCAGTCAGAGTGAGCCAAAGAGTACACGCCCCTCCCACTTACCAGACCATGACCAATCAGAGTATTCAGATGGACTGCGGCTCTCTACCCATTCCCACATTTTCCGGCCGCCCTTCACCAACATGGCTGCCTGCGCGGAGCACTCTGGGACTCGTAGTCCGGCCCTCGCGTGGCTTCCTAACATAAGAGCGGCGCGCGCCGGACGCTGTGCGAAAACTCGTATGCATCCTCGATACTGCTGGGAGTTGTAGTTCTTTGCCCTATCTCTGCCCCTCCTGTTTCCGGTGCCGTCACGGGACAGAGCCGTCGGTGACAGCCCCAAGGGCCCCCGCCCCGCGCCCATGGCCGAGCCGGACCGTGAGTCGGGGACCCCGGTGGGAGGGTCGGGCCGCGCCGGGGCCTGGCTGAGGGCTGCAGGCCCCGGGGCCCGAGGAGGGGCACGGTGGGGCTGGAGGTTGGGGCTGCATGGCGCGGAGTGGGATTCGGGGCGGGGGTGGAGGGTCGTTGCTAAGTGATCCATCTTGCTAGGTTGGTGGGTTTCTGGGTCGCGAGCTTTTAAGGGTCCGTTTGCCACGTCCCCCAAGTTCCTAATGATCGCGTGTTTCTCGCACCTTGGTTGCTGAGGACCCTCGTTGCTAAGGACTTAGGTTGCCGCGGACCCGGTTGCTAAGGGTACCTGGTTGTTAGGCGGAACTAGGATGCTAGGGGACCCCTAGCGCCCCTCTCCTATCTCTTCCCTCTAGTTCCTGTGCCCCTCCTAAACATGCCATCCCCACTGCACCTCCTCTCCTAAACCCGTCTCTACTCAGAGCATTTTCTTATCTCCTCTCTTCCTTTTTAAATTTCCCTCCGTTAGTAAACCTAACCCTCCCTGCACACACACGCGCGCGCACGCACACACACACGATTTTCTTCCTCACTTCTAAGTCTTCCCCCCTGCCCTGTATGCTTTGCTTTCTCCTCCCTCTCCTAAACCTTCCCGCCCCAGCCTCCTTGTCCCTCACTAACCACTTGTCCTGACAGCACTGTCTACTCTAATACGGTCTACTTTTCCCCATCCCCTCCCTTCCTCTACTCCACTTTTACCCCCACCTCCCACCCCAGTGTAATTAGCTTGGTGGGTCTTCTTGCTCCCTGCCCCTCTGCTTTGAAGCCCTTCATTCCCACTTAACCATGCCCCCCACTGTAACCACGTCTGCTCCCCCTCCTCCCCCAGCCTCTGACCCTCTGGAGACCCAGGCAGGGAAGGTGCAGGAGGCTCAGGTGAGATTTGGGGAAGGGTGGAGGGAAGGAGAGAGATGGACTTGTTCCCGCACCCCACACCGGGGGGAGGTGGCAAAGGGGACACAGTTACCCCAGGGCCCTCAGCTCACTGCCCCAGTCCCTTGCCCCAACTCCTGGTTCAGCCTCCTGGGGAATGGTGGATTCTGGGGACTGTCAGAGAAGGGTGTGCAGCCTCAACTCCAGGCCTGCCCTCCCAAACTTTTCTCTTTCCTTGCTCCCTCCCCCTATCCTTTCTGAACCTCATTTATGCTGGGCCTGGGAGAGACGGGCATCCGATTTGGTCCCTGAACACACAGATCTCAAGGACAGGTGACTAGAAATGACCCTCCAGGGTGATTATGAAAGTAGCTCAAGGCAGAGTAAACTCTGTGGGGTCACAGAGACTCCAGCCGGTCCGTTCCCTGGGCGAACCCACAGGCTGGCCCAGGAGTCAGATTGAGATGCAGACACCTCACAGTAAGTGAAGAGTGACTTAGGATTTTCTTAGGCAGGGTGAGAAATGGCGTTCCATGCAGAGTGCACAGCTTGTGCAAAAACTGGGAGGCATGAAGGGTATGATGTGGTCACTAGCCTGGTGGCTGGGGGTGGTTAGCTAATTATAGCCGAGGTTAGCATTTATTGAGTACTTTATTCCAGCTGGGTACTCCGCTCAGTGCTTTATGTACATCATTTCATTTCATCTTCCCAGAATCCCTTGGGGGGGGCAAGGCCTACTGGGGCCATTTTACAGATGAGGAATCTGAGGCAGAGCTGTTACATAATTTGTCCTCAGGCCCCCCTGCTAGAAGAGCAGGGACCACTTTGCAACCCACGGCACCCTGCAGGTTGCCTTCCAGAAACTTCAGGAAGAGGTAGCCAGGCCGCCTCACAGAGACTTGAAGGCCCCACCAGCACCTCCAGCTCCCCCTTAGGCCAAGTTGCTCCCACATGCTGGGCAGGGCCCTCGAGTCCTCCCACAGAGCCTCACTGTCTGCAGCCTGAAAGACTGCCAACCCCCCCAGAGACGCGAGATCACCATTCAGATGTAGGGCAGCGCAGAAGCTGAGATGAAAGCACCTGACAGATGCACAGCAGGGCCACACTGAGGGGCTGAAAGCTTCCTGTCAGGCCAGGGCTTCTCCCTCGCCTGGCTCCCGGGGCTCAGCCACTGTCACAGAGAAAGGTTTAATGTTAAAAAGGGATCCTCAGTCCCAGAAAGAGATTCAAGGATGTAAACTGCAGCATTGTCTGTAATAGGGCGACACTGGAAACAGCCCAAGTGGCTGTCAGTAGGCGGGTTAAATGAACTATGGCTCATCCTTACAATGCAACACTATGTAGCTTTTTTAAAGGACGAGGTGGATCTATAGTATATTGTTCTGCGGAAGACGGAAGACGTTGTACTATGGCATGACCCATTTCTGGAAAACGAATAAGTTTTATGTGCAGAGAAAAAAATCTAGAGTCATTACCACCGTACTGTGAAGGGCAGTCATCGTGACCAGGGCAGGTGAGGGAACTGGAGGCAAGTGCCTCAAGTCACACATGGTCTAATGGTCAAAGTTTTTGCAAAGCTTATGGAAAAGCAATTAAAAAATTTAAATGTGTTTGGAAGGGCAGTTCCTATTCAAAAAGGCTTGAAACCAGAGCAGAGAATGTTGGGGGAGTCTGTCATTGGAGGGGTTTTAGGCAGGAGAGTGCGTTAGTCAGAATTGTGTTTCTGTGAGGTCTGTTGCAGGACCCAGCCCTGGTGTAGCACACAGCAAGCATCCATTCGTTCAGTGGTGGTTAGTTCTGGAGCTCCTGTCAGGGGCCAGACCCTGTTCTTGGTGCTGGGCGTCCACGGGTAAATACGAAAAATCCCCACCATCTTGGAACTGACATCATGGCAGACTCCATACCTGTTGGTGATCGGATGGTTAGACTGAAGAAGCCAGCAAGAGGGGCTCTTGGAGCGGAGGGCAGGATGGGCTGACACAGCCAGGCCATCACCCAGAGGGCAGTAGAGTCCATCAGAGGTGGAGGCTGAGGCTGGGAGCTTAGGGAGGAGTTCAGGACAGGGCCCCCAGAGGGAGGAAGGCTGGACCAGGTAGAGCCCTGGGGAGGGGACACATTATGATGGGAGGGTAGGAGAGGGAGACAAAGACTGGGGGACAGAAGCCACACTGAGATGGGGCCTAGGAGGAGGGGCAGGTTTAGGAGAGATGCTAAAGCCCAGTTTGAGATGTGGTGGGAAAGGGAGGCCAGGAGTCACTTAGGAGGAGGCACCCAGGAGGCTGCGGGAACCCCAGATCTGGGGACTGGGAGGTGGCATTATCAATGGCTAGGCCAAGACCATTGGCACAGATGAGGGAGCAAGCCCAGGAATGGTGGAGAGAGGAAGTAGAGAGGGCCCAGGACAGAGTCTCGAACCTGCCATCTGGGAGCCTGGCTGAGCAGCGGAGTAGATAATGATGCTAGATAATGACTCAGAGGGGTTGGAAAGGTGGAGTCCGGGGCTTCAGGCAGGAGCGCTGAGGGCCCCAGGGTGAGGACAGAGGCGTTTCCACTGGCATCATTCACGGGAGTGACTGTGGTGAGGAGGGCAGCAGGCCCACACCACAGGGGACGGGAGGGGCTGCAAGGCAAGGACACGGGACACCGGGCAATGTCAGCACTTCCCGAGCACTTACCCCACTGGGTGCTGCGCGGAGCACCTCCCCTAGGTTAACGCGTGTCATCTCAGATAGCCCTCTGATGCAGTGCCACCTCCTCTGAGCTCCGTTTCCAAGATGAGGAGCATCAGACTCAGAACAGCAAAGAACTTACGCTCCTCAGGAGCTGCAGGACCAGGTTTCTAACCCATGCAGCCCATCCCAGAGCCCAAGCACACTGGCCCCCGGACCACCCCTCTCTTCCTTGGGCCCACCCCCAGCCAGAGCCTTTCCCCCCAGACCCGGGTGCCACCCTCCCCTCTCCTCCCTGCCTAACCCCACTTCTGGGGCCTGGTCACCCCACCCCCACCCCTCCCAGGACTCAGATTCAGACACTGAGGAAGGAGCTGCAGGCGGAGAAGCCGAGAGTGAGTATCTTCCTTGGGAGTGGGGTTCTGGAGGAGCAGTTTAGGGCAGGGATGTAGTTGCTACCCCTCACCCCCACTGAGGGTGACAGTCAGGGTATGTATATTGGGTGCAATGCAACCTAGAGGTCCCCGGTGGTGGGAGGGTGGGGGATCCCAGGGCTGGCTGGGGCAGGGGCACTCGGGGCCCCAGTGCACCCCAACTGAACGCCCACCCTGCTGTTCTCGCTCTGCTTTTTGGCCAGTGGACTTCCTGCGGAATTTCTTCTCCCAGACACTGGGCCTGGGCACCCAGAAGGAGCGTCTGCTGGACGACCTGACCCTGGAAGGGGTGACCCGCTACATGCAGAGCGAGCGCTGTGAGTCCCCGCCCTGCCTTGCGCCACTTGCCCGGCTCCTGGCCCCAAGTGACTTCTCAGCCGCCGCCACTTGAACCATCACACCTTTTGCTTCCAAGTAACAAGAAACCCAGGTGCACCCGGCTTAGGCCAAAAAAGGGAGTATTGACCCTGTAACTAAAATCCAGCATTAAGCGTGGCTGGATTCGGAGGCTTCCGTGTTGTCAAGAATCTTAACCCCCTCTGGCGCAGCTTTTCTGTGTTGAGGTGGAAGGGACTCCTGGCAGGACCGAGTGTCAGTTCCACCAGCCTAGTATCTCCTTCCAGGGGTTCAAGCGAAAGGGCAGAGATTGGCCCCAGTTGGGCCAGGTTGGGTCACCCTCCTACCGCAAACCAATCACCGTGTCTCTGATTGGCCAGGCGTGGGTCACACCTCCATTGCTGATTGGCCAGACCTGTTTGACAGACTGAAGGGGATACCAATAGTAATTACCCCATAGGGTCCGGAGGGGTGCAACACCTGAGTAGAGACGTAAATGCCCGGAAAGGGGCCTGGAAGAGCCGCGTGCCCTGTGACTATTACAGGAAGCGCGTTTCGGGGTGCTATGTAGGTGCCTGTCTACCAGGTCACCATGTCATTTCTGTTTCTTGCTGCAAGTTGAGGTCACCAGAGTCTGAGACACCGGGCCCTCGGCAGTCCTCAACGAGAACAATCGACCCTTTGAGGGCCCTGAACAGCCTTTTGTTGAGAACGTCTTCTCCCGTTTCCCTGTCCTCCAGCTGCTGCCAGCTCCCTGCTCAGGCGTCAGGCTTGCTGCCCTGAGCCTCCCTCTCCCGAGCCAGGCCGGGCAGCTGTCTGCAGACATCTCCTCCCCAAAGACAGCACAGGCAATGGCCGCAAAACTCTGGTTGCTTCCGTCCTCCTGCACTTGGGTTTTGGGACGGACAGTTGGCTCATGAGGCTGCCTATGAGGGGCACAGCGAAGAACCACAGTTAACTGAGCCCTCCCCATTTGCCAGGCACTGGGCTAGGCACTTGATAGGTGTGATCTGGACAGAGGAGGAAGCGGAGGCACAGAGAGGTTGTGACTCCATGCAGGGTCACACATCTGGCAAGAGGCAGTCAGGACTCCTGAATCCAGGGCACATGCTCCCTCCCACGGGGCCCCAGCTGGGTCCAGCTGGGCCGGGTCCGATGGCATCCCCGAGACAAAGCTGAGGGCTTCGTGACCCTTGCTGTCCTCCTTCGCACAGGATAGCCCAGAAGTCCCCAGTTCGCAGGCCTCACACTTGTGCCTGACCATCAGCTGACGGGCAGATGCCTGGGGCCTGCGTGGCAGGGCTGCCCGCCAGCAGCTGACAAGGCAGCAGGGCTATTTCTGCACAGCCCCGTGTGTTTGTGAAATGATTCGACTCCTACCACACCCTCCCATCCTCTTTTCTGAAAGCCAGGAGAAAACGGGGGAATGAAGTGCTTAGACGCGTACAAATCCTGGGTCTCAAGAAGTACAACTGACTCAATAATAGCAGACACATAAATAGTGTGTGCTCAGTGCCAGGCACTGATCTGAGCTTTACACGAATGACTTCATTCTCTTGACAGCCCCCTGAAGTCAGGACTATAATTGTGCCCATTTTACAGAGCAGGAAGCTGAAGCCCAGGGGGGAGATCTGAACTAAGACCCCCTCCCCCACCCCGCTGGTGAGCAGGAGAGCCAGGATCTGAAGCCCTCTTACCTACCTGGTGTTCACTGGGTGAGGGCCAAGAGGGGCAAATCTTTGGTCTTCCTCTGAAAATGATCAGACTCCGGTGGCTGATGTGTGTTTGATTATAGAGGAAAGGAATATGCTGAAGGAACTTGCTAGAAATAGATGGTCATTCAAGATTGTGTCCAAAAGGTGCGGCATAGCCAGAGATTTCTACAATAACCTGTAGCTCTTCTGGGGGGCACCCCCCTGCTGCCCCCAGCCTTCTCTCTAAGAGCGCATACGTTTTTGTCTAGATCTAGTTAGGAGGGGAAACTTCTCTCCAAGTGGCCGTTTCTCGAATCTGTCCAATTTGGTATAATTTGAAATAGTAAATTCCTTGTCCCCACGCTGACTCTGCCACCAGTTGACTGCATGATCCTTCCTCTGTCTGAGCCTTGGTTTTCTCATCTGTAAAGTGGGGGTGTTAACACACACACCCCCCCGAGATGGGAAGACCATTCATGCATCTGAAATGCCCGCCGTGGGGCCTGGCACTGCGAATGGCGTCAGGGGCTGTGATGGGTGCTGTTATTTTGGGGCTGAGCACACTGTCATATGATGAAGAAACTCCTCTCCTCCAGGTCGCAGGGTCATCTGTTTGGTGGGAGCTGGGATCTCCACATGTAAGTGCGTCCCCTCCCCCCAGTAGCCACCGCCATGTTGGGGGACCCCCATCCAGGGACTGGGGGAAGCCGTGTCTGAGCCCTTGATTGGGGGGGATTGATGGAATATAGATGGGGCCGAGGTCCCTGACCCATTGCTCCCCACCCCACCTCCCCCAGCCGCCGGCATCCCTGACTTCCGCTCCCCATCCACGGGCCTCTACGCCAACCTAGAGAAGTACAATCTTCCCTACCCAGAGGCCATCTTTGAGATTGGCTACTTCAAGGTAATGGTGAGGAGGGCGCGGGGATCGCCTGACCCCAGCTCTCAGCTCACCACGGGCATCTGGGTGCCCACCAGCCCTCTGGTTCTCTCTCCCACAGAAACACCCAGAGCCCTTCTTTGCTCTTGCCAAGGAACTCTATCCTGGGCAGTTCAAGGTGAGCTCTTTTTTGCTGGGGGGCGCACAGGAAAGCCTGGGGGACAGCAGGCATGGGAAAGGCTTCCTTTGGGGCCCTTCAGACAAGTGTCACGTGGTCATGAAGTTCCTGGGCTCCGGGCCACCTGGGTCCACCTCCTGGTCCCTCATTTCCTGCTCTTGTGACCTTGAGCCTCCATTTTTCCATCTGAGAAATGGGGCTTGTGATGATTCCATGAGGTAAACCAGCCAGAGCGCCTGGAACACTTCCCAGCCGGTGGCGACGCGTGGCCCCTGGGCTCTGTCACGACCGGTGTGGTTCCGCTTGCTCCCCTCCAGCCGACCGTCTGTCACTACTTCATCCGCCTGCTGAAGGAGAAGGACCTACTGCTGCGCTGCTACACGCAGGTAGGCGGCCGTGGGCACCGCCCCCCCGGCCTCAGTTTCCCCTTCTGTAAAGCAGAGGCCAGAACAGCCTCACCCTTCAGGTGTGTGGTGACGTGGCAGGGAGCTCCGCTCAGCGCCATCCCGAGCGTGGGGGCAAGGGACGTCACGTGTGAGGGGCCACCGTTTGCAGCGGAGATTTCCTGTTCCGTTAGGGTTGTCAGCACGTGGCCACCGTGTGACTGGAGCTGACAAAGTCAGCACACCGTGACCGCTTTCCAACTGGCAGGTGGGGAGTCGTAAGGAAGGGGCGTCTTTTTAGAATTTGCACAAAGGCCTCGCGTGTAACACGGGCCATGGCTCAGACGTGTCGGGTGCTGCGCCATGGGCCTTGCCCCGGAGCTCGCCGGCAAGGACAGCTCACGTTGTGGGCTTCTGGACTAGCCAGCAAGACGTTTGGGGCATCCCGCACCCCTCACTGTAAAAACTGTTGGCGCCCCTACCTTTGATTTAGGAATGTGTGTTTTATGAACGCGTGTGAATACGTATTGAAATTACGCAGTGTCAGTTAACAGCGATATCGTGCTATAAATGATCCCTCAGGCGCTCCTGGGGGCTCAGTCGGTTGAGTGCCCCACTCTTGATTTCGGCTCAGGTCATGGTCTCGGGGTCGTGAGATCGAGCCCCATGTCAGGCTCCTCACTCAGACTCAAGTCTGTTTGAGACTCTTTCTCTCCCTCTGCCTCTGCCCTTCCCCTCCCTGTGTGCTCGCTCACTCTCTCTCTCTCTCTCCTTCTAAAATAAATAAATAGGGCGCCTGGGTGGCTCAGTCGGTTAAGCGACTGCCTTCGGCTCAGGTCATGATCCTGGAGTCCCGGGATCGAGCCCCGCATCGGGCTCCCTGCTCGGCAGGGAGTCTGCTTCTCCCTCTCCCACTCCCCTGCTTGTGTTCCCTCTCTTGCTGTGTCTTTCTCTGTCAAATAAATAAATAAAATCTTTAAAAAATAATAATAATAATAAATAAATAAATAAATAAATAAATAAATCTTAAAAAAAAGAGAGAGAGACCTCAGAACGCAAAATTATAAAAGAGAGAATACTTGAAGATAAACGGGCGTTCTAACATTTTCTTCCTGCGCCTGGCGATTTGGAGCCTGCCGGCCTGGGAAGCTGCCACCAGGGGGAGGATGAATTTCTTTTAAGTCCAGATGTCTCAAACGGGGGCCAGAGCCCGCTGCCTAGGACTGGCGGTGGTGGCCTGAGAAAGGACAGCCTCCTCCTCCTGGGACGAGCCCCCGCTCAGGATAAACTGGACCTTTCTTCCCAGAGTCCATTTTATCCACGGGATGTGGCTCAGACATGACACACACAGCTCACTCCAAGCCAAGGGCTCCCTCGTGCGTGATTTCATGAAATCCGCACCATGGCCCCATGTCATCATCTTCTGTCACAAGTGCTTATTGAGTGCCGAGCCCACATCAGGCCCTGCTGGCGGCGACATCCCTGCCCCCCTAGAGCTGACAGTCTGCTGTGGGGAGAGGGACAGTGGACAGGACGGGTAGGAAGCACAGCTAGGGTGTCATGAGGTTTGTGGAGCACAATTAAGCCGGAAAGGGAATTAGAAGTGTTGGGGCGGCGGAGGCGGGGGGGGGGATGCTGTTGTCAACCGGTATCAGGGAAGGCCTCACTGAGAAGCGTGCATTTAGACAAAGGCCTCTAGGAGGGGACGGAGGGAGCCACGGGATCATCTAGGGGGAGAGTAGGTTCCAGGCAAAGGGAACAGCCAGGGCAAAGGTCCTGAGGTGAGACTGTATTTGGCACGTTCGAGAAGCTGCATCCGAGTGAGCAGAGAGAACAGCAGGAGAGAACGGAGGAGGCGAGCTCAGGGATGGGACGGGGACTGACCATGTGGGATCTTGGGGCCACAGCAAGGGCTGAGTGAGAGGGAGCCACGGGAGGGCTCTGAGCAGGGTGGGATGTGACCTGACCCAGGGGTCCCTCTGACTGCATGTTGGGGACGACTCGGGGGTGCAGAGACCAAGGAGGAGGCTGCCGTGACGGTCGGAGCAGAGGAGGATGGAGGCTGGCCCAGGGCGGGGGCCGCTGAGGGGAGAAGCGTGCGGGTTCCGAATCTGCTTGGAAGGTAGAGCGGGCAGGGCCGCTTCTCTGTGAAAGCCAGCAGCAGTCCATGCTGGGGCCCGTGGGAAAGGTGCAGTCGTGTGTCCCCGACTGGCAACAGGGAATGCATGGCTTTAACTGCACATACCTCAGCAAAACAGCCGATTACAGAAAACAGACAAACGTGGAAAAAAAAAAAAAAAGTTCCACTCTCGTGTTTCAGGAGACCGCTTTGTTTTGTTTTCTTCAAACTTGTCACCCTCTCCGTCAACCTCAGCCACTTTTTGAGTCACTGACCCAGTTTTCTGGAACACACTGTCTTCGCCCCTTTCCGGATTGTGATGATGTTGCACTTCTGGAGCTACGTATGATCGCTATTTTTATCTCCAGATATAAGTCTCCATTCAAACATGAGAACAGTTGCCCTGTTCACGCAAGCCCCTGCGATCTCCGCAGCAAAGTAGCTTTTAAATATATTCATGGCATTTACCCTACACGTAAGGCTTGTACTTGGCTTTCTCTCACTTAACTTCCTGTGTGGAAGACCCTTCCGTATCCTCACCCACATAGCAGCTTCCTGCCCTTCCTTCCTTCCTTCCTTCCTTTAAGATTTTATTTTTAAGTAATCTCTCCATCCAACGTGTGGGACTCAAACTCCCAGCCTCGAGCTCAAGCTCTGCTCTACCAGGTGAACCAGCCAGGCACCCCCAACTTCCTGCTTTTTCAAAACCGCTGTTGCCTTTGTGTCCATCAGGGGGACACAGTGTTCCGAAACAAAAAAGGAGCCAAGGTTTCAAAAGCAAGAGAGTTCAGTTGAAAATCCGGACTTCAGGCTCCTCCTGCAGATTGAGAAGAGCTGGCTGCCCCCGGGGGAGCACAGGGCTGGAGCTGGGAGGCCACTGCCCATCCTCACCGTGCCCTGCTCGCCACCACACTCCCCACATACCATCATGCGTTCATCACCACCTGGCCTTTGGGAGAGGGCGTCCTGGGGCCGTCCTCCCCAGCCCTCAGCTTCCCTCCCTAGGGGCCACTGCTGTTGTTGGCTTCTCCTATCACCATTATTTTTTTTTTTAAGATTTTATTTATTTATTAGACAGAGAGCACACAAGCAGGGGAAGCGGCAGAGAGAGAGGGAGAGGCAGGGTCCCCCCAGAGCAGGGAGCCCGATGAGGGGCTCGATCCCAGGACCCTGGGATCATGACCTGAGCCGAAGGCAGACGCTTAACCGATGAGCCACTCAGGCGTCCCTTGTATCACCTTTAAAAACATTCTATACACAGGCAAACAAATACACACCTTCATATATAGTTTTCCCACAGCCTTTGTTCTCCTGTGCCTTTTAACCTCTTGGAGCGATCATTTCCATATCGGGACATACAGGACAGCCTCATTCATTTCTCGTTGGTGGTTCCTCTATCAGAAGTGGCCTCAGAACAACAGAGGCAGCTCAGTAGTTTTTTTTACATGCTGTTTAATTATTTGCACGCACACTGCTTGCTTCCTCACGTGTGAGGGGGGCTGTAGACTGAGTCAAGTAACAAAGGCAAAGCTAATGCGGGGGGAGGGGAAAAGCTGCAGAGAGAGTCTGGGAACAGTGGCTCTTGTCTGCACGTTTGGGGAACAAGCTGATTGCTGGCAGGGAGCGAAGAGAGCGGATGGGGCCATCTGCCCTTGAAAGAGAACCCTTTCGGTTGTGCATGGAGTCTCAGGGAGGCCGGGCCAGGTCAGCTGTGGGCTGCACATGACCGGCCCGCCTTGGGGTGGCATCTGCCCGCGTGCTGGGGGCTCTGTCAGCACCTGCCTCCGCAGCATTCCTCACGGGCAAACAAAAGCTGCTCCCAGGGGGGCTGCATGCTTTAAGAAAAATGAGAGAGCACATATGTCTATGTGGAAGGGAAGAATAGTCTTGCTGGTTTAATGAGGAATATATTCGTGTCTTAAAAGAATACCAGTTAATGTGCCGTCTGTGAAACAGACCACAGTAAGAAACCCGACTGCTGATTAGGAAAACAGTGATTAAAACCAAATAAACCCTCCTGATTCACTTATTTCTGTTACTGCTCAGCCAGGGCTGCCACAGACAGCTGTGCAGGTTGGGTACTGCACAAGGATGCCACATCTGAGGGCGCTCTATTTCCAACAGAGCCACTGTAGGCTTGTCCATCAATGCCAACAAATTTCTGGCAGGTGCCATGAACGTCGTGTGGTCCCAACAAAAAACAAATTTCCTGAAAAATGGAAACAAAGTGGCCTGACTATGCAGAAACACTCCATCTGGGCTGAAGGTGGCAGTGGGTCTGGGCTCACAGACGTATGAGTTTGGGCTCCACCTTTAACCATCTGTGACTTTCACCCTTCGGTGACCCCCTGACAATGAGCAGACGAGTTTACAGAGCACATCCTGCCCCTTGCTTCTCCCTCCCTTCCTTCTCCCTCTCTCCCATTTGCTTCTCTTCACAGTGCCATGCTCTGCCTTCTGCCGCCGGTGGGGGGGGAGGGGGTGTCTCACTCCTGAGCCTCCTCCCTCCGTCTCTCCCTCCAGAACATAGACACGCTAGAGCGAGTGGCGGGGCTGGAGCCTGAGGACCTGGTGGAGGCCCATGGCACCTTCTACACCTCGCACTGCATCAGCCCCCTCTGCCGACGGGAGTACTCGCTCAGCTGGATGAAAGGTGAGGCACTGGACGTCATCCTCGAGGGCAGGCCTCCTGCCCTCTGTCTGCTCCTTGGGGGCTCCAGGCGGTGGGCACCCGTTCCGTCCTGCTCCGTGGCTCCTTTCAGCAGCTGACGGCAGCCCCCGGAGATGAGGCGGCCTCGGGCTTTCGTTGCTCCCAACGCCACCTCACAGCCGGGTCATGATGGAAGCGAGCTCCACGCCCAGTGCAGCCACGCAGAGACATGTGTTGGCCTAGAAGCTACCAGATGGGCACACGGTCTGTTCTGTGCGGTCACGAGGCCCCCAGCTCTCTGTCACACGAGGGCTCTGACTTTACCTTACACGAGGGTCCTGTGAGGGCAAACGCAACGACATTCGAATCCAGATTGGCGCTGTCCCAGATGGGGGCCACCGCCGCGTGTGGCTCTCGGCCACTCACAGATGTGACCAACGGTACCAAGGATCTGAATTTGGAATTTTACATAGTTTTAGTAATTTCAGTGTTAAAAGCCACACGGTGGCTGTGACCGCCATATTGGACGGGACCGAGCTAGTGGCACAGGGTCCGATGGCCCGTGAGTCACACTCCACGGAATGTGAACCTGGACACGGGCCTGGCTAGGGACGAGGGCTGGCGGCTGTCCCTAGGGGTGCAGACAACAGGGCTTGTTGAAGTCAGCGTCCCAGTTCATGGAAGGGCAGAGTGTCCAGAACAGGGGGGAAAAAAAGTCAGCCAGTCCACATTTCTCGAATGCCAGTGAGAATCTTGTCTGACATCCATTGTGCTGCCCAGAAGCCCCGCATTTCACCCCTGGCAAGCCACTGCTCACATTCTTTATGCTGACTTCACAAAGCCTCTGGTGTCCGTGTGAGACAGGGACAGCTGTGGCATTTGCGGTGGGGCCCCTGGAGGGTGGCCTTTCTGCCTAGACGCCGGCTGACAGCCGCTGGGGCGAGGCTTCCAGAACAGCTCGAGGGTGCACAGCTGCGGGGAATGGACAACGAACACCACCCCCTTACGTGCCCCTGACAGCAGTAGCGCGTGCAGCCCCCACAAAATCCTAAACACTGTCAGTGCCGAAATGTTTCCAGTTACATTACAGACATCACAACGGGGCTCTGTAAATGTTTGTTGGAGGAATGAATGAAGAGCTGAACAAACAAGCTAGGATTCTGTGGGGTTGGTTGCAAGTGACAGAATGCTTTTCAAGCTTCCTTAATCAATAAGCGATAAGGAGCATGATTATCATAAGGCTGGTGTGTGTGTGTGGAGGGGGGGAGGTGTCTGTCCCAGAACCCAAGGATGGGAAGCAGCTGGGCCTAAGGATGTATCCCCATCCCAGGATCGTCTGCAGATTCTTCCCTCTCTCTGTCACCAGGCCTGGGACTCACCAGGCCTATCACCCAGGATAAAATAGAGCTGCCCTCCAAGACCCACTAGGAGAGCTTTTTTTTTTTTTTTAATTAATTAATTTATTTATTTATTTGACAGAGACACAGGGAGAGAGGGAACACAAGCAGGGGGAGTGGGAGAGGGAGAAGCAGGCCTCCTGCCAAACAGGGAGCCCAGTGTGGGGTTCGATCCCAGGACCCTGGGATCATGACCCGAGCTGAAGGCAGACGCTTAACGACTGAGCCACCCAGGTGCCCCTCCACTAGGAGAGCTTTATTGCCCAGGTCAGGGGTTGGTGGGATCCAGTTACCCCTGTAAAGGGCAAACATCTGCTCATCGTCTGTTCTGGTGTTTTTTCTTTAAGTCCATAGCTGTAGCCTGGTGCTCGGAGCCCCCCTGGAATCCTGGAGGGTGGGAGGAGGTGGGGGGGGACAGCTCTCTGAGAAGGGTGAGCAGGGCAAACACCCCAGGAGGCTCCCCAGTGACTGAGGTGTGTTTGTGGACAATGAAGGCTGACTGCAGCCCCAGACCCCAGCCCAGAGTCGCTTACCTCCTTCTCTCCCTTCCCCTTCTCCACGCCCAGAGAAGATCTTCTCCGAGGTGACTCCCAAGTGTGAGAAATGTCACAGCGTGGTGAAGCCTGGTGAGCCTCGGGGCCAGGGACCAACCCAGATAGATTTGGGCTGGGACCCCCACCCCTCCACGAGCCCCTTCCCAAGAAGGCCACACGCCCATCCACCCCACCTCGGGCCACCCTCCCTCCCTGACCAGTGCCCCAGATCTGTCCCCACTGCTCCACAGCTCCTACCCCAGCCCTTGGGTCTGCCTTCTGCTCCTGCCCGCTCTCTCTCTCTCTCTCTCTGTGACCCTGACTCTGCCTCCCATTTCACCTTTCTCTTCCTGTCTCTGTGTCTGTCTGTCCTTCTGCCTCAGACATCGTGTTCTTCGGTGAGAACCTCCCAGCGAGGTTCTTCTCCTGCATGCAGTCAGTAAGTGGCCTGTGCTCCCCGACGTGGGGGCAGCCAGGGCCAGGCCCTGGGGCAGGTGGCTTCCCCAACTAGCTGCAGATGGGGGGTGGGGGAGGCAGCCCAGCCCCTGCCGAGCCTCCAGAGCTCTCACTGGCCGCCCTCCCTTCATAGGACTTCCTGAAGGTGGATCTCCTCATCATCATGGGTACCTCCCTGCAGGTGCAGCCCTTTGCATCCCTCATCAGCAAGTAGGTTGGGGGTTGGGACTGGGGGGGGGCGCTGCTGGGGACTGGGGGAGCCAGGACAGGTCCTCACCACTGAGCTCGCCATCCCCCAGGGCACCCCTCTCTACCCCACGCCTGCTCATCAACAAGGAGAAGACTGGGCAGGTGAGTTGGCTTTTATTTGAGGTCCCCTCTGATTTTCCCTCCTCCTCCTCCTCACATGGGTCCCACATTCCCTTTCACTGGCTTCCTGGGAAACTGGGACCCCCAGCTCAGAACCAGGAGTTCTAGAATCCAAAGAGGTCAGATTCCAGGTCACCTGGACTCTGATTCTACAGGCCTCTGGGTCACTCGGGACCCTTCTGAGCAAGGGATAGAACCCCAACTCGAAGCGACTGAAGCCAGGACAGGAATGCTTAGCTTTGTGCAAGTGAAGAGTCGGGGCAAGCCGGACCCAGGGCCCACAGCCCAGCACTGGGACACGCCCACTCCCACTTTCGGCTCTTTTCCGGAGGTGGCCTCGCTCCCTCATCCCTGAGCAGGGATGGTTCCTCGAACAGGCCAAACATGCCATGTGCCAGGCGCTGTTCTAAGCACTTTCTTTTTTTTTTTTTAATTTGTTTTATTTTATTTTGTATTTTTTTAATTTTCAGTAGGCTCCACGCCCAACATGGGGCTTGAACTCATGACCCTGAGATCAAGAGTCGCATGCTCCACCTACTGAGCCGGCCAGGCGCCCCCTGTGCACTTTCTAAGTATTCACCCACTGACAGTACAATGCTAGGAGCGGTTTGGTGATAGCCCCCACTCTACAGATAAGGGAACTGAGGTTCAGGGAGGCCAGGTCACTTGAGCGAAGTCACAGAGCAGGGAACACACCCCAGCCCATCGGGCTCCAGGGTCTGTGTTCTGAGCTTCCCCCTCCCGCACAGACTGACCCTTTCCTGGGGATGATGATGGGCCTCGGAGGAGGCATGGACTTCGACTCCAAGAAGGCCTACAGGTCAGTCCTGGGCCTGCGAGGGTCACAGCCGAGGTGGGAGGGAGGGCGGGAAGGCACTCGGACTGAGCAGAGCAGGAAGGGGCCTGGGACAAGCCTGGGAGCTCTGACTCTCCCACCCACAGGGACGTGGCCTGGCTGGGTGACTGTGACCAGGGCTGCCTGGCCCTTGCCGACCTCCTCGGATGGAAGGTAAGAAGTCTGGGCCACCTCGGCCCACCCTGAGCCCTGTCCCTAGACCCCTGCCCCACAGGTCCTCTGACCCCATGATGCATGGTGACCTCTGACCTCTGTGAACTTTGCCCCCTGCAGAAGGAGCTAGAGGACCTCGTCCGGAAGGAGCATGCCAGCATTGATGCCCAGGCAGGGTCGGGGAGCCCCAACCCCAACACTTCGGCTTCCCCCGGGAAGTCTCCACCTCCTGCCAAGGAGGAGGCCAGGACCATGGAGGGGGAGCAGGGCCAGTGACAGCTGCACCTCCCGGGCCAGCAGAGCCGCCACCAGCCCTGGCCCCCTCTAACTTGCAGCTCTTGTCTGGGGAGCTCAGAATGTTGCCCTAGTCTCTTAACCACCCCCTTTCAAAACTGGGGTCCCAGCCCCCTGACTCTGGCAAATCTCTAACAGCACCCAGGGGCCGAGGCCTGGGCAGCTCAGCTGTAACAGCCCATAGTCTCTAACCACCCGCGGGGATGTGGGTCAACCTCCCCTAATCTCTAACTGCTCCCAGGGCCAGGGCTGCCTCTAAACTCCTAACTGTTCTGGACAGGGGCCCCAGGGCTCCCCAGGGCTCCCCATGCCCTCTACCGCTCCTAGGGACCTGTGGCCAAGTCGGCCAAGTCTAACGTACCCTGGGTGGAGTGTGGGCCCTCCAGACATAACACCCTCTGGGGGGAGCTGAGCCTGAAGGCCTCCCCAGTCTGTGTCTCCCACTCCCAAAGTGGGTGCTGGACCCCTTCCCTTTGGGACCCACTTCCCCTGCCGGGAGGGGCAGATAATGTTGCTTATTGGAGACAAATTAAAAACAAAAACAACTAACGATCAGCTATCCGGCCTCGCTGTTCCTTTCCGTGAGCACACAAAGCAGCAGCTGGAGGGAGGGGGCTAGAGGAACCAGAACACCTCCAGGCTCTCATGAGAGACAGCCAAGGGTACCGACAGGGGACTCGGGGGTCTGCGAGAGAGCCCCGCGGCACTTACCCCCGGACTCCCAGACTGCCAGAGCTCCTTCCTCCAAAGCCCAGTCACCTAAGGCCTGAGCCCCCGCAAGAGAGGAAGGTCGATTTCAGATTACCCCCCCAGCCCCGCCTCTTCCCCCCGCCCGCCCAGCTTCCTCTCTCTATGAGGAACACTTTCACTTCCTGCTACTCCAGGCCTCCCTTCGGAGAACAGGTAGGGGTCCCCAGGGACCTAGCGGCTGGCATCGTCACCCCCACTGCCTCCCTTTGGTGTCAGGCTGCTGGCCCCACCCCGCCCTGCCCAGCACCACCGGCCATCCAGGCGAGCATCAGCCTCTCTGCCCCCACCCACCCCTCCTTCCTGCTCTCCCCTGGACAGGACACCTGCTCACTGTCCCCACCCTTCCTAAAACCCCGGGTTTCTAGTCAGCAGGCTGATTGATTTGTTTAGCTGTTCATTACCCCTTTCCTATGCCACCCCCCGAGGGCAGGGGCCTGTTCTATCCACCACTGTTTCCCCAGGCCACCCAGTCTGGGCCTGTACTTACAAAGTATTTGTTAGGTGCACAGATGAATGGACCCAGGGGTCCTACTCCTGCCACTGCTGCAGGGAAAATATTTAAAAATGCCCACCTCGAGTGATAACCCACGCTAGCTAGGACTACGTACCTGCTGAAGAGTTGAGGTCCGATGGACAGAGGGACAGATGTCGAATAAGCAAAAAAGAAAATGCCAGCAGTAACATCTAGGTAGCGGGTATAAGGATGTTCTCTGTAAAATTCTGGTTTTCTGGATGTTTGAAAATGTCTCTAATAAAATGTGGGGGAGGGAATATTTGAGGGCCCCCCCGCCGTGGTCTGGGAAGGGGGAAGATGTTGTATAAGATAGTTCACGTTGACAGAGTGTCCCCTGTGGGCTGAGCACCTGTCTGGGCACTGGGTTTGGGCAAAAGCTGTTATTCAACTGGTCCATGTCTGTATTATGGCAGCACTGGTTGTCAAAAGCTGGAACATCTCTGTGCCACTCGGTAAAGAGCCATCAGTCTGGGTCCTCCCTTTCCCCCCTCCCCACCAAGACCCACTGGCCTGCTTCCTGGGATCCCCAGATCTCCCCACCACCTGGGGACTAAAGCATTAACACCTGCCACAGCAAGGGGCCTTGGGTCCGTTTGCATTGGTCAGGGTTTCTGCTGTATTGGTTGTAAATATGCTGACTGTTACCTCTGGGTTGGAGGCACCTTGAGCCTTATCTTCCTTCCTGCCAGAGGCCAGACCATGGCTGGCTGGCCTCCCGCATCCTGAGGATGGCCCAGCCGGAGGACGAGGCCTCTGCAGGCCCCACCGTCGGGGAGAGGTGAGGGCTGCTGGGGCTGGGGTCTCCAACTCCTGCCCTGGCTTCAGAAGTCCCTTCCATCCAATGCCCACCCCCCTAGAAGACCCTGAATCCCATTTCTTCCCTGGGCTGCCCTTCCTGCACCTTTGACCCCACCTCAGTGTCCAACGGCCCACCTCTAACATCCGGTCCCCTGGACCCCGCCTGTCCCAGACAGGTTCCATCACAGGTGAATGGAGCAGATGAGACCCTCACAGGGGTCCTTGGGACCCCAGAGCCACTCCTTCGCCTATGGAGGACGTGGGGGGTGTGGCAGATCCCAGAGCTGGACACTCAGGATGCAGAAGCCCTTCTTGAGCTGTGGCCACCGGGGGTGAGTACTCACAGCCAGGGACCTTCTCTGACCCTCCCCAGGACACCGTGGATCAGTCAGGACTCTGCTGGTTCCTAGTGACAAACACCACAAACCGGGCAAACCAAAAAGGCTACTTATCGATTCCAATGACTGAAAAATCTGGAAGTGAAGGGAATTTCAGGAATGTCTGGACCCTGAGCATTAGACAACTTAAAAATTTCTCCTCATCCTATTTCTTGGCTTTGCTTCAACTGTGAAAGCCCAAGGAACACACACTCGTTCTATAGTAGCTTAGGCAAACAGGCATTTGTCTTTCTGACACATCCGGAAAGGCAGCTGCAGACTCTGATTCAGCAGACCTAGTGACATCAAGGCCAGGTTCTCTGCCATTCCCTTGGGCTCCCCTCACGATTGCCCAGTGGCCACCCCAGGTCCAAGTGCATGTGTGCACTCCAGGCAGGAGGAAGAAAAGAAAGGAAGCACCAATTGCACCAGGAAAACCAAAAGCCTTTACAATTGATTCACAATATATGGGGCCCAGACGGCAATATTTTTTTTTTTTTAAGATTTTTTAAATTTATTTTGAGAGAGAGAATGAGAGACAGGGAGCATGAGAGGGGGGAGGGTCAGAGGGAGAAGCAGACTCCCCGCTGAGCAGGGAGCCCGATGCAGGACTCGATCCCGGGACTCCAGGATCATGACCTGAGCCGAAGGCAGTCGCTTAACCAACTGAGCCACCCAGGCGCCCTAGACGGCAATATTTTTTTAAAGCTCACCTGGGAGTTATAAACCCAGAGGTGAGAAACACTGCCTACACATCATCCGTCTTCTCCAGCTGGGCAGATTATGCCAGAACAAGGCTGCAGTTCTGCAAGGAATAGGGATAGACTTGGATAAGGCAACTAGCGGGTCTATACAGCTTCCTTCACAAGGGGGCTCTGTCCCTGTGGTGGCAGAGATGGCTGTCCCCAGCTCACGGCCACATCCCACAAGCCCAGCAATCCCAGTGTAAAAAGAGGCTTCCTTCCAAAGAGCTCCAGCAAAAATCTTGTGGAAGATTTCCATTGGCTGGGCTTGATTCACATGCCCACCTCTGAACCAATCACAGTGATGAGAAAGTACTGTCATCCTGTTGGCTAGATCAGGTCACGGGACCATCCCTGGGCCTTGGAGGGAGTTAGTCCCACCAGCACGGACTAAGGGAAGGAGTGGGTTTCCTTAAAGGAAGTTTGGGGTGTGGAATCCAAAATAAGGGAAATGGGTGCTGGGCAGGCAAAAGTAACAGAGATTTGCACAAATCCCTTTCAAGATGACTTTTGCCTCGGGGTGCCTGGCTGGCTCAGTTGGAAGAGCAGGGAACTCTTGATCTCGGGATTGTGAGTTCGAGCCCCAGGTTGGGTGTAGAGATTACTTAAATAAAACTTAAAAAAAAAAAAAGATAACCTTTGTCTCCACCCCATCCCCCCCAGAGCTTCCTGGTCACAGGACATGACCCCAGCCAGGTCCTGGTGTTGAGGACAGGAGCTTCACCAGGAGAAGTCCACACCTACCAGATCCAGAAGCTTCCTGGAGGTGAGGAGCCTACCCCCTAGATTCCAGCCCACAGCAAATTTAATCAGCTTTGCTTCCAAAATATCTCCCCAATGCTTTTTGGTGCCATAAGTGGGATGCAAACATAAAGACTCAGGAAAAGATGGGGACTCCAAAGGTAGAAATTTCCCTCTCTTGAGGGTCTTTGGGGAGAATTACAGGATGGAGGAAGACAGAGTCCCAGGGAAGATGAGGCTGCCACCCCTCAACCTTTCTTCCTTGCCCCTTGTTGCCCCCTACCCCCAGGTGTGTCTCTGGAATATTCTAACCTCTGCATGCCAGACCTGCCCCATCTCCTGGCCTTCCTATCAGCCAGCAGGTACTGGTCACCCATCAAAAGGGCTAAGGGTGATCCATCCCTAAGACATCCCACCCACACTGCTGTTCCCCCTTATCTTTTCTCAGGGATGTTTTGCCCAGAACACTGCTCTTGCCCCCTCCCACTCTAAGGCCTGGAGACCAACACACAGGTGAGGGATGGTTCCCTAAGGGAGGGGGAAGCCACTTTCCAGCTTCTTGGTCTGGCAGGACGGCCCTTCAGGGACCAGACTACCAGGTTTGAGGGAGAATAAAATGGGGGGTGAGGGAAGCTGTGGGAGGCTTGCCTCCTGGGCCTGAGTGACAAGAGACCAGGGGCCAAACCAGTAATGAGGCTGGGAATTAAGTCCCCCAGTGCCCTGAAGGAAGCAGAGCTGGCTCCTTGGATATCTGGGACACCTCGGTTATTCTGGTCCCCAGGTCCTCCACAGACTGGCAGTGTCCACCTCAACATCTCAGAGAAGGTGCTGTCTATGGTGAACAAGCTCTACCTGGAGACCCACAGAGGGTGGGGGATGGAGCAGATCCTCCAGAAACCTCCAGAAACTGTAGAAAGACACAGTTCAGGTTAGCTGGGCTAGACGGGGCCCTGGGCCCCTAGGGGGACGGGGGAGCTACTGTTGCTGTTCTGTGGGGCCCAACTCTCTCCTCACATCCAGCCCCCAGGAACCCTGCCCCTCACCGGGTCTCCTGGGTTGAAGGCCCGCTCAGCCCAGAAGTACACCACCCTGGGCCAGCTCTGGCCAGCCTGGTGGAGGAGAAAGTGGAGGACAAGGATGAGGACGAGAACGAGGACAACTACAAAGATGAAGAGAACGGCCCTGAGGATGTGCTCACCCATCACATCCAGGCTCTGGCCAGGGCCCGGGGCAGCTATGTGGGCAGGCAGTTCCAGAGCCTTAGGGCACGCCTCACCTCAAATGCCAGAGGCCCCCACATGCCTGGGGACCCCGCCACAGAGCTGCTTCAGGATGTGCGGCACCTCCTGACTGACCTCCAGGATCACTTATCAAAGGACCCCAATGTCAGGGCTGTTTTGGAGAGCAGGGGGCCTGGGGTCCCCCAGAAGGACGAGCCTCTTGGTAATAAGGAGGGCTGGGAGAGAACTTATGGCCATTTCCCGAACCCACTCGGGTTCTCGTGTGTCCTCCTTTGGCCCGACATGTGCGTTCACACCCAACTTCTTTCTCCCCATCCCTGCGCACCTGTTTGCTTTGCCACTCACACGCCTTTTCCTGCTCCGTTCGCCACTGCTCCGTCTCTCACATGTGTGACAGCCGCGCTCCCTCTCCCACGCGCGTGTCCACACCCGGGCTCCCTCTTCCACGCGTGTTCTCCCACCCGTGCCTACACTTGAGGGTGGCGCTCGGCCCCGGGGAGGGGGTCAGCCCGGCGGCCCTTCGCTCACCCGCCCCAACCCCTCGCAGGCGCCGCGGTGGAGGCGGCCTTGTGCCGGGCGGTGCTGGCGCCCCTGAAGCCTGTCCTGTGGACGCGACTCCGCACGCTCCGCGCCCAGGAACTGCGGCGACTGCAGCAGCGACAAATAGCGCTGCGGACGGGGGCGGGGCCTCCGGACCACCGGGGGGCGGGGCTCGAGGGGCAGGGCCCCGCCCCCGCCCTGCGGAGCCGCATCCACGCGCGCCTGGCGCACCTCCACGCCGCCTGCGCCCCACGCCGCAAGGTGGCGCTGCTGCTGGCGGTGTGCAGTGACGTTTACGCGGGCCTGGCTCAGGCCGAGAACCAAGGTAAAGGAGGTTTACCTGCGTCCACGTGGATGTGCGGTAGCTCGAGGGTGGCGGGAGCGGGATGGGAGGCGCCTGCGTGCACGTCGAGGGGGGAGGGTGGTACGCTCTAGCGCGAGGCGTCTACGCGGGCCTGGGGGTCTGGTAGGAGGCGTTTTCATGCTCAACAAGTGGAAGGGCCGCCAGCGCGCGTGGTCCTGGGGATCGGAGGGACGTGTCTACACGGCCCCCATCCAGCTCAGAGCCTGTCCTCCGGCTCCGCCAGAGCCCCTGGGGGCCGACGCCTTCCTGCCCGCGCTGACGGAAGAACTGATCTGGAGTCCGCACATTGGGGAGACGCAGCTGGACGTGGAGTTTCTCATGGAGCTGCTGGATCCCGAGGAGCTGCGTGGGGAAGGTGAGTCCGCACCCCAGAAACGCCGGGACCCAACAGGGGGCGCCCTAGGGCCCAACAGCCGCGCCCCGCAGCAGGGGGGAAGGCGGACAAACTGCGGCGGGACCTCGGGCGACCAGGGTAGCCGGAGAGCCGCGCTGACCACCCCGTCCTGTCCCTAGCCGGCTACTACCTGACCACGTGGTTTGGGGCGCTGCACCACATCGCTCACTACCAGCCCGACGCGGGCCGCGCGCCCCAGGGGCTCAGTTCTGAGGCTCGCGCCTCCCTCCGCCAGTGGCACAGCCGGCGGACGCTGCATAGACGCGACAGACAGGCCCACGCCGGAGCGCAGGTGACCGTCCCTCCGGACTGCGGGTGCAGGGGAGCGCCGGACCCACTGCCTTTCTGACCCAGGCTCCTGCCATTCCCCCCGGTCAGCCTGCCCTTTGAGGAACCATGGCGAGAGACCCTGTGCCCAGAGACCGAGGATGATTAGGGGTCTCAAACCCTCCTGCTCCTCAGGCAACATTCCGGAGGCACCAGGACGGCGCTGACTTCCGACCCCTGTTGGCTTAGGTGCAGGGAGGGGGAGGGGTTCCCAGGAACAGACCCACCTCCGCTGTGCCCCTCCTCGTGGTGGGCAGAATAATGTTCCCCCAAGACTTCCCCTTCCTAATCCCCAGAATCTGGGAGTGTGTTACCTTACATGGTCAAAGGGACTTTATATATGTGACTAAATTAAGGATCTTGACATGGGGAGATTATTCTGGATCATCCTGGCGGCCCAATATAATCTCCACAGTCCTTACAAGAGGGAGGCAGGAGGACCAGAGTCAGAGAAAGAGATGTGATTTTGCAAGCAGAGGTCAGAGTGATGTGGCCAGGAGCCAAAGCAGGTACCCTCTAGAAGCTGAAAAAGACAAGTGGATTTTCCCCTGGAACCTCGGGAAGGCTCGGCCTTTGATTTTAGGCCCGAAGAGCTATTTTGAACTTCTGACCTTTAGAACTGCAAGATAATAAATTTGTGGGGTTTTTGACCTGCTATGTTTGTGGTAATTTGTTATAGAAGCAACAGGAAGCGAATATACTCTCTTACCCAGAACTTTATTTTCCGTAGAAATTAGCACTTCCTAGGGGCGCCTGGGTGGCTCAGTTGGTAAGCGTCTGCCTTCGGCTCAGGTCATGATCCCAGGGTCATGGGATCGAGCCCCGCATCAGGCTCCCAGCTCTGCTCTCCCTGCTTCTCCCTCTCCTGCTCCCCCTGCTTGTGTTCCCTCTCTGGCTGTCTCTCTCTCTGTCAAATAAATAAAATCTTCAAAAAAAAGAATTAATAAAAAAAAATTAAAAAAAAAAAGAAATTAGCACTTCCTAGCATACCATATAATATGTACTTATTTATTGTGTTAATTTTTGTCCATAGTGTCCCTCCCCTTAGGTTGCCTAACAGAAATATAGTGCAAGCTATATATTTAGAAAGTAGCTCCATTACAAAAAATACTAAAAAGATACAAGTGAAATTAATTTTAATAGCCTACCTGATTGAACCCAATATGTCCCAAATGTTATCACTTCAACATGTAATCAACATCCAAAAATTAGAGGCGCCTGGCTGGCTCAGTCGGTGGAGCATGCGACTCTTGATCTCAGGGCTGTGAACTTGAGCCCCACGTTAGGTGTAGAGATTACTTAAAAATAAAAAAAATAAAAAAAACTTTTTTTTTTTAAGATTTTATTTATTTGACAGAGAGAGACACAGCGAGAGAGGGAACACAAGCAGGGGGAGTGGGAGAGGGAGAAGCAGGCTTCCTGCCGAGCGGGGAGCCCGATGCGGGGCTCGATCCCAGGCCCCTGGGATCATGACCCGAGCCGAAGGCAGACGCTTAACGACTGAGCCACCCAGGCGCCCCCCCCCCCAAAAAAAATCTTTTAAAAAATCCAAAAATTATTGTACTATTTAACAATCTTTTTTGCTTGTGTGCAAAATATTCAAAATCCAGTGTGTATTTTCTATTTGACATCTCAGGTGGGACCAGTCACATTTCAAGCGCTCAGTAGCCACGCAGGGCTAGGAGCTACCGTGTTGGTCAGTGCGGCCTTAGATTGTCAGCTTCAGGAGGCTAGGGATCTCTGTCTTGTGCATAGCTCTATTTTCAGTGCCTAGCCAAATGCCTGGACCCATTAGGTGTTCAGCAAATACTTGCTGAATGGTTCAATGCCAAATGGTAGGCTGGAAATGGCTGCCTAACAGAGATCCCTGTCCTAATCTCTGAAATCCACGAACATTACCTTTTTTGGAAAAGGGTCTTTGCAGATGGTATTAAATTAAGGATCTTAAAATGGGGAGACTATTCTGGGTTATCTGGGGGAGGGCTCTAAATGCAATCACACGCGTTCCTATAGAAGGAAGGCAGAGGGAGATTTGACACAAACAAGAGAAGATGATATGAAGACAAGCAGAAAAAGATTTGAAGGTGCCGGCCTTGAAGGTTGGAGAGTTGGTGATCACAAGCCAAGGAAAGCCATCAGGGGCACCTGGGTGGCGCAGTCAGTTAAGCTTCAGACTCTCGGTTTCGGCTCAGGTCGTGATCTCAGGGTGGGGAGATTGAGCCCCGCATCAGGCTCTGCGCTCAGTGTGGAGTCAGCTTGAGATTCTCTCTCCCTCTCCCTCTGCTCCTCTTGCTCCTGAGCTCACATGCACACACTCTCTCTCTCTCTCAAATAAAAATAAATAAATCTTAAAAAAAAAAAAAAAAAAGCAGTCAGCTACCAGATGCTGGGAGAGGCGCAGACCGGATGCTCTCCTAGCACTTCCAGAAGGAGGGGGCCCTGTTCACACCTTGATTTCACCCCAGTGATACTGATTTCAGACTTCTGGCCCCAAGAATGTAGGAGAAGAAATTTCTGTCGTCTTAAGCCACTGAGTCTGTAGTCATTTGTCACAGCAACCACAGGAAACTTAACACTCAGCAGTTAATATAAAAAAAAATGGAGTAGAATTAATATCCAACCCAGTCTCACTCTAGCAACAAGGGACATGCATCTCGTGATGTAGGAATTAACTAGAAAAGTAGGAAAATCCCCTGAATCCATTTCACAAAGAATATATTGCCATTACAATTTTACATTTTACATTTTGCATTTCATAATGATCAAAATTCTGTAATTTTAGACATCACCTAAAAAAATGTGCCAGAAGAGAGTTTTTTGCAATTGTTTTTAAAAACCAAAAAGCTCGAGCGCCTGGGTGGCTCAGTTGGTTAAGCGACTGCCTTCGGCTCAGGTCATGATCCCGGAGTCCCGGGATCGAGTCCCGCATCGGGCTCCCTGCTCAGCGGGGAGCCTGCTTCTCCCTCTGACCCTCCCCCCTCTCATGTGCTCTCTGTCTCAAATAAATAAATAAAATCTTTAAAAAAAAACAAAAACAAAAAAACCCAAAAAGCTCAAAATGGCTGCATCGGGCAGTGAAGCAGGAAGCAGAGATGGGGGGGGGACTACAGGATGTGGCCTCTCATCTTATGTTCAGACAGAACTGAGTGGGGTAGCTTGATCCCCGCAGACGTGAGGGGACCATCTCCTTTTTCAAGAACCTTCAGGGCAAGCAGGACACCAAGAATTTCATCATGTTCACTTATTATGCATTTTTTCAAAAGATTTTATTTACTTATTTGACAGAGAGAGCACAAGCGGGCAGAGGGAGAAGCAGGCTCCCCACTGAGCAGGGAGCCCGATGCGGGACTCAATCCCAGGACCCCGGAATCATGACCTGAGCCGAAAACAGACTGAGCCACCCAGACGCCCCTATTTATTATGCATTTATGTACATATGTATTTTTTATAATTGTAGTAAAAATCATATAATACCAAATTTACCCTCTTAACTATTTTTAGGTGTTAACTAGAGTTATAATAGTGTTAATTATATTCACTACTTTTTGGTGTTAATTAGAGTTATAATAGGGTTAACTATATTCACTATTTTTTGGTGTTAATTAGAGTTATAATAGAGTTAACGATATTCACTATTTTTTGGTGTTAATTAGAGTTATAATAGGGTTAACTATATTCACTATTTTTTGGTGTTAATTAGAGTTATAATAGTGTTAACTATATTCACTATTTTTTGGTGTTAATTAGAGTTATAATAGTGTTAACTATATTCACTATTTTGGGGGGTTAATTAGAGTTATAATAGTGTTAACTATGTATACATTGTGTAACAGATGTCTTTGTCTTGTAAATCTGAAACTATGCCCATCAACCACAACTCCCATTTCCCCTTCCCCAGACCCTGGCAACCACCATTCTACTTTATTTTTCATGGTTTTCATGATTCTTAGATATCTCGTTTAAGTGGAATCATCTAGTCTCTTGGTGAACTGGCTTATTTCACTAAGCAGTATGCCCTCGGGGCGCCTGGGTGGCTCAGTCGGTTAAGCGCCGACTGAGCTACCCAGGTGCCCTAAGTTCTTTATATTCTGGATGGGTATGTCTTGTGGGCAGTCCCAGTTTCTGGATTTCCTCATTATTAGATTCCAGTCCTGCAGTTAAGGGAAGTATACCCTCTAGGTGGACATTGTGTCCTTCCCAGTACATCCCATCCGGGGGGGCCCCATGATCGGCAATTCTAACTGTGCCTTTGGAGTTAAGGACTGTATTAGCTGGATCGAGGTGCCATAACAGAAAAGCCCAGATGGGGTGGTAAAAGCACAGAAATTTGGTTTCTCACAGTTCTGGAGGCTGGAAGTCCAAGATCAAGGCCTTGGCAGGTTTGGTTTCCTCCGAGGCTTCTCTCCTTGGCTAGTAGGTGGCCTTTTGTCTTCACACGGCCTTCCCTTTGTCCCTGCCTATGTCCTAGTCTCCTCTTTTTAAAATTTTAATATATTTATTTACTTATTTATTTGTTAAATTGAAGTATAGTTGACACACAATGTTACATTAGTTGCCAATCTCTTCCTATGAGGACACCATTCATATTGCACTGGGCCACCCATATGACTTCATTTTAACTTAATCACCTCTTTTTTTTTTTAAGATTTTATTTATTTATTTGGGGCATCTGGGTGGCTCAGTCGTTAAGCATCTGCCTTTGGCTCAGGTCATGATCCCAGGGTCCTGGGATGGAGCCCCGCATCAGGCTCCCTGCTCAGCCAGGAGGAGCCTGCTTCTCCCTCTCCCACTCCCCCTGCTTGTGTTCCCTCTCTAGCTGTCTCTCTCTCTGCATCAAATAAATAAATAAAGTCTTTTTTTAAAAAAGATTTTATTTATTTATTTGAATGAGAGGGAGAGCCAGAGAGAGAATGAGTGGGGGGGCAGAGGGGAGAGAGGAAAAAGCAGACTCCCCTGCTGTGCAGGGACCCCCACGCAGGTCTCAATTCCAGGACCCCAGGATCATGACCTGAGTCAAAGACAGGTGCTTCACCGACGGGGCCACCCAGGCACCCCTAACTTAATCACCTCTTTAAAGGCCCTTGCTCCAAACACAGTCACATTCTGGGGAACTGGAGATTGGGACTTCAAAATATGAATTTGGAGGGGAGGGTCACAATTCTGCCCATAATGGGAAGTGACTGCTGGATTTCTCCCCCTCTGAATTATGATGTCATCTGTGGGTTGTACCCTGGGACCCTGTGAAGAACCTGTCCCCAACAGCCTTTCACCCAATGCTTACACAAGCACCTCTTCTTGGTTCTTGTTGAGTCACTGGATTTGTTCCTACTACTGTATTCTATTTATGGCAGGTAGTACTGGTTTTCCACCTCCTAGAGTGAAATGACATTTCCTGGTGGTTGTTTTTTTTTTAAGATTATTTATTTATTTATTTGAGAGAGAGAAAGAGCACATGAGCAGGGGGGAGGGGCAGCAGGAGAGGAAGAAGCTGACTCCCCACTGAGCAAGGAGCCCAACGTGGGGCTCAATCCCAGGACCCTGGACCGTGACCGGAGCCGAAGGCAGGCAATCTACTGAGCCACCCAGGTGATCCTGACATTTCCTGTTTAAAGAAATGTGTTGAATAAAAAAAAAAAAATCTGAGTTGATTTCAAGAAAACTACCCAGTAGCTAAGTACACGGGTGATGCGTGGATATGTTGGCAAAGTATGGGGAAGTTAAATGTAAAAGGTGGACGTTTGAGCTATCGCTGGTTGAGGACTATGGGGTCACACCCAGCATCTTGTTCACTCTGGAGCTCTGGGCTTTGTGCCGGACGCCTCCTCTTGTGGCCCCACTCCCATGGTGTCCCAAACTGGCCACAGCACCTCCCCCAAACCTGCTCCTTCTAGTACCCATTATAGGGGGGCCTCATGATCCCTCCAGTCCCTAGGCTAGAGCCCTGAGCCCCATCCTACATACCTCCCTGTCCCCTTTCATGCCCCCCTGACCTTCCCCTTCCCTGACCCCATCCTGGTCCCGCCCAGCCTCCACTGCTTCCTGGCTTCCAGTCCAGGAAATCCCCTCCAGTCCCTGCCCACATGGCAGCCAGAAGGAATTTTTATTTTATTTTGTTTTATTTTTAAGATTTTAAGTAATCTCTACACCCAACATGGGGCTTGAACTCACAATCCTGAGATCAAGAGTCTCATGCTCTTCTGACTGAGCCAGCCGGGCGTCCCACGGTTTTCATTTTGATGTAGTCCAATTCAGTTTTTCTTTTGTTGCTTGTTCTTTTGGTGTCATATCCAAGAAATCATTGCCAAATCCTATGTCATGAAGTTTTCCCCTATGTTTTTTCTAAGGGTCCTGTAGTTTGACTTCTTACAGTTAGGTCTTTGATTCAATTTAGGTTCACTTTTGTATATGGTGTTGCATAAGGATCCTACTTGACTCTTTTGCATGTGGATATCCATTCCAGTTTTCCCAGCACCATCTGTGTAAAAGACTGTCCTTTTCCCACTGAATGAGCTGAGCACCCTTGTCAAAACTCATTTGACCTTAGGGGGCGCCTGGGTGGCACAGTCGGTTAAGTGACCGACTCTTGGTTTCAGCCTGGGTTGCGTGATCTCAGGGTCTTGAGATCAAAGCCCCACTTTGAGCTCCCCACTTAGCGTGGAGTCAGCTTCAGATTCTCTCTCCCTCTCACCCTCCCGCTCATGCTCTCTCTCTCTCTCTCTCAAATAAATAAATAAATAAATAAATCTTTTTTAAAAATCATTTGACCTTATGCGCTAGGGTTTATTTTTAGAATTTGTGTTTTTAACAAGTTGCTGCTGAGAACCATTGATATATATAGTATCAGATTAAAAATAAAACAGTAAGAGAGGTTATACTTTTTGAGAAGTCACACAGATGGTGACACCTGAGCAAAACCTTGCCAGAGGTGAGAGTCACAGGCATGCATCTGGGGAGGATGTTCCAGGCAGAGAAAAGCCGGGCAAAGGCCCTGTGGTGGGTGCATGCCCAGCAGGCGCCGGGAACGGTGAGGAGGCAAGAATTCTTGAGATGTCTTTGGTGCAAAAAGGTGGTTTTATAAAAGCATGGGGACAGGACCCATGGGCAGAAAGAACTGCACTGGGGTCATGAGGAATGGCCCATTATATACTTTCAAGTTGGGAGGGGGTTAGGGATAGCACAGACCTCCAAGGTATTTTGGAAACAAGGTTTCCAGGACCCTGAGGGGGGCTAGCTATTGCTAGGAAAAGGTTATTTATTACTGTTTAATAAAAACTCAGTCATGAGACCCTTCAGATGTATATCGGTGGGTCATATGCTTGGAGGATGACTGCCAACATGTATCTTGAGGGGTAGAGATAAAGGAAATTGCCAAAGGAATTTTTATATGTATTTTTATGTGTTAAAGGAGACTAAAAAAAAAAGAGGGGCACCTGGGTGGCTCAGTCGGTGAAGCGTCTGCCTTCAGTTCAGGTCATGATCCCAGGGTCCTGGGATCGAGCCCCGCATTGGGCTCCCTGCTCCGCGGGAAGCCTGCTTCTCCCTCTCCCACTCCCCCTGCTTGTGTTCCCTCTCTGGCTGTCTCTCTCTCTGTCAAATAAATAAATAAAATCTAAAAAAACACAAAAACAAAAAACTTTAAGATGCTGGTGGGTGGTTGGGGAGACCTACTCATCTTGCGGCGCCCAAGACAACCCTCGTAAGTGCGTTCCCTTGCTTATTAAACCAGCCACCTACCAATCTGGAGCGGTCTGCCTCTTTCTTTGGTCTCTCCTTGTCCTCTGCGTACGGGGCCCGTTCGCAAACCGACAATTAACGAATCAGCCAGGAGACCAAAGAAATGGGCCTTGGGAAAGGGACATCTGCAGGGAAACTCTCTAGTTGGCCACCGACCTCTATGTGGGGAGGGGTGGCCCCATGCGTTAGATGCTTGTGGAGCACTGCACGAGGACGGTTTGCCCCCCAAAATGCTGGCCTGCACACTGTGGCAGGCAGGGAAGGGGGTGCCTACAGCGGGGGGTGTGGGGTGGCCTCTAGTGTGGGCAGTGTGGCCACCAGAGGCTGAAGCTTGCGCTAGAGCTTAGAAGAGGAGCTGAATTCAGGAAAAGGACATGCGGTTGTCCATTACTCTGCTGGCCTCAGGGCTCACAGCACAGTGGGAGAACAAAATAATAAGTTGCAGACGTTAGCGTGCCGTTTTGCAAAGCCAGGAGGGTGCAAACTGCCCCAGATTAAGAGCCGAGGGCGTGTACAAAGCCTGATTAGGACACTAAGAGGTACTTACGGTCCCTGGGAAAGCGACGAGGGTGTCCTGGTGCCTGACAATGAGATGGACCGCGTGCCCCATGCTGTGGGAGCCTGAATACAAAGGAAACATTTATTTTTTTTATTTATTTATTTTTTAAAGATTTTATTTATTTATTTGAGACAGAGAGAATGAGAGAGAGCAAGCACATGAGAGGGGGGAGGGTCAGAGGGAGAAGCAGGCTCCCCGCCGAGCAGGGAGCCCGATGCGGGACTCGATCCAGGGACTCCAGGATCATGACCTGAGCCGAAGGCAGTCGCTTAACCAACTGAGCCACCCAGGCGCCCCAAAGGAAACATTTAAATAGCCATCATCCTAGACTGTTGATCCAATGGAGAAACATGTCCCAAAACCCCAAGGAGAAAACTCGCATTCTCTGTCCCTTGAAGATGTAAATCTAATCATGCCTTTGAAAAATAAACACTCCCCACGATTGCCTGAGACTGAGGGGAGAAAGGGGGGGCAAGAGGCTTTTCAAAATACAGACTGCTGGGGCATGTAACTCTTGATCTTGGGGTTACAGGTTGAGGCCCCACCTTGGGTGTAGAGATTACTCAAAAATAAAATCTTAGGGATCCCTGGGTGGTTCAGTCAGTTAAGCATCTGCCTTTGGCTCAGGTTAAGATCCCAGGGTCCTGGAATCGAGTCCCGACCTCTGCTCCTTGCTCAGTGGGGAGCCTGCTTCTCCCTCTGCCTTCCCCCACCCCATGCGCACGCTCGCGCTCTCTCTTTCTCTCTCTCTCTCTCTCTCACAAAAATAAATAAAATTTCAAAAAAAAAAGGTAGTGTCATTTTCTTTCATCTGTTAAAAGGACAGTTTTCTTGGACCATTGGTCTGTTCTTGATGAGATTATGAAAGGCTTTTTCTTGACTGTAGGTAATCTGCCTAGAAAACAGATTCCTCTCCTGTGCTCCCTGTTGTCTTTATCGGGTCTTTGATTACTTAAGAAAACTGATTCTTCTCTATTACCAGAGCTAAGTATTTTTACAACTATGGGACTTACTGTATTTGCCTGTGAAGTCTTTCATTGTCCCTCTGGTTAAATGAGTAACTAAAGATTCTTTCGCAGTGACCTATGATCCTATTTAATCAAGTGTTTTAAAACCTTTCAATATTTTTGACGAGCTTCCCCCAAATCCTATCTAAATCAAGCTTTGTTAACCTCAAACTAACTCTGGGATTTTCCAGAGAAAATATCAAAAGATGTGTTCTCTCTCCTTATAGAAGAAAGATATTAAACTAAGTTTATTTTATGTTTTAAATTACATGGGAGGGGGACCTGGCTGGCTCCGTCGGTCAAGCATGTGACCCTTGATTTGGGGTTGTGGTGTAGAGATTACTTAAAAATAAAATATTCAGGGGCACCTGGGTGGCTCAGTCATTAAGCGTCTGCCTTCGGCTCAGTTCATGATCCCAGGACCCCCCATCTGGCTCCCTGCTCAGCGGGAAGCCTGCTTCTCCCTCTCCCACACCCCTTGCTTCTCCCTCTCCCACTCCCCCTGCTTGTGTTCCCTCTCTCGCTGTGTCTCTCCGTCAAACAAATAAATTTTTTTAAAAAACAAAATAAAATAAGATGTATGTCACAGAAATAACCAAATTTCCTTGTCAATTGCTTTATGATCACTCTCATCAGATCTTTTAACAATGGCTATTTTATATCATTTACAGTTCCGTTCTGCTCTGATGCTTTTGTTTGTTTGAAGTAGGTTCCAGGTGGAGCCCAGCACAGGACGTGAACTCAAAAGCCTGAGATCAAGACCTGAGCTGAGATGTTTAACGGACTGAGCCACCCAGGAGCCCCAGCAAGTGCAGGTTTCTGATAACTATGATCAATTTGCCTTCATGTGGAAGCGGCAAACAATGGACCTTTCCAGTGCCTCCCCACAGCTCCCTGCACAGCCCCAAAACATGCCATGGGATGGTAGCCAGAGATCTGTCCCCATTCTCCTCCACATCAGGAAAATGGGCCCAGGACACTGAAGATAATGTTAACATGTGAAGACTCGCCTCTGCTGCAGGACTCTGTATAGAGTTTGCTGGAACATCTGCAAGGGAGAGGATGCATGGCGAACCCACAGAAAATTCAAGGCCTGGGCGCCACCAAAACGTTTTTGGGAGTCATTTGGTTGCATAAGATGCGCATTGTTGCACAAGCTGTGAAGGAGGAGATGCAAGCCTATCCAACCCTTATGGGGTTTTTGAAGGAATTTATCCCCCCCTCCCCTGCCACCCCGACACAGTGCCTCCGTCCCTTGTACTACCTGGTAAAGAAAGGGCACATGGGGACTGGGGATCAGAGCAGCAGGCCACCTTTGAGAAGTCAAAAATGCTGGCGGAGCAGATGAAAGTTTGGGCATCTCCTAAACGGGGCTGCCATTTGCATTAGATGTGTCCATGATTCCAGAAGATGTGGATTGGGCACTCTGGCTAGGACAACGGAAGGAGACGGTACCCTTAGGATTTGGGTCCCAGCTCTGGAAGGGGGCAGAAATCCGGTACAGCCCCACAGAGGAACAGCTCCTAGCCGTGTACACAGTACTCCTCCAAGTAGAGCCTCTCATGTGGGAATAGGCATATCCCAGTGAAGAACTTCCCTTCCTATTAAGGGGGGAGTTGAGAATACGTCCCATCGACCCACCTCTGCCATAACTCAGACTCCCACTTTGACTAAGAGGCATGCCTATTTGCCGCAGACAAGCACTCTCTCCACCACTCCACCGTCTCTAGAAGGGCAGGTGCTAGCTACCAGGGCCCATAGAGTATGTCAAGCCTCCAAATGCGCCCACCCCCTTCCCACGGTGGCCCCTGTGGCCCGCACAGAAGGAGTGGGGAAATTCCCACTGGTACCTGGAAACCCGAACAAACAGTAGGAGCCTGTGGGCTGAACTTGGAGTGGTTTGGCTGGTGATCACCCATGAACCCCGACTGCTCCCCCTTTGCACGGACCATCAGGCTGTACTCAAATGATGAACCCTATGGCTCAGACAATAGGGAGCCAAGGGGTAAATGATCATGAATAAGTCATGTGGGGTCAGGATATGTGGAAAGACGTTTTGGTTTACCTGCAAGAGCCTGAGGTGTCCACACGGTGGTTCATAAGGCACTGACACTCCCAGGCAATCAGGAAGCATTAAGAGTAACCACCATGGCGCCCAGGTGGAAGGCATATCGTCAGGGATGCCAGATGGCCCTTGACATACAGTGACTTGGCTAACTCTGTAAAAGTATGTCCTGTGTGTCCTAAATAATGCCAAAGCAAGTGCCAAAGGAGTCTGGGTGGGGCCAGCCGCCAGAGTTCCCAACTAGTGAGGGATTGGCAGACAGATTATATTGACCTCCTTTCCCTGAGTGAGGGTTCTAAATTCTTTGGTGTGGACACGGCATCTGGCCTAACCCAAGCTTTCCCTTATCGCTGTGCAAGCCAGGGGGTCACCATCAGGGAGATTAGAGAAGCTGAGTACCACGTACAGATACCCTCATCAAATAAACAGTGATCAGGAGTCACATTTGGAAGATCACGATATACAAGATAGAGCAAAAGAACAGGACATTGAATGGAGGTCCCATCTCCCTTATAACCCTCAAGCAGCAGGGTTAGTGGAAAGGAAAAGTGGAATATTCAAATAGCAGATTAGATTACTAACAGGTAAAACCACCCTGGCTGGGTAGACTAAAGTACCCTCCCAGGCTTTAATACATTTTCTTTTTCTTTCTTTTTTAAAGATTTTTTATTTATTCATAAGAGACAGACAGAGAGAGGCAGAGGGAGAAGCAGGCTCCCCGCTGAGCAGGGAGCCCGATGCGGGACTCGATCCCAGGACCCTGGGATCATGACCTGAGCCGAAGGCAGACGCTTAACCATCTGAGCCACCCAGGCGCCCCTCTTTTTCTTTTTTTTTAAGATTTATTTATTTTTATTTGAGAGAGAGCATGAGCAGGGGGAAGGGCAGAGGAAGAGGAAGAGAGAGAATCTAAGCAGGCTCCACGCCCAGCACGGAGCCCGATGCAGGGCTCGATCCCAGGACCCTAAGATCATGGAATCAAGAGTTGGATGCTTAACCGACTGAGCCACCCAGGCGCCCCCTTCATGTGAATGATCATCCAGGAAGACTTGTTGCACCATATGCCAAACTGGACACCCCTGCGGAGACACCCAGCACCAGAAGGGCATGGAAGTCATGGGAAGCAGCCATTGCCCCAGCACTCACTGCAGATTATAATGCTTTGCTACTGAGAACCCTAAGCCCCATGACACCTGAGACAGGCATTATCTACCGGAACTTGCAATGACTCATCCCAGCTTGACCCACGAGCTGGACTTAGGCGATCAGAGGCACCTCACTCCCTCCCCTGACCGTGGATTGTACTTCTGCCCACCGTTCCCACAGTGGGAGCCATCCCAAGGACATAGCCTTAGTAGAGCAAGGTGTTGTTGAGACCATCTGGCTCTATAATCTTTAAGATGCTGGTGGGTGGGTGGGGAGACCTACCCATCTTCAGCGCCCAAGACAAGCCTTGTAAGTACCTTCCCTTGCTTATTAAACCAGCCACTTACCAATCTGGGGTGGTCTGTCTCTTTCTTTGGTCTCCCCTTGTCCTCTGTGTACAGGGGGGCAGTTCGCGAACAAACAATGACACCTTAGGCGGTCAAGATTGCATGATCCACAGGGCAAGTCTCAGAGCTAAGAGATCTTGCCCCTTTAGTGTTTTCTGTTTAAGTGATCTCTACACCCAACATGGGGTTCGAACTCATGACCCAGAGATCAAGAGTCACATACTCTACCAACTGAGCCAGCCAGGTGCCCCAAGCTTGGCAGCTTCTTAAAAATTTAAATATAGGGGGGCCTTGGGTGGCTCAGTCAGTTAAGCATCTGAATCTTGATTTCGGCTCAGCTCATGATCTCAGGGTCCTGGGATTGAGCCAGCGTCAGGCTCCCCACTCAGTGGGGAGTCTGCTTATCTCCCTGTCCCTCTGCGCCTCCCCATGCTCTCTCTCTCAAATAAATGAATAAATCTTTTTTTTAAAAAAGTTAAATATATACCCACCGTATATGATTCAAGCATTCCACTCCTAGGTGTATACCCTAGAGAAATGAAAGCATATGTTCACACAAAGACTTGTACACCAGTGTTCACAGCACTTCTATCGGTAATTGCCAAAGACTGGAGAGAAGGCAAATGTCCACCAACAGGTCACTCGATAAAAACCAGTCGTGGTGACTTGATAAACTGTCCCCTGCAATGGCCTAGTTCGACACACATGAAGCGCAAAACAATGATGTTGAGTGAAAAAAGCCAGACACGAGAATCCACACTGTAACATTTCATTCTGGAAAATACCAACTGGGGCGCCTGGGTGGCTCAGTCGTTAAGCGTCTGCCTTCAGCTCAGATCATGATCCCAGGGTCCTGGGATCAAGGCCCGCATCGGGCTCCCTGCTCGGCGGGAGGCCTGCTTCTGCCTCTCCCACTCCCCCTGCTTGTGTTCCCTCTCTCGCTGTGTCTCTCTCTGTCAAATAAATAAATAAAACCTTTAAAAAAAAAGAAAAGAAAAAAGAAAATACCAACTAACTGATAGTGACAGAAAGCAGGTAGGTCAGTGGCTGTGCGGAGGGGGGAGGGACGGAGGGGGGAGGGATGGAGGGTTTGACGAAGAAATTCAGGAATGATGGCTATGTTCATTCTCACGGCCATGATCTTGGTTGTGGTGGTGGCTTCCCACGTTTAGATAAGCCCAAACTCCTCAACTTGTATACTTTCTTCATGTCATCTGTACCTCAATAGAGCTGGGGGGAGAGGGTGTCCCCGCTGTGGAATGCAACAGACACTTTCCCCTCTACTGGGCTGACTTAACAAATGGCCCCTGAGGGCAACTGAACTTTCATTCTGAAGCTCATTAGACCGTGAAGCTATTTCCGCTTAGAGCCCTGAAGAGGCTTTAAAAAGAAAAGAGAGCTGACCTATTTCTGCGCTCAGGCCTGTCACTTTTCTCTCCTGAGACCCCGAGCCCACAGGGGATCAATTTCTTGAATGGGGGAAGAGAAAAATGAGAACATGCATGGAGAAAAAAAGGAAGTGCAACAGATGGGAACATGCCCCCCCACCCCCCGCCCCAACCCCAGGCACAAGGAAGAAGGTGGCCTGGAGGGTGACGATGCAGGAGGAGGGTGGACCTGGTGAGGTGACTGCGATTCTCTCAGGAAACAAGAAGGAGGTCACTGCTGAGAGTGAGGATGAGGAAGGAGCTCTCGCAGGTTTGAAGAGAAGGTCTGATATGTCATCTGGGAGAATCAAGGGACCAGGGACACCCGCAAAGTTGCTGAGCAGCACTGTGGGTCCACTCCAAGTGAGTGGGCATGAAGTTAAGGCGAGGCCAGTTGGCATGGGTGTGTATTTGTCTCCGCCCATATTCCACTGCACAGATGCAGGCATACGATAGGTGGAAACTTAGATTTTATAAGGACTGTGGTTTTGCCAGATGAGTATGGTGGAGTGGGGAGGTGTGTCATGAATGTGTGTGAGGGGGTGATCGTAATGGTCGGTCGAGGAATTTGATCTGTGTGAAGACACGAGGGGGCTGAGGAGTAGAGGAATGGTGTTGGAGGAAATTGTTGGAGTTGAGGTTTTGGAGGGAATCAACTAGAAAGGCAGGATACAAGGGATGGTGAATGAGATGCTTGAAGCTGAGGTTCTAAGAGGCTGTGGTGTTCTAAGAGGTGTAGGTGTGCCCAAGGGAGGGAGTGGCTGCGAGGAGGACAAGTTCATTGGAGAAGAGGAGGTCTGGGAACCCAAAGGATGGCCCGAGGGTCACCTACCTGGGTATGGAAATCACTGAGGATGATGAGAGAGGCAGCATGAGAGACAGTGAGCCAGGAGCTAAAGTCCTGGAGAAGTGAGCAGTAGTGATCATCAACCGATGAATACAAATGTGCTATGTCCATGCAGCGGAATATTATTTGGCCACAAAAAGGGATGAAAGACATCCTATAACCTGGATGAACCCTGAACAAACTGGTCACATGTTTTATGATTCCATTGATATGAAATGTCCAGAATGGGCAAATCCATAGAGACTGAAAGTAGCTCAAGGGTTGCTGCTGGTTGAAGGCAGGTGATTGCTAAAGGATATGGAGTTTCTTTTGGGGTGATGAGAAAGTTCTGGAATTAGACAGTGGTGACCATCCCACAACCTTGTGAATAAAAACCACTAAGTTGTATGAATATATCTCAATAAAGATGTTACTTTAAAAAAAATCTGGGGACACCTGGGCGGTTCAGTTGGTTAAGCGTTTGCCTTTGGCTCAGGTCATGATCCCCCATGTAGGCTCCCTGGTCAGCAGGAAGTCGGCTTCTCCTTCTCCCTCTGCCCCTTGTGTGCACTCGCTCTTGCTCTCTCTTGCGCATGCACGCTCTATCTTAAATAAATAAATAAAATCTTTAAAAAAAATTAAAATTATAGGTGCCTGGGTGGCTCAGTCAGTTAAGTGTCTGCCTTTGGCTCAGGTCATGATCCCAGGGTCCTGGGATCAAGTCCCACATGGGCTCCCTGCTCAGCAGGGAGTCTGCTTCTCCCTCTGACCCTCCCCCACTCATGCTCACTCTCTCATTCTCTCTCTCTCAAATAAATAAATAAATAAAATATATATATATTTAAAGCAGCATCTCATAGTGGATAGAGCACCAAAAAGAGCTGGGGACCTTGGCCACCACTGTGAGCCCTGCAGTTGGGATTTTGAATCATGGGGAGCTTTGACCCCTCAGCCTGTCCTGTGGGCTCTACTTTCTTTCTTTTTTTTTCATTTTTATTTTTTTTTATTTTATTATGTTATGTTAGTCACTATACATCATTGGTTTTTGATGTGGTGATCCACGATCCGTTGTTTTCATATAACACCCAGGGCTCCATGCAGTATGTGCCCTCCTTAATACCCATCACTGGGCTAACCAATCCCCCCCCCTCTAAAACCCTGTTTGTTTCTCAGAGTCCATAGTCTCTCATGGTTCATCTCTCCCTCCAATTCCCCCCCCCCCATTTTTCCCTTCCTTCTCCTAATGTCCTCCATGCTATTCCTTATGTTCCACAAATAAGTGAAACCATATGATAATTGACTTTCTTTGCTTGACTTATTTCACTTAGCATAATCTCCTCCAGTCCCATCCATGTTGATGTAAAAGTTGGGTATTCATCCTTTCTGAAAGCTGAGTAATATTCCATTGTATATATGGACCACATGTTCTTTATCCATTCATCTGTTGAAGGGCATCTCGGCTCTTTCCACAGTTTGGCTATTGCGGACATTGCTGCTATGAACATTGGGGTGCATATGGTCCTTCTTTTCACTACATCTGTGTCTTTGGGGTAAATACCCAGGAGTGCAATTGCTGGGTCATAGGGTAGCTCTATTTTTAAATTTTTGAGGAACCTCCACACTGTTTTCCAAAGTGGCTGTACCAACCTGCATTCCCACCAACAGTGTAAGAGGGTTCCCCTTCATCCACAACCTCTCCAACATTTGTTGTTTCTTTCCCTGTACATTTTTGCCATTCTAACTGGTGTAAGGTGGTATCTCAACGTGGTTTTGATTTGGATTTCCCTGATGGCTAATGATGAACATTTTTTCATGTATCTGTTAGCCATTTGTATGTATGTCTTCTTCAGAGAAGTGTCTTTTCATATCTTCTGCCCACTTTTTGACTTGATTGTTTTTTGGGTGTTGAGTTTGAGAAGTTCTTTGTAGATCTTGGATACCAGCCCTTTATCTGTAGTGTCATTTGCAAATATCTTCTCTCATTCTGTGGGTTGCCTCTTTGTTTTGTTGACTGTTTCCTTTGCTGTGCAGGAGCTTTTTATCTTGATGAAGTCCCAAAAGTTCATTTTTGCTTTTGTTTCACTAGCTTTTGGAGATGTATCTTGAAAGAAGTTGCTGTGGGCAATGTCAAAGAGTTACTGCCTATGTTCTCCTCTAGGATTTTGATGGATTCCTGTCTCACATTGAGGTCTTTCATCCATTTTGAGTTTATCTTTGTGAATGGTGTTAGAGAATGGTTGAGTTTCATTCTTCTGCATGTGGCTGTCCAATTTTCCCAGCACCATTTATTGAAGAGACTGTCTTTTTTCCATTGCATGTTTTTTCCTGCTTTGTCAAAGATTATTTGACCATAGAGTTGAGGGTCCCTATCTGGGTTCTCTATTCTGTTCCATTGGTCTATATGTCTGTTTTTGTTGGGCTCTACTTTCACCCAAAACAGATCCACAACTCGCCCTCTTCAACCCCTCCATGGCCTCCGCTCTGATCCGACCCACTTCTTCTCCAGACTGTTCCCCTCAATCAGCCTCCTCACTGTCTTCCTGGCTCCCGCCCCGCCTCCCACAGTCTATTTCCCACACCCACACCATGCAGCCACAGGGCTCCTGTGAATACCTGAGCCAGATCAGGGAAGCCTCCAGGGGCCCCACCTCAGAGGAAAAGTCAAAGTCCTCCCCCAACCCTGGAGGCCCCTCCGTCCCCTCTTGGACTGGACTGCGCCTTTTCCCATCTCTGACAGCATCACTTACCATTTACCACCCCCCTCATTCTACTCCAGCCACAAAGCCGGTTCCTGGAACACACCAGGCACATTTTCACCTCAAGGCCTTTGCATTGGCTGTTCCCTCTGCTTGGAATGGTTGTCCTTCGGTATCCACATGACTTCCTCTCTCCCCTCCTTCAGATCTTTGCAAGAATGACACCTTCTCAGTGAGGCTTCCTCTGAATACCCTCTTCTCAAGCAAACTGCCCTCATACATTCCTCATCTTCCTTCTCTGTTTTTGTTTTTAACAATTTTGTTTATTAGAGAGAGAGCGCGAGCGTGAGCAGGCACAAGGGGGTGGAGAGAGAAGAAGCAGACTCCCTGCTGAGCAGGGAGCCAGACTTGGGGCTCAGGGCTCCATCCCAGGATTCTGGGACCATGACCTGAGAGGAAGGCAGACACTTAACTGACCAAGCCACCCAGGCGCCCCTGTTTTAATCTCTGAATAGCAGTTCTCACCACCTGATACCATATGTTTTACTTAAGTATTTCACCAGAATATAAGTATTTCACTAGAAATTTTCAATATCTTGTTCACCATTTTATCCCAGGTGCCCCCACTAGTGTTGGCTCAATGAATGGCCCTAGGGTAGATGCTTAAAGTGATAAAAACATACCTACTTCCAGCCCCCAAAGAGCCCGGATTCTAGCCAAGAGACAGAAATTAAATAACCAGGTGTTTTCACATGTCAGTAAGAGCAAAGAGGGAGACAAATGAGGAAAGAGCAAAGAGGGAGACAAATGGGGAGCCATGATTATAACAGTGCGTGGGGGTAACTAGGCTTGGATGGTCAGGAAGTGACATCTGAGTCATGGCCCAGCTGATGAGGAGCAAAAAGATCTGGGAGAATATTCTAGGCGGGGGTGGGGTGGGGGGGTGGAGGGAGCCAGTGCAAAGTCAGGAATGGGCTCTGGGCATTTGATGAAAGGAAGTCATTGTGCCATGTCAAAAACAGGTGGGAAAGGGGTAGGCATGGAGGTGCCTACAAGGGTCAGATTATGTCTTGTAAGGAGGGTAGCGACTAGGTCTTCTTGTGGTGTATTTCAACTGGGTTTTCCCTTCTCTGGGCCTCAATTTTACCTTATCTGCGAAATGGGGGTAGGCCTGATGTCCCCTCTGCTTCCAGACATTCTCAGCATCTCTCAAGACCACCCTAGAAGGCAGGTGCTATTACCATTCCCCTGTTGGATGATTAAAAAAAGAGGCCCCAAAAGGCTAACTCACTTTCCAAGGCCACAGAGCTAGTAAGTGCAGGGTCCCCACTTGAACTCAGCAGTCTGGCCCCAGAGCCGGTGGGCCCTTAACCAGCACGGCATACTGCAGCCCCCATAACCACAACAGGTACTGCAGGGCGGTGCTTACACGTCGCCGGCGGCAGACAAATCCCGCTATGGCCACTTACAAGCTGGGGGATCCTGGATTAGCCCCTTGTGTCCTCTGAGCCCATCTTCCCATCTGTACAATGTGCGCCCCAACATTAACCTCAACTAACACAACACTTGGCTGACCAGGAGGAACGAGGCGTGACTGCCAAACAACTGCGTGACTTTCCGAGAAGGAAGGGGGAGGGGGGTGGGTGGAATGAGAGGTTGGCGTGTTTGGGGAAAAGGGACGCGGAGCCCTAACGCCACCGTGCATCAGTCTTTCCATTCCTTTCTGGCGTTGTTTCCTCCATTCAAGCGCGGAGCCACTCTCGATCTCTCCCCCCACTCCACCCCCTAGTTTTTTTCCAGGCTGAAAAGAGGTCGTGGTCCCTTTAAGGCCCGCCCCTCCCTCCCCCAAAACTTCCCAGTGTCTGCTCTCTTTTCGATCCCGGACGGCCGGCCAGGCTCGCCGCCGAGCTGGTAGGGGCTGGGGGCGAGGGGTCGGGGAGGGGTGCGGGGGGTGGGTGGGAGGCGCCGCCCGCCGCCCGAGCGCGAGGGGTGGGGGAGGGGCGGAGGCCGGGAGCGCGACGGTGCAGATAACGCGACGGCCCGGGCGCCCACCGTGGGTGCGAGCCGGAGGGCGAGCGACCCGGGACGCGCCACGCCGAGGACCGTTCCGCCGCGTCCCGGCAGCGCGCGTCGGCGCGAGGGGCGTACGGGCCGGGCGCGGGGGCGGGGAGGGGAGGGGCCCCTCTCCCCCCTCCCCCCTCCCCCCACCGCATTCCTCTGACGTCGGGACCTCGCGACCCCGCCCTTCAGCGGGGCCCGCCCCGCCCCTCGGCGCACCGATCACGTGTTGAAGGCGCTGCGCCGCCCCCCCACCTATGTTCCGCCTGCCTTTTCGGATCTTCCCAGTGTGACCGGGAACTGATTTAGATCTCCGTCAGCCCGCTCTCAACTTTATCTCCCCAAATCTGCGAACCCACCAATCCTGTCTCACTCTCTTCGCGCCCCTGGCCCCCATTTCAAACTTAGTTTCCACGAGGGCTCCTAGTTCGGGAGCCCCCTTTCGCCGTTGGGAAGATTCCGAAGCATCTTTGGGGGAGTCGCCCCTATTTCTCACGACTCAGTCCTCTCTAAGCGCAGTGTCTCCCCTCCCACCCCCAAGAAGCAGCCCCATAACGCGGGATCCTGGCTCAGCTCGCGGCCCCGCCCCTAGGTTCCGGCTATTGGGCGTCGTTGGACCGGTCCCCAAGGCAGGCAGGCCCGCCGGACACTTAGAACACCAGGACTCCCCTTTGCAGAGCGCGAGCGCTGTGCCGGGTTCTGTACCTGGTGCCTGGTAGGGGAGCCAGCCTAAGGCTTAGGCAGGGATCCCCGCTCCCTTACCCACACAGGACTTCCCCGCTGGAAAAGGGACAGTCACCAGACCGTGACGAGCCGCAGAGGTCAGGGCTGTCGCGTGAAAACCACGGGCCTGCGTGGTCAGGGGTTACCATAGAGCAGGCTCGGGGTCGGGCCTGGTTGGGACAAGGAACGCTTTTCAGAGTGGAGACTGCTGCACGGACAAGAGGAGTGATTCCCCCGGTAGGGGGGGTGGCGGACAAAGGTTCTAGATGGAAGGGCCTGCACGGGCAAAGATCGAAAAGTGCGTGAGAGGTCCTTCCCTTTGTGCAAACTGAAAGACGCTCTTATGGCTGAATTTAGAGGTGGGGCGGAGCGGTGAAAGGACGCCCGCGAACTTGACAGGGTCCGAAGACCGTCGGCAGCGGCAAATGGTTTTCTACCGAAAGGGTTAAGTTTGGGTTATTAAAATTCCTCCGGCGTTGTGGGGGCTCGAGGTGGAGAGGAATAGGGACAGAGCCGCACTAGCAGCTGCCTCTCCGTCTCGGGCTAGCCCTCGGGCGCTACACAGCACGTCAATAAATACTGGGGGTACGCCAGGCCTTCGCCGGTTTAGAGGGTTGCCCCGCCTCCAGAGACGCCCGAAAGCCTATTCGCGCCTGCGCTCTCGCCTCCGATCCTTTCCTAGACTGCGCTAAAGAGCGCCTGCCGGCTTGGGGCGGGCTTTCCTTTTTCACCCAATCAAAGACCACCGGTGGTCCTACGACCCTTTCCACTCTTCATTGACTAATCGGGTAGAGACGTAGAAGATGGGCATCTGCAGTAACCACTGGAGAGAGGCAAAAGGGAGGGGTTTCCTTTCCTCCTTGCGGAGTGGCGCGGGAAGGTAGTCGTTTTGACTGGAGCACTAAGAATTTTCGGTTTGATGGATTAGTGAGGAAGCCAATGAAAGTGGGAAGAAGGCGGGGCTTTTCGGGCGAGTGGGGAGCCTCGTTCCTATCAGACGCTCCAAGGAAGGCCAGGCAGGGCCAGAAATCCGACCTATCAAATTGGAGTTTATTTTAAGGCGGCGGGGTCAGCCAGATGACTGGCAGAAAGCGCTCGCCTATAAGGAGTGTCCCAGACAAATGAGGGCGGGCCCGTCTGAAGAACGGCGTGGGCTGTACCCAATAGGCGCGCAGGGCAGGCGGAGGCTTCCCCTCCCCCCTTGGCGGGACCAGTGGCTCCCCCTATCGGGTGGGGGCGGCGAGTGACGGGCGTGTCCCTCCCCCAATGAGAGGCGGGGGGAGGCGGGTTCTGCGCCGCCATGTCGCGGAGGCTGCTGCCCCGGGCGGAGAAGCGGCGTCGGCGGCTGGAGCAGAGGCAGCAGCCGGACGAGCAGCGGAGGCGGTCGGGAGCGATGGTGAAGATGGCGGCGGCGGGCGGCGGAGGCGGCGGTGGCCGCTACTACGGCGGCGGCAGTGAGGGCGGCCGAGCCCCTAAGCGGCTCAAGACGGACAACGCTGGCGACCAGCACGGAGGCGGCGGCGGCGGCGGTGGAGGAGCCGGGGCGGCGGGTGGCGGCGGCGGGGTGAGGCCAGGGCCCTAGGTGCCGGAGACGGCCGGGAAGGGACGGAAAAATTTCCACCTTGAGGGTATTCATTTGAGGGGGGCGCCTCTGCGCACGCGCCCAGGCCCTCACGCCGTGACGGGGTGGGGGAGGGGCAGGCGTTGGGCAAACGGCGGGGTTTGCGCGAGGACAGGAGGTTGCGCGTGCGCGCTATTCAGCGGTGGGGGGGTGTGGGAGGCGGAGGAAGGAGCTCGCGCTGCGGGCGGCGCAGTGCGCAGGCGCCGCGGGCTTGAGTGTGGGGGGCCGGGCCGTTTTTTTTTTCTTTATCGTTTAATTCACTGCCCTCACGCGCAAGCGCACTTCTGCTTGGGCCTCGTGGGCGGCGGGGGGGGGGGGAGCACCGCGTGAGCGGGAACGGGTGGGCGGTGGCCTTTTCCGCGCCTGAGTGGGGAATTCTGGCCGATCGCTGTTTAATCTTTATAATGTCATGGTTTGTGTCGACACAGAATTTAATCTAATTTGAGGATAGTCCCCCAGAACAGAATATATCCCCATTTTTGTGGGCTTTGAAAACCGGAAGAAAGGGGCTTGTGAAGGTCTTTTATGCCGTTTGGGAATTGAACTAAATTTTGGAACCATCACAAGTTTTCTTAAAATTTCCTGGGGTTAACTGGGTGCAGTTGGTTTGGTGAACAAAAATGTTCCTGAGGGTGGGCCTTTTGGAAGGGATTCGACGTCTTTGGTCTCCTTGTCGGAAAGGACCACCGTTTGTTCCTCCTGGCTTGCAGCCTGTTCCCTCCTCCCTGCAAGTTCCTGAAGTCCTCTCCCGTTCAGCCATTTGCAGGATTTTCCAGGGTTTGGTGGTGATATCTAGCTATGATTTCTAGTGGTTTAAATTGTGGCAGGACTTGTTGCGCACATTTTAAAACTACTTGAACTAAATCTTCCACCACTTTTGTATGAGGTACAGGATGGTATTACAATTCGGGACTTGTAGAGCTGAGGTAAATTTGTGTAGATCATATAGCTAGTGGGGGGGGAGGGGCGGGATTAGAATTTATGGGCTATGGAACTCCAAACCGCTGAGCTGGTAACCAGCAGGCGGGTGTGCCTCCTGTGGTTTGTGTGGTTCGTTCCTGAAATAGAATCCACTTCTGCCCCGTTCCATGGGCTTCTGCTTGGTGGCTCTCAAACAGGAGGTTGGGCCCAGAGCCCAGGAGACATGGAGAAAGTTACTTTCCTCCTGATTCAGAGGCTTCTCTCTGTGTGGGTGGAAAGATACTTCTTGGGAGGGAACCGTCTTGGTTTTTAGTGATGTGGGTTGGAGTTTCTTTTTTTCCTGAAGGACCTTTCTCATCTTGATTTTCCATAGTCGAGCCTAGGCAGTATTTTCTACCACAGATTTTTGTGGGTGGTTATAAAGACTAGAAGTGGCTTTCACAGCTTTTGGGGCATGGGCTGTTTTACCATGATTGATCCTGGGGGTGAGTGGTGGGAACAGCAATGCTTGGCTGGGCTTGTTGCACAAGGGAAAGGGCAAAGAAACGTTCCAAGAGAATGGTGTGATTCAGACTGCAGCAAAAAGCTGTTTGAGCCCTTCCTGCCAATGCTGTCCCCTTTCCATCCCAATCTTTGCTCCCATTTCCTTGACCAGTGGGAAGAGAAAAATTCTAGGAGGAGTATAAGGTATGGGGCATGCCTTGTTTCCCATTCTGCCTTCCTCAGAAGCTACAGCAAGAGGTATAGGCAAGTGGCCACCCACTCAGGGCCTGAGCACTGCTGGGCCAAAATCTTTTTGGGGTCATTGGTTTGTATTGCCATCCCTTGTTGTCTGCTCTGTGTGACACTTAAGTGTCTTATCTGATTGGGTCCTCAAAAGCACAGAGGGCAGTGGGCTACCATCTTGTACAGCAGGAAATGAAGTTACGTTCTTGTTTCTTTTCTCAGGAGAACTACGATGACCCACACAAAACCCCTGCCTCCCCAGTTGTCCACATCAGGGGCCTGATTGACGGCGTGGTGGAAGCTGACCTTGTAGAGGCCTTGCAGGAATTTGGACCCATCAGGTACTCCAGTCAGAGGCCCCGGGTTGGACATAGAATTCAACTCCTTGGTGTACTGTGCGTCCTTAGTTTCTGTTGGAAGTGACATGGCCAGTTTGGCCCAGGGTCCCTTGGCTAGGTCCTGGGACTCCTCCACTCTTATGTTTGGCCCTTATACTTTGGTCAGGTTATAGCAAGTTTCATGTCTTTTTTTTTTTTTCTTCCCCCTGCCTCTAGCTTCTAATCTGCATTCTCTCGCTTATGTTAGGTACTGGGAATAGAGTAGCAAATGAAGTTTTCGGGCTCCTCCCAGATCGCTGCCCACCCAGAGTGATCAGTACTGTGATAGGAAAGCCCAGGAGCCTGCGGGAGGCATCTGACTCAGGGGAGGAGGACTCAGGAAGGAAGGCTTCCCAGAGGAAGTGATGCCACAGCTACATCTCTTTTGCCTATTGTGCCACTTAGGGTGAGGGTCTTCAGGTCAGGAAACCATGGTGGAGGTACAGAGGAGTCCAGAGAGATGAGTCCATTCAGGGAAAGTTGAATGTCATCCTCTTGTCTGTGTTCCCCCGAGAGGACTGAAACGTGTGTTTTCTCTGCCAGCTATGTGGTAGTAATGCCTAAAAAGAGACAAGCGTTGGTGGAGTTTGAAGACGTGTTGGGGGCTTGCAACGCTGTGAACTACGCAGCCGACAACCAAATCTACATTGCTGGCCACCCAGCTTTTGTCAATTACTCTACCAGCCAGAAGATCTCCCGCCCCGGGGACTCGGATGACTCCCGGAGCGTCAACAGTGTGCTTCTCTTTACCATCCTGAACCCGATTTATTCCATTACCACGGTGCGTGCCAACAGGCCTTCTTTTAGATGGTTTTGTGAGCTCGCTCTCCCTTCCATCCTCTCCCCTGAACCACAGTGACCTGCCAGTGCCCTTTCATCTTGCCTGTGTGCTTTTTATAGGATGTTCTTTACACTATCTGCAACCCTTGTGGTCCTGTCCAGAGAATTGTTATTTTCCGGAAGAATGGAGTCCAGGCCATGGTGGAATATCCTTTGTTGGGAAAGGGGTGTTCTTTGAGGTGAGGGCTCTCACAAGGCTCGGCAGGGCCCCATCCGTTCAACCAGCACAGAGCCCTAATGGCTGCCAGGTGCCAGATCCCTTCCTAGGGCCCCTCGTCTGATGGGAGGGATCGTTAATGAACAGTAAGGCATGTCGTGAAAGGTCAGAGTCTAAAGTGCCGTGGAGGGGAGGAGCGACTGGCAGATACGGCGGGGTGATACTCTGTTGCCGTGAGGAGATAGGAGCTGGTATTCAGGGCGGAAGAACAGTCTCTGTAAAGGTCCTCAGGTCCTTAGTGTTGGAGATGGCAAACGGCCTGATGGCTGATGAAGGACAGAAGGTTCCCTGTGGGCGTTGGAAGCAGTGAGCAGGGCTTCTCAGGCAGTGCTGTGAAGCATGGTCAGGGTGCGGTGGGAAGCCACTGACGGAGTTCCAGGCAAGAATGTCATCTGGTTGATGTTTCAGAGATTGTCCAGGCTTAGTCAAAGCACAAGGCACGAGAGGGAGAAATTTGGGCAAAGGGAAAGTGGCTTGGCCTGGGGTGGTGGCAGAGGGAGTTGCTTCCACCTCTGGGCTGGTGGGGTTGGGAGTGCAGATGACAGAGGAACTGGACAGTGACTGCCCACCCAGGGCAGCATTCCAGCCCCTCTCCGTGTGAGCGGCTAGTGACTGGCCAGTGAACTAACCCCAGAGCTCACATGCAGTATGGTCTTTGGGTGCTTCTTCATCCTCCTCCCTTTCTGGGACCGCTTGAAGCCTTTTCCAAAGAGCACCTGTCTGGGGGCTTTCCTTAACTTTACCCACATTTGATTCTGTGCAGAGTGCCCAGCGGGCCAAGGCCTCGCTCAATGGGGCTGACATTTACTCAGGCTGTTGCACTCTGAAGATTGAATACGCGAAGGTAGGTCTAGGAAATGACTACCCTTTGTCAGCTTCCAGGTGAGCTGGGGCCTGGCTAATTTCAAGCTTTATCTTGTCCCTGCAGCCCACACGCTTGAATGTGTTCAAGAATGATCAGGATACTTGGGACTACACAAACCCCAATCTCAGTGGACAAGGTAATCCTGATGGCAACTTTGTTCTAAACACACCCGCCTTGCCTTCACTCGACTAGTGCACTTCATTGACCCGGGCTCAGGGTTATGTAATGCCATTGGGCTCCCTGTGGACATGGGAGGGCCTGGGGGGCGCGGTCAGCTCTCGGAAAAGATGCTTCAGTGGGAGAGGGTGAATGAGAGGGCCTCTGTAGGTTCTAGCTGCTGCCGGGGGGGCCCTTTGACGTGGCTGAGGGTATAGAGCGAGGGCAGAGGCTTGAACAGGGTTGGGGAGCAGGGCCTCGCTGAGCACAGGGCGTGGCGATGGCTTATAAACCAGTAGCGGCTCCCAGAAGGATTCTGCTGCTGCCCTTCTAGGAGCCTGCCTAGAGTCACTGACTCTCCATTCTCACTGGGGCCAGGAATGGTTCTCTTGCTTGTTACTATCAAGAGGGTCTGCTGGGGGAAGGGCGGGGGCAGACTGGGGAGGTAACGAGGGCGCGCAGACCCTTGGAGCAGAGCCTTTGAGCAAGTTGACTTGTGGAGGTGAGACACCCTGGATTGGAGCAGGGCGGACACGCCACACCTCCCTTGTAGCAGGGACTCAACATCTCTGCAGGGGGCCCAAACGGACAACCCCCTTCCTAGACTCTGTCAAGAATGGTTTGCCTTGGATAGGAGGGAGAGGTGGAGGAGGATTGCCTTTGGAAAAGCAGCGGCACCCCCTCAGCAAGACCGTCCATCTCTGTCTGTCTTGGTCTGATACGTCGGACTAGGCCACGGGCTGAGGGAGGAGGCTGGTTGCTGACCTCTCACGGGCCTTGGGAGGCCAAAGGCCCCCATTCCTAGGCGGGCCTGTCTTGCTTGCCCTCGCAGCCGGGAAGCAGTGGGCAGGGTGGGCTAGACTCTCCCCAGGACCCTCACGGTGGGCGCTGTGGGCCTGGCCGCCCCTCCAGAGGTCAGAGGCAAATTGGTGATCGAGTGAATGTACCAGAGCGGGCAATGGCATTACATGACCGCTAACAGAAACATGGCAACCAACCATTTCTTCTCCAAGGAACATAAATAGAAGATGTGCAGACCGGCAGGGGCTAGTGGCAGGGGCTGGCTGTGCATTGGTTTTGATGCCTCTCAGCTCTGGCCGCCCCAAGACTGGGGGGCAAAAACGAGAGCTGAGGAGGTGGCCTGGAGTGAGGGTGGTGCTTCGCCACCCCTCGGGAACCATACTTCAGCGGCTCTGCCCCTGCACATTGCTCACCAACACACAGGGTAGAAACCACTAGCTCTTCCTGGAGAGGACAGAACACGCAGCCTGCACCACGTCCCCAGAAACAGCCGCAGACTTGAGCTCACTACATCAAGAACACCACACCGCGCTCCAAGGAACAGCTACAAGCACAGAGACAGAGGCAGACAGAGACAAAGAGAGAAAGAGACGCAACATGGCAGCAGACACTGCTTTTTTATTAAACATTAAAAAAAAAAAGGCAAAATCCAAGCAAACTCGAACCCGAGAATGTACACAGAAGTAGGAAACACAGAGAACAGAGCTCTCCCAGCCAGCCAGCGGCGCTCTTTTTGGAGAACGTTTCATAGACCGAAGTAGATTCCATGGGCCTCCAAGACAATAGGATCCTCTCTCCATTCCTCGCCATATGGGTTGTTTTTTGTTTTTTGTTTTTAAGTCCTTTGGTTTGGGGAGGGCCTTTTTTTTGTTTTCTGTTTTGATATTTTTATTTTTTCCGCAGTCATCGGCTGCCAACATAATCTGCACCAACCGGAGATCAGAGACCAAAAAAAAAAAAAACCACAACAACAACAAAAAATCAAACCAAAACAGACCTAAAACCAGACAGCCAAACAGCTCAGAGGTACACAGTTACCTGCTGGTGGGTCAGCGGGCGCGCTCCCAAGGCCAAAAGCGCGGGCGTAGTGGGGCCACTGGCACACTCCATACCCAGGAGACACGCACATGGAGCGCTACACAGCCAGAAGCCCCGCACTGCAGCACACAGTGTGGGGAGCTGACAACACGGAGGGACACTACCCACTTCATACACCTTTATTTTCCACTTTTCTGGTATCTTCTGAGGACAGAACATCTGTGAGCCATTTTTGATTTAATCAAAAACATTGACTTTTAAGACAATTCTTAAAAAAAAAAAATTGTAGCGGATGTGTACCGTAACTTGTATTTATGACTGTAAAACCATGTGATGCAGGGTCGCAGTGTATGTTTGATGGGACGCCATCTTTCAGAACTGTGCTAACTCACTGTTGAAGCGTCCAATGGTAAGAGAAAATACAGATTTGTTTTTTGTGACAAATGGACATTGTACTCTGTACTTCTGCTGTAAGTAGCCCTTTTCCATCTTTGTAATGACTGATTGTTGGAAACAAAACCCAGGCCGGGTGGCAGGAAAGGGCAGTGGTCCCGAGCCCTGGGTTTTGGAGTCAGCCAGACCTGGGTTCAAATCCTGGCTCGGCGGCTAACTTTTGCTTTGTGACCTTGGGCCAAAGTGTCTTTTAACTGCTCAGTTAAAAGTTGAGTGCTCAGGCTCCTTATCTGTAAAACGGGGCTAAAATAGTACCTACCTCATAGGGTTGTTGTGAGGAATTTCTGAAGCGGTGATGTCTGTAAAGCGCTTCGCACAGTGTCTGCCACTCAAGCGCTAAATTCATGTAGCGACTGTGCATTGCAGCTGGGGTCTGGGGTGGATCTGCGCCATTGTCGGGGTCTGAGAATGTCAATGCCTTGTACATGACTGTTCAATTGAACTGGTTCTGATGTTGCCCTGCTTGTCCTTCCCCACAGTCCCTCTCCTCGGGTTGGATGTGACTTGGGGGAGGGGGTGGGGGGGTGGCCAGGAGGACCAGGGTTGAGAAAGAAGGGGCCTAGAGAGTGGGGCCTAGAGCTCCTAGAACCTTGGAACTCCGGGGGCCAGATTTTATCTTCCTTCTGTCCTGCCTTCCCTTGGTGGTTTTCCCACTCTTAACTCCTCTTCCTTTATTTGGGAGTTCTAGAAATCTGTTCTTGGTCCTCCATAACGTAACAACTTCCGTAGCATCTGCAGGTTCCCCAGAGGACCTGAGAGCTCGGCTTCTCATTTGGGCCAGGGCAGGGGAGAGCCCAGAAGCTGGCCTCATCCTTCCCAGAGAACGGAAACCAGCCACTTGGCATGGGCAGGGGAAGGGAAGTGGGCTCCAGCCTTGAGGCTTGGCTTCATGCCACAGGAAGGGTCATGCCACTTGAGTCAGGCCACAGGAAGGAGGCCCTAGCAGCTCCGGTGAGCAAGGGAGGGTTTGCCTCAGGCTCGCAGGAACTGAAGGTCTTTGAGATTAGCCTCTAGTCAGGAGGGTGACCCCCTCTGTTCCAGGTGAGCCTCTGACTGTTTTTTCTGTCCGCAGGTGATCCTGGCAGCAACCCTAACAAACGCCAGAGACAGCCCCCTCTCCTGGGAGATCACCCCGCAGAATATGGTGAGGGCAGGGGGTTCCCCTCCGTGGACTCCCGTGGCTCATGTGCCCCTGCCCGCCGCCCGCCGCGCAAATTCTCACCCGTCCTCCCTCTCTTTCCTTCCCACCCCCCAGGAGGGCCCCACGGTGGGTACCACAGCCATTACCATGATGAGGGCTACGGGCCCCCCCCACCTCACTACGAAGGGAGAAGGATGGGCCCACCAGTGGGGGGTCACCGTCGGGGCCCAAGTCGCTACGGCCCCCAGTATGGGCACCCCCCACCCCCTCCCCCACCACCCGAGTATGGCCCCCACGCCGACAGCCCTGTGCTCATGGTCTATGGCTTGGATCAATCTAAGATGAACTGTGATCGGGTCTTCAATGTCTTCTGCTTGTATGGCAATGTGGAGAAGGTGAGCCTCTGTTAGGTCCGTTGCTTCCTTTATAGACCTAGCGGGCCGAGCCGCGCGCGTCACGGTGGGGGAAGGAGCCTGGCTGGCAGCAGGCTGGTTCCGAGAGGGTGACTCGCTGAAGCAGGCGCCCGGCTGCAGACGTTTTGTTTGGTCTTCACCGTGGGTGTTTTGTTGTTTCTTAATCGGGGCCGTTAACCAGGACTTCTTCACGTGGAAGTACTAATACTTAACGTCAGACGAACGTGATTATAAAACAAATCTATTGTGGCCGAAGATCATCGTGTGAGGATTTTCTTCAGAAAACTTAAGATGATCTGGCCACCCTGGGCCTTCCTGCCTTGCCTGTGCGACGGGTGGCTTGTTGCTCTTGAACCAGCGGAGTCCCCGGGAGCCTGTGTGCTCACAGCCCTTGGCTTAGCCCGGGAGTCACGGTGGTGGCAGCCATAGTGCAGGTTAAGCCTGCCCTCCGCACATCAGGCGCTGTGGAAAGGACTGGACGCGTAGCAACTTGCTTGTTAATAGAATCCCTGATGAGACAAGTCGGGGCAGTGAAGGCAGGGTGGGTGAATAACTTGCCCAGGTTCCCAGACCTTTATGTGGAAGCAGGACCTCGTGCTAGAGGTTTGGCTTCAGCGCCTTTTGTCACGGGTTGTTCGCTGCTTCCAGTCTTGTCACCCACAGTGGTGTTACATGTCATGCCCACTCTGTAGCCCGTGTGCGTCTGTGTGTTCCCAGACAGATGTCGGTGGCAGGATCTGCCTTGTTTTCTCACTGTGCGCCGCCTCCCCCGTTTTTGTTGTGCTTCATTAAGCGATGCACTCATGGGTCGTGTCCCCAGGTGAGAAAAACCCTGCCCGGCACGCTGAGCCCTTCCTGTGGGCCACACGTGCCGTTCAGTGCTCCTGATTCCTCATTCACAAGTGAGGGGGTGGAAGCCTCGCTCTCGAGCCAGGAGTTCCTTTCTTTTAACTAACTCAAGGGGTGGGAGAAGCGTCCCTGGCCGCCGGGCAGTGGCACTGATCACAACTGCTCTCCTCAAGGTGAAATTCATGAAAAGCAAGCCGGGGGCCGCCATGGTGGAGATGGCTGATGGCTATGCTGTGGACCGGGCCATTACTCACCTCAACAACAATTTCATGTTCGGGCAGAAGCTGAATGTCTGGTAGGTACTCCGTCTCCTCAGGCTTGCAGGTGTTGGAGAGGAGCCGCCGGAAGAAGCAAGTGGGATGGGGCCGCTCCGGAAAGGGCCCCGCAGAGGAGCACAGGGAGGCCGGGTGCTTGTTCGGGCAGGGGTTGGGTGTGGCGGGAATGCTCCCCGGCGTTTGACTGAAGCAGTGGGAACAAGTGAGTTGGCCTCGCCTCAGCTGTGGAGCGATGCCCCCTGAGGCACCCAGCACCTTCAGACAGGAACGGGGCCACCATGGAGGGCTTGCGCTCTGGCCTGACAAAGAGCTCCCCTCCCCTGGTACAGTGTCTCCAAGCAACCGGCCATCATGCCCGGGCAGTCCTACGGGCTAGAAGACGGGTCCTGCAGTTATAAAGACTTCAGCGAATCCAGGAACAATCGGTTCTCTACTCCAGAGCAGGCAGCCAAGAACCGCATCCAGCACCCTAGCAACGTGCTACACTTCTTCAATGCCCCTCTGGAGGTGACTGAGGAGAACTTCTTCGAGGTGGGTGCTGTGGAGTGGGTCCCTCACCACGGCCATCTGAACGAGCCATTTATTTCAGTCTTTTTGAGGACCTACTGTGCCACAGCTCTGCCAGGCCCTGGGTTCGGCCCCGGGAATGCAGCAGGGACCAGGATAGGCTGAGAATGGTTCCAGAGCCCTGGCCGCAGTGCAGGTGGCTGTACCGTTTGTGTTACTGATAAAGTTAGGATGGCTGCTGTTTGCTGGAAAAGGTTTCTCCGTGTCTGGGTGAGAGAGGTGATCAGAATCCAGTCTCAGAGCATCGACGGAGTCAGGCCCTTCCACGTCTCGATAACATCAGAAGGGAGGCTCCTGTTCAAGCCTCGTCAGACGAAACTGGGACACTGAGCGGGAGGAGGGCTGACTGGCAGGGTTGGACTTGAGACCTTGCTCAGGCCTGAGATGTTGCTCTTCAGTTCAGCAAACATTTGTTTAGCGCCACTACACCCAGATGGGGATTTTAAAAAGCAGTTTCTACTATAATGGTGGTAGTTAATGGTAGTAGAAACATAGAGTGGTGTTTCTGAACCTTTTTTTGGGTCATGGGCGGGGGGGGAACCTTAGAGTATGTTCTGTGATCGAAGTTTAGAAACTCCAGAAAATGTAGTACTATTGTCTTGGGCTGCTTGAATCCTGCCATGTGGTTACTCCTGCCTCTGAATCTTTTCTGTGTCTTGCAGATCTGCGACGAGCTGGGAGTGAAACGGCCATCTTCTGTGAAAGTATTCTCAGGCAAAAGTGAGTAAATTGCCCCCGCTGCCTTTCCCCATTCCTTGGTTGTAGGTGGGTGGCCCCCTGCTTCCTGCTCAGCTCATCCTAAAACTGACTTCGCCTTCTGATCAGGTGAACGCAGCTCCTCTGGGCTGCTGGAGTGGGAATCCAAGAGCGATGCCCTGGAGACTTTGGGCTTCCTGAATCATTACCAGATGAAAAACCCAAGTGAGTATCTGTGTGTCCTGTAGTTGTCCCCCTCGTGGCCTAACGGTGGGCTGGCTTCAGGCCAGAGCCGTCCTTCCTTGCCATCAACATAGGGCCCCAGAGATCTCCTCACTGGTGCTGACATAGGCAGGTGGGACCTGATCGCCAGGAGATTAGCCCGATGGTCCCCATGGGAGGGAGGGCCAGCCTGGCTGCTTGCCGCCACTCTGCCAGCTTGAGGGACTGGCGGCGTTCTGTGCGTCAGAGCCTGGCTCAGATGGTACCCCGGAAAGGGGCTGATCTGGCCAGCGGGGAACACCTGCCCACTTAGGCCCTGGGCCAGCTGAGGAGCTGGGGATGGGATTCCCCATGGAATCAAAGGCAGGGGAGGGGAAGTGCCTTCAGTATTGGGCTTTTTTGTAAGTCTCACGTTGGGCAGTGACCGGTTAGATCCTCGGAGGCGAACTGCAGAAACGGACGGGGGCTGGGTGGTTGGTTGGTGCCTCCAGAGAGGGGGGGCCCAGCCAAACCTCCCTTTGTTCTCCTTTGCAGATGGTCCATACCCTTACACTCTGAAGTTGTGTTTCTCCACTGCTCAGCACGCCTCCTAATAGGTGCCCAGGAAGAGTCCCATCTGAGCAGGAAAACATTTCTCTTTCCTTTATGCTGTTTGTTTTGTTTCTGGGTTGTTTTTTTTTTTTTCTTTTGCAAAAGTTCCTGTATTCCTTTTTTTTAAATGCTAGGTTAGTGGGCTTAACCATAACGGAAACGCTGAAGTCTGGAGGGGGAGGGGAGGGGGACCTGATATCTCCCAAGATTAACCTTCACTTTTTAAAAAATTATTGTACATGTGATTTTTTTTTTCCTGTTCCTACATTTGTGCTACCCGTGTACTCTTGGCACATTTCAATAAAATTGTTTGGAAAACAAGCATTGCGCTTACTGGGATTCCAGGTTGTGTCTGCTTACCTCCCTCTTGGTCTCCTGCCGAGGAGCAGGCAGGCTGGGACACAGCTTCAGGCCGTCGGGAGATGCAGGCCCAGCCCGGGACACTGCTAGGAATTACGGAGTCTGTTGAGGAAAATCTGGGAGGGCTCGTGGCATTCTTCATGGGCCCTGCCCAAGCAAGCTGAATCTAGTTGGAGAGTCACTTAAAAAGTAAATGGTGCTGAAAAGATTAAGAACTTCAAGAATTAAAAAAATGAGCTTTCATCCTGCCAAGTAAATACTTGCTTTTTTATAAGGCTGGAAAATAAAACCTCAGATAAAAGTGAAGATCTGCTTCCCAGTCCCTTTAACAATTTTTGGTGTGTTTCTGCACCCCCATAAAGTTCCTTTAACAAAATGCTTTATGCCGTACAGTGTTCTATATCCTATCATGCACACAGCTGCTTATCTTTACCCCTGTACAGTATCTTCATGGATATGTCATCCTTTCCCTGGTCCTAAAGGTAAAATCTAGTTTCTTGATACTGTAAACAGTACTGCTATGCATGCAAATGCCTCAAGCCAACTTCCCTGATACTGATCTGGAGGTCAATTCCTAGCAGTGGAATTGTGGAGTTAAAAGATAATCTGGGGCGTGGGGTTAAGGCATCAATGGCACTAGATCTCAGCTCAGGCCTTGGTCTCAGGGTTGTGAGTTCAAGCCCAGGGTTGGGTTCTACGCTGGGTGTGGAGTCTTCTTAAAGATAACAATTGCACTGTGATACTTAATTGTGGGTAGACGGGAACTTTGGGTAGATGGTTGGGGTGGGGAATGGGGGCGCTGTAGGTGGAAGGTGCCTCCTTTAAGGACCTTGACTCATGCTGGAAGGGAGAGGCAGTCTGCAGAGAACCAGTGAGGACTGTTTACAGTGCCTTGTTCATGCATGTGCACCTGAGAACTCACTGGGATGCCTGGCTGGCTCAGTCCGTGGAGCGGGCAACTCTTGAGCTCAGGGTTGTGAGAGACTTCTTAAAATCTTAGAAAAGAAAAAACCACTTGGGGAATTTACAGTGAAGTTTTTAAACTCAGATTATTCACATCCGAAGTCACATGGCATTTATGGAATGAAGAAACTGCTTCGCCAGGGTAAGTTTCAAACAACCTCTGGAAGGGAGAAACCACAGTTGCCTTGCAGCCATAAACTTCCAAATCCTCTAGCATTTGTTTTCAAGCCAATCGTGGGTGTAAGAAAATGTTCTCATTTTGCCTCCCAACACCCAGTTGTCATCCCTTGTCAGCAGTTTTGAATCTCCTTCTAGAGATCCTCTTATGTATGTACTGTATTCTATGCACAGAGGGCCATATATAAACCATCTTTTTTACACCAACTGATCATGCTAAATATACATCCTTAAATTTTCTTTGGGTTGTAGCTGGCTCAATTGGCAGAACGTGTGACTTTTGATCTCAGGGGTGAGTTGCACCCCATGTTGGGTGTAGAGATTACTTAAAAAAAATCCTAGGGGCATGGGGTGACTGGGTGATAGACACTGGGGAGGGTATGTGCTCTGGTAAGCGCTGTGAATTGTGCAAGACTGTTGAATCTCAGATCTGTACCTCTGAAACAATGCAATATATGTTAAGAAAAAAAAAGATAGCGGGAGGGGAAATCGGAGGGGGAGACAAACCACGAGACGATGGACTCCGAAAAACAAACAGGGTTCTAGAGGGGAGGGGGGTGGGAGGATGGGTTAGCCTGGTGATGGGTATTCAAGAGGGCACATTCTGTATGGAGCACTGGGTGTTATGCACAATGAATCATGGAACACTACATCTAAAACTAATGTTGTAATGTATGGGGATTAACATAACAATAAATAAATAAAAATCCTAGGGGCGCCTGGGTCGTTAAGCGTCTGCCTTCGGCTCAGGTCATGATCCCAGGGTCCTGGGATCGAGCCCCGCATCGGGCTTCTCCCTCTCCCACTCCCCCTGCTTGTGTTCCCTCTCTCGCTGTGTCTCTGTCAAATAAAAAATAAAATCCTAAAAAATGCTAAAGAAATGTAAAATTGTTCCTCATGTTGGCATCTGCACAGTGGCTTTAGAGCTTCCCATTGTATAGATAACTATAAACAGTTCTCTCTTGATGGAACTTACTGGGTCTGTTTTCCAAAAGAGCTTACACGCCTATGACACACTAAGAAGGCAAGGTATTTCCTGCAATCCCATTTGCCTGGAGGCCTCTGTTCACCTTGGTGCACATCTCCCTAAAGAGCATACTTCAGCAAGCTTATGGCACTTTTGATGTTCTTGGGTTAGCTGGCTTTTTCCAAAGTGGTTTTGTTTTTTAAAGAAATTATTATTATTTTAAAGATTTTATTTATTTATTTGAGACAGAAAGAGAGAGAGAGAGCACGTGAGAGGGGGGAGGGTCAGAGGGAGAAGCAGGCTCCCTGCCGAGCAGGAAGCCCAATGCGGGACTAAAGAAATTATTTTAAGAACATGATCTTCAGGGGCGCCTCTCCCACTTCCCCTGCTCATGTTCCCTCTCTCGCTATGTCTCTCTCTTTCAAATAAATAAATAAAATCTTAAAAAAAAAAAATCTTCAGAGCCACATAAATCCCCTCTGCAGCACTCCTGAAGCCCAGATAACCTTGAGCTAGTGACTTTCCCTCCCCCAAGCTCCAGTTTCCTCCGTGTAGGATCAAAAATAGTGCGACCTCTTGGTGGTGGGAGAGTTCAGATTATACGGAGAGCGCGCAATGTTGGCTCATCTGTATTTTCATTCCCTTACAGGGATAAGCTCAGTACTAGCGAATTTTTTTCTTTTCAGTTAACAGGGTACAAGTGCATGATGACAAAACTGCGGGGCTGCAGTTATTCTGCCATTATGTCCTTGAACATTGCAGCTGTTTTCAGTTTTTCCACCATTATAAAACAGCGCTGTGATGAAACGTCCAGCAGCAATAATGGGACAGGTTCCTACTGGGGCAAAGGCCCGGCTGCTAGGGGGGAGGTCGGCGAACCAAGAAGGCTACTTCCGGTTGCCCTTAGTAAAGATGGCGGGAAGACGGGCGTCACCGCCATCGGGCTGCGGCGTCGGTGCCCTCGCCAAACATGGTGGCGTCGTGCCCGCCCCCTTAGCTTCTTCCTGTCTGTTGGGTTAGTCCCCCTACCTACTAGTTTGCCATGGCGGCAGCGATGGCGGCTTCTCGCAGTCTCCGGAACCTGCTGATACGGCGTGAGTCACCTCGACCCCTGGAAGCCCGTTGCTCTGGCGTGCTGTCATAGCCTCCATCGGATGGGGTCCCGGTCTGAGCACCTTAAACACAGGGGTGCATATGCTCCCAACCGAAGAGCTCCCTAATTCTTTAAGCCTGTGTCTTACAATTGGGTCGCTGACAGCTTGGTGTTCCCAATGTGGAGTCAGTCCCATGATCAAGGGTCTGAAGGAGGCCTCACACTGAGGCCACTGATAAGTGTACTCCTAATCTGAAAGTTTGTATCCCCCTAAACTGGGGTTTCTTAAGGACCTGTGTTCCCCAGTCTAACACCACTGAGATGAAATGTGTGCCTTCTGCTCTTGAAGGCACTGTGTCCCCAACTTGGGGTCATCAAAGGCTCTTCTTTACTTTGCCTCCCCAGGAGTGATGGCTCCCGCCCCCCAGGGTCTCAGCCTTAGCCTTCGCCCCATGAGCTCCATTGCTCAAGATGAGGCCTCCACAGCAGCCCCCAGAGAAGCGCCAGACCACAGCTATGAGTCCCTTCAGGTGACAGTTGCTCAGAAACACATCCTGCATGTGCAGCTAAACCGGCCTGAGAAGAGGAATGCCATGAACAGAGCCTTCTGGAGGTAGGGCCTGCAGATCACGGAGGCCTGCCTGCAGGAGGAGGCAGGGGCTGAGGGAGTGGGCAGGGGTGGGATGTGGGCGACAGGTGACATGAGGGCAGGGGTACCCTTCCAAGACACAGCCTTTTTTTCCTTGCCCCTCCCAGAGAGATGGTGGAGTGCTTCAACAAGATAGCACAAGACCCTGACTGTCGGGCTGTGGTGATCTCTGGTGCAGGAAAATCGTTCACTGCAGGTACCGGGTACTCTCCACCCCTTCCAGTCTCCCCTGCTCCTGGCAGTAGAGCAAGGCTTCTTCATTAGGGTTTCAACCAGCTCCTAACTTCCACTTTTATCTTTTTTTTTTAATTTTTAAAAAATATTTTATGTATTTATTTGATAGGACACAGCAAGAGAGGGAACACAAGCAGGGGGAGTGGGAGAGGGAGAAGCGGGCTTCCTGCTGAGCAGGGAGCCCAATGCAGGCGGGGCTCGATCCCAGGACCCTAGGATCACGACCTGAGCCGAAGGCAGACCCCCAACGAACTGAGCCACCCAGGCACCCTTTTTTTTTTTTAATTTAAAACATTCAAGGGGCGATTGGGTGGCTCAGTCGTTAAGCGCCTGCCTTCGGCTCAGGTCATGATCCCAGGGTCCTGGGATCAAGCCCCACATCGGGCTCCCTGCTCAGCGGGGAGCCTGGCTTCTGCCTCTCCTACTCCCCCTACTTGTGTTCCCTCTCTCGCTGTCTCTCTCTGTCCAATAAATAAATAAAATCTTTAAAAAAGAAAAAGTTAAAAAAAACCCAAAACACTCAAATGCCAAAATGAGTCCAACAGAACATGACAGGATGATGGACTTTGAAGTCTGACCCATGGCCTTGACCAAGGCCCTTAACCTCTCAGTCTGTTTTTGTTTTTGTTTTTAAGATGTATTTATTTATTTGAGAGAAAGAGAAGGCACAGGGGAGAGGGAGAAGCAGATTCCCCACTAAGCAGGGAGCCCAGTGCAGGCGGGGCTCAATCCCAGGACCCTGGGACCATGACCTGAGCCGAAGGCAGATGCTTAACGACTGAGCCACCCAGGCGCCCCACCTAGTTTGTTTGTTTGTTTGTTTGTTTTAATGTCACTAAAGTGTACTGTAACATGCTTTCATGTACTTACTCAACACACACAAACTGATTTCCAATTACATGTCTGTTAGAACTTTTAATTGTCCTACAGGTCTGTTCTTCAGACTGGATAGTTTCCATTGACCACATTCACTGAATCCTTTGTCATCTCTATTCTGCTGTGAAGCCCATCCAGTGATTTTTAAAATTTCAGATACTGTAGTTTTCGGTTCTCAAATTTCCATTTGGTTCTTTTTTTATATTTGCCATTTCTCTCCTGAAGTTTCATAGCTTGTTATTTGTCACAGGCATATTTTTCTTTGCACTGTTGATCATCATTCTATCCACTGCTTTAAAACTCTTGTCTCCTGATTCCAGTATCTGGGTCACCTTGAGGTCAGTTTCTGTTCATTATCTTTTCTCTTGAAAGACTGGGTCTCATTCTCCTGTTTGTTTGCATTTGGAATAAGTTTGGACTGTATCCCAGATATTGGGATATGGAAAGATGTTGTGAAACTCTGGGTCCTATGTTGTACCTCCAAAGAGTGTTGAGTTTCCTGTTTTAGCAGCTTAGTTGGAATCAGTTTTTAAATCTCTTGCTGGGCTGCATGCGTGGTTCATGGGTCAGGAAGAGACTTGGGCAGAGGTTGTCCACAGAATTTGGGGCTCCCCTCTCTGGCTCTCTCTTTTCTGGAATTTCCCCCCCTCACTTTCCAGCAGCGAGGGTCACCCTGGACTCTCTTTTCTGGTTCTTCAAGCACAACTTCCAGCCTCCCCTCAGTCTAGAATTTTTTTTTTTTTTAAGATTTTATTTATTTATTTATTTGACAGAGAGAGACACAGCAAGAGAGGGAACACAAGCAGGGGGAGTGGGAGAGGGAGAAGCAGGCTTCTCGCTGAGCAGGGAGCCCGATGCGGGGCTCCATCCCAGGACCCCGGGACCATGAGCTGAGCCGAAGGCAGACACTTAACCGACTGAGCCACCCAGGTGCCCTAGATTTTTTAAAAACAGCTAACTCACGGGGCACCTGGGTGGCACAGTCAGTTAGGGGTCCGACTCGGTTTCAGCTTGGGTCTGATCTCAGGGTCATGAGATCGAGCCCCACATTGGGCTCCAAGCTCAGCGCAGAGTCTGCTTGAGATTTCTTTCTCCCTCTCCCTCTGCCCCTTGAGCTCATGCTCTTTCTCCCTCTCTCTCTCTAAAATAAATAAATGAATCTTTTTTTCTTAAGATTTTATTCATTTATTTGGGAGGGAGTGAGCGAGAGAGAGCACAAGCCAGGGGAGAGGCAGAGGGAGAAGGAGGCTCCCCGTTGAGCAGGGAGCCCGATGAAGGGCTTGAAATCCCAGGATCCTGGAATCATGACCTGAGCCAAAGGCACTAACAGCCACCCAGATGGCCAATGAATGAATCTTTTTAAAAAAAATTTTTAAAAGGGGCACCTGGGTGGCTCTGTAGGTTGGGCATCTGCCTTCGGCTCAGGTCGTGATCCTGGGGTCCTGGGATTGAGCCCCACTTAGAGCTCCTTGTTCAGCGGGGAGCCTGCTTCTCCCTCCGCTTGTGCTCTCTGTAAAAAAAAAAAAAAAAAAAAAATTTTTAAAGAACCTCTAGCTAACTCACTGGGTGCCAGTCCCTTCTTTCAAGTGATAACTTCCTCCAGAATCTGCCCCATTCCATCAGGTGGTGGTTTATATCTTGTTGGCCCAGAACACACGTCATTGTCATAGGTGGGCAGGTCCATGCCAGAAGGGAAACACCATATACCCTGATTGCCTGCACAGGGGGACTCAGTGGTGACGGAGGCAGCCCCGGGCCCTGGCGGCACAGAGTTGCCAGCCCAGTGGGGAAGATAGACGGTAAACAGTCTATTTCTGGTTGTTTCCCCTGTTAGCTTCTTTTTTCTTTTTCTTTTTTTAAAAGATTTTATTTATTTATTACAGAGAGAGAGAGCATGAGAGGGGGGAGTGGGAGAGGGAGAAGCAGGCTCCCCGCTGAGCAGGGAGTCCAATGTGGGGCTCGATCCCAGGACCCCGGGATCATGACCTGAGCCGAAGGCAGATGCGTAACTGACTGAGCCACCCAGGCGCCCCCCTGTTAACTTCTTTACGTGTCCCTTGTTTACTTTCTACCCCTCTCTCCGTTCTCCTTTTGTTGATTTTGTTCGTTCGTACAACAAACACCCAGTGCCAACCCCTTCCTGGGTGTCAGGGACCTAGAAGCAGTCCTCATGGAGCTCGTGCCTGAGAAGCGAAAGATGAGGCTTCATCGTGGTGGTGCCAGGCCTGGGGCCCTCACCTTCCAGCTTCCGGCTGACCGTAGCTGTCTGGTCCCATTTTCAATAGCAAGACTCTGAAGGCCAGAAAGAGGAAAATGTAATTAGTAGTTCCACCGATAGAATGAGAATTAAGAAAAAAGAAAAAGAAAAAGAAGAGGGACGTGCCCACACTTACTTCCTATCTGCAGGGTGTCTGGACACTGTACACATATTAATTGATTCTCCCCGGAACCCTTCCGGACAGGTGCAATTATCATCCCCCATTTTATGTGTGAAGAAACAGACGCCCAGAGAGAGGAAGAAACTTGCCCAGTTCCCACAGATGGGAAATGGCAGAGCTGGGATTATTATTTTTTTTTGAGAGAGAGAGAGCGCACGCATGTGAGAGCAGGAGATGTGGGGGCAGTGGAAGAGAGAGAATCCCCACAGAGCACGGAGCCCAGTGCAGGGCTTGATCTCATGATCCTGAGATCATGACCTGAGTTGAAATCGAGAGTCAGATGCTTGGGGCCCTGGGTGGCTCAGTCGGTTGAGAATCTTGAGCTCTTCGGCTCAAGTCAAGATCCTGGGGTACTGGGATCGAGCCCCGCGTTGGGCTGTGTGCTCAGTGCGGAGTCTGCTTGTCCCTCTCCCTTGCCCCTCTCCCTGCTCACTTTCTCTCAAATAAATAAATAAATCTTAAAAAAAAAGTCAGATGCTTAACCGACTGAGTCCCTCAGGTGCCCCTAAAACGTGTAGGACTTTTGTTGATGTATCCGATGCTATTTTGAATAATGAATAACGGAGCTAGGATTATGAATGACATGTGGAGCATTTAGAGGTTCCCAGGGGAGCCAGATGGGAGCCTTATCTGTAGTGAGCAGTTCTTTTTTTTTTTTTTTTTTTTTTTTTTGAGAGAGAGAGGGAGAGAAAGCGCACAAGCAGGGGTGAGAGGCAGAGGGAGAAGCAGGCTCCCCGCTGAGCAGGGAGCCAGACACAGGACTCGATCTGGGATCGTGACCTGAGCCAAAGGCAGAAGCTTAACCTTCTGAGCCACCCGGGCGCCCTGCAGCGAGCAATTCTTACGTGGGAGAGAGGACACCTTGGACCATGGTCTGGTCCTTTATCTCAAGGGGTTGCAAAACAATGTGTGCAGGGCCAAGTGGGGTAGGTAAACCAGAAAAGCCAGTGAAAGGAGGTGTTGCAAGGTGCCAAGCTGGGCTTGTTCTGGGAGGCCACGTGGGTTCCGTTGAGTCACACAGGCTTCGCAGATGTGCTGGCAGGCTGAGTAGTCAGGTGAAGGGCCTCTGGGGTTCTGTCTCCTCCCATCCTTGCATCCCAATCAGCTCTAGGGAGGGTTTTGCCCTCACTTTCTGGAGAAGAAACCAAAGGCCCAGAGGATGAAGTCGCCCCACCAAGGTCACACAGGGGAGTCCTGTCTTACCGATATTTACCTCGCAGAAATTCAGCTCTACCCTCAGTCAAAAATCCTCAGGTCTCTCTTATTTAAACAAGCTGAGGAGGCGGCAGAGCCCCAGAGGGCTGGGGGTGTGGCCACATGTGGGAATGGTTTTTCAGGTTTGTCTGATAGCATTCTTCAGAGGCAAAAGGATGAGAATGATTAACCCCAAGAGGAAGAAAGTGAGGGATGATTCTGCTCAGAACTGCCTCATAGCAAGGTCTCCCTCAGAGTAAAAGCCGAAGTCCACCCCCTGGCCGGCGAGGCCCCACACAGTCTGCCCCGTCACCTAGATTCCCGCCTCCTCCATGTTCCTCACACAGATCAGGGGCATTCCTACCACAGGGCCTTTGCACTGGCTCTTCCTGACATTTGGAACTCTCTGATCCCAGACATCCCTCTAGCTCCCTCCCTCTTCTTTTTCAGATTTTTACACAAAAGTCACTTTTTCAGGAGCGCCTGAGTGGCTCAGTTGGTTAAGCATCTGACTCTCGAATTTGTCTCAGGTCATGATCTCAGGGTTGTGAGATGGCTCCATGCTAAGTATGGAGCCTGCTTAAGATTCTCTCCCTCTCCCTCTGCCCCTCCACCTCCCCCATCCTACCCCCCACCCCTGCTCATGTAAGCTCTCTCTAAAAAAAGTCACTTTTTCAATGAGAGGGTCCCTGACCACCCCATTTATTATTATTATTTTTTAGATTTATTTATTTGAGAGAGAGAGCAAGAGGGAGGGGCAGAGGGAGAGAGAATCCCAAGCAGATTCCACTCTCAGCACCCAGCCCAACGCAGGGCTGGATCTCATGACCCTGAGATCATGACCTGAGCTAAAACCAGGAGTCAGTTGTTTAACTGACTGAGCCACCCAGGCGCCCCCTGACCACCCCATTTAATACCAAAACAGCCCTCACTGCACGCACGCACCCCAACACACTCCATTCCATGTCCCTGCTGTAATTTTCTTTCAGCCCTTGTCACCACCAGACAAAATGTATTACTTATTCATCCACCTTCCCCATTGAAGGGCAGCTCAGTGTTGTCTGTATTGTCCACTTATTGAGCACCTGCTGCATACTAGGCTCTGTTGAGGCACTGGGAATGCAGTAGTGGACAGAAAGCACTCCACTCCTGGAGCTCCCGTCTTAGAGGGGGAGACAGGCACTAAACGAGATAAGCACACAATTGTGTGATAAGGAGACGGCAGTGACTGAGATAAGACAGAGAGGGAGGTAGAGGGTGATGGGGCTCTCAGAGGAGGTGACCTTTGATCTGTGGCCTGAACAGAAAGATGGAGCCAGTCTGTCTTTCTTTTTTTTTTTTTTTTAAAGATTTTATTTATTCATTTGAGACACAGAGATACAGAGAGAGAGAGAGCATGAGCAGTGGGGGAGGCAGAGGGAGAGGAAGAAACAGACTCCCCGCTGAGTCAGGAGCCCAATGTGGGGCTCGATCCCAGGACCCTGGGATCATGACCTGAGCCGAAGGCAGACGCTTAACCATCTGAGCCACCCAGCCGCCCCCCCCCTTTTTTTTTTTAAGATTTTATTTATTTGACAGAGAGAGTGAACACAAGCAGGTGGGGAGGGGCAGAAGGAGAGGGAAAAGCAGACTCCCTGCTGAGCAGGGAGCCCGATGTGGGGCTCGATCCCAGGACCCGGGGATCATGACCTGAGCGGAAGGCAGCCGCTTAACTGACTGAGCCCCCCAGGCGCCCTTGGAATCAGTCTTCTGACCATCACTTGGGGGAGGGACTGTTGTAGGCAGAGAGAGCTGTAGGTAGAAAAACAAGGCCCTGGGAAGGGACTGGGTGGTGGTGTTGGCTCAGCTGCCGGAGGCCTGTGTTCCCACAGGAACAGGCTGGAAATGGTGTTCAGGACGGCTGGTGAGGTCTTGGCACATACCTTGTATTCTCTTCCAAATAAGTGAGATGGGAGGGAAGAGAAGGAGGCCCTCACGTGCTCACGAGTTCGTTTGGCTGCGTGTGGGTTGGAACGGCCAGGGCAGGGCTGGGAGCAGGGAGACCAGGGGAAACTATTTTAGCCAGAGTGCGGGGTCCGGGAGAGTGCTTAGTGGAGGACAGGTTAGATTTGGGATCGTCTTGCAGTTGGAGCCCAAAGAAATTGCTTCATCGCGAGTCTTCCTGAGGAAATGTTACCGCCATTGATTCATGCCAAAACCCTTGTCTCTTCTACCACCTGGCATGATGGTGAAAAGCATGACGTCTGGAGCCAGTGCATGGGTCTGGGCTTAAAATCCCAGTGCCACTACTCACAAGCCAGCGTGACCTTGGGCAAGTGACTTAAACGTCACGTGCCTCAGTTTACCCCCCCCCAGTAAAATGGAGATAGTAAGAGGACCCAGCCCTATAAATGTTAGCTTTTATTTATTTCACACCCCCTATGCAATCCCTCGATAGATCTTGCATGAGCAGCTTTTCCACTGTGGTGGTTTGGGGGTTTGAATCTGCTAAGTCTGAGTTCTGACCTCTAGTTGGGGCAGTGGGGGCGGGCAGGGGAAGGGGGTGCCTGGGAGGCTACATGAGCCTCCTCATGCCTCCCCACCAGGCATTGACCTTATGGACATGGCTTCAGAAATCCTTCAGCCCCAAGGAGATGATGTGGCCCGCATCAGCTGGTACCTCCGGAGCCTCGTCAGCAGATACCAAGAGACCTTCAGCGTCATCGAGAAGGTTCTCTGGGGGGCTGGCAGGGCACCCCCCCCAACCCTGTCCATCCCTCCTGGACCAACCCTGACCCCACCCTTCCTGTTCCCTTGCAGTGCCCGAAGCCGGTGATCGCCGCCATCCATGGGGCCTGCGTTGGTGCGGGTGAGTCTGAGCTACCCACCATCCATCCGGGCACTCACTCTAGCTGCTGCTGCCTCCCCACCTCAACCAGTGACCTCTAGCCTCAGATCAGTTGCTAGTTAAACCCTGCCCAGAGGCGCAACCCCATCACCTGGGAGGAGGGGTCGGTCCTTGTGGTGGTTTGATGCGCCTGGCCTCCCCCTCGCAGGCGTGGACCTCATCACTGCTTGTGACATCCGGTACTGTGCCCAGGATGCTTTCTTCCAGGTGAAGGTGAGCCATCCTGAGCTGCTTCCTCGGATCCTGCTTAGAGGTGGGCGACGCATGGCAAGGCAGGGGCAGAGCGGCGACAGAGCAGGTTAAAGGGGTGGGGTGAGAGTGAGAAGGGAGGGCTTCATGGAAGTTAGTCAGAATTGAACCTTAAAAAGTAACACTTCGGGGGCCCCTGGGGAGCTCAGTTGGTTAAGCATCCAACTCTTGATTTTGGCTCAGGGTCATGAGATTGAGCTCCATGCATTGGGCTCCACAGTCAGTGGGGAGTCTGCTGGGGATTCTCCCTCTCCCTCTGCCCTTCCCCCTGCTCTCTCTCTCTCAAATAAATAAATAAATCTTAAAAACAAAAAAAAAAACAAAAAACCAAGGTAACACTTGGGCCATGAAGGAAGTCGAGGGTAGGCCATTGCAATCCATGTGGGGTTTGGAGTGAGTAAAGGTATGGGGGTGAGGAGGAGGCTGGGGTTGCTGCTGGGATCAGTGCTGGAGAGGACCCGAGGCAGGATGGGGCAGGGGGTCAGATGGGCAGGGTTTGAGGACTTCCCTCTGCAGATAGATGTGACCAACCTCGACGAGTTGGCAAGGCAGAGGAATTGGGAGGTGGGCTGTGTTCTAGGCGGAAGGAACCAAGGACTGACATGATGGCTCCTCCCAGGAGGTGGACATAGGTTTGGCGGCTGATGTGGGAACGCTGCAGCGACTGCCCAAAGTCATCGGAAACCAGAGGTGGGTGGAGGAGCCCGGGAGGGGACCGCAGGGCATCTCCTGGACCCAGGATGACTGCGGTCCCCTGATCCGCCCTGCCCTCTTGCAGCCTGGTCAACGAGCTGGCCTTCACTTCCCGCAGAATGATGGCTGATGAGGCCCTGAGCAGTGGGCTGGTCAGGTAGGAGCCGCGGCCTGTGCGGGTTAAGAGCTCAGGGGCAACCTGGGCAGGGCCCTTTGGGTCCGGGTGTATCCTCGCAGCGTTACAGGGGGGCTTACTTTCTCTGGGTGGTCAGTTCTTCAGGCTGCAGTCCAGTGCCCTGCTCTGATTGGTTCATTTCACTGGGCGGTTTTCTGCTTTCTGCTGTGATTGGCCACTTTCTCCTCCGTGGGCGAGACTCCCTCGCACACTGCCGCCTCCCCGCCCTCCCCAGTGACTGGTTCCCTTCATCCGCAGCCGGGTGTTCCCAGACAAGGTGGGCATGCTTGATGCGGCCTTCACCCTGGCGGCCGAGATTTCCACCAAGAGCCCCGTGGCAGTGCAGGGCACCAAGATCAACCTGGTCTACTCCCGCAATCATTCGGTGGCCGACGGCCTCAACTACACGGTAAGGCTCTGTGGCCAGCCAACCACAGCCCTTTTCTGATCCCAGAGAGGCCAATCAGAGCCCAGCAACCTGCTGCAGGCCTTGTCCTCTGATTGGTGCACTGCTGTCTCTTCCCTGTTTTTCATTGGCCCAACTCCAATCTTTCCCCGCCCCTGCCATTACACTCCACCCTCTTTATCCAGGCCACCTGGAACATGAGCATGCTGCAAACCCAGGACATTGTTAAGTCCGTCCAGGCTGCCATGGAGAAGCAGGAACTGAAGAACGTCACCTTCTCCAAGCTCTGAGAGCTGCCGAGGCCCAGGGCCTGGCCTTGTCGCAGCTCATGCCCATTTCCTCATCCACAGAGAAGATGAATTAGTAAAGATGGTCGCCTGGTGGCTTCTCCCTTGGTCTCCCCCGTTTCTAACCTTATAACCCTGATTTCCTCATGCCCAGGGCCTTATCTTCACCCGAACAATAAAGCAACTTAATGCACGCGGTGTCTTTATTGGAAAGAAAGGAGAGGCAGAAAGGAGCTAGGACATCCTTGAGGGCTCCCAGGACTGCCTGCTGTGCTGAAGGTTGGGGATGGAAATTTGACCAATGGGAACTGGAGCCGTGCAGGCGCTGCTCATTCAGAGCTGGCGGTAGACAGGCCAGGGCCCATAAAAAGTCTGGCAGGCTTGAGCAAGCAAAAGTCATGTGGCTTCCTCTGGGCTGGAAAGCTCCAGATGGTCTCCCTGCCTGCTCCAGGCTTGAGGGCGGTGTTCACTCTACCAGGCACCCACTCACTGCACAGCCTAGTGGGATCTGATGCCCCAGTCTGGCTTGAGTTCAATTGCTACCCAATCTTGGGCCAACTGCTTCATTTTATTTTATTTTATTTTTTATTTTAAGTAGGCTCCAGCCTCAAGGTGGGGCTTGAACTCACCACCCTGAGGTTAAGGGGTCCCATGCTCTACCAACTGAGCCAGCCAGGTACCCCTGCCTCATTTCTTTTAAACTTCAGGTTTTCATGTCCACATATAATCCCAACCTCCTGGGTTTATGTTTGGAATGAGTGCCAGAGGCCAAGGATGAATTTAGTGCCTTCTCTTCTCCAAGTCCTGTTCTGAGCATTTATTATCTTAGTGATTCCTTCCCAGGCTTCTATGAGGTTGATACTATTAAAATCCCCATTTTACAGATGGGCAAAGGGGGAAATTGAGGTTAAGGCCCTGAGCCAAGACAAAACAGCCAGGAAGTGGCCGAGGCAAGATTTGAACCCAGAACCTCTGGCTCCAGAAATCATGACTGAAACCACTATAGCTACAGTCTAATGTACATGGGTCGGGCACATAGTGGGCATGCAATAAATGTAGGCCCTCGGGGCGCCTGGGTGGCTCGGTCGTTAAGCCTCTGCCTTCGGCTCAGGTCATGATCCCAGGGTCCTGGGATCGAGCCCCGCATCAGGCTCCCTGCTCCGCGGGGAGCCTGCTTCTCCCTCTCCCACTGCCCCACTTGTGTTCCCGCTCTCGCTGTGTCTTTCTCTCTCTGTCAAAATAAATTAAAAAATAAAATAAATAAAATAAATAAATAAATGTAGGCCCTTTCCTAGTTCCTAGGGGTGTCCAGAGCACCCCGTTCCTCCCTGCTTTAATTTCCTTCCGTTGCCCATCTGTCATGGGCCACTCCTGCAGCCTTGCCCTGCCCAACTCTCCTGGTCTTATCCTCCCTCTGCTAACAAAGGTCTGGGTAGGCTTTTATGGGCTCTGATAAGGCCCTGGCAGGGCCAAAGTTCATTAGCACTTCCTCTTTGCAGAAGGGCCTAAAGTATCCCCCGCTCCGGCCTGATCTGGGTGTGTCTCCCCACCCCAACCCCCGGCCTAGCCCAGCTGATCTGGATTCTGGCTGGTGACCAGTGAGGCAAGAGAAGGGACACAAGGGGGTGCCCTAGAAAAAGATGTGAGCCTGGGATACCCAGAAGAGGGACCCCACAGACCCTGCCTAGCCAGCCACTCCCTTTTCCTCAGGTATAAGAGCCACCTGCCACCTGCCACCATTACCTGCTTTACATCTCTTCTCACTGGACAAGCCACCAGCCCAGCCTCTCAAGATGGCCTATATCCCTGCACCTGGCTACCAGCCCACTTACAATCCGGTAAGATGGTGACCCAGGACCTAACCGCAGGTCCCAGCTTAGCTCCACCCTGACCCCCCCACACACACCAATTTACTCTCACCCTGATCCTTGGAGGCGCCCACCCCACCCTGGAGTCTGATTTCACCAGTACTCACCCTGAAGCTTGATTTGCTCCTACCCTGACCCTCGGGCTATTTATGTCCATCCCTGACTCGTGGCCCTCTTCCCCTTCGCGCTGACCCCTCACCCCTGGTGTCCCCTCCCTCGCTAATGAGAGCGGGGGGCTTCTCGATGAGGGGTAAAGGCTTACCAGTCTCCTTCCACAGACTCTGCCCTACAACAAGCCCATCCCGGGTGGTCTCAGTGTGGGAATGTCTGTGTACATCCAAGGAGTGGCCAGCGAGCACATGAAGAGGTAAGGTACTCCCCGCATGCCAGGTGACGCTGGGGGGGGGGCCACAAAGAGGGGCTTCCATCCCTAATGCAGAAGGCCTTCTCCCCTTCCTCCACCGTGCTTGGGAAGTCGGCTCTGGGTCACTGTACCCAATAGCCAAAGACCATCCCGAGCCTGGGACGTCCAGGGCATGGTGACAGGAGGGGGGAGCCTGGGGGCTGGGGGGGGAAGGGCAGTCAGGGAGGCTCACCACCAGAGGCAGTCCAGGAGTTGGAATGTCGGATTGGAACTGCTGGTTGTGATAGCAAGAATTCAGATCACAGGCTCGGAGCCAGCCAGCTCTGTGACTGCCCAACTGTGTGACTGGGAAACCTCTCTGTGCTTTCTTTTCCCATCTGTAAGATGGGATTGCTTTGAGGATTCAGTGTGTAAAACATGTAGAACTGCAAAGGAAGCATTAAAATAAGTCTTAGCATTTTTTTATGGCCTTAAGATGGTGATGACAATTGAACTGACCTCAAGGCACTGTTGGGGTTTTTGTTTTGTTTCTTTTTTCTTTTTCTTTTCTTTTTTTTTTTTTTTTAAGATTTTATTTATTTGAGAGAGAAAGATAGAGCACAAGCAGGGGAAGGGGCAGAGGGAGAAGCAGATTCCCTGCTGAGCCCGGAGCCTGATGTGGGGCTTGATCCCAGGACCCTGGGATCATGACCTGAGCTGAAGGCAGATGCTTAACGACCGAGCCACCCAGCACCCTGGCGCTGTTGTTTCTTTATTCATCGTTTTTTTTTTGCTCACTGAATGCTCACTATGTGCCTAGCCACTGGGGACAGAGCAGTCCCCAGGACCAAGATCTCTGCTCACATGGAGCTGACATCCTAGTAGAAAGGAGAGATGAAAGATAAAAATCAAATATGCGGGGTCCAGTGGTGCTAAGTGCTATGGAGATAAATAAATAGGGAAAGGAGATGGGGAATGGATGTAGGGGGGAGAGGGGCATGGCATTGTCCCTTTAAATACGGTAGCCAGCTGGGGAAGGCCTCTCTGGGAAGGGAACACTTTCGCAAAGACCCAAAGGAGGGGAGGGAGGGAGCCTGGGAGTAGAGACTAGCAGCAAGAACAGCCGGTACAAAGGCCCTGAGGCAGGTGTGTGGTTGCCCAGTTAGAATAACTTCAGGGGTGCTGGCATGAGCGGAGGCCTGGGTGGTGCTCTGACTTGGCTGTTCATTGGGTCCCCCTGGCTGCAGGTGGGGAGTGGCCTGGGGGGGCAGGGTGGCAGCAGAGAGACCTGAACAGATATGTGTAAGGTTCCTAGGACAGTGTCTGGCCCATAGTGAACGAGGAAATGCAGGAGTCTCAGTTGCCAAGTTGGGAGAGGCTGGGGTGGTGGGGCGGGGGCGGGGTGGTGGCCTGGTAAGGAAAGGGAGAGAGGGAATGCGTTGCCAAGGGAATCTGCCTCCTGGACTTCAGGGGCCCTGCCCACCCCCTCCTCTCTAGTGCCAACAGTGGCCAAGTGTGTTGTCCCGTTTTGTCCTCATCCCCCAACCCCCTCCCGCCCAGTTCGGGGACGTGTTCCAGGACCTTGGAACAGGGTAGGTCAGGGAGGGCTTCCCGGAGGAGGGCCCCATGCGCGGGCAGGTGGGACCAGGGGGAACAGCCCTTCCTGTCCCGCCAGGTTCTCCGTGAACTTCGTGGCGGGGCAGTACGCGGGAGCGGACATTGCCTTGCACTTCAATCCCCGCTTTGATGGCTGGGACAAGGTGGTCTTCAACTCGCAACAGGGCGGCAAGTGGGGCAGCGAGGAGAAGAAGCGGAGCATGCCCTTCCGCAAGGGCGCGGCCTTCGAGCTGGTGTTCATGGTCCTGGCGGAGCACTACAAGGTCTGAACTCGGGGGCGGGGCCTCCCCTCCTCCCTCCCCCCTTCCTTTCTTCCATCTGTCCCTGCCCCTCCTCCCTCTCCCCACCACCCTTCCTACCTCACTTTTCTCTTTTCCTTCCTTTCTTCCTTCCTGCCTAGTAAAACATTTTTCTCCTAAAAAACATTCTTTTTCCTCTTGTTTCTCATTCCTATTCCTCCACGGGGGACAGCCTTCTAATGTTTCATGTGTCTCACCTTGTTCCTCTGTGTTCTTGCAAAATGCGTATTTTTGCTATTTTTTTTTTAAAGGTTTTATTTATTTATTTGGGAGAGAGAGAGCGCGCACACACGAGCAGGGGGGAGGGGCAGAGGGAGAGGGAGAAGCAGGCTCCCCGCTGAACAAGGAGCCGGATGGCTTGATCCTGGAACCCTGGCTGTGATCATGACCTGAAACACCCAGGCGCCCCTATTTTTGCTATTTCTTCTGGTGAACTCTGAGCACACACAGAAGGAAGAGGGGGCACAGCCACCCCCTGGTCTCCTTGGCCAGCTCCGGATCCCTCTGCTGTCACCCTTCCCTCACACTTCCCCTTGCATAGGATGTAAGAGCAAATCCCAGATATCATGTTATTCATAAATATCTCGAGTTTCAGGAGCACATGATGCCATTGCGCCACGGAAAACACTGACCGTTCTTCCTCAGCGCCCCCACATCCAGTCAGAGGTCCGGTCACCTCATAAATACCTTAACGTTTCTACACTTGGAACCAGGCCGTGGATAAGGCCCACATGTTGTGACTGATTACTATTATGCAAGCATTTTTTTTTTAATGTGTTATTGAAGAGTGCGGGTCATGTGTACCCAGCTCACTGGTTCTTCATAGAGAGAACACACCCGTGAAACCAGCACCTACGTCCAGAAACAAAAGCCCTCTAGCCCCAGAAGCCCCCTCGTGTCCCTTCCAGTCCCCTTGTCCCCAGGGGTGGCCTTTATCCTGACTTCTCTTGGCCTGGATCTGTTCCTGTGTCTTTATTTTAAATTATTATTATTTATTTTATTTTATTTTACTGCGTGGAGCCCAGAGCAGAGCTTGAACTCACAACCCTGAGATCGAGACTTGAGCTGAGGGGCGCCTGGATGGCTCAGTCGTTGAGCGTCTGCCTTCAGCTCAGGTCATGATCCCAGGGTCCTGGGATGGAGTCCCACATTGGGCTCTTTGCTCAGCGGGGAGTCTGCTTCTCCCTCTCCTCTGCCCCTGCCCATGCTTTCTCTATCTCTCTCTCTCTCTCTCTCAAAAATAAATAAAATCTTTAAAAAAAAAAAAAGATAATTAGGCAAGGCTCTACAGAGAATTTCCAGAAAGCCTTTGACATGCCTGGCTGGGTTTTAATGTTCCCAACAATCCCAGAGCCAGCCTCCATTTTACAGATGAGGAAACAGAGGCTCAGGGAGGGGAAGTGACTTCCCTGAAGTCAGACAGCCCACACGTCATCCCTGAGGTCAGACAGCCCACACGTCAGAGCTAGACTCAGGCCCAATTCATTTGGTGCCAAAACCAGGACTCAGACCAGATCCTCTCCGGATGGCTATCCTGACTAAATTCTCTGTTTTCTTCCATCCGCCGGTCTGTGAGCTGACTTTTGACCCTGGCTTGACCTCTGACCTGTGGACTCCAAGATTCCCCATTCTGTGGCTATCTAGCTCCCCTCCAAGACTGGAGTCCAAGTTAAAATGATCGTTGCTCCCTACTTTCTATGTCTGCCTTCCCAAGGTCCTGGGTGCTGACTCTGACCTTACCCCTGCCCCCCAGGTGGTGGTAAATGGAAATCCCTTCTACGAGTTCGGGCATCGGCTGCCCCTACAGATGGTCACTCACCTGCAAGTGGATGGGGACCTGGAGCTTCAATCAATCAACTTCATTGGTGGCAACCCGCCCCCAGGCCAGGTGCGTGGCATCTCCCTCTCTTGTATGCCCCGCTTCCTTCCTTAGTCCAGGCCCACATTCATCTGCGTCCCGAGCACGTGCTCTGTGCCAGGGGCTGCAGACCCAGAGGCAACCGACCCCGGCCACTGGGAAGACGTTTCACCAGATGGCGTTGGCTGCAAGCGGTCAGGGCAGGGATGGGAGACAGACCCGAGGTGTGGGGGGGCCAAGGGAAGGGCTTCCTGGAGGAGGAGGAAAGGCGTAAGCTGAGTCAGGAAGTCAAGATAAGAAGGGACAAAAGCCACAGGAACCACAGGCAAGTTCACAAGCAACTGCCTAACACGGCTAGTCACCAAGAAAGTCACTTCGAATCACAAGGAGCTGCCGTCCACACCCGCGGGAAGCGCTGTGCGGAGAAAAGCGCACAACAACAATTGTGGGCGAGCCTGGGGACCGGCCCACACTCCCCTGGAAATGGCCAGGAGCAGACACGCCCCCGGCGACCTAGAAGCCCCACCCCCAGGGCCACGGTGAATAAACAGCCACCAAAACAGCCACTGCAGCCCTAGACTCCCGCCGGGCGCTACACTTCCCAACCCGTCAGGCCCCTCACCTCCACGCTTGATGATCCTCGGGCCCATTGGACAGATGTGGGAACTGAGGCACAGAGAGCTTAAGTAACTTGCCCGAGGTCACGGAGCTGGTGAGTGGCCGGCGGGGGTCTGTGCCCAGATGAGGGACCGGCAGGAGTGGAATGTCTTCATCTGCGAGGGGCCACGGTCCTGCGGGTGTTCATTTTACCATGGTACTTCATCCATGCATTTGAACAAGAAAAACGACAATAAGGCTATTTTGGAAGGGCCTTCAGAATCGCTGGCTTAAAATGGAAGTCAAGGCAGAAAGGCGATCACTGGGAAGAGGAGGGAACCAAGAGAAGGAGTGGATATAACTTACGGGGGCGGGGGAAGCCTTCCAGCCCGCACCTGTGAGAAAGTGCGGACAAGAGAGACACAGAGACAAAGACAGGGAGAGACAGAGACTGAGAAACAGGAACAGAGACACATGCAGACTTGAGAGAACCCGAGGCCGGCAGGGGAGAGGCACGACTGCTCGGTGCCCCAGCGCTGGGCACCAAGAGTGAGGGCCAAATCCTGACTGGGGGTGAGGTGAGCAGGGGTATCTGTGGTGTGGGCTGGGAGGATGTTCTGAAGAGCGTCGACTTTATGGAAGCTTCCAGGTTGAGGGGGACGAGGGGGCGGATGAGGACTCCCGGACAGGAGGAAGCAGGATAAGGGAGGTAAATAGAATTTACCAGGCCTGCCCTAAAGGGGTGGAGTGTCACTGCTCACTGGAGTTCATGGCAAGTTCCTAAACATGGCAAGTTCTTCTCCACTCATAAGCCACCAGGTGCCACTCTTTGACCCCAGAGTTCCCTCGGACGGGGGTGGTGGGGCTGCCCTGGGCACGCATCCTTGACACCCTCCAGGCCCTAATTTGGGGTCTCCCTCATTGCCTGCCTGCCTTCACACATTGCCTTTTTGTCCACAGATACCCATGGGAACTCCAGCATACCCAGTAAGTACCTGCTGATGGGCGGTGGGTTTCTCCTTATGGTGGGGGTTTGGTGGCATGAGGAGGTCTTGGGGCAGCCCAAAGACCCCCAGCCCCCCTCACCATTTCTGCCTTCTATCCATCTGTCGGGTCCTGGACACACCCACCAACAGCCAAGTCAGCTGCCTGTAAGTGGGAGGGTTGTGGGGCCATTTGGTGGGGGGGAGGGGTGGAGAGAAGTGCGGGGGCCAAGGAGGTTGGGCCCCCAGTCATACCCATCCAGCACCCAGAGATATGCCTACATGTAGTCAGTGTGCCGTAAATATTTGTGGAATGTTATAGACGAATATCTCTCCTTCCTCACTTTGCAGACCATGGAGGGACCCCCAGTCTTCAACCCGGTAAAGTGTCCTGTGGGAGTTTAGGGCTCTGTGGCAGGCAGTTTGTGGGGAAGCAGGAACTGATGGTGGGTAGGGGGCCCTGACCACTGGGGCCCTGAGAGGGTGGGAAATAGAGTGGGCAGAGGTTGTTGGGTTGGGAGGTAGGGAGAGGATGGAGTTGGTGGCCGGAGTGGGGAGCGGATGGGGGTTGGGGACATTTCCTAGGAGTGGGCACCCCTCTCTGAAAATTTGTCCCTGCCTGGCCTCTGGTGACCTGAGAGATAATAGGACCTCATGTTCTCTTCCTACAGCCTGTGCCATTTAGGAAGAGATTGCAAGGAGGTCTTACAGCGCGAAGAACCGTCATAATCAAGGGCTCCATACCCCCCATGGGCAAGAGGTACACAATCTAGACTGAGGTGGGAATCCTCAGCACCCTTCCTCCCTCAGACCCAGGAGTCTGGGCCCCAATCCCCTTCTCCCTTGGAGAACCAGGCACTGACCCCCATCTGACTCCCACCTCCGGCCCTCTCTGCCTTCAGCTTTGTCATCAACTTCATGGTGGGATCCTCAGGGGACCTGGCTCTGCACATTAACCCTCGTCTGACTGAGGGTCTCGTAATTCGGAACAGCTATCTGAATGGTTCATGGGGATCCGAGGACAGGAAGATCTCCTACAACCCATTTGGTCCTGGGCAATTCTTTGATGTGAGTCTGGGGTCCCCTTCCCACCCCCCTTCCCTCCAAAGCCTCTGTCCTGGCCCTGGCCTCAAGCCTGCCCTCTCCCTGCAGCTGTCCATTCGCTGTGGCATAGATCGTTTCAAGGTTTACGCCAATGGCCAGCACCTCTTCGACTTTTCCCATCGCCTTTCGGCCTTCCAGAATGTGGACGTGCTGGAGATCCAGGGTGATATCACCTTGTCCTATGTCCAAGTCTGATCTATTCCCTGGGCCATAACTCTTGGGAACACAGAGTGAAAGATCCCACAGGACTCCCTTCTAAGCCCCTAATAAAATGCCTGTGCATGTCTCATGAGTGTCTGTGACTCCATTCACCTCCCTCACTGGTTCCTTCCTTCCTTGATTCGATCATACACTGTCCATTCAGCCATACAGTCAACTGTCCATCCATCCTCCCATCACAATAAATCTATGAATATCCCAGACACAGATCTTGGGATTTATGTGTATCAGCTTGTTCAGTCCTCACAAAAACACCAGGAGGTGGGAACTATTATTATTGTCCCTCTGGAAAAGATGAGGAAACAGGCAAATTAAAATAAAGTAAATTGCCCAAGGTCACACAGCCCATCAATGGCAGAACGAGGATTCAAATCAAGGTGGTCTGGCTACATACTTAATCGCTATACAGTCCGTTTTTCCATCCATCCATGCATCCGCCTCTCCATTCATCCATCTCAACATCCATCAATCTCTCTAAATATCCATCCAAGTATATGTTCATCCATCCATCTAAACATCCAACCAGGGGCACCTGGCCGGCTTGGTTGGTGAAGCAAGCAACCCTTGATCTCAGGGTTGTGAGTTTGAGCCCCACGTTGTGTAGAGATTACTTTAAAAATTTTTTTTAAATCTAAAACATAAAAAATTAAAAAAAAAAAATAAACATCCAACCATTCATCCACTTACCTGTCCGTCTAGCTCTCCACCTATCCAACTATTTGTCCACTCATTCACCAGCCAACCCTTCAACCATCCATCTGACCATCCAACCATTCAAATTTCTAACCATTGATTTATTTACTCATCTATCTGTCTATCCATTCAGCCATCCTTACACCCAACTCATGCATTCATCTCTTCATCCCTCCATTTGTCCATGCAATTCTCTGCCTTCCATCATATCCATCCATCAATCCATCCATCCATCCATCCATCCTCCATATGCCCGTTCATCCCACTGTTCGGCCATCCATTTCTTCATTCTCTATCCTGTCATCCATCCATCTCTTTAGGATCTATTCTTCCATCCATTTCCAACTGTTTGTCCATTCATTTATCATTTCATCTCTCCATCTGTCCACTAACCGTCTGCCATCCATCCAATTGTCTTCTTACCAAGTCAGTCTTGGTTGATTCAATCATGTGTTCATTTATTTACACTTTCATTCACCCATTCATACATTCCTTTATTCATTCACTCACTCATTCACATATCCATTATTCAGGCATTTTTCAATGTCCATTCATTCGTTCATTCATTCTGTTTATTGTCTCATTTATTCTTCTAATCTACTTCTCAAACTTGCCTGTACATTCCAATCATCTGGGGAGCTTTTAAAAAATATTGATACATGACCCCAATCCAGACCATTGTTAGTTAAACCATATGCATATGCCATTTTTTGTAGGGTAAAAGCCAATAATTTTGTATGTTCTAGCCTGGTAAATCAGTAGTGGGTCCTAGGCACCAATATTTTTCTTAAGCTCTCCAGATGAGAGAATCAAAGCGAGTTGACAAAGCGGTAGAACCACTTTGGCAAATACTGATCAAGGATGTTCTGTGGACCCTCAGACATGGGGTGGATGCTGGGGAGGTTGGGAATGGAAGAGGGCTGACCTGGGCAGCCTCCAGTCTGAGATGTTCTTTTCCTCCTTCTCGGCCACATGGGAGTGGAGACTACTTCTCCCTTTTGCTCCCCTCTCTCCCTGGGCAGTCACTGCCCAGGGTGACATGTCCCAGGGATAGCAGTGGAGAGGCAAATCAGTAGCAGAGCCTTGAGGGGCTCAGGGAGAGGGGCTGAGACTGGAGCTCCTCCTGGAAGAGCCGGAGAGGTCATGTTTAGTTTTCTATCGATGCTGCAACATGTTTGAAGAAATAATGGCTGCAAACTTACTAAAGCTCATGAAAGCCATTAATTTATAGATCCAAGAAGCTCAATGAACTGCAAGTAGGATAAACACAAAGAGAGCCACACCTAGACCCATCATAGACAAACTGCTGGAATAAAATAAAAGACAGAGAAGGCTTTGAAAGCAGGAAGTGAAAACAGCGCATCATGTAGAGGGGAACAGCAGTACAATTAACAGCTAACTTTTTGTAGAAACAGTGAAGATCAGAAAGCTGTTGAACGATTCAGTCAAAGTGCTGCTAAGAGAAAAATAAAACTGTCAACAAATAATTCTATATTCAACAAAACTGTATTTCAAAACAAAAGCAAAATAAAGACATTCCCAGATGAACAAAAGCTGAGAATTCATTGCTACCAGAGCTGCTGTCTAGGGAATGCTAAAGGAAGTCCTTCACGATGAAAGAAACTGACCTCAAGCAGAAACTCAAATCCACAGGAAGAAATAAAGAGCTCCAGGAATTATAAGTATGTAGATGAATATTTTTTAATTGTATAAATATATTTTTTCTGTTTACTTCTTTTGATTTCTCCCCCCCCCACCTTTTTTTTTTTAGTTTTTAGTTGTTATTTTGTTTTTCTTAGTAATCTCTACACCCAACATGGGGCTCGAGCTCATGACCCGAAGGTCAAGAGTTACATGCTCTCCTGACTGAGCCAGCCAGGTGCTCATCTTTTGATTTCTTTTAAAATATTTTATAAAGAAGATTATAACACTATATTGTCGAGTATATAGCATATCTGTATGTGATAATATTTGACAATAATAGCACACAGTGGAGTAGGAAATAGAGGTATATGGAGCAAAGCTGCTACATTTTACTGGAATTCAATCAGTATTAACTTAAACTTGACTGTGGTAATTGGGGCATCTGAGATTACTTAAAAATAAAATCTTCATTTTTTAAAAATAAAATCTTGGGTGCCTGGCTGGCTTAATTGGTTGGGTGTCTACCTTTGGCTCAGGTCATGATCCCAGGGTCCTGGGATCAAGTCCCTGAGCAGGGAGCCTGCTTCTCCCTCTGCCTGCTGCTTCCCCCACTTGTTCTCTCTCTCTCTCTCTCTCTGTGTCAAATAAATAAAATCTTTAAAAAATAATAATAAAATAAAATCTCTAAAAATAAACAAATAAAGTTGACTGTGATAAGTTAAGATATATATTGTAATCCCTAGAGTGACCACTTAAAAAACTACTTTCAAAAAAATACTGCTAAAAAAAATCAGTAGAGGAATTTAAACGATTCATTAAAAATTGTTTGACACAAAAGAAAGTAGTGAAGGATTAACAGAGAGCAAAACCAAATAGCAAACAAGTCAGCCGGAAAGGCAATTATCTCAATGATTACATCAAGTGTAAATGATATAAACATTCCAATCAAAAGGCAGAGACTGATGTCGTGGTCAGCCACCAAGGTGGCCTCCAATGGTGCTCACACCCTTGTGAACTCTCCTCCCAAGCTGTACCTGGGTTGCTGTGTGTGACTAGGAATATGGCAGAAAGTTATGTTCTAAGAGACACTCCAGCTTCTCTCACTCCTGGATCGCTCCTCTAGGAGGAGTCAAGATGCTCCTCCAACAGTCGTGTGTAATGGCCCATGTAATGAGAAACTGAAAACTGTTGCCAACAGCCAAGTGTGTGAGCCTCCCCAGAAGAGGCTCCTCTCATCCAAGTCAAGGCTTCCGCGCAGAGGTTGCAAACCTTTTCTGTAACGGCTGCATGGTGAATATGTTAGGCATTGGGGGTGATCTAGTCTCCACCACAACTGAACTCCACCGACCAAGCACAAAAGCAGCCATTGGGCAGGATGGACATGCAAGAGGCTCGCTGTGTTCCCATAAAACCTGAGTTATGGACACTGAGATTTGAATTCCATATACTTTTTAGTGGTAGGAAATACTCTCCTTTTTATTGTTTTCAGCTATTTATTTATTTATTTATTTATTTTAATTTTTTTAAGGTTTTATTTACTTATTTGTCAGAGAGAGAGAGCACAAGCAGAGGGAGAAGCAGGCTTCCCGCCGAGCAGGGAGCCCGATGCGGGACTCGATCCCGGGACTCCAGGATCATGACCTGAGCCAAAGGCAGTCGTTTAACCAACTGAGCCACCCAGGCGCCCCTGTTTTCAGCTATTTAAAAATGTACAACCTATTCTTAGCCTGGGAGCCATACTCAACGGGGCAATGAGTTGGTCTGGCCACAGCCGGAGTTTGCGAAAGCTTCTTTCTGATGATGGCAACTCCACAGATGGTTTGAGCGTAACTCCGTGGAAAATCAGAGCCACAACCACCTGGATCCTAACTTCAGAAACTGTGTAAGATCATAAAAATGTTATGGTGCTAAGTTATGGGGGTAATTGATTAGGAAGCAATCCATTAGTAACATACTGTCGGACTGAATTAGAAAGCAAGATCCAAGTAAATGCTGTCTATAAAAGACACACTTTAGATCTTAGACACCGATAAGTTGAAAGTAAAAGGATGAGAAAAGATATACCACGGGGGCGCCTGGCTGACCCTGTTCGAGGAGCATGGGACTCTTGATCTCGGGGTCATGAGTTTGAGCCCCACGTCAGGTATGGACAATGCTTAAATAAATAAATAAACTTAAGAAAAGATACACCATGCCAACAATAACCATAAGAGAGTAAGAAGGACAGCATTACTATCAGATGCAATAGATATTAAAAGAAATTGTAATAGGGGTGCCTGGGTGGCTCAGGTGGTTGAGCATCTAACTTAGTTTCAGCTCAGGTCATGATACCACAGTGGAGGGCTCCAGCCAGAGTCAGACTGCTACTCAGCAGTAGACTGGGAGTCTTCTTCAAATTCTCTCTCCCTCTCCCTCCCCCACTGCCTCTCCCCTGGCTCGTGTATGGACTTGTACGCCAACCCCCCCAGCCCAAATAAATAAATAAATAAAATATTTTAAAAAATAAAAATAATAAATTGTACAGAGGGGTGCCTGGCTGGCTCAAGTCAGTAGAGCATGTGACTTTTGATCTCAGGGTCATGAGTTCAAGCCCCATATTGGGCATGGAGCCTACTTAAAGAAATTGTACTAGAGACAAAGAAGGACATTTCATGGTGATAAAAGGGGCAATACATCAGATATATACACACATATACATATATAGTAAATATATGTATCAAATAAAAATGTATACTAACAACAGACCCCAAAACACATGACAAATAGACCACTGAGCAATTATAAGTTGCAATACCCCTCTTTCAGTAACTGATAGAACAACCAGACAGAAATTAGGAAGGATGGAAAAGACATAGACATGATCAACCAGTTTGAACTACAAGCTAACATTCCACCTAACAAAAGCAGAACATACACTATTTTCAAGTATACTTGGAAAATTCTCCAGAGTAGATCATAAAATAAGGCCATAAAAAAAGTTGTAATAAATTTACACAAATTGGAATCATACCTGTTCTCCAGACTTAATGGAATTAAGTTAGAAACCAACCATAAAAAAATTTAGGAAATCTCCAAAAATGTGGAAATTAAACAACACCCTTCTAGATGGCCCATGTGTTTAAAAAGAAATCAATAGGGCGCTTGGGTGGCTCAGTTGGTTAAGCAACTGCCTTCGGCTCAGGTCATGATCCTGGAGTCCCTGGATCGGGTCCCACGTCGGGCTCTCTGCTCGGCAGGGAGTCTGCTTCTCCCTCTGACCCTAACCTTTCTCATGTGCTCTCTCTCATTCTCTCTCTCTCAAATAAATAAATAAAATCTTAAAAAAAAAGAAAGAAAGAAATAGTGGGGCACCAGGGTGGCTCAGTCGCTTAAGCATCTGACTTTTGATTTGAGCTCAGGTCTTGATCTCAGGGTTCTGAGTTTAACCCAGCATCGGGCTCCATGCTGGGCGTGGAGCCTACTTAAAAAAAAAGTTGAAGTTTCATAAAATAAAAAAAATGTTTAAAAATTAACAGGGATGGGGGCGCCTGAGTGGCTCAGTTGGTTAAGCAACTGCCTTCGGCTCAGGTCATGATCCTGGAGTCCTTGGATCGAGTCCCGCATCGGGCTCCCTGCTCGGCAGGGAGTCTGCTTCTCCCTCTGACCCTCCCGACCCTCCCCCCTCTCATGCTCTCTCTCTGTCTCTCTCTCTCAAATAAATAAAAAAAATAAAAAAAAAAATCTTTAAAAAAAAATTAACAGGGATGGATCACACCATCTAATCCGAGGACCCCCACCACCTTTAAAGTGCCAGTAACTGCTCTTTCTTCAAACTGTATATGTTTGAAATTTGTTCCCTACCAATGTGTTATCGCTAAACAAATTTTTGTGTGTGTGTGGTTTTTTTTGAAAACAAAGATTTTTATTCACATACCTAAGTGGGCCTTCGCAGATTCACAAATTTTTGTTAATTACAACTAGTTGACACAGACCAATAAAAATAAATACTAAGTCATGCCAACAATGAGCACTGGGGAACTAGGGAATTCAGATTTTCTCCAGTCCGCAACTGCGAGAGGGGACCCTTCCTTACACGGCGCACCCAGACAGAGAGTCTCAAGGGCTCGGTAGTGGGGTGGTTTCCCCCAAAGGATCTCAAGGGGGAAGAAAATGGGTCTTGACAAGACTCAGACCCTACGCTCTGCTTCATGTGATGTCGGGAACAGTCCGAACTTACTGTGCATTTGCTTGTGAGGATAGCACGGGCCGAGTGGGCCAGGGAGGGGCAGGTCTGTCACCTTGGCGCAGGCTCTGGACGAGGCACATCTGGCTGGGGCGTGGCTCCGGACTGTCCCGAGCCTGGAACCCAAGCCCAACGCCCCGCACTGGAACGCAGTCGTTCCTCCCCCCGCCAAAGGAGCCTCTGTGTGATCTTCCCCGTGAACAACAAGCTGTTGCTAGCAGAGCCTGGCATTTTCAGTGCCCACCACCACGGTGGGGACAAGGAGTGCCTTTTCATCGACCTGATTTATGTCCCAAGGGAGGACGAGGTCAGCCCACTCAGTCTGCTGGCCCCCCCTCTTCTTCCCGTTCATGCGAAATGAATTCTGTAGCCACAAGATGCCGAGGGATGGCGGTGGCTTCCTGGGCAGGGGGAGCGGGGCTGGCTGTTTCTAGGGCTCGAGGACTCTTGATGGGGGTGGCGGTTGCTTGCATCTGTACGTTTGTCAAAACTCATCATCATTCTGTGACACCCTGCATATTTTAGGACAGAAGAGTATAGCTCAGGAAATAGGAAGAGTATTGAGAAGTGAACACATTCAGTACTTATTTGGAAATGAAAAAAATGCTCCAGAAAATATTCCAGAACTGCTATGAAGAATCTCAACACGGGAGAATAAGGAGCCTTCAAGGTTGCGCATCTCTGAGCTCTGAGAAATGAGCCGGCGACCACAGTGATAACAGATCGAATGCAAACACTGGGCCAAACACCAGAGTCGAGTTGGGACTTGCAGGCTGGCGGTGTGTGAAGAAATACCCAGCCACAAGGAAGAGCTCCGGAGAAGGATGAGTCGCTGGCAGCCATAGAACCAGACAGGGAGGCCGAGAGAGTGGACACCCTGCTCTGGGAGTAGCGGACCCATCATTCTGGGACCCGTTCAGAGGCTGGTGCTCCAGCCTCAGGCCCCCTGTCCCCTCTGATGGAAGTCCTGATGCCCAGCCCTGGGCCACCCCCGGGCCCCTGCCTAGCCCCGGGCGGCTGCCCTGCTATGTGGCCTTGACTGAGAGGCTGCCCCTTTCCAGACCTCAGTGTTCTCCTCTGCAAAATGGGGGTGCTTCAGCCAACACCCCCCCAGGCCAAATGCAACTGCCCAGCCTCCCTCTCGGAGGCCCTAGCTCCCAAACTGCGCCCCCACCTAGGTGCCTCGTGTGGTGGGGAGATGGAGAGTCTGGGAGGCCTGGGGGACAGTCCGGTGGTGGATCAGGTTCTGAGTCTGGGTGTCTTCACCCAAAGGTTCCATTCTCTTCTCTGCCCCAGGCCTCTTCCCCCTGAGGGGTGGGGCAGGAGTGGGCGCTGGGAGTGGGGTGGTGCAGGTGGGGAGGAGGGCTGCTGGGCTGCTAGGAGGGGTTTCTGCTCAGCTGCCTCACCCTGCCTCTTCCCTGCCTTCCAGAACCATCTTTCAGCATTCTCCCTCTGCTCCCCCGCTTTCCTATCTTGGATTCCTCTTCTGGAGTCTTGGGCTATGGGGGTTGGCAATGAGCCTGGGTGGAGGAGGGCCCCACGGTGCTCTCCTCCACCTGGGTCTGGGTGTGGGTGGGTCCTAGGACACCCCTCCCCCACCCTCCCTACACCTGAGAGCTAGCTGGGAGAGTGAAAGCAGTTCGGGGAGGTGGAACAGGACAGAGCTTTAGAGGAGAGAGGCAGACAGGGACACCTGGGAGAGAGAGAGGGAGCCAGAGGGCCTGGGAGAGGGACAAGGGCACTCACAGGAACAGAAGACACGAGACAGAAACTGCCCGAGAGGAGGGAAGGCAGAGCCCCAGTGACATGGGACCGCCAGCTTGGTGGCTTTGGGCCAAAGGCCTCCCCTCCCTGAGCCTCAGTGTCCTTGGCTGTAGAATGGGGGTGACCGACACCCCTGGCGGCTGGGCTCCAGCTGAGTGCACAGGGAGGTCTCTTGTGCGCAGGCCCGCCCAGAGGCCTCCGAAATGGCACGTGTTGGCATTTTCTATTCCTTCTTTCCCCCGCATTCTCGGAGGGCTTCCCGCGTGCCAGGCACTGCCCTAGGCTAGGGATGCAGTGCCGCCCACCAGGCGAACCTGCTGCCCCTCGGAGCCCCTCTCCTGCAGCTGCAGATGCTGCCAGGGTCGGGGGTCTGAACGGGCATGTCGGGGATTGCACCCTCAGCCCTGGGCCGCAGGTCCCAGCCTGGGAGGGAGGCCCGGACACCCAGCCCGCAGCGAGGCCTCTCGGGGCCGAGTCTCCCAAGATAAAATGGGAAAATCCTCTTTTCTCGCTGTCAGGCAGCAGGAAGACAGGACTGGATGGACCCTGGCTCCCCCAGTCCCCTCTGTTCCCCGTATTTCCTTAGGAACTGTTTTTAGGATTGTTAGCTCAAAGGAGAGGGGACAGCGCACCTGGGAACCCTCGGGAGTGGAGGGAAGGTACAGGCCCCAGAAAGAAGTTTCCGGGCCAGGTGGCCCCAGGGCCAGGGTCTGTGCCAGATGTGGGCGGTGGGTGTGGAAATGGGGGGGGGGGTGAGTCAGCTTGGCCTGCCACGCCCTGCTTTTATTTAAGGTCCCAGCAGCATCCACAGCAGCACCATTGCCCACTGTCCCAGCCATGGCAGGGAGTTCTGTGAGTGGGGCCCTGGGGCTGGGGGGTCTTGGACCCAAGGGTGCACCGGACTCGGGGAGGGGCTGGGCCTGCCTGATGTCCCCTATTTGAAAGGAGAAAGTGGGTGCTAGGGTGTGCTAGGAAATGTCTGGGCTGTGGCTCTTGGGTTGACCCAACCCAACCCAATGCTCCCATCTGCTCTTGGATTCTCTCTCTCTGTGTCTGTTGATTCTGTTTCTCTCCCCACCTCTGCCTGGCTCGGGCTCTCCTCTCTCTCCGTGGCCTTTCTTCTCAGTGATTCAGTTGGTCTGGGTCCTGGTCGTTTTCTCTCTGGGGCTGACCCATCTGTCTCTCTCCCCCGCGTCCCTGGGTCCCTTGGACCCCGCACCGCTGGTCCTGCAGAATGTGCCCCACAAGACCTCACTGCCTGAGGGCATCCGAGTCGGCACCGTGATGAGGATTCGTGGTGTCATTCCGAACAAGGCTGGCAGGTGAGACCCCAGGCCCCGGCGGTAAGGGTCGGACATGTGACCCCAACTTTTTCCAGCTCAGACGGGAGAGTGCCAGAGCCACCTATGTCCACCAGGGTCTTGGAGTCCCCAGGCCATCATTGACTTTCTGGAATCCCATGTCTTCACTTACTTGTCCCATGGCTGTGTACAAGCTGGGGTGTCCATGTGGCCCTAGGAACCTGGGGGTTCCAGGGCAATCTCAGGATTCCTGCCTATAGTCCTATGACTCCCAGTCTGAATCCCCAGGAGCTCTGGAAATATGTCCTGTGATCTGGAGGTGGCCTGGGCATCAGGGAAACCCAAGCAATCAGTCCTGAGACTTCCTGGGCCCGGGAACTGTAGGATTTCTGGGAATCTCTGGTGCCTGGAATAATGGGGTCTGTGGTATTGTTCCTAGCCCTCTAGGAATGGGGATACCCTGGGAATGGGGAGCACCCTGGCCATGGGCACCATGACTCATGGCAACTCTTATTAGAGGCTTTGGATATTGAGGGGACCCAAGCCATAGCAGCGTGACCCTCGTGTAGGTGGATGCGTCCAGGGTCCCTCTAAGTTTTTGGATGCCCTGGAATCTGGGTCCTGGCCACCAGTCCACAGCTCTCCTTCTGTCGTGTGTGACATTTCTGGTCTTTTAAACTTGTCTGTGCACTGCAACCCTGAGTCAGGCCCTTTGGCCCCTGAGGTCTATCTGAACCTCCTCCCCACCCCCAACCCCCAGGTTCTATGTGAATCTGCTGTGCAGCGAGGCCCCGGGGGGTGAGGCCGCCCTGCATTTCAATCCCCGCCTGGATGAGTCAGCTGTGGTCTTCAACACTCTGGAGCAGGGCACCTGGGGCCAAGAGGAGCGCGGCTCAGGCATTCCCTTCCAGCACGGGCATCCCTTCGATATGCTCCTCATTGCCACGGAAGAAGGCTTCAAGGTGGGTGCCTGCCACCCCCAGGCGTGGAAGCCAGGGAGCCTGTTGGTGGAGGAGGGGAGCAAAGGCGAGGCCATGCTGGGCAGGGGCTTCCAGCGTCCCCCTGCTCCCCCTGGTGCATCCCCACTGGTGCCCGAAGGCGGGGGTGCGGCAGCGACAAGGCCCAGCGCGCAAGAGCCAAGTGCCCAGAGGGTGCGGGTCCCCCGGCGGGGCGGCGGGGCCCCGGTTTTCTCCCCGACAGTGTGTGAGGCCGAGGCTCTGGGGCAGGGGCGGGGCGGGGCGGGAGACCGGCCCAGAAACACGCGCCAGCGGGCGGCGGGCGCGGCAGACCCTCCAGCGCCCAGGCCGTGCACCGCTGTCAGCAGCCTGAAAACGCACGTCGGGGCCACCGGTCAGCCCATGGAACGTCCCCGACGGGCGGATGGAACGATCCTGAGCCCATTTCGCCACCGGGGAGCTCGGGGCCCGGCGTGGTGAGGCCCGGGCGCGGTCCGAGTCGGGACGGACCCCCGCAGCGGCCTCACCCCCCGCCCCCGGTCCCCGCAGACGGTGGTCGGCGACTCCGAGTACCACCACTTCCGCTACCGGATCCCGCCGGCGCGCGTGCGCCTCGTGGAGGTGGGCGGGGACCTGCAGCTGGAGTCGGTGAAGATCTTCTGAGACCCCCGGGAGGGCCGGGGCGCCGGGGTCCCAGCAGTGGCAAATAAAGCTTCAGCCCCCGTCTGTGCGCCTCTGTGTGTCTGCGCCTCCCGCGGGGAGACGCGGAAAGCGGGTGCAGAGGGGCGAAGACGCTGGCCGAGGGTCCCACGGCGATTGCGCGGCCGCGGCGGGTCGGGCTGTGTCTTGGCTCGTCGTCCAGCCGCCCTTTGCCGAGCAGCCCGGCGGTGCGCGGGTGGGGGGACCCGATGGGTTCGGAGCGGGCTCGAGCTCCCCTTGGCGCCCCCCGCACGCAACAGCAGAGCTCCATGTGGGTGCATCTGCAAACGGGGGAGCGAGTCCCCACACGCCGGGTCCCCGGGAGAGCCCGAGCTGGCGGAGACGGGGCGAGGACCCGTGTGGGTGCCGGGAGCCGGCTGGCGCGGGGTGGGGCGTCGCCCGCCTCCCAGCTGTCCCCGAGTCGGGACAGGCCCCCGCCCGTGCGCCCCGGGGCAGACGCGCACGGGGGCGGCATCTCCCCGCGGAGCGGACGGGGGACACGACGATCAGGCCTCTGGGTCCCCGCTGCGGGCACGCGCCCCACTCCCACACGTCTTCCACCTGGGCTCATGGACGGCGCCGGCCCCCGGCTTCCTGCCCGAGTGCCAACGAGGGGGATCGGGGGACTGGGCACCCACACACAGACGCCCAGTTGCCCCCACCGCTACGCGGTGCCTTTCTGATCGGTAGGTGGCTGCTCGTCACTTAATGGCTGTGGTTGGAGAGAGGTCGTGACTCCGTGAGCGCGACACTCTTCAGTGGCCGTGTTCCTAATTTTGAGATGGATCGGGTCACTGCGGTTTGGGCCCTGGCGGGGAGTCTCAGGAAAGTCGGAAGCCACGCCCCTGGAGGGATTTGCTTGGGGTTCCGGGCCTGGGATCCCTGCGAGATGTAGGACACGTCGCCTCCCCGTGGCCTCTGCCGATGCTGCAATTTCGGCAGTTGGCGTGGGCGCGAGGGTGCATTATCTCGTTTTCCTCTGAAGATGCAAAATTATGTGTGACCTCGAAATCTGGGCGAATTCGAATCCTTCCAAGACTGAACTTTCTCTACACTTCCGAGCTTCAACCCAGAGAAGCCCCTCGTCATTCTGGGCTCTTCTTTGTATATTTCTGGGTGGGCCGTGGCATGAGGGGTCTTCCTCTCCCGGTGGGAGACCTGAGAGAGAAATCTAACATCCATTGCTATACCAGGGCTCTTTGTTAAATGAATTAATTTTTATTTCACTTGTCTGTGTCATGTACTTTTTGAACATTTAAAAAAAAAAATTGGGGGCGCCTGGGTGGCTCAGATGGTTAAGCGTCTGCCTTCGGCTCAGGTCATGATCTCAGGGTCCTGGGATCGAGTCCCGCATCGGGCTCCCTGCTCCTTGGGAGCCTGCTTCTCCCTCTGCCTTTCTCTCTCGCTCTGTCTCTCATGAATAAAAAATAAATAGATAAAATAAAAATAAAAAAATTTAAAAAAATTGTACCTACCCACAGGGTACAAATTTGGAAAAGGACAGTGAAAGGTAAGACAGTGTTGGCACAACTGGTAAACTAGGTTGGATGATAGTGATTCATCCGTGTTAATTTCCTGATTTTCACTTCTGTCTTACCGTGTATATTGTGGAGACTGTTCGTGTTTATACAAAATATTACTACATATTGAGAAAGTATTTGAAGGGCGCCTGGGTGGCTCAGTCGGTTAAGCGTCTGCCTTCCGGTCAGGTCCATGATCCCAGAGTCCTGGGATGGAGTCCCACTTTCCAGCTCCGGGCTCAGAGGGGAGCCTGCTTCTCCCTCTTCCTCTGCTGCGCCCCCTGCTTGTGCTCTCTATCTCCTTCTCTCACTCTCTGTCAAATAAAATCTTTTTTTTTAAACATTTAATATGCCTCAGCTTATCTCTTTAAAAAAAAAAAAGTTTATTTATTTGCCAGAGAGAGAAAGAGAGCACAAGCAGGGGGAGTTGTAGGCAGAGGGAGAAGCAGGCTCCCTGCTGAGCAAGGACCCTGGGATCTGGACCAGAGCTGAAGGCAGAGGCTTAACCAACTGAGCCACCCAGGCATCTCTAAATAAATAAAATAAGATAGAGAGAGAAGAAAAGAAAGAAAGAAAGAAAGAAAGAAAGAAAGAAAGAAAGAAAGAAAGAAAGAAAGAAAGAAAGAAAGAAAGAAAGAAAGAAAGAAAGAGAGAAAGAAAGGGAGAAAGAAAGAAAGAAAGGGAGAAAGAAAGAAAGGAGAAGAAAGAAAGAAAGGAGAAGAAAGAAAGAAAGAAAGGGAGAGAGAGAAAGGAAGGAAGGAAGAAAGGAAAAGAAAAGAAAAGAAGGAAGAAAAGAAAAGAAAAAGAAAGAAGAAAGAATTTGAAAGTGAAGAGGCAGCATGTTGGCAACTTACTCATAAGCAGCTCAGGAAAAATTAAACTTTGTGTTGTACTTAAAACTTCCTGTTTGTCATTTCAAATAAATATAGATAAACCATTTGAGTTCATTTTTGTGTATGTTGTGAAATTGGGGCTCAACTTTATTTTTTTGCACATGGATTTCCAGTTGAAAGGACTGTTCTTTCCTCATTGCATTGTCTTGACACACTCATCGATATTTAATTGATCATAGGTGTATGTATTTATTTCTGGACCTTCAATTCTATTCCATTTATCTACATGTCTGTCCTTATCCCAATATCACCGTCTTGATTACTGTGATTTTGAAATTGGAAACTTTGAGTCCTTTAACTTTTTTCTTTTTCAAAATTGTTTTGTATATTTTTCCAAATAAACTTCAGAATTACCTTGTCAGCTTCTCAAAAAAAAAAAAAAATCAGCTGTGATTTTGATAGGTATTGTATTGAAACGGTAGATTAATTTGGGGAGTATTGCCATCTTAACAATATAAAGTCTTTGAATCCATGAACATGGGATATCTTCCCATTTACTGAGATCTTCTTTAATTTCTTTCAATAATAGTTTGTAATTTTCAGTGTACAACAGTGCCTGTATCCATTTTATTGCTTCTCTAAGTCTCTAATTTATTTACTTTTGTGTTTATTTTTTTCCACCTATTTTGTTTTATTTAAAAACTTACATATGGGGCTCCTGGGTGGCTCAGTTGTTAGGCATCTGCCTTCAGCTCGGGTCATGATCCCAGGTCCCTGGGATCCTGCTTGGTGGGGAGCCTGCTTCTCCCTCTCCCACTCCCCCTGTTTGTGTTCCCTCTCTCGCTGTGTCTCTGTCAAATAAATAAATAAAATCTTTAAAAAAAAAACAAGCTTACATATATTTAGTTTACTGCTTCATGCTTTCTTATTTAATAACAAAATAATTTAAGTCTATTAACATATCTCTGAGTATAATATATTCTGACAATAGTGTTTTAATTATATGCATTGTTTTGTAGATAGTCTGTAATTATTCTCTCTTCACCTATGGAAGTTATAAGTGTTTTTAAATTTCTGAATTTTGTCAGATTTCTGCTTTTCTAATTTTTGCTAATTTCTAATTCTATTGCAATCACTATATGTGTTACGTCTCCTTTATATCTTATTACAATGTCTAATATTTCCAGAATGATAGTGAGGGTAGCCATATTGTCTTTTCCTGATTGTAATTGGAATTTATCTATTGTTAACAAATCCCTATACAATGCTTGTTCTTTTCTTTCTTTCTTTTTTTTTCCCTTTTTCTTTTTTAAAGTAATATCTGCACCCAACTTGGGCTCGAACTCATGGCCCCGAGATCAAGAGTCACATGTTCCACTGACTGAGCCAGCCAGGTGCCCCTGCTTATTTTATTATTTTTTTTTTATTTGAGATAGAGCACAGGCAAGCAGGGGAGGGGTAGAGGGAGAGGGAGAGAGAATCTTGAGCAGACTCCCTACTGAGCACGGAGCCTGGAGCCCACATGGGGCTCAATCTATCAACCCTGAGATCTTGACCTAAGCGGAAACCAAGAGCCAGCCACCCAACAGATTGAACCACCGGCGCCTCTGCTTGTTATTTTTAAAATTGAGTTTTTGTAAATGTTTGATAAATGCTTGAAAAAATATATATATAGCTATTAAATTAATCTTATTAATTTATACTATTCAAAACCTCTATTTTCAGCAAAGAAAAAGAAAACATTTTTCTTGAAAAGATGGATTGCAAGGGAGTTCAGGTTTTAGAAGGACTGGCTTGCCAAATGAAATATACAACACGCTTTCAAAAGAAAGCACACACAGGGTTACCAAGTTTAGAGTTACTATATTTATCACTGTGGGGGGAAAAACAAAGGTGTTTTTCTCACATAGGTGTTATAACCTCAAAAATTGTGTCATCTTTATTTTTTTAAGGTTTTATTTATTTAAGTAATCTCTACACCCAACGTGTAGTCATGACCCCAAGATCAAGAATCACTAGAGCTCCACCAACTGAGCCAGCCAGGCACCCCTGTGTCATTATCTTTAGATATCAGCATTGCAGAAGTCAATAAAGTTGCAAAACAATAGTCATTTTTATTTTATTTTTTTAAAGATTTTATTTATTTATTTATTTTTTAGAGAGCGAGCGAGAGAGAAACAGCATGAGAGGGAGGAGGGTCAGAGGGAGAAGCAGGCTCCCCGCTGAGCCGGGAGCCTGATGTGGGACTCGATCCCAGGACCCTGGGATCATGACCTGAGCTGAAGGCAGATGCTTAACCATCTGAGCCACCCAGGCACCCAACAATAGTCATTTTTTAAAAGATTTATTTATTTATTTTAGAGAGAGAGTGCACATGAGCAGAGTGGAGGGGCTGAGAGAGAGGGAGAGAAGCTGACTCCCCAGTGAGCCAGAGCCCCACTTGGGCTCCATCTCCTGACCCTGAGATCAATACCCTGAGGTCATCACCCCACGGAAATCAAGAGTTAGAGGCTTAACCAACTGAGCCACCCAGGAGCCCCTAAGATTTACTTTCTTAAGAACTTACAAATAGGGAATAAATATCATTAACTACAGTCACTGTGCTGTGCATTACACCCCCAGGACTTAACTTATTTTATAACTGGAAGTTTGTACCTTTTGACCCCCTTCACCTATTTTGCCCACCCCTCCCACTCCCCACCTCAGGCCAGCACCAATCTGTTCTCTATGAGCTTGGGTTTTTAAACATTTTTTGTTTGTTTAAAGATTTTATTGATTTATTTGAGAGGGAGAGAAAACACAAGCAGGGTAGGGGCAGAGGGAGAAGCAGACTCCCCGCTGAGCAGGAGCCTGATGCAGACTCAATCTCGGGACTCTGGGATCATGACCTGAATGAATATGGGGGTGCAGATATCTTTTTGAGTTAGTGTTTTCATTATCTTTTTTTTTCTTAAAGATTTTATTTATTTATTTGAGAGAGAGAGAATGAGAGAGAGCACATGAGAGGGGGGGAGGGTCAGAGGGAGAAGCAGACTCCCTGCCGAGCAGGGAGCCTGATGCGGGACTCGATCCCGGGACTCCAGGATCATGACCTGAGCCGAAGGCAGTCGCCCAACCAACTGAGCCACCCAGGCGCCCCATTATCTTTTTTTTTTTAAGATTTTATTTATTGGGGCAGATAAAACTGTAAAAATTTTTATTTTATTATTTTAATTATTTTATTGGGGATAAAAATCTTAAAAATAAAAATATTTTATTTATTTATTTGAGAGAGTGAGAGCGTGCACAAGTGGGGGAGGAACAGAGAGAGAGGGAGAAGCAGACTCCCTGCTGAGCAGGCAGCCTGACTTGGGGCTCTGTCCTAGGACCCCAGAATCATGACCTGAGCCGAAGGCAGACGCTTAACCAATTGAGCCACCCAGGCGTCCCATTATCTTTGGATAAATACCCAGAGGTGGAATTCCTGGATCAATGGTATTTCTATTTTTAATTTTTTGAGGAACCTCCATACTGTTTTCCACAGTAGCTGCACCAGTCTGCATTCCCACCAACAGTGCATGAGGGTTTCTTTTCTCCACATTCTCGCCAACACCTGTTGTTTCTTGTGTTGTTGATTTTGGTCATTCTGTCAAGTGTGAGGTGACATCTCATTGTGGTTTTGATCTGCATCCTGATGAGGAGTGATGGTGAGCATCTTTTCATGTGTCTGTTGGCCATCTGTCTTCTTTGGAAAAATGTCTATTCAGGTCCTGTATCCATTTTTTAATCAGATTGTTTTTTTGGAGAATGTTCTGATGCAAGTACATAGAATTAAGTTGGTCTGTTTACCTGCTCTAGTAAGTTTTACACGTTTGCATAACTTTGTTAGAACTGGTAGACTTGGCTTTACTTTGGTCATTGTCTTATCCTTTCTGTTTTTATTTTGTATGATTTCCTGCGTTTTCCTTTGTTTTTTGACCTTTGCCAATGGATTGTATTTTCTTTCTTTTTAAACTATTCTACTCATTTGAAAGTTATATGTCCTGTTTTTATCCCACTAATGATTACAGATTTTTCTCTTTCTTTTCTTTTTTCTTTTTTTAAAGATTTTATTTATTTATTTTTTTGACAGAGAGAGACATAGCGAGAGCAGTAACACAAGCAGGGGGAGTGGGAGAGGGAGAAGGACCCTGGGATCATGACCCGAGCCGAAGGCAGACGCTTAACGACTGAGCCACCCAGGCGCCCTCTTTTTTTTTTTTAAGATTTTATTTTTGGGGTGCCTGGGTGGCTCAGTCAGTTAAGTGTTTGCCTTCCACAGGTCCTGGGATCAAGCCCCACATCAGGCTCCCTGCTCAGTGGGGAGCCTGGTTCTCCCTCTCCCTCTGCCGCTCCCCCTGCTTGTGCTCTTTCACTCTCTCTGTCAAATAAATAAATAAAAATTTTAAAAAAGATTTTATTTTTAAGTAATCTCTATACCCAACATGGGGCTTAAACCCAGAATTCCAAGATCAAGAGTCGCTCCTTCTACCGACTGAGCCAGCCAGGTGTCCCTCTTTCTCTTTATTTGAAGTATAGTTGACACATATAGATTTTTGTAAGCCCATACTTGAACCTGTGGTTACTTAATTAATGATGTCAAGAATTAAATGTTATCTGTTAATTCTCCCCAGGTAATACGAGGGAGATGATATAATTATTCTTTCTTCCCAGTAACTCATTCCAGTTTTTGTTGATACAATTTTGGGTTTTATTATTATTCTTTATTATTATTCTTTGCCTCTCCTTTCCCAGTATTTGGGCTCTATTAGGCCACCAAAGCAGTGTGGAAAGGACAAAGACCAGCCCTCTCTATAATCAATGCAATTGTTTTACTATTTGTTCTGATTTGGAAATAATCACAAACCAATGGAGAAGTTCCCCATACGGGCCCCTCAGTGGACAGAGCTAGAAAATGCTGGGCTTTGGGCTGCTGTGTCTTGCAGCTGTGTCCCTCCCTGGATGTGCCCTCTGTCACGGAGAACAGCCTCACCTCATGTCATGCCCTTTCCAGGGAGTGGCCCATACCAGTGACCAGATGCTAACTGGGATCCAAAGCCCTGACCGCCTTGCTTCCACTGGGGACAAGGCTGGGCGGCCACCCCAGCTCCAAATCTCCTCATAGCATTGTCTGAGGCTTGTCTCAACCAAGTTGTGTGTCACCTTTTCCCGCAGCCCCTTCCTGCCCCCTTCACTTCCCTTTGGGGGTGTCGCCTGAGGCCATTCCGCAATAGCCCTTCTGCATGCAGCCCTTTGTCTCTGGGTTTCTAAGGACCTCAACCTAAGACGCAGGATGATACAAAGATGTGAGGCATTAGGTACACTCCAGGAGCCCGTCAGGCAGCCTAAGCTGGTAGACACTTCCAGAATAGTCAGCCAGCATCTGATGAAAAGCCAGATAGGCAATTACTACAACAGCTTCAACTAGTTACCTTTGAGAAACACCAGAGACTTCATTCATTAGTATGATGAATGTTAGAAACGGGTTTTGAGGGCGCCTGGGTGGCTCGGTTGGTTAAGTGTGTTAACCGACTCTGGATCTCAGCTCAGGTTTTGATCGCAGGATCGTGAGTTCAAGCCCTGTGTTGGGCTCCATGCTGGGTGTGGAGCCTACTTAAGAAAAAAAAAAAAAGAGAAGTGAGTTTTCATTTGTATGTTGAATGGCTTATTAACAGTTAGCTCAGTGGGGGCGCGTGGCTGGCTCAGTTGGTAGTGCATACGACTCTTGGTCTCAGGGTCGTGAGTTCAAGCCCCATATTGGACATAGAGTTTACTTAAAAAAATTATTGGGGTGCCTGGGTGGCTCAGTCGGTTAAGCATTTGAGTCTTGGTTTCGGCTCAGGACGTGATCTCAGGTTGTGAGATCAGCCTCGTCTGGGGCTCCTCGGTCAGCGGGGAGTCTGCTGAAGATTCTCTCTCCTTCTCCCTCTGCTCCTCCCCCTCCTCAAGTGCATACATGTGCTCTCTCTCTCTCTTTAAAATAAATAAATCTTTTTATGGGGCGCCTGGGTGGCTCAGTCGGTTAAGCGTCTGTCTTCGGCTCAGGTCATGATCCCAGGGGCCTGGGATCAAGCCCCGCATCGGGTTCCCTGCTCGGCAGGAAGCCTGCTTCTCCCTCTCCCACTCCCCCTGCTTGTGTTCCCTCTCTCGCTGTGTCTCTCTCTGTCAAATAAATAAATAAAATCTTTAAAAATTAAAAAAAAAAATCGGGGCGCCTGGGTGGCTCAGTTGGTTAACTGTCTGCCTTCGGCTCAGGTCATGATCCCGGGGTCCTGGGATCGAGCCCCACATCAGGCTCCTTGCTCATCGGGGAGCCTGCTTCTCCCTTTCCCTCTGCTGACCGCTCTGCCTACATGTGCTTTCTCTCTCTGTCTCTCTGTCAAATAAATAAATAAAATCTTTAAAAAAATTTTTTTTAAATAAATAAATCTTTTTAAAAATTAGCATAATGTGTGTTAAAAATGGGCTGTTATTGGTGAAATTGGTGACATGCAATGTTGGTTAAAATATTTCAGATACTTCCCACCCTCGTTTGAACAGTGTATAAGAATCTAGTGACCTTTCATTGCTCACCTTCAGGAATGGTGCCCAAGGCATGAGTTCTAAATGATCCTATGATAGTCCATGATCAGTCCATGACTCCAGAAGGACTCTGATTGCTTGACACCAGCCAAAAGGCTAATTGAATATGGTCCTCGAGGATGTGGTCAGGTGCACCTCAAATGAACCTTTCATGAAAGGTTGAGTTCAGAGCATCTAGAAGGATGTAGCCTGCTGGGACTTCGTCAAACCTACAAGACAGGTTGGGAGGCCATTCTCGTCCCTGCCTGCTATGAGTCATCATTGGCGACTGCTTTGTCTCTAGCGAGTCTAGGCTGGGCAAAGTCTCAGCTCTGCTTCCCTCGGTGTGGGCTTCGTTCTCCGGCACACTCGCCTCTGGGCGCTTATTGACGTAAGCCAATACGTCATGTTCACATATCAGTTCTTTGGGGGAGGTATCAGTAGCTGCCAAGAATTGGAGGTAAGGCTTTCCCCTCACACAACCTCACTACTCAGTAATTTGTTACAACAAAACCTCTCAAAAGGAATTCTGACAAATATTTTTTTTAAAAAGGCCGTGCTCTAATAACTGGTAAATAAAAGGAAAAAATCAAGGAAACATCCTCTCTTCTATTTTTTTAAATTTTTTCAAAGATTTTATTTATTTATTTGAGAGAGAGCCAGAGGGCACACTGGAGAACACAAGCTGGGCGGGGCAGCGGGAGAGGGAGAAGCAGAGGGAGAGGGAGAAGCAGAGAGAGAGGGAGAAGAAGAGGGAGAGGGAGAAGCAGAGGTAGAGGGAGGGAGAAGCAGAGGGAGAGGGAGAAGCAGAGAGAGGGGGAGAAGAAGAGGGAGAGGGAGAAGCAGAGGTAGAGGGAGGGAGAAGCAGAGGGAGAGGGAGAAGCAGAGAGAGAGGGAGAAGAAGAGGGAGAGGGAGAAGAAGAGGGAGAGGGAGAAGCACAGGGAGAGGGAGAAGCAGAGGGAGAGGGAGAAACAGAGAGAGAGGGAGAAACAGAGAGAGGGAGAAGCAGAGGGAGAGGGAGAAAGAGAGAGGGAAAAGCAGAGGGAGAGGGAGAAGCAGAGGGAGAGGGAGAAGAAGAGGGAGAGGGAGAAGCAGAGGGAGAGGGAGAAGCAGAGGGAGAGGGAGAAGAAGAGGGAGAGGGAGAAGCACAGGGAGAGGGAGAAGCAGAGGGAGAGGGAGAAGCAGAGAGAGAGGGAGAAGCAGAGAGAGAGGGAGAAGCACAGGGAGAGGGAGAAGCAGAGGGAGAGGGAGAAGCAGAGAGAGAGGGAGAAGAAGAGGGAGAGGGAGGGAGAAGCAGAGAGAGAGGGAGAAGCAGGCTCCCGGCTGATCAGGGAGCCTGACTGAACTAGGGGCTCGATCCCAGGACCCCGGGACCATGACCTGAGCCAAAGGCAGTCTGTTAAGACTGAGCCACCCGGGCAGCCCCTATCTCTCTTTTATGAACTGTCCCTCAGCAGATAAGGGAAAGTGTCCCTTTATTTCATATTCCAGCTACCACAGGAAAATGAAATGACAGAAGTAGAATGTCACCATTTCGCAATCCCCATCTGGCATCCGCACCCGTAGGCAGCAAGCACCTGCTGCTTGGCATCACGAATGCAGAGACAACCAGACGGAAAAGCCAAACACCTCCCAGGCTGTCATTTGCCGAAAAACGGAGCCTGCAACCGATAAGCATCTAGATTTCATGCCCAGTTACAGGGATTACAGGAGAGAGAGGCACATGGGAAATGCCACTAGGGGGCACATCAGCCACACCCAGACCTTGGCAAAGTCTCCGGGACAATCGAGGTATTCAGCCAAAAACTGTAAGAAAAAAAAGAGAGAGCTGAAAGAAGGAACTCGTAGATTAAAGGAGATTTAAGAGACATGTCAGTCAATTGCAGTAAATCCATCTTATTTGGGTCCTGACTCAAAGACATTACTAACAATTTTATGACATTCATGAGAGAGAAATGTGCATACCAACTAGATATTTGGTGATATTAAGGAATTATTGTTAATTTTCTTGGTGTGACAATGGTATTTGGGTTATGGTGTTCTTTAAGAGTTCAAGAACCTGGGGCACCTGAGTGGCTCAGCCGTTAAGCATCTGCCTTCGGCTCAGGTCATGGTCCCAGGGTCCTGGGATCGAGCCCCACATCGGGCTCCCTGCTCCGCGGGAAGCCTGCTTCTCCCTCTCCCCCTCCCCCTGCTTGTGTTCCCTCTCTCGCTGTGTCTCTCTCTGTCAAATAAATAAATAAAATCTTAAAAAAAAAAAAGAGTTCAAGAATCTTTTAGAGCGATGTATTGAAACATTTACTGAGGGAGGGGCACCTGGGTGGCTCAGTCGGTCCAGCGTCTACCTCCTGGCCCAGGTGGTGATCTCAGGGTCCTGGGTTGGGCAACCTGCTCAGTAGGGAGTCTGCTTCTCCCTCTCCCTCTCAAAAAGAAATATTTACTGAGGGAATGAAATGAAGTCTGGGATTTGCTTCAAATTTATACAAGAGGGGCGGGGAGGGGTGGGGTATAAGTGAAGCTGGAGTTCCATGAGTTAATAATTATTGAAGCTGGGTGATAGGGATGTGGGGTTCATCATACCATTCTGTCTGCTTTTGTTGATGTTTTCAATTTTCCGTAACAAAAAGTACTTTTTTAGTGAATAGTATAACGTGGGTATCCTTCCGAGGCTTGCTTTTTCTTTTTCTTTTTTTCAGATTTTTTTTTTTTTTTTTTCATGAGAGACAGAGCAAGAGAGAAAGGCAGAGGGAGAAGCAGGCTCCCAAGGAGCAGGGAGCCCGATGCGGGACTCAATCCCAGGACCCTGAGATCATGATCTGAGCCGAAGGTAGACGCTTAACCATCTGAGCCACCAGGCGCCCTTCTTTTTCTTTTTTTAAGATTTTATTTATTTATTTGCCCAGGAGAGAGAAAGCGCAAGCAGGGGAAACAGCAGGCTCCCCACCAAGCAGACAGCCGGACATGGGACTCGATCCCAGGACCCCGGGATCATGACCTGAGCTGAAGGCAGATGCTTTACCAACTGAGCCACCCAGGCATCCCCTGAGGCTTGCTTTTTCATTCAATGGTACATTTCCAAGATTCACCCACGTTGTAACTGTAGTTCATCCAATACTCACTTCTGTGTAATCTTCCCTTGTATGAATATAACATGACTTTCTCATTTTGTTGACAATGGATATTTTGAGTTGTTTTTGTTTTGTTTTTTTTGCTATTACAAACCATGGTGCTGTGACCATTTTTGTACAGGTCTCCTGGGACAAGTGTACATGCATTTATTTTTTTTAAGATTTATTTATTTATTTGAGAGAGAGAGAGAGAGAGAGCAAGTGACGGGAGGGACAAAGAGAGAGGGAGAGAGAGAATCCCAAGCAGACTCGCTGCCGAGCACCAAGCCCAACGCAGGGTTCGATCTCATGACCCATGAGATCAGGACCCGATTGAAAATCATGAGTCAGAAGCTTAACTGACTGAGTCAGCCAGCGCCCCCGTGCATGTCCTTAGTAGATACGTAACTGGGAGTGGGATCGCTGTGTCACGGGGTAGGTATTTACCAGGAATTGCCAGTTTGCCTTCCAAAGTGGACCAAGTTACAACTCTGCGTCTGTGTCTGTCGCTTCCCGTCCCTGCCAACCCTGGCTATTTTCAGGTTTCTTAACTTTCTTCCTAATGTAGTGGACGTGGTGGTATTTCAGGTGGTCTTAATTAGGAGCAGGTTTTTCACATGCTTATTGGACACTGATTCTGTGATTGCTTATTCATGTCTTCTGCCCATTTTCTATAGAGTCAACTGTGGTTTGTTTATCGGAGCTCTTTATATATTCCGAATACTAATCTTTTCTTTTTAAGATTTTATTTATTTATTTGAGAGAGAGAGCAAGCGAGAGAGCGAGAGAGCATGAGTGGGGGGAGGGGCAGAGGGAGAAGCAGGCTGTCCGCTGAGCAGGGAGCCTGATGCGGGGCTCGACCCCAGGACCCTGGGATCATGACCCGAGCCGAGGGCAGATGCTTAACCCAGATGAGCCACCCAGGTGCCCCCCGAATACTAATCTTTTGAGGGGCAATATAGTATAATCGGTAAGCCAGACCCTCAGATTCAAATCCTGATTCTGTAACTGTAAAGTGCAGAAGAAGCACCCCAATTTTCTGTGCCTCAGCGTTCTCATCTGTAAACCTTACACTTGCTATGGACTGGGTTTGTGTCCCCCCAGAATCGCTGTGTTGAAGCCCTAACCCCCCATATGATGGTGTTAAGGGGTGGGGCCTTTAAGAAGGTGATTAGGCTTGGATGAGACCTTGAGGGCGGGACCTCCCCTCCCCCTCAAGATGGGATTAGTACCTTTATAAGAAGGGGAAGAGTCCAGAGCGCCCCCTCCCTCTCTCTCTCCCTCCCTCCCCCCTCTCCCCCTCCCCCTCCCCCTCCCCCTCCTCCTCCCCCTCTCCCTCTCCCACTGGCCCGCCTGGAAGCGAGCTCTCTCCGGAACCTAACCTCGCTGACACCGGGATCTGGAACTCTCCGGCTCCATCGGACGGAAACGTCTGCCTCCATCCATGGTACGTCCTACAGCAGCTAGAGCTGACTGAGGTCCCTCTCAAAGTTCACAGGAAAATGAGATATTTGTGAAGCACCAAGCATGGTGCCTGGTGCAAAGTGCCCCGTACATAGCAAGCATTTGCTGTTTATTATCTGTGTAACATCTGCTGTCCCCAGGAGTGGGGTTTTTCATTTTCATAATAGTGTTTTTATTTTAAGATTTATTTATTTGAGAGAGAGTGCGCAAGAGCGGAGGGGAGCAGGAGCCGGAGAGAAGTAGACTCCCTGCTGGGCCTGGAGCCCAATGTGGGGCTCGGTCCCATGACCCCGAGATCACCTCCTGAGCTGAAATCAAGTCTGCCGCTCAGCTGACTGAGCCACCCAGGGGCCCCTCATGCTAGTGTTTTAGCGAGATAGTTTTTTAAATGGCTCAGGCGCAGCCTTACTTGGTGAAGCAGGAACACTATCCTTTGCGGCTTAGGTGAGGAGGCAGGGGAGGCCCAGAGTAAATGGGCAGCTTGTTTTATAACCCCTTTTTGGTGACCACACAGCCGGGGGCTCAGACAATATCTCTTGGTCCATTTGGAGGGAAGGATGCCAGAGGACTAAAGGACATCTCTTGCCACAGAGGTGACAAGGTTCTGGTGCAGGGGACCCCCCCCCCCGGCAAGGATGGAAGTCTCCTGGGACCCAAACTGGTGAGTTTCTGGCCTCTCAGAACCGACTTCTATCATTTCTTCTGATGGCTCCCACTTCCTCTGGGGGAAACACTGCTCCCTTGGGCCCTGAGCTGCGTGGGGGTAGGGTCGGGGGTCACGGTCACTGGTGGGCCCGGCTCCCAACGCAGGGCAGGTGGGTGCAGAGTGGACCCTGCCCAGTCAGCAGGCTGAGGTCTGCCTTGTCGGGGAAGCGGGAGACAGGGTCCTGGTGGCTCAGGAGGAGTGAGCCAGACGGGCCCCAGGGGACCGGTGTGGGGGCCTGAGTAGCTACAGGGCACCCAGAAAAGGGTGCAGGGGGACGGACAGGGAGGCATGCATTAGACAGAAGGTGCAGGGCGAGACAGCCATGCAGAAAGAGCTAGAGAGAGAGGGATGGAGACAGAGAGACATAGAGCGACAAAACCCAAAACGCACCCGAGGAAGGCCAAAGGAGACAAGAGAGATGGACAGAGACAGAGACAGTGAGGCCGAGACCGGAAGAGAGACACGATGGGAAAGAGAGAAACTGGCAGACGGAGAGACAAGGAGAGATGGAGACACAGGGTAAATGTGCCGCCCTCCCCACCCCGCAGCACCCGCAAGCCCGACAGAGGGAGGGGCAGGGGCAAGATGGCAGAAACACACCCCCACACTGACCTGCTTCCAGGCGCCCTCACGGGGGCAGCCAGTCCTCCTCAGCTCTGCCCGCCTTCTATGCTGATGTTGGCCAAGCCCATTAAGCTGCTACCCTGGCCACAACTGAAGGCCCCACGCCCTGGGGAGGAAACCACCGAGAAGGCGTCCCTTGTCCCGTGGCACCCCAAACCATCAATTAGTATTAACAAGGGAAGGCTCCTCGCGGCCTAAAGGCCCCCATCGGGGCTCAGATGGAGGGGAAGCCCCACCCCCGTGAACCAGGAGGTTGAAGAGCCGGGGGCCAGCCTGTCAGCCCAGAGTGTCCCGATGGCGTGTGGTAGCAGGCGGGTCACCATCCAGCTGGTGGGAGAAGAGGCAGGGCCTGGAACCGGAGGCCCGAAGCCCTTTCGGGGCCAGAGATACGAGGCCATCCAAACAGCCTGCCTGGATGAGGGGATCCTGTTCCAAGACCCCTACTTCCCTGCTGGCCCTGATGCCCTTGGCTATGACGAGCTGGGGCCGAACTCTGAGAAGGCGAAAGGGGTGGAATGGATGAGACCCCATGTAATGTGTGGCTGGGGGCTGGGGGGGGGTGTCTGAGAGTGGAGGGGGCTGGGGGGGGCGCTGGGCTCCTCGGTCTGAGGGCAGAGGGGCTGGCAGTTCCGACTGCCGGGTCTGGGGAGGCCCAGATGCCTGCCCACAGGCTTTACAAGCCTCCCCCGGGTTGGAGGCGCTCATTACTCTAGAGCAGTGAGGGCAGGAGGGGACCCAGGCATCGGATGCCTCAGTCGCTCCTTCCCTCCCTTTCCTGGCTGAGGCCTGGAATCCCCCTTCCCCCCCAGGAGTTTTGCGCTGAGCCCCAGTTCATCTGTGAGGACATGAGCCGAACAGACGTGTGTCAGGGGCGCCTAGGTAAGACCACCGAACTCCTGGGCTCCCAGATCTGGCGGGCTGTGGCTGGGACCCTGCAGCTCGGCCCCTGGGTCCGCCCCGCAGTCTCCCCTCTCCCTACACCTCCGTCTCCCCCTTTCCATCCTCACCCCGTCCTCGCCTTTCCTCCAGGGAACTGCTGGTTTCTTGCGGCCGCTGCCTCCCTCACTCTGTATCCCCGACTCCTGTGCCGGGTGGTCCCCCCCGGACAGAGTTTCCAAGATGGCTACGCGGGTGTCTTCCACTTCCAGGTAAAACTCAGTTCCCTCGGTTTGTGCCTCAGTTTCCCTCATGGTGCCATGGATCTCATAGTGGACACGGTCGCCTTGGGGCTGTAATTCTCGGACTGGTACGCAGGGCTGGGGGGTCAGAGGATGGGGTCCAGGCACGGTTGGGGGTTGGAAGCCGAGCCTGGGCCCTGGCCTCCTCCCACCAGCTCTGGCAGTTTGGCCACTGGGTGGACGTCGTGGTGGACGACAGGCTGCCCGTGCGTGAGGGGAAGCTGATGTTCGTGCGCTCACGTCAGCGGAACGAGTTCTGGGCCCCGCTCCTGGAGAAGGCCTATGCCAAGTAAGGACCCCGGCACCCCCCCCACCAGCCAGCAAGGGAACCCCAGAGACCCCCAGCTTCTGGGATCCTCTAGACACCCTGCCAAGGGTCCCAAACCAAGTCACGGTGCCCAGGACCCTAATGTCACACCAACCCCTGAGGGCCTCCCTCCGAATCACAGATACCTCCCTCTATTGACATTTCACACAAAACATTCTTAGAGACCCACCAACACTCACAATCCCTAAGGGGCCTGAAATGTCCTCTCAGGCCCCGGAGCCACTAAATCTGAGATTTATCCCCTGGGGGAACCTGTAATCTCAGAAGATCTCTCCTGATCCATTGAGAAACCCAACGCGCCTCCCAAATTTTTAAAGATTTTTATTTATTTGAGAGAGAGCACAAGTGGTGGGGGGGAGGAGCGGGGAGCCCGATGCAGGGCTCGATCCCAGGACCCTGGGACCATGATCTGAGCCGAAGGCAGACGCGTGATGACTGAGCCACCCAGGCGCGCCGCACCTCCGAAATATTGAGTGTAATCCCGGGAGCCCTCGATCTTTGCTTTTCTCCATCCTGTGGCTCTGAAATCCCTGACAAGCCCCACAGAGATCACCCCCAGAGCAGACGTCTCCCGGAGACTCTGTTTCAAACCTAGCCCTGGGGATGCCCAGAATTCTGACCAAGCCTCTCCGATGACTGCCCCGCCCCCACCGAAGGCCACAGTCCTAGTGGCCCAGGGACCACAGGCCCGATTTCCAAGGGTTTCCAGAGTGAACCCCAGCCCACGTCAGTCTACAAATGTCAGGGATCGTCCCTGGGCCCCCCCACAGCCGGGGACCGAGGTCCCAGGTCCCAGAGGTGTGTGTGAGACGCTCGTCCATGCCTCAGACATGCCCACCGCACCCCTGCTCCCACAGGCTCCACAGCTCCTATGAGGTGATGAGAGGCGGCCACATGAATGAGGCTTTCGTGGACTTCACGGGTGGCGTGGGCGAGGTGCTCTACCTGAGGCAAGACCTCCCAGGCCTCTTCTCTGCCGTGCGCCATGCCCTGGCCAAGGAGTCCCTCGTGGGCGCCACCGCCCTGGTGAGAGAGTCCGACTGGCATGGAGACCCCCCACCAGGGCCAGAGCACAGTTGGGGCTGGAGCGGGGAGGCGGCCTGCATCCTCCTGTCTGTGTTCACTCACCCAGCAAACTCGAGCAAGTCAAAAGGCAATTTATTCGCTTTCATAACTATGCAAGCTTCAGGCACAGCTGAATCCAGGTGCTTAGTGGATGTGGAGAATGTGGTTTTCTTTTTCTTTTTTTTTTTAAGGATTTTATTTATTTATTTGACAGAGAGAGAGACAGGAGCGAGGGAACACAAGCAGGAGGAGTGGGAGAGGGAGAAACAGGCTTCCCGCAGAGCAGGGAGCCCGATGCGGGGCTTGATCCCAGGGTCCTGGGATCATGACCTGAGCTGAAAGCAGACGCCCAACGACTGAGCCACCCAGGCGCCCCTAGAATGTGGTTTCCTATTCCTAGTTCCGGGTTAGCTTCACTCCTGGGCAGGCATTCCCTTCATGGGCACAGGGTGGGGGGTGAGGGGCAGAGAGGAGCAGCCACCCGCTCGACCCCCACTGTGGCCTCACCGTCCCGTCCTCTGCCCAGAGTGATCGGGGCGAGCACCGCACAGAAGACGGGCTGGTGAAGGGACATGCGTACTCAGTCACGGGCACGTACAAGGTGGGTATCCCCCATGAGTGGGCTGCAGGGGTGTCGCGGCGCCCCTCCCCCCCCCCCCCCCCCCCCCCCACTGACCATGCCGCCCGCAGGTGACCCTGGGCTTCACCAAGGTGCGGCTGCTGAGGCTTCGGAACCCATGGGGCCGTGTGGAGTGGACCGGGGCCTGGAGCGACAGGTGGGATGGATCTGGGGGAGGTGGGGGCCTTGGACCCACCTGCCCAGCCCTCACACCCCGGTCTCCCTAGCTGCCCGCGCTGGGATGCGCTCCCTAAAGAGTGGCGGGATGCCCTGCTGGTGAAAAAGGAGGATGGCGAGTTCTGGTGAGTAGCCCAGGGTCCCAGCCCTGCCTCTGAGCTGGTGCCAGGCCAAAGGGGTGCAGGGAGGGGGTAAGGCCTGCCTGAAGGGACAGGGGACAAGTTCATAGCAAGAAACTATCCCTGGGGTGGTAACTTTGGGGTTGCATTCTATTTGGGGGAGTCAAGGAACAATTAGCAATATTAGGGGAACTGGGAGGCACAGTAATCTTCAGCGGGTTGAAGGGGGGTGGGTAATGGGTAATATTTAGGACAATTGTGGGAGGCCTGGTGACATCTGGGGCATTTCCTGCAGATTTGGTAATACTGAGGGCCTGAAGGATACTTGCTGACAACTGAAAGTCTGAAGGCCTTGATATTTGGGGGCTGAAGGCAATGTGACAGTTTGTGTGGGGGGGTGTGCATGGATCCCGGCTACTTGGGCATTTCTGGGCACTTGGAGAAATCTGGGGGGCTGGAGGGCTCCGCAATCTGGGGGTCATTTCCGGAGACGCGGCACTGTTTGGTGGACTGAGGGGCGCTTGGCGATGTTTATGGAATTTGGTGGGGCTTGTGATTTGGAGGCCATCCGGGGGTCCTGAGGTCTTTGGGAGACTGGGGCCCTGGGGGGGCTCTGACCACTGGCCCCTGCACAGGATGGAGCTGAAGGACTTCCTCCGCCACTTCAACACCGTCCAGATCTGCTCGCTGAGCCCTGAGGTGCTGGGCCCCAGCCCGGCTGGAGGCGGCTGGCACGTCCACACCTTCCAAGGCCGCTGGGTGCCCGGCTTCAGCTCCGGCGGGAGCCAGCCTGGCACTGGTGAGGCCTGGAGGGCGCCCCGAGGGGCAAGCGCTGGTGGGGGGGGGGCGGGGGGGCTGTGGCAGGCGGGGTAACCCCACTTCTTCTCTGCTAGAAACCTTCTGGACCAACCCCCAGTTCCGGCTGACGCTGCTGGAGCCTGAGGAGGAGGAGGAGGAGGACGAGGAGGAGGAGGAGGGGCCCTGGGGGGGCTGGGGGGCAGCAGGAGCGTGGGGCCCTGCGAGGGGGGGGGCGCATCCCCAAGTGCACTGTCCTTCTGTCACTCATCCAGCGCAACCGGCGGCGCCTGAGGGCCCAGGGCCTCACTTACCTCACCGTGGGCTTCCACGTGTTCCAGGTGGGACCCCGGGGGCCTAGCTGGAGCAGCGGGGAACAGGGAGCCACGGAGGGGCTGGGAAGGCCCAGGGGGTGGGGGTTAGAGACAGAGGAGGTCCTTGAGGGCACAGACCAGCAGGGGTCAGAGACAGGCCGGGGCTTAACGAGGGTGTTGGGGGGGTGGATGGGAAGAAAAGCGAAGGAGGTGCGGACGGGGCTCTGAAGGGCGGCCGCCGCCAGCGCGGGCCCCGACTCGCCTTGCTTTTCCTTCTTACAGATCCCAGAGGAGGTGGGTCTCAGCTGGGACCCCGGATCGCAGGGTCACTCGGGCGGGCCCGCCGCAGGGGCTCGGACAGGCTGCGGCGGGAGGGAGGCGGGAGGGAGGCGGGAGGGAGGGAGGCGGCGGGGGGCGAGGCGGGCGGGAGGCCGGGCGGCGAGCCGCGGAGCTCAGCCGCCCTGGCCCGCAGCTGCTGGGCCTGTGGGACTCCCCGCGCGGCCGCGAGCTCCTGCCGGGCCTGCTGCGCGCCGACCGCTCGCCCTTCTGCGCCCGCCGCGACGTGAGCCGCCGCTGCCGCCTGCGCCCCGGCCACTACCTGGTGGTGCCCAGCGCCGCCCGCGCCGGCGACGAGGCCGACTTCACGCTGCGCGTCTTCTCGGAGCGCCGCCACACAGTCGTGTGAGCCGGGGGCCCCCGCGCCCAGCCCTCGGGGTCCCCCGGCCGGCCAGAGCCCCGGGCCCCAGCCCGACTCGCCCGCTTCCCTTGTGTCCCTGGCAGGGAGGTCGATGACGTCATCAGCGCCGAGCTGCGCGCGCTCACGGTGCGAGGCCTGCGGAGGGGGGCGGGCGCAGCGGGGCTGGGGTCCTCTGGGCCGGCGCTGAGCTCCCCCCGCCCCACAGGTCCCCTACATCCCCCTGGAGCGGGGGCTGGAGCAGCTGTTTCAGGAGCTGGCAGGAGAGGTGAGGGGGCCCACCCCTCCCCTCCCCTGCCCTCCCCTCCCCTGGGACCCCTTCCTCATCCTGGGGGTCTCATTCTGCTTTAATTTCTCCCTGTGCTTCAAACTCCTGACTCTCTACTCTCAAAATGCTCACAGCTCATCCCTGCCTCAGGGCCTTTGCCCTGTCTGTACTTCTGCCTGGACGGCCTTCCCTCCCTTCTCCCCGCCTGTCCGGGCTAAGATCTTGTCTTTCTCTTCTGCCTTTCGCTGGAAGCCCTCCGGGATTCTCCCCCAGGCTGGTCAGCTGCATGCCGGCTGTGGCCTCCCACAGCCCAGAGCTTACCCCCACCCCCACTCCCAAGCCCTGTCGGCTCTGGGGACAGGTCTCTCTCTCCCCCTGGACCATGAGCTCTCGGTCTCTGCTGTGACCCCGGCACCGCCCAGCATGCTACTGGGGCCAGCCCCGAGCTGTGTTGAATGGCTGCCTGAGTGAACGGCCTCACACTGGCTCTCTCCTTGACCAGGAGGAAGCACTCAGTGCCTCTCAGCTCCAGACGTTATTAAGCATTGCCCTGGAGCCTGGTGAGTTGGGGACTGGGGTGGACCCCACGGAGCCCCCTAGGTGTGTTAGTCCATGATGCTGCCAGGAGTCAGGCCACGGGAGCCCTGGACTCAGCCTGACCGTGTCTTCCCACCTGTGGGTCCTGTGGCAGGACTCGTGGCCAAGGCCACGGCCACCCATAAGGCCCCCCCTTCCCCTAAGGGAGGCAGAGAGTGTAGCTGCCCTGAGGGGACTTTGGAACCCCCCTGCCTGGGTTCAGATCCCTGCTCTGCTAGTTACCAGCAGTCCCGTGGCTCCCTGTGCCTCAGTTCCTGCAGTGGGGATAGCCGGACTCCCTAGTACGCAGGAAGTACTAGGGGTTTTTTTGTTTCCTGTAGCCAGGGCCCATGCCCGGACCCCTGGAGAGATCGGGCTCAGGACCTGTGAGCAGCTGCTGCGCTGTTTTGGGGTACGTGAGGGGAGCAGTGCCTGGGTAGGGAGGGTGGGGATGTTGGGGCCTCTGGCCCCCTTCTGGGGATATGGATTTTAACCAGATGCCCCATCCCCAGAACGGACAGAGCTTCACCCTGCACCACTTCCAGCAGCTCTGGGGCCATCTCCTGGAGTGGCAGGTAAGGTTGGGGGTTTGGTGGGGCCACCTCCTCCCGGAGAGTGAGGCACTTTTACTGATCAGGACAGAGGTGCTCTGTGGGCTAGCAGGGCCCCAGGGGAGGAGAGCGTGAGCCACATCATACCTTGGAGGGACAACTGGAGGGATCTGGCTGGGATGTCCTTGCCCCATCTGGCTCCCTGTGGTCCCTCTAGGGGCATTAAATAGCTCAGGGATGGAAAGCACAGGTTCTGGTCCTGGCTTGAAGTCCCAGCTCCCGGTTCAGCCCCTTTCTAGCTGTGTGACCTCGGGCAAGTCACCTCCCCTCTGAGGGGCCTCTGCTAGTGGGAGGCATTAATTCCCACTGCTCTGGATCCCTGGGAGGAGGCAATGGTCCAAGGCCTCCCTGTACTTGCTATTGGCTGAGCCCTCCCGAAGGCCCTTGTGGGTAGCATATTGGCTTGTCCTCATAACCCTATTCTAGCTGTTACTGTTACTCCCATTTTACAGAGCGAGCGAGGTAAAGCTATTGCCCAGGGCACCAAGTCATGAAGAAAGGGAGCAGGGGTGGAAACCCAGGCTGACTGGCCCTCTTCAGGGTGCATGGGGGACCCCGGGGGGGGGGGGGTAGGACTGACCTCTACCTCCTGGCCCAGGCCACATTTGACAAGTTTGACAAGGATGCCTCTGGAACCATGAACTCCTACGAGCTGAGGCTGGCGCTGAATGCGGCAGGTATGTTGGGGAGTGGTCCCAGGGACGGGATCTGCTCCCCCTGCTACCCTCTGAACTCTCGCAGGCCTGGCTGGCTGCTCACCTGCCGCCCTCCACAAAGCCCACACCGTAGTTTGTTACTGGATACCCTTGGGAGAGGGAGCGGGGCCTCCTGGAGGGGGAAGATGGGGAGAGCCTGGGAGCTGGTATCTGAGAGGTCCCGGCCCCCCAGGCACTGTGGTAAAGTGGCCTGGGTTCCCATGAGCTTGGGTTAGAATCCTGCCTCTACTGACTTACTCCCTGGGAGATCCTGGGCAGGTGAGTCCACCTCCGTGAGCCTCAGTGTAAAATGGCTACCACCCAGGGTGGCTGGGAGGAGCCTTCGGAATGCAGCCCATGGGGCTCAGCGCTGGGGGGCACGCAGCTTCTGGTGACTGCATGCGGAGGGCCCGGGCAAAGGTTTCGGAAACCTGGGTTCTTCCAGAAAGAGGTAGAACAGCCCCACCCATCTGTGTAGCACAAAATCCTACCCAGGAGACAGAGCCAGGGAGCAAAGCTTTTCCTGGGCCCTGACCGAAGCAAGTGAAGTAAGTTCATGCACCAAGGGGCTGGGACCGGAGGGGGCTCCCAGATCCCCCACCCCCACCCCAGGGCTCCTCTGCCCCAGCCAAGCCGAGGGGGGGGGGAGCAGGTGGGAGGGTGTGCCAGGCCGTGACCCAGTTTGAGAGGCAGGGAGGCCCTGAGGGAGGAGCTCTAACATCCAGAGACATGCAAGCAAAGAGGCCAAGCCAGAGGGGGAGAGATGGAGTCAGAGGGTTGGGAGGTGTGGCACGGGGACAGAAGTGGAGTCCCAGGTGGACAGAAGCAGAGGAGAGAGCGCGAGGGCGGATGGAATGTTGGCACCACTTGTCAGGGTTCCTGGGCACCTGGTGCACGTTCTTGGTGTTATTCTAGTCACAAGACTGAGGAAGTGCTCTTGGGCAGGGCTTGTCACACTGGTGGTGCAGACAGACAAGTAGAACATCTGGGTCAGATGTCAGCTGGTGACACGCTATGGCGGGAAGAGGAAGCTGGTGTGTACATGGTGGGGGGGAATGTGTGGCTGGAGGCACAGCGGTCAGGGTAGGATCCAGGTGCCGTTTGAGCAGACCTGAAGGAAGGGGACTGAGCCTTGGGGACACAGTGGCAGGTGCAGTCTAGACAGAAGAAACAGCCAGTGCAAAGGCCCTGAGGTGAGATGCAGCATGGACCCTGCTGGAACAGCTTCAAGGGGCCAGTGCGGCTAGAGGATGGGGGTGGGGGTGGGGGTCAGAGATGAAAGATCCGTGGAGGGAGGCAGTAAAGCCCCATGAGGTCCAGCGTCAGGGTGCGTGGGGAGGCTGGAGCCGACAGCACGGGAGGTCACGCTGTGTACTGAGGGAGTACCGGGGAGCGGAGAGGCAGGAAGCAGGCTCCAGAGGGCCCTGGCAAGGGTGGGCAGATCAGGGTGGGGGAATCGGCAAGAAAAATGACCTACTGCCACTCAGCCGCGCTCTGAGGCACCCACGTTCCCCAAACACCAGCTCTGCTCCTGGCTGTGCCGGCTGATGCTGGGGACTCGGCAGTGGCCAGAAATCCTTCCCTTCCCTCCCCTCCCCTCCCACGGCTTCCGGGCCAGGGTCCGCCAGAGCCACCAAAGACAGTGACAGCTCCGAGGGATCAGGGTGGGGACGGGATAGGCACAGGGAGACACAGGAGGCGCTCCGGGCTGCAGGGGGTAAGAGCAGGGGGCTCGGAGAGGGCTTCCTGAAGGGGGCAGGGCGAAAGGAGTAGGAGAGTTCTGGGCTGAAGGAACATCACGTGCAAGGGAGGCAAGACAGAGCACAAGGTCCAAGTGCCGGGGGGGGAAGGAGGGGTAGATGAGGTGTGGTCTGCGCAGGCCACCAGGCAGCTGAGGACAGTGGGGGGCCCTGGGCAGGGGTAGCCAGGAACCAGGACCTAGTAAACCAGGTGAGGGATTTCCCGAATACCCAGGGGATCCTGGGCAGGACCCCCGCAGCAGGCGGCGCAGAGTGGTCAGAGGAAGCTGAATTTGAGGGGGCAGCTGAGGGCTTCCTGCCCCTCCTCTGGCCAGGGTCCCCTGGCACAGACTCGACAAAGATCAGAACCGGGGCACAGACGGGTTTCAGGAGGCGGCAGAAGCCCATGACATTGTCCGCAGAAGTTTATCTGGACACGTGGGGGAGGAGGAGCCAGGCTGCAACCTTAAGTCTCGGAGGATTACTGGACTCGAAGGAGGAGCCGTTGTTTTTGGCTTTTGAAAGCCTATTGCGATTTCTCGTCAGAGGTGATTTCTAATGTTTAGAAATCGTCTCTGATGTGAAGAAACGGACTCCATGTGGGACTGACAAAAACATCTGGCTGCACAGAAATTCCTCCAGTGTCCATTCGCAGAAACTGGCCAGAATTTAAAGTCCTAATAAAGCAGCCATATAGTCATTATGTGCCAGATGCCGTTCTAAGTTCTCTAACAGCTTCCCCCAACATTGTGGGGTCAGGGCTGTCACGTGAGAAAAGGAGCACAGAGGAGTGAAGGGAGCTGCCCCGGGCCCCACAGCTGGGGTCCGAGCGGTGGGAACAGCCCCCGCCCCCGGGGAGCCGGGCTGGGGCTCACGGGCACCCTGCCCTAGGCTTCCACCTGAACAACCAGCTGACCCAGGCCCTCACGAGCCGCTACCGGGACAGCCGTCTGCGGGTGGACTTCGAGCGCTTCGTGTCCTGTGCAGCCCAGCTCACCTGCATATTCCGTGAGTGGTGCCCTGGCACGGGGACCCTGGGGTGGGGGTGGGGGTGTCTCCCTCCTGCGAGCCGCACGGGGTGCTCAACCCGCCCGCTCTGCGCAGGCCACTGCAGCCAGCACCTGGAAGGAGGCGAGGGGGTCGTCTGCCTGACCCGCAGACAGGTGAGCCCGGGCTGGGGGTTGGGGGGCAGCTCAGGTGGCCAAGCAGGGGTCCCAGGAGACCCCTGCCTCAAGCCGGCCGTCTTCTCTCCCCCAGTGGATGGAGATGGCCACCTTCCTCTAGGATCTCTGCATGGAGCACCTGTGGCCGGAGGCAGAAGCATGCCAGGAGGCCTTTCTCCTCTCCCAGCCGGGACTGGGGTTTATTCCACGGCGGGGGGTCTGAGCACCAGCGCCCCCTCCGCCTCTCTGCCTGGCACGTGGGGCGCTGTCTGGTCCCAGCACTCAGCAGCGGGGTGAGGCCAGGCAGGTCCCTGCACACCTCCGTGCTTTGCCCTCCTCATGTGTAAGCAGGGACGGGCACGACACTGTTCTTGTGCAGGCCCCACGTGTCAGCACTGGGGACAGTGCTGGGCCTCGAGCCGGTCCCCAGCGGCACTCGTGTTTACACACTCACGGGGACAGGGGTCTCCCACGCCCAGCCTTGCTCTGGGAAGAGGTGCTCCCGTGGCTCTCCTAAGAGGCGGAGAATAGACAGGAGAGAGAGAGAACACGGTAGGAATCCTTCTTAAAAATATTACATGTTTTATTATCCTGTCCCCAGAAGGTGGTTTATCCAGAAACCGAGAAAAAAAAATAGAATAAACTCAAAAAGGGGGAGGAGGGGAAGGGAGCAAAACCCATCAACTAACAGGCAGCCAGGCCAGCAGCCCACCCTCCACCTCAGGAGGGTCCCCAGAGACCCATGCCCAACGACAGACAACAGAGAAAAATCAGTAAGGGGCTGGGGGGAGGGCAGCAAATCAGCTAGGTCTTCATTATGAGAGCAAGAGGCAGGGAGCATATGTTGCTAGGTGAATATATATTTATATAATAAATCCGTAAGTTAATAAAGTAAATAGTAATTCTCTGAAGGTTTTTAATTCCTTTTTTTATAGGTTTTTTTTTTTTGTGGATTTTTTTTGTTTTTGTTTTGTGGTTTTTTTTTTGTTTTTGTTTTTTTTGGTCCTTAGAAAATCTGAGAGATACACATGTCTGGGTAAAGCAAGATGGGGGGCTGGCTGGGGATGAGAGGCTGGTCTGCCCAATCCTACTCCTCTGTTGCAGAAAAGGGGGGTGCTGAGTTGCACCCCCTCATCTGGCAGTCGCAAGTGGGGGGAGAGGGAAGAAGGGAGGGGGTGGGGTCCTCTTTCCTGTCGGGCAGCTGTGTCGCCCTCTGCTGGGCCCAGGGCAGGCCCAGGCGGTTCCTGGACAAGGCACATAGGGCTTTGGCCTGGATGTGGGAGGCCTTGAAGGGACCTCGTGGGGGGCGGAGGAAGGGGGCGGGCAAAGGAGGGATGAGGTGGGGAGGGCATTCCTAGGACCTGGAGGTGACCTGTTTCGCTGTGGGAAGCCACTGTCCCCTCCGTATAGTTAAAAAACAAAACAACACATCATACATATTTACCAGACCAGAAGCGCTGACCCCGAGTGTCTCCCTCACCCCTATCCAGGGGGAGGGGGCCGACTGACGAAGAGAGAGGAGAGAGCCTGCCCCAGCCCCTCCCTGCCCACCCCACCCCCCAGAACAGACTGACAGAGGGCTTTGCATAGATACAGTCAGAGGAACAGGACCTGGGAGGCCCCCGCAGCGGGGAGAAGGGCAGAGGGCTCCCCCAGCCCCGCCTGGAGGCTGTGAGGAGGGGGCGTGCGGTCAAGCTTTCTCCGGAGGCGGGGAGGGGCCTCACAGGTCACTCTCGCCGTACAGGGCTGTCGAGAAGGACTTGTAGTCGAGGGCGCCGGGCACGGCGTCAGGGCCCTGGTAGGGCGCCATGCGAGCGATGCAGTACTCGGCCTGGTCCGGGGGCAGCTCTCTCCGCAGCTCCTCGGCCGTGATGAAGTTCTGGGGGCGGCAGGGTGGGACTCTGGGCCACCCCCACCCCCACCCGCCCAGTCCTGGCTGCAAGGGCTCCTCCATGTCGCCCCACCCCGGGATGCCTCTGAGGTACCCTGCTTACCTTGTCCCCTGCCAGGACCTTGAAGGAGGCGATGACCTGGTCGGCCGTGTCTGTGTCGGTGGTCTCCCTTGACATGAAGTCAATGAAGGCTTGGAAGGTCACGAGACCGCTGTGGTTGGGGTCAACCACGCTCATGATGCGGTTGAACTCGGCATCACCCTGTGGGGGGGAGGAGTGGGGGGGGGGGGACAGGCAGCATTTGAGCAGGGCAGGGTGGCCAGCCGGGCCTGGCCCGCGGAACGGAGCCAGGAGAGCGGGGCCCGGCCCCGGGGGAGCACACGCCTGCAGGGGTTTTGGCTTCCCCAGGCCAAGGGCCCCACTTGCCCTGATTGGGGATGTGCTCCCTCTGCTCCTCCCCGCCCCCGTTTCTGGGAAGTGGGGAGCTGGGGAATGGATCAGGCAGGTCTACCGTTCCTCAGCCCTAGGCTCACGACTTAGCTCTGGAGGGTGGGGAAGAAAGAAAGAGAGAAAGAGAAAGAGAAAGGGTAGGGAGCCAGAGGCCTGACCTCCTCTCTCGGGAGACTTCCAGGAAAGGAGGTGGGTGGCAGGGGGGTCATCGGAGAGACCCCTGCCCAGCAGAAGCAGCGCAGATGGAGGAGGAGGGGGCATGACTGCGCTGCTCTGCTGGGGGAGTAGCCCCGAGGAGGCGGGTGAGGAGGAGAGGGGAGGCTGCGCGGGGGCGGCGGGGGGGAAGGAGAGGCCCAGCAGCGAGGGGGAGGCAGAGGCTGCATACCAGGCTGTATCCTGTGGAGATAAGCAGAGCCCTGAAGTCATCCGAGTCCATGCTGCCTGTCTGCTTCTGCTCGAGGATGCAGGGACAGCAGAGGAGACCAGGCCCAGAGAAGGCAAGAGGGGCCGCCCCATGTGCACAGCAGGGAGACAGGACAGTGGCGGGAGCCGGGGAGACAGAGGCGGCCCCGGGAGACCAGGTAAGGGGGAAGGTGTCCAGAGAGACACGGGGCAGGGAGGAGGCAAGAGAGCCAGTGAAATGGCACACACGTGGCAAGGGGTGGGATGGCGAGAGGGAGGGGGACAGAGAGAAGGAGAGAGAGAAAGAAGAGCAGTTAATGCCACAGTCCGCTGGGGCCCAGGGGGGCGCATACCTGCCGGTCATTCTCCACGTCGTAGCCCAGGCTGATGAGGCAGGCCTTGAACTCCTCCGGCCCCAGCGCCCCGCCGTGGTCCTGCCGGGCGTCCGGAGGCAGGTGTGTGCGAGGGGCGGCGCGGAGACCAGGCCGGCGCGGAGACGTGGGGAGAGGGGCCGGGGTCACATGCAGAGGGCAGGGGGTGGGGAACACATCGGGGGGGAAACAGAGTTAGAGGTGACACAGACAAGGTGATGGCTAGGGACGATGAACAGGGCAAGGGGCATGGCGGCCTGGAGGGTGGTCAGAGGCCTGCCCAACGCCTCGGCCAGAGCAGGGCAGGCATCTCTCCTCGCCTCCAGGATTTGGGGTGAGAGAAGGTTACACTCCGTCCTATCTGGGACGGCAGGGTCCCTGCCTGACGGTGTGGAGCTGAGCGTGCACCCTCCCACCCACAGAGGGCAGGCAGATGGCGCACCGGGCCCAGCAGGGCGGGTGGGGACCGCAGCAAACTCAGGCGCTCAGGGCCTTCCTAAGGGGCCTGCCAGACCAGATCCGGCGTTCTGAATCTTTACAACGCTCCGTGTACGCATGGACCAGATGCACGGTCAGGTCGCAAATCTCGGGTGTGCTGGGACTTAGGCTGTCCCAGGGTCTCATCAGCAGGCTGGCGAGGACACATGGCCCCAGAGGCAGGACTTGGACCCCCCCCCCCGCCACTTTCTCCTCCTGAGGGAAAGTGCCCAGGCTGTGGGTCAAGGGATGCACCTCTGCACCTGCTTCAGTGGCTGGGGCCTTGCCAGCCCAGGGAGTGGTGGCCAATACTCAGCACTGTGAGGTGAACGGACAGATGCAAGGACAGAGGGGGCAGGATGGGATGGTGACAGTGGGGAAGGAAGACGCCAGGGGCAGAGGGAGCTGCTCACCTTGTCAAAGTGGTTGAAGGACGCCCGGAACTCCTGCATCTGCTCCTGGCTGATGCCCTTGGCATCGCGGGTGAGGATCTGGTTCTCGACCTCATTGATGGTGCGGGCGATGGTGGTGAGCAGCTGTTCCCAGCCCACGCGGATATGCTGGGGGCGGAGCAAGGGCATGAGCACGGGCCGGGGCGGTGCGGGGACCCCCGCTGCCGCCGCCACCCGGGGCTTGGAGTCCGGCTCTCCTCGCCCCGGCTGGGCATATGGCCTGGAGGTGGGCTAGCCCTGACTCTCTCCCAAACGCCGACCCAGCCCCACACGGGGACAGAGGCACGGCCCCTCCCCGCCGCCTCTGCCCAGCAGCGGGGTGACGTCACGTCTGTGTCTGCTCAGGGAAGCAGCTGAGGGCCGGCCCGGTCCATGTGCCGCACCCACACGGGAACCGCAGAAATATGGGGGCCACGTTGAAGCAGCTCTCGGGGTGGGGGGGCACGACCCGGGGTTCTCTGTGGTATCACCGCACTTGCAGGGCATCAAGCGTCACCATGGACAAGGTCAGGCTGCCCAAATGGTGACAACCAGCCCCGACACGTCAACCCGGCCACAGCAAGCGGGTGCCCGCGCTGATCTGTGTCCTCCGGCCAGGACGTCGCCACCGAGGCCACAGTGGGCAGGGGCCGCCCTCCCTCCCAGCTCTCCCACGAGTGTGTCCCAAGCCTGTGCTGTCTCGGTGATGGAAGAAATGGTGGGAAAACTGTGATGTTTTAAAAATGCGTACACACTTGATCTAGTCTTTTCGGTCAGAGGGACACAGAGGAGAGAGAAAGTGGCCGACGCCTTTTCTACCAAGCAAAACCTGTCTGGCCTGGAGAGGCCGGGCCTGTGCTGCCGCAGGGACCCTCCGGTGCGGGCAGGAGGGGAGGCCAGGGGCGCCAGGTGGCCCTACCTCCATGGTGTAGTTGGTGTGCTTGTTGTCGAAGATGAGGGCCTCCTGGATGAGCTGGTGCTGCTGCTCAAGCAGGTCGAGGTTCGGCTTATAGTCCACGATGCTGCGCTCGTACCGCTTCAGGTGGTTCAGCTGGTCCTCCAGGGTCCCGTTCATCTCGATGGAGATGCGCCCGATCTCCTGCATGGAAGGCAGGGGCTGCTGGCTGGGGAAGGCCTCTTGCTGGCGTCCCCCGCCCCCGCCCGGAAGCCTGCTGTTCGCGGACTGCCCCCTCCAGGCCCCCCTCCACTGTACAAGCTGCCGGGGGGGAGGGGGGTAGTGTCTAGGCTGAGGCCCCTGAGGCCTAACCTCAGTGCACACCCCGGACTCCCTGTGAGGCCCAGGACGGCCACAGGCCTGGAAACTGAGGCCCAAACACATCAATTCCTCACAGTGAGAGGCAGGGTCAGGGTCCAGACCCAGGCCCGGCTGGCTTCAGAATCTGTGCTCCTGAGCACGAGCACCCGAAGCGTGGGTTCCCAGGGTGACCGTGCAGCTCAGCCAGCCCAGAGCCCCAGCCCGGCCCCGGCTCGGTGCCTGGCACGTAGTGAGCACTCTGGGAGGTGCACCCAGGGCTGCAATCAGCATCCTTGCAAACTTTCCAGGGCTGGGTCCCCAGGCTCACTGGTGAGCCCGCTGGAAGGGTCTGCACTTGGGCCACCCTGGTCCCAGCAACACCAGGGCTTGCCATGGGGCTGCCATAGAGCGGTGCCCAAAGCATTTGCCGGGACAATGAAAAGACTGTTTCCATCCTCTTTTAGGGATGAGAAAACCCAGGAGCAGAAGTTAAACTGTACCTGATCTCCTGGTCAGCAGGCAGGGCAGAGCCGACACGCGAACCCTCTCCTACCTGACTCCTCCACCCTGCTGCCCTCTGGAGGGCGCTGCCGCTTCCAGCAACACAGTCACAGACCCTCCCACTCCCAGGGGGCGGCCGTCACTCCCAGGGGGCGGCCGTCGCTCCCAGAGTGGGGCCCCAGGCAGACCCAGCAGGGAGGACCGGGGACCCGGCGCAAGGGGCGGCCGGCCTCCCGCTCGCGGCGGCTCCTTCTCCACTCTGCCCTAAGAGACTCTCCTGGGCGCGGCCAGGCTGGGCAACGGGCCCTCACCTCCATCTTCGTCTGGATCCAGGGCCCCACGATGTTGGCCTGGCTGGCGAACTGGCGGCGGAGGCGCTCGTTGGACTGCTGCTTGCTCTGCTCCTCCAGGAGTGCGTGGTCCCGCTTGGGCACCAGCTGCTGCACCTGGAGGGGCGGGGGGGGAGCAACGGCGGTCAGGTGGTGGCCCCTCGCCCGGCCAGCCCGGCCCCGGCCCTGCCGCCAAGCCCGCCCACCTTCTCCCACTTGGAGTTGATGATCTGCGGGGTGACCGTGGTGTAAGGGTTGCTGCCCGACAGTTTGATGTGGTTGCTCTCGGCGATTCTCTGGGCCTCCTTGTGGATGGCCAGGATGGCCTCGCGCTCCCTGTCGGCGTCCGGCAGCGTCGACTTGAACTGGTCGTGGGCTGAAATCAGGCCCTGGAAGGAGGAGGTGGCATGAAGGGCAGCCCAGGCCCACAGAGGTCCCACAGGCGGCGCGGGTGGGGGCGGACCTCGATCTCCTCGATGGTGTGGACGATGAACATGTCCTGGAGGTCCTCCATGGCGCTCTCCATCCAGTTGTTGAAGGGCGCCGCCCGCTTGGCATACTCCAGGTGCAGCTGGTCGATGGTCTCCAGCTGCTTCTCCGTTTTCTGGTGCGTGTGGGCAGGGATGGGACCGAGCGGGGAGGTCAGTCGGCAAGCAGGTGGTTGGCGGTCCGGGGCTGGGTCGGGGGAAGCCGGGGGCTCCCGGTGTCACCCGCCCCCCACCGGCCCCCAGGGGCACAGGGCTCCGCGGGTGACGTCAACCCCCCCTCACCTCCAGAGCTTCCCTGCGACTCTGGGTCAGAGAGCCAAGGGCGTCCCACTGGTCGCAGATCTTCTGGCAGCGGGTGTTGACATTGTGCGAGTCATAGTAGTCCAGCTCACTGCAGGCGGGGCATGTGGCCATGAGACCCGGCAGCGGGGGGGCGGGCAGGCTGGGTCCCCCTGGCCCCTGGTGCCAGGTCACCAGTCCTCCATCACCACACCCCCAAACCCACGCCCTCCCCAAGGCAGGAGGAATGCAGACGGAGGGGTCACAGAGGGGCGGGGGGGGGGGGGGGTCCGTGCTGACTAGCTATGAGAATCGCTGTCATGACATGCGAACGCAGGGACCCCCCCAGTGCAGCCCCCAACCGTGCCTGTGTCTGGACTGCTTTTGTCACCCCAGGGTCCAGCAGAGCACGCTGGCTAAACAATGGGCTCCTGGGCCAAGTTCCCTCAGCCTGATCCCGACTCTTTGATTCTGTACTCGTGTGACCCCAGCTGCGTGAATTCCCTATTCTGGAGACCTTGGTTTTCCCCTCTGTGAAACAGGCGTGGGGTTATTCTGGAGATCCAGTTACCGAGTGCACGTGAAGTGCTGAGAGCAGTCCTGGGGCCTCAGTGCATAAATGAACCAACAGTGATTAAAAGGATTTATTTTAATAAACAAAGAAAAAATGAGTAGCGAACCCGCAATGTCATTCTAAGCAATTAATACTACATCTAAGAAAGAAGTGGGCCCTCATGCCTCCCGCCCCTACTTTCCTCCCGCCTGGCCCAGGATTCCTTCCTCCTGGGCTCCAGACATTGGATTCTCTTAGCAGGAGGTTTCCAGGGAGTCGAGGTACAGGCGGAACCTTGGGGGCCTGGGGAGGGATGGGGAGCAGGGAACAAGTCTGGGAGGAACAGGACACGGGGGATGGGGCCGGGGACCATGGCTGGGCTCCACAGAGGGGCCGCGCAGCCTGAGCTGCATTCCTGGCTCAGCTGCCCCCCAGCGGGCAGCGTGACCGTGGGCAAGCCCCTCGGCTGCCCGGAGCCACAGTTCCCCTCCCTTAGCGTGGGGTTGCCGGGTGGTTAAAGGAGCCAGTATGTGCGCAGCACTGAGCGCTCTGAGCGCTTGTTGCTGCTCTTCACCAGCGCTCGGCCGGGCTCTCTCCTCAGGCTCATCCTGGCCAGCACCTGGCCCTCTGACTCATCTTTGGGGGAACAGAATGCACCCCCAAACCATCCTTCCTTCCTCCTGCAGCACCACTGTCCAGAAAAGCTGCCTCAGCAGCCACTTGCTCTCACCCGAGAGAGCGGGTGCCCCACGTCTGTTTCCGGCGCCTGGGCGGCAGGCTGGCCGAGGGCCTACCCCAAGCCTGTCTCCTATCAGCATCCAGGGGCTCGCCTGTCAGTGGCGGGCCATGCCCACATCCCACCTCCCACAGCCGCTCAGGGACATCTGCGCGTGTGACCTCACTCTGCTCCACCTGGGCGTGCCAGGCCCTGAGGCTCAAGCCTACAAGAGGATGCGAGACCCCAAGGGACAATGTCTTCCCACGACGGGGAGGTCCCCCGGGTAAGCAGTTGAGCACTTCTGCCTCTGGCTGAGCAAACGGAAACCCCCAAAGCGACTGGGCAGTGCAGAGGGAGTGAGTCAGGGAGGAGAACGGCCCTGCCTGGCGTGGGGCTCCACCAGGCACTGCAGCTGGGCCCCAGCCTTGTAGAAACAAGCAGAACTTTAGGGATGACTGGCAGGGTGGGAGGTGTCTGTGGAAAGGGCAGCTCCAGCCAAGTATCCTATTTTTGAGCAGACGGCTATTTTGGGAGCCATGCCGCCCCTCCAGGCCCTGTGGATTTTCCATGAAGTAATGGCCTAGGCCTCCCACTCCCTGGGCCCTCCCTGCTGCTGGCCACTGTGCCGGCGGAATAAGGCCCCATTCCCTGGCTCTGGAGGTTCGGTGTACTAACTGTGTGCGCGAGTTTATCTGACTGGGGCGGGAAAGGGAGGGCGAAGAAGCCGGCTGCCTGGAAGCTCGCACAATAAGTGTATTCTAAGCAAGCGAGGGAAGGGGCCCGGCAGAACAATGGGCTCTCTGTGCAGCCCAATCCCCTCAGGGAGGAGCGGGTGGGAGCAGCGGGGGCTAGGCCGCCCCCCACATCAGGGGGCCAGGGGGTCTCTCCTTGGTGTGGCAGGCAAAAGGTAGAGCCCCAGGGACCCCTACAGCCTAAGGCCATCAGGAAAGGGGTCAGAGACCTCCCTTCTGCCTGAGGAAAGAGGTCCCACTCCGTTTCTCATCTGGGGTTAAGACCAAGTGGGCAAGAGGGATCATCCCGTAAGGCCCCTCCCTGGCATCTGAAAGGAGACAGTGGGGGGGGGGGGACGACGGAGAGGGCCGGGACACCCCCCACCCCTGGGCAGGGGCACCACGACCCCTCACGTACTTGAGCTCCTGAGCAATCGCGGCGATCTGCTCCACGCGGTCCTGGTGCGCGGCCAGGTCGCTCTCAAAGGCCTCGTGCTTGCGAATGAGGGCTTTGATGTCCGACAGGGTGGCTGTCTCATAGTCCCGGTGCTTCAGCATGGCCTCCTTCCCTGGGGGCGGGCAGAGGGCAGGAGGTGTTTAGACAACAGTGCGATGGGAGTCCAGGGGGCTGTCCAACCCTAGAAAATGGGATTCAGACCCACATTCTGCCTCACCGAGGACGGTGCCATGGAGACTGGAAATTTCCAGAGCCTTTCTCCTTGCCTTTTCAAGGGATCTCTCAGCCCAACTATATCCTGGATGGAGCTAGGAGACACTGTGGGACTAGGGGGCCTGAGACCGATATCCCGATTCAACCTGTGTGTTCTAAACTTAGAGCCCCCTCTCAGTGGACAGTAAGGACTGGAATGTGCCACCGCTGGAAAGGCGGACACCCATCCCCGGAGGGCCAGCATCTGGGGTTGCAGCCCATGCCTCGGCAGGGTGGGCGCAGGGGGAGAGTTCCAGTCAGAGTTTTCCACGGCCCAACCCCTTGTGCCTGCCTCCCCGGCACTGGGGGGCCAGGCTCCCTCGGGGTGGGGTCCTGTCACACACCTCCGTAGCCTATGCCATCCTACAGGCCTACTATACGCACTGAGGTGGGGCCCACTGTCAGGTCCTTTGAAGGAGGAGAGGCACGCTATTATTAGTCCTGGAGCCTGGCTAATTATATACCCCAGGCCAGAAGCTCCAAGAAGCCCTGTAACCATGGGGAGGTACTGCAGAGAACAGGGCGGGGAAAGGCCAGTCTGCGAAGGTGGCTGGGACCCCTGGCTCCTAAAGGTGCTCTGCTTCAGGTAAGCCATCCTGGGGGCTACCCCTGGGGCGGCAGCTCAGAGACCCACTCCTCCGCCTGGCACCACAGCATGTGACCAACAGCTGCGGGCCTGGGGAGGCAGGCGGCCTTCCCCACCTGTTCCCTCATCTGTAAAGCGGGGCCGAGGCCAGCGCCTGGTCTCAAGTCTCAGGCAGGGCGGGCACGGAGCTAGTACCATGAGCATCTCCGCCACCCCGAGGACAGAGCCTGGCACAGGCGGGCAGGAGGCGGCAGCCTGGGAGAGAGGCTCCACAGGCCCACCGCCCCAGCCCTGGGGCAGGAGGCTTAACCACAAAGGCAAGCTTGCAATTCCCTTCACCAAATTGCCTTCTCCCAAGTGTGGGAACCCGAAATAGTAGGTTACCCCTTCTCTGCCTCAGCAGAGTTCAGCAAGGGAGCTGGCAAGGGGGGCCCTGGGGAGAGTCAGGAGGAGATGCCCGTGGCCACAGATGCCTTGGATTCAGGCCAAGGGGCAGTCACAGTGGGGATGCAGAGGCTCGTTTTCATTTTTCCTCCCTGACAATCCAAAACCCTCCGCACAGTATCCACACGGACCCTCGCCCCTGCGAGCTGTGGGGGACGGTGAGGGAGGCTCGGAACGATGGTGGCTCAGCCCTCTCTCTGGGCCCACCCCCTCCAGAGAAAGGACGCTGCTAGCATGGGATCCCAGGAGTGTAGAGGGGCCAGGAGGTCAGTCTGTCCTCCTGTGTTGCATAATTGGGTGGTTCAGAGGACAGAAGCTTCAGATCTTGGGAACAAGAGTGGGCAAGCCTGCCTGGGGGCTCCAGGCTGACATGAAGGGCAGGGCCAGATGCCAAAGTGCCTGCAGGGCAGCAGGGGTGAGGCAGGGGCGTGTGGAGGCCGCTGAACCAGTTGGGCCCTGGATACCCACTGAGCCAACTTCTCCTCAACGCCTGTGGGGGAAGGCCAGCCCCAGTCATTCCAAGGGGAAGAACTCGGTGGGGCCATCACACCCACGCCCCTCAGCCTCAGGACACCATCCCCCGGGGCCCCCTGCAGCTCCAGGTGATGGACCGAAAAGCTGACAACATGGGCCAAAAGCCCAAAAAGGGAAGTGCCCAGGGATGAGGCCCAGGGTCCGTGGAAGGATGGACACAGATAAGGACAGCAGAAGACCGCTGAGTCCAGGCAAATCCACTTACACGCCCAAGGGCCCTCTGACGAGAGAAACGCTCTGACGAGGCTCCCTGGGCCGGGGCCAGCCCCCCACCCCCAGAAACTACTGGGCTCAGGGAAGAGCCCAATGAACGAGTAAATGAACTAAATGGCACCCCCCGCTGCCTCCAGCAAGGACATCCTGCTGCAAGGTCGAGGCGGTGCCTGCACCACCCAGCCCCAGCACGCTCCTGAGCCGACTCCTCATCACCTCATCCACACGCTCTCCCCGGCAGAGGAGGGATTGGGTATGGCTCCGGGTGCCAGAAAACAGCGACCTGCACTAACGTGACGAGGGCGGCTGTGAGCGGCGCTGCAGCCAGGGACACGGGGGACGTGGGCCCGGGGCTGCGGATCCCGCAGGTGGCATGTTGGCAGGCCAGCAGGGCTGGGGCCTCTCGGTAGATCTCAGCATCTGGCCTGGGCCGGGGCTGCCTGTCCAGCAGCGGCAGGAGCCCCCAGAGGCTCAGTGAGGACCCGGTGGGGGACTGTGGGGTGGAAGGACGACACCACACTGAGCCCCACAAGAAGGCGGAACTCAGCAGGGCACTGTCGGGAAGGAGGCGGCCACAGGTGGGTGGGCGGGGGTCCTGGCTCGTGGCTTTCCCAGGCACCGGCCCATTTCTGAAGGCTTTCAGCGCCCCCGGGATTTGGAATCTCAGCCAAGGTGTGGGTCCTGACCGAGGGCCAGGGGCGTGATGGGAAGGAAGTAAGCAGTTGCAGGGCCGCCGAGAAACAGCAGGCACCACTGGTTGCCCTTCTGGGAGAAGCCAACCTGCCGGGGCCCCGGGCCCCTGAAGGGGAGAAAGAGCTCCTGGGGCAGGCGCCGGTGGTCAGCGAGCACCATCTGCAGGCCAGGCAGCTGAACCAGGAGGCGGCTGCCCAGCCTTGCCTGTAAGGACCATGCCCAGGCACACAGGCCCATCCAGCACGGACTCTCCTGGGTCAAGTCCATGGTCACAAAGGGTACAGGAGTGGGAAGGCGGCGGCATATCTGAACACAGGCTTCTAGGGATGGGAGAGCCTGTCCTGCGCCCCCCACCACCCCCGCCGCCTTGACCTGGCAGGGGCACCATCCTCGGGGAAGACACAGCAGAGTGGAGAGGGACAAGGGTTCCCTTCTGGCTGGAACCGGGATGAGGTTCGGCTGCGTTCCTGGAGGACAGCCTCGGCCCTGCAGGGGCCTGCCTGTGAGTAGTCTCGGAGGCTAGAGCAGATGGGGAAGCTCAGCTCCCAAGTGTTCCTTCTGCCTGGGGCTGGGGGGATCCAGAGCCACGTTTCTGACAGACGCGTCCCCAAGCAGCAGGAAAGGGGGTCTGACAAACAGGCCCAACGACAACAGGAGGGGCTGTGTAGGCACGCATGTGCTCGGGTGTGCGAGACAGGAACAGACCGAGGGGGCCGGAGGACCGTACCGTCGGTCCAGGCCTCGTGGATGGAGGCCTTCTGCCGGAACTTCTCTGCCAGGTGGTCGAGCCGCTCCAGCCTGCGGATCTCGTTCAGCAGCCACTCCTCGTAGCCCTTCTCGGCCTGCTCCAGGTGCTGCCAGCCGTTGTTGATGTCCTGTGGGGACAGAGACAACCGGCTCACAAAGGGGAGCCGGGCCCACCGGCAGGGTGATACCTCCCTGAGGATCACTGATGAGAAGGCAGGCGGTGGAAACGGCTGGGGTCATGTCTGGCCCCTGCTCTGCTAGATCCATGTGCCTGGACGGGGCCCAGCACATGGCAGGTGCAATCCATTCTGTGCGGTACATGAGTAAGTGACAATGAAGGAACGCCATCGCCAGCGCTATGGGAGCCAGGTGACCGTGCAGTGAAGACCGTCCCTCTCCTGAAAAGGGGCCTTGAGCACCTGGAGGTCCCGGACTCATGGGGATCCAGATTCAAACATCACACAAAATAAGGTGTGGTTTGCGGATGGGTGTAGAATTCTAGGGCGTGATGGCGGGAGGAGGAACGTGGTGAAGAGTCAAGCGTACCTGCTACCACCCCTCCCCCCACAGGCTGGCTGGGGAGTCGGGCCACACGTCCCGGGCCCTGGCCGCCTGGCCGCGGGCACTCACCGAGACCATCTTGCCCTCGGAGGGCATGAAGGCGGGCCGGTTGCTGAGGCGCAGCTTCGTCTGCAGCGTGTTGAAGTTGATCTCCAGCTGGCACTTCTCCTGCACCTTGGGCGGCTTGTGGACGCGCCGGTAGTCCCGGAAGTCCTCCAGCTTCTGCTGCATCTCCTGGATGGTCTTCTGCGGCACCCGATCCTCCAGCCAGGGGATGGTGCGCCGGATCCACTCCAGGAGCTACAGGCCCAGCAGAAGCCTCAGGGCGCTGGGGGGGCCTGGCCCCGCTCACGGGCACGAGGGATATGGGTTTTCCAGCCTCCCCGCTCCCCGGGATCACCCCTGCTCCCCAGCCTGACTTCTCCAGGATGCCCACTGGGATCTTATGGCTGGGAACTACAGGGATATGTGCACCCCTCCGAACCACTGTGCTGTTCTCTGGTTATTTCCTGTTCATGCCTTTGCTCCCGGGCCTCCTTCTCATATCGAAGCGAGGCGGTCTCAACTCTAGCACCCCTCCCATCATATCCCACCACACGACCCCCCCGTTGCCATGTTCACTGAGCTTGGCACTGAGAGAGACATCTCACTGCTTCCTTGTTCAAGGGCCGCAAGCGCAAGCACCTCCAGGGCAGAGCCCACAGCATGCCGGGCTCATTCTAACGCAGCCAGCATGCCAGGCACAGGGCCTGGGATGGAAACAGTTTGACAGTAAAATTGGGAGGAAAAGTGATATTTTTATGAGCCACTCATATCTGTGATAGAGGACAGATACAAACAAATGAACTGGACATTCTAGAACAATCCTTGGAAAGGAAAATCAGTTCTTGTCCAGCATAGATATGCTTGAAGAAGTGGTTCCCAAATGCCAAACTCTGGCAAAATGGGAAAACCAAGCAAAAAGGGATCTATGCGCCTTTACATCTTGATGCATGGTGCCAGTGGCCCTTTCCTAGGAAGCAATGGGGTTCCAAAAGAGAACCTTTTAACTTTTTCTTGGTGTTAGAAAAGATGGTGGATGGTGGTAATAGATGGAAGCTTTTTAATTTTTGACAATTTTTAAGTAGTCTCTACCCCCAACGTGGGACTCGAACTCACAACCCCAAGATCAAGAGTCACATGCCTCAATGACTGAGCCAACCAGGTGCCCTGCAAGCTTTTTCTTTTAAAAATATCCTTAACTTGTCACTATAGGTTGGCTGTCAACTACTTTCCCAAATATTCCTGGTTCATGACATTCCGAAGTCTGGGAACCACCAGTCTCAAAGAGCGGTCAAACTACTGCTCTCCGGGAGCGTCAACCTTTTTTTTTCCCCCCAAATAGAAGTTTTTAAAATAAAGGAGGGAATCCAGAAGAGATGCACTAAACGCCCACGTTCCCAGTGGACTCTCCAGGTTCAGGCTCCGGAGTGGGGCTGTCTGGGTTTGAAGCCCAGCTCCGTGCTCTACTCGCGTGCCTGGTGCCTGACCCTCTGGGTCTCAGTTTCCCCACTCAGAAAAGGGGTGATGTGCGTTCCCTCTGCTCAGGGCTGCTGTGGAGACAGCAGATCCGGCTCAAGAAGTGCAGGCGTAGGGCCCGCCGTGACGAACCATAGTCCTGTCACCGGCTCAGTTCCAGGGTCTCCCTCCATCCCACAAAGCCAGGCAGCCCGTGCGGAGGGCATGGCAGGTTTTTAAAAACCTCCCCCGATAAGTCTGACGGGGTGGGGTGTTCAGGAAACTGTCCTTGAGTACCTCTGTAGGAACCCGAGCTCAAGACCGCAGGGGCCAGGGAGCATGGTGACACCGCGGGTCTGACCCTTAGCCTTGTGAAACTAGCCTGGAAAGGTCACACGCTGGCTTGGCCACACTCCAGTCTGCAACCTTATACCCTTATCTAGGAAGGGTCCCCACCGAACCTGCCCGCCCTCTGCAAGTGTCACATGACCTTCGGCCAAGGGTAACCAGAGGCAACCGAATCCTCCCGCTCCGGTGAGGCCACCAGACTTACGTCACTGGCCAGCCTCTCATAATCTTCCATGAGGTGCTCATTCTCCTGGTTGACGGCCAGCACCTTGCAGATCCGGTTGGCAGCAGTCTCAGCCTGGGGCAGGGGAAGCGCCACGGTCAGGGGTGCCTGGGGGCTGGTGACCCTCCCTCCTGACAGGCTCGTCCCCTGAAAGCTGGCCCATCCACAGCCCACACAGCACTCCCCGAAGAAGGAAGGAGAGAAGCACAGCTCCAGCAAGATGGCACACAGAGTAGCTGTGTCCTGATGGGTTTGCCGGCGTCCCCACAGCTTAATGCTAAGGCACCCCACCCCCGCCCCCGCCAGAAGGTTGGGCCCCTTGGCCTGGACCCCGGAGGTGCCGAAGGGGGTCAGGGAGCCCTGGACTATGGGGGAAATGGATTAACAGGCCCACGGAGAGGAAGGCCGAGGAGTGAGGCTGGGTGGGGTCCTCCGCTGGGCCAAGCCCTGAAGGAGTTTCCCCCTAGGTGGGAAGGTCTGTTGCGGAGAGGCCAAGCGCCAAAGGGCTGTGGCGGAAGGTGGAGGTGCTGGTGCCCCCAGAGAAGTCTGCGCACAGCCGCAAAGCACACGTGTCCCCTTCTTAATCCTCCCTTCGGAGGTGGGTGTGGAAGGTTCATTGGGCAGAAGTCACAATCCACGGGGCAGAAGGCAGCGGTGGAGACTGTGACCAGTCTCTGCTCAGAACTACGGGACAATGTGCTGCCTTGTCCTGCTGGGGGGAAATGCAAGGAGTGGAGAAGAAGGAGAGCGAGGGGGTGCCACACGGGGAGAGGAGAGGCCAGGTACCTTTCAGGAAGCACAGAAAGGGTCCAAGAGGAGAAGTTGAAACGGCAACAGAACAGGAACAGAAAGAGTGAGGAGGGTCTACGGAGTGGTGGGGAAGGAAAACAGAGAGGCTTGGGGATGGCTCCAGACCCACTGGCCACAGGCACCGACGCCCAGCCGCTCCCATCCACACTCTGCTTCTGGGCCAGGCGGGGAGGTGAGGGGGGGCCGGCTGGGACTGGCGTGCGCACACGCGCACACACCACGCATTACACCGCAGGGCACGCACCGACGGCCCAGGCACTGCTCCTCAGAGATAAGGCTCATGAGGGCCTCGGCCAATGAGTGCCGGAAGCAGAACTAAGGTCCCAGCTTGGGGGGTGGGGGTGTCGCGGAGGTCAGTCCCTGACCCCTGACTTGGAGAGACAACAGGCACCCCGTGCTCAGATCCACCCGTGAAGGCGGGAGCTGCTAGTCAGAGGTGCTCTGTTTCACTGCTGAATTCCTGGCACCCCACTCAGGGCTCGGTAGGTTTTAGGTACTCGGAGTTGATGAATGAAGGAGCAAACAAAGGAATGAGGAACAAATGCTTAGTGACCAGAAATAAACGATCAGGAGAGAACGGGCATACTTCCTGCGAGGTCTGGAGTTCGCCCTGCGCTTATAAAACAAAACAAATGCCAGAGAGCACTCCTCCAAAACGCTGGACTGAGTCTCTGAGGACAAAGAGCAGCACTAATAAAAGCATCGCGGGACTGCCTTGAGAAGTAAACACAGGCTGGGGAAGCTGGACCCACAGCCAGAGAACCCTGAGCACGGCACGTCCCTGGTGAGCAGGCAGCTCCCAGTAGCCTGGCCTTTCCTTCCTCTCTCACAAGAGGGGCCCAGCTGACTCAAACCCCCAAATGCTCTGGCCTGAGCTCTCCTGCCACTATCTGCTGCCACAAATCCCTCAAGGCCTCCTAGCCTCCACCACGGTGGAGGCCAGTGCTACGCCCACAAGGGCAGCTTGGGCAGGAGAGGGTGACGCGGTGGGCAGTGAGGCCGGCTTGGGCCTGCGGAGCGGTGAGTCCAGTGGCAAACATGCTGCTAGTTGGGTTGGGTCTGAGTCCAAGAATCTTCCGCCACTGCCCGCCCACCCCCCCCCCGCCCCAGCAGAACTCTGCAAACACAAGCCCAGCCACACACTGGGTGGGCGGGGAGAGGCCACAGGGCTCGAAGGACCACGGTGGGCAGGGCACGCCCCGCAGGCCGCTCCGACCACCCGATCTCTGACTGAGCACTTACAGGGCTGGGCACTATTCTAAACGAAACCCTTCACCTACTTGAGTTCATTTCATCCTCGGGACAATCCTGAGACAGGAACGGGTAGGATCCCCGTTTTACAGATGGGGAGACTGAGGGGAAGGGACTCATCTGAGGTCACACTGCTGAGAGGTGACAGAGCAGGGACCAGGGCAGATGGCAAACAGAGGGCCCCTGCTGGCCCCGAGGAAGGTGCTCCACAGGAGACAGCAGGCACAGTCCCGGTCCTGTGACTCTGGGAACAGCTCCCCACCTCTCTGAACTCTGGTTTCCTCCTTTGTCACAAGAAGGTAACGGCACCCACCCTCCTGGGGCGTGTCCGGGACTGTCCTCGAACCTGTGCACGTGGACTTGTTGGAGGACTGCCCAGCATGTAGTAAGTGCTCAATTAACGAGAGCTTGTTTCTCCTCCCCTGCCTTGCCCACTTCTAACTGGTGACATGCAATCAGGTCACTGGGAGTTACACTGCTGCCCAAGAGACCGGGAGGCAGGTGGAGGGGACAAAGGTGCCCAGGCCTCCAGGCAGGGTCTCTCTCCCCAGGGCCAGCCGGGCACCTTCTTGTGGAAGCGGACCACTGCCACTGGGCACAGACATCCCTGAGTGCGTTGTGTCCGCGGCCCTGCTGGGGATGGGGGCCCGGCAGGCTGCGTGGGCGGGGTCGGCAGGTGCAGGCCCAGAGAGGATTGAACCTGCTTTCCTGCGGCGTCCGGGAGGGGAAGGAGCCGTGAAGAGGGCAGGAAAGGCCAGTGCTCCCCAGTGAGAGCACGCAGCCAGGCCAGCGGGCAAGCGGCCAGGCGTGGGTCACAGGAAGAAGGGCGGGGCGACCAGCGGCCAGGAGCACAGGTGCCCAGTGCAGCTCTGAGACACCGGGACACCACCACCGTCCTCACGGGGTGGGCTGCGTTCACAGAGGATAGCCGTGGTGTGCTGGCACCGGGAGGCCACGGTCACGAGAACCGTCCATCCTCACGCCGGGGCGGCCTGCGGGGTGGCCTGGCCAGGGCCCCAACCACAAATGGGTGGCGGGGACATGAGGGGGACAGCGAGGGCACGGCTCCAGCCACAGAAGAGAGGGGCGCTCCCGCCCCAGCTCACCTTTTGAGCCCCCGAGAAAGCGTGGTAGAAGCAGGACACGTAAGTCATGATGGCTTTCTCATCTGGCCTCAGAGTGCCTACAATATCTGCGCAGAGAGAGAGAGAAAGAGAGAGAGAGAGGCAGGAGAGAGTGACAGCTGCAGGGAGGGCGGCCGGGGCCGGGCCCGAGGCTCATGCGGGAGGAATAGCGCTTGCTCTGGACTGGAAGCCAAACCCCGGCTCCGGCGGCGTGGGCACGTTTCGCGGGGGTTTTGTAGGGCAAAGGGGCAAGTCCAAATCAGTGAGTCCCTCTTCTAACCAGAGCTGGCTCTCGGACACTGGCTACTGGCTTTGGAGAAGAAGCCTTGTGCGGGGCCCGAAGGGTAAAGGCTAACCAATCTCTCTGAAAACATCAGTGAGATCATGTCTTACATAACCAGCTACCACCCCAAGACAGACCGCCAAATGGTCTCCAGGGGCCCTGAGAATAGAACCCCTGATCCCTCACTACTGTGATTCTACACATCTTGGCCCTGTTACCATCTCCAACCTCATTTTTCTCCTCTCGGCTATTCCTTGAATATGCCAAGCTCATTTCTGCTGCCAGACCTTTGCACCTTGCTCTACCATCTGCCTGGGACGCTGTCCCTACTGATCTTCATCCAGCAGCTCCTGCTCATCATGGCAGGTGCCTGCAGAAGTCTCCCGCCGCAGCCCCCAGCTGAAGCAGCACCCCGGCATCTGTCCCCCACCATCCTGCCCCATGTTCTCTACTGTGCTCGTCACCACGTGAAACAACTTGATCTGTGGCCACGCCTGTCGCCTGTCTCGCCCACTGGCATGTCAGCTCCATGAGATCAGGGATCCTGCCTTAGTCCCTACTGTATGCCCCATGCCTAGAACAGAGTCTGGCCCAGACTGGGCACTCAACAGACACCGTGAGCAAAGACTACAACATGGGCAGGGCCGCCTGGAGTCGGGGGGGGCGGCTTCCAGTCGGAGAGAGGCCACTGCCGTCTGCAAGAGAAATGAGGTGAGCGTGGGAGGCGAGAGGCAGCAGCGGCATTGGGCAGTGGCGGCGAGGTGGGCCTGCCTGGCCCTGCCCGGTACCTTCTGCGCTCCCGAAAAGGCATGGTAGAAGCTGGACACATAGGTCATTATGGCCTTCTCGTCGGGCCGGGCCGTGTTCACGATGTCTGTAAGTGAACGACAAGGGTTAAACCGCCCAAGTAGGGGCGGGCGGGGGTGGGGTGGGGGGTTGCTCACTGGGATCCAAAGTCTCCCAAGGCCACAGGCATCCCAGGAGAAGGACCCTCAGAATGGATTCAGTGACCCCTGGTGACTCCAGTGGGCTTGTCCACACCCTCGGCCCCTCCATCCCCTGTGGTCTCTAGAAAGGCCAAGGCTGTGGGAACTGGATTAGAATGAGGCCACTTCCTCTTTCTGAGAATGGCCTCAAGGGACTGCTGAACAGTCAGCCCCAGGGGCCACCAGAGGCCAGAGCCATGGGTCCTGGTTGGGGGCAGTGCACGGCTGGGAAATGGAGCAAAGCCGGAAAAGGAAAAAACAAACACTCCCCTTTTATGGGCTCCAGACTCTGAGCCTGGGGCAAGCAGGGAAGGCAGCCGCCTTAGCTGTCTGCAGGAGCCAGCCCTCCCTGGCCACCTGGCCTGCCGACCCCGAGACAGGGGCAGGACTCGGGCAGGACTCAGGCAGGGCTCTGGCAGGACACTTATGCGGCCCCAGAACCCATCTTCTTCAAGGCCCTCCTTTCCCGGCTTGCCCATCCCTCCCTGAGCCTGCCTCGTCTGCTCAGGCTGCTCCCACTCTGGCTCAGGGGCAGGACCGCTGTCCCTGGTTCAACCAGCTTCATTCAGCCTTCTCACTGGCACGGCCAGCTCCCTCAAGTTACCGTAAGACTTGCCCGCAGAACAGGGCGGTGACGGAACAAAAGGGATGTACTTACCCTCCGCATCCAACATCTTGGGGATGTCTAGGTATTTCTCGGCCACTTCGAAGGCATTGTTCAGGTTGGTGACAGGGTCATCCTGGGGGAAAGAGGAAGAACTGTCAGGGGCAGGACTGGAAAGCGTTCTTCAGGCAGTTCTCAGGCCCCTGTGCTGCGGTGGGGACTGGACGGGGGGGGACACCCAGATAGTTGATTCCCACCCAAAGGAAGGCCTCTGGAAATCTTCATGGGGCAAACTGTCGACTTTTTCTCCTGAGAAAATGCGGCTGGGCTCTTTTCTTACACTTTCCAGCCCTCCAGACCCCAGATTAAGACCTCCGTCCTGAAACCTGGAAAGTGGGGTCCAGACCAGGCACTGGGGGCGGGGGGGTGACGGGGAGGGGGTAAACCGAGAGCTTCTGAGGTCTAGCCTTCCCGAAGCATCCCTTCACACTGTTTCCCCACTGTCCCAGAATTCAAGACCCTCCCTCATGTGCCTTAGTCCATGTCCAGCTAGAGCCCAATCCAATTGCTCAGTGGGGCTTAAACAGGTCAAGTGCAGGCTTGTGCCCCACCCCCCCAGGGGCCCTTCCCCGACCATGCCAGCTCAGGTGCATTATCCATCCTCCGACTCGTCTGGCCCTATCCCCTTCCCACCCCCATTCAGCCTGAGTGCACGTGCATGGCCTTGTGGGGCAGGTTTGCTCCGGACACATTATCCTGCCTTCTCCACTGGCTGGGAGCTCCTAGAGGGCAGGGACTTGGTCTTACAGGACCACAAGCTTTGTACAGGCATATCAGAACAGTTCCCCCTACACGGGAAACACCTGCCAGTGGTGATGGTCTGGAATTCCTTACCCCTCTTCTCCGTTAGGTGGAGAGAAAATGCTTCTAGAAGCTAAAAGGTTAAGGTAGGGGAGCTGGAAGGCATGGCTGGCCAGGCCCTAAAATAACCGTGGGCAGTTGCAATGCCCATAAAGGGAGAAGGGGACAGTCCCCAAGGGGAGCGAGGGAGGTCAGAACCAGCCACGGAGCCTAGCCTGCCTATCTGAGCGCAGAATCCAGCTGAGGACGCCAGCTATGGACGGGCTTGGGGGAGGTGACCCAGCATCAGGGGCAGGGTCAGACTCTGTGGATCTCTGGGCCACTGAGGGCAAGAGCAAGAAGCAAACCTTTCTCAGCTTGTCATACTCGATCAGCTCTGGTCGGTGCCGGTGGATCAGTGCATTGAAGGCAAGACCGTCCTTCCAGCTGGGGATGGAAAGGAGAAGGTGAACAGGAGGGCCCTCTCACCATCCAACGAGCGCTGGTGGCCCGGACGCCCACGGGAAGGACTAATTCCCATTTATCGGGGTAGGGGGTGTGCCGGGCACTGCACGCAGACAGCAGAGCGGAGCGGCTGGAGGTGGACGGACTGCGGTGAAATCCTGGCTCTCACTTGCTGTCAGCGCGACCTTGGGCAAGTCTCATCACCTCCTGCTCTCTCAGTTTCCGTGTCTGTAAAATGGGGTAGTAACAGTACCTACGGCCTACTGGGGGGTTGTGAGGATTAAAGGAGGGAATAGTTGTCAACACTTCAACCAGCCCCTGACACGTGACAAGTCCTTTATGATCGAGGGCTGGCCTCTGGGACAGCGTGACCCCCCTGAACGGGACAGCCTGTGGCGGAGGGAGACGGGCCCATTGCGGGCTTTCCGCCTCGGGGCAGCGAGGGAAGGAGACAGGCTGCGGCACTCTGGCCGGGCGCTCACCTGATGTGGAAGTTCTGCACGTTGACGTTCTTATACGGGGCAGTCTTCCTCTGACACCACAGGAGTAGCCCTTCCTTGGCAGAGGTCTCTGAGGAACACACGGGGGCGATGAGCACGGGATCAAAGCCCAACGCTGAGCACCCAGCCCCAGGCCGTGATACTCTGGGCTCGAGCACAGGAGTCGGACGGAGGGCAGCACAGCTGGGAGTAAGAGCTGCGCCTGCTCCAGATGCCGCAGGCGTCCGCTGGTCCTGAGCACCGGCCCGCACACACGCACAGCCCTGAGACGCCACCTGCCCAGGGTCCTCCCGGGAAGTGACAGTGCCAGGGCCGCACCAGGACCTGCGACCACGCCATGCTTCTGACCACACAGCCTATGCCTTTATCTGCCAGAACACACGGCCAAACAAGCCCCTGACGCTGGCCTCGGCCTCTCCTGAACAGTGAAGAATCAGCAGAGGGTCAGGAGTGCCGGGCCCGGCCCGCTCGGCGGCGGCCTCAGCGAAGTGGAGTGGGAAGGGCCCAGGTTGTCTGTTCCCCAGGGACAGTGTGGGGGTGCTGGGGGCAGGGGAAACGTCTGTGCCGGTCACTGCTGTGGCCTACTGCAGGAATCCCCGCCGCGTGCTGGCACACCCAAGTGTTTGGAGGGGAAGTGAAGCAGCTCACTCCTGGCTGGCCTGGACTGGCCCTCGGGTCATGGAGGCGAAGGTCGGAGGGTGGGGGTGTCCAGCGGAAACACATAGGTACTGATGTGCGGGAGAACCAGGCCAGCCTGACTCCGTCACTACTTTGCTCTGTGACTCAGATTCCTCGACTGTAAAATGGGGCCAATCGTGCCCATTTGACGAGGATCGGGTGAGGGTCCACGGAGATGGAGACCACGGGAGCTGAAGGTTCTGGGTGGATACCAGAGCTGGGCAGCTGCTAGGGCCCCCCTCACCTGCAGCCTGGGCCAGCAACTCACTAACCACTCTTGCACAGGGCCGGGCCCTGGGAGGGATGCTGGGAAACAGGGCAGAGCCTCAAGCAGGAAGACAAAACCCCAACATTATAATCTAACTCGCCCCAACCTGGGTGGAAGCAGGGCAGGGAAGAAAGGCTGTCCTCTGCCAGTTCGCAGGCTCTCACCTTCCACAGAGATGTCCTGGATGGCGAACCGGAGGATGATGGTCCAGATCATTCCCAAGGTCATCTTTGCATTGCCGTCCACAATCTCTGCATGCAGAGAAGGGGGCAGAGGATGAGAAGGTTGTTAAAACCAGAGGGGACTCCTGCTGGCTGTGTAGAGATGAGCTCTGATCGTCCGACGGGAGCTACCCAGGCCTGTGGACCACCCTCGCTGGGAGATGTCGCCTGAATGCTGGGATGCACTGTCCCCAGAGCCTTCTGCCGCCTGGCACCTGCGGGCCTCTTCCCACCTGGCCAGCTCAAGCCCGCTCCTCCCTGAGGCCCGTCCCCAGCGTGGGGCTGGCCTTCCCAGCTGTCCACCTGCGCCTCCCTCACGCTATTACGGGCACGTCTCCCCGCCGTGCTGTGCTGTCTGTTGATAATCTTGTCCGCTTCCCTCCACCCTTGTCCGGGCCACCGTGGTCGCCCCCGAGCTGGACACCCCGCCACCTCTGCCCCGTGCGACCCACCTGCACCCAGCTGCCAGGGCGCTCACATTAAAAGACGCATCAGATGTGTGCTGCTCGCCTGCTTAAGCCCTCGCACATCTCAGACGAAACCTGCGCTCCCGAATCCCACTCACGAGCCCCGCCCTGGGGGACCAGCCGCTGGGTCCCTTTGGCAAGCCAGGTTCCTCCTTGCTGGAAGGACCTCACACCTTCCGTCTGCCCACGAAGTGCACCCCTTGGCCCTTCCCTCAGATGGCCGTCCTTCCCATCCTGGAAGCCTCTGCCGTCACCTCCCCCGGGATGGCTTCCCCCACTGCCCATCTGCAGGGACTGGCCCGGTGCCTCTCCCCGGCAGCCCGCTCTCCCCCTCACACACTGACCACCATTTGTAACCACGCGTTTGCTGGTTTCCTTGCTCGCGGCCTGCCTTCGTGAGCACCGCTGTGTCCCCAGCCCCCGCCCTTGTGGAAGCTACGAGGCTGCAGGACAGGGACAGCAGGGACGCAGGCCCAGCTGGTAAGGCACACACTTCCTTAACTAACCAAAAACCCGCTATGGTCTCCAACTTCTGGGAGTGAGAGAGAAGGGTCTGCACCACACATTCTTCAGCTCTGGGGGCTTAGAGAGAAGTCTTCTCTGCAACACTCAGGGCACCACGTGTCTCATGCTGAATAAGAGAAGTGAGGGCAAGCGGCCTCATCCCTGAGTCCGCCGGCCAAACGGGCCACGGCAGTCCTCTGAAAGCCTTCTGCTCTCCCTGCCCCCCGAGATCTCAGCACAGCAGGTGCGGGGAGAGACTCTGCCCACTGACCCTCGAGAACAGGACACTCTAGAATGGGCTTGATTTGGACAGGAGGCAGAGCAGTCACCCAGAGGAGGGAGCCGAACCTTCCCCAAGGGCACACTCAGGAGGGAAAGGTGGGCGCTTGTCAGCCACCACGGAGACGCTCCCCACAGCCAAGCCATGCAGGCTGATGGAGAGGGCAGCTTTCGGCTTTAGAGTGTCAGAAGGAAACGTGCGAAGTCGGCTGGCTGGACGCAGGGGAAGAAGGACACAATGTCTGTCAGGCCCTTTCCCAGGGCTAAGAAGCCCAGACCCGGAAACCAGGCCGAGTCTTCCGAGCCCAGGGCAAGGGCAGCCATCCAGTCAGGAAATCTATGTTCCTCCCAAGCGCCGGGCACTCCAGAGCAGGGGTACGGATACGGTCTGGGGAGGAGGCCGCGCGGCTCCCTTACCCGGCTGGCTGCACAAGGAAGCTGGTCATGGGGGGCTTAGGGAGCTCCTGTGAGGGGGGCGGGGGGGAGACAGCTTCTCTCATGACACTTGCACCAGCTGCTTCTCGGACCCACAGCTGTGCCCCTACGAGGAAGCCAGGTTTCCGCTACGGCCCAGACAGCGAGGAGGGTAGGGCGACAGGGGCAGGGCGGGGGGCTAGGCTTTCAGGTATTCTGGAGCCCCTGGGGCGCCTCCAGTGGGCTGCCTTCCAGCTTCGTCCCAGGGCCCAGCAGTCACAGGGACTGGGAGTGAACCAAGTTGGGCATGAAGAGAGAACATCTCTAGATGGAGTTTTTCTTCAAATGAAAACTGATGAGTGCCACCGGGTCTCTCCTCTAACCCCTTCTGTATTTACAGGCGAGCATTTGAGCAAAATAAATGCAGCTGAGAGAGGCCGAAAGATGGTGCAGAGCCAGGATGAAAGATACATGTAAGGACAGAAAACTTGAGGACCCAACTGATTTTTGGTGTTTTGATTTTTTTTTTTAAACAAACACCAACCACCTCAACCAGGGCATGTGACGTTTGGCACCCCTCCCAGAGAGGTCCCGGGCAGGGGCAGAGCCTTGGAACTCAGCACACACACTCTGGCCTAGAGTCCTGGCCAAACTCTCAGAGCCCGGTCATTAACGGCAATTAGTTGTCTTTGTTTTTCTAAAAGCTGGGACAACATGGATGTCAGGGTGTAGGAAATCCTGCTCTAATGAGCTGAACTGTGAGCGCGGGCTGATGGGGAGCTTCTGGGCTCCATCAGGCCTCGCCTCATCTCCAAAAGCGCTGTGAGCTCAAGATGAGCTGGCTGCTGGAGGGACAGCATGTTGTTGCTCTAGGGGGAGGATCTAGAATGAAGGATCACGGTCTTGGGCATCGCCACGGGGCACAGAGGGTCCTGGGGATCCAGTCAGAGGCCAAACTCCCTTGGGCCGTGTGGCCAGCAAGGTCTTGTCACTGACCTTTGGACTTGCACCCTCCACCCCAGAGCCCCGACACTGGGCCTCAAATGTCCTTCTCTTCTCTGCATTCCCTCCTGCCCACAGATACCAGGCAGGACCAAAGGGCCAAGGTGCTCCAGGCAGAGAGAGATGCCTGGCCACGTGTCTGTCGGTGTCTCTGGGGCCCAGCTCAAGGAGGGCAAGTGAGGGTATCCAGGGTCCAAGTCAAAGCCATTCCTCCCATGCAGAAGAGGCCTGCCCTACATGACAGGGGGCATGGATTCCCGAGTCCTGGATGGATTATTCTGCAGGTGGGGGGTGGGGAGAGTCGTGGGTTCAATGATCACATCGAGAAGACAGTCACTGTGGTCACTGCAGATACACATTGGAGCTTTACACACCCCCAAGTGCTCTCTCTGCCACCCACGCAAGTTCTGTTCGAACACAGAGCTCGGGGCTCAGAGCCTACAGGTCAGGAACCGAGCCACCCCATCCGAGCTCACCTTCCGCCCCGATGGAGACCAGCTTGACTCCTTTGCTGGCGATGAAGTCCAGAGCTTTGTTCACATTGTTGATTTTGTGCACTCTCATCTTGCCCCGCTCCGGCTTAGGTAACCGCTCTCCTGAGAGTCACACAAAGAGAAAGAGAAGCTTTAGTGACCCCACTGCTCTCCAGAACTGGCCGCCACGGTGCTCTGCCCCTCAAGCCGCCTCCAGGCCAGCGCCCAGACACGCTGCCGTCACTCAAGCCTCACGCTCCCCCTAGCAGGCACAGGACCGCTGGGGTGAGCCGTGTCCCCAGGACCTGCGACAGCCCACTTGTTCCAGGTGTGGGTTGTCCTGTGGTGGAAAGGGGCCTCACCTGAGATGACCTCCAGAAGGAGCATGAGCTTGAGCCCGTCTCGAAAGTCCTCGTCGATGTTCTCGATCTGCGTGCCGGCCTTCCGAAGGTGGGAGTTGCACCAGGCTGTGAATGTCTGGGGAACGTGACAGAGAGGCCTGGAGGGTCAGTGTGGCTGTTGAGGCTTTCTAGCAAAAGGGCTAGACACACAGTCCTGACCCTGGGACAACAGTGGCCACCACGCAGCCCTCGTATGCACTATTTCTGCTCTTTAAGCGACCCAGGCAAGTCGACCTGAAGAAACTGAGGCTTAGGATAGTTAACAGACCCACCACACTATCAGCCAGGGGTAAGTGGCAGAGGGTGGACAAGAACCCAGTCATGCAAATGTGACTGAGCACGAGGCCCTGAGTATGGAAGCGAGACACAGGGTCTCTACTCTCGGGGAGCTTATGTTCTCCTGGACAGACACATCCAGCTCCCCCGCCCGCCCCCCCACCCCCCAGCCGGGGGACAAGACCACGGGTCCCAGCCCCAGCCAGCACCAGCTTCCTTGCCCTTCAGGTAGGAGCTCGGGCAGCAGAGATGACCTGGGGCAGGAAAGCAGCTGGAAAATAAAAGCCTTCTGTAAATTCAAGGGTTCCTCACATGGGTCTCTCTCTGAGCTTTGGGTGGCCTGGCAGTGAACACCTCCCCTAAAAGGCCAGGAGCACAGCTCCTTGGAGCCCTGTGCAAGCCTCGTTTGTTTCCCTGCAGGCCAGACACCCTCTGTTCCCTGGAGAACATTCCACGTCCCACCCTTCCAAATCTTAAGGGAGCTTGAAGGGGCTGGAAGGCAAGTGGGAGGCAGGCACCCACCTCCCACCTGGGTTAGGCAGCCGTCTCTGAGGAAGTTTCTGTGAAACACAGGGCATGCAGATGCTGGGAGGGGACAGGATGCTTTCGGGCAGAGAGGGCCACAAACAAGCCCAAATCGCATACACAGAATATCTAGCACAAGGCCCCCATCACTCAGCCCGCCGCCGGCTTGGCATGTCAGCAGACATCAGCCCCCAGGACGCACGTCACATCAGTTAAAGATGGACGTGTCCAGACACCTTCTGGGGCAACTTAGCCTCCCACAGCAGGGTCTGGGAAAAATGCCACGCTTCTGTTTCTCACGGAGCCCCCATGCCCCGCCCCGCCCCCTCCCTCTGCAGGGGCCAGCGTGGATGTGGGCAGAGGGCCAGAGGCGCACAAGAGCACACTCCAGGCCCAGGCGCAGGCAGAGGCCATGTGGGGGGCGAGGGGCTGCCAGGGAGCCTCTGGCGGAGCACCATGTGTTTTGACAACTGTCAACCACTCTTGCTCACTCAGAGACTCAACACAAGGCCCCTCCCAGACAAAGAAGCCACCTAATTAATACGCTGCACCACAGTGAGGATGGGCACGAGGTTTCCTTCCAAACCCACACCCGAATGGTGGATGACTGTGGGTGGCCCAGGGCCCCCCACCCCACCTGTCGCCAACTCGAAGAGTCCCTCTGCATGGGGAACACAGACCCCATCCTGTGTGAGGCTGTCCCCTCAGCTAAGGGTGCCTGGGCCCTGCTGCTGCCTCTCCCGAGCTGGCACCTACCGATCCCCCCAAATCAGCCTGAAGTGCCACTCCTTGGGGACACCCACACTGGCTGACCCGGATGTCCCCTCCTCTGTGCAGATCTCATCACGGAACCTTTCTCTCTGGGCTCTCACGCGTGGGTATTGTCCTCTGCCTCCCCACATGCATGAGCTCCGGCCACCAAGCTCACTGAGGAACATGGGAACGGGTCTTCCCACCCCATTTCCCAGCTCCCTCTACGCAACTCTCAAGTCAGACAAACGAGGGCTAGGCTGCTGCTTCCGCCACCCGTGTGGACACACCATCCAACCTCCTGGACACCGCCTCCCCATCCGTAACATGGTGAGGAGGACGGCACCCGAGTCATGGTCAGTGTGAGGGTTCGCGATGGTGATGCCCACAGCGCACACGACAGGTGCTCAATAAACAGCAGGTCCCCCCTCATCGCTGGGCCGCCCCCAGATCTCCTCCTCTCCTGAAATCCTGCTGCCTCCTTCAGAGTGCCTTCTCCGTCCCCTGCCTACCCTGGCCACCACGCAGCCCTCGGCAGCTCTCAGCAGCATTCTCCAGTCATTCTGTGTCTTACTGGACATCGCCTGCATGTGTGCAAGCTCCAGGGGCGTAGGGGTTCCGTCTCACATCCCACGTGCCATTAGAATGCCTAAGCCGCAGCTGCCATGGTGGTGGGCAGCGGGCAGGCGTGCGACTCGACCTCCTCCAAAGCGGCGGGCAGCAGCGGGCTGGGAACGCCGGGCCTCTGCTCGTGCTTGCACCTGCCAGACGCTGGCGAGCAGCAAAGCGACCAATCACATCCCGAGGCTGAGGACCTAAGAGACCGATTCCCAGAGGCCAAGCCCCTCAGGGCTCTGGTGCTGTCAGGGCCAACATCTAGGCCCCTGGTCTGCAAGGAGGGGCCAGGAACGTGTCTAAGTGGCAGCTCTCATCACCTCGGCCTGCCTGGGTTATGCCCACGTGCTCTCAAAGGGCACAGGTCCGGGTTCGAATGCCAGCTCCTCGACCTCCTTACGTCTCAGTTTCCTTCTCTGTAAGACGGACTTAGCAGAACCTACCTCCTGTAGTTGCTGTAAGGATTAAGTGGGGGAGATGCTTTAAAGCACCTGACGCAGTGCCTGGTATAAAGTAAATGCCGGATGAATTGGCCGCCTCCCTCTCTGCAAAGGCCCTCGCCCTCACCCCAGCCCCATGGTTTGCAACGGAAATGAAACTGCAGGAGACCCTCTTCCTGTGGCGGCTGTGAACAAATCTCGCCTCATCGGGTTCCGGCTATCCGTCCTCACAAGGTCACTGCGCTATCTGCCCTCCAAACCTGCACCCCATCCTCTGCTCATCTTCTCTGGGGAGCACACAAGACCCTCTAGGGCCTGGGGCTCACACAGACCCGGGTCAAAATCTTGCTGCCGCCAGGGAGGCAACCCGCCAGCAGGAGAACCCTGGGCGAGCAATGAGCCTCAGATTCTTCAGTGATGAAACAGGGACAGTAACCTCTCCTCTTAAGTGAAGATTAAACAAAATAATTCAAGTAAATCACTTAGGACTGTGCCTGGCACAGATGAAGTAAGCACTCAGTGGTATACATATGTCAAAGAAAGCTCTATTTTCCAATAAATGGTAACTATGCATTGTGCACTTCCGTCTCCCTAACTGCAAGCAGGCAGAGTCCTGAGCAGAACACAGAGCAGGTGCTGGGGAGAATATCCACCTGCCCGCCTAGGTGCTGAGAAGGCTCCTGAATCTGCCACAGACAGAACAGAAACCCCGCTGACAGGCTGCCCACCCTCCCACTCCATGCCCTGCTTGGCTCTGTTTCCTCCTTCTGGAAGATGAGGGGCACGTACTGACACCAGGGGCTCACGGACAGGGAGAGCAGGACCTTGTGAGGCCATCCTCAGGGAACAAGGCCCCCACAGATGGCCACTTCTTCAAGCAGTGACTGGTGAGGTGGAGCTGGAATTCGAAAGGGACATTAAAAATTCAGTTTTTTCTAGCTGGTCATGAGAATAACTCTCTACTCATACACTTCTTCTCCCTGCCCAGTTTAGACGAGGACGTGTGAGGTGGGTAGTGTGGAGGGATGGTTCCAACAGAGGCCTTGTGCGCCCACCACCCCGCCCTCCGCTCTGCACAGGTCTCAGAGCTCGAGCTACAGAGCCCAACCGCCGACAGGTTCCGATGCTCCGTGATGCCCTGGGCCCATGGGGTTGGAATACGTCCGTTCCCTAGACAAGCATTTGCTGGGTGTCAACCCCGGGCCAGGTCCTGGGCCGAGTACCCAGGCGTGAGCAACCGTGGACACAGCCTGCACAGTCACGGGGCGCCTGGTCTGACCAGGGAGCGGGTCTCGTGAATCAAGCGACTCAACTACAGAAGCAACACGCGCAGGGGAAGTGGTAAGAGTTACAACCGGAGCAGACACTTCCATGGAGCTCACTATGTGCTGAGCGCTGTCTCAAGTACTAACTTCTCATATCTTCACAACTATCTCGTGGGGTAGCTGCCACCGTTGCCCCATTTTACAGAGGAGGAAACCGAGGGTCTGAGAGGTGTCGTGACTTGGCCACAGGTAGTCACGCGCCTGGAAAGTTACAGAGCTGGACTTAAAGCCAGGTGCTCGGAGCTCCAGAGGCCCCACTCTGAGGTGTCAGGTATGTGCCCTCCTCCCCGCTGCCCCCCCGGAAAGGGAGCTAAAGAGTGTTCAACATGCTAGCTCCTGATCTAGTGGCAGGGGCAGACACAGGGAAGTTTCCCTAAGGAGGTGATTCTCAGACTCTGATACGACTGAGAAAGAGTGAAGACAAAAATAAGGGATATTTTCCAGATAGCAGGAACAGCATGTGCCAAGGCCCTCAGGCAGGTCGGAGGGAAAGGAACGGAGTGAGACAGGGCAAGCTGTACCAGGAGGCCGGCGGGGCCTACCTCACGGGGCCTGGGGAAGATCACTGGCGGCTGCCGTGTGAGGGCAGAGCTGAAGGAGGCGAGGGTCGATGCATGAGGACCAGGAAAAAGAGAAAGTAAAGAGCCTCTGAGAGAGACCTGCGGGAGGAAGGCGGAGGAGCCACGTTGGAGATACCGACTACTGTGACTGAGAAAGGCAAGCTCAAGGTTTCTATTTCGCTGGGGAGTGTGGGGCGGGCGGGCGGGCGGGGGGGGGGGGGGGGCGCTGTCCAGAGATCCCGGCAGGCACTCTGTGGGAGGAGGAAAAGGCAAAAGGCATCGAGCTCAGCTGGGCTTTACCATTAAGGTCATTTTCAGGGTAAGCACGGACTCAGCAGTGTCTGTGACCCCGGGCATTCAGTGTATTCGCCTGGCCAACAAACCCCACCTTGGAACCCCTACTGGGTACCGGGCATGGGAAGAAGCAAAGCTGACAGATAATTTACATTCTGGTGAAGGCGGGGGGCGGGGGTGGGGCATGTCAAAGGTAATTATGCAAGAACTGCTAATTACTAGTTCTCACTATTAATACGTAGTAACTCTTTAAAACCTCCAACCTCATGATCATGTAAATTATCATCTCCAGTTTACAGATAAGGAAACTGAGGCAGGGAGAGGTGAACTGACCTGCCCGAGGTCACAGAGCTTGTCAACACAAGCCCAGGGTGGCCGCTCGTCCACAACGTCTGAGTGGGATGCTCGGTACTGGCCTGGCAAAGCAGAGCCAGCAGAATGGGGTCAAGAAGGGGCCCAGCCTCAGCCCGGCCCCCGAGCTGGAGGGGAGCTCACAGGGTGAGGCAGGCAGGCAGAGCTGTACCTCCAAAAGCTCTCCTGCTTCCTAAAGGGTGGCCTGGACCCAGTGCAAGGAGGGCGAAACAACACCAGGGGTGGCCCTGTTGCTCCCAGCCTGTCCTTGCCCTTCTGAGAAGGGGGCCTGCACCCAGCCCTTGACCTATCTAGGGAGGAAGGAAGGATGTGGACTTGTCTGTCTTTGAGAACCCACGTGAAAAAAACCACAGACAAGAGGCTTTAGAACTTGCCTCTGCACACTGGCAGCCTGTTCAAGATTCTCCTCTGGTTGTTAAAATAGCACAGGGTGTGAGTGGGGGAGAGGAAGGGGTGGAAGGAGAGAGAAAGACAGACTTGTTGGTTCCTCTGGGATCCAGTCACCACTCCCAGTGCTGTTGGTGCAGCGGGGAAGGCAGGCAAGCTTTGGAGGGGCCCCTGGGCTGTTTCTGCTTTGTCACTCTGTGTGTGGGGGGAGGGAGGGGAGGGCTAACATCGCTGGCCATAAAGTCCTTCCTGTGTCACAAGGACCCCTCCCAGTGGCCAGGATGTGGGGCGGCTGGGTGAATGAATGATGGATATTGTTCGGGAGGTGACCTAAGCAGCCAGGAATGTGGCAGCAGGGGGCTTTAATGAGCCATTCATTGATGACTCCCTCCCCCAACCCAAAGAGGTAAACCCTCTCTACTCTGGGCAGTCACTGAATAAGAACCAAACATTTGAAGACACAGGGCAACCAAGTGGTGTTCCAGTGGGCAGAGTGATGGTGAGTGGTGAGTGCAAGAAAGGGTCCTGGTGGGATGCGGCCGCCCCAGCTGGAAAAACTTTCCTACCCTCTTTTTCTCAAAGACTTCCTGTTACAAAACATGGCCGTGGTACTGAAGGGGGTGGTGTGGAGGGAAATGTCTGTTGGAAGCTGGAATTCCACTAAACCCAGAATAAAGGGAAGTCTCTCGAAAAGTCAGTCTGGGCCGAGAAACAGGCTCAGCCAAGTCCCTTGGCTGGGGTGAGCATACTGGCTTTGATTATGGGCCCTGGCAAGCAGGGGCTCCTGGACCAGGGTCGAAGGCTGCACTACTCCTACTCACACGGCAGATGCTCACATGTGGATTCCATTGACTCCACGCTCACAGAATTTTAGGACCAACTCTTTGCTGCCTCATGCTGCATCCCCCGCCTTCCGCCGCTATGCTGCCCACCCCCTTAGCAGGACATCACAGGCCAAGAGCCTGACCTACGAGGCTGCATCTTTTCCCCGGCCCAGGACTGACTGGAACTGGTCACGGTAAACTCCCCCAGGGCACACGGAGGCAAGACAGGGCTCCCTATGGTGCTGGGAGTTTTCAAACCTCGTCTCTGCAATACCGTGTTGGGTTTGCCGCTCCGCTGGGGCACCAGCTGCCTTGAGGGGGAGGGCGCCGTCCCACCTCCTGAACTCCCACCTTGCCTGCTGTGGCCTCTGATGCTGCCCATGGTTCCTGCTTCCACGGGTCCTCAGGAAGGGTGTCTGGGGCTTGGACACAAGGGAGGGACAGCTATTTATCCCAAGGATAGGCATCCACCCTTATCACCCATATGCCTGGCCACTGCCACGCTTCAGACGAGGCCTGGCCCCAGTGGGGCATCTTTTCAGGTCCTGAAAGCAGAAACTGCTCCCCTGACCCCCGGGCTAGATCACCAACTATAAAGGCCCTTTCAGGGCCCGATGGCTCAGCCTACTGGAATCTGGGTTGCCAATGGCCCAGGCAAAAAGGCGATCGCCCTGGCAACAGCTGCATGGACCATCCAGGGAGTCTGTGAGGCTCTGGAACAGTTCTGAGATGGTACACCTGAGTACTGTTTTGAAGACCCACTGCCTTTACCAGAGCCGAAGGGGAGAGAAATCAGGGAGCAGGCCGAGAACAGAAGATGAACAGGCTGCCAGGTAGATGGATGCAGCCCCACCAGAAACTGAGGCTGGTAGTTTTGCAGCACGGCGGACACAATGAGCTGCCCGCCCCCCCCCTCAGAACCCAACTCCACAGCTAGTCAAGAGCAGAGCGGGCCTGTTGCGTATGCCTGTCCCATGACGACATAACCTAATTTGAAAGCAATTACAGGGAAATATGGAATGCTTCTTATGTCCTGGCTTGACGTTGCCTTATTCGGAGTTTTCTCAGCCTACATGAAAAAGCTCTGACTTCCCAGTCGGAGGAGAGGTATAAATACTGCAGAGTGGAGTTGTGAGCATTCCAGAGGTCCTGCGTGTCCATCCAGAAACCAGCTCTCCCCCACGCGCCAACTCCCCCCACCGAGCCACCCTTTCCGCCTCGGCCAATCACCCTGGGAAGCACCAGGAAGCAACAGACTGATTCTGCAGTGTCGTCCCCACCTCGCGAGAAGCATTGGTCTAGACGACATCCCAGAAGATCTTCCCTGACCTTGACGTCTGCACCCTGCAATCACTTTACTCTGTTATGTCGTATTTGCTGTACTTGTTACTCTCAAGAAATGACATCCTCTGTCCGTAACCAGTCTCCCTCCCGAGTGTACCATAATCTCCACGAGAGCTGAGTCCGGTCTGCTGCAGGACCCCACGGCCTTGCGCAGCCGCTGCTCAGTAAACCCTAGAACGAGCAGAATGGTCTGGGGGCTTCTCAAGTCCAATCACTGATGACGTCACAGTTTCTAATCCCATTTTATACTGGTGAGAGTCCTGAGATAGGGATAAAACTGCTTGCTTTCAACAGTTCACAAAAAGGCATCCCGGAGCTGTAGACATTCCAAAAGCCAGCCAGGGAAGACCCTGCTCTTGGCTTGCTACTCTGATGGAAGAGGACGGGAGAACCTCGGGAGCCTCATGCCAGCTCAGGCATCAGGGCCGTGGGGCTCGCCGAGACCCTGGCGCAAGGGGGGGGGCTGGGCAGTGGGGGGCAGCGGGCGGGCTAGGAGGCACGCTGAGGAGAGGACAAAGTGACACAGTGGGGAACGGGGGCTCTCGAATCTCACACGTGGCTTGAAATCCTCACCTCGCCACTTGCTGAGTGTGTGGCCTTAGAAAACAAATGTCACCTCTCTCAGCTTCCGCTTCCCTCTCTGTAAAATGAGGATAACAGGCTTGATGTGAGCATTCGACAGGGCGATGCACACACAGCCCGCAGAGAGTGAGTGATCAGGAGACTTCTATTCATTACTGTATCCTTCCTGTTCCCAAAGGTACCACCCGCGGCATCAGAGCTGCAGCTGGTGAAGCCAGAACCCCCCCAGGATTTGCCACGTTGTGGCTGTACTCTGGTGGCTGACACAACGCCATCTTGCCCGAACGTCCCTTCCCTTAGTCTGACCACCAGATGAGTAAAGGAACAGAAGGGCCAGACCTGGTTCTTCACACTGCCAGAGACCCTTTTTTTTTTTTTAATTTTTTTTTTAAGATTTTTTATTTATTTATTTGAGAGAGAGAGAATGAGAGAGAACACATGAGAGGGGGGAGGGTCAGAGGGAGAAGCAGACTCCCCGCCGAGCAGGGAGCCCGATGCGGGACTCGATCCAGGGACTCCAGGATCATGACCTGAGCCGAAGGCAGTCGCCCAACCAACTGAGCCACCCAGGTGCCCTGCCAGAGACCCTTTAAGTCCAGAGGTTCTCGACCCTGGCTGTACACTAGAATTACCCTCGAGCTCTTCTGGTTCTCTCTCTCTCTCCCCTTCATTTTTTAAGGTAATGAATACTGTTTTAAGCCACTAAGCTTTTTTTTTTTTTTTTTTTTTAAAGATTTTATTTATGGGACGCCTGCGTGGCTCAGTCGGTTAAGTGTCTGCCTCCGGCTCGGGTCGTGATCTCAGGGTCCTGGGATCGAGTCCCGCATCCAGCTCCCTGCTCAGCGGGGAGTCTGCTGCTTCTCCCTCTGCCTCTCCCTTCCCCCGCTCATGCTCTCTCTCTCCCAAATAAAATCTTAAAAAAAAAAAAAAAAAAAAGATTTATTTGACAGAGAGAGAGAGAGCACAAGCAGGGGGAGCTGTGCTCCCACTGAGCAAGGAGCCTGACGCAGGGCTCAATCCCAGAACCCCGGGATCATGACCTGAGCCAAAGGCAGACACTTAACCGACTGAGCCACACAGGCGCCCCGAGCCACTAAACTCTGAGGCAATTTGTTACCCAGCAGTAGAGGACTAATGCAACACAGAGGCAGAGTTGCTGGATCATAGGTGTGCCATGCATTCTTTTTAATCAGGTGTACAGTTTGGAGAACCAATTTTTTTTTTTTTTAGTTAATCCACATGCCATAGAACTCACCCTTTTAAAGTATAAAAATCAGTGAGTTTTAGTTTATTCATAAGGATGTATGGTTATCACCACTACCTAATCCCAGAACATTTTCATCACTGCGAGCACTCCCCAACCCCCCCCCCCACCCTGCCCCCGGCTCCTGGCAACTGCTACTCTACTGTCTCCATGCATTTTGCCTTTTACGGACATTTCATATAAATGGAATCATACAGTATTCAGCCTGTTCTTAAGGTTCATCCAGTTGCAGCAGGTGCACTTTGTTACTTTTTGTCTGAGCACTATTCTAGTGTATGAATGTATCGTGTTTTGTTTATCCATTCATCCGGGGCACCTGGGTGGCTCAGTTGGTTAAGTGACTGCCTTCGGCTCAGGTCATGATCCTGGAGTCCCGGGATCGAGTCCCGCATCGGGCTCCCTGCTCGGCGGGGAGTCTGCTTCTCCCTCTGACCCTCCCCCCTCTCATGCTCTATCTCATTCTCTCTCACACAAATAAATAAAATCTTTAAAAAAAAAAGTTATCCATTCATCCACAAGCTGATGGACATTTGGGTCATTCCCACCTATGCTATGGTGAATAAGGCTGCTATGAACATTCACGTGTAAGTTTTGGCGTGGATGTGTGTTTCCATTTCCTCTAGGTATATACCTAGGAGTGTAACTGCTGGGCCATACGGCAACTCTCTGTTCAATCGTTTGAGGAACTACCAGACTGTTTTCCAAAGAGGCTTCACCATTTTACGTTCCCGTAAGTAACGTAGGAGGGTTCCAATTTCTCCACGTCCTTGCCAACACTTATTATTGGACTTTTTGATTATAGTCATTCTGGTGGTTGTGAGGTGGTATCTCATTGTGGTTTTGATCTGCATCTCCCTAATGACTAATGATATTAGGCATCTTTTCATGTACTTACTGACTCTGTATTAACCTTTTTGGAAAATGTTTCTAGTCCTTGGCCCATTTCTTAATTGGTTGTCTTTTTTTTTTTTAATTTTATTTATTTATTTGAGAGAGAGAATGAGAGACAGAGAGCAGGAGAGGGAGGAGGGTCAGAGGGAGAAGCAGACTCCCTGCCGAGCAGGGAGCCCGATGTGGGACTCGATCCCGGGACTCCAGGATCATGACCTGAGCCGAAGGCAGTCACTTAACCAACTGAGCCAGCCAGGCGCCCGGTTATTTGTCTTTTCATTGTTGTGTTGTAGGAGTTCTTTATATATTCTGGACACTAGACCCTTATCAGATATATGATTTGCAAATATTCTCTCCCATTCTGAGGGTTGTCTTTTTACTTTCACTTTCTGAGTGTCCTTTGAAGCAAAGCAAAAAAAGTTTTTAATTTTCACAAAGTCTAAGATAATTATTTTTCTTTGGTTGCGTGTGTTTTTGGTATCCTATCTAATAAACCATTGCCTAATCCAAGGTCACGAAGACTTACACCTATGCTCTCTTCTTTCTAGGTCTTTGATCCAGTTAGAGTTATTTTGGATATGGTGTGAGGTAGAGGCCAACTCCATTATTTGCATATGGATATCCAATTGTCTCAAGCACTATTTATTGAAAAGACGACTCTTAACCTATTGAGTATGTCTTTCGCCCTTGCCGGATATCAATTGACAATAAATATATGGGACCTGGGAGCTTCATAAAAATGCCTGAACTTCACCCCAGGTAAAATGAATCAGATTCCCTGGAGATGGGTCCTGAATAATGAAACTCAGGAAGCTTACCAAGTGAGTCTAACATGTTGCCAGGTTGAGAACCACCACTCTAATTTAACTCCTTCATTCTTATAAGTGAGGAATCTGAGGCCCAGGGAGAACTAGGGAGCCCCTGGATTTGTCAGACTGAACTGGAATCTGGGGCTAAAAGAAACCCCCCAGAGAAGCAAGAGGGGAGGCAGCCCAGGGTAGGAAGGTCACCCAGTCTGAGCTTGTCTCTGTTCTTAAACTTTTGGCCCTTTTCCGGAGCTATCTCACACACGGAAAACCAACCAACCAACCAACCAACCCAAAGCTACTCAGATTACACCAAAGAAATGGGTCCTCCCCAAGGGGGAAGAGGCTGCCCTCCCCACATGGTACACAGGGAGATAAGAGTCTGAAGTAAAGGCAGGTGGGGCCCAAGGGTTGAGGCAGAAGGCAGCACTCAGCTCTCAAAAGAAAGCTTTTTAGCAGGAAGAAGAGATGGGTGAGGCCTACCTGAAATGGCTACCTTGAAAAGAGAAAACTTCCACTCCCAAAAGGCAGTTTTTAAATTAGGGCAGCAGCAGAGACTGGGGACATGCCCTCCACCTCCTCTGGACCAATCTGGCATTTTGCTGTGAAACGATCAGGCACAGGGGCCCTTCACCTGGACAACAGGGAGTCTGAGCTACAAAAATCCCATTTACTTTCAATGGCTTACAGCTGAGCTCAGGTTTCAGGGTAGGGAGGGAGATTAAAGATCATCTGGTTTAAACTCTGATCCTTTAAAAAGATAGCCAAGTGAGCCAATTCTGGCCCTGAGACTGTGTGGCTTGGAATCCAAACAGGTGCCTAAGAAAACCAGTCTGTAGATTTAACGTTTTAGCATGGACAAATCCGCCCGTGGACTTGCTTTCTAGATAACAGGCATTTGGTATTTGGGGAGACAGATGCAGAGGGGGCACTGAGCAGACTCCGGTGTCGTTCAGGCTACTGCTGCTCGGAGCCAGCAAGCCCACCCCGGAAACACCCCAGCAGAACTGAGAAGGGAAAAGGCAGGGGTATCTGGAGGCAGGGCAAACACCACCATTTCTCCCTCTGTTCACCATCTAGCAGGGACAGCCTGCTTCCTGCTGGAACTGACATGATCCACAAACTGGGCCGTGGTGGCAGGAGGGTACTTTATGCTGGGCCTACAAGTGATTTCTAAAGGTGCATGTTTTGCCTTTGACAACTGAAACTCCTCCTCGGTGATCCTTCTCCTTTTTCTTGTTTTGGGACATTCTGATTTAATGGTCCACTGATCAGGCCAGAAGCCTTCTCCTACTCCAGTGAAAGCAGGGAGGGGTGTCTGGGGGTGGGTGACATGGCTAGGGCAGAACTGAGTTGGCCTGGAAATCCATGCTCTTGACACAGTGGGGGAAACTGGAGCCCAGGCAGCACTCACATACACTTGTTTCATATGTACTCTGTCCCACTGGCTTCGCACTCACAGGGCCTGGGAGTAAGACGATCCCTTCGAGAAGCAGGTGAGTTTGGAGGCCAAGAGAATATAGGGCATTTATCTGCATGATCAACTCCTCTCATCTCTGAGTGGACCAGCACTGGCAGGGGGCCCACGGAGGTGCTGGGTACTTGTCAGCCTGCCTACCCTCTGCCGAGGCTCAGGGCAACTCCTCTTGGGGGCTGGCACCGAGTAGGGGCTCAGTGAATACTGGATGAGGGAGTGAATGAATCCATCGTCACTCTGGGAGGTGCCTCAGACCAGAAATTCCTGGCTTAGAGTTTGGAGTTTGCCAAGAGGTAATTGGTGGTGTTCAGAGTTACCCACTCTTGCCCTCAGCCTCATGTAAGCAGGCCCCTGGCTCTACTTCCTGGCACTATGATGGTGGACGTGGGGGGCACAAATTCTGTGGGTAAAGAAATCATTCTCGATTTGGGGGTCTTTTTTCCTTTACCATATTCACTCCATCTTAGACCCCTTGAACACACAAATTGGACAATATCAACAGTGTCTTGAAAGGATTTTTTTTAAAAAAGAAAAACCAAAATAAGGTTCTATAGCCAAAGGGTAATTACAGGATTGGGAGGAACCAGTCAAGAGAGACTGAAACCTCTGACTCATAATGGCTCCATTAAAAATGGTGAAACCGTTTGCCCTGGCAGAGTGACAGGGCTAGACTCTCACTCTGGCTTGCCCCACCTACAGGCCTTCCTGGGGCTGGTACCGAGGCCTGGCCAAACCACAGAGCAATCATAAGGGGCAACTGTCTCCAGGAGCAGTGTGATGTCAGAGGAGGAGGAGGAGGAGGCCCCCCATCGCTCTCAGGGGCAGATCCAACTCCTGGCCCTGTCACAACAGAGGAGTGGCTTTGTACGTGTGTGTGTGTCGGGAAGAGAGCGGTTAATGGAGTGCCATTGTGAAGGTGTGGGGTCAGTCTTCCAGGGAGGACTCGGCGTCCCAGCTCTGTCTGCACCATCAGCACTGCTATGGAGCTGAGCTTTCAAAGAAGGTAGCAAGAGGTGTTTTTAAGATTGGGTGGGGTAGGAGACATCCCCTAATCTAACTGTACAAATGACTCACATTTATTGAACACTTACTGCTTACCAGAATCTTATTCTGAGTGCCCTACATTTTACAGATAAGGCTCCCAAAGCTGAAGCAATCTGCCCGTGGTCACACAGCTGGGGGGTGTCAGAACTGGGATCCACATGTCTCCCGACCAACCCCAAGTCTGACCAAGACTGCTTTCTGGTTCTGGTTCCCGCTCTGTCGGGCCCCACGTGAGATACCTCACGTAGTTTCTCTCATTTGATCCACTCTAAGGAAGACACGGAACCAAGTGAAGCCCCGGAGGTCCTGGGCCGATTCCATCCGCCGTAAGCACCACAGGCCTCGCGATGGGCTGCAGGGTGAGTCACGGGAGAGGGAGGACAAGTCAGGTGACCCAACGAGAATCGGAGCTATGCTGAGGTGGCCTGGTTACCTTGACATTCCTGTGATTCTGCCAAGGTAAAAAGTAACCTGAGGAGTTTGCCTTATATGGGCACAATGACAGATTTCGACACAACGTGTTAACTGACCCTGCATCAAATCTGTTCCCGGATTGCAGAGGAGAGGCCTGATAAAGCTCCGAAAGTATAGGAAATAACAATTTATGACAGGCTATCACACTGGTGACTCAGAAAACAAAGGTGCAGCCCAACTGCCATTGTGTGCCTTTTAGAGACGTGGGGGGAGGCTGGTGGCTCCTAGGCCCAGTGGCTCTATCCCTCTCCTCCTCCCATGTGGCAGGGGAGGCCAGGCTTAGACCCCTCCCTCTGTTCACAGGAACTGGTTCAGGGCAGGGCCTGGTTCAAGGCAGGGCCTGGAGGAAATCAATTTCAGGCTCGAGCAGAACAGCCAGTCCTCTACGGGTTCAGAGAGCCCCAACCACCTGCTTTCTCCCAGAGGAGTCCAAGAAGGAGAGACAGGAGCCGCGCTGGGAGGCACAGCCTTTCAGGTCCGCGGGGTACAACATGGTGAGGTCTCTGTGCCTTGACACTGCGTGAGAACCAAAGGAGGTGACAGGGCCTCCCAGGATTCCAGAGTCATCCCAGCCTGGGCCCAAAATGCTGGCATCAGACACCCCCCTCCCGCGCAGCCCCCAGCCCCCCCGGAAGGAGACACTGCTCTGAGCCCCTCCCAAACTTCAATCATCCATTCTAATTTTCAAATGTATTGGGTGTCTACCATACGCCACCTACTATTCTGAGCACTGGGATTAAACAGACAAACATCCCTGCCCTCATGAAGCTTCTGTTCCAGCAGAGGAGATGAGAAGTAGAAAAGAAGACAGGAGACAATGTGGTACAACAGGGCAATGTGGCAAGAGTCAACTGGCGGAGGGGGCAGCTGAGGCGGGGATCAAGTGCAGCCAGTCCAGGAAGACCTCTCTGTGGAGGTGGCAAAAGAGCCTGAACAGATAAAGAGCCACCGACTTCCGAGCAGGGGCAAGGCTGGAGTAGAGGAGAGGAAGGCTAGTCCACAGGGCGCCTTACAGGCCATGGTTTGGGGCTTATTCTAAGACCAACAGGAAGTCTCCGGGGGGTTTCACGGGAGTAGCAGCATGACCAGATTTATGGTGCAGGAAGGCCTCCCCGGCGGCTGTGTGGATGGCTGGGTTACAGCAGTGAAGATGCAGAGGACCCTGAAGGCAGAGCCTCGCTCTCTAACACAACCAGGAAGCCAGGGCCACGAGGGGACCATGACCCTGCTCGGCACGCAGCCGCCAACGTGTGCACTTAGGACCCACCCTCGACCACCTTCTTCAGAAACACACAGGCCCGAGAGTGAACCACAATGGACTCCACCAAAGGGACACCCCAAGGCCAACAAGAGTGGAGAATGGGAAGTCATCCAAGGAGTGATTTCCAAACAGCATCCCCAAAAGAGCCCTGCCTTGAGGGAAGGTGCCCCCTGCTCAAATTTACCCTCAGCAGAGCTCTTTTTGCCTGTTTTATAAAACGGCAGATACGCAAGAGACTCAACTTGAAACAGCTGTGCTGCTGAGAAATACCGCCGCGTTAAATCTCAAGTCCTCCGTGCGAAATCCGTTCCAAAGGGCCGTGGCCCTTCCACGGTGGCCCCCGTGTCCCACCGGATGGAGGGGAAGACGGGGCTCTGGAAGGGGCAAGGGGAGTTTCTGGTGCCACTGGCGTGAACCCCGCCCCGCCCCGCCCCTGCTAAAGCCTTTGATCCTCTCAGCTCCGTGGGTGGCGGGCAGTGGCAGGAAGGCAGACACCACATGTGCGGCCGTTCCAGTCTGAGGCGGGGGAGGCCTGCTCCCTTCTGTACGGTGGAGCAACAAACAAAGGGAAGATAAGAAGGCCTGCATCCCGACGTCGTCGTCCCCGTCCCCGCCCCCCCCCATGTCTGGCCCGGTGCCCACTGAGAGAATTCGACGGGGAGCACGCGAGAAAGGCAGCAGAGGGGCCAAAGTAGGCAGCCGCTCTGCCTGGTAGGAGCGAACCCTTGCCGTGAGTTCCACCCTCCACAGCATCCTCTCCTCCCGGACGAGAAAACAGAAAAGGAAGAACTACAGGCAGAGAGAATGCAAAGTGCTCAGTTTATGTCACTAAGCATCTACTAAGGTGAAAGTGGCCTTCAGGTAGCTTTCCCACCTCCGGGCGGGGGGGGTGGGGGGGAGTGCGCGGAGATTCACAAGCAAGGGTCTGGGGAGACCTGCAGAAGCTGCCAGTTCTACCCTGGAGGAGGGCAGGGTCCGGCCGGAGAGGGACACGGCGGGGCGGGCAGTGTGATCCGAGGACAGCAGAGGTCAGGTGACACCCGATCTAGGCTGTGAAAGAGGAGCATGATTCTGGTAGGTGATGACCTGGGAAGAAGGTTACTCCACATAGTGGGAACATCGAGAGCGAAAAAACACCAATGTGCAGATGTCTGGGGACCCCTAGGAGGCAGCAGGAGATGGGGTCCGAAGGTAGAGGGAGGCTGAAGAACTTCGAAGGTGTTCTTCGGGCCGTGAGGGGCAGGTTTCTCCGTGACCTGATTAGATGTAAGTCTCAGATACCGCTCACGGGGCAACAAGATGAAGCAGGGGCCTGGGGTGAAGCCGGATGGGAGGCCGCCGGCCGAGACCTGGGCACAGGTGGCACCCCAGGGACGATGAGGGGGGCCGATGTCAGAGCGCTTCCCAGGTGCCGGGCATGGTGCAAAGGGCACACGAGCGTGAACTCACTGAGTCTCACCACAGTCCCGGGACGCAGGTGCTACCCTCACAGAGTGGTTAGGCCATTTCCCCCAAGTCACACAGTGAACGGGGCACTGCAGCTGCACCGTCTGACGAGAAGCTGCGCCTGGAAGCACCCCGTGTGCGGCCCTGAGCTAGGAAAGCAGCAGGAGCAAAGGGAAGGAGGAAGGTGAGGGTTCGGAGAGACGTGTGAGAGAAAGAGATCAGTACAACTGGGCTACCGCTATGGCAGGATGACCCACGGGCAGGGCAATGTCCAAGCCGGGCAGCAAGGACCCAACGTGGTTTGGGATATGCCGAAAGTGACGTATGTGCCGCACAACCCGCCGGCATGCAGAAACTGAGTCTACAGCCTGGCAAAAGGGTCACCTGTGGGCGCCTGGGTGGCTCAGTTGGTTAAGCGACTGCCTTCGGCTCAGGTCATGATCCTGGAGTCCCTGGATCGAGTCCCGCATCGGGCTCCCTGCTCGGCGGGGAGCCTGCTTCTGCCTCTGACCCTCCCCCTCTCATGTGCTCTCTGTCTCTCTCATTCTCTCTGTCTCAAATAAATAAATAAAATCTTTAAAAAAAAAAAAAAAGGGTCACCTGTTCCCTCGGTCACTCATTCAAACATCTCCCGAGCTTCTCCCGTGGCCGGGCGTGGTGCCAGTGCCGGGTGTTTGGGGAGAGGTAAGGCCAGGTTCCTCCACGGAAGACCTCCGAGTCTAACAAGGGACAGTGACAGGTGAGCAAATGATCACGTGGGAGAGCGACAAGTGTGGCGGGACTTGAGACACGGGAGTCCTGCACAGAGAGGTGAGACTAGAGGCCGGGGAGCAGGGTGGATAAAATCCTCCAGGGGAAAGGATGCTGTGAAATGCCCGCATTTAAGAGGCGGGTAGAGGGAACGGAGCCAGATACAGGGCGTGAGAGGGAAGAGCCAGAGAAGCAGAGAGAAGGGGAAGACAGGGTCTTCTTAAGACAGGGCCAGAAGCATCAAGTGTAACAGGGTGTGGTTATATAGAAAACATACATCCACATCAGATAAACATACAGGCGCATTTATGGGTGATGTCTGGGGTTGCCTTTAAAATACTCTAAAGGCGGGTGGGGTGTTGGGAGACGCTGAAAACAAGTTTGGCAAAGGGATAATTGCTCCTACTGGGTGATGGGTACACTCGGATTCTGTCTCTGTTTGCAAATGTTCCTGTGTGTGTGTGTTCTGAAAGAATCGTGCACCGGACAGACGCTCAGAAAGGAGGCACCAGCACCCGAGTTCCCCGGCCCTTAACACACGGTGCCTGGTGCACGGGAGGTGCCAGGTCCGTCCTGCTCAGTCACGCAGTGCTGCATGTGCCCCTCGGGGGTGGAAAAGAGCCAGTCTCTAGAGATGGCTGAGAGAGCAGACTCAGGGCTCTGGGGGCGCCCAGAAGTATATAGGAAGTGAGAACACAGAATCAGTGAGCAAAGGCTTACACATTTTTTAAATCACCAAGGCAATATCTATTCTGGTTCTTTCTCCCAGGATGGAACCTGGCTCGTGGGCCATCCGGCACCACTCTGTTCTGCTACGAGAGGGACACACAGAGCCCACTGCTGCAGCTCCGGTTTCCCACTAGGTTCCCTGGGCTCCCCTCCTGGGCCCAGTGAAGGCCGCTGGGGCAGATGGGCCCTTTTCAGAGGCACATCCGAGAACACCTCACTATCGTCAAACGAACAATCTCTTTCTCACTCTTTTCCTCTCCTGCAGAACAAAGTTGCATTTAGAAGGAGAAACAGTCTCAGGTTTTGTGTCCCGAACAGAGAGAAGGTCCCAGGGGCACAGACTCGGAAAAGAGTGGCCGATCCCCCAGCATTGCTCTCGTGGACAGTGAAGGAGGTGTGGAGGGATGAGGCAGACAAAGCCCGAGGCCAGGCCTGACAGCAGACACAGGGCAGCCTGTCGTTCCGGGGGCCCGTGGCCTGGAGAGTGACGAGGAGCTATCGAATTCTGCTCAACCACACTGTGTAGCCTATCTTTCTCTAGATTTTCCGTGGTTCGGGCTTCTCTGCCAATGCCCCATAAATAACAATGGCCACCAAAGATGGCCTGGACAGAGCTTCCTCTCCTGGTCCTGCACCTCTCCAGGCTCGCCTTGGGACGTGGAGACAAGTGGGCTGCCCCAGACCACAGTACAATAGTGAGCTGGGTTTCAGGAAGGTGGCCAGACTGCTAAACCACGGGGCTATGTTTGGATGTTTTCAACTATCCCTAGAAATAAAACACTTCACTGTCTCTTACCATATGAGTTAACTTGACTTATAGGTAGCAATTTCTGTATAAAAGGAAAAAAATTCTTAAAAAGGGAAAAAAAAAAAAAAAAGGACAGGTCTCCCTGCATTTAGCCACCTGGATCATTTTGAGGGCAGGGGCCTTCCTCTTGTCATAGTCACCGTTGTGTCCCTGCTGCCTAGACCCGTGCCTGGCACACATCGTGCGGACATCTAGCTTGCTAAATATTTGCACAGAAGAGGATTCTGTTCTAACAATGATTTCCCTCCTCTCCCCACTTGAAAAAGCATCCTGTTTGTGCCTCATCACTACAAGCATTGATGCACAGCTCTGTGAGTGCTCAGTCTCTGTCCCTCACACCAAAGCAGAGACAGTGTCCCTTGGGAGACACTCAAACGAGGGATGGATGGGGAGGTGGCAGGTCCATTCTACCTGCCTGATTGGCTAGTTCTCCCTTCATTCAATAAATGCTTATTTCCTGAGCACCCGTGTCTGCTAGACACTGTCCCACATGCTAAGGACAAAGCTGTGGGCAGAAGAGATTCAGTCTCTGTCCTCTGGCCTTCACCCTGCTGTGGCGAGCAGAGAGAGCAAAGGGTAGTTCCAGTTAAAAGGAGAAGTAGAGGTGACAGACACACCCCTAAGAGAGGCACTGAACGTCCGGCCGCAGGAGTCAGGCATGCCTTCCCTACGAGCAGGAGTATAAACTAAAGGATGAGTAGGGGCCGGGGTGGCCAGGGATTTGGAGGGGGAAAGGGGGATCCACAGGTAGGGACTCGTGTGGAGCAGAGAGGCAGCTGGTGTGCCCAGAGCACAGTGACAGGACAGGAAGGGGAGGGGAGATCCTGCAGGGCCCAGGGGACTTCCAGATTTGACCCCCAGGGCAAGGGATACCAATCAAGATTTCGAGCAGGACATTCTCTGGCTCCCAAGCGGAGGACGGATGGGAGAGGGCCCTGGGGTTGTTGCACCAACTTCAGCGCGGGCACCTGGCTGTGCTCCTGCAAAGGGACAATGAGGCCGCTTCAGGAGCGCCAGGCGGACCCCAAGGCTTCCTGACATGAAAAGCTACAGCTCGGGCCTTTCCGGGCCCGTCCGTAGTAAAGAGCAGAAGGGCTGCCTGTTTACCCTTCCACATCCGGCCGCAGATGCCCTGCCCAGGGGGAAGGCTTCCCAGAGGGAAGGACCCATGTGGCGTCCTGCCGGACACAGAATACCTCATTTAGCTTCCTCGGAGGCCCTGGGGGGCCCAGCGGCCTCCCGCAGCAAAGTCTGCAGCCCCCTCGCAGGGCACTGCTGTACAAAGTGCTCGTTCTCCCCTGGCTTGGCTTTCTCACCCAGCAATATTGAGTCTGTCTCTGAACCACAGGGGCTCCATCCGCTGCCCTGGGTCTGAGATAATCAGGATGAGTAATAGATTGCTGCCTCTTTCGAGGAATCTCACTTCCAAGACCCCTCTAATGCTTACTGCTGACCTATCTAGCCGCTGAACTTGCTAGAACTCAAGGTCAATCTTCAAAGAGCAGCCAGCTCCGAATTTAGACCTAAGATGGCGCTCTTGCCTGCGGTTTCCTAGTTGAAGAATAGTCCCTGACCCCACCCCCGCAACGACTTGTTCTTACTGGGACTTCATACCCACAGAATGAGACCTCAGAAGACTCCATCCCAGCCCACCCCCTGGTAGACGGAATAGTAATTAAAACAGCCATGTACTGATCTCTACAACATGCCAGACAAGCCCCACACCATCACCTCACTGGACCCTAACAGCCCAGAGGTAGATACATTATTGGCCCCATTTTGTAGACAAGGAAGCCGCCGCTTCCTTCCCCAGGTGCCCTGGGCAGTAAGTATAGGGCGAGGATCAGCACTGGAGCCTCCCTGGCTTCATGGCCTATGTTCGTTCATGCCTACAGTCTCCTAAGCAAGAGAGAACCTGAGAACACACCGGGTCCAGCTTCCGCCTCCACTGGCCCCACTGTGTACCTCGGGAGCCCCCGTGTCCAGACCCTGCTCTCGTTCTGCTACAAGGCCTCTTGGCTGGGTGATGAAGAGTCGGGCCCATCCAGCTGACCTTTCATCAGGAAACCCCATGGGAGCAGCTGAAACCTCTGCTCGGCACCTCATCAGCCAAAGTGCATACGACTGCAAGATGGACTTGCGCCCTGGATGGCAGGAGGCCTCACCATTAGCCACTGTCAGGCATAAGGAACATGGCCTAAGATGCTCACAAAAATCCTTTCTCTTGAGACATATTCCTAGGCTTATTAAAAAGCAACAAAGTTGAGAAGGCAACACCCAAGCCAGGTTGGCTATAGTCTCACCATATGCTTTTCAGTCCAGGATTAATTCTTTGGCTGGTTTTAGACCTTCAATTTCAAAAATATCTAGTTTGTGCTTGTCTGCAAAGGAATGTAGCTGGGCACCTCCCACCAGCAATACAGAAAACAACTCCTCCTGCCATCACCTGGTTTGGCCAGAGAGCTAAGTCAACTCTCCAACACCACGCCACTGTTTTCAACAGGGTCCCCCAGATGTGCTGCTCAGTCGAATGCTTGTCTCCAATCTCAGACGCTGAGGTGAAGGGGACGTGCCCACACACCGGCAGAACTCTAGGCTCCTGAAGCAGGGGCGTCACCAACTCTGTCTTCTCGCCATACCCTATTCCCCAGGACTCAAATCGTAGGGGCTCTGATGCCATCACATGCCTGAAGTCCGTGAAGGATCACCATGAGCCCTTAATCTTACTACCAGGCATATGAAGTCACAGAGAAGAGCACCAATCGCTCAGCCCTGACATGGGAGAAATAAGCAGAAAGAGAAGAGTACAGTTTAGGGGCACCTGGGTGGCTCAAGCGGTTAAGTGTCTGCCTTCGGCTCAGGTCATGATCCCAGGGTCCTGGGATCCAGCCCTGCATGGGGCTCTCTGCTCAGCGGGGAGCCTGCTTCTCCCTCTCCCTCTGCCCTCCCCATCCCTGCTTGTGCGCTGTGTCAAATAAATAAATGAAATCTTAAAAAAAAAAAAGAGTACGGTTTGATTCTTGGTTCTGTTTACTGGCTGAGTATGCTTGGGCAAGTCATATAACCTCTCTGAATCTCAGTTTCCTCATCTGTAAGGTTGAAACAAAAACACAAGGCTGAAACCCTATGTTTATTGCAGCATTATCTATAATTGCCAAGATATGGAAACAACCCAAGTATTTATTGACAGATGAAGGAACAAAGAAGATACGGTATATTTACACACAGAGACACAGACAGTGGAATATTACTCAGCCATAAAAAAGAATAAGATCTTGTCATTTGTGATAACATGGATGGACCAAGAAGGGCTAACGCTAAGTGAACTAACTCAGACTGAGAAAGACAAATACCTATTTATATACATGGAATCTAAAAAACAAAACAAATGAATAAACAGTAGAAACTGACCCACAAATAGGGAACTAATGGTTGCCAAGAGGGGAGGGGCAGGAGGATAAGCAAAATGGGCGAAGGGGAGTGGGAGATACAGGCTTCCAGTTAGGGAATGAATGAGTCACAGGAATAAAAGGTACAGCACAGGGAACATGTCAATGGTACCGTAATAGTGTTGTATGGGGACAGACGGTAGCTACACTTGCGGGGAGCACAGCATAATATATAGACTTATCACTACTGCATATACCTGAAACTAATGCAATATAATGCATCAACTATACGACAATTAAAAAACACAAACAAGGGGCGCGTGGGTGGCTCAGCTGGCTGAGCACCTGACTCTGGGTTTCGGCTCAGGTCATGATCTCAGGGTGGTGAGATCAAGCCCCTGGAGTCCGGCATCATCGGGCTCCACGCTCAGCAGGGAGTCTGCTTGTCCCTCTCTCCGCCCTCTGCCCCTCTGCCCCTCTCCCCCCCCACTTGTGTGTGCGTGTGTGCACTTTCTCTCTCTCAAATAACTAAAATCTTAATGAAACAAAGCAAAACACAAAGGGGTGTCTGGCTGGCTCAGTGGGAAAAACATGTGACTCTTGATCTCGAAGTTGTGAGTTCGAGCCCCATGTTAGGTGTAGAGATTACTTAAAAATAAAATCTTAAAAAAAAAACCCAAAAACCACACAAACAATAAACACACAAGGCTGATGTGACAATAAACTAAGGAACAGATGGAAAAGTGCCATATGCCTTATGAGCCATCATGGGATCTGTCCCAGCACCAAAAAAGGACATGCTTCCATGATGTTGCACTTGACTGGGAGCCCTACGAGGGCAGGGCTGGTTTTGTCGGTTTTTTTCACAGTCGTGTACTCAGAGACCCCAACATTGACTGGCACGAAATATGTATTTATGGAATCAAGGCTTTCTGACTGCATTGAGAATCAAAGCCAGGGTCCTGACGGGAGGCATGTCCTGGCTGCTGTCACCTTGCTGACCTCAACTCACACTCCTCTCCCCACGGGGCCCCAGCCACCACGGTCTCATTCTCTCTCTCTTCCCACACCCCTCGGGTCCTCCCGCCTGGGCTGCTGAACCCCATCTGGTGCCTGCTTACCCTCCAGGTCTCCCTTCCCTGTCACCATCCCCTAGCGGTGCTTCCTCAAATGACAGCAAATTCCCCTCTGCACCCTCTTAAAGGGCTCTGGTCTTTCTTCACAAACGTGATCACATCTTGGAACACTCTAAACATTTGGGATTTTTGCTGTTGTTGCTGTTGAAGGCCCATCTCCCCCGGCTAGGCTGTAAGCTCTGTGCGGACAGGAAGGAACATTTCATTTTACCCAGTACCCTGTTTATGGCACATCCTGGATAAATGCTCATTAAACAGAGGATAGGTGAAACCACCCCATCTCCTCCATCAACCATGCTGAGTTCCATAATTTAAAACAGGTGAGAAGGCTTCACCTTCTCTTCTTCATCCATGCATTGCTCTACCTCTCCCTTCTCCATAATTCTTTTCCTTCCTCCTCCATTGATCGCAAATCCACCAAAAGGGACACAGATAGGAAACAAACACCCCTGTATGGTCCATATGGCTGCAGCCGAGCCCACTTATGAGAACTCCTACTGCTTTGGTCTCTATCCTGATGAACCTTGGCCTGACGATCTGCGGGGAGCTGGAAACGTTCTCATCCTCTTCACTGCGGGACAGTGCGTGCACCCTGCTGGAAGGATGCGACAGGCCTGCCAGGGTGATGAAGTCCCCTCCACCCAGCTGTTTTTCTGGGTGGAAAGCGCTTTCCCTTGCAGAGAGAGTTTCCCTGCATGGAGAGGCAGTGAGCAATGCAAAGCATTACAACCATTTTTCCTCCAGCTATTTCGAGGCACACAAATAACATCTAAGGACTCAAGGCCAGCTTGAGAAAACAATTGAGCCAGGAAATACTCAAGCCAGTGTGGAGGCTAAAAAAGTTAAAGTGGAGGGCGATGGCTTTATGGAGAGTTTCCTGGCTTTTCCAAGACAGGTCCAAATGCAAAGTTTAATAAGGATCTTTTTCTTTGGGACCATTCATACAATTAACAGGGGCCTCAATCAGAGCTTAGAAAAAAAAAAATTATACAAATTTTTCAGGGAAAAGTGTCAAAAAATTTTTCAAGTCAACAAATCTGTTGCACACCGAGTTCATCCCATTTTTCTGCAATCTATCAACCCTCATCAGTAATGAGTGCGCTGTGACTTTTCTGCCTACAAAGATCTCAGAATTGGTCTCTCTCACAAAACCTGGATGGCCGTTATCTTCCAGAAGTCAAATTTAAGTGATCGTTCCTAAATGAGTATTTCTGTACATGTGCCACTTGGGTGCAAATTTTGAATTGGCAGTTAATTTTGAATGTTGGCATTGTTCACCAGGTTATTGTGTGTGAAGAGCTGCCTTTGTATGTGTTTGGGGCCTTCTTAAACAAAACAACAACAAAAAAAACCTTTCTATTTTTGTTCACAGAAACATGGAGCCAGATCCTAAAAACATGGACATGGTGAGAGGAATTTTGAGAGCCAACTATCAATTATCTAAGGAAGGGTCCCAAAGATGGAAAACCACAGATAAGGCAACCCCTTTCACCGCCATTCATCTCAACCACCTTTTATCAGAGCTGTCAACATGGAGCAGAAGAAAATGGATTTTCTCCTTCCCAGTAAGAGGATTAAGCAGTTGAAATCCAGTCAAGAGGAAAGAAGGAACTTTTGAAGGAGAGGCAGAGAGGATCAAGAGCACGTAAATGTCCAAGGTCAGAGGTCACAAATGGGTAGCTCCTGGGGCCAAAAACGCCCCATTTTGTATGGCTTGCCGGTTGTTTTTGTTTTTGTTTTTTAAGTTGAATTAATTGTCTCATAAAAACTCCATTCCAAATTCTTGGAAAACGAAATCCCAGACCCTCATTCCCACCTGGCCATAATCAGATGAAGCTGAGTAGTGGCCACCCCATCACGCTACTTCACTGGTTTTTGTCACCTGCCCTATGATAATCCAGGACCACAGTCCCTCAGCTCCAGAAGAAAACCAGAAGCACTCACATCCATTCCCCTCACAACGGCCCAAATGACAGGACCACCCACCCAGAGTGACAAGCTATATGCCAGGGCGAAGCCACCCCCCACTCAGCTTCCAGCTGCCTTTGGCCTCTTCCCAGGGACCCAGAGACAACCAGAAATCCCAGGTGGGAGTGGAGGTGTTCTGTGGTCCCCAACTCCCCTGAGTGGAAACATCAAATTCCCTGAGGGGACCTCAGAGCCATTCCTTCCAGGCATTCTAGCCAAAATGGTGGGGCTGGGAGGCTGAGTTGGGGCAAAGGTATGGTCAGGAAAATGTGAGAAACAGAATATACTGGCTCTGCGGGGCCCAGGGGGAATGACACCCCCCCCCCCCCGCACCGTGCTTCGGCTGCCAGCACTTTCCAATTGGTGCTTAGAGTGAACAGCTATTTCCACTAAAGATCGGAAAAGCACTAAAGTTTCCATACATTGAAGATCGAGCCTTGAGATTTTTGGCTGGGCTACAACTGCCTCTCCCTCCTTCCCTCAACTCTTGCTTCCACCTAATTAGCAAGTGAGATAGCATTCCAAGGGATGGTTTCCAAAGTGTTCCCGAAGAACAGAATCCCAGGACCACAACCACGAGGGTGTCAGCCCCGGGACTGTTACCAGCCCATCAGAAAGTGGTGCTAATCTCACCAACTTCCTGAGGCCACACGGGGCTCAGCCTCCTGGCGGTTACCACAAAAGTCTGGATGGCTCCAGATGCCCAAGGCAGCTCCAGAATAAAGCAGCAGCTCGAACAAATCCAAGGGCAACCATCTTCCCAGGCACCACCCCACCACGATCTCCACCAGCTCCTCCCCAGCTGCCACACACACACACACACACACACACACATACACACACACAGAGTCTAAGTAAAAACAGCAGGCTTATGGGTTCTAGACTTCCTCTACCCATCCACTCAAGACCAGACTGAAGAGCCACTGAAGCTTTTCCCACACACAAAGAAAGTCTAGATGCCACGGATGGGGGACACCTGCAAACTCTGGCTTCCATGACCAGGAGAGGCATCCTTCTTGCCCACGTCATTCTCTCTTCAGGGGCATGTCTCCAGCCAGGACAGCTCCAGGGGAAAAGCTGGATCCCACGGTGACCCCTCAGCCTTGGGGAACTTATGAACCCACACAGCAGGAACCAAACGCTCAGGACTCACCCGGAGGTCAATTTATGAGAGAGAGCAGCGACCCAAAAGCCACATTCACATGTACATGCCATCCTAACACCCAGTTCACTTTCGCCATTAATTTCACTGACCATCTTCCCCTCCAGAATGTAAGGGCTAGGAGGCCAGGAGCTAGGCTGGTTTTCTTTCTTGTGGTATCTCCACCCCAACACAGGGTCTGGGTAAATATCAGCTGTGTGGAGGGGGGAACAAAAAAAGAATACTAACAGATCACAGGATGTGAACAGCAGGAAGCTTACAGGGCTCTCGTATTTAATCCTCAAACTTCCTTCTAAAGCTGTTAGGATGTTTTTTAAGGAGAGGAAGGGGCACGGGGCACTCCAAACTGTATCCTGATCCTGCATTAGCATTTCAGAGGTTTCATCCAGAGACAGTACTGTGCAAACATGAAAGGAGACACCGCATTATAACCTCCTCCCAGTAAATCACCCATGGTTTATTTGGAATTCTGTGAAACAGGCACCTCAAAAGACGTAACTCTCCTTAACCAGGCCTGGATCTTCTTATGACTGCCTTCTGCCATATAAATAGCAAGCCAGCTTGCATATTTTGCATTAATGTCTTCATGCAGGGCTGGTTTGAGTTTATTTTTGTTGCTTTCATTTTAAGACTGTGTTTATGCCTCTCTGTTAGACTTCAGCCAGAAGAAAAATGACAAGATGCTAAGCTTGTCCTTTTTTCAGAGATGCTCCAGACGGTTCCTGGAGGCACATGGGAAGATTAACAACTTATAGGTGCCAACTCACTGGCACTGGGTAGTTTTCCAAAATGGTTTTTGTGGAAGGAACAGATATACGAAACTAGTCCTGTGTCTCAGTTTCCATGCTTCGCGACGGAGCCTCTCGTTCTCAGAAAAGCAGCCGCGTTTACCTAGTGCTGAACTTAGCACCCTGCCTTGTGGGCCACAAATCCCACTATAAAGAAAAGCATTAAATGCGGAATGGCTCAGAAAAGGCTGTCTCTGAAAAAGGCAGCAGCATTTTGAGGAGCAAAAATAGCAAGAGAGAATTTTTTTAACTTGGAAAAGTTGAACCCAGCTAAGAATATTTCAAAGACCCCCCACTTGTGCTTTCCCTCCTGCCCTGCTTTTCAATTGACTTGCCTCTTCTGGAGACAGCTAAACACACACACATTCACAAACTCCTTTTTTAATCCCACCAACTCTCCTCCCCTAAAGCCAGGCTCGAGGTGACAGCTCCTAACAATGACATCACCCCAGGTCTGCCTCTTTGGCAGGGTCACCAATATTGTTTGCAGCGAATTTCCTGTAAAGGTTCTTAAGGCAGGAAACTAGTTCTGTGCCTTGAGTCCTCCGCCTGTTTTGAACCATCCTGTCAAGTTGAAACAAAGGCTTTTTGTGTTTTTTCCTTTTTAAAAAAACCAAAACTTCCCTGCACTTTTAATGAGCACCTTAATTACAGCTAAAGAATTAGATATATTTACGGATGACCTCATGCCTGCTGATAATTAGCAATTTGAAAGACCTGGCACATCTTTAGCGCCGATTCCTTCTCCTTCACCCCCTCCTAGAAGCGTTCAGGTTAATTACTAAGCTTGACCTTCCAAAACAAAGTAGGTCTGGCCCAGCCAGTCCCCCTCCCCCAGGGCCCCCAGGGCCCCCAGGCCGAGAGGGGCTTGTTCCTCCCCCTGAGTGGAGAATGGAAACTGCGTCAGAGAGGGTTGATTTGCCTGGGATAATGATGTAGGAGGGGTGACAGTTCTGGGGGGGGCCCACTCTAAATGTCGACAAGTTTTAATTAACGCCCGGGCTAATTCAACCCTGGCACAGTCAAGGGGAAGAAAACTGCTCATCTCGGAGGGAGAAAGTGTTTGGATTTGCAGAGTCCCAGGTGTGACGGAGGGGTGCCTCTCCGAGGGGGACTCCCACAGAGGATTCTTGGTGTCTGTGCTTCAGGTTCTCCTGGCCTGAGAATCCCAAAACGAGGTGCAGCCAACTCAGGCCGTTACTTTTCCATACCCTTTTCTGTGAGAGGGGTGTGCGCGGCCGGATTTGGAAAGCACGCAAACCGGGTGGCCCTCCAGCAGGGTCCCACCTGCGCCCCCCCCCCACCCGTCCGTTGTCCCTCCATTGTAACATTTTCCAATTTCCAAATTTGCTGCGGGCCTGTGCCCTGTTAGGGGAGAGGCTGGGAGGCGGACATTCTCCTCATTCTTTTGCCTTATTAGGTTATGGATTTGATTGCTTTTGGGGGGGATAGGGGCTAAGTTGAGGAATGGCATCAGGAAGTGACCTCGGGAAGGGGGGGGCAGGAGGAAGGCAGTAAAGAGGATGGAGCAGCAGGCGTGAGAAGCACGGGGGAAGGAGCCCTGGAAGGGGCAAGGCTCCGCTAAGCCCTCTAGAAGGTCCCACGTCCCAGGTCAGCCACTGGGCACGGGCGCCTGCACACCTTTACACCATGTCTGACAGCATTTCTGCAGAGTTATTTTTGGGGTTATCAGTGAGATGCTCTTCCTCTTTCTACATCATTACCAGTTTAGAGAAAGCAGCGTGACCTGAGGCTGTGGGTTGTTTCTAACTTGAGTGGATAACGATTTTTTTTTTTTTTTTTTGCTTTGTGGTGGGGGAAGGGGACAGGGAAAGACGGGGACCCAGGGAACGACCCCTGGGCTTCTCCCAAACTTAGTAACAAGCTGTGTTACTCATGAAAAAGCCTTGCCAGCACTGCCTATGGCTCATCCAGACACGAAACTGTTCAGGACTCCAACTCAGAAATAAGAAGCTACCTCCTGGGTAAGGAGGCCCAGATGGACTCAGAGGCTGGGAAGAGGCCCTGTCACCTGCAGCTCAAGTGCAGGTTGCCACTTGACAGAGAATTCATCTTTGAGGGTGCTGGCTAGGTTTTAGAGTTCAGAGCTCCCGGGTGTGTGTGGGGGGGTACGTTAGTGAAGCATGTTCTGGCTTTCCACTGAGCTGTCCCAATTCAGCAGACCCTTTCAACTCCCTTAAAGAGAAGATGCCAGCAGCAAACCCCCTGGATGCAGGCTGGTGAGCAGCTGAAATCATTCTGAGACGCCAGATCTACTGAGCACAGTGTGTGGGGTGCTTTATATCCACTATCCCGCTGAATGCTGGAACCATCCTGTGAGGCAGGATGATGACCCTTTCCAGAGGAGGGCACTGAGCCTAAACCTCTATCACTTGCCCAGGGTCACACAAACAGGAAGCAGAGGGAATGAGTGTAGAACTGAGGTCTGTCTCCCTCTAAAGGCTGTGCTCTGACCCTCTTCCCACCACACACCTTCCACGGCCTCCCAGTTCTGTCGCCAGAACCAAGCCTGGAGACGGGAGTGCAGGAAACACCCTCCCACAGGGGCTGCAGCCCCCTCAACACCCCCTCCCAGGCTGCAGCTGCCTGAATCCCAGTGACATCTGAGCCGCCTCCTCTAGTCTGGTGGGTAGGCTGGCTGCTATCGCTTACCCACTAGCTGAGCAGGCATCTCTTCCCAGAGCCTGGGTTCGTGCAAGAAACTTTGTGACCCTGTATATTCCCCACAACTTCTCCTCAAGAAAGCTCTCCCAAAAGGTGGGTAGAGCAAAACATTCTCCAAAGACAACTAATGAGCCCCAGGTTCTCTCCTCAAAGGAAGCCCACCTCCCGGGGTGTCTGGGTGGCTCAGTCGTTAAGCATCTGCCTTCGGCTCAGGTCATGATCCCAGGGTCTTGGGATCGAGACCCGCATCGGGTTCCCTGCTCGACGGGAAGCCTGCTTCTCCCTCTCACACTCGCCCTGCTTGTGTTCCCTCTCTCGCTGTCTCTCTGTCAAATAAGTAAAATCTTAAAAAAAAAAAAAAAAAGAAGCCCACCTCCCTAACATCACAGCCTTTCAGAAGTGGGGGGGAAGGGGGTGTGAAAAGGCACCTCTTAACGATGATCAGGCAGACCCTGCCTCGAAGCCCTAACAAGCTGGAAGAGGAAACAAACTGGCTGTGCTAATATTCTGCAGCTCTCCCCCTCGGCACACAAGCAGGGCTTTGGTTGGTGCCCAAGCCACAAAGACTGGCTCGTTCCAGGGGACACCTGCCACCTTCACCATCCCCACCAATCCTTCCGTGGCAAACCTACTGATCCTGGGCAGTGTCAAAGATGGGGACCAGGTTCTGCTGGATGATTCCAGCCACCACTACTGCTTGCATGAGCTAAGCGATGTCACAGCTCTCAAGCATCATCTGAAGGGAGAAAAACCCAACCTGAAACCACGCAAAGAAAGAGGCACGGGCCAGCTACCTGAACCTTATCTCGCAGTGGGGCCAGAGTGCAACTCAAGTATGTCCATTTTGGAAAAGCATATCAAGGGCGTTGCGCTATTTGAGTCACACGTTTGGCCATCGGCACCTGAATGAACTGTTGTTGGTTTTTTGTTTTTTTGTTTTTTTAAACATACTGGAGTATTTCCGGGGATGGGAACTCTTAAGTGCCACAAGCCAGCTCTAAGGCACTTATTTAAGGAAAAGAATAGCACCTGTAAGCCAAGCTTGGCAAGCAAGAATAAACTTTCAAGGCAGAACACTTGCAGGCTACCCTCATTCCAGGGAAAGCATGTTAACGGTGGCCCACGGAGCCAGCCAGGCTGTCAGGAATCAACCCCATTCATTTGGGTGATCTCAATACAGAACTGCCTCTCCGGGCTTGGAGGGGTCATCCGGGCCAGGCAGCACCACACAGCCAGAGGGGACACAAGGCACAAGGCTTGGAGAGACTCTGGGACCTAAGAAGCGAGTCTCTCTGTTCCTTTTTCTGAAGCCTGTGCTTATTCTGAAGGGGCCATCAGCAAGCTGAAAGCAAATGACCTCTCAGGGATTAGTCAGGGCAGACTCCCTCAGCGGGAGGGGTCCAGCCTGCCCACGACAGCCATGAAAGCGACAGGACCCGTGAATGGCTATGGATTCAGACCCTGGGGGTCTGGCTACTCAGAGGTTCCAAGGTACGGCTGAGATATACCGAACATGGTGCCTCAAAGGTGAAACTCCCCGTAGACAATGCTCATCAGGGGAAGGAACCGGCAGGACGGCTCCTAAGAGGCATGTAAGGGATACTGTCCAATCGCACACCAGAGACCCCCTAACGCTTCTCCCAGAAACCTGCAGGCAGCTGGGGCAAAGGCCCACCCCTCCTGCACACTCACCTCCTTTATGAACGTTTCCATGACTGACCCCACCTGCCCTTATTCACCCCTTTCCTCTCCCGGGACACGGCTAGAGTGCTGTGGGCTTTTCTGTGTGCCGCTTAGTGTCCTCCTGAAGTCTCATGTGGCTCTGCTCTCTCCCCGACTACGCAGTGAGCTCCTGGAGAGCATGGGCTGGGTCTCCGGTTTCCCTCATACCCCCAAAGGCTCAGCTCTGCAGAGGGGCCCAGCGAGGGCTGTCGTCTGGCCCTGGCGGTCATGTTTCTACCTGAGTCCTGGACTCCAAGGCCCGTGAAGCCCCAACTCATGTTACACAACATGCTGGGTGGCTATAAAATGCAGACCCACCTTTGGTCAGTGGCCCCCAATTCTGCTACCCAGGTGACAACTGCTGAAGGCTTTCAAAAGACCTTCCAAGTCTTTACAGTGTGATGGAAAGAGACAGCTTCCCCGCTCCTCCCCCCAAGAAAGCCTTTTCTATCTGCAGGAACAGCCTGGAGCAGGTTCAGCTCAGCATAAATGCATAATAAGCCACCCACCGTGGAAACTTACAGCTGTAGCCCAAACGTGGGGTAGGACTTGATGTAATGGGCCACGTTTTCCATTTGCCATAAGCTTTCTTCCCACTCTGCATCAGTTTTATAAAGGGGAGGTTTTATTTTTGTATTTAAGGGGATAACGATAAATATACACACACTTATCTCCCCTCCTATACAGCTACTTAAAAGATTCAACAAGTTCACATGGGTACGCTGCCAGGAGAATGGAAACCTCGCCATCTTTCCAGCCGAAGCAGCTGGGCTGTCCGTGCCACCACAGGATACCTTCATACTCATTCGCTCCTTTAGATCCTGTCAACGGGGAGGATTTTTGCAGCCGAATCGCATGAAGGGCAGGGCAGAAAGAATCCCAGCCCATGTTCACACTGGCCGCTTTATGATCTGTGAACTCAGAGTCTTGCTGAGTGTTGTGTGCACAGAGTCAGGACTGTCTACTGATAGCCCAGAGCATGTTGCTGTTCCTCCCTGAGCAAAAGCCACATAACTAGTCTGACAAGGTGTGACTTCAAATGGGGAGCCATGGGCCAAATGAAGGCCACGGGGTTACTGGACTGGCTTCCGGGGGGCGGAGGGGAGAGGACGGAAAGCTAAACACCTCAATCGGCCTGCATGTGTGTCTCTCTGAACCAGAACCACGCCAGCTACAGCTCCACCTGACCAGAAGAAACCAGGGGGAAATACTGAGTAAATGGAAAGGGGATTTACAGAAAAAGGGAGGCCCTAGGAGAAGAGCCAGTTAAAAAAATCAGGCTTCCTGGCTTCCCACTTCAAAGAGGGAACCACAACATTTTATCAAGATGCTTTATAAATCAAGTGGCATCTTGATGGGACAGAAGGGGACTGGAATTTGTTCATAGGGTAAGAGTTAAGTTCTCGAAGAGAGACACTACAAAGCCCCATGAGCCCACAGTGCTGTAAAACTCCAGATTCAAAAGTTACCAACGCTTTAATCAAACACAGCTGCCTACTGCAGCAATGAGCCCAGGGATGATTGAAGCTTTTGTTTGGTTTAATGCTCCATCCTCCCAGGGTTCCCACTTTAGAAGTCAGTTATGGTTTGGCCGGTCCAGGGGCCCTGAGAGGCAAGGGTTACAGGGCCAGAGTTCTGGAAGCATGAGGTTCCTGGCCTAATGGAGTCTAAGAGGCACTGAGTTTGCAGACTCTAGGCCTCATCAACATTTCCCACAAAAAAGCTCTGAGATTTGGCTGGGACCATCTTTTCTACATGCCCTGCTCTGGCCACTCTGGCCTTCTTTCTGCTCCTCATGGCCTCTGCACTTTCTTGCCCCCTGCTTGGAACAGCCTCCCCACAGTGCTCTCTTGGCTCTCTCTTTCTCATCCCTTAGGGAAAAGCTCAAATGTCCTGTCTTCCAAGATCTCCCTCTTGATCTAAACTACCTGCACTGCACCCTACTCCCCTCACTCACCTCCCTCCAAGCCATTCCCAATCACCAGACTGTAGTATATGTAGATCTAAGAGCAGAGGCTCAAAAGCCAGACCTTCAAGGTTCAAATCCTGGCCCTGCTGCTTGGGCAAGTGACTTAAACTTCCATGGATCCATTTCTGCACCTGTTCCGTAAAGGTAACAACACCTACCTCACAGGACGACACGAATCAGTCCAGGTAAACACTTCGAATAGCATTAAGCACAGGATAACACGCTAGGGATTACTATTATTTAATTCACACCACACCATCCTATCTGAAATTACCTTGTTTTATTCACATGCTTGCTCTCTGTCTCCCCCACCAGCCTACAAATAGACCAAGAACATACAGAAATGAGATGGAATATGGTTTGCATTTGGTCACCTGATTTCCTTGGTGGCCACCGGCCAATCCCAAAATGGGGAGCAAGCTCCCCAAACTGACCACATGCTGACATCACTGAACCCACAAGGCCCGAACGGCTACTCAGAAGTCTCATGTTTAAACAATGCTTGGAATGTTTGATAGGAACATGCACTTATTTTTAGGCAAGAAAGTTGTCTCCTAGCTAACCCTGTGGCCCTAGAGCAGGCCGTATTTGGCAAGCATTGCTTTGTGGTTGTTTATTAAAGAAGCCCAGAACTTTCCCAAGTCTAAGGTAGCTGCAAAGAGAACTCCATGCGCTTTGAGTCTTCTGTTTTTATGGTCAAAGCTTGTTCCCTCTGAATCTCTAGAGTGTTTCTGGGCGGGAGGTAAGAGCCGAGCGCCACCCCGGGACATTATGCAGCTTTGGGCCATGGTCCCTTAACCAACCATCCCTAAAATGGATCGCAGCTCTCAATGGACGGAATTCTTTTCTGTGGATTGTCTCTGTGTCAGCGAGTTAAAGAAAGTTACACAAGGAAAGGGACAATTAGTTTCCCAAAATGGTCAAGAAGGTCCTCCCCAAACCAGTCTAGGTATTTCCTCTCACTCTACCAGCAGACACAGTGCTGAGTTGACTACAGGCCTGACATCTCTGAAAAAGACATCTTGATACAGACCTTTCTGTTTTACAGAAAGTCAAATCCTACCAGACTTGGCAGCATAGCTCAAATGACCCAAAAAAAGAAAAGAAAAAAAAAAAAAAAAAGCCTCACAATCCTAGTGATGTTTACCGTCTGGATACCTTCCAGGACTGGTTAGCAGACCGCCTGTAAGAAGGGTTGATTCATCAGACTGCCCTTGAACCAGCCTGGAAAACCAGCTGCTTCCAGACATTTTGAATTTTGAAACTGAGTTTATACCATAAGCCAGAACTGGAAGATCATACAAGCCTATAAAATTAAAAAAACAAAAAAACCCAAACAACAACAAAAGCCTGACGCTTCCAAACACAATTCATGCCAGCAAGAGCCAAACAAGCGCTTGTAAAAGCATTTAATATTTTCATCAGACTCAAGAGTTTAATATAAAGACATTCAATTCCTTAAAGGAAAGAGGAGGAAGTAACAGGGAGAAAAAAATTTATTTACTGTCAGAGTTGGGATAGGAAGGATGTGGATTTTTTTCTTTTTTAATGTTATCATGGAACGAACTGCACTTGGGATTTGCTGGAAACTTTAGAGTCCTTTTTAATTTGTCAGTGTTTGTGAAAGCAGGCAAAAGATGCAGGCACATTTTGCCCTGCTATTAAGAAGTCACATAGCTGAGATTCCAACTCTAAATGCCTAGAGAAAAAGCACACGTCCTGGCCACAGAGCCAACAGCGGCTTTCCTGCTGTCTGCCTTTCCTTCTCCCTCTCTCATGCGCACACACACACCCCTCATGGATAAAACAGAGCGGCGCGACTCCTGCGCCAGGAAACAGGCCCCTCAGCCACCTACCGGGCATGGCCACCATGCCTGTGGATATTTTCCTGGGACACCGGTTGGCAGCGTATTTCTGCCCAAGAGCCCAACATTCCACCATCAGTGCTGCCTCTGGTGTGGAGGCGCTCCCCAAAACAATTAGTAAGCGACTCAGTTTCCATGGTGATATCAACTAAATACTTTTTACTCACACCCAGATCATAGAGCACTCGTGTGCTGACTATTACATACGCACGGCCTGGGGCAATGACCCTGTCGGAAGGAGGCTTCCAGCACTGCCCTTGGTGCTTGGTAAAAGAGGGCCTGTCATCTCAGACCCACCAACCGTCCCAGAGTGACAGCCCCTCCAACACCCTCCCAGCATGGCTGGCTGTTGAATCACCTTCAAGCTTCCTCCTGTGATGCTTCTAATCGAAACTTGGCCTTCTCGGGCACTGAAATGACATAGATATCAAAGAAAAGAAATGCATCCAGATCACTTCCTGTTGTGCCTCCATCCTGGACGGCTGCTAATTAAGACGTTCTTAAATCAGAGTCATTTTTGCTCAGGAGGTACAACGTGAAAACTCTTTATCTTGGGCTTTTTGGAGATGAAAAAACCAGACTGTTCTCCTCACAGGTGGAGAAGAGGAGCAGGGCCTACCGCCTGCCTTCTGCACTGCCTCCCATCCACCTAAAATGTGGCTTCCACCCACTCTCAACAGCCATCAGGGAGGGGGAGAAGATGAAAAGAAAAACCCACTAGAAAGCCAGTGACAGACATCACTCAGACCCACACCTTTGGGGGGGAAACTTTAAAAAGCATTAAACAAACCACAATGTCTTCTTTATTCCTGCCTGAAGCTGAAGACACAAATGCTATTGTATGGCTGGTGTTCTAGCATCCCATTCAATCATTTCAACACCGTCAACGATATTTCCCAAGATGACTTCATTGTGTTCCACGAGTAGTAACTGCCACTTTCAACTACTCCTGCCCTGTGTCGACAGTTCCACTGGAAAACAAAGAATCTGTTCTGCTCTGATATTTGGAAGAAAAACATTTAAATAAGCCTTTCTTAACTCGGCAGGAGGGCACTGCTTTCCTCTCAGAATCTAGGATTCAAATACCCAAACAGCAGAGCAGTGTATTGGGGGGGGGGGGGGGGCGGCAGCCAAACTTCCAGTGCGTATGTGTACGAAAACCAGAGCCTTAAAAAGAAAAAGCTATGTGAGGGGCAAGTGATAAGCCCACAATTCTTGTATTTACGACGTGGCCCTGGGTTCTTAAAAAACAAACAACCCTAACATTTGAAAGCAAAGATAAATCCAGTGTCATCCAATCTTGAGTGAGATGTGGGACGTGGGGCAAGCAGGATGGGCGGTGTGTTCCTGGGTAAGTCATGCTGTCCTGACACTCGTGAAATGTTTCCAGAGTCAAGTGAGATGGTTTTTTCCAAGTGTGGCACACACACATGGGAGATTTTTTTTTTTTAAGATGTTATTTGTTTGTCAGAGAGAGAGAGAGAACCCAAGCAGGGGGAGTGGCAGGCAGAGGGAGCAGCAGGCTCCCTGCTGAGCAAGGAGCCCAATGCAGGGCTCGATCCCAGGACCCTGAGATCATGACCTGAGCAGAAGGCAGGTGCTTAACTGACTGAGCCACCCAGGTGTCCTGACACATTGGAGATTTTAAGGGTTATCCACTTCCTACGTTAAACCCTGAATCACAGTGAGGTTATTCCTTTGATTCTCTTGTAAACCTTCTGATTACTTCAAAGAGAAAGTCTCTGCTTGGTACTGTGGGTCTTTAGCACCTCACTAACACTTGCCAATCTCTCTTTTTAACAAAGGGAGCAGGCCTCAGGCCCAGAGCCTTCGGCAGCGATAACACCTAGCTAGAATTTAACATTGTTTTGTTTTCAGCATGTTTATTTCCCCAGTTTCCTTCTATTTATGGCCAGGGAGGCTGAATTTTTCATTAGCATACTTACATAACTTTTCCTTTTGAAACTGAAGAAAGGCAAATTGACTTAAAAAGTTTTAAGCATATAAAAGTAAAAGTGGGTATTGAAAAATCACAAATGACTGAAGTTTAGTAAATAGGGAGATAAGCATAGGAGCAAGGATTGGGGGGGTGGCTGCTACTCTGGCTGGAGAACCACGGTCTCTTCTGGAAATGACACGATGGCCCCTCATTCTTGGGGGTACAGCGCTCATCCCAGAAAGGCAGGAGCCAGCACAGAAACAGGTGACAAATAGCAAATCCCCCATAAACTCAATCCACTGGCTTTCCAGTAACTCTTCAACAAATTATGCCTAAGAGAAAGACCACTGACTTCTCCCAGAGTAACTGCTGCTCAGGACTCAAGAGAAGGCAACCAAGTTACACCAACCAGCTTTTCAAGACTTTCCCTGGACATTCCAAGTTAATGCATCGATTGTTTACAAAGGAAGGGGGCGGGGGATAGGGACATGAAAGAACAACACAACCAAAAAAGGCACAACAGCAAGACGAATGTCTCAGAGATTTTTATAATCCCGGGGAGACTTGGATAAAACTGCCCCAGCACTGATGTAAGGACACCCCAGCCAGTTAAATTCAGGCAAAGCTTTCCCTTTCTCGGGGAGGCAAGATCCCTCTCCTCCCAGCCAGCAGGCTAATTTCTCCTCCAGTAAGATCCTTCTTTACACAGAGTCTGGAATTTAAAATGATTGTTTTTCTTGATTCACTGACCCTTACACTCCTTGATACCTGGGATACTGACTAAAATGTAACTCATAAACCTTCTGGAAGCAAAGCAAGTGTTACTGTGCCACTTTCAGATACTTTATAACAAATTCTGGCGCCGGCGTTGCCAACACTGTAAAACTAAGTTTCCTTCGAACTGTGCTTTGATGTTTTCAACTTTAAACTCATCCCAGGATATAAGGACGGCTTTCAAACCTCCACAGATGACAGAATTTGCATCCGCTCAAGTAGAAACTTCCGTCTACCTTTCCCTTTCCCCTTTCAGTAGGTAGGTCTGTGTTTCAATGACCACCGCTTGTTGAGTTACCAACTTGCTACCACTTGCCTCCTATTTCCATGAAAAAAGGGGGGAAGAGGACCTTGAGCAGGAGTGTTTTGTTATTCTGTAAAATAAATACATAAATAAAGGCAGTGGGCGGGAACCTGAGGGAAGGGACTTGAATGTGACTGATGAGACCAGGGACGTGAGTAAGTGACGGAAACCGGGATAAAGCTGGGGGAGACCCTAGTCTAGAATATATTGCATGCCAGGGAAGAGATAAACATGTCGACATTCTGGCTATTCAGAAAACTTGACCGAGCAAGTGATCCGAGGGCAAACAGCTGTTCGCTAATTATCTTTGCCCTTCTCCTCTCCCCTTCCCTCCCCTCCAAAACAGAAGCAGCAAGGGAGTCCTTGCCTTCTTTTAAGAACCCTAAGATCTGGTCAAAGGCTTGTAGAATTTCCAGCACACTGTAAACCAATACAGCAAAAGCCGAAAGTGTCCCCCCCTCAACCGTCTCAGAAATTCCTTGAGCCTTCTCAAATCCATTCTTTTTGGGTTCCATTCCCTTTTCTGTCCTCTGCGAGACAGCACTGCCAGATAACCTGGGCTAGTCACTCAGGTAACTCTGAAAAACTGGGCTGTCTGGCCAAAGTCCGCCATGCCTGGAGTCTACATTTCAAGGACAGAAGTTTCCCCATCTCAGAGGCTTCAGATTAGAAGCCAGACTCGTCCCTGCTCCCCTAAAATCTGCTTAGCAAGACCTTTTGCGAGCGCCATCCTACATCTTAACGGACCTCCTGACTGCAGCTCAGGGGTTCGACAGCATGGGGACAGCCCGGACACTCAAACACCGCCCTCCATTTCCTGAACCGTGTTCCTCCAACATGTTCCCCAAGCTTGTCCCACAAGGAAGCCCACTCGAGGCCAGGCAATCAGCTGCCCTTAAATAAAACCATTTAGCACCAGCTCCAACCCAAAAGTGAGTCAGCGCCCTGCTGCCAAGGTGGCCTAGCAAGCCTCCTTGTTGGTCTTGGAAGCCGGAACCAGGGAGGGTGTTTCAAAAGGCAGAGGGCAATCCTGGGTTGCCGCCCTGGACTGCCTGGGATTAGCAGGCACCGCTCCCACGCATGGTACCAACTCTCAACTGAGTGAGTGTGAGTGGCGACCAGGGGCGCAGTTCCTCCCAGACCTCACCTCTTGGGCAGTCATCAGAAAAGCCATGTTCTAAGACCCGTTCTCAGGGATTGGGGAGGGAAGGGAGGGCTTAGTAGCCGAGTAGCTTCCTCTACCCCTCTCCCAAGAGGGCAGAGTATAGTTGCCCCCTCCCATCTTTACAGTCTTATTTCTAGATGATAATTAAGTTTGATGGGGTTTTTTATTTTTTTTTAAGATTCTTTTTTTTTTTTTAAGATTTTATTTATTTATTTGAGACAGAGAGAATGAGAGACACAGAGAGCACACGAGAGGGGGGAGGGTTAGAGGGAGAAGCAGGCTCCTTGCTGAGCAGGGAGCCCGATGCGGGACTCGATCCCGGGACTCCAGGATCATGACCTGAGCCGAAGGCAGTCACTTAACCAACTGAGCCACCCAGGCGCCCCTGATGGGGTTTTTTAAATCTTTATTATTATTATTTAATTTTTTGTGATAGGTACGTTATTTAATTTTGAAAGCCGCTACGGACCTGTCAGTCTTAGCCAGATCCTAAGAGGGAAGCAATTAGAGTAATGGAACAAAACTGATGCTACTTTGAGGCCTCTATTGTCAGCCTTAAAAAAAAAAAAAAAAAAACCTGCTTGGAGAAAAACAAAACACCCTCAGAACTTTCAAATAATTAACTCACCCTTAATACAGACCTGAGCCAAAGGTCAGGGGTCTAAACACTGAGTCCCTGTAAGCAGTGACGTTTCAATGAACACGCAGGCTTAGCGAGGGAGGCGTTCCTTCTGGCTATGCCAGAGGTCACCTGGAGGAGGTGACAAGGGACTTCTCCTCTCCAGGAGAGTAGGTGGCGGCAGCCAGGCTGACCCTTTCAGAAGCTGGGAGAAGGAACTGTGGCCCGAGAAGTGTAACTGCTGGAGAATTTGCTCAAAACACCGGACCAGTCCTTGCTCCATCCCCCCAGGAGAAAACTTAGGGCCTTCCATGTCAGAACTGCTGGGGTCTCTAGAAGTCAGAGCAAATGGCTTCAGGTAGAAGTGAGAACCACCAGAAGCCACACACACCCTGACTTGAACCAACCCTTGCCTAATTCCCAGAAGAATTCAATTCCACACACTTCACAGGACTACAGCTATCCTGGACACAGATTATTTCAGAGTATGTGAGTATGCACAAGATACTCACAGGACTGCCACTCTCCCTGTGCCCGTGGCTCAGCCTTGGAGAGGCAAGAAGGACAACCTGTCAGGCGCTAAACTGACACTGTAATGTAGAAAAACTCACCCAGACCGTTGGGGGGGAGGGGGTTCTTCTTAGAAGGGAAAGAAACAGGGAAACACAGTAAAAATTTGTGTACATATTCCTTTCCATTACTCCTTCCCCCATTTCATAAAGGATCCCTATTCCATAATAGGAAAGTGCACAGCAGTGAAGCAGTATTTTCCCCCAAAGAACAGCTATGTGTAAATATTTGCTGCAGTAGGGTATAAAGCAGGATATACTAGAATCTGACCCTTATTGAGAATTGAAAGCAGCTTGTATTAGAGGACAATGTGAGCCACCCTTTCCCTCAACCTTGCCTGGTCCTTGAGAAAGGGAAGAGGGAAAATAACACACAGCAGCAGGGCCTTGGGGTTCCCGTGAGTCCCGGTTCCCGCCCAGGACCTGAATGGTGCCCCAGCCTCACCCTGTGTGCAAGGGAGGCTATAACCACGGAAGAGCACACACCCTAACTCCCAGAAGGGAGTGGAAATGAGCTAGCAAAAGGAGTCATCTGGGGAGGGGTACAAGACAGGAAGGGAGGGAAAGGGAAGGTTCCCCCACTCTCACACCTGAGAGAAAAGAGTCAGGGGCTCAATTTCCCAAGCACCTGGAGCTGGAGAAGACAGATCCCAGAAATACTCAACAACAACCCTGCGGCCCCCTGTTCCCCTCCCAACTTTCCAAGTCTCTTGGCAACTCTTAACCTTTTCCAACCCGGCACTGCCTGGGGCAATAAATTATTGCTGTGACAGCAGGCTAGATCTCCCTCTCCCCTCAAAAAAGCATTTCTACGTCAGATTATCTCAACCTAGCCACCCGGAGACAAGTGGAGCAATGGAGAAGAACACCATCACCAACCCGCCACCCCCACCCAATGAGGAAATTCAAGCAGAGGTTGGGAATTTACCCAAGGTTATGCCAGGCCCCACCCCAGGAACAGCTGCTCCTTTCACCCTTCCCCTCCACCCTGGGTGGCCTGCACTGGGCCCCTGAGCACCAATTCACACCCTCAAGAGGCTTCCAGTCACACTCTCCGCTCTCGTTCCTCAGCTCATCGCTCAAATCCCTTGAGTCTGCCCGATGTTCCTGAAAAAGCTCCACCAAATCTCCCCCTCCCAAAGTCCCCACAGAGTACACATCCATTTCTGTAGCATCACAGGACGCCTCCTTCCACCCTTCCTAATTTCACAGATGACAGAATTATACTGAGAGAGCAAGGGTCTTGCCCAGGACCACAAAGCTGATGAATAACAAATCTGGGAAGAAAATTCAGATCTCCGGAACATATTAAAAGCCTCTAACTTCAAGTACCTGCCACTCTCTTCACACACTTTAAACCACCTCTCTCAAAACACACACCCACTCAACACACTCCTTTCTTTAGCTCTTCATGCACACACTCAAACCCTCTCTTATATCAGCTGAGAGCTCCCCTCCTCAACCACCTTGAATTACCCCCCCCAACATCTTCTCTGGGCCTCCCACTCCTTTTGATCTCCCTTTCACTACTGCAGTCCCCCCTAAGTAGCTTCCACACCCCAACATGCCACCTGAAAACAGACCTTGCTTTAAGGATCCCTACACCCCCTCCCCCCAAAAAGACACAATTCTTGACACTCTCACTGCGTCCTCCCTTATTCTCCCTCCCCCCGCCTCAAAACACACTCTGTAGTCCCGAGACTGTGTACCTCTAGAAGCCCTCCCCCCCCAAATTCCTTTCTCAGTCTATCCATCACATGCTGCCTTCCTAATGAGACTTTCGTTTTCCTAATCTCCCTCCCATTACCCGCCATTCCGCCGCTCCCATTCTCTCCAGCATGCTCACCTTTTTCCACCCTACCTTTCCCTTAGGCTCCTCCAACCCTTGGCTGAGCTTTTCAGCCTTCCATCAGTTCTTCAGAATCCCCTCTTCTAAACACTCCAGGTATCCTCTGCATCCCCCTTCGGCCTCTCCATCCCTCGTCAATTCCTCTTACTCCTCCTGCCTCCCAATTAGAACAGGGTACCCCCAATAAATCTCACCCCTTCCAACACTTCTTACAGCTCCCTAACTTCTTTCATTCGCACCCCTACTCATCCTTGCACTCCCATGCCCCAGTCTCACACCCATTTCTTTCCTCTGCCCCTCTCATTTTCCAAGTCTCCCAGGTCCCCCCACTACTCTTCAGACTCCACATCCCTTTCTTAGCGCCCCTACTCCATCTTCAGACTTTCAGAATCTCCATCCCCTTTAGGACTCCCCCAACCCCAATCTTCTTCAGACCGTTCTGCACCCCCAAATAACCCCCTCCATCTTCGAGCTCCTCTTCAGGCTCCCCCAACCATCAATTCCATTCTGGTCCACAAATTCCAGAATCCCCCATTTCTCTCCGCACCTCCAACCACCCTCTCACCCTTCCATTCCGCCTCAGACCCCAATTCCATTTTAGAAGTCTCCATGCATCTCGGTTTTCCCCAATTCCCCGCCCAAACCCTCCAATTCCTTCATCGGGCTCTCTGATTTTTGTGGGTTTTTTTGTTTTTTAAGACTTCCATATTCCCTACACGGCCGCCAATTATTTTTTCAGACTCCCCATTCTTTGGCCAAGTTCTACAATTCCTTCTCAGGACTACAAACCCCTTCCCAGTCCCGCCAATTCCTTCTCATGACCCCCGATTCCCATCACAGACCCTCCAATTCCCTCTCGAGACCTCCAATCCTCTTCCCGGGCCCCAACCTCCCTCGGAAGCCGCCCTTCAGCCCGTCCGGCCCGCGGGCCGCGCACCTTGCGCTGCTGCTTCTCCCAGGCCGGGTCCAACAGCAGGTCCCGGTCCCAGTCGTCCTCCTGGGCCATGTAGTCGCCCATGCTTCCCCCGCCGCCGGCGCCATTGCCCCCGCTGTTAGGGCCGTACTGGTACGACTGGTTCGCCGCGTGGTAGTCCACCATTCCGCCGCCTCTCGCTCGCCCACCAGCCCGTCCGCTCCCGCCGCAGCTCCCGCCCCTCTGCCCGAGCCTCCTCCGCCGCCGCCGCCGCCGCTTCAGCTGCTTTAGCCCGCCCTCCCCCAGCGCCTGCGCACTGCCCGCCGCGCCTGCGCACCGCGCCGCCGCCGCCGCCGCCCTCCCGCGCGCGCGCGCCTCCTAACCAGAAAGGCGCCGGGACCCGCCTCGGGGAACCCGGCGCCTGCGCAGAGTCCATTTCCCCCCCCCACCTCTTCAGCTCATGTACGAGCCGCGTCCCCTCTCCCGCGTGAGCGCGCGCGTTCTCTGCGTGTGGGCGGGGCCAGATCATGAATGATTCATAAGGCGGGGTCTCGCCATCAAGCCTTAACCTGCCCAGGCCTGGAATGTGTATTCCCATTCAGCAACACAAATTCAGCAAATATTTATTAAACGCCGACTGTGTGCCAGATCATGTTTTACGCATTGGCACTAAACAAGATAGACAGAAATCCCTGCCCTCGTGGAACTACCTTCTAGTGAAGGAAGATAACAAAATCTTTGGAAGTACAGTCCAAGGTTTGATAAATGTTATGGAGAAAAATTAAGCATGAGCTGGAATGCCAAACAGTAGTCAGGGTAGGCTTTGCAGAAAAGGAGGACATTTGAACACAGACCTGAAGGATTCACAAAATGGACACAAGAGTTAGGTATATTGGAATAAATACTGGCTGAGCAGGAAGGTAAAGGAGTTTGGGGACTTGTCTGTCTTCATTTATTCAACAAACATTTACTGAGCACCTGTGGTGTGCCAGGCATTGCGCTGGCCATAGAGTGCTGAGCATGACAAGCATGATTAGTTGTCAAGCGGCTCACATGGTGGTGGGGGGGGGCAACAATAAGTAAGCAAATTAATACAGATAAATGACATTGCCACATTCATAGGCTTCTCAAATTTAAATATCCAAAGCTAAGCTTCCGATCTTCCCAAACCTGATCATCCCACAGTCATCCCCATTTCAATTAATGGCGCCTCCATCCTTCCAGCTGTGTGGGCAATAAGCCTTGCAATCAATCCTTGCCTCCTCTTTGTCTTTGCACCCCACATCCAGGTTCAGAAATTCTGTCAGTTCCATCTCAAAAGTATATACAGGGGGTGCAGTCAGTTAGGCAACCAACTCTTGGTTTCCACTCAGGTCGCTTGGGTTGTGATCTCAGAGTTGTGAGATCAAGCCCCACGTGGGACTCCACATTCGATGACGTGGAGTCTGCTTAAGACCCTCTCCCTCTCCCTCTGCCCCTCCCCACCAGACTTGCTTTCTTTCTGTCAAATAAATAAATAAATCTTAAGAAAAAAATAAAAAGTATATACAGAATCCACCCATTTCCTCCTGCCTCCATGGCCCCACCCTAGTCCTATCCACCCTTGCCCTGTCTTCACGTGGACGGCTGCAGCAGGCTCCTTACCATCTCCCTGCTCCCCTTCCCATCCCTCCACCCCACTCTCTTTCCCACAAGAAGCCCGAGGGAGCCTGTGAATACCTGAGTCAAATCTCTCACCTAAGTCTCTCACTCCTCTGCTCAGAACCCCTCCTTGGTGCAATACTGAGTATGAGTCAAAGTCAAAGAAAGGAGGAAAAGCTAAAGAAGGAGTCTTCTCTGCCCTGGCCCAGCCCAGCCCCGCTTTTGAAACAAGACACTCCTGGGGGTGCCTGGGTGGCTCAGTCGTTAAGCATCCGCCTTTAGCTCAGGTCATGATCCCAGGGGCCTGAGATCAAGCCCTGCATCAGGCTCCCTGCTCAGCGGGAAGCCTGCTTCTCCCTCTCACATTCCCCCTGCTTGTGTTCCCTCTCGCTGTCTCTCTGTCAAATAAATAAAATCTTTAAAAATAAAAACAAAACAAGACACTGCTGGAGCTTCAGCCAGACCCCCAAGGTCTTCCCCATCCTGTCCCCATTTCCCCTCCCACTTCACCTCCCTCTCCCCCTCTGTCTCTGAGCTCCTGCCACACAGCTGACTTCCTCCTCACTGTTCTTCAAACACACCAGGCACCTTCCAACCTCAGGGCCTTTGCACTGGGTGATACCTTGTTACCGCTGCCTGGAACACTTACCCCACATACTGGATCCCCAAAGCTTCAACAGCCTCCTCCACTGCAGGTCTGCAAAAATATCCCCTCTTCAGTGAGACCTTCCCTGACCACCTTGGTTAAAATAGCATCCTACACCTTCCCTCCTATGTTTTATTTTTTCCAGAGTACTGATCACCATTTAGCATACTACATGATTGGCTTGTAGTTCATCTGTCTCTTTCCCAAGAATGTCAGGCCGTGAGCGTGGGGATCTTTGGTCACCGCCGTTTCCCTAGTCTCTGAAGCAGTGTCTGGCACAAGATAGCCACTTAATATATCTTAGGTGAATGAATAGATGGACTTAAAACCATGATGAGGAGTTTGAATTTTATTGGAAATGCAATGGGAAGTTCAGGGAGGACCCTAAGCAGGAGGAGGGCTGGGATTGCTGTTTACAGGATCCAGCAGCCACAGGAGGGGAACAGACTGTAGGTGGAGTGAACGCATGGAGACCAGCCAGGGGGCTGCCACAATGGTCCAGGTGAGCATGGTCAGGACCAGGGTCTGGAGGAGGAGAGAGCCGTGGAGGACAGGCAGTGGAAGCATTTGGAAAAATGGAGCTGACAGGACTGACTGTCGTGAATTGGATGGGGGGAGGGGGTGGCCATGAGAATGAAGGAAGAATCCAGACTTAAGACGGCTCCCAAGGGTTGGACCTGAGCGACCCAGGAGTGCGAACTTGATTGGAGTCAGGAAAGGGAAGAAGGTAAGGGTTGAAGGTAGACTAGAGCAGGACCTGGCCCAGTGTGAATGGAGAGGATTGTGTCACAGTCAACCTTCAGAGCTGGGGATGAGAAGACATGGCTCCTCCAGGTATGGGAGCTCATGGATTTCTCCCCACCTCTTTCGAAAAAGCACTGGAAGGGATCCGATGGCACACAAAGGAAAGGGACAAGGCCTGGGCACCTCCCATTTTCCCAGGGGATGCCGGGAACTGGCCAAAGATCCAAGAGCGCTGGCTGTGACCTGGAGAACCAAACCAGGACTTTTGTGCTGGTCCTAGTTGGCAGGGAGAGCCACTGGGGCTATGGGCCATCAGCCCCACCCTGCCTGCTCCCAATGGACACTGAAAAGCCTTCTAGAGGAAGGGCTCAGATGAAGTGGATGGCCCCGGTCAGTGAGGTTTAAAGGCTCCCTTTATTTATAAATGTTACGTGTGACATTTTTTTTTTAAGTAAGCTCTATGTCCAATGCAGGACTTGAACTCATGACCCCAAGATCAAGATGCTCTACCAGCTGAGCCAGCCAGGCGCCCCTGTTGTATTCCATTGCTAATTCTAGTTAGTGAAACGAACCAAACAGGGCTATGTCCTCCTAGGGTGGGAACGTGAACAGATACCGCGGTGTCGAGAGGGGACTATGGAAGCAACTGAAATAAGCCCGGGAGAGCAAGACCGGCAGCAAACGTATCGTCTCTTACTACAGGCCAGACTACGTTCAACTCTTCAAATGCATGAACTCACAGCAACCATTTAAGTGGGTGCTCTCCCCAGCTGGGAAACTGAGGCACAGGGAGGTCAACCAATGTGCCTAAAGGTCGCTAGGCTGGGGTTTGAAAGCAGGCAGGCTTTCTCTATAGCCAGGTCTCTTAGCTGCTTGAAGGATCCTCCCAGAGCAAAAGCAGTAGGCTAAGAAGGAAAAGCTGTGGTTTTCCAAAGAGGTCAAGGTCATTTCCTCTTCCCTGCAGAGCAGCCAGTCAGTTGTGCGGGTTGTATCTACATGAAGGCACCTGCCAACCGGGGTGAGTGGGAGTCCTCACACAGAGGGGGTGCCTTTTGACTTACATGATCTAATAGCGTCCCAGTATTCTCTCCTACGCCCCTCTCCCACCCCCTAGGGCTGGCTCCCAAGTTTCGAGCCACAGAGGCACCTTTTGTCCCCAGGACTTGGGCACACCCTGCTTCCTGGCTCCTGCTCAGGTCTGGAACCCAGGGCAAAGGGTGTCCCGCCCTGCCCTGGCTCCCAGTCAGTGTCCTCAAAAGAATGGTGGGTGTGAATGCAAGCAGACAAGGGAGGACCGGGAAGCGGGGGACAGCCCAGGCACCGCCACTGCCCTCTCCGGAGGCCAAGCTCAGGCGTAATGGCTCACGAGAATGAAACACTTCCTCAGTGACAGCTGCGGGGCTACGCTAAGGGCTGGACATCTACGATGTCCTCTCTTTTCCTCCACTTTCCCCCAAAGGCGGTCGCTGTTGTCGCTATCCCTTCTTCCTGCACACACCGGGCTCAGAGGGGAAGACACTTGCCCAAGGTCACTCTGCCAGGCTCCAGAGTCCTTCCTGTGTAAGACTGGGGTAACCAACCCAGCTACAGAGCAAGTAGCACTGGCTAGGTGCAGGCTGAGACTTGTGGATGGGGGGGAGGGAATGGCCTAGCTAAAAATCCCAATTTTCCTGTAGTCTCTCCAAGCAGAATGGTGAGGACTAGTTCACAACCTTGGGGACAAACAATTCTGAGTCTGAAATTAACGACCCCCGTTTTCTAAGAGCCAGGAACAGGTTAGGCCCTGATGAGACCTTTACTGGCAAGAGCTCTTGGAATCCTCCACAAATGACAAGGGTGGGTCATTGTCCCCTTTCCACCGATGAGGAAACTGAGGAACAGAGGCAGAGTCACCAAGCCAAGGACACACAGCGATGGGCTGAGCAGGAGCCAGGATAGGAGGCGGACTGAATCCTCTCATTCACTCCTCCAGCCTCTGTGGGGCCAAAAGGCAAAGGTGGTGCCTCCCCTCACCAGGAACCCACTCCTGTTCACCTAGGTGTTCAAGAAGGCAGAAGAGCTCCGGCCACACCCAGCTGCAGGGCAGGACTCCTACATCTGATTCATTCACATCCCCCTCCTTGCTGACTCATGGCTGCCGGCTCCCTACTGGTGACCTGGCAGGTCCCGAAGGTGGGGGTGGAAGGTTGGTTGCTGGGGCGGGACAGGGGAGGAAGGAGGAGGAGGGAGGCCCTAGGCAGCAGGGAGGTGGCTCCCGCACAGAGTGGGCAGAGGCCTGCTCCCAGGCTCCCCCTGGTGGGCGAGGGGCAGAGGCAGGAAGCCAATGAGCGGGAGACAACAGGAGTTAAGCCAACAACTCTTTATTCAACGCCTGCCGAATTACTGGGAGGAGGCCATGATGCTGGACACACCTGTTGAGAACGGAAGACGGGAGCAGGTCAACAGGGCAAGAATGGGAGACCAACCTCCAGCCACCAGCTATGGCACCCACAATTCTTTAGGGGGCGCAGATCACAAACCCCTCCTGGGCCCTGGTCACCTTCACAAAGACAGTTTGGTGTTTTTTTGTTTTTTGTTTTTTTTAAGTAATCTCTGTGCCCAACATGGGGCTTGAATTCACGACCCCAAGAATAAGTCGCACTCTCTACGGACTGAGCCAGCCAGGCGCCCCACAAAGGCAGTAGGGGGCGGTAGTTAAGAATCTCCACCCCGGGGCGCCTGGGTGGCTCAGTTGGTTGAGCGACTGCCTTCGGCTCAGGTCATGATCCTGGAGTCCCTGGATCAAGTCCCGCATCGGGCTCCCTGCTCAGCGGGAAGTCTGCTTCTCCCTCTCACCCTCCTCCCTCTCGTCCTCTCTGTCTCTTATTCTCTCTCAAATAAATAAATAAAATCTAAAAAAAAAAAAGAATCTCCACCCCCGAGCAAGGAGGCCTGCATCCGGTACCAGGTGGGTGACCTCAGGCAAGTTCGTGAACAGCAGCTTCCCCACCTGCACGAAGCATTGACCTGACATGCTCAGAACAATGTTCGGCACCAAGAGCTCCTGGTTCTTCTCACTGCCGCCACAGCAACATTTTCTGTGTGTTGTCTGCAAGACATGCTGAGCGCCAGCCTTGCACCCCCTCGCCGGAGAGCCCTTTCCTGCAGCGACTTCTCACCCAGAACCCGGAAAACAGGGGGCACCTCTCACTTAGAGTGAGGGTCCACAGGCCCCACGCGCCGAGATGAGGGCCCACTGAGTCTTGATCCTCAGTTCAGCACCAAATGAGCTAGTCTGTAGTGAGAAACCACGCTGTACCAAGACACACCTTTAAAACCCCAGAATCAGGGGCACCTGGGTGGCTCAGTCGTTAAGTGTCTGCCTTCGGCTCAGGTCATGATCCCAGGGTCCTGGGATCGAGCTCCACATTGGGCTCCCTGCTCGGCGGGAAGCCTGCTTCTCCCTCTCCCACTCCCCCTGCTTGTGTTCCCTCTCTCGCTGTCTCTCTCTCTGTCAAATAAATAAAATCTTTTTAAAAAAATAAAAAAAAATAAAACCCCAGAATCAGACTCAAGGGATTGGGGGGGGGGAGACCCAGGGCGCAAGGGAGCAGCCGACCCCTGGGTTCTGACTCCCTCTCCGACACGCGCGCGGTGTGGTGCGGGCCTGACCACACTGCTGTTCTGCTCCCTTCACCGAGGGGCCGGGGGGCTGCGGTCGGTTAGCGGGCGGACAACGGTGCCAAGCGCGGCCACGCGGCTCTTTGCTCCGCTCCGTGCTCTACACGGCCGTCTCACTCTGCCCTCGCTCCTCCATGTACGTATTAGGATACTGTCCACTTACAGTAACGGCCCCTACCGTACAGGGCTCACGTGAGGACCAAACCACCTGCTAAGCGTCAGGAACTACACAGTAATTGTCATAATGAGTGCTGCTGGGATCCCCACTTTTTGGATGAGAAAACTGAGGCAGAGAGGTAAAAATCACTTGTCCCGAGTGGCAGAGCTAAGAAACCGAGACCCGGGATCCCCGTCCCACTACCCGAGTCCAGAACCCGCACTTTCTGGCGTTCCTGTGTTTCTTCGGATGCCAGGGCCGAGGCGCCATCTCCAAGGACAGACTGCCAACAGGCCGGAGCCCCCGGGAATCCCAGGGAGGGACCCCCCCCCCATTCCTCCCTGAGCAGGCAGCCCCATGAGAGAAGTCAGTGGACTCCAACAGATGCAAAGATCCTGGCCCTGAACCAGACCACAGCTACCCAAGTCCTTTGGGGCCCCAGCCCCGGTCTGTCGAGGGGCAGCTCCTTAGACCCATAGTTTGCAGCCTCGGGCCAGCACTCACTGTCGAAGTCGATCTTCTCCACGATGTTCTTGGGCTTGATGCTCTCCTCCTGGCTACAGATGAAGATCTGGCCCGACTCATCAGCGCTCCAGCCGTACTTGCTCATCCACACCTTTAGCTGGCTGTCTGCAGGTGACACGGGCCATGCAGGGGCTCAGTCATCTGCTCCCCCAGGACCACAGCTAAAGGCCGGGGCGCCCTCCCGGCCCAACTGCCTCAGTGGCCACCATATCTCCTGCAGCCGCACTTGCTTGCGTTTCTACGGTTCATTCTCCAAACGGCAGCCAGAGGGAGCCTGTTGGCTTTCCCACCCTTACATCACAGGGCCTCTGTCTCCCCTTTCATTTCTACCCCTCTTTTCTCTCCCAGAGCAAATCTCAGTTTCCAACAGTGGTGTGCTTCCTTCCCTGCTTTTCCGCAGAACTTTTAAATGATTTTAAAATTATGTCCTATCACGAACCATAAGCCCAGAGCCTCAGCTGGGAATTTCTTTGCAGGCTGTTTTGGCTCTTAAAAAACCTGCCAGGGAGGACGTACGGCCAGAAAATGTCCTGCTAATTGAAGTAATTCTTTTGTGGGACTATTAGCAATTTGATAAATTCATCCCTTCTCCTTAGATTCAACTCTAAGAGTTGTTTGATCCCTTTTTGACTTAATCTCACTTTTAAATATACAAAACATCTACCTGATGTAAAGCACTTAGTGTAGCCCGACAGTGTCCAGTAAGTTAGCTTCTGCTAACACACACACAACCAGATCAAAAGGCAAAACTACCCAAATAAGGTACTCAGACAAGTCTCACCCCCAACCCACCGCTCTCCCTCCCTGTGCTCACCCCCCACCTCCCAAGGAGTAACCATTTCCTTAGCTTTATTTTTCTTCCTGTTTCTTTTTGCAAAAAGGAGCCAATACACAAACATTTTTCTTTTCTTTCTTTCTGGAAAAATTTTTTATTTTTATTTATTTATTTATTTTTATTCATTTGACAGAGAGAGACACAGCAAGAGAGGGAACACAAACAGGGGGAGTGGGAGAGGGAGAAGCAGGCTTCCCGCGGAGCAGGGAGCCCGATGTGGGGCTTGATCCCAGGACCCTGGGATCATGACCTGAGCCGAAGGCAGACGCTTAATGACTGAGCCACCCAGGTGCCCCTTATTTATTTATTTTTAAGCATGGAGTCCAACGCAGGGCCTGAACTCATGACCCTGATATCAAGAACTAAGCTGAGATCAAGAGTGGAATGCTTAGGGCGCCTGGGTGGCTCAGTCGGTTAAGCATCTGCCTTCGGCTCAGGTCATGATCCCAGGGTCCTGGGATCGAGTCCCTCATTTGGCTCCCTGCTCTGCAGGGAGCCTCCTTCTCCCTCTCCTCCCTGCTCATGTTCTCATTATATCTCTGTCTCTCTCTCAAATAAATAATAAGTAAAATCTAAAAAGGAAAAAAAAAAAAGTCAGATACTTAATTGACTGAGCCACCCAGGTGCCCCTGGAAGAATCTTTTAAAAAACACAAATCTGCTCATGTCCCTCCCTGCTCAGAACCCCTGTGGCTCCAGCTCACTCAGGACAAAGGACTATGTCCTCAGGAAGCCCCATGGTATCTGAAGATGTCCCTCCCACCACCACTTCTCTGCCCCTCGGCTCTGCCCCTCGCTCACTGTGCTCCCACCAGGTACCTTGGCTGCTCTGTGAACAAGACAGGCGCACCCCTGCCTCAACACCCTCTGGTTTCCTTGGCCTTCGGTGCCTGTCTCCACTGAGGCACTATTCACCTCAGCCCGGTGAGCTGTCTTGTGTGAGTTCACGCTAGACCTGTACTTCTCATTTTGTTATCTACGTTTTGCTACTGCCATGAGAAGAAATCTGAGCCGCTCTGTTTCCTTCACTGCTGAGTCCTCCAGGCCTAGAATAGCCTGGTACAGAGAAAGCATTCAAATAACTTACGCAGAACACAATAAACGAATACCATAGCAACTCCCCCAAGGAGGGGTATGTTTTATTTATGTTCCTTACTCCCTCAATAACGAGCAGGGCTGGACCTTCAACAACGACTTGCTGAAGCAGGGATGGGTCCATCTGAGGAGCTGGCCGAGGCCCACGGCCCCTGACCACCCCAACCTCCTTGATTGGCACCAGGAACCCAGAGAGACCTTACCCGTCAGATCCCCGAGCATCTCAGCCAGCAGCCAGCGATCAATGTGCTGATAGGTGATGCCCACAACGTGGCAGATAACTGCAGAGATGAGGAACAAAGATGGTAAAGGGCCACCCTCGGGACCTGGCTGCCACTCCCTACCCCTTCCCCCTGGGAAACCCAGGTACCGAGACGGACTTACATTTTCGGACAGAGTCTTCAAAGCCGGTTATACCTTCCAGGAGGTCCATGTTTTCATCCAGGGCTTGCTGTGAGGGCAATGATAATGTTCACAATAATGTAACTTCAAGAATATTATTGTTAATGAAATTAGCAACAGAAGCTACGACTTGGGCATCCACCTCACATGCCAACTTTCTTCTCTGTGTGACCCTGTAACGTAAGTCACCATTTTCTGCCCATTTTTGGAGATGAAAAAAGCAAGGCTCAGAGCAGCTAAGTGACTTGCCCCAAATCGCAGAGCTGGGGGTTGAACCAGGCAGGCAGAAACCACAGACCCAAAGAGGGAACAGAGACAGATTAGCTAACTGCACTCACCCATTGGAGAAAAGGCCAAGTGTCCCATAAGACGTCCTCCCCCTCAGCCCTTCGCTCCAGCCGCAGGGGCCTCCTTGCTGCTCCTCAGACACACCGAGCACCCGCCCACCTTAAGGTCTTTGAGCTGGCTGGTGCTGGGTCTCAAACTCTCCTTCCCCATGGCTGGCACCCCTACGCCCTTCAGGCTTTTGTCCAAATATCACCTTCCCAGCAAGGGCTCCTTCCAACATTAGTGCAGGAAATGAGGAACCCCCAAGGACAATGCAGAGGATGTACAGGAGAGTAACTGTCCTGGGAGCCAAACGATAAAAGGATGTGAGGGAGCAGTGTGCAGCCCCCATCAGAGGTGGGTTTCATCGTGCGTGCGTGCATACGGGCACACGTATACATGTGGGAGACCAGGGCGGTAGAAGGCTGGTCACAAAAGCCTGAATGGAACGAACACAGCAGCTTCAAGCGAGCAGGGAGAGGAGGAGAAACTGAGCACAGGCAACCCTGCCCACAAGCGGGGTAACCAAGGGCCCTGCTCCACCTGACCCCGAGGGTTTCCCGGGGATGCGAGACTTTCCTCTCCATGGGGAACAGAGAAAGAGGGCAGGAGGCAGACGTGGTGGGGCACGTGGAAGTTCGGGGAGAGTTCTCTCCTGCAGGCGAGAACGAACTACAGGGTGGACGTGGTCTCCTCTGACAGAAACAACCAGGGAAGGCAGGCCCTGCTGCTACAAGAGGAGGGAGGAACGCCGAGGGGGCGAAGGGCAAGGGGAACAGCGTGCCAGCCGGGGGGTGGCCTGAGATGGGAGGAGGGATGACACCCCGACTGAAACAGAGAAGCGTTCAGTCGGCCGACAGCAGATGCCGAGGCTGAGGGCAGTCACGCGTGGGAGTTCTGCTTTGGCTACTTCAGTCTTCCCACAAAACAAGGCGGAGGAGCGTGTGTTGAGAAGAGGAGGGAAGGAGAGGGGGCGAGAAGGCGTGAAGAGCTGGGAGTGGGTGGTGAGCCCCTGGGCCAGGAGGGGATGCACACTGCGGGGCTGATGGGCCTCCCTCCGGCCACTCGCAATGTCCGGTGCAGACTGCCGCTGACAGCAAAAGCATAACGGAGGGCCCGGGCTACTGGTCAGGCCTAAGCACACCAGGCTGGAGCCCTCCCAGGGGTGAGCCGAGAAGCTGGGAGGAAGTGGTCGGAGGTGGGGGGTGGAAACGTCGGACAGTGGCAGAGAAGGGAGCAATGCTGCTGAAGGTAGGGACTGGGGGGCGGCTCCCCAGTTTCCCGGGGCATCAGGGACATCTGCGATAACTGCTTTGGATCCCACCACCTGCACCACACTCACACCGATGAGACTCGGATGGCCCGAGTCAAGGATCAGTTTCGTTTTGTTTTTTAAACTCCTCGAGGGTCCAATGTGCTGAGAGCTGATCTAGGGCATGACTGGGAGGGAGGGGCCGAGGTCACGTGGAGGACAAGAGATGGAGGCACCCCAAGGTCGGGGTGGTGGAAAGATCACTGGTCTGGCTTTGCAAGCAACTGAGAACGACAGAAGTAGCAGTGAGTGGGGGTGAACAGGAGCTTGGTTATTCACGAAAGGAGGCGAGGCCGTCAGGGGCTGAGACCAACAGAGTGGGGCAGGAAGTGCCAACACCCGGGCTTCAGGACTGAGGGATTTTGTGGGGGAGAGATGGGCCTGGGGATGACGGTGAGGAGGACCCTTGGCAGAAGTGGAGGGTGTGGATCCAGTTCGAGCAAGAAAGGGAAGAAGCATCCAGAGGATGGAGGACTTTGGCAGGAAGGTCAGACGTGGGTGCCTGCACACGTGCCCCAGCCTGGGGACACAAGGGACAACGTGGGAGTCCTGGCTCAGTGCGAGGATGATGAGTCCATGCGGTCACCCGCGCAAAGCCCTGACCACAGGATCGCCCGTGGTTGTACAAGCAGACAGCAAATGTGAGTGGTTGTTCCTTTTAGCAGCCTGTCCCGCCTCGGCCCAGCGGCCCAGCCGCCCACCCTGACCCTGGAGCCAAGTTACCCAGAAGGCCTGGAAGTGGCAGGTCTCCAGCAGGTCTCCGAGGTACAAAATCTGTCGGATTGGCCGTTCTTCTTGCTAAGAGGAGGAAGTGTTAAGGGAAAACAGCCCTGAGCCCACCTTCTGTTCACCGTAGCATGCTTAAGGCAACAGGTGATCCGGCAATGGAGACACGAAGCCAAAACCTGGCCTGTCCACACTCTGGGGTCGAGTCAACTCTTAGAGACCTCACGTGGAGATGCAACAAGACGTGCTGGAAGGTGAAAAGGCAAAATGCAGACCAACATGCGTAAGAGGCCACCATCTGGATGGGGGGGCTGGTGTGTGTGCACGCGCACATATGGGTGGGGACACACACACGTGTATGTGAACACACACACCTGTACTCAAGGTATCTCTGGAAAGGTACCTGAGAACAGCAAACAACCTGCCTCCTGGCAGGGGAGTGCAGTGCCTGTGGGACAGGGGAGGGAGGAGGCCGTCTTTTTCCACCATATGCTTTTTGTACTTTTAACAGTGTACCGTGTGCCTTTTTTTTTTTTTTTTAAAGTTAACAGAACAGACCCCTGGGCAAGGTGGACAATCTCTCAGAAGGCAGGCACGCCCATGGACACACACAGGTTCAATGCGTAAGCCCCCATTTCTCAGCTCAGCTGCTGATGGGCAGGTCAAGTGTGACCCTCGGGACTGTGAGCGCCAGAAGCACAGATGGGGGGACTCTGCCAAGCTTGTCAAGTGACTCAAGGGCAGAGGGAGGCTCCCCTGGCCAAGTGGTGGACCTGTCACAAAAACGCAGGCCAGAGGAAAGCAAAGGGTGGGGGGGGGAGCCAGTTCATTTTCAGGCAACCTTGAGTTACGGATGGCCAGCGCGGTGCCAGATACGGAAGACACATAGAAGGAAGTTCAACTGATGCTCCAGCTCTTCATGGCTCCTGCCTCTTGCCTGGTGGCCTTCACTCAGCTACAACCCTCAGTGGGAATCCTTCTAAAGCCTACATCTACCCAACTCACTCTGCAGTTTAAGCCTTCCACGGCTTCCCGGTGCCCTTCGGAGCCTGACCAGATTGCATTTTGGAATCTGTGGTGAGGCTGCGCCAAACTTCTTCTGTGACCTCTGAAAGAGCACTGACCTCTTCTTTTTTCTCTCTGGGCCTCCTTACATACTGTTCCCTCCACCCGGATCACCCTTCCCTAGCACTTCATTTAGCTCATCTTTCAGACGTTCCCTCCTCCAAGAAGCCCTCCCTAACATCCGGGCAGGGTCAGGTGCTTCCTCTGGCCTCTCTAAACCCTGAGCCTGGACGAGTGCAGGTGGTCCCTGATGGAGGACCTCTCTCACCCGCTGCATGGTGAGCTCAGGGAGGGCAGGGGCCAGGCGTGTCACAGCCACCTAAATGTCCCAACCGGCACCGCACCAAGCCCAGAGCAGGCGCTCGGAGTTTGTGGCTGAACTCACAGACCGATCACCCGGGAATTCATCTACCTTGCCCTCAGCCCCTCCCCTGCACACCCCACCCGGAAACTGGAAGGATACATGTGCCTGATCGATCATGCACTTGCACAGTGTGAAGTCTGTGTGGGGCAGGTTGGTGAGGGCCTTCAGCAGGATCTGGGCGGTGACTGTGGTTTGAAAGAAGGCTGGGTTGAACTGGTACCTGAGAAGGGGAACAAGAGACAGAGCCATAGTAGCTTCTTCAGCTCCCTGGGCCTCATGAGAGGCCCAGTGCTGTGGCCCAGAGCTCAGGAGTTGGACATGCCTGGGCTCCACTCACAGCACTTTGGCTCTATGACCTTAACCTCCCTGACCTACTTTCCTATTCTGCAGATGGGGACAGTTAATCCTCCCAACCACCCCATAAGCCAGACACTGTTGCGTGGGTCACAAAGAGGGGGCCTGGGTGGCTCAGTCGTTGGGCGTCTGCCTTCGGCTCAGGTCATGATCCCAGGGTCCTGGGATTGAGCCCCACTTCGGGCTCCCTGCTCGGCGGGAAGCCTGCTTCTCCCTCTCCCACTCCCCCTGCTTGTGTTCCCTCTCTCACTGTGTCTCTCTCTGTCAAATAAATAAATAAAATCTTTTTTTTTTAAAGATTTTATTTATTTGAGAGAGAGAGAGAATGAGAGAGAGCACATGAGAGGGGTTAGGGTCAGAGGGAGAAGCAGACTCCCTGCCGAGCAGGGAGCCCGATGCGGGACTCGATCCAGGGACGCCAGGATCATGACCTGAGCTGAAGGCAGTCGCTTAACCAACTGAGCCACCCAGGTGCCCATAAATAAATAAAATCTTAAAAAAAAAAAGTGGTTCACAAATAAATAAATACGTAAGTATAGTCTGGAGCAGTGGTCGAGGCTCTGGAGGCAGATTGCTTGGGTTCCAACTTCCCTCATAAGTGACCTTGGACTACCTCTTTGAAATTCTCTGTGCATCAGTTCCCTCCCTCGAAAGAAGGGACAATAACAACCCTATGTACTTCACAAAGACAATACAGCATCTGAGTTAATACACACAAAGCTTACAGCACAGTAGCTACCGCATGATGAGCGCTAAGCAGCAATTACCCCACTAACAATCTAAACAACCCCATAAATACGAGTGTTACCTCCATTTTACAAATATCAAAACTGAGACAACATATAAAAATTACACAACTGACAGCGTGTTAACACAGCACTGTGGGGATAGAACGCAGAGGTCCATCAGCGAGAGGACAGGTCATTTAGACAGTCTTGCACAGGAAAGCACTACACAAGGACAACAAATTGCAGCCGCAGGAAAAATGGATCGATCTCACAAACTCGGTGCTAAGTGGAAGATGCCAGATGCAGAGAAGCTCATGCTGTAGGACTACATTTGTGTCAAATTCAACACAGGCAAACCTGAGCCAAGCTCATCAGGATGCATGGGTGTGTGGTAAACTCACACAAAACCAGACCATGAGAGCATAAAAGCGGTTACTAGGGTGGGGGTGAGGTGGCCAGCACAAAGCATACGAAGCAAAGGGCCTGGGGCCCTGATAACACTCAATTTTGTAATAAGCCTGGTGTTTATGTGGGTTTTCACTTGTACTTATTTAGCTATGTTTCTCTGTTTTGTACCAACCTATATGTGTAACGTGTGATTAATTTTTAAAAACCATCTCTCATCCTGTGCCAACTCCCTTGGCTTCCTAGCCTTGCACACCAGGAGAAGCCACATCCGGAAGACCACCCCCAACTCCGTCCTCACCCAATGTTAAGAATGGCCCCCTGCTGGCTGCTGGCCCGGAGGTGGGGATGGAGGCAGACACTCACAGCTTCAGGACGGCCAGGTTGGCTTCCAGGTCGTAGGCATTCTCCTTGGCCTGCGTCTCCACATACCGCTCCAGGGTGGCCAGATTCTCAGGATTGTACCTACAGAAGAATCAGGACGGGTGAGCAGAAAGGGAAGAGGAGCTGAGGCCAGTCACTTTGTGGGGGTGGGGAGAGAAGGGCGCTGTAACCTGCTCCTCCTTCCCTTCCTTCCTTTCCTCCAACTCTGCTATTACTTTTTTTTTTTATATAGATTTTATTTATTTATTTGACAGAGAGAGAGATAGCGAGAGCAGGAACACAAGCAGGGGGAGTGGGAGAGGGAGAAGCAGGCCTCCCGCCGAGCAGGGAGCCCGATGTGGGACTCGATCCCAGGACCCTGGGATCATGACCTGAGCCGAAGGCAGACGCTTAACGACTGAGCCACCCAGGCGCCCTCTGCCATTACTCTTGAATCAGCTCTGTAACCTCTAATAACACTTACCCACATTACAGACCTAAGCCAAAGCTCTGAACCCCATCAGAGCCCTGGGTCTTTTCTAGGATGCCCCCCCCAACACCTCTCAGCCAATCAGTCATTGCAACCTGTACACCTGGCCTCCTGGACATCTTTGCCCCTCACCCCCTCCTCCCCTCTCCAGATCCCCACCCTGGTTTAGCCCCATCCTCTCCTGCTTAGTTTCCCCCATCCCAGCCCTGATTACTTCTGGCTATCACTGCCTATTGTCCGGTTTGTCTGGACTCTGAACTGGGAACTCCATGAAAGCATGGCCTGGGGCTATCTTGGTCACCTCTGGTCCCCAGCACTGCCCAGAGCGAAGAGAGTAGATTTCAGTGACGTGTGCTGAATGAACGGCATTAGAGGAAAAGAAAACAGAGATGAAGAGGCACTGACACACACTGTGCGAGGCTGAGGAGCGGAGTCACAGGAAACTGAGGGGCTGTGAAAGGGAAAGCTGAGGAGCAGAGAGGAAGACCTAAAGCAATTAAAAAGCGGGAGCACTGCGAGGTAGGCAGGGCTGTCTCCCGCCCGCAGGCTTCTGCAGTGCCGTTTCCTTAAACACGGCCTCCTCCGGGACGAGTAGGAAAGCCTACTCCCGGGCCAGTCCAGGATCCCGACCACCCCTTGCGGTCTCCAGAAAAACCCCTCCACCACGCCGCTTGGCCGGAAACGCTCCCTCCGACCGGGCTCAGACCTGTCGATACCCTTGAGCAACTTGCCCACGTTCGCTCTCATCTGCTCAAACATCGCCATGACGACTATCGTCTCCCACGCCGGAGCTGGAGGTGAAGAGCCACCCGGTAGGGCGTCCCCGAAGACCGGAAGAGGAAGAGGTGGTGGAAACGGAAACTACGTCGTTGTCTTCTCCGAGCCGTTGGCGGCGGCTGCCACGTGACTTTCTTCCCGGCGGGCGAAGTTGGCGCGTGCGCATACGCTCCCCCCGAGCTGGACCAACAGCGTGAGAAAAGGCTTGATCTAGTCCAGTACGCAGGCGCCGTCTCGGGGCGAGGAGGCGGGGCGAAGCTTTTCCCGGGCCTCCCGCACCGCGTTCTAGCCCCCTGGGACGTGCGCGCGAACTCCGCAGCTGGGAGACGGCTCTCTACCGGTGCACGCGCGTTGTGTTGCGCGCGGTCGTGAACTAACAAAACTGTGCTGGGGTGCGCGCCGTATCCCTTAACTTGGGCCCTGGCCAGATTCCCGAGGGAAGTGCTCTTTGACGTCCCCCTGCCCCAGGCGTCGGCCTCTGCAGCAGGATCCCGAGCTCTGGGGTCCAGAACCTCGTCCCCACCCTCCGCCCCAACTCCAGCGGTAGGGACCCGTAAGGCTGTGGTGCTCTGCCCGGCAGGGGCGGGCTGGGCCGAAGGGCTCCTGGACCCTGCCGGCTGGCGCTCAGGCCCCTTTAGGCTCCAGTCTTGCGGGAGAAGGCGAGTGCCCTTCTGCACACTAGGCGTGAATGCACAAGCATGTGTCATATACGTGGAGGTATGTGCTCTGGGCGCGTCCACGTGTGTGCACACGGGTATCCAGGCACGTGTACGTCTACTGGTCTGCGCACAGTGGGTACATAGGTGGGCACCGCTCAGTGTATATGTGTACCCCAGGGAACAGGCATGTACAGTGCATGACCACTCCTCTGCTAGCCTACCATCTCCATCTCCGGATGGTGGCCAAACCCTCAAGCACTCCGCAGAGTTTCAACTGTGGTTTTTAGCCACCGCCCAGAAGGCGGGAGGGGGAGCCAGGGCACGCCCCCCCCCCCCCCCCATCACAAGATAGTTTGCATCTGGTTTACATTCAGCCCTAGGCCCTGGAGGCGGGGTGGGGGGTCCCCTGGGTCCCAAGACAAGCTGCCCCTCACAGGCTCTCAGGGCCCAGGGGACAGGGGGTGGAGCCCGCTGCACAGCCCTGTGCTGGGGCAGGAAGCGAGAGTGGGGAGGGGGGAGGCCACAGCCGGTGGAGGCAAGGCAAGGCGGGTGCAGGGCGCAGGACGTGTGGGGAGGGAGGGAGGTGTCACACTCGAGCCCTGAGGCCCTGCTGGCCCCTGGGCACAGGCCCAGCTCCAGCCCCCAGGGATGGACCTCGTGGACCCTGACATCTTTAACAGGGACCCCCGGGATCACTATGACCTGCTGCAGCGGCTGGGTGGAGGAACCTACGGAGAAGTCTTCAAGGTGAGGACACCCCTCCTTCTCCATCACCCTCAGACCAGCGAGCCTTTGGGATGAGGCCCAAGAAGGGAAGGGGATGAGAAAGGATCCCAGTCCTTGGCTTTGGCTCAGGGATGCTGAGGAGGAACTCAGGCGAATGGAGCCTGCCTGACTGCCAACTTCCCCTTTACAAGGCTCGAGACAAAGTGACGGGGGACCTGGTGGCAGTAAAGATGGTGAAGATGGAGCCTGGTGAGGACACAGGAGCGCCTTCCCCACACCCCTACCCCTCCTCTTGGGACACCGGGATCGCCTCCCCCATACTCCCTCCCCACAGCGGCCTTTTCTTTCCTGTTCCTCCTCACAGACGATGATGTTTCCACACTTCAGAAGGAAATCCTCATCTTGAAAACTTGCCGGCATGCCAACATCGTGGCCTACCACGGGAGTTACCTCTGGTGATGAGCCTCAAACCTGCCCTGGGACCATGCCCAGCCCCTAGCCCAGAACCCCCATTCCTGACCTCCAATCCTGGACCCCCATTTTAAACTGGGCCCCCCCAACTCGATCCCCAGTCTGAAGTCCCACTTTTCTGACCAGAGTGTTCTCTGCTGTAATCTGCAGTTCAGGACTCCCATTTCTGAGCAGGGAACCCCAAAAGCAATCCCTTCGTAGTAACCAAACCTGAAAGAAAGCAAGTCCCCTAAAACTAATCTTTTGTCATCCTGCCCTTCAGATCCCCCAGTTCCATTCTCTGCTCCTTTCATTCCCTAAATCCCCGGACCCCTAAATTAAAATCCCAGATGCCCCAGTAATGACCTCTGTCCCCCAGACCTGGCACCCTAGGCCCCTTTGTCCCCCCTGAACCTGACCAACTTGGGAGCTATCTGCCCTGTCTTCTGGGTTAGCGTAGATTAGCAGAGTTAGGAGTCCTCCTGGGTTAAGAGTCCAAAGACCTGGGTTTGAGTCCAGTTGACCCTGAACATAGGTTTGCTCTCTGAGCCTCAACTTCCCCACCTGTAAAATGGAAGTGGGATGATCTCACTCTGGTGGGCAAGGGGAGGTGGATGACAGCTATTACCTTAAAGTTCTTTTTTTTTTTTTTAAAGATTTTATTTATTTATTTGACAGAGAGATACACAGTGAGAGAGGGAACACAAGCAGGGGGAGTGGGAGAGGGAGAAGCAGGCCTCCCGCGGAGCAGGGAGCCCGATGTGGGGCTGGATCCCAGGACCCTGGGATCATGACCTGAGCCGAAGGCAGACGCCTAATGACTGAGCCACCCAGGCGCCCCATTACCTTAAAGTTCTTATTGAGCTGGAACAAGACAGAGAGTGAGCTGGGGGTGTCCCATAAGTGATGACTTATTCCTGCTGTTATTATTACTCGAATTGTAGGCTTCAGAAGTTCTGGATATGCATGGAATTCTGTGGGGCTGGTTCTCTCCAGGACATCTACCAAGGTGAGAGGAAGGGCAAGGGGGATCCAGGGAGCACCCCCTCCTCCACCCCTCCTATCTCTCTGTGGTTGTGTCTTCTGGGACCGTCTTTCTGGTCCACATTTCCTGCAAGGAGCCCCGCTCTGGGCCCAGGCCTGGCCTGGTCGGTGTTGGTGCTGGGAATACTGTGGTGACCGAGTGGGCCCTGGGCCCTTGCCTCCAGCACTTGATGGTCCAGCCCCGATCTCTCGGCATGCACTCATCCCCTCCCATTTTCCTCTCTCTGCATTTTCTCACCAACGTGTCCGTTCAGGTGTTCGAGTATTTCTGCACTTTTGGCCCATAGCCGGGTCCACGTTTTCACTGACTGAGTGAATGAATTCCTGACTCTCTCTCTCAGCCTGCTTCTCACTCTTTTTGAAAATTTGAGGATGGGGATGGGGTGGGCCTCTGATCACCTCTCAATTTCTCATGGTCACCTCTGTCTTCGGCCTCCTCTCTGTCTCTGTGAACCCCAAGATCTCAAATGTCAGACAAAGAAGAAATTCCAGATTAAGTCACCAGGGGGGAAACTAAGGCCCTTAGAGAGGAAGTGGCTCACCCAGCCGGTCTACCAGACCTGGTCTCTGACCCCTTCTCTCTGTCTGTTGTCTCCCTATCGTTCTCTCTCCACCTCTGTGTCTCTCTCTTTTTCAGTTTGTCTTTCTTCGTGCTTTTGGGTCTCAGTTTGAATCTGTTCCCGTTTCTCTGTCTTTCTGTTTCTCTCTCATTATCTGTGTGTGTGCGTTGGTGTCCGTGTCCCTCTGCCTTTCCTCATTTTGCAAACTCCCATCACCCCCTGCTCAGAACACTCCCATGGCTTCCATTTCCCTCTGAAGAGAAGCCCGAGCTCCCCAGGGTGACCCCCACCTGCACCCAAGCTGCCAGACTTCACCTCCTACCCCTTTTCTCTCCCACCCCCACTCTGCTCCACCCACTTTGCCCTTTTCCGAACCCACCAGGCCCTCTCCACCGCTGGGCCTTTGCACTAGCTCTTCTGTTCCCTTCCCAGCTGGACTGATCACATCTTCACCCTGACACTTTCTCAGAGTAGGCTAGACTTCACCGACCACCCTGTAAAATGTCATACCCCTTCCCACACATATTTCCTGTTGTTCTTTCTTGCTTTAGTTTTCTTCTTGCTGTTTATTAGCATCTCAGGCGCTATGCTGTAGTTATCTTGTTTACCGTCTGTTGCCCTGACTGGAATGTTCCCTCCACGAGGGCAGGGATCTGTCTTTTTGGTTCACAGCTGTCTCCCCAGTGCCCACCACAGTGCCTGGCACCCAGTGGACACAGAAATATCTGTTGAATGAATCTGTCTCCCTCTGGCCTCTGGTTCCCTGTGTTGGTCGCTGACTATCCCTCCATCTCTCCCTCCCACTTGTCCCATCTGTTCCTCCCTCCCCATGTGGGTGGGGGCCAGGTTCTCCCGGGGCCAGGTTTCCTGGTTCCCACCCAACGCTACTGGTGTGACCTTTGCAGTGACAGGCCCCCTGTCCGAGCTCCAGATTAGCTATGTCTGCAGGGAAGTGCTCCAGGTAAGGAGAGACCGGGTGGCCCTGGGTCAGGGCAGGGCCCTGCTCCAGCCCCTGGGCACTCACATCCCCCATGTCCACCCTTCTCCCAGGGACTTGCCTATCTGCACTCACAGAAGAAGATACACCGGGACATCAAGGTGGTCTAGGGGCAGAAAAGTGGCCTGGGTGGGGGGGTGGGGGGAGGCCAGGAGATGGAAGTGGTGTGTGGAGGACTCAGGGTGGTGTGGAGCTGTGGGGTTGGGAAGGGCCACGGGGTGGAGGCAGCATTGGGCTGGGGGGTGTCTATGACAGCCTCTAATTTCCCCCTCTCTCTCCAGGGAGCCAACATCCTCATCAATGACGCTGGGGAGGTCAAGCTGGGTGAGTGTGGTGGGTGGGGGTGGGGAGGGGACTGGCTGGGGGCCAAGGGAATAAGGCAGCCCGGGTCACCATGTCTCTCTCTCTCTCTGCCTCCAGCTGACTTTGGTATCTCGGCCCAGATTGGGGCCACGCTGGCTCGACGCCTCTCTTTCATTGGGACGCCCTACTGGTGAGGGATGCCTGGTGGGGGTGCAGTGGGGGGCGGTGGCCATCCCCACCTGGATCACTAGGAATCTCCTTCCTGGCTCCTTTCCCTGCCTCTACCTTTCCCTGTTGAACATTCTGCTTACTGTTTGGCTCTCTCTTGAGTTTCCCTTTTGCCTAGGTCTCTTTCTGTTGATGTTTCTTCTGATCGGTCTGTCTCTGCCTCTGTCTCGACCTCCCTGTGTCTGTCTTTATTCCGGTCTCTCTCTTCACCTTGCCGTTGCTCTCTGCATCTGGCTCTCTCGGTGCCCCATTCTCCTCTCTCCGTCTCCCTCCTGCCCCCCGCCCCCACGCCAAGGAGTCGCCCCCTTCCCCTCCTGGTGTCACCCCTGGCTCTCTGAGGGTCTCTGCCCCCCCCAGGATGGCTCCAGAAGTGGCGGCCGTGGCCCTGAAGGGGGGATACAACGAGCTGTGTGACATCTGGTCTCTGGGCATCACAGCCATCGAACTGGCCGAGCTGCAACCACCGCTGTTTGATGTGCACCCTCTCAGGTAGGCAGGCCTGACCAGTACCCCCCAGCCTTGACCCTGAGCACCGCCCCCCCACGCCTACAAGAGACACCCCTTCCTCAGCGCTCGCTCTGAGACCTCCCCAAGGATCCTCTCAACCCAGAAAGCCTTTTCTTCAGCTGTCCACAGCGGGGAACCCCCAGTGCAGGGGCTCCCTATCTGGAGGCCCCCATCTTAGTTGCTGTAGCTCTGTCACGTGACAGACAGAGTCTCCCGGAAGTGGCATCCCAGCGCATTGTAAAACCTAAACCCCATTCTGGTTCTGTCCCTTGTTTTGCTCTCTGCTGACCTCAGTGCTGTTGGGGACCTCTCGAGCCATGAGGTCTGACCCCCCCCATTGGGAGTCTGAACACCACGTTCTCTCCTTACTCTTCTAGAGTTCTCTTCCTCATGACAAAGAGTGGCTACCAGCCCCCCAGGCTAAAAGAAAAAGGCAAATGGTAGGACAGGGCGAGGGAGAGGGGAGCCAGGATTGAGGGTCTGATAGGAGAGCTTCTGGTCTCCTCACCCCAGAACTTGGCTTCTTCCTCCCAAGGTCGGCTGCCTTCCACAACTTTGTCAAAGTCACCCTCACTAAGAACCCCAAGAAACGACCCGGTGCCACCAAGATGCTCAGTGTAAACGTCCCCTCGCTTCCCTGAAGAGCCCTTCCCAAACTCTCACCCCCAGAATTCCCCAGGACCTCCCCAAGATCCTCCAAATTGTACCCCAAACTTTTTGCCAAGATACCCTGAGTTGTTAAAACTCACAAATTTCCCAGGGTCTCCAGACCCATTCCTGGGTTTACTCTGGAATTCCAGGGGAAGCCCGGTCCCCTCTAAGACACCTCTGGAATTCTCCATTTGCCCCTGCTGGGAATTCTAGATTCTTCTAATCCCTTCCAACCCCTTAAAATCCCCCAGTCTCAGTTCCCCAGGGTTCCCTGCCTTCTCCTTAGGTTGGCACCTTCCCCACTAGATTCCCTTAGACGGGTTCTCAGGCCCCTGTCCCAGCCTCTCCCCCACACCAGTGACCCCCTCCAGGGGATGTCCGCTGACCCCCTCCTCCCCTCTCTAGCATCAGCTGGTGTCCCAGCCCAGGCTAAATAGAGGCCTGATCCTGGATCTTCTTGACAAACTGAGGAATCCAGGGAAGGGGGTCCCTGTGGTCGAGATTGAAGATGAGGAGCCTGAGGTGAGGGCGCCCTGGCCCACAAAGTGATGGAAGCTCCCAGACTTTGCTCAGGCTGTACCCCCTGCCAGGAGCCCTTTCCTGCTGCCTCTCTTCAAAGGAAAAAGGGGAGGGGGGAGGCGGGGCTTGGCACGGCTGGGGGCACAGAGGGGTAGGGGAGAGCCCGAGGCTCCCAGCTGGGCCCACAGGGTGGGAGGGGTGCCAGAGGGCTGTGGCCCTGAGCTGCCCCTCTGCCCAGGTGCCCCCTGCTGTCCCCCGGCGGATCCGGTCCACCCACCGATCCAGCTCCCTAGGGATCCCAGATGCCGACTGCTGTCGTGAGTAGAGAATCCTTAAGCTTGGGGATCCCTGACCCTATAATAGATTCAAGACCCACTCCACACACACACCCCACCCCCGTGATTCTGCCAGAGACCCTCAGAACCATCTGATCTCATGATCGACCCTCAGAGACCCTCGTCACTATCTGGCCCTGCAAGAGACTCCAGAAAACCTCATCACCGCCTGACCTACAAAATGAATAGAGAGACCCCCCCACTTCTCTGACCTGCAAACAGACCCCATGAGACTTCCCATAACACCAGGACCCCCAAAGAGACCTCCAAAATCTCTGTCACATCCCAATACCCAAATGGACCGTGAAAACAAACGCTCTATAACTTTGAGCCCCCACCTCCCTGGTCCCAAACCTTGACCCCGGCCCCCCAAGTGAGACCCTGGAAACCAAGACCCTTCCCCCTACGGGACAGCTCTAGTCCTTAGATCTTGACCCTGAACCCTCCCCGTTCAAATTCTCCTCTTTTCCCAGACCCATCTTCTCAGCTCACTGTGTTACTGTTCCCCCCAACCTTCCAGGGCGGCACATGGAGTTCCGGAAGCTCAGAGCGATGGAGTCCAGACCCATACCCCACACGGTGAGAGGCCTCCCCCTGCTCTAGCCCCAGACGCCCTCCCCTCCCCCTAGGCACCGCTGACCCTTTACCATCCCACAGGCCCACTTACAGCCCCCTGGAGACTTCAGGAGCAGCAGTCCTAGGTCAGGGACCTTCAGCGTGGAGGGGAGGGGGCTGGGACATGTGGGGGAACCGCCTGAGGGTCATGCCTGTCACTTCTCAGGAGGCAGCTGTCAGAGTCTGACGATGACTATGACGACGTGGACATGTAAGAGAGCCGTGGCCCCCAGCCCCACCGGCCCTCACCCACCCTGCCTTCCTATGACCGCCATCTCCCTTCCATCCCAACCCCAACCTCAGCCCCTACTTGCCTTCCTCCACTCATCCCGGACCCTGACTAGACCCCGGCACCCCCACTTTCCTTCCCCCCCACAAAGCCAACCCCCAGCTCCACCCAGACCCCCCACCTCATCCCCGCCCCCAGCTCCCAGATATTGCTCAGACCCCCAGTCTTCCACTGCAGCCCAAACCCTCAGAACCCAGCCTTCATCTGCATCTTCCCCCCTGGGAACTTGCCCCACACCACACCCTTGGCCCAAGACCCCATGTCAGCCCCAACAGTCAGCCCAGACCCCAGGCCTGTGTCCGCCTCACGCCCCCACCCATCCCTTCTGCACATCTGGCTGCCGTGCCCAGCCCCAAGCGAGAACCTGCGCCCCCGGAGCTCGGATGATCTGCGTCACTAGGTGACTGGAGATTCAGGCTGGATGCATCGTCCACACTCGATATCCAGCATCGCTGTTGCCAGGATCATCATGGCTCCGAGGGCTTTAATCCTCAGCTCCATCCCAGACCCAGTCACCCCTGGCCCTCTTGACCTCAGACCTCCAGTCCCAAACCACCCCATCTGCCCCGAGTCCTTGTTACCGATACCCCCCCGCCTACTCACCCCATCTTTGTGTTCCAGCCCCACCCCTGCAGAGGACACACCTCCTCCACTCCCTCCCAAGGTAAGTAAGGCCCTGGGCCCGCTGGAGCTGGGGGCCGGGGGCCAGGAGGCCAGGTCCCTTAGACGCTGGGATACCGGGCACTCTAAGGCTGAAGTGTGGGACACCGGGTCCCTTGAAGTCTGGGAGACGGGATGATGAGCACTTTGGGATCTGGAAGCAGCATCCTTGAACCTAGGGTGGGATTCAAAGTATTTAGCCAGATGGGCACTGGTCCCGGGAACCCCCAGCACGAAGCGCTCTGGCATTAACCCTTTAGTTGCTGGAGTGCGTTGATGATGGGTGGGGGGTGGGAGGTCAGGGTTAATGCTGGGGTGGTAGTAGGACACTGTGAGGAGGGTCAGAGCCATAACCAACGTCAGTTCTGGTAGAGGCAGGGCTGGGATTGCAGGGTGCCCTCTCTCTGAGATCATCTAATGTACTTTCCCACACTCCTCCTCTGTCTCCATAGCCCAAGTTCCGTTCTCCATCAGATGAGGGGCCTGGGGGCACTGGGGATGAGGGACAGCTGAGCCCGGGGGTGCTGGTCCGGTGTGCCAGTGGGCCTCCCCCCCGAACCCCCCACCTCGGGCCTCCCCCGGCCACCCGCAGCCCCCACCTAACTGCCCATTCAGGTAATGGGGCAGGCTGGGGCAGGAGGTGGGTGGGGGTGTGGGTTGGGCAGGGGAGGGGGGGCCTTTGGGGGCTGATTTTTCCCCCCACCCTGTCTCAGAACCCTCACTCTGGAACCCAACCCCCCGGGAGCCTGATCAGCCCCCATTGTTACCCCCCAAGAAGGACAAGATGAAGAGAAAGGTGAGCCCGGCCGTGCTCCCCAGATGGGGCTGGCATGCCTGGGGGTGGGATGGATAGAGTGATGATGATGAGAGGTGACATTTGGTGACCCATGCCTCTGGGCCGGAGGCTGAGCTCATGTCTTTGTGTGGTATCAGCCTTCACAGATGCTGGTAGAAATCACAGAGATAGGCATTATCCCCCATTTCACAGATGGGGAAACAGAGGCAGGGAGGTGATAAACCTTTGAGGAGGCAGAGTGCTGGCACTCTTGGGTCTTAACCACTGCACCTTCCTGTCCCCTCCTTCCTTCTGCTGGATCCGCTGCTCTGCCCCCCCGTGGCCTGCCTAGGGATGTGCCCTTCTCGTGAAGTTGTTCAATGGCTGCCCCCTCCGGATCCACAGCACAGCTGCCTGGACACACCCCTCCACCAAGGGTGGGCCCTCAGCGTGTCTCAGAGAGCAGGGCGGGGTGGGGAGGGGCCCTAATGCAGGTACAGAGGTGGGAACGGGGGAGGGGCAGAGCTGAGGCAGGACCAGAGCCCAGGGTTACAGTTGGGGTTTGGGGATCAAAGATGGGTAGAGTGAAGATGGATTTGAGGGGAAGAACTAGGAAAATAAGAGTTTGGGGGCCAGGAATGTCAGATATAACAGAAAAGTCCGCGTTTGGCATAGATGGGGGACAGTTGGACCCCATTAACCTCAGAATTTTGGGGTTTGGGAGTTTTGGGGATGGGAATGCGGAAGGGGAAGAGTTTGGGGATGAAAGATGTAGAGACAAGGTCAGTGGGGGGTAAATGTTAAAGAAACAGCATTAGGGGCGCCTGGCTGGCTCCCTCGGTGGAGCGTGTGACCCTTGATCTCAGGGTTGTAAATTCGAGCCCCATGTTGGGTGTAGAGATTACTCAAAAATAAAATCTTAAAAAAATTACTAAAACTTATTTAAAAAAAAAAACAGCATTAGAATTTGAGGGGGACACACTGGACAGAAAAGCCACATTTCAGAGGTCCTGAGTTTGAGGATCAGTGTTGAAACAAGATTAGCATTTGGGGACCAGAACTGGGAAGACAGAAGGACAGAACTTAGAAGGCTATTTGGGGAAGCATGGACTAATGTTGGGGTCAAGAGTGAGGGGGCGGGGTCAGGTTTGCAGGATTTGTGGGCCCAAGCATGAGGGTAGGTGAGAATGAGATCAGCTCAGGGGACTGGGTTAGGGTTTGAGTTCACATTTGGGGAAACAGAGGCTGGGAGAGTCAGTATGGGAGTAAGAGAGAATGGAGGGTCAGGGCTGGGGGACAGACTACCAGTGTTTGGGGTCAGACATGTGGGGGTCTGGGAGGCCCAACAGGATGATGTAGGTCCCAGTGTCCTTGTGTCTGTCCCCACAGACCAGCACCTGCTTCTGGGGGCAGAGGAAGGCATTTTCATCTTGAACCGGAATGATCAGGAGGCTACGCTGGAGATGGTGAGCACAGGGCCTGAGGGCCAAGGGCAGGGGGATGGAGTTGGGGGTTGCTGGGGTCTTATAGGAGCCATCTCCCCCGTTCTCTGCAGCTCTTTCCCAGCCGGACTACCTGGGTATACTCCATCAACAATGTCCTCATGTCTCTCTCAGGTCTGGCTGTGGGTTGGGTGGGAGGAGGGGGTTCAGAAGTTAAGGGGTTGAGAGTCAGGGGGTTGGGAGGTAGACGGGCACAGCTGGAAAAAAACAAAACCAAACAAACGTACGCTCCCTCTTCACAGAGCCTGCAGTTAAAATCCCAGCCACTTTTTCACTGGGGAACTTGCTCCTTGAGCCTCAGTTTCCCTATCTGTAAAATGGGGTTCACAATAGTCCCACCTCCAGTCAGTTTTGAGGTGAGGTCTCCAGGAAGTCTTTACATTTCCTTGATGTTTAGATGCCGATCAGAACTTATTCCATGCTTTACTAAAATAGAGTGAGCGAGGGGTTATAGTTTACAATTTTGTGTTATTGTTTTATAAACATTTTGGGTGAAAGAATTTCTAATCTATGGGGAAAGGCCAAGCCAAATAGGCCGCATGAGTTAGTTAATAATCACATCTGTGACGACATGCTTTGGGAGAATTTCTAGATCTCTTCAACTTAATAATGTGTGTAACTTCCTCTGAATGGTGCAGTGTCCATAGGTTCTCCTGTCGCTGCAAGTGCAGGAGGATGGGGAACATAGTTATCTTACTCCTTGTTCACCAGAGCCCAGCACAGTGCCTGGCCCACAGTGGACACTTAAAATATGTCGAGTGAAAAAGGCATAAATAAAAGTGCTTGAGACTTGGAGCCTTGGGAGTTTCAAAGGGATGGGGCCAAGTGAAGGGACAGAGAAAGGTGGGAGTGTCTGGTGTCCTATAACTGCCTGCTTCCCCCCTACACACACACACACTGCAGGAAAGACCCCCCACCTGTATTCTCATAGCATCCTGGGCCTGCTGGAACGGAAGGAGACCAGAGCGGGAAGCCCCATCGCTCACATTAGCCCCCACCGGCTACTGGCAAGGTACCAGCTCCCAGTGGCACCGCGGACCCCTGGGATGCCCCCTTCCTGCTGTCCCTCCGCATTTATGCCTGCTTTCTTCTGCAGGAAGAACATGGTCTCCACCAAGATTCAGGACACCAAAGGGTGCCGAGCTTGCTGCGTGGGTGAGAGAGAATCCCAACTGGGCGGACCTGAAGGGGGGTGTGGGGCTGGGCCAGACGCGGGGCTTGGGCTGCATCTACCCGAGAGGGTTGCAGTTAAGGCAGGCTGTCCAGAGTCCGGGGAAATATGTGCGCCCTTTCGGCGGGGGGGGGGGGGGGGGGGGACGGGGATGGGGAGAGAGGATTGACCCTAACCCATCCCTACCCACCTCTACAGCGGAGGGTGCGAGCTCGGGGGGCCCGTTCCTGTGCGGGGCATTGGAGACGTCCGTGGTCCTGCTTCAGTGGTACCAGCCCATGAACAAGTTCCTGCTGGTCCGGGTAGGGGGCCTGCAGAGGCTGGGGTCTCTGTGAGGTTCAATGGCTAGGGCCTTCCACTCGTTCTGCTTCTGCCGAGAGCTTGGTGAAGCCCCGCTTCCACCCGAGGCCCCGCCCACCTGCGGTAGGCGCCCGAGGCTCCCCCTCCGGAGGGCTTCCTGGTCCTTAAGCTCCGCCTCTCACCCAGCCTAATTATTTTTCAGGCCCTATGTCCCATCCCCCCGGGTCTCCAGGAGACCCCACTCAGATCCTTTGAGTCTAAGGAGACTTGGCTGCCTTTGAGGTTACGCCCCTCCGGGGGCCCTGCCTTTCTGTCATGAAGGCGGCACGACCCGAACAGAAGCCGCGCCAACTCTAAGGCCACATCTGTCCATTTCTAAGGAGGCATCACCTCATTCCTCTGGGCTCTCACCCCATGAAGTTTCTAGACGGCATCCCTCCGAACCGAGGGCCCGGGAGATACTTGCGAAGCCCCCTGCGGGTTCTCCTCCCAGGCCCCGCCCCCCGGGCCCCGCCCCCGGGCCCCGCCCTCCCAGGCCCCGCCCTCCCAGGCCCCGCCCCACGCCTCCTCTGAGCCCGCCCCTCCCTGTGCGGCCCGCAGCAGGTGCTGTTCCCGCTACCGACGCCCCTTCCAGTGTTCGCGCTACTCACCGGGCCAGGCTCCGAGCTGCCCGCCGTCTGCATCGGCGTGAGTCCGGGGCAGCCGGCGAAGTCGGTGCTCTTCCACACCGTGCGCTTCGGCGCGCTCTCCTGCTGGCTGGGCGAGATGAGCACAGGTGAGGGCGGGCGGGCTCGCTGGGGGCGGGGCTGCTGGCAGGGGCGGGGCGGCGGGGCGGGGCGGGGCTTTAGCCCTGAGGTGCGATTGGGAAAGGGGTTGAGCCTGGGGCGAGGGGAAGAAAGGTGGATGCAGGTACGACCGGGGAGACTGAGGACCCGGCCGGCCGTGGTGATGGGCGGGGCTTAGCCTGCCGGCTTGGGAATGGAGAGGGTGCCCGGCGGAGGAAGGCAGAACCCGGCCGAATTGGTGTTTGAAACCTCCTCCTGTCAAATAGAGCACAGGGGACCGGTCCAGGTGACCCAAGTAGAGGAAGACAAGGTGATGGTGTTGATGGACGGTAAGGACCCTCCTCCCTCTCTTTCCTCCACTGTTCCTGGATCTCCGCCTCGCAGACCCTGTGCTTCTCAGAAATGCTGAACCCCTACAGGCCTTGCCTGCCTCCTGCTTTGCTTCTCAATGAATTTATTGTCCAGTCCCTCAGCAGTCCCGCCTCGCTCTTTAAGAGCCTCGCTCTTAAAACCCTCTCTCTACCCTCTTCTAGGGTCCCTGAAGCTGGTGACCCCGGAGGGAGCCCCAGTCCGGGGGCTTCGAGCTCCGGAGATCCCCATGACTGAGGCGGTGGAAGCCGTGGGTAGGTGCAGGGATGGGAGGGCCCCCGGCTCGGAGTGGAGGCTCGGTGATACCCAAGGGTGACGGGCACTGCTTTCCTCCCAGCTATGGTCGGGGGTCGGCTGCAGGCCTTTTGGAAGCATGGAGTGCAGGTGTGGGCTCCAGGCTCAGACCAGGTAAGCGTCTCCGGCTGAACGCCCGCAACCCCGCCCCTCCCCCGTGGGTCTCCCAGTTCCTCAGATGGCCCCGGAGGACTGAGTCAGGGTGTGGAGCCCTGACGAGAAGCTTCCCCCGTCTCAGGGCAGACAGGTACTCTTCTATACCCCAGGGTCTCTTGGGTCCAGAGCTCATTCCAGGCCACTGGGCGATCTTATGTAAGAGATTCTGCTTCCCTCTGAGCCTCAGCCTGCAGCTATAAAATGGGGGTCACTAGAGAAATATGTGGGTGGTTAAGAGCATGAACAGACTGCCTGGGTTGGAATCCGGCTGACTGACCTTAAGCAAATGACTTCACCTTCCCGTGCCGTACTTTCCTCAGCTGGAAAATGGAGCGATAAATGGTCCTTAGCTCATAAAACACTATGTGTCAGATGTTGCCCCTCTATGTTTGTATTTTATTTAATCTCCTCGATCACCCATCAAGAAGGTCCTATGATTTCACGGGTTAGTAATCTGAGGCACAGAGAGGTAAAGTAACTTGGTTGGGTCACACAGCTGGTGAATGGTGTTAGCAAGAATGATTAGTTCCGGACCTCAGACTAGAAGTTCAGAGACACCCCCCCCCCCCGTTATCTTTAAGGGAGAGGGGAAGAATCTTCTAGATACTGACACACACACCTTTTCCCCAGCTGTTGCAGGAGCTGAGAGACCCCACCCTCACCTTCCGTCTGCTTGGCTCCCCCAGGTATGTACGCGGGGAAGGGGACACAGAACCTGGGAGGGGGGCTTCTGATGTGGAGAGGGGTCTTGAGATGTCTCCAGCCACCTCTATGTTTGGCCTGGACGTTCTCTCTCCTGCTCTCCCTGCTTCTATCTCTGCCCCTTGTAGTCCATTCCCCACACGGGAGCCAAGGGGACATTTTTGGTTTTTAATTTTTATTTTCACTGTTTATTTTGGCATAACTTTAGGCTCAGAGAGAAGTTGCAAAAATAAATTTAAAAATTAATCTTAAATTCTTGTATCCCTTCATTCATCCAGGTTCCCCGGATGTTAAGTTTTTTGGTTGTTTTTTGGGGTTTTTTGTGTGTTTTGTTTTTACCACGTTTGTATATGTACATAATTGTTTCTATTTGGGTGTGAATTGTTTCCTAAATCAAAGCAAAGACCTACTCCTGCAGACCCCAGTGCAGCTGCCAAAATCAAGGAAATAGCACAACACTACCTTCTAACCCACACACCCATTCAAGTCTCACCAGTTGGCCCAATGATACTTTTTTTTTTTAAAGATTTTATTTATTTGAGAGTGAGTGAACGAGAGAGCACGAGCAGGGTGAGGACCAGAGGGAGAAGCAGACTCCCCGCCGAGTGGGGAGCCCGACGGTGGGGCTCGATCCCGAGACTCAGGGATCATGACCTGAGCCACCCAGGCGCCCCCCGATGATACTCTTTATAACCAAAAAATAATACTTTTTTTTTTCTGGCCCAGGATGATGAGGAGTGCATGTAGGAGTCAGGTTTCTTTTGTCTTTAGCCTGGGACAATTCTTCAGGCTTTCTTTGTTTTTCAGGACCTTGATACTTTTGAAGAGTACAGGAAGGTTGTTTTCCAGAATGTCCTTCAGTTGGGTTTGAGGTTTCCAGGTTAAACATTTTGAGCAGGAATACCACCGAAGTGATGGCATGTCCTTCTCCGTGCCTATCAGGAGGCACGTGTCACTTTGTCCCATTTCGGGTGATGTTATCTTTGAGCATTTGGGTAGGGTGGAGTCAGCCCAGTTTCTCTGCTCTAAAGTTACTTTTTGTATTATTAAGTATCTTTTGGGGGTGATTTGTTGAGTGTAAATAGACTGTTTCTCATCAGACTTTCACCCACTGGTTTTAGCATCTATTGATGATTTCTGCGTGAATATATTATGAGGATAGTTACTAAATGGTTTCTGCCCTTAGTTGGCGTGCCGCTGTGGGGGGGATCTGTCCCTTCTCTGCCGTGTGTGTGTGTGTGTGTGTGTGTGTATTTCAGCACAGCCTCATGGATTTCCATTTTACTCTTGGGGGTTATTACTATAATTTTAATTTGAGGCATAAGAACTCCCACATTTAACCAGTGAGAGCCCCTTCAAGCATCTCTCATGACCTTTTGACATGCCAGAGAGGCCTTTTAAAATCTAAGTCCCATTGCGTCACTCCCCCCTCCCCCATTTAAAACCCCCGTGGCCTCAAGATAAATACCCAGTCCTGGCCACAGCCCACAAGACTTTTTGACTTCTGCAGCCAAGTCCCAAGCTCTCTCCCACCTCAAGGCCTTTGCCCAGGCTGTTCTCTGCCCAGAACACCCTTCCCTGACCTTTCACCAAGTTCCCTCCTGAGCCTTTTTGGGGCTTCATCTATTTTTTTTTTTTTTTTAAGATTCTATTTATTTATTTGAGAGAGAAAGAGCAGTGGGGAGGGGCAGAGGGAGAAAGAGAGAGAGAAGCAGGCTCCCCGCTGAACAGGAAGCCCGATGCGGGGCTCGATTCCAGGACCCGGAGATCATGACTGGATCTGAAGGAAGATGCTTAACTGACTGAGCCACCCAGGCGTCCCCTCCACCATCTATTCTTTGGGCCACCTTGGCCGACCCTTTGGGATAGGTTTCAATGCTGTTTTGCACTCCTGTAATTCACTGACTTCTGCTGGTCTCCCGTTCTAGATTGGTCTCCCGTCCTCGAGGGCAGAGACCATGTCTGCTCATTGCTGCGATGGCCCAGTACTGTGCTGGAACAGTCTCTAGTAACTCCTTTGTGAATGAATGCATGAACAAATGAATGAATGAACTGACTTCTCTCCTCCTTCCCTAGGCCTGTGGTGGTGGAGACACGCCCAGCAGATGATCCTACTGCCCCCAGCAACCTCTACATCCAGGAATGAGTCCCTAGGGGGGGTGTTGGGAACCAGTCCCTGCACCCCTATCCCCAGCGGACACACATTAGTGGTCATGACATGCACTTGTCTCCCAATAAACATGACTCCAGCCTCTGCTGTCATCTTGTTCTTCCGAAGGGGAGAGGGGAGGGCAGAATTCCTGGATGCCCCCCCCTCCCAAATGTCAAGAACCCAACACAGTGATGTCAGGGGAATAGCACAGACTTTATTTCTCCGGTACATGGTCACCTGTCCCCCAGCTGCCTTTGGGGAAGGGCTTTGGGGCTAAGGGACTTGTGAGAATAAGGCACTTGAGGTGGGGGTGAAGGGCCAGCTGGGGCGTGTCTCAGCTAAGCTGGTCCTCGTACTGCTTGCGGAAACAATCACCAGCTGGGAAGAAATCCCAACATCTCTCCTGGTACATCTTCCAGACATAAGACTCCTAGGGTTGGGGCACGGGGAAGAACTGGTTGGCCGCATCTCAAACGTTCATGCTGACGTGAGCTATTTCCTGCCGCCTGCTGCCCGACCTCATATGAGAGCTCTCCATGTCCCTCCCACTGCCCTCCCATTAACAATCCCTTACCTGGCCCGTGTGTTCTGTCTCGTCTTTATTTATCAGATACATCAGGAAAAACCTGAGGGTGGGAGGACGGCGGACATAGGTTAGGACTACCCTCACTTTCTCCTGATTGGCTGGCTGGGAAGCCACCCGCCTGGATACCACACTGGTCGATGCCCAGTACCGGGCCCTCGCGGTCGGCGGCCACGCCTCCCCCGCTCCCCCTCCCCCCGCCCACGACGGGCCCACGGGCCCAGGCTCACATGTAATTGGCCAGGTTGTGCTCCTCTAGCGTATGGGTCTCGAACCCGTGCGGCGTCGTATCAAAGTAATCGCTGCCGATGCCGCAGATGAAGCACTTGGTCTATGGGTGGCGGGGGACATTAGAATCCGGGCCCATTCAACCCCCCCAGGGTCCCACATTCCCTCTGGGTCGCCCCCAGACTCGACCTACCTCCATATCTTCCTTCACTTGCTCTTGTTGGTCTCGGAGCTCGCCAAAAGCGTCGATGATCAGACCTGCGGCAGCAGGTGCGAGTCAGTGCCAGACCTCTGAGCCCACTCAGACTCTTCCCTCTTCTGGCTACCCACCCCTGAGCCCAGCCTCCCGCCCCCCATCTCCCTCATCTCACCCTGCTTCCTAGAGATAATAACACCTAGCGTTTATCGAGTACTTTTTATGAGCAAAACACCTAGGAATTGATTTAATTCTCACAATAACCCTGCGAGGTTAGGATAGTTAATATCCTCATTTGCAGATGGAGAAACTGAGGCCCAGAGAGGCGACTTGCCTAAAGTCTCACAGCAGGAAGAGGCAGACCCAGGATATGAAGCCAGGCTGACTACACTCTTAAAGGAGCCAGTCTGCCTCTGGGCACTGGGCCCCCACTCTCACAACCCCAACCAGCACTGACCCTGGATGATGGCCAGCAGGATGACGATGACAAAGAAGAAGAAGGTGATGTCGAAGACCACTCGGTACAGCTCATATTCATCGCCTGCTGGGTCCTCAATCTCATCCCCGATGCCCCCACCAGCTCGGACACCCACGTACATGTGAAACAGGTAACACTGTGGGGGGGGGGGTGACAAGCATATTGGTTATGCATTCTATCATTCGACATTCTCCAAGGACCTCCTGGGCCCTGGGCCGAGGGGACACGCAGACACAGCAATAACTGAGCCAGCTCTGGGCCCTGCCCTCACAGGGCTCACAAACGGGGCATCACATAGTGACAGCCCAGAAATGATCATGGCTGTGATAGGGAGGACACAGGCAGAAGGGGCAGATCCGGGGTGGGGGAAGCGCAGGGTGATCAGGGGAGAAACGGGGGGAGCACAGGAAGCTTTGAAGCTTTGAAAGCCTGACTCAGTCAGGGTGATCAGGCAAGACTTGCCTAGGAGAGGGGACATGTGAGAGCTGGAACTTGAAGGAGGTGTTAAGTGGGAGAAAGTGTTCCAGGCAGAGAAAACCACATGTGTTACGTAACCACTGGGGAGCAAAGAACACATTTTGCTCCCAGGAGGAACTGAAAGAGGTTCAGCGAGGCTAGAAAATAGAGCTCCAGTAAGCAAGAGCAGGGAGAGAAATGAGGCCAGCCGATGGTTAGAGAGGGCTTCCTGTAGGAGGCAGCATTTAAGTTGAAAGGTGACGTGTCAAGTGAGAGAGGGGCGTGGACATGGGACCTGTGGTAGAAGAGGGAGAGAATGTCAGATGCAGAGGGCTTGGGCGGGAGGAAACACATGGTCTTAGGGGAACCGAAAGAGGACAGGAAGCCAGGGAGCAAAAAGCAAGAGAGACTGTGGTTAGACTCGGGTAAAGCTGGCTTTTCCCTGGCATTGTGAGCTGCGGTGAGGGATTCGATTTTATCACACAGCATTGGAGCGCTACAAGAAGGTTCTGAGCAGGGAGGAGGCCACAGTCTGCCTGGCACTTGGGAAAGACTTTCCACTTGTTTTCTGTGTCCCCAGGAAGTGAGAGAAACCCTGTGTCTTGGTTAAGAGCTGAGGCTGGTGACTGCGGTGGGAACAGGGCTATGCGTGGCAAGACTAGGTCTCGTGGCCTCAAATGTCAGGCTGAGGGGCTGGACTGGGTCCTGAGAGCGTGGCACAGAGTACAGGACATCTCGTGTGACAGCCCCGAGATCATTCTTCTCCACTGTGGCCCGCGCCTCTGTAGGGCAGCTCAGTCTGCGTCATGACCACCATTATCAGAATAAAAAAGAATGTATAAACAAGCACGGCATGCTGATACTTGGGTGAAATTTATATATATATATATATATATATATATATATATATATATATATATATATATAATATAATATATATATATGTGTGTGTGTGTATATATATATATATATATTTTTTTTTTTTTTTTTTTTAAGTAAACTCTACACCCAACCTGGGGCTCGAACTTACAACCCTGAGATCAAGAATCGCATACTCACTCCACCTACTGAGCCGGCCAGGCGCCCCTGGGTGAAACTTTCATAGAACACGATGAGAGTGGCTAACACCTATGGAATCCTTAACACACGCCAGGCCCCATTCTACGACTTCCGAGGGAGCTCCACTGAGTCCTAAAATCAGCCCTAGGCCGTAGGCACTGTTATCACATACCCATTCTCCTGGGGAGGACACCAGAGCACGCGGAGACTGAGTAGACTACCCCAAATCTCATGGGCACGACAGGGGCACGACGCCTGAGCACCCCAATAATAACAGCTCTCGAATAACATGACGGCGGCGGCGAGCGCTTACCAAGCACCGATTATGTGACCGGCACTCCTCAAAGGCCCTCGCAAGTACCCGCTCACGGAACCCTCCCAGGGAGCTGACGAGGTGGGTACTACTACCCCCTTTACAGAGGGTCGGATGGTCAGTAACAGGCCCCTGGGAGCGCCGGGGGAGGGGCTCACCGTCATCATGTCATCGCACTTCATGTCAGGCTCGTCCTCATCCTCACTCTTGTTGTAGAACTTGCGGAAGAAGTTGAAGGCCACCACGGTGTACAGGTAGACCACCACCGCCAGGAGGCCCACGGTCATCACCAGCTGGGGGCACGCGGGGGGCCCCGTCAGCTCCATGCTCAGCCTGCCCCTCCCCAAGCCCAGCTTCCTGGGTCCTCACCCCCCGCCCCCAGCCAACGTGGCCCTCCCTCCCGGGTCTCACTACCCACACCCACCCTGGCTCAGCCCACCCTGCCTTGCCCCTCCTCGCAGGAGCTGCCCGACCCCCCCCATCCACCCCTACTCAGACTACCAGCTCATCCCCGCCAGGCTCACACCCCTCAGTCAGGTCCTCTACACACCTGCTTCCCATTATGGGTGACAGAGGAGAGGATAGTGCGCAGCGTCTTGACCCCCATGGCGATGTCCAGGAGGTGGGCAGCGAAGAAGAAGTTGTTGTAGTGTCCCAGGAGGGACATCACCATGTACCAGCCCAGGTATAGGAAAGACTGTGGGCACACAGGGTCAGGGGTCAGGGAGCGTGTGGGATTCATGGGGAGCACTCTGGGGGTCAGGGAGCGCTCACGAAGGTCAAGGGGCATTTGAGGGGTAGGGAGCACTGTGGGAACAGGGGGTCCAGGAACATTTGAGAGGGATGGGAGTGCCCTGGGGGTCAGGGTGCCATCTCTGCCTAGGGAGCATGTGGAGGATCGGGAGCACTCGGCAGTAACGGAGCATGCTGGGTGAGAAGCCATCCCCAGGGGAAGTTGGAGAACCCTCTGCGGAAGGACCTAGTCTGAGAATTCAAGAGCACCCGAGGGACAAGGGGCCTTGGGGGGCAGGGAGCTTCACAGGACCAGGCGTGCACAGGGGCTCAGGAGTCAGGCCCTGGTCAGGGATACCTGGGGTCAAGGATACCCCAGCCCTCCAAAGGCCCTTCTCCCGCAGTTCCTCCCCCAACTATGGGCCCCTCCTCACATTGTCTGTGAAGATGACCCCGAACTTCCAGATCTGGTACTTGACGTCAATGGACATGAGCCTGTATGGGGTGGGAGGAAGAGGGATGGCCAGATGCCTGACGCTCAGACCCTGGCCACCTCCCCTGGCCACCCCAGGCCTGTGCAGGCTGGTCCCCGACTCACCAGGTGAGTAGCCCCGGTGGTGGTTCGGGCTTTCGCTCGTTGTGGGCTGTGATCTCCAGCGTGGCCAGATCCATGCCCAGCAGCTCGGCGATCCGCTCCCGCCCATAGATGTCCCCGTGCTTGTCCAGGACCTGCGCAGGGGAGCGTGTGATCGTGGGGACACGGCTGGAGTGGGGGAGGGCCACAGGCTGCATGGGGGGCGGCTGGGGCACTGTAAACTTCGCGTGAGAAATTGGGGGTGCATTTTTCAGGAGAGAAGGGCCAGAGCTTTCTTCAGATCCTCAGGGGGAGGGCCCAAAAGGTTCAGTTGATTCATTAGCCAAATTCATAAGGTTAATTAATTTATTATTATCAGACTGGTAGTCAAGGAACCCTATATAATTGGGCCTCTGTCATCTGTGAACTTACCTTCTCCCACTCACCCACCTCCTTCACTCTGCTCCAGCCGCACAGACACACAGACCTGCTCGCAGTTCCTCAAATATACCAGACACATTCCTGCCTCAAGGCCTTTGCCTCGGCTCTTCCTCCCGCCTAGGACACTCCCTCCAGATTCTACCCGATTCACCCCTTCACTTCATTAACTAGTGTGTCCTTTCCTGCCTACTCTTGGTCAACACACACACACACACACACATTCCCCTCTTCACTTTTTTTCTTGTACAACACTTATCACCACCTAAACCCTATAAATGTGCTCGCCATCTGTCTTGCCAGCTCGAGTGTTGGGCTTCCTGCTGGATTCCGGCTCCCTAAAGCACACAGCAGGTGTTCAATAAATGTTTGTTGAGCGAATGACTGATCTAGTTTTCCTGGGTGCCAGATACCGCTCATGCAGTAGGCCATATAATCTTTACAACAACCCCGTGGGGTCAGCCCTCTTATGCTCTCACTTCGAATCTGAGGGAAACTGAGGCACAGAAAGGCCGACACAGCTAGGAGTAGAAAAGCAGGCAATCCAGCCCCAGAGTCTGTGTGCTTAAAACAGTATGTGTCACCTCCTCCCTCTTAACTAATACTTAATGGGTCCTCATTCTGAGCCTGGCACTACGCCACACTCGTTACGTGTATCGCGTCAACACAGAGGGACGGGTGATTATTGCGCCCATTTCCAGATGGGCAAACTGAGGTGCTCCTCAGGCAGCCAAAGCCCCTTGCCTAAGGTCGCACATAAAGCGACTGCTTGTCAGGGCTGGGATGGCCAGGTGGCAGCAGGAGACCCAGCCCGGGAGGCCCTGCCGCCTCCCCATCCACGTCCTCACCTTCCGCTTGACAAACTTGTCCCAGTAGTTGCTGGGGAAAGACCTGCCGAGAGAGGGAGAGAGAGAGAGAGAGACCCCGAGGTGTTAGGGCAGGAAGGGCCAGGAGCCACCAGCCGGGCCAGGGTGGGCGGGAGTTCCGATGCTTTTCGCACAGGGGGCCCCCGCACAGTAGGACTGCATCTCACCGGGAGCCGGGCTCTAAAGACCCCCTGCCAGATGGAGTTCGCCCCAGGTCAAGCGCTACCCCAGCACCATCTTTGGTGGGGCCCGCGGGAGGCAGCGGGCTTGCATGCGGGGCTGGGATGTGCAGAAGACACAAAATGGCCCTCCGTGCCGTGTAAGCTCATGGGGTGATTCTGGCCCATTAGTTACCGGTTTTCTGATTCACAAGCTGATGCCCTACAATCCTGCCAAGGCGGTGAGTTCTGTTGGGTTTGGCGGGGAGAGTTATCATGAATCCACGGGCTCAGACCTGTTTGATGTGTTTCAATTTGTGGTACTTGCTCTCCTTACTGAGGCTCAAGTTGCCCCCGATTTGTCCAGCGGGAGCCCCTTCCAGGATCCCCTTCTGGATGCTGCTTCCCACTGAGCACATCCTTGCTTCCTGACACAAGGTAACCCTGGCTTGCTGCACTTCCCTGCCCCAGCCCCGAAATCTGCCGCTTCTCCAAGGAGCGTGGTTCCTTTTTGTAGGACATGGTATTTAGAAGTTAAGGTCTTGGGCAGACACAACTTTATTTATTTTTTTAAGATTTTATGTATTTATTTGACAGAGAGCAAGAGAGCAAAGCAGGCAGGGGGAGTGGCAGAGGGAAGGAGAAGCAGGCTTCCCGCGTAGCAGGGAGCCTGACTCCCAAGTCACCAAGCCTGACCCGATTCCAGGACCTTGGGATCATGACCTGAGCCAAAGGCAGACGCTTAATGACTGAGCCACCCAGGCACCCCTAGACACAACTTTAAACAGATGTTTCCGGGGCACCTCGGTGGCTCAGTTGGTGAAGTGTCCAATTCTTGGTTTCAGTTCAGGTCATGATCTCGGGTTCCTGGGATCAAGCCCTGCATCAGGCTCTGCACTGTGTGTGGAGTCTGCTTGTCCCTCTCCCTCCTCCTCTGCCCTTCCCCACCTCTCAAATAAATAAATAAATAAAATCTTAAAAAAAGAATAAACAGATGTTTCTCCCTGACTCTCTCTGTTAAGCACGTGTGTTTGAATGTGTAGCAGTTAGATGTGCCTTTGATGGTGACAATGAAAGCATAGGATGTCCTTGGTGTGGTTTCTCTCCCTTCCTGTCACCACCTCTCCTGGGCAGGACCCCATAATAAAATAACTTCCAGCACTTATCTAGGACTCACTGTGCCCCAGAAACTACATGAACTCATTTTTTCAGTACAAGATCCTCAGTGCTATTATTTACCCTCCTTTTTACAGATTAGGAAACAGGCACAGAGAGGCTAAGTGCCCAGACCGAGAATTCCCAGCTAGGGTGTGGCCAAGCCAGGCTTTGAACCTGATCTGGTGTTCTTATTCTAGAGATGTGGCCCCACTGTATGAACATGTGAAATGGGACTTGACGGCAGGGGTGGGGGTGTTGGGGACAGAGTGGGCTGGGAGTGCAATTTGGGGGTCCAGAGTCCCACCACATTGCTCTCCCACACCCTCGTTCCCTCTCTGGGGTCAATTTAAAAACCCAATGATTTCCTATTGCCTATTCATGGCAGCTGGGTAAGAATCACATATGGGGGCAGGGTTTAAATGCAGATTCCTGGGCCCCACCCCAGACTCACTGAGGCAGAATCTCCAGGGTCTGGGCCCCAGGGATCTCCATGTGTCACCAGCAGCCTCACAGGTATGTTAACACTTGGGGAAATTTGTCCGTATTACGGACAGGAAGACTGAGGCTTGGAGAAACTGAGTCAGGGCTGGCAGTGACTGGAACCTGGGTCTTCTGAAGCCCAGGCCCGGCCTGGAGTGGAACCCCAGCTCTGTGCCCCCCTACCCGCACCGAGGTGGGGGGGGCCTGGCCTTACGGCGTGTTGAGCACCAGCCGGTCCCACTGGCCCTTCACATCATCATCCTCAGGCTGCTCCGTGATGTAGAGACCGTCAAACTCCAGCTTTCGGGCCAGCTCCTTCTCCCGTTTAAAGATCACCAGGGGCACCTGGATCGTGCAGGGAGGCACAGGGGTGGGCGTCAGGCACCGGCGGAAGCCGGGAGATCTTGCTGGCACCGGGGTGAGACCCCACATCCGGGAGCTTCCCCAGAGCAATCAGGGCAGATGGGCCAGGGCTGGGATGGGAGTGAGTCAGGAGAGCCCAGAAGTGGTGCCTGACGCAGCCTTGGGGCTTCCCCAGGGAGGGGGGATACATAAAACAGAGGCAGGCGAGGGGCGCCTGGGTGGCTCAGTCGTTAAGCGTCTGCCTTCAGCTCAGGTCATGATCCCGGGGTCCTGGGATCGAGCCCCGCATCGGGCTCCCTGCTCTGCGGGAAGCCTGCTTCTCCCTCTCCCACTCCCCCTGCTTGTGTTCCCTCTCTCACTGTGTCTCTGTCTGTCAAATAAATAAATAAAATCTTTAAAAAAAAAAAACAGAGGCAGGCGAAAGGAGCTGGAAGTGAGGCAAAGCAGTCCAGGCAGAGGGAACAGCATATGCCAAAGCTCTGAGCCAAAAGAACTCTATCCCTCCAATAGTAAAGTATCAAGATTTGCTCAAACAGACCCCTTGGAACCCAAATTGAAGCTCTCATAACACGCCTTCTGGGGCATCACAAACCTCAGGGATCAGAATCCACACTCCCCTGTTAGCACCCATGTTATGTCCGAGACCCCAGAGACTCCCCACACGCCTTCATTCACCAACTGATCAGTATATAGAAAATAATATTCGCAGTGACAAAGTTTGCCTCTTGGGCCAGAAATTAACATGATCCTAGGCCCTGGCTCCTCAGCTGTGACCCACATGAGTTCCCAATTTGAATACTGTCCTTGCTGAAGACCCCAATCCTGTACCCAGGCCCCCAGCCCTTACTCCAGTTCTAGGCCCCCTCTGTCCCAACCGCCATGGGAGATCCCTGGCCCCTGCCCTAGACCCTCGCAGCCGGTGGCCCAGCACCTCTCCCTGACCAACAAGCCCCTGCCCCAGAACCACGGTCACGACCCACCTTGAGGCAGTTGTAGCCAATGATGCAGAGGAAGGCCACCAGCGTATGGAGCAGGCTCAAGCAACGCAAGGCCGGCTCCATGTAGCCCGTACTCTCCTCCAGGAAGTAGTACACCATGTTCTCATCCTCATCGCCCTCCGCTTCCTCGCCGGCCCCCGAGCCCCAGCCAGAGCCGCCACCAGACCCTGCACCTGACAGGTCCCCAGCCGCCGAGCCCTCCATGTCGTCCTCCCCTGGTGGAGAGTCTGAGACCTGAAATGGCGGCAGAGGTCGGTCAGGGCCTGCCACACCCAGAACCCACCAACACAATTAACGGCCTCCATTCCTGAGGCTGGTTGGGGGGACAGTCAGATACAACTTCGGTGAGACTGTCAATCAGGATGAGGGGTGGGCCCGGAACCCTGGCTAGCAAACCAGACTCTGTCCTGGGGATCTGACTATTGGACTGACAGGACGACGGAAACCGTGAGAGCGGATTCTCTTTAACAGCGGAGCCTTGAAGAGACTGACCAACAATATTAACACGAATACTAAAATTCGGCATAGCTAATGTTTACACAGCACTTTCTATATGCCAAGTGCTGTTCTAAGTGCTTTACACACGCTAATCCTCTTGTCATCCCCACAGCTCTCAGAGCTAGATACTGTCAGCGTCCCATTTTACAGATGAGGAAACTGAGGAGCAGTGAGATTAAGCCCCTTGCCTACCATCATACAGCCAGTGGGTGGTGGAGCTGGGATGTGATCTCACAGAAGCCAGCTAGACCGCTTCTCTATCCTGTTATCAAGATCCCTGGGCAAGACCCCAAGGGCCCATTGGTCTCTCAGGAGGCCTGGTTCTTAGGCCCTTCCTTCCATTCCATGAGCTGCTCATTTCCTCCTCCCCACAGATTTCTCTTTAGCTTAGGCGAAAGCAAAGAAGCTTCACTGAATCAGTGCATGTTGCAGAGAGGCCAAATCCCACACCCAGGGGCATGGGGCTGGCGAGTGGCAGAGCTGAGCGTGGAAGCCAGAACTGGTTCCCTGCTCTAACTCCTGCAGATGGTCAGGCATCTGTCCCAATGCACCCCGATACCCACACATGCTCCCATGGGGGTCCCAAGATCCAGGTGTCCAGCCCGAACCTCCCCGGCACCCCTGATCCAACACCTTGTCCCTTCACTGTGGGGGCCCTGGGAACCTGGTAGGGGCTGAGCTGCCCCGTCCCCCAGCCCAGATAAGCGCCTGGTCCTCCAGGCCCCTCATGACCAGCACCTTATAAAACAGCAAGATGAAGTTGATGGCAAAGGCCAAGAAGAGGGCAAGGAATCGCAGGGTATAGAAGTTCCGGGAGAGGTAGTTCTAAGATGAGGAGAGAAAGAGAAAGAGCTCACAGTCCACCTTCTTGCCTGGAGAATTCGCCCCATCATCCACCTACCAATCCAAAACCTGGTCCCACAACCTAGTTATCGAGTGCTTACTGTATACCAGGACATGTGCTAAGAGCTTTATACACACGAATGTGTATGGCTCTCACCACACCCCCACGAAGCGGGCACGGCAGATCTGCCTATTTTGCAGATGAGAACACCGGGGCTTGGGGAGGTGACATGTCTTGCTCAAGGTCACACAGCCAAGAAGTGGCAGACCTGAGGTTTGAGGCCAGACACTTAACCTCCAGAGTCCACACTCCCAACCGCTCTAGTATGTGCTTCCCGTGTGAGGCTGCCCCGTCTGCTTTAGCCCAGAGGACACTTACTTCCATCTCTCCCTCCCTCATTTTCTCTCCATTGTTCTCCCTGTCCCTCATTCTTCCCATGCATCCTCGCTGGACCACCTTCTCCCCAACAGGTTTCCTTCAGCCCCTCACGTCAGGCTGGGACTGGAGAGGAGGCAGGACAGGCGGACCCCCGAGCCCTGCCCTCCCACACTGCCCCCCTTCTTCCTGGCTTGGATGAGTTCTCCTCCCAGCCTCGGACGGGAGGGGCTGGGACCGGAGCGGTGACTCTGACCCAAAGGCCATGGTGGGAGGAAGGGCAGCATGGCCTCGGTTGGATTTAGCTCTGGATAGCACATGGGGGTGGGAAGCCGAGGCAGGTGGCCCCAGATGAGCAAAGGTATGGAGGTTGGAGTAAGAATCTTGAGCAGGGAGAGGCCAAGGAGCCAAGCGGGGGACCACCTAAGATGCTTCCCTGTGACCAGGTCCTGACTCCGTCTGGGGACATCTGTGCCCTCAGGCCAGCCTGGCCTCTTCTGAGAGATAAGCCTGGCACAGGTGAGCTCAAGAACGGGGTGCGGAAGAGAGGTGGTGTGAAAGCACCGAGGGGCCTCCCTGGGAGAGGAGGTGTCAGCAAGCCCCCTTGCGGGGTCCTCACCAAGAACTTCACCCTCTGCACTTCCAGTTCTCCCCAGAATTCCAAGCCCCCGCCTCCAGCCTCCTCCTTCTTTGGAGGGGGTGGAGGAGGTGCCATCTTCTTGGGGGGCTCTGGTGGGGGTTCGGGGACTTCTTCCTTCTCCCCATTCTCAGCACTGCAGGGCAGGACACAGAAAGAGTGAAGAGGTGCCCAGGTAATCCATTCATTCATTCAAAGCCATGCACTGGGGGCCCACCCCATGCTTGGCCCAGGTCTGGATGGTGTTGGGGACACATTGATGAGTCACTGCCTTCATGGGGCTCTGTCCAGTGGTGGTACAGACTGGTCACCAGGCAGTGGCAGCCCGGAGTGGTCAGGGCGGGGATGGGGGATGCTCAGGGGGTTGTGGGAGCTCCAGGAACACCTCTTCCACTTAGTGGTGGGGGGTGTGTCAAGGTAAGCTTCCTGGAGGAGACACGTGAGCCCAAATGGGAAGGAGGAAGACTGAGATGAACATGGGAGAAAGTGCTCTGAGCGGAGGGAACAGCCCACAGGAAGGCTTGGGGTAAGAGAGGAGCACTCATTTCCCCACTCCCTTTGACAGAGCCCCTCCTCTGGGCCCCAGTCTGGTCTGGATGAAGCTGAGGACACAGCGTGAACTCAGGAGGCTCCCAGTCCAGGAGGGAGGCAATGATAGGGGCCAGGCCCCTTGGATTCCAAGGCCACTCACTCGGCTTTCTCGGGCTCAGGCTCAGGCTCTGGCTCGGGTTCTGGTTCTGGAGGCAGCTCCTCTTCCTCTCCATCCACCTGGAAGCAGGGCAAGCCTCAGGGAGGAGCCGCCACCCCAGCACCTCTCAGAGCGCCTCTGCCTGTTCCTCTTTGTGTCCCTGGGCAACCTACATTTTCCTCTCCTCCCATCAGAAGAGGGATTTTGAGTCTTGCTTTACAGAGGGGAAACTGAGGCTCGGGGAAGTGGAGCGCCTTGCCAAAGCGCTGTGCGGAGTCAGGCTGCCTCCAAGTGGAGCTCTTCTTCCCCAGGGCTTCCCATGGCCTTGACACCCGGGGCCCTCAGAGCACGGAGGGCCTGAGGCTGGGGGCTACCTGACTCCTCACAACCACCTGTGTATCTCTGAGGGGCTCTCCCAGCGGCCCTGACCCTACCCCGGGCTGTTCTAGTTCCCGGTGCCCTTTCCCCTCTCATTAGGTTTCGAAGTCTCTCGTCTCTCTGGCTGCAGATATCTTGATGTCTCCCAGAAATACTACCTGTTTCAGGGTCTCCATCTCTGAGTCCACTTCTCCGTGGGTCTCTCTATCCCTGGTCTGTGTCTCTCTGGTTCGTCTCTGCGGGCCTATCTCTCAGGCTCTCTCCCCTCTCTCTCCGTCTCTGAGAGTCTCCCGCCCCGTCCGGTCCTCCCTCTTAAGCCCAATGTCTCCCAAACCCCGGAACCGCCCCCCCAAGCCCCCCGCCCGCCGCCCCGCGGGCCCTCTCACCCCGAGCTTCCTCTTGATGATGGGGGAGCCCTCGGGCGTGGGCGGCTCCGCGGGCGTCGTGTCACCCATGTCCCCGAGGCCGCCCGCCCCTTCGGGCCGGAAGGGGCCCCCGTCGGCCACGGCCACGGCCCCGTCGGCGCCTCCCGGGCCCGCGTCGTGCGCCGCCGCCTCCTCGTCGCCCGCGCCCTCCGCCTCGCCGCCCGCGCCCTCGCCCGCGCCCTCGCCGTCCGCGTCGCCGCCGGGCCCGGTCGGCTGCTCGCCGTGCACCTCGTCGCCCGTGGGGTCGGGCATGCCGGCCAGGAGCTCGGTCACCGTCACCTTCTTGGCGCCCTCCACGAGGCCGCCGCCGAAGAGCGAGCCCCAGAGCAGGCGCAGCGCGCCCGCCGCCGCGCCCGCGCCCGCGCCCGCCGCGCGCGCCACCGCGGCCCAGAGCAGCGCCGCCACCGCCGCGGCCGCCTCGCGCGCCGTGAGCCGCCGCAGCCGCCGCGCGCGCCGCCGCAGGCTGCGGTAGCTGAGGCCGCGCAGCGCCCGGGCCGCCGCCGCCCGCGCGCGCGCCGTCACGCCCGCCGCCGCCGGCGCCGCCGCGCCCTCGGGCCCCGCCGCGCCCTCCTCCGCGCCCTCGGCGCCCGCCTCGGCCGCGCCGTCGTCCTCGTCCGCCTGCGGCTCGCCCTCGGGCTCGGAGATCCGCGCGGCGATCTGCATCTCGAAGATGGTGTCCTCGCAGAAGCTCACGAAGAGCTCCATCTTCTCGGACTCGCCGCCCTCGTTCACCACGTCGAAGATGAACTGGCGCTTGGACTCCTTGACCTGCGCGCGGGGCGGGGGCGCCACGGGGTGAGCGCGCGGGCCGCCGAGCCCCCGCCCCGCGCGCGTGACAGCGGGCGTCTCACTGAATCCCCCCCAGCGATCCTAGACGAGGGGCTCGGCTGCCCATTTCGCAGCTGGGGACACGGAGGGCCTAGCAAGTCACGTCCTCGGGGTGCCGCCGCCGAGAGGTGGCAGCTGGCGGATTGGAGTCCCCGCAACCCGCAGGCTGACTCCGGAATCGAGGCCATTCGCTCCTTCGAGAGATGGAGCGTAGTGGTGGAGGGCAAAGGTTCCGCAGCCGGGCAGCCTGTCTGGGTTCCAACCCCGATTGTGCCACTGAGTAGCTGGGTGATTTAGACGTACCTCTCTGGGCCTCGGTTTCCCCCCTCTGAATTGGGGGATAATAATAGGACCTCAGTTATTGCTGTGAGGATTCGGTGAGTTGAGAGATACTGAGAGATCAGAACAGTGCCCGGTGCCTAATAAATGCCACATAGTGCTCGCTGTTATCATATGGCTGCAGAGTGCTGGAGGTCCACGCTGCATACATGGCCTCCGGCAGAAGGAGAAAGTGGGAATGGGAGGGGGTGAGCAGGCAGAACTGGGGGTTCGGAGGAATTAAGAGAAAGAGTGTGCATGTGGGGAGCACGTGAGAGGCGGGGGTTGGGGGGCTGGAGCTCCCACAGCTCGTACAAGGGTGTGAAGGGCCAGCGGTGAGCCGGGGCTTCCTGCAGGTGAAGGGAAGTGGCAGACATCCTGCGTGCAAGGATGGTGCAACCCCTTTTATGCCAGATTGGTGATGGTGGAGAGTATGCGATCGGGCCCCAAGGGACACAGGTCAATGTGCAAAATCTTGAGGGGTCCTGTGGAGTATGTGAGGGGGCCGACGTGCAAGAGCCTTGTGAGTGGGCACCAGGGACTAAGGGAGGAATCGGGTGGCGATATAGGAGGATGTGGGAAGGATGCCACCGTGTGGGGCTCAAGTGTCCATGGTGGCCATGGGCACATAGGGCAGCCATGCAAGGGCTTGGGGCCCAAACCGGAGGGGAGTGTTAGTGCTGGAGGGGCCTACAATTCATAGCATCAGTGCACGTGAGGCAGGCATGAATGTGCAAGGGGGACCTGGGAGTCAGTGCAGTAAGGCCCAGAATATGAGGACAGGGTTCAGTGTGGGACATGAGCCCAGGTGTGCTTGAGCCAGGTGTCACTGAGGAGACATGAGGGGTCCAGTTGTCGAGGGGGTGATGGGAGTGCAAGCCTCATGGGCTACAAGTGTGAGATGGGAAAGGGTGAGTAAGACCATGTGGGAGGAATATGCAGGTAAGGAACAAATGGGAAGTATAAGTGGAAGGGAAGTGCAAGAGAATAGGGAATGGGAGCTCCCTGCAAGCTAAGTGTGAGGTGGGCTGCGGGCGTGCCAGAGCCACATGAGTGTACCCTTGGGGCTATGGGGCTATACATTTTAAGGGCATATGAGAAGCTGAGACAGGCCACAATCAGGCTGAGGATAGGCCTGGTACCAAGAACACTCGGGGGCTCTTGGGGGTGCGTTGGAGGGTGATCCAAGTGTGCACGGGTGATCATGGGCATGCCAGACAGGGCATGCAGGGGGTGAATAAGTGAGGGGTGGACAACCATATAGTGTGCCAGGACTGGATCCTCGGGGTGAGTGTACAAGAGGTGTGCACCCACACGTGGACCCCGAAGAAGTGGACATCGTGTGCTGGGACCTCAGAGAGCAATTGGGGGCACGTGTGGTGACCGGCTAGGGGCAGGGCAGCATAACTAGGCACCCCAGAGCCTCCAAGGTGAGTGTGCAAAAGAGACGGCATGAGTAGGCCAGGGCCCAGAGAGGGCACACCAGGGGCTACTGGGAAGATGAGCAAGGGGTGTATAACCAACGTGTTCCATTACGCGACGGCATGGGTGTGAAGAGAACTACAAGGACGCACTAGAGCTCCCAGCGTGAGGGTGCAAGTGGCAGGCATGGTGTTCAAGCAGCCAGTGGGGACAGCACACGCTGCTGTATGTGCGCGGGGTGTCCATCCATCCCCGGGCTAAATCTGCAGGAGGCGGGCAGGGGAGACCCGGGGACGTGCAAGGGCACCGCAGGGCCCATAGCGTGGGTACAGAAGGGTGGGCATGGGCTTGCGTGGGCAGAGCAAGAGCCCCCCAGGGCCTGCAGAGCGGCCGTACAAAGCGGGTACCTGCCCCCGTGGGGTCCAAGCGTGCAAGGAGCATGCGCTGGAGCCGCGGGAGGCGAGCATGCACGTGCGCAGGCCGGCCAACCTGGGGCATCTCCCACTGGGTGCGGTTGGTCTCCGAGATCTCGAAGTAGATGCGCTCGATGCGGCGCGAGGCGCCCATGATCTCGATGCGGCCCAGGTAGGGCCGGAAGTACTCGAGGATGCTCTCCGCCAGCTCGAGGAAGTTGCGCAGGCGCGGGTCGTGGGGCACGTGCTCCGACAGGTTGGTCAGCAGCACCGCCACGTTGAAGCCGATGTCGCGGGCTGGCTCCTGGAAGCGGTTGGCGAACTCCTCACAGTTGATCATCTCGTTCTCGTCCGCTTCGGAGCAGGAAAGCAGGAACTGGATTTCGGGGCCCGTGAACTGCTTCTGGCTGTCCATAGCCTGGGGGGGGGGGGGTGGCAGGGGTGAGTGGCAGAGGTCAGAGAGGTCATAGCTTGGGGGTGGGCAGGGGTGAGCTGGCCCGGGGAGCCGTGGTGCTCTTCTTTTTTTTTTTTTTTTTTTAAAGATTTTATTTATTTATTTGAGAGAGAGAATGAGATAGAGAGCATGAGAGGGGGGAGGGTCAGAGGGAGAAGCAGACTCCCCGCCGAGCAGGGAGCCCGATGCGGGACTCGATCCCGGGACTCCAGGATCATGACCTGAGCCGAAGGCAGTCGCTTAACCAACTGAGCCACCCAGGCGCCCCAGTTGTGCTCTTCTTAAAAACAGTTATGGACTTTTCGTAAAGACAGAAAACTCCAGAATCAAAACCAGCACCCAAGGCTGAAACCCAGGCAGGTTGGCACAGATAGGGCTGTACCAGCTATCAAAATACCAGAATGCTGCATTTCCACAAAGCCGAGCCACCATCCACTGTAAGATACATCCCTTTTCCAGAGATGGTTATGATGGCATTGATGAAACTCAGCACTTGTGTAGAATGGTAAAGAAATGCTGCCCCAGGCTCTCCATGTGCTCTGCACACCTGCGGTCTACCCTCCCTGCCTGATGGCTCCTATGGTCTGTCCCAGAGGTTCTCTGGGTCCCTGTGGCTGCAGGCAGCGTCTGTCTAGTTGGAGTCAGGGAACTGGAAGAGAATGGAGCGGAGGCATTGCTCTCCCTGACTTCCTCCCTGAGCTGGTCATGTCTCTCCCTCAAAAGTCAGTCCTACAGCCCTGCCCACACAGCTCCTTCTATCTCCAAGTTAGGTAACTACCCTCTCCTCCAGGATAGCCCCTCCATGCTAGGGCCCCTGACTGATACATGTCTCCTCCTACCCCAAAGCTCCCCCAAGGCTCGTTTGGGCTGCCCCCACCCCTTTCCAGCAAGTACATCATTGACACTTGACACGGTGGAGGGCTCTGAATTTCAACTGGAAACAAACAAGTCTTATGCCCATCACCCCCGAATTAAATGCTCATTCGGACATATTTTTCAAATACTATATATTTAAGAACTAAAACATTACAGGTATGATTGGAGTCTTCTGTGCATTCTTGTCCCACACCACCCCCCATGCCACCCCCAACTTCTCCCAAAGTAACCACTGTCCTGGAGATGATCTATCCTTCTAAACATGTCTCAATACTTCTACTACCTATATCCTGGCATTTTCTCATGCAAATACATAGTATCCTGCACATTTTTTTTTATTTAAAGAATTGCTATTATAATCATATACTTTGAAACTTGCTTTTTCTACTCAACTATGTTTTCAAGATCTATCCATGTTGATATATGGATCAAACGAATTCATTTTTACTGCTGTGTAGTATTTTTAATAAGTGCAACACCATATATCATCCTGATAATGGACATTTAGGTTGTTTCCAGTTTTTTACTTTACAGACAACACTTTCATTGAACAGTCTGGTGCTGATCTCCTGTGCACTTTTTGCAAGAAGCTCTCTAGAGCAGTTTTTCAAATGTTTTGACTGCACTCACATTCAGAATGCGTTTTGTAGGGTGACTCCAGAGAAAGGGGTTCATGATACAATTCTGACTTTCGCTATGCAACACTCTCTGCAGTGTTCGATTCCATTTTATTTTTAAAGATGCTGGTCATGACTTCACTAAATTAATTTCATGACCCACAGATGAATTGCAGCATGCAGTCTGAGAAATGCTGCTCTGGGATATGAACAGAAGCGAAATCTTCTGGCTCTAAAAAGTGCTTTGTAGCCAAGAACTTTGCAAAATGCTTTCTAAATGAGTAACATGCTTTGCAAATCATGAAGGGCTCTAGAAACCACAGAGTGGGGAGACATAATCACACAGGAACTCCTCACCATCTACCCTTGCTGCACCGACCTGCCTCCTCCACTTATGATGCAGTGTGTCACTGTCCCTCATAAAAGACCCCCTCTCTATGGGGAGGCCTGGGACTCCATGCCCTCCATTCAGTCTTGGACTCTGCTTTTGTGATCTGCGGCTCTCTCTTTGTCATCATCCATTTGCCCACTCTCCTTCTTTTGAAATACCTCTTTCTCTGACTGCTACGCTGGAGTCCTCCTTTATTCCAGACTTCTAAAGGTTGGGGGCACCAGGCCTGGAATCTGGCCCCCTTTCTTGGGATACACACCCTCCATGGAGATATCATTGAGGCCCAAGGCTCTGAACACTGTCCCACACCAAGGATCGCCCAATTTACATCTCAGCCTTAACTTCTCCCCAGAATCCAGACACTTAACAGCTGAAGCCCCTATCTGACATCTTTTTGTGGCTCTCTACCCTAAACTGGAAATGGTCTGAACTGAACTTTTGATTTCAAAACCTCTCCTCACTGTCTTACCCATCTCAGGAATAGCATCGCTCCCCACCCAGCTGCTTAAGCTAAAACCTTTGAGTCATCCTTGATTCCTCTTTTCTGTCTTACCACCCACAGCTGATTCATCAGCAAATCTGTCAGCTCTGCTTTCACAGATCTAGAACCCACGCACATCTGCCCCCTCAATGGTCCCACCCTGGTTTTTGTCCCGCATTCTCTCCCGCTGGACTCGCACGGCAACCTCTCCCCCGTTCTCCCTGCTCCCCCTCTATCCCCAGTCTGCTCCCCCCAACACAGCCAGGGGACCCTATAAACATCTAAGGACACACCTCTTCCTGCTCAGAATCGTCCCTTGGTTCCATCTCATTCAGGTTAAAAATTCAAGTCTTCCCTGCACCCAAGCAGGCCCTGCACGTCTGCTGCCTCCCTCCCCTCTTGCACTTTACCCCTTCCATTTTCCCCATCAACAGCCCTCTCCAGTCATGCTGGCCCCCTTGCCACCCCTCTGGTTCCCACCTTTCAGCGCTGAGACTTGCCGTCCCCTCTATCTGGAATGCCACAACCTCCCCACCTCCACATGATATGCTTCAGCTCTCAGCTTCGATGCTCTTTTCTGGAAAGGCCTCCCCCAACCACCCAGTTGACAGGGCTTATTCCACCCATGCTGTCTCACACACCACCCCGCTCACTTCTTTCAGACTACAGATTATAACCTGAAATTATTTTGTTTAGTTCTTTTCTTTCTTCTTTTTCTTTTTTTAAGAGAGGGAGGGGGAGGGGCAGAGAGAGACTCTTAAGCAGGCTCCATGCCCAGAGCTGTGGGGCTCAACCTCACAACCCCGAGATCATGACCTGAGCCGAAATCAAGAGAGTCAGCTGCTTAACTGACTGAGCCCCCCAGGTACCCCCCCTTTTTTTTTAAAGATTTTATTTATTTGACACACACAGAGAGAGAACACAAGCAGGGGAAGCAGTAGAGGGAGAGGGAGAAGCAGGCTCCCCGCTGAGCAGGGAGCCCGATGCGGGGCTCGATCCCGGGACTCCAGGATCATGACCTGAGCCGAAAGCAGCTGCTTAACCAGCTGAGCCACCCAGGCGCCCCACCAGGTACCCCTTTTTAGTTATTTTCATCTGCCCCTTCCCACTGGGCTCTCTGCTCTGAGGGTGGGGTCTCTGTTCTGCTTGCTGCCTCACACAGTAGATGCTCAGGACACATCTGTCAAGTGAATTAAGCATCTTGAAAGCAGAGAAGACTTTGTCCCTTCATTACAATTTTTGAAAATTAAAAAGTCCTTTTAAAAATCCTGACCTTGCCTTTTAAACCATAAAGAAACCAAAAAGCATGTTGTGAAATACATATTTGTAAAGAGTCTGGGAATCCTATGAAGCTTTGTGTTTAGGAAACCATACGATGCTTGATAAATGGTCCCTCAGAAATGAGAATATGAACAAAAATGGAAATATCATCATTCTGCAATCTCTAGTGCACTAATGTGCCTGGGTGTCAAACATCAGGAGCTGCTGACCTCACCAGAGGAGAGATAACAGGAAAGGATTTGCCTCCTGATGAATGTAGGCAGCCCCACAGAGGATGTGCCAACAGGACAAACAGATCCAAACCTGCATCTGATGGGCTTCTGACCTAAGTCTCAGTTTACAGGAAACACAGGGGAAGGAGGAACACACTACATGACACTATGAGGTTGCCTCAGCCCAATGGAAACTGTGGGAAACGCTACAAATGGGACACGCACTTTCCAATGAGAGCCAAGGGCCACTTGAAGCTGCTGAGCCCTTGAATCACAGCAGGTGCAAATTGAAATTTCATGCTGGATGTCAGAGCTTAGCATGAAAAAAAGAATGTAAGATGTGGAATAGTTTTTTATACTGATTACATATTGAAATGGTATTTTGGCTATATGAGGTTAAATAAAATATATTGTTGAAAATGACTTCACATGAGTCTTTTTGCTCTTTAAAAGCAGGGGTACTAGAAACATTTAAATTATGCATGTTGCTCACAGTGTATTTTTAATTTTTTTAAAAAGTAAACTCTACCCCCAACAGGGGCTCAAACTCACGACCCCGAGATTAAGAGCTGCATGTTCTACCGACTGAGCCAGCCAGGCGCCCTGCTCACATTGTATTTCGATCAGAGAGAGCTCCTCTTTAGGGCCAAACACCTGGGTCTCCAGCGGATCAACTACAAGGAAAAGGAAAAGTGCTGGAGGGGAAGCAGTAGATACAAGGCGATTTAAAGAAATAACCAGTTGCCGGGCGCCTGGGTGGCTCGTCATTAAGCATCTGCCTTCGGCTCAGGTCATAATCCCAGGGTCCTGGGATCGAGCCCCACGTGGGGCTCCCTGCTCAGCAGGAAGCCTGCTTCTCCCTCTGCCTGCTGTTCCCCTTGCTTGTGCTCTCTCTCTCTGACAAATAACTAACTAAATAAATCTTTAAAAATAAATAAAATTCGTTAAAGATTTTATTTATTTAAGCGGGGGGGAGCAGAGGGAGAGGGACAAGCAGACTCCATGCTGAGCACAGAGCCCAAAGCAGGGCTCCATTCCCAGACCCTGAGATCATGATCTGAGCCGAAATCAAGAGTCAGCTGCTTAATCAGCTGAACCACCCAGGTGCCCCCAGAAAACATTTCTTAAAGTATATGTGATATTTATGAGATTTGGAAATGTGAACATTGAGTAAATATTTGATGACTTAACGAACTGTGGATATTTTTTGTTTTCTTTTTTATTCCCTTTTTGGTTAGGAATGATAATGACATTATGGTTTGTTATTATAAAAGGAAAAGTCATTTTCCTTATAAAAGAAAAGTCATTTTTTAAAAATTTTATCCATTTATTTGAGAGAGAGAGCGCATAAGCAGGGGGAGGGGCAGAGGGAGAAGCAGACTCCCCACTGAGCAGGGACCCCCCCCCAACACGGGACTCGATCCCAGGACTCTGAGATCATGACCTGAGCTGAAGGCAGATGCCCAACCGACTGAGCCACCCAGGTGCCCCAAAAGAAAAGTCTTTTAAGACCATCTATTATACAATTCCATTTATATGAAGTGTCCAGAATAGGCAAATCTATAGAGACAGAAAGTAGATTAGCAGTTGCCAGGGGCCTGGGTGGGGGAAATGGGAAGTGACTGGTAAAGGGTATAGGGTTTCTTTTTTGGGGTGATTAAAATGTTCTAAAATTAGATTGTAGTTATGATTGCACAATTCTGTGAATATGCAAAAAAAAGCCCATTGAATTATACATTTTAAATGGATGAACTTATGAGATACACCCAAAAATATCTGCAGACTAAAAAAAAAAAAAAAAAGGAAAACCTCAAAACAGTACTGACCAAGAAGAAATGTGTCTTCAGCCACCAGAGAGGGCTTTCTAAACTGTAGTAGATGTTGGGTGGAATCTGCGAAGTACTTACTTATCAGTGAAGACATGCCTTGCAAAGTGTGAACTCTGTCAACAACAAAGAACTTGGGAAACCAGACAACAATGCTATACTTTTAAAATGCAGTATATATGAACAGAAATTCAGAAATAAACATCTGGAGAGATACAAAGTGGCTGTCAGGGGAAGTCTTTGGAGAGGTGGGATGAGAACAGGATAGGGGGTGGGGGCCAAAAGTGATCTCAACCATAGTGGTAAGTTCTGAGTTTCTTTACAAGAAGAATGTATTCTTGTATTACCTATTTCATTAAAAATAAGATATTTTAAGCGATTTTCTACATGAAAATCAAAGTATTCTTCATAGCCAAGAAATATATAATAACACCATAAGCAAAGTCAAAAGATAAATGATGAACTAGGAAAAACAGGTGCAACTCCTATCACTAACAAAGTTATAATCAGCCTAATACATGAAGAGCTCTTAAAAATCAAGAAGAAAAATACCAATATCCCAATAGAAAAATAAGCCAAGGACATGGTCAGTTCACTGAACAGGTAATACAAAAGAAATAACAGAAAAATATGCTTCACTGCACCCATAACAGGAGGAATGTGGACTTAAACTGCACAGCAATATTATTTTTCACCTATCAGATTGGCAAAAGTCCAAATATTTGACAGTGTGGTCTGGTGGCGAGGCTGTGGGGAACAGGCACTCTCACATGTTGCTAATGAGAGGGAAAAACGGAGGGCAAAATTTGTCCATATGACAAATGCATTTACTCTTTAACCCAGAAATCCCGCTTTTGGAAGTATATTCTTAGATATAACTGCACATAAAGAATGACATTATGTACAAGGGGATTCACTGTAGCCAGCATTGCTAGTGGTCCAAATGGGGCCTTCCTCAGCACACTTACCCCAACCTGCTGGAAATTTGCAGTACAAATTTACAATATCTGTGCTATTAACTGTACCTTTGTACAGTGCACAACTTGCACAACTGTCCATGAGTTGTAAAAGCAAAAGACTAGGAGCAAAGCAAGTGTCTGTCAACAAAGAATAATCAAAGAAACCATAATATATATGTAAGATGAAATACTGGGCACCTGTAGAGAAATAATGAGGGCACTCTCTGATCTCCAGAATATATTATTAAGTCATATAGACCAGTGTATGTAGTTCACTGCCTGTTATGCAAGAAAGGAAGAAAATAACAAATTCTGGGGGTGAAAAAAAAAAAAAACAACGATGCCAGGATACAAAGGAAACTAATGTTACTCACAGCAGTGGGGAGGTCGGGGGAGGGGGGAAGTAGGCTGAGAAAGCAGTGGGAGTGAGACTTCCCACTTCATACCCTGTTACATTTTTGCTGTTTAAATCATGTGAATGTATTCTTTATTCCGAAACAAAACCAACACACTTTTCAAGTTACAGATTGTAACTTTGTGACACAGAGATACTGAGCAATAAAATGTTGTGTATATGACATCAAACCTTGTTATGTGTGAAGCCCTGAACAGTCAGCAGGGATCTGTACCGATTTCATTTTTTAAATTCATCTTATAACTCAATGTTTGTACCCATTTACCAACCTCTCTCTATTTCCTCCACCTCCGAGCCCTTCACACCACTCACTTTTCTATTCTCTGTTTCTACCAGTTCTTCTTGTTTTTTGAAGATTCCACGTGTAAGTGATGCCATGAACTATTTGACTTTCTGTTTCTGGCTTTTTTCATTTAGCATAATGCCCTCCCGGTTCATCCATGTTGTTGCAAATGACAAGATTTCCTTCTTTTTAAAGGCAGAATAATAGTCCATTATATATCACATTCATAGGTTAGTTCCACACCTCGCTTACTGTGAATAATGCTCTAATGAACATGGGAACATGGGATATCTCTTCGAGACAATGGTTTTATTTCCTTTTATTTATTTATTTTTTAAGGAGGCTCCACGCCTAGTGCAGAGCTCAACGTGGGGCTCGAACTCACGACCCTGAGATCAAGACCTGAGTGGAGATCAAGAGTCGGACGCCTAACCGACGGAGCCACCCAGGCGCCCCTCGAGCACCTCGTCATGTACCTGTTGGCCATTTGTATGTCTTCTGAAAAATATCTATTCAGGTCCTCTGTCCATTTAAAAATTAGGTTATTTGGGGGTTTTGTTGTTGTTGTTGTTGCTGCTGTTGAGTTGTGTAAGTTCCTTTCATGTTCTGGATATTAGCCCCTTATCATATCTGTGGTTTGCAAATATTTTCTCCCGTTCCATAAACCGCCTTTTCATTTTGTTGATGGTTTTCCTTTTCTGAGAAGAATCATTTAAAAGTTATGAATGAAGCTGGTGCAGCCAGTCTGGAAAACAGTATGGAGGTTCCTCAAAAAGTTTAAAATAGAGCTACCGTACCACCCAGCAACTGCACACTACTGAGTATTTACCCCAAAGATACAAATGTAGGGATCCAAAGGGGTACGTGCACCCCGATGTTTATAGCAGCAATGTCCACAATAGCTGAACTGTGGAAAGAGCCAAGATGTCCATCGACAGATGAATGGATAAAGAAGATGTGGTATATATATACAATGGAATATTATGCAGCCATCAAAAGGAATGAGATCTTGGGCGCCTGGGTGGCTCAGTCGTTAAGCGTCTGCCTTCAGCTCAGGTCATGGTCCTGGGGTCCTGGGATCGAGTCCCGCATCGGGCTCCCTGCTCCACGGGAAGCCTGCTTCTCCCTCTCCCACTCCCCCTGCTTCTGTTCCTGCTCTCGCTATCTCTCTCTCTGTCAAATAAATAAATAAAATCTTTAAAAAAAAAAAAAAGGAATGAGATCTTGCCATTTGCAATGATGTGGATGGAACTGGAGGGTATTATGCTGAGCGAAATAAGTCAATCAGAGAAAGACATGTATCATATGACCTCACTGATATGAGGAATTCTTAATCTCAGGAAACAAACTGAGGGTTGCTGGAGTGGTGGGGGGTGGGAGGGATGGGGTGGCTGGGTGATAGACACTGGGGAGGGTATGTGCTATGGTGAGCACTGTATTGTGTAAGACTGTTGACTCACAGACCTGTACCTCTGAAACAAATAATACATTATATGTTAAAAAAAAAAAAAAAGAAGAAGATAGGAGGAGGGGAAGAATGAAGGGGGGGGGAATCGGAGGGGGAGATGAACCATGAGAGACTATGGACTCTGAGAAACCGAGGGTTCTAGAGGGGAGGGGGCTGGGAGGATGGGTTAGCCTGGCAGTGGGTATTAAAGAGGGCACGTTCTGCATGGAGCACTGGGTGTTATATGCAAACAATGAATCATGGAACACTACATCAAAAACTAATGATGTGGGGGGCGCCTGGGTGGCTCAGTCATTAAGCGTCTGCCTTTGGCTCAGGTCATGATCCCAGGGTCCTGAGATCGAGCCCCGCGTCGGGCTCCCTGCTCCACGGGAAACCTGCTTCTCCCTCTCCCACTCCCCCTGCTCGTGTTCCCTCTCTCGCTGTGTCTCTCTCTGTCATATGAATAAATAAAATCTTTAAAAATAATAATAAATAAAATAAAAAATAAAAATAAATAAAAATTAATGATGTAATGTATGGTGATTAACATAACATAAAAAAAGTTATGAAAGAGGTGTATTTTAGCTCCTACATGGTGATTTTTGGTTCCCTGGCTGACTGAGATTCTCTCCTTAAACCTGCCAGGCTCAGAGAGTAGGGCTGGGACTTCTGGCCAGGGCCTGGAACCCAGGGAATGTTCACTATTTATTGGACTAGATCAATGGTTGAGTCTGGAGGCTATGTACTCTGGAGCCAGGCTGCCTGAGTTCTAATCCCAGCTTTGTCACTTACTAGCTGTGTGACCCTGAACATGTCACTTCACCTCCCTGTGCCTCAGTTTCCATTTCTGTCAATGAGAATAAAAAATAGTCCTTACCACTTAGGGTTGCTGTAAGGACTACGTGACCTAATCCATTTACACACAGGACCTGGCACAGAGTGAGAACATGGTAACTCTCAGCTCTTCTGGAAGGCGGAGGGCTCAAGAACAGCAGAGAAGAGGCCGAGAGAGGTTGGCAGGGAGGGTGGGGATCCCACAAGTGTGTGGCACACACACCCTGGGAAGCAGGCTTCGTGAAGGGGAGGGAATGGCCAACAGCGGCCAATGCCACGAAGATAACAGAGGAGAGATTCAGGGGTGAAGAGGTCACGGACCATCTTGGTCAGGGTAGTTTCAGGAGAGTGACAGGGACCAAAGCCAGGAATCCCTGAATCAGGGAGGGGGTGGGAGGTGAGAAAGGAGTGAGCCGGAGGTAGGCAGCCCTTGAGAGACGTGGCTGAGAAGGGGGAGAGACGCAGGGAGGCTCTCAGACACCTGGGAGGCAGGGGACACTTAATTTTTAACTCAGCAGACGCTGAACGTTTAAATGTTAAACATTTATTGGGGCGCCTGGGTGGCTCAGTCGTTAAGCGTCTGCCTTCGGCTCAGGTCATGATCCCAGGGTCCTGGGATCGAGTCCCACATCGGGCTCCCTGCTCAGCGGGAGGCCTGCTTCTCCCTCTCCCACTCCCCCTGCTTGTGTTCCTGCTCTCGCTATCTCTCTCTGTCAAATAAATAAATAAAATCTTTTAAAAAAAATAAATAAATAAAAATAAACGGATGGACGGGTACAGCAACATGGTACCTAAAAAAGGTAAAGGGTATGGTGAAGTTAGGAAACCACCATATGTTGGGGAACGTGGGTGGCTCAGTCGGTTAAGGGTTGGACTCTTGATTTCCGCTCAGGTCATGATCTCAGGGTTGTGAGATTGAGCCCCACGTTGGGCTCTGCAGTTGGTGTGGAGTCTGCTTGGGATTCTCTCTCTCCCTCTGCCCCTGCCCCCTCCCTCTCTCTTAAAAAAAAAAAAGATTTAAAAAATAAGAAAAAAGAAAAAAGAAAACCACTGTCTGTCAACTACCATAGTAACCATCATTTCAGGCAGAATCACCAACGGACACTAACCCGAGAGGGTGAGCAGGATATTTACAACGTCACAAAGCACATCCTCAGGAAATATTTAAGGGAATGATGGTACCTTTGCAGCGGAGACCCTGGTAACACTACCTGAACCAAGCGAGCCAAGCTAACGCCAACAGTGATAGGAAGAACCAACATCACATGCCTCCTGATGAGACGCACTGAGGACACATCACTCCTACAATACTCCTACTTGAGATGTACAACCTGAATCGAGTCACGGGAAAAACTCGGGCAAACCCACATTCTGAAATGTTCTCTAAAAAACCGGTCTCTAGGGCGCCTGGGTGGTTCAGTCATTAGGTGTCTGCCTTTGGCTTAGGTCATGATCCCAGGGTCCTGGGATCGAGCCCCACATCAGGCTCCCTCCTCGGCGGGAGGCCTGCTCTCCCTCTCCCATTCCCACTGCTTGTGTTCCTGCTCTCGCTATCTCTGTCTCTGTCAAATAAATAAATATATAAAGTCTAAAAAAAAAAAAACAGTCTCTATTCTTCATAAATGTCAAGGTCATGAAAGACAAGGACAGAAACACTGACTAAAAAACTGCTCTCTATTCTTCAAAAATGTCAAGGTCATGAAGGACAGAGACAGACCGAGGAAGGGTTCGGGATTGAAGGAGGCTAAAGAGACAGGATGTCTAAATGTGGTCCCTGACCCCCGGATCAGGTCCTTAGCAGGAAAAACAATTTCTTCACTGAGTGAAAACTGAATTAAGCTCGGTAGATAGCCGAGTCATATTGATGCTAATTTTTTGATTTGCATAATTGTTCTGTGGTTATGTGAGAGAATGAATTTGTTCTCAGGAGATACACACTGAAGTACTTAGAAGAAAAGGAGAATTGTGAGAGAGCAAATGTGGTAAAAAGTGAACATTTGGGCAATCGGGGTGAAAAGGTGATCAGAAATTCTATGTATTGTTCTTGCAGCTTCTCTGAAGGTCAGAAGTTATTTCAAAAGAAACAGTTAACAAGAGGGTGATCTGGCAGGACTAATGGTAGGTAGCATGTCTTGAATGCCCCTGAGTTCCAGGAACGGCCCACACACTGTCTACCTTACAGCGGTCATGTGAGACAGTGAATGTAACTATCCTAGTCCCATTTCACAGAGGAGGAAACTGAGGCTCAGAGCAGCCGAGTGACATACCTGGGGTTCCGTAGGGAGAGAGGACAGAGCTGGGGTGGGAGGACTGACAGAGGCAGATGAGGGGACTCCTGAATAAAGCTGGTTCCTGTACCTTCCTCCTAAAAGCCTTATTATGTGACCTGTAAGGGTCATTAGGGACTGCCTCCCCATTAGACTATAAGCCCCATGAAGGCAGGGCTGTGTCTGTCTCGGTCATTGCTGTGTCCATGGTAGCAGCAGAGGGCCCAGCACAGAGGAGAAAGCCAGCAAATGTTTATCAACTGAATAACTGTTATTGGTAATGATGACAATACTGTGTCTAGGAATAATGATAACAGAAATAAAGGTTCTCATCTGTGTTCCTGCATTTCGCCTTCAAAACAACCCCAAAGACTGTGTCATCCCCATTTTACAGGTAAAGAAGCTGAGGCTCACAGAGAGGTCTCTTGCCACTTGGCACCCCACCCACCTGCCTTCTAGCACCCACCTTCTGGAAGTCCTTCTTGGAGATGAGGCCACGGGGATCGGTGACATAGTCCTGGAAGGCCTCTGAGCCCACAATGTCCTTGAGTTTCAGGAACATGTCGAAGAACTTGAGGATCATCTCCACGTTGGATGAGGATTCCACGAGCATGTCCACCATCTGCCGGGCAATCATGCCGTTCACCACATTCCCTGTGGGCAGGGGGACCAGTCAATGTGGCCCAGGGGAGCCTGCTTTCTGGAGCCCCACCAGGGTGGCCTGCTTCTCCAGCTCGGGAGCCACCAGGATCCACTATGCCGGTGGAAGCTTCCCTGGCCAGCTCCCACACCTCCCCCCAGAGGGCACGGCTCATTTCCTGACCTGCATCAGCATCATATGTGAACCTGGCCGGTGCACCTCGCTGACAGCTGGGGTGAGGGGGTCACCAATAAAGATACCAATGCCAGAAGCTACCAGCAGGTCCCAGATGCCATGCCCAGTGCTGGACTGACACGCTCTCCCCCTTCCAGGGGAGGGGTGTTACCACCCGTTTGTACGGATGAAGAGGCTGGGACTCAGAGAAAGTCACATGCTCAGGGTTACATAGCCTGCAAGGGGGTGAGGATGATTTCAAGCCAGAGCTGCAGGACCTCAGAGCTCACACACCTAAGCCTTCCACTAGTCCTGAGGCCAAGCAGGTCCAGAGAGGAGCAAGGTAGGGCCAAAGTTGAGACAACAGGGAGAAGTGGAGACTGTGGTAAAGTGGAATCCCACCCCTGTCTAGAGCAAACTGGCTCTAGCTTCTCCTTGTACCTTTCCATTATATGTATTTATTTAGATTTTATTTTTTAAGTTATTTATTTCTTTATTTGCGGGGGGAGAGGGAGAGAGAGAATCTCCAGCAGACTCCCCACTGCGTGTGGGTCCCGACGTCAGGCTCGATCCCATGACCCTGAGATCATGACCTGGGCCAAAATCAAGAGCCGGGCACTTCACTGACTGAGCCATCCAGGCGCCCCAAATTTTGCCTTATTAATTAGCAATAAATTGTGGTTGTTTCAAGTCACTAAGTTTTGAGGACATTCATTGGGCAGCAAAAGCTAACTGACACATTTAACAAAGAAATACATAAATATGAGGTACGTAAACTTTAAAAAGCGTCGGGGCCACCCACTTTATTAAGATTTCTCTGGGGAGTCAATGAACTAAGGTATGTACAGGCAGGGCCTGGCCTATAATAAATGCTTGATATCTGTTTGCTGAGCTCGTTACTGTGACTCCTTCACCAGCCCATTTGACCCTGACACGATGTCAGATGAAGCTGAAGGTTAGGGTCTCCTGGGTCTCAGAGGGCCATTCCCTGCTTGTCAGTACCCAGGCCCCCACCTGTTGGGTGTTTACCTTCTAGTAGCGACAGCAACATCACCACCATGTCCTTCTGTAGATCCAGCAGCTCCTTCAGCAGCTCGATCTGGCTGGAGTCCTGGAGACCCCAAACCCCAGTTATGTGATGACTGGTCTCTGTAGAGACACGCCCCCCACCTCCAGCTGCTTCCCCCCCTCCTGACCCATCCTGCAGGGCCTAAGACCCCTTCTTCCTCCCCTCTTACCTCCGAGGGGACCCGAGTCCACACATGTTCCTCGGAAGCAGGGGAAGGGGCAGAGAGACAAGATTGTGGGGGTGGGGTTGGCACTCTGGGGGAAGCAGGCTTAACAGGTGATATGTGGGGGCAAGAGCTGGCGGACAAGGGGGACTGGGAGGGCAGAAGCTTGGGGCTTATGGTGGGTGCTTGACATATGTTTGTTGAATGAATGTGCGATGGAAAAAGCAAGGCGCTGGGTTCGGGAGAAAGGCAGGAGGACTCAGCCACGTGCCTTTCGGTAAACAATTTGGGGAGAATGTGGGGGCACACAGCCTCCCCTGTCACAGTGCCTCATGTAGGGCCTACAGAAGCTTCCTATATGGTCAGAGTTCTGTCTCATGGTCCCTATTTGTTATGAGGTTGAGCTACATAAAACTGCCAATATGCGAGCATTTTTGACCCACTGAGTGGTCATCTCCTCTGGTTTACATAATACAACGGAGGAGGGGAAAGGATACCAGATAAATGGTATGTAAGGCTCTTCTACCCCAGTGCTCCTTCTTGAGTTGCTGATTCTAATTCTAACACAGTACCAAAGTTCGGCATTCTGACTCTAAGATCCCAAAATACCAGAATCTCAAGATCCTAATCTGGATGGGTGCCTGTGGTGTGTGTCTGCAGGTGATGTATGAGCCAGCACCCTGCTTCGCGTGACAATTGCACTCTTAGATCAAGCGGGGCTAACCCCACTTTCCTGGTTTCAGGGGTGGGTGTGTGAACAGATCTGGCCAATCAGAGCTCTGGCCACGATGATTGGTTCAGGGATGAGCATGTGACTCAATAGTCCAATCAGAGAGAATTGCAAGTCGGGGCTTCCATAAAAAAGGGGTCCTCTGCTCTCTGGAGCAGTTAGTGGGGGTGCATAGAACCCTGGGGCACCACTTTTCCAGCCAGTGTGAGAGCCTGCTTGAGAATGAAGCCAGAGAGAAGAAAGACATTTCTGCTGACATCACTCTAGGCCCTGGATCTCTGATGTGAACTGATAAATTCTTTTTCCCGCCTTAAGCTACCACTTTGCGTTGGATTTCCAGCCCATGCAACCTAGCCTTAGTCCTTGGCTAATGAATTAACACTGCAGGATTTGGAACTCTACACTAAAACATCAATATTCTCTAGACTTTTAAGATCACACCAAAACACAACTTCGGCTGCACCGACACTGAGGAATTGCATTCCAGGTTCAACTCCTTTCAAAAAGTCAGATGACCCGACAGGATTTCTGCCAGCCCCTGTGGCACCTTTGGGTTACTAGAGATCAAGTCTTCCCTTCCTCCAGACGCTTCCTGCTGGGAAATTAGAATACAGCAAATAGAATAGTGCCATCTGCTGGAAAGCCGTGGCTTTTATGACGTTCAGGATGCGGATGGTGCAACTTTGAATATGTTTACCAGACAGAAGCAGAGCAAAGGGACAAGGTGTTCACGAGACACTGACCAGGCTGCAAAGGGGCGGGGGGTGGTAGGGAAAGGGGAGCACAGGATTCTAGAAATGGGAGAAGGACTCGACAGGGACCTTACATCATGGATGCCCGAGATGGGCGTCATCTGCCGCAGGCCGAATAAAGAAACAGAGCACTCCTTCAGCCCCAGCCCCTGACCTGGAAAGCTGCCCCCTTTCTATCCCTAGGGGTGTCACAATCTGAGAGGACCTCTTCGGAGAGAAAAGAACACCAACCAATCATAGAGGAACTCTGGACTGGGGGGCGGGGCCTACACATTAGACCAATGGAAGTGGGGGTGGGAAACCAGCCGATTGGTGCTGGCAGAGGAGGAGGCGGGGTCATACAGAGAGCCAATCCAGAAGGACGATGGATTTGGCCACTCCGAGGGAACTGGTCTGGAACATGCCAGGAGGACTTGGGTGCGCAACTGACTTGGAAATGGGCCACTTGGGGGATGCCAGGAAACAGCCCGATGAAGGACAGAGGGGCCCGAACCTGAGCGAGCTTCATCATCATGTGGGCAAACACGTGCAGGAATCCCACCACGGCGTCCCAGAGGCGGCTGTGCGCCAGGCTCTGCTGGTTCCCGGTGCAAGGACCCTGGGGGGGCAGAGGGCTGCAGTGAGCGCCGGCACGGCGCCGGGTGGGGTGGGGGGGTGCCTCTCCCCACGCCCGTGGGCGAGCCCTACCTGGATGTACTCGGTGAGGCTGTTGAACACCTGTTTGGCCACCGACATGGCCTTGGAAAAGTTCCTCTTGCCCTGCTCCTCAATGACATCCTTGCCGGAGTAGTACCAGTAGAAGTCGCTGATGGACTCCTGGGGGGCCGACGGGGTGTGAAGGGTTGCTGGGCCAACCAGGTCCCTGCAATCCCCGAGCCAGGTCACACCTGGACGGGCCTCCCGTCCTCACCTGCAGCCGCAGGAGGTAGTCCACCGTGCAGATGATGATGTTAATAGTGGTTGTGTTCCCTGTTTGTGTCCGTAGGTAGTTTTGGAAATCTAGGGAGATGAAAAGTCATACTTTTATCGAGAGTCTACCGTGTGCAATCAGTGGTTTTTTTTTTTTTTTAATTTTATTTATTTATTTGACATAGAGAGAGAGAGAGAGCACAAGCAGGGGGAGTGGCACACAGGCAGAGGGAGAGGGAGAAGCAGGCTCTGGGCGGAGCAAGGAACCCGACGTGGGGCTCGATCCCAGGACCTTGGGATCACGACCTGAGCCGGAGGCAGCCACCTAACCGACTGAGCCACCCAGGTGCCCCTGTGCAATCAGTGTTTATTGAGTGCCTGTTGTATGCCAAAGGCATACAATCGTCATTGTTAGTTTATTCAGGCTTTATCGAGTATCTACTGTGTGTCAGAGGAAGGTGAGGATCATTTATTCATTTATGTAGTAACCATTTATCGAGGGCCTACTACATGCCAGATATGGTGGAGGGTCAGTCATTTATTCATTCAATCCCCCCCCCAAAATGTTTCTTGAGCACCTCAGTGTAGCAGGGGAAAATGGAGAATTCAGTCTTCCATTTATTTCCAAAAATTTTTATTGAATGCCTACTATGTGATGGCATAGACAAACCTTTTGTCTATTTTGAATGGTACCAAATACTCAAGACATGCAAAGCATCTGAGATTTGAAAGCTATTTCAAATATTTATTTGATTGGGCTGGTTAATGAACCCACGAATTTATGTCGAGCTCTGGATTGCAAATTTGGTAGGAGAGAAGAATTCCACCCGTTAATTAGAATTAGAACATTCGCGTTTCCAAGAAATCAGAGATCCAGGGAATAAAATTCATTTAAAACCCCAAAGACTGATGACACCTTAGTTACAATTAAAGAGAGAAAATCCTAGTCCCGTGGCACAACAGTATTTCATAAACCTTGAAGAAGAACCAGCTGTGGACATAAGAGCTTTTGAGAATGCAAAGCAATGGATCACACTTTATCCACTGTTGAACAGAGGAGTGAAGATTAGAGAAATTTACAAGTGAGTTCACCGTAATGAACACCAGCCAAATGGGGTGCAGATTCTGTGGAAGTTAGATTTATGATGACTCCCGTTCTTGTGATGAAGGTTAGTTTCTGGGCAGTCTGTGGTTTCACAATCACCTGCTATGTGTTATAACCACAGCCTTGAGATCGTGCATATTTATTATAGGAAACGGCCTTGGGTAGAATGTTTGTCGTACAGAATTCTGACTGTCCCTTTAATGTTGTGAGCCACATGGGGTTATATGTTCTCATTAGTGACGTGTTTCCTTAGCTTGCTGTGTCATCCTTGATCTGCTCTAACTGCCTGCACCAGAATGAAAGTTGGGGAAACTCTTGTTTAAGTTGGGAAAGAATCTGTAAGGCCTTCCTCCTGGCAAACTAGTTTATAAGCAAAATTAAGAAGTGATTCTAATAAATTCATTTGAAAACGCCATGCGATCCCCCCCCTCCCGCCCCCTGCCCGGGCGAACCAAAGTATGGAAACCTTCCACATTTAGGTAACTTTGGCCAGCTGCTGCAAAACGCCTATGGGAAAAAATGGCATGTGGCTAGGTGTTCATCCCGTGCTCTCACTGATTTGGGGGCAAACTGGTTTTGGGGAATTTGGACTGGCCAGAGGAGGTGCAAGTAAAGCGAAGTGGCTAGATTGCAGAACTTCGAGGGGGATTTAGGAAGGTGGGTGGACAGGGCTTGATAATGGCTGAAAAGGAACGAGGAAGTACAATCGGGTCAAGGATGGGTGGTGAGGCCACCGCCAATAAGGGGTGAGGGGCCGTGAGATGAACTCAGGCAACCCTTGCAGACTGATCCCAAACCTTGGCCTCCTTCCCACCCACCCTTCCACCCGCCCCTTCTCCTCACCATTGTTGTGTCCCTCACAGAGCAATTGTAGGAATCGGAACAGGTCTTGGGTGAATTCATCATCTGCCATGACCTTCTCTTCTGGGGGGGGGAAGAGGGGGACAGGGCCCAGAAGGGGTCAGACGCGCCAGGACAGAGCACACGCATGCACACGGACCTTGCACACTGCACACGCATGCACAAAGCAAGGGTGCGCAGGGAGGGGCAACCGCCACTTCAAAGAGGCTGTGAGGGCCAGGGGCATCCATGACACCAGGGAGACCCGGCTTCAAAGTCATCAGCAGATGAAAACCCCAGGGGCCCTGAGTCATGAAGCTGGGGCCTCAAGCGTCTTTCTAAACATCACTGTCCCTCTGACGTCACCACTTGTATGACGTCCAGGAATGCCTGCCAACCCGACAGAGGTTCAGGCAGCTGGTATCTCCCTTGGCCCCCATCCAGGGCCTCGGGTGGGCAGGGTTAATGGATTATGGGGATTGAAGTCACTTTCACGCAACGGCTCGGAGCAGGAGGGGATCGGGCAGGGAGTGGGATGGAAAGCCAGCCAATTGGCTCAGATGCCTTGAAAGCTGCCAATCCAGGAGATGCAGGGGGGAGGCGTGTAAACATGGGCCAATCCGGATGGGCATCTGAAAGAAGCCAATCACCGCGGGCCCGGGGAGGGCGGAGAGAGAGGGGGGGAGGCGAGGCAGGAATGGGCCAACCAGAGCAGGCGCAGGAGGCACGCACACCAATCAGAGTGGATGCCGGGGCAACCAATCCGGTTGGCGGGTGGGAACCGCACACTTGACCAATCTAGGGTCGCGGGCGCGCAGAGCAGGGTAGGTGGGAGTGGGGATTACCCCACCCCGGGACTGCGAATCTGGGTCTGGAAGTCTGAGAACGAGCTGGAAAGGGATCTTTGCCATCTTCTCTAGCTTCTGGTTTACACGGGGGGAAACAGGCTTACAGAAGGTCAGAGACGTGTTCACAGTCTCCAGTTGTTGTTAGTGGCTAATCTGGGACCCAAGTCTTGGTCTCCGGCTCAAGACTTCCTGCGGGCATGGCGCGTCACTGAAGGGTTCCTCCCTCCCTGGATGGCCCAGATCCTCAGCCCCCAGGTGGAGGGGGCGGTTGGGGGTTAGAAGGGAGGCGTGCGGTAGCACAGCAAGGGGAACGGGCTGGGGGAATTACCGTTCTGGCGGTTGATGACTGGGGCAGCCAACAGGATGGGAGGAGGAAGCAGGAGAAAAGAGGGAAAAAGAGAGACAGAAAGGAGACAGAGATAGACACGGAAAAACAGTGACACAGTCAGGGACGAAGACATCAACACGGAGAGAGGAACGACCACAGAGGATCAGAGCGATAAGGAGACAGAGTAGGAAATGGGGGTAAAAGCGGAGGGAGAGAAAGAAGAGGGAAGATAAGGAGAAATGGACAGGGGAGGGGTGGAGAGGCAGGAGGCAAGGATCAGGGCAGAAAAGTTAGACACGTCACAACACGGCAAAGAGGAGACTCAATTAACCCGGATTAGGGACATTAATGAGAACAGCAACCAGGGTGGGAGACTTGGGCATGTAGAGGGTCGGGTTCGTGTGGTGATTGGGGCGGGGGGAGAACACAGGATGAAAGGGCAGCCAGGGGTGGGGACCCTGAGGAGGGAGACCCTGGAGGAATGTGGGGGCAGGATTGGGGACCACCGCACAGGGGCAGGGGAACTTGGGGATGGTCGTAGGGTGGGGGGTGTCTTGGCAGAAGGGAGCTCTGGGCAATGTGGGCGAGGGGGTGATCCCGAAGGAAGAGGATGTCCCAGGAGAGGGAAGCCCAAGAGAGGGCCTCACCGGTTCCATCCTCGTTCACCATGCCCAGCCCCTCTGCCTTGTTCTGTCTCTCGAAGGCATTGAGATCCAGGACGCTGGGAGAAAGAAAGGAAAGATGGGGAAGATGGGCTAAGGCCTCTGCCCTGCTCTTCTAAAGCCCAGCAGCCCCGCTCCCCCATTTTGGGCAGAAAACCACAGTAAACCCTGCAAAAGCTGAAATCAAGAAGAAGCGGAAACAGAATTGGGAGAAGCCACGTGGCAGCCTCTCTCAAGCGAGGCGGGGCTGGGATGACAGGTGCACAAGCTGGAATCAGGAGGAAACAGAAACCCTCAGTTAGCAAAAGCTTCAGAGGGGGAGGGAAAGTCAGCTGACAGAAGAGAACAAAGGTGGACAGTAGTAGTCACACGAATGGGGGTCATCAGAGAGAGCCCCAGTTCCCTGCTGCCTGAGTGCCCCTTGAATTCGCTACAACCTTCTGGTTCCAGCTGTCCATTCGTAAATCCTCTTATTGTTATAATCGCCTCCCCGGCATTTGAGCTCCATTGAGTGGGTCTCTTCCCCTGGAGGTAGTACCAGGGGCGGGGCCCGGGCCACAGCAAGTGGGCTTAACTGCGAGATGCCCGCTAGACCCTACCTGCACGTTTGCATCAGCGCCTGGATACTCTGGAAGAAGCCCACTTCCTTCTTGTCCTTCAGATAATCCAGCATTTTCTACAGAGGGGGCGGGAGGGGCCAGGAAAGTGGGAGTCACACGGGAGCCCCCCACCCCTCTTAGCCCTCCTCCAAGTCCTTTCTCCTGTTACCTGCTGCACATCAGCATTGCCTCCATTTAGGATGGAGATGCCCAGCTTCAGGGTGGAGGACACCATGGCGCCCGTCTCTCCTGGAGAGATGGCAAAAGATGGCGCGCTAGTTTGGGAGCCGTGTTCTCCACCCACCAGAAAACGGCCACCCCAGGGTAGGTGGGAGAAGGGGGTGGCGTCGCATGCCAGAAGGAAGGAAGAGCGAGAAATTGCAAGGCGAGTGGGACGTGCAAGGGCTGACGTGCGAGGCACAGGCGCGCAGGATGGGAGAGTGTGCCACAGGGTCCCCAGGAAATGGTGGGCCGGGGGGAGTGGGGACGGGATGCGTGTGCTCAGGAGGAGTGCCTGCGGGAAGGCACCTTTGCAGGCACTGATCATCTGGAGCACCATCTCCGCTGCTCCCCGGTTGTGCAGCCGCGCCTGCTGGTACAGCAGCCTCTGCTTTTCCATCTCTTTCTCCTGCAGCAGAGCCAGGCCCGTGGGGCCCAGTGAGTCCGCGCTCAGCAGCCCAGCCTTTTCCCCTCACAGGCTCATCCCTCACCCCTACCCTCCCTGCTCCAGCCGCATCCCCCAGCTCATCCCTTTAATTGTGAGCTCCCTCTATCCCCTGGCACCGAAGTCCACCATTTGTCTCTTGTGCTCAGGGCGGGGCCAGACATGGAGCAATCTTAACCCGGGCCCATGGACCTCCAAGCGTCGAAAGATAAAATCTAGGAGGTCGGGGCACCTGGGTGGCTCAGTTGGTTAAGCGTCTGCCTTTGACTCAGGTCATAATCCTGGGGTCCTGGGATCAAGCCCCACGTCAGGCTCCTTGCTCAGCGAGAAATCTGCTTCTCCCTCTCCCTCTGCCCCTCCCCCCACTCGTGCTCTCTCTCAAAAATAAATAAGTCTTTAAAAAAAACAAAAACATGATTCTAAGAGAGGCTTACCAGATGCCAAAAGGGACCCAGGCACAAAAAAGGTTAAGAAACTCAGGGAAATGCTTGCTGACTGCCTTAATGATGAATGGATGGGTTAACTGCGTGTTTACCAGCTCTTTCTCACTGCCTGGCCTTTGCATATGCTGTTCCCCCTACCTGGAACACCTTTCTCCTTTTCTTCATCTGGCACACTTTTAGCCTCCTGCTTGGACATCCCCTCCTCTGAGAAGCCCTCCGTGACACCCTTCCCCCCAGACTGGGTCAGGCCCCTTGCTTGGGCTTCCACAGCCCCCTGAGCCCCACCCCCACCCCCCTAAGCTTCTCTGGATTCTCCGGCCCTGACCCGTCTGCCTGTGCCTCCCCCATCCTGCCTTGCCCACTTTGCCTGAGCCTCCCTCATCACTACCGTGAATACTCTTTGCCATTGCTGTCTGGTTAATGTATAGTTTCCCCAGGAGACTGACAGTCATGGTTGTGGTCCCCAACATCACCCAGCACAGTAGCCCAGAGCACTATTCTGAACACAGTCTGAATGAACAGGGAATGACTGAAGCCAGGGTCCCTTAGCCCTTTCCTTGGGGACCTCCTGACCCCACCTACCTCAAAGGAAACCTCCACTTCCTCCTCTTCAGCTTCACCATTCTCCCCTCCCTCCTCCAGGTGGCAGCTCTGGGGACAGGGCATCAGTTAGGGATGACAGTGAACAGAGATCTCCTAGCTCACCCCCAGCCCTCCCAGTGGACAGATGTTGCAGCGGGGGTGAAGGGAACCTGCCCTGGATGGGGGCAGGGCCTCACCTTTGCCATGATATCAGCATACGCCATGTACAGGTAATCCTCGTCCAGTTTGCTGAGGAAGTAAGAGGGGGAGATGGTCAGGGCCCAGTGGAGACAAGCTCCATCCTATAACTGCTTCCAGTTTCCCTTTGGAGAGCCGCCCCTCCCCATGCCCGGGCTGTGTGGTTCAGGGGGGTCCACCGTCCACTGCCAGAGGGGGCGTGTGATCGAGGCTGAGTTCAATCGCCTTGGCCACAGTAATAGGGACAAGATGGTCCTGTGCTTCATGTGGGCCCACTGGAATTCATTCTGGGAGTTTTGCTGGAGCGGTTGGTAGAGGTGCTCCCTTTCCACCAGGGGTTGCAGAAATAGTGTGTTTGACGCCTGGGGCCATCCTGCTGTTGGCTCATTTGACGACTATGACCACCCACCCACTTGGATCTCCTCAATAATAAGAAGAATAGAAGAAGGAGAAGGAGAAGAACGGAAGTAGCGGCCAACACCTATTGAGTGTTTACTCTAGGTCAGTCCCTGTTGTAAGTGCTTTCTATATGTCTTAACAAATTAATCCTCACAATAATCCTATTACTGTAAAACAGGATTAGATAGGCAGATCTATTACTAGCCTCATTTTACAGATAAGTTAGCTGAAGCGCAAAGATCCTTCTTAGCCAAGTCACACAGCTTGTGCTGTGATTCAAGCCTGCAGTCTAACTCCAGAGTCCTGGCTCTGTGAAGGATGGGAAACAGGACACTGGGAGTCCCAGTCTCCCCTGTAGCTGCGGGTGGTCTGATGTCAGAATTCTGGCCAATAGGATCTGTGCAGAAGCCCGCCAAGGAGAGCACCCCTTTTTGGATAAAAAGATCTTGATCTCGCTTGGGGTGAGGGGAGGGGGGAGTCTTTCTCCTTCCTTCTGCCCGGTATGTGGTCCTGTCTGGAAGTTAAGCAATCCATCCTATTGGAAATTTGTTATAATATGCTGATTTTCTTCTCGTAATTTACCGTCTTTGTGTGAGCAAGACACTTTCATCCAGCAAAGCTTCAACTGATGTTGCCTATAATGTGAGCTCTTCAGAAGAGATGGCTTGCGAAGTGCTCAGCCAACAAAAAGGGACACAGTGGCCCTGCCTGTCCGGGGAAAGCGATACTGAAGGATAAGCTGGGGGGCTCCCCTAGGACACAGAGGGCCCGTCTTGAGGAACAGGGAGGTTGCTGCGGGGCCGGGAGGAAGCAGATCCCTCCCCAGGACATAGGAAGGGTCCTCACCTCTTTTCAGTCAGGGCGGTGCGGCTGAAGTGCAGGACCAGCTGATGCAGGGGGTCTGGCTTCTTCTCCTCCACCTCCTCCTCCTCCTCCTCCCGCTCCCCAGCTTTCTGGGGGGAGGGGTGGGGCTTGGGAAAGGGGTTTCTAGAGTCCCCTCCAGTCTCCCCCCACCATAACCCTACTGGGCTAGATTATTTTTTCTGTCCCACACATTGCACCCCCTTCCTTGTCTCTGCCCAAGCCGGGGCCGCCTTTCCCGTACCCCTCAATGTGAAGGGCGACCCCTGGAAGTGTGCAGCCAGCAAGCTAGGCCCCCAGCCCTATCCAGCCCCGCCCTCTCCGCTCCCAGGCAGGCGCCAGCTCACTGAAAGGTCGTCGATCATGCGGTCTTCAAAACTGTGGTCTTCAGTCAGGATCCATGCGGCCTTGTAGCTCTCCAGGAACATGTTACAGGCCCGGTGCCTGCAGGGGAAAGGTGTGTAGCGTCCCTGAGACCGTCGGCCACCCCACGTCTCCTCTCTCCTCCCGCACATCTACCTTCCCCAACCAGACCCCATCGTGGTGGCACCCCGTCCCGCCGCCTCCTCAGCCACCCTTGCCCCACCGCCCCTCAAGCCTCCCTCTTCCCTGAGGGTGTCTTACGTGGGCAGGTTGTACAGGGGGGTCATGCGGAAACAGGCAACGACCGCCCTCCGGCGCTGCTTGGACAAGAGCTTGTGCCACACGGCCTTCTTGGATTTGTAAGGGTGCTCGATCTGGGGGGCGGCAAGCGGTCACGTGCCCAAATTCTGCCCCTGACCTGATCCCCACTCCCAGCCCGGGGCGAAACTGCCCATCTCCTTCCAGGCCCCAATTCAGGCCTGACTCGCGGGGCCGGAGGAACACGCTGGCTGCACCAACAGGTTCGGACTTGGGCTTTTCTTCCAGACCACGCTCTTTCCTGGGCCCTGCCAACGGCCCCGCCCAGAGGCAAGGCGTCTTGAGCCCAGGCCCCACTCTAGACCCCAAATTCTGACCCTGGCCCCGCCCCTAGCCTCAAGATTTAAGCACCAGGTCCTGCCACAGATCCAATTTTCCATTCTAAGCGACGCATTAAACTCCAGGCTTCACCCAGGCCCCGCCCAGAGACCCAAGGTTCCTCCTCAGACCCCGCCCCCAGATCCAAGCCCGCCCCTTGCCCCGCCCAGAGACCCACGCTTCGGCCACTCCCCGGTGAGACCCCTCCAGCCCCAGCCACCTGCTCCAGGTGGTAGAGCACCGCTGACACTTCCTGGACTCTGCGCACGATTTTCTCGGGGTCGTCGGCGTCCTCCTCGCGGCCCGGGAGGCCCCGGTACAGGGCCATCTGCCAGCGCAAAGAAGGGGAGCCTTCGACCTGAGGGGAGGAAGGACAGGCGGCCGGCGTGAGGGCCGCTCCCCAGCCGGGCCGCTCCGCGCGCGAGGTGCACTTCTCTGGCTGCCCCCGCCCCCCTTTCGGTGCTGTGCTGACTCACGGGGTGAGTACAAGTTAAGGTCTATTTTTTGTTTGTTTGTTTGTTTGTTTGTTTGACACAGTGAGAGAGGGAACACAAGCAGGGGGAGTGGGAGAGGGAGAAGAAGCAGGCTTCCCGCTGAGCAGAGAGCCCGATGCGGGGCTCGATCCCAGGACTCCGGGACCACGACCCGAGCGGAAGGCAGACGCCCAACGACTGAGCCACCCAGGCTTCAATGCCTGGTACAGAGTTAAGTGTACTTGGCTATCAACAGTTGCTATTATCTTAACATGCCCCTTTCGCTTGCAGATTGAGGAAGGTACCTTTCCCTGAAGGTGAAGGTTGTTTTGCAGATATTCCCGGACCTCCTCGTCTGTGTCTTTCTGGGGAGACATGGCCAGGCTGGGTCACTCAGCGTCCTCCTTAACCCACATCCCTTTCCCTTCCAGGCCCATTGCCCCAGCAGCTGGTGGGGGCAGGCGGGGGGTGTGGATTCTGGGAGAAACTGAAAGGTCCAAAGGTCAGGAATGGTCAGAAGGGAGTCCTAGAGGCCACAGACGCACCTTGAAGAGACAGTAAGGATTAGAGGGGCCTTGGGGTGTGAGAGTAGGTAGGGAGTGACGAGAGAATGTTCTCAAAGGTCAAATAAGGCCACCAGTGGATGACTGGGGGGTCACAGGAGGGTCAGAGTGGGGCTGGGAGTTGGGCAGGGAGTTTTTGATCAGAGGAGGTGAGGGGGTTATAAGGGAAACGGCAAGATCAGCAGAGGTCATGAAGGATCAGGCAGATCAAGTCAAGGATGGGATTTCTGTAGAGGCCAAAGGAGGGGAGAGTAGAGGGGATTCCTTAGATCCCCAGGAGAGAGGGACACCCAAAGACCAAGTTGAGGGGTCGGGGGGCTCTGGATGGCTCTTTGGGTTCTTGGCAAGACTCAACAGGTCCTAGGAGGAGCTTGAGATCCTGAAGGAAGGAGTCTTTAGAGTTCCAGGAAAGGGGGTATTTGTGATACCAGGGGGAGTCAGTGGTCTTCAAGGTCCCAGAGGGGTTAATAGGTTGTCAGGGAGCTTAGCAGGGTCCTGGGGAGATTCTTACAATCCCTATGGTTGACAAGAATGGGGGTTGTTATCCCATACAGAGTAAGTGGGATCCTGGGAGGCCTCCTTGGAGTCTGAGGGCTTAAGATGGTTAGGGGAGGGTGGTGGGATCAACTGATCTCAGGAATCCTGATGCATCAGAGGTTTGGGTGTGGTTCTGGGGAAGGGGCCATTAGGATCCTGGGGGGCTACTTAGGATCACAGAGTGCTCACTGGAACCCAAGTCTTTGGGGGCTCTGTTGGGTGTGAACAGAGTCCAGAGGGTGCAGCCACCAGGACCCTGAGGGAAAGAGGTGATGAGCTGGAGAGCTCAGTGGGGACCCAGAAGGGGACCCAGTTCAGGGGAGAGCCAGTGGGATCATGGGGGACTCAGTGGGTCCCAAGGAGTTTTGGGAGGTCCTCAGAGGAGTCTCAGGGGGGCTCATGGTGTCTCGGTGGGGCCCTCAGTGTCCTAATAAGTTAGGCATGGTCCTGGGGTGGGGGGAGCGGTGTTCAGTAGGGTCCTTGAAGGCTCCATATGGTCCTTGGGCCCCAGGGGTCTTAATAATATTCCTGAGTATCAGTGGGGTTCCAGTTAGCGTCCTTAGGTCCCAGGGTTCTGGAAATATCCTGAGAGGGGTCCTCAGCATCCCGGGGGAAGGCTTGGGACATCCTAGGGCACCCCGGCAGTCCTCAGGGTCCTGGAGAAAGATTCATTAGGGTCCTAAGAGAGGGGTCTCAGTGGGATCTGGGGGTTCAGGAGGGTCCCAGGGGCTTGGTGGGGTGCAGGGTTGGGCGCTGGCAGGTTCCCATCATGGGGCGGTGCAGGCACCAGGGCATAGCGATTCTTGGCATGCGTGATGAGTTCCTGGTCTGTGGGTGCACACATGTTCAGGCCGATGGGCAGCATCTTCTTGAGTGTGGCCACAATCAGGGATGTCTGCACAGAGTACCGGTCCCCTCGGCGCTTCTTCTTGGTGCGTTCCTGGTCCGAGCCACCTGACTGTGGGGACAGGGGGCTCAGCACCAGCCCAACTCCCAGCCCGGCCTCAGACCCTGGCCCCGGCCCCGGCCTCTGCCACTGACTACCCTCCAGCCCACGGCCTGCGTGCCAGGTGTCCCCTCCCCCATCTCAGGGCCTGCATCAGTTTCCACCCCAGACCTTGCTGATCTTTCACCTCAGGCCCCCAGCCCTCACCCTAGATCCTGCTAGACCCAAGCCTCTATCTAGCCCAAATTCCCAACCTCTATCCCAGACCCTTCCAGATTTCCCCAAATTCCAGGCCTTTCTCAACCTCTGGCAGTCTCTTCCAGAATCCCCTAATGACTTCAGTACCACACCTCCTCGCCCCACAACATGCATAACCCGACACTTTATATCCCAAGAGTGAGTTCCCAAGAATGAAAGAAAGATGCAGAACCATAAAGAGTCTCAGGAGACAAAAGAAGTTGGAAGAAATAGAGAGACACTGAGAGAAGGAGACAGACAAGGAGACGGAAAGGCAGAAGATGGAAGAGAGATCCAGAACGATCTGGAAGCACAAACACGGGGCACGGAGTCCCACAGCCATGTTCTGGAGCCTTGGGTGCAAACCCGGGGCCAAGACCACCCCAGTCATGCCAAAGAGAAGCCCCAGTGACAAGCTTCTGGCCACATCTACCCCAGCTCGCAGTATGGATCCTGGCGCACGTATGTGCCAAGACTGCTGAGGCCACACATGCAGCATCCCACTGGGTCCTCCCAGAGCCCTGGGGCCACTGGGCAGATGCCGGTCAAGGCTCAAAAAATAAGACACTTGACTAAGGCCGCACAACCAACTGCCAAGAGTCAGGATCCGAATCCAAGTCTATCTGGTTCCAGAAACCAAGCCTTAAACCCTTCCATGCACATGCCTGGCCACCCCATTCCCATTCCCCATGACCTCAGACCATAATGCTTTGAGAAAAGCTCAGAGGTGTGTTTTGTTTTGTTTTTTTTTAACAAAAGTTTTTTTAAAAAAAGTTAAATTGCCAAAAGCTGAGCGTTGGAAAGGGAATGGATGGGGGCGGGGATGGAGGGAGAGAAAAAGGCTGGGGGCTGGGAGCCAAGGATGAGGGGTGGGGAACGGGGGCAGGGGTTTTCTGGAGGGGATGCAGAAGCTGGGGGGAGAAAAGGGTATTAAGCCAAGAGCCATGCGGAAGGTCCCAGACATGGGGCTGACCTGTACATCTCCCGCCTGCTTCATCAGGTTGCAGACAGAGACAAGAAGGGTTACCCTGGTCCCTCAGAGAACCCCAGGCCCAACTCCAAGTGCGCCCTACCCCAGCTCCCCTGACCCAGCCCAACACGCATCCCCTAGCTGGGCATTTCCAGACCCTGACTTAGGGCGGGTGGGCTTGTTCTTTAGGACCCTGAAGAGAGCAGTTCTGAGAAGTATAAGGGGAGAGGAGCAGGAGGATATGGGATAATGGGGATATGAGGAAAGACATGGGAGAGGAGGACATCAGGGTGGAGGGAGAGGGAGAGGGGAAAGGTGGGAGAAGAGGGAAATGAGGAGGAGAGAGTGGGGAGGAGGGAGATGGGGAGGAAGGAGATGGGGAGGAGAGAGGAGAGATGGGGGAGAGGAAGGAGATGGGGAGGAAGGAGGAGAGACATAGGAGGAGGGTGATGGGAAGGAGGGACATGGGGAGGAAGGAGGAGGGAGATGGGAGAAGGGTGATGGGGAGGGAGGAGAAGGCATATGGGGAGGAGGAAGAAGGAGTTGGAGGAAGAAGAGGGAAATGGGGGGAAGGAAAAAGAGGAGGAGGGAGATGGGGATAAGGGAAAAGAGAGATGGGGAGGCAGGATGTGGTGACAGCTGTAGGGAATGTGACCAGGACAGGGCAGGCTGGCTGGGTGAAGGGGTCAGGCAGGAAGGCCTGGAGGGTGCTCCCACCCTCCCTGCTAAGTCCTCTCAGAGCAAAGCACTCACCTTGGCCATTTTGCTCTTGTTGTCAGCAGTCAGAAATGACATGTTGTTGATCTCATTCTGGACCACAAAGTTCTGCTCCTCACGCTTAAAGTGCTGGTGGGGGAGGCAGTGTCCGGATCAGTGGCGGTGGCGAGGGTCCTGGCAAGGAGGGGCAGAGTGGGCGGGAACTCACGTGGGACTTGGACCAGTAGATGAAGATCTCGCCCACCATCCTGAACAGCTCCTCGGCGCTGGGATTGGGCTCCGTCAGCCAGTGCGCCCTGGGTGGGCAGGAAGGGGGCCAGTGAGGGATGGGGGCGGGACCCCCAGGAGAGGATGACTCACAGAGAGCTCTCAAGGGGAGGGGACCATCCGATGGGAGGGGTGGAGTTTTCTAGGGTAATCTGGCCATTTGGATGATTTGAAAATCTTAACCATTCCTTTAAAGAATGCATTCTTCTTTCTATCTCTACCCTTTTTATGGAAGGGTAACATAAAGCGTCAACTTGATGAACTAGCACAAAGCAAACACGCTTGCATAACCACCACCCAAGTAGTGAAATAGAACATTTCCAGAACCCAGAAGTATCTTCGTGCCCCTCCCAGCCACTCTTCTTTCCCTCCCCTTAGGTGACCCTCCTCCTGAACATGAATTATTTTTGTCTGTTCTCGAATGTTACAGAAATAGGTGATAGAATATGTACTCCGTTTTGAATTTTCCTGGCTTCTTTCAACGTGATGTTTGTTGAGATCCATCCACATTGTGTGTTGCAAGGATTAGCTCATTTTCTTTCTTTTTTTTTTTTTTTTTTAAGATTTTTTATTTATTTGCGAGAGAGAGAATGAGAGACAGAGAGCATGAGAGGGAGGAGCAGGCTCCCCGCCGAGCAGGGAGCCCGATGCAGGGCTCGATCCCGGGACCCTGGGATCATGACCTGAGCCGAAGGCAGTCGCCCAACCGACTGAGCCACCCAGGCGCCCACAACTATTTTTTTTTTTTAAAAGATTTTATTTATTTATTTGAGAGAGAATGAGAGAGAGAGAGCATGAGAGGGGGGAGGGTCAGAGGGAGAAGCAAGACTCCCTGCCAAGCAGGGAGCCCGATGCAGGACTCGATCCCGGGACTCCAGGATCATGACCTGAGCCGAAGGCAGTCGCTTAACCGACTGAGCCACCCGGGCGCCCCAAGGATTAGTTCATTTTCATTGCCATGTAGTATTCCACTGTGTGAACGCACCACAATTTACTTGTTCAAGCTCTTTGACCCAGCGCTCCGCCTCCTGGGCACCTACCCTATAGCAATACCCGCCCCCTGAGCACCGCGATGGGTGTGCATGGATGTATCCAGCATGCGCACCACTGCTTCCCATGGCTGCTCCCATGACAGACATAGCTAATCAATCCCAGCCCCCTTTCTTACGAAGCCCTGATGCAACCTTAAAATCTTCTCCACCAGGGGCGCCTGGGTGGCTCAGTTGGTTAAGCGACTGCCTTCGGCTCGGGTCATGATCCTGGAGTCCCTGGATCGATTCCCGCATCGGGCTCCCTGCTCGGCAGGGAGCCTGCTTCTGCCTCTGACCCTCCCCCCTCTCATGTGCTCTCTCTCTCATTCTCTCTGTCTCAAAAAAAAAAAAAAAAAAAAAAAACTTCTCCACCAGGATGGAACTTGGAGTTGAAACGTATTCACTACCCCCAGATTAGGCTGCCCCTAGGAGGTAATAATTCTTTAAATAGTGCTTCTGATTTTAGGGAGATGTTGGCAATCAGTTGATACCTGTTCTTGCTTTTATTAAGGACCTGTTTCTGAGAGAAACCAGGCTGGCCGGATCTGGACTGTCTCCCCTTCCTCTCAGTGATGGAGGAAAACTTGACCATGGGGCCCCATCCACCCAGGCCTGGAGACAGTGCTGGGGCAGGGAGCGGGGTGGGAAGCAGGGCTCCTTACGGCTGACACGGTAGCCTCCCAGGGGCTCCGACTCAGCAGGTGTAAAGGAGCAAAAGGGAAGCAGACACCAGCGGGCTGGATTTTGTGGGGAGTGGTCAGAAGGCTGGGTGGGCTCAGGTGAGAATCAGAAAAAATTAATAGTCACTCAAAAGATGGGGGGTCCGCTGGGGTTCAGGGAAGCGGGAGGTCAGACTGACTGTGCATGGGGACGGCTGGGCACATGCTGACCTGTTGTTGTCCACGTAGCGGATGAGCAGCGGGTAGAGGGCGTACAGGTCCCGGCAGAGCACAGAGAACTCGTCCCGAACCAGGACCTCGCCCTCCTCAGCTTCGGCCTTGGCCTCCAGGCGCAGCTGTTCCTCCTCGGCCACCACCTTCCCGGCCCGCTTGCGCAGGCGCCCAATGGTGGGGATGAAGTGTGAATGCAGGAGCTCAGGCCGGGCCCGGCTCATTATGGGCTGGGCGAACACTGCAGGAGCAAAAGGGGCGTGCGGGGGACTTGCTGCCGGCCAGCCTCTAACTCCGGCACCTGACCTATGACCTTTGATCTCACTCCTGACCTCTGCTCCCAGCCCGTGATTCCCGACCTGTACCTCTGACCCAGCAGCTCTTGTGGACCCCAGCCTGACCCTGCCTTCTGACCTTAGCTTCTACCTCTGATCCCATTCCTGACCTCAGGCCCTGACCTCTGACACAGCCCCTGATACTTGGTCCCAACCATATCCCTTGACCTGGACCTGTGACCCCCAACCCGACAGAAGCCCCTGACCTCTGACCCCAACAACTGAATCATAACCTGATACCTTACCCTAGCCCATGACCTCTCACCCCAGTCTTTAACCTCTGACCTAGCCCAGACCCAGACCCCTATGTCACTACATGATTTCTGTGACCCCCGGTGTCTTACTCCAGTCTCTGACTTCTGCCCCCAGTCTCTAGCTTGACCCAATTCCTGAAACGGAACTTCTGAGCCAGGGATCCCAGCCCTTTAAAGACTCATTTCTTGACCTCTGACCTACAACCCCATCCATATCAGAGACCCTGATGCTTGACCTGGTTCTCTGACCCTTTGTATAAGGAACCCATGCCTCTGACCCAGCTCCTCACCCTCTCCAACATTCCAGAAATTCAGAATCCAGCCCGGAAGACTCCCAGGACCCATCCGTCTAACCCCAGAGCCTATGAGCCTAAGATTCTGACCCCTTGCGATGACCCCTGGCCTTCTGACCCTGAGCAAAACTAGACTCCAACTCCTCCCAACTCCCAGGAAACCATGGGCCCCGGGATCTCCCTCTCAGACCATCAGATCAAAGGGCTCGAGTTCCAGGACACTGGCCCCAGCCCTCAGAGGCCCGGTGCCGGCCCCCCAGACGCACCTGCGAGCCGCTTCATCCATGACGCCTCATCAATGCCCAGGTTGTTGACGATGATTCGCAGGATATTCCCCAGCAGGGAGTTGAGGTGGTCGGAGGTGACCGCCGTGCAGGGTGGGGGGCCCCCAGCGGGCAGGGCAGGTGGGGGTGCCTCGGGCCCGCGCTCCCACCAGCGGGGCAGGTAGCTGCATAGCATGGGCAGCGTGATCTCGATGACGTGTGGCATCTCCGTATAGCGGGCCCCCGACTCGGCCAGCCCCCCGATATCTGCCATGAGCCGCTCCAGCACCGGGATGTCAGGACACATCTCCTCCACGCTGTTGGGGAGCCCCAGGACTGGGGTGCGGGGAGGAGTCAGGGTACTCCAACCCATCACCCCCAGACCTCAGCATCCACCCCACCAACCCAGGCCCCCCACAAGCCCAGAGTGCCCCCAACCTGGGGGATCCTCAGTCCTCAGAGTCCAGATCGGACCACACTGCCCCCAAAGCGGGCTCCCCCTGCCCCCAGGCCCTGTGCCAGGGAGAACGTAAGGCCGGACAGCTGCCCCAGAGCCACACCACTTACTGGCCCGCTCCCGGGGAGACTTGGTCGTGTACACCGAGCAGGCGTTATACTCATTCAGCTGAGGCTCCAGGAATGCCACTGGCATGGCGGCCGCCAGGCGGGCCAGGCACTCCCCGAGGGCCGGCCGCAGCCTGGAAGAGGGGGCTACTTAGCTCCCACCCCCCCCACCCACCTGCTCCAGGGTCCCAGCCTCTGTCCCTGCAGCAGTTCCTCTCCCCAGATCTCTCCCGAGCAGAGCTGTCATCCACCGAGGGCACCGGTGTAGCCTTGTCCCTGGGTTTCTTAAGTGCCCTCTTGCTCCAACAGGTGATCCCAGCTCAGGAGAGCCCACCCACATGGCCACCGCCGGGGGGGGGGGCGCTCCCCGGTGCCCCCAGCTTGCTGTGGCTCCCGTGTACCACCCCCGTTTCTGTGGGCCCCCTGCCAGAGCAAGCTCGTTCCCCCGTGGGGAGCACCGGCCATCCTGGGCAGCCAGTGCCTGGGGCCGATGTGACCCCTGAGCCCCAGGCGGCCACTTCCTTCACTGGCCTTCCCCCGAGCGCCCTCACGTGGCCGCCCTGGTGAACTGCAGCTGCCACCAAACACGTCCGTTGTTGAAGCCTTTGAACAATCTCTCCTGCTCTTCACTCACCCCCATCTTCTCCTGCTCCCTCCTTTCCCTGAGCCCGCCCCCCCGCCCCCCGCACAGTCCCCACACCAGCCCCCAACTACGGCTCTATCTCCTTACTTTTCCACGTAAGTGTTCTTGGTGGTTCCTAGAGAGTAGATACTGCACAGCGTTCGGTAGCAAGAGACCTGGACATCATCCACTGAGGGAGAGAGGGAGGGCGAGGGTTGGGGATGCACCCACCGTACCAGTGCTCCCCTGCCCTCCTCCCTCATCTCCAAATACTGGGTAAGAGCAGGGCTGTAGAGCCAGACTGCCATTTACCAGTTTTGTGACTTGAGCAAGTACCAACTCTCTTTGGACTCAGTTTCCTTATCTGTAAATGGGGATAATTACAGTATCTTCCTCGTGGGGTGGTTGTGAGGATCAAAAGGGTTAATGCTTGGAAACCAACTGGAACATGCACACAGCAGGCACTCAATAAAGGCTAGTTGTTCCTTCCTTAGAGAAGAGTCATGGGTCTTTTTGATGATAGTGATGAACACTCTTTCCAGAAAAATGCAAACAAACATCCAATCCTGACAAAAATTTGAGGTCATCCACCATCCCCCACCTACCCCCGCCGCTGGAAGGCCAGATTAGGAACCTCAACAACTTCACAAATGTCACGAGACAAGAAGAGGGCAAGGGGCAGATTCTAGATGGAAGAGACTACGCGGACATAACCACATGCAACGAGAGAAACCTGACTGGATTCTGAATTTTTTTTTTTTAAATCAAAGACATTTTAAGGGTAACGAGGAAAATTTAATACAGTCAGGTTACGTGGTGACAATGACATTGTGATTACATGGCAGAGGTTCCGATTCTAAGAGATGCAGACTCAGTATTTAGGGATGAGGTGTCAGTGTGTGCTAAGAACTCACATTCAAAAGTTCAACAAAAGAGTTTATAAATACTTTCACCCCTAAAGTGAAAGGCTAAGCAAATGGGCAAATTGTTAACAATCCTCTTCTTCTGACTTTCCTGGACACTTTAAATTTTTCTAAATAAAATGTGGGGGTGGGGGAAGAACCCCATCCAAGCGTTACTTTTATCAAGAGGTTCCAATTTCAAATAAACAGTGAGCTGAGACATGGCCCCACTATCTGCCAGTCCCCCCAGCCCACCGGCCCTCCAGCCCATCCTGGACACCTTACAGGGTCCCTTACAGGGACACCTCCCTGGGCCCCTCGCAACCACCAAGTCCCAAACTGACCTCAGCATCTACCCCAAACTGGTTATTTCTTCCAACCCCTGTCTCCTGGAAGGCCCACCGTCCGTGGGTCCTGGGCCAGGGCCTCGGGCCTCACTCTGGCTGCCTCCCTGCCAAGCCCATCCCCTCGGCCTTCTGGGCGTCTGTCCCATCAGCTCCTCCTGTCCTTTCCTGCATTGCTCCACCATAGTCCAGGCCGCATCTGGTAAGGCTCTTTCTTTTGAGTACCTGACACCCCACTGAGTGTAGCATCTTGCCCGGGTCTCATTAACAAAGGCACGTTGCTCCCTATTATGTCCCAAGACCCCAGGCTGGGTCACACACCATACAGGTAGCATCAACACAGCACATACTGCTAATGGACTCCCGATATCTGCTCTTAACCTTTTTCTGCTCTTTTCTTCTTCCTAGTAATAGCCCTACAATAGTTAGCTGGACACACGACCTCCCAGAATAAAGGCCACTTCCCCAGCCTCCCTTGCGGTGACATGCGGCCACATGCTAAATCCTGGCCAACCAGATGGATGTCAGCAGGAGTGATGCAGACCACTTCTAGGTTGTTCCTTTAAAAGAACTGCAATGTGGGCGCCTGGGTGGCTCAGTCTGTTAAGCGACTGCCTTCGGCTCAGGTCATGATCCTGGAGTCCCAGGATCGAGTCCCGCGTCGGGCTCCCTGCTCGGCAGGGAGTCTGCTTCTCCCTCTGCCCTCTTCCCTCTCGTGCTCTCTGTCTCTCATTCTCTCTCTCTCAAATAAATAAATAAATAAAATCTTAAAAAAAAAAAAAAAAAAAGAACTGCAATGCCCTCTTCTTTGGGTCTTCTCTTCTCCTACAGGCTAGAGTGAGGATGTACGTTGTGCCATCCTGGACCACAGGGTAGAGGCGGTATTTCCAAGATGGCAGAGTACCAAGATGGAGGACACCTGGGCTTCTGACGTGAGGAGCCACTTACAACTAGACTGTTACATGAGAAAGAAATACCCTTCCTTCCTGTTTAAGCTACGGTGATTTAGGGTCTTTTTGTTAGAGTGGCTGAACTCATACCCTCACTAACTCATTCTGTTGGCTACCAATTCACTGAATGCACCCTTGGCTCAGAGCAATGAATCCACTCACACAAACACCTGGGGGCTCTGTCAGGTGCATGGGGATGTCTGGTGTTGGCCTACTCGGCCCCCCACCCCCACCCTCGGGGCCGGGGGCCCTTACGGATGACGTCGTCTCCGAACTGGTGCTGAGCGATGTGCTGAAAGAGCGTGGTGAGGACAGGCAGCAGGGCCACGGTGGTGTAGGTGAGGTTCTGGCCCACGCCCTTCACCTGCGTGCGTGCCTGGGACACTTTGCCTAGGCGCAGGTTCTCCACCATCTTCTCGATGTCCTCTGACGCACTCTCGAAGAAGGAGCGGAGGCCAGCCTTCACAATCTCAGGGCCTGACTTCATCACCGTCCTAGGAGGGAAGCCAGGGTGCGCCAGTTCTAGAATCGGAGATTCTAGATTTCAGACAGCCGAGGAGAACAGGGGCGGGAATGGGCACCATGCCCCATACCTGGCATCCAGGGAGCGGGCCAGGATGTGAAGACAGTTGACCACAGCTGGAGCATCTGTCCCTGGGAAAGGAAGACGGGCCAGGGTGAAGGAAGGGCTAAGAGGGCAGTGCCTTCCTCTACCTCCACCTCAGCCCCAGCCCCCCTCCACCTGGACCCCTGTCCTTCCCCAAACCCGCTCTGCCTGTGCCTCCACCATCCCAGCCCGGACCCCTCCGGCCATCACGGTCTGGGGATGAGTCTGTGTCCCTACTGGCCTGGGGGCTCCATGAGGGCAGGGCCCAGTGTTGTCCCAGTCACAGCCCTGTCCCCAGGATGACCTCGTCCGTGCCCAGGTGCAGAGGAAGGACACAGTGAAGACTGCTCAGATCAAGGCCTGAACCGGGAACTCTTTCTTCAGGGTGGGGCTGGCGATTGCAGGGAGAGAGGGAAGATTGGGAGAAGAGCTGGGGGAGCAGAGCTACTTACCAAAGAGAGAAACTCGGTGACGGACAAGAGCGGCAAGCTTGCAGAAGAGGCTGAAGAAAGAAGGGGACAGAAGGACAGGGAAAACAGGTACTGAGGATATCGAGGGACAAGGACAGCAGTGATGCAATTAGAGGGACAGGGACAGAGGAACAGGAGAGTGTAGGATGATGGGGAAGAAAATGAAGAGGAGAGGAAGGGCGGGGAGGGCGCAGGGAGATGAGCAAGCTTGAGAGTCACAGGCAGAAACATGGGTGCTGGGGACTGGGGAGGCTGGTCTGCCTTTCTGACTGGGTGGCCAATTCACCCCATTTGCCTGAAAGTCCCATGTCCTGGGAAACCTGTCGGGCCTGGGCACAACAGGACAGCTGGTCACCCTCACCCTTCAGTTCCCTCTGCAGGTAGAGTGATTAGTGCCCAACACCCAGCACAGAGCCCCCAAGATCCAAGATTGGGCGGAAAGGGTCCAGGATTACAACCCTGTGAGGTCAAGGGGCTGGGTCAGAGGTCACAGGGTAGCCCACCTGGTGATCATTTCCTTCTCCTTGTTGGAGGCATGGCCGCCACTGCCCAGCACTTTGGCTGGTGTGGACAGGAAATAGAGGCAGTGGTTGGTGAAGTACTGGTTGATCAAAGGGAGCAGGATCTGGGCGGGGGGGGGGGGGGGGGAAGAGATGAGGGGGACTGGGTGAAGGGTAGGGGAGCCCACCCAGTCCCCAGTCCCCTCCAGCTTCTGAGCCCACCCCTCACCTTGGCAAAGAACTTAATCTCCTGTTCGTGTGGGGACTTTTCTACTCGTCCACTGCTGACCACAGCCTCTGGTGGGGGAGGGAAAACAGGAGTCATGGTGGGTTCAAGGCTGGGGATTTCCGGGTGTTCTAATGGGGGGGGCGAACTCTGGGGCAAAGGTAGGAAAAGATGAGAGATTAATTCTTGGTATAAAGTCACCTCTGCTGGCTTCAAGGTGAACCGCTCTCCCCTATCTCTCATCTGATCCCTCCCTAACTCCTTGATCAAACCCTTCCTGAGGCTGACAATGGGGAGCAGGATAAACTGGGATGGGGTAAGGCCATGGGACATCCCCTTCCTTACAGGTCCTTTTCTCCCTGAACTTTGATACTTGGCACTGAATCAATTTGGAATGAACGAATGCATGAAACAAGAAGTCAGTGTAGACAGATTCGAATTGATTTTAGAGCGGAAATCAATTTCAGACAATAGTAATGGTGACAGTACTGATTAATACTACTAAAATTATAATGCTGACTCCCATTATTAAACGCTGGCTATGTCACCAGCACTGCGAGAAATATGCTTGTACAATTGCCTCCCAACTTGGAGGTCTGTATAGTTGGTCCCTTTCTTTCATTTTACAGACGGGGGAGCTGAGGTGAAATAACTCAGTCCAGGTCACCCAGCAAGCAAGGGACAGAACTGTGGCCAGTTATGGTGGACAGATGGGGAAACTGAGGCACAGGGAGGAGAGGGAGTTGCCAAGAGGTGCTCAGCACGGAGGATCAGCGTGTGGGACTTGAGGAGAGATGTGTGAGAGTGAGTCCTGCCGTGCCACCTCATCTGAGCGCGTCCGGGGGTCCTGGGTGGCTCTCCGGGGGAAGCTGGGAGGGATTCTAGGGGCCAGCTGTGATTCTTAGTGGGACGTATGAGACATGTGCAGGGCATACCAACAGCCTCCGCCCTCAAAAGAGATCCAGGATCTGCCCAGTCTTCACCCTCTATGTCCCTATGCCCACAGTCCCTCCCACAGTGCGGCCAAGGGGAGTCTGTGAACACCTGAGGCAGGTCACAGCCCTCTCCTGCTCAGAACCCTTCCCTGGTGCCATTCCACTCAGGGTAAAAAGCCACAGTCCTCCCCATGCCTGCAAAGCCCTATATGATCGACCCCGTCACGTCTCTGCCCCCACCTCCTCACGCTCTCTCCCTCAGTCACTCTGCTTCGGCCCCACTTGGGCCTCCTGTTACTCACACCAGGGACCTCTCAGAGCCTTCGCACTGGCTGTTCCTCTGCCTGGAATACTCTCCTCACACAAGCTCCCTCCCAGCTCCTTCAAGGTCTTCTTGAATACTTTATTTAAATTTTAACCGGCCCCACTTTCCCCCAGTCCTAATCTTCCTTAGCTGGCTCAAGTGTATTCTTCTTCCCCAAACACTAACTGCCTTCTAAAAACCTGTTATCTGGTGTTAATTGTCTGAATGCACCACAAGACTATAAACACAGGACAGGGATCTTTGTCTTGTTCACTGCCCTCAACACCTGGAACAGTGTTCTCAACACCTGGAACAGCATCTGGCACAATAATGAGATGATGGGAGGGAAGGAGAAATGCATGAACTGGGGCCTTAGGTGAACTGCACGTATGACATATGGCGGACGCGCAGAGGGACTCCGCCGTACCCAGGTGGGCGATAAACTCCTGGGAAATGTCCATCCAGCGCAGCAGCTGCTGCAGGAAGCCGAAGGCGAACCGTTTCTCAATGGAAGACGTGTCCAGCTCCATGTCCTTAAGGCCTCTGGGTGGACAGGCAGAGAGGAGTCAGCCCACAGGAAGGCCCGCCCAGTCTCCCACTCCTCTCCAGTTCCCCTTCCGCTCCCCTAGGCCCTGACTCTGCAGGCTTCTCTGGCCTCGTCCCCCCCCCCCCAGGGTCCCCCTTCCTCTCCTCTCTGGCCCCTCCCTCACCCTCCAGGCCCCACACTCGCAGCCACCTTCCTTCTCTGGCCCCACCCCTGCTCTCCAGGCCCCACCCCTCTTAGCCTCCTCCCTTCTCCGGCCCTGCCCCGTTACCCCAACCCAGCTTTTCCCAGTTCCTGCCTTGCTAGTTCCTCCCACATTCCCCGCCCCTCCCTGGCCAGGCTTGCAGCCCACGTGCCTGGTGACAGCGTAGCCGTTCATCTGCAGGAACTTTAGCAGCTCCTGGGCCTTCTCTCGATCTCGTGCCTTCTCCTTGGCTGTGAGTGTGTCGTAGGGGACCAGCAGAGGGTGGGTCCCGCCACCTGGAGCAGCAAAGACCAGAAATCAGAGGACTTGGGAGACCCAGGCCACTCTCACCGAAGTGGTTCTTGAAGCTGAGGGCATGCATAATTATAGCAATAAAAACAGAGGTAAGAATAACCAAAACATGGTTTTCAGATGATCGTCATATCCTCGCCACAATCCTATGGTAGTAGATGCTGTTATTATTGGGGCGGGGGGGGGCAGGGTGAAAGCAACTGTTCGAAGTCACACAACTCTAATCTAGACCCTATGACTCTGGAGCCTATGACTAGGGGACTTTGGTGAAGAGGGATCTGTGCGGGGATGGGATGGGCGCCCTCACCCTTGGCCTCCAGCTCCTGTTTCTTCTTCCGCCCCCACGTGTTGTGGTAATTTTCGGCCAGCTGTTCTGCCATGGCCTGGGAGTGGATGAAAGAGGCAGGGCCCAGACTCAGAAGATGTCCTCCCCAACCCCGACAATCACCTCCATGCCGCTAGATAAAAGATCAGGAGTCTCACCTGCAGTTCCCGGGACAGGGTAACTCCGCTGAGGTCGGGGGGCTGGGGGTTGTAGCCTTCGCGCGGATCATAAGTCTGGGAGGACGAAGGAGAGATGGGAGGGCTTGATGGGCTAGCAGGAAGCCGGGGCCCCAACATAGTTTACCCCCTCCACCTGGCCCTAGACCCCGGCTCTGCACCCTCTCCTTAAGGCCCCGTCTCTAAGCCAAGCCCTCCTCTCCTCTGCCCTTTGCGGTTCTTCAGACCCAGGCCCACTCCTTTCCCAGGTCCCTCAGTCTTGCCCAGCACCCGGCTCCCGGCCTCCCGGATTCTGCGGACCTCACCTCCCTCGCTTCGCCCTTCTCCTCTCTCAACCCCACCTCCTGCCTGGCCCCGCCCCTACTGGCCCCGCCCCTTATTCTAGCCGCTCACCACCCCCATGACCCCGCCCCCGCTCCCCGCCTCCACCTGGGCGCTTTGGGATATCTTCCGCGTTTTCTTCTTCTCGGTCTTTTCCTCCTCACCCTCCCTGGCCTTCTCTATCGTCCATTCCCAGGCAATCATGGCCTTCAAGGACTCCTTGATGGGCCAGCGGTAAATCTCTTTGTCCTGGGGTGGACAGAAAGGTGGGCAGTTGGTGGGATGGGACTGGAGGGGGGTGGCGGTAGGAGCCTTACTGGCTGGCCTCCGGGGTCCTAAGAAGGGGAAAGCCTCCACCACGTGGCTAGGAGGAAGTGGTCCAGCTTAGATTTGAACCCAGGTCTCTTACCCGCTTTGTAACAGTGCCTCCCAAACAAACTCTCATCCCATTTTACACATGAGACTCAGAGAAATTAAGTTGATGGTCAAGGAATCAAACTCGGTCTCTCTAACTCTTTCTAAGAGAAGGAACACGAGAAGTCCGGGGTCTAGGCGAGGCAAAGTCCAGGGATGAGGGACCCTAACGTGCAGTCCCAGCTAGATCCGAACTGATGAAGCAGCCTCTCTCCTCCCTGAACCCCCAAATTTGGAGGTTACCTTTTGGACCCCTAGCATTGGGCCCCAAGACTTGCTCACCTTCTCTGAAAACGTCTTATAGGGCCTCAGCATGGGATGGGTCTTCAATTCCTCATCTATGTTCTCCCCATAGGACCAGTTGTTCTGGATCTGGAGGTGCAGAGGGGACAGGGAGGGGCAGCGCTACTACAGAGCTGAGGGTGGGGGCAGGATGAGGGGTAGACAGCAGCCTGGGGGACTCCTGGGGGAGTCCCTGGAGGGGCTGAGGGCTCCAGGGGAGGTTTGGGGTCTCAGGAAGAGTTAGGGGTCTCAGGGAAATCTGGGGCCTCAGGGAAGACCTGGGTCTGGGGGAAAGCTGGGGTCTTGAGAAAGGCCGGCAGGAATGGGGGTTGCTGGGGAGGGGAGCACCCTGGTACCAACCTTGTCAAAGGCCCACTTCTCATGCGTGTACTCCGCAAACTTGTTAATGAAGGAGTCCAGCTTCTCTGGGATGATCACACTATTAGGGGGGATAGGGTGGGCAGATGTTGGGGCTGGCCCCTCCTTCCATGTCTGAAACCTTCTCCTTCCCGCAGCCCCCAATCCCCACCCCACTCCTGCCCCCCAGGCCTCACTTGAGGGTCTCCACAGGCCGAGGATCGAAGTTGCCTTCAGCGTCCACCGTGGCCTTTTTCTCCGCCTTGGATGAGTATGAGGCATCCACGTAATCGGGGGGCAGGGCCCCTGCGATGGCGCACAGACAAGGCATAGCCATGCGGTAGAGCTCTGCATCATACTTCTGGGGACACCAGGGGTGGGGAGTGTGGTCACTGCAGGCCTGGCTGGGCCTTCAAACCTTGGAGCCCTAGGACCTCAAACTCACCCCTCCAACAATCAACCCTCCTCCCTGGGCCACCACACATCAGTTATGATCTCTCTCCCTGAAACCCAAACCTCAGCCCACCTGGACCCTCAAAACCACCCCTATATCACCCCTCTCTAAGCTCCCAAACCAGAGACCCAACCCCTCTCCCATTACAACCAAACCAGAGACCCAACTCATAGATTCTTCTGGATCCAAACCTGCATGATTGGGGGCTCCCTCTCTGAACCCCAAGTTTGGGAATTTCATTCGGGATCCCCCCAACTTTGGGCCCCAAACCCTCCAAACAGGCTCCTTTCAGCCCCTCCTCCCCCACGTGCCCAGACCTTATGGGCCAGCGAGTCAAAGATGCCCCAGAAGAGTTTACGAGTGAGGTGCAGCTCTTCCTCGGAGGTGACCCCGAAGCTAGCCCAGCCCGTGGGGAGACAGTAGTACTTCCAGCAGCGCTCATAGTGGTTGGTGAGGAGCTGGGTGGAAGCAAGAGGGGGACACACAGATGAGAGGCACGTGGTAGGTGGCAGGCAAAAGAAAGCCCGAGGAGGCCAGGGGTGCTAGGGCCTTTAAATTATGAAGGCGATATGGATTATGCAAATGATGCTAATGAGGGAAAATGGTATGCTTCTTGGGGAGTGGTCTGGGACCATTTACTATGCAAATTTAGCCATCCCATTTAGAGTCAGGATGGCTATTCAACCAGAGCTGCATTTGTCTGGTGTTGCTTCACACAAACAAGCGTGCTAATATCAATTCATAGGTAGGGTTGTGTGTGAAGAGCGAATGGACATATGGACGGAGTGATCTGTGCTCCCAAGAATGGCCATGGCAAACAAATATAGGCAGAACCTCATGCAAATATATGGTAATTGGGAAGAGGGCCTCATATCCACTACACAAATTTGAAACGGGCTGATTTAGATGTACTATGTATAACAGTCAAGATATCTGAGTTGGAGGTATCTCCTATGCAAACCAGCAGGCAAATTAAAAAAAAAAATTATAGGAGACACTGTGCAAATATTCAGAATAGTTGGGGTGCTATTTATTCAAATCAATGCACTCATTTGAAAAGAGTAAGGCTGGTGGTCTGGGCATGCAAATAAGCATGCTAATTAAGGAAAGCAGTGTACTCCATGCAAATCTGTGTGAATTTAGGTGAGGCCTGGCTCACTGTTAGGCAAATCAAGCGCCAATGAGGGGGCGGTAGAGGCACCAATGACGCCAAGTGACCGTCCTGGAAATCCTGGTATGCCATGAGAAGGCCAGAGAAGTTGCCGTGGGGACGCTGCCCTCACATTTTGCAGGCTAACTGGGCTGCGCGGTGCGGGACACGCAGCCCGGAGGCCCGAGGGCCCCGCACGCTGAAGAGGGCCGCCCTCACCTTGAGCGGCATCTTGGCGAACGCGTTCAGGATGGGCACGTCGAACACCAGGCGCCGCAGCAGGTGCTGCAACATCGACGGGCGGATGTACCTGCGGGGACACGCACCGGGCGGCGGGGTCTCACCCCCAGGCCGGCCGCACCCCTCCCTCCCCGCCGCCCCGCCCGCGCGCCCCCCGGCCCCCCCCAACCTGCAGAGCGACATGAGACAGTCCTCGATGACGTCGCGCTGCGCCTTGGTGAGCGAGCGGCCGCGGGACAGGCGGTACACCGTGTGCAGCATGGAGTCCACCATGATGGCGCGGTGCTCGGTCCCCGCGAAGAGCGGCGCGCACTTGGTGATGAGTGGCAGCACCGCCAGGCACAGGTAGCGGTTCAGCGCCAGCGCCATCTCCGTGGTGCTGAAAGTGGCCTGGGCGCAGAGCGGCGGCGTCAGGACTGCTTGGCGCCCGCTCCCCGGGTGGCCCTGGCTTCGAATCTCCCCCCCGCCCCCACCGCGCAAGACTGCCCACCGTCGTGTCTATTATTACTTTGAACTATGCAAAATTTCAAACATACAGAAGTCGAGGAACCAAGGAATGAACGCTCGTTATCCAGAGTAGACTGTTCAGCAGATATCGTTCTGCGTACTTATTTCCTCTCCAAACTCACCTTTTTTTCCTGTAATATTATTTTATTTTATTTTATTTATTTATTTGAGAGAGAGAGAGTGAGAGAGAGCATGAGAGGAGAGAGGGCCAGAGGGAGAAGCAGACTCCCCGCTGAGCAGGGAGCCCGATGCGGGACTCGATCCTGGGACTCCAGGATCATGACCTGAGCTGAAGGCAGTCGCTTAACCAACTGAGCCACCCAGGCGCCCTCCTGTAATATTTTTATACAGCTCCAGCCATACACCGCTTTACCCAGAGATATTTAAATATGTATCTCTATTCAGACAGGTGCTTCTGTTTCACATCCCAGGCCGCCATTTTCACACCCAGCAGAATTAACAAGTGCGCAAAATTCATGATCAGCTTTCTCCAATTGTCTCAAAAATTGCTTTACATTTAGCTGGGATTGTTTGGATCTGGGCACCCAGAAGCCCCCATATTGTATGTGTCTGGTTTCTGGGTCTCAGGTCTTTTCATCTGTAATTATCTCCTTTCCTATTTTTTTTTTAAGATTTTATTTATTTATTTGACAGAGACACAGCAAGAGAGGGAACACAAACAGGGGGAGTGGGAGAGGGAGAAGCAGGCCTCCCACCAAGCAGGGAGCCTGATGTGGGGCTCGATCCCAGGACCCTGGGATCATGACCTGAGCCGAAGGCAGATGCCTAACGACTGAGCCACTCAGGTGCCCCCTCCTATTCTTTTTAATGCTATTTATTTGCTGGAAAAACTGGATCATTTATCCAGTGGCGTTTCCTGTATCTTGGTTTTGACTGGTCATGTCCTGGTGGTGCACTTTAACTTGTGCATCTGCCCTCAGTCTTTCCTTCCGTCTTTCCTTCCTTCTTTCCTCCCTTCCTTTCTGTTTTGTTCTTTTTTAAAGATTTTTTTTTATTTTTACATAATCTCTACACCCAGCGCGGGGCTCGAACTCACAACCCCGAGATCAAAAGTCTCACGCTCCACATAAAGAGCCAGCCAAGGTCACCTATCCAGCATATCATCATTCCTCTGCCTCCTCTGTCACCAGCTTGTGTAAAGAATTGTTGACACCTGCTGTCTCCAATATGTCACCTGCCAGACTCTTGTAAACCCCTTCCAGTAAGGCTCTTCCCCAACCGCCTCACTGAAAGTGCTCAGCAAGCTCATCAGTGACCTCCATTTGGCCACACCAGCGGTCAAGTCTGTCCTCATCTTGCTGGGCTGTGTCCCCTCCTATAATCTAACTGTGTTACTATTATATATCTATATAACTATTATCGTTGCTGTTGTGCGCAGGTCTGTTTCCTTGGGGCTGAGCCATCATCAAGAATGATTATTTCTTAAATAAGAAAGATGAGATGTTGGAGAGTTCCACCCACCCTCGCCCAGAACTCAGAGTTTATCTTGGTTTTTGTTTTCTATCTTGCCGGGGATGGGGGGTGGGTAGGATTAGGATATGTACACAAGCCCAGACAAACAGAAGCACGGCCGCTATGGCCGTGCCCCATCTTGCGTCCTCTCTGGGGGCAGGGAGGGTGGCTACACGGGGCTCACCGTGTCCAGTGAAGCGGCTGCCCGCATGTCAGGCAGGAACCCCACGTCCAGTACATGCAGCAAGAAGTCTTGGTTCTCAATGCCGTACACTCGGTCCAGGAAGAGCACCATGGATGCCTTGTGGTCCGGCACGAAGGATGCCGACATCTTCGGCTGTACCAGAGCCCCATCTGTGGGCCAGGAGGGCGGGGCGGGGGGGTGGTCAGAGATGTCCTTCAGACCCATCTACTCCCTCCGCAGCATCCCTCCCTTGCTGAGGCCTGCCCCCTCCGCACCTTTGCCCAGGGTGGGGATCTGCAGTGGGAGGCTGATGATGCCCACAAGATCATCCAGGGGCACGAGGGAGCGCAGGATGGCGCGGATCCGCAGGGCCTCTCCCTTGCCGGCTTGGATTAGCTGGAAGAAGGAGGTGGGCACATCATCCAGCGCCCTGTGCCCCATGTGCTCCTTACTCCATCCATCCCTTCCTGACCCACTGACAGGTAGAGAGGGACTACTCGTGGGGCAAACTCTAGAATTCCCAGCCCTGACTCCTCTGCCCGTGCTTCTCTACTGTGGCCCTGACCACCTCTAGACCTCATTGCTTGGTCTCCCCCACTGGTCTGGGAGCTCCGTGAGAGCCGGGCCTGGGGCTGTCTTGATCACTGGTGTGTCTGTCCCCAGGACTGCCTCCCCTAAGACCACCCACAGAGCGAGAGCTCAGTCAATGTTGTCCAATGCCTGACAGAAGAGGTTCAAGGTTGGCCCTGCATGCCACTCCCTGTCCCTGGACGTCTAGGTCTCACGTGCATCTCCGGCGCACAGCGTCCTAGCAGGTCAATCAAGGCAGCGTAGAAGGACATGACGGCGTGTCCCAGGTGCACCCGGTTCTCCTCCGGGGGCTCCTCACCGAAACTGCAGGGCAAGGTGGGCAGTGTTGGGGAGGCAGCAAGGGGCACCCAGGAGGTGGGCCCGTTCCGCGGAGGAGGAGGCGGGAGACTCACTGCTCTCGCCGCCGGTCCCTGCGGACGCCTGGGCCGTCGCGCGCTGGGTCCTCCGAGATGCGAATGGCCTCTTCGATGGCGGCCAGCAGCCCCGAGCCGCCCTCACCCCGCAGGGCGGGCCCGAAGCACTCGGGCTTGCGGATGAGCAGCCGCACCACCACGTTGGCGTTCTCCTCCACGCTCTCACCTGGTGGCTCCGGCGGGGTCAGAAGGCCTCATGAGCCACTGCCGAGGGACCCCCCCCCCCCCACGGCCCCTGCAGCCCAGGACCCAGCACCTCGAGGGCTAACGTCAGGCCCCCACTGGCCCACGCATCCTGCCGGCCCCGCCCACCCGGGGAAACCCCTGCCCATGCTCGGCCAGGGGCTCCGGGTGTGGCCTGCACCCCAGGGAGGCTTTGATCAGCTCCCCCAGACCCCTGCCCTGCCACCGCCAACTCCTGACTCACCGTTGACGAAGACAGCGAAGCGCAAAAAGTCGAGGTAGCGCTCACCACCACACGGGTTCCAGCCGATGTCTGGGTACCCTTTGGCCAGGAGCATGGGGCAGCTCTGAAGGCCACAACCCGCCAGATAGGACACCACCTGCGGGTGGAGGGGGGCTCAGCCAGAGGCCAGACCCACACCGTTTCCTCCCCAAGGCTCACACGTCCCTGCCCATCCCTGGAGCTCTGCAACCAGATTCATTTCTGGATCTCAGCAAACAATCATCCTCCTCCTCCACCCTCATCTCCCACCTGGACCATCCCAGCGGCCTCCTTCCCGGGCTCCCTGCTCCCCTGGTCTATCCCACCCAACACACACAGAAGTGTCCTTTCCCTGCTTGGAACCCTCCTGTGGCACCACCTCACTTAGGGTAAGACCCAGAGCCCTCTCAGTGGCCCACTAAGACCCTCTGCACAATCTTCCCTGTCACCTCCCTGCCCTCACTTCCCACCACTAACCCCTTACTCCCTTTGCTCCAACCATTCTGGTCTCTTTGCTGTTCCTCAAACTCATGAGGTTCACTTCTGTCTCAAGGCCTTTGCTGTTCCCCTGCCTGGAACGCTCTTCGCCTGATGTCCATATGGCCCCTCTCGTCCTTCAGAGCTTTACCTGAATGTCACTTTCTCAGTGAGGCATTCTCTGATCACACTTGTCTAAACTTGGACACCCTCCTGACACTTGATGTTTCTCTCCCCCGCTCACTTTTTTCATTCTTAACACTCGTCACTAGCTCATACACGATGTATTTCACTTATTCATCTTGTCTATTATCCATCTTCCCAACTGGAATGTCAGCTTCGTGAGGACAAGGACTTTTGCTTTTCTCTATCACTGTCACACCCCTACCGCCTCGAACAGGTCCTGGCACGTAGTAGGTACTCGGGAAATAGTTGTTGAATGAGTAATACTACAACAGCAGATAACTCTTATTGCGTGCTTACTGTTTTATAAATGCTTTCATGGATTAACTCATTTTATCCTGAGGATATCGCTATTCTATTATATTCATTCTACAGACGAGGAGACAGAGGCCCAGAGAATTTATGTCACTTGTCCAAGGCCTCACAGCAAGAGAGCAAGGGGAGTTAGCCTAAGTTGCTGAACTCCAGAGCCCATGACCTAAGTCGCCACCCACAGAAGTGGGGGGCACAGAGGGCCAAGAAATGTGCCAAGGTCATGCAGCTGCGGGAGGGTGAAGCGTGGATTTGCACTCGGGCCCATGAATGAGGGACTAGGTCCTGCTCTTCCCCTGCAAATGATTCCCCTTCTGGTTCAATCCTGGGCCATCCTATAGAGTGGGTCCCAAATTAGCAGGTGCCCCAAGGGGCCACGTAGGGGCCAGGCCTCCTTCTTCCACACCTTCTCCAGGTCCTGCTCTTGCAATGCCAAGGCCAGCTCGTTGTTGTCGATGACGGAGGCAGCTGCCACATCCAGAGGCGTGGAGCCCTGCATACCTGTGAGGGCAAGGGGCAGGGAGAATGTCTTCAGAGGTATATAGTTGATGGTCTCACTGCTGTGTGTCTCACCTCCTCTCTGAAGCCCTCCGCGACCAGCCCTTTTACAGCCTAGGTCAGGTGCCTCCTCTGGCCTGACCACTGTGGGCCGTCACTGTCTGTCTCCCACGCTGCACCGTGAGCCCTGTAAGGGACAGGGCTGGGGCTGGCAGGGTATCCCCAGCCCTGCTCATCACAGGGCTATAGCCTAGGGGTAGGTTGAGAGTGAGTGTTTGTTGAATGACTGAATGAGTGAGCCAGCAGAGATGAATGCTTGGATGGACCTCCAAGAGTGGGCCATGGGGGACAGCCCCCCAGCCTGGGCTCAGGGGTTCTCACCCAGGCCAATGCCACTGTTCTCCAGCAGGTAGCTCAGGTGGTCGAACATGGAGCGTTGGTTCTGTCGGCTGATGCGACAGAAGTAGCAGAGAAAGCGGCAGCAGCTTGTCACCATCTTGGGGAAGCGGATCTCCTGGGCAGGCAGAGTGGGCCGGTGGTCAGTGCCTGCCCCCCCATGGCTCCCTACCCTGAGCTCCTCAGCCCACACAGGCCCCTTACCTTGGATTCGCCACCACCCCCGAGGACATTAACCATGACCTCCATGACCGTCTCGTGCATGCCCAGGGCACGCATCAGGTTCGGGTGTTGGTAGAAGACCTTGTTGTTCATGATGTTCCTGTGAAGAGGTAGAGTACACAGGGTCACCAGGGGCCAGGTGGAGCCCAAGTCCAGGGAGAGCCCCTGGGCCCTTGGAAGAGCTGTCACCACCACTGAGATAATAGTCAACATTTACTGAGCTCTTCCTTCATGCCTGGCACCATCGCCCTTTACAGATTTGGGCTCATTCAATCTTTATGTCCACTCTGGAAGGCAGGAACTATAATTATCCCTATTTCACAGAAAAGGGAACTGACGCATGGATCCAAGGTGGACTCCCTTAGGGCAGAGATCCTTACCATGTTGCACGTTGTATTCCCCAAGTGCCTAGAAGGGGCCTGGCACAGAGTAGGTGCTCAGTGAATGCTTGCTGAGTGAATGAATGAGGCACTCGACACTGAGTGAGTGCTCAATACTATCATTACCATTACCAATAGCATGAGCTATGAGGTAGGCATGGCTCTTCTCCAGTTTAGAGATGAACACTGAAGCTCAAAGAGGGTAAATCCTGTGCCAAGAGTTGTAGGTGAGTAAGAGCTGTTACCCCGGGCGATGGACGGAAGAAGGGACGGGAGGGGACATTAGCCAGGGAGATGGGCTAGCTCCTGGGAGAAGTATATCACCCCAAGGATGGGGCAGGAGTGGAGGAAGTGGATGGAGACATTATTGCATCCAGGGGACATGAGCCAGGGGGACAAGCTGGAGCTAGGAGGGCCCCCCCTCCTTCCTGGGGGATGTGCGAAATCCAGGGAGGGGGCAGGGCCTCACCCAATGCTCTGGATCATGAGGTTTTCCTCCTGGGGACCCATCTGCACGATAAGCAGGGACCGGATCTGGCCGAGGCACTCCAGCAGGCTCATGGTGTCCTCCATGGATAACGGTGAGATGGTGTATGCCCGGGGCAGGGCACGCAGCAGCTCCCCAAGCCCATCGTACTGCCGGTGCAGGAGGCTGAACATGGCCCGTACGAGCTCGGGGCTCTGCACAAAGTCCTCTTGAGCCCAACGCACCACTGTGTGGGACACCAACTCCTGCAATGACTCTGAGAAGGGGACATAAGCATCAGAACACCGCCAGCTTGGGGCCTTGAGCCCGAACAATGCAGAAAGGGCCCCTCTTTGCAGAGGGCTTTTCAGTTACTAACCTCCCCAACGCTCCTTTTGCCAGGAGTGGGCAGATTCTGGAAGAATTTTTTTTTTTATTGCCCTAAGATCTTCCCTGTTCTCTTCACCCTAATACCCAGACAGCAAGGGCCCCCTCAAGGTTTCAAGAGGAAAAAGAAATTGTATCACTTCAAAATACCAGAGTACATTATAAGCACCTTTGAAATATATAATTCACCTTTGAAGGCACAAGTCATAATTCCACTTGTTCTGTAAAAATACTGCTGATTTTTCATCAAGAGAGACAACAGACACAAAGAAAACCTGTGGCCTTCGGTATCATTTGGAAATGATATCAAAATGAACTGTTTTATTTTCCCTGGACATCTCCCTGGGACTCCTCTCTCCTACATCCAGCGTCCATTTCTCTCTCTGTCTCTCTTTCTCTCCCAACCCTTCTCCTTCCCAGGATTTCTGGGAGAAAGCACAGATGTCTCACGTGTCTCAGGGTTAAGAGAAACCTCCATGCACTGGCACCGAATGATGGTGTCAATTCATGACCTTCCAGTGCTACGCAATCTGGCCCTGTCCCTTCTGACCTCATCTCCTGCCCCTCTCCCTTTGCTCACTCTGCTCCATCCACATTGGCCTCTAAACACACCAAGCATGTTCCTGCCTCAGGGTCTTTGCACTGGCTATTCCTTTTGTACCAATTATCTTCCCCAGATCTTTGTGTACCTCACTCCCCCACTCTGACCCCTCCATCTTTACCCCTTCTCTTTTCTATCACTCAGCTTTATTTTTCCCCTTAGCACCCGTGGCCACCTGACATTATGGAATATGTATATGTGTATCTGTTATAATATTATAAACTCCTGGAAGGTAGAGATTTTGACTCTTTCCCCCTACAGTATTTCCCAGCCCTGCCAACAGTGCCTGGCCCAGAGCTGGCCCAATAACCACTTCTTGAATGTTGTAGAATAAACCCTGTACCAACATCAAGGACTCTGTCATTGTTGGATGGAGCTAAAATATATTTTGCATAATGGCCCATTGGCCCAATATTTATCATAACTGCTTTTCTAATCCCTCAGCATAGTAATCATTTCACCAAAAAAAAAAAAAAAAAAAAGAGGAAACCAAAGACAAGCCCTGAGGACACAGAAGCCATGGTGGTAGAGAAGCTGCCACCATCTCAAGGTGGGATGTACGTCTCTGCTCTGGCAGGCCATATGGATGCTGGTCCAACACACATACCGTGCAGCCCCCACACTTGGGCCACACTTCCAGTATGCCTCTTCTCTCACCCCACCCCCCACTCCTCCTCTCTCATTAACCTACCCCTCCCTTGCCCTACTCCTCATAGCCTATCTTGGACCTAGAGGCTCTCCAAGCTCAGGGCTGCCTGTCCCACTCCTGCCCCCTCCCCAAACACCCCAGTCCTCACCGGGTTTGCTCTCCTCAGCAGGTGGTTCCTCCTCGGATTTCTCCTCCTTCTTCTTCACCAGCCGTACTTTCTCCAACAGGCTCATCAGGCGGCTGCCCAGGGTGGCCTCTTCCTCTGGTTCCTCCTCCTCCCCCACCAGCTGAATTCCTGGAGTTGGTCAAAGGGAGAAGGTGTCATTCATCTGCGTGTTTATTCATCTACCCATTCACTTCTTCATTCATTGGTTCATTCATTCCTCATTTAGGTGTGTGTTCTTGGTTTTTTTGTTTATTTCTCCATATGTTCATATGTTCGTTCATTTATTCATCCTTTGAAGAATTTTAAATGTCTTTTAAACTAACTATTGTAAATAGGTCCAAAGAACTAAAGGAAATCATGTTGAAAGTATTAAAGAGAAGTATGATGACAATGACTCCCCAAATAGAGAATATTAATAAAGAGGTGGATCATATAAAAAATAACCATATAGAAATTCTGGGGCTGAAAAGTACAATAACTGAAATTTAAAAATCACTAGAGGGGTACAACAGCATATTTGAGCTGGTGGGAGAAAGAATCAGTGAATCAGTAGGACAATAGAGGTTATCCAGTCTGAAGAGCAAAAAAGAATGAAGAGGGGCGCCTAGGTGGCTCAGTTGTTAAGTGTCTGCCTTCGGCTCAGGTCATGGTCCCAGGGTCCTGGGATCGAGCCCGGCTTCGGGCTCCCTGCTCAGTGGGAAGCCTGCTTCTCCCTCTCCCACTCCCCCTGCTTGTGTTCCCTCTCTCGCTGTCTCTCTCTCGCTGTCTCTCTCTCTGTCAAAATAAATAAATAAAATGTTAAAAAAAAAAAAAAGAATGAAGAAAAACTAACAGAGCCTCAGAGCCTGTGGGACACCATCAAGTATATAAATATATGCATAGTGAGAGTCCCAGAAAGAGAGATGAGAAATGGCAGGGAAAATACTTGGAGAATAATAATAGCCCAAAAGTCCCAAATTTGATGCAAAATATTAATCTACACATCCAAGAAAGTAAACAAACTCCAAGTAAGATAAAATCAGAGAGCACCATACCTAGATACATGGTACCCAACTGTTTCAAAGCAAAGGCAAATGGAAAACTTGAAAGTCAGCTAGAGAAAAACCACTCATAACATATAAAAGAATCTTAGTAAGATTATTAACAGACTTATTATCAGAAACAATGGAGGTTACCCATTCAACCCTCCAGCCACCCAACCACCTCTCCATCCAAGTTTAAATATCCATATATCCATATATCTATCCATCCATCATCATCCTTCTCTTTATCCACCCATCCACCCAGACATCTCTTCCCCCACTTCTTTATTCATTCATCTCTCTATCCACCAATTTACACACTCATCATTCACTTGCCTATAGCCATCCATCCCTGTATAATCTGCTCAAATACCCATGCAAACTTATCCTTCCACTCATCCTCTGTCTGTTCACTAATATGTCTGTTAATTAATTCATTCATTCATTCACGTATTCATTCATTCAAACAAAAGTTACACTGCACCAATACTGTACATATTTAAGATCAGGAAATCTTAGGGAAACTTCAGGAGAGGTCTCAAGAGAAAGTTTGGGAGATGGGTGATCTCTCTTACCACAGTGTACCAGCAAGTCTTGATGAAATTCAAGCAAATCCTGTCGGACGTCTTCAGAGAGAGGACAATCTTCCTCATCCTCACCATCTTTGAAGTGCAATAGCATGTTTATCTAGAAGAAGGTCAAAAGTTAGAATGAGCTGGGGCGCCTGGGTGGCTCAGTTGGTTAAGCGACTGCCTTCGGCTCAGGTCATGATCCTGGAGTCCCGGGATCGAGTCCCGCATCGGGCTCCCTGCTCAGCGGGGAGTCTGCTTCTCCCTCTGACCCTCCCCCCTCTCATGCTCTCTCTATCTCATTTTCTCTCTCAAATAAATAAATAAAATCTTTAAAAAAAAAAAAGTTAGAATGAGGGTCAGAGGCCCAAGAGCAGAAACTCTGAGGTCAAGGATCAAAGATTGAATTGTGAGTCCCTGTTTAAGGTCATGAGCTGGTAAACACTATCTGAGAGACTAGAGGTTTGAATGGAGTCAGTGTCCGTCTGAAGTGACTAAGAGGTAAGACTGGTTCAGAGAGAAGCAGAAGAGTAAGAAATAATTATATCAATAGGGTCAGAGGTCAAGCATGAGTTTAAAGGTGTCGTATCATCAGTAGGGGGAAAGGTTAAAGTTGGGGTTTAGACAGTAATGCCAGCTGGGGTCAAGGGTCAGAGTACCTGCTCCTGGGGTGGGGAGCGGAACTCGCGAGTACGTCGGGCAGTCTCAGCTGCAGACATGGTGAAGGCTTTCATGAGGAGGCCATAGCGATCCCGCTGGTTGGCCTGGAGCTTGTCCACATAGCGCTCCGCAAAGGCTGCTAGGGATTCCACACGGTGCTGCAGCTCTTGGTCACAGAAATACTCCAGCAGGTGGCACATCTGTGGGAGGACAGCCATGCAGTAGGAATGATGGTGATGAGACCATCCTTGAAACTTCACTTGTTTCTTCTCCCCTCTCCATGGCCCCGTCCTATCTGCCATCATCGTTTCCTGCCTGGATCCTTAAGCCAGGCTTCTCCATGGTCTTATCGCTCCAACCCACCTGCCACATGGCAACCGGAGAGATCATTTGAAGTCAGCAGCACTCCAATCATCTGTGGCACTTCCACAGCTCCCCACTTGCTCGGGACAAAGTCCAGACTCATGCCCCACCAGATCCTGTGTCTCCCAGCCCAGATCGGGGGAGGCTGGAGAACAGGAAGAATCAGCCCACCTGTAACTTCACAGATTCTGGCAACTTCATCTGGAGCAGCCCTTCCTCCAAGTCTTCTTCTTTTTCCCCTTCTGCTGTCTCCTCTTCCTCTTTTTCCTCATCTTCTTTCTCCCGTGCCTCTTCCTCCTCATCCTCCTCCTTCTCCTCTTCATCTTCCTCTTCTTCTTCCTCCTCTTCCTCTTCCTCTTCTTCCTCAGTGAATACTTCAGGTTCAATCATCTTCAAGATCTGTTTCACATCCTCATCGGCAAAGATGCCCATCACCTACAGGACAAAGCCTGGGTCCTTCACTGTGGCTCACAAGACCTCCAAATCAACATCCCAGCCTCACTCCCCGGATCTGCTTCTCCTGCACATGTCAGATTCATTCCTACATGGGCTAGATATGATTCCTCCTACACAAAGAAATGGCATCCCCCCGCCCTGCTATTCATCTTCCTTAAGGTCCCCCCAGATCCACACCCTGTATACCACCTAACCTGGCCCAGACCACATAGCCAAACATGAGCACCTCTCCCTTCACTAGCAAATGTCCTTTCTCCTAAGTTTGAGCATATGTGACTCTGGAACAGGACACACCCTACCCTGATGGGATGCTCTCATAGCTCCCAGTATATGCTAGCCCTCAGTAAACATAATGAAGATGCTAACAGATGGAGGGAGAGCAGGTAGATGAAAGGGAAAAACAGTGGGGAAAGACAGATGGATACGTGGGGGAGAGAACTGTATGGCTGAATTAATAGATGAAATAGTAGAGGTTTGAAGGGGAGAGAAATTGGTGGGCAGATAACGGATGGAGAAGTGAAGGTAAAGGTAGAGGAAGAGATGGGTGGATGAATGACAGGATATATAATGTATGGATAGGTGGGTAGGTGGATGGATGATTTGATAGGTACATGAGTATGTAAATGAGTGGATGGGTAAATAGATAAATGGGTAAATAGCCAGGGGGTGGGGTGGGGTGGGATGGTTGGATGATGGATGGGTGGATAGGTTTGCACATGAAAATTTGGATGGATGGATATATGGATGAGACATTAGATGAGTATGTGAATGAGTGAAAAGATACACGCAATAAAGGATGAAGAATGAGTGTATGGTGGGTAGATGAATGGGTGTAGATAGTTGGATGGATTTGTGGGTAGGTGGATAGGTGTATATATATATATGGATTGAGAGATGCATTGGTGGACAGACAGGCAGGTGGAAGATGAAGGAACAGATGAACCTGTAGATGGGTGGATGGATGGATATGTGGATGAATGTATGCACAGGTGGAAGGAGGATGATAATTGGATGTATGAAAGGAAAGAGAGATTAATAAATAAATGGCTAGGTAGATAAATGAATAGATGGAATGGTAGATATACTGATGTATGAGTAAATGCAAGGATGAATGGACAACTAGATTGAAAGTTGGATAGATGGATACATGGATGGATGGATGGAGGGATCTGCGGGCAGAGAATGGAAGGATAAATACATGGATGGACTTGTGGACAGGAAGATGGGGGTATGTTTGAATAGACGGGTGGAGGATAGATAGATAGATAGATGAATGATGGTTGTTTGGATGGGTGAATGGAAAGAAGGGAGAAAAGATTAATAAACAGGTTAATAGACGACAGATGAATGGATGGGAGGAAAAGTGAATGAAAGGTGAGTAGGTGATAGAAGGATAAATTGAAAGGTGGAGGATGGAGAGGTGAATGGGTGGTTGGATGCCTAAATGAGAGGGGGATTGATGGGTGATTTGGAATGTGGAAGAAGAATGGGCCGGAGGGAGGCAGGAGGAAGCCATTACCAGCAGGGTGGACACGAGCTTGAGCACGGGCACAAACTGGAACTCCACAGAGCCCCCGACAGGGTCACGTGCGTGCTGCCCACCGCCTCGCACAGCCTCCCCCAGCATTCTCAGCGCTTTATCCCGCAGCGCCTCCAGAGGGATGCTGGGGCTGAGGCGGGCCCGAGCTTCGGCCACGCCGGCAGCCGGCAGGGCCGCCACGAAACAGGGCGGGGAGAAATGGTGCGGAGGCCTCAGCGAGGTGGTGACGCCAACGCCGGGCAGGCCGTAGCGGCGGGGGCCGTTTTCCGCACTTTTGCCAGCGGGGAAGAGAGTGATGGCGCGCGTCTCCTCCGTGAGGGGCACGATGTACTCGGAGAGCATGGAGCGGCGGCTGCGGCAGGCGCTTTCGAGGTGGATGCTGATGAGCAGGTCGTAGTAGCCGGCCCGCAGCGGGCCCGGCAGGTGCGCGTCCTCCAGCGCGTGCAGCAGCTGCGCCTGGTCCACGTGGCTGCACAGAGCATGAGCCACGCGGTTGTTGCCCAGCGCGCACACGGCGCCGTAGAGGCCGAGGGTGTGAGAGTGGAACCGCTGCAGGTCCAGGCGCTCCGACAGCTCCAGGATGTCCATGCAGCTGCGGCGGACGGGACAGGGCCCACAGACAGGGACAGACCACAGAGAGGCAAAGAAATGCTAAGGTGAGTGTCAAAGCCCAGTATCCTGCTGGGTCAAGGTTCTGCGAGGTCTGCGGCGCTGGGTCTAGGAGTCTTTTAATAGTTCTGGACGTCCCGACGTGGTCTGGGGGCTCCGTGGGATATATCTGGGATCCCCGGGATGGTCTGGTACTCTGGGGTATCTGAGAGTACATGGAGGAGATCTGGTGACCTCAAATTGGGGCTGAACCTCCCTCTGGCAGGCTCACTGAGGAACCTGGCTATGTTTGAATACGACTAGAATGTAAACCCCACCAGGGCAGGACATTTCTGCCTTTGGGGCACTTTTTTTTTTTTTTTTCTATATTCCCAGCACCTCAACGGGACTTAGCACATAGTAAGTGCTCAATAAATACTTGTTAGATAGATGGATAGATTGATTGAAAAAGTACGTGCGTGTATCTGGGACTCCCAGAGATGGGTCTGAGTCCCCTTGGGCAAGTCTGAGCCCCCTGAGTTATACATGAGCATTGCTAGAATGTCCGTTCACACGGGTTTGGTGTTTCCAGCCTAGAATGCTGCTGGTCACACAGGAAGAGCTCAGAGCTATCTGTTGAATGAATGAATAAAGGAAAGATGCAACATATCAGAGCCTCTCGGGGTGTCTGGGATTGGAGTCTGTTCAAGGTACCTAAGAGCATTCCTGCCATACATGTGAACACAGCTCTACTCTGGGTGTGTCTGGGTCCCCTGGACTGGGTTTGAGATTTCCATGAGATACATCCAGAGTCTCCCTGGGTGTGCCCAAGACACCCTGGGGTGCATGTGGGCCTCTCTGAGTAATGTCCATGTCCTTCTGAGGGGCACTTGAGGCTCCTGGAGTTCGTGTGGCTTCTCAGTGTGGATCTGGGCTCCTTGAAATGGGCTTGGGGCCCTGTGGGGTAGGTCTGGGGTCCCTGGATGTGAGTCTGTGGTCCACTAAGATGGTCCTAAAGCCCTCTGAGGTGGGTCTGGAGTCCCCTGGAGTCTTATCTGGCGATGCCCGAGCTGAGAGTCAGAGTCCCCTGAGGTAGGTCTGGGGCCTACTGGGGTGTTGGCTGGAGTCCTGGGGTACTGGTGGAGGGGGGCACTGAGAGGGTTCCAGACCTCAGAGGACTTGCAATACCCATCCCACCCCCACAAGCCTGGGCTGGCCCTGACCGGTTCTCCTCAGGGATGTGCAGAGCCATCATGGTCAGCGGCTCCCGGCACTGCACAGCCCAGCCGAGCCGCTCTCCTGCACGCCGTGTCTCCACCTGCAGGAAGTGGTTGGGCATACGGCTCCACGAGACAGGCATCAGCATCTGCACCTCTAGCCGAGGCGGGCATTGCGGGGCCGGGTTCTTGCGCTCACTCAGAAACATGGCGGCTGACAGCGGCATGATGTTCTAGGGGCACAGAGGTGTGCTCGGGTCAGGATTCCCAGCCCTCTCTGTCCTGCCACTCTGCTTCCAGGGAGACCTCCCGGATTGCTCCACTTTTCAGCCACTCTGGCAGCCTGACCTCCCGCACCTACCACCTCAGCCTGCCCCATCACTGCACTCTTACCTTCTGCTTCCCCAACTCAAACTGGATGACGTTCTGGTGGGTGGGCAGGACAAAGACGGCAGGAAACAGCTTCGTGTTGGGCTCCACCTGGCAAGGAAGAAAAGGCCAGGGTGAGGAAGAGGGTGAACTAGAGGTGACATTGACTCTGGATCCTGAACTCTGGGGTTGACTGCCCCAGCCTGATCCTGCTGATGTTTACAGAGCCAAATTCAGGCACTGAAAATGCCGCAGGGACCCCGAGGTTGCTCATGGGCTGCACCACCTCTGATCCAGACAGGCCAACCTCCCCCACCGCCCCCAGGGGCAACATTATCTTCCGGGTCATTGTGCATTTCATGCCCTCCACCTGGTACCATTTCCATTTCTCTCCCAAGACTCATTTGTCAAAACCCAGGAAGGTCTTCTGACTGCGCTTTCCCTCCAGCCCCTCTGATCTCCGCAGTGGAACCCACCCAGCCTCCATCACCACAAACACCATCATCTGTGAAGCAGTCTTGCCAAACCTGAATCTAACCACACCTGTGGACCCGTCTGCCGGTTGACAGGAAATACAGGGGACAGAGGAAAACGTTAAAACAACACCACGGGGACGCATCAGCCAGATTAAGACTGAGAAGCCAGGGCCAGCACTCTTCAGATGGTGGTAGATACATGAATCCCCCAGGATTAAATTTCGGATTCTCACTGGGCAGGTGAGAAGGGGGAAGCCTGAGATTCCTCATTTCTAACAAGCCCCCAGGTGATGCAGATCCTACTGATCCAGGGACCACACTTTGAGAAGCAAATCTTTCCAGGACAGACAACCTGGTTTCTTCAACAAACACATTTCAGAGAAGAAGACAGACACGGAAGGGAAATCTACATATGAGAGACTTGAGGGGCATAGCAACTAACTAAAATACATGACCTTATTTGGATTCCAATTCAAATGAACAAACGGGAAAAAGACATCTTTGAGACAACCAGAGAAATGTGAACACGGACTGGATTAATTAAGTAGGAATTACTAGGGACTTTTTATACGAGTGGTATAGTGGTTATGCTTTTTAAAAGAATCCTTACTTTTATAGAGATACATACTGAAAAGAGATGAAACCATATGATATCTGGGGTCTCCTTCAAAATCATTCAGTGGGTGTGGAAGTGAAGATGGGTATAAATGGTAAAGATGACACAAGATCAGGGTGCCTGGGTGGCTCAGTTGGTTGGGTGACTGCCTTCAGCTTGGATCATGATCCCGGAGTCCCAGGATTGAGTCCCACATCGGGTTCCCTGCTCGGCGGGGAATCTGCTTCTCCCTCTGACCCTACCCCCTCTTGTGCTCTCTTGCACTCTCTCTCTCTCTCTCAAATAAATAAATAAACTGAAACCTTAAAAAAAAAAGATGACACAAGATCAGCTGCAAGTGGGTAACAGTTGAAGCTGGAGAGTGGGGACATGGAGGTCCAGTACACTACTCCATTTTTGCATATTTTTGAAATTCTCCATTTAAAATAAAGTTTTATAAAATCCAAGTTAGATGGATTAATGGATGGGTAAGTGGATAAATACGTGATAAAGCCAGTGTGGGTGGTAGATTCTTGGTAGTGGGTATATGGGCGTTCACTGTACAATTCCTTTGATTTTGTTGTATGTTTGAAATCTTTTATAATAAATAAAATAAGTGTTGCAACAGGAAATGTTGAAAAAGAAAAGCCCACCCGAGGATTCATCCTAGGGTGTTCCCTGATTGGCGAAAAGTTGGCGATTGGTGTCAGCAGGGCCAAGAGGGACTATGGACCCCTCTCCAAGGTAAAGGCAGTGCTCTGTCTCCTCCTTTCTGGGTGTCAGTTCAGTGAATGGTTAACTAGGTGGTCTCCCAGGGCCTTCCCAGGCCTGGCCTTCTCTGGGGTCTGTCCTCAGAGGGGGTCTGGAAGGGTCTTCCCAGCATTCTGGGACATAAGGACACTATTGCTAAGCTGGGCTCACCTGGAAAAAGGTGTTGCTCTCTTTCCCATTGGCGGTAAACGTCATCAGGCCAGTGGCCAAGTCCACCAGGCAGCCAATGATGAGGTCTGTGTGGCTGATCCGGCCCTGCTGCCCGGAGCTCACGAAGTCCCCGCCCCACACCATGTAGCAGTTGCTGCACTTGAGGCTGGAGGAAACAGGAGTGGTCAGTGCATGGCTCCTCAGCCAAGGTGCTCTGGACCCTGGACATTTCCTTCCCCAAACTCCCAGATTACCATGACCTCAGAGCTCACCCCCAGACCCCCGCCTGCAGACCCGAGTGCCGAAACCCCAAGCCCCTCAGAGCGAGAGTTCTTAGAAGTTGGCTGGGGGTTCTGGGAGGAAGAGAGGGAAGGGGAGCAGGAAGAGAGAACAGAGACAGGAGGTAATGTAGAAGGGGGAGCATGAGATGAAGGAAGAGAAAATGGAAAAGACCAAACAGAAACAGAAGAGGAGGAAAAACCCAGAGGAGGAAAGTAAACAGGGAGAGAAGAGGAGAAGAAGAGGGGGAGGGAAGCTGCTGGGGCGAGCCTGGGGAGAGCCAGGTGCCCAGCGCTGACCTCTCACTTCCCACAGTCCCAGCCCCTTTCCTCACCTGCTGTGGACGTTGCCTTGTTCGTCCCCCATGGTCACTGTCACTGCCCTGACCTTGCTAAGTTCGAAGTTCATGTCGTGCTGATGGTAGTCGGGGGTGACCCAGCCCACCCACACGCAGCTGGGTTCCTGGCCAGCGAAGACCCTCACAGAGTAATAGTACTAGAGAGGCAAAGGGGGACCAATGGTCAGTCCAGAAGGTGCGTGACACAGGGCTTCCCCGGAACTCTAAGTTGGTCTCTCTGGATTCAGTGTCCTCTGGGAGTTCAACAAGAAATTACTGGATTTGAGACACACACACCCCGGGGTCTATGCCCCTCTATTTCTGTGTCTACTGATATATTTTTAGATTTGGGAATCCTCTTGGGACTATTTGTGATACCCCCGAATTTGGGTCCCTCTCCAAATTACAAAGTATTAATAAATAATAGTTGACAAATAGTTCACAAATTAATTAACTTAATCACCACCAAGTGGGTACAATTTTTTTCTGCATTTTACTGATGGGAAAACCATAAAACTTCCATAAAGGAGAAGGTATAGAGCAGAAGTGACTTACCCACTTGGCACCCAGGTAGCCCATAATCCTAACCACAAGGCTGTCTCAGAAAACATTTCAGATTGGGAAATCCCCAAACTCTACTGGGGTAATTGTGACTGTTGGTTCCCAAGAATATACTAGAATAGCTATTAAATTTGGGGGTATTCAGTTTATATGGGTGAACACAAATATGAGGTCCCAAGTCTATATTGGTACTTCCTCTGGATTCTGGATCCCTGGGAACTTTATAAGTGTGCCTCATAGCTTCATTGTGTTCCTGCAATTTTTAGGCCCCCTAGGTATATGGATTTAGAGGTTCAAAGGACTAAATCAGTGTGTGCTCTATTTTATGGTCTTCAGTGTATACTGGGGTGTCCCCAGGTAAGGGGATTACTAGGGGATTCCTGCATGAAATTTGGAAATCTCAGGGGTCTCAGAGTTGAGGGTCCTAGATTCCCACCGTGGTGGTATTGAGGATGATCTCAGGGTCATCACGGTTGTCAGCGGGCACGACCTCTCGAGGGAGTCGGGGCAGAGTGGGAGTGGCTGATGGTTGGGTCATCATGGCGGCCTTCTTGGCCTTGAATAAGAACCTGGTGATGGGGAGGAGAGGCTACTGTGAGAACCAGCTCTCAAGCCCAGCCCCCAGACCTCTCCACCACAACATTCATGACCCCCACATCCCATTTCTAATACCCAAGTCCCCGCCTCTAGAGGGATAAAATTGCCAACTGAGTCATCATTATCCATTCTGGAGATGCTGTGCTCTGTGCTTGCAGATGCCCAAATTTAAAGGTGCCTCTGGGGACATGGAGGTTCCCTTTGGGGCATACAGTGGTCCCCCTAAGTCAGCATTTCTCATATGGATGCTAAAGGCATTTGGGAAAGGACAATCCTGGGTGCCTGGGTGACTCAGTCGTTAAGTGTCTGCCTTCGGCTCAGGTCATGATCCCAGGGTCCTGGGATCGAGCCCCGCATCGGGCTCCCTGCTCCGCGGGAAGCCTGCTTCTCCCTCTCCTACTCCCCCTGCTTGTGTTCCTGCTCTCACTATCTCTCTCTGTCAAATAAATAAAATCTTTAAAAAAAAAAAAAGGGAAAGGACAATCCTTCATTGTGTGGTACTGTCTTGTACATCAAAAGCTTGTAGAATTCCTGGAATCCCCCAGTAGCATCACCACCGTCCCAACAAACTGTGATAACCAAAATCGTCCACCATTTCCAAAGATCCGCCAAGAGACACAGAACTACCTCCCACTGAAAACTACTGTGATAGTACGGGAAAGCACATTTAGTTTCAGGTCAGGTTTAATGCCTGTTGAGGGTCTCCTGTGAAGTTAGCTTTTGGGGGGGCACATTTGAGGCACGGAAATGACCCCAATTTAGAAGACCAGCAGTGTCCACTGGGATACCTTGGGGTATAGTCAACTCTCCCAAGACACTTTAGTGTCCATGGATAATAAAGTCCATTGGGGGGCGCCTGGGGGGCTCAGTTGGTTAAGCGACTGCCTTCGGCTCAGGTCATGATCCTGGAGTCCCGGGATCGAGTCCCGCATCGGGCTCCCTGCTCGGCAGGGAGTCTGCTTCTCCCTCTGACCCTCCTCCCTCTCATGCTCTCTGTCTCTCATTCTCTCTCTCTCAAATAAATAAATAAAAAATCTTAAAAAAAAAAAAAAGTCCATTGGGTGAAATGCTTTGGGACCTACCAGGTACCCCAAGGATAGTGGAGTTTTCCATAGATATAGTGGGATACCCCAACTTTACATTCTCTGGGAAATGAGAGCATCCGAGGAGAGAATGGGGTTCACTTGAGGCATGATGGGCTCCCTCAGGATTCTGACTCCAGAATGTTAAGCATATATGGGGCCATTGAGGGACACAATGGGGTTTCTCATGTATTGAAGTGGGGTGCCTAATTGGGGTTCCCAAACCCCACCCCGGCCCTACCCTCGACTCACCCTCTCTTCTTGTTCTTCTCTGTGGTAGCATCCTTCTCATTCTCCACCCTGACGGGCTGGGCCTCCACCCCAGCCTGGGCATTGCCCCCGGGCGCCCCCTCCTTGGCATTTCCTTCTTTGCCCCCCTCAGCCTCACCCCAGCGCCCCGCTGAGCGCCGCAGGTTTTCGTAGTCGGGATCAGGTTCTGCCGCCCGGGCCTCATCCTCAGCGGGGGGCTGCAGGCCAGGGGATGTCAGGGGGGTGGCCCCTGCGGTGCACCGGAAGTGCTGGTGGAACTGGACTGGAAGGCTGAGCCGGAGGAAGAGCATCTCCACCAGACTGTTCTGGGAGCCCCAGGTGCGGTGGCTCAGGCGCAAGCAGGGCGGCGTGTCCACGGTGCCGTCCACGCGGGCCACCTAAGGGGGAGCATGAAGGCTGAGCCAGGCAGGCAGGCTAGGCCACTGGTCCTAAACCTGGTCCACAAGGAGCCACCATGAGGCCTTAGAGCACCTGTGTGAGAATTAGCCAAAGACTCACTCCTCTGAGTGGATGGGCTCCCTGGGGGACACACAGCGTGGCTGTAGGGTATGCTCAGCCCTCTGCCGATCTCTGTCTGGGCACCTCGTACAGTGACAGCCCTGGCCAGACTCTGGAATCACTTGGGGGAATGTTCTGAACCTACCTACACACAGTCCTCACTCCAGACTAAGTCATCCACCCATCCATCCATTCCACGAATACTTCCTGAGACCCTACTATGTGCCAGACACCGTTCTCCAGTGCTGGGAACACATCAGTGAGCAGAACAAAGGCCCTGCCCTCCTGGTGTCTTGGGGAGACTCTCCGGGAGAACAGGCCAGAAGGGCCAGAGTTTTGTAAAGGCCCCCCCAGATAAATTTTTGCTAAATTTGCTGTATATGGAAATAAAACATTCAGAAAAATGCACGCGTCATAATGCACAACATGGTAAGGTTTTAGAGTGACCCCATCTGTGTGTCCAGCGCCCAAACAGAGACATAGAACTTGACCAAGTTGATCAAGTCCCACCCACCCAGCCAGGACCCCCCTTGGTGCCCATTCAGTCAGCACCCTCTCAAAGACAGTGAGGGATTCTGATGAGGGAAATGTCCCGACCTTGCCTAAACAAGAGGCAGGAGCTGACAGAGGACAGATGCCTGGCCTCGGTGCTCCAAAGACAGCCTCTCAGAGGCTTTCTGGAGACTCCATGAACAACCAGAGTGGCTCCCTTTCTTTCCTGTCTCTTCTTCAAAGACCAAATGCTGAGACCTCTGTGCTCTCTGCCAGCCAGTGAATTCACCCTGAAACTGTGGCCAAGATTTGCTGTTCCCAGACTGTCTGCGGGGTCTTTTTCTCTGCTCTCCCCCGTTTCTTATAAACCCAGTTTCGCTCTGCTCCTTGGCAACAGTCTACTGACCATCTCCCTCCTGTGATTTGGGTGCGGAGTAACTAAACATCTCAGATATTCTTTCACAGTAACACCCTCCTGATTTAACACACCACAGATTAGCTCTTCCTGTTCTCGAACTGTCTACAAAGGGGAACCCACAGTTGTTGTGCTGTTTTGTGTCTGCCTCCTTTCACTCGGCATTATGTTTGTGAGATTCGTCCACGTGGTTGTGTGTAGGTTAGTCTATTCATTCTTACAGCTGTCTAGCATTCTGTTCTTTGGGTTGAGAACACATCTGGCATTAGCAGGAATTAGGAGGTTCAACGTCTGCTCCATCAGCCTCTCCAGCCCCTGGCACCTCTGGTCTTTCTGCCTTCACTGTCACCCCCTGTAATACACTCTCAATGGGGACCTTTCCAAAACTCAGATCTAAACTACTTAAAACTCATCTATTCTCACCTAGTCTTAAAATGCCTCCCCACAAATTATTGATTACAAAGAGAAAAATAGTAATTTATGGTAGAGAAACCTGGCCGACTCCACCTTAACCACACAGTCAAAATTAAAGTAACTGGTAATAAGACATAATGACACTATGTGCCTCTTGATATCCTGCATCAAGCAGGACACAATGTTCTGGCATTCCTGCCGAGTATGTGTCACCTGTACCTAATCATGAGGAGATATTTGACAAACCAAAATGAGAGATAATCTGCAAAGTAACTGGCCTGTACTCTTCAAAAATGTTAATGGCATGAAAGACAAAGACAGACTCAGGAACATTTACATTAAAGAATAAAGAGACATTGGGCGCCTAGGTGGCTCAGTTGGTTAGGCGACTGCCTTCGGCTCAGGTCATGATCCTGGAGTCCCTGGATCGAGTCCCACATCGGGCTCCCTGCTCGGCAGGGAGCCTGCTTCTCCCTCTGACCCTCCCCTCTCTCATGTGCTCTCTCTCTCATTCTCTCTCTCTCAAATAAATAAATAAATAAAATTTTTTAAAAATCTTAAAAAAAAAAAGAATAAAGAGACATGGGGTGCCTGGGTGGCTCAGTTGGTTAAGCAGCTGACTCTTGGTTTCTGCTCAGGTCATGGTCTCAGGGTCGTGAGATCGAGCCCCGTGCGGGGCTCCACGCTCAGTCCAGAGTCTGTTTGTCCCTCTCCTTCCCCTTCTGCCCCGGCCCCCACTTGCTTGTGCTCTCTCTCTCTCTCTCTCTCTCTTAAATAAATAAATAAGTAAACAAACAAAATCTTAAAAAAAAAAAAAGAATAAAGAGACATAACAACTAAATGCAACATATAATCCTGGATTGGATCCTGGACCAGAAAAATAAAAAGACACATTGTCACCACAATTAATAAAATCTGAATATGGATTATGAATTAGGTATGTATTAGTATTAAATTTCCTGATTTTCATGACCGATTTTCATAACTGCAGTTCTGTAAGAGTATAGCCTGTTCTGAAGAAATGCACATTGAAATATTTAGGGATAAAGAGGCACGATGGGGGCACCCAGCTGGCTCAGTTGGTAGAGCATGTGATTGTTGATCTCAGGGTCATGAGTTCAAGCCCCATGTTCAGCATAGAGCTTACATAAAAATTTTAAAAAAAGATGTATGTCTCCAACTTATTCAAATGATTCAGAACAGAGAGAGAGGGAAAAGGATTATGTGAGGAGATCTGAACAATGCCATGGATGGGAAAACTGAGGCTCAGGAGGAGACAGTCACATGCCCAAGGCCACACAGCAAATAAGAAGCCAACCTAGGTATGCCTGATTCTAAAGTACCCGCTGAAGTTCAGCCACGTGGGATTCAGGTTCTTCCCAGGTTGAGAAAAGGACTATCACTTTGGTCTATGTGAGCTTTTTACGGTCAAAGTCTGATGCTAAGTTTAACCTTGGTAAAGAAAAGACACTAGAGCCTAAAAACTAGGGTACTCAGATTAATGAAGAGCTGTTAAAAACAAATAAACTGGAGAAAATATGTATATACAGATAGCAATTAGTAAGGATGGTGCCAAAATGTACCGAGAGATTTACATTTCTTTAAACCTTGCTATAAGATGAGATAATTATAAAGACCGGAAATTTCCGTCTGGGTCACTCAACCGAGCTCCTCTTTTTTCCCTTCCCCTATTTAATAGGCAAGGCACCTGGAGGTCAGACAGGTTGTGGTTTGCTGAGGTTATACCCTACAAGGCAGCCCTGGGAGCCCACTGTCCGGACATGCCCTTCTACACGGTTTGTGGGCTAACACAGAAGGAAAGGAGAAACTTGGGGAAGAGAACTGCGGGAAGAATGAGGTTTGGAGGCAGATCAGAGGGTACTGAGTGGGGTCAGTCCTCACCTCATAGTGGGGGTGCTCAAGGGGCACGGCCTCAAATTGGGGAAGGCTTTTGCTGAACCAGGTGGTGACTGGGCGCTGCATGTTGATGGCGAATGGCTCAAAGCCTTCCTGGAGGCCACAGATGGCAAAGAACCGCAGGGAGCTCACGTCCTGACCCAGGTTCAGGTGACCCACCTGGCCGGGTCCCAAGCTGCAGACAGGTAGGAAGCCTGGTGGGAGGGGACAGAGGGGCAGAGGTGAGGACAGGTGGGCAGGGCAGGGGCAGGAGGGGAGGAGTTATGGTGGAAGGAAGGGATGGAAAAGCAGGAGGCTAGGGACCTAGTGTAGGGTCAGGTGAGAGGAAAGAAAACCAGAAAGGGGCCAGGAGGCCAGCTCTCACCATCCCCAATCTCGATTTCCCGGAATGCCGTCTCAGAGCCTGAATCGGACATGAGGACCTCGCCATTGAGGGTGAAGATAATGGTGTTCTCTGTGAGGTCAATCATGCAGCCCACAACATCACCTGGCTGCCACGGGCGCCCAAATGGCTCACTGCCCAAATGCCAGCGCTGGCCCTGTTAGGAGATGAGGGGGAAGATGCGCCATGGGAGGGACACGCAGAGAAACGGAGACACACAGAAGCAAGGAGAGACATGGAAAGATCCATACACAAGGCATTGGGCCCAGGGCATGTGGGACGGAAGAGGGGTCACCCCCACAGGGCCCCCATCATTTCCCACATTTCCATCCAAGATCCTTGGAATGTAAGGGGTAGGCTTTCATGCTCTCCCTTCCCACTGATCTCTGTATCCCATCTCTTCTGCCTGAGCTCTCTATGTTTTCATGGCTGGGGGCTGGGGTTATGCAGACCACCAGAGCGGTAGTGGGGAGTTGGGGGCGGCAGCGAGTGAGAGGGATGGAAAGGAACAACGAGACTGCCAATGTCTACAGACTCCTATAGACCAATATGCCCCCCGGAATAGATCAATGGATAATGGGTTGGATGGATGGGAGGCAGGGTTTATGCCTGGATGGAAGAATGGAAAGGAAGTTGAGTCTACATGGGTTGATACAGGAAAGGAAGAAAGTATAGACAGAAAGATAGATGGATGCGTGGGTGGGTGGATGGATGGGCAGGGGGATGGGTGGATAAATGGATGAATTGATGGATTCATGCATTAAAGGATTTGATAAATAAATGAAATCACAGATTGATTAAATAAGCGAATGACTGAACTAACAAATAAATGAATAAACCAGATGGAAATGTGGACGGTTAAGTGATTATCTGAACAGATGAGTAGATGGATGGATAACTGGATTTGTGGGTAGATGAATGGATGAACAGAAGGATGGCTGGATAGAGAGATGGATGATGGATAGATATATGTATGGATAAGGGCGCCTGGGTGGCTCAGTCGGTTAAGTGTCTGCCTTCAGCTCAGGTCAGGATCTCACAGTCCTGGGATCAAGCCCTGCATTGGGCTCCCCACTTAGCAGGGAGTCTGCTTGTCGCTCTCCCTCTCCCTCTCCCCCTGCCCATCCTCGCTCTCTCTCTCTCAAATAACTAACTAAATATTTATTTAAAAAAAGATATATGCATGGACAGGGAGGGTGGGATGGATGGATGGATGGATGGATGGATGGATGGATGGATGGATGGAGGGACGGACGGACAGATGAATGAGTGGTAAGGCAGATGCAGGGAGGAGTGGACAGTGGGGCACAGACAGAGGCAGGGCTGGCGTATATGAGCTGTGGGAGGGACCACAGGGCCTGGCAGAAAGGAGCGCAGGGAGGTACCCACGCGGTGCCCATTGAAGACATAGGCCAGCTCATCAGCTCCCAGCTCCACGTCAGGCCGCAGGTCAGGCCTCGCCCAGCCCACTCGCATCTCACCAGTGGTGACTGCTTCGAACTCAAAGTACCAGCGTCCGCTCTGCACCGCATAGGATTTCTCTGCCCGGAAGATGCGCACCCGATCCCAACGAGACTGGCTCTCCACCTGACCTACAAATGGGGCCAGGCAGAGTCAGGGGCTGGGTGGGGAATGGATCCCAAGACACTGAGAGGTTGGTGGGAGACACCAGAGACGTCAAGGGCCTTGGGGGGTCTGGGGGAAGAGGGATAATTTCTTGGTGTTACAGGAGAAGAACTGGGGACTCTCAGACTAGTCAAAGAGGTGGGAAGGACCTACTAAGTGAGACTCTCACCCCCACCCCGTCTCTTTAGCACTCAGAACCCTCAAAGAAGAGATGCTTACAGGACAGAAAGTCGGGTAGGTCACCGTCATGGTCTAGGGTTAAGGGTCAAAATTAGGGTTGATGCTTAGATTCAAGGGTTGAGAGCAGAATCAGGGAGAGAGTGTCAGAGTCAGGCTCAGGGAGAGGATAGAAATTGGGGTTGGGGCCAGGGGTAGAGAAACTGAAGGTTGGGGACCACAGCTAGAGAGGCTGATGGAAGCTGGGACTGGAAGTCAGTGATAGGTCAGGGGTCAGGTTGTGGGTAAGGGTTAGAGGTTCTGAGTTCTTGGTTGGGTGGCTCCAGGTTGTAGCCACAGTCTAGAGGTCAGGGGTTAGGCATCTTAGCTGGGGGTCCGGGATCTGGGCTAGCGCTCACTGGGCTCCTGGTCTGGCAGGGCTCGAGCATGATCGAGGTCAGTGGTCAAGATTGGGTTCAGGGTCGGGGTCAGAGTAAGGGTCAGGGTGGTGGGGAAAAGGCTCGGTGTTGCAGATGGAGCCCATCCAGGGGCCGAGCGGAATCAGAAGTCAGGGGTCAGGCAGCAGGGCCTGCGTCGGGCTAGAAGTTAGCGTCAGGGGCCCCGAGGTCCGCACTCACTGGGCTCCTGGTCAGGCGGCTCGATGTTGTAGCCGTAGCCCAGCAGCGTGCGCACGGCCTGGCAGAGGCTATCCCGGTTGCTGCGCTTGGTGGCCTCATCCAGCAGGCGGTAGGGCACCAGGCGAGGGTTGCGGCGTGCTGGGATGTCCTGCACAGCACTGTAGCTCCAGCCCTGGGCCACGCGGTCTCGTGCCCACACATTGTGCCCATTCTCTGCCAGCCGGTCCACCAGCGTCATCTGTGCGGGTGTTAGCCGCACGTGGCTCAGGTCCAGTGGCGCCGGCTTGTACCCGTTGCTCATCATGTACCTGTGTGCATGGCAGAGCTTGGTGAGATGAGACCCCTGACCCCCGCCTCTGGGCTCTGCGCAACGGGGCCCCTGACTTCCCACCCTTGCTCTCGGGGTCCTGTGATCCTGAGCTCTGAGTTTTGGAATTTCTGACCTTCGATCGCTTGACATCGGGGTTCCATGACTCCCCTGAATGAGCTTTGAGATACTTGGCCTCTGAACGCAGGATCCTGTGGCCCTAGCAAGGGCTTCGCTTCACTGACCTCTGGCCTCTCTGACCCCTGTGTTGTGATTTGGGGAGCCTCATCTTCAACCCTGGAACTCTGACCTCTCACCTCTAACTCTGAGGTTTCTTACCTCTGACCTCAGAACCCTATCACTTCAAATTCCTGGCTTTGGAGTCCTTGACCTCTGAACCCTGGCCTCTATCCTCAGGACCTCTGATCTCTCACCTACAATTTTAGGGTCCCTTACTTACGACTCCTAATAACTTCTCACCTCTTTCCATTGACCACCCCTGCCTCTGACTTGGAGATATTACCTCTGTTCCCTCATTTTCCCTGATTCTATGGCAGACCCTGACCTTGGGTCCCGACTCACACCCACTCTCCCTCTGGAACTCCCAACTCTGCAATCCTGACACCTCCCCAGGACACTCACCACTGACTCCAGAGCCCTGACCCTTGACCCCTGGTCCTATGACCTTCACCCTAACCTGTGGCCCCTTTGTCTCTGACTTCAGCCTCCCTAGAAGACCCCCCTCAACCGCCCAGCCCTCACCACGTCATCCCCAGCCTCCCACTGTATCCCCCAGATGGGACCCGGGCCACCACACTCACGTCTTGGGGAGTTTGGTCTTCTTTAGGTTGTCCTCTGCCTTCTCATCCGCCATGCCCACATGGCAGCCCAGTGCCAGCAAAGTCCTGGGGTGCGGAGGACAGGGTCACCGCACACATCCTCCTGGCCGCTGGCCTCCTCTCCCCAAGCCCGACTCCCCTCCTCCCCCGGCCCTTGCTGGCCCTCCGCGTCTCTTGCTCTGGCTTTCTGGGTGTCTGTCCCCATCTCTCTGTCTCGGTCTCTGTCCCTCTAGCTCCTATCTCTCCCTGCTTCTTTGTCTCTGTATCTCTGACTATGTCCATCTTTTCCTGTCCGCTTCTTTCCCTGATTCCGCGTCTCTCTCTTTCTCTTACTGACCAGCTCTCTTTATGCCTTTGTTGCTCTTTCTTGCCCTCTTTCAGTCTCTGCCTCACGATCCCTGTCTCTCCTTGCCCGCCTCCTCACCAGAGGTCAGGCCCAGGACCCTGCTCCCCGGTACCCCCCTCACTTGAGCGTCTCCCCCGACATCTGCAGGTTGTAATTCCTCTCCGGCTCTGGTAGGCTGTGGAAGTCCACAAGACACGGGTGCAGCCTCTTATTGTCATCCCGAACCTGGAGAAATCCCAGTGTCAACTCCTCAGGTCCCCTTCCCTCCCCCCAACATGCCCAGACTGTGACCCCTGAACTCCTGCCCTTAGTTCTGCCACAGGAAACCCAAGAGTCCCTTCCCCCAACCACGGGCCCCTCCCTGATCATTCCCCCCAACAGCAAGGCTGACACCCTCATGCTGCAGGCAGTCCCTCACCGGGCCATAGGTCCAGCCCTGCTCAATGCGAGTCAGCGCCCAGAGTTCATGGATGTTCTCTGCCAGCTTCCCCCGAATGCCCTCCAGATGGGGAGGCAGGACAATCTGGGGGCAGGGCAGGAAACATTTGTGAGGCTCCTGTGGTCCTTCCAGCCTGCACCACGACCCCTCTTCCCAAGAACATGTACAAGCCCTGGACAGTCCCCCAGACCTTTCCCGCTATTCTGAGCCCTGCTCCTCATCACCTGACCCTGACCCCAGGGTTGACATCCAGCTGAGTAAGGACTTAGAATCACAGAATTAAGGAATTATCCGGGAACGGGACTATCTCCCCGCTGTGGACTGGTTGCTCCATGAGGACAGGGCCTGGGGCTGCCTCAGTCTCTACCACTTTCCCAGCCCTGCCTAGCCCAGAGCCAGGCCCAGAGAATATCCTCCGGAAGTGGTTGCAGAATGAATGGATGAGTCTCTTTCCTTCTTTGTACAGCGAGGATCCGAACAATACTGACCTCATAAGGATTCAGTGACATAACCTAGATAAACTACTAAATCTTACGTAGTTTAGATAAAAGCCTGCCACACAGTAGGTGACTAATAAATATTAATGTCATTAGTGTTCTTCAGACAAGAGATAATGATGGTTCAGACCAGGGCGGGCCATGAGGAGGAGAGGAGGCAGGGAGGGATGTCCAGGAGGCCAAGTGGACAGCCCATGAGGCTTACAAGCTGGTGGGGAGTGGGAGGGAGACATCCAGAAGGAGGCCCATCCTCTGGCCTGGCTACAGGGGGATGGCAAGTTCCCCGTGAAATAATATCGCTACTGCTACAGATAACAGTAACTACTGAGTACTATTTACTCAGGACTGCCTCACCAGGAAACCCTTTCGGGGCAGGCAGTACCTGGACAGTGTCCACAGGGCAGGGCACAAAGTCGGTGTGTGAGAGGCAGCGGCTGGGGCCCACCAGGTGGGGCCCCCGAGGCCCCTCCCGCCGATACTCTTTGATGGGCTCCAGATGAAGTCGCTCTCGAGGGAGCACAGCCTCGTGGCATGGGGCATAACCAGGTGGAGGGAGGAACTTGAATTCGCCATGGCGGCCACCAAGGAGGAACCGCACCCTGAGTGGGAGAGAGGGGTCACTGGCGGGGCAGATTACAGGGAGAATCCATGCTCAGTGGGGGTAAGGGAGCAATCCTGGGATCAATGAAAAGTTCTGGGAAAGATCACTGGGCAGTCATGGAGTCATGGAGGTCATTTAGGGCCAAAAGGGAAAGTATAACATCAAAGAGAATGTCTGAGGTCAATGAGAATCATTGAAGAATCAAAAAAGGAAAGTGTGGAGTCATTGGGGAGTTAATGCAGGGTCATGGGAAGGTCCACTGGAAGAGATGCTGGCTCAACAGAGTATTTGGGGATATTGGGAGGTTTTTGGGAGACCAAGAAGGCCATTTGGAAATCACTGAGAATCTGATGTAATGGTGAGGTAACCCTAATTACCACTGGGGAGCCCTTCACAGAGCTTGGGGTCATCGGGAAAAGACTGAGTTACTGAGAGGTCTTTGAAATAATTGGGGTCATTGAGGGATTATGGTCACTGGAGGATTACGGAGCAATTGGAAGATCACTGGGAGATGTCGGGGTCACTGAGAAGTTAAGAGCATAGAGTCATTGGGAGAGTCCAAGATCATTGGGGGGTCACTGGGAGGGTTCGGGGTCGCTGGAAGACAGCTGTCAGATTCTGGAGTCATTTGGCAGTCATTGGAATGGCATAGAGTCATTGGGAGAGCCTGACATCATTTGGGAAATAACTGGGAGAGTCTGGGGCTATTACATCATTATGCAATTTGGGGGAACACTTGAAGGTCACTGGAAAGACATGGGGTTGGGAAGAAGCTGAGGTCATTGAAAGCGTCTGGGTCACTGGGAGGACACTAAAGTGTTTGGGACAATGTAAAGGTCACTGGGACCTTCACATAAGGATCTGACTCTTCAGTCCTGAGGCTCTGGGATCCTGGCTTTATAGGAGGCCATGTTGTGACTAGGGAAGCTGTCTTGGAACAGTCCCAGGTCTGGGTCTTGGCAAGGGGGCAAGGGCAAGTCCTCACTTGACACCAGCCGAGAAGCTGACGACAGGGAAGAAGAGCCCATCCAGGTTGAAGGCCTCAAAGACGCCCTGCACAGGACAGCCATTGATTCGGAAGGAGATGGATGGCACACTGAGGTCCAGGCAGCAGCTGACCACGTCCTCTGGGGCCAGGAGGTGCTGCCCTGGGGAATTCACCAGGCGTGCCACATGTCCTGCACCAGGATCACCAGGGAAGGGTAGGAAGTCAGAGGTCTCAAGACCTCATTGGTCAGAGACCAATGGTCTCAAGAGACAAGAAGCAGATATTAGAGGATCCTTTGGGATCTAGATCTTGGCAACCCTAAGGTCAAGTGTTCCCATGGAGGGTCCTGGAGCTCTGAGATTATCGGGGAGGTCAAGGTTCCCCTGAGTTTAGGATCCTGAGACCTATGGCGTCAGAGATTAAAGTCCTCCTGGAGTTAGAATTCTGGAATCTTTGGGGTCAGAACTCAAAGATCAGGGGTCATAAAAATCTGGGAAGTTTTCTAGGATCTCCAGGGCCAGAGATCATACATCTCCTGGGGTCAGAGTTCTGGAGGCTATGAGGAAATGGGTTAGGGCCAAGATTCTGGAAGCTTTAGGTCTTGGGAAATTAGGAGTAAGGGGTCAAAAGTTGGTCTATTCTGGGGATCAGGATCCCAACGACCCCAAGATGTGTGGTGAGAAACTTGGAAACTCTGGGGCAGATAGTGAGGGATGAGAGCCCCCTGGAAGGGTCCAGGTACCTGTCCAGAGATGCAGCCCGTCAAAGCCGTAGGAATAGAGGTCATCGCCGACCCCATTGCCGCCCCAGCCCTCGCCACCCCCTGGGTAGGGGCTGTAGCCCTCAGTGAGGGCCCAGCCCACCCGCAGGTGGGTGGCCTGAGCTGTCAGGAATGGAGCCACCTCGTCCACCATCACCTCAAAGTACCATTTGCCATACTGCGTGGTGCCCTCTGCTCGGCCCACGAAGATGTTGGGGCGGATGCTGCAGGAGAGATGGGACAGGAGAGGGAGTGAGGGAGAGATTGGGAGCAGAGCCAGGTTGTTGCAGGGGTGGAAGTGAAAAAGGGAGAAAGAGGAGGAGAGATATACACGGGGAAAACAGAAGGCAGAGACATGGAGTCAGAGAGAAAGCAGAGACAAAGACAGAAAGAGACCTCAAAGGACAGAAGAGTGGCGCCTGGCTGGCTCAGTCAGTAGAGTGTGCGACTCTTGATCTCAGGGTTTTGAGTTCGAGCGCCACGTGGGGTGTAGCGATTACTTAGAAATAAAATCTTTAAAAAAAAAAAAAAAGAGGGGAGCCTGGGTGGCTCAGCGGGTTAAGTGTCTGCCTCTTGATGTCAGCTCAGGTCATGATCTCGGGGTCATGAGATTGAGCCCTGCATTGGGCTTTGTGCGGACGTGGAGCCTCCTTAAGATTCTCTCTCTCCCCCTCTCCTTCTGCTCCTCCACACCCTCCCTCTCTCTCAAAACAATAACAAAAACCAGAGATGAGAGAGATGGGTGGGAGACAGAAAAAAAGAAATGGAGGAGAAACAGACAGACAGAGAGAGAAACAGACAGAGACAAAATGAGCAAACAGAAAAAGACAGAGAGGAGAACAGACAGAGGCAGAAATGGAGCAGGGAGAAAGGACAAGAGGAGTGGGAGCCAGGGGTGAGCTGGGGCAAGAGCAGACATCTATGAGGCCTGGGTGTCAAGTCCTAGCGTGGGAGGCATTGGAAGGGACATCCACTGAATGTGGAGTCTCTGAGTCTGGGAAAGGGTGGAGAGGTTCTGAGATCTGTGGTCAGGGTGAGGTCAGGCTGGGGTCAGAGGTTAGGGGCCAGACCTGGTGACATAGTTGATGAGGTTTGTCTGCAACAGAAGCTCACGGCCAGGGAGCAAGTTCTCAGTAATGAGATCTTGGTTGGAGCGCACGGCCACGCCATTGCACACACACAGGGAACACAGCACATCTAGCACCTGAAAGTCAAGGTCAGAGGTCAGGTGGTGAGAGCACCAGGGCAGGGAGATCACGGAAGGTCTACAGTGGAAAGCCAGATATTAAGGATGGTGTGCCAGGACAGGAGATTTTGACTGTAAGGAGGTAGTGAACGTGGGAGATCAGGGCTCACAGAGGAAGGTAAAGGGTCACAGAGTAAGGTCAGCCTGGGGTGGGGGGCCCACAGGAGCTGGGATAAAGCATCAGCAGTGTAAGGAAGGGGAGACTGGAGTAAGAGGTGAGGGGGGTCAAGAGAAGATTTTAGATCATCAGGGGCTGCACACTCCTGTCTTTGGGGACCAAACTGGATAATGTACACATGGGAGCTGGTTAGAAATCATGCATCGGGAACAGGCAGGACCTGTGGCGAACTGGAGAGTGTAAACACGGCCCCCTAAGGACTACAAAAGTAGATATTTTTTAAAATATTTCAGAGATCCAATGAAGCACATCTGTGGCCCAGAATCTACTTAAGAACTGTCAGTTTGAGACCCTTGTGTTGAGATGGAAGCGTGTGGAGAGCAGTCCAAGATGGGGGGAGGGAAGTGAGGGAAGTGGAGAATCCCAGGGCATGGGGAAAGGTCAGGGTTCAGATTTCAGGGGATGAGAGGTCAGGGGGAGGGGCCAACCTTGTGGTTCCTCCCATGCTTGTCCAGGAGAGAGATGATGGACTTGATGTGGTTCTCTTGGATGATGTTCAGCACCTCAGGACTCTCAATCAGGACACAGTACAGCACCTCCAGGATCCCTGCGTAGATGGCAGAGTGACGGGTGAGGAGACCGCGGCCCTCCCCTGCCCCAGCCCCTGTCCCCTCCCCCTGGGTTCTCCTACCAGAGGAGGCCTCCAGCCGATCCAGCTTGCTGACCAGCCAGTCCAAGTTGGTAGAGAAAAGGGCACAGTTGGTACGATTGCCACGGATCAGGGAGGCTGAGGGTGGAAAGAGGGGTCAGACCCAATGGGACTGAGAACCTGGGGGCGCTAGGGGAAACCAGGCCTGGGCCCCTTACCCAGGAGTTCATAGAGCAGGTTCACAATCTCTTTCCAAGACTCGGCTGCCTCCTCCCCTGCAAATTCGGCAAAGTGGGCAGCAGTGGTGTAGACATTTAGGCGGTCAATGCAGTTCAGGACCAAGGAGAGCATCCCCTGGGGTGCGGGGGAAACAGGGTGAGTCACTGCGGGTGTCCCAGGCCCTCCCTTCCTTGCTTTTCTTGGATTTGTAAATTCATCTGACTTCAACAACCAGTGATTATGTCCCCAGATCCAACGCCCTTAGCTCCATGTTCCCCTCCACTCCCATCACCCTCCTCTCCTCCTCAGCTCCCCACATCTGTCCTTGTCCTCTCTGCCGCTGTCCCCAACATAATACATCCTTATTAACATCAGGACTGACTTTGTGCTTTTCCTTCCTGAAGTTGTCTTTCCATCCCACCCACTTCCAAGCACCCCACTCGGGTCCTGTGTGACCCAGCTCACTCTCCACACCAACCATCAGAGAGATTTTTTCACATTTTACATTTTCATCTTTGTCTTCTTTTATCGTGAATTATAACAGACATACAGAGAGGCATATAAAACATATACAGTCAGTTCTTGTTATTCGTGCTAGTTAGGTTCTTTAAAATCACCATGAACAGTTAGCAAATACTGAACCAAACAGGGAGTTTCGCTGAGTCACAACATTTTTGTCAAACGATCAATACATCCTCTTGCTTTATATGTGTGTCTGTTTAAAGACACTGGTTTAATACATATTGTTGATTCATTACATTAAATTCATGGCCAACAGCATTATAACTCATGCCTAAATGAAGCTTATGTAACATTTATTTTCTCTGTAAGGCACATCACAGCGTCTTGCGCTCAGGAACACTAGGCAGCACTCCAGCACTAAACTTGGGGGCCACTTGAAACGGCGAAATCAACAAAAAAAAACCACCACAGGGTAGACGGCTGTTATCTCGTCTCTCAGAGCTTCAGTGACCCATTCGTAATATGGGAATTACACCCCCCATGGGGTTATCAGGAGGATGTCATGTATATGGCACCCTTAGCACATAATAAAGCCTAAATTCAAGGTAATAATAACCACCAACACTTATATAGCACCCGCTCTGTGCTAGCACCAGGCTTGGCATATACTAATTCCACTCCATAAGTTTTGTTATTGTTACTATTATCATTTCTGGATCAGACTGGGAGTCCCTGGACGGGAGAAGGGCCAGGTCGTTAGCATTTAAGTGAACATGCTCCCCCATCACCCTGTGGAGCCATCAGACCTTTGTCCAGTCCCCTCCTGCCACCCGGCTCGGTCCCCCTCACTCAGACCCGGTGCTGAACGGAGGCCCCTCCACATCTCTTCCCCTCGTGCTCTCGAAACACACGGACCCCCAGCCCCTGACTGCAACTGAGGACCCTCCCTGCACTGAGGTCACTGATGCTCAAAGAACCACCTCTGGCCCTGCCCCTACCCCCATGCTCCACTCTGGTTCGGTGCCCCCAACTGCAGGCCAAGCCCCAACAGACACAGCCTCCTGACTCCCACAGCCTCATCCTCTGACTTCTTCCGGTCCTGACAGCCTCCACAGGCCTAGCCTCTCTGCACAAGGCTTCACTTAGGCCCCGCCCCCCTCCCCGGGTGAAGGAGCAAGGCCCGCCCCGCCCCCTGCGTTCTGGTTGCGTCTCGCTCTCACAGGCACCGCCCCTGCCCTGCCAAACGCCCTGCCCAACGCCCTGCCCCTCCCTCAAGGCTCCGCCTACCAACCCAAATCCCCGCCCCTCCTCAAGGCCCCGCCCCCTCGCTTGTCCCCGCGGCCTGCGACCCGCCCCGCAGGCTCTCAGACCACTACGTACTTCCCCGGTCCCTCAGGCCCCGCCCCGCCCGGCGCCGCGGCACCGCCCCTCCCTCAGGCTCCGCCCACCCGCGTCCACGGGCCCCGCCCCCCGCCGCGGCCTCACCTCCTCCTGGAAGAGGCTCTGGCGGTTGCGCAGGCTGCGCAGCTTGCTCTGCTTCTCCTCGTGCTGCAGCTCCTCGGAGGGCGGCTCGAAGTAGCCGATGAGGTCCTGCAGGCTCAGGATGACACCCTCGATGGGCAGCGCTGTGCCAGCTGGCGGCCCCGAGCCCCGCGGCTTCCCGCTGAAGCTGTCCAGGCCCCTGTGGGGACGGCGCACTTGTCAGCAATGAGCCCCGAGCGCTATCCTGCGGCGCTCGCGAGTCCTACCCCCTGGCCCCCGGAGAACTCTCATGGACACACCTGTTTCACAGAGGGGGAGACTGCGACTGACATTGGCCTGAGGTCACACAGTGGCCAAGGACAGGGCCAGGACTGGGACTCACGCCTGTGTAAGCACAGGGGGTCGTGGAGGCAGGTGTTAGGCTGGGGAGCTCCAGGATCAAGGGTCTGCGTGTCAGCGGTGATCAGGGATGTGAGGTCAAAATCATGGTTATCAAGGTCAGATTAGGGGTCAAGTGTATAGAGGTCAGAGGCTTAGAGGTTAGGGATCCTGTGCATGTTAGGGGTGTGGATGTCAGCGGTAGAGATTAAAGGGGTCAGGTGTATGACTACCAGGAGCTTGGGGGTCAAGGTGGGGCCTGGCACCGGGGGTGCAGAGTGGGCAGGTGGCTCACTTGATGAACTGGTTGTACAGGCCAGCAGTGCTGTAAATCATGCGGGCAGCCTGGGACTCCTCCTGCTGGCAGCGGGTCAGTGACAACGTGTCGTCCATGTGGCCTTCCTGGTGCAGCATGGCCTGGCAGTGGGAGGACAGAGAGGTCGGGAGTGGGCTGGGCCACCAACGGCGATGCCCGCAGACCTCCATCCAGACTAGCCCCAGAGCTGCCCCCTGTCCTCCACTGAGTCTCTCTGCAGGACACCACCTTCTATCCCTCTTCACCTGACTCTTCCATTCTCTCTCTTTTTATTTATTTATTTATTTGAGAGAGAGAGCGTGCACACAGAGGAAGAGGGAGAAGCAGACACCCTGCTGAGCAGGGAGCCCGAAGCAGGTCTTGATCCCAGGACCCTGGGATCATGACCTGAGCCAAAGGCAGATGCTTAACCACTGCTGACAGCTCCCACAGTTCCCTTTGGGCCTGTCTCGACATCCTCCCATCAGGTATCCGACTACAAGCCTCGTTTTCTGCGAACGGGTGTCTCCCTACTCTTCTAATTCATTCACTCTTTATCGAGGGGCTCTGTTCTAGACCCTGGATCCCTGTCATCCTGAGCGGACACTTGACTGTCCCCGACTCAGTTAATGGCACTTCCATCCTTCCAGTTGCTCAGGGCAAAAATCATGGCATCATCCTCAACCGCTCTCTCGATATCCAGTCTGTCAGAAAATCCTGTTGGCTCCACCCTCAGAATACAACCAGAATCTGCCACCTTCCCTACTCCACAGTCCCCACCCTAGTCCTGCCACTGTTTTGTCCCACCTGACCATATCAACAGTCGCCTCCCTGGGCTCCCTACTCCAGCTCTGCTCCTCACCCCCACCCTACAAGCAGCTAAGGAACCACGTGAACCTGAGTCAGGTCACCTCGCTGGCCTGCTCAAAACGCTCTTGGGGCTCCATCTCACTAAGGGTAAAACCTGGGACCCTCCCCATGGCCCACAAGACCCCACATGATTGGCTCGTATCTCTTCTCTGTCCTTATCTTCCAAGACTCATCCCTCAATCTCTGTGCTCCAGCCAAACTGGATCTTCTTTCTGGTACTGCAACAAACCAATCTCATTCCAATCTCAGGGCCTTTGCACATGCTGTGCCCTCGTTCCAGAGTGGCTATGTACTTCATTAAAGGCAGTTTATTCATCATGTCTCAGTTTATTCACCATGTCTCACCTACTTTTCCACACACACATCCAGAACAACTGGGGTACTCAATAATTTGCCAAATGTTATTCTTGGTCTGTTTGTCACTGTCTCTGTCTCTGTCTGTCTTTTCCATCTCTCCTTCTCTGTCTTTGTCTTTCTCTGTTTTTCTGTTTCCATGTCTTTTTTATTTTTTTAAGATTTATTTATTTATTTGAGAGAGAGAGCGTGCACACAGAGGAAGAGGGAGAAGCAGACACCCTGCTGAGCAGGGAGCCCGAAGCAGGGCTCGATCCCAGGACCCTGGGATCATGACCTGAGCCAAAGGCAGATGCTTAACCGACTGAACCACGTACACGTCCCTGTTTCCATGTCTTTTTGTCTCTGCCTTTCTCTGTCTCTGTATCTCTCTCCTTCTCCGCCTCTCTATCCGTCTATCCCTCTTTCTTCTTTCCTGTCTCTCTCAATCTCAGTTTCTCTCTCAGTCCTGCCCTCAAACTCCCAAAGGCTCAAGCATGACCACCGCCCAGTCCCCTTCCTGCGCCCCTGCCGACACCCCCACCCCTTCCCCTCACCAGGCGCCCACCTTCTTCTTAAGCACACCAAGCCGCAGGGCCTTGGGGTCTGGGGCGGCGTAGGTGAGCCACAGGCCCGAGGCCACATGCTGCACGAAGCACAGTGACTCCCCATACTTGATCTCAGGGGGACCCATGCCGTCCACATCCCTCTTGGGGGCCGTATCCAGCTTCTCCTGCAGGGGCAAGGGACAGAGGTCAGCCTCCTCTGCCTGTGCATTTAATCAGGGAGCCCCCCCCCCGCCCAAGAGCCTGTGGAGTGGGGGATGGGGCCAGATTCGGGGCTCCAAGTGAGGGAGGGCACCCTGGCCCCCCACCAACCTTGGAGATGCGGAAGCAGAAGGAGGTGGCCTTGGTGTGGGCCTTGCTGGCATCAACCACCACCAGGCCCTGGTCCTCGGTGAGCGCCAGGTACCGCCCCGTGGTGACATGCCGGATACGGAGTGGCTGGCCCCAGCGCAGGTGGCTTCCACTCCAGCTGTGAAGGGTGGGGGCACGGAGGGTCAGAGGACTCCCCCAGCCCTCCCGTGGACACCACAGTCTTGGTCCAAACCTCATCAAGCCCCCAGTCTTCCTGCGGGGGGGCGGGGCGTCTCCTCGCATTTTTACTGGGGACCCCCAATCTCTCCCTCAGGAATGCCCACCCTCCCCTAAGTCCTTTTCCTCCAGGACTCGAGGACCCTGAAGACCCTCCTCACCGTCTCGGGCTCCTCAGATTTTCCCTCACAACACTCCAGTTTCCTTCTCAGATCTTCAAGACCCTCTCTCCCCTCCCAGGCCCCCCAGGAGCTCTCAGCCCCAAACCCCCCACCTGATTCTCAGTGGCTCCAGTCTCCAGAGGGAGCGGGCGTGGGTGCACACAGCTCCCCCCTCGTAGTGGACAAGTCTGGGGGCACGAGAGAGAGTGAGGTCAGGGGTTCAGTCACCAGCCCCCCAGAATGTGATCCCCAACCCCACCCACAGGGTGCTATCCCCCCTGGCCTACCTCTGTGTTCCCCCCCTCATACCCCAACACCCCAGGGCCTCTTGTCCCCATCCCAGACCTGCGCTGGTCCTCACTGTCAGCGGGGGAAATGGTCAGACATTCATCCATGTGTCCATGAAAGAGGCGGAGGACATGGCCCCCGGTCACATAGCCTGGAGAGGAGCAAGGGAAAGAGGTCACTGCGGGGCTGGAGACCTGGAGGGGCCCGGGAGCCAAAGTGGAATCCAGGGGTCCTGCTTTTCCCCTGTGGGAGACTGGGACTGGGTTTGGGGCGGTCTGCAGTTAGAGATCTGAGTTTCAGGATCTCTGAAATCAGACTGCCATGCAGTCTGAGATTTGGGCTAAGTTTGAGGTCTGAAGTGGGGGTATGAGATTTAGGGTCTAAGGTGGGGAATCTAAGTTTGGGGGTCTGAGTGTACAGGGCTGACGTTGGGGGGTTTGTGGGTCTGAGTTTGGATTTTTGAGGTTGGGATCAGAGGTTTGAGTCTCATGTTCCCAGATACTGGGCTCTGAGTTCCAAGGCTTGATTTGGGGTCTGGGGTTAGAGGTGTGATGGTTGAGTCTGAGGCTAGGGTCTGGACTTTGAGTGTTGATTTTGGAGGTCCAAGGCTGGTATCTGAGGTTTGGGGTCTGAAGTTAGATCTGGGCTTTGGAGTCAGAAGCTGGTGCGTTTGAGATTAAGGCCTGAGTTTCAGGATCTGTGGTCTGAGTCTCAGCTTGGGTTGAGGTTTGGGTGTGAGAGTTGGGGTCAAAGTTTTGGGGTCATGCTGTGGGGTCCTAGCATGAGGGTCTGAATTTGGAAGATGATTTTAGATATTTGAGGTTAAAACTTGGAAGTCTGAGGTCAGTTGACTGAGGTTTGGGGTCTGAATTAGAGGTGTTGGTTTGAGTATTTGGGTATCTGGGTTTGAATTTGGGGGTCTGAGTGTGGGGAGCTGAGGTCTCCATCTGTGCTTGTCATCTGAGGCTTGGGCGTCTGAAGGATAAGCTCCAAATGTGATATTTTCAGCTTTGGATCTGAGTTTAAGGGTCTGACTGACCTCCAGTGCCTGAGTTTGGCATGTGAGCTTTGGGGTCTGGATTCGGGTGGCTGATACTGAGTTTGGGGTTTGGGGTCTGAGCTCCAGCGTTCTGGATTTGGGGTCAGTTGGACATCTAAGTATGAGGGTCATAATTTGGAGATCTAGGTTTGGGGTCTGAGGTTCCAAGGCTCAGTATGGACATGTTTGAGGGGCAATGTGGGAAGTCTGTTTTGGGGGTCTTAATCTAGGGGCATGAGGTCTGGGACCCTCACCCTCTTCACAGCCAGAGCAGATGGGGTTCATGTTCCACAGTGTCTGCATGAAGGAGGCATCAACCTGGAGCTCCCCACTGGCCGTGGACAGGTGCTGGGTGCAGCCAGGATGTGGCAGTCAGAGACGATGGTGGGGTGAGCAACAGTTCCAGAGTCAGATGCCAGAAACCAAAGGCGGAAGCCGGGAAAGCGGCAGACAGGAGACAGAAAATCAGAGATCACAGATCAGGAAACCAAGATCCAACTGGGCCATGGGGCACCAAAGACCAGAAGTGGATGCCAGAGGTCAGGAAACTTGGAATCGGGAGTCGGGACGTGGTGACCAGAGAGCCCACAAACGGAGGATGAGGAGGTGGGCGGTCCCGGGGGGGCCCCTCAGCCCTGGGGCAGCCGTAGCTGGGCTGGGGGTGGGATTGCTCACCAGGTAGCGCTCTGAGGAGACACTAACGAGGATGAGGTCATCCCCAACGCGGACCTTCTCTCCCTCCGACCTCTGCTTGGAGGCCGGGTGCATCGTCCACCAACAGGCCTCTCCTGGGGTGGGGGGCAAGCTGTCAGAATGAGAGCTACCCAGAATGCCCTTCCCCAAGGGCTTCCCAGCCACAGAGCCTCCCCAACCCTCTGTCCCAAATCCTCCTATCATCTCCTATTACCTACATTTTGCCTCACGTCCTCCATTCCTGCCCTCAGACCCTCTGTCTAGGGTTCCCCCATGCTGACCCAAGTTGCCCTTGTCCCCACATCCCTGCTCCCCCAGTCCTGCACCTCCTGCAGCCCGGCCCCTGCCGGGAGTCTCCCCATCCCCACCGTCCCCCCTCCAGCGCCGCACCTGTGGCATCTTCCTGCAGTCCCACGTCGAAGGCCAGCTTGTCAGTCATGGAGCGGGAGGTGGTAAGGCAGCTCAAGTACTAGGGTTGTAGAGGGGAGTCAGCCTCCTCCGGCGGGCCCTGCGTCCCCTGCCCCTGCCCACGCGCCCTCGCTCGGGCACTCACCATGCCACTGTGTGTGTGCCGGAGCAGGATGGCATGGCCGTACAGGAGTGTCCTGTGGCCCCCGCCCTGGGACGACTGCGGGGGGACGATGCGGGAGAGAGGGCACAGAGTGAGTACAGAAGCCCCCAAGGCATCTGGCCTATCCCAGGTGGCAATATGCTCCCCATAAAGTAGCATGCTCAGGCCTGGACACGAGGAAGCCTTAGCTCAGACCCTCAACAGATTCTTCGCCTCAGTTCCCCCATTCATGGAAGTAGGGGCTGTGTCTCTGAGAAGCCTGTGGATAGGACGTTTTATATTTCCCAAAGCCCACTCTGTCCTCCCTGCCCCCTTCATCTTGTTAACCAGGCCCCAGAATCCCTCAGGGAGGCTGAACCCCTGTTCCAGTTGCCTGGGGACTCCCAGGGAAGCCCCAATACCTCATATACCATGGGCCTTGGCCCCTTTTGCTGTAACCTGTCCTAACGCAGCTGAGTTGCAGCCGGTATGCACCAGTGTAGTCCTACCAGTCGTTAAATCTTTGAACCTCCCCACAGGGACCCGCCCTGTGCTGCCACACCCCCCCCCCCCCCAAGCACAAGGAGACTCTGCCCCTCCTTGGGGGAGGGGGTCACCCGGTCTCTCGATGGCATCATGCCTCCCATCCTGGCTCTCACATGCCCATGCTCTAAGGGGGCCATGTGATGGGGCCCCATGATCACATGGCCGACCTACTCCTAGAGTGGAAGGGACCCACACTTGGAACAGGGGGAGGCGAGAGGGGAGGTCCCATGCAGAGAAGAGCTGGGATCAGGGTTGGAGGAAAGGATGGGAAAGAGAAGAAAGGAGCAGGCGGGGGCATGGGGGCTCAGAAGCCCCCACGCCCTTCCTTCCTTCCTGCCTGGCCTGTGTGGACTCCACAGCCCCTGACAACTGGGGTGGGGGAGGCCCCCAGCCCCTGTGTGCAGGATGTGCGCCCAAGAGGCGGGCCTGGGGTCAGGAGAGGTGGGAAGGACAAGGTGACACCCAAGGCCAGACCTACCCACTTATCCAAATTGAGGGCCTGTGGGGGGCGGGGTGGAGAGAGGAAGAAGAGCAGATGGTGAACAAGCCCCAGGTCTTCCCACCCAGCCCTGGCCCTGCCCCCGCCTGGGCCGGGAGCCTCACCTCCACGCCAGCCTCCACGGTATTGGCCAGCATTTCCTGCAGGGCTCGGACCGACAGGGACTGCTCCAGGACGAAGCAACAGATGGCCAGATCGGGGGGCACATTCTGGGGGTGGGAAGATGTGAGGGGGGTGCCTGAAGGCCCCTGAGCGCTGGTCTAAATACCCACACCCCTTACGGACCCAGACCTGACCCCAATCCCCCAAGAAGCCCCTGCACTCTGCCTCCCCTTCAGATACCCTGAATCTATACCAACATCACAGGAAACATGCCTCCTCCCTCGAACACCTAAACCCCACCCGAACCTCACAGAAGCTTCCACACCACCCTCCCCACCTGAGTACCCCACAGCCCACCTAATCTCAGAGCAAGCCTCAGCCCTCTCCTGCACCTGCTCCAACGCCATGCCTTCCCCTGCAGATAGCCCAAACCTCTGCAACCCCCCAGGAAGCCCCACCCCTGCAATCACCATCAGAGAGCCCCAATTCCTGCCTCCCTCCTCAGACACTGAACACTGCTTCCAAATCACAGCAGGGTCCAACCTTGTGCCTTCCTCCTCAGTCTCCCACCCAGTCACCTCAGACTCCGGAGCATCCTCCCCCTTGGACCCAAGACTCTCTGACTCCCTCAGACCCTCGGCCTCCTCCACCACCGGACTCCATGTCCCCTCCCTTTCCCAGCCCCCAGGTCACCTCCACTCTCAGACCCTGAGTCCACCTCACCCTCAGACCTGGGCTCCCTCCACTCTCAGCTTCTAACTCCCTCCTCAGTCAGCAACCCCCTATCCTGCTAGCATCCCCCAATCCTGCAGGCCCTTTTGCTTTGGATCCAAGGCCCTCTGCCCCCTTAAACACCTGCCTCCTGAGACTCCTGAGCCTCTGCCCCTTCCTCCGAAGACCTCCACCCCTACCTACCTCAGACCTCTAGCCCCCTTTTCTTTTCAAGTCCCCATTTTGTCTCCCATCAGCAGCCGCCTCCAGATCCCCTCTTCTTTGAACTCAAGATCCTCCATCCCCTCAGACTCCCCCTGCCCAGGTCCCCTGCTCTCCCTTCTCAGACCTCCACTCCCTGTCTCGGACCTCCAGCCCCCTTTTCCTTCTTAGCGCCTCTCTGTTTGCTCTCCTGTCAGCACCCCCTCTTCAGACCCAGACCCCTCTTCTTTGGACCCTAGACTCTGCCCCTTCAGACCCCCCCACACTCCCACACTGACCTGGGCATTGCTGGTGGGCTCCAGGAAGCAGAGGCGGTTGCCGAAGCCCTCGGCGGCCAGGCAGAGCTTGAGCTGCTCCTTGAGCACGGTGGCGCTGCACTGAAGGACCACTTCGTCATCCTGTGGGCAGGCCACGGGGTCAGGGCTCCCGCAGACACTGCAGACCGTCACCCTACCCTTCTCACGAAAGAGACGGCGACTGATAATACCAGCTCACAAAGTGTCACATGGGGGCCCATGCTGAGGGCTCCACACACTTTTAACATCCCATGGGACAGAAGCTAGTCATCCCCATTTTCAAATGGGGAAACTGAGGCTCAAGGAGGGGGCATAGCTTGTCCAAGGCCACACAGCTGTTAAGGCGAGGAGCTGGGATTTGAACCCCAGTCCTACTGGCTCCAGTGGGGTCTGCAAGGTGAGCCACTGGAGGTGGAAACTATAAACCCCCCAATTTCAATGGCTTTTAAGCTCAGCCTTCTCTAATTTCTCTTTGGTGTATTGTTTCGGTAAAAGCTATCAATAAAGGAGTGCTTTCTCTCTTTTTCTTTTTCTTTCTTTCTTTTTTTTTTTTTTTAATTTAAGTAGGCTCTAAACCCGGCATGGAGCCCAACGCGGGGCTCAAACACACGATCCTAAGATCAAGACCTGAACTGATACCAAGAGTCACCCCAAGGAGTGCTTTCTAATGACACTTGAATGCAATGCCGGGGCCCAGGCTGGATCCTGGACAGGCCACAAGGGACTCCTTCCTGGTGACCGCTGGTGAAAGACGGACCAGGACCGTGACAGATAATGGCATCCGAGCAAGGCTACATTTCCTGAGGTTGATGACTGTCCTGTGGTTTTGTAAGAGGAGACTGCCCTTGTTCCTTTGGAAACAGACACTGAAGTGTTTTAGGACTTAAGTATCATGTCCACAGCTTACCCTCAAACAGTTGAGGGGGGAAATGTGCACAGAGGGAGGGCGGGGGAGAGAGATAAAGCAAATGTGCCAAATCGTAACAAGTGGGGGAAATGACTTACGGCCACGCGGGAGTTCTTCGAAGTAACCTTGCAACTCTGCTCTAAGCTGGAAATGATTTCAAGGTTATAAGCTAAAGTTTTAAGTGAAATAGGGTATTTTCTATGTGCCAGGTCCCATTCCAAGAACTTAACACATATGAACTCACTGCTGAATCCTCTGACGTTAAGTTCTATGATGTGAACCTGTGGAAACTGAGACACAGAGAGGTCAAGTAAGCTGCCTGAGGTCACACAGCTGTCCTGCAGCTGAGCTGGGATTTGATCCCCACGCCGTGGCTCTATATGCCACACTCTTAGAACAGTAGACCACCTCTTCATACATTAGTAAAGTAGCCCCTATCTACAGTTATAACTAATATACGTGTGCACGGGGGAATGCCCAACACTTTGACATCAGTCAGAAGTGATAGAGACCTCAGCTCTTAACCATTGAGTAAGGCAGTGGTTATTTCCTTCCACAGCTGAGAAAACAGGCTCAAGGAAGTTCGGTGTCCCGCCTGAGGTCCCACAGCCTCCAGCCCCTCCATCCAGCATATCACACAAACTCGCTCCAGTCCCTGGCTCCTGAGCACACGGGCAGCCCCCCGTCGGTTGCTCAGCCAGGGAAGAAGGAGAGGTCTGATCTGCTCTGTAACCTCCAACCCCGACCTCCCGGCACATGCAGGGCACTTGTGTGTTCAGAGGGTTAGACAGCTTGCATGTATTAAGCACTTACTATCTGCCCGGCTTTACGCTCAGGGCTTTATGTTCCTTCGGCGGATAGCTATTGGGTAGCACCTGCAGCCAGGCTCTGATCTAGGCACCAGATATAGAGCAGCGAATAAAGCAAAGTCCCTGTCCTCATGGGGCGCCATCCTCGTGGGGGACACTCACAATACGCAAAGGGATAGGTTCATAATTTTCACGTCAGTGACCAGTATTATGAAACAACCCAGGCTGATGTAATAGAGTGGCTTTAGGGGTAGGGATGACATCAGTGAGGGGGTGAAGTGGCAGCCTCTCCAAGGAGGTGACATTTGAGCTGTGCTTTGTCTGACTAACAAGAAGGGGATCCGGCCTGCTCATCTCTGGGGGAAGAACGTTCTGGAAGCCGGGCAGCCTGTGCCGAGGCCTGTGGCTGGAGAGAGCCAACGTGGGTGCTGAGGAATAGCAGGAGGCAGTTGGCAGAAGGAGCGAGAAAGCGGGAGGAGATGAGCTCAGGGAGAGTTTGCAGGGAGCCCCTTGAATCATTATGGTACCTACTTTTGCCCCTATTTTCCAGATTAGGAAACTGAGGCTCAGAGAGAAAACTTCAAATCACTTGCCCAAAGTTAGGAAGCAAGCAAATGGCAAACCAGGATATCAGCCAGAGACTGGAGGCCTAATCATTACACCAAGATCCTCTAACTTCCTCCTGCAGCAGCATGAACGGAGGTGACCTGGTTACAAATGCAGGTCCCTTGCTGCCTTAATTTCCCACCCAACACCAAGGGCATGAGTCAGTGGCTCTGGGGTGAGGTGAGCGGGGAATCCTGACCATTACCAGCATCCAGGAGGCTCTGACGTGGGCCATGCTTTGAGCAACTCCAACCTAGGCAGGGCTAGAGGTCACCACCCATCAAACGGAAATGAATTCGTTTTTGGGGGGGGGAGCATGGCCACCATGCTTAAAAACTGAAATGAAGTAGAGCAGAACATAGTAACATGCCCCCCCTGTTCTAAGGGCTCCCTACATTTTATGAAACCTGTTTCCAGGAAAAACTAGATGTGTGTGAATGCACCCAACTTGTCTATAATCGCACGAATTGGGAGGCAACCCAAATGTCCATCAGCAGGTGAACTGAGAAACAAATTGTGGCACATTGACACAGTGCAGTACCACTCGGCAACAAAAAGAAATAAACTCTTGACACATGCCATGTGGATAAATGTCAAAAATAGGCTGAGCAAAGGAAGCAAGGCAAAGGAGCATATACTACATATGAAACCCTCCAAGTGCCTAATGGAAACCAGTGACATACAGCAAACAGACAGGGTGAGTACTGCAAAGAGCAAGAGGGAACTTTCTGGGGTAAAGGAAATGTTCTATGTCTTGCTTATGACGGTGGTTTCATGCGTGTGTAGTTTTTCGAAACTCACTGAACTAGGACACCTAAAATGGGTACAATTTATTGCATGTCAATTATACCTCAATAAAGTTGGGTTTTAAAAATAATATATGTGTGTGGGCGCCTGGGTGGCTCAGTTGGTTAAGCGACTGCCTTCGGCTCAGGTCATGATCCTGGAGTCCTGGGATCGAGTCCCGCATCGGGCTCCCTGCTCAGCAGGGAGTCTGCTTCTCCCCCTGACCCTCCCCCCTCTCGTGTGCTCTCTCTCTCTCTCTCTCACTCTCTCAAATAAATGAATAAATAAAATCTTAAAAAAAAATAATATACGTGTGTATTTGCATGCGCTGGGTTGCAAGATAAAATGTATTTCTGACTGGTGGGATGAGGTCCAAAAAGTGTGAGAAGAATACCACACCACCTCCAATAAAGTTCAGGAAAACAGACCTAGTCTGGGGCCAAGAGATGCCAGGGCCAGAGCTGTAGACCCCAGCACAGGTTAACCTGGCAAATCTGAGGTCAGTTCTCCACTGGGTGGGTCCCAGGGGCATCCAGAGATGACACTTTCTGGCCTTGACCTTGGGCAAGTGACTCTACCACTCAGGCCTTGGTTTCCCTCAAATCTCCCAGGGAGATAAAGATAGGGCCCTACCTCAGAAGATAGGGTAGGCGAGGATATAATTAGATGTCTCAGGAGACCAAGGCCCTGGGCATGGGGCCTGACGTAGAGCGGCTGCTCAAGGCTAATACCATGGCCATGGTCTTATTAGGGCCGGGGAGGAGGGGAGAGCCCAACCCATGGTGTCTGCTAAGGCGCTGGAGCTGGGGCAAGAGTCTAGGGTGAAGCTAGGCCTCCTCCTGTGGCCGAATGACCAGCTGTCCCTATCCTTCACTACTAGCCCCAGCTGTTTGTTCCTCCCTCCCAGGAAATCTGACCCAGCTCACCAGGGTCCTATTCTGGGGCCCCGGAATGCTGTGTCAGCATTTCCCAGGGCCTGGGAGGAGGAGGGGAGGGGCTAGCGCAGGGTCAGCAGACCTGGCCCAGAGGAGAGAACATCCCCTCCCATACACTCAGCCACTGGCAGGGAAAAGTGGGAAGGACTCTGAGTTGGGCAGCCCCTCCCCCCCACACACACACCCTCTCCCTGTCCCCTGCCCAGGCCCCAGAAAAGCTGGCTATTCTGGGAGGGACACCTGTTGTTCCAATTCTCATCCCTGCCCCCCAGTAGGGGACCAGAGATGCCAGGAGAGACAGAGCTAGGGAGGCAGAACAAAATGCAGAAGGCCTAAAGCCAAAGAACAAAGACAGAGACAGGGAGAGACAGAGATGGAGAGACAGCAAGACAGAGACAACCCAAAGAGATGGATAGGGAGAGACACTACCCAGAGACCTTTAGCAGCCATATTTGGCCCTCCTACCCAAAAGAGGGGAGGGAAGAAAGAAGACCCAGAACCGAGGGTCCCCTCAGGAGACCCTCAAGGGCTGGAAGTTCAAAGAAGTTAGGTCCTCCAGACCACCCCAGCCCCGTTCCCAAAATTTAAATTAGGTCAGAGTCTGGAGCAAAAGAGAAGTAGGCTAGGTGGTGTGTGGGGGCGGGGGGCAGGGAGAACAGCTAAATTAAGCTCGGGAATTAGAACCACCTTCCCCAAGTGCCGGCTTCCAGGGTGGTGGGAGGGGGGTGCTCCTTCAGCTAACCCCTCTTCTCTGGGACAAATAGCTAATGTCAGAAGAGAGAGTGGCCGAAAATCCCCCTCCCCATTCTGCAGTCCCAAAGTCTTCTAATTCTCTATGGTGAGAAAGGTGAGCGAGACTGAGAGACAAAAAAGGAGAAAGATAGAGTGACGGTCACCCAAAGGGACAGAAGAATAGACCCTGAGACTCAAAGGCCACCAGCGATCAGTACAGAGACATCCGGAGACAAGGAGACACTCAGAGGGACCCGAGAGATAGCCCCAGAGACCCCCTAACACAGAGATACGCACCGTGCGCAGAAACTGGACCTCATCCTCACCCTCTCCTCCGTCACCCATGATGTCGAGGCCCGAGGGGCGCAGGCTGAGGTCGGGGAATAGGAGGAGGGGGCTGCAGGCTGGGCGGGTGGGCTGGGGGTGGGCTGGGATCGGAGACCTCTGGGGCACCCGGGAGGTAGATGGAACTGCGAGGAGGATTCGCCTGCTGGACAGAGCTGGGAGGAGGTCCCTGCCCCCCCCCGGTTCCCATTGGGCCAGAGCGTCCAAGGCCACGCCCCCTCACCAGAGCCCCACCCTCAGGCCCCAAACCTTGGCCGGAGGTACGCGTAGGTGGCATGGGAGGTTGTAGGGGGAGCGTCTGGAAGGTAGCTGCCCCCTCTGCACCTCTAGGGTAAGGAAGGTCATTCTCCCATTTCACAGAGAGCAAACTGAGGCTCTGAGCTGGGAAGCCTCTGCTTGATACCATACAGTGGAGCTGGGATGCACATCAAGGTCTCCCAAATTTAAAAAGCACCATACTTAGTGATTAAAAGCAAGGACTCTGAGCCAGATAGTCTGGATCTGAATCCCAGGCTTGCCACTCCCTTATGTGTCCTTGGACAAGTCACATCCCTGCTCTGTGCCTCAGTTTCCCCAACTGGTAAGGAGAAATTAATAATACCTACCTCACAGGCCCTTTGCAAGGATTAAATGAGATAATTTATTTACAGCACTTAAAGAGTACCAATGCATAGGAAATGTTATTATTAAGTGTTGCTTACATCATCATCATCATCATCATCACCTTTATAAAATCTTTTGAGGCAGGAATAATAGCCATAGCAGACATCTTTTGTGTGCCTGTTGTATTTGAGGCCCCAAACAAAGATATTTTTACTGCATCTCATTTAGTTGTCAGGACAATCCTGCTATTATCACATTATTTAGAGGAGGAAATAAAAATGCATGGTCCTTACCATGTTTAATTTTAAGGACCAGAATGAATGAAATCAGTAGACTTATGGTGCCCATTTTACAGATGAGGAAAGCTGAGGACAGTGAGGTAGAGTGACTTCCCCGGGGTCACACAGAGGCTGAGCAAAGGATCTGAACCCAGTGCTAGGGTTCTTACCCATTCCACTTTATTGTCTTGATATATAATAAAATCTAATTATAACAAAAACCCATTCCTAAGGGCCACCTTCCTCCCCACCCCCACGACCCTCCCACCACCAGAGTTCTAACCCTCCTTCTCCCCAGCGGCTGCCTGAGCCACTGAAGGCCACTAGCTGGGCCACCCCTTTATGCAGATGAGCTCCATGGGTTTTGTCAACAGGGGAGACCTGAGAGGGGTAAGCAGCTCCTTCTTGCTTTCTTGCTTAGGGCCCTCCATGGCCTGAAGGCACAATGGCTCCCCTGGGTCCCCCACCGGCTCTGGGGAGTGTGGCTGTGGAGCTTGGACAATCGGCCTCTGCAGTTTCCTAAAACAGGCCGCTGTGAGGCTTGGAGGCCCAGTGCAGGACACCAAACATACCTGGGACTCCTGCCAGCATACAATTTTGTGCCTCTGGGCCTCAGTTTCTTCATCTGTCAGTTGGGCTAATTTAGAAGAGTCCCTACATGGGGCTGGGGGTAGGGGTCACGAGAAAACCTTTTAGAGCCTATGATATGGTAACTTATTGATACAGGTAACTTATTGATAATATTAAAATTATTAACATGTAATGGTATCTCTTAAGTTATACAAAACAATATCTTGCAGTCCAATAAAATTATACATCAGGGGCGCCTGGGTGGCTCAGACGTTAAGCATCTGTCTTTGGCTCAGGTCATGATCCTGGGGTCCTGGGATCGAGCCCCGCATCGGGCTCCCTGCTCCGCGGGAAGCCTGCTTCTCCCTCTCCCACTCCCCCTGCTTGTGTTCCCTCTCTCGCTGTATCTTTCTCTGTCAAGTAAATAAATAAAATCTTTAAAAAAAAATTATACATCAAATGTTAAATGTATAGGGGCACCTGGGTGGCTCAGTCAGTTAAGCGTCTGCCTTCGGCTCAGGTCATGATCCCAGGGTCCTGGGATCAAGCCCCGCATCGGGCTCCCTGCTCTGCGGGAAGCCTGCTTCTCCCTCTCCCTCTCCCCCTGCTTGTGTTCCCTCTCTCGCTGTGTCTCTCTGTCAAATATATAAATAAAATCTTTAAAAAATAATAAAAATAAAATTTAAATTTAAAAAAAAAGTTAAATGTATAGGGGCACCTGAGTGGTGCAGTCCGTTAAGCCTCTAGCTCTTGGTTTCGGCTTAGGTCATGATCTTAGGGTCATGAGATGGAGCCCCATGTCGGGCTCTGCACTTAGTGCGGAGTCTGCTAAAGTTTCTCTCTCCCTCTGCCCCTCCCTGCGCTCGCTCACTCTATCTAAAATAAATAAATCTTTTCTTAAAAAATGTCAAATGTATAATAGGTTGGTGGTATGTGTCATATACTTAAATATTGATATATTAATACAACTGTCATATACAACACATGAGTTTGTATCATATTCTTGAATTTTATAACGCATAATTATATAATTATATATTTAGGCTAATATAATCACACAATGCAATGTAACTATGTTTATCTATATACAATATATCATACACGCTTGTATATTAAATATTAAATTTTTCCTTAGAATTTATGTATAACAAAATTATTCTGTGTCATTGTGCATTATATCATAAGATATTAATAGCGTTTCTTTTTTTTTTTTTTGATCAGTCATCATGATGTGTTTTAAGACCTATCCGTGTTGCTCTATGGACATCTGTTCTGGGCTTGTGGGGGCTTTGCAGGACTTCCTGGCTACTCTCCTCTTGGGGTGACACCCAGGCTGCCTGTAGCTCATAGAAGGATCCTTATATGTCCCTTTACGGGACTGGGAGCGAATGTCCAGGTACACACACCCAGCAGCTAACTGAATTTGACTAAGTCGTGCCAAGTGGCCCTTGGGAATCAGAGTTCCCAGGGCCCCACATCCCCAACCTCCACTTGACATTTTCCAACTTCCAACCTTTGCCAGACCAAAGGGATGACTCACTGGTGTTTTAATTTGCACTTCCTTGATCAGTTACCGAGAATGTCCAGCATCCTCTCAGGTACCTATCAGAGTCTTGGGGTTTCCTGGTCATTTGCTCACACTCTTGGCCCATGTTTCTATCAGGATTGCTGTCTCTTTTTCTTGCTGATTTGCAGTCGTGCCTGTCACCCTTCTAAAGATTAATTTCTCGTTGATTTTAGATATTGTAAATCCCTGTTCCCACTCTGTCATCTCATCTATTTGTCCCATGGTGTCCTCATTGAGAGAAATCTTTATTCTAATATTATCAAATGCATATGCCTTATAAGTTTTTGTAGTTTGCTTCAGAAGCCTTTTCCTTTGTGGTTGATGGTGTTACTGGGGGTAGTAACCATCCCTGCAGGCCTCGAGGGGGGCGCACGTACTGACCTCCCTTCCTGAGGCTTCTCTGGGTCCTGGGGGCGGGGCTGGGGAGGTGGGGGGAGTGGGGACACCACCAGCTTGGCTCAGCCAGCGGTGTTACATCACCTCGTGCGATGCAGGTGCTGGGGAGATGGGCTGAGAGACAGACAGACAGCACATCATGGACAGCACCACCAGAGACTTGGTGGGGGCGGAGAGGAAGAGAGAGAGAGGGCCTGAGACTATACAGTAGGTCATGTCATGGAACAGTTAAACAGCATGAGCTCTGTGCTTGTCTAAATGTTCCGGCGTGGAAAAAAAAAAAATCCATGGTGACTTCTTTTAGTGAAAAGAAGAAAGGAGTAAAAATATACTTCTACGAGAGCTCGGGTTGAATTGACTAACACCTTAGGTTTGGCAGAAGCATATTAATTACTATGACCCATTTATTCCACTCCTGGGTATCTATCTACAGGACTGCACACTTCCTTTTTTTTTTTTTTTTTTTAAGATTTTATTTATTTGACAGAGGCACAGCAAGAGAGGGAACACAAGCAGTGGGAGTGGGAGAGGGAGAAAGAAGCAGGCTTCCCGCGGAGCAGGGAGCCCGATGCGGGGCTCGATCCCAGGACCCTGGGATCATGACCTGAGCCGAAGGCAGACACTTAACGATTGAGCCACCCAGGTGCTCCCAGGACTGCACACTTGAACGTTCAGCCAAAGACCAGGTGCTAGAAGGTTCACAGGCAGCCTTCTTCACAATAGCCCCACACTGGAAGCAACTCACCTGTCCATTACAGGAAAATTGCTCAATAAGTGTGGAATAGTCACACAGTGCAGGAACTGAAAGGATAACAACAACCAAGTATAACATGCAAGAATCACAAAAACATGATTATTAAGGGGAAAAAGACACAATAAATTATTCCATTTATAAGCCACTCAAACCCTGGGCAAAACTACCCTGCTAGAAATCAGGCTAGTGGCAACTTTTGGGAGGCAGGACTGGGATGGGGCTTGTGCAGGGGAGTTTGGGCAGGATGGAAACGTTGTTTCTCGATTTTGTCACTGTCACGGAGATACGCTCAGTTTATCACAACTCGTCAACCTGAACACTTAGGATTTGTGTTTTTGGTCATCAACTTACAAATGACAAGCATGACACATTTAAGGAAAAGAAAAAAAAGCACACATACTCAAAAGAAATGTCTGCGTTTCTTTGAGCACGTATTTATGTACCTAAACAAACGCACAGCCTACAGATCAAATGAAACCCAACAGTATGTGATATTGGTCACCCCTGCCTAAGGGGGGAAGGGGCCCCCAGAGGGTTTCCCTCCATCTATGATGTTTTTCATAATAAGAGAACAGTCTTTAAGATTGTGTGATGATGAAATGAGTTAGTATTTTAAAAGCTCTTAGAACATTGTGTGGTACACAGTAAGCACTACGTAAGGGTTTGTTACAACAAATATAATAAAGTGAAAATGTTTTCTGGGATACAAATGGTATTATTAAAATGAAACCAGGAATAAAAGAAATATAAGAAGAAATATACAAAGTATTATGTCTTGTGACTTTCCATTCAAACCTTTGTGTATTAGATACATGAATATATCCTTAGAGAAATATAGACTTTCTGAGTACATGTTTTTACATAAATGTGTCATAATAGGCATATTTAAAAAAAACAAAACACACAAAACCTAGTCTCATTGAAGTACAGCAGTGACAGAACGGAGAATCACGGGTCTAGAGACCAAAAGATGGGGGAGATAGAGAGAGAGCCTGCTGGGCGACTGGGGGTGGGGGCCAGCAGCACCGGAAACCTCAGCCTGAAGGGATCCCCATGTGGGGGAGGGGGGACCTTTGGTCTCTCCCCAGCCTCTTCCTTCCCCCTGGCCTGGGGCTGGGTGGGGAGGGGCAGTTCCTCTTTCCTTCCCAAGCACCGAGGAGGCCCAAGCTCCCAAGGGGCTAAGAAGCTGGAGCACTTGGTGGGGGGAAGAACTGAGCCAGACTCTTGCAAGACCCCCTCCCCCGACCAGGAAACATGAACAGGAAAGACAGCAAGAGGTGAGAGGACCCTCCCCAAGGAGACCGGCAGCGCCCTAAGCCCGGGGGCCTCTGGCTGCGCGCGAAGGCTGGGGAGTACTAAGGCTGCTGGCAGAGGGTCGGGCTCCAGGGGCAGGAGCAGGGGTCTCCAAGTGAACAGGACTTCAGGGAGTCCAGAGCTGCTAGGGCCGGGGCTGTGTGTTTGAGCATCTGGGGCTCGTCCTCACTGTCTCTGGAGTTTCAGCTGCTCTGTATCCCCTTCTGCCCCACCCCCACTCCTCCTTGCTCCCTAGATTGGGTGTCTCTGTCCTCCCTGGGCTCTTCCTGGTGTCCTATCACGGTTGCTCCCTTGCTGCCCCCTGCCCCTGGACTGGAAACTCCAGGCTCCTGCAGGGCCCTGCCCCGGGGAGGGGAGTGTGACGCAGGGCAGGGAGGCCCTCCTGCTTCTTAAACCCCTCCTGGCCGCTCCAGGCACTACGGAGAACAGATGGTCCACAGGTAAGGGCCTCGCAGCTTCTGGAACAGGCTTCCCATGACCTGGACAAGCTTGCTTTCCTGTCCTCACCGGGGCGATGGTGGCTGGGTCCCTAACCTGGGTCGCTCCTCCAGCCTCCTCTGGCATGTCTCTGACAGGCAAAGGGGTCCCCTCCCCATAATACCCAGCAATTTAGTGGTGGAGGCCTGACTGCCACATTTTTCTGGCTGTGTGACCTTAGGTAAGTCACTTAATTGCTCCGTGCCCCAGTTTCTTCCTCTGTTAATAGAATAATCATAGTCCCTCCTCAGAGGGGCTGGGAAGTCCTCAGTGAGACTGTCTAGACCAGTGGTTCTTAAGCTTGAGCATGCATCGGAACCCCCTGGAGGGCTTGTAAAACCCAGATTGTTGGGGCGCCTGGCTGGCTCAGTAGGTGGAGCAGGCGACTCTTTTTTGTTTTTTTTTAAAGATTTATTTATTTATTTATTTGAAAGAGAGAGAATGAGAGAGAGCACATGAGAGGGGGGAGGGTCAGAGGGAGAAGCAGACTCCCCGCCGAGCAGGGAGCCCGATGCGGGACTCGATCCCGGGACTCCAGGATCATGACCTGAGCCGAAGGCAGTCGCTTAACCAACTGAGCCACCCAGGCGCCCCGAAGCAGGTGACTCTTGATCTCAGGGTTGTGAGTTCGAGCCCCACGATGGGAACAGAGATTACTTAAAAGTAAAAAATCTTAGGGCGCCTGGGTGGCTCAGTTGGTTAAGCGACTGCCTTCGGCTCAGGTCATGATCCTGGAGTCCCGGGATCGAGTCCCGCATCGGGCTCCCTGCTCGGCGGGGAGTCTGCTTCTCCCTCTCCCACTCCCCCCTCTGTGCTCTTTCTCTCTCTCACTCTCTCTCTCAAATAAATAAATAAATAAATCTTTAAAAAAAAAAAGTAAAAAATCTTAAAACACACACACACAGATGGCTGGGCCCCACCTCCAAAGTTTCTGATTCTGTAGGTCTCTGGTGGGACCTGAGAATTTGTATTTCTATTGGGTTTCCAGGTGATGCTGGTGATACCAGTTGGACCATGCTTTGAGAACCACTGAACTAGACAGGTACTCAGGCCTCTGCCCAGCATATATTCAGTACTCAGTAAATGCCAGCTCAAGAACACTCAGGACTGATCCCCTGAATCCTTAGGATGCTCCAGGACATGGCAGTGCCCTTGTGATGAGGGTCTCCCCACTTCTGCTTTCACTCCGTACTCCAGGCCTGGCTTCTAGTTTGCCCCATCACTTTCTCTGTATCTCAAGTTCAACTTTCCCTTCTCTGGCCACTTAACAGCCTGAGCAAACTAAGTCCCTTATTTTTTTTTTAAAGATTTTATTTATTCATTTGAGACAGAGAGAGAGAGCGTGCACGAGTGGGTGAAGGGGCAGAAGGAGAGGGAGAAGCAGACTCTTCACTGAGCAGGCTCCATGCGGGGCTCGATCCCAGGGCCCTGAGATCACGACCTGAGCCCAAAGGCAGATGCTTAACTGAGCCACCCAGGCGCCCCAAACTAAGTCCCTTATTTAGCACTTTTGAAGAGCAAGGCATTGAATGTTCATAATAAATTCCTAGGGAAGGTCCAAGGATGATTCTCATTTTTCATGTGGGGAAACTGAAGCCCAGAGACATTAAGTGACTAGCACAAAGTCACACAGCCAACAGAAATTTCTCTAATCCCATTTTGTCTACCCCTGTGGAAGCCAAGCCCATTCAGCCTGGATTCGGTTCTCTTTTCCTCCGCCATCCCTGTCTCTCCATTACCCTCTTTCCGCAATTGGAACACGAGCCTCAGGGAGGCACAAGGCGGAGCGAGGGTTATTTTTAAACTTTCCTTGAAGCTGCCTCACCCCAGGGACCCTGCCCAGCTCTGAAGAGCCCTGGTGAGGCCACTGTGCACCCATAACTTCTCTCCAAACCTAGGGGCCCAGGCTGGTGGCTAAGACTCAGGTCCTGCCAAAATACTGGCTTGGGGGAGGGGCCTGTCACCGTAGTAGGGGGTCCAGCTCAGGGAGGAGGGACAGATGGAATCTCAGGGGTCTGCTGCTTTCATGAGGGCTGGGGGGAGAAGGGACCAGCACTGGAGGACAGAGGGGGAATTCTGAGGAATCTCTCTGAAGGCAGAACCTGGGAAGGACAGGCATGACTGGGGGAGCAGGAGTAGGAGGGGTGGGGGAGGTGGTCTTCTCCCTTGATTCCCTGGGAGGTCAAGAGTCATCCCAGGGTTCTGCCGACAGAAAGTGTCTCCATAATGCCTTGGGACTATACAGGCAGGGGAATTTGGGGTCAATGCCTGGAGGAAGGAGTTCTTATGATTCCCTGGAGGGTCCTCAGTAATCCTGGGGGTCTTCTTCTCCATGATTTTCTGGGGGTTCAGGGTGGTCTTGAGAGTCTTTTCCCCTGATTCCTGAAGGGGGCAGGAGTAACGCTTTGAGTTTACCTGTAGGAGAAGGTTCCCATGATCTGAAATACTCCAGGGGTTTTCTTCCATGACTGATGCCTTGGGGTTTGGGGGTCAAGAAGAATTCTGGGGGTCTGCCCGAAGGATGGGGTTCCCATGATTCCCTTGGGGGTGTGCCCATAGGAAGTCCCACCAGGAATGCCCAGGAAAGACAGGGGGCCAGGGCCGGCGCCGACAGGCCCGGCGCCACAAGACGTGCCCCAGCCCCCGGGAAATCAGCAAGGTCATGGCTTCCATGGCTCTGGGCATGCTGAACGAGGGCGGCTGCAGCGAAGACGAACTGCTGGAGAAATGCATTCAGTCCTTCGGTGAGTGTCCCTTTCCCTGACCAGCCTCCCTAGTCCTAAGGTGGTAAAGCAGCCACCTCTTTCTAGGCCTGTTTGGGGGTGGGGGAGGGCGTATAAAACGGTAGCAAGGGTGTGTGGAATGAATCTCAACCACGACATTCGGGATAAGAGAAACACGTGCATTTCTTTTTCCTGAGATGCAGAGGGGGAGGAGGTCTGATGCTATTTCCATCTACACCATGACTTGCCAGGTGCTGTGCTGGTCTATGCCCAGTACAGACAAGGAAACCGAGACACCCTCAGGAGGCCAAGTTGCTTGCCCTAGTTCATGCAGGGAGAAACAGGTAGAGCTGGAGTTTGAACCAGCCAATCCAACGGGCTCTGGAGACCGTGCAGTCTCTTGCCCAGGAGCCATTCCGACAGAGTCCCCTTCTCCCGCCCCCCAGACTCAGCTGGCAGCCTGCGCCGTGGGGACCACATTCTCAACATGGTACTGGCCATGCACAGCTGGGTGCTGCCTTCTGCCCACCTTGCTGCCCGTCTGCTGACCTTATATCCTCCCAGGGCCATGAGCAGGGGGTGGAGGGTAGAGGGCAGAGACGTGAGAGTCTGGGAGATGGGGACAGGGTGAACAGGCAGGTCTGGGATGCTGGATATCAGAGCCTTGACCAGAACTCAAGTACCAGGAGGCCACAGGGAACACACAAGAGCAGAGGCGGCTGCAGATCTGTCACCTGGTCAGGTAGGGCTGGGCCCAGACCTCTACTCCCATGACCCAAGAACCCCATCCTATTCCCTACCCCCAAAAAACACCTCCCAGAGATTCCCCAGACTGATTCCTCACGGGCCCACCAAGCCCTGCTCCCCCAAATACCACTTCTGAGACAGCCTTGGTTTGGTTCCCAGGACCCTCCCAGTTCTGCTCCTTTGAACCCTTACCTCTTAGAGATCCATGACCAGATCTCAGAGACACTCTCACAGCTGATGCTCAGAGACCTCCAGCTCTGGTCCCCCAACCCCCCACATGCCCTGGCCTTACTTTTAAGATCCCCCTCACCTTGTTGCCCAAACATCTCACCCCTCAGAGGCCCCAGCTTAGTTCTTGAGACCCGCCCCCCACTATCCTGCTTCCTAGCAATTCCACCTCCAAGAGATCCCCCCAGTTTATCTCCCATTGATTCCCCAGCCTGTGGTTTGAGGCCCCCAGTTCTTACTCCTAGAGACAGCCCCAGGCTGGTGCCTCTCCAACCCTGACCTTCCAGAGACCCTTAGTCCAGTACCTAGAGATTCCTCAGCCCAAGAGACCCCTTTTAGAGACCTTCCCCACCCCCAGCCTCATCCCACCATCTCTAAACCACCCTCAGATACTGGCTGACCCAACACCCTGAGACGGTACACCAAGAGCCTCAGTTAGAAGAGGTTATAGGTCGCTTCTGGGCCACTGTGGAGCAGGAGGGCAACTCTGCCCAGAGGAGCCTGGGAGACTCCTCCAACCTGTGAGTCAATCACTCTCCACCCCCATTCTGCCATCCCCCTCCTCACCCCCACATCCTCCACCCTGTACCACTCCAATACCCTGCCCCTCTTTGCCCCCAGCCTGAGCCCGGGTGGCCCTGGCCCCCCACCCTCCATGAACAGCCCAGGCCTAGGCAAAAAGCGCAAAGTGTCCTTGCTTTTCGACCACCTGGAGACGGGGGAGCTGGCTCAGCATCTCACTTATCTGGAGTTCCGGTCCTTCCAGGCCATCACGGTGAGGACTCCCTTCCCCCAGCTGGGGATGGCTGGGAGTGGGGTGGAGCCTGGCAAGACTCAGACGACCCCTACATTAGGCAGGGATCTCAAACTCTCCAACATGGGTGCTAGAAAGCTCGGGAAAATGAGTTAAGCTGGCTGAGGACAGAACCCCTGGGTTCAAATCCATCAGCCCTTCCTTATTTGTGTGACTTTGAATTAGATTCTCAACCTCTCTGGGACTCAGATTTCTCATTTATAAAATGGAGGTCATAATACTTCATTAGATGGTTGGGAGAATTAAATTAATATGTCCACTTAAAAATGCTTGTCGGGGGGAGCATGGGTGGCTCAGTCAGTTGAGCATCTGACTGACTCTTCATCTCAGGTCTTGATATCAGGGTCGTGAGTTCAAGCCCCACATTGGGTGTGGAGCCTACTTTAAAAAAAGAAATGCTTGGGTGCCTGGGTGGCTCAGTTGGTTAAGCGACTGCCTTCGGCTCAGGTCATGATCCTGGAGTCCCGGGATCAAGTCCCGTATCGGGCTCCCTGCTCAGCGAGGAGCCTGCTTCTCCCTCTGACCCTCCCCCCTCTCCTGCTCTCTCTCTCTCATTCTCTCTCTCAAATAAATAAATAAAATCTTAAAAAAAAAAAAAAAAAGAAAAGAAATGCTTGTCACAGTGGCCCATAGTAAGTGCTCAAAATATTTTATTAATTATTCATTTATTCAAGAAGCATTTAAGTTCACTGTGCCTCAGTTCCATTATCTGTAAAAAGGGGAATTTAACACTTCCTACCTTATAGGTTCAGTGTCTGCTCCAGAGTGAATGCTACCTGGTAGAAGGATTTGAAATGGCCATATTTTGCCATATTTTACCTACCCAAATGATAATTTCATATGCTTCAACCGATATATAAGTATTAGCTATTGCCACCACCACTTCAAGGGAAGGCAGTGATCCGGTTCCTTAGTGTGACAATTTCCTGATTGTTCACACACACACACACAGGGTGCAGTACGTGTGGATGTGGAATGTTGACTCCTTGAGCAGAACAAAGAGAAAGTGCTTTCATGCCTTCTTTGCCATCCTTCCTTTTGCTGACTGTATACCAGTCAGGTATATAGTTATGAGCAATAGACTGGGTTCACACCTGTGTGACCCTGGGCAAATTATCCTCTCTGTGCCTCAACGGCCTCATCTCTAAAATGCGAATAATATAGTCTAGTATTCACTCGGTAGAGTTGATGTGAGGATTAAACTGGTTAATATGACAGAGGGCTCAGAACAGTGCCTGACTTTATTTAAATATTTCTCTTCAGAGGGAGAGGGCCACGGTGACGTCAAAGACATATGACAGCCAGACTAGGGCCTCAGAGGTCACAACTGCTAGGGGGATGGGCGTGTGAGGGCAAGGCAGACGTGCCACTGCCCACCCTGACGCCCACCTCACCCCCAGCCCCAGGACCTGCGGGGCTACGTTTTGCAGGGCTCCGTGCGGGGCTGCCCGGCCCTGGAGGGATCCGTAGGGCTCAGCAACAGTGTGTCCCGCTGGGTGCAGGTCATGGTGCTGAGCCGTCCCGGGCCGGCACAGCGCGCGCAGGTGCTGGACAAGTTCATCCAGGTGGCACAGGTGAGGCCCGCCCGGAGGGGCTGAGGGAACCGACGCGTGCAGCTATCTGACCCCCACCCCCAACCCGGTCCAGCTGCCAGGCCCTCGCCACAGCTGACCAGCCCGGGCGGTGACGTCATCCACACCCTGGCCCCGCCCCCTTCGCATCACGCCCCCCCCGACTCCGCCCCCGAGGTCCTGGTCCAGAGGTTCTAACCCGGGACTGCGACTGCACTTCTTCTTTGGCCTTGATACTACCACGCCGAACCCGCCCTGCCCTCCAGTTGGTCCTAGACGTAGCTGTTGACGACGTCCCCCCTTGACCCGTCTCCCAAGCCCTAAGCCCGAATATTCTGTCCACAGGGCGGCGAAGGCCTCTCTGGCAGGGCCCTACGTTTGCATCACCCTCCACCTCAGTCTCTAGGCCCCAGCCGTCCCTTCAGGACAGACTGCATGCCTCCCTCCCCATCACGTCAGGTCTCTCCTTGGCCCAGCCCCACTGTGTCACAACCTCTCTCTTCCCCTTCCCTAAATAGATACCTTCCCTCCTTTCTGGAGAAAAGGGAAGCCTCCCTCCCCCACCGTGGCCACGCCCCTTTGCGTACTTCCTCGCAGGCCACGCCCTTCCTCTCGTAGCCTGTGCCGCCCCCGCGGACTTAGAGGTTCCAGTGTCTGCCCCGGGGTCTCCCGGTCAGAGTGTCTTCCATTCCTTTCCGGCTCCACCCCCACCCCCCCCCCACCCCCCCCAAAGCAACCTCTGCCCGGCAAACTTGAAAAAGGGGAGGATGAGGCAGTTGTCCCCAGTGCCCTGCTGACTCCACACTTGTCTCTCTTGTCCTGCCAACCCTTCCATTTCCCTCTGGCCCCATTCACCTCTACCCGGCTCCTAACTCCGGCCCAGAGCCCGGGCTCACCTGACTCTCAGAGCAGTCTGACCCCAGGTGCCTGTCACCTGACATCTGTCTGAATCCCCCACACCTATCTAGTCCCCAAACCTGTCTAACTCCTCACACTCGCCTGACTACGCCCCCACCTTCTTTCTGACCTCACATCAGTCTATCACCTGCCTGACCCCCCCCATGTAATGCCCATATACCTCCTTGTGGCCCACTCCTGCCTGACACCGCTCACCTGATGCTCACAGTGGCCCATACCCACATGCCTGACACCCCCATTCAACTGGGATGCAGTCATGGGGACCCCCACTTTGCCTATCCTGCATGTGATAACCACCATTTATCTGTGTATCGCCCTCCCTTCCTAGAGGCTCCACCAGCTACAGAATTTCAACACACTGATGGCCGTCACGGGGGGCCTGTGTCACAGTGCCATCTCCAGACTCAAGGACTCCCACGCCCACCTGAGCCCTGACAGCACCAAGGTGAGCCCCCACTATTCTCCCCAAAGTTCCAGCCATCAGTCATCCTGAACCACCACACTTTTTCCCCATCCCCTCCATTCCTACCCAGGGGCCCTGGAGCCACCTGGAGACCTTGCTCCTCCAAATGGGAGAGAACCCCCGACTGTCCTCCTCTGCCTTTCTTCCTGCCTCTTCAACCATGCACGCAACATGCTGACCCCTCTGCCCTCTCTGTTTCCAGTCCTGAGCAGGACTGGAGGGAGACAGATGAGAGAGATGGTAGCAGAGAACCAGGTGGGGACTGAAATGACGCCCCTAAGGACACCAAATTTAGGCCACCCATGGGAAGAGCATAGGTTAGGACTGTCCCGGGAAGTGTATGAGGAGAGTGAGTTATTCATGCGTCTAGTGTGTGAAGTCAGAATCTGGCTGGAAATAAGGCTGGAGATGCCCAGGGGAAGATCCTGTTGAGACTTGCAGGCCGAACTAAGGTGTCTGGGCTTTATCCAGAGGGCAATGGGGAGCTAGGAAAGGTTTGGTAATGATGACAGCACCCATAATCAGATTTCAGTTTTGGAAAAAAAAATCCCTCTAGCCTGGGGAATGGGGGATATGGAGCTTTCCTGAGATGGGGACCCAAAAGGAAGAGCAGTTTGGGGGGGATGCTGAGGCCAATGTGGGACACAGAGGGGCTTAGGTCGATGTCCCAAATGCCACTGGGCCCCTGGGAGTCCGGAACCCAAACGGGAGGCTGCCAGGATACCCCCTCCAGGGGGCTAAGGGAGCAGACCTGGCCTCCCCCATCCCATGCCCCACCCCCCATGATACGCCCTCGCGCACAGGCCCTGCTAGAGCTGTCTGAGCTGCTTGCTGCCCACAACAACTACGCGTGCTACCGCCGCACCTGGGCTGACTGCACGGGCTTCCGGCTGCCCGTACTGGGCGTCCACCTCAAAGACCTGGTGTCCCTGCACGAGGCACAGCCCGACAGGTTGCCTGACGGCCGCCTGCACCTATCCAAACTCAACAGCCTCTACCTGCGGCTGCAGGAGCTGGCGGCCCTCCAGAGGCAGCACCCGCCGTGCAGCGCCAGCGAGGACCTGCTGCACCTGCTCACGGTGAGCCGCCCTGCCCGGGGTGCGGGGTGCGCGGGGACTGAACCTGCAGGCTGTAGAGATTTGGGGTCCTGGGTGCGGGGAGGATCCGCAACCTTGTCGTGCCCATTCTACAGATTGCGAAACTGAGGCCCACAAGGTGAAGTCACTGGTCTGCTGTCCCACGGCAGTAAAGCCCAGATTTGAACCCAAGCAGGCCAGCCTCAGAACCTGTGTGTTAACATGTTAACCACCACACTACGTCCTCACACTGGGAGTGTGGGGTTCTGGCTGTATGCTGTTTATAATATAATTTTATATATGTATCCTCCTGCCCTGCCCTTGGAGCTAGAAATTGAGAGAGACTGGGATTCTAAAGGCCATGGAGTCTAAGACTGATTTTCGGACCCCAAGACAGGACCAGCTACATAATTCGCAGTGCCCCGTGCAAAATGAAAATGTGGGGCTCCTTGTTCAAAATTCTTCATAATTTCAAGACGGTGACAGCAGGGCATTAAATGAAGTGGGTCCCTTCCAAGTGTGGGGCCTGCCTGTGAAGCTGGCCTTGCCCTAAGATGATTGGTGCCCAAGGCTCTGTGCTTTGCTGATTCTAGAAGGCCATCGAGCCCAAATATTTATCGAGCACCCGCTGTGAGCCAGACACTACTTTAGGCACTTAGGCTCACAGCAGTCAGCACGTCAGGAAAAAAAAAACTGCTGTTCTTGTGGGGCTGACTTCCCAGTAGGGGAGACAGCCAATAAAACAAAGTAAATGAATAAATCATATGGTCTTTCGGAGGATAAGTGCTAATAGTGAAAACTAAAGTAGAAACCAGCAAAGAAAGTAATAGGGGTTTACAATTTTAAATAGGACCCAAAAAAAGCCTCAGTGAGAAGATGGCATTTCTGGACTAGGGAACGGGGGTGTTGAGACGGAATGGTGGCTCGGTGGGAGAGAGGAGCCTAGGAGTTCCCAGAGAAGAAGGGCTTTGGGAAGAGGATGAAAGTGGGGATCCAGGCAGGGTGCAGGCTATAGGTAGGAGGATGGAGATGAGAATCTGTAACGCCCTCCCCCCCCATCCCCCAGCTTTCCCTGGATCTCTTCTACACGGAGGATGAGATCTATGAGCTTTCTTACGCCCGCGAGCCCCGCTGTCCCAAGAGTCTGGTGAGAACTGACCCCTGACCCCTGCCCACCAGCCCAAGCCCATGTACTAACTGCGCCCCTCTGTCCCTGCCCCAGCCACCCTCCCCCTTCAAAGCGCCCCTGGTGGTGGAGTGGGCTCCTGGCGTGACACCCAAGCCCGACAGGGCCACCCTGGGTCGGCACGTGGAGCAGCTGGTGGAGGTAAGGAGGGGACCATGGCCTGGCCACCGGTACAGTCCTGACCCAGAGGAGATCTAAGACCTTGACGATCATGGTTTGGCCTTACTGTCTCCTTCCCATACTCCTCTGAAGTCTGTGTTCAAGAATTATGACCCTGAAGGCCAAGGAACCATCTCTCAGGAGGACTTTGAGCGACTCTCAGGCAACTTCCCCTTCGCCTGCCATGGGCTTCACCCACCCCCCCGCCAGGGGTAAGTACTCCTGACTTCTAGGTCCCCCAAAGATGAGGATGGGAGGATGCTGGGGCTGCCGGGACTCCTGGGAGAAAGGGGCCATTCCCACTAAGGTGAAATCTCTGCCCCTAGGAATGGCTCCTACAGCCGAGAAGAGCTGACAGGCTACCTGCTCCGGGCCAGTGCCATCTGCTCCAAGCTGGGCCTGGCCTTCCTGCACAACTTCCAGGAGGTCACCTTCCGCAAGCCCACCTTCTGTGATAGCTGCAGTGGTTTTGTGAGCACCCTGCCCCTCTGTCAGGGCCCATCTCCCCTGGAGAGTCCCGGGTCCTGACTCCTCACAGCCTGGGTTGAGAAGGCCAGCCCTGCCCTGGAGGGCTCCCAGTCCCCAAGCCCCAGATGATCACCAAATTCCAGAAAATCCCCTAGTCTCAAATAATCCCCACATCCCATATAAACCCTAAACACTGGATATACCCCAAATCTAGATAGTACCCAAATCCCAGATGATCTCCATCCTGGATCACTGCCAAACTATGGATACCTAAAACCCTAATCTACAAACCTGGGTGGATTATCTCTAAACAGAATCCATTTCCAAGTCTTTAGACTCCAGATCATTCAAACCCTGGATAATTTTCAAATTCAAGGCATCCTCAAACTCTGGATAACGGACAGATCTCTCAATCTCCAAACCAAGACTAATTCACGAACCTTGGACCACTTCCCAAACCCACTTTTTCACTCACGTCCTATTCACAGAATACCTCCAATGCCAGGTTGCTCTAGACTTGAGGGCTGGGGAGAGGCGCGCACAGCAGAAGACACAACAGAGACTATCCCTGCCCACAGAATTTATAGTTCATTAATTCCAGATTTTATCTAATATCCTAGATGACTCCCCAAACTTACAATAACCCCAAGTTCCTTTAGTCCCCACTTAAGCCTCCAGCCTTGAAAATTTCCCAAACCAGATGGTTTCTACACTCCTGGAGACCAACCCCAGCCTCATCCACAGCCCTCTCTCTCCTAGCCTACGTCACCAATTCTGCTTTCTCTTCCCAGCTCTGGGGCGTCACCAAGCAAGGCTACCGCTGTCGGGGTGAGTGAGGCCTCAGTGGTGGGGAGGGAGTCCAGCACGTACAGGCTGGATGAAGGGGTGCGCAGGCTGGGCCTCTGACCACTAACTGCTGACCTTCCCCCAGATTGTGGGCTGTGTTGCCACAAACACTGTAGGGACCGTGTGAAGGTGGAGTGTAAGAAGAGGCCAGGGGCCAAGGGCGACATGAGCCCCCCTGGAGCCCCCGTCCCACCCACACCGGTTCCCCACGCCAGCTGTGGTAAGACCCAGGGTGTGGCAGTCCTGGGAAGGGGGCCTGATGGTTGGGTATTTAAGTCCAAGGTCATGAGGCCCTTCCCATCATACCCACACCCCTCTCATCTATCACCCCACAAACAGGCTTGGAAGACAATCTCTCCTACACACTATCCCTGGAACCTGAGACAGGGTACCACCTTTGCCATGCTTGGACCCAGACAGAGCCCCCACACCCTTCCTGGGAACCAGAGACGGTAAGGAGAACTGCCCCCCACCATCAACTGGATACAGGGGAGACCAGGCCATTTGCTTGGGGGAACCCAGGCAGATTTGGGGAAGCATAGGAAAGTAAAAAGGTGCAAGAGTCCTCAATTGTGTGGACAGGAGGGTACAGACCCTGGTTAATTTGTAACATTGATAGAAAAATAAAATTTTCAATACATTGGAGTGGGAAGGGGGGTAGCCAATAGTAGAACAGAAAAAGGATTTTAAGGAGAAAAAAGGAAAAAGAAGAAAATGGCAAGGACAAGGCCAAATACATCAGGAGCTATAATTGGTGTCAGTGGAGTAAATTTTACTGTTCAAAGGTAGAGACCTTTGGATTGAATTAAAAAACCAGAACGTCCAGAGGAATTTTCATTCATCTACTGAACATAGTCTGGGTGGGGCAGTGCCCGGACTCCTAGACACCACATCCTCCCCACGTGACCCAGTGTCTTCCTCCTTCCAGGTGCCCCTCCCAAAGACGGCCTCACCGCCCGCCCAGTCCTCCAAGCTGAATTCTTAGACCCCGCTTGGTCTGTTGTCTCTCACCTCCCCCAGAGTCAGTCCCAAGTCCTGTTATTCGGCCTCCAGCAGGACCCCCAAAGGCACCTCTGCCTTCCCATCCACACCGCCTTCAGTGAAGAGTTCATCATCTCTTACTCGGAAAGTTATTTTCTTCCTTTGCCTCAGAGTGGCCACAACCTGTACTCCCATTTCCCCGAACTTCGTATCTGTGCGGTTTCGTGTTGGATACGCCTAGACTTAAGTATCATCCCACCAACTCCTTACATCTCCATTTTACAGACAAGGAAGCTGAGGCCCAGGGAGGTTAAGCTGCTCTCCAAGGTGGCAGAGCCCCTAAGTGTTGGAGGCAGGACTCAAGTCCAAGGCCTTCTGTCTGCCTCTAAAATGGAAGCTCCTTACCGGTACGCTACACTGACAGCACGGGACAGGCCGGGGAGGGGATAGGCTGGGCACTTATATTCCTAACTCTGGGGTTCCAGAGACAGGACAGAAGGCTAGAGTAGGGGTGGAACAGGGAGCCTGTGAACACCTGAGTCTCTCCCCTGCTCAGAGCCCTTCCATGCCTCCCTCTCACCCAGGGGAAAAGCCAGAGTCCTCACTGCGGCCCACCTCCCACAATCTGTTTCCATCACCTCTCTGACCTCACCTACCACCACTCACCCCCTTACTCATCCTGCTTCAGCTACACTGGCCTCTATGGTCCCTGAACATGCCAAAAATACTCCTACCTCAGGGCCTTTGCACTGGCAGTTCCCTCTGCCCAGAATGCTCTTCCAGAGGCCCACATGGCTCCCTCTTTGGGACTTAGGTCTAATGTCGCCTTCTCAGGGAGGCCCCTCTGACCATACTCAAAGTTGCAATCCACCCCCCAGTCCTGCTCCTACCTTGTTTTTCTCCAAAGTCATTTACCCATCGAACAAACTATACTTTTTACCTATTTATCTTGTTGAATGTCTGCTCCTCTTCACCAGAAATTGTCAACTCCAGAAGAGCAGGGGTTTTATGACCTATGTTTTTTCACTGCTGTATCCCTAGTGCCAAGAACAGGGCTAGCACATGGTGGGTACCTGAGAACTCTTTGTCCAATGCCTACATGTCTTCTTCCCTGTGCCCACAGGAAGGGAAAGATGTGTTGCTAAAGAGCAGAGGACTATGAGGGTCAGAGCAACAGGGGTCTGTTGAGACCCAGGGGACAAAGACACCCTTACCCCTCCGCAAACCTGAGCACCCCTGACCCCCCAGAGATAGGTCCTATAGCTGTTATAAATTAAATTTATTTTCCAGAGAACATGGTCCTTGTTGTTGAGTGGTGGATAGGGGGAGGACATTTGGGACCTTAGGAGCAGGGGATGTGGGGCCTGGGAGCCAGATACCAAGAGAAGCTCAAAGTGACTCCCCACCAATTACCAATGGCATTGGCATGTCACAGAGGACCCCCCCCCGAACCACCAGTCCCCCTTTACTTCTTCTTCTTCTTGCGACCCCAGTTCTGGCGGCCTGCCTTCTGCCCACCTCCATCCTCTCTTCTGCTCTGCCAGCTGGGCATGGGAGCCTCCAGCTCATTTGGACGGCCCCCCCGGTCTGGCACGTTGCCCATAAGCACCTGAGAGTTGATCAGACTTGCGCGTCAGGGAAGAGAAATGAACAAGGGGACCAGAGAGCCAAGTTTGAAGGCCAAGGATGTAGGGGCCCTTCCCCACTCCCAGGCGCCCACCTTGTTGATGGCACAGCAGGTCCCTCGGCGGGCAGCCTTGCTGGTGGCTGGGACAAGATGAGACAGGTCTGCTCGGGCAGCCAGGACGTGTGCAACAGAGACATCTGATTCTGGGGTCAGAGCCTCTCGAAGTGGGATCAGCACTGCCTTCATGGCTTCTCCTTGGGCCTGGGGAGAGGGGCATGGAGAAGGTGGCCAAGAGCCCTCCAGGTGGGATCTGTCCTCTTGGAAGCATCTCTCTCTCCACTGAGGGCCTCACGTCCCGCATCTCTAAATAAGAGCTACAGCTCTGGAGATACTCCCAGCTCAGAGCTAGGAATTCTAGAATGCTCTGGACCTCTAGATTCTAGAATGCCCTCGAGGCCCTGAAATTCTAGAGCCCCAAGCCTTACAAGATTCCAAGAACCTGCTATAAGGTCATATTCCTTGCCCTTGTTGTTCCTTCCTGTAGTGGTAGCCCCCACAACTGGGCCTCCCTGCTCCTGCCCAAGTCCTTTTCCCACACCTCTGCCCGATCACTCCAGTAGAAAGAAGATGTTGTGAGGTCCAGGCGTTTCAGGAGCAGGCAGCGGCAGCAGCAATACTGATCTCCCAGCCTTTGGCACAGAGAGTCCAATGCCTCCTGGGGAAAAGGTCTCAGTCATGCCAGGGGTTCCCCTCACTCCCATCTCTGGGGAGGATGCTGTTCTCATACAGCCATACATAGTCTTACCCATCTGGGTGCGTCCAGCGGGAGGGTGAGGAGGGGCTGCAGGAACCCTGGGGGCAGGGAAGGCAGCAGCTCAGCGATCTGATGGGAGAAGGGAGTCTGAGGTTGACCGGGCAGAAACCAGATGTACTCTCCGTGGATTCCAGTTCCCCCATGGCCCAGGGGACCCAGGCCTCGGAATCAAGAATGGTGGCCACAGCTCTAGGAAAACATCCCCGGGCACTCGGGCCAGACCGCTTTTGGAGAAAGGACTCTCCCCCTACAAGGAAAGTGGGGTGGCCCCGGTGCTGAAAGGACGCCAGCTCTCTACCTTGTCATGCAACTCCCACAGCAGCCGGCTGGCGGCGGTGCCAGGCGTCGGTCTGGGCAGCCCCAGAGCTTGGAGGGTAAGGACCAGTTCCTGGACCATGCCAGCTACCCCCTCTGCCCCTTCTCCACAGGGCGGGGCGGGGCTGGGATGCAGCCGGTGGTACAAACGGAGAAGGCGGGCAGCCTGGAGCTCCGAGCAGAGAAAGCCTAAAAGGGAAAGGGAGCGTTGCAACCAAGGAGGGCTACCACCCCACCCACCGGGGTCAAAAAGCCCCATGTGCTTCAAAACCTCCAGGCTTCCAATACTCCGGCCTTCTAGTTCCGCCCACCTAGAACCCTGGCTCTACCTCCAGAATAAGCTCCACCCACTTCGAGACCCAGTCCCCTGCTCGGACTTCGAACCCCGCCTAATCGGGACCACCTGGCCGGCTACATCACATCCAACCCACTTGCACTTCAAGACACTCCGTCAAAATTCGAACCCCACCCACCTCGAACCCTCTCGCGCGCCTCAATTCTGACCACGCCCCCCGGGGGGCGAACCCTGGCTCCACTTGAATATGCTGAGCCCGCCCCTCTGGAGGCCGTAGCCTCGCCCACTTCCGCATCCCGGGCTCACGCAGCAGGCGCAGGCACGCGCCGGGCTCCCGCAGCGCCGCCGCGCCATCGCGGCCGCAGAGCGCGCGGTCCGGGCAGTGCAACTCCTGCAGCAGGCCGGCCAACTGTCGCAGGAATTCCTCCTCGGCGCCGGGGCCTGCAGGAGGCCGGAGAAGTCAGGGCGCGGCGGCGACCCCCGCGGCCCCACCCCTCCGGGCCGCCCGCCCCACACGTACCGTCGTCGGCTCTCAGCGCCTCCGCGCTCTCCCCTCGCTCCCGCTCCAGGGCGCCCAAAGTCGCCAGCTCCGCCGCCAGCCGCGCGCACAGCGCCCTGAAGTCTGGACACGAGGTGCCCAGTGACGGCGCCCCCGAGAAGCCCTCATACCTGTGGCGGGGCCGAGGCAGCGGGAGGGGGTTGGGAAGGCCAATAGCAATTTCTGAGGGCAAACCTCTCTCTTCCGGCACCCCCACCCCCTCCCCCAGCCACACCCCCTTCCCCTTACCCCAAGGCCAGCAGGTCCCGGGCCACAGCGGCCCCCTCCATGAAAGCGTCGTCTCTTTTCCAGGCGCGCGCCCCCTGCCGGCCGGCGGGAGGCCCCGCCCCAGGAGCGGCGTGCGCGGTCCCCGCCCTGCGGCGGCTGCGACCAATCAGCCCCTAAGGGCCTTCGGCTTCCCGATTGGTGCAGGAGGCAGCAGAACCCGCCCCCAGGTCCTCCGGCGCGGAGAGCTAGAGCGCCGCGGTTCGGGTAACCCCGTCCGGACCCGGGAAAACCCCCGGCTCTGTAAATCCGGCGCGTGCATTCAGGATCCCGGCTGTCGCGACAGGCCAGCGGGTGTCGCTACTGTTGCGACTTGGAAACTGGGTTTTCTTTTTCTCAGCCTCCCTCGGATGCCCTCTACTCTTGAAGCACCCTAGACAAGTGTTGTTCTCCCAGCTCCGCTCCAAATGCAGAAACTTATTTCCTCCTTTCCAACATAGGGTTGGAATTACGTCAGGGCCTCAGGAAGCCCGGCTCGCCCCCTTACACACACCCGTCTTCCCCATCGATCGATCGCAATGCACCAGTTGGGCCTTCACCCCTCTTTCCCCCTAGGCCTTGGAGAGGGAGCAGGTGCAATACACTGTCGTGATTAAGAAGAGATTGCACCGTGGGAGTTAGGCAAACAAGGGTTAGGGCTTGACTCCACCACTCACCACCTCTGTGTCCCTGCCAGATTGCTTCGTATCTGTATAATGGGGATAAAACGTACTTTTTAAGAGCTGTGAGGTTGAGAGTCCTATATGTAAGTGTTTAGTAGACATATAGGGGTACTCAGTTAATAACATATATTGAGCATTTTGTGTGTGCTACTAGGCTAAGTATCTTAGATCCGTTTTAGGGAGGAGAAACGGAGGTTCAGACAGGATAAGTCAGAGTGAATGTGTGGTGGTGCCAGGACTCAAATTCACATCTGATTCCAAAGTCCATGCTTTTAATTACTTAACCTATTACCGCTGTTAGTACTGCTACTGTTTTGGTTGCTGTTGTTAAAATAATCCTCCATAGTGCTGCCTCCCCAAGGCTGGGTACTCGGGACCATTTGTTGACCTTAATAAAACATTAAAATTGCTCAAGTCAAAACCTTGGAATCCCAGCCTGATTTCTTTCTTCTTTGTAAACTCTTTATCTAAATTTGTGGATTCTAGGGGTGCCTGGGTGGCTCAGTCGTTAAGCGTCTGTCTTCGGCTCAGGTCATGATCTCAGGGTCCTGGGATCAGGCTCCCTGCTCAGCGGGAAGCCTGCTTCTCCCTCTCCCACTCCCCCTGCTTGTGTTCCCTCTCTAGCTGTCTCTCTCTCTGTCAAATAAATAAAATCTTAAAAAAAAAAAATCTGTGGATTCTACCTTCAAAGTAGATCCATTATCTTGCTCACTTCTCCCTGCCTCCACTGTTCTCACCCTGATCTCCTGTACTCTTGTCTCCCCCTGGACCATCACAGCAGCCTCCTCCCTGCGACCTACCCAGCCACCCACCCCCAGTGTCTGTTCCCTACAGGCAGCCAGAGGTAATGTGTAAATACCTGAGTCAGGTCACAGCCCTCCCACGCTTGGAACCTTCCCGTATCTCTAGCTCACTCAGGGTAACCAGCAAAATCCATGCAATGGCTCTCAAGGACCCACAGATCTGCCTTGTCATCTCTTTGCCCTCATCCCCTAAATACCTTCCTCCCTGCTTCCTCCCCTCCAGACACTCACTCCCTTGATGTCCCTCAAACTTACCTAGACATGCTCTTCCCTCAGGGCCTCGCATGGACAGTTCCCCTTTACCTAGAATGTTCTTCCTGCAGACATCCACAGGGCTCTCTCACCTCCCTCAAGGCTTTATTCAAATGCCGGCTCCTCAGTGAGGCCTCCCTGATGACCCTGGCTAAAAATGACTGTATCCCCCATCTCCACTTTACTTTTCTCTATAGGGCATATCATTTCTAACATGTCATTTATTGTCTCCTTCGTTGTAAAGTTCATAAGCTGCTCGTGGGAAAGGATTTTGTCTGTTCTGTTCGCTACTTTACCCTCGGTGCCAAGAACAGGGCCTGGCATATGATGGGGGTTTAGTAAGTGTACTTGAGTGACTGAATATATAAAACTCAGCTGGAGGGTCTGCTTGGGACTAAAGGATGTGAAGGAGAAAGGACAAATTGGGTAGGAGACTGGTTTGGTGGTTCAGGAAGGTGACTGGATGGGGTGCATCAATGCAAATAAAGGACACAGGCTGAGACTTTGTCACAGACATTTCTTGGAGCGAATATCTCATGCCCCCTCCCCCAATGACAAGGCTGGGTCTTTGGCCCCCATCCTCCCCCGCCACAGCAGCCTGCACTGACGATAACAATATTGAGGTCACAGACTGGCTTGGAATCAAGATCAGGAAGATAAATGTCGGGGTGCCTCCCCCAAGTCTGGGGGCCAAGCATCCAATCTGAGGGGCAAGCAGCTGGGAAATTGGGCCTGGGGGCTCCAGGGTCTGAGGTCTTCCTGGCTCCCAGGGTCAGCCCTCCATGCACCCCTGATTTGGGGGTGATGAAGAGTAATCATGGATCAGAGGTGGGTATCAGCAGGGAGCAGGACTGGGAGACCTGGGAGAGGCGGTGCTGGGAGGTGGGGGCCGGGGGAACCTTCCCCAGCTCCCACCGCTTCATCCGCAGATCCCACAGCACCTTACAGCACTCTGGTCCCCGTCCCACCCCTCCCCAAAACGAGGTAGGTTAAGAATGGAGCTTCCCCCCGCCCACCACGGAAGGGAGGAGACCGAGGCACAGAGAGGGGGATGGGGACCCAGGCCACCCCAGCCCCCGGTCCCTCCGCCCTCAGCTCTGGTGGGTCTGACAGTGACAAGAGCTGGGCAGAGTGGGGATGGGAGGGACATCCCCCTTTTCTCTCACCCATCCCAGGGTCTGGTTGGGAGAGCGGAATCTCACAGGTTCCGGATGTAATAGTTAATAATTTAAAGGAAGTGACAGAGGATCTAGCCCTCTGACCCCCTTGACCTATCCCTTGAACCCCTACAAGGCCATCCAAGTCTGGGTAATGAAGAAAGGTAAGTGCACATTTCCAGATGCTTGGGACCACATGCGGGTCCCAAACCCATACAGCATTGAGATTGTCTTGATCCAAGACCGTAATCCTCTGCTTCAGGCCATCAGACCTGAGGTACCCCAAAAGTCCCATTCCACTCAGGGAAAAGAGACTGTGGCATCACAGAGGGCCATGAAAACGGCTTCCAAATTTTACAAAGCAACCCCCAACTCTGAGATGGAGGGGAAGGAGTTAACAGGGCAAAACATAAAAAACTTGGACTAGGGCTGGGGCTTCAGGTTGGGCTTGGGACAGAGCACAAGGGGAGTGTGTGTGTGTGCGTGTGTGTGCGCGCGTGTGTGTGTGTGTGTGTAGAGCCATAGCTAGCCTAAAAAGTGACTCTGTGCACAGTGCAGCCAGCCGAGTGTGGTGTGAATTCGAGCCACACCCTCACCTTGAGTTGTGTCTTTGCTTAGTGAACAGCCTGCACAATCATCTATGACAATGCTAGGTCCTAGAGATGGGTGTGGGGAGCTCTGGGGTGCTCCTGGAATCCAGGAACATGAGCTCAAGATGATGGGTTTTTTGGTTGTTTTTTACCCTAGTAAAGGAGTAGTTCTGTGAGATGCTGGGGGCTTGGGCTGGGGTCCTTGGGGCTTGAAATCAGAGGTCTGGGACCTTGGGGTTTCAGGGGCTTATGGACAGCAGAATTCAAGGGCAGCAGGTCTCAGGGAATATCAGGCTTAAGAGGTCTGGGTCCAAAGAAATCTGGGATCTGAAGGTGCTTTGGTCCTGGAGCACCTCAGTTGTCTCTGGTATGAAGGGACCAAGGTCTTGAGTCAGGGACAATCCCAATGTTGTGTAGGCTTAAGCCCTGAATTTGGGGGACCAATGGCACCTTGGGATCTTGGAACCAGTGCTCCCAAAGCACCTCAGGGTCATTCAGGAGCTGGGGGCCAAGGGGTGAGAGGTCTGGGTTGCCATGAACATCCCATCATCTGGAAGCTGAGCTTCCAGCCTTGAGGGGATTGGGGATCTGTGGGTACAAAGCAGCCAAAGATTCCAGGCCATTCTGGGGCTTGAAATCCAAGTCTAAGGGATTTTGAAAGAGGATTATCTGAGGACTTGAGACCAGTGCCTTGGGCCCTAAGGTGTGGGTGGTCTTCAGTACCACATCCGGAGTACTAGGCACCTCAGAGTCCTATATATGAGATCCAAAGCTCTGGGAACACTGGCTTGGGGTGAGTGGGTCTACAGAGGTCTTTGATCCTTGGTTCCCAGAGCATCCTGGAGTCTGACATCTAGATCTTGGTGGGGAGGATAGGGGGAGGCTCGGAGATGGGTCTCGCAAGTCATTTTGGTCAGAGAACATCTGTTTGGGCATACCTATGGACTCGGGGCATCTTAAGAGGGTTTGGTGCCTCCAGGGTCCTGGGGGCTACAAGAATATCTCAGATATGGGTGCCCCAAGTTTTAGGTGAGCATTCAAGGACCATTTGGGGTGAATCTGGGTTCTATGGTCTCAAAATCTGGGAGTAATTATATGCAGGCAGGGTCAGGTATTGGCAACTCCTGACTCACTGTAATCTGAGGGCTCACGGTGTCAGGCATGATGGGGTCTGGGTTGGTTATTTGAACAGGGAGTCAGGGTTCGGACCCTGCGTCTCTCAGGGATACATGTGCTCCCCAGCCTGCCTGAGGTGAAGAGTTTGGGGATGCCTGGAGTCTCCTCAGTCTAGGTCAGGGAGGGGGGTTGGTGGCGGGATGGGGACACCAGAACTCAGGATGCCTGGGACCTCTTGGACAGACATCCCAATGAAGCTGGGTCTGGGGTCTCTCAGTCCTAGATTTGGGGTCCAGGTTCCAGGTCTGGGGTCTCTCAATCCAAACTCAAGCTCCAAGTTCCGGGTGTGCCTAGGTTTGGGTGTGGGGGTCCGAACGGAGTCCAGGGTCCTGGACCCTCAGTTTGGGGTCCTCGGTGCAGCTACCGGACCCACCAGGCCGTCCTCACCGCGCCGCCTCCTCGTGGCGACCCCCGCAGCCGGCGCAGCCGCATCGCGCCGCGACCCAGTGGCACGCGCGCAGGGGCGCGTAGCAGCAGAGGCAGGGCACCGCCAGGGAGAGCGCGGCCAGCGCGGCCCAGCGCGCCGCGGGGCGCGGGTGGCCCGGCTCGCAGGCGCACGGGTCCGAGAAGTCGCCCTCGGCGTCCGACAGGCAGTGGTAGAGCAAGCTCTCGGCGCACCACAGGCAACTGAGCCGACGCACCAGCAGGCGACCCGGGTCCGGGGCTTCCGCGCAGCGACCACCGCGCCCGTCCGCGCGGCGGCGGAAGAGCGCCCGGCAGTGCACGCAGCGCGCCGCCTCCTCCGCCTCGGGGGAAGCTTTGGCGGGCGCAGGGGCAGGGCCGGGGCCCGGGGGTGGGCGAGCGGGGGGCGCTGGGGGCGCAGCCTCGGAGAGAGGGACGGGTAGTGCGGCGGGGGGCCCCAGGGCTGCGCCCCTCAACGCGCCGGTCTTGGCGAAGCGCACGACGCAGGTGGACAGGGCGAGGGGCGCGGGCGGCCCGGCGCGCCGGTAATCCTCATAGCCACGGCCGCCCCAGCCCGGGCCCCCTGCCCCGGCCAGGGGCTCTGAGGGCTCCGGAATCCCCGTGAATGGTAGGAGCGGAGGGTAGCTCTGTGGAACGAAGGGACAGGTTAGCAGGGTCTGTGATCCCCCACGCTCCACCACAACCCATCCCAGTCTCAGAACGGGAATCCAAAGACCCAGCCTTCAGGCCTCCTTCATCCTAGGAAGCTGGCCTGGGATCCTGAGTGCCTGGCTTCGGCACTCAGACTTCCAAGGCCCCAGGCCAATCCTCTCAAATCCAAGAACAGGCCAAAGAATCCAGGCACCAAGCCCACACCTTAAAGCCCCAGTGATCCAGACCCTCAGCCCTGTCCTCTCTCAGGATCCAGGAAGTCCCAGCACCCGGTCCCCTCTACTCCCAGGTCCGGGAGCTTGGGACCCCAGCCATGTCCTTCAGGACGCAGGAATCCAGTCCCCAAGGAGCGTTAACCCCCTTGGGAGCCCATTCCCCTCCCAATGAATTAAGCAGTCTAAAGAATTCCTTCCACACGTACGAAAAACTCCCTAATATATTCGAAGCATTGTCCAAGTCGTCCCCCACGCCCCTCTGAATTCAGAACTCAGAACTTTCCAAAATCTCCAAGACACGGGGAAAGCCCTCACCAACCCTCCGGGGAACCTCAGTCCCCAAACACCCTCCCCACCATCACTGCCACGAATTCAAGCCAACCATCCCCTAGAATCTGTTTGCGGTCTCTTGCCCTTCTGGGGTCTCAGCTCCCACCTCCTTCTGAACCCCGGCACCCTGCCCCACTTCTCCCCCACCACCAGCCCCAGACTTCCGCGGGAGGTGGGAGGTCGCACCTGAGCAGAGGAGCGGTGGTGCTGGGGTGACGAAGCCGGCCCGAAGCCAGAAGCTGACTCCACGGTAATGATAGTGGCCGCCGGGGCAGTGGGAGGCGTCTCCTGGCGGCTGTGACTGGAGGAGGACTCGCTGTCCACATGGGACTGGGGGAGAGTGGCGGCCTCAGAGCCGGATCCCTGGCACAGCGGATGCCCTCACATAGACCCCCTCCCATGGCGAGCGAGGGCTCTGCAGCCAGACAGGCCTGGGTGCTAGCCCCGGCTCTGCCACTGACTGGTCGTGTGACCTCCGGCAAGTGAGCTCATCTCTTTGAGCCTCAGTTTCCTTCTCTGTAAAATGGGGATCATAATAGTGTCTATTCATAAGGATGTGGTTAGGACCCACTGTAAAGGGTATATAACACATGCCTGAAGTTACAGGAAGAGCTAGAAATGGTTACTGTTTTTATTACTGGACCCCCTCTTCTTTCACCGCTCAGCTCTCTGACCTACGAAACATCCAAATATCTTTCTCCCTTCTCAGAACCCTTCTCCCTTGGCCAGTCAGCCACCTTCCTGACTCATTCCCACCTCCACACTTTGACTGGGGCAGCTCCACCCACCGGGAAGGTGTTCCTTCCAAACCACCTGTCCTTTACAAACTGAAAAGTCACTTCTCAGACCGTCAGTTTCTTTTCTGTAACCTGGGGGGTCATTCTGACTTCATCCATTTGCTATCTTCAGGAAACATTCATTGAGCACCCACAGCGTGCCAGGCTCACGCAAGGCCATTGCAAGAACGTAGATGGAGCATGGGAAGTCGGCATCTTCCTTGAAGAAGCACCAAATACGTGGGACCTGTCTGCGCGATTTCTGTAGCCCCACCCACCTCCCCCACGACCCTGCAATTCCCACTTTTCTGCCCAGGGAACCAGTTTTGTTCTTCGAAGTCTCAGCAACTCCCACTGTTCCCAGCAAATGCCAAATCACATCTGACATCATGTGCATTTATTCATTCAATAAATGTATTCAACACATATTTACTGAACACTTACTGTATACCAGGCACTGTTTTAGGTCTCGGAGATGCAGCAAGAAAGCAACAAAAGATCCTTTGCCCTCCTGGAGCTAGCATTCTAGCACAGGAGACAGGCAATAAACTAACAGATAAGAAAGCTGTCTACACTGGGGCGCCTGGGTGGCTCAGTCAGTTAAGCGGCTGCCTTCAGCTCAGGTCATGGTCCTGGGGTCCTGGGATTGAGCCCCAAGTCAGGCTCCCTGCTCTACGAAGAGCCTGCTTCTCCCTCTCCCCACCTGCCCACCCCCGCCCCGCGCTCATGCTCTGTCTTGCTATCTCTCTCTCAAATAAAGTCTTAAAAAAAAAAAAAAAAGAAAAAGAAAACTGTCTATATAGGAAGGAAATAAGGAAAATATCTTAGAAGATGGGAAAAAATTAGAACAGGATAGGGAGCATCAGGACATCACAGTTTTGAACAGCTTACTCAGGAAGGGCCTCACAATGAAAGCAAAATGTGTATAAAACCCTGAAGGAAGTAGGGGGATGAGCCACGTGGAAATTTGGAGAAGAGTATTCCAAGACAGAAGGGACAGCTAGTGCAAAGGCCCTGAGACAGGAATGTGCCTGCCATGTTGGAGTAACAGTGAGGAGGCTAGTGTGGCTGGAGCAGAGTGAGCAAAAGGGAGAAGAGGGGGCCAAATGGTATGGAATCTTACATGCTTTCTCCTTTACCCTGAGTGAGATGGACCCCTGGAAGGGTTCTGAGTGGAAGGATGGCCACAATCTTAGATGCCAATAGGGTCCCTCTGGCTGTGTGTGGGGAACTTCCAGACAGTAGGGAATAGGAGGTGGGCAGTTGACAATAAGAAGTTGGTGAGATGTTCCGGTTGGCAGATGAGGTTGGACAGCACCAGGTTGGAGGCAGATGCTAATCATTTTGAAGGTGAAGCCAATATTTGATGACAGATTAGATGAGGAGCATAAAAAAGGACAAAAGTCAAGGATGACTTCAAGGTTGGTACCCTGAGTAACTAGAAGGATGGGATTTGTCATTAATTTGTTCACTATAAAAGATATGGCTTATCCTTTTTTTTTTTTTTTAATTTTCTGCCTTTCCACGCTAGAATAGAAGCTCCATGAGGAAAGGGACTTTGTTTTGTTCACAGATGTATCCCCAGTGCCTAAAACACTACTTATTTGCAGGTGCTCAATAAATACTCTCGAATGAATATGTGACTCACAATAGAATAGAAAACTAGGATAACAGGCATGAAGTTGACACTAATAGTTTGGGCCCAAATTTGTGTCCCCAGCATGTGGCATGCTGCCTGATACACAAGAGATGCTCAAGAATGTTTGGAGGATAGAAATAAACCCCTGCCCTCCCAGCAGAGCTGCATCCTGGAGACTCACCGTCAGAGGGCAGGGAGTCTCTGCGGTGTCCTGGGAAGGGGAGGAGGAAGAGGAGGAGGAAGAGGGGGTAAGCGAGCCTGGGGCAGGGAGAGAGGCAGACAGTGAATTCCCTGGGCCCCATCTTCTCCCAGTCCTCCCACCCCATCCTCCAGTGCCCACCACCTGTGCCACTCACCTCGACCCAGCGCGGCCAGCGCGGCCAGCAGGCTCTTCTGGAACTCATCAGCCTCTGCGGGACTCTGGAACGTCAGTCCAAACTTGCAGTCACCCAGGCTCCAGTGATGGAAGATGGGGTTCACTTTGTTGTAAACCAAGCCTGGCCTCAGGGTACACTCCAAGGTGGTCTGAGGGGGCAGGAGGGGGACAGGTCAGACACCCCCTTCCAACCATGCCTGTGACTTCCTCTCCACCCTCCGCCTATCTGCATACCTCAGCATCCCACAAACTTCATCTATCAATCTAGGTGTACCCCTGAACCCTGATCAACACCTCAACACCACTTCCCAATTTTATTGAGCACACCTGTGATGCCCCAATATTTCCCCCAAACCCCTTGATCCCTATATTTTCCTATACCCCCTTCTGATAACCCCATGTCCCTCCTTCTGACTCAATAATATGCCCCAAACTTTACTGAGCAGCTCAAAATATTACTGTCCATCTCCTTCTGATGCCCCAACAATCTCCCAAAATGCTACCCCAAAATTCTTATCAAACTCCCACAGCTTTCCCCTCAGATGCTGGCCAACAACCCTAGGCGTTTCCTCACATCCTTGCCCAACATCACCATATCCAAATCACACCAGTTCAAATCCCCCTACGTTGTTCCTTCTGACCCCTGCTCTGAAATGCAAGCCAGCCCCCAAGCCTTTTCAAACAATCCAAGTCTTTCTACTACACCCCCAGCTGAAACTTCAACCGTTGGCCTTCCAAATCATGCCAAGCAGCCCAGAATATTCCTGCTGAACCCACATATAGGATTGTAAACCCTATTTGACACGTCCAGATGGTCCCCCGCCAAATGCCTCCATATACTTAGAGCAGACAGCGGCCAGTGGTGTGGGGCCTCCTGGTAAGGATCTCTGAGCAAGATGGAGCCCCAGGAGGGTTCTGAGCAGAGGGAAGGACATGATCTGAGTCAGGTGTTAGCAGGGCCCCTGTGGAACAGACCGAGGTTGGGGGATGGAGCAGAAGCAGGGTTAAGAATGGGGAGGAGGCTGCTGTGATGGCCCATTGGGCAATGGCAGTGGACAGGACCTGCTCGATACCCCAGATATTCTCAAAACTCCCAGTTGTTCTCCGAAAGACAGATACTCAGTTCCAACTACATCCCACGCCCGGGAGTTGCTTCTGGGCTGAGAGATGACCTGACCTCATCTCTGCACTCCCAGCCCCATCCCCTTCCTTCCCCCGTCCCCACCCTACCCCCACGCCCCAGGGTGGCTCACTTTCTGGTCCCGAAGGCGCTCCCCGTGGATGACGTAGTGCCCCTGGCGGGCCCCCCCCTCGGGCCTGGCCCCTCGGACCCGACAAACGCTCACCTGGCTGAGGCCCCCGCCCCCCACAGGCAGCCAGCCCCCACTGGAGTCATCTCGGGCCATCACCACGGCTCGGACCGGAACCATGTACCTGGAGGGCGTGGGGAGGCGGGGGCAACACAGTCAGTGGGCTGCAGGGCTGCTCTCCCATTCAGAGTTCCCCCAACCCTCATCCCCCCCTCTTCCTCCCTCACATCTGGATCCGCTGCACCCTCACGCACCGATTTGCACTTTCTCTGACATCCCTGCCTTCTCCCCACCCCCCGCCCCATGCCCACCTTCTTCCAGCATGGCTTCTTTCTTCCTCATGCCATCTCTTTTCTCCCAGGCTTAGCTTCTCCACATCTACTTTTCCTCTCCATACCCACCTTCCTCCCTTTCCCCATCGGCCCCATCCTGACCCCCATAGCCTCGGTTTTCCACCTCCCTTCCCCCTCCGGCTCTTCCCCTATCAACCCAGTCTCCTCTTCCCTCAGCACATTCCCACAGCCCCACCCATCGTTCCCCCTCACAGCTGGGTGCCTGCGCATATGTATTTTCTTAGAGCCCATCAACTCAGCTCCAGATCCCCCTACACTGCCTCCACACTCTGCCGCCCAGGCCACTGGCTGGGTGAGAAACCCAGGCTCTCTCCCCCCCACCTTCCCGGATTTATGAATGAGACCGGATGCAAAGCTCACTGAGTCACTCAGCAACGGGAGATGGGCAGGGAGCAAGGAGAGAACCAGAAATGGCCAGAGAGAGGCCGAAAGGGAGATGGAGGCAGAAGAAGCCAGAAACGGGCGACCGAGACACAACCAGAGTGCATTTCATTCACAAAAATCAAGCCTGCTCCCTCAGGTCCCAGCCCAAGGAAGGCAAGGGGGAGACATTGAGGGGAGGTGGAGAATTGATCCCTCCTCCTCCCCCTCCCCGCCCCAGCATCCTTCAGAACCATCTTACCCCGCCCCCCAGCTCAGGGGACGTAGCCCTCCGCCCAGTAATCCGGATCAGCGTCCAGCCCCTCACTACCACCTAGCGCAGGGACCCTGGAGTCTCAACCTTAGGGACCCAGGCAACGAGCTCTAGCCCCTTCCCCCACCTGCAGGCTGCCGGTTTTCCCCGGCCCTTCGGGAGGGGAAGGGGCGGTCGCAGCGCCCCCAGCCCCCTTTTCTCAATGGGATGGGATTTTGTGAATGAGCAGTCACGTGATACTGCTTCCTTTGTCCGCCCGCCTCCCCCCGACAACAGGTGAAGCAGAGAAAGAGGGCAGGGGTCCCCCAGGGCCTAGCTGGGATGGGACGCCGGGATTTCTGAATGCCCTATGCTCCCCACACATCTGTTTCCCTGGGGGAGTGGTCCCCAGAGTTCCTCAGTGGTGGGGGTCCAGTTCGGAATTTTATGAATGGGGCGTCCTCGGAGAAGTCCAGGCCCCCAAATGGAGACTGGTACCCTAAATGGCTGCCGCGCAGTTTAGGGGCCCCCAACCCCATGTCCTTCCACCCGCGGTCTGGGGGGCGCCCCGGTGGGCAGGAGGCGCAGCGCGGTGCAGGCCGCCCCCTCACCAGGACAGGCAGTCTGTCAGCCCCCGCCCCCTCGCCCCCCTTGGCACCTGCCTGGGAGGCTCCGGCCGGGCTCCGAGCGGCGGCGACTTGGCCTCCTCCTCCTCCTCCTCCTCCTCCTCCTGTTCGCTCCGGCTCCCTCGCTGGCTCCGGCGGCGCTAGAGACGGGCACCGGGAGCCGGGGCGACGGGGGAGGGAGGGGGAACCTGGAAGATGGGGGAGGGGGAGGGGGCGGCTTGGGGGAGGGGTAAGCGCGAGGCGGGCGTACTTGCCCGCTGGGTCCTAGAGCCCGTCACTGGCTCCAGAGAACAGCCCCCCAGCCCCCATTTTCACAGGATCCAGAAAGGATCCCCCACTTTCCCACCCATCCGCGCCATTGATCCTTGAGGATGTGGGGAAGGGTCCGGGACATGGCCTGGCCTCAGGGTTCTAAAGAGGTGAGGGTCTTCGCTTTGGGTTTTAAATGGGAGGAGCTGAGTACCTGATAGGGTTCGAAAAGGGGTGGGGCGAGAAGGGAGCCTTCGCAAGGGGGCGGGGTCGGAGGGCCTTGGGAAGGAGAGTCGGTGAGGAAGCCGAGGGCGCGGAAAAGCGCTTGCGTCATGGAAGGGGCGGCTCCGCGGTGGATGGGCCTTCTAGGCAGGCCCGAGGAAGGAGAGGGTCTTGAGAAGAGACGTTGTGGGGTCCTAAAAGGGTGGAGTTTAGAAGTAAATTGTCTTCTGGGCGGGGCCCATGAGAGAGCTGAAAGGGAGGAGCTACGTAGCAGTGTTCGTAATGGGCGGAGCTTCGAGGGAGGGACTAACGGCGAGGGGCGGAGCACTTATAAAGGGGAGGAGCTAAGGATAACTTTCTAAAGCGGTGGGGCCTAGGACTTAAAGCCCTGGGGGCGGGGAAGAAGACGTCGGAATATTTCAAAGGGAGATCCAGGTTCGTAAGGGGCCGGTCTTTAGCTGGCTCACCGGAGGGCGGGGCCTCGAGCCCGGGGGCGGGGCCTAGATCTCGGGGTCCGCCCTCGCTGTCTCGCCCACTTGCCATCACCCGCTTCATTCCCGTTCTTTTCGGTTATTTTCTGCTACGGCCGTTCCCCGCCCTGCCCTGGGCCCAGGGGGCCGCGGTCTGAACTTTGGTCGGTTGGAGGAGTCGGTGAGTGGGAACCTCTGGGCGAAGGCGGGGCCAGGGCGGAGTTGGAGAAAGGGGTGGGGCCTGAGTGTTGAAGACGGCTGGTAGACCAGGAGCCGGAAAAGTTTAGGAGTGAGGCCCGAAGATCTGACGCTGCCTGGGAAGAGGGCGAGACTCAAATGATCGACACAGAGACAGGGATCGGAGGGTTAGAGGTGAGGACGAAGGGGTTAGCAAGACAAGAATACCGCGGAGGCGGGGCCAGACCTGGGGCGGGTGCTGAGGCCCGATACCGACAATCGGGGGCGGGACCAGAGAGCAGGGGCGGGCCTGGGCCTCCGAGCCAGGTTAGAAGACTGAGGGAGAAGTTTGAACTCCTTGCAGGCCTTACAGGCTCCTGAGCACAATCATCATGAGTGATGTGGCCTGAGTGACTGACAGGAAAGCGGGCAAGACCTGCGTCTTGGAGCCTAGAGACCGGGGACCTGGTCAAAGTGTAGGGATGTGACTTGAGGGACAAGTTGGGTAGGGTGAGGGGACAGGGACAGAACCTTAGTACACTAAGAGAATGGAGCCTAAGTGTCTGAACAGCAGCTGAATGGGGCCATGAGGAAGAAGGTGTGACGGTAGTTGGTTGGGGCGATGGGGAAGAACGCTTGAGCTTCGAGAGTCAGGAAACAGGAATGCGGGTAGCGACTGGTGCCTAGGTGGATCTTGGAACACAGGGGCGGGTCTGGGGTGGACGGGTAGGACCAAATACAGCCAGCCTCTTGGAGTCCCCACAGTTTTAGCAACCTGACTGGCGGAAGTTTTTCTGACCACAGTCCCCGACCTCCGTCAGAAATGGGGAACGTGCAGTCGGAGCCGTCCGCGGGCGGGAGCTCCCGAAAAGAGCAAGCCTCGGACCGCTCCTCTGACTCCCGCCGGACGTCCCTGGTGGAGCCCGAGGTGACCCCCTCTTCCCCAGCCATGCGCCTGGCTCGCGGGCTGGGCGTCTGGTTCCCTGGCAGCTCCGCGTCCCCGGGAATCCTGGTACCCCCGGAGCCCCAGGCCTCAACCTCGCCCCTGCCCCTGACCTTACAACTGCCCTCGCCAGTGACGCCCCTTTCAGAGGAGGCGGCTGTGGCCGCGGTCTCCACGCCACCCCCGCCCCCCGTGGGGACCCTGCTGCCCGCGCCGTCTAAGTGGCGAAAACCCACGGGCACTCCGGTGCCCCGGATCCGCGGTCTGCTGGAGGCGAGCCATCGCGGCCAGGGCGATCCTCCGAGCCTCCGTCCGCTGCCGCCGCCGCCCCGGCAACTAACCGGAGAGGACCGCAACTCTATCCCGGGGGCCCCATCCCCTACTCAGCCGCCCTTGGAGCCGCGGAAGCTGCCACCACCGCCACCTCCCGACCGGCAGCCCCCGGACCGCCGAATCATTCCTGCTCTGGCCACACCCGCCACCCCCCCCCCAGAAAGCCAGGTCGGGTACGGCAGCGAGGGCCAGACGGCCGCTGGAGCCCGCAGAGGGGCGCCTCCCCAAGCGGGCGAGGGCGAAATGGCCCGGCCTACGGTCTCCGAGTCCGGCTTGAGTCTGCTGTGTAAAGTCACCTTCAAGTCGGGGCCCACTTTGGCCCCTCCGGCAGCCTCGAGTTCCTTAGCGGCCAAAGCCTCGCTCGGGGGCGGCGGAGGCGGAGAACTCTTCGCTGCTGCCTCGGGTTCCATCTCTTACGCTGAGGTCCTGAAGCAGGGGCCCCTGGCCCCTGGGGCCGCTCGACCCTCGAGAGAGGTCCCTCGGGGGACTCAGGAAGCAGAAGGCGGTGATGGAGACGGCGAGGGGTGTTCTGGACGCCCCTCGGCGTCTGTGTCCCACGTCAGGACCCTTCCGCCGCCACCGTACACCACCTTTCCAGGCTCGAAGCCCAAATTTGACTGGGTGAGCCCTCCCGACGGCCCCGAACGCCACTTCCGTTTCAATGGATCCGGCGGCGGTGTCGGGGTGCCCCGACGGCGGGCGGCCGCGCTCTCAGGGCCCTGGGGCTCCCCACCGCCTCCGCCAGGGCAGACGCACCCAGCTCCCGGGCCCCGGAGGCCTGCACCGGCCCTGCTGGCGCCGCCTATGTTCATCTTCCCGGCGCCCACCAATGGCGAGCCTGTGAGCCCGGGGCCGGGAGGCCCACAGGAGGTGCCACCACCGCCGCCGCCCACGCCACCACCCACGCCGCCTCCCGCGGCGCCGCCGACACCGCAGCCGCCCGTGCTCCGGCCGACGCCGCTGCCCGTGGCCCGCCCTCCCACCCCACGCCCGGGCCACTTGGAGGCGGCGCCTCTGGCTCCCGCCAGGGCTCCCACTCTGCCCCTCGCCTTGGCTGCCGGCCAGGCCCCGGCCCCGGCCCCGGCCCCGGCCCCATCCCCGGCCCCGGCCCCGACCCCGGCCCCGGCCCCGGCCCCGGCCCCATCCCCGGCCCCGGCCCCGGCCCCGGCCCCGGCCCCATCCCCGGCTCCAGCTCCCACCATAGCGGAGCCAACGCTCCCTGCGCCCGCGCCCATCAAGTCCCGCACGCGCAGGAGCAAGGGTCCCCGCGCAGCCCGAGGCGCGACCCGTGAGGATGGCGCACCCGGAGATGGTCCTCGCGAACGTACTGCAGCTACCGTGACCGACAGTGGTGGTGGAGGGGGTGGTGGCGGCGGGACGCCTCCAGCGGGAATGGCTAACTCGGGCACCACACGCCACTGGCCGCCCTTCCAGGTGCTTAACTCTTGTCCCTACAAGTGTTACTGCCGCCACCAGCCACGTCACCGCCGTCTGCCACGCAACGTGTCTGCCTGGTGAGGGAAGGTCGTCGGGGAGTAGGGAGGGGAGGGCATACCCCTTGAAGTCCTGAACCCAACCTTCCCAGATAGAGTCCCATTCAGCCCTTTGGAGTCCTGACCCCAGCTGACCCCCGACTCCTTCCTTGGCTGTATCTCAAACCCAGCTGAGCTCCAATCCTTCAGGACTAAGAGAAAACTTGACACCATACTGACCCCTGACCAGGGACAGGGAACACCTTGGTCCAGCCTCTTGGTATACAGATCTCCAAGCTGACTGTTGGCCCGGTGACCTTCTGGAGTCATCAGGGAGGGAAGCTGGTGCCAGCTGGACTGACCCTATTCACAGCCTTAACCCTGTCCGAGGGCACCAAGGACCATGTCGCAAGCTTTTCAGGGATAGGAGCAGAGATGAATGCATACCTCCAAAGAAGTCCCTGACCCCTCCAGCCTATGGCAACTTCTGACTCTGGCAGCCAGAGGGCACTGATGTCCCAGTCCCTGTACTGCAGAGGCTATTCCAGAGGCTATTCCCGAGTCCTCAGGCCCAGAGGAGATATCTTTCAGTTACACCCTCCCCCTACACACACACACACACACACACACACACACACACACACGGTCACCAGGATTATAGGACCTTGGCCCCCAAAGATTCTGAATCACAGAGAGACCCTCTGCTCTGGACTCCTCGGGGGGGTTCAGTAGGGATGGGCCAGGTGGGGGAGAAGGGAGTACAGGACACCAACACTATCACCAACCCTTAGCCCCCTTTCCTAATTTAAGTGGATACAGCCCTGCCCTAGACTGCCTTTGTGATATTCATACATGGCCCCTCATATAGATGTGGAAAGTGAAACCTAGAAGGGGAAAGGGCTTGGCCACATGACCAGGCCCTACTGATTCTACCCTCCCTCTAGGCTGAGCACGCCCACCAACCACCTGAGCGAGCCACCCTGGGTTGCCACCATCAAGCTGGCTGGCTCCCTGGTGGCCGGGCTGGAGCACTACGACTTGCAGGCCACGCATTCCAACTGAGTGCAGTCTGCTCAGTGCCCTCTGCCTCCCACTCCTTGACAATAAAATAACCATCCAGATGTCTAGCTACCTGTCAGTCACTTGCTCAGGGTTGAAGGGATGGAGTGGGCTAGGGCAGAGGCCTCCATGAAAGCACATCTTAGAAACAGTGAAGGAGACTGGACCCAGAACAGCAGTGACGGAGGTTCCAGGCATCCGGCACCTGGACTGATGGGCCCGGGGCTAAGACAGTCTCATTACCCTTGATACCATCAACCCCATTTCTGAGCCAGTCTGATCGCAAACTGAAATGCTGAGCACAAATCCCTTTGGAAAGCAGGAGTTAATCACTCCCTTTATACAGATGTGGAAACGGACTCTGGGAGACTTTGTTGAAAATCCCACATCCCACAGATGGCTCAGCCAGATTTGGACTCTGCCTTAAATACCTTCTCGAGAACTTCAAGGCAGGAAACACAGGCTGGGGCGGTTTGGAAGGTCCTAAGTTACAGCACTGGCTCAGGAAGGGTGGGAACCAGGGCAAGCCCATGCCGGCGCCCACACCTATCGTTCCACAGAGGTCTCAAACTGGTAGCCCACAGACGGGTTCCATTTCGCACGTCATTGAACAAACTGGTTTAATTGCAAACATCTTAAAAATTGTGACGCGTCACCCCCTTCGCTGAAAAACTCGTGCCTTGGCCTGGCATTCCTGTGGGTCCACAGCGGGCTGCATCCCCTCTACCTGGAACCTGGGCTCCCCTGCCACTGGGCCCCTGTGATGGGCTGCCATCGGACAGCTTCAGCCATGGCCGCTGGACAGAAGCTGACCCAACAGAGGGTTATCTCAGCTCCCAGAGGGCCCCCAAACTTCTAAGTTCTCCCGAGATAAGGAACTTGTCTCCCCACCATTCCACCCGGGGAGACAAGGGCCTAGAAGAGAGAATGTCAATCCACCTTTATTGGAGGAAGCCCTGCCCTGCCACTGCTTTAAATACGGCAAGCCCGGCCCCAGCCCGGTGCCGGGCGGGCTCAGACGATCATCTCCAGCTGCCGGGCATACTCGATGACCTGCTTGGCCAGTTCCGTGGAGGGGATGGTGGTATCTTCTGGCTTCTGCTGCTGGCTGGCAAAGCTGTAGTAGTTGTTGAGGCCCAGAACCCACCCTCGCTGCAGGAAGGGAAGGGTGACAGATGGGTGGGGTGATTGCACAGGCTACCCCCCACCACCCCACAGAGCCAGCACGTGCCCATGCGGGCCCTGGCTCCCGTTCCTCGCCACCCCTACTCTACCCACACAACTCTAGACCAGTAACTTCACCTCTCTGTGCCCCCGTTTCTCCGTGTTTGAGACAAGGACTCTCATCACACACCTCTCTGGGTCTGCTATGAGGATTCAGTGAATCAACACCTCTAAAGTGCTGAGAAGTGTCTGGCCATGTAAATGATCACTAAATATCAGCTGTCACCATAGCTCAAGTTCGATTTCACCTCTTCCAGTCTGGCCTTGACCCCCCTCGGTTACCGGGGTCCCTACACCCCATGCCCCAATGTCTCCAAGGGCACTACTCCTGCATAAACAGCCCAGGCCAAATGAGGCAAAGGCTCGCGGAGAAAAACTCTAAGGAGTTCTGTTAGGGACAATAGCTCAACAGGTACTGAGCGTCAGTGTCCACCTCCACCTCCTGCCAGGTGCTCATGCTAAGCTAAGCTCATCCCACATGTTAAATTCTAGCCCCACTCTACAGATCGGGAAACTGAAGCTCAGAGAAGTTCAGCAACCTGCCTGTGGTCTCACACCTGGATTTAAACATGTGCAGTTTTGCTCCAGAGTTCCTCCAGCAAACCCTACTATGAGTGCACCCCTGGCCCCACAGCCCCTCGCCCCAGCCACCTTCTTGGCGTAGTCGGTCATCTTTTTGGGTGTGTTGAAGAAGAGGATCCGGGTGGCCTCAGTGAAAAGGATTTTCTCATAGGCCTTCTCGATGCACCCAGCAATCTCATCCCTGAGGAAAGACAAGGCTCTCATTACTGAGCACAGACAACTCTTCAGGCCTTGTCCTCCCAGGCCTGACACGTGTGAGCTGACAGTTCAGCACTGACAGCTGGAACATGCTTCCTGCCCTGTTTCATCCAGGCTTGGAGAGGGGGAGGAGCTTGACCAGAGTTGCAAAGCCAGGGCAACAGCAGGGTCCAGATCTCTGAGACTCCTGGGCTCAATCTCTGAATCCCACTCCCAGCACGAGGACTTCAGGCTGTCTGAAACCCAGCCTGGGATTCACATGAGGGCATCTCTTTACAGAAACCCCCTCTCCCCACACACAAGGATGCTGTGCCCCATTTCTAGATCTGATCCTGGGAGGGTTCCTTGCCACCCGTTAAGAGGCATCAAGATCAATAATGAAGTAGAAAAACATCAAAGGATCAAGTCACTGAAAATGAAGGAGTCAGCTCCAGGGAAAAGTTAGTAACAGGGAGTGTGCACCCATTTCTGATGTATTTTATCTCTTAGACCCAGAGGCAGGTATACAGACACTCGTTATATACTACTCCCTGTTCATTTTGGAGAGCCAAATATTTCTCATTTAAAAGTAATCTAAACTCACTAAGCTACCTCTCTTCACTTCCACCACAACTCTGAGCTTGGTTTTGCCATCCAAGAAATGGAAACCCATCTCAGTCTGGCACTTTGCCTCCATGAACTGGCTCTGCCACCACCTGGACCCTTTTATTCTTCAAGGGATGTGTAAATGTCACGCCCACCCGCCCATGTCATGTCACTAGTGCATGGAGCGAGCGGGACTTAATGGCCCCATTCTAAGGAAGAGGAAACTGAGAGTTCCGCAGTTTAGGAGACCTGAGGTGAGACTGGAGCACTTCTAAGCCAGGCAGCTTGGGTCTTGCCTGCTGAGCGCTGTCTGGGTGCCAAGCCCAAGTCCGGATCATATGGGCACACAGATAAGCGGCCCACAGTGAGATGTGGCCTGTTTTCCACAATCTCATGACAAGTTGCAGTTCATAGAAAAGGAGAACTGATGTGCCCAACCTCTCCAGACCACAAGTGACCAGAATGAGATTCAACTCAGGGCTGTCTGACTCCAGAGTCCAAGCTGTTTCTGAACCCCACAGGACCTGCCCACCACCCCCACACACACCTGATAGTGTCAAGCAGGATGTCAATGAAGAAGGTATAGCTCTCAGCAGGGATGTTGCCTTTGGCCAGGAACACCTTGTTATAGCTGCCCTCCATCAGGTACTGTAGAGGCCAGGGGTGGGGAGGAAAAGAGGATGAGGAGCAGGTAGCATACGGGCCTATCCGCTGAGGCCTCACCACATTCCCAGTGCCTCCATAATCCCCTCTGCTATAACACCCTTAGCGTACAGTCATGCATTCCCCAGGCAGACTGAGCACCTTCTCTTCCAGGAAGCCCTCCCTGGTTTGTACACATACAAGCACGGACATTCTTTCTCCAAACTGCCCTGGGCTGATAGCTAATTATCTTATCTATTCTCCAATCACAGGAGGGAGACAGAGCGGGATTCACCCCTGAGCTCATTCCTCCACTCCTTTGCTTGAGTTGTGCTGCGGGCCATAAATGCTCTCTCCCATTTTCTCATCACAGCAAAATCCTCCCAGGAGACGTCAGCTCTAGGAACTACTTCCTAACCTTCAGTAGTAAAGCTCTTCCCTGACCATGCTCCCCTTGTTGTAGAAATACTGTCGTCTTTGCTTACCCTCAGCCACACCAGGCATGTTTCTGCCTTGGGACCTTGCTTGGACTGGCTGCTCCCTCTCCTCGGTTCACATCCCCCCAGATGTCCACATGGTTGGGTTCGTCACCCCTTTCCAATCTTTCTCAAATCTCACCTTTTCAGCAAGGCCTTCCCTGACCACCCTACAAAAAAATTCACCCCTGCCCCGACTCTCCACCCTCCTTACCTTTGTTTTACTCCATAGCACTTAACTTCTTACAGACCACATAGATTAATCTTTTTGTTTACTGTCTACTTCCTCATCTGAATGTCATGCCCACCAGATCCCGGATTTTAATCTGTTTTGTTTGCAGTACAGTCTGAAAACCAACCACATGGCACATGGCTGGGGCTCAACAGCTGTTGGACAAATGAGCAAATGAGTCCCTGGACTAAAAGGTGACTCCTGCCCACTCCTCCAGGAAATCTTCCCTAATGTCTGCACCTGCACCACCCCCTTCAGATCCCCCCACCCCCTTCCCCAGCCTCACTTGCTCCAGGGACACAGGATGCTTGATGTATACATTGGTCTGGATGTCTTTGGCAGGCAGCCGCTCCAACTCTGTGTGGAACTCAGCCACCCGGTTCTGGGACAGCAGGAAGAGGAGGTTGAGGCCCAAGAGCTGGTGCATGTAGGCTGACTCGGGGAGCTGCTCCCTGTGGACCAGGGTGGGAGAACCAACTGTAAGGAGGGCTTAAGTACCTACGAGCCCCCCACTCCAGGCTCCAGGGACCCTGATGTCTGCCCTGTGCTGTCTCCTTGCAGAAGTATCGGGTCTTGGGTTTTCAAATGAAACTGAAGCCCAGAGAGGTATGAAGAAGTCACAAGTCATATGGGTCCAAGCAGGTAACCTCACTTCAGTAAAGTGACTCAGCCTCAGTTTCCCCAACTGTAAAATGAGTACTACCACAGCGTCCATCTCATAGAAGGTAGGTCAAGGGAATAAGGGTTAAGTGAATTAAATGACTTAACCCAGGTACAGTGATCGGAACAGTACTTGACTCAAATAAATATTGTGCGTTAGCTATGATTATGATATTAAGAGTTATCACCCTTACTTTAAGAGGGAAACTGAGGCATAGGGAGGTGAAGTCATTTGCCCAAGACCACATAATCAGGAAGCGGCAAAATTAGTTTCAAACTCAGGTTTGGGGGCGCCTGGGTGGCTCAGTCGTTAAGCAACTGCCTTCAGCTCAGGTCGTGATCCCAGGGCCCTGGGATCGAGCCCCGCATCGGGCTCCCTGCTCGGTGGGAAGCCTGCTTCTCCCTCTCCCACTCCCCCTGCTTGTGTTCCCTCTCTCGCTATCTCTCTGTCAAAAAATAAATTAAAAATCTTAAAAACAAAAAAAAAACTCAGGTTTGTCTGACTTCTGATGTCAAATTCTTAATCATTAATCCATGCAGGCACCACTGAGTTAAAAAACATTAAGTTTTATATTCAACACATATTCAGTGAATCCCTGCTCTGGGCCCAGCCTCATGCTAGGCAGTACTGGAATGCAGCCGTGACCAAGACACCTCTGACTTTAGGAGTTCAGTGGGAGAGACTGGGCTGAGATAGGGGAGGCAGAGTCAGAGGGGTCATGGCTGATAGAGCATTGGAGGCTGCAGGAAAGTCTGGTCTAGAGCCTGAGAGCTATGGAGAGCCATGACAGGTTCCAACCAGGGTATCGACATTGGTCAAATTTTAGTGTCACAAAGATTCTACTGGCTGCCATGGGGGATGAATCTGGTACAATCCCAGGATAAGGACCTCCAGGGCAACCCCCCACCCCCCGAAGCCTCTGGGGACAGAGCTAGACAAACAAGGAGTTCCCAGGTGTACAAAGATGACCTGAGTGGCTGGAGAACCAGTGATAAAAAAAAAAAAAAAGCAACCATATAACCCCCTGCCCACACCCAATAAGGGGCAGGACCCATCCTCACTTGTAATCGAAGTAGTAGCATTTGAGCTGGGCCATGTAGCGCTCGAAGGAAGGAATGTCCTTGCGCAGGATGCTCCACTGGGCCCCAATCTCCAGAATGTCACCTGTGGGTGACAGGGCAGGTTCTCAGGAGGTGCCTGAGTCCCTCTCCTGACCACCACTCCTGCCATTCCTCCAATCACCCTCAGCCCATCATTCCCACCTGCCCCAATGACACTCACGGGCCAGAATGAGCTGCTGTTTGGTCAGCTTGGTCCCTGTGGTTGGCAAGAAGTTGAGCTCCAGCAGAACCAGCTGACAAGGAGAGCAGAGAAGGAAGGAAAGAAAGATGGGACCTCAAGTACAGGTTACTTACTTTTGCTAAGCCTTAGTTTTCCCACCTAGGAAACAGAACTAATCATCATCCCTGACTCAAGGCTGTTGTGTTTTAAAGGAGTCAATCCTCAGAAAGCACTCAGAAAAGGGCCTGGGCACACTGAGTGCCCATTTAGGATGACCTCATGTTACAATTATTAATAGCCCCACTGGGGAAACAGGAAACACCCTCCATGCCTGACTCAATGGAATCAAGGGGGGGGGGGGTGGCACGCTAGCACCTTTAGTTCTTGGCAGGCCTTTTCCACAATCCACTGGGTTGGGCCCAGCTACACCTCCCATCCACCCCCAAATCTACACCTGGGAGGGAAGGGAGCTAACATCCCCCCATCGTCCAGCCCACACATCACTTATCAGACACACCCCATTCAGAGGCTTAGTTCAGCCCACAATACTTGTACTCTTTCCCAAACACGCTCGGTCTGAAGCACCCTGAGCACCATTCTGGTCCTCTCCTATAAGAACATTTTTTCTAGATTCAGTTCTGTCCTCAAAACTCGGCTGCCCCACCTCTCCCCAGATGCGTCCCTAAGTCCCAGATCTCTCAGACCCTGACTTGGGTCTGCTCTAACCACACAACCCTTCATCTCAGCCTTCTTTCAAAACCCTGTCCGGTCCTCATTCCCCACTTGCTCTCCTCAAGAACCCACCATCAGAAAAACTCCCAATACTCCCATCCTGCCGCTCCAGCCAGCTAAGCCTCCAAACACCAAAACTTTAACCCCTCACTTCGTTATGCCTGAACATTTCCATCACTGCCTCCCCCACCGCCCCCACACTGTCAGGCCGTGTTTGATCCGTTTCAAACCTCTTCTTCACCCCTCTAAGCTCGCACTTTGGCAGTTCCGAATCCTTCACCCTACTGGATCCCCCAACACGTCCTGGTGTCGCCCGTGACCGGGAACTCGGCTAGGTCTAGACCCCTCGTAGCGGCCCCGCCGAACCCTACCTTGAGACGGCCCAGCTCTTCACCGCACTTGCTAAGATTGGGGCTTTTACGGTTCCATTCGCCCTTAAGTTGCTCGTACATGCCGGCTGCGACCTGCAGGACTGCACCCGAGGCCGCCGCAGGGCCCGAGTTCGAGGTGCCCGGCGCCCCGTTCACCGCCGTGGCCGCCATCTTCCGTGATGCGGCAAACCTCCGGCCCGATTTACGGCAGCGTCGCCTACAGACGCTCACCCGGCGGAAGTGGGGCCGGGAGGTGGAGCCCAACGCCGGGGGCGGGGCTACGGCTGCCGACCTCCGCCCGCCGCGGTTCGCGTTCAGGCGCTCTCGGGGAGGTGCCCTTGGAGTCCGGCCCTTAATGAACATGTCAGTCAGAGCTCCGCCTCGGCTGTCATTCAAGATGGTGACCGGAAGTCCCCTCCTGCCCTAACTGAAAATGGCAGCGATAGCAACGCTTCCCCGCCTCCCGTAACCAATATGGCTGCCATGGCTTCAGCCCAGGCGTTCGTGACGCTACGTTTCTGTCTTCGAGGTTCCACCTTCACAGAAGGTTCATTTAAGCCAGGAGGGTGCGGTAGTGGAGCTGTGCCATTATTTCCATCTTATAAACAGGCTTTGAAAGGCTGGGTAACCTTCCCAGAGACTAACCGCTGAGATTTGAACCGAGGTCTTTCTCTCTAGTCTCTCAGTGCATCCTTCCACATTTTCTCCAGACTTATAAAAATATGCACAAACTTTAAAAAAAATCATCCAGTCTTATGCCTTAAATACCACATATACGCGGAAGATTCCCATTTTTTTATCCCTACTCCTGATTCCTCCGTATATATCACACCTGCCTATTCAACATCTCCCCTTTTCTCAAACCCAACTCTTTGGTCTTCTTTAGAATATCAGCTCCACAAAAGCAGGGATATTTATCGGTGTTCTTTATTTATGTATTCCCAGCATGTGGTACACAGTCAATGAATATTTGTTGAATGAGTGAATAAATGGATATGTAAAATCACCTGTGTTTTTAAAAAGTTTTTTTTAGAAGTTTTTATTTCAATTCCGGTTAGTTAACAGTGTTATTTTTAAAAGTTTTAAAACAAAAACTGAATCGTGCTACACGTATTTTTTAAAAAGCAAACATGTTTGGGGCGCCTGGGTGGCTCAGTCGTTAAGGGTCTGCCTTCCACTGGGGTCATGATCTCCAGGTCCTGGGATCAAGCCCCACATCAAGCCCCACATCGAGCCCCACATCAGGCTCCCTGCTGGGCAGGAGGCCTGCTTCTCCCTCTCCCACTCCCCCTGCTTGTGTTCCCTCTCTCGCTGTGTCTCTCTCTTTCAAACAAATAAATAAAATCTTTAAAAAAAAAAAACAAAACGTGTTTGAGAACATGTTTTCAATTCTTTTGGGTAATAAACCTAGCAATGGAACTGCTGGATATGGTAATTCTATGTTTAACTTTTTGAGGAACCACCAAACTATTTTCCACAGCAGCTGAACCATTTTACTTTCCAACTAGCAACATATATGTGTTCCAATTTCTCCACATCATTGCCAACACTTGTTCTATCTGTTGCTGTTATTTATTTATTTTTTTATTTTTTTAAAGATTTTATTTATTTGAGACAGAGAGAACACATGAGAGGGGCTAGGGGCAGAGGACAAAGTAGACTCCCTGCCGAGCAGGGAGCCTGATGCGGGACTCGATCCAGGGACTCCAGGATCATGACCTGAGCCGAAGGCAGTCGCTTAACCAACTGAGCCACCCAGGCGCCCTGTTGCTGTTATTTAAATTATTATAGACATCCTAATAGGTATGATGAGATATATCACTATGGTTTTTTTTTAATATTTATTTTTTTATTTTAAAGATTTGTTTATTTTAGAGAGACAGAGAGAGAGAGACAGAGAGAGGTGGGAGAGGGACAGAGGGAGAGGACAGAAAGTCTCAAGCAGGCTCCACCCTGAGCGCAGGGTCCTACCGGGGGCTCCAACCCATGACCCTGAGATCATGACCTGAGCCAAAACCAAGAGTCATACACTCAACTGACTGCGCCACCCAGGTGCCCCTTAAGATTTTATTTTTAAGTAAGCTCCACACCCAACATGGGGCTTGAACTTGTGACCCCGAAATCAAGAGTCACATACTCTACCCACTGAGCCAGCCAGGTACCCCAACTCTCACTATGGTTTTGATATGCATTTCCCTGATAACTACTGATGTTAGACATCTTTTCATGTGCCTATTGGCCATTTATATATCTTCAGAGAAACGTCCATTTAAGTCTTTTGTTCATTTTTAAATTGGGTTGTTCGTGGGTTTTTTGTTGTTGAGTTGTAGAAGTTCTTTTTATTCTAGATATTAGTCTTTTAAAAAATATTTATTTATTTGAGAGAGAGAGAGAAAGAGATCATGAGCGGAAGGGGCAGAGGGAGAGGGAGAGAGAATCTCAAGCAGACTGCACTGAGCATGGAGCCAGACACTGGGTTCGATCTCACAACCCTGAGATCATGACATGAGCTGAAATCAAGAGACGCTTAACCAGCTGAGCCACTCGGGCGCCCCTCTAGATGAGTCTTTTTTTTTTTTTTTAAGATTTTATTTATTTATTTATTTGACAGAGAGAGATAGTGAGAGAGGGAACACAAGCAGGGGGAGTGGGAGAGGGAGAAGCAGGCTTCCCGCTGAGCAGAGAGCCCGATGTGGGGCTCAATCCCAGGACCCTGGGATCATGACCTGAGCCGAAGGCAGACGTTTAACGACTGAGCCACCCAGACGCCCCTAGATATTAGTCTTTATCAGACATACAATTTACAAATATTTTCTCCCCTTCTATGGGTTGTCTTTTCACTCTCTTTGATTCAGAAAAGTTTTTAATTTTGATGAGGTTCAATTTGTCTGCTTTTTCTTTTGTTGCATGGACTTTTAGTATCATACTTAGGAAATCATTGCCAAATCAAAGGTCAAGATTTTCACCTGTTTTTTTTCTTTTTTTTTTAAGATTTTATTTATTTATTTGACAGAGAGAGAGAGAGAGAGCACAAGCGGGGGGAGTGGGAGAGGGAAAAGTGTCTTCCTGCGGAGCAGGGAGCCCGATGCAGGGCTCGATCCCAGGGCCCTGGGATCGTGACCTGAGCTGAAGGCAGACGCTTAACCAACTGAACCATCCAGGTGTCCCTTTCTATTTCTTCTTGAGTCAGTTTTGGTAGTTTTTATATTTTTTAGAAATTTTTCATTTCATCTAGGTTATTCCATTCGTTGCTGTACAGTTGTTCATAACATGCTCTTATAATCATTTTTATTTCCATAAAGAAGAGATAGATCAGGGGCGCCTGGGTGGCAGCCTGAACGGACTAAGGACAAAACATGATATTATCACATTTTCCTTATTTGCATCAGTGCAGTTAATATTGTTGATGAGTCTTTACTGCTGATTATTGTGCCCTGTGGCTTGACCATCCCTGACCTCCCTCCTGAGCCCCAGATCTGACATTCCTGCAGCCTCTTGGATGGCCTCCTCCAGAAGTCTCTCAGACCTCCCACACCTGCCGTGACCCCAAAGGCCTCAGTCTGTCCCCAAAACCTTCTCCTCTCCCTGGTCATCTTAGGGACAGCCTCTTTGTCCCTCAGTCTTCATGGCAGAGCCCTGGACATTTTCTTTTCTTTTTTTAAGTAGGCTCCATGCGCAGCGTGGAGCCCAATGCAGGGCTCAAACTCATGACCATGAGATCAAGACCTGGGCTGAGATCAAGAGTTGGATGCTCAACCAAGTGACCCACCCAGGCACCCCAGCCCTGGACCTTTTCCTAAATGTCTCCTTTGCTCCCATTCCCTTCATGGTCCTCCAGCCCCATGGTCTGTTCACTAGGCCTCCTGAGCATCTCTCCCACCTGCTGCCTCCTCCCCTCCCTACAGTAGGCTTTGGTCTAGCCCCATCCTCGTCTGTCCAGATCTCTGGCCTCCTGCCTCCCTGGGATCTCTGCCTCCAGCCCTGAGCTGTCCTCCTCAGGAGCACCTTTCTACATCTAACCATGTCCTTTGGCCTCTCAGCTCTGAGTACTCTTCTGATAATTTCCAAGCTCCAAAACATGACCTCAGCGCCCTTGCCTGCTCTGGAGCTTTGCTATCTCATCATGGACAAGCTGGTCCAGCTGTCTGCCCTGATGTCCCCTCAGAGTATGTGTCCCCTGGGCCTCTACTCCCAGAGTAGGGGAGTAGAAGAGAGTGGTCACAGAACCTCCATAGTCACTTCACCCAAGATCTCTGCTGAGGGACTGGTGTTGAGCTTATTAGGTGGAGAGTGGGTAGAGTACAAGGTGTGTTTGTGTGTGTGTGGGGGGGGGTATTTTGTTTTGTTTTGTTTTTGCCTTTCAGATTTTTGCCTTCTTTTTTTTTTTTTTAAGTCTTTTTTTTTTGTCTTTTTTTTTTTTAAAAGATTTTATTTATTTATTTATTTGAGACAGAGAGAGAGACAGAGAGAGAGACAGAGAGCATGAGAGGGGGGAGGGTCAGAGGGAGAAGCAGACTCCCTGCCGAGCAGGGAGCCCGACGCAGGACTCGATCCCGGGACTCCAGGATCATGACCTGAGCCGAAGGCAGTCGCTTAACCAACTGAGCCACCCAGGCGCCCAGATTTTTGCCTTCTTGACAGCACATTTTCCTTTCCTCAGCTCCAGGGCTGGGCTCAATTTGCTTAAACCTCTGGCAGTGTGAGTAATAAAATGGTGAGCTCAGGACCCATCCCCATCCAATCAGAGTGACTGATAGGACGTGCTTGGGAATGTTGGACTCCAGCCCCTTCTTTCTCTGGACAATAAGATATGTGGACCTCAGATCTTGAAGGGGGCTGGCCTGAGGTTAGAGACCACACGCAGAGGAGGGCAGGTCAGGAAAAGCTACAGAGAAATGGAGCCAGACCCCTATAGACATTGAAGACTTCTGGATCAAACTGTACCTGAACCCCAATTAAAGCCCATACAATTACCATTTCTATGTAGGCCATTTAAGTGAAATTTTTGTTACTTGCAACTAAAACAAAAATCCTAACCTCTCCAAAGTCCTGTCCTTAAGCTAGACACTAGATAGGTATTGAAAATCAAAATACTTAATGATTGGTACTAAACCTGGGCACTGAACAATCAGAACGTACTGCAGGCCACAGAGATGGGCCTGGGTCATGGAAGACCTTGCTGAACTGAGGGGAGGTTGGGGGCAGCCCGGGGAGGGGCGGAGTTGTTAGGCACACAGAGAAGCTGCTATTTACCAGTTAGCACAGAAGGATTTTGATTTTAATGACCTGTATGGCTGTGTGGTACAAACTAACTGAACGTGAGCCCTTACAAGGGCCCACAGCTGGTCCTGAAATGAGGATTTAGGTCTGAAGGAGCAATGAAAATTGAAGCAAAACAAAACAAAAAAAGCCTAGGACGAGTGATAATTGCTTTTCCAAGATGGCCCAGGAAGTGAGGGGGGCACACTGGTGGGGGTTGGGGCAGGCAAGAGGCTCAGGTAATAGACTGCTTCTTCGAGGTTTCCTCAGGGGCCTCCTGGTTCCTCTCTGCCACTTTGGAACTGACACTGGAGCTGACGCTGGAGGTGCCCTTGGATTTGGTCCCAGATGTCCCGCTAAAGACTCTAGAAGAGGACGTGTAGGTGTAGTATGACTCTGATGTGATGATGTTGTTGATCTTCCAACGGAGGATGTTGCAGGCCTTCACCATAACAGGCAGTAGGAGGCAGAAGATGATGTAGAGGATCACCAGGCCGATAAACACACTGGATGACACCTGCAGACACCACACAACAGACATGGGTAGGCAGCCTGAGAGCCCCATTCTCCTAACAGGGCAGCTCCTGGGCAGCCACTCACCATGAGGATTAAGAGGGCCCGCTTGGCACTGAGTGGGAGCCCATGGATATGCAACAGGAAGATGAGCTGGTGGTCACAGTATGTGCTCTTGTCCACACCTCTGGGGGGAGGGATGGGGTTCAGCATTGGGGGAGGAGTGGGGCACCCCATAGGAAGCCCCCAACTCTACCTGGGCCACATGCCTGGCTCACCTGTTGCTCACCAACACCTTGAAGAAGAATTCGGGGGCAAAGATGGTATGAGGAATGGTGTCATGGCATGGGGAGTTCTCCAGACACAGCCACCTGGGGACCCAAGTTCAGGCAACATGCTACAAATCATGCCTAGCATGTGCCAACCTCTGATCTCTCCCTCCAGCCCACAAACTCTGGGTGAGAGCCAACTAGATGTAACCTCGTCCCTTCTTCCCTGATTCGCTCCTTCATTTATTCATCCAATAAGCCTGACTCCACGCCTACCCTGTGACAGGCTGTTTACTCAATCACGTCCTCCAGCCTTAACATCTCCATCTGTCAATTCCTCCATTACAATGCAATCGTCTAGATTATGGAGGGTATATCTATCATGTGCTAACTCCTCATTTATTCCTTGCTGCCTTCATTCCTTCAGCCCACAAATATACCTTGAGGTCCTACTAGGTACAAAGTCGTATCTCCATTCATTTATGCTTTCCTTTATTCATTTATTCAATAAATATAGGTTGACTACTGACTAGGTACAAGTTGGTTGCTCCATTCATTCATTCACTTCCTTCATTTGCTCATGGTATCATTTTCTTCCTGTCACTGAATCAAAAATATTTATTGAGCCCCTATATATTAATTTGTTCCTCCATTGTTTTATTCATTCATCAGGACCTCCATTCAAATGTCAATAAATGCCTACCATGAATGAATGAATGAATTCCTTCACTGTCTCAGTCAATAAATACTATGTTTAGTCTATCAGGACCTGGACCTATAAGGGGGACAGACCCCACAAGAGACAGTGACAGCCCAGAGGGGCAGGTTGGGATGGGGGAGGCACAAGCAGAGAGGTGAGGGTGAGAAGAGGCAAAGCACAGGAGGACGTGGGAACCCAGGTCCCATTTAGAACAGTCAGAAAAGTCCCCTGGATGAAGGGGCATCTGAACTAAGGCCTGAAGAAAGAATAAGAGGGACCAGCACTGCGGACAAGGAGTCGGCCCCATTTGAGGAACATGAAGGCAGTCAGTCTGGCTTGAAGATCAAGAGGTCTCCCAGAGGCAGAAAGGACAACAGCCCAGACAGACTGTGGATAGGCGGGGGATAAGGGACCAGCAGTCAGGCCATGCACTCACTCGATGCCCAGACTCTGATGGGTCATGATGTTGAAGGCCGAGTCCTTGGTGGTCGTTGTGTTCTTGGTGGTCCAGATGAGGCTGTTAGTCCTGTGCAGGACCAGGTAACCTCAGTGGGGGGGTGGGGGGGACCACCGCTGCAGGTGCAGAGAGAGGCCAGCAGTATGAGCAGTGGAAGGAAGGGGCAGGGGGAGCCTTAGGAGGGCGGGGCCTGGCAGCATGGGCGGGCAAGCATTTGTGCCATCCTAGGAGCCTTGAGATACCAGGTGAGTGGTGCTTGCAGCGAGGGTGAGGTCTGTGGCTGGGAAGCAGGAGAGGCCTGCAGAGGAAAGAGGGTGGATTGTGGGCAGGGTCCTGCAGGCATTACTTGTCCAAGGGGCTGTTGAAGCGGTAAATCTCCTCCTCGCTGTATTCCTTGATGGTGTCCATTGTGGGCCCACCGCCTACCACCTTGAGCACGTAGCTGCCGGGTGCAGAGGAGCATGTGCACTGACTTCAGGGTCCAGAGTCCTGCATCCCCTCTACCACCCACTCCGCACGCTCCCCCCCATCCATTCCCACCCTCCAAACTCCCGTCAGTCACTGGCTTGGCCACATCTTTACCTGCCCTGAAAACTGCCTGAATCTCCCGTCACCAAGTCTTGGATCAAGAAGAAAGGGTAGAAGACTATGGGGTGGGAGGGAGGCCAGGAGGAGAAAAAATTAGCTTGGCCCGAGAAGTGGAGGGTGGAGAAGGGGAGGAAGGAGAGATGAGAAGACCAAGGGGAAGAGCAGAGGGTGAGTGAGGAAGTGAACGGGCAGTGAGGGAAGGCGGGCCCAGTGGTGGGGACAGAGGGCTGTGAAGGAATGGGGCGAGGGGACTGGACACGCACTATCACGGAAGAGGAAGCAGGGCATCTCGGGGTCAATGTGCACGCAGTCGAAGTAGTGTTTGTTCTGCAGGCGGTTGTACTCCAGTGTGTAGGTGATGTCGAAGGCCAGCCGCTTGCCTGGGGGGCAGCCGATGAGCACAGGCACCATCAAGTTGCCCTAAGTGGGAGGAGAAAAGCCTTGCACTGGGGGGCGCGGCAGACACCCCTCCTCCCACACACCTCGCCCCTTCCTGCCAGGCTCACCCTCACCCCTGCCATATGACCATTATTACCATTAAAACAATACTCTAAAAAGTGCAAACTATTTATGTCGTTCTTACTGTGTGCAAGGCACAGGGTGATGTTCTAAGTACTTCAAGCTCAAATTGAATCCTCAAAAAAACAAGCCTTGTATGGTAGAGACTATTCACATCCCCATGACAGAGACGGCAAAATGAGGCACAGAGAGGTCAAGCCATTTGTTAATTATCCAAAGCCCCACCTGAAGTGGGTAGAGCTGGAATTGGAACTGAGAGGTTGGTTCCAGCTGCCTCCGGAAAAAGACACACAACATCACCATCACCTACACCTACGGGGGAGCCAACTTGTAGGTGGACTGCATGGGGCTCAGGTTGGGCCTGAATTCTCAAATAATAATAGATCGGGGAGGAGCCTGAGATATAGGAGGGGAGGGAAGCTCAGGATGGGGGTCAGAGGTTAGGGAATTCCCATGACATCATCTTCAAAATGAACAGCCTTTGGCCCATTTCGGGGGTAGGGTCCAAAGGTTTCATCCAATTGTCAAAGGGACATGGACAGGCAAAGACTGTGGCATGAGCTTCACGGTGACTGGGGAGAGGGGTTGGTGGCCATAGATTAAGCAAGCACTCCCCATGCTAGGGTTGGGCCCAAGATTTTACACCTATCAGCCGCTCATGCACTGGGAGGTCCAATGGGCAGCTCAGATTCCACCTATCCACAACTCATCTTGGCTAATGGCACCTCATCGCTCCATGTTCAGGCTAAAAGCCTTGTCCTGGAAACCTCTCTCTCTCATACCACAGCCAGTCCATTTAGACATCCTGTTTCTCTAGACTTCAAAACAGCCATCCCCTCCCTGACCTCCTCAACTCTTTTGCTCCCCCCCCCCACCTTGTCTTGCCCAACCTTGTTTCCTCCCTGGTCTCCCTGCTCCTGCCCCTCCCCCCAGTCTATCCCCTGCATGCAGGCTGTGAACGCCTGAGTCCCTCCTCGGCTCCTGGGGCACCATGGCCCACTAGGCCTCACATGATCTGCCCCCTTACTTCATCTCATCTCTCTCCACTTTCCTCTGCGCACACACGCACACCCACCCACCCACACACTGTGACAAGTTTCACATCCATCCCCATTCCCATTCCTGTTCCTGCCTCTCCTCCATCCCAGAGCAGCAATTCACTCTAAGGACTTTTGCACTTATCTTCCCAGTTTCTTCATGCAAATAAAAACCAACATGAATATATGTTCTCAATTAGCCTCCTTCATGCTAATGTTTTATACATACTGTTCTGCACCCAGTTTTTTCCTCTTAAGAATAAAATACCCGGGCGCCTGGGTGGCTCAGTTGGTTAAGCGACTGCCTTCAGCTCAGGTCGTGATCCCAGGGTCCTGGGATCGAGTCCCGCATCGGGCTCCCTGCTCTGCGGGGAGCCTGCTTCTCCCTCTCCCACTCCCCCGCTTGTGTTCCCTCTCTCACTGTGTCTCTCTCTGTCAAATAAATAAATAAAATCTTTAAAAAAAAAAAAAAGAATAAAATACCCTTTGGAGGTGTCTGAGTGGTGCAGTCAGTTTGGCATCTGACTCCCAGTTTCAACTCAGGTCTGATTTCAGGGTCATGGGACTGAGCCCTGCATCAGGCTCTACGCTCAGTGCAGAGTCTGCTCGAGTTTCTCTCTCTGCCCCTTCCCCCTGCTCATGCTCCCTTTCTCTCTCTTAAATAAATAAATAAATCTTAAAAACAAAATAAAATACACTTTGGAGAGTATTCCACATCAGTATGTGGAGATCTTCCCCCCCCTTTTTTTTTTACAACTGCATAGTTTTCCATTGAATGGATGTACCATGATTTATTTAACCACTCCCCTATTAACAGACATTTAGGTTGTTTCCAACATTTTGCTGTAACAGGGTGTTGCAGATTAGACTCCTAGAATGGATCCTTTGGGTCAAAAATGAGGTATTAACTTTGACCTTCTGGGGTTATCATTAAAAGGAAAATAATGCATATCACCAAGGCTAGCAGGAAATACTTATTGGATGCTGAGGCAGCCACCCCTCCCTGCTCTCCTTCTCCCCACAATGAGCTGGGGGCTATTACAACCCCCTCCATTTTTTATTTTTATTTTCCTGGGTTATACCAAGCCAGGAGGGAGGATAGCAGGGCCTGTCTGCTGGTGAGTGGGCAAGGAAGTGGGTGAGAACAAGGCACCTCGGTCAAGTCCCTCCTTTACCACTTATTAGCTCCTTGGGTTACTCTGAGCAGATGTCTGCACCTCTCTGAGCCTCAGTGTCTGCCTCTGTACAAAAGGGATATTGCATGGGTAAGCAAGTGAAGAACTAAGGACCCACTGGAGTGAACAAAGCACGTGTGAGCGGGCAAATGAAGAGCAACATGTGAAAGAAGGGCCCAGCTAGCCCACATGACTTCCTTTGTGCCAACTGGGAACAAAAAGGCCTGTGTTGCAGATGCCTTACTCTTCCGTGCAGAAAAATATTATACATACAAGCCTGGGTGCAAGGTACACAACCATAAAGGCAGCCCTTTCGGCAAATATGAATGGATGAAAGGAGTGGGTGGGTAGGTGCGTGGGTGAATGAACCAAAAGGAAGAAATTATGAATGCACTAGTGGGATTCCCAGGGGGAGCACTCAGAATCAGCCCTGTCAAGACTCAACCCAATCCCCTCCCTCCCGACACAGGGCCCGATACCCCAAGGTCCAATACTTGCATGCGGGGCCCCTCGTGTGTGTTCTGGAAGCAGTGCCCGACCGCGCCCACCACCTGTGGGTAGAAGCAGGTGATGATGGTGGGTCCCGTGGGCTCAGTCTTTCCCCTCCTCCCATGTCCCCTCCCCTCCAGTCTTGGACCGAACCTTGACCAACATGGAGGTCTTCATGAGGTGATGTCCACTAAGGCCCTGATCAAAGCAAGACCTTTTATCACTGAGCGTAACCTGGGGTTGGGGGCAGAAATGAAGGCGTCAACAGGCCTGCCTGAGGACCCGTGGCAGTTCTAAAAGTGCCCTGCCCCGGGAGCTCCGCCCCCACCTCGACACTCCCTCCCCGCTTTATCTCACCCAGAAAAGCACCGAGTTGCGATTAATGAGGACCTTCTGCTTCACCACCGCCTCGATGCAGCCCGGGTCGGCCAGCACCACGCCCAGATCCACTTTGCTGCGCAGCTCTACGGTGGTGAGCACTACATGCACAGAGAGGGGTTAGGGCCGCGCGCGTGGGACGGTGCCCCGCCCCAGGCCCCGCCCCAGGCCCGCCCCAGGCCCCGCCCCCTGGGCTGGCAGGGCCCAGGCCGCAGCCCTCGCCCCGCCCCGGGGACTCCACTCCAGCCTCGCCCACAGACCGCGCTCCGGCTGGAACTCGAACGAGTGCCCGCGGACGGTCAGGAAGACGGAGAAGGCGTAGCTGGTGCCCTTGTCCAGAAAGATGCGCTCGGGCAGCTCGTGCTTGGCCTTGAGGTCGTAGATCTTCTCGTAGCTGGCCATGTCAATGTACACGTTACTCGCGCTCTGCAAGTTGCTAGCCAGATAGAAGTAGTAATCCTGGGGGATGGGATGCGGGGCAGAGTCAGACCCGGGGCGGGGACCGGGAGGGGTGTCCTGACGCCGCCGCTCCCCCGACCTCCAACCCTCTCCCCGCACCTGGTCCAGTTTCTTGTTCTTCCACCAGCGCCAGGTGGAGTCGTGCACCGGGTCCGCGTATGGCTGGGGGGACGGCCGGCACCGTGAGCTGGGGCGGGGGGGGTTGCGGAGGCGACCCCAGGCAGGTGGCATGCCCAGTCCCTAACCCAAAGCCAAAGCTACCAGACCCTGGTAGCTCCTTGGGTTACTCTGAGCAGATGTCTGCACCTCTCTGAGCTTAGCCCCCCACCCCCAGCCCTACTCACAGCTCAACAGCCACCCTCCTAAAGCTCTGCTTGCCGGCTGCCCCGGACCCCCTTAGCCTCGGATTCTCCCAGGCAGCTCCGTTCCGTTCCAGCCTCGCGGGCCTTGCTTTCTCCTCAGTCCGGTCTCAGATCAGACCGGGCCCCCACCAGGAGCCCACCTTGTGGTACTTGGAGTGCAGACAAAGCAGGTAGTAGACGAGGCCCTGGTAGACGGCGAGAGAGTTCTCGTCGTGGAAGCCCGAGGGCTCCAGCACGCGCGGCGGGTGCGCCCGGTAGCGCTCCTGGCGCGTGTAGATCTGCGGGTTGGGCAGGTCCCGCAGGCGCATCACGGTGAAGGGGCAGAAGTTGGTGAAGGAGAGCGTCAGGTGGTTCCTGGGCGGCGGCAGTGGCGCGGGGGTGGGGAGGGGGGGCGGCGGCTGACTCTTCCGCGCCTGGCGCACCGCGAACCTCCCCCCACCACCCGTCAGGCCTTCCTCCCCCCTCTGCTCTGCTGATTCTCCAAATCTAATCCAGCCCTGACCTTCCTCCTCAGCCTCAGCCCCTGGTGTCCCTGGACAAATTCCCCTGGACGTCCCTGGGTCCCTCAGACCAGAGTTCTGGACCTCATCCTAGACACCCGCTCCCCCCCCTCAACTTTTTACGCCTTCTTCCACTCCCTTTCTCCCCACCCCCTCTCCCAGCTCCTCCCAGGCTCTTCGGCAGGTGACCAGAAGGATCATTATTGAACGCAGTAAAATCTGGCCATGCAGTCCCTCCTCTTAGTCCCACCATGGCTCCCCAGGACCCTCAAGATGAAGTCCAAGTTCCTCCCTATGATCACCAGGCTCACCTTGTCCACCCTGCCCCCAGCACTGCACTCTGCCTGCGCTGTACACTTCTCTCAGTCTTGAACACCCAATCTCCTTTCCTCCTCAAGGCCTTTGCACATGTGGCTTCCCCTGCCTGGAACCCCTTCTCCATGTTATCACCTGGCTAATTCTCCCTCCCCCTTCAGCTCACAGTGGCTCTCGCACCTCTTCCTCTTTGAAGTTCTCCCTGATGGCACCCGCCTCCCCCAGCCTCGGTCAGGCCCCTCCTTTGAGCTTCCATGGGCGCTAAGCTGGCCCATCCCAGCCCTGAGGATTGCCACTGGGGATGACTTGCTCTCCCTCCTGGAATAGGGGCTTTGTGTGGGCAGCACGGAGGGCTCCCTGACTGCTGCTGAGGTCCAGGGTCTTCCTACCCCTGCCGCTGCAAGAGGTAGTGATTGCCGAGCTGCTGGTACATCAGGAGCTGCTCCACGGGCACGAGCCTCTTGACAAGCTGGCCCTGCTTGTTGTTCATGAGGTACACCAGCTGCCGTGGGGAGGTGGGGCCGGGCAAGCTGCTGTCAGCCAGCCACCCTGCGGCTCCCCCATGGCTCCCCGTGACCCCCCGCTTGGCACCTGGTACAGTTTGCGGTCTTCGTAGAAGAGGGTGACCATGGTCTCACTGGGGGTGTAGAAAGAGGACTGGTGCATCACCTGTAGGCTGACGTACACCTCCCAGGCTTTGGATGGGAACAGCTTGTACATCCGGTAGCTGCCCTCCAGGAGGTACCAGATCTGGGGGTGCAACAGAGGTGTGTGAGGGCCATGGGGACCTCTGACCCCACCTCTCCCTCTGCGCAGCGTGATGGCCCCCGTTCCTGAGGGTGAGGCTTGAGAGCTCACTTCTAGCCGGGGCCAGGTGAGCTCACAAACCTTCTCTCTGTGACGCCATCTCTACTCCCCAGAGCCTGAACCCCTCTGCTTCCAGGCCCCACTTGCTACGATAAATGTCTTCAGTGTTCCAGTTGGCTTGAGTGGCTATTACTTGAAACTGAAGCATTCCTAGTAGTTACACCCCTCCAGGGTTCCTAGGGGTGAACCCTATCTTCTCCTCACTCTTTGCACCCTCCGGGGTCTCACCATCCCCCTAGCCTCAGTTTCCCATCTCTGCACGGATGCCCACCCCACCACACATTTGACTCTAGACCTCAGTCCCTTCTGAGAGTCAACCTGGAGGATCCCCTGCAGCCTTGAGGATGCCCCTCCTCCATGTGGCCTCTTCTATGAAGCCCTCCCTGACCCACACACACATACACACCCCCAGACTGAACTGGAAATTCAGCGGCACCCCATTTCTGAACTTCCATAGGTACTGTCTTCCTCCCTCCAGCCCCGACTACTCTGAACTGTTGTTGGACTGGGACCCTGTGAGGACAAGGTCCAGGGCTGACCCAGTCACCACTGTACCCCCAGCGCTGGGTCAGGTATACAGTAAATGCTCAATGTTTATGAAGTGAACCACATGATGGAATGAAAGAGGGTCCCCTCTGGAAATCAGATCATGACTCTGAGTCTTTCACTCTGCTGAAAGACTGGGGGAAAAAATGACTTTCTCTTTGAGTTGCAGGATTCTCAGCTATAAATGGAGCTTCTGCTGCCCTTCTCTGGAATCCCTGAGGGCATCTCCTCCCCTGAACCCCTTTACCTGTGACAGAGGAAGAAGGGAGACCCCTGGGGTTTGGAGAGAGGAGCAGGGTAGCCCACCTCCTCAGTCTCTGTGACAATAGCCATGTCCCCGTGGAACGAGTTGACCAGGTACTTAATGGACTGCTCCTTGGGGAAATCCGCCAGGTAGATGAAGTTTTCATTGTTGTAGCTGCAAAGGGCAGAGATCGGAGCCAGGGACACTCAGGTGAGGCTCCTGCAGGTTATCAGCTTCCCTCAACTCCAGGCCTAACAGGAGCCAAGACCCATTCACTCCACTCTCTGCTAGCCTTGTGAGAATATACCTGGAAGCCTGGGTGACCTGCCCACCTGTCAACAGGGGCATTTGGCCAACCTAGCGCTTTGCCAACAGCCCATGGAGCTGACTCAGGGGCCCCAAAGTTCCTGAGGGGTGCAAAGTGTCCTAACCTTTCCCCCTGACAATGCCCTTCACATAGGTTGGGTCCTTACATAGGGTTTCATTTAAGAAAGGCCTCCCAGAGCTTTAAAATGTCAGCTTCCCCATCCCAGCCCTGACCACCGCAGCTCGTGTTTTCCCCATCACAATCCTGAGAACTTCTGGACTTGCGCATGCTCTGAAAACCTGATGACTTCAGAAAGAGCCCCCACCCTGATGGGACCGGGAGAGGCAGAATAGGCCCAGCCCCATACCTCTGCAGGAGGAAATTGCCCCAGATGAACAGCAGGTTGTTATACGGGTTGTGGAACATGCCCTTGGGTACCATTGGGAAGTTGGTGTAAGACTCTGTCCCTAGAATCATCAGAAACTCCAGGCCTCGAGCTGGCTTGGACACAGGCAGAGTGGACACAGCAGTGAGGGAAGGGTCATCTGGACCTCTCCTGGCCCTCATCCACCTTTGAGACCCCCTCTGCCTTCCCTTCCTACCATCAGGGATGAATTCCGGGATGGTGTAGACGATGACCAGGTTATCACTGACTACAGCCGGGGAGAACACAGCAAAATCTTCTGAGGCTCTGAGCTTTCAAAACCTGAAACTGGGCAAGTCACCAGCTCCCCAAGCCCTCCAAAAAACCCTTGAATGGCTTCTCATTTGGGCCTGTTAGCCCTTAGGGTTTCTTTATGTGAATATGTTAGGGCACAGGACTTGCCTCCTCTGATTTCTTGGCTGGAGAGTACAGTGCACAGCCTATACAACTGTACATAGCAGTCCTATTCTCTGTTCAGGTAAAATAAATAAATAAAATAAAATAAAATAATAAAATAAAATAAAATCTCCTATTGTGAGCCACAAGGCCCTTCCAGATTTGGCTTCTGCCCACCTCTCCAATCTCCCTCCCTCCCCATGCCCCGCTCTGTTCCAATCATATTTTTTCTTCTGTTTCTCCATCCCACCAAGCCCATTCTCTACCACTACCTCTTACCCAGGAGTGATGTGAACAACATTTCCCTCCCCCTGTCTGTTGAGCACAGATCCTACAGACAGGCACGAAGTTCACAATCTGGGCTCCTGCCCCTTCCCACGCAGCCCCCCACAGCATCCCAATTACCCAAGTCGTAGCTGACCACCTGGAAATACTTCCCAGTGGTGGGGTCTTGGATCTCCACCAGCATCATTAATATGTAGTCACCAGCAATGAATACGGCCCAGGTTATGGAGCAGTTGGCAACTGGACAGGAAGGGGTAGGTCCAGAGCAGCCCTGGACTCACCCCTCTCCATGGTCTCTGGTAACTGTCACGCCTATCCCTGCGACTCTCCACCCCTCCCAAGACACCACTGTTCTTTCGCATGACCTCTCCCACCCTTCTCTGCTCTCCCACACTCTTGATCCCCCCACCTGCCTGCCTTAGACCCCTTTGGGAGCTAGGTACCTTGTATCCCTTCGCACACAGACCGTTGCTTGGGCAGCAACTTGAAGGACACATGACCATCTGCGGAGTAAGGCAGGTCCATGCTCAGGCCCTTGCCAGTCTGTCTGGCATCCCACCACACCAGGTCTCCAATCGACGAGGGTGTGGTGCCTGTGCCTCCCGCCCCCTTAGTTGTGGGACTTCTGGGGGTGAGTCTCATCCCCAACCTGACAGTCACTCACACCTGGCCTTCCACTGTGGGTCTGTCTCTGGTCACAGTAATTGGTTCAGGTCTGGACACTGACCCAGAATGGGCCAATCAGAGTACACCCTGGGTTCATGCTAGAGCTAATGGAAGAGGCTGCTTTCATTCTTTTGGGGTAACTCAAACTGGTTGGAGATGTGAGCCCCAACTTCCTGGACCATCTTCAACCCCCAAGAGAGGAGTATCTACCTGAAAATGAAGCCAAATCTCAGGGTTCATAATAAAAACCCTTTTAGAGCATCCACTGTGTCCCTAGCACTGTCCTAAGACCTTTACACATGCCAATTTACTTAATCTTTATATCAACCCAAGAGTCAGGTACTAGTATTATCATTAACCCCATTTTGCAAATGAGGAAAACAAGACCAAAAAGAGAGGTTAAATCACCTGTCCAAAGCCACAGGTGACTTGGGTTGGGGGTGTTCATGCGATCTCTCTCTCTACTCTAATTACTATGCTATACGACCTTGCCAAGATATAGACAGAGTCCTAATGATATAACCAGTGGGCCCCTGGATCTGGCCATGCCTGAAGGTGGACTCTGGTTTTCTCATTTATCAAGTCCACAAATATGCCTAAATGATTTTTGAATTAGACTTCTGCCCTTTGAAACCAAACAGATCATGAAAGATATATAACACACTCAAGTCCTACTACAAATGCAAAACCCATCCCTATTCACAGGGTCAACCTCCAGCCTGGGACCCCTCCTGAAGGCATCTGGTGAGGGATGAGGGCCAGAGGTTGGAATTCTTGGAGGCACGAGGGTATAGAAGGGTCTCTTGGACTGATAGAGACCCCCATCCTTACCTGTGATGGTCCCAAAATGGACATAGCCTTCCCGCTTGCCAGTGGTGAGGGCCATGATGTACTCTGAGCCATTGCTATGGAAATGCACAGGGCACAGCCTCTTGATGCACCCATCGGCCAGGACACGAACCCAGCTCCCTGTGGGGGCCAGCATGGAACCTCAGACCCAGACCTATAGACCTGGGACCTGACCCTCACCCATATTTCCATGGCCTTAATGGCTATTCAGTGTGGTGTCTGAGGGGCCATTGGCCCAGCTGCCTTTGGGAAAATCTCCCCTTGCTCATACTTTGTCTGAGAGGTACAGATTGGGCTAACCCCACCCTTGTATGCCCCTGGTCAGAGTAAAGGATTCAACTGGGCATGTGACCAAGCTAGACCAATCAGAGACAGTCCCAGCTTGCCACTACTAATGAAGAGATGTTCTTCCCTGGGGCCCCTGAGAGGATAAAAGTCCATAGATGCTAGATGGAGGGGGGAATCACCACGGCTGGCACAAGGAGAGGCCTAAGCTTCAGTGAGCAGCTAGATCCAACTGTACCTGAAACCAAGTGCTCCTGGGTTTTTCATCTATCTAAACCCTTTCTTTGACCTAAGTCCATTTTAATTTGGTTCCTCCTACTGTCAAATGTTCTAAGTAAGAAAGGGACGAAAATGAAGCTGTTGGGAATAAGCCTTAATGAAATACAGGTTATAATACAAGTTTCCGTGACCTTATAAAATGACATTTCTCATTTATATGGGGGGGGGGAGCTGAGGACCAGGAGGGTTTGGGTATCATTTAAAAGATAAGGTTAAATCAAAAGTCTCTTTTTCCTCTGTGATCAGTCACCTTTGTGGCTTTTCCTCTCCAACTGCTCATCCCACTTTCTCTGTCTGCCTTTCTCTCTGACTCTCCATACCTCTCTCCCACCCCCAAAACTGCTCCTTTTCTATGCATGTCTCTTTGCCTGTCTTCCTCTGTCTTTCTGACACTGTGTGTGTGTGTGTGTGCGCACACGCAAGCGCACACACATGTCTGCCTCTCTCTCTCTCTCTCTCTCTCTCTCTCTCCCCTTTCCCTCTCACACCTCCCTCTCCCCTCTGCTTGTTCATAGGTCCGGAGGAAAGCCTTATCCCAGCATATAGAGGGTAGGAGAAGGCCATTTGGGGTGGGTAGTGATGATCAAGGACCTCAGAAAGTCCCTCTAACACCCCCCTCCCCACCCATGGAAATTCCAATCCCGGGCGCTTCCAGTGGATGGGTTCACTGGGGTGCCCTCCCTGGGGCTCCCACAGGTAGGACCCCTTCCCTGTGATGCCAGGGACCCCTCACCACTGCCGCGGTTGCTCTCGTGGAGGGTGAGATAGGTGCCCGTAAAATAGTAGACAAGCTGGTTCTGCCGAATGAAGAGAGTGCTCTCGGTGGCAATGGCATCATAGATGGTGGCAGTAAAACTGGCCTGAGGGCAGTAGAAGGAGCCTACCCAGCAACTGTCAATGTTCAACTGCAGGAGAGCAGAGTCAGTGGTGAACAGGTTCACCTTGGCTTCAGCCCCCAGATCCTGCCTTGGGAAGGGGGGCACCTGCTCTGACAACTGCTTGGGATGGACACAGGCAGCTGCCCCCAGGGCACCTTCCCTGCTCACCATGAAGTAGTACCTTGTGGCCACACTTCCCCAACATGGGTCAGGGAGGCAGGTGACCCAAGCCAGAGGCAGTTGGGACTTTGTGTGCTCCCTAGAGTTTGGCAGTGCACAGCATACTCAACAGCACACATCAACCTCTGTTCCCCAGGCCACAGTCAGATCCCAAAGGTCTCATGTTTGGCCCAACCACCTTATTTTACCTTGGACACAACTGGCTGTCAGGCTGACACGCTCTGAACTCACTGACCAATCACTAACGCTGGCGATATCATAGACTAACCGTGGGGAAGCACCATCAGTGGAGGGTTCTTGACTAAAAGAATCTAAATTTAGGACGCCTGGGTGGCTCAGTTGGTTAAGCGACTGCCTTCAGCTCAGGTCATGATCCTGGAGTCTCGGGATCGAGTCCCGCATCGGGCTCCCAGCTCAGCAGGGAGTCTGCTTCTCCCTCTGACCCTCCCCCCTCACATGTGCTCTCTCTCTCTCATTCTCTCTCTCTCAAATAAATAAAATCTTTAAAAATAAATAAATAAAAGAATCTAAATTTAATCAAGCTTCTAGAGCTCAGTACCAGTTTACAGGCAATAACTCTATGGGGTGTTATGCACCAAATTGTGTCCCCACCCCCAGTTTATATGTTGAATATCTAACCCTGCCATTAAGGAGAAAATTAAGGTCCACTGAGGTCATAAAGATGGGTCCCTAATCCTATTGGACTGGTGTCCTTATGAGAAGAGGAAGAGACACCAGAGATCTCTCTCTCTCCACAGGTGAGCACAGAAAAGGCACACACTGAGACGGCACTTGCAAGCTGAGGAGAGGCCTCCCCAGAAACCACCCTCCTGACACTTTGATCTTGGACTTCTAGCCTCAGAACTGTGAGACTATAAATTTTTGTTTCAGACACACAGTCTGTGGTATTTTGTTATGGCAGCCTGAGCAGACTACTACATAGGGTCAGAGGAACAAATTAACCAATTCCATGAAGAAGCAAGCAGCTAAATTCTATAGGACAAAAGGCCTGGTTTCTCCAATTGCCTGAGAAAAGGTGGTAGATGAGAGGAAGGAGATGGAGTGGGGAGCAGACTTACAGGTGAGAAGAGTATTAAGAGACTTAACCAAACACAATGTGTTGATCCTGATTCAAACCAACTTTAAAAGACATTTTTAGAAGACAATGGCCAACAGACACATGAGAAGATGCTCAACATCACTCATCATCAGGAAAATGCAAATCAAAACCACAGGAAGATATCACCTCACAATTGTCAGAATGGCTAAAATCAACAAAACAAGAAACAACAAGTGTTGGGGAGGATGTGGAGAAAAAAGAACCTTCTGGGGTGCCCGGCTCACTCAGTCGTAGAGCAAGCAAATCTTGATACTGGGGTTGTGAGTTCGAGCCCCATGTTGGGTGTACAGATTACTTAAAAATAAAGTCTTAAAAAAAAAAAAAGAGGACCCCTCATGCACTGTTGGTGGTAATGCACACTGGTGCAGCCAGTGTGGAAAACAGTATGGAGGTTCCTCAAAAAATTAAAAGTAGAATTACCATATGATCCAGTATTATTTCACTACTGGGTATTTCCCCAAAGAATAGGAAAACACTAATTTGAAAAGATATATGCACCCTTATGTTTACTGAGCATTATTCACAATAGCCAAGATATAGAAGCAACCCAAGTGTCCATCGACTGACGAATGGATAAGGAAGATGTGGTATACATACACAATGGAATATTACTCAGCCATAAAAAATGAGATCTTGCCATTTGTGACAATATGGATGGACCTACAGGGTGTTATTTTAAGTGAAATAAGTTAGACAGAAGAAGACAAATACCATATGATTTCACTTATATGTGGAATCTAAAAAAAAAAACACAACAAATGAATAAATAAACAAACAGAAAGCAGAATCAGACCCATAAATACAGAGAACTGATGGTTGCCAGAGGGGAGGGGTAGGAGGATGGGCAAAATGGGCGAAGGGGAGTGGGAGATACAGGCTTCCAGTTAGGGAATGAATGAGTCACAGGAATAAAAGGTACAGCACAGGGAACATAGTCAATGGTACTGTAATAGTGTTGTATGGGGACAGATGGTAGCTACACAATGTATAGACGGTAGCTATACAATGTATAAACTTGCTGATTACTATGTTGTACATTCGATACTAATGTAACATTGTGTCAACTATATTCAAATAAAAAATTTCTTTTAATTTTTAAAAATTTTTAAAAGATTTCATTATGTATTTGAAAGAGAGAGAGTGAGCAAGAGAGAGAGAACAAGCAGGGAAGAGGGAGAAATAGGCTCCCCGCTGAGCAAGGAGCTGGATGCGGGGCTCAATCCCAGGACCCTAAGCGCATGACCTGAGCTGATGGCAGATGCTTAACCGACTGAGCCACCCAGGCGCCCCCAAATAAAAAAAAAAGATTTAAGACATTTTTAGATAATTGGGGAATACTGACTCTGGCCCTGTTAGATGATATGAAAGGGTTCTAGTTACTTTTGCTGGGTATCACAACAGCATTGTGGTTTTGTTTTTGTCGAGTACTCATTCTGTGTCTGGCTGATGTTAACTTATACCAACCTCACGATGATTCTATGAGGTGAATATAAAGATTATTTGCATTTTCCAGATGGGACAGATGGAGAATCTGAGGCCCGGGAAGGTGAAATGACTTGGCTCAGGGTCACATAGCCAGGAGTGGCTGCAGTCTTACGTCTTCCCTTCCTGCTGGCTGCCTCTCGTGGGGGCTGCTGTCTTTAGGGACTCTTTCCACAGCCCCAGACCCCATCTTATTTTATTTATTTTTTAAGATTTTATTTATTTGACAGAGAGAGACACAGCGAGAGAGGGAACACAAGCGGGGGGAGCGGGAGAGGGAGAAGCAGGCTTCCTGCGGAGCAGGGAGCCCAATGCGGGGCTCGATCCCAGGACCCTGGGATCATGACCTGGGCCGAAGGCAGACGCTTAACGACTGAGCCACCCAGGCGCCCCGACCCCACCTTATTTTAGAGGCTGAGGCCCAGCACCCTTCAAGAAACCCCAGACCACCCGCCACCTGCCCTACACCACTCACCTCCACAAGAAAGAAGTCGGTGAAGCTGGTGTCCGTCAGCAGGATGGACTTCTCATCAGGAATGCCACCCAAGATGAGCACAGGTGCCTGGTCCACAGTGTGCCACAGGGCCCTCGATGGGACATTCATGAAGTACCGGGGTATCAGATTGAAGATCTGGCGGGGGTGGGGAGGGGGCATGTGGGGCTGGAGGGAGGGCTGCTCAACACTCCCCCTGCCCCCCCCCCATGGCGCCACCTCATGGCCACACTGTGTGCTCAGTTAAGTGCCTGCTGAACGCATGCATGCACCTTGATGAAGACTATGGGTGCAGGAGTCAGGCTAACATCGTTTCAAGTCTCGTTCCATAGCTGCATGCTGGGAGACTGGGGGCAAATGGGTCCATCCCTTGGGGGCCTCAGTGTTTTCCTCCTGAAAATGGGTTTGTGTGAGTGTCTTCCCTTACAGGGTCATTGTGAGGACTGAACGTGGTTGCACATTTAGTGGAGCGCTTCACCTGGGACCTGGTGCAAGGAGAGCACTCTGGAAGTGGGGTCTGCCACTTGTCTGGGAAGTCATTGGGGCCCCAGCCCACTGTCTTTAACCCACGTTTTCTACCATGTTTCTCTACTGTCTGGGCCCCTCACCTCATTCCCCACAGTGAAATGGAGTGTGTTGTCTTGCTGTCTCTGCAAGAAGCCATTGATGTTCACCTGAAATCTGGCAGGAGGTGTGGACAAGCACAGGCGAGGGTTCCAATGTCGGGGGCTCCTGCCATAGCTCACAATCACCTCCCTACCCTCTTCCCTCCCTTTGGTCTCCTCCTGGCTTCTTGGGGGATCTGGAGATTAGGAAGTCCCTCCCAGAGTCTACCCCCTGCCCCGGGCTTGGGAAAGGGCACCTTTTATTGGGAATGAAGGGCCCCAGGCCATTGCTGCTGACATCCACACGCATGACCACGCTGCCATTCTTGATGGGCATGGGTGTGTACCAGCTCATGACACACACCTCCTCTGCGGTGCACTGCTCTGCTGGTAGACAGTGGGCACTGAGGTTTCTGGGGCCTCCCAAGGGTGCCCTCCAGGCCACAGTCCCCTGGGATCTCCCTGCACCTCCCCAGGCCCCCTCTAGGCCATGGACCCCACTGCAGCCCTTGTGTGGCCCTATCTAGGCCATGGACCCTGCTGAGGCCTCCCTGTGCCCTCTTTCAGGTCACAGACCCCACTGCGGCACCCCCAAAACTCCCAAAACCCCGCCAGGCCATGGGCTCCTCTGAGGATGTCAGCCTCCCCCTCAAGGTCATGGACTCTGCTAAGGCCCCCAGCAAGCTCCCCACAAACCTTGCCAGGCTATGGCCCCTCCAGGTGCCCCCCAGGCCCACCTTTGCTACGGAAGGGGGCTGCCTCCATCTGGATCTGCAGCTGCTCTATCTTCCACTGACGGAAGTTGACTGGGGACTGGAAGGTCACCAGCACCACGGGCTTCAGCCCCGTCAGGTGGCCCTTGCGGACCTGGGCCTCGGAGGACTGAGGGCAAGATGTCCCCACAGGTGTGTACTTAAGAGAGGCTCTGGGTACCCCTGCCTTGAGCCCATCTTCTTAGACTGGGTGGGAGAACAGACTCTCCACCACGGGAAGGTCAGAGAACATGGTCTAGGTTTGGGGTTGGGTGGGGGCAGGTCAGGCTCGGAGATAGGCAGAGAGGCTAGGCGCTGTGAAGGGAGTCACAGGAGGAGGTAAGGCCAGAGCCACTGTCTTCAGACAGAATTTGGATGGAGGGAATGCACAGGGAATAGCAGCATGGGATAAGCAAACATGGGCAAGTGGGAATGAACCTGGCACTCAGGGCTCCTAGTAGCCTCTTCCCTCACTTCAGGGGTTCCCAGTCCCACTCTTGAGGCTTCTACCCTCCCTGCAGAAATTTGACTCTCTGCCACCCTTCCCCCCTCCCCGTCCCCAGTTAGAGGATAGCCAGGTTTTGGAGCTGGAGCCTGTGGGTGAGGGTGGGAGAGGGCAGTTACACAGAAAGGAACAAGTAAGGAGCAAGAGGAGATAGCCAGGGACAGCCTCCCAGAAATTCCAGAGTCCTGGCTGGGTGGAGAAAGAGAGGCAGGGCTTACAGTAGAGAAGAAAGGAGAGAAGGAGAAGGGTGTACCTGGTGTATGGAACAGCATAAGCAAAGGCTTAGAGGCATCTCCAAGAGAAGGCTGCACTCAAGCAGCCCTCTTGGGTGGGGGGTAGACTGTGAGACCAGGGAGAGAGATTTGATGGGTTCAACCAGGGGAGCCTGGGTGACTCAGTCGGTTGAGCATCTGCCTTCAGCTCAGGTCATGATCCCGTAGTCAGGGTCCTGAGATGGAGCGCCACATCAGGCTCCCTGCTCAGCGGGGAATCTCCCTCTCCCTCTGCCCCTCCCCACACTGGCGTGCACCTGTGTGTGTGTGTATGTCTCAAATTAATAAAATCTTAAAAAAAAAAAATTATGGGCCGGGTGCCTGGGTGGCTCAGTTGGTTAAGCAACTGCTTTCGGCTCAGGTCATGATCCTGGAGTCCCGGGATCGAGTCCCACATTGGGCTCCCTGCTCGGCAGGGAGTCTGCTTCTCCCTCTGACCCTCCCCCCTCTCATGTACTCTCTCTCATTCTCACTCTCTCAAATAAATAAATAAATCTTTAAAAAAAAAAATTATGGGCCCAACCACCTTTGCACAGGCCTTCATCGGCTCAGCCAGGGCCCTTTCAACCCTGCCAACAGCACCTGTCCCAGCCCTACTTCTGGGTCTTTCTTTTTTTTTTTTAAGTAGGCCCCACGCCCAGCATGGAGCCCAAGAGGGGGCTTGAACTCACAACCCTGAGATCAAGACCCGAGCTGAGATCAAGAGTCAGATGCTTAACAGACTGAGCCACCCAGGAGCCCCTTGGGTTTTTCAACCACACAGCTGCAGGTGCCAGTGAGGCGGGGCTCTCCCGTTGGGGCAAAAGTGGCCCTGGTCCTGTCCACCCTCAACTCCTGCCTAGACCACCAGACAGCCTCCCCACTGTCTCCCTGCCCCCCCGCCCCCCCTCCCAGCCGGAAGGAGCCTGGGAACACCTGAGTCAGATTAGGCGCTCCTTTGCTCAGAACCTTCTCATGGTTCCATCTCACTTAGAGCGGGGGCCGAGTCCTCGATCTGCCTGGGGTCACCTCCCTGCCCTGTCTCCTCCCACTGTGCCCTCACTCATGGCTCCTCACACACAGCAGCCTCTGTCCTACTTCAGGACCATTGCGCTCTTTGTGCTAGCTTCTCCTGTGACCTGGGGTGCTTTCCCCCAGTCTCCTCAGTCATCCCTTTTCATCACTCAGGTCTCTGCTCAAGCCTCTTCAGAGACCTTCCCCAACCATCCCGTAACACCTTGTTTTCTAATATATAAAATATTTTATTTTCTTCTTTGCACTGATTACTCTTCAGAAATTATTTTATGTATTTACTTGCTGATTGCTTCCCTGGTGGCCTGAATCCATAAGAAAAACCTGCCCTGCTGAGCAGGAAGCCTGATGTGGGGCTCCATCCCAGGATCAGAAGATCATGACCTGAGCCAAAGCCATGCTGTTAATCATTATATCCCCCATGTTGTAAAAAAAAAAGGGGGGGGGGAATCTGACTCATTGTGGGTGTTGAATGGCCAGATAAAGGTATTATTATCACACTTTTACAGATAAGGAGAGAAGGTTCATGGGGTAAAACTCTCTGTTCAGGGTCATACTCTACAAACTTGTTGTTAGCATTCACTCGAGCTCTTTCTATGAACCAGACACTTGCTAAGTGCTTCACACATATTTAATAATTTTGTGAAGCGGGTATGATCACTATTGAATCCTTGACAAGGATGAGGAAACTTTGATACAGAGACGTTAAGTAATTTTCCAGAGATCACACAGTTATTATGTAGCAGAGCTGGGATTTGAACCCAGACAGCCTAGCTTCAGAGCCCAAACTATCTACGATCATGCCACACTTCCTCCAAGTAAATGTTAGTCAATGGCAGATTCAAACCAGGTCTGCTGCCTCCAGAACTTCAGTTCTAGACTACAACATTCTACTGTCCTCAAAAGCTTACTTGAGCCAAAACAATCTTGGAAAAGAACAACAAAGTTGGAGGACTCAAACTTCCTGATCTGAAAACTTACTACAAACCCACAGGAATCAAGACTATGTGATACTGGCATATGGGCAAACATATAGAGCAATGGAATGGAATTATACCCAGAAATAAACCTTTACAGTTATGGTCAATTGATTTCTGTTGCTGTTGTCGTTGTTGTTAAGATTTTATTTATTTATTTATTTATTTATTTATTTATTTATTTGAGAGAGAGAGAATGAGCAGCGAGGAGGGGCAGAGGGAAAGAGAGAGAAGCAGACTCCCTGCTGAGCAGGAAGCCTGATGTGGCTCGATCCCAGGACCTGAAGATCATGACCTGAGCCAAAGGCATATGCTTAACCGGCTGAGCCACCCAGGAGGCCTGGTCAATTGATTTCTGACAAGAGTGCCAAGACAATTCATTTATACACATGGTAATGGGATAACAGGATATTCACATGCAAAGTTGGACCCCTACCTCACACCATACACACAAAAAATAACTCAAAATGGATCAAAGACTTAAACATAAGAGCTAAAACTAAAAAACTCTTAGAAGAAAACATGGAAGTCAATCTGCATGACCTAGGCACAGCCTTCTTAGACAACACCAAAAGCACAAGCAACAAAAGAAAAAAACGGATAAATTGGACTTCATCAATGTTAAAAACATTGGTGCTATTTCATGGTCTGTGAATTACACTTCAATAAACATAAAACCTTTGTGCTTTAAAGGACACCATCAAGAAAAGGAAAAGACACCCCATAGAATGTGACAAAATATTTACAAATCATACATCTGATAAGCAACTAGTATTCAGAATATATAGGGAAATTTTACAATGCAACAATAAAAAGACAACCCAATTTGGCAAAGGATTTGGATAGATATTTCTCCAAAGAAGATAGATAAGTTAAGAGTGAGCATATGTTTGGGGCACCTGGGTGGCTCAGTTGGTTAAGCAACTGCCTTCGGCTCAGCTCATGATCCTGAAGTCCCGAGATCAGGTCCCGCATCAGGCTCCCTGCTCAGCGGGGAGTCTGCTTCTCTCTCTGACCACCCCCCCCCATGTGCTCTCTCTCTCTCTCATTCTCACTCTCTCAAATAAATAAATAAAATCTTAAAAAAAAAATAAGAGTGAGCATATGTTCAACATCAGGAGTCATGAGGGAAATGTAACTCAAAACCACAATGAGATACCACCTTACACCCACGTCTTTTGGCTATAACCAAAAGATGAACAAGTGTTGGTGAAGATACAGAGAAATTGGTACCATCCCTCATACATCGCTGATGGGAATGGAAAATGATCCAACTGCTTTGGAGAGCAATCAGGCAGTTCCTCGGAAGTGAAAAAGAGTTAACATTAAGACCCAGCAATTCCATTTGTAGGCATTTACCTAAGAGAACTGAAAACATATGTCCACAGAAAAACTTGTACACACGTTTATAACAGCATTGTTCATAATAGCCACCCCCACAAAATGGAAATAACCCAAATGTCCATCAATTAATGAATGGATAAATGAAATGTAGCACATCCTTACAATTAAATATTATTCAATCATTAAAAGGGAAACAGGGCGCCTGGGTGACTCAGTCATTAAGCATCTGCCTTTGGCTCTGGTCATGATCCCAGGGTCCTGGGATCGAGCCCCACATCAGGCTCCCTGCTCTGCAGGAGGCCTGCTTCTCCCTCTCCCACTCCCCCTGCTTGTGTTCCTGTTCTCGCTATCTCTCTGTCAAATAAATAAAATCTTAAAATAAATAAATAAATAAATAAGAAACACTGATACATGCTACATCTTAGGCGAGCCTTGAAAATGTGTTGAGCGAAAAAAGGCAGGCACAAAAGGCATTACCTCTTGTACAACTCCATTTATATGAAATGTCCAGAATAAGTAAATTCATAGGAACAGAAAGTAGATCTGTAGTCTCCAGAGCCTGAAGGATGGGGGTCCTGGGTTTCTTTATAGGGTGATGAATGTGGTCTGTAATTAGTGGTAATGGTTGCACAACTTTGTTAATATACTAAAAACTATTAAACTGTACACTTTAAATGGAGAATTTTATGATATGTGAGTTACATCTCAATCTTTTAAAAAGATTTATCTTTTTAGAGAGAAAGAGAGAGGGGGGAAGGGGAGGAAGAGAGGGAGAGGGAAAGAGAGCCCCAATCCCACTCTGCCCTGAGAGTGGAGCAGAGGCGGGGCTCACATACCAAGCCAAAACCAAGAGTCAGACGCTCAACCTACTGCGCCACGCAGGCACCCCATCTCAATTTTTTTAATGGCAAAAAAAAGCTTACTTGAGCACCTACTATGTGCCTGGTGGGATACTGGGAATCCTCTTGAATCCTTAGGGTCCCCAAGATCTGGTGGTGCCACCACTATTAAAATGTTAGAGATTGGGGAAGCTGAGGGCCACACAGAATGAGATCACCCCCGCTGCACTCACTCACCTCTCCATTGCAGGAGTAGTTGATCTTCAGGTAGTATGGGAAGCTCAGGTATTTCTGCAAGAAAAGGTTGGGCAAATGTCCAGAGCCCAGTGGGGTGCAGATCTGTGGCCTCTCCCATTCACCTGACCCCAGTCCCCTCACCTCGCCCTGGTCGGTGGGTACATCCACCAGCGGGCTGAACACACTGTCCACTGTCTCCAGGGGCTCTTGATCGAAGAAGCGGTCGCTCATGCCATTCTTGCCTACCGTCTCGAACTTGTTCAGGACAACCTGCCAGGTGCACTCCTGGACATCCTGGATCGCCCACAGCCTCCACGATGCCAATAGCACCGCCAGCACTGCCCACAGCGCCCGCAGGATTCGGAGTTTCGGCCACGCAGGGCCGGCAGGGTACATCGCGGGGGGCAGCGTGCAACGTGACTCGAACCTGGAGAGGGGGTCAACGCCTGCCAGCCAGACTGCGCCTGAGGGCCACCTTCCGAGATCCTACCGAGTTCCTGCGCTTCGCCCAGCCCCTGCTCCTGGCCCCACCTCTACTCAGACTTCTGGCCCCACCCTTACTCTTACTCTTGCTCCTGGCTTCGCCCCTGCACTTGCTGGCCCCGCCCCCGCTCTTGCTCCTGGCCCCGCCCCTGCTCTTGCTCCTGGCCCCGCCCCCGCACTTGCTCCTGGCCCCGCCCCCGCTCTTGCTCCTGGCCCCGCCCCCGCACTTGCTCCTGGCCCCGCCCCTGCTCTTGCTCCTGGTTCCGCTTCTGCTCCAGATTTCGCCCTTGACCCAGACGCTGCCCCTGCTCCTATTCTGGATCCCACCTCTATTTTTACTCCAGGTCCCTCCTCTATTCTTGCTCCTGGACACGCCCCTGCTCCTAGCTTCACCCCGCCTCCTCGCCTCACCCCTTAACCTTGCCCCATACTTGTTCTTTGCTCCGCCTCTGCTCTGCATCCCGCCCCTACTCTTCACCGGGTCTCCGCTTCTGTTTCTGGCTTTGGCTGTGCCGCATCTATTTTCCCCAGTCCTGCTACTCTCTCTGGTCGTGCACTTGCACTTGCACTTGCACCTGCACCTGGCTCCGCCCCCACCTCTTGCCCCGTCCCCCCACTTCTCTTCGCATCTCCCCTTTCTCCTGACACGGGCCCTACCCTGGTACCGGGTCCTGTATCTAGCGTCTCCCTTCTCGGGTTCCTGGGCCCAGACTTCCTCCACGCCCCGCCCCTTTCCCTGTCCCCGCCCCTGTTTCTCGCCTGGAGCTTGCTCCTGGGTCGGCTTCCCTTCCTTGCCCCGCCCCCGTTCCTGTAGCTGTCCTTGTTCTTCGACCCGCCCCTTATCGATCCGCCTTTTCCCCCGGTCTTCGGAGAGCGGTTCTTCTTGAGCCTGCCCCTCACCCCGCCCCCTCGTAGAACCACGCCCATTCCCCTCAGATACCCTCTCTCTGCCTCGGAATCTCTCCCCGCCACTGGCCTTCCCTTCGCTCCGCGCCTTCTCCTCTCCCTGCCCCTTTTTCTCGTTCCACGCGGGTGCTATCTTGTCGGTCAGCGCCTTCTCGGGCCTCATCTTCCCCCCGAACCGCGACACCTTTTGGTCCCACTCTCCCTTTCCACGAGCTTTTTCCATACGCCGGACAGCTACCGGCTCCACGTCCCGCCTCTTATAGCCCCGCCCCTACTCATCTCCTCGCTTCTTAGCCTCTACTTGCTCGTCGCCCCGCCCTTTCTCCGCCCCTCCCCTCCTTTGCTCGGTCCCTCCACTCCCCTCCCTCTCTCCTGCCTCTCCCCTTCTCGCCTTCCCCTCCTCCCTCCCCTTCTCTCCGCCCCCCGCCCCCCGCATCCCTCCCTGGGGTGGCCCCAGGCACCTCCCTCTTCTCCCCCGCCCCGCGGTACCAGTCACTTAGTTGAAACCGGCCAACCGTCGCTTGGCCGCTGCGGTCCCGCCCCTCTTGCCCGCTTTCAAAATGGCCGCCCACACTTCCACCACCGATTTCCGCCTTTCCCGAGCCCTGCCCGCCGCGCGCGCCTGTCTCCACGGTAACGCTCGTCCCAACCGGCGCCTGCGACTTGGCGGCGTGATGAAGGCGGTGCTGGACACCCTGGCGCCCGGGCCTGTGGGGCTGAGGGTGCTGGAGACAAGAGTTTGTGATTGGAGGGTCTTCAGGGAGTTCCTACCGGTTGTTCTGGAAGCCCTCGCTCGTCCTCTGCCGCATCGGGCTTTTGTATTAAAAAAAAAATCTTTTTTTTTTTTTTAAAGATTTTATTTATTTATTTATTTATTTGAGAGAGAGAAACAGCATGAAAGGAAGGAGGGTCAGAGGGAGAAGCAGACTCCCCGCCGAGCAGGGAGCCCGATGCCGGACTCGATCCCGGGACTCCAGGATCATGACCTGAGCCGAAGGCAGTCGCTTAACCAACTGAGCCACCCAGGCGCCCCCCAAAAAAATCTCTTAAAAAACGTTTGGTCTCTTTGTGGGAATTAACCTGACTGCGGCTTAACACCCTGCTCTACACAACAGGGGCACAAGCAACCATCTCACAGGGTTGTGGGGAGCCTATAAGATAACACGTGAAGAATGCCTGGCGGAAATACTCAATAGGGTAATAATTTTCATTTGTATTCTGATGCCTCACAGTTAAGGATTCAGACCTTGGCCTTTTGATGAACTGCAAAGCTGACTTTAGCCTAAATCCGTGATTTTCATACTTCAGCGTGCATCAGACTCACCGGAAGAGCTTGCTAAACACGTTGTCGGGCTCCACCTGCCGGAGTTTGATTCAGTAGCTCTGAGGTGGGGCTGGAGAAGTTGTATTTCTGGCAAGTTTTCAGGTGACGGTCTGGGGACCACACCTTGAGAACCAGTGCGCTACAACAAGCCCTCTGTGTAGCCCCCAGGACCTCAGGGAAATAGCCAGCTGGTTCCCAGAGTCCTGCCTAATCTCATCCTGGTGTCATTCCTATCCAGCTCATCTCCTTTCTCCCTACAGACCTGTGTAGTCTACAGCCCAGTCTCGCGGAGGGACTTGAATATCCTTGATCAGGCTTGTTCTCTCTCTCCTCCAGACTGTGTCCATGTAGTAACACCCTTTGGAACACTACTCCCTACTTCGTCACTGGCTGACCACTTTCCTTACCTGGGGTCTTGTCTGTAAGATATGACCAGTCCCATCCCTCCCCTGAACACACTTGACTGTGACTGCTTCCCACTGAATCACAGGCTCCATGAGGGCAAGGCCTAGAGCTTTCTCCATCACTGTTCCCAACTCTGTCCAACACAGCACAGAGTAGATATTCTATGTAAATGAGTTGATGGAAGTCTATGCCCCCCGCCCCTCCCCAAGCCCGGTCCAGCCCCACAGGCCATGGAGGAGTGACTTCATCTGAGGGAAGAAACTCACCGGCTATGTACCTGAGCCCTTCTAGACTCAAGAACAGAGTCAGAGAGACTTCGGTGTCCTCATGGCACCCCCCCCCAGGAATTCAGCCTACAGGGAGCGGGGAGGCAGGGGGGTTCCTCGGTTAGATCTTGATGTTCAAGGCGCACCCTGCAGCAGCATTTACACCAGCAAAAGATTGGCAACCACCCACGTGCCCATTAGTGAGACGCTGAAATAATTTATGGGATGTGTGTCCCAGAAGAGGCATGGCAGACATAAAAAGGATATGAGACCTACTTGTGAGTCTCTGGAATGATCTCCTAATTATACTGGGTGGTGATAAAAGCAAGGTGCAGAAATGAGAATAGTACTAGAAAAAGTATATAAAAATTGTATATCTAGGGGCGCCTGGGTAGCTCAGTCGGTTAAGGTCATGATCCCGGGGTCCTGGGACATGGGCTCCCTGCTCAGCTGGGAGTCTGCTTCTCCCTCTCCCTCTGACCCTCCCCCAGCTCATGCTCCCGCACTCTCTCTCCCTCAAATGAATAAAAAAATATTTTTAAAAAGTTGTATATCTACATATATCTTATATAATATTAAAAAGCAAGGTATAGAAATGAGGATAATAATCATCAGTCAACAATTTATTGAGTACCAGACATTGCTCTAAGAGTTTTACAGATATTAAGTTGCTAAATTCTCGAACAAGTCCATGAGGTAGGTGCTGTTATCATCCCATTTTACAGATTAGCAAACTCAGGCACAGGCAGGTGAAGTCACTGCCCAAAGCCACAGAGCTTGGGAGTGACAGAGTTCAGACTTATACCCAGGGACTTGGCCTCTAGAGTCTGTGATTGTAACCGCCTTGCCATACTTGATAGCACTCGAGTAGAGTGAAGGAAAAAAATAAATGACACAAATATGCACACACATATTGCTGATAGTTGCCCAGAAGACCTGAGAAATCAGTCAACACAGCCTGAGTGCTGGAGAAAGACTGACTTTCCACTGTACACTCTTCTGTACCTTTTGAATTTTTAGCCTTCACTTCCCCCCCCCTCCCATGTCTTGAATTAAACAGGATTTGGTTTATTTTTCCAGAAGAATCTGGAAGAAGCAGTGAGGAGCAGAAGCCAGATTACATAGATACCTCCTACAAGGTGAGAAGCGACCGTCTCCCCCAGCCAGCTCCTGACTTGAGCAGCGAGGTCGGCCATGAGGAGCCAGGAAGGCTGGGAGGCTAACAAAGAGCTAGACAGCAGTTTCTGAGCTTCTGTGGGACAAGGTGACCAAACAAAACTTTGCTCAGATCTCAGATCTCAGTTCTGCACCTCCTCTGTGACCTTCGGCAAGTTATTTAACCTCTCTGGGCCTTTCCTCAACTGTAAACTATAGAAAATGTACTTAATAGAGTTGCTGAGAAGGTTAAATAAGTTACATATCGAGAGCTTGGAACAGTGCCTGGCACATAGTAAATCCTATGTAAGTGTTTTCTTATCACTGTTATTAAAACAATGTTGTGTGACTTTTTGGCACGATTTGACAATGGTGAATTCTCCTTGAAATTCTCTCATCTCTTACCGATTCTCCCTACCCTCTTGGTTTTCCTACTCCTCTTTGGAACTCCTTTTCTGTCTCCTTTGTAAGCTCTTCTCTCTGGTATGAGGACACTGGTTGAAAGGTCACTGCTTGCCACATGGAGCCTTTATGTTAACTAGAAAAAGAAGCCCCTTTGGGTCATTTTCAGCCTTGAACTTCAACCCTTGTTTGTTTCCACCCTGCCAGCCAGACATCCCCTATGTAGTTCCTGACCTGCACAACTACATGATGACCCTAACTGCTTAGCTAATCAATGTCTGTCCATTCTCCCTCTCCTGCCTTTCTAATAGAAGTCCAGTTTTGTTCACACATTCACCAGCCTCCAAACCAAAATCTCAGTCTCAGCTGGCAGGGGGAATTCTGAGGAATCCAAGTTAATCATGATGGCTCCATCACTCTGGCCAAGGATTGGTTCAGGATGGACATGTGAGCCAATTTTGGCCAATGAGATGGAGGAGGAAGGAAGGGGAAAGATTTCTTTGCTTCCAAAGAGACAATATGGGAAGAGATGCCCCCCTCCTTCTTGCACTAAAAACGATCATGTCTGGTTGTGATGCCTGGTCCTGTGGCAGTCACTTTGGGGCCATGAGGGAGCCCATGTGGAGCCAAGCCTTCAGCTGAAGGTGGCAGAATAAAGAGATTGGGGACCTCAGGCCACAAGACCCTGGAGCTGTGGATTCTCTTGCCCAGAACTCTCCCCAACTTGGGTGATGGGCAATATACAATCATATTGTTTCAGCCAGCACCACTCAGGATCTTGTTACTTGCAGCCCAAATCTTTCCTTATTATTTTTTTAATGTTTCATGTTTTTATTTAAATTTTTATTTAAATTTGAGTCAGTTAACATATAGTTAATATTAGTTTCAGGAGTAAGTTTAGTGATTCATTACTTCCATATAACACCCAGTGCTCATCACAAGTGTGTCCTTACTGTATAGATATATAAATACCCTAAAGCTGACTTCTCAACAATGAATTATGGAACACTACATCAAAAACCAATGATGTAATGCATGGTGATTAACATAACATATTAAAATAAAATAACATTTTAAAAAAGCTGACTTCTCAAGGCTGGTGTTCTCTCGTCCTCCAACCCAGGGCTTCCACACCTACCCTTGTGGCCTTGGTTCCCCCACCTGTCTCCAGCATCAACCACACCCTGAGACCTTCTGACGCATTCCTCTGGATGTCCCTTTAGCCCCTCACACCCACCGTGTTCCAAACAAGCCTCAGTGTCTCCCCTCAGACCTGTTTGTTCCTCCCAGGTCCCTATCTCAGGGGCAGCCAACCATCCATGTGCCTTTCCCCGGCCTTCTTTCTCCCAAGACTGTAAGGCCTACACAGGGCCTGTCCACTTGGCCTCCTGAGCATGACCTCCACTGTCCTTCTTCCCTTCCCTCGGCCCTGCCCAGCCCCATCATCTCCTGTTCTGTTCCTGCACCAGCCTCCCCTGTGCACCCAGCCTCAGTCTCCCCCTCTGGTCTACCTCCACACAGCAACTAAAGCCCAAACCTGACCACAGCCCTCTCCTACTCAAAATCCTTCCATGGCTCTCTAGTGCCTTCAAGAAAGAGGCCAAGTTCCCCAACTGGTCATTTAAGGACACTTAAGATGCACCCATGTCCACCACTCCACCTTCCTTCCCCCCTTCACCCCATATTCCAATCACAATAAACCAGTTGCCAGAAGCTGACATCGACAGGCTTTCCTACCTCCAGGCACACACAGCTCCTTCTGCCTGGAATGCCTCCCGCACCCTTTCTTCCTCAATTTTATCAAGGTCTGCCTCAAATGCCCCATCCTTTCTGTAACTTCCATAGGGCCCATAGCAGCAAGCGCTATTTCTGACGTACCATCTGGGGAGGAGGCAAATCTGGGGGGGGCAGTAAGCAGAAAACCAGTCACCTCCTAGCTCTGTGTCTGAGATCTTGTGCCTCAGTTTCCTCACCTGTGGAAAAGGGTGAGGATGTTACCCTCCTTGTAAGTAAACTACCCAGAACAACACCTGGCCCTGGCCAAAGAAAGCATCGCGGAATAACACGGCTGGCTCTGTGACATCATCTTTGAAGTAACTACATAATTATAGCCATTTTACAGATGACAAAACTCAGAATCACAGAGGTGAAGTGACTGCCCGAGGACAGAGGCAGGACGCAGCTGAGCTGGGATCTGAGCCCAAGCAGGCTGGCTCCAGAGTCCAGCGTACCTTATGCAATTAGTCCTCAGGAAATAAGGACAGCTGTTACACTGGTGTCCCGGCTCAGGGCAGGGCCGTCCGTGCCATCCGGATCCAGGCTGGGTCCTGTCTCAGCTTCCTACCTGCCAGGCTGCTGCAGAGGGTTCTGTCCCACAGGCCTACGCCCGGGGCTCTCCATGCGGATCTCGCTCCCTAGAGACACTTGAGAAAAGTCAGGTCCACCTTCTTCCCCTGAGTTGTTACCCCTTCTTCCAGGAAGCCCTCCCTGACCTTGCAGGCTGGACTGGGCACAGCCCCTGTGCCGCCTCCACCTCAGCCCTGCCCCCTCTGCCTGTGCTTTCTCGAACACACCACTGACCTCTCTGCCTCCTTCCCTGAAGTGCTGCCTATCCTGGGCTGCTGCTGGGTGGGGACAGGTCTGTCCTCCTCGATGGACCGGGAACGCAAGAGAACCGGGCCCAGGGCCACCTCAACCACCACTGTGTCCCTCACGCTGCCCAGCCTGGGGCCGGCGCAAGGAGGGAATTTTGGATGCATGAGTATATATTCTTTCCACTTGACAGATGAGGAGATCAAAGCCCGGTCAGGGGCAGCCACTTGCCCAAAGTATAGTGACCCATTTCCGGGTGCCAGAAATGAGCTCTGAGCCCAGAGCCTGCTAGAATGGGCTGGTGAAGAGAGGCTGAGGGAGAGGCAGATGGAGTCAGTGAAAGAACGAGACGCAGAGAGTGAGAGGGAAAGCCAGAGAGCCCAGAGTGGGGGGAGTGAGAGAAGGGGCATGAGGGGGAAGAACAGGGCAGTGGCGGTGCCCCGTGGGGCGTGGGACAGGTACAACAAAGGACGGACAGCTGGTGGCAATGGCTCGCGAACCCCGTGGACCCCGCGAACACGGGTCTGTGCTCGAGGACAGTCCAGGATAGCAGCTCCAGTCACGGGGGCCCCTCAGCCGCAGGCCAGCTCCCGCCGGCCTCAGGGCACCCGCCCCAGCTACCTGGGGATGGAGGCGTAGTCAGGGTGGGAGTCAGCGGCGAGCTGCTGGTGCGGTTCTGGCTGGGGGCCCACAATGTCCACCCGATCATCGTCAGCCTCGCTGACGCTGGCAGGACACGGACTGGGCAACAGGATGAGCTCCGTGAGGCCGTGAAGGTCAGACACGCGGCGGAAACTCTGCAGCACGAGCATCATGACAACCAGGCCCAGGAAGAGGTAGGCTGCGGAGGAAGGCGGAGGGGCGATGGGTGGGCTCGGACCCGCAGGGCAGGGCTGGGCCCCCCAACACACACCCCCCGAGACCCTCCAGGGTAAGGCTGTGCCCACACACACCCCCGCCCCGCCCCACCCCGCCGTTGGTCCCCGGCCGGCCACCACCCCGCTCACCTGTGACCAGCACCTTGTAGAGGGCCCGGTAGGGCTGACCGGGGGCCTCTCCGGGCACATAGTCCCCCAGGCCGATGGTGGACAGGGAGATGAAGCAGAAGTAGAAGGCATCCAGGAAGCTCCAGGCCTCCTCCAGGTGGGCAAAGACGGCAGCCGGCACCAGGAAGCAGACGGTCACGACGCCGCCCAGCAGGGCCACCAGGTGCCAGCGAGCCACCCGCCGGAGGTCCCAGCCCCAGCGCACGGTCAGCCAGGAGAGGGGCGCGCGGGTCAGCAGCAGCGACAGGCGCTGGGCCAAGGAGGTCAGCAGCAGCATGGTGGCCGGCACGCCCAGGAGTGCGAAGGCAATGGAAAAGGCCTTGCCTGCATCAGTCAGCGGAGTTGTGTACCCGTAGCCTGCGCGAGCAAGGGGACATCCTGCCGCGGCCGCCTGGCACCTCCACTGGGGCCAGGGGGGTGTCTGTGGCCACCCTAAACGACATTTAATTTCACCCTGGAACCTGCCCCTCCCACAGCCTCTCATCTCCAGGGATGGCACCTCCGTCCCTCCACTGCGCAGGCCGCGAGCCTTGTCATCCGTGATTCTCACACCCGAGTTCCACCTGCCAGTGAATCCTGTTGGCTCGAAGTTCATGTAGCTCCTAAAGCCGCTCCCTTCACCCCACCCCAGCCCCACGGCCCCACCCCGGGCCTATCTAACGCAGGAGCCTCCTCCCTCCCTGGTCTCCCTTCTCCCCCTTCCCCCCTCGCCCCCTGCCTCATCCCTGCACACAGCCGGAGGGACCCTATGAACACCTGAGTAAGGTCATGATCCTCCCACACTTAGAGCCCCTCTGTGGCTCCATCCCATTCAAAGTCATCATCATGACCCACAAGGCCCCGCGCGATCCAACAGGGCAGCATGCTCCCACCTCAGGGCCTTTGCACAGATGGTTCCTTCCCTCCTGGAAAGCTCTCCCCCCAGGGCTGGTTCCCTCCCTCCCTTCCTTCAGGTCTTTGCCCAAATGTCAGTTTTTCAGTGGGAACTTTCCTCACTCCCTTATTAAATTGTTACACCCTCTGACCAAACTGTCTTTTTTTTTTTTTTTTTTTTTTGGTTTGTTTTCATAGCACTTCAACCTTCTGGTAAACCATGTGGCTTACTTATTTGGTTGGTGTCCGTCTCCTGACTAGGGCGCAGCTGCAGGACGGGAGAGGCTTCTGTCTGTTTGGGTCACTGCTGTAGCTCCAGCATCTGGCCCAGAGTGGGCACTTGATCGATAGTCAAAATAATGAATGAAGGGTGCCGGCTCTCCACTTAGCTTAGAGCCTCCGTGTCCCTTTCTCTAAAATGGGTGTGATAAGCCCCACTGGGGCAAATTCTGACACATGCTACAGCACGGATGAATCCTGAGGGCATTATGCTGAGTGAAACAAGCTAGTCACAAAAAGACAAATATTGCATGATTCCACGTGTCTGAGGTACCTAGAGTAGGCAAGTTCGTAGAAACAGAAACAGGAAGTAGAAAAGTAGAATGGTGGTTATCAGGGGCTGCGTGCGGAGAGTGGGGAATGGGGAGATACTGTTTGATGGGTATAGTTTCAGTTTTTTCTTTCTCTCTCTCTCTCTTTTTAGAGATAGAGTGCACACATGACGGGGGGGGGAGGGGTAGAGGGAGAGAGAAAAGCCCAAGCAGACTCCAAGCCCAGTGGAGCCAGACATAGGGCTCAATCTCATGACCCTGAGGATCATGACCTGAGCTGAAATCAAGAGTCTGATGCTTAGCCGACTGAACCACCCAGGCGCCCCAGTTTTGTTTTTGTTTTTTCTTTTTTTAAGCGTGGAGCTTGAACTCACAACCCCGAGAGAAAGAATTGCATGCTTTACCGAATGAGCCAGGCAGGCACCCCTATACTTTCAGTTTTGCAAGATGAAAAGAGTTCTGGAGATGAATGGTGGTGATGGTTGTATAACAGTATGAATGTACTTAATACCACTAAACCATACACACAAAAATGGTTAAGATGGTAAATTTTGTTATGTATATGTTACCACAATTTTAAAAAATTGGGGTAGAAAAGAATCCTCTGGGTTTTTCTGGATCCCTAGAATAAAGATATTCCCTCCTCCCTTGCAGCTATGCACGACTCTGGAATAATTTCTGGTCAATGAGTTATACATGAGAGAAGCAAGCAACTTCTAGAAATTTTCCTTAAAAAGAGGAGGATGCCAGGGTGCCTGGGTGGCTCAGTTGGTTGGGCAACTGCCTTCAGCTCAGGTCATGATCTCGGAGTCCTGGGATTGAGCCCCGCATAGAGCCCCAAGTTGGGCTCCCTGCTCAGCGGGGAGTCTGCTTCTCTCTCTCTCCTCTGCCCCTCTCCCCCTGCTCATTCTCTCTCTCTCTCAAGTAAATGAAATCTTAAAAAAAAAAAAAAAAGATGGGGATGCCTATCCCCTTTCTTTCCTCCCTCCTCCTGCTGGCTGGAACACAAACATGAAGGCTGGACTTGAGCAGCCACCTTGGACCATGAGGTGACCTTGTGAATGGAAATTGCACAGAGGAGCACAGGGGTCTCTGACCATGCAGCACCATTCTGGTCTTGCTCTTGAATGTGAGCAAGAAATAAACTTTCATCTATTTAAGCAACTGTTCTGTGAGATTTATCACTTATGGCTCCAACCCTCATTAATCACAAGGATTTGGATGGAGAAACTCCAGCAGCCCAGCTGAAATGACAGGTTTGCAAACGACACGAAAACCTTATAAACAGAAAACCATAGAGTTCACATAGAACGGAGGCTGTAAGCCTTCACTGACTACCTCTAAGAGCTGAGTCCCAGTCAGGGCTTTGCATTGGATTCCCTGCATGACCTTGGCCACATGCCTTCTCCTCTCTGAGCCTCAGTTTGCCCCGAGTACCGCCAGCTGGGCTCATGAACAACCCCTTCCTCAAGTACGACTGCAGTAACCCTCCCTGGTTGGGACAGGGCATAGCACCGAGCAAGGGCATGGAAAAAGTTAGCGTGACTGTAATGCTCACTTCCCCTCTCTGGGTTCCCGGTTCCGGGTGGGCCAACCCTCCACCAAGGCCTCATCTGCAGCACGGCTGCCGGGTTGGAGTCTGGGCCCCAGGTCTTCCTCAGAAGACGCGGGCCTATGACAAAACCAGGGACGCTGTGGGAGAGGTCTCTCTGAATCACGTCTGGGTTTCTGCTTCTCTCGATACACTCAGGGCTCCCAGCTTCACCAACAATAATGACAACCTAGGCTCCGTAAACCTGTTATTACCAGCACTCTCCACTGACAAGGACTCCCTCCTTGACCAAATGTCAGTCGGGTTCCTCTGCGCTCTTGTCTTGACTAGGCCCAGTTTTAGCAGGGATCCTAAGCCACTATGGTAAGAATCCCCCTCCCCTCGGTGTCACCTCTTAGTCATTTTTCTATCCACTGACCCCTCACGCCACCCTCGGTTCTAAATCTCCAGCTGCCTTCGCTATATTCAGAGTTGAGGTCGGTCTCTCTCCCCTACTGCAAGAACTTATCATTTTTAACAAGCGTCAGAATAAACGTTTCTTCCACACTACACACGCGTATCACCCTTCTTCGTGCAAGCCTAGCATGGGGTGCTGGTTAAAAGCATGGGACTCTGAGGCCTCTACATCTCCCTAGCTGTGTGGTCTTGGGCCAATGGTCCAACCTCTCTGGGCTTCAGTGTCTGTTGCTGAAAAAACAGGGCCGTGAATGGCACCTGCCTTGAAAGGCCAGTGTGCTGACCGGGTTAAAGGCCGTAGGCACCAAGTCCTCTACAGGTTTCATTGTTATTGTGATGTGGGGACTGTTACGATCTCCATTTTCAGATGAGGGAGGACCCCGAGGCCCAGAGGAGTAGCAGCTGAGCAGAAAGCCAAACCCAGGATGTGCCTGCTTTGAGTTTGGCTTCTGCACCTGTCCTGGCTGGGATGACTTCTCAGAAGCCAGGATCTGGAAGGAGGCGGAGGGAGACACTGATGTGACCCAGTGAAGCCCAGGAGCAGGTCGGGCAGGCCCGCCCAGCTGGGTAGAACACAGTCGGCGAGAAGCAACCAGCCCCCTGCTGCCTGTAGTCTTGGTTTGCTGGTCCACACAGTGGAGCACCAAAAGCTTGGTGGCCACCTGCTACTTGTGGCAGGAGGGGGAGTTAAGAGTCGGGCCGGTCCCAGCCTCCTCCCCCAGTCCAAATCCCCAGTAGAGGTGAAGAGGAAGTTTGGGGGCTTGGGAAGGGCAGTGGGAGGACCAGCAGAACATGATGACAAAGGAATTTTTCCAGATCTGAGCGCTGAAGCAGGAAGGGACTTTCAGGGTTGGGCTGGGGGAAGGGTCAGTTCCACTTGGTGGAGGGGGGTGTTCAGAGAAGGGGAGTCAGTAATCTGAAACCGGAGGCCAGTGTCCTGGTTTGAAATGGATCCTGGTTTGGGGCTGAGGTCCTGAGTCCCAAGGAAGGAGACGACAGGCACGGGTGGGGGCCTCTTGTGGATCACGAATGGGATTGGGAGGGGAATCCTCAGGCAAGGGGGCTTCTGAGCCCACGGATGCTTGAGGGGGTGTGATGGGGGTAGACAATGCTGAAGGGATGATGGGAGGGGGCGGGTGTCCCTGGTCCTGGCTGAGAGTGTGAAGGGTGGAAAGAGGTCACAAGTGGCTACTGGGAAGGGTTCCAGGGTGCTGAGGGTCTGGAGTGTCCTTGACAGAGGGGAGAATTTTGGGTCCAAAGCCGAGGGGAGTAGTGTTGGGGTGGAGATGGAGGTCCCACTTGCGGGTCTGGAGAAGATAGGAGGGGTGTCAGGCCCCAGGAGATTCCCATTCATAGGAAATCCAGGGTGGGCAGGGGGTCTCAGGAAAGGAGTAGCGGGTGCAGAGAGCAGAGTCTCTGGGCTGGCATCCTGTGGGGTGGGGGGTGTGAAGTGGGATTCTGCTCTCAACAACAGTGTGTGTGCAGTGGGCGCTAGGGTCCCTTCTAATAGAAGGTCCAGGTGGTTCTGGGGCTCCTACTGAGGGGTGCCAGGGTCCAGAGAGTGGTGAGAGTCTCATCTAGGGGTTCTTGGGTTCAAAGAGGCCTCCATGGAGAAGTCCCTGGTTTGGGAAGTGCTAGAAGCTTTGCTGGAGCTGGTTCTGGGACTGGAGAGGTGGAAGTCCTGGCTGAGGCGCTTCTGGTGGGAAAGTCAGTGGTCCTTCCTGGAGGGTGTTCTAGCTGCCTCCACGGCAGGTCCCTCTCACACATCCACCGTTGGGAGCTGCTGACTTGGAAGCCCCAGGTTCAGAGGGAATGGGGGTGGTCCTATTGAGAGGAACCCCCTGTCTTGAAGGCTCCCAGTACAGGGGAGATGTCAAGATGGAGGGGTCCTGTGTCTGCAGTCAGGGCTTGGGGAGTATGGGGCTACCTGCTTCGGAATATGAGGATGAAGGGTGGTCCTTGGTTGGTCCTTGGTCTGGAGGAGGATGGGGGGCCCTTGCTGGGCAGTGGTCTAGGTCCAGAGGGGTGGAAGTCACCCATCGGGGCCCCAGGTTCTTGTTGAGGGCTCTGTACTGGCAGTAAAGTCTTTAGTGATGGTGCCCTGAGAGGGTGTGGAGATTCAGTGTCCTCACTGGGGCACCAGGGTCAGGAGGAGGCGGGGGTAGGACTTCCCAAGGGGCATCCCCGCAGGACATATCTGGAGACTCAGGAGACCTTGTGGAGGGAATGGCGGTCTCAGCCCAGAGAGAAGGGCAGAGGTCCCTGCCTGCCTGAGGTCCGGGTCCAGAGGGGAGGAGGGTCTCCGGAGGAGGGTCCCAGGTATTCGCGGGAGGTCTCTGCAGGTAGTCTTGGGCCCGGAGGGGACTGGACGGGCACAGGTCTCCAAGGGGGTTCAGGCAGAGGGATGGGGTCCCAAACGCTCCCTGGAAGGTATCTGAGGGCAGCACTGGTCCCGGAGGGAACCGGGTTGGGGCATTCCTGCCGGGAGTTAGGGCTTGGATGGGGGTTCCCGGGGGGGGGGGGGGCGGTCCTCGTTGGGGGTTTTCCAGCAGATCCTAGTCCCAGAGCGGACTGGGGGCGGTCCGCCGGGCTAGGAGGGTTTCGCGATGACACGTACCCACGGTGGTGACCAGCGTGCTGGCGAAGAAGAGCGCCGAGGCAAAGTCCCAGGCGGGGTCCGAGGCGTTGGCGGGCCCCGAAGCGTTGGCGAGCGCGGCGCGCCCCAGCCGTCCGGCCGCCAGCACCCGCTCCACGAAGGCGTCCAGGGCGGGGGCGGCCACGCACGGGCTGCGCCGCAGCAGCTCCTCGCGCAGCGTCTCCAGCTCGGCGCGGAGGCGAGCTTCGTGCGGCCGCTCCAGCCGCGCCACCAGCAGCGCGCCCAGCACCAGGTAGACGGCGTACGCGGCCAGGGCGCCCGCCAGGAGTGCGCCCCGCCGCATGGCGTCCTCCGCGACCTGCTCTCCACCGCCCCCGCCGCCCCGCTGACGTGGCCCCCCGCCTCCCGGCCGCGCGGAGCCCAGCCCCAGTTCCGGCCGTGCTCGAGGTGCGGCTGCCAGCGCCCCGAAGAGGAAGAGGAAAAAGAGGAGGGCCGGGGGGGGGGAACGCCCCGCCTCCGGTAAACTGAGGCACGCCCCCGCGGCAGGTGTTGAGCGCGGGGAGGGCGGAGCCCCGCGCTGCCGGACGCGGGACGCCAAGAGGATGGAAAGGGTGGGGAGTTCCTCCATTCCTTCCATTCCTTCCCTCTGGTCCTCCCAGGAGTCTCGGCTCCCTGTGTTAGAGAACATCTGAACTCTTGTCCTCTGGCAGACCGAGAAGTCGCTCGCCAACTCCCCGGGGCCATCCTGAAGGTTGTGCACTGCCTCGGGGCGCGTGGCGGAGGGGACAAGGGGACAAACTGAAACCCGGTCCTTGCTCCGTTCGCCCAGTCCTGCGTTCTGGAGTGGGGTTGCTCCCGCGCGGAGGGGACGCCTGGGTGGCTCAGTGTGTTGGGCGCGCAGGACTCTTGGTTTGCGCTCAGGGAGCGATCTCGTGGGGTGTGGGATCCGCCTGGGTTGGACTCCACTCAGCCGGGAGTCTGCTTGAAGACTCTCTCCCCCTGCCTTTCCCCCCTACTCACAGGCGCACACATTCTCTCTTTCTAAAATAAATACATCTTTAAAACAATAATTCAGAGACTCTTAACTGTACAGAACAAAGTGAAGGTTGCTGGAGGGGAGGTGGGTGAAAGGATGGGGTAACTGGGTGATGAGTGTTAAGGAGGGCACTTGATGGAACGAGCACTGGGAATTACTAAGTTCTACCCCTAAATTAATAATACACTGTATGTTAACTAACTTGAATTTAAATAAAAAGAATAATGATAATAATTCACAGTAAGGGACACGACAGAATCCCTCACGGACAGAGTGGGGATCCTTAGCTCCAATCTCTGCTCAGCGCCTACTTTGTGTCTGGCCCTTTGGTGGGGACACAGCTGTGACCCAGACAGTTCTAGACCTAGCCCGTGGGGGGCTCCCAGCACTTCAAGTTCTAGACCTTGGCCACGGGGGGCAGGGGGAGGGGACACCCAGAGTGGCAGCCCAGAGGGTCGGGGTGAGATGAGGGAAGCACAGACAGAGTGATTGGATCTGGGATGGGGGACACCGAAAGGACTGTGGATGGAGCCCCCAGGGACCCGGAGGAGATAACTGATCCAGCTTAGGGAGGTCAAGAGAGCTTCCTGAGGAAAGGGATGTCTGAGCTGAGACATTAAGGGAGAATAGGAGTGATCCGGGGTCTCTCTTCCTAGCAGAACCACAGTACACACCTCTATTTGGGGGGGGGGGTCCTCCCTGTTCCCTGTTTTTCTCCACATACCCCTCCAGAGGTAACTCAACACTCTAACGGCCATTGGAGGGCAGCCAGGAACCCCGACCACATCAGAATGGCAGAGGAGTGGGGCTTGGGGCCCAGCTCAGACACACCCCAGCTGGTTCTATTTATGAAGCTGTGACAATTCTAGGGGCAGAGCCCAACTTGAGGCTGACAACTCACAGGAAGAGGCACTTGATAATACAAACAGCAACAGCAGCTGCCAGTGATCAAAGGCTTACGATATGTCAGGCCCTGTAGACACAGCGGTGTTGTTCGAATCCTCAAGCTCTCCTACATCATTCCCATTAAACAGATGAGAACATTTAGGCTAAAAAAGGGTCCAGTCACACAACTGGTAAGGAGTAAATATGAGGCCAGCAGGAAGCCAAAACGCTTGCTTTATTAATAAAATGCTGTGAATGTTACAAAATATTCACGGAAGAACTTAGGGAGAGCTGAGGATGAAAAAATGGTGGTGGAGCCCAAGGGATGGATGCTAAGTCAGGGGTGCAGAGGAGGAATAGGGGTACCTCAGTCATGAAAAAAGGACCGGGACTGACCCAGGACTCATAACTGAGAGACCAGAACAGTCCTCAAGGTCTCTAGAAAAGACATCTCGGGCGCCTGGGTGGCTCAGATGGTTAAGCGTCTGCCTTCGGCTCAGGTCATGATCCCAGGGTCCTGGGATCGAGTCCCGCATCGGGCTCTCTGCTCCTTGGGAGCCTGCTTCTCCCTCTGCCTCTCTCTCTCTGTCTCTCATGAATAAATAAATAAAAATCTTAAAAAAAAAAAAAAAACTATCTTTAAAAAAAAAAAGAAAAGACAACATCTCAGAGGAGGAAAGGGAAAGCCACAGTGACAGGGTCACTAGCTGACATCCTTCCGGAGTGCTATCACTGCCCAGAAGTCGCTTCTACCATTATTTTTGCCTGAGATAAGCGGAGGGGACTGAGGGACAGAGAAGGGGAGAGAAAGGGGGACACTGAGGGTCAGAGAGAGACTAAGGAAACTTCATTTTTAGGGCTCCTCATTTGCAAGTGTGCCTGTGTGTGCTCTGTGTGGCTGAAGGTTGCAGAGTGGTTTCTGCAGACGGGGCAAGCCAGGAAGCAACGCAAGAGCGTTTTTATGACACCTGGTTCTTCCTATCTAACTTATTGGGTGTCCTTTTCTCACTCTAAATACTCACTTTAATACCTAAGGTCTGCCGAAATTGTATAAGCGTTAGAGTCCGCACAACTCCGTTTAGCCCCTCGAGAACACAAATGGATCTCTCCTCCCTCCGCTCCACACCCTTCCCTGGCTCCCCAGTGCCCTCAGCCACCCAAATTGAGCGCCTATAGGGAACTCCATTGCCCATCGGTCTCATCTCTCGATGCCTACATTTCCCATCATGCACGATACCGCCTGCTCCTAGCATTGTTCTCGGCCCCGCCCCCCTGTCCCAATAGTGCTGACTCTCGCCTTCCGCCACCGGCCTCCAGTCCCCGCCTCTTGCCCACTGCCAACTCGTAAAGGCCCCCGCGAGGGGCGTGGCCTCTGAGCGATCGTGACGCCCATTGGCTGTCGCGTCGTCGGTGGGCCGTGCCTACGGGAGCCGGGCGGGCACATTTCGAACCGTGGCTGGGGCGGCGGCGGCGGCGGCGGCGGCGGTGGTGGCGGTGGCTGCGACGGTGAAGGATGCACCCGGCAGGCTTGGCGGCGGCGGGGACGCCCCGGCAGCGTAAGTGGCGTACGTGGCCTGTCAAGGAGATCGGGGCGGGGGCGGGGGGTGGCTGGCGGGGGCGTAGCGGGGCCGCCGCGGCAGTTGCCGAGGTCGTTGTGGGTCGGAGGTCACGGGGTCAGGGAGCTGGAGCTTCGGGGCGTGCACAGCGCTGGGATGCCAGGTCCGGGTAGGGGGCGCGTTGGGCTCGAGCCATCTTCTCTTCAGGAAATTCCTTTGGAAGAAAACAACTTTGGGCAGGATATTGTGTGATGTGCAGGAGAACGGGACTTTCATTCATTTGCACTTCGCGATCAGCCTTCTCCCCACCCTTCGGTGGCCTCGGGCTGTCGCCCACGCCCCGCGGGACAGCGTTCAGAGCCCTTCGTGAGCTGAGAGGGCCGTGTTTACCTCTCATTTAAGATTTGAACCTGTATATCTTATACTCTTCACCCCCTTTTCCCGTCTCTGTTAATTTGTATCTCTCTTTAAGTTCCTCTTCCTCTCCGCGAGTGTGCGTGCATCTCATTTATTCACTGAGCGTATCCTGCCTCGGCTCCCGTTGGGCCAGGCAGGCCCTGTGCTTGAATTTGGGTACCTGGTAGTAACCAGCCTAGCACTAGTCCTTGGTAACTTACAACTCAGAGTTCAGCGGTGAGACAGACACTAAACTCGGAACAAACAAGTCAGCGAGAAAATCTGGGGAGTAGTGAGGACTGTAAAGGGAAAAATCCCAGATGCCGGGGAGGTTCAGAGGCCTCATGTGCTCATTCCTCCCTTCGGCCATTAATAAGGTGCCTGGCTGGCCCTGTGGTGGGTGATGCTGGGTCTACCGCCCTCGTTCCTGTCCTCAGGGAGCTACCAGTAAGGAGCAGAAGACAGGAGCAGTTTAGAGCGATGGGGGCCTGATGAGGGAAGCACAGGCGAAGGGGTCAGGACCGGGATGGAGGGATTGTGGTAGCCCAGATTAGGCATATGACGCAGCCTGGGCGTGTCGGTGAAGCTTCCTGGAAGAGGTACATCTAATGATGAGGAATTTGCTCAGAGAAGGGGATTTGTGGTGAGAGGCCTGTGCCAAGTAAACAAATGGACAAGTGAATATTTAGCAAATGTGTTAAGTGCACAGAAGGGGAAAAGAACAACTGGATATTATGAGAAAGAACAAGGTGCTATGCTGGCAGGTGTTAATGATGGAAAGATGTTCCAGAGTGATAGCAGTGCATGTTCAAAAGCCTGTGTGGACTAGGAGCTTGGCAGAGTCAGGGCCCAAGAGGCCAGTGTGTGACTGGATGCAGTGAGCCCCAAAAGAGGTAGGAAACGAGGGTGGTTGGCAGGGCTGGGGTCTTGCAGGGCCTTGTAGGCATGTGGATTTTATTCCCAGCACTGTGGGTACTGATCATAGGCAGGGGACAGGAAATGTTCTCTTGTGCATTTAAAAAGATCACGCTGGCTGCTGACTGGAGAAAGGGTTGGAGGACATTGAAGTCAGGTTCAAGATCAGAAGGTCTGAAAGGGGAGGGTAAACATGGAGACATAGTGGGTGAGAACTGGCAATTAGTTGGTTGGGTGCCAGAAAGCAGGGGAGTCAGGGACTTGGACACTGGGGTGGGGGCACTGGTGGGAGCCGGCCAGACCTGGGTGTGGGGAGAGAAGTGGCGGCTGGAGACAGGGCCCACTGCCCAGGGCTGGGAAAGCTGTGGGCGGGTGAGATTGCTCTAGGTGAGAGGCAAAGCCAGAAGTGTGGGGAATTGGGCCACACGTTTCAGGGAGCTGAAAAAAAATCATGGGTGGAGAGGGACCAATCCGGAGACTGTCAGCTCTGTAAAGGCAGGAGTTTTTGTCTTTTTTTTTTTTTTTAAGGTTTTATTTATTTGTCAGAGAGAGAGCAAGCCGTGTGAGCACAAGCAAGGGGAGCGGCAGGCAGAGGGAGAGGGAGAAGCAGACTCCCCGCTGAGCAGGGAGCCCGACGTGGGGCTCGATCCCAGGATCCTGGGATCATGACCTGAGCTGAAGGCAGATGCTTAACGAGCCAGCCAGGTGCCCCACGGCAGGAGTTTTTGTCTTTTTGGTCATTGCTATATCTACCACGCCTGCAGCAGGGCCTAACACACAGGGGTGCTCAAGAGGTGTTTGTGGGGCTCTGGAAAGAGGAGGAGGAAGGGGCAGTGTCTCAAAGCCAAGAGAGCAGAGAGCTGGAGGCTGGCATTGGGGACAGGGGCATCACATGCTGCTCGAGTCGGATGACAGTGGCTAACGGCCTCAGACTGGCATTGTAGAGGGGCGTTTAGGAGGCCAGTGGGGGGCAGAACCCCAAATATCGAGGGCTAAAGGGGGCAACAGGGAGGAAGGAAGGGCTTGCACCAAAGCTCCCAGAAGTGGGAGAGGGGAAAGGCCAGTGAACCTTGGGGCTAAGTGGGCCGGGGCCAGTGCCGCTGGCTTTGGGATTGAGCACGCCTGGGTCTGTTTTCAGGTGACAAATAACTGAGAGGAACAGTCAAGGGACTAGTCATTGACAATAGGTGACAGGGATCGACAGGCCAGGGGCTGAGGAGTTTATAAGCGTCATTTGGCCTTGGGCCATGAACTGTCCCACAGAAGAGAGAATTGAGGTGCGGACAGAGTCAGGACGTGGATTATTTGGTTCCTCTCCCCCACCCGATTGTAACCCTGTCTCCCATTCCCTGGGCCCACAGTGGCGCCTGGGACACAGGAGGAGCTCAGTAACTGTCTGCTGTGGTGTTAGGAGCACGGGCCCCGGAGCCAGGGTGCTGGGCTCAAATCTGTCCTCTCCACATTCCCCTTCTCCTCCCTCGTCCTTACCCTACCCCCACTAAGCACGCCTCCAGCAGGTCCTGTCCCTCCAAACTCCGTCCAGAAGCAGCCCAGCCCCCTCCCCTCCATCCCTGTTTCTCCCCCAACCCTGGAGCAGCTCCCTCCCTCCTCCCCTCTTCCTGCCCCCACCCCACCACCACCATCGAGCAGGCACCTGGGCTACAGCCCTGCACGCAGGTCATTTCCCCTGTCCCGGCCTTGGTCACCACCTCTGTAACATGGGGTGGGCCCTCATTTCTCAGAGTTTCATCAGCCCCCTACTCTAGCCTTCTGTCAGGGGCTGGGGATCCAGGCATGAACAAGACCAAGCTCCCCACCTGGGGGGCTCCCATTTTAGTGGGGAGACAGTGAACAAAATAAAGAAAGCAACCAGCCTGTCAGCTGGTGCAGAGTTCTGGATATAAGTGCAGCAGGGAACGGGGGTGGGGAGTGCTGCCCAGGACTGTGTGGTCGTAGACAGTGGTAGGGAAGGTACTGTAGAGCCAAGACCTCGAGGAGGGGAGGGAGCCATGGGGCAGGGGAAGGATTCAGGCAGAGAACAGCCAGTGCAAAGGCCCTGAGGTGGGAATGTGCCTGGCGTGTTTGCTGAACTTTGAAGCCCACGTGGCTGGAGCCAACCAGCGAGGGGAGCACGAAGGGGAGACGCTGACAGAGACTGTGTTTGTAAAAGGCTCAGGACAGGATCCTGTGCACAGTAGGCCCAGCACATAGTAGCTGTCGACGTTACTGTGGTGATTGGATGGAGAGATGCCAGGCAGACAGAGCCGGGCCCGCACCTGCCTCGGCGCCCATCTGACCTCCAAACCAGTGCTTCGCTACAGCGGAAGGAGAGCCCTGCAGCCTGAACAAAGCTCCCCTTCCTCTTCCCCTGCAGCGTCCAAGCGGAGGATCCCGGTGTCCCAGCCGGGCATGGCCGACCCCCACCAGCTCTTCGATGACACGAGTTCGGCCCAGAGCCGGGGCTATGGGGCCCAGCGGGCACCCGGCGGCCTGGGCTACCCTGCGCCTTCTGCCTCGCCCCAGGCTGCCTTCCTGGCGGATCCTGTGTCCAACATGGCCATGGCCTATGGGAGCAGCCTGGCCGCCCAGGGCAAGGAGCTGGTAGATAAGAATGTGAGTGGGCGGGGTGGCTGTGTGGGGGGGTGGGGGGTGGGGACGTGAGGCCAGGGCTTCAGGCTTGGGCTCTGCCTCCCCCCAGATTGACCGCTTCATCCCCGTCACCAAGCTCAAGTACTACTTTGCTGTGGACACCATGTATGTGGGCAAAAAGCTGGGCCTGCTCTTCTTCCCCTACCTGCACCAGGTCAGTCAGCACTGCGCCCACTGAGGGGAGCACTGTCTGAGGAGGGGCAAAGTCTGGGGGGGCGGGTGGAGGGGTGGGGATAGAGGGTGAGTCAGAAGCCGGGCAGGTGTGAGGGGCAGGGGCGGGGGTGGATAGGTTTGCCCCAAGAGAGGGCCTGGAAGCAGTGTGGGAGAAGCCCACTCTGGGGGTCCCACGCCTGCTCCCCTCACTCTCCCCACAGGACTGGGAAGTGCAGTACCAGCAGGACACACCAGTGGCCCCCCGCTTTGACATCAACGCTCCTGACCTCTACATTCCAGGTCTCCCCCTCCCCGTCACCGCCCCACACCCTCCTCCCTCTGGGTGGGCACGTCTAGGGCAGAGGGTTAGGTGCCTAGTGGCCCAGGATGGTCCATCTTCCTCTGACCAGTGTCTGTGTGTCTGCCTCCCACAGCTATGGCTTTCATCACTTATGTCTTGGTGGCTGGCCTGGCGCTGGGGACCCAGGATAGGTAAGGGAGGCCTGGAATAGGCAAAGTGGGGTGAGGTTTGGGTGGCGGAGGGGCAGTCAGGAAGGTCTCTTGGATCTCCTGTCTCGGAGCAGCCCCACCATGCTCCCAGTTGGCCCAGGACAGAGCCCTTGGGGTCACGGTCAGCGTCACCCTCACCTCTCCCCTTGCTCTCCACCCACGTGCAGCCCATCACCACACCTGTGGCAGGTGACTCTAACTCCATCCTTCTTCTTAGCCTCTACCACCAGATCTGGCCCATCCTCACTGCCTCCTAACCAGCTGCCTTGCTCACATACCCCCTGCACCCTGACTCCCAACCGCAGCCAGGAAGATCTGGTCTGAGATGTGGGTCTGGCCATGTCCACCCTGCTAGAAGCTGCCCAGGGCTCTCCCGTCCCCAGATCTAGCCCTGGCTCCTTATTCTCGCGCACCGCACTGCCTCTGCGCAGCCTCTCTCTGCCCCTCCTCCTCACTCTGCTTCGCCGCACTAGGCCTCTTTCCATCCTCCAGAGGGCCTGGTGCCACCCGCCACCACCCCAGGGCCTTTGCACATCCAGTGCCCTTTGCTCAGGAGTATGTTCCTCCCCTGTATCACCTGCTGAGCACCTGCTCACCTGCGATGTCTCCACTCTGGTATCACTTACTCAGGGAAGCCGTCCCACCCTCCAACTGGGTCAAGCCCCCCATGTCTCACTCCTACGCTCCAGTTTCTTTCTTTTGTGGCATCGAAAACAATTCTCATGAGAATCAGTTCATTGTTGGGGCACTGGGGATATGGCAGAGGCCGTGGTCCTTCTTTGCAAGTCAGCTCCTTATTCCTTCAGGCCTCGGCTCAGATGCCCTCTCTGGAGAGCCCTCTCTGACACCTTTTCCCGACTGGGTCAGGCACCTCCCCTGCCCTGCGCTCCCCTCATCCCAGCCCTGACCTCTCGGGGCCATCACTGAGGACAGGTCTGCCTTCCCTGGCATGAGATTTCCATGAGGACAGGGTCCAGATCCATCTTGGTCACTGTGGAGTCTCTAGCCCCACCCAACACAGGTGTCCCCAGGTGGATGCTCTGGGAGGGTGTGAGCCGGCCATCGGAGTGACAGCTTGGTGCCGGCAGGTTCTCCCCAGACCTCCTCGGGCTGCAGGCAAGCTCTGCGTTGGCCTGGCTGACCTTGGAGGTGCTGGCCATCCTGCTCAGTCTCTACCTGGTCACTGTCAACACTGACCTCACCACTCTCGATCTGGTGGCCTTCTTGGGCTACAAATATGTTGGGTGAGTACCCCATTCCTTCCCCCTCCCCCCCCGCCCCCAGCCCCAGCCCCGAGGCCTCTTCCTCAGACCAGCCTTCCCCTCTCTTCCCAGGATGATTGGCGGGGTCCTTATGGGCTTGCTCTTTGGGAAGATTGGCTACTACCTGGTGCTGGGCTGGTGCTGCGTGTCTATCTTTGTGTTCATGGTGAGCTGGGGCTCAGGGGAGGATGAGGCTTGAGGGCACAAGCCCTCAGAGTCGGGGTCCCCTGGAGGCATCCAAACAGAGGATGTCAGGGGAGGAGTTGAGACGAGAGCCACGTTGCTGAACTGAGGAGCCTTAAAGTAGTTGTCCCAGCCTGGGGGTCAGGAGGGCTTCCTGGAAGAGGAGGTGTCTAAGCTGGGGCTGGAAGAAAGAGAAGGAGCCAGCTGGGCTGTTGGGGTAGGCTCTCACCTTCACCCCACTCTTCCATGGTGGGCTTTCCTGCCAGAATTTCTGTGAGGATGAAAAAAGTTTTGGTACCCCTGAAGTAGCTTCTCTGGGTCCCCAGCAAATCCCTTCCTCTCTTTAAACCTGCTTCCCCTTTTGTAAAAAAGGGGGATGATGATAAACGCACCTCAGGGTCCTGGGCGGAGGCAGTGTGAGCATATGTGAGGAGCAGAGGGCAAAAACTGGTTGGCCAAATCGGACCCTCAGATACACTTTGACTTAGATGTCATTTAAAAGTTAAAAAAAAAAAATCCTTTCTGGCTTGTGTTGAAAACTGTCATCGGCCCTCATAAGCGGGGTGACAGCGGCCCAGCTGAGCTTGCCACCCTCCGCAGGCACTCTCCCCAGGCAGGGTATGCAGCTCCGCATCTCATTCAGGGGCCTCGCCTGCTGCCTGAGCTTGCAACCCGCACATTTGCTCCCAAGCCTTGGGGCGGAGCAAGTCCTCACCATCTATTAAAGGAGATGTGGGGGGAACCTAGGCTCCCCTGGAGCAGAGATACTTGAGCCCAGCCGCCCCGGAGGAGGGAGAGAGGCAGGGCTTGGAAGTACATCCAGGCCCCCGCGCCCGGCCCGGGACTCAAGGGTGCACCCCCTCCCGCCCCAGATCCGGACGCTGCGGCTGAAGATCCTGGCGGAGGCAGCGGCCGAGGGCGTCCCGGTGCGCGGGGCCCGGAACCAGCTGCGCATGTACCTGACCATGGCCGTGGCGGCGGCGCAGCCCCTGCTCATGTACTGGCTCACCTTCCACCTGGTGCGGTGAGGGCGGCCCGGCCCGCGCCGCCAGCTGCTGCTCCGCGCGGCCGCCGCCGCCCCTCCGCCCGCCCGCCCGCGGGGACACCGGCGCCGCCCCGATCCCGAGACGCCACCCCCCACCCCCTCCGGGCCGAGGTGCCGACCTGTCCAGCTGCACCGGCCGCCCCGCAGAGCGGCCGCTGTTCCGGAAACAATAAACCGTGATGGGCACGGCGTAGGCAGCTTGTGCTTGGCGCGGCCGCCCGGCAGGGGGCAGGCCCGGCCCGGGAAGGGGGATGGGTGGGGCGGGGCCGGTGCCGCACTTCGCGACCAGAAGGCGACCAGAAGGCGACCAGAGAGTCGAGAGAAGGTTTAATGAGCCTCGCCCGGCCCGTCAGTGAGGAGCCTCCTTCTTCGCCTTGCCTTTCTTCTCCTTCTTCTTTTTCGCCTTGGGCTTCTTGACCTTGGCCGGCGTGCTCTTGTGCCCTTCGGAGGCGGCCGCGGGAGGCTGTGGGGCCGAGGGCGGAGGGGAGGGAAGGGGAGAGCGAGGGGTCTGCCGCTGAGACGATGGCCCCGGGCTCTCCCCTCACCTGGGGCGGCTGCTTGCGGGGAGCCTCTTACCTTTGCTTCCATGTCCGAGTCGCTGGAGCTGTCGCTGCTGGAGTCTGAGGAGCTGCGGTGACCGCCACCCTGCTCGTTGGAGGCGAGGCAGTGAGGGCCGGACCCCTGACCCAGCCCCCGCCCTAAGTTGGAAGCCCCAGGCTCGGCGGGGCCCTGGGTTCAAAGGCCTACCTACTCCCCACCCACCCCCCGATACCGGGAGGGATGTGCGGGCTCCTGAGGTGACTTACCCTCGGTTTATCAGGCGCCCCCGCCTCTGACGCGGCCCGAACTTTGTGGGGGCTGTGTTTGTGGTCTCCCACTTGGCCTGTCCCCTGGGGCTCCTTGGAGTCGACGGCTGGGGAGAAAAGTTGGGTGGGTTGGTGCAGGTGCAGCGCGTGCGCCCTTGGAGGTTTCTGGGTTTTAGCCTGGCCCCCTGTGCCTCAAGAGCCCCACTTCCCAGGAGCGCACCTGCGGCCAGGTCGAACTCCATGGTGGTGAGAGGAGGTTTGTGGGGAGGACCGCAAGGGCCCGGAGGGCAGGGGGAGGGCCTGGGGAGGGGCAGTGGGAACCGCCTGCCCAAGGACTTCGGAGGAGCCCCACCCAACGTGGCTCAGAGTCCTTAGCCTTGACTCATAGCCCCTCCCCAGCACCACCCAACTTTTCTTCTTGGGAAATGGGGTGGGTGGACAGCTGATTGCTAAATTTCCACCCGGTGAGCCTTGGCAAGTGAGGGGGGAATGTGTGGGCAGCTGTAGATTTCTGGGGGGAGGGCTGGAGCTGTCACCGCTTCCCGCAGAAGGGTCAGATGCCTGCTTCTGAAGAAATGAGAGGGAGGCGGTCTCCCTGTGCCCTGTGCCCCATCATAACACCAGCACTCCGTGTACTCACTGCGGGCCTGGCGCTGTTCCAAAGGGCTCACGCACATTAGCTCGCTTTAACAACTCCTGGATGGCTGCGTGAGAAGCAGTGTCTGAAGGGGTGAAGAGCGTGAACTTGGAATCCGCCTCCTGAATTTGAAGACCCACTCAGTAGTGGGGTGAGCTCAGGAAAGTCACTCTGCCTCTCTATGCGTGTTTCTTCATCTGTACATGGCAGCCTCCATATGGGGTTGTTGTCATGGATTAGTTTCTAGAACTGTGCCTGGCACAGACTACGTGCTTAAGATAATGTTTTGGCTTTTTTAATTAGAAGAAATGTATTGTTACTATCCCTATTTTACAGATGAGAACACTGAGGGACCAAACAAGTAAGATGCTGAGGGGCCAATGTAGTATGAATGGCTAGAGCTGGGATTCACACCCACACAGTGTGGCTCAAGTCCAAGGCCCTGGCCCCTCTGGCTCTCCCTGGAGGGTGCTCAGGGGAAGGGGCTCCCCATGCCTGGCTGGGCCAGTCAGACTGCTGGGGGCTGGGGGGGGGGGGGCGCTGAGCCATCTGCTCCCCTTGCTGTGTGGCCAAGTGTCCTTGCAAGTCCGTCCCCGGCCAGCCTTGCCACCAGCAGCTGGGTCACCACACTTGCAGGAGCAGGCAGGCAGGAGTGGTGGCTGGGGCCTGGGCATGGTGATGACCGCGTGCCCTCAGGTCTCTGCCCCAAAGCACATTCCTCGGAGAGGCCTGCCCTGACTGCTGGCTCCCCACTGCCTGTCAAGGCAACCTCTTTCCCCTGCTTGATGACCAGCTTAGCCCTTAAAGATAATAAGTTATCTTCATCATCAATTCCTGCGGCATATATTTGTTGAGTACCTACTATGTGCCCAGCACAGTTCAGGTGATGGGGATACAGAGGTTAACAAAACCAGCAAAAATCCCGGCCTCACGGGACTGACATTCTAGTGGGGGAAACGAGGTGTAAAATGTACAGAATGTTAGAAAACGACTGGAGGTGAAGCTGTCCCATCAGTTGGTAAGTGGATAGACAAAATGTGAATATATAACGGGACGCTACTCTGCCATACAAAGGAATGGACATTGCATCATGCATGAACCTCAAAAACATTCTGCTAGGTGAAAGAAGCCAGACCCGAAAGACTGCATGCTGTAGGAAAGCGTTCGTGTCAAGTGTTTAGAGAAGAATTATTGAGGCAGCAGGTTAGGGGGTGCTGGGAGCTGCATGGGGAATAGGGATTAACTGTAATTGAGCGTAAGAGATCTAATTGTGGGGGATGAAAACACGTTCGAAAACTGATTTATGCTGAAAATTGCACCACTTGGTAAAAATTATTAAGAACTGGGGCGCCTGGGTAGTGCAGTCAGTTAAGTATCCTACTCTTGGTTTCGGCTCAGGTTGTGACTTCTGTGTGGTGGGATCAAGCCCTGTGTTGGGCTCCACGCTCAGCAAGGAGTCTACTTAAGATTCTCTCTCCCTCTCCCTTTGCCCCTCCCCCAACCTCTAAAAATAAATTTTTTAATTATTAGAAACCCCTGAAGTGTACGTTTGAAATGGGTTTTATGTAACTTATGCCTCAATAAAAGCTGATTTTGAAAAGTAATATGTGCTAAGAAGAGAAATATAGCAAGAAAGGGAGCTAGGTAATAACTACATGGTATGTTGGGGAGAGGTTGGATTTTAGATAAGAGTTACCAGGGAAAGCTTCAGGCAAGTCTTTTTTGAATAAAGATCTGAAGATGAGGGGCGCCTGGGTGGCTCAGTCGGTTGGGCATCTGCCTTTGGTTGTGATCTCAGAGTCCTGGGATCCGGCCCCACGTCAGGCTCCCTGCTCAGCGGGGAGTCTGCTTCTCCCTCTCCCTCTGCCACTCTCCCCTCTTGTGCGCTCTCTCTCTCAAATAAATACAATCTTTAAAAAAGAAAGGTTGTCTTTTAAAAATCTGAAGATGAGGAGATAAACCATGCAAACACATGGAGGAAGTGTTCTAGGCAGTGGGAATAGCAAGTGCAAAGGTCCTGAGGCAAGAATGTACCTGAGTAATGAAGAACTGCAAGAACTTCAGAGTGGCAGTGAGAATGGAGGGAAAGACAGGAGAGGAGGAAGGATGGGAGGGGTGGAGGAGTAGAGGACTTGTACATCAAAGACCTTTGATCTTTACTCTGAATAAGAAGAGGTGGTGAATGATGATTGTGGCTTTAGCCACAAGTGGATGCAGGATATAAGTGTTTTTCCAAGCAAAACAAATTCCATGAGGGTTAGGGACCTCATCTGCTTTGCTCAGCACCCAGAACAGTGTGACTCAGAATTTGGTGCTATCATTTGGTGAGTTAGTGAGGTTACCTGATGCCAGGCCCTCTGCTAATGTAACGGCAGGTCAGAGCAAGCACAGAGTGGCTAAGAGTTTGGGTTGTGGAGGTCAGTCTGCTCACAGGTGAATCCTCACTCTACCTCTTACTGCTCTGTGGATAAATAAGTCAACCAGTCTGCACCGCAGTTTTGTCCTCTATAAAGTGGAAGACTTACCTCATAAAGTGACGGTTGTGTCTGGAGCCTGCCTGGCAACAAGGTAAATAGATGCTAGCAAATGTGAGTTTTTATTATTCACGAACACGATCTCATATGCTTACTTGTGAACCTGGCAGTTAAGATCCCATGTTGTATATGAGGCAGTTGAGCCTCAAAAAGTTGGTTTCGTGCCCAAGGACACTGGGCTAATAGGTTGCAGATCGGTAGCGGTAGGCCTTCTAGACCCAAGAGGAAGTAGCTCTTTACTAATTGGCTAAGATTGTGGGGAGTGTGAATGGGCCCGGGGAAGAGCACGGCCTGATCCTCCAAATTCCCCTCTATTCACTCCTGTATCATAGTTAGGATGTGGCCACTTTCACAGAGACCAGAAAGAGCCTTAACAAGATAGCTCCACTTTTTTCTCCCCTAAACACCCAGGGACCCGGGCTCCTAACTGGTTGCTCTGCATCCTTCCCGGGTGTTGCCCTGAACAGAGAGGGAAGCCGGCCTCCACCATCGGATTCGAGGGAAGGGAAAGGGCAAGGAGAGGGCACACCAATTCCTTCTAAGGACTGCACCTGGAAGCAGCACCTGTCCCTTTGGCCAGGTCAGACACACGTCACATCTAGCAGCAGGGGAGGCTAGGAGAATACAGCTCCGAGCTGGGCAGCCGCGTACCCAGCGAAAACCTGGGGACTTTACTGAAAGGAAGGGTAAATGGACGTGGGAGCCTGTCGGTCACTACTCCCTCTTGGTGGCAGTGAATATACCCTCAATTCCCTTGCTCTAACCCAGAAGACTTACAAATGAAGGCCAGATTAAAGCTGGGAAGGTGAACCCAAATGCTTGATGAAAAGCAGGTGTGAGGGCCTAAGATGAGCACGTCCAGCCTTCTGTTCTTCGGAAAAGAGCCCCTGCCCTCAGTAGTCCCCTAGCCAGCTACTAGGGGCAGGGACAGTAGCTTACGTCCCTCCCCAGGCCCAGCCTGCCCCTGACCTCTAACAGCTCTGTCCTCCTCTGCTTGTTTCCTCCTTATTTCTGCCTAACATGACTCAGTCCTAAGGGTGTAAGCAATGCCTTCTCCTTTGTAGGAAAAAGGGACTTGTGTTCCCACCTGGCCTGTGATGCTGCCATTCACTACTAGCTCAGCTTCCCCTTTCTCTAGCATTTCACCAGCAGACACTCTTTGGAGGCTCACCCTGACCCTGAAGTTTGTACTTAGTCACTGCAATTTAGGAAGAGATTGTTGGATGCCAACTTCAGTGGCCAGGGAAGCCAAGGTGGGGTAGGACCAAGCAGTGGGCCACTGGGACACGGTCCTCCATGGGCATGCTGCGCTCCTACACATCTGACGACTGACATGGCTCCCTGGAAAAGCAATTTGCTCAAGGCCTGCTTTCGTCTCTTGCCTGAAGTTTACACAAACGGAGTGCCCTGGTCCCATAAACATCATAATCCCTGGACTGGAATGTTTTCTTTGAACTTAACCACATCCTAGGAGATGGATGACTTTTAAGCACACAGTACGTAGGGACTCAGTTTCCTTTCCCACAAGACCGAAGTGCTGCCCTGGCCCTGGACATTCTGGAACACTAATGATCAGAACATCTTGACGGACCACCCTTTGGGATGGACCAAGGGGTGGACAGTCTGGCTGTGGAAAGCCAAGCTTGGCCACCACCAGCTGACTGTTGTGTCCGGGATTTGCTTTCACTCTATTTGCAAGCTAACAAGTTAGCTGGTAACTTTTCAAAATGCTGGCAGAGGCCTGGAGATTCCCGGGTCAGAGACAAAAAGCTTATTACTCACAGCAAGCACCGGGAGCATCAGCATGTGGTCTTCTTGGCCCCGTGAGCTGGGGAACCTGCCACTTGCCGGTAAGCAGCAGGCAAGCCTGTGTGTCCTAGAGGGAGCCATTCTCTCGTCCCTCAAGGTGCTCGCTGCAGGCCCAGCCTGAGAACCGGCCCAGGTGAACAGCTGTCAGGCTCACACATTCTTGGCACGCCCAGGAAGCCTTGTAGCAGCGTGACAGACCCCCGCTGGAGGCCTGTCTCTGCCAACAATCCACCCCTCCTGGTGAATTTTCACACAAATAGGCCACTCTGATTAATCTAACAGCCCGAGAGCGAATTCATTCCGTTTCTCTCACACAGCGTTTAATTAAAGCGACCTAGGAACAGGACTCCCAAGAAGCAGCGAGTCCTGCAGATAGGCCAACCCGCCGTCCAGGTCCCGGAGCTTTCCAGCCATGAAGGAGCGGGCATACTTCAGCCAGCCAGGATGTAGTCGGAGACTAGGAGACTAGTCTATCACCCATTAGGACCCACACCAGGGACTTCAGACTCACCTGCAGCTCTTTGGTGTCGTGACCAACAATGACAAGGCCCCAAAGCAACCCTCATGCGCACCGGGGAGACACCGTGGCTCATTCCGTCCCACGTGCAAACACACGGAATGCTGGGGCACAGGGCGCTCCAGCTGAGGACCTACTAAGCCTGACGCTGACCACCACCACAGGGCGGTGCCCCCGACTGGTCGCAGCCCCAACCACTCTCCGTGGCACAGCCCTGGCGCTGCTTGGGCGTCACAAGTGTGACTTTGTTATTTTGTTCATCAGCCAGGGTGGAACAAGGCCGTGCAGGTCCACGTTTGTGTCTAGGGTGGGGCCCACATTCAAGCTCTGCTGCTGCTGGCACCAGGCACGGCACCATCATCCAGGACGGGCCACGTCGCCAGGTACGGGGTGCAGCGGGCCAGAGGCCTGGCAGGTTGTGGCGTTGGATCCAGAGGACGGAGCACTGGTTGCACCTCCTACCGTCCCGGATCTGAGGGGTTCCCCCCCACCCCAGGACTTCCCATCCCAGTAGATAGAGCTGCACCTCTTCTATCACCTACTCACCCCCAGACCTTTCGTTTGGCTCACGTGTGAATGCAGCTGGTGTGTTTACCAAGTTCCACGCACCATGCAGACCACTGCAGGGAGACTCAGCAAGCAGGGCACTCAATGCCCAAGTGGTCACTGTCTTCATGTAGGACCAGTCAGTCCAAGGAAGAATCCAGGCAGACTCTTCAAAATTAATTTCAATCCCCGAGGCCCCCGTCTGGTCGGCCAGCTACCGAGAAGGTGCACCAATCAGGTGGGCCTGGGCTTGACGCTGGAGGGGAGAAAGATGCATCATATGCAGAAATGAGGAGAAAAGAATCCCAAGTTTCAAAATAGACTATGTAGCTCCCAATCCCTTTGACCTGATCTTTCCCCAAGAGATGGCCTAGAAGTAACCCTTTTCTACGGACAGCCACAGTCAGTGAACAAACTCCTTACTGAAGTGTATGGAGCAGGAGGGGATGGTGACAGGTCTTTGTCGAGGTGATTTTTTAAAAATCCATCCCACCTCTGAGTGATATGGACAGCCTGAGGATGACAAAGGCTGTGAAATGGGCATTGAATACCTTGGCTATTGGCCCATTGTTAGGCAGTCTTTCCAACAAGAGCACCATTGTTAGCCTGTAAATGGTCCAGAATGTCCCAAACGGGCAGTTTAGTTTCAAGGGCCACAGTGGCGTGGCAGGAGTTGGCTTCCTGGACTGCAAGAGCAGCCCCACAGCCTGAAAAAGCACGGTGGTGAGACGCCACTGGCCGGCCAAGCGGGGGCCACAGGCCTGACGGAGTCCATCAGCCAGGAGCGAGTGGACCACGGGGCCTCCCAACCCATGAGACAAACGGGACACGTGTTGGCAGAAGTGAGTCAGCATGACAACTTCTGCATGGGAAACATGAAAGGACACTGTATGAAAACCTAAAGTTTGGGGCACCTGGGTGGCTCAGTCGTTAAGCGTCTGCCTTTGGCTCAGGTCATGATCCCAGGGTCCTGGGATTGAGCCCCGCATCCGGGGGCGGGGCGGGGGGCGGAGCCTGCTTCTCCCTCTCCCACTCCTCCTGCTTGTGTTCCCTCTCTTGCTGTGTCTCTCTCAAATAAATAAATTTAAAAAAAAAAAGGAAAACCTAAAGTTCAACTGGCCTTGATGGTGTTAAGAGAATTCACTTGATGATCTTCCTACTGCAGAATTACTTTAAAGTGATTCCCAACAGTTTCTTTTAAAATCCAAACACAGGGGCGCCTGGCTGGCTCAGAGAGTGGAGCATGCGACTCTTGATTTTGGGGTTGTTGAGTTTGAGCCCCTCATTGGGTGTAGAGATTACTTAATAAAATCTTTAAAAATAAATAAAGAGGGGCACCTGAGTGGCTTAGTCGGTTAAGCGTCTGCCTTCGGCTCAGGTCATGATCCCAGGGTCCTGGGATCGAGCCCCACGTCAGAGCTCCCTGCTCAGTGGGGAGTCTGCTTCTCCCTCTCCCTCTGCCCCTGCCCCTTGTGCTCTCTCTCTCAAATAAATAAAATCTTAAAAAAAAAAAAAATCCACTTTTTATCTTTCACATGACTAAGTTATGGAGAGACAAGCCTTGCTTGAGTAGGTGGAGAAAGGCCCCCTGCTCAGCCAGAGGCATCACTGGGCTCAAGGTCCCCTGTAGGGAGCTTGAGGGTGGCTCATGCGGTGGCAGGCTGGGTGTAGAGGAGAGCTGCCAGCTACTGAAGAGGAATAAGGAGACAAGCAGGTTGGCAGAGGTGGACACCAGCCCCCTGAAGGAGGAGGCCCCCTTACTGAGCACTTCCCTTGGGTGATCTATGATCTCACGTAACCCTCACATCCACCCAGAGTACAAGTGAGGAAACTGGAGGTTCAAAGGAGTTGAGTGACCAGCTCACTGCTGCACACCGAGAATGGTGGGTGGAGAGTCTCTTCCCAACGCCTCCTTCTCTGGACCACAGGCTCTCCCAGAGCTGGGTCCCTATCTATCTGGATACGGCAGGCAGGTTTCATTTTCTCACCATCATCTCTGAGGCTAGACTGCCAGGCTGCCTAGAAGGCTTGGCAGGGACAGGGCCAGAATCCCTGAGCAACGTCTCCACAAATGAGGAAGGCTACAAAGAAGGACTTGAGGTATTTGCCCAACTTGCCTCTGGAATAGATTTCTAAGCCCTATGGGGTGCAAGTCTCTCCCCCAGTGCGCAGAATGTGACTTTTTTTGGCCTGAGGGGATTTCTAAGAAGGGTGGAAGGGAAGGAGGCCTTGCCCAGCTTCCTGAGTCACCCATGCAAGTGGAGGCCCCAGGACGCCTGCCTGACCCCATGGGTTCCCCCAAAGCTGCTCCATGTTCATGACTACATGTGTGGACAGGGAGGAAGAAAGGAAGAGCCTCCAGAGTCTAGAGGCAAGAAGGGAACACCCACAGGTAAGCAGCAGAATTGGGGCCAAGCCTGGAGGCTGAATTCAGCCAGATGGTACCCTGTCTCCATTTCACTGCAGAAGCACATGGAGACCCGAGAGAGACTACAGAGCCTTGGGGAAAGATGAAAATCATGGATGCCAAAGTGATTTTGGTCAAAGCCACTCCAGTCTCAGGAAGGTCTCGGTCTTCCCCTGGACAGGATGCATCCTCACTCCAAGCCTCCTGTGCCCTCAAAGGCAGTGTTTCAAGGTGTGGATTAGTCTGTAGTGGGTCATCATTTAAAAAAAAACAACAACAAAGGGCGCCTGGGTGGCTCAGTCGGTTAAGCGACTGCCTTCGGCTCAGGTCATGATCCTGGAGTCCTGGGATCGAGTCCCGCATCGGGCTCCCTGCTCAGCAGGAAGTCTCCTTCTCCCTCTGACCCTCCTCCCTCTCATGCTGTCTCTCATTCTCTCTCTCGCAAATAAATAAAAAAATCTAAAAAAAACCAACAACAACAAAAACAAAACAAAGAAAAACAAAAACCAATTGAGTGAGGTATGTCTAGAATTTTTCAAAAGTGACACAGAAGAAGGAAATGCCAGAGATTACCACAGGTGATAAGGCTAAGTGTTGTTTGGTGAAATTTTATGGGCACCCAGTTGCAATGTAAGATGTATTTCATTCAAAAAGATTTGAAAGATGAAATTTTTTTAAGGAGTCCATTTCTAGAACGGGACATCTCACAGTGTTGTTCTGTGTTAATTTTGGTAGAGTTTAAATCAGCAATCCCATAAAGAAAGCAAGCACTTGCTGAAATTTATTTTAAAAGGCCCTTTTTATTAAACTTGTACATTTTCTTCTCTTCCTTTCAGAATCCTAATAAAAAAAGGCTTGTTTCTGCTTACTAAAAAAACAAAACAAAAAACAAAAACACACAAATAAAGGAAACTATTAAGACATTACTTTTGTGATGGGAAAGGACACTACAGGATTATTGAATGTAAGCCAAGAAAACTAAGACCTGGAGCAAAGAACTAAACTGAAGAGCAGCCAACTCTGATCTGGCGCCAGACCACCTGCAGTGTGAGGCAGAGCCCTCCTCCAAGAGAGTTCCCAACACAAACCCAGCCAGGAGAGCAGGAAGCAGCCCTCTTACCTTCTGGAGTAACAAACAGACCCGAAGCCCTAATGATCGCACAAATACAAACCAATCACTCTACTTTAAAAAGCACACACACATGCTACACTGGTCTCCCCTCCCATCCCAGGTGCTTGTCATCCGCAGGGAAGCCTGAGGAAGGGCGGCCTCTGGCTCGCAGGGCCTTCACAGGACGTAGGTGTTCTTCACCAGGTGCTCCTTGTCGTCCCCAGAGCTCCAGACGGTGCTGAGCGTGCGCTCCTGGTTCCTCCGGGCCACCCGCATCAGGCAGACCACGGAGGCGCCCAGCAAGACGATCAGGACCATCACGAAGAGCCCCGCCAGGACCACCACTGTGGAGGAGAGAAAGGCTTCAGACCCGGAAGGACGAGGAGGAGCAGAGCCAGTGCAGGGCTGCACAGGGCTCACACGGGACTCGTGCAGGTGGGCTCAGGGCGGGGACCAGCAGCCCTTGCGCCAGACCTCCCCTGACCCCAGCCTGGGAGGGTCTGGAGAACGGGCACCCGCCCGCCTGGGAAGTCATCAAGGAGTCTACAGTCCCGAGCAGCAGGTTCCGGAGAAAAGGAGGCGCTGCGCTACGTGCACCCAGTGGCTCTCTGTGTTCCTTCTGAAAAAGAATCCCGCTTCCACTGTGCATTTCCACGTCTCAGGGGCAACTGGTGCGAGAGTCCCAAGCCACCAAATGGGTACCAGGACGTAAAAAGCACACACCTCTGGCGTGCGTAAACATAAAACCCCAAGGTTGTGTGGTCACACAGCACACTGACCAGCCAGAGAAGGATGCGGCCGGCAGTGGCCGGGGCGGCTGCGTGCCAAATGAGGTGAGGGCAGAGGCAAGGGCGCGTTCAGAGCGGCGCCGGGAAGGGACCTCACTGCCCGGTAAACTGAACAGTGGTTGCCCCACCGCTGTCTCCCTGGTCAGCCAAGGCGCTTTCCTTCAGGCGGGGCTCCAGCTAAAGAATGTGGCCTCCCACGGCAGCTGCCTGGCTCCCTCTCCCCATGTGGCTAGAGGATGGACAGGGGCAGCCCCTTCTCCACCCGCAACCCTCCATACCCGGGCTGCGTTCTGCCCCGTGCCGGGCAACCCAGATTCTAGCTTCGCTGCTCTAAAACACAGCAGACACGCAGGCCGGCTCTGGGCTCCTGAACAGGAAAACAGGTGGAAAGAGGCCAGACCTGTGTGGCCAGTCCTTTGTGCAAACCCGATCATCCATGCCTCAGGCTCGGAATCCGAAACAAAAGTGAGAGGAGGCCCGGGGTCTTGTCAGACCAGCCTGCTTGGGGACGACAGCACTGGGCCTACCTTGCTTGGCCCCACACACAGCAAGGGCTCTACAACTTCCTGTCACCGTGACCAACTCAGCACACCCCACGGCAGCAAAGTTCCCTCCAAATCTGGAGCCAGTCTCAGGCCTGTGTGCAGCAGACCCCACAAGCCTAACAGCAGAACTCGTCCTCCAGTCACCCCAGGGCGCCCAGGTGGAGACTGCCTCCCTCCAGCCCCATTACACTGCATGGTGGGACAAACATCCACCGTATGTCCCAAGCTGTCTGACCATTCTCGTGCAGAAACAGGACTTTCAACCCAAAAGATGTTTATGGTCAAGGATTATGTGTCAGAGACCACATGAGCCTACAAAAACACTGCAGAGCTTAGTCAAGGAAGGCGGGTGGAGGAGGGCCAGAGGCCTCTTACCTTTAGTGCCACGGGGTAGAACAGGATACAACTGCTTGCCTGAAAAAGAACACACAACCCTAAGGTCAGCTCACAGTCCTCCTGCCCTCCAGAGCTGCCACCAACTAGGTGTTCACAAGAGGCTCTTTCTGAGGGACTTCTTCCAGCTCTTTTGAGGGTTCTGAGGCCTTGCCACCCTGGTGAGAACCTAGGACACATCTGTGCAACAGCTGGGTCCAAAGCCTCCCTCTTCCCCACAAGGGAGCCCGAGAATGGTAGCGTCCAAATGACAGCATTGCCAAGGTCTTCCTTTTAGGGATGGGGAAATGGACCCATCCCACGGTCCTCACAAGAGGCCTCACCCACCCACCCACCATTGTTTCTTGCATTTAGGAATCAGGCAGGCTCACCAAAGCAGTGGTGCATGCACTCCTCCTTAGAGAGATAGCTGTTTTTATTGCCCCGGCACCCTCCGTAGATGAAGTTGTCACAAGAGTTCTTCTCTGCATTGAAGTACCAGCGTGGGAAGGACGCGCGGCAAGGCCCAGTGACTGCTTTGGCAGTGCAGTATTCTGGGAACAACACAACCCAAGGAGGACAAATTAGCAGGGCTCAGCTGTGAAGCGGAGCTGGAATGTTCCTGAGCAGTCACACTGCTGCCAGCCAACAGAGACACAGCTCTCTGCTAGAGGGGCCTATAAATACAGACGTGGCCAGTCGGGCCCACTGGACACTCCTCCATGTTTTGGGGTATCTTCCTCCTTACAGCCAGACCCCACTGGTAAGGAGATCACTCCATGTCAGGCACTGTTCTAGGCCCTTCACGCATACTGACTTGGTCTCTAAGAGATCTGTCATGGGTCCCTCGTTTCATCCTCAGGAGGCAGAGCCCCCCAGCCGGGGAGAGGCAGGAGCCAGCATACCACACGGCCTCCCGCTGGGAAGTGTCCCCACCCACGGCTGTGCCACACTCGCTTCCCGCAGCCCTGGGGCGTGCCTGTGAGTTCCACCACCTGCGGAAGGTCGGGAAGCTCCACGCTAAGCCTTCCTTAGTGGAAATACTCAGGTGTGTCTCAACTCCCAACTAAGGAAGAAAACATGTTTTTCCCATAATTTTTTTTTTTTTTTTTAAGATTTTATCCATTTATTAGACAGAGAGAGAGACAGTGAGAGAGGGAAACAAGCAGGGGGAGTGGGAGAGGGAGAAGCAGGTCTCCCATTGAGCAGGGAACCTGACGCGGGGCTCGACCCCAGGACCCTGGGATCATGACCTGAGCCGGAGGCAGACGCCCAATGACTGAGCCACCCAGGCACCCCCCCATACATATATATTTTTAAAAAGTTATACCTTCGTAGTCGAAAATATCACTGGAGAGGTCATCAGAATCCTGTTTTCTGGAAACTAAAACAGAAACATCCAAGTCAGGGAGGCTAGGATGGACACAGTACACACAGCCTGGCTGGAGCAGAGACCAACAGGGCCCACTGAGGGAGCAAGGACCCGCCGGCACCTAGGAGTGGAGTCCCCTCCATGGGTAGGCCTGTCGCCTCCCAGTCCTCATGGGCTCTATCATAAACTGGAATGCATGCTGGATGGTGAGGCCTGCCTGTCACCTCAGGGGTCACTACGGAAACTCATTCCAGCCACAATTTCTGGGGCGATGAGGAAGATGGTCTTGCTCATTCTCTGACATAGCGAGAAGGCCCCTCACTCTCCTGGAGATATTTTCTTCTAAAACAGAGATAACATGCCAGTGCCTGAGGATTCTAGATGACCTTGGAGGCCAGCTTAGGAATAAAGAGTGAACCTAGGCAAAGCAATGGTCAGGACAGTCGCAGGATTCCTGGCCCAGCAAAACTGGAAAGTGACTCTAACGAGCCAGCCAACCACTGAATAAACACTCACTCTCACGTGAGCACTGATGTCAGAACTAGAGGACCAAAGCCAAGGCTGCAATCAGTGCAGAGCCACTGGCCAACTGGGAGGCTGCCCTAAATGGGATGGGGGCAGAGTCCCTCCTCCACAGCAGGTCTTGCCCAACAGAGCCCACTGCCTAGGAACTGGCCTTCAAGAAAGCTGGGCTGGACTTGCCAGTGCATCTGGACCACTCACCCCAGGCTCCTGATGCATGCAGAATCCTCCAAGCATGTAGGAGGAAGGGGGCAGCTACTGTCAGCACTACAAAGCAAGTTAACACAAAGCTCGAGATCAAGGACTGCAGTGGGAATGGAGGCGGGGGTGGCAGAAGACAGAGGACTCAGCACAGGGAGGGGGACGGCAAGGACAACCGAGAACCAAGGAGACAGAAGAGGCAAGGAGAGGTGGGGTGGGCCAGTGAGAGCACAGCAGGCAGAGGCCAGGGGACTTGAGGCCAGCCCAGGGAGAAGGAAGGGGCCTGCGCTGCAGGCCACAGCAACATCCACAATGCCTTGTCCCCCAGGAGGAAGCGGAGGCGAGCCCGGAAGCACTGTAGCATCCCTCGGCCCTCTTGTCCGCTGGACAACGTGAACTCCCCAGTGTAAGGATGCCAGCCAGGAGCCGGAAGCTGGCAGCCCAGGCAGAGCCCCGGCCTGTCAATTCGGAATAAACAGACCGGGAGGTGGGAGCCCTTATACGACTCCCAAATCACACATGTCCTTTCATGGTCCAGATGGCCCTCACTCCATCCTCGGTGGTTTTAAGAACCTACCACGTGGGACAGAGAAATCTGCTCCATTCCTGCTGGTGGCCAGATCATCAATGGTGTTCTCTACAAGAGGACAGACGACACAGTGAGAAAGTGCACCTCAGGAATGCCCCATGACATACAGCGAGCAGAGTTCCCAAGCAGCCGTGGTCCCACGTGCCTCTCATGGTGACTCCTATTTCTCCTTTTGTGGTGGGCCCTTCGATGTACGTGCCGGACCACAAGCCTGCTGGAACTTGGAAATAAGGAACCAAGACTGCCCCTGTGGGTTAAACTTTAAGATCCCTCGCTGATAATCAGATCAAAGATGTCTGAAATGACTTTAAAAAGACAGAATGGCTTCCAAGGCCAAATAATCTGTTTAACTGTATTAACTCACCCCATGAATTTAAAAGGTATGCAGCAGTCTCAGCATACTCGAGGCCACCGAGCTGTGGCGACCTGTGCAGCTATGTAGAGTTTATCTCACACGTGCACACAGAGTGATGGCGCGGGGCAGAGAGGCCCGCTGGTCAGGGAAGTAGGAAAAAGGAAGCATCGGCAGGGTCCAGGAAGGACAGGAGTTGGCCACCCTGCCTCCCCGCTGGTCCCAGCAGAGCCGGGGCAGAGGCACGGGGCCGGCATCACCTGATGGCATCAAACATCCACATCACAAACCAGCGCGCCTTGTTCTGCACCTCTCCACAGCAAGCGATCTTCTGGGAGTCCAGCGGAGAGGCTCGCCCACATGGGCTAACACCACAGCAGACTCCGAGACCCGAGTGTCTGGTCCCCTGAGTAGTTCTGGTTCTCATTATAAATTAATACACTGACATTCTCATTCTCATTTGGCTTCCCACAGAGGATGCCTGCTTGGCAGAGGATATGCTGGCGGAAGGCTCCAGCAGCGAGCTGCTCTGGCAGTGTTAGCTCTCCTCCCAGACTCGGGAGAGACGCTTCAACCAGACTCAGTGGAGCCACACTCAGCTGCCAACAAACGAGCTTTCTGGGCCCTCAGACTCTGGACCACCTGTAGGGAGACAGCTGTCTGCCTTCTCCCAGCGAAACTCAAGAACCCGTGACCCTTTGTAGCAACATCCTGTCTGAATGCCCACTGTTCACTGCTTGTGTTCTTACAATTTCAACTGTTTTCCTAAAAAATAAGGAGAAACTCAAACAGGCAGGCACACGTGCCACAGCTGACTCTTAGTGGAGGAAGGACAGAAAAGGTAGTAAAAAAATGTTTCCCTTTAATTCCTGCTCCCATGCCGGATCATAGCAGACAACAAAAAAAGTACAATAAATGGTATTTTCCTCAGTCACCATCTGGTACGGTTGCCAGTTGCCCCCCAAAAGGTGAGGGACTTGCCCGTATGATCCCAAAACAGTGCCCAGCCTGTTCCCTGCTCGGTGGGAGGCCTGCTTCTCCCTCTCCCACTCCCCCTGCTTGTGTTCCCTCTCTCGCTGTGTCTCTCTCTGTCAAATAAATAAGTAAAATCTTTAAAAAATAAATAAATAAATAAATAAAAACATCCCCCAGGATCTCCTGGGTGGCTCAGTCATTAAGCATCTGCCCTCCGCTCGGGTCATGATCCCGGGGGTCCTGGGATCGAGCCCCGCATCGGGCTCCCTGCTTGGCGGGAGACCTGCTTCTCCCTCTCCCACTCCCCCTGCTTGTGTTCCCTCTCTCACTGTGTCTCTGTCAAATAAATAAAATCTTTAAAAAAAAAAAAAAAAAGTCCCCCAGGTTCAGCCGTGAAGAATGGGCACAATGCAAAAGGCATCACATCCCAGTTAATAAACTGTCTCTAGGTTACACCATTTCCCCAGGGACCAATGTCTTACCTGTGACACCAGCACATTTCTCAAGACACTCCTCCTTGGTCATGTAGTTATTTTTATTCCCTTCACAGCCACCATACACAAACTGCTGGCAAGATCCATCAGTGACATTGTACCACCATCTAGGGGAGGAGGCTTGGCATCTTCCCTCTGTCTTCGGAACTCGACAGAAGTCTAAAACACAAAGCAGAGACCAGTTGGCTTGGCAGGGCAATCCTGCCAACAGAGAAGACACACAGACCCATCAGAGGAGGCCCACAGTTTTCCCGAGCCCCAAGATCCAGCATAGCTTCTCTGTGAGCCGTTTCTAAAGTGCTGCCACCAGGCTTAGTGATTCCTTCCTTGTTTAGGAAAGAAACACATCATCTAACAAAGATACCAACCCACCCAACTTAACTGTATTTCAGTTGCATGTTGATTCTGTCCCTGCCCCATTTATTAAAGACGGACACCATTCAGTGTAGAAATATGGCTTTCAAAGGCAAAAAACACGGCTGACTCCAAGGGGGAGCCTCGCATTAAAGGATGTGTCTTAAGCTTCCTTATCCACTGTTTGACCAGGTCAACCACTTCACACTCAAATTTCCACAAGAGCCTCAGAAAGAAGGTCCTAACTCTAGTCCTCCCGCCTCCCAAGGCAGCTGAGGGCACTCCTCCGCTCCAGTACTTGTAACGGCCACATCCAAACATTCCAAGTGGGGCCTGGGTTTCAAGGTGCCCCCAAATGTGACCCTCCTCTAGTACAAGGGAAATAAAAATGCTATGAAATACCAGCCAGCTACATTTGCCTCCAAAAGGCCTAGATAGCTGCTGTCTCTTAAGAAGGTAGAGATAAGCAAGTGCTGGAGGTACTACCTGCACCAAAATAAGACTTTCTCCTGGAGGAATCAGGAGGATGGAAAGCAAGCTGAAAAGGGAGTGACCTGACAATGTGATTCAACGTCTGCCCTAGCACCCTATAATCTTCCTGGGATCCTGAGTCCGCATCACCTCCCTTACCTTCCCTGGCCTCCACCCACCTCTGTCTTCTGGCATGAGGGCATTCCAATCTGAGCAGGGTGCTCAATAAACATCTCAAATAAAAGTATCCCAGGGCCCAACACTTGGTTATATGCTGTCATTTACTCCTGATTATTTTCATGTTTGTTAGGTTTACTTCACTAACTAGGGGACAGCTTTCGAAAGCAGAGGGCAAGACCTCGTTTCTCCTAAAATATGTCACAATAATGGGCATGAAACCAAATGTTCCACAAAACATTGATCTATGGACAAAAAGGCTTGTAGTACTGAGCAAAACCTCAAGGTACTCTCATACACACCGATAAATCACAGGTAACTAGTGCAGCGGAAAAAGCATATTCTGAAGTAAGAAATTTTCTGTTAATTTGAAAGCAACCATCCTTTAAATCACCAATTAAAAAGTACCTTAACTGGATACTTCATATGAAAAGAATCATTTAATATGTCCAGAAAAGGCAAATCAAGAGAGACAGGAAGTAGATTACTGTTTGCCTGGTGCTGGGGCGGGGTGGGGTGGGGGGCTGTTGGGGGATGGTAAGGACTGCAAATGGGCACAGGGATTTTTGGGGATGATGGAAATATTCTAAAATTAGATTGTGGGGATGGTTGTACAACTCTGTAAATGTACTAAAAATCACTGGATTGTATGCTGATTTTATGGTATGTATACTTTAATTAAGCAGTTTAAGAAAAAATAGGGGCACCTCCTGTCCATAACACATTAACCAGAATCAGCTGGGTGTGCACCTGTTGCAGGTACTTTTGACAACGTGCCAAAGGTCACAAAACATAAACCATCAACAAGGCCCAAGGAAAACACCGTAGGAAAAGAGTTCTCTGGTGTATGATTTGCTCAATGGCAGCTGTCAAATGTCTGAGGCAGCACTGCTATTGCCAAGACAAGACGGAGAAGCGCCTCACAGGAACCACACATGACCCACAAGTGAAAAGGACCTCAAGGCGGGGAGGACCCAACTGCTACAGAGGTGAACAGCCTATCCAGTGCCCTGCCAATCACTCGGACTGCTTGGTGTCCTTGCTTCCTGAGCAGTTTCAGGGACAGTCTTTCAGACAAAGAATCCGAGACAGGAGCTGCACCCTTTAAATGGGTGAACTGTATCACAGGTGAACTGCATCTCAAAACAAAAACCTGAGAGAATGCCGAACAAAGCTCGAAGCAGCTAAGATGGGAACCTCCAGACACCACAGCAGAGAATGCGACGGGCTGACCACCTACCTCGTCAAGGGTGGAAATGTGGTAGCTTTTCCTGAGCAAGGGTGCCGGGTACACGCTCGGTGCAGGTGAAGAAGGGGCTGAGAGTATATAATGAAGAGAAGACCCTATCCAGGGCTGGTGAGCAGCGATCTTAGCTAAGTCGCACTGCCCAGAATCTGGCCCTCATCCCTGTCAGCTCAGACACCTGCGGTGCCCCAGCTGACGAGACGCAGGGATGCGGGTGCTTGCTGGCAGAGGGCACAGGAGGATGCTGAGAAACACCGGCCAAGCGTGTTGATGTACACATCAATCAACACACCACCTCAGAAAGCAGGCCGAAACGGAGCAGGTCCCTTGGAGTCAGAATAAGGAAAAGTTTGCTGGAAGACTCCCATGAACACCCTGCTCCGTCTGATCTACCAGGCAGCCCAGAGGCGCAGAGCAGACGACTCAGGACACACCTCAGTCAAGATACCACAGTCAAGGTGTGCCTCTGGGATACCTCCTTTCCTGACTGATGCCTCTTCCTGACTGGAACATTCTTCCTGTAGATGTGATGGTCTCTTCACAACAAATCCTGAGGGCCGGGGAGGCCACTATGTCCCAGAGAGTAGCTCTCACCTGCTCTTAATGACGACACATTGACTTCGTAGTTTAAGTTTCAGAAAACAGCCTTATTTTTAGGTTCCCTGGGTGGGGTAGGAGGGGATGGAGGGTGGGGAACCTTCACTTTTGTCCCAGGGGAATTTAGAAATGTCTTTTTTTTTTTTTTAGTAAGCTCCACACCCAATGTGGGGCCCAACATGGGGCTTGAACTCACCACCCTGAGATCAAGACCTGAGTTGAGATCAAGAGTCGGATGCTTAACTGACTGAGCCACCCAGGCACCCCTAGAAACGTTTCTTTATTAAGAGAAAACTTGGACTAAAAACATAGTTATGTCTGTAAAGACAGAATGTTGACAGTTGCTGAAGTTGAGTGATGGTCCATGTGGGCTCACAGAACTGTGTGTGTATTTGAAAATTTCTGTAATAAAGACAGAAAAAAAATCTTACTTTTTTTTTTTTTTACACAAATTTGATTAGAGTAAAAGTAAGAGCTCCAAGTAGCAGAATAATTGCCTGAAGCTAGGTTCCATCAAGGTGAAATTTAACCATGTGTCAGAGTCCTTTCTGCGAGTCTAGAAGCTCCCTGTCAAGTGGAGAAAATTCTCACTTTGCCCCATGCTTTTACTAACTAAATTGCTTTTAAGCCTCTATGAGAGAAATTGTTACTGTCTAGGCTTAAGAAGTGAACTAACTCAAGGGGCGCCTGGGTGGCTCAGTTGTTAAGCATCTGCCTTAGGCTCAGGTCATGATCCCAGGGTCCTGGGATCAAGCCCCGCGTCGTGCTCCCTGCTCAGTGGGAAGCCTGCTTCTCCCTCTCCCACTCCCTCTGCTTGTGTTCCCTCTCTCACTGTGTCTCTCTCTGTCAAATAAATAAATAAAATCTTAAAAAAAAAAAACACGTGAACTCATGAAAAAGCATCAGTGCACTCTCTTTCACTGTTCTCCACGTGGCTGGTACAAAAAGCCAGAAATACTTCAGGATGTAACATGGCCTCCATGACTTATCACCTTCTTTAAAGGGCTTTTTTTTTTTTTTTTCATTAAAGCACGGTACTTTGGGAGATCCAGATTAAAATAAAAATGAACCAAAGTGGGGGCACCTGGCTGGCGCAGTCAATAGAGCATGTGACTCTTGACCTCAGGGTTGTAAGGTCAAGCCCCAAGTTGGTGTAGAGATTCCTTAAAAATAAAATGTGAAGAGGGGCACCTGGGTGGCTCAGTCGTTAAGCGTCTGCCTTTGGCTCAGGTCATGGTCCCGGGGTCCTGGGATCGAGCCCCGCATTGGGCTCCCTGCTCAGCGGGAAGCCTGCTTCTCCCTCTCCCACTCCCCCTGCTTGTGTTCCCTCTCTCGCTGTGTCTCTGTCAAATAAATAAATAAAATCTTCAAAAAAAAAAAAAAGAACCAAAATGCTGAGCATTACTTATTTCTTGAAACCCCTTCTGCTACCTTCACTAAAGCATTATGCTAGGCACATTATGTGCACTATTTCTAACAGTCACAATAAAACTGCGGAGCGGGTAGTAACACGCTCACTTTACAAATAAGGACACCGGAAAAGAAACAAAACAACAAAAAAAAACAAATGAGGACACCGAGGCTAAGCTAACCAGAAGCAGAGCTGAATCTGAATTCACACTGGTCCGATGAGAGCTGGGCATTAACATAACCACCCCTCCCTCAGACAGAAAGAAAAAGCCACACAACACGCAGTGGGAAAAACATGAAACCCAAGACGCCTAAAAGCCAAAACATTCCTCAGGGTCCTTAACACAGTCCGAGGGCTCAAAAGGCCAGGCCCTTTGCTGGGCCTGTTTACAGTCACACCCAATGACAGGGTCTCAGACCGCACCACACCAACTGGCCAAGGCTGAGGGGAACTTGGTAGGACCAATTTTCAGGAAGTTATTCCTTAATAAATAATTCTATTACTATTAAGAGATGATAAAATGATATATTGGTTTTAGAACAGCATTGGAAAACAATCATGAGAAATACGTCTCTAGGGGCGCCTGGGTGGCTCAGTCGTTAAGCGTCTGCCTTCGGCTCAGGTCATGATCCCAGGGTCCTGGGATGGAGCCCCAGAGCCCAATGTCGGGCTCCTGCCTGTTTCTCCCTCTCCCACTCCCCCTACTTGTGTTCCCTCTCTCGCTGTGTCTCTCTCTGTCAAATAAATAAATAAAATCTTAAAAAAGAAAGAAAACTATGTCTCTAGTCCTATTTGCATGCTCACAAATGCTAGTGCAAAATGAAATACATCCTGTAAGTTTTCAATGCAGAGGAAAAACAGAGAAAAGCTGAGGAGCACCAAATTTGGAAATACTCGCTTCAGAGTATGTAAAAATGGAATTTCTGTCTTTAGGAAACCCTAACGTTCTCTTGGAAAAGCATCAGAAATGGTTAAAAATCACATATTATCTGAAATATGAACCTAAATTACAAAACCCCAGCAGGCATTTTGAACATTAGCTATTATAAAATTGCCAAACACCCTGGTCTTCGTCATGGAAAACAGGTTCCTCCGGTTCTAAAGTCACCAGAGCTTCAACAAAGACAACAAGCCAATGGCTCAGACACCTTCACTCCATGTGCAATTGGCTGGAATAACCTGCTGTCACCTGCTAACAAGAACATCACAGGAATTTTAGGCTCCCAGGCACTGCCAATCTAATTTAACTCTACAGGCCTAAGAAGACGATATCTAATCATTCTCCAAAAAGGCACTATTGCAGTTGCCTATTCTAAAAAATTATTATTATTTTTTTAAGATTTTACTTATTTATTTGACAGACGGAGACACCGAGAGAGGGAACCCAAGCAGGGGGAGCGGGAGAGTTCTGGAGAAGCAGGCTTCCCGCGGAGCAGGGAGCCGGATGCCGGGCTCGACCCCAGGATCCTGGCTGGGATCATCACCTGAGCCAAAGGCAGAAGCTTAACAACTGAGCCACCCAGGCACCCCCAAATTAAGTTATTTTAATAAACTATTTCAAACATTCTGAAAAGTACAGAAAATACTGTAACACAAGTGTATCTACTTCTCAGCTTTACCAAATTGCAACCCTTTGTATACCCCTTAACTTCAATCCTACCTGCTCTCTCTTGAATCAACAACCACCTTGAACTTGTTCTTTTGTTATTTTTTTTTTAAGATTTTATTTATTTATTTGAGACAGTGAGAGAGAACACGAGTGGGGGCTGAGGGGGACAGAGGGAGAGAGAGAAGCAGACTCCCCACCGAACAGGGAGCCCAATGTGAGACTTGATCCCAGGACCCGGGGAACACGACTTGAGCCGAAGGCAGATGCTTAACAGACTGAACCACCCAGGAGCCCCTTATTTTTCTTATGCCCCTTCAGAGTAAGTTTACTTCTAAAACAAGTGAAAACAACTTTCCTAGGAGTCTAGCCCTTGATACACTTTTTACTCCCCTGGGTGCTACACACTGAAGAAACCTGACACCTTGCCTCACTGCCTAATAAAAGCAAGCCTGGGATCATCTCACCAGCCTGAAGACACTCATGAAATGGTCCTCTTCCTCACACCCATCTGTTTTTCTAGAGCACAGCTCAGTCAACTTTTATGGTGGGCCAAACACTGAACACAGGCAGTACTTGCTCTGCACCACAGTGTGGAAAGCAACAGGAAAATCTGTATCTTGCAAGTCCTTTAAATTTGTCAAAACATTAAAAACTGTGGGTTTTAAATACATAGAATGAAAAATAGTAAAGTTAATATTTACTTAGTACAGGGGCGCCTGGGTGGCTCAATTGTTAGGTGTCTGCCTTTGGCTCAGGTCATGATCCCAGGGTCCTGGGATCAAGTCCCACATCGGGCTCCCTGCTCGGCGGGAAGCCTGCTTCTCCCTCTCCCACTCCCCCTGCTTGTGTTCCTGCTTCTCACTATCCCTCTCTCTGTCAAATAAATAAATAAAATCTTTAAAAAAAAATATTTACTTAGTACAATCTGGCTAAAATATTAGAAACTTGAGAACTAAGATGTTTAAATTTCTTTGTTAAAAAAAAAAAATTACCAAGAGTCGCTTGAACAGCGCTTATGATGGTCTTTAGCCGTGTAACTTCTGATGCGGAGCAAGCATTATTTGCAATTCATCTTAAAGAAATGTTCTACATCTTTCTAGGTTTGGATCAGCGTCCAACATTTTATCCTTTGCTATTTCAATGTCACAATTGCTCTGAGAGTTGTGTTCCTTCCACTGGGACATCATCCTCTTTGCCACCACTTTCCTCATTTCTGTGGATGAGCAGACCCTCACTAGGGCTCCTACAGCTACCTATTGGGTCTCCCAAATCAAGGCAGCGTCAACATTCCCGAGGTTGGCGAGCGCTTCCATCACTCCCCCTCTGTCCCATCGGAATTGTGCCTCCAGCATTACCACTTTTTCTCTTGGAAGCACTTTTCATCTTTTTTGGCCAATCCCCTCTATCGATTAAGCATTTTTGTAAACCGTAACACAGGATGATCACTGGGAAACAAGGAGGCAACACAACCACATGCTTTGCTGTGTGTGAACGGAGTCACAGACATACAGTGACCAATCCCCACGCATATATGTCATTTACATAGTGATCTGTGGCTGAAGAGCTAATAGCTGAAACTCGTATTTGACCCAAGTACCCAGAGTTCATATACCATGGTAACTGAAATCCGTACATGTCGAAAACCAGGCAAACAAGGCTGGCCTTTCTTCAGGCTTTGTGGGTCACAGTCTACCTTCTCAACTGCATCACTGCAGTACGGAGCCAGCCTTAAGACAAACACGTAAAAGAGCATGGCTGTCATTCCAGTCAAACCTTACTTATGAACACTAAAACTTTATTTCATGTCATTTTTACGTGTCTTGAAATATTCTTGACTTTTTCAAACACTACAAAACGTAAAAACCATACTTAGCTCGCAGGCCACACACAGGCAGCAACCACAAACTACAGTTCAGTCTCTTCTTTAGAGTGTTTATAGGAACACCCTGTTCAGATTTTCCACCCCTTTCATTACAGCACGCAGCCAGTCTTACATGTGCAGTCAGAAGCGATCAAATAGTCTCCCAGCGCTCACATTTCTTATAACAACACTGACCATGCATTCCTCGGGTTTATCCTTTGCCAAGAACTCTGTAGCACACCCCTTCCATCACTAAAAACAGCACTTCTCTTTCCATGAAAGCAACTTAGAATTCTAAGGACAATGGCCAAAGAGAAATTCTGTTATAATAATCCTCAGACATTTGAAAATCTTATTTATACACAAAAAAATAAGAGTACAGTTCACTCCTCAGTATCAAAAAGCAAAGAAAGCAATGAAAAGTCATGTAATCCAAGTGTTTTAAAGAACGGGGGCAACGATTACCACATCCACAAAGGGCTTGGTGTTCACAGACCTGTAACAGCTGAAAATTCAACGTCAAGACATCTTGTTTGTGCTAGTTAAGTAACTTGTGAGACATACACACAACAGAATACTCAGTACTGTTCAAAACAGGCAAAGGTGTGTGTGCTGGTATTGAAAATGTCTAAGACTAAGAGGAGGAAAAGCAGAATGGTTTACATATTATAATTCCTTTCTAAACTTTTAATTTAGACGTGTGTATAAATATACGTTTAAGGAAAGGGCCTGAAGGAGGGGGAGAGGCTTTTCCACAGTTTTTCCTTTCCATCTGTATCTTTCAGTACAATGTGAGTATTCTAATCTTGTGAATGCATTACTTTTGTTTTTTAAGGGTCAGCAGTGGTTTTATCAGGACAGTGGATTATGGTCCCTTCTGTTTTAAAATTTCAGTTAAAAAACTTAAAACTAGGGGCGCCTGGGTGGCTCAGTCATTGAGCGTCTACCTTTGGCTCAGGTTATGATCCCAGGGTCCTGGGATCAAGCCCCGCATCGGGCTCCCTGCTCCGCGGGAAGCCTACTTCTCCCCTCCCACTCCCCTTGCTTGTGTTCCTGCTCTTGCTATCTTTCTGTCAAATAAATAAAATCTTAAAAAAAAAAAACACTTAAAACTATAGGATAAATAAAATTGAATGTGCTAAATTCGTTAGTATTTTTTTTTTTTTAAGATTTTATTTATTTATTTGACAGAGAGAGACACAGCAAGAGAGGGAACACAAGCAGGGCGAGTGGGAGAGGGAGAAGCAGGCTTCCCGCTGAGCAGGGAGCCTGATGCGGGGCTCGATCCCAGGACCCTGGGACCATGACCTGAGCCGAAGGCAGACGCTCAACGATTGAGCCACCCAGGCGTCCCTAAATTCCTTAGTATCTTGAGCAGTACTAAGCAACAAGTGTTTGAATAGCTATTATATGTAAATAGGGTCACCATATATTATACCCTCTGGATCAAGACATTTTTCAGAATGAAAGGGGGTGTTCTTAATAGTCGCTCTGTGACATATGGTGGCATAAATTGGAACCCTCCAAGGTAAACTAGGCTGAGTAGCCATCCTATATGGAAGGCACTGACTGGGGATGTGGTCTTTTGCCCTCCAGAGATTTACAAGTAGAACAAGACTCACTTGGGCAAAAAAACAAAACAAAACAAATCATACAATGTAAAAATATTTCAATCACATCTGAAATTCAAGGAGCTTGTAAGCCAATGTAAGGTACAAAGGAAATGACCAAAGGCTCTGGTGTAGGGGTGTGACACATACGGAAGAAGCATTTGGCAAAAGCATGTAGGACAGATCCTCGTTCTGGTAAAAGATTGTGTGCAGGAGTCCCTGGCTGCCTCTTACGAGCCCGCTGTCTTACCTAGAGGCAGTTCTAACCTTCCTGTACCTATCTCCTCACTCCTAACATGGGAACAATAGCACATGCAACAAACGCATACTAACCTAACAATAAAGCTGGAAAATATATAAACCCCATATTCTTTAATTCAGCAAGCCACATACTCACGGATTTAGGCCTGGCTGCTTTAAAAAAAAAACCAAAATGCAGATTTACATAGATTCTAAAATCTATGTAAACAGGAAGCTTGGGAGGCTCAGGAAGATAAGGCAAAACTCTGATTATGGATTCCATCTATCTCTGACATAGGAAGGGATAGATATTTGGTCACCGCCCCCACCTCCTTTGTGGTTTCTTAAGTGCTAAGAGCACCTTTCTTCTAATAATTGGTTTTTGACCTGGGTTCCCGACACAAGAGCTAAGAGCCTGGGAATCTCTGGAGTGATAATGAGATGACTGGTGGCTGGTGGGGGGGGGGGGGGTGCCTAGAGAGCTTCAGGATGGGGGCTGGTTGCCAAAAAGACAAGGGAAAGACTGACAGGTTGTAACTTTCGCCCCACCCCCATCCTCCAGGAAGAGGTGGGGGATGGGAGTTTGAGTTAATAATCAATCATGCCTACATGCTGAAGCTTCCTGAAAAACCTTAACCAAAGGGGTTAGAAGAGATGGGTCAGTGAACACATCATGTACCAGGAGGCTGGCTCACCCCAAACACCACAAGGACAGAAGCTTCTGTGCTGGGGACCCTCCCAGACTTCCCTCCATGTCTTCATCTGGCTGTTCATCTATATCCTTTATAATACACTGGTAAATGTATCTGAGTTCTGTGAGCCATTCTAGCAAATTATTAAATCCGAGAGGGTTGTGGGAACCTTTGATTTATAGCAGGTAGGTTGAAAGTACAGGAGACAACCTGGGACTTTCAACTGAAGGTGTGGGAGGAGCAGGTTGTGGGACTGAACTGGTAACCTGTAGGGTCTGTGCTAACTCCACAGAGTTGGTGTCAGAACTGAGTTAAATGGGTGTCCACTGAGAACTGGAGAATTGCTTGATGTGGAAAAGCCCATTCATCTGGTGTCAGAAATATTCTGTAGTAAACAGTTTTCTCTTTAAAATCTAATTAGTGGGGCGCCTGGGTGGCTCAGTTGGTTAAGCGACTGCCTTCGGCTCAGGTCATGATCCTGGAGTCCCTGGATCGAGTCCCGCATCGGGCTCCCTGCTCGGCAAGGAGCCTGCTTCTCCCTCTAACCCTCCCCCCTCTCATCTACTCTCTCTCTCTCTCATTCTCGCTCTCTCAAATAAATAAATAAATCTTTAAAATAAATAAATAAATAAAATCTTTAAAAAAATAAAATAAAATAAAATCTAATTAGTTTAGGGGCATCTGGGTGGCTCAGTTATTAAGCGTCTGCCTTTGGCTCAGGTCATGATCCCAGGGTCTTGGGATTGAGCCCCCGCATCGGGCTCCCTGCTCCGTGAGAAGCCTGCTTCTCCCTCTCCCACTCCCCCTGCTTGTGTTCCCTCTCTCGTTGTCTCTCTCTGTCAAATAATAAAATCTTTACCAAAAAAAAATAAATAAAATCTTTAAAAAAATTCTAATTAGTTTAGCGGTAAAAGCTGAGAATGTTAGCAAGACAACTATCTTTAGGACATTAGAACTCAGCCCAGGTTTAAGTGAGGGGGTCTCTGTGTAATTTATACCATGTTCTGGATCTAAGTGTTTTCTGGCAAGTTTGTTAGCAAAAAGTCCCCTTCTGTGACATCTAGATTTATGCTGCCTGCTTTGGAATGCACTATTTATTAATCTTGAGGCTGTTCTGACAATGGCTTATCTGGGAAAAGGCACTTGAATTCAGTTGAGTAATAAAGCAAGGAGATTCATCAGTTTTTCCTCCATAGTCCCTACTGAGATAAATTATGGGGGCATGCACAGATGCGTTGTTTTTGTTTTTTTAAGATTTTATTTATTTATTTGTCAGAGAGTGAGGGAGAGCACAGAAGCCAGGGGGAGCGGCAGGTAGAGGGAGAAGCAGCCTCCCCACTGAGCAAGGAGCCACCCAGGCATCTCCTCAGATGTGTTGCTTAAAAACAACTCAAATGGGAGGGATTTCTTTGACACACAGACCAGTGACGTAAGAGTGCTGTGAAGATTAAAGGAGTTTTGTATTCCATTATAAGCCCTTAAAACAGGGGCACCTGAGTGGCTCAGTCGGTTAAGCGTCTGCCTTCAGCTCAGGTCATGATCCCAGAGTCCTGGGATCAGGTCCCACATTGGGCTCCCTGCTCAGCTGAGTCTGTTTCTCCCTTTCTTTTTCCCTCTGCCCCTCCCCCTGCTCATGCTCTCTCTCAAATAACTAAGAAGAAAATTTTAAAAAGAAAAAAGCCCTTAAAACATTTAGCACAAAGCTTTGAATAAATACTAGATAATATATTTTTATGAGCCCAGACTAATATAGGAACAGTGGGAATGAAGGTAAAAAAAAAAAAAAGGATGACACAGTTCACTAGGAAGTCCAACTGAATATGGTAGCTGACAGGACACAAGGGATATGGAAAACCACAAGTACAACCTCAAGTCAGAGTTGATCAAACCAACTTAACCATCACTCCTCCGTTTTTCTGCTGTGTGACCATTTACCACGCCTCAAGTGACACCATTCCTTATCTTCACCCAGAGTAGGACAATGGCAAACTATCACGTAGACCAAAGTCCTGCAACCCCACATTATCCTGCAATTAAGTGTTCAGAGCCTGGGGAAAATAAGAAAAAATATGCCCTGGTTACCCATCTGGACTTTCAGTATCTCTTCACCAAAGAATGCGACAATCTTTAAAAGTTCTGTGTAACTGAAGAGGTACTGAATATCAGGGAGGTACTCATGGCTGTTTTAATTCCACTGTGCCAAATTCCAGAGTTGACATTTATTTTACGATCAGTTTTATTTCAAAACGATGTAGAAATTCACCTATTTTGGTTAGCTGGGTAGGTTCTACATACTTAAGTGCTTCTGTTTTCAGTAAAGAAAGCTACTAACTACCCATCTCCTCTAGGTTTGGGTGCCTGGAAGTTGTCATTATTAGGATAAATAATTCAGAAACTTTAAAATAACCCTTATGTATTTATGAGGAAAGAACATTTACAATGACAAATCCAACTTAAATTATAAGACTCATAATATCTTGTTTTAGATATAAAATCTTGGCATTTTAGATATAAAATATTTAGATATAAAAGTTTACATTTTAGAAACCATCGGCACAATGCAAACCACCACTCCTACCCACTGTCACCTCATAGTCATCACTCAAACAAGACTATAAATTCTACCCTTACCTAAATCTATAACTAGAATCACAGTAGCCCATCAGAATAACTTGGAAGGACAGTTTCAATGTCTTTCATGGGACTGCCTGTTAATTCAAGGGATTCTTAACCTTTTCTGAATCATGGACCATTTTCACAAATTGATGAAAGCTAACGGCCCTCTCCCTCAAACAGTATTTCTCGAACTTTTTTTCATTATCATCCCCCAAGGAACCTTTTTAGACATGTTTTTTCAATTACATCCCATTAAATTTCAATACCACATACATACTGTATATCTATTTATAAGGAGTGGCCCTTTGAAAGGTCACAAACTATGATGATAAAATTTTTCACCCCCTTAAGAGCATGTCCTACTCTAAATGACAGACCCAGGGACACACATAAAATATGACATGAACTCAAGTGACATATGAACTCAAGGACTTTAGAAGCCACGGACCTAGGACCCTGTTGGGTGAGATCCATCTCAAACACTAGTGCGTAAAACGACAGCTAAATTTTTTGCCCTCACTTCTAAAATGGATTTCCAATCATGAAAAATATACATCAAATAATTTCAAAGTAAACTCTAAAGTTACTGGGCCTCAGCATCCATGGCATCCCTTTTCAGTTTTCAAGAAGATCTTGTCAGGGGGCCCCTGGGTGGCTCAGACGGTTAAGCGGCTGCCTTCAGCTCAGGTCATGATCCCGGGGTCCTGGGATCGAGCCCCACGTCGGGTTTCCTGCTCAGTGGAGAGTCTGCTTCTCCCTCTCCCTCTGCCTGCCTCTCTGCCTACTTGTGCTCTCTCTCTCTCTCTCTCTCTGTCAAATAAACAAATAAAATCTTTAAAAAAAAAAAAGATCTTGGGGCGCCTGGGTGGCTCAGTCGGTAAGCGTCTGCCTTCGGCTCAGGTCATGATCCCAGGGTCCTGGGATCAAGCCCCGCATCGGGCTCCCTGCTTGGCGGGAAGCCTGCTTCTCCCTCTCCCACTCCCCCTGCTGTGTTCCCTCTCTTGCTGTCTCTCTGTCAAATAAATAAATCTTAAAAAAAATAAAAAAAATAAAAGACCTTGTCAGGAACATGAAACGACATTTGTGACCAGGACTGCAAAGACACCCATAATCCACACCCTAACGCTTCTAGGGTCACTGTGAAAACTGCGTCAGTCATATGACCAGTGGGCCACCAAGGCTTCCTGGGGTCCATGAAATCATTTCAGTGTGACCCCTTCAGGGTTCTCTCCCCTCTCACATGAATCTCAGGCTACCTCATCACTTACTTGGCCTCAGCACATGGTAGAGGCTTGGACACCTGGCCAACTACCTCAAGACAAGCGTGAGAGCTGCAAAGGACCCTGGGGATAGGAAAAATGAGAAGTGCGCGGGGACCTGGGTGAAAGAGAAGTTTGCTTTCTCTATCATGGCTGAGCTCTCAAATGCTGACCAGGGTAAAGGAATGTTTCAGTGGACCTGAAGATGAGGCCCTCAAGGTTCTTTAGGGACTATCACCATTTGAGCTTCAAAGGCCATGTTTTCAGTACTAACACACCAAATATACATTCATTGCTCATTTTATTACTGTACTACTGTCTTCATTACAAGGTAGCTGCCATGCATTCGGAGGTCATTGGTTTTGTTCGATGCTCTGTTTCCTGGGCCTAAAACTGTACCTGGCACGGGGTAGGTGTCCAATAAATATGTGTTGAATAGGGGCGCATGGGTGGCTCAGTTGGGTAAGCGTCTGCCTTCGGCTCAGGTCATGATTCCAGGGTCCTGGGATTGAGCCCCACGTGGGGCTCCCTGCTCAGCGAGGAGCCTGCTTCTCCCTCTCTCTCTGCCTGCCATTCCCCCTGCTCGTGCTCACTATCAAATAAATAAAATCTTTTAGGGGACACCTGGATGGCTCAGTCGGTTAAGCGTCTGCCTTAGGCTCAGGTCATGATCCCAGGGTCCTGGGATTGAGTGCCATATCAGGCTCCTTGCTCAGCGGGGAGCCTGCTTCTCCCTCTGCCTGCCTCTCTCTCTCTCTCATTCTGACCAAAAAAAAAAAAACTTAAAAAAAAAAAAGTGTTGGGGCGCCTGGGTGGCTCAGTTGGTTAAGCGACTGCCTTCGGCTCAGGTCATGATCCTGGAGTCCCTGGATCGAGTCCCGCATTGGGCTCCCTGCTCAGCAGGGAGTCTGCTTCTCCCTCTGACCCTCCTCCCTCTCATGCTCTCTGTCTCTCATTCTCTCTCTCTCAAATAAATAAATAAAATCTTAAAAAAAAAAAAAAAGTGTTGAATAAATATTTCAAAGTATCCTGGAACAAACTGCCTTAACTGCAAGCAAAACAAATGCCTCTTCTGTGAAGGCAGGAATACCAGAAGATGCTAGCGGCACCTGGATGGCTCAGTCAGTTGAGCGCCAGACTCTTGGTTTCGGCTCAGGTCATGATCTCATGGGTAATGGGATGAGCCCTGCAGCATCAGGAGGGCTCCATGCTCAGAGTCGGCTTGAAGATTCTCTCCCTCTGCCCCTCCCCGCCACTCACAAGGGTGCCCTCGTTCTCTCTCAAATAAATAAATAAATCTTAAAAAAAAAAAAATACTAGAAGATGCTACTTTGGAGAACCCTCAGCTGATCACCAACACCAACTGCACTTTAGCTCTTTGTCATATCTCTGACCACTCAGTTTACAACCATCCATGGGGGTGAAAAGATAGGAGTGGTGACTAAGAATATGCTTACTGGAGAAGTGCTGGGAAGTTTGTCCTTTAAGTCAAGGTGCTGGAGAAACTGTAATTAACCCAAGAGGTTAATGGAAACTGAAGATCACTTGAAAGTGCAGTAGAGGCTCTCAAATGAAGGCTCAAATGAAGGCTGCTGCACTTTTCTCCAGTGGAAAGTCCCAAGAACAATCAACAAAAGTCCATGAGCCCAGTACCCATTAATGCCAAGCTTTGATGCCCAAGGTCAGGCATAAAGTTATTGGCAGCAGAAACTACACTTGAACTTCCTAAAGGAATTTTTAAGGTTTTATTCTGGGGGCACCTGGGTGGCTCAGTCGGTTAAGCAGCTGCCTTCGGTTCCCGTCATGATCCTGGGGTCCTGGGATCGAGCCCCACGTCCGGCTCCCTGCTCAGTGGAGAGCCTGCTTCTTCCTCTCCCTCTGCCTACTTGTGCTGTCCAATAAATAAATAAAATCTTTAAAAAAAAAAAGGTTTATTCTGAAAAGGAATACACAATTGATGTTTCTCTTGATGATTTTCTTAATAACATTTTCTTTTCTCTAGCTTACTTTATTGTAAGAATACAGTATTTAATACGTGTAACACAAAATATGTGTTAATTGACTGTTTATGTCATTGGTAAGGCTTCCAGTCAACAGTAGGCTATCAGTAGGTTAAGTTTTCAGGGAATCAAAAGTTACATATGGATTTTCAACTGCACAGAGGTGCCCCTAATCCCTGTGTTATTCAAGGGCCAACTGTATTATCTGCCCTTGAATTGAGTGAAAAATTACATATTTTGGGCCACTCCAAATAACAGGACTTGTCACCAGGGGAAGAGATTAAAAAAAAAAAAAAAAAAAAGGTTTTTTTTAACACACACATTTGTGGCCACCTGATAAAGGGCTTTTCCCTCCCCAACAGCAATGATACACACACCCCACACTATACAATTTATAAGGAGCTGTTATGTTTTCTCTACCTCCATTTACTAAATGGAGCATATTCTTAAGAGTGGGGGGGGGTCACAACTCAAATGCTTAGAGATAATGGTGGGTGGGCCAAATACATAAAGACTGAGGGAGGGCGCCTGTATGGCTCAGTCGTTAAGCGTCTGCCTTCGGCTCAGGTCATGATCCCAGGGTCCTGGGATCAAGCTCCGCGTCGGGCTCCCTGCTCAGCAGGGAGTCTGCTTCTCCCTCTCCTGCTCCCCCTGCTTGTGTTCCCTCTCTCACTGTGTCTCTCTCTGTGAAATAAATAAAATCTTAAAAAAAAAAAAAAGACAGGGAGAGTAGTACATATCCTTTCCAAAAGGAGCACTGTGGGTGTATGCAGAACACTAACCTGGTACCACTGATCTTCACATTTTTCAGGCAGAGCCCCAGCCAAATTTTTCCATAAAAAAATTCCCAATTCTAGAAACTACAGGTCACATAGCGCCTGTTTGAGGCCTCTTGGGAACAGCCAGTTTATGATCTCTGTGCGCTTTCCATGGCAGACTGGCACTCTCTGAATGCCAGAAACACCCAGAGCAGCATCAGCTTTTCCCCACCTCCATCTGCAGGGGTCCGGATGCAGGACACCCTCTGTCCAGACTCCAAGTGTCCGCTATACCCCAAACCCCTTCCTGTCTGCCCTCCAACACCCAGTGCCTGCCCAACATTGTCAGCCTTGAAATCACATGGCACTCCTATCACTTATCACCTCATCAGCCCCAGACTCCTGAATTACCCCCCTCATCCCCATACATCCTATTTTGTTCCCATCTCTCTTCCCCCTAACTTCCAGGACTTGGGAACTTAGCAACTACCTTAAGCAAAATCTCTCATTTCCTCAGTCTCCTCTCGGAACATTCTCATCACTTTCTTACTCTAACCAGACCCTGCTCTCCCTTGAGGACATGCCCAAAAGGGTTGGTCTCCCTGCTCCTGATGCTGCTTCTACACCATTCTCCCTCTGTCCTCTCAAAACTCCAGCTATTAATCTCATCATCAAAGTAGACTGTACCCCACCTTGTGCATCATCCATTAGCCCAGATCACTACTCCTCATTTCATGACTTTAGCTCCTGGCTCACTGTCTCTCATGCTGCCTCTCTCATCATTCTCATTGATTTCCATATCCAGGTGGGTGACACTCAGACCATCCTGGCCTCTTGGTTCCTAGACCTCTTCTCCAGCGATCTTGTTCTCTCCTCAGCCTCGCCCCACAATGGTTATGCCTAGACCTTGTCTCAATAAGCACAGCTTCTTGGAACCTCAGCTCCAAGCGTCTCACTCACTGCCCATTGTATCCTGTCTTTCTAGTTCATTCCCTCCAAAACCTTAACTCCAACAATTCACTGACCCTACCACCTTTCCTCTACCCCTCCGCCCCCTTATGTCTTCACACAGATCAAGTTCCTTGACCAACTATTACGATCACCCCCTCACACACATTCGCTACACACCTCCCCCTCTCACCATACTCATCAAAGCAATCAGAAGGGGGTAAAAAATCAAAACTACTTCCGGCCTCAAATTAAACTACTGAAAGCTTTCAAACAAACAGAACTTCAGATAAGCAAGGTCATTAGTTCACCCAACCAGACAGGAGTACTTTTGAAAGGTCAGGAGGTCCAGCCAGCTGCAGCAACCAGAAAGGCCCCATTAGGAAAAGAGAAGGCCTCTGAAGCCAGACTTGACTTTGTCAATTACGATTGTGTGACCTTAGGCAAGACCTGTCTAACTTCACCACTGCACCAGGTTCTTTCAAGGATTAAACACATGGGAGCTCAGAGTAAGCAGTAGAGGTTAACCCTAAACTCAGTTTTGTTTTAAGATTTTATTTATTTGACAGAGAGAGACACAGCGAGAGAGGGAACACAAGCAGGGGGAGAGGGAGAAGCAGGCTTCCCGCGGAGCAGGGAGCCCGATGCGGGGCTCGATCCCAGGACCAGGGCCGAAGGCAGACGCTTAATGACTGAGTCACTCAGGCGCCCCCTAAACTCAGTTTTGATAAAGTCCCAGGGCAGGTAACTGGAGGGTACATCCTAACATAATTACATCATTGAAAAAAGTCCAGAAGGGCTGTCAAATTCTAGTCCAGACTGCAAGAATGTTCAACACCTGCATTTTTTTTATGAGTTATTTTTTTAGATTTTATTTATTTGACAGAGAGAGAGAGAGAGAGCGCACAAGTAGGCAGAGCAACAGGGAGGGGCACAGGGAGAAGCAGGCTCTCCAATGAGCAGGGAGCCCAATGCGGGGCTCCATCCCAGGACCCTGGGATCATGACCTGAGCCGAAGGCAGACGCTTAACCGACTGAGCCACCCAGGCGCCCCTGTTTTATTTATTTTTTTAAGATTTCATTTATTTATCTGAGAGAGAGAGCTCACGCACAAGCGGGGGGGGAAGGGCAGAGTAAGTGAGAGAAGCAGACTCTACGCTGAGCAGGATGCTGGGATCAGGACCTGAGCCAAAGGGAGACGCTTAACCAACCTAGCCACCCAGGTGCCCAACACCTGCATTGTTTATTCCTTGACCTACAGAGCTGACTCTCTCCCCAGTGACCCTGGACATCCCCATTAGCTCATTTTCTCCTCTGCCTCTGGCGTGGGGAAATTAACAGCCTTAAGAAGCCACCACAGGTGATGACTTGGTGTACACACACCCTGCTTTCTTTCCACCCAAAATGCTGGCCTAGGAAGCCACCTGGCTCCTGCCTACTTCTCCCACCTCACATCCTCCTCCAATTCTCTCCCTACCCCCACTTCTACTCCAGCTAGGATGGTTCTCTTGTCTTTTCCTTGAATACCACCAGGCTTGCGCCAACCTCGAGGACTCTACTCCGTTACCTCCAACTGGACTCTCACCTACTAGGTCTTTGTGTTAAGGCTCAAGATGTTACCCTCCTCAGAGAGACCTCCCCCGACCACCTGAGCTAAAGCAGCCCCATCATCTTACATCACGTTGTTTGTGTACTTCACCTTGTTCATTTACTTCTTAGTAATTTAATACTGCAGTGACCGCTCTTTATCTAAATGTTTACTCACTGTCTCTGTCTCTCCCACTAGAATATAAGCTCTTTTAAGTGCAGGGACCTGGCTTGTCTGAGTCACAACTGTTATCACCGGGTCCACCATCATCCCTGACACATCTGGGGCTCAGTAAGTTTTGCTTGAATCAACGAATTCTTCTTTGAAAAGAAGGTTTTTTCCAAAGCCTGGCTGTGCTTGTCTGAAGCAGTTGAGGTTATGACAACACTTGTTCAAAAAGACCTTCCCAGACCAAACTTCCAGAGAATGTAGAAATCTAAATTGGGCCTTATTCTCTACCAACCTGTTAAGGACCAGTTCCACGAACCCAACCCCAGCTTCTCAGTGCCAATACTCTTCTTAGACCAAGGGGTCCCCACTCTTGCACCTTGGCAAAGTTTCTCCCCTCCAACACTTTTGTCCTTCTTCTCCTTCCTTTGGATATCACTGGGAAACACCTTTCTTTTTGGAGGCGCTCTACTGCAACTGAACCAGCTAAGATTTCTCGGGAGGCTGTGGTCCAATAAATCTAAAGAGGTGGGCGTGGGGGCTTCTTCCCAGAGGCTAAAATTGCCATTACGTCACCTAATCCAACCCCCACCCTCTCAGGCCTGGCCTCCCAGGGATCTCCTGGGCAGCAGACCTTCCCTCTGCCAGGAGGAGGCCGGTCTTCTGTTGGGCCTCTCACCCCCTTCCTGCCACAGGAAGGGCCAATGCCACTCCTTCTTGGTCAATAGTCCTAAGTCTCCTCCCTCACCCGCAGGAAACTTTCCCAACCCTGGCTCCGCCGCCCGTCCTCACTCCCAGGGGCTCCCGAGCCTCATCGCCAGGCTCAATCTCCCAGAGCCCGCCCCACCACAGCCCCTGAGCCTCACCAGGTCGCCCCCTATTCCCTCTCCCGCCCATTCGCCCCGTTCGGACCCTGCCCAAGGCCCCTCGCACCCCAACTTAGCCCCCGGAACCTAACGCCCCGCCCTCGGCCTTCCACTCCTCCCGGGAGACCCGCCCCGGCCCTCACCGTGGACGCCACGTTCTCCCTCGGCCGCCTCAGCCCGGAAGAGCAGCAGCGAGGCCAGCAGGGCGAGGAGCGCCCCGCAACGCCTCGACCCACACAGCTGCGCCATGACGGGCTCCACCCGGCAGCGCACGCGAAGCCTCGAGCCGCCGGCCGTTAGGGTCTCGCGATCAGGTGCGGGAAGACCCTTGCCGCGCACGCGCGCTGGAGAGCCTCGTGTCCAGGTGCGGGCGCTCCCAGAGGGTCTGCGAGGTGCTTCGCCGGCGCTCCTGCCGAAGTGCCCGGGAAGGCCCCTACTCGTCGGACCTTCGGTGTGCGGACACTCTGCCTCCTACGCCCACGATGCTTCTGTCCGCCCCTCACTCGCCTTACCCCCGGCGACACTCAGCGACTCTCCCCCGGCTCAGAACCCCACCACACTTCCAAACACTCGGTGGGCGGTAGAGCCAATGGCGGCCGCCTCCGAGCAGCTATCGAAGGTGGCCGGTCAGGGAGAGGGGCGGGGCGCACCTGGCGGGGCGGGGCGCGCAGAGCGCAGGCGCAGGGAGCTCGCACCTGCGCGGCGATCCTCCTCCCTCGGCGCACCTGGGCTGGCCCCAGGATTGGGGGGGGAAGGGTGGGGCTTGAGTTGGCCCGCCCAGGGTAGGAGCTAGCCTGCGGGGAGGCGCAAACCTGCTGAGCCCTGGGGCCCCTGCCTCCCTGCGCCGGGGCTCGGTGACGTCCTAGTACCTTCACCCTTGGACTGGGCCTCGGGGTGGGAGAAGAGGGTACAGAATGCTCTTCCTGGAAGTCTGTGGTTCCTGAAAATGTGGCGATGAAGCTCGCCTCATTTCTGCCCTCCTTTGAGGGTGAGGGATTGATTCCTTCCTAAATTGAACGTTCACTGAACGCCTACTAGGCGCGTTTCTGGGAACCCAGCGATGACCAAGCCAGACTAGTCCCTTCCTCACCAGACAGGAACAACCGAGAGTAGTGATGACAGAAGCATAGGACAGAGTGATTAGAATGATTGGGGGATGTGACAGGGAAGCACAGACTGAACGATCAGGGACTGAGGTGGTGGAAGTGCGGAGGTGGCTTTGATAATGTTAAACAACTTAACAATAACCTACAACCCTCCGACCAACCTGGCTTTGATAATGAACGCTGAAGGATCAGAAGGGCTGAGGGACAAACATTCCAAGCATCCGAACAGCAAATGCAAAAGTCCTGAGGCAAGAAAGGCAGCAGTGCCTTACAGGATCCAGGGCCACTCCCACTATTCAGCCTCCCTCCTGGCATAGTAATATGTGAGGAGCCTTAATTGGGTTATCAAAACGGTGTTTACCTGCAGCAATTAAAGTTTTGTGTACATTTTAAAAAATTATTTTTAAGTAATCTCTACATCCAGCGTGGGGCAGGAACTCAACAACCTCAAGATCAAGAGTCGTGTGCTATACCAACTGAGCCACCCAGGCGCCCTCACCATTTTTTTTATTAAAAAGAATATTTTGGGGGGCGCCTGGGTGGCTCAGTCGGTAAGCGGCTGCCTTCGGCTCAGGTCATGATCCCAGGGTCCTGGGATTGAGCCCCGCATCGGGCTCCCTGCTCAGCGGGAAGTTGGCTTCGCCCTCTCCCACTCCCCCTGCTTGTGTTCCTGCTCTCTCACTCTCTCTCTCTCTGTCAAATAAATAAAATCTTTTTCAAAAATTTAAAAAAGATACATTTTTTGCCCAACATCTTCTTTAATCTTGCAGTGAGATCCAAGGACTCAAGGACAAGAGTCTCAATGTGAGGACAAAGCTCTCTCAGGCACCTGAACGCCCCACCCACCCCATTCCTCTAAGCCAGGGCTTGAGCTGGAAGCTCAAGCAGCCCCTACTGATAACCAGCAAGAAAATGAAGACCTCATCTTTGCAAGGTCAAGCAGTTGGAAGCAGATCTTTCCCCAATTGAGCCTCTGATGAGATGGCAGCTCTGGCTGACACCTGGATTATAGCTCAGTGAGACTTGGAGCAGAGGACCCAGCTAAACCATCTCTAGAAACCATGAGATAATAAGTTTTAAGCCACAAAGTTTGTGGTAATTTATTCTGTAGCAATAGAACACTATTACAAATACAATGTTTACTAAAGGACACAGTAATAAAAATAACTAACTGGAAGCCTATTATTAAAACTCAACAGGGTAAGGGGAGCGCCTGGGTGACTCAGTCCGTTAAGTGGCTGCCTTTGGCTCAGGGTGTGATCTCAGTTCTGGCTTCAAACACCCTGCTCAGCGGCGAGTCTGCTCCCTCTGCCCCCCCCCCATTCATTCTCTCTCTCTCTCTCAAATAAATAACATCTTAAAAAAAAAAACCACCAAAAAACCAGGGGAGTCTGGGTGGCTCAGTTGGTTGGGTGTTTACTCTTGATTTCGGCTCAGGTCATGATCGAGATTGAGCCCATGTTGGGCTCCGACCTCAGCGGGGAGCTTGCATCTCAATCTCTCCCTCTGCCCCTCCCCCTGCTTCTGCTTTCTCTCGCTCTCTCTTTCAAATAAATAAATAAATTGTTAAAAAATAAATAAACTCGGGGCGCCTGGGTGGCTCAGTTGGTTAAGCGACTGCCTTCGACTCAGGTCATGATCCTGGAGTCCCTGGATCGAGTCCCGCATGGGGCTCCCTGCTCGGCGGGGAGTCTGCTTCTCCCTCTGACCCTCCCCCCTCTCATGTGCTCTCTCTCATTCTCTCTCTCAAATAAATAAATAAAATCTTTAAAAAAAATAATAAATAAATAAATAAATAAACTCAACAGTAATTGCATCAATTGTCTACAAACAGACCAACAAAAAGATTTTGGACTATTTTGGAGGATTATTTTATCACTGATACTGCTTAGAATTTGTCAGTGCATGGTATAATAAACCCTGGGCCAACTTTTGGTCAGTTTTATTTATTTATATTTTAAATTCTCTACAGACAGTGCACCCCCTTTTTGCCTGTACTCCTTTTGCCTTTCGGCACATCACTAGTTCGAAAACAGACAATAAATAAATGAGTAAATTATATACAATGTTGAAGGGCAATATTATGCATAAAACATAGAGCCAGGTATGGGACATAGGACTGAAAATATGAGTGAGGTAGGGTGTTCAGACAAGACCCCACCGCGCAGGTGACATTTGAGGGAGATGAAGGAATGAGCCCTGCTGATATCACTCTCAAGGAAGAGCTTCCCTGACAGAAAGACTATTAGGGCAAAGGTGTTGAGAAGGGATCATGCTTTGTAGAGGATACTTTGAGACAACAGGCTTGAGCAATGGAAACTTGATCCAGGCAAAAGTGCCCACAACGACCCCCTGGCTAAATCCAGACAGCCCCAGCAGGCGACCCACCTCAAAATAGCCACAGGCCCTAACTGACCAATGGCCTACGTACAACACCTTCCTGCTTTAAATACTGGCCCCCACCCCCTGCTCAGTGGGAGTCGGCTTCTCCCTCTCCCTCTGTACCCCCCTTGTGCTCTCTCTCTCTCAAATAAATAAAATTAAAAAAATAAATAAAATAAAACACAGCCCCCACCCACTGCCTCCTTGAAGATGGCCGGCCTCTTCTCTGCTGTCCAGATTGCCTCTCCCTTGCGGTGTATTCATTAAACTATTTCCTTTGTTCTGCCTTGGGTGAATCCTCTCACCTCCTGTGCCACCGGCCCCCACCCTACCTGATTATAGCCCTACATTTGCCCCCCCATCCAACTAAGAGAGATACCACAGGCTTGACAGAGCTTTGAATGCCCCTAGGACAATGGGGAGCTATGGACAGTTGTTGTTTTGAATATAACAGCTTTATTGGGATATAAGCCACATACCATACAATTTACCCTTTTATAATGTATGTACAATTGGGGGCGCCTGGGTGGCTCAGTCGTTAAGCGTCTGCCTTTGGCTCAGGTCATGGTGTCAGGGTCCTGGGATCAAGCCCCGCATCGGGCTCCCTGTTCCGCTGGAAGCCTGCTTCTCCCTCTCCCACTCCCCCTGCTTGTGTTCCCTCTCTCACTCTGTCTCTGTCAAATAAACAAACAAAATCTTAAAAATAAATAGATAGGGGCGCCTGGGTGGCTCAGTCGTTGGGCATCTGCCTTTGACTCAGGTCATGATCTCAGGCCCTGGGATCAAGCCCTGCATCGGGCTCCCTGCTCAGTGGGGAGTCTGCTTCTCCCTCTGCCTCTGCCCCTGCTTATGTTCCCTCTCTCTCAAATAAATAAATAAAATCTTAAAAAAAAATAGATAAACAAACAAACAAATATAAATAAATAAATAAAACATACATTTCAGTGGTTTTTAGGGTGGTTTTTTTTTTTTGGTTTTTAGTATATTAATAAAGTTACGCCACCATCGCACTACAATTTAGAAAATTGCATCATCCTCAAAAGAAACCCCATACTGGCCAGCAGTCACTCCCTTTCCCCAGAATTCTCTCAGCACCAGGCAACCACTAATCTATTTTCTGTCTATGGATTTGTCTATTCTGGACATTTCATATAAGTAGAATCATACAGCATGTGGCCTTTTGACTCTGGCCTCTCTCACTTAGCATGTTTTCAAGGTTCATCTATGGTGAAGCATGTGTCAGTACTTAATTTCTTTTTATTGCCAAATACCAGTCCATTGTATGGACTTACCACATTCTATGTATCCATTCATTAGTTGATGCGCTATGTTGTTTCCACCTTTTGGCTAATATGAACAATGCTGCATCGAACATTAACGTACAAGTTTTTGTGTGAACATATGCTTTCAGTTCTCTAGTGTAGTCCTAGGAGTAGAATTGCTGATTCATATGGTGACTCTAAGTTTAACCTTTTGAGGAACTGCCAGACTGTTTTCCAAAGTGGCTGCACCATTTTACATTCCCAACATCAATGTATGAAGGTTCTGATTTCTCCACAGCCTTGCCAACACTTGGTATTTTCCATTTAAAAGAAATTACAGCCATCTGGGGTGCCTGGCTGGAAGAGCCTGCGACTCTTGATCTGGGGGGTCATGAGTTCAAGCTCCACATTGGGTGTACAGCTTACTATAGAAAATAAATAAACATTAAAGAAGAAATAAATTATAGCCATCCTACTGGGTATGAAGTGGTATCTCCTTATGGTTTTGATTCACATTTTCCTGATAATTAACATGTTGAGCATCTTTTCAAACGCTTACTGGTCTTTGTATATGTTTTTTATTTATTTTATTTTTTTAAAATATTTTATTTATGGGGTGCCTGGGTGGCTCAGATGGTTGGGCATCTGCCTTTGGCTCAGGTCGTGATCCCAGGGTCTTGGGATCGAGTCCCACATCGGGCTCTCTCCTCCTTGGGAGCCTGCTTCTCTCTCTGCCTCTCTCTGTCTCTCATGAATAAATAAATAAAATCTTTAAAAAAAAATTATTTTATTTATTTATTTGAGAGAGAAAGAGAGTGAGCGCGCGAGAGAATGCGCATGAGCCAGGGGAGAAGCAGAGAAGCAGACCCCTGCTGAGCAAGAAGCCTGATGCAGGACTTGATCCCAGGACCCTGAGATCATGACCTGAGCAGAAGGCAGATGCTTAACTGACTGAGCCACCCAGGTGCCCTGTATATCTTTTTTAGAGAAATGTCTATTCAGAGCCTTTGTCCATTTTTTCATTAGGTTATTTGTCTTATCATTATTATTGAGTTTCACCACTTCTTTATTTTAATTACCAGTACCTTATTGGGGACACCTGGGTGGCTCGGTCAGTTGGGTGCCCAACTCTTGGTTTCAGCTCCAGTTGTGGTCTTGGGGTCATGGGATTGAGCCCTGAGTGGGCCTCTGCACTCCGTGCAGAGTCTGCAGGGGATTCTCTCTCTGTCTCGCTCTCTGCCCCTCCCCCACCCTCTCTCTGTCTCAAATAAATAAATAGGGGTACCTGGGTGGCTCAGTCGGTAAAGCGTCTGCCTTTAGCTGGGATCGAACCCCGCGTCGGGCTTCTTGCTTAGCAGGGGAGTCTTCTCCCTCTCCCTCTGCCCCTGTTCACGTGCTCCCTCTCTCACTCTCTCTCAAATAAATAAAATCTTTAAAAAATTTTAAAAATCAATAAATAAAATCTAAAAAAACCCAACAACAAGGACCTTATCAGGTATATGATTTGAAATTCTTTCTCCATTCTGTGGGTTGTCTCTTCACTTTCTTAATGATGGCCTTTGAAACACAAAACTTTTTTTTTTTTTTTAAGTAAGCTCTATGCCCAACATGGGGCTCAAACTCAGGACCCTGAGATCAAGGGATGCAAGCTCCATGGACTGAGCCAGCCAGGCACCCCTGAAACACAAAAGTTTTTAATTTCAATGAAGTCCAATTTACCTATTTTTTCTCTTGTTGCTTCCGCTTTTGATGTTATATCTAAGAAACCACTGCCTATTTATGGATAGTTTTAAACAGGGATGGAACATGGCCAAATTTAAGTTTTAAAGTATCGTTCTTGCTGCTTGTAATCAGAAGTGGTAAGACTGGTGAAGTAAGGGACTTCTGTGATTACCCTTGCTAAAATTGCAACCCCTCCTTCACTTCATTTCTCCTTCCTGCTTCATATTTCATATCATATTCTGGGGCGCCTGGGTGGCTCAGTTGTTAAGCGTCTGCCTTCGGCTCAGGTCATGATCTCAGGGTCCTGGGATTAAGCCCCACATCCTGCTCCCTGCTCCGCGGGAAGCCTGCTTCTCCCTCCCCCACTCCCCCTGCTTGTGTTCCCTCTCTCGCTATGTCTCTCTCTCTCTCTTTTTTTTTTTTTAAGATTTTATTTATTTATTTGAGAGAGAGACTGAGATAGAGAGAGCATGAGAGGGGGGAGGGTCAGAGGGAGAAGCAGACTCCCTGCCGAGCAGGGAGCCCGATGCGGGACTCGATTCAGGGACTCCAGGATCATGACCTGAGCCGAAGGCAGTCGCCCAACCAACTGAGCCACCCAGGTGCCCCTGTCTCTCTCTTTCAAATAAATGAATAAATTCTTAAAAAAACCACAACTTATCATATTCTAATAAGCTGTGTAATAGTGCTTATTATTGACTGTTTCCAACACAAAAATGTCAACTCCCTGAGGACGGGACTTGTTTTTCACTGCTCTGTCTCTAGTGCCTAGAACAGTGCCTGGTGTGTGTGCATGTGACGCGCGCCCGTCTCCCCCTGCTTAGGTCACTAAGAAACCCATGGGGAAGGGAGTCGGGGAGGAGAGGCCTGGTAATCACCAGAGGGAGAGAGGACCGTCTGGATGCTATCCTGCTCGAGGAGTCTGATATGAGAGACAGAGGCTAACAGATGTCATGATGTCAAACGAATACATATTTGTTGAATAGAGTGAGTGAGCAAGTGAACGAAAGGCTGCATGGATGAGTGAATAAATGAAAGAACGAATAAATGTTGTACCGTGAGTTCTCTGGCTGGATCTTCCCTTGCAGAGAAAGGCGGCACGGGGGCTCCTGCACTGCCCCTTGCAGCCACCAGGGCGCGCAGGCAGGCCCGGTCCCCAAGAGCCTGTCCCGGGACCCCGCCCCCCGGGATCCAGGCCCCGGGAGCCCCAGCCGCCCGGCCCCGGCCTGGGACTCCCCGACCGCGCGCATACCTGGACTGGGCACGGCTGCGGGCTTTACGCGGTGCAGCCACCAGTCCCTGAGCTGCCGGCGGGGAAACTGAGGCCCGGGAGACTGGGGCGGAGCTGGCCCCGGGGCGAGCCCAAGCCCCCGCCCCCGGCCGGCCCCGCCCCGGCCCGTAAGAGGCCCCCTGGGCGCCGGGCGAAGCCGCACAGCGCGGCGCGGGGGGCCGGGGCCGGGATCGCGATGGCAGCTCAGCGGCTGGGCAAGCGGGTGCTGAGCAAGCTGCAGTCTCCGTCGCGGGCTCGCGGCCCGGGGGGCAGCCCCGGGGGGTTGCAGAAACGACACGCGCGTGTCACCGTCAAGTACGACCGGCGGGAGCTGCAGCGGCGGCTAGACGTGGAGAAGTGGATCGACGGGCGCTTGGAGGAGCTGTACCGCGGCAGGGTGAGGCAGGGAGGGGTACCGGGGCGAAAGGGGGTGGGGATCTCGGAGCGACAGACCCCGGGCCCGGACACGCTACGCCCCTGGGGGTCTCTGGTTGCTTGTGCTGGCCTCGGTCACAGAAGAGAGCGCACGCCCCGGGACCAGGCATGCATGGCGCTTGCTGTCTCCCCTCCATGGCTCTCTGCTTGTGGACCCAGGAACACACTCGGGTCTCCAGAGATGGTTGTGCATAGTGGTTGAGCATATGGGGGGGCGAGGAGGCAAAGTTGGGGAGCCAGAGCGGCCATATCTGGAGAGAGGTTGGGGGAGGGGGATGTCTCAAAGCCAAACTTAGATACGGAGACCCAGAGACGCCCAGCAAAGAAAGCAACAGCATTCACAGGCGCGCACAGCGACAAGTTAGCGCCCCTGACAGACTCTCAGGGACACAGGCTGTGGTCCCCTACAGATCAGCACCCACAGACACAATAGCACAGGCCACAGCCGAACGCAGACACCCCGCACAGCTACACCCACACAAAGGGACTCCAGTTACAGCCGCGCAGAGACCCGCGAAGGAGCAGTGCGCGCAGCGCTCGAGCTACCCCTCCCCTGGGGCCCGGAATGTTTCGAGTAACAGCCATCCGTTGCCTCCTAAAAGCAAAAGCCAAGAACCACATGCAAACACAGTGACAGGCGCTACAGCCGCGCACAGACGGAAAACGGCAGAAAGTACACCTGCACGCAGACAGGAAACCGCGCGCTGTAGGTACACGCGGGGCGGGAGCGACAGCCTCCAATGGGACGCACAGGCTACGGACACAAATTTCACACCTTCCGCTTGAGTCTCCGCTTGAAGTCACACTGCACCACACACGAAACACAATCCCAGGGACGTGGTGGTTGTGTCGGCGGACAGACAGCATGCACAGCTCGAAGGTGACACAAGGCATGGCCCCTCACGGCGACACAAGGTCCCACCGTTGTCAGGCACACAGGGAGTCTCCTATAGGTAGACAGAGTAGCCCAGCGGCCATCGGTAGGTGGCATCCTCTAAAGTCATTCTCCGATGGTGGACAAAGGCAGCTAAACCAGGGCCACATGTCTCACAGTCATCGGACCGTAGCCACCCCCCGCCCCCGTGCAGTCCACGCCCATGACACCCCATACCTCTGCACTCTCAAGCGGGCCCTGGCCTTGGCCCTGGCCCCTTGGCCTTGGCCTCTGGCTCACACGCAGAGCTTCACACAGGGGTGTGACCCACTTACAGACTATCCAGGCCTTTGCTCACCCCCCCTTCTCCGCACACAAACCTGGGACCACCCAGCCCTGAGGCCCACAGTGAAGTCAGAGGGCTTTGGGTGGGGGAGGAAAAAAATCTGTAGCCTCAGGGATCTCATGCTTTGACAGATGGATTGTGACTCCCACAGGGCTAGTGAGCCAGCCTGCGTTTGGCTTTTTGCCCCAACAGGCTATCCGAGGAATCCCCCTCTGGGCCGCTCAGAGTTGGGCTCCGTGGCTCATCCCACCCACCCACTCTGGGGGCCATTGGTGGTCATCTCTCTGGTCTGACCGGGCTGCACTCTTGGCCCTGGGGGCTGGCCTGAGCCCTACCCTCCCTTCCGGTCCTCTTAGGCAAGGGCCCCCCCCCAGCCGGCTCTGGCCGGCCTGCACCCCTCCCCCACACCTAGTGCTTAGACTTTTCCTTGAAAGGGCAGAGGCAGCCCCTCTCCTGAATCACAGAATCTGACATTCCAATACTCGACCAGGCCTGTTCCCCTCTTGGGAACTGGGGCCGAGGAGAGAGACCTGTGCCAGCCCCAGGGCTCTCGGGGCTCTGGGGCTGCCTGGAATCTGAGCTGGTACAGGGCCCTGGGCCTCTGTCAACCCATCTGTCCCCCCTCCCCCCAACACCCAGATGTCCCGCCTTGGTGGTGCTGTCCCTGACTGCCACATGGTTGCTCCAGAACCCGCCAGCTGGGCCCTGGGGCCGGTGGGGCTTCTCCAGAGGCCTGGACAAAGGCGAGGGAGGGGCGGGCACGCGACCCTGACCACCCCTCCCTCCTGCCTTAGGAGGCAGACATGCCTGAGGAGGTCAACATTGATGAATTGTTGGAATTAGAGAGCGAAGAGGACAGAAGCCGGAAAATCCAGGTAGGTGAAAGGGAGAGCTGCCTTCCCCCACCTTGCACCTTCCTGAAAATCACAACAATAGTCCACATGTTTACTGAGCACTTACTATGTGCTGGGTACCGTTTCAGTTACTTTCCACTTAATGCATTTAATCCTCACAAATCCTGTGAAGGGTGTATGGTTTCCATCTTCCAGATGAGGAAAATGATTTAATCACTCGCCCCAGGTCACAGCTCAGAAGGAACCGAGCTGGGAATGAAAGCCAGGCAGGCCGGTGTCCTTGCTGTTAGGAAACGCTGTGTGACCTTCCAGCCCTCTCTGGACTTAGAGCTAATCCTGGTGCAGAGTTTCTTGACTTACCCACCCCACCCCACCCCCCGCCCCGTTGCTCTATAAGACCCTCAGGCCATGTTCTTCCCTGGCGACCAGATGGGAAGTCCACCCTGGAGCCTGACTTCCTTTTGTCTTGTTGCCTTGGGGCTTTGTTGGGAAAGAGAAGGGGCTGGAGGGGCCGAGGGGCTGGTTATTTACTCTTTTCTTTTTTTGCGGGGGCGGGGGTGTTTAGGGACTCCTGAAGTCGTGCAGGAACCCCACAGAGGTGAGTGTTCCCTCCCTGCTCTGGGCCCCTGCATCCTGGTGGAGAAGGGGGTCCCTGGGGAGGAGGGAAGACGCTGCCTGGCCCAGGGGCGGCAGAGGGAGCCCTGGAGAACCCTCTGAATCTCTCAGCCCTTTCCTCGGCTCCAGTGGTGTCTTTGTCTTCCTCACCCCGCTTGTCTCTCCCCATCTGCCGCTGGGGCCTGTCATCTCCTCCCCACTGAGACACTCCCCATCTGTGTCCGGCTTCTGCTGGTGCCTCTGCTGCCCTCTCCTTTGGGCGGCCAGTCCTGGGGCTCAGCCTCACCCCTCCACTCGGTCCCCTCCAGCTGCTTCTGCCACCCTGGGATTCCCTTCCCCACCTCTGCTCCCCCCCATCCCTCCAGGCCCCGAGCGGCCCAACCCCTCCCACTTCCTTCCCTGCTTTAAAAGGGAAAAATATGTTTCTCCAACCAGCTCTGGGCTGCCTGAGGGACAAACGTCATTGTGTGTCTGTCTGCCCCTGGAGCTAAGGCCTCTGTCCCTGGGGACCTTCCTGTGATCCCTTGGCCTGAGAAATATCTTGATGTCTCTCTGTGGCCGTTTCTTTCTCTGTCTTTTGTCTCTCCCTCTGCATCTCTGTGTCTCTGTACTGATCCCAGTTTCTGGGTCTCTGTCTCCCTCCCTGTCTGTGGCTCTGTCTCTCCCTGTCTCTCTGTTTCTTTCGCTCTGGCTCTCTCCCTGTCTTTATCTGTCCCCCCTCTCTCTCTTTCCCCATCTCTGCCTTTCGACCCCCCTCCCCAACTACCTCCAGGTGCTCTCACTGCCCAGGAGGGGAGGCAGGGGAGGCAGGGGAGGCGGAGCAGTAGGGGCCCCGGTCAGAGGGGCTGGGCTGGGCAGGGCAGGGCAGGGGGCAGCCCCTCCCCTCCCCATGTTCTCAGGACCCCTGCCCCATCCTCAGGACTTTGTTCAGGAGCTGCTGGGGAAGCTACGGGGCCTCCACAAGCAGCCCGGCCTCCACCCGACAAGCCCCTCCGGGAACCGCAGCCTGAGCCCCCTCCAGGACCCAGCCCGGACCGCGCCACCCTGACCTTCTTGCCTCCGTGCCTCCTCCCTTCTCCCCTACCCTCCACACCGTCCTGGCTTGTTTGTAAGTTGTATGTAATGGCTCTGTAACAATACGGTGTGCCTGTTTTTCCTCTCCCTGACTGCCGTGGATTTCCCCGAGCTCCCCCTACACACCTCCCTCTGTCCTGCTGCATCTCCCCAGGTCCCGGCACCCGCAGCTGGCCTGACAGATGGAGAATCGCTCCTCAGCCAGAGCATGAGAACAGGCCCTGCTGACCTTGCCCCCCTCCCCTCCCGGGACTCAGCTTGTCCTCACTTCCTCTTCAGCCTTGGCCCAGTGCAAGCCAGCAGGGCCCCAGTGGGTGTCATTCGGGGCTCCTGTGGGAATGGTGGCCTGTGGTCCTTGTACCTCGGGAGATGCGCAAAACCAAATGTGCCCAATATCACCACCACACATCGTGAACAAACCAGGAGGGCTTCCTGAAGAAAGTGACATTGAGGCAAGGCTTTGAAGGATGCATAGGAGTTTATATGAAATGGGTACCCATGTCTGAACCTTGTGAGTGGAGGGATTGACGTTGAGGCTAAGGCAGGGAAGATACCAGATATTGGTGGAGCCATTCACCCATCAGGATCAGCAAATCCCCCAAAGCTGGATCAGGGAGGCCCCTGGGCTGGGTGCTAGGGAGGCCTGAAGGGCATCAGAAGTGGGTGGCAGCTATTTACCCCAAACTGTGGAAGTATTTCAGTATATTTTTAAAAGATTTTATTTACTTGACAGAGCACAAGTAGACAGAGCAGCGGGCAGAGGGAGAGGGAGAAGCAGGCTCCCCATTGAGCAGAGAGCCTGATGCAGGGGGGTCGGGGTGGGGGACTTGATCCCAAGACCCTGAGATCCTGACCTGAGCCGAAGGCAGACGCTTAACCGACTGAGCCACCCAGGTGCCCCAGGATTTCAGTATTTTATCAGCAGGTCCAGTTGTAGCAGCGGTCCTGCCTATGTATGGTCAGGAGATTGGGGTGGGGGGGGGCAGAGCTAGGGCATCCCCCCCGCAACCAGGACAAAACACACCTCACATCATCCCTCTACTGACTGACGTGGGGCCCTGGCCCCCATCCCTACCCTGTGCCACCCAGCAGCCCGGCCAGGATCAGGCACCCATCGCAGGGGGTCTGAGCTCCAGTCCGGCAGGAAGGGAAGATGCCACTGAAGGAGAGGAGGAATGCAGAAACCCCTTGCCTGTCCAGCCCTGCAGATGGCTTTGCTGTCCCTGCGCATGCAGACCTCAGGCTTCCAGGGTCCCCTTCCCTCCACCCAGACCTACAGAGAACAAATGTGTGGAGGATGGACAGAGCCCTCCCGGCATCCAATCACCTGGGCGCATCTCCCAGAACATCCTCTCGGGCCTAGGGACCTCAGACTTCCCTCTCTCAGAACCTGTTTTTGGTTCCTCATTCTGTGGAGGTGACTATGTGCTCAAAACCCAGGTCCTAAAGTCCTGGGTGTGCCGTGTATTGAGCTGCTCAGTTTCCTCATCTGAAAAATGGGGACTTCACAAATGAGGAAACTGAGGCCCAGTTTAGTGCTAACACTTACCCAAAGTCACACACCTGGGAAGTGGCACTGGGCTTCAATGCCAGGCATATGACTCCAGAGCCCAGCTACTGAACTCCTACACTACAGTGCTCCTGTAAACCATAGCAGTGATTGCTATACGTTAGTGTCAGGAAAGGGGGGGGGGGGGGGGCGGTAACTAATTCATACTAAAGTGTTAGTGACTGCTCACACTCCTGAGCTAGCCTATCCAAAGGGCCATACAACTTGACTGAGAACAAGGCTACAACAAAAGCATTGGGAAGCAGCATACCATAGTGGGTAAGAGCCCGGACTCTGGGGTTCTTGCCTGGATTCAAATGCCATCTGTCTCCCTTCCTAGTTGTGTCACCTTGAACAAGTCCCTTAACCTTTCTGTGCCTCCGTTTCCATATCTGTGAAATGAAGAGGATTAGAACAGTATCTACCACCTGGCGTTGTCATGAGGTTTAAACGTACAGATCAAGGGCACCTGGGTGGCTCAGTGGTTAAGCATCTGCCTTCGGCTCAGGTCATGATCCCGGGGTCCTGGGATCAAGCCCCACATCGGGCTCTCTGCTCAGCGGGGAGCCTGCTTCTCCCTCTCCCTCTGCTCCTCCCCCTGCTCGTGCTTGCTCTCTCTGTCTCAAATAAATAAATAAAATCTTAAAAAATTTAAGAAAAATGTACAGATCATAGACTAGTGCCAGGCATGTAATAAGCATCGTTATCAACCTTATCATCCTAGGGAGGAGCTAGACCATTAGCTCCTCCAGCCATCATCTCTGGCCAGCAAAGATGTGCCTTGGGAACACTGATTTTCAGGCCCTCTGATGTGGCAAAGCTCCAAAGGACACAGTGTACCCGACCTGCCACCCTTGCATTGTGGCCCCACACTTGCCCCAAGGTCACCAGGCTCCCTGCCTCCCAGGGTCTGTGCTATTTCCCACTCGGCAGCCACAAGGCATCTTTCCCTCACTCTTACCTTTGTCTACATCCACTCCATTCCCTCTTCTTCCTTCCTCCAATTCATCATTTTTTATTTTATTATTTTTTAAGATTTTATTTATTTGACAGAGAGAATCACAGTGAGAAAGGGAACACAAGCAGGGGGAGTGGGAGGGGGAGAAGCAGGCTTCCTGTGGAGCAGGGAGCCTGATGGGGGGCTCGATCCCAGGACCCTGGGATCATGACCTGAACCGAAGGCAGGCGCTCAACAACTGAGCCACCCAGGTGCCCCAATTCATCATTTTAAAACATCAATTTCTTGGTATTGTTCTAGGATTTTTTCTTTGAGATTTTATTTATTTGAGAGAGAGAGAGCGCAAGCAGGGGGAGCTGCAGAGGGAGAGGGAGAAGCAGGCTCCCCATTGAGTGGGGAGCCCAACATGGGGCTTGATCCCAGGACTCTGGGATGGTGCCCTGAGCTGAAGGCAGACGCTTAACCCACTGAACCACTCAGGTGCGGGAGAGAGAACATCTTTTTAAAAAATTTTTAAAAGATTTTATTTATTTGAGAGAGAATGAGATAGAGAGAGCATGAGGGGGGGAGGGTCAGAGGGAGAAGCAGGCTCCCTGCTGAGCAGGGAGCCCAATGCGGGACTCGATCCCGGGACTCCAGGATCATGACCTGAGCCGAAGGCAGTCACTTAACCAACTGAGCCACCCAGGCGCCCGAGAGAGAATATCTTAAGCAGACTCCGCCCTGAGTGCAGAGCCCAACCGGGGGCTCATCCCAGACCCCGCGATCACCACCTGAGCCAAAACCAAGAGCCGGACTCCCAACCGACCGTGCAGCGCAGGCGCCCCAGCCCTGATATAGTGTTAGTTTATTTTATTGTCTGTCCACACTCCGCGACTTTCAGCATATTAGCTCCTTGCTTGCCTTGAGCATGGCTCCCCTAACATCCAGAACAGCGTGTGGCTCACACTAGGTGCTTGGCCCAAACAATGCCCCCTGGTGTCCACATTCTCTCCACCCACAGTCAGTCTCCTCCTATCTAAGTGAGGTCTCAGCGCCCCCTCGTGGCTATATGAGTTGGTTTTAAACTGCACCCCAGAGGTTAGTTATGCCGGAGGCGGGAGGGTTGTCAGCTGGATTTTAATTAAAAGAGCTGGCTCCAGAGGCATCTGCTGTAAGGCACTCATCCATCTCTGATCAACACTAAGGGCTTTGCTAATTAGGATGATAAATATTTGAAACGGGCTTTCATCAATGATATGACTGGTATTCACAGTTGAGGCAGGAGGGCTCTTAGCAAAGAGATTATCATGGTTGATATAAGATCAACCTACACAAATCAATATCATCTCAGTAACACTGTAATAACCAGCTAAAACATAATTTTAGGGGTCCCTGGCTGGCTTAGTCGGTAGAGCGTGCAACTCTTGACCTCAGTGAGTTCAAGCTCCACATTGGGCATAGAGATTACTTTTAAAAAATTAAAATAAACTAAAAAGTAAAATGTCAATAAAGGATACAGAAGGTAATCTGAAAAAAATGAAACCATGCATGTCCTTGGATAGGGTATCTTAATATTATCTACATGTCAGCTCTCGAAATTAGCCAGTAAATTTAAAGCAATCTTAATAAAAATTCCAGATTTTTTTGAAGTACTTGATAAACCAATTCTAAAATTTATATGGAGGAATAAAGGTATACAAATAGCTAAGTCAACATAAAAAAGGAAAGGAGGGGATCTTGCTTTACCAAATATTAAGACAAACTGCAAAGCCATAGTTCTAAAAATAGCATGTTGCAAGAACAGATGAATATACCAAAGGAACAAAACAGACTCACAGGCAGACCCAGGCCTGTATAGGGACATAAAATGATAGAGGTGGCACTTCCATTCGGTGGGAAAGGATGGATTGTTCACTGAGGCTTTAGGAAAACTGACTCACTATGTGGAGAAAAAAAAAAAAAAGGATCCTTACCTCACACCATATACAAAGATAGACTCCAGATGAAGTAAAGACCTAAATGTAAAGAATAAAACTATGGAGTTAATGAGGGTAACCAGGCTGGCTCAGTCAGTGGAGCATGCAACTGTTGATCTTAGGGTTTGAGTTTGAGGCCCACATTGGGTGTAGAGATTACTTAAAAAAAAAAAAATGCATTTTCTCACAGTTCTAAAGGTTGGGAAATCTGAGATCAGGATGCCAGCATGGCTGGGTTCTGGCAAGGACTCTCTCCCTAGCTTGCAGATGGCTGTCTTCCTGCTGTGTCCTCACCATCAGAAAGAAAGAGAACAAGCTCTCTGGTGTCTCTTAAGAGGACACTAGTTCCATCAGACCTCATCTGATCCTAATTACCTCCCAAGGCCCCATCTCCAAGCACCATCACACTGGGGCTTAGGGCTTCAACTTATGAATTTTGGTGGGGGAGACACAAACATTCAGTTCACAACTGACTTTTTTTTTTTTTTTTATAAGATTTTATTTATGGGGCACCTGGGTGGCTCAGTCGTTAAGCGTCTGCCTTCGGCTCAGGTCATGATCCCAGCGTCCTGGGATCGAGCCCCGCATCAGGCTCCCTGCTCCGCAGGAAGCCTGCTTCTCTCTCTCCCGCTCCCCCTGCTTGTGTTTCCTCTCTCGCTGTGTCTCTCCCTGTCAAATAAATAAAAATCTTTAAAAAAAAAAAGATTTTATTTATTTATTTGAGAGAAAGAGCGCTTGCATGAGCATGAGTGGGGAGAGGGGCAGAGGGAGAGGGAGGAGCGCAGGAGGGATTCCTGACATGGGACTGAATCCCAGGATCATGACCTGAGCAGAAGGCAGACGCTTAACCAACTGAGCCACCCAGGTGCCCCAGAACAGTGACTTCAGAGGCTAGGTCAGACAAAGCTTTAGCTGGGTTCTCTTGGTATGCTTGTTACTGCAAGCCAGCTGCCATGTTGTGAGGAAGCCACACGGACACATGGAGGGGTTTTGTGTTCTAGACAGCCGGGAAAGAAGGAAAAAACAAAAAAACCCCAACATATGTGTGAAGAAGCCTGGAGAGGGAGGAGGACCCTAGCCCTAGATGCCTTCTGGCTGCAAGGCATGAGAGACCCCCAGTAAGAAGTGCTCAGCTGAGCCCCGTCGCTCCCAGAACCGTGAGAGATAAATGTAATAAATGATGGCTGTTTTCTGCCACTGAATTTAGTGGAGTTGGTTATACAGCTAGTGATCACAGGAACAGTGAGGGCGGGGGGGAGGTGCAGCCCTGCGGGAAGGACCTCTGAAACAAAACTTCAAGACTGTAAACCATAAGGTGAAAGAATTTGATGAATTTGATCATGTCAAAATTAAGAGTTTCTGTCCAAGGAAGAGCCTCATAGATGAAGCCTCATAGCTGGGTTTTTTTTTTTTTTTTTTTTTTTTTAAGATTTTATTTATTTGACAGAGAGAGACAGCGAGAGCAGGAACACAAGCAGGGGGAGTGGGAGAGGGAGAAGCAGGCTTCCCGCCGAGCAGGGAGCCCGATGCGGGACTCGATTCAGGGACTCCAGGATCATGACCTGAGCCGAAGGCAGTCGCTTAACCAACTGAGCCACCCAGGCGCCCCATCATAGCTGTTTAATGGGCAGAATGAGGGAAGATATTTACAACATCTACAACTGATGAGTGATTACAATTCAGAAACTACAGGGAACTCTTTTGCAAATCAATACCAGAAGACAATACCCCTTACACCGATCTCCATGAGCACTGAGTAAGGTACAGATTTGCTGAATCACTAGATTGTACCCTGAAACTACTATAACATTGTATGTTATATATACAGGAATTAAAATTAAAAACTTAATTGGGGGGCACCTGGGTGGCTCAGTCGGTTAAGTGTCTGTCTTTGGCCCAGGTCATGATCTCTGGGTCCTGGGATCGAGCCCCATGTAAGCCTCCTTGCTCAGCAGGGAATCCGGAAATCCCTTTGTCCCTCTCCCCCTCCTCCCTGCTCTTGCTCTCTCTCTCTTTCTCAAATAAATAAATAAAATCTTAAAAAAAAAAACCCTCTTAATTTAAAAAAGGGATTAAGAGTACACTTATCTAAATAAGTACTGAGAAATGTATAGAATTGTTGAATCATTATATTGTATACTTGAAACTAATATAACACTGTATGTTTTCATACTTGAATTAAAAAAAAAAGTTTACACCAAAAACAAAACAAAACAAAACAATAATATCCCTGGTAGGAAAATATACAAGGGATTATCAATAGTAATCCAAAAGAAGCAAATTAAAACAACAATGAGAGGGGCACCTGGCTGGCTCAGTGGGTAGAGCGGTGATGTGAGTTCGAGCCCCATGTTGCGGGGTAGAGATTACTTACAAATAAAAGTCTTAAAAAAATAAAAATAAAACAACAGTGAGCTATCAGTTAACACCTATTGATCAGGCAAAAGTTAGAAAGCTGGATGATACCAAGTGTCAGCCAGAGTAGCAGTGGTATTAACCAACAGAATGGACCGGTAAGCATGGATGAAGTACGTGGTAACGCATGGTAAGTGAACTGGATAAACTGGGTAGCCTAGGCCTGGGGAAATAGGGTGGGAGTGCATCAGGGTCTAGGCTTCTGGGGAATAATCCATTCATTCAGTCACAGATATTTCTTAGCACCTGCTTTATGTCTGGCACTGTTCCAGGTGTCAGGTAATATCAGGAGCTTACATTCTGGGGCACCTGGGTGGCTCAGTTGTTAAGCGTCTGCCTTTGGCTCGGATTGTTATCCCAGGGTCCTGGGATCGAGCCCTGCATTGGGCTCCCTGCTCCACAGGGAGTCTGCTTCTCCCTCCCCCATTCCCCCTTCTTGTGTTTCCTCTCTCGTTGTGTCTCTCTCTGTCAAATAAATAAAATCTTAAAAAAAAAAAAAAAGGAGCTTACATTCTAACGGGGCATAACAGGCAATAAACAATATCATAAATAAGTGAATTATATATTAGAAGGTGATAAGAATTATGGGGAAGTTTTTTTTCTGATTTTTTTTGAAGATTTTATTTATTTATTTGACAGAGAGAGACACAGCGAGAGAGGGAACATAAGCAGGGAGAGTGGGAGAGGGAGAAGCAGGCTTCCTGATGCAGGGCTCGATCCCAGGGCCCTGGGATCATGACCTGAGCCAAAGGCAGACGCTTAACGACTGAGCCACCCAGGCACCCCATTTTTCTGATTTTTTAAAAAGCTTTTTTTATTTTTAAGTAATCTCCACACCCAGCGTGGGGCTCGAACTCACAACCCCAAGATCAAGAGTCCCATGCTCTGACTGAGCCAGCCAGGCGGCCCCAAGAATTATTGGAAAAATTAAACAAAGAGAAAAAAAATTAAACGTAGCAAAGAGACTGGAAGTGCTAGGAAGGGGGAAGATTGCCATTTTCAATAGGGTACTATGGTAGACAGAAAAATGTCCCCCAAAATGTCGAGTCCTAATCCCCAGAACCTGGGACTATGTTACCTTACATGGCAGAAGAGATTTTGCAGATGTGATTAAGTTAAGGGTCTTGAGGTGGGGAAGATTATCTGGGATTCTCCTGGAGTGTCCAATGTAATTACAAGGGTCTTTATAAGAGAGAAGCAGAGCGGGGCTCCTGGGTGGCTCCGTCGGTTGAGCCTCTGCCTTCGGCTCAGGTCATGATCTCAGGGTCCTGGGATCGAACCCCCAGTGGGGCTCGATCTCAGGGTCCTGGGATCGAACCCCCAGTGGGGCTCCCTGCTCATCGAGTGAGGAACCTGCTTCTCCCTCTCTGTCTGCCCCTGCTTGTGCGCTCTCTCTCTCTGAAATGAATGAGTAAAGTCTTTTTTAAAAGTTAAAAAAAGGAGAGAGAGAGAAGCAGAGGGAAATTTGACACACACACACAGAAGAGAAAGTGATGTGAAGACAAGCAGGGAAAGATTTGAAGATACTGGCCTTGAAGGTTGGAGAGCTGGTGGTCACAAGCCCGGAAAGCCATCAGCCACCAGGGGCTGGGAGAGGCGCAGACGGGATGCTCTCCTAGCATCTCCAGAAGGAGGGGGGCCCTGTCCACACCTTGATTTCACCCCAGCGATACCGATTTCAGACTTCTGGCCTCCAGAACTGTAGGAGAAGACATTTATGTCATTTTAAGTCGCCAAGTTTGTAGTCATTTGTCACAGCGGCCGCGGTTCTGCCGCTTCTCATCCCCTCCTCATCCGTGCTCTGCCCCCTCCTCCGACTGGAGCTACCGCAGCCTCCTCCCTGGTCTTTGTGCTCCCACCCCCCAAAATGTGGCCCACCTGTGCAACCGTGGGAATCTTTCCACAGCAGCGTTCGATCGTGCTTAGAAAGCACACTGGCTTCCTTCCCTTGGGTTTTAAGGCCCTACCTGACATGGTCTGACCTTGTCCTGGGTCTCAAGATTGTTGTGAGGGTCACATGACTGTGCCCTGGCAGGGGGAAGAGTGCTCAGTGACCAGGACTCCCCCCGCCCCCGCCATGGACAGCCCGTCAGGGCAGCACACAGGGTGCTTTGGGGTTAGCACACCCAAGGTCAAGTCCAGGCTTTGGGATTTATTTGTGATCTCCCACCAGAGACCACCCCTGAGGGGGGCAAGGGAAGGGGCTGGAACCATGGGCACCCCCCTAGGCTGTTGAGATGAGATATGTAAAACTTTCAGCCCAGGGGCGCCTGGGTGGCTCAGATGGTTGGGCGTCTGCCTTCGGCTCAGGTCATGATCCCAGGGTCCTGGGATCAAGCCCCGCATTGGGCTCCTAGCTCAGCGGGGAGCCTGCTTCTCCCTCTCCCTCTGCCTCTCTCCCTGCTCATGCTCTCTCTCTCTCTGTATCTCTGTGTCTCAAATGAATAAGTAAAATCTTAAAAAAAACCAAAAAAACTTTCAGCCCAGGTGAAGGGCAAGGTAGGTGTTCAGCCACAGGAATTTATGATGTAAGGATCACATTTATCGCGTGCTAAAGTGCCAGGCACTGTTCTAAGTGCTTCACATGGACCCACAGTATCCTCCCCACACACCTGGGAAGCTGGAACTAGTACTCCTATTTTGCAGATGGGAAAACTAAAGTTTCAGAAAGATGGAGGAGGTTCCTGCAGAGTCACAGGGGAACACAGGACATTGGCCCACAGAGCCCACGCCATCCACTCTTGGCTCTGTGGCTTATGGCATGACCCCCGTTCCCCCCACCCCACTGCACCCCAGTGCTTGACAACCTTCCCTTCAACTACATTTTGTTTCTTCTCTCTGTGTTTGTCCTCAAACACTAACCCAGTGGTTCTCATGCCTTGAGGTCATTAGAAACATGTGGGGGCTTGCTAAGGATAGATTCTGGGGTCTGTTTTCAGAGACCCTGAATCCCTAGGACCGGGGCATTGGGGGGGATGGGCAGGGATGGCATTTTCACAGAAGACCTGAGTGGATTCTGACCCAGAGAAGTCAGTAAGCTCCCCCTCAGAGCAGCACAAGGAGGAAAGGCGAGGTTAGCTTCTCAGTCAGACCGGGGTTCAAATCCTAGCTCTCTGTGCCCTGATGGGCGGGGGCTCTTGATGAAGGTGTTGTCCTTCTGAGCCTAAGTTGCCTGACCTCACCTCCTTTGTACTTCAATATCCCCATCTGGTCAGGAGACTTCAGAAGATCATGTCTGAACATCCCAAGGGAGGCTTAGGGGAGGCCTGTCTATTCTGAAGATGAGTCGGGAAGAGAGGGATATGGGGCAGGAGGTTAGCAATGGTGTCACCCTCAGAGGCCCAGGTGAAGCCCCCGGGGGTCTGGAACAGAGGGTGTCTTAGCGATTCCACAGGAGCTTTTGGGGTGGGGTGTCAGACACCAGTGACCAGGTGCTGGGCAGGGTCGGAGGCCCAGGGTGGGTGGACCAGTGTCTCCCCTAGTGGCCCCACTGCGAGAGTAAGGTATCTGTCCCAGGTCTGAGGCTTCAGAACAGCCTGCGTGGACAAAGACTGGGGCCACAGTGCCCTCTGCTGGCCAGATCCTTGGGCTCCAGGGTTAGGAGAAGTGACCAAAGGCTAGGACTTCCACGGTCCGTGTTCCCAACACTTGGGTGACATCTTGGGGCCCCAAGATGTCAGAACAGACAATTGCTCCGTGTCTTGAGAGGGCGAGGGGTCAGGACTAGAAAGGATTCCCCTGGAATCTGCTCCAAAAAGCCCCTCCCTGACCCACAGCCTGGGTCAGGAGCTTCCTCTGGGCTCCCACAGCTCCTGTGCTTCCCTATCCCAGCCTTGACCACTCTGCTTGCGCTTCCTCCACTCTTGGCTGTCATCTTGTGGGGATGGGTCTGTTATCCCGCTGGGCTGTGAGCTTACAAGCCCAGGGCAGAGCCAGCACTGCTGTGTCCAGCATGCCTGCACAGAGCTGGGGACCGTAATACTCTAGAAAGGAGTGAATGTGCCTGTGAACCCCTCCCTTCTCTTTGTCTTTAGCTCCAGACCCCCTGCTGGGGGGTTTCCTTAATACAGCACCCCCCTTTCAGGTTGTGCAAGTGTCTGTGTGTGGAGGGCACAGTATGGAGCCCCCCTTACTCTCTGTTCTGCTGGTTGCATGCCTCAGAGCTAGACGGTGGGGAGACGCACGGAACATAACGTCTGGTTGATCCACTTATTTGTTCAACAGATGATTATTGAGCACCTACTACTTTTCAGGCCCTGTTCTAGGCACTGGGAAGACAACAGTGGACGGGACAACAATCCCTGCCCTCACAGAGCCGATATTCTAATGGGTGGAGACAGACAATAAGTTAAATAACTAAATAGATCGATTACACGATGACAAACTATGATAAGTGTTGGAAGAAAAAGCATTTGAGAGGACAGGGTTATTGGGAATGCTATTTTAGCTGAGGTTGGATCTGAGGAGGTGACATTTAATCAGGAACCTGAATAAAGTGAGGGATGGAGCCATGTGGATATCTGGGGGAGGAACATTCTAGGCAGAGAGAAGAGTAAGTGCAAAGATCCTGTGGCTGACATGGGACTGAAATCTTCCAGGAACAGGGAGGAGGCCAGTGTGACTGGAGTAAAGTCAGCCAAGGGAAGGAAAGAGGGAGATGAGGTCAGAAATCTGATGACGGTTGGGGAGGGGATCAAGTAGGGCATTGAGGGCTGAGGGAGGACTTTGCATTTTACTCTAATTGTGAAAGAAGTCACTGGAGGTTTTGAGCCAGAGAGCATTGTGATGTCATATGTTTTAGATAGCCCACTCTGGCTGCCGTGGGGAGAACAGACCTGGAGCCGTTCAGGCAGGAGACAATGGTAGATGGTACCGGGTGGAGGCTGTGAAGGGAGAAGACTAGGTGGATTCTGGATCTGTTTTGTGAATGTAGAGATAATAGGATTTGCTGATGGGCTTTTGGTGTGTGTGTGGGTGGGTGGGTGGGTGTGGGTGTGGGTGTGAAAAAGAAGAGAGCCAATGATTGATTGCACTTAGAACAAAATCCAATTTCTCTGTAATGTCCTACAAGGCTCTACATGATCTGGGTCCTTGCTCGCTCCCCAGCCTTGTCTCTCCCCTCACTCACTCTGCTCCAGTCACACCAGCTTTCTCACTGATCTTTGCACTTGTCAAAGCTCGATCCCTTTCCCCTCCTATTGCCTGGCTGGAACTTCTCAGGTCTCAGTTCAAATGCCATCTCCTCAGAGAAGCCACTTTATAGCATTCATAATTCTCTAAAATGATTTTGTCTCTTTATTTTCTTCTTTATCACCTATCTGTCTTTCTCCATGAAAAGGTCAGCTCCTGGAGGGCAGGGACTTTGTTGGGTCACTGCTGTATGCCACCGTGTCTAGAAGAGTGCCTTGCACCTGGCAGGCACTGAATAAGTGAACAAAGGCAGTGATTAACCCCTGTGCTTGTTTACACGCTGGCGTACACAGAAGAGACACCCAGACCAGCAAGCACAGACAAGAACACACGACAGATCCTGGGGTCATCCACATACCCTGGGGAGACCCAGAGGCCAGGAACCACCTGCTCTCACGTCTGCGGGTCCTGGAGGATGGAGAGCCCGAGATGGGAATGGAGGCACCCTCAGGGAGGAGGAAAGGATGCTCTGGGACGAGCCCAGCCCCGCCCTGTATCCTCAGCAGCCAATGGGCGCGTGGTCCTCCCGGAGCCCCCTGGGACGTGTAGTCCGGCCAGGGGCGCCCTCGGGCGCCGCCGCGCGCCCCGAGACTCCACGTCCCGTCGTGCGCCGGGAGGTGCGGGGATTGGCCGAGCCCCGCCCCCGGCCCGCCCCACTCGGCTCGCGCCGCAGCCCCAAGAATGAATGAAATCGTAGCGCGCTGGGCGGCAGAGCGGGCGGCGCAGGCCGGGCTGGGCCCGCGCGCGGCGGCAGCAGCGCCCCGGGCCGGAGGCGGCCCAGCCGAGCGGGCCATGGCCACCGCCATTCAGAACCCGCTCAAGTCGTGAGTGTCCCCGCCGTCCACGTCCCTCCATCCCGCCCCCCACCCCCGGCCCTTCCCCCGCCCTCGCTGGGGAAGGGGACGCGGCGCGCGGAAGGTAGTTTAATGGGGACCCCCAGGGCGCCCCCCACCCCTGGGGGATCCGCCGCCCCTTGTTGTCCCCTGGGGTTGGGGGCGGGAGCCCCTTCAGGGTCGCGGGGGCGTCTCTTCTTTGTCGCTGTCAGTGAAGGAATGTGGCGCGCGGGCTGGGGGGTGGCGGAGGCCGTTTCCCCACCCAGAGTGGGGGTAGGGGCTTCCCTCTCTTCCTCCTCCATCTCTCCTCCTCCGAATCTCCGGGGGCGCCGGGCCTGCCCCGGCATAGGGCTGGGAGTACGGACGCCTAAGTCCAGACCTCAGTCTCCGGGGTCTTCACCACCGTCCTTCCTCTCATCAGAACACCTTTCTTTTTACGCCTCTTTCTCCGGGGACCTCGGCCCGCGCGGCCGCAGGGTGGGAGCTGAGACGTCGGGGGTCCTGTCTCCCCTTTTTCCTCCCCCGGTCTTCAGGACCTAGAAGCTCCGACGCCCAGGTCAGACCGTGGGATCGCTCCCTCTCCCCGCCCATAGACATCTAATGAGAGCATCTCTCACCCCCTTGGGGACCGGATGCCTTGGGAGAGGATGCTGGCAGCAGCCCTCAATCTCGGGGGATTCCCTCCCTTTCTCCCTGTCCGCGTCCCTCCTCCGAGTGCTAGCTTCCTCCTGGGCCCGGTGGCTAGGAACCTGGACGCCTGGGTTCAAGCCCAGCCCTGTCTCATCCCTCCCCTCTCCTAGCCATCCCTCGCTCTGTCCGCCTCTCTTCTCTCTCTTTCCATCTCTCTCTCTCGCTCCCTCTTCGGGATCCCGGACTCCCGGGTCCCAGCGCTCCCCACCCCCTTTCCTCCGGCGGTGACAGCGGGCTCAGAGTGACAGGCGCGCGGCCGTTCCCGCCCTCCCTCCTCGGCTGGCGAGCGCGGCACTCCCCTCCCCCTCCTCCCGGGCCTGGGGGAGGAGGCGGAGGGCGAACGCCCGCGGCGCCGCACAAAGGGGCTGGGGCGACCTACCCCCCCAACCCCGCTTCCCCCAACCCCTTGCGCTCGCCGCCTTGACCTTGAGCAACGTGTGCTGGCTGGTGGTGAGGGGGAAGGGGACGGGAGCGCCCCCCACCCTCCCAAGGGCTGTGTCAGACGGCTGGACCCAAGCCCCCCAGTAGTTTCTGGTTTCTGGCGGGGAGCTGTTGGGAGAGGAGGGGGCGGGGGTTAGTAGGCACGCGCCTACACGTGTGGCTTTGCCGTGAGCCAGAGAGAGCTTACAGGGCGTGTGTGCGGAGCTGGGGTCAGTGTGGGGAGGTGTGTGATGGTGCACACTTCTGCTTCCCTCTCACTCTATCTTACACACAGACAGATGTGTCTCCTATGAGAAACACCCTCAGACTGGCTGGGACAGGGTTCCTGTACAGGTTGCTGGATCTACAGGCATTCTGGCTTCCTCACTCTGACCCTGGCCCAGACCTCTTGGAGGAGGCCAGAGGAAGCGCTGGGGTGGGAGTGCCGGCGGCCTTGTTTGTCCTTTGCTCTCATCGTGGGAGAGGTCTGCAGGGTGGAGGGTTGAGGGTAGGAACTGGCTTCTGAAAAGAATGTGAGAGCTAATCGCCTTGGGAGTGGGAAAGTGGAAGGAGCAGGCCTAGGGGTTCTGACTGCTTGGCTTCAAACCTCATCTTGATCTATTAAATCACCTCCCCTTCTCCCCCTCCTCCAGAGCCTCAATGTTACCATCTGTGTAGTGGGGAATCGTAACAGTGCCTATGACCTCACGGGGCTGTTGTGATCTTTGTAAAGCACTTGGAACAGAGCCTGACCCTGACTAAGTGTACCAATTATTAGTAGTAGTATCAACATTGAATTTCTCATGTGGTCCACTTTCCGTAGGGGGCATGGCAGGGGCCAGGAGGCCAGAATAAGGTTAGGGTGGGAGTGCCAGCTCCCTTCTTTGCTCTCATCTTCTGAGGGGTCCGCAGGGATGAGGGTAGGCCATGGGGCTAGGAGTTCAAGTGTGGAAGAGGGATCTGTGAAGGTGACTAGGGGTAAGGAAAGGGAGGGAAGTGTCAGCTTGGGTCTGTGGTCAATCATGCTGCTGGACAAGGGCCTCCAGGGAGGTCATGGAGTATATTCTACACTCAGGCTCCAAACGGATCAAATTGATGTAAGTGTTCTGGGGTGGGGCAGGAGTGAGCTGGGGTGTCTGAGGCTGGAGGTGTGGGGAGCCAAGTGTCATGTGTTGGGGGACCTGTGAGGGTGGTGGGAGGTGTGAGAGGAAGGTGGCAAGGGCACTCTCGGAGCTGAGCTGATGGGCGGAGGGGCAGGGCTTCCTGCTGGTGAGGCATGGGGTGGCCAGTATAGGAGCCTGGAGGCAGCGTGAGCGTGGGGGTACCAGCGTCCCTCACTTACTCCCCATTGCCACCTACTCTAGGCCAGACGTGAAGCTGAGACCCACTGTGTCCTGCTGGGAGTGCAGGGTCGGGGAGTCAAGGCCTTACCTGGGGGAGATTGGGGAAAGTTTGTGCAGGGGGTCTAAGACTAGGGTGTGTGTGTGTGTGTTTAGAAGTGATAAGTGTGGAAGACATTGAGGGTGTCTCTCTCACCAGAGGGTAGGTGGAGGCATCAAGTGACAAAAGAGGGGAAGGCTAGTCTGCCTCTCTGTCTGCTGGAGAGCCCCCTGGTGGACAAGGACATTTGTGGGCGTTTTTATCCATGTGGGGGCTCAAACTTGAACACAAACTTTGGACCAGGGTGGTTCCAGGTGAGCGTTGGTGTGGCCTGGTGGGTCAGCGTGCTGTCTGGGAATCCCTTAGGGGACAGTCTGTGTGGGTGACAGTGGGAGAAAGGAGGAGGTAAGCCTCACTTGGGTGCAGATATCTAGGTGAGTGAATCCTTCTCTTAGTCCCACCTTCAAACAGTGGCCAGGGCTGAGGGCCTGTAATTTCACCTCCCTCTGTCTTCCATTCCTTATCTGGAAAATGGGGATAAAAATAGCATCACCTCCGAGGGTCATTATGAGGATTGTAGGAGTTACTCCTCTGGAAGTACTTAGAACTGTGTCTGGCACATGATGAGTACTCAGTATATTTACTCATTCAACAAAAATTTATTGAACATCTATTGTGTGCCAGGCATTATTCTTTCTAATAATGTTTGGCTATCACCATTGTACATCTTACTGCACATCAGAAACTCTTTGGGGAGTGAATTTACTGAACGCCTACTACCTTTTTAAAAAGGTGCCTTTTACCTTTATGGAGGTGCCTGGGTGGCTCAATCTGTTAAGCATCGGATTCTTGATCTCAACTCAGGTCTGGATTTCAGGAAGCCTGGCAGGCGGTGAGCTCCACGCTGGGCATGGAAAAAAACAAAAACAAAAAAAACACTTTATGCATATTTACTCATTTAATCCTTACAACAATCCAATGAGGTGTCACCCTCATTTTACAGATGAGGAAACCGAGGCCCAGAAAGGTTAAGTCATTTGCCCAAGGCCACATGGCCCCCAAGGTGCAGAGCCAGGGTTTGAACCCGCAAGGTGTGGCTACAGCTCCTTAGGAGCACCGTGCTGCCTGCCCCGCGGAAGGACGGGCTGGAGCAGGGCGGGGTCACCGTGAGAGTGACTGCCCTGGTGGGACAGATAGGGTTCCCGGGAGCTGGGAGGGCCTGGGGATGGGGGAGGGAGAGGTGTCAGTGAGCCAAGTGCAGGCATGCCGGTGGGGACGTTTGCGTGGGCACCTCTAAGGTAGCTCTAAGTCTCGTGGCATCGAAGTGTTTGTGTGAGTGTAAATGTATGTGAGTCTGTGAAGGTGTGGGAGGGAAGTGTGCGTGAGTCTGCGTGGGAGGCTGTGAGTATACGTGTGAATGTGTGTGTAAACTGCCGTACGTGGGTGTGTGCGAGTCCAGGTGTGCATGTGTGAGTGGATGCCCGGGACACTGGATGCGCGTAAGAGCGAGCGCGGGTGAGTGGCCGTGCGCGCTCCTTGGGCCGCACCTCTGCGCCCCCTTCCCCGCGGGGTCCCGCCGGCCCCCAGGCCCGGGACTACCACTCCCAGCATGGCCCGGGCGGGCCCGCCCTGCCGTCGCGATTGGCTGTGGCCCCGGTGCTCCCGCCCCGCGGGAATGAATGGATGGGCGGCCTCAGCGCCCGCCCGAGCGCTGGGAGGACCGACCCGGCGGGGACCTGCTGGGGGCAGGACCCGGGGAGCAAGATGGCCACGGTCATCCCCGGCCCCCTGAGGTGCTGCGGGCCTGCGGGAGGCGGGAGAGGGCGCGCGGGCGGGTGTGCGCGGGCGTGTGTGTGTGTGTGTGTGTGTGTGTGTGTGGCGGCCGGGGGTGGGGCCGAAGGGGTGTCTGGGGGGCTGTCACCGTGGGCCGTGCTGCGAATGTGTGTGATTGTGGGTCTCTGGCAAGAACGGTGTCTGATGCGCTGCTCCTGGAGGAGCGGAGGGTGTGGGGAACTCGGAGTCCTCTTTGGGTCCTTTTCGGCGGAAGGGGGTCATGTCCCGCCCCGCGACCCCCGGGGTTGGGGAGAGAGTGAAATGGCCTGGGGGTGTGGGAGCCTTGGTAAACTTGAGTGAAGCCCACACTACCTTTGTCTTGGCATGTGGAGTGTGTGTCACTTGTTTGTTTGTGGGTTGTTTTTTTTTTTTTTTTAATATGTGTGTGGATATGTGTTTAATTTATTTTAGTCTACACTAGGTTTCTTTTGATATTTGGGTCTTTGAATGTGTGTACATATCCTTTGAAACTGCACATCATTTGTGTTCTGTGTCTGGATTTGTAGGTATGCATGGATTTATGTGTACATTTTTGTGTGAATATGGCTGGATTTGTCTGTTCCTATGTTGTCTGTGTGTGTATCTTTGTGTGAATATGTGGTATTTTAGATGTTGGTTTCTATAGTGTATCTTTGTGATTGTGTGTGAATGTGTCCTGTGTGAATCTGTGTGATTTCTTTGTATAGTGTGTCTGGATATTGTGTGTGTGTGTGTGTGTGTGTGTGTGATTTGTTTGTGTTGTGTCTTTGGGTATGTAAGTGCACGTGTGGGTAGTTTGTTTTAGCATTCTTCTCATAATATTTGTGTATCTCTGTGTGTCTTTGGATGTGTGTGTGATCTGTTTGCATGTTGTGTGTCTTTGTGCAGGTGCTTTGTTTATGTTGTGTGTCTTTGGATATGTGATGTGTATTTGTGCATGGATATATGTGTGATGTGTCTGTTTCTACACTAGGTGACTGCGATGTTAATGTTTTTTCAGTAGATATTTGTGTGTGCACACATGTGAGATTTGTCTGTTTCTCCTTTGTGAGTTTTGGGATATGTCTGTCTTTGTGTGTGAATCCTGTGTGGTTTGGTTGTGTTGTGTATTTTGATGTGTGCATGTACGGATGGGTCCTGGTGCATTTTTGTCTGTTTCCATATTGTGTGTATCTTACTCATTGGCTCCAGGCCTGATTGGGCCCTAGGTTGGGGGCTCCTGAGTCCAGGAGCGACAGGGGGGGAGAGGTGAGGTGGGGGGAGGCGGCCCACCCATTCCCGAGGGCCGCGCGGAGGGCGGGGTACTGGGCGACCAGGCGCGCCTGCCCTTGCTGACAGCCGCTCGCCCGCGCACCCGCCCCCTCGCAGCCTAGGCGAGGACTTCTACCGCGAGGCCATTGAGCACTGCCGCAGTTACAACGCGCGCCTGTGCGCCGAGCGCAGCCTGCGCCTGCCCTTCCTCGACTCGCAGACCGGCGTGGCCCAGAACAACTGCTACATCTGGATGGAAAAGACCCACCGCGGCCCTGGTACCGGCCCCGGAACCGGCCCTGGGGAGGGGGGGGGCGGGGGGGCGGGGCGGAGCGGCGGCTTTGCGGGCCGCCTTCTTGCCTTCTTGCGTTCTCAGGGCCCCTTTGGCCTTCTCACTCCAGGTTTGGCCCCCGGACAGATCTACACGTACCCCGCGCGCTGTTGGAGAAAGAAACGGAGACTCAACATCCTGGAGGACCCCAGACTCCGGCCCTGCGAGTACAAGATCGGTGGGTGGAGCTGCGTCCGGGGTGGCCCCCCCCTCAGTGCCCCCAGCCAGTGTGGATCTGAGCATTTGCCTTTATTTCCCTCCTAGCGAGTGTCTGCAAGTGTGTGTCTGGGTATAGCCCAGACCTTCTCCAGTTTTCCCTGAGTGTCTGGGCTTGGACTTGGACTGTATCTTCTCCTACTTGGGCCCAGGTGTATCCGGGGGCAGAGTGATATCTGTTATGTGTGTCTCGGTGGATCTTCCCTGGTGAGCTGGGATGTGTGGTGTCTGGCTGGATTTCTTCCTATGGGTGCCCGCGTGTGTCTGGATGTGTCAGAGTGTCTTTCCATCTGCACTGGAGTGTATCCAAGTGTCTGTGTCCTTTTCTAGGTGTTTCCAAGAGTACTTGAGGGTTTATTTAGTTTTGTGTGTGTCTGGTCTCGCAGAGTATCCCGCTGTTCTGAGTGTGTCTGGGTGTATCAGGGTGTCTGGCTGTCTCTTCCTTTGAGTGGCCAGATGCTTTGGAATGTCTGGGAGGATCTCTTCCCCTAGTGGCTAGTGTATTAGGTGTGTTTCTGCCCCTGTGTGCTGGTCCAGCAAGAGTGTCAGGCTTCGTCACTTCTTGGATGTGATCAGGACTATCAGAGTCACTGGCTGTTTCTCTTCCCCTGTCCAGGTGCATCCAAGGGTCTGTGTGGGTCCAGGTGTATTGACGTGTCCACCTGGCTGTCTTTCTGGGTGTGTCTGTCTGCCTGGGAGGGACTGGGTGTCTCCTCCCCTGTGTATGTCCGCGTGTATCCGTTTGAGTGATTCTCCCTAGGTGTGTCTGTCTCTGCCCCCTGGGTGTCCAGGTGTAGGGTTGGGTCTGGCTGTGTCTTCCTTATGTGGATCTAGGGATAGCTGATGGTTTAATGTCTCTATCTGATGGTCTTCGGGTGTCTCCAAGGGTTTGGATGTGTTTCCTCCATGTGTCTGGGTGTATCTCTTCCTTTGTGTGTCTGGCTGTCTCAAGATGATCAGTCGGTATCTCCCATGTGCCCCCTGGTTGAGTATCTGTATCTCTCCGTTTGCATCCAGGTGTAAGTGAGGGTCTGGCCGTGTCTCCTTCTGAGCGGGTCTGAGTGTCTGGCTGGGCCTTTCCCGGGGTCTCAGCATCCTTCCCACGGTGTATGATTGCATCTTTGAGTCTTGTCGCTGGTCGAGTGTGGGAAAGCCTCTTTCCTGAAGCACCCCCGACCTGGGCTTTTGAGGAATCCTCCAGGGACATCTTCCCCACTTGACCCCACCATGGCCTTGTCCCCAGACTGTGAGGCACCCCTGAAGAAGGAGGGTGGCCTCCCGGAAGGGCCAGTCCTTGAGGCGCTACTGTGTGCTGAGACCGGGGAGAAGAAGATTGAGTTGAAAGAGGAGGAGACCATTATGGACTGCCAGGTGGGACCACCCCTCAGGGGCCCCAGCTGCCTTCTCACCCCGGCCACCTGCCCTGGCTCATCCTGGTTCTGCTCTGCAAACTCCCCCGGCTCCCTAGGGCCTTTGGGCATCCTAAGTCTCCATCCTTCCACACCTCTTCTCTTTTTGGAAGACCTCCTGCCGTGCCCTGCTCCCCCCAGTCTCCAGCTGTGTCCAGAACTCCCACAAAGCAGGACAGCATCCCCCATTTTCTTGACCTCAATCTCCCTTCTCCTGGTGCCCAGAAACAGCAGCTGCTGGAGTTTCCACATGATCTCGAGGTGGAAGACTTGGAGGATGACATTCCCAGGAGGAAGAACAGGGCTAAAGGAAAGGTATTGCTGCCCAGTTCTTCTCCATCATCCCTCTCTTCATTTTTTTTTTCTTTTTAAGATTTTCTTTATTTATTTGAGAGAGCAAGAATGAAAGAGAGAGAGCATATGAGAGAGAGGAGGGTCAGAGGGAGAAGCAGACTCCCTGCTGAGCAGGGAGCCCGATGCGGGACTTGATCCCGGGACTCCAGGATCATGACCTGAGCCACAGGCAGTCGCTTAACCAACTGAGCCACCCAGGCGCCCATCCCTCTCTTCAATGACAGGCCCCATGTACTGAGCATGCACAATGGTCAGGCCCTGCCCCAGTCTGACCTCATTTAATCCCCAGAGCAGCCTGAAGGGGGGAGGGGGTTAGACCCATTTTTACAGAGGAGCAAACCGAGGCTCAGATATTATTAAGCCCTTTGCAACGCAGAGATAGTACAGTGGGTTACAGCCATCTTTATGCCTACACTACAGATGAGGAAACCGAACGTCAGAGAGGTCGGGGCCCATAGTTAGGAAGTGGCAGAGCTGCGGTTCACCTTTCGGGCTCAGATGATGAAAGCCCTTTCAGTTCCCTCCCTTTCTTGGCCCCTGATCCCGACTCTTCCCCCCCAGGCATATGGCATCGGGGGTCTCCGGAAACGCCAGGACACCGCTTCCCTGGAGGACCGAGACAAGCCGTATGTCTGTGATAGTGAGTCCTTCTGAAGAGGGGGAAAGAGAGAGAGTGGGGCCTAGAGACCTCTCCCCTGCCGGCCCCCTCCCTCCCGTTCTAGAGCCCGGTGGGAGGGGATGCTCAGGCCTCTGGCAGAGGGCGGGAGGCGTGATCCCCGAGGCCAGGGTGGAGGCCACCTGGGCTGGGAGGGCTGACCAGCCCTCCCTGCTCGCTCTCCAGTCTGTGGGAAACGGTATAAGAACCGGCCAGGGCTCAGCTACCACTACACCCACACCCACCTGGCTGAGGAGGAGGGGGAGGAGAACGCCGAGCGCCACGCCCTGCCCTTCCACCGGAAAAACAACCACAAACGTGAGCAGGCAGGCGGGCCGTGGGGTAGTGAGGGACCCTGGGAGTGGGGGCTGAGGAGCCTGGGAGGGAGGGGGCACATTAGACATTTCTGGAAAATCTCCAGCTCAGCGGTCCCCTCCCCCCACCGACCATGGGGATGCTGACTCTGGGGTTGCCATGGCAACCAACCATCTCTCCCTCGCTCCCGGCCCGGGCATAATATTTCTGGGTCTGATTTATTGTTTCAATTAGAGCTTGGGGAGGGGGGGTGATAGATGACTCCCCTCCCTCCCTGCCTCCCTTTCTCCCTTCTCGCTGAGGCTTTGGCTGAGGGGCAGGGTCTGTGGCCTGGGAGCCCTCGGCGCCTGCCCGTGCCAATCCCATGCCAGCCCTGACAGCTGAGGGGTGGGGGAGGGCTCGGGGGGCGGCTCTGCCAGGGGAGAAACTGTCTTCCCACCCGTCTCCTGGTGGGAGAGGGCAGTCTCTTCATCCCGTCCCCACTCCACCTCCAGGCACCTCTGTGTTCAGGAGTTTTCTTCTGAATGTCTGTCTCCATGCCAGATCTTGGCCAGTGGTGTCCCCAATTTTCATCTAGTTGGGGCTCAGGTGGCGCTGGTTTGTCTGGTAGAAGTGTGTGTGAATGGGGAAGCAGGGGGCTCGTCCGAAAGCTGTTCTTTGCAGTTTTACCTAAGAAAAAGAGGATGTGTGAGTTGTCCTCAGAGAGTTCGGGGTTCCTGAGGAGAATTATCTGGGTCCCCGACTATTCTGCTCCTGGCCACAGCTCGGGGGTAGCTACTCTCTCTCCCTACCCGCCCCCTCCTGCCTGGGAAAAGGGGTCCACCCCTGGGGCTGAGGCTGGGGGCAGGGTGGAGCGTTGCCTATGGTGAGAGCCCCTCTCTCTGTCCCCCCAACCCCAGAGTTTTACAAAGAATTGGCCTGGGTCCCTGAGGCACAGAGGAAACACACAGGTAGGGACGCCTCCCTCTGCCCTGACTTCCACAGCAGCCTTTGACTAGGTGCCCCGGCCTGCCTGCACCAACCGCCGTTTGCTGTCTTTCAGCCAAGAAGGCGCCCGACGGCACTGTCATCCCCAACGGTTACTGTGACTTCTGCCTGGGTGGGTCCAAGAAGACGGGGTGTCCTGAGGACCTCATCTCCTGTGCTGACTGTGGGCGATCAGGTGATACCCCCACCCGAGGTTGCTGGGGCCCGGGGTGGAGGGCACCCCAGGAGTCCAGATCTGGGAGGGTGGGAGGCAGAGAAGTGCGGCCGGGGCAGCCAGGGGTGGGGGTGGGGCGGGGAGGGGGTGACACCCCCGAGCTGGTGGCGTGGACTCCACTGCGGAGGACTGTGGGACACTGAGGGGGGCCAGAGAGGCTCTGGGAATAACAGGAAGTGGTTGTCATGGCATTGCGGCTCGTGGCCCGCGCTCGTCATGGCACGAGGGGTCGTGAAAGCAGGCCTCCGAGGCATTGTGGGTAGTGGAGTGTGATAGTGAGTAATGGATGGATGGCCACCGTCTGGGTACCGTGGATGACCGACGGCGCTTGCCATGGACTTGTGGTTCACAGAACGTGGCTTCCCAGGTGGGCTTGTAGCTAATAGACTGTGGTTGCCTCAGCACAGTGGGTAATGACTTGCGGTTGTCATGGTATTACGGGAGTGCCATACGGTTGTCATGGCGACTGGGTCTCGTGGCCTGTAGCTGTTGTGGCCCTGGGGTAGTGGCCGAGGGCATCTCTGCGCCAGGACAGTGGGACGGCCAGGGGGTTGGCATCGCACGGCATCGCACGGTAGTGTCAGAAGGACCTTGGTTGCTGGGGTCTCCTGGGCAATGGGCTTGGGCTGCAGGGAACCCAGAGGGTGGGGACCCCAGTGTGGCAGGCCGTTGCCATGGCGCCGTGGCTGGGAGACTGTGGTTGCCACGTTACTGTGGTTAACAGAACCTGTTGGCCATTCTGCTGTGGGTAATGGAATGTGGCTGCCTCAGCCAGTGGTTAACAGAATGTGGCTGCCCGGGTGTTGTGGGTGGTAGAAGGTGGTTGCCACAGCACTGTGGGTAATGGAATGCGGTTGCCATGGTATTCCGGGGAGCAGAATGTGGTTACCATGGTGGCTGGGTAGGAGCCTGGTGGCCACGGAAGCGTGTGGTCGCGGGGGCACCGCGAGCGGGGCGGGGTCGCAGTCAGGGGTGGGGGGGCGGGGGGTGCCGAGCCATCTCCTCCCCGGGGCTCAGCGGCCCCCAGGGGCATGATGACCCCTAACCCACCCCTGCCCCTCGGCCCCCAGGACACCCCTCATGTTTACAGTTTACGGTGAACATGACGGCGGCCGTGCGGACCTACCGCTGGCAGTGCATCGAGTGCAAGTCGTGCAGCCTGTGCGGCACCTCGGAGAACGACGTGAGTGCGCGCCGCCCCCGGGACACGCCCCCTGGCGGGCCCCGCCCCTCCGCCCCGCCCCTCCGCCCGCCCACGCCCGCGGGGCCTAAAGCCGCTCCCCGGTGCCCCTCCCTGGGGAGCACTCGTAACCTGTATTATTGTTATTGTTAGTGTCCATTAACTGAGCCCGGCACTTAGCACTTAGTGCTCTCCAGCTCTCTGACTCCTCCCAACCGCCCTCGGAGGTAGGTGCTCTTGTCCCCGCCTCACAGAGAAGAAACCGAGCTCAGACCGGGGAAGTGACTTGCCCGAGGTCCCCCAGCTAGGACCCGAACCCACATCCATGGCTTCCAGAGCCGGTCGCAGACCATCTGGGTGTCCTTTTAAGTGTTCCACAGAATCCATAAAGCCCGGCCTAGGAGCTAGCTGCAAACGGGCAGACCCCAGGGGCGTTGTGCCGGGCCAAGCCGCTTCTGCAAAGACCTGCTCGGAGCCCCTTCTCGTGGGAGGGCCCACCTTCCCCAGCCCCCGTGACCTACCCCTGCCCCAGCCCCCCCACCCCGGTTTCTGGTGCCCGTGCCCCCAGGGTGCCAGCTGGGCGGGTCTCACCCCCCAGGACCAGCTGCTGTTTTGTGACGACTGCGATCGGGGTTATCACATGTATTGCCTGAGCCCCCCCATGGCGGAGCCCCCGGAAGGTGAGAGAAGAGGTGGGCACCACACGGGGGGGCGGGGGGCGGGGTTGAAAAGTTGTCTTCCTGCCGGTAAAGACCCAGGACTGTGTCTGCTGGTTGGGAGGGAGTTGGGCCAGCCCTTCTGGGACCTGGGCCTAACTCCCTGTCCTCCCCCGCCCCCCCAGGGAGCTGGAGTTGTCACCTCTGTCTTCGGCACCTGAAAGAGAAGGCCTCTGCCTACATCACCCTCACCTAGGCCTGGCTCTGGCTCACCTGGACCTCTGGGGTGGTGCTTCCCGATCTGCCTCTGGGAGCTCCTCCACGCTCTCCCGCCCTCAGTGCCCCACAGCGGGAGGGGGAGAGGGGGAGCCTGAGAGGGGGCTGGGCCACCCCCTTCCCTCTGTGCAAGTGGAATGTTTGCCCTGTGGGTTGGTGGGCCCAGCAGGGCCCCTCTCCCTTCCTCCCTCCTTCCCCATCCCTTGGCAAATGGGCACCAGGGGCTTCTGGTCCCCTCAAAGCCATACCCCGCCTCTGGGCGGGCATGAGGGGCGGTAGATGCCAGCCCGGGGCACGGACACAGCGTTTTTCTAAAGAAAGAGTCAAAAAGTTAAAAAAAAAAAAAAAAAGAAAAAAGATTAATATATACAAAGAGTCCTCTAAGGCCTGGCTGGGTGGTGGGGGCCCTGCTGAGCGCATCCACTGGGCACCAGTCTATGCCAGCTTCCTGCCTAGCAGCCCCCCCCCCCCAGTTTCTGGAGTTGCAGCTGTCCCACCTCCTCACCCCAAGTGGGCACCGTTCCCCCCGTGTGCCCAGGGCAGGTGGGTGTGGTGTCCACCCTCGCCCCCCTCCTGGTGCCCACCGTGGATACTGCATGACGTGAACCATGGTTTTGAACTCCGTTCCTGCTCCCTCCCTGAGAGCCCCGCCCTGCCCGCTCTGAGCCTGCCGTGGCTGGGCCCCGCCGTGGCTGGTGGGCGTCGGCTGGGGCGGGGGGCAGGCGGGCCCCTGCCCAGCGCCTGCTGGAATGAGAAGCACAGACTCTGCAACGGACTAGTTTTTCCTCCTTCCCCTGCTCCAGTTCCCCAGCGGCCAGGCCGGGCTGCCCCCCTGCCCCACTCGCTGGCCATTTTGGGGGCGGCGAGGGGGCGTGGTTGTTTCTTGTGGTTGTGTGTGTTTGTTGTTCGGGTTTAAAAAAAAAAGGGAAATTGAGACTGCAAGTGGGGGAGGTGGTGGGCTTGGGGGGTCTCCCCCGATCCGGGCATGCCCCCCCCCTTGTAAACGAGTCTCCTTTATTGCCTGCCTCTGCTGTGAATTAACTTGTTCTGTGTATTAAACTGGGCCTGACCCCTCTGCCCACGACTGCCTCGTTCTCCAGGCTGGACTGGGGGGGCATCGCCATGAAGGGGAGAGGGGGGCCTTGTTGAGGGAGAACTGACCGAGGTTAACAGCTGGAGCGGGCCCGACCTCCCTCTCCCTCCATCTCCCCCCCCCCCCCCCCCCCGCCTTTCTCTGGCTTTGTCCCAGCTCCTCCCAGCCTCGCCGGAAAGGAGAGGGGGGGATGGGGTGGAGGGGGCTCCCGCCCAGCCAGCTGTGGTTGCCCTGGCAACGGACTGCTGCAGCTGCAGCGAGCAGCAGTGAGGGGGGAGGCGGGAGCTGGGGCCTGGGGGGGGAAGGGATGGAAAGATGAGGAGGCCGCCCTCCCGGGCTAGGGTAGGGGGCGGGGGTGCCAGGAGCACCTCCTCCCAATCCTCCCCCCCACCTCCGACCTCCCCTGGGGTCCTCCATTCCAGGGATGTTGGGAGGGAAGCAGATTTGGGTGAGGTGGGATGAGGAGAGAACCAGGACACCGAGAGATCAGGAGGCAGACACACAGCCACACATTTATAGAGAATCGGAACAAGAGCAGGAGAGGGAAGAAATAGATCTGGAGAGAGAGGTAGAAGAGCGAGCCACAGGAGTGACGGGGGTGGGGGTGGGGGAGAGAACAGAAGAGAGATGGAGATTCAGTGGGAGAGGAAATAATAGTAAGAAAAAATAGCAGACACACCAGGGAGAGACAGAAGGAGGAAGTCGAGAGTGATCTGGAGAAGCAGGAGAGATTCGATGAGGGGAGGCAGAGAACCCGGGCACATAAATTAGGAGAGAGACAGAAGAATAAGAGGGAAGCACATTTGGGGAGAGAGAGAGACAGGATCTGCGGACAGGTAGAGTCCCAGGACAATGACACAGAGATGAGACTTCAGGGGAGAGGACAAAGAATTTAGGGGACAATAGAGAAATGTGGAGAGAGCCAAAGGTATGAAGGGCTTCAGAGGTTGGCTGGGGACCGAGCCAGGGGTGATGGGCGGGAGGGCGAGACTGGCGGAGGGTCCAAGAGGGCGCCCGCTGGAGAGATCGGGACGTGGCCGCGGAAGGCAAAAACTGGGGCAAGACGGGGACGGGACCAGCAGGGCACCAGTGTGGGTGCGAGTTGCGGGGCGTTGGACGTTGGTGTGTGTCACAGGCGCCAGGAGAGGATGTGAGAACAGCTTGTTCCACCGTTCCCGTGCTGGTGGGGGAAGGGCGGCACGGGGAGAGGATGGGGCCTCAAGGAGGGCGGAGACTGGGAGAGTGTCTGGAACACTCTAGAATTTTTAGGAGATGTGGAAATAGCTGGTCCACCTCCTCTGGAAAAAGGCTATATGCCCGTTTTGGAAAAAGATATTTTTTCGGGGGGGGGAGGGGAGAGGCTGAGTCAGAGAAGCATCAGGTTTTAGCTCAGAGATGGAAGACCCAATGACAGGTGAGGGGGTGAGGTGGGTCAGGAAGACTCAGCCACCTGGCCAGCCCTGTCACGAGGTTGGGCTGCTTCTCCCACAAGAGGCCAGACCTTGGATTTTCACGTGGAATTCTGAGATTCAGAAAATCAGTGGGACCTTGATCCCCAGGTCAAACTGCGAGTGTTTCATCAGGGCAGCTGCGGAGCCGGGCCACGAGAGGCCCTAGAGGGAGGCCTGGCCCAGGGGCGAGGTTATGGGGCACCCCGCCTCACTGTGTTCCCCCCTGGCCTGGAAGCAGGGGCTGATTTGCACCCGAAACCACGAACCGGACGGCGGGCGGCCTCCTCCCACCGATGAGGGCGGGGCCATGCAAATTAGCCAGCGCCGGGAGGGTGTGGCCTGGGGAGGCCTCAGGGTAAGGAGGCAGGGGGCCCCTTGGCTCGGAGTCCCGCTGCCGAGGACGGATTTACCAAGTTGGAAATCCGGCTGTCTGTACTACCTCCAGATTCTTAAAAGTTTGACCATTAAATCTAAAACCGGCACACTCCGTGGGCCTGGTCTGGCTTTCTGGCCGCTACAAATGGTTTCTTCGGTGCAACCTCTCCCTCTGTTCAACTTAAGGACTTTTTACCTTCTGAGTGCTGGGTTCCTGTCATTTGGGTTTCAAGGAAAGGAAGTTTGCGAGGCTGGTGCTGAGGAAAGAGTGTGTGTGTGTGAGTTTGCGTTTGGGACAAGGGGGACAGGAGGAGGGGGCTGACGCTGGACCACACCCTCTCATCAGTGACTCCAGGCAGCTGCCCAGCTAGTGAACACACAAGCCATTTCTATGAAACATTTATTTCCTTTGAAACCTCCAGAAACATGCCAGAAAAATCTCAAGACCGGGATAGGGGAAAAAAAAAAAAAAGACAATAAAGAATAAAAAATCCAAATGAAACAGATCAACATATGAAAAAAAAAACCCCTGCTATCTTCAAGCCTTCAGATAAAACACCAACCTCAAATTAAATAGATTTCTTTTGCAGAGATCCTTAAAAAAAAATAACAGAAAACAAAACCAAAAAAAAAAAATCATAATTTACACTTGTCAATGTACATGATTAGGTCCCCAAAATGATTCGAATGATCCGAAGATGTGAGGAGAACTTAAAAAAAGAGCGGGGGAGGGGGCAGCCTCCAGGTTAGGGTCTGAGGAAAGGGCGGTGGGGCGGGTTCTGGACAGCCCTTCCAAAAAGGGGGTGGGACAGGGGGCAGAGACATCACAGTAGTTGGCCAGGGCTGAGGACCAAGCGGGCCCCACCTTGAGGCCCTCTCACTCCACGGCTGAGGGTGAGGGTGAGGGTGAGGGACAGAGACGGCAGGTCTGAGGGCTTCTGCCCGACTGCCTCGCTCCTGGGGTCAGAGGTGGATCGCAGGGAGACAAGCGTGCCCTTTCCTCTTGCCCCTGCTGGCCCAGCCTGGCACCCCTCCGAGTGCCTGTGTCCCTTGCGGTCCCCACAGCCCCCTTCCCTGAGGTTTCTGGCCCCAAAGAGAAAGCGGTGGGGTCTCTGCACCAGGGCTGGGCCACCTGGTGCTGGCTTCCAGCCCAGAGAGTGCTGCCTGCAGCGGGGCCAACTCCCCCTGCCTGGGGCCTCCCCAAACGGGGAAGTCCAGTGGCCTGTTCCCCCTGACTGCATCCCTCGGGAGTCCTCCCACTGAGTCCCAGCCCGTGGGGGACACCCCTTGATCCTCAGCTTGAGGTTGGGGGGAATCCACAGATTGTGGCCATACAGACTTGTTCTGGCGCAACTCTACATGAAAAAATAAATATATATATATATCTCTTTTTTGTTTTTAAAGGAAAAAAAAAGAAACTCTGTTTCCTGGGTGAACAGCGTAGTACCGCTCTGGCCTGGCCGACTGGCAAGCTGCCCCTTATTGCCTTGAGAGAACCAGCGTCCCGTGGGGGTTCACACGGCAAAGCCCTCCTGCCTCCCCGGGGAGCACAGTGAGGGTGTCCGGACGTCCGCTTGCGAAGGAAGAACAAAACCAGAGAGGAGCCGAAGGCTGTTTTCTCTCCAGCCCTGACCCGAGGGCTGCGTGGAGCCCCTCCAGGTGCCCGGAAGAGGCCCTGGCCGTGTGGTTGTTACTGGCGGGGCTGGGGAGGAGAGATGGGCCCTACGGCCCAGGCCTGCGCGGGAGATGGAAGGTGGTGGAGCGGCCCAGGCGCTGTAGGCCTCTGGCGGTCGGTCGAGGGGCTGACAGAAAAGACTGCAGAAACGGTCCCGAGTGTGCAAATAGAGTTTCCCCTCAGAGAAGCTGACTCTGGATGCTGGGGCTTCCTCTCTCCATCCTGGGGTCCCAAGAAAAGAACTGAAACTCTAAGAAAGTGCTCCTGGTGGCTTTTTGGAAGAATACGGTTGGAAGGGGGTCACGTCCGTGCTTTCTGGAGCCCCGACCCGTGTCCGCACAGGACCTCCGCTCTCTGGGGCCTGGGGGAAGCTCAGGCCAGTCTCACACTCATTTCTCATGCAGGGGGCTTGACCCCACAAGCCCAAACTCTGTTGTACGCCGTGAAGAAACCTGGTTTGTGAACTCCCGGAGCTGTGGGGTTTGGAGACACACTCTGGTCCTCCCTTCTCCTCTTCCTATGGCTTCTGATGGCTTGGTCCTAGGAAGAGGCTAGAGGGGCCATCCCCGGGGGGCCGGGGTGGGCGCGGTCCAGTGTCCAGGGGCCAGAGCTTGGCAGTTCAGAGGGGCGGCCTGAGACCGGGTCACCTTGTGGGGCCGGAGGAGCGGTGAGGCCTGCTGCCGTCCAGGGTCTCTGTGTCCACGAGGAGGGCAGTGGGGCCCTGGCTGCGTCATCTCGGTCACACCCGCAACCGGGCAGCGAGCTGAGGGAGATGGGAGGGCGGGAGCCCACAGCCGGCCCGGCCAGGGGGCCACGTCAGAGCTCCTTCTTCTCCCTGCAGAAGATCTCGGCGAACTTGCGCAGCTGCTCGCTGGCGGCCTGCGACTCCTCCTGCAAGCGCTGGTTATTCTGTCGCAGGCTGGCCACCTCGGACTGCAGCACGGCCTTGTCCTGCTTCTCCTGTGGGGCGGGGCCGGCGTCAGCGGGTGTGCAGAGCCAGGCGGCCACGGTTCGAATCCCAGCTCGGCCGCTCGGCAGCTGAGCGACCCTGGGCAAATGGTCTCATCTCTCTGGACCCATCCCCCTCAACTCTTAGAACACAGACCTCACTGTAATCATTATCACCTCAGTTTACCCTCACGGCCACCCGCGGACTTCGGGACTGCTGTTAGCCTCAGGTTCCCAGGAGGGAGAGGAAACCCAGCCTAGCAGAGCAGGCGGGGAGCTGGGATGCGGATGGACGCGGGCTGCCTGTATGGGCTTCGCTGGCCCTTCTGAGGTGCCCTTCCAGGCTCTGTGACATCCCAAGGCAGCTGACTTGTCCAAGGTCACACAGCATTACACGGGGGGGTTGGAACCTGGGCCCCTAGGATTCCTGCGCTTGAGACTCGCACGGTATATTCTGCCACCTTTCTTTTACCCCGAAGTATATAAAGTACCAAACAGAAGTCCTCTGCCCTTACTTCTCTCCTCCTCCTTCTACATCCTGGAGGTAAGTACAACGAACAATTTGGAATGCTGCCTTCTAGATAACACTCTGACCCATGGACGTTAAACTTTTTTTTCAAGTATGATAATGTTCTAGGCAGTAGTCTGTAGCTTGTTTAGTTTCTACTTGAGTGACTAGACTTCTTTTGCATGTCAGTAAATATGCAGATTCCTGCTAGTGTTTTAATTGGCTGCGGAATATTCCATGGCACGGGTGTCCTGTCCTTTATATAACCACTCTCCTGTGGGGGGGGGGGCAGCTGCACTGGCGACAAGTTTTTATTGCCAACAGAGCATCAGTGAACATCCCTGCTCATGGATCTCTGGCCCCATGCTTGCAATTGTGCTGGACAAATTCCCACAAGCAGAATTGCGGGATTGACAAGATACCCAGCCACATTTTTTTTTTAATAAGTATTCTCCAACTGCCCTCCGAAAAGGTTGGGCCAATTTGTTCTTCCTCCAACAATTTAGGAGAGTTCTCTCCATGTGCTTATTACCAGACTTTGGTATTGTCGCTTTCTACTCTTGCTCATGACTACATTCAAAGCTGGGCGGTCTCCCCTAGAATGGGTGGGGTGGGGACAGGTGCGTCAGCCTCGCGCGCGTCTGGGAAGCGGAACAGGGAGGCGCACAGCGGAGGCCTGGCTGCCCGGCGGCCTTACCTTCTGGAGGTCGGTGTGCAGCTGTTTCAGCATCACCTCCAGCTGGTACACCTTGCCTGTCAGGTCCAGGGGAGGCTCCTCGCTGGAAGGACAAGGGACAGGGTGAGACTCAAGGCCCCCCAGGCCTGGGGGGAGGGTTCCAGACCCACAGCCGGGGAGGAACAGGGGGGCCAGGACCCTCTGGCCCCTCAAGCTCTGGGGAGCCCTGTTCTTGCTGGGGTCCTGAGGGGGTCTGGAGGAGGGGCTCTGGGGGAAGCCTGAAGCCAGCCCTCCTCCCTGCTGTGCTCCACCCAGAGAGGGTCCATCTGTGGATGTGGATGGGGGCTGTGGATCTGTGGATGTGGGCGGGGCTTGTGGCCGCCTGTCGAAGGCTGTGTGCGTGCCTGCCCCGAAGTGTGCCCTCCCCCCAGGCACAGACCATGCGTGTACTTCAGCAAGAAATTCCTCCCGGGTGTGAGCACCTCACAGAGCACAATACAAGCCTGCCCCGCAGACATCCACTGAGCACCCAGCAGACCTGGGCCCTGCATCTGCAATGGGCAACGGAACAGGAGGGCCTGCCCTTGGGGACGATAATAAAGGACGCTGACAAAGATAATGACAGCGTCGCCCTTCCGGAGAGCCTACCCTGCGTTGGGCACAGTCTCAGTGTAACACAGCTCCTGGCCCAAAGTGGTCTGGGAGGTCACCACGTCCTTACCGGTGGACAGAGCAGGGAGCCCAGCCTGTGGCTCCTCCTCTGTGCAGTCCCCCAGCCCTGGCCTGCTGGGCCCCTGCAGAGGACAGTGGGCAGCCCCTTCCCTCCAGCAGGCTCCATGGGGCACAGTGGGGGTGCCAGGGAGGGGGGTGGGCTGCAGCAGAGCAGAAGGGGGAGAGAGGGGAGAGGACTCGGCCGCCTGCCTTCCCGCCCCTTTCTTCCCCCTCCCTGGTCCTGGATCCTGGGGACCTGCAGCTGCAGGGGAGGTAGGAGGCAGGTGGGAGAGGGTCACCAGCGCAGGGGTGAAGGGAATGCGGGGAGCTTGCCCCGGGCCACAGTCCTGCCATTCCCACACCCAGCCCATTCCTCCCTCGCTGCCCCCCTCGCTGCAGCGGCACCATCTGCAGCCACCTCGTTCCTGTGATTACAGTCGGGCCACATCTTTGGTGGAGGTTGAGTTCTAAAGCCAGTGAAAGAGGGGTGTGAAGAAGAGTCAAAAAAAAGAAGAGTCAGGAAAACCCAGAAGAGTCAAAATTTCTCTCGAAAATCCCTTCATTTGCCCATAAAGTACAGCGCACCACTGATGTACATGTAAGCCAAGCGAGTGCAGTCAGATATGTTGCACTAAACATAAGAGGACAGATGCGAGAGGTCTGCCTCCCTGTCCTCCTCTGTCCCCCTCTGTCCCCGCTGGGTCCCAGCTCCTGGGTCCACGGACAGCCCAGCTCCTGGGTCCACAGAGAGCCCAGCTCCTGGGTCCACAGACAGCCCAGCTTCTGGGTCCACGGACAGCCCAGCTCCTGGGTCCACGGACAGCCCAGCTCCTGGGTCCACGGACAGCCCAGCTCCTGGGTCCACAGAGAGCCCAGCTTGGGCTGCCAGGGGAGAGGTGACTGTCTGCATAATTCAGGCATGTGCAGAGGGGACCCAAGAGCAGACGGGGGGAGATGAAAGAGGGAGGAAGGGACCACGGTGCAGTGTGCAGTGGGGGGCACTCCTTACAGCTTCACGACTTAGAAGTGAACTGACTGTATTGATTACAGCATTGTCTCCATCCATGGGGATGGGGCTAACCTGGACTCGGTCACCACTGGGTCCCGGTGTGTCCCCCCCAGTCTGTGGCCCCTCTTTCACTGGGCGGGAGTCTGCGTTGTAGGGACCCAGGTTGCCGGCCTCCAGGTGTTTCCAGGGAAAACTCACCTCATGGTAGGGGTGGTCCTGGGGGTGGGGGGCCCCCTCTCCAGGCTCAGGTGGCTGTGGACAGGACTGTGTGCAGGTGGGACCTCCGGGCTCAGAGCTGGGTCGTTGAGAGAGAAAAGCGAGACGGCTCTTTGCACTGCTTGGGGGGGGGGGGAGAGGGGAGGAGGGGTCAGCAGAGCTCCCCGTTCCTCCACCCCTGTGCATCCCCCCACTGCCCCCTGCCTAACCACCTTTCCCCCGCACACCTCCCAGCCAAACCACCCCAACATTCTCAATCACTTGTGCTCGATCACACAGGCATTTAGGATGGGTATCTACCCCAAAACCAAATCAAGTGACACACACACAAAAATCCCATCCTGATTCTGAGCAAGCTTCTAGACCCAATGGCTGGTTTAGACAAAATTCAAGGGATAGAAACAAGTTAAATGCCAGCGTGAGAGAGTAACCACCCAAATTCGGCATAAATGACCTGGTTTCACCAACAAGTAAATGGTATGAAAAAAATGGCCCCAAGTGGATAGGGTTGAAGCTGGGTGAGGAGTTCCTGGGGATTCGTGGTTTTGAGAATGTCTGAAATTTCAAAAGCGAAAAGAGAAGCAAGACAGAGAATACCATGCATATTGAAGAGAGAAAAGAAATCCCATGGCTGTTAAAGCTCCGATTCTGGGGTCTCGCCCTAGACTCGCCCTGGGGATGGGGCCCGAGTACCTGCATTTTTAAGCGGGGACTCGGAGGTGTTCTGTAAGCCCTCGGCGAGCGCCTGGTTCAGTGAGCCCGGGGACAGCCGGACAACGGAATACACGGGCACAGAAAACCAGGAGCCGGGTCCCCCTGCATGCCCCTCGGGCAGAGGTACCACCAGGAGCTGGTGGTACAAGCTGGACACCTGGCAGAGGCAGGCCCCCGACTCCTGTTCTGACATTTTTTTAAGTTATTTTATTTTTTTTTGAAGATTTTTAAAATTTATTTGAGAGAGACTGAGAGAGTGAGAAAAAAAGAGCATGAGTGGAGGGAGGGGCAGAGGGAGAGGGAGAAGCAGGCTCCCTGCTGAGCGTGGAGCCCGGCCAGGGGCTGGATCCCAGGACCCTGGGATCATGACCTGGGCCGAAGGCAGACGCTTAACTGACCGAGGCACCCAGGTGGCCCAGATGTTGATGTGTCTTGTTAACCAGCAGTGGTGACCTTGCTCCCTTGGGTTAAGGTGCCGTCCACCGGCTTTCTCCATTGTGAAGTTACTATTGTTCCCGTCTAAGTCACTTTGTTAGGAGTGAGACCCTGAGTCCAGCCCACTCCCAACAGCGAGGGGAATGAAGCCCCACTTCCAGGAGGGACAGTATGAAAGCACTTGGGGACTGCGCAATCATTCATAAGTATTTTGGGGTAGATACTTTGAGGCTATGGAAACACCCTGCTTCTGCTTAAAGTCTCCCCACTAATTTTAGCAATCATCAATCACATCTGTGCTATTTTAATGATGACTTTCCATTTCCCTCATTCCTTCTAGATTAACTGGGATCCTTTTATAAGTAAGAGCTGTCCTAGCCACCGTCTGTTTATTCACTTACCTACTGATAGAGGAGTATGGACTCATGGACATTTGTTCTATTCTTTGGGTTAGAATCCAATGCTGCTGTTATTTATTTTGCTGTTCAACTGCTCCAACTTCAGCCACTGGGAGCTCTTCGGGATGGCTCCTATGAACCCCTGACATGCCCCCCGCCCCTTGCTAAAACACTTCCTTACTTTCTAGCACCACAAGATGTGATCCCCTTTACTTTTTTTTTTTCTGGAACATTTTGAAGCAAACCCCAGGTATCTTTGTAGCTCCCCTGCAGCAGCTTCCCTATGCCACAGCAACCACGCCACGAATACACCTGCCGAAGTTAACAATAATGCCTTCAGTCTTTTCCATTTGTTTAGATCACACAGGATAACGTCCATACATTGTCCCTGAAACAGACCAAGCTCACAGCGAGCTGTAACAACCCTGACTCCTTTCCGCTGACGGCCCCTCTCCCTGCTCCACAGGGAGGTAACTGCCACTGTGGCCTTGGGTGTGTTTCCTTCCAGGCCTTTCTGCTACACCGTCCCCCATCACCCATCACCTAACCTTCTGTGTGGTTGCTGGGCTTCATTTATTAATTTCAAAGAGGAGGAGGAGAAAGCTCCCTGGGGGACTCTGATGCGCCACCAACCTGCTCCCCCAGCTTTCTCACGGGGTGGTGCTGGCTCCTCAGGCAAGGTGGGGGGTGGGGCAGTGTAAACGGGGTGGCTGCGGGGGAGGGGGCTCTGGCTGCCCCAGCTCCTCCCAGAAGCCCACAGCTGGGGCCCAGTGTCTGGACAGCTCTGCCTTCCAAACACAATACTACAGCTATTGGTGGCATCTGGGTCTTCAGGGAGCGGCTTGGGGTCATCCAACTCTGTCTCTGCAGCTCAGTGAGTTACGACCCAAATTTGCCTCAATGAGGAGAGAGACTGAGCGTATGTACAAAAGTATAAGAGCATCTGAGTTTCCTTTTCCACAGTGATCTGCTTCCTGTGCCCATCTTTCTGGAGGGTCATTCAGGCCTGGGTTCGAATCCTGACCCTGTGTGCCCTTGGCCAGCTAGGGGACTCTGGTGGCCGAGCCGCAGTTTCCTCATTTGTAAACGGGAATCCTTACGCATCCCTGAGACCAGAGCTTAGAAGTGATGTCTGTAAGGCGGTCAAGTGCTGGCTCCATGGAGATGCTCTGTAATGTCACCGTGGCCGTGTCACCTCCTCCTCCAAGTGCCGCAGAGCAACCCTCTCCGCCACTGCGTGTCAGGGCTCCGAAGGGTCAAGTTTACCTGCAGCACTGGGCCCCTGCTGATGGTTCCCAAGGGAGCGGAAGGCAGGGCTAGACCAGAGGCTGGACCCGGCCACACCCGGACGCCTGACCGTCTTTGCCCTGAGACCAGGAGAGGCTGCAGGGTAGGATGGAAGCGACCAACAGGAGCAGACAAGGAGGGAAGCTTTCTCCAGGCCACCTGCCAGATGTGGACTGGCCCAAACATGGAAATAGGAAGGCCACGTACCCTATGGGTCTGGTTTAAGGGATCCTGCTCTGAGCCAGACCCATGCCGGGCACCTAGCAGTGACGGAGATGGCCCCAGGTCCTGCCCTCCCAGGCCAGTGGGGAATATAGACCCATCACTGGGCAGCAGTGGCCCTGAGTGGGCAGGGCTGGGGGAGCCCAGGGCAGGTGCCTAATCCAGACTAGGGGATATTAGGGAGGGCTTCCTGAAGGAAGGACCGCAAAGCTATTGTCTAAAAGATGGAAAAATGAGCCAGAAGAATATGTTCGGGTTGGTCAGGAATCACCACGGGTCCCACTGTACAGATGAGGAACTGATGCTTAGAAAGATCAAGCTGCTTGCCCAAGGTCACACGGGAAGGAAATGGCAAAGTGCTAGCTGTCCCTCATTATCTGTTTTCCCTTTTTCCGTAAGAACAAATCCCAAACGTTCGTTGGGCATAGGGCCTCATTTCTCAGCCTGCCCTGGAGCCATGAGGTACGGCTCTGTGCAATGCCCTGGCCCACGGCAAGTATGCGTAGGGGGAGTGTCAGGCTTGGGGCTGTGTCCTCTCTCCTGCTGCTCGGAGCTGAACACGGTGGCCTGCGCTCTAGCAACCATCTTGGACCGTGAGGGTGAGGCCCCCTGGAAATGGCAGAGCAGAGGGTGCAAGGAGCCTGTACCCCCTAATGCATTTATGGAACTGCTGCCCAGCCCTAGACCCCCCCCCACCCCAGGAATTTTCACCTGCATAAAACAGGTTTAAGTCATTGTTAATTTGGGTTTCCTGCCGCTTGCAGCCAAAGCAAATCTAAACACAGTTTGGATGATTACAAGTTTGCCCTGTGATGTGATATAAGGTGCCATCTGTTGAGGGCTCGTTCTGTGTCTGACATGTTTTACACACGGTGGCCTTTCATGTAATCCTCACTGCAGCCCCAGGCACGTTCCTGTTCTGCAGATCAGACAGGCAAATACACTTGCCCAGGACTGCACAGTGAGCAAGAGACAGGGCAGGATGTGAACCCTGCTCCCCCTAATTCCGGATCCTGCGTGTGCCCCACTTCAGAGCCCCAAGGCCCTCCATTGATCCTTCTAGGACAAAGCAGCAGGGGAGGGATCGGACCAGGTTGGGTGGAAGGTGCCTACCTTCATAGGCCTTGGCTGCATTCACCAGGCTGGACCACTCAAGGCCAGCAGCCGTGTCAGGCAGGGGCATCATCCCGGGGTCAAGGCGCCGCAGCGGCCGGTCCCGCCCGTCCGCCAGCGAGAGCTCCGAGGCAGAGATGGTGGCTGGGTAGGAAGAGCAGAGAGGGGAGATGGGGGGAGGATGACAACGTGAAGGAAACAAAGACGTTCATCCATTCTGTTTTACTTTCTGGGTAGCTCTATAATGCTATATAATTGTTACAATAGCACATACGATTGAGTAAACACGTTACCATCATCAGAAGATGCCAAATGCTGGCAGGTAAGGGGGTGGGTGTGTCAGGTGTTTATGTGGGTGGGGACGGGATGAGAGGGACAGAGCAGTGGGACGCACAGTCACAGGTGACACGGCTGGACCGTGTGGGGCCTCGTAGGTCAGGAGGACTCTTTTACTGTGAGTGGGATGGAGCCAAAGGCTCCCCCTGGCTGCGTGTGGAGGCCAGACCGTGTGAGGGTGGAGAGCAGGGAGGTGGTGAGGAGGCTGCCGGGGAGAGTGGACCGGCCGGGGTGAGGCTGGGGCAGGGTGGGGGTGGGGGACGGGAACAAGTAGCAGGTCCTGGAGTGATTTTTTACATGCAACCAAAAGTACTTCCAGAAGAGGGGAGGTGAGCGTGGGCCAGAGAGAACGGTGCAGGGTGACTTCAGAGATGGGGAGGCGGGGGTGGGCCACAAGTTTGCTCCTGGAGGTGTGGCGCAGAGGAGGCAAGCCCAGGCCGCAGATAGAAATCCGGGTTGTCAATGTGTGGCCAGTGTCTGGTGGCGGCAGGGTCGCCGTGGGGAGATGGGGCAGAGAAAGAGGCCCCTGAAGGCTCCGGGTGTTGGGAGTGACAGCGACAGCAGCTGCATGTGGGGCCTCAGCTTGCTGCCGCCTCCCAGCTGCCAAAGGGGAGGGGACAGAGAGGTCAGGAGGTGACTCAGGCAGGAAAGGCAGGGCCCGACCATGCTGGGTGCGCTACGGGACCATCACCCCGTAGCCGGGAGGAGGTGTTGTGATGCTCCCCCGTGTTGTGGAGGGGGAAACCGAGGCTCAGAGCGAGACACGCCTGGCTCGCGCTCACACTCGCTGGCAGTGGCCCTTGGCTCTGAACTGCGTGGTCTGACGCTGACCCTGCTCGATGCCCAGCCCCGCCAGGCTTTGGGGTTTAGAAGGTCCCTGTTAATACTCTGTCCTAACCCTGCTCGCCAGTCCCGAGGTGCAAGCCTGACTCACGGTGGGATTAAAATGCTTGCTCCAGACGGAAGAATACCAACAAAATAATAAACGGCTAGTGCTTTTCAGTGCTTCCTGCATAGATCAGGGATTGTGCTAAGTGTCTTCCACGTATTAATGCGTCTGAGTCTCAGTGTAATGTGGTGAGGGGCAGGTTCGCCTTGAGCTGAGCCGGGGACGGAGTGGGAGCAGGCTCTGGGGAGACTCCACCTCAGTGATACGGGACACAGGCTCAGCCAAAACCCCTGGAGTAGACACATCTCTGAAGTCAAGATCTGTCTGCATTGGAGGGTGCTGCGCATGTGTTATTGCAATGGCCCCGGAAAGGCCGGGCAGCACCCCGTAGTCACGCCAGTGACCTGCAATGAAGTGATGATCGCTTGCACCACATGGCCGTCTGGGTTGGGTTCTGCTGCTCAACGAGCCTGGCCCAAAGTTCTGCATCGCTTCTCAGTTTTGGAGCCTTTGGGGTTGTGAATACGGGACTGGAGGGGGCACTGAAGGCAGGACCCACCCCAGCCGGTGCATGGGCTTTGATGGGGGCCGTGTGCACTGTGCCCCCTTCGTGGGGGATGCTGGGTAAATAGTTGCTGGGTGAATAAAAGAATGGATGAGTCACACCCTTACACCTTCTCCCTCCAAGCGCTGGCAGACTTGGGGGGAATCAGGTAAGTAAATAAACATTCATGAAACCATCTGCTTGGTGCTGGAGCAGGGGGCTGGGGGAGCAGCTAAGGGAAAGCCTGATCCTCGGGGCCCTCCTGTCTGCAGCCTTCTCTAGCTGACTCCCATCTTTGGGCAGTCCAGACTTCTAGCTAGGTGGCCCCCAGGAGACCCCCTGATGCTCGGCTAACCATCCCCTGCTCTTGTGGGTGACACCGTCAGTACCCCCCAGAAGCTCCGACGCACCCCAGCTCCCCACCTCGGCTGACACCACCACTGGTGACCTCCAGTGTGGTCTGTCTGCCCGCCCCCCAACCCTGGCGAAGCCCCCCACTGGCCCCAGTGCGCCCGTGCTCACACTTCTTCTCCGGGAAGCCGCTGCCGGCGGCAGGGCCAGTGGTGGGACTGCCGCCGCCGGGCGGGTGGGGGTGCTGGCGGCGGGCGGGCAGCGTGCTGGAGGGGAAGGCGCAGGTGCTGGTGAAGAGCACGTCGCTGGGCAGGCCCGGCTCCAGGCTGGCGGGGTTGGCCAAGCTGGGCTCCCGCCGCCCACTGCACAGACTCTCATCGGACAGTGTCCGCTGCAGGCTCTTCTGCGGTGACTGTTGGAGAGACACGGACGGTCACGCGGCGCAGTCCTGGCCTGGCTCCCGGTCACTGTCCTCACAGGCGTCTTCCCGTCTCGGACAGCTGTGCGTCTTACCCACCCAGCATCTGTTTCTGCCCCTTTCTGCTCAAAGCACCTCAAATTTCCCCTGGGATGCCTCTTCCCCTCCTCCCTCCCCACCTGGCTCTGGCCCTCCAGAGGCCATCGCCACCCTCCTGCTCCAGGGAAGGTTAGGGAAGGCGGTGTGACCGGAGCTGGACTTATGGGATCCAGTCATTGGTGGGGACCACTGGGGACAGCTGGGTCCCACAAGAGTGCGAATAACCAGAAGTAGGTGGGGACAAGAATGGAGAGAAGCAGACAGTGTCGAGGGACTAAGGGAGCCTGATGGTTCCCCTGCCTCTGGGTAACAAGAGCCTGAATTTCCCCTGGAACCCCGCCCCCACTCTTGGTCCACGCAGTTTGGGTGGGTGGAGGCTGCTTCCACCCTGGGCTCCAGGAGAGGGACACGAGAGCCAGTAAGAGCATCCCTTTCCAGTCACGTGAGTTACCCTAGTGCGGAAGGAATCCCCAACCTGCCTGCCGAGGCTGGCTTATACTGTGATTTGGCTCCTGACTAATGTGACGACCTGACTTCTGGCTATGAAGCCACATACACCTACATACAAGTGGGGCTGGCCGCTGCTGCAGGTGCAGGCCATGGGCAGGAGGAGGCCGGAGTGAGCACAGGGAGCTCTGTACTCCTCCCTCGCCCTCCCACGACTACCTGGCCCACCTGATTCTGTGTGTGTGTGTGTGGTGGGGGGCAGCTTCTACATACCCCCGCATCTCTCTCCTGTTCGGGCGCCAGGTTGTCCATGATGATGAGTTTCTTCAGGTCGTCCTCAATGGTGGATTTGTAGTTCTTCCGTGGGGAGCGGAGGTCTCGGAGGGATGCCCTCAACCGTGGCTGCCCGAAGACGTTTTTTGTATTGGTGTCCACCTGCCTGGAATGAGAGGATGAGGGTCAGAGTGGCCTTGCGGAGGCTCACCCTGCTTCTCAAAGTGGTCCTGACCCAAGAAGGCTGGCTGCCTTCGGGGGAAGGGACTGCGGCCTTCTCCCGTTCACCTGCTGGAGGTGAGCCGGAAGAGGGATCAAATTTATTCTCTCCATTCATTCATCCCACAAGATTTCCTGGGAACCTGCCCTGGGCTGTGCCTGTTCCAGGCGGGGGACACAGAGCAGAGAACATGCAGCTGACCTCCAGTCACAGAGACCCACAATTAACAAGTAACTATACAACAGGTGTCCAAGGTCACACAGGCTGTGTGAGTGGAGGAGTCAGGATTCCAGCTGAGGCCACCAGGCCGCAGAGCCCACAGGTGTCACCTCCGAACTTGACTGCCATGTTTATATCACAGACACGGCATAAAAATGATGTATGGGGGGGCGCCTGGGTGGCTCAGTCGGTTAAGTGTCCCACTCCTAACTTCGGCTCAGGTCATGATCTCAGAGTAGTGAGATCGAGCCCCGCATCAGGCTCCACACTCAGCGCGGAATCAAGCTTGAGATTCTCTCTCTCCCTCTGCCTCTACCCTCACCCCCCAAATAAATAATAAATAAAATCTTAAAACAAAAAGATGTATAGTGTGTGGGGAGCATAACTACATTTGGTTTAGTAATACTCTTTTAAGTGCAAAGAAAAAGTTCTGGGGAAATTATGAACAGTGGGTACATGACCCCCTGGGAGGTCAGGAATCTTTTTAGGAGTTGGAAAAATGGGACTGTCACTTTTCATCTGATACCCTTCTGAACTGTCTCAATTTATTTTACCATAATTAAGTGCCAGAACAATAATGACGATTTAAAAAACTAGTTTAAAAAAAAGGTGACACCTGGAATTTGTCATTTTGTTAACTCAAGAAAGAAAAAGTCTTTGGACCCAGGAAGAAAGACGATGTCTAGGGCTCCTGAATGTTTTGAAGTTTGCATTTTTTTTTCATTTTCTCAGCTGCCACCTTGGGGTTTTAACAAAAGAAGGAAGAGAGGGTGGCAAATTTTTCCCTGTCAGGTTGTATTCCACCCCAAATTAGAATTCCAGGTCTAGGGTAATTCTGGCTCCATTACAGTACTCTCTGAAGTGTGTTCTTTGGCAAATGAAAAGCTTTAAAGCCAAAAGAGAGAAATACACAGTGAAACAGAGGAAGAGCATACACCCCAATGAGTACATGGTTCCTCCCCTGGGAGCTGGAAGGGGGCTCAGCCCTCCCCCTTCCAAAGGGATTTCACAGTTTTCCAGAATCCCCTGCAAGGAGGAGGGGTGGAGCCTGTGACTCAGTGCAGGGCATGTCCCATGCTGTGCCCACCTTCCCTGAAGAGGGAGCAGGCCGGGACTTCAGCCCGTCTATGGCAAGAAAGGGACACTGTTTATGAGGCTGGCCCTCTGGGAGGGGCACAAAGCCACCCGGGGAACACTTTTTTTTTTTTTTTTTTAAGATTTTATTTATTTATTTGAGAGAGAGAGAATGAGAGAGAGCACATGAGAGGGGGGAGGGTCAGAGGGAGAAGCAGACTCCCTGCCGAGCAGGGAGCCCGAGGGACTGGATCCAGGGACTCGATCCAGGGACTCCAGGATCATGACCTGAGCTGAAGGCAGTCGCTTAACCAACTGAGCCACCCAGGCGCCCTCCCGCGGAACACTTTCAAACGTGCATGCTCTTGGCCCGAGGGACTCTATCTGCTTCTGGGCATGTGTCCTTCAGAAAGGGCCGTGTGAACCTACGTGTGCCAAGTATATGGGGACACTTAATAGGGTCCTGTCTGTGAAGCAAACACAGAATTGGCCAGCAGGGGAAGAGCGAGGCCCCACGGAATCATGCCATCTAGCTATTAAAGAGAAGTGGAGCTGGTTCACCTAACACAGAAAGAGGTTCTCCCCGGTATGTCACAGGAATAAAGAAGTGGTATATACAGTGTGAAATCATTTTTAGAAAACAAAGCTTACACATAGCCTAGTTTGATGTATTAAAATTTACCAAACTCTCAGCTCCAAAGGAAGGGTACGTTGGGGGATTCGCTTTCCAAAAATGTGCCTCATCACAGCCTGTGAAATCCTTGGCAATCTGCCCCGCCCTGCCTCTGCCCTTCTCTCCTCCCACACAGGCCTCCCAATGTTCCTTTAGCATGCCAGGCACGGTCCTGCCCCAGGGCCTTTGCACTGGCTCTTCTGGCAGCCTGGAGTTGCCCTCCCCAGCATTCCCCATGAATAGCAGCTTCTCATCTATCCAGCTTATCTCAAATGTTGCCTCCTCTGGGAGGCCTCGCCTGACCACTCAAGCTTCTAGTGTCCCCTCCCAGCCCGGGTGTGCTCCATCACCCAATCCTGTGCGCTGCTTCACTGTGCTCATCTCCTGGCAGTTTGTCACAGGCGCTTGTGTGTTTGTGGTCCCACTCTCACCTCATCTGCAGCCTTCTGTTCTGTGTTGGGAACAAGGCCTGCCACATTGCAAGCACTCAGAAGAAGCTGTTCAACGCGAATCACACGGAGCCAACCTTCCTTCTAACCAACCAACCAACCCACCAACCCACTTCCCTACTTATCTCCTTCCTTTCAACCTTCCTCTCTTCCTTTTTTTTAAAAAAACTTAAGTAGGGCGCCTGGGTGGCTCAGTTGATTAAGCGACTGCCTTCGGCTCAGGTCATGATCCTGGAGTCCTGGGATCGAGTCCCGCATCGGGCTCCCTGCTCGGCAGGGAGTCTGCTTCTCCCTCTGGCCCTCCTCCCTCTCATGCTCTCTGTCTCTCATTCTCTCTCTCTCAAATAAATAAATAAAATCTTTAAAAAAAATAAATAAATAAAAAAACTTAAGTAATCTCTACACCCAATGTGGGACTCGAACTCACGACCCTGAGATCAGGAGTCGCATGCTCCTCTGACTGAGCCAGCCAGGCGCCCCTCTTCCTTCCTTTTCTAAGAAGTGTCAATGACGGGCGCCTGGGTGGCTCAGTTGGTTAAGCGACTGCCTTCGGCTCAGGTCATGATCCTGGAGTCCCGGGATCGAGTCCCGCATCGGGCTCCCTGCTCGGCGGGGAGCCTGCTTCTCCCTCTCCCACTCCCCGTTTGTGTTCCCTCTCTCACTGTGTCTTTCTCTGTCAAATAAATAAATAAAATCTTTAAAAAAAAAAAAAAAAAAGAAGTGTCAATGACTTTTATAAAGCAGGAAAAAGCACAGAGATATTTTAAAAAGTTAAGCCAAAAGAACACAAGTATTTATTTCTTCCCTGTACTGTTTAATTTTGTGTTCATGTGCTAACATTGCCTTCCCAGCTCCCAGGACCTCTGGGAGTCTGATGGGGCATTCGAGATTCTGTGGTGGGAGCCTGGCTCGCCAGGAGACATCCTGTACAAGGTCCTGCCCCAACCCCCAAGCCCGCACACATCTCCGCGGCAGGCCTGACTCTCTCACTGCGCCACCAGGCTGTGTCTAAAGGGAATAGAGTACGATGGAATTCAGTTTGGGGCGTCAAATCAATCATTTTTGCTCTTATTTTTTTCTTCTGGAAGAATTTCCCGATGTAGTTTCTAAATGGCAAATTCTAAGCAATCATTTAAAAGGGCATTAACTCCAGGTTAACAAAACCAACCAGACTGCGCTTGTACATTCCGACCTGTTTCCTTTTTCTCAAGATCTCGGGTCCCCATGATTGTGAAAACCTAATGACCTGGAGGACAAAAGAGACTGCTCTCTGCCGGTTCAAAAGGATGAGATCACCTTCTCTGTGCTAATATGGTAACTGTCCCCGAGATACGAAGAGGAAAGAGCAAGTGAAAAAGGCAGATGTGCAGAGACGGGGAGCCACACTGGCCAACGGAAGGGGGCGTGAGGGAGGAAGCACGTGGGGTCCCACGGGCTTGTCTCGGTTGGAACACTTTGGGATGGACGCGGAAGAAACGAAGACCATGGTTGTGCTTGGGGAGGGGGGTGCTGGACGGCTGGGGGCTGGGAAGGGACAGAGGCTGGGTTTGTGCCATGAACCCTCTGGTACTAGTTCGGTTTTTATCCTGGCCAGGGTTTACCTTTCACGAGACAAACGAAGATCACACCGGAAAGATGTGCCTTCTCTCTGGGGTCTGCCCGACAGCACCAGACATCACCTCTGATTTGCTCGCGTTGCCTGAACTTGGACTTGGCCGTGTTGTGGAATGACACCACTTATAGCAGAAAACAAGGGCAGACAACTTACAAAGGCAGCGCTGCAGTACGGTCCCCCCAGACAACAGCGACTCCTTCTTCCTGTGACAGCAGGGCCTGAGGTGGACGGTGACCGATGGCTCTGACTTGGCTGGGCCTGTCCCCAGCTGACTCTGGGCTCTGGCCTCCAACTGGGGCAGCTCCCTCAGGGCCAAGTTAATTAAGCCAATTAGCACCACTGTCGGCCTCTCTGGGCCGGGGGCTGTGCCAATGTGGCTGGTGAGGACACAGAGCAGGGCTGCACCTCAGGTGGCAGGCGGATATTCCTGGAGGGATGGCTGGGAGAGAGGCCCGTTGGGGAGGGGGGCTGCCCTGTTATGGGGTGGGGATGTTGGGGAGAGGCCTCTCCCCGCCGCTCCTTCCGTGGCTGCACAGAGCTGGACCTGAATCTGAGGAAGGAGCTGGAATGGAAGGTGCCAACCACGAGACACCAGTGCCTGTCAGCCCAGCCAACAGTGACCGGGTGTTTCCCTACGACTCGCTGAAATCCTCACGTCACCTCTGTGCTCACGCGCTCCCTGGCCCCGGTGGCCTTCACACACGGGATCTCCCTTCACTCCCTCGGTGGCGCTGCAGGAGGACGCTTGGGGGGCCTGGGTCCTCAGGTGTGACCCGGGGGCTGGCCCTCCCATCCACCACTCCACACTTAAAGGCAACAGAGACCATTCCTGGAGGAGGCTCTGCTTCCTCCTTGCTGGGCCCAGAGTCTGCGGGGCCAGGGGCCAGTGGGGCCTAAGCACGTGTACCTCACAACAACCCTACGTTGTGTGGCTGACTGGTTTAACACTCAGAGAGAAGTGTAGGGCCATTATCTGGAAGAGCGGTGGCCTGTTCTTGGCTGTGCCTGCCTTGTGAAGGAGGCTTCTCAGGGTGGCCCAGTGACCACTAGCCCATTAGGGGCATCTCCAGCCCTGCAGCCCGGCCGAGACTGGCCCGTTGAGGAGGCGGTGCCCAGGAGGGCTGAGGGCTGCCTGCTCCACCTCCCAACCGGCCGGGCTCCAGCCTGGCCCCTCCTGTCAGAAGGGAAACCTGTGGGCCCAGTCACACCCTCACCTGCTAAGCCCCTGGCAGCTCGAAGGTGGTGCTGGGGCCTCGAATGGATTAACTCACTAAATCCTCACAACCCTGGAGCTAGGGATGGCTGTCATTCCAGGTTAAAGAGAGGGAAGTTGAGGGGCTAAGGTGGGGGTAAGCAGCCAATGGATCTCCATCCTGACCCCCACGCTGTTCTGCCCTCTAATGGCTGGGAGAAGGCAGGCCAATGAATTAATGAGTCCTGGGACAAAGTGGCCAAAATGGGGCTGTCTGGCCATCCCCTGAGGCAGAGGTGCTGGCCTGTCCCTCCCCAAGTGTTGACCAAGGGGCCTGCAGCAGAAGGTCTGGGGGTGGGAGACAGAGCACAGATTCTCTGTTCTTCACTAGCTTACTGTCGTTTGGTCAACTAGAGCATATGCCCCAATACAGAGGAGACTGTCCCCTCCGAGAAATCAGTCCTCAGGAAATAGGAGTCACCGCCCTGGACAGGAGTCCTTCTTGGGTCTTTCATATGATGAGATGCTCTGTTAGTTACCTTGCTGGATACGAATCCTAGCTCTGCCACTTTTGGCTGTGGACCTGGCTATGTACTTCTAACTGTGCCTCAGTTTCCTCATCTGGAAATGGGGGTAAGAACAGGATCCCTCTAGTGGGGTTGCTGGAGGATCACTGGGGCCAGGTCTGTATAGCCCCAGCCAAGCAGTCTGGCGGAAAGGGAGCACCCCTGTGCTGGATGAGGCCATTAGCATTTCTCCGTGGGATGTGTTAGACGTCCCTGACTGGTATCAATGACAAGGGAAGCAAAGAAAGTAGACAGATTTGGGAATTACTTCTGGTAGGGGTGGGGAATAAGGTCATAATATGTGGTGACCCTGGGGGACAAATCACAAAACCAACAAGCGCAATATTTGCAGTGATTAACCTTAACTAACCAAGTGAATCTGGGTAAGTGACATAACCATTCTGTACCTCAATTTTTCTTTTCTTTTTTTTTTTTTTAAAGATTTTATTTATTTATTTGAGACAGAATGAGAGAGAGAGAGAGAGCACGTGAGAGGGGGGAGGGTCAGAGGGAGAAGCAGGCTCCCTGCCGAGCAGGAAGCCCGATGCGGGACTCGATCCCAGGGACTCCAGGATCATGACCTGAGCCGAAGGCAGTCGCTTAACCAACTGAGCCACCCAGGCGCCCCTCTTTTTTTTTTTTTAAGATTTTATTTATTTATTTATTTGACAGAGACACAGCGAGAGAGGGAACACAAGCAGGGGGAGCGGGAGAGGGAGAAGCAGGCTTCCCGCTGAGCAGGGAGCACGATGTGGGGCTTGATCCCAGGACCCTGAGATCATGACCTGAGCCGAAGGCAGACACTTAACCGACTGAGCCACTCAGGCGCCCCTGTACCTCAATTTTTCTTATCTGGAAAATGGGAGGCAAAGTACTTGCATCTCCTTGTTCTATAGCGAGGATTAAATGAGTCAATGTAGGTGAAGGGCTTATAAAAGGACTTCGTAAAGTAGGGATTAATATACGTAGGTAAATAAGTTATGCAAATGAGCTCCTGTGCCTTGGGATAAAATTTCAGTGACAGCTTCATATACGGAAAAAAAAAAAGTATGTTTAACCTCAAATAATTTAGCTTGAAGATGATGTTTTTGGAAAACTAGGTTAGGTGACTCAGAAGGATCTTTTAACAATGAAAAAGACACTATCTCCAAAATGCTCATAGAGAGTCTGAATAAAACAGCTTTATGAAATGGGAGTATGTGGACAAAAGCAATTCTAAATTAACATATTATCTTCCACATGTGCTTTAAAAAATGTATCTATATGGGGCGCCTGGCTGACTCAGTGATTCTTGATCTTGGGGCTGTGAGTTCGAGCCCCATGTCGGGAGCAGATATTACTTAAAAATACAATCTTTAAAAAAACGTATCTATAACTAAATTATTGAATATTATAAGCAGCCATGAAACTATTTTATGTGTGGTCCTAAATATTTTATTATATTTATATATTGATATATTTTATATATTTAGTTTACATGTTTATACAAACATACACATCCAGGAGTGCCTTGATGGCTCAGGCAGTTAAGCGGCTGCCTTTGGCTGAGGTCATGTTCCTGGGGTCCTGGGATTGAGCCCTGTGTGTATGTGTGTTGGGGGGGTGTCCCTGCTCAGCGGAGAGTCTGCTTCTCCCCCTGCCCCTCGCCCTGCTCATGCTCCTCTCTCAAATAAATAAAATCTTTAAAACAAACATACATACACACCTATAAAAAGTCTTGTTTGAATTCTTATCATGGGGAAAAGGGGTTTTTTGTTTGTTTAGGGTTATTATATGTCCAGGCATATTTTCTGAGCACGTACTATGTACTGGGCCCTGGGTGGGGCTCACAGTATCTCTGCTCCCCCAGAATTCTCAGTTCACTGTGGGGGACAGAGGAGGCAAGCCGCTAGGAAAAGGGTCTGACGTGCCCTGGGACAGGTGCTGGGGCAGGGAAGAAGCATGCAGTCAGTGGAAGGTGAGCCCAGTGTGGGCTTGAATGAGCTTCCCCAAGGACGATGGCATGTCTGTGTTAAGACCTGAGAGGTGGTGTTATGGGTCCCTTCCAAAAACATGTTGAAGTACGAACCCCAAGTATCTGAGTGTGACCTTATTTGGAAATAGGGTCTTTACAGAGGTAACCAAAGCAAACTGAGGCCATTAGGATGGACCCGAATCCACTGACTGGTGTCCTTATAAAAAGTGGAGATGTCAACACAGAGACACACATGTAGGGAGGATGCCGTGTGAAGATGAAGGCAGAGAATGGGCAGATGCATCTACAGGCCAAGGAATCACCCGCCGCTGGGAGAGTGGCCAGAACAGATCCCCCTTCACAGCCCTCAAAAGGAACCAACCCCACCAACACCATGATCTCAGAAGTCTGACCTCCAGAACTGTGACACACTGGGTCTAGCGCGCACCCGGGGGAAGGACGGCCAGGTCAGCTGCCACGTGGAAGAGCCTAACGGGGCCTGCAGGGCTTGCCCCTCTGGCCACCCTAAAAAGTGGGGGCCTTGCAGATCTCACGGGGTTGTATGGCAGCGAGATCAAAACGAGATGCATGACTCATGCGTTCACCGAAGGAGCACCCAGAATGCCAGGCAGCTTGCAGGTGTCTTGTCACTAAGACAGCGGTGCCTGCTTTCAGGGGAACAGAGAAAGTGACAGGGTGACGGCGGGGGTACATACAGCTGGGAAGGCCCATCTGAGGAGGTGGCATCGGACCAAGCCCCTGCCCCGAGATGGCTGCAAGATCTGGGAGAACACTCAGGCCATTAGAGAACCCCTACATTGGCCCCGAGCTTGGCCTGGCCTTGGCAAGCAGGAGGAACAGCGGAGGCTGGTGTAGTAGAGAGAGCGAGGGGCAACGCGGGAGGAGGGGAGGGCAGGGGGAGAGGAGGCCGATTGTGCAGGGTCTGGGCAGGAGTGTGGGCATAGCACACGCCACACAAACACCTGGTACCATCGGTGTGCTTGGATCATCCATCCCCGGAGTGGGGGAAGCCGCTGGAGGTTCCGATCAGGAGAGCAGAGGCTCAGAGCCTGGGGCTGCCAGTGATGTTTGTGAACTGGATTCTTGGTGTGAGCTCCCCAGGCTCACCTGCCGACATCTGCAGGGACCAGTTTCTCTCTCCTGACACCTTTCTCCTTCTGAGCTCTGTCACCCCTACATCTGAAGGGCCCATTCAGGTCATGAAAGACGTTACAGAGAACCGGATGGAGGAGGGCAGAATCCCCCTCCCCCGGAACCAGCTCTATCCCTTACCGGCTGCTGTGCCTTATCTGTAAAATGGGGTGAGTAACAGGTCCACCTCACGGACCTGTTGTGAGGATTCAGGGAATTAATTCACATCTACAGGAGCTAAGAACCGAGACTGGTATACAGTGAGTACTCAGTAAATACAAGATACCATATTCTCCTAACGTGAAACAGAAATCCTTCCCTAATGCATATTCCTCTCCTCTCTTTTGCCTCTCCGCACTCAAACGAGCGGAGCACACAGTTTCCCTCCAATTCTGCCCTCCCCTTCTCTCCTGCACCCTTGAGGGACCTCCATGAGGCTCACAGCCCGTCAAGCTTGGGCTCCCGGGACACACGCTCGCCTGGGCCCCTCCTTATACTCTCTGGACACTGAGGGCTCTCTGGTCCCGTCCTGCAACTCCCCCTCCTCTCTACCCACACTCCTGGCCTTGGGTGTGCCTCCAGCCTCGTGCCTCTGTGCTGACAACACCCCAACTGCCCTCTCTAGCCTGACCCTCTCCCCTCAGCTCCAGACTCCGGACCCAGCCGCCTCCTTCATGGCTTCTGTGCCTCGTGAACGCAACTCACCCGGGACTGAGCTCGGGGGCTCTTCCCCAACCAAGCCTGCTCCTCGCTCAGTCCCCATCTCAGCTCAAGGCCAGTCTGCCCTTCCGGTTATGGGACCTGGGGTGTTCTTCAATCTCACCCTTCCCCGCAGCCCACATTCGGTCTGCCAGCCAACCCCGGCTGCTCCCGTTTAAGCATATCCATCCTGAAGCCAGCCCCCCTCCTCCTTGGCCTCCATCCTGCTCCGCCTCCCCCAGACCCCATCTCTGCCACGGCAGCTCCTTGGAAGCCGTGCCCCTCAGGCCGCCAAGGGACGCTCTGACCTCCCAACTAAGGGTGTTCTGTCCACAGCTGTACCCATGGCACCCTGCCGAATGAGCCAGTGAGGGGTCACCAACCCCGCCCCGTGCCCAGAGACGCCTGGCTCGGTTCCTGCAGCACCTCGCTGGGGGTCTGAGCACTTACTTCTTTGGGTCGGTGAAGGGGAGCGGCCGTGGCGGGGGCTCATCTGTCCTCTTCCATCCCGCCGGGTGCTTACTGTGTACGGGCTGCTTGGAGAAGAAGGACTTGGGGACAGAGGCGGAGAGCTGGAAGGGGCTGGACTGCGCCAGCTGTGAGGGTCGAGGAGTCTCTGTGCTGGCAGTTTTGTAAACCTGAGCGGGGTAACCAGCCCGCGAGCTCACGTCACTGCAGAGTAAAAACAAGAGAAACAGTTGAATCCATTCCCCGTTTCCCCAAAGCGATCTGTTTAAATTTACTCTTGGGAAACAACAAAGTTCCTTCACACAACAGAGATACAAATACACGGCCCCCAGTCCCACCCCAGGAATGCCCTCTATGCCTCTGTGCGAATCTACAAAAGTCACCATCTGTGGGTGGACACACCCCGAGATTCCCTATCTCCTGGGCACAGCCTACGTAGCTGAAGGTGGGGGTCCTACCTGCTCGTCTCTAGAGAGATCCATGGTTTACAGTTTGCTCGCTCTCTCGCTCGCTTACACTTTCTTCCTCTCCCTCTCTCTCTCTCCCTTTTCCTATGCATTACAAATATACACCTGAATACGATCAGGGAGGCAGGAACTTTTTTGGTGGGGGGAGGAGGAAAATTTTATGTTGTTATGGGATCGCATTAATATATTGTTCTGTAAGTTTTTTTTTTTTTCCTTAAAATAGAGCTTGCCAAGGAGCCCTTTCATTCAAATACTTTGGAGTACCTGCTATACATCAGACAACGTTCCTGCTGATCTAATCTAAAACCACAGCTCATTATCCCAAATGCTTGATTCCCATGGAATTCGTGCTACAATGAACCTCATGCTGCTAACCAGAACCCAACAGTTGGGGACCCAGCTGTTTACTCCCCTAGACAAAGTGACTTTTTGAAACTTTTAAATAAAATTCCAATTCCACTTCAAGTGAGAGGCATTTAATGAGAAAATTGATGCCTTTGGGGTTTAAGTCAATAAATGCTTTTTGATGGTCAATTTAACAATAGGAAGGGGTGGGACTTTTGACTATGATCAAATGAGGAGACCGGCAGATCCTCTCCCCCAAAGCACAAGATTGACAAAACAACCATTTCGGCACTCTGGCCATTGACCAAGGGCACACGACAATCTGAGAGTCATCGATGCTTGAAAAGCCGCTGCACATCAGATGAGAAAAGAGGGAATCTGTGGCATTTTGGCTGGGGCTCCTGCCATCCTCCTGCCCAGCTCAATGCCTAAGGACCTTCCTGCCAAACCAAAATCTTTGGGACAGCGTCAAGCATACGGACATGTGTGCACCGAGAGTTCTGGAAGGAGAGGAGAGAAAAGGGCAGAAGAACAATTTAAAGAAACAATGGCTGAACACTCCCCACATTTGATGAAAAAAATTCACCTACACAGCTAAGAAGCTCCCCAAGCCCTAAGTATGGTAACTACAAAGACATTCATATCCAGAAAAACAGCTCAAAGTCAAACAGTGAGATAAAAACCTTGAAAACCTCAAGAGAAAAAGGATTCATCACATACAGAGAAGCATCAATATAATTAACTGCTGACTTCGTATCTGAAACAATGGTATGGAATATTTTCAAAGTGCAGAAAGAAACAAACCACCAGCCAAGAATTCTGTATCGAGCAAAACTATATCCTTCACATATGAAGGTAAAATAAAAATATTCCCTGATAAACAGACGGAGAAATTGATTGCCTGCTCATCTGCCTGGTAAATTAATAAAAGAAGTCCTCAGGCTGAAAGACAGTGACTCCAGGGGCACCGGGCTGGCTCAGTCCACGGAGAGAGCGACTCTTGATCTCAGGTTGCAGGTTCAAGCCCCACATTGGGTGTAGAGATTACTTAAAAATAAAATCTTTTTTATTTTTTTTAAATTTTATTTTATTATTTTTTAAGGATTTTGTTTATTTATTTGACAGAGAGAGACACAGCAAGAGAAGGAACACAAGCAGGGGGCAGAGGGAGGGGGAGAAGCGGGCCTCCCGCCGAGCAGGGAGCCCAACACGGGGCTCGATCCCAGGACCCTGGGATCATGACCTGAGCCGAGGGCAGATGCTTAACGACTGAGCCACCCAGGCGCCACCAAAATAAAATCTTTTTAAAGAAAGATTTTAAATATTTACTTGAGAGACAGAGCAAGCTAAAGGGAGGGGGAGGAGAGGCAGTGGGAGAGGGAGAAGCAGACTCCCCGATGAGCAGGGAGCCAGGACCCTGGGATCATGACCTGAGCTGAAGGCAGCCGCTTAACCAACTGAGACACCCAGGCGCCCCTAAAAATAAAATCTTAAAAAAAGAAGAAGAAAGAAGAAAATGACTCCGGATGGTGACCTGAATCTATACGGAGAAATGAAAGGTCCAAGACGGTAAATTTGTGGGTTAGAATAAGACTATAGATTTATGTTTCCTTATTTCTTCTCTAATTTCCTTAAAGACATAAGATTGTAAAAGGCAGTAAGAACAGCACTATATTGTTCGGCTTGTAACATATTCGAATGTAATAAAATGACAAAAAATAGCACAAAGGATGGGGAAGGGAATGTGGCTATACTGAGACAAGTTTCTTTCTTTAAAATTAAAAAAAAAAAAAATTCTTTTTGAGAGGTAGGGGAGGGGGCAGAGGGAGAGAGAGAAACCCAAGCAGGCTCCATGCTCAGCAGGGAGCCCAAAGTGGGGGCCTGATCTCATGATCCTGAGCTGGAATCAAGAGTTGGATGCTTAACCAACTGAGCCCCCCCAGGCGCCTCTGGAGAAAAGTTTCTATATTTTACTGGAATTAGGTTACTAGATCTAAATTACACTGTTAAGATGCATATTGTAACTAAAAAAATATGGTCAAAAAATCAAGAGGAATCCAAACAGTACACTAAATTTATTTAATACAAAAGGTGGCAGTAAAGGAAGAACAGAGCAGAGCCCTGGGTGGCTCAGTTGGTTAAGCGTCTGATTCTTGATTTTGGCTCAGGTCATGATCTCAGGGTCATGAGATTGAGCCCTGTGTCATGCTCAGCGTGGAATCAGCTTGAGATTCTCTCTCTCCCTTTGCCCCTCCCCCTGCTCTCACTTTCTCTCTCAAATAAATAAAATCTTAAAAAAAAAAAAAAGGAAGAACAGAGCAAGAAGAGAGTAACCATATGGAAAATAGCAAAATGGGGAATGTAAATTCAATTGTTATCAACGATTTCTCTAAATGTGAATGTTTCAACACCCAAAGACAGAAGATTGTCAGACTGGATTAAAAGAAGCAAGCTCTGACTAGATATGCTTTCTAAGATTTAGCAACATCTATTAATGGGGCCACGGTTACAACCTGGCGGGGGGGATGCCCAGGGAGCCAGGGAGCGTATAACACGAGGAACGGACCTCAGGGTGATCAGGAGGCCTCCCCAGGGAGGCAATGGCAGCTGAGCCAAGAACTGAAGGATGAGTAGCATTGGTCTAACATCTGACCTCCCAGAAATCTGTGCCACAGAAAAGCCTGCACAAGTACTTGTGGGCACATACAAGGATGGTCACCGTAGTGCTGTGTGTAATCAGGTAAGTTAGGGGCGCCTGGCTGGTTTGGTAGGAGGAGTATGTGACTCTTGATCTCAGGGCAGTGGGTTTGAGTCCCATGTTGGCTGTAGAGATTATTTAAGACAATAAATAAAAACTTAAAAGAAAAGAAAGAAAGAAAGGAAGTTAGACCTGGCCTGGGTGTCTTTTAACAGGGGATTAATAGATGTTCCAAGCACACCCTGATGATCAAAAATGATGCAGCCAGTTCGGGGCGCCTGGGTGGCTAGTTGGTTAAGCGACTACCCTCAGCTCAGGTCATGATCCCAGGATGCTGGGATGGAGCCCCGCACCTCTCTGGCAGGCTCTGTGCAGTGTTCAGCAGGGAGTCTGCTTCTCCCTCTCCCTCTGCCCCTCCCCTGGTTCGTGCACTCTCTCAATTAAATAAAATCTTTAAAAAAAACTGAAACAAAATGATGCAGCCAGTTCAAAGAATAAGGTAGGTTTCTTATAAACAAGGACAGATGTTTGAGTGGAAACAGGCAGGGAAAAAGGCATGACTCTGCTCTTTCTTTTTATATATGCACATAGAGTGTAGGATTATTGGTTTTTTTTTGTTTTGTCTTTCTTACAACCGTAGTTTTTTTTTTCTTCCCCAACTGTGGGTCATTAAACCATTTTACTGGCTCTTGACCATTATTAAGGGGAGAAAAAACACCCAAGCCTGACAGATAGGAATAAAAAACATCGGTGTACAGGATGTGAGGTAAGTTAAGGATAATCAGCGTTTTGTGAAACTTCATTCTGGATGTCTGTGCGGGATTGTAACGTAAAGTGCTTCCCCCGTTTTGGGTAACGGTCAAAAATGCTTGAAAGAACTGGGCTGGTGCAGGTCTGGAGGAAAATCTCTGGGGAAGTGTGCACAGACTGGTGATCTCTGGAGGGAGTAATGAGGGGAACATGGGCAGAATACAAGTCCAATGAAACCATACCGGTGGTACAGGGGAAAAAGGCAGTGTACCTGACACCTTAGTCTCCCTGCTTGAGGCAACTGAGACCCATCCTTTCTTCAGCAGACAGCCTGGGCACACACAGCACACGGGTGTGAGAGGGAGTGTGTATGGTTCCCACTTTTTTTTTTTTTTAAGATTTTATTTATCTATTTGAGAGAGAGGGAGAGCGCTTGCACAAGCAGGGGGAGCAGCAGGGGGAGGGAGAGGGAGAAGCAGAGCAGGGAGCGGGATGCAGGTGGGGCTCAATCCTGGACCCCCAGGATCATGACCTGAGCCACCCAGGCGCCCCTCCCGCTTTTCTTTGTAAAATAAATGGCCGCGTATGGTAAGCTTGCTGCGCACCCTGCTCTCCCCGTAACAATATATTCTGTAGATCTGTCCGTGTCAGTCCACACAAGCCCCCTCTCTTTAATGGCCACAGGGGGTCCACTCTATGAATCTATCGCTAGTGATTTTAACCTTTTTACATTTCTCTACTTGGCCATCAGGCACGTTCATTCAGCTTTCGTGAGCTGAAAAAACAAGAGATGATTAAAGAAGGAAGGAGAAAAGACGAATGCCCTTTGCCTCTACCAGCAGGCTCCATCCACTGCCTCCTTCGAGATGCGCTGGACCCTCCTCAGGCCCTGCCCGCAGACACTGTGGGTGTCGGCCTAATCCCCCCTCAACCTGTAAACAGAGGCTGATTTTACTCATCCCTTGCTTGAGGGAGGTGACCTGACACCACCCAGCCCAGGGGGCAAGTCCTGACTGGGTGAGGTCACTTGCTGGGAGGGGTATGGGTGGGTCTGTAACCTATTTCTGGCCAGTGAGATGTCAGGGAGTGCGTCTATGGGTTGTCTGCTGGGTGATTTCTGGGGAAGCTTTCTTCGCTAACAAAAAACACTTGCAGAAAACATCACGTTCTCCTCCATTGGACACCGTGACTACCTGGGTGAAGGACTGCCACCTTGAGATGGAGGGGAACCAGCCTGTAGGCTGATGGAGGCAGGACACAAAACAGAGAAAGAACTTAGGTCTTTGAGTCAATACATTACCCAGTCCCGGGGCCCTCCCTAACTTGGCACTTCATTCCGTGAGAGAACAGACTTGCTTCAGCTGAGCTGGGCTTTTCTGTTACTTGTAGCCAAAGGCATGCCCATGACTGTGTCCCTATCTTCAACTTCTCCAAGACTCAGGAGTAGATGGTCCTTCGCACACAGTATGGCCTCAACACAGAACGATCCCCCGGGATATGCTGTGTCTCTCGACCCAGCCCTGAGGTGGGCGCCCCTTCCCACACATCCGTGGACCATGAGCCCAGGTACCCAGTCCGGGGTGGAGTTTTTAACCCCACCTACCGATCCCTTTCTGAAGCACCGACATGGACAGATGCCTTCCCCGGGCCTCAGCCAGGACTTGAAAAACAAGGCAGCACCATGCGGTGGACGAGAACGCGGGCTGCACCGCTCACCTCACCCTGGGGTTCCAACCCCAGCTCTGAGCGACACACTGCGACCTTAGCTAGGCTCCCTTCCCCTCAGTGAGCCTGTCCCCTCCTCCGAGAAACGAGGGACCAGCAGCACCACCGCCGGAGGTCATGTGTGCAAAGTTGTGAATGGATGTGGTGCACTCCGACCCCACCTGCACCCGGAGAGGCGACGCGCTTATCTGTGTTGTCTCAGGGAGCACTTAGGATTCTGTGCGAGGAAAAGCTTTTGTGGCTTCCGAAAAAAGCTGAAAAAACCATGGGCTGGCTGGAGAAGCCAGATCTACACGCACACGTTCAACACTCCAGTCTTGGTGGGTGGCCCCGGGTGGGCGACAAGCCTTTGGGAGGGAGGGACGGTGCTGGCTATGCGGAGCCCGTGAGCATGGAGCGACCCTGCACTAAGCATCTTCCAGGCGTCCCTTCATTAATCGTCCTGGCAACCCCACAAGGCAGGAGCTACACCAGCCCCAGGTTTCAAGTGGGAAAACTGAGGCCCGGAGAGATGAAATAACTTGCCTTGAGTGATGCAGCTGGTAGGGGATGGAGCCAGGATGCAAACCCAGTCTGGCTCAAGAGACCCTGCTTTTAACCACGAGCCTGTACTTTCAAGGACAACGGCAGTCACGATAAATACGTGGTAAGTGCAAACGAAACCTAGCAGCAGGGGGATATTTTTGGACCCAGCGCCGTCTCAGGCCCCGTGCGAAGTACTTTAAATGCATGATGTTGGTTCATTCTGGCAGCCAGAGACCACAGATCCTATTATTAACCCCATCTTACAGATGAGAAAATTGAGCCTCAGAGAAACTAAGGAGCCTTGTCGGAGATCACAGAGTTGGGACAGCTGTGGAGCTGTTATCTGGACACTGGTAGTCTGAGGCCAGAGTCCCGGAAATAACACTGCTCCCCACCATACCCCTCACTGCTTGGCCTTAACTGCTGGACCAACCTTGCCCTCTCAGCCTGGTGTCTGGCATGGCCTTGAGCGTTGAACCAGTCCCTGCCTGTGGCTGGAGTTATGCTCCAGGGTAGGACATGGGGTCAAACTGATGCAGAATCCAATCAGTGCTCATCACCTCCACCCCATGCCCATCACGGCAGCAACCTCCTCCTGCCCACCCCCCACCACATGCAGCCAGAGGGAGCCTGTGAACACCTGAGTCGGATCACAGCCCTCTTCTGCCCAGGACTCTCTGTGGCTCTGCCTAACTCAGGGTAGAGTCAGAGTCCTCCCCTCTGCCCAGGAGGCCCCACGCCACCTGGCCAGCCCCCTCTGCCCTCAACTCCTCCCACTCACCAGGTTCCAGCCGGGGAAACTCTTTCCAGCTAGAAACATTTTGGCCTTGGGGCCTTTGCACTGCTCCCCACTTTCTTTGAGAGAGCTTGGGCTCCGTGCCCAGACTGACTGTGACTCTCCAAGTGGGTCTCTGTCATGCGTGACCCCGGTGGATCCTGAGGCCCTCGCATTGCCTTTAAGGGTCGTGTCCCCAGAACGGTACCACGGGGACTCCCTCCCAGCCTAGCCTGGGGAAGCAAAACCACGTGCTTCCTGCCTGGCCGTGGCAGCTCCCCGTGGAGCCGAGGGCCTCTGAGTGCCCCTTACAGCTCTGACAAATTGCTCTGGAAACCTAGGGAGCTTTGGAGTGCGTGCTGCCTCAGGAGAGGGCGGGGGGCCAGGTGGCTGCCCGCCTGGGATCACTCGGCCCACTGCGGTGCCCACAGCGGGTGCTGACGCCTGGCCGTGTGCCTGGAAGCTGGGCTCCCATGACGAACGTCTGGGGAGAGCGTCTGCAAAGTCCCTGAAATCATCGATGGGCACAAGCCGCTACAGGCCTCCGTGGCAGGGCTGCAGCACAGGGAGGGAGGGGGCGGGTGTCTCCCTGTTCGGGCACGGCCTGACCCATCCCTCTCCTGGCAGTTCCCGAGTTTTGCGGGTAACTCAATTCCTTCCATCCTTCAAATTGTCCAGAGTAATCTTTTTCAAACCTAAGTCAGATCATGCATTCGCACTCCTCCCATGGCTCCCAACGTCCCTCAGAGCCAAGCCAAATCCCAGCGGCTGACCGTGGTTGGTAAGCCTCCCAGAACCGGGCTCTGGCCTACCCTGCAAAACCGACCTCCTGCCACTCTCCCCCCTTTGCCCTGTCTGCTCCCCCCCTCTCTGGCCACCTGACCATTTCTTAAGCACTGCAGATGAGTTCACCTTCAGGGTCATGGCATTTGCTGTTTCCTCTACCCAGGTCAATCCCTTACCAACTCCTCCGAGAGGCCTTCCCGGCTCTCCGTCCTGTTGGGTTTTTCTCCCCAGACCTTACCAGCCCCCGGCATAGTGAGATCACGTGGTTGCTCAGTTGTCAGTCTGTCTTGCTCTCTCTCCGGGAGAATGTCAGCTCCACAAGAGAAACACCTCTGTTCCCTGCCACGTCACCACGTTTGGAAGTCGCCGGCACACAGTGGGTGCTTTAGTGATAAGAATAACCTTCCTCTCGGGCTGGGCCTGCCCCGCTCTCCTCTTCTTAAGAACCTCACCACTCCCTGTCTACAGCAGCCTCCTGACTCTCAGCTCGCTGCCATCATCCCAGACCTGTGCCTCCCTCCCTCCTTATGTCCTAGCAAAGCCACTTGCTGACACAGTCACAGCTGCTCCGTCCTCCGGCCCAGGTCCCTTCCTTCTCACTCATCTCAGCCTCAGCCCCGTCCCTGATGCTCTGCCTCCAGTCCCATCTCGAGCACCATCTTTCAAAACATAAATCTGCCTCTACTACCCTTGCTGCTGAAACCTTTGTTTGCTGCCCATAGCTCTGAGGATGGAATCCAAATTCTGTAATGTGGCTGACAGGGCCTTGTGTGGTCTGGCTCCTGCTGACCTCCCGAAAAACCTCCCATCAGCTGCCCCCTCAGCTTCTACCCTTGAGCCAAGGAGCATGTGGTTCAGTGACCTGACGGCATCCACCCTCCTTTCCACCTCAGGGCCTTTGCACATGCTGCTCCCTTTCATAGGGACACCCTCTCCACATCCCATCTTTCTTTCTCTCTCTCTTTTTAAAAGATTTATTTATTATTTTAGAGAGTGGGGAGGGGCAGAGGGAGAGGGAGAGAATCTCAAGCAGACTCCCCTCTGAGCACAGAGCCCGATGCAGGGCTAGATCTCACCACCCTGAGATCATGACCCGAGCTGAAATCAAGGGTTGGATGCTTAACTGACTGAGCCACCCAGGTGCCCCTTTCTCTCTCTCTTTTTAATTGCACATAGCTCACATACAGCAAAGTGTACAAAACATATACGTATAACTTAAGAAATAGTCACAAAGCAGACACCATATAACTGCACCTTGGGTCAAGAATATATCATCAGCCCCTCAGAAACCACTCACCTGCTCCCTCCTCCTTGTTGCTTTTATCTTAGAAATGACCCCTCCTCACAGAAACTCCCTTTGCCCCTCAGGCTATAGGTCAGACATTCCCTCCAGCCCTTCCCCACATCCACCCTCAGACCCCAGTGGGTCTTCTCTCCCCAGGCCTTCCCCTAGCACAATCCAGTCATTACTTTTATCATTCTTTGCCTGCTGTCTCCGTGGTATCTGGTCAGTGTCAGGACAGCAGGGGCCCCGCGTGCCCGCAGCACCCAGCAGGGGCCGGGCACACACGGGGCACTTGCTGTGCGAACAAACACAGGGGACTCCGTTACAAAGTACTGGGGAACTAGAGCCAAGAGCAGCTGTGGGGCGCGCATGCCTGCCCTTGAGGAGCCGAGGCTGGGCAGCAGACTGTCCCTGCAGCTCAGCCCAAGTAAGCAGGTTAAGGGCAGCGGTTGCACAAGGTCGGTGGGTGGCCTGGGGCCTTGACAGTGGAGGTGCGCGTGGGCCTCTCGGGGCGCAGGTGCCCAGTGACCGTCTGGGAACTTGGTTCCCCTGCCGAGATGGTAAGGTTGGGGGAGGGCCAGCAGAGCGGGGCCCACAGTGGGACTTGCACATCCTCTCTGTCTGGGACACTCTACCCTCCTGTTCTAGGAAAGCCCCTTCCACGATGGGGTCTGGCCCCTCCTTCAGGCTCCCACATCCCAGGTGCTTCCCTCACCCGGACACTGCCCACTCCGGGCTACCACTCTCTGGGGAAGGGCTTGTCTCCCCTGTTGGACTTTGAGCCCCGAGAGGGCAGGCCTGGGGCTGTCTCAAGTCACTGTGCTGTCCCCAGCACTGCCTGTAATAGGCATGGCCCGGGAGAAACATTCTGATTTAGTTCGTTTTAGAACAATCCCCTGTGATTTCAATGACAGCAGGCTCAGGGTCTACTGCCCACTACTGTCCTAAGGGCCCTACAATCATTAGCTCATTCAGTCTTCACCGCATCCCTAGGAGGTAGAGGCATGCAATGCATCCCCCCATTTTATAGACGAGGAAACTGAGGCCCAGAGAAGTTCAGTCATTTACCCAAGGCCACACAGCCAAGGCAAGGCAGAGGGAGGGCTTGAACCCTGGAGGAGGTCCATCCTCTCATCTACCAGGCAGATGTTTCTTTAAATCAACTCAGTTAATTTTCTTTTCCTTAGCTTGTCCAAGACCATATCTGTAAAAGCAGGGGATTGGCGGAGAACATTTTCCTAATACTCATTAAAGCAAACATATATCCATTTAAAAAAACACATTTTCCTCCTGTACCACCCAAATCACCTCAAGCACCCCATTTTGGGAAATGCCGTTCCACACTAGAGCCTGGTTGCCTAGGAGAAAACTTCGGGAAGCAGCTTAATGAGTAGATAAGAATGATTTGCAATTAGCATCAATTGTCTGTATGCAAATTAACGCTCCCAACCACAGGCCCCTCTTTTGTAGTGGGCTCCTCTCCCATTTTATTCCCTTCATTTCTGGGTTCAGCAAATCCTTCTCTCAGACACAGGGTAATTTTATACCCACCCCCTGGCTTCAGCCACAGTCTACTCCCCAGGGCTGCTGCCTTTATATCATAGATTTCAAAACCCTACAGTTGCTCAGATTCACTAACACGGTCCCATGCCCAGCACAGGGACTAGGAGAACTGAGACCTGGGACCCCCGTGGCACCCAGGACTCTCCTGGTGCAGAGTCCTTCTGGGCGGGTGCACTTTGACATTTGTCTCAGTGATGGCCTGATGGACTCGCCTGCATTTGCTCAGTATCTCTCTCCCGCTCCCACCCCAGCGTCTGTGACCCAACAGATCCCTAAGAAATTATCTGTGAGTGAAACAGATGGATAAATGAATGGACGAAGGAGCTGATCAAAAGTCTGAGAGTTTAGATGATTGAGAACTACCTGTGTGGGGAGGTGGGCTGAGCCAGGGCCTAAGTAAGCTCACTGGGACTTGTGCCCTCTCCATCTTGTGCCCTGAGACCCCTGATTCAGGGAGGTTGGGGACCAGAGCAAGGGGGTGGAGCACTCTCAAACACGGTGGTTTCCAAATCTGTCAGAGAACCACTGCTAAGTCATGAGATCATTTAAGGAGGTATTGAGATGTATTCACGGTCTCAACAGATGAGACTACATCAGAATGCTTCACACACAGGCTAAGTACTGTTTGGGGCATTTTTGCTTCGCTTTTTAAAAAACACAGCTATTTTTGCAGAGACACGGACGAAGGCCACTGTAGGTTGTGGTCAAGGCCTGAGGCCACTGCCTGGGGGCAGGAGTCCTGTGTGGAGAGAGGCCGTAGGTCTGAGGACTGGCAAAGACATCAGGAAACCAGAGAGGAGGACCCCCCGGTATCAGGGTCCTGGGCTGGCCCCTCCGGGGTCTGCACCAGGGATGGCAGCAGCGTAATCCCTGCCTGGGGTCGCAGACCTCGAGGGGACACACGTACCAGAACCACGTGAGCCCTGTGAGGGCAGAAGCGTTTTCCCACCTCCGTGCATTCTTCTGGGAGATGGTTCGCGGCTTTCATCCGATGCTGAAAGCGTATGCGGTCCAGGCCCCAGACTGATGGCTCACCAATGCCAGTTCCTTCTCACTTACTCCCCTGCCTGCCTGCCTGGCCACCAGTGGTTCTCAAAGTGTGGTCCCCGGACCAGCAGCATCACCATCCACCAGGAACTTAACAAAATGCATATTCTCAGGCCCCGCTCTGACCTACTGAATCAGGAACTCCGAGCAGGATCCTGCAGTCTGTGCTCGACGGCCCTCTAGGGGCTGGCAGACTAAACCGTGGTCTTTCAGACCTCCTCGCGACACCGCTTGCTCAAAGGGCTCTGGGAAAGCTTTTGCTTTCTCCAGAGAAAGGGAGCTATAAGAAGCGATCTTCCTCTGTTCTCTGGCCCCATGCCCCCCAAGGGCACCACGGCTATGTCAGACGAGGAAGCTGCAGCTAGTATGATAAGAATGGTGACACAGGAAGGACCGGGGTCCAGGCCTTGAGGCCCTCCCTGAGCTGCTGTCCTAGCCTGGCTCTGCCCTCTGTGGATTTCCCATCAGGGGACTGGGAAACCTGTTTAAGCCACTGTGGGTCAGATGTCCTGTTACCGCCAGCCAAATGCACTCTCCTAACACATTCAGTTACCCTCAGAAAGCATAAAACCACTAGTCTCAAGCAGAGAGAGAAGGAAAGAGAAACAGGGTCGGAGCGCACCAGAGACAGATGAAGCAGCCAGCCAGGGGTTTCTTGCCCTCCACCCAGGGTACCCGAGGGCTGAACGATAGGCAGTAGCGGGTGGTCCACGAGCCTCCCGACTTTGGAAGCAAACTAGTGTGTCAGCACACCCGTCTGCGAGCCTGTATCTAGGGAGGGGAACCCCAATGTCGGGACTGCGGGGGGATGAGACGGCGGTCAGGGCTCCCCGAAGGACCAGGGTAAGGAGCGGTGGCTTACCTAGGCTGCCTGGGCGGGTCGCGGCTCCCCCCTGCCAGGCCCGTTGGGGTGCTGGAGCCTGAGGAGTACAACTTCGGGCGGTAGCCCTTGGTCTGGCCAGGAACTGCGGGGGCCGGCGAGACCTCCCGCCGTCTGTCCGCATGGTGGGACCGCCCAGCGGCCTCCCGTCCGCCCCCACAGAGGCCCATGCTTCCCGGGGGCTTGTGTGGCTTGGCCTGCCGAGGCACCTTGGCCAGCGACACGCAGCTGGGGCTGGAGGTGTAGAGGGTGGTGTCAATGCCACTGTCACTGGAGCCACCCTTGGAGAGGGGGTCTTGCTCCGGCTCCAGGGGGTCCAGGGGGTCCAGCCAGCGGTCGTCGCTGTGGTTGCTGGATGCGTTGCTGGAGAGGGTGTTGCTGCTGGAGTGACTGGAGTACGGAGGCTCCCCCTGGAAGGCGAGACGAGTGTGTCATCCCAGACTCCACAGCTGGGGCGTGGACCTCCCCTCCCGGCGTCCTCCCCACACCTAAGCTCTGGCTCCCTCACTTTTGGCCATGGTACCTTGGGTGAATGACACAGCTCTCCTGTGCCTCATTTTCCACATCTGTAAAGCTGGGTGGGTGATAACCCTGCCTCATGGGGCTGCTCAGAGGGATACACGACCTTACGCATTCAAGGTGCTGCCCACAGCGGAAGCTCAACGCATACAGAGCTGCGCTCCTGGCCTTCCCTCCCGGATCCGCTTCTTCCCCGCCTCAGTAAAGGCACCTCCATCCTGTCAGCCGCCCCACAAGAGTCTTGGAATCACCCTGGACCCTGCTTCTGCTCTCACACCCATGTCCAGCCCCACAGCAAATCCTGTGGCCTGCACCTTCAAAGGGGACCCAGGACCTGCCACTTCCAGTCCTCCACGGCTCCAGCCTGGGCCCGTCCACCACCAACCACCTCCCACTGCACCACGGCAACAGCCTCCCCCCTGGTCCTCCGGCTCCCAGTTTGTTCCCTACATGCAGCCGGAGGGAGGCTGTGAACATTTCATGCACCATTTCATGTCCCTTCCCTGATTAGAACCTTCCTGTGGTTCATCTCACTCACCGGAAAAACCAGAGTCCTCCCTGAGGCTCTGCGCAGTCTGGCCCCATGTTCTGGCCTCTAACTTCATCTGCCCGCTCCCGCCTGATCATTCTGCTGCAGCCAAACAGGCCTCCTCGCTTTCCTCTGCATGGGTCAGACCTACCCCCACCTCAGGGCCTTGGCACCTGCTGCTCCTTCCGCCTGGAAGGCTCTTCCCTCAGGTGTGTTCATGGACTGCCCCCTATTTCACTCAGGGCTTCAGTCCCCTCCCCAGAGGTCCTCACTGACCACCTCACCCTAAAGCAGCAGCGCCTGATGCTCTCTCTTCCCTGAACTGGGCTTTGGTTTTCTTTCATAGCAAAGACCAGTTCCTACAGAACTGTTACAGAACATGTGTGTTCATCTGCTTCCTGCTCGTTGCCCCCCCTGGGATGTCAGCTTTGTGAGCACAGGGGCTCATCTGTCCGCTCCACCACTGTGGTCCCAGGGCCCAGCATGTGGTAAGTGCCCACCAAACTCCTGCTGAATGAAGGGATGCAGAGAGACTGCCGAGTGCTCACCAAAACCACCTCCTTTTCCTGGGCACACCAGACTACGTTTCCCAGCCTCCCCTGCGCTGCGGTGTGGCCACGTGATGGAGTTTTCATATGTAATGGCCAGTGTGATAGAAGCGGAAATGATTTATGCCATTTCCAGGCCTGGGCCATAGAGACTTCCCAGCCGATCCTCTCTTGCTCCCACCCCAATCTGCCAGAAAGAGGCAGGGACCCAGCAGAGGGCTCTGAGGCCCTAAGGGACAGCGAGCCTGGGTTCCAGAATCACCATGTGGAAGAGGCTCACTGGCTGGTTCCAGACCAAGCAGTTATAGCCCCTTTGCTAGAGTGGAGGAGGCGAAGGTGGAGGACGTGCTCATGTGTGGCGTTCAGAGGCCCACACCCCGGTGAAACTGGCCAGCCCACAGCTGTCAGGGAGGCGAGGCAGCTGGCTCCTGAGGCCCTGGCTCCCCAGGATTAGGCAGGCGGGGCCCAGACTCACTTTGGAATGCCTGTTGGGGGAATCTGTTCCTGCCGCGTCCTGCCTGGAGGCGTGCTTGCTCCCACCGCTTCCAGCCATGGCTGAGAGCCGGGCCTGGGCAGGCACATGCCACAAAGGCTCTGCAGGAAGACAGGAGACACATCAGTGGTTAGAGGTGACTCAGGCCCTGGCCTGAGTCCACCTGAGGAATCTGGCCCTAAAAATGGTCCCACCCCTCTGGCTCAGCTCACACAGAACCATGACCCCATCAACTTATGTCTTGGGGTAGAACAACACTCACTAATGAAATACTTACCAGGCACTTAGTATGTGCCAGACATTATCCTAGTGCTTTACATGGGTTAATTCGTTGAAGCCTTAGGACCCCTCCATCGTCACCCCCAGAGAAGGTTGAGCACATTTTCATCCTTACTGGCCATTTGAATTTTCTATTTTGTGAATTACCTGTTCATTTCCTTTTCCTATTTTTCCAGGGGATTGATGTCTTTTATCTTATTGGCGAGTAGCGTTCTTTATGTACACAAGGTAGCAATCCTTTGCTGGCTAAAGGTGCATAACTTATTTCTTTAAACAAAAATGGAATCACACTAAGCCTTGTCCTACAATGTGACTTTTCACTTTACATTACACTTACACTTGCTTTTCACTTTATAGCATCATAGTACATCGTCACATAACTGAACATAAAGTTACCTTGTTTTTAATGGCTGTATAGCATTCCATCATGTGAATGGATGTCACTTTTTTTTTTTTAGATTTATTTATTTATTCATGAGAGAGAGAGAGAGGCAGAGGGAGAAGCAGGCTCCCAAGGAGCAGAGAGCCCGATGTGGGACTCGATCCCAGGACCCTGGGATCATGACCTGAGCCGAAGGCAGACGCTTAACCATCTGAGCCACCCAGGTGCCCTGGATGTCACTTTTTAAACCAGCTTCCTACTGAGGAACATTTAGGTTATTTTTAATTCTTCCTTACGACAATGTTTGGGTGGCTTTTCCTCTATGTGCAGCCTTGAGCAAGCGTGGGATTGTGTTGGGCCAGAACTCCACAAGTGGAGTTGCTGTTGGAACCAGGTAAGATAGGTTTAAAATTGGGACAGCTGGTGTGGGTGTAAATGACTACATTTCTAGGTAGTCAATGTGTTTCAACTCAGCAACTGACCTTAAAAAAAAAAAGTACAGCTCCAGTGGAGGACCAGTTAATACCTACCAAACACAAATGCACGGACAGAGGGACAGAGGACTGGAACCCTGGTGGTCCAACCCCAGGGGCCACACTTTTGATCAGTGCTGTGTTGAAATCAATGATAATAAAGATGACCATTAAGCACATGACCCGAGTTAGGTAATACCAGAACTGCTTTGCACACATTACCTTGCCAAGTCCTCCCAATAATACTGCGAGGTGGATATTACACCACTTCCGAAAGATGAAGGATGTCAAGACTCTGAGAGGTTAAGTACCTGGTCCAACGTCACACAGAAAAGGCCTCAGACTTGTGCTGTCCACCCCTGCACCCTTTCTCTGTGTTTCCCCAACAGGGACAACACTAGCAACGATGGAGAGTATGTGTCTGCAAAACAGCCATCATCATTCTCTTAATGATGGGCTGGGGTCTGTGCTGAGAGGGCTGTGTGGGGGTGATCTCACTGGACCTTCATACCACGCAGGAAGGAGAGACGGTTAGTATGTCCACCGCAGAGGAGGGACCTGAAGCTGGGACAAATGAGGTCACCACCGAGGTCATGTGGCTGACTCTGAGCTTCCCACAGGGCCTGTTGGAGCCTAGCTCACGAGCACAGGCTGCTGCCTCCAGGGCAGCCCCAGTGCACTGTGGGCCCATGTTCCTGCCAGGGAAGGTTCCTGCTCTGGTATGCTGGGCGGGGCACTCAGGGCCACCGCAGAGAACAGCCTGGTTGGCACAGTCAAGGGTGTCCTGTCTATGTGGTGGCAGGGAGGCTGCCCACTTCTACCTTCTCCACCTCCGGAGACGGTTTTCCTCCATAGAGCCTCCCACAGGCCCGGGAGGTACTGGTTTCCTGGGAGGTGGCCAGATCATGCTGGAGACCATGTTTCTACAGAGAGCCAAGCCTGTGGCAGCCGCATCCAGCCTCAACTACCACCTATAACGTTGGTGACTCCCATCTTTCCCTCTCTGGCCCAGACCTCTCCTGACTTCAGACTCGTGTATGTGGCTGCCTCCCAATGCCTCCTGCTGAACGTGGCCAAAGCCAACTCCTTATCTTCCCCCAAATCTGCATCGCTCACTGTCTTTCCTACTCAATCCACGTGGCTCCACAGTGTCACCCTCGACTCCCGTCTCCTGTATCCACATAGAGGATCAGGAAATTCTGTCAACTCTACCTTCCAACGACCGTATTTAGAACCTGCCCATCTCCCTCACCTGCGTCCCCGCCCTACAAGAATCTGTAGCCAGAAGGCCCCTGTAAACACCTGAGTCATCCCTCCTCTGCTCAGATCAGATGATAGGGTGTCACGGATACCCTCATCCCTCCTCTGCTCAGAAGGACCGAGCTCCTGTCCCACTTTGAGCAAAGGACAAAGTCCCCCCACAGGCTCTGGCCCCGTCACCTCCGACTTCAGCCTCCGCCACCTCTCCAGCCACACGGCCTCCTTACTGTTCCTCCTACACGCAGCTGCTACCTCAGTATACCTTGACTATTCTCTTTCCCCGGAATGTTCTCCTCCCAGCGGACTCCTTTGCCTTTTTCCAGCCTTGCCTGAAATGTGATTTGCTCAGCGATTCCCCCGAAACCTGTCCATTTCTCTCAGCACTGTGTTACAGTTTCCACTTGTTACTCAGCCTTCATGATGCTCATTTATCACTGTGTGCCCGTCTGCTGTCCGTCTCTCCACCAGCCTGTCAGCTTCAAGAAGGCAGGGAACGTGCCTGTCTGGCTCCCACTGTGTGTCCTGGCACCCAGGCTGGTGTTTATCATTAGCGACATGTCAAATGAATGGAGGGATGAAGGGCCAGATTCCTTTCCTCCTGGGCTGCCCCAGGGTCCTCGGCTCTGCCCTTCGCAAGCCCTGATACTGAGCTCTTCCTGGTTCTCTGGACCAGCCCCTGGTGACCTCTTGGCTCTCCTGCTGGAATGATCTCCCTTGTCACGGGACAGACATGAATTTGGCTGACTCGGGGCAGCTGGTGACTCAGGGGCCACCTTCCCAACCTGGGTGCTCTGAAGCTTGAGAAATGCTCACGCCTGGCAGGTGAGGGGCTGTGGGTGGCATCTGTGGATGCTGGGGGCTCAGGGGTTCTAGCACCCAACAGGTCTTGGTTCCATCTAAATCATGCCTCTCACCAGCAGGGACCTCGGACCAGTGACAACCTTCCTGGGCCTCATCTTCCTCATTTCTAAAATGGAGCCGTAGAAAGTGCCCACTCTGTCGCATTTCTGAGATGATTAAATAAGAGGGCACGGGGAGTACCTAGTACAGCACTGGGCATCTAACATGTGTGCAGAATCATATTGCTGTTCCCAGGATTGCTATCATCTGATCTGGGTAATTCCCCACGTCTGTCATGGTGCCTGATTCTCCCCACCCTGAACTACCTTGTCTCTGTGTCTTCAGCAAATTCTAGGCTTCAGGATGATTTCTAAACAGATTGCCCTGATTTCGGGGCGGGCGGGGGGGCGGCCGCTGGTGTTAAGTCAACCTGTAACACAGTTCCAAGGAAGTAAAGGGGGAACCGAGCTCTAGGAGAGAAGAGAGAAGGGAAGGACAATGGGGAGTTTCCGTGACACCCTATTTGGGTGAACACTGGAAAAATGTCCTCCCCGTTTTACACTTTGGTGTCATGAGATCGCCAAACAACGCTTTTCTTTTTCTGAACGGCGGGGGGGAGAAAGAGATGCAGATCTGTGTGTGTTGCAGGAGAGAGCACAGAAGGGCGGACAGGGGCAGGCAGGGCCGTGCCGAGGAGGGAAGCAAGCCGTGTCTGCAGGCCCCAGGGGCAGCAGAAGGGAGAGCGAAGTCGGGAGGGTGACCTGCTTGCCCGAAGTTCAACCATTTTCCCTGGTTTAAGGGAACCATGGGGGTTGGGGTGCCAAGGAATTCCCAGGCCGCTAATCCTGGGACATGCAAGCTCTTCCCTGCCCCACCATGCCTGAGGGGGCTGGAGACGTGCTGATGTGGTCATCCCCTGGAGCTGCCTGGAAATTCCTGAATATCTAAAAGGACAGCTCCATGTCTCCCTCCTCCAAATGTCAAGGCTCTTTGACGCTTCATTTGTTTTCTTTCTTTTGAACCCACCCATCCATCTAGCAGTTCTCAGGCTTCGGAGGGGCTACAAGTTTGCTGTGTGAAATTATATGTCAAATATTCATCTAAGTGTACATGCTCATGACTGATTAATCACACAGAGGAGAAGATGCTCAGTCTCGTCAGGCACCAGGAAAATGCACATTAAAAGTGCAAGGCAATGCCACTAGGTGCTCACTTCTAGAACAGCCGAAGTGAAAAGGTGGGTGAGGACACGGGGCAACCAGAGTGCTCCTCTGTCACTGGCAGGAGCGTGACATGGTTTGTCACCCTGGGAAAAGGGGTGACAGCTTCTTACAAAGTTCAACACGCGACCCAGCCATTCCACTCCCAGGCAGACATGCTACCGAAGTGTGAGCGTGTGCTCAGCACAGGCAGGTACGAGAATATTCCCAACAGCACTATTCTAAGCCGTCCCTGATTGGAAACGACCCAAATGTCCATCAACGCCAGAATGGAGTAATACGTCGTGGGTCGTTCATACAGTGGAATACGCCTCGGAAACTGCACTGCTCCAGACGACCATGTGGCCGATGCTCAAGAGGGCGATCCTGAGCGACAGAAGCCAAACACGCACACACGATGCGTCTAGCCTGCAGGGGTCTGCTTCGTATACATGAAACGCAGGAAGAGGCAGAACTAAGTCTGGCTGTGAGAAGCAGGGCAGGGGCGGCCTCTGGAGGCGCCGACTGGGAGGGGCCCGGGGGGCTTCTGGAGGCTGGCCGTGTTCGGCCTCTCACCCCAGGTGTGGGGCGTGGGGCGTTCACTCCGTGACAGGTTATCACTTCAGACACTCAGGATCTGGGCTCTGCTCTCGGCATTGGCCGTACATCCACAGCAGTGGGAAGAGAGCACAGGAGGGGTTATGTAAGGAAAAGCCTCAGAACACAGTCGGTTCTGCTCCCCTGACGGCACCGCTTTTGGTCCACTTTCAGCTGTTTCCCCGGGAGGTCGCCACCCCCGCATCACACATCTGGACGCTGGCTCCCGAGGGAGTGCCATCTGCTGATGCCCCGTCTGGATGGAGGAGGATCAGGCTCACTGGTCCGTGCTGCTCTCTTGGGTGACCTCCCTCCAACAGCTTCCTTTTGGGTTCTACCCATCTCTGACACGAGGAGGGGTGTCACCTGGTAGATTAGAAGAGGTCCTGCGGGGCAAGGCGGGCGGGCACAGCCAGCCTTGGGGAGGCCCTACCTGGCTTCTGACGCTCCATGGTGCTCTCCTGGCTGGTCAGGCCGCCCGAGGAGGAGTCGCTGGACATCCCATCATGGCTGAAGTGGGGATCAAAAGACAGCAGTGGGTGTGGGGCGGCTGCATACCTGCAGGGGAGTGAGAGGCAAGCACAGGGTGAGGGGCTGATGTGACAAAAACCACCTGAGCCGGAGACTTGCTCACTGGTGGGTTTTAAATACACTGGAGGCTCCGCGCGGAGGGGAGGCTAGATGAGTAATCCTGGAAACGTGCTATTAGCGGAGGGTCAGGAATGAGTCTTGCCTGGGAAGCACGCCAGGGAGCGCAGGGCCATGCGGGGTCCTCCAGGGAAGGCAGGGCAAAAGCCACTAGGGCGGAGGCCCTACCCGTAGGTTCCTCAGGGGTCTTATTTCTTGGCCGTGAAACGGGATGAGCTATTGTTAGCAGCCCCACTTCCCAGGCCTGTCTCAGGGCTAAAGCATCTGTAGGTACAGGGGCCCTGGCCTCTTTCTCAGCCAGGGACAGTCCCTTCCTAGCCCTGAGCTGCCGTTTCTCTCAATTGTCAAGAGGCGATCGCAGTAGGCCTTTCCTCAAAGGACCGACTGATGTCCTGTGTCCCCCACACGTAGCCCAACGCTGACGCACACACCGAGCTGTGACAATGTGCCAACAGGCCAGAACGCTGTGCCTGTCCCCCTGTTGGAGGAAGGAGCTGCGGGAGAGAAGCTATGTGCTCGGGCTCCAGAATGAGGCAGAGTGGGCCTCGAAGCCCAGCACCATCCCTTACTAGCTCTGCGACCTTGGTCAGGCAAGTGCTCATTAGTCTGAGCTGCAGTTTCCCCATCTGAAAAATGGGATAATGACATTTTCTACTTCACAGGGTTGCAGGGTGGATGAAATACCAAAGTTATCTCCTGGACAGAGATTCTCCTGGAGGCCGGCTCTGTACACTCGCAGGGAGGGCTGAGATCTAGGGAAGGAAATGGCAGAAGGCTTTCCCTGTGGCCTCATGTCCCAGGGGCACTGGTTCTACGCCCTGGAGTGAATCCTTAGGGCGCCTCCAATGTCCATTCCACCTCAGATCAGAGCCAGTCATGACTGAAACCCTTCTACCCGCCTGGGGTTGGTTCAGGGACAGGCAAAGGACACAATTTTGGCTAATGTGACGTGAAAGGATGTGAGAGTTATAAAGACTCTCAGAAAACATGTCTGGCCCTCCCCCTGGCAAGCACACAGCAGGACTGGGGTCTGGGCCTGGTCTTGTCAATGAGCTGTGAGGGAAGTGACCCCAGCAGCTGAGGTTCCAAGGGATCCCCTGCCAACCAGCAGCTGAAGCTGCAGTGTGGGTGCGGGATACACCTTGGCTGATTTAAGTCACTGACATTTTTGGGTGTTTGTGACCGACACGGGGGAAGTGTGCTGAGGAGGGTTTCCGGGAAAAGTCTCCCGGTTCCTCAGAGACATGACGAGGAAGAATGGCTGCTCTCCTTCACCTAGGTATTGCTGGGTCCAGACAGAACACCACGAGCTGTTGTCGCCCTCCTGCTACCAGCCTGAGGATGAGACCGATGCTGAGGGCAGAAGACAAGAGGTGGGAGGGACGGGGGCCTTGATAATGTGGCTGAAATGCTGGATTCACCCTGCCTGGAGCCTGACCTACTTTTTTTTTTTTTTTTTTAAGATTTTATTTATTTATTTGACAGAGAGAGGGAGACACAGTGAGAGTGGGAACATAAGCAGGGGGAGTGGGAGAGGGAGAAGCAGGCTCCCCGCCGAGCAGGGAGCCGGATGTGGGGCTCGATCCCAGGACTCTGGGATCATGACCTGAGCTGAAGGCAGACGCTTAATGACTGAGCCACCCAGGTGCCCCGAGCCTGACCTACTTCTGAGACTCCTTTTCTGTGGGAGAACACATTCCTACAGTGTTTGAGCCAGCCAAATTTCAGTTACTTGCAGCCAGAAGCGCCCCTGTACTTGGGAAGACTTAATTGAGTCCCCATTAATAGAGCTGATTTTGTGATTTCCCCATTTGGTTCCTTTTGTCTATACTTGTAACTGCAGGGTCATCCTGCCAGCCTGAAGCCACAGCTATTTCTGCAAAGACTAACTCTGAGCCCCTAGGCTTCAACGCCTCCCGGGCAGCAGAGGGGTTGCTCTGGAGGAGAAACTCTGTTTCTACCCATCTGCCAAGAAAACACACATTCTCCCCACCTGCCCAAACCCTGACCTCCAATTCCTCCAGGGAAGGAAGACAGGGCCGGAACAAGAAAAAGCAAAGCAATCTGCAATACTGACTTATCGGTCAGCCAACTGCCTGGTATAATGCGGCTCCACCACGGTGGGAAACTGAAGTGTTGACGCGTTTATTCCATTTTCTCAAGATGTCTGCATCAAATCCCGAGTGCTGAAGGACAACGTCAGTGGCTGCTGGGGTCAGCCAGAGGAAAGCGGAAGGTCTGAGTGGAGGCTCCCGCAGTCTCTACTCCCTGCTTCTGCCTCGGTAACGGAACCCCGGCCGTATCCGGGGCCGCAATGTAACTGGTTAACAGACTGCATTTCCAGGCTGTCTTGCAGTTCCGGCCAATGAGATGAGAGTGTCGCATGTGACTTCCAGGAAATCTCTGGAAGTGTGCTGTGGATGCCTTTGCCTCATCTCCTCCGTAAGGCTGAAGCTGCAGCAGCCACCTTAAGACCGGGAGGCAACAGGCCACGGTCGGCGGGGCACGGGTGAGGGGGAGCTGGGGTCTCTGACAACATGGGGGAAAGAAAGAAACTGTCTTGTCTGAGTCAGTTTTCTCTCTCAGGCAGCTAAACCTAATCCTGACAGACTGTCTGTAGCTGGAAGTATTTCAGCAGGCTTCACCGCTCAGCTACTGTCCTCCATGAAGACGACCTGTATTTTGTGCAACTGTGTAATTCTCGAACGAACTTTGTTAGCCTGATGTAATAAACGGGCCTATGCTGCCCATTCTTTGGGGGTGCAGATCACAGCCAAGGCCTGATCAAGCCGACTGGAAATCTGGACCTGCTGGTCTCTTAGCATGCATGGCTCTGGGCAAAAATCCCCAGAAGAAGCGAAGACCAGCGCTGTTGTCAAGCTCATCTGAGAAACGTTAACATCTTCTATCTTTTCTTGGAAGATGACATCACGTTAGAGATAAGGGGTTTGGGTTTTGGTGAGAAACTCACTGTAGTTTCAGGCATCGTCAGGCAGAAGCTGCTGCGCTGACTGACCTGGGGAGGCAGGCAGGGAGCACCTGCAGGGAGTGTTAGCAGGGTCGGGCTGCCGGGATGTTGGCTTTGAGCCTGGTATTTTCCTCTATGGCCACAGAGAAAAGTACCAAGAGAGACGTGAACGTGGGCAAGAGCCTCTCCGGAGGGGAGGGCTCCAGCCTGCTCTGCCAGTTGCCTACATGGACTGATGGCACAACGCATGGGTGAATTCCCAGATGACCGGGGAGAGGGTGGATGGACGATGTGGCCATAACTGGCCACCACGCCAACAACCATCAACCTTCTTGGTCTCTGCTGGTGAAGCCCAGGTTCCGCAGTGGCGGCCATCGCTCAGTCATGTGACTTGAGTAAATCCTGACAGTTGCAGATAGTCGTGCGGGTCCAATGTGACCTGCCAGGGGTTGGTTGAGGGGTAGGCAAAATGACTTAGCTCCTTTACTCTTAATACCGAAGAGAGGCTCTTCCCTCCTTTTCTGCAGGGCACTGATTCTGCTTGGGGCCCCAAGAGCCATCATGGGTCACAAGTGGAGCCAGGTCCCTGAGGATTTCCCTGAAGAAGCCACCCCACCTGTGGACCTACTATGTGATGATAGATCTCCTTAGTGCCTCATGCCTTCTCGAGTTAGGTTTTCTGTCACCTGGAGTCAAATGCCTCCTCACCAATGTACCACTCTTTATGGAGCTGGCAGAGAAAAACAGGGGAAAAAAAAAAAAAAAAAGCCAGCCAGGGGGTCTGGTGAGCAAATGCCTAGGGTCCAGTCCAGCCCTGCAGGCTTGCTGAGCCGGGCACACTATTCTGTCCTAATGCTCCATACGAAGTTTGGTGGTCTGCTCACTTTGCGAACGAGGGTGGCCAACTCCTGAGGACAGGGAAAGCATCCACCAGCCTCTGTCCCCCAGCCGCCAGGACAGGCGCTGCATGGGGCAGTAATGATCCTCAAGGTTAAGGAGCACTTACTGTGTGCCAGGCACAGTTCTGAGTGCTCTAGAGGGTTTTCCTCCATGAAGATTCTCAGTGCTGCTCAGGGATAGACATTTTACATGGGAGCAAACTCGAGGTTCAGAGAGGTGAAGCTGCTGGCCCACACTTACGGGGCAGATAAAGGGCAGGCCATCTTACCACCTTGTCTCCCAGTGAATCTAAGATGGGCCTGGGACAGATTCTGAGCATATGGACCCCCACGATCCTAAAAGCTTGATGAATTCGGCAAGTAGCAGGCCCGCTGGAGACAGCAGGATACAGAGGAGTCCCGAGTGGGGGAAGTCCAGGGTTGCGCAGGAATGTCTGGCCGGGCTCACACGGGTTCCAGGATGTCACGGGGAGGCCGTGCGGAGAGGAAAAGGGAAAGGAGCTGAGGCTAAAGGCCACTGGGGCAGTCCTGGCCAGCTCCCGGGCCTTGTACCACAGGCTGGTGACCGGCTGTGAAAGACACTTCTGAAGTTTTAGGGGATGTATCATGCTAGCACCCTTCTGCCAAACTTGGGACCCAGATGTTGACAGAGATGAAGTGTCACTGTGGGGTGGGGACTCCAGAAGGGACCGTGTATTTTACCCTGATTTGGAGGATAAGCTCAGAGTCCTTTGGCAGGACAGGTCTCGCTCGGGTCAATGTCCTCTCTCCAGAATCACATGGGCCTGGGTTCCTGTCCCAACTCTGCCACTTCCTGGAAGAGTGACCCTGACCAAGGGGATCCACTGAGCCAATTTCCTCTCTGTAAAATGGGATAATTAAGTACCCACCTGTGGAGTCCCTGGGAGCACTCACTGAGATCATGTATACAGCTCAACAGAACAGACCAGGGGAGCCAGAAACAGACCCACACAAACGTGCCCACTTGAGTTCCCCTTCCAATGATCGTTCGCTTTAAGGAGTAAGAGCGATGCAATGGAAGAGGGAGAGCCTTTTCCAGAAATGGTGCTGGAGCAAACTGGACACTGTCAGCAGGCCAAAAAGGTAACATCAACCTAAACCTCTCACCTTATGCAAAAATGGAACTCAAAATGGATCACGGACTTCAATGTGAAATATAAAACAATAAAACATCTAGGGGCACCTGGCTGGCTCAGTCTGTGGAGCATCCGACTCTTGATCTCTGGGTTGTGAGTTCAAGCCCCACGCTGGGTGTTGAGCCTACTTAAAAAAATAAATAAATAAAACTACTAGGAAAAAAAACAAGAAAATCTCCAGGACCCAGGTCTAGGCAAAGAGTTCTTAGACTTCACACCAAAAACGTGAACCATAAGAGGGGAAACAATGTAACTTGGACGTCATCAAAACTGAGACCTTTTGTTCTGCTACAGACCGTTAAGGAGACAAAAGGACTTTAAAAAAAAAAAAAAAGAAGACAAAAAGACAAATTAAAGACTGGGAGAAAGTACTTGCAAATCACACGCCTGACAAAGGACTCGTGTCTAGTATATACAAAGAACTCTCCAAAGCTGAAAAATGTTGAATCCAATTAGAAAATGGGCAAAAGACAGGCACGGACACTTGCTGAAGAGATACACAGTTGGCCAATAAGCACACGGGAAGATGCTCAACACCATCAGCCATTAGAGAAATGCGTATTAAAACCACAACGAGGGCGCCTGGGTGGCTCAGTTGGTTAAGCGACTGCCTTCGGCTCAGGTCATGATCCTGGAGTCCCAGGATCGAGTCCCGCATCGGGCTCCCTGCTCAGCAGGGGGTCTGCTTCTCCCTCTGCCCTCTTCCCTCTCGTGGTCTCTGTCTCTCATTCTCTCTCTCTCAAATAAATAAATAAAATCTTAAAAAAAAAAAAAAAAAAACACCACAACGAGATCTCCTTACACGCCTATCAGAATAGCTACAGTGAAAACCAGGGAGGATACCCAACGCTGGTGAGGATGCGGAGAAGCCAGATCACTCATACACTTCTGGGGGCTTGTGGGGCGGAGGGGGGAGTGTAAAATGGTAAAGGCACTCTGGAAAACAGTTTGGCAGTTCCTTTTAAAACTAAAAATGGACTTACCACATGGTAAGCAGTTGTACTTTCTTCTTCCCCCCCAAGCGCTTTCCTCTGTGCAATGCAGAATAGTCAGCACACCCATTCACTCAAGTAACGCTGTCCGCTGTGTGAGAGCATCGCTCCCCCCACGCCCCCAGCCTCACTGGGGCACAGCTGACAAACTGCAATACGTTTCAGGTGTACGAGGTGATGATTCGATATACGTACACGCACAGTGCAAAGTGATAACCGCAATCATATTAACAAGCATTCTCTCTCATGGCACAGAGTTACCCTGTTTTGGGGGATGATGCTGAAGATTTCAAATGCACGGCACAGAATTATTAACTCAAGGCACCACGCCTACACGTACATTAGATCCTCTGAACTTGCTCATCTTGTACTGGCAACTTTGTACCCTCTGGCCCAAATCTCCCCATTTCCCCCACCCCAGCCAGCCACCACTCTACTCCACCTTTTCTAGGAGTTCAACTTTTTGTTTTGATTCTCTGTATAAGTGACAGCACCCAGTATTTGTCTTATTCTGTCTGATTTATTTCACTTAGCGTAATAACCTCCAGATTCGTCCATGTTGTCACAAATGGCAGGACTTCCTTTCTTTACGGCTGGATAATATTCCACTGCGTGTATACATATCACATCTCCTTCATCCATTCATCATCGGTCAACGGATGCTTAGGTTGTTTCCGTATCTTGGCAAGCAATGGTATTCTTGGGCATTTGTTCCAGGGCAAGAAAAATTCACTTTCATGCACGGTCAGAGGATGAACGTTTGTAGTAGCCCAAGCCCAGAAACCACCCAAATATCCTTTGATGGGCGAATGGTTGGTTATACGTACTAGGCTAGTTCCACACCACGGAACACAGCTCAGCAATGAGGAACTGACTGCTGATGCACACAATGGTTTGAATGAACCTCAAGGAAATTATGCTGGCTGAAAAAGAATCTGCAAAGGATGTATACTGTGTGATTCCTTTTATATAACAGTTATAAAATAGCAAGAGTTAGAGATGCAGAACAGATTAATGGTTGCCCGAGATTCAGGATGGGGGAGGGGAAGGGTGTGGCAGGACGGAGCTCCGAGGTGCTGGTATGGTGTGTAAATTGTGGTGGTGGTTAGACAAGAGCACACGTGTGACCAAACGCACTCACCACACACACGTGTCCATGTGCAACTGGTGAATTCTGAATAAGCTCTATGGACTGCACCAATGTCAATGCCTTGCTTTGCTATTTGCATGGGGGAGGCTGGGTGAAGGGTTCATGAAGCTCCCTGCACATTTCTTCGTGACTTCCTGTGAACCTATAATTATTTCAGAAAGTTTAAAAATAATAATAATATAAAGGAGAGGGACACCAAGACTCTGAAACAAAAAAATGCTCCCTGGATTTATCAGTAACATCATTCCCACCACGTCTGTTCTTGGCCAATCACTTGGTACCAAACTGTCATTTCCAGCCTCAGCTGCTGCTGCCACCCAGGTGTTCCCACACGCCAGACTCCTCTCCATTCCTCCTGCATTCCACACTGTTCTGCTTACTCCTGTCTGTGGCCTTTGCTCTGTCTAGAAAGACTCTCTCTCTTCTCTGCGGCAAACTCCTACTGACCTCTCAAAGCCCTGTTCAAACGCTGCCTCCTCCAGGCAGCCAGCCTAGACCTCCCTCTTCCATGGCCTGAGTCTACCAGCGCGTTCGTCGGGGTGCGCATGGTTTCCTGGGCGCTCCCTCTGCCAGCCAGCGGCACCGAGCGCAGGAACCCCTGGTAAGTGAGTATCTCAAACAGCTTTCTATGGGCCCGGCAACAGACAGTGCCTGAGATCCACCGCTGAATGAAGGTTGAATGGTGGTGGCCGGGAAATGGAAGAGGAGTCTGTTTTCCCCGATTTTACAGCAGAGACTGAGATCCAACAATGGTTTAGTTCAGTGGCTCTCGGCGTGTGTTCCCTGGGCCGGCAGCCTTGCGCGTTCTACACGCCAGACTTACCAAGTCGGAGCCTCAGGGGGAGGCCCGGCCCCTTTGGGGTGATCTGGAGGCATGCTGGAGATCAGTGGAAGGATCCCTACCCTGACAGCAGGGGGTCTCATTTAAACCAACTCACTCCCTCACCCCGTCCTTTCACCAAATAGATACCGAGGATCTACCACGGGTCAGCCTCTGTGCTGCGTGATGGTCCCACAAAGACGCACTGGGAGGGTCCCAGATCTTGAAGAGGAGCTCACACACACACTCTTGACCTGGCTGACGGAATGGAGAGCACTCAAGGTCACGGTTGGGAAATACACAGGGAACTGAGGGGCACAGTGGCAGCACCTCATCTAGTGCAGGGGGAGGTTCGGGGAAAGCTTCCCAGAGGAGAAGCATCAGCGCTCAAGTTGGCAGGACGGGGGAGTGTGGGGTGAAGAGTGTGAAGAATCTGTAGGCAGAGGGAGAACACGGAGGCGGGCTCTGAAATTCAGACAGCCTACCCAGGGAAGCGAAAGCGGCCAGTGAGGCTGAGGTGTGGCTGAGTGAGGCTGGAAAGGCGGGTGGGGCCTGGTGGCCACACCGAGGTGCTGAGGCTATGTCCTGAGGGCTGGGGGACACATGGGAGGGTCTGAAGCAGGGGACAGACATGGCCACATATAGAAAGATCCCCCTGGCTGCTGAGTGGAGGGTGGACCACAGGAGATGGGATGGAGGCTTGGGGCTCAGGGAGGTGGCCAGGGTGGGGCACTGGGGAGGAGGAAGGGGTGGGGCGCAGAGCTGCTCAGGAGGCCAAATGGATGGTCTGCAGTAGGCAGGAGGAGGAAGGGAGACATCCAGGAGGAAGCCCACGGCTCTGGCCTGAGGACAGGGGAGGGGCTGCCCCTGACTAAGTCAGGGATCCTGGAGGACCAAGGACACAGGGCACCAGGGAGCCATGGAGGAGTTGGGAGGATCCCTTAGGCTGCCAGATTGGAGAAAGGCTCAAGGGGACAGGACTGAAGGCTGAAAGGCCAGGAAAACTGGGTGATGCTGGTGGCCTGGTCCTGGGGAGGCGGAGCTGGAGAGGTCGCTGAGTGGCCACGCCTTCTAGAAGGCAAATGGTCTTGCTTAAGCAAGTGATTCAGGTGTCAATAACATGCCAGCAGAAATCCTGCCTTGAGGAAAGCCGGCGGTGAGTCGTGCCCAGGGCAGCTTGGCTCTAAATCTCAACAAACAGCTAGTCTTCCTGGAGGTCCTCTGATGACCTTCAGGGATCCAGAAACTCCATCAAATGGCAAATAAACTTGTAGGGTCTGTGCATTTCCTGGGGAAGAGGATCCCCAGTTCTCATCAGATTCCTTAATTTGGAAAGAGTGAAGAGATTCTGACCTTTCTGGGGATGGCTTGTATCTTGTGTAGGTGGCCGAGCCGGGGGTGGAGAAGCTCCCAGAAGGCTGTCGGTAGGGAGGGACTTTGTCGGCCCCTGCTGGTGATGCTGTGTAAGGGGTTTCCGGGAAGCTGACGGGCCTGCAACAGAAACAGGAGGGATGGCGGAAGGCTGGGTGAGTTGAGGATACCCCTGCCCTCAGAGGAGGGAAGACAGACCTTTCCCTCAGGCCCAACCACATTCCATCTGCTTCGTCTACCATGCTCCCATCAGGATGCAGGGAGAGCTGCTGAGAGCAAAGGGTGGTGTCCGGGAGCCGGGATACCCTTTGCCCTCCCTCTCCCATTACAGCTGTGCCTGCCCCTCAGCTTCTGAGGCCCTGACAGAGGCCTGACGGGGGCCGCTGAAGCAAGATGCACCTCTGCAAGTTGGATTCCTTCATTTCTTAGAAATTTTTATTTTTAAATAAACACTACCTTCAAGATAATTTATCTGCAAGATACACACCATCATAATAAAACAAACTCCCAAAGCTACCACCCAAACCAAGAACTAGCATGGCAGCACCTCTACACGCCTACCTGTGGGCTTTCCCCCTTCCCACTTCCCTGCCTCCCCTAGGAAGTGATCACTACCAAGAAGTCTGTGCTTATTAGTCCCTTGAGCTTTCAAAAAATATATAGTTTTAATCATACATGGTATGGTGGCTACCCAGCCTCAGACACCGAGCTCCCCAGCACTGGGCCCTCACACAAGAGGCTTGTAATGAAAATTTAAGGGAAGGAAGGGAGGGAGGGAGGCATAAGGACGGGGAGAGGAGGAGAAAGACAGAGAGGAAGAGACTGGACAAAAGAGGGAGGAGGGAGAAAAGGGCAAAGCAGGGATGCAGACTGGGACACTGGGTGGTGCCCCTCATCAGTCCTTACCTCTTGCTGTGCAGGGGCTGGGGCTCCCGGAAGGGGACCATGGGGGTCTGCTTTGGGGGCCGGCTCAGGGACTGGGCATGGCCGGGAGCACTGGGGTTGGCCCACTTGGAGGCTGGTAGAGAGTTGTGGGAGGCAGGCCCGCTCCACTGCCAGGGCACGTTGCTGCGGTATGGGGGCCGGCCCCCGGGAGGCATGCTCTCTGGCTCCGTCTTGGGCTCCGAGGTATTCATGTCGTAGGTCTCCAGCCACCCCCTGGGAAGAAAAGCTTCGTTACTCAGAAGGGCCCCGACCCACCAGCACACGTACCTGCTGCCCAGGAGAGACCAGTGCCTCGTCACACTGGGCTGGGTTTTCTGGCCGAATCTGAACCATGAGGGCCTATTTTAAAGGCCGAGTAGGTACCCTTTAAGTTGGTCTGAAACTTAGCAGCTCAGAGAAGTCAGTCAGGACAGGGCCCAACCCAGAGGCTCTGACCGCTTGGCCCTCTCTCCCTCACCTCCTCACTCTCTCTTCGTCTTTCTTCCTCTCCCTTCTCCCTGACCCAGGCTTCAAGTGGACCAGTGTCCTCCATGGAATGGCTCAGCAGCCCCCTCCCCGCCCCTCCCCTCCCTGCAGCGGTACTCGGGGCCAGAAAGGCGGATGCCCTCAGAATCAAAGGATAGTATCTGCCTTGTTCCAAAGAAGCTCAAAGGCAGCTGGAAGAGGAGCAGGTGACCTACTTTGCAGGGTGATTTGGGGAAAAAAAAAAAAAAAAAAAAAAAAGCCATGAAACCCAGAACCTTGAAATAGATGCAGGAGGGCCTGTGACTCCCCCCAGACCAGGCGGGCACACACGCCTCGGTGTTCCTGGCTCGAGGCGGGGCGGTCCGCAGGCTGGGCTGGCCTTCTCCACCCCTGCTGCAGGGCGGCACAGGAGGGGGCTCCGAGCCCTGGGAGCGGGCCGGGCTCACGAAACCCACCTCCCAGCAGCTGCCGGAGCGGAGCCTGGAGCCCTCGACCCCGAAGCTCTCATGCCCTCATCAAGCTGAGCCTCCGCGGATCTCCTGGGTCCTTTGGAACCCAGGCAACTTTCAGGACTGGCTGATGTGGTGGATTTGGTGGCTGGGGGCTCAGGACATGGCTGCTGAGGAGTCTTCAGAAGGTGACCCAAGGAGGTGCTCTGGCCCCTGGGCCCAACACACTGTGCCCTTTGGCACTATCAGGGTCAGAGCTCCTTCTGGCAATCTCTCTGGGTTGGTAGGTACCAACGCCTCACCAGGGACCATGGGAGGAATGACAACAATACAAACGGCTAGCAGAACCCATAGCTATGCCAGGCCCAGGTGGAGGTGGACGAGGGGACCATCACGGCATCACTGCTCTTGCCTACTCAGCTCCTGCACCCCATCACCTGGGAACAGGTCTGTGTGCTCTGTGGGGCTGACCCCACTTCTTGGCTGCAGGCGTGAGAATGTCACCCAGGCCTGGCCAATCAGAAACCTCTCCTCCCCCTCCCCCGGATACCATGATCGGCACAGGATTGTCACGTGCCCCATGTGCGGTCAGAGACGGCGTCAACTCTGGAACTGTTTCTGGAACTAATGGGGGAAAGATCTGGTTCACTGGGGCTGCTGCGCTGGGGAGTCCTAAGCTGAAACTGTGAAGAAGGGTGGGTCACCTTTGTCCCACGAGAATGACAGCAAGGTAGAAAAGGAGACAGGTGATAAAGATTCCTGGTGAGGGCGTCTAGGTCCCTGCATCTGGCCACGTCTAAATCTTGCTCTGTCTCCTAGTTTGTCAGGTATAGAAGCCAGGAAAGTCTGTCTTTTGCTTCACCAGGCTTGAGCTAGTTGGTTCTGTTGTTGGGAACCAGAATCCTGATCACTACAACCACACTTTCGAGAGAAGTGAACAGGCACAGAGAAGCTAAGTAACCTGTCCAAGGTCACACAGCCAGTAAGAGGTGGAAACTGGATTTAAATTCAGTAAGTTGACTCCAAAGGCCACAACTTTAACCACCGTGCACACGGGCCCCTGAAGAGCGGTTTGGGAGCCAGTGAGATTTCTCGAGTCCCGGTCTTCTCTCCCCATTACTGACAGCGTGGACTTTGGCCAGGAGCCCTGGGCATGATCTCCAAGAGGGAAACATTATCCAGTCATCTTGAAGGCAGCACAGGGTAGTAGAGAGCCAGGGCTTCTGGGCCAGATGGCCAGTTCAGACCCCAGCCTGCATGGCCCTGGGCGAAGGATTTCCTTCCAGAACCTGTTTCCTCATTTGTAAGACGGTGGCTGCAGGCATTCTAGAGCACTAGGAGAGAGTCTGGTGCCTGCGAAGTGCTTAACAAATGGGGCCTTGGTACTGTCGCCTTTTCCAGCTGATTCTGTGGCCAATCTGCCTGCTGTTTCCATGTGCTCAGAGGCCAAGTCTCCCTTCTACCTTCTGAAGTCCAACCACATCCCGCTGGGGGCTCTGGAACAGATCCTTCCCCATTGGTCTGAGAACCAGCAGCATACACACCACCCTGAGAGCTCAGCAGAGGAACGCAGATACCTGGGTCTCAACTCAGCCCACCGGAATCAGAGTCCGCCTTGAGCTGGGGGCCCGGGAATCTGCATTTTACCAAGCTGCTGGAGATGATTTCGACACAAGACAAAGTTTGAGAAAGTGGGACAAAACTGACATCCCTGTCCCCGGGGTTCACCTACCAGAAGCCACCACAGCTTCCAGTTTCTTATATGTTCTTTCAAAAGTATCCTATGCAGGGGCGCCTGGGTGGCTCAGTCGTTAAGCGTCTGCCTTCGGCTCAGGTCATGATCCCAGGGTCCTGGGATCGAGCCCCGCATCGGGCTCCCTGCTCTGCAGGAAGCCTGCTTCTCCCTCTCCCACTCCCCCTGCTTGTGTTCCCTCTCTCGCTGTGTCTGTCAAATAAATAAATAAAATCTTAAAAAAAAAAAAAAGTATCCTATGCAAGTATTTCTATGCAAATATTATTTAAAACAGGAAAAAAAAAAAAAAAGGCCAGCACACTTAGCTCCAAATACCATCTTGCTTCCCCCTCCTGGCCCCCCAACTAACGATATTTTTTTTTTTAAAGATTTTTTTTATTTATTTATCTGAGAGAGAGAATGAGATAGAGAGAGAGAGCATGAGAGGGGGGAGGGTCAGAGGGAGAAGCAGACTCCCCGCTGAGCAGGGAGCCTGATGCGGGACTCGATCCCGGGACTCCAGGATCATGACCTGAGCCGAAGGCAGTCGCTTAACCAACTGAGCCACCCAGGCGCCCCAACTAACGATATTTCTTACCGAGCCCTCTCAGTACAAACAAATTCACTTTATTTCCTTTAAACAGTCAAATACTGTTCCATCACATGGATGACCTGGGATTTACTCAGCCAGTCGGGCCTAAATACCCAGTGCGGTGGATATTTAGGTTGCTTCCAGTCTCGACCAACAATACTACAGTAGAGAGCATGCTCTAGCCTCAGCCGGGTGTGGGAGATGTCTGAGAGAGGACACCCCCCGGCTCACAGACCTCTTTTCCTCACTGCCTCCTTGTCCTCAATTCCCAACAGCCAAGTTTCTGGGGGCCATGGGGACTCCTTTCTTACCCCTCCTGCTCACTCACTTGTGGGGTTTCAATTTCCCTTCTCCAGGAAGAGTTTACAACCCCCTTGACCAGAGCTCCTGAGTTCAACTGAAGGGGACAAAAGCATCCCAGATGGCCTTCCCCATCAGGAAGCGACAGAGAAGGTGAGATGAGAGCATTCCTCCTGAGCCCGTGCAAGCGGCCAACGTCACGATGACCATCTCATCAGGCAGTGGGACGTTCTCCCGGCTACCTGGCCCAGCTCAGCTGTGGCGAGCGGTGCAGCGCTCACTTGAGAACCCCCGTCTGATGGCCTGGGAGCGTGCGGATGATCCAATCTACTATTCAGTGTCTGAAGAGTGTGGGGTCTAGATGCACACCATGCAGAGCCTGGCTGGTGGCAGGGAGAGCATCTCTACCTGTCCCCATGTGTCTCCACTCATGGCTTATTTCTTTTTTTTAAGATTTTATTTATTTTTTAGAGAGTAAGCGAGAGAGAAACAGCATGAGAGGGGAGAGGGTCAGAGGGAGAAGCAGGCTCTCCGCCGAGCCGGGAGCCCGATGTGGGACTCGATCCCAGGACCCTGGGATCATGACCTGAGCCGAAGGCAGACGCTTAACCATCTGAGCCACCCAGGCGCCCTCATGGCTTATTTCGACATTTGAGCTAGGAAGCCAGGGCTGCAGCAAGAGGCTGGGAGAGACCCCAGAGCTGGGGTGATCAGCTCTGCAAATGAGGTCGGCCAGACCCCTCTGCATTTGAAGAACAACAAAAACCATGCAAGTCCCAACCCACACCTGCCCTTGCAAACAGAAGATCCTGTTTCAGTGGCTGCTTTGCCAGCGGGATAGGGTGATAGCTTTTCTCCTAATGAGGGCAGGCAACAGGGCTCGTCTGTCTGGTCACACCCTCCCTGGCCTGGTCTCCCCAAAGCCTCCACAAAGCTGGAGAAGGGAGCCTGCAGACTTTTACTTTTGTTTCCACTGGCCCCTACCTGCAGGTCCAGGGACGTCTTTGTGGCCTCCAGCGCAGAGAATCCTCCCACAGGCGGCCTGGCTTATCGTGTGCATGCGCATGGGTGTGAGGGTGTGTGCAGAGTGAGGCAGAGCGGGGTCTGCTGGGGAGCTGGCCTGTGGAGTTACTTGGGCTTGACTTGTCCCTGCAGAGCCTGGAGCGGGTGTGGCTGGGAAGTGGCGCGATAAGAGGGCTGAGAGAAGGGGACGCCTGGGGCTTGACTGGAGTCCCAAGGGGAGACTGGGGAGGTGGGTGAGGGAAGGCCAAGCCCTTGGTTGCAGGGTTTAGGCGCGCCCAGAACTGCCCCGGGCCAAGTTGGGAGCAAGCAGGAGGGGGCGAGTGGAGCAAGCACAGCTGGGCATGCGCACAGCTCTCGCCAGCTTTCCGCCGCCGAGCACCCCGCAGTTAGGAAACCTGGACTGAGGTTTGTCTGCCACTTGGTAGCTGTACAACTCTGCACAACTGATGGGTCCCCTCGGGGCCTCAGTTTTTCATCTGTAAAGTGAGGGTCGCGTGTCACCTATGTCAGCCTTCCCCTTGGCTCACTCTGCTCCAGACCCTCTTGGCGGTCTGGCAACAAGCCAAGGCCCTTTGTCCTCACTTTCATAATGGCCACTCCCTCCCTGCAAGACCCTTCTTCTGGCTCCTTCTCACCTTCAGGCCTTCCCTGATGACCTTGTCCAAAGTCAGGCTCTGCTCTTTCCTCACACCTAGTATCTCACAGCTGGTGTCTCTATAGCGCCCCCTACAGGCCAAGTGCTGTTCTAACTGCTTTATTTACAAAGCTTTTCTCCAACCTCACCACCATCTTTGGGGAAAGGATCTATCACCATCCTCCTTTTACAAATGAAGAAACTGAGGCACAGGATATGAGGCCACTGGCCCAAGGCCACGGTTTACTATGAGCAACAGCTAAGAGTCAAACCTCGGTGATCTCACTGCAGAGCCTGCCTTCTCACGATGCTCAATTGCCTCCCTCTTTTGCTATGTGAAATCACCACATTCCCTTGTTCACCGTTTGCCTCCCCTGATCCATTCAGTAGTTCCATGAGGGCCAAGGCCTGACTCCTCTGTGCAGCTGTGTGTCCAGCACTTGGGATGTAGTGATTCTCTGTGTCTGGCCACCGCTGGAGGTCGCTAGGGCACCAACTCACCATTCTAAAAGCTGCATTTACCCTGCCTTCCCCATCTAATAAATTCTACCCCAGAGTAACCAAATAGTTACCGAAGGAACGTTCTTTTTAGAAGGATTTCAGCCAATAAATGAAGAAGGAATGATGGAATTGAGAACAGTACTCGCTACTCTGTGACCCATGATGAAATAACTGATTGAGGCAATAATGGCCCATGGCTGTTGAGGGGGACAGTGTATGATGACGGGTCCAAGTGCCACCACCTAACCCTCTGCCCTCAGGGTCACTCACGGAGGGCAACCAGACATGTGGTGCCTCGTGACAGATACACACCTGGGAAGTGTCGTTACCAGAAGAAATTTAACCAGCACTGGATCAAGCTTCTACATCCAACTCCAGTGTATAGGAAATTTATGTGCTAGAGGAACAGGGTAAAGGACACCAGGGGGATGCAAGCAGCTAAACGCAGGAAGTGGGAAATTCTAAAGGATAAGTGACCTGGGTTTCTTCCCAAAATAAATTCCAAGGGGGGAAAAAAAGTGGGAGGGGAAGCTTATAGATTAAAAGAGTCTGAAGAGACCCATCAACCAAATACAACAGGAACAGCCTGATTAACGAAACAATTCTTTTTAACAAAGATCTCTCTGATACAATAGAAAGGTAAACACAGATGGGTAGTTGATACTTACTGGTAAAATTTTTCAGTATAGTCATAATTTTTTAGAGGTTCTTATAAGGTAGAGATACATTCTAATCACTGGGACTTCTTCAAATAATCCAAGGGAGGGAGGGAGGCACAGAGCTTGGAAAAACCCCAAAAGCTGGCCTTGTGGTGAAACGGGGCTTGGTACACTTTCGACACACTTGAAATGTTTTATTAAAAAAACAAGTCAGGGGGCGCCTGGGTGGCTCGTCGGTTAAGCGACTGCCTTCGGCTCAGGTCATGATCCTGGAGTCCCGGGATCGAGTCCCGCATCGGGCTCCCTGCTCAGAGGAGGCAGAGAGAGTCTACTTCTCCCTCTGACCCTCCTCCCTCTCACGCTCTCTCTCATTCTCTCTCTCACAGATAAATAAAATCTTAAAAAAAAAAAAAAAAAAAGAGGCATCTGGGTGGCTCAGTCGTTAAGCGTCTGCCTTCGGCTCAGATCATGATCCTGGAGTCCCGGGATCGAGTCCCGCATCGGGCTCCCTGCTCAGCGGGGAGTCTGCTTCTCCCTCTGACCCTCCCGTCTCATGCTCTCTCTCTCTATCTCATTCTCTCTCTCAAATAAATAAATAAATCTTTAAAAAAAAAAGATGAAGAAATAAGGGCCTGGGTGGCTCAGTCTGCCTTCTGCATCTGCCTTCTGCTCAGATCATGATCCAGAGGTCCTGGGATCGAGCCCCACATCGGGCTCCCTGCTCAGCGGGGAGTCTGCTTCTCCCTCTGATCCTCTTCCCTTTCACGCTCTCATTCTTTCTCTCTCAAATAAATAAATAAAATCTTAAAACAACAACAACAACAACAACAACAAGAAGTCAGGGGCGCCTGGGTGGCTCAGTCGTTAAGCGTCTGCCTTCGGCTCAGGTCATGATCTCAGGGTCCTGGGGTCGAGCCCCACATCGGGCTCCCTGCTCTGCAGGAAGCCTGCTTCTCCCTCTCCCACTCCCCCTGCTTGTGTTCCCTCTCTTGCTGTGTCTCTCTGTCAAATAAATAAATAAAACCTTAAAAAAAAAGAAAAAAAGAAAACGAAAAAAAAAAAACAAGACAAACTTTCCGTTGTCTTCCCACTGTATGTGGAGTAAAACCCAAGTCTGTCACTGTGTAAGCTCCCCTGAAGGTTGCCCCACCTCTCACCCCTGTTCCAGCCACACTGGTCTCTGCTGCACGGATGGACACGCCACACACACTCACACTTCGGAGACTCTGCAGACTCTGTTGGGGACGCCCTGGCCTGGACAAGACCACATGGCTGCCTCTGCCCAGTAGCCTTCCCTGACCCATGAGCAGCTCTCCCACCACACTGCAGGCCCTTTATCCAGCCTGCTTTAATTTTCTTCTTAAACCTCATTACTGCCTGTCCCTGCCTCTAGAACACAAACTCCAAAGGGAGCAGGCACTCACTCCATTTTGTCCCTGCTGTCTCCCCAGCACTTCGAATGGAGCTTGCACCTTGTTAGAGGTGCAATAAATACGTGCTGAAGAAATGGATCAAGTGCAGTGTGTCCTCGGGGCAAGTTACTTTTAATGCTCTGTGCATCATCTAGAAAATGGGACTGATGAGGGTGCCCACCTCATGGGACCATTTTGGACATGAAATGGGACAGTGCTCATTTGGACAGCTTCAACCGTAAGTGGCACGCAGTGGGTGTTTGACAGATGTCGACTTTCCCCAGCACCATTCTTCCTGCTGAGAAAGGGCGTCGGGTGACAGTGCTCTGGAAGCCACCACCCCCTCACCCGGCTCCCACCTTGCAGGGCAGATGCCCTTACCTCCGGGGCGTGCCATCGTCGAAAGGCGGGATGATGACCACCTTGACGGTGACAGAGGTGCGCAGGAGGTCTATCATCTGATCGTGGGTCAGTGTGACCACGGCCACCTTGCAGATCTCCACCAGTCGGCTGCCTTGCCGGAGGCCGGCTTGCCAGGCAAACCCGTAGTCCTCTACCTCGGCCACCGTCCCGTCGTACTTCACGTGGAAGCCCAGCTGCCCGAGCCCGTTCCGCCGCAGGGTCATGTCCACCGTCTCCCAGCCATTGGTCATGACCTGTGGGCAATAGGCAAGCTCTGGATGACCCCTGCACAGATTCCTCCCCGCCTTCGGGGCCAAAGACCCTGCTGACCCCCATCCCTCCCATGTGATGCCAGGATATAGGTGTAAACACCCACCCAGTCCCAGCCTGGGCTCTTGACTTCTGAAGAAACAAGGATAGGCAACCATGTGGCTTCTTAGCCAGGAGCGACCGTGGCAGTCATGAGCCATGTTCTCCAAGTGCCCCTGGCCTCCCCCTTCCCCAGATAGTGGGATTACACTTCTTGGCCCCCTTGTTGGGGGTGGGCTCTGGGACTTGTTTTGGTCAATGAGTTGTGAGTGGAACTGTCAGGTGATCCAGGGTGGGGCATTTAATGCCAGGGCGAGACCCTCTGTAGGCCTTTCCCCTCTGCCACAGCTACTGCGATTGTTCCAGAGAGTGGCTGTTTGTGGTCAGCTGGGGTCCCAGAGTGAGAACAATGTGGAGCAGAGACCCCTGCTGAACCTAAGCTTGGACATTGAGTGTGAGCAACAGATAAACCTTTGTTGTTTTAAGCCACTAATATTTTATCCTGATCCAATGACTCTAACCAAAGTAGTCCGGAGAAGCAGCAGACCAGAGACCTGGGATCTTCTCTGGTTGGGGGCTCGCGCCATATTCTTTACTTCATGGCATCATTCTTAGAGGCACAACCCCTTCCCCAGTCTCCTCCTCAGACTGTCCTCCAGCCTGGAGCTGACCAGACCACACCAGGCCTTGCTTCCGATTCACTCCCTGCTTCATGTGTGTGTGACTGTCACCATGATCACGTGTTACTATGGATAAGAGGACCCGCCAAAGAGAACCCCGGTCCCTCAGCGTGTCCTTAGGAATTCCCTCCTCCTCTTGGGAGACAAGGATTAACCTAACGAGCCACAGCCACGGCTACTGAACAAGTTACATCGAGATTGGTCTGGTCTGTGCTCTCCGGAAACTGCATTAAGGAAAGAGAACGTGCAATAGTTCAAATTGCCGGTGGGAAGCCATCCCGTGGCTAGAAACACTGCCGCCCAACGTACCCAGCACAGCAGGGGCTTTCGCCCTTCTCTCATCACAATGCCCCGTGAGGAAATTTTAGGTCACAAACCACTCTACGCATTCACGCGTCCGTTTACACACACATTCCTTGCAGCCCAAACCAAGCACACTGCGGGGCATAGGCAGCCGGAAACGAGAGCGTGGATGGGGAGGCACTCACCTGAGGATGTAACCACATCTGAGCTAGACGGCGAGAGTCTGGACGTCTGCACAGTGGGCGGCACACGCAGGAGCCGGCACCGCTCCACAGAACAGTACTGATCCTTACTCACTGGCATGCGCGTGACACTCTGTATCCTTTCCTATCCTGTCCTCCAGAATTCTGGATCGAGACCCAGCAGCTGCTTTCACAGCCCAACTTGTTCACGTGACGATAAAGAATTACTATGACTGCTCGGTGTATGATAATGACAAAACAGTTGCTTTCTGAACGGTCTGTGTTTTCGCGATAAATACTGAAATGTGTACAGATGAGACCATAGGATGTCCCGGATTTGTTTCAAAATAATCGGGGCGGGGGGGGAGGAAGGGAGGGGAGGGAAAGAAGAAGCAAGACCGGCCACGGGCTGGCTGACAGCTGAGGGAGCCAGAGACAGCCCGGGAGTTTGCTAGATTGAGTCCTTCTACTTTGGCGGCTGTCTGACGTCGTCCACAATTAAAAAGTTTAAACTGGTTGGAAAGGAAAGCCTAGTGTTTAGTGTACTGAGAGAGAAACTCGTGACTGGCTCCATTCTAGCCCGTTACTTCCGCTTTGGGAGTCCAAATCCTGCCCCCTGAAGCGGTCACCCTTGTGTCTGAAGAATCTGGCTGTGGGTGACAGAGAAACGTCCCGTGTGTCCGCATTCACCAAGTTCAAGTGGGATTTAATCCTGGGTTGCAAGGGTGTTTCAATATTTGCAAATCAAATAATGTGATGCATTACATCAATAAGAGAAAGGATGTGAATCATATAATCATCTCAAGAGATGTAATAAAAACATCCACGTCTGTTGTGCTGTGGGAGGTCTTACTACCAAAAGCAGGAGGGGAGGAATGGAGGATGGACGGCAGTCAGCAGGCCCGCTGTGGCCTCCGGGGACGGTCGGGCCCTCCCCACCCCCCAGTGCTGGTGTGGCCTCGTTGGTCACGGGCACGGACACACTGGACGTTTCTGTCAAGTTTCTCTCTCAGTGCACTAAACCCTTGATAGGCCTAATTTCACCAGTATCTCACTGGTGAGGCAGGCACAACTGATTTGCTTATCTTACAGATGTAAGACCTGTACAGACCTGACTTTTTAACTCCTGCTTCTAGCCTCCATGCCACATTCCTCGCTGCCCCCCTTGTTTCTTTCCCCTCATTCTGCACCACGATGATTCCGACTTTTTGCTCTCGTCTCAGTTTAAAAGTTGTTTCCTCAGGGACCCCCCGGCCCGGGCTCACAAGCTGGGGTAGTTGGCGGGTACTGTTAAGTGAGAAGTAGGCGGGTGGGACCAGGGCCAAATAGTACACTTGTGCCCCCATCGAAACGGGGCGCTGATTGCCCTGCTTCAGCTGCCCACCGCCCTGTGCAAACATATGCCCAGTATAGCCAGAGCCCCTGGAGAGCTACCCTCACGTGACATCTTCCGAAGGTCGAGTTTTAGGAATTAACTGACTAGGTCTGGGGGCTGCATCTGACCTGTGGCTCTGAGACCTCTCCCCACGATAGGTTCCCCTGGCATCCTCAATACTCGCTCTTTAACCTCTTGGCACTTGTAACTCCTTGTTCAATTCCTGCCTCTGACGGGAGCCCCAGGAGGGTGGCTGGGGCCCATCATGCTCACTGCTGTGTCCCAGCACTGCCCAGCTCAAACAGAAGCAAGTAATAATACTTGCTGACTTAACAAATGAAGGATGTTTGAATCCTAGCTCTGCTGGGGACGGCATGGATGCCTTCCCCTGGAGGACTCGGTGAAGCAGACTTGCTGTCATGAGTCGTGTATGATGGGTTTGTCCCTTCACAGAAGATGGCTTACATCATCACTTCCCGGCCACCTGGATCCTCAGTGGGCTCTGGGGCATGGAGATTGTGAGGGGGGGCTGTGCTAACGGGCTGTAAAATGCTGCGCTGACAGTAGGGTCGGGGGTGGGCGTGGGACGGAGCAGCACAGAGAGGATGTGGGTAAAACATGTCACCTGGCACGTTGCCCGGCATGGTCACTGCTCAAGAAAAGCGAGCTGTTGTCAGGATTTGGGGAGAAAGAATACTCTTATGTTTAAGAACCCAGGCACTTAACTCTCTCTGGGTCCCAGATTCCTCATCTGTGAAGTGGGGATGAGAAGGGCATCTCCTTCACTGGGCTTTGGGGAGGAAAAAAATGCAAAGTTGTGCAAAGTGCTGGGCAGGGTCTGACAGCCTTCCGTAGATGTTCGCTTTTGCTATTACTACAGGGCAATATGCAGCCAGGCATTCAGTACGAGTTCGCCGAGTGTGTGCTGCATTCCAACCTCAGTGCTGAGGACACAGTGGTGAACAACAAATACATAAATACGCTTCATATGGTGTAAGTGCTATGGAGAAAATTAAAGCAGGGTAAGTGGGTGGAATATGCTCAGGGCCAAGTTGGGGGGGTTGCAATTTTACATAATGAGGCCTCCCTGACAAGGTGACATGTGACTAAAGGAGAGGAGGAAGTGAGCCACAGGGAGATCAGGAAAAGTGCTCCAGCAAGAGGCACGGGTAGTGCAAAGGCCCTGAGGCTGGATGCCTGCTTGGCACACTCAGGAAGCAGCAAAGGTCTGTGTACCCAGAGTGGAGAGAGCGACAGGGAGCCAGTCACACAGGGTCTCAGAAGCCACTGCAAGGACCCTGGCTTCCATCTAGAGAGGGCAGAGGGTTTTGGGCAGAGCAGTGATGGGATCAGATCCCTCGGGCTGCCTTACTCAGGACAGACCCTAAGGAAGCAAGGGTGGAGATAAGGGAGATGAGACAGAAGGTGACTGCAGAGTCCAGGAGAGGCCGGGGGAGGCTGTGGAAGGGGAGGGGTAGCTGGAGTCTGCCCACCGGAGGTGGCGCCGCCAGATGGGATGTGGGAGTGAGAGAAGAACAGCAGGGCTGATGCCAAGGCTTCCGACCTCAACAAATGTAGCGATGGACTTGCCCTTTCCAGAGACAGGAAAACGCTGTGGGGCAGGGGAGGAAAACCAGGAGTCTGCCCTCAGACAGAGTTTCAGGGGCTCCATGACGCCCGGGTGGAGATGCCGAGCTAGCAGTTAGCTACCAGTCTTGAGTTCAGGCACAAATGGGTTTCAGTCAGGAAAACCTGGATTCAGAGCCCAGTCTGCCCCCTGCTGGCTGCATGACCTTCTGTGAGAGTCTGTACCTCCCTGAGCCTCAATCTCCTCATCCTGTCAAGTGGGGATAAGAACAGCACCTATGCTCCGTGGGGCGGATGACTGCGAGCTTGCGCATACCTGCTGCTTATCCGCACACAGGCAGGGTTCAATTAAACTCATTCAGCTAACCACCTAATCAGTATTTACTGGGCACCTACTGTGTGCCAGCCCTGATCTATGCAGAGGACATAAGCAAGTGAACAAAACAGATGGAGGCCCTGGTTCTCGGACCTCACATCCATGTTGCTGTCTAACACTGAGCATGAATTTTGGGGTCAGGGAAGCCGAGAGCAGGGCTCCATCAACCCAACTTGAACTTAATGAGAACGCAAAGGCCCAGAAGGGTGAACGCGCTGGCATCTGGAGGTCACAGCCTGCTGAGTCAGGCAAGCTTGTCTGGGAAACGTAACTCATCCAATCCTTAAAACTTTCACATGACGTAGGGTAATTTTTGTTCCCATTTTTCAGATGGGGACATCTGAAAAACGTCAGTCACACGGCAGTTAAGGACTTGGCTCAAGGTCACACAGATGGCCAGTGGCAGTGCCAGGACCCAAAGCCAGGCCTTGTGACTCTAGAACCCATGTCTGTGTCAGGCTCCCTTCCCTATTTCACATGCATGATGTGGCCTTCTGTGAAACCCACTGGGAGCCCACTGCCAATGACACCGTTCCTTCCCACGAGGCTCACACGTGGCCTGAGTACTTCTCAGTACCACGTTTCAGGCCACCACCTACCAAGCTGTCACCTGGGACCAATCTGTCACTCTTGGTTTGGCCAACACTCTGAACCTGAGCAAGAATTTACCCAGACTGAATCTTTGTCTTTTAATAGAGGAAGTTAAACCATTCCCATTTATTATGATTACGGATCTGGAATTACTCCTGTTATGTAACTGTCTGTTTTACCATGCTTTCTTATATCCGCCCCCCTGCCCCCCCATCAGCTTTATGCCCTATCCTTTAACAGCCTGAAGCTTTTCATTCTATTTTAATTCTTCTAGGAAGTACCCTTACATTTTGAACATAAGAGTAAACTTGTATTTTCTATCAAGACCTAGAGTAAATAAATCTATCTTTTCTCTCCCCAAGGTGATCCTCATGGACAGCCTTGGATCCCTGGCCCGAACTGTCCCCAGAAAGAACCCAGGCTGCAGGGCCCATGAGACCCCCTAGTGTGTTAAGTGGCAATTCTGACTCCCTCGCGGCCAATTAGTATTCTGGCCTGACTGATGGGGCTGGGGGCGGGTTCCCTGAGGCCTCCGCCAAACCACAGAAGAGCTGTACCACTGAGGAGCTCTATCCCTTACCTTCAGTCTCTGGACGATTTCCCTTATGTCCTCCACGGAGCCCTCTGTGGCCTGCAGGAAGATGTGGTCCCCTCGCCCGTAGAAGATTTTGAGCGTCGAGGAGTCTGGGGTCCAGCCAATGACATCCCCGCAGTAGCAGTTGAATACCACCTCCTTGGTGCGCAGGTCCAAGAGCACCACAAACTCGTTGGAAATCCCCAAAATGCAGTCGATTTCTACGCCCTGGGCATAGTCCTGAGCCGCCACCCTCCAGGCAATGGCCCCTGCGCTATGCTGCTCAGCGCCCGCCCGCGCTTTTGTCTTCTCTTTCTTCTTGGAGGTCAGGGAGATGAGGTTGAACTTGCCAGTGGAGTCAATGGGTGTGTTAGAGACACAGTTTTCAGCCAGGTCCTTGAGGTACTCCTGGCGGGTCCTGGTGGCCATGGTGTGGAATTTGTCCGACTTGTGCGCAGCGTTCTCGGCATTAATCACCTTGGCCAGCAAGAAGTCTCTGAAGACATCAGACTTGCGGAATGTGGTTCCACTGGGGATTGGGGGACCAAAAGGAGGAGCATCTTTGGATCGGGTCACAGCCATACTGAGGAGGGAGAAATAGATGGTAGAAAGAAAAGCACTTGAGATTCCCTTTAGAAAGAAAATATGCGATCAGAAATAGGAGTGTTTTTTGTTTTTTTTTTTAAGATTTTATTTATTTGACAGAGAGAGACACAGGGAGAGAGAGAACACAAGTAGGGGGAGTGGGAGAGGGAGAAGCAGGCTTCCCGCCAAGCATGAGCCCGATTCGGGGCTCGATCCCAGGACCCTGGGATCATGACCTGAGCCGAAGGCAGATGCTTAATGACTGAGCCACCCAGGCACCCCAAGGAGTATGCTTTTTAAGAATGGAAATCTACATCTATCTAGTAAGTTGCTGGCCAACTAGACTGGAAGCGAGATAGTCTTAGGGCACATGCATGCATGTTTACTTTCTGGACAGCAGATGTTAGAACATCGATGCACTGACGTTCCAAGAATAATTCTCCTAGCATTGTTCCATTTCAGTTGCTCTCATTTTACATACGTATAAACTATTTGGTAGATTACAGTTTGGCAAAAATTCACTCCTCCCTCTCCACTTTCGAGGACGGGTACATGCCCACCCCACCAATCCTGGGCCTGGTCATGTAGCTTGATTTGGCCAATGGCTTTCAAGCAAGGCATGAAATGTGGGGAGGCGGGCTTGCCTCCTGTGCTCCTGCCATCTCCATAAGAGGGACATGCCTTAGGGGGTCCCAGAAGGAGGAGGGACACCCGGAGCAGACCCGCAGCCAAGGCCAGCCAGACCTCAGCCGACCTGCGGACGTGTGGGCCAGAGAGAAAATGCTAATGCCTATGAGCCACTGGATTTTGGGGTGGTTTGTTAAGCAGTGTTACTGTGGGAACACCTAACTGATGTGGGACATTTATGTGATTTGCTTTTTTTTTTTTTTTTAAGATATTTATTTGAGAGAGCGAGAGTGAGCACACACGCAGGGGGAGGGGCAGAGGGAGAAGCACACTCCCCGCCGGGCAGGAAGCCCAATGTGGGACTTGATCCCAGGACCCTGTGATTTGCTTCTTTCACATATCTGTGTAACATTACTTAACATACCATGTAAACCATCTCTACACAGCTTATTTTGAAAATTCATTGTAACGAGAAGTTAGAAGAGACCCTTCTTACTGCGGTTATGACTAAGGTGCCGCTGTGACAGAAACGACCAGCCACTGAGAAAGTAAAAAGGAAATGATCTGCCAAACCAGTGAGCCCCTTCACCCCTTACACAAACCACAGAGAGAGAGGAGCCTATGGGGAGGAACACCTTTGGAGAAAGCTGGCGGTGAGCCCCATCATGCCTGCACCCACCCTCGCCAGCAGCAGGCGCCCCTGAGGTGACTGATAGCCAGGAGGAGCCTGGGGTCAGTCAGCCCCCTGCCTGGGAGATCAGGAGGGTGGGCTGGGAGCCCCCACAGAGCCCAGGGAGCATGCGCTCAGCTGTGCTCCCAGTCCAGTGACACCTGCCTGCCTCCCATTTCCTCCCGGGGCTCCAACCCTGGACATGTCAGAAATCAGCCGTTAGCTGCAGAAGTGCAATGTGGAGGAACAGAGGAGAGGTAAGCAGGCTCCCCAACCATTGAGGCCTCCAGCGGGAAGCAGCCCTGAGCTGGGAGGTGGGAGAAGATTCGCTGGTAAGTCAAATCCGAAGATTGGATGAGTATCTCTGATATGTCCTTCCAATGACCAGATCGAGTTGCGACTCAGTGACTGTAGGGCAGCCGATTGCTAAAGTCAGGCAGAGAGGCTACGGCCCCTTCCAGAGTCCTCACTCAGGGGCAGGGGAACGTGACTCTCGCCGGAAGATGTTTAAAGGGGTGGTGGAGACTCCAGGAGCTATGCTGTTTCGGTGATGATGATTAAAACCAGTGTGAGTCGCTGTATTTGAGTGAAAAGTCAGCTTGCTAAGTTTCTTAAAGAGCATTGTATTCATCCTCCACAAAGATGTCACCTTGTGAGCACGGTGTTAGGAGAGATTTCCTAATGCTTCTCTCCAGACGGTAAAATAATTTTCAAATAACGAGATTCCTGACTAAAACATATGCCATGAAACCCAAACATAGTATAAGGCTTGTTCAGGTTAGGACTCCCAGCCCCCACCCGCCCCCCACATGACAAGGGGGACAGTGTAACATTCCTCCCTCTGTGTGACAAGCATATCTGGGACGCCGTCTCTTGGGCATTGGGGGTACAGTAGTCCCTGACCCCCAGAGCTTTTAATCCAGGAGCAGACGCGTACCAAACACACACACTTACAAATTAAATTATAAAGACAAAGAAAGCAAATGGGCTACAGACAGAACAACAGAAGGACCGGATCTAGACGGGGGGGGGGGGGGGGATCCAGGAGGGCCTCTCTGAGGAAGTGATAATTATGCTGGGATCTGAGGCCGAGTGGGAGCCAGAGGAAAAGCTGAGGGGAGGACCCTGCACGCAGTGGGTACAGCACCTGCAAGCCCTGATGGGGAAAGATGAGGCTGGGGTGGTTGGAGTCCAGAAGCGAGGAGCAGGATGGGAGCCAGGCATCGCAGGGCCCTGACGGTGTGTTAGCACTTTTCATCTCAATCGTGAGAGCAAACGATCCTTTAACCATCTAGACTCGCTATTCACTCTCTGCACCCCCCAATCTGGTCTCTGCCATTCTCTGCCCTGCTCAGTGCCCTGGAAGGTGGGTTTTTGCAGGCGGTCACCTTCACCTGGCTTCCCATGCCCTCCGGCTTCCAGTGAATTCCGCCAACAGGAAGCGGCAGCAGGCGACAGGAGCGGACAGGAGAGGGAGGTTGGCAGATGGCGTTCTCTTTGTGGCCTTCTTGCTGGGCTGGTGGCAGCGGCTGCCGTCCTTGATCCTTCAAGTCACAGCCATAGCTCCTGTCTGGTGGCCCCTCTCCCAGAGCCATAGCTCTCTCTAGCTTCCAGAAACTTCTCTCATCCTCTCCAACCTCATCAAGCCCAAAGGGCTGCGTGATGGCTCCCTGCTGCTGCTGGCCCCTGGATGCCTCACTCTCCTGTACTGGTTCCCTTAACCTAGGCCCGCCTGTGAGTAGCCTGTTCATTCACCCTGTTAAAACCCAAGCGGGGCATCTGCCTCTTAACAGTCCATGATGGACACAGGTGCTAGCAACGAGTGACCACCAGACTGACGATCTGCAAAGACCACCATGGCTGCCCCATGAAGAAAGGACTGGAAGGGACCAGAGCACAGGCAGATCATCATTGAGGAAGCTCCTGCACACCCCAGACAGGTCAGGCCAGATCCCTTGCCTGCTACCTCCACTGTTCATGGTCCAATGACCCTTCCCCAGTTCCGGAGTGCTATGTGGGCAGGTGCCACCTGGAGCTTAGCTGATCCCCCAGCACCAGCACAGCTGTTCACTACTGATTAAAATAACGACTTAGGGGCCCCTGAATGGCTCAGTCGTTAAGCATCTGCCTTCGGCTCAGGTCATGATCCCAGGGTCCTGGGAGCCAGCCCTGCATCGGGCTCCCTGCTTAGTGGGGAGCCTGCTTCTCCCTCTCCCTCTGCCCCTTTCCCTGCTTGTGCTCTCTTTCTCAGATAAGTAAAATCTTTAAAAAAAAAAAAAAAATGACTTAAACTTGAACAGACCAAGAAGAAACAGTTTTATCAATGCACAGGAGGTTTTCTAGAGGCTTGACCGAAAAAGGCATTTCCCAGGGGTGAGGTTCTTCGAAGGCCACACAAACCAGGTGGGTTTTCTTCTGTCCAAAACCATGTGGGCAAGGCCTTGCCTACAGTGCGGGGTGGGGGGTGGGGGATTTGATGACTTGGCCAGTTTTTCTAATTCGTGGTGTGTCCACACTGTACTTTACAGATGTGAACAGCTTTGCAACTTCTCCAGTCAGCACCTCACTGCTTAGAGTGACAGACTTTGGTGTTTCCCATAGTCCTGATCCACGATTTGAAGAATCATGAAACTACAAGCTGCTGAAGCTTTCTGGACAAGCAGAACGGCTGGTCCCTTACGTCCCAGCAGGTGGAACTGGGTTTTCACAGCCCCCAGGCCGCAGGGACGACAGCGTGCCCCTCAGAAATGGCGCACTTGGAACCACAAAGACAGCACCTCGCTACACGACCAGGAGATGGCGTGACACCAGGCCACCTGGTCGCTGTAGCTCAGGAAGTATTTCCAGAATACTCACAGTTATTCCTTGAACAATTATTTCCTCAGGGCCTATGATGTTTGGGCCAGGCATCTGTCTGGTCAGCAAAAATGTCTTTAGGGCCCACTAGATGGCAGGCCCCGTGCCATGACAGATACACGGAGGGGCATGTGACACAGGTTTATCCTCAAAGGAGGCCAGGGACACACCAAGAAGTCATTTTTACAGCATGACGGGTGCTGTGATGGAAATGTGTTTGGGGACATGGTGGGGAGGGGCGGGGGGGCAGGGTGTGGTCTGTCTGGGGACCAGCTGCCTGTGCGGAAGGGGGGGGCAGCTTTGGTTGTGTCTTTAACATTTTCTTTCTTTAAAAATAAAGAAAAGAGAGCTGATGCAAATATGGCAAAATGTTAACATCTGTTAAATCTGGTGGTGGGCACATGGGTGTCTGTTATATTATTTTCTGCGCTTTTCAGAATGTTTAAAATATTGCATAATAAAAATATTTTAAATTGTAAAAAACAAGAAGGGTTTAGGGACGCCTGGGTGGCGCAGTCTTGATTTCGGCTCAGGTCATGATCTCAGGGTTGTGAGATCAAGCCCCGCAATAGGCTCTGCGAGCAGCAGGGTGTCTGCTTGAGATTCTCTATCTCCCTCTGCCCCTCCCCGCCGGCTCACGCGGGGTGCTTGCTCGATCTCTCAAATAAATAATCTTAAAACGAAACGAAACGAAACAAAACAAAAAACAGAAAAAAACAAGGGTTTGTGAATCAGAACAAAGCCAGCATCCTGGAGGCCAAAGCCTGGCCTGGAGAGGCGGGGGGTCGGCCGTGGGTTGCTGTGACAGCCCAGGCAGAAGCAGGGAAGGAGGGGGCCCACCCCACGCCCCCAGCTCAAGCCCTGCCTCTGATGCGAGGAACGTGGGACATCCCATCCCGCGAGCGAGCTCAGGCTCACCCAGCCGCAAGACGGAGGCACTTGCGGCGGCCACTTTGTGTCCCAGGAATGAGGAACCGCATGCGCTGCACGGTGATGGAGCCCTCCTCCCTTCTCCGCTTCACCTCACTGACAGGAAAATGGTAGGTTCTGGCAATTCCATCAGGACCACCAGTGCACCTACGCACATACCCTCTGACCCAGTAACCCTGTTTTTAGGAATTTCCCCAGCTGTATACGTGGACGCACGTGCAATGAGAACAGAAATAAGATTATTCACTGCAGGATGGAGTGGAACAGTGGGTGACAGGACAACCCAAATGCCCATCACGGGGGGAAGAGTCTCGTGCATCCACACGATGGAATGTCGTGCGGTCATAAGGAATAAAAAAGCACTTAATGTACTGGTTTGGGGATCTCAAGGATCGGTGAGCGTGTGTGACATGCTCTGTGTGTATTAACAAGGGGAAAACGAATACTTAGAAGTAGTTACCTGCACATGTATGAAATTTCCGGATGCACAAGAAACTAACAGGGCAACTGGGTGGTGGGGGGTGGGGCAGGGGTGGGAGGAGACTGTGACTTTTTTTTTTGCTTTTTGTATCTTTTGAATTTCAAACCGTTCTCAGCCCATTCCCCAGAGTCTGTGGTGCTGTTCCAGGGACATGTGCTGCCCTTGGCCTGGGCCTAGGTCATCTGTCAGCTGGTTTCCAAGGACTACATCCTCACCCCATACCTGGACAGCTTTCCATTTGGCCTCTGGCTGCTGGCCACTCCCTGGGGTGAGACCTGGCCCTTGGGAGGATGCTGAATGGTCTGAGGCCTGTGGGGCCTGTTGATCTGTGAATTGAAACCTCAGCTCTATATCCAGAGTGGTGCATGCGTGCACACGTGCGTGTCTGCCCTGCCCCCATCCTTCCATCTTCTGATTCTCCTTCCGGCCGTCACTCCCTGTGCTTCAGCCCCTGTGCCTCCCACCCCAACCCTGGGCCTGGTGGTGGTTTCGCTCCACGATGGGCTCCTCACCCCCCAACCAGGTCAGTGAGCCTCAATTCTGGAGCTTCTCTTCCGAGGAAAGCAAAGTCCTCCTTTTGCTGGATTTGCAGCTGGGAGGATGTTAAGCTTAGAGCTGCCAGCAAACGAAGCAATGTACAGGAAAGTGGAGCAGATCGAGCTACGCTTGAACCTGTCGTTTGGGAGAGCCGATATATACAAATGCCTTTCTGCCTTAAGCCAGATCGAGGCGGTGTTGTCACTTGCAACCGAAAGATGCCAGGCAAATACGAATCCCCAATGAAAACTGGGGTGCCATGCCACTTTCTGACTGAGGATCACTCTCTTAGAAGATGTGGGGACGTGAGGACATGTGGGGACGTGAAGCACACACAGGCAGCACTGGAGGTGTCCACCGGGCCGGCTGCTGGCTCTCTCTGCACGCTGCCTGGAGGCTGGAGATCAGCTGCTGCGACTTCCGGTGCGTGCAGGGGAGGGGGCAGGGGTGGGGGGAGCCGGTGCAGGGGTGCGTACCTGTAGCACACATTATCAGTGCAAGGGTTGTGGGCTCGGACGATGATGAAGACGTGCTGAAAGTGTGAGCGGATGTTCTTGGGGGTGAAAGGCAGCGCCCCTGGCTCCTGGAAGATGATCGTCACAATGTCGTTTCCTATGTGCCTCTTCCTTAGTAGCTGGTAAATGGAAACGGGAGAGAGGAGGGCGGCACAGGTTGGCTTGAGGGCCCATCCTGGACCCTCACAGCAGCCTCCCTGCCACCCCGTGTTCTCACCCCTCCCCGGTGTGGTCCCCACAGGCAGCTAGAGGGAGCCATGGACCTGGGTTGGATCATGTCTCTCCCTGCTCAGAGCCCTCTGGTGGCTCTGCCCCACTCGGGGTAAAAGAGTCCCCAGGTGTTTCATTTGCTGCCTACTGCAGTGTGCTTAGTGCTGAGAGCAGCGTCGGCACAAAGTAGGTGTTCAATTAACATCCACTGGAGGTTCGCATGGGCTGGTGGACGCGGACTTGCTCACGGCCCATGGCAGCTGACCGGACACCACCCACAGAGCCCATCCCAGGCCGCTGCCGCCGTCCCTGCCCCGGACACCTGGGGTGGGAAGGTTGGGGCAGCTGTGGCTTCGGACTGGCCCACGGGAGCCCGGTCCTCTCTCCTCTGTTTCTCACAATCTCTGACCAAGGGACTGTTACCTCTGCAGGTGATGACGTATTCACAGTATTTTACTTATTTGCTGACATTACAGCATTCCTATTTACATGAGTTGAGTCTTTGTGTGACTGTCACGGTCAGGGATCCATGTTGGGAACGTGAGGTCCACAGATGGGCATCCCGTGTAGCTCGACATGAAGCGGCCCAGAATGTGGAGTCCAGATACACTTACACCGAGCAGCACGATTCACACTACGGAACTGTTCTTTATGTGTGCTTTAAACCGGTGACGTTGCTAGATAAAGTACCCATTTGCTGTGGCCAGCCCCGGGCGAGGCATCTTACCATCGGGTCTCCGAGGGGCCAGCTCCGTGGAGCATGAACTCATCCTTACCCTTTACTGATGAGAACACTGAGGCTCCCAGTGGTTAAGTGACTTGCCCTCTGTCACACAGTCACGGGAAGAAAGAGCCTGGATTTGAATCCACTTCTGCTTGACTCTGCAACCCAAGCTTTCCCCACCTACCAAATATCCAGCACGAGGGACTGCTTCCTATGCCCCTCCTGGGTGTTGGGCCCTGCCTCGTGCAGAGACCTTTCCCAAGATATGGGTGCCGTTATTCTGCCCATTTTACAGCAGAGGGACCCCAGGCTCAAAGATGCAGGATCACAAAGCTAAGAAGTGGTAAAGAACTCAAAATCAGGGCTAACTCTGAGACCAATGCTCTTACAGAATGCTACCAGGTTAACTTCATGAGATCACTCCGATCCGACCATTTTTGGTCTATATAATCTACAATGTCATCTATACCAATGAAGAAAACAGGCATTTTCTAAACCACAAGTCTGTGGGGTTTCTGTTCTTTAGAAACTAGGAAGAGTTGTCTCAGGACAGAGTCTGCATGGCATGTTCAGGAGAGGAGCCTCATGAAGCAGGCGTTAGCTGCTCTTGCCCACCTAGTACCTTTTCCTCCTTCTTCTGGCAGCCATGTGCGTGCCCTTTGGGAAAGCACCTCCCTGATCCCTATCAACATTTCCTGTTGAGCTGACCCCATTCACCCTCCCTAGGGGTGGGCATGTGCTTCAGGCTTGGCCAGTCAGCTTGTTCCACCCCTGCCCCAGGCCCAGGGACCGGCAAGTGAGTGACTGGTCAACAAAACGTTTCTGGGACACCAGGGAGGCATAGCTCTCTCCCCGGGGGTGGCTCTCCTGGTGGGATGTGAGCAGAGGGCTGCCAGGGGGCATCTTTGCCACTACTTGGGAAGACCTGTGAAGGCCATGATGAAGAAAAGCAGAGATAAGAAATGAAAAGGATTCCTAACACTGAGGCCCTGGATCCAGCCAAACCTAAAGCCAACCCTAACCAGGCACTTGAGAGTTATACCACCTGGTAAGACTCAGTTTTTGCTTATGGCAGTTTGGTTTGCGTTTCTGTTACTTCTGTTGAAATCATGTTGACTGATTCACTCTTCTTTTTCACAGGACCCCTGGTGATGCAAGAGACTGCTAAGTTGGGTAGCTAGATGCAAGCAGGATGGCCAAGGAACAGCTAGAAAAACACTGGTATCAAACAACACCTGATCTAGCCTCCATCCCCCAGGTGACATGCCCATGGTGCGGAGCATCTCCAAGGCCACAGGCCCCCCATCTACTGCACGGGACAGGAGAAGGAGAAGCGATGCCTGCCAGGCAGCCAGCTACCAGCTGCAGGGAAGGAGAGTGACTTGGGGTTCAGTCGTGCATCCACTGGAAATCATGTGGGGGCCCCCGCCCTGGGCCCCACTGACCTGCTGCCTGTTGTTGGGGGTGTAAGGGAGCAGGGTGGAGACGTGGAACATGATCTCGTAGTCCTGGTATGTCGTGTAGAGGGAGTGGGTGCCCGTGGAGTCAGCTGCAACAGAAACACAGTTAGCACCACGTTTCCCAAACCTCTGGGTTTGTGCCACATCCCACAGGCCATCTGCGTTAGTTTTCAGCTTGATGTTTGCACTTAACTCCACTCTTGAAAATTAAATAAATTTAGGTAAAAAGGAAACCTTCTGTTACACACCCAACACACTGGTAAAAATTTAAAAGTCTGACCGTAGCAAGGACTGTTGGGGAATGTAGAGCCACTGGATCCCTTTCTGTGGCTGGTTAGGTGTGTAAATTGGTACAACCACTTTGGAAAACTTAGTAATATCTAGTGATTAAGCCTGAAGATGGGCTTAACTGACGACCCAGCACTTTCTCTCCTAGGATCATAACCTAGAGAAATCGCATACACGTGCCCTGGGATAAGGGTAACAAGCACCTTCAAACGTCAGTCAAAAAGATGAATAAACAAACTGGTATACTCATACTGTGAAAAAATACAAAGCCTTGAAATGAGCTGTAGTCACCACACGGGTGAATCACACATATATAATGTTGAATGAAAGACGCCAGACACAAAAGCAGCACGTACTATAGGATCCCATTCACATTATGTTCAAAACCAAGCTGAACAAATTAGATCTAGAGATGCATATATAGGTAGCAAAACGATGGATGATAATCATGAGAGTCAGGACACTGGTTGCCCCCAGTGGGAGGGGGTTGTGACCAGGGAGCACATCTGATTATTGGCTCCATGCTTCTGAGGGGGAAACTGAGGCACAGGGAGGGAGTGACTTGCCTTAGGTCACACTGCAAGGTGCAGTGGAGTCTGGACTGGAACTCAGGCTGTCTGACTCCATGGTGTTTTAACAGTACTCGGTGTGGCTCTTAAGGGTTTCACATTCCTTATAGGAAATAGATCCAAATCCCTAAACTTGGGCCCTGAAGGCCCTGCAGGGTGGGTCCCGCCGGCCTTCCTCACTCCATCCTCCACATTAATTCCCTGGATGACAGCCTTTAGACCTCAGGGCTTCTGCATGTGCTGTTCCTTTCTCCTGGAATGCTTTTCCTGCTCCCTCTTTGCCTCTTTTATTCCACCTCACCCCTCTCAGGCTGTAGGCCATGTTTTCTGGGGGGCCTTCCCCTCTCAGACTTAAGATCAGGTTCCTCATGCACGCTCTATCATCTTGAACAGCTCCTTCCCGCCCAGGGAGGAAGGCTGGCAGGTTTCTGTCGAATGCAGGCGCGAACCCACGAACCACGCTGCAAGGACCTCCAGGGTGTCAGGTTCACCCCAGGAGGCCCATTCATTGGCCCTTTCAGGCACTCGGGGCCACCAAGCTTTATTTACCCGAAGGTGCTGTGGAAACGGGTAGAACTAACCACAAAGACCCTGTTCTTGTGGCCTTACATTCTGGGGAGAAGCTGGGACAGGCGAGGGCACTGAAGCCACTGTTGGCCGGTGCCAGAGCCAGGCCCGGAGCCAGGTGACCTTCGGGTGGCCGCAAGCCCGGGGCATCCCCATATGGGAGCCGGGGACACTGGCCAAGAGCACCGTGCTCCCTGGGGCCTCCGGAGACAATCTACTTCCCACACAAGCCACGTGGCAGTAGTTGGCACTTGCGTGCTGACTCTCCATAAGGCGCGGCGCTGGAGCCTGATCCTCACAGCAACTCAGGGAAGGGAGGGGGCAACGTAATGGCCACCATTTGGGGAAGGGCGCTGAGCCTCAGGAGCAGGGGGACGACCGCCCCTTTCGCGGTGAAGCAATCACCTGAAGGAATGAGCAACAGAAGCACAGTCCTAATACTCAACGCTTACTGCGGGCTCCCTGTGCGCCAGGGCAGCTCGGGGAGGCTGGGCAGGCCCGGGGTCCGGCACGGAGTGAGGGCTCGGTATGTTAGCTTCACCACTGTGCTCCCGAGGTAAGCGCCAACTACGAGCCTCACTCGACAGATGAGGAAGCTGAGGCACAGGGAGGCAAGGCTGCCGGTCCAGGATCCCTAAACCAGCGATGGCACAACGATCTTATTCCTCCCACTGCCTCCTTGAACGGACGACAGCCGCAGGCCCCTGTGAACGCTTCTGTCATCTCGCCAAACTCGGTCTCCTCACCTAGGCCTCCCTCTTCCCGATGAGGAAGCCGAGGCTCAGCAAGGCGAGGGGAAGAGCCAGTGATCGGGCCCGGGCCCCATCACAGGGCTTTCCGACTCCGCCTGAGCAACGAACCCAGCAACGCACCCCTCCAAGGACCAGGGGCAGTCAGTCCTTTCCCCAGGGAGCCAGGACGTGACTTCACGACATCGCTCTTCCATCCCCCCCAAACTGCCACATCGCTCTTCCATCCCCCTGAACTGCCACATCGCTCTTCCATCCCCCCGAACTGCCACATCGCTCTTCCATCCCCCTGAACTGCCACATCGCTCTTCCATTGCCCCCAAACCGCCACATCGCTCTTCCATCCCCCCCAAACTGCCACGAAACACTTCCATCCTATTCGTCACACGTACGCGTCTTATGTGCATATAAGAAGATGTCTGTACAGAAGTGCTAGAACGAACGTGTTGTATCACGCACCCGCCTTAGGAAGCAGACCGCCACCGATACTCCACGATCCTTACCGTTTTCTATTATATCCACCCTCTCCCTGGAGGCAACCACTACCCTGAACGTGGTCGTGTCCATCACCGCCTTGCTCTTCTTTAGAGTTCTACTGCCCAAGAACGACCCCCCCAGACGATACACTGTCGAGTGTGCTTTACAAATAACTGCTGTGTAAAAGGCATCACTCACTACCTGCTCTGTGAGCCCGCTGTCCCCGCTCACCATCAAGCACGCGGCCCTCGTCCAGGCTAACGCCTGCGGCTCCTGTCATCGCTGTCGCTGTCACACGGCACTGTGCCGCACGAAACACCACGTTTCTGCCCGTGCGCGCTGGGCGCCGTGTAGGTGCCGGCGGTTATGAACCCTCAGGACATCTCCCAGCGCAGTGTGTGTGTTCGAGTTCTCAGAGGACGCGTCTGGGAGTGCGACTGCTGACTCCCAGAGGAGGTGCACCTGCAAACTTTACTAGAATATGCCCTACTGTTTTCCAAAGTGGTTGCACTATCCACGTCCCCGTCAGCGGAGGCTGAGAGCTCCCACTGCCCTGCGTCCTTACCCCGCTATCACCAGGCCCTGTGACTTCTGCCCCCGGGGTGGGGGTGCAGTGGTGGCCCCCCCACGATCTACCCGGCTCCCCCCACGAGGCCGCCGTGCCACTTACTCTTGACATCCAGCTGGGCGGCGTACTTGGTGAAGCCCTTCAGGCAGACCTTCTCCCCGATCAGGGCAAGGAACTCCTCGAAGGCGGGGCCGGCCTCCTCGTTGTTGTACATCTCCTCCTCCGAGCTCTGGCCGGCCTTGCAGTAGAGGATGCCCACTTTGTGCTTCCGGCACAGCTGCAGAGGCGAGAGCAGCTCTGTGAGGCGGGCCCGGCGGGGACGTCAGAGGGAACGGAACAAAGGGGCTTTCTCAGCCGTGGCACCCAGGGAGCTGCTGGGGTCCCACAGCCATCCAGCACCACAGCCAGAGAGGAAGGAGAGAGGCGCAGGGGGCACGTCCCCGTTGTCCCTCTCCCTCCTTCCCATTTCAGAGAGGCACAACGAAGTGTCTGTGCAGCGGACTCCTGTTCTCTCTACAGAGGGCCACACCACTCTCTCAAGAGTAAGAGACCGTGGCCTTGGCTGGCTCCCATAGCAGGTAGCCTGGAACTGGCTAAGATTCTGCAAAAGGAAATTCTCGAGGGCTCAGGGCTCAGCACAGTCAACACTGTTTTTAGGGGGTGGGCCTCCAATCGCATGTTTGTTCTGTGTCTCACTTATTCCCCTGGTCACAGGGGACTGGACTCTGGACAGACACCTGACTTAAGTGTGGGCCAGTCAGAGGCTCTCCTGGGACTGACAGTCAGCCAGCTGGGGTCTGCAGGTAGCTGTCATTTTCGAAGTCACTCTGGGAGCTGTGGGAGGGTGGAGAAGCAGAGGGAGCCTATGTGCAGAGAGGGGGAGGGAATACCAACACGAACACGTACGCGTGCACATGCACATGCACACACACACACACACACACACACACACCCCCAGTGGCTGTCTCATCCTCATTTTTCTCCTGAGAACCCAGCACATCCCTGCTCTTGGCACCCTTGGTATTTGACAAGAGATCCCTCCTTTTACTGAAACTAGCTTAGGTGGGTTTCTATTCTGAAAAAAAGAAAACCAAAGACCAAGACAGAAAGAGGTACCAGGATGGATTGCGGTGGCCCCCCACGTTGGCCCCCAGCTCACCCCTTGCTCGTCGAGCTTCAGCAGCTGCTCGGTCACCTTGGGAGTGTTGAGAGCCAGCCGCAGGCAGTGGATGTTGAGCTCAGGGATGACATACTCCAGGGCGTCCTTCAGGGGTAGGCCCCGCCCTGTCCCGTGCTTCGTCGCGGTGGGGGTGGCGTCCTCCAGGATAGAGCCCCGCAGGGTGATGAGCTGTTTCAGGGAGAGAAGGGCAGGTTAGGAGGCTCTTGGGACCTAGGAAGGGAACAGAGTCCTGTTCTCAGAGCAACGTGTGCGATGGTCCGAAGCTTGGGCCCCAGGGCCAGCCCTGGGTTTGGACCAGGACTTGAACTTGCTGCCTCTTCCCTGTGTGATCATGAGCGCCTTTAAATCTCTGGGCCTCAGCTTCTCTTTCATGAAATGAGTACAGTGATGGCATCACAGTCCCGAAAGGTGCCGGGAGGACTAAGCTGATGAGAGCACACCTTCATCCGTTCACCAAATACCAACTGAGCGCCCGCGAAGTACAGCCCTGTTCTGGGTGCAGTGAATGAAACAAAGACCCCTGCCCCCACCCAACTGGCATTTAAGTGGGGAGACAGATTATGTCAGGTAGTAAGAAGTATAATGAATAAAACAGGCTCCATAAGGCGAGCACTCAATGAACACTCTGCCTTCGTTCCAGTATGTGTAAAAGTATTACCATGGTTGGTCTGTGGTGGGGCCCAGGGATGTGTACGTGTGCATCTATGTATTCAGATTTATACAGCTGTGTATTTACACACATGTGAGCACACTCACGCACACACATAATCTTTTGAATGCCACTCAGGATTCTGATGGGTAGCCAGGACTGAAAACCTGAGTCAGCCAATCACGGCCATCTCATTCCCCTTTCCCAGATGGTGCTTTCCAAGTTTTTCCTATAGTGGGCCACATGATTAGCTCCAGGTAAAGAAACGTGAGGGGCATTCAGCTTGGGAAGGACTTCTGGGGACATCTGTTTCCCTTAGTTAAAGGAAAGTCTTTCCACCTGCCCATTTCTTCTTGTTAAGGACATTGGTGTGAGGATAAGATGTTTGGAGCTGTGGCTTATGATCTTATCATCATGAAGAAAGAGACAAAAAAACCACAGAGAAGTTTATCTCTGCAGTTGCCTACCTCCAGACTTCTCATTAGAGAACTAAAGCAACCCTCTATGTCTTCTAGCTATGGTTAGTCAGGTTTTCAGGTTTACAGACAAAGCAGTTTCTGACAGACCTTTATAACAAAGTCCCATTTGTGAAGGTGCTATATTCCAGGTACAAGAGTAATTATCTATTTCGATGTATAGGTCTGTTCAGGGGAGGTTTTGTTATCTCCATTTTACAGATAAGAAAACTGAAGCTCTGGGGTGCCTGGGTGGCTCAGTTGGTTGAGTGTCCGACTCTTGATTTCGGTTCAGGTCATGATCTCTCTGGGTTGTGGGATTGAGGGCCTCGTTGGGCTCTGCGCTCAGCAGGGAGTCTGCTGGACATTCTCTCCCTCTGTCCCACCCGTGTGCACACATGTGTGTGCTCTCTCTCTCTCAACAGATAAATAAATAAAATCTTAAAAACAAAAACAAAAACTGAAGCACTGAGAGGTTAGGTGCCTTCTCTAAGGTCACCAAAATTAAGTGACTGAACCAGGATTCCAATGCAGCCCTGACTTTTCCAAAACTCATGACCTTTTTCTTTGAAGGTTTTTAATTTTTTTTTTTTTTAACCGGGAAGTATAATCCACATACAGAAAAGCACGCAACATATGTAAGCATAGCTAAAGGAATTACCACCGAGTGAACACCTAGGTAATCACCACCAAATCAAAAAGATAAATATTTTCAGCCCCCAAATCCCTTCTCCTCCTCCCCAAAGGCAACCCTACCCTGACTTCTAACTCCACAATTTATTTCTGCCTGTTTTTGAGCTTCATGCTGTTTGTATTCTTTTGTATCTGGCTTATTTCTCTCAATGCTTTGCATACGAGATTCGACCACGCTGCTGGGAGGAGCTGATGTTTTGCCACAACGGATGTAATCCATTCTACCGCTGAGCACAGAAACTGCTTCCAGTGCTGGGACAACTATGAGCGCTGCTGTTAGGAACACTCACAGAAGCACCTCGTAGTGCACACGAACACATTTTCTTTTGGGTTTATACCCAGGAGAGGAACTGCTGAGTCACCTGGCATGTTAATCTTCAATTTTACCGAAGTTTTCCAAGTGGTTGTACCAATTTACGCCCCGCTTACCCTGAGAACCCCAGCTGCTTCGTGAGCCTGTTGCACCAGCTCTGGCTTCTATCCACAACGTGAGCTGGCCATCAGGTGATGCCATGGGCAGGGCCAGGCCCTGCAGCTCCAGCGCCCCCCAAGACAGCACAATGGGGGGTCTGCAGCAATACCAGTAAAAATATCCTCCCTGAGGCGATTGTTTTAAGCACCCAGAACACACTTGAGGCTATGGTTTAAAGACTAAGGAGGATCAGTGGTAACTGGAAAAACATGCTGGCCCTAAGTGACCATGTTGACACAGGAGGTGGCAAAAACAATGTGTCATGACGTCGCCTCTAAGCATACAGCCCACCCTTTCCAAAAAGGACCTGGGCAAGAGGCATGCACGGAAGGAATGGAATGATGATCTCGTGTTTGGGAGTTCCTAGTTCTGGCCCCAGTAATTAATAAACAAGTACTCTCTTATCATGATCTTGAAACAGATCATGAAAAGCAATGACGACGGGTGCTTTGCCCTGCTGGTCTGGGAAGCCCTGGGACAGTGGGTTTCAAAGAACGCACCAACAGGATCGGGGTGTTTGTATCCTGCTGACACTGGCCCACAGCGCCCTCTGCTGGGCCCAAGGGGAAGCGTGGTCCTCCACCTCATTCTTTCTCCCACACTAGAGACAGGTGGCCCCTCTACATTCTGGTTCTGAAGACTTAACCAAAAGCCACGACCTGAAAAGCTCCCAGCCTTTCCTTGTCTGCTGGGGATAATAAGTAGGGCACTGGCAGGATGCAACGAGTGGCCAGCCATCTCTAACCTCCACCTGGTCCTGTCCACCGTCATCACCTACCTGGCCTATGATAATAGCCCTACTCCTGGTCTCCCTGCTCCCGCCCCGCTGCTCCCCCCTCCCCCCCGCCAGGTCCATCTTTCCCACAGCGGCTTGAGTCAGACCACACCTCTCCTCTGCATAGAATGGGCTAGTGGCTTCCCATCTCTCTCCAAATAAAATCTATACACCCTGCTCAGGCTGAAAGGCCCTGCGTGATCTCACCCTCAATGATACCTGTCATCATCTTACGGAGGATAACCAGTCAAGTGAGCCATAAGAAGACCTCAAGGCCATGTAAGCCGGGAGGTTTTGATTTGCACCGGTTGTTCAATGTTGGCTCCTGACTCAGATGCATCCCCTTCTCTGTTGGGCAGCGGGTGCACCCGTCAGGAACGTTTCCTGGGAAGTCACTGAGGCGTCTGTCTGCCTGGGTTCAAATCCTGACTGTACCCTTTCCCTGGCTGTGTGACCCTGGGCAAGATGCTTAACTTCTCTGTGCCTGTTTCCTCATCTATAAAATGGGGATAATAGCACCTACCTCCCAGGCTTGTAAAGATTCAATAAGATAGTCCACGTGCAGTGCTCAGCATTATATACAGTGAGCGCTCAATACATAAGAGACATTATTATGGATACACACGTGTCAAATGTGTTTGTACAAAGGCATATGCATAGTTAATAATTTAAATTTAATCTTTAACAGGAAGATACAGTTGGCTTTTCTCCCCATTTAACAATACTCTTTGGAGATTATTTCTATAAACACACACAATCAGAGCTACCTCCTGAACACAAACGAGGTCCTAGTCAATACACTGTTGCTCCTTGCTTTTTTCACTTAATAGGAGACTCTCCCTTTTCTACTTCGTACACTTATATACTTAAATTCTTAATGAGTGACTATTATTTTTTTTTTTTAAAAGATTTTATTTATTTATTCATGAGAGAGAGAGGCAGAGCGAGAAGCAGGCTTCCCGCTGAGCAGGGAGCCCGATGCGGGGCTCGATCCCAGGACCCTGAGATCATGACCTGAGCGGAAGGCAGACGCTTAACCATCTGAGCCACCCAGGCGCCCGAGTGACTATTATTTTTTAAATTAAAAAGAAAAGACAAATTCAAACCTCTAACCCTAACAAAACCGAAGCCTGTCAAAAACTCGTGTTTGCTGGGCTAAGGGGAACCTGTTGGGTCAAGAGATTAGACCGCCCCTGGCTGGCTGGGGTTCCCTGTGAACTGGGAGGGAGAGGCCAGCAAGGGGCTCGGGACGGGGCAGCCCTGGCCCGGGGCTCGTCCTGTCCAGGCTGGGGGGTGGGGGGGTGCTGATGTTCAGGCGTGAGGTGCCAAAGCCCAGCTCCCAGTCTGTCCCTGCCCTGGTGGGAAGCTCAGTGCTGCCAATGCTCACAACCCATCTGCTGGGAGATGGGGACCCACTTGACTGTCTGCTTGGCGGCCGGGGGTGGCCATCTGGGGCAGGCCGGCCTGCTGGCTCGGAAAACAGCCTGAGCCCTTCACTCTGGACCCCACACCTCGGTTTACGGGAGCCTGAGATCTGTGCATGTGGACAGGAGGACAGAACTCTGCCCGTGAGCTCAACCCTCGCTCCCCGGCACGGCCACCTCGTGGGGGAGAGCGACAGCCAGGGCACTCACTGCCCTGCAGCCTTGTGTGCCGATGTAAGAGAACCTTCCGCCGCTCCCGGAGATGGGAAGCAAACAGCACAAAGCCTATTTACAGATGAAAAAACTGAGAAGCCCAGAGGCAAAGCCATCTGTCCAAGGTCACGTGGCCAGTGAGTGGCAGAGCTGGACCAAAACCAGGGCTGTCTGTTCCCAGAGCCAGAATTCAAACTCGACCCAACAGGCAGGGTGCCGAGCGGTTAAGAGCCTGGGCTTGGGGCTTGGGGCTCGGGCCCCGGGCAGCCTGGGTCCACGTCCTGGCTCTGCCACTGGGGACCCTGACAAATGATGATCTCCCTGGGCCTCCATCTCGCACCCTCACCTGCACAATGGGAACAACGGGACTCACATCATGAGACTGTTGAGAGGACCTGAAGGCTCCACGCACACGCAACACTTAGGACAGTGTCTGGCTGTGAGTGTTAGCTATTATTGCTGCTGGATGCGTGACTGTCCGCCCTGCTGCCACCACAGGAAGGGCTCGAGCAAGAGGCGAGGCAAACCTTGCTGGCCGCTGCCCTCCCTTCAACCCCAGATGAGGAGGTCCTCAGGCCCGAGTGCCCAGTAGGGCAGCTCCACAAGAGTCGGGCTCAAGGCTGAGGCTGTGGGGGCAGAAAAAGGCCTGCCTGGAATGTGACATGGGGACAGCAGACGGAGACTCCCTGCCAACTAACTTCACTGGGCTCCCCCCGAGTGCCAGGCCTGGCGCTGCCTGTATGTGTAACCTCGGGGCCCACACCACGGTCCTGTGAGACTGGGATTCCCAAGGGGGCAACGGAGGCTCTGAGGGGAGAAGCCAGGGGCCCACGTTCACAGCGGGTGGGCGGCCAAACTAGGACTCCATACCAGGTCTCCAATGTGCCAGACACGGTCCTGCCTCAGGACCTTTGCCCTGGCTGTTCCCTCGGCCCGGAATGCTCTTGTTCCAGATGTCCACATGGCTCCTTCTCTCAACTCCTTCAGGTCATTACTCAAATGTTCTCTTCCCAGTGAGACCTCCCTTGACCATTCTGCCAAAAATAATTGAACCACCCCTCACACTTATCTCTTCCTTGCTTTACTTTCTACCTTGTCATCGCTTACCACACTGTATGATTTACTAAAGTATGTGTGTATTGCCTGCCTCCCCGACGAGGGTGTAGTCCCACAAACATCTCTGCTGCCTCATTCACTCCTGTGCTCCCAGTGCGCAGCGCAGGGCTGGCAGATAGCAGGGCCGAGTGAGCGAATCCCAGACCTGCGGCCCTGAGCCTCAAGAGCCTCACCCCCACCCCGGGGAGGGCTGGAGGCAAGTTTTGTGGGTGTTGGGGCTCGGAAGTGGATGGAAGCAGGCACGGCACTAAGCCGGTTTCAAACTTACTGAAGAGCAACCACAGCAAAAATGTTACTCCCCGACCTAGGATCCCTTCACCCAGGTCTCAGGAGCCCCGGTACGTGCGACGCAGGCTGGTTTTTTAAAAAATTCGTTCTCTGTATTCCACTTTTATTAATAAAAACCACCACCACCACAGCGCTAGCACCAAGGTGAGTTCGTAACTCAGCAGTGGGTCTGTCGGGGAGACTGAGCCGAGTCAGCGGGATCCCAGAGGCAGCTGAGCGGGGGCCGGAGAACAGGCGGACTCCGGAGGGTGCTTTGGGCAAGTTCCTTAACCTCTCGGGGCCTGTTTCGTCTTCCAGAAATGGGGCAAACGGTGCCTTCACCATGGAACTGTCAGGACATTTAAGTGCGTGAAGATACACGAAGGGTAAAGCTGGTACATGACACAGCGTTAAGGAGATCGGCAACATCAGAGTCATTGTAACAAATATTATTTATTCCTGTTTGATTGTTGTCATCTCACCCAGCAGTTCCCTGGATGTCATGACACAATCTGAAGCAGTGTGAGCTGTCACCTCACCTTCTGCCCTGGTGTGCATCTGGCCATAAAGGTAAGGAGAGTGGGGAGGGGGCTGGGAGGCAGAGGGGCTGGTGACCACCTGTGGTCGGGGGCATGGGGTTTGGGGGCCACCTCCTTTAAATTGCCACAAAGCCTCAGTGCCATCCCATTCCTCCTCAGCGAGAGGGTCATCATGAGGGGATGGGCTAGGGCCCTTGGTACAGCATCTGCCAGTCTGGATGACGTCCAGGCTCGGCTGGCCCCACACCCAAAGCCCCTGGCGGCAGCGGCCTGCTGGGTTCCCACGTCTGGGCAAAGGCCAGGAACAAGGGAGACGGGGCAAGGCAGGGCTGAGGGAGACCCATTTTGGGGGGCCTGTCCAGATGACTACCACCCCCTTTCTGGAAAGGTGGTCCTTACTTGGGTCTTTTGGAAGTCTCTATTGTTTTTGCTAGCCCAGCTCCCCTCTTTTGGCAGAAGAACTCCCCAGCTGCCTCCTCCAGGTGGGTCTGATAGAACTGTCAATCACAGTGTCCTGCCCTGCCCCCAGACCCAGTGGAGCACATGTGATCCAAGCAGAGCCAATCCGAGTCCTCCCACAGATTTGGCAGCAAATATTTCCCCTGTGGAGGAGAACGTATAAAGATGCAGAAGAGCTGAGCCACCAGTCTCATTTTCCCATGACATAGAGAGAGCTTGCTGGTGGCAGAAAAGAGAATGACATTCACAATGCAGAAAAGAAGCAGAGCTTAGAGGAGCCGAGAGGTCAGAGGGCAGAATTCTGGTGACATCATTTGAGTGCCTGGATCCAGCTATGCCTGAAGCTAGTCCTACCCCAGATTTGCAGTTATATGAACCAATGAATTCTATTTCTGGCTTAAACCAGTTAGAACTAGATTTCTGTCCATTACAATTCACCCTAATTGATCAGGGTGCCCCTAGCAGGCCTTGTTCCCTAGCCACAGCTGATATTTAATCTAGGCAAAGACCTACGACCAACCCAGGACAACGGGTTTCTCTACTCAGACTTGAAAGCACCGGGAGTGTTGTGAGGTGAACGGCGTTGACAGCAGTGGCTGCTGTGGCTGAGATCCCCCAATTCCTGCCCTGCCCGAGGCTTGCTGCCTTCTCTCTATTCTGCAGGACATCTCAAGATTCTGAAAGAATCCCTTATGGCTCTCCCTTTATTTCTTATGCTAACGAGAGTGAACCTCTTGCACATGTAGCAATCTTGGGCTCTCCAAGGTTCCAATCCTGGCCTGGCCCCTTATTCGTTGATCCTATACAAGTCACTGAATTTCTCTTGAGTCTGAGTTTTCTCTTCTGTAAAATGGAGGGACTTCCAGGACTGCCCTCAGGAGGTTACCGGCTTACGTGAGATGTAAGGGGAAGCACGTGCCCGCAGAACCCGGCGCAGACTAAGGCCTCACAGAGGTGAGCAGCTAACAACGGTGATGCGACCTACCTCGCGGGTCCGGAAGATGATCCTGTACTGGTACTGCGGCCCATGATCCTTGTGGTCCTCCAACTTCTCCCGCTTGATGCTCACCGCCACTGGCCCCAGCTTCTCGTCTACACCAAAGTAATTGGCATGTTCTGAGAGGGAAGAGCGGGGGAGTTCAGAGTAAGCTCTCTGGGAGGGGTGATGCGCCAGGCCCAGGGCAGGTTCTTGTGCGACCCGTGGGATCCTGCTCACACAAACCTCCTGGTCACGGCCACACTTGATAGACCGACTGCAAGACCGGACTGTGCCACCTCTGCCAAGTCACAGAGCCTCAGTTCCCTCATCTGAGAAATGGGGGGCCCTGACGCTACCCATAACTCATTGAGTGGATGTGAGGATGAAATGAAGCTACACATATTAAATGCTCAGTGCAGTGTCTGGCACTGGGTAAGAACCCAGCCTCGCTATGATTATCCCAGATTTGCAAATGTTCATCGTTAGCTTAGCTGCTGATTGGCCCCATGAAGTGGTGAAGATTCTATTCCAGGGAGCTGCTTGCCGGGCTCAGATCCGGGGTCTGCCACTAGGTTGGATGGATGGTCCAGGCCAAGGTGCTCCACAGCATTCTCGTGAGTAAAATGGGATCAGTAAGGATGGACCGGCCTCCCGAAATGGTGGTCAAAACTAAATAGGTTAATAAGCGTGAAGCACTTAGCACAGGGCCGGGGACACAGTAAGCACGAAAGAAATGCTATTATCATCCAAGGGCATGATGTTTGTCAGAGAAAAGGGACCATGATTCAAGCCCCTAGGCATCACCTTTATCCAGCCACGTTTCTATAACACTTAAAGGACACTTAAACTACTCTTCCCTTGCGGTGATGGAACCTTTGAATCACAGAGGAAATCTCTTCTCTTCCCTAAATAACAGCTGTCTCCCCTCTTTCTCTAAACATGTTGCTATTTTATAATCCTTCCAGGCAAACATTTTCTTCCTGATGTATAACCCAAGTATTTCCTGCCTGTGGTAGATAACCCACCAGCAGTCGGTCTTAACCCAAGTCCACGAGGTCAACATCTAACCTTTGCCAGGAATTCCTTCCCATCCCAGTGCTCTGAATATTTAACTGATGGTTCCTGTTCTCACAAGGTGCTCTTAGTGAATCAAAGGCTTATCTAAGGCCCAAATAATGTGTGTTAATTAACGGCACCGGTCAGACCAGCACCTGCACCGGGTTAAGCCATCTCCACAGCTGGCCAGAGAACAGAAGAATTATCTGCTCCACAGATAGCAGCTCATTCCTGAAACAGCTGTACGGGTTGTTTTGTTTTATTTTCCACCAATGCATACCGTAGGCACTCAATAAACAAGGACCAATGAGTAATTTATTTATAAGCTTCCAGGGCTCCAAAGAAGTCCATTTTTGAAAGGAAATGGCTTTTTTTTTTTGAAGCTCCATGATGAGTACTTATTACCTGCCCAATGAAGAACTGTTTTAACGGACAATCTTATATGATCCTCCCCACAGTCTTTCGTGTAGCTATTTCCATGTGTGAGTTGAAAAGAATGTGTGAGTTGAAAAGAACATGTTATCTGTTGGTTAGGTACAAAATTAATAATTATATATAACATAATATATAATTAATAACCCAATCAGGGGCGCCTGGGTGGCTCAGTCGTTAAGTGTCTGCCTTCGGCTCAGGTCATGATCCCGGGGTCCTGGGATCGAGCCCCGCATCGGGTTCCCTGCTCCGCGGGAAGCCTGCTTCTCCCTCTCCCTCTCCCTCTCCCCCTGCTTGTGTTCCCTCTCTCACTGTCTCTCTCTCTCTCTCTGTCAAATACATAAATAAAATCTTTAAAAAAAAAAAAATAACCCAATCAAAACCTGATTCTACATTCATATATATAGTAGAATCAGGTTTTGATTGAGTTATTCAAATCCTCTTCAGCCTTATTTTTTTGACTACTAGATCTGTCAATTTCAGAGAGACCGTGTCAGCGTCTCCCACTGATTGTGGATCTGTTCACTTCTCCCTGCAGCCTTGTCAATTTTTAAATACTTATCCCCTAACCCAGGTTGCCAGGTGCATAAAGGTTCACAACTATTCAGGTTTCTTTTCTCCAGGTTAGCCACTGCCTGGAACTCCCCCCGCCCATCCTTTTATTTTCAATTTCTGTGTGCTTCTGCTTTGGGGCGTGTGATGCTGCTATAATCACCCCAACATTCCTCACATGAGGATACAGAATCCAATGAGTGAAACATGTCACATAGCTAATAAGCTTTGACACAGACATCCCAAACCCTGGGCTGTCTGACTTGCAACAATGGAGCTCCAGAGACTGCACGCACTCTGAATCCCATTGAATGACTTAGTTGACATTTTGTTAGGTTTGACTAGGACACTGGTTTAAAAAAAATTTTTTTAACTCGTTGCTGTGGAGTACTAGCTGCCTATCCATTCTATTCTTCCCTTCCTCCTTTTCAAGAAAAATCCCCTACGAGTAGAGAGGGGGGATTTGTCTAGGGGATTTGTCTAGCTAAAAACCTATATTTCCCAGCCTGCCTTGTAGATAGAAGTGGTCAATAAGCAGCTGTGGTTGGATGGGGCTTATGAGAAAGCTCTTTAAAAGGGGCTGACAGGAGATCTTTTTGCCCTTACCCTTTCCTCTTTTTCTTTGTCTGAAACGTGGATGAGACAGCTGGAACTGCAGCAGCCTTCTTGGGCCAGGAGACTACTCTGGGGGCTGGAGGCCATGCACTAAGGCTGGCATTCCACTGATGCTGAGGAGAAACCATACCAGCCCTGGGTTGCTGACCACCAGACTTCTTTATATTGGAGAAATAAACGTCTATGTCGTTAAAGCCTGTCACTGGCAGTTATAAGCAATTCCAAATCAATACAGTTGTCAACATTTAAAAATGAGGAGAGGGCGCCTGGGTGGCTCAGTTGGTTAAGCGACTGCCTTCGGCTCAGGTCATGATCCTGGGGTCCCAGGATCGAGTCCCGCATCGGGCTCCCTGCTCGGCAGGGAGTCTGCTTCTCCCTCTGACCCTCCTCCCTCTCATGCTCTCTGTCTCTCATTCTCTCTGTCTCAAATAAATAAATAAAATCTTTAAAAAAAATAAAAAATAAAAATGAGGAGAATCCACATTAAAAAAAAAAACAAAAATGAACTTAATTTCAGGAGAATCTAGAAAAATTGAAAAGGCTGGCAACAATGGGCTTTCCTGCATTTCCTGCATGCCTACAGTGAGGTGGGGCTGAGCAGGGACTGCCCTTTGCTCAGTCGCTGCCTGGCCCCTTAGCTGCCTGGGTTTGTGGCCTCTGCATTAGGCTATGCTGTCTCCTGCGACTGCCCCACCAGCACTGACGAACCTCGTGACAGAGGAAGTCCATCTCTCCCTGGTGTTAACACCTTCGCAACATCAACAGCTCCACCTTCAAAGGGGATCCAAAACCTGCTGGCTTCTTCCGCCACGCATGGGCTCCCAACTTAGACTTGTCCATCATCACCTCCTGCCTGAACTAGTGCAGCAGCCTCCCCCCTGGTTTCCCTGCTTCCCAATCGCCCCACGTCTGTCCCCCAGAGGAAGGCTGTGAACACCTGAGTCGGATCAGGGCCCTCGACTGCTCAGAACTCTCTCGTGGCTCCATCTCACTCAGGGTGCAGGCAAGAGTCCTCATCACCATGACCCACAAAGTCCCACACAATCTGCCCCCATCACCTCTCTGCCTGGGCTCCTTCCACTCTCCTTCAGTCACTCTGTCCCAGCAACACTGGACTCCTTCCTCCTCCTTAGTGTTTCAGGACTATTGTACTTGCTCTTCCCTGTGCCAGAACACTGTCCCCAATCTCCACACAGCTCTGTCCTTCAGCCCAGTACTCAAATGGCACCTACCTAGGAGGCCCTCCCAGGCCATTCCCTATTGAAAATGCAGCCTGTGATCTGGTCACTATTTCCTTCTCCCCTGCTTTACTTTTCTCCATAGCGCTTGCCACCCTAGGACACCTTATATACTTTACACATCAATCTAATTTTATTGCCTTCCCCCCACTTAAGTGCTAGGAAGACAAGATCTTAGTTTTAAGCTGCTCAATACTGTATCCCCAGGCTCTAGAAAGGGCCTGGCCCATAGCTGAACCCAGCACACAGATGCTAAATAATGCCTATCGTCTCCTGCGGCTCGAGGCTTTGGCGAGTTCATCCCTGTGTGAGGCACCAAGCTAAGCGCTGGATGAGGCTCCGCTCACTGCATCCTCAGCACCGCGTCCCCCCCCCCCCCCCCCCGCGCTGCATCCTCGGGGCCTGGCACACAGGGAAGGCACGCGCAGCGGGAGCCCCGGGGACAAGCTGCGGCCCGCCAGCCCGCGCGCCCCTTCACCTCTGCCCACGAAGTGGTCCTGGTAGTAGCGGGCGCCCAGGTCCACGTGCTCGATGCTGTACTGCCGCGGGCGGCTCTGCGTCCTCTGCTGCTCCTTGGGCACCTCCAGCACCGAGATGCTGGCGTTGGTGCGGTGGGCGCTGAGCGCGGGCTCGGCGGCGCGGCCCTCGCCGCCGCCGCCGCCGCCGCCGCCGCCCGGGGAGCCCACGGCCGCCCGCGAGAAGCTCACGTTGCGCTCGCACTCGCCGCCGATCTCGTTGCGGAAGTGCGGGCAGCTGAGCAGCAGGTCGTTGCTGTTGTCGTCGCCCAGGTCCTGCTCCAGGTTCTCCTTGCAGTTCAGGTCCTCCGTGCTGGGGAAGGCGGCGTCCAGGCCGCCCAGGCCGTGCGCCCGCGACGCCGAGAGGGCCGCCGTGGCGGACGCGGCCGAGGCGCCCGTGGTGGTGTTGCGCCGCTGCGCCGTGGCCACCCTGTTGGCGGCCGCCTCGTTGAGGTCGAACAGCATGCTCTGCACGTCGAAGTGGGCGAAGCTCTTCTGGCAGACCCACGGGCGGCCGGCCTCCGGGGGGCTCCGGCCCTCCTCGGCCTCCCCCGGCGCCCGGCCCGCCTCGCCGTCCGCCCTCCCGCTCCTCAGCTTCCGAAAGATGGACGAGTCCGTGGCGTCCCCGCCGCCCAGGCCGCGCGCCGGCTTCTTCCGGGCCTTCTCCTTCTCCTTGGCGGGCTGGAGCCCCAGCAGGCTGTCCTTGGCGGGCTGGCCGTTGCGGGGGTCCGCCTTGGCGCCGCCGCTGCCCCCCGGGACGTGGGCGCCGGGGGCGGCGGGGAGCAGCGCGCGGAGGTTCCGGGCGCCCGCGGCCTCGGGCTGCTCGCTGCGGAACTCGTTGAGAAGGTCGAAGAAGCTCTGCTCGGGCAGGCCCTGCACGTCGATGGAGGACGTGCTCCCGTACTCCCGGAAGAGGGGCAGGGCCGCCGCGTGCCGGGGCCCCCGAGGCTCGCCCGCGTCCTCCACGTCGCACTCGCTCAGGGTGATCTCGCTGCTGCTGCGGTGCCGCAGGGGGAGGAAGGCCCTGCCAGGGGACCGGGGCCACCCGTCCTGGAATTCCACGTCTTTGGACCTCCTCCTGGAGAGTCGGGGGAAGGCTTTGGGCCCCGAGGGAGCCACGGCGCTGACGGGGGGCTGTCCGTTCGGCATGCTCCTCATGGAATGGGCCACCTTTGCGGCCTTCGCGCCGTCTGCGTCCTGTGAGGGGCTTGGGTTGTTCTGCTCTCTCAGCGCCTCCCGCTTGGGCGGCCAGTCGGCCACTCTTGCGCGCACCCCCATCTTGGGCACTGCAGGGGTGGTGGGACTGGGGCGGGTGGCGGCACTGACTGGGCTCTCACCGATGGGCTGGGGCATGCCTCCGTTCTGGACCCAGAATCCCATGGGAGCGTAGTCCCCAGTGTGTGGCCCCGGGAGGAGGTCGGCCCCCCTGGCCCCACAACTGGCTGCCAGGTCCACACCATCACTGGGGATGGGCCGATAGGTGGTCATAGTCCACGGGCACTGGAGTGCTACTGGCCCCCGTGAGCTGTGGAGTGACTTTATGGGGTCCCCTGGCCCTCAGCCATTGTTCAGGACCACCAGTCCCAGGATGAAGGATGCTGGCCCCTGAAGCCTGACGGGAAGGTTGTGAGCCTGTGGAGTCCAGTTCTCCACCATCGCTGTGGACAACTGAGCCAGGACAACCTCAGGAGGCAGGTGCGGTCCTGGGGTTTCCAGTATGAGTGGCTCAGCAGGACAGAGCAGGCAGCAGATGTGGGTGCGGGTCAGCAGGCTGCTGGGCTGTCCTCCCTGCCATGCTGAAAAAGGAGAGAAGGCAAAGGTGAGATGTGATGTTACTGTTCCCAGAGAAAGACTTTTTCTGTGTGGCAGCTTTATGCTCATTTAAAAAAACCTGTTTATTATGGAAATTTTCAAACATACTCAAAGCAAAGAAGAGCAGGATGAGCACCCCACCAGCTTCAACAACAGTTAACGATTCCCGATTCATCTACCCACCCACTCCTATACTTTTATTTGACAGAATATTTTAGAATATATCCCAGGTATCAGCTCATTTCACCTGTAAAAACTTAAGCTTATATATCTAGCAGTAAGGCCATTCAAAATTAACCGCAATACCTTTATCACATCCATCTAGATTATCAAGAATTCTTTAATATCATGTAATACCCCATATCTGCATTACATTTCCCCCATTGTCTCAAAGGTGTCTTTTAGAGTTGGTTTGTTTAAATCAGGATCCAAAACAAGATCCCTACTCTACTTTGGCAGGTATATTTTCTAAGTCTCTTCTATAATGTCTCCCCCATGCCCATCACCTTTATTGTGACGCTATTCACTTGTGGAAGGAATGAGGTCACTCGTCCCATGTAGTTTTCCACTTTCAGGATCTGGCTGCCTTTTCCCTTGTGTCATTAAACACATTCCTCTGCCCCCTGTGAGTCCTGCAGGTAGAGGCTGGGCTGCTGTCTATCTGTCCGGCAGTCTGCCTGACCAGCCACCCCACCAAAAAGGAAGTAAAAATGACAGATGAGTCACCATGATTACTGGTAGATTTGGGGGAGGGGATGTCTCTAGAACTCTATGTGATTAATAGATACCATGAGCCAGTAAATCAGCTCCTGTTACTTCTTTGCTGAGATCTCCCCAGTGGCTCCTTAATGCGTTAGAATAAAATCCAAATTCTTCTGCTGGTCCACAAGCCCCACAGGCTCTGGCCCCTGCTAGTCTCCCTGAGGCCTCTCCCCATCCCTGCCTAAGATCCCATCACACTGGCCCTCTTTTCTGTTCTGCTGACATACCAAACCCCACCCAGGATATCTGGATATGCTTCCACTGGTTCTTCACCAAGCTGGCTCCCTTGCATGATGTCCACTCTTCAATGAAGCCTTCCCTATGAAGAGAAGCCCACCAATGACTAATGGTGCTTTCTGGGTAAGGGGAAGGCCATGTGTGTGTGTGTGGGGGGGGCATTTCCTAACTCATGCCCATAGTTACGGAACAAGCTGGCAGAGAGAGAACCAGGGGGCAGCATGAAGCAGATTCATGGAGCAAAACAGTGAGGCGAGCCTGTACATCTGAGAAAGTAAGAATCAGAAGGGAGGAGTGGGGAGCAAGAGTGCACGCCTCTTCCTAGCTCCCAAGGGAGCATCTTCCTAAAGATGTTGCAGGCAGGCACACAGGGGAGGGGGCAGAGAAGGGGGGGCAGGGGTAGGCCCCAGGGCCAGGTTGGTTAAGGGAGACAGAAGCAAGGCCAGGTGAGTGGGACAGCAGAGGCATTTCTTTTTTTTTTTTTTTAAGATTTTATTTATTTGAGGGCGAAAAAGCACGAGCGGGGGTAAGGGCAGAGGGAGAAGGAGACTCCCCGCTGAGCAGGGAGTCCAGGACCGTGGGATCATGACCTGAGCCCAAGGCAGGCGCCTAACCGACTGAGCCGCCCCAGCACCCCAGCAGAGGCATTTCTATAGAGGCAGGTGGACCTCAGCTCCGGTGACCAAGCTTTGCGGGGATGTGGATGCCAGGGCACTGGATTTTTAAGTAGAAATCAGAAATCTTGAACTGTATGCAACTTTTCCCAGGTTGAAAAACAAAAACAACAGCAGCAACGACAACCAACTACCATGTGGAGAAGACTTCTACAAGGATTTTCAAGAAACTGCTAACAGTCTGGGAAGGGGAAGTAGGCTTCTTTCCCCCACTCCCAGCCCCTCTCCTGCTGTACTCTGCTCCTTAGTACTTCTCAATATACTCACTTCTTTCTCTTATTTATTCCTGATCCCCACCCCATGAGAAGGTGAGATACTGCTGTATCCCCAGGATCTAAATGTGTCTTGAAAGTAGGGGAAGGAAGGAGCCTTACTTTTCATTGTACACCACTGGCTACCTTTGGAATTGCTTGCATGTACTTCTGGCCGATAAAGAAATACTTAAGAACACTACCAACAAAAACCAAGTAAGGGTCAACAAAATAAGTATGTGGGCTAAATTGGGGCAGGGGATGCTGCTCTGTGACCTCTGGTGATGGGTCAGCGCAGCAGCTTCGCCAGAGAGGAGTGCCCCTATACTCTGTGGGGCCCTGGATCCCAGGCCAAACTGGGGGGTGCAGCTTGGCCAGGGGCACCCCTGGGCCACCCTGGGAGAGCACGGAGGATCAGCCCTCTGAGGCCACACTGGGGCTGGCTGGGAAAACCAACGGCCCAGATGCGACCCTGACTTGCTTATGCAAGCACCTCCCGACAGATGGGCTCTGCTGATGGCATTTTGTTTCCAGCTCAGTCAGAAACCCCCATCTGTTTTGCTCTCTTCTGTGAAAACACACAGATGTTCCTGAGGCCCCAGTGTCTTTCCACAGATCCCTTCCAGGAGCAGGTGTAGCCAAGTCGCCCTGTGCTACTAAGAGGCTGAGTGATACCCACAGCCTCTGTGGGATTCGGGGACTGCTGCACACTGGTCCCTTTCCAGCTGCAGGTTGTCCAGCTCCCCGCTCCCAAGAGCACCCCCATCTTCCTGATGCGGAAGCCCCTATTCTGAGGGCCAGACTGCCTGGGTTCAGATCCTAGTAGGCCACGGGCTGGTTACTAACACCGTGACTCAGTTTCAATCTGTAAAATGGGCAGAATACCGCCTATGTCCTGGCCACTCCTATCACTGTGGTTCTCTCCTTCCTGTTTCTTCTCCCTGCCCCCAATTACAGAAGCACAGCCAGGGGTGGGCTCGGCGGCTGAGTGGTGTCCGCGTGGATCTCTCTGCACAAGTGTCTTCTCGCCAGTGTTCCTTGGCTCCTGCCTCTTCTCTACGCCGGCTCCTCCGGCCTCCTGGTAATCGGTCAGCCCCTGATAAATTCTGCTTCTGCCCAAGACTGTCAAGAGTGGCTTCTGCTGCTGGCAACAGAGGACCTGGACTCATGCACAGTGCCGTGGACAAGGAAGGCAGCTGGGGATGGTGGACGGGGAAACATGGGGGGGGCGGAAGCACAAGGAGAAGCGAGGGGCGGTGGGAGAGTCAGGTGGGAGGCCTGTGGCTGCAGGCAACAGAGTCCCATCCGCTGGTGGCTCGGGCAGTAAAGACCTCTCATTATCCTGTGTCACAAGGAGGCCACCAGATACGGTGCCTCCACTCTTGGTACATGGGAATGATGTCAGGCGCTTTCTCTGCCCCCACCCCATTCTCCTCTGCGTCCCTCAGTATGCTGCTGGCTTACACCTTTGGCTTTTGGCCTCAGAGGAGCGAGCTGGCAGCCACAGCGACACTTCGCACTGAATCATGGGCGAGGGGGGGAAAGAAAGGGGTGACGTACGACTGTTCTTACTTCTTACCCATCTGACCCTAGTCAGGAAGGAGGATGTTTGCCAGAACATTCCCCCTACACTTCAACAGACTTTCTTTGATGCCTAATTGGCCAGAATGTGGTCACATATGGCCATTCCAGGTGCAAGGAAAGCTGGGAAGGCTGAGAATCTGGGATTATCCCGATTGCCCTTAGGCTGGTGAGGACTTGGGGAGCCGGCCACACTGGCTCCCTAAAAACGTCAGGGTCTGTTAGAGGAGCAGGCACCCAATAGCGTATCTGTGTAAATGCTACCAGACTGTCACTTGTAAAGAAGCTGGGGAAGTCTGAGCTGAGAGGGTGCTCCCTTATCAGGCCCCCAAAGCCTAGAGGCTGGAACAGCAGACATGCAGGCGAGTGCTACAGCCGCAATGTTCTGGCTCCGAAGGGCCTTGCTCTTCTGTGAAGGAGCCACGATGTCTGCCAGAACCTCCCATGGCAGAGTAGAAGGAAAAAACATAAGCCTTCCAGTGGTAGACACTTGTGGTTTGCTTCCCTGGCCTCTATGACTCTTTTTTCCAAGAACAGCCCAGATTTCCCTTTGGGAACCTGCCTTCTCTGACTCCCACCCAGTGGGCTAGAGGAGGAGCTCCTTCTTGAGTTCAGGAACTAACCATGTAATTGGATCAGAACCAGTGAAATCATTGCCAAGAGTCCTAGGGCTGAAGGCTGTGCTTTTCCCTCTTACCCTGAGTCTGAGCGGATGTGAGGGATGGAATCACTGCAGCCATCCTGTGACGATGAGGGAAGAACCATTTGTGAAAGGGGCTGAAATAGGGGGGACTTGGGGGCTGTAGTCATCACTTTAGTCTGAGTTAAGGTGGACCTGAAGCCACCACTATTCTACTTCCCACCACTAGATGTTTTAGTTATATAACAAAACAACATCTGTAACAGCAGCTACCACGAATGTGATCCTTCTATGGTCCAGGTCCCTCTCTAAGCACTTTACATTTATTATCTCCCTTAATTCCACAGCAACTCTGTGAAGTAGATATTATCTCCATTTTAACATAAGGAAACTGAAGTGGGCAGATGAAGTAATGTGCCCAAGGCCAGATGGCCACGAGGTGGCAGAGTTGCAAATGATCCAGAAGCTTCATTCCTGAAGTCAGGCGGTCCTGAGTTCAAGCACCAGCCCTCCAGGTTGCCCAGTGGGCAAAGTCCCGGACCTCCAATCCTCCTTTTCCTCACTGGTGACACACTGTAAAATATCTCCAGATCCAACTGGTCCTCTGAGTTCCAGGCTCTGGTAGCCACCTGCTTACTTGACATCACGTATGTACGTCAACATGCATTGCAAACTAACCATTCCCACCCCGAACTCTTGATCTCTCCCCACCCACAAAACTTGTTCCTTCTCAGAAATCGTCAGGGCAGGGGCGCCTGGGTGGCTCAGATGGTTAAGCGTCTGCCTTCGGCTCAGGTCATGATCTCAGGGTCCTGGGATTGAGTCCCGCATCGGGCTTCCTGCTCCTTGGGAGCCTGCTTCTCCCTCTGCCTCTCTCTCTCTCTCATGAATAAATAAATAAAATCTTAAAAAAAAAAAAAGAAAAGAAATCGTCAGGGTAGGCTAAGTTATGCCACAGTAACAGAGGACCCCAAGTACCAGGGGCTTACACAACAAAGGTGTGTTTCTTAGTCATTCTGCATGTCCCAACACGGGTGGGCCAAGGGCCTTCTCATGCCTGCTTTACTCCCAGTCGACAGAGCCGTTCTTCCAAGAGACCCAGCTAATTTCACAGGTACATGGCTAAACCACATAACAGCCTCCCTGTTCCCTCTGCTTCTGCTCCCCCCTAAGTGCCCTCTTCCATGCAGCAGGATTCAATATTCACATTTGAATCTTAGTATAAATCCAAATCTTAGGATAAAATTCAAAATCCTCACCTTGGCCCTCAAGGCTCCTTTCCTCTTCTCCTTGCTCTGGGAGCCCAGGCCACAATGTCCTTCTTTCAGTTCCACTTATTGTTTATCCTCCCTGTTGCCTCAGGGCCTTTGCACAGGCCATTCCCATTGCCCTTACCTAGATAGTTCTTTCTCAAGAGTCAGGACAAACATTACTTTCTCCACATGCCTTTCCCTTCTCAGGAACCTTGTTCAATCCCCGACCTGAGCTCTCAGAGCACTCTCGGAGCATTTCTCTTTGGGGTTACCTGCATCAATGTATGTATGTAAATCACCACGTAATGAACTGTTAGCCGTATGTAAGGTTTATGAGGCACTGGAGTCTTTATTACTGCCTGCATCTCCAGCACAGGCCTGACACACAGTATGTGTGGAGAGAGAAATGAGTGGAGGGATAACAACCTCGCTCAGACCAGGAAGAGCACTGGCTCAGTTGGGGTCTGTGACTTGAGGGTAAATGGCGCTTGCTTGGTGACCCAGTGTGTCTGCCCCGGGAAGAAGCATGTTCAGGAAGCTGAAAGTAATACGTGGAGTGTGTGTGTGTGTGCGCGTGTGTTCATACAACAGACACCTATCACGTTCTTAAAAATCATTTAGTCCAAAGGATTCATTCGGTCGAAAGAGCACTAAAACCTTATTCTTTTACTGAACACTGAGCAGGCGTGTATAACTCACTCATTTCACAAACGCCAAGCACCTAAAATCCACTCATTTATTCAAAAGATTTCTCAAGCACCTACTACATTGTTTGGTAGATGGAGCTACAGCCCTGAGCAGGACAGACCACACTCCCCTCTGGTGAACTTACTTCAGGAGAGGGAAGCCACAGAAATAAGTCAACCGAGACGGAAAACAAGGTAACTTCAAAGGGTGATGAGCAGTTTAAACGACTAAAACATTGTGACAGGGTAGGGCTAGGGGCTGCTCTCAATGGGGGGTGGTTGGGAGGGCTGGTTGTGGGGTGCCATCTGATCCCGAGAGAGGGCACCTGCCATGCACCAGGTATGCTGATGAACGAGGCTGACACGCATGGGCAGGAAAGCGGGAAGTGGCCAGTGTACAAGGCCCTGTGGGCTCGTCCAAGGCAGTAGTTCTCTCCCCGACTGGCCATGAGAGGCACCGGGGGAGCTTTGTAAAAATACGGGTGTTCATACTCCACCCCCAGAGAGTCTGAATCAGCTGGTATGGCCTGGGGACCAGGCCTGAGAGCCTTTCAAAAGCCCTCCAGCTGATTCTAATATGCGGTCAGGGCTGAGGACAGAGGAACAGAGAGCAAAGAAAGGAGGGCCCGGCACCAAGCCCTGCTCAGCCAGTGCTCTGGCCCGCACAGAGGGGCAGGAGAGCAGGTGTCCCTGAGGCCCCGGCAGGGGCTGTGGTCTAGGGAGGAGCAGGTGGTCCACAGCGTTGGAGGCTGCTGAGAGGGTCACATATGATGACAATTACTGGTCTGAAGGGCACTAGGGACCACAGTAGGAGGTATTTCAGGGGACTGCTGCTCTGGGATGCGTTGTCCCCCTGGTCCTCCCTGCCAGTGTGGCCGGCTTACCCTGCCTCCTCCTTCCTAACTTCCTCCCATACCCCAGACACAATGGCTCCCCTCCTCCCTTTGCTGAGCTCCCAGGGGTCTGCACACACCCTGTGCTATAGGAGTTAGCTCACTGGATTTTTTTTTTTTTTTTAAAGATTTTGCTTATTTATTTGACAGAGAGAGACACAGCGAGAGAGGGAACACAAGCAGGGGGAGTGGGAGAGGGAGAAGCAGGCTTCCCGCAGAGCAGGGAGCCTGATGCGGGGCTCGATCCCAGGACCCTGAGATTATGACTGAGCCGAAGACAGACGCTTAACGACTAAGCCACCCAGGCGCCACCAGCTCACTGGATTTGTAAGCCTCTGAGTAGCTTTGGTCCTCCTTGGACTTTGAGCAGCTCCAAGTCTGCAGGGGACTAGGGTCTACCACATGTGTTCCTGCCACACAGGCAGGGTAGGGGGTGATGATGTAGAGGTAATGGTAATACACACACATAGCATGTATGAACGTGTGCTGTAATAACCTCATAAAGCAGGGACTTCTGGCATGTCCATTTTACAGATGAGGCAAAGGTCACGTGGCCACGTCACACGGCAGGCAGATAGGTGGAGCAGCGAGGATCCCAAATCTCCTCAGTTTGGCTCCCACACTTTTGCCACTACACTGTAAATGAGAGGTGGGAGCCCAGATGAGCGTGTTGTGTGAATAGGCAAATGATGTAAATATCTTCAAAGATCAATTCATAAGGACAAAACTCTAGAAAGTCAGCAACAGCTCAGCAGATTTCAGGTTAAGGATCTGTTTTCTAGGGACGCCTGGATGGCTCAGTTGGTTAAGCATCTGCCTTCGGCTCAGGTCATGATCCCAGGGTCCCGGGATCGAGCCCCGCTTCGGGCTCCTTGCTCAGCTGGGAGCCTGCTTCTCTCTCTCCCTGACAAATAAATAAATAAAATCTTAAAAGAATCTGTTTTCTCCCCTCTACTGGAAATTCAAGCATACACAGGACCCCTTTAGAGCTCCCCGAAGAAACAAAATGGTTGGAACTTCCAGACATCTCATTAGGAAGCCCCGAGGCAGAGACTGCTCCATCAGCCCAAAACACGAGGTGCAAGGCCCTGAGCATGGCCACCCAGCTGCATACTACTCCGATCTGATTTTTACTCTCAATGCTTCTGACACCAGATGTGTGGGTTTTCCACACGAAGCAATTCTCCAGATCTCTGCAGACACTGACGGGGTGTCCCACAATTTAATTCAATCCCGACCCTAACTGCCTGGAGTTAGTCCAGATGCCACACAGGTTGGAGGGCTCAGTTCCACCAGACTTGCCCCACACTTCAGATGCTAATCACAAGTGGTGGGTCCCCAGGTTACCCACACATCTGTCTGACTTGGCTACAAACTGGGGTTCCCACAACGCCCTCCTCAGCCTCGGTGATTGACTGTAACAGCTCACAGAACTGAGAGAGATACTTTTCCTACAATTACTGGTTTCTTATAAAAGATACAAATCAACAGTCAGATGAAGTGATACTCAAGATGAAGTCCACAAGGGTCTCGAGTCCCATGGAATTTGAGGTGCACCACCCTCCCAGCACGTGGAAGCACTCACCAACCTAGAAGCTTTCTGAACTCTATCCTTTAGGGTTTTATGGAGGCTGCATTATGCGGGCATGATTGATTAAATCACTGGCCACTGGCGACTCTGGCAATGTCCAGCCCCCACCTCCTCTCCAGAGGTCAGGGGGGTGGGGCTGAAAGTTCCAGCCCTCTAATCACAGGGCTGGTTTCCCTGGCAACCAACCCATATCCCGAAGCTATCCAGGAGTCCACCAAGAATCACCTCATTAGCATAAACTCAGGTACCGCTGAAAGGGGCTTATCCTAAAGAACAAAAAAGGCTCCTATGAACCACATCACTCAGAAAATTCCAAGGGTTTTTAGAAGCTCTTGAGGCCGTGAACTGGGGACGAAGACCAAATATATGTATTTTTATTTGCACTTTCGTATTTAAGGTCAAAGAACCCAGAAAATGGATGTTTCTAATTGAAATCTTATAGCCATTCCACTCAAACTGGCAAGGGTCCCCAGGGTCTGAGTTCCCGAAAGGCCAGTTCTCTTCAAAGTGTGTAAATCAAGTAGAGCTTCTTTCCCTTCCTTGGGGGAGTGGGGAGAAAGAATTGTAATTATGCTCTGAAGTATCAGGTGTGCAACTATTTTATTTTAATCCAGCAATTCCATTTCTAGGAATCTGTCCCTCAGATATTCACACCAGTGCACATGGCAACTCAGGTGCACGGTGGTTCTGCTGTGGGGGCATTCACACTGCCACACTATTGTAATATGGAAGTGGTGGGAAGAGCCAAACAGCTCATCGGCAGAGGATGGGCTAAATGCGTCTGGCTGTCTCTACTCCAGGGATGCAATGCAGCGGTAATAAACAGCGAGCTAGAGGTAAGGCCATGTGTCCTGCGTGTAAGAGGCCCACGTGGCCTGAAGCGAATGGGTATAGCTCACACTTAGGCTCACTGTGTACCAGGCTAAAGTGCTTTCCACACGTTAACTCATTTCATCCTCACGAAACCCTGTGATGGAGGGGCAATCACCAGCCTCAATTTTTTTTTTTTTTAAGATTTTATTTATTTATTTGGGGCGCCTGGGTGGCTCAGTCGTTAAGCGTCTGCCTTCGGCTCGGGTCATGGTCCCAGGGTCCTGGGATCGAGCCTCGCAGTGGGCTCCCTGCTCCGCGGGAAGCCTGCTTCTCCCTCTCCCACTCCCTCTGCTTGTGTTCCCTCTCTCGTTGTGTCTGTCAAATAAATAAAAAAATCTTAAAAAAAAAAAAAGATTTATTTATTTATTTGACAGAGAGAGACACAGCGAGAGAGGGAACACAAGCAGGGGGAATGGGAGAGGGAGAAGGGGTGAAGCAGACTCCCCGCTGAGCAGGGAGCCCGATGCGGGGTTCGATCCTGAGCCGAGGGCAGACGCTTTACGACTGAGCCACCCAAGCGCCCCCACCGGCCTCATTTTAAAGCCAACGCAACTGAGTCCAGAGAGGCAGAGTAACTTGCCCAAGGTCACTCAGCAGGAGAGCAGTGGCACTGGGATTTGAACCCAGTGGAGGAGGGAGAAGCAGGGAGGGAGAAGCAGGCTTCCCGCCGAGCAGGGAGCCCGATGTGGGGCTTGATCCCAGGACCCTGGGGTCATGACCTGAGCAGAAGGCAGACGCTTAATGACTGAGCCACCCAGGCGCCCCTCTGTGCTTGTATTCTTACAAACATGTAAGTTCAAGGCCCTCCCGGGGCCCCCTATGAGGCCTGCCCAAAATTCACATCCTGGAGAGGAGCCCCGTGAACAGGGTTTGCACACTTTCTTCCAGACCTTTCTCTGTGTCAACTGCACAGGGCAGGGGCATCTCGGGCTTTAAGTTTTCAGCTGTGAAAGTGAGCCTGTGAGAGGAAACATGGGCAGAGGGAAAGCCACCCCCTGGAAAGCCCTGACCGTCCAGAAAGCAGAGTTAGAACAGATGAGTCCCACATCGGGCTCCCTGCTCCTTGGGAGCCTGCTTCTCCCTCTGCCCCTCTCTCTCTGTCTCTCATGAATAAATAAATAAAATCTTAAAAAAAAAAAGAACAGATGAGCCGCCTCAGTCGAGCATCGGCGAGGCCCCGGGAGTCCGAAAACTTCTCATCTTTCCAAGTGGAGATTCCTCCGTGGCCTGGCAAGCTGCTCACACCCAGACCCACAGAGGGAAGGAAGGGGCACCCCATCTTGTGTCCACATGCTCCTCAGGGAAACAGAGGCGGCATTTAAATGCTTCAACAGCAATCTGGCCTTCTTTGTTTTAGTCTGCGAGCCAGTACGGTAGGAGTTACGTGGGTTAAATGCTTGTATAATTATGTGCTTATATAGAGAGATGAATTTAAAAATAATAAACAAGCTTCATAGTTTGCTTTTCTGACTTATTATCAGATCTTGGAGATTTCCTGATGCGGCAGCTGTCGCCTGGGGGTTAGAAGCCAAGATGACTCAGGTTCAATTCCCAGCTTGGCCACTTAATTACCTGGACCTTGGGCAGGTCACTTGGATGGTTTTCCCATCTGTAAAATGAGATAATAACAGCACTTCACTCCTAGGGATGTCATGAGGTAAAAAGACTGTAGAGACTTCGAATGTCCCTGGCACACAGGGATTTACAAGTATTAGCTATTAACGTTTTACTTATATAATAATAAAAACGAAACCTCAAGCAAACAGAGCCAAATGTGGCCTTGGCATGAACCCTGGCTGCTCTGGGCTCAGGAGCCGGGTCGCCCAGGGTGGCCTGCTTTGAACTAGAGAAGCTGGGCCAGCCCCCCTCCTTCCTGGAGGCCCAGAGCCAGGGCCACAGGGAGATGCCCCTTCTGAGCCCCTGGGGGGTCGGGTGGGTGAGACTAGAGAGTGTTGCTACCTCCCCCGAAGCGCATGTGGAGCAGGCATCTTGTTCCGATTGTGGGCACAGTCCTACTCACTTCAAATGAGACTTTGAAATGCAAAATTACAAAAGGATGCCTCTTGGAGTATGGGCACACGTGCCAGGCCCACCCAGGAGCTACAGAAAAGCTTGTGCCCTCGGATGATGTGACTGAGCTGCGCTGGCTGGGGGCTGGATGAGGGGTCTGTGGTCGGGGACGCCCCTTCGGGGGAGACGTCATCAGCACACAACCACGGCTCCAAGTGGCCGCCTGGCCCTACAGGGATCTCCCCAGCCCTAGCCAGGCCCGCGGTCAAGCCACATGCGCTGGTGTAGCCGTGCCATTGACTTTGATACTGAAACTTTTTGATAAACAGCTGCTGCCTGGAACCCTGAGAGTCCCCATTATCACTGCATGGGGGCAACGCTGCGGGGTCCGCTCCCATGGCTGTTGCTGCCCCAGGCTGGAGTGGTGGCGAAATGTTTAGTATGTCCCCCCGACGGGCTCACTCCTGTGACCAGGCCAAGCCTCCTTCAGAAGATGCTGTCTTGTCAGCATGGAGCCTGACTTGCAAACTAATCCCAGCTAAACTGCCACCGAAACCTGCTAAGATCACATCTGCTGGGCTCGGAGATTAAATCAATATTTGACAATCTTGATTAAATAACAGCCAGGGAATCCTTGTCAAAGAACATCTGTTGAAGTCCTGGTCTTTCCAGCCTGTTCTTGGGGGCCGGCCGGGGGCATCTCTGGCTCTGCTTCTCCTCACCTGAGGAGCTTTTGGAGGGAGGGGGAGGGGGAAGACACAGAAACAGAAAGGCTCCCTGTGGTGCGAGGGGAGGGGGTAACCCTTGCTATTCTGGGGGGCACCATCTGCCAGCAGTAATCACCATACCTGCCCCTGACCCCCGCGGCTGCTGAGGGCCAGTCCCCAGCCAGGGTGGAGTGCTTGCCACAGAACCGGGCTCCTGATGGTCCACTGTGGCAGTGTTCTTGTCACCTCCATTTCAAAATGGTGAAACTGAGCTTCTGAGAGGGGCCACTGCTTGCCCCAAGGTCACAGAGAGAATGAGAGGAGGAACAGGGCTTCTGGACGTGGCTCTGGCTGACTCCGGGGTCTTGAGAGACAAGTTGGCAAAAGTAAGAGCAAAAACTGGCACTTATGCCACCAGGAGCCCAGACTGGAGGCCTGTTCCAATGGTCCCGGTCCCGAAGCTACACGTGGGGTGGCCCCACTGAGAAGCACTGGCCTTACACTTGGCCCTACTCAGCCCATGCAGCGTCCCAGGGTGAGGGCCCTACTGTTCTCCCCAGTTTACAGAAGGGAACACTGAGACTCAGAGGGGCAAGCTACCCGTGAGGTAAAAGGCACGGGGAGGACTGGAACCAGGAGGGTGACTACGGCCACCAGAACCACTGTCATTTCTAAAAAGCAGGGACAGGGCGCCTGGGTGGCTCTGTGGGTTAAGCGTCTGCCTTCAGCTCAGGTCATGATCCCAGGGTCCTGGGATCTAGTCCCACATTGGGCTCCCTGCTCGGGGGCGGGGGGGGGGGGGGTCTGCTTCTCCCTCTGCTCTTCACCCTGCTTGTGCGCTCTCTCACTCGCTCTCTTTCTCTCAAATAAATAAATATAATAAATAAATAAATAAATAAATAAAAAGCTAGGATAGAGCTGTGAACACGATGGGCTTCAATAAATACCTGGTCTCCATCCCTTGGTGATTTAAGACAGAAATCAGGCTCATGCTGGGATCCTGGAATAAAATCCTGGCCCCAGCACAGACCAGAGCAGACCGCAGTGGCCCCTTGTCGCACTGCTAGAAGAGCCCGAGATGACCCCCTAAGACACCACTCCCCACGGTAAGGGCACCAAAGAAGCACGCGTACATCCTTACTCAGATTTGAAAAATAACAACGAGAACCACTCCACAGCTGCACTCACAGCTCCCTCGTGGGGGGAGGGGCGGGGAGCAGTGGTCAGACACCCAATGCCCGCACCCACTGTTCACCACTCCTTCCCCAGGTCCAAAGCAGTGCTGAGATCAGGGGAGTTCCCCATAAGTCTTTGCTGAGTCCATTGATTGGAAAAAAAAAAAAAAAAAGGGAAGGGAGGGAGGAAGGAAGGAAGGAAGGAAGGAAAGAAAACAAAAGAAAAATCAAATGAACCAGTCAGCCACTTGGCCAGATAACCAACTAGCCAGCCAACCAGAAAACCAACTAACCAACCAATCATCCAGTTTACCAACCACCTAGCCAGCCAGCCAAACCACCAGTTAAGCAGCCAACTGGTCTCCTGTTTGTGTGTCCCTGTCCCTATTTCCATCTCGACCCCATCTCTCTGCATCGCTATCCCATGTTTCTACGTCCCTGTTCACACCTATGCGTGTCCCTCTGGGTGTGTATCTCTCTCACACATGTGCACACACAGACGGACATAGCTCTGCTTATTTCTGGCCCCTGAGACACAGTCCCATGTTAACTCACCACTGAGGATGTGTCCTAGGCCAGGCAGCCTCTGCCTGGTCCCTCCTAACTCTCTTCCATATTCCAAGTTCCCAGCATCTACAGGGAGAGAGGCTAAGGAATTGGCCAAGATTATTCTAAAAAAAAATGTAGGAGGCAGATCCCAAACTGTCTGCTGAGTAAAAGAACCACTGGCACGTGTGGCATTGTTCGGGCCCCTAATTTCTCATATTCCAGGAAGGATTTACGCCGGTCTTGTCCAGTCTCACCCCCACCCTGAAGTGGAATCTTACAAGGAAATTGGCTGGTTTAATCAGAGAATAAACTCAGAAACTCCCAAGAATGTATTCAGAAGTAGTTCAGAAGAACGGCATACTCTCTCTTACAATTAAAAAAATTAGTATTGGGCGCCTGGGTGGCTCAGTTGGTTAAGCGACTGCCTTCGGCTCAGGTCATGATCCTGGAGTCCCGGGATTGAGTCCCGCATCGGGCTCCCTGCTCGGCGGGAGCCTGCTTCTCCCTCTCCCGCTCCCCCTCTTGTGCTCTTTCTCTCTCTCACTCTCTCTCTCAAATAAAAAAAAAAACAAAAAAACAGGCAGAATGAAACCATGTTACTTACTTAGGGTTACTCTCCTAGGCGAACAAACCTTCAAAAAGCAAGAAATGGATACAGGATCTAGTTACAATGTAGCTGTAAAGTGCTGCCTTGTCTTTGCCCCCTGCTCAAAATAAAGCTGTTACCTTTCTAGCCCTGTCCGCCATGGTGCTTAGCAGCCAGGGATGCATGGTCTCAGACATGTTTACCAAGTAAAACACTGACTTGAGGGGCGCCTGGGTGGCTCAGTCGTTAAGCATCTGCCTTCGGCTCAGGTCATGATCCCAGGGTCCTGGGATCGAGCCCCGCATCGGGCTCCCTGCTCAGCGGGGACTCTACTTCTCCCTCTCCCACTCCCCCTGCTTGTGTTCCCTCTCTCGCTGTGTCTCTCTCTGTCAAATAAATAAATAAAATCTTAAAAAAAAAAAAAAAGCAAGAAATGGTGACCACGGAAGTCTGGTGGAGAAAGAGAGGGTTCAGATGGCAGGGGTACATAGAGGGTTCTGGGGTACTGGCAAGATTCTCTCTCTTGATGTGGGGGTTACATGAGCGCTTGCTTTATCATTGTTCACTGGACTGTGTATTTACATTTTACATACTTCTTGGTGCAAGGGTTATATTTCACAATAACAAAGTTTTAAAGTCTTTTAAAGTCTTTTGCATTGTATCCGTTCATTTTAAACAATGAACTTGTACTCTTGTATTCCATGTGTAATTTAAAAAAACAGATAAGACCCTCTTTGAGGGGCGCCTGGGTGGCTCAGTAGGTTAAGCGTCTGACTTTTGCTTTCGGCTCAAGTCACGATCTCAGGGTCACAGGCTCCGTGCTGAGTGCAGAGTCTGTTTGAGATTCTCTCCCTCTGCCTCTCCATCCCTCCCCCACCCCCGCCAGCTCTCTCTCAAGCAAATAAATAAAATGGCTAAGAAACAGGGAAGCCCCTCCTTGAAGACCTGTGTGTGTTCGTACACACACGCAGAGCCACCCCAGTCTCTGTCACTCCCCTGGCTCAAAATTCACTTTCTCTCCTGTAAGAAAGGTTTCCACTTCCCAGAAGCGGCAGAGCCACTTCACCGGGCCAGCCAAACACAAACATCCTGGGCACGCTGGGGGACTGTGCACTTCCTCCTGGCCCCAGGGGAGGTGGCCAGAGCGGGGGCTACACTCACAGCAGCAGTTCTGGGACAGCTCACCACATGGCGGCTGGGGGACAGAGGGGCAAGGACCCGCACCCGCCCGGAGGAGGCCTTACAGGGCAGAGGGGCTGCGGGGCCATGCTAGCTCGCATCCTAGCTCTGCCCCTGCAGGGATCCCACAGTGAGCTCTAGAAAGACTCTAGTCCTGACCCTTGACTATGAGGTGCAAAGCCTCTTGTCAGCCTGAGGACCAGCTGGCAGATGGCGAAAGCCTGCAGCTCTGTTTGCACAACACCGTAATCAAACATCCCCTGCCCGGGGGACTAAGACCAAGGCAGAAGGGCTGGAAGGGGGCACTGGGCCCTCAGGACCCTAAAACAATGGCTCTCCAGGAGCCCAGGACACCAGGAAATCAGCCACTCATTCCTAGGACAACTTTCTTTTTTTAAAAAAAAGATTATTTATTTATTTGACAGAGAGAGATACAGCGAGAGAGGGAACACAAGCAGGGGGAGTGGGAGAGTTGGAGAAGCAGGCTTCCCGTGGAGCAGGGAGCCCGATGCGGGGCTCGATCCCAGGACCCTGGGATCATGACCTGAGCCGAAGGCAGACGCTTAACGACTGAGCCACCCAGGCACCCGAAGGACAACCTTCCTTTCTTTTTTTTTTTTTAATGTTCACAGTTGATGGAACCTTTTTAGAGGCAATCTGGCAATAGCTTTTAAAAATGTTCTTAACCTCTGAGCCTGTAATGCTACTTCTGGGAATTGATCCCAAAGAAACAATGGGAATGAAGAAAAACATTTATAGCATTGGTTATAAAGCAAAAAGAGAGAACCAAACCCAATGTCTGACAACAGGAGAATGGCTAAATAGATTACTGCACGTCTCACTGTTCAACCTTAGGACGTTATACATGTGCAGATGCAGTCATAGAAAAAAGACTGAAAAAAAATGCTCAAAAATGTCAGTTGGGGTTAATTCTTGGTGCTGGGACTACCAGTGATTTTTGAAAATGTGCTCTTTCTACCTTCCTGTAGTCTCCCAAATTACCTTTAACGAATGGGTTTTCAAAACCAGGGAGACAAAGCAGGAAGTTTCCATTCATGTAGCTGATTTCCAATTCACTAGACGCATATTTCCTGGGAACCAGCTATGTAAGAAAGCAGGGAACGAGGTAGGCCCTTCTCTGCCCTTTGGCCGGAGAAGGGAGACACGCATGAATTGAGTGAGTGCCTTTACCAAGTACACGCGTCAGCACAAAGCTAGCCGAGGAGAGGATAAAGGGTAAAAGGATAAAAGGAAGAACAGGGTGCTGCACAGTAGGGGTCAAGGAAGGCTTCACGAAAGGGGTGGTGGCAGGTGGAGGGGGACAGAGGCAGTAGGTGCAAAGGCTCCAGTGTGTTTGGAGGCAGTGACCCCACCCGAATGCCCCATAGGTAATGAACCCACCAAGCAGCAGAGTCCCATGAGGAGGCTGGGTAGCCATCCCTTGGGGGGGGGTGGCGCGGGGCGGGGCGGGGCATGGCCCCGAACAGGGACAGCACTGGCACAGAGAAGGGGACAGACTAGAGAGGATCTGGCCGTTTCCTCACATGAAGCGGAGCTCCACGGCCTTTAGTCCTAAGAAGCTGGATACCAGGTGGGTACAGGGTGCTGTGCCAGATCCGGTCACAGAAATGCGGTTGTCACTCCTGCTCTCGCCCCCACGCTCCTCAGACCCGAGTGGGACGGAGATACGAATAAATGAGCCATCTCAGGTCACTATGTTTGGCCCGACCATCAGGTGCCGGGGCTGGGCTCAGCTTTAAGAAAAAGAGACAACTTTCCAAACAAAAGCCAGCCCCAGCCCTCCTACAGGGCGGGATGTACCTTGCAGTCCTTCCCATCCAGGGTTTCATAGACTCACAGGTGCTGCTCAGGAGGCACGAAGGCAAGGAACCTCACTCCTGACGGGCAGATGAGGAGACGGAACACAGGGCGGTGTCCTTTCTCCACGACAAGAACTCAGGACCTCAGTGGGAGACTATGTCAACGCTCCCCACCGGGGGGCTGCTCCAGGTGCCAAGGGCCTCATACTCGTGGCTGCACGGCGGAGCCTCCAGTGTTGTTCAAATCCAAGCCCACCCTCCTTCCCTGAGAGAAGTCTGAATTCGTTTGTAGCAGCAGGATGCCCATCCGAACAGCCCGCTCCTTAGGGCGCCTGGGTGGCTCAGTCGTTAAGCGTCTGCCTTCAGCTCAGGTCATGATCCCAGGGTCCTGGGATTGAGCCCCGCGTCGGGCTCCCTGCTCAGCGGGGAGCCTGCTTCTCCCTCTCCCACTCTCCCTGCTTGTGTTCCCTCTCTCGCTGTGTCTCTCTCTGTCAAATAAATAAATAATATCTTACCAAAAAAAAAAAAAGCTCCCTCTCCCAGGTTCCCTTGCAGCTAGGGCTAACTCTGTGTCCCATTCTCATCAGTGAGAGGTTAAGTGGAAGTCGGCTGGGGGTGGGCGGGAGGTCTTCTGGTGAAGCTACTGCTTTCCAGTAGAAAGGACTAAGCTCAGCCAGCACACGCCTTCCATTTTTCTCCTTCCTGGAATGTGGACACCATACCTGGAGGTGAGGTAACCATCTTGTGATCGGAGGCTGCAAGCCACATGTTGAGGACGGCGGGGGCAAGGAGTCAGGGGAGCCCACTCTCCCAGCCAGTGGCCCTGCCCCAGTCTACCCATACTCCCTTCCCTTCCTATGTGCCAGAGAAAAACCTTGCCTTATTTAAGCTACTGCTTGCTGGCTTCCTGTTACATGTAGCAGACCACAATCTTGACTGGTAGAGGTCCTACCCAGATCCTCATTTTACATATAAGGAAACTGAAGCTCTGTGAGGGGAGGTCATTAGCCCAAGGTTACACAGAGCCAGGAGGAGATGAGGCTGGATGTGAGTCTGTATCCCCAACCACTTCACAGCAGCATCTTGAATCTCAGTCAAGAGTACTGGCTTTGGAGAAAGCTTGGCTTCAATTCACTTCTCCATTTTTTTTTTTTAAGATTTTATTTATTTATTTGAGAGAGAGAGAATGAGAAAGAGAGCACATGAGAGGGGGGAGGGTCCGAGGGAGAAGCAGACTCCCCGCCGAGCAGGGAGCCCGACGCGGGACTCAATCCCGGGACTCCAGGATCATGACCTGAGCCGAAGGCAGTCACCCAACCGACTGAGCCACCCAGGCGCCCCTCACTTCTCCATTTAAGAGTTGGCTTGTCCATCCTCCACACCAGAAGCATGAGCTCCATAAAATGTGGACTCTCTACTCACTCCCCCACCACACAGAACAGCACTGGGCTGGTAGCAGGTGCTCAACACACACACGCTAAAGGGGCAATGACTGAACGCATGGAAGGTCGAGTGACTCTTCTAGAAAACAGGAATGCCACCCTTAACTTAACAGGAGGCTGGGAGGGTTCACCGAGGAATAAATATAAAGCACAGGGCCTGGTGTCCAGTTAAGTGCCCAATAATTGATTCCATTATTACCAAAATGGAGGCTGTGGATCTCCTCTTCCAAAGACCTTTCCCCATGACCAAATGGTTTTGCCAACTCTAGATGATCTTTTTATTTTTTAAACTTGGGTTCAAAGATGATTTCTCTATGCAAACTATCTGTAACTCACAGGCCAAAAACCCCCAGGACTCCCAACTAATTCCCAACCACGCGCGGCATCCCTGCCTCCTGGCCTCAGCCTTGGGTTCTGCCAGGAGTAACTGCCTTGCACTTTGCACATTAACCCTTCCTCTTCCTGAGGCCTGCTTCCCAAGCTGCCTCCTGAGTGATGCCTTCCCTGACCCCCCCCACCCCATCTGGTACTGCCCCCCGCCCCTGGGAAGCCCTTGGGGCCCTCCCTGTCTGGCCTATCCTACCTGGCATTCCTGTTGGGTGCTGCGCGTACACGCATCTGCCCTCCACAAGACTAGCTCCTGGGAGCAGGCATTACCCCTCCCCTCTCCTGCCTCCCTGGGGGAGCAGGCACCTAGAAGAGATGCTCGTTGGCATCCGGTGAATGGGAGAATGAATGATCACACTACCTGACATTTATATGGGTCTACAATGCGCCTGGCATTGTTCTATGAGCTTTATGCATATTAACCCATTCGCTCCGCACGACAATCCTTTGAGAGGTACTATTACCATCTCCATTTTATACACCAGAAAACTGAAGCCCAAGGTCACATTGCTGGTAAATGGCAAAGCTGGGTTCCAATCCTGCTGGCTAACTCTATAGAGTCCATGCTTCTAACCTCTTGGCTCTCCCATCTTGTTGCATGAGTAAATGCACCAATGTCCATGGCATGAAGAAAAACACCTGGGGCCGGGCCTGAGCGGAAGGCGAAGCTCACTTCCTAAGCCAGAGTAAACATTCTCACTGGCCTCCCCGTAACATTCCAAACCTATTCTCCTGTGCTTACCTGCCAATATTGATGTTGAAAAAACCAGACGTTAATTTTTCTAGCTGAGAGCTGAGAAATCTGCTAGAAGGGGGGGGGGGGCAGGGAGGGGCTTCCTGATAAAAGAGCAGAAACGTTTGGCAGTGTTCACCAGCTGCCATCCCTTATAATTGCCTGTTGCCTGTGCCATACTGGTTTCTAAATACTTTGTATCTCAGCCTGGAATATAAGTAATAGATACTCAGCAGTTCTGGGATGCTTCAACAGCTCCACATGTCAGAAGCCCAAGTGTGTGCTTCTGAAATCATTTTTAGCTTCTCCTCATGGTTGCAAGATGGTTGCTGTGGCTCCAGCTGTCACATCCTGTCATAGCCACGAGGCAGGATGACTATCGATGCCAGTTTTGTTCACTGTTTTCTCAGCACCAGCACAGTGCTCAGCACACAGTCAACGTCCCGTGAATGATCCTGACTGACTTCCCTGGAGATCCGCAGAGGGTCGTTGACAGCACAGGACCCGAGTACCGAGGCATAGCTCCCAGCTCTGAACAAGGCGGCTTCAGGTCCCTCCTCTGTGAGTATTTACCTCACAGGGTTTGGGAGGGCACTTTGATAAGCCCTGTGTGCAGCACTTAGACAGGATCTGCTGTGATGCTGGGGACGTGCGCGGCTGCTATCTGCCCTCTGCCTCTTTCACCCTGGTCGTCTCCTTGCCCGTCAAATGGCTACCATGATCTGTCTCTCCTTTAAGGAGACAAAATCTGAAAAAGTACAGGACAAAGCACCCTGCAAGCAAATGGTAATTCTCATCCTTGACTCGGTGCGGTGTGGCAGCTAAGAGCGTGGAGTCAGAACGCGGGTTGTCTGAGTCTGAATCGCAGTTCTACCATGTGACCTTGGCCAGTCACTCAACCTCCCTGTGCCTCAGTTACCTCACCTGTACAATGGAAATAACAGAAGCGCCTCCCTCACAGGGTTGACATGAACATTAAATGAGTTAATTTGTAGGGGTGTCTGGGTGGCTCAGTCAGTTGAGCGTCCCACTCTTGATTTGGGCTCAGGTCATGATCTCAGGATCATGAGATCAAGCCCCGTGTGAGGTTCCACGCTCAGCGGCAGAGTCTACTTCAAATTTTTCTCTCTGCCTCTCCCTGTTCGTGTTCTCTCTAAAAATAAACAAATAGAATCTTTTTTTTTTTCACTTTTTTTCTTTAAAGATTTTATTTATTTATTTGAGAGAGAGAGAATGAGAGACAGAGAGCATGGGAGGGAGGAGGGTCAGAGGGAGAAGCAGACTCCCCGCCGAACAGGGAGCCCGATGTGGGACTCGATCCCAGGATCCTGGGATCATGACCTGAGCCGAAGGCAGATGCTTAACGACTGAGCCACCCAGGCGCCCCACGAATAGAATCTTTTTTAAAAATGAGTTAATATGTAAAGCTCTAGAGCAGAGCCCAGCATAGGTGATCGCCAGGAATGTTAGCTTCCGTGACCTTGGGCAAGTGACCTTGGGCAAGGTACCAAACTCTCTTTCTCTCCTCTAAGACTACTAGTCGTACTGACCTCACAGGATTACTGTGAGAATTAAGGAGGTTAATCTACGTGAAGTGTGAAGTCCCTGAAACAGGCCTGCTTTACGAGAAGGGCCCAGTTACTGTTAGCAATCCTCATCATCTCTGACTGGGGGCTCTCTTGAGGACTGACCGCCTACTCTTTTTTTTTTTTAAGATTTTATTTATTTATTTGACAGAGAGAGAGACAGAGAGAGAGGGAACACAAGCAGAGGGAGTGGGAGAGGGAGAAGCAGGCTCCTCGCGGAGCAGGGAGCCTGATGTGGGGCTCGATCCCAGGACCCTGGGATCATGACCTGAGCCGAAGGCAGACGCTTAACCGACTGAGCCACCCAGGCGCCCCTATACATTTAACATTTGATGTATAATTTTTTTTTTTAAAGATTTTATTTATTTACTTGACAGAGAAAGACACAGCGAGAGAGGGAACACAAGCAGGGGGAGTGGCAGAGGGAGAAGCAGGCTCCCCGCCGAGCAGGGAGCCTGATGCGGGGCTCGATCCCAGGACCCTGGGATCATGACCTGAGCCGAAGGCAGCCGCTTAACGGCTGAGCCACCCAGGCGCCCTGACCGCCTACTCTTTTATTTCACTCCTGCACTGTTGTTTAACTCCCTCGTCTGCCTATCTGGCACGGCCCGTGGTCCCTAGGCTCCCCCCACCTTCACAAAGGTAGCAGCTCCAGGAGGGTGCAGCTCTGCTTGTAGGCACAGAGTCCTCAGGAAGGCTTTTCTCAGGTCACCGCACAACCCAGTCCTCTGACAGGAACAAAAGGGAGTGTCTTATCTGAACCTAGGGTGGGGGGAGCTTGGAGAGGCTCCCTCCAGCAAGGGAAGAAATTGTAACCATGGGCAAATGGCCTTGAGCCTCCCAAGGGAGGCCCGTCCCAGGCAGCAGTGACTAGCAGCTGGCTGGCGATGCCGGAGGAGCTGCCTCAGGTTTCCCGGGAGACCAAGGGAGTCCAGGCTCCCGGATGGTGCTTGTCACCAAGCAAAGCACCCCTGACCAGGCCACTTAGATGCTCTGGTTTCCTCATCTATAAAATGGGTATCAATTTCCCTGATTGATCCATTGCCTGTCCACCTCCGGCCCTGCTCTGAATCACAGGGGTCTACATTTCCCAGGATTCCTGGTTAAGTTCAGCCAATGGAGGTGCTTCTCCCTCTCACCCTCCACCCCCACTGCCCTGGGCTCCAGTAATACCACCGCCCCCTTGTGTTCCTCCAGCTCTGGGTCTAGTCTCAGGACTGCCTCCCTGTCCCTGTTTGGTTCCCCTGTTCCTCTATTACTCATTTAACCAAATTCTCTATGTCGAATTCCCTCTGCCTAAAATACCCAGAAATACCTAGATGCTGTTTTCCTGACAGATACACCTGTCTCACTAGCCTTTTAGGGGCATCTGAGAACAAAGGGAGAAGATGCACCTGGAAAGTGGAAAGCACCACACGAATCAAGGGTTATTTTATGGAAAAAGCCTCCTCTCTTCCATAAGGCACAGGCGCATTGTGAGAGTGGTGTTTAAACCCCTCCTGAACAAAACGATCCGATGTTGGAGAACTACTTCAAAATAATCCAAAGGCAGGGGGATGGATGAAGCGTGCTTGGCCATGTGCCAGGAACGACAGGCTCCGGTGACAAGCCTGTACCTGCGGGCTCTGTATGCTCTTCTTTCTACCTCTGGAAATGTTTGAAATTTTTCCATTATTAAAACAAAAACCAAGAGGCAAGAAAAAACTGGTCCTTGTCCTGTGGGTGGGGGTACTAACTAGCAGAACCTTCTTTGAAGGCAATTTGTCAGTTATTAAATTAAAACCATGCACATCCGTGGACCCAGCGACTCCAACATCAAGAGAAGGGCAGACACGAATATAACACTGCACTTTACATGCACGTTATATATCATACACTCATTAAGCGCACTGAGCTAGATACAGTTACTGTCTCCATTCTACAGAGGAGGTAAGTGAGGCACAGGATGTCAAAGTCAGATGTTGAAGTCCCAACCCCAGTGCCTTGGAATGTGACTGAGTTTGGCGATTAAGGCCTTTAATGAGGTAAATTAAAAGGAAACCATTAGGGTGTGTCCTAATCCGATCTGACCGGTGTCCTGGTAAGGAGAACTTAGGACACAGAGAGACAGTGGGCCCCATGTGCCTGCAGAGGAACAAGTGCAGTTGGGCAGATGCCTACAAGCCAGGGAGGGGGGCCTCAGAGGAAACCAACCCTGCTAGCACTTTGGTCTTAGACTGGAAATCTCAGAACTGGAGAAAATGAATTTCCGTTATTTAAACCAGCCAGGCTATGATAACGCTTTGTTATGAAGGCGACAGCGAGCTAATGCGCTAGGTCACACAGCCAGTCAGTGCCGGAACCAAGACACAGGCGCAGGTCACTTGGCTCCAGGGTCCGCACCCTTAATAGGACCCTTAAATGGCAGCGACACTGTGAACTGTTTACAATGATTGTTATCTCCAAGAAGTGAGATTGGAGGGGGGTACAGGGAAAGGAGGAGCAAGATTCCAATGTTTACCTTACATACTTTTATAATGTTGACGTTTTTAAAAATTCACATAGCGTATTTTAGAAAATTAAAAATAAAACCACATACATGCAAATGAGTATATGCCACCCACCCAAATGTGGGAGAGAGGAGTATATCCAGGCCCAATTTGTCTTTTTACAAGTTTCACTATAGTCTCTCTCATGCTTCCTAAAAAGCCGGCAGAGAGAAGCCAGAAATGCCTCCACAGGCGGACAATTTGCAGTGAATTAAAAGAAAAGAGAAGGTAAAATATTCGAATGTTCAGACACCTTACAACCCTCAATAATGATGATAGTGATAGTAACTGCTGATATTTTCATATCACACATATGCTAGATACTGTCCACAATGCTTTATATGTATTATCTCATTAAATCCTCAAAATATCTTAAGATGGGGGGGCGCCTGGGTGGCTCAGTCGTTAAGCGTCTGCCTTTGGCTCAGGTCATGGTCCCGGGGTCCTGGGATGGAGCCTCACATTGGGCTCCCTGCTCAGCGGGAAGCCTGCTTCTCCCTCTCCCACTACCCCCTGCTTGTGTTCCCTCTCTCACTGTGACTCTCTCTGTCAAATAAATAAAATCTTTAAAAAAAAAAAAGTTAAAAAAAAAATCTTAAGATATAGATACTATTGTTGTTCCCATTTTCTATTTAAGGAAACTCAGGCTCAGAGAGGTTGAGCAACTTGCCAAGTTAGATGGCAGGGTCAGGATGTGAACCTAGGCCAGCCGGCTCCAGGGTGTGGCCCTGATGACCGACCGTGCCCTTCCCGCCTGATTTCATCTCTTGATGGGCCACTCGTGCCGAGGGAGGCCTGAGTCCGGGTAACAGGTGCAGGAGGAGGCAGGAAGTAGCCCTCAGCCAGACTAGCAATCTGAGACCCCAACTTCACTGGCTTGGCACAAATTAGGAAGCAGAATAAAAGCAAATGGTGACAAATCAACGGGGAAAGCTGGACCCTGCTACACCCTGGAGGGCGTGTGGGCCAGAGCCGCCTCATGAAGAACACCCTGGCCATTCCTGGGGGAAGAGAGATACCTGTTTTCTGCCTTAACATGACCCCTGGATGTAAACCCCAGGGACTCAGAAGGACATAGGTATGCGGATGTTCACAGAGTGCCGTCTGTGGTGGTGTGGAGCTGGGGGTGACCCGGGTGCCACACCGGGGACTGGAAACGTGAGGAGTGACAGGTAACACATCACGTTCAGCTGTCCAGCGGGCAGACACAACACACGGGAACTCACAGAGCGACCTGGTCAATCTCAAAACCTGTTGTTTGGGGAAAACCAGAAGAAACAGACTGAGATACGGAGCCTTAAACCACTTCTGGAAGCTCTTATTTAAATCTCAGTGTATATTTTGCAGGGATACGTACATAGCTCTAGACACACCACACACACCTCAAAGTGGGGGAAGGAAGGGACGGACAGAGAATGAAGGAAAAAGTAAGAAAAACCTAGAGAAAGGAGGCAACGCATGCTGTTTCTGCCAACAGACAAGTGGTCTATGGGAGACCAACTCTACTTGTCTGGGTGGACGAACAGGCAGAAGGCAGAAACTAGACACAGATCACTCTACTCCTTCAAAAGAAAACCAGATTTCTGTGTTCTCAAATGCCAGCATCTGTTGGGCCTGACACAGCTTTTTAACTTAGTGAGCCTGGGTCAGGGACTGAATTTGGAGGCCCTTTCCAGCTGTGGCAGGCATCTGGCTGTCTGCTCCGTACCCATTCCTTTTTCTCCTGGATAAGGGACCCCAACTGGTCATAGGCAATCAAGGTGTGGCATTCCTCAGGTGACCTGATTGGCCTGGAGAGGGGGGGGACATGACCTAAGCGGGATCGATCGTAGACTAAAGGAAGTATTTATAACCCATGAGGGATGGGCTTTTTCTCCCCCCCTCTCTCCTAGAGGCAGAAGACAGGTATCTCTCTTCCCCCAGGAATGGCCGGGGTGTTTTTCAGGAGGCGGCTCTGGCCCACGCGCCCTCCAGGGTGTAGCAGAGGCCCTCAGCAAGGAGACCCCACGGGCTGCAGTGTATCATCGGTCAAGAAAGCAAGTGGCCCTGTCACTGGCAGCCATCCTGGGACAAAAGGCATACATCTATCTATATCTATATATCTAGATCTGTATCTCTCCATACTAGAATGAAGCTAACTCTGAGAAGCTGAGTCCTTAATGACAGACATTTGAGCTGCTGATCCTACCCCACCTGACGGCCACCGCCTGATGGACATCTAAGACACGTTAAATTTCTTTGCCATTTGGCCAAATGATGTCAAGGTTTTGTTACTTGGGACTAAGAGCATCCTAACAGGGACCCACAAACTAGGCAGCCATTTTCTGACTTATCACGGAATCCTCTCTGCAAGAGGGAAAGGGGGGCTTCAGAGACACCCTGACATAAGGACATTATTTACAGGTCTCAAGTTGCATGTCCCCTGCCCGCCCAGACCGCCCCACACGTGACGCCACAGAAACAGCCAGTTGCGCTGTCCTTTGTGCGCAAGGGCTCAGGAACCTCCCACCGCGGGTTACTTTGTTGCCCTCATCCATCACAAGAGCCGACTGCAGTAAGCATCCTATGTTCTGTTTCTCCTGATAACAGCAGGGGGTTAATCCCCAGCTGGCTGGAGATGTGGATGAGAGCGGACAAGAAAGCCCAGCCCGGGCTCTCCTGCAGTGGCTCTGTTCCTGAATCAAAGGTCGGACTTCTGGATCTGGGCTCCCCCAAGATCTGACGACAGCGGGGCTCTCTGAACTAGCACGTGGTCCGAGGCCCTCAGCAAGGAGACCCCACCGGCTGCAGTGTATCATCGGTCCATCAGGATCAAGGGAAAGGCCCCGGCAAAACGATTGGGAACTCAGAGGAACCTGAGCTCCGCAGTCAGCCTGTGCTGGGCGCCCATCACTGCTCTGCCACGAGGCAGCCCTGTGACCACGGACCAGAGGTTTCACCAGCATTGCCCCATCTATAAAATACCCACAGAAGTACCCATCTTACAGACCTGTCGTGCCGATCAAATGGACTGACACTTGGAAAGTGCTTAGCATGGAGCCTGGCACAGAGTAAAGGCTCAATAAATATGAGCTGTTTTATTATCGTTATGATTTGATGGAAGATACTTAATTACTGAAGTATAAGCACATAAATGTACCTGTTCTGAATGCACAGGTAATGAATTTTGACACCTGTCTACACCTGTGTAATCCACACCCCAAACAAGACTTGGGGGCTGGTCAATGACACATATTAACGGAGTAAAATGTGTTCTGAGGGACTCATGGTGGCGTACGGGTGATTATCAAGCCATTTTCCCCCCACGAACGACGAGGCTGGAGCCAGGACACCTTCCTTGCACACAAAGCCCCTTTCCAGACTTGTGCGGCCAAACACAGGAGAAGCACCAGCAAGTTAGGATCCGGGAGTTGCCCCAGCTCCTCTCCCTGGGCGCTGGGCTGCCACCCCCCTAAAAACCTCACCCTAACCCCAGTCTCTCCTACGGCAGCCAGGTTCATTCAGAAATGCCAACGTGGCCAGGTCCCTCCCCTACCTGAACCCCTTCCGAGGCTGACCTCGGGAGAAATGGATAACCTCTCCACTCCTCTCTGACCAGAGCCACCCTCCACTCCCCCTTCCTCTGATTGGCAACTTGTTTGAAACAGAAATTTTTATAGAGGAAACTGAAGACTCACATATACTTGTAAGACACTGCGAGATGCCATATTCAGGCATACCTCACAGAGACTCTGGGTTCAGGTCCAAGCCCATAATACAGTGATTATTTCAAGAAAGTGAGTCAAATGAATTTCCCAGTGCACATAAAAGTCATGTTTAGACGGTACTGTACTCTTTTAAGTGTGCAAGAGCATTATGTCTAAAAAACCCCCAAAGTGCCTATCCTAATTTAAAAATAGTTTATTGCTAAAAAATGCTGGCCATCATGTCTGAGCTTTTAGCAAGTCGCAATCTTTTTCCTGGTGGAGGGTCTTGCCTCAATGTCGGTAGCTGCAGACTGATCGAGGTGGTGTTTGCTGAAGGCTGGGGGGGCTGTGGTAATTTTAAAAAAAGACAACAATGAAGTTTGCCACATCGATTGACTCTTCCTTTCACGAATGATTACCGTTAGCATGTGATGCTGTTTCATGGCATTTTACCCCCAGGAGAAGTGCTTTAAAAAAAGTCAGTCCTCGGGCGCCTGGGTGGCTCAGTTGGTTAAGCGACTGCCTTCGGCTCAGGTCATGATCCTGGAGTCCCTGGATCGAGTCCCGCATCGGGCTCCCTGCTCGGCGGGGAGCCTGCTTCTCCCTCTGACCCTCCCCCCTCTCATGTGCTCGCTCGCTCTCATTCTCTCTCTCTCAAATAAATAAAATCTTTTAAAAAAATAAAGTCAATCCTCTCAAAGCCTGCTGCTGCCTCATCAACTAAGTCTATGTCATATTCTAAATCCTCTCGTCATTTCAACCATCTTCACAGCATCTTCATCTGCAGTAGACTCCATCTCAAGAAACCGCTTCCTTTCCTCATCCATGAGAAGCAGCTCCTCATCCATTAAAGCTTGATCATGAGATGGCAGCAACTCAGTCCCATGCTCAGGCTCCACTTCCAATTCGAGTTCTCTTGCTGTTTCCACCACATCTGCAGTGACTTCTGCTACTGCAGTCCTGAACCCCTCAAAAACCAAGAGTCAGACGCTCATCTGACTGAGCCACCCAGGCGCCCCAACAAGATATATTTCTTAAATAGTAAGACTTGAAAGTCACAATGACTCCTTGATTCATGGGCTGCAGAATGTATGTTGTGTCAGCAGGCATGAAAACATAAATCTCATTGTCCATCTCCATCAGAGCTCTTGCGTGACGAGGTGCATTGTCTGTGAGCAGTAATATTTTGAAAGGAATCTTTTCTTTCTGAGCAGTAGGTCTCAGCAGTGGGCTTAAAATATTCTGCAGACCATGTTGTAAACAGATGTGCTGTCATCCAGGCTTTGTTATTCCATTTATGTAGCATAATTCTTCAGGGCCTTGGGATCTTCAGAATGGTCCATGAGAACTGGCTTCAACCTAAAGTCACCAGTTGCCCCTACCAAGAGAGTCAGCCTGTCCTTCGAAGCTTGAAGGCCAGGCATTGACTTCTCCTCTCTAGCTATGAAAGTTCTAGATGGCGTCTGTATAATGGTTACTGTATGCAGCCACTTGGGACTGACTTTTTTCCTCGGGTTCATCTACACTGATGCATGTTATCAATAGTTTGTTCCCTTTGGCTGCTGAGTAGGATATCACGGTATGGATGTACTAGAGTTGGTTTAACCATTCATCAGCTGAAGGACATCTAGGCTGTTTCCAGTTTCCAGCTGCCGTGAACAACTTGGTGCAGGTTTTTGTGTGAACATTGGTCTATTTCTCTGGGATAGATAAATGCCCAAGATTGCAACGGCTGTGTCACAGAACAGCTGCATATTTATTTATTTATTTTTAAAGATTTTCTTTATTTATTTGACAGAGAGAGAGAAGAGCAGGGGGAGCAGCAGAGGGAGAGGGAGAAGCGAACACCCCGCTGAGCAGGGAGCCAGATGGGCTCGATCCCAGGACCCTGGGATCATGACCTGAGCCGAAGGCAGATGCTTAACCAACTGAACCCCCCAGGTGCCCCCCCATATTTAATTTTTAATAAATTGTCAATCTGCCCTGCGTCGGGCTCCCTGCTCAACGGGGATTCTGCTTCTCCCTCTCCCTCTGCTCGTGCGCTCTCGCTCTCTTTCTCTCTCACTCGCTCTCCCTCTCAAAAAAAAAAAAAAAAAAAAAATCACCAATCTGGGTTGGCAAGTGGCTGTACCATTTGATATTCCCACCAGCAGAGTACGAGAGATCCAGTTTCTCAACATCCTTTTCACTGGCAACTTTGGTTCATTCATTCAACCCAGACTGACCGAGCAGCTCCCCTGTGCCAGGTACTATCCTAGATACTATTCTGGGTTTACAGTAACGAACAAGACGCGTACTTTGTATCACGTAATCCGTATCACCACAGGATCATACATGCTAAACGGTGTAGGCAGGCAACAAACAAGTCAACAAATTGATTATGGTAAGTGCTGCAGAGAAAATCAACAGTGATGCAATAAGGAGAGTATGTGCAGGTGTTAGCAGGGCAGGTGGGCAGTCAGTCACCCACACGGCCTGGGTTTGAGTCCTGCTCTGCCACTTCCTAGCTGTATGGCTCGGTAAGTGAGCTGCTTATCTGTGCCTCAGTGTCCTCATCTATAAAACCGGCAGTATCTACCTCCTAGGGCTGTTGGGAGCATTAAAGGAGTCAACAATACCCAGAACACACTTCAGAGCAAGGACCAGGCCTGGATGGGGAGCCCATCTGTTTCAGAGTCTCTGTAAGAGTCTCTCAGCTACGTGGGTGGCACAGCTAAGGAGCCACAGTTGCAAGCCTTGTGGATTTCCTAAGGCGCAAGGCACCCAAGTACTCTGGAGGGAGGCTGCCCTCTCCCTGGGGTCCGAACCCTCCTCTGGGAACAGGCAACCACGGGCACAGCAGAGCAAGGGACAGCAAGGGCCTCCACTTACCGAGCCACCGGCAGAGGCCCCTCCAGCAGAGTGGCTGCTCGGGGTACCCGGGTCTCTCCGCACCCCAAGAATCTGACATCATTCCCAGGCTGGAGGGGGTGCTGGCAGACTCACCTGGGCCCGCACTGCAGGGCGGGGGGCACTGGCAGAGGGCCTCCCCAAGGAACTGGCCCACAAAAAGAGCTATTTCCTGTGCTGGGGCCCGAGAAGACAAAGGTAATTTGGAAACTCCCCTCCCTATCCTGTCCTGCCCCTCTCCCGGGCCTGACCCAGAAGAGGGAACCGAGAGAACATACTGGTTGGCATCTTATAAAAGAAACAGGGACCCGGGGAGGGAGGGTGCTGTTGGCAGCTCCAGGTCTGGGGGGAAACGAGGTAATCGTGGGGAGTGCACTCGGGCCCTTCTCGAAGCGGAAGCAAGGCCCAGAGACTTTCCGAGGCAGAGGCGGGGCTGCTGGGACCTGGGCTGCAGGCCTCCCCGTGGCCTGGCCTGGGCTGGCAAGCCGCTGCTTTCCCCGGGAGCCGTGAGTCTGGAACCAGGGCACCCTCTCCTTAGATAAAGCTCCTTTTACCCCCACACACTGAGTGGCCGGAGGACAGCGCGCTTCAAGGTGCTGCGTGTGGGGGGAGGGCTGGAGCAGCTGCCCGTGACCCTGGCTTGCAGCAGGTGGTACAAACTGTCCTAGGGGAAGGAATCAGGACACCAAGCCTTGAGAGTACACGCAGGAGTTAAAAAACCAAACTGAACCGAACAGTGTCACTGCTCTCCTTAAAACCCTTCCGTGGTTCCCAGGGGCCACGGGAAGAAAGTCCAAATCTCTTATCACCAGGCCTAGTATGACAGGCCTGCTGACCCGGCCCCCACACCCCCAATCAGGGCCCATACCAGGTTCCTCCAACACGCTTCAGCCGCGCACCATCTCGGGGCCTCTGTACAAGCTATTCTCTCTGCCCAAAACACCTCTCCCCTAGGGGAGTTCCTCTTTATCCTTCAAGCCCAGGCTAGCGGGGCACTTCTTCAGGAAAAGTCTTCTCAGACCCTCCCAGAAGCCCCCCCCCAATCTCCCGCCCTGCTGCTCTCTCAAGGTACCCTGGCTTTTCCTTAAGAGTTTAATGGCCAGTTAAATTATGTGGTTATTTGAGTGATGATCTGATATCTATCTCCCCCACCAGCTGGTGAGTGCCGTGAAGTCAGAATAATGGTAATGATATTATTACTTTTAACAACAGCTCACATTAACACCTATGGTGTTTCACAGCATTATCTCGACTCCATACGACAGCTCTGTGGGGTCAATACTGTCCATATCCCATTTTACAGATGGGGAAGCCATGTCAGTCCTGCCAGGGGACAATGGTTTGGGGGCACCTGATGCCCAGGTGACATTTCCGATCATTCCTTCCCCCTAACACCCATGGCAGGGAGGAGGGAAGATGCTCACTGGGGACAGAAGCTCAGGCCCATAAAACACACTTTTGTCACACTCTGGAATGACAGCCTCTGATTCCAAGGTCCCCTTCAAGTTCGAGTCCCTCCCCAGTCAGAGAAGACATTAATTTCACACATTTTTACTGTGCAACTACGGTGTGTTGGATGAGGTGGCCTGAGCACTAGAGACAGAGCGACAAACAGGACACACGGGGCCACATGTTCACACAGCTCATTTCTGCTGGAGAGGTGGACGCAAGGCCGGGTTTCGGAGCAAGATCAGTCAGTGGTTGCCTGGGGTGGGGGGGTGGGGGGTAGGGAGAGCAGGAGGAACAAACAGGTGGAGCATGAAACTATTCTGTACTGTACTGTGATGGTGGGTCCGCAAAAACCCACAGAACGGAGAATGCGAAGAGTGAACCCTAATGCAAATGAGGCACTTTAGCTAATGATAATGAACATCAGTTCATCAGTTGTGACAAATGCACCACACTAACAGGAGATGTAAAGACCAGGGGAAATCGTGCGGTGGGGACAAGTCTCTGTGATCAATTTCCTATAAACCTGAAAACTGCTCTTCAAAAACAAAAACCCCCAAAAGACCCCCCAAAGCCCTCTCTTGAACCCACTCCCATCAGCCACTTGTCCATCACGTCGCCTGTCCTCACTTGGCCTCGGGGTCTCTGTGCTCCCTGGGTCTCCCCCTCCCTTGGCCCCCCATTCCCACCTGTTCTGTGGATTCTTCATCATGACTCTGGACAGCTTTTCTCTTCTCTATCAACACTCCTCCCTTGGTGATCTCGTCTAGTCTCCTGGCCTTAAATACTGTCTCTTTGCTGAGGACTCCTACATTTCCTTCTGCAGCCTAGACCTCTCCCCGCAACTCCAGACTTGAACATCCAGCTGCCTCCTAGCTGGCTAGCACAGCTGCCTAAAAGGCGTCTTACGTTTAACAGACCCAAAGGTGTATTCTCGATTCTTCACACCACCTTCACCTTCTCCTTGCAAACCTCCACTCAGGTGGTCCTCGACTCAACGTCTTCCCTATTCACCTGGTATTGAGGCTAAAACCTTAGTGCCATCCTTCCCAGGTACCCCCCCACCCCACCGCGCCAACCCAGTCCATGTGGCCCCACCCTGAAAATATTAGGATCTGCTTACTTCCCCACAGTGTCTCTTGCCTGGACCATGGACTTGGCAGGAGCTTTCGCCCTAGTTTCCTAGCTCCCACCCCTGCTCCCACACATAGCCAGAGGGACTCTGTTAACATGACTCAGAGCACGTCCGTCTTATGCTCAGAACCTTCCCACTATACATTTAGGAGAAAGCCTCAGTCCCTATAAGGCTTCCCATGGAATTCTCTCTGACCTCATCTCCTCCCATGTTGTCTTTTATTTTAGCCATTGAGATGGGTGTGTAATGGTATCTCCCCGTGGTTATCATTTGCATTTCCATGATGATGATTAAGAACGGTGAGGTATGCACTTTAAATAATAATTATAAATCAGTACCATTAACACAGCATTTACTATGTGCCAGGCACCATGCTAAGTGCTTTTATACTGCATGATCCCTTTCCAAACCTTTTGGGCCAGATGTAGTTTAGAATTCTGGATAATTTGGATTTTAGACGGGCAAAAGAGCTTGTACCCTGGTAGGGTAAGGGGAAGCATCCATCACACGGATATTTCTGCAGCAATGATAATCGGTCAGTTTGGATCATGTTCCAACCTGGGATGGTGGATCTGTATGAAATCCCTAACTCTCCACAACCATGTTAGGAGGTAGGTAGTATTACCACCTCCAGTTTATAGACAGGGAAGTTGAGGCACAGGGAGGTTAACTGCTTTGGCCATAGTCCCGCAGGTAGAACTGGAAGGCTGGAGTCCCAACGCAGGCCATTTTTACTACAGTCTTCCACCCCAGTTCTTAGGGTAGCTGACAGGAAATGAATCAATGCTTGTATGAGTGAATGAAGAAATGAATGAATGGGATTAGAAGCTGGGAAAGTCGGAGAACCCCGGCTCTCCAGCTAATCATTGCTCATGGCAGGAAAGTCAAAGGCACTGAGCCAATTTTGTGTGTTTAACCTAATCAATGTATTTTGAATCCAAGATCTGCCCAGATATAAGGCAAGATCCCCACCCCACCCCCCTCAAAAAAATAGATCCTCAGGAATAAGAATTGTCTTTCAGAGTTTTTGTATTACCTTATTTCAAATACAGCACTATTTGGCAGAGACACATTAGCTCCTAAAGGCTTAAATGATACTGGTTTCCACAACGATAAATAGGAGGCCTACGTTATAACAGACTTAGAAAATATTCCCAAGGGCATGCCCTGGTCATTCCACGTGCTGTAAGTCACTTAAACAGGCCTTTTAAAGATTCTTTTACAAAGGAACTGGGACACATCATTGTTAAGCAACATTCATTTATTATTAAACAAACTACTTGATGCAAAGTCTTACGAGGCACTGAACTAGAATTTGGGAAACTGAAAAAAGTGTGAGGTAATACCGAAACCTGTGTTGACGCAGAGTGCCACTGGGGGGCACGAAATTTCATTTTCCTCAATTTTTTAATCATATTGGAATGATTAGTCTGATTGACTCAAAAACAAGTGCTTATAGTAACCACTCTTATGTGTTCACATTCATTCGTTTATCCATTTTCAGTAACTGTCCTTAAAAAAAAAAAAAATCAGGATTTTTTTCCCCTAGAGATTTTATTTTTTTAAGCAATCTCTACACCCAACATGGAACTTGAACCCACAACCCGAGATCAAAAGTCGCACGCTCTATGGACTCAGCCAGCCAAGCATCCCTAGGGTTTTGTTTCTTGTTTTAATTTTTTAAATGTAACAAAGTAAGTTAGTGTGGTTGGCTATAGTTTAGAGATCACCAATACACAACTAAAAGGGGGAATTAAAAAAACCCAAATGTCTGATATGTGACTGGGTTCCTGTGCCTTGGGATATCGTTTCCAGTGAAAGCATAATACGTAAGTTCAAGAAGTGCCGTATCACGCTTTCAGATGGACATGGAAATGATGGACTTTGGAAATATGTATAAGTGGCCAGAAAAATGACTCTCGTGAAAAGGATGCCTGTGAAGAGTAGAACATTGTTTTCTGATATGTGAGAAGATGTAAGCAACATTTACATTTCACCATTTTTTATATCATAATGATTCTAAATGTGTCACAAAATTAATAAACTTAAACATAAACAGACAGCTGATTATGTCATCTATAGTCCCTATACAGTTCAAGTAGGCCCCAAAACTTTTTTAAAAATCTCTTTGAAAAGGTGGGGAAACACCTTGTTTTAGGACACACACTGGGAAGGAACAAATTAGTTAGCAAATGTGATCATCTGGGAGGATTCTGGGTCCTTTGATTTCTTCTTCTTTTCTTTTTTTAACCAACACACAAGTATTTGATGATCAGAGATGCAAACAATACAGCTTTTTAAATGTGAAGCTCATCCAAGAACCCGATAAAGTAGTAGTCCTCACCCTTGGCCGCACCCTGGAAACATCTGGGGAGCTTTAAAAGAAAAAACATCCCACGCCTGGTCCCACCCTTGGTGATGCTAATGAACTGGTCTGGGGTGGGGCCCAGGCCTTGGGAGTTTCTTAGTGACTCTAATATGCTGCGAAGAGGAGAAGCATGGAAGCAAAATTTTTCCAATTTTTTTGGCAGAATGTGTTACTAAGTGTCTTTTAGAAAATAAAAAGGTCCCAGAGCCAAAGAAGCAGGATTCTTTCCTGCAAGATTTCTGAGCCTGTAAAATGCAAATGTGGACCATGACTTCTACGGGAAGAAGCCACAGTGCAAGGGGGACACCTGTGTGAGTCTGTGTCTGTCTGTCTGCTCAACATTCCTTCTTTCGAGCAGCCTTGCCATTAGCAGGCCCTGTCCACTCCACCTCCTAACCTGCCCCCATCCTCCCTCTCCTCGCCCTACCGTGGTCCTGTTTTCCACGGTCTCCTGTCTGAAGCAGCCGCCGCCCCTACAATTCATTAGCCACAAAAGTGAGCTAGTGAAGGTGCCTGGGGCACAGAGTTTGAAAAAGCTTTCGCTTCCAACTGACACCGCCCACAGTGTCCCTAGGTGCCACACTAGGACTGTGGACGGGGCCTGCCTTAAAGTGAAGGCAGCCAGGGCTGTGGCAGAATGAACCTGGGTCCTCAATGCCACTGTGCAACTGCCAAGTCATGGGCCCAGAAGGTGGCCCAAAGAACCCCTGGACTTGGGAGCTGGGGAGCCCACCCATTCCCTGACAGCCTACACTAACACAAATGGGGTTTCCTGTTATTTGTAGCCAAAAGCATCCGCGCCCTACTCTCCCTGTGAAAGTACCCTATTTACTGGTCATACTCATTTTCCCGGGGAAAATCACTGTATTTCTTTTTCTCGCCGCCTCTACAACAGCAGAGACATTTGTCTGTCCTGTTCACGGCTCTGTCCCTAGTACCTGAAACACCGCCTGCCAAAGAGCAGGGACTCGCTATTTGCTGAGACAATGACTGAGCTCAGTTCTGGCAACAGCTCCTCAAGGTAGGTGTTCCAAATACCCAACTCCTCCCAACGTCTCCCCGTGGTCACCCTGCAGTTCCACTGGCCTTCCAGCTCCTTCGCAGAGCCGAGCTCTTCCCAGTCCAGAGCTCCGCGGATGCTGTTCCCTCTACCGGGAACGCTCCCTCACATTCCACTAAGGTCCTCTCCTCCCTCTGGCCTCCCCTCAAGTGTCAGTCCTTACCACAGACATCTCCTGACCCCTTCAAACACATCAGGCCTCCCGGGAAAATGCCCTCACGGTCCCTCCATTGGGGCACTTAGCGCAGATGCAATCACACAGCTGTTTCTCAGATTCTGCTTTCCTCCCCTGAACTGAGCTCCAGGAAGGTGGGGACCCCTTGTATTTCCAAAGCCCTAGAGGGCCTGCCACACAGAAGGTGCTTAATAAGTTGCACAACTGACTATTGTGGCCAGGACACTTACTGCTCACTGAACACTTGCCAGCCCCCATGCGACCAGTTCTGGGTGTGCGCAGAACTGAACTGTGTCACTCTGGGCCTTGGCATCTAAGTGCTACGTGACTCTCTTGTTCCCTCTCCTGCCGGTGACCCTGGAAGCTACGTGTTCTAGTCGCGGGGCTTCAAGACGGGAGCCCCATCGACCTGCGTCTCTGGGGTACAATGTAAAGCACCCCCCACCTGACCTGCCTGGTGTCACGAGTAAGGAAATGACATCTGTGCGGTCCAACTTCTAGGATTTCGGGGTCAACCTGTTACCGCAGCAGAATCTCGCCTATCACTGGCATTCCCGTGAACGGAGGCAGGCAGCTTGATGCAGAGATCATTGTGACCACAGATGGGAGGTGAGAAGCAAGGCGGTGTGGCGTGGCCTCTGGCCGCCAGAAATGAACCTCAGTGAAGGGAAGAGAGAATAAGGGGATGGAACAACTAGTCCCTGGGGAATCGCCACTTTGAATTCCTGACGTGAGGGATGAGAGGACCCAGAGCCCTCCCCCTGCTCTCCCCAAACAGAGCCTGCCTGGAGGCCCTCATCAAACACAGCTCCTTAGGGATCCTGGCCAAGCCTCAGCCCCTGGGGATGGGAGGAGGCTGCTCAGAAGCCAGAAACGGCCTGGAAAACCCGATTAGCTAGAGGAAGCTGAAGCAGCAAGGCTGCACGAAAGGGCCTGGGCTAATTCGGGCTGACAACCTTCCCGCGGAATCACCCACTGGGGCTCTGCCCTCTCGGCTCCATCCCAGAGAAAAAATCACGCTGTCAGGTCTAATTTGGGATTCGGCTGATGGGCTGAGCAGAGCATCCATGCGTTCTGGTCACAGAGGTCAAGGGCAGCCCACACGCTAGCGGCCAGTGCTGAAAGGCCCCGGGACTAGTGAGTTGGAAAAGGACTGGAAAGCCAACTGCAGTGGGTTTCCAACACACACTAGAGCCGCTCTGCTCTGCTCCCACGACATTTCTGGCCCAGGCCTTGGCTGTACAAGCCCGTTCCCAGAGCACAGTGCTGCTACATCCAGCTTGGGGCTAGATGCAAAGTAAATAGTCATATTTGGTAAATAAATCATCGTAACAGCACCAGTGAGTGCTTATTATCTTATAGGCCGGAGACTAAGCTGCCTAACCTCTGACACACAGTAAGGCTAATGCATGTAAGCCTTGATCACCCACCACGTCCACCACCTTGTCTATTATGTAACTACTTGGCACCAGGCACTACTCTAAGTATCTGAGCTCCACAATCACTTTTCAATTCTCAAGGGCTAGGAGGCCCCTGGGTTGCACTCCCTACCCGGGGCTTAGCTGGGCTCTGGAGCCTGTGCTCTTGGTTACCACGTCAAACCATTTTTGATATCGCCATTTTGATTTCAAGAAGCCTGCCCTGAAATCCCAAGGCAGGGTTTGGTGTCCTTTCTGAGTTTCTGCAGCCCTGTGGCTTCCCGTGTTAGAACTCTCATCACTCCAGGCTGTTTACCTACAGAGCTCTCCCCAAATACTCTCTCTCAGGAGTGCATCCCTGTAAGCCTCGGGCCCAGCACTGGACTGGGAAATGGGAAATGGGAAATGCCCCATGTCTGTGAGACGGATGGATGGCGACCCAAGTCCCAACCCCTCATTTTACAGAGGAAGGGGGATGGAGATTCAGATAGAAGAGCCGTAAGGGGTAGTTTCACTGAAGAAAGGGGACATGGAGAAGGAGAAACTGCTCCTTGATGAGTCTCTTCCTCCTCTAAGGCCCAAAGCTGCTTCCAGGAGCCCCTTCTGACCTCCGGGCTAGCGAGGTGAGGTTATTTCCTCTGGCGGCCCACCACCCCCTGGGCTTCCCCCCATCCAGCCCTGACCGCTCTGGACAGTCACTGCCACTGAGGGCCTGCCTCCCTCACTGGATGAGGAGCCCCACAAGTGCAGGGTCCACCCGGCCATGAGCTGGTCCCCACACCACCACACTACAGGGCTGGACACAGAGGAGGCTCATGGTTAAGTGTGTGTTGAATCGGCCAGCAGAACCCCAAGAAAGGAAACAAGGCCAGAGCCTCTTTCTAGGAAGAGGAATTAAAATCACAGATACAATTTGGAAAGGGGAGGCCAGGAGGTCTTCTCAGCCATCGATCTGCAAGCCAGGAAGACGACGCGGGGTTCGTGCTGCTCACCAGGACTGGACCAGACCCAGGGAGAGGTAGTTAACGCAGCACGGATGTGGTTCACAAGAAAGCTTTGTAATGACTGAAACCTCCCCAAAGCAAAATATGCGGACCTGTTCCTCCCTGGCTGGAAGGATTTAAACCGAGGTCACAGAGCCAGCAGTCTGGGACCCCAGACAAAGCGCAGTGCCAGGAGCGAAGGCTCTGGCGACAGACTGCAAATGTCCCCTTCCCTGGCTCCTCTACTTGGTGAGTGGCTTCACCACTGTGCCTCAGTTTCCAAGTCATCACTGTGGGGGAGATCACAGCAGCGACTTCACAGGGTGAGTGCGGTGGCGGGGGGGCGCAGAATGGGATCATGCACGTAAAGTGCTCAGGGAAGGGCTGGGCACAGAGTCAGGACCCATTAATGTTAATGATTATTGTTTTTCTTCCCCTGTGGAGCCAGACACTGTTGGCTAGCTAACCCAACTGACATTCTTCAGTCCCTCTTCCCCTGGTTTCTGCCCCAAGAGAAGCTGGAAAGCTAAATGAAATTTCATTTGACACATGACACATTTCTAGCCAGTGAGATGTAAGTGGAATCTTCTGGGGGGATTTTGGCGGGGGTTGAGGGGTGGGAATGCTCAAGCAGTTCACGACGGGAAAACACGTGCTGCTTGGGGACCTTCCCCTCCTTGTCGTGGCTAGAGCCACAGCAGCAACCTTGCGACCTCGAGGGGAAGGCTGAGAGAATCCAAGAAGCTCCAGACCAGACACCACTCAGCCTCTGAACTAACCTCCCAGCCAAGTACCTCTGGGTTTGTTGTTACAGGAGAGAAATCAATCCTCATTTGTTTAAACCGCTGTGAGCTGGGTTTTCTGTTCTTGCAGCTAAAAGCATTCCTGGCCGATGCACCCACCATAACACAAATGGCTCGGGGCACAAGTCCACGCTAACAGTTCGCCAATCTCCGTGCAGGTCCCTGGGTGAGAACCCCTGACCTAGAGGAGAAAGTGTGGGAGACTGGGCCTGAACAGTGCTTACAATGCCTCAGTCACCGTATTCTGCTCTTCCTTTTCAGCTGCATCTAGTCCCATCTGTGCAATTATTCACTTAACATTTTCTTTAAACCACTTCATTTTCATTTTTAAAATTTTATTTTTAAGTAATCTCTGCACCCAGCGTGGGGCTCGACCTCACGACCCCAAGACCAAGAGTCACACAACTCCACCGACTGAGCCAGCCAGGTGGCCCAGTAAACCAATTCATTTTTAAACTTAAATATATATGTATACACATATTTATGTACACGTGTATATGTATATGTAAATATATATGTGTATATTTAAAAAGGAAACCACAGTACTACCAAAATGAAAAGTTGGCATCTTTTGCTGCAAAAGTAACTTAATAACTAATAATAACAAATACAATGTAAACAAAATATGTTCCTCCACAAATCACTGAAAATTATCTGATGTAACATAATTTGGGTTCATTGGACTGGTAAGAATTCTTCATTTTTGTCTTCTATTGGGGAAAAATATATCAGAAGATCTGGCAATGCTCGGCATTTTCACAGGGGAACTGAGGGCGAGAGCTAAGTAGGGGCGGCCCCTCGGAGAGGGGACACATTGTCCTATTTGCCAGGATTCCCAAAACCCTGTTCTGAAGTGAGATAATTGGTTTAGCTCTCCTGTAGGCCGGTGGAAGAATTAGGTTGGGCACCCACCTTACTGCTTCCATTCGGGGCCTCCTCAGAGAGGCCTTCCCGGATTACCTTGCCTAAAATTGCCCGTTTCTTCCAGGCAGCCCCCTTCCTGCTTTACTCATCGCTGTAGTTCTTCTCCCCACCCGACTTCTCCTACGTTCACCTGTTTGTCTGTTATCTTATTCTCCAGGAGAATGTCGGTTCTCGTAGAGAAAGGATTCTGTTTTGTTCATTCCTGAAGCCCCAGCGCCTAGAACATCACAGAAGGGGTTTAAATGCATATTTACTGTTATGGTCGGGAAGCACAAGGGAAGACTGAGGAACCATTATAGCCTGGAGGAGATGAAGCCGAGGCAGGACAACCACAAAGTGTGGCATCCTGAGTAGGATCCTGGGGTAGAAGAGGGTCATTGGTGGAAAAAAAGCAAAACATGACTAAACCCTGTGATTTAGTTCATCCTACTGGACCAGTGCTCATTTCCTGGTTCTGGTAATCGTGACAAGGTACATTAAGATGGTAACGTGAGGGGACACTGCGTGAAGGGTCGACATGTGAATTTTCCATATGTTTTCTGTAACTTTTTTGAAATCTAAAATTCCTTCAAAATAAAGTTGTTGTTGTTGTTTTTAAGATTTTATGTACTTATTTGAAAGGCAAAAGGGAGAAGCAGGCTCCCAACTGAGCAAGGAGCCCAATGCGGGGCTCGATCCCCAGGACCCTGAGATCATGACCCGAGCCAAAGGCAGACGCTTAACCGATTGAGCCACCCAGGCGCCCCCAAAATAAAAAAGTTAAGAAGGAATTGTGCTAAGAAGCATTCTTTGATGGAAATTTGGCCCCTTGAGACTGTCCCACAAACACACTCCGGGTACGTGGGCGGAGCCTTAGGCCAGGAGGAAGGAATGTGAGGAGATCCAACAAACAGCTAAGAGAGAAGTGGCTGTCTGGATTCGCTCAGTTCCCAAAGCTTGACTCCCTGGTCCCTGCAACTCGGCCAACAGCACTACCTGCGTGCAGAGTCTGGATGCCAGAATCTTCTGGTCTCCACTTTCCATACTGTTAGGGTCATTTGGTGCTCAAGGATCAGATGATGCCCCCACTCCCACTGCTCCCGAGCACCCTGACTGCATCCTGCCAACAAAGGTCGGTGTCCTCATTTACGAACATCCCACTAGCAACTGGAACGTCACTGCTTAGTCTATGCCAAAGAAACAAAAGAGGATGTTCACTAGCAAAAACCCCTGAGACCTAATTATAATATAGTCAAAATCTTTCTATCACGGGTACTTACTATATGTACATATATTAATTATGTATAAGTACCTATACTGTATACTTAGCCTGAAGGGAAACAGCACATCCACACGAGGGGGGGCGATGGTGAGGGGATCATTCTGTATCTTGATTGGGGTGGCAGATAACACAACTGAATGCATTTGCTTCAACTCAAAGAACTGGACATCCAAAGAGTGGATTTTATTCTGTGTAAATTTTAAAAAGTAAATGGAGTTAAAATTGAAGTTAAAATTTAATTAAAAAAAAAAATGTTGGATACACCGACAGATGCTATGAACCAAGATCTCCAAGCTCCACCGTTGCTGGGGACAGTGGGAAACGTGCTGCAGAGGCTCCCACACAGAGCATGGCCTCTTCTCTCTTCATACTGCAAAGCACGTAAGTGTGTCTCTGCATAAGGAGGACCATTCGTGTGCGGGAAGAGGTCTGGCAGGACAACCCCCGACTGCTGACGCAATTACCTCCGAGGGAGGACGTCAGGCTTGCGGGTGACGTGTAGGACAGTGAAGGAGACTTCCATTTTCCCTTCGACACTTTTTCAAGTAGTTTTTAAAAATAACAGAGGCCTACGTGTCCTAGTCGCACAATTTAAGCAAACAAAGAGCCACACCGTACTCACCCTCTGTATGTTCTGGACACTAGTGCTCCTTGAGGGTCCCAGGAGAGCCGAGGTCAGAGACTGGGCATCTACAGAGAAGTATAGTACGGGGTTATGTCTTTGGCCAACCTGAGCCCTCCTGCTCCAGCTTCTGTCAGTCACAAATTCACTCCCTCAACGAGTACTTATTGAATACCTGCTCTGTGCTAGGGACCAAAGGTACGCCGGTGACCAAGACAAAGTCGCTGTCCTCAGAGAGCAGACGTTCCAGGAGGACAGGAAGACAATAAATAATGCGGGGTCAGGGAGTGGTGAGTGTCTTGAAGGAAACTAAGCACGGTGAGCAGAGGGATGGGCCTGCTGCTTCCCAGACTGGTCAGAGAAGGCCTGAGGAGAGGACAGACACCTCAATGCAGGAGGACCACAGACCATGTGACTGTCTGGGCAAGAGCCTTCCAGGCCCCGGGAATGAAATGCCAGTGCAAAGGACCTGAGGCATAGTACGTGTGTGGAGCATTTTAGGAGCCATCAGGAGGCCTGTGTGCCCGGCGCAGGGTGAGTGAGGGGACGAGTGGAGGGAGGTGACAGGGGCAGATGGAAGGCCATTATGAGGATATTTCCTTCAGACAACTCTGAGCAGAGGAGTGGCAAAGAAATAGCACTTGTCCTGACTTGTAACTTTATATTATTAATTTATGTCTTAAAATATTTAGTATGGTTGTTCATATGTGAATGGGTATTTCATGAAAACTTTATATTATTAATTTATGTTTCTGAATATTTAGTAGGGTTGTTCATATTTGAATGGATATTTTATGGATGAATGAATGTCTCCAGGCTGAGCGGCCACTGTCCATATTGTTCACCCTCACATTTCAGTTGAGGCCAAGTACTTACTGAGGCAGGGAGGCGAGATCTGAGGGGATAATCTAGAACCTTCCTGTAAGGAATGGCCATTCAATTAATGACTCTCACTCCCTATGTGCCAGGCTCTGTCCTAGCAGACACATGCTGACTCATTTCACTCTCTCAATAACCCTAAGAAGTAGACACTATGATTTCACCCATGCTAGGGAACTGAGGCACAGAGGGGGTAAAGAACCCACTGGCTGAGGCTGCCCAGCCAGTCAGAAGTATATTACAGCTGGGATGAACCCTGGCAGCCTGGGTCCAGGGCCCGCTCCTGACCACTTGGCTAGGCCAACAGTCATGGCGATCCATGAAGAGAGAGCTAACTATAGGCTGGCAATGCCTCCCTGCCCCACTCCCCCCAATCCCGCAATGTCCGAATGCTACCCAAACACCAACACTGAGTTCAAACTCCAGCCAGCTCCTCAATGAAGCTCCCCAGAAGGAAACCTAGCAAGCAGCTAGCCAACGTTCCAGAATCTAGGAATCAGGTTATCTTCAATAATCTTGCCCCTAGAGGTTCCTGGAGAAGCCAAAAGGGCTTCTTAGCCTTTCTCATGCCACAGACCCCTGTTGGCAGCCTGCTAAAGAAGAGTGTGGACTCCTCCTCAGAATCATGTTTTTAAGTGTACAAAATACAATACACAAGGTTATAAAGAAAACCAATTATACTCAGCTATCAAATTGTAAAAAAAAAAAAAACAACAACCTAATCTGAGATACAGTAATAGTCGTGCTTCTTTATGAATGCTTTAAATTACGAGATCCTAGTGGTGGGTCCAATAACTAGAGTAATCTAGAAACAGAGGAGTGTAAATGATATTGCACAATATCTGCAACAATTGTAATGTGATATGGAAATATTTTTACCTTCTAGTGGTGACAAAGTCACAGTTATTGCCAATACAACGGGGCTTGTGGCCCTCACTTGGAAGGAAAGGAAGTGCTAAATTTCAGACGGTAGAGGAAATAAACAAGTAACTTTCTCCCCCAGCCAACTTCATGGTCCTCTGAATTCCGTCCTCAGATAGAAGGGTGCACGGACCTGAGATTAGGAATCCCGAAGCCAGACGCCAAACAGGGTGAAGGTGGAGTAGCAGGTTCCCCAGGGAGGTAACTGGTGAGCTCAGGGGCTGACTCAGATCCTTGCGGGTTGTACGGGAAGGGGTCCCTTTCTGAGTCAGTCCCCTGAACCTTACCTTTCCCCCTCAGCACCTGGAATTCCTGCGGGAATGCCCCCCACCTCCACCATGAGTTGGCAGGGAAGGGGGAGGGCTGGTCATACGATCCAGGCGGGGCCAATAAAGCCACTGAACCTCCTCTTCCCTGCTCCTGGCCTCAGAGATGGCTCAGGGTGGCCCTGGCATTGAAGCCAGGGTGATTAGGTTCAATAAACAGCAGCCTCAGGACATGTCCTGGGACTACAGGGAAAGAGATGGTTTCTTTCTCCTGGGGCGCTGCTTAGCTGGTTGGATATATACGTGGACCTGCCTCAGAGCCTATCTGACAACAAAACCAATACAGAGGAATACAGAGCCAGGAAGTAGAAGGAAACGGGGTCCTGGCCACCTCCTGTGAGGCTCTGGATCTAGCCACGCCTGAAGCCGTTCAGTACAGAATGTCCCAGGCCTTGAGTTCAAACACTTCCTTTGATACTTAAGCAGGCTGACCTGAATTTCCATTTGTTCACAAAACCAAATGACTCGATTAACACCGAAGGACAGAGTTGAGTGCAGTTCTTGACAATTCCCATAGCTTACTACCAAGCCATTTAGGAAAGCACAAAATAAAATTAGATACAGTTACTATACATAGAAACACCAAACAGAAAAACACATGTTCTTTAAAAGCTCAGAAATAGTCTCTTGGGTAGTTGCTTTCCCTACGCTGGTCTATGAAGCCCTGACAGTTGTGGTTTTAAGATGCTTTGCAGGGCAGGAGGGAATCAGAGGCACCCAGAACATTTTCCTTTATCACCAGACTTTCCATTAAAAAAAAAGTCCTGGGATGATCGGGAAGCCCCTGCAATAAAGCTCCTGTAAAATTTTAATAGCTGCCTTTTTAAATGACAGTGGAAATTGCTTTTCTGCCACTCTCATTCTCCCCCTTCCCTTCTCTAGAGTGATGTATATGGCTCTTTAAAGGCACATCAGCAGTGACGTGTGGCGGTGGGAGCTGTCATGTCCATCAGTACGGGGTCCCTCCTACACGGGAGAGGTCACAGCAGAGGGGAGGATGCTGAGGGGCTGGGGAAACGGAAGCAAAGGTGGGCTACAGGGTCAGCAATTCAGCCAGAGCTCCTAGAGCCCCTCCTTACACCACCTAGGAAAGGAGGATGGCCTTGGAGTTGCCTTAGCAATCCCAACACACCCACCAGAGCAACACCCACCAGGCCCACCTGTCTGTCCCACAGGCTACACTCACAGGGCCACACATCTCGCTTCCCAGGGCTTACACCAAGAAACAGAATCCCAGGGGCGCCTGGGTGGCTCAGTCGGTTAAGCGACTGCCTTCGGCTCAGGTCATGATCCTGGAGTCCCGGGATCGAGTCCCGCATCGGGCTCCGTGCTCGGCAGGGAGTCTGCTTCTCCCTCTGACCCTCCTCCCTCTCCTGCTCTCTGTCTCTCATTCTCTCTCGCAAATAAATAAATAAAATCTTAAAAAAAAAAAAAAAAAAAGAAACAGAATCCCAGATGACAGCACCTGGGGGTGAGAGGGTATCCTGGCCTGACTCCCAGCCTGGCTGGTTCCTCCCCTCGGCCACGGCGATTGGCTCTGGGAGAGACACATGGTCCATGCAGGGCCAATCAGTGCAGGCCCTGGAAAGTGGCCGGAAGTCCTCGGCGGGGAGGGCACAGGATGGAAGGCGGGGGCTGCTGAAGGCTCTCTGCCACCTGGGAGGGTGGGGGGCACCAGAGAATGAAGTCAAAGCTGAGAGAGGCCGAGCCCATAAGTGGAGAAGGGTGCGCTCCTGACAACACCTGAGTGTTGCCTCCAGTCGGGCCAGCCCCGGGACTTCCAGTCCCGAAGCCATTAACTTCCCTTTGCAGCTTCAGCCGGTTGGAGCTGGGAAGCTTCTGTCATTTACAACAGAAATGACGGACTGATGGAACCGGAAGGGAACCTCAGAGATCAAGAGTGCACTCCTTCATGTTTCGGTGAATGCGATCCTTCCTAAGCAAAGGATCGAAACAAAACTAAGTCATGTCTCTCCAGAAACAGAACAAAAGCACAAAACACTGTGTTTCAAAAATATCAAACGCCTCTCCGAAGCCCCTGTCCAGGAACTGGGTGAAGAACACTCTGATCTAGTCGGAACGGTCTGCTTGACCGACAAGGAAACTGAGGTTCAGAGTGCTCACGTGACTTGTTTGGGGCCCAGGGCTAGCCGGAGGCAGAGCCAGGCCCCTCCCCCCAGAACCCCAGCAGGTACGGGTCCTCGGGGGGCGGGGGGGAGACTGCCGAGGGAAGGGAGGCAGCGGGTGAGGCTGCAGGCGCCCCCCCCCCCCATTTACCAACAGCTGCTCCCTCCGCTTAAAAATTGGGCTTTCAGGGAAGTATCTGACAGAAGTTCCGCCGTCCCACACTAACATACGCAAAACCAGTCTCATACCACCTTTCAAAGTATTTACGTGCTACTGACCTTGGTTCTGATCGTCACTGAAATCTTACAAAGCAGGGATTACATCCACTTACACCTCTCCACTCCCCTCTGCCCGGTCCTTCCCGAAGACCAAGTGAAGAAGTGGTCGCTAATCAGACGGCTCAGAGACTCTGACTGCTGGCACCTTCCCAGCCCCAAAGGCTCGCACCACGCCTGTGCGCTCTTTTCTCTCTCTGCGCCCAGAGGGGGCAGCTTTCTCTTGTGCTTTCTGTCTTGAAGCAGGACACACAGCCCTGCGCAGTGTTCACCCAACCTCTAAGAGGGCCAGGCCACACGCACCCCCTCTCCTGACCAAGCGTGGCTGGGGGCAGCCAGACCTTTCTCCTCCGTGAGGCGCTCATCGTGCAAGTGGGTGACACGGGAACCTGGCTCGCTGGGGCCCTTCGCTACAAGCTGCCTTCTCCTTCCTAGACTTCACCAGAGCTTCACATTGGGGCATCAGGAACCTATAATAAAGTGGTTCCATCATCCTTCATTCAGAGAAGATTCCCATTATACCCATCCTCACTCCATCTTTGAAAGAGTGATGTGGGAAAACACCTGTTCATTCAACGGCCTCCACCCACCTGCCAACAAAGAAAAGCTGCGCTGTGCAAACACTCTGCCTCGGGAAAATCTCGGTCCTCAACTGCTAGCCACTGAGATCATCTTGCAATTAATCATGTTTTCTCTTATGACCTATATTCTATTAATAACACACTAACGACTAGTCCTTTCATTGATTGACTCAGTACACAGATAATGACTGAGGTTGGGGCACTGACTTGGAGAGTCTTATGTCCTTGTTTCCTGTCCTCCCTCCCCGCCGCCTCCACTGAAGAGAAGCATCCTGATACAGGGCTTCACTGTGCCAGGGGGTCCCGTGGCTGTCCCGCCTCCAGCCTCGCCCAAGCGACTCCGCAGAAGAGCGACACAAGACAGACCTCTGCAGAGAAACTGCTGAGGAAAAGCAGCAACGTGTGACCATTTCACGCACAGCAGCCTGGCCAGAATGTCGGGACTCTGACACCACCAAATGTACTGAAGCTGTAGACTTCAGTAGGGGAACTCTCTGGCACTGCGGGTGGGAGCATACCTAGGAAGAGACATTTTGAGAGAGCGGTTGGCAATTTCTTGTAAAGAGGAAGAGACCGTAACCTCAGTGACACACTTCACTTCCCCACTGGCTGGGGTCTGGGATTCCCTGCCAAGTTCCCAGACCCATGTGGCCTTGCAAATTCTCACTCTGGCCTGAAGCACGAGGTTTTTGCTTTGATTTAACTACATGCCAGGCGCTGTGTTCAGTTAACTATCAACCCATTTAACCCTTATAACAGCCCTGTGAAGAGGGTCTAGTAGCATCCCCATTTTTAACCGACCAGCAAACCGAGGCACAGAGAGGTAACTTGCCCAAGATCATACGGCAAGTGGATGGCACAAATCCACTGGGATCTGGACCCAGTGGGTCTGGCTCCGTACCTTCATGTTGGTGTAGGTGAAGGTTTCTCCCGCAGGGATTTGAGGAGAGTGTTCTCCTCATAAAAAGGGTCAGCCTCATTCCCACAGTCCTTCGTCCCTCCCCGTCTGCCTTGTACCAGCTTCGGATGTGCAGATGACACTTGGATTTGAGAGGGTCCCTCTTGTCCCCAGAACACTAGTCTGCCGACACAGAAGGCCTGAACTCTCTGGGTGCCCCGGCCCCCCAGGGAAGATGGGTGCAGGAGCCATCTGTGGCCAGGAGGGGGCGAGAGAGTCAGAGCAGGGCTGGTGGTCACTCTGCCCTCTGCCAAGCCATTGAGCCACATGTCATTTGACACATCTTGTGTATTGAAATGACGACTCTACTTTAGACCACTACTTGTAGCCACATGCACGCCTAACTAAAACTACCTTGCCACAGCCGGGCTCTGGCAGCCCCGTGCCGTGCCATCCCCCTGGAGAGCACAAACAGCCACGAACATGGATCTGAAGGGGTCTCCAAAAGGACCTGGCTCAGGGATGAACTTTGGGAATCAGAGATTTCCACTAAGCATGACTGATCACAGGCATCTAGAGAGGACTTGGTGTCTGAATTAATTCTCAGAGAACCTGAATCTCGAACAGCCTTCTTTCTCCCTATGGAAGTCTAAGAGCAGTCAGGGAGACTGTGATTCCAGGGGCCAAGCCCAGCCCACTGGCACGATGACACTGTGGTCTGCTGGCCCCAGGCTCACAGGCTGGGGAAATCCTGCATAGTTTGTGGATCCTTTTTCCTCCTGTCACCAGCCATTTGCTGGATGTGCCAACAGTTAAGCCCCTTCCTGCACTCCATGAAAACAGCCCGTCAATGTGGCTGACTGCTGGGTGCTTTTCCACAAAGCGCTCCCCAGATCTCAGCTAATCAGATGGAAGATAGAACAGTGGTCAATCTACCAAAATAGGTCAGGCTTTTCATTTGTTAATCCTCTTATTCATAATACATTGAAAGGGAAGAATGAAAAAAACATTATTAGCAGCAAGAACATGTAGGGTTGTTAGTCAACTATCTGTGCCTCAGTTTGCTCACCTATAAAATGGGGATAATAATAGGGGTGTTGTGAGCACTAGGAAAATCACCCCATGAAAAATATTTAGAGCAGAACCTATCATGTAGTGAGTGTTCAATAAAGGGGAGCTAATATTATTCTTACTGCTGGTGACATGGTGAACTTCTTACACTGAAGGCCCGTGAAAAGCTTCAAAACCCCCCTCTCTGTAGAGAAAGGCACTTTACTAATTCTGGCCACTTAGGGAAGGAAAAGAGCCTGAAGGTCCAGGCCAGTGTTACTGTCCTAAGCCTTACAGTCTAGAATGGGGGACAGAAAACAAACAAACAGGCAAACAAATACATTTTTGAGTGCAAATGGTGAGAAGCACCATTCAGGAAACCCAGGTGAATTTTAGCCCAGAGCTAAAGAGAAAGGAAAAGGAAGCCATCTGAAAAGTGGAAGTAAGAATGCCCCAGGATGTCCATCAACTGAAGAACGGATAAACAAAACATGGCACAACCACACAATGGAATATTATTCAACCATAAAAAGAATGAAGGATTGATTCATGCACGGCGTGGATGAACACTGAAAACATGCTGAGTGAAAGAAGCCAGTCACAAAAGACTACGTATTGTATGATTCCATTTACATGAAATGTCCAGAAGAGGCAAATCCATAGACACAGAAAGTAGATTAGTGGTTGCCAGGGGCTGGGAGGAGTCGGGGCGGGGGGCAGTGACTGCTGATTAGTTTTTTTTTGGGGGGGGGGCAATGAGAATGTTCTGGAATTAGATACTGGTGATGGTTGCACAACCTTGTGAATACACCAAAACCCACTGAATTGTGTACTTTAAGAGGGGTGAATTTTATGACATGTGAATTATACCTCAATTAAAGGACACTTAAGGGGCTACTCTGATTCAATCACTGTGTTGATAATATAGTTTCTAGTGAAAGTAAAAAAAAAGAGTATCCCAGGAGATGGAGGAGAATGTGTGAGTCTGTTCAAGGGAACCCACAGGAGGCCTGCGTGGCTAGATCGTTGTGGCCCAGGTTAGACACATGCTTGTTATTCTAAGTACTACAGGGAACAGGGACATGATGTGTTCCAATCTACGTTTCTGAAAGATCCCTCCAGTTGTTGCAAAGAGACCGTCGGGGTTCAGAAGAAGCAGGGAGAACAATGAGGTAGCCCCTGCATTACCCAAGGAGAGGCGGTGGTGCCTGGGACCAGACTGAGGGCAGAGGGATGGGAAGGAGGAGGCGGGTAAAGCTGTGAATTTCAAATTGAGGCCACGCAGGCCTTGCTGATGGGGTAGCCAGGAGGGTGACGCAGAAAAGGAAGACGCGCAGGTCTCATGAGTTTTTCGAGTGGTTTTCTGCCAGATTCAGACTGTGCACAGAACAAGAGCAGGTCACCAAACGCCAGTTAAAGGAACTGAATAAATGAACAAAATCACTGCCTGGCTTTTTTTTTTTTTTTGTATTTTCAATAAAGATGTTAAATTCTCTCTCCCCACATATATATACATATATAGAAACATACATATATCCTTACCTTCAACATAATATCCTTACCCATACCTGTTTGTCTCCCACGCACTGGTAGAGAGTGGATCACTAGACACTATCAACTACCCATCTGCTCAAACCAGAAACTTGAGGGATATCCTTTTATACATATACACACCCTGTGCGGGATATAAAGCTGCTAAGTCAGCAACAACAAGGCCCTTCCATCTCTGAGGGGGGCAGAGGAATAGATAAGCCAGCAAGAAGTGAGCTCTGACTTCTGATGAACAACCTATAAGGGAGGACAGAGGAAGAGATGCTCCTCCAGAGATAGGAAGTGTCCTCTGTCTTGTTAGTGGGGGTGGGGAGGGGTAAGGGATACGGTCCAGAGGGGATGAAAGCACTGTGAATAAATACAGTCTGGTCGGGCGCCTGGGTGGCTCAGTTGGTTAAGCGACTGCCTTCGGCTCAGGTCATGATCCTGGAGTCCCGGGATCGAGTCCCGCATCGGGCTCCCTGCTCGGCAGGGAGTCTGCTTCGTCCTCTGACCCTATCCCCTCTCATGTGTTCTCTCTCTCTCAAATAAATAAACAAAATCTTAAAAAAAAAAAAAAAAATACAGTCTGGTCAGGGGAGGCAGCCTGAATTTGACCCTTCTAGCTTTCCCTAGAAAACTACCCACTGCAAGTGAAGCCCAGCAGAAGACAAAGTCATAACCCAAACGGGTCATTAGCCCCAACCCTGACAGCCACATCTGTTCTGAGGGAAACACCAGAACCCCAGAAGAATGCATCCTTATCCTGGAACCAGAAGTCGGAAAGGGGAAGGCCTGCAGAGTCTCACAGAGAACATCTCCACGGCTGCCGCCATCAGAGACCACAGCGCCCACGGTGCCCCTGGACTGGTGCAATACACTGGTCTTGCCAGGGCATGCCAGAACCTTCCTTCTCGCTTCCTTCTCATGGGGCTCATCTGGTTTAAGAACACGGTGTGAGAAACATTTCACTGGTGGTTCTTGTGTGGGGGGCTTGGTTGTGGACATAAAGCAGACTCGCCTGCGCTGCCTGCCCCACGAAGCTCCATCTGGAACACAGCCAGGGCCCCGATGCCTCGACTTGAGCGTTTCTAGAACTCCCCCATGTGACTCTTATGAGCGGCAGATCTGGTCGCACTGAACGCTTCAAACAGCTGACCAACTCTGCATATTTCATTCTATGGAGACTGGAAGGAGGTCAGAGTGCTTGTCACGGTCAGTTAGAAGGGACTTCTCATGCGGCACCCACGTTCGCCTCTCCTAGTCTGACTGAGGTCCAGGTGAGTGCTCACCAACACGAATGCCGTGGACTCTCCACCTGGGGGCCGCAGCACCCTCCCAACAGGTGCCATGTGGACCGACACATGAAGTTTGTTTGGACCACGATTAAGGTACGACAGCACCTTTCAGACAGGATGCTGAGCGACGCAGGCCACGTGACGTGGAAGAGAATGGGGATATGATACCATCACTCAAACACAACAGAGGCGCATAAACTTTTGTCACTGGATTTCCCATAAATGAGATTATATCATTTTACTTCTCTGAATCTTGCTTTCCCTTAAATGTCACAAAAATGCCTCCAAATCAACTAGCAGTGCTGTTTACCCACTCTTTAGTGGCTGATATTCCACAGTACGGATGTGCCATGTTTTATTCAATTGTTCCCTGAAAAATGGGCATGTATTTTATTTCCAGGGTTTTATTTGTTTGCCGCTGCAAACCATTCTGTAATAAACATCTTTTGTTACTGGGGCCATTTCTTTTCCTGTAGGGTAGATTCTCAGGAGTGGGAGAGTGCTTGCGCTGAAGACTATTTATGGAATATTATATAGTTACCTTATGGAACAGGTTCCAAGATCAAGGTGTAGAACTGTATGTGTAGTACGTGCTCGTTTTTGGATTGAGTATCTCTGGAAGAACACACCTGAAATGGGTGTCCTCACAGGAGGGGAACTAGGCCACAATGGATGATGGCGGGGGAGCCATTTAGTTTTCACCATCGCTCTTTTTGGGTGCCATTTGAATGTTTTATCACGTGCATATATCGTTCATTCAAAAATAAATAAAAATTCTTTTTCAGGCTGTCTTCTAAAGAGGTTGCGATGATTCACACGTTCTCTGGCAGCCTGGGAGAATACTTAGCTGAGCTCATTAATGCCCTATATTTTTCTCCTTCAAGGCTGTCCCACTCTGCCCCCTCCTTTTTTTTTTTCTTTTTTTGACCAAGTAGGAGCTGAAAGATGTCAGATTTTACCTTCCCGTGATCCACAATTCCTCCTGTTCCATAGCCCTTGGGCGGGCAGAAAGCAGACTCCCCGAGATGCTCGTCTTGACAAGGCAAGCATGGCCAGCCCCTCCCAACAGCATAAGAGAGAAGCCCAAGCCAGGGTGGGAGCCAGATCCTTGGGGGCCTGCGGGCACCGACGGCTCTCTCTCTTCAGATCCTTGCAGGCCACACTGTTTTAAACTCATGCTGACTGAGCTGCCCCCTCCTAGCTGAGCGGCCCAAATGCCAAATGAGTCCCCCAAATGCCCGAAGTTTCTCAGAAAGGGCCAAGGAGGCCGGCGCTGCCGCTGCCCAAGGCACCTGCGCTCTCAAGAACAAGGCCAGAGACAAGAAACAGGAGGGAACAGGGGACAAAGAACACAAAAGAATCAAGCTCATACAAATGAGAGGCCTTCTCATTCACTTTCTACGGGCCAGGCATCCTCGACGGCTGGCCCCCAACCAAAGGCCTCGCCAGCCAATGATTTTAAGCTCCACTGCGACTCGTGAGACAGGAAACCAAAGCTGACCCCGCACGGAGACCAAGGGCCCCGCGTAGGGCAGCAGCTCTAACAGGAGCACCTGCGGCTCCATCGATGGTGGAAGCTCCAGACCAACCTGCAGAGGGGAGGGGACTGGAGGAGAAAGCAGCTCTGGGGAAGGTGGGGAAGGTGGGGGATGGGAGAGCATGAAAAAATATCTCAAAACAGGCAGCGGGTCCACTCCATGCAAGTGGTGGATTCAGGTCCTGTGCTCCCATTCTGCAGCCTACGCTCAGGCCTGAGCTGGGCTTGGCGCAGGGGAGGCCCTGCCTTCGCTTGGCCAGTTCCCTCAGCTTGGGATGCCCTTGCCCTTGATCCTTCCAGACCCAGCTCAGCAACGATGTGTGCCTGTGCGTGTTGGCTAGAGCAGCCTCGGTGAGTGAGGAAAATGGGAGACAACCTGAGGGGCTACCAGCAGGGATGAGTTGATGAAGTGAGATGCAGACACACAATGGAATCTTAGGTCTCTCCCTCCCTCGTCCTCCACGGCAAGTTCATTGGCAGGTTCTGTTGCTACTGTCTCCAAAATATATCCTGAATCCGTTTCTTTTCTCCTCTTTCCTACCACTCTCACTTTTCACCTGGACAACTCCATCAGATCCCCTGCTGGTGTCCCAGAGTCCACTCTGGCCTTCCTAGCTTCTCTTCTCTGCACACAGCCAGAGCAATCAAATCAAAGAGAGATCATATCAGATTGCTTTCCTGCTTGAACATCACTCAAACTTCAACCCCTTTCATTTTACCCATTGCTCAAATGCTCCCAATGGCCTCCTTTCCCTTCCAAGCTTATCCCTAACCCAGGGCTTTTTGCACATTTTGCTCTAGCTATTCTCAAGGCTGGCTTCTTCCTGCCCGTCAGGTCTCCCTGTGACTGCATACAGGGGTGAGGAGGCATGAAATCTAACTACATGCAATGACACGGACATCTCATGGACCTAATGTTGACTAGAAAGGCCAGACAAAAAGGAGCATTTACATCAAGTTCAAAGTCAGGGGTGAAATATCAAGAGAGTGGTTTTGCTTGGAAGGGAGAAGTGACTGGGAGAGAACAGGAAAGGGACTTCTGGAAGATAGAAATACTGTTTTTATAGCTGTGTTCTGTTTGTGAAGGTTCATTTGGTACATATTTTCAGCAGGTGCCCTTGCTTTTATATATATAAGACCGTCGGGGTTCAGAATATATATATATCTCTTCATATCTCATATATATCTTATATATATATATATCTTATAAGATATATATATGATATGAAGATATATATATCTTTATAGATATAGATATAGTTTAATATGATGTCTGAATAATTAAAACATTTTGGCTGCATAATCTTTGCAAATCATAATCCTTCTTATGATTTGGGAATTTCTCACCCAGGAGCCTTAGTAGAAGCCTGGGCCTACCTCCCATTATCAAATATGACAAAGGCCAGGGACTGGTTCTCACAGCCTCCCCTGCAGCTAGGCCATGAGTACTCAACAGATGCACCCTGCCCCCATGGCTTAAATCAGCCTGGAGAACCAGGGCTTATCTACCTTGGTGTTTGAGCCCAGGGCTGCAGCTTGGCAGGGGAGGAGCTCACTGAGGCTTGAGGAGCAGAAACATGACCCGCCCCCCCCACACCCACCCATTTCCTCTTCCAGCACAATAGTGCAAGACTGGACCATTCTGTACTTGGGAGCCCATTCATTCTTTCCAGAAATGTTTACTGAGTGCCGGCTGATTCAGTGCCAGGCACTGTTCTAGGCACTAGGGATCCAGGTGAACAGAACCCTGGAGCTGACGATTCTAGTGGGGAAGATGAACAATAAAATAAGTAAAAGACGGGTTAGAAAAGTGGTACAGAGAAAAACAGAAAAGAGGAGGCGACGTACGGACAAAGGCTTTTAGGATGTTAGGGAGGATGTGGGTAGGCAAGGAGAGCTTTCCTGGTAGCAGGAAGAGCCCGTGCAAGGGTCCTGAGGCAGGCACATACCTGGGTGTCTGTGGAGCACTGAGGAGGCCCAGGCACTTGGAACAGGGCAAGTGAGAGAACAGAAGGAGGAGATGAAGCCACAGGTAATGGGAGCTGATCGTGTGGGGCCTGGCTGGCCACAGTGAGGACCATGGCTTTTGCTCTGGGTAAGATGGAGCCACGTGGGAGGGATCTCAGCAGAGGACAGACAGATCTGATTGGGCGATAACAGAGTTCCCTCTGGCAGCTATCCAACCCTCTCCCCTGCCCAAGATGGAAACCAATCCCAAGGAGAAAGAGAAGTTAGGTCATTTGTGTGGCGAATGTCTGTGAGAAATAAACAAGCACAAAGCTCTCCACCTACTTCCTCCAACCCATCAAGGCCTCGTGCAGGCTGGCAGGGCTTTGCAACATGATGAACAAGCCACATCACATTATAGGAAACCAGACCCTCCTCCTCTGGTCACTGGGAGAATCCCAAAAGCAGATGGAGAAGCAGGAAGGCCACGTGGCCAGGAGAGCACCATCTCCACAGCCAACGAGAGCTAGAATCAAGTCCCAGCTCTGCCTCTTAGCACCTGTGAGCCCCCTGACTCCTCACCAGACCTTTCTGAGTCCCAGGCTTCCTTATCAGTACAGTGGGGAGCAGAGAAGGGGAGTAATTCCTACCCTCGATGGGGCTATTGGGAGGATTAAGTGAGCTAACAGGTATCAAGTGACTGGCAAAGTGCCGGGCAGAGAGGGAGGCCTAAAAGACGTTAGCAAAGCTGTCATGGTAACTGAAATCTGGAACAAAGTCTGAGGGTGTCCCCTGGGCAAACTGGACTCTGACGACAGTACACAGAGGGCTGAGGTGCAGGGTCCTTCTGAGGAGCAAGGCCTTCCGAATGGAAGTTTCTTTCTCCCTCTGCCTATTCTCCAGGGAATAATTGCCCAGAACAAGCATCATCCAAGCTATCTACGCTGGCTTCTCCATGCCCCACGAGCAGAAGCCCCAGCAGAAGAGATTCTGGCCCGTATCTGCCTCTCTCAAGGAAATGTGAGTCAACGGAGAAGCACAATGACAGCAAAGATGGAGGTCTAGGGCAGTGTCTTGCCTCTTCAGCAGTCAGAACAGCAGCGGGCCCCCGTTTCTCCTGTGCAGGAGGACCAGGCCTCTGGGGGCCTCAAGTCCACATCCGTAACAAGGGGAAAATAGTTACTATTCAGGCTTGTTCACATTCGTTCAGCATACTACTAAGCTACTGGGAGCCAGATGTTGCTCTGGATGCTGAGATGAGAGCAAGTAATAAAACAAAGATCCCTGCCTTCAGCACTCACATGCTAAGGAGAATGGTGCAAAAGGCAAACAAACATGTAAGATCAGAGGGTAAGTGCTATGAAGAAAAATACAGCAGGGGACAGACGGCGATGACAGGGAGGGCCATTTTAGACAGGGTGCTCAGGAAGGCCTGCCTGAGGCAGTGTCTCAGCATAAAGTAATGAGATTATATGTGCATGCATATATATATATATATATATATATATAATTTTGGATATGTCTGTCTGTATATAAAATATATACACACACGCAGCCAAGAACATAGCGCCTGCTATGGAAGCCTAAAGTGATCTAGTTTGACAGTTAAGAGTGTTCGTGGGGCTGACTGGGATTGGCATCTTCATAAAACCTACACTCTTCCCTCAGATTCCAATATGAGAATTACTAAAAGGTGCTCCTTGGGGTGCCTGGGTGGCTCAGTCGGTTAAGCATCTGCCTTTGGCTCAGGTGTGATCCCAGGGTCCTGGGATCGAGTCCCACATCAGGGTTCCTGCTTGGTGGGGAGCCTGCTTCTCCTTCTCCCTCTGCCCCATCTTTGATCATGCGCTCTCTCTCTCTCTCAAATACATAAATAAATAAAATCTTTAAAAAAAACAGGGTGTTCCTTTTTCTTTCCTTTTTTCATACTTGATGGTGTACCATAGACAGGGAAGGCGCTCCCTATCAGGACTGTATTCCCCCTCGTCGCTGCAGCATTCCATTGTATAGACAACCTAATTCGTCCAGTCACCCAAGGATGGACAAGGAGGACAGTTCCCATCTTTGCTCTGACACACAGTGCTGTCATGAACCATGTGGACACAGATCACTTCCCACACTTGGGAATACCTGTTGGCAAAAACTCCTAGAACGGGGCGCCTGGGTGGCTCAGTTGTTGAGCGTCTGCCTTCGGCTCGGGTCATGATCCCAGGGTCCTGGGATCGAGCCCCACATTGGGTTCCCTGCTCAACGGGAAGCCTGCTTCTCCCTCTCCCACTCCCCCTGCTTGTGTTCCCTCTCTCGCTGTGTCTCTCTCTGTCAAATAAATAGGTAAAATCTTTTTTTTTTTTAAAGATTTTATTTATTTATTTGAGAGAGAGAATGAGAGAGAGAGAGCATGAGAGAGGGGAGGGTCAGAGGGAGAAGCAGACTCCCTGCCGAGCAGGGAGCCCGATGCGGGACTCGATCCTGGGACTCCAGGATCATGACCTGAGCCGAAGGCAGTCGCTTAACCAACTGAGCCACCCAGGCGCCCAAAATCTTTAAAAACAAAAAAACAAAAAAACCCCCCAAAACTCCTAGAACAGGAGCTACTGGGGCTAAGGAAAGATGTGTGCAAGGGTCACGATGACGGATCCTGCCAAAGTGCCCTCCAAAGGGATGGTCTCGTCTTCTCTCCCAGCAACACTGCACAAGTCTTATGCATAAGGTCAAGTATCTTTTTATGTGTCTAAAAGGCACTTCCTATTTCTACGATGCTGCCCATGGCAGTGTGGTGAATACGTCATCTTCCTGGCAAGTATTTTCATGCCAGTATTCCAAGCCCTCCTACCTCTCTTGTCCTCTCCCCTCTTTTCCTCCCCAGGCACTAGAAGGAAAAAGGACACTGCTTGCTTCAGCAGCATATAAACTAAAAAAAAAGAAGAACAAGAAGGGAAAAGGACTAAAGCCCAATATCCTGTCACTATGTTTGCTACATGCCTCAGCCGTGAAGGCAGGATGAGAGCAATGCTGGCCTCAGAGGGTTGCTGTTAAGATTCAATGAGGAGGAGGGGCGCCTGGGTGACTCAGTCGGTTAAGCGACTGCCTTCGGCTCAGGTCATGATCCTGGAGTCCCAGGATCGAGTCCCGCATCGGGCTCCCTGCTCGGCAGGGAGTCTGCTTCTCCCTCTGACCCTCCTCCCTCTCATGCTCTCTGTCTCTCATTCTCTCTCTCTCAAATAAATAAATAAAATCTTTAAAAAAAAAAAAAAGATTCAATGAGGAGGGGGCGCCTAGGTGGCTCAGTCAGTTAAGCGTCTGCCTTCAGCTCAGGTCACGATCCCAGGGTCCTGGGATCGAGTCCCACATCGGGCTCCCTGCTCCGCGGGAAGCCTGCTTCTCCCTCTCCCTCTGCCCCTCCCCCAGCTCGTGCTTGCGCTCTCTCTCTCTCAAATAAATACAATCTTAGAAAAAAAAAAGATTCAATGAGATGGCACAGGTAAGGGACTTAGAATAATGGCTGGCACTCACTGCTTGATAAACTACTGTTACTGTATTTGTTAAATGGGAGTCATCATTTAAAAGCTTTGCATGTAAAAGTGCTTAGTAGTATGCCTATTATGAAGTAGCTATTGCTTTTATTACATTACTATTATAATTTCATTCATTTCCTCAGCAAGATTCAGTAAAGTGTGTATCTGGTGGAAGGGGTCACAACCTTTAACAAAATGGATGTAGTCCCTGACTTTAGGGAGCTGATACTATTCAGAGGATGACAGGCCTCAAAGACACAAGCTGAGGTGTTCAGGGAACGGTGGTGTGTAGTCGGGGCAGGCCCCTTGGAAAGATGTTTAAGGAGAGATCTGAAAGAAGAGTCACTCTGGGCAGGCCAGAACTGGGCAGGGTGGGGGTTGGCATAAGGGGAAGACAGGGAGAAGAGGAAGCACTGGGGGGTGGGGGGGAGGGCAGGGAACAATGCCCTGCATGGAAGGAACCGAAAGCAGGCCAGGTGGCTGGAAGGCAGATGCAGAGGGACCCGCAGGATGAGGCTAGGGCGAGGCGGCAGGCAGGGGCCATGGCACGCCAGGCCTGGCGGGCTGGCCTTTCCACAGGCTGCTGCTTCGGAAGCGTGGACGCTGCATGGGACACCCCTCATCCTCTAGTGGCCCAGGCTGGAAATGAAGTTTTAGCGTCCCTACAATAAAAAAGTACAGCCCAATCACTGTCCTCGGGGTCTTGCTTAGAGGACTCCCAGCTCAGAGGTCCTAGGAAGAGGACACAGTCGGCACCCAGGAGAGGACAGAGTCATCAACGACCCCATCCCTGCCTACAGCTGATCAGCCCAGGGAGAGCACCTGGCCTCAGCTGGGCCTGTCTTGAGAACCCCTTCTTGTCCTGATTAGTGAGCCGAAGGGGGCTATCTTCTCTTCCTTGGGCCGTGGTGGGCTTGGGCTGAGAGAACACACGGCTATTCTCTGCAGGAGCGTGTCCTGCAAGGTGTACAGCTCGGTCTGCAGATGGCCAGCTTTCCCACCCAGTAGAAGGAAGGCAGACAGAGAGAGACTAATATAAGAGAGTGAATAAAACAGACATGGGCGGGGGGAAGCCATGAGGAAAGAGTCCTGATAGTGGCATTCCTGTTCTGGTTCCCATCTCCAGGCCGGCGGCTTCCCAGCACCCATCCTGTCCTTCTTCTGTGAGCTTCTGGGCGGGAGCAACCAGCCTGACTGTGATCCCACCCTGGCCAGTGATTGGTTCAGGGAAGGTCACATGACCGTGCGAGTCTAATCAGAGAGCAGCTCTGACACCTTGCACTACAGTTGAGGGGTAGATCCCTCCTCTCTCCCTCAAGCCCTGAATAAACCTGGAATTAAACCTGGACCAGTGCTGACACCTAGTCTGCAACCTCCAGGGCAGCCAGGTTTGAGGATGACCCGATTATCAGGGGAACAGGGGACGGACAGAAAGAAAGTGGGTCACTGCTGATGGCCCTGTGCTCCCGGCCCAACGAGCCCCGAAGCGGACCCCATCTCTGGCCTTTCCAGTTGCATGAGCCAATCCTTTCCCCTAGGGCTTATGGTGTTTCTGTTACTTGCAACCAAGTAACTGACGAGTACACAGTCCTTCCTGCGGCTTTGCTTTTGGTTTTCTGAACCATCCAGCACCCTCTGGTTAAAATCCTTTTTCACCTGAAGCCCTCAGGTGCTCTAAGAGCAGTCTAGCAATTTGGCCAAGGACTCAACTTGCCCCTGCCACAGTTTCCCGGGCTGTTAAATGGGGATAATAATGATAAACACTTCACTGGGTTGTTAAGAGGATTAAAATGATTTAAAGAATACCTCACGCATTGTAAATTCTCAACACATCAGCAATTATTATTCTAAAGCACTGAAGGGTAACTGAAAGGTCTCAATCTCAGTAAGCAATTAGCTACACCCGTCCCCCATCTTGTTTGCTGTTTCTTTGTTCAGATCAGCCAAGTCCTTTCTTTGCAAACAGTCCCAAAGAACAGCCAGCCCAGTTTCTGTCAGGAGGGTGGCAAATCTAGCCTCAGTGGGGGATCAGAATGAAAGAGACTTGACTCAACTTCTCCGGGTAGCTGGGCGGTGGAGGAAGCCCTCATGAGCTCATTTCTCCATCAAATACAATCTGGGTTCTAAAGTTTCAAAACACAGGCTGGGGCATGTTGGCACAGTCCCACGAGACGACAAAGAAAAGAGAATATGAGCCTGGATGGAAGAGAAGCCACGACACGGCAGGTTCCACAACGAACGAACTCTGTCGGGAGGAGGCTCCCGGGCTGGCTTCCAGCCACATCCGCTCTCTGCACAGCCCTGAGGCCGCAGGAAGAAGGGACCCCACCACGTCTGTATGTACAGCTGGGAACTGGCATGGGCACGGGAACTCGGAAATAAACTCAGTCAGGAAGTGAGAACTGGAAGATGCTTCCATAGCAACACCCATCTGGAGCTCCCTGTCCGCAGCTGGAAACATGCAGAGGCGAGGTTTATCTAGAGATGTCCACCAAATTCACTTTTTCCATTTGCACCCGGAATATGTTACTTCAACCTCACTTTGGGGAGCCTCTGGGAAGCCCCTGTTCTTTGGCTCAAAAACATCTCATCCTTCTGAACATTTAGAATACAGGACTCATCATGTGTGGCCGTGTTTCTTGTGTCTTCCCCTCTCTGTGGAGAGGCAGACTGTACCGGCCTTGCTCGCTGGTACCTGGCCCAGAACAGGTCTTCAATCCATGTTTACTGAATAAATCAACTGTTTTGTTCTCCATGTTGTTGCTATTCATAAATTCAGCTGACATGTAAGCCCCCCTATGTACATGGCAGTGAACTGAGATGCGTGACAACCTCATGATGTACTTACTACCGTTATGCTCATTTTAAAAATGAGGCTCCTTCTTGAGGTCAGAGTCACAAAGGAACTGGAGTTCTTTCATCTCAAGAGAAGGATGGGAGACAGCGTGAATACCTAGGGCAGGGCTGGGCACGTGGAGGGATGGCTAATTAGTAATAGGCTTTGATACTAACAACTTTTTTTTTTTTTTTAAGATTTTATTTATTTGCGAGAGAGAGAATGAGAGACAGAGAGCATGAGAGGGAGGAGGGTCAGAGGGAGAAGCAGACTCCCTGCTGAGCAGGGAGCCTGATGTGGGACTCGATCCCGGGACTCCAGGATCATGACCTGAGCCGAAGGCAGTCGCCTAACCAACTGAGCCACCCAGGCGCCCCAATACTAACAACTTTTTGAGTAGAAATTTTATAGAGCTGGAGTATACCTCATCAAGGAAATTTGGAACACAGGCTTCTTGGGACACAGACATTAAAGAGATGGCTGTATTCTGGGAGAATTCTACCCAACCTCCCCAGGAACCGCAGTTCACATGATTCCTTATTTCTTTAATTTTTTATATTTATTTATTTATTTTTAAAGATTTTATTTATTTGTCAGAGAGAGAGCGAGCACACACAAGCAGGGGGAAGGGCAGGCTGACAGAGAAGTAGGCTCCCCACTGAGCAAGGAGCCCAATGTGGGACTCAATCCCAGGATCCCAGGATCCCAGGATCACGACTTGAGCTGAAGGCAGACGCTTAACGGACTGGGCCACCCAGGCGTCTCTTTATTTTTGTAAAGATTTATTTATTTTAGAGAAGGCGGGGAGAGAGAGAATCTCAAGCAGACTCCTTGCTCTGCGCAGCACCCAACTTGGGGCCTAATCCCAGGACCTTGAGCTGAGATCAATGACCTGAGCCCAAACCAAGAGCTGGCCACTAACCGACTGAGTTACTCAGGTGCCCTGTGATTCCGTACTTTTGAACATATTTTTTCTGTTTATGAAGTGCTATAGGGATATACATATATATATATGTGAATTGGGAAAATCACTTTTTTTTTTTTTTTTAAAGATTTTTATCTATTTGAGAGAGAGCACAGGCGGTGGGGAGGGGCAGAGGGAGAGAGAGAATGCATATATATATAAAAACATATATGCATATGAAAACACTTGGGGGGGGGCGCCCAGGTGGCTCACTGGTTAAGCCTATACCTTCGGTTCAGGTCATGATCCCTGGGTCTTGGGATTGAGCCCCATGTCGAGCTCCCTACTCAGTGAGGGGTCTGCTTCTCCCTCTCCCTGTGCCTCCTCCCCTGCTCTTGCTGTCTCTCTCTTTCAAATAAATGGACAAAATCTTTAAAGAAAACCCTGGAAAATAAAGAAACGTGCAAAGAAGAATATACAGTTACCCATAATCTCCCCACCAAAGGATAACCACTGTAAAGATGTTGGTTTGTTTCCTTCCAGTTTTTTTTTCTAGTGTGAGTGGTGTTGTGTATAGAGAAGTGGAGAGAGAGATTTTTCCCCTTTAAAGTCTCCCACCTGTGCATTTCTATTAGATTTTAAACATCAAGTGAAAAGTAATATATTTTTTTTTTAAGATTTTATTTATTTGCGAGAGAGAGAATGAGAGACAGAGAATATGAGAGGGAGGAGGGTCAGAGGGAGAAGCAGACTCCCCGCTGAGCAGGGAGCCTGATGCGGCACTCGATCCCGGGACTCCAGGATCATGACCTGAGCCGAAGGCAGTCACTTAACCAACTGAGCCACCCAGGCGCCCGAAAAGTAATATTTTTCAATGGCAAAATTAAATCTCCTTCCCCAAACTACAGACTTGGGGAGGAAGGAGCCTTTGCTGTTCCTCTCCTCCAATTTCTGCTTCCACCTGAACCCTACTACAGACCAGCAGTTCTCAATCCTAACTGTGCCCGACCATAACAGTAATTGCCACGGTCAGGATTAAATGAGCAACTACTATAAAAGAGGCCATTTAAAACATCTGACAAATGTTCTCTAATTTAATTCTTACAATCCTACAAGGCAGGTATCATCATGATTTTACAGATGAGGAAACTGAGACTAAGAAGGTTAAGTGACTGGGGCGCCTGGGTGGCTCAGTCAGTTAAGCATCTGCCTTCGGCTCAGGTCGCAATGCTGGGGTCCTGGGATTGAGTCCCCCGTCAGGTGCCCTGCTCAGCGGGGAGCCTACTTCTCCCTCTCCCTCTGCCCCTCCCTACCGTCTGTGCTCTCTCTCTCTCAAATAGATAAAAATTTTTTTTTTAGAAAGGTTAAGTGACTTTCCCAAGGTCACTTGGCTGTTAAGTGGCGGTGTTGGGATTTGAACCCAGGCCATGTGCCTTAGTCGTCCCCCTTTCCCTGGTCTACACTGCTCAAGACCTTGGCAACAATGACACCAACTGTGAGCTTCAGGGCAAGGTTCCCAATGTCCCTCTTGCCAAGTGTGTCATCATGATTATTCATACTTCTCTTCAGACGAATTTTGTTTCCTAAAGGAAATGAGAAATTGCCGAAATTCAGCAAAAGTGAGACAGCCGGAAACTACAGTTGACCACATCCACATGTGGGTCTCCTGTGGGGCTGCCTAAGAAACATTCTTAAATGATGACCTTTCTCGAGGGTCCAGGGTCAGCTCCTGGGCCCTTCACCCTCCACTGACTGAGACCCCACCTGCACCAGATGGGATGGGAAGGCCCCTCCCTAACTTCCCTGCAGAACAAACCAGGCTGGAAAACTCACAGCCCGCCACCTACTTAACGAGTCGGTCTGGAGAAGGGGCTGGGAGCAAAGCCTGCTTGGCAGGGTTGGGCAAGGCCTGGTCTTGTGTGTTCAGAGGACTTTGGGGGCTAGGATCAATATCTGGTCACTGCGGAGGCTCGGCCAGTCCTGTTTTTGCCCCCAGCGCACAGATACTTGGACAAGAGCAGCTCTCGTGACTCCCTCCACCTCATGACACAACCACACCCACCTCCAAGGCGGGTGGTTCCCAGGAGTTAATCACTAGGGAGTTTGTCATCCCACCTTCCCAGGGAGGGAAGAGAAGACCTCCATTTCAGAAAACGGGTGCTGAATGCCCGGGTCAGATGAGAAATTGCTGCTTTGGGCCTGAAAGCCGCTACCCTTCCAGAAGCTGAGCCCAAAGGACCTCCGCACAAAGGGGCTCCAGGGAGAGGAAGGGCTGTAAGACTGCTGTTGATCCAGGGGGCCCTCCAACTGCCCATGCACAGCAGGAGTTAAGTAGCTGTTTGCCACTGTTCAATTTTAGGCCGTGCGCGCGCGCATGTGTGTGTGTGTGTGTGTTGTGGACTGAGTGGGGCTGGGTTTGTTTTGTTAACATTCTAAAAAAAGGTAGAGGGAAAGGTACGGTGAACTCCCATGTCCTCCAACCCAGAGAGATTCAATAATTACCAAGATCCTGCCCCATAAGCTTCATCTATTCCTTACCTATTGCTCCCCTCCCTTCCTTCTTGCTGAAGTAAAGTAAACCCCAGACATCATGTCATTTTACATGTTTCAGTTTGCAGCTCTGAAAAATATGGACATTTTCTTATGTGTCCATAACATCAGGCTGGTTTCATTGCTGATCAAAGAATAAGGAATTTTTTTCCTCCGGGAAATAAGACTCTCGAAGAGAAGTGTTGACAAAGGAGTAGGGAAATGGGTCTTGTCTTCTACTGATGGAGTAATGGCTTTCTGGAGGGCCGCCTGGCAATACAACCCCAAAAAGGTTTAACAACCTATGTGTGCCTTCTGACTCAGCTTTTCCATTCGTGCCCTCATCAAGAAAACATTTGCTGATGTCTACCATGTACCTGGCAGTGTCCCGAGCACTTGGCTCCCTGGTTCAGATATGGAAATGGAGGCACAGAGAGGTCACGCTGTTTGCCTGGGGTTACACCACTCTGATGTGCCAGAGCTGCTATCCGAACCCAAACTATCTAGGTTTAAGTGGTAACACCACGTCCTGGCAAAATAGCATCTTGGGCCTTCCACCGGGGAGGCCACTGCTCTAGGTTCCACGGAGCACTCCCTATCCATCCTGATGAATGCTGATTAGGTGCGGTCTGTCCCCGACCCTGTGTATGAGGCGGGGATGATCACAGTAGTCCCATTTTTCAGATTAGGAAACTAAAGTACAGAAGTTGAAGGCACCTACTGCAGATCGCACATGTGCTAGTGGACAGATGTTCTGAGCCCAGCATCTCTACCTTATCTAAACTCAGGAGGTCTCCTCTCCACCCTGCTGTTACCCTGCTCCACCATGCTGGCAAGGCTGTGGCTCTGGATTCATCCTTCATCCCACCTTCAGAAGCCACCTTCGGGGATGGGCACAGGCCCTGCCGCTACAGACTGAATGTTTGTGCCTCCCACACAATTTTTATGTTGAAACCTAATCTCCAATGCGAAGGTATGGAGAAGTGGGACCTTCGGGAAGTGATCTGGTCAATCTCATTTGTGCCCTTATAAAGAAGGTTCCAGAGAGCACCCTTGCCCTTCTGGCCATGTGTGAGGACAGAGTGAAAAGATGGTCGTCTATGAACCAGGCAGCTGGCCCTGAGCAGACAACAGATCTGCCGCCACCCGGATCCTGGACTCCCCAGGTTCCAGGGGAGTGAGAAAGAATTTTCTTGGTTTATAAGCTCCCCAATCTATGGTATTTTTGTTATAGCAGATGGCATGGACAGACTGAGACACCCAACTAGAGTCTTCCCTAGGGCTTGTGTAAAGATGCTGAAGACAAGAAATCCTCTTTCCCCTGGGTTTGTAAATCAGGAGGATTTGCACCTTAACCCTACCTGCCTGCACAGTGAAACCAAGTGGAGCAAGGGAGAGAAACAGCCCCAGTGACATGTTTGAGTCCCCTACTTGGGCTGGGTCTGAAGCTCCTCTCCTCCAGGCTTCCCAGTGACCTAAGACCAACTGATCTTACATCCCAAGGAGCCTTGATTCATCTACCCGGCATGCACTGTCCCACTGCCCACTTTCGTTCATTCTGGGGCCCACCCTCCTCATACCATTTCCCTTGTACCTGGCAGAAGTCCTTTCAAAGGCCAGCGCAATCGCTGAGTGTGATTCTCTACACACTCTCTCCTCTCCTCTCCAGCTCACTCCCCCTGCCCGTGCCTGAGCAGGATCTCTGTCCTCCTCGTTCCCACAGCGCTTGGTGCTCGCCATTCATCACCCTGCATTATAGCTGTCTGGGTGTCCCCTGCTAGGAAGGCAGTTCTGGACAAGGGTTAAGACTGCAGGCTCCGCAGGATGAAAGATGTGGGTTCAAATCCCTGCTCTGCCATACAAACTCTACAGAGACCGAAGCAAGCCATCTTTTTCTCTCTCTGCTCCTTGATTTTGTTCCTCTAGAGAGGGGGGTAGTAGTAGTACCCACGGGCAGCAGACCCTTGTCTCTTGCTGCCTCTCACTACTGAGACTTCCGCTTTCCCAGCCTCCCCTGTAACCAGGGGCAATCACTGGCTCCTTTGTGGCCAACGAGAGAGAAAGAGAGGTCTGCTGGGGTTAGGAATGTTTATGAGAACGTGTTCCCTTTGGAAAGGAAAGACACAGGAAGAGAAAGCCTTTTCCCCTGCCACTCTCCCCTGCTCGCTGTGTGTAAGGATGAGATCCTGAGGCTGGGGCAGCCATCCTATGACCACACAATGACCAACAGCGGGATGAAACGGATGTCCACGGGGGCCGCGAAATAGAGAGAACACCCGGTTCCTGAAGGTGTCACTGAGCCTCTGCATTGGCCACGGAGCTTGTCTCCTTCACACTCTGCAGGGAAAGAATTCATCGTCTCCATCGCTTAGCCAAGCATCAGCCGGCATCTTGGTACCTGCGGCCCGACGTGTCCCAACCAGCGGATTGCCTCCATCACGTGCACAAAGAGCAGAGGAGGAGAGGGGCAAAGGGGGGCCAACGGCTCCGCAACCTCCCAAGGGAACTGCAGCCTTTCCATGGCCGAAAGCGCAGAGTAAAGCCCAGAGTAAAGCCCCACTTGGATCTGCTTCTTCTATGGTCACGCGTCCCACTAGGATCTATGCGCACCGGAACCGTCTTGGCCACGTCTATCCCTGGACCTGCCTGTACTATCACTTCCTCTACAGTTTTCTTTAACTGCATTCGCTTTTATTTTGGCTTATACACCAATGTTAGCCTCACCCAAAGCAGAAATAGCCATGGAACACCGGGTTTGATGTGCTACTGAAATTCTTTTCCTGTTACGCATTAAAATAAAAGTACAACTATTAAAATGTTTAGAGTGTTTATTCATACACCACCTCAAATTATCTAGTGGAATGATCTGACCTTGGGAAACCTGTCCCCGTGGCAATACGACATCATTCCTACTCAGCTTGCTCTTCCCTACCCCCTTCCTTTGCACGTTCTCCCTTCACTTACATTCCAGAAACACAAAAGTTCGAATGCCACCTCTAAATAACCCCTTCCAGAGGCTGAGATCTCTCCCAAACTCCCTCATCAGGGTGCTGTTCCCCTGGAACATGCAGGAATGGTTTATACTTGCTTCCTACGTTGTCTTCCGGGATGGGTTAATAGTAACAGCAACAAAGCCAACGTGCACTGAGGACTTTCTCTGTGCCAGGTGGTGCTTTAAGGACTTTATATAGATTAACATGATCTTCACACGGCACCATGTGAAGGAGGTGCTATCACCCCCGCCTTCACAGATGAGGAAACTGAGGCTCAGAAGGAATTCAGTCCCTTGCTCAAGGTCCCACCATTCGGACATGACACAGCCAGGGCCAGATAGAGGGGACTGACTCTGGGGCCTGCCCTCCCGACCTCCTCGCTACTCAGCTGTCCCCAGGACAGCCAGCACTGACCAAGTTCTGTGCCGACGGGACACTGTTGTGCGCAAGTCTGAGGAACTCACCTCAAGTCCAGTACCTGGGAACACCTGGGACCCAGGTCTGCCAACTCTCGTGCGCACTCTCGCCCTGCGGAGCCAGCACACAGCTCAACCTGAATGGAACCTTCCTTTACTCCTGGAGGTCATGGTGCACCTCCACTCCCTGGCTTCCTCAGTGTCCCCTTTGAGTTCGTATTACTCAACTCTGAGAGGCCAACTCTCCTCTGAAGGGAGGAAAAGAGTCCCTGATACAACCAAAGAGGGCCTCCCTCACCACCCCTCATGCCCAAAGGGGAGCTGGCTGACCCAACAGTAGTTTTCTAACACCAACCCACTCATTATTCTGCAGAAGGTTTCTCCTCGCCTGGTTGCCGGGCCCCAGGCCCACATTCTTAATTGACCGTCATCATGACAGTCAATGCTTATGGGGCCTACCATGAGCGTCGGGCCAAGGGCTAACGTGTGCTCAATGTTTCACAAGTGCTGACTCACTGAATGCTCACAGCCTCCTTATGAGGAGGGGACTAACATTATCCTTCTTTTAGGATAATGAAATGCGGCCACACAGAGGCTAAAGCCAGCAGCCCAAGGCCAATGGGCTGGGGGTGGGGGTTCCAGAGGCCCTGCCTTACCCACTTGGTGACACCGCCTCCCACAACATAATCTCCCCCGCGTGTTGAGCGCTCACGGGGTGCCAAGTTCTGGACCAAACACTTTACATAAGATGACCTCAGTGAATTAACACCACCGCTCCCATACAGATACACCTCAACCAGGTAAGTATGTTAAAAACAAAGCGCCTGAAGCTCAGAGAGGTGAAGTCACACAGCTACAGCACAGGGTGGAGCAGGACACAGTTACCTACAGTGTGACTCCAAAGCTATTAGCTGCGAGGCTCCATAGCCTCGTATCCAAACTCGGTCCCAAATCTCCCTGTTCGCAGCAAGTCCCTAAGAGAAATCACTCTCTAGCTCCAAGGAAACGGGGTGGCCTGTCATCTCTGTAACATGCCATCAGGACAGAGCTCAGCAGCCGCTCTCCTCCTGCTAACTGCTGTTCTGCACGGTCTCGGGGACCTTCTTAGCAGTGAATCCATTGAGCTCATGTGCAGGGGGCTCCACGGGACAGACCAGGTCTTCCCAGGGTGTCGGTAACTGCCCAGAGACGCTGCTCTGTCCCTAGCCCTGCTGTTAGGTTTTTCTCTATGGCCTTTGCTCTGGGGGCGTGAGGAGGTGTTTCTTCCCTGAAGGCCTGCCATCGGGACTCTGCCTTCCCGCCTCAGCAGGGCCTTCCTCTGGTCTCCACACAGATCACCCGGTGAGCAATGCCGGTCGTGTCCAAACGCCTGATGTGTTCACAGAGCGCGTTAAGGGTGAGGACGCCAAAGACAGATAGCCCAGATTCATATCCCAGCTTTGCCATTTATGCGCTTTGGGATCTCAGATAAGTTATCTCCCCTCTCTGGGCCTCATCTGGAAAAGGGGATAATGATAGTACCAACACCTTAAGGTTGTTAGGAGAATTTAAAACTTAGAATAGGGCCTGGCACTCAGAGCTACATAAATGTGTGTTACTGTTCATGTGAGTGACCCAAAAAAACACACGCTCACGCCTTCGGTGGGCAGAGATGTCCACTGGGCCTCTAAGACCCTGCAATCACCTACCAGCTACACATCAAGGAAAAGCAGACTCTCTCAAAGGACCCACTGGCTTGCCACTGGCAAAGGGCACGTGAGCCTACATTTGGCGCAGGGGTCTTGGTTCCTGCTGGACCAGCCGTGAGACAGCAGTAATTCTAGTCTGCTTGCAATTATTTGGCTTGTTTGGCCATTTGTATGTTTAGTCCCACCCCCCAGACAGAAAAGAAAGTGCCATGAAGGCAAGGCTAGTGTTCCAGACCCCACAGGACTTGGAAGGAGACGGAATTTAATAAATGTTCCCTTCATGGCCAGGGTCTTGTGTGAAGAGAAACCCCCCCACCCCAATCGTCTCAATTTGCTGCTTTCCCCTTACATGCCATGCCTGAGGCAGTGCCTGCCACACAAGAGGCCCCCAAAGAGATATCCAGTGACTGAATGAGGTTCTTGGAATCTATTTAACAAGAACACTTGCCAGGTCTAAGAGACCAAAAAAGGATGCCTCTATCCCTGCTCCCAGGCATCCGGTGATCTAGTCCATCTGGTCATGGAGATCAAGATGTGGTATAAAATGACTCAGAAACACTCCAGGGTGGTTCAGCAGCCAGGAGAGGGGAGGGGCGAGGGGAGGGACAGAAACAGAGGCCGACACCGCTCCAGAATTCTGCAGAGCATACACCAGAGGATGTGCCTCCTTGACCCTGCCATACAGAGCCCTAAGTAAACATAGGAGCTCCACTCACACAAACAGACAACGCCAGGCCCGACAAAAGGCCAGGTGGGTGGCCCACGTGCTTGTCTTTCTAAGCAACATCAACTAACTTAGTAGTGAACCCCACATCCTCTCTTTGGGAAGGCTGGCTCAATAAGGTCCTCAGCACCTCCACTGGGTGGGTGGGTGGAAACCCAAGGCCCAGTCTAGATGTGCTGTGCCAATAAGCAACGATGTAACGAATTAAATGCATCCTGCTAGGATGGCCTGGTGCAGATCCTGACTCCACGCAGAACTAAAGTAGCCATGATCTCTGCCACAGGGTCTGCGCATCTGTGGGCACAGCCGAGCTTGAGGGCTTTAGGCCACTGGTTCTCATTGGGGGGTGATTTGCCACCCCTACCCCAGAGAACATTTGCAGACGGTTTTGGTCATGACTGGGAGTGGGGTGCTGCGAAACGTCCCACCATGCACAGAACAGCCCCCACAACAATGATCCCGCCCAAAAGGTCAATGCTGTTGAGGTTGAAAAACCCTGGGTCTAGGCTCTCAAACTGTAAAACACAGTGAATCATCGAGGGATTTGGTGAAAATGCCGACTGGATTCAGTGAGGGGGGCCCGAGATTCTGAGGTGTGAGAAGCAGTCCGGGTCGGAACTGGTCCGGGGTGGGGTAGTGGCCTCCAGCAGCATCCACATCCCCAAGGAGCTCCTTTGAAACGCAGACCCTCAGCCTTTCCCCAGACCTGATGAATCAGAATCTGCATTTTCACAAGATTCCTAGGTGATTCTCAGGTACATTCAGTGAATGGAAATTAGGGAGCACTGAAAAAATCTCCATTCCTGGATGCTAGGCCCTTTGGCAGGAGCAGTCACCGCTGTGGGGGTGCCACACAGTTTCTGATGGCTGGCGACAAATATCCTGTCAATTCTCAGCTTTTTGGCATCAAATAACCTGTCCCCGCCCCCAGGAGCAGAGCTGCTCTGGCACCTGAGGCCTGGTTGTCTGCCAGACGCCAAGCTCCTGGGCAAGAATCCGGCTGAGATGTAGAGAAACAGGAGTCAAATCCAAGCATCTTAATTGTTGAGGAAAAAAAAGAAACAAAAAAAAAAAAAAAGAGAGAGAAAAAACTAGAGGAAAGAGGACTTCATCTCACAGTGACTTAAAATCTGAAGGTGATGATAATGATAGCCAGCATCTCCTGTGTGCACTATTCTGAGCATGGGCACTACTGTCCCCATTCTACAGATGAGAAAGCAAAGGCAAGGCACAGGTAGGTTATCTGCCCAAGGTCACATGGGCGGGGAAGTGGTGAAGTCAGAGCTGACACCGAAGTCCAGGCTCCCACCTGCTGCTCTATTCCACCAAGCCCCGGTGTTTTAATAGCTTCCTTACCTTTGGCACAAAGGAAAGAGCTCATTAATCCCCCACACCGCCAAGAAACAGACTCCATTTGGCTGGACTGTTTTCTGGCACTTCTCCAGGGCAGCTAGCTTTCGGCTGTCCTACTTTGGAGAAGAAGAAAGTAGGCTTCAGGCACAGAGCATCAGAGCACAGCTGGGCCACCAGTGGGACAAAAATGTGAACCACATTCTTGTCTGAGAAATCAGAGAACCTAGCTGTGGGGTGAAGGGTCTCTTCCTCGTGGACTAGAGTTCCCGGGTAAGGGGCCTTCTGAAGGTTCGAGTGAGGCAGGTGCCAGACCTCTGGTCCCCTCACACCTCTTCCTAGATGCCAAAGTCAGCCCCGCAACAGCCCTTTTCTTCAAATGCTCCCAGGGATGGAACAAAGTGTAGGCTTCAGGGAGCAAATCCCTCCCAGCACATTCTGAACCTTGTTCATCCAACGCAAGCCGTGCCAGCCCTCCTCTCTGTTCCTCCAACCTGCCAAACCTGTTCCTACCTCAGGGCCTTTGCACCCACAGTCCTTTCTGCCAGGATCCTTCTTTTTTCAACTCTTTGCATGGCTGGCCCCTTTTCATCCTTCAAGTCTCAGATCAAATGTCATTTCCTCAGACAGGCCCTTCCTGACCCCACTAAGGTATCCCTCTCACCAACTGCTCATATCACACAGTATCCTGTTTTAGTTAAGTGCCTGGCACACAGCAGAAGCCCTGTAAATATTTGTTGAATGAACACACAGATCTTTATTTCTAGTCAGGTTAATGAAATGATGATTATCTTTTTGAGGGTTCACCAGAACAACAGGCTCTAGTTTGCTAGAGTTGTAAACTCTACTTGTGGAATACCAAACCAGCCATATTCCATAGAAACTAAAGTACAGTGAAAACAACAAAACGATTACAGTAATATTAATACAGCTAACATTTAACACACACTTACTATGTGCCAGGAACCATACAAGGTGCTTTACTAGTTCAAAGCTCATTAATAAGCCTGTGGTGAACTTGTTCTTCATTTTACAGAGAAAGACACCAAGGCTTGAAAAAGCTATGTCACTTGCCTAAGTTCACAATTTAGTAAAGATCAAATACAGCGCAGGGCCCTTAACCACTGACCAGCCCCCACCCTGCACAGGGCTTATGGCAGTGTTCCCTGAGACTGGAATGACAGGGCATCTGGGAAAGTGACTCGTTATCCTCAGGAGATTCAGCCTGGCTGTGTCTTTCTCCCACAAAGAACACACAGTTGCTCACAACTCCCAAAATTCTAACTCTATAATCATATCTGTACTAAGCAAGCTTATTGATCAGAGTTGCATATAAAATTTTATGGTTTTTAAAAATATATTTTATTTATTTATTTGAAAGAGAGAGAGCATGAGCGGGGCCTGGGGGAGGGGGCAGAGAGGAACAGAGGAAGAGGGAGAAGCAAACTCTCCACTGAGAAGGGAGCCCAATGCGGGGGATGCTTAACCCACTGAGCCACCCAGGTGCCCCCAAATTTTATGTTTTATATGTAAAATATAAAAATCATTGCTGGGCAGCTGTTTTGAGCTGAAGTTACTGGTCAAACTGGGCTTCACTTCCCCTGGAATTGAGCTTAGGACTCGACATACTTGAAGCCAAGCCTCAATTACTCTTCACGTTCAAAACAATCACGTAAGACCTGCTAGCACTAGATAACTCTTATGCATGTGCCTTTGTGCCAGACACTCTACAATTCCAACTCATTTAACCCTCACAACCACCTCATGGGGTAGGTCCTTTTATTATCCCCACTTCACAGATGAGAACGCCAAGGTCCCGAGAGGGGGCAGTCCCTTGCCTAAGATCACCCAGCAGGTAAGCAGCAGAACCAGATTTGAACCTCAGCCCCTGGCTCGGGTCTGCTTTCAATCACTGCCCCCCACTGCCTCTCTAACCCTGAGTTGACATCTGCCCAGAAGATACTGCACCTAAGTTCTGTTTAGCTGTTCACTGTACCACAAGAGTCATTCATTCACTCATTCATTCAGACATGTTTTTAAAACCTATTGCATGGTCAGGATTGGGCCAAGGGAAGTGGATGCAAAGGTTCCCATCTTCCAAAAATTTGGCTTAGGTGAACTAATGATTGAAAAGACAATTTCATAACATCACAGTTAATCTGAGAGGCTCAAAGCTTTCCCACTAAGATCAGGAACAAGGCAAGAATGTTCCTTCTCACTACTACTTTTCAACATCATGCTGGAAACCCTAGCTAATGCAATAAGACAAGAAAAGTAAAAGGTATACAGATTGAAGGAAGAAATAAAACTGTCCTTATTCACAGATGACATGATCATATGTATAGAAAATCCTAAAAATCAAATAAAAACAAAGAAAACACAAAGCTCCTGGAATGAGTAAGTGATTAGAGCAAGGCTGGAAGATACAAGGTTAATATAAAAAATCAATTGCTGTCCTATATAGCAGCAATGACAAAGTGGAATTTGAAATTAAGAACTCAGTATCATGTACATTAGCAACCCCCAAAATGAAATATTTAGGTATAAATCTAACAAAATATGTACAAGAACTATACGAGGAAAATTCTGATGAAAGACGTCAAAGAACTAAATAAATGGAGAGACAGTCTATGTTCATAAACAGTAAGATACAATGTCGTCAAGATATCTGGTCTTTCTAGCCGGGTAAGGTGACACATGGCCTGTATCCCAGCTACTTGAGAGGCTGAGGCAGGAGGATGTCCATCCGGTGTCAGCACTAAGTTCAGCATCAATATGGTAACCTCCCAGGAGTGGTGGGACCACCAGACTGCCTAAGGAGGGGGTGAACTGGCCCAGGTCAGAAATGGAGCAGGTCAAAACTTCTGTGCTGATCAGTAGTGGGATTGTGACTATGAATAGCCAGTACACTTCAGCCTGGGTACCACAGTGAAACCCATCTTACAAAAAAAAAAAAAAAGATACCAGTTCTTTCCAACTTAATCTGTAGATTTAATGTAATCCCAGCAATTCTGAATATTGACAAAATGATTCTGAAATTTATATGGAGAGAGGTGCCTGGGTGGCCTACAGATGACAAATGAGCTCATGAAAAGATGTTCCACTTTATATGTCATCAGGGAAATGCAAATTGATTAAAACGAGAGGGGTGCCTGGCTGGCTCAGTTGGCACAGCATGTGACTCTTGATCTCAGGGTCATGAGTTCAAGCCCCATGATGGGCACAGAGCTTACTTAAAAACAAACAAAAAAACACAGCAATAAGATACCACCACACACCTATTAGAATGGTCAAATCCAGAACACTTTTATGACACCAAATGCTGGTGAGGATGTGGAAAAACAGAAATTCCCATTCATTGCGGGTGGTAATGCAAAATGGTACAGCCACTTTGGAAGACAATTTAGCACTTTCTTACAAAAGCAAACATACTCTTACCATCTGATCCACTAATCACTCCTGGAATTCACCCAAAGGAGTTGAAAACTTCTCTTCACACAAAAACCTGCACAAAGATGTCTACGGCAACTTTATTCATAATTGCCAAAACCTGGAAGTAACCAAGACATCCTCCTAGATGAATGGATAGTCTGGTACCTCCAAACAATGGAATATTATTCAAGCCATAAGAAGACATGGAGAAACCTTAAGTATATTTACTAAGTGAAAGAAGCCAATCTGAGAAGGCTACATACTGTATTAATCCAATCATATAACATCATGGAAAAAACCAAAACTATGGAGACAGTAAAGAGATCGACGATTGCCAGGGGTTAGGGGGAGAGAAGGATGAACTGATGGAGCACACAGGATTTTTAGGGCAGGAAACTACTCTTTATGATACTACAATGGTAGATATGTGTCATTACACATTTGTCCAAACTCAAAGAATGTACACCACGAGTATGGAAACTATGTAAACTATGAACTCTGGGGGACAATGATGTGTCAGTGGAGGTTCATCAATTGTAATAAATGTACCACTCTGGTGAGTGATGTTGATGATGGGGGAGGCTGTGATGGGTGGGATAGGGGGGTACTCTCCATTTTGCTATGACTCTGAAACTGCTCTAAAAGGTAAAGTCTAGGACGCCTGGGTGGCTCAGTCGTTAAGCATCTGCCTTCGGCTCAGGTCATGATCCCAGGGTCCTGGGATCGAGCCCCACATCGGGCTCCCTGCTCCACGGGAAGCCTGCTTCTCCCTTTCCCACTCCCCCTGCTTCTGTTCCCTCTCTCGCTGTCTCTCTCTGTCAAATAAATAAATAAAATCTTTAAAAAAAAAAAAAAGGTAAAGTCTATTAAAAAAAAATCAGGGTACCAAAATAAGCCATCAATGAAAAGGTTCATGTTATTCTGAGATACCAGCTATCCATAATTTAAAAAACTGAACATTATGAAAAATCAGGGTTTGTTTCTTTTTAATTAAGACTTGATTTTTCACACATCTGTAATGGGCCTGACACAGACCCATCTCTTGGGGCTGCTGAGAGGGTTAAATGAGTTAACCCAAGCACCTGCAATGCCTGGCACCCAGTGAACACACAATAAATATTACCTATTATTATCTCCAGCACCCTGGACAGTACTCCAACACACAGTAGGCACTCCCTGGCCCAAGGGGGCCCAGCCATCTACAGAGAGAGGCCCACCCCAAGGGAGGAGGTGACCTGGAAGGCCTCTAGGGGCCAAGGGGATTGTCCTCTAGGCAATCAGACCAGTAGGTAAATAAGACCTGCCTAGAAAAAAACCGGTTCTGCAGCCTTTCTCTGGCTGCTCTAGGCCCTCTTCCCAGAGCCTGCCTCTCGACTTTGATCTAAGAGCTATAATTGTTTCCCTTATTAGACAGATGCAACTCAAGAGGCTTTAGAACTGTGTCCCTCACAAGCTTTCTTCCAGTACCTCAGGTTGGAGGCCAGTAGTTCTGCCACATTCCAGGGGTCACTTTCTGCAAATCGACCCCAACGTGGACACGTGCAAGCTGGGATGAGTGATTAGGATAGACTGGTAAATAGATTCATGCGTTTGCAAATATTTACCGGGCACCCCTGTGACTATGTATTTCTCTTCTACTAGAGAGACAATTAGGAAAATTCTAGATTTCCCAGCCTTCCTTGCAGCTAAGAGCAGTCACGTGGCTTTATATGGCCAATGACATATAAAGGGGAGCCTAGTGGAATTACCATTCCTGACTAAACAGGCAATCCTCCGCTCCAGGTACGTGTAGGAAGGTGTTTTTTTGGAAAAGGTGAAGCGTTCCCGGTAACAAAGGGCACTTTTCCCCTGAATGACAGTGGCACTGCCATCGCGCCATCGAGGTCCCCAGAGAGTAATGCGGAGACCTCCTGAGGGAAAGCAGAGTGTGCAATAACAGTACCAATAATAGCCGCCAGCCACTGATGTCACCACTTGCCACGCTATTTTAAGTGCAACACAAATGTTAACTCATTTCCTCCTCAGCACCGGACCAAGAGGCAGGTATATTATTATTTCCACTTATAGATGGAAAAAGTCAAGGACACAGGGGATAAGTTACTTGCCCAGTGGAGACAGTAACTGGCAGAGAGGTGATCAGGCCCAGGTGATGAGGCTCCCGAATCAGAAGTCTTCACTGTGAGCTATGCTAACAAAGAATGAGCCTGAGCCAGGCCCGTGAAAATAAATGGAAGCCATCACCGCCACAGGCTGAGCGCTTTACTGTGTGGCTACCTTGGAACTGAGCACAGTGTGTGTGTTCGCCTCCAAAAACCCCTGTAGCAAAAAAAATAAAAAACCAAAAACCCCTGTAGCTGGCACCGTGACTGTGTAAATTGAAAAGAAGAGCGGTGATGGACTTGCCCTGTGTCACATGGTTGGTAAGGACCGTGGAGGCTGGAGGTATCGGCCTGCAAACCCCTAGACACTAGATCACACCTCCTGGGAAGAGCTCAAAAGAGAAATTTTCTTTCATTATTAACCACAGTCAATAACCTGCTCTCAAGGACATTCTTGGCCTCTCCTTCGCCACACGTGATAAAGGCCACATGTACTTGGCCACAGAGAAAAGCAGGGCATGGAAGGAAACAGAGCAGAACTCCACACCCAGGTGCTCCTAGAATCAAGGCCATGGTCCCTCCCTTGGCCTTCAGGCCCTGGCAGCCAGAACAGGCCCCTCCTCCTTTTACTTTAGCCTCGCAGGCCTTCCCTCGACCCTGAAGGGAGCCAAGCTCCCCGGGACCTCCATACATGCTGTTCAGGTTATTTTCTCTGCCTGCAATGCTCTTCCTTAATACACACCTTTCTCTTTCTCCTAATTAACTCCTACCCATCCTTCAGTGTTCAACCGCTGGGCTGGATAAAGAGATTACAAAAAAAAAAAAAAAGCGAAGTGTAGGATAGGGTGTATGCTACATTTTGCATAAGGAAGGGAAGATAAAAACAGATATACATATTTGCTTAAGAAAACTTCAAAAGGGTATGTAAAAAACTAATACAAATGGTTGCTTAAGGGGTGGAGGAACAAGGTAGGCAGGAAAGGGAGTAGCAGAGAAAGACCTGTCAGGTGTATGTCTACATACACACACACAAATTGACTTTTCAAGCATATAAATGCATGACCTAATTTTGTTAAAAGGGTCACAAATAAAAACAAAGCAGGAGTAATGGGCAGAGGGTGAGAGAAGGCACCCGAATACGTTCTTGGGTGGGACTGCCTGATAATGACGGACTCCCCCGGCAGGCTGTGGGTTCCTGAGGGCAGGCCTAGACCTGCTGTGGCTGCCAGCCGGGGGCCTGCCACGCAGCTGGTGCCCAAGAAACGCTTCGAGTGAGCGTGCGCGGAGGCACGAACCGGCCCACCTCCAGCCACACACCTGGGCCCGGCCCACAGCTTGCGGCCCGGCTGTTTTCCATGAAATAAATGGGTAAGGAGGAAGGGAGCACAGCCACCTTGCAAGAAAAGTGCTCTAAGACACGCTGTTGAAGGAAACTGTGTCGTGCAAGGATCGGCAAACCTTTTCTGCAAAGGGCCATGTACTATTTAAATACTTTTCAGTTTGGGGGCTCTATGGTCTCTGTTGCAACGACTCAACTCTGCTCAGACAGCGTGGACACAGCCACAGACAACACCTAACTGGGTGAGCACGGCTGTGCTCCTAACTTTATTTGTGGATGTGCGACCCAAAGGTCATGTCATTTCTCCTGTCGTGAGAGGTTCTTTTGATTTTTTTCTCAACCGTTAAAATGTAAAAAGGTAAAGCCCGGGTGATATAAAGACAGGCAGTGGGCCAAATATGGCCCATGGGCTGTATGTAGTCCGCTGCCCTTGGTGTGGATCAAGAGTATGACAATCATTCATATAGCAGGTGTACATGTGCAAATGAATAAAAGACTGTTTTAAAGTCAGTACTACAGAGAGAAATGAGACTGTGTATGGGGTGAAGAGCCTAAGCTCTGGAGTGAGAGACCATGGCCAGAATCTCAGCTCTCTTCCTCACTTGCTGGGAACCCAAAAGGCAAGTTATTTTTCCTCCCTGAGCCTCCGCACCACGGGGCTAATGTTAATACGGGCCTCATGGAATGTTGTGAGGATTCCGTGGGTTAATCCTTTTGCACGGTGTCAGGCACCTGGCAAGTGAGGGCTATTATTATCTTCCTTATTAAGAGTCTTTTGTGGGGGGGGCGCCTGGGTGGCTCAGTTGGTTAAGCAACTGCCTTCAGCTCAGGTCATGATCCTGGAGTCCCGGGATCGAGTCCCGCGTCGGGCTCCCTGCTCGGCGGGGAGTCTGCTTCTCCCTCTGACCCTCCCCCCTCTTATGCTCTCTCTCTCTCATTCTCTCTCTCAAAAAAAATAAAAAATAAAAAAAGAGAGTCTTTTGTGGAGAAAAGGCCTTCTCCGAAGGGAAGCCTGAAGCATGACTGTGGCTATGAATTTCCCCGAGAGCCCGCCCAGTCCCACAGCGAGTCATCCAACTGTTCACATAATAGATGCCTTGTGACGTGAGGAAGCTCATTTGTATTAGCAACCGCATTCCACAGAGATGTGTCCTGGAGCCACGTCTGCACATCCTGTTCCATGGAGAAGGCAGCCAGCTCCCCACCTCTGGGTCTGCCCCTGACTGTCACACACGGCAAACTGCAGGGCTATGCACCCAGGAGATCATAAGGCGGCCACTTATTAAACACCTACTGTGTGCAGGCAGATGCAGGCATACGGCCCTCTGCACCTCACCTAGAGGCTGCAGATGCAACCACGAGCTTCTTCCGCAATCACTGGTGGGACCAGAGAGTAGCGGCTTTGGTTGTGTGCTCCCATAAACCTCTTGCATCTCCCTGTGTGTTGACTCATTCAAGAAATATTTACCGACATCCTAAAGGCGAAGCATTGTTTCAGGCACTTGGTCTTAACCAGGATCCTCATTCTCCAGCTGTTTCCCTCTCAACTTTGAGACCGGTCAGGAAGATACCTTGCATTTCTCGGTCTCCTCTTGCAAAGCAGGCAAATAACCGATATTTATTAGGTCAATTTATTAGGTCAAATGACTGAGCACGGAGGACATGTGGAGTTGCCTGACTGGTGTCTCTGCCCTAACTTCTCGTGATAGCTGCCCACTTTTTCTGGGGACTACTGGTCCTCCCCAGTGCCTCCTAGCTGAGGGGGCTGGAGGAGGCCTGGCCAATCACAGGCCCCACCCAGCCATGTGATCCAAGCTGGGCCAACCAGCTTCTCTTCCTCAGGAATTTGAATTCCAAGCTGCCCATAAAAACAGTGCTAATGCTAATAATATAATAATGACACAAATAACCCAATAATGGTAATAGCAATAAAAGTAGTGGCTAATACTTATCTAGTCACATGTTCTGTACTAGGCACTGTTTTAAAGGTCCCAAGTTTCAGCTTGCCGGCTCCTGCAGCAACCCTCCTATCTATCCCTGTCTTACAGCTGACACACCGAGGCTAGGAAGGCTGGAAAACTTATAAAGTGGTGGTGAGGCTGGGAATCACGCCCTGGAGGCCAGCGACAGTCACGGGCCTTCCTGCCACCTCAGTGCCCCTTCCTCTGCCAGGAGAGCCCTGAACATGGCCCTCAAGATGCCCCAGAGCTGCTTGACCCAGGTCTCACTTTTACTGCAGGTGTTCAGCTGGTTTCTGTTGCTTGCAACCCAAGAACCCAAACTGATAAACCAGGACTACTTACTTGGTTTCACCCCTCTGCCCAAGGGCCAGCAGTGCTCCCAAGTGCTGCAGGGCAGGGGCAGCTTGTGAACATTTCAGGAGGTGGAGGTGGTGGTCAGGGCATCTGGGGGCAGCCCGCACCTGCAAAAGCAGCCATCTTTCCACCTGGGGAAGGAAATCGACCAGGAGCACGAGGGAAAGCCAAGGACGTACATTAGCAGATGCCACCCCGGGGAGCTACTGCTGGCGCTTTGGGTGGAACATTCCCTTGTCACAACACCAATCTTCTGCATTGCAGGAAGTTTAGCATTCTTGGCCTCCAGGCCACTGTGAGACCAAACCACCCTGCACAGCTCTGCATGCCTCCCGGGGGTGTAGTATCCAATGGTTGCACCCTTGACCCCCACACCAGGTTCCCCCATCTGGCAGCCCCTGTCAAGCCCTTTCCTAACTTGGATTCCAGTTTTCTACTAGCAGTTTTAAGTCCCACAACATAAAAGGCTTAGTTACTTACTAATACCCATAGAGCCCTTGCTCCACGCCAGAGAGAGTTCTAGAGGTCTCACATATAGTACTCATTTAACCCTCACGGCCACCAGTGAAGTGGGCACCATGACCAGTGTTTCACCCATCTTAAAGATGAGGAAACGGACTTGCTAGCAGGTGAGGGAGCCTTGATGTCAGGTGGTATCCTCAGAGTCCAGTGGGAATGGGGGGTTCTGACCAGTACCTAGGGCTTTCAACTTCACCCTGGAGGTGGTCTGCTTCCCCTCTGCCCAGATGCTGCCCTCTTGCCACCATTAGGCCTCAGGGCTTCCTCAGGAAGCCCCCCCTCACCAGCTCCCAGGACCCCTGGGTGGGGCCCTCTCTTCCACAGGGTAATCTGCTCTCCAAGCTCCCTGTATTGTCCCTGTATGGTATTGATCACAGCGGCAATCCATGTTGGTGAAGTTATTTGTTGAGTGTCTGAATCCCTGCGTCCCCTCCAGATCATCAATTCCATGAAAGCAAGGGGCGTGCTTAATGATATACCTGTGTCTGGTGGCCCAGATCTGGCACCTCGTGGGCACTGTAAATATTTGCTGAGTAACAAATCAACTTTTTTAAAATTCATGTTTAAAACTAGGCCAGCTAAATACTGGCTCTTAAAACCTGAAACCAGGCTGAGGGCTGGCCTAGAATCAAGGGAGAACGGGATCGGTAGTCAACGTGAGCATTTACTTGGTGGTGCGAAGGAAGGGGGGATGTACCACTGGGTGCAAGAACAGAGGGAGGGGGTCTGTGATGGCACAATTACAGAAACTTGAAAGTCATCGTTAAAAATAAATACCGGGGAAGCAAAAGCATGGAAGTGAACACAAATTTCTCTGTCCAGAAATTCAAGCCTTCTAACTCCTGCACTTTACTTTCCTCCCTCACCTTCCTCTTAAGGTTAATGAAAAGCACAGGCCAGAAGTGGCCCCTCTGGGTTCAAATCCCACCTCTGCCACAAATAAACAAACATATGATCTTGAGTGGGTCGATTAACCCCATGCATCAGGAAAATGGGGACACGGCAGGATCCAGATCACGAGGCTGTAAAGTGAGTTCATCCATGCACACTGCCAGGCGCACAGTAAGCAATCAATAAAGACCAGCTGTTATCATTATTATGAGTGGTATCACTGCTCTTCAACCCCCACAAGCAAGACCATGGGGAGGTCACGTTGCCAATGGGCCATACACGTCTTGCAATTTCCTACCCCTGACACCTAAGCTGCCCTCTTTGTTGTTGACCTTCTTGGGTTCTGAGACAATAAATCAGTCCCTCATCTTCCTTGGGTGATCCAAGAGGAGCTCAGACACTTCGAACCAAGCATTTCAATATAACACCAACATCCAGTCATTTGAGAAGCCAACCACACATCTTCTGTGCAGTAAAAAGGTACAAAGTGGTTGCATCAGATATTTACCTCAACATACTCAATGAATGCACCTGACCCCCCTCAATCCTCCCACTTCCCCCCAAAGGACATATAATTTAAATAGCACAGATGTCCACCATTCCACTTCATGAGCATTTGCTGTGGTATGAATGTGAGATGAGAGTCAAGCATATGTTATTCCCTCAGGCAGGCGCAGTTCATCACGGAGCAGATCACCACTCTGAGTAGCATCTAGTATCCTCAAGAAGCATACTGTAGGGGCGCCTGGGTGGCTCAGTCGGTTGGGCATCTGCCTTCGGCTCCAGTCATGATCTCAGGGTCCTGAGATTGAGCCCTGTGTGGGGCTCCCTGCTCAGCAGGAAGTCTGCTGCTCTCTCTCCTTCTGCCCCCACCCCCACTCGTGCAAGCTCTCTCTGCTTCAAATAAATAAATAAAATCTTAAAAAAAAAAAAAAAGCAGCACATTGTTCATACAACATGGCCTCTAAAGGGCAAACCCCTTTGGCAGGTGCTTCTCAGAAGAAAGAACACATGTTTTGAACCCAGGGAAGAAACTGGTTGTATGGGGTATAGTGCCATATTGACTTCTTGTCTCCCAATACCCATTCTCCCTTTTCCTTTAATGACTGAACTCCTACGTTTAGCCAGGAACATGGCTGAGCTGAATGAAGACTACAATTCCCAGCGTCCCTTGCAGCATGCTGTGGTCACCTGACTAAATTCAGACCAATGAGATGGGAGCAGAAAAGGTGTATGTGACTTCTGGGTCACCCCTTTGAAGTGTGATAGAACTCAGGAGCTCCGGTAATTTAGAGTGGGGGAAAAAGACCTATTTTCACTAGCCTTTAACTGAAATTCAGCATTTCCTTCAACCATGAACGCAGGCAAACCACAGTAGTTTTCACAAAGGGTGAATCTGTCACCAATAGATATCACAGGTATTTTTTAAAATCATGTTAGTTCTTACACACATCTCAAAATAACATTCATGCCCTTTAGTACTTTGAAATCATGTAGTTATTAGACCCATCACTGGATTTTGCCATACTAGTTCACAGATTTGTTATCTTCACATCTCAATAACCATTTCAACAAAATTGGTTTACTTTGTAATCCCAGGTGTTTTATGAATTCAAAAACAAGATTTTGAGAAGTAGATATCCAAAAGTCTATGGCACACCAATGTTAAGAACCTCTGCCTATCCTTCAGGAAGTTAAAACATAGTTAAAACATGGCCCATCAATTCTATTCTTAGGCATATATCCACGAAAACTGAAAGATATGTTCACAGAAAAATCTGTACGTAAATGAACGTTCACACTGCATTCAGAATAGCCAAAAAGTAGAAATAATCCAAAGGTCCATCAACTGATGAATGGATAAGCAAACTGTGGTACACCCATACAAAAGAATGTCCAGCCACAGAAAGAAATTAAGTACTGGCCATCATTATGCTGAGTGAAAGAAGCCAGGCACAAAAGGCCCTATATTGCATTATTCAATTTACATGAAATGTCTAGAACAGGCAAATCCATAGAGACAGAAAGTAGATTAGTGGTTGCCAGGGGTTGGGAGGAGGGGGAAAGAGGGAGTGAATAAGTTCTGGGTTTCGTTTTGGGGTCACAGAAATGTTCTGCAATTAGATTACAATGATAGTGCACAACCCTGTGAATACACTAAGAACCACTGAATCGTACACTTAAAAGGGTAAGTTTTATATGAATTTTAAGTAAAAAAAAATTTTCCTGCCTTAAGAAGAAGGCAGGAAATTTCACTGTCCTCTTTCACATCTTCCCTTCTCACGGGCTGGAATGTGCATGATGGTGGGGAGTTATTCTGGACCATGCAGATGAGGGCAACATCCCAGGAATTGGGAGCAACAAACTGGCAGGCCCCCAACACCGTGGAGCTGCCTCGTCAGCCCTGAGCTGCTCACTCTCAAACTGTTTCAGGAGAGACAAATCAACCCGCTCTCTCATTTACACCACTGCTATTCTGGGTCTGTTACAGCAACCAAACCCAGAGTCAACGAATCCTCAACATCTTAAGGAAAGGTTAAAGGTGATCTCATTTCACAGCCTTTTTGCTTGACCTGATGGCTGCCAAAGTTAATTCTTCCACAAGATGCACCCACACATCCTCGAGTGTCCCCAAGCCTGCCTTCTGCCAGAGAAGAAAATTCAGCCACCTTCACCATTAGGCCAGTTTGGTGACCACTTTGCTCTGCACTAAGAGGCTAACTGTGGCTTTAGGAGAGAAGAGAGCGACCTGGAACAAGGCTTCCATCCCTGATGGACTGCAGAGATTCTGAAGTCTCAGCAGCGTGGTTCCTTGGAGGTATTTAGAAAGCCATGTGTTAAAACACTTGGCCTTAGCTCTCCACTCCCCGGCCTCCTCAGATACAAGATGACTAACAGGCTAATTAAAAACATGTTGTTAATTGTCATACTCTAGTTAACATGGTGAAGTTTTTAGTGTTAGGAGATGTAGATGTCAGCTGGCCCCAAGACTCTAAAAGGAGGGTCTGGGCATCATTAATGCCAACAGGCCTACAAAAATATGGCTGAAGCACGCATTTCAGTTCATCAACGAATAAAACTTTCCCTTTGAAGTTTCACTGCCATGGTTTTTAATACTTCCGGCTAGTCATTATTCCCTGCTCCAGTTCAATGACAGGCTAGCCATAATTTTAAATGAGTAAACCATTCCAATTCAACCACATTCACTTAATAAAGATTTTTTTTTTTTTTTTTGGGGGAGCACCTAGTATGTACTGGGGATGCAATGGGAGGAACTATAAATAGGCCTGGGCTTGGCCTTCCTGTGGGGAAGACAGGACATGAAACATGTAAACATAACATGTAATTAAATATGACAACTGCTCTGATGGTTTGCTGGGCAAGAAGAACAGGGGCCCTAGTTTATTTTATTTTTTTTTTAAGATTTTATTTATTTATTTGACAGAGAGAAACACACCGAGAGAGGGAACACAAGCAGGGGGAGTGAGAGAGGGAGAAGCAGGCCTCCCGCGGAGCAGGGAGCCCGATTCGGGGCTCGATCCCAGGACCCTGGGATCATGACCTGAGCCAAAGGCAGACGCTTAACGACTGAGCCACCCAGATGCCCCATGGGGGGGGCTAGTTTAGATTCAGGATGGTCTGGGAGGGCCTCTTGGAAGACCTGACATTTAAGCTGAGGTCTGAAGGATGAGAAGGACAAGGCCAGGTGAAGAGTCAACAGAAAAAGCATTTTAAGGACAAAGGAGAACACGTACAAGGGCTCTGGGGTAGGAAAACAGCTTGGCTTCTTTGAGAAGCTACACCAAAGCCTGGCTGGTGAGCCGTGAGCGAGACTGGCAGGGGCTGCAATCATGGTGCGGTATACCACGACAAGGACATTTCCCCACAAGGCACCCTATTTTCCCTTGGAGCCCAGAAGCCCCCCTCCCCCCTTCAGGCCATGAGATAGCCAGGGAGCTCCAGACCCGACCCAGGCCTAACAAAGCCCATCAAGGCATCCTGCCTGCCCCTGGTCATCATGATGGTAATACTTGTGGCACATGACCTAAGTGGGCTCACGGTACGTTTCAGAACTTTTGTAGAAAAGGGCCCCACAAAAAAGGTCTTTTGCCCTCTTTTTCCACTGGACTTGTGCCTCATAATTCAAGGCTGGGGTTTGTTGCAATCGTAACTATCAGAGAACAACCAACTTGAGAATGAAACCGTGATAAGTATATGGTTGCCCTTTGTCCCTGGTTGCTGACACAGAGCTTCTAAAACCCTTGTGATTTTTTGAATGACAGGGGTGATAGGAACATCTTGTGTTATTCTTAACAAACAAGCCCCTTGCAACCTGAGTCTATGCTAATAAAGCGACTCCTGGCTGAGAGGCCCCCAAATAGCTTCAGGATGGGGACTGGTCACCAGAAACAGCTAGGCGTGATAAAAGGGTTAAAACTGGCAGTCCCACCCCTCAACCTACAGGAAGGGAGAGGGGCTGGAGAGGAAGCTAATCATCACCGGCCAGTGATTTAATCAATCATGCCTGCATAACGAAATCCCCATAAAACCCCCTCAACAACAGGGCTGGAGAACTCCCAGGTTGGGGAGCAAGGCGGCGGTGTGCGTGGAAAGGTCATGGAAGCTCTGTGCCTCTTCCCCTACACTGTCCTACGCATCTCTTCCATCTGGCTGTTCCTGAGTCAAATCCTTTCTAATAAAGCAGTAAATGTAAGGAAAGTGTCTTCCTAAGTTCTGTGAGACATTCTAGCAGCAGATCAACAGATCTGAGATGAGGGTCACTGGAACCCCCAATTTACAGCCTGTTAGTCAGAGGTACGGGTAGCAATCTGGGATTTGCTACCGGTGTCTGCAGTGGGGCTGAGCCCTTAACTTCCGGGCTCTGTGCTAAGTCCGGGCAGTGTGTGTCAGAATTGAACAGAATGGTAACACACCCGGTTAGCATCTGGGGAGTTGGAGAAACGGTCGGTATGAGAAAAAAACCCATACATTTGGTGTCATAAGTGTTACCAGTAAAAACAGCTCATAAGAACCAACTGAGAGATCAAGAAGAAAAACCTCAGTATTGGTAATAATGTTATTTGAGCTCTGGATCAAGCGGCACCTAAAGCAGATTACCCCCTGGACTTCAATTATGTTAAGCCAATAATCTCTCAATGTCCTTAAACCAGTTTCAGTTGGGTTTTCTGTTACTAGCAGCCCGAAGATCCCGACTGCTAGAAACGGGAAATCATTGAAGTGTTTACATTTGGGGTCTGACATGACTTCATTTCTATCTCTGGAGAATGGAATGGAAGAGGCAGGGATAGAAGCAGCGGGTCCATCAGGAGGCGACTGCAACAGTCCCATTGAGAGAGGAGCTCATCAAAGCCCCTTCACAAGACTAACATTACTGAGCAATTACTACGTGACAGGAACTGAGCTGAGTGCTTTACAGGTGTGAACTAATAACCTAACAACCCCAATGCATGGGCGGTATTATCACTGCTACTTTTTTCTGCTATAGGTTGAATTGGGTTCCCCCAAAATGTGTATGTTGAAGTCTTAACCTCCAGTACTTTCGAATCTGATCATATTTGGAGCTGGGGCGGCTGCAGCTGTAGTTAGGTAAGCTAAGAGTGAAGATACACTGGACTAGGGTGGGTCTCTCATCCAGTATGTCTGGTGTTCTTATAAGAAGGGCAAATCTAGACATGGACATACACACAGGGAGAACGCCATGGGAAGATGAAGGCAGAGATTAAGGTGATGCAGCAGAAGCCAAGGAATGTCAAATATAATCAGCAAACCAGCAGAAGCTAGCAGTAAGGTGTGGAACCAATTCTTCCTTGCGGACCTCAAAAGGAATCAACCCTGTTGAAACCTTGATCTTGGACCTCCAGCCTCTCGAACTACGGGACAACACATTTCTGCTATTTAAGCCACCCAGTCTGTAGTACTTGGTTATGGCAGCCCTAGCAAAAAAAACTGCAGAGGAAACTGAGGCCCAGAAGGGCATGGTAATCTGCACCAAATTCCTCAGTCAGCAGTCTAAGCACTGGGTCTGCCCACCTTGGGAAGCCATGTTTCCAACCACTGTGCTGTGCTTCTGGCCTTTCGGGAACTGCTGTGCCCTCAACCGTGGGATCTAGAAAAGTCCTGAGCCCTCCCTGTGCCCCTGTTTCCCATCTGCATGACTGACATCTGCCCACCCCCTCCCCCTCGGCCCAGCAGGCGAGGAGAACAAACGAAGAATGGCTGCAGAGGAGCAGGCCTCCGCCTGCCAGACAATCCTGGATGGTATTCTGAGCAGAAGAACCCACTGGAGGGGAGGGTGGAGGCCAATCAAAATCACCTCCCTACCCCAAATGGCTGGCCTGACACGATCCAGCCTCTTCCTCCTGCAGCCGACTGGAGAACAGAGCTGGCCCCTGATGGGCAACGCAACGTGGCAGAAGCCATCCAGAGGACACAGGAATGCTCCTGAATCCCAGATCAGGAGTCCACCGCCCACCACTCACGTTGGTCACATGACATCCCACCAGCCCCCCACGAAGCAAGGCCCCGTGACTCTCCCTTGAGGAAAGGGAGCTCTGTCCAAACCTGTCCTTGCCATCATGAGCAAGTCGCTGCAAGGTATCCCTCGCTGAGCCCAAGCAGGTGGTACATGTGTCTGGCCGAGGCCCAGGACCACCGTGAGAAGCAGGGAAGGGCAGAGCCTGCCAGCGCCCTGGGATGCTGATTCTCCCTCCCGAGGAACTTTTCTTCAAACAGATCAGTGTTTCTGGACCAAGGCTGCTGTGGACAGCATTAAAATCCAAGAGGAACTGAAAACGAATTATTAGCACTTCTTTTGGGAAAAACAGTGAGCCATGTATCACCCAGCAGGGGAGTGGGGGGACTCTGTGTCTAGACCAAATGGTACTAACAGAGTGGGTGGGGAACTAGCCCAGCACACGCCAGGGCCACAGGAACTCATGTGCTAAATCAAAGCCTGCTGCTCCTAATGTGCACATTTCCTCAAAGTGCCTACCATACACAACCATCAGAAATGCAGCAGGTGCTTTGGAGGTGGGCAGGAGCTGACAACATCCTGATATCCTGAAGACAGAGTTGAAGGCTGGGTCCCTAACTTGAACCCTGCACAGACGGGGGCCTATGACAGAAAGGCTGAAATGGCATTTGATGTCACCCAACACAGTGGATGACACCAACATCAGAAAACATTCCAAGTGCAACTAAGGTTTGGAAAAATGCAAAAGTGGGGGGGGGGGAAGACAGTCTGCTGCAGTTTTCCTTCATTTTACATGGCAAAAAGTTATGAAGGAAATAGGAATCTAAATGTTTAAAACATTCAGAAATATAAGAACTGACAAAATCATTATCACTGTGAGAACACACTTCTTTTAGGAGAGTAACAGATAAAGTTGGCCAAAAATAAGGCTAGAGAAATTCAAGTAACACAAACCAGCAACTTGGTTTTAAAGGTTTATATAAAGCTCTTTTAACCAGAATACAGATGAGATTCAGTCTTTATAAAATATCCATTGTATGTTCATCAAAACTGATTTTTTAAGATTTTATTTATTTATTTGACAGAGAGAGACACAGGAAGAGAGGGAACACAAGCAGGGGGAATGGGAGAGGGAGAAGCAGGCTTCCCGCGGTGCAGGGAGCCTGATGTGGGGCTCGATCCCAGGACCCTTGGGATCATGACCTGAGCCGAAGGCACACGCTTAAGGACTGAGCCACCCAGGCGCCCCTCATCAAAACTGATTCTATGTTAGGAAAAGAAAAAAAAAAACCAAAACCTCCAATTCCCTCTTAAAAGAGAATTTTTCCTATCACAATACTCTGACTCTAATACATTTAAACTGGAAAGGAAGGACAATTTTGGAAAGGGATAGAGAAATCTAACAGAATGGCTCTCAACCTTTGCTGCATGTCACAATTCCCTGGAGAGTTTAATCTACTCTGATGCCTGGATTCCACCCTGCCCCCACCCCTCCCCCCCCAAGTCTGATCTCATTGGACTGGGCAGCTTATTTTTCAAAGTTCCCCAAGTCTACTTGATGATACTCAGGAATTACTACTCATTGTTTTAGCTGTAATAATTGTATTGTGGTTATGTTTTATTTTATTTTATTTTATTTTTAAAGATTTTATTTATTTATTTATTTGAGACAGAGAGAATGAGAGAGAGAGAGAGCACATGAGAGGGGGGAGGGTCAGAGGCAGAAGCAGGCTCCCTGCCGAGCAGGGAGCCCGATGCGGGACTCGATGCGGGACTCGATCCAGGGACTCCAGGATCATGACCTGAGCCGAAGGCAGTCGCTTAACCAACTGAGCCACCCAGGCGCCCTGTGGTTATGTTTTAAAAAGAGATCTTCTGGGGTGCCTGGGTGGCTCAGTCGTTAAGCGTCTGCCTTCGGCTCAGGTCATGATCCCAGGGTCCTGGGATCGAGCCCCGCATCGGGCTCTCCACTCCTCGGGAAGCCTGCTTCTCCCTCTCCCACTCCCCCTGCTTGTGTTCCCTCTCTCGCTGTGTCTCTCTCTGTCAAATAAAAAAAAAAAAATCTAAAAAAAAAAAAGAGATCTTCTCCTTTTAGAACTACATGCTGAAATCTTGGTGGGCAAAAGGATATGATGTATATCGTGTCTGCTTCAAAATAATAGGCAGGGGGGGGCACCTGGGTGGCTCAGATGGTTAAGCGTCTGCCTTCGGCTCAGGTCGTGATCCCAGGGTCCTGGGATCAAGTCCTGCATCGGGCTCCCTGCTCCTTGGGAGCCTGCTTCTCCCTCTGCCTCTCTCTCTCTGTCTCTCATGAATAAATGAATTATATCTTTAAAAAAATAAAATAAAATAAAATAATAGGCAGGGGGAGGGCAAAGTCAGAATATAAATGAGACAAGACTGGTCACAACTAGGTAACATACGCTCCATTTCTTATGTTTGCAACTGTTCATAAGGAAAAGTAAAATGGGGGCGCCTGGGTGGCTCAGTCGGTTAAGCATCTGCCTTTGGCTCAGGTCATGATCCCAGGGTCCTGGGATCGAGCCCTGCGTCAGGCTCCCTGCTCAGTGGGGAGTCTACTCTCTCTGCCTCTGCTTCTCCCCCCTACTCGTGCTCTCTCTCTCGCTAATAAATAAATAAAATCTTTAAAAAAGAAATAAAAAGCAAAATGTAAAAACAAACAAAAAAATTTAAAAGTTCCCCAATGGATCACAAGGTGCAGCCAGGGTTATGTATTTGAAATTTGTAAATACTTCTTTCTATGTCTTAAAGAGGAAATCAAAGTCAAAACTGCCAACCAGACCTCTGGAATGGTGAAATGAGGGGCTCAGAAAATTCTTTCTTCTAAAAACCAAAAATAAAACTGAACAAAACTGTAAAATACAACCATTTGAGGACTCTAGAAATCAAAGGAGTACAAGAACCTGAGAAACACTTATTCAAGGAAACCACTGACCTTCGGGTACAAAACCACTCCCCAAGGCCCACTCAGGTCACTGGTGGGCAAGCTTCTTTCTCGGGAAGTCCACTCTTCGGCTTGTGGCCACAGTGTTGAGAGTCCCCAGAATTCTTGGAATCTCCCCAGGCCTCAAGCGGCACCATCACCTGTGACTTGGCTTGGCCATGGGGAAGCAGCCTGGTGGCTAGCCTGGCAAAGCCAACACCAGCCCCCAGTCCTGAGTGGCCACCACCAGCCACCAGACCTCAGGAGGCACTAGGTTTGTCAGGGCCCCTCCCTGCCCCACCCAGTTAGACTAGACAGGCCACAGCAAACAGAAGCAGTTGGGTTCTTTTCTATCAAAGCAGTAGAACACCAAAAAGGAAGAGAACCCCACTCTTTACTATCCAAGCCACACGTGAGCCTTCCTGACAACCTGTAATGTGTGCCTTGCACCAGGGAGAAAATAAACTCCAAGCAGCCAGATAAAAAAGAAAGAAAATGAAAGTCACAGACTAGGAGAAATATTTGCAAATTACATATTTTATGAATGACTTATCTCGAACATAGAAAGACTTCTTACAACTCAATAAGAAATGAAAAGATTCAGGGGCACCTGGGTGGCTCAGTCGGTTAAGCGTCTGCCTTCGGCTCAGGTCATGATCCCAGGGTGCTGGGATCGAGCCCCGCATCGGGCTCCCTGCTCGGCGGGGGGCCTGCTTCTCCCTCTCCCACTCCCCCTGCTTGTGTTCCCTCTCTCACTGTCTCTCTCTCTCTCTGTCAAATAAATAAATAAAATCTTAAAAAAAAAAAAAAAGAAATGAAATGATTCAAAGAGACGTTTCATCAAAGACATACATATGGCCAATAAGCACAAAAAAGGATGATCAACATCATTAGCCCTCAGGGAAATGTTAATCAAAACCACAGTAAGACATCACTGTACATTCACCAGGATGGCTATAAGAACAAGTGTTGGTGAAGGGCGCCTGGGTGGCTCAGTCGGTTAAGCATCTGCCTTTGGCTCAGGTCATGATCGCAGGGTCCTGGGATAGAGCCCCACATTGGACTCCCGGGAAGCCTGCTTCTCCCTCTCCCACTCCCCCTTCTTGTGCTCTCTCTCTCTGTGTCAAATAAATAAATAAAATCTTAAAGTACAAGTATTGGTGAGAATATGGAAAAACTAGAATCTTCAATACATTGCTAGTAGGACTATAAAATGGTGTGGTCACTTTAGAAATAAAATAAATAAAAGTTAAACAGCAGTCTTTTAAATAAAAGTTAAACAGCAGAGTTACCAAATGACCCAGCAATTCTATTCCTAGGTGGAAATGAAAATATATCCACACAAATACTTGTACCTAAATGTTCATAACTGTATTACTCATAATAGCCCAGCACTAGATACAATCCAAGTATCCATCAACTGGTGAAGGGATAAACAAAGTGTGACATACCTATACAATAGGTATTTATTACTCAGAAATAAAAAGGAATGAAATACTGATATATGCTGCAACATGGAAAATCTCAAAAACATTACACGAAGTGACAGAAGCCAGATGCAAAAAGTCCTACCTCAAGAAAGATGTTTAAAAATTGTAAATCATTTAGGGGCACCTGGCTGGTTTGGTTAGTAATACATACAACTCTTGATCTTGGGGTTGTGAGTTCAAGCCCCACACTGGGTGTAGAGCTTACATTAAAAAAAAAAAAAAGTTGGGGCACCTGGGTGGCTCAGTCGGTTGAGTCCGACTCTTGATTCGGCTCAGGTCAAGATCTCAGGGTGGTAGGATGGAGCCCTGAGTTGGGCTCCATGCTGGATGTGGAGCCTGCTTGAGATTCTCGGTCTCCCTCTCCCTCTGCTCCTCTCCCCACCTCTAAAAAAAAAAAAGTTAAAAAAATTGCAAATCATTTAGAAATGAAGGACTCATGAGAAATAACACATCAGGAGTTCACTATTATAACCACTCTTACTAACAGGGTTAGCAGGTAGGGGAAATGAGACTGGAACCTAGGCCGGCACCTTAGTCACCAAGCCCCCAGTGCAATTTGCAGGGTGAAAGTAGTAACCACTTATTCTCCTATCATCATTGTCAACCATGACAAACTAGCACTTCCATTTCCTACTTTTACTGTGACTTAATGATGACTGCTTCATACAATTTACCTTATTTAAACTTCAGGGCAATCGTGGTAGATGATAATATTCTTACTATTATTATTTTTTAAAGATTTTATTTATTTATTTGACAGAGAGAGAAACACAGCGAGAGAGGGAACACAAGCAGGGGCAGAGGGAGAGGGACAAGCAGGCTCTCCGCAGAGCAGGGAGCCGATGTGGGGCTTGATCCCAGGACCCCGGGATCATGACCTGAGCCGAAGGCAGACGCTTAACGACTGAGCCACCCAGGCGCCCCCTTACTATTATTTCTGATTCACTTTTCAGGCACAGAGTAGAACTGCACTTCCTCACGACCCTGAAGTTGGCTATGGCTATAAGACGTGCTTTAGCCAACGAAACATGAGCAGAAGCAATGGGGGTCAGTTCCATGTGGGATCATTTGAGAGCTGATGTTCAAGCCCCTATCTTCCCCTTATTGCATAAACGAACCTGTTCCAAATGGTGGAACCCGGGTCCCCGAATGAAGATGATAGAGAGTGGAGACCACCACCAAACCATGAAGAACATGTGGTATTAATGAGACTTAACGAGACATCTTTTAAGCCACTGAGATATTAGGGTTATTTGTTACAGCAGCAGAACCTAAGCTATCTTTATTGATTCAGTACCCTTTGAGTTAATCCTCTTTTAACTAGATTAACTGAGGCTCAGACAAGTTAAATGAATTGGTCAAGGACACACAGTTGAAAGGTGGCAGAGGTAGGATTAGAATTTAGGTCTGGTTCCAGGGCTCTTAAAAGTTGTCAATTCAGGAGCGCCTGGGTGGCTCAGTCATTAAGCGTCTGCCTTCGGCTCAGGTCATGATCCCAGGGTCCTGGGATCAAGCCCACGTCAGGCTTCCTGCTCAGCGGGAAACCTGCTTCTCCCTCTCCCACTCCCTGATTGTGTTCCCTCTCTCGCTGTGTCTCTCTCTGTCAAATAAATAAATAAAATCTTAAAAAAAAAAAAGTTGTCAATTCAATCACTACCCTGTACTTTCTCTTAATTCACTCACCACCTAATTCACTCAACACCAACATATACTGAGGGCTTCTGATGGACCAGGGGCCACTGCAAAGAATGTCTTCCAGGATAACATTTTTTTCCCAGTAAAATGTCTTTTGGGTTTTTAATTCAAACTTCGTGGAACGTATATAATTCTTCATGCGTTTTCATCTAATTTTTATATGACAAAACTGTATGCTCTCAAAACTCAATATAACATATTTTAACAAAATGATAAGCAGGAAGTCTCAAGATTACATTTTAAATAATATCAGTAGAAGGTCGGAACCAGGTGTGGACATGAAAATGTTGACTGAGGTCAACAGAGGTGATGCAAGCTCAAGATGCTGTTGACCAGAGGGCAATGGAGGTGTGAAGGCTGTGCAAGCTGTTTTTTAGCCATCGTGTTAACTGTTCAGTGTTCAGGAAGTGATTTTTTTTTTTTTTTGAGCACTTTACATCTTAACATATTAGTTTGTTACTTATCTCTAGGAGATAGGCTGGCCTAAGTCAGTTTCTGGAGACAGGTGCCCGGCTTCCTACTCCTTTAGACACCATCTTGTCTGGCCAGGATGCCCAACACTGCCAGAGTGCTCCAGGGATCAGGCTCAGGCTGCACACAAGAAGAATTCTCCAGAACCAGGAAATGAGATAAACTGGGTCTGTAATGGTGGTGGTAGTGAACCAATCAACCATCTCTGTAACCTTTGGACATCCTCCTCTATGAGATAAGCAACACCCAGATTTTTTAAGCTGACGGTCTTCAGGCTTGAGTGTGCTTATCCCCAGGGGTTTGTGGAGACTTTAAAATTTTATTTTATCTTATTTATTTATTTGAGAGAGTGTGCACGTGCGCGAGCAGGGGAGGGAAAGGGGCAGAGGGAGAGAGAGAAGCTCAAGACTCCGCGCTGAGTGGGGAGCCTGACATGGGGCTCGATCTTACAACTCTTGAGATCATGATGTGAGCTGAAATCAAGAGTTGGACGATTAACCGAATGAGCCACCTAGGTGCCCCTATGGAGACTTTTAATGGCTCTAAGGGCACAAATGTTTTTAAGGGAAGCAATGTTCAGATTGTCCATGGCCCCAAGTTCCCCTTCCCAAAATTGATCTGACTGCAAACCAGCCTGCCTTCTTAGTTGTCCATCCCCTACTGTACAGCTGCTTGCCTCATCCCAAGGAGCACCGCCCAGGGGTGTGTACGCTTCTAGGACTCCAAACAACACAAAACATCAAAATACTGGTTTGAAGGAAGTTGTCTTTAATGAGTAATAAACCTCCTTAAGCCCCCAGGCTTGTCTGTCCTTCCCTGACTTACATATCTTTCTGTTAAATATGAATCTTGACTTTAACAACAGGATATTCTGGCCCATGCTGGGATCCCCTAAATTCTGAACACTCAAAGCTGTATAGGTTAGTGCCCTGATTTGTTTGAATGGAATGTTTTGCAGGGCCATCAAAATTCCGAGTCCCCTAGAAAAAATTCCCAGGGGAAAATGTATGTGATTTCTTTTAGATTCTGTGGGCTTTACACAATAAAGTGGTGAAAAACCTACTTTATCTAGCCATATTGTATAATATTTATTTCAACTACAGTCAATCTCCACCTTATCTCATCTTACAAAATATGTACTGTTTTCTTTCTCTCCAAATAACATTTTCAAGTTACCATAAAATTATTTTAGACGTTAGGTTTATAATGCACAAGGCGGCATGGTTTATCAAAATTCTTTTGAGGGAACACAAACAAAAATATTTGAAGAAGATCTGTTTAAGTTTAAATGATCCTGGCCAGCCCACGCCCTAATTCCTGGTGGCTGAACTACAGGAACTAAGCATGGGGTACAAATCCTGGGGGGAAAAAGAAGATTTCAAACAATGGCAAAGTCACACGTGCCTGGGGTGAGAGCCAAATGGGGCAGGCAGGCAGGCTCACACCCCCTTCCTCTCTGCTCAGGGGCCTCAAAAGCAAAGCTGCTACAAGACAGTATTTGAAAAGGGATTTTCTGGCCCAATGGGTCAACTCAAAAGATTCCCTTTCACCCAAGTAAAAGAGCTGTGGCCCTTCCTTCACCTCCACGTAAGTATGGGTACACATTTGTGTATACACACACCACACACCCACACACACCCACACCCCCCCCCACCCCCCCCCCCCCACACACAGGAGGGAAGTATTCTCCGTAAATTACTTGGGACTAAGTCAGTGAGTAATTACCAATAGTTTCCACTATTACCAAAAACTCTTCTTCGAGAGATGACTTCGTTCTCGATCTGAAGCAACATTTCAGCATGCACCATATCCAGCTCTTTCCAAAGTTACCTGAGGGGCTACACACTGGTAAAGCTATTATGCTAATAAAGCTCACATATTTAACCAAATTTCCCTAGAACAGGATGTGATGTGCAAGGCTAGGTAACAGGCAGGAAAAGAAGGATTTTCCAGACCTGGATTCATAGTACTTTCACTCATTTGAGAAAGACTCTGGGCCCCCTCTGTGCGTAAGGCCCGACGTTGGGCATGGTCCCTGTACTGTTTTCAGAGTGATTCCCAAACTTGACGTCTGTCCCATCCTCCAGGATGCTGCTCAAAACTCAAGATACACCCAAGGCCCCGGATCAGAATCACCAGCAGTGTCGAACGGAGCCTCTATATTTTTAACAAGTTCCCCAGACCAAGTCTGTGCTCGCTGAAGTCTGAAGACAACCACTCGGAAAAGTCTAGCAAAGTGGTTCTCAAACAGCTGATTCATACAAACTATTTATGGAGGATTTTTTTTTTTTAATATTTTTAAAATTGGGCGCCTGGGTGGCTCAGTTGGTTAAGCGACTGCCTTCGGCTCAGGTCATGATCCTGGAGTCACTGGATCGAGTCCCGCATCGGGCTCCCTGCTCGGCAGGGAGTCTGCTTCTCCCTCTCCCACTCCCCCTGCTTGTGTCCCCTCTCTCGCTGTGTCTTTCTCTATCAAATAAATAAATAAAATCTTTAAAAAAAAAAAAAAAGATTTTTAAAATTTATTTATTTGACAGAGAGAGAGAAAGAGAACAGCTGCATAAGCGGGGGAGAGGGGCAGAGGGAGAAGCAGACTCCCCACTTAGCAGGAAGCCCGATGCGGGGCTCCATCCCAGGACCCTGGGATCATGACCTGAGCTGAAGGCAGATGCTTAACTGACTGAGCCACTCAGGCATCTCTTTATGGAGAATTTTAAAATACAGATTCTAGAGCCCACAGGAATTACTATATCACTTATAGGACTCTTGGCTGCAAGTGGCAGAGCCCAACTCAAACTGGCTCGAGAAAAAAAAAGAAAAAGCAATTTTTTGGCTCATGTTACTGAAAGGTTCAGGGGTTATTCTGATTTCCAGTTACCCAAAGAATTTATTAAGAACCAATCATTTCCAATGTCGTTTCTGTCTCACCCTTTGGGCAAACGTGGCCTCCTGTAGCATTAGGCTTATGCCCCACAATTTAGCACCCCAGTAGAAAGAAAGTACCTCCTTCCTGGCAGCTTGAGCAAGAGACGTGTATAAATTTTGAACAGACTGACGTGACTCATGAGCCCTTTCCTGAGCCAATCACTGGGGCAGAGAGGAGCGGAACCATCTGAGAGGCCCACGACTGTGCCCGTTCCACATCCAAACCACGTGGACCAGAATGCTCCACAAGGTGGGGTGGGGGAAGGCTTTTTAAAAGCTGGGCTTCTTTACTCCAGTTTCTAAAAGTTCTTTCCAAAAAAATATGCAAAATACATACACAAAGAAAAAAATGAAAATAATCTACAACACCCTACCTACCAAAGCTTTTAGAATCTGTAAACTCAAAATTGTGCATATAAAGCATTGATTTGTTGACTAGAAACCTATTCTGTATGGCAGAACATTTCATTATGGCTGAGTCTTCATGACAATATCCCCAAACTGAAAAAAGGTAAGTATTTTAGGCATTTTTATGACTGTTCAGCCAATACTGGTTTGCCTCCCTTTTTCCATGAATTTGTCTTGCTTTGAATCCCTACAGAGGTCAGTGGGTGTCTGCTAAGAACAATGATATTCTCTCAATTACAGCGTAATTACTGAAATCAGAAAGTACCAGTGCGATAATCCTGTCAGCTAATGTACAGTTATCTATTGTATAACTTATAATTTACAACTTACAAGATAGTTACCTCCTTCCATTTTCCAGGGCGGGGCTTCTGTCCGATTCGCTGCCCCCCTCCCCACCCCCCTCCCCACCCCCCCGCCCCCAGGCCCGGAGAAAGTCGGGCTCAGTGAATGAATGAACTGGATGGCAGAGGAGCAATCCTCAAAAGGAAAACCACAGAAGAACCATGAATGGTTGTTAGGCCAAACCAGCAGCCGGTATCCACTACACCTGCCCAAACAGACGCTCCAGGAGCAAAGCCAGAGAATCCCAACTATTCGCAAGACTCTTAGCTGGTGCCAGTTCCCAGCCCGGGTTCAGAGTCACACTGTCCAGGGAATGGGTGTGATCAGACGCAAACACAACATTTCTTGAGAAAGCTGTTTTTGAGATCTTTTCGCAAGAGGAGAAACCTGACGAAGGTGTGTTCCTGCACTCCCACGCGGCACTGTGGGCCAGGGGCCTGGGGGGTCAGGCCTGGGTCCTGCTCTTACAGAGCTCACAGCCTAGGGGTGGCAGATGTGCCTACAGGGAGTGGTGCGGTGCTCGGCCACGTGCAGGAGGGCCCCGCACAAGCTGTTGTGAAGGAGGTGAGGCAGGTCCCAACGTTATCCTCTCCGTCAGGTCACACTCAGGGCCTGAGATCAGAAGCCAGGGCTGCACTGCGCCTGGACACCCGGGATTGATGTGGGAAACAAAGGCAGAAGAGAAATTATGAAATGTCCTTACTCCCTACAGCCCACTGACATGTCCTTGAAACAGGCAGAGGGACCTTCCTCTAGGGACTCAGCTACCTCGATGCTGACACTTGGCTAAGGGCAAAAGGCTGACCCCCAGGATCCTGTACGTCTACTTTAACATATAAAAATTCCTTTGGAAACTTCCTTTATCTCTACCCCCAAGATACATGTTGGCAGTCATCCCCCACGTATATGACCCACCAATATACATCTGAAGGGTCTCATGACTGAGTTTTTATTAGACAGTAATAAATGACCTTTCCTAACAATAGCTGGCCCCCCTAAGGATCCTGGAAACCTTGTTTCCAAAATACCTGGAAGGCTTACACTCTCCCTAACCCCCTCCCAACTTCAAAGTATATAATGGGCCTCTCCTTAAGACCACAGGGCAGCAGCTCTTTCTGCCCACAGGCCCTGTCCCCATGCTTTTATAAAACCACCTTTTTGCACCAAAGACATCTCAAGAATTCTTTCTTGGCCATCAGCTTCGAACCCTAATGTCTTTCCTACATCAGGATCACTTGAATTTCCACAGTAACCCCAAATCTTAGACAACACACACACATCCAATCAATGAGTCCTTGTGGCTTATTCTTTCTACTCTGCAGAAAGAAGTTACTCACTCGGCCAAGATCACGGAGCTAGTTGGTGGTGAATCTGGGATCAATTCCAGACTCTATTCCCAAGCCCTAGCTTGAACTACAGAGCGCTATCCAGGAGGAAAGATAAGGATGATGATAAACAGTACTTCCTGAGTGCCTATTATGCTTCAGGCTCAAACTACATTCTTTATGTAAACTTATTTAATGCTCTGAATGGCCCCTTAAGGTAGAAACCTTTATCATCCACATTTTACAGGTGACGAAACTGAGGCCCAGAAAGGTGAAGTGATAAACCCAGGGTCACACAGCTAGCAAGCAGCTGAGCTTTGAATCCAGGCCATCTGACCCCTGCTCTTAACCACAACATGTTGATGCTGCATATGGAAGAAGAGGAATGATGCCCTAGGCCAGGAGGCCAAAGAAAGTCCTCATTTTTTAAGAAGTATGTGTGTCATGGTTATTGCTTCGCCGGAGCTCACTGGATGAGAAGTAGCCAACTGACCAAAGCTGGGCCAATCAGACCCCTGTCTCGGGGCCCTGAGCCTGTGGATCATGACACCGCAGACAATGCCTGTCCCAAGTTCCAGGAGGCATCTCAGAATTCTTTTAGGTTTGGATGGATCACACATGGGCTTCTATTATTTTCAACCCGGAGAACCTAGGCTAAGAACTTCCTACCTGGCTCCCTCTCTGCCCTCATCTTCTGTCATTTTCACCTTCCCTTCCCTCGTAGCCCTCTGGCCACCACGACCTCCTTGTCCTTCTTACAACATGCTCTGCCAGCTCCTGCCATAGGGCCTTTGCATTTGCTATGCTGTCTGGAATGCTCTTTCCCAAATGTTTGCATGGCTGGCTTCTTATATTCAGGTCTTGATCAGAGTCACCTCTTCAGGGGTCTGCCCTGATCACCTCTGCTAAAATAGTAGCTTCTGCCACTCTCCAGTCTTTCCCCCAGTCCGTTTTCTTCACATCTCACTAACATTACATTATTTAACTGTTTAGGCTCCAGTTCTCCTCCAGAAAGTCAGCGCCAAAAGTGTGGGGACTGTGTCTATCCTGAGCCCTGCTGTGGCCCTAGCACTTGGGTGCCACGTCATAGGTGTTCAGGAAATACCTAAGTGATGATATCTGCCCCCACACACTTTAGTACATCTACTGGGATCTTTATCCCCGCCCTCCAAAACACGGAAAGGGGCGGGGGGAGGCAGAGAAAGAAACAATGACTCACATTTATTTGAGTGTTTACTATGTGCCAGCCACAGTTATTTTAAGCACTTTGCATGGATCATTTGATCCTCACAAAAACCGAAGTTAGGAACTATTATTATTCCATTATACAGAAGCTGAGGCACAGAGAGGTTAAGTTACTTGCCCAAGGACACCCAGCCAAAACAAGGCAAAGCTGAGCGGTGAAGCTGGCAGTCAGAGGTCAGGCCTCATGCCAGCCGGGTGGGCAAGCAGTTCCATGGATCCAGCAGCCAACTCTGAGGCTCTGCTCTCCACGTCTGCGTCTGCTAGGCTAGCTTCCTGCTGAGCTCCCCACAACCCTGCTGAGAGACTTTTTTCTTTTTTTCCCTACTACTCAAGGCTCCAGAATGTTGCCCACTGCTGCTTGTACTCCAGCTTTGTCACCATTGATGCCAACTTTTTCCCTGGTTGGGCCCAGCCATGGGGACAGAGGAGTGCTTCACTGACGTTGCCACACGGTGGCCACCATGGACTTCTTAAGAGTACCCAGAAAAATTCTGGGCCCTGCCTACCCAGGCGCCCATCAAGGGGGGCCCTGCAGGGTAAAACGTCCCCACACCTGCCTGTGACCTCCACTGACACTGAACACTGTCACGAGGCCCTGGCCGGGGCAGTGAGGCGGGGAATAGGCCTAACAGGCCACTACAGCCCAGGGGCCATCACAGTGACCGTCACTGGTGGACAAAAGGAAGGTTTGCCGAGGAACTGCAAAAAAGCTGCTGGAAATACATTAGCAATAAGGACCCTGGTTACTAAGTCTACACTATTCCAAACCAGATTCTGCCTCATCCAAGTGGTGAGACGTTAAGTGAGGTCTGTGTTCCAGGCTCCTCGCTGTGGATGGGGATGTCGCCAACCTGCGTCACCCGAGTTATGGCTGGGGACTGAAAGGTGACCGCTCCAACATGCAGACTGGGACCGGGTTCATACTGAGCTTTTCAAGGCAGTGGGAAAGGATGGATTTTTCGATTAATACTATGAGAGACAACTAGTTAACTATTGGCAGAGGCAGGTTTAAGATCTGTATCCCACAACTAACACCAGGAAAAAAAAAAAATCCAGGTGTTTGATATAAACAATGAAGCTCTACATGCAACTCTTGATCTCAGGGTTAGGAGTTCAGGCCCCACGTTGGATGCAGAGATTACTTAAAAATAAAATCTTTAAAAAAAAAAAAAGAAACATGAAGCTATGAAGTAACTAGGAAGAAAGTATAGTGTTTATCTCATCTTAAATTAAAGGCCAAAGCACAAAAGCAAACAACATCAACAAAAAATCTCAGTATAATGTTTAATAACATAACAAAATTAAAAGGTAAACAAATCTCACTAGGGATGTAAACCTACATCCCGTAACTCATGATTTCTACCTTTAGTAATATAAAGATCCCCTACAAACAAACCAGTAAGAGATAAAAACTAGCCCCTACAAAAACAGGCAACAAACGAGGAAATGCAGATGGCCCAGAAACAGGCAAGTCAATGAGGAATAGCACAAGCCTTTAAACGTTTTTATACACTTTGTTTCAGTAATTGTAACCCCAGGACTTTGTCCTAAGAAAAATCTAAGACCCAAACAAAGGTTTATGTGTGCTCAGAGTCATCATAAGGAAAGGTGGAAATGAACAGAATGTCCAATGACAGGGCACTGCCAGAATGGAACACCAAGAAGTCATTAAAAAGAATGTGGCCGGGGCGCCTGGATGGCTCAGTTGGTTGAGCGTCTGCCTTCAACTCAGGTCATGATCTCAGGGTCCTGGGATGGAGCCCCACATCTGGCTCCTTGCTCAGCAGGGAGTCTGCTTCACCCTCTGCCTCTCCCCCTCTTCTCGTGTTCTCTCAAATAAATAAAATCTTAAAAAAAAAAAATCTGGCTGACCTTGACCTTGACCCCCGGCTGCAGCAGGCTCTCCAAGGCAGATCCTTAAAGGAAAGTGTAGTTTGAAGAACAACATACCTAGAGAGTATGTTTGTAAAACAAACAACTATGGGCATACATGTATGTAACAGAAATAGCTAACATGCGAGTGCTTATCACACACCAGGTGCCACTCTAACTTTTACATATATTAACATGATAAATCCTTACAGGCCAAGAGGTTACGGTCATCACCACCATTTCAGAGATGGGGAAAATGAGGCACAGAATGATTAAGGCCCACGTCAGTACATAACAAAACTGGGGTTTGAACCCAAGCACTGTGGCCCCAGAGCCCAGCCTCTTAAACACAATCTACTGCACACAGAGCAAGAAGGGCACACTAAATGTCACTCTGTGCAGGTGAGAGTGACGGGAGAGGGGGTGGGGCAGGTGCCAGGGTCACCAGGAGAACAAGGAACTGCTATGCTTTGCTTTACATACTGCTCTACTGCTTGAAATGTTGACAATCAGCATGTGGCTTCTGTAAGTTTTAAATCAATAAACAAAAAAATCGATCAATCTGAAATTTGTCATGTGACCTAAATGCAAGAAGGAGCAGGAGAGGATCAGCATCTCTCAGTGATGCTGAGCCCCAAGCAGGACCAAACTCAGCACCACCTTTCACCCACCCCACATGTAGACAGAGGGTGGGGGGGCATACCGCTCTCCTCGAGGACACCAAGTAAAGCCATGTGGCTGGCTGAGGTATCACATGGGTCACACCCCCACAGGGAGTGAGCTCCCTTTACACGTGGATCCCTGGAGGAGGAGATAAGAAGGGTCTGATAGGCAAGGAGACTTTCGGCCCAATCAGTTAAGCAGACTCAGAAGCTCAAAGTCCGGGGGCCTACATACACCTTACCTGGCCCACGCATCAAATTACGTCCGTGTCGGCACCCAGAAAGTCTGTTTGCTGCCCTGTAATAAATACTGTAATAAAAGGCACATCAGGATCTAGGTTAGTGGGGACAGTGGAAGGGCCACCAATGTGGACTTGAGCCCTTCCTGATTCCATAATTGTAGGATACTGACATCAGCTTTTCCTGAGCATGGGCTGTATCAACATCATGAAATAACAGCTGTGTCTGGAGTGAGAGAAAGGGGAGCAAGGTCAGACTGCGGGTTGGGCTATCCAGGTTCCAACCCAGCCCCAACTGGCCGAGTGACAAGGATCAAGGGCTTCTTTTCCCTGGGCCTCAGTTTCCTCATCTGCAAAATGGGGAGTAAGAGTCTACCATACAGAGGGTCAAATGAGATGTGTGTAAGTAGGACACCTCAGCCCATGTTAAAGGGGGCCAGGGATGGTCATTACTACCATCCATCCGAACCTGCAGACCAAAGCGCCAAATCTCTCACCCCACTCACCACCCACTGACCAATCCCTTAGCAAGCTGTCTCAAGCACCAATGCCAGCACTCGGGTCGGGTACCACACCCCTCCCCACCCTCCAGTAACGGCTGCCTCCCTCCTCGTCCCACAATCACCCCTCCATCTAGCTTCCAAGGCAGCCAGAGGCAATGACAGCGAGAACACTCAGAATACAAGTCGAACCCTCCACCAGGCTCCCGCCCCTGCCGGCCCTTCTACCACCTTCCACGCCACGCCACCCGGGCTACTCTACTGTTCCTCCACACACCTAACTCATTCCTGCCTCGGAACCTCTGCAGTGGCTGTTCTTTCTGCCAGGACGCCTCTTCCCCCAGATCTCTCACAAAACTGGCGCCTCTGTACCACGCCAGTCTCCGCTGATGTGTCCCCACCCCAGTGAAGCTCTCCTCCGAACACACCCCCCCACCCCCGCTATCCAGCCTCCCACAGCTCCCTCCACCTTCCAGGTGTGTCTCTCATCATCCTGCTTTAATCACTTCATAGCACTATTCATCCCCACCTGAAACATCTGATTAATCTGTTTACTACTTTATCTTCTGTGTCCTTCAAGGTGAACCTAAACACCAGGACAGGCCTTCTCAAGCTCTGACCCCCAGCCCTTGGAACGCCTGTGATATAAATAATATGCCAAAGGATCAAGTCAGTGACTGAATGAATTAATGAATTCGACATCATTCTACATCAAATCTGCTCCCCCCACCGCCCCGAGGGAATAAATGTCGTTGTAATCTCCAGAAGAAAAGAAAGCCCTTAGGTAGCGTGCGATATAATGCGTAACTGATCCCAAGGCATCCAGATGATTTCATGCGTGCTAGTGTTCTAAAGAATTTATGACCTAGACAACAGCGCCTGGGGTCAGAGCTCGCCCCTGGCAAGGCTACTAGAAGGAGAGCCTCTCCAGTGGAGCAGAGCCCTTTTTTGTTCTTTTGTCTAGGAATGGAGTTTCAAGTCAGAAGAAATTCAGATGCTCAAAAACCGCTTGCCCCAAGCATAAGGGTTTAATCCCCTGGCGTGGAGCAAGAACTCTCTAGAGGCTGTAGGCCTGAAAACACGGGGCCAGTGAAAGAGAACAAAAAAATGGAAATGTCAACAACAGCCTAGAGTCATCTCTCCCCGGTTACATGGGGTGACACACACAGGCTCCACCTGGCCAAAGGTAAGGCCCACAGCACCTGTGCCTAAACAATGAGAGATCTGTGACAGTTCATCTGTTTGTTCCCGAATCCAAGAGGAGGCTTGCCAGTAGCGGAGACCAGTACACATCGAATGAATGAACACGAAAACAAAGACGACTTGAATCACCGAAGGAAAAAACTGCAGATCAGAAGCCACCAGCCCAGTTGTTCAATACTCATTTCTAATGTAAACAAAAGTTCAAAAGAGTCAGTACCCTCAGGATACCTGAATAATAGATGAGGGAGGCTTCTCTCTGGAGAAATATTCCAGCTAATAAATGAAGAGGAGGACAGAAGTACAAATGTCACAATTTTGCAAACCCCAGGTGAAATCATGAGCCTAGGAAATGGTTATTTCCAGCCATTAACTCTACAGAACATGACAGAGAGAGACCACGGCCTTTGCCCACCTGCTGATGGACAAAACACGCAGCAACAGCCGGGAGAATTTACTGCCATCCCCGCCCCTGAAACACACACAGATATGTGTGCATGTGTGCGTACATCTCAAAACCGAATCCGATTCAGGTTCCAAATGCAACCACCCATTTGCAGGAAACACAAGGACAGAAGAACGAGCTCGCCGCCACCACAGAAATACTATCCCAGACACAGATTGTGGGAGATCGACACAACTAATTACAGGGCTTTTTTCCAACAAATAAACTATACCAAAAAAGGGGGGGATGGCAGGGGGGCCCATAGATTAAATGACACTTAACAGGCATGTGAACCAAATCCCACAGTGGACCTCGATTGGAACAAATCAATTCTAAAAAGACATTTATGAGATGATCTGAAGTGTTAACACTAAGTGGATTCTAGACGACGTCAAGCAATTATTGTTAGTTATTTTAATCAGGACCATAATATTGTCATTGTGCCCTTAAAAAAAAGTTCTTATCTTTCATAGAAACCAAACTATTTAACTTTATAATCATCCCGCGGGGGTGGGTAGTGGCCAGTACAAATAAAACTAGAGTGGTCCTGGTTAAGAGAGCTGAAACTATTTACTTTCTTCACAAGGTATCTAGAGGCAACTAAACAGAGAGCTTGACTCAGAGAAGACAGCTCGCGACTACTGTCACTCCCCAAGGGCTAACGATCAGATGGCATCTTTTTTCCTGGGGCTTCATGTCAGTCTTGGGTAAAGCCAGAGTCCTCACTGTGGCCCCCACAGCCCTGCACGATCGGGCCCCTCTCATTGCCCCCCTTGCTCCCCTCCCCCGCTCCCTGTACTTATTTTGCCCCAAATGCTCTTCCCCCAGATACCCACAGGACTCCTGTACTCCCCTTCTTCACCTCCACTCCAATGTCATCTCCTGAAAGCGGCCTGCCCTGACCCCGTTCTGCAACAGCATCACATGTCTTCAAAAATTAGAGCACCCCATGCTTCTTACTCTCATTGTGTGTACCCTCCTTTATTGTTTTTCACACCTATTCTCTCTTTTGGACTTAATACATACTTCTTGTTTCTTACTGTCTATCTTCCTTTTCACAATGTAAGCTCCACAAGGGTGGAAACTTCATTTGTTGTGTTCGTTACTGTCTTCCCATCTCCCGGAACAGTGCCAGTACAAAACAGGTGCTCAAGAAATATTTGTGTAATAAATCAAAGCATCAAAAGGGCATCATCTTGAGGTACCATCCTGGTTGTCTCACAGCTCCATTAAGAGCCATTTTTAGGGAACACTTCTGAACTAGTAAAGCTGCTGGCTGCCTAATCCAGTAGTGAGTTTCCCCTTTTAACTTAGTCTTTTTAGCTCAAAACAAGGCCATGTGAAATAAAGACTACACTTCCCAGACCCCTTGCAACTATATATGGTACTGTAACTAAGTTCTGAGCAAGAGTCTGAAAGTATAAAGTTTATGTGTTCCTTCCATTATGCCTTTTTAGAGAGACAGGGGTGCCCAAGTTCATCCCTTCTTTTCTGCTCGCTAGGATGCAATGGCTGGAGCCTGAGCAGCCATCTTGAATCATGAGGTGGAGGAACAAAGATGATGGATCAAAGAGGTATAAAGAGCCCTGGTCCATGATAAGAATGCAGCACTGGGCAACTTCTATCTTGCTTAGGCCATTGTCATTTTGTTTTGTATGCAGTTTTCTATTATATGCAGTTGAACCTAATCAGACTGATACACTGGGATCAAAAAGCTCTGCAGAGTGAGTGGGATGGGTCCTATATCTACACAAATAAATAAAAATGCCCACAAATTGAGGACTACTCCAAAAAAGAGAGAATCACTGTGAGCCGCGGATATACAAAGAACTATCATGGAGGGCGCCTGGGTGGCTCAGTTGGTTAAGCGACTGCCTTCGGCTCAGGTCATGATCCTGGAGTCCCGGGATCGAGTCCCGCATCGGGCTCCCTGCTCGGCAGGGAGTCTGCTTCTCCCTCTGACCCTCCCCCCTCTCATGTGCTCTCTCTTTCTCATTCTCTCTCTCTCAAATAAAAAAAAAAAATCTTAAAAAAAAAAAAAGAACTATCATGGAGTTGGTGGGGAGAGGGCAAAGAGGGGTGAGGGAACAACCAAGGAAATGACATGAGAATCACAAAATTTACAATTAGGTTAAATAGGCTGCTGCCCCAGGATTAGTACCAGAATACAGCTGACCTGGAAATGACGCAGGTTTGAACTATGCAGATCCATGTATGTAGTTCATATAGTACTATAAATGCATTTTCTCTTCCTTATGATTTTCTCAATAACATTTTCTTCTCTGGCTTACTTTAAGAACACAGTACATAATACATATCACATACAAAACACGTGTTAATTGACTGTTTATGTTATCAGTAAGGCTTCCAATCAACAGTACACAATTAGCAGTTAAGTTTCTGCGGAGTGAAAAGTTATACATGGGTTTTCAACTACACAGGAGGTATGCACCTCTAACCCCCACACAGTTTCAGGATCAAGTGTATATAAAAAACACCTACAAGTCATGACTAAAAAGCAGCCAAAGTGATGAGCAAGCTACAACCAGAAGAAGAAAGGTAAAAGATACTCTGCCTTCCTAGTCTTCAGAGAAGCACAACTGAAACCACGATGAGATTTCATTTCGTATCTGGCAGAAAATAAAAAAGCTTTACCAAACCGAGCCCTTGGTGGCAATGTTTAGAGAACAGTATGACAATATTTGGCAAAGTGAAAGATGCTCACATCCTACAACCCATCAATCTGGTGCCTAGTACATACCCAAAAGAAATTCTCGTCAACGCATACTAGGAAATATGTGGAACAACATTCACAGTAGCCCATTAGTAGCAAAAAAATCTAGAAACTAATGAATTGTTCATTGGCATGCAAATAACGAACACAAAAATGTGATATATTCAGCCAGTAGAATATCACATAGCAGCAAAAAAGCACAAGGAACTACAGCTATACAAAAACAGTCTGGATCAATCTTAGAATCACAATATTATGTGAAAAATCCAAGTCCCACAAAACTATACATCATTTGTTGACAATATCATCTGTATAAAGTTCAAAAATAATTCTTTTTAAGATAAGGAATGACAAACAACAAATTCAAGATGGTGGTCACCTCCGGGAGAGCAAGCAGGGGATAGGATGGGAAGTACCACAACACAGGTTCATGTTCATGCTCTCACTCCTGGGCAGGTAGCAGGCTAATGGTTGTTCATTATAAGAGACATTTTTGGATGAACCCCCAAATGCTAGTGTATTGTGCACCAAGGATTCTGATTAATCTGATGTTGTGCCCAAAGGCCATCTTTAAAAAATGGAATACAGGGTGCCTGGGTGGCTCAGTCGTTAAGCGGCTGCCTTCGGCTCAGGTCATGATCCCAGAGTCCTGGGATCGAGTCCCACATCGGGTTCCCTGCTCAGCGGGAAGCCTGCTTCTCCCTCTCCCACTCCCCCTGCTTATGTTCCTGCTCTCGCTATCTCCGTCTCTGTCAAATAAATAAATAAAATCTTTAAAAAAAAAATGGAATACATTTAGAAAGAGGTGAGGAAGAAAGTTCACCAAGTTACTGACAGATGGGACCAATTGAGGCAGGAAGTAGGAGTGGAGGGGATGAGGTAGTAGGTGGTTTCTGCTTCATGTTTTGTTCTGCCGTCACTTACATATTCATTTCCACAAGAAATGTTTCCTGTAATAAACTCAAAAAGTATAGCGCAGTGGTTCTCGGACTCCACAGCCAGACCACCAGAGACCGCATGCCAACTGCGCTACTCCCTAGGAACAGGAGGAAAGGAGGGAGGGAGAAGGGGAGGGCCTCTGGCAAGTTACTTAACTTGGTGCGTCTGCTTCTGTATCTGAAAAGAGAGGGCGGTAAACAGTGCCTACTTCATGGGGCCACTGTGAAGATTGAGGGGGTTGGTTCATAGATTCTCTATACAAGGTAAGCCCTTAATGAGGCTGGTTATTATTATCATTAGTCTAACTTCAAACATCTACCTGGGAGACATGAGGTGAGCAATTATCTAGTCAAGGGCTGCAAATGATCAGTTTAACCCCCAGATGTGCTCCCTTCCCTGATACCTGCAGCCTCGGTAAGAGGCCTGGTGCGCTGCCCATCCCAAGTACTTACTGAACAGATGGTTAATACGTGCGGCCTCACTACGTCTTAGGCTGTCTGGACAAACCACTTCTAGATGCCTACTCGCATGTCCATTCTCTCTTCTTCAGTACTGACCCTTCATTCAGGGTCGTGATAAGCCCGGCTTTAAAAATTCCATTTCCAAGACTTCCCTGTAGCTAGGAGTGGTCATGCCATGGAGTTCTCTAGCCACAGCAACACAACTAGAAATCAGCTAAAGATTTCACGAAGTTTGTGGTTTCCCGATAGAGGACTGTCTGTCTCCCTTACGAGTTTTGCTTCTTTCTGCCTTCTCATCACTATGAGGCGAAGGGCATCAGCGATGCGGAGAAAGAGGAGCCTGGGACACTGGAGCGATGGTAAGCCGTGGCACCACCTGCTCCTCACCTCGGCAAGAAAATGACGGCTGTGGTGGTCTCTAAAGATGGCCCCGCTCCGCGGAACTCAAGTCCTATGTCAGCCCTCCCGCACTGAATCTGGGCTGACCCTACGACTCACTTTAGCCAACATAATGAGGCCGAAGTGAGCTGGACCAGTTCTGGACGATGCCGTAAAAAAACTTAGGAGGCCCTGGGCTGCCATGGTGTAAGTCCAGCCACTGGCTGGCGAGGCCACATGGAAGAACAGAGACCACAGAGAGAGCGGCCCAGCCATCTCCAACGTGTCACGTGAGTAAAACAGCTTGAGTGTTCCAGCTCCATCCGCCCTTTGTCTGTAGCCACCTAAGAAACCCCAGTCGAGACCAGCAGGAGAGCCATCCGCAGGAGCCTCAGTAAACCGGAGTTTGTCATTTTAAGGCCTTATGTTTCAGGGTGCTTGTTCTATAGCAATAGCGAACTGGAACAAACCTTCTATCTTGTACACCGCTATACAAGTTTCACAAAGCCAGATATGTTCCGCAATTAAAGGACCACCTAAAAAAGAAACATGCCCATGGATCCAAGATCCCCACCAAATCTCTCACATACTGGTAACAAAGATCCTTAAAATGAAAAAACATGAACCTCCTCTCTCTTATTTTACTAACAAGTACTCATTAGGCACAACTGATCTGTATTAAGGGTGATGAATCTATTAATCACTTTTATAATTAAAAAGCATTTAAAGTAGTTCAACGTTGTGCTAGACCTGGTGAGAACCCTCAGAACATACATCTCCTATCTGGGCCAGAGGTATCATTATGTTAATGCTACTTCATATTCGTTCTCAAAGGCTGAGAGCTTAAGTTAACAAGGTGGCGAAGCAGGTTGGACGCCTGCAATCTAATTAAAGAAGACTATCGATAAAAATAATAATTTGGAAAAAAAACCACCCAGAAACAAAGGGAATGCGCATCAGGGATGGCCTGGCCAAATAAGTTATGGTACACCCACACCACCATGTGTTACGCAGTCATTAAAAAGAGCAAATGTGAGTGCTACCTGAGAACGTGGAGGCGTTTCTACATGGTATTGCCATGTCAGAAGAGCCAAATGCAGGAGAATAGGGGTAATATTATCCTTTATGGGATAACATTTCTCTCTATAGGATTATATAACCATGGAAGGAAATGTGGAAAGACCTATACAGTACTTGATTGATACTAAGGGTGCAGGATTGTGGGAGGATGCAGACATGGAGGTGGGTCAGAGTGGAGTCCACAAAACAGGGACAGAAAACAATTTAAAAGAGGCTTGGAATTAATTCATAATGATCACCCCCATTTAGTGAGTGCTCTCTATGCATTAGACACAGTGCTAACTGGGTCACCTGATCTCACTTGAACTTCTCATTGAAGGCAAGAACTACTAATTATTCCCATTTTCCAGATAAGGAAACAGAGGCCCAGAGAAGGTAAGCACTGTGCCCAGAGTGTGGGCAGTGCTGGGACTTGAGCCTTATGTGCAATGGCCTCTCTGGAGGGGCCCCAACCCAACTCCAAAACCGCTGCACTTGGAGCTCGAAGGGCACAGTTAAATGCTGTAGGAGCAGCTCCGCTGACACTGTGCACATTCTTAATATAGCAGCAGGCCCAGAGGTGTGATGATGTGTGATGCAGCAGGAAGTCCATCAGCACCTCAGTCCCTCGGTGTCTCATGCTGTTGGGAGAAATCCGAGAGGGCCACTGACCTGGTTCCATGGAGCCTGGGGAAGCCCTGCTCAGGATATTTTTACAGAACCAATTGCTGACACCAGGAGCCAGAGGACTGATGAGGTGTCAGCTACGACACAGACTCTTCGAGTTTACCGTTTAATTAAAATCTGTTCAGCCCCAGAACGAGTATTATTGCCTGTTAAAGCAGGGAAGACCAATAAACTGGGCCTGGCCGGTTAATTCTTATTTCCAAGGCATTCCCTGACCTTGCTGCAGGAACACCAAGCAGGATGAGGCGATGAAGCGGGCTTTCCATATACACAGGGACGTGTGTACGTCTCCGACAAAGCTTGCCCCACCTGAATGAACCTGCACACATCCTCCACACTCACCAGGGCCAAGGCCGTCTGTCCCCTGCCACATGAATCTGGGCTGCCTGGATGAGCCACCAGCAGGGCCCAGACCGAACAGACTGAAGGGGCTGAGGGACAGGAAGCCAGAGACCTGGATGCCTCAGGCAGGCCCCATGAGGATCAAAGGGAGGGTGTGGGTACGCCACCTCCTCACAGCTGCAGGTTTGGCGACATTCTAACTCAAACCCCAAATGCGGACAGCCATCTGTCCTCGGACAATATTGCACCTGATATCATAAATCCATTCATAAAATAATTTATCCCACACCTACCACATGCCAGGAACTGCCCTACAAGGACAGAGACAGAAGTACCTGCACTTTTATGGAGCCCACAGCTGGGGTAAGGGGCAGATAATAAACTGTCAAGGGGTAATGCTATGAAGAAAAATAAAGCACAGTAAAGGGCTAAGAGTCGTGGAGAAGGTGCTATTTAGTAAGGACAGAGGCCTCACAGAGAGGGCGACATCTGAGCAGAGACGTGAAGGGGATACTAGGGGAAGTGTTCTAGCAGAGGGAACAGCCAGGGCAAAGGCCCTGAGGGGGGAACAGGAGGAGGAACAGGAGGAGGCCCGAGTTGCTGGAGTACAGCCAGCAGCAGCTGAGAAACCAGAGATAAGGCCAGAGAATTGGGTGGGGGGGGGCGCTGCGGGTTGGGGGGGGGCACAGGGACAGCTGACACTGCGCACCACTCGGTGCCCAGGTTGTGAGCACTTTACATAATAAGGTTCATTGGAAAGGTGAGTGGGTACTGCTCCTATTTCCGGTTTCATCAGATGAGGACACGGAGGCCCAGAGAGGGAAAGGAACCCGCCTGAGATCACACAGCGCCTCTGTACCTGGCTGGGATGCCCCACAGCCCCGCGGCACAGAAAGAAGTCTGCATCCCACAGGAGCTCAGCATTCACCGACTGATTCCTCCTGGGGGGCTGAAATACCCTCCATTTTCTTCTCACACCCTCAACACTCCGCCCACCTTTCTTCACAGTTGGGAGCAGACAGGTAAACATTTCATGCCAGAGGAGGGGGCGGGGGGAAGAAAGAAAACAAAAAAGCCACCAGTCGCATTCCTGAAGCCGAGAAACACGTTATTATTACCTTTCTCTGCTCTACAAGTTACCAGCAAACTTAGCAAACATCACTCACCCCGGAGACGGGCCGGAGCGCACCCCGATCAGAGCCGGCAGGTGACTGGGCAGGTGACTGAGGGGGGTTCGGGGCGGCCGCGTCTGCTCCCGGCAAGGGAGGGGCGCGGCGGGCTGCGGTGGCCCCCCGCCCCCGGCTGCTGGCTCCCCCGGCCCGGCCCGCCGCGGGTGCCTGGAATGCGGAAACGGGAACCTGCCGCGCCAGCGCCGAGCTGCGACTCACTCAGCAGCCGCAAGCACACGCCAGCCGCCGGAGTTCCCCGCGCGGGGCCCGCTCGCCGCCAAGCGACCCGGCGCGCTCCCAAAGACGGCTGCTTCGCCCACATCCCTGGGGGGGGGGGGAGGGGGGAAAGGACTCCTTACTCACCGGACACGTGGTCTGAGGAGCCTGAATGGGCTGCAGAGAAAGCTCAAAGGTAACAAAGACGGCTCGCCTGTGAGCGCCGACGCAGGAGCGGGCCACCTGTTCGCCGACCGGCCAGGGCTGGATCCGTGCCCACAGCCTCCCCGGGCCCCGGGCTGGCGCCCGCCCGCTCCATCCACAACCTCACCATCCAAGGGTGGGCTGCTTTCCCGGGGCGGACTCCCCGCCCGCTCCCCGCCCGCTCGCCGCTCACTCGCTCGCAGAGGCAACGCAGCTTAATGATTAAACACTGGGCCCCTCCGGCCAGCTTTGCCAGCACAGCCCGAATGGCTTTGCCTAATAATAACAACGACCAGAAGCTGAGGGCTCACCCTGCACCAGGCACCCCTGTAAGCACTTCGCGGGAGTTCTCTCCCCGCAGCCCTCACGGCTACCCTCTTAGTGTGTACTATTATCATTCCTATTTCACAAGTGACAAAGTTCAGGAACAGAGAAGTCACAGGCTGGAGGTCACACCGCAAGAAAGTGGTCATCGGGAGGGGAGGTAACCCCAGAAAAGCGGCGCTGGGTTTCCAGTTTTAACCACTGCACCAGATCTCCTTGCAGGATGAGAGACAGGTCCCCCCCACTGGGCCCTAGTTGCCTCATCTGTAAAATGGGGTGAGTGTGAGAGTTAGGTCTGTAGAGTGAGCACTTAGCCTAACCCACAAAAAATGCTCAACAGCTATCAGCTCTAGTTACGACATGCTGCCCTCTGATTCAATCAGATTCAGCCTCTAACTTCAAAATAGGGGGTGATTATGGTCATGGTGTTTAAATCCTGGGTAGGTGAACAGGGAAAAAAAATATATATGTATTATTCTTACTGCCCTTCTTTTCATTCACAAAAAAAATACCACTGACCCTTGACATGGGTTTGAACTGCACAGGTCCACTTATATAATTCTTACAGTACAGTATGTAAATGTACTTCCTCTTTTTTATGATTTTCTCAGTAACATTTTCTTTTCTCCAGCTTACTTCTAAAAAAACCAGTATCTAATACAACCTACAAAATATGTGTTATGTGATTGGTAAGGCTTCGGGTCAACAATAGGGCTATTAGTAGTTAAGTTTGGGGGGAGTCAAAAGTTACACACAGATTTTCGACTGTGTGGGGGTCGGTGCCCCTAAACCCCCAGTTGTTCAAGGGTCAACTGTACAACGTGTATTAAGTGCTCACCGCGGGCCAGACACTGCAGTGTTCTAAGCGCTGTACATACTTCCATGCACTGAATCCACTCAACAGCCTAGAAGCCAGTTATCACTACCAGGAACATGTTAGCTCCAAAGCCCACGCTCGTTCGTCAGTCCCTCTGTAGTCCTGCAGGACAGTAACTTTACAGTGTCCGTAAGCAGGAGGAACAGGCATCCACAGGAAACCTCAGTCGGCAAAATTTTTGGTCATTTTCACAGACTGTTGGAAGAAGAGGGCAGGCTTATTAAATGGTAACTTAATTATTCAATTAATAAGTCCCATTTGTTGGGGCACCTGGGTGGCTCAGTTAGTTAAGCGTCTGCCTTTGGCTCAGTTCGTGATCCTGAAGTCCCAGGATCCAGCCCCAAGTCCGGCTCCCTGCTCAGCGGGGAGTCTGCTTCTCCCTCTGCCCCTCCCCCTGCTCATGCTCTCTGGCTCTCTCTCAAATAAATAAAATCTTTAAAAAAAAGTCCCATTTGTTAATAGCAGAGGTCACACTTGTGAGGACTTATCATGTGCCAGCGACTAAAGGTAAGCACTTGACCTGTATCCTCTCCTTTTATCCACCCAACCACCTAATGAGCCAGTCCTCAGAAGGGGAAACTGAGCCTCTGCAAGGAGCACCTTCAACAGCAATTGGTCAAGAGCAGAGAGAGAAGGGAGAGCCAAGTGTTTCTGAGCAGAGCAAATGCTCTTAAGCTCGTGCACACTGCCCTCAGGCTGCGGCCTCATCACTCAGCTTGTATTTGCCCGGATTTTCAGACAAAATATTGGATTTCTCGGGGCGCTTGGGTGGCTCAGTCCATTAAGCGGCTGCCTTCGGCACAGGTCATGATTGCAGGGTCCTGGGATCGAGCCCCGCATCGCGGGGAGCCTGCTTCTCCCTCTCCCTCTGCCTGCCACTCTGTCTGCTTGTGCTTTCTCTGTCAAATAAATAAATAAAATCTTTAAAAAAAAAAATTGGATTTCTCAGGTACTTGGGTGGCTCAGTCAGTTAGGCATCTGCCTTCGGCTCAGGTCATGATCTCAGGGTCCTGGGATGGAGTCCCAAGTCAGGCTCCCTGCTCAGCGGGGAGCCTGCTTCTCCCTCTGCCCCACCCCCATACCCCTCCCATGTGCTCCACGCACATGCTACCCCTCCGCCCCCCGTCTCAAAAATGGATGAATAAAATCTTTAAAAAATATATATTGGGTTTCTCAACAAGACCAACATCTCTTATGGTACAGGCACTGGGTACACCTTCCCAAAGGTGGACATGAGTAGAGAACAAAAGCATTGTCCTGATTCAGGTAATTATAAAACAAAGTGTGTAAGTACAAGGACATGCAAATGTATGAGTATGATGCTTCCACTTCATTTTACTAACTTCTGTAGCAGATCCAGTCATTTGCCTACCAATTCCAACCCTCTCTCCAAGTCCTTTCCTAAACAGTACGCCAATTTTATTTCTGTAGCCACTCTCCTCCCAGCAGTCCTGTGCTTCAGGTAAGGATGACTCTAGCCTCAGCCCTGAGAGTAAATCCTGATCGACTCTTGCCTGTGATTTGCCCAGGCATGGTCACGTGCCACAATGCTGGCCAATGAGATATGAGGGGAATCTGAGAGGTGGGTGTCTAGGAAAGGTTTCTTCACTTGTGAGAGACAAATGGTAATAGATAGATACCCTCTTTCTGCTGCTAGATATAGCCTTGTCAGGGTGTGACAACTGGAGCTGTGGCAGTCACCTTGTGGCCACGAGAGTCTGAGGACATGGGAGACAAACCAAGGATGGCAGAGGGCACAACATAGAGGGTTTGCTTAGAGGCACTGTGGAGTTGCTTAATTAGTCAATCCTGGTGCTGCCAATCTATGGGCTTCTTTGTTACATGAAATCATAAATCTGACCAGGCCACTATCATCTGCGTGTCCTATTCCAGTAGGTCAGTGGTTCCCAAAATGTGCTCTCAGGCCCAGAAGCACCAGTAGTACCTGGGTATTTGTCAAAAATGCAGATTCTTGGGTGCCTGGGTGGCTCAGGCAGTTAAGTGTCTGCCTTCAGCTCAGGTCATGCTCTCAGGGTCCTGGGATCGGGCCCTGCATCAGGCTCCCTCTGCCCCCCTCTCCCTCATGTGCTTGCTCTCTCCCTCTCTCAAATAATCTTAAAAAAAAAAAAAAAAGCAGATTCTCAAGCCAGATCTACTGAATCAGAAACTCTGGGTGGGGTCTGGCAATCTGGGTTTTAACAAGCACTCCGGTGGGGGGGGGGGGCGCACCTGCGTGGCTCAGTTGTTAAGCGGCTGCCTTCAGTTCAGGTCATGATCTCAGGGTCCTGGGATCGAGCCCCACATCAGGCTCCCTGCTCCGCGGGGAGCCTGCTTCTCCCTCTCCCACTCCCCCTGCTTGTGTTCCCTCTCTTGCTGTGTCTCTGTCAAAATAAATAAATAAAATCTTAAAAAAAAAAAAACAAGCACTCCAGGGGATTCTGATGTCTGCTCATGTCTGAGGGTGGCAAACCACTCCAGAAACACAGTGAGTTCAGACAGAGGCCTCTGGAGTCATACTCCCTGGGTCCAAATCTTGTCACTACCATTTTCTAGCTGTGCAACCTTGGGCAACTTATTTAAATTTAACTGTCTCATCTGCAACAAGGGGGATAGTAAGAGTCCTTACAGGGTTGCTGGGAGGCTTGGATGAGTCACTTCGTGGGAAGCGCCTAGCGCAGTGCCTAGCAGAGGGTAGATGTTACATAAATTACCTATTTACTGCTGCTGTCGTCGCTACTACTACTATTAGCAACCAAAGGCCCACCAACTGACACAACTTCCTGACTGAGCTCCTCCAAAGCGGCATCCAAAACTCCCTTTACCTTTATTTTACACCCAGAACCCAGCCCAGCGCCCGGGGCTTCTAGAGGCATGAGACTGTCTGGTCAGTGCAGGGGTGCGGCACACAGGAGGGGCTGAAGGCCTTTCTCCATCATCCTCAGACCTCCTCCAGTAGCCTGAGCCTCTGCGGTCCCAGCAGATACCTCACGGACACCCCAGGCTGGGCGCTCTGCCAGCTGTTCTGTCCAGTTTCTGATCCAGAATGCCCAGAAGTTCTGCCCGGCCCCAGAGAGCACCCCCACCGTGTGAGTCATGCCAAACACCCGGCAAGAGGCCAGGGGTGCCCTTCCCTCTGGGCGCTCTCTGTGATTTCAAAACTGGTGGCGCCAACCAAGATACAGAAAGCCAAAGAATGACTAACGCCACCCCCAGGTAAGGTCCCAGCAGGAAGAGGCAGCTTCTTGTCAGCCTTAACAGCAAGACTGGTATGGTGCTCTGGGTGCGGCAGGGGTTCTGTACTCACTGGTGTCACTGACAGCATTGGGCCTGTCACTGACAGAGCAGTGTGGGATGCAGAAAGGGGAGGAGGTCCTGACCTCTGACCACTAACCCCTGCAGCAAGAAAGCACTGGTCGATTTCTCAGGCTTTGGAAAGGAAGCTATTAGGCTGAACCTCATAAAACTGCCAATATTCAAACACCCTAGGCCCTGCAAAAAAGTAATTTCGTATGGTTTGACCTAATACAAGCCAGGAAACTGACTCAATGCAATGTCAAGAAGTTGGTCGCCGGCAAGAAACCGGGATGGTGGTGGCCTCTGCGCAAGGGAGGTGAGCGCCTTATTTTTGTTCCTTTGGTTCCATGCATATGTGGTCACTTTTCAAAATTTAATGAAATGTAATAAATCACTCAACCCTGCAATATCTTCCGATCTCAGAGACAAACTTGTAGTGGATCCTAAGAGATCATCAAGCCCGTCATTTCTCTGTCCTCATCCCTTGCTCTGGCCACGTGGGCCTCCTTGTGAGCTCCTCAATCCCCCCAAGGCCCATGTCTCAGGGCCTTTGCACTGGCTGCTCCCTCTGCCTAGACACCCCCACCCGCTCACACTGCCTTACCTCCTTCAGGCCTGAACTCATGCACCTCCCACGGAGGACATCTCTGGCCACCCTGTCTAAAACTTCAACACCCCCCACCCTAATACTTCCTATCCACTTTGCCTGTTTAAGTTCTTCTGCTTAGTGCTTATTACCACCTGACATAGCATACATCTTCCTGAGTTCTCTTGTTTACTGTCTAATCCCCCACTTGAATGAGAGCCCCAGGAGGGGAGAAGCTTTTCTGTCTTGCTCATTGCTGTCTCCCTCGTTCCTAGAAGAGTGCTCAGCTCCGTGAATCCCCATCGAATGCCTATGTTGAAAAATCAGACTACTGGGGGTTTGCCACCCTTGGACACCACGCATGCACGTCTACACTGGCAACATGGGAAAATCAAGCTAAGCTGGTGACAGTGCCTCCTCACGTTTTCTCCAAACTAGACTCACCTCAAAGCCTTTGAAAGGAGAAGACAGGACAGAATTGAAGAGGATGCTGGGGGCAGAAGGCTGAGGAAGCCGGAGGGCTGCAGGAGGAGTTCTGCCTTCCTGCCCACGCACCTAGAGAAACCGGGCACTGGAGCAAAGATCGAATCGGGAGACGGAACAAATGCCAGCCTGTGGCAGGATCAGACCAGAGCTCCTGTCCCCGTCACCCATGTCTACCTACCTGGCAGGCAAACGATAAGCAGACCGCCCCCCTCAAAATGAGGGTGTCCTCTTTTCCTGCCATTTCCACACAAGGATTTCTGTCACACATGGATTAAGTGAGAGTCCCCCAAAGAACAAATGCAACAGGACCCTCTACATATGTGGAGTGGGGCGGGGTGGTGTGCATATACGTGGTAAAGGAGGCTGAACTGCTGGCTGGATGGGGAGCATCATCACGTCCAAGGCACTGTCTGTCACAAGCTGCATCTGGCCCCTTCTGCTGTCAAAAGCCAGAACCGAAAGGGGGCCCCTTCCCTGCCTCCTGCTGCCGTGCGAGAGCGAACCAAATGCTGGGTTCTGGTTCTCTGTGGGGCCCTAACAAAGACCCATCAAAGGAAGGATCTGGGGGCACCTGGGTGGCTCAGTCGTTAAGCGTCTGCCTTCGGCTCAGGTCATGATCCCGGGGTCCTGGGATCGAGCCCCGCATCGGGCTCCCTGCTCAGCGGGAAGCCTGCTTCTCCCTCACCCACTCCCCCTGCTTGTGTTCCCTCTCTCTCTGTCAAATAAATAAAATCTTAAAAAAAAAAAAAAAGGAAGGATCTGTGCATGTCTGTCCTGAGGGGAGGACTGGGGGAGGATCTGAGGCCTCCTGTTGAAACACGTCTTTGGAAAAAATGTGGGCGGGGCCCCCACGGTCAGGTGCTGGAGGAAAACCGATCTCAGGCAAGTGGGACCTCGGTAAACTGCCGTGGCCAGTACTCAGAGCAGCCGGGGACGCGTGTGGCCACTGGGACCTTCCTGGTGTCCTCGCTGCTCCTGGGCACTGCTTTACCAAAGGGGTTTCCAAGGCCTTGGGCCAAGTATTGACTCCCATAATGGAAACAACAACAAGAAAACCAAAAAACCCTGTTCTTATTGTACAAGTGGACTGGGCAGAGGCAAGAAACTCCCCCACACCTACACCTGAGCTCGAAATACACAAATTCCGAGTGAAATTTGTTGTCCTTGATTCTAAAAGACACATCTCAAACACAGAAGGGTGAAAGAAGAGTATAATAACCCCCATCGGCCGGTTTCAACAGTTCCTTCATCTCTTCATTCACCCAGACACACTGTCCCTTCCACTCTCAGCCTGTCCATATTATTTTGAAGCAAATGCGGGACACCTTACCAGTTCACAGGTACTTTAGAATGTGGGTCTTAAAGACAAGGACTTTTTTCTTAAGCAGAACCCAGTAGCATTATTACACCTTAAAAAAAAAAAAATCAGAATTCTTTCATGATATCAAATACCCAGTTAGTTCTTGTTAATTTAAAGAAAGGGGAAGTGAAGGTTCCAGAATCATAGAAAAACCTCATGCCCAGAGTGGTGTTCAAGCCTCTGGGCCTAAATGGGCTGAGACCTGACTCAGGGCTATCCCAGAACAGGAGGACAGCGACCACACGCGGAGCGGAGAGGCTGAAACTAGTCAGTATGGTCCTGCTTGCCCATTCGTCCATTTGTCCTTCCACAAGAGCCCGCAGAGTGAGTGTTTAAGAGCTTGGACTGTGGAGCCAGCGGCTTGGGTTTGAATCCTGGCTTGGACACTCGGCAGCTTTAGGACCTGCATTTCTCAGGACCTGTTTCCTTATATGGGAAAGGGGAATAATAACAGTACCTACCCCATGGAGTAGTGGCAAGGATTAAATGAGAAATTACATGAAAAGTACTCAGAGCAGTGTGTTTGTACCTAACGAGAGCGCGGTGAATGCTGGCTAGTACCATTGCTTCAGCCGACAGACACTTTACTGAGCATCTGTTACATAGGAGCAGGACAAGAGAGTGGTGAACAGGTTAAAACCCTCATGAGTCACCACCTGGGGCAGGGACTGGCACCAAGCCACTACCTGGGGACACGAGCAAACTGAGAAATCTCCAGTACCTGCCTTGTTTGGGTAGGAGGCCCAGATTCATCCTGTCCCTGAGAGGGGGCACCCTGAACCAGGAGAGTAAATAGAAGTCTAGAACAATGACTCTCACGAATGAAAGGGGAAACCACCGTGGCGTCCCTTCCCCCCCCCCATCCAGCAGTACCTCTTTGGATCACAGCAAAGGCGAGATTCGCCTGCTGGGTAAGTGCTGCTGTCGCTGGGCTCGCTGGAAGGTGCCACACAGCTCTCACAGAGGGCCACAGCCTCGAGGAACAGAGTCAGTGGCGGAAAGAGAAAAGAGGCTTCATGTGCAAAGAAGCCGTTTAGAATGGGTTTTCAATAGGCTGGGCCCTTTCCTTGCCTCCCTCACTGTCCCTGCCCACCCTCCTCCTTAGTCCCCAGAGTCCCCTCTTTTTGCTGGGAGATAAGACCTGTTTCCACCGAACCTAGAGCTCAAAGTAAGGAGTGCAAGTGTCAGTCACTCACGGCTACAGCAGCACCCCAGCACCACCATGGCCTCAAGGATCGATCCCGACAAGCTCTGGGAATCCAGTTTGTGTGATGAGTCCTTCCTGTGGTTTTTATTCCTCAAAACTCGGAGCCCATCCCCCTCAAACACTAAGACAGCAGAGACGACAGAGATTTGAGTACGGTCTCTGGACCGGGGTTCAAACTCTGCCTCCATCACTAGCAACCTTGAGCAAGTGACCTCTCGTTGCCAGCCCGCAGCTTCCTCAGGTGTTCAACAGGGATAATCATGGTTCCTGCCGGCACGCACGGCCTGCACAGCCCGCATGGCCGGGACGAAGCACAGTGCCAGGCCCATAAGGCACCTATGACAGATGGCAGCTGGGAGGTTAGCTACACCTGCCGATGGTGAATATGCTTTTCAGCCCTCACCCGCCTTTATTCACCAAGATACAACAGGCACAGCGTCTCTGATCTATCACCGTGAGCTACCACCCTTGATTTCCGTATGAGTCTCATACCCTATGTCCACACTGTCCAACACGTGTGGCTACTGAGCCCTTGAAACGTGGCTGGCGCAAATGGAGATGGGCTGAAGGCGTAAAACACACATTGTATTTTGAAGACAACGTGAAAAAAAATGTAAAACGTCTCAATAATTCTTTTTTTTTTTTTTAAGATTTTTTATTTATTTGACAGAGAGAGCACAAGCAGAGGGAGAGAGGGAGAGAGGGAGAGAGAAGCAGCCTCCCTGCTGAGCAAGGAGCCTGATGTGGGACTCGATCCCGGGACCCTGGGATCATGACCTGAGCTGAAGGCAGTCGCTTAACCGAATGAGCCACCCAGGCGTCCCTGTCTCAATAATTCTTACACTGATTTCATGTGAAATGTTAATATTTTAGATAAAATGCATTATTAAAATCAATTTCTTCCATTTCATTTTACTCTTGTAAATGTGGCCATTATAAAATTTTAAGTTCTGTATATGGTCCACATTGGTGGCTCACATTTTATTTCTAATGGACAATACTGCTGCAGACCCTTGAGAGCCCGTGTCTTCTCATTCGCCTTCAGACTGTCAGTGTCTGGCACGCAGGCTAGTTAGGAAAAAAATGTTTCCTAGATGGCGGGATGAAAGATGCTCTCCACACTTCTCCTGGTCTTAAAAGCACCCACTACTGTCTTCTAAGGGCAGCCAGGCCTGCCCTTAATTCAAACAACCCATAAGGCCCAGGCTAGATCAAATTAAAATGGACACAGTCGTGGTGGCGGGAGCAGGGTGCTGGGGGCCCCATAGGGCCAGGTAGCTCTGTAGTTACTGGAATGTATTTTGATACTTTGACAGTCAAAAATGCTGGCCTGGTGCTTAGAAACACGCTTTCCCCTACCCGCCCAAGTCCCTCTTCAAAGCTCACCCAAACGGGACGTTCACCCTGTTCACTCTCCTTCACGCCTCAAGCCCGCTCACCCTTGTTTTATTGGAGGACAAGCTCTGCTAAAGGGCCTTCAATTCTGAAACAACCAAACAAACATCCCAACAGAAATTGACCGCATCGTATCTGCCAGTGGAAATGATGTACTAAATATAGTCCGCAGCGCTCTGCATGTCAGACAAGTTGGAAAGGAAATGCTGCATGCATCCACTTCGTAAACTTGCCTCAGCCCCGTAAGGAGGGTCTGGGAAGAGCAGCAGTTTGGCATGTGGGCAGAGTCTGGAGTCTGGAATCGGCTCCTCATCTGTAAAGTGAGTTCCATACACTTATCTACTTCACGGGAGTCTTGTAAGGCTAAGTGTGAAATGCTTGGAAGAGCAACTGGTACAGAGCAAGCATTAAGAAACGTTAGGTGTTATTACCATCCTTAGCATTATTTTACAAAAATTAAAGTAGCATGAACTTGAAAAATGGGATTTCGCCTTTCTCCAGCCACAATGATCCTGTTTTTGTAGCCAACTCACTCCCACCTCTGGGCCTTTGTATTTGCTGTTCCTGCTGCCTGGAATGTTCTTCCCCCAGCTCCTGGCACAGCTGGTGCCTCTTGCTCATGCAGGCCTGCCCGTACCATCCAAGTTAAAGTAACCACCCCTTCCCCCCGCCCCACCAGCACGCCCTATCAGCCACTCTCTATCCCCTCACCCTGTTATTTCCTCTGTGATACTTAAACCACTGAAAATTACCTTGTTTATTGCACGCCTCCTCAGCTAAAATGTAAACCCTAGGACAGTGAGGATCTTATCTGTCTTGTTCACTGTCCAAATGCTTTCAGTCACTATGCTCTACTGCCTATGTACCAGAACGCTTACTGGATGTGTCTTTGCACAGGTAAAAGAAATCCCAGAAACAACCTAAATGTCCAGCGACAGGGGAATGGTGGTATAAAGCATGGTCTCCTCATACTAAAGAATGTAGGTCTAGCTGTTAAAAAGAATGAGTCAGGGGCGCCTGACTGGCTCAATTGGTGGAGTATGCAACTCTTGATCTCAGGGTTGTAAGTTTGAGCCCCATGATGGGTATAAAGAGTACTTAAAAATAACATCTTAAAAAAAGAATGAGTCAGATCTGTATGCAATGACTTGAAGGGATATGCCCTATTATTAATTGAAAAAAATCAAGTTACAAATATGTGTGGTTTGATCCCTACCCCTCCTTTATGGCGGAGCGGTGAGGGAGAAGAAAGAAAACAATCAATAGATGCATATATACATCCTTACAAGCACAGAAAAAGGCAAGGGAGAGCATCTACTGAACTTGCCAAGGGCAGAAAGCATATCCACTGTGTTCAGTACCATTATCTCCAATCCTAACCACGGATACTTAATAAATACTCCCTGCCTGAGTAAATGGTTACCTTCGGGGGAGGGGATTTTAGAGTGGAGGGCGGCACCTACTACTTTCTTTATTCATCTCTGTCTTCTTTGACGTGTTACAACAAGCATGTGTATCTCTGCATAACCTTTTTTTTTTTTAAAGATTTTTATTTATTTATTGAGAGAGATAGTGATAGAGAGCATGAGAGGGGGAGAGTCAGAGGGAGAGGCAGACTCCCCGCCGAGCAGGGAGCCTGATGCGGGACTCGATCCCGGGACTCCAGGATCATGACCTGAGCCGAAGGCAGTCGCTTAAACAACTGAGCCACCCAGGCGCCCCATCTGCATAACCTTTTTAAAGCCAAATTCAACCCATTCTCACACACGCAAAGCAAGTCCATGACCAGAGCAGTCCTAAGCAACAGGAACAGTATCAGTCTTAAAGAAAGCACAGATGCACGAACTGGTCCAGTAGCCTCTCGTTCCAAAAGCTAAAAGGAAACACTTCAAAGGAGATCACTGTTTAATTGTCTTATTAAAACATAAATACATTTAATTTAGATCTTGCGAGTTAAACACATGACGAGGTTAAGTTGTTAACCATAACCTGTGTCATTTTTTAAACCTAAATTTGGAATCTACCAGTGAAATATGTTTTACAGGGAAAAAAAAAAGGCGCCAATTACTGCACATTCTAAATTCCATTTTTGATTTACCACCTGACAACTGCCATGTCTGAAAAGCAGGCTCACATTTAACTCTTAGACCATTCCACACAGACTGCTAAAAAACCATGTGCTGTTGTCACTAACAATTAAGACCAAGATTTCTTTAAAAGCCACCGCTTTATTTCCTCAGAGCAAAAAAACACTTAGGTAAATTTGGTGGCCATCACAAATGTGACTGAGATCACGGGTTCCCATCATCAAATGCAATCACAATGACAGGTTTCTGCCAACAGACTTAAACCTACACAGGGATATAATAAATTCCCTTCCCAGCCTCTTCCCCGCCATGTGCGCTGCCTTTCCAAATGCCCAGGATGGCTGCCTTCCCATACAGGATATTCTAACTCACTGACCCAGTATAACTTTTGAGAAAGATATGAACTTGCCCACACCGGTAAAAATGGGCCCCCCTGGAAATCAGACCTTTATGCCACACCTGTGGCCACTGCAGTCAGGCCAAGTCCATATTGTCTTCTCTGACCCTTAATAATGTTTTACATGCATTAATCCTTGGTGATCTGAAAGAAACAACTCAACCTTGTAAGAAAAGGCCATCTCCAGTGGCCAAGGTGGACTTCCGGTGCCCACGAGATGGGAGACCGTGAGGGGCCAATGAAATGGTGTTTCTTTGAAATGGTAGCTCCATCCTTCTTGCCAATCAGCTGGACCTGGGAAGGCTGGAGGAGAAGCGCAACTCCCAAGTTTCTGGCTTGGGCAACTGGGTCACTGTTGGCCCATTTGCCAAGACGGTGACTCCTGGGTCTGGGAGGAGAAGTTTAGGTTGAACATGTTGTGTTCATGGTGCCCAAGGGACAGTCACCAGGGGACATCAAGGAAGCATAGGCTCTGCATCTGGAGTTGGAGCTCAAGGGGCTAATATGGCTTTGAGACAGGGTCAAGTGCTTGCAGCCGTAGGGTGGTACATAAAGCACTGGGGTGAATGTACTGGCTTGGAGGGGGAGGAGTGTGGGAGAGGTGAGCAGGGGGCTGCTGACAGTAGGCCAGTGCCATCTCTTCTCAGGCTCCTATATGGTGCATGTTCCAGAATTTAATCTTTGATGAATAAAAACTGGGGGGGGGGGCACTAACCTCATCCCTGCTCTGCTCTGTATATAAACAGAAGCAGCAAAGGCCTCTTAAGAGAAACAAGATATGTTTATTAAGTGCTTACTATGCACCCTGCCCTGTGCTAAACACTAAACATGAATTATCTCCTGGAATCATCAAAACAAGCCTGGCACAAAATCCTGTGACTACCATTTCACAGATGGGACACTGAGGCTGGGAGTGAATGTGTGGGGGAGCTCAGGGCTGTCATGTCACAGCCCACAGTTAGACAGTCTCTGGGCCAGATGGAGAACATTGAAGAAGAACAATTATAATACATAAGCGCTGCTACTTAGTAAGACAGGGCTCTAGACTAGGAATACAATCTCAGCAAATCCTTACAACCTGCTGAGACTGATGTTGTCATCCCATTTTACAAATGAGGAACCTGAGGCTGCAGGAGAGGAAATCATCTGGATCAGACGTTTCCCCGGTGGGCCAGACCTAGACTACAGCCAGAGCCCCGCCCTCAGAGGGTCTCCGGGACGCAGGAAAAACGCTGAATAAATGGCACCATTTATTGAATGCTGACTGTGTGCCAACTGCTGCTCTAAGCACTTTACACACAATATTCTCGCTGTATCCTCAAAACAACTCCACAAGGTGGCTATTAAAATCCCCATTTTACAGACAGGGAAACCGAGCCACAGAGAGGTGAAGTCAGTTGCCCAAGGTCGCAGGGCTGATAAATGGCAGAGCTTAAATTTGAATCTGGGTCTCCGCCTCCCAAACCAAAGCTCTTAAAATAATTTCAGTTAACAGCAGCCACCCTGCACCGAGTGCTAAGGCTCTTTACATGCACACCCTCAACTAACCCTATGCTATAGATAACACCTTCACCCTATTTCTTGGGAGCCAACAATAGCGCAAACATATAGTAAGTGTCTTCCATGTGCCAAATGCTTTATTCGCCATATCTCAACGTCTCAACAGAATCCCCAGCAAAAGACACTCTTCTTCCCGTTTTACCGAAGGGGAAACTGAGGTTCGGTGCGGTTTCCCTAGATTGCAGATTCCGAGTGGCGGAGGCAGGACGCGAACCCACCGCTACCCGACTCCCACTCCATGCTCTTCCACACAGTGCTGGGTAGCACGTCTCCAAAGTTGAGCCATGCGGGCACAGGTCCGGCCAGGTCCGGAGGGCGCGAGTCCCGGCGCCGCCGCCCCCCACAACCGGTGCCCACACCCGGCCGTCCGCCGGGTCTCCAGCCCGCGCTGACCCTCGGGGTCCGAGTGGACACCGATTCCCCGCCACCCTTGCGTGAGGCCGCCCCTGCACCCGAGGCCACATACCTGGGCGTCCCGGCTGCCCGCCCCGCGGGCCCCACGACCGCGGCGTCCGGCCCCGCGCCGTTCGCTGGAGACGCCGCCAGCTCGGGTGGCCCGAGTGACTTCCAGGCTGCCCACTTCCAAGCCGCTTCGCGCGAAGCCTCTTGGGAACTGTAGTCTCGCCCTAGGCGGCAGCAAACTGGGAGGAGAAAAAAAAAAAAAAAAAAAAAGGCCTGGCGCGCAGGTATTGCCGGGAGCAGTAGGCGCAGCCCCGCGCCGTCTTCTGGGAATGGTAGTCCACCTGGCGCCTCCGTGCCGCTCCAGTCTCCAGGGCACTTCCGCAGCCCCGAGGGGCGTGAGGGATGGAGGCGTGTCTTCTGCAGACTCCTGCCTGGTGGCTGAGCTCTTGGCTCCGCGAGGGCGATTTGTCCCTTTCTCCCAGCCCTATCCGCCTCCAACCTTTCTCTGGCGGACTCACCCCCCCGCCTCCTCCAGGCGCTAGGTACTTACCCCGAGGGCGCGAGCCTCGGGAGAGGCGGGGACAGCTGAGCTGTGCGCTAGACCCCCAGTGGAGGGGAGCGGCCGAGGAGGGCGTCTTTGCGCGCTCGCGCACGCGCGCTCGCCGGCCAACACCGGCCTAAATGCCGCGGGCTCCCGCGGGTGAGACTTTTTTTTTTCCCCTTTCGAACGCGCGCGCGCGGAAGCGCGCGCTGGGCTTCTTCCTACCGGGCGCGCGCTAGTGCGCACGCGCGCTCACTCCCTTCGCCTCGGTCTCTTCGCTGGGCGCGGGGTTGCGGGGCTAACCGCTCCGTCCGCCGAGTCTTCCTGCAGCATCCCCAAGGTCGCTACTCAGGCGCTCCTTCTAAGTCTGCTCCTTCACATAGGAGCTCCCGGGTATCGCCACACACGCCGTACCCGTCCCTTGTCGGGAGTCCTGTTGTCACAGGTAATAGGCATGGATGGTCCATGAGGCGGTCACGCCCTCCTTCCTGCCCACGCCGAGGGCCCGGACGCCCGAACGTGTAGGGACTCGGGTGTGGTGGCCTCTCGCCGGCCTAGGCAGCTCCAGAACTCCTCCTTCCACGGGAGCTTCAGGACCACCACCCAAAGGGCTGCCGTGGAGGCTCTGTGAGCCACCCTTCAGTCGTTGATCACACATTTTGAGGGTGTCTAGTGCTTTTTGAGTACCTACTGCCTGGGAATTTTGTTCACATTTAGTCCACCTGCCGACATAATCAAGAATCCGCTCCTTTTTTCAAAATGGATGTTACCACTCCAACTCCATAGGGGTAACCGAGGGAACTGGCTGCAGTGCAAGGTCCTCTATCAAGAAAACCCAGTGAATACCATTCTTTCTTCCAAGAAGATGCTCAGTTAAGACTTGAAGTTGGGAAGCATATATCCTTCCTGGGAGAGGGCAGAGGGTCATTCATTTGCTCATTCATTCAACAGAACTGTATTAAGCACCTCCTTCATGCCGGGTTGGGTGATTATGGGGATAGCGGGAAGTCAAGACAGACTGGGTTCCTGCCCTGAGGGAGCTAAGTCCGGTGGGGGTATCAGACACCACCAGAGAGGGACAATCTAAAGCAGGACTATTCAACAGAATTACAATGCAACCACCTATGCCGTTTTAATTATTAACATTAAAAATTTAAAGAAATGGGTGAAATTAATTTTAATATTTTATTTAACCCAATATATCCAAAATAAGTTATGTTTAATGAGAAAACATTCACATTGCTTCAATTTTAAAATTTCATTTAACTAAAATAAAATTAAAACTCTGAGGCATAAACAAAGATAATCATTTGTGCCATGGGTTGTCGTAGCAAAAGGTTGGAAACTGCCCAATGTCCATTATTAGAAATTTGGATAAATAAATGATCAATACCATGCCTCCGGCAACTGCTGAAAAATGAGACCGAGCTATATGTATTACTATGAGTTCATCTCTAAGATATATCAGGTGAGAAAGAGGTGCAGAACCGTGTAGGTAGTACACTACTATTTGTAAGGATATCTTTTACATGTATGCTTGAGTATGTACAGAACACCTGTAGAAAGACACAGCCAGGGTTACCTTTGTGAAGGGGAAACAAGAATAGGTTATCGCATGTAAAAAGGTGACTTTTTCATTCTATGCTCCTTAGTATCTTGAATATTTTTTACCGTGTCCATTTTAAAAAGTTGTTTAAATGGAGGATGTTAGCTAAGTCATAGAATCATCATAAGAATTCAACGAAACAATATTTAAAATGCCTAATTAGTTCCCAAGATTGCCTCTGACATTACAGCCCCTCTGACTAATTAATTAGGCCCTTCTGATGCCAGGGGTCTGCACCCCTGTCCCCTAATGTGAGAGCCACCTACGAGGCCAAGGGATTCATGCAGGGCATTATCTCAACGTGTGGAGCACACATCACCCTCCTTTTGGGTGGCCAAGTCTCCTTGTTATATGTACTCAACAGCACTTTGTTCTTTTCCTTCCTAAAAGTGAATCAATAGCATAATTTAATTTGTTTTAAGCTTGAGAAGATTAAAAGTTGCAGAAAAGTTCAAAAAATAGAACCCATCACTCAGAATTTCTCATTGTAATCAATTTTATGACAACTCTTTGATGTCTGCCTTCCCTGCTGAACTGTAAGCTCTATAGGGCAAGAACTGTCTGCCCTCATGTTCCTGTAACAGCATATGGAGCCACTGAGCGACCCAATAGGAGCCCAGGGACACAACAGTGTCATGGAGTGCAGTGCCCTCTAGAGCCAATTCTCTTTATTACAAAGGCAGGGCTTGCTGGAATCTGGCCTTTGGTCCCACCAGGCTGGAGTGGACTGCGGCTAAGAAAAGGATGTAGTGCAGTGCCCAGTCACAGAACTGGTTTGCCTCCATAGTCAGTAGGACGTACCAAAACTTGGCCCCAAATACTAACTCCCCTAAATTGACTGCAGGGGTTGAATTCTCCCATTCCATCATCTTTGGATTATCAGGATATTAAAAAGTCAAGACTATTGGGACGAAGGCATCTGGAGCTCACTCCAGATTTGTTTTTATTTTTATTTTTTTATTTTTTTAAAAGATTTTATTTATCTATTTGAGAGAGAGAGAATGAGAGACAGAGAACATGAGAGGGAGGAGGGTCAGAGGGAGAAGCTGACTCCCTGCCGAGCAGGGAGCCCGATGCAGGACTGGATCCCGGGACTCCAGGATCATGACCTGAGCCGAAGGCAGTCGCTTAACCGACTGAGCCACCCAGGCGCCCCAGATTTGTTTTTAAGGACAGATCATGGGATTAGAGAATCAAAGGTGGGGGAACTTTAGGAGAGAGGTGTCCTCTGAGGGTGATCTGAGGAAGTTGGTATATGGGCTAGGAGAGAGTGGCAAAACAACAACAACAACAGAGGCTTGGGGTTCAAAGGCCTTCTTTCTCACTAACCCCCAAGGAATGTGCCCCCAAGGGATCCTAACTGCTTGCTTTTTGCAGGCCGGCCAAAGAGAAGTTGGACCCAGAGGAGATGTTAGAAACAATGGAATGTGATGGCAGTGGCTGGAAATTTGTTACAAATGACTACTCTCTCAGCAGCTCTGGGGCCTCAAGGAGGAGCCAGGAGGGTAAATATGAGCTGTGGGGCCTGGCCCACTGGGCCATCCGCTGATGTGCAGGATCTGAGGCAGCTCACACTGGCTCCTGAAATGTGGTCCAAAGGAGCAGCAAGTGTAGGCTTCTAGGGGAAGAGAATGGGAAAAGGTATGGCAGGAGGGCAGCGTGCAGCCTGGGGGAGAGTAGAAAGAGACAGAGGGGACATTAGTGTCTGACAGCCAGTCACCGGTTCCCATTAGTGGGTCTGTGGGTCAGAGAGCTTCCTTGGCATCAGCTGGCAGAGCCTCTCCCTCCTCTGATATGGTAGAAGAAGCCTGAACTGTGGATGGGATCTTAGTCTTGAATCTGCCTCATGTAGCCTTGAACACATCCCTTTCCCCTTCTGAATTCATGTTCCCTATAATGTATAATGGAGATAATATTATTTGCCTTTCAGAATTCTTTTGAGAAGGAATGAAGGGATTGATGTGGGCTCTAACAAGTGACTGGTGTGAAAACTTGAGGGGGGGGGGTGACTCTAAGCCACTCTACACATGAGAGGATGATACATTTTGCCTACTGCCTCCCCCAAATCCAGCCACCAAGTCTCTGTGGTAACACAGGGCCTAGGCTTAGCCATGCCAGAGGGTGGGTCCTGCTGACCTCACCTCTTCCCCAGGTGGCCCAGGCTAAACTGATCTGGAACTTCCAGCCACTCCAGGTAAGTGGTTCTCAGAGTTTAGTGTGCCTAAGATCAACCGGAAAGATTGTAAACCTCAGATTTGGGGGCCCTACCGTCAGAATTACCAATTCAGTAGGTCTGGTGTGGGGCCCGATAATTTGCATTTCCAACAAGTTCCCAGGTGATGCTGATGCTGCTGGCCTAGGGATCTCACTCTGGTAGGAGCTAGTTCTTCGAACTCAAAGTGCAGGTTTTCCTTCATCTGGCAGGCACAAGGATGGCCTCCACTGCCCTCTGCTGGCCAGACTATAAATTTAGCTGTCATGTTTCCAGAGCAACTGAAAAGTACAAAGTACAGGTTGGAGAGAAACAAATATTTGAGAACCAGACCAGCCTAAAAACAGCAATCGTAATTGTTTGTCCCTTCAGAGTATACTTAAAAAGGAATTCACAGGAATTATTTTATTTGATCTTTGCAACAATCCTGTGAAGTAGGCAAGGCTGGCATTTTCATTTTACAAATGAAGAAAACAAGCCCATCGTCAGACCAATGACAGACTCCCCGACAGAGGGGGGCTTATTAAAAGTAGGATTCCCAATCCAAGAAGGAAAAATAGAGGTTTGTCCTCATGAAGGCCAAGGAGAAAGGAATGGGGAAGAGGATGATGAACAGCAGATGCATCATGAGTGAGAGAGCTACTTGATTCCAAAAGCCTGGAAAGGCCTGCAAAGCCAGAGGGCTGGATCCTTTCTCCAGCGATGCAAGGTGGGGTCGACTCTTAGTCCTGGGGGCCCCCTCATTTCAATTTACAATTTCAGTAGTCAGACTTGAATGTCCATAGAATCATCTAGGGAATTTGTTAGAAGTGAAGGTCCCTGGGTCCCACTGCCACGGTTCTGCTTCAGTCGGTCCAGGACAGTACCTAGGGATCTATATTTTAAGACAGACTCCTTCCCTAGGAATCCCAGTGCATGAGATCCAAGGACCGCACTCTGGGAACTCCCAAGTCCTTGCAAAATGCTCTCTTGACACACCACCAGCAGCAAAGAAATGTTACTTGCCTGCGACCATATTCCTTTCTAGCCCCCCTCCATGCTTCCTTCGCCCATAAAATCCTACAGGGTTATGACAGCCAATGTTAAGATTCAATCCTCAACTCTTTTATTCACCCTCCCCAAGTCTCAATTTCCTAATCTATAAAATAGGGTCATACTGGGGCACCTGGGTGGCTCAGATGGTTAAGCCTCTGCCTTTGGCTCAGGTCATGATCCCAGGGTCCTGGGATCGAGCCCCGCATCGGGCTCCCTGCTCCGCGGGGTGTCTGCTTCTCCCCCTCCTTCCTGCTCGAGCTCTCTCTATCTCTGTCTCTCTCAAATAAATAAATAAAATATTAAAATGGGGTCATACCTACCTCACTGGGCCTCACTGAGGGTTCAATGAGATGTGTCTTATGGATAGTTCCTGATGTTCAAAAAATGTTCAATACACATGAGTTCATGGATCTTGACTTCTGAGTCCTAGTTCCTCAAAAAGTAGTAACAGCTAAGCTGGACTCTTTTGGATTCCCACAGGTTATTAAGCAACGGTCCTGAGGTGGACCAGGGAATAATCAAGGTGATGTCTTCCACCAGACTCATTCCCCTGTGGAAGGATTTTAAATACTTGGTAAATGACATCATACATAAAAGCAAGGTAATACATATGTAGGACATAAACGTGTTATTGGCCTCTATCTATTTTAATTGTTATGAGCACTTCAAAGAAGCATAGATTTTCCAGGGAAGCAGAAAGTAGGCACAGTAGACCATAAGACAATTGTCCCCTTAGTAGGAAGTGGGCCGTTCATTTCCAAATGAGCCTAGGGATCTCTTGCAAGTACATTTTGATAGTGGAAGGTGAACACTTTGGAGCATTGTCAGAGGAACCAACCCTTTGGGGAGACAGATTTTTCTAAAAGAGAAGGGAGAAGGCACCAGAAAGAACATTTGCCGACCTCGGTTTTGCTCTGGTTGGCTTTGTGTAAACTATCCCAGGCGAATGTGTCATAGCATACACTCTTTCACTGTGGAATAATACATATTGCATATATATTATCTTCCTCTGTCATGTTTAAAGGCGAGGCAGGGTGTTAATGTCTTACCTTTGTGCACTTTTAAGCCTTATTAAGAACTTAAAGTTGCACTGACTTTTGTCACACTCTGTTACATTTCATGTAGGTCCACGGTGGTGCACTGGGTAATGTGTTAAATATGTCTTTCATGACATCTGTACCTTGTAGACAGAAGGGGGAGTGTTAGCGAACGGGTATGTTGGGAAGAACATCTGTTTTCCCCTGTGCTCACACCATGAAATTTGCCCATTTAGGCCCTATAGGGGTTTGGTTCTCTCCTGTGTCGGGCATTGTGTTACTTGCTTGTGAAGTGTAGGTGTCCTACAAGTGACAAGTCGTGCATGTGTGGGTGTAACAGGCATGAGGCATGACCTTGGGAATGGCTTCAGTTGTGGCTTGTGTGAGAATATATTTAGTGCACATGTGTCCTGGTCTCTTCGTTTCATGCCATGCCTCTCCCCAGCAAACGTCAGAAGACCCGAAGAATGAAGTGGTTGTGCTGAGTGACCAGTCCCAGATACTGTTCAGAGAGTCTCGCCATCCGCAAAATATGCCACTTATATGCTATTACTTCAGTGATGCCAACTTCTTTGCCTCCCTCTCTTGGGTGACAAGCACCAAAGAAATACAGGTAGAACTGCCTCGCCTTTCTTCTCCTTCTTAGCTCATCCGACAGGGGCCGTGTCCACGTAAGCTCTCACCCCAGACTGACAAAGGGAGATCTACCTCTTGAATGAAAATGACCTAGATCTAGGATTCGCCCCCTCCTCCCTTCTTCAATTACAGTCTCTCCTTGAATAGGTTTTCTGGTTCCCTTAAAATAGGCCAAGGTTAGGGAAAGGGTCCCAGGCTTCCTGCTTCTACGTATTTCCAATTCCCATAACCGGGGCGGGGGGAGGGAGGGTGGTAAAAACACTCGAGAGTCTTCCACGTCCTCCTCATCACGAGCACAGGGGAAAGGAGCTGCATATTCTGCCCTTTCCTCTTCAACTATCTTTCCTAGGCAGTGTCCCTCTTACTCTCTTGTAGGCTGTAGTATGGATGAAGAGCAAAACTGAGGACATGGTCGAGAAGAGAACATTCTCCATGACTGAACGACTGCCGCCCATCCAGTCCATGGTCCACACAGGTTCCTTTCATATCCTCGTGGCCTACTGTGGTGACCTGATCCTGCGGCTCTTTGGGGACCACTTCCGGTCATTCAAACCCCTGGGTATAGTGCCCTGCCGCTTTAACATCAACTGCCTCTGCTATGACCCGGAAATGAAAATGCTTCTGTCGGGCATCCTGGGGGCAGTGGTCACCTGGATCATCGAGAGGAGCGGCAAGGGCCTCCAAGTAGCCCACATGGTCCCCATGCCTGGAGATCAGCTTGTCCAGGACATCAGGCTGAACGGCCCCAATGGCTCCCTCCTCGCGCTATGTGAGACGGTGGTGAGGGTCCTTGAGCGCCAGGGCCACGGCCAGCTAGGAGAAGTTCAGAGGTTCATGTCCACCACCAGCGGCTCCTCTATCACCTGCTGCTTCACCTGTTTCGACCAGGGCTTTCTCTATGCCGGAAATAAGACTGGGGAAATCCAAGTATGGAGCCTTGTCCGGGGAAACTCTCTCCACAGTTTCAAGGCCCATTCCTCATCGGTGACCTGTATCCGCAGCCGGCCAGAAGCCCACACCCTGCTAACGGCTGGCAAGGAAGGCCTGATCAAGGAGTGGAACCTGACTTTGGGGAACCTGCTGCGGCGGCTAGAACTTGGCGAGGAACTGTATGAACTCGAGTTTATCGACAACACTACTTTCTTCTGCCAAACTACGCATACTTTCTCCTTGCGCCGTCTGCCTTGCTTCTACAGCCTGTTCAGCGTCTGTGGCTCTGCTCCCCAGCAGCTGCGTCGGGTCCGCTGCGGTGATAACTGGTTCCGGATCCTGTGCACTACTGAGGATGGCTTATTGCGCTTTGTGTCCCCACTCACAGGGGATCTTCTGGTCCTCACCTGGCCCTTCATGATCCTAGACCGGGCTGTGGACTGGGCCTATGACCCAGAAAAAGAGGAGCTCTTCGTAGCGACGGGCAATGCAGAGGTGCTGGTGTTTGACACGACCCGCTGCCCTTGCCCAGCCAAGTATCTCTTGTGCACCTCACCAAATTCTCAAGACTGGGTACAATGCCTGGCTTATGGGCATTTCCACCTGAGCCGGGGTCTACAAGGACTCATGTTCTCTGGACACCAGAGTGGTGTGGTAAGAGTGCTTTCCCAGAACTACTGTGCCAGGATAGAGAAGTTCATGCACTTTGGAGCTATCCTGGCACTCTCTACACTACCTGGAGGGCTTTTTGGTAGCCGAGAAAACTCTTTGCTCTGCTCCTATGGAATGGATGACTATGTACACCTATCAGAAGCTGTGCTCGAGGGGAGGAAGGTACATTTGAAGCCCCTCGCCAGCATTCTCAGCAGCTGTCACCTAAGACACCTGATACTCTTACCCACGTCTGTGGGCGCTATCACGGAGACTAACTGTCTGCGTCTCTGGAAGTTCCATGATTTTCTGTCCTCTGAGTCACAAGAAGACTCAATGTTTATAGAGACATTGCCTCTGCACCAGTGTACCATCACATCCTTTGATGTCTGCCTGTCCTTGAGCCTTTTTGTCACAGGTGGTATTGATGGGTCTGTCCGGGTCTGGAACTTCCATGGCAGACTTATAGCCATGCTGGACTCATCGCTGCACTTTGGCCCACTCTGCTTTGCAAATGACCGGGGTGACTTGCTTGTGTCTTTTAATCAGAGTCTTTATCTGGTGTCCTGTCTAAAACTGCTTCACCCAACCCTGCTGGCTCGCCTTTCCTTTATGAGCATGACAGATGAAGTGCTAGAGGCCCCTAAGCCTTTCACACCAAGCTTCTTCCTCTCCTTTGAGACCATGTTTGTGCCCAAGTATATCTACCTTGGAAAAGGGCAACAGGAATTAGTCGGTATAGAGAAACTTGTCAATAAGCGGGCCATTGCCTTTGATCATACAGTGCCACATGTCATAGAGGAAGATGAGCAAGGGAGTCCCATGTTACTGCCTGCCTTCAGACACGGTTTCTCGTATAAAGAAGAAACTGATGGGATGGAGGTGGGCAAACCTCCCCATTACGTGGTTCCTCCCCAACTACAGCTGACTGCCTGGGATGGACTCAGCCCCTACCAAATATTGCGATGCTACTTTGGTCATGGGCGGAAATGGCTCTTGGCTCCTGATGGCTACATCCCCAACTCAGTGATTCGTGCCCGTCTTTGGCCAGAGGGCAGTCCAATATACCTGCAGTGCAACCTGCATTCACCTGTGTGGGAAACGGATTGGGACAAGTCCCAAGAATTCTTCTTCTGGCATAGTAGGGTAAAATCTCTAAGTGATGCAGGAGAATATTCACAGAAGGAGGATGAAGACTTCATAGAAATGAGATTCTCTAAGGATGTAACCTACAGTGTCCTTACAGACTCAGCAAACCGTAGTTGGCTGGGGAAAAAGATGAGTGAAATAGCTATTAATAGCCTGGTGGAGACAATCCTCAACATTATGATCCACGCTTCTCCACTGAAGTACCAATGCTGTATTGGTGCACTGGGGCAAATCTTTGCCTCTTATGAGGTGTCTTCATTCCTGCGCTCTGAAACAGCCCATCGTCTACTGGATGATACCACCAATTCCAACCCGCTGATCCGAGAGCTAGCCTGGCAAGGGCTGAAGCATCTAGGAATGATTACTCATCTCTTTGCCATGCCCCTGGCCCAAGGATTGATGGACAAGGACCAAAAAGTGAGGAGTAAGGCCCTGAGCCTCATGGCTGACACCGGAATCCACTCTAAGTCCTCACTCTTAAACCTGATCCAGCACCGAGAGACCTTCCGGGAGATGCAGTAAGTTCTTTGTGCCTTCTGCAATTCTTGACTAGCCTCTAATTTTCTTCTTCCTTGCCCTTCCTTCACTAGCTCTTCATACCTGTCCATTAACTCTTCCTGTCCTTTTTCTTTTTCATAGTCTTTTTCCATTCCTAGACTGTCCTGACAATCCTGACTGCTCATTCCTGTCATTTTTTCTCTTGCTCCTGTCTGTCCCTTAACTCTTGAGTTCCCCTTTTCATTCTTTTCTCCTACCTCTTCAGTCCCCATACAAACCACTCCATTCATTGCCACCTTGGCTTTCTAGACTTCCTCTTTCTTCTTGGCCATCCTTTACCTCAACGTACACTGTCTCTGTTGGCCGCTGTGCCAAGCCCCCTGCCTGTTCCACAGCAGTTCCTTCCTTCTCGTTCTCTCTGTTGTCCCTGATTCACCATGGTCTTTCCTCTCCCTTGACTTTCATAGGCAGGAAATGATTGGGGAGGAATCCCTAGACCATCTGTTGGGGATGCGGGCCACAGATCTCCAAATCCTTCATACTCAAGTGGAGCAGCGATTGAATGAAAACCTGACCTTGTCAGAGGGACAGGAAAAGCCTGCTTTCTCTTTAGAGGTCTCAAGGATTTCTGAACGTATATCCCTTTCCAAGCAACCTGATGTAATTCCTGGAGAATCTAAAGCTGCCATCAAGTCCGGCAAAGGCCAAAGACAGGGCCGAGCAGGGGGCAAAAAGCATGGTATGTATGGGGTGATCTGGTTCATGCCTCAGGGTCCCCAAGAGGCAATATAGTTAGGGCTAACATGGGTCAAGAGATATCAACCAGGTAGGACCAGAGACAAGTAGACAGATCTTTTCACAGAAACTTCCTAGGAAGAATCTACCCAAACTCAGGGAGACTCCAATGCTTATCTCCATAGGATTTGGAAGGGGTGAGCACTGGAATAAAGTAAGGAGAATCCTTTTTTTTTTTTTTTAAAGGCCTCGGCCCCCTCTGTTGCTACTACTTTGACGGCAATTCCTCTTACTCATACCATTAGTGGGAAAGATGTGACTTAAGCCTCCCATGCCTTCCTTATCTCCATCTCCTGATCTTCCCTGCAGTCCGAAAATTGTGGCGGGCCCTCAAGAAGATAAAAGAGGCTGGCAAAGAGCCAGGTCCCGTAGAGGGTGAAATTGACCAGAGGGAAGCTGCACCAGTTTTGGTGGAGGATACAGCTGCCCATTCTAGAATGTCTTCAACCATCAGTGTGTTAAAGATTTCAAAAGATGGTGAACAACAACCTCCAGAGAAAGACACCTCAAAGGACCAGTTTGCACTGACCCTGAAGATGCTGAGGAAAATACATGACAGAAAAGGTAAGAAAAGAACAGTTCAGAAACCCAAAAAGAGGCACAAGAAGACAAAAGAAGCTGAAGTTACAACTGAGGAATCTCTGTCTGCTGTAAAGGAGGAACCAGTTGTGAAGCAGCTGAAAGCCAAAGGGCGGGGTGCCACTGGAGCGCCCGGCCGCAAGACCATCCCTGAAGATAGCTCATCATGGCGGGATAATCTGTGTCGTCTTATGACCCTTAGAATATCTGGTTCCCAAACAAAAATGTCAGAAGCTCTAAACATGGAGCTAGTGGCCACGGCTCAGGAAGTGCTGGCAGATCAACAGCCCAGTTGGGAACTTTTTCAGGAGATCTGCCCCTTGTTGGAGAAAAAAAGTGAGGTTCTGCTTGAGGACCTCAACTGGGATATAGCCTGGCCAGAGGAGAAACCGATTTTTATTCATGAAGGGGCAATTAGAGATGACATAATGACCATCAGAAGGGAGGACGAGATACCAGAGGAGCAAGAGCAAGAGCAAGTGCAAAAGGAAGAAGAGGACGTGCCATACTTGCAGGAAACCCAGGTGATTCCCAAAAAAGGCAAGAAAAAGAAAGCTATCTTTTTAGGACCCAGTGGCCTCACCAAGGGAAAACGAGTATCGAAGAAAGAAGAGAAGACATCCTTTACGAAGCCCTTTAAGCAAGAGAGGAAAGAAGTTCAGCAGGAAATAAAAGTGGATAAAAAAGAGACAGTGAGCAAAAGAGAGACGGATGTGAGTCAGGCAGTAGAGGAAGTGGCCAAACCAGAGGAGGAAGTAGTTAAGCAAGAAGAAAGGCCAGTTATGGATGAGAGGAAGCTGTCTTGGCAGGAGTGGAAGAAGTCCTGGGATGAGTGGAAACAGGCCCAGGGTGAGACGAAGATATCCTGGGATGAATGGAAGAAAGCCTGGGACAAGAAGCATCTTGAGGAAGAGGAGAAACAACAAACGGATGAAAGGAAGCCACTCCCAGAGGAGGAAAAGCTGGATGTGGACAAGAAGAAGCTGAGATGGGATGAGTGGTTAGAGTTCTGGGAACAGACAGCGGCCAGGTCCAGAGAGGAACACAAGGATGAGGAGGAATTGACCCTGGAGGGAGAAGAATTGTCTCAGGAATGGGGAGAAGAAGAACAAGAAGAGCTGATGACAAAAGAGCAGAGACAGATCCAAAAAGAATATAAGCAGGCCTGGATGGAGAGGAAACGAGCCCAGGCTGAAAGGAAACGAGCCCAAGAAGAAAGGAAGCTGGCCCAAGAAGAACAGAAACTAGCACAGGAAGAGAGAAAACTGGCCCAGGAAGAGAGAAAACTGGCCAGGGAATATGGGAAACTGGCTCAGAGAGACAGGACAATGGTCCAGTCAGAGAGGAAGTTTGTCCATAATGAGGAAAAATTGGCCAAAAGAGAGGAGAAGTTAAGCCAAGAAGCAGAGAAATTGGCCCAGAAAAGGAAGAAACTGGCCAAGCAGTTTGAGGAAATGGCTCGAGAAGAAGAGAAAATAGCAAAGAAAGGAGGGAAGCTGGCTGAGGTAAAAAAGATACTGGCCCAGAAATTGGAAAAACTGACCCAGAAGGAGCAAGAGCTGGCATTGCAAGAAGAGGAACTAGCCCAGGAATTGGAGGAGCTGATGTGGGAAGAGGAGGAACTGGCTTGGAAAGAAGAGGAACTGATTCAGGAATTGAAGGATCTGGCTGAGGAAGAGGAGGGACTGGCTCAGGAAGAGAAGACACTGGCCTGGCAAGAGCAGAAACTGATTAAAGAAGAGAAAACACTGACCCTGGAAGAAGAACTGCTGATCGAGGAAGAGAAGAAACTGGCTCACGACAAGGAGAAACTGCCCGAGGAAGAGGAAAAGCTTGCCCAGAAAAGGAAGAAACTGATGGAGAACAAGTTAAAACTGGCCCAGGAAAAAGAAAAATTGGCCCAGGACATAGAGAAACTCACAAAGAACAAGAAGATCCTAGACTGGAGGGAGAAGTCTCTGGCTCAGGAGAGGGAGAATCTGCTTCAGGAGAAAGTGAAATTGGCTCAGAGGAAAGAGAACTTCCTCCAGGTCAAAGAAAACCTTGCGCAGAACAAAAATAAATTAGTCCAAGCAAAGGAGAAACTGGATGTGTACAAGAAGAAACTTACTCAGGTAGAGAAGAAGCTGATGGAAGAAAAGGAAAAACTTTCCCAGAAGAAAAACCTGGACGAGGCAGAGAAAAAGCTGACCCAATTAGAGGAAAGTCTGGCTCAGAAGCAGCACAATCTAGCCCAGGACAAGATGGAATTAGCTATGGAGAAGAGGGCAGTATTTCAAGAACTGAAAATGCTCAGAGGAGAGTGGGATGGTGCCAAGGAAGAAAGGGCACTGGGCACAGAAATGAAGAAACTGGCCCAGGAGAAAGTCAGGCTGTCTGAGGAAAAGGAAATTCTCTCTGCAGGAGAGACTGAAGAAACCTTAAAACAGGTAAGACTGACTAAGAATGAACTAGAACTAATCAAGAGGAAATTGTCACTAGAGGAGAAGATACTGAGGTATGAAGATAGGATACTGGCCACAGAGCAAAGGGACATTGCCAAAGGAAAACTGGAATTTACCAGAGGAGGGAGAGTGTATGCGCAGGAAGAAAGGAAGCTAGCCAAAGTAGTAAGGAAGTTGATTAAAGAAAAGGAGGGCACTTCCAAGGCATCAAAAGTAAGCAGCAAAGTCTTAAAGGCACTTCAAGAGCTTACCAAAGAAGAAATGAAACTGACCCAGGAAGAAATAGAGATGACAAAGATGAAGAGGAACTTCTTTGTTAAGGAAAGGAGATTGAGCAAGGAAAAAAATAAACTTGATGCCAAAGAGTGGGATTTTTCTGAGGAACAACCAGAAGTAACCAAAGATGAGAAGAAACTGGCTAAGAAGCAGAGAAAACTGGCCAAGGAAATGAAAAGAATGATAAAGAAAGAGAAAAAAATAACTGAGGAAGAAAGCAGATTGGCTAGACAACAGAGAGAAGTCATACAGGAAGAAGAAGAGGAAGGACTAACAAAGGATGAAGAGGTAATACCACTGCTTAAACAAAGGTTGAGAAAGAGAAAAGAGCTAAAGACAGTTGATACACCACAGGAAAAGCTTCCCAGTCAAGAGGAAAGTAGAGAGAGCCTTTCTGAAGAAATGGAAAGCTTATTAGACCAAGTAGAGCGAGAGAGTTTGTCTGAGGAAGAGGAGGAGGAGGAGGAGGAAGAAGAGGAGGAGGAGGAGGAAGAGGAAGAAGGGAAGGTGGTGGAAGAGGTAGAGGTGGAAGAGAGGAGAAAGGAAAAGGAGAAAGAGAAGAAGAAGAAGGAAGAGAAAGAGAAGAAGGAGAAGAAGAAAAAGAAGAAGGTGCAGGAGGGGGAGGAGAAGGAGGAGGAGGAGGAAGGGGAGGAGGAGGAAGTGTTTGAAGAGGAGGAGAAGGAAAGCATCAGTGAGGAAGAGTCAGAAAGTCTGAGTGAGGAAGAGTCAGAAAGTCTGAGTGAGGAAGAGTCAGAAAGTCTGAGTGAGAAAGAAAAGGGGAAAAGCTCACTGAAAAAAGAGGCAGACAAGAAAAAAGAGATCTTTAAAAAAGAAAAATTATTTAAGTCACAAGCAGAAAGAGAAAAGGACCAAAGAAGAGAAATAATCCCTTCTATTGGAAAAAGAATCCCTGATATCAAAGACAGTGATATACAACTAAAAGTTCTTAAAGTCCCTTCCAAGAAAGTGATCTCAATAGCTCTGGGCAGGCAAGAGACAATACCAGTGCCAGTGTCTACGAAACAAGTATCCTGGGAAGAAAGGGCCAGAGCACTCGAGGCATCCAGGGTACTTCCAGAGTCAAGGTTTATGGAAAGACAAGAACTGTTGAAGAAATATAAGCCCAAACCTCTACAACTTTTGGATACAGTTTTGGAGTCCCCAGAGCAAGACTTAAAGACTCCATATTTACCTCACATATTGAGGAAGACCATGGAAGCTCACAAACTCCAAGGTGAACCACTAGAGCCCAAGTGGCAGTGGATTTTGCAGCATCATCCAGCTCTGATGAGAAAGACTGAGGTACCTGTGCCCCAAATCTGGGCCAAGGAAATAGGTGCTCAGGTAGTACTCTCAGATATAGAGTGGATCCGCCATGTCCTAGAACGGATGGAGGCAGGAGAACAGCTTTCTAGGGATAGTTTCCACAGATTGTGCCAGCTTCTCAAAGACCTTACCTCAAAGGGAAATTTAGAGTGGCTACATTTGGCCCAACTTGAAGCCATTGTGTACCGTCACAAGCAGGTCCTGGAATCACGAAGCGCACATATCTCAAAACCCAATAAGGAGCCCATGGGTCCAAAGTACCTGAAAGTGATCCCACCTATAAAAGGAAAGGAAAGCTGGTTAAAACCTTTCACTGTCCCCACACAAAAGTCCCCATTAGGTACCAAAGGGATTCCAACCCCAAAGGGTGTAAATTGGCACCTTCTAGAAGAGCCTTACAGGAGTGCATGGGCAGAGCAGATATCCACTGCTCTCAAGGAGATGGAGGTGCAACACTTTCATCCTGCCACAGGAGACAGTTTCACAGGTGCCCAGGCCTCTGTGGAAAAACAAACCCTTGCACTGATGTTTCAAAAGGACTTCTGGGCTTTTAAGGACAAAGGCAGGTTTCCCAGATTGCCCAAGCTGGAGAAGAAGGCACAGGCCATCTCTAAGAAAAAGGAAGAGGTGCCTCTTTGGGAGACATTTGTGGCACTGTACCATGTCTTGCGGATGTTGCAGCAACGATATGCAAAAGACAGTGCTGCTTGGATGGAACAGTTCTACCAGCTCATGGACCTGTACCAACTTAAGTCACCCCGAATCCAGAAGCTGCTACAGGAGCTGTTACTGAGAGATGAATGCCAATCCCAAGAGATCACCTATGAGGCGGCCCTAAAGGCCATGGAGCTGGTTCCGGGGGAGCGCTTGTTCTACCACCTGTTTTGTGGTGGCTCTCAAAACCCTAAAGGTCCTCTGGAGTTCCAGGAGGTGGTGTCCCTCCCAGGTCAGAATAATGTCCGTACCATGAATCCTATGGGCATTGCTCAATACGGGATCTTAGAACTTGCCTGGAAGAGCCTGCCCCAAGCCGATATTCACCTCACCAAGGAAATGCCCCACACCATTGCGCCCACCCCCTAATTTGGGACTGACTAGAGGTCAGGACTTTTCATTCCCACCTGGAGGAAGGCCTTGTCACCCTAATCTAGACCCTTATCCCTAGGGCCCACACAGAGGTAGGGCCAGGCCAAAGCCCTTTCCCTACCTAGCTCCAGAAACCAGCTTCCATATATGGAATAAAGAGGAGGTTCTCATTTGCAGCATCCCTGTAATGTGTCCCTCTTCCTCAAACATTGCTTCTCCAGAAAGGTAGCGAGGGAGACCAGATATATACTCCTGAGAGTGGGAAAACATCCCAAAAGCCAGCGGGTTCTCACCCTCTGGAGGCCTTCAGGCAGAAGAGTCTTTCCTTGTCCTCTTCCTTCCTTGCCTCCCCTCATCCTCCCCTAAAGACTATAGGAAGGAAAGCACCTGGCACAAAAATGAATGAATATTTGGCATTAATATAAGAGTCACTGACATAGTAGAAAGAAAATGGGACTTTAGAATCAGAAGACCTGGCATAGTTCTTGGAGGTTCACAGTGGAGGCAGACTCTATTTCCCTGTTCATAGCTCTGCATGCTGATGACTGGAGTCCCAAACAGCAGGCATTGAGGGGACCGTGAGAGTATCTCATGAGTCCCTTCCCTCTAGCAACGAAGAAGACAAAGTTAAAGGGAAGGGGTAGTAAAGTGGAGGAAGTTGTCCTTGCCAGTAACTGTGTTCCTTCCCTGATCTCCTCTCCCCACCATGGAAACTTCAGAGTTGCCTTTCTCCAGGTAAGCTGAGCCTTCCATCAGATTCTAACAAGTAGCCCATCTATGCCATTTGCCACCCCTCATCGTGACGTCTCCTTTGTTATTCTATTCCCTCTTCCTGAGTTTGGTTTTGTGGAAGAAGCCAGGGATAGAGGGCAAGAGAACATTCTGAGAAGTTGGAGTCACTTCAGAGGCCAAGCAGTACAGGCCCACGTGGAGGGTTCAAGAGCTATGGGCTGGGGACAGGAAGCATCAAAAAGGATGACTGACCCAACTAGCCAGCAAGGCAGCAGAAATAAGGATGGCCCAGCTGGCTCTCTCAGCCTTAACTGAAATAATTTCTCCTTTCTGGCCTTTGTCTATGTCAAAAAGGACAGTGCACAAATTACAAATATCAGCCATGAAAGAGGCATGAACATCACTACAGACCCTACAGGCATTAAAAGGATAACGACTGTATACTATGGATAACTCTATGCCCATAGTTTTGACAATAGATGAAATGGACAAATTCCTTGAAACTCCCAGAAAGGAAATAGCAATACCCATCTAACTCATTTTGCAGAATATCAGTGGGTTCCCTGGTCAAAAATAAGATACCGTGACCAAAAACAAAACAAAATAAAAACCACAAAAACAGTCTAGCTTTTGTAGCCCTGGGGTCCTAGAATCAGGAATTCTATGGATGGCTCTTCAGGAAGCCTCAAAACCTCGGTACTGGCTGTGACACCCTAGATATCCTCTTGTCTTTGCCAGAATGGCAGAGAACAGAACTTGTTTGTATACTCTTTTTATTATGAAAAATTTCAATCACGTAGAACAGTATTTTTTTTAAGATTTTATTTATTTGACAGAGAGAGAGACAGCAAGAAAGAGAACACAAGCAGGGAGGAAAGAGAACACAAGCAGGGAGGAAAGAGAACACAAGGAGTGTGAGAGGGAGAAGCAGGCTTCCCACTGAGCAGGGAGCCCGATGTGGGGCTCAATCCCAGGACCCTGGGATCATGACCTGAGCTGAAGGCAGATGCTTAACAACTGAGCCACTCAGGTGCCCCAAAAGTAGAACAGTATTAAAACAAACCACCAGATCCCCTTCTCCTAGATTTAATTGTAAACATCTTGCAAAAAATTGCTTCATGTTTTTTTCTTTGTATTTTTTTTTTTTAAGATTTTGTTTATTTGTCAGAGAGAGAAAGGAGAGAGAGCACAAGCAGGGGGAGCAGCAGGCAGAGGGAGAAGCAGGCTCCCTGAGGAGCAAGGAGCCCAGTGTGGGACTCCATCCCAGGACCTGGGATCATGACCTGAGCCGAAGGCAGATGCTTAACCAACTGAGTCACCCAGTGGTCCCTTTTCTTTGTATTTTTTTTAAAAAAGATTCTTTATTTTGCAGAGATAGACACAGCGAGAGAGAGAACACAAGCAGGGGGAGTGAGAGAGGGAGAAGCAGGCTTCCCGCTGAGCAGGGAGCCTGATGTGGAACTCGATCCCAGGACCCTGGGATCATGACCTGAGCCAAAGGCAGACGCTTAACGACTAAGCCACCCAGGCACCCCTTTTCTTTGTATTTTAAAGTGAATCCCAGACATCCTATTTCAATCCTAAATATTGTGATACTCATCTCTAAAAAAAATCAATTTTCTTACATAATGATCTCACATCTAACAAAATTAATAATTCCTTAATGTCATCCAATACTCTATGTAAATTTCCCTGGTTGTCCCCAAAATATCCTTTTACAGTTTGTTTGAATCAGAATTCAAACAAGGTCTACATACTGCATTTGACTGTTAGACTTCCTAAGACTCTTTTAACCTTAAGCATTTATATTCTCCTTTCCCCAGTTTTTTATACCATTGATTTGTTGAAGACACTGAATCAGTTATCCTGTAGATATCTCCTTGTTTTGGATTTTCTGATAGAGCAGAGGTTTGCAACCTGAGATCTGGATGTGCTCAAAGGTCTACAAACTCCTGAAATTAGATGAGAAAGAATGTACTAGGGACCCCCCCACCCCCAGCCTCTGGCCATTGGAAAAAGTCTGTAGCTTTCATCAGATTCTTGAATCCCTGAAGCAAACATGTTAAATCACCACTTAAAAAGTGAGCAGAAGACACCTGAGCTTTAGCTCAAACACTGCCAGTAATCAGCCGAATGACCAACAACAAAAACCTTCCCTTTACTGGGTCCTAGGTTTCTAACTTTTGATGGGACAGTTACACTTCAGATCTCTTCAGGATTTTAAAAAGGGTTTCCAGCCCTACATCCTTCTCCTAGAATATGTGCTAGGATAGTGTGAGAGATCTTCCCTATTGTGCACATCTACCAACTGCTCTGAACCAGGAAACAGGTAATAGGGAGTTGAATTTGGGTAAGACCTCAAAACGAGGAGGACCTTACATTTCCTGGAAGAATACTACATGCTCAAATTCAGGTGAGTGACTAAAGACATAAGAATGAGATTGGGAAATGGACCCTGACAACACAAAAGAACTCCTAGATGACTTGGCTCTGAGCACTGAGTCCTGAGGCACTCCAATGTTTAGAAGAGGGAGATATATAAAAGGGAACTGCCAAGGAGATTGAGAAGGAGCAGCCAGGAATGTGAGAGAAGAACCGTAAAAGAGTGGTGTCCAGAATTCAAGAGAACACATTTCAAGAAGAGGGGAGTGATAAACTGTGTCAAATGCTAGTGATGGGTCAAGTAAGAGAAAGAGCAAGAACTGCCCATTGAAGTTAGTAAACTAGACTTAATTGGTAACCTTGACAAATGTATTTTAGTGGATTTGTGGGATACACAGCCTGACCAGAGTGGGTTTAAAAGAGAATAGAATGAAAGGAATGAACTGATTGGGTTTTTGCTTTTGTTTTTTCACTTGGAAATAATTTCAAATTTCCAAAGAATTGCAAAAATAAAATAATTCAATAAAACTGTATACCCTTATTCAGATTCAACTGTTGTTAACATTTTACCTCATCTACTTTTTCTTTTTTTAAGATTATTTCTTTATTTATTTGATAGAGACAACCAGAGAGGGAACACAAGCAGTGGGAGTGGGAGAGGGAGAAGCAGGCTTCCTGCCAAGCAGGGAGCCCAACATGGGACTTGATCCCAGGACCCCGGGATCATGACCCGAGCCAAAGGCAGATGCCCAAAGACACTGCCACCGAGGTGCCCCCTCATTTACTTTTTCATTGTCTCCCTTCCCGAGTTCCCCCGTCAATCTGTACACACACACACGTACATACATATATGTGTGTATATGTTACATAATATTGAACTATTTGAGGTAAGTTACATATAACACTAAAGTGTGTATTTCCCAAGAATAGGGATATTCTGTAACCACTGCACAATTATCAATTCCATAAATCCACATTGATACAATACTTTAATCTGGGGCGCCTAGGTGGCTCAGTCGTTAAGTGTCTGCCTTCGGCTTGGGTCATGATGCCAGGGTCCTGGGTTCAAGCCCCACATCAGGCTCCCTGCTCCGCGGGAAGGCTGCTTCTCCCTCTCCCACTCCCCCTGCTTGTGTTCCCTCTCTCACTGTGTCTCTCTCTGTCAAATAAATAAATAAAATCTTAAAAAAAAAAAAAAAACAACCCAAGACTTTAATCTGCCATCCATTTTTCAATTTCAGTGCTGTCCCTTGACCTAGGGTCCTTTGTAAACTCTTTCCCTTCTGTTCTAGGAGCCAGTCTATAGTTACATATTGCATTTAGTTGTCATGTCTCTTTAATGTCCTTTAATCCAGAAACTTTCTACAGCCTTTATATGCCTTTCATAACACTGACACATTTTTACTGTGGTAAAATACACATAAAATATATCATTTAAGACACTTTTAAATGTACAGTTCTGTGGCATTAAGTACATTCACATTCTTGTGCAACCATCACCATCCTTCCTCTCCAGAACTTTCTCATCTTCCCCAACTGAAACTCTGTACTCATTAAACACTAACTCCCATTTTCCCCTCCCCTCAGGCCCTGGCAACAATCATTCTATTTTCTGTAGCTAGGATTTTGACTATAACATTGCCATTTTTGAAAAATATAGTCCACCCACCCACCCACACATTTTTCTAAAAAGATTATTTTAGAGAGAGCAAGAGAGCAGGGGGAGGGCAGAGGGAGAGAGAGAATCCTAAGCAGTCTCTTTACTGAGTGCAGAACTTGACTCAGGACTCAATTCCACGATCCTGAGACCATGACCGGGGCTAAAATCCAGAGTCAGCCACTTAACTGACCGAGCCACTCAGGCGCCCCTATTTGAACATTTCTTTTTTGGGGTTTGTCTGGTGTTTCTTCATGAACAGATCAAAGTTACACATTCTTTTTTAAGAGAGGAAGAGGGAGAGAGAGAGAGGCAGGGGGAAGGGCAGAGGGAGAGGGAGAAAGAATCTTAAGTTCTATGCACAGCCAATGAGGGGCTCAATCTCACAACCCTGAGATCATGACCTGAGCTAAAATCAAGAGTTGGATGCTTAACTGACTGAGCCACCCAGGCACTCCCAGTTATGCATTCTTGAGAATACTGTATAGATGATGTTGTATCCTCCTAGGGCATCATATCTAGGGCATACAATGTCCCTTTACCCCTCATTGGTCATGTTAATTTTGATCACTTGGTGAATGGTTGCCCAATTTCTCCACTATATTTTACTGTTAATTCCCCTCCTTTACACTAATAAGTTGTATATGAGAAGGCACTCTAAGACAATCAAATATTTGGCTCCTCATCAAAATTTCTCCTTAGAGAGATCCATTCAGGATTCTTAGCTAGTTGATCCAATCATTACCACAATGGCTGCAAAATGATTTTCTGACTCCAACATGCCCACCATATTTTCTAGTCAGCCCTCAGCCTCTTGTGTCCTTCGTGACATGCTCCCCTCACTTATTTTTTTTAGCACTTCATTACTTTCTGGTATAACAAGATATTCCAGGTTCATCTTATACCCACCCCTCTTCAGCTCTGGAATTAGCTATTTCTCTGGGGAGACCTGGTTCCTCTTAATGGGGAATGGTATTAGAAACTATTGTGAGTTGAATTATGTCCTGCCAAAAGGGTATATGACAGTCCTAACCTGCAGAACCTATGAGTGTGATCTTCTTTGGAAAGAGAGTTTTTACAGATGTAATCAAGATGAGGTCCTACTGGATTACAGTAGATTGTAAATCCAATGACTGGTGTTCTTATAAGGAGAGGGAGACTGACAGATACACAGGAGCACAGGGAAGAAGGCCACGTGATGACAGAGACAGAGGGTGGAGTGGCACAACTGCAAGCCAAGGAACTCCAAGGACTGCCAGCAAACACGAGAAGACAGGAGAGAGGCACAGAACAGTGTTGGTTCACAACCCTCTTGGGAGCTTCCCGGGTACAATCTGAAACTGGTCCCTGTCCACCGAGAGCAGGGAGAGAGAGAAGAAAGAGGGAAGGCACTCCAGGTTGGTAGGTGGCAGTTTTAATAGGCAAAATGAACTTGCATATGAGGCTTGTCTTAGCAGCAGCAAGATGAATGGATCCCGCCCACCAAATCTTAAAAGTTTATAAAGAGGCCCTAACTAAGCTCAGTCGTATATACCATGCAGTGTTTTCAGCACCACATCCTTATCTCTGTCCTTGGAGCAGCCACTGGGAGCCTGTGGGAAAGGCAAACAGAACCTCCATTCCAAGGGTAGAGGAGAGGGTGAGGAGCCTCCAAGTACCTGGGTCCACTTCGTGGGTCAATCAGCTGTCACATCTTTTTGATGATGTTCCCCAACAAACAGATTCTCCTTCAGAACTTCCAGAAGGACCAACCCTGCTGACCCTTTTTTGATTTTGGACATCTGGCATCCTGAACTGTGAGAGTATAAATCTCTGTTGTTTTAAGCCACCCGGTTTGTGGCAATATTTTATGGCATCCCTAGGAAACAATTAAGATCTGGGCACTAAGTGTACTCATTGCTACTGGGGTTACTTTGTTTTGTGGCCCCTTCAGCAGACATCGCTAGGAAATATGTGTATGTATAAATACACATATATGCATACACATAAACATTTATGCATGTGCACATAAACATGTTTATCTACATAAATATATTTTAGAGACCATGAGTTCACACCAATACCTTCAATTTCAATCCATCTCCAGAGGGGTCGTTGTTGCCTGTCCTTATTTCATATTAGTATGTCTTTTCTTCTACAGTCAGTACCCTGACTCCTAACACCATAAACACATTCACTTTTACTCAAGTCTATGGTGCATTTAAAATAGTTTCAGGGGTGCCTGGGTGGCACAGTTAGTTAAGCATCCAACTTTTGGTTTTGGCTCAGGTTGTGATCTCAGGGTCATGAGATCGAGCCCCACATCATGTTCTCCACTCAGTGTGGAGTCTGCTTGAGACTCTCTCTCCATCTCCCTCTGTCCCTCCCACTCGTGCTCTTTCTCTAGAATAAATAAATCTTAAAAAAATAATTTCGGGGTGCCTCGTTGGCTTAGTCAGTTAAGTGGCTGCCTTCGGTTCAGGTCATGATCCCAGGGTCCTGGGATTGAGCCCCATACAGGGAGCCTGCTTCTCCCTCTGCCCCTCCCCCCACTCATGCTCTCTCTTGCTGGCTCTCTCACTCTCTCTCAAATAAATAAAAACCTTTAAAAAAATTAAGAGTTTCAGAATTGCTTTGCCCATACCACTGCAATAAATAAACCTATTAAAAAGAATTCAGAATTGTTTGCAATTCTTTTCTCATACATACCTTACCATGCCCAAGACTGAGAGTATTTGTCAAATGCTATGCACATAAGATACTTGGACTAGTTCATTCTTCCATTCTTTCCTCTGTTTCCTTCAGAGTTATGTTATTTGTTTGAAATAGAATTAGTTTCATTTCCACTAGTTTGCTGTCAATTATAGGATTCCATACCTTCCAATTCTTACTAATTTATTTTTGCTTGAATATGTATATTAGCAGGCTTTCAGAAGCCAACAGTACACAAAAAGTATACTCACAGAAGTGTCATTCCCTCCCCTATGCCATCTACCCCATTTTGCCTAACATACTCCTTGTTTCCCCATGTAGAAAACAATTGCACTGGCTGAATCTGTCTGATAGAACTATGTTGGAACTCTGGAGTCTACTGAGGCTTGCAACTTCCAGAGGAATACTTAGATGATTAACTGTAGTTAATTTGGGTCAATTTCAGCTCTTAGTGCAGTAGCAGCGACCCAGCCCCCAACCCCAGCCCAGTGGCAGGCAGCTGTGCATGTGTTCTTGGAGCAGCTTGCACACAAATTGCAGGAGCCAGGACAGGCAAAAAGGACCCTGCCCTTCAAATATCAGGGATCTGTGCTCTCACTCTGATTGCTGCTCCTGATCACAGAGGTGTGGACAAAGAGGTGGGCAATCATTTCAACAATATACCTCCTCCATTGTTATAAGCCCTTCCCTTCTGACTGAAGAAACTTCCAGGGGGATTTAAAGGGACAGAGCTGTTTATTTCCCCTCTTCATTTTTCTATTTTTTCCTTTGGGAGCCAGCCATTAAATGGTAGGACATTCAAAAACAACAGCATATATGGAGAGAATCAGAAAGTGCCCATACATGCCAGGGAAGGGCTCAAAAAAGACATTTGAAGACCTTAGGTTTAGGGTCAGCCTCAGCACAGAGACAACCTATGACAATAATAAATCCAGCAAACCCGGGGGAAGGTGAAGAATTTCATTTACAGTCATCATATTATTAGATTAAAATGTCCAGTGTCCAGCAAAAAAATACAAAGCATACAAAGAACAGAAAAGTATGGCCCATTCAAAGGAAAAAAAAAACAATCAACAGAACCTGTCCCCACAAAATACCTGACTACACATGTATTAGACAAAAACTTTAATGTAACTTTTAAAGAAGCTCACAGAACTAAACAATGATGTGGAGAAAGTAAAAAAATAACATATGAGCAAATGGAAATATCAACAAAGAGACAGAAAACCTAAAAAGAAATGCTGCAAAGTATAGTAACTGAAGTAAAAAATTCACACACACACAAAAAATTCACTAGAGGGATTGAATGGCGGATTTGAGCAGGCAGAAGAAAAGAATCAGCAAACCTGAAGATAGGATGAAGGAAATTATTGAGTCTGAGGAAGAGAAATAGGAGAAAATTGAAGAAAAGTGAACAGAACCCATGGGTCCTGTGGGACACCATGAAGTGGACAAACATAATCCAGTGCTGGAGAAAAGAGAAATGAACTCTCAAAAAAGAAAGTATCTGAAGAAATAATGGCTGAAAACTTCCCAAATTTGATGAAAGACAGGAATATAAACGTCCAAGAAGTTCAATGAACTCCAAGTAAAATGAATTCGAAGAGACTCACACCAAGACACACTGTAATCAAACTTTTAAAAGACAAAGAGAGAATCTTAAAAGCAGCAAAAGTAAATCATCACATACAGGGGACTCCCCTCACCCCACCACCACCAAGATTATCGGCAGATTTCTCATCAGAAACTTTGGAGACAGCAAGGCAATAGGGTGCTATATTCAAAGTGCTAAAAGAAAAAACTGTCAACTAAGAATCCTATATCCAGCAAAACTGTCCTTAAAAGTGAGGGAGCAGAACCTGGGTAGCTCAGTCAGTTAAGCATCAGACTCTTGATCTCATCTCAGGGTTGTGAGTTCAAGCCCTGTGTGGGGCTCCTAGCTGGGTGTGGAGCCTACTTTAAAAAAAAAAGTGAGTGAGAAATTAAGACATTCCCACATAAACAAAAGCTGAGGGAGTGGAGTTCATTTCTACTATTCTTGTCCTGCAAGAAATGCTCAAGGAAGTCCTGCAAGGTAAAATAAAAGGACACTAGACAGTGATCCAAAGCCATATGAAGAAATAAAGATCTCAATTTAGGTATATACATGGGCAGTTATAAAAGCTAGACATACTGTAAAAATGGTTTGTAACTACATTTTTTGTTTTCTGCATGATTTAAGAGACTAATACATTTAAATATATAAAAAAACCCACAAAAAAACAGGGCCCCTGGGTGGCTCAGTCGATTAAGCATCTGATTCTTGGTTTTGGCTCAGGTCATGATCTCAGGGTCCTGCAATTGAGCCCCGTACCGGGCTCCATGCTCAGTGGGGAGTCTGCTTGAGATTCTCTCCCTCTCTCTTTGACCCTCCCCCTGCTCATGCTCTCTCCCTCTCTCTCTAAAATGAATCAATCCATCTTTATAAATAAATAAATAGAAACAATTACTACTCTAAAAGTTAGTATTATTGTAACTTTGGTTTGTAACTCCAAAAATCTTATTTTCTACATAATTTAAGAAACTAATAAATTTAAAGAATTATTAATTTATGTCTCAGGGCATACAATGTATAAAGATGTAATTCTGTGACATCAACAACTGGAAGGGGCAGGGACAGAGCTCTAAGGGAGCAGAGTTTTTGTATGTTGTTGAAGTTAAGTTGGTATACATTCAAATTAGAGGCATAACTTTAGGGTGTAAAATGCAATTACCATGGAAACCACAAGGAAAATGGCTATAGAATATATACAAAAGGAAATGAGAAAGGAATTTAAACATTTCAATACAAAAAACGGACTAAACATAAAATAAGACAGTAATGCAGGAAATGAGGGACAAAAAAGCAAGAAGGCATAGAGAAAACAAATAGCAAAATGATAAATAAGTCCTCCCTTATCAGTAATTAAATGTAGCAAACAGATTAAACTCTCCAATCAAAACACAGAGATTGGCAGAACAGATTTAAAAAAAAAAAATGATCCAACTGTAGGCTGTCTACAAGAAACTTGCTTTGGATCCAAACACACAAATAGACCGAAGGGGAAAGGATGGGAAAAGATATTCTATTCCATGCAAAGAGTAATCAAAAGAGCAAGGGTGGCTATATTAATATCAGACAAAATATACTTTATTTTTTTAAAAGATTTTATTTATTTGACAGAAACACAGTGAGAGAGGGAACACAAGCAGGGGGAATGGGAGAGGGAGAAGCAGGGTTCCCACGGAGCAGGGAGCCCAATGCGGGGCTCAATCCCAGGACCCTGGGATCACGACCTGAGCCGAAAGCACAGATGCCTAATGACTGAGCCACCCAGGCACCCCAGATAAAATATACTCTAAATAAAAAATGCTTACAAGAGATAAAGGACAGGGGCGCCTGGGTGGCTCAGTCGTTAAGCATCTGCCTTTGGCTCAGGTCATGATCCCAGGGTCCCAGGATTGAGCCCCACATCGGGTTCCCTGCTCTGCGGGAAGCCTGCTTCTCCCTCTCCCACTCCCCCTGCTTGTGTTCCCTCTCTCGCTGTGTATCTCTCTGTCAAATAAATAAATAAATAAAATCCTTAAAAAAGAGAGATAAAGGACATTATATATATTAATAAAAGCTTTCATACACTAAGAAGATACAGCAATTATAAACATTTATGCACCTAATAACAGCCCATTAAAATATATAAAGCAAAAAGTGACAGAGCTGAAGGGAGAGACAGAGTTCTACAATAGTTGGAGACTTCAATATCCCACTCAAGATAATGGATAAACCACCAGACAGGAGGTAAGTAAGGAAACAGAGGACTTAACACAAGAGACCAACTAATCTAACAGATATATACAGAACTCTCACCAACAACAGCACACACATTCTTCTCCAGTGAAAAATGGAACATTTTCCAAGATAGACCATATGTTAGGCCACAAATTAAGTCTCAATAGATTTTAAAAGACAGATGTCATATAGAGTATCTTCTCCAACCACAGTAGAATGAAGTTAGAAATCAGTGACAGAAAGAAAACTGAAAATTCACCAAACTGGGAAATGAAAACACTTTTAAACAACCAATGGATCAAAGAAGAAATGACAGGGGAAAATGAATTAGCTGAATGAAATGAAGTTGAATGAAAACAAAAACTTATGAGATGCAGTTAAAGTGGTACTAAAGGGGAAATTTATAGCTGTAAATTCTTACATTTATTTTTTTTAATTTTTTAAATTCATTTTTTAAATATAAAAAATTAGTGTCTTTATTGTCTTGAAATGTTATATCATAATAATCCATAATAATCCTCTAAAACTGGAGCTCACATGAATTTTTTTTTTATGTAGTGTTCCATGATTTGCGTATAACACCCAGTGCTCCATGCAGAACGCGCCCTCTTTAATACCCATCACCAGGCTAACCCATCCCCCCCCTCCCCTCTACAACCTCAGTTTGTTTTTCAGAGCCCATAGTCTCTCATGGTTCGTCTCCCCCTACAATTCCCCCCCTTCATTCTTCCCCTCCTGCTATCTTCTTCTTCTTCTTCTTCTTTTTTTTTTTTTAACATATAATGTATTATTTGTTTCAGAGGTACAGGTCTGTGATTCAACAGTCTTACACAATTCACAGTGCTCACCATAGCATATACCCTCCGCAATGTCTATCACCCAGCCGCCCCATCCCTCCCAACCCCCACCACTCCAGCAACCCTCAGTTTGTCTCCTGAGACTAAGAATTCTTCATATCTGTGAGGTCATATGATACATGTCTTTCTCTTATTGACTTACTTCACTCACCATAATACCCTCCAGTTCCATCCATGTCATTGCAAATGGCAAGATTTCATTCCTTTTGATGGCTGCATAATATTCCATTGTATATAAATACCACATCTTCTTAATCCATTCATCTGTCGATGGACATCTTGGCTCTTTCCACAGTTTGGCTATTGCGGACATTGCTGCTATAAACATCAGGGTGCGTGTACCCCTTCGGATCCCTACATTTGTATCTTTGGGGTAAATACCCAGCAGTGCAATTGCTGGATGGTAGCTCTATTTTAAACTTTTTGAGGAACCTCCATACTGTTTTCCAGAGTGGCTGCACCAGCTTGCATTCCCACCAACAGTGTAGGAGGGTTCCCCTTTCTCCGCATCACCGCCAACATCTGTCATTTCCTGACTTGTTAATTTTAGCCATTCTGACTGGTGTGAGGTGATATCTCATTGAGGTTTTGATTTGGATTTCCCTGATGCCGATCTATGTTTAGCTTTTTCTTGTGTCTGTTGGCCATTTGGATGTCTTCTTTGGAAAAATGTCTGTTCATGTCTTCTGCCCATTTCTTGATTGGATCATTTGTCCTTTGGGTGTTGAGTTTCATAAGTTCTTTATAGATTTTGGATACTAGCCCTTTATCTGATATGTCATTTGCAAATATCTTCTCCCATTCTGTCAGTTGTCTTTTGGTTTTGTTGACGGTTTCCTTTGCTGTGCAAAAGCTTTCTATCTTGATGAAGTCCATTTTTGCCCTTGCTTCCCTTGCCTTTGGCCACGTTTCTAGGAAGAAGTTGCTGTGGCTGAGGTCGAAAAGGTTGCTGCCTGTGTTCTGCTTTAGGATTTTGATGGACTCCTGTCTCACATTTAGGTCTTTCAACCATTTTGAGTCTATTTTTGTGTGTGGTGTAAGGAAATGGTCCAGTTTCATTCTTCTGCATGTGGCTGTCCAATTTTCCCAACACCATTTGTCTTTTTCCATTGGACATTCTTTCCTGCTTTGTCGAAGATTAGTTGACCATAGAGTTGAGGGTCCATTCCTGGGCTATCTATTCTGTTCCATTAGTCTGTTTTTGTGCCAGTACCATACTGTCTTGATGATTACAGCTTTGTAATAGAGCTTGAAGTCTGGAATTGTGATGCTGTCAGCTTTGCTTTTCTTTTTCAACATTCCTCTGGCTATTCGGGGTCTTTTCTGGTTCTATACAAATTTTAGGATTATTTGTTCCATTTCTTTAAAAAAAGTTGATGGTATTTTGATAGGGATGGCATTAAATGTGTAGATTGCTCTAGGTAGCATAGGCATTTTCACAATATTTGTTCTTCCAATCCATGAGCATGGAACGTTTTTCCATTTCTTTGTGTCTTCCTCAATTTCTCTCATGAGTATTCTATAGGTTTCTGAGTACAGATTCTTTGCCTCTTTGGTTAGATTTATTCCTAGGTATCTTATGGTTTTGGGTGCAATTATAAATGGGATCGACTCCTTAATTTCTCTTTCTTCCATCTTGTTGTTGGTGTATAGGAATGCCACTGATTTCTGTGCATTGATTTTATATCCTGCCACTTTACTGAATTCCTGTATGAGTTCTAGCAGTTTTGGGGTAGAGTCTTTGGGGTTTTCCACATAAAGTATCATATCATCTGCAAAGAGTGAGAGTTTGACTTCTTTGCCAATTTGGATGCCTTTGATTTCTTTTTGTTGTCTGATTGCTGTGGCTAGGACTTCTAATACTATGTTGAATAGCAGTGGTGATAGTGGACATCCCTGCCATGTTCCTGACCTTAGAGGGAAAGCTCTGTTTTTCCCCATTGAGAATGATATTCACTGTGGGTTTTTCATAGATGGCTTTTATGATATTGAGGTATGTACCCTCTATCCCTATACTCTGAAGAGTTTTGATCAAGAAAGGATGCTGTACTTTGTCAAATGCTTTTTCTGTATGGATTGAGAGGATCATATGGTTCTTGTTCTTTATTAATTTAGTGTATCACATTGATTTGCAGATGTTGAACCAACCTTACAGCCCAGGGATAAATCCCACTTGGTAGTGGTGAATAATCCTTTTAATGTACTGTTGGATCCTACTGGCTAGTATTTTGGTGAGAATTTTTGCATCCATGTTCATCAGGGATATTGGTCTGTAATTCTCCTTTTTGATGGGGTCTTTGTCTGGTTTGGGGATCAAGGTAATGGCGGCCTCATAAATGAGTTTGGAAGTTTTCCTTCCATTTCTATTTTTTGGAACAGTTTCAGAAGAATAGGTATTAATTCTTCTTTAAATGTTTGGTAGAATTCCCCTGGGAAGCCATCTGGCCCTGAGCTTTGGTTTGTTGGGAGATTTTTGATTACTGCTTCAATTTCCTTAATGGTTATAGGTCTGTTCAGGTTTTCTATTTCTTCCTGGTTCAGTTTTGGTAGTTGATACATCTCTAGGAATGCATCCATTTCTTCCAGATTATCTAATTTGCTGGCACATAGTTGCTCATAATACGTTCTTATAATTGTTTGTATTTCTTTGGTGTTGGTTGTGATCTCTCCTCTTTCATTCATGATTTTATTTATTTGGGTCCTTTCTCTTTTCTTTTTGATAAGTCTGGCCAGGGGTTTATCAATCTTGTTAATTCTCTTAAAGAACCAGCTCCTAGTTTCACTGATCTGTTCTACTGTTCTTTTCGTTTCTATTTCATTGACTTCTGCTCTGATCTTTATTATCTCTCTTCTCCTGCTGGGTTTAGGCTTTATTTGCTGTTCTCTCTCCAGCTCCTTTAGGTGTAGGGTTAGGTTGTGTAGTTGAGACCTTTCTTGTTTCTTGAGAAAGGCTTGTATTGCTATATACTTTCCTCTTAGGACTGCCTTTGCTGCATCCCAAAGATTTTGAACAGTTGTGTTTTCATTTTCATTTGTTTCCATGAATTTTTTAATTCTTCTTTAATTTCCTGGTGGACCCACTCCTTCTTTAGTAGGATGCTCTTTAGCCTCCATGTATTTGAGTTCTTTCCAACTTTCCTCTTGTGATTGAGTTCTAGTTTCAAAGCATTGTGGTCTGAAAATATGCAGGGAATGATCCCAATCTTTTGGTACCGGTTGAGACCTGATTGTGACCTAGGATGTGATCTATTCTGGAGAATGTTCCATGGGCACTAGAGAAGAATGTGTATTCTGTTGCTTTGGGATGGAATGTTCTGAATATATCTGTGAAGTCCACTTGGTCCAGTGTGTCATTTAAAGTCTTTATTTCCTTGTTGATCTTTTGCTTAGATGATCTGTCCATTTCAGTGAGGGGGGTGTTAAAGTCCCCCACTATTATTGTATTGTTGTCAATGTGTTTCTTTGCTTTTGTTATTAATTGCCTTATATAATTGGCTGCTCCCATGTTAGGGGCATAGATATTTACAATTGTTAGATCTTCTTGTTGGATAGACCCTTTAAGTAGGATGTAGTGTCCTTCCTCATCTCTTATTACAGTCTTTGGTTTAAAGTCTAATTTGTCTGATATAAGGATTGCCACCCCAGCTTTCTTTTGGTGTCCATTAGCATGGTAAATGGTTTTCCACCCCCTCACTTTCAATCTGGGGGTGTCTTTGGGTCTAAAATGAGTCTCTTGCAGACAGCATATCAATGGGTCTTGTTTTTTTAATCCAATCTATGTCTTTTGATTGGGGCATTTAGCCCATTTACATTCAGGGTAACTATTGAAAGATATGAATTTAGTGCCATTGTATTGCCTGTAAGGTGACTGTTACTGTATATTGTCTCTGTTCCTTTCTGGTCTATGTTGCTTTTAGGCTCTCTCTTTGCTTAGAGGACCCCTTCCAATATTTCTTGTAGGGCTGGTTTTGTGTATGCAAATTCCTTTAGTTTTTGTTTTTCCTGGAAGCTTTTTCTCTCTCCTACTTTCAATGACAGCCTAGCTGGATATAGTATTCTTGGCTGCATATTTTTCTCATTTAGTGCTCTGAATATATCATGCCAGTCTTTTCTGGCCTGCCAGGTCTCTGTGGATAGGTCTGTTGCCAATCAATGTATCTACCATTGTAGGTTACAGATCTCTTCTCCCGAGCTGCTTTCAGGATTTTCTCTTTGTCTCTGAGACTCGTTAAGTTTTACTATTAGATGTCAGGGTGTTGACCTATTTTTATTGATTTTGAGAGGGGTTCTCTGTGCCTCCTGGATTTTTTTTTTTTTTAAAGATTTTATTTATTTAATTGACAGAGAGAGAGAGAGACAGCGTGAGAGGGAACACAAGCAGGGGGAGTGGGAGAGGGAGAAGCAGGCTTCTGGCCGAGCAAGGAGCCCGATGCAGGGCTCGATCCCAGGACCCTGGGATCATGACCTGAGCCGGAAGGCAGTCGCCTTAAACCACTGAGCCACCCAGGCACCCCTGCCTCCTGGATTTTAATGCCTGTTTCCTTCCCCAAATTAGGGAAGTTCTCTGTTATAATTTGCTCCAGTATACCTTCTGCCCCCCTCCCTCTTTCTTCTTCTTCTGGGATCCCAATTATTCTAATGTTGTTTCATCTTATGGTATCACTTATCTCTTGAATTCTGCCCTCGTGATCCAGTAGTTGTTTATCTCTCTTTTTCTCAGCTTCTTTATTTTCCATTATTTGGTCTTCTATATCATGAATTCTCTCTTCTGCCTCATTTATCCTAGCAGTTAGAGCCTCCATTTTTTATTGCACCTCATTAATAGCCTTTTTGATTTCAACTTCGTTAGATTTTAGTTCTTTTATTTCTCCAGAAAGGGTTTCTTTAATAACTTCCATGCTTTTTTCAAGCTCAGCTAGTATCTTTAAAATCATCATTCTAAACTCTAGTTCCGACATCTTACTAATGTCCATATTGATTAGGTCCCTGGCAGTTGGTACTGCCTCTTGTTCTTTTTGTTGAGGTGATTTTTTTCCATCTTGTCATTTTGCCCAGAGAAGAAGAGATGAATGAGAGAACAAAATGCTAACAGGGTAACAACGTCCCCAGAAAAATATACACTAAGCAAATCAGAAAAGACCTGAAACCGGGTGGAAAGAAAAGGAAAGAAAGAAAAAAGAAAAAAAAAGAAAAAGAAAAGATAGAAACAAACAAAACAAAGAAAACAGAATATGATCAAATATGATCAAGATGGTGCATAGATCAGTGCCACACACTAGATTTTGGGTGTATTTTGGTCTGTTAGAAGAAAGTGCCTCCCAAAATTTTAAAGAAAGAAAAACATATATATGTACAAAAATAAGGGTTAATACGATGAAGGGATGGAATATGACTATAAAGATGAAAATTATAAAAGATTTTATAAAAGGAATTGATAAGATAAGTTGGTTGAAAAAAGAAAGAAGAGGATTAAAAAAAAAAGGGAGAGAATGTGATCAGGCAGGAGACTAGAACAAAGCCATACACTAGAGATTTAGGGTATATTTTGATCTGTTAGAAGAAACTGTATCCCAAAATCTTAAAGAGAGAACAACTTATATATATATACCAAAAATAAGGGTAACTACTATGAAGGGATAGAATATGACTCTAAAAATGAAAAATAAAAAAGATTTTTTTAAAAAAGGGATTGATAAGATTTGGTTGAAAAAGGGAAAAAGAAAAATTCAAAAAAAAAAAGACTTAAAAAAAATTAACTTTGAAAGACTAAAGAATCGTGGGAAAAAAGCCATGAATTGTATGTGCAGTATTCCCCTAGCGCTGGCGTTCTGCTGTTCTCATTGATCGGTAAACTTGGTCTTGGCTGGCTGTTCTCACTGATCTTCTGGGGGAGGGGCCTGTTGCCGTGGTTCCCAAATGTCTTTGCCGGAGGCAGAATTGACCCGCCCTTGCCCGGTCTGGGCTAAGTAATCTGCTCGGGTTTGCTCTTGGGAGCTTTTGTTCCCTGCAAGCTTTCCGTTGGGCTTTGGAGGATGAGAATGAAAATGGCGGCCTCCCAGTCTCCGCCCTGGAGGAGCCGAGAACTCTGGGCCCCACTCCTCAGTGCACCCCCAGAGAAAAGCATTCAATCACTCCCGTCTCCCTGGTCTCCGGCCACACTCCATGCTCACCCGGCCTGTGACCGAACGTTTCTATTTCTGGCACCCGACCGCGTGTGGAGTCTCCAAACCCAGCAGATCCCTGCAGTGCGCTCCCGCGCCACTCCTCCCAGGGGAGGAAGGGGAGTCTCCCCAGATCTGCCGCTTGTTGGGTCCCTGCTGGAGGAGCAGTGGCCCGACTGTGCCACGGATCACAGTTTATGATAACCCTGAGCTGAGAGCCCATGCCTCGGCTCTGTCTCTGTAGCCGGCCTCCCCGCTCTGATACCTGGGTGCTCTGCCGCACTCTGGCACCCCTGGTGTTTCTGTGACCCCAAGCGTCCTGAGACCACACTGTCCCAGAGAGGGTTCCACTCCCTGCTTAGCCACTGGAGCGATGTCCCTCAGCAGAGCTGACTTCTAAAAGTTCCAATTTTGTGCTCGGCGGCTCTATCACTTGCCAGAAGCGGCCGACGGAGGCCCCTCCCCCGCCGTCTATCCTCCTGAATATCGCCTTGGATTCACTTCTCCACATGTCCTACCTTCCAGAAAGTGGTCGCTTTTCTGTTCAGAGAGTTGGTGTTATTCTTTTCTTCGATCTCCTGTTGAGTTCGTAGGTGTTCAGAATGGTTTGATCCCTATCCAGCTGAATTCCTGGGACCAGAAGAAATCCAGGTCTCCTACTCCTCCACCATCTTGTTCCTCTCCCCATTTTGTAAATTCTTACATTTAAAAATAAGAAAGATATCAAGCCAACAACTTAACTTTACAATTTAAGGAACTAGGAAAAGAAGAACAAATTAAACTCAAAGATAGCAGAAGGAAGAAAATAATAAATATTAGATCAGATATAAATGCAACAGAAAATAGAAAACAACAGAAAAAATAAATGAAACCAAAAGTTGGTTCTTCAAAGATCAACAGAATTGACAAACCTTTAGCTACATGGACTAAGAAAAAGAGAAGAGGGGCACCTTGGTGGCTCGGTCAGTTATGCATCCAACTCCTGATCTCAGGGTTGTGAGTTCAAGCCCCCACCCCCCCAAAAGAGAGAAGATTCAAATTACTAAAATCAGAAATGAAAGTGGGGACATTACCAAATTACTAAATGTTTTACCAAACATTTAAAGAAGAACTAATATAATCTATCTCAAACTTCCAAAAAAATTGAAGGGGAACACTTCTTAACTCATTTATGAGGCCAACATTACCCTATATCAAAGCCAGATAAAGACACTACAAGAAAGAAAAACTACAGACTGATATCCCTTATGAACATTGATGCAAATATCCTCAACAAGCTATTAGCAAATTGAATTCAGCAGCATATTAAAAGGATTAGACACTGTGACCAAATGAGATATATTCCTGGGATGCAAGGATTAGTTCAACATTCAAAACTCAATCAATGAAAATACCACATTAACAGAATGAGGAAAAAAACCCATATGATTACCTCAGTTGATACAAAAAAAGCATCTGACAAAATTCAACACTCTTTCATAATAAGAACATTCATAAAACTAGATAGAAGGAAACTACCTCAACATAATAAAAGCCATATGTAAAAAACTTACAGCAAACTTCATACTCACTGGTGAAAGCTGAAAGCTTTCCCTCTAAGATTAGGAACAAGGCAAGGATGACTGCTTTCACCACTTCTATTCAACATGGTTCTGGAAGTTCTATCTAGATCAATCAGGCAACTGAACTGAAAAGGAAGAAGTAAAATTATCTCTGTTTGCAGATAATGTGATCTTATATGTAGAAAATCCTAAAGACACCATATACAAAATAAGCTGTTAGATCTAGTAAATGAAATCAGCAAAGTATCAGGATACAAAGTCAACACACAGAAACCAGTTGCATTTCTATACACTAACAATGAACAATCTGAAAAGTAAATTAGAAAAATAATTGAATTTACAATAGCACCAAAAAGAGTGAAATACTTACAAACTAACCTGAACCAAGGAGGTGAAAAACTTATATGGTGAAAACTATAAAACATCACTGAAGGACATTAAAGAAGATGTAACTAAATGAAAAAACACATTCTGGGGCACCTGGGCGACTCAGTCCATTGAGCATCTGACTCTTGATTTCGGCTCAGGTCATGAGATCAAGCCCTGCATCGGGCTCCATGTGGAGCCTGCTTAAGATTCTCTCTCTCTCCTTCTCCCTCTGCCCTTATCCCCACACTCGCCCCTGCTCATGTGTGTGTACTCACTTGCTCTCTCTCTAAAAAAAAGAAGAAGGTAATAGGTCATATATGACAACCAGGTTTTCTTCTCATGTAACTTGAACACATGTTGTTTTTCCTGAAAAAGGTAGGGGTTTTTACGTGGAGATGAAAGAAAGGCAGAGAAAAGGTGCTCAGTATGAGACATGCTGAGTTTGAGGTTTCTATGGAGCAAGAAAATGGAAATGTCCAGTGAATGGTGGGAAATTTGTGTCTGAAACTCAGAAGAAAAGCCTGGGCTGGAGATGGAAGTTGGGAAGTCATCAATATATAGATAGTAACTGAACTTCTGGAAATGGCTGAGATTATCCAAGCAGCATAAACTAGAAAGAGAAAAGAGTATAGGTTGTAACTCTAAAGAGCACCACCATTTAATGAATGGGTAGAACCAGAGGAGACAGACAAATTTTTAATGTCTACATTTGTTTATATTATTTTGAAAGCAAACATGAGGTTTCTGGATCAGAGACCAGACATTATTATTGTTACTTATAACAATAACTCCATTAGTTCCCCATGGCCAGTACCCTACAGGTGACATGATGGGAACCAGATGGATCCTGCTCATGTAAAAGAGTTTTTTTGAATCACAACAGAGAAATGTGAAAATTATGAATCTGAGTTTATACAGACTACATGCTACCCATCTGCCACCGTTCCCTCGTAAGAGAGGGAAAGAAACCCATCTCCCTAAAGTAAACAAATCCCTCCCAATGTAAATAACTTCTCAGGAGGGGAAAAAGGAGAGTCCCTACCTTATAATGCAAGCATTTGGCTCTGAGAGAGAATTTTTATTACCCTTTGAACAGAAGCAGATGGCCCTAGGTCTAATATCATTGGAATGAGGGTCTGGAGAAAAGGAGACATTCCCTAGAATGTCATTCTCCTTTGCTCAAGAAACCAAAACATGCAGAAACATAACAATATTCAAGGAACATTATTTCCTTGACAGAGACTTTGAGGGAAAAGCCAGAGAGAGGCAGAAGAACAATCAAGAAAGTGTAGGACCAGAGTAGCCACGGGAGGAGGAATGTTTGAAGGAGATAGTGGTCAGGGTCTGATAGTAACAGGGTCTGTTACTACAGAGAGGTGTGAAGAGGACTGAAGGGGATTCACTGCATTTAGCAATAAGAAGGTTGTGGTGGGGGCGCCTGGGTGGCTCAGTTGTTAAGCGTCTGCCTTTGGCTCAGGTCATGATCCCAGGGTCCTGGGATCAAGCCCCGCATCGGGCTCCCTGCTCGGCAAAGCCTGCTTCTCCTTCTCCCACTCCCCCTGCTTGTGTTCCCTTTCTCGCTGTGTCTCTCTCTGTCAAATAAATAAATAAAATCTTAAAAAAAAAAAAAAAAGAAGGTTGTGGTTACCTTGACCAAAGCAGATTCAGTGTAGTGACTGGGGCTGAAGCCAAACAGCAGTGGGTTGAGGAGTGAATGAATAATAAGAATAAAATATAATGTAAACTCAATAGGACTGACTGTGAAATGAGGGGAGGGCATAAAGCAGCATCTCATCAGAAGGTAGGATGGGGAGACTTTAATATAGGAGAACCGCACACGTTTGTTATGTTGATAGGGCCAAGTCAGTGGAGATGGTGGTCTTAATGATATAGGAGAAAAAGCAGAATACTGGAGATACTGGTATATGCGAGGTCCTTGAGAAAACAATGGGATCCAGAGCTCAGCTGGTAGAATTCGTTTCAGACAAAGGGAGTGGTGTATCTTTCCAACATATAAGAGGAATAAGAAAAGATAGGTAAGACTGTGGTGTGACAAGAAGTTAAGAAAAAAATATTCAATAACACGTGTTAAGGCACGATTTTATTATTAAGCAGGGGGAGACTATCTTGATAGGTATAGGGACCACTGTGATGGAATTTTGCAGCGGGAGAGAGACAGATTGGGCTCAGCTTGAGTACAACAGGGCCAAATGCAAATTTATAGCCAAGGAGCAGGGAAGGGGGTCAGCGAACAGGAAATTACTAAGAGGAAACATCAGGGGGAAGAAGGGATTCTGGCCCAATTGACCTAATGGGATTCTTCCTAAAGGCAGGCCAGGGCAATCAAACAACACCTGGCGGGTGGTGTAGGATGAGGAACATTAGATAATGTTGGGTGATCATATTTCCAGGGTGAGGGGTGGTTTAGCTAAACTGACTTAGCAGGGTTCTTGCTAAAACTGGATTTTAAAGGGGCGCCTGGGTGGCCCAGTCATTAAGCTAAATAAATAAAATCTTTAAAAAAAACCCTGGATTTTAAAGTGCGCAGATGGGCCAAGGAGAAGGTTCAGGAGTCTGACAAGGTTTGGTCAAGCAAAGAATCTTTGTCAGAGCTCCCATCTAATACATTCACTTTCTTGAGTGAAGTAAAAAGTTATTTGCTGGGAGCATGCAGGGAGTGAGAAAGACTTGAGTTTGTAAGGCACCAATCTCCAGGGATGCACAATATTCTCCTGGAGCGCTCAGAAGCATGGGTGCAAAAGCAGTAAATGTGATCAAATCGAACAAAGGCTTTTCTTTTCTTTTTTTTTTTTTTTTTATAGGGAGGGTGGACAGGGACTTTTATGGGGAAACTGGCAAGTAAGGAGGTGGGCAGAAAGCACAATCAGGTTCATCTGACAGGAATTATTTCTTCCTATGTTCAGCTGATAGCTGATTCTCAGGAAGAGCTGTTAAGGGAGATGTTCTGCATTTTAGTGCTTGCTCAAAAGAGGTCAAATTAAATTTCAGGAGCTGTCAGGGAGAAGAGAAACCCCACTAAAGTTTGGTCAAGTCAAGGTAGAATGTTTAAAAAATGGGCAGCTGTGAACACCTGGTCAGTGTGCACATCTGGACTGATCTACAGTGGAAGGTTTTACTGAGTGGGAAAAAGAAGCAATGAGGATTAAGTATACTGGCAAAGGAGTGGATAAATCAAATGCTCCTGGTATCTAGTCTGGATAGAGAAGGAAATGAAGTGAGGAGGAGGCTGGCTGATAAATAGGGAGAAAGGTCAATAATTGGAGACCTTGATGCAGCTGAAAAATAGGTATGTGGTAAAAATGGAGAGAGTAAAAAGAAGAGGAGGCAATATTCTTCTGGCTTAATCATCCCCGGGCCAGGTGCCAGGCAATGAGGGACCACCCCTAAAGTCCAAAACCTGCTGAGATTATTCAAAGTAGCTAATCTTAGTGTTCATCCTGCCCTGCCCTGCCTTTCCATCAGAAACCCCAAACAAGACGGTGGCCTAAGCCTTCCTCTCATTCCTGTCTTCTGCCTCCTAAATACCTTGGTGTGTTTCTCAACTCTCTAGAACCTGTGAGTATGGTAAACTGGTTTCCTGAGCCTCTCCTCTGTCTCCTCTGATGGCTGCACCTGACTGACCATCTCATAAAAGAACACAAAACACAGAGAAACAAAATAGTCACAATCCCCTGTGATCTCTTGGGATTGGACCAAATGCTCACTGTAAGTCAGTTATTGGGGAATTTGGAGGCTAAAAATGTAAAGATATCAGCATGTGTCTGATAACCTGTGCAGTCTTCAATAAGATGCAGTTGGGAAGAAATAGACTTTAGTCTAGTAGTACTTTAAAAAGCAGTGTGGAGGGTGGTGCCTGGGTGGCTCAGTCGGTTAGGAGTCTGATTCTTGGTTTCGGCTCAGGTCAGATCTCAGGGTTATGGGATCCAGCCCCATGTGGGCTCTGAGCTCAGCAGGGGGTCTCCTTGAGGATTTTCTCCTTCTGCCCCCGCCACTCGCTCTCTCATGCTCTCTCTCTAAAATAAATAAATCTTTAAAAAATATAAATAAAAAGCAGTATGGGGGTCTAGAATTAGATTGCTTGGATTCAAATCCTAGCTTTGCCAGCGAAGGCAAGTTTCTGCATCTGTAAAATGGGCATATTAGTAACATCTACCTGTATTACTGAGGGAATGGAAGCAGGTCAATCAGGAGGTTACTACAATAATTCACAGGAAAGAGGATAGTAGGTTTGAACCATGGAGAAAGAAGCAGTAGAAGTGAGAAGTACTGGCCAGATCTGCATCCAGCTACTGTAACATAAAACTAACATTTCAACGGCTTAATGAAAGTAAAGCTATTTCTCTTTTGCATACATGGCAGATATCCCTGGTCACCCATGCAGCATCAGGGACCATGCCTTCTTCCATCTTGTGGTTCTACCATTTGCTAGGGCCCTGGAGTCCTCTGCCTGCAGGAAACAGGAAGTGAAGAAGGCAAAGCTGTTGGCCGGAAAGCAACATTTATCATTTCTGTTTACTTCCACTGGCAGGAATGGTTAATGGCCTCACTAAAATGCAAGTGGTTGAGCAGCCTTAGCTGGGCAGTTGCTTCCTAGCCTCAGTTCAATAGTATAAGAAAAATGAATTTTGATGGACAGCTGGTCATTTTATGAAGATTAAATGAGGTAAATGTATGCTTAAAAAGTCTAGAAATGTCAATACGCCAATGCTGCTTCTCCCTAAGGGTTTAAAGGAGAAACCCTAATCACATAGTTTCCTACTACACTAGCAGCAAATAGGAATCAGTAGTGGTTATTTGGGGCCTGTGGCACTCCACGCTGGGTCTCGTCCCTCTCCTTTCCTCCCACTCACCAGAACTGCCCTAGTTTCCAGCCTTTTCTCAGTACATGTTACTAGATAGGAAGGATGACTGCCCCAAGAGAACATGAGCTCACAGGCCAAAGTAGCCACATACCTGAGGAACACAAATTCCTTAAAAGAGGGAACATGATGGGAAAACATACACCACCTGAGGCAGAACTGAGAATTTTAAATACAAGATAAATACTCTTTAAGTAATCCAGGGAAGATATCTGCAATATGAAACACAGAATAATATAAATTTAGGAACCAAGTGGAAATTTTAGGTATTAAAAATGAGCAACTGAAATAAAGAACAAAATAGGTGAGACAGTAGAATAGATATAGCTCAGAAATGAGTAAGTTGAAAGAACAGCTTGAGGAGCTCCCCCAAGAAACAGCCAGAGATGTATAAAGAGAAAATATAAAATAAAGGCTATGAGACACACAGGACAGAAATAAAAATGCCCACATCCAGATAACAGGAGCTCTAGGACGGAAAAATAAAAATGGAGACAAATATTTGAAGAAATAATTATGATAATTTCCAAGAACCCCCAAAAAAAGTAAAAACCCTAATTGAAAAAGATTATAGAGTGTGAAATAGAATAAAAACACAAATCTAGACACATAGTAAAACTTAAGAAAGTCAAAGTAAACTCCAAAGATCAAATTATCCACAAAGGAATAAGGTTCAGATTGACATCAAATGTCGTTGTAGTAACCCTTGGATGGAAGAAGACTGTAGAGTAAAATACTGATGGGAAATAAATTAATACCCAAATTGATAGCTAAATTGGCAATCAATGAAGACTTTAAAAAAAAAATAACTTCAGGGTCGCCTGGGTGGCTCAGTCAGTTAAGCGTCTGCCTTCGACTCAGGTCATGATTCTGGAGTCCTGGGATCGCGCCCCGCATTGGGCTCCCTGCTCCGCGGGAAGCCTGCTTCTCCCTCTCCCACTCCTCGTGCTTGTGTTCCCTCTCTTGCTGTATCTCTCTCTCTGTCAAATAAATAAATAAAATCTTAAAAAAAAAATAACTTCAGGCACACAGGGCTTCACAAGGTTTGTCACAGAAAGTCTCACTTTGAAAACAGTTTTGGAAGAAGGATTAAAAATAAGAAAAGAGAGGCACCTGGGTGGCTCAGTCAGTTAAGCATCTGCCTTCAGCTCAGGGTCATGTTCCCAGGGTGCTGGGATCGAGCCCCACATTCCCCGAGCCTGCTTCTCCCTCTCCCTCTTCCTCCCTCTCCCTCTGCCTGCCGCTCCCCCTGCTTGTGCTCTCTCACTCTCTCTCAAATAAATAAATAAAATCTTTAAAAAAAATAAGAAAAATCCTGGAGATGCTATAAGAGAAAAGGAAGAAAAGGGTCACCAAATATTTTGGTAAATATTATTTCTTATTATTGTTGCATTAATAGGCTAGGTCAAATAAAATAAAGAGAACATCCATTGGACAATATCAACATGGATGGAGGGGGCAAGGATGGGAGAAGCCCAAATGGATATGAGAGCATGCTAAAGTACTTGTATTGTTAGAGAGACAATGTTGTCAACTGACTGCCTCTCAGCTTCAAATTTACCCTTCAATATATGCTCTGCCATATGGACAGAATTCCTTTAAGCATCTCTCCTTTGCAGTGAGCACAACATTAAGCCTTCTCAGTGGAAGGTTCTGGAAGGACACTAGAAGAAGGGGCTCTCTTGCTGTTACCAGCTCCTATATAATAGGTCAGCAGTATAGAAGTGAAGACATCCAAAAGAGCTCTGCCCCAGTCAGCCCCCCAGAACATGCAGGCTCTTGGTGACCTTGCAGCCTTGGCTTGGTCTTCCAATTAACTTCCTGCACCAATGGGGAAACCAGTGCCCCAAACTGTGGATCTTGTTCTGTGCTACTGGCCTGTGGCTTGGAGGATTCCCAGCAAGCCTCTGCTTCCTCTGCACACCCATGTTACTGGTTGCTGATCATCTGTGGAAAGTATGCATTCCAAAGGGTTCATTTCTGTTTGCCCAGAGATTGCAGACCAGCTCCATCCTGGGAAAACCAGCAAAATTTTTTGCTACCCAGTGAGCTGAACTATACCTTCTCCAGTAAGGTCTGAACCGCAGCCTTGGAGAGAGACCATCCTTCCAAGTTTGTCCTTGGTTAGGTACGCTCTCTTAGTTCTAGGGTACCATATAGATTTTCCTTATATCTTATAATGGCTTTGGGGCCATTTTAAGGCCTTTGGCTTTTACCCTGCATGAGATGGAAACCATAGCTGGGTTCTAAGCAGAGGAGTGATACAATCTAACTTGCATTAAAAAAACCCACAAGGGGCGCCTGGGTGGCTCAGATGGTTGAGCATCTGCCTTCGGCTCAGGTCATGATCCCGGGGTCCTGGGATCGAGTCCCGCATCGGGCTCCCTGCTAGGCGGGGAGCCTGCTTCTCCCTCTGCCTCTGCGTCTCTCTCTCTCTCTCTCTCTCTGACTCTCATGAATAAATAAATAAAATATTAAAAAAAAAAAAAAAAAAAAAAAAAAAAAAAAAACCCACAATACTCTGATGGCTGTATGAATAAACTGTGGTGATGGGAGTCAGAAGTTGGGGGCAGGAACCAAAGAAGGGAGATAGGTGAGGAGGTTATACAGTAATTCAGAGGGAAGAGGATAGTGGGTTTGAAACAGGGAGAAGCAGAAGTGAAAAGTATTGGCAGATCTGGATCTATTTGGAGATAAAGCCATCAGGATTTGCTGATAGATTGGATATAAATGTGAGAGAGAGGAGTCAAGGATGACTCCAAGGGTTTTTTGGCTTGACCAGGTAGAAAGCTGGAGGCACCATCAAGTTTGCTGAGGAAGATTAACAGGGGAGATGATAGCAGGAGGAAGATGAGAAATTCATGAGTTCAGTTTTGGACAAAATGAGATTGAGATTCCTATTAGGCACTGAAGTAAAGATATCTAGTAGGCAATTGGATGTAAGAGTCTGTAGTTCAGGGGACAGGTTCGGGCTGGAATTATAAATCTGGCAATCACTGGTATATAGATGATACCTAAAGCCACAAGCCTGGATAAGATGACCAAGGAAGTGCGTGTGCATAAGGAAGAGGAACAAGGGCTGTAGCCTGAAGAGCTCTAACATTAAGAGGTCACGAAAAGGTCAGGACAGGAAACTGAGAAGGAACGACTGACTACTGGGTAGGAGGAAAACCAAGATACCAGGATGTCATAGAAACTAAGAAAGTGTATCAAGGTGGTGGTAGCGATCGATTGTGTCAAGCGCTGCTAATAGGTCAAGTAGAGTAAGAATTGAAAGTCAACCATTAGATTTAGCAAAATGAAGATTATTGGTAACTTTGACAATAGCAGTTTTAGTTGAGTGATGGGTGCGGAAAGTCTGAATAGAGTGGGTTCAAGAGAGAACGAGAGAGGGCGCCTGGGTGGCTCAGTTGGTTAAGCGACTGCCTTCGGCTCAGGTCATGATCCTGGAGTCCCGGGATCGAGTCCCGCATCGGGCTCCCTGCTCGGCAGGGAGTCTGCTTCTCCCTCTGCCCCTCCCCCCTCTCATGCTCGCTCTATCTCATTCTCTCTCTCAAATTTAAAAAAAAAAAAATCTTTTAAAAAAAAAGAGAGAACGAGAGAAAAGAAACTGGAAGCAAGATATATTGATAAAATATTCCAGGAGTTTTTCTAGCAGTTGAAGGCAAAGGCGAAACTCACGGAACTTGGAAGAGATCATACTGGAAACTGCAGTTTGCAGGATATGGCTGCATCCTGGAAAATCCTGTGGGCAGCCCTCACGTGCCCTGCAGAGATGGAGAAAGGTATGGCCTAGGGAGCGCTGCACCACGAACGCCGGGGAATACAGTCTCGCTCCGTGGCCCAAACTGGGAGTAGAAGCCACTTGCCGTCCTGAGTGTCGTTCCAGGCCCCCTGCCTGGAGGGACAAAGTCTCCCGCCTCAAGGGAAATGCCGCACTACTCACCCCTTCATGCTGCTCTCCCAGTCCCTCCCTTCGGGGGTCCGTCTCAGAACCACCGGAAAGGAGCCGCGAAGCCTGTTGGGAAAGAAGGCAGAGAGCGCGTGCGCGACCCAGGGAGGCAGCCTGTGGACCTCCACCGAGGAGGCAGGATTAGCCACGCGAGCTCCGGAGGTGGAAAGTGAGGTCCGGTGCGGGGCAGGGCCTCTGGGATGGCACCGCCTCTCGCCAGCGCGCGCATGCGCATCTGAATGCCTAGCCTCCGCTCGCCGCGCGTCCTCGCTTCACCCACGTTGCCCGCACGCAAGCGTGGTGAGTGAGTCTCGCGTGCTTTCCCGCCAAGACTTGGCAATGGCATTTCCTAGTCCCAGCAAGGCAGGGCTGGGCTGGGCTGGGCGGGCGCTCAGACATCAGTTTCCTCAATCGTCTACACCGAAGGCAGAGCGGGGGAGAGCGGCAGTGCGGCCCAGGCGAACTCTTACAGGTTTGCCTTTCCGTGGCCGCCCCGCCCACCTATTTGCCTCTGTGAGGAGTGGTGCGGAGAGAAGCCACAGAAATATTTGGGTACTGACTGCTCTGTTGCGTACCACTGTGGTTTTTATAATAGGTTTTGCTTTGTGGCTTCTCCAGGCTTGGTGGGGCTCGGGAGCTGCCCTCGTACATAGGGCACAGGGAGACCCTTTAGAAGCACACAAAGCCAGCTGTGCACGTGGGCCGCTGACGCAGGGCCTCGGTCATAAAGCCTCACGCGCACATACTCGCCTGTCTGGTGATGAGCATAATCGCTAAGGACGGGCCTGGAGTGTGGCTGTCTGGCCCTACCATGTTCTAGCTATGTGGCCGGAGAAAGCTACAATAGTACTTTTAAGGAGGGCTGCTACATTCACTGAACAAAAATGCAGGACATCCAGTTAAGTTTGAATTTCACTTAAAAAACTGATCATTTTTTTTTTAAGCGTAAGTATGTCCCAAATATTGTTTACCTGAAATTCAAATTTAACTGAGAATCGAGTTCAAATTTAACTATTTTATTTGGCAGCCCTGGTTTAAGGCTTTATGGGAGACAATGCAGCAACAATCCTTAGAGCTGTTGCTGGTGTGTGTAAACACACAACAATGTGTGTTTATATAAAAAGGCCAAACTCCTCCCCTGCACCCTCTCCCACCCCCAACACAGTAGTGTGTCTAGTCATCTGATGTAATAGGTGAAATGACTAGGACTCGGAAAGCCTCTCTCATACAAGGTCAGTCTTTAAGCCCTCTCCACCCCAATGCACTGTAGTGACTCGGCTCCAGGATAACAAAGAGCAAGATTCCCCCTGCCTCCCAGCACTTGGCACATTCATTTGGTTATTTCCAGTTCTTGGTAATGTTGGTGCTGTATCACTGGACATAAGTGTGTATAGGGGGGTATTGGGGGACTCTGAGCCATTATGATGTTGGAGCCAGTGACACTCTTTCTATGGAAAACTGTGACTAGAGTCTGTCTCTTCTAGAATAGGGGCATGTTATCTTCTATGGAAGATAAAGGTATGTGAGCTAGGAGGGAATGGAGAGGAAATCAGGAAGTCTATGATGTTGTCTGATGTTAGTAATAAGTTTTCCCCACTTGAAGAATGGTCCCACTGAGCTCATTAAGACATGTGGCTGTATGTGAGGTAAGACTTTGTTCAGTCTGAGAAGTCTAAAGGGCAAAAGGAAACCAAAGTGGCAGAATGTAGGATTATAAATATAAGTCTATTTGATTCTGAAGTTTCTCTTTGCGCCTGTCCTCTGCTCCCTCAATGTCAGCATGCCCCTTCACTTCTCACACAATAATAGCACCCTGAGGGGCGCCTGGGTGGCTCAGTCGTTAGGCGTCTGCCTTTGGCTCAGGTCATGATCCCAGAGTCCTGGGATCGGCCCCGCATCAAGCCCCACTTTGGGCTCCCTGCTCGGTGGGAAGCTCACTTCTCCCTCTCCCACTCCCCCTGCTTGTGTTCCCTCTCTCACTGTGTCTCTGTCAAATAAATTAATAAAATCCTCAAAAAAATAATAGCACCCTGAATTTATGTTGCACTTTTTCATTATAATGCCTTTGAATTTCATTATTTCCCTTTATTTTTTAAAGGCTTTAGTAGGGAAAAAGAAGAGCATTCCTTTCTGAGGCCAAGACTGGTTAAAGTGAAATGCCTCTCACTGCAAACCAGGTGGAATGGAGTGTTAGCCCAGGATTTAGACACACAAGTGCCAGGCATTTTCATTTTCCCAGTCAGAGCTCCTAGTCTTAAATTATCAGAGGCAATTTTACAGAGTCTTTGAGATTGTGGGATCTAACCCTCATTTCTCTTCACATTAGCTTGGTGTAGCAGCCTTTTCTTTCTGTATTTTCTCTTCTTAATGGTTTCTTCCTCCTGACATTTAAACATGTTTAATTATCTCATTAAAAAAAAAAAATCTTCTCTCCAGGCGCCAGCCTTTTGGTCTTTCCCTGCATGTCCTTGAGAATTGTACACAAGATTCTGAAGGGTTTAAACTTTACCTCTGGTGGAAATTGAAGTGAGGTAGTAACTGTTGCTAGATTAAGAAAATGCTTGGAATTGTTCAGCTAGCCATAGGAGTCCCCAAGGCAGTACTCAGAGCACTCTGGGACCAGCTTGGGAGCTGTTTGCCCAGGTCCTCAGCCAGATAAATGCAGAAATTCAGAATAAGCATTTAGGAACTTTTATAGTAATTTGACAGAATAATCTATGTCTGCTGAACTTAATGAAAACTCTGGAGTTAAAAATAAAAATCTTCCCTAGGCTTCATCTGCCTGGCAACCTCCTCATGCTACTCCTGGGTTAGTGCCAGCATTTCCTACTGGTGCCTTCTGTGGTGTCCCATGCAGTTTTGGGTGCTCCATTACAGCAATTACCGAATTTTAACAATTGAAGTTCCTTGAAGACAGTGTCGACTTTTGAACATAGGATACCCAGTCAATAGCAAAATACATGTTCTAAAGTAGAATCTCAACAATTTTTTGTTGTTTTTGGAATTAGCATTTTTGAAACTAGACCAACCAGGCTCACTTTTGAGCTAATTAAATGCTGTTTCACCTTGAACACACTTAATATACATTCTGTGAGCTCCATTGACTCTAGGAAGGTTGTGTAGCTCAGTAGTTCAAAGGACGCATTCTGCAGTCATGCTTCCTGGGTTGGAATCCTGGCTTTGTTAGTTACTAGCTGTACAACTGTAGTTATGCCAATTAACTTCTTTTGCAGAATGGGAATAAAACAAGCTACTACTTCAGAAGGTTGTTGGTATTAAATGAGATAATACACGGAAATTACTTACTGCATAAGTACATTTTCAAAAAATGTCAGTGCCTGAATTAATTCTCTGTCACTGCTGTAACAAATTACCATAAACTTAGCTGCTTTGAACAACATAAATTTACTTTCTCATATTTCTGTAGGCCAGAAGTCCAGGTAGGCTTGACTAGTTTCTCTGCTCTGAGTTTCACAAAGCTAAAATCAAGCGGTTGGCTCTGGGTTCATCTTTAAAGGCCCTGGAAAGAATCTGCTTCCAAGCTCATTCAGGTTTTTGATAAACTTCAGTTTCATGAGATTGTAGAACTGAGGTCTCTGTTTCCTTGCTAGCTTTCAGCTGGAGGTTGTCCTTTGCTCCTAGAGGCCTTTCTCCAGTTCTTGCACGGGCCTCTACATCTCAGAACGAGCAATGGCACATCAAATCCTTCTTACCCTTAGAATCTCTCCGACTTCTCCTTTTGCCAGCTACCCTCTGCTTCCTCTTGTGCCACCTCCTTCTGATTGCAACTGGAGAAAGTTTTCTGATTTAAAGGATTCATGGAATAAGATTCCATTTCCCTCCCCACCCATAATCCAAGACAATTTCAAAATCCCTAACCTTAACTACATCTGCATAACTTTTTGCCATGTAATTTAACATATTTGCAGGTTCCAGGGATCAGGTCATGGACATCTTTATGAGGCCATTCTGCCTACCATAATGCCCTTCTCGTATCTCTATTGGAAGATAGATAGGATGGATTCAGATATATGTGTAAGGCCCTTAGTATAGGCGGGTTCCCCTTAGCTCTGGAGAAACTTTGCACTCCAGAACTTTCACCTGAGTCCCTCTAGTCATAAGTATCTGCCTTGTAAAGGGTTCCTCCTTGTGGGAAAACAAACAAATACCACTGATGTTCTAGGAAAGCTGCATATCCTCTGAAGGTTCCTATCTCAATGTGTGAAGCAAACATCTCCTTCGGGCCCTGGAGTCAGTTCCTATTGTTATCTATCCTTATTATACACTGCTGTCCTTAACATTTGGTACAGCTGTAATTTGTTTTAAATTTAGAGACTTTGCAGAAAAGTATATGGAATATTAGGGCAAGTACTCATGTCCACATAACTCAGAATTTCACATTTGAAATTCATTGTATAATTAGCTTTTGTGTAGTTATCCACTGTCTGGAGGCTTTCACTTAGCATAGTATTTTCAAGGTTCATCTACACTGTAGCAGGTACCAGTACTTCATTCCTTTGTATGGCTGAATAATATTCCATTCTATATGTATCAAATTTTGTGTAACCATTCATCAGTTGATGGACATTTAGATTTGTTTCTACTTGTGGGCTATTATGAACATTCATGTACAAGTTTTTGAGTGAAGATGTATTTTTTAAAGGTTTTATTTTTTAAGAGCACTTTTTGACAGGACATTACAGAGATCTCTTTTATACTCCCTGCCTCCACACATGCATATCATCATCACTCACCTATTATCATCACTCACCATAATGGTACATTTTGAAAAAGATTTATTTATTTATTTTAGAGAGAGAGTGGGGGGCAGAGGGAGAGGAGAGAGAGAATCTCCAGCAGACTCCCCACTGAGTGCAGAGCCCGACATGAGGCTTGATCCCACAACCCTGAGATCATGACCTGAGCTGAAACCAAGAGTTGGATGCTCAATCAACTGAGCCACCCAGGCTCCCCCATAATGGTACATTTTTACCAAGGATGAACCTACATTGACACATCATAATCACCCAAAATCCATAGTTTACCTTACGGTTCACTCTTGGTATTGTACATTCTATGGGTTTGGACAAAAGTATGATGACCTATATCCATTAATTATAATATCATAGAATATTTTTATTGCCCTAAAAATCCTCTATGTTCTGCCTATTCATCTCTGCCACACCCCAACCCTGATAATCTTTTTATTGTCTCCATTGTTTTGGACTTTTTGAGAATGTCATACAGTTGGAATCATACAGAATGTAGCCTTTTCAGATTGCCTTCCTTCACTTGGTAATATGCATTTAAGGTTCCTCCATGTCTTTTCATGGCTTCTTTTTAGCCCTAAGTAATATTCCAGTGTCTGGATGTACCACAGTTTATCCATTCACCTACTGAAGGACATCTTAATTACTTCCAAGTTTTGACAATTTGATTCCAATTTCTCCATAACCTTGTCAACATCTTTGATTTTCCATTTTTAAAAATTATAGCCATCCTAGAGGCACTTTGCTGGCTCAGTCAGTTAAGCATGTGACTCTTGATCTTGGGGTTATGAGCTTGAGCCCCATGTTGGATGTAGAGATTACTTCAAAATAAAATCTTTTAAAAAAATTATAGTCATCCTAATGGATGTGAAGTGGTATCTCATTATGATTTTGATTTCATTACCCTAATGACTAATGATGTTGAGCATCTTCTCACGTAGGTATCGGCCATTTGTATATCTTCTCTGGAGAAATATTTTTTCAAATTGTTAGCCTATTTTTTTTTAATTTTATTTATTTATTTATTTTTAATGTAATTTATTTTTTTTTAAAGATTTTATTTATTTATTTATTTGACAGAGAGAGAGAGAGAGACAGCGAGAGAGGGAACACAAGCAGGGGGAGTGGGAGAGGGAGAAGCAGGCTCCCCGCAGAGCAGGGAGCCTGATGCAGGACTCTATCCCAGGACCCTGGGATCATGACCTGAGCCAAAGGCAGTCGCTTAACCAACTGAGCCATCCAGGCGCCCCTGTTAGCCTATTTTTAATTGAGGTTATTTGTCTTTTTATTGTTCAGTTGTAACAGTTCTTCACATACTCTAGGTAGTGTACCCTTACCAAAGAGATGATTTGCAAATATTTTCTCCCATTTTTAGGTTGTCTTTTTACTTTTTTTTATTGTAAGGAAAATGTATAGCAAAACATCTGGAAGGTAGTGGGGGTGGAAGATCTGGAAAAACTTAATCACCAAACAAGCTGCCTAAACATGGCTTCCTGCTGTGGAGGAGAGATTTGGCCCTTATTTTTCCCACATTTCCTGATTCAAAGAAACCTGCTCTTAGCAGGGCTGGGCCTACGGATTTTCCAGACTGTTCTCTTCTTGGTAATTTGGGAAAGGTTGTACAGTTCTCAGGCTTTCAAGATACAAAAGACAGTATGGAGAAGGAAAGGATGTTACAGCCCTTTGGTCTGGTGTCATCCCCAGCCCCAACTCTCAGTATTTGTTGATGCCAAAGAGATGACCCCATGGAATTGGGGCAAATTAGGCAGCAGTACATTGAGCAATGAGGCTGTGTTGATGAGGAAATGAGCAATATCACACTTGCTGTAGAAGCTGACCAGGATGTAGGAGAGATGCTGAGGAATTTGTGGGAAGAGGTAAATTGGAGCCTGTAGTCCATCTGTTCCCAGCATGTCAGTAGCTGAGCCTTTCCTTGGTCGGGGTCTCAAAGGATGACCCTTTCACTATATGTAAGAAGACATAGATAGCCTGCTGGCTTCAGAAGCCCTTCTGACTTGAGGTGTGGCACTTGTTTCTACACCTGTGGTCTCCAGGAAGCAGCTACCTGTCTTTTTTTACTTTTTTGATAGTGTCTTTTGATCTACAAATTTTTTGATGAAGTCCAATTTATCTTTATTGTTTCTTTTGGTTGTTTGTGGTTTAAAGGTCATCTCTATGAAACCATTGTTTACTCCAAGGTCAGATTTATACCTATGTTTTCTTCTAAAAGGTTTCAGAGGGGCACCTGGGTGGCTCAGTCATTAAGCGTCTGCCTTTGGCTCAGGTCATTGATCCCAGGGTCCTGGGATCGAGCCCCGCATCGGGCTCTCTGCTCCGCGGAAAGTCTGCTTCTCCCTCTCCCACTCCCCTTGCTTGTGTTCCCTCTCTCGCTGTGTATCTCTCTCTATCAAATAAATAAATAAAATCTTAAAAAAATAAAAGGTTTTAGAGTTTTAGTTCTTACCTTTAGGTACTCTGGGGCTAATTTTTGTATATGGTGTGAGATAGGGATCCAAATTCATTTTTTTCCATTTCTGCCTATTCACCTTTGATCTTATTCTGATGTTTCACTCTTTCCTGAATTCTTGCATTTTTGCTTTGTGACCTTCCATCTTAGAGGCAATTAATTTTTTCCCATTCATGACAAAATACTTAGTTATAAGTTTTATCTAATCCATTGTAGCAGTTTTCTACTGAATGCTCTTCATATATTCATTTTTTGTTTACTCTTTTCCTTCATAGTTCTTTTTGGATTAATATAGTACTATTTCCTTTTTTTTTTTTTTTTGCACATCATTGTCTGAGTTAGAACATTAGCAGCTCTGCTTCCTCTACTTTTGCCCCCCAGTTTCTTCCAGTTGTAGTTACAAGTAGGAGTATAGATTCTCACCTGGTGGTGGGTCTCTCACCTTTAGGAAATTTTATTTTCTTGGTGTTTTTTTAGATGTGCCTCTGTTTGTCCCTCTTTCTGCTCATAATTCTCTCCATAGTTTCTTATTTCCAATTCTTTTGTCATAATTGCCACTGATTTCACTGCTTTTCTCAGCCCTTACATGTAATTTGTTATCTATAGATTATACTTATCTCCTGGTTCTACTGAAGTTGTGTTTGCAAAGATCTTTTCGTTCTCCTTATTGCTTTTAGGTGATTTTCAGAACAGAAGGCCTTGGAAATAATGATACTTTAACGTTTCTAGGTTTTTACATTTTAGATTTGTCCTTATTAACAGCATGCAACTATATTTTATTCATTTAAAAGATCTAACTGAAAATTTGTCTTCTAATGGGTTTAGTCTGTATTTGTTATTATCATGACATATTTAGACTTGTTTCTCTCATTCTATTTCTATTTATCATACCTCTTTTTTTCTTGTTATGTTTCATCATAGAAGGAAATACATATTGTATTTCCTTTATTCTTATGTATACATATGTATGTATATGTATTTCCTTTATTCTTATCCCTTCCTTCAACTGGCTAAATCATACATTCTGTTTGTTTCTTTCTTTTTGGTAGTTTCCTTAGAATTTTTTTCAATTTTAAAATCTAATTTGCTTTATTAAGCAAGTCATGAATTGAGCAGCATCCCTTCTAGCAAGTAGAGGGTAGATTTCTTCCTTAGCACTTTTTTTCTAAGTAAGCTCTACAACCAATGTGGGGCTTGAACTCACAACCTTGAGATCAAGAGCTGCATGCTCTACTGACTGAGCCTGCCAGGGGCCCCTATTCCTTAGCCTCTTTTTTGTTTTGAGAGAGAGGGAGAGAGTGCAGTGGGAAGGGACAGAGGGAGAAGGAGAGAAAGAATCTCAAGAAGGTTCCATGCTCAGTGTAGAGCCCAGAGCCTGACATGGGGCTTGATCTCACGACCCTGACATGACCTGAGCCAAAATCAAGAGTCCAATACTTAACCTACTGAGCCACCCAGGTGCCCCTAGGATTTTTTTTAAGAGACTGTGCATGCACACAAGCAAGTGGGGGAGGGGCAAAAAGAGAGAGAGAGAATCCCAAGCAGGCTCCACACCCAGTGCAGAGCCTGAGGTGGGGCTCGATCTCATGGCCCTGAGATCATGACCTGAGCCAAAATGAAGTCAGGCATTTAACTGACTGAGCCATCCAAGTGACCCAACCCCTAGAATTTTTAATATACACATATAACAGGATATTAAATGTGAATTTCAGTATGCTGGGAATTTCATTAGAGAACAACAAATGTCAGATAAATTATGCAGAGCATGCTAAGAGTGTGGAAGAGATTTTTGTGACCCTTAGCTCATTGGCCTCTCAGGTCTAGATTTTATATGATGATTTCTTTAGAGAGAATTGGTATGCTCTGTGGTGTATCTCCTTCCCTCTTGCTCCTTTTCCTTCTCTCTCTCCCCCCACCCCAATAAATAAAAAATCTTAAAAAAAAAAAAGAAGTTCCCTTTTACTCCTTCTCAGGAATCTCCCAATCTCTCAGCCCCAGGTAATGACTGATTTGCTCTGTCCCTATGGGTTAGATGACTCTTTTCTAGAATTTTATAAAATTGGAATCATATAGTATGTGCTCTTTGGTGTCTGGCTTCTCCTCACTATAATGTTTTTGAGATTCATCCATGTTTTTGCAAGTGTCAGTAGTTCATTGTCACTCCGATCTTTCTGAAATAAGAGAGTTTCTTCTGTTTCTAATACGCTCTCTTTTCCTGTTGTTCCCTCTCTCAATTCCCTTGATTTCCAGTCTAACATCAGATGTTGTGATTAAGTCATTTTTACCTTCCACAGGTTCTGTAATCCATGATGTCTATAAAGAACTGGAACATTACAAAGATGTCACCTTCACCAAGACTTATTCCTCAGTGGAAGGACTTGAAATTCCTCATAAATAATACCCTGAAGGATATAAAGGTGATGTGTATAAGAGATATGCACATAGTGGGCTTGTACTAAATATCCCTGCCAAGGCAGCCTGTGGCATGGGTAACATGTGAGCATGTTCTTTGGAAGAGCCCTCCCATACCCATAAACAACTCTTCCTTCTAGATTCAGATGGTAACAATTATAATTAAAAGACATTCTGCTGCAAAAAACCCCAAAAAACAAAACAAAACAAAAAAACCAAAACAGAAAACGGACTCACATGGATTAAACAAGCAGGAGGTGCCTTTGTCTTACATGTTGTCAAGGACCCATGTTCTTTTTCTTTCTTTTCACACCATCCTTAATATTTTAGTTTATCAGGGTGCCTGGGTGGCTCAGTCGTTGAGCGTCTGCCTTTGGCTCAGGTCATGATCTCAGGGTCCTGGGATCGAGCCCCGCATCGGGCTCCTTGCTCTGCGGGAAGCCTGCTTCTCCCTCTCCCGCTCCCCCTGCTTGTGTTCCCTCTCTCGCTGTCTCTCTCTCTGTCAAAAAAAAAAAAAAAATCTTTAAAAAAATTTTTTAAAAATATTTTAGTTTATCATCTTAAGGTTACAAGATAGTTCCTGCACTTCCAGGTACCAGCTTTATTGCAAGTAGGTAGAAGAGAGGAAAAGGCCAGAAAGTACAGAGCTGTGCCAGCCTTGGAGTACCACAGTGCCACTCTATATTGCCAGAATCTCTCGGTCCATGATCATCCTAAACAAGATCTGAGTTTTATTGGGATGGAAGGAGGGGGATGAGGAAGGAGGGGGATTGATATAGAGTTGGCAATAGTACTTCCAGGCACAGATACATGGCTTGGGTTTAAGATGGTCTTAGTCTTTTATTTTATTTTTTATTTTTTATTTTTTTATTATTTTTTTATTTTTAGAGATTTTATTTATTTATTTGAGAGAGAGAATGAGAGAGAGCACATGAGAGTGGGGAGGGTCAGAGGGAGAAGCAGACTCCCTGCCGAGCAGGGAGCCCGATGCGGGACTCGATCCAGGGACTCCAGGATCATGACCTGAGCCGAAGACAGTCGCTTAACCAACTGAGCCACCCAGGCGCCCTAGTCTTAGTCTTTTAGAGTCTTCCTGAGAAAAGCATTGATACTGTTGAGTAAGTGAGCGAACTGTGTGTGCATAAAGTCTGGAAAGGAGAAGAGGAATGGTGATTAATGGAATAAAGGGTATGTAAATGACTTTTCAGATTCAATGAAGAGGGATGGGAGATTAAGAGCTCAGATACCAGTGTCCTTTCTCTCAACTCTGCTGCCGTCACTGAACCAGCAATGACAGTGGAAGTTCTCTGTATTCTGTATTCTCTCAGTATACACAAAGATCTGAATATGAGAAATAGAAAGAGAAGAGAGATTGTAACTTGCAGATAATGGCCTCAGTATAGTCTCAAATCCTTTGTGGATGCAGAGAAACTCGGAGAGTTAGAGTCATGGAGCACTGTTCAAGACACAGTGTAGCACAAGCATCTGCTGAGATGAGGGACCTCAAAAGTAGATTTTACGAGCCTCAGTTTTGGCTAATTAGTATGAGGAAGTTCATGTATTTACATCCTAGATATATACTATGTCACAAGAAGATAGTGTGTGTTGTACATATCCTACTGTGTATCATGTTAAAAGGCATATATCTCCCTTAATACAACACACACACACACACACACACACACACACCCCCACTGGGTCAGAACACAGAATGTTAGAGCTGAAGCACAGTTAACTCCATGTTGTGAATAGCACACATTTTCCTTGGATGCAAATAAGAATAGTGAAAGGTGCATGCCAAAGGGTCTAGCTCTAATGCCCACATGGTGGGCATTCTATGTCTGTGAAGTATGAGTTTCCCATAGGCAGTCATAGGCAGTGTATCATGAAGTGTGATGGTGACAGGACTGGTCCTTTGTCTATAGGCAGGAGCTTTGAAGAGTTGTTCCAACTGTGACAGGTGGGAGATATTTGCCAAGGTTGGATTCCTCTGTCATACTCATATAGGATTGTATTCCTTTCTTTTGAAGTACTTATTTGTTTTGTACAGACAGACATTTGTTAGTTGTTTATATAATGCCTGTTTCCCCCACTGGACTCTTATCTTCTGAAAACTAAGGCCATGTCTCTTTTACTCAGCATCATATCCCTATGTTCCCATAGAACATATCAGCCTTTCTCAAATTTTCCTCATCTAAACCATGGAAAACAAAATTATTTGAGGGGCTATTTTCTTACTTCTCTTAAGGATGGTACATAACTAGTAGCATTCTAGATGCATAGGGGAGAAATTAATGCCTTATGTAAAATTGATACTTTAGGATATTAGGGCTTACTTCTTATGGAAACTTGGTTGAGAAAGGCTGGGAGGTACTTTGAATTAAGATGTGGGTGAGGGTGAGGGAGAGATGACTCCCCCAAATAGTACTTTCCAGTAGTAGGGTGAATAAATGTTGGTTAGCTAAAAAACAACAGATGTCCACTAATCCTCAATAAATATTTACCAAATGAATGAGTGAGTGGGTACTCAGGCCTTTTAGCTCAGGCCACTCTTCTCTCTCAGGCTGATGAAAAACCAAAGAATGATGTGATTGTATTGAGTGACTGGCCTAAGACTCTATACCAGGAGCCTCACCATCCCCAGAGCAAGCCTTTCATCTCTTTCTATGCCATCGATGTCAACTATTTTGTGTCCTTAAACTGGGTGGAACCACATTCAAAACAAATACAGGTAAAGCAACCTCATTTTTTTTTCCTTCTTAATTCACTTTACAAGCATCATACCTCAACTGCCCTCATATCAGGATGATGAGATTGATTCTGAGTTAGCTCATTTTAATATCCATCTCCATAACCCAGTCTGACCTGGATGCAGTGATCTTTTTTCACCTCTAGTCATCAGGTCCAGAGAATTCATATTCCCCAGAAAGCAGACTGAAGGCCAAAGAAAGAGCCTTAATCCTTGTGTTTCTATTACATACCCGAATCCCAGTACCAGGAAACTCCCCAAATCAAGCTGTTCAGTCTTTCCTTAGTCTTACAGGAGGGAACAGGTATCTAAACATTCAACCCTTCCTACCCCTCACTCTTGGGAGATAATCTGCCTCCATGGTCAGGTTTTCATTTCTCATCCTCTTCCAGGCAGTACTTTGGGTACAGAAGAAAGATACAGAAATGGGAGGAATGATAGAGAAGATGAAGTTTCCTGTGATGGATCAAGTGCCACCCATTGAAGCAATGGTCCACACAGGTTCCTACCACATGTTAATTGCTTACTGTGGTGACATGCGCCTGCGGCTCTTCGGAGATCACCATCAAGCATTCATATCTCTGGGCACAGTGCCCTGTCGTTTCTCCATCAGCTGCCTCTGCTATGACTCAGAAGCTGAGATACTGCTCTCTGGTACCCCGGGGGCTGTGGTTACCTGGCTTATCTTACCAAACGGCAGGGGCCTCCAGATGGCACAAACAGTGCTCATGTCTGATCATGAGTTTGTACAGGGCTTTTCCCTGAACGGCCCCCAGGGCTCCCTCCTGGCTCTTTGTGAGAATAAGGTAAGGGTCTTCACCCACCAGGGTCAGGGCCAGCTGAAAGAGGTAAAAAAGTTCACTCCCACAGCCAGTGGCTCTTCTATCACCTGTTCCTTCACTTGTGTCTCTCAGGGCTATTTCTATGCTGGAAACAAGGATGGAGAGATCCATGCTTGGGGTCTAGACCAGGGTAACTTCCTCCACAGCTTCCAAGCCCATTCTTCATCAGTGATATGTGTTTACAGCCGGCCAGAGACCTACACCTTACTAACAGCAGGCCGAGAAGGCATTATAAGGGAATGGAATCTTGCCTTTGGGAACTTGCTGCGGCAGCTGGATATTGATGAGGATTTGCAGCAACTGCAGTTTATTGATAACACCACTTTTTTCTGCCAGACTACCCACACTTTCTCATTGCACCACCTACCATATTTTTATAGCCTCTTCAATGTCTGTGGTTCTGCTCCTGAGCAGGTGCAGCGGGTCTGCTGTGGCCGTAATTGGACTCGGATCCTGTGTGCTACTAAGGATGGTTTATTGCGCTTCTTGTCTCCAGTAACAGGAGATCTCCTGGTTATCACCTGGCCTCTACTTGTCATGGATAAGGCCGTAGCTTGGGCCTATGACTCAGACAAAGAAGAGCTCTTTGTGGCAACAGGCAGTTCAGAGGTGCTGGTGTTTGATGCAACGCGCTCTCCTTGCATGGCCAAGTATCTGGTATGCACTTCAGTAAACTCTGGGGATAAAGTAAGGTGCCTGGCCTATGGGCAGTCCCATTTGGGTATGGGCCTAGTAGGATTGATGTTCTGTGGGCATGACAGTGGCATTGTGAGAATCCTCTCCCACTATAGCTGTGCTCGAATAGAAAAGACTGTTCACTCTGGGGCAGTGTTGGCACTGTCTACCCTAGAAGGTCCTCAGGAAATCTCCTTACTCTGTTCCTATGGCATGGATAATACTATACACCTGACAGAAGCTGTGATTCAGAAAAACAAGGTAATCCTGCAGCCCATAAGCAAAATTCTCTGTGCTTGCCCCCTAACACACGTGATCCTCTTGCCAGGTTCTGTGGGTGCCATCACTGAGAACCACTGCTGGCGTCTCTGGCACTACCAAGATTTTCTGAAATCTTCAGAATCAAAACAAAGGTCTGTTAGAGACAAAGAGACAAAATGCCTGCACCAGTGTGACATCACTTCATTTGATGTCTGCTCTTCCCTGAAACTTTTTGTCACAGGGGGCACTGATGGCTCAGTCCGGATCTGGGATTTCCATGGTAGACTCATAACTGAGTTGGATTCAGCATTGCATTTTGGCCCACTCTGCTTTGCCAATAATCGGGGTGACCTGCTTTTGACTTTCAACCAGAGTCTTTACCTGGTATCCTGCTTAAAATTGCTCCCTCCGGCTCAGCTGATTCACCTAGCTATCCTAAGCAGTGCAGACGATATACAAGAAGTCCCTAAACCCTTCCTGCCTAGCTTCTTCTTTTCTTTTGAAAGAGTATTTGTACCCAAATTTGTCTACCTTGGACAAGGGCTGCAGGAATTACAGGGACTAGAGGCCCTTGTTAACAAACGGGTCATTGCCTTTGACAATACTGTGCCGCATGTTGTAGAGGAAGAGAGACATATGTCCACTCTGATTCATGTGGAACCCAAATCACACTTTTGGGAGGATAAGAATATTGCTTTTGACCCCAAGCATAATCATCCCCAACACTTGGTTCCTGCTCAGTTACAGCTTGCTGGCTGGGATGGATTGAACCCCTACCATATATTATGTTGCTCCTTTGGTAAAGGGCGGCAATGGCCCTTTGCTCCTGATGGCTACATCCCCAACTCAGTTATCCGTGCCCGCCTTTGGCCTGATGGCACCCCAATCTTCTTACGCTATGATCTGTACCAAGATAAAGACTGGGACATGACCAAACTCATCAGATGCCAGACACTGTCACCTATGCCTGTACTAGAAGAGAACATCTCAATGAGAAGAGAGAGGGATAAATCCAAGAAGTGGAAACGAACTTTCTATGATGTTCTAGTAAGCATAATGAACCGAAATTGGACAGGAAGAACATTTGATGAAGGAATTATAAATAATTTAATCGAGGCCATCCTCAACCTCACAATTTACTGTTCTATAGATCAATACAAGACATATATTAGTGTCCTGGCACAAATTTTTGCCACTTACCAGGTATCTCCAAGATTGTGCTCTGAGGCTGCCTGTCGCCTAATGGAAGATACAGTTCATCCCAATCCATGCATCCGTGAGCTAGCCTGGGAGGGGTTGGAGAGGCTAGGTGTCCTGAGCCATCTCTTTGCTGTGCCACTGGCTATGGGATTGATGGACAGTGATGAAAATGTGAGGGCTAAGGCCTTATACCTTATGATAAGAGTCACAGGCATCCAAACTAAGACTATGCTGGTAGGCCTGCTGAAGAAACGAGACACGTTTCAAGAAATGCAGTAAGTTGGGTAGTGGCTTTCCCCCTTCTGTTTCTTCTAGTTCCTAACCTTTTTCTCTTATTCTCTTTTTATACAACTTATTCCCTTTTTACACAACTGTCTTTCTATTCTTCCCCCCCCACACACTATGTTCTTTTTTTTCTATTTGCTTTTTTTCTCCGGTACCTACCCCTCTTCTTCTAACCATTGATTAGCCTGCCCTTCCGTCACTTCTTCACTTCCTTAAGACTCCTCAAGACTCAAGTCCACAAATCTTCCAACCAAAAAAGCATCTTGTATCTGGCAATTCTATTCCTTGCTATATTTGATTATTTCTTTTTACCCATCCTTTACTTCAGACTACTCTGTCCTAATGGCTACTTTATCCCTGTCTCTTCAATTGTAATTTCTCCTTCTCCTCCTCCCTGTCTCTCTCCTTTCCTTCACTCCTCCTTCTCCTCCTTCATCAAATCTTGTTTTATCACTGGCTTGGTGTCATCCTTCTTTCCTCTTGACTTTTGTAGGCAGGAATTTATTGGAGAAACCTCTCTGGACCAGCTGCTGGGGATCCAAGCTAAAGATATCCAGTGCCTGCTTACTCAGGTGGAGCAGCAGCTAAATGAAAACCTGACTTTGTCATATAGAGACCAACAACCTACTTTTTTTTTAGACATATCAATGGCTGGTAAACCTGAGACCCTTGTCAAACAAATAGTCATACCTGAAGAGATCACCAAACCAAAGAAAAGAAAGACATATGTTCAAGCAAAAAGAAGAGAGTTTAGTATGTATGGGGTAATATATGGGGTATATTTGGGTCCCACCTCAGGGTACCAAAAGACAGGGTCAGTAAGGCCAGGGTATCCAAAATGATACCAGTGGGAACATAATTACATAAAGAGATTCTTTTCCACAGAAAATAACCTTCCTGGGAAAGAAACACGTATACCACAACAAATACCAATGTCTTATTTCTTTAGGATATGAAAGCTGGGATAAAATGGCAAGCATTTCTGTACCATAAAGCCTCAGTCCCCTTTGCCTTTGTACCTTTTATGGCTGTTCATTGGACTAGATATTACAAAGGATATCACTCAGAACTTCTTTTTTTTCTTTACTATTTTTCTCCCAATATCTCTGCAGTTAAAAAGGACCTGAGAGTTTCCAGAAAGCTAAGACAGACAGAGTTTATAAAATTTAGCTCTATGTTGGTGCCTTCAAAGGATGAAGATGAACAAAGAGAGGCCAGGCAATCAGAGCAGATTGACACCAGGGATGTTACCTTAGAGCCTAAACTGCGATTAAGTACTTTCAGCCCAGCCAAATCTCAAGAGGATGCTGAGTCAGAGGAGGTTGTGATGGAAGCCACAGAAGGGAGAGGCCACATGGAGGTGACAGAGGTTATGAAGGCCATAGATCAATGTGGCATGAAAGATTATGGAGAGGTGTCCCCTCAGGTGGAAAGACACGAAGGAGAAGGAGGAGGCCACATGGAGGTCACAGAGGTTATGAAGGCCATAGATCAATGTGGCATGAAAGATTATGGAGAGGTGTCCCCTCAGGTGGAAAGACACGAAGGAGAAGGAGGAGGCCACATGGAGGTCACAGAGGTTATGAAGGCCATAGGTCAACGTGGCATGAAAGATTATGGAGAGGTGTTCCCTCAGGTGGAAAGACACGAAGGAGAAGGAGGAAGCCACATGGAGGTCATAGAGGTTATGAAGGCCATAGATCAACGTGGCATGAAAGATTATGGAGAGGTGTTCCCTCAGGTGGAAAGACAAGAACTTATGAGTAGGCTTTGGAAAAGGGCACTGGAAAAAAGCCATGAAAAAGTAGCTGCGAAGTTGAAACAGGAAAAAGACTTGAAGGATATTTCAAAGACAACTGCAGAAGAGCCCGAGAAAAAAGTCATGCAGATTACTGAGCAAGAAAAATATACAAGGAAGAAACATGGAAAGAGGGACCGAGGTTTGGCTGGTATGCCTGGACGCGTGGGTAGATCAGATACCAGGTCTTGGCGGGATGACATTTGCTATCTTGTCACCTCAAGGATAGCAAATTCCCATCCAGGAATGTTAAGAGATCTGGGTCAAGAATTGGTGGACTTGGCTCAGGTGATGCTTGGTCCCCAAGAGCCCAACTGGGAACTCTTCCAAGAGATCTGCCCTCTTCTAAAGGACTCATCAGAATTGGATGAACAAGTGGTAGAAGAACCATCCATTATAACTGAAAAGGTGGATATAGAGGTTGTGGAGGAAGAAGGGACAGAATTGAGAGGACAAAGGGGCAAAAAAGCATTAAAGAAGGACAAGGCATTTTCTCAAATGAAGAAAACGAAAGTTGCTTTCTTAGATAAACTAGCCTTAGAGAAAAGGAAATTTAAAAAAGAAGAAAGGAAACTGGCCAAGCAAGAAGGGAAAACATCTGAGGAAGAAAGGAAACTGAGTATGCCAAAGAAGAAATTAATGCAGGGAAAGGAGAAACTGACCCATCAGGAAGAAAAAATAGCTTGGGAAGAAAAAATAGTGGCTTCCCCACAAGAGAAATTAACCCAGGAAGAGTGGAAGTTAGTCTTAGGAGAAAAGAAAGAGACCAGAAAAGGGGGGAAACTAAAGGAAAGAAAAAGAGTGACCTGGAAGGAGGGGAGGAGAGCAGGGGTAAGTGGGACTTGGAGAAGGGGTAAGTGGGACTTGGAGAAGATTATGATGGCCCATGGAGAAGGCATGTGGCCCCAGGAAGAGGGGTTGCCTCTCTGGGGAGAGAGGCAATTGTCCCAGGAAGAGGAAGAGCTGGGTGAGGAAGAGGAGGAACTGGGTGAGAAAGAAGAGGAGCTGGGTGAGGAAGAGAAGGAGCTGGGTGAGGAAGAGAAGGAGCTGGGTGAGAAAGAGAAGCAGCTGGGAGAGGAAGAGGAGGAGCTGGGTGAGAAAGAGGAGCAGCTGGGTGAGGAAGAGGAGGAGCTGGGTGAGAAAGAGAAGCAGCTGGGAGAGGAAGAGGAGGAGCTGGGTGAGAAAGAGGAGGAACCTTGTGAGGAAGAGGAGGAACTGGGTGAGAAAGAGGAGGAGCTGAGAGTGGAAGAGGAGGAGCCGGTTGAGGAAGAGAAGAAGCCAGGTGTGGAAGAAGAGAAACTGGCCTGGGATGCAGAGGAACTAATCCTGCACTTAAAGAAACAAGTTAAAGGGAGGAAGAAAAAGTCCCACAAAAAGAAGAAACACATCCAGGGTATAGAGAAACATGTTGAGGAAGAGATCCAGGAAAGGGGGAAATTGGCCCAGGAAGAGGAACATTTGTCTAGTGAAGAGGAAGGACTGTCTGTGGAAGAAGGAAAACAGGCATCAGAAAGGGGCAGCTTGGTAGAGCAAGAAATTAAATTGACTCCAGAAAAGAAGAAATGGTTAGGAAAGGAGATAAAAGAGGCCTATAAAAAGAAACAAATCCAAGAAAAGAAAAAACAAATTGGGAAACAGGAGAAAGAACACCAGACTAAGAAAGAAGAGAAAGAAGCCAAGGACAGATGGTTAGCCTGGAAAAGAAAGAAACTGGGCCTAGAAGAAGAGGAAAAGCTTGTGGAAAAGGAGAGAAGGGCCCAGAAAGAGGAGGAAACAACCAAGAAAAAGAGGCAATGGGCCTGGGAAAAAAAGAAAGCTGACTTAGGAGAGGAGGAACAGGCTAGGGAAATGGAGAAGTGGTCACAGGAAGAAAAGAAACAGGCCTGGAAAGAAAAGAGACAGGATCAGAAAGAGGAGAAAATGGCTCAAAAAGTGGAGAAACAGACTGAGGGGGAAAAAAAACGGGCCAGAGAAAAAATGAAACTGATCCCAGAAGAGGAAAAAAAGATAGAGGAAATTGAGACAGTGTTCCCCCCAAAAGAGAAACAAGCTAAGAAAGAGGAGAAATGGGTTGGGAAAGATAAGAAATCCATTGATGAAAAAGAACAGATCCATGAAAAAGAGCAACTAGCCCTAAAAGAGCAGAAACAGGCCCAGGAAGAGAGAATATGGCATCAGAAAGAGGAAAAAGAGAGCGATCAAAGAAAACAATGGGCCTGGGAAAAAGAGAAGTTGTCTGTAGAAGAGGAGGAACACGCTGGTGAAATGCAGAAAACGTCCCAGGAGAAAGCACTGACAAAAAGACTGACCCAGAAAGACAGTAAACTGGCCAAGGAAGAGAGGCGTATTGATAAGAAAGAAAAGGCAATAGCCAGGGAGGGAATTGGCATAACTAAGACAAAGAAAAAAACTGAGGAAGAGAAAGAAATTATGAAAGAAGAGGAATTGTCCCAGGAAGAGAGGGAACTGGCCTATGACATTAGGACCAAGGAGATGGGTGTTGCCAAGAAAAAAAGGAAACGAACCAAAGAGGAGAGAATACAGGCAATGAGGAAACTGAATATGGAGAAAGGGATTCGTTCCAAAGAAAAAGAGGCTAGTTCCAGGTTAAAAGATATAAGGAAGAGAGAGAGTTACTTGTTGAGGATCCTACCTAAAATAGTTAGAGAAAGAAGTATAGTACCACTGGAAGAAACAGAAATACCTGAGGAAGAAAGATCATCTATGATGGGGAAGAGTGGAATGGATGGCCAGAGGTGGGAAGTTTTTAAGGAAGAGAGAGAAATAATGAAACAAGAGAAGGAGCTGGATCAGGAAGAGAGAAAAGTAGAAGATGACAGACTGGCCACCAAAGAGAAAACACTGACTGATAGAGACAGCTTGGAGGAGAACCAAAGGTTATTAGAGAAGGTCCAGGGAAAGATACTATTAGATAAAGTCCAGGTAGAAAGTATATTAAAGGAAGTCCAGGAACAAAATCTGTTAGGAAAAAAGCAGCTAAAGAAACTTCTAAGGAGAATTGAGAAGAATAAATCAGAAAAAACTCAGCTAAAGTACTTATTAGAGAATATCAGAGATATCCTGTTTGAAGGCTTATCTGAGAGTTTGATTGAGGAGGAAATAAAAGAAGGTCCAACAACGAAGGGGAAAGAGGAGGAGGGCATCACTGAGGAAGGAGAAGAGGAAGAAATTTTGCCCAGGAGAGAGAAAGGGAAATATTTGATTAGGAAGAAGAAAAAGAAGGCAAGCCTGAGTGAAGAGGAATTGGAGGAGAACTTGGATAAGAAGCATAAGAAAGAGAGTTCAACCCAAAGAAGGAAAAAGGAAAAGAGGTTGACTCAAGAGAAAGAGAGGCTGAGTAAGAAGAAAAAGGAGAGCCCACATGAGGAGGAGGAGAGCTTGACTGAGGAGGAGGAGGAGAGCCTGAGTGAGGAGAAGGAGGAGAGCCTGAGTGAGGAGGAGGAGAGCCTGAGAGAGGAGGAGGAGAAGAGCCTGAGTGAGGAGGAGGAGAGCCTAACTGAGGAGGAGGAGAAGAGCCTGAGTGAGGAGGAAGAGGAGGAAATGGAGAAGATAGAGAAAAGAGAGGAGGAGGAGGAGGAAAAGGAGGAAAGGCAGAAGGACGAGGAGAGCAGACTTATGGAGGTGATATGCTCAGAAGAGAGAGAGTTGAAAACAGAGCTCTCCAAGGAAGAAGTGAGCTTATCGAAGCTAGCAATAGAAGATGAGGCTCTTGCTGAGAAAAGGGAAGGTACAATTAGAAGGGAAATTCCTTTTAAGAAAGAAAGATTGCTTGATGGAAAGCGAGATCCCACACGTACGGATAAGGTCATGTGGCCAACAGTTCTGAAGAGCCCTTTCAAAACACCACTCCCAGTAGCCTTGGAAAAAGAGAGAATGCCCCTGGAAGTGTTGAGAGTTCATCTGGATTTGGAAGGACAGGAAAATCAACTTCTTGGAGCATACCCTATGACAAGTTCTTGGGGAAGACAAGAGGATATGCTCTTGGAGAAAGCGAGGGGTTTGAGAATAGGCTTAGAGACCCAGATTCCAGAAGGCCTCCACAGGCCAGAGTCCCACTTCTCAGATATTATCATGAAATCACAGAAACCTGAACGTTGGCCCAAAGGTGACAGGTGGAAGTGGTTCTTTAAGTACCATGATTCTCCAGTGAGAAAAACTGAAGGCCAGGTCCCAGGGCCAGCCCCAGCCCCAGCCCCATCCCTTACTCCTATACCAGCTGAAAGGCCATGCTACTCAGAAGCAAGCTTCTCAGATGAGGACTGGATTAACAATGCCTTAATAAGACTGGAAGCAGGAGAGCAGCTTTCCAGGGACAGTTTCCATAGACTGCACCAGCTCCTCAGAGACTTCACTTCAAAGGGATACATGAAATGGATGCATCTGTGCAATCTTAAAGCCATTGCTAAACACCTAAGGCAGAACCTCGAGGTAAGTCACACAGACATATCGCAACAACATAAGAATGCTTTGAGTCCAGTGCACTTAAAAGTGATCCCTCCAATTAGAAGAAAAGAAAAAGAGAGCCGGCTAGAGCCATTCCCTATTGTTGAACCAGTGTTACCATCAGCTACCAGGAGGTCTCAAACCCCAGAAGCTCTCAATTGGCATCTCTTAGCTGAGTCCTACAGGAAGAAGCAGGCACAACAATTATCCTCTGCTGTTAAGGAGATACCGCACCTTTATCCAATCGGAAAAGATGCTCCTCCAACTGTCTATCCCTCTGTTGATAAAAAATCCCTGGACTTAATATTCCAGAAGGACTTCCAGGCCTTGAGGGATAAGGGAGAGCTCCTCAAATTTCACAAGGCAAAGAGGGACACACTGTCCATACCTTCACCGGTGTTACCATCAACCACCAAGAGGATTCGAGTCCCAAAGGCTATAAATTGGCATCTTTTAGGAGAACCTTACAGGAGTGCACGGGTAAGGCAACTATCCAATGCTCTCAAAGAGATGGAAATGAAACATTTCTATCCTGCTGCAAGAGAGATTTTCACAGGTGCCCATGCCTCTGTGGACAAACAAACTCTAGCACTGATGTTTCAGAAGGATCTGAGGGCTTTTAAGGGAAAAGACAGACCCCTCACATTGCCCAAGTTGAAGAAGGCACAGCCCATCTCTAAAAAAAAGGAAGAGGTGCCTCAATGGGAGACATTTGTGGCACTGTACCATGTTTTGCAGATGATGCAACAACAATATGCAAAAGACAGCACTGCTTGGATGGAACAGTTTTACCAACTCATGGATCTGTACAAATTTAAGTCCCCTCAAATCCAGAGGCTTCTACTAGAGTTGCTGCAGAAAGAGGAACTCCAACCCCAAGAGATCATGTACAAAAAGGCCCTGAAAACTCAGGAGCTGGTACCTGGTGAACGGTTGTTCTGTGGCTTGTTTTGGGGTCATTCCCATGCCCCTGCAATTCCTCTCAAGTTCCATAACATTGTACCTTTGCCTGGGAAGAGCAGGGTGCATACTATCCAACCTGTGGGTATCGCCCAGTATGGATTCCTAGAACTTGCCTGGAAAAACCTACCACAAGTCAATTCTTACTTTATTGACAAGCCGCCCAACATCCCTACTCCTACTCTATGATTTGGCCTAACATTAGGACTTTGGGGTCTTGGTGGGAAATAAGCCTGGCAATGGATTTTAAGCCTCCTTCCCTTTTCCCCACTTCAAGGTGCGGCTAGACAAGGACTTGTACTCATTTAGTTCCAGAAACTTGCTACCTTGTGCTGAATAAAATGACATTTCTCATTTGTAACAATATTTTGGCTTATTTCTCTTCCTCCCCAAGCCTAGAATCCCCATGAGAAGACAGATAACCTTTGTCCTAACAGGGCCAATTGCTTTTTCAGTCAGTGGGGTACGTCCTTTGGATGGTAGGGGCCAGCATTTGATCTTTTTTTTTTTGATCAACTTTTGATAGATAAGTCTGTCCATGGGCTCTTTTCTTTGGTTTGTATTTCCTTCCTCAAAGGTTCCTAGGGGGAGAATGGTACAGTGGGGCTTTTATTTATTTAGCATTAATCTGAGAGGAAGCAGAGAAGACCCATAATTTTGCCCCTTCACAAACTTTGATCTAAAATTCCTGGACGTCTCTAAACCTCAGTGTTCTCATCTACATAATGCGAAAATAGAATGAAATAATGATGGAATGCCAATTTTGAATTTGGAAGAACTCTCATTCCAGTTCTTTTTTCTGCCATTTATTAGCTCTTTAATCTTAGCTTTTGGTTTCCTCAAAGTAAAATGGTGATAATGATGCCTACCTCAGTGAAACACTTAACACAATTCCTGGAATATAGTTCTCTTTTTCTAATGGGTAGCTATTTTAATGGGAGATGTAGCTATCTTAAGTGTGTAGATGAAAATAGGAGGTCTAGGATTCAAATAGGATTTGAATCCCTGCCTTTAAAAAAAATTTTTTTTTAATTTGTTTATTTCAGAGACAGAGACAGACAGAGATAGTAACAGAGATCAAGAGTGAGTGGGGAGGAGAGGGAGAAGCAAGCTCCCTACTGAGCAGGGAGCCCAACATGGGGCTCAATCCCAGGACCTGAGCCAAAGGCAGACACTTGACCGACTGAGCCACCCAAGCGCCCCGAATCCCTGCCTTTCAATTTGACATGTAATCTTGAGCCAGTGATTTCACCTCTCTAAGCCTCAGGTTTTGTTTTTTTGTTTTTGGTTTTTTTTAATTTTTCAATTGTTTACTTTATTCTAATTCTCAGTTTTATCATGTGCAAATGAGGCTCATTGAGAGGCCCAAATGAGATTCTGAGTATGCCTATTTTAGTGTACTGGGAACATAGGAAAGGAACTGAAGGCTAGAGGAGGGGCCTGGGACCTCAAGGGAGTTTGAGGGTACCTTGGGAGAGGGAACAGAGCTCAAGGAGAGAGTCTGCAAGAGCAAGGGAGAAGCTAGAGCTTGAAGGAGGTGTTTGGAAGCCCAAGAGAAGATCTTGGGCATCAGAAATCAGACTCCTGAGGGAGGTGACAAATTCTGAGGAAAAAGTTTTGGTAGCCCAGGAGATCAGAAGCTTGGGAATATGGAGAAGAAACTCTGGAGCAGGAGACAGATTTCAGGGGAGAGGTCTGAGAGCCAAAGGGAATAGATGGAGTTGACAATGTACAGAAGCTAATAAGTTCTGGGAGAGACCCCATGCTCAGCAAAGGCATAAGACAGAAGAGCAGAAGAAGCAGATTTTGTGGTTAGAGGAGCCAGGGAGCCCTTGAAAGGAGGAGCCAGAGCTTAGGCGAGATGCCTGGAAGCTTAAGAGAAAAGCCAAAGTGCAAGGCAGAAGGGTTTAGGAGAAAAGGGAAGAACCATAACTTTGAGAAGCTGCAAGCTTCCAGGGAAGGAGCAAGAACACAGAGAAGCAGTCTGCAAGGTCAGAATAAGTTGAGTAAGTCTAAAGATTTAAAACATACACCTATATGAGTTAATTCCCTCATGTAAAATAATAAGAAAAAATATATACACATACACATACACATATAAAGTCTTTGCCTCTGGTTCCTGCTAATATTTGGTCTTAGACCTGTTTGTGACACAGAACTCCTAAATCCCTTGGAATCTCCTGGGAGATAGGAGTGTCTTTTGTTCTAATATGGTGACTGTTGGTGGACTCCTAGAAAGGGCTGGTCACTAGAAAGACCAAGCCATGTATAAAAGCTTGGAACATTCAGCCACGTCTCCCATCCTCTAAATAAGGGCTGGAGAAAGAGTTAATGATCCATCATGCCTACATGATGAAGCCTCCATAAAAAAATTCCCAAAAGTATGGGGCTCAGGGAGATTACCAGGTTGGTGAACACATTTATATGCCAGAGGCTGGTGCACCCCAACTCCATGGGACAGAAGCTCCTGCACTTAGGACCCTTCCACACCTCACCCTATGTATCTCTTTATCTGACTGTTCATATGAATGCTTTAAAATATCCTTTGTAATAAACCAGCAATAGTAAGTAAACTGTTTTCTTTTGTTGTGTGAGCTGTTCTAGCAAATTACTGAATCTGAGGAGGGGATTGTGGGAGCCTGCAAATTCTATCGAAGTCAGACAGTTCTGGGTAACCTGGGTACCAACTACCTCTGATTAGGGTCTGAAGTGGAGGGCAGTCTTCTGGGACTGAGCCCTTAACCTGTGGGATCTGTGCTGACTCTAGTTAGTGTCATAATTGAATTGAATTACAGGACACCAAATTCATATTTGAGAATTGGTCTGTGTGGGGAAAAAAACCCCACACATCTAATGTCAAACATGTTGTCAGTGTGAGTAAAGAAAAACATATTGAGTTTTTCCTATACAACACCCCCCCCATAAAATATCTCCTCAAATATTCTATTTCCAGAAGAGGGAAAAACAAGATGAAAGGTATTAAATGTTTAGTTTAAAGAGCTGGAAAGGGCCATATGGAAATACTTTACCTTAGCCTGGGTGGTTGTTACAGGGGTGTATACAATTGTTAAAATTTGGTGAAGAAACTGAGCTTGACTTATTTTTATCAACAGATACAATTTAAAAAATTATTTTAAAATGTGGTAAATGATACATAACAAAATTTGCTATTTTGGCCATTTTTAAGTGTACAGTTTAGTGCATTAAGTACATTCACATTGTTGTGCAACCATCAACAGCATCTGTCCAGAGAAGATTTTTCATCTCGCAAAACTAAAACTCTGTTCCCATTATATAATAACTTCCCATTTTCTCTACTCCCCAACTCCTGGCACCTACCATTCTACTTTTTGTCTCTATGAATCTAAGTACCTCATATGAGTGGAAACTTAAAGTATTTGTCCTTTTGTGGCTTATTTCACTTAGCATAGTGTCTATGTCTTCAGGGTTCATCTGTTGTAGCATGTGTCAGAATGTACTTCCTTTTTAAGATGGAATAATATTCCATTGTATGTATATACCACATCTTATCTATCCATTTATCTGTTGATGGGCACTTGGGTTGCTTCCACCTTTTGGCTTTTATGAGTAATGCTGCTATGAACATGGGTGTATAAATATCTCTTCAAAATCTTATTTTTTTTTTTTTTGGTATATGCTCAGAAGTGGAATTGCTGGCTCATATGGTACTTCTACTTTTATTTATTTATTTATTTATTTTTTTTTTTTAATTTTTTTTTTATTTATTTATTCATGAGAGACAGAGAGAGAGAGAGAGAGAGAGAGAGAGAGAGAGAGGCAGAGGGAGAAGCAGGCTCCCAAGGAGCAGGGAGCCCGATGCGGGACTCGATCCCAGGACCCTGAGATCATGACCTGAGCCGAAGGCAGACGCTCAACCATCTGAGCCACCCAGGCGCCCCTCTACTTTTATTTATTTAAAGGAATTGTCAATTGGTATAATCTTAAAAATACCATTAGGGTTCATTCTAGTGATCGTTTTCTGACTTTATGCAGTAATCTAAATGTATTTCACAAACTTTGAAATAAAGTATAAGGCTCCTTATGTGTATTTTGTTTTTATTGTTTCATTGAGGTGTAATTAACATGCAATAAAAGGTACAGATATTAAACTTTCAGTTCACCAAGTTTTGACAATTGTATACACCCCTATAACAACCACCCAGGCTAAGGTAAAGTATTTCCACATAGCCCTTTCCAGTTTTGTGTCCATTTCCAGTCATTTCTCCAACTCCCTCCTTCAAGGTAACCACTCTTATTGCCTTTAGTTTTTCCTGTTCTTACACTTCATATAAATGGATTCATAAAGTATGTAGACTCCTGTTTGGGGCTTATTTTGCTCAATACGTTTGAGATGCATCTATATTGTGCATATCAGTAGTTTGTTCTTTAATTATTGTATGAACATACCATGATTTGTTTATTCTCATGTTGATGGATATTTGAATTATCTCCAGGTAGAGGTATTATATGAGTGAGGCTGTTATGAACATTCTTGGACAATACTGTGGATATGTTTTCATTTCTCTTGGGTACACACTTCAGGATGGAATTTAGGTTGTTTTTTTTTTTTTTTTTTAAGATTTTATTCATTTATTTGAGAGTGAGAGCATGAGAGGGGGGAGGGTCAGAGGGAGAAGCAAACTCCCACTGAGCAGGGAGCCCAATGTGGGGCTCAATCCCGGAACTCCAGGATCATGACCTGAGCCAAAGGCAGCCACTTAACCGACTGAGCCACCCATGCACCCCAAGGAATTTAGGTTCTTAAGAATATTTTCCCAAAGGGCACCTGGGTGGTTCAGTTGATTAAGCATCAGACTCTTGATTGCGGCTCAGGTCATGATCTCAGGGTCTTGGGATCGAGCCCTGAGTCGGGTTCTGCACTCAGTGTGGAATCTGCTTCTCTCCCTCTCCCTCTGCTCTTCCCCTCGCTCTTTCTCTCAAATAAACAAATAAATCTTAAAAAAAAAAAAAAGGAATATTTTCCCAAAGAGGTTGTATCACTTTATACTCCCACAGGCCATATATGAGCATTCCAGTTGGGCTATATACTTGCCAACATTTCATGTGGTCACATTCTTTTATTTCTAGTGGGCATAGATAATTTTAGTGGGCACAGGTATTTCATTGTGACTTAATGCTGATAAATTGTGTTGACCCCTTTTTCTAGTGCTTATTGACCATTTATGTATCATTTATGAAGTGTCCAAGTCATTTGTCCCCCACTCCCTTTAAATTGGGTTTATTTTTATTTAAAGATGTTCTTGTCTATTGCCAGTGTTTTTTGATGAGCAGATATTTTATATTTTGATGAAGTTCAACATATCATTTTTTCCACTTTTTTTTTTTAAAGATTTTATTTATTTGATAGAGAGAGACATAGCAAGAGAGGGAACACAAGCAGGGGGGCTGGTAGAGGGAGAAGCAGACTCCCCGCTGAGCAAGAAGCCGGATGTGGGACTCCATCCTGGGACTCTGGGATCATGACCTGAGCTGAAGGCAGATTCTTAATGACTGAGCCACACAGGCACCCTCATTTCTCCTTTTATGGTTAGTGCATATGGTTAGTGTGTCCTGTTCAAGAAAACTTTCCTTTCTCCAACCAAAGTGATGTCCATCTATGTTTTCTTCTAGACACTTTATGGTTCAGGGTTTAACATTTAGGTCTTTGATCTATCTCAAATTAATTTTTGTGTATGGTGGAAGTAGACACCAAGTTTCAATCTTTTTTCCATAGAAATAGCTAAATTGTTCCAAATAACATTTGCTAAAACTTTCCTTTCTCATTGAATTGCACTGGTTCTGTCAAAAATTAATTGACTATTTATTTCAGGGCTCTGTATTCTGTCCCATTGATATATATTTGTCTGTCCTTACATCAGTGGCACATTACCTTGATTACTGTAGAGAGTGGTAAGATCCAGTAATGTCCTCCAATTTTGCTTTTCATTTAAATAATATTTTGTCTCTTCTAGATCCTTTGCATTTCCATATAAATTTTCAAATCAACTAGTAATTTCTTCAAGGAAGGCTGCTCGAAGTTTTGAAAGGGGCTGCATTAATTTTATGGATCTATTTAGAAAGAATGGACATTTTAAGAATATCAAACCTACCAATGAACATGGCATCTCTCCACTTGTTTAGGTCTCCCTTAATTTATCCTAACAATAGTCAGTTAGTTTTCAAAATAGGGATCATGCACACCTTTTAGGCAGGTTTAAGCCCAAGAATTTGATGATTCTGATGTCATGGTAAATGGTATTGTTCATTTCATTTGCCAATTGTTTGTTGGGAGAATACAGAAATTCAATAGAATTTTGTATACTAACCTTATATCCTGTGAAGTTGATAAACTCACTAATATTCTAAAAATATTCCATAGAGTTCTCTTCAAATGCAAACATGTTATTTGCAAATAAAAGTTTTATATCCATAAGCAGAGAATACCTGCTATCAGTCAAGGCAGAGAGACCAATTTGGAGATTTGTCTTATACCCTTGTCCTATCAGTTTTGTTTACTTAGCTATTTAGCTTTTTAAGATCTAAATCCTTCAATTTGTAATTGCTTTAAAAACATTCTACTTCATCTTTTCTCGTATTTATTCTTTTTATTACAGTGTCACACTGATTAGGACCTTTAATACAATGCTGAATACAAGTGGTGAGAACAGGCATCCTTACCTTATTCCCAACCTTAAGGGGAAGTGTTCCAAAGTTCACCATTAAATATGATGTTAGCTGTATGTTTTTCCTACATTCTTTTTATCAAGCTGAGGAAATGCATGCTATTTTTAGTGTGCTGAAAACTTCTATTATGAGCATGCTGAATTTTTGTTGGTAAACTTTAACAGAAAAGTTGTGAAGATCGCATAGATTGTTGCCATAAATCCCACACCAGGTTTCCCCTACTGTTATCTTACATTATTATGGTACACTTGTCACAATTAATGAACCAATGCTGACACATTATAAAGTATTAATCTGATAACTTTATTCAGATTTAGTTTTTTACTTAATGTCCTTTTTTCTGTTCTAGGATCCCATCTAGTACACCATGTTACATTTAGTTGTCATATTCCCATAGGTTCTTCTGGCTGTGACAGTTTATCAAACTTTCCTTGCTTCTCATGACATTGGAAGTTTTGAGGAATACTAGTTAGGAATTTTGTAGAATGTCCCTCAAATGAGACTGATCTTTTTCTCATAATCATGGGTTAATGGGTTTTTGGGAGGAAGACCATGGAAGCAAAGCACCATTTTCACCAAATCATATCAAGTATAATACTACAAACATAAATTTTCACTGATGAAGTTAACTTGATCACCTAGCTGAGGTAGCATGTCAGATTTCTCCGTTGTAGGGCACCTGGGTGGCTCAGTTGGTTAAGCGACTGCCTTTGGCTCAGGTCATGATCCCGGAGTCCCTGGATCGAGTCCCGCATCGGGCTCCCTGCTCGGCAGGGAGTCTGCTTCTCCCTCTGACCCTCCCCCCTCTCATGTGCTCTCTCTCATTCTCTCTCTCACAAATAAATAAATAAAAGAATCTTTAAAAAAAAAAAAGTTACTCTTTTTTCCCCTTTCCATACTGTGTTCTTTGGAATGAAGTCATTATGCACAACCCACATGCAAGGATTGGAGAGTTATAATGCACCTCCTTAAGGGTGGAGAATCTACATACATTATTTGGACTTCTACTGCATAGGAGATTTGTTTATTCTCCCCCATTTATTTATTAAATCGTTTATTTATATCATGTATTTCTGGATATTTACTTTATATGCTGGGTTATAATCCAACATGATGTTATGTATTTTGTTGCTTAAATTGTTCAGTGCTAACTATTAGGAGATTTTTCAGTTGGCTCCTGTATCCTTTTGACTCACCCCCATCACTGTGGGCTTTTTAAAAATTGAGATGTTGGGGCCCCGGGTGACTCAGTCAGTTGGGCTTCCAACTCTTGGTTTCAGCTCAGGTTGTGATCTCATAGGTCGTGAGATAAAGCCCCACATTGGGCTCCATGTTCAGCGGGGAGTCTGCTTGAAGATTCTCTCCCTCTGCCCCTCCCCCCATTTGTGCATGTGCTCTAAAATACATAAAATTTGAGGTGTAATTGACATATAACATTGTATTAGTTTTAGGTGTACAATGATTTATGTATATATTGTGAAATGATTACCAAATCGGTGTAATTAATATCCATCACCACACATAATTACAAAATTTCTTCCAGTGATGAGAACTTTAAAGATTTATTCTCTTAGCAACTTTCAAATATACAATAATGTCAACTATAGTTACCATGCTGCACATTACTTCCCCACAGCTTACTTATAACTGGAAGTTTGTACCTTTTGACCACCTTCATCCATTTCACCCACTCCTGACTCCTTGCCTTTGACATCCACCAATTTATTCTGAGTTTGTTTTTTTTTTTAGATTCCACATATAAGTGAAAACACACAGTATTTGTCTTTCTCCAACTTCTTTCATTTAGCATAGTGCCCTCAAAGTCTATCCATGTTGTTGCACATGGCAGTATTTCCTTCTTTGTGGCTGAATAATATCCCTCTGTGTGTATATGTATGTGTGTGTGTAAACATTTTCTTTATCCATTCATCTGTGGATGGACATAGGTTGTTTCCATGCCTTGGCTACTACAATAATACTGCAGTGACCATGGGAGTGCAGTTATCTTTTCAAGATAATGACTTTGTTTCCTTTGGTTAAATACCCAGAAATGGAATTGCTGGATCTTATGGTAGTTTTTAACTTTTTGAGGAACTCTTTACTGTTTTCCATAGGGGCTTCACCAATTTACATTTCCAACAACAGTGCACAGTCCACACTCATAGGGTTATTTCCCCAACACTTGTTATTTCTTGTCTTGATAATAGCCATACTAACAGGTGTGACAGGATATCTCATTATAGTTTTGATTTGCATGACCCTGATGATTAATGATGTTGAGCACCTTTCCATGCATTTATTGGCCAATTATATATCTTTTTTGGAAAAAAATGTCTATTCAGTTCCTCGGTCCACTTTTTAAATTGAATTTTTTCCTATTGAGTTGTGAGTTCTTTGCATAATTTGGATATTACACCCTTAGAAATATATAATTTGCAAATGTTTTCTCCCATTCTGTAGATTGCGTTTTCATTTTGTTGGTTTCCTTTGCTGTGCAGCTTTTTTGTTTGATACATCCCACTTGTTTAGTTTTGCATTTGTTGCCTTTGCTTTTGTGTCAAATCCAAAAAATCGCCAAGACTAATGCCAAGAAGCGTATCTCCTATGTTTTCTTCTAGGAGTTTTATGGTTTCAAGTCTTATGTCAAGTCTTTCATCCATTTTGAGTTGATTCTGGGTAGAGTATAGGATCATGATTCAGCTTCATTCTTTTGCATTTGGCTGTCCAGTTTCCCCAGCATCATTAAAGAAACCATCCTTTCCCCATTGGATATTCTTGGCTCCTTTGTCATAAATTGAACATAGAGCATGGGATTATTTCTGGGCTCCATTCCAGTCATCTATGTGTCTATTTTAATACCAATACCATACTGTTTTGATGGCTGTAGCTTTGTAATAGTTTGAAATCAGGAAGTGTGAAGCCTCAAACTTTGTTCTTTCTTAAGATTGCTTTGGCTATTCAGTCTCTTGTGATTCAATACACATTTTAGGATTCTTTGTTCTATTTCTTTGAGAGATGCCATTAGAATTTTTAAAGGGATTGCACTGAATTTGTAGATTACCTTGGGTAGTATGGACATTTAAACAATATTAATTCTTTTAATAAATGAGCACAGAATATCTTTCATTTGTGTCTTCAATTCTTTCATCACTGTTTTATACTTTACAATATACAGGTCTTTCACCTCCTTGGTTAAATTTATTCCTAGGTGTTTTCTTTTTCATGCAATTGCAAATGGGATTGTTTTCTTAATTTCTTTCAGTTCATTATTCACATATACAAACACAATTGATTTTTGTATATTGATTTTGTATCCTGCAACTTTACTAATTTCATTTATTCTAACAGATTTTTGGTGGGATCTTTAGGGTTTACATGTCATTTGCAAATAGAGACAGTTTTACTTCCTCCTTCCCAATTTGATGACTTTTATTTCTTTTTCTTGCTTACTGATTCTAACCTAGGACTTCCAATACTATGTTGAATAAAAGTGGTGAGTGTGGGCGCCTTTGTCTTGTTTCTGATCTTAGAGAAAAAGCTTTCAGTTTTTCACTGTTCGGTACAATGTTACCTGTGGGTTTGTCATATATGGCTTTTATTAAGTTGAGGTACTTTCCCTATATGCCCACTTTGTTCAGAATTTTTATCATGAATGAATATTGACTTTCATCAAATGCTTTTTCTGAATCTACTGAGGTGATCATATGATTTTTATTCTTCATTTTGTTAGTGTGGTGTATCACATTGATTTGTAGATGGTGAACCATCCTTTCAATCTGGAATAAATCCCATTTGATCACCAGGTATGATCCTTTTAACGTATTGCTGAATTTGATTTGCTAATATTGTATTGAGGATTTTTGCGTCCGTGTTCATTAGGGATATTTGCCTATAATTTTCTTTTCTTGTAGTATCCTTGTCTGGTTTTGGTATCAGGGTAACACTGGCCTTGTAAAATAAGCTTGGAAGTACTCCCTCCTCTTCTATGTTTTGGAGGAGTTTGAGAAGGTGTTAGTTCTTTAAATGTTTGGCAACAATCTTTTTTTTTTTTTTATTGTGTCATCTGAGGATTCATGTGTTTCTTCAGTACTGGGAAATTCTCAATTGTTAACATTCTTCTTACCTCCTCTCCTCCTTCACTCTATGGATTCTCTGGAATTCTGATTACAAGTAAGTTGGCACTTCTCATTCAATGATATTGCCTCATGGCCTCTCATAGTTTCTATCTCTATACATCTAAATTTTCTTCTCTTTAACTTCCTCTAATTGTTAAATTACTCATCCTCCCTCCCTGCCCAGGTCTATCAAACCAGTTAACTGCTTTAAGGTCTGTCATTTTTCAAACGTGTCTAGTGTGTGTGTGTGTGTGTGTGTGTGTGTGTGTGTTTTAAGATTTTATTTATTTATTTGAGAGAGAGAGCACAAGCTGGGGGAGGGACAGAGGGAAAGGGAGAAGCAGACTCCCCACTGAGCAGAGAGCCCAACACAGGGCTCAATCCCAGGATCCTGAGATCATGACCTGAGCCGAAGGCAGACGCTCAACCGACTGAACCACCCAGGTGCTCCACGGTCTAGTGTTTTTAATAGTATTTGCTTTCCCTGTTTTTTTTTTTTTTTTAATCGATTTCAATTATCATTTTAACAACAGTTACAGTATAATCTCCAAGCAGTAGTTCTATTTCCTGACAGAAGTAAGAATGGCCTGGAAGTGTTGGGAAATGAATGGATAACAAAGCTGTAGAAAAAGCGAGTGGATTTTTGCCCCCTCAGGCCCAAGAGGGAGTGCCACCAACATTATATGTAGAGAGGTTAAGAGCAAAAATTATTATATTTGGGGGCACCTGGGTGGCTCAGTTGTTAAGTCTTGGTTAAATTTATTCCTAGGTATTTTCTTTTTCATGCAATTGCAAATGGGATTGTTTTCTTAATTTCTTTCAGTTCATTATTCATGTATACAAACACAATTGATTTTTGTTTGTTTAAATAAATAAATAAAATCTTTAAAAAAAATTATTATACTTGGAATACCAAGAAAGTAAATTCAGTCTCTTACTCAGTCAGATTAAGCTATACTCAAGAAATTCTTGGTCCTGATGTGGATCCCCAGAATATTTCCTTGTTATAAGGGAAGCTGTGAGTCTCCTCTGTGAAAACTTTGAGGGAGAATGAATATGGCATATGCATGAAGGAGAGAACATGGCTAATTTCTGTCTCCACTCCAGAAAGAGACTGCAGTCCCTGGTGCTGAAGGAAGGGCTGTTATCCAGACTTGCTCAACATATTTGGACTGGAGAGGGGCTTTTTCAAATAAGTCAGTTTGTGAGATAGAAGTCAAGACTATTCTCTCATGAACCTAAAAATGTATATATTTTTTACAGTATGCACTGTCAAGGTTTCTGAAGAGGCTGAGATTTTACCCTATGTGATGGCTATTGAGCTAGCCTATTACTGTTCCATGGAAGCTGGCAGAAGACACGAGATTTCTGGTTGAAAACAAAGGATTTTACTCATGGCACACCAAGAAACTTGAGCTTCTTGTTTGTGTCAGTTCTCCATGCCCCCAAAGTCCCAGAGGCAGGAAGCAGGTGGCTCTAGACAGATGCCTACCCACAAGGTGGTGGGTTATGTTACAGGTGAGGAACACTGATCCTAAAGAGCACGCTACTTTCTAACAGCCTATGAGCAAGCCTCTTTGTCTAGAGTGAGACATTTCCTTATGTCTCAAACTTACTTGCTGCAAGCACACCCCTGAGAATGTCCTGATAAAAGGTAGTTAGAGATCTGTGGTTTTCGTATACACAGTGTAAGTTTGCTAGCACCGCTGTAACAAAATATCACTGACTGGGTGGCTTAAACAACAGAAATTAATTTTCTCACAGTTCTGAAAACTAGAAGTCCAAGATCAAGGTGCCAGAGTTGATTCGTTCTGATGACACTCTCTCTCTGGCTTGCAGATGGCTGCCTTCTTGCTGTGTGTTCACATGGTCATTTCTGTGTCCAAATGTCTTGTTATAAAAACATCACAGAGATTGGGTTAGAGCTCACCCCAAGGGTCCTTATTTTAACTTAATCACCTATTTTTTTTTAAAGAAGAGAGAGAGAGAGGCAAAGGGAGGGGGAGAAGCAGGCAGCAGGGAGCCTGACGTGGGGCTCAATCCCAGGACCCTGGGATCATGACCTGAGCTGAAGGCAGACACTTAACCAGCTGAGCCACCCAGGCACCCCTTAAAGTCCTCTTTAAAGGCCTTATCTCCAAATACAGTCACATTCTAAGGTAGTGAGGGTTAGGGCTTCGTGATTTTAAAAAATTTTTTTGGCAGAGGGGGAGCACAGTTCAGCCCAAAACACTCAGCAATAATATGCAGAGTTGTTCAGGGTCCAAGACAGATTCTCACCCAACATGCACATGCATGGGAACAGTGCAATGAATTTTTCTAAGCTAAACAATCTTTTGTAACCAGCACCCAGATTAAGAGTAACATCATTACCAGCACCTTCAAGGTTCCCTTTCATGATTTCCTCCAGTCACTACCTTTGAAGGAAACCTCTGTCCTAATTTATTAGAGCATAAATTAGTTTCCCAATCTGTACTGTTAGAAAACATAATTGAAATTATATATTACATAGTCTGGTATCTGGTTTCTTTTTCTCAACAACATTCTTCTTTGGGGGATTCATATACAATGCTGACTAGTTTTAGATGATTGTCATTGCTGTATATTATTCTATTGTGTAAATATACCAGAATTTATCCATTCTACGGTTTGTTGGGTTTTTTTTATAAAGATTTTATTTATTTGACAGAGAGAAAGACAGCCAGAGAGGGAACACAAGCAGGGGGAGTGGGAGAGGGAGAAGCAGGCTTCCCGCTGAGCAGGGAACCCGATGCGGGGCTCTATCCCAGGACCCTGGGCCCATGACCTGAGCCGAAGGCAGACGCTTAACGACTGAGCCACCCAGGTGCCCCAATCCATTCTACGGTTGATGCGCATTCAGGTACTTTCCAACTTTAGACTCTAATATAAGGGGCTACTATGAATATTCTAGTATATCACCTTTGATAAATATATGTATGCTTTCATGGACTTCTGCAACTCATGTCTGCCTGCCTCAAAGATCTGCACAAAAAAGGAACCTTAAGGAATGATCAGGTATCATGATTCTGAAACCTGATTCTGAAAAAATATCAGGTGAATTACTGATTTTACTTTTGCAAATCTGCTATATTTGTATTTTTCAAGGACTGGTGTTATGGATGGAATGTTTTGTGCCCCCAGCCCCAAATTCATATGTTGAAGCCCTTACTGCAATGTGATGGTATCTGGAGATGGGGCCTTTGAGAGGTAATTAGAATTAGATGGGGGTCATGAGGGTGGGGTCCTCATAATGAGACTAGTGCCCTCATAAGAGATACCAGAGAGCTTGCTCTGCCATGTGAGAACATAGCAAGAAGGTGGCCGTCTGCAACCTAAGGAGAAAGTACTTAGCCTGAAACCAGATTGACTGGCACCTTGATCATGGACTTCTAGCCTCCAAAACTGAGAAAATGAATTTGTTGTTTCAAGCCAGTCCACAGTATTTTGTTATAGTAGCCTAAGCAGATTAACACAATTAGGAACATTTATTTTCTTTCATGAGACTTCCTATCTAGCCTTGTTCCACAAAGTAACTAGCGGCTCCAGCCAGACAGGTAGTGTATTTCCCTATCACATAAAAGTCTGGAGAAACTATATGAATATGACAAATATGTGATGTCCATATGCAGGCAATAGCATAGAGAAAGGGAAGAAAAGGAGTAAAGGATCTGAGCAAATGCTTTCAAGAAAGTTACCCAGAAACTGCTAGAAAATTCCAGTGTCAGCCTGTTGATTATAATTTGTTCTGTGGCTACACCCAGCAGCAATAAATGAAGTCCCTCATCTGAATGGTCATTACACCAAATAACAACTGGAATATTACCTCAAAAGAGGAATATAATGAATTCCACACAGGTTATAAGTAAGACTGCTTACTATGGGAGCCAAAGATACAGTTTTGGTTTTTTTTGTTTTTTTTTTTTTAAGATTTTATTTATTTGCGAGAGAGAGAATGAGAGACAGAGAGCATGAGAGGGAGGAGGGTCAGAGGGAGAAGCAGACTCCCTGCTGAGCAGGGAGCCTGTTGTGGGACTCGATCCCGGGACTCCAGAATCATGACCTGAGCTGAAGGCAGTCGCTTAACCAACTGAGCCACCCAGGCACCCCAAAGATACAGTTTTAAGTTTGGCTAAATGCAACTAAGCACAGTGGGACTCAGTGATTTCCTGGAGACTATTACTGGTAGAAAGACTTACTGAATTCAACCAAGATCCTGGAATTGAGGACATACAGGTTCACTTCCAGAGCATCTGAAAAAAACCTAGTCATCTTCTTCCATTTCCCTCCCCAGTTTCACATCTCATCACACAACACCCAAACTTTGGTTTCTAATGTTGTTCTCTAGCTTATATAAGGAGAGAGGTTGATTCCCTGTTTCAGGGCAAAATTGAAAGCAAACAGGCAAAAGGACAGGTCTAAATACATTTTCAAAAAACGTAATGCTTTCAAGGAAGTCATGGACAGTGCTAAAGAAAAAGGAGTCAATGTAATGGGACCGCTTCAGGTGAAGTTCCATTTTAGTACAAAATGACAATATTTTATTATTTTATTTTATAAGATTTTATTTATTTGAAAGAGAGAGAGAACGAGTGGGGCGGAGCAGAGGGAGAGGGAGAAGCGGACTCCCTGCCAAGCAGGGAGCCCCATGCGGAGCTTGAACCCAGAACCCTGGGATTATGACCTGAGGCGAAGGCAGAGGTTTCCTTTTAACCAACTGAGCCACCCAGGCACCTCAACAATATTTTAATAATCAGGCATAAAATGATAACATTAAAATGAGAGGGTTAGAGAAAAGTTAATATAAAAATGTATAAAATAGTTATGATATAAACATGTATAGTAAGTTACATGTATTGTACTGTTCACATCAATAAGTTAGAGTGTTAATACAAACAGGTACTTTTTTGTTCTCATCAGTTGTCTATTAATTAGTTAATATCTGAGGAGTGAATGCCCCAGACTGCAAGTTTAATTTGGTTTTGTTTAGCCAAGAGACTTGATTAATTTTTTTAAAGATTTATTTATTTAGGGCACCTGGGTGGCTCAGTTGGTTAAGCAAATGCCTTCGGCTCGGGTCATGATCTCAGGGTCCTGGGAACGAGCCCCGCATCGGGCTCCCTGCTCTGCGGGAAGCCTGCTTCTCCCTTTCCCACTCCCCCTGCTTGTGTTCCTTCTCTGTCTCTCTCTCTAATAAATGAATAAAATCTTTAAAAAAAAGATTTATTTATTTGAGAGAGAGAGAGAGCATGTGAGCAAGTGGGGGGCATAGCAGAGGGAGAGAGAGAATCTTGAGCAGAGTCCCCGCTGAGTGCGGAGCCCAAGATGGGGCTTGATCCCACAACCCTGAGATCACGACCTGAGCTGAAACCAAGAGTTGGATGCTTAACTGACTGAGCCATCCTGTGGCGCCTCTTGATTACTTTTTTTTAAAGTAGACTCTATGCCCCATATGGGACTTGAACTCATGACCCTGAGATCAAGAGTTGCATGCTCTACTGACTGAGCCAGCCAGGTGCCCTATCATCAGTTGTCTGTTAAGAAAGTGAAGATAACCATTTCTTTTCTTTTTTTTTTTTTTAAAGATTTTATTTATTTATTTGACAGAGAGAGACACAGCGAGAGAGGGAACACAAGCAGGGGGAGTGGGAGAGGGAGAAGCAGGCTCCCCGCAGAGCAGGGAGCCCGATGCGGGACTCGATCCCAGGACCCTGGGATCATGACCTGAGCTGAAGGCAGTCGCTTAACCAACTGAGCCACCCAGGCGCCCCAAGATAACCATTTCTAATTGTGTTAATCTGTGTAAATAGGGAGGGAAATAGAGGAATTCCAAGCAGGCATGAAAGCAGTAAGAATTGTACTAAGAAAAAAAAAGAAAAAAAAAAAAGAATTATACTAAGAAAAGGAAAAATGGATCAACACTGATGACCATTCAGAATAACCACACAGAAGGAAGTCCAAAAGGTCATCATTATGAGGCACGTCACAAACAATAACTAAATAGATATAGGATTCAATAGCATTCCAAAAAAAAAAAAAAACTGCCAACATCCTTAAGAGAATATATAACAACAGGCTAAATCATTCATCTCTCAGGAGTTGAAATATCTATCAATTATTTTAAAAGAACTATTACTTTTAATAAGAAGCAAAACATTTAAAAAAGCAAACTGGCACATTTAATATAATAGTGGGGAAAAATCACACAAAATTTTAGTTAATAAGAACTGATTATGCTGGGGCGCCTAGGTGGCTCAGCCGTTAAGCGTCTGCCTTCGGCTCAGGTCATGATCCCCGGGTCCTGGGATCGAGCCCTGCATTGGGCTCCCTGCTCAGCGGGTAGCCTGCTTCTCCCTCTCCCACTCCCCCTGCTTGTGTTCCCTCTCTCACTGTCTCTCTCTCGGTCAAATAAATAAATAATACCTTAAAAAAAAAAAAGAACTGATTATGCCTTAAATATCCTACAAGTTAATCAATCTTTATTATTAAAAGAGACCCAAACTTTAAGCTGGTATAAGTTCAAATTGGAATGTTATAATGTTATTATGTTAAGTGCTATCCTCCATGGTAATCACAGAGAAAATAGCTTTAGAATACAAAAAAAATAAGTGACAAGGAAATTAAAATACTTATTGCAAAATAGCAATTAAACACAAAAGAAGACAATAATGCAGAAAATGAGGGACAAACTATAAGGCAAATAGAAAACAAATAGCAAAATGATATAAATAAGTCTTTTATTAGTTATTACTTTAAATATAAATGGAGTAAAAGCTACAATCAAAGACGGTTTGGCAGAATGAATAAAAAGATTATTGAACAAGAGACTTACTTTAGACTTACCAGAGACACAAACAAGTTGAAAGTGAAAGGCTGGAAAAAAGTATTCCATGCAAACAGTAACCGAAAGAAAGCAGGGATGCTAGAAATAAACTAGTCACAAAAATACAAGTAGTGTATGATTCTATTTACCAAGAACTGTTCAAATCTTAGAGACAGAAAGTAGAATGATGGCTGCCATGGATTAGGGGGAGATGGGAATAAGGAGTTATTGTTTAATGGTTACAGAATTTCAGTTTTGCAGGATGGTGAGTTCTAGAGATAGATGGTGTGATGACTGTACAACAATATGAATGTACTTAATACCACTAACTGTACACTTAAAAATTTATGTTAAGACAGTAAGTTTTATTGTCTTAACATAAATTTTATATTATGTGTACTTTACCATGGTTTGAAAATGTATTATCAGATGAAAAAAGAAAAAAGACCTAAAGGAGTTCAGGATCACATGGACTCTGACCAGTCCCAATAATCTGACCAAGAAACAACTAGGTGATCATTTAGATCCTGCTACCTTGTCTGTCAGGTAAGAATGCTGAAACTATAAACTATAAAACTTTTCCCTGGGGCGCCTGGGTGGCTCAGTCGTTAAGCGCCTGCCTTCGGCTCAGGTCATGATCCCAGGGTCCTGGGATCGAGCCCCGCATCGGGCTCCCTGCTCAGCGGGGACTCTACTTCTCCCTCTCCCACTCCCCCTGCTTGTGTTCCCTCTCTCGCTGTGTCTCTCTCTGTCAAATAAATAAAATCTTTAAAAAAAAACAAAAAAAACTTTTCCCAATGGGAAAAAAGACCAAGGAAAAAAAACTGGGAAGGTATTAGAATATAAATAAAAATACATAAGAATAGAGAAAAAATAATCAAATCTATTGTTTGATTACAGTATGTTTGAAAACAAATTACTGTAAATTCACTAAGTTTTATGAATGTTTCAATCTTTTGTGAATGTTGTCTCAACATTTACAGATTTGGGGTGATTTTTAAAAACATTAAATTTCTGATTTTCAGCAGATGTTAAGAGAACTTACATTTGCAACTGATCACTATATAATTAAAGACACTTCATTTGTTAAATCTAAGATTTGCTTTATTAGCAATATAAATAGAGCAATTATTTAGAGAAATGCTGAATAATGTTTAATGAAATGCTGATAGATTAAAAGAGTGGAAACTGGCTTTAAGCAAAGGCAAAGCTATTTCAATGAAAGTAAATAATCCATATAAATATTAAGAAAAGGAATTTTCATTTTGACTTTCAGATAACTGATTATTTAGAAAAGTAAATAGTCTAATAAAATTATGAATAGAAATAAGAATATTTGGTAGGGGCGCCTGGGTGGCTCAGTTGGTTAAGCGACTGCCTTCGGCTCAGGTCATGATCCTGGAGTCCCAGGATCGAGTCCCGCATCGGGCTCCCTGCTCAGCAGGGAGTCTGCTTCTCCCTCTGACCCTCCTCCCTCTCATGCTCTCTGTCTCTCATTCTCTCTCTCGCAAATAAATAAAATCTTAAAAAAAAAAAAGAATATTTGGTAGGACCAAAAACTTACTATATCGGGGTGCCTGGGTGGCTCAGTTGGTTGAGCGACTGCCTTCAGCTCAGGTCATGATCCCAGGGTCCTGGGATCGAGTCCCGCATCGGGCTCCCTGCTCTGCGGGGAGCCTGCTTCTCCCTCTCCTACTCCCCCTGCTTGTGTTCCCTCTCTCGCTGTGTCTCTCTCTGTCAAATAAATAAATAAAATCTTAAAAAAAAAAAAAAAAAACTTACTATATCAAAATTTAAAATATTTGTATGAGGGGTACTGAACACAGTAAAAAACATCATTAATCAACATAAGTCTGGGAAAAAAGCAAAGGGTTTGGATACTGAGTATTTTTTAAGGCATCAGGAGAAAAAAATAAATAAATGGGTAAAAGAACTAGAAAAATCACAATAAGTAGCATGGCTGGCTAATAAAAATATGTGGAAAATATTCAACTCACTAGTAATTAGAAAAACTAAAAACTGGGGTACCTGGGTGGCTCAGCTGGTAAGCGTCAGACTCTGGATATCACCTCAGGTCATGACTTCAGGGTCCTGTGATTGAGCCTGGCCTCAGGCTCTGCGCTCAGTGGGGATTCTGCTTAAGATCCTCTCCCTCTACTTCTGCTCCTCCCATTCCCCCATGTTCTCTCTCCCTCTCTAAAATAAATAATCTTAAAAAGAACCCTAAAAACTAAACCACATACTAGAAGGAGAAACGTAAGACATACTTCACCTTTGACTTGAGTTGTCAGATGTCAGACATCAAAAATAAAGAAGTTAGCAATACATACCAAGGCTGAAAATGTATGCAACCTATGCCTTGGTAAAACTAGTAACACTAGTATATAGGAGCAAAGCTATTCACTTTTTTTTTCCACGATGAAAAATTGTCGGGGCGCCTGGGTGGCTCAGATGGTTAAGCATCTGCCTTCAGCTCGGGTCATGATCCCAGGGTCCTGGGTTCGAGCCCCACATCAGGCTCCCTGCTCTGCAGGAAGCCTGCTTCTCCCTCTCCTGCTCTCCCTGCTTGTGTTTTCTCTCTGGCTGTCTCTCTCTTTGTCAAATAAACAAAATCTTTAAAAAAAAAAAAATGTCAACAATTGTATCATGGTCAAAAGGCAAGATTTAAATTCATTGAGGTATATGTACATAAAGATTGGGCTAAAAGATATTTCAGTTTGTAGAAAAATAGAGCTGTACATTCAGAAAAACAAAGATAATTGTGGTACATAATGTGAGCTGTCTGCCATCCAATCATCACTAATAACATGAAATAATGACTGATAATTCCAACCTTAGAGTCACTCCCCTTGGATTTGGCAACATTTCCTGGAAATGTTCATAGGCATTAGGAATGGGGATTCCCTGGTAACATTTTACTTATTTAAGATTTATTTATTTATTTGAGAGAGAGAGAGAGGGCACACTCGAGCGCAAGTGTGGGGGAGGGACAGAGGGAGAGAGACAGCCAGCGGATGCAGGGCTTGGTCTCAGGACCCAAGAGTCAGAAAATTAACCGACTGCACCACCGAGGCACCCCCCGGTAACATTTTAAAATGTTCTTTACCACAGATCTCTAATCGTGTTTGGTTGATAATAAGCTTTTCATTGTTCAAAGGTAGAGATTTAGTATTCAGTATTTCATTAACTTATTTAAGCATAGTAACTTTTTAAGAAGTACTATTAAGTACTAATGGTGTGCCTGGGGGCATAATTTTCAAAACGCTGGGTAGAGATATGTCTCTATATTCAACATGCATATACAGTAACCTGGAGAAGTAACATGCTGCCCTATCGCAATGACATATTTTACTATACAACTCAAATTACTGTCTTGTGTTATATTTAATTCTCAAACCTAAACTTGTATGGGACAATGGTGTTAACTGTCAGATGATGAATGACTGAATAGGATACTGGATTCCCCATCTGCAATAAATAGACATAGAAGTGTTCATTATAAGGGACAATCACAGTGACATCATAGATGATTAGTTGACACTGGGTGTGATTTTCCACAATCATTCTTATTTGGAAGGTACTGATTCTTTTATAGGATTGAACACTAATTGTGGAAAAAGAGAGTATTTCATCAAAACTAGTATGATTTGATGCTGGCACTTTCTTGACAATGTCAGAAAATACAGAGGAAGTTATTTTAAATGACTAACTTAAGACATTTATCTGCCTGGAAGGAAATGAAAGTAGTTATCAATTGTAAATAGCATCCTGATTTAGAAAATGGTAAAATGTGGCAGTGGGGGCAAGTTTCCATTTAGTACTGAAGAAATCAGTTATCTATAATTCAACTCATTCCTAAAGTTAAATAAAGATTAGAAAAACTAATGAACCTAGATCACAGGTTGGCCAACTGTTTCTTAAAAGGCCAGTAGTTAAGAGCAAATAGTAAATATTTTCAGCTTATGGGGCATACGGTCTATGTTACAACTAGTCAATTCTGCTTTTGAAATGAGAAAGCACCTTTAGATAATATGTAAATGAACAAGTATGGCTGTTTGAATAAAACTTTATTTAGAAAAATAGGTGGTTGGCCCACAACCTGTCATTTGTTGCTTTTTTCTAATCTTGAAAGTACCAGATCAATTGTTTTGTCATTCATCAAGATTTATAATGAAACCACAAATTAACTCTTAGATATTCTAAATTAATGCTTTTTAGTTTCATATTTCTTTTGGTAGATCCTTTGTTTCAATTGGTATGTAATGTATTTAGATTTTCTATGCTTAATTTCACATGGAAAACTCATTTTGCTTTTGATTTTTAGGACCTATTAGAGATTTGTTATAATTATATAATCCATGTAGCAATGAGCTAGAAAGACTCTGTTAGAAATAATTCCTTAACTCTTACCTGAATATGTGCCATAGTGCTGTTTTTATTTTTATTTTTAGATTATTTATTTATTTGACAGAGAGAGTGCATGCACACACAAGTAGGCATAGTGGCAGAGGGAGAGGGAGAAGCAGGCTCCCTGCTGAGCAGAGAGCCAGACGTGGGGCTCGATCCCGGGATTATGATCTGAGCTGAAGGCAGATGCTTAACTGACTGAGCCACCCAGGTGCCCCCATAGTGCTGTTTTTAAAAGAAAAAGGTTATTTTCTTTTCATTTTCAAAAATTTAAATTAGGGGTGCCTGGGTAGCTCAGTCGTTAAGCGTCTGCCTTTGGCTCAGGTCATGATCCCAGAGTCCTGGGATTGAGCCCCGCATCAGGCTCCCTGCTCAGCAGGAGGCCTGCTTCTCCCTCTCCTACTCCCCCTGCTTGTGTTCCCTCTCTCGCTGTCCGCTGTCAAATAAATAAAATCTTTAAATTAATTAAAAAGTGTCTGATATCAACTTAGGTTGATTTTGAGAAATTACATTTTTCCTAGGAATATAATACATTCTCTCTAGATTTCTAAATATGCTGGAATAAATTGAAGTATTTTCTTATAATTTAAAATTCTTCTTCCATATTTATGATTATATCCCCTTTCTTACTAATGATACTATAATATAATCATTCTTATTTTTACCTTGAGCAGATTTACCAAAGCCTATTTGATGTTAATATACTTCTAACAGGGATGCCTGGGTGGCTCAGTCAGTTAAGCGTCTGCCTTCAGCTCGGGTCATGGTCCCAGGGCTCTGGGATCAAGCCCCGTATCAGGCTCCCTGCTCAGCGGGGAGCCTGCTTCTTCTGCCTACTACTCCCCCTGCTTGTGCTCTCTCTCTGTCAAATAAATAAATAGTATCTTAAAAAAAAAAAAAAGAAATATCCACATTTCAAAAAAAAAAAGATACTTCTAACAGAAAAAAAATTTAAAGTTAAAAAACATTGTTTCAAGACTTCAGTTTCATTTCTAAATCACTAAACTCTACTTCTAGATGTATTCATTGCTTTTCCCAGAAAAAACCCAAAGCTGTTAGAATTTGATTAATAATCAATAAGCTCTAGTAATTTTAGTTTTAGTAATTGCTTTTTTATATTGGCTTAGAATTTATGTCATTTTTAATTTCTAGCTTTGTAGAATTCTTATTCATTATTTTATCAATGCCTACTAAGTAGCAGACAATTGATACAATCTGGAGATAAAGCTGAGAACAGAAAGTTCTAGTCTTCATTTTTAGTTTTCTCCATGTATTGAAGAGTATTAAATTTCCAATGAGTATAACACTGATAACATACCGAAGTTCTGGTGTATAAGCATTTCATTATCATTCCTTTCTGAATAGGACCTGATTCAATTTTCTATTTAATTCAGAACTTGTACATGAGATGATCAATTTGTAAAAGGAGGTGATAAAATATTACCATACAAATTAATAACTATAAAATGGATCTCTACAATGGAGAGATCTAGCAGTCACCACTATAACCAGTGTTAACATCCAGCATCATTAGTTGTGGGAAAACTCAACATTGTATGCTTTTTAATGTTCACAACACTGACTCAATGAAACCTCTTATTTTAACTTTGAATTTAAACTATTACAGATAGAAGAAAGGATAAATGACCCACAAGGAAATAATTTTAAAAACCCAGAAGGTGGGGCCATTCAGTAAGACAACTTTCTTGTACTCTACAAAAATCCAAAGTACTGAAAAAATGGTGGGGATGTTACTCTAAAACAGGAACTGGCAAATTTTTTTGTAAAGAACCAGAGGGGATTATGCTAAGTTAAGTAAGTCAAGCAGAGAAAGACAATTATCATATGGTTTCACTCATATGTGGAACATAAGCAATAGCACGGAGGACCATAGGGGAAGGGAGGGAAAGCCAAAGGGGGAGAATCAGAGAAGGAGATGAACCATGAGAGACCATGGACCCCGGGAAACAATCTGAGGGATTCAGAGGGGAGGAGAGTGGGGGGAGGGGGTAATAGGGTGATGGGTATTGAGGAGGGCATGTGCTCTTATGAGCACTTGGTGGTATACTTAAGTAATGAATCACTGAACACTACATCAAAAACTAATTATGTACTATACAGTGGTTAACTGAACATTAAAAAAGAAAAAGAACCAGACAGTAAATATTTTAGGCTTTGTGAGCCATACAGCATCCATTGCAACTATTAAGCTCTGCCAGAGAAGTATGAAAGCATCCACAGTATGTAAACGAATGTTAGTCCTCCAATAAAACTCATGTTTTAAATCCTCATGACTTTCATATTCTACTAGATTTTGCCCAGAAAAAAAATTACTTAAAATTCAAAAAGGCATAAATAATTACATAAGTAATAAAGCTTTTCTAAGTTCATTACACTCATATTGACTTGATCTCTTAATAGTTCACTAATAATACAAATAATAATATTTAAAATAGTATCTAAAAAATAGTATCTAATACTTACTGAACAGAGACTATGTTTAAGGTGGCTTTCCAAGTTTTCTACATTCCAAAAACAGCACTATAATGCAAGTACTATTATCACCATTTACAAATGACTCCCATAGGGATATAATATCTTGCCCGATGTCATACAGGCTGTAAAGAATCAAATGGCAATCACTATGGTTCTTGCATACTCGTTAGGTCAACAGGGGTTTTCTGTGGTATGAATTTCCTCAAATTTAACAATAACTAGGGCTGGAGAGCTTTTATAAATAAAGCATAAAAAACAAGGGCATTTCCACATTCTCTAAATTTTTCTCCATTATTAATATTCTGACAATCCATAAGTAGAGAAATGCTAATAAAGGCTTCTCTATATTATATAAAAATACATTATAAATTTCTTAATATGAACATTTGAATCATAATGAAAAAATTCCAAACATTATTTACATTTTGAGTTCTCACTAGTATAAATTTAATGCCTTATAAGAACTGAATCATATCTAAAATCATTCCCACATCCCTTTCATTCACACTGTTTCTCAGTGTTATAAAGTTGATGTACTATGCATTCTCTACTGCATATATATGCCTTTCCACAGTCCTTATATTCATAAGCCTTCTCTCCAGTATGAATTCTCTGATGTACTTTAAGACTTGAACTAAGCCTAAAAGACTTCTCACATGTGTTACATTCAAAAGGCTTCTCACCACTGTGAATACTCTGGTGTCGAGTAAGTCGTCCATACACACTAAAAGCCTTCCCACATTCCTTACATTCATAGGGCTTCTCACCAGTATGAAATCTATGATGTACAATTAGTTGATGGCCGCTACTAAAAGCCTTCCCACACTCTTTACATTCATGGGGTTTCTCACCAGTATGAATTCTATGATGCACTCTAAGGCTTTCAATATGACTAAAGGCCTTCCAACATTCCTTACATTCATATGGTTTCTCACCTGTATGAATTCTCTCATGCCTAACAAGGTTTGAGGTGCGACTAAAGGCCTTCCCACATTCTTTACATTCATAGGGTTTCTCACCAGTATGAATTCTGTGATGCATTCTTAGGCTTCCACCATGGATAAAGGCCTTCCCACATTCTTTACATTTATAGGGTTTCTCACCAGTATGAATTCTCTCATGTTGAATAAGTGATGAAGCATGACTAAAGGCCTTCCCACATTCATTACATTCATAGGGTTTTATGCCAATATGCAATCTCTGATGTGGAATGAGCTGATAACCACAACTAAATGTCATTCCACATTCCTTACATTCATAGGGCTTCTCCCCAGTATGAATTCTCTCATGTTGAACAAGATTTGAGGCACGACTAAAGGCCTTCCCACATTCCTTACATTTGTAGGGTTTCTCCCCAGTATGAATTCTATGATGTACTCTAAGATCTATACCACGGCTAAAGGTCATCCCACACTCATGGCATTCATAAGGTTTTTCACCTGTATGAATTCTGTCATGTTGCACAAGATGAGAGGCTTGACTAAAAGCCTTCCCACATTCCTTACATTCATAGGGTTTCTCACCAGTATGAATTCTATGATGTATTCTAAGTCTTCCACCCTGACTAAAGGCCTTCCCACATTCATTACATACATAGGATTTCTCACCAGTATGAACTCTCCCATGTTGAGTAAGATGTGAGGCACGACTAAAGGCCTTCCCACATTCTTCACATTCATAGGGTTTCTCACCAGTATGAATTCTCTGATGAACTCTAAGGTCTATCCTACGACTAAATGTCGTTCCACATTCCTCACATTTATAAGGTTTTTCACCAGTATGAATTCTCTGATGTTGCAGAAGGTTGGATGCACGATTAAAGGATTTTCCACATTGCTCACATTCATAGGGTTTCTCACCAGTATGAATTCTCTGATGTACTGTAAGGTCTGTATGTCGACTAAAGGCCTTCCCACATTTGTCACATTCATAGGGTTTCTCTCTAGTATGAATTTTCTGATGTAGAGTAAAAGATGAATGTTTTTTATAAATGTGTACTTTGTCACAGCTGATTATTTCATATCTTGACTCCAAATCTAAAAGAAAGGAGAAAAACATTTTGTTTTCCTGGACAAAATAAGTGACTGTTTTATAGTACATTTCTTTAAAAATTAAAAAACATTAAAAAAATAAAAAACATGACCCATTAGAGATGAATATTTTAGAGAACTCTAAAATCAGCTGTACAGTTTGCCATAGTTACGGATAGTGTCTCCATAACTCATTACATGTTACTATAATTTAATGTATTCTCTCCAGTATCAGTTTCCATATAAAATATAAATATATTAAAAACTATTTTTTATACTGGATCTTTTAATCTGCAATTAAATCTTTTAATCTGCAATTAAAATTTCCCCCTAAAATATAAATATTGTGGTCATTCCCTCCAATGCATAGCCATGTGTGCATTTCTTTGATCTCATTTTAAATAAAATAATGAGAGTTCTTGTTTATTTATCTTCACTGAGCTTTTTCTTATTAAGTACACATTCTACAAATGTTCCATCTGTTTTATTCCTTCATATCTTTTCTCAGGTCCTCTCTCACTTTCCCTTTTAACCAAGATTGACCATTCTATTAACTCCTATAAGTCTGTCAATGAATTTTCAGACAGGGACTAGGTATACACCCTAATGAAAATCACAGGGAATTCTGAGCATTTGGGTACTTTGAGGAAAAGTGAAATTGAACTATACAGTAAAGGAATCTGGAAAAAGAGTTTCAGGAAATATGTGAAAAAGAATGAACAGATGTAGCCTGCAGAATAACAACCAATATGAAGGAGTATCTTGATTAAATTTATATGTGCTGAACAAGTGGGAAGACACTTGGGGGCAAGAAATACTACCTTGTGAGTAGAGTATGGTATGTGCTAAACTCTGAGATAATACAAACACTTTCTCTCCAAAAACAAGTAACAATAGGAATTAGTAACAATATCAGAAAACCAAAATACATTTGATAGGAAATGGAAATATCCTCTCCAGAATAAATACTGGGCAAGTATGGAAATAAAAAACTGAAAGGGTACAACAGAGAAAATAAGTACATACCTGAATTTGGGGCATTCAGTTTGAGCATTCAGAGAATTCAAAGACTTTAGTAATTATTTCCATTAAAAGGGAAGAAATAAATGAGTTCAAAGGAGCCAATTCCAAAACTTAAAAAAAAAAAGTAAAGAAAAAAAAACAAAACAAATTAAGAGCACAATGTAATGAGTTGAAAAGTGTAGTCTTAACAAGTAAACTAAAGAGCTGGTGCTTTAAAAATCAAGAAGTCAACATTAGCCAAACCAACAAAGAGTGGTAAAAATAAAAAAATAAGAAAGAAATGATTAAGGGGAGGGGCGCCTGGGTGGCTCAGTCGTTAAGTGCCTGCCTTCGGCTCAGGTCATGATCTCAGGGTGCTGGGATCGAGCCCCACATCGGGCTCCCTGCTCAGCGGGAAGCCTGCTTCTCCCTCTCCCACTCCCCCTGCTTGTGTTCCCTCTCTCGCTGTCTCTCTCTGTCAAATAAATAAAATCTTAAAAAAAAAGAAACGATTAAGGGGGAAATGCAAAACTAAAATGAATTTTATTGATATTATGAATACTTTGAATACATCACTAATACTTCTAGAAAAATTCATCAAAATTCCTCAAAAAAATCACTGAGAAAGCTTAAACAGACCAAGTGCAATAGAATAGAAAATGTTGTAAAAAAAAAAAAAAGTTATAATGAGTATTCTTTAACTCCTAAATTATCATTTCTAAATATCAATGTCATTTATATAGATCCAGCATGGTTAAACAGTTTGGAACAGGGCAAAAAAGGTAAGCTTAGAAATCTTATGCCAAAAAGAATGAAAGAAATGAAAATGTCAGACTTACAGAAGTGTGACTGACCAACACTGTGAAAATAGTAGTATAAAAATGACTGTAATAAATATAAATATAATAAAAAAATGAGTCCACAATGATACGAGAAAATAAATGAAAGATAATTTCACCATTAAATAACTCTTTAATTGAAGAAGTTCTAGTTCTATCATAATGGTTTAAGTCCCTTATAGTCGTCTCCCTCACTGACTGATATCAACTAAAAATGCTTGGCAAAATAAAAAAACCCAAACACCTGAGGTCAGTAATTAGACTAAACCAAAGAAGGTATCTCTGGAAGGGTGACTTGCTGGCTCAGTAGATAGAGCAAGCGACTCTTAATCTCAGGGTTGTGAGTTCAAGCCCCACGTTGGATGTGGAGCCTACTTAAAAAAAAATTAAGTTAAAAAAAGAGCAGAGCAGAGGACTGTGGAGAGGAGTGAAAACTTTAAAAAGTAAACTACACTAGGGGCGCCTGGGTGGCTCAGTCGGTTAAGCGGCTGCTTTCGGCTCAGGTCATGGTCCTGGGGTCCTGGGATCGAGCCCCACGTCGGGCTCCCAGCTCCGCAGGAAGCCTGCTTCTCCCTCTCCCCCTGCCTGCTTGTGCTCTCTCTCTCTGTGTCAAATAAATAAATAAAATCTTTTTTTTTTAAGATTTTATTTATTATTTGACAGAAAATGAGAGAGAGAGAGCACATGAGAGGGGGGAGGGGCAGAGGGAGAAGCAGGCTCCCCGCCGAGCAGAGAGCCCGATGCGGGACTCGATCCAGGGACTCCGGGATCATGACCTGAGCCGAAAGCAGTCGCTTAACCAACTGAGCCACCCAGGCGCCCCAATAAATAAAATCTTAAAAAAAAAAAAAAAGTAAACTACACTAGGGTGAGTTTCTTGCTATTTTCTCTATCACTCACAATCTTGCCACAAGGGAGGGGCCCAGTTAAATTGGGGCAAAAAATGGGCTGTAAAAGCCTGGACATATTTCTTACTGCAAGAATCATGGCAAAGAACACTACCAAATTGGAAAGAAAGGGAGGAACTCTCGAGGGGGAACATTCTGAAAAAGAGATTCCCTAGTTTCAGATACAAACCAGTTCAAAGCTTAGCCTAAACCTGAATCATATGTGCATGAGGAGGACACAAAGCATTGTAAGCAAAACGTTAGAGAACTAAACTGAGAATTAAACTACTGCCCACAAACAGCAGGACAGAATGTACAGTCTAAGTTTTACTGCTTTGATTACTTGCTAAAATATAATAGCAATACTCTACTTTCAATAATGGAAAGAAAAACCAGACAGAAGATCAATAAGGAAACAAAGGATTTAAACAGTCTAAACAAACTGGACCTAAGAGACATACATGTGTATTCAACATACAACAGAATACATGTTCTTCTCAAGTACACATGGAACATTCTCCAAGATAGACCACATAGACCCAAGTCAACTATCAATAAGATTTAAGACTGAAATGAGTGTCTTTTCCAATCACAAAGGAACAAAATTAGAAATCAGAAGAAGGAAAACTAGAAAATACACAAACATGTGGGAATTAAATACATACATTTAAATAACCAATGGGACAACAAAGAAATTACAGGGAAATTAGAAAGTATCTTGATAAATAAAAATGAAAACAGAACATACCAAACTTATGGATGCAGCAAAACCAGTGCTTTCAGTCTTTTACCACTGAGTATGAGGTTAGCTGTGGAATAACAAAAATGGCCTTCATTATGGTGAGGCAGTTTCCTTCTATTCCTGGTTTCTTGAGTGTTTTATCGTAAAAAGTATTACATTTTGTTAAATGGTTTTTCTACATTGAGATAATCGTGTGGCTTTCCTCCCCTTCATTCTGTTAATGTGTATTGCATTGCTTTTTATACATTGCATCATCTTTGCATTCCAGAAATAAATATAACCCTTTTCATGTGCTGCTGAATTGTTTGCTAGTATTTTTGTTGAGAACTTTTGCCTCAATATGCATCAGGAACACTGACCTGTGGTTTTCTTCTTGTACTGGATTTGCCGGGCTTTGGTATCAGGGTAATGCTGGCCTCAGAGTAAGTCTGCGAGTGTTCCTTCCTCTTCAATGTTTTGGAAAAGTTTGAGGGGAATTGGTGTTAATTCTTTGTTTAGCAGGGTTTTTTGTTAGTTTTTTTTTCTTTCCAAGTTTTTATTTAAATTCCACTTATTTAACATACAGTGTAATATTAGTTTCAGGTGTAGACTTTAGTGATTCAACACTTATATACAACACCCAGTGCTCATCACAAGTGCCCTTCTTAATACCCATCACCTATTTAACCCATCCCCCCCAACTACTCCCCTCCAGTAACCATCAGTTTGTTCTCCATAGTTAAGAGTCTATTTTTTGGTTTTCCTTTCCTTTCTCCTCTATGTTCGTTTGTTTTGTTTAAATTTCACATATGAGTGAAATCATATGGTATGTCTTTCTCTGACTTATTTCACTTAGCGTAATACTCTCTAGCTCCATCTATGTCGTTGCAAATGGCAAGATTTCGTTCTTTTTGATGGCTGAGTAATATTCCATTGTAGACACACACACACACACCCATCTTTTTTAAAAAAATTTTTTATTGTTATGTTAATCCCCATACATTACATCATTAGTTTTAGATGTAGTGTTCCATGATTCATTGTTTGTGCCACCCCACATCTTCTTTATTCATTCATCAGTCGATGGACATTTGAGCTCTTTCCATAATTTGGCTACTGCTGATAATGCTGCTATAAACATCACGTTGCATGTATACCTTCGAATTAGTATGTTTGTATCCCCTGGGTAAATACCTAGTAGTGCAATTGCTGGATTGCAGGGTAGTGCTATTTTTAACTTTTTGAGGAACCTCCATACTGTTTTCCACAGTGGCTTCACCAGTTTGCATTCCCACCAACAGTGTAAGAGGGTTCTCCTTTCTCCACATCCTCGTCAACACCTGCTATTTCCTGTGTTAATTGTAGCCAACTGACAGGTGTAGTTCTGTATTTCCCTGATGATGAGTGATGTTGAGCATCTCTGCATGTGTCTATTCATTTTTGATTACTGATTCAATCTCTGTACTAGTGTGTCTGTTTAGATTTTCTATTAAGTCAGGATCTCATTGGATTCCCCAGCTTGTTGGCATACAATTGTTTACAGTCTCTTCTTTCATTTCTGATTTCAGCTGAGTCTTTTCTCCCTTTTCTTAGTCAATCTAGCTAACGTTTTCTCACTTTGGTTGATCTTTCTAAAGGCAACTCTTGGTTTCATTGATTTTTTTCCTATTGTTTTTCTATTCTCTACTGTGTTTATCTCTGCTCTATTCTTTATTATTTTCTTTCTTCTACTATCTCTTAGGTTAGTTCATTCTTTTTTTTTACCTAGTTCCTTGAAGTAATGAAGTTAGGTTGTTGATTTGAGAATTTTCTTTCTAATATATGCATTTACAGCTATAAACCTCCTTCTTAGTAGTGTTTTCAAAGCATCCCTTAAGTTTTGGTATGTAGTAAGTTTTGAAATTGGAAAATATGAATCCCACTTTTTTCTTTTTCAATATTTTTTTTTACTATTCCAAATCCCTTGCATACCCATATGAATTTTATGATCAGAATGTGAATTTCTACAAATAAGCTGATGGGATTTGGGGTAGTACTGCCATCTTAACAATATTAAGTGTTCTGATTTTAAGAAAATGCTATGTGAAATGAAAAAACAACATAAATCAGAGTTAGAAAAACTGACAAATGAAGTGATAGAGTTCAGGAATAGAGATAAAGAAAAAATGATCTCAGAATACTAACCTATAAAGAAAAAAACTCCCAATAGATTAATATTAGGATAAAATTTTTTTAAATAAAAATTAAGAAATATATAAAAAGTATATGAGAGGAAGTGAATAACTAATCACTTAATAGTTATTTTATCTAGATTTCTGTATAAGTCTCATAATTAATAAAAAAGTTTAATTTTTGAAAATAAAGGATATAAAAAATTTAACCAAATCATAGCTCTACAAATAATCTTGGAAAACAATTACAACTTTTTTTTTTTTAAGATTTTATTTATTTATTTGAGAGAGAGAGAATGAGAGAGAGCACATGAGAGGGGGGAGGGTCAGAGGGAGAAGCAGACTCCCTGCTGAGCAGAGAGCCCGATGCGGGACTCGATCCAGGGACTCCAGGATCATGACCTGAGCCAAAGGCAGTCGCTTAACCAACTGAGCCACCCAGGCGCCCCAACAATTACAACTCTTTTTTTTTTTTTTAAGGTTTTATTTATTTATTTGACAGAGAGAGAGATAGTAAGAGAGGGAACACAAGCAGGGGGAGTGGGAGAGGGAGAAGCGGGCCTCCCGCGGAGCAGGGAGCCCGATGCGGGGCTCGATCCCAGAACCCTGGGATCATGACCTGAGCCAAAGGCAGACGCTTAACGACTGAGCCACCCAGGCACCCCAACAATTACAACTCTTAATGAATCATGACACCTTACATTTGATCCCCCATAACATAATGACTTTGCTTTGTTAGTCACTCTTCAATAACTCTGCTCTGATCTACCTGCTGCTCCTGAACACACAACACTCATGTTCCCCTTCAGGCCTTTGCATTTGTTGTTTGCTCTTCTTGGAATGTTCTTCCTCTTACACTCAAATGGCCTGGGACCTTACCCTGCACATCCTACCTCCTCAGGAAAATGTTCCTGACCATCTTACCTTACCGAAATTTGTCCTGTCCTTAGTTTCCTTTATATTTCATCATGTGAGGTTATTTACCTACTTATTTGTTTATATGTTTATTTTATGTTTTCCCTAATATACTATAAACTCCATTTTATTAGCCAGATTTAGAAATGTATTTATTTTTAGACAGTGAAACCACATATACAAATCTAAGTGCACAAGAGGATCTGGAGAGCAGCTGAGTCCAAAATACATATAAAATGGTGCATGAGGAAGAACGAAAGTGCCCATTACCGAACTGGGAGGGAAATATGAGAAGAGTAACAAAAGGGAGTAGTTAATGAGGTGAAGATGAAATTCACTGGGTAGCTCATGTACAGCATATATTTCCCCTCTAGATCACAGGTATTTTCTCTAATGTTAATGGAGTTTTCCAACCAACATTTCAAGTGTGTGTCTCCTCCTTGACCACTTAGCTTTTACCTACCCAGATATATTCCCATAGCTTGACTTGCTCATACTTACCTGTACACCATCTTCTTGTGTCTTCCCTCACAACCATCCAGGGATCTTTTCCTTGCTCCAATAATGTAATCACATCTGGCTTAGAAATGGAATGTCCTGCTTACAAAGAAAAAAAAAATGCCACATGATGTAGAACAAAATGTTGCTTGGTTAAAATTATAATAATAAACTAAAGGTCAAAATGATATTGAATAAGATTTTTGAGAAGAGAGGGTAAAGGAAATAAAGAACAAGAAATCAAATATAATAAGGGTTTTTTTGTTTTTTAAAATACCCTCATAAATCCTCTTTTTCTTGAGAGTATGCATAATACCATAGTTTAAAATACAAAATGTGGAGCCTTGGTTCAATTCTTGTCTTTGACCTTCCAGCTATGTCTGACCTTGGGAAAGTCATTTAAACCCAGTGCTTCAGTATTCTCACTTGAAAAATGTGAACAGGGCTGTTAGGAGGATCAAACAAGTTGATATATATATATATATATATATATGTAAAGTGCTCAGAGTATTGTCTATTACTAAGAACAGTAACATTTTTACTGATATTGTTGTTTTACGAAGAGTACACAAGAAGAGCTAGCTATAAGATATTCATTCCATTTTAATGTAATGTTCATAGATTACAACTTCCAATCACAAAACAGAATTTCTTATGAAATGAAATGTGTATGTCTCAGTTTTCAATGAGTTCCATTTATCTAATCCACTGCTATTTAAACTATAGAGGCTCTTTTAGGGCAATAAGAGCAATTCAGGACCCTGTGTCAAGCTGATTAACCTTCAAGTAGATAATAAAATTGAGTATCTATAGACATTCTGAGCATAAAGAAATAGGAAACGTGAATCCTTTAACAATGGTTATATAATAAGCACTAGAGAATTCTAAACAAGACCTTATTCATAAAGGAAGGGAGGCAACTTAAGACCAGAGGGGGTATGAATATCACTGAAGGACAGGGAAGATAAAGATGTTGTAGGGGCCAAGGGCAGACCATCCCAAAATGTGCTACTTTGGCTTTTTTTTTTTTTTTTAAAGATTTTATTTTATTTTTTTGACAGAGAGAGAGACAGCGAGAGAGGGAACACAAGCAGGGGGAGTGGGAGAGGGAGAGCAGGCTTCCTGCTGAGCAGGGAGTCTGATGCAGGGCTCGATCCCAGGACCCTGAGATCATGACCTGAACCAAAGGCAGACACTTAATGACTGAGCCACCCAGGCGCTCCGGCTTTTTTTTTTTTTTTTTTTTAAGATTTTATTTATTTATTTGACAGAGAGAGAGATAGAGAGCAGGAACACAAGCAGGGGGAGTGGGAGAGCGAGAAGCAGGCTTCCTGCCGAGCAGGGAGCCCAATGTGGGACTCGATCCCAGGACCCTGGGATCATGACCTGAGCCAAAGGCAGACGCTTAATGACTGAGCCACCCAGGCGCCCTTTTTTTTTTTTTTTTAAGATTTATTTGAGAGAGAGAGTGAGCACGTGCAAGTTGGGGAGGGGCAGAAGGAGAGGGAGAGAAACTCAAGCAGACTCCCCATTGAGCACGGAGCCTGACATGGGGCTCGATCTCATGACACTGAGATCATGACCTGAGCCAAATCCAAGAGTCAGGTGCTCAACTGACTGAGCCACCCAGCACTCCAGCATATTGACTATTTTATTTTATTTTTTTTAAGATTTATTTATTTGACAGAGAGAGAGTGAGCGCACAAGCAGGGGGAGCAGGAGAGGGAGAAGCAGGCTCTCTGCTGAGCAGGGAGCCCAACGTGGGGCTCAATCCCAGGACTCTGAGATCATGATCTGAGCCGAAGACAGACACTTAACAGACTGAGCCACCCCCCCCCCCTTTATTGATTATTTTAAATTAAAAGTTCAATGCAGGGGCGACTGGCTAGCTCAGTTGGTAGAGCACGAAACTCAATCTCATGGCCATGAGTTCAAGTCCCACACTGGGCATGGAACCTACTTAAAAAAATAAAAAGTTAAATGCAAGAAGAACACTATGATCTCCACTTTGTCTTCAGAAAGCAGGAAATAAATCTCCTAATGGAAGGTACCCTCCCTGTATCAGGAGATAAAGAGACATCCTTATAACAAATATAGAGAACTTAAAGCTGAGAAGGCTGTGTTAACTACCCTTGTTACTTTTTACTAATTTACTACCACAGCCCAAATTCCAGTTAAGATTACTTACTAATTGGGGTGCCTGGGTGGCTCAGTCATTAAGCGTCTGCCTTCGGCTCAGGTCGTGATCCCAGAGTCCTGGGATTGAGCTCCACATCGGGCTCCCCGCACCGCGGGGAAGCCTGCTTCTCCCTCTCCTACTCACCCTGCTTGTGTTCCCTCTCTCACTATGTCTCTCTCTGTCAAATAATAAATAAAATCTTTTAAAAAAAAAAAAAAGATTACTTACTAATTGAAATTCTGAACATAAGTTTTCTTTGTCCTGTCAATTCTTCATAGATTTGTTGTCTCCTTGTCTTAAAAAGTATAAAAACTGCCTGATTTCTTCATTTGAGGACTCTGTGTACACATAAACTTTTTTTCCTCCTGTTACTCTGTCTCATGTCAGTTTAATTCTTAGACCAGCTAGAAGAATCCTGAAAGGTAAAGAAAAATCCTTCTTTCCCAACAATATTTAATGGAGGGGCAATTTCCAAACTGACAAAGCTCAAACCATTTCTTTGGGAAAAAATAACAAAAAAATATAACTAGTTCCCTAAAAGCAGCCCTAAAAATCACAGTGGAAAAAAAATACATATCTTAAAGAACAGACTCTAAATTATCCTAAATCATTAGACGCTGATAAACATACCCAATGAAACCAAGTTATCATAGTTCTCCATCATCACATCCCGGTACAAGTTCTTCTGAAGAGAGTCAAGATATTCCCACTCCTGCTGAGAGAAGTCTATGGCCACATCCCTGAATGTCATAGATCTCTGAAATGGCAAACCCATGTATTACTAGAGAAATTAGAGCAATATTTTGTTGAAGATGGAAGGAGAGGAGATAAAGACTGCATTGCATGAAGAAAGCAATATAGCAAGTATGTAGGCTAAAAATCTGTAACACAGGAGGGGACTGAAGCAGAATATGTACATATTTTTGAGGAAGCCTGCCAGAATAGACAAAATATTCCTAAATATTTGAATTACTTGAGACTAGATAAAATAATAACCACTGACTATTAAATAGTGAATTCAACCATGTTTGACTGTTATCTGTAACATAAACTCTCAGTAAACATGGGTTGCTGAAGAAAATTTTTGCTTTTTAGAGAAGAGAAAATTTAATCAAATAATTTTCAAAATGTAGTAGGAAGTCTCAATTTTAGAAAATAAGGTTTATATAAAATTAAGAATTCCCTCAAGCATTAAATACTTCATTATGTGGAATCTTACCATAAATATTTTTTCTCGTTTTGACAAACCCATGTACTTTCTGGCACATGACATAATTTATGGATATGTTGGATTTAATCATTTATACAGGTAGGATGTATCATATTTATGAGGTCTTCCCCAATTCTGTGATTCTGTGTTCACCTACTACTTATGATAACATATAATTTTCTTGTTGCCATCTACCATCTGTCATTGAACACCTAGCTTATGCTGAGTATGGTAGGTAGCTTCTACTTAGGTTACCAATGATCATCTTCTGGTATTTATGCCTTTGTGTACTCTCCTTCACATGTGTATGAGCTGAACTGACTGATTTGCTTTTAATAAATAGAATATGACTAAAGCGATGAAATGTTACTTCTGACAGATTACGAAAGACTATGATTTCCACATTGCCTGCCCTCTTTTGATATCTCACCTGCTTAACCAAGAGTGGCCTCCAGTCAACAGCCCATGAGCAACTGGATCCTGTCAAAGCCCAGGTGAGTGAGCTTGGAAGCAGATACACCCAATGTTGGCCTTAAGATGACTTCAGGCCTCACCAAGACCTTGATAGCCTTGTAAGAAATCCAGACAGGAGAGCAAGCTAAGCCATGCCCAGATTACCAAACCACTGAAACTGTGAGATAAATGTTTACTGCTTTGAGCTGCTAAGTGTTGGGGTAATCTGTTATACAACAATAGATAACTAATACATTGAGTTAAAGAATACTGAAGAAGGATGATGAATTATACAGATATCACCTAAATTCAGTATGTCTCATCCAACAACAGAAGAGTCTTCATATTTATCTCAGAGATTTCCTCCCAAAGTCTATGACTCAGTTTGCAAATCACAATTATATACTAATTCACACAAATTATGAGATTTTACTCTACACTGAGACTTAAGTCATTCAATACCAAATTTCTATCCTATCTACCTGTAAATCTCAAGTCTGGAAAATTTCAAAGTCTTCTCATGGATGGTCGAATACAACCATTGTATCCATCTGTCCACACTATAGAACAACCTCACGTAACATAAATCTTTAAAGGACATATCTCCTCCACTACTCCATCACTGCCCTTGATAAAAGAATGCACACTTAAGACAGGTTGAATAATTTCACAGTAATAACATAAACACTAGTTAGTTTACAACAGGTCACAGAGAGGATGCTGGGTCATCTAGTATCACATTTCACTGGAACAAAAGATGGGAAGAAGGTTATTGGACAGGACTTCTGCTGGTAGTAAACTTCAAAAAAATTAATGAAAATACTCACATGATCTAAAAAAACCACACATATTTCAAGAAGGAGAGAAACACCAACTTACATGGGCCATGGTTTTAGACCTGCAAGAGCGGATCAGTCCTCACGATTCCTCTAACAGAAAAGCACAGATCCAGAAAGCCAGAGCTGGGAGAAGAGAAAGACCTTGAGACCAATTTTGCTTTAGTGTTCCCAACAGGACATAAATTAATGTTAGGATCTTCCACTCCAGGTTCCAAACCTATTATCCATCACACATAATTTGGGGGAGATTAGGATTCTAGATAAGGCCATTTCCTTCCCCAAATCCCAGGGGTCTCTGATGAACAAAGTCATAGAACAGAAGCATATCTGCATTAAAATCAGACCTACAAATGTCAGCAGAAGTTCTCTGGCCACTGCATCACTTTGGTGAGACAGATGCAGACCCAAGAATGGGCAGTGCAGTCTTATTTTGATCCTCTCCCTTCTCATCATCTGAGACTGAAAAGAGCCTACATGATTTTAGTGAGAAACTCTTTTGTGGCTTTGGAACTGAGTGAAGTTGGTTAAGACACTGGAGATGGAACATCAGTGTTCAGTATGTTAAGTCTTTAGCAAATCTTACTAAATATATGACAAACCATCATTGTACCACAATACAAAGTAGATATCAAATGTGAAGTTGGGAAAAATACTTAAGGATATGAGAAATATTCCAGATATACTGTCAAGAATAATTAGATTGACCAATATAATAAAAAAAAAAAACACCCTAAGAATATATCAATCAGTGTAGAGAAAAACTGGCAGAGAAACGGACAATTGAAATCAATAGATAAAAAAGCCTGGAAGGTTATGGGACCATCCAACAACAGTGTTTTTCTTTTTAATTTTGATCTTGATTTTTCTTTTGTTATGTATGTATGTATGTATGTATGAATTTATTAAGATTTATTTATTTGAGAGAGAAAGAAAGAGCAAGCACACAGTGGGAAGGGGGAGAGGGAGAAAATCAAGCAGACTCCCTGCTGAGCACAGAGCCCGACTCGGGGCTTCATCTCAGGACCCTAAGATTATAACCTGAGCTGAAATCAAGAGTCAGATGCTTAATTGACTGAGCCACCAAGGCACCCCTTTCTTGATTTTTTTTTTAAAGCGTACTTCATAATTACTATAATGACCATAGATTAACTTGAAATATATGTTTTTTCTTTATTTATTAACAGGAAGATATCCAAAAAGGAGAATTCAAGAAAGTCCTTTGTTATCTAAAGTTAGTCTATTTTACTGAACAGCTTATCTTCTGTTTCCTTTGGATCCCACTATCTGAACTCATGCTATCATTTCTTCTCAGGTATGATGGAGTTCTGTCTAGAAGAAATAGGAAGCAGTCTCTGTATAATGTCTTGTATGAACTGATGATGCTCTCATATAGCTTTATTTGAAGTCTTCTTGACAGAAGGGTTTATTTGGTTTCTAAACCTGTCAGCTAAGCCATCATGTCCCCCAGACAGCAACTGAATTGATATCCTATTAGTTTTACATCTAACAAAATTAGAAGGAAAACTGTGAGTATAAAAGTCACAGCACAAAATACACTTATTACCATAGATATTCCATAAAATTGGTATATTTTGTTTATATCCTGACTGTTGCTGTAGATATACTGGTGTGTCTTTCCTGTATTCACAAAATAGGTCACCTAAATCTCTCCAGTGGTCTTCACCACACACTGCCTTACAATTATTTCTATTCAGATTTTACCTCATTTTAGATAATAAGCGTTTTCCAGGAAGCCAACTATGGCTATCCAGGATTGTAATACTCCAAAGCCAAAAATTTCTAGGTTTAGCATATTGTAGGCACTTAAAAAAGTCTGATATTTTTTAACCACAAAATTCCACTTCTGGGAAATTTTTAAAGGAAATAACTAGAAATCTGTAGGGCATGTGCACAAGGATGTTCATCGGACAATAATTTTTGATAACCAAAAATTAAAAACATAACTTTCTCACAGAAGCCAACAGGTTAAACATATTACGGTCTGCAATATGGTATTGTGGCTTCATTAATAATCCATATGAAATGATGGAAAACAATATTAACTCAGTGAAGAAGACAGGTTTTAAATGATATGCATAATGTAGGAGGTGATATTCTGTTGACATTAAGAACACAGGCTCTATTGTCAGACTTATAGGAATTGAAAATGAGTTTTAAGCTGTGAGGGTTAATATTACCTCAGTGCCTCTGTTTATTACAAACTCAGCAAAGAAAGGTTAAGAGTATTACCTACCACATGTGACTGTTTTGAAGAATAAACAAGACAATCTATATAAACACTAAAAAGTATAAGATGGCTGATATAAATTATTTATCACTACTGAAAGTGAAAGTCATTACATGACCCTTAATCTATTATTATACATGGAAATTAATTCTGCTGCATTATGTTTTTCTCATAGAAAATTTGTGCTACTTGGGCTTTCTCTTTACTTTTAAAAATTTCAGTTCCTATCTTTGAAAAAATATAATTCTTCTTGATAAAATCATTAGTAATGAGAGAGAGAGAGACAGAGAGATTACCAGACAGGAAAAGACAGTATGTCCCTTTCCTCACTCCCCAGCAGCTATATAAACACACACAAGCGTATTTATGATGCTGAATGGAGTTCTTCTTGCTCTCTATGGCTGCTGAGGACTGATAAAGGGTATATATTAAATATATATATATTATCTATATCTACACCTATAATCAGGATGTGATAAAATGCAATCTTAACAAATGAGTAAATCTTATTCTGCGTAATAGGGGGATTTATATTACACTCTTTATTTTCTGTTATAAAAACTATCTTTGGGAATATTATTTGTACTTTGCAGACACCTAGAATTAGAATTTAGTGCTATTTTCTCAGAAAGTAACCTTAAATCTGTAAATTATTAATTATAATCAGCACAGGAGTTTTGACTTGCTCTGATTCTGACCTGGACCAGTTCACAGGCAACACAGTAGTCTCCTGTATCAATGCCAAGCTTACTGCAGACACCCGATGGGCACAGTGCACTACAGCACAGAACTCCTGGGCTCAAGTGATCCTCCTGCCTTAGCCTCCCAAGTAGCAGGAACTACAGGCACATGCCACTGCCTAAATTATTAATTATGAAAGGATGTATTATTTAGTAATTTGGTGCCACAATAAGATTTTGAGCAACATTCCTAATATCTAAAAGGTGAAAATTGAATGTTCTTCAAAGAAGGAGATCCCTGGCATTTCCTCCTCCCTAACGAACAGAGGTACAAGAAAACCCATGAATGGGTTAGATTTCTTTTTCAAACTAAGAGTAGAACTCTGACTCTTTTATTTCACCAATTATGTTTTGCCAAAACAAAGCCACACAGAAATGTTCACACATAAATTGGAAACACATACACCAAACATTAAAAGTGATTATTTTTAGGCAGTGAGATATTGTTCTTAAATTTCTTAGGACATTAATTTCTTTTGCAATAAGTCTGCATTAATTCCATTATAATAAATACAACAAAAAGATATTCAAAAGTATTTAAAATGTTTTAAGTCACTGTTATGGCAGAGGCTATATTTTCATCATTTTAAAAAATCTGTACTGGGATGCCTGGATGGCTCAGTTGGCTAAGCGTCTGCCTTTGGCTCAGGTCATGATTCCAGGGTCCTGGGATTGAGTCCTGCACCGGGCTCCTTGCTCAGTGGGAAGCCTGCTTCTCCCTCTGCCTGCCCCTCCCCCTGCTTGTGCTCTCTCTGACAAATAAATAAAATCTTAAAAAAAATAAAAATTTAAAAAATCTGTACATACTAGGCCTACCATGAGAAATCAGTGATTGAAACAACTACCACTTACCTGTTCTTTAATAGCCTTTAGTTGTACTACACAGAAATAATCAGATACATTTTACTATAAAGATTTTTCCATTAACAGAAGGGAAATGGCCTTTGCAGGTTAATGAGAATATGTATGTAAAATAGGCAGAAAAGTTTTTTGAGTACACAGAAGCTGTCCAATAAATATGACTACATACCTTCCATTCTTCTCTGAATAACCAATTAAAATATCATTTTGGATACAATCCTCCCAAAAGGGTTTTACAAAATTTTATTTTTAAAAATGAACTTCATATATAATTTAAATTTTTCTTTTTTCTAGGTTTTATTTATTTATTTGAGAGAGAGAGCACGCACGCATAACAGCAGGGGGTGGGGCAGAGGGAGAGGAAGAAGCTGACCCTCTGCTGAGCAGGGAGCCTGACATGGGACTCAATCCCAGGACCCTGAGATCATGACCTGGGCTGCCACTTAACCAACTGAGCCACCCAGGCACCCCTAAAATTTTCTTGAATACTATCTCCACAAATATTAATGGTTTCATTAGATAACAGTCTCTTTCCCATTAATGACTAATTTTTATAAACAGAAATTGTATCATCTGCATAATAATCTCTCATTGATGTCATGGGCTTTGTCAACCATTCCCATTATCTTGATCACTAATTTTGTGCAAAACTGTACCAACGCATAACAATTTTTGATGCTAGATAAAACCAGGTGTAAATTTTTTGAATTACATACACCCTTGGAAAATGAAAGTTTCCAAATATATGCAGCAATTATCTACACCCATAAATACAAAGGACCCTTGTTAAGAAATTCTGGTCTTGAACACTTGAATTCTGGCTCAGTCCCTTAAATTGTAAACACACGTCACAACCTCATATTTTCATTTCTTCTTAACTACAGAAACCTGAAGGGGAATAATCAGTCACTACAGTGCTGAGCATTTATGTTCTACCCTCCATGGCTACATCCGCTGTGACCTCATACATATTAACCATAATGAAGAAAGACTGTTCACATGTGGTTCCTTCCTTTGGGGCTAAGAGAATGCTGACATTCTCAAGTATGTAAATGAATCCCAGAAAACTCCCAAGAAGGACAGTCCCGGGAAGGAATACCATTCTTGGAGTCTCCCTATCCACACGTTCCTAGAAGCCTGTCTCAGGGGTAATTCATGATCTAAAACTCCCATCCTAACAGCTGGTCTATACCTTCTTACCAAAATCCTCCATGGAGGGCTCAGTATATGGTTTCCCGCCAGGTGGTAATCATACGTGGCTGACAGGAAGGTGGAGAAAGCGGCAGCGAACCCAGAGCCACCGGTCCCAGAGCCACTCACCACAGAGCCACCACAACCGAAGCTCAGACGAAGCACACGCACCTTACGTCTCCGTCATACGAGGGCAACCACGCACCCCTCCTAGTCTTACCTCTGCACCCCAGCTCCGCCTCCCACAAACACACACGCTTCCCGTCTTTCTCACAGGGACGCAAGCACCCTCCTCTGCGGCTCGAGCGCCCACAGGCCTGAGGGGACCGGCACCCGCGCCCCCGGCTCCCACTCTCACCGCCACTCGCCGTCCACGCGGGCTCCACGCTACGTCCGCACAGCCTTTTCCGCGGCGACCCACAAGGACGTCTTCCTCACACTGGGGCCACTCACGCGCGGCGCCCAACAGGAGACACACAAAAAGAGCCCGAGGTCCCAGTCACCACGCGCACCGTGGGACCCGGAGCGCAGGGTCGTAAAAGTCCCGAAGTAAAGCGGCCAGCCCCGCTCCCGAGCCCCGGAGACTTCTGGGAGTGGCCGCGCGGCCTGGGCGTGCGCAAGCGCAAATCACCGACCTGCTGCAGGCCGGGACCTGAGGCGAAGGGCGCGTGCGGCGGCTGTCCTTGCCGCGTGAAGGCGAGTCCGGCTGGTCCCGGACCGGGGAGTTCTGAGAAGGGGACTGCGGAGCTCTTCTCTTCGGAGGCCTCAGGCGTGTGTGTGAGGGCCCGCCCTGTAGAATCAGCGATGTGGCCCCGAAGACCATGGTGTGCCTGCTTGGGTGGAGCCCCTGAACGTGGGATGCTGAGTCTGTTGTGTCCCCTGAAATAAAGACAACCTGTTCAGTAATGTATGCAAATGTTAACTTTTATACTACAGGAAAAGGTCTAGCGTGTCCAACGAAGTGTTAAGTAAATGACTAACTAACGTTACATTCTTCATTCCATTGCGTTCTTCAATGGGTTCATGGGTGGTTCAGTGGTAGAATTCTCGCCTGCCATTGCGGTCTTCATCCTTAGAAACATTAAAGATGGACTGAATAATTAGAAGTGGCAAAAAAAAAAAAACGATCTGAAGAAATATCTTGTAAATATTTTTATTATTTTGGTTTAGGCTACAGGTTTTCTAAACATAAGCAAGGGGAGAAATCAAAGAGACAGAGAGAGAGAACCTTCACATAATCGTTATTTGTAAATCTTAATGGTTATGTATAAATATCAAAAATATTTGAATAGTATAAGTAAATAAAGCAAAAATAAAAACAACATCTATGAATTTGGGGGAAATATTTATAACAGATTAAATGGACAAACAGGTATTAATTTAATGTCTCTCTCACTTAAAATATTGGTCAATACCCTAAAAGAAAAAGGAAGACTAAAAGATTAATCATTCACAGGGGCGCCTGGGTGGCTCAGATGGTTAAGCGTCTGCCTTTGGCTCAGGTCATGATCCCAGAGTCCTGGGATCGAGTCCCACATCAGGCTCCCTGCTAGGCGGGGAGCCTGCTTCTTCCTCTGCCTCTACCTCTCTCTCTCTCTCTGACTCTCATGAATAAATAAATAAAACATTAAAAAAAAAAAGTATTAGCGCTTTAAAAAAAATTAATCATTCACAAATACCAATAAAGTAGTCAAAAAAGATAGTGAAGCCACAACCTAAGAACTTCTTGATCATGTAGGGGAGGAAAAATAATTTTCCTTCTACCTTTCTGAGCAGCTGGCTGAGACCCCCCGTAATAAAAGACAAGATTAACAGCAGAAAAACAGCTTATCGGGCGCCTGGGTGGCTCAGTTGGTTAAGCGACTGCCTTCAGCTCAGGTCATGATCCCACGGTCCTGGGATCGAGTCCCGCATCGGGCTCCCTGCTCTGCGGGGAGCCTGCTTCTCCCTCTCCCACTCCCCCTGCTTGTGTTCCCTCTCTCGCTGTGTCTCTCTCTGTCAAATAAATAAATAAAATCTTTAAAAGAAAGAAAGAAAGAAAAAGAAAGAAAGAAAGAAAGAAAAACAGCTTATCATGGTGGGCAGCAGGTATCACCTGCGAGAAACCTAAAACAAAAATAACTCAAATTGGTGGCTTAGAATTCCAGATTATATAGCATCTTCAACAAAGAACAGTAAGTTTATAGAGAAATGACAGGACAAAGAAAGCAGTTTTAGGCTTCCAAGAGCAGCAAACTGTGGGAAGGTAAATATACAAGAGGAAACAAATGGAGTAGGGTTTGTTTGCAGATTCCTCTGATGCCCTCTCTGGGGTGAGAAAAGTCTCCTGCAAAATAATTTTTTTGCCCTTAGGCAGAAAAGGGGTTCTTTCTGGGTTTGTAGCTTCTTAATTGCCTTCAGCTCAAAGTAACTTTTATGTCAAAGAGGCCTATTTGGAGGTGACATATTCTGGTTTCCTTCAATCACTTCTCTCCTCCGTTAAATCAGTTCTTAGATTTATTGCTCATGAATCTCCTGAGTAATCCTAAACATCTACCATTTCTAAAACCGTTCTCAGCAGCCTCTTTCTCTTCATTTTCTTTATATTTTTTCATAGGCTACCACATTCTCTTCATTAGCATCATTGGACTCCTCTTTATATATCAGAAAAATATCATTACCTACTGAGCAGGGAGCCCAATGCAACCCCTTTAATCACAATTTTTAAAAAAATGTTATAACTGACCTTAAAAATTCCAGAATGTGTAACTCTTTCTTAAGGATGGGCTACACAGATTGACTTGCTTCTGAAAATGGGGGGACAAAGGGGAAAAAAGAAAGATTTCAATAAAAGAAGGCCAAACTAAAAATAAAGCAGAGGTGCCTGACTGGCTGGGTAGGTAGAGTGTGTGACTCGATCTGAGGGTGGTGAGTTGGAGCCACATGCTGGGTATAGAGATTAATTTAAAAAAAAAAAAAAGGCAGAAAGAAGGAAATAAAGATGAAGGCAGAAAATAATTCAACAGAAAATAAAAAATAAAATATTTATAAAATGTGCAAACTGTTCCTACTGTATAACCTGTATATATCTTACCATTTACTGTGTGAACTGCTAATATAATGTCTAATTTGTTCAATTAAAAATAAAAGGGGGGCACCTGGGTGGCTCAGTCGGTTAAGCGTCTGCCTTCAGCTCAGGTCATGATCTCAGGGTGGAGATCTAGGATGGAGCCCTGAGTCAGGCTCCCTGCTCAGTGGGGAGTCTGTTTCTCCTTCTCCCTCTGCCTCTCCCCTCCACTCATGTTTTCTTTCTCTCAAATGAATAAATAAAAATCTTAAAAAAAAAAAAACCTGAAAAAAAATTAAAGGAAAAAGTATCAAGGAACTACATAATAGCAACTTTTAAGGGAGGATTGAAGTGGAAACTTTTTTTTATTTTTTAATTCACTGGTGTTTGAGATCTGCTTAATGTAGACACTCAAGGCCTGTGCAGAGTGGGGAGTGCCCAGGAATTAGACAGGCAGGCAAGGTGGGTGGGTTGCAGGCTCACACCTGGCCCCAGGAGGGGGCGCCATGTGGTGGGGGCTGGCCCAGGCATGCCAAGGGGAGTACCAGAAGGGTGGCCCAGGCAGGCAGACCTACCAGAGGACCTGTAGGTTTGACCCTGAAAAGGTATCTAAGTCAGGTGCTGAGTGCCCAGGGCCAAAGCCTAGCCCAGAGAGGAAGGGTTGGGGCCTGGCTGGGGGCTAGCAGAGCCTAGGGGCCTCCCCGAGCTGGGCTGGAACTCAAGGCATGTCTGCCAGTTGGACTCAGGCAGCTCCTGGAGACAGACATGGAGGTAGAGGTTCTCTTCCAGGAGGTCCAGACACAAGCTGATCTGGTCCAACACCAAGCTGATGGCAGCATCTACTGCTTACCTGAAGCCATCATCCTTGCCTTTTCCTCTCCCCTGCACAGGCTTGCCCAGATCCGGGTTGGGGTGACATCTGGTTGGGGAGCCGAAAGGGCCTTACAACCATTGATAGGGTGCCTTTTACACCGACAGCCACCACCTGGCAGTAGGTGGAGGTGCCAGGTTGAATTTGAAGCTTTTTTTTTTTAGAGAGAGAGAATACACACGCGGGTACAGGATAAGAGGGGCAGGGGGTAAGGGAGAGAGAATCTTAAGTAGGCTCCACACCCAGTGAGGAGCCCCACTTGGGGCTCATCTCAGGACACTGAGATCATGACCTGAGCCAAAATCAAGAGTCCAGCTTAACCACCTGGGCCACCCAGGTGTCCCTGAAATTGAAGAATTCTAACAAATGTCAGGTGTGTGGAAAACTGTAAGTATTAATTAAATTTGGACTTTCTTAAGTTAAAATGCTTGTTATATTTCTATATTAACAGCCTGCAGAATCAAACAAGAGTAAAAATTTTTTGAAGTGATAAAAGAAAAAAAATGGATCAAGAAAGAATAGGTAAATGTGAAAGAAAACAAGAAATTAAGAGAAAAACAGAAAGAACATTAGGCAACTAAAAATGATTCATGTTTGTCAATAATCATTGGTAAATTAAATGGATTAATTCCATTAAACATCAATTTAAAAATTAAGGTCTCAATTTCATTATTGAGCCTCCACTGCACAAAATAAAACTTTGGGTTTTTTTCCTCCTGTTAAAAAAAATTAAGGGTTGGGGAATGGGTTAGCCTGGTGATGGGTATTAAAGAGGGCACCTATTGAATGGAGCACTGGGTGTTATACGCAAACAGTGAATCATGGAACACTGCATCAAAAAAAAATTAATTAAAAAAAATTAAAATAGGGGCACCTCGCTGGCTCAGTAGGTGGAGCGTGCTACTCTTGATCTTGGGGTTGTGAGTTTAAGCCCCACTTTGGGTGTGGAGATTACTTAAAAAATATAATCTTTAAAAAAATAAATAAAAATAAAAATCTGGGTGTAGGTGTTAAAAGGGTCACATCTAGGGGCGCCTGGGTGGCTCAGTCATTAAGCGTCTGCCTTCGGCTCAGGTCATGATCCCACGGTCCTGGGATCGAGTCCCGCATCGGGCTCCCTGCTCTGCAGGAAGCCTGCTTCTCCCTCTCCCACTCCCCCTGCTTGTATTCTCTCTCTCGTTGTCTCTCTGTCAAATAAATAAATAAAAGCTTTAAAAAAAAAAAAGGGTCACATCTAAAGCTTAAGGAGAGAGTGGCAATGAAAAAGATGATAAAAATTATATACCAGTTAAATACTTATAAAAGAAAGTTAACATAATTTTGGAGCAGACAAGATTAATATGGAAGGACGACTGGTGAATGTGGGCTGGACTTGACCTACTTACTGCTAATCAGGAGGATGAGGCAGAAGTGATTGCCAAGGCTAGATTATAGGATCACTTCTGAAAAAAGCCAATTATCCTGTCACAAGGACACTCAAGCAGCACATGGAGAGGTCCCCCTGGAGAGGAAATAACTTGCCGGGATGAACTTATCAGCCACAAAATGAAGCCATCTTCGAAAGCAGATCCTCCAACCCCCATCTATCTCTTTGAGATCTTCAATCCATGAGATACCTGGTGCCAGAACTCCTTCGCATATCTGCTCCTAAATTCCTGATCCACAGAAACTGTGAGAAGCAGACATACTTACTCAGATTTTCAGGTGGCCTGGAATGCAGCAAGAGAGAGGCTTCAGTTTTGAAGGGTGCAGTTTCAAAGAATTTGTGGATATATTTCTTAAAACACAACCACTGGTCCTCTGAGTATAAATTGGGGTTTTTTTTTGTCGGTTGTTTTGTTTTTAAAGATTTTATTTATTTATTTGACAGAGAGAGAGGGAACACAAGCAGGGGAGTGGGAGAGGGAGAAGCAGGCTTCCTGAGGAGCAGGGAGCCCGATGCGGAGCTCGATCCCAAGGCCCTGGGATCATGACCTGAGCTGAAGGCAGACCAGGATTTCCTCATGTAAATCAGGTCCACTGTGGATGAGGATGGCTTTCTCCTGACACTCTTTCTCTGTGCCAGAAGCCAATGTGAGTGAGCCACCTGGACCCGATCCTTCAGATGACTGAAATCTCATGAAAAACCCAATCCAGAAGTACTCAGCCAAGTCACTCCTGAATTTCTGACCCACAGAAACTGTGAGAGCTGTTGTGATGAGCCATCAAGATTTGGGGTAATTTGTAACACAGCCACTGATTATTATGGAAGGCTTTAGCCATTCATTAAATTAACAAAATTTTTAAAAAGATTTTATTTTATTTATTTGACAGAGAGAGTGAGTGAGAGTGCACAAGCAGGGAGAGCGACAGAGGGAGAGGGAGAAGTCCTCTCTGCTCAGCCGGAAGTCTCGAGACTTCCGGCTGAGCAGAGAGGCTGACGTGGGGCTCAATCCCAGGACCCTGGGATCATGACCGGAGCTGAAGGCAGATGCTTAACTGACTGAGCCACCCAGGCACCCCTAAACTAACAAACTTAATTGAAAATTCCATGCATGTTTTGGCATGAAAAAATTGAGGTTCCCATTTTTTTGTCTTAATTTGTCATTATTTTTTTAAAAAGTTTAATTCCAGTACAGTCAACATACAGTGTTATATTAGCTTCAGGTGTACAATATAGTGATTCAACAATTCTATACATTACTCAGTGCTCATCATGATAAGTGTTCTCTTAATCCCCTTCACCTATTTCCCTCATCCCCCCAGCCCCCAGAGTGGTAACCATCAGTTCGTTTTCTATAGTTAAGAGTCTTTTTTTTTTGGTTTGTCTATTTTTTCTTTGTTCATTTGTTTTGTTTCCTAAATTCCATGTATGAGTGAAATCATATGGTATTTGTCTTTCTCTGCCTGACTTATTTCACTTAGCATTATACCCTCTAGCTCAATCCACATCATTGCAAACAGCAAGATTTCATTCTTTTTTATGGCAAATATATATATATATATTTCACATCTTTATCCATTCATTTATTGATGGGCACTTGGGCTGCTTCCATAATTCGGCTATTGTAAATAATGCTACAATAAATATAGGGTGCATACACCTTTTCAAATTAGTGTTGTTGTATCCTTTTGGTAAATATCCAGTAGTGGAATTACTGGATCCTGTGATAATTCTATTTTTAATTTTTTCAGGAACCTCCATACTGTTTTGTTTTGTTTTTCCAGTGGCTGCACCAGTTTGCATTCCCACCAACAGTGCAAGAGGGTTCCTTTTTCTCCACATCCTTGCCAACACTGTTTCTTGTGTTGTTAATTTTAGCCATTCTGACAGGTGTGAGGTGATATCTCACTGTGGTTTTGATTTGCATTTTCCTGATGATGAGTGATGTTGAGCATCTTTGGCCATCTTATGTCTTCTTTGGAGAAATGTTTGTTCATGTCTTCTGCCCATTTTTAAATTGGATTGTTTTTTTGGTGTTGAGTTGTGTAAGTTTTTTGTATTTTTTGGATGCTAACCCTTTATTGGATTTGTCATTTGCAAATATATTCTCCAATTCTGTAGGTTGTTTCCTTTGCTGTGCAGAAGCTTTTTATTTTGATGTAGTCCCAGTAGTTTATTTTTGCTTTTGTTTCCCTTCCCTCAGGGGACCTATCTAGAAAAATGTTGCTATGGCCGATGTCAGAGAAATTACTGCCTGTGCTTTCTTCTAGGATTTTTACGGTTTTGGGTCTCACATTTAAGTCTTTAATCCATTTTGAGTTTATTTTTAGTGTCTAGTGTAAGAAAGTGGTCCTGTTTTCCCAGCATCATTTGTTGAAGAGACTTTTTCCCATTGCATGTTTTTGGCTCCTCTGTTGAAGATTAATTGACCATATAGCTGTGGGTTTATTTCTGGGCTCTATATTCTGTAACATTGGTCCGTGTGCCTATTTTTATGCCAGTACCACACTGTTTTGATTACTACAGCTTTGTAGTATATCTTGAAGTCTGGGATCATGATACTTCCAGTTTTATTCTTCTTTTTCAAGATTGCTTTGGCTATTCAGGGTTTAATTTGCTATTGTTTAAAGTCAAACATTCCATTAAAAGGGGAGTGACACTGACATCTTCATAAAGTGATAAGAACTACATTATGAATTCTCTCACCTGGTGAAGACATACGTATAAAGACTAATATTCAATTTCTCACCAGTGTGAACTGCCTGATGTTAAAAAAGTCTGGGCCATGCCTAAAGGCATTGTCACATTCCTATGTTCTTAGAATGCATTCCCTGATGTACTTTAAGGGCTGAACCATATCTGAAGGCTTTCCCACACTTTTTACACACATAGGGTTTTTCACCAGTATGAATTCTCTCATGTTGAACAAGGTTTGAAGCACGACTAAAGGCCTTCCCACATTCCTTACAGTCATAGGGTTTCCCACCAGTATGAATTTTCTGATGTTGTGTAAGATATCCATACATTTTAAAGGACTTCCCACATTTCTTACATTCATAGGGTTTCTTATCAGCATGAATACTCTGATGTGCGGTAAGGTGTGAACTACGTCTAAAGGTCTTCCCACATTCCTTACATTTAAAAGGTTTCTCGTCAGTATGAATACTCTGGTGTAGGGTAAGGTTTCTATAGAAAGTAAAGGTTTTCCTACATATCTTACACTCATAGGGTTTCACACCAGTATGGATTTTCTGATGTTGACTAAGATATCCATGCAAGCTAAAGGTCTTTCCACACTCTTTACATTCATAGGGTTTCTCACCACTATGAGTTTTCTGATGTTGAACAAGATTTGAGGCGGTACTATAGGCCTTCCCACATTCTTGACATTCAAAAAGTTTCTTACCAGTATGAATACTCTGATGTCGAGTAAGATTTCTATATAAAGTAAAGGTTTTTTTACACTCCTTACATTCAAAGTGTTTCACACCAGTATGAATTTTCTGATGTTGATGAAGGTATCCATATAAGCTAAAAGCCTTTCCACATTCCTTACATTCATGGGGCTTCTCACCAGTGTGAGTTTTCTGATGTTGAAAAAGTTTTGAGGCAGTACTATAGGCCTTCCCACACTGCCTACATTCAAAAAGTTTCTCACCAGTGTGAATACGCTGATGTCGAGTAAGATTTCTATACAAGGTAAAGGTTTTCTTACATTCCTTACATTCATATGGTTTCCCGCCTTTATGAATTCTCTGATGTAGAATAAGGTATGAGGCAGTGGTATAGCCCTTCCCACATTCTTTACATTCATATGGTTTTTTACCAGTATGAACACTCTGATGTACAGTAAGCTGATGACCTCTTTTAAAGGCCTTCCCACATTTCTCACATACATAAGGTTTCTCATCGGTATGGATTTGCCCATGTTCAACAAGGTTTGAGCGCCTACTAAAAGCCTTCCCACATTCTTGACATTTATAGGGTTTCTCACCGGTATGAATTCTTTGATGAATTCTAAGGTGTCCACCTTGACTAAAGGCCTTCCCACATTCCTGACATTCATAAGGCCTCCCTCCAGTGTGGATTCTCTCATGCTGAACAATGTGTGAGGCATAAATAAAGGCCTTCCCACATTCCCTACATTCATAGGTTTTCTCACCAGTGTGAAATCTCTGATGTACAGTAAGTTGATAACCACTTTTAAAGTTCTTCCCGCATTCTGTACATTCATAGGGTTTCTCACCAGTATGAAATCTCTGATGTAGGGTAAGTTGATAGCCACTACGAAAGTTCTTCCCACAGTCCTTGCATTCATAGGGTCTTCCACCAATATGAAACCTGTGATGTAGAATAAATTGATAGCCACTACTAAATTTCTTCTGACATTTCTTACATTCATAGAGTTTCTCGCTGTTGTATGTGCTCTGATGTTGTGTAGAAGATATATCTTTCTCATAAGTGGGCATTTCTACATAGCTGATTACCTCACAATGTAAATCCAAATCTGAAACAAAAGAAGAAAACAAAAAAATATTTGTATTTCTTATACTAGAGAACATGGAACTTCTACGACAGAAATATGAACCAATAATCATAATAAATGAAGGGCTTATTGAATTGTAAAATATGGTTATGAAATTTTTTTTTTTTAAAGATTTTATTTATTTATTTGAGAGAGAGAGAATGAGAGAGAGCACATGAGAGAGGGGAGGGTCAAAGGGAGAACCAGACTCCCCGCCGAGCAGGGAGCCCGATGCGGGACTCGATCCAAGGACTCCAGGATCATGACCTGAGCCGAAGGCAGTCGCTTAACCAACTGAGCCACCCAGGCGCCCGGTTATGAAATTTTTGAAAGGCCAAGAGTTCAGAGATGTATGTGAAATTATGTGAGATAGTGAAGTTACTGAAATTTAGGTGTGGGCCAGAATCTTTGGCAAGCTTGTTATAAATCTGATATCCTGGTTCTGTCAGAGACCAACTAAGTTAGAATTAAGAGGGAAAAAACCTTGGCATCTTTATTTTGAATCTTTCTACCACTGATTTAAATGCAGATCAAAGGTTAAGAATTTATCCTAAGTTTCTCTAGTGTTTCTCTTTACTCTTGGAATGTCCAAACACCGACTCCTTTGCCCCATCTCCTTTCACAGTCTTTTTTTTAAAAAGATTTTATTTGACAGAGAGAGCGAGAGCACAAGCAGGGGGAACAGTAGAGGGAGAGGGAGAAGCAGGCTCCCCGCTGAGCAGGGAGCTTGATGTGGGATTCCATCCCAGAACCCCGGATCACGACCTGAGCCGAAGGCAGACCCTTAACCATCTGAGCCACTGAGGTGCCCCCTTTCACATTCTCTCTTTTCAGCACTTAGGATATGGTACAATCTTCTCTTTCACTTGATGCTTTCCAAAGACTGTTTCATATGACAAGACTCCTTGGACCTGGGCACTTTGTAAGCTGATCCTTCTCATCCTTTAGTCTCAGGATAAATGTCCTATCCCTTAGAAAGGCTGCACCTGCTAACTCTAAGCATATCCATGTCTCTCTTTTTATGTTCTAGCACTTCATTACTTCCACCATCCCTTTGTTTCCAATTATGGTATCATTAGTTTCCTTATTTGATATTCTACTTACATTTCCCTAAACTTCCCCAAGAGCAGACTCTACAATCCTTCTTTTTTACTTTTTTTTTTTTTTAAGAATTTATTTATTTCTTTGACAGAGAGATAGAGAGAGCACAAGTAGGCAGAGTGGCAGGCAGAGGCAGGGGGAGAAGCAGACTCCCCGCTGAGCGGGGAGCCTGACGCAGGACTCAATCCCAGGACCCTGGGATCATGACCTAAGCCAAAGGCAGATGCTTAACTGACTGAGTCACCCAGGCACCCAGTCCCTCTTTTTTTTCATCACTGAATTATAAGGTTCTGATATATCAAGGTGCTAAATAATTGTTCTTACTTATCTTCAGTTGAGTTTTATTATTCCTTCTCCATTCTAAATATGCTAACTCTGTGTTGGTTCATATCCTTTTCATATCCTTTCTTCCTTTTCTTTATTTTCAAGGCCAGCCATCCTTGTACTTCCCAGTATTGTGATGCCTTTTCAGACAATCACAGATATGTACTTGAATGAAATAAGAAATTCCTTCCATTTGGAGATGCTGGAGAGAATCAAGAAATTAAAATGTGGGGTAAAGTCCTGGGATACCAGAGTGCCTGGGACTGTTAAAAGGAAATATCAGATATAAGCTGGAAGATGGCAATCCAGATTCAGGAAAAGACTCAGGAGTATCACTGCAGAATGAGGGGAGGTATGAGTCAAGGGCAAAGAGTATATGACTCAATTGGGGGATGTGTGTAAGAGGTGACATGATACATTCTCTGACCTCAAAAAATAACACTGAAAATAACAGCAACATTAGAAAACAAAAAGCACTTCATCTAAAAAATTAAAGGCTCTCTGCTAATTAAATGCACCAGCAGAGGCAGATTGGATACCCACACAAACTTTGACTTGGACGTCAAGACTAATGATGACCCATATACATCAGGAAGATGTGAAAAGATTTATTACTTATATAACAAGGCTTCCTAGAAAGAGCAGAGTGGTTCCCAAATAGGTCTGAAGAGGACTTTAGAGATTTGGAAGAGAATGACTTGGGGTTTTTTTTTGGTAGTTAGGGTGTGGGGCAGGGCTAAGGTTTCCTGGGCATGAGGTTTGCATGGTTTAAACTTTCCACAGGCACCAAAGTAGGCAGCTCTCAGGCTTTTTATCTGCTTACCCAAAAGTCGGGTAGAGACATGGGGCTTGAAAGCTGTCAGCAGTCAAAAATCAAAAATAGAGTCGGTATCTTTATTATACTGAGGAAATAAACAGTGAAACTAGAGAAATATAACCAGGCAAAAAATGAAAATACTACATTTCAGAAGGTACAATATTTAACCATAGTGCCCAGAGAAAAGTTGTCACCTCAACACAAATTAAATAAACAATTTATGAAAATGTTTAGAAAAAACATCAAAGTAAGCCAAAGGAAAGCAGAAAGTATAAAGATAAAAAACCCAGAATGTAGGGGCACCTGGGTGGCTCAGTCGTTAAGCGTCTGCCTTCGGCTCAGGTCATGATCCCGGGGTCCTGGGATCGAGCCCCGCATTGGGCTCCCTGCTCGGTGGGAGGCCTGCTTCTCCCTCCTCCACTCCCCCTGCTTGTGTTCCCTCTCTCGCTGTCTCTCTGTCAAATAAATAAATAAAATCTTAAAAAAACACAAAAAAACCCAGAATGTAATGAGTTTAGAAAAAGAAAATCAACACATAAATTAAAAAAGATATCTCTTGAGGGTGGCCTGGGTGGCTCAGCTGGTTAGCGTCCAACTCTGGATTTTGGCTCAGGTCATGATCTCAGGGTTGTAAGATCAAGCCCTGTGTTGGGCTCGGAGCTGGGCGTGAAGCCTGCTTAAAATTCTCCCTCCCGCTCCCTTTCCCCCCACCCCCACTCTCTAAGAAAACAAAAAAACCCAAAAAACAAAACAGAAAAACAAAAAGGTATCTCTTGGGAAAAAAAAAAAATCAACATATGAATGAATGTACACTAGCTAAACTAATCAAGAAAAGAGGGGAGAACAAACAAAAAATTAAGATATTATAAAAGTGAAAGACAAACATAAGAAAATATTGATCAAAATCAATCCTACAAAGGACAAAAATCTGAAACAGGTTAATTTTCAGGAAATAGAAAAAATGTCAAGGGCGCCTGGGTGGCTCAGTTGGTTAAGCGACTGCCTTCAGCTCAGGTCATGATTCTGGAGTCCCGGGATCGAGTCCCGCATCGGGCTCCCTGCTCAGCGGGGGGTCTGCTTCTCCCTCTGATCCTCCCCCGCTCATGCTCTCTGTCTCCCATTCTCTCTCTCAGATAAATAAATAAAATCTTTAAAAAAAAAAAAGAAAAAGAAAAAGAAAAAATGTCAAAAAGGCTAGTAGCAATAAGCACCCTGATCATTTACATTGTCATCTCTAAATACCTACTATTATGATCAGGGAACCCTTAAAGAAATGTTTAATTCCAAGAACGGGACAGGGAAGATACAAGATAATTCTCACAAATCTTGGGCCAAACACGTAAGGAAAATTTAAAAGATTTACGTTTTAGTTAAAAAACACATGCTTCTGAGTATTAACTTGTGTTTGGCCAATATTGTGAAAAAAAAGAAAAAATGATTATGTTGATTAAACATATTAAGTAAATGAAAGATAGATAATGGAGGAATCAAACTGTTAGCTTAATCGAGTTTTAACATTCCAAAACTAACAGTGCAATTCAATACATGTGTCTCTTGATAGAATACACATAATCACCTATGTGATGTACTTCAGCCAAAAATATTTAATGTGAATCTCTCAGGGCAGAAAATAATTCCCAATCTACAAAAATACAAAGAGTAGAGAATAAACAAATTGTATCATGGACAGTATTGAGATAAGTTCAAAAGATGGCAAATTTTGCAATTTAAGTGGCCTTGTCTCTTCAAAGTGTTAGTATCATAAATAAAGGGAATGTGTTAAATTAAGAGGGATTTCAGTGTATAATAACCAGATGGAATGCACAGTCTTGCATTGGGATACTGATTTGAACAAATCAAATTGGGCCAAATGGAGTAATAGGAATAGAATTTGGGTTTTGAAGATGCAATAAAATAAAAATGTCATAGAAACAGTAAGTAGGGGCGCCTGGGTGGCTCAGTTGGTTAAGCGACTGCCTTCAGCTCAGGTCATGATCCTGGAGTCCCGGGATCGAGTCCCGCATCGGGCTTCCTGCTCGGCAGGGAGTCTGCTTCTCCCTCTGACCCTCCTCCCTCTCATGCTCTCTGTCTCTCATGCTCTCTGTCTCAAATAAATAAAAAAAAAAAAAAAAGAAAAGAAACAGTAAGTAGAAAAATCACTGATAAAGAAATCAGGTTATAAAACAGTAAGACTATGGTGTCCCTTTGGTAAAAAGAAAAACATGTAGAGGCGTGTGTGTACTATATCCACTAAGGTGTTATAGTGGTAGGAATAAGATATTTTAATATTTATTTATTTATTTGACAGAGAGAGAGAGAGACAGCAAGAGAGGGAACACAAGCAGGGGGAATGGGAGAGGGAGAAGCAGGCTTCTTGCCGAGGAGGGAGCCCGATGTGGGACCCGATCCCAGGACCCTGGGATCATGACCTGAACCGAAGGCAGACACTTAACAACTGAGCCACCCAGGCGCCCCAAGATATTTTAATATTTAAAAAAAATCTTACCTGTCTCTATTTTCTAATTTTCTACAAAGCACATGGAAGATTGTTTAATAAGGGTTATTAATTTTGTGTTAATCTATTAACACAGCATGAAATAAACCAAATATCGACACAATCCAAAGTCTGAGTGGAACATTTAATAAAAAAATTAAATGTTTAATAATAAACATTTAATAAAGGATCTAGAACTTTGTGGCTATAAGCCAAATATTGCAGAATTCAGTTCCTTTTCAGTCACAGACAAATTACTTATAGAAATAGACCATAGGGCGCCTGGGTGGCTCAGTTGGTTAAGTGACTGCCTTCGGCTCAGGTCATGATCCCGGAGTCCCTGGATCGAGTCCCGCATCGGGCTCCCTGCTCAGCAGAGAGTCTGCTTCTCCCTCTGACCCTCCCCCCTCTCATGTGGTCTCTCTCTCTCATTCTCTCTCTCTCAAATAAATAAACAAAATCTTAAAAAAAAAAAAATAGACCAGAAACTGGGCTACAAAGCAAGTCTCAACAAATTTCAAAGGATCAAAATCATACAGATTATGTTGCCCGATCACAGGTTATGCTAGAAATCAATATGACAAAACCAACTAGATTATCAACATATATTGGGAAATTAAAAAGTGCTTGTAGTTGATCAATACACTACACAAACTGTACCCTATGATATAATTACAAACCTTAAAAAACAATGTTTTGACTGAAAGTTAAAGACAAAAGGAACTGCACGTAAGCACTACCAAGTTAGTAAATTTGTTTCTCGTGGGGATGGATGATGGATGGTGGAAGCCAGTTTTCTCACTGTCTGAGAAAAAAAGTAACAGATAAACAGGACAAGAAGGCTAGAATGCACCCTGAAATATGGGATGGGAGTTGGAGACGTCAGTATGAGCTCATGTTTAGCTTCATGTAGATATAGACAGATAGATACTAAAACAATTACAGTTACATGTCCATATACATGTATACACGCATTTATTAGGTTAGGTGGTGTAGAGGGCCCAGAGGCACGGGCATACCAACAGCAATGAGTATACCTAGCACCCCGATGTTGGTTTCTAAATACTATTTTCCAATAAAAGGAACCAGGGCTCTTAGGAGAAATGGCTGATTCTAGGACCAGGGAAGGGGAAAGAACAAAATGAATCTGAAAATCGTATCAGGAAAGAAATCCTCAAAAACCAAAAGGATAGGGATATTAATGGACACAGAAACCAATCCAAAAGAGCTATCAGTGTCCAAAGCAAAATAAAGAACATAACATGTAATTAGAACTCCAAGTATAAAATAAATATGAATGAGTCCACACTGAAATAAAGGGGGAGGAGACAAATCTTTTATACAGAATTCCAGATAAAATATATAGATTTTCTACCCTACAGAAGCTTAATCCCCAATCCTGCACCCCTACCCACAGGATGAGCTACACTTAGTGAGCTGCTTCTAAAGAATGGAGTATGAGGGGCGCCTGGGTAGCCCAGTCATTAAGCGTCTGCCTTCGGCTCAGGTCATGATCCCAAGGTCCTGGGATCAAGCCCCACATTGGGCTCCCTGCTCAGCGGGAAGCCTGCTTCTCCCTCTCCCACTCCCCCTGCTTGTGTTCCTTCTCTCACTGTGTCTCTCTCTGTCAAATAAATAAGTAAAATCTTAAAAAAGTAAAAATAGAGAGTGGAGTATGGAAAAGGAAAATAGTAACTTCGGAGTGGAGAAAAGTTAACATCACCAGTGACGTCACATGGATATCATGTACCCCTCATATGATGTGATGAAAAGGACATTTCACTTCTGTTGCAGTCTTTCTAAAAAACCCCTATCTCCAGTCTAATCATGAGAAAAACAACAGACCCAGATTAGGGGGTATTCTGAAGGATACCTGGCAGGGAAATTCCAGAAAGACAAGGAAAAATGAAAAACTGTCACAAACCAGGAGACACTGGGAGACATGACAAATTAATGCAATGTGCTACCCTAACTGGAAGGATCCTGGAAGAGAAAAATGACATTAATGGAAAAACCTGTGAAATATACAAATGAAGCCAAGAGTTTAGTTAATACCAATGTTATTTTCTTAGTTTTGACAAATGCATCTTAATGATGTAAGATGTTAACAATGGTAGAAATCAGGAGAGGTATAGACAGGAAGTCTATTATCTTAGTAATTTTCCATAAATCTAGAATCAATCTAAAATAAAGTTTACTAAAAAAAATAACCACACACAACCTCTGTAGTATTCTGGGCAAAAATGTTTAACCTTATTCTAATTATAAGAAGAAAACTTCAAACCTAGAACGCAGACATTCCATAAAAAAACGAAACTGGACACTACAAAATAACCAAACTCAAAGTGAAAAAAAAGGCAGGATAACAGTAAGATAAAAATCCTAACACCCAAATGCAGTGCAGTGTATGAATCTGGAATGAATCCTGGAAATAAATCTTACAAATGGTGTTTTTTGGAAAAAGTTCAAAAATTTAAATATGGACTCTATATTAGATGGTAAGGCTGAATTGCTATGATAATAATAGTGTGACTATAGGGACGCCTGGGTGGCTCAGTCGGTTAAGCGGCTGCCTTCGGCTCAGGTCATGATCTCAGGGTCTTGGGATCGAGTCCCGCATCAGGCTCCCTGCTCTGTGGGGAGCCTGCTTCTCCCTCTCCCTCTGCTTGTGCTCTCTCTGTCAAATAAATAAAATCTTAAAAAAAAAAAAATAGTGTGACTATATAGAAAAAAGCCTTTATTCTTAGGAGAGGCACACAGAAGTGTTTGAGAGGTGAAATTTAATGATTAACTGCTACTTACCATCAAGTGAGCCAAGAAGGAAGGTGCATATATAGAGAGAAAAAGGCAAAATGTTAATAACCAAAGTTAAATCTATGTGAAGGGTAATTAACTACATATGTATTTTTAATATTATCATTTGGCTTGGTAATTTTTAAAGACAAAAAGCTGGGAGAAAGAAAGAAAATAGTGAATCTAACAGTATTTTCTAAATTTCCATAGAGAAATTATTTTGAACCAAATTATAACATCTGCATCCATTTATATCTAATATAGTTAAAGTAGAAAAAATTTATGTAACAGATTTAAATACATATGAGAAAAGAAAACCTGAAAATTGACGATCTAAACATTTATTGCAAGAAGCTAGAAAGAGAGCAACAAAATGAAAACAGATTAGAAAGATAAAAGTACTTTTAAAAGATAGTGCCCACAAATTACACAGAAGATCCACAATGCCAAATATTGTATTTTAAAGCAATGTTCCTAATGTGATTCTCTCAAAACTAATAAAAGTAAAAGGAGACAGCAACAATATTCAATGCAGGAATTCCAGCTAACAGGGACCTCAGTTTTGGGCCATCTACATCTCACAAATGGAGTAAAATGACAGCATGAGAAAATGCCATTTGTTAATAACCTGGATGAAACACATACATCTCTACAAAACAGCCTCTACAAAATCAACAGACAGAAAACTTCAAAATCTAGCATTACATAATCTGAGTGAGTTTTAATATTTTAAAAATTTTGTTTTTTAAGTAATCTCTATCCCCAACGTGGGACTCAAATCCATGACCCTGAGGTCAAGAGTCACATGCTCTACTGACTGAGCCAGCCAGGCGCCCCAAACCAAGTAAGTTGTTTTTTTTTTTTTTAAAGATTTTATTTATTTATTTGACAGAGAGAATGAGAGAGAGAGCACATGAGAGGGGGGAGGGTCAGAGGGAGAAGCAGACTCCCTGCCGAGCAGGGAGCCCGATGCGGGACTCGATCCCGGGACTCCAGGATCATGACCTGAGCCGAAGGCAGTTGCTTAACCAACTGAGCCACCCAGGCGCCCAAACCAAGTAAGTTTAAAAAAAACACTACAGGGGTGCCTGGGTGGCTCAGTCAGTTAAGTGTCTGACTTCAGCTCAGGTCACGATCTTGGGGTCTGGGATTGAGCCCCACTTGGGCTGCCCACTCAGTGGGGAGTCCGGTTGTCCCTCCACCCCTCCCCCTGCTCGTGTTCTCTCTCTTTCTCTCCCTGAAATAAATCAATAAAATCTTTAAAAAAAAAGTGACTGGGTGACTGGGTGGCTTAGTCATTAAGCGTCTGCCTTCGGCTCAGGTCATGATCCCAGGGTCCTGGGATCAAGCCCCGCATCGGGCTCCCTGCTCCGCGGGAAGCCTGCTTCTCCCTCTCCCACTCCCCCTGCTTGTGTTCCCTCTCTCGCTGTGTCTCTGTCAAATAAATAAATAAAATCTTAAAAAAAAAAAAAAAAGTGAGGGCGCCTGGGTGGCTCAGTTGGTTAAGCGACTGCCTTCGGCTCAGATCATGATCCTGGAGTCCCTGGATCGAGTCCCGCATCGGGCTCCCTGCTCTGCAGGGAGTCTGCTTCTCCCTCTTCCACTCTCCGTTTGTGTTCCCTCTCTCGCTGTGTCTTTCTCTGTCAAATAAATAAAATCTTAAAAAAAAAAAAAAAAGTGACTCTTATTTCGGCTCAGGTCATGACCTCAGGGTTGTGAGACTGAGCTCTGTGTGGGGCTCACACGCTAGGTATGGAGCCTGCTTGAGATTCTCTTTCTCCCTCTCCCTCTGCCCCTCCCTTCCCCACCTCTGTCTCAAAAAAAACCCCAAAAAACCAAAACTACAATGGTAACTGAAGGCCCAGATGGTTTTTCTGGCATATTTCTTCAAAACTCTGAAAGCGGGGAGAAAGCATACATTCTCCTCAACATATTCATAAAGCCAATGTAACTGTTATATCCAACCTTAAAAAGGATAATAAAAAAGGAAGGTTACAGGCTAATCTCATTCACGAAACCTAAATAAAATATTAAAAATTCCAATCTAACAATATTGAAAAGGGATAATATATCAACACACCATGACCAGAACTAGACTTCAGAATTCAGTCAGTCAATAAATAGAATTCAACATAGAAAGAGAACAATGGAGAAAAAGAATCATATGATTATGTCAATAAATGTAGAAAGAATAACTCCTGAGAAAAATCTTAGCAATTATGTAAAGCAGAACCTCTTCTCTGTGAAAAATATTATATAAACCTTTAAAAACACACTTTAAAAAAAAAAGATTTTATTTATTTGAGAGAGAGCAAGAGCAAGCAGGGAGAGGGAGTGGGATAATCAAACTCTGCACTGAGCGCAGAGCCCAACTTGGAGCTTGATCTCAGGACCCTGAGACCATGACCTGAGCTGAAATCAAGAGTCTGACACTCAATGGACTGCGCCACCCAGGTGCCCCAAAAACGCACCCTTGGGGAGCCTGGCTGGCTCAGTCAAAAGAGCATGCAACTCTTGATTCTGGGTTGTGAGTTTGAGCCCCATTGGGTGTAGAGATTACATACACACATACATACATACATACATACATAAACTTTTATTTTTTATTTTTTTATTTTATTTTTTTTAAAGATTTTATTTATTTATTTGAGAGAGAGAATGAGAGAGCACATGAGAGGGGGGAGGGTCAGAGGGAGAAGCAGGCTCCCCGCTGAGCAGGGAGCCTGATGCGGGACTCGATCCCGGGACTCCAGGATCATGACCTGAGCCGAAGGCAGTTGCTTAACCAACTGAGCCACCCAGGCGCCCCCATACATAAACTTTTAAAAAAATAAGAAAACACACCCTCATTCTTAGGAGATGTTTGGTGAATGATTCATGGGTCAAGTCATGATACCTAAGACATGCCTTCAAATACCTCAATAAATGTGGTATAGAGAGAAATAAAGAAGATATGGCAAAATCTTATCAGTTGGTGATCTATGTAAATGTCATTTTCATTGTGAGGCTCTTTCAATAGTGTTGAATTTTACTTTTTTTTTTTTTTTAAGCAGGCTCCATGCCCAACATGGGGCTTGAACTCATGACCCTGAGATCAAGAGTTGTGTGCTCTACCAATTGAGCCAGCTAGGCACCCCTAATTTTACTATTTTTTTAAAAGATTTTATTTATTTGTCAGAGAGAGAGAGCACAAGCAGGGGAAGCTGCAGACAGAGGGAGAAGCAGGCTCCCTGCTGAGCAAGGAGCCCAATGCGGGACTCGATCCCAGAACCCTGGGATCATGACCTGGGCTGAAGGCAGACACTTAACCGACTGAGCCACCCAGGCGTCCCTACCTTAATTTTACTATTAAAGAGCAAGAAGAACCAACCGCCTTTCCTGGGCAAGTGTGGGGGTTTTCTTACAGATATTGGGAACTTTTGGTATCTTGACTTTAAGATAAACTAGGATGTGGATTTTATCTAGATTTACTACTTTTTCATTCCTTTGTCCTTTTTGAAGGAAATATTAGGAGAGAAGTCACAGAAGGCCATAACTGCTTTTACCCATAGAGCTAATGCTCCATAACTTGTTCCAGATCATTAAAAATGAAGGAAAACTTTCTAATTCTCTTGTAATTTTTATGAAAAAAATATTAATATCTAAACCTGATAAACGACATTAAAAGAAAATATGGGCCAAAATAACTTACGAATATCAAGAGAAAACATATAAAATATTAACAAAGAAGAATCCAAGCAAACAGGAGCTCAGGGATACTTCCACAACATAAAACACACACACACATCCTTAGTTCTAAAGCCGGTTTGTTAGGTGGGGAAACGCTACAGGCATTTCTGCCAAGATCAAGAACAAATCAAGGAAGCTGACTGTCTCTGCAACTATTCAAGACTGTACTAAAGATATTAGCCATTCAATTAGACAAGATAAATCAGAGGTAGAAAAGGAGGTAAAGAAGAAATAAAATTATCAAAAAAAATAAGATTATCACTATATCATAGATGGTGTAATAGTATATCAGGATATAAAATCAACTTACTAAAATCAAGGGTACCAATCTAAAACCAAAATTAAGAAAGAAATGCCATTTACAATCATACCAAAAAGAATAAAATATGTAGGAATAAATTGAAAAAAGAAGCGGGGCGCCTGGGTGGCTCAGTTGGTTAAGCGACTGCCTTCGGCTCAGGTCATGATCCTGGAGTCCCAGGATCGAGTCCCGCATCGGGCTCCCTGCTCGGCAGGGAGTCTGCTTCTCCCTCTGACCCCCCCCCTCATGTGCTCTCTCTCTCTCGCTCTCTCATTCTCTCTGTCTCAAATAAATAAAATCTTTAAAAAAAAAAGAAAAAAGAAGCTAAGATCTATACACTGACAATTTCAAAATATTGTGGAAAGACATTAAATACCTAAATAAAAGGAGAGACCTCTCAGGTTCATGAAAGACAATGCTTTTAAGATTGTGATGTTCCGGAAACTGATCAACAGATGCAATGCGATCCATATCAAAATGTCAACTGCTTTTGTTGCTGAAAATGATCATATGGAAATATAGGAGACTCCAAACAGCCAAAATAATCTTGAAGGAAAAAAAAGAGAAGAACAAAGTACAGTACTCACACTTCCTGATTTCAGAACTTACTACAATGCTACAATAAATCAAGACAGTATGGTGCTGGCATAAAGACAGATACATACATCAATGGAATATAATTCAGAGTCCAGAAATAAAATCTCCATTTATGATCAATTCATTCCTGGAAAGGGAGCCAACAAAATTCAATGGAGTCTTTTTAGCAGCAGTGAAGGAATAAGTGGATATTCATGTACAAAAGAATGAAGTTGGAACCTTACACTTTATAACACACATGAAAATTAACTCAAAGTGATCAAAGGCCTAAATGTCAGAGCTAAAACTAGTAACTTCTTAGAAAAATACATAACAGTAAATTCTTGAGACCTTGGATTACACAATGATTTCCTAAGTATGATACCAAAATCAAAACAACAAAAGAAATCATAAAGTGTAATAGAATATTATTCAGCCAGAATAAAAGAATGAAGTTGATATTATATTGATGAATCTCAAAAACACTATGAAAGAAGCCATTCACAAAAGGCTACATGTTGTATGATTCTATGTATATAAAATACTCCTGATAGTCAAATCTATAGAAAGTAGACTAGTGGTTACCAGAGGCTGAGAGTAGGGTATAGAGAGTGACTACTAATAGTTTTCAGATTTCTTTTTGGGGTGATAGAATTACATACTGGTGATGGTTGCACAAAATTGTGATTATATTAAAAAACACTGACTTGTTCCCTTTATTTTTTCAGATTTATTCATTCATTTATTTGAGAGAGAGAGAGCGTGCACGAGCAGGAGAGGGGCAGAGGGAAAGAATCTCGAGCTGACTCCCTGCTGAGTGTGGAGCCCTACACTATATAGGGCTCCATATCACTATGCTGAAATCATGACTTGAACTAATATCACTTGATCTTAGCCAAAAGGCTGAGAAGTGATGACTTGAGCCAATATCAAGAGTTGGATGGATGCTCAACCAACTGAGCCACCCAGGTGCCCCCTTGACTTGTTCAATTTAAAAGAATGATTTTAGGGGTGCCTGGGTAGCTCAGTCGGTTGGGTGTCTGCCTTCAGCTAGGGTCATGGTCCTGGGGTCCTGGGATCGAGCCCCACGTCGGGCTCCTTGCTTGGTGGGGAGCCTGGCTTCTCCCTCTCCCTCTGTCTGCTGTTTCCCCTGCTTGTACTTGCGTTCTGCCTCTCATCTCTCTCTGTGTGTGTCAAATAAATGAATAAAATCTTTTAAAAAAAAAAGAATGATTTTATGTTATGTAAATTATGTATCAATAAACCTGTTGAAAAAATTAAGTCTTCCTATTGGAAAACCATAACTAGGTAAAGGACAAAACGGTAGAAAAAAGGTAATTTATAACAGTAAAGAACATGATGAAGTATTTAGGGAAAATTAATAAACAGTATAAAGATCTCAGTTCTTCCTAAATTAATCTGTAAATTTAGTGCAATTCAAATAAAATACCAATAAGCTTTCCATGGAGTTAGAAAAGTTAATAATAGAGTTTACATGGAAAAACATTCAAAAATAGGCAGAAAAACATTGAAAATCTAAAAGGGGTGACTAGCCTTAACAAACACTAAAATGCGCTACAATATAACTGTAATAAAAGCAATGTGGTAGTGGTGCATGGATCCACAAATAGAAGAGAAAGCCCAGAAATAGACCCAAGAATATATGGAAATTTATTATATGATGAAGGTGACATTTCATTCTTTTAAAGATTTTATTTATTTGACAGAGAGACACAGTGAGAGAAGAAACACAAGCAGGGGGAGTGGGAGAGGGAGAAGCAGGCTTCCTGCTGAGCAGGGAGCCCAATGCGGGGCTTGATCCCAGGACCCTGGGATCATGACCTGAGCCGAAGGCAGACACCTAACAATTGAGCCACCCAGGTGTCCCAAAGGTGGCATTTCAAATGAAGGGAGCAAAGATGGATGTTTAAATGAATGGTGTTGGGACAACTGGGGTAGCCATGTGGGAAAAGATTTCATTAGATCCATACCTTACTTTATACATAAGAATAAACTCCAAATGGATTAGGGATTTAAATGTAAAATATAAAATCATACATGTGATAGAAGAAAAGATGTATATTTATCTTTAACCTTGAGATAGCTTCTAACCAAGACACAAAATTCAGAGATAATAAGAATGATGAATTTGACTATATTAAAAAATAAACTGCCATGGGACGCCTGGGTGGCTCAGTCGGCTAAGCATCTGCCTTCAGCTCAGGTCATGATCCCAGGGTCCTGGGATCGAGTCCCGCATTGGGCTCCCTGCTCAGCGGGAAGCCTGCTTCTCCCTCTGCCTCTGTCGCTCTCCCTGCTTGTGCTGTCTCTTTCTCTCTGACAAATAAATAAAATCTTAAAAAAAATAAAAAATAAAAAAAATAATAAACTGCCCCCTATCAAAATAACAAAAAAAAATTGAGAAACTGGGAGAAAATATTTACAACATACACTTCAGACAAAAGGCTAATACTCCTAATATATAAAAACACTTAAAAATTGAGGGATGGGGCGCCTCGGTGGCACAGTTGGTTAAGCGGCTGCCTTCGGCTCAGGTCATGATCCCAGTGTTCTGGGATCGAGCCCCCCATCAGGCTCCCTGCTCAGTGGGGAGTCTGCTTCTCCCTCTGCCCTTCACCCTGCTTGTGCTCTCTCTCACTTGCTCACTGTCTCTCAAATAAATAAATAAAATCTTTAAAAAAAAATTGAGGGACAAATGACAAAAAGCCAGATAGAAAAATGGGGGAGACACACAACCCCAATACTCATGAAATAGAGAGAATTGGCTCTTAAACATATGAAAAAAATTTTCACTCACAGAGAAAATGCAAATTGAAACAACGAGATACCATTTCTCACCTATCAGGTTTGTAAAAAATTAAAAGTATAACAGTACATTCTGTTGTTTTTATTGAAGAGTATTTCTCTTTTTAAAAAAATATTTATTTATTTGACAGAGAAAGAGATAGCATAAGCAGGGGGAGTGGCAGGCAGCGGGAGAAGCAGGCTCCCCACTGAGCAAGGAACCCAATGCGGGACTTGACTCCAGGACCCTGAACCGAAGGCAAATGTTTAATCGACTGAGCCACCCAGGTGGCCCCCAAGCCTCAAAATTCTTACCTAATTTCCATGAATTTTCCACTGTTGTATCTTGATCTTCACCCAATCCTAATCACATTGAAAGACTGGCCTTAAACCAAACTTCCAATTGTCAATAACATCCATCCTTGCATTTCCTCCTTTGAAATACTACCAATGCTCTTTATAGGTGGTGTTTTCCTTTACCACAGTAAGCAATAAGCTCAGTTCTGTCTGATATTTAGGGAGCCAGCATTCGATACTGAAAACAGATTATGTATACAAGACTGTCCAGAAAGCTGTCTTGCCAAAATATATATTATATAATATATATTTTAATATATGTTTAAATCTTAAAATATATTTATATATTTAAACTTTATATAGTAAATATATTTAAATTATATGTAAATATTTATGTATATATTTATATATTATATGATATAATATCATTATATATAGATAATCTAAATCTCATTATGCTTCTTGATCCCACTACTTATTTAGAGGATACAGAGAGGGGCGCCAGGGTGGCTCAGTCGTTAAGCGACTGCCTTCTGCTCAGGTCATGATTCCAGGGTCCTGGGATTGAGCCCCGAATCGGGCTCCCTGCTCCGCGGGATGCCTGCTTCTCCCTCTCCCACTCCCCCCTGCTTGTGTTCCCTCTCTTGCTGTCTCTCTCTCTGTCAAATAAATAAATAAAATCTTTAGAGCATACAGAGAAGTCAGAAAACAAGTTTAAGTAAATCTCAAAATGGCATCAGCAAAACAGAATGGAGGATGTTCCTTCAGCAAATAAATGGTTAAGAACAAAAGAGATGAAGAGGAAACTTAGAGATTAAAGAAGATTTTAAAAGCATATAAAGAGAAATACGTCAATCAGAGAAAGACATGTATCATATGACCTCACTGATATGAGGAATTCCTAATCTCAGGAAACAAACTGAGGGTTGCTGGAGTGGTGGGGGGGTGGAGGGATGGGGCGGCTGGGTGATAGACATTGGGGAGGGAATGTGCTACGGTGAGTGCTGTGAATTGTGCAAGACTGTTGAATCACAGACCTGTACCTCTGAAACAAATAATACGTTATATGTTAAAAAAAAAAAGAAGAAGAAGGTAGCAGGAGGGGAAGAATGAAGGGGGGGAAATCAGAGGGGGAGACGAACCATGAGAGACGATGGACTCTGAAAAACAAACAGGGTTCTAGAGGGGAGGGGGGTGGGAGGATGGGTTAGCCTGGTGATGGGTATTAAAGAGGGCACGTTCTGCATGGAGCACTGGGTGTTATACATAAACAACGAATCATGGAACACTACATCAAAAACTAATGATGTAATGTATGGTGATTAACATAACAATAAAAAATTTTTTAAAAAGCATATAAAGACATTGGAGGGAGAAAAAAGGGAAGGAACTGATTTTCATTAAAATCAGAAGAGTGGTTACACTTAGCAGGGGGAGAAGATTGTGATTGGGTGTGGACATGTGAAGGGCTTCAGGGTGGACTAGAAAGCTTTCCTCATTTGGAAAGACTGGCTGAAACGTATAAAATAAGTTTTTGCATTATTATTAAAACCTTTCTGTGACTTGAAATTATTTCAGAATAAGAAGTTAAGAAAAAAAGGTTTAATTCCTAACGTGGGTGTTTAACGCATTTAACTCATTGAGCTAGACATGTGCTTAATGCGGCTCTCTGTATTTGACTAACATTTTTTTAAAAATGATTTAAAATTAAAAATTTAAAAACAGATAACATAATTGATTCTAATACTTATTATTCCTTTTTTTTTTTTTTAAAGATTTTATTTATTTGACAGAGAGAGACACAGCGAGAGAGGGAACACAAGCAGGGGGAGTGGGAGAGGGAGAAGCAGGCTTCCCGCAGAGCAGGGAGCACGACACAGGGCTCGATCCTAGGACCTTGGGATCATGACCTGAGCCAAAGGCAGATGCTTAACGACTGAGCCACCCAGGCACCCCAATACTTATTATTCCTAATGATTCAAATCTAATAAAACCTCATATGAGCTGATTCCTCCTAACAGTTGTGGCTGCGTTACTTATTACTCTCTCCTGAGGCCTTCTATTCTGGTCTACGATGGTGCTCCTCAAACTCACAAAGCTCTCTCTGGCCCCCTTCCCTCCAGTCTCCTCATCCCTTTCTCCCTGCCCCAGCCACTCCTGAGCCTTCCAAGCTGTTCATTTAGGTTGGAACATTCTTCCCAGACAAACACATGTCCTGGGCCCTTATGTCAGGTCCCCTCTCAAATGTTACCACCTCAGAAAAGTCATCCGCAACTACCTTATCTAAAATGGCCCCATTTCTGCTTACTTTCCATCATTCCATTGCCCAATATTATTTATCTATTTAGCTGTTTACTGTTTTTTTTTTAAAAAGATTTTATTTATTTATTTGAGAGAGAGAGAATGAGAGACAGAGAGCACGAGAGGGAAGAGGGCAGAGGGAGCAGACCCCCCGCTGAGCAGGGAGCCCGACGCGGGACTTGATCCCGGGACTCCAGGATCATGACCCGAGCCGAAGGCAGTCGCCTAACCAACTGAGCCACCCAGGCGCCCTTAGCTGTTTACTGTTATCCTCACTCTAGTACAATGTAAATTCCACGAGAGCAGGGACCTTATAAGTCTTGTTCACTATCACTGCATTGATATATGTGTGTGTGTGCAAAAGGGGAGATAGAGAACAGTTGAATCCAATGTACAGATAACATATTGCACGAATGAAAAATGAGATTCCCGGTCACTGAAAATGGGTTTGAAATATCAGGAAAGAAGATGAATGGCAAATGGTGTAAAGTTGAAGTTTCTTCTACAGCTCATGTTGAGACCTTGATTTCCTCCCCACGTCACAAGCCCATGCTCTTGGCATCACCAAGTCTTGGTACCTTGGAGGGCTTTACAAATACCACAGAGATGTACTCCTTCCCCTTACCACATAGGCTGCTACCAGCCCTGATGGCTTCTCTTTGCCTTCCTTGCCCTCCTTACCTGTGTACTGTCTTTGTGTTTCTTCCCTCAAAATCATCCAGGGCTCTTTTCCTTGCTCCAATAAGTCAACCACATCTGGCTTAGAAATGGAATGTCCTGCTTAAAAGAAAAAAAAATGCCACATGGTACAGAAATAAAAACAGAACTCACAAAATCTTTAGTTTTGCTTAAATTTGTCATGAAATCAAGGTTAAATGTTAATGATACAGACTTCAGATAATAGAAGGATGAGATGATTTAAGGAACCAGGCAGGTATGATGAAATTTTATTCTAATTTAAACTCATATAGACTCTTCCTCTTAAGAGAAAATTGAACAAAGTGACTGAAAAGGTTAACAATGTTTGAGGACACTCATTGGAGCTAAGGGCGTGTGCACAAATTCTTTCTCCTCTAATGTTTACCAACCTTGTGACTTTGAGGAAACCATTTCAACACACTGCTCCCCAATGTTGGCAAGTAAAATCGGTATGATAATACTATTATTGCGTGGTTATTTGATGATTAAATTTGTATGCATGTATATATATTCCTCTCCCCCCTGCTTCCCAGGAAGAGTATCATAATTGGGACAGAATGCCAATTAAAATTATTTTATTTCCTTAAGAGGAAAACAAGAAGCATCCTCATTCACTTATAAAATATTCATTCAGTTATAAATGTCATGCTCATGAATTGTAACTTTTGACCATAAATCATATAAAATTGGTTGCAGGAAATGAAATGTGTACCCTTCAGTTTTAAATGAATATTGTTTATCCAGTCCACCACTACAGAAGTTCTAGAGCTCTTCTCACAGCTACAGCCAATCACAAATCTTCATCTAAATATTGCCCTGCAGGTGGATCAGAGGATGACCCAGCAAATCCACAGCAATATTCAGCCTGAACACAATGGGAAACAAGGCTTCTTGGACAACAGCTATATATGGAATAAATATAAGGAATTTTTGTCCAGCCCCATGGGAAGTAAGGAAGGGAGGCAATGACAGGAAGGGTGAGAGGCAGATGTGAACATCGCCAAAAGAGGAAATGACCATGGTTGGTGGCAGAGGCACTCACAAACTGACAGACCTCAAACCTCCCTCTGGGAACAAGAAAAAGAAATTCAGCTTACATCTTGAAAGACAGCTTTGAAATTCCCTGTGTTGAAAGTCAACATACCACAGAGCACATTCTAAATTTCTCGTGGCAAATGAACTTACCCAATGAGACCAAGTTTCTATAGTTCTCCAACATCACATCCCTGTACAAGTCCCTCTGAATAGGGTCCAGGTATTCCCACTCCTGCCGAGAGAAGTCTATGGCCACATCCCTGAATGTCACTAATTCCTGAAACTGCAAACCCATGTAGTATGAAATTGGAAAACATTTTCAAGATGGTAAAGACAGGAGATTACAGGAATGAATTAAAGAAAGGGAGTGATATAGTACAAATGGACTAGAAAATCAAAGCTAAATGTCTACATATTCCTGAAGAATCCTATTGCTACAGACAAGTCTTTGTAGGTTGTGGGCCATCACAAAAACTCAGACCTACTGGGGAACGGATAAGATTAAAGTTTTTTTCCTATTCAATAAAGTATAATGCACAGACATGTAGTCAGCTAGCTGCATGATGTATAAATTCTCAAAAAAAACGCCAGGTTCTAAATTATTTTTCCTTCAGAGTTAAACGAAGATGGGATTTGCCTCCCATATTGAATATAAAAATTTCTGTATTAAGTAAAAGCTTTTGAAAAAAGTTGACATTTCTATAGGCATTCAGTTCATCCTTTGTCAGAACACATCATAAACATTTTTCTTTGTTTTGACAAATAAATTCTGGATGTCACAATCCATTTTATTATAGATATCTCAGACTTAATCCATTCCTGACATTTATATACCTGGTTGGACAAAATTTCAAAGGTCTTCATCAATTCTAGAAATTAACACATTTACACTCCTTAGGACAAATTCTCATTCATTGTCATCTTTCATCAGTTACTCAAATTTTTGTTTCTAACTGTATACTGATGAAGGATGGGAGCCATAATCAAATAGATGTCACCCAAATTCATCAGATCACATTCAACCACAAAATAGATATATTTGTCTCTCAATAATTCCTTAGAAAGATGCATGACCCAAATGTTTCCAATCATTCTACAATGCTCAAGAACATGAGATACCATCATATACTAAGACTAAGACCAACTGATACCAATATCCATCTCATCTGCCTAGAAAATTCAGGTCTGTGGAGAATTTGAAAGTCTACCTGTGGTAATTAAATGGGACCAACACCTCTAACTCATCAAACCAGAGACCTATAAAGGAAACTCAAATATTTCCTTCACGGGACTTCACTCCTTTACTGCTCTATCAGAGCCTTTGACTGAAGACTAAGCATAGAAGTGGATTGAGTAAATTGGATGATAAATAAAAAACTGGATAACAAACACTCATTAGGAGGAAACTGAGCTATTTTCTATCACTTTTTTTTATTTTAGAACAAACTGTAGAGCAGATAACTGAAAGAGGCCCTCTTAAGTAGGAAGCTTTGGGTTAATTAATCAAAAAACCCACATAGACTAAAATCATAATTTGCAAGAAGACAGGAATAACCAACTTACACAGGTCATGGTTTTAGAAATATAAGACCTGATCAGTGCTCCTTGGTGTTCCTCCATTGAAAACAATTCAAATTCCAGAGAATCCAGAGCTGAGAGAAGAAAAAAAGTTTTAGTGTTCCCAATATGACTTAATTTAACAAAATCTTTTTGTTCCTCCATTCTTCTAAAATTAGCCCCCACTACTGCACACACAATTTAGGGAAAAATAGAAGAATGATCTAAGGTCTCTCCCAAGTCCCAGGACACCAGACTACACAAAGGTCGTTGTAGAATAAGTCACTTCTCGCAGTGAAGCCAGATCCAAACACAGGAGCAGGAGATCTCCTGGACAAGCTCCCATGTTGGGAAGCCTGATCTAGTCCTGAGATTGGGCTGCTCAGTCTTTCCATGAGTGGATCCACCTGCCTTCACTCCCACCTTCCAAGGCTGAAAGAGGCCTCACCATCCAAACCAGAGGTGCTTTTATGGCCTCATGGTCCATTGAAGTTGGTCAATATATGGGAAATGAACACAAAGAAGGAATTGCTTAGGCCTACATTCTGTGTTTTGAGTCCAGCCAAGCTGACTACTTACATACTAAATATTCAGGCAACAGAATATAAAGCAGCCATTAAATGCTAAAAAGGAAAATATATTTAAGGACATGGACGATATTACACCAATAGAAAAATAAGATAAAAAATAGGAGTACAACATGATTAGATCATTAAAAAAGAGACAGACATTGGGGGACAGGGAATAGGATATCAACTGATGGAAAGGTTTGGTAATTTATCCATTTTATTACATTACACAATCCTATGTTACCATCCCTTTTTTTATAGGCGTAATCTTGGTTTTCTTTTTGTTTTAAATATACTTCATCATTATTTTAACAGTGGCCATACATTAACTTAAAATATATATATATACACAAATGTATGTGTTAGAAGAAGCTATTCTCCAAAAAGTACAGACTTCATTTAATTTAAATTAAATTAAAATTTTTAAAGATTTTATTTATTTATTTGACAGAGAAAGAGCGCAATAGGCAGAGCAGTAGACAGAGTGGGAGGAAGAAGCAGGCTCTCCGCTGAGCAGAGAGCCCAATGTGGGGCTCAATCCCAGGACCCTGGGATTATGACCTGAGCCAAAGGCAGACGCTTAACCAACTGAGCCACCCAGGCGACCCGAGATTTCATTTAATTTTAAAACACCTTCTTCTTGAGCTTGGAAAAAAGCTGAGTACTCTAAAGTCTTCTTGACCCCAAGGAGGTTTTTTTCTTGACATTTAGCCACAATGTCTTCCAGACAACTGCCCGATCAACTTATCCTATTAGTCTCATTTTGCATCTAAACATCAGTTGAGGGAAGAAATTAGAAGGCAAAAGTTTACACAATTAATCCCACTTATCTCCAGAGAGATTCCATGGGCTCAGTATAACTTGTTCATACTTTACAGTAATGGCCAGAATCCAACCAATGTCACTTTCCCATGAATTCCCAAGGTAGGTCATCTAACTCTCTTTAGTGGTCTTTACTATACACTGATCTATACTTATTCTTAATCGTAGTTTATATGCCGCTGGATTATTGGCATTTAAATGTAACATCTAAAGGGGCACCCAGGTGGCTTATTAGGTTAAGCGTCTGACTCTAGACTTCAGCTCAGGTCATGATCTCCAGGTCGTGAGATTGAGCCCTGTGTCACAGGCTCTGTGCTGAGTGTGGAGCCTGCTTAAGATTCTTCCTACGCACACCTCCCCCCACTCCATTCAGTACATTTGCTCTCTTTAAAAGAAAAAGGGAGGGGGGGAAGGAAGGGCTACATATGTATAGTCATTTAATCAACTCAAATGCTAGTATCACAGGGTCAGACAATATTGTAGGCCCTTAAAATGTCTAATTTCTTTTTTTTTTTTTAAGATTTTATTTATTTATTTGACAGAGAGATAGAGAGCACAAGTAGGCAGAGCGGCAGGCAGAGGGAGAGGGAGAAGCAGACTCCCCGCTGAGCAGGGAGCCTGATGCGGGGCTCGATCCCAGGACTCTGGGGATCATGACCTGAACTGAAAGCAGACGCTTAACTGACTGAGCCACTCAGGCGCCCCAAAATGTCTAATTTCTTATATGAAAGTCCACTATTAAAAATTAAGGAAATAAAAAGAGGTATAAAAGTTATATGCATAATATTTTTCAGAGAATTTTTCTATAACAAAAAACTGAAAACATGTTAACAGTAGGCAACATGTTAAAAGAATTATGTTGGGGGCACCTGGGTGGCTCAGTCTGTTAAGCAGCAGACTCTTGATTTCCACTCAGGTCATGATCTCAGGGTCGTGAGATCGAGCCCTGCCTTGAGCCCCAGAGATGGGCTCTGCATTCAGTGGGGAGTTTCTTTGAGATTTCTCTCCCTCTCCCTCTGCATTCCCCCCCACCACCGGTGCTCTCTCTCTCAAATCAATCAATCAATCTTTAAAAAAACAGAATTATGTTGTAATACATTCTGGCATACTATGCTATTATTAATAATTATGATATTGGTTCACACAAACAAGTGAAGAAAAGATACTTGTGATGAATTACTGAGTGAGGCAGGTAGCTTTTAAAAATAATATTTGGGAGGTGGTCTCTTGCTATAATGAATACAGACTGTTGTCAGACCTTTAGGACATGAATTTCAGATTGAAACTCTGATGTTTACGAACATGCCAGTCCCTTGAAGTCTCATTGGTAAACTGGGAAAGAATATCAAATAGCATATAAAATAGTCTGAAGATTAAGTAATCTATATAAAATACTTAATAAAATAATTGCTTAAGTTATTTATTATTATTTAAAGTGGAGAAACTTCGTGGCACCTAGGTGGCTCAGTGAGTTAAGCATCTGTCTGCTTTTGGCTCAGATCATGATCCTGGAGTCCCAGGATCAAGCCCTGCTCAGCAGGGAGTCTGCTTCTCCCTCTGACCCTCCCCCTTCTTGTCTTCTCTCTCTTTCTCTAAAATAAATAAATAAAACCTTAAAAAAAATAAAGTGGAGAACCTTCCAAGTTCCTTAATTTACTGTTTTAAAAGAAACACAATTCTGCTAATTCCATTTTTCTTACAATAAAATTTAAGTTCCTTAGGCCTACATTCTTATAATGCTAATTTAAAAATGTCAAAGCCTGGCTTTAAGCATGTAATTCTCCTCAATAAACAAATATTAACAAAAAAGATTCTCCAACACTTTAGGAGAAAATATGCCCATCCCCTGCCCCAGGCAGTTCAGAAAAATCATTTCAACATCCTAGAGGAGTTCAGAGAATCTGATGATCAGGTACCAAATTAAGAATTTAGTGAGTGTCTAAATACTGTTTTTTGGAACAAGGTGGAGATTTATCTGATTATTCGTAACTTTTACTACCTATTCCATGTTTCTGTTTACATAAATCTATCATTGGAAATGTTTATACAACAGATACTTGGAATAACCCAGACATCAGATCTTTTCTATATTCTCTGAAATGACATTTAATCTAATTTTTAAAAATCGATTTTATTTTTTTTCAAAGATTTATTTATTTGAAAGAGAGAGAGAGAGAGCACGAGCAGGAGGGTCAGACGGAGAGGAAGAGGAAATCTCAAGCCGACTCTAAGCTGAGCGCAGAGCCTGATGCAGGGCTCAATCTCATGACCCTGATATCAAGAACTGAGCCAAAACTAAGAGCCACCCAGGTGCCCCTAAAAAATTGATTTTAAAATGCTATGTTGGGGTGCCTAGGTTCCTCAGTCAGTTAAGTGCCTGCCTTTGGCTCAGGTCATGATCCCAGGGTCCTGGGATCTAATCCCACATTCAGTGGGGAGTCTATTCTCCCCACTTCTCCCTCTCCCTCTGCCTGCAGCTCCCCTTGCTTGTGCTCTCTCTCTCTCTCTTATAAATAAATAAAATCTTTAGAAAAAATGCTATGTTAGCAGAAATGTTATCATTTTCTGGTAATTGATTTTAACTGACAAATCTATGTTCCTAAGAGGTGAAAATACTCAGAAAGGTTTTTCGAGTAAGGGGATTAAGGGCCTTCTCTTTACATGCATAGAGACAATAATGAAACGCGGGATTTCTTTTACAAATTAAGAGTTGGAAATTCTTTTGTCACCTTATGTGATCAAATACGGTTATTTTATATTACAGAATCAAGACCAAAAATATATGCTTACAGATAAAAACTGGAAAAATCTATATCAAAATATAATTGGTGATTAATGGCAGTGGGGGGGGCAGGGAGGAAGAGACTATGGATAATTTTATCTTTCTTGTTCATTAATTCTTTAGGTTACTAGATTTTCCTGCAATGGTCAGATATAATTCCTACCTGGAAATATGGCACCAATATTACACAAAATATTTTTTAAAGTAAAATTATAGGGAGATCTTTCCACTCATAAACTGTAAACTCTAACTCTGAATTGAAAGGACAATGTTGTTGAAATAAATTTCACCTACCATTTCTTGGACAATCCTTGAGTAATATCATCAGTATAATTCAAAAGTGGGTATGCAAGCTGGCACAGTCACTCTGGAAAACAGTATGGAGGTTCCTCAAGATGTTAAAAATAGAGCTACCCTACGACCCAGCAATTGCACTAGTAGGTATTTACCCTAAAGATACAGATGTAGTGTAAAGAAGGGCCACATCCACCCCAATGTTCATAGCAGCAATGTCCACAATAGCCAAACTGTGGAAGGAGCCAACATGCCCTTCAACAGACGAATGGATAAAGAAGATTATATATATATAATGGTCCATATAAACAATGGAATATTATTCAGCCATCAGAAAGGATGAATACCCACCATCTGCATCAACATGGATGGAACTGGAGGGGATTATGCTAAGTGAAGTAAGTCAAGCAGAGAAAGACAATTATCCTATGGTTTCACTCATATGTGGGACATAAGCAATAGCACGGAGGACCAAAGGGGAAGTGAGGGAAATCTGAAGGGGTAGAAATCAGGGAGGGAGATGAACCATGAGAGACTATGGACCCCAAGAAACAAACTGAGGGTTTCAGAGGAGAGGGTGGGGGGAGAGGGTAACAGGGTGATGGGTATTAAGGAGGGCACGTGTTGTGATCAGCACTGGATGTTATACATAAATAATGAGTCACTGAACACTACATCAAAAACTAATGATGTACTATACAGTGGCTAACTGAATATAATAAAAAAAAAGTTTCATTATCAAGATTTTTCTGTGAATGAACATAATTCAGGTAAGTGGAATTAGCAGATTGAATACATGTGTAAAAAGCAGACAGAAAACAGTTTTTATACAGTAGATTCTCAATAAATGTAGATATAGATGTCTCCTTTACACATATGTAATTAAAATACCATTTTGGATACAAACCTTGTAAAATATTTTACATAACCCTATAGTATTAAATGAGATTCATATCTAATTTTAAAGTGCTTTTGAATAATACTTCTCATATTTGTGAATATTGCTTCACATTACATTATGTATTTTTCCTTCTTATGAAGAATCTTTTAAAGATTTATTTATTTGAGAGAGAGAGCACATGTGAGTGTGTTGGGAGGAAGAGCAGAAGGAGGGGGAGAGAGAAAGAATCTCAAGCAGACTCCCCAGTGAGTGCGGAGCCTGACATGGAGCTCCATCCCACGACCCTGAGATCATGATCTGAGCTGAAACCAAGAGTCGGATGCTTAACCAAGAGCCACCCAGGCGCCCCATGAAGAATCTTTGTAAGCATAATTTCACTAGCTGCATGTTATTTTATCTCATGTATGTATGTAGTTTGTGGTGGGATTTACTCAACTATTTCTGTAATCTTGAACACTTTATACAAGATTGTATCCATTATTACCATTTTGTTTCCAAACCAACATTTCTGAGTATTTTTGGTCATAGTCACCTTTGATAATCAGTAAATACACACTTCTGAATACTGTTTCAAATGATCTATGGGCCCCTGGAAGCTCACAAGAGCAATCAAAGAACGGAAGATTAAGAACCCCTGTTTTTAACCAGTTGAGCCTGTGGATAATTTTCTTACCTTGCAAATAACCATCAATTACCTTCGTTATTTCCATTATTACTATTGGACCCTGAAGGGGAATCACCTAGAATCACAACAGTTAATATTTATTGAACAATCCTATGTTCCAGGCTCTGTTGTCATGAGCTTTACATTTTTATCCTTGTTATATCCCTATGAAATATGTACTATTATAATGTACATCTGAGCACTGTGGAACACAGAGGCTGTGTGAATACACCAAGCTCATACAGCTAGGAAGTGGCAGAGCCAAGATTCAAACCAAATATCGGATATCCGGGCCCATCCTCTTCAATATCACACCACACTGCCTCTCACAATTCACCCAATGATATACCTGAAAAAAACTCAGGCTGCCAGGCCAAAAATAACACCTGACTAGTACTACTGGTCATAACTTAGAGATCACCTGAACATATTCCTCCCCTTGTTGACACAGATCTCTATCCTCAAATACCCAGTTACAGTCCCACTTCCAAAAGCTTCACAAAGCAGATGCCTTTGTCATTTGTTGACTGTTAGGCCTCTGCAGAATATCAGAAATATGTGGTATGTAATTCCACATAAACCCACGCTGCTTTGCTTAATCACCATCTAAAATAAAGACCAACTGGGGTACCTGGTTGGCTCAGCCAGTGAAGTGTCTGCCTTCGGCTCAGGTCATGATCCCGGAGTTCTGGGATCGAGCTCTGCATCGGACTCCCTGCTCAGTGGGGAGTCTGCTTCTCCCTCTGCCCCTCACCCCACTCTTGTGCTCTCTCTCTCTCTCTCATAAATAAAAAATAAAAATAAAATAAATAAAGACCAACTGTATAATTCAAATGATTTGCCAATTGAATATATGACCATTACCTGGAGAAGACAGAGAAAATCAGAGCCACGTGAAGGATTTATCTCAATGACTTCTATCCATTAACTGGGGATGGAAGGTGTAAAGACGGTCTCTACCTAGTATACACTTCAGGCAAAGAAAATCAAATGTTCTCATGTCCAAATAAAAGTTTTGTGAACACGGAAACTCACCTGAAGTTTGATTTTCTGGCATTTACCTAAGAGAAATAAAAACTTAGACCCACCCAAAGACTTTCACAGGAATGTTCTTAGCAGCTTTAATTATAATAATGCAAACTGGAACAACCAAAATGTCAACAGGAGAAAGGATGACTACATTATGATATATCCATATAATGGAATACTATTCAACTATATTTTGGATTGAATTGATATATGCAACAACATGGATGAATCTCAAAATAATTATGCTGAATACAAGAAACAAGACAGACCATATACTGTTTGATTCTATCTGTATGCAAATCTAGAAAGGGTAAACTAATTTATGTTAACAGACAGCAGATCAGTAACTGCCTGGAAGCACAGTGGGAGGGGACGGGGGGGGTTGGGAGGGAAGGATTACCGAAGCTTTTGGGGGTGATGGATCTGTTCATTATTTGGGTTGTAGTGATGGTTTCATGGATAAATACACATTTCACAATGAATCCACTTGTACCTATGTACAGTGGTGGATGTTAACCAGACTTACTGTAGTGATCATTTCACAATGTATACAAATAAATCATTATGCTGTATACCTGAAACTAATATACAGATGTTCCTTGACTTATGATGGCGTTATATCCTAATAAACCCATCATAAGCTGAAAATCTCATAAATCAAAAATGCATTTAATACACCTAACCTACTGAACATCGCTGTTAGCTTAGCCTAACTTAATCATACTCTGGACACTTACATTAGCCTACATTTGGGCAAAATTATCTAACACAAAGCCTACATTATAATAAAGTGTTGAATATCTCATGTAATTTATTGAATACTATGCTGAAATTGAAAAACAGAATGATTGCTTTCATGCCATCATAAAGTTGAAAAATTAAGTGGGGAACCATTTGTAATGTTATACGTCAATTATATCTCAATTTAAAAAATCAAATATAGGGGGCGCCTGGGTGGCTCAGTTGGTTAAGCGACTGCCTTTGGCTCAGGTCATGATCCTGGAGTCCCTGGATCGAGTCCCGCATCGGGCTCCCTGCTCAGCAAGGAGCCTGCTTCTCCCTCTGACCCTCCCCCCTCTCATGTGCTCTCTCTCTCTCATTCTCTCTGTCTCAAATAAATAAATAAAAAATCTTAAAAAAAAAAAAATCAAATATAGGGTGCCTGGGTGGCTCAGTGTGTTAAGCATCTGACTCTGGATTTCGGCTCAGGTCATGATCTCAGGGTCCTGGGATGGAGTCCCAAGTCAGGCTCTCTGCTCAGCAGGGAGTCGCTTCTCCCTCTCTCTTTCCCTCTACCCCTCCCTACCCCCCACCCGCTTGAGCTCTCTCTTTCTCTCAAATAAATAAAATCTTAAAAGTAAAAAAAAACCAAACAGTATTATATTTTAAAAAAGAAATTCCTTACTAAAACCCATGATCCATATATTTGCAAGTTCTAAATCACATGTCTATTCAATTTTAAAAGCCTCACAAAGCATTAATCTCAATCCACACTAAGACAGAGACCATTTATTACCAGGCTTTGTCACCTGTACCTAGAAAACTCCTGTCTATGACAATGTCAGAATCTTTCCATGTTTGGCCAAATGGGATCCTCATCTCTAATTCATCAGCTATAACCCTGACATGGGAAGCTCAAATGATTTCTTTACAAGACTTTATTTTTTCATTCTTTCATCACTGCTCTTAAAGTAAGTTGGGCACATAAGAGATAATGCATATTCTAGCCAGTATATACATAAACACAGATTGGAAGAGCCTAGGTCACAGAAGGAGAACACGAGGTTATCTGCAACGATTGTTCACTGGTATAGGGAACCAATAATTGATTGGGGTGTTTCCTGGTAGTAAGTTTCCAGGATAATTAATGAAAACATTTATATCACAAGAATAAAATGAAATGTAATGAAAACATTTATTTCAACAAGAAGGGAACACCAACTTACATATGTCATGGTTTGCTATCTGCAAAAACTGATCAGTCTTCCTTGGGGTTTCTCTACTGGAGAAAAACAAGAGAATCCAGAACTGGGAAGGAAAAAGAGACCCTGTGAGAGCAAGCATGCTTTAGTGTTACTATATAAGAAATTAAATGTTTTGCTTCTCCATTCCATTTTACTTAATACCTCCCACCATACAAACACACCCAATTACAAAAGAAGGATTTTAGATAAATTGAAACTCTTCCCCTAATCCCCAGAAATGCAGATACTTCAGCAGACAGCTTTCTGACCAGTCCTCCATTTTGGGGAAGCTGTTCAGCACCTGAGACTGGGCTGCTCAGTCCTGCCCTGAACCCATTCTCCTCCCTTCATTCACAGCTTTCAGGATTGAAAAGGACCTACACCAGCCAAACCACACCTTACTTCCTGGCTTTGGGATCAGTGAGGATGAACAGGTTAGAAAGGGTGTACAGATTAGGGGCACCTGCGTGGCTCAGTCAGTTGAGTGTCAGGCTCTTGATTTCAGCTCAGGTCATGATCTCAGGGTCCTGGGATGGAGCCTCGCGGCGGGCTCCCTGCTCAGTGGGGAGTCTTGCTTGTCTCCTTCTCCCCCTGCCCCTCCCCCTACTCTCTCTCTCTCAAATGATAAGTCGTTTAAAAAAGAAAAGAAAAGAAAGGGTGTACAGGTTAGAAAAGCCATAGAATTGGTCAGGCAGGGTTCAACATTCTGATTCCAGAAAAACTGACTGCTGAATACATTACATACAAAATGTGAAGGGAAAATAATGAAGACATGGAAAATACTCCAGAAATACTGTCAGAAAAATCAGATTATGAAACCATAGCTACACCATACTATTTGTAAAATATATGCATATCTCAATATTGAAAGGCTGACAAATCATCAGGCTCCAGTAGACAGAAAAAGTCCAGAAAGCTATACATTCATACAGTGCTTTTCTTTTTCTCTTCATTTTTTTTTTCTTGGAAAGTAATAATAATTGCCTACACACAAGAGACAGGTTTCTTTACATAGACATTTGAAGAGAAGATTTCCTTTGACATAGGCATTTCATTGTACTGATGAATGAAGAAAGGTGAAGCTCACATGGCTAATCTTAGCCAAAGTGTATTTGTGTGTGTGTGTGTTCCAGAATATTGTTATGCAATCTGAGTCATAAAATCTCAAAATTTCACCAGGGATCAAGTAACTAGATACTTAGAAAACAAAGCTGATGGAAAATACCTAAAGCAACCTCAAGGTCATGCCTCAATAACCAGTTTTTAGAGATAATATCCTGTTGCATTAGACTTGACCCTAAAACTTACATATTTCTTTTCTTTTTTTTTTTAAAGATTTTATTTATTTATTTATTTGAGAGAGAGAGAATGAGAGACAGAGAGCACGAGAGGGAAGAGGGCAGAGGGAGAAGCAGACCCCCTGCTGAGCAGGGAGCCCGATGCGGGACTCGATCCCGGGACTCCAGGATCATGACCTGAGCCGAAGGCAGTCGCTTAACCAACTGAGCCACCCAGGCGCCCAAAACTTACATATTTCTTTGAGATATAATTGACATACAACATTATATTAGTTTCAGGTATAGCATGATTCGGTATTTGTATATATTGCAAAATGATCACCACAGTTTAGTTAATATCCATCATCATATATAGTTACATTTTTTTCTTGTGATGAGAACTCTGAAGATCTACTTTCTTAGCAACTTTCAAATATACAATACAGTATTATTATTATAACAGTATTATTAACTATAGTCACCATGCTGGGCATTACATACCCATGACTCATTTAAAACTAAAAGCTTCAACTTTTTGCCCACCTTCATGCATTTTACCCACCCTCCACCTCTGGCAACCACCAAACTTTTCTCTGTATCTGAGTTCAGGTTTTGTTTTTTTTTTTGAGGGGGTGGAGGATTAGATTCCTCATATAAGTGTGATCATACAGTATTGCTACTTGTCTTTCTCTAACTTATTTCATTTAGGGTAACATCCACCCATGTTGTTGCAAATGGCAAAATCTTCTTTTGAATGGCTGTATAATATTCCTCTGTATGTATGGCACATATTTTTCTTTTGATCTTGATGAGAATTTCAGTATATGAAGTTACTGATTCAATGGCCATATCTTAAATTAAAATGTATATGCATATGAACCTTTGTTATGTTTTAAGTGGAAGTTGTTTTCCAAAATGCGCAAAGTTCATTCTTTTAAAAAGTATTTACTTGGTCTTGGAGAAGTACATTAAATTTGGATTGTTTTGCTAAATTGTTCTTGTTTTCTTCAGCTACCAGTAATACAACACTCTCTGATTTTTATGTATGCTCACCACTGGATTACTGCCTAAAAGATGGGTAAAGTCTCTGAGAACAGTCTTACATATATTGATGTTGAGTTTTCTTCACAGATCTATTTCCCACCCTGTTAGTCACATCCTCCAGAAAGCTGCTGAATTATTCTATTAGTTAACCTTACATCAACATCATGAGAATAAAACAGGTAATGTAGGAGTTACCATGTGATCCAGCAACTCCACCCCTACATATATACCCAAGAATAGAAAATACACCTTCAGGGGCACCTGGGTGGCTCAGATTGTTAAGCATCTGCCTTCGGCTCAGGTCATGATCCCGGGGTCCCGGGATCGAGCCCCACGTCTGGCTCCTGACTCGGCGGGGAGCCTGCTTCTCCCTTGCCCTCTGCCTCTCCCCTGCTCATGCTCTCGCTCTCTCTCTGTATCTCTCTGTTTCAAATGAATAAATAAAATCTTTAAAAAAAAAAAAAAAGAAAAGAAAATACACCTTCACTCAAAAAAAAAAAAAATCCAAAACAACTTGTATACAAGTGTTTGTATTTATAACAGACAAAAAATGGGAAGAAACCCAAATGTCCATAAACGGATAAATAAAATGTGGTATATGCACGCAAGGGAATATTATGCAGCCACAAAAATCAGGGTTATTTTATACAAGTTACAACGTGGATGAATCTTTTTTTTTTCCTAAAGATTTTATTTATTCATTTGAGACACAGAGATAGAGAGAGAGAGAGAGCATGAGCAGTGGGAGAGGCAGAGGGAGAGGGAGAAGCAGACTCCCTGCTAAGCCAGGAGCCCGATGTGGGGCTCGATCCCAGGACCCTGGGATCATGACCTGAGCTGAAGGCAGACGCTTAACCATCTGAGCCACCCAGGCGCCCCAACAACGTGGATGAATCTTGAAGACATCATGCTAAGTGAAATAAGCTAGTCACAAAAGGACAAATATTGTATGATTCCTCTTATATGAGATTCTTAGAATAATCAAATTCATAGAGACAGAAAGTGGATGCCAGGGACTGGGGTGGAGGGTAGAAGGGGGATGACAAGTGTTTAATGGGTAGAGTTTCAGTTGGGGAAGATGAAGAAGTTCTGAAGATGACTGGTGGTGATGGTTGCAGAACAATGTGAATATACTTAATGCTAGTTAACTGTACACTTAAAAATGATTAAATGTTGGGGCACCTGGGTGGCTCAGTTGGCTAAGTGTCTGACTCTTGATTTCAGCTCAGGTCACAATCTCAGGGTTGTGAGATGAAGCCCCACATCAGGCTCCACTGGGCGTGGAGCCTGCTTAAGATTCTCTCTCCCCATTCCCCCCTCTAAAAAAAGGTTAAACTGTGAAATTTTGTTATGTATAATTTACCACGTAAAAAAACAAATGCAGTACTTACACATAATTAATAGTGGTGCATTAATAGTGGTACTGGTTATACAACCCTGTGACTATATTAAAAACTACTAAATTATATACTTTAAAAAGATATATTTTATAGTAAAGAATTATATTAATAAAAAAGGTAAAAATTTGGGGCGCCTGGGTGGCTCAGTTGGTTAAGCGACTGCCTTCAGCTCAGGTCATGATCCCAGGGTCCCGGGATCGAGTCCCGCATCGGGCTCCCTGCTCGGCAGGGAGTCTGCTTCTCCCTCTGACCCTCCTTCCTCTCATGCTCTCTGTCTCTCATTCTCTCTGTCTCAAATAAATAAATAAAATCTTAAAAAAAAAAAAAAAAGGTAAAAATTTATACCTAAATTCCTTACCATCACAGTGCTTTTTTAGGTCAGCATAATTTGACAGTAAGGTGACAGTGGTAGCTACTGTCAGAATAACATCACTCCTGGGCGCCTGGGTGGCTCAGTTGGTTAGGCGACTGCCTTCGGCTCAGGTCATGATCCTGGAGTCCCGGGATCGAGTCCCGCATCGGGCTCCCTGCTCGGCGGGGAGTCTGCTTCTCCCTCTGACCCTCCTCCCTCTCACGCTCTCTGTCTCTCATTCTCTCTGTCTCAAATAAATAAATAAAATCTTTAAAAAAAAAAAAAAAGAATAACATCACTCCCTTATAAAATCACAAGTCGCATTATCTGAATCTCCCTAGTGGCCTCTGATGCATTTATTCCCATTCAGTGTTTACCTTACTTACTAAAAGAAACATAAAAGTAACAACCATGTCATTTGAGTCTTTTTTATCAACCCAAATACTAAGATTGCATGATTAGGCATATCATAAGCACTTAGTAAGAGTCTGATTGTTTTATCCCAAATTCTACACCTAGGAATTTATATTAATTAAATATCTACACAAAAATCTACCAGTAGGTAACAGGTTAATTAATTCAGTTCTACTATATGATGGCATATAGACCATTATTAATCATGATACTGGTCCGGGCTAATAAGTATACATAACGTAGGAATGGCATCCTGTTGAATTTTTTTTTTAAGATTTTATTTATTTATTTGACAGAAAGAGAGACAGCGAGAGAGGGAACACAAGCAGGGGGAGTGGGAGAGGGAGAAGCAGGAATCCCACTGAGCAGGGAGCCCGATGTGGGGCTCGATCCCAGGGCCCTGGGATCATGACCTGGGTCGAAGGCAGACCTTAATGGCTGAGCTACCCAGGCGCCCAGGCATTCTGTTGAATTTAAGACGAAATCTGTATTCAGATTTTCTAAATGTGGAAATGTTCTTAGAGGCCCTGAGATTTGATTACCTTGGTTTTTCATCAGTAAAATCCAGAGTATGAAGTTCACCTACTAAATATTAATATTTTAGAGAAAGATAATCTATAAAAACTTAAGAGTATGCTATAATACTATATTAATGTTAGCTATTTTACTGAAGAACATTTCATGTTCTCTAATTGATTACAAAAGAAGCAATTCTAAAATCTCCTTTCTAGAGTAAAGTTGTGCTTCTCAGCTCTACTCTTATAACACGCACAAAAAAATTGAGGACCTTGGCTTGAGAATGCATTTTTTTTTTAAAGATTTTATTTATTTATTTGAGAGAGAGAGAGTGAGAGAGAGCATGAGAGGCGAGAGTGTCAGAGAGGGAAGCAGACTCCCCGCTGAGCTGGGAGCCTGACACGGGACTCGATCCCAGGACTCTGGGATCATGACCTGAGCCAAAGGCAGTCGCCCAACCAACTGAGCCACCCAGGCACCCCAAGAATGCATTTCTTCTGAATAAAATATTAAGAGTATCTAGGAAAGAAATTTGCCTTTCCCCTAACTGCAGCAGCAAAAAAAGACACTTTTTTGAATCATAATTTGCTCAATGAATCTGATCTGATCAGGTGTCTCATAAAGCGAGAACATTAATGAGAGGCTCAATACCTTTAATCTGTGAAAGAAAGAAATGTGAATAAGTAAAATTATTAGTTCTTTTCTCTTAGTACAATCCATACTTGGAAATGTTTTTTGGAAGACACCTAAAAAATCAGTTATTATTGCAAAATTTTGTAAAACCAATCTTAAATCTCTTTTTAAAAATTTAACCCTGGGGGTGCCTGGCTGGCTCAGTTGGTAGAGAATGGGACTTTTTTTTTTTTTTTTAGAGAGACAGAGGAGAGAGAAGAGAGAGCAGGAACAGGGGGAGGGGCGAAGAGAGAGAGAGAGCGAATCCCAAGCAGACTCCATGCTCAACGCAGAGCCCTACAGAGAGCTCAATCTCACGACCCTGAGATCATGACCTGAGCTGAAATCAATAGTCCGATGCTTAACTGAGCCACCCAGGGACCCCAAGCATGTAATTCTTGATCTCAGGGTTGTGAGTTTGAGCCCCATGTTGGGGATTTCTTAAAAATAAAAAAAAATCTCTAAAGAAAATCTAACTCTGAAATACCGTCTGTTTGATACTCGCTGCCCTGGTAATTAATTTAATGGTTATTTCTATTATCTAAAAGATGTAAGTATCTGGAAAGTTTTTCAAACCAGAAATTGTCACTTCTCTCTTCCACTCACATGCACATATAATAAAACTCATGGACTGGGCGCCTGGTTGGCTCAGTTGGTTAAGCCACTGCCTTTGGCTCAGGTCATGATCCCAGGGTCCTGGGATCGAGTCCCACGTTGGGCTCCCTGCTCTGCCGGGAGCCTGCTTCTCCCTCTGCCTCTGCCTGCCACTCCTCCTGCTTGTGCTCTCTCTCTCTGTCAAATAAATAAATAAAATCTTTTTTTAAAAAAATAATAAAACTCATGGACTCTTTTTGTAAACTCAGATTCTTATTTCTTTATGGTTTGACTCTTACACTTAATGTGATCATACTCTTCAAAACAAAACAATACATATATACTAAATGGAAAAAATATTAATAGCATAACTCTGGGTGATGGGAATGAGAGTAGTTTATATTTCTTTATCAGAAGTTCCTTAGGATACTGCATGTTTTACAACAAGCCTTCATTAATGCCATCACCAGAATATAAGGTATTTCAAAATATTTCAAAGACATTTCAACATATGACTAATGTTAAAATGTCACAGAGAGCAGCTCAGTCAGTTGAGCAACCGAGTCTTGATTTCAGCTCAGGTCGTGATCTCAAGTCGTGAGATCAAGCCCTGGGTAGGGCTCTGCCCTCAGTTCGGAGTCTGCTTGAGATTCTCTCTCCCTTGCCCTCTGCCCATCCCCTACCTCACTCATGCTCGTGCACGCACTCTCTCAATAAATAAATAAAATCTTTTTAAAAAATCATAGAGAAAAAACAGGAACAGGTTGTTCATTCTTGTATTTATGAAACCTGAACTCTACGCATGACATGGGCAATTATTACAAGGGAAACAAATTACACCTAGTCCTTGGATATCCTTTGGTTATATCTCCCCAACACTTTCATTACTAAGATTCTACTGAAAATGAACACAATACAGGTAAGTGGCACTTGCAGATTGCATCATAGAATGTAATAAAGGTAGAAGAGTGTTTGATAGACAATAGATGCTTGATAAATGTAGCTACACCACTACCCTTCCTCAATAAACAGTTAAAATATTTATGATGCACTCCTTGGAAAACTTCTCACAGTAATACCTTCTTAAGTGGGATTCATATTTAATTTAAAATTTTCCAGGGTATTACTGTTGATAAATATGAATATTGCTTAACATTATAGAGTGTACATTTTCTTCTTAAGTCTAACTCTATAAACATAATCTTTTTTTTTTAAAGATTTATTTTAGAGAGAAAGAGCATGTGCATGAATGGGGGAGGGCCAGAGGGAGAAGAAAAGAATCCCAAACTGACTCCCCCCTGAGTCGGGAGCTGTACTAGGGGCTCCATCTTACCACCCCCAGATAATGAGCCAAAACCAAGAGTGGGACGCTTAACCGACTGAGCCACCCAGATACCCCTGTATAAACATAATCTTATCAGCTGCATAATAGTCAACCATATGGGTTCATCATTAAACATTTCCATAACCCTGAACATTAATTTTTCACATCATCAAAAACAGGAAAATTGGGCGCCTGGGTGGCTCAGTCGGTTAAGCGACTGCCTTCGGCTCAGGTCATGATCCTGGAGTCCCGGGATCGAGTCCCGCATCGGGCTCCCTGCTCGGCAGGGAGTCTGCTTCTCCCTCTGACCCTCCTCCCTCTCATGTGCTCTCTCTCTCTCATTCTCTCTGTCTCAAGTAAATAAATAAAATCTTTAAAAAAAAAAAAAAAAAACAGGAAAATTGTCCTAGATTCTAGACCAAAAACTCTGAATCTTTTTGGTCTACAATAACAGAATACACAGGAGGATGTATTGATAACCAAATGAACATGAGAATGTTAACGAGGTTTACCTCAGTAGTACCCAACATCCACGGGGAAGAAACCAGATCACAATTAGGACATTTCTGACAAAGGAAAGCATGCCCTAAAACCAGTAATTTTATGAAAGAAAAACTAGCCCAAACACTGATTTTTTTGGATATAACAATTCTTTCCTCCTCATCAGGGTCCTTCTTTGGGGGAATGGCAGGACCAGGTAGGGAGTCATACATAGGACGCCAGGTTTTCCTTGGAGTACAGAATGATTTCGTTGTACAACATTCTCTAGGTCCACCCCTGCCCTGCTCACACACACACAAACAGACGGAAGTGGGACAGCGTGTAATCTGTGCAAGGTTTACAGCAAATTCCTGCGGTCAGATCTCTGGGAACGCCATGGTTCTGAGACACGTGGCTGCCCCTCAGAGCTCCCAAGTAAAGAATTTCCAAGGCGTTCCCAAGCTCGAACTTCGTTCTTACGACCGTTCCCCGGTGGCAGCCTCAAGTAGCTGTGAGGAGAGAAGATGAAGGAAGCAGCAGGGAACCTAGAGCCATGGGACCATGACACAACAGAGCCACAACAATCGCCGCACAGGTAAAAGACACGCAACCAAATGCACATCACACGCGCACAGCTACGCACCTGTCTCACCCTCACTCCACAAGCGTACCCACTGTAACGGGGGCACATCTCGCCGCGCGCGCGCCACCGCCCCCCCCCCACCTGTCCCTATAGACACACACCACCCTCCTCTATGGTGCTTGAACCGCAGGCCTGAGATCACGGTAACAACCGGCCGCCCCTACTACCGGCTTCCACGCTTTAAAGACTTCCTCCCCCACCCCGGATTAACTTGGTTGTCCCTCGGAGTCCAGCCTGTCCGCACCCCCCGCCGCTTACATCCTGAGATGGGTTCAACTGACCGTGCGCAGCGCGAGAACCGCGCGAAAATGGAAGGGAAGCCAAACATCCGCTGTGACCGCTGCCCTCTGGGAAATGTAGTTCGAACCTGAATGTCCGTGGCCGCGGTGGCTTGTGGGAAAAGGAGCCCGCATTCCAGAAGCCTCGCTAGAGCACGAGTTGGTCGCCGGGACGTCCCTGCACGGGCACCCCGAGAGTTGTCGCTCTGAGGAGTGCGGCACGCGAGGACTGGTAACGCTGGAGGGGAAACAGAGGGCGCGGTGCGCGCGTCCTGGTGGTCCAGATCAGGCTAGAAGGCAGGGAAGGGCAGTCCGGAAGGGCGGCAGCCGAAACCTCAGGCCTGTGGGTGCAGAGCCGCAAGGTAGGGTCACTGGTGCGGCCCCTGGACCATGGCGGGGACTCTGGTGCAGTGTTCCCTGAGGTAGCTGCAGCCTGGTGATACCATACAGGAAAGTAACTTTTGGTACTGCCAAGAATGGGCTGGTTTTCTCAAGACACCGTGTTAGCTACATTTAATAATGGTGAGTAGGAGGAAAGTAATATTAATTTAATATTTTACATTAGGATATATTCAACGCTGACTGAGTAATTAAATGTAAAAGTGATCTGGTGATACTCTTGTATATGTTTGGTAATATTGGTATAGGAATAGCTTTTCCAAGCATAATCGAAGAGAGAAATGTTATATAAATATTAAGATTTGACTGGATAATTATTTGTCAGACCCCCGATTTAGTTCTCCTTCAATATTGTGTTGGGTATTCTCGTCTTTTGCCTCTCCATACAAACTTTAGTATCATTCTGTCGATATCCACAAAATAACTAGCAAGGATTTTGTTGTTTAATGTTTTTATGATGAAAGGCTGTTGAGTTTTGTTAAATAATTTTCTGATCAATTGATATGATCGCGGGCTTTTCTTTTTTCAGCTCTAACCCTGTTTTTATACAAGAATCCTGTTGATATAGAGGAAGTGTAGGGGTGGGGAAGAATTTTAGGTCCTAGTCTCTCAGTTTGCCTGAGACCCTGAGCTGTGACCTGCACAAGTTCTTCTCAGGTCCTTTCCTCCCTCAACCAGGTAGGTGACACAGGAGGGCTAGAGGGGGCTGGGTATTTCCCTTCCTCCACATTGGTTATTCTCTGGTAAATTAGTTTCCCTTGAGGGCAGGTGGACAACAGACTATCTAAAATATTTCAAAATGGTTATTTTCCCCTCCCCCTGCTAGAAGCATGAGGAGAATTTCTTCTTATCTTTATTCTGAGAAAGTGGTGATGTTCTTAGAGGTCAAACTCAAGAAAGTGGGGGCCTGTAGGAGTTTTTAACTCTCAAGCTGGTCCCCACTCAGTTTCCAGCAGTTCATCAATTCCTACCAGTCCCTGACTCTAGCAGCTTCTCCTTCAGGTTATCTGTGATTCTCTCTCCAGTTCTCAGACCATTTGTTTGCCCTGTGACCTCAATTCTCTGAGGGCAATAAAAAGAATTATTAATTTTCAGTTTGCTTATTAGCTTTTTTTCTTGCTTTGAGGACAGTAGTGATCACTTACAAACTTTTTCCATTTTGGAGCAAAAAAGCAGAAGCCCTTCTGATTTTGTAATAGTAACTTCTTTGATGTGTAATATACATACCTAAGAGCACATATAGCCTAAGTACTGCTGGATGGATTTTCAGAAACTGAACACATCCATTTATTTAACTAGTATCCAGATCAAGAAACAGGACATTACCAGCATCCCAAAGTATGTCTTCATGCTCTCTTCTGTTTTCTTTCTCATTCTCCAAGAATGATCACTATCCAAATTTCTAAGAGCAAAGATTGATTTGGCAATCTTTTTATTATTTTATTTTATTTTATTTATTTATTTGACAGAGATAGCGAGAGCAGGAACACAAACAGGGTGAGTGGGAGAGGGAGAAGCAGGCTTCCCGCGAAGCAAGGAGCCCGATGTGGGGCTCGATCCCAGGACCCTGGGATCATGACCTGAGCCGAAGGCAGACGCTTAACAGACTGAGCCACCCAGGTGCCCTGGCAATCTTTTAATTTATATCAATGGAATTACACAGTATATATTCTTGTATCTGACTTCTCTTGCCCAACATTGTTTGTGTGATTCACCAGTTGCATGTTGTTACATGTAGTTCTAGGTTATTTATTGATGTAGGAAATGTTGGGGTTTGGAGCTGATGGCCAAGAAAGAATTCTTGAGATATCTTTGGTGTAAAAAGGTGGTTTTATTAAAGCATAGGCACCCATGGGCAGAAAGAGCTGCACTGGGGTTATGAGGAGTGACTGATTATATACTTTCAAGTTGGGAGGGGGTCAGGGATAGCATAAGTCTCTAAGGAATTTTGGAAGCAAGGTTTCCAGAACCTTGAGGAGGCTGGCTATTGTTAGGAAAAGGTCATTTATTATTGTCTAATAAAACCTTAGTCATGAGACCCTTCAGATGTATGTCAGTGAGCCATATGCTTGAGAGATGATTGCCAACATATATCTTGGGGGTAGAGATAAAGGAAGTTTCCAAAGGAATTTTTATATGTTAAATAAGATTTACTGGATCCTGAGGCACTGGACTAAGATTGCCTTTTGCCCTTAGCAAAGTGTCAACATTGAGGCAGCTGAGCACCTAGAGGTAGATCACTCTACCTGTTTCAAGGTCTTGTCAGTGGCAGTAAAAAAAAAAAAAACTTGTTTCTCCTCTGGATAAGGTTGCAAATTAGCAAACCCAGGTGGCCTAGTCACAGGGACCAACTTAAAACCCACAGTGTCTTTTTTAGCAACATTTAAAAAGTCTCTTGCCCTTAACAGACACATGAAAAGAGGCTCAACATCATTCATCATCAAGGAAATACAAATCAAAACTACAATGAGGTATCACCTGACACCAGTCAGAATGGCTAAAATCAACAACAGGTGTTGGCAAAATGTGGAGAAAGGGGAACCCTCTTACACTGTTGGTGGGAATGCAAACTGGTGCAGCCGCTCTGGAAAACAGTATGGAGATTCCTCAGAAAGTTAAAAATAGAATTACCCTATGATCCAGCAATTGCACTATTAGGTATTTACCCAAGGGATACAAAAATGCTGATTTGAAGAAATACATGCACCTGATGTTTGTAACAGCATTATCAACAATAGCCAAATTATAGAAATAGCCCACGTGTCCATCGACTGATGAATGGATAAAGAAGATGTGGCTTATATATATAGGGGCACCTGGGTGGCTCAGTCAGTTGGGTGTCTGCCTTCGGCTTGGGTTGTGATCCTGGGGACCTGGGATCGAGCCCCGCCCCGGGCTCCCTGCTTAGTGGAGAGTCTGCTTCTGCCTCTCCCTCTGCCCCTCCCCCTGCTCATGCTCTCTCTCTCTCTCAAATAAATAAAATCTTTCAAAGAAGAAAATGTGGTTTACATATGTGTGTGTGTATATAATGGAATATTATTCAGCCATAACGAATGAAGTCTTGCTGTTTGCAATGACGCGGATGGAGCTAGAGTATTATGCTAAGGGAAGTAAGTCAGTCAGAGAAAGACAAATACCATATCATTTCACTCATGTGGAATTTAAGAAACAAAACAGATGAACATGGGGGGAAAAGGAGACGCAAATCAGGAAACAGACTCTTAACTATAGAGAACAAACTGAAGGTTACTGAAGGGAAGGTGGGTGTTGGGATGAGTTAAATAGGTGATGTGTATTAAGAAGGGCACTTGTGATGAGCACTGGGTGTTGTCAGTGATGAATCACTAAATTCTACATCTGAAACATATTACACTGTATGTTAACTAACTGGAATTTAAATAAAATCTTGGGGAAAAAAAAGGTCTCCTGCCTTTTGTTTCAGGAAATTTGAGCTACTTACACTGGACTTTCTTCCCTACTATGGTAGTTATTAATGAATAAAATCTTTCTTTACCACCTGTAAGTAGCATCCTGCTTTGCTTTTCTTTGACAAGACCTAACTTTTTTCTGAGCACCACTTGTATCAGGGTTATGAGTAAATGTAAATGAACACTAACCAAACAAAATTGTACTGTTGTAATTTGGGTAAGGGTGTCATTTAAATTCAGTAATTATATACGTACAGAGATATGCGGTTATTGATCTTGTATTTTAAGTCTAAGGGGACAAATGTAATTAAATGCGTTACTTGAGAGGAGAATAAGAGTATTGAAAACCTTGTATTTTGGTAAGTATGACAATTCCTGGAGCAGTGACTAAAAGAACTTACCAACTAGTAAAGGGAAAAATTGGAATAATAATAATTTTAAAAATCCAACATAAAGGAGAGAAAAAGGAAACATGCAACACAGAGTGAAATATAAAATGGCATATTTAAATCAAAATATTTCAGTAGCTACATTAAGTGTAAATGGTATAAATGCTGCTTTTAAGAGACAGATGTTACAGGTGGATTTAAAAGTCTTGCATAGGGGCGCCTGGATGGCTCAGTCGTTAAGTGTCTGCCTTCGGCTCAGGTCATGGTCACAGGGTCCTGGGATTGAGCCCCGCATCCGGCTCCCTGCTCTGCGGGAAGCCTGCTTCTTCTCCTACTCTCCCTGCTTGTGTTCCCTCTCTCGCTGTCTCGCTCTCTCTGTCAAATAAATAAATCTTTAAAAAAAAAATAAAAGTCTTGCATACAGGATCTTTCCACTGCCTTGTTCTGCCGCCTCTACCCACACAGGCCTAAGCCCTGTCTGCTCCGGCACTGAGATCCCACATTTTGGGCAGCCCTGGGCCTTGCCTAGCAGAACATCATGCCTCCAGAGCTCCACTAAAGGCTCCTCAGGTCGGCAGATGGCTGAGTTCCAGTGGAAAGCATGGAACCTCTAAGGCCTCCGTGAAGTGTAGTCCAGTGCTCCAAGAATAAGGGGACAACCAGAGCTGGGTCGTCAGTCCCTCTCTGCCACAAGACTGAGCCTGAAGCAAAGAACTCCCACCCAGCCTGAAGTGAAATGCTTCATAGGTTTCAGCAACTTGCCTATTCAAGCTCAGAAGAACATATTCCATGAAATGTTTAGTTGCAGCAGCATAGCCTTCTGGAAAATGTCCAGGCTATGAGTCCCAAAACAGTGGAACTGAGATGCTTTCTGCCACATCTACTGTGGGAATGAAGACCATTCTCAGCAATCACACTGTCGCCATTGCAGAAAAGTCAACATCACTCTGAAGGGATGCACTGTTGCTTTGATTCAGCAAGCTACAACAGTTAAAAACAAGGATATCAAAATATTTTTGGATGGTATCTGTTTCTGAAAAAGGAACAGTTCAGCAGGCTGATGAATAAGATCTAAGTTGTCCAGCTACAAAAACAGCAAGATGTCAGATGATTTTTCAGATGTATTTGTGATATTTTAAAGATACAATAAAAGCTGTATTTATTTGGGGGAGAAAAAAAAAAAACAGCGAACTTACTTGGAGAGGGGGAGGTTGTTGTGAAACATCTCAGTGCCCAGCCTGACCTAAATGGGGGTCACCCAGCTTGTGCCAGAGACTTTGGAGAGCACTTGCTCATCCTAGGAGTGCACAGATGCATGATTTATGCTTTTGTGTGGGGGTGAGTCTGGTTTCAAACAGTTTGGAGTGCAGAAGGAGAGGCCTGGGTGTATTAGAAGCAGGCCTGGCCTGGTATATGTAGGAGATGAACTGGCATTCTAGGTCATAGCTGGGGATGTGCATAGGTTTGTCCAGAGGGGATTCTGGCTATGTATGACCTTAAGTGTGATTGCAAGTGTGACATATTTTGAGTGAAAAGCTCCATGGAGGGTGTGATTGTATGAGAGTGCAAGTGTGACATATTTTGAGTGAAAAGCTCCATGGAGGGTGTGATTGTATGAGAGTGCAGAGAGAACATGCGTGATCATTTTCTGAATGTGGGTGAGAGGGATTTGTGACCCCTGATCCTCATTTCTTCGACTGTAAAATGGTGAAAATAAGGATGTCTTTTTTTTTTTAAGATTTTTTTTACTTATTTGAGAGAGAGAGAGCACAAGCATGTGGGAGTGTGCGGAGGGGCAGAGGGAGAGTGAGAAGCAGAGAATCTCAAGCAGACTCCACGTGCTGAGTAGGGAGCCCCACATTGGGGCTTGATCTCAGGATCCTGAGATCATGACCTGAGTGGAAACCAAGAGTCTGAGGCTTAACTGACTGAGACACCCAGGCGCCCCAATAAGGGCATTTCTTCTTGGATGCCATTTTACTTGAAAATTTGGAAGACATAAAGCTAAATAATTGATCTAATTAATATAATAAATAATATTAAACAGGATTTTAATATAATTTTATGTAATTATAGAAGTAATTTTATATAATTATATATTAAATACTGTAAAACAGTATAAAAAATAAATTTATTATTGCATAGAATACCAAATTCATGTGGATTTTAAGTGTAGATAGGAAGAAATATTTTAAAGGAACTTGTTTTTATGGGACTCCTATTTTTGTATCAGACTCTCAAAGTAGGCATTTACTCTGTTGTTTAGGGAATGTTCTTGTAGCTGATTTGAGAAGCCCTGGATTAAGGAATAATTAAGAGGCAACACTGACTACCATAGATTAGAATTTGGGGTTCAAGATGCTAGGTGAGGCACTGTAACTGCAGTTCCTGAAGAGAAAACATTGGCTCAGAGAAATCCTGTTTGTTTTTTTTTTTTTAGATTTTATTTATTTATTTAACAGAGAGAGAGAGAGAGAGGGAACACAAGCAGGGGGAGTGGGAGAGGGAGAGGGAGAAGCAGGCTTCCTGCTGAGCAGGGAGCCCGATGTGGGGCTTGATCCCAGAACCCTGAGATCAGGACCTGAGCTCAGGACCTGAGCTGAAGGCAGACGCTTAACAACTGAGCCACCCAGGTGCCCCAGAGAAATCCTGTTTAAGGAGGATTAAGCCATTCCTCAGTGAGTCTAGACCAGATTCAGTCTGCTAATTTGTTCCAGTTTTCCCTAGGCCACAGTGTCTTTGGGATGTAATAAAGCATACTGCATCTCTCAAAGATCCTTCCTGTGACTATTTCACCACAGTTTCTTTGCATTTAAATTTAAATGATAAAGCTATTAAGAAATTGGGTGAAGGGTGCCTCGCTGGCTCAGTTGGTAGAGCATGCAACTCTTGATCTCAGGATTGTAAGTTCGAGCCCCACATTGGGTAGAAATTATTTAAAAATAAAATCTTAAAAAGGAACAAATTGCGTGCAAAATTAAGAAACAAATACGTACATTTAAATTAAAACATTTAATGAAAGGAAATATCATTTAAGTACGCAACCAATAAGATAAAATATCTTAAAACAATGTAAGAAATATGCAAAACAGTCATGGGATATTACCACCGAAGGTCATAAAAGAAGATTTCAGCAAATGGAAAGACATGCCATAATCTTGGAAAGGAAAATATCTTTCATAAAGGTACCGATTCTCCCTAAGTCATTTTATCAATTATGTGAAATTCACATAAAAATACCAGCAACATTTTTAGGGCACCTGGGTGGCTCAGTCATTAAGCGTCTGCCTTCGGCTCAGGTCATCATCCTGGGGTCCTGGGATCGAGCCCCACATTGGGCTCCCTGCTCAGCGGGAAGTGTGCTTCTCCTTCTCCCACTCCCCCTGCTTGTATTCCCTCTCTCTCTGTGTCTCTGTCAAATAAATAAGTAAAATCTTAAAAAAAAAATACCAGCGGGCGCCTGGGTGGCTCAGCTGGTTAAGCAACTACCTTCAGCTCAGGTCATGATCCTGGAGTCCCGGGATCGAGTCCCGCATCGGGCTCCCTGCTCAGCAGGGAGTCTGCTTCTCCCTCTCCCGCTCCCCCCTCTTGTGCTCTGTCTCTCTCAAATAAATAAATAAAATCTTTAAAAAAAAATACCAGCAACTTTTAAAAATTAGTTTAGATTATCTTAAAATTTGTACAGTAAAATAAACATATAAGAATAGAAAGTGAGGCACACGTGGGTGGCTCAGTCGGTTAAGCATCTGCCTTCAGCTCAGGTCATGATCCCAGGGTCCTGGGATTGTGCCCCACATCGGGCTCCTTGCTCAGCGAGGAGTCTGCTTCTCCCTCTCCCTCTGCCACTCCCCCTGCTTGTGCTCTCTCTCCCTCTCAAATAAATAAAATCTTTTTTAAAAATTTAAAAAATAATAGAAGTGAAGTCTGGGGGAAAAGAAGGATCAATGAGTGAGTACTAGCCCTAATTAAAAGAATAGCATACTGATACGTAATCAGACCAATGGAACAGAATGAACCAGATATATAATCTAGAAATAGATCCAAAAAATAAGAAAATTTGGTATACTTTGAATGTGGCATCTTAAGGATATTAGCAGTTTCATTGATAATTATGGGATAACTGGTATCCATTCTTGAAATAAAGGAAGGAGGGGGAGAGGAAGAAGAGAAGGATGGGGGAAGGAAGTTGGATCCATATTCATTCTAGGATAAACTTCAAATGACTCAATGGTATGGATTCAAAGTAATGTTTTTAATTATTGATATCCAGTTGTTCCAATACTATTTGTTGACCCAACTACCCTTTCTCAAATGAATTACCTTTGCAGAAATTGACTTGACCATACATGTGTGGGCCTATTTCTGGACTCTGTATTTTGTTCCATTAATTTGTCTCAAAGGCAATAACACAGTCTAGATTGCTGTGACTTAGACTTTGAAGTCAGGAAATATAAGCCTTCCAACTTTGTTCATTTTCAAAGTTGTTTTCAGTGTTCTAAGTCTTTTTGTTTCCATGAATTTTGGAGTGAGTTTACCAATTTCTACAAGAAGACTGCTGGAATTTTGATTGGGATTGTGTTGGCTATAGATCAGTTTGGGCAGAATTGACATCTTAACATTTATGTCATCTAACCATGAATATGATGTATATATCTCCATTAGGTGTTATTTAATTTCTTTCAACCAGTGTTCTGTAGTTTTCTTGTACAAATTTTATACATTTTTGGTCAGATTTTTACACCTAGTAATTTATATATTTGATGCTACTGTAAATTTTTTTTTTTTTTAGTTTTAATTTCCAGTTGTTTGTTGTTATGTTTTAGGAATACAATTGATTTGGAAGGAAATAAAATTGACTTTGCTGAACTCACTTACTAGTAAGTTTTTTGTATATTCAATAGGATTTTCTCTGTAGAAGATTTTGCCATTTTGAAGAGAGACTGATTCTTCCTTTTTGTTCTGGTTGCTTTTTTTTTTTTTCTTTTAATTTTGCCCTGTTGGATGGGTTAGTATTTACAGTATTGATTAGAAGTGGTGAGAATGGACATCTTTGTCTAGTTCCTGATTTTAGGGAGAAAGCATTCAGTTACTCACCATTATGAACAATGTTAGCTGCAGGTTTTTTGTAGATTGAGGATATCCCATTGTATTCCTCATCTCATTATTATTTTTTTTAAAGATTTTATTTATTTATTTGAGAGAGAGAGAATGAGAGACAGAGAGCACGAGAGGGAAGAGGGCAGAGGGAGAAGCAGACCCCCTGCTGAGCAGGGAGCCCGATGCGGGACTCGATCCCGGGACTCCAGGATCATGACCTGAGCCGAAGGCAGTCGCTTAACCAACTGAGCCACCCAGGCGCCCTCATCTCATTATTTAGAGTTATATGAGGGAAGTATGTTAGATTTTTTCAAGTGCTTTTTCTACATCTTTTGAAATCAGCACTTCGTTTTTAATTAATATATTGAATTTGATTTTTCTGTTACCAGGAACAATTTTATTAATTTTTGAATTATAAACTAACATTACATTTCTGGAATAAAAACCCACTTGATCATGATTTCTTATACTTTTTATATATTGTTGGATTTGATTTGCTAAAATTTTGTTTAGAATTTTTGAAACTATGTTCGTAAGAGATACTAGTCTTTTCCTATAATGTCCTTATCTGATTTTAGTATCGTGATAATGCTGACTCAAAGAATGACCTGTGATGTATTCCCATTCTGGAAGAGTTAGTTTTAGAATTAGTATTATTTCTTCTATAAATGTTTAGTAAAATTTCCCAGCCATTTGTCCTTGGATTTTCAATAAAGGAAAGATTTTTTAATTGCAAATTCAATTTGATAGATATGAAGCTACTCAGATGATCATTTTCTTCCTTTTTAATACTCATTTTATTAAAGTATGAGTGACATACAAAAAGCTGTGCATATTTGAGGCACGTGGGTGGCTCAGTTGGTTGAGCATCCAACTCTTGATCTCAGCTCAGGTCCTGATCTCAGGTCTTGAGTTCAAGCCCCACGTAGGGCTCAAAGCTGTGCATATTTAATGTATGCAACTTGATAAGTTTGTATATAAGTTTATACCTGTGAAACCATCACACCAGTCTATGCCATGAACATGTCCATCACTTCCAAAAGTTTTCTCTTGCCCTCTTTATTTTTTTTACTGCTCCAGTCAATGAAAGAGAAATTTTATTGAGGCCCAAAGGCCTTGGGGCTCAGACAGGAGGCCACCCTGCAGGCAAAGGAGGAGCTAGCAGAGGGGCCTCATTTGAGCTTTCTTCTTGGGGGCGTAGGTGGTTGGTGTGGCTGCACTTCTTGCAGCAGATGACAGTGCCGGGGTGCATGCAAGCGTAACACATCTGTGGCAGATCATTTTGTTGCAGTTGTATTTCTGGGCAAGCTGGTGGAGGGAAGGCTCAATGATGCCAGCCTGCAGGTATAGCACCAAGTGCAGAGTGGACTCTTTCTGGATATTGTAATCTGAGAGTGTAGCTATCCTCAGCTGTTTGCTGGCAAAAATCAGATACTGCCAGTTAGGTGGGATGCCCTCCTTCTCTTGCTTTTGGCTTTGACATTCTTACTGGTGTCACTGGGCTTGACCTCAAGGGTGATGGTCTTTTTTTTTTTTTTTTTTAAGATTTTATTTATTTATTTGAGAGAGAGAATGAGAGAGAGCAGGGTCAGCGGGAGAAGCAGACTCCCTGCAGAGCAGGGAGCCCGATGCGGGACTCAATCCAGGGACTCCAGGATCATGACCTGAGCTGAAGGCAGTTGCTTAACCAACTGAGCCACCCAGGCGCCCAAGGGTGATGGTCTTGCCCGTCAGGATCTTCACAAAAATCTGCATCTCTGCAAGGCCACTGCCACCGATCCGCTTGGCCACCTTGATCTGCCCTCTTGATGATGACGATGATGATGATGATGATGTGTGTGTGTGAGAGATAAAAGCACTTAACCTAAGATCTACCCTCTTGGCAACTTTTTAAATATACAATATAGTATTTTTCACTACAGGCATGATGCTGTACAGTAGATCTCTAGGACTTATCTTGTATAATTGAAATTTTGTACTCTTTGACTAATTACTTCCCATTTCCCTATCCCCTAAGCCCCTGGCGACCACCATTCTACTCTATGCTATAAGTCTATTTTAGATTCCTCACATAAGTGGTATCATGAAATATTTGTCCTGTGTCTACCTTATTCACTGAGCATAATGTCCTTCAGGCTCATCCATGGGCCATCTGTTGAGGGCTGCCTGCTGGTTGTTGAGAGCCCCTGGCCCTGTGTTCCTAGTTACCCGCTAGGTGATCTAGCCATGCCAGTTTCTTCTGTTTTGTGTGAGGTGTGACAGACAGAAACAGACCTCTCAAGTAGCACCCTGAAAGGCTGGGACAATTTGGGCATTCATTTAATTTTTTGTTTACTCCATGCAGAACTTGTAGACCAAGAGTATTTCTCTTGGTTCTGTGCTGTGCCAATTTCGGGAAGAAGTGATGTAGATAAAATTAAATTGTACTCCTTACCCTTTTCAGTATGTCTTGTCTTATTTCTTTGTCCCACTGGTGTGCTATGACCTCTCACCTGGACTCAGGAGCTCTTATGAAGGTATTTTCATGAATGGATAGTTGTTAAATTAGTGTTTCTGTTGAGGGTCAAGAGCTAGAACCTCCTATTCCAATATCTTACTGACATCACCTCATTTTCTTTGTATGTGAGCCTTAGTAATTTGTGTTTTTCAAGGAATCTGTCCATTTTATCTAAGTTTTTAATTTATTAACATAGGTATGTTCTAAATACTTTTTTTCTCCTTTCAATACCTGTAGAATTAGCAGTAATGCCATCTTTCTTCTTTCTGATGGTTATTGTGTCTTCTCTTTTTCCCCAGTGGGTTAGAGCTTTATCAATTTTTCAAAAGATGAACTTTGGGTTTTTTTCTCTAATTTTTTCTCTGTCATTGATTTCTGCTTTGATCATTATTATTTCTTTTCTTCTTCTTACTGTGCCTTTTTTTAAGACTTTATTTTTAAGTAGTCTCTATACCCAATGTGGGGCTCGAACCCACAACCCTGAGGTAAAGAGTTGCATGCTTGCAACTGAGCCAGTCAGGTACCCCTACTATGCCCCTTTTTAAAATTATTTTTTTATTTGTCCTTTTTTAAAATCTAGTATCTTGCTGTAAAAGCTGAGTTCACTTATCTGAGCCTTACTCATTTTCTAATATAAACATTTAGAATTACATATCTATCTATAAGAAATTACATATTTTCCTCTAAAAACTTTAGCTACAGATTTCAATATTTTTGTATTCATTTTCTTTCAATTACTAATTCTAACATCCTTATTTTAAAGATTTTTGTTTTATTATTTATTTTAGAGAGAGAGCACGTGTGGGGAGAAGGGGCAGAAGGAGACGGAGAGAGAGAGTCTGAAGCAGACTCCCCACTGAGCGCAGGGCCTGATGCAGGGCTTGATCTCACGACCCTGAGATCATGACCTGAGCCAAAACCAAGAGTCGGACACTTAACCGATTGTGCCAGCTAGGCGCCCCCTAATATCTTTATTTTAATTTTTTAACCTATGAGCTATTTAGAATTGTATTATTTTTTTCCAAATATTTGGGGGTGTTCTAGATATCTCTATATTTTTTATTTATAATTTAATCCTTTTGTGGCCAGAGAATATAATTTATATGACTTGAATCCTTTTAAATTTAGTGAACCTTGTTTATGACCCATATTGTAATCTATCTTGGTAATTGTTTTGTGTACACTTGAAAAGACTGTATTTTCTTCTTGGGTGGACTGGGCTACAAACATCAAGGACAAGTTGACTGATAATGCTATTCAGGCATTTGATATCTTTACTTATTTTCTATCTACTTGTTCTATCAATCCTTGAGAAAGGAGTGTTGAAATCCCTAACTCTTAACTGGATTTGGTGTTGCACTGTTACCAACTTTGGTTTTATGAGTTTTGAAACAATCTTTTTTTTTTTTTTTTTTTTTGCGCGAGAGAGAATGAGAGACAGAGAGCATGAGAGGGAGGAGGGTCAGAGGGAGAAGCAGACTCTCCGCTGAGCAGGGAGCCCGATGCGGGACTCGATCCCGGGACTCCAGGATCATGACCTGAGCCGAAGGCAGTCGCTTAACCGACTGAGCCACCCAGGCGCCCTGAAACAATCTTTTGATTAGTTTTAGCAACATATGTTCTTTTCCATACTTGTACTTTTATCCTATTTGTGTCTTTATGTTTAGATTTGTTTCTGTAGGCAGAACATCGTTGGATCTTGCCTTTTTAAAATCCAATCTGACAATCTCTGCCTTTTTCTTGGTCTGTTAGTTTCCTATGACTGCTGTAACAAATTACCACAAAATGGCTTAAAACAGTGGGATTTTATTCTCACAATTCTAGGCCAGAATCTCAAAAGCAAGATATTTGCAGGGCTGCACTCCCTCTGCAGACTGTAAGGAAGAATCCATTCCATGCCTCTTCCAACTTCTGATGGCTGCAAATTCCTTGGCTTGTGGCTGCATCATTCCCATCTTCAAGGCTAGCATCTTAAAACTCTCTCTGCTCAGTCTTCAAATGGCCTTCTCTTCTGTAGATCTAGCTCATATCTCTCTCTGCACTACCCCTTTTCTCCCATCACAGACCCAAGGATACTTGTGATTGTATTTATAGCCTACCAGATGATCCAATATATTCTCACCATCTCACCATCTTTAATCATATTGCAAAGTCTCTGTTACCATATAAGGTAATAGTTAAAGATTCCAGGGATTAGGACTTGACATCTTTGGGGTAATTATTCAGCCACCTCCACTTGGAATGTTTAAGTCATTGTTCAATGGAATTATTGATATGGTTGGCTTTAAGCCTACCATCTTGATAGATCTACCATCTATTTATTTTTTTTAGTCCCATTTGGTTGATGTTTGTATACTTATTAATGCTATTTTTTTTAAAGATTTACTTATTTATTTGAGACAGAGAGAGCACAGAGGGGAGGAGCAGAGGGAGAGGGAGAGTCTCAAGCACACCCTGCACTCAGTGTGGAGCCTGGCATGGGCTCGATCTCATGACCCTGAGATCACAACCTGTGCCGAAACCAAGAGTCATTTACTCAACTGACTGTGCCACCCAGGCGTCCCTTATTACCACTAATGCTAATTTGATCTGTTGGTTATAGTAGTGTTCTCCAGGCTTCTGCACTATAAAGCCACTAGTTTACCACTGCAGTCATTAAGCTTGTTGTGAAGACTCTCTATCTGTCCTCTTTCTCATGATACCTTCCCCTATATTTTAGCTTCCATCAACGATTGCTGCATGCAGCAATTATTACTCTGGTATTTGCCAAATGGTGAATTGCTGTTTCCATCATTCTTCTGATGAACAATTAGATCTGAATTTGCTTAGGTTAAACCAACTCTAAATAAAAATTCATTCATTCATTCATTCATTCATTGTAGTTTAAGTATAGTTGACACTATATTCATTTTTTTTTAAAGATTTTATTTATTTATTTGACAGAGAGAGACACAGCGAGAGAGGGAACACAAGCAGGGGGAGAAGGAGAAGCAGGCTTCCCGCAGAGCAGAGCCGGATGCGGGGATCGATCCCAGGACCCTGGGATCATGACCTGAGCTGAAGGCAGACGCTTAATGACTGAGCCACCCAGATGCCCCTACTATATTCATTTTTAATATCCCATATCTTTGAGCAGGACTTGCTATTTCAAAGCCAGCAGTGATTTCCCTTTTGGAACAAGGGAGAGAACCTCGGATGGGTGAAAAGCAGGATGGTGTCCAGGTGAGCATGTTGGGAGCAATAGGAATGCATTGCAAGGAACCCAAAACTAGTCAGAGTAGTGGTGTCTTTCCTTTGAGATACTATATGAAAAGTTTCCCTGAAAGGCCCAAGATACATTTTGACAAATTTTGTGGGGGTGGGGCAGAGGGAGAGGGAGAGAGAGAATCTTAAGCAGGTTCCATGCCCAATACAGAGCCAGAGGGGTCAATCTCAGGACCCTGAGATCATGACCTAAGCAGAAATCCAGTCAGATGCCCAACCAACTGAGCCAACAAGGAGCCCCTTGACAGATCTTGATGTATGTGTATATTTGTGAAACCATTACCATAATCAAGATTATAAATGTATCAATCACTACCATTGTTTCTGATTTAAATGAGAAAGCCTTCAATATTTCACTATTGAATACATTATTTATGTATTTTGAGTGCCCTTTATTGGAGAGAAAGTTCCTCTCTACTCTTAACTTGGTAAGAATTTTTATGAGGACTCTGTTTTGATTTCATCTAAGTATGTTACACCTTTATTCAAGTGATCTTATCATTTTGCTTTCTTAATCTGTTAATGTGTTGAATTACATTAATTGATATTCAAATGTTAATCCAATTTGTATTCATGGGATAAACTCTGGATTATGCTGCACTATGTATTTTATAAATATTACTGGACTCTATTTGTTAGTACTTGAAAAGGATTTTTACACTAGTGTTCATGAGGGAAATCTATAGTTTTCTAATAATGCCTTTTTCCTGGTTTTAGTAGCAGGGTTAATGCTGGGTTCCTGCAGCGAGTTGGGAGCTAATTCTAAAAGATTTTGTGTAGTATTGGTGTTATTTCTTGATAGAACTTATCCATAAAATCATTAGGGCCATGTTTGTTAGGGCAATACTTATAACTGTTAGGGCAATACTTTTACTATAAATTCAATTTCTATGGTAGATATACAGCCATTCATATTACATATTTTTTTGAGTAATCTTTGCTAGTTGCTGTCTTTCAAGGAATGTATCCATTTCATCTAGCTTGTATGAAAGGGTTCATAATATTTTCTTTAATTATTATTTACTCATGTATTCTTTATTACTTAATTTGTATAGGATCTGTAATTAGAAACCCTCTGTAATTTCTTTTTTTTTTTTAAGATTTTATTTATTTTGAGCACCTGGGTGGCTCAGTCGCTAAGCATCTGCCTTCGGCTCAGGTCATGGGCCCAGGGTCCTGGGATCGAGCCCCACATTGGGCTCCCTGCTCCGAGGGAAGCCTGCTTCTCCCTTTTTTATTTAAAGATTTTATTTATTTATTCGAGAGAGAGAGAATGAGAGAGAGAGCACAAGATGGGGGAGGGCCAGAGGGAGAAGCATACTCCCTGCTCAGCAGGGAGCCCAACGTGGGTCTCGATCTCAGGACTCCAGGATCATGACCTGAGCCGAAAGCAGTTGCTTAACCAACTGAGCCACCCAGGTGCCCCCTCTGTTATTTCTGATATTTGTGTTTTTCTTCTTTATTTTTTCTTGGTCATTTTTGCTAAGAGTTTATCAAGCTTGCTGATATTTTCAACTTTGCTTTGGCTCCGTTGATTTTCTCTATTATTTGTCAGTTTTCTAATTCATTAACTTGTTTTTATCCTTCTTATTTTCTTTCCTTCCAGTAACTGTGGGTTTATTTTGCTTTTCTTTTTCTAGAATCTTGCAGTACAACCTTAGTTTGTTGACTTTATACTTTTCTTCTTTTGTAATATAAACATTTATAGATTTCCCTCAAAATACTATCTTAGCTACATAACATACATTTTTATATGCTACATTTTCATTATTGTTCATTTCTATATATTTTCTAATTTCCTGTGTGTAGTATTTATTTTCCAATACTGGGAGTTTCCTTAGATATTTTAATGATTTCAAATTTAATTCCATTGTGGCCAAAGAACATATTCTGTATGGTTTCAATCCTTCTTAGTGTCTTAAGACATTTTAAGACCTTAAGACCAGCATATGATCTATTTTGAGTGTATATATGCACTTGAGCAGAATGTACATTAAATTAAAAATATATCTTGAGACAAAGAAAATGGACATACAGTATACCAAATGAAGCCCTAAGGTAGTAGAATGAAGGAAATAACAAAAATCAGAGTGAAAATAAATGAAATAGAGACCAAAAACAACAGAAAAGATCAATGAAACTAAGAGCTGGGTTTTTTCAAAAGATAAAGCCTTTAGCTATACACACACACACAAGAAAAAAAAAAGAGAGGACTCAAATAAAATCAGAATAAAAAAGGAGGCATTACAGCTGATACCATAAGAATACAAAGAATTATAAGAGACTAGTGTGAACAATTATACACCAAAAAAAAGAACAACCTAGAAGAAATGATGAATACCTAGAAACATATAACCTACCAATATTGAATCATAAGGAAATAGAAGAATCTAAACAGACTGATTACTTGTAAGGTAATTGAATCAGTAATCAAAAACCTCCCAACAAACAAAAGTCCAGGACTAGATGGCTTCACTAGTGAATTCCACCAAACATTTCAGGAAAAATTAATACTAATCCTTCTCAAATTCTTCCGAACTCATTTTGAGGCCAGCATTACCATGACTAAAACCAGATACATAGGTGTAATAATCTTTAACAAAGTATTAGCAAACTGAATTCAACAATATATTAAAAGGGTTATACACCATGACCAAGTGGGATTTATTCCAGGCATGCAAGGATCATTAAACATCTACAAATCAATGTAATACACCACATTAACAAAATTAAGGACAAAAATCATATGATCATCTCAATGATGCGGGAACAGCACTTTGACAAAGTCAACATCCATTAATGATAAAACTGTCAACAAAGCAGGTAGGGAAGAAATGTACCTCAACATAATAAAGCCCACAGCTAACATCATACTAAATGGTGAAAAGCTGGAAACTTTTCCTTTAAGATCAGGGACAAGGATGCCCACACTCACCACTTTTATTCAATATAATATTGGAAGTCCCAGCCAAAGCAATTAGGAAAGAAAAAGAAATAAAAGACATTTGATTGGAAAAGAAGAAATAAAACTATCACTATTTGCAGATGACATGAGAGTATATATAGAAAACCCTAAAGAGTTCAAAAAAAAAAAAACTTTTAGAACTAATAAATTCAGTAGAGTTGCAGGTCATAAAGTATACAAAAGTATACAAAACTCACTTGCATTTCTATACATTAATAACAAATTATCAGAAAAATTAAGAAAACAATCCCAATTACAGTGTTATCAAAAAGGATAAAATACCTAGGAATAAATTTAACCAAGGAAGTGATAGACCTATATACTGAAAACTGTAAGACATTAATGAAAGAAAATGAAAAAGATGCAAATAAATGGAATGATATTCCATGTTCTTGGACTAGAAGAATTAATATTGTTAAAATTTCTATACTACCCAAAGCAATCTACAGATCCAATGCAATTCCTAACAAAATTCCAATGGTATTTTTCACAGAAATAGAACAAATGATCCTAAAATTTGCATGGAAACAAAAGACCCCAAATAGTCAAACAATCTTAAAAAGGCATCACACTTCCTGACTTCAAACTATATCACAAATCTGTGTAATCAAACTGTACAAGGTATTGGCATAAAAAGAGACATATAGATTAAAGGAACAGAATAGAAAGCCCAGAAATAAACTTACACGTAGATGGTCAATTAATTTACAACAAAGGAGCCAAGAATATACAGTGGGTAAAGGACAATCTCTTCAATGAATGGTGTTGGGAAAACTGGACTGCCACATACTAAAGAATGAAACTGGACTACTTTTTTACAATATAATTCTAAAACTCACATGGAAACAGTCTCCAAATAACCAAAACAATCTTGGGAAAGAACAAAACCGGAGGCACTACACTTCCTGATTTCAAAATATATTTCAAAGCCTTAGTAATTAAAACAGTATGGTCTGGTAAAAAGACAGACATATAGACAGACTGTATAGACCAATGGATCAGAACAGTGAGCCCAGAACTAAATCCACACATATAAGATCAGTTCACCTTCAACAAGGATGGCAAGAATACACAATGGAGAAGGGATAGTCCTAACAAATTGTGTTAGGAAAACTGGATATTCACATACATAGGAATGAAATTGGACCTATGTATTACACCATACACAATAATCAACCCCCATGGATTTAAAACTTAAATGTAAGTTCTGAAACTCTAAAACTCCTAGAAATCAGAAGAAAAGCTTTACAGCATAGATACACCACTATGTGTATAAAGCACAGGCAACAAAAGCAAATACAGACCAGTGAGACTGCATCAAATTAAAAGCAAATAATGCTTTTGACAGCAAAGCAAAAACAGAGTGAAAAGCAACCCATGGACTGGAAGAAAATATTTGCAAGCGATGTCATTTAAGGAGTTAATTTCTAAAAGAAATATAAGGAACTCCTACAACCTAATAGCAAAACAAAGAAATGAAACCCATTGCATACCTCTATTTAAAAATGGGCTAAAGATTTGAATAGACATTTCTGCAAAGAAGACATAAAAACGGCCAACAGGTATGTGAAATCCGTGCCAGCAATCTGTGAGGGTTCCAGTTTTTCCACAACCTCATCAACACTTACTATTTTCCTTTTTTTTAAATGACTGTGTTAATGGGTACAAAGGTGGTATTTCATTGTGGTTTTGATTTGCATTTCTCTAATGATGCTGGACATTTTCCCATGGGCTATTGACCATTTGTATGTCTTCTTTGGAGAAATGTCTTCAAATTCTTCGTTTTAGATTGGGTTATTTGTCTTTTTATTGTTGAGTTCTAAGTGTTCTTTATATATTCTGGAAATTAGATTCCTATCAGAGAGAGGATTTGAAAATACTGTTCCCATTCTGTGGGTTCTTTGCATCTTGATAATGTCCTCAGACTCAAAAAAGTATTTAATTTTGATGAAGTCTAGTTTACCTATTTTTTGTTTGCTTGTGCTTTAGACATCACCTAAGAAACTGTTGCTTAAGCCAAGGTTACAAAGATTTACATCTGTTCTAAGCATAGTCATGGTTTTTTATCATATACAACTAAGTTTCCTTCTAGTGCCCTCCTAGTCCCTCAAAACTGATTGTTTCACACATGTTCTTCAACTTCACTGAGTTGTCTGGGGGACCAGGAAAGATTCCTTGGATCAATCATAACCAGGCCTCTGGCAGGAGGATATTTGTTGAAATTCTACCATCCATCCTCTCTCAGGTATCCCTTAGGTTCTAGACTCACACTTGCTGGCTTCAGTTCCCATCTCTACCTTTTACTAAGCTCTATGACTTTGAGTGAACCACTGACCTCTCTAGGTCTGTGTTGCTTACAGTGTCATCTGAGTACCAACAGTATTACCACCACCTGGGAACCTGTGAGAAATTCAGATTCGTAGTCCGCAGTCCACATTTCCTGAATCAGAAACTGGTGGTGGGGCCCAGAAATCTATGTAATAAAAAATCATCCAGATAATTTGGATATGAGTAGCGAGGCCCAATATCAGTTTACTTAGTTATAATAATTTTAAAAAATATCCTGGAGAACCAAAAATGCTATGGTTCTTCCTGTGTGCATCCTCTTTATGCCTCTTCACAGTTTAAACATCTTCGGGAGCTCCCTTTGGCCTCAGGATTCACTATGCAATTTCTGTGTTTCAAGTTTAATAATTCTAGGCCCTCCTACTGCTGGTGAGGGAATTCTCAACAGGATAAGAAACAGAAAATGTCCTTTCTTCTCTATAGCTTCCAAAACAACATATGATTACCTATGTCATGAAACAATCCATTTCCATATTGTGCGAACAAAACAGTGTCAGGAGGCATTGAGCTATGGGAGATTGATGCTATTTCCTGGTGTGTGTTACCCTTAATTTCTGAACTGCTTCTGACCCTAGCTTTCTGCCTTTCCTGCCTCAGGAATGATGGGTCAATTCATAACTTCATTCTCTCCAGGGTGTGAATACTTGTGACTCCCCTTTGTAAAGCAGGTAGGATGATATTAGCACCTCCCTCTTTTGCACCCACATGAGGTAAAGTAAGTTAAAATGATTCTGCTTAGTTTGTGTATAAGGCAGGTAGAGGAGTCCTTGATCATTAAGATTAGCTGATGATGTTGGGAATCAGCAGTGCTAGAAGAAGGCAGTCACTATGGAATGTAGTCATTCTATGGACGTGGACTGTCAGGAAGAGGAGATAAGCCTCCCAGGCCTCAGCCAGCTACTCTTATTTAAAGCTGTCTCTCTTGTTTTTTTGTTGTTGTTGTTTTTTTAAAGATTTTATTTGAGGGGGAGAGAGAGAGAGAGAGCATGAGTGCAGGGAGGGGCAGAGGGAGAAGCAGACTCCCCGCTGAGTGGGGAGCCCAATGTGGGGCTTGATCCCGGGACCCCAGAATCATGACCTGAGCCAAAGGCAGATGCTTAACCAACTGAGCCACCCAGGTGCCTCTGTCTCTCTTGGTTTTAAATGATACTTCAAAAGAATAAAAGTGATTCTGTGGAGTCTCCAGCTTGGCCAAGAAGATAATTTATTCTGCAGTTGGAATGAGGATTTCTCCCAATGGGAATTGAGAGATACAAAGTGAGAAATACAGGGGTTTCCTGAACCAAGGGCAACACCAACTTTTCTGATGCTAAAACTGTACAATCAGAAATACTGTCTACCACCTGATGGTTGGAGTTAGCACCACAGATTTCAAAGAAAGGAATGTCCTTTGGAAGGTGCTACAGACTGAACTGTGTCCCTCTAAAATTCTTATGTTGAAGCCTTAACCTGCAATGTGACTGTATTTGGCCATAGGGATTTTAGGAGGGCATTATGGCTAAATGAAGTTATAAGAATGGAGTTCTAATCCAATAGGATTGGTAGTTAGCCTTATACGAAGAGGAAAAAGAAAGCTCACTCTTTCTCCATGCACATGCACCAAAGAAACACCATGTGAGGACACAAGGAGAAGGCAGCCAGGCAGGAAGTGAGCCCTCATCAGAAGCCATAAAAGCTGTCACCTTGATTTTGGACCTTCCAAAATTCTGTCTCCCGTGGCCCATAGTCTCTCATGGTCTGTCTCCCTGATTTCTCTCCCTTCAGATTTCCCTCCCTTCCCCTGTGGTCCTCCATGCTATTGCTTATGTTCCACATATGAGTGAAACCATATGATAATTGTCTTTCTCTGCTTGACTTACTTAACTTAGCATAATCCCCTCTGGTTCCATCCATGTCAATGCAAATGGTGGGTATTCATCCTTTTTGATGGCTGAATAATATTCCATTGTGTATCTGTACCACATCTTCTTTATCCATTCATCTGTTGAAGGGCATCTTGGCTCCTTCCACATTTTGGCCTGACTTTGAATCCCCCCTCTGCTGTTTACTTTTTACCTTGGGCAAGTTCCTTTACTTCTCTATGACACACATTCTTCATCTGTGAAATAGGAATAATAATGAGCCCATCTTAAGCATTGTTGTGTGGATTGATTTATTATAGATTTAAAGTGCCTAGACAGGGACTGTCTCTCAGACACTTAATAAAATTTGCTGCCATCATTATCATCATCATCATCATCATCATCAGTCACTATTAGCACTGTGTACTGGGTTCTGTCATTTAAACCGTGTAATATGTGGATTATTTCCCTCTGGTTTGCAAGACTGTTATGATTCCTAATAGTGTTATCAGTTGCAATGATAATATTAACATAAATGCAAATAATCACAATGTTTCTGTGGTAGCTAGTCTCCAAGATTTTCTTTAATGAATCTTGCTTCCTGGTATTCAAACCCCTTCCACAATGAATGGGTTGACCAATATAACAAATTCAGCCACCATGTTTGTGAGTACACTCAAGAGCCCTAAGTGGGGCCCATATGGTGAGGAACTAAGGCCTGCCAATAGTCATGTGAACTGGCTTGGAATCAGATCCTGCAAGCCTCAATCAGCTTTCAGATGACTGCAACTCTGGCCAACATCTTGACTGTAACCTCATGACAGTTCCTAAGCTGGAACCACCTCGCTAAGCTAGTCCCAGCTTTCTGGCCCTCAGAAACTGAGAGAATAAATATTTATTGTTTTGTTCGTTTTGTTTTTAAAGGTTTTGTTTATTTGACAGAGAGAGAACACAAGTGGGGGGATTGGCAGGCAGAGGGAGAGGGAGAAGTAGGCTCCCCGCTGAGCAGGGAACCTGATGCCAGGACCCTGGGATCATGACCTGAGCCAAAGGCAGACGTTTAACCAACTGAGCCACCCAGGCGCCCCATGTTTATTATTGTTTTAAGCTATTAAGTTTCTTTTTTTAAAGATTTAAGAGAGAGAGCACAAGAGAGTGAACACGAGGGGGAAGGGCTGAGGGAGACGGAGAGAGAGAAGCAGACTCCCCACTGAGCAGGAAGCCCAGCATGAGGCTCGATCCCAGCACCCTGAGATCATGACCTGAGCCAAAGGTAGATGCTTAACCGACTGAGCCACCCAGGTGCCCTTAAGCCATTACGTTTTGGGTAGCTTGTTACATAGCAATAAATACTGTAGTCAGCAATGCATTATAAACGTGCCATTTTCCAGAATGCAATGGAACACACCATGGGTTCTCAGAATTGACATTAATTATAGTCCTATCTTTTTTTTAAAAGAAAGATTTTATTTATTTGACAGAGAGAGAGAGAACACAAGCAGGGGGAGCAGCAGAGGGAGAGGGAGAAGCAGACTCCCCACCGAGCAAGGAGCCCGATGTAGGGCTCGATCCCAGGACCCTGGGATTATGACCTGAGCTGAAGGCAGACACCTAACCGACTGAGCCACCCAGGCGCTCCTATAGTCCTATCTTTTTAAGTAATCTCTCCACCTAATATGAACCTGAAACTCATGACCCTGAGATCAAGAGTTGCATGCTCTACCAACTGAGCCAGCCAGGCACCCAATTATAGTCATAACCTTAATGTAATTCAAATGATTGTATTAAAGTAGCATTCACATTGTCCTGTTTAACAGATGGAAACAGAACACCAGTTTTTGTTTGAATAGCAATGCCCATTATAATAAATATTAAAATAGTACAATCATAATATCACTAAGGGAGTAATCTAATTGAGCTCATTTCACAGAAGGGGGAAAAAAAACTTTACCTCTATAAGTGGCACTATCATTGTGGTACACAGTGCAAACACCACTGACCTGAAGGTGGCAGAAAGCAGAAGGGATACAGGATTTCTTAGCATCAGAGTTTGTCTTATTCATATCTTAATAATTACAGGCATAGTATAAATAATGGCAGAAATTTTGATACATTTAATTATACTTCAGTAATAGAATCAATATAATTATGGAATTAAGTAAAATGGTTAATAACTGGTATGGTATTGTGTATGGTATGGTATGATGTATGGCATGGAAAGTGGGGTGGGGTGTGGTTAGGGGATAATATAATATAGATAATAGTCACACCAGCACCAGTACCCCAATTGACGGCTGAGGGTGAAGGGCTCAGCCTATCCTGCTATTAGGGCAAGTGCCCATGACAATTATGGCTTTAACCCAACCTTGCCACAGGGTCACCTGCCACATTGTGTCATATTTATTGTCCGGCAAGGTGCCTGGAGCTGGAAAGCCTCAGCGCTGCCACCTTCCTCTTGTCCCCAGAGTTTCATATCCACTGGTGGTTCTTCTGGTGGAGGAGGCAGGGCAGACCACATGGGATCATGGGATACAGAAGTGCTGGGGTGGATGCTGACAGGAGGGCCCCTATTGGTTCCCTGCTATTGTCCCTCCCCACTCTACATGGCTTGCCCACTGCAACCAGGAGGCTGAGTAAGGAGACACAGCACTGACCTTGTGGATGCTGGGAAAGGATGCAGGTCAGATATACTGGGGAGGGGAAGGATGGGGTGGTTGAGGTTGGGTGAGGAAGGGTTAGGGCTTAGATATGCTGAGGTGTGGGAAGGGGCATTAAATCTTGAATTAGGGGGCATGTAACCAACCTACCTTCCCTCCCTCACCTCCCCCCCACCATGAGTTTAGCTCACTTGGTGTGGGGCACTTGGTCAGCCTTGCTGCTATTACTATCATTCATTCTTCCATTTAACAAACTTATACAGAGGGGCGCCTAGGTGGCTCAGTCGGTTGAACATCTGACTTGGTTTCAGCTCAGGGTGTGGTGGGTCATAGGATTGAGCCCCAGCTCAGGCTCTGTGCTCAGCAGGGAGTCTGCTTGAAGAGTGTCTCCCTTTGTCCCTCCCCCCACCCGAGCAGGCTCTCTCTCTCTCTCTCTCATGAATAAATCTTAAAAAAAAAAACTTATACAGAGTGTCTGCTTTGTGCTAGTGCTATGCTGGGTGCCTTGAACACAGTAAGAACAAGATAAAGTCTGGGCATCATGAAGTTGACAGTCCAGTGGGGAGGGGTGAATGATAAACCAAAAACAGAAATATTTAATATCAGGTCAGATGGTGGTACTTGCAACACAAATACAGTACAAAATACAAAGTGATCACAAGAAGTGTTACTTCACATACAATGGTTGAAGGATGGTGGCAGGGGGTTCTCCAAAGAATGGAAAAGACAGGAAGCTGCATGGGCATTGGGGAGACAGAGTACTCTCAGAGAACACAGCTGGGCAAAGTGGAGCAAACTTCCTTGTTAAGAACAGCCAGAGTTGAGCTGTTGACAAATATTAAAAATGTTGACCAGCTACAACTGCAGGCTCTCCAGACAATAAGCTCCCTTTTATTCTAGTTACAACTTTACACTATAAACGTTAAATTTACGTAAACATGTAAAAATACAAATAACTGAAGTGTTATGTGAAAGTTTGATATATTATAAAAATTATATAATTCAATAATCATACAATACATATATCATAAAATAAGCATTTTATTATAAGGAATATACAATAAATATGTGCTATATATTGTAAATATACAATATTACTATAATATGTAATAATATGCACATAAAATTATACAAACCTATTTATATTTATAATCTAATATCTAATAATTTTTTATCAAATATAATTTAAATTATCACATGGTAAAACATAATACTTTTGAGATTCATCCACGTTGTAGCTTGTGTCAATAAATCATTCCCTTTTATGGGTAAGTAGTATCCCATCGTATAGCTGTCCTTCAATTTGCTGAATTATTCACCCACTGATGATATTTGGTCTGTTTCCAATCTTTTGGCAATAGTTTCTGTGAACATTTGAGTCCATATGTAATTTTTCATTTCTATAGGTTAAGTACCAAGGAGTGGGATTGCTGGGTCATAGGGTTAGTATATGGTTAATTTTATAAGAACTTGCCAAATTTTGGTTCAGAGTGGATAAACCACTTTACCTTTCCAACAGCAACACATGAAAGTTTCCACTGCTATGCATCCTCAACAACTTTTGGTACTATTTAAAAAAAATTTTTTTAAAGCCATTCTAATAAGTGTGTAGTGGTATCTCATCATGGTCTTAATTCGCATTTTTCTGACTAATTATGTTGAGCATCTTTTCATTAGCTTATTTTCCATCTGTATCTCATACAACCATATGGATGAATTTCAAATAAATCATAAAATGAGATGTCAGACTCAAAAGGAGATACATGCATATGTACATGCACACATATTTCTATAACATTGTGGAAAAAAGCAAAACTATAGAGACAAGAAACAGATCAAATTAGTGACTGCAAGAGGCTGGAAATAGGGAGAGAAAGTGCCTAAAAAGGGATAAGAAGGAATTTTGGGGAGCGAAGGAAATGTTCTCTGTCTTTGATTATGGTGTTGATTACATAATTGTATGCATCTGTCAAAACTCAGAATTGTACACTAAAAGTAAATATTATCTTATATAAATACCTCAATATATCTGACTTTAAAAATATCTCAGTACTCCAGTATCATAATACATATAAAAGAGAAATAATTGAAAGTAACTTACAATAAAATAACATGTTTCCCTCTGTGAGGTTTGGGCACAGCCATACAGATGTTGGTCAGATGCTTGTGTCAATTTATAACTAGTAATATTATTAACAATAACAGGATACCCTCAGTGAGCTCCACTAGCCCTGCTCCCTTAATAAGCCCTGACTTATATTAAGTCACTTCATTCTCCATAATTACATTTTATAGGTGAGGCAATTGAGGCCCGGAGGGAAAGTTTGCAGATCAGTGTTGGCACCAGGATTTGGATCCACATCCATAGCCTTCTCTGTTCTCTATTCTCTGACTGTATCATGGGAAGCTCAGCTTGTGGTCTTCTGATGCCCTCAGATCCTCTCTAGCCCACTCTGGGCCACTAATTCCCCAGAGGGATCTATGAAGCTAGGATCTCATCCTCAACCCTTCTCCCTCTTCCAGGTCTCCTGTCCATGCAAATAGTGGGGATGTGGAGAAGCAATGCTGGAGAACTTGCAGTAGCCACTCAGGGGCCTCGTGAAGCAATGTGGGCAATGGGGAATCAGCATTATGTTAGTGGGGACCAACTGGGGAAAAGCAAATACTACCAGGATTTAATGGAGTGGTCACAGATAATGTGTTACTGGGTAATGGGCATCAACACTTTTTGCTGGTTATTAAGAGGTCCTACAGAGACGGGGGATAGTGGAGGCTCCAAAATGCAGATGAAAATGTGGAGTTTATGGTGCATTATAAGTCATTGCCCTTATTTGTGGGGAGCAAAGCAGGTTAATGGCACTTACCAGTGTTCAGAGGTTATTAAGGGCATCACCACATGCTGGGTTGGGGATCATTACAGACACTGCTAGGTGGGGAAATGGGAGATAATTAGTTACCATTGTTGTGATGGACAAGTATTGGAGGGAGATCAAAAACCATTCTACTATAAGTATAGAGAGAGTTTTAGAAGATATTATTAGGGGCACCTGGGTGGCTCAGTCGTTAAGCGTCTGCCTTCGGCTTGGATCATGATCCCGGGGTCCTGGGATCGAGCCCCACATCGGGCTCTTTGCTCAGCGGGAAGCCTGCTTCTCCCTCTCCCACTCCCCGTGTTCCCTCCCTCGCTGTCTCTCTCTGTCAAATAAATAAATAAAAATCTTTTAAAAAAAGATATTATTAATAGTTGGGTTGTGGGGGGGCAGTATATCATAGCTCCCTATTCTGAGGACTGCAGTAAGTAGTCATGCATCACTACTTACATGAAAGTAGGAATAAATGAGGAGTATGGAGGTTACTAGACTTTGTCACAAGTGAAGTAACAGACATTATGCTGGAAGTAATTGTGGAGGAGGTAATGAGAAAATCTCCAGACACTATTTCCTGGAATTAAGGAGGAGTGATAAACACACAGTAGTGGAGTAAAAGAGGGATAATGGGTATCCAGATACTGTGCTGGTGTAGGATAAGGGGGTCTCAAGACACTCTCTTAAGGGGTCAGCAAACATTGTCCTAAGTTGGGGCAGAATTCTGGGTTGCAAGACATTTAGAAAAACCCCAGATACAGTACTGGATGAAGTAAAGGGGTTAACAGTGGGTTGCCCACCATACATTGTTCAAAGATAGAAGGCATATGGTAGATCATCAGATACTGTGAAAGGGTGAGGTGAAAGGGAGCTAAAGATGAATCAGACACTGATCTAAGGTGGAGTAATGGGATGTGTCACTAAGCACTACGAAATTTGAGGAGGGTAAAGGGGCAATTCCTAGGCTTGCCCCCTTGACCAGGTTCTGTCCCGATCCTCAACCACTATGCTGTTGTTCACAAAGGCGAGAGCATCTCTGCACAACCCCACTACTTCCCATTCCCAGTTGTTACCAGTGGACTGACCTGGAGGAACCATTCTGCTGGTTCCAATTTGGCTGCCCAGCAGCTAAGTGTTCAATCAGAAGCCACTGCTGCCAGTCTTGGGTCAGACACCTAACTTCCAAGGAAGGTCTGCCCTGTTTGCTCTTAGCCCCTTCATACTATTAGCTTTGGGCCTGTCAGAGCATAAGGAGTGGGTCTATAGGTAAGGGTCTGGGGTGAGGTAAGGTTGTGCATGCTAGGGCAAAGTGAGCAGGCTATTCTGCAATGATTTTGGAGCTCACTGTGGTATTTCTGAATCATGGTAAGAAATCCTGGAACACCAAGCATCTATGTGGGATTTCTACTGTATCAGTTTTGCCTTCTTTCAAGTGGCTGGCATCAGACCAAAAGGTTTATGGTGATATTTCAGCTTTAGGGCCAGAAAGGAGGCACAGCCCAGGTAAAAACTAGAGATGAAAAAGCTTGGTGTTTTAGGCAAGTTTGTTCTCCCCGTTGGAGCATCTTATGCTGCAATATAGAAAAGATCAAAGGGAAGTTGTGATGAACAGGGTCAACACTCCACAATGTGCATTTATGGAATGCTTGTTGTTGTCAGGCACAGGTCAAGGCTCACAGTGGTGAACAAAACAGGGAAAAACATTCTAGTGTGGGAGCCATAGACAAGTAAGTAAAATATACAGGGTACCATGGCAGTAAGTGCTATGGAGAAGGATAAAGGATAGAGGGGAGGGGGCCAAAATTTTAAACCAGGCAGGAAAGCACAGGGGCCTCTGTGAAAAGGTGCCACTGGAAGACATGAAGGAGCTAACCACACAGATATGAGGAACTTTGTTCTTCAAAGAGAGTGCAAAGGCCTTGAGACAGGACCTGAACTGATGTGTTTGAGGCACATGGGGAGAGGTGCTTGTGGAGCCCATGGCATGAAGATGGACATAGAGAAGACATGAACAAATGTCAAGATTTTTAAAATATGAGTTACTGATTTGTTATTATTATAAATGTCAGGTCATTAAGGAAGGCAAATGAGCTAGAACTATGACAGCAAAAGGGAGACTGGATGAAAAGCTGACCAAAATGACCTGAAAATTCTTACCTCAGAAAGTTTCCTGAGGGTAGTAGAGGTTCAGAAAACACTATGCTGGGAGCTAAATGAGGTAATGGCAGTCAGCAGACACAGTGTTTAGCACTAATGCACTTATGGGTGTCAGAAGACAATGTGCTAGGGACTCATGAGGGTCAAAGACACTTTACTGGTAGATGATAAAGGGGGGTTACAAGTCATGATGCTAGAGGATAATGGGTCAACATACACTCTGAGGTTTGTGTCCGTATACATAAAGAACTTTTTTACTGAGTTATCTCTTTCTTGATGGAAATACTCAATGGGGGATGGATACACACAACCATGTTAGATTCAAGAGAAGTATGAAAAAAACACCTGTAATTGTCAGACAATGTGTTCTGCAGCAAACATCTCACAGAACTTAGGGTTTGTCACTATTGTATATATTATGTTGTTCTACCATTCAACTTGTTGGCACTTTACCTATTCCACAGTAAACAGGATTATCATTAACACGACATAACATAAACTTTCCTATGCAGAATTTGGTAACAATGTTCCATCATATATATGTTGTCTTTGTTTTTTTGTTTTTTTTTTTAAAGATTTTATTTATTTGAGAGAGAGAGAGCATGAAAGGGGGGAGGGTCGGAGGGAGAAGCAGACTCCCTGCTGAGCAGGGAGCCTGACGCGGGACTCGATCCAGGGACTCCAGGATCATGACCTGAGCCGAAGGCAGTCGCTTAACCAACTGAGCCACCCAGGCGCCCATTTGTTTGTTTTTTAAAGTAGGCTCCATGCCCAGTTTGGAGCCCAATACAGGGCTCAAACTCACAACCATGAGATCAAGACCTGAGCCGAGGTCAAGAACTGGATGCTCAACCGACAGAACCACCCAGGCGTCCCTGTTCCATCATATTTTTTGTGAGAAGCCTTCTTCTAATCTGTCAAATTGACAAAATTACTTTTTCTTCTAGTATGAATGCCTCAAGGCTTAATGAAGGTAGTGACAATGTGAGAAGGGCCCCCTTCATTCAAGGCTCTTTTCTGTACAGTGATGTGTGACATTTTGATGGGGTATTTCTACTTATGATAATATGCATATTTTTCTGAACAAATTCAATGATGTAAAATCAGACCTGATCTCACTGAGGTTTTCTCATACCATTCCTCTCAAGTGTGAATACTCTGATGGACATTGAGCACAGATTTCTGGACGAAGCCTTTCCCACAGACTACACACTTATAAGGTTTGTCTCCAGTGTGTGTTGTCTGGTGTTTATTCAAATTTGACCTATCTGTGAAAGCCTTCCCACACTCAGCACATACATAAGGCTTTTCTCCTGTGTGAATTCGCTGATGCACTTGGAGTTGTGATTTCTTAGTGAAAGATTTGCCACAGTCATTGCATTCATAAGGTTTCTCTCCAGTGTGAATTCTATGATGTATAATCAACTCTGACTTCTGTCTGAAGGTCTTCCCACATTCAGAACAGATGTAGGGCTTTTCTCCAGTATGAGTTTTCTGGTGTTTACTGAGATTTGACCTGCCACTAAAGGCTTTCCCACACACAGCGCACACATATGGTTTTTCTCCTGTGTGAATTGGCTGATGCACGAGGAGCTGAGATTTGGAGGTGAAGGATTTCCCACAATCACTGCATTCATAAGGTTTCTCTCCAGTATGAATTCTCTGATGAGTAATGAAGTTTGATTTCCGGATGAAAGCTCTCCCACACTCACTGCATACATAAGGTTTCTCTCCTGTATGAATTTTCTGATGCACAATGAGTATTGACTTCTGGTTAAAGGCTTTCCCACATTCATGGCATTCATACTGTCTTTCTCCCGTATGAATTTTCTGGTGTATATTGAGGTGTGACTTTTGGGTAAAGGCTTTTCCACAGGTACCACATTCATAAGGTTTCTCTCCAGTATGAATTCTCTGATGCGTAATCAAATCTGACCTTTGTGTGAAGGCCTTTCCACATTTGGGACATATATAAGATTTCTCTCCTGTATGAGTTTTCTGATGTGTAATAAGATTTGACCTGTTGGTGAATGCCTTCCCACATTTAGTGCACATATAAGGTTTCTCTCCTGTGTGAATTCGTTTATGTACATGGAGTTGTGACTTAGAAGTAAAGGATTTCCCACAGTGGCCACATTTATAAGGTTTCTCTCCTGTGTGAATTATTTGATGTGCAATCAAGTGAGCCTTCTGGATGAAGGCTAGTCCACATTTCATGCATACATATGATTTTTCTCCTGTATGAATTCTCTGGTGCACTGTGAGTGCTGACTTCTGAGTAAAGGCTTTTCCACAATCACTGCATTCATAAGGTTTTTCCCCAGTGTGAATTCTCTGATGTATAATCAGTTCTGACCTGTACGTAAAGGCCTTACCACATTCAGTACATATGGAAGATTTCTCTCTAATTTGAACTTTCTTATGTGTAATAAGGTTGGAACTATTATTAAACATCTTCCCATATTCAGTATATATAAAGGGTTTCATTCTTGAGTGAATTCGTTGATGTACCTGGAGTTGTGACTTAGAAATGAAGGACTTCCCACAGTTATTGCATTCATATGGTTTTTCTCCAGTATGAATTCTTCGGTGTGCAATCAAGTGTGTCTTCTGGATGAAGGCCTGTCCACATTCGATACATATATAGGATCGCTCACCTGTATGAATCTTCTGATGCATCTTGAGTGTGGACTTTTGTGTAAATGCTTTGCCACAATCACTGCATTCATGGTGTCTCTCTCCAGTATGAATTTTTTGATGTATACTGAGATCGGAGTTATAAGAGAATCCTTTTCCACATTCACTGCATTCATAAAGTTTTTCTCCAGTATGAATTCTCTGGTGCCTTAAGAGAGAAGATACTTGGAAAAAAGCTTTTCCACATTCACTGCATTTATAGGGCTTCTCTCTAGTATGGGTTCTCTGATGTGTAATGAATTCTGGCTTCTTTACAAAAGCCTTCCCACAGTCGATGCACACATAAAGTTTTTCTCCTGTATGAACTTTCAGATGTACCCTGAGCTGTGACTTCTGGGTGAAGATCTTTCCAAATTCAGCACATTCATAAGATTTTTCCCCAGTATGAATTTTCTGATGTTGAGAGGGTGCTTGTTTATAGCTGAGGATTTTTCCACATTGATTATGGTCCCATAACTTCTCTCCTGTTGGAGAACACTCAGGGTCAGTACAGGAAGAAATTTTACTATCTTCAGTAATCTTATTAATGTTCTTTGATGCACTGTTTCTATAATAACTGTGTAAATCTAAATTATGCTTCAAAGCATTTCCAAATGAGTCACATTGATGGGGTCTTTTTGGTGAAAGAATGTTTTGGCTCACATGAATTATTTTTCTAATGTCCTTATATTCATAATCCTTTGTAGTCAAAATTTTCTTGATGAAAGCAACATCTCTTAAAGATTTGTTTTCTCTTTGCTGATAGCTCTCTATCTGGTCACCCATCTGCCACAATTCTTCTAGAATGAAATACAACAAAATATCACTTGTAGCATCACCTTCCTTCTTAATGTAGAAAGAAGCTTTTTCAGAAATTTTTTGCTGTGATGTTTGAAACCTAAACTCTCCTCAAAGGAGAATGATGTTTTAGCTCAAAGACCAGTTAGCAGAGGCTAGAGGGGAGGGTCATATGGCTCATCCATGTTGAACAGAGAAAAGGGTGAGGGTGAATCATTTGATGAAGAGGCTAGTGACAGTGGTAATAGGAAACATTCTACAATATAATTCACTGGTTAGATTAAATAAACATTATGAACATAAACCACCATGGACAGAAGTGGAAAAAGTAAGACAAAGAACAAGATATACAGCACAGCAACATTTATATAAATGAATAATACCCCGTCACTTTAAATTTTAAAATATCCATGCATTAAAAAATATGTTTCCATCATATAAAACAATTGCCTATGGTCAGAAGTGAGATGGGTGTGGGAAAAAGAAATGGTAATAAATCAAAAAATAAAATACAGGAGTTCCCCCCTTATCTGAAGGAGACATGTTCCAAAACCCTCAGTGGATGCCTGAGTCCTCAGACAGTACCGAACCTAATTTTTTTTTTCTTATTCAGTCAAGAACTTTCAGCTTTTCACTTAAAGGATGCACTTTATGGCTTCTCTTTGGCATATCGAAATTGCCAACATCACTACTCTTGTGCTTTGGGGTCACTGTTAAGTAAAATAAGGGTTAAACAGAAGCACTGCAATATCATGAGAGTCAATCTGATAACCAAGATAGCTACTAACTGACTAGTGGTCAGGTACCATTCATAGCATGGATATGCTGGACAAAGGGATGATTCAACTCCCAGGCAGGATGGAGTGGGATGGCAAGAGATTTCATAATGCTACTCAGAAAGGCACACAATTTAAAACTTATGAATTGTTTATTTCTGGAATTTTCCATTTAATATTTTCAGACCATGGGTGACTATGGGTAATTGTAACTGCAGAAAGTGAAATTGCGGATAAGGTCCAACTACTGTAATAGAGAATCTTTACCCAGACTGATGATGACAGTGTGCCCAGAATGAGGACCATGATTAAACTCAAACTTCATCATGTGAAGTATAGAAATAAAACAATTACAAAAATCAGCCAATGAGGCAGAGAGACCCCAGTTAGTGTGAAGTCAACCAACATTGGAAGGAAATATCAAAAAAGTCCCCCTAAAGATTAAGAGACAATTACCCCTAAGTCATCAGTTGGGTGAAAGGCATGGGGAATGAGGAAATGAGAAATCTTATGTTAGTGCATATGGAGAAAACAGGAAGACAGGCTGCTGGGAGTTAATGTTCTGAAGCATCCCATAGTAGAAAGAAAGAAATGACAGAGGACTACCAGGACTGGGAGTGTGTGACTTACAGTAACTTTGAAAGAAAGCAGATCCACAAATGCCTGAATGCATAAAGAATCTTGGACAATGGGGAAGGCAGAAAGAAAAAGAATGTTTGAGAAAAGGAGCATAACCAAGAAAAAAAGAAAACCTTTAATGAGGCAGACTGGTATGTGATCCAGATTCTAAAAAGCCAAAGAAGATAATTAGGCATGATGAAGGCATTTAGTCATTTGAGAGGCCAATGTCAAGGGTCTTCAAGCAATACAAAAAAAGTTAAAGCCTTCCAAAAGAGTCCTCTTAATAGCATTTCAAAGATGCCAGTCTTTCTCAAAACAGCTGAGATTTGCTCCCCTTTCTCCCATCTGTCTGAATCACACTCACTCACCTGGACAGCTCTGATGTGGGCTCTCACCCTGCAATGCCCATGGCTCCTTTCCTTGCTCCAACATGAAAACTTCTGGTTGGGGAACGTCATACCCTGTTTGTAAGAAATGATAAAGGACTGGATCAGCTAATTATGTTTCAAAGCACAATCAATAAAGTCTTGTTCAATGAAGTTTTGTTCTTCAGGAATGTAACCATGTATTTCCGGGAACAGAGTAATATTCAGAATGCCCAAGGGGATAAAGAATCCTAGACAAGGGGCACCTGGGTGGCTCAGTCAGTTAAGCGGCTGCCTTCAGCTCAGGTCATGGTCCCAGGGTCCTGGGATCGAGCCCCGCATTGGGCTCCCTGCTCGGCAGGAACCCTGCTTCTCCCTCTCCCACTCCCCCTGCTTGTGTTCCCTCTCTTGCTGTGTCTCTCTCTGTCAGATAAATAAAATATTAAAAAAAAAAAATCCTAGACAAATCAAGGACAAAACCATCATACTTCAGATGTCTCACAGCATTCAGCAACTGAGAATGGAAACACTCTGTGGACCCAAGTGACTGTGCTTACCTACAGAGAGCAGGTGACTGTAGGTCTCCAGCATCACATCCCGGTACAGGTTTCTCTGAGCAAGGTCTAGATGCTGCCACTCATCTCTGCTGAAATCTACAGCCACATCCCTGAAGGACACCGATCCCTGTAAGGGCACATTCCTGTTCAATATGAATAATCAGCTTTGGGGGATGGAGAGACTATATTTAGGAATATGGAAAGTGGGTTTTGTTGTTAATTTATTTCCTCTTTTTTTTTTCATTTTAAAAGATACATTTATTTTACTTTTTTATTTTTTTTAAAGATTTTATTTGACAGAGAGAGCACAAGCAGAGGGAGAAGCAGGTTCCCTGCTGAGCAAGGAGCCCAATGTAGGACTCAATCCCAGGACCGTGGGATCATGACCCGGGCCGAAGGCAGCCACTTAACCAACTGAGCCACCCAGGTGTCCCAAAATATATTTATTTTAGAGAGAGAGAGAGCACAAGAGTGGGAGGGTCAGAGGGAGACAGAATCTCAAGCAGACTCCATGCTGAGTGCAGAGCCCGACGTGGGGGTCGAGTTCATGACCCTGGGATCATGACCTGAGCCAACATCAAGAGTTGGACGCCCAACCGACTGCACCATCCAAGCGCCCCTACTTCCTCTTTTTAAAAACTCACCTCCCATTTCCCTAACATTTTATTATGGAAGATTTTGAACATACAGAAAATTTTAAAGAATCTGCACAGTGAAAATCTGTATACCCACCACTCAGGATCTATCATTAACATTTTGTTTTCACACATTTATCCATCCTTTTTATCCATCCATCAATCCATCTTACTTTTATACAGTTCAGAGTAAACTGTAAATGCCAGTATACTTTGTCCTAAATACTTGAGAATGCAAATCATTAACCTGAGTGTAATATTTGTTCACCTTTCTTAAGGTAAAATTTACTCACAATGAAATGTACAAATCCACAATATACCATTTGAAATTTTGATAAATACATATACCTGTTTAATACAGGAACTTTTAAAAAATGGTATTTTTTACAGAGTGCATATTGAATATCTAGTTTTACACAATATTTTGTAGAAGAAAGAAATCCAATAAAGAATTTCTGCCATTTTTTCTATACTATAGTTAATTACTTTTCAAAACTGAAAAATGAAATAGGCTCTTTTAGTCTTCTAGCAAGTGGATGAATAATTTGTGATACAGTTTCTGAACAATTTAGGACCAGTCAATATGCTAATCCTGGGAAAAAAGAAATGAATTGTTTCTAATCTTCTAGCAACTTAAAAGTCCTAAGATTTAAAAGAAGGAAAAAAGAAGACACAAGTTCACTAAAGTGTCAAAAAGTAAATCTCTTTAGAACACACTGAGGACCCAAAAAAGGAAAAGGTGTATTTGACATGGGTCAGTAAGTTTTTATTAGTTGAATTTAAGTTGAAAGATGGTAAGTGTAGGATGCCTGGGTGGCTCAGTCGGTTAAGCATCTGCCTTTGGTTCAGATCATGATCCCAGGGTCCTAGGATCGAGTCCTGCATTGGGCTCCCTGCTCAGTGGGGAGTCTGCTTCTCCCTCTGCACCCCCCACAACTTGTGTGCATACTCTTGCTCTCTCTTGCAAAAATAAATAAAATCTTAAAAAAAAAAAAAAAAGAAAGATGATAAGTGTAATACAAAATGGAGGGTAGGGAAGGTCATTTCCCAAAGAAGACAAACGTGTGAGGAGATAGGAAAATACATGATGACTTTGGGGAATACTAAATAGCTCTATATAATGGAGAGAAGTCTGCATGTCATGTCAGGAAGATGGTTATGGAAAACAGTTTGATCACAGAACAAGTAAGGATTTTTTACTTTCAGTAAAGGTAATTAATTAGATTTATATTAATTTTTTTCATATAAGATCCCTATTGCAGGATAACCAAATAAATGATGAGGAAAAGTTTCTTACAGAATGATTCTAGCTAATAAATGAAGACGTTAGAACAGAATTAGAATATCATAATTTTGTAATTCCTATGAAATAATGAATTTATTCAGTAATCATTAGTGATTGCTTAACTGTTTCAAGTGAAAGGCTGAGGAGAAGGACGCCTGGGTGGCTCAGTCAGTTAAGCATCTGCCTTTGGCTCAGGTCATGATCCCAGGGTCCTGGGATCGAGTCCATCAGGCTCCCTGCTCCATGGGGAGCCTGCTTCTCCCTCTGCCTCTGCCTCTCTCTCTCTCTCTCATTAATAAATAAATAAAATCTTAAAAAAAAAAAAAAAAGAAAGGCTGAGGAGTTTACAGTGGATGGACCAGCTAATAACATCTACATCCAACGATCAATTTTAACATTACAAAAGAGAGAACCAGAAATTATGTGCCTCCTGAAATGATATAGTAACTGATTTCATTACCATCAAGTATTCTTATCAAAGAAAAAAAAAATCCAACCTGAATCTTCTAACCCTCCAGATCAAACAAAAAATCCATAGATAAAATGAAAGAAAGAAGAACATATGGAACAATGTAAGACGGAAATGTCAGCTAAATCCGGAAGGCAGCAAATGGCCCATTTCTTCAAAAAAATAAATTACAATAGAAAAGATAGTGGAAGGGAATCTTTTCTTTATTAAAAGAGACTTTAAGGGGTGCCTGGCTGGCTCAGTTGGTACAGCAGGTGACTCTTGATCTCAGGGTAGTGAGTCTGAGTCCCACACTGGGTGTAGAGATTACTTAAAAATAAAATCCTAAAAAAAAAAAAAAGAATTAAGAGTCATACTAACTAAATGCAACTTGTAGACTTTGGCCCTTCACTAAAACAAACTACATTAAAAAGACATTTATGACATATTTAAAAAAACTCAAACAGGGCGCCTGGGTGGCTCAGTCGGTTAAGCGACTGCCTTCGGCTCAGGTCATGATCCTGGAGTCCCGGGATCGAGTCCCGCATCGGGCTCCCTGCTCGGCAGGGAGTCTGCTTCTCCCTCTGACCCTCCTCCCTCTCATGCTCTCTCTATCTCATTCTCTCTGTCTCAAATAAATAAATAAATAAAATCTTAAAAAAAAAAATTGTAAAAAAAAAAAAAAAAAAAAAAAAAAAACTCAAACAATAACCAGGTACAGGATGATATCTAGGAATTACTGTTGTTTTAGGTGTGATAATGACATACTAGTTATGTTAAACAAAAAGAAAGAAAAAAGAATTCTCATCTCTTAGAGATACATGTCAAAGTATCTGCAGATAAGATAGGTGTTTGGGATTTGCTTTAAAATAATCCAGCAGCTAAGGGGGCAGGAGGGTTGTTTTAGGTGGAATTAGAATGGCAGAATATTGATGACTACTAACATTAGGTGGTAAGCAAAACAGATACAAGGGCTCCTTAAACTACTCTCTTTACTTTTGTATACATTTACTTCTTTTCATAATAAAATATTTTTTAAAAACATGATCCTCCATATTAAAAAAATTTAATCTGTAAATGCATAATTGAAGGAATTCTTACCTAGAGTCATAAACATTTATTTTTAAATATTTTATTTATTTATTTGACAGAGACACAGCGAGAGAGGGAACACAAGTAGGGGGAATGGGAGAGGCAGAAGCAGGCTTCCCACAGAGTGGGGAGCCCGATGTGGGGCTCAGTCCCAGGACCCTGGGATCATTACCTGAGCCAAAGGCGGACACTTAACGACTGAGCCACCCAAGTGCCCCGAGTCACACATATAAAGGATTATAGAAGGGGCGCCTAGATGGCTCAATCAGTTGAGTGTCCGAGTCTTGGTTTCAGCTCAGGTCATGATCTTGTGGGTTATGAGATGACGTCCCATGTTGGCTCTGTACTCAGTGGGGAATCTGCTTGGGGGTTCTCTCCCTCTGCCCCTCGCACTCACTCACACACTCCCTCTCTCTCAAATAAATAAATAAATCTTTTTAAAAAAAGGATTATAGGGAGCTGAATACCCACACTCAGCAATTTATAGGAACAGTAGATAGGAAATAATGATATAAAAGAACAAACAATAGGATCTAATCAATATTTATAGACTACTCCAACTAACAACAGTGAAGTACACATTCTTTTCAAGCACCCATTGAACAATGACCAAGACAGACCATAACCTAGCCTGTGAAACAAATCACAACAAATTTAAAAGAATTCAAATAATACATAGCATCTCTGACCATAATGGAATCAAATTAAAAAGACAACAGAAAAATCTGCAAAGGAATTATATTACAAAATAGTAATAAAAACTATCTGGAAAGCCACAAAACATTTGGAAATTAAACACACATTTCTAAATAACCTGTAAGTCAAAGAGGAATTCTCAAAAGAAAATTCAGAAAATACACAGAACTGAAAGTGAAAATACATTGTATCAAAACCTTTGGGATGCACATAAAGCAATGCTGAAAGAGAAATCATAGCACTAAATGCTTTCATTAGAAAAGCGGAAACAATCCAATTAAAAAATGGGCAGAGGTGAATAGACATTTTTCCAAAAACATATAGGAAGCCAACAGGTACATGAAAAGGTGCTCAATATCACTAAACATTAGGGAAATGCATATCAAAACCATAATGAGATACCTTATACCTGTCAGAAAGACTATTATCAAAACAAAACAAAAAACAAGTAACAATTACTGATGAGGAAGTAAAGAAAAGGGAAGCCTTGTGCACTGTAGGTAAAAATGTAACTTGCCGGGGGGGTGGGGGTGGTGCTCAGTTGGTTAAGCGACCAACTCGACCTCAACTCAGGTCTTCATTGCAGGGTCATGAGTTCAAACCCCATATTGGGCTCCATGCTGGGTGTGGAGCCTACTTAAAAAAAAAAAAAAAAGTAAATTGGTGCAACCACTGTAGAAAACAGTATAGAGGTTCCTCTAAAAACTAAAACTAGAACTACTATATGATCCAGCAATTCCATGTCTGGATATTTATCCAAAGGAAATGAAAACAAACACAAAAAGATAGATGCCTGGGTGGCCCAGTCGGTTAAGCATCTGACTCTTGGTTTTAGCTCAGGTTATGATCTCATAGGTTTTTTGGGGTTATGAGATCAAGCCCTGCACTGGGCTCTGCGCTCGGCATGGAATCTGCTTGGGATTCTCTCTCCCTCCCTTATTTATTAAGTAAATAAATCAAAAAAGATATATGCACCCCCATGTTTACTGCAGCACTGTTCATAATAGCCAAGACGTGGAAGCAACATGTGTCCATCAATTGATGAATGGATAAAGAAAATGTGATACACACACACACACAGGAATATTATTCAGCCATAAAAAAAGGAAAGAAGTCTTGCCATTTGCATGGATGGACCTAGAGGATATTATGCTAAGAGAAATAAGTCAAAGAGAGAAGTACAATTAGCATATGATCTCATTTATATGTGAATCTCAAAACTAAAGAGAACAAAATAAAAAAACAAAAGTCACAGACACAGAGAACAGGTTCGTGGTTATCAGAGGTGGGGGATGGGTAGTTGGCAAAATGGGTGAAGGCAGTCAAAAAGTAAACTTCCAGTTATAAAATAAATATGTCATGGGGCTATAATGTTGCAGCATGGTGACTATAGTTAGTAATATACTGTAATGTATAAAGTTGCTAAGAGTAGCTTAATCTTAAAAATTTTCATCACTCACACAAAAAATTATAAGCATATGTGATGATGAATGTTAATTAGACTTATTGTGGTGATCATTTCACAATATATACAAATATCATATTATGTTATATACCTGAAACTAATATAATGTTATATGTCAAGCATAAAGCAATAAAATAAAGGGGAAAATTGTTAAATCACTAAACTAAATTCCTACCTCAAGAAACTAGAAAAAGAGCAAAACAGACTCAAAGCAAGCAGAAGAAAGAAAATAATAAAGAGCAGGTATCAATGAAATTGAAAACAAAATTAAAAAAAACAAGAAAAATCAATAAAACACAATCCAGTTATTTGACAAAAATCAATAAAATTGATAAGCTTTCTTGATTGACCTAATAGTCAACAGACTGGCAAAAATAAAAAGATGATACAAATCACCAATGTCAGGCACCTGGGTGGCTCAGATGGTTAAGTGACTGCCTTCAGCTCAGGTCACAATCCCAGGGTCCTGGGATTGAGTCCCACATCAGGCTCTGCCTGCTCTGCGGGGAGCCTGCTTCTCCCTCTGCCTCTGTCTGCCACTCCCCTGCTTATGCTCTCTCTCTGTCAAATAAATAAATAAAATCTTAAAAAAAAAAATCACCAATGTCAGTAATGAAATAAATATCAATACAGATCCAGGGGTGCCTAGGTGGCTCAGTCGGTTAAGCATCCAACTCTTGGTTTTGGCTCAGGTCATGATCTCAGGGTCCTGGGATCAAACCCTGCATCAGACTCCGCACTCAACTCAGAGTCTGCTTGTCCCTCTCCCCCCCATTTCTCTGCCCTTTCCCCCACTCATGTTCTCTCTCCAAAATAAATAAATAAAACCTTAAAAAAAAACAACAGATCCAGCAGCCATTTAAAGGAAAATAAGAGACTATAAAAACTCTATGCTAATAGACCCAAAAATGTAGAAGAAATGTACCACTTCTTCAAAAACCACAAACTACCAGAAGTCAGCTATTAAGGAATAGAAAAGATGATGATCCTAAAACCATTAAATTAAATTCTTAATTTAAAAGTTCCTGAAAAAAAGAAATCTCCAGGCCCAGATAGTTTTACTAGAGGATTCTACTAAATATTTAAAGAAGCATTAGTCTCATTTTTACACAGTCTCATCTAGAAAATAAAAGAGAATACTTCCCAACTAATTTTGTGAGGCCAGCATTACTCTGATATCAAAATTAGACAATGACAGCACAAAATAGAACACTACAGGACAATATATCTCATGAACTTAGATGCAAACATCCTCAACAAAACATTAACAAGTTACAATCAGTAATGAACAAAAAGAATCATGCACCACCACTATATCTTGCAATGCCCTTTGAGGATCTAGAATTGTTTCAAAATAAATAAAAAGATTTAAAAAATATACTGAAGAAGGTGTATTCTCAAAACAGAACATTTCAGAATAGGCATGAGTGGAAAGTCGGTCATGAGGCCCCTGCACAATTCATGTGAGACAATATGAATTTCTTACTTACCTAAAGTTAAGGCTGGAGTAGTAAAGCTATAGAAGGGATTGATATTAAGGAGATAAAATTGACATCAGGTGTGAAGGTGAGAAAAAGGGACTCAATTATCAGTTTTTCAGTACAACTGTTGATTTGTACATATTGAAATTTAGGTGATAAGACATATACGAGGATGTACGCTAAGTAGTTGAATAGAGAGCTAGCATGGAGATGAAGATTCAAGAGTTGTATGTACAGAGCAGGCCACTGTATTCAGGAGAGGGAAAGAGCATACAGGGAGGACAAGGATAGACAAAGTATATCTGTATCTGTGGAAAGTATATCTTAGATATCTGTGGTTTTTAATGTCTAAAATTACGATTTTTTTTTATTTCTTCATTTAATTGTGGTCACAGATGATAGTTTGCTTCTTTGTGATTTGTTGATTCTGTTTATGGGGCTTAAAATATTGTCATTTCTTTGAAAATGTTCCGTATGTACTTGCAAAGAATACATGAGCTCCGATTTTTCTTTCACATACTTGGATACTGATACCCTACATATACCAAAACCCCAGCCCTCAAACCCAATGTCATCAGAATTTAATGGGGAATAAAGAAGATGTCATATTAGTAGCTTTGACTCCTTACCAAATGAGCTTCTTATAAACAGTTTGTCCAGGAAAAAAAATCTCCTCATTCAAAGATAATAATAAACATCTCCTGATGTACAAAGATACTATAGCAAAAAGAATGAGAGAAAAAAAAGAAGAAATTAAAAGGAACATGCTAGAAATAAATTACCACAATATAGAAGAAAACACATTCACCATGATTTCAAGGAATTCACTAAAACAATTAACTGCCTAAAATAAATAGGAATCTAAGAGTCCAAGGAAGAAATAATGGGCAAATAGGCTAAAGAAAATGGTTATGTAAATTTTAAAAAAATAAATTGGCAGAAGTGAAGTGAAAGTGAAGTGAAAATGAACAAGCAATACAGAAATGGGAGGTCTCTCTGAAAGCAATAAAACACCATGTGAAAACACAAAAAGTGGCAAGGAGCAGATTAAGACAAGTGAGCAACATGAAATGGAAATAAGGACTTTTAAAGGAAAATAGAAAAAAAATAGAGTTCAATAAAAACATCTAACAAACAGGGCGCCTGGGTGGCTCAGATGGTTAAGCGTCTGCCTTCGGCTCAGGTCATGATCCCAGGGTCCTGGGATCGAGTCCCACATCGGGCTCCCTGCTCGGCGGGGAGTCTGCTTCTCCCTCTGACCCTCTCCCCTCTCATGCTGTTTCTCTCTCACTCGCTCTCTAAAAAATAAATAAAAATCTTTAAAAAAAAAAAAAACAAAACATCTAACAAACAAAGAATCCTTGAAGTGGAAGCATAGAACTTCTATCATTAGTCACAGTATAAATTTAATAGATATTGTCTAAAACAAGAGATTAAAAGATTTAATTAAAAAAAAAGAGAGAGAGGCAAACGATGAGACTCTTAACTATAGAGAACAAACTGAAGGTTGCTGGAGGGGAGGTTGGCAGGGGATGGGCTAGATGGGGGATTAAGGAGGCACTTGTGATGAACACTGGGTGTTATATGTAAGTGATAAATCACTAAATTCTGCTCCTGAAACTAATACTACACTATATGTCAACTAGCTAGAATTTAGATAAAAACTTGAAATATTAAAAAAAAAAAGATTGAGTTCAAGATGTTAATGTGACAAAGATCATATTAAAAGAACCAACCATACAGAAAAGAATCCAAACCTTCCAAATTACCAGAACGGACACAGAACCAAAGTAAGAATACAGAGTATAAGGTGAAAGCTATATAAAAGAAGTATCTTTATCAGAAATGTATGTAAAATACATCTTTCCAAACTGCTGTACAGAAAAAGTGCACAAGGACTCCGAAGGATGACAGTAAAAGGATGAGCAAAAGACATATCTGGAAATGCCAATAGAAAAGAAACAAACTCCATCTTAATATTAGATAGAGCTGAATTCTAGGGAAAAATTATTAAATATAACAAGGACACAATCCAAAATTAATTTCAGATGTCATTACTATCACCACACCAAATTTCATAGCATCGAAGTTTATGAACAGAAACTACAGATATAGACAAATATATTTGTGGTGGGAAACAGTATCTCTCAGCTCCAACAGATAAAGTAAAAACAAAAAACACACTGTACAAACGTCATAACTATATAAGATAGCTTATTGATAAGACAGCAAATTCTGTGTCCTAAAAAATTCATATGCCTCTATAACATTCAGAAATATTAAACATAAAATTTGCACACACACACACTTTACACAAAACTTAACATTTCACGAAGCAGAATAAAATCAGTGCAAATAAATCTCTCCAAAGCTGCATCCTAATTTTATTAAAAGTAGAATTAGCTTAAATAAAAATCTTAATACCTAAAAGTGAAAATGTGGTAAATAGTAATTTAAGATTTGGTGAGAAATTTATTTATTTATTTTTTAAAGATTTTATTTATTTATTTATTTGAGAGAGAGAATGAGAGAGCGAGCATGAGATGGGGAAGGGTCAGAGGGAGAAGCAGACTCCCCACTGAGCAGGGAGCCCGATGTGGGACTCGATCCCGGGACTCCAGGATCATGACCTGAGCTGAAGGCAGTGGCTTAACCAACTGAGCCACCCAGGTGCCCCGATTTGGTGAGAAATTTAATATGTTCCTAGAAATTCATCCACTCCATCTAGATTTTATATTTATTTGCATAAGACAAATTATTTTTCTAAATTATTTCTGAACACTGTTTTGCTGTATATCTTATCTTTTGATATATAGCATTTTTATTATTTTTGAGATATTTTATTATTTTAACTTTGGAGTGGACTGCTAAATGAGGAAATAATGTCTCTTTCACATGTGTCCGTATGATAAACCCTATTTGGCTATTGTTTTCATGTACTCTTGAATTCAGTTAGTTAATACATTTATGACTTCTGCATCTATGTTCATAATTTCGAGTTCTTTTACTGTTCTTGATAGGTTTGGGCATCAAGATTCATATAGTAAACAAAATAAAACAAACACCACAAACAAGGTTGGGAATAACTTTAGATCATCATCTTTACTCGAAACTTTGGCATAAAGATCAACTATTAATCCACATGATGTTTTCCATCATATTTGACTGTATAGGAAATGTTTGATAAACATTTTAATTTCCTCAAGGGCTTCTGAACCATCTGTATTTACCAATTTTGACATTTATTTTTTGTAAAACTGTATCCCTTTTGTTTAGGTTTTCAGATTTTTCTGATTTTGTATAATATTCATTCAAGATTGTTTTAATCTTTGATAAAGCAGTAACCATCTCTCCTGTTTTGTTACATACTTCCAGTGTATCTTTACTCCCTGTTCTTGATCACCACCACATTCAGAAGCCACTTATGCTTCTGTCAGACATCTTCATCAATTATGTTTGACTCTACGTGACTAATTTCTTCCCTTATTTTATTGTTATTTTCTAGGCCTTATTGTTATTTTATATTTATTGAATTCTTTTTTTTTTTAAAGATTTATTTGAGAGAGAGAGTGAGAGAGAGAGCACAAGAGGGGGGAGCGGGAGAGGGAGAAGCAGACTCCCTGCCGAGCAGGTAGCCCGATGTGGGACTCGATCCCGGGACTCCAGGATCATGACCTGAGCCGAAGGCAGTCGCTTAACCAACTGAGCCACCCAGGCGCCCTATTTATTGAATTCTTTTTCTAACTTCTTCAGTTCTAAGTGTTACTCATACCTTAGGTCTTTTCTCCCCCAAACTTCCAGGATTCCTTAAAAAGGCATTTAAATTTGTATTTTTTCCCTCTATCTATAGTTTAGCTTTGCACACAAACTTTAAAATGTAGTTCTTTATTTAACGGAAATTAAACTCAAGGAATTTTCTAAGATCCTTTATGGTTTTCCCTTTAAAAATATTTATGTAGGAAAAAATTTAAAGTTTTCAGATACGAGGGTTTCTTTTGCTAGCCTTTTACTTTTTTTAAACTGTTTTTTAAAAATTGTAGTAAAATGTACATAAAATTTACCATTTTAAAATGTATAGATCAGATATTAAGTCTATTCCCAAAGTTGTGCAAAAGTCTTTTACTTCGTATTTCTAATTTAATGCTCTTGGTTAGAGAGTAAAATCAACATTATAGCAAAGTTTCATATTTTTTGTCTGCCTGAATTAATGTTTTTGGAAGTAGTTCATAAAATAGATCAATGGAGAACCAACATCTAAAAAACAAATTTTAAAAAAAGAGAAATATTTATGTGGGGAGAAACAGTTTAAGAAGAAATAGAGAAATACTTTGAGAATTACGCACAAAAACGATTTCTAATCAGGAATCTTATCCTCGGCCAAAGATCAGCATAGCATGAGGACAAAATAAAAGGCAGTTTTGGACATTCTACTTCTCCACTGTCATACAGTTGGCCTCTAGATGTGGAGACACCCATGTGTTGCTCATTCTTGACAGAAAAGATCAAGATTTGCTTCAGGGAAGTAAAGGAGTCTGGTTGCTTCCTGTGACCCACCTGCCGCTGCCCAGAGGCTCTGGTGACATATCAGAGGTATCTACTCGCAGGATAAATTCCCTACCCCCTGGGATTCTTCCTTCTCACCTCGTATGAATTATCACATTCCTCTGGAACCTGGACCAGGGATTTCTGGGGAGAGGTCCGATTAGCTGACATGATCAGGGTAGGTCTCAAACTTTATTCTCTCAGGAGCCTAAAGCTTTGTAGACATCTGTAAACTCAAGCAGAGCTGCTGGAGAAAGGCAGGCTGAAGTCTGGAAGATCTAACCCAGGAGCTCCCCAGAGACACCAAAAAACCTAGAACGACAATGTCCACACAGTCAGATACTAGATATTCATCACACAAACCTTTCCTGTGAACACCAAGGTGAAGTTCCCTGAGCTAGACACACAGAGCAGAGGCTCTCGAACTTGAGTGTGGATTCAAAACACTTGGGACTTCTTAGAATACAGTTAAAATTCCTCAACCTCACTGCAAGTTTCTGATTTAATAGGCCTTGGGTAGCAACTGTCTTAGTCTAGTCAGGCTGCTATAATAAAGTACCACAGACTGGGTAGCTTATAAACAACAGAAATTTATTGCTCACAGTTCTGGAGGCTGGAAAGTCCAAGATCAAGGAGACAGTATGGTTGCATTTTAGTCAGGGGCCTCTTCCTGGTTCATAGCCAGCAGCTTCTCATTGTGTCTTCACATGATAAAATGGGCTCAGGAGCTATGTGGGATGTTTTATAATAGCACTAATCACTTATGAGTGCCCCACCTCCATGACCTAATCAGTTCCCAAAGGCCTCACCAATTGATATGGTATTTCTGGAGATTAGGATTTCAACATAAAAATTCTGGGGGAACACAAACATTCAGACCATAGCAGGGTCCAAGAATTTGCATTTCTAAGTAGTGCCCAGGTGCTGTTGATGCTGCTAGTCCAAGGACCACACTTTGAGAACCAGTGCTGTGGAGAATATAATTAATGAAAGCTGTGATGGATTATTAGTCATGAGATATGGAGTAATATTACTTAAAATTTGAACTGTAGCTCTTATATCTTTCAACTATGAGAATATGAAGAAGTTCCTTCCATTTTAGTTTCAAAAATAAGGATGAAAGTATCTATTTCATAAAGTTATAAAAATTAAATGAGATGATGCTCATAAAGTATTCAACATCTCCCTGGCACACAAGAAGCACATAATAAATATCAGCAATTACCATTCTCTATTAGATATTAAAACTTAATATAAAAACAATGTAATCAAACAGAGAAAACAACAGCTCAGACAATACTGACTTATACATGTAACAAAAATGGCATTCAATGAGTTTGCACAGGACATTTATTGTGTAAGTGGCACTGACATAATTGACCATCCACCTGGAAAAAAAACAAACTAGATCCCCATCACACATTATACATTAGACTGAATTCCAGCAGGACTAAACATTTAAGTATATGTATTTTATAAACTCCAAAAGATATTTAAATAAATTTTAGTAGTATATGTTTGCAGGAACATTGTAGTGGGGTGGGAGAGATCCTTATTATGTATATGAGAAAACCCAGATGATATAAAAGAAAAAAACGGATATTTCTGGTTAGAGGATATTTCTTAATTATATATTAAAATACACTTTAAAAATAAAAATGAAGATATATATAAAATTTCAATATGTAACAAGTTATCTCTAAATTAAAAAAAAAAAATCTAGCAATCAATATGGAAAAAAAAGCACAGAAAAAAACCCTGAACAGAGGATATGAAAATTCACAGAAAAGGAAATTTAAATAGTAATTAACCAAAAAGATGCCAATTTTACTACCAGGAAAGCACATTACAGCAATTACATATAATTTCTCCTAAGAATAGTAAAAACTTATTAATTTTATTTTATTTTTTAAGTAGGCTCCAAGGCCAGCGTGGAGCCCAACGCGGGGTTTGAGCTCACCACCCTGAGATCAAGAGTCGGTCGCCCAACTGACTGAGTCACCAAGGTGCCCAGTAAAAACTTATTTTAAAAAATCCAGTGCTGGAAAGCATTTGGGAAAATGACCCGTTTTATAAATTACTGGTGGGAGCCTGAATTGTTATGGTATCTTTTGAGTTATTTAGTCATATCTATTATTAAAAATAAGCAACTGTTCCTAATAATAGTTTCAAATATACAGAGCGGATACTGACAGAAGGAAGGACAAGTGGACAAATCACTCCAGTGAGTTTACCTTTCTCTGTAATTAATTAAGCAGACAAGATAAACAGAAATATATATGAAACAATACAATGAGAACACACTGTTTTGATGTAATAGATGTGACATTTATGAAAACCGACCAAGAACTAACGGTAAAGCAAATTTTTGAACTCGAGCATTACCCAGAGGCATTACATGAAATAGACAACGCACTTCTAAATAACGCCCGGATGAAAGAAAAAAAAACTAAAAATTTTAAAAAGCCAGTACTTAGATTTGAACAATAAAATGCTACACATCAAAACTTATTAATGTTTAGAAAGCAAACTCATCATAGACCCCACCGGCCCCCATAACTGACTCCACAGCTCAGTGACCACGGACTCCCATCACTGAGCCCACAAATCCCATACTCATCTCAAAGATCCCCATCACTGACCCAAGAGACTCCCATCACTCCTCTCACAGCAACGGACGCCACAGACTCTTCACCACTGAGCCCAGAAACCACCATCACTCACTCTGCGGACAACACCCCCATCATCGACCCCAAAGAATCCCTAATCACGACCAACCAAAATCACCTCAGAGACCCCTCGGAATTAAAATGCGGAGAAACTCCTGACATTAGCGGCGAAAAAAACCTTTCGAGGACCACTTCCGCTTCCGGTCTGGCCTCTAGCACCTCCTCTAATGAACTGTTGCTAGTGCGCATGCTCTGAGTTACCTTGGAAGCCGCATATGCCAACAGTTAACATGGTGCGGTTCTCGTAAGAGACGCGGTCGGACCGAGAACATGGCCTCGCCCAATGGTGCTTCTGCGCGCGAGCCGCCATCTTTGGGGCGTGTCCATTCCGCACAGCGGAGGGAGAGGCTTCCCGCCGGTTTTCACAGAGCGAGGCCGGGATTGCCACATAGAATGCAGGGGTGAGGCCCTGGTCGAGGTAGGCTTCTGTGAGGGAGAAGGTATTGGCGATGGGGCCTGGTACTCTGTGTCATATTTAGAAAAGCTAGTTTGCCTCTAGGGATACGGCGCTTGGCTGAGAGCCATTATCTGCTGGGAGAAACCACCAGGAATGAGGGGAGCTAGGGAGGAAAAATCACCAAGGGAGAAGGACAGACGTTTTATATGTTACGGCTGAATCCTGGGAGGAGTCATCAAGGGATGAGGGGAGAAGTTAGGACAGTACAGTCTACTTTTTGGAGAAACCGCTTAGGGAGAATGTGGAGAGGTCAGAATGGGAGCCCCATCCTGGATGAACCCACCCGGCAAGATAGATGTCAGAATGGGCTGCAGGCAGGGTCGTTTAGCCTTTTATGGGAGGAACCACCTGGGGAAATAGGGTACAGGTCGTGGTGGTCCAGACCTCTCCTGAAGGATACTACCATGGCAAGATGGCACCTTCTGAAGGGCTGGTGGAGGGAAATGGGAGCCTTGAATGCCCATCAATCTCCATTAGTAGGCAACAGTGGTTTTTAATGTGGCCAACGTGTGACAAAAAGCACTTCAGGAAAACTGCTATTTCTGTTTTAATTTACAAGTTTATTTTGTAAATTAAAATCTAAGTAATAACAACGTCCTTGGGATGTAAATGAAGCCTGAAGTCTGGGGGTGGGGCGTGTGAAGACACAATTCCTTTCCTCTGATGAACTCCTAAACATTCTTCAAAACCCCGCTAAATATTGCCTCTGCCAGGAAGTTCTTCTACCTGACGGTGGTAGGAGGTTCTATGACTTACTGAAAGTCTGTGTCAATCCCAGAAGTGGGGAAAGTGTTTTGAGGGAACTAGACCTAGGCTCTGGTGTGGGCCTGCTAGGTACCTTCAGGCTAGTTATGTCTCTCTCTGGGATTCAGTTTAAAAATAGGGCCAGTTAGAGGGTTGGACTATGCTTACACCAGGTTCTCCTTCTCCCAAAGCCTGGTTGAAGGAAAAAAATCTGTGGAAATCTGTTAGTGAATACACATTTTTATCAGAGGTCTAAGAATAACTGTTAATTTTGTTGGTAGTGTGATTATGTTAGAAAGAAGACTTATCTTTTAGAGATTTTATAGAAATACTAACGAGCAAAATGTTAGCTTAAAAAACATCACTGAGGAGGGGTAGATGGATAAAACAAAAATAACAGAATGTTGGTAAATGTTGAAAGCAGGTGATAGATACATAAAGTTCATTAAAATGTTTTCTTCAGTATTTGTGTGAAAATTTCATAGTAAAAATTTAAAAAGAAAAGGAGTATAAAAATCATTTACAATGGAATATTATCAAGAAGAAAGCAGGTGTGTTGATAGTATTACATTATACAGATTTCAAAGCAAACAATATTAACAGAGATGTTCCAAATTTTAATAAGATGCAGCTACCAAGAGCATACAACACTAATAACATTTATCTAACAATATAGCTCTGAAATATATATAGCAAAAACTGGTAAAATAGGGAAATTTTGAGGAACTCACAGTCACAGTAACAAACTAACATATCTTTCAGAAACAGATCAAATAGAAGAAAGGTAGGTATAAAGATATATTGGGATAACATAAGTAATTTACTTGATATATATCTACATTTTGTTTTATTTTTAACCAGAAAAAGAACATTTTTTCAAATATACATGGAACACTCATAAAAATTCTCTAAAAAGTAGGACATAAAAGACAGTATAAAGCCCCCAAACTGGTATCACATATGCCATACTCTCAGACTACATAATAATGAAAATAGAAACCAACAGACAATAAAATATATAAAATGTTCGAAATGCGTGTACATTAAAATACATACATCTGAATAATCCTGGGGTTAAGGACAACATAACACTGGCTATTGCAAACTATTTAGAATGAAGAGGAAAATGATAGATAGTACTTGCATATGAAAAATCTAAGGGATGGGCCAAAGTGATACCCAGAAGAAAATCTCACCTAAAATTAGGGAACTAGAAAGAGTGAAAACAAATTAATTAAGCTTTAATTCAATCACATTCTACTAAAGTCCTACTAAATACTCCCAAAGAAATTGGAAAGGAGGAATTAATGTGCTAAACAGATGTTAATAAGTAGGGAAAAAAATCCTAGTAGATATGATTAATAAAACCGTGAGCTGGTTATCTGTAAAAGGGTGCTGTCAGTTTTTAAGAAAGATCAAAAAAATAGAGAAGATATATGCAAGCAACGTTAGAAAGAAAATGGGACATTCCTATAGAAAGAAAATTTGAAACTCAAGAGAATTCTATGGTTATTTTGAGTAATATGTTTGAAAGCCTTTCTAAGAAAACCTAGAGAAAGAAATAGCCACATGAAGGAAAACTGAATAGGCCAAAAGCCATAAAGGAAATGGAATTGGCACCATATGCAAAAACCAACCCAAAAGGATTAATGATTCAAATGCCAAAACATCTTTAATAAAACTGTTAGTAAAAAAAAAAAATCAAGTATTTTTTAGACTTCATGGTTAAAGATTTCTTTTTTTTTTTTTTTAAAGATTTTATTTATTTATTTGAGAGAGAGAGAATGAGAGAGACAGAGAGCACATGAGAGTGGGGAGGGTCAGAGGGAGAAGCGGGCTCCCTGGGAGCCCGATGCGGGACTCGATTCAGGGACTCCAGGATCATGACCTGAGCCGAAGGCAGTCGCTGGTTAACTGAGCCACCCAGGCGCCCCATGGTTAAAGATTTCTTAAACAGACACCAAAGAAATAATAAAAGAGTGATAAATTTGACTATATTAAAATTAGCACTTTTGTTCCTCAAATGATAGTAAAAAAAAAAATGAAAAGTTATAAACTGGAACAGATAAACAGAGCAAGAGCCTACAGGAGACTGGTAGCAGGAACAACTCCAAATCATTAAGTAAAGCATAACAATACATATATGGCAAGAGATACGAAGAGGCATTTCATAGAAGAAGAAACTCATGTAGCCAATAACATGAATATTATATGAATAATGTGAATATTTAGGGAGAGAGTGTCCAGAAAGAAGGAACTGCAGATGCAAAGATTTCTAGGAATATCAAGGAACCCAGTGTAGTGGGAGTAAAGTGAGCCAGGAAAAAAATGATGAGGAGATGAGGTCAAAGAGGTGACGAGGGGGCCAGGTTGCAGACGTTGGAGACAATTCTAAAGACATCAGCTTTTACTGTGAGTAAGACCCATGGAGGGTTTTGAGAAGAGGAGTGACATCATCTGACTCATTTTTTTTTTTTTAAGATTTTATTTATTTATTTGAGAGAGAGAGAAAGCATGAGGTGGGGAGGGTCAGAGGGAGAAGCAGACCCCCCGCTAAGCAGGGAGCCCGATGCAGGACTCGATCCCGGGACTCCAGGATCATGACCTGAGCTGAAGGCAGTTGCTTAACCAACTGAGCCACCCAGGCGCCCTCATCTGACTCATTTTTTAACAGGATCCCTTTTGCTGCTTTTTGAGAATTGGTGGGAGGAAGGCAAGGGAAAAAGCGAGAAGATCATTTGGGAAGATTCTGCAATAGCCCACATAGCCTACAGCCGCCTCTACGTCCACTGTGCACAGGTACCACAGCTTGTATCGCTAACAGTTATGGGATGTAGCAGTTAGGACCATGGCCTCTAGTGCATCTCTTTGACACTCATCAGAATCAATTCCATGTATGTCTTTATTCTCCACATCACTCTTCTCTGAGTTAAGGGTACCTTACTTTGAGGGGAGTTTCTAGGTAGGAACTTTGGGAGGTAGGTCTCATGATGTAGCAAACCCCCAGAATATAGGGTGGGAAAAATATGCCAGGAAGCCAGAAAGCATGGCAAATGCCCACTACAGTCCATCCCTTGTTGCCCAGCATCAGCATGTACTCTCCTTCTCAACAAAACAAACAAACAAAAATGCTGCCTCAAATAATGCAACTGTAACTTGTACAAGTCAAACTATGCTGTCTCCAAAAGAGTGAGTCCAAGGTAACATTAGTGAATGCATCTAACTTCATAGTTAGAATTTCTAGGTGATGTTCATTCATTTTCTGGTTCCGTCACAATCCCTTCTTGATGTCCTATATCTTGTGAAATTGGTAAAGACATCTATGAACAGTATGCCCCTTATAAAATAACAGAGGGATGGGTGACAGGGAATAAAAAAATTTCCAATATATTATGAATCTATAGAAGACAAAGTAAGAAAGAAAATATAGGTAGCCAACAACCTTTTAAAAGCTCCACCTGGGGCACCTGGGTGGCTCAGTCTGTTGGACTACTGATTCTTGGTTTCGGCTCAGGTTGTGTTCTTGGGGTCCTGGGATCGAGCCCTCAGCTCGGGCTCTGCACTCAGCGGGGAGTCTACCTGAGATTCTTTCTCCCTCTCTGCCTCTGCCCACCCCTCTCAAATAAATAAGTAAAATCTTTAAAAAAATAAAAATATGGGGCGCCTGGGTGGCTCAGTCGTTAAGCGTCTGCCTTCGGCTCAGGTCATGGTCCCAGGGTCCTGGGATCGAGCCCCGCATCAGGCTCCCTGCTCCGCGGGGAGCCTGCTTCTCCCTCTCCCACTCCCCCTGCTTGTGTTCCCTCTCTTGCTGTGTCTCTCTCTATCAAATAAATAAATAAAATCTTTAAAAATAAATAAATTAATTAATAAAATAAAATAAATAAATAAAGCTTCACCTGGAAAATCTGTTACCTGCCTTTTGAGTAGCAGGAACCTTATTTCCTTGTGCAAATCAGAATTAATCATTAAATACAGAATGCTTTTTATATCACTTTTCATATCATTCAGTGATTTGAGGAATACAAAAATGGCTATGTGACACTCTCAATTTCTAATTTAGTGGAATAAATTTGGTGGCATAGTTTCTCCCTGAACATTAAGACCTCCAAACCAGCAAAGCCCAGAAATGGTAATTTTTTAAATAGGAGGGAAGAAATATTTTGATAGGAGATCATTATGTGCAGTACTAATAGGTGCTATCCCAGTCTCCATTTTGGTACCCAGAGCCTAAAAAACTACCATATATTGGTTCTGATGAGACCATGTACTAGATGTGAGGACAATACCCAGCTTTACAAGGTATGGTCTTCCAGATGGTACTCTCGTTTAGTTTAGTTTTTTTTTTTTTTAAGATTTATTTATTTATTTGAGAGAGCGAGAATGAGAGAGAATACATGAGAGGGGGGAGGGTCAGAGGGAGAAGCAGGCTCCTCACTGAGCAGGGAGCCCGATGCGGGACTCGATCCCGGGACTCCAGGATCATGACCTGAGCTGAAGGCAGTTGCTTAACCAACTGAGCCACCCAGGCGCCCTCTCGTTTAGTTTTTAACAATTTTAGAACACTATAGAGTTCTAAAATGTCTGAGCTTTGTGGGTGATAAGGTATAGAATAAGACCAGCAAATCTCAAGAGCATCAGCCCACTGCTTTACAAAATATTTTGTTAAGTTTAACTACGGACTAAAAAATAATGTCTGTTTAATGCATGTCTTTTTTAAAAGGTAGAACTAACATTCTTCATCTGTGCTGTCCAATATAGTGACCACTAGCAATATGTGGCTATTGTAATTGTGCACTTAAGACATGGCTAGTCCAAACTGCGATGTCCTGTAAGTATAAAAAGCATATCTGATTTTGAGAACTTAAGAGAATATCTTATTAACAATCATATTAATAACATGTTGAAATGATAGTATTTTGGACAGGTTATATTCAAGTATATTATTAAAATTTATTTCACCTGTTTCTTTTAACTTTTTAAATATTTCCACAAAAAACTTTAAAAATCACCCGTGGCTCACATTATATTTTCACTGGAGCACTTTTAGACACTGACAGTTTGGAGAGGGTGTTCAGAAGGTAGTTAAAGCACACTCAAGCACTTGACTTCTTTATTTGGGAGGAGGATAAATATACTGGATATCATTACGTGTTGTTAGAAATTTTCATGATTGGGGCACCTGGGTGGCTCAGTTGGTTGGGCGACTGCCTTCGGCTCAGGTCATGATCCTGGAGTCCCGGGATCGAGTCCCATGTCGGGCTCCCTGCTCAGCAGGGAGTCTGCCTCTCTCTCTGACCCTCCCCCCTCTCATGCTCTCTATCTCATTCTCTCTCTCAAATAAATGAATAAAATCTTAAAAAAAAAAAAAAGAAATCTTCATGATTAATTTTGTAGGTCAGAAATATAACAGCAATCATTAAAATTCAGTGGGGGCAATACTGCTTCCTGTGGGGGTTTTGGAAATTTATGGGATGTTTCTAGCTATATATATTTTTTAAAGATTTTATTTATTTATTTATTTATTTATTTATTTATTTATTTATTTATTTATGAGAGAGAGTGAATGTGAGTGAGTGGGGGGAGGGGCAAAGGGGGAGGGAGAGGAGAGAATCTCAAGCAGACTCTGCCCTGAGTGCAGAGCTCAGTTGGTTAAGTGACTGCCTTCTGCTCAGGTCGTGATCCTGGAGTCCTGGGATCAAGCCCTGCATCGGACTCCCTGCTCAGCGGAAGCCTGCTTCTCCCTCTCCCACTCCCCCTGCTTGTGTTCCCTCTCTCACTGTGTCTTTCTCTGTCAAATAAATAAATAAAATCTTTAAAAATTAAAAAAATAATAAATAAATAAATAAAAGACACAGATTATAGAATGGGTGACAAAACAAAATCTAGGTATATGGTGCTTATAAGAGATAAACCTTAAGAAAGGATAGAAAAAAAAAGGACTGAAAATAAAGGAAAAATTGTCCCATGCAAACTCTAAGCAAAATAAAGTAAATATGGCAATGTTAATACCACTCAAAATAGTACATTAGACCAAGCACATTTATAGGGATGAAGAATGAATACTATATAATAATAAAAAAATACGCCATGAAGATTTAACAGTGAAGAACCTGTATGGTTCTAATAATATAGTCTCAAAATATGTAAGTTACAACTTGAGGGAATTATAAGGAAAAGTTAACAAATCTACAATCATAGACTTTTTTTTAACATAACAGGTACCCAAATTGATACATTAGTAAGAAACAGTAAGAAAATAATAAAATTTGGGCGCCTGGGTGGCTCAGTTGGTTAAGCGACTGCCTTCGGCTCAGGTCATGATCCTGGAGTCCCAGGATCGAGTCCTGCATCGGGCTCCCTGCTCGGCAGGGAGCCTGCTTCTCCCTCTGATCCTCCCCCCTCTCATGTGCTCTCTGTCCCTCTCATTCTCTCTGTCTCAAATAAATAAATAAAATCTTAAAAAAAAAAAAAAGAAAATAAAATTTAACAATACAACTATCTTGATTTATAAGCTATATTTTGAAAGCTTCTCTGCAAAAATACTTTTTTTATACTTTACAAGCACAAACAGAATATTTCCCTGAAATTGCCCATACTTCAAAGATCAAATATTCTACAGTCCACCTGCTGGACTACAAGGTAATTAAATTACAAGCCATAAATAAATAAATAAACAAACAAAATCAAAGCATATATTTGTAGACCCAAAACAATTATAGGGCGCCTGGGTGGCTCAGTTGGTTGGGCAGCTGCCTTCGGCTCAGGTCATGATCCTGGAGTCTGGGGATCGAGTCCCACATCGGGCTCCCTGCTTGGCGGGGAGTCTGCCTCTCCCTCTGACCTTCCCCCCCTCATGCTTTATCTCATTCTCTCTCTCTCAAATAAATGAATAAAATCTTTAAAAAAAACAAAACAAAAAAAAACCCAATTATAATGGAAATCAGGAAACATTTAAAACTAAAAAATAAGGAACTTTATATCAAAATGGGGATCTAAAAATAATAGCTTTAAATGCATTAACTACAAGAAAAATTGAAAATAAAGCAGTTTTCTATTCAGTTTCAAAAAATGAACTCAAAGAAAGAAGAAATGAAATAAACATCAGACTTTAATGAAATAAGTAGCAAGCAAAAATACCAAAGATACATTTATAACAGTGAAAACTGGTTTTAGGGAGAAACAAAGTAAAAAAATTTTTTAAAGATTTTATTTATTTATCTGAGAAAGAGAGAGAGTGAGCATGAGTTGGGGGAGGGGGAAAGGGAGAGGGAAAAGCAGGCTCCTGATGCAGGGCTCTATCCCAGGACCCTGAGATCATAACCTGAGCCGAAGGCAGACGCTTAACCCAGGTGCCCCTGAACAAAACTTTAATATAATTCATCAAGAAAAAGGAAAGGTATAAAAATTAGGACTATCAGAGATTTAACTTTAGATACAGTAGGCATTAAAAATCAGTAAATAGGTTTAATGCTAACTACCTAGATTATCAACTTTCTTGAATTACCAAAATTTTCTTGAGAAGAAACAGAAAATCTCAATAGACCACTAGCTGTTAAAGAAAAGTAGTAAAAGGGGTGCCTGGGTGGCTCAGTCGGTTAAGCATCTACCTTCCCATATTGGGCTCCCTGCTCAGCAGAGAGTCTGCTTCTCCCTCTCCCTCTGCCCCTCCCCCTGCTCCTTCTCTCTCTCAAATAAATAAATAAAATCTTAAAAAAATTATTAATAGTCTAAGAACTCTCCAGCCAAAAGATACTTTGAACAAATGACTATAAGGATTTTTTTTAAGATTTTATTTTTTTAAGATTTTATTTATTTATTTGACAGAGAGAGCAAGAGAGCACAAGCAGGGAGAACAGCAGAGGGAGAGGGAGAAGCAGGCTTCCCACTGAGCAGGGAGCCCCACACGGGGCTCAGTCCCAGGACCCTGGGATCATGACCCAAGCCGAAGGCAGACGCTTAACCATCTGAGCCACCCAGGCACCCCTAATATTTTATTTTTAAGTAATCTCAATACCCAACGTGGGGCTCAGACCCACAACCCAGAGAACAAGAGTAGCATGCTGCATGGACTGAGCCAGCCAGGGACCCCAATTATAGGTGAGTTTTTAACCTTCAAGGAAAAGATAATTTATATCTTACAAAAACGGTTTCAGTGACTAGAAAAAGAAGGCTACTAAATGTACTTTGAGATTACTGTAACCATAACAGCTAAACAAAGAAAATCCAAGGAACAAAGAATTATACACTGATCTCATTTTTTATCATATAAGCAAAAATCCTACACAAAATATTAAGAAATAAATTATAGCTGTGAGTTAAAAGAAGACAATATTATGACAAAGTGGTGTTTATTCCAGAAATGCAAAGATAAATTTAAAATTAGGAAAGATATCAGCTGAATAAACTATACTATTAGATTAATGAAGACAAATCATATATCTCAGCAAAAGGAGAAAAAAATGGTTGATAAAATTCAAGATTATTTCAAGATTAAAGTGGGGAAAGCCCCTTTTGGATAACTAGGAATAGGTGACAACTTTTTAATTTCATAAAAGCTACTTAATAAAACCCATTAGAAACATCTTTCTTAATAAGGAAACACTAGAAGGCACACCAGTAGATCTAGGAAAAGCATTTGAAACTAATATTATACTGTATGTTAACTAACTGAAATTTAAATAAAAACTTTTAAAAAAGCATTTGATAATATTAAACATAACTTCCTAATTTGAAAACAAAACAAAAAATTTAGCCAATCACGGGGTGCCTGGGTGGCTCAGTTGGTTAAGCATCTGACTCTTGATCTCAGCTCAGGTCTTGATCTCAGGGTTGTGCGTTTAGGCCCTCCATTGGGCTCCACACTGGGCATTGAGCCTACTTAAAAAAAAAGAAACAATTTAGCCAACCTGATATAGAAGAGAACATTTTTAACCTGCTAAAACATTTCTTTCTTTTTTTTTTTTTGTACTATATACTTTAGGATGAAACACCAGAGGTATTCACATTAAGTCTGGACAAGACAAGGACGGCCCCCAAAACATTCAACTGGAGTCTCTAGTTAAGTGCTAGACTAGGCTAACCTTTAAGACCACCAAATTATTCCAGGTTAGGCAGAAACATAGAACACTCCCAGTTCATTTTATGAAAATAACTTAATTTTAGTCCTAAAGTATGATAAAAATAAGTTTTAAAATAGGAAAAAATCCACATTTATAAAGCAATTTCACTTACATATAAAGATGCAAAAATTCTAAATATTATCACATGATGTATAGGTTATTAAAATATTCATATATGTAGAGGCAGAGAGTTATAATTTCACATTTTCTTTTCTTTTTTTTTTAGATTTTATTTATTTTTTAGAGAACGAGCGAGAGAGAAACAGCATGAGAGGGGAGAGGGTCAGAGGGAGAAGCAGGCTCCCCGCTGAGCCGGGAGCCCGATGTGGGACTCGATCCCAGGACCCTGGGATCATGACCTGAGCCGAAGGCAGACGCTTAACCATCTGAGCCACCCAGGCGCCCTCACATTTTCTTAATATAGAACTCTACTCTAGTCCTTTCTTAGTTCTTTGTTATACTAGACATATATATACATTATATAGATGTGTGTTATATATATATATTATTATACACATACACGTTATTTTTGTTTCAGTCTCAGCTGAAGCTGGAGTTGAAGAATGTGAGCTTCTAAATAACAGTCAGTGTTGTGAGCAATGAGATTCTGAGCAATTCATAAACATTTTTTTGCAAAAGCTGGAGCCTAAGAATATTAAAATGTCGAATTGGAGATAAAACAAAACAAAGAACCCCAATTATCAGATTCTACTTGTGATTGTATTCTGCAAACCTTCTGGTACACTTTTCTAATTATATATTGTGATATCGTGGGTAAACATTCTCTCGTACATGCCTCGTTTCCAACAGTTCAATGTTATCTCCTGAGCAAGAGAGCTGTCAGTCTCCACAGCTGTCTTCTGCAATGGAACTGACCATAACCCAAGCTATAAATAGCTGGATTTTCCTAGATACGCAGAAAGGTTTCAGATTTATTACATCCTCAACTTTGCCCTTCAATCAAAATGCTAAAAATTAACTCTACAAGAGTCTTTTTTTTTTTTAAGTTTTTATCCATTTGACAGAGAGAGACACAGCAAGAGAGGGAACACAAGCAGGGGGAGCAGGAGAGGGAGAAGCAGGCTTCCTGCTGAGCAGGGAGCCCGAAGCAGGGCTCCATCCCAGGATCCTTGGGATCATGACCTGAGCCGAAGGCAGATGCTCAACAACTGAGCCACCCAGGCGCCCCACTCTACAAGAGTCTTTGTCTTAAAACTTAACACATGGGATAGTTTGCTTTCATATTATAGCAAAATAGAATTTATGTTGTAATAAAGTATACTGTAATACCAGGAAATACTTCATTACTCAGTAAGTTAAAGGATAAAAATTATATGATTACATCCAAAAGGCATATGATAAAACTTAGTTGTCATTTCTAATAAAATTAATATAAAGATAGAAAGGCCAGCCTCTACTATGACCAAAGCTGTCTGCCAAACCCCACGGGTAATATGCTCCTCATTGAAATACTGAAGCCTCCGTTTATATCAGGAAAGAGTTGAGGACATGTACACTTACTGAAATTATTTAACATGGTTTTAGAAATGTATGGGGCGCCTGGGTGGCTCAGTCGTTAAGCATCTGCCTTCGGCTAGGGTCAAGATCCCAGGGTCCTGGGATTAAGCCCCGCCATCAGGCTCCCAGCTCCGCGGGAGGCCTGCTTCTCCCTCTCCCACTCCCCCTGCCTATGTTCCTTCTCTCACTGTCTCTCTCTCTGTCAAAACATAAATAAAATCTTTAAAAAGAAAAAAAAAAGAAATGTAAACCAATCAACAGGGCTAGAAAATAATTGATGTGAACACTGGAAAGGAAGAGTCAGAATTATTTCTATTTAAATCATATATTTGCACATCTGGATAAACCAATACACTCTAGGAAAACATTTGATATGATGAATAAATATAAGACACATATAAAAATTAACACTATTTTCTATATTAGCTGTAACCAGTTAAAAATGAATTAAAAATATATATTTAGTCCCAAAGTCATGAAACACAAGAATAAATCTGAACAAAGGGCACCTGGCTGGCTCAGTCAGTAGAGCACATGGATCATTTTTTTTCAATCTTTTATTTTTTAATTTTTTAAAATTAATTTTTTTAAATTTTATTTTATTATGTTAGTCACCATGCAATACATCATTAGTTTTTGATGTAGTGTTCCACAATTCATTGTTTTCGTATAACACCCAGTGCTCCATGCAGTACGTGCCCTCCTTAGTACCCATCACTGGGCTAACCTATCCTGCTACCCCCTCCCCTCTAAAACCCTCAGTTTGTTTCTCAGAGTCCATAGTCTCATGGTTCATCTCTCCCTCCAATTTCCCCCCCTTCATTTTTCCCTTCCTTCTCCTAATGTCCTCCATGCTATTCCTTATGTTCCACAAATAAGTGAAACCATATGATAATTGACTTTCTCTGCTTGACTTATTTCACTTAGCATAATCTCCTCCAGTCCCATCCATGTTGATGTAAAAGTTGGGTATTCATCCTTTCTGATGGCTGAGTAATATTCCACTGTATATATGGACCACATCTTCTTTATCCATTCATCTGTTGAGCAGATGCTCAATGACTAAGCCACCCAGGTGCCCCCAAAACAAAATCTTTTAAAAAAAGAATAAATCAGAACAAGAAAGCAATGAGATTCATATGTAATACTACAAAATTTTATTAAAGAGAATATAATAAGAAAAATCAGTGTGAAAGACAATGTTCCTTGATGGAAAGTTTTAATAGAATAAAAATTCAATTAATAGAAATAGTTGATATAATTCTAAGCAATAGAAGAACAAATATGTGAGAGTAGGCAGAAAAAGAAAAAACTGTGGTGGGGGACTTGGCTTACCAGATTTAAAAATATTGTATATTCTCGGGGTGCCTGGTTGGCTCATTCGTTGAGCGCCTGCCTTCAGCTCAGGTCATGATCCCAGGGTCCTGGGATCCAGCCCCTCATCGGGCTCCCTGCTTGGCGGGAACCCTGCTTCTCCCTCTCCCGCTCCCCCTGCTTGTGTTCCCTCTCTTGCTGTGTATCTCTCTGTCAAATAAATAAAGTCTTAAAAAAAATAAAAATATTGTATATTCTAGTTATTGTAATACTTCAAAATTTGAGTTTAGATTGTGCAAGTAAACATACACTGCAACTCTTTAGACCATATAAATATACAATAGATGAATCCAGAAGTTGGGGCTGGATCATGCCTTTTGAAAATTACTGTTTTCTTGAATTTAGGAATATACAGATCCTGGATATATCATTAATTGAAAGCAGGTTAGGGGCGCCTGGGTGGCTCAGATGGTTGGGTGTCTGCCTTCGGCTCAGGTCATGATTCCAGGGTCCTGGGATCGAGTCCCGCATCGGGCTCCCTGCTCCGTGGGAAGCCTGCTTCTCCCTCTGCCTTTCTCTCTCTCTCTATCTCTCATGAATAAATAAATAAAATCTTTAAAAAAAAAAAAAGAAAGCAGGTTAGGTCTTGGACAATTTGAGTAAATTATCTTATATGGTAGTAATACTCTAATACAGTGTTAGGATTGATTTCTTAATTATTAGGATTTTTATATCTCTGTTTATAAATAAAGATGTAAAACTCCTTTACATTGGCTTTTAATGTTAATTATGTACTCTGTATTAGCTTGCTAGGGCTGCCATAACAAATACCACACACTGGGTAACTTAAACAACAGAAATTTATTTGATCATAGTTATGGGAGGCTAGAAGTCCAAGATCAAGGTTTGGTTTCTTCCGAGACTAGGTCTTCACGTGGTCTTTTCGTTTGTGCATGTGTAGTCCTGGTGTCTCTTTGTGTGTCCAAATTTCCTCTTATAAGGACACTGGTCAGATTGGATTAGGTTCCATGCTAAGGGACTCATTGTAACTTAATCATCTCTTTAATAGCCCTCTCTCCAAACAGACACATTTTGAGGTATTAGGGGTTAGGGCCTCAACATGAATTTTGGGGGGACATAATTCAAACCATAACATACTCTTTGTCCCATTTAAGTATCAAAGTTTTAGTGACCTCTTATGTAAGTTGGTAAGTATTCTATTTTTACCCCCCAGGCTCTTTATATAATATATAAATTATCTATTACTTGAAGGATTGGCACACTGTATTTTTTTTTTTTTTAAGATTTATTCATTCATTTGAGAGAGAGAGAGTACATGCAAATGGGGGGCAGGGCAGAGGGGGATGGAGAGAGTACAAGAAGACTCCACGCTGAGTACAGACTCCACGCTGAATAGGAACCTGACTTAGGGCTAGAGGTGGGCCCAACCCCAGGACCCCGAGATCACGACCTGAGCTGAAACCCAGAGTTGGTCTCCTGACCGACTGCACCACGCAGCACCCCAGCATGCCATGTTCTTAAAAACACCTGGTCCTTCGAGAACTTTTAAGGGGCTATATCTTTAAATATTTTAACATTTTTTTCCTGTTGGTTATGTTTTATTCAGGTTTTCTACTTCTTCCTGAATAAAATTAGGTTATTTCTTAGATAATGATTAATTTCATGTAGATCAGTAATTGCCAACTGGGGGCAATCTTACACTGTCCTCCACCCCAGACGTTTAAATGTCTGGAAACATTCTTGTTCATCACAATTAGAGGGAAGGGGATTAATACTGACATCTAGTGAGCAGAGGACAGGGATGCTACTATGAACACCCTACACTACACAGGATAACCTCTCACAACAAAGAGTTATCTGATCCAATGTAGGAAAGTTATCTGATCCAAAATGTCAACAGTGTGAAAATCCTGCTCTAGATGTTCAAACTTACTGGTATAAAGTAGTAGAATGTTTAAAAAGAATCTCAGTTTATATAGTTATATAAAATTCCTCATTCATAATGTCTTTAGTTTTTAATTTTTTTTCTGGACCACACCCATATTCTGACCTCTAGAAAGAACACTTCTGGATTATGGACTAAATCTAGACTAGTGTTGACTCGATTTAATCTCTACATTTATTAATTCTTCTCTTGTTTTGGAAGTTATTTTATTTGCTTTCTACCTTCCTGTGTTTTACATGTGGTTTATTTTTCTGTTTATTAAATTATATGCATGTATCAAAGGATATACATTTTTCTATCAGTACAGCTTTGGGTCACATTACACAGAATTTGATATGTAGTACTCTCAATATCACTCATTACTAAAGATTCTGTATTTTGAACTTTTAGTTTCTTCCTTAAATTACCGAGTTAATAGTGTATTTTGTTTTAGCTCAACTTTTTTACTTGATTTATCATTCTATTGCCTTTCTGTCAAAGTGGGGTGGTTTTTTTTTTTTTTTGATGTTCAATAAAAGATAAGTGGTTACCGATGATTTCCCCATATTTTTCATATTAAAGAATGTTTTTATAATGCCCTAAAGTAAAATCTTCATAATGGTTTCCTACATTTGTTACATTCATTATAAAGACTGTGTTTATCAAAAATCCACTAAATATAATAAAGTATAAACTGAGTTTTTCCACATTATTTACATGAGTATAATTTCATGCTAATATAAATCATTGACATGATAAGTAAGAATTAAGATAAATAAAAATTTATTATATATTACATTCATGTGGCCTTTTCTCCTGCATGAATTCTCTGATGCAAATTATAAAATAAAGCAAAAGACCTTCCTATACTTGCTACATTCACAGAGTTCTCATCTAGTAATTATCTGATGTCCCATAAGAGATTACTTAGAAGCAAAGGATTGTCTATATTCATTACAGTACTAGAGATTTTCTTTCTCTAATATGAATTTTCTCATGTCGAGTAAGACACGAACCACGGATAAAGGTCTTCCCACACTCCTTACATTCATAGGGTTTCTCACCAGTGTGAATTATCTGATTATGAATAAGTTGTGCTCCTTGACCAAAAGATTTGCCACATTCCTTACATTCATAAAGTTTTTCACCAGTATGAATTCATTAATGGTGTGAAAGTTCTCTGTTATGACTAAAGGACTGTCTACATTCCTTACACTCAAAGAGTTTTGCTTTTTGATGAATTTTTTGATGTCCGATAAGATTTGAATGATAACGGAAGGCTTTATTACAATTGTTACATTCATAGGGTCTTTCTCCAGTGTGAATTCTCTGATGTTGAATAAGGATTGAGTGGTGATGGAAGGCTTTCCCACATTCCCCACATTCATAGGGTCTTTTTCCACTGTGAACTCTCTGATGTCCCTTAAGAATCGAGCTGTTGCTAAAAGCCTTCCCACATTCTTTACATTCATAGTGTTTTTCTTTAGTATGTGTTTTTTCATGTCGAATGAGGGATGAGTGGTAACTGAAAGCTTTTCTACATTCTTTGCATTCATAGGGTTTCTCTCCAGTATGAATTATCTGGTGTAGAGTAAGGTGTGAGCCACGACTAAAAGCCTTTCCACATTCCTTACATTCATAGGGTCTTTCTCCAGTATGAATTCTCTGATGTCGAATGAGATTTGAGGGGTGGTGGAAAGCTTTCCCACACTCATTACATTCATAGAGTTTTTCTCCATTATGAATTCTCTGATGTCCAGTAAGTTTTGAGCAACTGCTAAAAGCCTTTCCACAATCCTTATATTCATAGCATTTTTCTTTGGTGTGATTTCTCCCATGGTGAATTAGCAGTGAGTGGTAATTGAAGACTTTCCCACATTCTCTGCATTCATAGGGTTTTTGCCTAGTATGATATATCTGATGTAGATTATAGGATATTTGTTGACTGAGACTTTGCATATTTTCATGGGTGATTGTCACAACTTTAAGATATTCTTCTTGATTTCTCTGTTCTGTCTGAAAATGATGATTATACTTCCAATCATCTTGAAAAATGGAACATCCAAGGTCATGGCTTGTAAGTCTTTCCATTTTCTTTCTTTGAGATAACTTCATTTCATAATTGTCATCCTTTGATGATAACTCCTTTGTTGCACATTGGGATTTCACATCTGAGAAGTGAGAGAGAAAGAAAACATGCATTTTTTCCAGTTCCTGGAAGAACAAAATTTCTGAAATAGGGATATTAGCACAGTACCTATAAGAAATTGATGGCTTGGAAAGATCTCAAATATAACCATGGAAGGTGAATGTGGACAAAGAAGGTGATTAAAGAAGCAGGTTAACTGTTTCTAAAATGTTCCTTCAGATCAGAATTACTGGGAAGATTGTTAAAAATACAAATGGTAGAAGTATCACTTCAAAGCAATTGAATCAAAATCTACAGGAACAGGCCTTGACTTTAAGAAAAATTTCTAATGATTCTGATGTAATCTGAAAGTGGAAAATCACTAAGGTTTTCCTTTGCACTTAGTATAACATTTGAATAACTTAACATTAACTCTAAGGTGATGTCATGAGCTGGCCCTAGCTAACATATTACTGAACCATGCTCTTCCCCAGTTCACTATGCTCTGTTCCAAAAGCAGATAAAAAACTTTTCTACATTAGCGTGATTTGCATTGCTGTTCTGGCAGGTACTGTCTTTGTATGGCTGGCCCCTTCTCATCCTTCTGCTCTCAGTGTAAATATAATTACAAATAACACTAAAAATCCCTCCTCTCAAACAGCGTCAGACAACACCAAATCTTATTCTAGTCCAGGATGACTAACCATAATTTTCACAATTTTTCCCTCATTTATTTTTCTCATTTTCTACACTAGGCTATAAGATTCCTATTGGAAGGCACCATGTTTGTTTCACTATTATTTAATCAGCTTTTTAGCACAATATCTACCATATATATATATATATATATATATATATATATATATATATAAAACAGGTGTTCAATAAGTAACTATTGAATGGTGAGGGTTAAGGAAAAGGAATTAGAATGGGGATATAGGAAAATATCAGGAAGTTAACAGGGAAAACAATTAAGTTCCATAATCATTATTTTAAAAGAATCTCTATGATGTTCTATGCATTGTAGCAAAATTATATAACTTAAGTTTCATGTGATTATGAACATATAGATTTGCTGATGTGGGGAAACTAGAGGATACCCTCCAACGGGACAAAGGGTGTCTTGGTGGCTAGTGAGCCATAAATTCTGTAATAAAAAGAATGTTGGGTGTTAGTTGATGAAGCAAGACAATGGCAATTCAAAGTGGAAAATATCCTGGGGAAAGTTCAAAGGGCTCAATGAGTCTGCTATGAGCAGATGACAAGGAGGTAGTTTTTATATCTAGAGTAGAGACTGTGTAAAATACCATTTATTTGCTTGGCATGTGAAGATGCTCACCAAGGATAAGAAACAAGTAGACTCACCGATGGCAATAGCCACTGACAGTCTGAAGTGAAAGCAACCTTCGGATAGCATGACAGAATAAAATGCAAAGCGGTGTAGAGGGAAGATCCAAGGAACTGTATCACAGAGACTGGATTTCAAGTCTCGGCTCTGCTAATTACAAGGATTGTGTCATTGGAAGAATTATTTACAATGTCTAAGTCCCACTTCCATATCTCTAAAATGATGGTAACACCTAACATAAGTTAATTGCTAAAATTAAGAGTAATTTAGGGTGAGATTGGGAAAACAATGGAAACTCTGAAGCTCGGTGATAGGTACATTATTATATTATTCTCTTTACTTTTGCAAATATTTGAAAATTTCTATAATAAAAAGAAGAGAATAATTTGGGTAAAGTCCCTAAAATGCTATTTTAATAAGTGTTAATTATAATAAAGAAAAAATATTTTCACAAAAATGATGAAATTGGATAAGGCAAACTATTTTGAAGACATCAAAGTAGTGCCAGGCTGAGAAGCATAGGCCAAAAGGTAAACATTATTCTAGCATCAGATCTTCTTCAACATTCAGAAAATCTTGCCTAGCTCTTTTTTTTTTTTTTTAAAGATTTTATTTATTTATTTGAGAGAGAGAATGAGAGAGAGAGCACATGAGAGGAGGGAGAGTCAGAGGGAGAAGCAGACTCCCTGCCGAGCAGGGAGCCCGATGTGGGACTCGATCCCGGAACTCCAGGATCATGACCTGAGCTGAAGGCAGTCGCTCAACTAACTGAGCCATCCAGGCGCCCCTTGCCTAGCTCTTAAATAGGTTTTTGATTTTTTTCTCTTCTCTTGATGTCCACCGCCGATAATCCCAAGCATAAATGATTTCTCATATAGGGAGAAAATATTTGCAAACCATGTATCTGATAAGGGTTTAATATCCGAAACATATAAGGAACTCATACAACTCAACAGCAAAAAAATAGTGTGACTAAGAAATGGGAAAAGGACCTGAATAGACATTTTTTCCAAAGAAGACATACAAATGGCTGAGTCCATGAAAATGTACTCAACATCACTAATCATTAGGGACATGCAAATCAAAATCACAATGAGATATCACCTCATGCCTGACAGAATGGCTAGTATCAAAATGACAGGAGATAACAAGTGCTGGCCAGGATGTGGAGAAAAGGGAACCCTTGTACAATGTTGGTGGGAATGTAAATTATTACAGCCACTGTGGAAAACAGTATTGAGGTTCCTCAAATAATTAAAAATTGAACTGCTATATGATCCAATCATCCTACTTCTGAGTATGTATCCAAAGGAAATGAAATCACTATCTTGAAGAGATATTTGTACCCCCATGTTCATTGTAGCATTAGTCACAATAGCCAAGACATGGAACAACTTATGTGTCCCGTGACACATGAATGGATAAAGAAAAGGTCGTGTTTATATTCAGCCATAAAAAAGAAGGAAATCCTGCCATTTGTGACAACATGGATGAACCTTAAGGGCATTATGCATAGTGAAATAAGTCATAAAGAGAAAGTGATCTCATTTATATGTGAAATCTAAAAAGCTGAACTCATACGAATAGAAAGTAGATTGGTGGATAGGGAATCTGGGTGGTTCAGTCAGTTGAGCGTCCACCTTCGGCTCAGGTCATGATCCCAGAGTCATGGAATGGAGTCCAGCATTGGGCTCCCTGCTCAGTGGGGAGACTGCTTCTCCCTCTTCCTCCACCCCTTCCCGCCACTTGTGTTCTCTCTTGCTCACTCTGCTCTCTCTCAAAAAAAAAAAAAAAACTTTAAAGAACATACAATTCAACACCAAAAATCCCCACAAACAATTCGATTAAAAAATGGACAGAGGACCTAAATAGACATTTTTCCAAAGAAGACATATAGATAGCCAATCAATCAATCAATGCAATATCTGTTTTTACAAAGAAGAATGCATGTATATATACCTTTTGTAATTAAAAATAATTTTTAAAAATCAGAGAAGGGTATAATTAAGAGAGTATCGGAGATCATGTTCTTTTCTAACAGTTTTATTGAGATACAAATCACACTCCATACAATTCACTCATTTAGAGAACATAATTCAGTGATTTTTAGTATATTTATACAGTTGTGCAACCATCACCACAGTCAAGTTTAGAACATTTTCATCATCTCAAAATCGAAAAGAAAGCTGTATCCTTCAGCAGTAACTTCCCATTGCCCCCAATCTCACCAGCCCTAGGCAACAACTAATCTACGTTGTATCTCTACAGATTTGCCTGTTCTGGACATTTTATATAAATGGAATCATACAATATATAGTCTTCTGTGTCTGGCTTCTTTCACTTAACATATATTTTCAAGGGTCATCCATATTGTGGTGTATATTAGTACTTCACTCCTTTCTAGTGACAAATAATATTACATTGTATGGCTATACCATATTTTATTTTTCTATTCATCAGCTAATGGACATTTGAGTTGTTTCTACTTTTTGGCTATTGTGAATAATGCTGCAATGAACAGTCATGTACAAGTTTTTCTGGGTACATTTGATTTTCTTGTGTAAATACCTAGGAGTATAATTGCTGGGTAAAATGGTAACTCTATGTTTAACCTTTTGAGAAACTGTCAAACAGAATAGCTGCCCCACCTTACATTCCCACCAGCAATGTATGAGGGTTCTAGCTTCTCCACATCCTTGCTAACAATTGCTATTATTTTTTTATTATAGCCATCTTAGTAGCTGTGAAGTGGTAAAGCTGTATTTTTAATAGCAAATTTTTAAAGATAATCTCCATATTTATCATTGGGATTTTGGTGAAGTACATGAAAAAATCCATATGACAGAATACTAAGTAACTAAAAATTGTGATCCAGATTACAAATAAGGAAAGTTATCCATGATACAGTGAAGTTTGCACGGTGCAATCCTGTGATTTTCTCTAGTTGATACAATTACAAGTTTGCATTTTCTTATATTTTACTAAATATTTATAAACCTTTTTTAAAGATTTATTTATTTATTTTGGGGGGGACAGGGAGGGAGAGAATCTCAAGCAGACTCTGTGCTGAGTGCAGAGCCCAACGTGGGGCTTGATCCCACGACCCTGAGATCATGACCTGAGCTGAAATCAAGAGTCCAACACTCAACTGATTGAGCCACCCAGGCAACCCAATATTTATAAACTTTTAAAGTAAAAAAGAATAATGCTATATAGTATTTCCAAAAACAACAGGATTTACTTCTACCAAATTGCAAATTTTCTTTAAGCAAGAAAAATGTCACTTCTATTCCCTCTTTTCCTACATGCATAAAGTTTATAAAATGACTGCTCAATATCATATTTATTTTTTATTTTTTTAAAGTTTTATTTATTTATTTGAGAGAATGAGAGATCATAAGCAGGGGGAAGGGGTAGAGGGAGAAGCAGACTCCCCACTGAGCAGGGAGTCCAATGTGGAACTCAATTCCAGGACCCAGAGATCATGACCTGAACCAAAGGTAGACGCTTAACCAACTGAGCCACCCAGATGCCCTTCAATATCATATTTAAACAAATATATGCCTCATTTAACTTCACAATATATTATGACTAAAATATCTGAAACATGCCCCTAAGATCTCAGAAATGTATTTTTTTTAATAAAGAAAAACAATTTCTTCTCTATCCCTCACATTTCAAATGAAGAATAATTATTTGGTGCCTTTCGTTTGTAATCTCACTTCTGCCCAATGAACTTTTAAGGTCCTTGAAGACGACATGTCAAATGTCACAGCCTTTGGTGGCTTTTTATCCTCCTGTTTTCACAGATATGTGCCACTGCTGACCTTTTTGATAATTAGGACTTGGTTTTCTGGCCCTGCACTCTCCTAATCCTCAGCCTTCATATCTAAGTTCTTCTTTACCTCCTCTTCCTCAGCACATACAATGAGGCTTTATTTGCAATCTCTCTGACAGTCTCCTCATTCCCACATTCCACCTACTGGCTCCACTTTGATAAATCCCATGGCTACATCTTTAAGCCTCACTTTCTTTTGATTTCTCTGTCTGTACCTTTTGGAAGTTATTTGTGGTTCCCCTATTATACAGTAAATTACTTAGGAACTTTTTTTTAATCATCTGGTAAAGTATTACGTACAAATTAGCAAACCAAATACTAATGAAAAGGAGGCTTGTGCAGGGGATATGTTTAAGGGGTAGATGAGAGGGACACCCTCCAACTTCTTAATCTAATTCTTTAAATGGCTTTCTCTGCATCTGACAAATTTTTGGCACTTTTTTTTTTAAAGATTTTATTTATTCCTTTGAGACACAGAGATACAGAGAGAGAGAGAGAGAGCATGAGCAGGGGGAGAGGCAGAGGGAGAGGGAGAAGCAGGCTCCCCACTGAGCCAGGAGCCTGATGTGGGGCTCGATCCCATGACCTGAGCTGAAGGCAGACGCTTAACCATCTGAGCCACCTAGGCACCCCCAAATTTTTGGCACTTTAACTTCAAAAATAAGTAGGCTAGATTTCATCCTTTTTATGGCTGAGTAATATTCCACTGTTTATATATACCACATCTTTAACCATTCATCAGTTGATGGACATTTGGGCTCTTTCCATAATTTGGCTGTTGTAGATAATACTGCTATAAATATCAGGGTGCATGTATCCCTTAGAATTAGTATTTTTGTAAATACCCAGGAGTACAATTGCTGGATCATATGGTAGTTCTATTTTTAACTTTTTGAGGAGCCTCCATACTGTTTTCCAGAGTGGCTGTACCAGTTTGCATTGCCACCGACAGTGCAAGAAGCTTCCCCTTTTTCCATATCCTCACCAACACCTGTTGTTTCTTGTGTTGTTAGTTTTAGCCACTCCAACTCCTAATTATAGAGAACAAACTGATGGTTACCAGAGGGGAGGCGGGTGGAGGAGTGGGTTAAATAGGTGATGGGGACTAAAAGGTACACTTGTTGTGATGAGCACTGGGTATTGTATGGAAGTGTTGAATCACTAAATTGTACATCTCAAACTAACATTACACTGTATGTTAACTAACTGGAATTTATATCTCAGGCTGAATTCATGGGTGTTCAGAATGCTTTGATAGTTATCTAGCTAAATTCAAGGGACCAGATGAAATGAGGTCCCCTACTCTACCACCATCTTGCCTCCCTCCCAACTAACTGGAATTTAAATAAAAACTTAAAAAGATAAGTAGGCTAGCAAAAATAAATAAATGAGTTACATATATCATCAAATGATTTTCAACAAGGATGTCACAGCTACCCAACAGGGAAAGGACAGTCTCTTCAACAAATGGTGCTGGGAAAACTGGATATCCACATGCAAAAGAATGAAGTTGGATCCTTACCTTATACCATACACAAAAATGAACTAAGAATGGACTAAAGTCCTAAAGATAAAACCTGAAACTTAAAACTCCTAGAAGAAAGCATAGGGGGAAGGCTTCATGACATTCCATTTGGCAATGATTTCCTGGATATGACACCAAAAGTAAAAACACAAAGATTGGACTACCTCAAACTTAAAAATATCACAACAAAGGAAACAGTCCAGAGAGTGAAAAGGCAATCTATGGGATGGGAGAAATATTTACTAACCATATACCTGGTAAGGAGTCAATATCCAGAATACACAAAGAATCCCTACAACTCAACAACAATTAAAAAAAAACCCAACCTGATTTAAAAGTGGGCAAAGGACTTGAATAGACATTTCTCCAAAAAAGAAATACAAATGGCTAACAAGCACATGAAAAGGTATCACTAATCATCAGGGAAATGCAAAACAAAACCATAACAAGATATCAACCCCATACTCATTAGGATGACCACTATCAAAAAAAGAACAGAAAATAAAGAGTGTTGACAAGGATGTAGAGAAATTGAAACCCTCATGCACTGTGGGTGGGAATGTTAAATGGTGCAGCCACTATGGAAAACAATATAGAGGTTCCTCAAAATATTAAAATAGAGGTGCCATATGATCCAGCAATTCCACTTCTGGGTATATATCTAAAAGAACTGAAAACAGGATTTTGAAGAAATATTTGCACACCCATGTTCATTGCAACATTATTCACAATAGCCAAGAAGTAGAAGCAACCTAATGTCCTGACAATAGAATGGATAAAGAAAATATGGTATATACATACAATTGAATATTATTTGGCCTTAAAAAGGAAACCTGTCATATGCTACAACCTTCACATGGATGAACCTTGAGGACATTATGTGAAGTGAAATAACCCAGTCACAAAAAGACAAATAGTGCATGATTCCACTTATATGAGATATCTAAAGCAGTCAAACTCTTAGAAACAGAAAGTAAAATGGTTGCCAGGTGATGAGGAGGGGAAAGGGAGTGATTGTTAATGAATATAGAGTTTCAATTTTGCAAGATGAAAAAATTCTATAGCTCTTATATGCATAATTACTTCTATACTGAACACTTAAAAATGGTTAAGACGGCAAATTGTTATGTATGTTGTTTTTTTCTACCACAATAAAAATGAACATATTCTATAATCTGAGAAATTAAAAAATGAATAAATAAAACATTGAATCAAAGAGAAACTAGTAGGGGCACCTGGGTAGCTTAGTCAGTTAAGCATCTGACTTCAGCCCAGGTCATGACCTCAGGGTCCTGGGATTGAACCCCACATTGGGCTCCTGGCTCAGTGAGGAGTCTGCTTTGTCCCTCTCCCCCTCTCTCTCTGCTCCTCCCCCTGCTCATGCTCTTTCTGTTTCTTTCTTGAATAAGTAAAATCTTTTCAAAGAAGAGAGAGAAACTAGTAAAGAAATGGGGGCAGATTACTGGAAAGGAGCTAAAATAATATGAGTAATATTTAGAGAAAAGAATACATACATCAGAAGATGGAGAAACTATACAAGACCAAAAGAGAAAGAGGAACAGGGAAATAACTGGATCTTAATTATAGCCAGAACACTTGTCACTGGGGAAAAAAAGAGGACACCTCCCTCTTTGAAGAACATTCTGGACAGTCTTGCCTAAGGGCTATCATCTCACTGAGCAGGTGGTCTATTCCTGCAGCAGCTTCCCCCTCTCTAAGTTTCCCTCACCTACCTGGGTATAGGCTTTTTGGTGACTCTTTCTCAACAATCCAAGGCTCATTATCTTGTTCCAAAAAGGAAATCAAAGTTGGTTTAGGAAGAGAGAGTCCTGTTGACAACAACAAAAATGGAAATAGGACTTAGTTATGCCAAGGATATCCAAACTTCAGACCCAATTCCTTGGTAAAGAAGTGGAAAACTCAGAGAAATATGTCAAGATTGTCTAAAGAGTGGGGAAGATGAAGCTTTAGCCACAGTACAAAAGGACTGCCCATTTCCAATTCTACAAAGTTCAAATTGCTCTGTTCAGAAGCAGAAAGTCAGAATGGCATCCAGAAAATTTATAGCAGAGGATGGAGGCATTCTAGGTAGAAGAGTTTTTTTCAGTATCAACTACTTTTATGTACTGTTGTGTAAATTCAAAAAAACTATCCTATATGCATATACAAAAGTTGTCTATACACAGGTCTGTATATAAAGTGGAATCTTAATTACTGGGGGAGGGGGGGAGAGCATCCTTACCCAATGAAACCAAGTGGCTGTAGTTCTCCAACATCACATCTCTGTACAAGTCCCTCTGCTTCAAGTCCAGAAATTCCCACTCCTCCTGTGAGAAGTCTACAGCCACATCCCTGAACATCACTGCTTGCTGAAAAAACAAAGTTATATATTACTTATGAAATTCATATATCTCTACTTCACTAAACCCCAAATCTGATGAGGGATGACTTCCTGGTTCCTTGAGGGAAGTGCTCCTATTAAAAGACTGAGCACAAGGTTTGCCAATTGATTCATCGAATGAGTATGTAAAGGTGTAAAAAGAAGAGAATGGTATGGAGCAAGGCTCTGGACTATGCATCCCACCACTGTTGGAAGGGAGAAGCTTGGAACCAGGCTCCTGGATGGGGCTCAGTGTGAAAGAAAGTTTCAGGATAAGGAAATCTAATCTAATGGCCTGGAAAGAAATTATTGTAATCCTGGAAAAAGAGAGAAAACCCCAATAACCTCAGTCATACTCAGGATCATAAGCACTATTCATTTCTACTCTTTTCTTTCCTTTCTCTTCAGCTTTATTCCCTCTTCCCTTGGAGACAGGCTTAGTTCAGAGAAGACAAAACTGAGGAAGGAAAAGAAAAGGCAGTGAGAAATAAGACTTGCTAACGGGTCTCTGAATCATCAGGTTAAATATGACCCCCACTACTACAAGAGTATTGGCCTTACAATAATTCATTAAGCTATATGTTTACATTGTGCAGTTTCCTGCATCTGTTACATTTTACAATAAAAATTAAAAAAAAATAAAAACTATCACTTTCACTCTCCTTCCTATTCCTACCCTCCTTGCCCATGCCATCTACTCACATACATAAACACAAAGGACATATGAGGGAATGTAGAACATAATGGCTGTCTCCTACACTAAGGACCAGTGTTATGCCCCTTGAATGAATGGCCTTCCAAACACACAGCAAAAAAAAATTCATCAAAGAACTAGAAAAACTTCAACTTGTAAGGACAAAGACAACCAATAGATGCAAATGCTAAAATGACACAGATGGTTGAAATTATCAATGCCTTTAAAGAAGCTTTTATAACCGTGCTGTTGAACACTCTTGAAATGAAGAAATATAGAAGATCTCAGATTCTGGGAGATGGCAGAGTAGAAGAACGAGCAATCTGTCTCCTCATCTAGACAACAATTGTGCTGGCAGAATCTGATGTAACTTTTAGAACTCTGGAGTCAGGGGCACCTGGGTGGCTCAGCAGATTAAGCATCCTACTCTTGATTTTGGCTCAGGTCATGATCTCAGGGTCATGAGATTGAGCCCTGTTGACGTCAGTCTCCGTGCTGGGTGTGGAGCCTGATTAAGATTCTCTTCCTCTCCCTCTGCACCGCCCCACCCCTACAATTGGGTGTGCGCTCTTTCTCTTAAAAACAAACAAACAAACAAACAAAAACTCTGGAGTCTATTGAAGGCTTGCAGAGAAAGGCTTGTATAATAAATTCTAGTCACTTTTGGTCAATTTCAGCTCTTAGCCAAGTAGTAATATCCAATGGCCATCCCCAGCCAAGTGGCAGGCACCTGTGCATGTGTTCCTGCAGCTGCTGGCACATAGCTTCCAGGAGCCAGGGTGAGAGAAAAGGACCCTGTCCTCCAGATTTGGGGGATCTCTGCTCTGATTGCAGATTGTTGCTTCTGATCGGAGAGATGCAGACAAAGAAGCAGGTTACTGTTGCTACAATTCCTTCTTTGTTGCAAGCCCTTCCCTCTCCAGCTAAAGTGACTTCCAGATTTAAAAGACCAGCTCTCCCTATATGTTTCATTTTTCCCCTTTTGTGAGGACACATCAGAGTCTATGACATTCAAGAACAACGGTATATCATGGGTTGGGAGAACAAATATTGTTAAAATGTCTATACCACCCAAAGCAATCTATAGATTTAATGCAATCCCTATCAAAATACCAACAGTATTCTTCCCAGAACTAGAACAAACACTCCTAAAATTTGTTAAATTAATCTTTGACAAAAGAGGAGAGAATATACAATGGGGAAAAGACAGTCTCTACAACAAATGGTGTTGGGAAAACTCAACAGCTACATGCAAAAGAATGAAACTGGACCACTTTCTTACTACATAAAAACAAACTCAAAATGAATTAAAGACCTAAATTTGAGATCTAAAACCATAAAAATCCTAGGAGAGACCACAGGCAGTAATTTCTCTGACATCAGCTATAATAACATCTTTCCAGACAGGTCTCTTTTTTTTTTTTTTTAAGATTTTATTTATTTATTCATGAGAGACAGAGAGAGAGAGGCAGAGGGAGAAGCAGGCTCCCAAGGAGCAGGGAGCCCGATGTGGGACCCGATCCCAAGACCCTGGGATCATGACCTGAGCCGAAGGCAGACGCTTAACCATCTGAGCCACCCAGGCACCCTCCAGACAGGTCTCTTGAGGCAGGAGAAATAAAAGCAAAAATAAACTATTGGGACTACATCAAAATAAAAAGCTTCTGCACAGCGAGGGAAACAATCAACAAAACTAAAAGGCAACCCAGGGAATGGGAGAAGATATTTGCAAATGACATATCTGATAAAGGGTTAGTATCCCATAAAATACATTATGATCACAATTCACAATTATTAGTTATGATAGTGCTTATCCACAAAAAGGAAAATGTCTCTTTTTTTTTTTGCATTATTGAGAGGGGCAGGCAAGTAACAGAAGGTAAGTATATTGTAATCTCACCATATTAAACTATAAAACCATGCAAGTAAAAATGTGGAAATACATTCTTGAAAATAATGAGTACTTCTGGATGATGAAATTATAGGTAATTTAAATCTGATTCTTTATAATCTCAAGTTCCTGATTGTTTTTCATTAAGTCTGTAATACTGTCATCAGAAAAACAGGCTATAAAGTCATTTTTATTTCGTGAAAAAAAAAATTAACCAGAGATAGGGTAGGAGCATCCTATATGGTAAGAAAATTATGAATAGGCTGTAAACACATGCCTGTGACAGGAATATGGGCCATTAAGAAAATCAGTGTGACTGAAGCAAATACCACCGACATGTTTCAGAACATTAAAAAAATTACACAAACTCTGAAAACAATATGTATTAGTTGTAAAAAATTCTATTACATGGATATGGCCTGGATTAACTTAACCATATCCCCACTGTTGTTTTTGGATATTATCACCTTAAAGGTCATCCCAAGACTTTGATTTTAGGCCTGGTCTTTCACTGTAAAAAATGTTTTTATTACGGGGCGACTGGGTGGCTCAGTCGTTAAGTGTCTGCCTTCGGCTCAGGTCATGATCCCAGCGTCCTGGGATCGAGCCTCGGGCTCCCTGCTCCGCAGGAAGCCTGCTTCTCCCTCCCCCACTCCCTCTGCTTGTGTTCCCTCTGTCGCTGTGTCTCTCTCTGTCAAATAAATAAATAAAATCTTTAAAAAAATGTTTTTATTATTATTATTTTAGCATGAGGGTCATGTCCCCCCCCCTTGTGATTCTCAGGAAAGTATTGGGGTTGGGGATGAAGCACAAAATCAAGTAGCTGCAGAAGTTGTACTTTACAGTTTGAAGGGGATTTTCATACCCTTGAAACTGCTCTAAGCTTAATAATTACTGCTCTAGATCACTTGAATACTGATCATCATCTTACTTGCAAGCACCATCATAACCTACTTCATATTTTCACTTCTCCTGATCTTTTTTTTTTTAAGATTTTATTTATTTATTTGTCAGAGAGAGAGAGAGAGAGAGACAGCACAAGCAGGGGGAGTGGCAGACAGAGGGAGAAGCAGGCTTCCCGCAGAGCAGGGAGCCCGATGTGGGGCTCTATCCTAGGAGTCTAGGATCGTGACCTGAGCCGAAGGCAGACGCTTAATGGGCTGAGCCACCCAGGCATCCCCACTTCTCCTGATCTAAAGCAAGAATCAAGTTGATATGGTCCAAGATAATACAGACTAGGCTGCCCAACCTCAGGCCAGAACTGGCTGCCGCTAAGAGTACTTGTTAAAATTTTCCGGCAAAAACGGTGCCCAAGCCCTGTCTCAGTCCCACTCCTCCCATCAAGAGAGGAGGGAGGTCAGAAGAGGCTGTCTCAGGGAAGGACTGGCCAGATGGGTCCTGAGTTATAGGGGTCTCCTGGGACAGAGTATTGGAGTCACAATGGCAGTCGGAGGCACTCCATGACCATACACGCAATGCCACGGTCACGGTAACAATCGCACACTCACCTCGCATACACACACGACATCTGTACTGTCATAGGCACCACCCACTAGCACACACGGTTTCTCGGAGATGAACCACACCAGGGATACACACAGTCATACAGCAGAGACACGGGCTCCCCGCACCTACACACACACACACACAGTCACACAACGTCACAATCATACACCCGCCACGGGGACATGATTGTCAAACGCAAGATCACAGGCGCCGCACACCGTCACACACTCACACCCACCCGCGTCCACAACCTCTACCCCTCAGCCCGCTTGAGGCTCACGTTGCCTCACCTCGAGCCTCAAGAGCCCGCTTCCACTCCACAAGGGCTCACGTTGCCTCACCTCGAGCCTCAAGAGCCCGCTTCCACTCCACAAGGGCTCACGTTGCCTCACCTCGAGCCTCAAGAGCCCGCTTCCACTCCACAAGGGCTCACGTTGCCTCACCTCGAGCCTCAAGAGCCCGCTTCCACTCCACAAGGGCTCACGTTGCCTCACCTCGAGCCTCAAGAGCCCGCTTCCACTCCACAAGGGCTCACGTTGCCTCACCTCGAGCCTCAAGAGCCCGCTTCCACTCCACAAGGGCTCACGTTGCCTCACCTCGAGCCTCAAGAGCCCGCTTCCACTCCACAAGGGCTCACGTTGCCTCACCTCGAGCCTCAAGAGCCCGCTTCCACTCCACAAGGGCTCACGTTGCCTCACCTCGAGCCTCAAGAGCCCGCTTCCACTCCACAAGGGCTCACGTTGCCTCACCTCGAGCCTCAAGAGCCCGCTTCCACTCCACAAGGGCTCACGTTGCCTCACCTCGAGCCTCAAGAGCCCGCTTCCACTCCACAAGGGCTCACGTTGCCTCACCTCGAGCCTCAAGAGCCCGCTTCCACTCCACAAGGGCTCACGTTGCCTCACCTCGAGCCACTCCACGGTTAGCTCCAAACAAGCCGAGCTGAGCCACGCCTACCACAGTCTCCCCCGACTCTCGGCGGTCAGGTCGAAGTCCAGCTCGCGTGGGACCAAACTCAAAACTGTCGCAGTAAGTTGACTAGGGCCGCGGGACCTCTGGGAAATGTAGTCTGGAGCCAGACTGCGCGGAAAAAATGGCGCCGCCCGGGCGGGATCTGAATTCCTGTCCCCACGCTTCAGGAATTTCGGTCTAGAATCCGATCGAGGGCTCCCAGGTGTGGCCCACCGGCCTGAGTGTGTGATTGATGCAGGAAAGAACTCCAAGTCCCTGAAGAACTTGATGTGGGAAGTTGCAGAGCTATCTGAAAACTGTGGTCTGGAGATGAAAACACCAGGAATCTGGTGGAAGGGACTTTGTACTCCACCAAGTCTGGGCATGGGACTTGGCCTTACTAGGGGTACTCAGAGGTTGATTTCCTGGGTAGGCATTTTTATGGTGGCTGAGATCTGTGCTCAACCAAGTGGGTGATAAACACTGGGCATTTCAGACCCTGTTTAAAAAAAAAGCAACACAAAATTCAACTGAGTCAATTTGAAGATGTGATTGACTTTACTGAATATTTTATCAGCAAAAGATAGGTTTATTTAGGAATAAAAGACAATCACAAGCCAAGGCAAAACCCTTAGGCAAGTCCAGGAAACAAAGGAGAGGTGGTGAGCTTTTTTTTAAGGACAAAAGAGTTAAGTTGGGAAGGCTGTTAAAAAAGTCCACTGGAGTAAACTGGGAGTTCAAAGTATGGTGGCTTCTCATTGGCTGAGCTGTTGCCCTGGGGATAAGGAAAGTCTGTTCTTTGCCTGGAATAGTAGTTTCCACATGCAAGGTCAAGTCAATCTCTTCCTGCTGGGTCTGCAATTGACTACCAATGCTAGGACAAGAGTGTCCCTGCCCAAACCTCCTGAATCCATTTTAGTTAGGTTTCCCATTACTAATTTTCAAAGAACAATTCATGAATTGGGCAGCATCCCACCTGACAAGTAAATAGGAGCTCAAAGGAGCTGTGCAAAATGGAAGGCATTTATAGAATGATAGAGGAAAGGATAATGAAAGAAAGGATTACCTCATCTTCCTTTGCCTTATGTAGCAGATTACCTCATTGGTGCTGACCAGAAAACTCCAGACTGACCAGTTAAGACTATAGTGCCTTGTCGGGTTCTGCACTCAGTGCAGAGTCTGCTTGAGAGTCTCTCCTTCTCCCTTGGCACCCACCCCCCCTTGTGCTCTCTCTCAAAAAAAAAAGAACAATACAGAAATCTTGTGTATACTTAATGCAGTTTCTCTCAATGGTAACATCTTGCAAAATTATAGTATAATATCACAAGGTCTAAGTATATGACCTTGATATAGTCAAGATACAAAACATGCCCATTACCATAAGGATCCTTCATGTTTTCCTAGTCATACTCATTTCCCTCTCAACTTCATCCCCTCCTTAATCTCTGGTAACCACTATTCTGGTCTCCATTTCTACATTTTGTCATTTAAAGAATGTTATATATAGGGGCACCTGGGTGGCTCAGTCGTTGGCATCTGCCTTTGGCTCAGGTCATGATCCCAGGGTCCTAGGATCGAGCCCCACATCAGGCTCCCTGCTCAGCGGGAAGCCTGCTTCTCCCTCTCCCACTCCCCCTGCTTGTGTTCCCTCTCTCGCTGTGTCTCTCTCTGTCAAATAAATAAAATCTTAAAAATAAATAAATAAATAAAGAATGTTATATGTAAAATGGAATCATGCAGTAGATAATCTTTTATGATTTTTTTTTCACTCAGCATAATTCTCTATATATTCATACAGGTTGTTGTGTGAATCAATAGATCATTTCATATTATTGATGAGTAATATTCCATGGTATGGCTATACCACACTGTAATCATTTATCATTGGAGGATATCTGGATTGTTTCCAGATTTGAGTTATTATGAACAAAACTGCTACATTCAGGTACAGAGTTTTTAAAATTGTTATAAAATATACATAATATTTGTCATCTTAACTATCTTTAAGTGTACAGTTCAGTAGTGTTAAATACATTCACATTGTTGTACAACCAATCTCCATAACTCTTTTCATCTTACAAAACTAAAACTCTATGTTCATTAAATAAAAATTCTATTCCTCCTGCTCCCCATCTTCCAGCATCCACCATCTACTTTCTGTCTCTATGAATTGGACTACTCTAGGTACCTCATATAAGTGGAATCATACAGCATTTGTCTTTTTGTGACTGGATCATGTCACTTAGCATAATGTCCTTGAGGTCCATCCATATTGTAGCATACTGAAGAACTTTCTTCCTTATTAAGGCTGAATAATATTCTATGTAAATTTTGTGACACCGTTCATCCATCAATGGACACGTGGGTTGCCTCCACCTTTTGGCTATTGTGGATAATGCTGTTATGAACATGGGAGTACAAATATCTCTTTGAGAGCTTGTTCTCAATTCTTTTGTATATATACAAAATATACAAATTGCTGCATCATATGGTAATTTTTGGTGTTGGAAAACTGGACAGTAACATGCAAAAAATTAAACTGGACCACTCTCTTATGTCATGCCTAAAAATTAACTCAAAATGGATTAAAGACTTGAATGTAAAACCTGAAACTATAAAACTCCTAGAAATAAGCAGAGCTGTTACCTCTTTGATATTAGTCTTGGTGATGAGTTTTTGGATTTGACACCAAAAGCAAAAACAACAAGTAGACTAAATCAAATGAAAAAGCACAGCAAAGGAAACCATCAACAAAATAAAGAGGTAACCTACTGAATGGAAGAAAATATTTGCAAACTTTATATCTGATAAGGGATTAATATCCAAAATATATAAAGAAGCCATGCAACTCAACAGAAAAACAAACAAAAAATTTCAATTAAAAAACGGGCAGAGGACCCGAATAGACATTTTTCCAAAGACATACAAATGATCAATAACGGCATGAAAATGTGCTCAGCATATCAAGGAAATGCAAATCAAAACCACAATGAGATATCCCCTCATACCTGATAGGATGACTATTATCAAAAAGACAAGAAATAAGCATTGGCAAGGAAGTGGAGAAAAGGGATATTTTATGCACTATTGGTGGAAATGTAAATTGGTTAACCATTATGGAAAACAGTATAGACTTTCTTCAAATAATTAAAAGTAGAACTACCAAATGATACAGCAATTCCACTTCTGGGTATTTATCCAAAGGAAATGAAAACACTAACTCAAAAAGGTGTATGCACGCTATGTTCATTGCAGCACTATTTACAATAGCCAAGACGTGGAAGCAACCTAAGTGTTCATTAATGGATGAATGGAAAAAGAAAATATGATATATTTAGAAAGTGGAATATTATTTTGCCACAAAAAGAAGGAAATCTTGCCATTTGTGACAGCATGTTTGGATCTTGAGGGCATTATGCTAAGTGAAATCAACCAGACAAAGAAAGATAAATACTGTATGATCTCACAGAATCTAGAACAAAACAAAACCCAAATTCATAGGTACAGAGAACAGATTGGTGGTTGCCAGAGGTGAGGGGTGTGGGTGGGTGAAATGGGTGAAGGTGGTCAAAGGTCTAGTTATAAGTAAGTTCTAAAGATGTGATATACAGTATGGTGACAATAATTAGTACTATTGTTTTGTATATTTGAAAGTTGCTGAGAGGATAGATCTTAAAAATTCTTATCACGGGCGCCTGGGTGGCTCAGTTGGTTAGGCGACTGCCTTCGGCTCGAGTCATGATCCCGGAGTCCTGGGATCAAGTCCCACATTGGGCTCCCGGCTCGGCGGAGAGCCTGCTTCTCCCTCTGACCCTATCCCCTTTCATGCTGTTTCTCTCTCTCTCTCTCTCAAGTAAATAAATAAATAAAATCTTTAAAAAAAAAAAATTCTTATCACAAGAAAAAAATTTGTAACTGTGTAGTGATAGATGTTAACTAGACTTATTGTGATCATTTCACAATATATACAAATATTGAGTCGCTCTATTGTAGAAAAAATCAGTTGTATTTATATACACTTGCAATGTACAACTGAAAGTGAAATTAAAAACAATTTCATTTACAACAGCATCAAAATAATAAAATATTTAGGAATAAATTTATTTATTTATTTAAAGATTTTATTTACTTGAGGGAGAGAGCACAAAGGCATGGGGAGGGGCACAGGGAGAGGGAGAAGCAGACCTCCTGCTGAGCAGGGATCCCGGGGCTCGATCCCAGGACCCTCTGGGATCATGACCTGAGCCAAAGGCAGACCCTTAACCAACTGACCCACCCGCCCCTACTTAGGAATAAATTTAACAAAAAAGTATAAAACTTAGAAAACTACAAAACATCTGGTTAAATAAATTTTAAAAGACTTAAGCAAATGGAAAAACATCCCAAGTTTATAGATAGGAAGACTTAATATTGTTAAGATGGTAGTACTCCCCAAGTTTGATCTATAGATTCAAAATAATTCCATCAGAATCCCAGATGACTTATTTGTAAAAACTGACAAGCTGATTCTAAAATTCATACGCAATTGCAAGGGATCCAGAAGAATCAAAACAACCTTGAAAAAGGAAAACAAAGTAGGAGGACTCCTACTTCTCTATTTTAAAGTTACTATAAGGACAATCACACACTATTATATTGGTACATGGATGGGAACATAGATCAATGGAATAGAATTGAGAGTGCAGAAATAAACCCAAACATCTATAGGATCAATCAATATTGATGATTCAGTTGAGAAAAATTGAGCAGGTTTTTAAATAAATGTGCTAGCCACCTGCAAAGAATGATGTTGGGCCCTTATCTCTTATCATTTATAAAAATTAACTCAAAATGGATCAGACTGCTAAGTTCAAGAGTTATAACTTTTTTAGCTTAAATTTTGTTAGTTAACATACAATGTAATATTGATTTCTGGAGTAGAATTCAGTGATTCATCACTTACATATAGCACCCAGTGGTCATCACAACAAGTGCTCTCTTTAATACCCATCCCCCATCTAGTCCATCCCCCACTCACCTCCCTCCATCAACAGTGTTTGTTGTCTACCATTGAGTTACTTATGGCTTGTTTCCCTTTCTCCTTTTTTTCTTTTCTCCCTTCCCATATGTTCATCTATTTTCTTTCTTAAATTCCACATATGGGTGAGATCATATGGTATTTGTCTTTCTCTGACTTATTTCACTTAGCATAATACAAGGTAGGAAGACTTCTGTAAAACTCTCTGAAGAAAACACAGGAGCAAATCATCATAGTCTCAGACTACCAAAGGATACTTAGATATAACATCAAGAGCATGACCAACATGAAGCGGGGGAAATCGGAGGGGTAGACGAACCATGAGAGACGATGGACTCTGAAAAACAAACTGAGGCTTCTAGAGGGGAGGGGGGTGGGAGGATGGGTTAGCCTGGTGGTGGGTATTGAGGAGGCACATTCTGCACGGAGCACTGGGTGTTATGCACAAACAATGAATCATGGAACACTTCATCTAGAACTAATGATGTAATGTATGGGGATTAACATAAGAATAAAAAAAATAATAAATAAAAAATAAACATAGGGGTGCATTAAAAAAACAAAAGAGCATGACCAACAAAAGAATTAGATAATTTTCATTTCAAGATCATTAAATATTCTGTGCTTCAAAGGACACCTTCTAAGAAGTGAAAAGACATCCCACCAAATGAAAGAAAATATTTGCAAATCATGTATCTTTTAAGGAACGTCTATCCAAAATATACTGACAACTCAATAATAGGCAACTAACTCAATTTTTAAATGGGCAAAGGATCTGAATAGACATTTCTCCAAAGAAGGTATACAAATGACCAATAATTGTATGAAAAGACACTAAACATCTTTAATGATCGGGGAAAAGCAAATCAAAACCACAATGATATATCACTTCACACCCACTAGAATGGCTATAATTTTAACAAATGGAAAAATAGCTGTTTTCAAGGATGTGGAAAAATTGTAACCCCCAAACTGTATGACTGTCCTCATTATCTAAGAACATTTTTATCACCCCAAGAAGAAACCCTATACCTACCAGCAATCACTCCCAATTTGTCCTAACCCTGCCAACCCTAAGTAACTCTGATTTACTCTCTGTATCTATAGACTTGCCTATTTTGGATATTTCTTATAAATGAAACGTGGTCTTCTGTGACTGGCTTCTTCACTCAGCATAATGTTTTCAAGGACTATCTGTGTTGTGGCATGTATTTTTTATTGCCAAATTATATTGTATGGATATACCACATTTTTTTTGTCCATTCATCTATTTATAGGCATTTGGGTTGTTTTCACTTTTGGCTATTGTAAATAATGCTGCAATGAACAATCGTGTGCAAATTTTTGCACAAATATACATTTCCAGTGTTCTTGGGTGTATGTATAGGAGTGGAATTATGGGATCATACAGTAACTCTATGTTTAATATTGGCCTCAAAGAATGAGTTGGGAAGTGTTTAATGTAATAGCTTTCGGGGACTTATTTTGTGTAAGCTTTATACATGTTTCCCTTGATCCATATGGCACTCCTGAAAAAAAAAAAAAACTGTTATCAAGATTTTTGATGATATAGAATATGTTGTGCATAGAGCACACATCATTAGTTCAAGGTCAGAGATGGTAATTTTCAGGACTGGGATTGAATCTCAGGATTGTCATAATCAGAAGCATACAGTCTTCATAACCAGCCATTTTATTTCACATTTTACTCTCTTCCTCATAGTTCTTTTCTACTCTCATCTCTGTAATAGCTGCATCCATATTCTTCTTTCTTGTCCTAAATAATTCTCATGCAAACTCTTCTTCCATCAAATCCTACTTATTCTACTTTATTTCCTCCATCCTCTTCCACTCATACCAGAATCAGCCAACACTTTAGTATCTTTTAGGGGTTTGGTTTGTTTTTAGCTATTTTTACATTTTAATAGCCACCCTCTGTTTTTCTATTAGCACAAACCCACCTTTATATTACTACTGTTGGCTCTCAAGTCACCTTCGTTCACATTCTTATTTTAGGGTGACTATAAATTATACCTATACTTCAATTGCACGTTGACTCTGGGCAAAATCTTTGGCTTTCACTCCCTTGATTATCCTTTTAGTTTTGTTCCACTGATTTGTGGTGCTAAATATTTTTGAGTATAATAAACTTGACACTAGTTGACGTTTCTCTCCTTTAAGCAACTTGAGGTTTTCTCTGGACACTCGTCTTATTTTATCTTTTTTTTTTTTTTAAAGATTTTATTTATTTTTTGACAGAGAGAGAGACAGCGAGAGAGGGAACACAAGCAGGGGGAGTGGGAGAGGGAGAAGCAGGCTTCCCGCTGAGCAAGGAGCCCGACGTGGGGCTCGATCCCAGGACCCTGGGATCATGACCTGAGCCGAAGGCAGACGCTTAACGACTGAGCCACCCAGGCGCCCCTCGTCTTATTTTATCTTAAAGACACATTTTAGTTTTCTAAATCAATTTTCCCTTAAACATGACTGTCCTGATCTTGGCACATGGGTTCCACCTGATATCACTCTGCTTGACCTCTACTATCTTCATGGCGTTTCCGTTTCCAAAGTTTATCCTTCAAGGTAAGCTCCTAGTCTTCTTGAAGTTATTCTGCTCTGCCTCCTGCCCCCACCATTTCTGGAATCTTTTCTAATAGGCTTCATCAGCTTCTAAGCACCACTTCTCACCTCTGCTTACCAGCTCTCATTCTCTGACATTCTTCTACCTAATGTCAACTGTATTAGGAAGTACTCACATTTATTTTGGAGTTACAGGCTTGTGTGTGTGTGTGTGTGTTTTAGAGAGAGCATCAGCCGGGTCAGGGGGAGGGGTAGGACAGAGAGAGAGAGGGACAGTGAGAATCCCAAGCGGAGGGGGCTGAGCATGGGGCCCGATCTTACAACCCTGAGATCATGACCTCAGCTGAAATCAAGAGTTGGACACACCCAACTTACTGAGCCACCCAAGCATCCCTATTGGCTGAAACTGGGTTTTTCTGTTTTGGTCCCCATTTGTGACTTTTAATTGTTTCCAAGAGGTTAAAGGGGTAGGATTAATATCTAAGCTGTTGTACTGACCATACTAGTAAGTCTTTTTTTTTCCCAACTGGGGGAGTCAGGAATCAAACCATAGAAGACTGGAGAGGAATAAAATACAACTCCAAATGCTGTAGAAGGAGACTGAAATTGTACACATGAAAACAAGATCCCTAAGGCATTGGAGGGTGTGGGATCCATAGCCATATGCAAGGAACAGAGACATGATCTTATAAAAAAAACATATTTGAAACTATGTGTCAGACCATTTGGTTTGCTTTTTTGATTCTCCAAAAGTCAAGTAAAACTGATGGTACAAGAACATGCACTCCAAGTATCATTAGTTTTCTGATGAAGAAAATGAGGTAACTCATCCAAATTCACATATCGCCTTACACACATTGGGGCCATCTTCTGAGTCACCACTATTACATACACACATACACACACACACACACACACAGCCTGACACTCCAGACAACCTGCCATCAGCCCCCTTCCAAGCTTCTGGATTACTCACCTTCAGTTTTTCTTGTGGGATTCAGGCTGAGACACCCAGGTTTCTGTTCCCTGAGGAGTGTCCAGGTCCTGCTACACACTCATCCACTGAGGAAGGCAAAAATGGCAATGTAGTCAATCAATCCCAGGTCCCAGGTCCCAGGTCTCAGTAGGTTATGTGAAAATTAGTAAGGGGAAAACTCACTAAAGTAGAGTCAGGGGGCTAGAAGAGGGTCTGTCAGTTATAGGAAGAATTGTCAATTAAGGACCCTCAAAAGGAAAGAATGTAAATTACAGGCCCCAAAGGGGAAAGATGTACATTGCATCACCTACAAGAAACTGACTACCCCTGCAGTTTGGCAATGATAAATCATTATCACCCTAGTTTTCTCCAACGGATTTTCCTTCAAAACAACTTCCCAACTTCCTCCTTCTTTTCCATGAAAGAGTTGTTCCTCTCCTTTGTTTGCTGGACTTGCTTACCATTTTGGCAGAACATTCTCCTCCTGAATTGCAATTCTGTTATTCCCAACAAACCCATTTTGGTGGTAAAGTAATTGACAGTTTTATTTTTAAGGTTAACACATACAAGTTCTAAAAGAGTCTTGGGTGAGGCTCCACTCTTCACTGTGGGCAAGCTTAGCGCAGTCAACTAAGACAAGCTACATGAGAGGTAGCGTCACCCTTTCCACCTCTAGACTACATTTCCCAGAAGTTCTTGCGGCTCTAATCAAGTTCCGTGGGAACGCGGCAACCTTTTTCTATTTCTTCGGAAACATGTGGCTCCCAGGCACTGGCAGGGCCCATGGAGGAAGCGTATCTCCAGGATGTGTGGACTGTCTCCTGTGGGAACCCGACTCGGAGACTGCGTTTGGATCTGGAAGACCCCTTGCAGCGATCTGGAGAGGGGAGCAGGGTTATCGGCTTGGCTCAGGTTTATGCGCCGGCAGGAAATCGAAGCGCCAGGCGCCATCTTGTCTGAGCCGACCTGCTTCCGGACTACATTTCCCAGAGGCCTCCGCAGTGTTCGGGCCGCTCCTTCACTCGCTTGCCCGATTCTCGGCCTCCCGGTAAGGGGAATTACAAGGTGAGCGGCCCGAGTCTTGGGGGCTCGACTAGGCTGCGCAGGTGCGTCCGTGGGTTGGGGAGGAGCAGCCTGAAGGGGTGGTGTGGGCGGGTCTGGAATCTCCGGCGCGTGTGAGTTCGTCGGACTGGGGGAAGGGACAAGACGAACAGGATTCCATGTGTGCGGCTGTGACCTTATGTGACTGTACGGCGCTCCGTGTAGGGGTGTGATTGTCTCTCCCTGTGGTGGGTGTGTCATTGCGACTGACCATGCGCGGACCTCTGTTTACAGGTGTGGCTGGATATCCCTGTTGTAGGTGTGTGGTTCAGACTGTGCGGCTGTGTGTGTGTAAGGTGTGACTGTCCCCATGGCGGGTCTGTGAGTGTGTGCGTTCATTTTGTGTGATACTGTGTGTAGGAGGCGGGGAGTGTACAGAATCTGATTATGCGGCCATGACTGTTATCTGAGGATTGTATGTGTGTTTGTGGTTGCGGTTGTGTTAGCAACCTAAGCCTTTGTGAGGACGTGTGAGTGGGAACATGTAACTTTTTGTGGCACCGTGTGTGCAGTTGGAGGGTGCCAGTAATTGTTGCCAGAGTGGCAGTGTGTGTTGTCCCAGTAGTTGTGTGAGATCAAGACAAGATTTTGGTTTTGGACAGCAGAGATTTCTTCCCTTCTGACATGCTCAGACAGGAATGCTGTGAACAGCCTAGACTCCATCCCTTCTCTCCATGGGTGGTAGGTATGAGTCCAGAGCTACTACTGCTCTGGTCAGTCTAGGCCACAAGAAAGGCCTGGCATCTCACGATTCCTTTCTCCTTCCTCAGCTCTGCTCTTCTCAGATAGGTCCCCAGAGGAAGGAGGAGGAATGGCTGTTGAGGAAGCCAAATAGAAGGTGCGAGGGGGTATCCTTTTTAAGCTTTTCTTCTTCTGGATGGCCTTGTTTAACAGAGAGTCATCTATGTGACCTGGACAAATTTCCATTAAAGAAAATGATGGGAAGCTTTAGGGGTGGGCACACAAATCCCAACATTTCCCCTCATTTCCTTCTACATAGTGTTCACGTACTAATTTAGAAAATAGCTCAATTTCTCCAGTGTTATTAAGCTTTTGCTTCTTTTTCAACACACAGACACACACATAGACACGTACACATGATTATTTTAAATAATTTGGAAAATGGGAAGTTATAGAGAGCAAAAGTAAACTACCACGCAGATATAACCATTGTCAATGTATTGATTGATTTCCTTCTAACACATTTCCTGTGTTCATACAGTATACATTATTTTCAAGATCAGAATCTCATAGCATTTATCATTTCAAATTTTTATCTTTTCACTAAAATTTATAGCTATTATATAATTAGTTTTTCCTTGGTTAAAAATTCCTGAATATTACATACATACACAAAAGTGTTTAAAATATAGACATACAGTTTAAGAATTATAAAGGGAACCTCTGTATGACAAAAACTTGTGTCAGCCCTCCAGAAGCCTCTGTTCTTCCTGCTTCAAGAATAAACCTATACTCTTCACCTCTTTAGGTAACCCTAATTCTGACTTTGGTGATAATGTATTTTCTTGTTGGTGTTTAAAAAAAAACAACAACAAACAAACAGTTTATTGTATATCTACACATCCCTAAGTAATATAGTTTAGTTTTGTCTTTTTAACTTTATAGAAATGAAATTGTGCTGGGTAATGTTTTGAGTCTTGTTGGTTTTTTTTGTTTTCCCACACAATATTGTATTTCTTAGGCTTATCCTTATTGTTATAAACCACAGCTATATATTTGGACGTTGGTTGTTTCTTGTTTTGGGCTCACTTGAAAGGGCTGCTCTAAACATGTTTTTATAAGTACTCTGGTGCACATGTGCATGCTTTCCTAGGGTATAAACATGCAAATCAGTTGCCAGGCCATAGGATATGTGTGTATCTTCAAATTTCCTAGATAATACTGAACTGGTTTTCAATATGGTTGTACCAGTTAAATTCTTACCAGCAGTTTATCAACATAGTCATCTGTATTCTAATACTTGGTCACTTGGTATTTTAATTTTTTTTTATTTGCTGATACAAAGTATCAGTACAAAGTATAACATACATTCCAAAAGTACAGAAATCAAAATATGTGACTTGATGAATTTTTTAAAATGAGCAAATTCATTTAACCAGATCTCAAATCAGATTAGGAAATAGAACATTACCAGCATTCTAGAAGCCTAATTCTTGTCCCATCCATTCACTACTCACCTCTCCCAAAGATAACCATCACTCTGTCTTCTACAGCCATAGATTAATTTTGTCTGTTCTGGAATTTCATATAAATAGTATCACACAATTTGTGCTTGGCTTTTTTTAACATGTATTTCACAGGTAATAATGAGTATAATATGTAATAATATTATGTAGTATGAATATGCAGGATTCATCCATGTTGCATCATGTTGTGGATCATTCATTATTATTGCTGTTTAAAATTCCATTGTATGACTATAACACAGTTTATTTATCCATTCCATCATTGATTGGCATTTGAGTTGTTTTCAAGATTTCAGATTGGGGCTATTATGGAAAAGGCTACTCTAAACATTCTTCATGTCTTTTGGTGCACAGATAAATGCATTCTGTTGGGTATACCCCTAGGAGTGAAATACTTATGTTGTAGGTTATGCATATATTCAGCATTAATATACACTGGTAGTTTTCCTAAATGATTGTATCAATTTACATTCCTACTTAATTGTATGAGAACAGACTTTAGAACAGAAGCTTTGCCAGGAAGAGCAATAATTTATAATAAAAAGGTTAGTCCACCAATAAGATATTATAGTCCTAAATGTACATACCTTTGTAAAATGTTTCAAATCTATTTGACAGAATTAAAAGATGTAGTGGACAAAACACAATCATAGTAGGGGATTTTTAGCATTTTTTCACTTTTCACAGCACTTTTCACTGATAGAACAATCAATATATGCCCAGTAAAGCTATATAATATTAGAACGGTATAATTGACAAACGACATAACTGTCATATGTGGAACAGTGTATCTTACAACTACAGTATATATTATTTTCAGATGCTTATGAGACTTTATTCATATTAATCACATGCTGGACCATAAAGGAATCTCAATAAATTTTAAAGGACTGAAATAATGTTTTCTGACCACACTGGAATTCAGCCAGACATCAATAACAAAAAGATGCCTAGAAATGTCCTTAATATTTGGGATTTAAGCAATGAATTTATAAATAACTGGTGACTCAAAGAAGAAATTGCAATGGAAATTAGAAAAAATTTTAACTAGGGGCGCCTGGGTGGCTCAGTCGTTAAGCGGCTGCCTTTGGCTCAGGTCGTGATCCCAGGGTCCTGGGATCGAGCCCCGCATCGGGCTCTCTGTTCAGCAGGGAGCCTGCTTCTCCCTCTCCCTCTGCCTGCTGCTCCCCCTGCTTGTGCTCTCTCTATCTCTCTGTCAAATAAATAAAATCTTAAAAAAAATTTTTTTTAACTATATGATAATAAAAATATATCAAAATGTGTGGCATTGCTAAAGCTGAACCTGAGGAAAATACATAGCTGTAAATGCATAAGCTAATAAAGAAGAATGTTGAAAAATTAATTATCTATGTATTCATCTCAAGCTGTTTTTTTAAAAGATTTTTTATTTATTTGAGAGCACAAGAGAACGGGGGGAGGAGCAGAGGGAGAGGGACAAGCAGACTCCAACTGAGTACGGAGCCTGACATGGGGCCTGATCTCATGACCCTGAGACCATGACCTGAGCTGAAACCAATAGTCGTATACGTAACCGACTGAGCCACCCAGGTGCCCCCATTTCAAGATGTTAAGACAAAGTATACTAAATTAAATCCAAAGAAAGCAAAAAAAAAGGGAAATAATAATAGAGCTCAAATAAAAATTTATATATATTGGAATATAAAATGAATGTACAACAGAGAAAATTAACAAAGCCAAAAATTTAGTTTTGGGAATTAATAAAACTGATAAACCTCTAGGAAAATATAAAGAAAAAAAAGGAGATAAGACACAGATTACCAAGTCAGATATGAGAAAGGCTGAGTTCTCACTTAACTCTTGGTTGGTCCCTGGGACTTGTTTGCATATTATACGATCATCAGAACCTGAGCTCGTGGTCATTATGCTGAGTCCCTTTTTATATGTCATTGGACATGTAAATTTATGTTTTTAATGTAGATTTTTATTTTTGTAACTCAGTTTCTTTACTGGATGTGATATGTGCTTAAAGTTGCATGATACGCAGGGCGCCTGGGTGGCTCAGTCATTGAGCGTCTGCCTTCGGCTCAGGTCATGATCTCAGAGTCCTGGGATGGAGCCCCACATGGGGCTCCCTGCTCAGCGGGAAGCCTCCTTCTCCCTCTCTCACTCTCCCTGCTTGTGTTTCCTCTCTCGCTGTTTCTATCAAATAAATAAAATCTTAAAAAAAAAAAAAAGTTGCATGATACGCAATGTCATCACAACTCATCATCCTGTCATAATATACTGAGCTAGGCTAGGCGTTTCTTAAAAAACCTAAATCTTCCTAATATCACTATTTAATTATTAGGGGTTTAATTTTGCTAATAAAATGTTCATTTCATAGGTGATAATGGATTGAGTATGCAGTGAGCTCTCACTTGGGACATTCAGCTTATTTATTTATTTATTTATTTTTAAGATTTTATTTATTTTTTAGAGAGGGAGCGAGAGAGAAACAGCATGAGAGGGGAGAGGGTCAGAGGGAGAAGCAGGCTCCCCACTGAGCCAGGAGCCCGATGTAGGACTCGATCCCAGGACTCTGGGATCATGACCTGAGCTGAAGGCAGATGCTTAACCATCTGAGCCACCCAGGCGCCCTCAGCTTATTTATTATTTTATCGTACCCTGTTTCTACTTGGATTTGTGTGTGCTCACTTGTGCCAACTAACTGTGATGCCCTTTCTATCTGGGGTTATTGTGTGAGGCCACAGGTGTATTGGGTCCTTCCTGGTTTTGGTACAGTTTTTCCTATTTCTGAGGCTGACTGGCTTTTTCAAAGTTCCTTGAGTTTATACTTTGCAGATTGTACAAGTAGAAACAAGCACTTATACTAGAAATATAAATAATAAGACAAGGAAAAAAACCCACACATATAATCACTCACTAATTATAGCCAGTAAAATATTATATATTTTTATTCACCTTTTTTGTGAACTTTATATTTTTCTCTCACGTGTTATTATGGACTTAAAGCATTTTTCAGTGTTTTAATGACCTGATGGTTGCAATGGACTCCATCATAGTACAAGGAGGAGCCACAGAAGAAGTATTCATAATATATTGTTGCATGTTTCACTACACGGCCAATAAGGGCCCCTATTCGGAGACTTTTTTTTTTTTAACTTATTAAGTAATCTTGGGACGCCTGGGTGGCTCAGTCCGTTAAACATCTGCCTTCGGCTCAGGTCATAATCCCAGGGTCCTGGGATTGAGTCCCCCATTGAGCTCCTTGCTCAGCGGGGAGCCTGCCTCTCCCTCTGCCTGCCGCTCTCTCTGCTTGTGCTCTCTCAAGAGCTCAAATTCCCCACCCCGAGATGAAGAATCAAGTGCTCTGCCGACTGAGCCAGCCAGGCGCCCCTTAGGAGACTCTTAAAAGGGATCCTTTCAACACAACACCTGACACTCTTGAAAGTATCATCTTTTGGCAACTGCAGCAGCAGAACGTTACAGATTTTTTTTAAGAGTGGAGTCAGCTATTATTCAGGAACCCTCTTTCCTTTTCTTTGATCTTTTCCTCACTTCTCTTTCCTTCTTGGAATTGAATAAAAGACCAAATACTGAAGACTCTTTTGTACCTGAGAGTTTATGTTGAGCAAATGTGCTGCCATTGTTGGGCTACTTTAAGTGGTGCCAGAGCTCAAAAGTTTTCTTTTTAAGATTTAGTTAGTGTTCACATTGATCTTTCTTTTTTTTTTCTTCTTATGGTAAGAATCTTGAAAGAAATCTTCGTTTTTCCAATTTTCTCATACTTTGATAGATTATTGGGGGCAAGGGGCTAGCAATGAATTGAGGAAGTAATTAAATCTGAGATAGTTCCACAGTAAACATTTATTATGGAATAGTGAGCAAAATTTGCTTTTTTAAAATGATCAAACAAGACTTAAATTTTAAATTCGGGTGGGCACCTTCTTCCTCAGGTAAGGGGCTGTGGGCATGACAGGTACATGCAGCTGTTAAATGTTAGCTTCATTATACAGTGACTCAACACTCCAGTGGTGACTCTGACTTCATAAGGCTATTAACTTTCCTTATGACTCTATTTACCTAAAAATTAGCGGGCACAAGAGTAGGAGAGTTAGAATATAGATAGTATTTTTTCAAGATTAGCACACAGTGTTTTGAGCAGGCTTACTCTGGGTTAATCTGGGTGGCGCGGATGAAAAAGTGAACTGAAAGCCTGGGGTTTCCTCAAGACAATCAGGATGAGCATGAGTGTCCCCAGTTTTATTGGGCCTAAGCCCTTTCTGTCTTAATTACCTACATCATCCCTTCTCCTGGCCAAAACCAAAGATGTGCTGGTTCTCCTCTCCCATTAGCCATTCACAATGTTTATTCCACTCTCAATTTCCTTGTCCTTAATAGGAAATAAGAGTTACTGCCTCTTCCCACATGAATGGGAATGCCTTTGGGAAAGTAATGGACAATAGTGGAAATTACATTAGAAAAGAATTCTAAAGAATTGAGTTCTTAAAAACTAATTTCACTCAGCATCATTAGTCATAAGGAAAATGTAAATCAAAACCACAATGACATACTACTTCCTATCTAGTAGGATGCTTATGATAAAAAAGAGATAATAACAAGATGAAGATTTTGAGAAATTGCTGGTGGGATGCAACATGGCTCAACCCTTTTAGAAAACAGTTTGGCAGTTCCTCAAAATGTTAAACAGAGTTGCCATATGGCTTAGCAGTCCCATTTCTGGGTATATACTGAAGGGAACTGAAAAAGTGTATCACACAAAAACTTGTCCATGAATGTTCATAGGAGCATTATTCACAATGGTAAGCCAAAAAGTGGAAATAATCTAAATGTCTTTCAACTGATGAATGGGTAAACAAAATGTGATCTATCCATACAATGGAATATTATTATTCAGCTATAAAAGGAAATGAAGTACTGATAACATGCCACAACATGGATATACCTTGAAAACGTGATAAATGAAAAAATCTAGTCACAAAAGGCCACATATCCTGATTCCATTTATATGAAATATTACACAAGTCCACAGAGGCAGAAAGTAGATTCATGTCTGCTTAGGGCTGAGGGAGGAGGGGGAAAAGGAGATTGACTGTTAATGGCCTTTCTTTTGGGGAAAAGAAAATGTTCTAAAATTAGATCATGGTGATATAGTAGAAAACATAGAATTTATATATTTTATTTTATTTTTTTTAAGATTTTATTTATTTATTTGAGAGAGAGAGAATGAGAGACAGAGAGCACGAGAGGGAAGAGGGCAGAGGGAGAAGCAGACTCCCTGCTGAGCAGGGAGCCCGATGCGGGGCTCGATCCCCGGACTCCAGGATCACGACCCGAGCCGAAGGCCATCGCTTAACCAACTGAGCCACCCAGGCGCCCCAGAATTTATATATTTTAAATGATTGACTTATATAATATGTGAAGTATATTTCAATAAAGCTATTCAAACAAAAATCAAAGCTAACCTAAAATTAGTGGAGGAGAGTCCAGATAAAACCATATTGGCCGGGGCGCCTGGGTGAGTCATATGGTTAAGTGTCTGCCTTTGGCTCAGGTCATGATCCAGGATCCTGGGATCGAGCCCCACATGGGGCTCCCTGCTCAGTGGGAAGCCTGCTTCTCCCTCTCCCTCTGCCTCTCCCCCTGCTCATGCTCTCTCTCTCACTCTCTGTGTCTCAAATGAATAAATAATTTTAAAAATCTTAAAAAAAAAAAAAAACATTGGCCATGACCTGATAATTACTTTTTTTAAAGATTTTATTTATTTGAGAGAGAGAGAGTGAGCGAGAGACAGCGAGAACAGAAGTGGGTAGGGGCAGAGGGAGAGGGAGAAGCAGACTCCCCTGCAGAGCAGGGAGCCTGATGCAGGGCTCTATCCCAGGACCCTGCCTGAAGGCAGACCCTTAACAGACTGAGCCACCTAACCTGATAATTATTGAAGTTAGTTAGTAGGTACATGGAGGATTTTCACTATTTAAACTCTACTCTTGTGTGTGTTTGGAGATTTCTGTATTAAAAGTTTAAAAAAATAAAAACAACAACAAAAAAACTCACCTAATGCCTAATGGTGAAATACCAGAAGCATTCACCGTAAAATCAGGGAGAAGGCACTATCAGCAGTATTATTTAATCTTTTTTACCCCCTAAATCCTTTAGAAAACCAGTACTCCATAGGAAACAACTGCTTTATTTTTTCCCCATAACTTCTACCAAGCTTCTCTGGGCCAGTTAATTTCCTGCCTATGGATAAGTGTTTCAGTCACAGTTGGAAAATAAACAGTCCTCTGGTTTCTTTCAGTCACAAAATCAGTCTCATTTTAGTAATTAGAATGTCTGTTTCACTGTACTAATCGATGCCATAAACTTTTGTTTTAAAAGTTTAACCTCCTGGCTTCTCGAGCTAGAAGCTTCCAGTGAGAAAGCTTGATGATTGCTTCTCTTTTTCCTTCTCCTAACCTTCTCTGTTTCACTAGACAACTTGGAAGTGGGGAGCAGCAAAATGAAAGGGGAAGAAAAATCTTAATTGTAGGGACGCTGGATCTCTATTGCCTTGGGGCACGTTCACAACTACTAAGGAGAGGGCTGCTTACAGTTCCTATGTTCAGGCTTTGGGCATCAGTCCTCCACGGAGCTCTTGTCTAGAGCTGGAAATCCTTTTGGTAGGCTTAGAATAAAACCAGACCCAGGCCAGCTCCTACTGTGGGGCCCATGATAGCTACTTCGAAGAGGGACTGTGGCCCCAGTCTCTGTGCTTTCTAAACTCTGGAACACAAGGCAAATTTTCCCAAGACCTCCCATCACATTCTGCTTGGAACCCTTGTGGCACTGGGGTCCCTCTTTTCTGTCCCTGTGAAGCAGGAGGACTACAGAGCATACCAGTGCTTTCCAAAAATAGATCTTTCTCTCAAAAACAGCCTCCTCTCATACACTCTCCAATCTCTGAAACACCTTTAGAATAGATGTTGAATGGATCCAAGGGCACAAAATCAGTTTGCAGCCAGCTCCTTTTGCACGATACATAAGATGGCCAGGGTTCTCGGGGTACCTGGTGGCTCAGTTGGTTAAGTGTCAGGGTCCTGGGATCGAACCCCATTTCGGGTTCCCTGCTCAGTGGGGAGTCTGCTTCTCCTGCTCCGTCTGCCCTTCCCCTCCACTTGTGCTCTCTCTCTCTCTCAAATAAATAAAATCTTAAAAAAAAAAAAAAAAAAAGATGGCCAGGGTTCTCGCTCATTCTCATTCAGGGAGAATGCAGAGTTTTGTGGCCCCTGTTGTCTTGCTCTTCTTCAGGACTTCTCCTAAACTAAGAATGAGAGAGACATAGTTTAACATCCTGTTATAGACTGAAAACTATTACAAATAGAAGAGAATTCAAAAAGGTACACAGTCAATATCCAGAAGTCAACAGAATTTTGTTTATTTAAAACAAAAATAGATGAAAGATGCATTGGGAAAGTGTAATAACAATTTTAAGTAAACAATAATATAAAACACATTTACATATAATAAGTATATACTTAAAATATAATTGTTTATATTTTAATTTTCTGTGTAACATAATTATATCATATACATATTATAATTTTTAAATATAATTAATAGCCACAAAAATAGTATGAGATACCTAGGAATAATCTAAAAAAGAAATGAGCATGATACACATGAGGAAAACTTTTCAGTATCCTGAAGGACAGAAACATTGATTTGAATAAATAGAAAGGTATTCTGTGTTATAGGAAAGCAAGACTCAACATCAAAAAGGTGTCAGAACTCCTTAAGTTAACTTACGCATTTTATGCAGCCTCAAGAAAAATACCAATATATATATATTTTTTAAAGCTTTTTTTATTTATTTTTTTAATTTATTTATTTGAGAGAGAGAGAGAGAGAAAGAGAGAGACAGCATGAGAGGGGATAGGGTCAGAGGGAGAAGCAGGCTCCCCGCTGAGCTGGGAGCCCGATGTGGGACTTGATCCCAGGACTCCGGGACCATGACCTGAGCCGAAGGCAGTCGCTTAACCAACTGAGCCACCCAGGCGCCCTACCAATATATATTTTAAACAATTTATGCTCATATGGGAAAGTAAGAATATCAGGAAACTTGAAAAAGATGAGTAATGAGGGGTTATTTATTTATTTATTTATAGTCTAGACAGTCTGGCTTCAGAGCCAGAAACTTTTTTTTAAAGACTTTATGTCTTTAGAGGAGTTTTAGGTTTACAGCAAAATCAAGAGGAAGGTACAGAGATTTCCCACATATACCCACAGCCTCCCTGTTCATTATCAACATACCCCACCAGGTACATTTGGTACACTTTTTCTAGTAAAAGTTTTATTTTTTTAAAGATTTTATATATTTGAGAGAGAGAGAGCACAAGTGGGGTTGGGGCGGGGCAGACGGAGAGGGGGAAGCAGACTCCGTGCTGAGCAAGAAACCTGACTTGGGGTTGGATCCCAGGACCCTGGGGATCATGACCTGAGCTGAGGGCAGACACTTAACTGACTGAGCCACCCAGGCACCCCCATTTGGTACTTGAAGAACCTATACTGACACCTCATGATCATCTAGAGTTCACAGTTTAGATGATAGTTTATTCTTGTTCAACTTCTGTAGGTTAGGACAAATGTATAATGGCGTGAATCCGTCATTATAGTATCATACAAAGTAGTTTCAGTGCTTCCAAAATCCTCTGTGTTCTATTTATTCATCCTTCTCCAAACCCCTGGCAACCACTAATCTTTTTATTGTCTTCAGAGTTTTGCTTTTTCCAGATTATTATATAGTTTGAGTCATACAGTATGTAGCCTTTTCATATTGACTTCTTTTACTTAGTAATACGCATCTAAGCTTCCTTTATATCTTTTTATGGCTCCATAGCTCACTTCTGTTTATCACTGAATGACATTCTATTTTCTGGATGTACCACAGTTTATTTAACCATTAACCTACTAAAGGTTCCAAGTTTTGGGAATTAGGAATAAAGCCGCTGTGCAAGTCTTTGTGTGGACATAATTTTTCCGCTCCTTTGAGTAAATACTAAAAAGTATGATTGCTGGATCATATAAAAGTATGTTTAGTTTTTTGGGTTTTTTTTAAAAGATTTTATTTATTTATTTGAGAGAGAGACAGTACAGAGAGGGAGGGAGAAGTAGGGAGCTGACGCTTAACAGACTGAGCCACCCAGGTCCCCAAGTATGTTTAGTTTTGTTAGAAACTGTCAAGCTGTCTTCCAAAGTGGCTGTACCATTTTGCATTCCCACCAGCAATGAACGAGAGATCCTGTTGCTCCTCACCAGCATTTCGTGTTGTCAGTGTTCTGGCTTTGGCCATTCTAATAGGTATGTAATGGAAACGGTCTTTTATTAAGACATATTTTTAGGGCGCCTGGGTGGCTCAGTTGGTTAAGCGACTGCTTTCGGCTCAGGTCATGATCCTGGAGTCCCTGGATCGAGTCCCGCATCGGGCTCCCTGCTCGGCGGGGGGTCTGCTTCTCCCTCTGACCCTCCCCCCTCTCATGTGCTCTCTCTCTCTCTCAAATAAATAAATAAAATCTTAAAAAAAAGATATTTTTAAATTATAAGATATATTTTTGACATATTTTTAAATTATATATAAAAAATAAATTACAATAAATAGAGTGTGATGCTGGCCAAAGAATAAAGATGGATCACTGAACCAAAATAGAACCACAGTAAATCCAAACATGTATCATCTGTGATAATGGTTTGGCATTTAAACCAATGCTGTAGTCACCTGCGGTAAGGCTCTGCCCCCCCCCCCTTTTCAACGTATCTGAAGTCAGGTAATATCTTACACAGTTTTGATCTTTCTTAGTGGCATATAAAATAATAGTGCATTTTAAGTGAGATACATTATTCACATGTGACTTTGGTACACTTGGGTAGTCAGCCTCCTATGAGAGAAATTAAGTAGGATTCCTAACTCATAAATTATACTGAAATAAAATTATAACTTATAATTTTATACTATAGTGTTTTGTTAATTAATATTCTACCAAAATAAAGTAATAATTGATTAAAGACCTACGTGTGACAAAGCATTAAACAGAGAAAATTTTTTTTAAAGATTTTATTTATTTATTTGACAGAGAGAGATATAGCAAGAGAGGGAACACAAGCAGGGGGAGTGGGAGAGGGAGAAGCAGGCTTCCCGCTGAGCAGAGAGCCCGATGTGGGGCTCGATCCCAGGACCCTGGGATCATGACCTGAGCTGAAGGCAGACGCTTAACGACTGAGCCACCCAGGTGTCCCTAAACGATAAATTTATATAAATATGCATAGGTAAGAAAAATCTTCTTACCCCAAAGCTATAAAAGTTGACACTTTGTTTTGCATGGCAAAAACATATAAGCAAAGTTATTATTATTATTATTATTTTTTTTTTTTTTAAGAAAAACAGAGCTATAGGGTAAGAATGAGGAGTGCTTCTCTGTAAGGCTGAGGTGGGGAGTTCTGGGCGGATGGGAGTTGACAGACTGTCTTGGGCCATGAATGAAGTGAGAAGACTTCATTAGGGAAATCTTAGTCCTTCTGATCAGAGCATACTGGGGTCCTGGACAAAGGGTACCATTTGGGTGAATTTGCTTGAGGACCTGAGTGAGGGCTGCAGAGGAGGGATCTCCTCAGGCAGGTCAAAGAAGCTCTGTCTTGGGTTTACTGAAGTGGGACAAGGTCTGGCCGGAATCACTTGGCTGAGTGATTAACCCAGAACCTGGGTTAATCAGATGAAGGAGAGGGAATCTGCGTCTGTATTCCTTTGAATCGAGTAGCCAGGATCCATTTTACTATAGCTAAAGCCTGGGGCTTCTGGGGTTGAAGAAGTAGGATTTATCCCATACTCCCACTGACCACAGTTACATCATAAGACCCAGGGTGGTCACCTGAAAGCTGTAAAGCCAGTGTGGTTTCTAGAGCATTTCTTTGCTTCCCCAGTCCTGCTTTCTCAGAATACTATCCTTTCTCAGGAAAACAGCCCCAAGGAGGACTGATCCTCTCCTGCAATACTGAAAGCCATGGCCCAGGTGAGTTGATGCTTTTTCTTACCTTCCTGACATTTAGTATCAAATTTAAAAAAAATTTTTTTAAATGGTCGTTTGAGTGTTTGTTTTCCTACTCCTGACATCTTTGGCTATCAGGTTTCCCCTTCAGGATCCTTAGTCTCCTTTTCCTCTCAGGCTAACCAGATAATTCTTTACCATTCTTAAGTGCCCTCTTTTTTTGACCCAGCATTAATATTTTCACCTGGCATCTCTTTTCTTAGCCCTCTCCCAGGAGCTATGATGGAAAGGAAATGAGAGTAGATTTGTAGAATGAACTTATGCTTTCCAGATGGTGATTTGATGAGGTGGAGATGTGTAAGTTGCTTAGTTGGGAGCAAACATGGGTTTGTTCTACAGATCGGTATTTACCAGTGAGATAGTATAGGAAGTGATATTGGTAGTTCCAAATGTTAGACTGTTGCAAGACCTCCTGGTTTATGAGCTTGGAAGATTGTGGGCTTGGTAGCTGATCCCGACAGATCTCTGTGACTTTTAGGGCATCCATGAACGAAGTTCAGTTTGAAGTTGGACAGGAAGTGTGGGTCATGAGGAATTTCCATATGAATCACCAGTTTTCTTTATCTCAGAAATAAGGATAATCCCTGAAGGGAGATACCTGCATCTCTTTTAGCTGATTACAATAGAATATATCCATTATTTTAATTAATATTCCTATATTGCTGTTTCTTGATTAACCAAATTTTTAGACATTTTGTAGTTATTTTTTTGCAAGGTATATGTGGATTTAGATTTGCTATATCACACTCTACTTCCTTTTCCCACAACAGAGTTATATCACAATTTTGTTTAAATCAGTGCTATTCATATGAGTAGAGCCTTGCAGATATTCTATTCTATACGAACCCCCTTTAAAAAAACTTTATAATAATAAATTTCAGACATAGGAAAGTAGAGGAGTTATGAACTACCATATACTCACCATTCAGCTTCAAATCCGAGTCAGTCTTGTTTCATTTATACTGATACCTGGTTTTTTTTTGCACACTACCCTGCCCTCACTTCTACAAACAGGATTATTTTGAAGCAAATACAAATTGGTATGTATTTCTAAAAGACAAGGATTATTTTTGGAAACAACCATTATGCCATTATTGCCTCTAGAAAAGTTAGAAATAATTTGTTAATATCATCAATATCTAGCCAGTGTTCAAGTTTTGAATAATTGTTTATTTGAATTAGAATCCAAATAAGGACTGTGCACTGCAGTTCATTGAGGTCTTTTGAGTCTCTTATTTTGCAGGTACCCCTTCCATCTATTTTCTTTCTGTGTATGTTTTTGTTAGAAAAGAAAAAAAATGGTTCATTTGTCCACTGTTTGGATTTTGCTGATTGCATCTCTGTGGCATCATTTAACTGTTTCCTGAAAATTGGTAGTTAAGTCTAGATGCTTGGTCAGATTCAGTTGAGATTTTTTTTTTTTTTTTTGTCATGAATATGTCACACGTGGTGATATGTGATTCCATCAGAAGACACATTATATCTGGTACTCTTTCTTTTTGTAATGTTATCCACCATCGATGATTACTGTCTAGATTAGAGGTTGCAGAATGATATTTTAATTGTCATTCCTCCTTCATAGATTAGGTGAAATACTCTTTATTTTTTATTTATATTTTTTTAAGATTTTATTTATTTGAGAGAGAGGAAGTGCTGGGGAGAGAGGCAGAGGGAGAGGGAGAAGCAGATTCCCCGCTGAGCAGGGAACCCGATATGAGACTCCATCCCAGGACCCTGGGATCATGACCTGAGTCAAAGGCAGATGCCTAACCAACAGCCACCCAGGCGCCCCTGAAATACTCTTTATAAAGTAAAACTTCTCATCAACTGTTTGGTTACCCTGAAAGATAGTCTGTCTAGGAAAGAATATTTGAATAATGAGTTGGTTTCTTAGAATCCTAAAAAGGTGACCAGTAGTTTTTTATTCATTGTTGTTAGGAGCTCATGATTTAAACATTTTTTTACCTGTAGGTCCATTATACTGAATCCTCAGATTATACCATTTTTAGCCATTGAGAGGCTCTTCAAGTTGGTGCCTGAGTTCATGTAACATGATTCTAGTAGTTTTTGATAGCTCTCTTGCTTTCTGATATAACAGAATGTTCAGTCTCATCCTGGCATTTCTGACTCAATCCTGAAATCATCTGTTTCCCCAAAGGATCTTGGTTCCTTTTATTTGAATATAATACTTAGGGACTACAGTCTAGACACTAGGGGTACTTATTCCTACTGGATGAATTATTATTTGTAGGCCTTTTCAATAGATAAAGTCAGGAAATTGTTTGTTTTCAATATAAAATAAACTGATTAACCTTTTTGTTCTAGTTAACATACAATGTTATATTCATTTCAGGTGTACAATATAGTGATTCAACAATTCCATATATTACTCAGTATTCATCAAGATAAGTGTACTCTTAATCCCCTTCATTTATTTCACCCATCCCCCGACCACCTCTGCTCTGCTAACCATCTGTTTTTTCTCTATAGTTAAGAGTCTTTTGGGCGCCTGGGTGGCTCAGTTGGTTAAGCGACTGCCTCCGGCTCAGGTCATGATCCTGGAGTCCCGGGATCGAGTCCCACATCGGGCTCCCTGCTCGGCAGGGAGTCTGCTTCTCCCTCTGACCCTCCTCCCTCTCATGCTCTCTGTCTCTCATTCTCTCTGTCTCAAATAAATAAATAAATAAATAAATCTTTAAAAAAAAAAGAGTCTTTTTTGTTTGTTTGTTTGTCTCTCTCTTTTTCCTTTGTTGGTTTGTTTTATGTTTTAAATTTGACTTATGAGTGAAATTATATGGTATTTGTCTTTCTCTGACTTGCTTATTTTGCTTAGCATTATACTCTCTAGATCCATCCATGTTGTTGCAATGGCAAGATTTCTTTCTTTTTATGGCTGAATAATATTCCATTGTCTGTATAAATACCACATCTTTATCCATTCACCTATCAGTGGACAGTTAGGTTGCTTCCATAATTTGGGTATTATAAATAATGCTGCTATATAAGCATAGGGGTGCATGTATCCCTTTGAATTAGTATTCAGTAATGCAATTACTGGATCATAGGGTAGTTGTATTTTTAATTTTCTGAGGAACTTCCAAACTGTCTTCCACAGTGGCTGCACCGGTTTGCATTCCTACCAAGTGCAAGAACATTCCTTGTTCTCCACATCCTCACCAACACCTGTTGTTTCTTGGTTGTTCATTTTAGCCATTCTGACAGGTGTGAGGTGATAGCTCATTGTGGTTTTGATTTGCATTTCCCTGATGATGAGTGATGTTGAGCATCTTTTCGTGTGTCTGTTGGCCATCTGTATGTCTTCCTCGGAGGAATGTCTATTCATGTTTTTTGCCCATTTTATAATTGGATTATTTGGTTTTGGGTGTTGAGTTGTATCAGTCCTTTATATATTTTGGAGACTAACCCTTTATCAGATATGTCATTTGCAAATATCTTCTCCCATTCAGTAGGTTGCCTTTTAGTTTTGTTTTTTTTTAAGATTTTATTTATTTATTTGCGAGAGAGAGAATGAGAGACAGAGAACATGAGAGGGAGGAGGGTCAGAGGGAGAAGCAGACTCCCTGCTGAGCAGGGAGCCTGACGTGGGACTCGATCCCGGGACTCCAGGATCACGACCCGAGCTGAAGGCAGTCGCTCAATCAACTGAGCCACCCAGGCGCCCCGCCTTTTAGTTTTGTTGTTTCCTTTGCTGTGCAGAAACTTTTTATTTTTATGTAGTCCCAATAGTTTATTTTTTCTTTTATTTCCCTCGTCTCAGGAGACATATCTAGAAAGATGATGTTATAGCCGATGTCAGAGAAGTTACTGCCTGTGATCTCTTCTAGGATTTTGATGGTTTTAGGTCTCACGTTTAGGTCTTTAATTCATTTTGAGTTTGTTTTTGTGTATCTTGTGTATCTTGAGTCTTCCCAACACCATTTATTGAAGAGACTGTCTTTTCCCCATTGTATATTCTTTCCTCTTTTGTCAAAGGTTGGCCACATAATTTTGGGTTTATTTCTGGGCTTTCTATTCTGTTCCGTTGATCTATGTGTCTAATTTTGTGCCCGTTCCATATTGTTTTGATTATTACAGCTTTATAATTTAACTTGAAGTCTGGAATTGTGATACCTCCAGTTTTTTTTCCTTTTCAAGATTGCTTTGGCTATTCTGAGCCTTTTGTGGTTCCATACAAACTTTAGGAATGTTTATTTTAATTCTGTGAAAAATACTGTTGGTATTTTGATAGGGATTACATTAAATCTGTAGATTGCTTTGGATACTGTAGACATTTTTTTAAAAGCTTTTATTTATTTATTTAACAGAGAGAGAGAGACAGAGAGAGACAGCGAGAGAGGGAACACAAGCAGGGGGGTTGGGAGAGGGAGAAGCAGGCCTCCCACTGAGCAGAGAGCCCGATGCGGGGCTCAATCCCAGGACCCTGGGAACATGACCTGAGCTGGAGGCAGCCACTTAACAACTGAGCCACCCAGGCACCCCTGGATACTATAGACATTTTAACAGTATTTGTTCTTCCAGTCCATGAGCATGGAATGTCTCCATTTATTTATGTTGTCTGTCTGCAATTTCTTTCATCAGTGTTTATAGTTTCCAGAGCATGGGTCTTTCACATCTTTGGTTAAGTTTATTCATAGATTTTCTTTAAGATTTTATTTTTGGGTGTAACCTCTACACCCAACATAGGGCTCAAACTTAAAACCCCAGGATCAAGAGTCACATACTCTACCAACTGAGCCAGCCAGGCACCCTCTAGATATGTTATTATAAAATAAACTAATTACTCTTGCATCTATTTTTAAGATCCAAAGGTACTGATTCTGAGTGATACCAATACAGTCCCTCATTTGCTTTACCCCACAATACAAGTGCAATAGTCTCTGAATTACTTCTTTTATTACACAAGTAATACATATGTTTATTGTTTCAGGGATCAGTGGTGTTCAGTGATGTGTCTATAGACTTCTCACAGGAGGAGTGGGAGTGCCTGGACCCTGGTCAGAGGGACTTGTACAGAGATGTGATGTTGGAGAACTATAGCAATCTGCTGTCAATGGGTAAGGACTTCTATACCAGTAATTTAGAGTTCTTCTCTGGAATGTTTCTTCCACAGTGAATTTCCCAGCTGATTTTCAAGTTACCGGCTGAATTTCTGCTCCCTATTCCCAAATAAGTGGTTTGAGCTGCAATGAAAAGGAAGAGTTGGAAATGGGCAACTCCAGTGACTGTGGCAGAAGCTTCATCCTCTTTCTTTGGCTGTTCCTGTAGTGGCATCTCCTCTTTTGTCATCAAGGGACTGGATCTGATTTCTGGATCTGGTTTACCCACAGTGTAACCATGTCCCATATCTTTTCTTGTGAGCAGGACTTTACATTCCTAAGCCTCAAGTTATCTCCTTATTGGAACAAGGAAAAGAGCCCTGGATGGTTGGCAGAGAGCTGACAAGAGGCCTGTGTTCAGGTGAGTGAGAAATGATTGGGCAGGAGCAAGGCATTACAGGTAAACTCAGCACCTTTGAGATGTTATCTAAGCTTGTTGGAAAAACCAAGTCCTCTTAGCGTGAGTTTACAAACAACCTGTTTCATTCCTTCTCTCACTACTCTTTCTGCTACTCTTCTCCAACAACCCTCGTAATTTCAAGTAGGGTGAGCCCTTCGCTTCCCCTCCAATAAAACTCTTTTGCCCATATTTTAGATTTAGTTCCTTGTTGGCTTTTCTTCCTCTTAAATGTTTCCTGTGTGTGCATGCATACATATGTGTATGCACAGCCCCTCCTCCAAGTACTGATCATGAATATTACTTGCCAGTGACTTGTTTTATCAGTTTGTTGTGCATTATTTCTTTACCCAGTGTTTTTCATTTACTGATTTGTGCAAGAGAGCCTGCCAGGTGCTGTCATTTGCTAATCATGTCACCTATTAAGAACTTGGGAGTCAGGGGTGCCTGGGTGGCTCAGTCATTAAGCGTCTGCCTTCAGCTTGGGTCATGATCCCAGAGTCCTGGGATCGAGCCCCGCATCGGGCTCCCTGCTCGCCGGGAAGCCTGCTTCTCCCTCTCCCACTCCCCCTGCGTGTGTTCCTTCTCTCACTTTGTCTCTCTCTGTCAAATGAATAAATAAAATCTTAAAAAAAAAAAAGAACTTGGAAGTCAAAAAGTAGTGCTAAAATATATCCATGAATAATTTCCACAAAGTAGAATCTAGTAAGGAGAATCAGGGGGCTTAGCAGAAAGTCAGTGGCTAAATATGCAGAAGTGGAAAATCCATACTGAATAGTTGGGAGTTTTGCAAGTGATTGCAGTCACCTTCTATGATGACAGTGTTGGGGAAGATGAAAAGGCCTATAATGGAAAGGAAGAGGTGTCAGAGGAGTCGAGATTTAGGATAAAGTGTTTACCTTATCCTAAATGCTCCAGAAGAGCATTACTGTATAGTAAGTATTGGTCCCAGTGGGACCAATGCTGGGAGTACAGCATTGAATAAAACATTCAGAGTTTTGCTCCTCTGGAGCCTATGTTCTAGAAGGTGAGAGAGAAAAAATAGATATGTTTACAATGTCAGATGGTGGTAAGTGATATGAAGGGAGGTTAGAGAAGGCCTCTTTGATGAGGTGATAATTTAACCAAAACCTGAAGGAAGCGAGGGAACAAGTGTTGTAAATATCTGGTAGAAGAGATTCAGGCAGAAGGAAAGGAAGAACAAAGTCCCTGAATTAGGAGCTTTTTGGCATCTACCATTGTGGTTGGAACAGAAGAAGCAAAGAGGGACTTGTGGGAAAGGAGATCGGCAAAGTAGCAGGATGTACGTGTGTTTGTGTGCTAGGTGCACGTGAGAGGTGGGGTGTGCCTGCAGATGATTTGGGGCCTTGTGGGCCTTGGTATGGGCTTTGAATTCTATTCTGAATGAGATGATTTGAGTGGAGGAGTGACATCATGTTTTTAAGGAGGTTGCTAATTTTGGATTCTTTGGAATAAAATTTAGGGAGTCCATGAGCTTGAAAGAGAAGGAAAAAATACTTTATATTTAACTAACCTCAAATTGAAAATTGCATATCTTCCTACTGTGGTGTATGGAACAAACCATAGCAGTATTGTATAGTTCCTGTGACTTTGACATGAATGGAAATCACAGATATTTTCATATCATCTTACTGTTAAGGTAGACATATTGAAAAATTATTTGTTCTCATCAGTATTTCAGAATTACTATAGTACTAGGCTCAGTATTAGGTCTTACTATTTAATGTATTAAGAAAACTCTAGGGTGCCTGGGTGGCTCAGTCGGTTGTGTCTGCCTTCGGCTCAGGTCATGAATCCAGGGTCCTGGGATTGAGGCCCACATCGGCCTCCCCAGTCAGTGGGGAGGCTGCTTCTCCCTCTCCCTTTGCCCCCGCCCCCACTCGTGCTCTCTCTCTCTCAAATAAATGAATAAAATCTTAAAAAAAAAAAAGAAAAGAAAACTCCAAGTGGAGGGAAGAACCCCTGCGAAGGCCCTTCTAGGAGGGGAAAGCTTGGTGTGTTTGAAGAACTGAAAGAAAGGGAGGGTTACTGGGCTGGTGAGCAAGCAAGCATCGAGTGTGAGTCAGGATTGGAGATCAGTTGGTCTTTGCCAGTGAGTGTGAGGAGTTTGGTTTCGAGCAGTGGAAGGCTAGGCCACATTAATTTTGGTTGCTGAATAGATTAAAGAGTGGGAGAACTTGGTGGGGAGATGGGTTGGGAGGCTACCTCAGTGGCCTGAGTAAGAGATGATTCTGGTTTGGAAGAGAGGCCATTGGCAGTGGACATAGAAGTGGATAGTTTTAAAAGTTACTTAGGAGCTTAACTCTATGGAAGTTGCTGAAATATTCTATGGGGAGAGGAGAAAAAAGATTATGCTAGAAAGAATTCCTTGTTTCTGGCTTGAGTTGTTCCAGTAGGCTCCATTTTGATGTCTTCAAACCATTTAATTTGCCTAAAATCCCCATTTTTGGTAAGAAATTCTTTCGTAATAATAGCTATCAAATACTGAACACTTGACTCAAAGACATTTACAGGCATTATTCCTTTCCCTCCCAGGAATCATAAGGTAAAGATGATCTCCCTTTTGCAGATGAGGAAATGAGGACTTAGGTTAAATAACTGCCCAGGAACATACAGTGAGTGACTGTGAGTTGGAGTTCCACTCTATCAGCTTGCTTCCACTTGTCATTTTTCCATGACAGTACTTTGCACTGTGTCTTATTTTCTTCCTGTTTGCCTTAAACGTTAGCTGCCTCCTTTTCAGCCACTGCAGTGGTACATGAGTAAGTCTCTTCTCCCAAGATCAGCATCACAAAATTCCAAGGCAAACAGTATTTTTACTGAATCACCAGAACAGAACATATTCTGAGTCTTCCCTATCGACTACTCACATCAATTTAGTTTAATACCTTAGACTGACTCTAGGCTCTGGCCCCTTGTGGCTAGCCCTCTGTAATCTCTTCCAAATTTCGGCCAGTCTATCCTTACTTTGGAACCTATTCAGTTTTTATCACAACTGGGAGTGCTGCAGTTCTGACCCTAACTGCCCAGAGTTAGCATAGACCCTACAGATTAATAGCAGAGTTGTACGCAAGACTGCCCTCGCTTTATTTTATTTTACTTTTTAAAAGATTTTATATATTTATTTGAGAGAGAGAGAGAGCAAGCACGAGTGGGGGGAGAGGGAGAAGCAGACTCCCCACTGAGTTCGATCCCAGGACCCTGGGATCATGACCTGGGCCAAAGGCAGACGCTTCACTGACTGAGCCACCCAGGCGTCCCTGCCCTCATTTTTAGATGCCAGCTGCAGGTCTCAGAGTTCTTAGACACTTACAGTTCTGAGCAACTGGCTATAAATTTGGGGATTTCCACAGCTCCTGCAAGTTCAATAATTTGCTAGAATGATTTACAGAACTCTAGAAAGCTTTATACTTATAATTGCAGTTTTACTCTGAAGGATACATTTTAGGGCAAGGTCTAAATGTATCCTTCAGAGTAAAACTGAAGTACACCGTCTTTCATGTTGGTGTGTTCACCAACCAGAAAGGTCCACTGAGCTTTGGTGTACAGAGTTTTTATTGGGATTTACTCACACTGCCATGATTGAGTGAGTCATTGGCCACTCAATCTCTGGCTCTTCTCTCCTCCCCAGAAGGCCAGTAGCTGAAGGTCTCAACCCTCTAATAACATGCTAGGTCTTTCTGGTGACCAGTCCCCATCCTGCAGCTATCTAGGGATCTGCTGTGAATCACCTCATTGGCATAGCAAAAAACATTCCTATCACTCAGGGAGTTCCAAGGGTTTTTGAAGCTCTGTGTTAGAAACCAAGGACAAAGACCAAATTTATTCTTTATCATACTACAGAGCCCAGAAATCTTCCCCATGTGCATTTGTTCCTCTCCAGAAACCTTTAATGGAGGTCAGCAAATTATCCACTTTTTGTGATACGTATAGTATGATAGTTTCTTACGTGTTCATACATGCATGCTTATATAGATGTATATAGGACTTGTCATCTTTTCATATGCCCAGTAGTGTGTATTTACCGTCCTTTCCTTATGATTCTGATCCACATCAATATTTGAGAATCGTTGTGGTTTCCTTTTTCTGTAGTCTCCTCCCTCACATTCTGCATTATATCTCATTAATTTCAGTGCAGTTTTGGGGTCTATTTTCAGGTTAAACAGATACACTTGAGAACTGTATGTCATTTACCAACAGATACTCTTTTCACTTTAATTTTTCCATTTCTATTATAGAAGTTTAAGTTTTCATAAATGGGTGGTGGGAGTGGGGTAGTAAGAATATTTAACATTTCATTTTCTTTCAGATCTGGAATCAATGTGTGAAACCAAGTTACTGTCTCTGAAGAAGGAAGTTTATGAAATAGAATCTTGCCAGAGGGAGATAATGGGGCTTACAAAGCATGGCCTTGAGTACTCCAGTTTTAGAGACATTTTGGAATATAGAAACCACTTTGAAAAACAACTGGGATATCAAAGTGGGCATTTCAGCCAAGAAATATTCACTCATGAATACATGCCCACATTTATTCAACAGACATTCTTTACTCTACAGCAAATAATTAACAATGAAGAGAAACCCTATGAATGTAAGAAATGTGGAAAGGTCTTTAGTCAGAATTCACAGTTTATTCAACATCAGAGAATTCATATTGGTGAAAAATCTTATGAATGTAAGGAGTGTGGGAAATTCTTTAGCTGTGGCTCCCATGTTACTCGACATCTGAAAATTCATACTGGTGAAAAACCCTTTGAATGTAAGGAATGTGGCAAGGCTTTCAGTTGTAGCTCATACCTTTCTCAGCATCAGAGAATTCATACTGGTAAGAAGCCCTATGAATGTAAGGAATGTGGGAAGGCCTTTAGCTATTGCTCAAATCTTATTGACCATCAGAGAATTCACACTGGTGAAAAACCCTATGAATGTAAAGTATGTGGGAAAGCCTTTACTAAGAGCTCACAACTTTTTCAACATGTGAGAATTCATACAGGTGAGAAACCCTATGAATGTAAAGAATGTGGCAAAGCTTTTACTCAGAGCTCAAAGCTTGTTCAGCATCAGAGAATTCATACTGGTGAAAAACCCTATGAGTGCAAGGAATGTGGCAAAGCCTTTAGTAGTGGCTCGGCGCTTACTAATCATCAGAGAATTCACACTGGGGAGAAACCCTATGATTGTAAGGAATGTGGGAAAGCTTTTACTCAGAGCTCACAACTTCGTCAACATCAGAGAATTCATGCTGGTGAGAAACCCTTTGAATGTCTTGAATGTGGGAAGGCCTTTACTCAGAACTCACAACTTTTTCAACATCAGAGAATACATACAGATGAAAAACCGTATGAATGTAGTGAATGTGGAAAGGCCTTTAATAAATGTTCAAACCTTACGCGACATCTGAGAATTCATACTGGTGAAAAGCCCTATAACTGTAAGGAATGCGGGAAGGCATTTAGTAGTGGCTCAGATCTCATTCGTCACCAGGGAATTCACACTGATGAGTAACAAAAGTTAAAGCTCCTGTTACCTTCCTAATATTTTAAACAAAAAAAATTCACATTTGATAGTTACGCTTTCACTATTTTTTGTTTTTAAATTTTATTTTATATTTCTTTTTAATTCAAATGTTTTTCACTCTAAGTTATGAATTAAGATTCTAAATTGACATTTACCCATCCCCGTTCCCCAATCTTGTACTAAGGGCAGTTCAATAATTCTTCTCTTGCCTATTATTTCATTCTACCTTCTTGGTGAGACATTATATTCTTGTTTATGTTTGCTTGTATTTTTTTCTTCTCTGATCTATGTATTTGTGCTTACATCAGTATCACACTGTTTAAAATTTGTGATTTTGTATTTTTTAATTGTAGAATTATAACCTTGTTTTTGAAGTCAGTATTAATCTTGTGTTTCATTTCACAAATTTGTATTTTCTTATATAAAACAGAAAATCAGAAAACCAGCAACTAAAAACCAAGTTTAACAGTAATCATAGCAACTACTCTTAAGCTGACTACTCTTAAGTTGATAGAGCAAACCTCCCAGACTTTGTTTTTAAAGTCATGGTATGCATGCATATTATCCCTTCACCTGTTTTGGTCATGCCAAAAAATACGGTTGCCATTTCAATAAATATAGATTTTTTAAATGAGTTATATATACTTAATGACTTTTCAAAACGACTTTATTACTCATGTTCTGTTTGCATCTAAACATTTGCAGTTATGAAATATGCCCTGAATACTATGACCCCAAATTTATCTTTGAATGTTTGTTTCTTTCTTTTAAAACATCTATTTATTGGGGCGCCTGGGTGGCTCAGTCGTTAAGCATCTGCCTTCGGCTCGGGTCATGATCCCAGGGTCCTGGGATCGAGCCCCGCATCGGGCTCCCCGCTCCGCGGGAAGCCTGCTGCTTCCTCTCCCGCTCCCCCTGCTTGTGTTCCCTCTCTCGCTGTGGCTCTCTCTGTCAAATAAATAAAATCTTAAAAAAAAAAAAAAAAAACCTATTTATTGCTGAAATTATGCACATTTTCTCCCTGTAAACTGTTTTGTTCCTTTTTATCCACCCCCATCTCATACTAGAAAGAAAATGAACCACTGTTATCAAAGTGTTGTTTATCCTTCTAGTTTTGTTTTGTTTTTACTTTTTACTCTTATATGTTAGTGGCAATTTATTTCTTATATATTATTAAAGATAATCATGCTGTATGTATTCATTTGTTGTGAGGATTCAATGAATTAATAAATGTAAAGTGCTTAGAACTATTCCTGTTACATAGTAAATGTTTAGTAAAAGTTGTCCACTATTATCATTGTACTCATTTTCATAGTTATCTTCATTATTATTTGTGGAAAGGATTTTTTTTAAGTTTTTTTAAATAATCTCGGGCGCCTGGGTGGCTCAGTTGGTTAAGTTTATTTAAGTAATCTCTATACCCAATGTGGGATTTGAACTCATGACCCTAAAATCAAGAGACACACACTCTTCCGACTGAGCCAGCCAGGCGCTCCTATTTGTGGAAAGGATTTTAGCCATGTTGCTTACCTTTGTCTAAATCAAAGAATTCCTAATGAAAAAAAAGAGAGAAATGAACGTAATTAGTATAGGAAAGCTTTTCTTTTTTTTTAAGATTTTTATTTTAATTATTTGAGAGAGAGAGCACAAGCAGGGTGAGGGGCAGAGGGAGAAGCAGGCTCCCTGCTGAGCAGGGAGCCCGATGTGGGGCTCAATCCTGGGACTCCAGGATCATAACCTGAGCTGAAGGCAACCTTTTTAACCGACTGAGCCACCCAGGCGCCCCTAGGAAAGCTTTTCTCATCACTCATTATTCATCATGGAATTTTAAAAGGAAAAAAAAGAATTTGTGAATAGTCTTTCTTCAGACTTGATCTTCTATGCTTGCACAGAAGATTAATGCCAGTCTGAAACCCTGTGGATATAATGATGAGTAGTTGAAAGCACAGCTGTCAAAAAATAGGAAGAGATAATATTTTTCCTAATAACTAGTCCCCCCCACCCCCCCGCCAAAACCAGAAAATATACAGGCCACAGTGTTTGACCAGAATGTAGAAAACAGTAACAATAGGATAGCCATCAAATATCCAAAATTTAAGTCCGTGCTCCCTATTGATTAACATGGGTCAGGGAACTAAGTCCTTAATATACATATTACTTAAATGTGAATGAAAACACAATTGAAAAACCTGTGAATGGCAGGTTGTATTGGAAGTTTTATAAACCAGTTTGCATGTATATATTAAAATACTAGACAGGTCATTAATAAACTCAATATAGAACTCAAGGAGCTTAAATAAGCAAAAATAAGCCTAAAATGTGGGTAGAGAAAGCCATTATTATACAGAAATAAATGAAAAAAGTAAACAAGCTGAAATAGAAAATTTGATTATTTGACAGAAAAAAAAAGTAGACACACCTTAGTCATTTGTTTGGGGAAGTAAGGATGATAGATGAACAGGATTGTGAAATTGAAACAACTACATATGTAATTAAAAGGATTTTATCTTTTTGGTTAATGACAGTGTTCTGAGATTTGTGGTGTAGGTTGCACAACTTTGTGAATATGTACTAAAAACCACTGAACAGTATACTTTAAAAAGAATATAATAGTATATGAATTTTATCACAATTAAAAAAAAGTACTATAGGTATTTTTATACCATATCTGAGAATCTGGACAAAGTATGGGATTTTTATTTTGTTTGTTTGTTTGTTTGTTTGTTTATTTATTTATTTATTAGAGAGAGAGAGAGACACAGTGAGAGAGCGAACACAAGCAGGGGGAGTGGGAGAGGGAGAAGCAGGCTTCCCGCTGAGCAGGAGGCCTGATGGGGGGCTCCATCCCAGGACCCTGGGATCATGACCTGAGCCTAAGGCAGACGCTTAATGACTGAGCCACCCAGGTGCCCCACGTATGGGATTTTTATAAAGAAATTGAACTGACACAGAATTGACTACAGCAGAGGTGTAAAATCTTAATAGATTCCCCTCCAAAAGGAACATTTTTAAATTACACCAAAATTACTTCAAATGCCACACAGCTATATTAAGGGAGACAGCAAATAATAGATGAAATCTATGAAATGTTTTAGGAACTCTTTCAGGACACAGACTGAGACAGCAACTTATCTATTTCTATGAATTTATAATCCTAATGTTAATCAGTATTTCTTTTTAAAGATTTTATTTATTTTTTGACAGAGACACAGCGAGAGAGGGAACACAAGCAGAGGGAGTGGGAGAGGGAGAAGCAGGCTTCCCGCTGAGCAGGGAGCCCAATGCGGGGCTGGATCCCAGGACCCTGGGATCATGACCCGAGCCGAAGGCAGATGCTTAACGACTGAGCCACCCCGGCGCCCCTATAATCCTAATGTTAAAACTTGCTAAAAGAACACAAAAAGATAATATGCCCAGAATTGGTTATGAAAACATGCAATGTTATAAATGCGCACATCAAATCTAGTCATCTATTGAAAGAAAATAAATACCTGTCACAATTTGGATTTAGGAACAAAATGTTTCTGATAAACCCTTATCCAAACTCGCTATTTGCTTTCTGAAACGAAAATCAAATTGATTTAGATAACATCGTATCTCTTAGTATCAGAAGCTCAGGAACCAAATGGATTGGGACAGCAAGGAATTCTTGGAATACAACACAAGATAATTGACATGGAATTTCTAGAGTTCAAATAACTAAAGCACTATAAGTGAAAATATACTATCAAGCCCCAATGCCTTCTAAATGCACAATTCTTGTTCTTAGCGGTATTTGACAGAATGGGATTTATTTTATAAATAAAAAGAGTTATCCTACCTGCTGCAAAAGCACTGCATTCATCCATTTATATCCTGTCTACTTCTCACTTGAAGAGTCTTTAAACAAAGTCAATGAATGCAATTACTGCCATGCATATTAGTGTAAGGGTGTAGTGGGAGGTGGGAAGGAGCTTATTCAACATAGAATTTGAACTTTGATTGCAATTAGAGCGTAGACGAATATGAAAAACCTTCACTGCCATGACTGCAAGAAAAACCTTGACAAGATAAAAATCATACTTTTATATGGGACTATCTAAGAGTGATGGAGACAAAGAAGCATTGAACTGAATTTCTGATGGAAATAACCCCCTTTTAAGTGAACAGATCACTGTGTGACTTTCCATACCTAAGTGCAGTGCATGTTATAGGGATGAGGATGAAGGAATATAGATGAAGAGACCATGGAGATAAAGAGAAATGAGAGCCTACAATGATACTTAGGACTTTTCTGGATGGATTAAAATCTGAAAAGCCCTGAATGCCAAAGATTTAAACAATACTATCAACCAACTTTACCTACTTGATATTTATTTAATGATACTCTCTGTACACTCTCTACCACAGAACATACTTCCTTGTCTATTATATAGGAAACATTACAATAGACCACATGCTGAATCATAAGATTCAGTAACTATCAACAGACTTACATCATACAGATTACGTTCTTTAATACAGAACTAAACGCAGCTCAATGATTAAAGATTATATAAAAAATCCTGTTTTCTTCCAGATGCTTGATAGTCTTAGCTTTTAACTTAGGTATGTGATTCACCTAGAATTAATATTTGTGTATGGGATAAAGTACAGGTTGAGGTTTCTGGTTTGTTTTTTTTTTTATTTTGTGTGTGTGTGTGTGTGTTCCCCTCACACAGATACTCAGTTGCTCCAGTACTTTTTGTTAAAAAAAGACTTTCATCTACAGTAGGTGCTTTGGCACTTTTATAAAAAAAAAAAAATCAATTGACCATGGGGTGCCTGGGTGGCTCAGTCGGTTAAGCATCTGCCTCCGGGTCAGGTCATGATCCCGGGGTCCTGGGTTCAAGTCCCACATCTTTCTTCCTGTTTAGTGGGGAGTCTACTTCTCCCTTTCCCTCTACTGCTCTCTCTCTCTCTCTGTCAAATAAGTAAAATCTTAAAAAAAAAATCAATTGGCCATAAATAAAGCAACAATTTATATGAGCAATGTACAATTGTAAAATGAAACAAAAATACAGTTTATAATAATATCAAAGAATACAAAATACTTAGGAGTAGTGTAATAAAAGATATGAAAGACTTTTATATGGAAAACTGCAAAACATTGCTGAGAGAAGTTAGACAAGATTTAAATAAATGGAAATACCATGGCTGTGGGTTGGAAACTCAGTATCTTTAGTCAATCTTCCCCAAAGTATCTACAGATTCAGTGCCACCCCAGTCAAAATACCAGCATTTTTTTTTATTTTTAATTGGTAAAATTATTCTAAAATTTGTACTGTAGTCCTCCCCCGGCCCCACTGCCTTATCTGCAGGGGATATGGTTCCAAGACCCTCAGTGAGTGCCTGAAACTGCAGCTAGTACAGAACCGGATTTTTCCTGCTTCTCCCTCTCCCACTCCCCGTGCTTGTGTTCCTGCTCTCGCACTCTCTCTCTGTCAAATAAATAAATAAAATCTTCAAAACAAAACAAAACAAAAGAACTGGATTTTTTTCTTTTCTCTCCTTATTAAGTCAAGAACTTGTACCTTTTCACTTAAAGGAAGTACTTTACAGCTTCTCGTTGAGATATCCAAATTGCCAGCACCACTACTCTCGTGCTTTGGGGCTATTAGGTAAAATACGGCTTACTTGAGCGCAGGTGCTATGATACCGTAACAGCTGATGCGAGAACCTAGACAGCTAAGTGACTAACAGGCGGGTGGCAGAGACAGTGTGGAAACACTAGACAAAGGGACACGTCCTGAGTGGGACTTCATCACACTACACAGAACGGCTCACGAGTTAAAACTGACGAAGTGTTTACTTCTGGAATTTTACATTTGCTATTTCTGGACTGTGGTCGGATCGTGGGTAACTGAAACCCGGAAAGGGAAGCCGTGGATAAGGGGGGAGCTACTGTCTAGAAACCCAAAGACCTAGAATAGTTAAAAATCAGTATTGAAAAGGAACAAATTGGAGGACTTGTGGCATCTGAGTTCAAGCCTCGCTATAAAGCTCTGATAGGCCGATAAGGACGGTAGTGTTTGTCTAAGGATGGACAAACAGGTCAATGCAGTAGAATAGAGTCCAGAAATAGAGAACAGTAAGCCTCAGAGTTCAACTTGTGGGGCACCTGGGTGGCTCAGTCGGTTGAGCGACTGCCTTCAGCTCAGGTCATGATCCTGGAGTCCCGGGATCGAGTCCCGCATCGGGCTCTCTGCTCAGCGGGGAGCCTGCTTCTGCCTCTGATCCTCCCCCTCTCATTCGCTCTCTCTCTCTCTCATTCTCTCTGTCTCAAATTAAAAAAAAAAAAAAAATCTAAAAAAAAAAAAAAAAGAGTTCAACTTGTATATTCCAGTGTGTCACAAATTAGTTTGACCGTGAAAACCGTTTTCCTCCTCATGGTCATTAACATTTGTGAGAAATAAACACATCTGGGAAATAGTTACTTGACCAAAGCACATGATAGAAGGATAAAGTTTAGGAGATTACTGTAGATAGTTAGCCAAGTATCTGGAGTTAGGGCTTTTCCATGTCTCTAGTATTAGGCTCTAGTTTGTCAGGGAAAGGTGTCCTACTCTGCAGAAGGAAATTTCCTTCACCAAAGATCTCATAAATCTTTCCTTCTTCTATAATTTCCTCTTCAGTCAGATCCTGTGAGAGAGATTTTCTTGAACACCGAATTATGGTAATTTTTACAGGAAAAAGTGAATCCAAACCTTTCTTTTCCACATATGCATACATTTTTAATGTATCTTTTATTATATTCCTCTACCAAAATTACAGCAGTAATATATTTTCACAACTAGTAAACAATGAGGTCATATAAATAAATATCATGCCCCATCTCAATTCTTTCAGACATATCTATAATTTCAACAAAGCTTATTTATCTTTTCATACCTTTCTCCCTGCTCATATCAACATCGCACATGTCAATCTGATTTGTCCTTATTCAAGTTTTTAAATGGCACCAAGCTTGGGGCAACTGTCTGGCTCAGTTGGTGGAGCATCTGACTCTTGATCTCGGAGATCCTGAGTTCAAACCCCACATTAGGCGCAGAGATCACTTAAAAAATAAATAAATGGCGGGCGCCTGGGAGGCTCAGTTGGTTAAGCGACTGCCTTCGGCTCAGGTCATGATCCTGGAGTCCTGGGTTAGGGTTAGCAGGGAATCTGCTTCTCCCTCTGACTGTTCCCCCCTCTCATGTGCTCTCTCTCTCTCTCGTTCTCGCTCTCTCAAATAAATAAATAAAATATTTAAAAAATAAATGGCACCATGCTATGCATTGTTTTCTCTAACTTTCTTTGCTCAAGCAACAGTCTATCTTGTACATCCCTTCAGATCAGTAGGTATAATCTTATTCTTTCTAAAATCTTCATTATATTGTACATTATATTCCTGCTCTTGGTTATTTGTGCCTTTTCTTTTTCACTTAATTAGTTTTTGTAGTGGTTTATTGATCTTTTGAAAGAATGACTTCTTGCTTTCTTGGTAGTCTCTGTTGTGTGGCTGTTTTCTTTTTTATGTATTTATTTTTCTGTTTTTATTATTTTCTTACTCAACTTTTGGTTTAATTTAATGCAATTTTTAAAATTTAGGTGAATTTTTGTTTCATTGATTTTTACCATTTCTTCTTTTCTAATACGTATATTTATGACTATAAATTTCCTGTAAGATTTACCTCATCTGTTTCTTATGTTTTATTTTGATTATCACTTCATTTATATAATTTTATAAGTTCAAGGTAATCATTTTCTTCAATCTATAATCATAGAGGGAGGTCCCATGTACTCTGCACTCAGTTACCCTCAATGGTAATATTTTGCATAACTATAGTCCAATATCAAAAAAAGATTTTACCAGTTTTATATGCACATATTTCTGTATGTAACTGTTCTGTATAATTTTATCATGTGTGTAAGTTTCCTGTAGCCACCACAATATACAAAACTGTTTAATCACCACAAGGCTACCTTGATGCCTACCACTTTATAGCCATGCCCACCCCTTCCCACATCTTTAAGCCCTGCAACTATTAATCGGTTCACCATTTCACTGATTTTTTAAATTTCAAGAATGCTATATAAATGGAGTATCACACCTACATACAATATGTAGATCTTGTGACTGGCTTTTTTTTCTTTTCTTTTTTTTTTTTTTTAGCATAATTGCCTTGAAATCCATCCAAGTTGTTGCATGTACCAATGGCTGAATAGTATTCCATGGTGTGAATATACCACAATTTTTTTGTTTTTTGTTTTGTTGTTGTTGTTGTTTTTAATGTGCCACAATTTTAAAAACTATTCCTCCATTTAAGGATATTTGAATTATTTCCCAATTTTGGCTATAATGAATAAAATTAATATGCACATTCGTGTACAGATTTTGTGTGAACACAGTTTCCAGTTCTCTGGGAGAAATGCGTAAGAGTTCCATTGCTGAGTCATACGGTAAGCGCATTTGGGGTTTTATAAGAAACTGTCAAACTATTTTCTTTTTTTTTTTTTTAAAGATTTTATTTATTTATTTGACAGATAGAGACATAGCGAGAGAGGGAACACAAGCAGGGGGAGTGGGAGAGGGAGAAGCAGGTTTCCTGCCGAGCAGGGAGCCTGATGCGGGGCTCGATCCCAGGACCCTGGGATCATGACCTGAGCTGAAGGCAGACACCTAACGACTGAGCCACCCAGGCGCCTCCAGTCAAACTATTTTCAAGAGTGGATGTACTGTATTACTATATTATATATACTGCAATGTATGGGTGATCTAGTTCTCCACATCCTCACCCACATTTGCTGTTGTCACAATATTTTAGCCATTCTGATAGGTGTGTAGCTCTCTCAGAAATGGAATCTTAAACCAGTCATTCAGGAACTGCCTGATCAGCATTAATTAGGTAATCTGCTTAATGGACTCCTGCTAGCCCCTAAAGGAAAGTAACCTTGCAATAACAAATCTGATATTTATTTATTTATTTATTTGCCTAGTACAATTTCCTTGTTCCTGTTCCCTTCTGACTATAAAATCTCTTGCTTTGTATGGCTCTTTGGAACTCCTTTTTATCTGCTAGATTGAATGCTACCCAATTAAGGAATGTTGAATAAAGCCAGGGAGATCTTTAAATTTTACCCAGTTGAATTTTAACATAGCAGTGGTCTCTAGTTGCCTGGTGTCTGTCTCTGAGATGATATAGGGCAGAGGAAGTATTGACTTGAGGTAGATAAGGAGATGGTTGGGATATATAGACTCTGGTTTGGTTGATTTATATGTAAAAGACATGCTTCTTGCTAAGCCCCTTGCTATTTCTAAGAATTGACTAGCCCTTGGAGGGACTCTCTCTCCAGATCTGTAAGGCTCCCAAATGCCAGATCAAGAATACAGAAAATAAGAAAATATACTTAATGCAACTGGCCCTGTGGTGAATAGATGCCAAACAAGACAAACACAGAATCTAAGAAAACACAGAACACATATACACAATAGAATAATACCCATCAATAAAATGGAATTAGCTATTGATACATGCAACAACTTGGATGGAACTTAAGGGCATTATGCTTAATGAACAAAAGCCAGTATCAAAAGGTACATTTTGTATGACTCTATTCAACAACTTCAAAATGACAAAACTGTAGTAACAGTGAACAGATAATTGGACAAGGAGAGTAAATAGAAAACAGCTTCATTTTTGTCTCTCATTGTCACTTTAAATATGTTCGGTGGAGCTAGATCTTCCCTGATCCTGTTGAAAATTTATTTAGAGATCATGATTTTTTTTTATCACACCTACAAATGGTTTCAGCTCAGTAATAACAATGTCCAGTCTTCATGGCTGAGCAAAAATTAAGACTTCTTCCTCTGCTTCGATCTGTTTACAGTTTATGCCAAATTGTATTTTCCAAAAGTGAGTGCAACTATATTTTTGGTCCCACATGGTCTTCCAGAACCTTGCCACTTTCCCATCAGAAAGTGGAGACAATTTCCCCTTTCCACTGAATCTGGATGGACCTTTTAAATTGTGAGTACAGTGGAAATGATGCTATGTGATTCTGAGGCTAGGTGTAAAACATGATAGAGCTTCCATCTGGATCTTTCTTGGGACTCTTGCCTTTAGAACCTTGAGCTGCAGTGTAAAATGTCTGAGTCTACCATGCTGTTAAGAAGCCCAAACTAGCCCACACAGAGAGACCACATGGAGAAACCCTAAGATTACATGAAATAAGAGAGATGTCCAACCAGCTCCCAGTGGCTCCGGGAACTCTGCACTCTTCCAGGTTCAGCTATCATGAAAAATTTGAGCCAAAACTGTCCATCCAAATTGTTCCAGAATTCCTGACCCAGAGAAACCATGAAAGATAGTAAATGATTGCTGTTGTTTGAAACCATTAAACTTGACAGACTGGATATACAAACAGACAATGACAGATCGTATATGCCAACAGAATTCTGACCTACAAACTCTGCAGCAACCAACTAGTTTCCAATCAGGAAACCAAACTAAACCTTGGCAGTGATCAGCCCACAACATTCAGGCTTTGGATAATGACTGCTAGCTCCCCTCCCACTTTCTTTTTTTTTTTTTTTTTTTGCCTCTGCTTCCAGTTCAGGACCAACCAGAGAAAGCCAAATTCGATCCCAAACCAGTCATATAATATGCACTGCTTCTTTTTAGCTCACCTCCAGCGTCTCTATGCCAATAATCTCCAATCACTGTATTCCTGAAGCCTTCCCTTTTTTTTTTTTTTAAGATTTTATTTATTTATTTGAGAGCGAGAGAATGAGAGACAGAGAGCACGAGAGGGAAGAGGGCAGAGGGAGAAGCAGACCCCCTGCCGAGCAGGGAGCCCGATGTGGGACTCGATCCCAGGACTCCAGGATCATGACCTGAGCCGAAGGCAGTCGCTTAACCAACTGAGCCACCCAGGCGCCTTTTTCACTATAAAGTTTTCCTACTCCCCTGCCTGCCTTTGAGCTCTGCCAAACACAGGTGATGGTGGTTGTAATACCAGTAATTTGAAACAACCTAATGATAACAAGATAAGACAATTACATAAGTGGCATGTAGAATTTACAAAATATTATGGAAGAACACTTCGTGTTCATATATATTTGATTTAAAAAGCAGGTTAGGGGAGGGTATGTGCTATGGTGAGCGCTGTGAATTGTGTAGGACTGTTGAATCACAGACCTGTACCTCTGAAACAAATAATACATTATATGTAAAAAAAAAAAAAAAAAAAGAAGAAGATAGCAGGAAGGGAAAAATGAACAGGGGGAAGTTAGAGGGGGAGACGAATCATGAGAGACTATGGACTCTGAGAAACAAACTGAGGGTTCTAGAGGGGAGGAGGTGGGGGCATGGGTTAGCCTGGTGATGGGTATTAAAGAGGGCAAGTACTGCATGGAGCACTGGGTGTTATACTCAACAATGAATCATGGAACACTTTAACATTAACATAATTAACATTAACATAACATAATTAAAATCAAATAATTAATAATAATTAATAATTAAACAATTAATCATTAATCATTAAATAATAAATCATTTTTTTAAAGGCAGGTTAAGCTGACATAAATAGGGGCGCCTGGGTGGCTCAGTTGGTTAAGCGACTGCCTTCAGCTAAGGTGATCCTGGAGTCCCAGGATCGAGTCCCAGGATCGAGTCCCAGGATCGAGTCCCAGGATCGAGTCCCAGGATCGAGTCCCAGGATCGAGTGCGACATCGGGCTCCCTGCTCGGCAGGGAGTCTGCTTCTCCCTCTGACTCTCCCCCCTCTGGTGCTCTATCATTCTCCCTCTTTCAAATAAATAAATTAATACAAATCTTAAAAAAAAGATGACGTCAATATTCACATAAAAGATATAAGCTTAAATACAGCCAAGTGTGAACAGACTAATTACAGGCATTTTTTACATCTGACTGTAGACCGCGGAGGCACGTGTCTGTCTTTGTGCGGGTGCGCCCAGCCCCCAGGAGCGGGACCACCACTGCTTAGACTCTGCGTTCACCCAGGCGAGTCTCGCCTCCGGGAGGGGTACGGAGCGCGCCCGGCCTGCGCGGGGGCTTCTGGGAGTTGTGGTCCAGCCGCCAGGCCCCCGCGCCGGGGCGCCAGCTGCTGGGCCTTCTCGGTCTGAAGCGCGGGTGGGCTGGGCCGTTCTCGGGGACGCGGCCACGAAGGTCTCGTGGCGGCCTCCGTGCCCAAGACCTCCCAGGCGGACGCCCGGAGAGGTGAGTCCGCCAGTCTTACGGGCTGAGGGCGGCGGGGATAGCGGAGAGTACCCGGGTCGTGCGAAGGGGGACCAGGGAAAACCGAACGTTCGGGGCTCGCAGGGTCTGGGCGGCGACATGGGGGGTTCTTGGTTCTATTGAGATGCGCGGATGGCTGCGACTGTGTGTTCCCGGGTTGGTGAGCTGTGATGCATCCTTGGGTTGGGGGGAGGGTGGGCAGAAGCCAGGGGTCCCTTGGATAAATCTCGCCCGGGCATTTTGGTTTGGGGGGGCAGCTGGGCCATGGGAACCCCAGGTTGGTGGAGAGAGGACAGTGAGGTAGGGTACAGGGGTTTGGGGGGGACCGTCTAGGGCTGCATGTTCTTAGGTGTTTGTGGGAGTGGCTAGATCTGTGCATTCTCGGGTTTGGGCGATGAGGGAGGAGTTAGTAAGTGGATGCCCCTGCCCAGGTATCTTCAACAGAGAATTCTCCATACTCTTGGCCAGAAAGGCTAGAGGGGTGTTGTTTTCACTTTGTTGTCCCAGTGGAAGTTATGGCCCCAGATGTTAAAGGTGGAGGTGCCCCAGTTGTGAATTTGGTATCCCAGGCCACCCCTGAGTCACAGACTGGCTATATTAAGCAAAGCCCCTCTGAGTGCAGAGATTGAAGGACATGCGAGTTCTCCATTCTTCACGGTCTTGCAGGTGGACTTTGGTTCTTGACGCTTTTCTTTTTACATTTTTATTTTAATTCCAGTTAACATACAGTGTTATATTAGTTTCAGGTGTACAATATAGTGATTAATACTTCCATATATCACCTTGTGCTCATTACAGGTGCACTCGTTAATGCCCATCACCCATTTAATCCTTCCCCCACCCCCCTTCCCTCAGGTAACCATCAGTTTCTTCTCTATAATTGAGTTGGTTTCTTGATTTCTCTCTCTCTCTCTTATTGTTTTCCCTTTGCTTTTTTGTTTTGTTTCTTATTTCTACATGAGTGAAAGCATATAGTATTTATCTTTCTCTGATTTATTTTGCTTAGCATTGTACTCTGTAGTTGCATCTATGTCGTTGCAAATGGCAAGATTTCATTCTTTTTATGGCTGAATAATATTCCATTGTATATATATACTGCCTCTTCTTCATCCATTCATCAACTGATGGACACTTGGGCTGCTTCCATATCTTGCCTATTGTAAACAGTGCTGCTAGAAACATCACGGTGCCTGTATCTCTTTGAATGAGTGTTCTTGTAGTCTTTGCATAAATACCCAGTAGTGTAACTGCTGGATCGCAATGTAGTTCTATTTTTAACTTTTTGAGGAACCTCCATACTGTTTTCCGCAGTGGCTACACCAGTTTGCATTCCCACCAGCAGTGCAAGAGGGTTCCTTTATCTCTACATCCTCACCAACACTTGTTGTTTGTTGTGTTGTTGATTTTAGCCATTCTGACAAGTGTGAGGTGATATCTCATTGTACTGTTGATTTGCATTTCCCTGATGATGAGTGATGTGGAGCATCTTTTCATGTGTCTGTTGGCCATCTGTATGTCTTCTTTGGAGAAATATCTGTTCATGTCTTCTGCCCGTTTGTTAATTGGATTATTTGTGTTTTGTTTTGTTTTTAAAGATTTTATTTATTTATTTATTTGAGAGAGAGAGAGAGAGAGAGAAACAGCATGAGAGGGAAGAGGGTCAGAGGGAGAAGCAGGCTCCCCGCCAAGCCGGGAGCCCGATGTGGGACTCGATCCCAGGACTCCGGGACCATGACCTGAGCCGAAGGCAGTCGCTTAACCAACTGAGCCATCCAGGCGCCCTGGATTATTCGTGTTTTGGGTGTTGAGTTTTATAAGTTCTTTATATATTTTGGATACTAACCCTTTATTGGATATGTTTTTTACAAATATCTTCTCCCATTCCATAGGTGTCTTTTGGTTTTGTTGATTGTTTCCTTTGCTGTGCAGAAGCTTTTTATTTTGATATAGTCCCAATAGTTTATTTTTACTTTTGTCTCCTTGCCTGAGGAGACATATCTAGAAAGAAGTTGCTATGGTCGACGCTAAAGAAGTTACTGCCTATGTTCTCTTCTAGGATTTTTATCGTTTCAGGTCTCCATTTAGATCTTTAATCCATTTTGAATTTATTTTTGTGTATGGTGTAAGAAAGTGGTCCAGTTTCATTCTTTTGCATGTCGCTGTCCAGTTTTCCCAACACCATTTGTTGAAAAGACTGTCCTTTTCCCATTGGATAGTCTTTCCTGCTTCATTGAAGATTAATTGGCCATATAATTGTGGGTTTATTTCTGGATTTTCTATTGATGCTTTTATTTTCCTTTTAGGTGAGGGTGGATCTGCACAGACTGGGTATGAGGATTTCTGGCATGTGACTCAATCCTCATTTCTCCCAGCTCCCTATTCTGCCCTCTTTGGAATCTGCTGGCCCTGAGTGATCTGTGAAGAGAGGAGAAAATGGCCCCCAGGTTCCTGGCAGCAAGACCCCCAGTGAGTGGGATTTAACCTCTTTCGTGTAGTAATCCCTGTCCCCGGTTAGGGGACATGTTTGTTCACTGCCTTGCGGAGCCCACCAGGACTCTAAGACAAACATGAAACATGGCACAGCTTTAGGATACTCCAGAGGAGAGCCCACTCTCCCTCCTCAATGCACTCCCCCAACCCCACCACCATATCAGAGCCCTGGCACACCTTAACCTTTGCCCCTACTTCCATTAATTTAGGTCACAAATGGTCCAGTATCTCTTCCACAAGCCCCAGTGTCTACCGTGTACATTGAGAAGTACTGTCCTTTCTTGCAGGCTTTGTAGGCCTTGTTAAAATGGTTTTTGTTTGGTTTTGTTTTTTACTGCAATGGATTTTAAAATTTAAATGATATCAAATTTACAGAAGAATTGCAATAACAGTACAAAGAACACCAATATTGCCTTTACTTGTATTCATCAATTGCCAGCTTTTTGTCACAGTTACTCTATCATTGCATCTCTGTGTATTTATCATTTTCTGAATCATTTGAGGCTAAATTGTGGACATGATCATGTCTTTTACCTTTAATTACCTTGGCACGCATCTTCTATAAGCAAGAACAGCCCCTTAAATGACCATAGTATAATTTAGAAAATTTAACCGTGATACAGTACTATTGTCTGATCTCTAACCCATAATTAAAATTTGCCAGTTGTCTTAATTACTTTCTTTATGGCCTTTTCCCCTTTGTTTCCTCTCTTTAGTCTTCTTTAATCTGGAACACTTTCTTTTTATTTTTTTAAAGATTTTATTTATTTATTTGACAGAGAGAGACACAGCGAGAGCAGGAACACAAGCAGGGGAGTGGGAGAGGGAGAAGCGGGCTTCCCACCGAGCAGAGAGCCCAATGAGGGGCTCGATCCCAGAACTCCAGGATCATGACCTGAGCTGAAGACAGACGCTTAATGGCTGAGCCACCCAGGCGCCCCTCTCTGTCTTTCTTGATCATGATTTTTGATCATGATTTTTGATGAGTGCAGGCTCAGCTGTTCTGTAGAATGTTCCTCAGTTAAGATTTATTTGATAGTCCTTCATGATTAGATTTAGGTTTTACACTTTTGGCAGGAATGATGCAGAAGTGACTTGTCCTCAGTGTGTCATATCAGATAGCACATAATATTGATTTGTTTCATTACTAGTGATATTAACTTTGGTGACTTAAATTAATGTAGGGTTGGGGTGCTTGGGTGGCAGTCAGTTAAGTTTTCAACTCTTGATTTTGGCTCATGTCATGGTCTCAGGGTCCTGGGATCGAGCCTGTGTCAGGCTCCATGCTTGGTGCAGAGTCTCCTTGGGATTCTCTCTCTCCCTCTCCCTCTGCCTCTCTTCCTGTTTGCACTCCCTCCCTCTCTCTCTCTATCTCCCTCTGCCCCTCTTCCTGCTTGCACTCCCTCCCTCTCTCTCTCTATAAATAAAATAAAATAAAATCTTTTAAAAAATTAATGTAGGGTCTCCCAGTTTTTTCCACTGTAAAGTTTCTCTTTGGGGGTTGGAGAGGAAGAGGCAGACCTCTTAAGCCAGCTTGTCACTGTCATGTGGAAGGTACATCAAAGCCTATAAGGACAGTAAAAAGCTCAGTGGTTACCAGGGTTGACAGGAAGTGGTGAGTAGGAAGAGTGCAGAGGATTTTTAGGGCAGTGAAAATACTCTGTATGATACCATAATAATGGATATATATCATTATACATTTGTCCAAACCCATAGAATGTACAAAATCAAGAGTGAACTCTAATGTAAACTATGGACTTTGAATCTCAAGCTTATTCTCCTGATTCATACAATGTGGTGTGGGCAGCACTCTGGAATTGTGTAGCTTTGGGTGTACTCTGGTTGAAGTTTGAGTCTTCCCATCAAAGAAACTTTAAGGGCTGGAGAGCTTTAAATGTGTCTCATATGTCTCATATGTCTTTTCCATCTTCTACAAAATATAATGGAAGCAGGTGCATGGATGTTTGCCAAAATCAGGACCCTAGAAACCATCAAGATTCACTGTACTTGTCAACTGCATTACTCTGTGGGAATGGGTATGTCTGTGTGTGACTATGTCTGTCATTTTAACAGCTGGTGACATTCAAGGATGTGGCTGTGGACTTTGCCCAAGAGGAGTGGGAACATCTGGACGCTTCTCAGAGTCACTTGTACGGAGAAGTGATGTTGGAGAACTATGAGAATCTCATCTCCTTGGGTGAGCACAGCATCTTCCCGAACCCATCTGCTCTCACAGTGGGTTCAACCAAATGGATTAAATCCCGAGGGGATTAGCATTTGGGCACCCACATATTCCAGATCCCTTATAGCAGAAGGTATCAGATTTGAGAGTGCAGAAAAATACCTGATCATTAGAAATGCCAGTTCCTGTCCAACTTAAAGAAGATTAAAGACACATTACAACTAAATGCAATGCTAAAAAATGTCCAGGAAGAGTGCCAAAAGGGACATACTGGCGTCTTTTGCAAATTAACTGGATTACGTAAAATACTGTGTCAATGTTAAGTCCCCTGATTTTGATGACTGCGCTGCTGTTATGGGGGAGAATGTCCTTGTTCTTAGGAAATACCTACTAAGAATTGGGTCCTAGAGAGCCATGGGGCCTACAACTTTCTCTCAGATGGTTTTAGAAAAGAATTGTGTGTGTGGAGAGAGAGAGAAAGTAATAAAGTAAACGGGCCAAACAATAACAACTGGTGAATATGGGTCAGGGTTCTATGGGTGTTCTTGGTGTTACTCTTGCTACTTTTCTATAAAGTACGAGGTTATCCAAAAAACCTACAACCCTGGCTTCTATCACCAGCGCTACTGATTCAGTGGATTTGGGATGGAGTCTGCATTTTTGACAAGTTTCTTCAAATCATACTTGGGGCTGCACTTCCTCGGCCTCATCACTGCCTATTCAACCCATTGAGCATTATTACTGTTTTATATTGCAAATGGGTCTCTTCACTGAAGTTCCCAAGAATTCCTGGAACTTTCCTTGTTTAGGGAATATATATACATATTTGTAAGTGTATAAGTAAATGCAAAATGTGATATTAATGTATAGTAGGTTTATTCACCTTTCTCAGTCTTCAGAGGATCTTCACGGATACCAAGGCCTAGATTTGACTTGTGTGAGGGTCCTTAGTCACATTGCAGGGCCCTAATCCACATGTCTTTCCCCTCAAGCAGGGCATCTGCTGTCCAAACCGGAAATGATTTTCTATTTTGAACAAGAAGATGGTGTATGGATGGAGGAAGAAATGCCAAGAAGCTCCTATTCAGGTGAGAACCAGTCAGCCAGGAGTAAATGCCATCAGTAACCCACGAATCCATGAAGGGATGGGTAGCAATTTTAAAAATACATCTTGTTTGACTTTTTATGCTTTTCATTTAGTTGAAAATATTTAAATATTTTTTTGATTGGAGACAAATACCTTTGTTTATAAAAGCATTAAATGCTCAGGCTCCATACATGCTTAAGAACCAGCCTTACCATCTTATTGGTTCCTCATTAAAATTTTTGACAGATGTTCACTCCATATTTGGGGTGTGTGTGTGTGTGTGTGTGTGAATGAAGTAAGCTCTACCCCCAACACATGGCTTGAATTCACAACCCTGAGATCAAGAGTCGCCAGCTAGGTGCCCCTGTTCACTTCATATTTGTAAAAGTTATCTTTTTAACTTTTTGATAATTATGCTTTAACAACACTAACACATTTGTAGTTCACAGAGTTTAATCAAGTGTTTTAGTAACACTTCATTTCCTCACTAAGGAAAGGGTTCTCCGTATGTTCCCTTTACCCCTGAAGCAAAAATGAAAAACCCAAGGTCAAGAGGACAAAGACCAGCAGCCCAACACTTCTCTACTTTGCGAAGCTTCTCAGCCTTACCAGCGCTGCCTGAGAGTGTGTCCAGAGTGTGCACCATGCAGCTTTGGACAAAACCCCTGCTCGCTTCATCATCTAATTTTTTTTGTCCCAGGTGTCAGGGATGAGAATGATGGGATTCTCCCTTGGCAGACATCTCCAAGAGAAAAACCCTACAGCTGTCCCCAGTGTGGCCAAGACTTCAGACAGCTCAGAAACCTTCTACTTTACCAGCAAACCCATACAGGAGAGAAGCCCTCTCCATACGCTGGGCGTGGAAGAGCCTTCAGGGTAAGGACAGCAGACCTTAACTTTCCCAGGCTCCTTCCCAGAGAAAAGGCCTACCAATGCATGGAGAGTTCCAGAGTCTCCAACTCAGGAGCCACTCTGAGAAGGCACAGGAAGGACCACATGTGAGGAATGTGGGAAGGACTTCAGCTGCAGCTCCAACCTGTCCATCCACCGGCGCGTCCACACGGGCGAGAGGCCCTTCAGGTGCCAAGACTGCGACAAGGACTTCAGCCGCAGGGCAGCCCTGCAGACCCACCAGACGTCCACGTAGAAAGGAAGCCCCACGTAGGAAGGAAGCCCCATGCTTGTGAGGTGTGTGGCCGGGGCTTCACGCTGCACTCTACACTGGCAGGACCGTGCAGGAGACAAGGGCTATGTGTGTAACAGATATGGCTGGGGTTTCAGCCAGAGAGCCAGCCTCTACCTGCACCAGTGCGTCCATACTGGAGAGAGACTATTCGGCGTGAGGCCTGAGGGAAGCAGTTCGGCCGGAGCAAGGACCTGGGCATCCACCAGAGGGTCCACACGGGAGAGTAGCCCTACCGGTGTGGGGCTTGTGAGAGGGACTTCAGGCACTGTTCAGCCCTCAGGAGCCACCAGAGGGCGCACAGGGGAGAAGCCCTATCCCTGTGCCGTGTGTGGGAAGGGGTTCAGTCAGAGAGTCCACCTGTAGATGCACCAGAAGGTGCACCGTAGGGAGAGGCTTTTGGGACTGGGCGTCGCCAAATGTCAGAACAGCAGTTGTCTGCAAGGTGCCTTCCAGAGCCCGGGGGAATGCCAGGGCATGGGTGCTGAGATACACGGCATGGCAGGCTTAACGGTATAGGGCATTTATTCCTGTTTAGATGGGAAAGATGTCATAGTATGCAGGTTGGTAGATTTTCACAAAGTGAACACACCCGTGTCCAGCCCCTGACTGGAGAAACGGAATATTTCCAGCTCTTCCTAGAGACGTCTGCCTGCTCCCTTCTGCTTGGCCCCCTACAAAGGAAATCACTCTCCGGACTTCTAAAACCATATATTTTGCAAGTTCTAGAATATCATGTAAGTGGAATTTTACAGCATGTAGTCTTTTATGTAGGACTTCATTCACTCAGTGTTTGCAGGAATCACCCATGTTGTTGCAGGTACTCTTTTTTTTTTTTTTAAAGATTTTATTTATTTATTTGACAGAGAGAGACACAGCGAGAGAGGGAACACAAGCAGGGGGAGTGGGAGAGGGAGAAGCAGGCTCCCCGCAGAGCAGGGAGCCCGATGCGGGACCGTGGGATCATGACCTGAGCTGAAGGCAGTTGTTTAACCAACTGAGCCACCCAGGCGCCCTGTTGCAGGTACTCTTAAGTTCATCTATTTTATTACTAAATAGTATTCCATACAACACAAGTGCAGTTTGTCCGTTCGCTTGTTGGTGGACATTTACATTTGGACATTTGGGTTGTTTCCAGTTTTTGGCTTTATAAATAAAGCTGCTGTGAACATCTGGGTACACATATACTCTGTGTGGACATATACTTTAATTTCTTTGGGGTATTTATAGGAGTAGAATTGACAAGTATTCTAAAACTTTTTCAAAAACTGAATTTATTGAAGTCTTAAAACACATGATTAACTTTTACTATATGTCAATAGAGAGGAAATAATTATGCAATTTAACAATGTTATCTTGCACATTGGATTTTTACATGTACCTGGAAATTTTCAAACAAATATAGAAAAAGAGCAGTGTAACAAACTCATGTCCCCATCATCTAGCTACTCATGATGAATTGTCTCCCTTATTCCATCCTCCTCCCTCACACACACAATCCTGGAGTATTTTAAAGCAAATCCTAGACTATGATATTGTTTCATCTTTAAATACTTTTGTATATATCTTCAAAAAATAAATATTTATTTAAAATTTTTTTTCAAAGAATTATCCTTTGCTTTAAAATTTTTTTATTGAGGTAAAATTCAGGTAACATAAAATTTACTATTTTAACGTTTCAGAGAACACAGCCGAGTAGTTTTAGTACATTTACAAAGTTGTCTAACCATCACCACCGTCTACTTCCAGGGCATTTTCTTTTTTTTTTTTTTTTTGAAGATTTTATTTATTTATTTGACAGAGAGACAGCGAGAGAGGGAACACAAGCTGGGGAGTGGGAGAGGGAGAAGCAGGCTTCCCGCAGAGCAGGGAGCCCGATACGGGACTCGATCCCAGGATCCTGGGATCATGACCTGAGCCGAAGACAGACACTTAACGACTGAGCCACCCAGGCGCCCTCCAGGGCATTTTCATCAGGCCAAAAAGAAAACCCCTTACTGTTAAGCAGTCGCTCCCCATTCTTCCCTCCCACCTACCTCTGGCAACCACTAACTTACTTTCTGTCCCTATAGATTTGCCTATTCTGGGCATTCGATATAAATGGAATCACAAACTATGTGGCCTTTTATGGCTGCTTTCACTTCGCATAATATTTTCACGGTTCATCCCCGTTGTAGCAGGTGTCCATACTACATTCCTTCTTATGGCTGAACAATATTCTATTGTATGGATATGGCACATATTTTATCCATTCTTCAGTTGATGGACATTTGAGTTGTTTCCAGTTTGGAGCTATTATGAAAAATGTTATGATGAACATTCAATTCATGTACAAGGTTTTCATTGAGTATAGGCATTTAATTCTCTTGGATATATGTGGAAGAGTGGAATTCATGGATCATGTGATCATTCTATCTTTTTTTTTTTTTTAAAGATTTTATTTATTTATTTGAGAGAGAGAGAGAATGAGAGACAGAGAGCACGAGAGGGAAGAGGGCAGAGGGGGAAGCAGACCCCCCGCTGAGCAGGGAGCCCGATCCCGGGACTCCAGGATCATGACCTGAGCCGAAGGCAGTCGCTTAACCAACTGAGCCACCCAGGCGCCCGATCATTCTATCTTTCGCTTTTTGAGGAGCTGCCAAATTGTTTTCCATAGTGGTTACACCATCTTACTTTGCCACTAGCAATGTATGAGGATTCCGGTTCCTCCACATTTTCACCAACAATTGTCATTCCCCGTCCTCCCCCCACCCTTTTTTTAAATCCTAATCCCATTGGTAGCTGTGAAGTGGTATCTTACTGTGGTTTTGATTTACATTTCTGTAATTACTAATGATGTTGAGTTTCTTCTCATGTGTTTATTGGCCATTTGTATATCTTTTTTAGGGAAATCTCTATTCAAGTCCTTTGCCCATTTTAAAACTGGATTATCTTTTTGTTGTTGAACTGTAAAAATTATTTATATGTTACTATCATTTGCAAATATGGTCTCCCATTCTGTGGGTTGTATTTTCACTTTCTTGGTGGTTTCCTTTGATGCACAAGTTTTTAATTTTGATGAAGTCTAATTTATTTGCTTTTTTCTTGATATTTGTGCTTTTGATGTTCTATTTAAGAAATGGTTACCTAGGGGGCGCCTGGGTTGCTCAGTTGGTTAGGCGACTGCCTTCGGCTCAGGTCATGATCCTGGAGTCCCTGGATCGAGTCCCGCATCGGGCTTCCTGCTCGGCAGGGAGTCTGCTTCGTCCTCAGACCCTATCCCCTCTCAGGTGTTCTCTCTCTCTCATTCTCTCTCTCTCAAATAAATAAATAAAATCTTTAAAAAAAAAAAAAAAAAGAAATGGTTACCTAGGGGGTGCCTGGGTGGCTCAGTCGTTAAGCGTCTGCCTTTGGCTCAGGTCATGATCCCAGGGTCCTGGGATCGAGCCCCGCATCGGGCTCCCTGCTCGGCAGAAAGCCTGCTTCTCCCTCTCCCACTCCCCCTGCTTGTGTTCCCTTTCTCTCTGTGTCTCTCTCTGTCAAATGAATAAATAAAATCTTTAAAAAAAAAAAAAAGAAATGGTTACCTAGGGACGTCTGGGTGGCTCAGTCAGTTAAGCATCTGCTTTCGGCTCAGGTCATGATCCCACAGTTCTGGGATCAAGCCCCACATCAGGCTTCTTGCTCATCGAGGAGCCTGCTTCTCCCTCTGCCTGCCACTCTCCCTGCTTGTACTCTCTCTCTCTCTCTCTGATGAACAAATAAATAAAATCTTCAAAAAAAAAAAAAAGAAAAGAAATGGTTACCTAATACAAAATCACAAAATTTTATACCTATATTTCCTTTTAAGAGTTTCATAGTTTTAGCTCTTACATTTATGTCCTTGATCCATTTATAGTTTTTATACGGTATAAGGTAGGGGTCCAAGTTCCTCCTTTTACATGTTGATACCCAATTGTCCCAGCACCATTTGTTGAAAAGACTATTCTTTCCCCACTGAATAGTCTTGCACACTTGTTGAAAATCAATTGACCTTAGATACATGGGTTTATCTCTAGCTTCCCAATTCAATTTCATTGATATATGTCTAGCCTTTGCTAGTACCATACTGGTTTGATTCTGTAACATTGTAGTAAGTTTTGAAAACAGGAAATGTGAGTCTTCCAATTTTCTTATTTTTCAAGATAATTTTGGCCATTCTGAGTCCTTTGCAACACCATATAAATTTTAGGATCAGCTTGTCCATTTCTGCAAGAGAAGGCCATTGGGATTTTGATAGGGATTGCATTGGATCTGCAGTAACTTTGGGGAATATTGCCATCTTAACAACATTAAGGCTTACAATCCATGAACACAGGATTTCTTTCCATTTATTTAAGTCTTTAATTTCTTTCAACAGTGTTTTATATTTTTCGGTATACAAATCTTTCACCTTGTTAGGTAAAGTTAAGAATCTTGTTTTAAATTTCATTTTGGGATTGTTCATTACCAGTATATAGAAATACAACTGATTTTTGAACATTGATTTTTGTATCCTGCAACTTTGCTGAACTCATTTATTAGGTCTAATAATTTTTAGTGGATTATTTAGAGTTTTCTATATACAAGATCATATTATCTGTGAACAGAGATAGTTTTTGCTTTTTTCCTTTCCAATTTGGATGACTTTTACTTCTTTTTCTTGCCCAGTTGCCTTGGCTAGAACTTCCAGTATGATGTTTAAGAGAAGTGGCAAGAGCAGACATCCTTGTCTTGTTCCTTGTCTTAGAGGAGAAAGCTTTCACTATTAATTTTCATAGATGCCCTTTTCTCTTTGTTCTATTAATATGATATATTTCATTCATGGATTTTCCTATGTTGAACCCAGCCTTACATTCCTGGGATACATCCCACTTGGTCATGGTGCATAGTTTTTAAATTTATTTATTATTTATTTATTTATTTTTAAAATTTCATTTATTTATTTGAGAGAGAGAATGAGGTAGAGAGCATGAGAGGGGGAGGGTCAGAGGGAGAAGCAGACTCCCCACTGAGCAGGGAGCCCGATGTGGGACTCGATCCTGGGACTCCAGGGTCATGACCTGAGCCGAAGGCAGTCGCCCAACCAACTGAGCCACCCAGGCGCCCCTGCATAGTTTTTTTATATGCAGCTTAATTCAATTTGCTAGTATTTTATTGAGGATTCTTACATTTCTATTCATAAAGAATATTGGTCTTAGTTTTCTGTGATGTATTTATCTGGCTTTGATATTAGGGTAATACTGGTCTCATAGAATGAATTTGGAAGCATTCTCTTCTTTTCTATTTTTTTGGAAGAGTTTCAGAAGTATTGGTGCTAATTCTTTAAATGTTCGGTAGAATTCACCAGTAAAACCACAGTAGACCATGTCTATTTGTTAGACGTTTTCTTAGTCATTTTGTGGTACTATAATAAAATAACCATAGATGATGTAGCCTAAACAACAAACATTTATTTCTCACAGTTCTGGAAGCTGGGGAGTCCAAGGTCAAGGTCCCACCAGATTCAGCATCTGGTAAGGACCTTCTTTCTGATTTGCAGACAGCTGCCTGCTTGCTGTATCCTCATATGGCAAAAGGGGAGAGAGAGAGCACACTCTCTGGTTTCTTCTTATAAGGGTACTAGTCCCATCGTGGCAACCCTGCCCTCATGACTTCATCTAAGCCTAATTATCTCTCAAAGCCTCCACCTTGAAATATCTTCATGTGGGAGGTTAGGATTTCAACATATGAATTTTGAGAGGGACACAAACATTCATTCCATTAACAGTATTTACTTGCTTTCTGATTCAATCTCCTTATTTGTCATAGAAAGACTGTTACATACTCCTCTTGAATAGGTTATGGTAGTTTGTGTGTTTCTAGGAACTTGTCCATTTCATCTGAGTCATCTGATTTGTTTATAAAATTGTTCATAATATTCTGTTATAATTTTTTTTATTTCTGTAAGGTCAATAGTAATGTCCCAACTTTTATTCCAGATATTAGTAACTTGAATCTTCTATTTTTCTTAGTCTACCTATTGGTCCATCGATTTTGTCAATCTTTTCAAGGAACCAATTTTTTATTTTGTTGATTCTCTGTTGTTTTTCTTTCTTTCTTTCTTTCTTTTAAGATTTTATTTATTTGACAGAGAGAGACACAACGAGAGAGGGAACACAAGCAGGGGGAGTGAGAGAGGGAGAAGCAGGCTTCCTGCGGAGCAGGGAGCCTGATGCGGGGCTCGATCCCAGGACCCCGGGATCATGACCTGAGCCGAAGGCACTTAATGACTGAGCCACCCAGGCACCCCGATTCTCTGTTGTTTTTCTATTTACTATTTTATTTATATCCTTTTTAATCTTTACCATTTCCTTCCTCCTGCTTACTTCGTGTTCATTTGCTCTTCTTTTTCTACTTCCTTAAGGTGGAAAGTCAGGTTATTGATTTGAGATCTTTTTTGTTTTTATTTTTATTTATTTATTTATTTATTTTTTATTTTTTTAAAGATTTTATTTATTTATTTGACAGAGAGATAGATAGCGAGAGCAGGAACACAAGCAGGGGGAGTGGGAGAGGGAGAAGCAGGCTTCCCGCCGAGCAGGGAGCCCGATGTGGGACTCGATCCCAGGACCCTGGGATCATGACCTGAGCCGAAGACAGACACTTAACAACTGAGCCACCCAGGTGCCCTCTTTTTTGTTTTTAATGTAGCCATTTATAGCTATGAATTTCCCTCTGAGTACTGTGTTAGCTGCAGCCTTGAAGTTTTGATATGTTTGTTTTCATTCATCTCAAAGTATTGTCTAAATTCTGTTGTGATTTTTTTCATTGATCCACTGTTTGTTTCAAACTGTGTTTAATTTTCATGTAGTTGTGAATAGTCGATTTCCTTCTCTATTGATTTCTAATTTCATTCCATTTGGTCAGGGAAGATATATTGTATGGTTTTGATGTTTATAAATTTACTGAGTTGTGTGGTATGTGTGTGTGTGTGTGTGTCTTAATGTATGGTCTGTCCTAAAGAGTGTTCCATGTACACTTGAGAATAATGTTTATTCTGATGTTAGGTGAAGTGTTTTATATATGTCTGTTAGTTCTAGTTGGTTTACAGTGTTGTTCAAGTCCTCTATTTCCTTGTTGATCTGTCTAGTTGTGTGTCTATTAATGAATATGGGGTCTTGAAGTCTTCAGCTATTATTGTTGAATTGTCTATTTCTTCATTCAATCCTATCAGGTTTTGCTTTATATATTATAGGGCTCTATTGTTAGCTGCATATATGTTTATGATTGTTATATCCTCTGAAGACTGACACTTTAATTAATATATAATTCATTGTCTCTTGTAACCTTTTCTCATTTACTTTTTTTAAAGATTTTATTTATTTATTGAGAGAGAGAGAGAATGATAGAGAGAGAGCATGAGAGGGAGGAGGGTCAGAGGGAGAAGCAGACTCCCTGCTGAGCAGGGAGCCCAATGTGGGACTCTATCCTGAAACTCCAGGATCATGACCTGAGCCAAAGGCAGTCGCTTAACCAACTGAGCCCCCCAGGCACCCACCTTTTCTCATTTAAAGTCTACTTTTTTATGCTATTATAGCCATCTCAGATCTCTTTGAGTTACCAATTGCCTAAATGTAATTTTCCATTATTTCACTTTGAAACTATATGTGTCTTTGGGTCTAAAGTGAGTCTTGGTGCTTGGGTGGCTCAGATGGTTAAGCATCTGCCTTCAGCTCAGGTCATGATTTCTGGGTCCTGGGATCAAGCCCCATATTGGGCTCCCTGCTCAGCGGGGAGTCTGCTTCTCCCTCTCCCTCTGCCTGTCCCAAACTCGTACTTGCTTGCTCTTTCTCTCAAGTGAATAAATAAAATATAAAAAATAAATAAAGTGAGTCTCTTGTAGATAGCAAATAGTTAGATCCTTTTAAAAATCCATCCTGCCAATATCTGCCTTTTCATTGGAAAGTTTAAGGCACTTACATTTAAATAATTACTGGGATGCCTGGGTGGCTCTGTCAGTCGAGTGACCAACTCTTGATCTTGGCTCAGTTCAAGATTTCACAGTCATGGGCGCCTGGGTGGCTCAGATGGTTAAGCGTCTGCCTTCTGCTCAGGTCATGATCCCAGGGTCCTGGAATCGAGTCCCGCATAGGGCTCCCTGCTCAGTGCAGAGCCTGCTTCTCCCTCTCCCTCTGCCATTCCCTCTGCTTGTGCTCTTCTGTCTATCTCTTTGTCAAATAAGTAAAATCTTAAAAAAAAAAAAAAGATTTCACAGTGATGAGTTCAGCCTTGCTTTGGGCTCTGCACTGGGCATGGAGACTACTTAAAAAAGAAATAGGGGTAGGGGCGCCTGGGTGGCTCAGTTGGTTAAGTGACTGCCTTCGGCTCAGGTCATGATCCTGGAGTCCCGGGATCGAGTCCCGCATCAGACTCCCTGCTCAGCAGGGAGTCTGCTTCGCCCTCTGACCTTCCTCCCTCTCATGCTCTCTGTCTCTCATTCTCTCTGTCTCAAATAAATAAATAAAATCTTAAAAAAAAAAAAAAAGAAATAGGGGTAGGGGTGCCTGGGTGGCTCAGTCGTTAAGTGTCTGCCTTCGGCACAGGTCATGATCCCAGGGTCCTGGGATCGAGCCCCGCATCAGGCTTCCTGCTCTGCGGGAAGCCTGCTTCTCCATCTCCCACACCCCCTGCTTGTGTTCCTTCTCTTGCTGTGTCTCTCTCTATCAAATAAACTTTAAAAAATCTTAAAAAAAAAAAAAAAAAACCTTTAAAAAAATAAATAGGGGCCCTTGGGTGACTCAGTCAGTTAAGCATTTGCCTTCGCTCAGATCATGATCCCAGGGTCCTGGGATGGATCCAAATGTCGGACTTCCCACTCAGCAGGGCGCCTGCTTCTCCTTCTGCCCTTCCCCCCTGCTCATGCTCACTCTCTCATGCTCTCTGTCTCTGTCTCTCAAATAAATAAATTAAAAATCTTTCAAAAATTAATGAACTAATTACTGGGGCACCTGGGTGGTGCAGTGGGTTAAGCATCTGACTCTTGGTGTTAGCTCAGGTCATGATCTCAGGGTCCTAGGATCAAGCCCTGCTTTGGGCTCTGTGCTCAGCATGGAGTCTGCTCAAGATTGTTTTTCCTTCTCCCTCTGCCCCTCCCACTCATGCTCTCTCTCTCTCTCTCAAATAAATAAATCTTTAAAAAAATAAAAATGAATAAAAATAAATACTGATAAGCGATTTCTCTCGTTTTGGTATTTGTTTTTTATGTTATACATATTTTGTTCCCTAATTTCCTTATTACTGCCTTTTATTTTGATTTTTTTTTGTAGTGTACCATTCTGATTCCCTCTTTATTTCTTTTTCTATGTATCTTTAACTTATTTTCTTATTTGTTATAATGGGGACTACAATTGACATCTTTTTTTAAGTTTTTTTTTAAAATTCCAGTTAACATACAGTGTTATATTAGTTTCATATGTATAATATAGTGATTAAACACTTCCATACATCACCTAGTGCTCATCACAACAATTGTACTCCTTAATCCCCATCACCTATTTGACCCCTATCCCTACCCCTCTCCCCTCTGGTAACCTACAGTTTGTTCTCTATAATTAAGAGTCTGTTCCTTGATTTCTCTCTCTCTCTTTTCCTCCCTCTCTCTCTCTCTGTCTTTTCCCTTTGCTCAAGTCCTCTCTTTCCTTGTTGATCTATCTAGTTGTGTGTCTATTAATGAATATGGGGTCTTGAAGTCTTCAGCTATTGTTAAATTGTCTATTTCTTCATTCAATCCTATCAGGTTTTGCTTTATATATTATAAGGCTCTGTTTATGATTGTTATATCTTCTGAAGACTGACGCTTTAATTAATATATAATTCATTGTCTCTTGTAAACTTTTCTTATTTAAAGTCTACTTTTTTATGCTATTATAGCCATCTCAGGTCTCTTTGAGTTACCAGTTGCCTAAATGTAATTTTCTATGACTTCACTTTGAAACTATATGTGTCTTTGGGTCTAAAGTGAGTCTTTATTATTTATTATTTATTTAATTTATTTATTTGCCACCCAGGCGCCCTTATTTATTTTTTTTTAAGTGAGTCTTTAAAGTGAGTCTTCTTAAATTCCACATATGAATGGAATCATATGGTATTTTTTTTTCTTTGACTGACTTATTTCCCTTAGCATTATACTCTGCAGCTCCATCCATGTTGTTGCATATGGCAAGATTTCATTCTTTTTTATGGCTGAATAATATTCTATTGTATATATACATCACAACTTCTTTATCCATTCATCAGTCAATGGACACTTGCGCTGCTTCCATATCTTGGCTATTGTAAATAATGCTGCTATAAACAAAGGGATGCCTGTATCCCTTTGAATTAGTGTTTTTGTATTCTTCAGGAAAATACCCAATAGTGTGTTTGCTGGATCATAGGGTAGTTCTATTTTTTAAAAAAGATTTTATTCATTTGAGAGAGAGAGAGAGAGCGTGCACATGGGTAGGAGGGAGGGGCGTAGGGAGAAGCAGACTCCCTGCCTAGCAGGGAGCCCTGATGAGGGGCTCAATCCCAGGACCCCAGGATCATGACCTGAGCCGAAGGCAGCTGCTTAACTTACTGAACCACCCAGGCACCCAGGTAGTTCTATTTTTAATTTTTTGAGGAACCTCCATTCCACAGTGGATTCACCAGTTTCCATTCCCAGCAATGGTGCAAGAGGGTTCCTTTTTCTCCACATCCTTGCCAACACTGTTTCTTATGTTGTTGATTTTAGCCATTCCGACAGGCGTGAGGTGATCTTTCATTGTAGTTTTGATTGCATTTTCCTGATGATGAGTGATGATGAGCATCTTTTCCTGTGTCTTTTGGTGATCTGTATGTCTTCTTTGGAGAAATATCTGTGTCTTCTGCCCATTTTTTAATTGGATTATTTGTGTTTTGGCTGTTGAGTTGTAGAAGTTCTTTATATATTTTGGATATTAACCTTTTATTGGATATGTCATTTACAAATATCTTCTCCCGGGTGCCTGGGTGGCTCAGTTGGTTGGGTGACTGCCTTCAGCTCAGGTCATGATCCCAGGGCCCTGGGATCAAGTCCTGCCTTGGGCTTCCCCTGCTCTGTGGGGAGTCTGCATCTCCCTTTGCCTCTGCCTGCCACTCCCCCTACTTGTGTGCTCTGTCTGTCTCTCTCTCTCTGTGTCAAATAAATAAATAAAATCTTAAAAAATATGTATCTTCTCCCATTCAGTAGGTTGCCTTTTAGTTTTGTGGATTGTTTCCTTCACTACACAGAAACTTTTTATTTTGATGGAGTCTCAATAGTTTATTTTTGCTTTTTGTTTCCCTTCCCTCAGGGGACCTATCTAGAAAAAAATTGCTACAGCCAATGTCAGAGAAATTACTGCTTGTGCTCTCTTCCAGGATTTTAATGGTTTCAGGTCTCACATTTAGGTCTTTAACCCACTATGAATTTATTTTTGTGTATCGTGTAGGAAAGTGGTCCAATTTCATTCTTGTACATGTTGCTGTACAGTTTTTCCAACACCATTTGTTGAAGAGACTGTCTTTTTCCCATTAGATAGTCTTTCCTGCTTTATCAAAGATTAGTTGACCATATAATTATGGTATGTTCCCCTCTAAACTTACCTTGTTCAGGGTTTTTATCATGAATGGATGTAGTACTTTGTCAAATGCTTTTCTGCATCTATTGAAATGATTATATGGTTCTTACCCTTTCTTTTATTAATATGATGTATCATGTTGATTGATTTGTGAATATTGAAACACTCTTCCAGGAATAAATCCCACTTGATTGTGGTGAATGATTTTTTTTAATGTATTGTTGATTTGGTTTGCTAGTATTTTGTTGAGAATTTTTGCATCTATGTTCATCAGGGATATTGGCCTGTAGTTCTCTTTTTTTGTGGTGTCCTTATCTGTTTTTAATATTAGGGTAATGCTCCCTTCATAAGATTAATTTGGAAGTTTTCCTTCCTTATCTATTGTTTGGAATAGGTTGAGAAGTATAGGTATTAACTCTTCTTTAAATGTTTGTTAAAATTCACCTGTAAAGCCATCTGGTCTTGAACTTTTGTTTGTTGGGATTTTTTTGATTACTGATTCAATTTCTTTGCTGGTTATTGGTCAGTTCAAATGTTTTATTTCTCCCTGCTTCAATTTTGGTAATTTATATGTTTCTAGGAATTTATCCATTCTTCTAGGTTGTCCAATTTGTTGGCATATATTTTTTCATAATATTCTCTTATGATTGTGTGTATTTCAGTGGTGTTGGTTGTTATTTCTCCTCTGTCATTTATGATTTTATTTATTTGGGTCCATTCTCTTTTTTTCTTTATCTATCTATCTATCTATCTTTTTTTTTTTTAAAGATTTTATTTATTCATTCAAGACACACAGAAAGAGAAAGAGCACGAGCAGGGGGAGAGGCAGAGGGAGAAGTAGGCTCCCCGCTGAGCCAGGAGCTGGATATGGGGCTCGATCCCAGGACCCTGGGATCATGACCCGAGCCGAAGGCAGATGCTTAACCATCTGAGCCACCCAGGCGCCCCTCTATCTATCTATCTATCATCTATCTTTCTATCTATCTATCTGTCTATCTATATATAGAGAGGGAGATATTTTTACAGATTTTTTCTTGGGGTTGACTTCTAGTTTATAATGTTGTGGTCAGAAAAGATGCATGGTATGACTTTGATCTTCTTGAATTTGTTGAGGCTTGTTTTGTGGCCTAAGATGTAATTTATTCTGGAGAATGTTCTGTGTGTACTAGAAAACAATGTGTATTCTACTGTTTTAAGATGGAATGTTCTGAATATATCTGTTAAATCCATCTGGTCCAGTGTGTCATTCAAAGCCATTGTTTCCTTGTTGATTTTCTGTTACAATTGACATCTTTTTTTTTTTTTTTTTAAGATTTTATTTATTTATTTGAGAGAGAGAGAATGAGAGAGAGAGAACACATGAGAGGGGATAGGGTCAGAGGACGAGGCAGACTCCCTGCTGAGCAGGGAGCCTGATGCGGGACTCGATCCAGGGACTCCAGGATCATGACCTGAGCCGAAGGCAGTCGCTTAACCAACTGAGCCACCCAGGTGCCCTACAATTGACATCTTAAACTTATAATTATCTAGCTTGAATTAATACTAACTTTGCCTCAGTAGTATACAAAAACTCTCTTCCTTTACAGCTCTGCCCTCCCTTTTTGTTGTTATTGTCACAAATTACATCTTTATGCCTGTGTGCCATCAACACAGATTTATAATTATTGCTTCATACAGTTGTTTTATTTTTTTAATTAATTTATTTTTAAAGATTTTATTTATTTAATTGACAGAGAGAGAGAGACAGCGTGAGAGGGAACACAAGCAGGGAGAGTGGGAGAGAGGGAAGCAGGCTTCCAGCCAAGCAGGGAGCCCGATACGGGGCTTGATCCCAGGACCCTGGGATCATGACCTGAGCCAAAGGCAGTCACTTAACCAACTGAGCCACCCAGGGGCCCCCATACAGTTGTCTTTTAATTCATATAGGAATTAAGACAATTATAGACCAAAAATATATGAACACTGACTTGTATATTTACTTATATAGTTAACTGGTGTTCTTTATTTCTTCATGTGGATTGAGTTATTGTCTAGTGACATTTCATTTCAGTCTGAAGGACTCTCTTCCTATAATTTTTTTTTGAAAACCAGTACTCCTGAATATTATAATGTGGCAACTCTGGAGATCATATTTGCCCCCTTCCCCAGGGTTTACTTTGGCTGCTTGTTATAGTTGTTGATATTCATTTATTCAGTGGCTTTTCTGAACGAATTTTGCAAAGTCTAAATCCTTTGTCACATGTGGCCATGGAAATCTCTGTTCTATTGGTTTGTGGGGAACTAGTGATCAATAGAAATTTTCTTTACCTGGAACCAAAAACAATCCCCTAGTCTTTGCAGATGGTGTGTGTGTGTGTGTGTGTGTGTGTGTGTCACACTTTCAATCCTTTAGGCATTTTGCAACTATGCCTTAACTTTCATTTCCTGGTTGGACAGAGCCTGAAGGTAAATCAGAGGTGAATCTTAGGGCCTTCCCTAGTAACAACTCATAAAGATACAAATAAAAGTAATTTATTTAGGGGCGCGTGGGTGGCTTAGTTGGTTAAGCGACTGCCTTCGGCTCAGGTCATGATCCTGGAGTCCCTGGATCGAGTCCTGCATCGGGCTCCCTGCTCGGTGAGGAGCCTGCTTCTCCTTCTAACCCTCCCCCATCTCATGTACTCTCTCTCTCTCTCTCATTCTCGCTCTCTCAAATAAATAAATCTTAAAAAAAAGTAATTTATTGAAGCTTTAGTTTTGGTGATAAAAGTATTTCAACATCTTAAATTATTATTATCCTATTATATCCTGTCATATAATGGAAGATACCTTAACTCTTACAAGGAATGAGTTTGCTGTTTATCTACAGTTCTGAAGTGATATCTATCACTTCAAAAAGTAAAATGTAAAAAGGTAAAAGTGAAAAAAGTAAAATGGTTTATAATAAAATAATGAAAACATGAAACTTTATATATATTTTCATATGTTTGCAAATACTTATATGAATGCTGGAGAACATTAAGGAAAGATGTTCATCATCTTGTTAACACTGGGACTGGGTCAGAGGATGAAGTGGAGGGAGAACATTGACTTTTTCCTATATAATTAAATAGGTGAAGTAAACCAATTCAAAATGCCTGAAGAGAAGGGGAAAATAAAGCAAAATTAAAAAAAAAAAGTCCAAAAGTGGCAGTGTATCGTTGTGACTTAGCTTGCAGACTCAGAAGCTATCTTTGTGGTACAAATCCATGCTTTCCATTTGCTGTGTTACATTGGACAAATCCTTCTAATGCCTTTTCTGGTCTTATTTTCTACATTTAAAAACTATGAATAGGGGCACCTGGGTGGCTCAGTCGTTAAGCGTCTGCCTTCAGCTCAGGTCATGATCCCAGGGTCCTGGGATCGAGCCCCGCATCGGGCTCCCCGCTCAGCGGGAAGCCTGCTTCTCCCTCTCCCACTCCCCCTGCTTGTGTTCCTTCTCTTGCTTTGTCTCTCTCTGTCAAATAAATAGATAAAATCTTTAAAAAATAATAATAATAAAAAGAAGGGACTAATTCCAATTCAGGCCAAGGGAGCAGAGACTGGGGACTAACATCCCCTCAGCCCCCGCCCCAGGGGAGAGGGGCGCCTGGTAGAGACAGAGAAACGTGATTAGGCAAAGGTATGGTGTAAAATAAAGATAAAAATACCGGAATAAAGTAATAAAGATACCGCCTTAGTTGATGCATCTCCCACCTTTCCCATCTCCCCCTTCCCCCAACTTCTATCATGCTGCAATTCTGCCCTCGTCCCAAGTGTCTCAATTTAAAACCTCGCGGAAAAGATAAGGATTCTCCTGTCACAGCCTTGGGGAACCTGAGTGGGCAAAGGTGTGGAGGAGCCCGTCCCCCCACCCTCCCACCCCGCCACGGGTACCCTGCACCTGCCCCATCTTCCAAAATCCCAACTGCCCTCTCAGTAGCCGGCGAGAGAGCCGGTCTAGCAGGGACAAGAGCCAGCACGCGACAAATGTTTGGGGTAATCAGGAGCAGAGGAGTGAGATTAGCGCAGTGATTTAGGAAACAGCCCCGACACTAGAAAAAACTCTGCCGTGAGAGACGGCACACTGAGGCCTCACAGGGATATAAGAGCCAGTTAGAGAAAGAAAAATTGTGGGAGAAAGGAGCTAATCAAGACCTGGACGACCCTAAGTTCCCATAGCAACGCCTCAGCGTCCCTTGTTATGCAGGATTCCTTCCTAGGGGCCTTTTGTTGTTAGGAGGGCTGGCCCCCGCGGGTCACTCACAGCCGGATTGGCCCAGCCTCGCAGGCCTCCCACTAGCTCCTTTGTTTTTGGAAGGACTCGCCCCCGCTAGTCACACTAGGCCTCCATTTGGCCCCTGGGGACGTTAGGGAGGCTCTTCTTCCAGCTGTGACCAATCCAGGCTTAGGAACGCACGTCTGTCAGTCACGGTCTGTTTCCTGCTCTCCCTTCACTCAAAACCACGGTCCACACGCACAGCACTGTCTGGACATCAACGCGACCGCCTAGATCAGAACCGGAGAGCCAGTCTGCAAAATACTGTTTCCTCTATTTGGAAGACAATCGCGGAGTAGAAGAATGGGGCTCTGAATTGCGTGGGTGGAGATTGGAGTCGAGGGGCCCGCGGATCCCAGGGGATGCCAAGAAACACACACACACACAAACACACACACACGAGGGCCATGGATCCCTTCGAATTAGAAATTTTAAAATGTTACCTCAAAGACAGTTCCAGATACCCACACAAAGAGGAGTTTGCTGAAATTAAAGCCGTTGGTCGCGGTTGCTTGTAAGAGAAGCGCTGCTCCCAGAACTGAGGTAAACTGTAGGACACTGAAATGGCTGCAAACTCTGGGACTCTACTGACAAATGCAGAGCTCTGCTGCCTGCCCCCTCTGTACTCTTGATTGCTGGTTAGAAACGTATTGGATTTGGTTTTGCCCCTGAATTTGGTTTTGCAAAGAAGGGGGCCGGCACCGCAAGTGTCTCTTTGATTTTATTCATTAAGGTCTTCACTGTCCATTTCCTTTATTTTATTATTTATTAGCCCATTGATAATGAGACCTGCTGTGTGCAAAGTCAGGTCTCGGAGTTCAGGGGTCGTAACACCTGGACGAGGACAGGGGGTCTCCATCGCCGAGTGCAAATCTCCTAGACGATTCAGCCAACAGCGCGAAAGATGATTGCAAAGTGGGGGTGAGGCGCCCAGAGCAAGCGTCCTTGCCTGGACTCCCGCAAGAAACCTTTGTTACTCTTTGTAGGCGGGTCGGCCGTAAACACTTTTTATTGGTCAATGAGAGGCGAGCCCTTCCTTTTTTGCACATCCATTGGCTAAGGCCTCTGTCTATATTTGAGATACCTGCATTCTTCCTTTCTTCCTCGGTGTTGCTTTGAAACTGAGTCCCGTGTATTTAATCCTGTTTCCCATCGGCCACTGTTTCCGGAAGCCCGCCCCCACGCGAAGGCACAGGCAAGCGCGAGGCCGGAAGAAGCTGTGCACGCAGATGGGGCTGAACGTGGTTTCAGAGACCGCCGGACGTGGGACGTTCGGGTCCGCGCGGCGTGAAGTCCTCCGGGTCCGTCCTGCGTGCCTGGGAATCCGGCTGTCGCGACGGCGAGAGTCGGGACTTGGCTGGAAACCTGAGCGGTTAAACCTCCAGCTCTTTCAGGTTTCCAGCCGGACTAGGTGGGCGCCCGCGCAGAGGCTGATCAGACCTCCGACTGGCAGGGTCTTGGTATTAAAGGTAAAAGCAGGGCGCCTGGGTGGCTCAGTCGTTGGGCGTCTGCCTTCGGCTCAGGTCATGATCCCAGGGTCCTGGGATCGAGTCCCACATCGGGCTCCCTCCTCGGCAAGAAGCCTGCTTCTCCCTCTCCCATTCCCCCTGCTTGTGTTCCTGCTCTCGCTATCTCTCTCTCTCTCTGTCAAATAAATAAATAAAATCTTTAAAAAAAAAAAAAAAAGTAAAAGCAGACATTTTCCAGCTCACCCGGGTAAAACGCCCTTTCATTTTTTGGTAGTTTTTTTTTTTTTTTTTTTTTTTTTTTAAGATTTTACTTACTTATTTAACAGAAAGCCCGCACGAGTAGGGGGAGCGGCAGGCACAGGGAGAAAGAGAAGCAGCCTCTCCTCTGAGCGGAGAGCCCGTTGTGGGACTCGATCCCAGGACCCTGGGACCATGACCTGAGCCGAAGGCAGACGCTTAACCGACTGAGCCACCCAGGCGCCCCTTGGCAGGTGTTTTTTGCAGCACCTTCCGCGGGAAGGGTTGGCCAATGGATTCAGGTTTATTAAATGAGTGAATACCTGGTTAGGAGTGTATTTATACTATAGGTCCCCAACCTTTTAAAAATCCCATTCTTGTTAGCTGTACTATTTAGTGGAATGTCTGTGATAAGGACAGCCAGTTACAGTGGCTTTGGGGATTTTATGTTGTAATAAAACCAACTTTTAGTTTTGATTGTCCTAGGCTTCATAAAAATTTATTTTGAGAAATTGCTGTGAAAGGCATAGCAAGTTATTTTGAATTTTTTTTTTTTTAAGATTTTATTTATTTATTTGACAGAGACACCGCGAGAGAGGGAACACAAGCAGGGGGAGTGGGAGAGGGAGAAGCATGCTTCCCGCTGAGCAGGGAGCCCCTTGCGGGGCTCAATCACAGGACCCTGGGATCATGACCTGAGCCTAAGGCAGACGCTTAACGACTGAGCCACCTAGGCGCCCCTGGATTTTTTTTTTTTTTTTAAGATTTTATTTATTTATGTATTAGAGAGTGAGAGAGAGAGAAACAGCATGAGAGGGGAGAGGGTCAGAGGGAGAAGCAGGCTCGCCGCTGAGCTGGGAGCCCGATGTGGGACTCGATCCCAGGACTCCAGGATCATGACCTGAGCCGAAGGCAGTCGCTTAACCAACTGAGCCACCCAGGCGCCCGGATTTTTTTTCTTTTAAGGGAAAATATGTTCCTGACTTTGGTACCTTACTATTAGTAATAATTCCCCAGTTTCTTTAATATCTTATTTTTTTGACAGATATACATAGTTCTTGTAAAAGGAACAGCCAGTTAAGGAGGTTTAGGGATTTTTGTTTTGTTTAAAAACTATAACCCTGGTTTGACTCTTTTAGTAATAGATAATAGGATTACCTTCCCAAGCCCTTTAAAATGTTACTCAGTGAGTGGATCTCTTATTTTTGTAGGATTTATTTCATAGCTTTGGATGAGAGACCTCATACAGGCTTAGGTCCCTATGCCAAATGCAATTTTATCGTTGGGTACGTTGCATTTTCTTCTTTGACCATGCATAAGTTTAGAAGTGTGTTTACTTTCCTGAGTTTTCATTTTCTCCCTTTTCTTCTGCCTTGTCTAGCTCACAGAACAAATACAGAAAAGAATAACTTGAGGGATTTGGAGAGATACTTTGTACTTAAAAAGTTTTTATTTATTTATATGACAGAGGGAGAGAGGAACACAAGCAGGGGGAGTGGCAGAGGGAGAAGCAGGCTTCCTGCAGAGCAGGGAGCCTGATGCAGGACTCAATCCCAGGACCCTGGGGTCATGACCTGAGCCAAAGGCAGCCGCTTAACTACTGAACCACCCAGGCGCCCCACTTGTACTTACCATTGATTTTTAGTCATTGGGCATCAGGAACAAGCCTGGGAGGCCAACAGCCTCATTCAGATCCCAGATGCAGCCTTTATTAGCTCTCTGACCTTGAACCCACCAATGAGCCTCATTAGCTCTCTGACCTTGAACCCACCAGTGAGCCTCACTGTGGCTTTGATTCGTCATGGGGAAAATGGTAGCATCCAGAGTGGCTTGCTGCCAGGTTCACATTGATGATCCAGGGGAAGTGCCTGGCCTCCATCTCTCCTTGCTGCTCCAACCTTTGCCTTGTTAATTGAAGAAATACTACTATAAACACATTCTGGAGGTGTGTCTGGCATTTACCCTCCTAATGATTTATGGAGAAACCTTCACATTTTCAATTGTTTCCTTTGCTTTCTGTCATTCCTAACCTACCTGATTCTATCTGATGTGATCTTGTGTGTGTTTGCATAGATAGAATTTTGGCTTACCTTTCTCTTCAGAGTCTGATTGCCCGCACCCTACCTCTACCAGGATGTAGAGTTTCTCGGGACTCACTCCCAGCCCATCCCTAGAGTCCTGTACTATTTCCTGTCCCTCCCCGTCACTGCAGCTTTATTGCTTAAACATTTCATGATGGGCATCCCTTCCTGACTTTGTATTATGTTAAATTATATTGAGTTATTGTTCTCTGTGTGTCCGTGCTGTATTACAGTTCATGGAGGCAGGTGGGCCTAGGTTAAGAATTTGCCTTCTGCTCCTGAAGGAGAGGTCACAAGGAGTTGTTGAGCAGAGATGGGGAGACACTGGGCTGATGTTTCCTTAAGGGTTCCCCTAAGAAGGGGGAGGCTGAACCTTCTCAAGCAAACTTGTTTTTATTCTTTTAGGTCTGAATTTTGGGCAAATCTTGTAGAGATTAAAGAGGGAAGACTAAACTTTCAACATTCACACTGAGAAAGGCCGAGGAGATGAGTTGGGCTACAGCTTGGGGTGGCAAAATGGTAGACAGGTGGCCAGCAAGAAAATATAACCCAGAGGGAGAAGAGAAGATACCCCTTAGAAATCAGGGCAAAATCCCAAAGTGTCTCTCTCCCCATGGTATCACCAGGATGTGGATTCCCCTCCCAGGTCTACCCCTGCAGTGCTAGTGAAGGACAGCGGAGCTGTGGGGATGAGAGTTTGATCACTCCATTCAGATGCACACCCAGATACGTGTGTGGCACCTCCTGGCATGCTGCCCCCTGGATAAGTTCAGTGCTTCTCCATGCACAGCATATATCTATTTCAGATGAGACATCCAGTCTATATGGCATGTGCTGATTTGGTTTTGATCTCATGTCATGATGATAATCAAGACAGTGACCCTTAACAGTTTAAAATTCTTCAGCTTGCCGGTCTGTGATTGGGATAGTTTTTTTTTTTTTTTTTTTTAAGATTTTATTTATTTATTTGACACAGAGAGACACAGCGAGAGAGGGAACACAAGCAGGGGCAGTGGGAGAGGGAGAAGCAGGCTCCCCGCTGATCCAAGGAGCCCGATGAAGGGCTCGATCCCAGGACCCTGGGATCACGACCTGAGCGGAAGGCAGATGCTTAACCGACTGAGCCACCAGGTGCCCCTGGAGTGTATTTTATATCTACACCGTTTCTCAGTTCAAACTAGCCATGTTTCTAGTGCTCAGTAGCCACATGTGATGAGTGGCTGCGTCATCGGTCAGCACAGCTCTAGGGAATGATTTTATGTACACACTCCACCTCTCTTCCTGCCTCCATTCTCGTGGACCTCCACACCCCTGGAGTCGGTGACTTTTGCCTCCCTCTTTCCTCTCTCGCCGTTTGTTGTGTTCCTTTTCCGATAACGGAGACTCCTTCTTCCTGATTTCTTCTTATTTTCCTTTGAGGGTCACAGTTTTTTCCTCTATCCCCCGTTTCAGCCTTTCCCCATAGGAGGTGCCATGCTTTTTTGTCTTGGTTGGGTATTTATTTGCAATTTCTTACTAATGATTATTTTCTTTGTCCCATCAGTTGAGTTAGACACTTTCCCCATTTTTTTCATGACAGATCTCCAGATTAATTTTAGAGTTAAACTGGAATGCATAAGTTTAGAGGTGTGTAGCACCCCTTTTGTTTCTGCCTTGATTTTTAAAATAGCATATATGGCTATATATGTATTTTAGGATATAAGATCTCACTCTTAAGTATTGCTTTGCCTCGTTGACTATTTTTATAATTATTTTTATATCTTTTCTATGTATTTTAGGGTTTCCATTAAACTGATGTAAAATTTTGTGTTCTTTTATATGAAAAATAAACATTTATTTTTAAAAAATTTCTACTCGAGTGGTTATTTTTATCTAAGAAAGTCCATAAAAATGGGCATATCAGTGACGTTCCTTCCTGTGCTATAATGGGATGTTATCAGGAAACAGGGTGTCAGGTCTCAGTGAGGGAGGGTAGAAAGTAGGGGTTCTCAGAGTGCCGGGGTCCCAGGTTTTCTGGAAGGTTTACGTGGGTCCAGTGGTTGGGCTTGTCACTACCTGGCTGAGCACTTCCTGAGTGGTACCTTTTATTTGTAGACATGATGCTGTCGATGTTCTTGCATCATCTTGGAGGTTTTTATGTTGCAGGAGTTTCCAGAGAAGCCCCTACAGGCAGGCTTCAAGTCCGTTGTGCTGCTGCCTTGCTCTTTAGGACCTCCCCCTGACCTGGTGTTAGAGGAGAGCCTAGTGTGTTCCTTGGACAAGCAGCATCACGGCTACCTGGAAACATGATAGAGATGCATGTATCAGGTGCCACACAGGCACTGAATTAGAAACTCATGGGGAGGCCCAACAATCTGTGTTTACTAAGCCCCCCAGGCGGGTCTGTTGCAGCAGTTTTTTGTTTTTTTTTTTTAAGATTTTATTTATTCATTTGAGACACAGATACAGAGAGAGAGAGAGCATGAGCAGGGGTGAGGGGCAGAGGCAGAGGGAGAAGCAGGCTCCCTGCTGAGCAGGGAGCCCGATGCACGACTCGATCCCAGGACCCTGGGATCATGACCTGAGCTGAAGGCAGACGCTTAACCATCTGAGCCACCCAGGCGTCCTTGTTGTAGCAGCTTTTGAGAAGCATTGTATCAGACGATGTTTGAGTTCATGCTAACTTAGTCACAGACACCTGGGGCTGCTCACTGCCTGCACTTTGTGCGGGCGTCTGGATCCTCTCGGAATCCCTCTCCTGGACTTAATAATCCCTCCTACTTGAAGTCTGTCTTCCACAGCCTCTGCACTTTCTGGCTTTTGTTTCTAGTGAGTTCTGTGGTATGTGCTTCCATGTCTGTGACACTGTGAGAGAAGTGGCCGAGGCTGGAATTGCCACCTACTGCTGAAGGCAGTGGCGGTGTTCAGAAGGGAGGCGAGGAGCTGTGTTTGTGTGTGTCTCACAAGATAGACTGATACTCGGGGCACCTGGGTGGCTCAGGCGTTGGGCGTCTGCCTTCAGCTCAGGTCATGATCCCAGGATCCTGGGATCGATCCTGGGATCGAGCCCCGCATCGGGCTCCCTGCTCAGCGGGAGGCCTGCTTCTCCGTCTCCCACTCCCCCTGCTTGTGTTCCCTCTCCTGCTGTGTCTCTCTGTCAAATAAATAAATAACATCTTTAAAAAAGAAAAGACTGATACTCGATAACTGCTTTGTTTTTACTTCATCTCCTGTTGACTTCACAGTGTGAGTGCAGTCTGTGTAAACCTCTCTACTGAATGATGCACAAATGTAAGTATTTACGTGAACATATGAAGTCTGCATATGTGGATAAACGCCCTTATATATCATTTATTTATCCGTCATTACATCTCTGTGGGGTCTTACCTGATTCCTCGACCTTATTTTCTGTCACTGTACCCATCTCTACTTGAATGTATATGAAATATTTTATTATAAAAATAAACAGGGGCACCTGGGTGGCTCAGTCGGTTGAGTGGCTGCCTTCGGCTCAGGTCATGATCCCAGGGCCTGGGATCGAGCCCTGCATCGGGCTCCCTGCTTGGCGGAGAGCCTGCTTCTCCCTCTCCCTCTGTCTGCTGCTCTGCCTGCTTGTGCTCTCTCGCTCTCTGTTAAATACATAAATAAAAATAAAAAATAAATGTTTAAAAATAAAAATAAACAGATACTATGTTTACTTTGTGTTTTTTCTCTCACTGTGGAACCTCCTCCCTTCTGGAGCTTCAGTGTGGGATCTGCTCTGCCTTCTGTGGCCAACTCTTTTGGAGCAAGAAGGTGTTGCCCACCACCCTGTGGCTGCAGGTGACATAGCAGAGGTGTGGGCAGCCATCTCTTACCCTTGAACCTGACGAGTTTCCGCATGAGATTTAACTGCTGTGTGTCTTTCTGAGGACAGGATTGTGCTCATTTTCCTCATCTCCCTCTTGAGGGGCTGTTTGCTGTGCTTATTTACTCCCCATTTGTCTACTCCCCATTTGCCCATCACCTGCTGATGTTATTCATGCTCTCCTCCCATCTGTGCACAAGATGGGAAAGGCTCTACACTTGACTTTCTCTTGTTTTTTATTCAGTGTCAACCCCTGAATATACCTTTCAGGGGCATCTGTCATCTTCCAATCTAGCCACGATCCTTGTGCACACACCTCCCCAAAGACTGTCTCTCTGTAATGATTTTATGCACAAACTGCACTTCTTCCTGCCTCCTGCATCCCCATAAGTGCCCCACCCCCCACCCTCATCTGATTATTTCTTCCCTATCTCATATCCTACTTTTATGTTAGTTTTCTGACCTGAAATGTGATTACTAGGTCCTTTGTTTTCTGCCTTAATTTCTAAGTCATAGATTACTTTCAGGCTAAATTGTCACAGAATTTAGAGAAATATTTTACTTACCAGATTACCATTTTATTATGGAAGGATAATACAGGAACAGCCACATGGAAGAGATGCATAGGGCAAGGTATGGGGAAGGGTCACAGAGCTTTCATGCTGAGTGCACCACTCTCCCCGAGTCTTCATCAATCTGGAAGCTCTCCAAACTCCCATCTTTTTGTTTTTTTATGGAGGCTTCACTACACAGGCATGAACTAGTGATTGATTCAACCTCCAGCCCCTTTTCCTTCCCTGAAGGAAAGAAAGGGGAGTAAGTTCGCAGAGTCACATCATCACCTGACCTGCTGTTATACTGTTTGACTTATTAATAGGTAACCTATCAGCTTGGGTCTCTCTTCACTGACTGTGTAAACATGTCTACACATAGGGATCTGGATTATCTCAGGATCCCACCTCCCACCCCCTGCACCCCAATCCCTTCTCTAAAGCTTTCAGTCCTTCCATTTCATGTGTGCTCTTCATAGCCCCATGCCTGATTTTGGTTCTTACTGAGTTCTGTTAACAAGCACTCCACATTAATGGATATGAAACCCTTTGTGAGCTGTGCCAGCAGGACAGGAATAGGGCACTAGGCTGATCCTTCCTGAACACCATCCAATGGGGTAGGCTGAAACTAACACACAAACTTTGTTTTTTTACTTCTCCAGGTAAAGGGATATTGGAAGAGATTCTGGAGTGGGATGTGAAGATTCAAGAGTAGTCTCTGAATATTTGCATCATGATAGGTCTTGGAGGTGCCTGGTGGGTGGGGCTTTGGAAGGTTCAGTTATCAGGGAATTGTGGATATTAAGGAAGTCAGGAAAGAAAAGAACTCACAATTCAGCAATTCAGGGTAAGCTCCCAAAGGCCTCTTTCTGGCTACTTAATGCCCAGAAGCCAAGCCCTCACTTCCTATCAAGACTACAGGCCAATAGGTGCCAATGAAGTTCATATAGTGTAAGATCTATTCATGCCTTTCCCTACAGCCGGGACTCTGGGGGCAAAATATAAGGGGGCACCATAAAAACTCAGTAATCAAGATAAGTATTTTAAGGTGGTATCTTTGAAAATCAAAATTAATGCAAAAAAATTCATTATGAACAAAACTGTCAAGTTCTGCTTCCTCTTCACACCCCATCCCCCCACCTCCCAACCACAACTCTGGTAAATTTCCCCTAAGTGCACCTAGCTTCCAATAAAAACCCCAGGGATTTCTGGATCAAGCCACGGTTCCTCACCACACTACTACTTCTACCACCAGGGGGCCTTTTTGCTCTTGGTCTCAAGTCCCGCCTCCCCACCCACCAATATCCCAGGGACACAGGACTAGAGCCATCCACCAATATCCCGGGAGTTAGCCCAAGCCGATCCCGCTCTCCTAGAAAATAGCCTTGGCGTTCCCTGCGCGGACTGGCGCACCAAGGCCGGTGTCGCTCCTATCCCGGAGTCCCAACAGAGCGTCACTCCACTGCTTCGTTCCCCAAGGTCTTTGCCCTGAGCTGCGCCCACTCGCCCCAATCCGGACCCTGGTTTCTGCTCCTGGAAGGGCACACAGGGCGGAGCCTTGGCGTGGGTTACCCCAGCTCACCCGTGCCGCTGAAGGTCAGCGCGCACAGTCTGTCCACCCGCCTCAGTAACACCGGCGGGGCGCCAGGACCACATTTTCTCGAATCTTCGGGCATTTCTGCGACTCTCTCGTGGTCCGCGAGATCTCATTGGCCCTCGGAGAAGAAACATGTGCACCTTGCGGTCTGGGCATCTTAACATGAGCTCCTAAGCTTCGTTGCACGAGAGGTGCAGATGTCAGAGTCACCCTGCCGTTGGCGAAGCCTGCTCGCCCAGACCTCTCCACCCCAAAGACTACACTCTCCAGACGCCCGCGCGGCCACTTCCGCTGTCCCTGGCGCTCTCCTTGCGGCGGAGTTTACGTAGCCGGAGCACTTCCGGCTGGTGGGTCCCGCCCACTCGCTGGTTGGCGGCGGGGTAGGCCTCCGTATTCGGTCGTTCCCACGCTTTTGTACTTGGTGCCCGAGCCTCAGCCTCAGGATCGGCAACGTGCACCCTGCGTCACGTGAGTGCCCTGTAGTCGTTGCCTTGTCCAGTCAGCGCGTCCCTCTACTTGTCCCTGTTTTACTCGTGGGGGTACAGGCTGCCTCTGAACTCGGGCCTTCTTCCATAGGCATTCCAGGCCATTATCTTTTTCATTCCAGCCCAGAGAGTTAGAGACACTTACTCCTTTGTAGGGGGACATGGGCTCCACTCCGTGGCCAGAGCTTAGGGCTGAATTTGACGGTGCTCGGTCACTTTGAACCCTTTTCCCAGGGCTCTGGATGGGAATTGGGTTGTGCTGGTGATTTCTGTGACACTGAACCCCCAGGTGTGGGGCTCCGGAGCCGACCCCGTCTTGACTGCTGGAGAGGGAGGGGCTTTTCCATCTAGGCACGCTCTCGTTTCTTTTCACATCCCCAGGTCTATCTCTGAGACTTTGCCCTTCTCCAAGGACAGCATTCAGGAGACCAGGAAAATGGCCACGGGGCTCCTGAAAGCCAAAAAAGAGGTGAGAATTTTCATCAAATTCCATATTGGCTGCCACCAGGATGGATCTGTTCCTTTTTCTTGCGCTGCAGGCTGCCTTGTTGGTATTGGGCAAAGTTCACGCCTGTTCCTGGAGGAGTGGCGGCTCATCTTACATGGAGTCCCCTCCTTCAGCGTTCCTTTCTGCTCCATCCATACCTGTCACCCGCGAAGTGGTCAGTTGTGAACAACACACATGGAACAGTTTAAGTAAAAATACAGGAACATCCAGGCTTGACTGTCCAGTGGTAAGGATGCAGGACAGGGACGACAGAGATGCTTATGACCTGAAGTGGTTAGGGAGGGCTTCCAGAAGAAGTAGGGCTGTCTGAAATGCCCCTGAGGGTTTGGTAAGTTGGAGAGTTGGCAGAGCAGGGAAGAGAGCAGGAAGCATGGTTAGCCTGAGGCTGGGCACACTGCCCTTGCCACAGTGTGGGAAGATTGTAGTGGCCAGTGGAATTATTTAAGATTGATTTTTAACTATGTGCTGGTGAAGATACAGACACGTGGGGAGCTTGATGGTCTGACCTGAATTTTATGCTGAGAGCATTTTCATCATCAGGCCGTTGGGGAGATTTCACCAAAAATTCTGGATTGCCTGCCTCTCTGAAAATAAATTGCACTGTGGTGTCAGGGAATTCACACTGAACATTGTCCCGCAGAGTTTATTTGCTGCACTTTCCACAGTATCTTCCAAACTCAGGTTGAAACCATTGACTAGCTAACATTTTGCCTACCTCTCTCATTTATATTACCTACCTGGTCCCTGAAGGATTTTCATTTTCTACCTCTTAGTCTGGGTGGCTAAGTTGAGTGCCAGACTGAGGAGTGTAGATTTTGTCTTTGAATAAGCTAGGTTTTGAAGGATTTTGAGAGGGAATTTGATATAAGGAAATCAATGACATGGATGTATAGGGACTTAAAGGGGAAACTTTCTAACCCCTATGAATGGTGGCTATGATGACCTTGACTTAATTGAATGTGATTAACAGTTATTGAGTGCCAACAAAGTTGCCAGGCTGGTTTACTATCATTTTTGATATGCATTAACTTGGTTATTTCAGATCTGCCTTGACTATCCTTATTTAAAAAAAAAAAAATGAGAGGAAAATTTAAGCAGAAAATGAGACCTCAGTTTATTCTTTCTTTCTTTCTTTTTTTTTTCTGGAGACCTTGATTTATTCTTAATCCTGGCCCTCTATGGTAGAGATTTACAGTTTCCTGGATGTTATCAGAACAACTTTGAGAGTTCTGTGTTTCTCATTTATATTTCATTCATTTGAAAGTGTTAGTACCAAGAATGCATAATGAATCTAATTCAGAACATTTCCTAAGGTAACATTGAATATTTTGTGTGTATTTTCTTCACTACTCATAATGTTAATAGGAAAGCATTCTGATTTTCTGGGAAAAGCCAGACATTTGTGTGAGCTGATTTTTCCCTGCCCCTAATACTTAAAAAAAAAAAGTATTGGAAGAACTGATCCAAGGGTACAAGCATTTGAATGGAGAAGTCATTTAAGATGAAACCTCTGTGCCTAGGGGAGTACCTGACACATAGGAAATGTTGAGTGCATAGAGGAACCACAGCCTTAAATAAATTAATTTGAAAGAACTAAGTAACAAAGGAGTTTCTGTTGTTTGTGTTGGTATGTTATTTGGGGCATATAATTAACTACATATTTCAGGGGGTTTGGGTAGACTATCCAGGTACTCTGATATGCATGACATCTGAATTATACAAACCAGTTTAAACAAATATACAGTTCTATATTAGGTCACTGGCAGGGACCTTTGCCTGAGAGAATAAAGTAAAATTTGTAACAAATGGGATGGGCTGGCAGGCGCATGATATTACTAATCCTTAGCATTTTTTTCACTGACTCCATTGAACAAATTTGCTGACTGTCTGCTGTGCGCAGAATACTTGATGGATGACAATCAGTAATGTGTAAAGACACAGCCTGCACCTTATGGGTCTTCCATCTTATTTTGGGATTCTGTTACCATTGGGATTTTGTTTCATTTTACACACACACACACACACACACACAAACTCAGACACATTTTGACAGAGCTTAATGATACGATCAGTATATTAAAAATAGTGCCAGTGTATCTACCCAGACCCATATTTTATAGGTGCAGAAACAGCCAACACTTAACCCACTGGAAGTGATTTCTATAATAGCGCATCAAATGGATGAACCCATCCACTACTTTCCACTTTGGGGGGATCATTTTTATTATTTTTTTAATTGCAGTATAGTTAACATACAGTGTTGTATTAATTTCAGGTGTGCAATATAGAGATTCAACACTTCCATACATCACCCAGGGCTCATCACAACTGCACTCCTTAATCTCTTCAATCCCCATCACCTATTTCACCCATTCCCTGCCCCCACACCTCCCCTCTGGTAATCATCAGTTTGTTCTCTATAGTTAAGAGTCTCTCTCTTGGTTTGTCGCTCTCTCTTTTCTCTTTTGCTCATTTGTTTTGTTTCTTAATTTCCAAATATGAGTGAAATCATATAGTATTTATCTTTCCCTGATTGACTTACTTTGCTTAGCATTATACTCCCTAGCTCTATTCATGTTGTTGCAAATGGCAGCATTTCATTCTTTTTTATGGCTGAATAATATTTCATTATATATATATCACATCTTCTTTATCCATTCATCTATTGATGGACACTTGGGCTGCTTCCATAATTTGGCTATTGTAAGTAATGCTGCTATAAACATAGGAGTGTATGTATCCCTTTGAATTGGTGTTTTTGTATTGTTGGCTAAATACCCTTTGAATTGGTGTTTTTGTATTGTTGGCTAAATGTTCCAGTAGTGTGATTACTGGATCATAGGGTAGTTCTATTTTTAACTTTTTTTTTTTTTTAATTTGAGAGAGAGCAGGAGTGGGGGGAGAGGCAGAGGGAGAAGCAGACTCCCCACCGAGCAGGGAGCCCAGTGTGGGGCTCAATCCCAGGACCCTGGGATCATGACCTGAGCTGAAGGTAGACTCTTAACTGACTGAGCCACCCAGGCGCCCCTATTTTTAACTTTTTGCTCCATACTATCTTCCACAGTGGTTGCACCAGCTTGCATTCCCACCAACAGTACAAGAGGGTCCCTTCCAATTTGGGGGACCATTTAACTTAGTCCCAATATTTTAATTATTGTAAATTTTGCTTCTGTGATCAATTTTGTGCATGAAATTCTTTTATAGGTTTGTATTTATTCTCACAACAAAAATATGATAAGGTGAGTTGAAATGGCCATTTCAAAGCAGTGGGGACTCACACCAGTTGGAGCTTTGGAACTCTGCCTGTTCTAAAACATTTGATTGTTTTGATTATTTCTTCTGTTTTGAGGCCCCCTTCTTCCATCATGATGTCTGCTTTATGTTTTGCAGTTTTCTTGTTTTGTTTTTATTCTTATACTGTACAGTTTTACATCCCCAGGGTAGACCTGCCAGTGCAGATCTTTTTCTTTTCTCACGTGAATGTTTACAATAGTGTCCTGGTTGGTTTCTACATGTTGATATGGTCCTTTGCTACGCAGCGTGTTTCTGTCATCCTCATTTTCCCCAAACATTACAGTAATATCACTTTTCTGTTCAGAAGTCCTCCTTCAGTGGCTCACAACAGTGTCTTAGGTATTCAGAACACTCCTCATTTCAGATTTATTTATTGGAGAGAGAGAGAGCGTGAAGGGGGAGGAGCAGAGGGAGAGAATCTTCAAGCAGACTCCCTGCTGAGTGTGGAGCTGAACTAGGGGCTCCATCTCATGACCCTGAGATCATGACCTGAGCCGAAACCAAGAGTTGGACGCTTAACCAACTGAGCCACGCAGGCACCCCAGGACACTCCTCATTTCAAATGTGTTGTCCTGTTTCTGACATGTTCTGATTATTAATTCTGAAAGTGTGTTTATTACCAACACAGTGGAGTCATCTCATATACACCTTTAACTTAGATTAATTCATTTTTTAGGAGGTTGGCTGGAGGAAGGAAGAAAAATAACTGTTTGAGTCATTCAGAGGAATCTATCCTCTTTTCCATGTAATGATTTCAGGCTCGGGAGTGAGAGAAAGATGGGAGGACTGACTCTAATGCTTGCCAAATCTAAGGAGTTTCTTTTTTTTTTTTAATTTTTATTTATTTGTCAGAGAGAGAGCGTGAGCACAAGCAGGGGGAGCGGCAGGCAGAGCAGGCAGAGGGAGAAGCAGGCTCCCTGCTGAGCAAGGAGCCCGGCTGTGGGGCTCTACCTGGGATCATGACCTGAGCCGAAGGCAGCCGCTTAACCAACTGAGCCCACCCAGGTGCCTCCAAACCTAAGGCGTTTCTGTCAGCATGAGCATCATAGCAAGTCAAGGATGATATTAGTTGTAAAGTATTTTTCATCTAACATGACATTCCTTTATCAGTGTATCAGTTAGCCCTTGCTGTATAACAAACCATCCCAAAGCTTATTGACTTAAAACAAAGTAATTTATTAGCATACAGTTTGAGATCAACATTTTGAGCCAGGCATAGATGGGTGTTTGGGAGGTTTCACCTGGGCTTGCTCATGTCGCTGCAATCTGCTGGCAGTTTGACTGGGGCGGGATGACCATCCATGCACGACAGTAACAAGCTAGTTGGTTAAGGTTTTTTTTTCGCATGTGTCTCTACTTCCCCTAAATGATGCTTACAAACTGCTCAGTTGCTTCTTTAGCTCTTCTCTTTTTTAAAAAAAAAAAAATTTATTTATTTGGGAGAGAGTGAGTGAGAGAGAGATCATGAGCAAGGGGGAAGGGTAGAGGGAGCCTGATGCGGGACTCCATCCCAGGACTCTGGGATCATGACCTGAGCCGAGGGCAGACACACTCAACCAACTGAGCCACCCAGGCGCCTTAGCTTTTCTCTTTCTATAAGTTCTCGTATGTGGCTAGAGGCATCCAACTGAAGCCTTTAACAGGGTTCCTGGAGATCTCGTTAGCCAGATCTGAAATCATTCGGTATTTTTTTCTGTTTTCCAAGTTGAGTACAGGCGACAGTGTTGCCAGCACGTAAAAGGCATGGCCTTTCTCAGGCTGCCCTAGTGGTTTCCTTAACCACTTTCTTAGCCCCCACTAACAGTTTGTCTACTACTTTTCCCACTGGTGCTGATAACCTCCGCCGTTCCTGTTCCCACAGCTAATGCCACGTGTTTTGGGTAATTGTGATGGCACTTCATTTCTATCTGCCAGTTCGGCTTAAAACACAATCATTTATTCGTTCACAATCTGTGGGTCAGCAGGTAGGCTTGGCACAGCAGAGTGGTTCTTCTCTTGATTTACCGGGGCTTACGCATGTGGCTGTAGTCCGCTGGCTGCTCAGCTGGAGCTGGATGGCCTTACATGGCTGGTGGTTGACAGGCTGGTTGGCTGAGGTACCTCCGTTCTTGGTTCTCTGTGTGGCCTCGTCAGCAGGCAAGCTCCATTTATTTACATAGCAGCCTCAAGGTCGACTGCACAGAAAGAACCAAGGCCAGCCTCAAACCCAAATGCCTTCCACACCTTTGCTTGCGTCATGTTTGCCGATGTCCCGTTGGCTAAAGCATGTCCCATGGCCAAGCCTAGCGTTAGTATAGGAGGAAAATGCATAAAGGGTAGAAAAAGAGAAGCAGGATTCATGGCGGAGGGGGCGGGGGATTGTTACAAGATAGGATATTATACCTTTTGGCTGCAAGCAACAGGAAACCCCACTTGGGCTGTTCTAAACAATAACTGAGCCCACATGAAAGAAAGTCCAGAGCCAGGACACACTTCGGGGTTGGTCCTCTCCCTTCATAAGCTTATCAGGGACTGGGGTTGTGTGATTCCTCCACTTGATGTTGTTGACAGCGTCAGCCTCATCAGGCTAGTTCCCCTCACAGCCGTAGGATGTTGATTATTAGCAACTTTGAGTCTCACAACAACCCTAAAGTGCCCGTTTTTAGAAAATTGAGACACAGAAATGTCAAGTTACTGATGCCAAGTTGTGGGAGAAGGAGGGCTCTCATTTGAACACAGTCTGTCTCCAGGGTGTCCTTTTAGCCCCTGAGCATTTCTCAGACTTTTCTGTCAATCAGAATCACTGAGAAACCTTGTTAAAACAGATTGCTGGGCTCCGCATGCTGATTCAGTGGTTCTGGGCTAGGGCCTGAGAATTTGTATTTCTTTTTTTTCTTTTTTTTTTTTTTTTTAAGATTTTATTCATTTATTTGACAGAGAGAGACACAGCGAGAGAGGGAACACAAGCAGGGGGAGTGGGAGAGGGAGAAGCAGGCTTCCCGCGGAGCAGGGAGCCTGATGGGGGGCTCGATCCCAGGACCCCGGGATCATGACCCGAGCCGAAGGCAGACGCTCAAAGACTGAGCCACCCAGGCGCCCCGAGAATTTGTATTTCTAACAAGTTCCTAAGGGATGTTGTTGCTGTAGGTTCAGGGCCCACACTTAAGACCAGTGCACTGAACTCCGCTGCCTCTGTTGGGTCATTTGTGCCCGTGTTTATGAGCTTTAGGCAAAGTATTGGCTCCGCATTACTCCATCTTAAAAATGTTGAAGTCTTCTGCTAGGATCCAGCTGCAGGCTACTGTGTCTTGTCAGTTCTCATCAGCTACCAATCCATTCTTCAGCTGACAAAGGGATAGGTTACTTTTTTGCCAGTCACGCCTCCCCTTGAGTTGGATTTAGTGCCACCACCTGCTGGCTGAGTTGCTCCTCAGTGAGAGAGGTTTGGAATAGGTCATGGAGAGTCATCCATTTAGTGTTTCCGTACCCCCCTACATGTGTGGCTCTCAGACAAAGAAACCATGAATTTTTCCAGGGCTGTAGGAATACCAGTTGTGTTAAACTTGTTGAAAGAACGTAGGTTGGTCTGCAGTGTAGCTTCTTTGTCAGAGATTTTCTAGGTATTTGTGTGCACGCGTGTGTGTGTGTGTGTTCATTCTAAGAAGGGATTTTAAAAACCAAAATCACCACAGGGGCTAGGCAGATATCTGAATGAATGAATAGTCTTTTCAATATTTAATTATGAAAAGTTTCAAATCTACAGAAAAAAATATACCTTAACATTGACTCACATACCCACCACCTAGATTCAACAATGAATATTTTGCTACACGTGCGTTATCACCTGTCTATCCACATGTACACTCATCTATTCATCGTGTACACTCGTGTACTCATCAAGGGTATTACTCATATATTACCTTCAATGCACAGTAGAGGATAGGATTTTATATTCCTTTGGCCTTTCGAACCCTCTGTAGTCTGCTATGACCTGCCTGCTCTCTTTTCATTCCTTATTTCCTCCCATCTCAGATGTCTTATCTGGAGGGCCCACCCCTGTTATTTCTCCTTAATCCTTCAAAATCCTGCCTGCCCTTTATGACCAAGATCATACCTTCTTCTCATAAAACCTGCTGTGATCTCTCTATCCTACAGTGACCTCTCCCTCTTGACATTCCTCTGACCTACTGATTTTAAACCGTGACTATACTTAGGAGCCTTTAAAAGTATAAAAGCCCTATCCCCAGAGAGTCTGATTTCATCCATTTGTGGAGAGACCCAGGAGTCCATAATTTAAAACACCACAGTTAGTTCTAAAGTACAGCTAGAGATGAGGGGTAAGAACCATAGTTCTCACTCATCCTGGCTGTGCTTTATTTATAATTAATTACTTTGATGGAGGGCTGGCTTCTGGGATAGCTATTACCAAAGGTGGGGGGGCAGGCAGGGGGGTCCTGTTTTAAGGCCGTTCCACAGCCAGTGCAGAACAGTTGTGCTGATAGAGAACAGGAAATTTAGGGGAGCGTCCCCTGAGAGGGCACAGCATAGAATTAGTTTGGGAGACACAGTGTCATCCCTTAAGGGGGATGGTATTCTGAGAAGGGATGCAAAATCACATCACCAAAGGGACCAGGCAGGGAGCTAAATGAAACAAGTAAGGTAGGAGTTGCAGCAATCTGCCAATAATATGGGTGGGCTAATGGACCCCTAGTGTGGGTCACCTTCAGCCATCTGTGGCCCTGCAGCAATGCAAAGCCCAGAGTGGTCAGATTATGGATTTTTTCAACAGGACTCATAAGTTGATATTTTCATGTGAAATCATCCAACATATAAGGGATATAAAGAAAATATAGTGTATGGCTCAAAATGACCCTATCTATGGACTGCAGAGTGTGTCCTCTTTTAAAATCTTAAAAAAAAAAAAGATTATTTATTTTAGAGAGAGGGAGGAGGGGCAGAGGGAGAGAGAGAGAATCCCAAGTAGACTCCCCGCCAAGCACAGAGCCTGATGTGGGGCTTGATGTGGGGCCTGATCTCACAACCCTGAGATCATGACCTGAGCCAAAACCAAGAGCTGGACACTCAACTGATTGAGCCACCCAGGCGTCCCAGATTATGTTCTCTTTTAAAAGACAAAAAAACTGATGGGCTAGGAAAAATCCCCAAACTGGATCCCTAGGCTCCTTGGGGCTTGGTTTCTGCACACCTCCACACCAAGACACCTCACCAAAACCTTCATCCAACGGCCATTTATATTCCCACCCTCCGAAGTACAGCGTTCTAGGTAGCAGAAGGGCATTTGAAACTTTGTTAGGGGAATAATAATAGTAAGTGCACATTCAGTCACCTAAAAATATTTGACTGCTTAGTGTTTGCAGGCTCTGCTTTGGGCACCAGGGCAATAGCAGTGAACAATGCAGATAGAACTTTCAGTCTAGTAGGCAGTCAGAAAATAAAAGTGAGTAACGCATTATCTAGAGTTAAGGGGGTACATTAAAGCAGCAGAGGGGAATAAGAACCTGAGTGAAAAGGAAGAATTCTAGAACGGCTAGGGAAGTCCTCCCTGAGCACTCACTATGTGCAACAGTCCTTTGTCTTGAATCCTTACATGTACCAACTTCTCTGATCCTCAGCACAGTCCTGTGAGATAAACACTGTGTTTTCTTGGTTCACAGTAGAAACAGAAATGCCGAGAGGTTAGCTAATTTGCTGAAGGGTACTCTAGTTGGGGACAGTGTGATTCGAGTCCATAGTCTTTCCAACCACACACTTGCACTCTTCAGGCAGGATCAGGGCAGCTGGAGTGTGAGCAAGGGGGAGGAACGGGTCCTGCTACAAAGTATACATACTGGTGGGTACTCACCCCCCAGAGACTCAGAGGCTTCAGGTAGGTAGAGCATAAATGCTTAGACCAAGTAGTCTCTGATACTCTTCAAGCTCAGTCAGATGATTTTTTTTTTTACTGTTTAACTTCGTGTGTGTGATGTCTTCCTCTTCTCCCTGCCTAGATTTAAAGCTCCCAATGTGAAGGGACTTGTGTTTTGCTTTCATCCCCGGTAGCAGCTAGCCTCGAATGTTGACAGTAATGGGTGCATAAATGATGCTGGCTGGATAGAGAAAGGAGAATAAGTGTCTTTGAACCCTTGGAGAAGAAAAAAAAAATTGATTTTTCCTCTACCTATTTTGGGTTCATTGGCTGGGGCCTTATAAATTAGACCAACAAAAGACAGAGAAAAGCAAACAGAAGTTTATTTTTTTATTTTATTTATTTATTTTTTTAAAGATTTTATTTATTTATTTGAGACGGAGAGAATGAGAGACAGAGAGCTTGAGAGGGAGGAGGGTCAGAGGGAGAAGCAGACTCCCCGCCGAGCAGGGAGCCCGATGCGGGACTCGATCCCGGGACTCCAGGATCATGACCTGAGCCGAAGGCAGTCGCTCAACCGACTGAGCCACCCAGGCGCCCCGCAAACAGAAGTTTATTAACAGATACACATGGGAGCCCTCAGTGATGAGTATCTCAAAGGGGTGGTTAGAACTTGGGCGCATACAGCATCTTAACAAAAGAACAATAACTTTTTAGAGAAGCGACAAGACAAAGGAAAAGCATTTTGAGTTTTGAGGACAGCAAATTGTGGTGGAAGATAAGGGGTAGTTAGTAAGGTTTGTTGTGTGGATTCCTTTGGTGCCATCTCGTGGCTGGTAAGGGTCTAGAGTTGTTTCCAGAGATTGACTTCCTATTCTTCCCGGTAGAGCCGGCAGCGGAGATACTTTCACAAATTTAGGTTCTGCTCTTAGGCAGATAGGGGGAGAGCAGAGAACTTTTCTTGTGTCTGCTTCTTCTCAATGCCTTCAGCCCAAAATAATCCTTATGCCAAAATGGCATAAATTGGAGTGGCATATTCTACCCTTCATTCACAATCCAAAGTAGGGTTTAGAAATATCTACCTCCCACAGGGAAGCCTTTTGATTGCTTATCCTGAGCTGCGAGCAAGGCGCACTCCGGATGAACAGTGCTGTGTTTTGTGTTAAAGGCATTCGTGGCATTCAGGGATGTGGCTGTGGACTTCACCCAGGAGGAGTGGAGGTTGCTGAGCCCAGCTCAGAGGACCCTGCACAGGGAAGTGATGCTGGAGACCTACAATCACCTGGTCTCACTAGGTAAGGATGGTTTCCCTTAGCACTTAAAATCTGCCCCACAGAGTATTTTCTACATATCACGAGGAAAAGGCTACCCAGGAAGCAGCTTTGTCCTAGGGTTGGGCTTAGAAACAATAATCCCCCCCCCTCCCTCAGGGGAAATCTGGATTTAGTGGAATTGAAAACATGTAGATTTACTCATGTTGCCTTTAACACTGCATTTCCACGCCTCTTTCTCAAGGCTGGGGCTCTCTTTTTGCTTTATCTTGTTTGAAACCTAGGTGATTTTCCTTCACTAAGTGTTAATATGCTGTTTTCCTGACCAGAGTCACCTTTACTTACTCAGCTCTTCTGAGGAGAGTTCACAGTTATAGGTCCTTTGTATCGCCCTTTGGGTTTCCCTATGCATTTTGGCTCTGAGTTAAGAAATGGCCCCTTGAGCCCATAACCAAGAATCTCCTTGTTGTTGTTGTTGTTTTTCCCCATGAGCAGAAATTCCATTTTCCAAACCAAAACTCATTTCTCAGCTGGAGCAAGGGGAAGAGCCCTGGATAAAGGAGAAACAACATCCACTGGGCCTCTGTCCAGGTGAGTGTGACGCAAGGTAGATGGGACCATCCACAGCTTGGAAGATAGGGAAGGAGGAGGCATCTCTCAGGTACGGGGAAGAAGCTCTTCTCAGGCCTCTTAGGTCATTGGTAAGTCTGCCTGGCATGACCTCCCTTCCAGAATATCATTTTCAGTTGGGGTGGCGGGGCTTTCTTGGTTTCCTTGTTTCTTTCCTCCACCAGGAAGCCTCCCTTCCTTTTACTTGGCTTGCCTTCTTCATCATGTTCAGTCTTCCCTCATTCATGGGCTTCTTTCTCTTCTCTTGATCTTAAAAACTACATCTATCCTATGGACATTAAGTCTGCCACCCTTTAGATACTTTTCAGTTTCCCGTAGGTGAAGTGTAATTGATTATTTCTACCTTTCCAATTCCCATAATTTAAAAAATGTGTTACTTAGTAATTAAGATTACAGCAAGCTATGAATAATAAAAAAATATGCTCTCATGAGCCAACGTCCCAGCTTAAGAAATAAGGCATTACCTAAACAATTGAAGTTCCTATTTCCCCTGCCTCCCCATACCATGGCCAAAGGGAACTGTTTTTTCAAAATTAGGGATTTATAAATCTTATGCATGGCCTTTTGCTTTACTTCATATATGTGAATCCCTCAACCATCTACAGTGTTGTTTGACATTTTTAAACTTTCATTAATGTCATCATATTATGTATATCCTCCCGTAGTTTGCTCTCTCCACTGACACTGAGTTTGTAAGATTAACCCATGTTGATATATGTTGTTCTGGTTCATTCATTTTCATTACTATATAGTATTTATTGTATTATATGCATAATTACAATTCATTTATCCATTTTATTTTGTTGGACGTCTATGTTTTTACCAATTCTGGCTATTAAGGAATGCACTATAGGGCCGCCGGGTGGCTTGGTCGGTTAAACGTCTGCCTTCGGCTCAGGTCATGATCCCAGGGTCCTGGGAACGAGCCCCGTGTCAGGCTCCCTGCTCAGCAGGGAGTCTGCTTCTCCCTCTCTCTCTGCCCCTTCCCCTGCTCGTGTGCACTCTCTCTCTCTGAAATAAACAAAATCTTAAAAAAATTGTAACTATAAACATTCTTTTTTTTTTTTTTTAAAGATTTTATTTATTTATTTGAGAGAGAGAGAATGAGAGACAGCATGAGAGGGAGGAGGGTCAGAGGGAGAAGCAGGCTCCCCGCCAAGCAGGGAGCCCGATGCGGGACTCGATCCCGGGACTCCAGGATCATGACCTGAGCCGAAGGCAGTTGCTTAACCAACTGAGCCACCCAGGCACCCAACTATAAACATTCTAATACATGTGTCCTTGGGCATATAAGCCCTTGTTTCTCTAAGATAGATGCGTAGGAGTAGAGTAGCTGAATCAAAGAGTGTGCACTTGTTCATCCTGCCTAGGTAATGCCAAATTGCTCTCAACAGTTATTTCATTAGTTTGCAAGGCTGCCATAACAAAGAGTTATGTTTCTGACCATCCTTTGGGTATGAAATGGCTTCTCACACCAGTTTTAATTTAATTAGCATTGAGTTTGAGCATCTTTTCCTATGTTCCTAGGTTGATTAGCATTGATGTTACCTCTTCTGCGAATTTCCTGTTCAGATCTCTAGCCTGCTTTTCTTTTACTTGTTCATTTGTAGAAGTATTTAAATAAATCCTGGAAATGATTCCTTTGTCCATTAAATGTATTATGTCCATCTTCTTCCAATCTGTGGACTGCCTACCTGCTTTATAAAAAGCTGTTTAGGGGTGCCTGGGTGGCTCAGGTGGCTAAGTGTCTGCCTTTGGCTCAGGTCATGATCTCAGGGTACTGGGATTGAGCCCCATGTTGGGCTCCCTGCTCAGCGGGGAGCCTGCTTCTCCCCCTCCTCCCCACCCTGCTCTCTCTCGATATCTCTGTCACTATCTCTCAAATAAATCTTTTAAAAAATAAAAAGTTGTTTAATTTTGAAATAATTTAAGTCTCAGTTTGTAAAAATAATACAGCAAGTTCCCATCTATTCTTTACCCAGCTTTCTCCAATTTCAAAACCAGGAAGTTGACATTGGTACAATACTATTAAATCCACTACAGACCTTAATCAGATTCAGATTTCATCAGTTTTTACATGTACTCTTTTGTTGTTGTTGCATAGTACTGTGAAATTTTGTCACTTACATAGATTGATGTAAGTGCTACCACAGTAAGGATACAGAATGTTCTACCACTAGAAAGAAACTCCTTCATGCTACCCTCCCTCCACCCTTAACCTCTGGCAACCTCTGATCTGTTTCCCGTTACTTTCATTTCAAGAGTGTTATGAAATTTACCCAATGTTTTAATGGCCTTTAATAATAATTTCATAAATTTTAATGTGTTTGGATTTGTCAGATTTTTTTGTGTTGTCTGTATGTGTGTCTGTCTGATTTAAGAATTCCTTCTCTCTGTCAAGATCATAAAGACATTATTTAGATTTTCTTCTTTAAATTAAAAAATATTTTTGCTTTTTACGACTTAGGTCTTTAATCTGTCTGGAATTGATTTTGTGTGTGTTGAGAGATACGGGTCTATTTTTATAGATTTCTAAATACGTCACCATCAGACTGGGCCCCGTTCATTGAATAATTCATCATTTTCCCCAATTTTTAATGCCACCTCTCGTATTTTGAATTTCAGTATATGCCTGTATATGCCTGGATCAGGATATGTCTGAGCTCTCTTTTATTCCACTGCTGTATCTGTTATGCCTACGCCAATATCACACTGTTTCAATTTCCTATAGCTTTGTAATAAGTCTTAGTGTCTGGTAGGGTAAGTCTTCCTGTCTTATTCTTGTCTCTGTAGCTTCAGCCCAGTGGGCTTTTATTATCAGCTTGTCAGATTTCATAAAGTCTCCTGTCAGGATTTTGTTGTAGTTGCATTGAATTTATATATTCAATCATATACATATATTAATATACTCATTAATTTAGAGAGAATTGACATCTTTTAGAATATTAAGTCTTTCTCTTAGTGTGGTGTCTTCTTTCACTTATTTATTAATACATCCTTATCACTACCTCTTGCAAGATTTTATAATTTATAATGTAAATATACATCTTTCTTTAAATTTATACATAGGCTTATTTTTTTTGTTGTTTTGAGAGTTACTTTTTTTTTGAGAGTTATGTTTTTAAAAACTAAATTTTTATAATTTTTTGTTAAAATGCAGAACTCAAATTCATTTGATCATAATGAGCATATACCAGCAGCCTTGCTGAATGGTTTAATTAATTCCATAATTTGTCCTGTGTATGTTCTTTGGAGACAACTGTTTCATCTGTTTATTTTGCCTTTTTTTTTTTTGCTTTGTTCATCATGTCTATTATATTTATTATGTTTGAACTTCTATTTAGTATTTCCTTTCTATTCTTACTTTGGGCTTATTTTAGTATTTCTTTCCCAAGTTTTTAAGATGGATGCTTAACATTGTTACTTTTCAGGCTTCCTTCTTTTCTAATACAAGGATTTGACACTGTACATTTCCTTCTATTCTCTTTTTTTTAAGATTTTATTTTTAAGTAATCTCCACATTCAACACGGGGCTCGAACTTACAACCCCAGGACTAAGAGTCATGTGCTCCACCGATTGAGCCAGCCAGGCGCCCCATTTCCTTCTATTCTTAACACGTATTTGGAGCTTCTGTTCCATCTCTGAATCCTAACCCGTGGCACCTTGAGCTCATAAGGCTGTGGTATTTCTCCACTGCTGTAGTTGTGTGTGTTGGGAGTGCTTTGTAGCAAGAAAATTCTTACCCCTCCCTTTTTATTGCAGTTTTTTTAGTGTGAACTCTTTACTCCAGCCAGCTTCTAGTCACTTCTGGGTGTTTTCCAGTGGCTTGAAGTAATTATTTATTGTATTTTATCCAGTTTTATCATTGTTTTCTGCAGGGGATTCTTGTGACTAATTCAGTCTGCTGCCATTTTCAGAAGTAAGCTTCATCCTGTATGTTTTTGACTTGACATTTGGAAATTACTTCAAAATTACAGAAAATTTGCAAAAATAAAAATAGTACAAAGGACACCTTTATATCCTCTACATACACACATATGTGGAAAAATATATGGCATATATGTTATTATAAAATGGCATCAGGGGCACCTGGTTGTCTCAGTCGGTAAAGCATGCAACTTTTTTTTTTTTTTAAGATTTTCTTTTTAAATTTATTTATTGACACAGAGAGAGAGACAGCTAGAGAGGGAACACAAGCAGGGGGAGTGGGAGAGGGAGAAGCAGGCTTCCCACTGAGCAGGGAGCCCGATGCGGGGCTCGATCCCAGGACCCGGGGATCATGACCTGAGCCGAAGGCAGACGCTTAACGACTGAGCCACCCAGGTGCCCCAAAGCATGCAACTCTTGATCTTGGGGTTGTGAGTTTGAGCCCCATGTTGGGTGTACTGATTACATAAAAATAAAATCTTTAGGGGCGCCTGAGTGGCTCAGTCATTAACTGTCTGCCTTTGGCTCAGGTCATGATTCCAGGGTCCTGGGATCGAGCCCCGCTCCTGCTCAGCGGGAAGCCTGCTTCTCCCTCTCCCACTCCCCCTGCTTGTGTTCCCTCTCTCACTGTGTCTCTCTCTGTCAAATAAATAAACAAAATCTTAAAAAAAAAAAAAAATCTTTAGGGGCACCTGGGTGGCTAGGTTGGTTAAGTTTCTGCCTTTGGCTCAGGTCATGATCCCAGGGTCCTGGGATCAAGCCCTGCATCAGGCTCTTTGCTCAGTGGGGAGCCTGCTTCTCCCTCTCCCTCTGCCTACTGCTCTGCCTACTTGTGCTCTCTCTGTCAAATAAATAAATAAAATCTTTAAAAAAAAACCCAAAAATCATTAAAAAAAGTAAAATGACATAATAACATCACCTATTAATATTTTATATTTGTGTGCTATCTTATATGCATGTTCTCCCTTCTCCTTCCCCCCTCAATGTATATGTATATATATTTATGTATATGTATATATGTGTGTGCATATGTTCATATGTGTATGTTTGTTAAAAGGTTTTCTAAGAAGGATAGTAATCTCATATAACCAGAGTAGTTAACAACCTCAGTAAATTTAACTTTGATACGGTAATTTTATCTAATATCTATTTATCATATTATAATTTTGTCAGTAGACGCAATAATATCTTTTTTTTACTCTCCAGAAAACGATCCAGTCCAGGTTTCAGTAGTGCATTTACATGTCATGTCTATTTAATTTCCCTTAATATAGATCATTTCAGTAACCTTTCTTTGTCTTTTATGACACTGATATTTTAGAAATATAGTCTTACAGTTTTGTTTTTGTTTTTTTTAAGGATTTTATTTATTTATTTGACAGAGAGAGAGACAGCAAGAGAGGGAACACAAGCAGGGGGAGTGGGAGAGGGAGAAGCAGGCTTCCCTCTGAGCAGGGAGCCCGATGCGGGGCTTGATCCCAGGACCCTGGGAACATGACCTGAGCTGGAGGCAGCCACTTAACGACTGAGCCACCCAGGCGCCGCTAGTCTTACAGTTTTTTAACAACTTCATTGAGATAAAATTTATATACCATAAAATCTAGTTATTGTTAGTATACAGTTACATTATTTTTGGTAAACGTTTATTGTATGATCGTTACTTCCATTTAACTTTAGAATATTCTGTCATTCCAAAAAGCTCCCTTATGCCCATTTGCATCTGTCCTTCCTCCCATCTGAGCTCTGGGGAACCACTAATAACGCTGTCTCTATAGATTTGCTGTTTCTGGACATATTCTATAAATGGTATCATAAAATATATAGTCTTTTGTATCTGGCGTAATATTTTTGAGGTTCATCCAGGTCATGGCATGTATCAGTAATCCGTTTCTTTATTTTCTTTTTTCCTTTTTAAAAAATTTTTTTATTTTTAAATTTTTTTAATTAATTAATTTTTTTTTTCTTAAAGATTTTATTTATTTTTATTTGACACAGAGACAGAGAGTACAAGCAGGGGCAGAGGCAGGCAGAGGGAGAGGGAGAAGAAGACTCCCCGCCGAGTAGGGAGCCCGATGGGGGACTCGATCCCAGGACCCCGGGACCATGACCTAGTCGAAGGCAGCCGCCTAACCAACTGAGCCACCCAGGCGCCCCTAATTAATTTTTTATGTCATGTTAATCACCATACATTGCATCATTAGTTTTTGATGTAGTGTTCCATGATTCATTGTTGAGTATAACACCCAGTGCTCCATGCAGAACGTGCCCTCTTTAATACCCATCAGCAGGCTAACCCATTCCCCCATCCCCCTCCCCTCTAGAACCCTCAGTTTGTCTCTCAGAGTCCATAATCTCTCATGGTTCTTCTCCCCCTCCGATTTCCCCCCCTTCATTTTTCCCTTCCTACTATCTTTTTTTTTTTTTTTTAACATATAATGTATTATTTGTTTCAGAGGTACAGGTCTGTGATTCAACAGTCTTACACAATTCACAGTGCTCACCATAGCACATACCCTCCCCAGTGTCTATCACCCAGCCACCCCATCCCTCCCACCCCCACCACTCCAGCAACACTCAGTTTGTTTCCTGAGATTAAGAATTCCTCATATTAGTGAGATCATATGATACATGTCTTTGACTTATTTCGCTTAGCATAATACCCTCTATTTCCATCCACATTGTTGCAATGGCAAGATTTTGAGTTTTTTTGATGGCTGCATAATACTCCATTGTGTATATACAGCACATCTTCTTTATCCATTCATCTGTCGATGGACATCTTGGCTCTTTCCACAGTTTGGCTATTGTGGACATTGCTGCTATAAACATCGGGGTGCATGTACCCCTTTGGATCACTACATTTTTATCTTTGGGGTAAATACCCAGTAGTGCAATTGCTGTGTCGAATGGTAGCTCTATTTTCAACTTTTTGAGGAGCCTCCATACTGTTTTCCAGAGTTGCTGCACCAGCTTGCATTCCCACCAACAGTGTAGAAGGGTTCCCCTTTCTCCGCATCCCTGCCAACATCTGTCATTTCCTGACTTGTTAATTTTAGCCATTGTGACTGGTGTGAGGTGGTATCTCATTGAGGTTTTGATTTGGATTTCCCTGATGCCGAGTGAGGTTGAGCACTTTTTCATGTGTCTTTTGGCCATTTGGATGTCTTCTTTGGAAAAATGTTCATGTCTTCTGCCCATTTCTTGATTGGATTATTTTTTGAGTGTGCACATGTGTTGCGGGGGAGGGAGAGGGAGAGAGAGAATCCCAAGCAGGCTCTGTGCTCAGCAGAGGCAGAGCCAATCCCATGACCTTGAGATCATGAACTGAGCTGAAATCAAGAGTGGGAAGCTTAACCGACGGAGCCACCTAGGTGGCCTAGTAATCCATTCCTTTTTATTGCCATATAATATTCCATTGTATGGACATAGCACATTTTGTTTACCCATTCAGAGACTGATGGGATATATGGGTTGTATCTACTTTTTGGCTATTGTGAATAGTGCTGCTAAGAACAATCATGTACCAGTCTTACTGTGGGCATACATTTTCATTTGGGGGTCAATAAGTAGGTGTAAAATTTCTGGATTGTATGACATGTTTACATTTAACTTTTTAAGAAACTGCAAAATTATTTTCCGAAGTGGCTGTACATTTCTATTAGTATTTCTATTTTACATTTCTGTTTTCTATTTCTACATTTTCTATTAGCAGTGTGTTTCTCTACATCCTTGTTAGCACTTAGAATTGTCTCTAATTTTGATTACAGACATTCTAGTGGGGTGTGTAGTGGTATTTCACTGTGGTTTTAATTTGCATTTCCCTAGTGACTGATGATGTTGATCTTTTTCTTTTTTAAAGATTTTACTTATTTATTAGAGAGAGAGAGCATGAGTGGGGGGCGGGGCAGAGGGAGAAGCAGACTCTCTGCTGAGCAGGGAGCCCTATGCGGGACTCAATCCCAGGACCCCAAGATCATGACCTGAGCTGAAGGCAGACACTTAACCAACTGAGCCACCCAGGCGCCCTATGTTGATCTTTTTACGTGCTTAGTAACCCTTTGCATATCTTCTTTAACAAAATAGCTATTCAGTTCTTTTGTCCATTTTTAAATTGGATTGTTTTGTCTTCTTTTTGAGTTATAAGAGTTTTCCATATACTCTAGATACAGTCCTATATCAGATACATGGTTTTCACATACTTTCAACTCTATAAAGTCAAGTTACAGAAAAAGGACAAGTCTGCAGCTTGTCTTCATTCTCTTCATGGTGTCTTTTCAAGCATAAAAGTTTTAAACTTTGGTGATGTCCAACTTAACAAAATTTTAAATGGATTGTGCTTTTGGTGGTGTAACTAAAACCTTTTTGTCTTTTGTTTAGAATGTTTGGTTTGCTCATATTTAAATAATTATTGATATGGTTTAAGTCTGCCATTTTGCTACTTATTTTTTATGTGCTTCATGTTTTTTATTCCCCTACCTTTTGGGTGTGTGTGTATATAATAGTAATAATAATTATTATTATTTATTATATATATAATTTTTGTAGTTATTTTCTTAATTCAGCTCTAGGCATTAAAAATGCATCTAATTTAACATAATCTACATAATTTACAGTTACCACCTTTTATAATAATCTTACGCATTTCAGAGAAATTAAGAGAAGAATGGAGAAAAATATACATATGTAGTCTTTTATATTTACCCACATACTTACCAGTTTTGGTGGTCCTCATTTGTTCCTGTGGATTTGAGTTAATGTCTGGTGTCATTTTTTTCAGCCTGACAGACTTATTTAGTATTTCCTATAAGGCGTGTTTGCTAGCAACAGATACTCTCTGAGTACTTGTGAATCTGTGAATATCTGTATCAATTTCATTTCTGAAGGATAGTTTCGTGAGAATAGAATTCTTCCTTAGTAGCCTTTTCACCTTTATTTCAGCACCTTGAATAAATCATTCCATACTCCATTGTCTGATGAGAAGTTAGCACTAACCATATTGTTTCCTCCTGTGCATGTTGAATCATTTTCCTTTTGCTGCTTTCAAGATGTTCTCTTTTGTCTTTTTTTCTGATAGTCAACAGTTTGGCTATGATGTGTCTCTCTTTATGTTTTTCTTTCTTTTTTTTTTTTAAGATTTTATTTGAGAGAGAGAAAACACAAGAGGGGGGAGGGGCAAAAAGAGAGGGAGAAGCAGACTCCCCACTAGGCAGGAAGCCTGATGTGGGGCTCCATTCCAGGACGCCTGGATTATGACCCGAGCTGAAGGCAGATGCTCAACCAACTGAGCCACCCAGGCACCCCTGGAGTATTTTTTTAAAGATTTAAAAAAAAATTTTTTTTAAGGTTTTATTTGAGAGAGAGAGTGCACTGCGCACAAGCACAAGTGGTGAGAGAGGCAGAGGCAGAGGGAGAAGCAGACCCCCCACTGAGCAGGGAGCCCGATGCGGGACTCGATCCCAAGACACTGGGTTCATGACCTGAGCTGGAAGCAGATGCTTAACCAACTGAGCCACCCAGGCACCCTCTTTATGTTTTATGTTTTCTTGCAGTTTGTTGAGCTTCTTGGATTTATAGACTAATGTTTTTCAACAAATTTCAGACTTTTTAGTTATTATTTCTTCAGACATTTTTTTTCTGCTCTTTTCTCTGTCTTCTCTTTCATGCGTTCCCATTACGCATAGATTGTTTTATCCGATGGTGTCCCACAGGTTTCTGGGGCTCTTTGCTTTACTTCGATCTTTCTTTCATCTGGTTTTTCAGTTTAGGTAATTTCTGTTGATTTATCTTCAACTTCATTGTTTCTGTTGCAAGTCCAAATATGCTGTTGTATCTTCCTAGTAATTTTGTCATTTCAGTTAATTTACTTTTTAATTCCAGAGTTTCCTTTTATTTCTTTTTAGTAATTTTTATTCTTTTTTTTTTTTTAAGATTTTTATTTATTTATTTGAGAGAGAGAGAGAACATGAGGAGGGGGTAGGCAGAGGGAGAGGGAGAAGCAGGCTCCCCACTATGCAGGGAGCCTGATGCGGGGCTCGATCCTAGGACCCTGGGATCATGACCTGAGCCGAAGGCAGACACTTAATGACTGAGCCACCCAGGCGCCCCTAGTAATTTTTATTCTTTATTGAGATTTTTCTATTTCTTAAGTTACCATACTTTAAGTTTTTACATGTTGTTTCCTTTAGTTCTTTAAATATATTCATAATATCAGCTTTGAACTCTTTCTTTCCCCCTGTAAATCAACATCTGGGCCACCGAGCAACAGTTTCTGTTGTCTGCATTTTTTCCTCAGTATGGGTCACTCTTTTCCTGTTTCTTTGGAAACTGGATATTTTAGTATGTTTTAGCCCCTCTGAGAGCTGATGATGTTTCCTGCCTAGATATTGTTGTTGCCAGTTTTAGTAACTTTTCTAGACTAAATATGTGGAAAAAGTTTTCTCTGTGAAGGTGATGTTTCCACTTGATTTGTTATTGTATTCTTGTGTTTATTTTTAATCCTGGCTTCCTGATTTCAGCCTTATGTCTGCAGGGCTTAGTGATCTGCAACAATTGGCAATAGGTTGTGTTCAAAGACTTTGAACCAGTAAGGCTCCCTGCCTCTGCCAGTGGATAAATGGGTGGGTTGGGAGCTCATTCAAAGTTCAGATAGTTTCCAAGTCTTGTCTGGCTTTTTACTTTCCACTGATCCCTCTAATTTTTCCTCTGTACCTGGTTATAGTCTCTGTGTCAGGCAGGGTTATGTGCATAGCTTGGGCCCCAGCCATCCCCCCTGCTTTTGCAAACAGCCTTCCAGTCAGCCAGGGCTGTGTGGAGAGTTTATCAAGCCCCTCCCTGGCTCTCTTACTTTCAGGTTTTCCCCTGCTGCATTTCTGGATGGTCTACCAGTCTTTTTTCTTCTTCTTCTTGTTCTTCTTCTTTTGGTCCCAACCAAGAAAGACTGCAACCTCAGATAGCAGTCACTGGTGGCCTTCCCTGTTCGCTTACCACCTAGATCACATTTATTGACAGTTCCACCCAGCATTGGTTTTTCACCTTCCACTCAAATCAGGTGACTGTCCCTGTAGCAGCAACAGAACTGATGGTTTTATGACCTGACCTAGTATAACTACCATAATACCCAAGCTGGGAGATTGGAAGGGTGAGAGCAACTCCAGGCAATCATGCTCCAGATTCCCACTTTCCTTATCCAGAGTTCAGTGTTTTTCATGAATAAATACTTCTCAATGTATTATATGTGTTGATTGATTTCTGGAAGTAAACTATTTACTCTGTCAAGTATTGTGAAAGTAAGTTTTTGGTATGAGTTTTCTACATTTTTTTTTTTTAAGATTTAATTATTTATTTGACAGAGACACAGCGAGAGAGGGAACACAAGCAGGGGGAGTGGGAGATGGAGAAGCAGGCTCCCCGTGGAGCTGGGAGCCCAATGCGGGGCTCAATCTCAGGACCCTGGGATCATGACCTGAGCCAAAGGCAGACAGTTAACGACTGAGCCACCCAGGCGCTCCAGAGTTTTCTACATTGCAGTAGGACAAGGGGCCAAAAACTTCTTCTGTAAGGGGCCACCCAGTAAATATTTTAAGCTTCCCAGGTCACATGCAGTCTATTGCCTCATTGGTTTATTTGTTTGTTTGCTTATTTATTTATTTCTCTTTCTTTCTTTGAATCCTTAGAAAGGTAAAATCCATTTTTAGCTGGTGGGCCATACAAAAACAAGTTGCAGGCTGAATTCGGCCTACCTGACAAGTTTGCTAACTCCTGTGATTAAAAATGTAGTGTATAAAGTAAAATGAAAAATAGGCTCTTCTTATAGATGCAAGGATGTCTGAGTGGGAGACAGATTGTGATATAAACATATTACAAACGACCAATGGGCAAAGCAAAATGGCCCCGGCCACCCTACTTGTGGCTACTCTGATTCAAAATATTCTTTCTTCAGCAGGATCAAAGCTAAACATTCAACCTTGTCCCCACTGCCCACTGGCATTCGCTAGTCAGCAAGGCCTCAGCCAGCATGTGTGGTTCAGTCACCTTCCTCAGCTCTTCTCAAGTTTATGTGCAGGAAACCATCTCCCCCTGGGGAAGCACTATCCAGAAGATCAAAACCAGCAGCAGAAGCAACTCTTTGATCAAACCTGCTGGAGTGACAAAGCAGAAATTCAAGAGACAGAAGAAGACTCCAAGCCCTTGTTGGGGAGAGTAAGCAAAAGAGGCACTTCAGAGGCGTTGTCCAGCCCACGGCAAGAACAGCCAGTAAGGTCCAAGCAAGACAACACAGCGGTGGACACAGGGCCCAGCCGAGACCAGAGGACAGACCTTGGGGGAACAGACAAAGTGTTGCATGGTGTAGAAGTCTCAGGATTTGGAGCAATCAAATATGGGGAGTTTGGGCTAGGCTTTATGAGGGAGTCAAACCTGCTCAGCCTCCAGAAGATGCACGCAGGGGAGACACCTTACATGTACTCCGAGTGGGGACGGAGCTTTAGCAATATGTCAGCCCTCATCAAAAACCAGAGGACACCCTCTGGGGACAAGCCTTATGTGTGCAAGGAATGTGGACGAGGCTTTACCTGGAAGTCAAACCTCATCACACACCAGAGGACACACTCAGGGGAGAAACCTTATGTGTGCAAGGAGTGTGGACGAGGCTTTACTTGGAAGTCAAACCTCTTCACACACCAGAGGACACATTCAGGGGTCAAGCCATATCTGTGCAAGGAATGTGGGCAGAGCTTTAGCCTGAAGTCAAACCTTATCACACACCAGAGGGCACACTCGGGGGAGAAGCCTTATGTTTGCAGGGAGTGTGGGCATGGCTTTCGCCAGCATTCACATCTCATCAGACATAAGAGGACACATTCGGGAGAGAAGCCCTATGTGTGCAGGGAGTGTGAGCAAAGCTTTAGCCAGAAGTCACACCTCATTAGGCACTTAAGGACACACACAGGAGAGAAGCCTTATGTATGCACAGAATGTGGGCGCCATTTTAGCTGGAAATCAAACCTCAAGACACACCAGAGGACACACTCAGGGGTTAAACCTTATGTATGCCTGGAGTGTGGGCAGTGCTTTAGCCTGAAGTCAAACCTCAGCAAACACCAGAGGTCACACACAGGGGAGAAGCCATTTGTGTGCAGGGAATGTGGGAGGGGCTTTACCAGGAAATCAACCCTTATCACACACCAGAGGACACACTCAGGGGAAAAGCCATTTGTATGCAGGGAGTGTGGGCGAGGCTTTAATGATAAGTCAACCCTCATTTCACACCAGAGAACACATTCAGGGGAAAAGCCTTTCGTATGCAGGGAGTGTGGTAGAAGGTTTAGCCAGAAGCCAAACCTATTTAGGCACAGGAGGGCACACTCAGGTAGCATACCCTTTGAGTGCAGGGAGTGTGGGCAAGGCTTTTGTGATAAGTTAACTCTCGTCACACACCAGAAGGCACACTCAGGGGGGAAGCCTCACGTGTGCAGGGAGTGTGGGCAAGGCTTTAGCCGGCAGTCACACCTTATTAGACATCAGAGGATACATTCGGGAGAGAAGCCTTATATTTGTAGGAAGTGTGGGCGAGGCTTTAGTCGGAAATCAAACCTCATCAGACATCAGAGGACACACTCAGGATAGAAACCTTGTATGTACGAGTGTAGTGGAATCTTTAACCAAGACTCATACGTCGTGAGATGCCAAAAGTCACACCTAGGGCTGTGGCTTTAGTAGTAAGTCAGCCATTGCCAGACACCAAGGTGGAGACATCTTATGTGTGACAGGAGTGTTCACGAGCCTCATGGTAAGAGTCCACATCTCCAGTCCACATGAAGGAGAACTGCTGGCTCATTTTCAGGAGCTTGGCATTCCCTGATGGGGTTGGTGGGTTGTGGAAGATCTGTCAGGTAACGTGATGGAAGGGGTACTTTTAAGTAGGTTGAAATTAGGGAATGGAGGCTCTTCTAATGTCATTTCCCAAGAATACTTGGACACTCCTTATACAGTAGCCTGGATGTTAGAGAAACAGCAACACTAGAGCTCATCTCTTAATGTCTGCCTTACCTTCTGAGAACAAGAGACTTGACAGAAACCATGGCCGACTTAATCTTGGTTTCCCAGAGCATGACCCAGCAGAGTCAGCTTCAGGGAGAGTTTGGGAAAGGGTGAATACATGGGATCAGAGATGGTGCATGGGTAGAAGAAGGTTTTATTATGCAAAGAGCTGACTGGTGAGAAAGACTGTGACTATCCTAGCTCTAGGTTTTGGGAAGAAGTATCCATTTTTGCTTGTTTCCTGGGACCCTCTCTGGTTTCCAAGTTGAATCCATACTAAAGATATTTTTATTTACTGGTGTATTTAGACTAGAAACGTATTCTATGCTTTCATGAAGAAAACACACATATACAGAAATAGAAAATGAAATTACTTTCTATTCTTCTTTGAATTACCATACTACATCCCACAGGTAATTCTTTGGTTTAAATCTTTCCAACCATTGTAAAATATATGATTTTTCTGGTTTGGAATACTCTCTTTTTGAGAATGGTGGTGTCCCACAGATTCATGTATAATTCTGAGCCAAGGCCCAATTTTTTTTCACAGAAGTTGACTAAATGATTCTGAGTTTTATTTGGAAAGTAGAATTTTGAGGAATGGTGGGATATTAAGGACTGTATAATAACATGTCTTTTTATCTGTGGACAGATACCTAGAATAGAACCATATAAAAATAGAAAAACTCACTTGTATATGAGTATTTAGAAAGTGAGGAAGCAGGATTTCAAGTTATTATGAAAATAGCAAGTACAAGATTCAGTGTTTGGGTCATTGGCTCTCAACTGAGGGAAAAAATAAACATAGGTTCCAAAGTCTCAATATCCAAAGTTAGAGTTAGGAAATCACTAGCTCAGATAATATGAGGTACAGAGGTCTTTTTAATTGAATTTAATTTTTTATTTTAAGTAGGCTCCATGCCCAACATGGGGCTTGAACTCACAACCCTGAGATTGAGTCACATGCGCTAGTGACTGAGCCAGCCAGGCACCCCAATGTGTAGGAGTCTTAGTTTTCGTTCAAAATCCAAGTTTCAGTGGAGTGAGAAGAACCTGGTGAAGAATTATGGAATATTATCCTAGATGGAGCTGCTGGTGTGGCTTGCCCTTCTCATTCCTTCCCATGGTAAATCCTGGCCTGCTATTTCTCCTTCTCAATAGAAAAATACTTTTGAGAGTTTTAATCTCTTTGCATCTTAGAATTGAATTACTCTTTTCCATAAAATGATGTCACAAAAATAAGGATTCCAAAAGTAAACATGTATCTTTTTTACTGTTTTTTTTTTAACTTTAAGAAGAAATATTTCAGTTTTCATTGTAATCAGTCTGTAAATCCAAAAGATCTTGCCTTAAATTATTTAAAATTCTCAACAACAAAAAATAAAGCATTGCTGATATCTGAAGATTCAAACAGATTCAAAGAGACTCAAACCCGGGGAGGCATTTATATAGAACAGCAACCAAACAGAGACCGGAAATGGTAGAAAGATGCCCTACACTTTGGCCCTACCCAGTGTCCACCTGTACTGATTCTTAAATCTGCATTAGATCCTCTGCTTAGAACCTCTCAGAAGACAGAATTGGAACAGGCCACCTGAGTTCTCCACTTGGGCCTAGCATTAAAACCTGTGTGCAAGTCTGGAAGCTGATTAGGAGGCAAGCACTGGATGGTGTTCATATATGTGAATCTTCAAAATCTTACGGTTTTCTTTTTTTTTTTTTTTAAAGATTTATTTATTTATTTGAGAGAGAGAGAATGAGAGAGAGAGAGAGAGAGAGTACATGAGAGGGGGGAGGGTCAGAGGGAGAAGCAGGCTCCTCGCTGAGCAGGGAGCCCGATGCAGGACTTGATCCCGGGACTCCAGGATCATGACCCGAGCCGAAGGCAGTCGCCCAACCAACTGAGCCACCCAGGCGCCCTGATTTTATTTTTCTTTTTCCAGTCTGTCTGGACTAGCTATCTACCAGTGCCCCATATTTCATATCCTGAGATAGATAACAGCTCTAGATGTTTAAAACAAACAAAAAGTGCCCGAGCTCAACCACTGCCCATCCTACCACTCCTATGGTTAAGTAATAGACTATACTGCATGAAGAAAAATTTGGAGAAAAGATGATGAACAGTATGAAATAATATCACTTCAAATCCATAAGCCTGTTATGGTCACCACTGAAATCTGTTTCAAAAGGGGGTGGCAGGGGCACCTGGCCGGCTTAGTCAGGTAGAGCATGGGACTCCTGATCTTGGGATTGTGAGTTTGAGCCCCATGTTGGATGTAGAGATTGCTTAAAAAAAAAAAAAAGTAAAAGAAAGGGGTGACAGTAACTATTCTGTTTTAACTTATTATGGATCAGTGGTTCTCTAAGTGTGGTCAGAGGATGTTTGGGGGCCCTTTCGGGTGATATACGTGGTTAAAACAAATTTCATTATAACACTAAGACCTGATTTGCTTTTTTCTCTTGTGCTGAAATTTGCACTAATTGTGCAAAAAGCAATGGTGGGGAAACTGCTGGGCCTTTAGCTTGAATCAGGACAGTGTTATCAAACTGTACTATAGTTCTTGTGTTCTTTACCACCACACACTTGTGGTAAAAACTTGCTAGTTCCACTTAAGAATGTTCTTCATAAAACAGTTAAAATTAGTTTTGTTGAACTTGACCCTGAGTACAAAAATTTTAAATTATACTTTTTATTTTGAGATAATTTTAGATTTACATGCATTTGTAAGAAATTATGTAGAGAGATCCCATGAGCTCTTTGCCCAGTTTACCCCAATGGTAATGTCTTGCAAAACTATAATGTTACAACCAGGATATTAAAATTTCTATATATATTCATCTTCTAAGTATTTTATGTGATGAAGAGAGAAAGGCACATAAAGTTTTTATTCATGCCGAAATATCAAGTTGTTTCCAGGAAATGCACTTTTATGATTGTTTGAGTTGTGAGCTGAACTAGCCACCTTTTTATGGGCACCAATTTTATTTGAAAGAGTAACTGACAAATTTTGAATAAGAAGATGAAGACCGGTATATCTGCTAAACATTTTGTCAAAAATGAAGTGATTTATAAAACCTGACAGTAAAGAAAACTGGTAGTAATTTTTGTTAATTAATTAGCAAAAAAATTAGCCACTGTTAAGCGGCTGCCTTCGGCTCGGGTCATGATCCCAGGGTCCTGGGATCGAGCCCCGCATCAGGCTCCCTGCTCAGTGGGGAGTCTGCTTCTCCCTCTCCATCTGCCTGCCGCTCTGCCTGCTTGTGTTCGCTCTCTCTCTCTCTCTGTCAAATAAATAAATATTTATAAAAAAACAGTGTCTGTCACCATGAACTTGATAGCTTTCTAATACTTAGTCTTTTGTGATGAGATTACTAATGATATTAATGAATGTGATTTTGTAATACCATATAATGAAATATGTCAACATTTGGAAGGTCTGCCTAACTCATTGAACCAGTATTTTCTAAATGATTACTGTGTGATGCTACAAGATCATCTGTGGTGATATTAAAGTATAAGATAGACAAATGGATTTTTTTTTTTTTTTTTTTTTTGAAAGAGAGAGACATAGCGAGAGAGGGAACACAAGCAGGGGGAGTGGGAGAGGGAGAAGCAGGCTTCCCGCTGAGCAGGGAGCCTGACGCGGGGCTTGATCCCAGGACCCTGGGATCATGACCTGAGCCAAAGGCAGACGCTTAACGACTGAGCCACCCAGGCGCCCCGACAAATGGATTTTAATTTAAGAGAAGCTAGAGGTGCCTGGCTTGCTTGGTTGGTGGAGCATGCAGCTCTTGATCTCGGAGTTGTGAGTTCGAGCCCAACCTTGGGGATAGAGTTTACTTAAAAAAAAAACTGCAAAAAAAAAAAAATTTAAAATGAATACCAATCTTAGAGAGATAAAGGTCAGATTCCACATTACAGGAACATTTAAGAAGTTACCACTTGTTGATTTTTGGTGTAGTGTCAATAATACTGACAAATACCTGAAAAGGCCATTAGAATACTTCTTCATTTTTAAATTCTGGATGTGTGAGTCCAGATTTTCTTTATCTTGGCAGATTAAATGCAAGAGCACACTGGGATGCCTGGGTGGCTCAGTAGGTTGAGTGTCCAACTCTTGATTTTGGCTCAGGTCATAATCTCAGGGTTCTGAGATCAAGCCCCATGTCAGGCTCCATGCTGGGTGTGGAGCATGCTTGTGATTCTCTCCTTCTGCCCGTCTCGCCACCCCCCTCTTAATAAATAAATAAGTAAATAAATAAATAAATAAATAAATAAATGCAAGAGCACATATAAAATATCAGCTGTATTCTGTTACACTTATGATTAAAGAGATTATAAAATAATGCCACTCTTCTCACTGATTTATTTGGTTATTTTTTTTTTAAGATTGTATTTATTTATTTGACAGAGAGAGACACAGCGAGAGAGGGAACACAGCAGGGGGAGTGGGAGAAGGAGAAACAGGCTCCCTGCGGAGCTGGGAGCCCGACGCAGGGCTCGATCCCAGGACCCTGGGATCATGACCTGAGCCGAAGGCAGACGCTTAACAACTGAGCCACCCAGGTGCCCCTATTTGGTTATTTTTTGGTGGAAAATATTCAAACTCAAGTGGAAGTAAAACACTTTACTTTTCATTTTAAGTGCATTGTTTCTAGATGTTTATGGTCTTGGGGTGCCTGGCTGGCTCAGTATGCAACTCTTGGGTTGTGAGTTTGAGCCCCACCTTGGGTGTAGAGATTACTTATAAAAATAAAAATCTTTAAGGGTGCCTGGGTGGCTCATTCGGTTAAGCGTCCGACTCTTGGTTTTGGCTCAGGTCATGATTTCAGGGTCATAGGATTGAGTCCCAAGTCAAGCCCCACATTGCATTCCATGCACTCAGCACAGAGTCTGTTTGGGATTCTCTCTCCCTTTACCTCTGTGCCTCCCCCTGCTATAACTAACTAACTAACTAAATAAATAAATAAAATCTTTTTAAAAAATAAAAATCCTTAAAAAAAAGTTTAGGGGTGCCTGCATGGCTCAGTCTGTAGAGCATATGACTCTTGATCTCAGGGTCATGAGTTTAAGCCCCATGTTGGATATGGAACCTATTTACAAAAAAATAAAAAATGTTTAGATGTTTATGGTCTATAGCACAGCAAACAATACTTCACATAAATGCCAGAAAAAAAAAAGTTACACATTATAATACCTAACATACTATTAACATCTATGCCTTATATAATTTAAACAAGACACGGGGCATCTGACTGGCTTAGTCGGTGGAGCATGTGACTCTTTTTTTTTTAAAGATTTTATTTATTTATTTGAGACAGAGAGCATGAGAGACAGAGAGCATGAGAGGGAGGAGGGTCAGAGGGAGAAGCAGACTCCCTGCCGAGCAGGGAGCCCGATGCGGGACTCGATCCCGGGACTCCAGGATCATGACCTGAGCCGAAGGCAGTCGCTTAACCAACTGAGCCACCCAGGCGCCTGAGCATGTGACTCTTGATCTCAGGGTCATGAGTTCGGGCCCATGTTGGGTGTAGAGATTACAAAAATAAATAAATAAAGAAATAAATAAACTTAAAAAAAAATTTAAACTAACCATAGAAGAAAATTACCAAATAAGCAAAACAAATGCAAAGAAAATGCTTGTTAACACCCACTGACAGATGTAAACCTACAATCTGAAGTATGCTGTTCTATCTGGACACAACACAGACATCTTGAGGAATCTCTTTTGCTAGAACTAAATTGCATAATTACTTAATCTCCTCCGTGCCCATAGCTATGTCTCTTTCTGAATATTCTTGCCAATTATTTTTCTATTTTTTTAATTAAAAAAACTTTATTCTTTTAATCACATTTTCAATGTGTCTTTTTATTTTATGTTTTATTATTTTCTGTTAATTACTAACCTCTTGAAGCTAATTTTTATTGCTTTTTGAAGCTTATTTAATCATACTTAAGGCTTTTTTTAACCCTTTTCCTTTTTTCTTCTGAAAGTCAAGTCAGTTATAATTTTTATTTTTATTTTTATTTTCTCCTTTAGCCAAGAATTACTATTTCTACAAATGGCTAGATGGATGAGTTCATTTTTAGAATCTCCTAGTGTTTAGTTTTTTTATTTTATAGCTTTATAGTCAATATATTTTGTGATTTCTTCCATTTTAATTCATAAAATTTAGTTTTGAATCTAATCAAGTTCTGTGAATTTTCATGTTATCTTAAAAAGCAAGTGTTTAACATGTGTATATGTATATTTTAACAATATTATACCAAAATTAACACAAAAGTTTGCAAACTGATGTTTTTCTAGTTACCTCATCATTCTCTTGTTTTGTATTGATTGTTTTTTATTTAATTTATATTATATGCTTAACACATGTAAAATTAGATTTGTAATGTAAATATAGGTGTAAGTAATATTAATAGAACAAACACCATTGTATTCACCCCAGCAGAAGAAATTAGCCTTAATTATCTTTAAAAACTTAGCACTTCCATTTCTGTAAGTGGTTATAATAAATAAATTTATGATCATGTTAAGAAACTTTTCTCCAGGGCGCCTGGGTGGCTCAGTTGGTTAAGCGACTGCCTTCAGCTCAGGTCATGATCCTGGAGTCCCGGGATCGAGTCCCACATTGGGCTCCCTGCTCAGCGGGGGGTCTTCTCCCTCTGATCCTCTTCTCTCTCGTGCTCTCTGTCTCTCATTCTCTCTCTCTCAAATAAATAAATAAAAATAAAAAATAAAATCTTGAAAACAAAAACAAAAACTTTTCTCCAGGTATTTCCATCAAAGTTTGCTTAATACATTTCAAAGCTATTTTATTTAGATCTATAGAAATTAATAACTTTAAAAAAAAATTTTATTTTATTATGTTATGTTAATCCCCATACATTACATCATTAGTTTTTGATGTAGTATTCCATGATTCATTGTTTGTGCATATCACCCAGTGCTCCATGCAGAACATGCCCTCTTTAATACCCATCACCAGGCTAACCCATGCCCCCACCCCCCTCCCCTTTAGAACCCTCAGTTTGTTTCTCAGAGTCCATGGTCTCTCCTGGTTCATCTCCCCCTCCGATTCCCCCCTTCATTTTACCCTTCCTACTATCTTCCTTTTTTTTTTTTTTAACATATAATGTATTATTTGTTTCAGAGGTATAGGTCTGTGAGACCACAAAATTTAAGAAGACCTTAGGGCACTTGTGATGAGCACTGGGTGTTATATGAAGTGATGAATCACTAAATTCTACTCTTGAAACTAATATTAATTTAGATTTCTAAACTTTAAATGTAAGAACAAAAGTTAAAAAGTTATTAGCAAAAAACAGGAATATATGCATGACCTATTTGGCAATAGATTCTTAGATTTGACACCAAAAGTATGAGCAATACAAAATTTAGATACATCGAACTTCATAAAAATTAAAAACTGAATGTGCAAAAAAGGATATTATCAAGAAAGTGAAATGACAATATATAGAGTGGTACAAAATATTGGCAAATCATATATCTGATAAGGGTTTAGTATACTGAATATATAAAGGATTACTACAACTTAGAACAAAATAATGATACAATTTAAAAGTGGGCAGCGGTGCCTAGCTGGCTCAGTAGGTTAGGTCATGTGACTCTTAATCTCTGGGTCCTGAGTTCAAGCCCCATGTTGGGCATAGAGCCTACTAAAAAAAAAGGTGGGGGGGCAAAGATTGAGGTTGAATCAGTCACCAGTGGCCAATGATTTAATCAACTGGTCCTATTAATGAAGCCTCCATGAAAACCCAAACAGATGGGGTTCAGAGAGCTTCTGGGTTGGTGAATCCATGGAGATTTGGGAAGACTGGTGCTCAGAGCATGGAAGCTCCAGGCCCTTTTCTCATACCCTGCTCTATGCATCCCTTCCTTCTGACTGTTCCTGAGTTACGTCCTTTCATAATAAATCAGTAGTCTAAGCCAAGATGGAGCTGTACCTGCCTGGGGTGCCATATCAGCAAACTAAAACTTAGATAACTTTTGTGTCCCTGTAAATACTCTATTTGACCAGAAATGCAATCCAGTCAGCTAATCCTCAAATGCCAAGCCAACTCTGGGCCTTCTCACTCCCAACAAGGTTGACTATGTGGCCCCAGCCAATCAGATATTTTCTATTTGTCTCTTCCCTCTTCTTTATTCTTTATCTTATAAAAACTTCTTGCCTTCCAACTCATTTTGTAGTTCCCTGAGACTGCCCATGAGTGTTAAATAAACTTTGTTCCTATCACCAAATAAATAAATAAATAAATAAATAAATAAATAAATAAAGTAAGTAAGTAAGTAAGTAAGTAAGTAAGTAAGTAAGGGCCAAGTTCTTGAGCAGACATTTCTCCAAAGAATGGCTAAGAAACACATAAAAAAATGTTCATCATCATTGGTTATTAAGGAAATGCAAATCAAAACCACAATAAGATACAACTTCACACCCATTAGGATACCTATAATAAACAAATAAAAAAGGAAAGTAACAAGTGTTGGCAAGGACATGGAAAATTGGGGATCTTCATACATTGCTGGTGGCAATGTAAAATGGTGCAGTTACTATGGAAAATAATTTGGCAGTTCCTATAAAATGAAACTTGCAGTTACCGTATTATCCAGCAAATCCACTTCTGGGTATATACCCAGAAGAAACAGGTACTCAGAACAAAATCTTTCTATTTTATCATTTTATTTTATTTTATTTTCATCATGATAAAAGTACTTTCTAATCCCCATCACCTATTTCTCCCTTCCCCCCACCCACCTCCCCTCTGGTAACCATCAGTTTGTTTCCTATAGTTAAGAGTCTGTTTCTTGGTTTGTCTCTCTCTCTCTTTATTTTCCTTTCCTTATTTGTTTTGTTTCTTAAATTCCACAAATGAGTGAAATCATATGGAATTTGTCTTTCTCTGACTTATTTTGGTTAGCATTATACTCTCCAGCTCCATCCATGTCATTGCAAATGGCAATATTTGCATTGCATTGCATTCCCACCAACAGTACAAGGGGGTTCCTATTTCTCCACATCCTCACCAACACCTGTTGTTTCTTGTGTTGTTGATTTTAGCCATTCTGACAAGTGTGAGCCTGTATCTCATTATTGTTTTGATTTGCATTTCCCTGGATGATGAGTGATGTTGAGCATCTTTTCATGTGTCTGCTGGCTATCTGCATGTCTTCTTTGGAAAAATGTTTATTCATGACTTCTGCTCATTTGTTAATTGGATTATTTGTTTTTTGGCTGTTGAGTCATAGAAGTTCTTTATATATTTTGGATACTAACCCTTTATCAGATACGTCATTTGCAAATATCTTCTCCCACTCAGTTGGTTACCTTTTAGTTTTGTTGATCATTTCCTTTGCTATACAGAAACTTTGTATTCTGATGTAGTCTCAGTAGTTTATTTTGCTTTTATTTCCCTTCCCTCAGGAGACATATCTAGAAAAATGTTGCTATGGCCAATGTCAGAGAGATTACTGCCTATGCTCTCTTCAAGGATTTTTATGTTTTAGGTCTCACATTTAGGTCTTTAACTCATTTTTAGTTTATTTTTGTTTATGGTGGAAGAAGGTGATCCAGTTTCATTCTTTTGCATGCAGCTGTCCAGGTTTCCCAGCACCATTTATTGAAGAGACTGTCTTTTTCCTGCTTGCTTTGTCAAAGATCAATTGACCATATTATTGTGGGTTTATTTCTGGGGTTTCTATTCTGTTTCATTGATCTATGTATCTTTTTTTGTGCCAGTACCATACTGTTTTGGTTGCTACAGCTTTGTAATATAACTTGAAGTCTGGAATTTGCAGTACCTCCAGTTTTGTTTTTCTTTTTCAGGATTCCTTTGGCTGTTCAGGTTTTTTCTGATTTCAGACAAATTTTAGGGTTGTTTTTTCAAGTTCTGTGAAAAAATGTTTGATAGGGATTTCATTAATCTGTAGATTGCTTTGGGTAGTATAGACATTTTAACAGTATTAATTCTTTCAATCCATGAGCATAGAATGTCTTTCCATTTCTTTGTGTCATTTTCATTTATTTTTTAAGATTTTGTTTATTTAGGGATGCCAGGGTGGCTCAGTCAGTTAAGTGTCTGCCTTTGGCTCGGGTCATGATCCCAGGGTTCTGGGATCGAGTCCTGCTTCAGCCTCCTTGCTCAGCGGGAAGCCTGCTTCTCCCTCTGCCTCCCACTCCCTCTGCTTGTGCTAGCTTGCTCTCTCTCACAAATAAATTAAGATTGTGAGAGAGAGAGGGCACACGAGTGGGGGGGAGGGGCAGAGGGAGAAGCAGGCTCCCTGCTCAGTGGGGCTCAATCCCAAGACCCTGAGATCATGACCTGAGCTGAAGGCAGCTACTTAACCAATTGAGCCACCCAGGCACGCCTCATTTTCAAATTTTTCATCAATATTTTATAATTCTCAGAGTGCAAGTGTTTCACCTCTTTGGTTAAGTTTATTCCTAGGTATTTTATTATTTTTGGTGCAACTGTAAATGGGATTGTTTTCCTAATTTCTCTTTCCTCTGCTTCATTATTAATTTATAGAAATGCAACAGATTTCTGTACATTGATTTTGTATCTTGCCACATTACTGAATTCATTTATCAGTTCTAGTAGTTTTCTGGTGGAGTCTTTAGAGTTTTCTACATATAATATCATGTCATCTGCAAATAGTGAAAGTTTTACTTCCTCCTGACCAATTTGGATGCCTTTTATTTATTTTTCTTCTCTGTTGCTGTGGCTAGGACATCCAGTACTATGTTGAATAAAAGTGGTAAGAGGGATTAAGGAGTGTATTTGTGATGAGCACTGGGTGTGGTACGGAAGTACTGAATCACTATATTGTATACCTGAAACTAAGATTACACTGTATGTTAACTAACTGGAATTTAAATAAAAATTTTTGTAGACGTGGTGAGAATTGACATCTTTGTCTTGTTCTTGACCCTATGGGAAAAGCTCTCAGTTTTTTCCCACTGAGGATGATGTTGGTGTTTCATATAAGGTCTTTATTATGTCAAGTTATGTTCCCTCTAAACCTACTTTTTTGAGGGTTTTTATCATGAATGGATGTTGTACTTTGTCAAATGATTTTTCTGCATCTATTGAAATAATCATACAGTTTTTATCCTTTCTCTTATTGATGTGATATATCACATTGATTTGCGAATGAACCACCCTGCTTCCTGGGAATAAATCCTTGATTGTGATGAATGATTTTTTTTAAAGTATTGTTAAATTTGATTTGCTAATATTTTATTGAGGGTTTTTGCATTTATGTTCATCTGAGATATTGGCCTATAATTCTCTTTTTTTGTGGTGTCTTTATCTGGTTTTGGTATTAGGGTAATGCTGGCCTCATAGAATGAATTTGGAAGTTTCCTTTCTCTTCTTTTGTTTTGAATATTTTGAGAATAGTACTAACTCTTCTTTAAATGTTTGGTAGAATTCTCTTGTGAAGCCGTCTGGTCCTGGACTTTTGTTTGTTGGGAGTTTTTTGATTACTGAGTCAATTTCTTTGCTGGTAATTGGTCTGTTCAAACTTTCAGTTTCTTCCTGCTTCAGTTTTGGTAGGTTATATGTTTCTAGGAATTTTTCCATTTCTTCTAGTTTGTCCAATTTGTTACCATATAGTTTTTCATAATATTCTCTTACAGTTGCTTGTGTTTTTGTATCAGTTGTTATTTCCCCTCTTTCATTAATTTTGTTTTATTTGAGTCCTTTCTCTTCTTTGATGAGTCTGGCTAGAGGTTTATCAATTTTGTTGATCTTTTCAAATAACCAGCTCCTAGTTTCATTGATCTGTTCTACTGTTTTTTTTTTTAGTTTCTGTGTCATTTATTTGTGCTCCAATTTTACAATTTTCTTCCTTCCATTAGTTTTGGGTTTTGTTTGTTCTTCTTTTCTAGCTCCTTTAGGCAAAAGGTTAGGTTGTTTATTTGAGATTTTTCTTGCTTCTTGAGGTAGGCCTGTATTGCTATAAACTTCCCCCTCCACACCAGCTTTTGCTGCATCCCAAAGATTTTGGATCATTGGATTTTCATTTTCATTTGTTTCCATGTAATTTTTTTTTTTTTAAAGATTTTATTTATTTATTTGACAGAGAGAGACACAGCGAAAGAGGGAATACAAGCAGGGGGAATGGGAGAGGGAGAAGCAGGCTTCCCGCGGAGCAGGGAGCCCGATGCAGGGCTCGATCCCAGGACCCTGGGATCATGACCTGAGCCGAAGGCAGACGCTTAACGACTGAGCCACCCAGGCGCCCCAGTTTCCATGTAATTTTTATTTTTATTTTTATTTATTTATTTTTTTTAAGATTTTATTTATTTATTTGACAGAGAGAGACACAGCGAGAGAGGGAACACAAGTAGGGGGAGTGGGAGAGGGAGAAGCAGGCTTCCCGCGGAGCAGGGAGCCTGATGCGGGGCTCCATCCCAGGACCCTGGGATCATGACCTGAGCCGAAGGCAGACGCTTAACTGACTGAGCCACCCAGGCGCCCCTCCATGTAATTTTTAAATTCCCTCTTTGATTTCTTGATTTACCCATTTCCTGTTTAGTAGCGTGTTATTTAACCTCCATATAGTTGTGCTTTTTACAGATTTTTTCTTGTGGCTGACTTCCAGTTTCATAGTGTTGTGGTCAGAAAAATGCATGGTATGACTTCAATCTTTTTGAATTTGTTGAGAGTTGTTTTGTGACATAATATGTGATCTGTTCTGGAGAATGTTTCATGTGCATTTGAAAAGAATGTGTATTCTGCTGTTTTAGGATGGAATGTTCTGGACATACCTATTATATCCATCTGGCCCAGTATGTCATCCAAAGCCACTATTTCCTTATTGATTTTCTGTTTAGATGATCTGTCCATCAATATAAATAGTGTGATAAAGTTCCTTACTACTATTATATTACTATCAGTTACTTCCCTCATGTTTATTATTAATTGTTGTATGTATTTGGGTGCTCCCATGTTGGGTGCATAAATATTTACAATTGTTATATCTCATTATTGCATTGTCCCCTTTATTATTATATAGTGTCCTTCTTTGTTTCTTGTTATAGTCTTTGTTTTAAAGTCTATTTTGTCCAATACAGGTAATGCTACCCCAGCTTTCTTTTGATATCCATTTGCATAATAAATGTTTCCCCATCCCCTCACTTTCAATCTGCATGCATCTTTCAGTCTGAAATGAGTTTCTTGGAGGCAATATATAGATGGGTCTTGTTTTTTTTTCTTAATTTTTCTTTTTTTAAATTATATTTCATTTTATTTAAATTCAATTAATTAAGATATAGTGTATTATTAGTTTCAGAGGTAGAGTTCAGTGATTCATCAGTTGTATGTAACACCCAGTGCTCACTACATCACATGCCCTCCTTAATGCCCATCGCCCAATTACCCCATCCCACTACCCCTCTCCCCTCCAGCAACCCTCAGTTTGTTTCCTATGATTAAGAGTCTCATGGTTTATCTCCCTCTCTGATTTCATCTTGTTTTATTTTTCCCTCCCTTCCCCTATGCTTCTGTGTTTTGTTTCTTAAATTCCACATATGAGTGAAATCATATGATAATTATCTTTCTCTGATTGACTTATTTCACTTAGCATGATACCTTCTAGTTCCATCCACGTCATTGCAAATGATAAGATATCATTTTTGATGGCTAAGTAATATCCCATTGTGTGTGTGCACACACACACATATATATACACACACATCACATCTTCTTTGCACTTTTTTATTGGGGTTGTTTGATTTTTTTTATTTTTTTAAAGATTTTATTTATTTATTTATTTATTTATTTATTTATTTATTTATTTATTTTTAAAGATTTTATTTATTTGAGAGAGAGAATGAGATAGAGAGAGAGCATGAGATGGGGGAGGGTCAGAGGGAGAAGCAGACTCCCCGCTGAGCAGGGAGCCCGATGAGGAACTCGATCCCGGGACTCCAGGATCATGACCTGAGCCAAAGGCAGTCGCTTAACCAACTGAGCCACCCAGGCGCCCCAAGATTTTATTTATTTATTTTTTGAGAGAGAGAGAGAGAGAGAGAGCACGAGCAGGGGGCAGAGGGAGAAGCAGGCTCCCCACTGAGCTGGGAGCCTGACGTGGGACTTGATCCTAGGACCCTGGGATCATGACCTGAGCCAAAGGCAGGTGCTTAACTGACTGAGCCACCCAGGTGCCCCTGATTTTTTAGTTATAGGAATTGATTATATATTCTCGTTATAAGTCCTTGCTTGGTAAGAAATGTGTATTTTGAATACTTTCTCCTGTCCTGTGGTTTGCTTAATCATTTTCTTAATGGTATCATTGGAAGTTTTTAATCTAATTAATTGGAATATATCACATTTTTCTTTTTTTGTTATGGCTTTTTTTGTCTTTGCCTAACCCCACGTCATAAATATATTCTCCTATATTTTCATCTAGATATGTTAGGTATCTCAAATTAATTTTTGTGAATGGTGTGATGTAGGGGTTGATTATTTTCTTCTCTTTGGACTATCCAGTTTTTTTAGTACAATCTTTAAAATACTATCCTTTATCTATTGCATTGCTTTTTTGCAGTTAATGGGTGAATTTTTCCTACCTACTTCTCCTTGCCTTTCCCACCTTATTGGGATAGGTAGCTGAACAGACAAAAATAGTACAGCATCCCAAGTGAGCTCTCTAATACTTTTTGTATCTTGATTTTACCATAGACTTCACTCATCATGTGACCATATTGGATTACTGCATAGGATTTTATTTTCCTTAATTTAGATAAGGTGAAATGTACAATATAAGTATCAGAAAGTCACGTTTGTAGAGTGCTTTGGATAGATAACTAAAAAATCAATGTTAGCTATAACAGAAAGTAACTCTTCCCTTCTTTCTTTCCATTCTTCTTACCTTCCCTTCTTCCTTCCTTCATTTATTTTTTTAACTGGGTGGGTGGGTGGGTTGGAATAGTGGATATACTTCAGGGAAGTCCTCTCTATCCTGCTCATATTTTTAAGTTTCTTCTTCTAGAGTACTTCAAATCAGTATCATCAGGATTCGGGACCCCTCCCCCCCGAGGGTAATTGTTAATTCAACAATTAACCCCTTGAGTGTGCCACAGGGATAAGATGGGTGTTTTTCACTATAACCCTGAAGATCAAAATATATTTTGGCAACAGAGGCATAGGCAGCACCAAAGACATTTTGTAGGGTCCTTGTGAGCCTTTTTTTTTTTTTTTAATGAACGTGATCTCAGCATGCCACACAAAAATTGTTCTTGTCTGCATGAGTGACCACCCAATATGTAGGGTATCAGTCTTCCCCCAGAGCACTCTATAGAATGGAAACAAATGCCTGGTTGAGACACACAAACAACAATCAGGTGAATTATGGTACAATCATTCAATGGTATAATGTGCAGCCATTAAAAAAGAATGATGTCAACTCTATTTATGCAAATGAAATAGTCATTAAGATAACAGTAAGTGAAGAAATCAAGGGCAGAATAGTATGGTCATATGCTGCCATTCAAAGAAAAAAGAACATAAGTATATATTTCAGTGAATATTTAACTGTTTATATATGCCTCTGGGAGGAAACTCAAGACACAGGTAACATTATGTTGTGAGCTGCACTGTCTGTTGACAACTGAATATTCCTGCTACCCCATATTATGCTCTCCAGAGGAGAAGCTGTGAATGACATTTCTCAGAACCATCTTTCCATATGGCTCCTAGTTAGAGTGTCAGAGAGACACTTGCACAAGATTTGGAATGTGGAAAAGAAGGGAGAAATTGAGAATTCTGGTTTCTTGAGGGAATCCTGGCTGATAGGTTGTCTCTGAGTGGTGAATTGGGTGACTATGGGATATGAGTATTATATATCCTTTTTATAACTTTTAATTCAGTTTCCTAGATTTGGCCAGTGGGAGCCCCTTTAAAGCTGGCTCCTGTGTCGTTTTGACATGTCTCCTCCCCCAACTTTTTAAAAAGATTTTATTTATTTATTTATTTGAGAGGGAGAGAGAGCACGAGTATGGGAGAAGGGCAGAGGGAGAGGTAGAAGTGAGCTCCCTGCTGAGGATGCGGGGCTCAATCCCAGGGCCCTGGGATCATGACCTGAGCCGAAGGCAGTTGCCTAACCAACTGAGCCCCCAGTGCCCCTACCCATCATTCTTTAAGCATCTCCTTAATTTCTCACAGAGAGAAACTGAAGGCTCATTTTGTACTTTTTCCCAGCCTCAGCCCTGGAATTAGCTATTTCTCCAAGAAACTATGGTTACTTTTAGTGGGGAATATTAAGAAACCAAGACCTAGGTGAGAATTGTGCTCATTGTTCTTAAGCCATCTCTGCCGACAGAGCTAGAAGATTTATATGTGTGTATGTATACACACATATCTGTCTATTCCCGGGAAAAAAAAAATCTGTTCATATGGGTACTTCCAATTTTAATTCAACATCACAGTGTTCATTCTTTTTTTTTCTTTTTTTAAAGATTTTATTTATTTATTTGACAGCGACAAAGCGAGAGAAGGAACATAAGCAGGGGGAGTGGGAGAGGGAGAAGCAGGCTTTCCGCTGAGCAGGGAGCCTGATGTGGGGCTCGATCCCAGGACCCTGGGATCATGACCTGAGCCAAAGGCAGACGCTTAACGACTGAGCCACCTCACAGTGTTCATTCTAATCGTCCTTTCCACATCTATAATCCCTTTTCTTATAGTGAGAAACCTGGTTCCCATTATCCATATTTGCTTATTTGCTCAGTCTTAGAATATACATTAAGTAGTTTCAGAATTGCTAATGCATACAACTGTGATAAGCAAACCCATTCACTAGAGTTTATTATTTTTGTAGATCTTTTTGTCTTTGGCCTGAGGACAAATCACTGCGTTCGAGAGTTACTCAAGTTAGTTCCTTCTCCCCCCGCCCCCCACCTTCAGTGTGGTTATGTTATTCATTTGAAATAGAATTAATTTCTGTTTGTATTTAATTTGGGGATTCCCTCCATCTTTGCTGTTGTGAACACATCTTAGGGTACCTCCTATGATTCTCACTCCTAATACCACACTATTGGGTAATACCCTCCCCTTGAGTGTGAGTGGGAGTGTGAGCAACTTCTAACCAACAGAATATGGCAAAGGTTATGTGATTATCACTCTTGTTTTTATGTTAAATTGTATGGCAAATGTGAAGGGATTTTGCAAATGTAATTAAGGTTCCTTAATCAGTTGACTTTGAGTTAAAGGAAAGGTAAATTATCCTAAGTGGGTCCAACTTAATCTGGTAAATCTTTATAAGAAGGCCTCAGTCTTCCCTAAAGTGAGACTCTCAGAAGCAAAGATTTTCTCTTTATTGCTGGCTGAATTCTGTAGCCACAAAGAAACCATATCTGCGAACTACCTAAAAGAGCTTGGAGGCTAACCCTTTCTTTGTCAAGCCTACCAATGAGACTGCAGCCCAGCTGACACCTTGATTTCAGCTTTGTAAGACCCTGACAGAGAATCCAGCTAAGTTGTGCCCAGATTCCTGACCCACAGAAATTATGAGATAATAAATGGGTCTGTAGTAATTTGTTACATAACAATAAAAAACTATATTTGTTAATTTTATCTATTTATAATATATGTGAAACGCTAACATTTCTAAGAGTCTAAACTACACTAAATAGTTCACTCAGGGAAGTGTAACTCCCTCAATCACTTCTTTTCTCTCCCCTCCCCATATGCTCTTTCTCTTCTGGATTTGAAGTCAAGGCATCAGAATGATGTCTAGCTATGGGCTAATGTGCCAAAGCCAGCAGTAAATAGATGCTGCAAGAATTAGGTTCTATCCATCAACATGCAGAAGCAGCAATGAAAATTAGGTCAAAAAAAGCTGGGTGGCGCTTGAGAGAAGAAAGTCATAAATGAATATGCCTTTAAATATTTTAGGATAAAACTTAAATGTTTTTAGTATGTATCATTTTTCATGATTTCCCACTAAAACCAAACTTCTGCAATTAACCAATTGCATTTGATAAAAGTTATCCACTATGAAAATAAATGATATAAAATACTTTTGATATAATTGTTTAGCTGTTAGCCAACTGAACTTCTTGCCATGTGGAGAAATAAACACCTTTATTGTAAAAGCCACTTCCAGCTGGGCATTATATAACTTACAGCTAAAAGCATCTTAATTGAAAAATCCCAAATTCTTACTCCACTACCAACCTTTCCACTGAGCTACACACAGGGCTAAGTGCCTACCTGATATCACCTCTTTAACATTCAACAAGTATCTCAAACTTAACATGACCCCACCCCCACTCCCACCCTAGACACCTGCTACATACTCATTGTTTACTATCTTAGTAAAGGAAACTACCATTCATATAAAAGTTCAGGACAAAAATTTAAGCATTATATTTAATTTTGGTCTTTCCTTCATATTCACATCCAAGCATCAGCCACTCTTGTTACTTCTACACTCAAATTATATCATTTTGACCATTTCTTATTGCCTCTAACATTTACTACCCTAGGGCGCCTGGGTGGCTCAGTTGGTTAAGCGACTGCTTTCGGCTCAGGTCATGATCCTGGAGTCCCGGGATCGAGTCCCGCATCGGGCTCCCTGCTCAGCAGGGTGTCTGCTTCTCCCTCTGACCCTCCCCCCTCTCATGTGCTTGCTCTCTCATTCTCTCTCTCTCAAATAAATAAATAAAATCTTTAAAAAAAAAAAAAAGACATTTACTACCCTAATTCAAAGCACCCTATCTTAACAAGGTCAGTGGTTTCCAAATAGATTGTATACAAGCAAACCTGTTACTGACATTTAGAGACCTGGGTCAACAGTACAAGTGGTCCCCAGCCAGCTCCCTTTTCTTAATCAACTCCACCTCTCTCCCACAACAAAAGGGGCCTCATGTTTACTGTGGACACCCCAGCTTGTATGTCTAAGCTGTCTAGTGTCACCATGTAGCTACCACTTGGCCACCTTGTACACATAGGCAGCATGTTTGCCTTTCAGAGGGCAGATGAAGGGAGAGAGCTTAAGACACAGAAGAGCATAGGCTCTGGAAGCAGGCTAGAGGCTACTTGAGTGGAAAATTCTCAGATATCTAGAGCATGGTCTAAAGGAGGTTGTGGGCTGTGGACATGTAGGTATCTTTGCATATCGATTTCTCACCAGGAAGAAAAGGGACTTGGCCAAAGGAGAGCCGAATGGTGACCCTGTGTATGTTTAATAATTATTAAAATGTTAAATATATTTGTTATTTTGATCGACTGGATACCAAAATTATAATAATGACTGAATTTTTAAAAATCTTATTTTATTTAAATTTAATTAATTAACATATAGTCTATTATTAGTTTCAGATGTAGAGTTTAGTGATTCATCAGTTGCATAAAACACCCAGTGCTCATTACATCACGTGCCTGTTTTTTTTTTTTTTTTACAAGTTTTTCAAAAGATTTTATTTGAGAGAGAGTGAGTGAGTGAGCACAAGCAGGGGGAGGTGCACAGTTACCCCATACCACCACCCACCTCCCCTCCAGCAACCCTCAGTCTGTTTCCTATGATTAAGAGTCTCTTACGGTTTGTCTCCATCTCTGACTTTTCTTATTTTTCCCTCCCTTCCCTTATGATCCTATGCTTTTTCTCAAATTCCATGTATGAGTGAAACCATATGATAATTCTTTATCTGACTTATTTCGCTTAGCATGATACCCTCCATTTCCATCCACGTGGTTGCAAATGGTAAGATTTCATCCTTTTGATGGCTGAGTAATATTCCATTGTGTATATACATATATATTACATCTTCTTTATATGAATGGATAAACAAATCTTTAAAAAGCTTTTTGACACTTATAGAGTGTTTTGGTCACAGGGAAAAATTAAAATTTCATTTTTGTTGCTGAGAAGTAAAACAAGGTAATTAGTAAAAGATTTTTAAGGATAGGCAATTATTACATTAAGGTAAAATTCAGTGATGAAAGTGGAATGGAAATGATTTCAAGAAAAAGGCCCAGTGCAAGATTTCTAAATTTAAATTTAAAAAAAGCTTGTGTATGTTTAATTAATGATGCTGTAGAAAATACGCTAGAATGGTATCTTTGCATCATTTAAACTTCTGAAGAATATCTTGTAGATGTTAATTTAAAAATGTAAAAGGGGAGGGGCGCCTGGGTGGTTTAGTCAGTTAAGCATCTGACTCTATCTCAGCTCAGGTGTTGATCTCAAGTTCATTAGTTCAAGTCCTGCTTTGGGCTCCATGCTGGGCATGGAGCCTACTTTAAAAAAAATGTAAAAGGGGATACATTATTTTTTGAAATTGTTTCAAGGGGAATGTAGCAAAACCTTTCAAAGACCACTGCTCTGATAAAGGAGATCAGGTTTAGTAAATGATGTATCAAAGTGTACCATCACAGACATGTGAGCCTAAGGAGAAGTAAATAAGTTTGACTCCTATCTCATCTGAACTTTTATAAATTGTCACATTTTTGAGTCCCCCAACTGTAAACTGGATAGGAATATTTATTTGTAGTATTGTGAAGAACAAATGAAATAACATATACAAAGGAAATTACACAGTTCTTGGATCTTATAAGTTACCCATTAAATGTAAATTCTCTTCCCCAGAAATTAGCCATCGGTTTTTTATTTATCTGGATTTGACATTCATGAATTATGGTGTGAGGAGGGTCTTCACTAGCATTAATAGTAGGGTACGGACTCTTTCCAAACGCCTCAGGAAACAGTGCTAAGTAAGCCCTGGTAAAATTGTGCTTTATCCTTCCCTAGGCAGGGTTATAAAAAATACTCTAGTTTTACATATTCTAGTGTAAAGAATATGGGCGATCAATCAAAATAACTAAGACAAGAAATCATTCGGGGTTTCTTCATTCTCAATTTTACTTATTTTTATTTTATTTTTATTTTTTTAAATATTTATTTATTTGACAGAGAGATAGAGAGCACAAGTAGGCAGAGAGGCAGGCAGAGGGAGAGGGAGAAACAGGCTCTCCACTGAGCAGGGAGCCCGACATCAATTTTATTTATTTTTATTTATTTATTTATTTATTTATTTATTTATTTATTTATTTATTTTTTAAAGATTTTATTTATTTATTTGAGAGAGAGAGAGAGAATGAGATAGAGAGAGAAAGCATGAGAGGGGGGAGGGTCAGAGGGAGAAGCAGACTCCCTGCTCAGCAGGGAGCCTGATGCGGGACTCGATCCAGGGACTCCAGGATCATGACCTGAGCCGAAGACAGTCGCTTAACCAACTGAGCCACCCAGGCGCCCCAATTTTATTTATTTTTAAAGATTTTATTTATTTTAGAGAGAGTGAGCACACAAGTGGGGGGAGGGGCAGAGGGAAAGGGAGAGAATCAAGCCGACTCTGAACTGAGCACAGAGCCCAAAGTGGGGCTCAATCCCATGACTTTGAGATCATGATCTGAGCCAAAACCAAGAGTCGGACTCAACTGACTGAGCCACCCATGCATCCCCTCAATTTTATTTTATTCTCAATTCATAATGGCTGCCTTCAAATAAGAAGAAACTAAAAAAAAAAACAAAAACAAAACCACACCAAAGAGGGGCACCTACCTGGCTCAGTCAGTAGAGCATGTGATGCTTGGGGTCATGAGTTCAAGCCCCACATTGGGCTTACTATGAAAAAATTTTTCTTAAAAATTAAAAAGTTAAAAAAAACCACATCAAAGATACAGAACAGATTGGTGGTTGCCAGAGATGGGGTAGGGGTGAAGGTGAAATGGGTGAAGGGGGTCAAAAGGTACAAACTTCCAATTATAAAATAAATAAATCATGGGGAGGTAATGTACAGCATAGTGACTATAGTTAATAAAACTATATTGCGGGCACCTGGGTGGCTCAGTTGGTTAAGCGACTGCCTTCGGCTCAGGTCATGATCCTGGAGTCCCGGGATCGAGTCCCGCATCGGGCTCCCTGCTCGGCAGGGAGTCTGCTTCTCCCTCTGACCCTCCTCCCTCTCATGCTCTCTGTCGCTCATTCTCTCTGTCTCAAATAAAAAAAAAAAATTAAAAAAAAAAAAACAACTATATTGCATATTTGAAAGTTGCTAAGAGTTAAAAGTTCTATCACAAGAAAAAGTTTTGTAACTATGTATAGTGATGGATGATAACTAGACTTACTGTGGTGATCATTTCACAATATATACAGGTATTGAATCATTATGTTGTACACCTGAAAATAGTATACTGTATGTCAGTTACATTTCAATTAAAAAAGAGATGACTAATATAGCTAACAGTTTATTTTAAAAAAATCACATACTGTGATTCTCACACTTGTTAGGATATTGAGAACTGTTTTTTGTTTTGTTTTGTTTTTAATTTATTTGAGAGAGAGAGATAGAGCACAAGCAGGAGGAGGGGCTTAGGGAGAGGGAGAAGCAGACACCCCGCTGAGCAGGGAGCCTGTTGAAGGCCTCAATCCCAGGACCCCAGGATCATGACCTGAGCCAAAGGCAGACGCTTAACTGATTGAGCCACCCAGGCGCCCCAGGATATTGAGAACTGTTAAGTCATGGGTGTGATTAGTGGTTCACCATGAAATATTTATATTAAATAACACAAAGTTAGAAAACATGTAAATCTATATTTTTATCAAAATTACAACAAAATAGGTTAAAACATGAGTTCATCCAAATAACTACATATTAAACTAGACAAGAGCTATTTCAGAATTTGAATTGCTTTGTTATTAAGATGCATTGTTACTAAATATGCACCATTTTTTGTCATCTAATAGGATTCTTTTATAAGGAATTAGTAACATTGTTAAGACAAGTTTCTGAGAAGAAAAATAAACTTGGAAAATTATATGAATTAATTTATTTTCCAGCAAATTGAAAAATGATCATATGCTAATCATTTCCCTGTCATCATTTCAGCTTCAAACATGCCTTTCTCTATTCTGTGATACTGGAGCTGGAACTCTGACAAAGACATATCCCAGTCTCCCTTGCTACTGTTATAGTTTGCCAGTGGAGGCATTAAAGGGAGATTGGAAGGCAGAAAGGGAGAAGGAACTCATTTCCTATTTTCCGGTTCTTTCAGTATCTCTAGCAGCAGAAGAGGGCTATAGCTTGCCTGCAAATTCTTTTTGCTTTCCCAGCACCAGACTACTAAACCCCATTAACGGCCAGGCTGAGATTCCTCTTCAGAGCTCTTAGGTTCTGGTAAATCCATCCCTTTCCCTTTGTTCCCCAAACTCTATGGTGTTAGCTGTTTCTTAAGTTACAAATCTGTCCCCTTTTTGCTCTTTCAGTCATTCAACATTGCATAATCAATTTCCTGTAATTAAATATCCTGTTTGAAATTACCAGTGTAGTTCTGCTTTTTTGATTATATCTTGATGGACATAGTCCTACCACAATTTGTTTTAGCATTGCAACCACTAATTTGGTTGACATACTTTGAGTACTACTTACCTGCTCTGCTGGAGATGATTAGACTCAAACCAGTGTTGGACTTGGTGGTATGAGATAAGAAAAATAAATAAAGGACAAAAAGTCTTCCTATGATCAATTACTGACATATGAAGAGATAGTCATACACATTCAAAGTTTCTCTGAAGGTATACTGTGCCAGTCAAGAAGGGAGTGTAACAGCACTTTAGTATGAAATGTCCCAAGATGATCTCTAACCTGCATTGATAATCAAAACCAGGGAAGAGCTGTTCAATGTACTGGTCAAGTAGCAAACCACAATTATCATCCAAAGAATACTTACCTAGTACATTTCCCCATTAAAGCAAAGCAACTATTAAATGTTTGTAGAGTCTTAAAAAAAAAAAAGTGCTTGCCTTATTCTGTAAGTAACAGTGCCCAATTTCACAGAATAAACAGCAAATCACTTCAGCCCTATTAGCCAGACTCCTTTTGTTCAAGACTCTCTGGCTTTAGCTATTAGAGGTCTGTGGGGGGGGGGGGGGGGGATTGGAGGGATTATTCTCCGAAGATCGGTTCTCATTTCAAGAACTTCCCCCTTGTTTCCACATACCCCTACTTACCAAGCTCTTGACTTCAGTACACCTTCCAGATCTTCCAGGGTCTGGGGATGCGGATGAATGTTGCTTTGTTCAGAATTTTAACTGTCAAATACTTTCTCCTTGATCAAATTTTAGTTAGGCTCCTCTGGACCCTCTTCTCAACTATGAGGCTTCAACCTTTGGGTTTCAGTGTTTCTCTTTGCATTACCTGGTTTTAGTAAGAATTCTGTCAACTCAGTTTAGCCAGAGCCCTTGATATCTGACTACTCTTCCAGTCTAATTAAACTCCTCATCCATCCAGGCGTTATCTGATCACCCTGGACTGCCCTCAGCAAGAATTCTGTTGGTCAGTTTAGCAAGAATTTCCCCCTACCCTTGATGTCTCCCCTTAATTTTCCATCCACTGACTGCCCTGCCCCAACTTGCTCTTTGCACATTTTAAACCCTACTTGTTCTTGCTGTATTGGAACTGAGCCCAGTTCTATGTTGAAGTTTCTTCTCCCCTACTGCAGTTGTTCCTGAATAAAATCTTTTAAAAAAACCCAAAAAACAAAAAACACCTCTTTAACTACCATTCAGCTGTGGCTTTCTTTAACATCACTCAGGAGCTCACATTCTTGTCCTCCTGACTGATAGTTTTCTTGAAGCTGGGCCCTAACTGAAGTTGTAAGGCGAAAAGGTGGAAGCATCACCAAGAGAACCCCCGGGGCTCCGGTTATCACATTGTAAAGGGCTCTGGTGCAATGAGCGTCTTCCTAACAAACGGAATCTAATTACCCTTCTGTGATATCACAGTAGGTCTAAGTAGAGAAAGGATATAAAAACGAAGGTAACAGTGACCCGGCCCGTGGCCGGGGCTGAGGGATGGCATAGGCGTGGGAGAACAGTTAATCTGGAGTCAGTCACACACAAAGGCACACAAAGAAACCTCTCCCACCCGCTCCACACTAAAGGCAGGCCCAGAAACAAACAAAGCCCCACCGCGTGTCACAGGTAAACTCCTTCGATCTCTGGGGTAAGAACACAAAGAAATCGTCGCCCAAAGTCAGCCACAGTCCCTCTCACAAATCCACAAACACTCTCACATTCTAGGCGTCACACGACGACCCACAATCACGGGACGTGATTTTAAATACAGAAGCTCCCTGCACTGACAGAAACCTTTGCTCCGTGGTGCGCAGTCATAAAAGTGTGCAGCGACGGTCACACACAGATCGCCACACCTGAGCATTCAATAACAGTCACGGACGCGCGGAGCTTCACGGTTTCCTCACACACAGGCGGCCACCGGCACTTGAGCGCCCGAGCTCTACTAGGGCGGCACACAGCTCTCAGACACCCTCAGCCGCGGACGCCTGCGCAGGCGCGGCGTAGAGGCGGGCCTTGGGGATCCTCTGGGAAATGTAGTTCAGCAAAGAAGGCCGCGGCGCAAAGCGTTCTGGGACTCGTGGTTCGCGGGGTCGGAAGGAAAAACAGCCGCGTCCAGTCCAGCTGGATGTTTCCCCAGCCGAGTTCGAGGTCCCGCGCGCCTCAGTCCCTGCTCAGCTTCACCCCGCGGGGGACTCTGGGAGGGGACGTCGCGGTTCTCGGGTCGCTGGGCGGGTTTCCAGAGCCCGCGGCGGCGGCGGGAGGTGAGTTGGGCCTGGCTGCGCGCGGGAGCCGGAGGTCAGGACTGGGCTTCGGGCGGACCGGCAGGGACTGGGGTGGGACCGGGGTGGGTGCCTCTGGGGTTACTGTCGAACTAACTATGTGAGAGGCCGTGCTGTGACAGAATGTGATCTTGTCTGTCACCGCGTGTGTGCTTATGCGCGACTGTATGTTTCAGGTGCAAAACTGTGTGTGTGTCTCTGCAGGTATAACTGTGTGTTACTGTATATGGGTTTGTGAGAGACATTGTGTGTGTCGCAGTATGAATGTGTGTGATTATGTTTGACCACTTGTCTCTGTGGATATAACAGTGTTTGTGTGTGACAGCAGGTGTGATTACGTACCTGTGTCCATCTTCTCTCTGCAGGTATAAATTTGTATGAGTAATGATGACAGGATGTGTGACCTTGTGTGGTATGTCACTGTGTGTGAGATTGCGTGGGACTGTCTCTCTCAGTAATTGTGTGTCATTTATCTTTGCGTTAATGCCACTACATAGGTATTTGACATTACATATGAGCTTGTGTAACCATGGATAGTGTATGTGTGTGACTGGGTGAAAATTTGTATGAGTTTGTGAGATGGAAAGCTTGATTGTGTGGGACCTAGTGTGTGGTTGTGGGCACAGAAAGATTAAAATTACTTGCCCAAGTTCAGACAGTTAATTAATGGAACGGAGTCTCGAACCTAGGCATTTTGGCTCCAGAGTCCTTGCTTTTATTTATTTATTTATTTTTAAATGTTTTATTTATTTATTCATGAGAGAGAGAGAGAGGCAGAGGCAGAGGGAGAAGCAGGCTCCCCGCCTAGCAGGGAGCCTGATGCGGGACTCGATCCCAGGACCCTGGGATCATGACCTGAGCCGAAGGCAGATGCTGAACCATCTGAGCCACCCAGGTGCCCTGAGAGTCCTTGCTTTTAATCACTAAACTCTCTTGATCTTTCCCATATTGTGAGAATGAAAAATGGGGGCCCTGAGTTCTAAGGGTTTTGGAGAGGATTGTCCATGATCTTGGACTAGGAACCTCTAGGATATGGGATCTTGATGTGGGTCTCTTCCTTGTGAGTCACAGGACCCAGTCTAAAGACACTGTAGTGAGACCATCCTCAAATTGACTGCCTCTGGGGGAGGAAAGCTCAACCTGAAACCCAGTCTTTCTCTCCTTAGACCATGGACTTTGAGATTTTAGCTTTGTCTTTGTCAGAACTCTTCCATGTTTGGTGCTCAGAGAGGCTGATCCATGGCTCTTTTTCTTATGTACCAAGTGAGCTAAATTTTGGTTCTGACTTTCTCAGTTAATAAAGCAAAATGTTCTCATTTCCTTTGCAAATGTGTGTATAAAATGTAGGCAGGAACAAGGGTAGCACTTCTCTATGCCAGGAATTGGCTCATGCAGTCTTGACAGTGAGGAAAGAAATGTTCTGAGAGATGGAGTATCTTGCCCAAGGTCATGTAGCCAGTAAGTGAAGGAGTGGAGAGTTAGCATGTGCCTAGGGGTTATATAAAACCCAAGTCTTTAAAATCAGCTTCTTTCAGAGACTGATGTTCATCTCAAACTTGGAAAACATTACCCAAGTGATACACAGCTATTTGCAAACAGAAATTTAAAAGACATTTCTTTTATGCAGATGCTACATAGGGTTCCCAGTTGCAGAGAATACTTCACTGATTCTTCTCTCAGGTTGCAAAGGCTTTTATGGACAATTTGAAGCTGCATTGCGCTAATGAAATAAATTCCTGAAACAGTGAGTTGGCTAGTGCAGAGTAGCCCAGAATTAGGGGGTCATGTATCCTAAATTCTAGGTCAAACACAACTATGCTCACTTTCAGAATGAAGAAATGTTGGCTCTGAGGGGACTGTGCAATTTGTTATTGGTTTGTATTAAAAATGAGCAATGCCTGCCTCAAGCTGTATTCCCGTGAAGTAATAAAGGTAATATCTGCCAGCTCTGAAGATGCTTCTCTAGTAAATATATAGCATTGATTCCCCAGGTTATGTTACATATTTCATTCAGACATTGTAGGCTCTTGAAAGAGGACCAGTTTTTGAGTCTCATTGCAGTTTTAACTCTTTTTTTTTTTTTTAAAGATTTTATTTATTTATTTGAGACAGAGAGAATGAGAGAGAGAGCACATGAGAGGGGGGAGGGTCAGAGGGAAAAGCAGACTCCCTGCCGAGCAGGGAGCCCGATGCGGGACTCGATCCCGGGACTCCAGGATCATGACCTGAGCCGAAGGCAGTCGCACAACCAACTGAGCCACCCAGGCGCCCCACGGTTTTAACTCTTAATGACTGAGTTAGTTGTTTAAGCTTTTTGAACCTCAGTTTTACTTGTTGGTAAAATGGGGATAATAATACTTATCTTTGCAGTTTTGTGAAGATTAAGTACGATAATGACATATACAATATGTGTAACATTGCCATTTATATTACAGGAGGCACAGCAAGATTTATTTATTCATTTAACAAATATTTTTTGAGCCCCTGCAAAGATTCTGGCATTATTCTAACACCAGAGATACACCAATGAACCAAATGAATCCTAGTTCTATTAGATCCTACACTATTGTTTGGGGAGACAACAATAAAGAGAAAAAAAACATGTCCAATGGTGTCAGATGCTAAGAAGAAAAATCAGCATAAGGGAAAAGAGAAGGGAGGTTCTCTTTAGATAGAATTTTCAGGAAAGTTCCTCTGATGTGGTGACAACTGAGCACAAACAGGAATGAAGAGGGAGTGAGCCATGTCCAGGAAGAAGGAAAAGCAAAGGCAACAGCCTTGAAGAAGGAGTATGCTGTGTTTGAGGAACTGTAAGAAAACCCCTGTGCCTGGAGTAGGGTGAGCCAAGGGGGATGAGGGTAGGAAATGAAATCTAAGGGGCAGCCAGGTGGCAGATCATAAACCAGCTTGTTGGCCATTTAGATTTTGTTGAGTTTAGGCTACATGGTTTTTTTAAAGATTTTATTTATTTATTTGACAGAGAGAGACACAGTGAGAGAGGGAACACAAGCAGGGGGAGTGGGAGAGGGAGAAGCAGGCTCCCCGCTGAGCAGGGAGCCTGATGCGGGACTCAATCCCAGGACCCTGGGATCATGACCTGAGCCAAAGGCAGACGCTCAACCACTCAACAGACTGAGCCACTCAGGTGCCCTAGGCTACATGTTCTTAATATCAGTCAGGACTTCAGGGGTTAAATTCAACTCTGGCCTTTTTCTCAGATCTTGGAAGAGGATAGGGCTGGCCCATGTAAGGAGGCTGTGGAGACCTTAAAGGGACAAGAGTTCTATCTTTGTGAATCTCAGGTCAGCAACATAGGGCTGGTCTGCCATTTTTTTTCCCTTTAATTCTCCCTTCTCAGGACCTTGTTCTCCAAAAGAGAAGATTGAAGAAGGAAGGAAGAATGGCTGTTGGACTTTGTAAAGCCATGTCCCAGGTAAGTTGATGTTTTCACTTTGTTTCCAGAAATTCCACCTCATTTTTAGGGACTCTGGGACCTCAGAGAGTCAGAAATAGCCCAGTGAGCACTCTCACCACTTCTCTCCCTTAACTACTTCATATGATCTCTCTACAAATCATTTACTATCTTTTTTACTCAGTGCTGTGCTGAAATATGTGATGGAAAAGAACTATCCTCTTTAGATGGATCATGATTTGTTATGCTGGAGATCAGTGCAAATGAAATAAAGGACAGAGGTGTGATTACTGAGTGCCCTATTAAATAGGGGGGTCCAGGATGGCCTCTCTGAGGAAGTGACATTTAAGCTAAGAAAAGCCTCAGTGAAAGTAGGGGGTTATTAAAGCCAAAAAAAGGGGGCACCTGGGTGGCTCAGTCGTTAAGCGTCTGCCTTCGGCTCAGGTCATGATCCCAGGGTCCTGGGATTGAGTGCCACATCGGGCTCTCTGCTCAGCGGGGAGCCTGCTTCTCCCTCTCCATCTCCCTCTGCCTTTCCCCCTGCTTGCGCTCCCTCTGTCAAATAGGTAAATAAATAAAATCTTTAAAAAAAAGGGAGGAAGGGGCGCCTGGGTGGCTCAGTTGGTTAAGTGACTGCCTTCGGCTCAGGTCATGATCCTGGAGTCCTGCAATCGAGTCCCGCATCGGGCTTCCTGCTCGGCAGGGAGTCTGCTTCTCCCTCTGACCCTCCTCCCTCTCATGCTCTCTGTCTCTCATTCTCTCTCTCTCAAATAAATAAATAAAATCTTAAAAAAAAAAAAAAAAGGGAGGAGGAATAGCAAATATGAGGTTGCTGTGGTGGGAAGATGTCTGACGTATTCTAGGAATATCGCTGAGCCAGGATCCTTAGAGGGAAATGAGCACTATGAGATCAGAGGAGTAGCTGGGGAACAAGTTATGTGGGCCCTTGAAACTCATGGCCAGAACTTTCAGTTTTGTTCTGAGGGTGAAGGAGAGTCATTGGAGTGTTTGTGATTTAATGTGATTTCTATTTTAAAAGGAAAATAGAAAGGAAGTAAGGGTGGAGCAGGGAGATCAGTCGGGAGACTACTACAGTAATCCAGGTGGAAGGTGGTAGCTGCCTGGGCCGTGGTGGTGGCATTGGAGCTGGGGGGATCTGGGGTATATGTTGAAGATAGAAAATATGGGATTTGGCCAGGGACTGGTTGTGGAGTGTGAGAGAAAGAAAGTCAAGGATAACAACAAAGATTTTTGACCTGGGCAACTGTACAAATGACCTTACCATTTACTGAGATGGAAAGACAGGGCAGAATGATGAGATGGGAAGAAAAATTGAGTTCTTGATCTATTAAGTTTGAGAGACCTGTTGGATATCCAAGTGCAATAGTGATTAGATACCTGGAGTCAGGATTGGAGGTATGCATTTGAGAATCATTAGTGTATTTAAAGCTATAGGACAGGATAGGATTATCTGGAGGGTAGGATTGTGAGTGTAGATAGGAAGGATGCCCAAGGACTGAGTTTTGAGGATTCAATATCTAGAGGCTGAGAAGAAGAGGAGGAACCAGCAAAAGAGACCGAGAAGGACTGATGTAGAAGGAAAACCAGAAGAGTATGGGTCCTAGAAGTCAGGAGTACAAAGTGTTTCATAGAGGGTATGATCAACTGAATTAAATTCTTCTGAGAGAGAGTGAGGAAGATGAAGACTGAGAAATGATCGTTGGATTTGGTAACATGGAAGCTACTGATATTCTTGACAAAAGCTACTTGATAGAATGGTTGGTATGAAAGCATTGCAGTGGGGACACAAGGGAATAGTGGGCCTAAAAGATAAGAATAGAGATGAGTTTAGAGCTGTGCTGTCCAATAATGTACCCAGTAGCCACATAAGACTGCTGTGAATTAAGACATGCTATAAATATAAAATATATACCAGATTTTAAAGATTCAGTACAAAAAAGAATGTAAAGCATCTCATTAATAATTTTTATAATGAGTACACGTTGAAATAACATTTTAGATATAATGGATTAAATATATTAAATTTGCTTCCTTTTTTTTTAAGATTTTATTTATTTATTTATTTAGAGAGAGCAAGAGCACAAGAGCAGGGAGAGGGAGAAGCAGACCCCTTGCAGAGCAGGGAGCCTGACTTGGGGCCTGATCCCAGGATACTGGGATTATGACCTGAGCCAAAGGCAGACACTTAACTGACTGAGCCACCCAGGCAGGCGCCCCTAAATTTACTTATTCCTGCTTACTTTCTTTTTCTTTTTGCAATATAACCTAGTGATTCAGCATGACATTTGGTCTTAAACATCTGTAAAATGGGTTTCATACTTTTTTTTTAACAAGTTTTACAATGAGATTAAGATAATATCAATAAAATGCTCATTAGGGTGTCTGGCATGTAGTAATTCGTCAATAAATATAGCAGTTATTCTTATTTTGTTTTCATCATTAAATCTATTTACTTTTTTAATGTAGCTACTGAAAAATCTTAATATGAGGTTTACATTGTTTTTCTATTGGACATTGCTGATTTAAACAACTCTTTGGAAGAATTTTTTTTTTTTTTAAGATTTTATTTATTTATTTGACAGAGACACAAGAGGGAACACAAGCAGGGGGAGTGGGAGAGGGAGAGGGAGAAGCAGGCTTCCCGTGGAGCAGGGAGCCCAATGTGGGGCTCAATCCCAGCACCCTGGGATCTTGACCTGAGCCGAAGGCAGACGCTTAACGACTGAGCCACCCAGGCGCCCCTGGAAGAATTTTGTTTTTAAGAGGAGTAGAGAAATAGGACAATAACTACAGTGAGCTTATGGAAGGGAATTTATCTGTCTATTTATAAGATGAAAGATATTACATCAGTTTGTATACTGATAGAAATAATTTAGGAAAGTGAGAAAATACTGATAATACAAGAGAGATATCTGCTATTTCCCTGAAAATTACAAGGGAGAGAGGTGACAATGTCCTTGTGTGGACAAGTGGAGGGAATGGCCATAGATAGGAGCCTAGAGTTTCATGCATAGTAACAGAGGGAAGACAGAATATATGAATATAGATACAGTTCAGCAAGGACCTGTGGTGAGCAAGATGAGGAAGTTCAAAGTGGGAACAGGGAAGGAATTGATGGTATTTTGAGAGAGAGGCAGAATCTATGAAATAGTCATGGGAGAACGGGAAAGTGGATTTATTAGGGAAGTGTAGTGGTGCTTTTGTGGAATCTCTGGTCATATCCTAGAAGTACATTGGATCAACGTGTTTTATCAGTTAGGGTTCTGGCAAGAAACTCAAAAGGGAACTGTTTCCAAGTTATGAATCAGTATATAGAGAACTGTAAAGGATAGTGCTATACCCTGGGACTTATAATAGTAAAACTTAGACCTGAACCCAGGGATAGAGAGATCTGAGTGGGGAGGGCCTCTGACAGGCATTGTGACCTATGATCGAAGGACAGACACCACACAGGGTAGTGCTGCAAGGAGGGTGCCAGGGGAGTAAATATTGTGCTTCACTTGCCTCCCTCCCATCTCCTGCATGTGGCTGAACCCAACTGAAAATGGGGTCAGGTAAGGGAGTCTATTAATGCGGTCAATAGAGGTCAGCGTCCCAGGACACAGAGAAGTGTAGAGAGGCACATGGGAGTTAAATAACAGTATGTAGCTGTGTGAGGTTTTTTTCTTTAGCCACATTCATCCGTATTTCTGCTATGTAGAATAACCATATTTGTCTTTTTTTTTTCAATTTGACAAACAGCTATATACTTTTTTTTTTTTTTAAAGATTTTATTTATTTATTTGACAGAGAGAGAGAGACAGCGAGAGAGGGAACACAAGCAGGGGGAGTGGGAGAGGGAGAAGCAGGCCTCCCATGGAGCAAGGAGCCCGATGCGGGGCTCGATCCCAGGACCCTGGGATCATGACCTGAGCCGAAGGCAGACGCTTAACGACTGAGCCACCCAGGCGCCCCCAGCTATATACTTTTAATTTGAAAGCACAAGCAAAAGAGATTTCCTAGGTAAATATAAAATATAAGAACTAGCTCAAAAAGTAGAAAACTAAATAGACCAATTCTCAAAAAAGAGTTAACATAGCAGGCCTGAAGATACTGTGTTTAGAAGAATCCACTTGCAAGTTGGCTTTTGGCTGGCATCTGAGATTTTGGCACTAGATCTGTTCTCTGTGCTGATAGATATTTCATGATTTTTAATAAAAAAATGAGACCATAATCTGCAAAATGGAATTCTGCTATTTTAAGCATTGAGTACTCTTCCTTCCTATGGATATATTACAGGAAAGTTTACCATTTATTCAATGAGTGGCAAATATTTACTGTTTACAATGTGACAGGTTTTATATAGACACCAGATATTTGTGAGCTTGTAAAACAGATATCCTTCCCCTCATACAGCTTATAGTCCAGTGGTGTAGGCTAAACTGTTTTTATTTTATTTTATTTTATTTTATTTATTTATTAAAAATATTTTATGTATTTATTTGACAGAGAGCGAGAGGGAGAGAGCACACAAGCAGGAGCGGCAGGCAGAGGGAGAGGGAAAAGCAGGCTCCCTGCTCAGCAGGGAGTGGGGCTCGATTCCAGGACCCTGGGATCATGAACTGGGCTGAAGGCAGACGCTTAACTGACTGAACCACCCAGGCGCCCCTTTATTTTTAAAAAGATTTTATTTTATTTATTTTAGAAAGAGAGAGAGCATGAGCAAGGAGAGGGAGAGTAGCAGACTCCCCTCTGAGTGTGGAGCCCTATGTGGGGCTTGATCCCATGACCCTGAGATCATGACCTGAACCGAAATCAAGAGTTGGATGTTCAACCCATTGTGCCACCCAGGTGCCCCTAAACTTATTTTTTGACATTAAAGTTTTTTTCCAGATTTTTCATAATCTTCCAGTGAAAATTCTATCTAAATCACTTCACATATACTTCATTATTTCTTCAGGACACATTTGGGCAAGTTTCTCCTTATATATAAAGTCTAAGTTTCAGACCATACCCTTTTGTTAAAGCCCAATTCAAGGCCTTCCCTCACTACTCTGACGCATCCGATATCTCAGTTTGGGGAGTATAATGGAATCATCCCTATGAGAATTTATTGGTACATAGTATATGTAATATAAAATAGCCTTGCTCACATACTTTCATGTTATGAACTCATGTTTCATGTCATAAGCTAATTTTTTTCCCGTATATATGTCTTTTTTTATTCACAAAAATGTGAAATTTTCAAGGGGTGAGTCTGTTTCTAATATTTCTCTTTCTCTCAAAATATTTGACAAACCTGGGCATGTACTTGCTCCCCAATAGTTATTTTCCTTGGACCACGTAGAGCTTTGAACTCTGGCAGAATTTCATCTTTTCTGCTAGAACCATATGGGAGCACTTGGCAAACGAGATCTTTTTTTTTTTTTTTTTTAATTTCAGGGTCTGGTGACCTTCAGAGATGTGGCTCTAGATTTTTCCCAAGAGGAATGGGAATGGCTGGACCCGTCTCAGAAGGATTTATACAGAGATGTCATGTTGGAGAACTACAGGAACTTGGTATGGCTTGGTAAGGATGTCTCCCCCATAATTCAGAATCTTCCCTCTGGGGTATTTTTGTTTCCTCCATTGGGAATATCTAGGTCATTACTTAAGTGCTTTAGCTGAATTTCTACTTCCTGCTCCCAGGAAATAATTTGAAGTAGTTTCAAAGAGTTAGAAATTAGTAGTTCCCATTGCTGTAGAATGAGGTAGGAATTTGTTAAATTGCAAATTATGGGGTCCCACTCTAGACCTACAGAATCAGAAACTCAGGAAATAGGCCCAGTAGTCTGGGTTTTAATGAGCCCTCCAAATGATTCTGATGCCTATTAAAGTTTGAGAACCACTGTGGTTTCTGATTCAGTAGGTCTGGGTTGAGGCCTAAGACTTTGCATTTCTCATAAGATCCTAGGTGGTGGTGCTTCTGCTCTAGCACTTTGAGAACCACTGCTATGGAAGAAGCTTCATCTTCATCCTTCATACAAGCATCATTCCATTCTCTGGCCGTTCCTCTAATTTCTTTTCTTGCCTAATGAACAAGACATTGAGATTGAGTCCTAGAAAGGCTATAGCAAGTTGATTGTCTCCCTGTTTGTCTCTTTCTTGCTCTCATTTTTCTTCTCCTGTAAACAGGACTCTCCATTTCTAAGCCCAACATGATCTCCTTATTGGAGCAAGGGAAGGAGCCTTGGATGGTGGAGAAAGAGATGTCAGATGGTCAGTGTGCTGGTGAGTGACAGGGAACTGGGCAAGGGGGGCTGTTGTAGGGTGTCAGGCCAAGGCCAAGAGGTCATGAGAAGGCTGCCCTGCACTTGAGGAGGCTGCCCTGGGCTTGGCGGGGGTGGGTTTCTCCCTATTGTTATCAAATTACACACTTGTGATTCTTCTGCATATAACCTGAATCTCAGTCCTTCCCAGCTCTTCTTTCCCTTTTAGGGTCAGAAATATATACATTTCCAGATTAAATTTTAGAGTTTTTATTTTTATCAAAGTTGTCAAACTTATGCATGCACATTGTTTAAAGAATCAGGTAGTTTTACAAGGCTTATTCCCTTAAAAAAGGCAGTCTCTTGTCCTCCTCCTCAATTTCCCTCTCCTTAGAAGGATTGACTTTCTTTGCTTTTGCAGTCTTTTTTTTTTGATGTTTCCTTCATTTCTTTAACAAATATATATGTTGCTATTTCTTAATTGTTTTTCCAGGTTTAGTCCTCATCCAATATCTTTTTAAAAAAATAAGAATTTAGTACTTTCTTACCCTGAATAAAATATGTGTGTGTAGGTGCGCACATGTACCCACACACTCTTCCCATCTGCCTATCATAATTTTGATTGAATCACTGTTCAGTGTTTACAGTATTATGGCTATTAAGTGCTAGTCACAGCCGTGCTGTGTATATACCAAGATTGCTTTTTCTATGTGATTTTTTATTTTTCCTGGGGTTAATAATTTGGGGGGTTATTTGTTTTTTTCTTTAGTTTTCTATATACATATTCCTAACTCAATTCCCAACTCCCCATCAGTTGTCTAAATCTCTTAAGATACTCAGACACATTAAGGTAATCTGTTGATTTTATTGTCTTGGAGAAATCTCTCCCAGAGTCTTCAGATATGCTTCACTCTGGATAAATGGCTCATTACATCTGCTTGCACCCTATTTGGGTTTATCTGCTGTTTTGTCATGATTAGATGGAAGTAATGCATTTTTGGAAAGAGTGCCACAGAAATAACGTTATGTTCCTCTCAGTGCAACATACCAGAGGAGTCATAATATTGATAAGTCTTACTATGGATGATAATTTTGATCCCTTGGTAAAGGTGGTGTCTGCCTGATTTCTCCATTGTAAAGTTATTATTTTTCTGTTTGTAATTAATAAATATCTTTGGGGAGATACTTTGAGACTATTCAGTTTCTTCTGAAACTTTTGCCTACTAATTTTAGCATCCATTGGCCCAGTGGGTCTTGTCTGCAACAGTTATTAATGTGATGTTGGCCTAATATTGATTTTTCCATTTCCCTTCTTTCTTTATGTATATTAATTAGGATTGTCCTATAGAGAAGAGCTGTTCCTTCTCTATTTATTTATATATTCAATTATCTTTTTATAAATCATGGATTTTAATTTTTCCTGGCTGAGGTAGATCCAATGAATCATTTTTTGCTCAAGTTCTTCTGCTTTTCCCATTGGGATCTCCTTCCAGTTGGTTTCTTTGACTTTTTAACATGCCCCCATCCATTTTTGAGCACTTCTTTTCTTCCTGGTTCCTGGTATTCTGGGTTCATCTTGTTTTCCTTGCCCTAGCCTTGAATCAACTGTTTCTCCTAGGAGCTCTGGTTCCTTTTATTGGGAAATGATGTTTAGAAACCAAGGTCTGGGTGCTATGTGTGCTCATTGCTACTGGGATGTCATTGTTCCTAGGCCCTCACAGCAGATTGAACTGGAAAATATATGTGTGTATACCAATACACACGGGTATACACATTTCTATATTTGTTTCTGCCTCTGTCTTTTTTTTTTTTTTTTTAAAGATTTTATTTGACAGAGAGAGTGAGAGAGCACAAGCAGGGGGAATAGCAGAGGGAGAGAGGGAGCAGGCCCCCTGCCAAGCAGGGAGCCTGATGTGGGGCTCGATCCCAGGATCCTGGGATCATGACCTGAGCTGAAGGCAGACGCTTAACCTGACTGAGCCACCCAGGTGCCCCTGCCTCTGTCTTTTTATTTTTTTTTAATTTTATTTATTTATTTATTTATTTATTTATTTTAAGATTATTTATTTATTTATTTGAGACAGAGAGAATGAGAGACAGAGAGCACGAGAGGGAGGAGGGTCAGAGGGAGAAGCAGACTCCCCGCTGAGCAGGGAGCCCGATGCGGGACTCGATCCAGGGACTCCAGGATCATGACCTGAGCCAAAGGCAGTCGCTTAACCAACTGAGCCACCCAGGCGCCCCTGTCTTTTTATATATTAAAATTATCAGTTTATTTTGATATCTTGATTCTAGTCCTACTCCACAGGGTTTATTTTAGCCTTTCTCCTTTACTTATCCATAATTTCTTTTTCTGACAATGAGGAACAATGTATTTACTTATTTGCTCATTAGTATACACATTAAGTAGCTTCAGAATTTCCAAGCTATTCCTCTGTGAGAAACAAATTTATTAACTAGATTACATTATTTGTATATGGTTCTTTTTGTCTTTAGTCTTACAGATTCAGTCAAAATACTATTTTCCAAAGTTGCCTAGGTTAGCTCTTTTAGGTTCATTTGTTACTATTTGTATTCTATTTTGGGTTCCTACCACATCTTGGTTGGTTTTAATTATTTATTTATTTCTGTATCTGAAACATTACTATGCTTTTAAGAATCAGAGCTATAGGAAAATATCCTCAGAAATGTGTTAGTGTCTCCTCATCCCCGCTATCCTATTTCTGTTCCCTAATTTATTCCTACCCCTTTCTTACCCACTTCTTATAGATTACCAATCTCTTTATTTTCAGGTTTGTCCTTTTTATGTTTCTTTTGTACAAATGAGTCAACATATATGTAGTTTCTTGTATCTCTTTGTATGCTACATAAAGGATAGCATACCATAGATGCCCTTTGCATTTTGCTTTTTTCACTTAACTATAAATACACTCCATATTAGTCATGGAGATCTTCCTCATTTTTTTAACAGCTGCAAAATACTCCATTATCTGGATGTTATGGTAATTTATTCAAGTACTCTTTGACATGTGGACTTTTAGGATGTTTGCACTATTTTACAATTAGGACCAGTGCTTCAGTAAATAACCTTGTATGTATGTTTTTTCATATTGTCAAGGCTGTATTTTCAGGATAGATTCTTGGATGTAGGATTGCTGAGTAAGTAAGTAAGTAGGATTGCATATGTAGTTTTGATAGGAATTGTCAAATTCCCTTCCATAAAGGTTGTAGCAGACTGCTTTCTATATTAGATTTTTATTGCTGCTGTAACAAATTCCCACAAATTTACTGGCTGAAAATAACATGAATTTATCATCTTATAGCTCTAGAGGTCAACAGTTGAAAAATGGGTCTTATAGGACTAAAATCAAGATGTCAGCAGCCTGCCTTACTTGTGAATGCCCTAGGGGAGAATCTGTTTCTTGCCCTTTTCTGCTTTTTTAAGATCTTTCTTCATCCTTTTATTTTCAATTTTTAAAAATCACTTTTTTTTAAAGATTTTATTTATTTATTTATTTGAGAGAGCGAGAATGAGAGAGAGAGAGAGCACATGAGAGGGGGGAGGGTCAGAGGGAGAAGCAGACTCCCTGCTGAGCAGGGAGCCCGATGCGGGACTCGATCCAGGGACTCGATCCCGGGACTCCAGGATCATGACCTGAGCCGAAGGCAGTTGCTTAACCAACTGAGCCACCCAGGCACCCCTTTAAAAATCACTTTGAAGTGTGGCATTTATATGCAGTATAGAACTGAGTTTTGCTCTGTGAACCAATCTGAATATCATTTTTCAAGTTAATCGGTGAAAGTCCAATTACATTTTTGATATGTTTGGGCTTAATTCTGTATATTGTTTTATATGACATTTTCTGGTTTTTACAGTTTTTATTATTTTTTTTTAAAGAGAGATTTTTCCATTTTATTTTTATTTTTTTATTATGTTAGTCACCATACAGTTTTTGATATGGTGTTATAACAATGAATCATGGTTTTTACAGTTTTTAAAAAAGACTTTCACTTATCTATTTCCCTAGCCTTTTATTTTGTTCATTTACTACTATAGTTTTTGTAATAACTAGGAAGGTTTTTCTTTTATTCTAGTATTAGAGTGCTCTGTTTCTGTAGACAATATTTATTCCTTCTATTACTTGATTAGTTGGCTTTAAAAATTAACCTTTGATTTTTCACCTATTACAGATGAGTCAGTAAGTAGGCTTGTTTTACCTCCCACCTTCTCTTCCCAAATTTTGTTAGTTGTACACTTTTCATATTGTCAAGGCATATTATACTTACATGCTCTTCTGTCACATTTATCCCAACCTTTCATTTCATCTTCGTTCTATAGTTAAATATATTCAGTGCTTTCCACAAGGTCCTTTTGCTGAAATTTCTCTAGATATCTCTCATTTGGCTGAAGTTTGTCTTCTCGCAGTTTCTTCACAAAGAGTTCATGCCAATAATGTCCCCCCAAGTTCTGCCTTGTTCATAATTGGCCGTTCTTTGCTAAAGTTTATTGTAGTATAGTATTAATGTTGAATAGTGTTATGAAGAAGTCTGATACCAATTTGATATTTTCCTTTATGTATAATTAGCTTTATATTTTGTTCTGGTCTCCTAGTAGGTTCTTTCTTTAATTTTAAAGTTATTTCGTTAGAGTACATCTCAGTCTTGACCATGTTGGATCACTTTTTCCTGGCACGTGTATTATCTTTCAGGATGGAGAATCAAGTTTTTATCTCAGGAAATTTTTTTGTGATGAAGTTAAGAATATAGGAAAGTAGGGGCGCCTGGGTGGCTCAGTCGTTAAGCGTCTGCCTTCGGTTCAGGTCATGATCCCGGGGTCCTGGGATCGAGCCCCGCATCGGGCTCCCTGCTCCGCAGGAAGCCTGCTTCTCCCTCTCTCACTTCCTCTGCTTGTGTTCCCTCTCTCACTGTGTCTCTCTCTGTCAAATAAATAAATAAAATCTTAAAAAAAAATATATAGGAAAGTAAAGGGAATGATACAACAAATGCCTACCACCCAGAATTGATCATTATTAATATTTTGACATACTTTCATTTTTTTGATGAAAGAGATATACTATCTTAAGCACAAATTCTGTTTCTCATTCTCAGTTCACTTTCCCTCATCTACCTCTTGCTCTGAGAAGCAACAACAGTCACCAATCATAAATCATATGTCCTTCCAATTCATTTTTAAGCATATTTTGTAAACATTTATGCATCTGTTTAAAAAAGGGTTTTTATTTTTTCAGAGGTAGTATTCTTTACATTTTGTTCTGCAACTTACCTGTATTACTCAACATGTTTCTGAGATTTGTCCTTGGTAAATCTGTTATGTAATATAGTTCCATTTTTTAAACTGCTATCTAGTGTTTCATGTTTTGAATTTGCCACATTTTATTTAACTCTTTCCCTACGACTGATGGCCATTTAGATTGTTTCTATTCTTTGCTGTCTCATGTAGTAGCCCGGTATGTTTCTATGTACATGCACATAAGAGTTCGTCAAGGATTTGTAATAAAATTTCTGGAGCATAGGAGTGCACACTTCATTTTACTAGATACTCAAATTGTTCTTGAAAGTGATAGTGTCAGTTCATACCTCTAGTAACAATGTCTGCGATTTTCTGTTTCCTTATTCTCTTGATATTCTCCAATTTAAGTTTGTGATACTGCCCTTGATAATTTTTTGCCAGTATGATGGAAGAGAAATGCTCTTGAAATTGTTTTAATTTGCCTAGTAAGACTGAGCATTTTTCCGGAAATGAATTAACCATTCAGTTTTTCTCTTGTGTGAATTACCTGCTCATATTTTTAACCCATTCTTTGAGCTAAGGTTATTTGTCTTTTTCCTATCAACTTGTAGAACTTCTTTATGTATTGAGCATTAATCATTTTTCTATAATGTGTGTTTTTGTTATCTTTTCCCAGACTGTCCCTTGCCTTTTACCTTTGTAGTGCCTTCTCTCACCCAGAAGTTTTTCACGATAGTGTCAAATTCACCCATCTTTTCCATCACTGTTTGTTCTTTACTGTAGTCTTGTTTACTAAATCTTCCCCTAACAGAGGTCATAAAGATATTCTCCTGTATTATTTTTAAATAGTTCTAAGGTTCAGTTTTTCAGTCTTGCCCTATAATCCATCTGGACTTTACTTTTAAAATATGATGTATTAGGCTTTTTTTTTTTCCACATGGAGTTTTCCCAGTACTGTATATTAATCCATTTCTTCTCTATTGATTGTAATGCCACCTCTGCAATATGCCAAGTCCTTATGTTTGCAAGAATCTTATTTCTGTCCTCTGTTTTTTTGTTCCACTGACCATTTACTTATTCTTAAGCCAGTGCTATGCTGTTTTCCTTACTATATATCTTTATTTCCTTTTCAATGTTTGGTTATTGTTGGTATATAGAAAAAGTATTGCATATATTCATCTGTCTGGGCAGTTTATTGCACTCTCTTACTCAATTGTCTGAGTGTATTAGTCAACATAAAGCTAATTACTTTAACAAAGCCTCAGTGAATAAAAACAATAAAGATTGTTCCTTGTACATGTCACAATCCTGTGTGAGCTTATCTGGGACTTCTGTTGTGTACTGTCATTCAGATATGCAGTCGTATTTCCTCTGTTGGCTGTGTCATCCCTTAGGACTCACCATTGCCTTGAAGTCCTGTGCTGAATCCTCTGAAGCCAGCCAGTGAAAAAGAGAGGGAGGAGACAGAGACAGACAAACACTCAGTGCGCACACACACACACACACACACACAAAGATAAAAATGGATGGGGATCTCTAAGGACATTTTGAACGGACTAGTTTGGAAGTAGCATTTGTGACATCTGTTACTTCTGATTGGCCAGAATTCAGTCACTTGGCTGCACAGGAGTCTGGGAGATACAGATTCCTCTGTACCTAGATGGTTAAGGCAAAATTTTTGCTGGATGTAGCGACCTTTCTGTATTTATGTTCCCTCTTACCTTTTCTTGTTTTCAGTTCTACTTTATCAACTACAGTTTCCATATCTATGTTGAACAGTTGCTATAACTTTTTTTTCTTTCTGATATCACAGGACATTTTCAGGTGTTTCACACTAAATGTACCTTTTTTTTTTTCCTACTCCTAGCTCTATGTATTGTACCTATGGGTGTATATATTTTAAGCATGAGAGGCTTTTGGATTTTATATATTTTCAGCATCTTTTAAGGCAATTATTTTTTTTCTCTTCTTTTACATTTTTTCTTCCATAAAATTTATAGAAGAAAAATTCTATAAGAATTTATAGTAAAGATTTCCTATTGCTGAACTATTTTTGTATTTCTGAATTGCATACTTGTTCATGTGTATTATTCATTAAATATGCTGCTTGATTCAATTTTTAATATTAAAGAATATTGCCTGTTATCCATGGGGGAGATTGGTCTGTTATAAGGGTAGTGAAATAGATCAGTGGAACAATAGAAAAAGTACAGAAATACACCCGTGTGTATATGAGAACCTAATATTTGATAACAAAGTGTTTTTTTAAATTAGTGATGTGAAGAGATTTTCTTAAAAGTTAAGATAGTATTTGTAGAATACTGAATTTTGGAAAGTCTTTCTTAAAATGACATCAAGACCAGACTCTGTAGTGGAAAAATGGGAGATCTGACTTCATAACGTGTTTTCAAAAATTTTATTGAAAGCACTGTAAATGAAGATGACATGTGACAATAAAAAGTGATGACTTGAAAAAAAAAAGTGATGATCTGAGGGAAAAAATACTATAAAGCCTTAATGCCCTAAATTTATAAATGACTTCTATAAACCACTTAAAAGAAAATGCTAGTGCAGGGCGCCTAGCAGGCTCAGTCATTAAGCATCTGCCTTCGGCTCAGGTGATGGTCCTAGGGTCCTGGGATTGAGCCCCACATTGGGCTCCGTGCTCCGTGGGAAGCCTGCTTCTCCCTCTCCCACTCCACCTGCTTGTGTTCCCTCTTGCTGTCTCTCTCTTTGTCAAATAAATAAAATCTTAAAAAAAAAATGCTAGTCCATTTAAAATATGTGTAAAAGATACAAATAAATAATTCACCAAAGAAGAAACCACAAAATACAAAGCTGGTACATATACATGTATGAAAATGCTCTATTTTACAATCAGAAAATTGTAAATTATAAAATAATGAGGTACTCTTTACTTAAAGGGGCAAAAATTTTAGAATGATACCAATCAGTGTAGATTAGTTTGAAGACATGTACTTTATGTTCTGGTAGGTATGCAGGTTGATAAAAATTACCTTGGAGGGCAGTTTGACAATGGATATTAATATTTAAAATATATACATTTAGGGGCGCCTGGGTGGCTCGGTCGGTTAAGCAGCTGCCTTCAGCTCAGGTCATGATCCTGGGGTCCTGGGATCGAGCCCCATGTCTGGCTTCCTGCTCGGTGGAGAGCCTGCTTCTCCCTCTCCCTCTGCCTGCCACTCTGCCTACTTGTGCTCTCTATCTCTCTGTCAAATAAATAAATAAAATCTTAAAAAAATAAAATAAAATACGTACATTTATAGTTTTATTTAACACTTCTTTTAGAAATGTATCTTATAGAAATATAAAATTACGGGCGCCTGAGTGGCTCAGTTAGTTGAGCGTCCAACTCTTGCTTTTGGCTCAGGTCTTGATCTCGGGGTTCTGAGATCGAGCCCCATGTGGGGCTTCTCGCTCAGCGTGGAGTCTGCTTGAGATTCTCTCTGCCCCTTCTCCTGTGTCCTCCCCTCCCCCACTGCTCATGTGTGCATGTGTGTGCTCTTTCTCTCTCAAATAAGTAAATAAAATCTAAAAAAAAAAGAAAATCCTATCCTGTCCTATAGCTTTAAATACACTAATGATTCTCAAATGCATACCTCCAATCCTGACTCCAGGTATCTAATCACTATTGCACTTGGGTATCCAACAGGTCTCTCAAACTTAATAGATCAAGAACTCAATTTTTCTTCCCATCTTATCATTCTGCCCTGTCTTTCCATCTCAGTAAATGGTAAGGTCATTTGTACAGTTGCCCAGGTCAAAAATCTTTGTTGTTATCCTTGACTTTCTTTCTCTCACACTCCACAACCAGTCCCTGGCCAAATCCCATATTTTCTATCTTCAACATATACCCCAGATCCCCCCAGCTCCAATGCCACCACCACGGCCCAGGCAGCTACCACCTTCCACCTGGATTACTGTAGTAGTCTCCCGACTGATCTCCCTGCTCCACCCTTACTTCCTTTCTATTTTCCTTTTAAAATAGAAATCACATTAAATCACAAACACTCCAATGACTCTCCTTCACCCTCAGAACAAAACTGAAAGTTCTGGCCATGAGTTTCAAGGGCCCACATAACTTGTTCCCCAGCTACTCCTCTGATCTCATAGTGCTCATTTCCCTCTAAGGATCCTGGCTCAGCGATATTCCTAGAATACGTCAGACATCTTCCCACCACAGCAACCTCATATTTGCTATTCCTCCTCCCTTTTTTTTAAAGATTTTATTTATTTACCTATTTGACAGAGGGAGCACAAGCAGGGGGAAAGGCAGAGGGAGATGGAGAGGGAGAAGCAGGCTCCCCGCTGAGCAGGGAGCCTGATGTGGGGCTCGATCCCAGGACCCTGGGATCATGACCTGAGCCGAAGGCAGACGCTTAACGACTGAGCCACCCAGGTGCCCCCTTTTTTTGGCTTTAATAACCCCCTACTTTCACTGGGGCTTTTCTTAGCTTAAATGTCACTTCCTCAGAGAGGCCATCCTGGACCCCCCTATTTAATAGGGCACTCAGTAATCACACCTCTGTCCTTTATTTCATTTGCACTGATCTCCAGCATAACAAATCATGATCCATCTAAAGAGGATAGTTCTTTTCCATCACATATTTCAGCACAGCACTGAGTAAAAAAGATAGTAAATGATTTGTAGAGAGATCATATGAAGTAGTTAAGGGAGAGAAGTGGTGAGAGTGCTCACTGGGCTATTTCTGACTCTCTGAGGTCCCAGAGTCCCTAAAAATGAGGTGGAATTTCAGGCCTGACGAGGGGCTTGATCCCCAGACCCCGAGATCATGACCCAAGCCAAAGGCCTATGCTCAACTGACTGAGCCACCTAGATGCCCCTGAGTTGTTTTTTATTTGAGTAAACTCCATCATCCTGAACACACCTAGTTGAAGGGAATCTCATGGAAAAAACACATGGAATCTGCATCTAGATTGATATGGAAATGTGCAGTTAAGGACCAGCAGCATTAGGGCTGCTCTATAACATTTTTCCTTTTTTCTTTTTTTAAAGTAATCTCTACACCAAGTGTGGGCTTGAACTCATGACCCTGCGATCAAGAGTCTCATGCTCTACTGACTGAGCCAGCCAGGCACCCCTTTCCTTTTTCCTTTGAAATAGAAATAATATTGTTAGAAAATATTCAAGCAATTAAAAAATGTATAAAGTAGGAAGTATACTCTTCTCTCAAGATATCATCTAAAGACCTGTATTGTGCATGGTTGGATCTATATCTTTCTAGAATTTCCCTTGCACAAATACACACATGCAATTTTTATATGCATCTATTTACAACTTGCTTTTTAAAAAAATTTTTAAACTTAGACCATTGTATTGGTTAGGATGTGGAGGAAAAAGGAACCGTAGTCTATTGCCAGTGGGAATGTAAACTGGTACAGCTACTGTGGAAAAGTGTAGAGATTCCTCAAAAAGTTAAAAATAGAAATACCATATGATCCAATAATTCCACCAGTGAGTATATACCTGAAGAAAACAAAAACACTAATTCAAAAAGATGTATGCACCCATATGTTTATTGCAGCATTATTTATAATAGCTAAGATCTGGAAGCAGCCTAAGTATCCATCGATAGACAAATGGAGAAGTAAGATGTGTATAAATACACAATGGAATATTACCCAGCTATAAAAAGATGAGATTTTGCCATTTGTGACAACACTGATGGACTTCTAGAGGGTACCTGCTAAGTGAAATAAGACTGAGAAAGACAAATACCATATGACTTTACTCATGTGGAATCTAAATAAACAAAACAAATGAATAAACAAAAGGCAGAATCAGACCTGTAAATATGGAGAACAAATTGATGGTTGTGAGAGGGAAGGGGGGGTAAGGGATGAACTACAGAGCTCTTTGTTCTCCTCTGCATCCCATAAATTTGTATGCTTCAGGTGTGTTTCTCTTTGACATTTCCCCATAATTAAAGAGAATTTTACAAATCACCTTGGTTGAGACCTTTCATAGGGATTTTAATGAAAGGAAGGTATAAAATGCAATACTTAGGTCATATTACTGGTCCTAGAATTTTTTTCTTTAGAATTTTCTTTTATATTATTGCTCATCTTTTGCCATCCATTCTTTAAAATAATTTAAGTTCAGAGATAAAATCCTTGTGGAGTTCTGATTGAAATTGACCTGATACAAATTAAGTTGGGGTAAGCAAGCATGTGTATGTATGTTTTCCTTTTTGTACAGTTATGTCTTATATTTTTGTTCACTTAAATCTTCTTTGAAAAAAAAAACTCCTTTGAAATAATTTCATACCATTTCATAGGACCTTTTCAGTGTTTCTGTACACCATACTACCTTCTCTCTTCGAATTACTTGTATACCAATTATAATCTCCACTCATTGCCTTTACTTCAAATTCTCTTACATTGCCTTACCACTTGCAGTCTGGCTCTGCTCCCTCCAATTTGGCTAAATCCAGGTGCCTTTCTTTATTTTTCTATTCATCAGCTTCCTGAGATTTATAAGATATTTCTGACCACTATTCATTTTCTCTGTTCAAAGCTCTATTCTGTTTCTCTCTCCCTTTAACTGACTGATGCCCCTATTTTTCTGTTTTTTCCTCATTCCACCATAACATCTTTGTCATGTTACTTTGGATCTCTGTCCAGTGACATCTAGTAGAACATTCTGTGATGATGGATATATTCTATATCTGTGCTTTCCAGTATTGTAGTCACTAGCCACATTTGGCTATTGAGCACTTGGAATATGGCTAGGTATTATTGAGAAACTGAATTAAATTTTCTTTTATTTTAATGAATTTAAATTGCCATATGTGGTTAGTGGCTACCATATTGGACAGCATAGCTCTATACAGTTTTTTAAAGATGGAGATCCAGTCTATAAGTCTGTGGGTCATTGTTTAGGCTATTCATGGGAACATGAATTCTGGGCTTTGGCAGTAAATCTTTGTCTTGCCATTTGACCATCAGTCTATTTCATAATCCCTTTTTGGACATAAATGTAATTTCTAAGAGTACTAATGGTGTAAGTATAAGAAAAACTTAATGAAGGGGCGCCTGGGTGGCTCAGTTGGTTAAGCGACTGCCTTCAGCTCAGGTCATGATCCTGGAGTCCCGGGATCGAGTCCTGCATTGGGCTCCCTGCTCAGCAGGGAGTCTGCTTCTCCCTCTGACCCTCCCCCCTCTCATGCTCTCTCTCTCTATCTCATTCTCTCTCTCAAATAAATAAATAAAATCTTAAAAAAAAAGAATAACTTAATGAATACATATTAATTTGTTTCATTTTAAAATGTTAAGTGTCACTGAATACATATAGTGAAATAGACACTCCTAGATATTTTCTAAATGTATTCTTTTTTTTTTTTAAAGATTTTATTTATTTATTTGACAGAGAGAGAGACCGCGAGAGAGGGAACACAAGCAGGGGGAGTGGCAGAGGGAGAAGCAGGCTTCCCGCCAAGCAGGGAGCCCGATGTGGGGCTCAATCCCAGGACCCTGAGATCATGACCCGAGCCGAAGGCAGACACTTAACGACTGAGCCACCCAGGCGCCCCTAAATGTATTCTTTATTCTTATACCATACTTGTAAGGTCACCTCATTTTGCCTACTAAGAAACTGACGCTCAAGAGTTGGGTTAATCAATTTGTTAATTTGTTAAAGTTAGAATAACTAGATAGCTAAGTCAAGAAGTAGGATTTAAACTCACCTATGACCCCAAACCCTGTGTTGTTTCCACTGTGCCACATGGATGCCCACTGGACTCTCTTCCACTTTGCCTGAATCCATAACTTTCCTTTTCCTCTCAATCACTGATATGGGTGAATTGTCTGTCTTCTCCTTTTTGCTGAATGCCACCATAATACCTTAATACCATTGACTTCTAGGTATTTCTGTACTCCAATCATTGTGAATATGTCTTCCACATATACAATACTTACTTCCTGCTCTGTACTTTCCCAGGCTATACTCTATACTGTCCCCTGGAGTCCCCTATATGGAATTCCTTCCCCTATAGTATTCATATGCCTACGTACAGAGTATCTTTTTTTCAAAGAATTTTTGGAGCTCCAGGCATCTCAGAATACCTGAATTTGGAAAATATCTAGTCTTCTCCCATCAGTCTTCTTTTACTCAGCATTACAGTAGGTATTGTATAAAGCTGCCATTTGCCTGGAGTAGAGAAAAGATTTATTCTTGGTAAGAGGGAATGTAGTGGCCCTGGGTGATGAACATAGGAAAGAAGGTTCTAGGAAAGTTGGTGAGGGAACAGTGAATTTCTACCAAAAAAAAAAAAGAACAATAGTGTAGACCTAATAGAGGATAAGTGAACAAATCCCTCTTGGGCCTTGGTTAAGATAGAGCCTGAGGTAAAAGAAAATCCATGGCTGATACTCTGCATTTTACCTGTATATTAATGTGTTTGATGCCCTACATTTCCCCTATAACCTCCTCCCCATTGCCAACACATATATCTTCCTTTATCAGCTCTCTTCATTCTTTGTTCTTTCTTTGTATTTTTTTCATATTTGAAAGGTGTCAAAACCATGTACTTTCCCCTCATTCCTCCAATTAAATTCTTCAGTTTCTTCTATAACAGTTTTCTCCTTGCAGAGGCAAAAAGGACACATTTGCTTTCTTGATATTTTTCAGACTGGGAGTCTTGGTATGAAATCAAGGAATTATCTCCAAAATGGTACATTGATGAAGAGGATATATCCCAGGGGATGGTAATGGAAAGACTTACAAGTTATGACCTGGAATATTCCAGTTTCAGAGAAGCCTGGAAATATAAGGGTGAATTTGAGCAGCATCAACGAAAGCAGGAGAGGCATTTCAGGCAAGTGACAGCTGTTAAGGAAATCTCTGCTGTGAAAAGAGACAATAAATATAATAATAATGAGAGAAGTGTTCTCTTGAAATCAGTACTTTCAACACAAGAGAGAGTTCCCACAGTAGAGCAAGTACATAAATTTGATATTTATGATAAAATGTTTCCCCCAAATTCCATCCTAATTGAACATAAAAGATTACCTGCTGAGAACGAATCTTTGATAGATAATGAATGTGAAGATTTCAACCAGAATACATACCTTAGTAAAGATACAGGAATTCCTCCTGGGGAAAAACCTTATGAAAGTAATGATTTTTCAAATCTCTTAAGTTTCCACTCATTACTTACTCAACATCAAGCAACTCATTTTGGAAAATTACCGCATGGATTCAATGACTGTGATGATGCCTTTAGGTGTTATTCATTCTTTACTCAACCTCAGAGAATTCACAGTGGAGAGAAACCATTTGTATGCAATGACTGTGGAAAAGCCTTTAGCCATGATTTCTTTCTCAGTGAACATCAAAGAACTCATATTGGAGAGAAACCATATGAATGTAAGGAATGTAACAAAGCTTTCAGACAGAGTGCACACCTTGCTCAACATCAGAGAATCCACACTGGAGAGAAACCTTTTGCGTGCAATGAATGTGGGAAGGCCTTTAGCCGTTATGCCTTCCTTGTTGAACATCAGAGAATTCACACAGGAGAGAAACCATATGAATGTAAGGAATGTAACAAAGCCTTCAGACAGAGTGCACACCTCAATCAGCATCAGAGAATTCACACTGGAGAGAAACCCTATGAATGTAATCAATGTGGAAAAGCCTTCAGCAGACGCATTGCCCTTACTCTGCATCAAAGGATTCATACAGGAGAGAAACCCTTTAAATGTAATGAATGTGGGAAGACTTTTGGCTATCGCTCACACCTTAATCAACATCAGAGAATTCATACAGGTGAAAAGCCTTATGAATGCATCAAATGTGGGAAGTTTTTTAGGACTGACTCACAACTTAATCGACATCATAGAATACATAGTGGAGAGAGACCTTTTGAATGCAGTAAATGTGGGAAAGCCTTCAGTGATGCTTTAGTTCTAATTCATCATAAGAGAAGTCATGCAGGAGAGAAACCCTATGAATGTAACAAATGTGGGAAGGCCTTCAGTTGTGGCTCATACCTTAATCAGCATCAGAGAATTCATACTGGAGAGAAGCCCTATGAATGTAATGAATGTGGGAAGGCTTTCCATCAGATCTTGTCCCTTAGGCTACACCAGAGAATTCATGCTGGAGACAAACCCTATAACTGTAATGAGTGTGGGAATAATTTTAGCTGTGCCTCAGCCCTTAGACGACATCAGAAAATTCATAATAGAGAAACTCTCTGATTATAACAAGTATATGAAAGAACATTTAGTCACCACTCAGTCCTTATTAAATAAATATCAGTGAATTCTTTGGTTAATGATTCTATGAATGTAGTAAATATGGAAAAGCCTTCAGTTTATGAGCATCCCTTATTTGAAATAGCCTGAATAGTAGACATCTATTACTTTTGGATCTGTTCTATGCCCCATTTGAAACTTACCTCACCCTCAGTGCATATCATTCTGATGAAACTATTAGGGAGAGCAGTGGATTGGTCATAGGCTGGCCACAATTTGGTTAATAAGGGAGTGGCAGATGGCCCTGTTTGGACCACTAGAGCCCTAGGGGGGTATTGTTATGGATAGTAAGAAAAGATCATTTTTTTTCCTGGAATTGCAAGTTTCACGGATTTAAAGGATTTTTCAAGGTTCAAAACTCACCAGTAGCTTTTTTGTCACCGCATGAGGAAAGCCTTCCCAAGATCAGTCCAAGACAGAGGAAAATGGAGATAAGAGACAAATCTGATGACATTGTTTGACCTTCTGAATTCAATCATGCCTGAAGTCTATACCATCTTTTACTTTTTAATTTTTGTGATCCAATAAATTTTCTCTTTTTGCTTAATTTGAATTGGATTTTTGCCTCTTGGAATTATAGTTCTGATTCATACACCCTGTGTTTGCTATACATGTGAGAAAGCCTTAATCTTTTATGGCATAATTATCCTGAGAAACCTTTTGCTAAAACAAGTATATGGAAGTTGAATACACAGCCTTCATAAAGTTGAGAGAATTACTACATTTTATTTGTTGATAAAAATTAATTTGGTATTTATTAGACTCATGATAAGGATAGATTTTTAAAAATTCACCTAGTAAAACTCCTTAACAGGTTTTCCCATAAGGAATTAAAATCATTTGTGGTGGTGACTCACTATAGGCCTTTAAAGAAAGAGCGGCAAGCTAAGAGAATAATGGATCCGTCATATTAATGAATGGCTCCTCATCTTAAAGGAATTATTTGATTTTCTGTTTTCAGTATGGGTTTAAACATACTGTGTAATAGAATATAATAGAATTGTAAATGAGGTCTTCTTTTGTGGGGAGATTGAAAGCTTGGCTTAAGAAGTTTATGGATAGGGCGCCTGGGTGGCTCAGTCGTTAAGCGTCTGCCTTTGGCTCAGGTCATGATCGCAGGCTCCTGGGATTGAGCCCCGCGTCGGGCTCCCTGCTTGGCAGGAAGCCTGCTTCTCCCTCTCCCACTCCCCCTGCTTGTGTTCCTGCTCTCGCTGTCTCTCTCTCTGTCAAATAAGTAAATAAAATCTTAAAAAAAAAAAAAAAGTTTATGGATAATGGGGTGCCTGGGTGGCTCAGTCCTTAAGCGTCTGCCTTCGGCTCAGGTCGTGATCCCGGGGTCCTGGGATCTGGCCCTGCATTTGGCTCCCTGCTCCGCAGGAAGCCTGCTTCTCCCTTTCCCACTCCCCTTGCTTGTGTTCCCTCTCTCGCTGTCTCTCTCTGTCAAATAAATAAATAAAATCTTTAAAGAAAAAAAGAAGTTTATGGATAACTTCTTTGGAACTAGAGATTCAGACAAAGATATTACCAGCAGATAGGATGGGACATTTTCAACTCATGGTAAAAGTAAAACAGTTGGAGCCTAAAATTTTTAGGGCATAAGTTATGAGTAATGAGGAATATGAGGGTAAAGAGCAGTATATTCCTATTTTATCTGAGTGGATGTAGAGAGGTAAACTGATGATATGGTAATGGTGCCACCTTGAATAGTTAGAATTGTTAGAATCTTGGATATTGTCTGGAAAGCATCTATAAAAACAACAGAACAAATGAACTAGGAAAGAATAAAGGATTTATATATGTGTGTGGAGTGAAACAATGACTACTACTCTTATAATTTCTTTATTAGTCAATTTATACCTATATTAATACAAATCTGAAAATTTCCTAAATATTAAGACAGAGTGCCATGAAACTGAAACTGCAGAGTAAGTATGACTTAATACTTCAAACCTTAAACAGAAAAAATACAGTGATTATAAAACACTGCAAAACATATTACATCTAACTAAAATGTCACTTGATATGCTGAAAATCCATGCCATTTCTTTATTCTTTCTTATATTTCCTAGATGTCTAGAAATAGTTATTTTAATAGTAAGAGTTGAATAATAACTTATTTTGGAAAGCTCCCCAAGATTATAGTAAACTTGCCAGGCCTAAAGGAAAAAGAGTAATGACTCAGACCAGTGAAGAGTTTGAGTTATTCATTAATTGATTCTGATCTAAGTATGGCACCTGATTTCTTCCTCTAAGGTGACATAAACCCAAGCCACCGATCAATTCTGTTTTTTTCAGTTAAACTTGACTTGTGGGCGCCTGGGTGGCTCAGTCATTAAGCATCTGCCTTTGGCTCTGGTCATGGTCCCAGGGTCCTGGGATCGAGCCCCGCATCGGGCTCCCTGCTCCGCGGAAGCCTGCTTCTCCCTCTCCCACTCCCCCTGCTTGTGTTCCGTCTCTCGCTTTGTCTCTCTCTGTCAAATAAATAAAATCTTTAAAAAAAAAAAACAAACTTGTAATGTTGGTAAAATCTGTTACACCCATGCCTTTAGCACAGGTGTTTGTGCTTTACAATCGGGTGTTTCTCCTCATAATGAGGTATTAAATTTCATTTATCTGCAGCTATACAACCCATTGTCTTATTGCGATACAGTGACTTGATCTCTTAGCATTATTAAAAACTTATGCTTATTATTATCTTACAGTTATTAGGGTCCTCTAGAGATTTCTTGTCCTAGGAGATGAGGGTTTGAGTTTGTTCAGTTAATACTTTTCAGGACATGGACTAATTCGTTTAGAACACACTGGCAAAACCCTTTCCACTCGGTTATTGAGTATGACCAGTGGTGGTGGAACTGTTGGATTCCTTTTTTTTTTTTTTAAAGATTTCATTTATTTATTTGAGAGAGAGAGAATGAGAGACAGAGAGCACGAGAGGGAAGAGGGTCAGAGGGAGAAGCAGACCCCCCGCCAAGCAGGGAGCCCGATGTGGGACTCGATCCCGGGACTCCAGGATCATGACCTGAGCCGAAGGCAGTGGCTTAACCAACTGAGCCACCCAGGCGCCCTGTTGGATTCCTTTTTTAATCTGGTTATTTATGCTGCTGAACATATCTTTCTGCCTTGTCAGTTTGTGCAATTTTTGCTTGTCATATTTAAAATGTTTCTTTTATATACTCTTGATTAAGCAGGAGGTGTGTGTGTGTGTGTGTTTTATTGAAACATTTTGTGTAGAGTACCTACTGTGTGCCAGGCTTTGTTCTAATGTAGGCATTGGAAATACAATAGTGAACTACACAGACAGAAATCACTGCTTTTTTTTCAATAGAGCTAATTTCTAGTGAGGAAGACCAACAATAAAAAATACGTATAGAAATATATTATGTAAGAGAATAAATTCTAAGGAGAAGATGAAGGAAGAGGTAGGGGACAATGTTGATATTTTAGATTGTATGGCCAGGGGAGGAAGCCTCTTTTGAATTTGACTTTTGATTAAAGAGATGAAAAACCTGGGAAAGGTAAGAGATCTGTCTATACTGTGTATACACACACACACATATACACATTTATATGCTTTATATGCCTCTTGGAAAGGTAATCCATATATATATGAATTATGTATGTGTCTGTATATGTATATTACATATATATTTATATATACACATATATGTACTCCATACATGTAAATATTACACTTTGTACTTACTAAATTCATTCTCATATGTATCATTCATTCTGTATTTGTGTATTGCATTTTAACATTTTTCTTTTTAGTCTCAGGAATTCATGGCCTTTTACAACTTAACACATTTCAATTAATTATAATGTATATATTGTGATGCTCAAATTGTCAGAATGAGCCCCTGGGGGCCAATTTAGACTGACTCTTTGCTCCCTTCAGCACCGCTCTGACATCTTTGCAAGCATCCTTACTTTCCGGCAATAATAGGATGTTCCAGACCCATCCTCAGTGTTTCTTTGCCCAAATCATGAAGTTAGCTACCTTGCAAGGAATATAGGAAGGGAAAAAACAAACGTATGTATTCGAAAGGGATATGAAATCAGAAATAGAAGTTTCCCTCTTAAGAAAGGAAATAATTTTTCTCAGTTAAAGGTCTTGCTAGCTAGACTTGCAGTCTAAGAAAGAGTCTAAGATTGGATTTTCCATATACACTGTATTTTTTGTTTTCTATCATTCCTGTTGCTCAAGAGGAAAAAGATAGCTCAACTCCATGGTAGAGCTTACTTTGATAAGTATATATTAAGCTCACACTAATAAGAATTACATATTAATTATCGTTTATAAAACTTGAAGTTGTTTCAGGATTTTTGAAACACTGTGGGTTTTTTTGTTTTGTTTTGTTTTTTGGTGGGCAGCAAAGCAAGGTTTATTGAGCCATGGAAGGTGATAGTACAAAGCCACCGAAGAGGGAGGGGACCAAGAGGGTTGCCCCGAAACACTGTTTTAATAAGTTCAAAATGGCCATTTGAAAGTTGATTATTTAAAGTTGCCTCAACTGGGCGCCTGGGTGGCTCAGTTGGTTAAGCGACTGCCTTCGGCTCAGGTCATGATCCTGGAGATCCTGGATCGAGTCCCACGCCCGCTTCTGCCTCTGACCCTCCCCCCTCTCATGTGCTCTCTCTCATTCTCTCTGTCTCAAATAAATAAATAAATAAATAAATCTTAAAAAAAAATTTAAAGTTGCCTCAACTGAATATAAATGAGTCAAAAGGAAATGCCGCTAAGCTTCTTAGATGCGATATGATTCCACTTGTTCTTTTCTGCCTATAGAAGGTTTTCTTTCTTTTTAAAAGTTTTTCAGATCTCTCTTCCTGAGCAAACACAAAACAGAGCTTTGTGTGAAATATAATTTCCCACAGAGTCCTGTGCCCTTTTAGTAGTTACTATATTTGGATGCTAGGACTTTGCATGAATTTTGGACAAAATTGCTGCCATTATGATTGGGCTCCTTTTAGAGACAGCTGGAAAAAATGTTTCCTTTTTTGAATATGATTTCACATTGATTTCGAGTTCCTACTTAGCATATTAATTTGCTGTACCCTACTAAGATTTTCTACTTTGTCCACAAAACTCAAGACAGACAATGGGTTATGTGGTGGAGAAAAGCAGATTCTTTGAAGCCAGGAGGTGAGGATACTTTAGTGACAGAGAAATGACTCACCTTCCTGGTCAGCTTTTTTTAAAGGCATTTGCATGGTAATTCATCACATATTCTTCCAGAAAAATAGGGAAGCTATCTGCTATTTTGATTATTGGCACAAGTAGGGGTGTTGGAGTTAGACCTTCATATGGATGTCAACTCTTTTAGGAGAAACTGAAAAGTGATTATATTTCTTTCAGGCTTAGTTTAGTTATTTATAAAACTGAAGGAAAAATTCCAGACTTTTGTTTTGGTAAGGATTACTTGAAAGAATGTAATATATGTAACATTTAACATGACATTTATTAATCATGAAATCAAGCCAGAAGTTGAATTGCATGCCCGAAAGCCAGCTGTTCATGTAAGACAGAATTGTAAATTCAGCTCCTGTGAATTTGCAGCTTCAGAGTCTCAGCGGCTGTCTGGATATTTGAGACTGTTAGGACTCTGTCTTCTATTAAGATAGAAGCCAGAGGGGCGCCTGGGTGGCTCAGTCGTTAAGCGTCTGCCTTCAGCTCAGGTCATGATCCCAGGGTCCTGGGATTGAGCCCCACATCGGGCTCCCTGCTCGGCGGGAAGCCTGCTTCTCCCTCTCCCACTCCCCCTGCTTGTGTTCCCTCTCTCGCTGTGTCTCTCTCTGTCAAATAAATAAAATATTAAAAAAAAAAAAAAGCCAGAAAGGTATGGCTCTTGGTTTTTTAAATCTCCATTTATATTTTTGGACTTCAATTCATAGTACATTATCAAAATTATTTAGTCCAACACTCATTTCTTGGTTATTTTTTCCCAAATAATTCCCAACTCCTATTCTCCCCCATAGGCATGCACACACGTATGCATCCTTAAATGAGTGTGTGTGTGTGTGTGTGTGTGTATATATATATATATATCCCTTATAAAATCAGTCATATGTTGTATGTTTGAAATTTATATTAATGGTATTATGCTAAAAGTGTCATTTTTTTCTATTCAGCACTTTGTTTTTTTATGTTTCTTTTAAAGTTTTTCATTTTAATTCCAGTATAGTTAACATACAGTATTACATTAGTTTCAGGTGTCCAATACAGTGATTCAGCAATTCTATACATGACTCAGTGCTCATCATGATAAGTATACTCTTTTTTTTTTTTTAAAGATTTTATTTATTTATTTGAGAGAGAGAATGAGAGAGAACACATGAGAGGGGTTAGGGTCAGAGGGCAAAGCAGACTCCCTGCCGAGCAGGGAGCCCGATGCGGGACTCGATCCAGGGACTCCAGGATCATGACCTGAGCCGAAGGCAGTCGCTTAACCAACTGAGCCACCCAGGCGCCCGATAAGTATACTCTTTAATCCCCATCACCTATTTCACCGATTCCCTGCCCCCTACCTCCCCTTTGGTGATCATCAGTTTGTTCTCTATAGTTAAGAGTCTGTCTCTTGGTTTCTTTCTCTCTTTTTTTCTTTTGCTCGTTTGTTTTGCTTCTTAATTTCCACATGAGTGAAGTCATATAGTATTTATCTTTCTCTGATTGACTTATTTTGCTTAACATTATACTCCCTAGCTCTATTCATGTTGTTGCAAATGGCAATATTTCTTTTTGTGGCTGAATAATATTCCATTGTGTGTGTATATTCATCTATCACTGGACACTGGGACTGCTTCCATATTTTGGTTATTGTAAATAGTGCTGCAATAAACATAGGGGTGCGTGTATCCCTTTACATTAGTGTTTTTGTATTGTGGGGGTAAATACCTAGTAGTGTGATTACTGGATTGTAGGGTAGTTCTATTTTTAATTTTTTGAAGAACCTCCATATTGTTTTCCACAGTGGCTGCACCAGTTTACATTCCCACCAACAGTGCAGGAAGGTTCCTTTTTCTCCACATCCTTACCAACGCTTGTTATTTTTTGTGTTATTTTAGTCATTCTGACTAGTGTGAGGTGATATCTCATTGTAGTTTTGGTGTGCATTTCCCTGATGATGAGTAGTGTTGAGTATCTTTCCATGTGTCTGTTTTCAGTATCTTTTCATCTGCTTATCTATCTTTGGAGAAATGTCTGTTCATGTCTTCTGCCCATTTTTAAATTGGATTATTTGCCTTTTGGGTGTTGAGTTGTATTAGTTCTTTATATATTTTGGATACTAACCCTTTATTGGATAGTCATTTGCAAATATCTTCTTTCAGTTTTGTTTTTTTTTAAACTTTAAGTAGGCACCATGCCCAGTGTGGGGCTTGAATGAGATCAAGAGTCACATACTCTACCAACTGAGGCAGCTAGGTGCCCCTTATCTTTTCCCACTTAGTAGGTTGCCTTTAAGTTTTGTTGATTAATTTATTCTGTGCAGAAGCTTTTTATTTTGATGTAGATCCAATAGTTTATCTTTGCTTTTATTTCCCTTGCCTCAGGAGACATATCTAGAAAAATGCTATGGCTGATGTCAGAGAAATTACTGTCCGTGCTCTCTTACAAGATTTTTATTGTTTCAGTTACAAGTCTTGCATTTAGGTCTTTAACCCATCTTGAGTTTATTTTTGTGTATGGTGTAAGAAGGTGGTCCAATTTCATTCTTTTGCATTAGCTGTCCAGTTTTCCCAACACCACTTGTTGAAGAGACTTTTTCCTATTGCATATTCTTGCTTCTTTGGTCAAGATTGACCATATAGGGGCGCCTGGGTGGCTCAGTCTGTTAAGCGTCTGCCTTCGGCTCAGGTCATGATCCCAGGGTCCTGGGATCGAGCCCCGCATCGGGCTCCCTGATCAGCGGGAAGCCTGCTTTTCTCTCTCCCACTCCCCTGCTTGTGTTCCCTCTCTCGTTGTCCCTCGCTCGCTGTCTCTCTGTCTCTCTCTCTGTGTCAAATAAATAAAAATAAAAAGATTTTAAAAGATTGACCATATAATTGTGGGTTTATTTCTGGGTTTTCTATTATTTTCTATTGATTTGTGTCTGTTTTTATGACAGTACCATACAGTTGTGATTACTACAGCTTCGTAATATAACTTGGGGTCTGGAATTGTGGTACCTCCAGCTTTGCTCTTTTTCAGGATTGCTTTGGCTATTTGGGGTCTTTTGTGGTTCCATACACATTTTAGGATTGTTTATTCTAGCTCTGTGAAAAAGGCTTTTGGTATTTTGATAGGGATTGCATTAAATCTGTAGATTGCTTTGGGTAGTGTAGACATTTTAACAATATTTGTTCTTCCAATCTATGATCATAGAATGTCTTTCCGTTTGTGTCATATTGAATTTCTTTCATCAGGTTTTTATAGTTTTCAGAGTATAGGTCTTTCACCTCTTTGTTTATTCCTAGATATTTAATTATTTTTGGTGCAATTGTTAATGGGATTGTTTTCTTAATTTCTCTTTCTGCTGCTTCATTATTAGTGTATAGAAATGAAACAGATTTCTTTTTTTAAAAAAAAATATTTATTTGAGAGAGAATGTGTGTGAGTGAAGGGGAAGGGCAGAAGGAGAGAAACCAAGCAGACTCTGTGCTGAGCACAGAGCCCGATGTGGGGCTTGATCTCATGACCCTGAGATCATGACCTGAGCTGAAATGAAGAGTCAGATGTTCAACCTACTGAGCCACCCAGGTGCCCCAGAAATGTAACAGATTTCTGTACATTGATTTTGTATCCTGCGACTTTACTGAGTTCATTTCTCAGTTCTAGTAGGTTTTCTTTGGTAGACTCATTAAGGTTTTCTATATGTAGTATCTTGTCATTTGCAAATAGTGAAAATTTTAGTTCTTCCTTACCAACTTGGATGCCTTTTATTCCTTTTTGTTGTATCTTGCTGTGGTTAGGACTTCCAGTACTATGTTGAATAAAAGTGGTGAGAGAGGATATCCTTGTCTTGTTCTTGACCTTGGGGAAAAGCTCTCAATTTTCCCCCCATTGAGTATGATGTTCACGGTGGGATTTTCATATAAGGCCTTTATTATGTTGAGGTATCTAAACCTACTTTGTTGTGAGGGTTTTTATCATGAATGGATGTACTTTGTCAAAGGCTTTTTCTGTGTCTATTGAAATGATCATATGGTTTTTTATGCTTCCTCTATTGATGTGAGGTATCATGTTGATTGATTTGCAAGTATTAAACCACCCTTGCATCCTGGGAATAAATCCCACTTAATTGTGGTGAATGATGTTTTTAATGTATTGTTGGATTCAGTTTGCTGGTATTTTGTTGAAAATATTTTCATCTATATTCATTGAGATATTGGCCTGTAGTGCTCTTTTTTTGTGGTGTCTTTATCTGGTTTTAGTATCAGAGTAACGCTGGCCTCATAGAATGAATTTGGAAGTTTTCTTTCTCTTCTATTTTTTGGACTATTTTGAAACTAGGTATTAACTCTTCTTTAAATGTTTGGTAGAATTCACCTGTGAAGCCGGCTGGTCCTAGACTTCTATTTGTTGGGAGTTTTTTGATTACTGAGTCAATTTCTTTGCTGGTAATTGGTCTGTTCAAATTTTCAATTTCTTCCTGCTTCAGTTTTGGTAGGTTATATGTTTCTAGGACTTCATCCATTTCTTCTAGGTTGCCCACTTTGTTAGCATATAATTTTTCACAATCTTATAATTGCTTGTATTTCTGTAATGTCTGTTGTTATTTCTCCTCTTTCATTAATGATTTTGTTTATTTTCATCCTCTCATTTTGTTTTGTGTGTTTTTTGTTTGTTTGTTTTGATGAGTCTGGCTAAAGGTTTATCAATTTTGTTGATCTTTTCAAAGAACCATCTCCTGGTTTCAGTGATCTGTTCTATTGTTTTTTTAAGTTTTATATAATTTATTTCTGCTTTAATCTTTATTTTCTTTCTTCTAGTTTTGGGTTTTGTTCTTCTTTTCTAGCGCCTTTAGGCTTAACATTAGGTTGTTTGAGATTTTTATTGCTTCTTGAGGTAGGCCTATATTGCTATCAACTTCAACTTAGAACCACTTTTACTGAATCCCAAATATTTTGGACCATTGTATTTTCATTTTCATTTGTTTCCATGTCATTTTTTATTTCTTCTTTGATTTCTTAGTTGACCCATTTATTATTTAGTAGCATGTTATTTAGCTTCCATGTATTTGTGTTCTTTCCACATTTTTTTGTTGTGGTTGATTTCTAGTTTCATAGCATTGTGGTCAGAAAAGATGCATGAGGGATGCCTGGGTGGCTCAGTTGGTTAAGCCACTGCCTTTGGCTCAGGTCGTGATCCCAGGGTCCTGGAATCGAGTCCCGCATTGGGCTCCTTGCTCAGCAGGGAGCCTGCTTCTCCCTCTGCCTGCCACTCCCCCTGCTTGTGCTCTCTCTGATAAATAAATAAAATCATAAAAAAAAGAAAAGATGCATGGTGTGACTTTAATCTTTTTGAATTTTTTGAGGTTTTGTGGCCTAATATGTAATCTATTCTGGAAAATGTTCCATGTGCATTTGAAAAGAATGTGTATTCTGCTGTTTTAGGATGGAATCTTCTGACTATATCTGTTAAATCCATCTGGTCCAGTGTTCATTCAAAGTCACTATTTCCTTCTTGATTTTCTGTTTGGATGATCTGTTCATCAGTGTAAGTGGGGTGTTAAAGTCCCTTACTATTTTATTATATTACTATCAATTATTTCCTTTATGTTTGTTATTGTTTTATGTATTTGGGTGCTCTCATGTTGGGTTCATAAATATTTACAATTGTTATATCTTCAGCTTTGTGCAGTGGCAGTATCGTAGCCAATGAGGTTTATCCGAGGCACGATTATTGCTAATTGAAAACTTTTCCCAATATAATTGTTATATCTTCTTGTTGGATTGTCCCCTTTATGATGATATAGTGTCCTTGTCTCTTGTTATGTACAGTCTTTGTTTTAAAGTCTATTTTGTCTGATATCAGTAATGCTATCCTGGCTTTCTTTGGACATCCATTTACTCTACATGGTTTTTAGATCTATCATGTTCCTCTGTGCATAGTCATCTAATGCTATTTATCACTTCTAACACTTGCATAGTAACTAATAGTATATATTTACTATGTTTTATTTATTCTTTACCACCTGAAGTGATGGATAGAACTCCTGGCTTTCACAAGGAACATCCTAGTATGTATCCCTTGCAGACCTGGACTAGATTAGAATACTTACCCTGGAATATTGCACCTGTTTGTTCACACAATTTTACTGGGTAGGTACAACCAGGTTACTTTCTAGAGTGGCTGTATCTGTTTACATTCTCACCAGCAGCACCTCTTTTTATGTGCTGGTAAACACTTGATATTATCTTCCTTGGATGTTTTTGGTTTGCATTGTTATTATTATTATTTTTAAAGATTTTATTTATTTATTTGAGAGAGAGAATGAGAGACAGAGAGCATGAGAGGGAGGAGGGTCAGAGGGAGAAGCAGACTCCCTGCCGAGCAGGGAGCCCGATGCGGGACTCGATCCAGGGACTCCAGGATCATGACCTGAGCCGAAGGCAGTCGCTTAACCAACTGAGCCACCCAGGCGCCCCTGCATTGTTATTATTGACTACTGGTGAGCTGGAGCGTATCTCCATATACTTCTTAGTCATTTGGACTCTATCAAGTGTTTTTTTTTTTACCTTGTTTGTCTCCCATCAAATATGCCATCAAATCCATTCATAAAAGTTTGGTTAAAATTTACTTGTAAATCCATCTGGGCTCTAGGCATTGTCTTGTGAGGAGATGTTTCTATACCATTTCAGATTATTGGGTTTATTAAATTTTTCTGTTTCTTATGCCAATTTTGGTATTTTTTTTTAAGAAATGTGTTCATGGGGGCGCCTGGGTGGCTCAGTTGGTTGGGCGACTGCTTTCGGCTCAGGTCATGATCCTGGAGTCCCTGGATCGAGTCCCGCATCGGGCTCCCTGCTCGGCGGGAAGCCTGCTTCTCCCTCTGACCCTCCCCCCTCTCGTGTGCGCTCTCTCTCATTCTCTCTGTCTCAAATAAATAAATAAAATCTTAAAAAAAAAAAAAAGAAATGTGTTCATGTGTCTAGGTTGTCAAATTTGTTTGCAAATAGTCATTCATAAGATTCTTTTATTACTCTTCTAGAACTTTTTTTTTTTAAAAGATTTTATTTATTTATTTGAGACAGAGAGAATGAGAGAGAGAGCGCACACGAGAGGGGGGAGGGTCGGAGGGAGAAGCAGGCTCCCCGCCGAGCAGGGAGCCTGATGCGGGACTCGATCCCGGGACTCCAGGATCATGACCTGAGCCGAAGGCAGTCGCTTAACCAACTGAGCCACCCAGGCGCCCCTCTTTTATTACTCTTCTAACTTCAGTTGGTTTCTTACTCATTTTCTTATTTGCATCTTTGTACTTTTTATCAGCCTTGACAAAGGTTGATATAACTTACTGATCATTGATTAAAAAAAAAAAACACCTATCTTTTGGTTTTGCTATCCTTTTATCTCTCCTGTATTGATTTCTGCCTTTTATGTTTATAATTTAATTCTTGTTTGAGTGTGCTCTGTTCCTACACTTTTTAGTTGAGAATTTAGTTTTTTCTTTTTCTTTTTCTTTTTTTTTAAAGATTTTATTTATTTATTTGACAGAGAGAGAGATAGCGAGAGCAGGAACACAAGCAGGGGGAGTGGGAGAGGGAGAAGCAGGCTTCCTGCTGAACAGGGAGCCCGATGTGGGACTCGATCCCAGGACCCTGGGATCATGACCTGAGCTGAAGGTAGACGCTTAACGACTGAGCCACCCAGGCGCCCCTCTTTTTTTTATTTCTTAATTACATTGCTATCTATATCTATCTATCTATCTATCTATCTATCTATCTATCTATCTATCTACCTATCTATCCATCCATCATCTATCTGTTATGACTAAATAGGGTTTATTACAAGAATGCAAGCCTAGATCAATCAGTATCTGGGAATTTGTCAACCTTTAACAATATAATTCATAATAATATGGAGCTTGTAAACATAAAGTAAAAGAGAAACCCTACAGGATTATGTAAATAGAAACCAAAATTTTGATAAAATTTGACAGCTCTTTCTAATACACTTCTTTTTTTTATTTTTTAATTTTTTAAAGTAGGCTCCATGCCCAACATGGGGCTTGAACTCATGACCCCAAGATCAAGAGTTGAATGTTCCACTGACTGAGCCAGCCAGGCACCGCTAATACACTTCCTGTTTTAAATCTTTTTTTTCTGTGTGTGTATGGTTGGTTTTTTGGTTTTGTTTTGTTTTGTTTGTTTTTTTGCAGGAGGTATAGTTGACACACAATGTTACATTAGTTTCAGGTGTACAACATAGTGATTCAACAGGTTTATACATATTATGTTATATTCACCACAAGTGTAGCTACCATACATTACAATGTCATTGACTATATTCTTTATGCTGTTTCTTTTATTCTTGTGATTTATTCATTCCATATTGGAAGCCTGTATCTCTTACTCCCCTTCACCAATTTTCCTTCCCCCTTCCCATCTGGTAACCATCAATTCTCTGTATTTATGGGTCTGATTCTGCTTTGTTTATTCATTTGTTGTTGATTGTACTTTTAATTGGTCCTCTTATCATTATAAAACAATCTTCTTTGTCCCTGGTAATATTTTTGTTCCCAAATCTATTTTGTCTGATATTAATATACCCACTTTAGCTTTCTTTTAATTAGTATTAGCATAGCATATCTTTCCCCATCTTTTTACTTTTAACCTATTTGTATCTTTCTCTTTCTTTTTTCGAGTAAGCTCTACACCCAAAATGGAGCTTGAATTTACAATCCAAGACTAAGAGTCATGCTCTTCCAACTGAGCCAGTCAGGCATCCCTGTGTCTTTCTATTTAAACTGGGTTTCTCATAGGCAGCATATAATTTGTTTTTAAAATTTTTTAAAAAAATTCAGTCTGAAAATCTCTGCTGTTTGATTGGGGTGTTTAGACCATTCACATTTTAAGAATAATTTATTGAGGTGAAATTCACATAATATGAAATTAGCCATTTTTAAGTGAACACTTGGAAGCATTTAATACATTCACAATGTTGTGCAACCACCATTTCTCTAGGTCCAAAACATTTCCATCATTCCAAAGTAAATTCCTTACCTATTCAGCAATTTCTCCCCATTCTCCTCTCCCCTCATAACCTGTCAACCACTAAATTGCATTCTATCTCTATTGATTTATCTATTTTGGATATTCCATATAGATGGAACCATACAATATATGATCTTTTGTATCTGGTTTCTTTTTTTTTTTTGTTAAGATTTTATTTATTTATTTGAGAGAGAGAATGAGATAGAGACAGAGAGAGCATGAGAGGGGGGAGGGTCAGAGGGAGAAGCAGACTCCCTGCTGAACAGGGAGCCCGATGCGGGATTCGATACCGGGACTCCAGGATCATGACCTGAGCTGAAGGCAGTCACTTAACCATCTGAGCCACTCAGGCGCCCTTGTATCTGGTTTCTTTAGCATAATGGTTTGCAGGTTCATTCATGTAAGCATTATCTGTACTTCATTCCTTTTTATGGTTGAATAATATTCCACTGTATGTAAATACCACATTTTGTTTATCTGTTAATATGTCGGTGGAGATTTGGGACAGTTATACCTTTAGGCCATTGTGAATAGTGCTGCTATGCATGTACATGTACTTCTTTTCAGTTCTTTGGGGCATATGCCTAGGAGAATTATTGAGTCATATGGTTATTTTGTACTTAACTTTCTGAGGAACTGCCAACTGTTTTCTACAGTGGCTGAAGCATTTTAGATTCCCAGCAGCACTCTTCAATGTTTCCAGCTTCTCCACACCCTCACTAATGCTTACTTTCCTTTTTTAAATTAAGCCATCCTAATGGATGTGAAGTGGTACCTCATGTGTTTTGATTTGCATTTCCCTAATGACTAATGTTGTTAAATATCTTTTCCTATATTTGTTGGCCATTTGTATATCTTTTCTGGAGAAATGTCTATTCAAATCCTTGCCCAAATTTTAACTGGGCTGTTTATCTTTTTGTTTTTGAGTCTTAGAGTTCTTTATATATACTGGATACCAGACCATATTGTATATAAAATTTGCAAAGATTTTTCTCCCATTCTGTAGGTTATCTTTTCATATTCTTGATAATGTCCTTTAATGCACAGAAGTTATTAATTTTTATTAAGTCTAATTTACTTGACCAATGAGATGTAAGCAATAGGGATGATTGTCATTTCTGTGCCTGCTTTCTCTGACCTATTGGCTGGGAGATAATGAGAATTTTAACATCCCCTTTTGTCCCAAAGATGGAAATTACTTGTTCAGGAAAGCAGAGCTATCCCACTAGTCTTTGACTGCTCCTACCTAGACTCTCATATGAGGGAGAAATAAATATATGATATTTAGATCACTGTGTTTTGAGGTCTTTATTATATCAGTTTAATCTATACCCTACCTTATACAACCCCAGTGTGCCATACAAATATTACCATTTTCTGTTTGTGCCATGATGAAGGTTGGAAATCACCATGACTTGGACCACTTCTTTGTCCCTTTTGCTAGCACCTCCTCCTCAGTTTCATCAAGGGGGAAATCCTTTCCCTCCTACCCATCCAGGTAGGGATATAGATTGGATACCCCCAATTCTTGCAGAAAAATTGGGCATATAGTGGGTGTTGGCCATAGGAAGCCACTGCCTTGCTTTGGGTGGCACCTGGAGTAAAGCTTAGTGAGCCTCAGTGCTGGAAGTCCGCAGGATGCCCCCACCCACAACCCTCCAGGAACCCAGCACCCATGAAAAACTGTGCCTGCATTATGGGTTGCCCTGGCATAGTGTGTCTCCTCAAGTGTTGCTTTTCTAGCTGGGAGTTTTACCTCCTCCAAGACAGACACCTTTCATTGCTGTTTCTGCAGCCCTCGCAAATCTTTATCCTGTTCTGCCTGGTCTGAGATGAACAGTGATGCCAGGAAAACCGAGCCTCCCAGAGGTTATCTCCATGCCTCTGAGCTAGGTTATAAGGCAAAGGGCTGTCAAAATTAACGTGAACTGCAGGCTTCTTGCCTCACTGGTACCTTTGGACAAGCATCACTAGAGCGCTTCTCTCTCAGGAGTAGCCCCGCCTCCCGCCAAGGGCTTCCAGACAACAGCACCTCCGGGCTGCGCTGGTGGGGGAGGGGCCCATAGAACTGTTCCTCTTACACCCTTTGGAGTTTGTTCCTTTCCACTTCTGATTTCGGTGCCCTTCAACCACTCCCTCCCCCAGTACCCCTTCTGCTGGGCAAAAACACCGCTTGAGGCCCCAGCCCTATCTCGGCGGGCTGGAACCGGAAGCGGAGGGGATTTGGCCCTGGGGCTTACTCTGCCCGCCACCTGCGCGGGTTAGATCACTCGGAGCACCTGCTTCTCGCTCCTGAACTAGGAGCCCCAGAGTCCTTCGCGCGGGGTGGGTTCCATCCTTCCCCCGCAACTACTATTCCCAGAGACCACCGGGGCCCGATTGGGTCTTGTGACGCACGTGGCAGCGTCAGTGCCCGGCCTTTATTAGAGTGGGAGGCGTGGGCGGCTGATTCTTGTTTCTGTCGGATGCGTGGGAGCGTAGTCGGCGCTGCTTCTCTCCCGCGGCGCCCTATGTAGTGCGGCACGGTGCCCTCTCACCCTCTGTTCTGGAGAGAAAGTTGTGAACTCAGTCTCCTAGAGCCTAAGGCAAGTTCTGTGGAAAAATGCAGCCGTTTTCACCAGGGATGTGGGCTCTCTTGGGTGTCTGAGGGACGCATCCCCAGCCTTTGGGGGTTTTTTGGGGGGCTGAAGAATCTTGTGTATCATGGGCCAGAGAAGGAAGCAAGAGTGAGTTTCAAATCATATGTGTTTGGAAGCTGCAAGTCTTCTGTCTTCTTTTTCTTCCTCCAGACCTGTAGAACTCTGTACTACTCACCAGAGGAGCCTGAGGGAAGAAGTTTGCACCACTTAAGCCTTAAAGTCATGGCCCAGATGAATTGCTATCTTCCTTCTTTCCTCAAACGCCATCTTGTTTTTCATGACTTATTTTGTCCAAAGTTTGCTATCCTAACAGGCTCTCTTGGCAATTGGTCTTCAGTTCTTCCTATTGTGAGAACTGAATAGTGGGCGGGAGGGCTAAAGAAATGTTCTCAAATAGCCCACTTCCCACTCATGATCTCTTCACTCCCCGCTCTCTCTTCATGTATTTACTCAGGAAATTATTCCACACATCCAGGGAACTCAGTGCTCTGCACAGCTCTGATGGTGCAGAAATACATGTCTTGGAGGGAATTAGAAAGCTTTGCAACCTGTGGTGTCATCTGGAATATTTACCAGCCTATAAGGCACAGGCACTGGCCAGCCAGAAAGATAGGTCAGGGATGGATGGAGCAAGGCCTTGGTAGCCACCTGATAGATCTGATATTAACCCTTGGTTTCAAGATTGAGGGAAATGGGGAAAGGGATTTGAATAGTTCAGTTTGGAGGGTGGTTGGTGTAGGAGCTATTTACCAATCATTTTATCAATCTGTAAGGCTCTAAGACTGACACATCTCTACGCATTTTAACATTTCTGAAATTGAGATGCCTTTTTTTCAACCAATGGTATATTCAACTTGATGAAATACAATAACATTGCCTACATCATACATAGCAGTTTTTAAGGCCAGAGGGGAGATGGTCCTGATACCTGATAGGGGGCACCTGCTTTAGGAGGAATTTAAAAGGTTTGTGATTGAGGCCTTTAGCAGAGATGTGGGTCAACAGGGAAGGAGTTCAGATGGGAAATTGATGGGAGATGAAGCACAAGGTTCATTGTTGAGGGTCTGGTTTAAAGTTGAACAGTTTGGGTAATGAACATCTATGTGCAACTTTGGGTCAGCCTTCCCAGCTCTCTGTTCATCAGGGTGTGGTGTGGCCCAGTGGACAGTTAAACGTCGCAAGTAAGGAGCTGATCTCCTTAACCTGAAGTTTGGGGACTCCCTGGACAAGTTTCTAGGGGTCCATGAACTCTCAGTGAGTGCAGAGTGAGTTGTATGTACAGTGTTGCATACTGGGGCCTTGCTGTATTTTTCTAGGGAACAGGTCCAAAATTTGGCTTAGATTCCTAAAGAGATACATAACTCCTGTTTTAGCTCAGGCTGCTATAACAAAATACCATAAACTGAATGACTTATGCAACAAACATTTATTTCACACTGTTTTGGAGTCTGGAAGCCAGATTCAGGGTGGTAGTAGGGTTGGGTTCTGGTAAGGACCCTCTTCCAGGTTGCAGACTGGCAACTTCTTATATCTTCACATGGCCCAAAGAGAGTGCTCTGGTACATTTGTTGTCTTTTTTTTTTTTTATTTATTTAGTTGACAGAGAGAGAGAGACAGCGAGAGAGGGAACACAAGCAGGGGGAGTGGGAGAGGGAGAAGCAGGCTCTCCGCTGAGCGGGGAGCCCGATGCAGGGCTCGATCCCAGGACCCTGGGATCATGACCCGAGCCAGAGGCAGACACCTAACGACTGAGCCACCCAGGCGCCCTCTTTGTTGTCTTATAAAAGTACCAGTCACATTCATGAGGACTTTACCCTTGTGGCCTAATTGCCTCCCAAAGGTGCCACCTTCAAATACTATCATATTGGGTATTAAATTTCAACACATGAATTTTGGGAAGACACAAACATTCAGTCCTTAACAACCCCCAAAGTGTTAAGAACCCCTAACCTCTGCTGGAAGAACCGGCAAGGGTGTTTGCAATAATCTTGCCCGTAATTTAGGGTTTGTACATACCATAGAACTTGGTACAGCCACAAATCATATTTAATTGTTCACAATTACAGCTGAATATAGACTAGATATTAGATGATGTTAAGAACTTACTGCTAATTTTGTTAGGTGTGGTGCCATTTTGTTAGGTGGCATTCTTCAGAGATGTAACCCGAACTATTTAGAGCTGAAATGTCATCATATCTAATTTAAAGTAGTTCCTCAATATACATAAATCAAATATGGTACTCATTAAATATGAGCAATCATTAAATGTAGGTGATGATTATGTGCTTGTTCATAATTGCTTTCCTTTGTATATTCTAAAACTGTCACAATAAAACATTTTAAAAAATCATAGGTACATTAAAAAAAGAGTTTATATTTTAGAACAGTTTTAGGTACATAGCAAAATTAAGAGGAAGTTACAGAGATTTCCTATATAAACCCTGCCCCCACACATGCACAGCTTCACCTATTATCAACATCACCCGCTAGAGTGGTACATAGCTGATGAACCTGCATTGCCACATCATATCACCCGAAATCCATAGTTTACATTAGAGTTCACTTTCTGTTGTACAGTTAATGGGTTTGGACAAGTGTATAGTGACATGTATCCATTACTATAGTATCATACAGAGTATTTTCACTGCCCTAAAAATCCTCTGTGCTCTACCTATTCATCCCTCCTGCCCCACCCCCAACCCCTGGCAACCTGTCTCCATAGTTTTCTTTTTTCCACAGTGTCATGTGGTTGAGATAATACTGCATGTAGCCTTTAAGATTGGCTTCTTTCACTTAGTAATATGCATTTACGTTTCCTGAAGGTCTTTTCATGGCTTAACAGTACATTTCTTTTTAGTGTTGAATGATATTCTGTTGCCTGGATGTACGCAGTTTATTCATTTACCTACTGAAGGACATCTTGGTTATTTCCAAGTTTTGGCAGTTGTGAATAAAGCTGCTATAAACATCTGCGTACAGATTTATTTTTGTGTGGACATAAGTTTTCAGCTCATTGGGGTAAATACCAAGGAGTGTGATTGCTGGATTGAATCGTTAAGAGTATGTTTGGTTTTGAAAGAAACTGCCAAACTTGCAGATGGCTGTACCATTTTGCATTCCCACCACTAATATATAAGAGTTCCTGTACTACATCCTCATCAGCATTTGTTAGTGTTCTGGATTTTGGCCATTTTAATAGGTGTGTGCTGGTACCTTGTTTTAATTTCATTTTTCTGATGACATGGTTTGGAGCATCTTTTCATATGCTTATATATCATCTATATGTCTTTTTTGGTGAGGTGTCTGTTCAGATCTTTTGCCCATTTTTAAATCAGGTTGTTTGTTTTCTTATTGTTGAGTTTTAAGAGGCCTTTGTATATTTTGGATAACTTCTTTATCAGATATATCTTTTGCAAGTATTTTCTCATAGTTTGTAGCTTGTTTTCTCATTCTCTTGACATAGGTAAATATTTTAAAAAATTTTTCCTCTTTTTTGAAATAAGTTACAGAAAAATTTAAAAAATGTCATTAGGTACCTCTGAAACAAATAATACATTATATGTTGAAGAAGAAGAAGAAGATAGTAGGAGGGGAAGAATGAAGGGGGGGAAATCGGAGGGGGGAGATGAACCATGAGAGACGATGGACTCTGAAAAACAAACCGAGGGTTCTAGAGGGGAGGTGGCTGGGAGGATGGGTTAGTCTGGTGATGGGTATTAAAGAGGGCACGTTCTGCATGGAGCACTGGGTGTTATACGCAAATAATGAATCATGAAACACTACATCAAAAACTAATGATGTAATATATGGTGATTAACATAACATAATAAAAAAATGTCTTTAGGAAAAATATTAGATAGTGTTCCCAGTGACAAACCAGAATACTCCAGAAATTAAATTGTATTTAAATAGTATTTATGGTAAAAAAAATTTTTTTAAATCTATTGTAAAACAAATATCTGCACATGGGTATTATTTTTTAATTGGTGATTTTTGTGGGGGAAAGGTCGGAGGAATTCACATTTATGTAGCATCTACAATGGGATATCGCACCATGCCATCTGCTTCATCTCTGTTGTTTCACAAGTTCTGGTCTGACATTTCACTTAAGGCCCATGTTTCCTTATTGATTTTCTGTCTGGATGATCTATCCATTAATGAAATAGTAGGGGTATTAAAAGTCCCCTACTGTTACTGATTGATGTCTATTTCTCCCTTTAGGTCTGCTAACATTTGCTGTATATATATTTATGTGTTCTATTTTGGGTGTATAAATATTTACAAATGTTATATTCTCTTGTTGGATTGACCCCTTTATTATTATATGATGACCTTCTTTGTCTCTTATTACCTTCTTTGTCTTAAAGTCTATTTTGTCTAACTATAGCTACCTCAGCTTTCTCTTGGTTTCCATTTGCATGGAATATCTTTTTCTTTCTTTTTTTTTTTTTTGTTAAAAGATTTTATTTATTTATTTGAGAGAGAGAATGAGAGAGAGCACATGAGGGGGCGGGGTCAGAGGGAGAAGCAGACTCCCTGCTGAGCAGGGAGCCCGATGCGGGACTCGATCCCGGGACTCCAGGATCATGACCTGAGCCGAAGGCAGTCGCTTAACCAACTGAGCCACCCAGGCGCCCGGAATATCTTTTTCTATCCCTTCACTGTCTGTCTGTGTGTGTCCTTACATCTGAAGTTTCTTGTGACAGATGAAACTTGTTGTTCAAGCATACCCTAGCTCTTGGTTGTCTAATTTTTGTGATTATCCAAGTAGCCTACTTTGTTCTTTGTGGCTCCTGTAACCAAACCCAAGTTCATCTGCCCAATGCACAGCAAAAGGCAATCACTTAGACATGGAGTATGCAGCAGGGAAAGGGTTTATAAAATAGGAAGTTAAATGAAGAAACAGAAAAGCAAGCCTTAAATCTGACTCCTGAAAGGGGGAGAGTCAAGGATTTTTTAAGAAGATTTTATGTATTTATTATTTAAGAGAGAGCAAGCGAGTGGCAGGAGAGGCAGAGGGAGAGAGAGAATCCCAGGCAGACTCTGCACTGAGCACAGAGCCTGACAAAGGGCTCGATCTCACAACCCTGAGATCATGACCTGAGCCAAAATCAAGAGTTAGATGCTTAACTGACTGAGCCACCCAGGTGTCCCAGGAGCGTTAAGGATTTTTAAAGGCAGTGGAAAAGGGTCTGGGTAAATGGTAGAGGAGTTATGTGGACTCAAAATCAGGTAAAGGAAGGTACTAAGTAGAGGAAGGTTAATTTCATTTTGTTGTGCTCAAAGAAAGGTCAGTGGTTCTCACCATTTCTGGGTGGCTTCTTGATGATTGAGTCTCTGCAAAACAACTAAATCAACACTTATTTATCATGGTTTCAGGCAAGAATATTCTCTTATAGAAACGTGGTGGCAGACAGCATGCTGAGAACAAGCAGATTCGGGTAAAAGAGACATAGCTCTGCTCATCTGCCCTGTTAACTCTTTGGTTACCAGTTTCACTCCTAGTAGTTGAGGCTGTGGCGACTCTTGTCAGTGATCCAAAGTAGATGATTTCGGTCAGCAATTCAGGCTGATTGGAAGCCAGACCTTCAGGCAGCAGCTTTTAAAGTATGCAAATATTCCTTTTTCAGGGGAAGACTGGGAGATGGGTATTTCCATCTGTTCCTTCTGCACTGAGCCCTGGGAGATGGTTGGTTAAGCGCCATTTCTTTGTTTGCTGGTGTACTGTTGAACCCTTGAGCACAAGCCCTACAGGCCACCAGAGCCAGGTGCTCCAGGACAGCAGCCACAAAAGCCAGGGTGCCAGCTATGTCCACAGGCTTCTTTCTTGTAGACACTGCTGACCTGGGGTGGAGCAGAGAGAGAGCATGGAACTGGCACCCACCAGCCTTCCTGATCTCTGGAGAGGATTGGCCTCTAGATGTGTATTTAATCAGGAGTCTGGCCTTTAGGCCACAGCTATGAAGATAAACTGTTAGGCCTCTTTCACAGAAAGACGGGGAGGTGTAGTCTGTCGCCTAGCTGGATGTGCCCTGGGGGGGGATAGCTCCTTAAGATCTCTTTCTCTATTTGTTACAGTTCTGTGGGACCCCTGGATGTAAGCCTTACTGGCCAGCAGAGCCCTGGTGGTCCCTGGTGGCACCCACAAAAACTGGGACTTTAAAGATGTGCCCAAGCTCCTTTCCAGGAGATCGCAGAGCCCCGGATCAAGGCAGAGGGAACAGCATGAAGATGGTACCTGCTGGCCTCCACAGTCCGACCTATCACAGCCACTAATTCAGGAAATGAACGGTAAGTCTTGGTGCGCTGCCGCGGCCAACCGCTCCGCTCCATCCTGGGGAATCCCGAAGGGGATGGACAAGTCAAAAGCAGAGCTCCCGGCTGGGTTTGCCGACACTGTTGCTGAACAAACTTGGATAAAGCTACTGCAAGAGAAGCCAATAACTCAAGAGATGAGGGTTTGGAAAAGAGAAAGGGAGAAATTTATCTTGGGTGCCAGCAGCTAGCTGGGGGAGGTGGCAGGCTCAGGCCTTAGCAGCCAACCTCTCCGCCTGTAAGATTGACACCTAGATTTTTATAAGGAGAGGTTGGGAGGGTATGTGCAAGAGAGCAGATTTTGATCATGGGCAGGTAAGGGGACGTGTGAGGTGTGGTCTTCTAGGCATTCCAATATCTGTCAGGGTTTCTCTGGCCTGGTGGTGGGAATATTCCAGTCATTGTCAATGCCTCAAGAAAGTGCGATAAGAAATAACTGTTGAGGTCTAGTTGAGCAAAAGGGCTCACTGACATTTGGAGAGTAATGTAGGCCCCTAATTGTGTCTTAAACACCTGCCCCACAGGCTAAAGCTTTAAGAAAAGCAAATAGTTTTCTCTCACAGAAAGAATGGATGCATTTCAGTCATCTGCCTTTGTGCTGGGCTCTGTGAGGGTAAACAGCAAGTCTGGCCAAGCCCTCAAAGAACTGTTTCTGTTTGTTATAGCCTCATGAGTCTCATGGACGAAAGCCCAGTTGGCTTTCAAAACTTTTGGGGTCTTGTCTCTTAGGTGCAGGTCTTAAAAGTTGGGGTTCCAGATGAGGGGTTAAAATCCTTTGCTCCTCAGGAAGAAGCTTGGAGTTGTGGGTTTCCCTCCTTATTTTGGTTGCTGTGCTGGGGGTGAGGTTTATGGTAAGATTGTGTCTCAGGCTCTCCTACCCAGTCCAGTGTGGGTTCTTTCTTTTTCACTCACTGTGTGGGAGTTGCTTAGCTATATTTTGAGTTTCTTTCAAAGGGAATTGTTCCAACTGTAGTTGAAAATGTAAGGTTACCATCCAGAACTAGAACCTCATTCTTTTTTCTTTAAGAGTGCTCAAAGCCAGATAGCTCTATTGTCTTGTCCTATAGAATCTCAGAAGTCCAACAGATTTCCTTCATCCCATCCCATTTTCTCTGTCGCATTTAGACCCAACTGGCAGTGTGTCTGCTGGTATAATCCCATTCTCTATTCCTGTCTTCAAATGAGATGCCTGATTAAAGCCATTAGTAATCTCCTATGGAGTGATTGTTGAGCCACACTCTTGCTCTTCTCTCCAGAACACACCTTCTCCCTTTTTTTACAATATGGATAGGCTGAGAAATTTCCAGATCTTCAAGTTCAGTTCTTTTTTGCTTAACAATTTCAATTTATCTCCCTCTCCTCTTGCATTTTACAATAGCAGTAGGAAACCAGGCTGCACCTTCAATACTTTGCTTAGAAATGTCCTTAGCTAAATATCCAAGGTGGTCAGCCACAAGTTCTACCTTCCACAGAGCACTAGAACACAGGCTTTGTCACTTCCTAACAAGGATCACCTTTCTTCCAGTTTTAGAGCATGTTCATAATTTCCATCTGAGAGCTCACTAGAATCACTCTTAAATGTGTAGCTTTCTACCAATAGTCTCTAATGCAATCTAGGCTTTTTCTAACATGCACCTTAAAACTCTTCCAGCCTCTGCCCACTGCCCAGCTTTAGGTATTTGTTACAGAAGCACTCCCACTTCACAGTACCAAAATCTGTCCTTAACAGTCACTGTCCTGTGTAATCTGTTACCATTTCCCATTGCTTACTGGATGGTGCCTGAACTTCTGTGTGATATACCAACTGCTTCATCATCTGGCTGCTGATTACCTAAGCTTATCTCTCCAGACTCCATGTGATTTTCTTGGTCTGCACAATCCCGTTCATTCTGTCACTTCTATGACATTGTACATGAGTTTCTTTTTATTTAAAATTAAAATGTCTGTTACTGTAGTCCAAATTCACATGGGGTTTATTTAGTCTGTCTGTATTTACTCGGAGAAGGCTTCATGCCTTCCCCAGAGCTAGGTCAGGTACTTTTTTTCCCCCTCTCAAAGTCTTCTACTGCCTTAAAAATATTTATCATAGTAACTTTTGCCCTTTAAAATAATTTCTTTGAGATTATACATCCTGTTTGTGACATATTTAAAAATACAGAGACATGAGGCACCTGGGTGGCTCAGTCGGTTAAGTGTTTGACTCTTGGTTTCGGCTTAGGTCATGGTTTCAGGGTTGCAGGATCAAGCCCACACTGGGCTCAGAGCGAAGTCAGCCTGAGATTACCCACCCCTACCCCCCACTTCTCCTCCAGCTCATGGGCATATGCACACATACCCACGTGCTCTCTCTCAAATAAATAAAATCTTAAAAACAATTACAGAGATGTAATTTTTATTAAAACCCAGGTACACAGAATTCCCTTTTATCCCCAACTCTATTCCCTTCAAACTCACTGTGTCCTTAAGTTTAAGTGTCTCCTTGTAAAAAATAAAACACAAATGGTCTTGGTTTTTGTTGCTTTCACTTTACATAAGAATACTGCTCAATAGACATTTTATTTATTTATTTATTTTTTAAAGATTTTATTTATTTGACAGAGAGACACAGTGAGAGAGAGAACACAAGCAGGGGGAGCAGGAGTGGGAGAAGCAGGCTTCCTGCCAAGCAGGGAGCCCGATGTGGGGCTTGATCCCAGGATCCTGGGATCATGACCTGAGCCGAAGGCAGACGCTTAATGACTGAGCCACCCAGGCGCCCCTCAATAGACATTTTAAACTTTTAAAATTTTTTATTTTTATTCATCTAAGTTTTTTTACATACATCCTGTCTCCCTATTTAGATTATTAGCTCCTTGCCAGCATAAAGTCTTGCACATAGTAATATTACTACTGATTACTAATATAATATTTTATTGAACCTAAGATGCCATCGACAGTATGATGCACCATTTATTTTTGTACCTTTGAGAAAGAAAAATCATTGCTACTTAAACCATGACACACCATTGGCTGTAAATGAATCCTAATTTCAGGTATCTTTATCTTATTTTTTTCAGATATCTTTAAATGTGAAAAAAAAATGTGTCTTTGAATAGGTGAATCACAATAGATATGAAGTAAGTGCTTGTTTAGTTTGTTTTACTGTGTGTGTATTTGTGTTATGTGAAAGACAGATGAAAAAGTTTATAACTGTTACAGGAAACAGCCTTAAAATTTTATTTCATGAAAATTCCTTATTTTTTTAATTTTTAATTTTTTTGAAAATTCCGTATTAAATTCCCATTGCTTCTCTTCTTGACAATGTGAATCATATTAGTTTCCCCTTTGAATTTAGCACTATGTGCTTTTTTTTTTTTTTTTTAAGATTTTATTTATTTGACAGAGAGAGACACAGCGAGAGAGGGAACACAAGCAGGGGGAGCGGGAGAGGGAGAAGCAGGCTTCCCGCCAAGCAGGGATCCCGATGTGGGGCTCGATCCCAGGACCCTGGGACCATGACCTGAGCTGAAGGCAGACGCTTAACCATCTGAGCCACCCAGGCGCCCCAGCACTATGTGCTTTTAAATTTTTTTTAATTGAAGTGTAGTTGATATATATTAGTTTCAGATGTACAACACAGTGATTTGACAATAATATACATTATGAAATATCACAATAAGTGGTTACCATCTGTCACCACACAAAGTTATTATAATATTACTGACTATATTCTCTATGCTGTACTTTTCATTTCCATGACTTACTTATTTTATAACTGGAAGTTTGTACCTCTTAATCTCCTTTACCTATTTTGCCTATCCACCCCCTCTTTCCCCTCTGGCAACCACCAGTTTGTTCTCTGTATTTATTTATGAGTCTGCTTCTATTTTTTGTTTGTTTTGTTTTTAGATCCCACATATCAGTGAAATTATATGGTATTTATCTTTCTCTGTCTGCCTTATTTCACTTAACATGATGTTGTCAAGGTTCACCCATGTTGTTGCAAATGGAAAGATTTTGTTCTTTTTTATGGCTGAGTAATATTCCATTGTGTATATATACTACATCTTTTTAAAAAAGGTTTTTATTTAAATTCCAGTTTGTTAACATACAGTGTAATATTAGTTTCAGATGTACAATTTAGTGATTCAACACTTAGTGCAACACCTGGTGCTCACCACAAGTGCCCTCCTTAGTCCCCATCACCTATTTAACCTATCCCCCAACCCCCTCCCTTCTGGTGACCCTCAGTTCTCTATAGTTAAGAGTCCATTTCTTGGTTTGCCTAGCTCTTTTTTTTTTTTTCCTTTGCTCATGTGTTTTATTTTTTAAATTCCACATATGAATGAAATCATGGTACTTGTCTTTCTCTGACTAACATATTTCACTTAGCATAATACTCTCTAGCTCCATCCCTGTCATTGCAAATGGCAAGATTTCATTCTTTTTTAATAGCTGAGTAATATTCCACTCTGTGTGTGTGTGTGTGTGTGTGTATACACACATCAATCACATCTTTTTAAAAAGTTTTTATTTAAATTCTAGTTAGTTAACATATAGTGTAATACTGGTTTCAGGAGTAGAGTTTAGTGATTCATCACTTATGTATAACACCCAGTGCTCCTCACAAGTACCCTCTTAATTTATTTTTTTCTTTAAAATTTTTTTTTAATTTAAATTCAATTTAATTAACATATACTGTATTATTAGTTTCAGGGATAGAATTCAGTGATTCATCAGTTGCATACAACACCCAGTGCTCATTACATCGTTTGTCCACCTTAATGCCCATAACCCAATTACTCCATCCCCCACCCTCCTCCTCTCCAGCAACCCTCTGTTTGTTCCCTATAGTTAAGAGTCTCTTATGATTTGCCTCCTTCTTGGTTTTTGTCTTACTTTATTTTTCCTTCCCTTCTCCTATAATCATATGTTTTGTTTCTTAAATTCCACATATGAATGAAAGCATATGGTATTTGTCTTTCTCTGACTGACTTATTTGGCTTAGTGTAATATGCTCTAGTTCCATCCATGTCATTGCAAATGGCAAGATTTCATTCTTTTTGATGGCTGAGTAATATTCCATTGTATATCTATACCACATCGTCTTTATCCATTCATCTGTCAATGGACATCTGGGCTCTTTCCATATTTTGGCTGTTGTGGACATGGCTGCTATAAACATTGGGGTGCAAGTGCCCCTTCGAATCACTATATTTGTATCCTTTGGATAAATACCCAGTAGTGCCATTGCTGGGTCATAGGGTAGCTCTGTTTTCAACTTTTTCAGGAACCTCCATACAGTTTTTCAGAGTGGCTGCACCAGCTTGCATTCCCACCAACAGTGTAGGAGGGTTCCTCTTTCTCCGCATCCTTGCCAACATCTGTCATTTCCTGACTTGTTAATTTTAGCTGTTCTGACTGGTGTGAGGTGGTATCTCATTGAGGTTTTGATTTGGATTTCCCTGATACTGAGTGATGTTGAGCACTTTTCATGTGTCTGTTGGCCATTTGGATGTCTTCTTTGCAGAAATGTCTGTTCATTCTTCTGCCCATTTCTTGATTGGATTATTTGTTCCTTGGGTGCTGAGTGTGATAAGTTCTTTATAGATTTTGGATACTAGCCCTTTATCTGACATGTCATTTGCAAATATCTTCTCCCATTCTGTTGGTTGTCTTTTGGTTTTGTTGACTGTTTCCTTTGCTGTGCAAAAACTTTTTATCTTGATGAAATCCCAGTAGTTCATTTTTGCCCTTGTTTCCCTTGCCTTTGGCGATGTGTCTAGGAAGAAGTTGCTGCGGTTGAGGTTGAAGGGGTTGCTGCCTGTGTTCTCAAGGATTTTGATGGATTCCTGACTCACATTTAGGTCTTTCAGCCATGTTGAGTCTATTTTTGTGTGTGGTGTAAGAAATGGTCCAGTTTCATTCTTCTGCATGTGGCTGTCCAGTTTTCCCAACACTCTTTGTTGAAGAGACTCTCATTTTTCCATTGGATATTCTTTTCTGCTTTGTCGAAGATTAGTTGACCATAGAGTTGAGGGTCCATTTCTGAGTTCTCTATTCTGTTCCATTGACCTATGAGTCTGTTTTTGTGCCAGTACCATACTGTCTTGATGATGACAGCTTTGTAATTGAGCTTGAAGTCCGGAATTGTGATGCCACCAGCTTTGGTTTTCTTTTTCAACATTCCTCTGGCTATTTGGGGTCCTTTCTGGTTCCATACAAATTTTAGGATTATTGGGGTGCCTAGGTGGCTCAGTCATTAAGCGTCTGCCTTTAGCTCAGGTCATGATCCCAGGGTCCTGGGATTGAGCCCCACATCGGGCTCCCTGCTCCACGGGGAAGCCTGCTTCTCCCTCTCCTACTCCCCCTGCTTGGTGTTCCCTCTCTTGCTATGTCTCTGTCAAATAAATAAATAAAATCTTAAAAAAAAATTTTTTTTTAGGATTATTTGTTCCATTTCTGTGAAAAAAATTGATGTTTTGATAGGGATTGCATTAAATGTGTAGATTGCTCTAGGTAGCATTGACATCTTCACAATATTTGTTCTTCCAATCCATAAGCATGGAAAGTTTTTCCATTTCTTTGTATCTTCCTCAGTTTCTTTCATGAGCATTCTATAGTTTTCTTTTTAAAGATTTTATTTATTTTACAGAGACACAGAGAGAGAGGGAACACAAGCAGGGGGAGCAGGAGAGGGAGAAGCAGGCTTCCTGCCGAGCAGGGAGCCCGACGCGGGGCTTGATCCCAGGACCCTGGGATCATGACCTGAGCCAAAGGCAGATGCTTAACGACTGAGCCACCCAAGCGCCCCTCTATAGATTTCTGAGTACAGATTCTTTGCCTCTTTGGTTGGATTTATTCCTAGGTATCTTATGGTTTTGGGTGCAATTGTAAATGGGATCGATTCCTTAATTTCTCTTTCTTCTGTCTTGTTGTTGGTATATAGAAATGCAACTGATTTCTGTGCATTGATTTTATATCCTACCACTTTACTGAATTCCTGTGTGAGTTCTAGCAGTTTTGGGGTGGAGTCTTTTGGGTTTCATTTCATCTGTAAAGAGTGAGAGTTTGACTTCTTTGCTGATTCACATGCCTTTTATTTCTTTTTGTTGTCTGATTGCTGTGGCTAGGACGTCTAGTACTATGTTGAACAGCAGTGGTGATAGTGGACATCCCTGCTGTGTCCCTGACTTTAGGGGAAAAGCTCTCAGTTTTTCCCCATTGAGAATGATATTCACTGTGGGTTTTTCATAGATGGCTTTTATGATATTGAGGTATGTACCCTCTATCCCTACACTCCGAAGAGTTTTAATCAAGAAAGGATGCTGTACTTTGTCAAATGCTTTTTCTGCATTTACAGAGAAGATCATATGGTTCTTGTCCTTTCTTTCATTAATGTAATGTATCACATTGATTGACTTGTGGATGTTGAACCAACCTTGGAGCCCAGGAATAAATCCCACTTTGTTGTGGTGAATAATCCTTTTAATGTACTGTTGGATCCTCTTGATTAGTATTTTGGTGAGAATTTTTGCATCCATGTTCATCAGGGATATTGGTCTGTAATCTCCTTTTTGATGGGGTCATTGTCTGGTTTTGGGATCAAGGTAATGCTGGCCTCATAAAATGAGTTTGGAAGTTTTCCTTCCATTTCTGTTTTTTGGAACAGTTTCAGAAGAATAGGTATCAATTCTTCTTTAAATGTTTGGTAGAATTCCCCTGGGAAGTCTTCTGGCCCTGGGCTCTTGTTTGTTGGGAGATTTTTGATTACTGCTTCAATTTCCTTGCTGGCTATGGGTCTGTTCAGGTTTTCTATTTCTTCCTGGTTCAGTTTTGGTAGTTTATACATCTCTAGGTATGCATCCATTTCTTCGAGATTGTCTAATTTGTTGGCATATAGTTGCTCACAGTATGTTCTTACAGTTGTTTGTATTTCTTTGGTGTTGGTTGTGATCTCTTTCATTCATGCTTTTATTTATTTGGGTCCTTTCTCTTTTCTTTTTGATAAGTCTGGCCAGGGGTTTATCAATCTTGTTAATTCTTTCAAAGGACCAGCTCCTAGTTTCATTGATCTGTTCTACTGTTCTTTTGGTTTCTGTTCCATTGATTTCTGCTCTGATCTTTATTATTTCTCTTCTCCTGCTGGGGTTAGGCTTTATTTGCTGTTCTCTCTCCAGCTCCTTTAGGTTTAGGGTTAGGTTGTGTAGTTGAGACCTTGCTTGTTTCTTGAGAAAGGCTTGTATTGCTATATATTTCCCTCTTAGTACTGCCTTTGCTGTATTCCAAAGATTTTGAACAGTTGTGTTTTCATTTTCATTTGTTTCTATGAATTTTTAAAATTCTTCTTTAATTTCCTGGTTGATCCATTCATTCTTTAGTAGGATGCTCTTTAGCCTCCATGTATTTGAGTTCTTTGCGACTTTCCTCTTGTGATTGAGTTCAAGTTTCAAATCATTGTGGTCCAAAAATAGGCAGGGAATGATCCCAAGTATCTTTTGGTACTGGTTGAGACCTGTTTGTGACCCAGGATGTGATCTATTCTGGAGACCTTTCCATGGGCACTAGAGAAGAATGTGTATTCTGTTGCTTTGGGATGGAATGTTCTGAATATATCTGTGGAGTCCATCTGGTCCAGTGTGTCATTTAAAGCCCTTATTTCCTTGTTGATCTTTTGCTTAGATGATCTTTCCATTTCAGTGAGGGCGGTGTTAAAGTCCTCTATTATTGTATTATTGTCGATGTGTTTCTTTGATTTTGTTATTAATTGGCTTATATAATTGGATGCTCCCATGTTAGGGGCATAAATATTTATAATTATTAGGTCTTCTTGTTGGATAGACCCTTTGAGTATGATATAGTGTCCTTCCTCATCTCTTATTATAGTCTTTGGTTTAAAATCTTAATTTGTCTGATATAAGGATTGCCACCCCAGCTTTCTTTTGAAGTTCATTAGCATGATAAATGGTTTTCCACCCCCTCACTTTAAATCTGGAGGTGTCTTTGGGTCTAAAATGAGTCTCTTGCAGACAGCATATCAGTGGATCTTGCTTTTTTATCCAATCTGATACCCTGTGTCTTTTGACTGGGGCGTTTAGCCCATTTACATTCAGGGTAACTATTGAAAGATATGAATTTAGTGCCATTGTATTGCCTGTAAGGTGACTGTTACTGTATATTGTCTGTATTCCTTTCTGGTCTATGTTACTTTTGGGCTCTCTTTTTGCTTAGAGGACCCCTTTCAATATTTCTTGTAGGGCTGGTTTGGTGATCGTAAATTCTTTTAGTTTCTTTTTGTCCTGGAAGCTTTTTATCACTCCTATTTTCAATGACAGCCTATCTGGATAAAGTATTCTTGGCTGCATATTTTTCTCGTTTAGTACCCTGATATATAGTGCCAGTGCTTTCTGGCCTGCCAGGTCTCTGTGGGTAGGTCTGCTGCCAATCTAATGTTTCTACCATTGTAGGTTACAGACCTCTTGTCCTGAGCTGCTTTCAGGATTTTCTCTTTGTCAAAAATATCTTTTTGGTATTAGCCATTCTGACTGGTGTGAGGTGATATCTAATTGTGGTAGTAAGAGCTCTTTACTCTTAGATGTCAGGGTGTTGACCTATTTTTATTGATTTTGAGGGGGGTTCTCTGTGACTCCTGGATTTTGATGCCTTTTTCCTTCCCCAAATTAGGGAAGTTCTCTGCTATAATTTGCTCCAATATACCTTTTGCCCCTCTCTCTCTTTCTTCTTCTTCTGGGATCCCAATAATTCTAATATTGTTTCACTTTATGGTGTCACTTATCTCTTGAATTCTCCCCTGGTGATCCAGTAATTGTTTATCTCTCTTTTTCTCAGCTTCTTTATTCTCTCTCCATCATTTGGTCTTCTATATCACTAATTCTTTCTTCTGCCTCAATTATCCTAGTAGTTAGAGCCTCCATTTTTTATTGCACCTCATTAATAGCCTTTTTTATTTCAACTTGGTTAGATTTTATTTCTCCAGAAGGGGATTCTCTAGTGTCTTCTATGCTTTTTTCAAGCCCAGCTAGTATCTTTATAATCGTTATTCTGAACTCTAGTTCCGACATCTTACTAATGTCCATATTGATTAGGTCCCTGGCAGTCTGTACTGCCTCTTGTTCTTTTTTTTTTTTTTTAAGATTTTATTTATTTATTTGACAGAGAGAGACACAGCGAGAGAGGGAACACAAGCAGGGGGAGTGGGAGAGGGAGAAGCAGGCTTTCCGCCGAGCAAGGGGCCCGATGCAGGGCTCAATCCCAGGACTCTGGGATCATGACCTGAGCCGAAGGCAGACGCTTAAGGACTGAGCCACCCAGGTGCCCCTCTTGTTCTTTTTTTGAAGTGAGTTTTTCCGTTTTGTCATTTTGTCCAGAGAAGAATAGATGAATGAGAGAACAAAATGCTAAAAGGGTAACAGTGACCCCAGAGAAATACACACTAAACAAATCAGAAGAGACCTTGCAGAAAGTGGTCACTTTTCTGTTCATAGAGTTGCTGCTGTTTTCTTCGATCTTTTGTTGAGTTTGTAGGTGTCAGAACGGTTTGATAGCTATCTAGCTGAATTCCTGGAATTCCTGTAATTTAGGTCTCCTACTCCTCCGCCATCTTGGACCACATCTCAAGTACCCTCTTTAATACCCATCACTCATCCAGCCCACCCCTCACCCACCTCCATCAACCCTCAGTTTGTTCTCTATTCTTAATAGTCTCTTATGGTTTGTTTCCCTCTGTCCTTTCCCCCTGCCTTCCCATATGTTCATGTTTTCTTTCTTAAATTCCACATATGAGTGGAAGGCCCGCAGGGAGATGGAGAGGCCATATCACTTCTCTTAAATGTACTCTGCTTCCCCACTGGAGCACCACTGAGCTCCCTAGGCCTGACCCTGGCCATGTCACAGACATCCAAAACTTCAGACTCTGCACTCCACTGTTTATAAAAAACTGGCAGTATTGTAATGCTCTCCTTTTTTCCCATCAGTGGTTTTGGGGAATATTTTTCTTGTGCAGTCCCTTGCATTTGTTTTCACTCTTTTTTTTCCTTTCCACACTTTCTTCTTTCTCTCTCACTACTCCCTCCCCAGTCAGGGCTCCCTACCCTGGGAAGCACTCATGGCTTTTATCCCATGAATCAACTCTCTGCAGTTCCTACCTTCCACAGTCGTTTTTCCATTTTGTGGATGTGCAGTTTTGTTCTCTAAGACTTCCAATCGATTTCTTGGGTGTTCAGAATGACTTGATATTTATGTAGCTGTGTTCCAGTGAGAAGGCAAGCTTAGGTCACCCTACTTCTCCGTCATCTTACCTCTTTCCCCTATACCACATCTTCATCCATTCATCAGTCAGTGGACACTTGGGCCTTTTCCATAATTTGGCTATTGTAAATAATGCTGCTGTAACATCAGTGTGCATGTATCCCTTTGAATTAGTATTTTTGCATTCTTTGTATACCACATCTTCTTTATCTGTTCATCTATTGATGGACACTTAGGTTGCTTCCATATCCTGGCTATTGTAAATAATGCTGCAACCAACGTAGGGGTTCATATATCTTTTTGAATTAGTGTTTTTGTTTTCTTCAGATAAATATCCATAATGGAATTATTAGGTCATGTGGTATTTCTCTTTTAAATTTTTTCAAGAACCTCCACACTGTTTTCCATAGTGGTTACGCTAATTTACATTCCCACCAACAGTGTACAAGAGCTCCTTTTTCTCCACATTTTCACCAATACTTGTTATTTCTTGTCTTTTTGATAAAATCTTTTAAAGATTTATTTATTTATTTTACTTTTTTTTTTTTAAGATTTTATTTATTTATTTGACAGAGAGAGAGAGAGCACAAGCAGGGGAGTGGCAGGCAGAGGCAGAGGGAGAAGAAGACTCCCCGCAGAGCAGGGGGAGCCTGATGTGGGACTCGATCCCAGGACCCTGGGATCATGACCTGAGCTGAAGGCAGTTGCTTAACCAACTGAGCCATTCAGGTGCCCAAGATTTATTTATTTATTTTAGAGAGAGAGAGTGAGCATGAGCAGGGGGAGGGCCAGAGGGAAAGGAAGAATCTCAGTCAGATTCCCCACTGAGCTTGGATCCCATCATGGGGTTTGATCTCGTGACCCTGAGATCATGTCCTGGGCTGAAATCAAGAGTCTGATGCTTAACCAGCTGAACCACCCAGGCACCCCTGTTTCTTGTCTTTTTGATTTTAGCCATTCTGACTGGTGTGAGGTGATATCTAATTGTGGTTTTGATTTGCATTTTCCTGATGATTAGTGATGTTGAGCATGTTTTCATGTGTTTGTCTTTTTTTTTTTTTTTTTAAATGTCTATTTAAGTCTCTTGTCCATTTTTAAATCAGATTCTTTTTGGTGTTAAACATCTTTCACCCCGGAAAACCATGTCTAGTTCCTTTATTTTAACTGCTCCATAATATTCCACCTTTATTTGCCCATTTCCTGAGTGATGGATACTAGATTGCCCCTCAACCCACCATCAAACACCACCCCTTCAATAACACAACAAACAAGCCTCTGATTAAAATTCTTATAGATCTCTCTTATGGAAATGTAAAAATTTCTCTGGGTTATTTTCCTGGGAATGGGATTACTCTATCATAGGGTTCACTTGTACTTAATTTGACTAAGAACTGCCAGGCCACTCTCCAGAAGGGCTGTATAATCCTGCCAGTGGTGTATATGGGTTCCTCTTTCCCACACTACTACCAAGATTTGGCATTATCCAGCTTTCTAACTTTTCACCATCAGGCAAGTATAGTTGGTATCTTGTTTAAATTTTATTTATCTGACTACTGAAAGGTTTGAATATTGTTTATTTGACTTCTTAAATGTTTGATTTTCCTATTCTGTAAATTGACTTTTCATACCTTTTTTTTTTTTTTTTTTAAACTGGGGTATTTATCTTTTTCTTTTTGGTTTGCATGACTTAGTTGTGTATTCTACTTCATAGTCTAGTTGGTAGTTACGGTAGTGTTAGATGTTACAAACATCTTCTCTTAGCCTTTCATTTTTTTCTGGTAATTTTGGGGTCCTTTGCTTAATAAACATTAATTTTGGTGTAGTAAAAGCCATTAATTCCTTTTTCTACTTACAGTTTTTGCTTTCTTGGGTCTGTTTAAGGTCTCCCCAATGTAGATCACAAAAATATTCTACAATATTTTCTCCCATTAGTTTTATCTTTCACAATTAGGGTTTTATTCCACATGGAATCATAATTTGTATATGGCACAATGTAGTAACCCACTTTTATTTTTTCTCATGTAATGAACAGTTTCCTAATACTATTTTCTTTTTTTTAATGATTTTATTTATTTGAAAGAGAGAGTGAGAGCGAGCAGGAGCAGGGGGAAGGGGAGAGGCAGAAGGAGAGGGAGAAGCAGACTCCCCACTGAGCAGGGAGCGCAATGCAGGATCCATGGGATCATTTTGATTGAAGGTATAGTTTCAGTACTCCCATATAAAGGAACGTCACAAGAGTCACAAGGTTTATTATCACTTAGGGGTCCCAGAAGTGAAGGGGTGAAATTGAGCTCGGGGAAGGGCAGTCTTCTATCCCAGGTCTTTCTGCATGTACTAAATTGCAGAATTATCTGCACTGCTGAGTCAGTCATTAGTATTCCATACTTTTATCTTCTTTTAAAAACTATACATCACTATATGCAACATAGTGCAGTCCTAAAAATCATCATGCTATGCCAAATGGCCCAATAAAAACCACATGGCTTATAAACAAGAATAGAGGCACAATGTCCAAAAATTTCACCAGTGACTCAAAAAATATAGGAACTTAATAAAAAAGGGTAGCACAGTTTTTTTAATGGCTAAGTACACTGCATATTATAATAAATACAGTAATTTACCTTGAAAAAGACCTGAAGTTTTCTTATGGGTGTGGGCATCTGTTCCCAGTGGCCAGCCAGTCCAACTCTCCTGCCACCGAATGTGCAAGAAGTAAATGAAAAAGAGAGAGAATAACAGTAAGAGAAAAGACAAATACAGCAAAGGACACAGAGGGAAATAGATTGAGAGGAAAGAAGGGGAAATGAAAGGGAGATATGAGGCTGCAAGGCCAGGAGGACCATGTTGTGAGTTATTGTGAAGTTATGGGAAGATGGTTATCTGAAATTGGACAAAAAGTTGTGACACATGGATCGGTGTGACGCATTGTTCTTATGAGGTGTGTGTCTATATGTGGTTAGTGTTTTCCCATATAGCTTGGTTCAGCTGAGTTACTTTTTTCATTCACTTAGTGTTCCTCAAATGAAATTACACTTAAGCAAATCAAAATCCATATTCTCAAGTTATTTCCTAATGTATAATCATGTTAATACATGCTCACATTTAAAAGCAAGGATTATCACAGAACTGACTATATTTGAAATCTTTGCCCATTGTTTTCTCCTTACTTGTTGTCCTTATCCATGTGAATGAATTCCTGTTATGTGGTTTCAGGAGGAAGACATGTGGTCAATATATTATGCTTAACCAGACTATTCTTAGAATCATAGCTCTGTATTTTGCTAGCTGAGGTATGTACTTAACCCCCATTGATATATATATATATATTTTTTTTAAGATTTTATTTATTTATTTGACAGAGAGAGACACAGCGAGAGAGGGAACACAAGCAGGGGGAGTGGGAGAGGGAGGAGAAGCAGGCTCCCTGCTGAGCAGGGAGCCCGATGCAGGGCTTGATCCCAGGACCCTGGGATCCTGACCTGGGCCGAAGGCAGATGTTTAACGACTGAGCCACCCAGGCACCCCTATCTTTGATTCTTTATTTGTAAAAGGAAGGCAGTAGCTCTAACCTAATTGTATATTTTTGAGAATAAAATGCACACACCTGATATAGAATACTAGGAGAAACTGAAAAAGTTGTTACAGATGCTATTTTTAAAGACTTATTTTTTTAATTTTTTTTTTTTTATTTGAGAGAGACACAGCGAGAGAGGGAACACAAGCAGGGGGAGTGGGAGAGGGAGAAGCAGGCTTCCAGCTGAGCAGGGAGCCCGATGCGGGGCTTGATCCCAGGACCCTGGGATCATGACCTGAGCCGAAGGCAGACGCCTAACGACTGAGCCACCCAGGCACCCCAGATGCTATTTTTATAATTCTCAATTTCTTTATGGAAAATGTAGGATATATAACCAAAAAGTCATTCAGTGAGAATTGCATTTTTTATAGTTCTGAAACATCTTTATTGTAGTATAATTAACAAATATTAAACTACACATATTTAAAGTTGTACAAGTTGATACATTTTGACATATGTATTCACATGTGAAACCATCACCACAATCAAGATTGCTAACATGGGGCATATGGGTGCCTCATTCAGTTAAACGTCCGACTCTTGGTTTCAGCTCACGTCATGATCTCAGGGTCATGAGATCAAGCCCCATGTCAGGCTCCACACTCAGTGGGGAGTCTGCTTGAGATTGTCTCTCTCTCATTCTCCCTCTGCCCCTCCCCGTTCTCTCTCATGCACGCCCTCTTTCAAATAAATATATATTTTTTAAAGATTGCTAACATATTCATCGTCCCTGAAAGTTTCCTCATGCTCCTTTGTAATCCTACCCTCCTGTTCCCTTGTACCTCTTCCCAAATCCCCATTCTCTCCCTATAGATTAGTTTGCATTTCCTAAAGTTTTCTGTAATATGTACTCTCCTTTTATCTGGCTTCTTTTTCTCAGCATGATTATTTTGAGATCCATTCATGTGGCAATAATCCATTCCTTTTTATTGATGAATAGAATTCCACTGTGTGGATACTACAATTTATCCATTTACCTATTGATGCAATTTTTTTTTCCTGAGGATCTGGCTATTATAAATATAGCTGTTTTGCACATTTCTACAAGTCTTGGTATGGACATCTGCCTTCATTGGTAAATATTTAGGAGTGGAATGCTTCAGTCATGGTAGTTATGTGTTTAACTTTAAAAATATTTTAAAAAGTTTTCTAAACTGTTTTCCAAGGTGGTTGTACCATTTTATATTCCTAAAAGTAGTGCATGAGAGAACCAGTTCCTCCACGTCCTTGCCAACACATGGTATGGTCAGTCTTTTTTAATTGTACACATTATAGTAGGTACATAGTGTATCTCATGTGGTTTTAATTTACACTTTCCTAATAACTGATGATGTTATGATGTTGAGCATCTTTTTGTGCTTATTTGACACCTGTATATATTCTTTGATAAAATATCTATTGAAATATTTTGCCATTTTTTGTATTTACATTTAAAAAATTTAAGTATAGTTGACATGTAATGTTAGTTTAAGGTGTACAATATAGGGGCGCCTGGGTGGCTCAGTCGTTAAGCATCTGCCTTCGGCTCAGGTCATGATCTCAGGGTCCTGGGATTGAGCCCCACATTGGGCTCCCTGCTCCACAGGAAGCCTGCTTCTCCCTCTCCCACTCACCCTGCTTGTGTTCCCTCTCTTGCTGTGTCTCTATCAAATAGATAAATAAAATCTTAAAAAAAAAAGGTGTACAATATAGTGATTCAACAACTCTATGTTATGCTATGCTCACCATGAGTGTAGCTACCATCTGTCACCACACAATGCTATTACAATACCATTGACTATATTCCCTATGCTGTACCTTTTATTTCTGTGACTGATTCATCCCACAACTGGAAGCCTGTATCTTCTACTCCCCTTCAGCTATTTTGCCCATCCCCCTCCCTCCTCTCTGACAACCATCAGTTCTCTGTATTCATAGGTCTGATCCTGCTTTTTGTTTGTTTTTTAGATTCCGAACATAAGTAAAATTATTTGCTTTGGTTTTAGATTCCATATACTAGTGAAAACATATGCTCTTTGTTGTTCCCTTGTCTGTCTTATTTCACTTAGAATAATGTCACCTTGTTCCATCCGTATTGTTGCAAATGGCATGATTTCATCCTTTTTATGGCTGAGGAATATTGTGCGTGTGAGTGTATATATACATCTTGTTAATCCATTCATCTATTGATGGACACCTGGGTACATATATCTTTTGAATTAGTATTTTGTTTTCATTGGATAAATACTCAGTAGTGGAATTAGAGGATTGTAAGGTTTTTAATTTTTTGAGGAGTTTCCATACTGTTTTACAAAGTGGCTGTACCAATTTACATTCCCACCAACGGTGCACAAATACTCCTTGTTCTTCAAATCCTTGCCAACAATTGTTATTTCTTGTCTTTTTTATTTTAGCCATTCTGACAGGTGTAAGGTGATATTTCATTGTGGTTTTGTTTTGCATTTCTCTGATGATTAGTAATATTGAGCATTTTTTCACGTGTCTATTGGCCATTTGTATATCTTCTTTGGGAAAATGTCTCTTCAGGTCCTCTACCCATTTTTAATTGGATTATTTGTATTTACAGTTTGGATTGTATAAGTTCTTTATATATTTTGGGTATTAACCCTGTATCAGATGTATCATTTGCAAATATCTTCTCCCATTCAGTAGGTTGCCTTTTTGTTTTGGTTTCCTTCACTGTGTAAAACTTTTTATTTTGATGTGCTCCCAATAGTTTTTCTTTTTGTTTCCCTTGCCTTACCAGACATATCTAGAAAAATGTTGCTATGACCGATGTCAGAGAAGTTACTGCCTATGTTCTCTTCTAGGAGTTTTATGGTTTCAGTTCTCACATTTAGGTCTTTAACCCATTTTGATTCTTTTATGTATGGTATATGAAACTTGTCTGGTTTCAGTTTTTTGCAGGTAGCTGTTCAGTTTTCTTAGCACATTTATTTTTTAATTTAAATTTTTTCATCATAAGTGTACTCTTTAATCCCCATCACCTATTTCACCCATCCCCCCACCCACCTCCCCTCTGGTTTGTTCTCTCTAGTTGAGTCTGTTTCTTGATTTGTCTCTCTTTTATTTTTTCCATTGCTTGTTTCTTTTGTTTCTTAAATTCCACATATGAGTGAAATCATATGTCATTTGTCTTTCTCTGACTGACTTACTTTACTCTGGCTCCATCCATGTTATTGCAAATGGGAAGATTTCATTATTTATGGCTGAGTAATATTCTATTGTGTATATTTATACCACCTCTTCTTTAACCGTTCATCTATTGATGGATACTTGGGCTGCTTTCATAATTTGACTATTGTAAATAATGCTGCTATAAACATAGGGAGCATGTATCCCGTTGAGTTAGTGTTTTTGCATTTATGGGTGAATACCCAGTGGTGTGATTACTGGATTGTAGGGTAGTTCTATTTTTAATTTTTTGAGGAAACTCCATGTTGTCTTTCACAGTGGCCACACCAGTTTGCATTCCCATCAACAGTGCATGAGTGTTCCTTTTTCTCCACATCCTCACCAACACCTGATGTTTCTTATTTTTTTTTTTTTTTTAAAGATTTTATTTATTTATTTGAGAGAGAGTGAGAGAGAGAGAGAGAGCACAAGAGGGGGGAGCGGGAGAGGGAGAAGCAGGCTCCCCGCCGAGCAGGGAGCCCGATGCGGGACTCGATCCCGGGACTCCAGGATCATGACCTGAGCCGAAGGCAGTCGCCCAACCAACTGAGCCACCCAGGCGCCCCTGATGTTTCTTATTGATTTTAGTCATTCTGATAGGTGTGAGGTGATATTTCATTGTAGTTTTGATTTGTATTTCCCTGATGGTAAGTGGTGTTGAGTATTTTTCATGTGTCTATTGGCCATATCTTTTTGGAGAAATGTCTGTTCATGTCTTCTGTCCATTTTTCAACTGAATTATTTTTGGTGTTGAGTTGTATCAATTTTTGTTTTCTTTTTTCTTTTTAAAATTTATTTAAATTCAATTAGGCAACATATAGTACATCATTAGTTTCAGATGTAGTTCAGCAACTGATGAGTTGCTGGCCTCATAGAATGAATTTGGATTTTCCTTCCTCTTGTATATTTTGGAATAATTTGAGAAGAATAAGTATTAACTCTTCTTTAAATATTTGGTGGAATTCACCTGTGAAGCCATCTGGTCCTGGACTTTTGTTTGTTGAGAGTTTTTTGATTACCTATTCAGTTTCCTTGGTAGTAATCTGTCTGTTCAAATTTTCTATTTCTTCCTGCTTTAGTTTTGGTAGGTTATATGTTTGTAGGAGTTTATCCATTTTTTCTAGGTTGTCCAGTTTGTTGGCATGTAAGTTTTTATAATATTCTCTTACAACTGTATTTCTGTAGTGTTGATTATTTCTCCTGTCTCATTTGTGATTTTGTTTGAGTCCTTTCTCTCTGACTCTTTTGATAAGTCTAGCTAGAGATTTATTAATTTTGTTGATTTTTTTTTCAAAGAATCAGTTCCTGATTTCATTGATCTGTTCTATTGTTTTTTTTACATTTCTTTATCATACTTTCTGCTCTTTTTTATTTCCTTCCTCCTGCTGGGTTTGGTTTTTGTATGTGGCTCTTTGTCTAGCTCCATTAGGGGTAAGAATAGGTTGTTTATTTGAGGTATTTCTTGCTTCTTGAGGTAGGCCTATATTGCCATAAACTTCACACTTGGAACCGTTTTTGCTGAATCCCAAAGATTTTGGACCATTGTATTTTCATTTTCATTTGTTTCCATGTAATATTTTTTTATTTCTTCTTTGATTTCTTGGTTGACCCATTCATTGTTTAGTAACATGTCATTTAATCTCCATTATTTGTGCTCTTTCCAGATTTTTTCTTGTGGTTGATTTCTGGTTTCATAGTGTTGTACTCAGAAAAGATGACTTGGTATGACTTCAGTGTTTTTGAATTTGTTGAGATTTGTTTTGTGGCCTAATATGTGATCTCTTCTGGAGACTGTGCCATGTGCACTTGAAAAGAATATGTATTCTTCTGTTTCAGGATAGAATGTTCTGAATGTATGTGTTAAATCCATTAAATCCATTGTGTTATTCAAAGCCACTCTTTCCTTGTTGATTTTCTGTTTCGATTATGTAGCCATCAGTGTAAGTGGGATGTTAAAGTCCACTACTATTATTGTATTGCTATCAATTATTTCCTTTATGTTTGTTATTTTATGTATTTGGGTGCTCCCATATTGGATGCATAAATATTTACAATTGTTAAATCTTTTTTTTTTTTTAAGATTTTATTTATTTATTTGACATAGAGATACAGCACAAGTGGGGAAGAGAGGGAGAAGCAGGCTCCCTGCTGAGCAGGGAGCCCAATGCGGGGCTTGATTCCAGGACTTTGGGATCATGACCTGAGCTGAAGGCAGACGCTTAACTGACTGAGCCACCCCGGCGCCCCAATTGTTATATCTTCTTGTTGGATTGTCTCCTTGATGATTATACAGTGTTCTTCTTTGTCTCTTGTAATAGTATTTGTTTTAAAGTCTAAAGTGATATAAGTATTGCTAAACTGGCTTTCTTTTGACCTCCATTTGCATGATAAATAATTCTCCATCCCCCCACTTTCAGTTTGCAGGTGTCTTTCCGTCTGAAATGAGTCTCTTGTAGGCAGCATATAGATGGGTCTTGTTTTTTTTTTTTTTTGCGAGAGAGAGAATGAGAGAGAGCACGAGAGGGAGGAGGGTCAGAGGGAGAAGCAGACTCCCTGCTGAGCAGGGAGCCTGATGTGGGACTCGATCCCGGGACTCCAGGATCATGACCTGAGCCGAAGGCAGTCGCCCAACCAACTGAGCCACCCAGGTGCCCGGGTCTTGTTTTTTTATCTACTCTGTCACTCTATGTTTTTTTATTAGGATGTTTACTCCTTTTACATTCAAAGTAATTATTGATAGATATATTTTGCCATTTTGTTACTTGTTTTGTAGTTGTTCCTATAGATTTTCTCTGATCCTTTCTTGCTGTCTTCTATTGTTTGTTGGCTTCATTTAGTGATATACTTGAATTCCTTTCTCTTTGCACATCTATTACTGGTTTTTGATTTGTGGTAGCATGAGGTTTGTGTATAACATCTGCATAAAGCAGTCTATATTAAGTTTGTGATTTAAGTTGAACCCATTCTTTACTTTCTCCTTTACATTTTAGGTATATAGTGTCATAGTTTACATCTTTGTATTTAATGAATCCATCCACTGATTTTTTTTTTTACAGAAAAACTTATTTTTACTGCTTTTGTGTTTTTAACTTTTCATACTCTCATTTATGTTCTTTCCTTTCCACTCATAGAATCCCCTTTAATAATTCTTGGAGGGCTGGTTTAGTAGTCATGACTCCTTTAGTTTTTATCTGAGAAAATCTTTCTCTCTCCTATTCTGAATGGTAGGTTTGTGGATAGAGTATTCTTGGGTACAAATTTTTCCTTTTAGCACTTTCAATATATCATGCCTCTCCCTTCTGACCTGCAAAGTTTCTTCCCAGCACATTTATTGAAGAGACTTTTTCCCCTTGTATATTCTTGTTTCCTCTGTCATAGATTAACTGACCATATAAATGTGGGCTTTTTTTCTGGGTTCTCCATTCTGTTCCATTGATTTGTTTTTGTTTTGGTACCATATGGTTTTTTTATTATTATTATTATGTTATGTTAGTCACTGTACATCATTAGTTTTTGATGTGGTGACCCATGATCCATTGTTTTTGTATAACACCCAGTGCTCCATGCAGTACATACCCTCCTTAATACTCATCACCAGGTTAACCCATCCCTCCACCTCCCTCCCCTCTAAAACCCTGTTTGTTTCTCAGAGTCCATAGTCTCTCATGGTTCATCTCTCCCTCTGATTTCCCCCCTTCATTTTTTCCTTCCTTCACCTAATGTCCTCTATGCTATTCCTTATGTTCCACAAATAAGTGAAACCATATGATAATTGACTTTCTCTGCTTGACTTATTTCACTTAGCATAATCTCCTCCAGTTCCATTCATGTTGATGTAAGAGTTGGGTATTCATCCTTTCTGATGGCTCAGTAATATTCCATTGTCTATGTGGACCACATCTTCTTTATCCATTCATCTGTTGAAGGGCATCTTGGCTCTTTCCACAGTTTGGCTATTGTGGACATTGCTGCTATGAACATTGGGGTGCATATGGCCCTTCTTTTCACTACATCTGTGTCTTTGGGGTAAATACCCAGGAGTGCAATTGCTGGGTCATAGGGTAGCTCTATTTTTCATTTTTTGAGGAAACTCCACACTGTTTTCCAAAGTGGCTGTACCAGCTTGCATTCCCACCAACAGTGTAAGAGGGTTCCCCTTTCTTCACAACCTCTCCAACATTTGTTTCTTTCCCTATCCATTTTTGCCATTCTAACCAGTGTAAGGTGTATCTCAATGTGGTTTTGATTTGAATTTCCCTGATGGCTAATGATGACGAACATTTTTTCATGTCTGTCAGCCATTTGTATGTCTTCTTCAGAGAAGTGTCTTTTTTTATTTTTTTAAGATTTTATTTATTTGAGATAGAATGAGAGAGAGAGCACATGAGAGGGGGGAGGGTCAGAGGGAGAAGCAGACTCCCTACTGAGCAGGGAGCCCGATGCGGGACTCGATCCCGGGACTCCAGGATCATGACCTGAGCCGAAGGCAGTCGCTTAACCAACTGAGCCACCCAGGTGCCCCAGAGAAGTGTCTTTTCATGTCTTCTGCCCATTTTTTGACGTGATTGTTTGTTTTTTGGGTGTTGAGTTTGAGAAGTTCTTTATAGATCTTGGATACCAGCCCTTTATCTGTAGTGTCATTTGCAAATATCTTCTCCCATTCTGTGGGTTGCCTCTTTGTTTTGTTGACTGTTTCCTTTGCTGTGCAGGAGCTTTTTATCTTGATGAAGTCCCAAAAGTTCATTTTTGCTTTTGTTTCACTAGCTTTTGGAGCTGTATATTGAAAGCAGTTGCTGTGGTCGATGTCAGAGAGGTTACTGCCTATGTTCTGTAGGATTTTGATGGATTCCTGTCTCACATTGAGGTCTTTCATCCATTTTGAGTTTGTCTTTGTGTATGGTGTTAGAGAATGGTCGAGTTTCATTCTTCTGCATGTGGCTGTCCAATTTTCCCAGCACCATGTATTGAAGAGACTGTCTTTTTTCCATTGCATATTTTTTCCTGCTTTGTCAAAAAGATTATTTGACCATAGAGTTGAGAGTCCATATCTGGGCTCTCTATTCTGTTCCATTGGTCTATATGTCTGTTTTTGTGCCAGTACCATGCTGTCTTGGTGATCACAGCTTTGTAATATAGCTTGAATTTGGGCAACGTGATGCCCCCAGCTTTGTTTTTCTTTTTCAACATTTCCTTGGCGATTTGGGATCTTTTCTGATTCCATACAAATTTTAGGATTGTTTGTTCCAGCACTTTGAAAAATGTCATTGGAATTTTGATCGGGATGGCACTGAAGGTATAGATTGCTCTGGGTAGCATAGACATTTTAACAGTGTTTATTCTTACAATCCATGAGCATGGAATCTTTTTCCATCTTTTTGTGTCTTCTTCAATTTCTTTCATGAGTGTTCTGTAGTTCTTAGAGTATAGATCCTTTACCTCCTTGGTTAGGTTTATTCTGAGGTATCTTATGGTTTTTGGTGCTATTGTAAATGGAATCGTTTCTCTAATTTCTCTTTCTACAGTTGCATTGTTAGTGTATAAGAAAGCAACTGATTTCTGTGCATTGATTTTGTATCCTGCCACATTACTGAATAGCTGTATGAGTTCTAGTAATTTGGGGGTGGAGTCTTTTGGGTTTTCCACATAAAGTATCACGTCATCTGCGGAGAGAGAGAGTTTGACTTCTTCTTTGCCAATTTGAATACCTTTTATTTCTTTTTGTTGTCTGATTGCTGTTGCTAGGACTTCCAGTACTATGTTGAACAAAAGTGGTGAGAGTGGGCATCCTTGACATGTTCCTGATCTTAAGGGAAAGGCTCTCAGCTTTTCCCCATTGAGGATGATATCTGCTGTGGGTTTTTCATAGATGGCTTTTATGAACTTGAGAAATGTTCCCTCTATCCCTATACTCTGAAGAGTTTTAATCAGGAAAGGATGCTGTATTTTGTCAAATGCTTTTTCTGCATCAATTGAGAGGACCATATGGTTCTTCTCTCTCCTCTTATTAATGTGTTCTATCACATTGATTGATTTACGAATGTTGAACCACCCTTGCATCCCGGGGATAAATCCCACTTGGTCGTGGTGGATGATCCTTTTAATGTATTGTTGGATCCTATTAGCTAGGATTTTGTTGAGGATTTTGGAATCCATATTCATCAGGAATATCGGTCTGAAATTCTCCTTTTTGATGGGGTCTTTGCCCGGTTTGGGGATTAAGGTAATGCTGGCCTCATAGAATGAGTCTGGAAGCTTTTCTTCTGTTTCTGTTTTTTGAAACAGCTTCAGTAGAATAGGTATAATTTTTTTTTTTAATGTTTGGTAGAATTCCCCAGGGAATCCCATCAGGCCCTGGACTCTTGTTTTTTGGGAAGTTTTTGATCACTGCTTCAATCTCGTTACTGGTTATTGGCCTATTCGGGTTGTCAGTTTCTTCCTGTTTCAGTCTTGGCAGCTTATAGGTTTCCAGGAAAGCATCCATTTCATCCACATTTCTCAGTTTATTGGCATACAGGTGTTGATAATAATTTCTAGTAATTGTTTCTATTTCCTTGGTGTTGTGATCTCTCCCCTTTCATTCATAATTTTATTAATTTGGATCCTTTCTCTTTTCTTTCGGATAAGTCTGGCCAGTGGTTTATCGATCTTATCAATTCTTTCAAAGAGCCAACTTCTAGTTTCGTTGATTTGATCTACTGTGTTTCTGGTTTCTAATTCATTGATCTCTGCTCTAATCTTAATTATTTCTCTTCTAATGTGTGGCTTAGGCATCGTTTGTTGCTTTTTCTCTAGTTCTTTAAGGTGTAGAGTTAGTTGGTGAATTTGGGATTTTTCTATTTTTTTGAGTGAGGCTTGGATGGCTATGTATTTCCCCTTTAGGACCACCTTTGCAGTATCCCATAGGTTTTGGACCGATGTGTTTTTGTTCTCATTGATATCCATGAATTGTTTAAGTTCTTCTTTGATTTCCTGGTTGACCCAAACATTCTTGAGCAGAGTGGTCTTTAGCTTCCAAGTGTTTGAATTTCTGCCAAATTTTTTCTTGTGATTGAGTTCCAGTTTTAAAGCATTGTGGTCTGAGAATATGTAGGGAATAATCTCAATCTTTTGGTATCGGTTGAGACCTGATTTGTAACCCGGTATGTAGTCTATTCTGGAGAAAGTTCCATGTGCACTCAAGAAGAATGAGTATTCTGTTGTTTTAGGGTGGAATGTTCTGTATATATCTGTGAGGTCCATCTGGTCCAGGTGTCATTCAAAGCTCTTGTTTCGGGCGCCTGGGTGGCTCAGTCGTTAAGCGTCTGCCTTCGGCTCAGGTCATGATCCCAGGGTCCTGGGATCGAGTCCCACATCGGGCTCCCTGCTCTGCGGGAAGCCTGCTTCTCCCTGTCCTGCTCCCCCTGCTTGTGTTCCTGCTCTCGCTATCTCTCTCTCTGTCAAAAAAATAAAATCTAAAAAAAAAAAAAGCTCTTGTTTCTTTGTTGATTTTCTGCTTAGATGATCTATCTATTGCTGAGAGTGGAGTTACTGAGGTCTCCTACAATTAATGTATTGTTATCAATATGACTCTTTATTTTGGTTAACAGTTGGCTTATGTAGATGGCTGCTCCCGTGTTGGGGGCGTAGATATTTATAATTGTTAGATCTTCTTGTTGGATAGGCCTTTTAAGAATGATATAGTGTCCTTCCGTGTCTCTAACTACAGTCTTTAGTTTAAAGTCTAATTTGTCTGACTTGCTACCCCAGCTTTCTTTTGAGGTCCTCTGGCATGGAAGATCGATCTCCATTTCTTCACTCTCAGTCTGGATGGATCTTTAGGTTCAAAATGAGTCTCTTGTAGACAGCATATGGATGGGTCCTGTCTTTTTATCCAATCTTCAGCCCTGTGCCGTTTTATGGGAGCATTTAGGCCGTTCACGTTGAGAGTGATTATTGAAAGATATGAATTAATTGTCATCATGTTGCCTGTGAAGACTTTGTTTTTATAGATTGTCCCTGTAAAATTCTGTTGTATATCTCTCTTGGGGTCTTTCTCCTTTCATAGAGCCCCCCCTTAATATTTCTTGCAGGGCTGGCTTAGTGATCACATATTCTTTCAATTTCTGCCGGTCTTGGAAGCTCTGCATCTCTCTATCCATTCTAAATGAAAGCCTTGCCAGATAAAGTATTCTTGGCTGCATGTTCTTCTCATTTAGTACCCTGAATATGTCTTGCCAGGCCTTTCTGGCTTGCCAGTCTCTGTGGATAGGTCTGACGTTATTCTGATGTTCCTCCCTCTGTACATAAGGAATCTCTTCCCCCTAACTGCCCTTAAGATGGTTTCCTTGGTTCTAAGATTTGCAAGTTTTACTATTACATGCCGGGGTGTTGGCCTGTTTTCCCTGATCTTGGTAGGGGTCCTCTCTGCCTCTAGGATGTGAATGTTTGTTTAATTCCCCAGATTAGGGAAGTTCTCAGCTACGATTTGCACAAATATATCTTCTAGTCTTCTCTCTCTCTCTCTCCACGCCCTCCGGGATTCCAATAATTCTGACATTGGAACGCTTCATGGTGTCACTTATTTCTCTGATTCTATTTTCATGGATTCTGAGTTGTTTTTCCCTGGCCTCCTCTTTTCCCTTTTTATCTATTAAATTGTCTTCCAGGTCACTAATTCGTTCTTCTGCCTCACTTACCCTAGCTGTTAAGATTATCTAGATTAGATTGGATCTCATTGATAGCATTTTTAAGTTCTGCCAATTCAGCTTTCATTTCTGCCCTTAGAGACTCTATGTTGCCATTAATTGATTTCTCCATTCTAGCCATTGTCTTCACAATTGCTAGCCTGAATTCCATCTCCGACATCTTGGTTATATCTCAATCCATTTGTAAATCTGTGGCATAAATCATAATCTCTCAGTCTTTCCTATTTTGGGGGTTCCTCCTCCTAGTCATTCTGTTGATGGGTGGTTGAGGGAATGTATAGAGTCCAAATTACCACAATCCAAGCAAGATGCACCTGTTTTCTAGGGACCTTAGGATTGCTGGCCTCTTGTTTTCCCAGGCTGTCTTCTGGGGGAGGGGCGTGCTGTGCTGTTACTCAGGCAGCCCTGTTTGGGCAGAGTTGCCCTGCCCCCTGTGGTGGGGGATGGGCTCAGTGAAAACCTTTTTTGGGGGGGCTTTTGTTCTCTGGCGGCTCTTTGTCTCTTCTGATAGACCAGAAGAGACCCATTTCCAACCCTCTGCCTCAGAGCAGAGAGATCGCAGTCTGTGCTTCAGTGAGCTTTCCAGGCCACAGTATCTCCATTTCTGTCTGTGCTGCTATAAATTGCAGTGTCCTGGGTTGTGCTCCCCTCAGCAGGGCTCCCAGTCCTCGCCTCCAGGTTGGGGCACGTCTCTGCCCTTTGTGCTTATAAAACCACCAGCTGTCCCCAGTTCCCACGCGTGACCCCACAGCTCCAGTTTCCATCAGGGGGGCTGCCCTAAAGTCCTTTCCCCACTGCTACCGCTCTGCAAGTCTGTGCCCCGTCCCCAGCACAGGAGGCTATCACTCACCAGCGGTGTAGGATCCCCATGGCCAGGCTCCCTCCCATTGCCGTTAATCCTCCAATATCTGCCCACGGAATCACAGCTCCCCGCTTCGTACCTCAAAACCAACTGCCTGTGATATTGTTTATAGAGATCCAGATCTTCTTACATCTCAGGCTGATTTTGTGGGTGCTCAGAGTGGTCTGCTCAATTCCGGGGACCAGTTGGAATAGGGTCACCTACTCCTCCGCCATCTTTTCAAAATTCCCCCATATGGTTTTGATTACTATAACTTTGTAGTGTATCTTGAAATCTGGATTGTGATACCCGCAGCTGTTCTTTTTTAAGATTGCTTTGACTCTTCTGTGTCTTTTGTGGTTTTAGCCATATTCTAGTTCTGTGAAAAATGCTTTTGGTATTTGATAGGGATTGCTTTGAGTCTGTAGATTACTTTGTGCAGTATGGATAGTTTAACAATATTAATTCTTCCAATCCTTGAGCACGGAATATCTTTCCACTTCTTCGTGTCATCTTCAGTTTCTTTCAACAATGTTTTATAGTTTTCAAAGTACACTCTCACCTCCTTGGTTAAGTTCATTTCTAGGTATTTGGTGCAATTGTAAATGGAATTGTTTTTTTCATTTTTCATTCTGCTACTTCATTATGAGCATCTAGAAATGCTACCAATATCTGGGTATTAATTTTTTATCCTACAACTTTACTCAGTTCATTTATTCTAGTAGGTTTTTGGTGGAATCTTTAGGGTGTTTTATATATCATGTCATCTGCAGGTAGAGACAGTTTAACTTCTTTTTGATACTGATGCCTTTTCTTTTTCTTGTCCAATTACTTTGGCTAGGAATTCCAGTACTCTGTTGAATAGAAGTGGTGAAAATAGACATCTTTGTCTTGTTCCTGATCTTAGAGGAAAAGCTTTTAGTTTTTCATCATTGAGTGTGATGTTAGCTATGGGTTTTTTTACATATGGCCTTCGTTATGTCAAGGTATGTTCCCTCTATGCCCACTTTGTTTTGATCATAAATGCGTGTTGTTTTGTCAAATACTTTTTCTGCATCTATTGAGATGATCATATAATTTTTTTTAAAGATTTTATTTATTTATTTGAGACAGAGAGAATGAGAGAGACAGAGAGCACATGAGAGGGGAAAGGGTCAGAGGGAGAAGCAGGCTCCCTGCTGAGCAGGGAGCCCGATGCGGGACTCAATCCCGGGACTCCAGGATCATGACCTGAGCCGAAGGCAGTTGCTTAACCAACTGAGCCACCCAGGCGCCCGATCATATAATTTTTATCCTTCATTTTCTTTCTTTCTTTTTAAAGATTTTATTTATTTGAGAGAGAATGAGATAGAGAGAGCATGAGAGGGGGGAGGGTCAGAGGGAGAAGCAGATTCCCTGCTGAGCAAGGAACCCAATGCGGGACTCGATCCTGGGACTCCAAGATCATGACCCGAGCCGAAGGCAGTCGCTTAACCAACTGAGCCACCCAGGCGCCCTATCCTTCATTTTCTTAATGTGGTATATCATATTGAATGTTTTGCCAAGATTGAACCGTTCTTGAATTCATAGATAAACCCCACTTTATTGTGGTGAATGATCTTTTAAATGTATTGTTGAATGCAGTTTGCTGGTATTTTGTTGAAGATTTTTGCAACTATATTCATCAGGGATATTGGCTTGTAATTTTATTTTTTGGGGGGTGGTTCTTTGTCCATTTTGGTATCAGGGTGATGTTTGCCATGTAGAATGAATTGGATGCTTTCCTTTCTCTTCTATTTTTTGAAATAGTTTGAAGAAAAAAGATACTAACTCTTCTTTGGTAGAATTCATTGGTCTCATGTATGGTCATGCCCTGTAGACTGTGTGTTTGGTGACTTTCACTGGCTGGCTGGAGCTGTTGCTTACATGGGCTGGGGGTTGTGGGGTACTCTTTGCTGGGGCCAAAGTAGACACACACTGGGGTGTTCCTGAGGCACTCCACATAGAGTGTTCCCTGGCAGGAAAGCTGATGCAAGTGCAGGGTGAGGTGTCCCGGGACCCTACACACCGAAGGCACCTTGGTAGGATAACAGAAGCTGAAGTGGGCACAGTCTAATGCAGCCCCTGGGCTCTCTGTGCAGAGGGCAGCTTGGCAGAACAGCAAAAGCTGACTGGAGTGGTCCCTGGGTTCTACATGGGACACCCTGGCAGGACAACTGAAGCTAAAGTCAGTATAAGCCTGAGTTTTCTTGTTCTGTGTAGATGGTGCCCTTGCAGGACGGATGGAGCGGAGATGGGTGTCAGCCAGTGTGGTCTTTGGGCTCTCTTTATTAAAAGTATGCCTGGCAGGACAGCTCTGAAGCTGAGGTGGATGCCAGCTGGATGTCCCAGGGTTCTCTACACTGAGGGTGACCTAGCAGAACAGCTGAAAGTGAGGTGGATGCAAGCTGGGGTGTCCCTGGGTGCTCATTGCAGTGTGTGCCCTGGTGGAGTGCTGGAACTTAGGCTGGTATAGGCAGCGCCATCCCAGTGCTCTCCACGCAGGGGGTGCCTCTGTGGGGTGGATGAACCAAAGCAGGCACGGGCCATTGGTTCCTGAGGTGCTCCATGAAGGATGGGGCTGTCCCGTGCTCTCCATGCAGGAGGTGCTCTGGCAGTGTGGCAGGGCTGAAGCAGGTATTAATGGGAAGGTCCTGCAGTATTGTGTGTTGGGGTGCCCTAGCAAGCCATCTAAAGCTGAAGTGGTGTGGGCCTAGTATGTTCCAAGGTGCTTTGTGCCTGTGTCACCTTGATGCAATGGCTGGAGCTGTAAGGAGCAGTGACCAGGCGTATCCTGGTGTGTACTGCCCTGTATCTACTTTGGTGGGACAGTTGGGGTTGGTGTGGGCTAGGGGCCTGGGGTTCACTGAAGTGGCAGACCAGTTAGGGCACTGGATCCTGCTCACATTCATGATATCAAGATGGAGGGAGAGTGTAAACCATGTTTCTCACCAGCCCCCCAATCTGGAGAGTTCCAGGAGCTTTTCCAGCATTTGGCAGAATTCTAGGGCTGGCTCTTTTATATGTTAGTTACTCTTTTAAATTGTGGCTTTCTTTCTGTGCCCGAGTGTCTGGGGCTGGTCTAGGCTAGGAACGTGCGCCACTCTGAGGTGACAGGCCAGCTATGGGATCTGGGCCCTGCTCCAGTCTGCACTCTCAAGGTGGAGGGGTAGTGTAAATCATGGTGCTCACCAGCCCCACCAACCTGGAGAGAGTTCCAGTAGCTCTTCCACCATTTGGTGGAGTTCTAGGGTTGGATTTTTTTTTTTTTTTTAAGATTTCTTCATTTTAGAGCAAGAGAGCAAGTGTGTGTGTGAAGGGCGGAGTGGGGGGAGCAGAGGGAGAGAATCTGAAGCAGAATCCCTGCTGAGCAGAGCCCGACATGGGGCCCGATCTCATGACCCTGAGATCATGACCTGAGTCAAAATCAAGAGTTGGACACTCAAACCACTGAACCACTCAGGCACCCCTGGGGTTGGATTTTTTATATAGTAGTTGCTCTTTTAAACCATACCTTTTTACCTGTGCCCCAGGGCAGATGAATCTGCTTCTGGTCCCTCCATACTATCCTTTCCCACTGCAATTTACTTCATTGGAGATCGGTGTTCTCTCCATTACCATGTCTCAGTCTCTCTTGCTCTTCTCAGTTGTTCTAGGTTTTGTTTTGTAGAAGCTGTTCAGTCATCCCTCAGTTCTTCAGGAGGAACTGATGTATAAATAGGTATAGATCTGGTCTGTCTGTGGAGGAAGTGAATTCAGTGTCTTCTAACATCACAATCTTGGACAGGACTTTCATGAATTAAATATATTTAAGTACCTCTTTATACCAACGGGGTAGAAGGTATATTCCTAAGCAGGGTTAATTACTACATAATTGCTGAATTAATCATATAGGCTATTCTTTTGACAAATATGAATTTTATTGAGTCTTAAGGAGAAAACATTGTAAAGGGCATATACTGTGGCACCAACTAGATACGAAATTTATTCCTAGCTATGCCATTTTCTCCATGTCCTTGGAAAAAAAAGCCTCAGTTTCCTTATCTGTAAAATGGGGTTGCTGTGAGAATTAAATTGGTCAATTATTATTAAAGACAGGATGCACAGTATTTAGGTATAGGGGGTGAGTAGGGATTCCTGATGAAAAGTGAGTTAGATATTCTTCAGAGTAAAATCATTTGACTAAATTAGATTACTTATTAAGTTATATTTAATAATGTGGTATGTGTATTCCAGATGACATGCAGCCTCAGGTGCCTCATCTGGGACATTCGTTTACCTAAAAAGTGGCAGCTAATGTTCTCTCCCCTGAGCCTTTAACACATGGTTGCTCATAGGGTACCTGGAAGATGATGATGGAGGTTTTAGCCATAGAAGGGGCTCAAATATTCTGACTTCCTGGAAGCTATCATTATGCTTCCTTCCCTCTTCACATTCCAAGGAGCATCACTGAGGGAGCACTTTTTACTCTTATCTTGGGGAGGCAGGATATTTTTTTTCACCCATGCAGGGCTTTTCCTCCCACTAGTACAGGTGTAGGATGCTCCCAAATCCTGCCCTTCCCATGCAGGATAATGGGAGACCTATCCTTGACATTTCTTCTCTGTCATTTGCTTGCTCTGGAAATGACTCTTCTGGAATCAACAAATTACCTATGATGGATTAAAAATAAGCCAGGAGTCATTTGACATTTTTCTTATTGTGGAGAAATATCTAATTCCTTACCTCCTGAATCTGGGATGTTCTTTATGGTTTGGCTGACCAATAGAATATGGCAAAATTAATGTTCTTTTACTTTTGAAGCGAGGTTATAAGAAGCCTGTAGCTTCTGCCTAGTTGTCTTGGAACACTCAATCTTGGGATGCTCCATATTGGAACCCAACCACCATAGTATTAAAAAACAAAGCCAACCTGGGGTCATATATAGGTGGTGTTGTCAAATGCACCAGCTGAGGTCATCAACTGCCATTCATATAAGTGAATAATAGTGAGCATCCCAAATTTCATGGAAGACCTAAAACTACACATCCAAGAAACTCAATGAACTTCAAGGAAGATAATCTCCAAGGTCCACACTGAAACACGTAAAATAAAGTGATTGAAAGACAAAGAGAATATCTTGAAAGCAGCAAGAGAGGAGGGACTTGTCACAGACAAGGGATTGTCAATAAAATTAACAGCTAATTTCTCATGAGAAATCACATGGGCTAGAAGGCAATGGGGGGAAAAAGTCCTTCCAACCAAGTGTGTATTGGCAAAACTGCCCTTTGAAAATGAAGGAAAAATTAATATATTTCTAGATAAACAAAGGGCAAGAGAATTTGTCTCTACTAGACCTGCCCTGCAAGAAATGCTAAAAGGAGTTCTAAAGGCTGAAATAAAAGGACATGAGACAGTAACTCAAAGTCATACAAAGAAATAAAGTTTACCAACAAAGGTTAACTACATAGGTGTACATATGAAAGCTAGTATTATTGTATTTCTGGTTTATCTCTTTTTGTTTCCTACATGATTAGAAGACAAATGCATAAAACAATAATTCTAAATCTATATCAATGGGCACATGATATATAAAGATGTGATTTGCAAAATTATAAAAATTTGGGACAGGTGGATAGGAGCTACTGAACTAATTTGGCATTAATTCAAAGTAGATTGGCATAAAGTTAGAATGTTAACTGTAGTCCCCACAGTAACCTCTAAGAAAATAATGTATTAAAAAGGAAAGGGAATAAAAATGTCACACTAGAAAAAGAAGGTATTAGAAGAGTTGAGGGACAAAAATCATATGACATATGGAAAACAGTAAAACAGCAGAATGAATCCTGCATTATCAGTAATCATTTTAAATGTAAATGAACAAATTAAAAAACAAGAGTCAAAACGGATTAAAAAAATGAAAGAAAAAACAATGCAACTATATACTGCACAGAAGAGACTCATTTTAGACCCAAGACACTAGTAGATACAACGTTAAATTATGGAAAAAGATATTCCATGCAAATAACCAGAAGAGTTCTGGGGTAGCTATATTAGTATACAAAATGTGTTTTAGGTTTAAATTGTTACAATAATGATGAAAGGGTCAGTTCAAAGATATATGCACCAGGCACTCAAAATATATGAAGTAAACATGGGCAGAATTGAAGGGAGAAATAGTTCCACAATAGTTGGAGACCTAAATACCTTACTTAAAACATAGACAGAAGATCCTAAGTAACTGGAGGACTTTAACAATACTAAAACCCAAATAACCCTAACTGATATATTTGGACACTCCACCCAACAACAGCAGATACAAATTCTTCTCAAATTCACATGAACATTGCAATTCTTATTTAAAACAAAAGACTACAAAGTATTTTCTCTGACCAACAGAATGAAGCTTGGCATCAACAATAGAAGGAAAACTGTAAATTTCACAAATATGTGGGAATTAAATGACATACTCTTAACTGGTTAGTCAAAGAAATCACTGTGTAAATTAGAAAATACTTTGAGATGAAGTACAATGGAAACAAAATTCAGAAGGAAATTTACAGCTGTAAATTCCTACTTAAAAGAAAAGAAAATGTCAACCTAACTTTACATCTTAATGAATTAGAAAATGAGGAGCAAACTAAATCCATAGCTGGAGGAAGGAAGAAAATAGATTAAAATAGAGATTAAAAATATAGAGAATCAATGAAACCAAAAATTGGTTCTTTGAAATGATCAACAAAATTGATAAACTTTAGACAAACTGCTTAAGAAAAAAAGAGACAATGCAAATAATTAAAATTGGAAATAAAAGTGTGAGAACGTTACCACCCTTACAAAAATTTAAAAGGATTTTAGGTGAAAAACAATTGTACCTCAAATTAAATAATGTAGATTAAATGTATAAAACTCTAGGGGCACCTGGGTGGCTCAGTTAAGCATCTGTCTTCAGCTCAGGTTATGATCCCAGGGTCCTGGGATCGAGCCCCACATCAGGCTCCCTGTTCCGCAGGAAGCCTGCTTCTCCCTCTCCCACTCCCCCTGCTTGTGTTCCCTCTCTTGCTGTGTCTCTGTCAAATAAATAAATAAAATCTTTAAAAACAAAACAAAACAGGGGCACCTGGGTGGCTCAGTCGTTAAGCATCTGCCTTCGGCTCGGGTCATGATCCCAGGGTCCTGGGATCAAGCCCCACATCGGGCTCCCTGCTCAGTGGGAAGCCTGCTTCTCCCTCTCCCACTCCCCCTGCTTGTGTTCCCTCTCTTGCTGTGTCTCTCTCTGTTAAATGAATAAATAAAATCTTTAAAACAAAACAAAACAAAACTCTACATACACAGACATTACCAAGATTGACTCAAAAGAAATAGAAAATCTAAAGTGACCTATAACAAAAGATTGAATCTCAAGACCCCCAAAAAAGAAGAACTAGATGGCATCATCAGTGAATTTTAAACATTTAAAGAAATGTAACACCAATCCTACTCAAACTGTTGCAAAAGAAGAGGAGGGAATGCTTCCTAACCTTCTGTGAAGCCAGCCTTATCCTGATTCCAAAGCCAGACAAAAATACCACTAGATATGAAAACTACTGATGAATATCTCTCATGGCCACAGATACAAAAATCCTGAACAAAATATTAGCAAATCATATCCAGTAGCACATTAAAGGGATTACACAGCATGATCAAGTGGGATTTATGCCAGGAATGCAAGGTGGTTCAACATATGAAAATAAATCTACATAACACACTGCATTAATAGAACAAAGGGGGAAAACCCCACATCATCCTCTCAATTGATGTAGAAGCAGCATTTGAAAAAAGTCAACACCTTTTCAGGATAACAGTGCTTAGCAAACTAGGAAAAAAAGGGAATTTCCTTAACATGATAAAGGGCATTTATGAAAAACCCACAGCTAACATCATTCCCAGTAGTGAAAGACTGAAATCTTTCTCCTTAACATTAGGATCAAAACAAGAATGTCAGCTTTTACCACTGATACTCAGTTTGGTACTGAAAGTTGTAGCCAGAAAAATTAATCAAGAAAAATAAATAAAAAGCATTCCAATTGGAAAGGATGAAGGAAAACTAGCTCTGTTTGTAGATGACATGATTCTAAATATAGAAAAGCCTAAGATATCCACACAAGAAAACTAGCTATTAGAGCTAACAAATTGAGCAAAATATAGGGTACAGGATCAGCACATAAAAATCAATTGTGTTTGTATTCACCAACAATTAACAATCCCCAAAGGAAGTTAAGACTATGATTCTATTTATAATAGCATCCAAAAGAATAAAAAAACTAGGAATGAATTTAAGGAAATGAAAACTTCAAAAATTGCTGAACAAAACTTTAGTCATAATTCAATGTAGACATTTCATTTTCATGGATTGGAAGACATAATACTGTAGTAGTGTGCTAGGGCTACCATAGAAAAATACCACAGACTGGATGGCTTAAAAAAACAGAAATTCATTTCTCACAGTTCTGGAGGCTGGATATCCAAGATCAGGGTGTTGGCAGATTTTTCCTGACGTCTTTCTTCTTGACATGCAGATGGCCACTTTCTTGAAGTGTCCTCACATGGCCTTTTCTCTGAATGTGTGCTTTCCTGGTGTCTCTTCTTAGAAGAACATTATTCCTATTGGATTAGGGCCCCACCCTTATGCCTTCATTTGACTTTAAATGACTCCTTACAGGCCCCATCTCCAAATACAGTCACATGATGGGTTAAGGCTTCAACATATGAGTTTTGGAGACACAGTTCAGTTTATAACAACTGGTAAGATATCAACATTCCCCAAAGTGATGTACAGATTCAACGCAATTCCTATTAAAATTCAGTTTTCCTTTGCAAACTGGAAAAGCTGATCCTCAAAATCATATAGAATTTCACCAGCCCCAAATAGCCAAAACAATACTGAAAAGGAAAAGCAAAGTTGGAAGATTCACATTGCAACTTCACTACTTACTTCCAAGCTACAGTAATCAAAACAGTGTGGTACTGATGTAAGGAAAGACATAGGGACCAGTGGAAGAGAGTTGAGAATCTAGAAATAAACCCAAACATCTATATTCTATTGATTTTTGATGATGATACCAAGACCATTCAATGGGGGAACAAATAGTCTCTTTAAGAAATGGTGCTGGGACTACTGGCTAAGTACACATACAAGAATTAAAAGTGGACACTTGACTGACTCCGTATATAAAAATAACTTGGAATTGACCAATGACTCAAATTTAAGAGCTAAAAGTAGGATGGTTCAAGATGGCAGCATGGGAAGATCCCGAGCTTATTTCCTCCAGTGAACACAACAAATCTATGACTACACATGGGAATAACTCCCTCTGAACTAGAAACTGGATGAACCGAGATGGGGAAAAAACACACCCCAGGTGTGGTGTTCCATGGTTGGGAGGTATCTCAAAGGTACAGAACTTTTATCAGAGGAACAAGAGATTCAGGAGAGAGAAGAGATCAAAACACCTCGCTTTGAAAACCAACAGGGAATATGTCTAGGGAAACTACAGAAATGTAGATAAAGAAAAACTTACTCTTAAAGGGCTTACACAGATTCACTTGGCCTGGAAACCAGTAGAAAAACACCAGATCAAAAGTGCATAGATCATACATGAAGGAGATTCACTTACTAATCTTGGAGCATCTGTTGGAAAGGCAAAAGGAACCTGGGCCTTTCCCTGGGGACTGAGACACTGGTGGAAGTTATTTTTGCTCTCTTGTTCTGCCCTGATGATTCTGCTGTGGCAGGTGCCATTCTCTAATCCTCCCTATAGACTGCTAATGCCAGAGGGCATAGGCTGCTGAGTGCCCCACACAATCCTGCACTTTGGCTAGGCCTTGCAGCCAACAGGATTATAACCCTGCTTACCAGCATGCCCACAGCAGTTTCAGCCAGGCTGAGGGCCAGCCCTACCTACCAGCACATATGCAGCAGTAAGGTTCCACCAGGACAAGAGAGTGCACAAAACCCACAAACTGGATATCCCTGGAGCACCTGGCTCTAGTGGCCAGGGAGGATTGCACTTCAGGGCCCCATAGGGCATCTCCACCTAAGGCCATTCCTTCAAGTCTGGGAGCTGTAGCTGAACTGCCTAATACATAGAAACAAAGAGGCAAAATGAGGAGACAGAAAAATATGTTTCAAATGAAAGAATGAGACAAAACCTCATAAAAATAGCTGAATTAAATGGCGATAAGCAGTGAACCTAATAAGGAGTTCAAAGTAATAGTCATAAAGATGGTTTTTGTACTCAGGAGAAGAATGGATGCACACAGTGAGAACTTAAAGAGATAGAAAATATAAGGAAGTACCAATCAGAGGTGAAGAATACAATAACAAATGAAAAATGGAGGGAATAAATAGCAGATGATACAGAAGAATAGGTCAGCAATCTGGAAGACAGGATAGAGGAAATCTTGCAAACTGAACAGCAAAAAGAAAAAAAATTTTTAAAAATGAAGATAGTTTAAGGGACCTCTGGGACAATGTCAGATATACTAACATTCACATTATAAGGGTCCCAGAAGAAGAGAGAAAGGGCAGAAACCTTACTTGAAGAAATAATAGCTGAAAAATTCCCTAACCTGGCAAATGAAACACCAAGGCCAGGAAGCATAAAGAGTCTCAAGATGAATGCAAAGAGATCTACACCAGGACACATAATTAAAATGTCAAAAATTAAAGATAAAGAGAATCTTAAAAACAGCAAGAGAAAAGCAACTCATTATGTATAAGGAAACCCCCATAAGATTAGATTATCAGCTGATTTTTTTTCCCCCAGGAGATACTTTTCAGGCCAAAGGGAATGGTGCAATGTATTTGAAGTGCTGAAAAGAAAAAAACACATACAACCAACTATATACTACCTGGCAAGTTTATCATTCAAAATTGAAGAGGAGCGTTCTGGTCTAAGATGGTGAAGTAAGACCTTGACCTCCCCTCATCCAGAGAACACACCAAATTATACCTATTTATAGTGCAGTTCCTCCTAAAGAAGAACTGAGGGCTGACTGAACAGCTTCTACACAACAAAATATAGAATGGCAAAAGAGAACAGCAAGAGAGATGGGAGACATGGTAATGTACGGAACTCCCATCCCCACTGCTGTGAACTGCAGTGGGGAGGGATAGAACTGAGCGAGTGGGAACAGATTCGTCCATCTATCCTTGGGCACAGGTTTAAAAGAGCAGCTAGGTTATAAAAGAGCCAGCCCCACAACTCTGCCAAATGGCAGAAAAGCTGCTGGGACAATTGTGGGGGGTGGGGTCAGAGGGACTGGAGGTTTACATTCCTCCCTCCACCTTGAAAGTGCAGATGGGAGCAGGGTCTGGACACCATAGCTGGCCTGCCACTTCAGGCCAGGTCCCCTCGCTCACACCAGCCCTGGATGCACTGGGGCACAGGAGAAAAAAAGGCCACCGTTTAAGAGCAACTAGCATATAAAAAAGCCAGCCCTAGAACTCCACCAAATGGTGGTGGGGGTGGGGGACTGCTGGAAAACTACAGGTGGGAGGGACTGGAGGACTTGGTTTACACTCCCCCTCCAGCTTAAAAACATGAACAGGAATAGAGCCTGGGCACCCTAACAGGCATGCTGCCTCAGAGAACACTGGGGATCCCTAGCCCACACCAGCCCTGGTTGCACTGAGGAACAGAAAAAAAAAGCTCTGGTTTGAAAGAACAAGCAGCATGGAGCCACTCCTAGAACTCCACCAAATAACGAGGGAGCTGCTGGGAACTTTCCCCTGGTGGGAAGGGCTGATGATGGACATGGTCTATGCTCCCCCTCCACACGGAAAGCACGGACCAGTCAATGGTACAGGTACCTTAACTAGCCTGTAGCCTGATGCCTCAGTAAGCCACAGGCTCATGGCCCACACTAGTCCAAGTTATCCCACCAGGGCAGCCACTGGGCAGTGCACACCAGGACACCCCTGGTTAACATGCACTGCAGCCCCAGCCTTGCACTGGGGTGATACAGGCACATTGGACCCTGCAACACTCCAGGCCCTCACCAAGTCAGCTTCGGTTTCTTTGCTAGAGCACCCCTGGCAATAGACAGCTTCGGAGACTCCTGGCTGGCATCTGCCTTGGATCTAGCTGCCCTGGTAGGGTGCCTTGGTGTGGAGTACCTTGGGAATCCCCAGCGCATGTCTACTGTGGCTGCAGCCACCCTGCCAGGCCACATCCTGCATGGAGTGCCCCACCACGCTGCTGCCTGCGCTTGCCTCAGCCAGGGCACCCCATGCTCTGAGCACACTGAGACACTCCAGCTTATAACCACTTAACTTCAGCCATCCTGCCATGGCACGTTTTGCACAGAGAGCCCAGAAACCACATCGGCTCGCACCAAGTTTAGCTTTGGCTGTCCTAGCAGAGTGTCCCAAGTGCAGGGCACCCCAAACTCCCCTCTGGCCACTACCCCACCGCAACATACTAGCCACTCCTGCAAGGCATCATCTGTGCGGAGTTCTGGTTTACACCCACTCAGCTTCTGCTATCCTACCAAGGGGCCTTCTGTGCGTAGGGTCCCAGGACACCTCACTTTGCACTTATATCAGCTTTCCTGCCAGGGAACACTCTATGTGGAGTGCCTCAGGAACACCCCAGTGTATGTCCACTTCAGTCCCAGCCATCTGGCCAGGGCAGCCCCAGAACAGAGTACTCCACAATCCCCAGCCCATGCAAGCCACAGTTCCAGCCATCCAGTGAAAGTCACCAAGTACACACAGTCTACAGGGGTGACCATACATGAGACCATTCCTTAAAGTTTAGGAGAAGTAGCTGTTCTGCTTAACTCGTAGAAACAAGCACAGAATGTCAAGCACAATGGGGAGACAGAGAAATATACTCCAAAAGAAAGAACACAACAGGGCACCTGGGTGGCTCAGTTGGTTAAGCGACTGCCTTCGGTTCAGGTCATGATCCTGGAGTCCCAGGATCGAGTCCCGCATTGGGCTCCCTGCTCGGCAGGGAGTCTGCTTCTCCCTCTGACCCCCCTCCCTCCCATGCTCTCTGTCTCTCATTCTCTCTCTCTCAAATAAATAAAATCTTTAAAAAAAAAAAACAACACAACAAAACCATAGAAAAAGAACTAAGTGAATCAGAGATGAACAATATGCCTGACAAAAAATTTAAAGTAATAACTGTGAAGATGTTCACTGGGCTGGAAAGAAGAGTAGAACAACTCAGTGAGACCTTCAAAAAAGAGAAAACATAAAAAAGAACCAATCACAGTTGAAGAATACAATAACTGAAATGAAAAATACACTAAAGGGAATCAACAGATTAGAGAGAGGATGCAGAAGAACGGATCAGCAATCTGGAAGACAGGATAATGGGAATCACTGAAGGTGAATGGCAAAAAGAAAAAAAGAATTTTTATGACCCCTCTGCTTCAGGTTTTGTGAAATGCTTTATGTGTAGAGAAATAAAAGAGGGTAGGTGGGAAATTTAAAAAAATTAAAATGAAGGTAGGTTAAGGATCTCTTGGACAACGTCAAATGAAAAAAAGTTTACATTATATTGGTCCCAGAAGAAGAGAGAAAGGGGCAGAAAACTTATCTGAAGAAAAAACAGCTGAAAACTTCCCTAACCTAGGGAAGGAAATAGATACCCAGGTTCAAGAAGCACGAGAGTTCCAAACAAGATGAACCCAAGGAGGTCCATGCTATAATACATAAAAATTAAAATGCCAAAGTTAAAGATAAAAGAATTTTATAAGTGGCAAGAGAAAAGCAAAACATTATGTATGAGGGAAACCTTCTAAGGGTATCAGCTGATTTTTCAGCAGAAACTTTGCAGACCAGAATTGAGTGGTATGATATATTCAAAGTGCTAAAAGGAAAAAACCCTGTAATCCAGGAAGATTATCATTCATTTTTGAAGGAGAGAGAGTTTCCCAGACAGACAGACATTAGAGTTTATCACAACCAAACTGGCCTTACAAGAAATGTTAAAGGAACTTCTTCAAGGGGAAAAGAAATGACTATAGAGGTAGGAAAATTATGAATAAAAGATGTGAAATATGACAGCATATACAGTAAAACCTGGAGGAGGGAGTAAAAAAAAAAAGATGATTTCAAAGAATGTGTTTGACATTAAATGACCATCAAGTTAGAATACGCTGCCATTTACTTAGGATATTATATATGAACCTTGTGGTAACCAGGGACTCAAAACCTATAATAGATACCCAAAAAAGAAACAAAAAGAAAGCTAAACACTATAGAAACTCACCAATCACAAAGAAAGAAGGAACACGGAAAAGTACAAAAACAAGAAAACAACAAAATGGCAATAAGCACATACCTCTCAACAATTACTTTAAATGTAGATGGGCTAAATGCTCCACTCAAAAGACATATGGTGGTTTTAAAAAAAAAACCCAAAAACAAAAAAACAAGACCTGGGGCGCCTGATTGGCTCAGTCAGTTAAGCATCTGCCTTCAGCTCAGGTCGTGATCCCAGGGTCCTGGGATCGAGCCCCACATCGGGCTCCCTGCTCTGTGGGGAGTCTGCTTCTCTGCCTCTCTCTCTGTCTCTCATGAATGAATGAATGAATGAATGCATGAATGAATGGATAAATAAATAAAATCTTTTAAAAAAATAAATAAAAGTGCCAAGACCCAGCTATATGCTATCTACAGGAGACTCATTTCAGGGACACCTGGGTGGCTCAGTCGTTAAGCATCTGCCTTTGGCTCGGGTCATGATCCCAGAATCCTGGGATTGAGTTCCACGTCGGGCTCCCTGCTCTGTGCAGAGCCTGCTTCTCCTTCTCCCTCACTTGTGCTCTCTAGCTCTCTCTGTATCTCTCCAATAAATAAATAAAATCTTAAAAAAAAACAAAAACAAACAAAAAAAGAGACTAATTTCAGACAAAGAAACATACAGGCTAAAAGTAAAGGGATGGTTAAACATTTACCAGACAAATGGGAGCAAAGCAAAAGCTGGGGTAGTAATACTTATATCAGACAAAATAGACAAAAAAAAAAAAAAAAAGCATAATGATAAAGGAATCAATCCAACAGAAAATCCAACATTGGAGCACTAAATATGTAAAGCAAATATTAACAGACATAAAGGGATATATTGATAGTACTACAATAATAGGAGGGGACTTTTTTTTAAAGATTTTACTTATTTATTTGACAGACACAGTGAGAGAAGGAACACAAGCAAGGGGAGTGAGAAAGGGAGAAGCAGGCTTCCCACCGAGCAGGGAGCCCGATGCAGGGCTCAATCCCAGGACCCTGGGATCATGACCTGAGCCGAAGGCAGACGCTTAACGACTGAGCCACATAGGTGCCCCAGGAGGGGACCTAAACACCCCACTTACATCAATGGATAGATTAACCAGGCAGAAAGTCAATGAAGAAACAATGTCTTTAAGCAAATTATTAGACCAGATAGACATAACAACTACAGGACATTCCATCCAAAAAGAACAGAGTACACAGTGTTTTCAACTCCACATGAAACATTCTCCTTGATCACGTTACATCACACACATAACACTATATATAGGAACTCATCAATTACAAAGAAAGAGAGCAAGAGAAGAAAAGAATAGAGAAGAACTACAAAAACAACAACAAAATGGCAATAAAGCACATACCTATCAATCATTACTTTAAATGTGAATGGCCTAAATACTCCATTCAAAAGACACAGGATGGCAGAATGGATAAAAAAAACAAGACCTACCTATATATTGCTTACAAGATGCTCAGCTCAGATCTAAACACACCTACCAAGTGAAAATGAAGGGATGGAAAAACATTTACCATGCAAACAGAAGTTTAAAAACTTGTATAATACTAATATCAGACAAAACAGACTTTTAAACAGACTGTAACAAAAGGAAGGTCATTACATAATGATAAAGGGGTAAGTCCAATAAGAGGATATAATAAGAATTGTAAATATCTATGCACCCAACATTTGAGCACCTAAATACAGGAAGCAATTATTAATGGACATAGAGAAATTGCTAGTAATTTGATAGTAGGAGGGGACTTTAACACCCCACTTATATCAATGAATAGGTCAGCCATGCAGAAAATCAATCATGATATCAGTGTCTTTGAACAACACATTAGACCAAATGGACATAACAGATATATACAGAACATTCCATCCAGAAACAACAGAATACACATTCTTTTCAAGTGCACATGGAACATTCTCAAGAATACATTGCATGTTAGGCCAAAAAACAAGTATCAAGAAATTTAAGAATACTGAAATCATACCACGCATCTTTTCTGATCACAATGTTATGAGCTAGAAATCACAAGAAAAAAAACAAAACTGGAAAAAACATGAACACACGGAAGCTAAACAACATGTCACATAACAAGCAATTGGTCAAGGAAGAAATTTTAAAAATACATAAAGACAAGTGAAAATGAATACATAATGGTTCAAAATCTTTGGGATACAGTGAATGCAGTTTTAAGAGGGAGACATCTAGGGATACAGGCCTACCTCAAAAGCAAGAAAAATCGGGGCGCCTGGGTGGCTCAGTTGTTAGGCATCTGCCTTCGGCTCGGGTCGTGATCCCAGGGTCCTGGGATCGAGCCCCGCATCGGGCTCCCTGCTCCGTGGGAGGCCCGTTTCTCCCTCTCCCACTCCCCCTGCTTGTGTTCCCTCTCTGTGTCTCTCTCTGTCAAATAAATAATAAAATATTAAAAAAAAAAAAAAAAAAAAAAAAAAGCAAGAAAAATCTCAATCTTACACCTAAAGGAATAAGAAAAAGAATGAACAAAGCCCAAGGTGAGTAGAGAGGAGGAAATAAAGAGAGCAGAAATAAAGGATGTAGAGAGTAAACAAAGAAAAAAAGAAAGAACAATCAGTGAAACCAAGAGCTATTTCTTTGAAATGAGAAACAAAATTGATAAACTTTTAGCCAAACTCATCAAGAAAAAAAGAGAAAGCATCCAAATAAATACAATCAGAAATGAAAGAGGTTGTATTTAGCATGAGCCCTGAAAGAGGCTATCTGGAAAGCTGAGCATAAAGGCAATAAATATTGCAATTACCCAGTTAAAAAAAAAAAAATGAAAGAGGAGAATAACCAACAAAATAGAACTACAACGGATTATAAGAGTACTACGGAAAATTATATGTCAACCTATTTGACAATCTAGAAAGAGATACATTCCTAGAAACATACAATCTTTCAAAACTGAATAAGGAAGAAATAGCAAATCTGAACAGACCAATTATTAGTAATAAAATTCAATCAGCAATTTAAAAAACTACCCAAAATAAAAGTCCTGTATCAAATATTTTTTCATGGACTTCTACCAAACATTTAAAGAAGAATTAGTACCTTTTCTCCTGAAACTATTTCATAAAGTGGAAGAGGAAGGAAAGCTTCCAAATAGATTCTACAAAGCCAGCATTACTCTTCCAAAACCAGACAAAGAAACCACCGAAAAAAAAACCCCAAAGCAAGAAAAGAGCCAATATCTCTGATGAACATAGATGCAAAAGTCTGCAGTAAAATATTAGTAAACTGTATTCAACAATACATTAAAAGGCTTATTCCCCATGATGAAGTGGGAATTATTCCAGGGATAAAAGGATGGTTCAGTGTTTGCAAATTAATCAAGCGATACACCACATTAACAAAATGAAGGATGAAGATCATATGATTATCTCAATAGATGCAGAAAAAGTATTTGACAAAATTGAACATGATTCGTGATTAAATTCTGAACAAAGTAGGTTTAGAGGGAACATACCACAATACAGTGAAGGCCACATATGAAAAATCCACAGGTAACATCATACGCAATGGTGAAAATAGAGCTTTTCTTCTGTTCTTCTAGGATTAGGTCATTAGAGAAGAATAAGAAATAAAAGTCATCCATTTTAGAAACAATTTAAGTTGTCACTACTTGCAGATGACATGATAATGTACATGAAATCCCTAAAGATCACACACACACACACACACACACACACAAACTATTAGAATAAATGAATTCAGTGAAGTTGCAGGATACAGTGTTAATACCTGGAAATAGGTTGTCTGTATGGTCATACCAAAATAGCAGAACGAAAAATTAAGACAACAGTTCCATTTACAATTGCACCAGAAAGAAAAAATACCTAGGAATGAACTTAACTGGGGAGGTTAAAGACCTATATTCTGAAAACCCTAAAACGCTGATGAAAGAAACTGAAGATGACACAAATGGAAAGCTATTCCATGCTCAAGGATTGGAATATTGTTAAAATGTCCATACTACACAAAGCTATCTACAGATTCAATGTAATCCCTATCAAAATACCAACAGCATTTTTCACAGAACTAGAACAAATGCTAAAATTTGTATGGGACCACAAAAGACAGAATAGTCAAAGCAATCTTGAAAAAGAGGAACAAAGCTGAAGGTAACACAATGCCAGATTTCAAGATATACTACAAGCTATAATATTCAAAACAGTATGAAACTGATACAAAAATAGATCAATGGAACAGAGAGCCCAGAAATAAACTGACACTTATATGGCCAATTAATCTATGATGAAGGAGGCAAGAATTTACAATGGGGGAAAAGACAGTCTCTTTAATAAATGGTGTTAGGAAAGCTGGACAACTACCTGCAAAAGAATGTACTTGGACCACTTTTTTTTTTTTTATTTGTGCATGCATAAGATATATTTGGAAGGATAAATAGGAAACTGTTCATGTGGCTACCTCATGGGAAGGACCCAGGTGTTGGACCACTTTCTAAAACCATACACAAAAATAACCTCAAAATGAGTTAAGGACCTAAATATAAGACTGTGAACCATAAAATTCTAGAAGAGTATACAGTTAGTAATTTCTCTGACACCGGGCATGGTACAAGTTCTCTAGATAGATCTGTTAAGGCAAGGGAAACAAAACCAAAAATAAACAATTGGGAGTATACCAAATGAAACTTTTGAACAGCAAAGGAAACCATTAACTAAAGAAAAGGCAACTTAATGAATTGGAGAAGATATTTGCAAATGATATATCTGATAAGGGGTTTATATCTAAAATACATAAAGAACTTATACAACTTAACAACCTAAAAACAAGTAAGCTGATGAAAAAAATGGGCAAATGACCTGAATATTTTTCAAAAGAATATGAAGATGGCCAACAAACACATGAAAAGATGCTCCTCATCATTAATTATCAAAAAATCAAAACCACAATAAGCTATCATCTTATATCTGTCAGAATGACTAAACTAAAGGCAAAAAAATAATAAGTGTTGGTAAGGATGTGGAGAAAAACGAACCCTCATGCACTCACTACTGGTAGGAATGGAAATTGGTACAGCCACTGTGGAAAACAATATCATGGTTCCTCAAAAAATTAAAAATAGATATACCATATGATCCAATATTTCCACTATTAGGTATTTACTGAAAGAAAATGAAAAGAGTAATTTGAAAAGATATATGCATCCCTATGTTTATGGCAGCATTATTTAGAATAGCTAAAATATGGAAGCAAGTGTTTATCAATAGATGAACAGATAAGGAAGATGTGGTACAATGGAATAACACAATGGAATATAATGTAGCCACAAAAAGATTAGATCTTGCCATTTGCAACATCATGGATGGACCTAAAAGATATTATGCTGTGAAATAAGACCAAGTAACATAAATATCATATGATTTCACTCATATGTAGAATCTAAAAAACAAAAGAAATGAATAAAGAAATAAAAATGGAGGGGCGCCTGGGTGGCTCAGTTGGTTGGGTGACTGCCTTCGGCTCAGGTCATGATCCTGGAGTCCCTGGATCGAGCCCTGCATGGGGCTCCCTGCTCGGCAGGGAGCCTGCTTCTGCCTCTGACCCTCCCCCCTCTAATGTGCTCTCTATCTCTCATTCTCTCTGTCTCAAATAAATAAATAAATAAAATCTTAAAAAATAATAATAATAATAAAAATGGAATCATACCTATAAATACAGAGAACAAGGTGATCGTTGCCAGAGGAGAGGTGGGTAAAATAGGATGAAGGGGAGTGGTGGAAGATATGGCTTTCAGTTATGGAATGAATAGATCATGGGAATAAAAAGCATAGTATAGGGAATCTCATCAGTGATAATGTAATACTATTGTATGGTGCCAGATGGTATAACAGAGAGAAGCTGAATCACTATGTTGTACACCTGAACAATAATGTAACATTGTGTGTCAACTACAGTTAAATAAGAACAGTATAAAAACCTTTGTAGAGGCAATAATGAGTTTCCCAGATATGCAAAAGCTAAAGGAATTGTTTGCCACTGAATGAGCTTCATAAGAAATATTAAAGAGACTTTTTTAATCAGAAAAGGCCACAACTGGATATAAGAAAATATATGAAAGAGAAAATCTCATTGGCAAAGGTGATCATATAGTAGTGGACCAGCCACTTATAAAGCTTATAAAGTAATATGAATCATACCTACAACAGTTATTTAAGAGATACATACAAATGTCAAATATGACAAAAAACTTATTACACGTGAGGGGGGTGGTGAAAAAAATGTAGTGCTTTTAGAATGTGTTTGAACTTAAGAGATCACCAATCTAAAGTATATTGCAATCTACAAAAATAAAAAGAAAGGAATCCAAACATGGACACTAAAGAAAGTCATTAAGTCACAGGGAAGAAGGAGAAGAAGAAATGAACTACTAAAACAAAAAAACAACAAAATGGCAATAAATACATATATAATTACTTTAAATGTAAATGGAATAAATGCTCCAATCAAAAGATAAGGTGGCTGAATGGATTAAAAATTAAGAAGAACCTATATGCTGCCCACAAGAGACTCACTTCAGATCTAAAGAAACAGACTAAGGCAGATGGATGGGAAAAGATTCTATGCAAATGGAAATGAAAATAATACTGGGGTAGTAATACTTATTTAACAAAATAGTTTAAAACCAAGGTGTAATGAGACAAGTGCATTACATAACAAATGAATTGATCCAATAAAATACAACACTTGTATATATTTATGTGTTCAACATTGGAGTACCTAAATATATAAAGGTAGTATTAATAGACACAATGGAAGAAATTGACAGTCACACAATAAGAGTAGGGGTCTTTAACACCTCACTTACATCAGTGGGTAGATCACCTAGATAGAAAATTAATAAAAAAAGCATTGGCCTTAAACACATTAGAACAGATGGATTTAACAGATATATACAGAACATTCCACTCCAGAATACACATTCTTCTCAAGTGGAAATAGGACATTCTCCAGGTTAAATCACATGTTAGGGCAGAAAACAAGTCTCAATAAATTTAAAAGACTGAAGTCATATTAAGCATATTTACCAACCACATGTATGCAACTAGAAATCAAGGATAAGAAGAAAACTGGAAAAACACAAATGTGGAGACAAAACAACATGCTACTAAACAACCAATGGGTCAATGAAGAAATCAAAGAGGATATTAAAAAAATAGCTTGAGGCAAATAAAAATGAAAACACAATATTCAAAATCCATGAGATGCAGCAAAAATTGTTCTAAGAGAAGTTTATACCAATATAGGCCCAAGGTAAAGAAAGAAAAGGAAGGAAAGCTTCCAAACATTCTGTGAGGCCAGCATTACACTGATACCAAAACCAGACAAGGAAGGGAGGATGGGAGGGAGGGAGGAAGGTAGTTAGCAGCAATTATCCCTGATGAACATGGATGCTAAAATCCTCAACACAAATATTGGCAAACTGAATTCAAAAATATGTTGAAAGAATCATACACCATGGTCAAGTGGATGGTTCAATACATGCAAATCAATCAATGAGATACACATTAACAAAACAAAGTATAAAAATCTTGTGATCATCAATAGATCCAGAAAAACCAATCTGACAAAATTCATTACATATTTATGATAAAAACTCTCAACCAAGTGTTTATACAGGATATGTACATAAATACATAATAAATGCTATATATGATAAACCCACAGCAAACATCATACTCAGTGGAGAAAAGCTAATAGCTTTCCTCTCTAAGATCAGAACAAGACAAGGATTCCCACTCTCACCAGTTTTATTCATCATAGTATTGGAAATCCTAGCCATAGCAATTAGGTAAGAAAAATAAATAAGGCATCCAAATCAGAAAGGAAAAAGTTAAACTGTCATTATTTGCAGATGACATGATATTGTATATAGAAAACCCTAAGACTCCACCAAAAATCTATTAGAATAAATGAATTCAGTGAAGTTGCAGGATACAAAATGAATATAGAAAAATCTCAAATTAGTATTTATTAGTAACAATCCATTGCCTATCTATATACTAATAAAAATTATCATAAAGATAAATTAAGAAAAGTCTCATTTACAGTTGCACTAGAAAGAATTAAATACCTAGGAATAAATTTAACCAAGGAGGTGAAAGAACTGTTCTTTGAAAACTATAAGACACTGATGAAAGAAATTGAAGGTGACACAAACAAGTGGAAAGATACTGTGCTCATGGATTGGAAGAATTTATACCCAAAGCAACCTACAGATTCAGTGTGATCCCTATCAAAATATCAATGGCATTTTTCACAAAACTAGAACAAATGATCCTAACATTTGAGGAGAACCACAAAACACCTCAAATAACCAATGCAATCTTGAGAAAGAACAACAAAGCTGGAGGTATTGTGCTTATTTCAAGCTATACTACAAAGCTACAGTAATCAAAATAGAATGATACTGGCACAAAAACAGACATATACATCAATGGAACAATATAGATAGCCCAGAAATAAACCCAAGCTAATATGGTCAATTAATCTATGACAAAGGAGGCAAGAATACACAATGGTGAAAGACAGTCTCTTTCATAAATGGACCAGTTTCTTATACCGTATACAAAAATAAACTCAAAATGGATTAAAGACTTAAATTTGAGACCCGATACCGTAAGAGTCCTAGAAGAAAACATAGGCAGTAAATTCGGACACCAGTCTTCGCAATATATTTTTGGATCTCCTTAGGCAAGGACAACAAAAGCAACAATATACAAATGGACTACATCAAATAAGAAAGCTGTTGCACAGCAAAGGAGACCATCAATAAAAAGAAAAGGCAACATACTGAATGAGAGAATGTATTTGCCAGTAGTATGTCCAATAAACAGTTAACATTCAAAATATTTAAAAAGTTCTCATACAACTCAACATAAAAGTAATCTGATTAAAAGGGCAGAAAATCTGAACAGACATTTTTCCAAGGAATATGACACATAAAAAGATGCTCAACATCACTTAACTATCAGGGAAATGCAAGTAAAAAACACAATGTGATATTACCTTGTATCTATCAGAATGGCTTTTATAAACAACAACAACAACAACAACAACAACAACAAAATGTTGCCAATTGCAACAACATGGATGAACCTAGAGGATATTATGCTAAGTGAAGTCAGACAGAAAAAGACAAATACTGTATGATTTCACTTATATGTGACTTCTAAAAAACAAATGAAAAAACAAACAGACACTCATAGATACAGAGAACAAACTGATGGTTAGTTGGGAGCAGGTGGTTTGAACAAAATAGTGAAGGGTTTTATGAGGTACAATCTTTCAGTTATAAGACACACGATGTAATATACAACAGAGAATATAGTCAATATACTATAAAAATTTTGTATGGTGACAATAATTGGATTATTGTGGTGACCAATTTGTCATGTATATAAATATTAAATCACTATGTTGTACATCTGAAACTAATATTGTATGTCATTTATTCAATTTAATAAGAAGGGGAAAAAAATGAAAAGTGTAAACTCTTGGAAATAGGGGTAAATCTTCCTGACCTTGGATTTGTCAATGGATTTAGAGTTCAACCTAGAAGCAAAAGAAAGAAAAGACAAATTGGAGTCAAAAAAAAATCATAATCTATTATCTGTGAAAGGACGTTATCAAAAAGATGAAAAGACAACATATACAATGGGAAAATATGTTTGCAAATCATAAATTGTTGTTGTCATCTTCTGGTTGGGTTTTTATTTGATTTTAGTAAGGAAAGAACAGGGAAATGAAGCTGTTTTAAAAGTATCTACTGAAAATATCTACACCTACCCAGAAATTATTAAGTTAGTTAACTGGCATTCTTGCCTCTCCCCAGTTTTACTGAGATATAATCAACATACTTCACTGTGTAAGTTTTAAAACATAACGATCTAACTTAAATATATTTTGAAATCTTTCTATAGGTACAAAAAAAAAAAACTTGGGATGAGAAGTTTTAGATCTACTCTCAACTTTAAAATATACCATATAGCAGTGTTAACCACAGTCATCATGATGTACATTACATCCCTAGTACTTATTTATCTAATTAAGTTTGTACCTTTTGGCCACCTTAATTCCCCCTCCCACCGCCTCTGGTAACCACAAAATTGATCTCTGAGTGTTTTGTTTTTTAGATTCCACATATAAGTGAGAGCATATGGTATTTGTCTTTCTCATTTGACTGACTTCACTTAGTGTAATGCCCTCAAGGTCCATCCGTGTTGTCGCAAATGGCAGGATTTCCTTTTTTGTGGTTGAATATTCCCTTGTATGTGTGCACGTGCCACAAATTCTTTATCCATTCATCCATCGGTAGACACTTAGCTTGCTCCCTCATCTTAGCTATTGTAAATTATCTTGCTGTGAACATGGAAGTGCAGATACCTCTTTAACATAGTGTTTTTGTTTCCTTTGGATGTATTCCCAGAAACAGAATTGCTGGATTATATGGTAGTTTGTTTTTGTTTTTGTTTGAGGAATCTGCATACTATTTTCCATAGTGGCTTGAACCAACCTCAATACCAACAGTGCACAAGTGCTCCCCTTTCTCCACATCCTTGCCAGCATTTATCTTTTGTCTTTTTGGTGACAGCAGTTTTAACAGGAGTGAAGTGTTAGTTCATTGTGGTTTTGATTTGCATTTCCTTAGTTACTAGTGATGTTGAACATCTTTTCATGTAACTGTTGGACATTTGTATATCTTCTGCTCAAGAGACTCAAATCCTACCACCACTCAGCTTGTTTGTGGCTCTGGTCATTTTAATTAAAAAAAGCAATCAACTTTTCATCCTCCCCTTTATCAGAGCCCAATGAACTGAATTTCTACTCCCATCCAACAAGCTCTAGCAACAAGGTGGCGCTAGTTATCACTATTTCCTCTCCATTCTTCACACTCCCGTTTTAGCTGGGCTGAATGGGAAACTGAACTTCCACCCCTATCCATTGAAAACAGGGTGGGCATCAGTGCTCCACTTTTGCTTGAGTTGAGTCAGTGGGCCTCAGTAGGGAGCCAAGCATCCACCCCCACCTGGACCCTCAAGCTATGCCTAAACAGGGTGACTGCCTGCAAAAAGGGAGGTTAAATAGGATCTAGAGTCTCAGAATGCAGCACACAAAATGTCCATGATAGAAAAAAAATCATTCATCATATCAAAAGCAGGAAAATCCCAAATTTAATGAGAAGACAATCAAAAGACATCAACACCAAGGTGACTGGAGTTATCTGGCAAGGAATTTAAAGCAATCATCATAAAAGTGCTTCAGTGAAAAAATTATGTACATACTTAAGCCAAGTGGAAAAAACCTCAAGGAAAAACATAAAGGACATGAAATATTTTGAAATGAAAATACAGTAAAGAAAACAAAAGACTCAGTGGATGTCCTCAAGAGCAGAATGGAGAGTACAGAGGAAGTATCGGTGAAATTGGAGATAGAACAAGATAAATTACCCATTATGAACAACAGAGAGGGAAAATATGCTAAGTCTTACAAGGGAAGGATAAAAAGTTTGAGGCTGAAAAAGCATTCAAAGGAATAATGGCAGAAAATTCCCCAACTGTGGCAATAAATGTAAGCCTACAGATTCAGGAAGCTGAGCAAACTCTCAACAGTGTAAGCCCAAAGAAATTCATGCCAAGGTACATGATAATCAAACTTAAGAAAACTGAAGACTAGAAACAATTCTTGAAAGCAGCTAGGGAGAAACAACACATTACATATAGAAGAATGGTCCAAATGAGAGGTTTTTTTTTTTTTTTAAAGATTTTATTTATTTGACCGAGAGAGAGCACAAGCAGGGGAAGCAGCAGGCAGAGGAAAGGGAGCAGGTTCCCCACTGAGCAGGGAGCCCGACAGGGGCTTGATCCCAGGACCCTGGGATCATGACCTGAGCTGAAGGCAGCTGCTTAACTAATGAGCCACCCAGGCTCCCCCAAATGAGATTTCTTAGTAGAAAATGTGAGGGCCAGAATGAAGTGGCACCTTTTTCAAGTGCTGGAAGATTGAACAATCAGAATTTTCCATCAGCAAGAAGTATCCTTTAGGAACAAAGGTGAAATGAAAACCTACTCAGATGATAGAAAACTAAGATAATTTGTCACCGGGAGACCTACACTAAAAGAGTAGCTAAAGGAAGTTCTTTCAGCAAAAAAGAAATGAAGGAAATATGGAACATGTGGAATGAGGAAAGAAGAGAAAAAGTAAAGATAAAGGTACATTTAATAGATTTTTCTTTCTCCTGTGGAGCTTCCTAAATTATGCTGGATGGTTAAAGCAAAAATGGTAACACTGTCTCATATAGTTCTTAAGGTATATAGAGGAAATATTTGATACAATTATATAATAAAGTGAGGGGAAATCAAAGAATCTCAGTTGAGATAAGGTTTTGAACTGGTTAAATGTTGACACAAGTAGACTATGGAAGTTATATATGTATAATGTAATACCTAGAGCAAATATTAAAAAATCCATAGAGATACACTCAAGAACGCTAAAGTAGAATTCTAAAAAATACTAAAGTAACCCACAGTAAGGCATGAAAAGGACAGAGGAACAAAATAGGGAATGACCAACCAATAAAGTGGCGGATTAATGTTCATAGCAGGTTTGTGTACTAACCAAAAATTGGAGGGCGCCTGGGTGGCTCAGGCATTTGCCTTTGGCTCTGGTCATGATCCTGGGGTCCTGAGATCGAGCCCCATATAGGGCTCCCTGCTGAGCGGGGAGCCTTCTTCTCCCTTTCCCTCTGCTTGCCACTCCCCCTGCTTGTACTCTCTCCCTAATAAAAAAAATTTTTAAATCTTAAAAAAAAAAATTGGAAACCCAATGTCTTTCAAAGGCTCAATGGTTAGAGATAACTATGGTATATCCACACCATGGAAAAATACTGAGAAATTAAAAAAAAAAAATTAATGTATCTGGAACAACGGGGATTTATCTCAGGGTAATCATGTTGAATGAAAAACACCAATCTCAAAAGGTTATATAGTAACAATTCCATCTATTTTTTAAGATTTTATTTATTTGAGAGAGAGGGGGAATGGGAAGGAGGGGCAAAGCATCTCAAGCAGACTTTGTGCTCAGCACAGAGCCTGACATGGGACTCAATCTCATGACCCTGAGATCATGACCTGAGCCAGATTCTTAACTGACTGAGCCACCCAGGCACCCCTGATTCCATTTATAAAGCTCTGTTTAAGAGAGCACGGGCACGCAGTGGGGAGGGGCAGAGGGAGAGAGACTCCTAAGCAGGCTCCATGCCCAGTGCAGAGCCTGACATGGGGCTCAATCTCACAACCCTGGGATCATAATCTGAGCTAAAATCCAGAGACGCTTAACCAACTGAGCCACCCAGGCACCCCTATAAAAGTCTTGATATGACAAAATTATAGAAGAGATTACTGCTCGCCAAAGATTAGGAGTGGGAAGCAGGGGGAGGAAGGGGTTAAGGGTGTGACAACAAAGGGACAGAACAAGGGATCTTTGTGGTGGTGGAAGTTCTGTATGTTGATTGTGATGGCAGAGAAATCTACACAAGATAAAACCATATAGAACTACATGGACACATAAACAAGTGCATGTAGAACCACTGACATCTGATAACATGTACAGATTGTGCCAGTATCAAATTTGATATAGTACTTTAATTATGTAAAATGTTAACATTAGGGGAAACTGGATGTAGGATACACAAACTAAACAGTACTGTGGGGTATTATTTCTGCAACCTCTTATAAATCTATAATTATTTCTAAATAAAAACATCTTTTTAAGAAAAAAGATTTGAGAGTGGGGGGAAGGGTGGAGGGGCAGAGGGAGAATCTCAAGCAGACCCCGAGCTGAGCACAGAGCCTGTCGCAGCGCCCGATCTCAGGACCCAGAGATCATGACCTGAGCTGACACCAAGAGTTCAACACTCAACCAACTGCACCACCCGGGTGCTCCACTTAAAACATCTTTTGAAAGTCCCAGTAGAAAACAGACAAAATATATGAATGAGCTATTCACAGAAAAGGAAATCTGAGTTCCATAAATATTTGAAATCAAGGTCTAAATATAAAACATTTTAGATGTGGTACAGGGAAGTGAGCTTTCATATCCACTGGGCACATACCTCACACGTCTAAAATCACCAGCATCTGCATCCTCATTTAAGGATCCAGAAACCAAATAAAGCTTTGCGGAGATATGCTAAAATTCCGTCTGCTCTGATGCAGGCATCTATACTTGGCTTGACACTGTCAGAATATTAATCATGTTTTACATGTATGAATGGTCTCTCAATTTGAAAGCAAGCCAAATGTAGGTGATTTTTTTTTTTTCCAGATGGAGAGCTAATTATCTCAACAAATGACTATTTCTTTTGCTTCTTCACTGTTTTCAACTAGAGAATTTGTGTTTGAAATAAAAAATTTTAAATTTGCATCAAGTAAATGCTATGTATATACTGCTGGTTTTTATTATCTGAATTAACATTGTGAGGAGAGGGTAAGCAAAGTATCATCTTAATTCAGTTTGGTTTGTGTATTATTAAAGATAATTTTCTATAAATGTTAGTATTTGATCATAATCCATTTTTAAGTTGTTTCTATAGGTCGTGTCCTTCACCCATTTGATTCTTAGAGAAATAGGAAAATAAAGGCAAGAAAGACTACAAAAGATAGCAACATAATCTTAACAACCAGATTTGTTACCAGCATATTTGCTTTCATTCTTTTATTAAAGAAATGTTACAGATAAATATAACAATTCCATCTAAACCTCTCCCACTTCCTGAAAGGCAACCAATGTCATAAATGGATCTATGACCAATACACAGTACTGTTCTTTGCATTATTTTATTAATACAAATGTTACATCTTTTTACTGTACATTTTGCTTTTTTTCCTCTCAATATTTATACTGTGATCTATGTAACTATATGTTAAATTTGTACCTTCTCTCTAAATACTGCATTCTATCATGGCAATTATTACATGGTATTAGTCTATCCTTCTACTAATAAGAATTTGTAGTCCAATTTTGTAATATAAATCACGACGAACATAGGGATGTACCTCTTCGTGCCCATATCTGCGTGCCTCTGAAGGCAATACACCAAAGTAGAAAAGACTATTTCATATTTATGTGTTTTTAGAGTGATCCAGTTACTCTAAAGTAATCAATCTTTTTCATTTTCATCAGACTTTTAGCATTTTGCTTTTTATATTCTGGTCTTCAATCTACCTGGATTTTATTTTTGGATATGGTATAGAGTAGAGAGCTGTCATTTTTGTTCATATGACTCTTCCATTTATTCAATAGGCCATTCTTTCTCCAGTGACTTCAACAGCAATACCATACACAAAATTTCCATTATCTTTCTTCAATCCTTGTTTTGTTTCCACTGATTTATTTACTTAACAGGAACACATTATTTAGACACACCAGCTTTAAATAAATATGTGATGCTATCTGGTAGACTGTGTCTTCTCTTTTGTTTTTCACTTGTTTCAGCTATTTGTGGTCCTTTATATTCTCATATAAAAGTTTAAATCAGTTTGTGAAATTCTTAAAATTTAGTGAAAACTTTTGAGTGGAAGTACCTTAGAGACTTAGGAATTTATATTTTTGAAATGTGTTTTCAGACAATGTTATTTTTCTCAAAATTTCAGGTCCTATTTTGTGCCCTTCAAAATGTTTTGTAACTTTATATGTGTGTGTCTTGTAATTACTGTTGTGTTTACCTTAGACATTTTATATCAACACATTTTTGAATTAACTATTTCTTGTGTAAGAGGATATTTCTATAGTTTCTCTCTTTTCCCCCCAATCTTCTTTTTCTTAATACAGTGGCTAGGATAGGAGCTCAACTGTGATGCTGATATGCTGGTAGCAGATATCTCGTTTCATATTTTAATAAGAATGCTGAATAAATATCAATAGAGGTCTATGAAGGTTTTTGATGTTCAGTTTATTCATTACACAATTTGTCACGTTGTGTAAGAATTCTCATGTTTCACAATTATGTGACTTCTTCCAAAGGCTTTCCACATTCATAGTTTTCTGCTCTAGAACCAATTATGTATTGTGAAAGGAGGTGGTAATTCTGAAGGCTTTTCTATCTTCACAATATTCATAGTGTTTCTATTTCTACTGAGTATGAATTCTCTGGTGTCTAACAAGGTGTGACTTTTGGCTAAAAGCCTTACCACACTCATTACAATGATAAGGCTTCTCACCTGTATGTTTTCTCATATGAAGTGTAAGAGATGAGATTTGAGAGAAGGCTTTTCCACATTTACTACAGTCAAAGGGTTTCTCACCTGTATGACCTCGTATATGTATAGTGAGGGATGAGCTTTGAGAGAAGGCTTTTCCACATTTATTACATTCATAGGGTTTCTCACCTGTATGACCTCTCATGTGCACAATAAGAGAAGTTCTTTGAGAGAAAGCTTTTCCACATTCATTACATACATAGGGCTTCTCACCAGTATGACTTCTCATATGTAAATTGAGCAATGAGCACTGAGAGAAGGCTTTCCCACATTTATCACATTCATAAGGCTTTTCTCCTGTGTGACTTCTCAGATGAAGAGTAAGGGATGCAATTTGAGAAAAGGCTTTACCACATTCATTACAATCATAAGGTTTCTCTCCAGTGTGAACTTTCTGATGTGTAATAAAGTTTTGCTTTTGGCTGAAGGCTTTACCACATTCATTACATTCATAGGGTTTCTCTCCAGAATGAATTTTTTCATGGGCAATGAGATTTGATTTCTGGCTAAAGGCTTTGCCACATTCCTTACATATGTAGGGTTTTTCTCCAGTGTGAATCCTCTGGTGTCTAACAAGATTTGACATCTGAATGAAAGCTTTCCCACATTCATTACATTCATAAGGTTTCTCTCTAGTATGAATCTTCTGGTGTGTGATGAAGTTTTTCTTGTGGCTGAAGGCTTTTCTACATTCCTTACATTCATAAGGTTTTTCACCAGTATGACTTCTCATATGTACAGTAAGGGCTGAACTTTGAGAGAAGGATTTTCCACATTCATTACATTCATAGGGTTTCTCACCTGTATGAATTCTTACATGTATAATAAGCATGGAAAACTGAGAGAAGGCTTTTCCACATTTATCACATTTATAAGGTTTTTCTCCTGTATGACTTCTCATATGAAGAGCAAGGGATGCAATTCGAGGGAAGGCTTTACCACATTCATTACATGCATAAGGTTTCTCCCCGGTATGAACTTTCTGATGTGCAGTGAGGCTTTGCTTCTGGCTGAATGCTTTCCCACACTCATTACATTCATATGGTTTCTCTCCAGTATGAATTTTTTCATGATCAATGAGATTTGATTTCTGGCTGAAGGATTTCCCACATTCTTTACATGCATAGGGTTTCTCCCCAGTGTGAATTCTTTGATGTCTAATGAGATTTGACATTTTAATGAAAGCTTTCCCACATTCATTACATTCATAAGCCTGCTCCCTACTATGAATTTTATGATGTTTAATGAGTTTTTCCTTCTGGCTGAAAGCTTTTCTACATTTCTTACATTCATAAGGTTTCTCTCCAGTATGAATTCTCAGGTGTCTGATGAGGTCCAAGGTTTGACTGAATCCTTTCCCACAATGATTACACTTAAAGGGGGTTACTGCAAGATGGGATGGATTAATGCAAAATGATTTTATAGATTCATTATATTCAGAATGTTCCTTTCTTATAAAGATTCTATTATTATTATGACAGTCGAAATTATTATGTTCTAAACACTTTCCAAACAAGTCATATTCATAGAGATTGTGACTGGAAGGAAAAAAGTCCAAGTTAAGAGGAAATGCATTTGCAAATTTCTTACGACATTCATTCACTTTTTCTTCAGTCATTGTTTTTGTGAATTTATCTTCAAATTGTGTCAAAAGTCTGTCCTGGATTTTCTGTTCATCAATTCCCCACATTTCTCCTAAAACAGATTGCAAATAAATAATCACTTGAAAAATTTTTCCAATATTGTAAAATGAAGAAAATTTCAGAAAATATGCTATCATGGGATTGATTCTTGGCTTAAGGCTTAGTTTCCCATTATAAAGCAAATTTCATGTGCGTAGATCTCCTGTTTTCTAAGCTTTAGGAGATCCCAGGAAAAATAGTAGTAGAGGAAAATAAGAATATAAATAGCTTTGATTGTGTTTAAAAATGGGATCTGAAACAAAATAGATGAACTGTTGGGTAAATAAAAGGGAGAATGCAGAATGTACAAATAAAGTAAGATAGGAAAAAACAAAAATAGGAAGTTAAAAATCATTTTTTCTATTAAAATAAACTTTGTTACAAACTTCTTGATATAATTTTTTGGAAAATGCAAATTACCAAAACTGAACCTGTAACAGGCAGGAAACCTGTATGAACCAACTTCCACAAAATAAAGAGACAAATAATGAAAAAGCAATCCCATAAAAACAAACAAATCAAAAAGGCTCAGAGAGATTCACATGGGACTTTGAACACTTAGGGGACATTTGCTTTCATGATTTGCAAAATGTTATAAAAAAGAGAACTTCCAATTTTTTGTGTGTGAAACATAACATTAATACCAAAACCTGAAAAAGATAACAATCAAAAAAGCAAACTACACACCAATTTTACTTATGAATACCAAGGTAAGTTTCTACCTAAAATATCAAAATAACCCAGAAGGAAAAAAAAGTGACCTAGAACACATGAAATATAAGCTACATTATACTTGAGTAGGTGCTGTTTTTTTTATAGATACAAAAGTATGTTTTACTATTAGAAAAATCTACTTCTATAAGCAAATATATTAAAAGGTCAAAGTAAAAAATCAAGTAATCATTTCCAAAGACATTTTTTAAAATGATAAAACTAAACATCTATTTTCCATAAAGAAAACTTCAAAAAAATGGGAATACTTACTTAACTTGAGAAAAAGTACTGTGCAACTTAAATATGAGCACCATATTTAATAAAAAAATCCACCCCCCCAGCCAAAAAAAGGGAAAAATCCCAAAGAACTGACATAAGTACTATCACCACTATTATTACAGTACTGCATAGTGCATTAAGAGAAAGAAATCAGAAGTAGAAAAACATGGAAAGGAAAGATAAGATTAACATTTTTGTCAACAATAAAACAATTTACCTGCAAAATCAAAAGTGAAAAATTATTATAAAAGATAAAAACGTCATTAAAGTCACTATATATCAGAAATACTTCGTTTCAATAGCATTCATATATACAAACAACTATTTAGAAAACATAAGACTATACTTACAATCGCAACAAAAAATATGAAAAATATGGGAATCCAAGATCTTCAGAAAACTAAAATGCACACACAGATTTGACCAAATGGAAAGGTGCTACAGGTTGAATTGTTTGTACTGCAAAAAAGATATGTTGAAATCCTAATTCCCAGTACCTCAGAACGTGAAGTTATTTGGAAAAAGGGTCACTGAAGATGGAATTAGTTAAAATGAGGTCATACCGGAGTAGGGTAACTCATAATCTGACTGGTGTTCTTATAGAAAGGATGCAACATGAACAAACAGAAACACAGGGAGAACACTATGTGAAAATAAAGACAAAGACTGACCTTATGCCATCAAAAGCCAAGGAATGTCTAGGGCTACTAGAAGCTGAAAGAGGGAAGGAAGGGTCTTTCCTCTACAGGTTTCAGAGGGAGCATGGCCTGCGAACACCTTGATTTAGTATTTCTAGCCTCCAGAACTGTGAGAATAAATTCCTGTTATTCTAAGCCACCCAGTTTGGGGTACTTTGTTATGGCAGCCCTAGGAAACTAAGAAAAAATGTATATCACATTGCTGGAAAAGAACATTCAACAGCAAAAATGACACTTATTCACAAGCTAACCTAGCAAAGTAATTTCAATAAAAATGTTTGAAAATACAGGTAACAGCTCAAAGGAAAATGATGCTACGGGTTGCCACCTTAGAGAGGAAATGTGTAAGAGAAGAGCTACTTTTCAATATGTATCCTTTTGTACTTCAGAGATGTATTATGTATTTTAAAAAGTAAATAAAATTGTTCTGAATACTGCAGTAATAAAGTGAGAACAAACAATGGGCAGGTAAAAATTGGATCAAAGAGTTGGAACATAAAACGGGAAGAGCCTACTTAGCATGACTGGATAGGGAGTAAGTACTGTGAGCAAGGGAAAACAAAGAGGGAGAAACTGAGCTTAAATATGGTATAATAAATATATGCATTTATTTCATCCCACCCCAAATCACACCAATGTGAGATAAACAAAGAAAAATGCATAAACTAACAAAGACTACCCAAAAGGAGATGGAAGATCACTCTCTTAAGAAATGGAAGCAGAGGTGGTGTGGTCTGGGTGCAGAACTGTGCAGGTCACGTCTTGCCATCTGGATTTGTTCTTGGTGTGTGAGACCCAACTGTGTGAAATATGAATTGGCAAGTAAGGTCAACATTCAGACCTAGAGCAAGACGAGATGATGAAAAATCTTTGCAGCCAGTTGGGCCTGTGGTTGCCCAGCTGCCTCAGGCTGAGCAACCTCAAGGGGAGGAGCCACCGACTAAGCATCAGGATATTATACCTGATCAAGAGAAAAAAGAAGGAGCATCTGTGGTTCAAGGGCCTGCCTCAGAACTTAATCAAAAGGAACTGGCTGGTGAGAAGATGGCGTGAGCGTGGAGATGGTCCTGCTGTCAAAGGGAGGGGACTTGCAAATCTAGAGCCCCTTGAGATGCCAGAGGCAGGTGAATGGAAACCACAGGTTTAAACGAAGACAAGCTGAAGCCACGTGGGCAGTTCTTGTGTTGAAAAGTGGCTAAAATTCTCTCAATAAAGTTTTGCAGTTTTGTCCAAAGAAGAAAAAAAAAAGAAACGGAAGCAGAAATGCTATCAGTCAGGGACATGAGGCAGAGGATACAAAATAAAAGAATTGGCTCAAGCACAGAGTAAGTGCAAGCCTACATACTGAAGGATAACATTCAGTTCCCTGTTCCTGCTGAGCTCCAAGACTGGAAAATGGAGATTGTTCTCCCTCTCTGCCAGACTAATAATAAAGGAAGGAAAATTCCTGTGCAACTGTAAAGCAGATAAAGTTAGAGACTTGGTTACAGATTGCAAATGTAGAAAAGAAGGCAGAATACTAACCTTTTGGATCACTTAGGGGAAAAAGAGAAGTTCCATTAAGCAAATGATGTTGAAGAAGGTAAGATTAGGTTGTCAAAGTACCATCCAAAGAAAAATGAAAATTCCAAGGGCACAATCAAAATATCATATGTGACACAAGACTCCATGTTTTAAGATGGTGGAATGGAAAAGCAGCTGATATCTTTTCCCTTCTACAAATAATGGGAATGAATTCTCATTGACTCTTGAATGATCCTAGGGGTGGCTGTAACCCCAACTATAATAAATGAGTTAGTGTTGACAAATACAGTGAAGGCTGGAACAGGGGAAGAAGGATTCTAAAAGATAGCTGGTCATGCTGATCTTGGGCAGAACAATCAGCTGACAGTGTCAAAATGGATATCACACCTTGAAGGTTAGAATTAATTATCCCATGATTACAACGATGAAATTTGGGAGTGTAGACTGGTTACAGGAGACTTGTTATCCCAAGATATCCCAGCCAGGACTGAACAAGGAAGCACCATAACATTTACTTTTTTAGGAAGAAGTCTGTTGGGGTGGTAGTGTGAAAATAAAGACAAAGACTGACCTCAGAGTTATGAGAAACGTTGCAGCTGCAGTTCCTTTTTGGATGAGGAAAAATAAAGCCTAAACATACTTTTATACATAAAACCATGTAGAATAAAGGGCTTCAGTATGAAGAACAAATGCATTCATATACACCAAGAATTGGTAAACTTTTTCTTAAAGTGTCAGATAGTAAATATTTTAGGTTTTGTGGGTCACACAATCTTTGATGCAACTATTCAATTTTGCCATTATAATGTGAAAGCAATCCTACACAAGATGTAAATGACTGGGTGTGGCTATGTTTTAATAAAACTTTATTTTCAAAAATAAGTGGCAGGCCTACAAACCATAGTTTGCTGATGATCCCTGTTGTAGATCAGAGTACTCATTTTCTTTCCCTAACATTACCCTTTTTAAAAAAAGCAAGTCAAGGAAGAACTAGCCTACCACTAAAAATGAGAAGGTGCTAAACTCAGATCTATAAAAAGTATTACAAGAGAAGAAACATAAAAGAAACATGATATAAAGAAAGCAGACAAAAGGCACCAGGTCAAACAATTATGGCACACAGTAAATGAAAATTTTGACTATTTCCATAAATGGAAAAGCTTAATGAAAATAAATCTATACATCAACAGCTCAAAATATAAATATAAATAAATGAGGAAGAAACAATAAGAAAACAGAAAGGGATAGGGAACAAAAATGGCAGAACCAAGGAAAGAAATGGAAGAGAAAAATAAAAACAAGCAAAACAAAGAATACCATGCAAGTTGGGGGGGGGGGGAAGAGACTAGATAGTACTTTTAATATTGAAGTTATGGTATGATAACCTCACACTGAAAAATAAGATAATGGTAAAACAAATTTTGATGTGGGGTGCCTGGGTAGCATCTGCCTTCGGCTCAGGTCATGATCCCAGGACCCTGGGATCAAGCCCCACATCAGGCTCCCTGCTCAGTGGGAAGCCTGCTTCTGCCTCTCACACTCCCCTTGCTTGTGTTCCCTTTCTTGCTGTCTCTCTGTCAAATAAATAAATAAAATCTTAAAAAAAAAATTTTTTTTTTGATGCATTACTGGGCTTGTAGAAAGCAGCATAAATCTCCAAGAATACCACAATACTCTCCGTCAACCACACCTGAGTATCATACACTAAAAAATGAGAAAAACAAAAATAAACAAGTATTAGCCAAAATCAGGTCTGCAAGACGGATTTAGAAAGCAAGCTGGAAGATGAATCTGACTTGACTACCTAGGCAAATGAAAGCCCTATTAACTGAAGCATAAGCCTCAAGCCAGGAATAAGGAAAAAGATCAACTGAGGTTGCTACAAAAAGCCAGGACATTCAAAGAAGGTCAGCTGGTCTTCACTTGGTAATGCCTGTTGGCACCTACCAGAAGCACATGTGATTCATCTTCAGAAGAATGCAACCCCAATTTAGGACAGTAAGATTACTGCAAAAAAGGGTTTAAAAATGCCAAATTCACAATCAGTAGTCATCAAGCATGTGAAGAATCAAGTACAATAAGCAAATCATCAAAACAAGATATTTAACCAAGGACTTAAAATACTAGAATTGTCAGATACAGGGCGCCTGGGTGGCTCAGTTGGTTAAGCGACTGCCTTCGGCTCAGGTCATGATCCTGGAGTCCCAGGATCGAGTCCCACATCGGGCTCCCTGCTCAGCAGGGGTTCTGCTTCTCCCTTTGCCCTCTTCCCTCTCGTGCTCTCTCTCTCTCTCATTCTCTCTCTCTCAAATAAATAAATAAAATCTTAAAAAAAAATTGTCAGATACAAAAAACAGAAGAGCTATATAGAATATTTTTAAAGAAGCAAATGATAAAAACAAAAACATGAGCAAGCCACAGAAATCAATAGAAAGGGCCAGAAAGATGTAGGGGGAAAAAAGCGCCAAAAACAACAACAAAAAAACAACAACAAAAAAAGGGAGGAATTTCTAAAAATACAAAATAGTACTACTGAATTTTTTTTAAGCAAATGAGATAAAAAGATGAATAAACACAGCTGAAGAGAGAATGAGCAAATCTAAAGATGTATCTGAGGTAATTACTGAGAAGTCAACACAGAAAGAGAGGCAGAAAATAGTAAAGGAAATGAAAAAAAAAAAAGATGGAGGAAAAAAGATCTAGCCTCTATCTTTAGGAGTCCCAGAAGGAGAGTGTAGAGAGAATGAAGGAAAGCCAATATCTGATGTTGTTGGCTAAGAAGTCTGCAGAGTTAATGAAGACAAAAATAAGAGAACACTATGGGAAATTTTATACCAACAGATTGGAAAATAAAGATGAAACAAGTTGTTAAATATAACAGACTACCTTGGAACATCATTATATGGTAAACACCTTTACAGATACAGAGCAAACTTAAATATTTACAGAAATTACGTTGTTCAACTCTGTAAAAATTAATCTGAAAACCAGAATTAAGTGGGTAATTTTCTAGAACAATATAACCTGTTACCAAAAACTAATGCCAAAAGAGACAAAACATCTACAAAGAACAGTTACAAAGTAACAAAGGATAAAAGCTGTCCGAGAGCATTTTCCCTCAATAATCCACAAGGTCCAAAAAGGTGAACAAGTAAGATAAACCAAAATTTTAAGGGAGTTATGTGCTATTATAAGTATTCCAGAACAAGAAGAAATGGTTTTAAATTCTATTTATGAAACCAGCGTAACAATGAATTCAAAGCCTGAAAAAGCTGGAACAGTTATTTACATTCATGGCAAAAATGTGAGGATGGGTAACTACTAAAAAGTATGTAGACATAATTCACCTATATACATAAAGGAAAAAAATCACAGGATAATCTCTTGTAAGAAAAGATTATTTTAGCTAAAGGGACATTAAAAAAAACTTAAGGTGGCAAAAGTACTTCAAAGAGGAATGTCCAACTGTGAAAAAATACTGGAAAAACATACAACAGAAAAAAGGCTAATCATAATCACATCAGTATATTCATACAAATTAAGAATTCAACAGAAAAGGGGGCAAAAGACATAAGTCGTTTATAAAGAAAAATATAGACAGAGTTTAAACATATGAAAACATCCTTGACTTCACTCATAATAAAGGAAATACAAATTCCAAACTAAAATGAATTGTTTTCGCCTATCAAATTGGGAAAGTTTTTAAAAATGCTAAGACTATGCTGCCAGAAATCACTGATAGAAATAAAAATGTAGTTTCTTTGGAGGGCAAAAAAAAGATTTGGCAATATCTACCAAATTAGAAATATACATGTGTGTGTGTTTATACATACTGTCTATATGTGTATGCATGTATATATATATGTATGTAGGTATATGTGTGTATATAAATATGCAGACAATTGTGTGCACAAATACATGACAAATGTAGCAGAAAACTATCAGAAAAGTATCACTGACTTTAAAATTTATTGAGTAAAACAGCTGTAGCCATTACTGAAGTATGAGAGCAAAAGCCAAAAATACAGTGGGAAATGTGACTACGAGTACAAAATATAATGCTAAGGCATTTATAACAAAGAAGAGAAAGTCTTCAACATAACAGTTTATTTGAACTGGTTATGTGAATATGTGAATGCAAAAGGAAAGGATCCTATGTAACAAGGTGGGCAGAGAGACTGAAGATGCTAATAATAAAATGATTGTCAAGGTAAAGCTGGAAATTAGGAAATGTTGGTATCTAGCACACAGGTAAGAAGGCCAACTAGTCCTTTAAGTTCTGTGGAAAGAAGAATGTTATCTAGAAAAGACATCTTAGGTTAATAAATTATTCACACAAATTATCACTTAAAAGTCTACAGTCTTTAGGAAAATATCTTTGAAGAACATTTCAGAGGGGTCAACTAGTCATTGATTAATCATTAAAGAGTCATGGCCCCTCCTCACCCATCTGTTCCCTCCCTAACTAACCTGGACAGTGTCTCCTTAACACTTCTTCCTCCACCACCCAAGGTTCTTCTTCTTGCTCCAACTTGAAAATCACATCAGGTTTGGTGAATGGACAGCCTGTCAGAGGGAAGTAACATAAAATGTGGGCACATAAATACCAGGAACAAAAAAATCATTCAAGAATTGTCATGACACTGGCCCAGGGAAATCAGGCTTTCTGAATGATAAGGACATGGTTTGTGGGGATACTGCCCCTGAAACATAAGCAAGGATGACCTTTTGTTCTGAAAGCTGCAGCACCCACATTCATGTGAGTAAAGGCACTTAAAGGCCAAACTCACTCTAACATTTAAAGGTTCCACACATTTCAGAAATTGGGGGGGGGGGGGGGAGGTACTTTACTCCCAGATTTTGAGTTACACAAGAAACTACCCTTACCCACTGTGATTAAGTTGTTATAGTTTTCTAGCATCACATTCCGGTACAGGTTCCTCTGAGCAGGATCCAACTGCTGCCACTCTTCCTGGGTGAAGTCAATAGCCACATCTTTGAATGTCACTGTTCCCTGTAACAACATACTCCTACTCAATCTGAAGTCATCCATTTTAAACGATGTGGACAAAACATACTGAACCATGTTCTCATAGTATCCAAAGGTAAGAGGTTATTTAAAAATTTACCTGGTTTTGTTATTTTCTAAAAACAACAACAACATATTAGCAATATTCTATCAGTTTATGTTCATTCACAGAATCAGCAAGCACGTATCTTTAATACCTACCATGGGTTAAAGAGATCTTGGGCACCAATTTATACTGAGTGTGGAAAAGGGAGGAATATACAACTTTACTCAACTGGTTTGGGAACTCACTAGATGCCTGTGACTCATTGAGGCAGGAGAAAATGAAAACTGGATTTGGATGGAAGCAGAAGCAGGGAGGGAATGAAATGCACAATTTGAAGTACAGTAGCAGCTGGATGTACTATTCATTAGATCAGGAGAAATCTAGAAAAATGAGGCTGTATTGTTCATAAGCCTGTAAGTGTCTGAAGCCATGAAAATGGGATATGACTGAACAAAGTTCCCATATATTGAAAAGGACAGTATCATACAAATAACAGATAAATTAAAAAAAAGATTAAGAAAGTTTTTTAAATGGTCTGAACTAGAATTACAACTAGAACCATGAGAAAACAGTATCAAGAAAGCTTTAGAATAAGTTCCAGAAATGAGATGCTGGTGACAAGTTTCATGAGAGCAATATGATTTATATATAGAAATATAATGCAATCTTCCTAATTAAAAACTGAAATGTTCAAGAGTATAAACATAAGAAAAAAAATCTTCAACAGCAACAGAAAAAAGATCTGTCCAAATTTCCTACCCTTTGAGGAATTTCTATGAGAGACTGGGTGAGATAAAGAGAAATCACCAGGAGCTAATTCACAATCAGTGTTTTTAAGAATTTATTCGTAGGTCCAGAAGGACCCTATGAGGGGCGCCTGGGTGGCTCAGTTGGTTAAGCATCTGCCTTTGGCTCAGGTCATGATCCCAGGGTCCTGGGATCGAGCCCTACATCGAGCTCCCTGCTCAGCGGGGAGTCTCTTCCTCCCTCTCCCTCTCTCCCCAGCTTGTACTCTCTCTCAAATAAATAAGATATTAAAAAATAAATAAAAGGGGGGCCCTGGGTGGCTCAGTCATTAAGCGTCTGCCTTCACCTCAGGTCATGATTCCAGGGTCCTGGGATTGAGCCCTCCATCGGGCTCCCTGCTCGGTGGAAAGCCTGCTTCTCCTCTCCCTCTCCCACCCCCCCTGCTTGTGTTCCCTCTCTCGCTGTGTCTCTGTCAAATAAATAAATACAGTCTTAAAAAATAAATAAAAGGACCCTATAAACATGAACATCTACTAACACAAAGGGTTCAGAGTAGGCTGTGGGATTGAAATCCTCTTTTGGAATCCCTTCTAATAAATATCAAGGTTTTTGAAATAAACTGGTTTAAGAAACCAAAGGCCATATGCCTGAATAAGACATCCCCCATTTGTTTTCCTGCCTCATCAACAATTTGGTTTCCATCTATGGACAAAAGTACCTTTGTGGGAGCTGTCGGATAGAGCACCATACACCAAGAGACTAAGGAGGAGACTCGCCTACTCATGCATTGGGTAACAGGCATATAAGAGCTCAGCCCCAGGTGTGGATTCTGTAATGATCCATGAACCAACTCTACCCCTCTTGGCGATGGTCCAGAACCCTTGGAAAAAACGGTCTTAGACAATCATCCATGGATAAGAGAACTTTTGTGGAAATCCAGTCTGCAGCAGAGAAGTTCCAATGTACTGCTGGGAGTGAAAAATATGAGTTTGGACCCATCACAGAGGGTAAGAGGAACAGTTTGATTTTACTCACATCACCTATCTCCCAAGGCAGCACAGCTTAGGACCATGAGAGATGTTCATGGCCAATGAACTTATCTGTGGAGGAAAGTGAAAATGTATGAGTGAGCACTCGGTTTCCTAGCTGTGTGGGACAGTGCCAAAGTGGCTCACTTCTGTCTCACCCCATCTAGAGTACTGAATTCTGACCTGCATGACTGGAGGGTAGAATGAATCTGGTTGAATAGCAGATAGGAGTCTCATAAGGCATGAAAGGGATCCATCCAGATCCTACTGTGTTGCAAACTCCACTAAGAAGCCTGCTCATGAGCTGCTCCATGTACTTTGCCTACAGATCCCCTCCCCCATGGGCACCCTCAGAGCTCTGCAGACCACACCCCCACAAACTCCCACCTGTAGCAGAGAGCCAGTCTGAATGCAGGCCAAGGAGAGACCACAAACGTGAGCTTTAGTGCCACCTTTGGAAAAACAAAAAAGAGGCTGTCAGCAAGCACCCTGGTGTGCTACAGGATGAAGAAAAGGCATACAAGCTTAAGAATTCTGCCACAAGAGAGATCAAGAATAGTGGGGCAGGTGTATTGATAGAAGTTCTGAAAAAGCCTCAGAATCCCTAGCAGTGCTGATGGAAGTTATTTCTCTCCTGAAGGTAGTTAACGACTGGAGGAGGGGAGAGCTACTTCAAATGCGAAGATAGCAATGCAAAACTTCAAGAAACATGAAAAAATCAGGAAACATGATACTGCAAAAGGATCAGAATAATCTACCAGTAACTGATCTCAAAGACATGGAAACGTGATTTTTCCAATAAAGAATTCAAAATAGCTGTTTTAAGGAAACTCAAAGAGCTACAAAAAAATGCAGAAACATAACAATGATATTAGGAAAACATACATGAACAAAATGATAAATTTCACAGAGAAATCATAAAAAAAGAACCAAACAATGGAACACTACATCAAAAACCAATGATGTAATGTATGACTAACAACATAATAAAATTAAAAAAAAAAAAAAGGACCAAACAAATTCTGGAGAATACAATAAATGAAATGAAAATGCACTAAAGAGCATCAACAGCACAATGGATTAAGCAGAAGAAAGAATCTGTGAGTAAGAAGACAGGAACTGTAAATTACCTAGTCAGAGGAGAAAAAAAGTGAAGAAAGTCTATATGAATTCTGGTGCATCATCAAATGAAACTATATTCACATTATGAGAATCTCAGAATGTGAAGAGTGAGAAAAAGGACAGAAAGCCTGTTTAAAGAAATAATGCCTAAAAACTTCCATATCTGGAGAGATTTTGATACCCAAATTCATAAAGCTCAAAGGTCACCAAACAATTCTAAAAATCTTCTCCAAGACACATAAAAATCAAAAACAAAAAGAATCTTAACAAGAGCAAGAGAAAAGAAGCTTGTAACTTACAGAGAACCCCCATGAGGCTAACAGATTTTTCAGCAGAAATCTTACAGGCCAGGAGAGAGCAGGATGATGTATTCAAAGTACTGAAGGAAAAAATCTGCAAACCAAGAATACGCTATCCACCAAAGTTGTCCTTCAGAAATGAAGAAGAGAGAAAGATTTTCCCAACAAGAGTTGAGGGAGTCCATCACCACTAGAACTATCTCCCAAGAAATGCTGAAAGAAGTTCAAGCTGAAATGAGACACTAATTAGTAACATGAAGACAAAGGTATGTAACACACTGGTAGAAGTAAATATATAGATGAATTCAGAAAACATTAATACTGTAATATGGTGGTGTGTTAAACACTTAACTCTAGTATAAAGGTTAAAGGACAAGAACATCAAAAACTAATGACATACTTATATGTTGGCTAATTGAATTTAAATAAAAAAATTTATAGGGCGCCTGGGTGGCTCAGTTGGTTAAGCGACTGCCTTCGGCTCAGGTCATGATCCTGGAGTCCCGGGATCGAGTCCCACATCGGGCTCCCTGCTCGGCAGGGGGTCTGCTTCTCCCTCTGCCCTCTTCCCTCTCGTGCTCTCTGTCTCTCATTCTCTCTCTCAAATAAATAAATAAAATCTTTAAAAAAAAATAAAAAAATAAAAAAATAAAATAAAAAAATTTATAAATTAACGATAGCTACAATAGCTTGTTAATGAATACAATACCGCAACATCAAAAACATTAAAAAGGGGAGTAAAAAGTAGATTATTTTTGTGATTAAAGTTAAGTTGTCACCAGCATGAAATAGAATATCCATAAAGTGTTTTATGTAAACCTCATGGTAACCATAAAGCAAAACCTACAGCAGATACACAGAGGATAAAAAGAAGGGAATCAGAGCATGCCATTACATAAAATCATTCACAAAAGCAAGCAGCAAGAGAGAATAAAACAACAGGGGAACTAAAGAACAGCCAGAAAACTATGAATACAATGACGTAAGTTCTTACCTATTAATAATTATTCCAAATGTGGATGAATTCTTCAATCAAAAGTCATAGAGTGTTTGTATGGATAAAAAATAAGACCCAACTATATGCTGTCTACAAGAGACTCACTTCAGTTTTAAGGACACACATAGGTTCAAAGAGAAGTCATGATAAAAGATACTCCACACATGTGGAAACCTAAGGAGAGCAGAGGTAGCTATACTTAGGCAAAGCAGACTTTAAGCCAAAAACCGTTAACAAGAGACAAAGAAGGTCATTATAAGATGATAAAAAAAAAAATCAATTCATCAAGAAGATATAACAATCATAAATACATATACACACACATTGGAGCACCTAAATATTAAGCAAATATTAACATCTGAAGGGAGAACTCAACGACAATGTAAAAATTGTAAGGGGCTTCACTTTTAATCATGGATATATCATCCTGATAGAAAATCAAATAAGGAAACACTGGATTTCAACTATACTTTAGAACAAATAGACCTAAAAGACATATACAGAATATTCCATCCAAAAGCACCAGAATACATATTCTTTTCAAATGTACAGTGATCATTCCCCAGATCTTTTGATAGGTCAGAAAACAAGTCTTAGTAAACTGAAGACTGAAATCATATGAGGTATCTTTTATGACCAAAATGGAATGAAACTAGGAAACAATAACAGGAGGAAAGCTAGAAAAATCACAAATAAGTGAAAATTAAACACCACACCCAACAATCAGTGGGGTCAAAGGAGAAATCAAAAGGGAAATTAAAATATACCTGAAATGAAAATGGAAACACAATATACCAAAACGTATGGGATACAGCAAATTAGTACTAAAAGGAAGTTAAAAGCAGTAAATACCCACATTATGAAAAAAACATAGATCATAAATAAACATAACTGTATACTTGAAGGACCTAGGAAAAAGAACAAACCAAGCTGAAAGTTAGCAGAAGTAAGGAAATAACGACCAGGGCAGAAATAAACACCAACCAAGAAAACAACAGAAAAGATCAATGAAACTAAGGGCTAGGATTTTTCTGACAGACATAAAAAAATCAGAAGAGTCAAAATCAGAACTGAAAGAGAAGACTAAATTACAACTCATACCACAGAAATACAAAGGATCACCAGAGACTACTATGAACAATTATACACCAACAAATTGAATAACCTAGAGAAAATAAATTCCTAGAAACATACCACCTACCAAAACCAAATAATGAAGAAACAAAATCTGAACAGACCCATAACAAGAAAAGAGATTAAATCGGTAATCAAAAATCTCCCAAAAGAGAAGAGCCAGGATTGGATGGTTTTCCTGGTGAATTCCAGCAAACATTTAAAGAAGAACTGGCAAAAGTTTTTCTGAAATTTTTCTAAAAACTGAAGAATACTCCCAACCTCATTTTATGAAACCAGCTATACCCTGATATACCAAACCATATAAGGACATTAGAAGAGAAAACTATAGGCCAATATAATAGGAAGCCAAATATATTAGCAAAGCAATATATTAGCAAACCAAATTCAACAGCGTGTTAAAAGGATCATACACTATGATCAAGTTGGACTTATTCCTAGGATGCAAGGATGGTTCAACATATGCAAATCGATAAATGTGATACACCATATTATCAGAATGATAAAACCATATGATCATCTCAATAGGTGCAGAAAAAAGAAGGTAGAGAAAAATACCATTTTACAATAACAATTCTCAAGAAAATGAGTATTCAAGTAAAATATCTCAACATAATAAATGAATAAATGACAAGCCTACAGGTAACATCATACTTAATGGTAAAAGGTCAGTAACAAGGTGAAAAGTGCCCACTCTCATCACTCCTATTCAACACAGTCCTGGAAGTTCTAACCACAGCAATCAGGCAAGAAATAGAGATAAAAGGTATCCAAAGAGAAAAGAAAGAAGTAAAACTGTCTTTGTTTGCCGATATGACCATATAAAAAAATCTCCTAAAGACTCCACCAAAAAACTGTTAGAACTAATCAGTGAATTCAGTAAAGTTGCAGGATATGAAATCAACATACAGAAATCAGTTACATTTATACATTAACAAGATATCTGTAAAAATATGAAATAAAGAAAATCCCATTCGTAATACTATCAAAAACAATAAAATACTTTGGAATAAATTTAACCAAGGATGTGAAAGATCTGTATAGTAAATATTACAACACTCTGATGAAATAAATGGGAGAAGACACAAACAAATGGAAAGATATCCCATGTTCATGGATCAGTAGAATTAATATTGTTAAAATGTGCATACTTCCCAAAGCCATCTACTGATTCAGTGAAATCCCTATCAAAAGTCCCAATGTGCAAAGGTCCTGGGAGAATTTATGGGAACAATACCGTAGCCATTTCCCTCCACGTTATTTCTGTTATGTGTTCATGACTGCACATTCTAAGTTTACACAATAAAACCTCAATTCCCAATGTCTATAAATTCTTTAGTTTACTAAGGAAAGTACCACATGGCCTGGGTAAATAAAACCAGATTTAGTACTCAAAAAAAAAAAAAAAAAAAAATCCAATGGCTTTTTTCCATAGACCCAGGAAAAAAAAATTTGTATGGAACCATAAAAGACCCCACATACCCAAAGCAATCCTGAGAAAGAACAAAGCTGGAGGAATCGCCTTTCCTGACTTCAAACTATAATACAAAGTTACAATAATCAAAACAGTAAGGTACTGGCATAAAAATAGACATATAGGCCAATCAGAATCAAGAGTACAGAAATAAACCCATGCATACAAGGTCAATTAATATGACAAGGGAGTAAAAAATACTCATGGGGAAAGGATAGCCTCTTCAATAAATGGTGCTGGGAAAATTGGAAAATCACATGCAGAAGAATGAAAATGAACCCCTAGTACAACATGCACTAAAATTAATTCAAAATGGGTTACTAATAACTTAAATATAACACCAGAAACTATAAATCTCCTAAAAGAAAACATGGGGAAAAAACTCCTTGACGTTAGTTTTGGCAATGAGTTTTTGGATACAACATCAAAAGCACAAGCAACAAAAAGCAAAAATAGAGACGAGACCAAACTAAAAAGCTTCTACACAACAAAGGAAACAATAAACGAAAGTGAAAAGGTGATCAATAGAATATAGGAGAAAGTATTTGCAAAACATGTATCTGATATGGGATTAATATCCAAAATATACAAAGAACTCATACACTTCAATAGCAAAACATCAAACAATCTCGTTAAAAATTGACCAGAGACCTGAATTGACATTTTTCCAAAGAAAACCTACAAATGGCCAAAAGGTATATGAAAAGATATATCACATCACTAGTCATAAGAGAAATGATGATTACCCCAAAACCACAATGAGGTATCATCTTACATCTGTTAGAATGGCTATCATCAAAAAGACAACAGATTAAGAGTTGATGAGCGTGTGGAGAAAGGGACCCTTTGTGCACTTCGGTGATACGGCCACTATGCAAAAGAGTTTGCAGATTCCTTAAAAAATTAAAAATAGAATTGCCATATGATCCAGCAATTCTGTTCTGGGTATATATCCAAAGGAAATAAAATCAGAATCTTGAAAAAATATCTGCACTCCCATGTTCACTGTAACATTATTCACAATAGCCAAGATATGGAGACAACCTAAATATCTATGGATGAATAAAGAAAGATGTGGTATGTACACATACACACACACACACACACACACACACAGAGTTTACTTAGCCATGAGAAAAGGAAGTCCTGCCATCTGCAACATTGGGTGGATCCTGAGGGTATTATGCTAAGTGAAGTGAGACAGAGAAAGACAAGTACTCTGTGATCTCACTCATATGTGAACTCTTAAAAAGCCAAACTCTTAGAAACAGAGTAGAGTGGTGGTACCAGGGGCTGGGAAGTGGGAGAATGGGTATAAACGTGGAATGTCGGTCCAATGGGTATAAACTTCTAATTATAAGGTAAATAATTTCTAGGTATTTAATGTACAGAGCAAGGTGATTACAGTTAAGAACATTGTATTATATACTTGGAAGTTGCTAAGAGAGTAGGTCTTAAATGTTCTCAACACAGAAAGAAATGGTAATTGTCAGCTAATCCTATGGAGGTAATAATTTTGTAATACACAAGTACATCAAATCAACACCATTTATTATCTTTTAAGTAAGCTCTGGGCCCAATGTGGGGGTCAGACTCACAACTCTGAGATCAAGAGTTGCATGCTCTACTGACTGAGCCAGCCAGGCACCCCACCACTGTACACTTTAAACTAACACAGTATTATATGTAAATTATATCTCAATGAAGCTGAAGAAAAAATTATTTAAAAAAGAAAGCAAAATATCAAATTTTTAAGACCCTGAAATTCAGGGAGTTGTTGGGAATTCCCCTTAACCGGGATAATGACCAAACTAAGCCCGAACAAAGGACCTGGTTAAGAAGTAGGACTGAGGAATAAACATAATGCAGAAACCTGGTTTCAGCAAAATGGTTTCACTAATCACACTGAAGGACAGAAGCATATAAGATGAATTCTTGATAATACTGCCTCAGCCTCAGATTTCTCCTAAGATGGATCAATAAACTAGTAAATAAAAAACCAACACCACAGATTTGGCAAGAAAATCCTAACTGCACCCAGCTGAAGAGTGAGAGAATTCAAAAAGAAATCATTAAAATAATCTTGAAAATACTTAAAATAATTTTGTAAACATGAAAATATAGTCTTAAAATGAGAAATCTAGAATTTATATACATAAATCTTCATATTTAAAGGTTGACATTTTTTAGAAAGATTTTATTTATTTGTCAGAGAGAGAGGATGCGGGACTCCATCGCAGGACCCTGGGATCATGACCTGAGCTGAAGGCAGACACTTAAATGACTGAGCCACCCAGGCGTCCCTAAAAGTTGATGTTTTAAACATAAATAATGAAGCAGACAAACACTAACCCTCTCCATCTAGCCTGATAGCACTGTGTGCCCCCACCTGATGTCCACATGCCAACCTTCCCCATCCAACTCATCCACCTCAGCATGCATCCCTCTAAAGCAGCTCCTACCTCGACACTCTGGCAGGTAGCCATGGACAGACTTGTGCCGCTCCGACTGACTCCTGCCCTGGGGAGGAGGACCAATAACCCCACACACCAGTGCACATGCAGTTCCTGCAGCAGGGTCTCTTAGCTGGTTGTACAGGGAGCAAACCCCACCCTTCAGTGCACCTACAACTGTGATAGGCTAATTGTAGACAGGTAGGCTAAGAGTTGGCCCTACCCACCAACAAGCCCATGTTGGTGGCAGCCAGGTCCCTCAATGACTCAGGGAGCAAATCCTGCTCAGTGTGCCCACAAAAAGCAAAGCAGGGGGTGCCAGGGTGGCTCAGCTGGTTAAGTGTCTGCCTTTGGCTCAGGCCGTGATCCCAGGGTCCTGGGATTGAGCCCCACATCAGGCTCTGTGCTCAGTGGGGAGCCTGCTTCTCCCTCTCCTTCTGCCACTCCCCCTGCTTATGCTCTTTCTTATTAAATAAATAAATAAAATCTCAAAAAAAATCAAAGCAGATCATTGCAACTGGCTTGGCTGAAGGCAAATACAGCTCAGGCACAACAGGAAAGAGCATGAAGCCTACACAGGGGACACCACTGGAGCACCTGGTTCTGGTCACCAGTAAGGATTGCATTACAGGGAACCACAGGACCTTTTCTCGTAAGTCCTCAACTTTCAAGATCAGGAGATGTAGCTGGCCTACCTAATACACAAAAAACATACACAGAAAGTAAGACAAAAAGAGATAGAAGAATATGTCCCAAATGAAAGTACAAGACAAAATCAGAGTAAAAAAGCTAAACTAAATGGAGATAAGCAATATGCCTGATAAAGAATTCAAAGTAATGATCATAAAGATTCTGACTGGACATTAAGAGTGGATGAACTCAGGGGCGCCTAGGTGGCTCAGTTGTTAAGCGTCTGCCTTCAGCTCAGGTCATGATCCCAGGGTGTTGGATCGAGCCCCGCATCGGGCTCCCTGCTCGGTGGGAAGCCTGCTTCTCCCTCTCCCACTCCCCCTGCTGTGTTCCTTCTCTCGCTTTGTCTCTCTCTGTCAAATAAATAAATAAAATTCTTTAAAAAAAAAAAAGTGGATGAACTCAGAATTCAGTAAAGGGATAGAAAATATGAAAAAGAACCAGTCAGAGCTGAAGAATTCAACAACTGATATAAAAAAATATACTGGAGGGAATTAACAGCAGATTAGAGAATGCAGAATGGATCAATGATCTGGGAGAAATGAAACAAGGTGAACAGCAAAATAATAATAATGTGAAGAAGGAGGTAGAGGAGGAGGAGAGGAAGAGGAAGGAAGAAGAAAAGTGAAGAAGAGAGATTTAAGAAAGAAGCAGATGCAGAATAATAGGTTAAGGGAATTCTGCAACATCATTAAGAGAAATAACATTTATATTACAGGTATCTGAGAAGAAGAGAGAGATGAGGGGGGCAGAAAACTTGGAGAAATAATAGCTGAAAATTTTCCTAATGTGGGGAAGGAAAAAGCCAAGTTCAGGAGCTACAGAGAGCCCCAAACAAGATGACCCCAAGTAGGTCCACACCAAGACACACAGTTACAAGGCAAAAAGTTGATAAAGAGAGATTTTAAAGCAGCAAAAGACAAGAAGAGTTACACACAAGGGAAACCTCATAAGGCTTAGCTGATTTTTCAGCAGGAACTTTGCAGGCCTTAAGAAAGTGGCGTGAAATTTTGGAGTGCTGCAAGGGAAAAACCTACACCAAGAATAATCCACACAGCAAGGTTATCATTCAGAATAAAAAGACTATAGACTCTGAGAAACAAACTAAGGGTTTTAGAGGGAAGGAGGTGGGGGGATGGGTTAGCCTGGTGATAGGTATTAAGGAGGGCACATACTGCATGGAGCACTGGGTGTTATACGAAAACAATGAATCGTGGATCACTACATCAAAAACTAATGATGTATTGTATGATGACTAACATAATAAAAAAATTTAAAAAAGGAGAGAGAGAGAGAGATAAAGAGTTTCCCAGACCAAAAAAAAGAAAGTTAAAGGAGTTCATCACCACTAAACCATTTCTACAAGAAATGTTAAAGAGAACTCTTTAAGTGGAAAGAAAAGGCCAAACTAGAAGTGAGGAAATTATGTAAGAAAACAATTCACATATAAAAGCAAACATATAATAAAGGTAGTAGGTTAATCACTTAAAAAGCCAGTACAGAAATTAAAACACAAAAGTAGCAACATCGATTATATCTATGAAAATTAGTCAAGGGACACAAAAGAAAAAGATGTAAAATATGACATCATATACATAAAATGTGGAGGGGGAGTAAAAACTTAGTGCTTTTAGAATGTGTTCAAACTCAAGCAACAACTTAATATACACTGCTATACACAAAAGATGTTATATATGAACCCAAAGGGTAACTACAAAATCAATATAATACCTATACAAAAAATAAAGGGAATAAAACCCAAGCATAACAGCAACCATCAAACCACAAGGGAAGAGAGCAAGAAAAGAAAAACCAGAAGAGCTACAAAAATAAGAAAACAATTAACAAAATGGTAATAAGTACATACCTACCAATAATCCTATTAAATGTAACTAGACTAAATGCTCCAAGCAAAAGACACAGGGTACTAAAAGGATAAAAAACCCAGTATCTATCTATATGCTGCATATCAGATTCACTTCAGACCTAAGGGAACAAAGAGACTCAAAGTGAACAGATGGAAAAACATATACCATGCAAATAGAAGCCCTCCCCACCCCGCAAAAAAAAAAAGCTAGGGTAGCAATACTTACATGAAACAGAACAGACTTAAAGACTACCAAGAGACAAAGAAGGGTACTGCATAATGATAAAGGGATCAATCCAAGTGGAGTATATAACAACTGTAAATATCTATGCACCCAAAACATATATGAAAGAAATTGACATGAAGGGAAAAATTGATAATAATACAATAGTAGAAAAGGCTTTAACAACCACAACCCACTTACACCAGTGGATAGATCATTCAGACAGATAATCAACAAGGAAACAGTGGCTTTGAATGACACATTAGACCAGATGGACTTAACAGATATATACAGAACATTACTTCCCAAAACAACAGAATACACATTATGTTCAAGGAGACATGAAAAATTCTCCAGGACAGATCACATTTAGACTCAAAAGAAGTCTCAATAAATTTAAAAAGACTGAAATCATATTAAGCATCTTTTCCAACCTCAATAGTATGAAAATAGGAAAAAAAAAAAAAAAAACCTGGGAAAAACAAACACATGGAGGCTAAACAACATGTTATTAAACAACCAATGGGTCAACAAAGAAATCAATGAGGAAATTAAAAAAATCAAATGAGGAAATATGAAGACAAATGAAAGTGAAAACACAGCAGTCCAAAATTTAGGGGATGTTGCAAAAGCTGTTAGAAAAGAGAAGTTTATAGTGATAAATGGCCTACCTCAAGAAACAAGAAAAATCTCAAATAAACAATCTAATCTTATACCATAAGGAGTTTGAAAAAGAAAAACAAATGAAGCCTAAAGCCAGCAGAAGAAAGGAAATGATAAAGATTAGAACAAAAATAAAGGATACAGGAACTAAAAAAACAATAGAAAAGATCATTGAAACCAGGAGCTGGGTCTTTGAAAAAATTAAAAAGAGAAAGGAACCAAATAAAATTACAAATGAGAGATGAGAAATAACAACACCACACAAATTCAAATAATTAGAATTATGAAAAACTATATGCCAACAAATTGGAGAACCTGGAAGAAATGGATAAATTCCTCCAACATATAAACTACCAAAACTGAAACAGGAAGAAATAGAAAACCTGAATAGATAAAGAACCAGAAAAGAAATCAAATCAGTAATCAAAAAACTCCCAACACACAAAAGTCCAGGACCACATGGCTTCAGAGGTGAATTCTACCAAACATTTAAAGAAGAGTTAACACTTATTCCTCTCAAACTATTCCAAAAAGTAGAGAAGGAAGGAAAACTTTCAAATTCATTCTATGAGGCCAGAATTACCCTGATACCAAAATCAGATAAAGACATCACTAAAAAAGAGAACTACAGGCCAATATCCCTGATGAACATAGATGCAAAAATTCTCAATAAAATACTAGCAAACTGAATCCAACAATACATTTAAAATATCACTCATCACGATGAAGTGCGATTTACTCCTGGGTTGCAAAGGATGGTTCAATATTCACGAATCAATCAACATGATACATCACATTAATAAAAGAACAGATAAGAACCACATGATTATTTCAGTAAATGCAGAAAAAGCATTTGAGCCAAGTACAGCATCCATTCACACTAAAATTCCTCAACAAAGTAGGATTAGAGGGAACATATCTCAACATAATAAAGGCCATATATGAAAAACCCACAACAAATATCCTAAATGAGGAAAAACAGAGCTTTTCCTCTACTGTCAGGAACACGACAGATGTCAACTCTCGCCACTTTTATTCAACATAGTAATGGAAGTCTTAGCCACAGGAATCAGACAACAAAAAGAAATAAAAGGCATCCAAACAGGTATGGAGGAAGTAAAACTTTCACTATTTGCAGATGACATGATACTATATAGAGGGAAAACCCAAAGACTCCACCAAAAAACTGCTGGAACTGATAAATGAATTCAGTAAAGCCACAGGATACAAAATCTACAGAAATCTGTTGCATTTCTATTCTTCAATAATGAAGCAGCAGAAAGAGAAATCAAGGAATCCCACTTAAAACTGTACCAAAAACAATTAAGATACCTAGGAATAAACCTAACCAAGAGAGAGAAAAGACCTGTACTCTGAAAACTATAAAACATTGATGAAAGAAATTGAAGATGACACAAAGAAACAAATATTCCATGCTCATAGACTGGAAGAACAAATACTGTTAAAATGTCTGTACTACCCAAAGCAATCTACATGTAATGCAATCTCTAGCAAAATATCAACAGCATTTTTTCACAGAATTAGAACACCCTAAAATTTGTATGGAATCATGAAAGACCCAGAATAGACAAAGCAACCTTGAAAAAGAAAAGCAAAGCTGGAGGCATCACAATTCTGGACTTCAAGTTATATTACAAAGCTGCAATAATCAAAACAGTATGGTACTGGCACAAAAACACACAATCAATGGAACAGAAAACCCAGAAATGAACCCACAATTATATGGTCAATTAATCTTTGACAAAGCAGGAAAGAATATCCAATGGGAAAGACAGTTTTTTCAACAAATGGTGTTGGGAAAAATGGACAGCAAAATGCAAACACTAATTCAAAAAGATATATGCACCCCTATGTTTACTGCAGCCTTCTTTATAATAGCCAAGATATCAGTGTCCACTGATAGATGAACAGATAAAGAAAATGTGATATATATACATAGATACATATATGATGGATTACTCAGCCATAAAAAAGGAGATCTCGCCATTTGCAACAACATAAATGTATCCAGGGGGTATTATGCTTAGTGAAATAAGCAAGAGAGGGAAAGACAAATATCAGCTGATTTCACTTCTATGTGAAATCTAAAATACAAAACAAATGAACATATAAAAAAACCCAAAATAAAGACTCAAATACAGGGAACTGGTAGTTACCAGAGGGTAGGTGAGTGGGGGGAATAAACGGGATTAAGAGGTATGACCTCCCAGGTATAAAATGAGTAAGTCACAAAGATGAAAAGTACAGCATAGAAAATATAGTGAGGGCGCCTGGGTGGCTCAGTTGGTTAAGCGACTGCCTTCGGCTCAGGTCATGATCCTGGAGTCCCTGGATCGAGTCCCGCATCGGGCTCCCTGCTCGGTAGGGAGTCTGCTTCTCCCTCTTACCCTCCCGACCCTCCCTCCTCTCATGCTCTCTCTCTCTCAAATAAATAAATAAAATCTTTAAAAAAAAAAATATAGTGAATAATTTTGTAATATTCTTGTACAGCGATAGATGGTAACCACTTATCATAGGGAACAATGAGTAATGTAAGAATTGCTGAATCAAGATGCTATACACTTGAAAACTGAAATAGCTTGTGAATTATACTCCAATAATAAAAGAAGTATGAAATATACATGATCTAAAAAGAAAAAGAAGAAATAGAAAATAGAAAAACGGGGCACCTGGCTCAGTCATTAAGCGTCTGCCTTCAGCTCAGGTCATGATCCCAGGGTCTTGGGATCAAGCCCCACATCAGGCTCCCTGCTCGGCGGGGGGAAGCCTGCTTCTCCCTCTCCCTCTCCACTCCCCTTTCTTGTGTTCCCTCTCTCGCTGTGTCTCTCTCTGCCAAATAAATAAAATCTTAAAAAAAAAAAATATTAAAAAAAAAAAAAGAAAATAGAAAAAGAAGAAATAGTGTGATAGTGTGCCACTGTAGCATAGAATGTTACTCTTCTACCCCAGGATGTATTCTTCCTCTTTTCCAAAGTATTGGCTGGGCTCATGGCCTCCTGAAAAAAATTAATCATTCTTCAATTCCTGGAATCTACATATTTTTATACAGTCATATTCTAGATAATGAGATGAAAGTAGAAATATGTGCAACTACTGGTGAGATTAAAGGGATGAGGTGATACCTTTTCTGTCTTCCTACTTCCTGTGGAATGGTAAGGAAATGTGATAACCAGGCAAATCTAGTCATTTGGGTCAATGAAGCAGAAGCCAACTATTAGAGGATAATGAGAAAGAGCAATGATATAGAAGGATTCTGGTTCCCTATTCCTTGGAGATAGAGGACTAAATCTGTTTGTTGGTACCTGAACTTCTACATGAGGGACAAATAAAATTGTCTTGTTTAAGCATCTGTTATCTAGAATTGCTGTCATAAGCCGTCAATAGGCAAATCTACAGAGACAGATAAAAATGCTCATGCCAGACAGGTACATTTCAAAGTACTATCTTTGCAGCAACCATGGAGGTATGTGCTTAGATCCCCTTCAAGAGAACCAGCTTTGAGAAGCATAGTTGGTGAACATCCTCCAGCTGTTCATCTTTGCTTCTACTACTGAGTTCATGCTGAGACCATGATCTTCCCAAGCTACTCCCAGCTAAGACTAACAGTGAGGTATTAAAGCCTGAACCATTTCTACCTGATATGAGACTCTTCTAATGAGAAAGCTTTGGTCAGCAACTTTCCACTGGCCTGGCTAAGGCTTTGTCAGAGTTGCACGGTGATCTGAGTTAGCAGAAGAAAAATCAACAAGCTTAGAAAGAAACAGATCAAAGTAACTATGCAATCTAAGGAAGAAAGAAAAATTTTAAAAATGAATGCAGACTTAAGAGAAATGTGAAACAGCAATAAGCACATGAACATATGCATATATGAACATCAGAGAGGAAAGAACAGAACAATATTGAAAGAAATGGCTGAAAACTTCCTAGTTTTTGATTTTTAAAAACTCCCTAATACAGAAATCCAAAACCCTCAATGAACCCTAAGCAGGATGAACATGCAGATACAAACCTAAACACATCATAATCAAGAGGCTAAAAGTAGAATTCCAGGGAAGATGGTGGAGCAGGAGGACCCTAAGCTCACCTGTCCTACAAATACAACTCACATGAGTGTAAGTAACCCAGAAAATGTCAGAACAACTCGCTACAGCTAAATATAGAGAAGAGGCACCATCCAAGAGGGTAGGAAGGATGGAGACATGGTCAGGAACTAAACAGCCCACGGGACTGTATTCGAGGGGAAAGGAATACTGCGGAGGTCCAGTGAGATGAATTCCCCAGAACATTGGCTTTGAAAACCAAAGGGGCTAAGACTCAGAAGTTCTTATGGTAAGTGGGACTCAAGGGGAGCCCGGGTGGCTCAGACGGTTAAGCGTCTGCCTTTGGCTCAGGTCATGATCCCAGAGTCCTGGGATCGAGGCCCGCATCAGCTCCCTGCTCCCTGCTTCTCCCTCTCCCACTCCCCCTGCTGTGTTCCCTCTCTCGCTGTGTCTCTCTGTCAAATAAATAAATAAAATCTTAAAAAAAAAAAAAAAGTAAGTGGGACTCAAATCCTGAAACTTTAAAAATGAGCAGGCTCAGCTCTGGGAGAGGTCGGTGAGAGGAAACTGAGCCCCCACCCATAAAGAGCATAAAAAGCCCCACAGAGATATAACATAGAAACAGCAGTTTGAAAAACTCCCAGGGTATATGGGAGGGAGATTTGTTTACTAATCTCAGAGCATGTGCTAGAGAGGCAGGGATCCTTGGGAGGCTTCTCCAGAAATAGCAAGAACCAGTACAGTGGCGACACTGGCTACCTAACTTGCTAACAGTATGCCCTGCTCCCACATGCCTCTGTGGACACACTCCTTCCAGCCAGGCCTCAGCTCCAGGTCCCCTTACACAGCAGACCCGGGCAAACCTTGCTAACAGCATGCATCCTGAACTCCTCCTACCCACTTCTGTGCATTCCCCCCCTGCAATATGCTCTTAGGAGAGCCCATCCAAAGCAGTGCCACAAGCCTGCAGTGTGTAAGCAGCCCTCATAGGGGCCAACACCATTCCAAAGTGACCTCTGCCCTGGTGAGAGGGGATGATAACCACGCACAACAATCAGACTGTGGCCTTAGTAATAGGCTGGGAGCAACAACACAAGAAACAACAAGTATTGGCAACAATGTAAAGAAAAAGAAACCCTCATGCACTGTTGGTGGGAATGCAAACTGTTGCAGGCATTGTGGAAAATAGTATGGAAGTTTGGCAAAAAATTAAAAACAAAACTATCATATGACCCAGTTATTACACTACTGGTATTTACCCGAAGATTAAGAAAATACTAATTAAAAAAGATATATGCACCCCTATGTTTATTGCAGTATTATTGATAATAGCGAAATTATGGAATCAACCCAAGTGTCCCATTGACAGATGAATAAAAACGATGTAGTACACACACACACACACACACACCCCCAATGGAATATTACTTAACCATAAACAGAATGAAATATTGCCATTTGTAGCAACATGGACGGAACCAGACAGTATAATACTAAGTGAAACAAGTCAGAGAAAGACAAATACCATATGATTTCACTCATGTATGAAATTTAAGAAACAAAACAAAGGAAAAAAAAAAAAAGACAAAGCAAGAAACAGGCTCTTAACAATAGAAAACATACTAATGGTTACCAGAGGGGAGGTGGATAGGAGGGATGGGTGAAATAAGTGAAGGGGATTAAGAGTACACTTATAATGACCACTGAGTAGTATACAGAATTGCTGAATTACTGTATTATACACCTGAAGCTAATATAACACTGTATGTTATACCGGCTTTAAAATAAAATAAAAATAAAATAAAACTTTAAAAATGCTGAAAATAAAGAGAAAACCTTATAAGCAGCGAGAGAAAAATAATCCATTATCTACAGGCCACAATAAAACTAACAGCTGACTTCTCATCGGAAACAATGAAAGCCAAATGACAATGAGACAGTATATTCAACATGCTTAAAGAAAAAACACTATCTAGTAATAATATTTTTTTAAAAATTTACTTATTTGGGGGGCGGAGCAAGATGGCAGAGGAGGAGACCTGGATTTCGTCTGGTCCCAGGAATTCAGCTGGATAGGGATCAAACCATTCTGAACACCTAACAACTCAACTGGAGATCAAAGAAAAGAATAGCAACAACTCTCTGAACAGAAAAGCGACCACTTTTTGGAAGGTAGGACGTGTGGAGAAGTGAATCCAAGGCGATATTAGATATTTGGGAGGATAGACGGTGGGGGAGGGGGCCTCCGTCCGCCGCTTCTGGCAAGTGATAAAGCAGCGAGCACAAAATCACAACGTTTAGAAGTTGGCACCGCTGAGGGACGTCACTCCGGTGGCTAAGTGGGGGGGTGGAACCCTCACGGGACAGTGTGGTCTCAGGACCCTCAGGGTCACAGAAAGACCAGGGGTGCCTGAGTGTGGCAGAGCTCCCAGGTATCGGAGCGGGGAAGCCGGCTGCAGAGACAGAGCCGAGGCGCAGGCTCTCAGCTCGGAGTTGCCATAAACTGTGATCTGCGGCACAGTCGGGCCACTGCTCCTCCAGCAGGGACCCAACAAGTGGCAGATCCAGGGAGACTCCCCTTCCTCCCGCAGGAGGAGCGGCGTGAAAGCGCACCGCATGGATCTGCTGGGTTTGGAGACTCCACACGGGGTCCTGCACCAGAGATAGAAGCACTCGGTCAAAGGCCACAGGCTGGGTGAGCACCGAGTGCGGCTGGAGACCGGGGAGACGGAAGTGACTGACTGCTTTTATCTGGGACTCACTGAGGAGTGGGGCCCTGAGTTCTCAGCTCCTCAGGGGTGGAGACTGGGAGGCCGACATTTTCACTCTCGTCCTCCAAAGCCCAACGGAAAGCTTGCAGGGAACAAAAGCTCCGGAGAGCAAACCCAAGCAGATTACTTAGCACGGGACCCGCAAGGGGGGGGTAATTCCGCCTCCGGCAAAGACATTTGGGAACCACGGCAACAGGCCCCTCCCCCAGAAGATCAGCAAGAACAGCCAGTCAAGACCAAGTTTACCGATCAAAGAGAACGGCAGAACTCCAGCGCTAAGGGAATACTGCACATACAATTCATGGCTTTTTTACCATGATTCTTTAGTCTTTCAAAGTTAATTATTTTTTTTAAACTTTTTTTTTGAATTTTTCTTTTCTTTTTTTTTTTCTTTTTTTAAAGATTTTATTTATTTATTCATGAGAGACAGAGAGAAACAGAGGGAGAAGCAGGCTCCCAAGGAGCGGGAAGCCCGATGCGGGACTCGATCCCAGGACCCTGGGATCATGACCTGAGCCGAAGGCAGACGCTTAACCATCTGAGCCACCCAGGCGCCCTCTTTTCTCTTTTTCAACCAACATCTTATCAATCCCTTTTTAAAAAAACATTTTCATTTTTCATTTTTAGAGTCATATTCTATCCCTTCATAGTAGTTACCCTTATTTTTGACATAAGTTGTTCTCTCTTTAAAATTTTGAGATACAGTTTCTTCTAACAGATCAAAATATACCCTAAATCTCTACTGTATGGCTTTGTTCTAGTCTCCTGCCTGATCACATTCTTTTTTTTTTTAATCCTATTCTTTTTTCAAACAACTTATCAATTCCTTTTATAAAATGTTTTATAATTTTCATCTTTACAATCATATTCCATCCCTTCATCATACAACCCTTATTTTTGTACATACATAAGTTTTCCTTTCTTTAAAATTTTGGGAGGCACTTTCTTCTAACAGACCAAAATACACCCAAAATCTAGTGTGTGGCACTGATCTATGCACCATCCTGATCATATTTGATCATATTGTTTTTTTGGTTTTGTTCTGTTTTTATCTTTTTTTTTTTTCTTTCTTTCCCTTACTTTTCCCGTCTTTTCTGATTTGTTTAGAGTATATTTTCTGGGGACATTGTTACCCTGTTAGCATTTTGTTCTCTCATTCATCTGTTCTCCTCTGGACAAAATGACAAGATGGAAAAAATCACCTCAACAAAAAGAACAAGAGGCAGTACTGACTGCCAGGGACCTACTCAATATGGACATCAGTACAATGTCAGAACTAGAGTTCAGAATGATGATTTTAAAGATACTAAATGGGCTTCAAAAAAGCATGGAAGTTATCAGAGAAACCCTTTCTGGAGAAATAAAAGAACTAAAATCTAACCAAGTCGAAATCAAAAAGGCTATTAATGAGGTGCAATAAAAAATGGGGGCTCTAACTCCTAGGATAAATTAGGCAGAAGAGAGAATTAGCGATATAGAAGACCAAATGATGGAAAATAAAGAAGCTGAGAAAAAGAGAGATAAACAACTACCGGATCCCGACAGCAGAATTCGAGAGATAAGCAATACCATAAGACAAAACAACATTAGAATAATTGGGATCCCAGAAGAAGAAGAAAGAGAGAGGGGGGCAGAAGGTATATTGGAGCAAATTATAGCAGAGAACTTCCCTAATTTGGGGAAGGAAACAGGCATCAAAATCCAGGAGGCACAGAGAACCCCTCTCAAAATCAATAAAAATAAGTCAACACCCCAACATCTAATAGTAAAACTTACGAGTCTCAGAGACAAAGAGAAAATCCTGAAAGCAGCTCGGCAGAAGAGATCCTACAATGGTAGAAACATTAGATTGGCAACAGACCTATCCACAGAGACCTGGCAGGCCAGAAAGGACTGGCATGATATATTCAGAGCACTAAATGAGAAAAATATGCAGCCAAGAATACTATATCCAGCTAGGCTGTCACTGAAAATAGGAGGAGAGATAAAAAGCTTCCAGGACAAACAAAAACTAAAGGAATTTGCAAACACAAAACCAGCCCTACAAGAAATATTGAAAGGGGTCCTCTAAGCAAAGAGAGAGCCTAAAAGTAACATAGACCAGAAAGGAACAGAGACAATATACAGTAACAGTCACCTTATAGGCAATACAATTTCACTAAATTTATATCTTTCAATAGTTACCCTGAATGTAAATGGGCTAAATGCCCCAATCAAAAGACACAGGCTATCAGATTGGATAAAAAAGCAAGACCCATCAATATGCTGTCTGCAAGAGACTCATTTCAGACGCAGACACCCCCAGACTGAAAGTGAAGGGATGGGAAACCATTTACCATGCTAATGGACACCAAAAGAAAGCTGGGGTGGCAATCCTTATATCAGACAAATTAGATTTTAAACCAAAGACTGTAATAAGAGATGAGGAAGGACACTATATCATACTTAAAGGGTCTATCCAACAAGATCTAACAATTGTAAATATCTATGCCCCTAACATGGGAGCAGCCAATTATATAAGCTAATTAACAGCAAAAGCAAAGAAACACATCAACAATACACTAATAGAAGGGGATTTTAAGAGCCCCCTCACTGAATGGACAGATCATCTAAGCAAAAGATCAACAAGGAAATAAAGACTTTAAATGACACACTGGACCAAATGGACTTCACAGATATATTCAGAATATTCCATCCCAAAGCAACAGAATACACATTCTTCTCTAGTGCCCATGGAACAGTCTCCAGAATAGATCACATCCTAGGTCATAAATCAGGTCTCAACCAGTACCAAAAGACTGGGATCATTCCCTGCATATTTTCAGACCACAGTGCTTTGAAACTAGAACTCAATCACAAGAGGAAAGTCGGAAAGAACTGAAATACATGGAGGCTAAAGAGCATCCTACTGAAGAATGAATGGGTCAACCAGGAAATTAAAGAAGAATTAAAAAAATTCATGGAAACAAATGAAAATGAAAACTGAACACAATTGTTCAAAATCTTTGGGATAGTAAAGGCAGTCCTAAGAGCAAAGTATATAGCAAAGCCTTTCTCAAGAAACACGAAAGGTCTCAAATACACAACCTAACCCTACACCTAAAGGAGCTGGAGAGAGAACAGCAAATAAAGCCTAAACCCAGCAGGAGAGGAGAAATAATAAGAGCAGAAATCAATGAAATAGAAACGAGAAGAACAGTAGAACAGTAGAACAGATCAACGAAACAAGGAGCTGGTTCTTTGAAATAATTAACAAGATTGATAAACCCCTGGCCAGACTTATCCAAAAGAAAAGAGAAATGACCCAAATCAACAAAATCATGAATGAAAGAGAGACCACAACCAACACCAAAGAAATACAAACAATTATAAGAACATATTATGAGCAACTATATGTCAGCAAATTAGATAATCTGGAAGAAATGGATGCATTCCTAGAGATGTATCAACTACCAAAACTGAACCAGGAAGAAATAGAAAACCTGAACAGACCTATAACCACTAAGGAAATTGAAGCAGTCATCAAAAATCTCCCATCAAAAAACAAGAACCCAGGGCCAGATGGCTTCCCAGGGGAATTCTACCAAACATTTAAAGAATTAATTCCTATTCTTCTGAAACTGTTCCAAAAAATAGAAATGGAAGGAAAACTTCCAAACTCATTTTATGAGGCCACCATTACCTTGATCCCCAAACCAGACAAAGACCCCATCAAAAAGGAGAATTACAGACCAATATCCTTGATGAACATGGATGCAAAAATTCTCACCAAAATACTAGCCAATAGGATCCAACAGTACATTAAAAGGATTACTCATCACGATCAAGTGGGATTTATCCCTGGGCTGCAAGGTTGGTTCAACATCCGCAAATTAATCAATGTGATACAACACATTAATAAAAGAAAGAAAAAGCACCATATGATCCTCTCAATCGATGTAGAAAAAGCACTTGACAAAGTACAGCATCCTTTCTTGATCAAAACTCTTCAGAGTATAGGGATAGAGGGTACATACCTCAATATCATAAAAGCCATCTATGAAAAACCCACAGCGAATATCATTCTCAATGGGGAAAAACTGAGAGCTTTCCCCCTAAGGTCAGGAACACGGCAGGGATGTCCACTATCACCACTGCTATTCAACATAGTATTAGAAGTCCTAGCCACAGCAATCAGACAACAAAAAGAAATAAAAGGCATCCAAATTGGCAAAGAAGTCAAACTCTCACTCTTTGCAGATAATATGATACTTTATGTGGAAAAACCAAAAGACTCCACCCCAAAACTGCTAGAACTCATACAGGAATTCAGTAAAGTGGCAGGATATAAAATCAATGCACAGAAATCAGTGGCATTCCTATACACCAACAAGACAGAATAAAGAGAAATTAAGGAGTCGATCCCATTTACAATTGCACCCAAAACCATAAGATACCTAGGAATAAATCTAACCAAAGAGGCAAAGAATCTGTACTCAGAAAACTATAGAATACTCATGAGAGAAACTGAGGAAGACACAAAGAAATGGAAAAACGTTCCATGCTCATGGATTGGAAGAATAAATATTGTGAAGATGTCAATGCTACCTCGAGCAATCTACACATTCAATGCAATCCCCATCAAAATACCATCAACTTTTTTCAAAGAAATGGAACAAATAATCCTAAAATTTGTATGGAACCAGAAAAGACCTCGAAGAGCCAGAGGAATGTTGAAAAAGAAAACCAAAGCTGGTGGCATCACAATTCCGGACTTCAAGCTCTATTACAAAGCTGTCATCATCAAAACAGTATGGTACTGGCACAAAAACAGACACATAGATCAATGGAACAGAATAGAGAACTCAGAAATGGACCCTCAACTCTATGGTCAACTAATCTTCGACAAAGCAGGAAAGAATATCCAATGGAAAAATGAGAGTCTCTTCAACAAAGAGTGCTGGGAAAACTGGACAGCCACATGCAGAAGAATGAAACTGGACCATTTCCTTACACCACACACAAAAATAGACTCAACATGGCTGAAAGGCCTAAATGTGAGACAGGAGTCCATCAAAATCCTAAAGGAGAACACAGGCAGCAACCTCTTCGACCTTAGCCGCAGCAACTTCTTCCTAGAAACATCACCAAAGGCAAGGGAAGCAAGGGCAAAAATGAACTATTGGGACCTCATCAAGATAAAAAGCTTTTGCACAGCAAAAGAAACAGTCAACAAAACCAAAAGACAACCGACAGAATGGGAGAAGATATTTGCAAATGACATATCAGATAAAGGGCTAGTATCCAAAATCTATAAAGAACTTCTTAAACTCAACACCCAAAGAACAAATGATCCAATCAAGAAATGGGCAGAAGACATGAACAGACATTTTCCCAAAGAAGACATCCAAACGGCCAACAGACACATGAAAAAGTGCTCAACATCGCTCAGCATCAGGGAAATCCAAATCAAAACCTCAATGAGGTATCACCTCACACCAGTCAGAATGGCTAAAATTAACAAGTCAGAAAATGACAGATGTTGGCGGGGATGCAGAGAAAGGGGAACCCTCCTACACTGTTGGTGGGAATGCAAGCTGGTGCTGCCACTCTTGAAAACAGTATGGAGGTTCTTCAAAAAGTTGAAAACAGAGCTACCACATGATCCAGCAATTGCACTACTGGGTATTTACCCCAAAGATACAAATGTAGGGATCCGAAGGGGTACGTGCACCCCAATGTTTATAGCAGCAATGTCCACAATAGCCAAACTGTGGAAAGAGCCAAGATGTCCATCGACAGACAAATGGATAAAGATGTGGTATATATATACAATGGAATATTATGCAGCCATCAAAAAGAATGAAATCTTCTCATTTGCAACGACGTGGATGGAACTGGAGGGTATTATGCTGAGCAAAATAAGTCAGAGAAAGACATGTATCATATGACCTCACTGATATGAGGAATTCTTAATCTCAGGAAACAAACTGAGGGTTGCTGGAGTGGTGGGGGTGGGAGGGATGGGTGGCTGGGTGATAGACACTGGGGAGGGTATGTGCTATGGTGAGCACTGTGAAGTGTGCAAGACTGTTGAATCTCAGATCTGTACCTCTGAAGCAAGTAATACATTATATGTTAAAAAAAAAAAAAAAAAGAAGAAGATAGGAGGGGAAGAATGAATGGGGGGAAATCAGAGGGGGAGACGAACCATGAGAGACTACAGACTCTGAAAAGCAAACTGAGGGTTCTAGAGGGGAGGGGGGTGGGAGGATGGGATAACCTGGTGATGGGTATTAAAGAGGGCACGTTCTGCATGGAGCATTGGGCATTATATGCAAACAATGAATCATGGACCACTACATCAAAAACTAATGATGTAATGTATGGTGATTAACCTAACATAATAAAAAAAATTTATTTATTTTACAGAGAGAAAGAACACGTGCATGCACGGGGGTTGGGGGGACGGAAGGGAGGCAGAGAGAGAGTCCCAAGTAAACTCTACGCTCAGTGCAGAGCCCAAGGTGGGGCTTGATCTCACAACCCTGAGATCATGACCAGATCCGAAACCAAGAGTCAGACGCTGAACCAACTATGCTACCCAGGTGTCCCTCAACTAATAATCATATATCTAGCAAAGTGATCTTTCAAAAATAAAGATGATTATAGTAAATAAGCAAGACAGAAAAGGTAACATATTTTATGATTCTACTTAAATGAATTATACAAAATAGGCAATTTTATAGAGACATAATGCAGATTGGTGGTTGCCAAGGGCTGGGGGAGAATGGGATGGGGGAGTAAATGCTTAATGCATGGGGTTTTATTTTAGAGTGATGAAATGTTTTGGAACTAGATAGAGATGGTGGCTGCACAACATTGTGAATGGCTCAGTGAATGCCACTGAATCGTTCGATTTAAAGTATTTTATATTCTGTGAATTTCACCTTAAGAAAAGGAATATGAAATATATTTCCAGATAAACAAAAACAGAGAATTCACAGCAGGCGGCCTCACCAGAAATAATAAAGCAAGTTCCTCAGACTCAAAGGAAGTGACACCAAACATAGGTTAAAATCCTCATGAAAAAATGAGTAGCTCAAGTAAAGGACTTAGCCAAATGCAGATTACGCAGTGGGCTTGTCAATTTAATTTTCCTAGGCACTCTGCTCTATGTTTCTGGAGAAATGAACCTATTATTTCCAGATGAAAAACAGATAATATGGCAAGAAAAGCACAAAATGGGATATTCTTTCTCTAGTGCCTAATTTTCTTACTTCTGAATAGATCCACTTTGTCATCAATACCCTGGGCCCTTCCATGGCCTTCTTTTATACTACGTCAGGCTTCACACTGGCACTCACAGACTTCAAATATGTGTAGTTATATTAGGTTTCCTTATTTCTTGTGCCCTTTTTCCATTTTAGTTCTATTGAAAAGACAGAGGGTAAATTGGAAGAGGAAAACCTTCTCCTTCCCCTTGGAGGCCTGGGAGAGAAAAGAAAGACCATGGATGTAGAGAGGTAGGCAGTGAAATGTGTGCTCAGAACTCCCCACACTCCAGCACATTAAGGTGGAGTGAGATAGGCAGTAGTTAGGAGGGCAAAGTGTCATTGTCAAGTTGGAAGGACGTTAAGTAGCCTTTGGTTCCCATTGTAGGATACATCCTGAGTAGGGTGTGATAGGGCCCTTGCAGAAGACAAGGGGGCCCCATAGGTTGCAGGATATATGGAATCCAGGAACTCTTTGAAGGACATGACAGAGACTCAAGAAATCTATGGAGGGAGCAAGATCCAAAGGAGGACAGTTGAAAAGGAGAGGCTCTTGTACCATGACTGAGATGAAACATAACACAAATTCTTCAGCTACAGAATGCCAAAAAAAGGAGCCAGCTAAAGCAGATTCACTGGATACCAGCCAGCTCACATTCATGAAGGGACCAGGGACTATCCTCCTCCCCAAGTTATAAAGATCTTTTTCCATACCTCAGACACCACCTTAACAGAGGATGGGGGTACAGAGGGGAATCTAAATGACTGAATAATTATTCAAAGAAACAATTTACAATGTACTAAGTTTTGAACCAGACTACTTTAAAACTAGCTTTTTTTCATTCTGTTAAACAGAACTCATAAAGGATATAACATATTTTTAATAAACTATATTTTTAATGCACATCTCAGTGTAGTATGAGTAATTCTGTGACCCTTATACATATGAAATCACTGAATAAAGTTAATGGACAAAAAAATATGGAGTAAGATGTGAGGAGGTAAATGAGAGTCAGACAATGTTCAAATTCTCTAAAGAATTTATAAGCACAAAATTGATTTTACTAGAATAGCACTGGCATTGGGCAAAATTCATCTTCATAGTTTTGGACATCTCTGTCCAAAGAGCATTCACTGAGTACTTGTGGTAGGCGCTACAGGAACTCTGCTAAATAAAATAAGTTTGCAAGTCGCTTATATCTTGGTTCCACCCTACCTTCTAATGCCAGAAGTCAACCTACAAAATTCTGCTTTCAAGAAAGTTCTGGGGGCGCCTGGGTGGCTCAGTTGTTGAAGCGTCTGCCTTCGGCTCAGGTCATGATCCCGGGGTCCTGGGATCGAGCCCCGCATCGGGCTCCCTGCTCCGCAGGGGACCTGCTTCTCCCTCTCCCTCTCCTCCTGCTTGTGTTCCCTCTCTCGCTGTGTCTCTCTCTGTCAAATAAATAAAATCTTAAAAAAAAAAAAAGTTCTGATATCTGTCAAATATACCTTATTATAAATTACTGTATTCACTCTCCAGGAAAAAAAAATACCCAAGTGGGTATACACCCACCAGGGTTAGTTTAACCTGGTTAGTTTTGTAATTGACCAAATTAACAGAAAAACGGAGAAAATGTTGATCAAGATTATATATACAAGTATTTGACAAAACTTAACACCAATTTATGACACTCTTAGCAGACTAGGAATAAAAGGAAATTTCCTTGAACCAGAAGAGTATTTACAAAAATACCTACACCATATTATCATACTTACTCATGAATTACTGAATATATACCCCTAAGACTGAGAATGGGACAAAGATCACTCACCACCACATCTATTCAACCTTCTACTACGTTTAACAATCATAATTAGGCAAGAAAAAAAAGGGGTATGAGGATTTAAAATGAAGAAAACTGTTCATATGCAGATAATATATTTGTAAACATAACTCAGTGTCAAATTCTCAGCAGTTTTAATTGTGGAAATAGACTAATTCTAAAATTTATAAGGAAATATAAATAGCTACAAACAGCTAAGACAATGCTGAAGAAGAAAAAGATGGAGGATTCATTTGCATTATCAGATCAAGACTTATTATAATATAGATATGGTAATTAAGATAGAGTGGGATTGACACAGGAAATCAAAACAATGGGAAAGGACATAAAGTCAAAAAGACAATACATGAATAGGTCTGAAAACACAATGTGGAGTGGAAAAAAAAGATGAGTTGCAGAACTAAGTCCATCAGGTTCCCAGTTATTTAAAAATCTAAAACACAGAGCAATATTAAGTAGTGTTCATATATACAAATTTATGTGGTAAAAATATAAAACCATGAACTCTATGGATATAGATAGAGTGACTGCCTCTGGGGACAAAGTATCTGTAATATTCTGATTATTTTGTTGAAAAAAATCCTGAGGCAAAATGACAAAATATTAAAACATGCTAATTTGGGGAGCTGGGTATGTGGCTGCTTATTCTACTTCTCCCTCCCTCTTCCTAGATTTTAAAATAATAAAGAAGAAAAACGAGAGAGACAGAGGAAGAAGCAGCTCTTTATTAGTTCTATTTTGTGTTTTTCTAACTCACTGACTTGAACTTTATTCTTACCAATTCCTTTTTTAATTTTCTCATTTTGTTTCTAATTACTAGAATTAGGCAGTGAATGGTGTAGGCATTCTAGGATAGGTACAGTATCCTAACTACTGCCTATCTCACTCCACCTTAATGTGCTGGAGTGTGGGGAGTTCTGAGCACACATTTCACTGCCTACTAGAATGGTGTATTCTTTTATGTTTATTAAATATTTTTTCAGCCTCTGGGTTTTCTTCTGTTATTTTTTAAGATGTTCTGTAACAAATTTTTATGTCCCCATTGATCTGAGTTGCTTAGGCTAGTTAAAAAAATTCCATGTGAATGTTTTTCTTTTTGAATCTTTTATTATTAACTTCATATTTAATTGCATTGTGGAACTATTGCCATGTATAGTTTCTACTTTTGAAAAAAAATTTTTTTAAAGATTTTATTTTATTTTATTTATTTGACAGTGAGAGAGGGAACACAAGCAGGGGGATTGGGAGAGGGAGAAGCAGGCTTCCTGCTGAGCAGAGAGCCTGATGTGGAACTTGATCCCAGAACCCTGGGATCATGACCTGAGTCAAAGGCAGACACTTAACAACTGAGCCACCCAGGCGCCCCTCTACTTTTGAAATTTATTGAATTTTATTCACACCCAATACACGGTCAGTTTCTAGGTTATTTCAATATCCAAATAAGAGATAGTAACGGTTTCCAGGCTATAAGCTATCTTAATCTATTAGCTCTATCAAATTATTATTGGTAGATATATATGTATTTTTTGTCTAGCTCATCTAGCATGAGCTAAGACAGATGAAAGTTTCCCTACTGATATGTATCTTCTTATTTTCAGTGTTCCTTATAGTAAATTTGCTGCAGGTTATTTGATAAGGAAGCAGTCCTAAACTATTTATCTTTATTATCTATTGCACTCATTTTAAAACACTGTTCTTTTTGTTTGTTTAAAGCCTACGTTTGACTTTTATCTTACCTGATATTAACACAGACTTTTCCTTTCTTATAAAGTGAAATTTTGGACAACCACTTTGGAAAACTGCTTGGCAGTATCAATAAAAGGTAACCTATGTATGTGACCTATAACTGAGCAATTCTACTTTTGGTTTATATACAAAAGAATGTGTACATATGTGCAACAAAAGACATCTACAAGAAAGTTCATAGCAATAATATTTGTAATTGTCCTCAAATAAAAACTACCTAAATGGCAATCAGTAATAGAATGGATAAATAAAATTGTCTTTTATTCACATAATTGAATAATATAAAGCAATGAAATTAACCAAACTACCAACTACATGCAATAATTCAACATGAATCTGACAAACATAGTATTAGGCACAAGAAGCCAGACACAGAGTGTATACATTAATAAGGTTCAAACTTAGGCAGAGATAATCTGTGGTGATAGCAGTTGAATAGTGCTTAGCCCTGGGATAGGGGTGATGACCTTGGAAAGGTGCAGAAGAAATTTCATGGCTGTTAGGGTAATGTTCTAATTCTTGATCTATTGCTTTTGTAAGTTACACAGTGTGTTCACTTTGAAAATTAACTGAGTTTGAAGAAAAAACTGGATAAGTAGAGAAGCTGCTAATTGGGACACATAATCAAAGAAAGGTATATCTCAGTATATGAAAGCTTTGAGCTGAGGGTGAAATAGCAGTAAAGTGAGATATGTTTAATAGCTAAGAGTGCAGGATAAATCTGTAAAGAGAAAGATTCCAAAGGAAGTATGAAGGATGAAGTTCTGAGGAAAAGGAATTATCCTTGAAGAGGAGGCAGACATCAACTTTTTTTTTTTTTTTAAGATTTTATTTATTTGAGAGAGAAGGCATAAGCAGGGGGGAGGGGCCGAGGGAGAAGCAGACTTCCCTGCTGAGCAGGGAGCCCCATGCGGGGGTTCCGATGCAGGGCTTGATCCCAGAATCCTGAGATCATGACATGAGCTGAAGGCAGATGCTTAACAGACTGAGCCACCCAGGCGTCCTGATATCACTTACTTTAAGAGTAAAATAAACAAGGAACCATGGATTCAAGTCACTAAAACCACAAATATTCACAAAAACTATGCATACCAGGCATAGAATGTTCTAGGGGTTGGAAACACACCAGTAAACCAAATAAAACATTCTCTGTTCACATTTCAGTGCCTAAAATTATAATAATTTACCAGAAATTATTAGACTGTGGCCCAATCTATAGCAAATACTCATTGAAAAATATAATTATATAGGGTCATTTGAGAGACACATATCTATTTCTTCAGATATTCTAGTATTCTTTAAAATTATGTATGACACATATAGAATAATGTGGTAAAATGTACTAATTTTTTTTTTAAGATTTTATTTTTAAGTAATCTCTGCACCCAACGTGGGGTTCAAACTCACAACCGCAAGATCAAGTGTCACGTGCTCTACTGACTGAGCCAGCCAGGCACCCCTAAGATGCATTAATCTTAAGTGTACAACATGATACACTTTTATACATTTAAATATTTATGTAATCAGGTCAAAATAACCACATTTTCAGCACTCCAGAGGATTCTCTCATATCCCTTCCCAGTTAACATCCTTTTAGGGGTAACTACTATCCTGATTTCTAGCACAGATTAGTTTTCCCAGATTTCAAACTACATATAAATGGAACCATCTATTTTGTCTCTGGCTTCTCTCACTCCAGTGTTTGTGAAATTTATCTATATTGTTGTGAGTAACCAGTATCTGTCATTTTTTTTTTTTAATTGTTGTGTGGTCTTCCATTGCACGAAAGGGATAATTTATTCCTTTTTCTGATAATCTTCATTTGCATTCTTTCCAATGCTGGCTATTTTAACATATATTCTTTATTTTATCCTTTATCAAAACAGACCATCAAAATAGCTGGGTTTGTCAACTATAAGAGGTCACACTATATTTACTGCCCTAGGTACCAAAGAAAAGCTTACTTCTCCTAAGAAAAGTTCATTTTTATTTACAATGCAAATTATTGTCCTCAAATAAAAACTACCTAAATGGAAAAGTTCATTTTTATTTATAATGCAAATTATGTAATGAATTTTTTGCTCTGGTTTGTTTCACCTATAATAATGAAATTGAAAACTGAAGCCCAACTTTAATCTCTCTGAATGAACACCTTTCTGCATTACCATATATATTTTTTAAAGATTTTATTTATTTATTTGACAAATAGAGAGACAGCGAGAGAGGGAACACAAGCAGGGAGAGTGGGAGAGGGAGAAGCAGGCTTCCTGCCGAGCATGAGCAGGGAGCCCAAGCAGGAGTGCAGGGCTCAATCCCAGGACCCTGGGACCAAGACCTGAGCCTAAGGCAGACCCTTAACAACTGAGCCACCCAGGCATTCCTGCATTACCATATTTTAACTCTTCCCTGGTCTTAATCTTCCAACTCTATTTCCTCTGAAAAAGCTTTAACTATAGAGGATTTTCCAATTTACTATATGAATTACTATAATTCTTTTAAACTACACTGTAGAATAAAGCAGAGAACAAATATACTACTTAAAATTTACCTGGGATTCAGTCATTTCCTCTTCTTTCTGGTAAAAGACAGGGCTTGAAAAGGCAGAACTGGGGAAGAGAAGAAAAGCCATTAGACCAGGCATGCTTTGTGGTTTCAGAACCTGCACCCACAAGGTGGACTAAAGGTCACCCTGTAAATGATTCTTGGATCCATCAGAAAGGCCAAGAATATTCATACCAGAGGTGCTGATAGGTATAAGGATGACTGGTATGATCATGCGTAGCTTAGGCATAAGGTGGATAAGAATAAAAGTTCATATGTAGGAGATGTCCCATGAATTTGTCAATAGTTCTGTATCAGAAAAAAAACAGTTCATAAGGAACAGGAAGATATATAGCTTCATGAAAGAACATAACCAAGAAAATTATGAAATTTACAAAATAACTAAGGTATTTTAAAGTATTGAGACATTACCAACTAAATGGGAATTTAACCAAAATGGTAATATATTTCAAGGAAGGAGTAAGGAGAAGTTTGTGTCTGAGTGATGTGTATCAGAGATATTGGTGGTGGTAAGAGAGTTAAATTCTTATTTGCCATAGTAAAATATATATATATAAATCTGAAAAGTGTCAAATAACAACATGATTTGGAAAAACTGAAGAAATATAAGAAATCACACTTAGGAGCTCAAAGTGCTTCTCTTTGGGATCAGCAATTAGGGATGGGGAAAACAGAAACAGGGTATAGTTTTTCATATTATTACAAGTCTAGTAGCACTATTTCGTTTTTTAAAAGAGAATTCACATATTTTCCCCCAAATAAAATTTAATCAAGAAAACACGTATCACTGCAATCAATTCAAGCAATACGACAGTGTATAATGAACAACACAGATGTCCTCCCCTGTCCCCACGCACAGTCCCTTTCCCAGTTTTAATTTGATTAAGGAAAATTAATCTATTAATTTATTCAGCAAAAAATATTTTTTGGTTGTTGTTGGCTTGTAATTGATTTTTGTCACTCATTTCAAGTTTTTTCTTAAAGCATCTTTTTAAAAAATCGCTAGAACAGATGAATTATAGTGGAAAAGAACAGTGACCTGAGATTTGCTTTCTAGTCTCTCTACCACTAATAAGCACTGTGACCCTGGGAACCCCACATTCTTAGAACCATCATAATCAATCTTTAAAAGAGGACAGCAGAATAAGATGGGTGTCTCAGTAGTTCCCCAGCAACAACAGTGCAAAATCCTGTAAAGAAAATTTGATACCTTGCTAAGGATAGAGAATCAGCATATTCCAAGCCATATGTGGCAGATAATGTTACCAACAAGAGCCATTGTCCTCACCTTATTCCTTGAAAACTAAACCTTAATTTTTTTCACAGGGCAATATACCTCCTCCCAAGGATGAATCATGATTGATCTAGGTCAGTGAAAGTAATCCTATTCCCCTTTTCCAGTTACACACTTTCCCAGCATCCCTTGCAGCTATGAGTTACAATGTGACACAATACTGGCTAACAGGAGTTAAGGTATTTATTAGGGGAGAAGGGTTATGGAAAAATTTGTGATATTTTATTTATTTTTTCTGCATATTATCTCCTGAACATAGCAGCCCCTTGGACCTGGGGGTGTATACCAGCACTTTCTGTTGTCAGGACTGTTCCAGTTCTAGTAATGGGCATGGGTCTATGTGGGCACAGATAAAAAAGGAATTATTATATTAAGAGCAATTGCTTACAGTGAATTGAAGTCATCAACTACCTTAAGAGCGGACACCAATTAGGACTCCCCCAACTCTCTTTCCTCTTTCCCTAAATCATTAAATTTCTCAAGGCAAGAAACAGAAAGTGGGGAAAAAATGACTCCGTTTATTTCTTTGAAGCACCTAATGATGGATTTTTTTTTTTTAAAGATTTTACTTATTTATTTGACAGAGAAAGCACAAACAGGCAGAGCAGCAGGCAGAGGGAGAGGGAGAAGCAGGCTCCCCGCTGAGCAGAGAGCCTGATGTGGGGCTTGTTCCAGGACCCCGAGATCATGACCTGAGCTGAAGGCAGATGCTTAACCAATGGAGCCACCCAGGTGCCCCATGATGGATTTCATCATAGAATTCCTAATAGCAGCAGCGGCGTCTGGGTGGCTCGTCAGTTAAGTGTCTGACTTCAGCTCAGGTCATGATCTTAAGGTCCTGGGACTGAGCCCCACATCAGGCTCAGGTCATGATCTCAGGGTGCTGGGATCATGCCCTGCATTGGACTCCCACTCAGGGGGGAATCTACTTGAGATTCTCTCTCCCTCTGCCCCTTCCCCTTCCTCTAACCCTCCCTTTTCCCCTCCCCCTGCTCTGCTCTGTCTCTTTCTCAAATAAATAAAATCTTTAAAAAAAAAAAAAGTATTTCTAATAGCAACAGTATGTGAACTGGATGGTTCAACAAAAATGACTTTATATTTTGTTAAGGACTTACAAATGAGGAAAAGAAATGAGAACTTTTAACAAGGGTTTCTTCTCTGTCACCTTCAACACAGTTATGTCCTACATTTATATAATAGTACAAGTAAATAAATTTGTCTCATTCTGCCTTACATTTTGGGTTCCACCTCCATCTTCATTGATATCTATAAAAAAGATTGCTAGGAATGTGATTGGGATTGCATTTAATCTATAGATCAAATTAAAGAGAAATGAAAAAAATGAGTCTTCCAATCCATGAATATAGTATATTTCTCCACTTATTTTTTATTCCTTTCATCAGTTTTTTTTGTTTTCAGCATATAGTGCCTACACATATTTTTTTTTTTTTTTAAAGATTTTATTTATTTATTTGACAGAGAGAGAGACAGCGAGAGAGGGAACACAAGCAGAGGGAGTGGGAGAGGGAGAAGCAGGCTTCCCGGAGAAGCAGGCTTCCCGCTGAGCAGAGAACCCGATGTGGGGCTCGATCCCAGGACCCTGGGATCATGACCTGAGCCGAAGGCAACTGCTTAACGACTGAGCCACCCAGGCGCCCCTGCCTACACATATTCTGTGAGATTTATTTCTAAGTATTTTATTTTGGGGTGTGTTAATAAATTTTTATTTTATTATTATTATTTTTTAATTTATTTATTAGAGAGAGTGAGAGAGAGAGCGCAAGAGGGGGTAGGGTTAGAGGGAGAAGCAGACTCCCCGCCGAGCAGGGAGCCCGATGTGGGACTCGATCCCAGGACTCCGGGATCATGACCTGAGCCGAAGGCAGTCGCTTAACCAACTGAACCACCCAGGCGCCCAATAAATTTTTATTTTAAACTCCAATTGCTCATTGCTGGAATATAAAAATGATTTAACTTTATATACTGATTATGTATCCTACAACCATGCTAAATTCACTTAAGAGGTCTAGGAACTTTTTTGTAGGTTCTTTGAGGTTTTCTATCTAAATAATTGTGTTGTCTGCAATAGAAACAGCTGTATTTCTTCCTTTCTGATTTGTATGCCTTTGTCCTTCTCTTGCTTTATTGCACTAGTTAGGACTTCCAATACAATGGTGAACAATGGTGGTGTCAGAGGACATCTTCACTTTGTTGCCAATCTTAGAAGTAAAGCATTATCTCAGCACTAAGTATAATATAAGCTCTAGGATTTGGTTTGTTTTTGTTTTTTTTAAAATGATCTTTAGTAAAGAACATTTCCTTCTGCTGTTCATTTGCTGAGAATTATTTTTTTCATTAATAAATACTGAATTTTGTCAAGTGCTTCTTTTTCATCTATCAAGATGATCATACAATACTTCTTTAGTCTCTTCTGGTGAATTACAGTAACTAATTTTCAAATAATGAATTTAAAATTTATCTTGGGGCACCTGGTGCCTTAGTTGGTTAAGTGGCCAACTCTTGATATTGGCTCAGGTCATGATCTCAGGGTCCTGGGACTGAGCCCTGTGTTGAGCTCCCCACTCAGTGGGGAGTCTGCTTGAGGATTCTCTCTCCCTGTTTATGCTCTCTCTCTTAAATAATCTTTAAAAAAGTTACCTTGTATTTCCAAAATGAACCTATTTAGACATGTTATATTATCCTTTTTATATTGGTAGATTCAATTTTTCAATTCAATGTTGAGGATTTTTGTTTCTAAGTCCATGAGAAATACTAGTCTGCAGTTTTCTTTTCTTGTAATGTCTCTGTCTGGTTTTGATATCAGGGTAAGGCTGGTCTCATAACATGAGTTGGAAAGTGTTCTGGTTCTTCTACTTCCTGGAAAAGTTTATATACTATTGTTATGATTTCTTCCTTAGATGTTTGCTATTTCACTTGTGAAATTATCCGGGTGTGTAGTTTCCTTTTTAGAAAGTCTTTTTGTTTATTAAGATATAATTGAGGGGCGCCTGGGTGGCTCAGGCAGTTAAGGGTCTGTCTGCCTTTGGCTCAGGTCATGATCCCAAGGGTCCTGGGATCAAGCCCTGCATCAGGCTCCCTGCGAAGTGGGAAGCCTGCTTCTCCCTCTCCTGCTCCCCTTGATTGTGCTCACTCCCTCTGTCAAATAAAATCTTAAAAAAAAGTATAAGTGATATATGGCATTATATAGGTTTCAGGTGTACAATATAATGATTCGATATTTGAGTACATTGTGAAAGGATCACCAAAATAAGTCTAGTTAATATCTAACACCTTATATAGTTACAAGAATTTTTTTATTGTGTGAAAACAATTTTAAGATCTACTCTCTTAGCAACTTTCACATATGCAATACAGTACTGTTAACTATAGTCACCATGCTGTACATTACATCCCGAGGACTTAAAACCAGAAGTTTGTACCTTTTGACTACCTTCACCTATTTCTCTCATCCTCTACCCTACCCTCTGCCTCTGGCAACCACCAGTCTGTTCTCTTTATCTATGAGCTTGGTATTTTAGGGTGGCGTTTGTCTATTTTTTTTTTAGATTTCACATATAAGTGAAATCATACAGTACTTCTCTTTCACAGACTTATTTCACTTAGCATAATGCCCTCAAGGTCCATCCGTGTTGTCACAAATGGCAAGATTTCTTTTTTTTTTTTTTGACAGAGAGAGATAGTGAGAGCAGGAACACAAGCAGGGGGAGTGGGAGAGGGAGAAGCAGGCTTCCCACAGAGCAGGGAGCCCGATGCGGGGCTCGATCCCAGGACCCTGGGATCATGACCTGAGCCGAAGGCAGACGCTTAACGACTAAGCCACCCAGGCGCCCCAAGATTTCATTCTTTCTTATGGCTGAATAATATCCCATTGTATGTATGTATACATTCATTCACACACACACACACACACACACACATTTTCTTTACCTATTCATCTATCAATGGGACACTTACGTTGCATCCATATCTTGGCTATCATAAATAATGCTGCAACAAACATGGGGTTACAAATATCTAAGTTAGTGTTTTTGTTTTCTTCAGATAAATACCAAGAAGTAGTACTGCTGGATCATATGGCATTTCTATTTTTATTGAGGAACCTCCATACTATTTTCCATACTGGCTCTACCAATTTACATTCCAATCAACAATGCATAAGTGTTTCCTTTTCTCTCCATCCTTGCCAACACTTGTTATTCCTTATCTTTTCAATAATAGCCATTCTAACAGGTGTGAGGTGACACCTTATTGTGGCTTTGATTTGCATTTCCCTAATCACTGAAGATCACTAATCACTGAATATCACTTTATCTTTTTATGTATCTGTTGGCCATATGTATGCCTTTTTTGGAAAAATGTCTATTTAGATCTCCTGCCCATTTTTAAAATTGGATATTGTGGGGTTTTATGCTATTGAGTTTTATGAGTTCTTTATATATTTTGGATATTAATTCCTTATCAGGTATGTGATTTGCAGATATTTTCTCCCCTGTAGTAGACTGCTTTTTCATTTTGTTGGTTTCCTTTGCTATGCATAAGCTTTTTAGTTTTATGTAGTCTCACTTGTTTTTAATTTTGTTACTTTTGTATCATAGGTTTTTAAACAACAAATTCAAATTTCATTAATAATACAATGATTCAGGTTATTTCTTATTGAGTAAATATTGGTAGTTTGTGTCTTTCAAAAAAAGTACCCATTTACCTAACACACTTACTGAAGAGACTTTCTTTTTTCCATTGGATATTCTTTCCTGCTTTGTTGAAGATAGTTGACCATATAGTTGTGGGTCCATTGGAGAATTCATGGACTTTGAGTATTTGTAGTATTCCTTTAGTGTCCCTTTCAAGGTCAGGTGAGTGAGACCCTGTCTTTCAACTCCAAAAATGGCAATTTGTGTTTTGTCTCCTTTTCTCATGGTCAGACCATCCAGAGGTTTAACAATTTTATTGATCTTTTCAAAGGACTAGTTTTGATTCATTGATTTTCTCCATTATTTGTTTGTTTTCAATTTTATTGAATTCTGCTGTAGTCTTTAATATCCATTTCTTTTTATTTGCTTTGGGTTTAATTTGCTCCTTTTCTCCCATAGTTTCTTAAGTGGAAGTCAGTACTGATTTGAGCTTTTTCTAATTACTTATAGCATTTTAGTACTATGAATTTCCCTCTAAGTACTGAGTTAGCTGTCCCACATGTTATGATATGTTGCATTTCCATTCAAAATATTTTTTAATTTCCTGTGAGATTTCCTCTTTGACTCATGGGCTATTTAGAAGTATGTTGTTTAATTTCCAAGTGTTTGAAGATGACCCAGATATCTTTCTGTTCTTGATTTCTAGCTTTATTCTGGAATGGTCTGAGAACACATTTTAAATGACTTCTATTGCTTTGAAATTACTAAAGTTTGTTTTATGGCCCAGAGTATGATCTATCTTGGTGAACGTTCATGTGTACTTGAGGAAGACACATATTTTGCTCTTGTTGGGTGGAGTGTTCTATAAAGATCATTAACATCTGAACACCAAAAAATTGACATTAAACACTTGAATGTTGGCTGATAAATGTTTGTTAGGTCTTCTATAACCTTACTGACCTTTTGCCTCCTTTTTTCATCAATTACTGAGAGAGGAGCTTTAAAGCTCCCAATTATAAGTGTGCATCTGTCTATTTCTCCTTTCAGTTCTATCAGGTTTTGCTTCATTTGTTAGCTACACCTACATTTTGGAACTGTCATGTCTTCTTAGAGAAGTGACCCCTTTATCATGACATAATGTCTCTTTTCATCCCTGATAATATTCCTTGTTTTGAAATCTACTTGTCTAATATTAAAATTGCTACTCTATCTTCCTTTTGGTTCATATATCTTTGATATGTTTTTCTCTGTCATTTCCTCTCAATGCATCAATCTTTATATTTAAAATGGGTTTCTCGTAAACAGCATTTAGGAGATCTTTTATCCAATGTTGCTAAACATCTTTATCTTTTAACTCGTGTGTTTAGATCAACATTTAACATAATCATTGGTATAGCTGGATTAAAATCTATCATCTTAGCTGTTTTCTATTTGCTCCATTTGTTCCGTTTCTTTGTCCCCACATTTTCTGCTTTGGCTTGGCTTGAGTACTTTTTATTATTCCATTTTTCTCTTGTACTGAATTATTATTTGTACCTCTTTAAAAAAATGTTAGTGGTTTCCCTAAGTTTTACAATATACTACACTGCTTTACTTGTACTAGAGTAAATTTATAATGATCCATTCCAAATTCCTCCCTCCCATCCTTTGTGCTATAGTTGTTGTAACATCTCAGACAAGATGTGCTAGTCATTGCAAATGTTATTTTTCTTCCTCCTTTGCAAAGAACTTACTGTGATATAGAGCAATTTGTTCAATTTCTGAACTACCATGTATTATTACCTCCTAAAATGAGCTCCAATACAGTTAAAATACACATAACAATTTAGGCATCGCCACCACCACCATCACCATCTATGACTGCCTGAATCCAAATTTTGCCTAATATCCAAAAATCATTGAAAGCCCTACCCCTGGCTACATTTACACAGCAATTCTCTAGATAGCCTGAGCTAACTTGCACACTGGGGGATTTGGCTCCATGGTGGTAACTGAGTATTTTATTTCCACCACCACCCCAACTTTTCCCCAGTCTTCACTCCACTACTTTCATGTGTCTGTGGATTCCATTTGGCAACAAATGTTTAAATCACATGCAGGATGTGCCATTTATAATTATGTGTCTTTCTTTAAAAGTAGAGAGCATTTATCAACTACACTCACATTTAAAAAATTTTTTTAAAAAAAGCTAAGAAAAGAAAAAAAAGCACTTGTTCCCTTTAAAAGCCACTGTATATCATTTCCCCACCACCTGGAAACCCTGTCCTGATTACTGATCAGCTCCATCATTCACTAAACCAATTCCTTCTTGTCCTTAAAGAAGTCAAATTAAGAACTACTTTGGGGCGCCTGGGTGGCTCAGCCGTTAAGCATCTGCCTTCAGCTCGGGTCATGGTCCCAGGATCCTGGGATCGAGCCCCTGCCTTCAGCTTGGGTCATGGTCCCAGGGTCCTGGGAGAGGGAGAAGCAGGACCCTGCTTAGCTGTTTTAAATGACTTCTATTGCTTTGAAATTGCAGGACCCTGCTTCTCCCTCTCCCACTCCCCCTGCTTGTGTTCCCTCTCTCTCTGTCAAAAAAAAAAAAAAAAAAAAAGAACTACTTTATCCCTTGACTGAGAGATCTCTCCCTCTCTGGATCTATTTTATTCCCATATTTAGGATGCTCAAAAAACACCAAGCAGGGTAAATACCAAAAATCCATACACAGGCATATCATGCAGAAATTAAAGAAAACCAAAAGAAAAAAAAAGAGAGAGAGAGAAAGAGAGAGAGAGAGAAATGATCAAAGAAGCCAGAGAAAAAGAACAACTTATGGATACAGCCACAAGGATAAGAATTACAGCAGAATTCTCATAAGAAACCATATAAGCAAAACAAGAGTGGAGTGAAATATTTAAAGTATTAAAAGAAAATCCCACCAACCTAGAATTCACTAACCGAGGAAATTACCCTTCAAAAGTGAAGGAAACTAATATTACACAGTATGTTAACTAACTGGAATTTAAATAAACATCTTTAAAAAAGGTGAAGGAGAAATAGGGACACCTGGGTGGCTCAGTCAGTTAAGTGTCTGCCTTCTTTAGGCAGAAGAAAAATGATATAGGTCAGAAACTTGGACCTACATAAAGAAAAGCAGCACATCAGAGAAGAAATAATGAAGGTAAAATAAAATCTTCTGGCTCTTTCATTTTTAATTTATCTAAAAGATAATGTTTATTGGGGGGCCTGGGTGGCTCAGTTGGTTAAGCATCTGACTTTGGCTCAGGTCATTATCTCAGGGTCCTGAGACTGAGCTCAGTGGGGAGTCTGCTTCTTCCTCTCCCTCTGCCCCTCCCCCTGCTCATGCACTCTCTCCGTAATAAATAAATAAAACCTTTAAATAAATAAATATAAAATATGTTTATTTAAAGAAATAATTGTACTAGGTGATTAGGTGCTTATATGCATTAGGTGATTATAGCACATGCATGAGTGAAATGATGACAGGAATGTCACAGGAATGAGAAGGTGGACTTGGGAATACAGTCAACCCTTGAACAACACAGGTTTGAACTGTGTAGTCTATTTATATAGGGATATTTTTCAGTAAATGCAGTACAGTAGTGTAAATGTATTTTCTCTTCCTCATGATTTTCTTTTTTTTTTTTTTTTTTAAGATTTTATTTATTTATTTATTTGAGACAGAGAGAATGAGAGACAGAGAGCATGAGAGGGAGGAGGGTCAGAGGGAGAAGCAGACTCCCTGCCGAGCAGGGAGCCCGATGCGGGACTCGATCCAGGGACTCCAGGATCATGACCTGAGCCGAAGGCAGTCGCTTAACCAACTGAGGCACCCAGGCGCCCTTCCTCATGATTTTCTTAACCTTTTCTCCAGCTTACTTTACTGTAAGAATACAGTGTATAATACAGATAACTTAAAAAAAAAAAAATGTGTTGGGGCGCCTGGGTGGCTCAGTCGTTAAGTGTCTGCCTTCGGCTCAGGTCATGATCCCAGGGTCTTGGGATCGAGCCCCACATCGGGCTCCCTGCTCTGCAGGAAGCCTGCTTCTCCCTCTCCCATTCCCACTGCTTGTGTTCCCTCTCTCACTGTGTCAAATAAATAAATAAAATCTTAAAAAAAAAAAAAATGTGTTAATCAACAGTTTGTGTTGTCAGTAAGGCTTCTGGTCAAGAGTAGGCTATTAGTAGTTAAGTTTTGGGGGAGTCAAAAATTATAGGTGGATTTTTGACTGCTCAGGACTTGACACCCCTAACTCCCACGTTGTTTAAGGGTCAACTGTACTCTGTTATAAAGTTCCCTGCACTATATCCAAACTACTATAGCATTTTGAAAGTGAACTTGGATTAGTTAAAAATATATATTGTAAACTCTAGAGTAACACCAATTTTCTTCTTAAAAGGATAAATGATATAGTAAAACAGTAGGCAAAATGGAAACATACAAAATGCTCAGTGAAAAACAGAAGTCAAAGGAAGGGAAAAAAAAGAAATAGCAAATGGAGCAAACAGAAAACAGTTACAAAGATGGTTGATATTAATGCAACTATATAAATAATCATATTAAGTCTAAATGGTCTAAACACACCAATGAAAAAACAGATTGTTAAGTGGATAAAAACACCAAGAACCTGGGGTGCCTGGGTGGCTCAGTCAGTTAAGTGTCCGACTCTTGAGCTCAGCTCAGGTCTAGATCTCAGGGTCGTGAGTTCAAGCCCCATGTAGGGCTCCAATCTGGGCGTGGAGCCTACTTACACCAAGACCCAACTATATGTGCCTACAAGAAACACATTTTAAATATAAACATTCAGACAGGTGAAAAGTAAAGGAATAGGAGTGACATCAGCAAAAATGTAAGAGTAGGAAACTCTAGGCTTCCATGTCTGCCCAGAAACTGAAAGAGCTGGCAAAACCTGTCAGAATCAACCTTACAGTAACTCTGGAAAATAGTTAAAGGTTATAAAGTAAATGCTTAAACAGGAGAGGTGAATTAAACACAGTAGGAGATCTGTGTGGCATTTTAACTAACCTATTCACAATCACAAAAGCAAGAAAAACACTAAGGTACTAGGAATATTGCAAACAAAAGCTGTGTAAGAGCCTAATCAAGAAAATTTATTCAATTTATTGATGTTCATAAAAGTAGTGTTAATAAATACCATGCTTAAAAATAGAAGTGAGCATGACAAAGATAACACTTTTCCCATTATCTATAAAATTAATATAATTCCAATAACAATTCAAAAAACGTTTTTTATTCAACTTGTCAAGCCAATCTTCAAACTTAAGATGAGCTGAGAACACTGAGATTTAAAAAACATGGAAACTGTAAGCTAAAATTTATCTAAGAGGGATGGCATGAATATACACACATTAAGCATATTTGCTCATATTAAAAAATGAAATGTGACACTAAAACATTTTTAAAAGTTACTAAAAAAAAAAAAAAAAAGAGTAGAGAGAAACAAGATGGTAGAGGCAAAAGAGAATATAAACAAGACTTCTTGACCTTTTCTGACAATGTTATGAAACTAGAAGTTGACCACAAGAAAAAATCTTGAAAGACCACAAATACATGGAGGTTAAACATGCTACTAAACAACGAATGGGTCGGGGTGCCTGGGTGGCTCAGTCGGTTAAGCATCTGCCTTCGGCTCAGGTCATGATCCCAGGGTCCTGGGATTGAGCCCCGTGTCGGGCTCCCTGCTCAGTGCAGAGTCGGCTTCTCCCTCTCCCGCTGCCCCTCCCCCACTTGTGATCACGCACACAGATAAATAAAATCTTCAAAAAACAAAACAATGAATGGGTCAACAAGGAAATCAAAGAAGAAATTTTTAAAAAATACTTGGAAACAAACGAAAATAAAAACACAATGGTTCAAAACCCCTGGGATGCAGCAAAAGTAGTCCTACGAGGGAAGTATACAGCAATACAGGCCTACCTTAAGAAGCAAGAAAGCAGAGGGCGCCTCAGTGGCTCAGTTGGTTAAGCGACTGCCTTTGGCTCAGGTCTTGATTCTGGACTCCCAGGATCGAGTCCCAGGATCGAGTCCCAGGATCGAGTCCCGCAGCAGGCTCCCGCTTCTCCCTCTGACCCTCCCCGCTCTCATGCTTTCTCGCTCTCAAATAAATAAATAAAATCTTAAAAAAAAAAAAGGCAAGAAAGCAGAACACCACGAAGCCTAAAGCCATCAGAAGGAAGGAAATAATAAAGAGTAGAGCAGAAATAAATGACACAGACACAAAAAACAATAGAACAGATCAATGAAACCAGGAGCTGGTTCTTTGAAAAAATCAATAAAATTGATAAACATCTTGCCAGAATTACTGAGAGAAGAAGAGAAAGGACTCAAATAAATAAAATCACAATGAGAGAGGAGAAATAACAACCAATACCATAGAAATAAAAACATGGATGGATAGACGAGCAAATAAAACATACAAAAATAAAACCAAAGTAAAAATTGGGTAATTCTAAACTTTTAGAATTTGAAATAGCAATATGAACTCATTAAGAATATATTTCCTGCTACAAAATTAATGAACACTGAAAACATGCCAAGTGAAGGAAGCCAGTCACAAAAGATGACATATTGTATGATTTCATTTATATGAAATGTCTAGAATAGGCAAATTTATAGAGACAGAAAGCTGATTAGTGGTTGATTAAACTGGGATGAGGGAGGGGAACAGGACACTGACTGCTAATGGGTATTTCTTTTAGTAGGGACAAAAGTGCTCTAAAATTACATTATGGTAATGGGTGTATCTGTGAATTTTTTAAAGAAAACACTGAATTATACACCCTAGATGGATAAAATGTATCAAACTGTTAAAAAATAAAAAGGGGGTGCCTGGGTGGCTCAGTCGGTTGAGCATCCGACTTTGATTTCAGCTCAGGTCATGATCTCAGGGTGGTGGGATCAAGCCCCGAGTCAGGTTCTGTGCTCGGCACGAAGTCTGTTTGTCCCTCTCCCTCTGCTCCTCCCCCCAACACTCTCTCTCTCTCTCTAAAGTAAATAAATAAGATCTTTTAAAAATTAAAAAAAAATAAAAATAATGTATTTCCTAGCTCTGTCCACCAAGAAAAAAAAGTTAGAAACAATGACCGTGCCAGTAACAATAAGCCTGTAACTGTGGTCTCAAAATATCATTTCCCAATAAAAGGAATCAGGGCACCATAAAGAAATGCTTGATTCCATGCCTAGGGCAGGAAATGTTCAAAATGATCTTGGAATAACCTTTCATACCAGAAATGTAGAACACTATCAAAGACTTCTGGAGATGTGTTGGAAAGACTTATAAACCATCTCAAAGAGATAACCAAAGATGGGAAAATTTGAGCTTCACAAAGAAAATAACCACAATGGTTTGAATCATACCAAATATGTTAAAATCTATGCATATATAACAGTAAAATAATAACTCACTGGAAAATGCTAAGGAACCAATTCAATAGCCTGAAACCTATAAAGGGAAAGAATCAATTTATTCTGCTTTTCTTGTAAAAACTTTCCTCAAGGTAACCAAAGAATTGATGACAGAAATTTTTTCTTTAAAAAATATTCCAGCCAGTAAATGAAGGGATATAAAACTCAAATACCATCATTTTGTAACCCCTACTGAAATATAGCTAATAATCTTCCATGTTTTCTTAAACTGGTATGGTGGTAAAAAGAAGGATTGTTCTATTATGAAAACATTTGACAACTAAAGGGAAAAATACCCTCCTCTCTGCCTTACTTCCTCTAGTATTTCTTTTTTTTTTTTTTTAAGATTTTATTTATTTATTTGAGAGAGAGAGAATGAGAGAGAGAGAACACGAGAGGGGGTAGGGTCAGAGGACGAAGCAGACTCCCTGCCGAGCAGGGAGCCTGATGTGGGACTCGATCCAGGGACTCCAGGATCATGACCTGAGCCGAAGGCAGTCGCTTAACCAACTGAGCCACCCAGGCGCCCTCCTCTAGTATTTCAACCGAACAATTCTCCAACCCCATCAGAAACTTCCTTCGTTCTACCAATTTTCCACTGTCCCTCACCTTCCTATCCTGACTTTTCTACCTACCTGGCCTAAAATTCACAATCAATTTAATTAATTCCTGCCAACTTAGACACTCTTGCCTCTCACATTATTCCTAATTAGTTCATGAAACAAACACTCTGATTAAATCCAACTCCATCTACCCCTCCATTTCCCTCCCCTCTTCCATTTAAAGAAAAACCTGAGTTGTCTATACTTGGTATCTCCATTTTTTTTTCTCCATTTCTCTCTTTAGCCCCATACTCTGCTGAAACTGCTCTTCAGGATCACCAACGACTTTCATGTTGCTAATGTCAACATCCCTTTCTCAGTCCCCATTTTACTTGGCCTATCAGCAGCACTGACACAGTTCTTATTAACACACATTTTTCCTTTGGTTTCCAGTATATCAAACTCACCTAGCTTCCCTCCAACCATTCAAGCTAGTTCCTTTCAGTCCTTTTTGCTGGTTCCTCTCATTTCCCAGACTTTGTTGGAGTGACCCCGAGGTAAGTCCTTCACCTCTACCTTCTTCTACCTACCCTACCCTCTAACTGATTTCATTCAGTCCATTCGCTTTAAATATCATCTATATACTGATAATTCCCAAATTTATGTCTTCAGCCTAGATCTTAGATCGTTCTTTTGAACTTCAGACTTGTATATCCTACTGCCAACTTAATATCTCTACTTGAATATCTAGTGGACACCTCATGCTTCATACACCAAATTCCAAACTGAAATCTATCTCCCTATGCCCCAAGTCAGTTTTTCCTACTTTCGTTCCTTTCTCAGTTAATGATAACTCCATTCTTGAAGTTGCTCAGATTAAAAAATATTGTGTCATCTTGTCACACATTCCACATCAGATTTCCATCAGCAAATTGTATCATCTCTATCTTCAAATTATATCTAATGCATGATGACTTCTCACCATTTTTACTACTCTAGTCCAAGTCATTGACATCTTTTCCCTAGATTATTGTAATTATTGTGTTGTATTCCTAACTGGTCTCTCTGCTTCTGCCCTTGCCCCCCACCCCATCCTTCCTCCTGTAGTACTCTTATCAGAGCAGCCAAAGTGATCCACTTATATCATAAGCAAATAATATCACTCCCATAATCAAAACTCTCTAACAGCTTCCCATCTCATTCACAGTAAAAGCCAAAATCATAATATAGCCTATCCAGATCCAACCTGATCTGCCCTCCTTTCCTCCATTTACCCTCTCTCATTTCACTAGTCTTCATCTCATTTGCTCTATTTCAGTCACACCAACCTCTTTGCTGTTAACAGGTATGTTCCCACCTCAGAACTTTTGTAACTGTTGTTCACGCTGCCTGGAATAACCTTTCCTCAATTATATGCGTGAACAGCTCCTTTACTTCCTTCAAATCTTTATTATTACCTTTTCAGGATGCCTTCCCTGGCTACCCCATCTAAACTCTTAATTCCCTTCTCTAATTCTAGATGTCCTTGTATGTTATATTTAACTCACTTACCTCATTTATTATCTGGCCCACAACAATGTAAGTACCATGACAGCAGAGTTTCTCTTTTGCTCAATGCTGTATCTGAAGCATCTAGAATTGTTCCTGTCACACAGACAGCATTCAATAAATGGTGGGTTGATGAATAAATGAATACTTGAAGAACCTAGAAAATAAATTTGAAAACAATACTGCTTTAGAAAAATATTTTAGAAAATACATAAGTCACACAAAAAGATTTTTAAAATGCTTGACCAATAGTAACCAAACAACTGCAAATTAATTTTACATCTATGAAGTTAGCAAAGATTACTAATAGTAGATAACCATTGTTATCAAGGGTGTATGAATACAGGCAATCTTATACTATGCCAATAATAATGTAAATTAGGGGCACCTGGGTGGCTCAGTTGTTAAGCGTCTGCCTTCGGCTCAGGTCATGATCCCAGGGTCCTGGGATCGAGCCCCGCAGCGGGCTCCCTGCTCGGCGGGAAGCCTGCTTCTCCCTCTCCCACTCCCCCTGCTTGTGTTCCCTCTCTCATTGTGTCTCTACCTCTCTCTGTCAAATAAATAAATAAAATCTTTTAAAAAAATAATAATAAATTATTTGAACCTTACAGGAGAATAATTGGATAGACTTAGGGAGTTGTTTTTTTTTTTTTTTTTAAGATTTTATTTATTTATTTGACAGAGAGAGAGACAGCGAGAGAAGGAACACAAGCAGGGGGAGTGGGAGAGGGAGAAGCAGGCTCTCCGCTGAGCAGGGACCCCGATGTGGGGCTCGATCCCAGCGGAAGGCAGACGCTTAACGACTGAGCCACCCAGGCACCCCTAGACTTAGGGAGTCTTTAATATGCACATATTGACCTATCAGTTCCACTTCTAGGAGCCTGCCCCCTCCCCCTCAAATTAGAAAAGTGCATTATAACATGTGACAACTAGTTGCTGATAAACACATTGTTCATAATGGCAAGAAACTGGAAAAAACAAATTACCCATCAACAGGAAATGTATTAAAATGTATAGCATGAAAAACTTTAAAATGACGACATAAATTTATAACTATTTAGATGGAAAGATATTGTGTATTATTAAATGACAAAGGTAGGTTACAGAAGTGTACGTATAGTGTAATACTAATTTCCAAGCTATTATACACATACATATTAATATATGAAAGCATGTGTATGTATTCGCAGAGGGGGGGAAAGATGGGAAGTGAATTTTGATAGTTGCTGGCAGACTTATGAATGATTTCTGTTTTCTTTGAGCTTTTCTGCATTTTGCGATTTGGGGCGGGCAGTCGGGGGCAAGGAGCAAGAAGTTAGTACGCACACAAAACAACGTAGCTAATACACAAAAATAAAATTTAAGACAAATAAATACTAAAAGTGTTGGGGGCACTGATAGCTCTCATAAAAACGCATTTCCAATGACCATAAAGCAAAGCAAAGAAGCCCTGATACAAACAGCCGCACAAATCTACACACGCAACCGTGCTCTACCTCTCATCACGGAGTTTCTCATGCACTCACGAACCCACATCACGCACGTTCGCATCCACGTTCATAATGAAACATAAAAGGAAAAGCACACCCCCAAAATGCGCTCCCACACACGTTCTCACGGCCACACTCAGTCACAGACAAATGTCTGGCAAACGGTCCTATCACTCCCCACACTCACAGTCCTTCACGCGCCACTCCCCCGTCGGCCTCAGGGAACCATCCGCACCGGCACAGCCCTGCCGGCATCCTCCTCCAACACAGGCACGGGGTCCGCAGGCCCCTACTCCCAACCAGCACAAAGGGTCCCAGACACGGAGCTGGCGGCCTCCGAAGACTCACCACGCAGCCCGCGGACACAGGCCCAGTTCCACAGCTCAACGCCGCCCAAGCGGCCCCGCCGGTGCGGACCGAGTCAGAGACGCCTCTAAGGTCAACGCCGGCTGCGGCTGAGGGCAGCACGAGCCTCGGTCCGTTAGACGCCGGACAACACTTCCCAGAGGCCCCTGCGGCTCAAGGGGCGGGTCGGCTTTTCCGCCGGCGAGTAGCCGGAATAATCTACCGCTGCGGCTAAGGACGCCCGGGTCTGCCGAGGAGGTTCAGCTGAGTTTTGCTGCAGCTGCTTCGCTTGAGCCCGGCACTCCGCTCGGAGCCCGGGAGTGCAACTTGGTGCTGAGAAGAATCTGGAAATGTTCGCAACTTTCAGGCTACGGACTACATTTCCCAGAGGCCTTCACGGCCAAGTCACTTTTCTGCGAAAAGTCTCTTTCTCCTTGTGGTTGGCTGGGTCTCCTGTTCCCGGGTTATGGTGCCTGATCCGTGAAGGAAGCACCGCTGAGTCGGTTTGGTTCCGTCCGGTCCAGGCCCCACCTGGACTTCAGGGGAGTGAAGGTGTGGGAAAAAATCAGGGGCCTGTGGCCGGACCAGCTTGAGCCTCAAGCTTCTGGCGGCAGTCAGAAAAGAGAGGCGTGGCGTTGTGTGACCGTGTACGGGAGATACTGGCCGTGGAGCTTGGGGTAGGGCGTCTAAGGAGTGGAGAGACTCTGAGCTCCAGTGACTTTGGGGGTCGTGCGAATTTGCGACCATTTGTGTGACCATGGTCGCGTTGTATGTTCTTGTGACCGTTTGATTCCGACCCCGCAGTTTTTTCAGAGACTGTGTGCTTGTGTTAATTCTTTGTGTTTCTGCTTTTCTGACTGGCCCCTGTTACAGTATTGAAACTTAAAGGTTACCCCGATAAACCACAGCCGCCAAGATAATAAATGGGAGGAATTTTAGAGGTTTGTGAATCCGTATTACTGAAACACCCAAGCTTTTTAATTCTGTGTTAGTCCACATTCGGTGTGTGTCACATGGACAAAGGTGATACTGGTAATTTAGAAAGATATTGTTGAAGAGGGCAAAGACATTGAGTCATCAAATGGAATTCTAAGTAGCCGCAACATCGGGAGTGAAAAGTGTACGGGACAAAGCAGGGAAAGAACCAGGAGCAAAAACCTAAAAATCTGGCAAACCAGACTAGATGTCACTTCTGCCCTAAAGATCTCATTCTTTTTTTCAGCATTTCATGTGGGTTCGGCTCTGACTTCAGAAAAATTAAAAAACAGTTGACAATGAGAGTTGAAGACTCTGCAATAATTTTGCAGTAGAAACTAAAATGGAGAAAATGTCTATGTAAACACTAGCCCAATGCTTTTCTGCCATGGTATGTTGGCAAAGAGAACAAAATGCCGCAGACTACAGCATGCTAAGTATCAGAGGCTTGTGGTTGTTGAAGGTATGGGAGAGGCTTCTGACTCAGAAGCTTACCATGAAGCTATATAAAAGCCATATGATGGGGCGCCTGGGTGGCTCAGTCGTTAAGCGTCTGCCCTTGGCTTAGGTCATGATCCCAGAGTCCTGGGATCAAGTCCCACATCAGGCTCCCCGCTCAGCGGGAAGGCTGCTTCTCCCTCTCCCACTCCCCCTGCTTGTGTTCTGTCTCTCACTGTGCCTTTCACTGTCAAATAAATAAAATCTTAAAAAAAAAAAAAGGCCATATGACTATGTTACCTCTAGGATGCAGAAGATAGTCTTTCACGAGATGATAAAGGGCATTTTTTCCGAGTAGTGTGAATCTGTGTCTGGGGAGGGACAAGAGAGTCCCAGTCAAACACTACATGAGAGAGAACATGTCCCCCAATAAGTTTTGCTTGTCTTTTGTCTCTACCAATAATTTTTTTTCTGTCTACTTAAAGAATTATTTTTGCTTATCATTTTGTTGAGATGATAAAAGAACAGTTAGTTTTCTATGTCCCTCCAGCTTCCTGATTTTCTATAGTTGTAGATTTGTCTATTTCTCCTTTTATTTCTGTTAACTTTGCTTTACATATTTTGAATATCTCTCATGGATGATAGATATTTTGAGTTGTGATAACTTTTCTTATGGATTGATCCAACAGGATATTATGGAATTTACTCTTTATTTATAATAATTGCTTTTTTATCTTAGTCTATTTTGATATTACTATAGTTTCACCACCCTTCTTTGGGTTAGTGCATGGTTTATCTCTTTCTACTCTTTTGCTTTTAACCTGGTTTATTTTTAAGGTGTGTCTGTTATTAAACAGCATTATTTAAAAAATAATGACAATCTTACTCTTTAATTTGACATATTTAGTGAATTTACATTTAATGTATTTGGGTTTTGGTCTACTACTTTAGAATTTATTTTCTTTTTGGCCTGGCTTTTTTAAAATTTCATTTTTTTTATTTGAGATAATTCTAGATTTGCATGCAGTTGTAAGAAATAATTCAGAGATCCCATGTGCCCTTTATCCAGTTTCTCCCAGTGGTAACATCTTCCAAAATTATATATAATATCACAACCTGGATATTGACATTGATGCGGTCAAGATTTAGAATATTTTCATCATCACGAATATACTCCATGTGTACTTTTGTAGCCACACCCACTTCCTTTCTGCCCACAGCCGCCTCCTTAAGGCTGGGCAACCCTAATCTGTTCTCCCATCTCTGTAATTTTACCTTTCAAGAATATTAGATAAATGGAATGATAAAATATGTAATTTAAACATTGGTTTTTCATGGAGTTTAGTTCCCTGGAGATTCAGATATGTTGTTACATGTTTAAGTAATTCATTCCTTTTTATTGCTGAGTAGTACTCCATGTGGATATACTACACTTTCTTTAGTCAATCACTTATTGAAGGACATGTATTGTTTCCAACTTTTGGCCATTATAACTAAAGCTGCTATACACATTCATGTACAATTTTTTGTGTGAATATAAATTTTCATTTCTTTTAGGTAAACACCTAGGAAAGGTTTTAGAAGGAATTTGTCAATTTATACCAAAAACAGAAATAAAAAAAAAAAAAACCCTGAGATATTGAGATTGTGTTGAAAATACAGATGAATTTGGGAAGAATTGACATCTTTAAAATGGTGAATCTTGTGACCCATGAACACAGTATATATCTCCATTTATTTAGATCTTCTTTCTCTCAGGAATATTTTGTAGTTTTTTACATAAAGGTAATGAAATCTTTTGTCAGATTTACCCCTATTTCAGAGTTTTTGATGCTATTGTAAATGGCATTTTAAAAAATTTCGATTTCCGGGCGCCTGGGTGGCTCAGTTGGTTAAGCGACTGCCTTCGACTCAGGTCATGATCCTGGAGTCCCGGGATGGAGTCCCGCATTGGGCTCCCTGCTCAGCAGGGGGTCTGCTTCTCCCTCTGACCCTCCTCCCTCTCATGCTCTCTGTCTCTCATTCTCTCTCTCTCAAATAAATAAATAAAATCTTAAAAAAAAAAAATTTCGATTTCCAATTGTTCCTTGCCAGCATATAGAAATACAATTGGTTTTTGTATGTTGATCTTATAGCCTATTACTTTGCTAAAGTCATTTAGTGTTTCTACTAGAATTTTGGAGATTCCATTGGATTTTCTACATAGGTGATCTTGTCACCTGTGAAAAACATCGGTACCTATTCCTATCTGTTGCGAATAGTGATACCCGTTTCTTTTCCAATCTGCAGGTACCACCCACAAAATTTGGTTGGGATGTTAAGACTGATGAACACACACACACACACACACACACACACACACCAAGCGGGTTATGAAAAGTTTTATTACTGACATAATGAAGCTTCCTAGAAAAGCAGGGCAGGCTTCCCAAGAAAGTCTGTAAGTGGTTTGCAAAAGCAAGGAACTGAAATTGGCAGGGAGTTTTTTCGTCAGAGGCTTGTGTGGTTTAAATCTCCTGCAAGTGCCAAAGGAGGGAGGACCTGAGCTTGTGGGGCACAAGAGAAAGGAGTGACGCTTAAAAGCCAGGAGTTTCGGGTGCCTGGGTGGCTCAGTTGGTTAAGCGACTGCCTTCAGCTCGGGTCATGATCCCAGGGTCCTGAGATCGAGTCCCACATTGGGCTCCCTGCTCTGCGGGAAGCCTGCTTCTCCCTCTCCTACTCCCCCTGCTTGTGTTCCCTCTCTCGCTGTGTCTCTCTCTGTCAAATAAATAAATAAAATCTTTAAAAAAAAAAAAAAAAAAGCCAGGAGTTTCTGCCACTCCTGGGGCTGCTTGCATGTTCCTTCAGTGCACACCTGGTGAAGCAGCAGCTGAGGAGACTCAAGATCTCACCGCGGCTGGCAAACAGCGCATTGAAGGAGTCAAGACCAAGAACAATGATCATATTCATTTGAGGTGGGAGAACAGGATGGTCCCGTGGGTGCAATTTTAAGATTAAGAGGGCATACAATACTTAATAAACGAATGAAAGCCTATTGTGAACAATAGGGTTTGTTAACGAGGTGAATTAGGTTCTGATTTGACAGGCAGCCAATCAGTGAAACAGACTCATCTGCACAGTTGGAAATGGAGGATTAAAACATAATTGATGTGTTCTAGCAGCAGACAGGGGATGCCTACTAAAAAAGGATCTGCTACGTTACTCCAGAGCTCTGTTTCTCCAGACAAAGAAGAAATTCTCAATTAGAAAAATGCGATCTGGTTCCACCACATTTTAACTACTACCGTATGGTTTTCTCTAGTCTTTCATTTTCCTCTTCCTTATTCCTTTACTGTACATAAAGGAACTGGTGTATGTGCATGAGCATATTGCTTTAAAAAAAAACTAAATGGCTGATGGTATGTTTTGATTAACATCAAATGGAGATGGGATGGAGAAAAATACTGGTTCTGTGAAAATACCCCCTTTCCATTAGTGCTATACTCTTCAGCTTTTATCTTTATATTCTGTAAGTTATTTTGCTGTTTAACAAAAAACAGAACAACAAAAATCCTTGTATACCTTGTTTGGATAATTTTAATGTTTTTTCATTTATCATTGTTAAACCAAGGATAATTTTATAACTTCTTTTTTTTTTTTTTAAAGATTTTATTTATTCACTTGACAGAGAAAGAGACAGCGAGAGCAGGAACACAAGCAGGGGGAGTGGGAGAGGGAGAAGCAGGCTTCCTGCCGAGCAGGGAGCCTGATGTGGGACTCGATCCCAGGACCCTGGGATCATGACCTGAGCCGAAGGCAGACGCTTAATGACTGAGCCACCCAGGCGCCCCTATAACTTCTTTGTACATAGCTGTTACATGTAAGGCAATCTGTCTTTAAGATAGGATAAATTACTCTAAAAGAAATGAATCCTAGATAGTTTTCCCTTTGTGTCAAGTGTCTTGTTTAAAAAAAAAAAAAAAATTGTGGGTTTTTTTTTTTAAGAGCTATGAGCAAACACCAAAAAATGGAATTAGACTCTTCATTACATTATCAAATCTGTATGCTGTTTATTTCTTTTCCTGATTTCACTGGCAAAAACTTTAAATACAAGATTGAATAGAAGTGGGGATATCTTTGTCATGTACCTGATCTTAGAGGGAAAGTATTCAGTGTTGTTCTATTAGGTGAAATGGTAGCTAAAAGGCTTTTGCTAGATGGCCTTCATTTAGTTAAGAAGGCTTTTTTTCTTAGGGTGCCTGGATGGCTCAGTCATTAAGTGTCTGCCTTTGGCCCAGGTCATGATCCCAGGGTCCTGGGATCGAGTTCCGCATAGGGCTCCCTGTTCGGCAGGAAGCCTGCTTCTCCCTCTCCCACTCCCCCTGCTGGTGTTCCTGTTCTCGCTCTCTCTCTCCCTGTCAAATAAATAAATAAAATCTTAAAAAAAAAAAAGTTTTTTTTCTTTTTCTGATAAGTATTTATCAAGAATGGATGTTGATTTTTGTCAAATGCTTTTTCTGCATCTACTGAGATGTTAATATTGACTTTCTCCTTTAGTTCATTAATATGGTGAATTACACTGGGTTTCAAATCTTAAACCAATCTTAGGTTCCTGGGGTAGACACCACCCGGCCATTGTGCATTATCACTTTTATATACTGTTGGATTCAATTTGCTGAAGTTTTATTAATAGGTTCATGAGGGATGTTGGTCTGTAGTTTGGGGGATGGGGCGCTAATATTTTTGTCTAGATAACTCCTAGAGTGAGTTGGGAAGATTTTTCCATCTTTTTGGTATCCTGAAAGAGTATATATAGAATTATCATTTTTTTCCTTAAATGCTTAAGAGAATTTTAAATGTTTACTAGAAATTAAAATTAAATAGAAATGTGTAATCAAATTTACCAGGGAAGCTATCTGGGACTGGTTTTTTTTTTTTTGTAGGAAGGTTTTTGATTACAAATGCAATTTATTTAAATAGATGTAAGGTTTTTCAGGTTAACTGCTTTCTTTAGTAAGGTTTAATAGTTTGTGTCTGTCAAGAAATCTTTCTATTTCGGGGCACCTGGGTGGCTCAGTTGTTAAGCGGCTGCCTTCAGCTCAGATCATGAGGTCCTGGGATCGAACCCTGCACTGGGCTCCATGCTCGGCAGGAAGCCTGCTTCTCCCTCTCCCCCTCCCCCTGCTTGTGTTCCCTCTCTCGCTCTGTCTGTCAAATAAATAAAATCTTTAAAAAAAAAAAAAAGAAATCTTTCTATTTCATCTAAGTTGTTTATTGGATTAAAGTTGCTATGATATACTATGTTGTCCTTTTAATATTTGTAGAATCTGTAGTGATGTCACCTCTCTCATTCCTGGTATGCGTAGTTTGTTATTTCCCTTTCTTTCCTGATCAGTCTGGCTAGTTTTATCATATTTATTAATCTCAAAGAATTACCTTTTAGTTCCACTGATTTATCTTTATTTTTCAGTTTTCTATTTCATTGATTTCTGCTCTGATATTTATTATTTCCTTTGTTTTTTACTTACATTATGTTTAATTTTCCTTTTCCTAGTATGTTAAAGTGGAAAATGAAGTCTTAGATTTGAGACTTTGATTTCTTCTTTGCTAACATAGTATTTGATTCTATAAATTTCCCCCTGAATACTGCTTCAGTGGCATCCCATAATTTTTATATGTTTTGATTTTCTTTTGGGTCAAAATACTTTCTAATTTCTTTTTGATTTCTTCTTTAATCCATGGGTTATTTAAAAATGTATATGTTTCCACATGTTAGAGAATTAACCACATATTTTTTAGCTACTGATTTCTTTTTTTAAAGAAAGATTTTTTATTTATTCATCTGAGAGAGACAGAGAGAGTGAGCGAGAGCATGAGCAGGGGGGAGGGTCAGAGGGAGAGGGAGAGGCAGACTCCCCGCTAAGCAGAGAGTCCGACATGGGGCAGACTCCTAGGACCCTGAGATCATGACCTCAGCCTAAGGCAGATGCTTAACTCAGCTATTGATGATTTCTAATTCAGTTTCATTTTGGAAAGAAGTTTGTTTTGTGTTTCAGAATATATTCTATCTTTGTAAATGCCCCATGTGCACTTGAAAAATAGGATTTTTTTTTTTTTTTTTTTGCTGTTGTTGGTTGTAGTGCTCTGTAAATATCAATTAGCTCAAATGACAGTGTTTTTCAAATCTTCTATGTTTTAGCTTATTTTCTCAGTCTACTTCTTCTAGCAATTACTGAGAGTGGTATTGGAATCTCTGACTTACCATTGTGGATTTATCTCTTCCTTTCAGTTTAATCAGTTGTTGTTTCATGTATTTTGATGGGTGCATAAACATTTATGATTGTTATTTTCTCTTGATTAACTGACCTTCGTTATTATAGAATGATCTTCTTTATCCCTATATTTTTTGTTCTGAAATCTACTTTGTAGATATTAATACAGCTACTCCAGTTTTTTTTTTTTTTTAAGATTTTATTTATTTATTTGACAGAGAGAGACACAGCGAGAGAGGGAACACAAGCAGGGGGAGTGGGAGAGGGAGAAGCAGGCTCCCCGCAGAGCAGGGAGCCCGATGCAGGACTTGATCCCAGGACCCTGGGATCATGACCTGAGCTGAAGGCAGTCGCTTAACCAACTGAGCCACCCAGGCGCCCTACTCCAGTTTTTTTTAACAGCTTTATTGAGATATAGCTCACATGTCATACAATTCACCCTTTAAAGTGTACAATTCAACTTTTGGTATGTTAAATTATTAAATTTTATATTACTATAAAATGTATAACAGAATTTGCCATTTTAACAATTTTTAAGTGTGCAATTAAGTGCATTCACAATGTTGTACAATAACCAACATTGTCTATTTCCAAAATTTTTATCACCTGAAATGGAAACTCTGTAATCACTAAGTATACTAGGCAATCAACTCTCAATTCCTCCCTCCCCACAGCCCCTGGTAACCTCTATTTTCTTCCTCTATGAATTTGCCTAATCCAAATATTTCATATAAACAGAATACAGTATTTGTCCTTTTGTGTATGGTTTATTTCACTTTGCATAATTGTTTCAAGGTTCATCCATACAGTAGCATGTTATCACATCTTTATTCCTTTTTATGGCTGAGTAGCATTCCATTGTATGTACATACCACATTTTGTTTATCCATTCGTCTTTTGATGGACACTGGGTTGTTTCCACCTTTTGGCTATTTTGAATAATGCTATAATGAACACTGGAATACAAGTATCTGGGGTGCCTGGGTGGCTCAGTCATTAAGCATCTGCCTTCGGCTCAGGTCATGATCCCAGGGTCCTGGGATCGAGCCCCACATTGGGCTCCCTGCTCAGTGGGAAGCCTGCTCCTCCCTCTGCCCCTGCCCCTCCCCCTGCCTGTGTTCCCTCTCTCTCTGTGTCTCTCTCTGTCAAATAAATAAATAAAATCTTTAAAAAAAAAAAAAAAAGGAATACAAGTATCTGTTCAAGTCCCTGCTTTCAATTCCTTTGGGAGTGGAATAGCTGGGTCATATGGTAAATCTCTATGCTAAGCTTTTGAAGAATTGCCAAACTCTTTTCTATAACAAGTTGCAGCATTTTATATTCTCACCATCATCGTACAAAGGTTTCAAGTTCTACATGTCCTCATCAACATTTGTTATTTTGATAATACTGATCCTAGTAGGTATAAAGTGTTATCTCATAGTTTTATTTGCATTTGCTTAACTAATAATATTGAGCATCTTTGTATGTGTTTATTGGCCATTTTTATCTTCTTTAGAGAAATATATATTCAAGTGTTTGGTCATCTTTTAATTAGGTTGTCTTCTTGTTGAGCTTTAGGAGTTCTTTATATATTAAACCTTTGTCAAATACATGATTTACAAATATTTTTACCCATTCTGTAGGCTGTCTTTCCACTTTCTTGATAATGTCCTTTCTTGTTAATATTTTTAATTTTGATGAAGTCCAGTATATCTATTTTTTCTTTGGTTGCTTGTGCTTTTGTTGTCATATCTAAGAATCCATTGCCAAATCCAAGGTCATTCCAGCTTTCTCTACACAGCATTAGCATGGTGTATCTTTTTCCATCCTTGTACTTCTAACTATTGGTAGAGTTATATTAAATTTCTCATAGGCAGCATATGGTTGAGTCATGCTTTTTTATGCCATCTGAAACTCTGTGCCTCTTAATTGATGTTCAGATAAATTGTATTTAGTCTGATTATTGATATAAACCTTCCATCTGTTTTTTTTTCCCTTCTCTTTCTGACTTCTTTTGGATTAAGTGATTTATGATAATTTGATTCCATTCTATCTCCCTTGTTGGATTATCAGCTATAACTTTTTGTTAGGTTAGTGGTTGCTGTGGGGCTTAGAGTGTACATCTTTCATTTATTATAGTGTTTGTTCAAGTGATACTATATTACTTCACATAGAATGTAGGAACCTTAGAGGTACCTGTGGTTCAGTTGGTTAAGCATCCGACTCTTGATTTTGGCTCAGGTCATGATCTCAGGGTTCTGAGATGGAGCCCCACATTGGGCTCTGCATGCAGCATGGAGTCTGCTTGTCCCTCTCCCTCTGTTCCTCCCCCCTGCTCTCTCTCTCTTTCAGATGAGTAAATAAATAAAATCTTTTTTTTTAAAGATTTTATTTATTTGACAGAGACACAGTGAGAGAGGGAACACAAGTAAGGGGAGTGGGAGAGGGAGAAGCAGGCTTCCCGCCGAGCAGGGAGCCCGATGCGGGGCTCGATGCGGGGCTCGATCCCAGGACCCTGGGATCATGACCCGAGCTGAAGGCAGACGCTTAACGACTGAGCCACCCAGGTGCCCCTAAATAAATAAAATCTTAAAGAAAAAAAAGAATGTAGGAACCTTAGGATAGTTTATTTCCATTTACTTCTCCTGGCCTCTGTACTATTGTTATATGATTTGCATATACATCCAAAGCTACATGGTTTTTGTTTTTGTTTAAACAGTAATTTATCTTTTGGTGAGATTTAATTAACAAAAAAGTCTTACATATTTACCCTGTAGTATCATCTCTAATGTTCTTCGTTCTCTTGTGTAGATCCAGATTTCTATCTGTTATTCAATTATACAAATATTTAGCCTCTTGAGGTTGTCCTTCTGCTCAGTAGTATTCTATTAACTATTTTTTGAAGTTTATTTTGTCTGTGTCTATCCCAGCACTTTGAAGAGCATCTGGCACACAGTAGGTGCTTTCTAATCAGATACCACAGAGAAAAATTTCACACACAACCACATCCATTAGACTAATGCTCAGGACCTGTCACACACACTATCCTATTACATTCCTACTCCACTCTCCACCAGTCAGTCCCTTTCTATTATAACACATTCTCACAGATAACATCACAAATGTTACACAATAACACAATCTTACACAGGGTCACAGAAAACCAGCATGCCCACTCTGACACCCAGAGTTTTACACAGAAACACACACAATGACAGAATCAAAGAGTCACATACCCACTCACAAAATTAGTCATGTGACAGAACTTGTGGGGAGACAATAAATAAAAACTTAAAATATAAACACTATTGTTCTATGGTAGTATAGATCAGATCAAGGCGGCCAGAGAGGTGTGATCAGGGAAGGCCTTTTTGGGGATGTGACATTTGTATCTGAAAGGACAGAATAAGAGAACTTTGAAGATACCCAGCAGAAGAGCCATTTTAGGAAGGGGGGACACATTCACACCCATAATCACCAAATCACAAATACAAGAACCGTATGCAAAAGGTGACATTCTCCTCTCCGATCTTCAAGGTAACCCATTGCCGAACCAAAAACACCAGGGAAGGCGAGACTGGGTGGAAGTATAGTGCCCCTGCGCACTCTACTCTCTGCTGTCCCCGTCCTACACACTTTTTTCGGGTAGGAGCTCGCCCCTCACCCCATTTGTGTGGACGCGCACACACGAACCGCACCCCCTGCGGCTACTCGGCGCCTCTAAGTTCTCCGCCCCGTTGCAAAGGGAGGTGGACCAAGCACTTGTGCCTGCGCACTTCAATCCCAGTCCGTCTAGTTGACGCTCGACCCGGTTCCTTTGACGGACCCAGGCCCCGAAGTGAGATTTGGGTTCCCTCTGTAGGGCCAGAGAGAGGCCGGCGTGGGAGGACCCGGGGCAGAGGGGGCGGCGTTACCCAGCCCCAGCGGCGCCGCGCCGGGGCAGTCGGGTTCCGCCGCGCCGCTTTTTCTGGTCTGGACTACATTTCCCAGTGGCCCCTGCGAGCACTGGGCCGGCGGCCCCTTTGTGTCCTCCGGAGGCCCAGTCGCTTCTTTCCGGGCCCGCGGGGGTGGGTTCCCATCAGACTCTCAGGGCAGGAGGTGGGCCGGAATTGAGATAGCCAGAGCCTTCGGGGCGGGGACGGGATCTTCCCGCAGTTCACTTTTGCAGGTAGGGAATGGGCTGAGGCGTGGCCTGTGGGTCACCCGGACGTCGGTGCCCGGGCCCTCGGTGAGACTCTAGGTGCGAGATGGTGGCTGGTTGTCACACAGTGTTGAGACTGTCATCCGATGTGCCTGTGCACGTCGTATCTGTGACTGTGGGTGCGAGCGAGTCGATGGTTGATGCTACGGAGTGTGCGACTGTGAGTGGGGGTGGGAGGGTATTGTGTCCCCCGTTGTTCCAGTACCCACGGCCTCTTTGTGACTGGGGTTGTGTGAATGTAAACGTCGGTTGTGATACCTTAGTTTTTGAGACTTGGGGCTGTGGGAGAGCGTGACGGTGTGAGACAGCTCATACCCATGGCCGCTGATTGTTCTGTGTGTAAGACCGTGGCTGGCGCTGTAGTTTTAAGAATGAGTATGTGGGCGGACTGAGTGAGACTGTGTGCCACCAATATCCTTTGAAGCTAGCCAGGTGATGCCAATGTGCCACCAAGTTTCAGAACCACTGGTCTGTTGGAGAGGAGAAAGCCTGGAGTCGGGAAGACCTTTGTTTGATCTGGGTACTGTTACTCATTAGTTGTGTGCCTTTATGTAAATGATTACATTCCTTGTAGTCTTTATTTGTAAAAATCTAGGAAAATCTATCGCTAAAATAATAAATTAGGAAGTGATTTAGACATGAGTTAAATTGCATGCAAACAAATTTCTAGGTCTCCAGTATGCTTTCTCTCTATTGGAAGGAAGGGTGCAGCAGAAGGAAAGAGAAGCCGAAAAATTCTAGGCTGGCGATTCTGGATGCTGCAAGGAAACCCTAGTTTTTCGTGTTCTCTTCCCCATCTCAGTCATCTGAGGACACTGCCATTTCCCAAGAGAAGAGCCAAGAAGAGGAAAGAATGGCTGTTGGACTTCTTAAAGCCATGTACCAGGTGAGTTGGTGTTTCCTATTTCCTGAAATATTTTCCTGCTCTTTAAACCAAACAGACATTAACTTTGCTTTTGCTGAAACTTTTCTGGGTAACTAATCATGTCACTTGTTAAAACCCTCCAGCAGTTGATTCCCACCTCATTCAGGATAAATGCTGAAGTCCTTGCCTTAGCCTGCAAGGCCGTACATAATCTGGTCCCAGACTATCTTTCTGAGCTCAGCTAATCACTCCATTTGTAACTCAGTTCTAGCCATTCTAACTTCCTTGTAGTGAGCTGAGCACTTCTTTTTTTTTTTGAGCTGAGTACATTCTTTTTTTTTTTTGGATTTTATTTATTTGTCAGAGAGCGCACAAGCAGGTGGAGTGGCAGGCAGAGCAGGCAGAGGGAGAAGTAGGCTCCCCGCTGAGCAAGGAGCTTGATGCAGGACTTGATCCCAGGACCCTGAGATCATGACCTGAGTTGAAGGCAGCTGCCTAACTGAGCCACCCAGGCGTCCCTGAGCTGAGTACATTCTTAACTCATAGCCTTGCACTTGCTGTTCCCTCTGCCTGGAATGCTGTTCCCCAAGATACAGACTAACTTCTTCATTATAGTCTCTGCCCAAATATTCATTCCCTCAACAATTTTTATTGAGCACCTGTTAAGTAAGAAGGCTTAGTCCTTGGTCCTCTTCACCTATACTCACTCCTTTGGTAATCTTCTTCTGTCTCATGGCTTTAAATGCCATCTCTATGCCAACAACCACCAGATTATATATAGTCCAGACCTCTCTCCTGAAATCCATACTTGTATATCCAACTACCTACTTAGCATCTTCATTTGGTTGTATAATGATACCTCAAACTCAAATGTCTCAAACTTAGTGAAACAAGCCATTGGAAGTTTGGGGGCATAGAAGTGACATGATCTATTTCTCACTTAATAGAATCACTCTGGCTGCTATTGAGAATAAACTGATTGGGACAAGGATAGAAACAGGGAAACCAATTAGGGAACTTCTACGTACTTCCCTACCTCAGGTGCTCAAGCTAAAAGTTTTCCATCATGAAGTTCTGTTTGTTCTATGTTCAAAACATATCCAGAAGTTGACCACTTTTACTACCACACTGCTTCTGTTCTGGTCCAAACTGTCATCTCTCACCTAGGTTATTGCTATGCTCTTCTAACTTTTCTGTCTACTTCTACCCTTCCTCTCTTTTAGTCTATTCTTAACAGAGCAAAGTGATTCTGTTACACATGTCGTATTATATGATTCTTCATGGCAGGAATAGAAATAATAGAAAGTATAGACAACTCTTTCAGATAGTTTAGCTGTGGTAACTTAAGTGTGGTCACCAAGGTTTTTTCAAGATGGGTTTATAGCTGTATTCTGATGTTTGAGATTCAGTAGAAAGAGAAATTTGAAGATGAAGAGAAGTGAAGAGGGGACTGCTGGAACACTGCTTGAGGAGGAAGAGGACCTGTGGTCTCGTGGACAAGTGGAGGGGTTGGCCTTTGCTAAGAAAGTGGCTGTTCATATAGACTAGTAATAGGAGCAAGTTAAAGTATGTTGGGACAGTGCAGATAGATGTGTGGATATTGTGGGAGTTTGTGGAAATTCTCTTAGAATGGATTTTGTTTTTTGAGTGAAACAGAAAGCAAGATTATTAGTAAGGATGAGGAAAAAGGTATTGAAGATGTGAGGAGAGAGGGAAAGTATGGAATGGTCATTTAGGGGAGTGGGACATGAATGGACTGGACCAATGTATCATATAGGCATTTTGGCCTTTCTGAAGTTAGTGTCATGAATTTAAATTGAGACCAGTTAGCATGATTGGTGTGATTTTCTCCAGCAAAGTACAGCTGTTCAGGGTACAGAAATAGAGTATGCTGAAGATGGCAGTGGTTTAACCAGGTGGGTAAGGGCAGGGAAGTTGAGGGTATATGCATGGGGGTGATTAATAATAAATGGCTATGCTAGCAAGTGAGAGGATGTGGGATTGAGAACAGTGAAAACGTGGTAAGTCAGTGATTTGTAGGTTCTAGTGGGGTCAAAGAATTATCCTAATTGGGGTACCAGAGGGCAAAAGTTGGAATATAGGAGGTAGAAGTCAGAGTGGGAGAGTTGAGATTAGGGAGGGTTTGCTACTTATTGGTAATGACAAAGTCTGGGGCATGGCATTGGAAGTGAATGACTATTGAAGTGTGGAGGACAAGACTACTGGAGGAGAGAAGGGACACAGAACTGAGAGGCCTGGTTGTTGGATTATTTATACAGATATTGAAATGACCAAAGATTATGTGTGATAGGAGTAGCGTTGGAGAGAGTGACAGTGAGCCAGGCGCTGAAGTGTTCAAGGAATGACAGAGTATTGGTATCTACCAGGAATTGGTAGACAACTAAAACGGGGAGGGATGACAGAGTCTAATTTCATGACATTTAAAACTAGGTGTCTTTTAGGGAGGTGGGAGGGGTAATGGTCTAGAAACAAAGGTAAGGAGCAAAGAGATCACCTGCCTTACCTCCAGGTGCTGTGGTACAAGGAATGTGGGAAATAAGACAGTCACCACATGACAGGGATTCAAGGGAAGTAGTCAGTCCTCTCAGCTGGGAAACATGTTTCTATGAGGGCAGAAAGGTGAAGAGAACCGTTGACTTTCTTCATCCTGGTTTGATTACAATTATGAATGGATTTTGAAACCAAGTATTTGGTTAGAGATCAAAATTTATTTTTAATTTTTTTTAAATTCCAGTGTAGTTAACTTACAGTGCTATATTAGTTTTCAGGTGTATAATATAGTGATCTATATATTAGTTCTATAATAATATATAGTTCTATATATTATTTGGTGCTCATCAAGACAAGTGCATTCCTAATCCCCTTCACCTATTTCACCTATCTGCTCCCCCCAACCTCCCCTCTGGTAACCATCTGTTTGTTCTCCATAGTTAAGAGTCTGTTTTTGGTTTATCTCTTTTTTTTTCCCCTTTGTTCATTTGCTTTGTTTCTTAAATTCCACATATGAGTGAAATCGTATGGTATTTATCTTTCTCTGACTAGCTTATTTTGCTTAGCATTATCCTCTTTAGCTCCATCATATTGTTGCAAATGGCAAGATTTCATTTTTTTTATGGCTAAATAATATTCCATTGTATGTATAGAGAGAGGTCAAATATTTTAAGAGATCATTTGTCAGAGGTCAGATATTTTAAAGTAATAATTTAAGCTCATTATGTTGACATTGTCATTATTTTCATTAACTTTCATTAAAAGAATCATTGAAAAATGAATGTCATGCGCACCTAGGTGGCTCAGTCGCTAAGTAACTGCCTTCAGCTCAGGTCATGGTCCCAGGGTCCTGGGATTGAGTCCCACATCGGGCTCCCTACTCCATGGGAAGCCTGCTTCTCCCTCTCCCACTCCCCCCTGCTTGTGTTCCCTCTCTCACTGTGTCTCTCTCTGTCAAATAAATAAAATCTTAAAAAAGAAAAAAAAGAAAAATGCATGTCACATATTAAAAAATAGTTATACATTTATTATATATGTTTATGTAAGGTAAGGAAAACATTTTTGGAAGCATAAATGGCATATGAACCAAACTCTTAACAGGAACATTTCTGCAACAAATGTTCCTGTTATATTATTGGTAGGGCAGAGATGAAGAAACTCACAAACTACTTCATATAATTATAAATAAGAAAAAAGTTACTGAGTATTGTAAAACACTTTTTTAAAATAACTTTGAAAGAAATAAAGAATTTTTTTAAAGATTTTATTTATTTGAGAGAGAGACAGAGATAGCGACAGAGATAGTAAGAGAGAGCATGAGTGGGGAGGAGAGGAAGAAACAGGTTCCCTGCTGAGCAGACAGACACACACAGACGTTAATTTTCATCAGCAGGTGGTCACATTATAGAAACCTAGAATCCAGCTGAATCACAGCATAGCTCCAAGTTTTTAAGAACTTTGCCCAGCCTACAGGCAGAAGCAGTATTCTGAGCAGAACACCCATTTCTTTATACAAAATTTTAAGTACTCTGAATTAAAGTATTTGAATTTTAATAGAATTGATGATTTGCTCTCCTTGGTCTAGCACAATTTTCAGAGATACAGCAAGCACTTTCTGGTCTCATTTTTTTAAAGATTTATTTATTTATTTGAGAGAGAAAGAGAATGTGCGCAAGGGGAGGGGAAGAGGGAGAGAGAGACTACGCGCTGAGCACAGAGCCTGACACAGGGCTCGATCTCAGGACCCTGAGATCACGACCTGAGCAGAAACACCCACTAGTGGGATGCTTAATTGACTGTGCCACCCAGGCACCCCAGCACTTTTCTGGTCTTATTTTTTTTTTTTTTAAGATTTTATTTATTTGCGAGAGAGAGAATGAGAGACAGAGAACATGAGAGGGAGGAGGGTCAGAGGGAGAAGAAGACTCCCTGCTGAGCAGGGAGCCCGATGCGGGACTGAATCCCGGGACTCCAGGATCATGACCTGAGCCGAAGGCAGTCACTTAACCAACTGAGCCACCCAGGCGCCCTGGTCTCATTTTTGATCCATAGTTTCTTGAACTTTTCAAACCATTCATTCATTAATTCAGTTTATTCAGCAAATATTTGAATGCGTCATGTGTGCCAAATACTGTCCTATAACTAGGGATATAGCAGTGAGCAAAGCAAAAATGTACTCTGCCCTCATGGACTTCACATTTTAGTGGAGGCTGGGAGCAGACAGTAACAAAATAATTAGGTGCCATGCCGAACAATAAAGGAGGGTTAGGGAAATAGGGAACAGGAGTAAGAGCTTGCTATTTTTGTACAGAATGATTTGAGAAGTACAAAAAGCCTGAGGGGAAACATGCTTGACATCTTTAGTTTGAGGATGTAATGTCAGGGAGAGCCCCGTATGCCTAGGGCAGAACAAGTAAGGTGAATATGGTAAGAGATGAAGTTATTTCATTCATTTATTTGTTTTATTTCAGGAGTTGGTAACCTTCAGAGATGTGGCTGTAGATTTCTCCCAAGAGGAGTGGGACTGTCTAAATTCTTCCCAGAGGCATCTGTACAGTAATGTGATGTTGGAGAACTATAGGATCTTGGTGTCCCTGGGTAAGAATATCTTGTCCGTGTAAAACTGAGTTTCTACACATAAGGGCCTCTTTGCTACCACCACTGTGAATCTTTGGATGGCATCCTCAGTGCTTGGCTGGATGTCTTTTGCTGTGCCAAAGCAATGGTTTAATATTTATAAAGTTGCCAGTGGACGGGTCTGTTATTAATCTGTGTTGGAAGCTTCAGCTTTCCTATATTTTGAATACACATCCTTTACACATTTATCCCTGTCTTACTGTAAACTCCCCCTTCCCTGTTGATCAAAGGATTGGTTATGAGTTCTGGGATATCTACAGCATGACCAAATTGTTTCTTCTCATACATGCAGGACTTTGCTTTTCTAAGCCCAGTGTGATATTATTGTTGGAACAAGGGAAAGAGCCCTGGATGGTGAAGAGAGAGCTGGCAAAAGGCTTGTGCTCAGGTGAGTGAAGAGGAAATAGGCAGGCAAAAACCTCTGGAGGTGACGGCTCAGCTTGACTTAGAGGCATCTCTTCACTCTTCTTTGTTGGCATGTTCTCAGATGTTCTAGGTCTTACTAGAAACTTGAGGCCTTTTAGAGTGTTCTCCCAAATTTGTTATTCTTCACTGTCCCTCCTTTAATACTTTGCTCCCTCCTTTCTAAGAACTCATTTATCTATTCTGAGTCACATTCCTTCCCAGTTTCGTAAGTCTCTTCCAGTCTTTAAAAAACTTTTCTTGGGCGCCTGGGTGGCTCAGTTGGTTGAGCGACTGCCTTCGGCTCAGGTCATGATCCTGGAGTCCCGGGATCGAGTCCCGCATCGGGCTCCCTGCTCAGCAGGGAGTCTGCTTCTCCCTCTGACCTTCTCCCCTCTCATGCTGTTTCTCTCTCTCTCGCTCTCTAATACATAAATAAATAAAAAATCTTTAAAAAAAAATAAATAAAAAACTTTTCCTAATCTGATAAACTTTTGAGTTGTACAGACAGCTGTAACTAAAGTGCCAGGTTCAAGTCTTGACACTTACATGCAGTAAAATTTTGGGCAAGTTACTTAACCTCTCTGTACTTTTATTTTGTCATCTGTAAAATGGGATATACTTTTAAAGTGCTTTAACAGTTCCTTTCTCGGGGCGCCTGGGTGGCTCAGTCATTAAGCGTCTGCCTTCGGCTCAGGTCATGATCCCAGGTTCCTGGGATCGAGCCCCGCATCGGGCTCCCTGCTCAGCGGGAAGTCTGCTTCTCCCTCTCTCACTCCCCCTGCTTGTGTTCCCTCTCTCGCTGTGTCTCTGTCAAATAAATAAATAAAATCTTTAAAAAAAAACCCCAAAAAACAGTTCCTTTCTCATATTGTGAACTCAAAGGCTGTTAGTTGCTATTGTTGTTGTAGTAGTGTATCTCCAAATGCCTCATTTCTCTCTGAATGGTAAGTTCATTCTTTCATTCCTTTCATCAACATTTATTGAATTTTTAAACAGAGTACCCGCAAAATGCTAGAGTGCTACATATTTGTAGAAGTTATCAAACAACTGATGGCCTAGTAGCAGAGATACAGTATTAGCTATAAATGGCATATGTGAAAAGCTGACACAAGGAAGCCCAGAGAAAGGTGAGAGGCCAAGGAGTCTGGGTAATGGAGAAGATGGTCTCTAACAAAAACGCAGGTGAGAAGCTAGGAAACATTTGAGACAGAAGAAATGAAGAGTTTAGGTTTGTGGCATAGGAAGGATTTTTAGATAGATAAAGGAAGCATTAAGGTAAAATGGAAGACTAAAGTTCAAAAGAAAATGAGGGTCACTGTAAATATGTCTGTTTTTAAAAAAAATTTTTTTTTTTAAGATTTTATTTATTCATTCATGAGAGACAGAGAGAGAGAGAGGCAGAGGGAGAAGCAGGCTCCCAAGGAGCAGGGAGCCTGATGCGGGACTTGATCCCAGGACCCTGGGATCATGACCTGAGCCGAAGGCAGACGCTTAACCATCTGAGCCACCCACGTGCCCAATATGTCTGTTAATACCACTCCCCAACTCACCCCCTTCAGTATTTCTCCCCAGTCTTTTATGTCCTTGTTCAGCTTTTTAAGAACAATGTTTGATGTGGAACTGTAGTGTCAAAGAATATATGGTTAAATTTTATTTATTAATTATTATTACTAAATAAATCTCACATGCATGAATGTATATTAGGATATCTATATCTATATATCAATATATATATTGATAATATAATAATAGAACAAAACCCATGGGGGCGCCTGGGTGGCTCAGTCGTTAAGCGCCTGCCTTCGGCTCAGGTCATGGTCCCAGGGTCCTGGGATCGAGCCCCGCATCGGGCTCCCAGCTCTGCGGGAAGCCTGCTTCTCCCTCTCCCACTCCCCCTGCTTGTGTTCCCTCTCTCGCTGTGTCTCTCTCTGTCAAATAAATAAAATATTTAAAAAAAAAAAAAAGAACAAAACTCATGTACCTACTTCTTAGCTTAAAAAATAGAAAATTTTGGGGGTGCCTGGCTGGCTCAGTTGGTAGAGCATGCCTCATGTTGGGTATAGAGATGACTTAAAAAAAAAAAAAAAAAGAGAAAATTGTCAATGCCATTATAGGCCTTTGAGGGCCCCTGCCTGATGATAAACCATTCCCTATCCATGGCCCATCCCCACCCCTTACTGGGGAAACCATTATTCTACAATTTTGCTTATCTTTCCTTGACTTTTCTTTCTTCTTTTTTTTTTTTTAAGATTTTATTTATTTATTTGACAGAGAGATAGAAGAGCACAAGCAGAGGGAGTGGCAGAGGGAAAGGGAGAAGCAGGCTCTGCACTGAGCAGGGAACCCAATGCGGGACTCGATCCCAGGACCCTGAGATATGACCTGAGCCGAAGGCAGATGCTTAACCATCTGAGCCACCCAGGCGCCCTTTTCTTGACTTTTCTTAATAGTTGTGCCATTACCCTTAAACAAAACATTATATTTGTGTATTTTCAACTTTTTACATGTGAAAATATATGGTGCATGTAATTCTTTTTTTTTTTCAACTCAAAATTACATTCCTGGGGCGCCTGGGTGGCTTAGTCGTTAGGCGTCTGCTTTCGGCTCAGGTCATGATCCCAGGGTCCTGGGATCGAGCCCCGCATTGGGCTCCCTGCTCAGCGAAGAGCCTGCTTCTCCCTCTCCCACTCCCCCTGCTTATGTTCTCTCTTGCGCTGTGTCTCTCTCTGTCAAATAAATAAATAAAATCTTCAAAAAAAAAAAATTATGTTCCTGAGGGGTGCCTGGGTGGCTCAGTTGGTTAAGCATCTGACTCTTGATTTTGGCTCAGGTCATGACCTCAGGGTTGTGAGAGTGAGCCCTGAGTCAGGCTCCCTGCTCAGTGGGGAGTCTGCTTCTTTCTCTCTTTCTGCCCCTCCCCTCACTTTTAGTTTTGTTAATTGTTTGCTGTACAGGTTTTTATTTTGATGTAGTCCCAATAATTTATTTTTGCCTTTATTTCCCTTCCCTCAGGGAACCTGTCTAGAAAAAAGTTGTTACAGCCAGTGTCAGATAAATTACTGTCTGTGCTCTCCTGTAGGATTTTTACGGTTTCAGATCTCACATTTAGATTTTTAATCTATTTTTAGGTTTTTTGGTGTGTGTATGGTTTAAGACAGTGGTCCAGTTTCATTCTTTTACATGTTGCTCTCTAGTTTTCCCAGCACCATTTGTTGAAGACACTGTCTTTTTTCCATCAGATAGTTTTTCCTGCTTTGTCAGAGTTAATTGACCATATATATAATTGTGGTTTTATTTCTGGATTGTCTGTTCTGTTCCATTGATCTATGTGTATATTTTTGTGCTGATACTATACTGTTGGTTTTTTTAAGATTTTATTTATTTATTTATTTATTTATTTTTAAAGATTTTATTTATTTATTTGAGAGAGAGAATGAGAGAGAGCACATGAGAGTGGGGAGGGTCAGAGGGAGAAGCAGACTCCCTGCTGAGCAGGGAGCCCGATGCGGGACTCGATCCCGGGACTCCAGGATCATGACCTGAGCCGAAGGCAGTCGCTTAACCAACTGAGCCACCCAGGCGCCCTTAAGATTTTATTTTTAAGTAATCTCTACACCCAACATGGCGCTCAAACTTACAATCCCTAGATCAAGAGTTGCCTGCTCCACCAACTGAGCCAGCCAGGTGCCCCTGGTACCATACTGTTTTGATTATAACAGCTTTGTAATATAACTCGTCTGGAATTGTGATGCCTCCAGCTTTGCTTTGCTTTTTCAAGGTTGCTTTGTCTATTTGGAGTCTTTTGTGGTTCCATACACATTTTAGGATTATCTGCTCTACTTCTGTGAAAAATGCTGTTGGTATTTTGATAGGGATTGCATTAAATGTATAGATAGCTTTGGTCAATGTAGGCATTTTAACAGTATTTGTTCTTCCAGTCCATGAGCATGGGATGTTTTCTTTGTGTCATCTTCAATTTCTTTCATCAGTGTTTGATAGTTTTCAAAGCACAGGTCTTTCACCTCTTTGGTTAGGTTTATTCCTAGGTGTCTTACTACTTTTGGTGAAATTGTAGATGTGACTGTTTTCTTAATTTCTCTTTCTGCTGTTTCATTTTTGGTGTATGGAAATGCAAAAGATTTCTGTATATTTTGTATCCTGCAACACTTATAATCACCACTGAATTTGTTTATCAGTTTTAGCAATTTTTTGGTGGAGTCTTTTGAGTTTTCTACATATAGTATGTCATCTAATAGTGAAGGCATCCTTATCGATTTGGATGCTTTTTATTTCATTTTGTTGTGTGATGATAGCAGGCATTCTTGTTCACTTTTGGTCTTAAAAGTGCTTTTCATATTTTGAAAGAGTGCTTTCATATTTTGTTATAAATAACCCTGACTTTTAAAGGTTTTTGGTAGATATCTTTTTGTTTCTGTTTTTTAGAGTTTCATTATAGAAAGCTTTGGAGTTTTAACAAATGTTTTTCTCTGTAGATGATTAGATGGTTTTTAGTTTTTCATCTGTTAATGTGGTGAATTACATATTACGTTTTTTTTTTTAATTTTTTTAAGGTTTTATTTACTTATTTGTCAGAGAGAGAGAGCACAAGCAGAGGGAGAAGCAGGCTTCCCGCTGAGCAGGGAGCCCGATGCGGGACTCGATCCCGGGACTCCAGGATCATGACCTGAGCCGAAGGCAGTTGCTTAACCAACTGAGCCACCCAGGCGCCCCTACATATTACATTTTTATTTATTTATTTATTTTTTAAAGATTTTATTTATTTATCTGAGACAGAGAGAATGAGAGAGACAGAGAGCACATGAGAGGGGGGAGGGTCAGAGGGAGAAGCAGGCTCCCCGCCGAGCAGGGAGCCCGATGCGGGACTCGATCCCAGGACTCCAGGATCATGACCTGAGCCGAAGGCAGTCGCTTAACCAACTGAGCCACCCAGGCACCCCATATTACATTTTTAATGTTGAACTAACTTTGTAGTCCTGAGGCAAACCCATCTTTATATCTTTTTCATTTATGGCTACTTGTTGTTTGCAATATATTGTTTAGGTTTTTTGCATCTACGTTAATCAGTGAGTAAGGCTGATGTTCAGTTTTCCCTTCGTGTACTCTTCTTGTCAGATTTTGGAATCAAGATACTAGTCTCATAAAATTTATTGGTGGGTATTCCTCTTTTTTGTTCCTTAGAATAATTTGTGTAAAATAAAAATTCTTTGTTTTTTGAATGGTAGAACTTTGTTCACCTTGGCCTGTGATTTTTTTTCTTATGAAAAGAATTTAAACAACTAATTCAATTTGTTATAAGATCCTGTTTCTCCTGTAATCATGGAGTTATAGTATTTTTCTAAGAATTTTTATGACCTATGTAAATATTCAAATTTATTAGATTGAAGTTGTCCAATATCTTCTCTTATCTAAAGTTGGCAGTGTATATAAATAATTATGACCTCTTTTTTCTTCCAAAAAGGGACAAACAAATTTTTCCATGGATTTATCTTTTTTTTTTTTTTTTTGTATTTTCAGACGTTTTTCACTTCACTGATCCTCTCTAATTTATCTTTTTAAAAATTTCATGGGGGTGCTTGGGTGGCTCAGTCAGTTGAGCATCTCCCTTCTGCTCAGGATCCTAGGGTCCTGGGATCAATCCCCACATCAGGCTCTCTGCTCAGTGGGGAGCCTGCTTCTCCATCTCTTCTGCCTGCTTCTCCCCCTGCTTGTGTTCTCTCTCTGTCAAATAGATAAATAAAAATCTTTAAAATTTTTTCATTTATTTCTCTTCTTTATTATTTAATTCTTCCTATGTTTGTTTATGCTATCCCTACTTTTTTTTTCACTTTTAAAGTTAGATAATTCATTGTTTTTGAGGCTTTCTCTTTTTTTTTTTTTTTAAAGATTTTATTTATTTATTTGAGAGAATGAGAGAGAGAGCATGAGGGGGGGAGGGTCAGAGGGAGAAGCAGACTCCCCGCCGAGCAGGGAGCCTGATGTGGGACTCGATCGCGGGACTCCAGGATCATGACCTGAGCCGAAGGCAGTCGCTTAACCAACTGAGCCACCCAGGCGCCCCGAGGCTTTCTCTTTTCTATTATAAGCACTTAAGACTATTAGGAATAGGGGCACCTGACTGGCTCCCTCAGTGGAGCATGTGACTCTTTGGGATTGTGAGTTCAAGCCCTATACCTGGGTATAGTGATTACTTAGAAATAAAAAATTTTTTTTTTAAGACTATATTAGGACTGTATTTCACATATTTTGGTAGGTTGCATTTTTGTTATCATGTATATCTAAGCATTTTCTAATTTCCATTAAGTTTTTTTCAGACCCATGAATTACTTGGAATTTTTAGGTTCCAAATTCAAGTTTTTTGTTTAACTGCACTGTGGTTAGAGAATATGGTCTATTTAACTCAAATTCTTTAAAACTTATTTTATGTCTCAGTGGTTAATTTTGGTAAATAGTTGGTGTGTCCTAGGAAATAATATGTTTCTGGTTTTGCAATATACAGCATTTGATATATGTTCCTTGGATTAGCTCATTAATTTTGCTATCAAATCTTCTGTATCCTTATTGATTTAAAAAAAAAATCTCTGCGAAATCAATTATAGGAAGACATGTTAAAAAACTCTGATGATGAATACATAAATTTTTTTGGTAATTCTGACTACTGATTTTTTATATTTTGAAACTATTTTATTAGGTCACATGTTTTTGGAATTGTTTTATCTTTCTGGTAAATTCTTCCATATATTATTGTTACCCTCTTAAAATCTAGTGATGATTTTTCCCTTAACTATATTGCTTGATATTAGCTATACTAGCCTTCTTTTGTTAATACTTCCTTGGTGTAGTTTCTCTATCCCTATACTCCCTTACTTTCTGTGTTTGTCTCGTAAAGAGTATATATAGCTAAAGAGTTTTTTAGTCTACTTTGATAATCTGTATCTTTTAACTAAATGATGATAGTCAATTACATATTTTGGTATTACTAATAGAACTGGACTTATTTCCACATCTCATTTTCTTTTATAAATTCTTTTCCTATTTTTTCCTTGTTTCTTGACTTTTACTCCATCTGCTAATTTGAAAGTTAAACAGTCTATTTCTATTCTTCTATTAGTTAGCTTAGAAAATTTAACATTTATGGGGTGCCTTGGCTAGTTCAGGCAGTAGGATGTGACTCTTGATCTTAGGGTTGTAAATTTGAGCCCCAGGTTGGGTGTAGAGATTACTAAAAAACAAAATCTTTAAAAAAAAGTTAACGTTTATAGTCACCTTAACAAAGTCTAAAGTTAATCCTTACCTTTATTTTCCTCCCTTAAAAATATAAGAACCTTAGAATGTTTTAATTTCACTTACCCTCTTTTCAGTTATTTCTTTTAATCCCCTAAATGATTATTTTATGAAGTTACAAAATTAGACCATTATTTTGTTTAGTTAGTGTTGTTTAGATTTACCCATGTTTCATTTTCTTCATTCACCATTCCTTTTTATATCCCAGAACTTCTTCCTGTATTAATTCCTTTATCAATATATATACTATTTATACAAACTATTTTGTTATTATTAATTTGTTCATTTGTTTTGTATACTTATTTTGCTTTCATGCATGTAAGAATCTTAAATATATGCACGCATAAATTGACAGTTACTAGTTTTATCAGTACCTTAAAGATACCACTCCATACTTTTCTGGCTTCTATTGTTGCTATTGAGATGTCAGTATATTGTTCAGTAGCATTAAGTACATTCATATTGTTTTGCTACAATCACCAGAATCTTTCCACAGAATTCTTTTCATCTTGTAAGACTGAAACTCTATATGCACTAGACAGTAATTCTCCATTCTCCCCTTTCCTAGTCCCTGGCAACCACCATTCCACCTTCTTTCTATGAATTTCATTATTCTACATACCTCATATAAGTGGAGTCATACAGCATTTGTCTTTTTGTGACTGGCTTATTTTACATGGGATAATGTCTTCAAAGTTGAATCATGTTGTAGCATGTGTCACAATTTCCTCCTTTTTAAAAATGGAATAACATTCGATTGTATGTATATACCACATTTTGTTTATCCATCCATTTAATGACAGATACTTTGGTTGCTTCCATCTTTAGCTATTGTAAATAATGCTCCTATGAACATAGGAGCACAAATACTTTTTTGAGACCTTGCTTTCAATTTTTTTGGGTATATACTTAGAAGAGAAATTGCTGGATCTTATTTTTAATTTTTGAGGACCTGCCATACTGTTTTCCACGGAGGCTCTCCCATTTTACATTCTCACCAACAGTGCCAAGGGTTCCAATTTCCCCACATTTTCATCATCACCTGTTATTTTCTTTCTTTCTTTCTTTTTTAATAGTAGCCATCCTAATGAGTATGAAGTAGCATCTTGTGGTTTTGATTTACATTTCCCTAATGATTAATGATGTTGAACATCTTTTCATCCTTGTTGGCCATTTGTATATCTTCTTTGGAAAAATGTTCAAGTCCTTTGCCTATTTTTTAATTGTGTTCTTGTTCAGTTGTAGGAGTTCTTTATATATTCTGGATATATATGCATTTTCAGATGCATGATTTGCAGATGTTTTCTCCCATTCTGTGGGTTGCCTTCTTACTTTGTTGATTATAACCTTTAGTGCCTAAAAGATTTGAATTTTCATGAAATTCAGTTTTACTTTTCCTTTGGTGCCTATGCTTTATGATCTTATAACCAAGAAATCATTGCTAAATTCAATGTCATGAGGATTTTTCCCTATGTTTACAACTAAAAGTATTTTAGTTTTAGGTTTTACATTTAGGTCTTTGATCCATTTGGGGTTAACTTTTGTATATGATGTAAAGAAAGAGCCCAGCTTTATTGTTTTGCATGTGGATATCCAATTTTCTCAGCACCATTTGTTGAAAAGCCTGTCCTTTCCCCATTGAATGGTCTTGACACCCTTATCATGTTTGTCTTCTTTGGAAAAAAATGTCTATTCATGTCTTTTGCCCATTTCTGAATTGGATTATTTGGTTTTTGGGTTTTGAGTTTGGTAAGTTATTTATAGATTTTGAATATTAATGCTTTATCAGATAGGTCATTTGCAAATATCATCTCTGGTAGGTTGCCTTTTAGTTTTGTTGATTGTTTCCTTTGCTATGCACAAGTTTTTTATTTTGATCAAGTCCCAAGAGTTTTTTTTGTTTTTGTTTCCCTTGCCTCAGGGCATATCTAGTAAGAAGTTGCTATGGCTGATGTCAAAGAGCTTACTGCCCATGTTCTTCTCTAGGATTTTAATGGTTTCCTGTCTCATATTTAGGTTTTCCTCCATTTTGGATTTATTTTTGTGTATGATATAAGAAAATGGTCCAGTTTTCCCAACACCATTTGTTGAAGAGACTGTCTTTTTTCCATTGGATATTCTTTCCTGCTCTGTCGAAGATTAATTGACCATATAGTAGTGGGTTCATTTCTGGATTTTTTATTCTGTTCTGTTGATCTGTATGTCTGTTTTTGTGCCAGTACCATGCTGTCTTGATCACTACACTTTGTAATATAACTTGAAGTCCAGAATTGTGATGCCTCCAGCTTTGCTTTTCTTTTTCAAGATTGCTTTGTCTATTCAGGGTCTTTTGTGTTTCCATACAAATTTTAGGATTGTTCTAGCTCTGTGAAAAATGCTGTTGGTATTTTGATAGGGATTGCATTAAATCTATAGATTGCTTTGGGTAATATAGACATTTTAGCAATATTTATTCCTCTAATCCATGAGCATGGAATGTTTTTCCATTTCTTTGTGTCATCTTTAATTTCTTTCATCAGTGTTTTATAGTTTTTAGGTACAGGTCTTTCACCTCTTTGGATAGGTTTATTCCTAGGTATTTTATGGTTTTTGGTACAATTGTCAAAGGGTTTGATTCCTTGATTTCTCTTTCTGCTGCTTCATTATTGGTATATAGAAATGCAACAGATTTCTTTCTTTTTTTCCTTCCAAGATTTTATTTAAGTTCAAGTTAGTTAACATATACTCTAGTATTACTTTCAGGAGTAGAATTTAGTGGTTCATCACTTTCATATAACACCCAGTGCTCATCACAAGTGCCCTCCTTAATGCCCATCACCCATTTAGCCCATCTCCCCCACCCATCTGTCCTCCAGCAACCCTCAGTTTGTTCTCTATAGTTAAGAGACTCCTGGGGCTCCTGGATGGCTTAGTCGGTTGAGCATCTGACTCTTGATCTTGGCTCAGGTCTTGATCTCACAGTTGTGGGTTTGAGCTCCACACTGGGTTCTGTACTGGGCATGGAGCCTACTTAAAAAAAAAAGGGAGAGAGAGAGTCTCTTATGATTTGCCTCTCTCTCTGTTTTTATCTTATTTTATTTTCCCTTCCCCTATGTTCATCTCTTTGTTTCTTAAATTCCACATTTGGGTGAAATCATATGGTATTTGTCTTTCTCTGACTTATTTCACTTAGCATAATGCAGTCTAGTTCCATCCCTGTCATTGCACATAGCAAGATTTCATTCTTTTTGGTGACTGGGTAATATTCCATTATATATATATATACCACATCTTCCTTATCCATTCATCAGTCGATGGACATGTGGGCTCTTTCCATAATTTGGCTATTGTTGATAGTGCTGCTGTAAACATTGGGGTGCATGTATCCCTTCAAATTTGTAGTTTTGTATCCTTTGGATAAATACCTAATAGTGCAATTGCTAGGTCGTACGGTAGTTCTGTTTTTAACTTTTTGAGGAACCTCCATACTGTTTTCCAGAGTGGTTGTACCAGTTTGCATTCCCACCCACAGTGTAAGAGGGTTGCCCTTTCTCCACATTCTTGCCAACATCTGTTGTTTCCTGAGTTGTTAGTCTAGCAATTCTGACAGGTATGAGGTGGTATCTCATTGTGGTTTTGATTTGTGTTTCCCTGATGATAAGTGATGTTAAGCATTGTTTCATATGTCTCTTAGCCACTAATGCAACAAATTTCTATACATTTATTTTGCCCTGTGACTCTACTGAATTCATGTATCAATTCTAGCAATTTTTTGGTGGAGTCTTTTAGATTTTCTATATAGACTATCATATCATCTGCAAATACTGAAAGTTTGACTTCTTCCTAATGATTTGGATGCCTTTTATTTCTTTGTGTTGTCTGACTGCTATGGCTAGGACTTCCCGTACTATGTTAAATAACAGTGGTGAGAGGGGCATATGGATGGTACAGTCAGTTAAGTGTCCGACTCCTGGTTTCATCTTAGGTCATGGTCTCAGGGTTATGAGATAGAGCCCCATGTTGGGCTCTGCACTCAGTGTGGAGTCTACTTAAGTTTCTCTCTCCTTCTCCCTCTGCCCCTCCCACTTGTGCTCTCTAATAAATAAATAAATCTTTAAAAAAAAATAACAGTGGTGAGAGTGGACATCCCTGTCTTATTCCTAACAGTAGTGGAAGAGCGCTGTTTTTCCCTATTGAGGATGATAATAGCTGGGTTTTTCATATATGTTGGCACCCTTACCAAAGTCATTTGACTATACATGTGAGGGTTTATTTTGGGGCTTTCTATTTTCTATTAGTCTGTATGTCTATCTTTATGGCAGTATCAGACTGTTTTGATTACTGTAGTTTGTAGAAATTTCTGAAATCAGGAAGTGTGAGACTTTGTTCTTCCTTTTCCAGATTTGTTCTGGAACTTTGATCTTCCCTTTCAGGATTATTTTCACTATTTGGGGTCTATTGATTTTCCATATGAATTTTTGGATCAATTTTTCTTATTTATGGAAAAAAATAACATCATTGGGATTTGATAGGGATTGCACTGAATCTGTAGATAGCTTTAGGTAGTATGGACATCTTAGCAATATTAATGTTCTAATCCATGAATTCAGGATATCTCCATTTATTTACATATTATTTGATTTCTTTCAGCAATGTTTTGTAGTTTTCACTATACAAGTCTTTCACCGCCTTGATTAATTCCTGTTTTATTCTTTTTTATGCTATTGTAAATAGAGTTGTTTTCTTAATTTCCTTTTCAGATTGTTCATTGTTCATGTATAGAAATGCAACTGATTTGGGTGTGTTGTCTTTGTATCCTGCTACTTTGCCGAATTTGTTTATTAGTTCTAATGGGTGGTGGGGGCATGTGGAGTCATTAGTGTTTCTAATACAAGAGAATGTCATCTACAAACACATAATTTTACTTCTTCCTTTATAATTTGGATTTTTAAGATTTATTTTTCTTGACTAATTGTTCTGGCTAGAACATCCGTACTATATTGACTAGAAGTGGTGAAAGTATGCATTCTTGCCTTGCTTCTGGAAATCTTAGAGGAAAGCTTTCAGTCTTTCACCATTAAATATGATTTTAGCTATGGGCTTTTCATATATGGCTTGTATTATGTTGAAGTAGTTTCCTTCTATTGCCAGTTTGTTGAGTGTTTTTATCATGAAAGGGTGTTGGATTTTTTTTTTTTTTTAAGATTTTATTTATTTATTTGACAGAGAGAGACACACAGCGAGAGAGGGAATACAAGCAGGGGGAGTGGGAGAGGGAGGAGCAGGGAGCCCGATGCGGGGCTCGATCCCAGGACCTGGAATCATGACCTGAGCCGAAGGCAGACGCTTAATGACTGAGCCACCCAGGCGCCCCAAGGGTGTTGGATTTTTGTCAAATGCTTTTTCTGCACCAATTGAAATGATCATGTTTTTTTCCTTCATTCTGTTAATGTGTGTTACATTAATTTTTGCTGAACCATCCTTGCATTCCAGCAATAAATTCCACTTGGTCACAGTGTATAATCCATATAATATGGTGTTGAATTCAGTTTGCTAGTATTTGTTGATGTTTTTTACATCAATTCTCATAAGAGATATTGGTCTCTAGTTTTCTTATGGTCTCTTAGTCTGGCTTTGGTATCAGAGTAATGATGGCCTCATAGAAGGAGTTTGGAAGTCTTCACTCCTCTTCATTTCTTTGGAAAAGTTTGAGGAGGATTTGTGTGAATTCTTTAAATGTGTGATAGAATTCACCACAGACACTATGTGGTCCTAGGCCTTTTCTTGTTAGAAGATTTTGGATTACTGATTCAGTCAACTTACATTAACAGCTATACATTTCCCTTTTAGCCCGGCTTTTGATGCATCCCATAATTTTTGGTATGTTATATTTTTATTTCCATTGGTTTCAAGATAGCTTGTGATATCTTTTTTGACCCATTGGTTGTTTAAGTGTTTAATTTCCACATATTTGTGGATTTTTTCCAGTTTTCATTTTGCTATTTATTGCTAGTTTCATTTTATTATGATTGAGAAAGATAATTTGTATGATTTCAATCTTTTAAAATTTATTAATGCATCTTTTATGGACAACACATAGTCTATCCTAGATACATGTTTACTTTTTTGATATACTTTAGGATTTAAAAAAATTCTTACAGTCAGTAAGACTGTAAAATCTGAGAGAACAGTCTACACAAGAGTGTGCTTATTTCAGACACCAACTGCAAGTTTGGATCTTCAGGGCCACACTCATTTCTGACATGCTGGCTACTGCTAAGGGAGTACCTGCAGTAACCCTCACATTTGATAATTCACAACAGTGACTCACAGAGGTCAGGAAAGAACTATATTATGATTACAGTTTTATTTTAACAAAAGATACAAAGAACCAGCCAAAAGTAAAGACACCAAGAGCAAGGTCTGCGAGAGCTGCAAACACGAAGGGGGCCTCCAGACATTTCAGTGTTCAAAAGAATAGGCTCTCAAGAGAACATCATTGTACAGGGTTGTTTGTGTTTCGGTTTCATTATGTAGGCATGATTGAGTGAGTCATTGCCCAGTGCCCAACATGATTCCATCACCAGCCTCATTCCCTTCCCAAAAGTCAAACTGATATCATGGTGGCTCAAAGCACCAACCCTTTAAGTCACGTGGTTGGTCTTTCTGGCATGGCTAGCCTCCATCCTAAATCATCACATTAGCAAAAACTATATAGGGGCATGTCATGAGTCATAAACTATAGTTACAAACTAGCAGATGTGGTTCAAGGGGCTCACTATGAATAACAGTGACACTCCTTCCAGGAATATAGAGGATTTAGAAAAAAAAAAAAAGAACACCTAAAGTAATTTACAAAACGTGGAAATGAATAACAATGAAAACACTAACTGCCAAAATTGTAGGACACAACCTATGTAGTAGAGGGTAGTAGTGCAGCTTCAAGTACATTTATCAAGAAAAACAAAAAACTGGGGTGCCTGGGTGGCTCAGTTGTTAAGTGTCTGCCTTTGGCTCAGGTCATGATCCCAGGGTCCTGGGATCGAGTCCCACATCGGGCTCCCTGCTCTGCGGGAAGCCTCTCCCTCTCCCACTACCCCTGCTTGTGTTCCCTTTCTCGCTGTGTCTCTCTCTGTCAAATAAATAAATAAAACCTTAAAAAAAAAACAAACCTTAAATTTATTATATTCAAAACTGAATTCCAGATCTTCCATATCTCTCCACCTAAACCTGCTGTGCCCAATGGCCTTCCCTTTCACTGCTGATGGCTAATCCATCCTGCCATTGCTCAGACCGTAAAACTTGATGGCTTGCTTATCTCATTTTTTTGTTACATTTCATATCCAATCTGTCAGGATATCCTCTTGGCATTTCCTACAATATATACCTAGAATCTGACCATCTCGCTATATATACCTCCATTGATAGCTCCTTGGTCTGGTTACTTATCATCTTCACCTGGATTACTAAAATCATAGGTCCCCTTGCTTCTTCCCTATTTGCCACCTTTCAGTATATTTATTAAATTGTAAATAGATATCACTCCTCTACTCCACAAACACTTCAGTAGTTCTCTATCCCACTCAGGGTAAGAGCCAAATTCCTTAGAAAGCATATAAAGCTTAAATAATCTTTTTTCTCCTGACTTCATCTACTACACCTCTCCAGCAACACTGGCCTTCTTGCTATTCTTCAAACATAGCAAACATGCTTCTACTTTTAGTCTGTTTCCTTTGCCTAGAATGCTCTTTCTCCATATAACTAAGTGACAAACTTCTTCACTTCCTTCAAATCTTTGCTTAAATGTTAACTTACTAATTATTCCTACCTCTTGCTTCACCAACATTCCTAATCTCTTTTACCCTGCCTTTCATTTTCTGTAGCACTCAATTTACTCATTTAGCATTTATTTCCTATCTCTCCTAAGAATATAAGGTCCACAAAGGTAAGGATCTTTGTTTTGTTTACTATAATATCAAAAGCATTTAGGAGAATATATGGCACAAGTTTCAATGAATATTCTTGAAAGAAGCAACTATAAAAATGGAGGTTATTTCACTGCCTATGTTATTCATACATGCATAAAATTATAACCAAGTCCTTCCTCCTCTATAATTCCTTATTGACCTGAGATTTACCTTACTGACTTTCTTAAAATTCTATTCATTCCTCCTCAAGTTTCTGTGTGACCTATTTTCAGTTTCTTGCAAACATCAGAATTACAAAAGCAAATGTTTTTGTAGTTTTATTTAATTAATTAATTAATTAATTATTAAATTCACATACTTCACTTTATGAATGTACTTTCACAAATGTTCCTTCTGGTACATGATAGAAGAGACATTTTTTTAATTACTGTTTTTCAGGCTGGGAATCTATGTGTGAGACTGAAGAATTAACTTCAAAGCAGGACATTTATGAAGCACAATCATCACAGAAGATAACAGAAAAACTCACAAGCTATGGCCTTGAGTATTCCAGTTTGAGAGAAGAATGGAAATGCGAGGGCCATTTTGGGAGACAGCCAGTAAATCAGAAAGCATGTTTCAAGGAAGAGACAATCACTCATGAAGAAACCCTCGTTAATAAAAGAGCACAAGAATATAACAAATCTTGGGGAAGTTTCCATCCGAACACACTGCTTCATACACAACAGATAATCACCAAAGAGGAGAAAGTACATAAGCATGATACACATAAGAAAAGCTTTAAAAAAAATTTAATGACCATTAAGTCCAAGAGTATCTATACAGAGAAGAGACTCTTGAAATGTAATGACTGTGAAAAAGTCTTTAGCCAGAGCTCATCTCTTACACTTCATCAAAGAATTCATACTGGAGAGAAACCATATAAATGTGTAGAATGTGGAAAAGCCTTCAGCCAGAGATCAAATCTTGTTCAACATCAGAGGATTCATACTGGAGAGAAACCCTATGAATGTAAGGAATGTAGGAAAGCCTTCAGTCAGAATGCACATCTTGTTCAACATCTGAGAGTTCATACTGGAGAAAAACCTTATGAATGCAAGGTGTGTAGGAAAGCCTTTAGCCAGTTTGCTTACCTTGCTCAACATCAGAGAGTTCATACTGGAGAGAAACCTTATGAATGTATTGAATGTGGGAAAGCATTTAGCAATAGATCATCCATTGCTCAACACCAGAGAGTTCATACTGGTGAGAAACCATATGAATGTAATGTCTGTGGGAAAGCATTTAGCCTTCGTGCATACCTTACTGTACACCAGAGAATACATACTGGAGAGAGACCCTATGAATGTAAGGAATGTGGGAAGGCTTTCAGCCAGAATTCACATCTTGCTCAACATCAGAGAATTCATACTGGAGAAAAACCTTATAAATGTCAAGAATGTAGGAAAGCATTCAGCCAGATTGCCTACCTTGCCCAACATCAAAGAGTTCATACTGGAGAAAAACCCTATGAATGTATTAAATGTGGGAAGGCTTTTAGCAATGACTCATCCCTTACTCAACATCAGAGAGTTCATACTGGAGAGAAGCCTTATGAATGTAACGTTTGTGGAAAGGCTTTTAGTTACTGTGGATCCCTTGCCCAACATCAGAGAATTCATACTGGAGAGAGACCTTATGAATGTAAGGAATGCAAGAAAACTTTCAGGCAGCATGCACACCTTGCTCATCATCAGAGAATCCATCTTGGGGAGTCCCTCTCACCACCCAATCCAGTCAATCACCAAGTCCTCTAGACACTATCTCATAAATATTTCCAGAATTTATACTCTTTTCTCTTATCTCAAATGTTGTTGTCCTAGTCTAAGATTCATCTCACCTGCATCACCATGCTGTAGCTTTCTAACAGGTCTTCCTGTATCAACTTTTGGTCCCTTTAAATTCATTTCCTGTCATGCCCCAAGCTGATTTTTTTGAGTGTAAGAATACATCACTGCCTCCAATTAAAACTTTTTTGGGGCTTACTATTGTTCTTAAGCTAATATCCACAGTCTTAAAATTGTCTATGAGGCACTTCATTATCTGGTTCTCTACCTTTCAGCCTTATTTTATTCCAGTCTCCTCTGAGCACTAGGCACTTCCCAGGACTAAGAGCTTAGATTCTGGAAAATCATAGCTCTACCACTACTGTGGTATTATGTGACTTTGAGTAATTTGTTTGACTTATCTAAACCTCAGGGTTTTCTTTAATTCTTAAAATAGGGATAATAAAGGATACTGTATTGTAGAAATGTGATTATTAAATGAAATAGTGTCTGTTGTAGATTGATGCATATTAATAAATTTGCATGTAAAGTGCTTCACATAGCACATCAAACATAGCAGATATTCAATAAATCATAATAGCTAACATGCATTGAGTGCCTACTATGCACCAGGCACTGTTCTACATACTCAACATATATTAACTCACTTACTCCTCACAGCTAGAACAAGATTTCTCAGTGGACAAAGGAGAACATCCCTGGGAAGCAGCAGGTCAGAACTGAGAAAACCCCCAAATTTTAGAAACTTAAGTGGGAGTCTTCATACTCTAGATAAGTAATCAATATAGACACAAGTAGTAGACTTACACCTACAACCAGTTTTAGGAAGTTTCTAAAGAGAATTGGATAAACCAATCAATATAAAGAAAATGAGGATTCACAGAGAGGAATATAGAACTCAATTTAGATCAAGAAAAAGAACAGAGTATCACAATTAACTCCAAAAAAAAAAAAAAGGCACCAGGCCCAGGCAATTGTATTGGGTGAATCTAGGTAAATTTAAGAAGTATTTAAATTGTTCCATACCACAGAAAAAGTATAAAGTTTGTAAAATTTTTAACCAGTGGCTGTAAAATTGAAATGAAAAGGGGATTGAGGGAAAAAAGTTACAGACAAATATATATAGGCTTTTACATATTTGAAATATATGCTTCCACTCATTCAGTGAATATTGAGTAGCTACTGTTTGCTGGACACTGTTTTAGATATGAGGAGACAGTAGTGACCAATACTAAGACTATGTCCTCATGGAGTTATTTAAAGTTAATTAAAACCTGAAATTCAAATTGTTTATAGTTAAATATAAAACAATAGATTCTCTAGACTCAGCAAAATGAAGAATAATAAACTGAGGAGTAGCATATAATCTAGGCTGAAGAGACTCAGGATAATAATGTTATGTTATTCCTAATTTACAAATTCACTGCAATTAGAACCAAAATTCCTCAGGTCTTTTTGCCCTTTAATTTCACAACTTTGTTCTGAAATTCATCTATGAAGTGTGAATTCTTAAGACAGCAAGAAAAATTGTTGAATCTGACCTACTTGTAGAAATTCTGCATATGATAAAGATGGTTTATACCTGTAAATAAAGGATGGATTTGGGTTTATTAGAATAATTGTATCCATTACAGTAAGGGAAATGCAAATAAAACCACAGTGAAGTATTTCAAAATCATCATATTGGCAAAAGCGTTACAGAGCCAATTACTGGAAAGATGTGGAGCAGTAGGAATGTTCATACAGTGTTATTGGAAGTAGTTGTATTTAGGATAATTTAGCAATATCTAGTAAAGTTGAAAATGTGGTTACTCTCTAACCCAGCAGTTCCATACTTAAACCTCTTATAGTCTCTCCTCATGTGTTTAGGGTGATGTACATGAAAGTCTATTTCAGCATTATTTGAGAATGAAAAGTTTAAAGCAATCAAAATAACCATTAGGGTGAATGTAAGTTATAGCCCAAGTTAAAAGGAATGAAGTAGAGATACTTCATGGATAAATCCAAAAAACAAAAAACAAAAAACAAAAAACAAACATGAATAAATGTTAAAACAATATTAATGAAATTGAACTAGAGAGTATTTTGTATGAGATGGTACCACTTATATAAAGTTTGAAAATATGCAAATTGATGCTATGGGTATATGGCTAAATACCATATAGATTTAATGTTACAACATTCATGGAAATAATAATTAAATCCAAAACAGTGGTGACATCTGTCTGCAGGGGGAGAAAAATGAGATTGAGAAAAGGATGCAAAGGGAGATATCTTTTAATCATTTACTTCTTTAAAAAATAAGCAAATATGGCCAATTCTTATAAATTGATAGAGCTGGTTGTTGGTTTATAGATAGGTTCTTATTCTCTGTATCTTTCATAATAAAAAAAAATAAAGAACATTTAAATATTTGCTTTTGTCAAGTTATTTCCTTACTATACCTCAGGCATGACACTGGTGTTCCCATCCATATTCACTATTCTCTTCAGAGAGAAGCTGACACATAATTGATCATATAGTTTTTCTCTTCATTTTTTTAATGTAGCACATTACATTGATTTTTTTTTTTTAAGTAGGTTCGACACCCAGTGTGGGGCCCAATGCCAGGCTTGAACTCATGACCCTGAGATCAAGACCTGAGCTGAGATCAAGACTTGGAGGCTTAACCGATTGAGCCACCCAGGTGCCTAACATTACATTGATTTTTACAGGTTGTACCACCCTCACGGGACTGGGATAAATTCCATTTGGTCATAGCATATAGTTCTTTTACTAGGTTGCTGAATTCACTAGCATGTTATTATTGCTAGTATTGTGTTGAGGATCTTCGTATCTATTTTCATTTGTATTCACAAGGGATACTGGCTTGTAGTTTTTTTTTTTCCTTGTATTGTCTCCCCACCAACTTTTTGTTTTTTAAAGATTTTATTTATTTATTTGATAGAGACACAGTGAGAGAGGGAACACTGGCAGGGGGAGTGGGAGAGGGAGAAGCAGGCTTCCCGCTGAGCAGGGAGCCTGATGCGGGGCTCGATCCCAGGACCCTGGGATCATGACCTGAGCCGAAGGCAGACGCTTAACGACTGAGCCACCCAGGTGCCCCCTTTTTTTCCTCTTTTTTTTTTTTGGCTTTAATAACAAGGTAATATTGACCTCATAGAATGAGTTTGGAGGTGATTCCTCTAGTTCAAGTTTTGGGAGAGTTTGAGGAGGATTGGTGTTAATTCTTTAAATGTTTGGAAGAATTCACCAGTGAAGCTATCTGGACCTGGGCTTTTCTTTGTTAGGAGGCTTTTGCTTAATGATTTAATTTCCTTTTTTTTTTATAGGTCTGTTTGGATTTTCTATTTCTTCTTGCGTTGTTTTTGTAGTTGTGTATTTCTAGGGGTATATTTCTAGTTTCCCCATTTCATCAAGATTATCAGATTGCTTAGCCTACAATTGCTATAGTATTCTCCTATAATCCTTTTTATTTCTGTAAAATTGGTAAAGTCCCTAACTTTCACTTCTGATTTTAGTAATTTGAGTCTTCTCTCTCTTGTCTGTTTTAATAGTCAATTGCCAGAAGTTTTTCAATTTTGCTGTTATTTTCAAGGAACCAACTCCTGGGTTTGTTGATCTTTATTTATAATGTTTTGTTTATCTGTGCTCTCATCTTTATTATTTCCATTCTTCTGACAGCTTTGGGTTTAAATTGTTCTTTTTTTCTAATTCCATATTATATAAAGTTAAGTTATTGATATGAGATCTTTCTTTTTTAAAATGTAAATGTTTACAGCAATAAATTTCTCTTAGCACTGATTTGGATGCATTCTGTAAGTGTTGGTATGTTATGTTTTTCAGTTTGTCTCAAGATCTTTTGTGATTTCTCTTGTGATTTATTCTTTGATGCACTGGTTAAAAGTCTTTAATTTCCACACATCTGTGGATTTTCCACTTCTCCTGCTATTGTTTTCTGGTTTCATTCCACTGGGCCCACTACATCCTATAACTTTTGGTAAGTTGTGTTTAATTTTCATTTATCCTAAATTGTTTTTTTTTTTTTAAGATTTTATTTATTTATTTGAGAGAGAGAATGAGAGAGAGAGAGCACATGAGAGGGGGGAGGGTCAGAGGGAGAAGCAGACTCCCTGGGGCGCCTGGGTGGCTCAGTCGGTTAAGCAGCTGCCTTCGGCTCAGGTCATGATCCCAGGGTCCTGGGATCGAGCCCCGCATTGGGCTCCCTGCTCGGCGGAGAGCCTGCTTCTCCCTCTCTCCCTCTGCCTGCCGCTCTATTTGTGCTATTTCTCTCTGTCAAATAAATAAATAAAATCTTAAAAAAAAAAAGCAGCAGACTCCCTGCCGAGCAGGGAGCCCGATGTGGGACTCGATCCCGGGACTCCAGGATCATGACCTGAGCCGAAGGCAGTCACTCAACCAAATGAGCCACCCAGGCGCCCCTATCCTAAATTGTTTTATAATTTCATTTTTGGATTTCTTATTTAGTCTAGTTTTCTTAACAGTATGTTGTTTCAAAAAAAAACCCCAAACCAAACCAAACCAAAAAACCCAGACTCTTAAATACAGAGAATGAACTGGTATTTGCTTAGAGGGAAGGCTGGTATGGGTGTGGGGGTGGGTTAAATAGACAAAGGGAATTAAAAGGTACAAATTTGCAGTTATAAAGTCACAGAGATGAGAAATATAAAATAAGGAATACAGCCAATACTATTGTAATAATGTATGGTTACTACACTTAGTGTGGTGGGCACTGAGTAATGTATTGAATTGTTGAATCCATATGTTTGTACACCTGATACTAACAGAACTAATTGCATATTAATTATACTTCAAAAAGTGTGTTGCTTAATTTCCACATATATATGAATCTTCCCATTGTCCTGTTATTTCTAGTTTCATTCCAGTGTAATTAGTAAAGATATGTGGTATATTTTCAGTCTCTTAAAATGTATTAAGACTTGTTTTGTGGCTAATTATTTGTTCTCTCCTGAAGGATGTTCAAAATGCACTTAAGACAAAAATCAGTGTTTTGCTATTAATGGGTTGAGTATTCTGTTTTGTCTGCTGACTTATGGTATTGTTCAAGTCTTCTATTTCCTTACTGATCTTCCATTTCATTGTTTTATTCATTATTTTGTTTTGTTTTCAAGTTTTTATTTAAATTCCAGTTAGTTAACATACAGTGTAATATTAGTTTCAGGTGTAGAATTTAGTGACTCATTGTTTTATTCATTATTGAAAGTGGAGTAGTCAAGACTCCAGGTACTATTGTATAACTATTTGTATGTTCAATAATGTCATTTTTTTGCTTCATATATTCTGCAGCTCTGTTGTTAGATACATATTATAGAGTGAATATTTGAGTGTCTCCCAAATTCATATGTTGAAGCCCTAACCCCTATTGTAATGGAGATGGGGCATTTGGAAGATAATGAGGGTTAGATAAAGTCATGAGGGACAAACCTTCATGACAGGAATAGTGCTCGTATAAGAAAAGATACCAGAGAGCTTAATCCTCTTTCTCTGCATTTGGACAAAGTGGTCATGTGAGCACACAGCAAGATAGCAGCCATCTGCAATCCAATAAAAGAGCTCTCATTTAAAAAAAAAAAAAGAGCTCTCACCAGAAACTGACCAGCTGGAACCCTGATCTCCAAATTCCAGCCTCTAGCACTGTAAGAAAATTAATTTCTGTTGCTTAAGACACCCAGTTTATGGTATTGTTTAATAGAAGCCCAAGCTAAGACAATGCATATGATTATAACTGTTATATTTTCTTGAAGTTTTAATCAATATCTCTGCCTGACCTCAGAGATAATGTAACAGAAACTTCAGTGATGAGACACAACATGGAATACAAACTTGGCAAAAATAGTTTGGAGAAGTCACTAAATAATGAATGGCTGCTGTCCTCAACAAACAGAAATCAGCAATCCCCAAGGAGGGAAATAATCTGATTTCCAAACTTTAAAACATTATACTACTCAAAATGTCTACATCTCAGCAACAAATTAGAAAGCATTAAAAAACAGGAAAGTATGTACCATTCACATATAAAAAAGAATCTGACAGAAACTATCACTGAGGAAATGAAGACATTGAAATTACTAGTCAAATACATTAAACCAGCTATGCAAAATATGCTAAATGAGCTAAGTAAAACACTGGACAAAAAACTAAAGTAAATCAAGAAAACAATATATGAAAAAAATGAAAGTTGATTAAAAGATAGAAACTATAAAAAGGAACCAAAAAGAAATTCTGGAGCTGAAAAGTACAATAGCTGAAATGAAAAATTCACTAGAGTCCAATGGGCAGATCTGAGGAGGCAGAAAACTTAGTGAACTTAAAAATAGGGCAATTGAAATGATCTAGTCTGAAGACTAGAAACAAAAAGAATGAAAAAAGAGCTATATGACACCATCAACCACATCATTATATGCATAATAGGGAGTCCAGAAGAGAGGAAGAAGGAGGCAGAAAAATATTTGAAGAAATGACTGCCAAAATCTTCCCAAACTTGATGAAGACATGAAATACACATTTTCAAGACCCTCAATCAACTGCAAGCATGATAAACTCAAAGGGATCAACACTGAGAAATGTTACAATTAAATTATTGAAAAGCAAAGACAAAGATTCTTGAAAGCAGTAGGAGGCAATCAATTTGCTACATACAAAGGTGCTTCAATAAAATTAATAGCTGATTACTCATCAGAAACCATGGAAGTCAGGAGAAAATCAAATTATATATTCAACATTCCAAAAGAGAAAAAATCCCTGACAGATGATCTATATCTAGCAAAACTAACCTCAAAAATGAAAGAGAAGTTAAGATATTCCAGGTAAACAAAAGCTGAGGGAGTTGTTACTAGCATACCTCTGTTTTAACTTTGTTAAATTAATATTTATGAAGTAGAGTGCCACAATGTTGGCTGGTGAGCTGGGGTTCAACAAGGCCAAAAAGAAATTGAAATAGAGTTTATTACTCACAGGTCTGGGAGGAAGTACACAGCATGCCTCCAGGGACAACGCAGGTAGGTCCAGGCAGAATGCAGACAGAAAGTGCAGCAGGACCTAGGGCACATGCTTTCATTAGGGTCTGTAGGTAGTGTGTTTTAGGATTCTAATGCTAAGGCCAGATTGGTTAATTCAAATAAAAAACAGTGGGGTTTATATAAGCTTCATGGGGGTCTTATAGAAGGGCCACACAAGGGGAAGGCTCTGGGAAGCAGGGGAAACTGTTTATTACAAGGGCCATTTGGGGAAGTCCTATCAGGAAGTTATTTGTGAAGCTATGGGCTGTGATCTAAGGTATGTACCAATGGGAGGGACTAGTGTTAGTTTGAAGCCCTGGTTTCATTGATCTATTGTTTTAGTTTCTATTTATTTCTGGTCTAATCTTTATTATTTCCTTCCTTCTACTGTTTGAGTTTTGTTTGTTCTTTTTCTAGCTCCTTTAGGTGGAAGGTTAGGTTGTTTGAGATTTTTCTTCCTTCTTGAGGTAGGCGTGTATTGCTATAACCTTCCCTCTTAGAACAGCTTTTGCTGCATCTCAAAGATTTTGGGCTGTTTTCATTTTCACTTGTCTCCATGTATTTTTTATTTCCTCTTTAATTTCTTGGTTGACCCATTCATTGTTTAGTAGCATGTTATTTAACCTTCATGTATTTGTGCTCTTTCTAGATTTTTTCTTGTGGTTGACTTCTAGTTTCATAGTGGTGTGGCCAGAAAAGATGCATGGTATGATGTCAATGTTTTTTTAATTTGTTGAGACTTGTTTTGTGGCCTAATATGTGATCTCTTCTGGAGAATTTTCCTTGTGTACTTGAAAAGAATGTGTATTCTGCTGTTTTAGGATGGAATGTTCTGAATATATCTGTAGATCCACCTGGTCCAATGTGTCTTTCAAAGTCACTGTTTCCTCATTGATTTTCTGTTTGGACAATCTATCCATTGATCTAAGTGTGTTAAAGTCCCCTACTATTAATATTGCAACTCATTTGTGTCCCAAAGGTTTGTTTCCTGCTTGCTCAACAAGTATAGATTAGCTCTAGCCCTGGCACCCCATCAAAATTCTCCACCATTCAGTGGGGCTGAAACCATACCTTCTATGATGAAATCTGAACCCCAGGTTTAGAGATGGGGCCCATCTTCAAAATTTATCCTTCCCTGGATACTCAACTTCAGTCTTTAGGTACTTTTCAGAGTTCTTTTATATCTTATAGTTACTCTTTTACAATAGCTTCATATTTCTTTATACTCCATCTTGGTCCAGAACTGGAAGTAAAATATATCCTTCATAGTTGCATTATTTACACTAACTGTAATTAATAATGTATTGGGAGTTATTTCTGTACTCACATGGAAATTTTTTTAAAGATTTATTTATTTGAAAGAAGAGGGGAGGGGCAAAGGGAGAGGGAGAGAGAGAATCTTAGACAGATTCTGCTGAGCATGGAGCTCAACACAAGGCTCAATCTCACGACTCTGAGATCATTACCTGAGCCGAAATCAAGAGCTGGATGCTTAACTGACTCAGCCACCCAGGCAGCCTACTCTTATGGAAATTTTTGAGCAGATGAGAGGGAAATTATGTATCACTTCTGATAATGTTTCACTTAGCCATGGGGCCACAATTGGCAAGGAAGAATGGGAAATTTGGTACCTAGCAAGGCAGCCAAGCACCCAAGAAAAAACTGAAAATTCTGGCAGTCTGCCAAAATTATGGTGTATCACTAAAAGAATATATAGTTATAGCAATATGCCACCATAAAAATGAGGTAATTTCATGTAGGAGAGGATCTCTGAGACAGAATATATTTTCCAAAAAGGCCCACCAAAGTATATCCTACCCCATATGCTCTACTTACAACGTGACACTCTATCAAGATGTAGCTGTCTACACAGAGAATGGCAGAAGTGAGATTATGCAACTTCCCAGGCTAGGTATGGAAGATCTTTATGGCATATTGCATTTTCCAAACAGGCCACAGTATATCCTATCCTACAAGCTCTTCTTAAAATGTGACACTTCTTTCACAGAGCTGTAACTGCCTCAACCAATTATGACACAAGTGAGGTTATGTGATTTCTGAGGCTAGATCATAAAAATTACATGCGCTTTGACCTTGTTGTTTAGGGCATATTCTTGGAACCCAAGACACCATGCTAAGCAGCCACACAGAGATATCACATGTAGGTATTCTGGCTGACCACCCTATCTAAGGTCCAGTTGACAGCCAGAATCAACTGCCAGACATGTGAGCATGTGAATCTTCAGATGATCCCAGCCTTCAGCCATCAAGCTTTCAAGCCACCCCACCTGAGGCTATGTCAATTAGAGATGAGCAGTTGCTGCCAAGCCTTGTCCATATCCTTATAGATGTGTGAGCTAAATAAACTATTATTGTATCTTAAGCCAAGTTTGGAGTGGTTGTTATGCAGCAATAGCAACTGGAATCATTGCCAAAATATGTAAGTGAAAAAAGCAAGGCAGGTTTTTAAAATATACAATTTTTATATATTTTTAAAAAGCAAATGAAAAAAGAGAAACTACATCCTAGCTCGCTCGCTGTCTCTATATATACATATATCACTTTCAATCTCTGCTAGTAGCTTACATAGCTAGAAATATACAATTTCATATATATCCTTGGAAAAATTACACAAGTGGGTCATTTCCTAATGGATTTGTTCCAAAGCCTGGGAACTGTTTGGGGGATTTGAGTCATACACTGTTGCAGGCCAGGATTGGGTTTCATTAACAGTAGTACATTTCCCTCAAAAACTCAATAGGCTTTCAAAGTATTTGCTACTGTTTAATTACAATGTCAGAGATCTTGTGTGAATACAGTTTTAAGCCTGATTTCTTTTGCTTACTGGCCCCTTTGTACTTTCTTTTTTCTATCCCTTTAATGTTGCTAGGCAATCATATTTCACATTAAATATCTCACTTTGGTGATGTTTCATATCTTTTCTTTTGGACCGCAAACTTCTCATCCCCCATATTTTCAGCTAACCTTAACACTCATGGAATCACTGAAGGAATCAGAACACTTCACAAAACTTCTCCCACCTCATCTACTTACTTCCCAGCACCCCATATTCTGCCATACTATTGCCAGGAATAAACTCTTCATATTACCCAAAATGATCCCTCCATCTGCTAAATTCTATCCCCTCTCACTGACATAAGGTCATTGCTCCAGTAATTCTCACTTCTTTGTTATGAATTATTCCCCCCATCTGTATTATTCCAACCAGCATACAGAACTGCTATTACTTCTCCCATCCTGGAGACACTCCAATTCCTGTTGCCACACTAATTAACTATTTTTTGTTTGTTTTTTTGCTTCAGTTTGCAGCAAACACCAAGCAGTTGTGTCTATATTCATTGTCTCCAATTTCTATTTTTCAACAGTTTCTTAATTTAACCACTCCAAAACAAACAAAAATACCCCTTCTCTTCTCAAGATCAACAACATGGATAAGTTCAAGTCAATTCTCAAGTATTCTCTAGTATTATGTCATCTGCTAATGGTATCTACAACCATTGATCATCCTTTGAGTCACTTTCATTCAGCTTCTGTAATGCCACACTATTCTGTTTTTCCTTCCATCCCACTGGTCCTTCTTAGCATCCTTTGCTAGTCTGTCCTTTTATCCTTGAACTCTTAATGTTAGAAGGCACTGTGGATCAGTCTTTATCTATACCCAGGTCTTTAATGATCTTATTCTGCCTCTGGTTTTATGTAAGTATAGGCAATACCTACCAAATTCATATAATCTCCAGAACAGTACAAGCTAAAACATCCAAGTGCCTAATCAATATTATCATTTTGTCTAAAAGATACTTCAAATTCAACATGTTCAAAATTGAACTCCCAAACTTCCCCAACAAACCTGATGGAATTGCAGCTTTCCCCATCTCAGCTGATGGGAATACCATCTTTCCAATTGTTTGAGACCAAAACCTGTGAGTCAAAGTCACCCCAGAACCCCCTCTCACCTGATATCCAACCCTTAAACAAATCTTGCTTGCTCACATTTACCCTATATTTAGAATTGAACAACTTCTCCCCATTGTTACCACCATGGTGTGAGCCAACATCATCTTTCATCTGAATTAAGAGGCCATAGCCTCTTGCCCATTTACTTGTTTTTTCTTTTAACAACACAATAGCAGCCTATCAAATCACATCCCCTGCTCAAAACACTCCAGTGGCTGCCATTTCCATCAGAAAAAATTACAAAATGCTTAGTGACTTACAAGATGTGGCCCTATTATCTCTCCATCTTCCTCAATTTTAACGCCCTTGCACAGACCTCTACAATAGCTTCTTTGATGTTTCTCAAGTATACCAGCATCATCCCATTGTAGAGCCTTTGTTCTAGCTTTTCCTGTCTGCAGTGCTCTTCCCGTAGATAACCACTGACTTACTCCTTCACATCTTCAAATCTTGAATTGAATCTTTCCTTATCTACAGTCCATTTCATAAACTTTCATATTCCTTAGCTACTTTTGAATGACCTTTCCTCCATAACACTAATGTTCTAACATACTCTGTAATTTTTCTATTATTATTCTATCTCCTCCTGCTAGAGTTGCTCATTGATATATCCCAAACACCTAAAAAATGTACTGTCAAATGTACAGGACTGAATGCCTGTAGGGAGAGATAGCATCTCTTAACAAAGCAATATCGCTTTCAGTCTCTGCTAGTAGCCTCTGCAGCTAAGTCTATACCAAATTTATCTTTCACGGGACATTACCAAAAGCAACAAGAAACACCCAACACACATTCTGAATCACTCCTACCATTTCTACTAACATTACAGTCTTAACTGGTGAAGAATCTGCCTTGTAAGATAGACTGGAAGGGAGACAGACCAAATGTCCTATGAAAGCAAAAATCTTTAGTTTTCTAGCCTGAAGTGGGTTAATTCTCATTCATGATGGCACAAAGTCAATGCCAAACTTGAGATTTCTTTTACCCACAGCACTCCACTTCTGGGTACAAAATTTTATAACCTTAATACATTTTAGTGTCAATAACAGAATGAAAACAACATCAACAAATAAGTTTATTTTAATTTTATATAAAGAAATACAGGAGGCAAGCAGACCAGAATTGGTACAACTGTTCCATAAATCAGTACAGGTGTAAACTCATTCTGTATTTCTGCTCCATCATCCTTAGTACCCAGATAACCATTCTCAAATTAAATGTCCACATTGTAGGTAGGGAAACAAAGAAATACAAAGAGAGAAAAGGTATTCTTAAATGTCCTACATGTACAAATACCACTTCCATCTTGTTGAACTGCAAGAGGGGCTGAGATGATTTTTCAGTCAAGAATTCTAAAGGAAAAATGGATATTGGGTAGGGAAATAACAGTCCCGGACAGACTGTCACCATGTTTCACTGAAAAATAGTAATGTTGGTTAATTTTTAGTTTAATTCAAAAGCTGTACATTCAAGTTTTTAGAAATTTCCTAGTAGGAAATTTTATTTTGGCTATCCATTGTTATTCATTTCTAAATAATATTCTTTAATTGTGGTAAAAAAAAAATGATAGGACATATGAGTTCTGGACTTTGTTACAATTCACTTTACCTCTCTTCAACAAACCACTGATTAAATCTACAATGTTTTGTGGGTTTTTTCCCCCAACAGTATGAATTTTCTCTTCTAGTATATGGGATGAGATGTGAATGAAAGCTTTCTCATATTCATTACAGCATACAGTGCCCCTCACTCAAAGAGTCAGGGTCAAGTGTTAATGAAAGATTTCTTAATATTCATTATACTCCTAAGTGTCCTCTTCTCATGCAAATTCTCTAAAATCGTACTAGTAATAATGATAGCTAATACTTGTGATATGCTATGTTCAAGGCACTGCTCTAAGAGCTTTACATGAAATGTCTCACATAATACTTCCAAGAATCTTACAAGGAAGGTATTATTCTTAGGCATATCTTACAAATGATTAAACCAAAGCAGAGGTTAATTATGATAAATGTCATGAGGAAAATAGCTGGTAGAGACAGGGTAATGTTGAAAAAGACATATTCTACAGCTAAAGGCCTCAATATATTTACTATATTAACAGAATTATTCTCTATTATAATATGCTAAAGTTTAAGAGGTTTCCAGTAATGATAGGTTTTTCTACATAGATTACATTAATAGTTATCTTCCCCCATTAGAATTCACTGATGCTGAACTTTACGAGGCAAATATGCTCCCATATTCACATTTTAGGAATTCTTTGATAATAATGGATTAGTGACCAGAGAAGGCTATCTTAATCACAAAGAATCAGATAATTCATATATAAACTTGTGAGCTATGACTGAAGTCTATCCCACATTCCTTATATTCAAAAGATTTCTCACTGATATGAATTCTCTGATGTTGAGTTAGTTGTGAACCACGAGTAAAGGCCTTCCCGCATTCCTTACATTGATAGGGTTTCTCACCAGTATGAACTCTCTGATGTCGAGAAAGATGTGAGCTCTGAGTAAATGCTTTTCTGCATTCTTTGCATTCATAGGGCTTCTCACCAGTATGAATTCTCTGATGTAAAGTAAGTTGAGAGCCATGACTAAAGGCCTTCCCACATTCCTTGCATTCATAAGGCTTTTCTCCAGTGTGAATTCGCTGATGTTGAGTAAGTTGTGAACCACGAATAAAGGCCTTCCCACATTCCTTACACTGATACGGTTTCTCACCTGTATGAATTCTCTGATGCTGTATGAGGAGTAAGCCACGAGCAAAGGCCTTCCCACATTCATTACATACATATGGTTTTTCACCAGTATGAAGTCTCTGATGTTGAGAAAGATGTGAACTCTGAGTAAAGGCCATTCTACATTCTTTACATTCATACGGTTTCTCACCAGTATGAATTCTCTGATGTTGAGTAAGCTGTGAGCCACGAATAAAAGACTTCCCACATTCCTTACATTCATAGGGTTTCTCACCGGTGTGAATCCTCTCATGTTGAGTAAGTTCTGAGCCACGACTAAATGTCTTTCCACATTCTTTACATTCATAGGGTTTTTCACCAGTATGAATCCTTTGATGTCGAGTAAGGAGTGAGCCACGATTAAAAGCCTTTCCACATTCCTTACATTGATAGGGTTTCTCACCAGTATGAATTCTCTGATGTTGGGTAAGTTGTGAGCCATGACTAAAGGTCTTTCCACATTCCTTACATTCATAGGGCTTCTCATTGGTATGAATTCTCTGGTGTTGAGTAAGTTGTGAGCCACGGATAAAGGCTTTCCCACATTCTTCACATTTATAGGGCTTTTCACCAGTATGAATCCTCTGATGTTGCATAAGCAAAGAGCCACGAATAAAGGCCTTTCCACATTCCTTACATTCATATGGCTTTTCCCCATTGTGAATTTTCTGATGTTGAGAAAGCTGTGAGCCACAAATAAAAGCTTTCCCACATTCCTTACATTCATAAGGCTTTTCACCAGTGTGAATTCTCTTATGCAGAATAAGTTGTGAGAGCTGAGTAAAGACCTTTCTACATTCTTTACATTCATAGAGTTTCTCACCAGTATGAAGTCTCTGGTGTAGAGTAAGTTGTGAGTTCTGAGTAAAGGCCTTCCCACATTCTTTACATTCATAAGGTTTCTCACCAGTATGGACTTTTTGATGTCGGGTGAGTTGTGAGCTACGAATAAAGGCCTTCCCACATTCTTCACATTTATACGGTTTTTCACCAGTATGAATTCTATGATGTAAAATAAGTTGTGAGCTCTGAGTAAAGGCCTTCCCACATTCCTTGCATGCATAGGGTTTCTCACCAGTATGAAGTCTCTGATGAAGAATGAGCTGTGAATCACGACTAAAGGCCTTCCCACATTGCTTACATTCATAGGGTTTTTCACCAGTATGAATACTATGATGTTGAGTTAGGTGTGAAGCTCGTCTAAAAGCCTTCCCGCATTCCTTACATTTATAGGGTTTCTCAGTAGAATGACACCTAGGATGTTGAGATAAGTAAGCATGCTGATTGAAAATGGACATTTTTTCATATATGATCATCCCTTGCCTGAAATATTCCTCCTGATTTTCTTGTTGCTTTTCCAATGTGCCTCTGACTTCCAAATAATCTCTGGAACTGGACTCCTCAAGGTCACAGTTTTCAAGCCTGGCACTCATTTCCCATTGGGATAATTCTGTTTCATAAGTGTCCTTTTTTGGAGATAAATCCTTATTTACACTCCTTGAAGGCAAGTCTGAAAGATAAGAGAACATGAAAAATTCCTGTTATCATTTCAGGAGAACCCATAGTAGAAAAGACTATATATGAAAATATATATGGGAGCACCTGGTGGCTCAGATGGTTGAGCGTCTGCCTTCGGCTCAGGTCATGATCCCAGGGTACTGGGATCGAGTCCCGCATCGGGCTCCCTGCTCAGCGGGGAGCCTACTTCTCCCTCTGCCTCTCACTCTCTCTGTCTCTTATGAATAAATAAATAAAATCTTAAAAAAAAAAAAGAAAATAGATATGGATGGTAACCAATTTATGATGGTTCAACTTAAAATTTTTTGATTTTATGATAGTACAAAAGCAACATACAGGGACGCCTGGGTGGCTCAGTCAGTTAAGCATCTGCCTTCAGCTCAGGTCATGATCCCAGATTCCTGGGATCGAGTCCCACATCGGGCTCCTTGCTCAGCGGGCAGCCTGCTTCTCCCTCTCCCACTCCCCCTGCTTGTGCTCTCTCTCTCTTTCTGACAAATAAATAAAATCTTAAAAAAATAAAAAAGCAACATATAGAAACTGTACTTCAAATTTTGAATTTTGATAATTTCCTGAGCTAGCAATATGCAGTACAATACCCTCATGATCCTGGGCAGTGGCAGTAAGTTACAACTCCCAGGCAGCCACGTGATTATGAGGGTAAACAACTGATATACTTACAACCATTCTGTACCCATACAACCATTCTGCTTTTCAGTTTCAGTATAGTATTTAAAAAATTATATGAGGTATTCAACACTTTATCATAAAATAGGCTTTATGTTAGATAATTTTGCTGAACTATAGACTTGTAAGTGTTATGAGCATGTTTAAGGTAGGATAGGCTAAGCTCTGATGTTTGGTAGGTGTATTAAACTTACAAAATTTTCAACTCACAATGGGATTATTGGGACAGGAGTTTTAAGTTGAGGATCTGATATAGGTAACTAATACTCACAAGAAATAACTGGCTTACATCAGTGCTTTTCAGATATTTACTATGACCTATACTAATACCTACTTACCTTTCACATCACAACCTGGCCCATACAGTTTCATTAAACAATATCTACCCTGTTTTATTTTTTCTATGCTATTCAAGTCTCCTCTCACTCACACATGCACACACACACACTCACAGATAGTCAAAACCCAGTAAACTGATTTCATGCTGCATGCAGTAATATATTCCTGCCTAGGGTTTCAAAAAAATATTATCATAGAATGATCTTACATACTAACATGTAAAAAGAGCACCAGAGAAGCTACTGAGAAAGTAAGGGGAGAGAAAACATTTTTAAGCCAATGGTTCTCAAACTGGGGCGGGGGGGGGGGGGTCAAAATCACTGGGGACTTTGATAAAATTAAAGATGCCCAGATACCACACCAGACTAACTGATCTGAATCTAGTGCATCAGAAAAAGAGCATGGTGATCTCTAGTTTTAATACTTTCTACAAACTGATTCTGATTCAGATCATGATTTGCTATCTCTGCCTAAAACTTAATAGCTTCCAAATTAAACGTAGAATAAAATCCAAATGCCTGCCATGACTTTGACAAAGCACTCCATGGTGCAGTCCCAACTTATCTGATTTCTCTCCACGAGCCTTCTCAGTTTTGCTCATTATTTGCCAAACATACTAGATTCCTTTGAGCTCTGAAAAAACTAAAGAGCCAATTTCAACTTACAACTAACTAGAGCCTGTTTGATGTCTTTGGACTACTGTGCATGACATACTGACTTTTTCTCATCCTTCAGGTCTCAATTTAAATACCAGTTCATATATCGTAAATATCCATTTCTACTAACAGAAGACTAGGTAATTTAAAACAAATTTCCTGATGAGAGCAATTACACAAATTGGACAAGATATTATGGGCACATGACTGAAGGCACTAGAGAACTGCTATTGTAATAAAGAGTCGGTGGGCTGAAAGTTGAAAACCATGAAAATTCAAAGAAATAAGCTAATCATTTTAGGCCACTTTTCCACTCATGGAGGTCCTACAAGTTCAAGAAAAGACAACTGAGACGTGGAAAAACTAAGTGGTGTATTGGACTATTTCTTAAGGTTTGGGCAATAACTAGAGAACAGGGCCCTCTATAAAGTCATACTTAGAGTTGGGAACCCTGAGGGCTACAAAAATACGGAATAAGGGAGAAACAGTAGACCAGTCTGGGCAGGGTCCGAAGTCTGAACCATCTTTGAATCAACTCAACCAAGAAATCTGGACTAAAGTAATTTAAGATTATTTGCCACAAAGCGTATTAAAATCTTCACTGAAGATTCACCCAAGGCTTCAGATTACTTTCATAATTTTTCTTTACAATGTCTAGCACTCAATAAAAAATAACCAGGTGATGAGGGTACATAGACAACTTAACTGAAAAACAGAAGAATAAAGACAAAAGAAACAGATCTATGAGGGCTCAAGTCACGTATCCACTACAAAAGTAATGATACAACACTTCTTTCATTCCTAAATACTCTTGTGCTATCCCTTTGTAGTAAATTTCTCCTAACCTTAAGTGTAGATATCTGGAAACTACTGATCTATGGCTTTCCCAGCACCTCCTTACAAATGGAAACAAAAGTATTTCCATACAAAATCTAATATTAAAATGGAAAAAGTGATCATACTTTTCTAATTGCCTTGCCTCTTTCATACTGCTTCCTAGGTACTAGCCAGAGATATCTTCATTAGTTCTCCCTGTCCTTTTCAACCACAATACCAAGTTGCCTTTGTTTACTTATCTTTACTTCACAGTCTGCCTTCTTTATGCCCTGTCTCATGTGTTCTTATACTCACTCTTGTATCCAAGGCAAATACCAGAATAATAATTCTATAATTTCTTGGGCATTGATACAGGTCAAAGACATGATGAAAGGTTTCTGTAAACTTATGGAATACTATTTGGAGATTTTGGAGAGAAAAAAGCAATTACTGAATATAAGGAAAGCAATCTGGAGTGATAAATTTCCAGGAATTTTACTGAAGAACAGTATGCTGTATGGAAATAAGATCCAGAAAAAGAACACCAAAAAATCTCATATGCTGCTAATGGCAATGTACAACAGCATAACCATGATGAAAGAGTTTGGTTGTTTTGTATAAGGGTAAACATACACTTAGCATATGATCCAGCATTAATAATTGTATGTATTCACACTTATGCCCAGACAAACATCTGTACACCAAGGATTATAGCAGCTTTATTCACAATTACCCAAAAATCAGAAACCAAAGATGCATTCATACTGGTAAAGAAGTTAAACTGTATTTTCAGATGACATACTATACATAAAAAATCCTAAAGACTCCACTAAAAAACTACTAGAAGTAATAAATGAATCCAGTGAAGTTGCAGAATAAAAGAACTTATACCATGAAGTTAGTAGTATTTCTATACAGTAATAATAAAGTAGCAGAAAAAGAAATTAAGAAAACAATCCCATTTACAATTATATTAAAAGAATAAAATACCTGGGAATAAACTTAACCAAACAGGCAAAAGACCTGTAGTCTGAAAACAATAAAACACTGATGAAAGAAATTCAAGATGACATAAACAAATGGAAAAATATTCCATGTTCATAGATTGGAAGAACAAATGTTGTTCAAATGTCCATTCCACCCAGAGCAATCTATAGATTTAATGCAATCCCTATCAAAATACAAACAAAATTTTTCACAGAACTAGAACAGATAATCCTAATATTTTTATTATATCACAAAAGACCCTGAATAGCCAAAGCAAACTTGAGAAAGAAAAATACAGCTGGAAGTATTACAATTCCACATTTCTAGATAGACTATGAAGCTGTAGTAATCAAAATAGAAAGGTACTGGCACAGATACATGTATCAATAAAACAGAATAGAGAAACCAGAAATAAACCTACACTTATATAGTCAAGTAATCCATGACAAAGAACGTAAGAATATACAATGAGGAAAAGACAGTCTCTTCATCAAATGGTGCTGGGAAAATTGGACAGCTATATGCAAAAGAATGAAACTGGACAGTCTTTTAACACCATACAAAAAAACAAACTCAAAATGGATTAAAGGGCTAAATGTGAGATCTGAATCCATAAAAATCCTAGAAGAGAACACAGGCAGTAATTTCTCTGACATTGTCCATAGCAACATTTTTTTTTTTTTTAGATGTCCCCTAAGGCAAGGGAAACAAAAAGCAAAAATAAACTATTGGGACTACATCAAAATAGCTTTTGCACAGCAAAGGAAACCATTAACAAAACAAAAAGGCAACCTAATGAATGGGAGAAGATATTTGCAAATATACCCAATAAGAGGTTAGTATCCAATATATATAAAGAATTATACAACTCTGAACCAAAAAGTAATCCAATTAAAAAATGGCAGAGGACCTGAATAGACATTTTTCCAATGAAGACATATAGATGGCCAACAGACACATGAAAAGATGCCCAACATCACTCGTCATCAAGAAAATGCAAACCAAAACCACGATGAGCTATCATCATCTTGCACCTGCTGGATGCTAAAAACAAAAAGACAAGAAATAATAAGTGTTGGTAAGGATGTAGAGGAGGAAACCCTCATACACTGTTGATGGGTATGTAAATTCATGTAATCACTGTGGAAAACAGTATGTGGAGGCTCCTCAAAAAAACAAAAATATAGAGTGGGGGAAGATGGCAGCAGAGTAGGAGGACCCTTGGCTCACCTTGTTCTATGAATACAACTAGATAACTATCAAATCATCTTAAGTACCCCAGAAATCGATTTGAAGATGTGTACTCCACATCTAAAGGTAGAGAAGAGGACACATCAAAGAAGTTAGGAAGTCTGGAGATACAGCTTGGGAGAGAAATGGATTGTGTCTGCTGTAGTGGGAAGGGAGTTGCAGACATGGAGAAGGGTAAGAGACAGACTAGTACACAGGGAATCCCCATAGCAGCTGGCTTGGAAAGTGAAAGGGTCCAAATTTCAAGAGTTCATGCAACCAGTGGGGATTAATGCCTAGAGTTTAAAAGGTCGGCATGTGTGGCTCTGCGAGAGCTTGGAGGACACTGGGGCTGCTCTTGGAGAAGAGGCAGGGCAAAGAGCCCGCAGACATACAGTGTGGAAATAGTGATCTGAAGAGCACCGGGGCACACAGTGGGGAGGTTAGTTGAGAGGCAGCAATCACAGAGAGACCCCTCAAGGAACAAAGGAACTAGCAGGTGCCATTCCCCTCCCCCATCCCTCAGCATAAACACAGCCACCTGTGGGAACCAGCATAGTGACAACACTAGCTACTCAACTTGCTTTCAAGCCCCAGCTCCACCAAGCTACAGTGGAACCACCCTTCCCAGTAACACTTGCCTGTCTCCCTTGGTGGGTCCCCTTCCTCAGAATACTGGATCAAACCCCCACTAATACTGTGTCTCCTGACCCAGGAGTTTTGTGAGGCCTCAGTTCCAGTGGCAATGGTGACAGGTCTCATTTCACAAGCAGACCAGAACACATCTAGTTAAAATGCATCCCACTGAGGCCAGGGACCAAACGCTGCTCACAACAGGCAAAGAGGCTTTGCAGATGACTAGCGTGAAGGATAAAGCAGCCGGGACATGACAGCAGAACACACGCAGCACACATTGGAGAAACTCCCTAAAGCACCAGGCCCTGGGGAACAGGGACACTACACTGCAGGACGTAACAGAAACTCTTCTTCGTAAGGCCACTACCCTCAAGAAAAGGAGACATAGCTGACTTTCTTAACACAGAGAAACAGGCATAGAGTACTCAGACAAAATTAGAAGACAGAGGAATTTGTCCTAAATGAAGGAAAAGGACAAGGCCATGGCCAGAGATCTAAGCAAAACAGATATAAGTAACATGCCTGATGGAGAATTTAATGATACTCACTGGACTTGACAAAAGAGTGGAAGACATCAGTGAGACCATTAACAAAGATAAGGAATAACAGGAAGGGCTCAAGAAGTGAAATGAGAAACACATTTGGTGGAATAAACAGAAGGCTGCATGAAGCAGAGGAACAAATTAATGACTAGAAGACAGAGTAACGGAAAGTAATCAAGCTAAACAAAAGAGAAAAAAGAATTACACAAAATGAGAAGAGACTTAAGGAACTCAGTGACTCCATCAAATATAGTAACATTTGCATTATAGGAGTCTGAGAAGAAGAGAGAAAAGGGGGCAGAGAATTTATTGAAGAAATTATAGTTGAAAGCTTCTGTAATCTCAGGAAGGAAAGATATATCCAGATCCAAAAGGCACAGAGAACCCCCAACAAAATCAAGAAAAGGAGATCCACACCGAGACATACTGTAATTAAATGGCAAAATAGTGATAAAGAAAAAAATATTAAAAGCAGCAAGTCAAAAGAAAGTTACATACAAAGGAACCCCGTAAGGCTAGGTGCAGATTTTTCAGCAGAAATTTTCTAAGCCAGAAAGGAGTGCCATGATATATTCAAAGTGCTGAACTGGGAGAAACCTCCAGCCAAGAACACCTTATCCAGCAAGTTTTTGATTCAGAATAGAGGGAGAAATAGAGAGTTTCTCAGATAAAAACTAAAGGAGTTTGTAACCACTAACCCAGCCCTGCAAGAAATATTAAGGGGAACCCTCTGAGTGGAAAGTAAAGAACAAAAATGACAGTATTAAGGTAGAAAACACAAAAGCAGTAAAAATGAATATTTCTGTAAAAATTCAGTCAAGGAACTCCCAAAATAAAGGATGTAAAATATGACACTGGGTACCTAAAATGTGGGGAGGAGAGGAGTAAAGACTGAATTCAAACTTAAGACCGTTAACCTAATATAGACTGCCACATGCAGATGTTGTAGACAAAACTAATGGTACCCAGACAGCAAAAGTCACTAATAAGTATGAGAAGAATTAAAAGAAATAAAAATACATCACTAAAGAAAACCAGCAAACCACGAAAAAGTGAAAGACAAGAAAGGATCAGAGAAAGTCTTCAGAAACAACCACAAAACAAGTAATAAAATGGCAATAAATACATATCTATCAACAATCACTTTGAATGTAATGGACTAAAACATTCCAATCAAGACAAATGGTACCTCCACTTGTGAACATAGCATAATGTATAAAGCTGTCATATTATTGGGGCGCCTGGGTGGCTCAGTCGTTAAGCATCTGCCTTCGGCTCAGGTCATGATCCCAGGGTCCTGGGATCGAGCCCTGCATCAGGCTCCCTGCTCAGCAGGAAGCCTGCTTCTCCCTCTCCCACTCCCCCTGCTTGTTCACTCTCTCTCTCTGTCTCTCTGTCAAATAAATAAAATCTTAAAAAAAAAAAAGTTGTCATATTACTTTACTATGTTGTACACCTGAAACTAATGCAACATTTGTGTCAATTATATGCAAAATTAAAAAAATGGAAACCCAGATGTCCCTCAAAAGTGAATGAACCAACAAACTTTGGCATTTCCCTACAATGGAACACTACTCAGGAATAAAGAGAAAGTACGGATGCATGGAATAATACGGATAAATCTCAGATACATTTTACTAAGTGAAAAAAGCCAGACCAGAAAGGCTATATATTTTTATTCCATTTATATAATATTCTGGAAAAGGCAAAATTATAGGGATAGAAAACAGGTCACTGGTTGTAATAAGGGACAGCATGATGAAATTTTTTAAAAAGATTTTATTTATTTATTTATTTATTTATTTTAGAGAGCATGAGCAGAGGGAGGGGCAGAGGGAAAGGGACAGGCAGAGAATCTCCACTAGACTCCACACTGAGCACACAGCCCCACATAGGGCTTGATCTCATGACCCTGAGATCATGACCTGAGCTTTCGGCTCAGGTTTTTGGTTTCGCCAAGAGTTGTTTGATTAACCAACTGAGCCACCCAGGTGCCCCCAATATAAGGAAATTTGAGGTTGTAATGGGACTGTTGTATATTAGGACTACAACAGTAAATAATGCATCAGATTTCCTGAAGAACACCAATAAATACTGAATAAAACCTGAGAAACAACCTTCCAGAAGAATGCCAAGCTACATCTACAGAGTCTACAATGAAGAACCAGAAACTAGAAAGGTAAACATACTTTCAAGCCACAGCTACCCTTGGGACATTTGCTGTCTTCAATTGCCTACATACGAAACTTAATGGTCTAAAAAAAATCTCAGATAAGGCCCTGGACTGACAATGTGTCAGATTAGTAATAAACCTCTTCAGAAAATTATAACCATCCAAAGTCTGCAGTTCAGAGGGAGAGGAAAAAAATTCCCTGGTTTCAAAGGAAAATGACAAGGAAATCTTAGTCTTAGCCATTTAATAAATTTTGACTTTTATTTTAAGATGGGGAGCCACTGAAGGGTTGTGAGAAGCAACATGACAATATGACTTTTCTTTAAAAATGAATCATTCTGGTTGTTTAAAAAACAACAGATAGTCAGGGTGCCTGCGTGGCTCAGTCAGTTGGGCATCCAGCTCTTGGTTTTGGCGCAGGTCATGATCTCATGAGTTGTGGGACTAAGCCCCAATTCGGGCTCTGCGCTTGGTGGGTAGTATGCCCTATGGGGATGATCTCCCTCTACCCCTCCCCCACACACTCTCCTTCTCTCTTGCACTCTCTCTCTAAAATAAATAAATTGTAAAAATCTTTAAAAACAACAGATAGTCAATGGGAAAGTACAGAAGATGGGTGGATGGAAGCTAGGAGGCTATAGCAATAATCCACATGGCTTGGACCAGATGATTCTGGAGGAAGGGGTGGAGAAAGTGAGATGTCATTGGATTCTGGATATATTTTGAAGGTGTGATGAAGAGGCTTTGATGATCAATTGGGCATGTACTATAAGAGAAGTCAAAGAAAATTCTAAGTGTTTTGCCTGGGCATCCAGAACAGTAGAAATGCCATTTACTGAGAACTTCTCATTGTAGTAGGAACAGGTTTGAGAGAGAATATCAAGAGTTTGGTTTTGAACTATTAGATATTGTAAAGAAGATGTTGAGTAGGAAGGTATATGTACAAGTATGGGGTTCTGGGGAGATATTTAGATTAGATATATAAATTTGAGAATTATCAGTTAAGTAGATGACATTTAAAGCTATGGGATTTGATGAGATCACCCAGGGAGAGTCTTTGGGTACAGAAGATAATGGGAAGGGAAGGGAAGAAAAGAAAAAAGAAGTTTGAGGATTGAGACTGGGATACTTGAACATTTAGAGGTCAGGTAGATGAGAAGTAACCAGCAAAGGAGACTAAAAAGGAGTAGCCAGTGAGGAAAGAAAAAGATTAGGAGAGTGTGGAATCCCAGAAGCCAAGTGAAGAACGTGTTTTAAATAGGAATAATCAGTTTCGTCAAATGTTGAGAGAGGAGGTAAATGGGGACTTCTAATTTAACAAAGGCTTTAACAATAAGGAGGTTACTACTGATCTTCACAAGATAGTTTTGGTGGAATAATGGGGATAAGTTCTGACTGAAGCAGTTTTAAAAGATGACCTAGAGATATGGAGCATGGAAAACTCTTTTGAATTTTGTTGTAAAAAGTAACAGAGAAATGGGGCCATATCAAGAGGAAAATATGGGTGTGAAGAGATTTGTTTCTGTTTATCCATTTAAGATGGGGGAAATTACATGTTTGTGTGCAGATGAAAATGACTGGAATAGATACTGACAAGCTGATATTGCAGGAGACTAACAGAGAACATTGCTCCAACAATGTCCCTAAAGAGATGAGAAGTGAGTGGCATTTAGTATAAAAGTGGAGGTACTGGCCTTAGATAAAGGCACATAAAGTTCACTTATTATAGTAGGGAAAGAGGCCCAATGATTATAGAGTAGGGAGACAGATCGATGGGGCAGCAGAAGCTTGTAGAAGTTCTCCTCTGATTACTTCTGTTACCTTAGTGAAATTAGCTCAGGGCAATCATCTTAGAGTAAGGCAAGAGAAATTAGAAGTCATGATTATGCAAGTGACAACTTAGCTCTGAAGTAAACAAAAATTGACATAGAAAAAGGAATAAATCCAAAATCATAGTAGAGAACTGTGATATTGTAAAATAATAAGAAATAACATATTTGGTCTTTGTTCCTGATTTCTGGCACAAAGCTCCTAAAACTCTTGGAATTCCGTGAGTGATAAAGGTAAATGGAATGTCTTCTGTTATTTATAACAAGTCCCTTTCAAACCACAGCTGAGTTTATGCTAAGGAAGTGATTTTGGAAAGCCCCTAAGGATGTGGGCTGGTTGCCAGGGGAACCAACCATGTGATCAGTGGGTTGGAAATTTCAGCCCCATCTCCCCACCTCTGGAGGGCAGAAATGCTGGACAATGAATAAGTTACTAATGCCCATGATTTCATCAATCATGCCTACATAATGAAGCCTCCATGAAAAACCCTAACTGGGGTTCAGAGAGCTTCTGGGTTAATGAACACATCCAAGTGCTGAGAGGGTGGTGTGCCAGGAGACAGCATGGGAGCTCTACACCCCTTCTCCCTACCTTGCTAGAGTGTAAGTCCTGACATGTTTTTGTTTTTGTTTATAATGTGAGTGCCTGACTTAAGCTTTGATTGCTGAGGCATCCACTACAAAGAGGCATCCATTTCAAAGATGACTATCTCAAACATATTACAAGCCACAGCAGATAAAGAGCCATGCTGCCTCCCTCCACTGAGACTCCTTTGTTTTAGAGATCTTGGTTGATGTCAGTAACTAACCATTTGGACCACTTGTTGTTTTCTCTTTGCCACCCTTTAAGTTCCTGCTTTTATTTTCAATTCAACAATAAAGAGCCCAGAAACCCTAGGCCCTCACTCTCAACCTTAACAGAAGCAGAACCCTAGGCCTGTGCACTCTCTCTACCTATGACATCACTGTGTGGTCCAGGGTTTGCTGTGTAATTTCCAAGTCCTCTAAGTCACAAATCTTAACTTTTTCAAAGTTTCCTGATGGTTACTGCTAAATGGCATCTTGCAATCATAATAAGAGCCACAAGAGCTGATCCAGCCACAACATTAGTGGTTACTGATAAGCTGAGACGAGCACAAAAACACTTGCCCTGTGCATCTCTTCCATTTGGCTGTTCCAGAGTTGTATATTTTGTAATAAACTGATAAATGTTTCTCTTAAGTTCTCTTAGCCATTCTAGCATGTTATTAAACCTGAGGAGGGTATTGTGGGAACCTCTGATTTTTAGCCATAGATACAGGTGACAACCTGGGACTTACAACTGGCCTCTGCGGTAAGAGGCAGTCCTGTGGGACTGAGCCCTTAACCAGTGAGGTCTGTGCTAACTCTGGAAAGTTAGTGTCAGAATTAAGTTGAATTATAGGACCTCCTGCTGGTGTCTACCAAGAACTGGAGGTTGGTGTGGGAAAATCCACACATCTGGTGTCAGAAGTGTTGTGTGAGTAAAAGGAAATAGTTTTTTCTTTTCCTTTTTAGGACAGTAATATAAACAGACTGAGAAGAAATATGGATTAAGAAGGCTGGAACATAATAAGATAGGTAGACAGATAAAACTAATAGCATGTTATTACATTAAAATAAAATCAGAAATTGTAAAAACAAACAAAACATAATCCCAGAATTAAATAATTAAGATACTTCTATATAATGTTTGTCATAAAAGGAAATAAAAATTAAACTTAAAATTTAGAACTAAATGTCAAAAGAGCAACTTGGTGTGAAATCCTGATATTCAGCTTATGTATCCACAGAAAATTTACAGCTTTAAATGCATTTATTAGAAAACAAGAAATAATTAAAAACAAAAGAATTAAGATTTCAACTCAAGAAGAGGAAGAAACAAAACGAAACAAGAATTAGCTACCTAAAAATGAGAAAATGAGTAAACCAGAATTTAGAAAGAACAGAAATGGCTATAAGTCCATTCATTCCTTCCAAATTAAGTAAATGATACAAAAATATGACATGTTGGGGGAAAAAATCAGATTGGGCACAAATCTAAAACATTGAAAAGGAAAAAGAATAACATAAATCCCCAAAATCAAGAAAAGTGCTTATGAGAAAAACCTATACATAACTCAACAGTAAATCAGAAAAACTAAATAAAATGGATGAAATTAATAAAAAATGATCCACGAAGAAAGAAAATCTGAGAATACATCAATAACCACATAAGAATTTTTGGGGGCACCTGGGTGGCTCAGTTGGTTAAGCGGCTGCCTTTGGCTCAGGTCATGATCCCAGGATCCTGGGATCGAGCCCCACATCAGGCTCCATGCTCAGCGGGAAGCCTGCTTCTCCCTCTCCTACTCCCCCTATTTGTGTTCCCTCTCCCGCTGTCTCTCTCTCTGTCAAATAAATAAATAAAATCTTAAAAAAAAAAACACACATAAGAATTTTAAATTTGAATTCAACGTCTATGCTCCTAAAAGGCCATTGATACCAATGATTGATGGTATCACTGGCAAGATTATCCAAGCCATTAAAGAACACACAATTCCAATCATACATAATTGTTGAACATACAAAAATTTGGAAATACACCCAAGTCATTTTACATAGTTAACTAAAATAACAAACTTAGACAATGAGAGCGCAAGAACACTAAGTCAATCTCATGAACCAACATTGGTAAAATCCACGGGAGCTCAAAGGAAATTACAAGAAATATTTCAGTCTTGGCCTAGGCTCTCAATGAAAAGGAAGAAAAAAATGATTTACACAGGAGCCCACATGAATATAAGAAGCTGTAGAATTAGACCTGTTCTCTACAATTATTGAATGTTGAAACATATATGTATAATATAAATGATTGAAATATATGAAAATGTAAATTATAAAGTCAAAACCATGAGAAAGGAACTAAACAGAAGCAAAAAAAAAAAAAGTAAGATCTAGGGGAGGAAGAAAATATCAAAGTTCTAGAAATAAAACAATATAATCAATTATATTAAAATCTTAAGGAAAAATCTTAAAAGCAGCCAGAGAGAAAATACAGATTACTTACAAAAGGAACAATAATGAGACAGAAGGCAGACTTCTCAAGAGCACAATAGAAGCCAGAAGACAGTGGAATAATATCTTCAGAGTGCTGAGAAAAAAATAATTGTCAGTATAGAATTCTATACCCAGTTAAGTCATCAAGCAGGAATGAAAGTGAAACAAAGGTTACTTTGCAACAACAAAAATAAAAACAGAGCATTTACTAACAATAGGACTTGCCTAATGTATTTCATGACAAATAAAATGATCTCAGGGGGAAGGTATAATAGAGGAGGAATAGTGTGCAAATAAAAGGATAATCAAGTGAATAAATCTATAAGCAAACACTGTCATTATAAGACAAAAATAATGCCCATTTTGGGGGTTAAAAAGAAAACAGAATTGAAACACCAGACAACATAATAGATGGGAAAGACTAATCAAAGTTAAAGCATTTAAGACCGTTCATGTATCTTTTATATTGTTCTGGGACAAAGGAGATATTAACTTTAGCCTTTGTTAAGTAGGTATTTATTAAGTGACACAAACAATAATGATAATGATTAAAGGACCAAAACAGGCAGAAAATACTCCTGAAATATTTAAACTCACCAGGAATCACAGGTATGTAGTGTTTGTAAAAGTACAGAAAAAAAGTATACACTGATGGTATGCTCCTGATAAGAATTTTGTGACAATGATGATATTGTGACATAAGAGATGTCAGTATCTCATCTCTTTATAGAACCTTAATTCACTGTCACAACAGCTTCCAATTTATTTCAAGGTAGACACAATCCTTTCTATTTTTCAACTGGTTAGTCATGAAATCCCAAGTGTGAGACTGAGGCATATGATTTATTCAAGACTTCTGTTTTCCTGTGTTGTTAATTTTAGCCATTCTGACTGGTGTGAGGTAATATCTCATTGTAGTTTTCATCTGTATTTCCCTGATGATGAGTGATGTTGAGCATCTTTTCATGTGTCTGTTAGCCATCTGTATGTCTTCTTTGGAAAAATGTCTTCTTGCCCATTTTTTAACTGGATTATTTGTTTTGTGGGTGTTGATTTTGGTAAGTTCTTTATATATTTTGGATATTAACCCCTTATCAGATAGGTCATTTGCAAATATCTTCTGCCATTTGTAGGTTGCTTTTTAGTTTTGTTGTTTGTTTCCTTCACTGTGCAGAAGGTTTTTATTCTGATATAGTCCCAACAGCTTATTCTTGCTTTTGTTTCCCTTGCCTCAGGAGACATACCTACTAAGAAGCTGCTACAGCTGATGTCAAAGAGGTTATTGCCTATGTTTTCCTCTAGGATTTTAATGGTTTCCTGTCTCACATTTAGGTCTTTAATCGATTTTGAATCTATTTTTGTGTATGGTGTAAGGAAGTGGTCTAGTTTCATTCTTTTGCATGTTGCTGTCCAGTTTTCCCAACAGCAGGTGTTGGCAAGGATGTGGAGAAAGGGGAACCCTCATGCACTGTTGGTGGGAATGCAAATGGATGCAGCCACTGGGGAAAACCGATGGAAGTTCCTCAAAAAGTTAAAAATAGAACTACCCTACGATCCAGTAACTGCACTACTAGGTATTCACCCATAAGATACAAAAATATTGATCCAAAGGGATACATGCATCCGATATTTATAGCAGCTTATCAACAACAGCCAAATTATAGAAACAGCCCAAACGTCCATCAACTGATAAATGGATAAAGAAGATGTGGTGTGTGTGTGTGTGTGTGTGTGTGTGTATGGAATATTACTCAGCCATCAAATAGAATGAAATCTTGCCATTTGCAGTGATGTGGAAGGAACTGGAGTGTATTATGCTGAGCAAAATAAGTCAGTCAGAGAAAGAAAAATACCATATGATTTCACTCATGTGGAATTTTTTTTTTTAAAGATTTTATTTATTTATTTGAGAGAGAATGAGATAGAGAGAGAGCAAGAGAGGGGGGAGGGTCAGAGGGAGAAGCAGACTCCCTGCTGAGCAAGGAGCCGGATGTGGGACTCGATCCTGAGACTCCAGGATCATGACCTGAGCCGAAGGCAGTCGCTTAACCAACTGAGCCACCCAGGCGCCCTCATATGTGGAATTTAAGAAGCAAATGAACATAGTGGGGGGAAAAAAGAGGCAAACCAAGAAACAGACTCTTAATTATATAGAACAAGCTGATGGCTTCTGGCGGGGAGGTGGGCAGGGGGATGGGTTAAATAGGTGATGGATATTAAGGAGGGCATTTGTTGCGATGAACCCTGGGTGTTATATGGGGGTGATGAATCACTAAATTCTACAACTGAAACTAGTGTTGTACTGTATGTTAACTGAAATTTAAATAAAAACTTGGGAATAAAAGACTTCTGCAAAGCAGTATGCAAACAAATACTGTATGTGGACTGAATGAGTGCCTTCATTCATTAATTAATACATTTAATAATTAATAAAATAGTCAATTTTCATTAAATATGTATGTATTTCAAACATCACTGCAATTAATAAAAACTACAAAACTGCATTTATATTACAAGAAATACAGTAGGGCACCTGGGTGGCTCAGTTGGTTAGGCGACTGCCTTCGGCTCAGGTTATGATCCTGGAGTCCCGGGATTGAGTCCCACATCGGGCTCCCTGCTCAGCAGGGAGTCTGCTTCTCCCTCTGACCCTCCCCCCTCTCATGCTCTCTCTATCTCATCCTCTAATAAATAAATAAAATCTTAAAAAAAAAGAAAAGAAATACAGTATATGTGATAAAAAATTAAAGATAACCACTAAAGGCATATAAATAGTATAGGTCTTCCATATTAAACAAGGGGGGAAATGGAATTAACTAAAACAAAAAGCTATATCCATCCTGATTAAGAAATAAAAAAGGAAGTAGAGAAGATTAAAAGTAAACAAAAAAACATAAAATAGGGGAGAAATAGTATCATATGACCTCACTGATATGAGGAATTCTTAATCTCAGGAAACAAACTGAGGGTTGCTGGAGTGGGGGGTGGGGTGGGAGGGATGGGGTGACTGGGTGATAGACACTGGGGAGGGTGTGTGCTCTTATTGGTAAGCGCTGTTAATTGTACAAGACTGTTGAATCTCAGATCTGTACCTCTGAAACAAATAATGCAATATATGTTAAGAAAAAAAGAAGAAGAAGAAGAAGGTAGCAGGAGGGGAAGAATGAAGGGGGGGAAATCAGAGGGGTAGACAAACCATGAGAGACGATGGACTCTGAAAAACAAACTGAGGGTTCTAGAGGGGAGGGAGGTGGGAGGATGGGTTAGCCTGGTGATGGGTATTGAGGAGGGCACATTCTGCATGGAGCACTGGGTGTTATGCACAAACAATGAATCATGGAACACTACATCTAAAACTAATGATGTAATGTATGGGGATTAACATAAGAATAAAAAAATTAAAAAAAAAGCCACACATAAAAAAAAAATAGGGGAGAAATAAATCCAGGCATACTAGCAATAGCAGTTAAATGGAGTGAACCTTCAAATAAGAAAAAATAAATTCTCAGATAATATATTGTAGTGGTTACCAAACATGTCTGAACATTTGAACAACCTAAGGAGCTTCATAAAATAATATTTGTGTCCCATGCCCAGAGATTGTGATTTAATTGATCTGAAGTGTGGCCAGGGATCTGGAATTTTTAAAAGAACCCAGCTATGCATACAAATTTGGAAATCATTTCCATTTTTTTTTTCAAAGTGGTTATGTCAATTAATATTGCCATCAGAAAGGTATGGAGCACTTAAAAAAAAACAAAACAGGAGCACCTGGGTGGCTCAGTCATTAAGCGTCTGCCTTCGGCTCAGGTCATGATCCCAGGGTCCTGGGATCGAGTCCCGCATCGGGCTCCCTGCTCGGCGGGAAGCCTGCTTCTCCCTCTCCCTCTCCCCCTGCTTGTGTACCCTCTCTCACTGTGTCTCTCTCTGTCAAAATAAATAAAATCTTTAAAAAAAAAAAAACAGATCTGTTAAAATATAATTCACATACCTATAGTTCATTCATTTAAAGTATACAATTCAATGAGTTGTAGGATACTCACAAAATTCTGCAACAATCACCACAATCTAATTTTATATTTTTATCACCTCAAAAAAAACCCCTATACCTATTAGTAGTCATTTCCAATTTCCCTGCTCTCATTCTCCATTCACCTTCACCTCCCACCCCAAATGTACTTAGCAACCACTAATCTACTTTATCTATCTATAGATCATCTATTGTAGACATTTCATAAAAATGGAATCATGTAATAGTCTTTGTATCTGGCTTCTTTCAGTTAGCATGTTTTCAAGGTTAATCCATGTTGTAGCATGTATCAGTACTGCTTTTTTTTTTTTTTAAGATTTTATTTATTTATTTGCCAGAGAGAGAGATAGCGACAGCAGGAACACAAGCAGGGGGAGTGGGAGAGGGAGAAGCAGGCTTCCCACTGAGCGGGGAGCCCAATGCGGGGCTCGATCCCAGGACCCTGGGACCATGACCTGAGCCGAAGGCAGACGCTTAACGACTGAGCCACCCAGGCGCCCCGAGTACTGCTTTTTATTGCTGAATAATATTCTATCTTAAGGATAAACCAAATTTTATTTATCCTTTCATCAGTTGGTGGACATTTGGGTTATTTCCACATTTTGGCTACTGTATTGCTAAATAATTATCCATTGTAAAATTATACCAAATTTTATTCACTCATTCATCAGTCAACAGACATTTGGGTCATTTTCACTTTCTGGCTATTGTGAAAATGAAGTATATAGAACTTCTGCCACCAAAAGTTGTAAACACTTGGTACTACCACTTAGTTTTTGCCCCTCCAGGGGATGTGAAATAATTATCTCACTGTGATTTTAATTTGTATTTACTGATTGCTAATGAGGTTGAGCATTTTTTCATGTCTATTGGTTATCTGTATTTCCTTTTTTTTAACATAGTGATATTAATCCTTTATCAGATGTATCACTTGTAAATACCGTCTCCCATTCAGTAGGTTGTCTTCTCATGTTGTTCATGGGTTTCCTTTGGCGTACAAAAGGTTTTTATTTTGATGTAGTTCCAATAGTTTATTTTTGCTTTTGCATCTCTTGCCTGAGAAGACATATCCATAAATATGTTGGTAAGAGTGATGTCCAAGAGATTATTGCCTATTCTTTTAGTTTTATGATTTCAGGCCTCACCTTTAGGTCTTAACCCATTTTGAGTTTATTTTTGTGTATGGTGTAAGAAAGTGGTGTAGTTTTCATTCTTTTGCATGTAGCTGTCCAGTTTTTCCAGAACCATTTATTCAAAAGACTCTCTTTTCCCCAATTGGATATTCTTGCTGTCTTTGCTGTAGATTAATTAATGATATATGTATGGGTTTATTTCTGGGATCTCTGTTCCATTGATCTATGTGTCTATTTTGTGCCAGTACATACTGTTTTGTTTACTACAGTTTTGTAGTAGATCTTGAAATCTGAAATTGTTGTACCTCCAGCTTTGTTCTTTCTCAAGATTCTGTTGGCTATTCAGGGTCTTTTGTGATTCCATACAAATTTTAGGACTGTTTTAGTATTGTGAAAAATACTATTGGTATTTTGTTAGGTATTGCACTGAATCTGTGGTTTGCTTTGGGTAGTGTGGACATTTTAACAATTATTAATTTTTCCAAGCCATGAGCAGGGAATATCCTTCCATTTGTGTTGTCTTGAATTTCTTACATCAATGTTTTATAGTTCTCAGAGCATAAGTCGTTCACTTCCTTGATTTATTTATTTCCTTTTCCTGAATTGCCTATGTCTTTTACCCAAGTTTTCAAAAAAAGTATTTACCTTTTTCTCAATCTATAAAAGCTTTTATATCCTAGGTATTAATTTTACTATTATCAATATGAATTGCAAATATCTTCACCCAATGTCTTTTACTTTCTTCATGTCTTTTAATAAAGAAAACAATTTTCATGCAAATTTATCAATCTATTAATGATCATTTTTAAAAAAGATCTAACCAGAACCTTTAGAAATGTTCTATCTGGTTCTCTTTCATATCAGATCCTTTATGAAAATCTCTTACTTTTTGTCATTTTTGTAATTTCGCTTTTTTCTTTAAACATTTCACCAACATTTTACATTTATATCTAATACCAATATGTGAAATCATTCGCCATGTAATCTGTTGTTTCTTTAGATTATCTATCACTCACCTATGACCTGTTTCCTTGTAGGTTTGATGATCTTTGTGCCCTCCTCTTTTCTTGACCTTAATTTTTGAGAATTCTAAAGCCCTCTTACTTCCCTTTAGAAAGGATGTACATTTTCTTTGGCCAGAAGTCAGAGGGCACCACCTCAAAAAATAAAATAAAATGTGGACTCCTTTTCTTGAGTTGCTTAACTATATTTACTTTTTATTAGTCTATCATTCACTCTTCTTTAATTATGCTTTTCTGTTCCTCCTAAGTTAACACCACCCAAGCCCTTTCACTTACTACTCCATCTGCCTGGAATACTGTTCCCCCATAGACTGCCTGACTCATACCCTTACATCAGTCAAGACTTCGCTCAAATATTACCTCCTTAGAGAAGTTTTTGAAAATCTTCCTATCTAGGGGCCCGTGGGTGGCTCAGTTGGTTAAGCATCTGACTCTTGATTTCAGCTCAGGTCATGATCTCAGGGTTGTGAGACTGAGCCCCGCATCAGGCTCCACACTCAGAAAGGAGTCTGCTTGAGATTCTTTCTCTCCCTCTTCCTCTGTCCCTCCCCCCACCATTCATGCTCTCTCTCAAAAAAAATTTTAAAAAATAATCTACCTATCTAAAATAGCACACTCATACTCCCCAGTTAGTTCATTTGCCTATCCTTTACCTTTATTCATATTCATTACTACTTGCAACTGTTATATTTATTAAATAAATGTATATATGTACATATATATGCACACAAATACACATATGTTTTTATTTCCTTGTTTACTTTTATTTCTTCCATGAGAATGTAGCAGAATACCAACCTTATCTAGATCATTTCTCCAATGCCTACTTCAGTCCTTGGCAAAGAATAGGCTCTTGAATGAATGAGTACATTTTAAAGAAGGGAGAAAATGATATAAGTCTAAATTTTCAAAAATTCTAGAAAGGAATGGACTCTCAAGTTTATATAAAAGGGTTGTTGTCACTGGAGAAAAGGAAGAGCCCCTCCTTTGGCAGTGGGAAGGACTATCATAAAAGACCAAAAGGAAGAAGTAGGGATTAGGTGGGATTCCTTAGAGAGATTGTCCTGAAAAGCCCTTGCTTTTCTTTTCAAGTCAGAAGTTTTTTTTCCACATGACCTGGGCTCTGAAAGGCAGTATACCAATCAATAACTTCATAAAGCCTTCAGAGGAAAGAGTGAATGGGCAAGAGACAGTTTCATTCCAGGGACTTGAAGAGTCCAAAGAATAAAGTGATCATTACGTTGGAAAATCACTTGTTAAAGTTTTAACTGATATAGGCTGTCTCTTGTCTACAGGAAAAAAAAACAATAAACTTCTTAGACAATCACACGTTCTTCCTGAGCTCTTTTCCAATAAAAGGTGGTTATGGCACATTCATTCAATGTAAAATACAAAGTTCTTAAAATGTAATATTAAATTACAAAACACAAATAAAAGAATGTATTTGTTGTAATGGATTGTGTTGACCTGACTTGATCTACCCTATTACTATATAAATAATATAAGCTCTTCTCTTGTCAGAAAAACCATACATTTCTGCATCTATTTTTAAAAAATATTTTGAGCTCCTTTGGCAGATCTAAATTGTAACAATGCATAGCCTGTTTTTTTCTGACAATATTCCAAGTGTCTCAGAATTCAAATCTATCTCCTTGATTATCAAGGAAGACAGGAAGGAAGACAGACAGAAGATAGATAATTATACTTGCAGAATGGAGAAGCTATATATGCCCTCTGAAATACTACTATTTCCAGTAATTTAAAAACATTCTTTTCAGAATATTAACAGGCAATTCAGTTAATTACTTAAAAACAATCAGAAAAAGCAGCCATTCCATAGGTAAATCCTTAAATACTAGGGGTACATTTCCTTACCTACTAGTGACACCAAGTTACTATAGTTCTCCAACATCACATCTCTATACAAATCCCTTTGAGCAGAGTCCAGGTATTCCCACTCTTCCTGAGAGAAGTCAATGGCAACATCCCTGAACATCACTGATCTCTGAAACAACAAATATAATACTAGTTGTGGAAATAAAGAAAATATTTTTTCAATGGAAGGGAGATGATGGGGGAGCTCTCCACAAAGGAGGCAACAGAGCAAACAGCAAAAGGCCACTGACATAAATGAGACACTAAAGAAATCAATGCTTCTGACGTGTCAACATTCCTTTTATTCCTGTTGCTGTAGATATTTCCTGTATATAGAACATTTCATTATACAGATAAGTCTGGAACTTAAATAAAGAAGATGCAATGTCCCAATTAAAAGAAAAAGCACACACAGGCAACCTGTACAATACTGTATATTCACTCTTCAATTATGCTTGTAGCTTGTATATCATACATTCTCAATAAATGCAAGTTTCTCTTATTCTCTAAGAAATAAGAAAAATAACTGGGGAAGTTTTTCTACAAAATCTTATAAAATCTGTACCTTATAAGATTTGTATAAAATTAAAGAATTGATTGAAATCTCAGTTCATCATCGTATCAGAATATATCATACGCATTTTCCTCACCAATAATTTAGTATATATTTTTAATAGGCTGCAAAATAGCTCCATATAATGACTATGTCTGACTTACTAAGTGTGCATATTTGAGCATTTTAGCTTACATAAAAATCTCATAAGCATTTCTCACTTTTGGGAGTTTACAATTTTCAACAACTTTTGCATGTGAATGATGATCTTTCTTGTTACTATTTATCACTTATAAATGTAACTTTTCCTTGTTCTAAGCAACAAAAAGATAAGGATATATCTAAACTTATGCATACAAGATTAACTCATAATGTTGACTCTCAAAATTATCTATATTATTGCTTTATGTTAATTATGGATTCCCAGGGAAGATCCCTGATCTCTCTCAGTCTCTAATCATGTTCCTAATCAATCTTAAAAGCTCACAAAACATAAGCTTTTGCCAGGTATGGAGACTGAGTCCAGTCAAAACTAATAATATCGTCTAACCAGGAAACTGAGGTCTAAAGAAAAGTTCAAAGTTTTCTCATGTGTGGTGCAATTTAACAAACATCTCCATCTTATAAAATCAGGGAATCTGCTTTTGTCATATCAGTGCTCCTAGTCAGAGATGCTCAAAATATTTTTGAATAATTATGTTAGGTTAAATTAGACAAACTGGGGGAAGACTCTTATCACTTATAAGAATGAAATGCTGGGGAGCACATTCTTGAGTGGGATCAGTTAGGAAGGAAATTTCAGAAATAAGGAACGCAAACATACAAATACTCTGTAAAAAAGTGACTAAAGGGGTGCCTGGGTAGCTCAGTCATTAAGCGCCTGCCTTTCGCTCAGGTCATGATCCCAGGGTCCTGGGACTGAGCCCCGCATCGGGCTCCCTGCTCGGTGGGAAGCCTGCTTCTCCCTCTCCCACTCCCCCTGCTTGTGTTCCTGTTCTCGCTGTGTCTCTGTCAAATAGATAAATAAAATCTTAAAAAAAAAAAGTGACTAGAGCACAAAAAAACACCAATTTACCTGAGCCATGGTTTTTAGCGCTGCAAGAAATGATCAATCCTCCTCTGGGTTCCTAGCTTAGAGAAGCACAGAGCCTGAAAAAGGCAGAGCTGGAGAGAAGAAAACAGAACCATGAGACCATGCTTTTTGCAAAGTTCCAAATAAGTAAGTTAGAATTGTCTTTCTTGCTCTCCTCTTCTGTCTCTTGCTCTCATCACCAAAAGACACTGTGCGGGAGAAACACAGGTGGTGGTTATTATCCTGATCAAACTCAATGCTCTCTATATACAAAAAGATAATATTTACGACAATTTCTCTACCATTTCTGAAATAAAATATATAGATAATATGACACATTTATATACATTACGCCAAAAACAGAGATAATGACCAACTGTTACACAAATTAAAAGGCACAACTAATTAAACACTTATGCTTACAACTATTTACAAAAATTCAGATTTATAAGATGACAATATTCAGGTAAGCATTTTTTTAAGTTCTATTTTTAAATTTTTAATTCCAGTATAACTGTTTAACATACAGTGTTATATTAATTTCAAGTGTACAATATACTGATTAAACAATTCTATATATTACTCTGTGCTCATCATGGTAAGTGTACTCTTAATCGCCTTCACCTACTTCACACATAATCCCACCCACCTCACCTCTAATAACCAACAGTTTGTTCTCTATAGTTAAGAGCCTGTTTCTTGGTTTCTCTCTTTTCTTCTTTGTTTTGTTTCTTAAATTCCACATGAGTGAAATCATACGGTATTTGCCTTTCTCTGACTAATTTCATTTAGCATTATACTCTCTAAATCCATCCATGTTGTTGTAAATGGCAATATTTCATTCTTTCTTAATGGCTGAGTAATACTCCATTTTATATATATGTACATATACCACCTCTTCTTTATCCACTCATCTATCAATGGACACTTGGGCTGTTTTCATAATTTGGCTATTATTAATAATGCTGCACTAAACCTAGGGGTGCATGTATCTTGTCAAATTAGTGTTTTCATATTCTTTGGGTAAATACCAGTAGTGGAATTACTGGATAATATGGTAGTATCTTGGCTATTGTAAATAATGCTGCTATAAATATAGGAGTACATGTATCCCTTTAAATTAGTGTTTTGGTATTCTTTGGGTAAATACCCAGTTTTGCGATTGCTGGATCGTAGGGTAGTTTTTTTTTTTTTTTAATTAACATATAATGTATTATTTGTTTCAGGGGTATAGGTCTGTGATTCATCAGTCTTACACAACACCCAGCGCTCACCACAACACATACTCTCCCCAATGTCCTTTACTCAGCCACCCCATCCCCCACCCCCCTCCCCTCCAGCAACCCTCAGTTTGTTTCCTAAGATTAAGAGTCTGGATTGTAGGGTAGTTCTATTTGTAACTTTTTAAGGAACCTCCATACTGTTTTCCAGAGTGGCTGCACCAGTTTGCATTCCCACCAACAGTGCACGAGGGTTCCTTTTTCTCCACATCCTCGCTGTTTTTGATTTTAGCCATTCTGACAGGTGTGAGGTGATATCTCAGTGTGGTTTTGATTTGCATTTCCCTGATGATGAGCATCTCTTCATGTGTCTGTTCACCATCTGTAAGTCTTCTTTGGAGAAATGTCTGTTCATGTCTTATGACCATTTTTTAATCAGACTATTCAGTTTTTCTGCTGGATTAAGTTTAAGTTCTTCATATATTTTGGATACTAACCCTTTATCAGATATGTCATTTGCAAATATCTTCTCACATTCAGTAGACTGTCTTTTAGTTTTGGTAAGTGTTTCCTTGGCTATACAGAAGCTTTTTATTTTGAAGTAATCTCAATATTTTATTTTGGCTTTTGTTTCCCCTGTCTCAGGAAACATTTAAAAGTGTGTAGCTATGGCTGATGTCAGAGTAATTACTGTCTGTGCTCTCTTCTATGATTTTTATGGTTTCAGGTCTCACATTTAGGTTCTTAACTGATTTTTAAATTTTTGTGTATGATGTAAGACAGTGGTCCAGTTTCATTCTTTTGTATGCAGCTGTCCAATTTTCCAAGCACCATTTGTTGAAGAGACTTTTTTCATTGCATATTCTTGCCTCCTTTGTCAAGACTAATTGACCATATAATCGTGGGTTTATATCTGGGCCCTCTATTCAGTTCCACTGATATGTCTGTTTTTCTGCCGGTATCACACTATGTAGATTACTACAGCTTTGTAGTATATATTGAAATCCAGAATTGTGATACCTCCATCTTTGTTCTTCTTGCTCAAGATTGCTTTGGCTAATGGAGGTCTTTTGTGGTTCCTTATAAATCTGAGGATTTATAATCTAGTTTATAATTTATAAACTAGTTCTGTGAAAAATGCTGTTGGTATTTTGATAGGGATTACATTAAATCTGTAGATTGGGGATGTTGGGTGGCTGGGTGGCCCAGTCGGGTGGGTGGCTCAGTCGGTTGAGCGTATGACTCTTGACTTTGGCTCAGGTCATGATCTAAAGTCCTGGGTGGAGCCCCAAATCAGGCTCCATGCTCAGTGGGGAGTCTGTTTGAGGATTCTCCCTCTCCCTCTGCCCCCCTCCAGCTTGTGTACTCTCTCAAATAAATAAATAAATCTTTTTAAAAAATCTGTAGATTGCTCTGGACAGTATGGACACCTTAACAATATTTGTACTTCCAATTCATGAGCATGGAATATCTTTCCATCTGTGTTGTCTTCAATTTCTTTCATCAATTTTAAGTTTTCAGGGTACAGATCTGTCACCTCCTTGGTGAAGGTTTTTCCTAGATATTTTATTCATTTTGGTGCAATTGTAAATGGGACTGTTTTCTTCCCTTTCTGCTGCTTCATTATTAGTGTACAGAAATGCAACAGATTTCTGTATAGATTTTGTATCCTGTGACTTTACTAAACTCATTTATCAGTTCTAGTAATTTTTTGGTGGAGTCTTCCAGGTTTTCTATATATACCATGTCATCTGTAAATAGTGAAAGTTTTACTTCTTCCTTGCCAATTTGGATGTCTTTTATTTCTTTTTGTTGTCTGACTGCTGTGGCTAGGACTTCCAGTACTATGTTGAATGAAAGTGATGAGAGCGAACATCCTTATCTTATTCCTGATCTCACAGGAAAAGTTCCCAGTTTTTGCCATTGAGTATGATGTTAGGTGTGGGTTTTTCACGTTTGGCCTTTATTACGTTAAGTATTATTCCCTCTAACCCTACTTTGTTGAGGGTTTTTAACATGAACGGGTGTTGTATTTTGTCAGATGCTTTCTCTGCGTCTATTGAAATGATTATATGGTGTTCATCCTTGGTCTTATTGATGTGATGTGTAACACTGATTAATTTGTGAATATTGAACAACCCTTGAATCCCAGGAATAAATCCCAGTTGATCATGGTAAATGATTTTTCTAATGTATTGTTGGATCCAGTTTGCTAGTATTTTGTTGAATTTTACATCTATGTTCAATAGAAATATTAGCCTGTAGTTCTTTTTTTTTTTAATGGTGTCTTTATCTGGTTTTGGTATCAGGGTAATGCTGGCCTCATAGAATGAATTTGGAAGTTTTCCTTCCTCTTCTGTGTTTTGGGGTAGTTTAAGAAGAACAGGTATTAACTCTTCTTTAAATGTTTGGTAGAATTTACCTGTGAAGCCATCTGGTCCTGGACTTTTGTTTGTTGGGAGTTTTTTGACTACTGATTCAATTTCATTGTTAGTAATTGGGTCTATTCAAATTTTGTTTCTTCCTGATTCAGTTTTGGGAGGTTTTATGTTTCTAGGAATTTCTCAATTTCTTCTAGGTTGTCCAATTTGTTGGCATATAATTTTTCATAATGTTCTCTTACACTTTTTTTTTTTAAGATTTTATTTATTTATTTGAGAGAGAGAATGAGAGAGAGAGAGAGAGCACATGAAAGCGGAGAGGGTCAGAGGAAGAAGCAGACTCCCTGCTGAACAGGGAGCCTGATGCGGGACTTGATCCTGGTACTCCAGGATCATGACCTGAGCCGAAGGCAGTCGCTTAACCAACTGAGCCACCCAGGCGCCCCTCTTACACTTCTTTGTATTTCTATGGTGTCAATTATTTCTCCTCTTTCATTTCCGATTTTGTTGAGTCTTCTCATTTTTTTCTTTCTGATGAGTCTAAATGTTTATTAGTTTTGTTGATCTTTTCAAAGAACCAGCTTCTAGTTTCACTGATCTGTTCTATTGATTTTTTTAGTTTCTATTTCATTTATTTGTGTTCTCATCTTTATTATTTCCTTCCTTCTACTGGCTTTGTTTGTTCTTTTTCTAGCTGTGTTAGGTGTAACTTAGATTTTTTATTTAAGATTTTTCTTGCTTCTTGAGTTAGGCCTGTATTGCTATAAACTTCCCTCTTAGAACAGCTTTTGCTGCATCACAAAGATTTTGGATCATTGTATTTTCATTTTCATTTGTCCCCATGTGTTTTTTTATTTCCTCTTTGATTTCTTGCTTGACCCATCCATTGTTTAGTAGCATGTTATCTAATCTCCACATATTTGTGCTATTTCCAGATTTTTTTCCTATGGTTGATATCTAGTTTAATAGCATTGTGGTTAGAAAAATTGCATGGTATGACTTCAATCTTTTTAATTTGTTGAGACTTGTTTTGGGGCCTAGTATGTCATCTATTCTGGAGAATACTCCTTGTGCACTTGAAAAGAAGTATATTCTGCTGTTTTAGGATGGAATGTTCTGAATGTATTATTTGATCCATCTGGTCCAATGTGTCTTTCAAAGCCAATGTTTCCTTGTTGGTTTTCTTTTGGATGATCTATTGATTTAAGTGGGATGGTAAAGTCTCCTATTACTGTATTACTATCAATTACTTCCTTTTCCTTTATGTTTGTTATTAGCTGCTTTATGTATTTGGGTGTCCCCAAGTTTGGTGCATAAGTATTTACAACTGGTATATATTCTTGTTGGATTGTTCCTTTTATCATTAGTGTCCTTTGTCTCTTGTCACAGTCTTTGTTGTTTTAATGTCTATTTTGTCCTATTAAGTATTACTACCCCAGTGTTCTTTTCACTTCCATTTGTATGACAGTTTTTCTATCCCTTCACTTAAAAAAAAAAAAAAGACTGGGGCGCCTGGGTGGCTCAGTCGGTTAAGCGTCTGCCTTCGGCTCAGGTCATGATCCCAGGGTCCTGGGATCGAGCCCCGCATTGGGCTCCCTGCTCAGCGGGGAGCCTGCTTCTCCCTCTCCCACTCCCCCTGCTTGCGTTCCCTCTCTCGCTGTCTCTCTCTCTGCCAAGTAGATAAATAAAATCTTTAAAAAAAAAGATTTTATTTATTTTAGAGAGAGATTACGCACCTGCACAAGAGTGAGTGGAGGGAGGGGCAGAGGGGAAGGGGTGGTAGCCAAATCCTAAGGGGACACATCTCCCGGTAAGGGCTCCCATGCCTGGGGTGCTTGGTGTGGGGATCTATTTGTTTTCCCCTCTACATGCCTGTAGAGTCCCTCTCTTCTGTAGACAGTCCTGTGGGTCCATTTAGCTCCCAACTGAGTCCCTACCCTCCTACCCTCTTCAATGTGGCCTATTCCTTATATTTAGCTGTGGAGAGTCTGTTCTGCCAGTCTTCAGGTCATTTTCTAGGTTATTCACACTGATGTGGGTGTTACCTAGTTTGTATCCATGAGACGAGGTGAGCTTGGGGCCCTCCTACTCTGGCATCTTTCCCAGAAGTCTTCACCTAAGTATTGTTGACAACTTTTACTTATATTTGACATTTTGAAATAAAGTCTATATATGTGTATATGTATGTGTGTGTGTGTGATGTGTTTGGGTATGTATAGACTCAATGAAATTCATTATCTACAAATGTAGGCTTCTACAAGTATACTGGTAAGGAAAATATCACAAGCAGTGTTATTACCATCAGGGCTGTGACTTTAAAAGTCACAGTAAATTTCTGAATAAAAGTACAGTCTTTTCTCAATCATTCTCAAGCATTCCTGGAAGACTAAGAGTAAAACCATGCAGTAATAGTAACATAGATAAATTAAGCAGTTTGTAAAAATCATGCAAAAATAATGCTTTATGTGAGAAGTTCTAGACCCAGATTATTATAAACAAATTTTTTCCCCAGGTATGGTCTTCATTTTGCAGGTCATAGAACAATTATTTGCTGTGTACTGCAGAGCATCTAGATTAGAAGTTAGCAAGCTACTGCCCACCAACTGTTTTTGTAAATAAAGCTTTATTGGAACGCATCTACATTCAATTGTTTATAAATTATCTTTGCCTACTTTCACGCAACAGTGGCAGAGTCAAATAACCAATGGAGACCATCTGGCCCAGAAATCTTAGTATTTACTGTCTATCCCTTTATAGAAAAATCATCTACCCTATAATCAAGATCCATCATGTCAGTCCTTCAATAGCTAGACGACCTCACCCTCAACTCAGTTATTTTAACATTCAGAAGCACACAGATGTATTTCTAAAACATCCTCTAGGGAGAACCATTGCCCTACAAAGAATCAATGATACAGCTATTCAATAAACATCTAATTAAAAATTCTACTTCTTCCAGATGTGGAAAGTTCAATATATAATTGTGCCCATTTTAACAACCAAAAATACTTCAGATAAGATAAAAAAAATCATAGTTTCCTTTAAATTCATCACAGAGCTAAAGACACAAGGAAATTTAAATGAACTAACTGTAAAATGTGTCAAGCACTCCTTAACAGATATTTGGGGAGCTCCTGTCCACAGCAGGGATTAAACTAAATGCTAATTCCTTTAAAGGTAAATAGTCCAACCATTCCAATTAAAAGACAATGTCAAGACAACAACAAAAAAGTAAGTTTCAACTATACGTTCTTTACAAGAAATGTACTTTAAATATAAAGACACAGATAGGTAAAGTTGTGGAGGAAGATATACCATACAAATACTAAGCATAAGAAAACCTCTGTGCCTGTATTAATATAAGACAACAGACACATGAAAAGATGCTCAATATCACTGATCATCAGGGAAATACAAATCAAAACTACAATGACATATCACCTCATACCTGTCAGAATGGCTAACATCAACAATGCTAGAAACAACAGGTGGTGGCTAGGATGTGGTTAAAGGGGAACACCTGTGCACTGTTGGTGGGAATGCAGACTAGTGTAGCCACTCTGGAAAACAGTCTGGAGGTTCCTCAGAAAGTTAAAAATAGAACTACCTATGACTTTTGCAATTGCACTACTAGGTATTTACCCAAAGAACACAAAAATACTAATTCAAAGGGATACATGCACCGTGATGTTTTATAATAGCCAAATTATGGAAATAGCCCAAGTATCCATCAACTGATGAATGGATAAAGATGTGGTATATAGACACAATGGAATATTACTCAGCCACAAAAAGAATGATATCTTGCCATCTGCAACAACACGGATGGAGCTAGAGAATATTATCCTAAGCGAAATAAGTCAGTCAGAGAAAGAAAAATACCATATGATTTCACTCATACGTGGAATTTAAGATACAAAACAAACAAACAAAGGGGAACAAAAAGAGGAAGGCAAACCAAGAAAGAGACTCTTAAGTGTAAAGAACAAACTGATGGTTACCAGAAGTGAGGTGGGTGGGGAGACTGATAAAATAGGTGATGGAGAATTAAGGAGGGCACTTGTCAAAATGAGCATCAAGTGTTGTATGGAAGTGTTGAATCACTATATTGTACACCTGAAACTAATATTACACTGTATGTTAACTAACTGGAATTTAAATAAAAACTTAAAAAACAAAGAAGAATGTAAAATGGTGGAGGAAGATATACCCATACAAATACTAAGCAAAAGAAAGCCTATGTACTTGTATTAATACAAAACAGAGATCAAGACAAAGACTAGTACAAGAAACAAAGAGGATATATTCATCAAGAAGACACAGAAATCCTAAATGTGTAGAGATTTAACAACAAAGCACCAAAATATATGAAGCAAAAACTAAAAGAACTAAAGGAAGAAATGGACAAATCCACAGTCAGATTTGGAAATTTTAACATCTTTCTCTCAGCAACTAACAAAACAAGTAGATAAAATGGCAGTAATGATAGAGAGGATTTATATACATCACTATCAAGTACCTTGACAAAACTGATACCACACCCAACTGTCAAGAATACCACACCAAACTGTCAAAAGATGAGCTGAAAAGAGCTGAACTATCAGTTGTCAGAAAAACTAAGACAAGCCAAAATGAAAGTAACAGTCAAGCTTTTAATCACTTACTAATCACTTAGTACAAAAAGAGGCTAACCCAAAGAAAGCAATGGCTCCCCCACAGTTCTATGTTCCCTCATGGAATAGTACCTAGAGAGGGTCAGATGGATCAGCACAGATGTAGGGAATCACTTCACTGCCAACAGAGTACCAGACAAAATGATGAAACAAAGATGAACAATCTGTTCAACAAAGATGAACAATCTGAGTATTAATAAGAACAGTAACTGCTATGGACTGAAACTTATCAAATATATTTAAATCTTCAAGTTCATGATAATAATTTAAAAGGGTAACTTAGGATAAACTTTGGAAGATGCTGAAAAATGAGTAAAAGCAAGCTTTTATTCTACCTTTTTTACAGGTGCTGTACTTCAGAGTAACCAAGACACTGATGAAAGGATGGTTCCCTTTACAGAAGTATTCCAACTAATAATTACATAAGAAATAAGAGAACTAGAATATCATTTTGTAACTCTGATAAAATAATAAATTCCAAGTAAAGATACAATGGCTGCTAATATCACATAAAGGAAAACAACCAAATGTTATGCAGCACACACCATTATGTATGAAAGATTAGTGCAAACAAGCAAAACCACAAAAAAACCTGAACCTGATCAAGCCTCTAGAATTAAATACCAGTTTAGAAGAAATACAGGAACATGTAAAATGACACCACACATATACAATCAACAAAATCCAGAATACAGGTAACTCTGAAGAAAACTGTTTCTGGAACAAATAAACTGCAAGAAAAGAGAAAGAAAGATTAAGAAATATATCACACTATTACACTAAATCGACACTGTTTGGATCTTAATTCTAACAAATATTTATGGACAATGGGAGAAATGTGAACACTGACTTGCTATTTCATAACATTAAGAAAGTATTAAAGGTGGGTTTTTTTATAATGATGATATTGTGGTTATTTTTTTTTTTAAGATTTGATTTATTTATTTGAGAGAGAGGGAGTACACGCGAGCAGTGGGGAGAGAGAGAGAGAATCTGAAGCAGACTCCACACTGAGCTCAGAGCCAGACACCGGGCTCAATCCCACGACCGCAAAATCATGACCTAAACTGAAACCAAGAGTCAGACATTTAGCCGACTAAACCACCCAGGGACCCCATGGTTAAGTTTTTTAAGTAAAAAGTTCTTATCTTTAGATACACATAAAATATTTGTGGATGAAATACATATCTGGAATTTACTTCAAAATAATCCATTTTTTTGGTGGTGAGAGGGAGTAGTGGATCTATAGATGAAACATGTTTAGTTATAAATTGATATTTGTTGAAGCTTAGGGATGGGTAGGGTATATGGGGAAGCATTATACTTTTTAGTTTCATACATGTTTGAATTTTTCTATAAGAAGTTAAAGAAAAAAAGACTTGAAAGATAGATTCCAAATATGAACCATGATTCAGTGTAAGGAGGTTTTTTGAGTAACTGTTATTTTCTTCATCATTTTTTTTTGTATTTTCTAAGTCATACCAACAAACATGCACTACTTTGATATCAGAAAACAAGGAAATAATAGCTTTGTGAAATTTAAAAAAAGGACATGCAACGGTTAAAAAAAGTCTCAATAAAATCTGAGAAAAAAGAATAACAATAAAAAGATAAACTCTAAGACCTTTTCTTTTTTTTTTTTTTAACTTGGGTAATGGAGAAAAAGATGGGGAAGGGGAAAAATAAAGAAATGCACCCATTTATTATTCAAGAGTTGTGATTCAGGTAGAATTTATACCAGAAACATTAAAATAAACTAAAAGTAGGCCACTTCTAGAAATTTGCCCCAAAGATAAACATCTACAAATAGAAACCATATACACTGTTATTGATTGCTATATTATATAATGGCAAAATACTGGGGGAAAAAACTCAAATGCCCGCTCATGGAAGACTAGGTGAATAAACTCTTACACCCACACAACAGAATAGATAATTATAAAACAGAGTAAGAATAATGTCTGTAGGCTGCTAAGAATGATCTCCAGGATACATTAAACATGTGAGGGAAGAAAAAGGTGTAGTGTAGTGTACATAGAATACTCCTTTTTTAGTTAGAAATGGAGATGTAAAAAATACATGTATACATGTAAGTGTACATACATATACATACAAACACATACACATAAACATATTCATTTAAAAGAAAAATAGAAGAATACACCAAAGAAAAGTACAGGTAGTTATTATCTACACAGAGAAAAAGGAAACAGGCTGAAGGGGACAGGAATGAACACTGGCCTTCTCTGAATTCACCTTGTTCTCTAGTTTTGATTTTGGAGATAAGTAAATATTTTATATAATTTCAAAATAAAATTAAATCAAAGTGGGGGAAAAACAATCACTAAAAGTAGAAAGCAAGATGAAACAAATGAGCCTAACTGTAGGATAGGTCATATCCTATTGAAGTCTTGTTTTTCTGTATTCAGATAGTAAAAATATTGGTATTGTTAGTTTGAAACTCTCTCTCCCAATTCAAAAGAAGGCAGAAAAGAAGGAAAAGAGAATAGGGAACAGATGGGACAAGACAATGGATTTGACCCAAACCACATCAATGATCACACTAAATATAAATTGTATACTTAATTGTAAGACAGAAGTTGTCAAACGGGATAAAAACACAAGATCCAACTAAAGGCAGCCAACAAGAAATGCACTCCAACAACAGAACATAAATAGGTTAAAAATAAAAGGATAGAAAAAGATATTTCATGATAACACTAATGAAAAGAAAGTTGGAATGGCAACATTAAATATAAGACAAAGTAGATGCTCAGAGCGTCAGTACTACCAGGGATAAAGAAGACCATTTAATAATGATAAAGGGATCAATTCACCAACAGGATGTATTACCTGAAACTTTTATGTATCTAATAACAGAGCTTCAAAATACATGAAGGAGAAACTTACAGAAATTATGAGAAAGAAATAAATGCAACAGACAGAAAATCAGTAAAGGTACAGAGGATTTCAACAAGACTACACACCTACATTACCTAGCTGACATTTATGGAACTCTCTACCCAACAATAGCAGAATACAGTCTTTTCAAGTGCACACCAAACATTTACTAAGACCACACATTTTGGGTCACAAAACTACTCTTAATAAATTCTAAAGGATTCAAGTCATAAAAAGTATATTCTCTGAACACAATGGAATGAAATTAGAAATGAGTAACAAAAAGATCTCTGGAAGATCCTCATAATACCTGAAAACTAAATAACATATTTCTAAATAAACCATAAGTCAAAAGAGGAAATCAAAAGGAAAATTAGGAAGGAATTCAAACTGAAGGCAGAATAAATAAGTTTGGCAAGTGATAACTTTTGAGTTGGGCCTATGATGGTTCATTATACTTTTGTGCACGTTTGAAAATTACCAAACAGGGGCACCTGGAGCGGCTTAGTTGGTTAAATGTCAGGCTCTTGATCTCAGCTCAGGTCATGATCTCAGGATCCTGAGTTTGAGCCCCACCTCAAGCTCTGAGCTGGGCATGGAGCCTGCTTAAGATTCTCTCTCTCTCCCTCTCCCCCTCCCTCCCCACCCCACCGTCCCTCTCTGTCTTAAAAAAAAAAATTACCGAACAGAAAAAGTTAAAAAAGAATGCTGCTGTGTCAGAAATAACACAATATCGGGGCGCCTGGGTGGCTCAGTTGGTTAAGCGACTGCCTTCGGCTCGGGTCATGATCCTGGAGTCCCTGGATCGAGTCCCGCATCGGGCTCCCTGCTCGGCAGGGAGTCTGCTTCTCCCTCTGACCCTCCTCCCTCTCATGCTCTCTGTCTCTCATTCTCTCTGTCTCAAATAAATAAACAAAATCTTTAAAAAAAAAAAAAAAAGAAATAACACAATATCATCTCCTTTTTAATTTTATGAGTCTCAAATCCATTCTTCCTCAATTTAACTACTGTTGGGAAGTATCTACCACAATTAACTGCACATATTCCCTGCTCCCAATCTACAGAAAATTGCCTTGCCACCTCCATCATTTGAGAAAGCTTAAGTAGGAAATTTCAAAGAGAAAACAAAGATTCCTACATCCTGAAAAACTAAAGGCATTTAGGGAAACAGAGGAAACATCTACTCACCTTGGACTTTGCTTTTGAATGTATAACAGCCATTTTTTCCTCCTCTGGGCTCTACTCTCAGGAAAAGAAAATGGAATCATGAGATAGTAAACCTTTCTTAGGATATACTCTATATTAGAACACATGCTCTTACCCACCCAGCCCCCCAATCTACCCCTCATTTACCCAAGAGGAAAGTCAGAAGGAGAGTAGAACAGTTCTGCACTTTGTTTCAGAAAGAAGGTCCAAGACCACAGCTGTCTTGGGCAAGAATTAACTGCTGGATTCAAAACTGTCCACTGGAGATAGAGCCCTGCAGTGAAATACTACAGGTACTCAGTCTTCATTCAGGGGCTCAAACTTCTGACTTCTTTCCTTCCTGTCACCTTTCTGCATTCAACATTCTAAAGGCTGTAAGGTGAGAGGACACCTGGAAGCCAAAAGGAAACCTACATCTACAATCCCAGTGTGAACTAAGAATGGATACAGAAATGAAGCAATACAGGCCATGTGTGAAGGGGGACCACTGAGGTCAGAAGAGAAAGAAGTCAAGTTCTGTGAGGACAAAGCCACATGGGACTCATGACACATAGGCAGACTCAGTCCCAGAATGAACCCCCAAAATACAAAAACCCAATTTTATCTCTGTACCTCACTAAACTCCCATAAGATCACAGACTATAAAATATACAAATGACTAGACAAAGTCACACACGTTTCCATGGTCACACAGCCAAAGTCACCATCGCCAAATTAGTATTACACCTCAGACCACCTTTTATCTTAAACAAAATTCAATCATAAACAGAGCATACACACAATCACTCAAGCACATCCAAGCACCCTGTCAGGGATACACATGGCCAAAAACACCCTTTCACAGCAGCACTTTTACTCTCTTCACACAGTCATGAAAGCGGCACACTCACAGTCCCAACAGTCACACATACGGCATACACACAGCCATCCAATCAGAAAAATACAACCAAGTACCAGGTCAAAAAACCAAGTGGTCACAAACACCGTGCCACAGCAACACTCTCATAACACCTCAAAGTCACAAACTTCAGTAATACAATACACAGTCGCATACACAACCTCAAAGTGACCCAAGTACATCCAAACACCCTGTCACACAGCTCAGTCACAAGCAAACCCCCAGTCACATACGAGGTACACACACAATCACACTGTCACATAGGCACATTCCCAGTCAGTTAAGCACGCGGTCACAAACACATGGTCACAGCAGTTTTACTACACTCTCAGAGTCACAGCTCACCCTCACACAAACGCTTACACACAAAACCACAGTCGCACACATCCATTCGCCCACACCAATAACAGGCAGGCTGTCTCACAACACAAAACGGCAGGAGACCGTCACACACGCAATTCCAGCGACGCTTCCGCCCCGGCATACCGGACATCCTCACCTAGACAAAAGGTGCGGTTCAGGATCCAGGATCTGGCGCCCGGGGTCCAAGCCCCGATTTCGGGTTCGCCCGCCCAGCCGGAGCCCGGCCAAGCTTCTCCACAGACGCTGTCCTCCCCACGCGAGGTCCCCAAATCGCGCGAACAAACGGAAATGAAGCCGCATTGGGGAAGCGGTGACTCTGGGAAATGTAGTCCAACGCCGGGAAGGCTGTAGGCTGGCCGGCCAGGACGCTAGGATGTGCGCTTTACTAACCCTCCGCGAGGTTCCTGGACTCCGCGGCTAAAACCCGCTCGCGCAACGGCCGCGCCGCGGGTGTTTCTGGGAGTGCCCGCCTGCGCTCAGTGCGCAGGCGTCGGGCGCGCGCTCCTGGGTTGTGGCCGGAGACTGCCAGTTTTGAGTTGTCCCAGGGTCTTACCAGATCCGGAGAAGGTGGGACGGACCATCAGGCGGGCAGGTGCGGGGGAGGAGCTGGAGCTGAGCCAGGGATCAGACAGAGCCTCAGACTCAAAGAGACCGCCTGTGTGCCTTGCCAGGCCCTTTGGAGTGTGTGGGACAACGGGAGACGTTGTGGGGCGGACTGGGAGTCCCTCGGCGGCTGGATGTGTGGTTGTATTTCTGCCTGGTGTGATTCTCCATGCCCTTGGTGTGAGGTGGTTCGTACTCGAAGCGGCCTGGTAGTGACATAACTGTGGGATTGTCTGATGGAGGAAGGGACCTCTGCTGTTTTGGTTTGTTTTGTGTTCATAATTGAGAGTGGTTGCGTGAGTGGTGATGATCTGTTACGCAAATGTGCTTTTCTCATGCCTTTATTTCAGAGTGTAGGAGTTTGACTTCCAGAAGAGCGGGAGGTCTTCCCGATGGATGGTCAAGTTACTTCTTTCTTGGACACTAATTTGATCGGGAAAAAAAGGATATCAATTTATCTAGCAAATAATTTAGACATGATTTTTCTGTTGGATCAAATATACGTGTTATGGGGAAGAACGCAAAATCAACAGTTTTTTTCGTTGTCAAGAAACATGATTTCAAAGCCAGTCCTAGCTTAACTGCTTATTTCCTCTGGCACATCCCCGCAAAGTGGGCATCCATTCTCTTCTATTATGGGGACGTTATTGGGTAAGGTTGAGAGGCCATCGACTAATAAAATAATTAAATAACTTTATATATAAGAAGATTTGACCTTGGCTCATGGAGAGAAAATGAAGGTCTTGGTTTCAGCTCGGGCCATGATCTCATGGGTTGTGGGAAGGAGACCTGCATCAGGCTCCAGGGGAGCTGGCTTGAGCATTCTGTCCCTCTGCCCCTCCCCCACACAGGCGCAGGCGAATGTGTGTGTGCTCTCTAAATTTTTTTTTTTAATTCTCCTCTATACTAAGGTCATAATTTTTCGTTTTCTATATTCTTAAAGCTTTATAGTTTTGCCTTACACATTTTTTTTGTTATAAAATCTCTTGGAATCGATCTCTTTCTGTAGGACAAAAGTGGGGTGCAATTTGTGTGTTTGTGTGTATACCAATTGTCTCACATTATAAAAAGGCTATCCTTTCCCATCTTACCAACAGTCATAAATTAGGTTATCATATATATATATATATGGGACTGTTAGGGGGCTCTTTATTCAATTCTGTTGGTCAATTTATTATTCCCTGCAGTATATACTTATATATACATATTCTTAAGTAACATAGTATTATAATTTTAGTATAACACAAAGACCTATTTGGGACCTTTTTAATCCTCTTCACTATATAACTCTTTTACTATTCCCTTTATTTTTTATACTTTATTATTTCTTTGCTTTCTTTCAGTTTATTCTGCCATTTTTTCTCACATTTTAAGTTGGGTACTTAGTTTTTATACTTATAAATTCTTAAGGTTATAACTTTTCCTTTATGTACTACTTTGGCTGCATCCTACAGATTTTGGTATATGTAGTAGACTCATCATTCAGTTTTAAATACTTCTTTTTAAATTTGTGCTGATTTTTTCACCCATAAATAATTTGGAAGAATCTTTCTTAAGCATACAGATTTTTTTCTAATTATCCTTTGATGACTCATATCTAACAATTTTGTGGGCAGTGGAGTTGGTCTATATAAAATTGGTCCATTGAAATTTTTTCAGATTTGCTTTATGGCCTAATATATGTCTAAGTTTTCTGAATATTCAGTATGTCCTAAAAAATGATTTGTCTTCTGCAGTTATTAGTATAGTATATTTTTTAAATGTATCCATTAGATAAAGTTTGTAAATTTTTTGTCCAAATCCTTTATAATCATACTGATTTTTGTCTCTTAAATATCAGTTACTAAAAGAAATATGCAAAATCTCCCATTGTGGCTGTGATGTTATTTTTCCTGTCATTTCACTAATTTTGGCTTAAATGTATTTTTAGTAACACATACATTTAGAATTTATATAAATTCTTGGAGATTTAAACATCATTATGTGATCTTTTTATAATAATGCTTTTATTTAGGGGCGCCTGGGTGGCTCAGTCGTTAAGCGTCTGCCTTCGGCTCAGGTCATAATCCCAGGGTCCTGGGATCGAGTCCCGCATTGGGCTCCCTGCTCTACAGGGAGTCTGCTTCTCCCTCTGCCTGCCGCTCCCTCTGCTTGTGTTCCCTCTCTCGCTGTGTCTCTCTCTGTCGAATAAATAAATAAAATCTTTAAAAAAAAATAATGCTTTTATTTAAAGTCTATTTTATTCAATATTAATATAGCTACTTCAGCTTTCTTTTGATTAGTATTTTGACTGATGTTTTTTCTGTTCCCTTATTTTCAGCCTTTCTGTATAATTATTTTAATGTATATCTTGACAATAGCATATAATTATATTTATCCAGTCAGACATTTACTGACATATTTGTATTTATTTCTACCATTTTATCACATCACTATATATGTTATATGTAACTTTTTAAAAAAGATTTTATTTATTTGAGAGAGAGAGAAAAACAGCATTAGAGGGGAGAGGGTCAGAGGGAGAAGCAGGCTCCCCGCTGACCAGGGAGCCCAACGTGGGACTCAATCCCAGGACCCTGGGATCATGATCTGAGCCGAAGGCAGTTGCTTAACCAACTGAGCCACCCAGGCACCCTCTATGTAACTTTTTAATGTTTTCATTTCCCCCCCTTTATTCCTTCTTTAGATTGTTATCCTCTCCTTTCTTTTATGTCCTCCTCTTTTGGAAGGTATATATTCTATTTGCATTAATCTTTAACTTAGCAGGACATACTTAAGTTTTCAAAGTCTAAACTTACCATTTTTCCTGCCCAGCAGTATAATGATGTTAGAATACTTTACACCAATCATTGCTTCTACTAATTTAAATGCTATCATTGTAGTATATTTTAGTTATATGTGTGTGTATGCATGCACACATGTGCATATATGCATGTATGTGTACTTTTATTTCCATTTATTTTATACTAAATTTATTCCCAGGTCATAAGTTTTTGTTTCTTCAGTTTCTTCTGAGATATCTTTTTCTTCTGTGCAACTTCATCTTCTGGTTTAGGAACAATCTCCTCTCAGTAAGGATCATATTAATGTGGCAGGGAGAACTCACGTATGGATTAATCGGAGCTCTGTAAGTTCTGCACTGCATCTTGGGGACTTCGTTCACCAGATGTGCTTGATGACCAAAGAAGCTACATTTAAATCCTTCAGTCCAACATTATTCTCGGCATTTTTAAGCATGTACAATAATAGTTCAGCACTCTGTGTCCAACCCCACTGTTTGGCCTAGGTATACCTACCAACTCCACCATTGTAGTGACAGAATGGCACATGTTGCTTCTGTAAAGTGACATCCTTTAGAGACTTGGTGGCTTTTCAGATATGCGCACCCTTGATGACTTGGGCAGTTTCACCAGTGTTTTTAATATCAACATGAAGATTTGAACTCTTGATTTGCATGATTTTCTGGGTCGAGTGAATAGGTAACCATTTTCAGATCTCACCTCGGGCCGCTTACAGGAAGAGAACTAAAATCCCCTCATTTTTAAGAAGATATTTTCACTGAATACAGAATTATGGGTTGATAGGTTTTTTTTTATATTTTCACCAACATTTTCTTATGAAAATTTCCATAGAAAACTAAAAGAATTATACAATGAATACCCATGTATTCACCACCTAGATACTACAATTAATACTTTGCTACAGGGTGCCTGGGTGGCTCAGATGGTTAAGCGTCTGCCTTCGGCTCAGGTCATGATCCCAGGGTCCTGGGATCGAGTCCCACATCGGGCTCCCTGCTCCTTGGGAGCCTGCTTCTCCCTCTGCCTCTCTCTCTCTCTGTCTCTCATGAATAAATAAATAAAATCTTTAAAAAAAAAATACTTTGGTACATTTGCTTTATCAAATAGTTAACTATCCAGCCATGTATTTATCCATGAATTGGTCCATTTTTTTATTTATTTCAAAGTAAGTTGCAGACATCAGTATATTTTACTCCTAAACACTTTAGCATGCATATTACTAATTAAAGTTCAACATTTTGTTTTTGTTTTTTTTAAGATTTTATTTATTTGACAGAGAGACAGCAAGAGAGGGAACACAAGCAGGGGGAGTGAGAGAGGGAGAAGCAGGCTTCCCGCCGAGCAGGGAGCCCAATGCGGGGCTCGATCCCAGGACTCTGGGATCATGACCTGAGCTGAAGGGAGACACTTAATGACTGAGCCACCCAGGCGCCCCAACATTTTGTTAGTTTTTAAGGTAAGATTTATAAACAGTGAACCACACTTACCTTAAATTTATCATTTGAAGAATGTTGTCAAATTCATACACTGTACAAACCAAAATCCTATCAAAGAAAATATCATCACACTAGAAAATTCCCTCGGGGTGCCTGGGTGGCTCAGTTGGTTAAGTGACTGCCTTCGGCTCAGGTCATGATCCCAGGGTCCTGGGATCGAGTCCCACATTGGGCTCCCCGCTCAGTGGGGGGGTCTGCTTCTCCCTCTGACCCTCTTCCCTGCTCATGCTCTCTATCATTCTCTCTCTCTCAATAAATAAATAAAAATCTTTAAAAAAAAAATTCCCTCAGGCTCCTTCCCAGTCAGTTTCCAGGATAGTGTTGTTAAAATTCATCCATGTTATGATATGTGTGTGTGCTTATGGTGTATCTAAATAGTTCTTTTTTTTTTTTTTTAAAGATTTTATTTATTTATATGACAGAGAGAGACAGTGAGAACAGGAACACAAGCAGGGGGAGTGGGAGAGGGAGAAGCAGGCTTCCCGCTGAGCAGGGAGCCCGATGTGGGACTCGATCCCAGGACCCTGGGATCATGACCTGAGCCGAAGGCAGACGCTTAACGACTGAGCCACCCAGGCGCCCCTAAATAGTTCTTATTACAGAGTTGGATTCCATTGTATGGCTAATCACAGTTTCTTTATCCATTCTCCTCTTGATGGGCTTCTGGGATATTTCCACGTATTTTGCTGTTATAATGCAGTTATAAACATTCTTGGATATGTCTTTTTATGAATGTATTTTTTCATATCTTTTAGATAAACACCTAGGAGCAGAATTGTTTGGATGCAGTATATAGGTGTAAGTTCAGTTTTATAAGTTTCTGCCAGAACTTTATCCAAAATAGTTATACTGTTTTACACTCCCAACAACATATGAGAGTTCCAGTTTCCCTACATTTTCACCAACATTTAGTGCTATCATTCTGGATATGTATCTCATATTGTGTTCTGTAGTGTCTCATAGTGGTTTTAACTGACATTTCGCTAATGACTGTTGATGTTGACCATTTTTTATGCACTTATTAGCCATTTGAACATTTCCTCTGCTCAAATTTTCTGTCCATTTTTAATTGATCATATTTTCACTGTTGAGTTATATAAATTCTAATATAGCCTAGATATCAGTCCTCTATCGGACAGATGTTTTGTGAATATTTCTCCTAGCCATTGGATTTCCTGGTCATTTTTTAATAGTGTCTTTTGATGAGCAAAAGGCTTTTTTATAATGTTTAATTTATCAATTTTTTTTATAGTTACTGCTTTGTGTGACTTATGAAACTTGTCTGCTGCCAAGTTTGAAAAATATTTAAATAGTTACCTATGTTTTTTTCTGAAAGCTTTATAATTGCAGTTTTTTATATTAGGTCTAGGACTTATTTTGAAATAATTTTTGTTCATGGTGTTAGATAGGGGTTGAGATTCTTTTCTTTCCTATATAGATATCAATTTTTTTTCAATATCATTTTGTTACAAATTGTATTTTCAACAGAAGTCTTGGTCCTTTGTTGAAAATTAAATGACTGTTGTATTAGTCTTCCCCTGCTGCAGTGACCCAATTCCCACAAATTTCATGATTTGAAAAAAACACAAATTTATTATCTTACAGTTCTGTAGGTCAGAAGTCCAGTATGGGTCTCATCACACTAAAATCAAATATCCGCAGGGCTGTGTTATTTTCTGGAGGCTTTAGGGGAGAATCTGTTACCTGCTTATTTGGGCTATTGGCAAAATTTACTTATGTCTATAGATCTGAGATCTTCATTTTCTTATTAGCTGTAAGCTGAGAACTGTTACCAGCCTAGAGGCTGCCACCTGCCTTAGCTCATGGCCCTCTCCCTCCATCTTTAAAGCCAGCAACAGTGGGTTTAGTACTTTTTACAACACATCTCTCTGACCTAGGTGGGAAAGAGTCTTTACTTTTCTTTCTCTTCCTAACAATTTAATCCTAAAGCCATTAGGTGGAACTAAGCAAGGTAGGCATACACATCAGTAGAGCCATGATGGCCCTACAGAACTGTGAGGAGTATCTGTCCAGGGAGAGTATGGCAGTGACAATGGGGTATTGATTACTTCCAGGAAGATTAATCAAATATGTTTTGTATACACATAACTATATATTTAAGGATAATAAAATGAACATTTCTTTGTCAGGGAAAGGAGTTACACTTATGAAAAGGGATACAACTAGAATGAACTCAGTGGTTTTAGATTAGAATTGTATTCGTGCAAACTTATTTTCATTACAGATACATAGATATAAAAATAAGTGTAGATATAAATGTGTGTATTCAATCTATGTGTATTTATATTCATTAGATCTGTTCACTTCTAAGTGGGCCTGGGAACAGTGACACTGCAGTAGCAGTAAGCATGCTAGTACCCAGATCATGGCCTCCAAATACCATTTTCCTCACTAATAGGAACCAGGGTTCTTTTAAGATGACTGATTCCAGTCTTGAGGCAGAGCAAATACAAGATGAACCTAGAACATCTTGTATGTGAAAGTAAGGGAACGATAGGGACTGGTTATTGAAAGGCCACAGAGGGTGACTGGATAGCTTAGTCAGTTAACTGTCTGATTCTTGATTTCAGCTCAGGTCATGATCTCGGGGTCCTGGGATCAAGCCCCGCATTGGGCTCTACACTGGGTGTGGGGTCTGCTAGAGATTCTCCCTCTCTTTCTGTCCCTCCCCCTGCTGATGCTCTCTCTCACTCTCTCAAATGAATAAAATCTTAAAAAAAAAAAAAAAGGACACAGAAGTCAGATTGAAAGGGTTTCCACTTAACAAATCTGGAACAAACCTAATACTAATATAAATAATAACAGTAATAGATTATAAGCTTTGAATGAAATAGGAAATCACAAGGCTATGCTGATATAAATTAATAAATTGAAATTTTGCTGAAGGATGGGACATTTATATCGTCTCAGATTACCCCTCCCATAAAATCCTTACTAGTTACAAAGGGGAAAAGAATAATTTTATAGTGGAGAAGGCTGGCAGACATACCTTATTAGTTGATTAAAAGAATATCACCAGTAATGGGGCAAGTCATCATGTGTCCCCTGATATGCCCTGGGAAGAATGCAGCATCATTTCTGTTGGCATTCCTTTCAAAATGCATAACCTGATCATGAGGAAACATCAAGGAAAACCAAATTAGAGAGACATTCTCCAAAGACTGACTTATAGTCATCAAAAGTGTCAAGATTATAAAAGTCAGGGCAAGACAAAAACTGTTTCAGACTAAAGGAGATTAAAGGGACAGGACATTTGAACACAGTGTGTGACTCTGAACTGGATCCTTCAGTACAAATGACATTGGCACACTTGGTAAAACTTGGATGGGATCTAATGTAGATGGTAGTAATGTATTAATCTTAATTTCTTTTTTTAAGATTTGCACAAGCAGGGGGAAGGTCAGGGGGAGAGGGGCAGGGGAGAAGCAGATTCCCCGCTGAGCAGGGAGCCCAACATGGGACTTGATACCAGAACCCCAGGATCATGACCTGAGCCGAAGGCAGATGCTTAACTAACTGAACCATCCACGTGCCCCTTAATGTTAATTTCTTGATTCTGATCATTGTATTGCAGTTACATAGGGACATGTCTTTGTTTGTAGGAAATGCCTAGCATCTTCAGGGGTGATGTGGCATTAGGTCAGCAATTTACTCTCGAATCGTTCAGGGAAAAAAAGTTCTTTGTACTAAATTTTCAACTTTTCTCTAAGTTTGTGATTGGATAGATGTATTAAAAAAAAAAGTATGGGATGATATTTAAAAATACCTTGTGAATTATATTTCTAATCTTTTTTTTTTTTAAGATTTTATTTATCGATTTGACAGAGAGAGTGAGAGGGAACACAAGCAGGGGGAGTGGAGAGGGAGAAGCAGGCTTCCTGCCGAGCAGGGAGCCCGATGCGGGGCTTGATCCCAGAACCCTGCGATCATGACCTGAGCTGAAGGCAGACGCTTAACGACTGAGCCACCCAGTTATCCCTATATTTCTAACCTTAAAATAGTTTTTAAAATTCACATTGAAGCTCCATAGGCTTTTGTCATGCTTGTATATATTGATGCCTCCAAACTGTGGTTATTCTTGGCTTTTGATGAATCTTAAGATGGTTCCCCCACAAGATGCTTGACCTTGTTTAACTGGAGATTTCTAGTATGACTTGTCTGGAGCTACTAAGTAAGCCTGATTTTTCATGGTTTCTTTTCACCCATCACCCACCTTGGCCATTTCAGGATTCTACTCTCTTCCAGGAAGAAATGATCAAGTCCCAAGTGAGTTTTAAATGATGTGGGTTTGTTTTACTATTTTATTCTGCACTGCAGAGAAAGTAGGTCAGTAATCTCAACAATAAGATGAAAAACCCTAAGTGGATAGAAATCAGTCAGGAAAAAATAAAAATTAGTAAGACCAGGAGAAAACTGCAATTAAAATATACAGAAGAAATAAGTTAATTTAGAATTAAGCTTTAAATTTAAATCTGACTTTCAAAGGAAAAACAAATTAGGATATAAAATTAGCAAAATTCATTACATAGTTTTATCTTGTCTTTCATTTATAAGCTAATTAATTTCTCAGAGGAAAATAAACAGTTTTCATGGGCACAAAGTAACTTGCTTTGGCATAATTTTGAAATTGTGATCCATAGTTTTCCCTATACCCTCTTTACTTTGGTCTCAAAAAATGAGGAGTTTCTCCTATCAAAGATACTGATTATCTTTTCTATTCTTGATCCCATTTTTCCTATGCCCTCTAGAACATTTCTTCATCAGTTAATACTTAAATATATCAAACAGTTCTTTATTGCCTCATTCCTGTTTCTTCTGTCATTTTCCATATCCTGGGAGAAAAACAATTCTATGTGTCCCCATTAATTAATTCTAATAGTACAGAGGTTAAGCAGACTTTGTGGAGGTAAAAGGGTTTCAATCCTGGCTCCATCACTTTATGTGTGACCATGAGCTAGTTATAGTTACTTAAACTGTCACTACTTAGTTTTATCGCCTAAAAATGAGACAAAATCCTTGCTTAGATGGTGGTTTTTGAGAATTAATGAGTTGTTACATGTGATTGGTGCCATTATGTGTTCAACTGATGTTTGCCTCATTTCTTTGTCAGAAGCAGTACTAACTTAGGTCTTGGTGATATCTATCTTATCCAATTTGTATTATTTTTGTTAGAAAGTCTTCAAAGTATGGGATATGTGGATGCCTCCTTATTTCCATTACAAATGAAGATTTTTCTTATTCCACATTCTTTTGGAAGTTAGGTTTTTGGGTTTTTTGTTGTTGTTGGTGGTGGTGGTTTGTTAGTTTTATGAGAGGGGAAGTTAAAATCTGGTCTTCATAACTTTTTTTAAGAAATCTGAACTATCTTCCGCAGCATCATCATATCATTTTCTCATGATGGCAATTAAAATTCTCTGACAACTTAAAAACGATGTTCCAACAATGAATCATTTCCCTTTGTTTCTTAAGTGGTGATTGTTTCTAGAATTTTGTTGACCACCCCACCCCCAGTTTCTTTTTTTTTAAATTTAATTTAATTATGTTATGTTAGTCACCATGCAGTACATCATTAGTTTTTTGATGTAGTGATCCACGATTCATTGTTTTGTATAACACCCAGTGCTCCATGCAGTACGTGCCCTCCTTAATATCCATCACTTAATACCCATCCCCCCACCCCCCTCCCCTCTAACACCCTCAGTTTGTTTCTCAGAGTCCATAGTCTCTCATGGTTCTTCTCTCCCTCCAATTCCCCCCCCTTCATTTTTCCCTTCCTTCTCCTAATGTCCTCCATGCTATTCCTTATGTTCCACAAGTAAGTGAAACCATATGATAATTGACTTCCTCTGCTTGACTTATTTCACTTAGCATAATCTCCTCCAGTCCCATCCATGTTGATGTAAAAGTTGGGTATTCATCCTTTCTGATGGCTGAGTGATATTCCATTGTATATATGGACACCAAAAAGTATAAGATACCTCAGAATAAACTAACCAAAGAGGTAAAGATCTATAGGAACTACAGAACACTCATGGAAGAAATTGAAGAAGACACAAAAAGATGGAAAAACATTCTATGCTCATGGATCGGAAGAATAAACATTGTTAAAATGTCTGTGCTACCCAGAGCAATCTATACCTTCAGTGCCATCCCGATCAAAATTCCAATGACATTTTTCAAAGTGCTGGAACAAACAATCCTAAAATTTGTATGGAATCAGAAAAGACCCCGAATCGCCAAGGAAATGTTGAAAAAGAAAAACAAAGCTGGGGGCATCATGTTGCCTGATTTCAAGCTATATTACAAAGCTGTGATCACCAAGACAGCATGGTACTGGCACAAAAACAGACATATAGACCAATGGAACAGAATAGAGAACCCAGATATGGACCCTCAACTCTATGGTCAAATAATCTTTGACAAAGCAGGAAAAAATATGCAATGGAAAAAGACAGTCTCTTCAATAAATCAAGACAGCTACATGCAGAAGAATGAAACTCGACCATTTTCTAACACCATTCACAAAGATAAACTCAAAATGGATGAAAGACCTCAATGTGAGACAGGAATCCATCAAAATCCTAGAGGAGAACATAGGCAGTAACCTCTTTCACATGGGCCACAGCAACTTCTTTCAAGATATATCTCCAAAGGCTAGTGAAACAAAAGCAAAAATGAACTTTTGGGACTTCATCAAGATAAAAAGCTTCTCCACCCCTAGTTTCTTATCCATTCTGTATAGCCTTAATGAATTATCACATCCCACTACAGTAGCTTCAGCTACCAATTATAGATGGATGATTATCAAATTACTCTCTTCTATTCTAGTCCCTGCTTGCCTCTGATTAGAATATTTAACAGTCAAATAAGTCCCTTTACCTACCAACAAAACTTGAATTTTATATGTCCAAAATTGTATTCTTACATGACCATCTCTTCTACAATTCCATCTCTGTCATTTCCCAGTATATGAGCTCCTCTGTCACATAGAGTAGATGATGAACCTTTAAGTTGGCTGAAGCAATGAATAACTTATATATATATGAGAAGTCATAGAGGTGAGAAACCATTGGAATATAATGAATGTGGAATGGCCTCAAAAAGCATTCTCAGAAAGCATCTCTTCCTGTATGTGTGAAAGGTCATTCTGGTGAGAAAAACATTAAGTGTAATGAACGTGGGAAGACCTTTTCTGAAATTTCAGCCCTCCTCCATATGTGAGAACACATACAGGTGAGAAGCCCTATCAATGTAATAAATGTGGGAAAACTTTCATCCAGAAGTTACACTTCACTAGACAGCAACAAATTCATAGTCAGTATAAACCCTTGGAATGCCTTGAGTGTCAGAAACTCTTCAGTAGAAATTCACATCTCATAGTTCATCTAAAAATTCACTCTGCAACAAAACACTATGAAAATGAAAAAAGGTTTCAGCAAAAACTCAAAATTTGTGAAACACAAATAGATTCATACTGAAGGAAAAGGCCATTGGTGTGAAATCTATACCTACAAAGAACTACAGCAAACATTGTACTTGAAAATGAAACTGAGAAGCATGACCATTAATATAGGGAATAAGATGTGAGTGCTTCCTTTTTTTATTGGTATTATTTTTAAGTAATCTCTATATCCAATGTGGGGCTCAAACTTAAAACCTCGAGATCAGGCATTGCATACTCTACTGACTGAGCCAGCCAAGCTCCCCATGAGTGCTTTCTATCACTACCATTTGTATGTATGTATTTATATTTTTGAGAGAGAGTGCTAGTGAGGGTGGAGGGGGAGAGGGAGAGAGAGAATCTTAAACAGGCTGCACATTCAGCACATAGCCTGAGGGGGGCTCGATCTCATGATCCTGAGATCGTGACCTGAGCCAAAATGAAGAGTCGGAAGCTTAACTGAGCCATCCAGCATCCCAACTCGAATGAGATTATTGGGCATTAATTCCAATCCTGTTTTTTTGTTTTTATAGTTGAAAGTACCCAGAAAACATGTTCATATACATACGGAAGAACAGAAGGGATTGTTAGCATAACATCACTTTTATCCCCCCCAACTCTTTCTTGGATATATATAAAATAATCATTTAATGTTCTATGATCAAAAATAGTTTTAATAATCAGTGGGTTACTCTAGTAAGTTGTCCTTTGATTTTGTTGTGAGCAAAGAATTGGAAGCCACTGACTTGCAAAAAGATGTGCTATCCAGTCATCTGTTTTCTTTCTGTAAAATATACCAAAAAGCTTTAATCAGTATTTCTCAAATGACTATTAGTTATACCTTATAACTCTTTTTCTTAGAAGGAACCTAGTTTAGAAAGGCTTGGGAACACTGAAATATTGTTATTATGTCTTTGTCAATATAATATTTTTGGATTAAAATGCTTTCGTCATATATTGTTAAAATATTGTCATCAAAACCTTGAAGTTGCAGACTTGCCATATCCACTTTACAGAAAGCATCCCCTGTGTATCTTGGAGCCAAGTAAATTCGCATTTTCAAGCCAATCAGCCAAATCAAACTTATTTTCTAGTACAGGAAGTAACTCCATTTTTCATTCCAATAATGTGTTAATGTGTATTAAAGAATTTTACAAAAACTAAAAAATAGATTCTAAAATACTTTGTAAGATAGAAAGCCTTCAAGATTGGGTGCCTGGGTGGCTCAGTTGGTTGGGCGACTGCCTTCGGCTCGGGTCATGATCCTGGAGTCCCTGGATGGAGTCCCGCATCGGGCTCCCTGCTCGGCGGGGAGTCTGCCTCTCCCTCTGACCCTCCCCCCTCTCATGTGCTCTCTCTCATTCTCTCTCTCTCAAATAAATGGATAGAATCTTTAAAAAAAAAAAAAAAGTTAAAAAAAAAAAAGAAAGCCTTCAAGATTAAAATTATGCTGCCTGATATAGTTTATTCATTCTCTAAGTTATAAAATGAGATAAATATGATTTTTTTAATGACAAAAGTCCACCTTAATATGTCCAAGGATAAGCACTGGATATAACAATTGGCATTTGGGTACTATCTTCTACCCAGCCTCCTTTTCAAGGGGAATAGGCTAAAAAGTTTTTCTTTTTGTGAGGAAAGAGGGAAAAAAATAATAGATTCATGATCATTTGGGACTTTGTCAGAACAGAGTATTATTAGCTCTATGTTGTGCTCTTTGAGATAATACATGGCAACTAAAAATGCTAGATTTCATTGACCTCACAATAGCTAAAACCTGCATTTTAGGTAACTGAATTTCTGGACTCCACTTATGGCAGGGTTTTACCGACTTAATTTGTAATAATGCAATTTAGCACATGGCTAAAAATTCAAGGGTTTTTTGGTAAAAGACTGAGTATGATAGTTCCTTTATAAATATGTATGTGTGCACATGTATCAAAATATGATTGACTTTTTTGAATAATTAAAGAGTAAGATTAGATATAACTCCTTTTTGTTAGAAATTATGGTCAAACTTCTCCTACATATTTAATGAGATATATACTGTGTAAAACTAATTGGTTATGCAGCTAGTGTATAATTTTATTATGTCTTTATGGTTATGTGTTTTTCTCTAAGTACAGTAAGCAATAAAAATCAAGGACCACAAGGACCAAAAATAATGGACCACAATTTAAATAGAGAAGTGAGAATGTGAGAGGGTGGAGGACAGTGAAGAAGTTGTAAAATTCAATGGATCATAAAGAATTTATACAACTCAACACCCAAAAACAAACCAATTTAAAAATGGGCAGAAGACATGGACATTTCTCCAAAGATACACAGATGGCCAAAAGACATGGAAAGATGCTATCATCACTTATCATCAGGGAAATGCAAATCAAAACTATAATGAGAGATCACCTCACACCTTTCAGAATGGGTAAAATCAACAACACACAAAACAACAGGTGTTGGCGAAGATGTGGAGGAAGAGGAAACCTTGTGCACCATTGGTGGGGATGCAAACTGGTGCAGCCACTCTGGAAGACAGTATGGACATTGCTCAAAAAGTTAAAAAAGAGAATTACCTTATGATCCAGCAATCCCACTACTGGGTATTTCCCCAAAGAATACAAAAACACTAATTCAAAGAGATCCGTGCTCCCCTATGTTTACAGCAGCATTATTTACAATAGCTAATAATGGAAGCAGCCCAAGTGTCCATCAACTGATAAATGGATAAAGAAGATTTGGTATATCTATATAGAGTTACATTGGAATATCATTCAGCCATAAAAAAGAATGAAATCTTGCCCTTTGCAACAACATGGATGGAGGTAGACAGTATAATGCTAAGCGAAATAAAACAGAAAAGACAAATACCATATGATTTTACTCGTGTTTATTTAAACAACAAAAGAGCAAAAGGGGGAAAAAAGACAAACCAAGAAACAGACTCTTACCTATAGAAAACAAACTGATGGTTACCAGAGGGGAAGGAGGTGGGTGATGACTAAATAGGTGATGGGGATTAAGGAATGCACTTGTAATGAACACTAGCCCATTATGGAATTGTTGAATCACTATACTGTAAACCTGAAACTAATGTAACACTGTATGTTAACTAATTGGAATTTAAATAAAAAAAAAACTTTTAAAAAATTCAATGGAATGTAGATCTAGGTGGGATTCAAGAATTTTTGGAATTAGGGAGTTTTAGAGCAAGTGAGCTAAAAAGATGGAGATGATGTCCAAAGAGTTATATAGTTGAAATGGAGTTGATGGAGGCATTAGAGTTACTGATATTGTTCAGATATAGCTATTAATCTGGGAGTGAGTCACTAAGGTAAGACAGATGACAAAAACACTGGAAGATAGGAGGTCACATAACTGAGTGTAAAGGCTATTGGAAAGATCATGTATATTAAAATGACAGAAGTAGTACTGAAAAGACTAACAGTGAACCAGAAGCTAAAATCCTTAAGGAATATGTGAGATGACTCATAGAGCATTAATAGATGCTGGTATCTGATGTCTTGAGAATCAAAGCTAGGCAATTTTAAAAAGTAGAAATATTTTAGAATATCATTTGTAAGCAAAAATGAGTAGCAAGAGCTAGTCCCCCTGTGCCCCAAGGCCCACTGGCATGATGGATATAAAAAGAAAACAGCCACCATCCGGGAAGGATACAGTGGAAGCAGAGTCTTTTTTTTTTTTTTTTTTTTTTAAGATTTTATTTATTTATTTGATAGAGAGACACAGCGAGAGAGGGAACACAAGCAAGGGGAGTGTGAGAGGGAAAAGCAGGCTTCCCGCTGAGCAGGGAGCCCGATGTGGGGCTCGATCCCAGGACCCTGGGATCACAACCCTAGCTGAAGGCAGCCGCTTAACGACTGAGCCACCCAGGAGCCCCAGGAAGCAGAGTCTTTAGGGAATAATATGAGCCAGGTTTCAGTTAAAACAAGAGAGAAACAGAGAAATTGTTGAGGGCATGGGGAATTACGTTGATAACAGTGTGAGTACCAGAGAGCACAGGGTTTCTAGAGTTAGGCAAGGGAGGAAAACGGAGTAAAGGGGGTCATACAGAGCCACGTGAGTTAAAGTCTGAGGGATTAAGGGTGACCTAGGAGTCCTTGGCTATTTGTGGAGACTGCCAAAAATAGGAATAGGAAATATAAGTCTTACCAGTGTTGGGATGTAAAGGGGTGGAGGTTGCTCATTAGGGTGTTACTTCCAATAACTGACAGATGGTAAGCTTGCATGGGCTGCTAGCTCCTTCTAGAAAAATCGATTCTCAAGACATCACTGAACTGTAAAACAAGATCTGAGGTATAACAGCAAAAACAAAAAGCTGAGATTGACTGGTGTGTTTATGTGGGAGAAAAGGAAGTGGAAAGATTGGCAACATGGGGTAGAGACCTTTGTTTAGTGAAGTATGGGAACAGATTGGGAAAGCTTTAAAATTCTCAACCTCATTGAAAATTTGGGAAAGGCAAGTTGAAACACTACAAGTTTTTGAAATGATGAGAATTGAAGTAATATTTTGTTGTTTAGTGGGTGCTTTTTGGTACAATCATGCAGAAAAAAATGTATAGAATTGTAGAGAATACAGTTGGAAACATATATACAAAATTATCCTACTTCTCCACTATGCAAGAGAACATTTCTCCACATATGAGCCAGAAGACATCAACAGGGATATTGACTACAGCATTGTGGTAGAGAAGAAGTAGAAACATTTCTGACCTGAGTGTGGTAGATACCAAATACCTATGGGTAGTAAGATATTTAATAAGATACTAAAGGGGCGCCTGGGTGGCTCATATGGTTAAGCGTCTGCCTTTGACTCAGGTTATGATCCCTGGCAGGGTCCTGGGATCAAGCCCCACATCATTCTCCCTGTTCAGCAGGGAGTCTGCTTCTCCCTTTCCTTCTGCCTCTTCCCCTGCTTGTGTATGCTCTCTCTCAAATGAATAAATAAAATCTTAAAAAAAAAAAAAGATACTAAAGAAAAATAAGATACTAAATAAGATACTAAGGGAAAAAAATGTTAGCTGAGACTCTAAGTCTTCAGAATTTAAGAGAAAAAGATACCAGATCTTAAAAGTTGTAAAATAAGGAGTACCTGATAGGATTCAAAAAGGAAGTTGCCAAAAACGAGCTACGAAACTCCCATATACCATGTTCAGTACATTCAAAGCATCAGATTGTGGAGACCAAAGAATTTGGGGAAAGCTCTTTGTGTGCTGAGTCTTACATCTTCCAAGATAGAAGAGAATGTCTGCCCATCTCTTATGCTTATTGGGAGGGGACACTAAGGTTACTACGAGCTGGGAACAAAGTGGGGTGCTGTCTGACTTCCTGGAGAAATCTAAATATCATGAGAAGGGTTGAACTAGTGCTGCTTTACTATCAGCCAACAATCTCAAAGTGTATCCAGAAAAGAATGCATGAGTGTTTCCCAAGGACTAGATGTGGCTCTAGGTCTAGTAAAAGAAAGCCACTTAGAGGGGCTCCTGGGTGGCTCAGTTAATGGTCTGCCTTCAGCTCATGTCATGATCTCAGGGTCCTGAGATCGAGCCCTGTGTTGGGCTCCCTGCTCAATGGGGAGTCTCCTTCTCCCTCTTCCCTCTGCCCCTCCCCCTGCTTGTGTGTGCGCACTCTCGCTCTCAAATAAATAAATCTTAAATAAGTGAAGTTTATCTGTATATTTCAGCCTAAATAGGTCTCAAAATGAATAAGGAAATTTATGGAAAGGTAATATTATTTGAGGAAATTATAAACTATGCAAAATAACATGTTGATAGGTAACATAGCTTATCTCTCATTTTTTGAACATGCATTACCCAAATATTCACCATGTTTACCAAATTTTTACCCCAAATTCATTCTGAGAGGATGTAGAGTCTATTGTGGTCACATCTCAGCTAACCTCCCCATTTGTTTAAGACTTTTGCTTCTACTGTTTAAACATGTTGTACATTATCACTATCATTTCTCCAAGCATGTACCCTTCATGGATTCTAGTTCACTTCTGCTATGTGCCCAGGAGCACTACCAATCTTTAATTTAGAGTGTATTTTTAACATTATTTCTTTGTTTGTTTTTTTAAGATTTTATTTATTTTACAGAGAAAGAGAAAGTGAGAGAGGGAACACAAGCAGGGAGAGTGGAAGACGGAGAAGCAGGCTTCCTGACGCGGGGCTCGATCCCAGGGACGCTTAACGACTGAGCCACCCAGGCGCCCCTCTTTGTTGGGTTTTACTAGAGAACATGCCCCTTGCATTATAAAAGAAAAACATTATTTTCTTTTGTTAAAGAATTATATAATGTTTATTAAATGCTTTATGTTAATGAGTTCTTAGTGGATTATTTTCTAGGTGATAGAGTATCTTAGTTGCATTAAGAAAAGTGGAGTTTGGGGGCATCTGGTGGCTCAGTTGGTTAAGTGACTGCCTTCAGCTCAGGTCATGATCCCGGAGTCCTGGTTTGGGGGCGCCTGGGTGGCTCAGTTGGTTAAGCAACTGCCTTCGGCTCAGGTCATGATCCTGGAGTCCTGGGATCGAGTCCCACACCAGGCTCCTGGCTCAGCAGGGAGCCTGCTTCTCCCTTTGACCCTCTCCCCTCTCATGCTGTTTCTCTCTCTCTCAAATAAATAAATCTTAAAAAAGAAAAGAAAAGAAAAGAAAAGGGGAGTTTGGGAATGAGATACACAGTACTAAGAAATGAAATACAGGCTCCTGCCACTTAAAAATTAGCCATCCAACACATTTAGAGAATAAATTAGATCTGAAAAAATGACAGATACCTGTATATGGCCTGGAATTATACACACTAAATCTACAATAGGGAAAGGATTGAGAAACAATGGATCTTTGACATTTATCATTAATTTTCATATATTTACTATAAAAATATGAAGTCATGTTAATATGTATTTATTCTACATAATACCTGAGTGCCTTGTCAAATTTTTTGAACTATTCAAAAGAGTTTATCCATCCCACTCACTGCATACTAATTAGAAAGTTAAAAATTATGTTTATAATGGAAAGGTCTAGTAGTCACTACCTCAATCAGTGAACAAATTTAGCAATAACAATAGTAATATCCAGCAATACTGGGACAACTTATTTTACTTATATAATGACACACTTAATGCTTTATGTTATGCATAGTATATCTTTTGCTAAAATAAGTACATATCATTTTATTTTTACCAAAACTGCTTCTGTATTTATTCATGAGGAAACAGACAAATCCTAAAAGTTTGACATTCTACCAAGCCTAGATTCTAAAAATGGTAGGATCAAAAAAATTACTAAAAAAGTGGTGGTGGTGACTGTTCACAGTTAAGAGATTATAAGATGAGAGCCTTGATCAGATCCTTACTTAGAAAAACATTTTATAAGCCAGTTTTTTTTCAGGTTTTAAAACTTTTTATTGCATATTTAAAAAATTGTGCATTCCAATAATTAAAATCATTTGAACAAACTAATGGCACTCCGATTAAACTGCATTTTACAGCCTGCAGGACACCTTGGACCAGCATGATTTTTACTCTAGATTTCACAGTCGTCCCTCCCAGCTTCTTCCTTCACCAACATGCAAGTTCTTTTCCTTCCCTGCCAGCCAGACAGGCTGATGGGAGAGGCAGGCGCCTTCGTTGTCAGTAGTTCTTTGATGTGAAAAGGGGCAGCACAGTCATTTAAACTTGATCCAACCTCTGTGCGTCTTACAAAGTTAAACAGCTAAAAGAAGTAAAGAAGGCAATGCTTGTGGAATGTACAGTGCATATTGGCGGCACATGCCTCATTATGATTTGCCTGCTTGCTTCCATTCAATCGTTTCTTTTGAAGGTAGTGGATTTTTCTCTTGCGTTTCTGTCTTCAGTTTCGACTTATCGAATTTCTCAATCTCAGCCATGTAGGGTTTGTCAGACATGGTTGCAGAGGAAGCAGAGCAAGGTGCATGAGCAAGCGAAGTCCGGTCAGCACAGTGGCTGCTGCCGAATCTTTTTTTTTCCAAAGACTTTTTTATTTGACAGAGAGAGAGAGCACACACAAGCAGGGGGAGCGGGAGAGGGAGAAGCAGGCTCCCCGCTGAGCAGGGAGCCCAATGCCGGACTCCATTCCAGGACCCTAGGATCATGACCTGAGCCAAAGGCAAACGCTTAACTGACTGAGCCACCCAGGTGTCCCTAAACCAGTTGTGAGACACTTTGGGAAATTAATGGAGTTATTAATTTTCTAATGCCATGCTCTTAAAATTAAGACAATCTCCTTATTTTTAGGTTATGCACGAAGTATTTAGGAGTGAAATGTAACATTAATAAAGATAAAATGTGGCAGGATGTTAACTAAGTCAGTCGAGGATGTGATGGACGTTTCACTATTATTTTAGTTTTCCTGTGGTTTTTAGAAATCTTCAGTACAAAAAGTTCCTGGGGAAATTTAGCTAAAAAAGACTTTAAAATACAAAAAATATTAAAAGATACTTAGGAAAATGTGAATAATCTTGGGGTGTAGGAAACATTCTATGTAGATTACATTTGATGCTATAAAAGTAAAAAACAAACTTTATATTAAAGTATAAGATAGACTAAGAAATTATTTTTGTAACCCATATGATAAATAGCTATAAACACAAAAAACTTCTACAAATTAATGAAAAATACTAGAAATTGTGCACTATTGACAGGTAATTTACAGAAAATTCAGATGACCAGTAAGCAAATGAAAGCATGCTCAGTCTACCCTATATTTAAATAAATTCAGATTAAAGCAATGACATATTTTTCATTAGAAAGACTGACAAAGGGCGCCTGGGTGGCTCAGTCGGTTAAGCGTCTGCCTTCGGCTCAGGTCGTGATCCCAGGGTCCTGGAATCGAGTCCCGCATTGGGCTCCCTGCTCTGTGGGGAGCCTGCTTCTCCCTCTCCTCCCCACTTGTGCTCTCTATCTCACCGTCTCTGTCTCTCTCAAATAAATAAAATCTAAAAAAAAAAAAAAAATTAAAAAAAAAAAAAAGACTGACAAAGAGCACCAAGTGCTATTAAATTAGTAGGAAAATGTGCAACTCAAACATTGTTGATGGGACTGAATGTGTTTTATCTGGAAAGTAATGTTACTATTACAATAAAATAAATAAAGGGGTATCTGGGTGGCTCAGTCGGTTAAGTGTCTGACTCTTGATTTTGGCTCAGGTCATGATCTCAGGGTCTTGGGATTGAGCCCCACGTCAGGTTCCCCGCTCAGTGGGGAGTCTGCTTGAGGATTCTCTCTCCCTCTGCCCCTCCCCCGCCCTCTCTCTCTAATGAATCTTTTTGAAAAATACACATATTCTTTGTTCCACAAACCTGATGTAAGAATCTTGCAGAAATAAAAACATATACAAATATTTGTTTAAAGATATTCATTGACAGTTGTTTGAAATAGCAAGGAAGTGAAAACAACATGAATGTTCATCACCAGAGAAACAATCTGAACATTAATACCTCTCCATATGTAGTCTTCTGCAGCTACTAACACTAAAATGAGTAAGTTAGATTTACATGTACCTGGAAAGATGTCCATGATGTATGTTACAGGAAAGTTGCAGATTGATGTCCATACAGTGATCCTGTTTAAATATATAAATATTCACAAACAACCAAGAAAAAAAAAAAGAACCATGTATAAACATGTACATTTAAACATAAAGCTACAAAAAAGTACTCATGACGCTTTTAACATGTTAGTTTAAGAAGTCAGATTTTATTTTTTTAAAGATTTCATTTATTTGACAGAGAGAGAGAGAACACAAGCAGGGAGAGCTGCAGAGGGAAAGGGAGAAGCAGACTCCCCAATGAGCAGGACCTGAGGGACACGGGGCTTGATCCCAGGACGCTGGGATCATGACCTGAGCCAAAAGCAGACACTTAACCAACTGAGCCACCCAGGCGCCCCAGGAAGCCAGATTTTCTTTTATGTATATTTGTTATAATTTCTTGTTTTGCAGGTAAATGCATTATATAATTTCAGAAGGGCAATTCAAATATGGAAAGAAAAACTACATGAAAAATACATTTAATTTCTAATTTTTTTTGAGAATAAGTAAAAAACTGTTAGAGAACAAAGTAATAGCATAATGGCCCATTTGACCATCTTTATTCCTCTATTTGTCATGAAATTCATCTTAGAAAAGAATCTCCAATTCTAGAACTTGATTTATGGATTAAATATATCAAAGTTAAAGCCATTTATTTCATTACCATGTCTTTAAAATTCCACAAACCTGTTTTCTTGGGGTTTTTTGTTAATATCTCATTAAGTTGAACTAAGAATTGGGGTAGAGGGAAGAGTAAGAAGGGACTGTGAAGGGAGATTGTTACATGGAGGAATTTCCCTTTTTTAAGAGGACAAGGGTCCTATATGTAGAAAAAGAATGGGATTGGTTTACAGAGAAAGAAACTTGCCCTCTCATAAACTTAATTGGCCTCCAGCTATAATGTTTTAGAGTTTCTACCTCTGAGGTTATTTCTCATAGCTAGAGCAGCATTTACAAAAATAGTTCATATGCAAAAGATATTAACAGGCATTATAAGAAGGGATTCATGGTCAAGTACGTTTGGCACATGATGGGTTAAAGTTTTAAAAAATTGCTTTACTGAAATATTATAGCCCTGATGAAATAAAATGAACTTACTGCTCCAAAAAGTGATGTGAAATATGCCATGATTTAGTCTTTTTCAACCACAGAATCTTTTTTTCTAATATCATCTGAATCATAGTATTACTTGAAATGTACTACAGGAAATTTTTGGCTAACATATTATCTATGCAATTCAATTAACACGGAGATATGGTCCTGAGTAAAAGAATTCAAAACAAATAATTTTAAGGTAGCACACGGTACATTACTGTTACATCATTATAAAAATATTTTTCAGATGTGACAATCATGCAATCTACTGGTGAAAGGTTTATTTATGATATAATAAATTACAAAACCTGAGCAAAACAGGCTGGTGGTACAGGTAACAACGAAGGGCTGTTGTGACTCCATAGCAATATTGCTAAATACACATGAATTATGATCCTCTAATATTTATTTAGTATGTAATGACTAACCTTTGAACTCTTAATTTGGCAAGTTGCACATAAACAGTACATTTAAGTTGTAGGTATCAATAGTTTAAAATTTGTTAAACAATAAGACATAACAATAAAAATATTAGGAGAATGTGTCTTTGCTAGACAACTTTAAGAAGAACTTCATGCCTTTTCAGAGTCAATGAATTTATAATTCAAGTAACAAAAAGGCAAATTAATAAATTAGATCATAACTGAAATCTTTGTAGAACTATTGGGACACTAGCATTGATAATTTGAACATCTAAAAAAAGCAAAAATCTTAATGTTATTTTAATTTCACCTTGGCTATTATCTCAACAGTAAGTCCTATTTGGGAATTCTCATATTGTAAGAAATAATTAAAAGCAAAATATCAAATAAAGGACCTCAAAATTTCATGATGAAAAAAAATCCCTGCAATCATTTAACAAAGTCTATCATAAACATTTTTTAAATTGAGATTTTCTGAATGCCAGAAGTTGATTCTATGCTAGTGCATTGGTCTTAAAGCAAATATTAATTTTAAAACTTGGCTATTCAGCCAAAATGTCTATACAGTGTGTTTGCACATGAACTTTTGCAGGTAGTGTATTTTCAATGAACTTTTGCAGGTAATAATACTGTATGAATTTTTAACTTAAATTTTGTACATAAGGTCCTGTAAATTAGGCCACTCTCAAAGAACCTTGAAAAACACATATTTCAAAACCATTCACTGAGAGAATTAAAATGACTTGAGGCTGCAAATAATTTTTCCATCATAATAATCTCTTCGAAATATAATTTCTAAACTCTTAAAATGTAATTAATTAATCTAGAACAGATTAAATCTTGGACATTCTTGGGGAGCGGTATTCCTTTGTATTCTTTTGTCTGGTAGAGATTACTTATGTTTTATTTAGAATATTTATATCTATCATTATAAGGGAATCTGGTCTTGTTTAATTTTGACACTATGGCTATGCTACCAGCCTCAGAGAATGAGCTTCAAAAATTTTATTGGGGGAGGAAGCTGGAAAATTTTAAGTGTAAGACTACTTAGCCTAAATTTCTCAAAAACCACAAGCTACCAAATCTCAACTATGATGAAACAGATATCCCAAGTAGCCAAATGACTGAATAACCATTAAAGAAACTGACTTTATAATTGTAAAGCTCCCTAAAAATCTTCAGGCCCAAATGGTTTCACTTGCAAATTTTCATAAACATCTGAAAAATGAACACAAATTTTATACAACTTTTTTCAGAAAACAGAAAAACACTTCCCAATTCATTTTATGAGGCCAACATTATACAATACAAAGTGAGACAAAGACTAGAAGAAATAAGGAAAGGAGGGAGGAAAAGAAAGAAAATGACAATGATAGAACATCATAATTTTAGAAAAATCTTCAACAAAATGTTAGCATATCAATTCCAAAAAGAAATTAGAAAACATGACTACATGGAATTTATTACAGGTATACAAGGACTGGTTTTATATTCAAAAATCAATCCATGTAATCCACCATATATACAGGTTGAAGAAAAAAAATCATATAATCATATCATGTGTCCAGATAAAATCCAATATGCATTCATGATTTTAAAAAGCCTCTCAAGAGCAGAAGGGAACTTCTTCAATTTAAAAAAGAACATCTAAGGCGCCTGGGTGGCTCAGTTGGTTAAGCGACTGCCTTCAGCTCGGGTCATGATCCCACGGTCCTGGGATCGAGTCCCGCATCGGGCTCCCTGCTCTGCGGGGAGCCTGCTTCTCCCTCTCCCACTCCCCCTGCTTGTGTTCCCTCTCTTGCTGTGTCTCTCTCTGTCAAATAAATAAATAAAATCTTAAAAAAATAAAATAAAAAAGAGCATCTACATAAAGCCTACAGCTTACTTTGTACTTCATGGTGAAAGACAATGTTTCCCCCTAAGATCTGGAAAAATGCAAGGATGTCTGCTCTCGCCTGTGTGATTCAACATACCACTAAAAGTTACAGCCAGCATAAGGCAAACAAAAGAAATAAAAGACACAGACTTTCCTGTCGCTGTTCATAGATGACATGATTGTCTATATAGAAAACCCCAAGGGAGGGCGCCTGGGTGGCTCAGTTGGTTAAGCGACTGCCTTCGGCTCAGGTCATGATCCTGGAGTCCCAGGATCGGGTCCCGCATCGGGCTCCCTGCTCGGCGGGGAGTCTGCTTCTCCCTCTGACCCTCCTCCCTCTCATGCTCTCTGTCTCTCATTCTCTCTCTCTCAAATAAATAAAATCTTAAAAAAAGAAAAGAAAAGAAAAGAAAACCCCAAGGAATTTACTAAAAAATGAAACAAAACCTTCCAGAATGAGTTGGTGAGTTTTGCAGCAAGGTCACAGATTACCAGATCAACATACAGATATACATTTATATAATTTGTATATACTAATGTTGAATAGTTAAAAGTTGAAATTAAAAACACCAATTAGAATTTTTCCAAAGAAAGTGAGACACTTAAGTATATACACTTACAAATCATGTATAAGATCTGTATGCCAAAAATTACAAATCCTAGTAAAAAATTTTTTAAAAGATGACATTAGTTTCCTCGGGCTGCCAAAACAAACTACCACAAGCTTAGTGTTTTCAAACAGCAAAAATCTATTACAGTTTTGGGGAACAGAAGTTCAAAATTAAGGTATTGGCAGGGTCATGCTCTCTCTGAAGGCAGGGGGAGGATCCCTTCTTTCCCTTCTAGTTTCTAGTAGTTACTAGTAATTCTTGGTGTTCCTTGGCTTGTAGATGCATCATTCAATCTGTCTCTGGTTTCACATGGCCTTCCCTGTGTGTTTGTGTCCATATTTCCCTCTTCTTATCAGGACACGAGCCATCAGAGTTATTAGTAATCTAATCCAATATGATCTCCATCTTAACTTGAATACATCAGCAAAGACCCTATTTCCAAATTAGGTCACACTCATAAGTACTGGGAGTTACTACCTGAATATTTTGGAGAACACAAACTAACAACAATAACCTAAAAATGGAGAGACATACCAGATTCATGGATTAAAAGATTTACTAAAGGGGCGCCTGGGTGGCTCAGTCGGTTGGGCGGCTGCCTTCAGCTCAGGTCATGATCTCAGAGTCCTGGGATCAAGCCCTGCATCTGGCTCTCTGCTCAGCGGAGAGCCTGCTTCTCCCTCTCCCTCTGCCTGCCGCTCTGCCTATTTGTGCTGTCTCTCTGTCAAATAAATAAAATCTTAAAAGATTTACTAAAGATACAAATTATTTCTAAACAGAATTCCTATTAAAACCTCAGCAAGATTTTGTAGATATAGGTAAGCTTATCCTAATATTTATATGAAATGGCAAAAACTAAGAATAGGTAAATCAGCTTGAAAAAGAATAAAGTAGGAGAAATCCCATTAAGACATCCTATAAAATGACAGTAATCAAGGCAGTGTGATATTGGCACAGGGACAGACACATAGATCAATGGAAGGAAATAGAACACCTTGAAGTAAGATATACATACATATATTCAATAGATTTTTGACAGAGGTACAAAAGCAATTTAATGGAGGAAAGACAGTGTTTTCAACAAATGATGCTTGAGCAAATGGACATCCATTAGCCAAAACAAACTAAGAAAGAACATTAAACTAAAGCATACAACATACATGAAAAATTAACTCAAAATAGATTATAGACTTAGGTGTAAAATGTGTAAAATTATAAAAAATTTATGCAAAAACATAGGAAAAATCTTTGGAATCTGGGCTAGGCAAGGAGTCCTTAGATTTGACACCAAAGCAAAGCCATAAAAGGAAAAATTGATAAAGTAGACATTATCAAAACTGAAAACTTCTGCTCTTCAAAAGACCCTATTAAAAGGTTAAAAAAAATAAGCTATGCTTCAGGAAAAATATTCACAACCACATAGCAAAGGACTAGTATCATCTAGAATATAGAAAGTACTCTTTCAAAACCCAACAATAAAAAATAAAATTCAAAAATGAGTAAAAGACACAGGCATTTCACCAAAATGGACATACAGATGACAAACACAGGAAAAAGTATTCAACATCATTAGTCATTAGGGGAATGCAAATTAAGACCACGAAGAGACATCACTACACACCTATCACAATGGCTAAAATAAAAAGTGATGACACCACCAAATACTGAGAAAGTCACTCATACGCTCCTGGTGTGAATGTAAAATGGTAAAGCCATTTTGAAAAATAATATGTCCATTTCTTATAAAAGAAAACATGCATTTACTCTAAGACCCAGAAATTGCACTCTTAGGCATTTATATCAGGAAAATGTAAATTATATTCACACAAAAACCTATATACAAATGTTCATATGTAGCTTTATTTGTAACAGCCATTTTCCTTAGGGTTTCCTTCTAATAAGAATTTTAATGTTCAGAACAAGGTATAACCTCACATTAATTGTATTAGGATGTTCTGTTCCAAAATCATTTATCTGATGATTAGTAAGACTGATTAGGGCGCCTGGGTGGCTCAGTTGGTTAAGCGACTGCCTTCAGCTCAGGTCATGATCCCAGGGTCCTGGGATCGAGTCCCGCATCGGGCTCTCTGCTCCTTGGGAGCCTGCTTCTCCCTCTGCCTCTCTCTCTCTGTCTCTCAAGAATAAATAAATAAAATCTTAAAAAAAAAAAAAAAGACTGATTAAAGTGTTACCTTGTGTACTGTATTTGTAAAGTCTTCCTCTCATTTGAATTCTGTAATAATATACAATTAAAATACTGAAAAAAGGAAACCCTCAATGCACTGTTGGTGGGAATGTAAACTGATGCAATCACTGGAAAACAGTATGAAGCTTCCTCAAAAAAATTAAAAATAGAAATACCATACTATCCAGTAATTCAACTACTGGGTATTTACCCAAAGAAAATGAAAATACAAATTTGAAAAGATATATGCACCCCAATGTTTACTGAAGCATTATTTACAATAGCTAAGACATGGACGCAACCTAAGTGTCCATCAATAGACAAATAAATAAAGAAGATGTAGTATATATATATATACACAGGGAAATATTAGCTAAAGGCAGGGGGAGGATCCCTTCTTTCCTCCCCCTTAAAAAAGAATGAGGTCTTGCCATTTGCAACAACATGGATGGACTTAGAGGACATTAGGCTAAGTGGAATAAGTCAACAGAGAAAGACAAATACCATCTGATTTCACTTATATCTGGAATCTGAAACACAAAACAGAAACAGAATCATAAATACATAGAACTGGTGGTTGCCAGAGGGGCAGGGGCTTGAGGGTGGGTGAAATAGGTGAAGAGGATTAAGAGGTACAAACTTCCAGTTATAAAATAAGTAAATCGGACGCCTGGGTGGCTGTCAGTTAGCGACTGCCTTCGGCTCAGGTCATGATCCCACGGTCCTGGGATCGAGCCCCGCATCAGACTCCCTGCTCAGCAGAGAGCCTGCTTCTCCCTCTCCCTGCCACTCTGCCTACTTGTGCTCTCTCTCTAGCTCTGTTAAATGAATAAATAAAAAATCTTTTAAAAAAATAAAACAGAGTAAGTAAATCACAGGGATGAAAAGCACAGCACAGTTAATAGATCATAGTCAATAATAATATTGTAACAATGTTGTATAAAGACAGACGGTAACCACACATATTGTGGTCAGTATTGAGTAAGGTACAGAATTGTCAAATCACTATGGTGTATACCTGAAACTAATATAACATTGTACGTCAACTACACTTCAATTGAGAAAAAAGAAAGATGACTCGAGCCCAGAAGGAAAACAAAATTTTTTAAAATACTGAATAATAAAATTTCAATAACTAATGTTTATTAAGTATAATCTAGTTATTAGACACTGCTTCAAGGCTTTATATGTATTTATGTCTTTAAATCATTATAATGAGAATATTTAATGTTTAATAAATGAAAAAACTAAAGCAACAGGGGTTAACTAACTTTCCCAAAGGAACACACATGTAGTAAACAGTGGGACTCAGATCATGCTAAACAAGAGAACGATGCCAAACAAGAAAACCCTATATTTTATGGTTGTACTCTCGTATGAATTCACTAATGCCTAACAAAGATTGAAATATGATGGAAACTGATTCTCCATTATATTAATCTAGCCTTTCCTTGTTTGAATTTTCTGAGTCATTACCTATGAGTGAAAGTAAAGGATTCCCACTTTCATGATTTGAATTATCTGATATTCCAAAGCTGAGTGCCAATGGGCAGATAAAAGATTTAAAAAATTTGTGTTTTCATAAAGTTTTTCTCAATTATGAAGTTTATGATGTTGAGTAAGGTGTGAGTGACGTCTAAAGTCCTTACCACATTCATTACACTTATAAGGCTTTTCACCAGAATGAATTCTCTGATGTTGAGTAAGTTGTGAGCCACGATTAAAGGCCTTCCCACATTCATGACATTTGTATGGTTTCTCACCGGTATGAATTCTCTGGTGCTGAGTAAGATGTGAACCACGAATAAAGGCTTTCCCACATTCATTACACTCATAGGGCTTCTCACCAGTATGAACTCTCTGATGGTAAGTTAGCTGTGAGCCACGAATAAAAGCCTTACCACATTCCTTACATTCATATGGTTTCCTACCAGAATGAGAAATCTGATGTAGAGTAAGTTGTGAGGCACAAATAAAGATCTTCCCACACTGCTTACATTCACAGGGATTCTCACCTGTATGAATTCTCTGATGTTGAGTCAGTTGTGAGCTATAAATAAAGGTCTTCCCACACTCTTTACATTCATAGGGTTTCTCACCAGTATGAATCCTCTGATGCTGAGTAAGATGTGAGCCACGAATAAAGGCTTTCCCACATTCCTTACATTCAAAAGGTTTTTCTCCAGTGTGAATTTTTTGATGTTCAGTAAGTTGGGAGCCACGAATAAATGATTTCCCACATTCTTGGCATTCATAGGGTTTCTCACCAGTATGAATCCTCTGATGTCGAATAAGCTGTGAGCCATAGTTAAAGGCCTTTCCACATTGCTTACATTCATGTGGTTTCCTACCTGTATGAATCCTCTGATGTTCAGTAAGTTGTGAGCCACGAATAAAGGACATCTCACAATCTTTACATTTATAGGGTTTTTCACCAGTATGAAGTCTGTGATGTAGAGTAAGCTGTGAGCCATAACTAAAGGCTTTCCCACATTTCTTACATTCATAAGGTTTCTCACCTGTATGAATTCTCTGATGTTCAGTAAGTTGGGAGCCACGAATAAAGGCCTTTCCACATTCTTTACATTGATAGGGTTTCTCTGCAGTATGAACTCTCTGATGGTAAGTAAGTTGAGAGCCACGAAAAAAGGCCTTACCACATTCATTACATTCATAGGGTCTTTCACCAGTATGAATTCTTTGATGTTGGGTAAGATGAGAGCCACGAATAAAGGCCTTCCCACACTCTTTACATTTATAAGGTTTCTCCCCAGTATGAATTCTTCGATGATAAGTAAGCTGTGAGGCACAAATAAAGGCTTTTCCACATTCCTTACATTCATAGGGTTTCTTAACATGAACTCTCTGATGGTAAGTAAGTTCTGAGCCCCGAATAAAGGCCTTTCCACATTCTTTACATTCACAGAATTTTTCATTGGAATGACCCTTCTGATGTTCTGTAAGTTGAAAGCCACGGATAAAGTATTTTCTGCATGCTTTACATTCATAGGATTTCTCCAGAAAATGAATTCTTCGTTTTAATGTAAGGGATGTGGTCTGGCTAAAATTGGGAATTTCTTTACAAGTGATTAAAAGTTGCCTGAAAAGTCCCTCTTTATTTCCAAATTGACTTTCAATCTGGTCTTTGCATTCCCTATCATCTTGAAAACTTTTACACTCACACTTATGTCTTGTGAGCTGTTCTATTATCTCCCATTGAGATGATTCTATTTCATAAATTCCTCTCTTTGAGGACAGCTTTTTGGTCTCACACCTGGATTCCCAGTCTGTAAGGTAACAAGAAAGTAAATGTTACTTTCATATTCCTTGAAAAATAAAACCTCTAAGGTAGTAAGAGTAGACTCAAACTGAACATCATACTCATGTCAATGGAACCAATGGAGCAGAAAAGAAAAATCCAGAAACAGTGCAAATTTAGTATACAATAAAGCTGGCAGCTCAAATCAGTAGGAAAAACATGAACTCTTTTTAATAAATGAAATTATAAACATATGGGTAGACATATAGAAAAAAGATAAAATTTTATTAATTCCTCATATCGTACAGTTGGACAAATTCCAAGTGGATCAGATGTCCATACTTACAGAAATGAAAACATATAAATAATTAGAATAAAACTTGAGTGAGACTTCTTCCATAAACTAGGAATGGGGAAAAATTTCCTAATTATAATTTGATAAAAATGACCACAATATAGTTAAAAAAAAAGTTGGCATGTCAAAAACAGGATAGGGTAAGTAAAATGACAAATATTTGCAAAGTTGCATTATGCCTATTATATATCTAATATATAAACAGTTTCTAAAATTAGACTAAAAAGAAAAAGACTACTATATAAAACTGGGCACCAGCACTATAAAAAAATGGATTAGGAAAATGGACAGTTGATAGAAAAGTAATGTAAATAGCTTTCAACCATATGAAAATATACTCAAATTTGCTCATAAGATAAATGCAAATTAAAGCTACACAGAAGTGAGGATATGGAGAAAATGGAAGTCTCATAGCTTGCTGATGGGAATGCAAAATGGTACAGCTGCTTTGTAAAACAGTTTTGCACTTCCTCGAGAAGTTAACATAGAGTTGCCATATTACCCTGCAATTTCACTCCAAGTTATATGCCCAACAGAAGTGTCCAACATAGAATTACCACATAACCCAGAAATCCCACTCATAGGTATAGAGCCAAGAGAACTGAAAACACATGTCTATATAAAAAACTTGAATACAATGTTCATAACATTATTCATCATAAGCATAAGGTGGAAATAACTCAAACATCCACTGATGAATGGATAAATAAAATATGGTATATCCTTACAATAGAATGCTTGGCAATAAAAATACTGACACATGTTACAACATGAATGAACTTTGAAAATATTATGCTTAGTGAAATAAGCCAGTCACAAAAGACCACATATTGTATGATTCCTTTTATACGAATTGTCCAGAATAGGCAAATCCATACAGACAGAGCAATAGCTGCACAGGGCTGAGGGGTAGACAGAGAAACATGGGGAATGGCTACTATTGGATACTGGTTTCTTTTTGGGGTGATAAAAATATCCAAAATTGTGGTGATGGCTGTATGAGACCGTGAATACATAAAAATCATCACTGTTTGCTATAAACGGGTAAACTGTATGTCATGTGAAATATATCTCAGTAGTTCTAAAAAACTACACTGGCATGCTATGAAACCTTTTAGAATAGGAAATTTCCAAATGTGACATCATATACTGTTAGCAAGGCTGTAAGGAAATTGGTACTTATATACATTGCTAGTAAGAATATGAATGATAGAGGGCGCCTGGGTGGCTCAGTTGGTTAAGCGACTGCCTTCGGCTCAGGTCATGATCCTGGAGTCCCGGGATCGAGTCCCGCATCAGGCTCCCTGCTCGGCAGGGAGTCTGCTTCTCCCTCTGGCCCTCCCCCCTCTCATGTGCTCTCTCTCATTCTCTCTCTCTCAAATAAATAAATAAAATCTTTAAAAAAAAAAAAAAAGAATATGAATGATAGAAACTCTATGAAAGGAAATATGGCAGTATTTAGCACAATTACATGTATGATTTGATCTAACAACTCCACTTCTGTGAAATCAATCCCAAAATTGCATTAGCAAAATGTCAAAAGTCTGCTGCAAAAGGGTTTCACTGAAGCATAATGTGTTACAGCAAAAGATTAAAAATTACCCAATTGTCCACTGGTAAGTGGCTGATGGAAGTAATTCATGGTTTAGCCACATTACAGAATACCATGCAGCAGTTAAGAAAGGGAATATAGGGGCACCTGGTGGCTCAGTTGGTTAGGCTTTTGCCTTGGCTCAGGTCACGATCTAGGGTAATGGGATCGAGCCCCACATCAGGCTCCCTGCTCAGCGGGGAGGCTGCTTCTTCCTCTCCCTCTGCCTCTCCCCTCCGCTTGTTCTCTCTCCCAAATACATAAATAAAATCTTAAAAAAATACATTGTTAATTGTGAGGAAATGTGGACAAAAGTATGTAGAGTTATGCCTTTTATCTTAGGAAGGAGAGACAGGAAGAGGAAGTATGCATGTATAACATACATTTGTTTTTATTTTTTAAAAGGGGGGATGGATTGTAGGGTGGGGAAGGAACAGGTGGAGGGGCAGGGATAGAAGTCAGACTTCTTTCAATACAACTTGTTTTGTAAATTTGACTTTGGAGGTATATAAATATTTTCTGTAATTATAAAACAAATTATAACAAGAACAGCTTAAAAGTAGAAAATACTGAATTAAAAAAAAAAACAACAGTATTTACAATTATTGGAATAACCACACAAGGAAACTATTTCAAATAACTTTCAAACATAGTAATTTGACTGTGAAATACATCCTACAAGGGGGCGGAAAAAAAAGAATTGCCAAAACAATTGTCTCAAACTGTTCTGAGTAATCATACTGTTGGTAGTAATGTTGATCTTATTTTAGAGAGTTGTTTGTATAATGTAGAATAAAATAAGTAAATATGATATTCCAATCCTATCATTTTTAGTGTTCATGATAACCAGGACTCTTGGCATGGGAGAAAATGGACACAGAGATAAGATCTTTAAAAGGGTTAAATAAAAAGCTTACAATTAGCTGACCATATAGTTGTGGGCCCATTTCTGGGTTCTCTATTCTGTTCCACTGATCTGTGTGTCTGTTTTTGTGTCAGTACCACATGTCTAGATGACTAAAGCTTTGTAATATAGCTTGAAATCCAGAACTGTGATGCCTCCAGTTTTTTCTTTTTCAGAATTGCTTTGGTACAGCGAAGGAAACAATCGACAGAACTATAAGGCAGCCTATGGAATGGGAGAAGATATTTGCATATGACATATCTGATAAAGGGTTCGTATCTAAAATCTATAAAGCACTTATCAAACTCAACCAAAAAACAAATAATCCAGTTAAGAAATGGGCAGAAGATATGAATGGACACTTTTCCAAAGAAGACATCCAGATGGCTAACAGAAACATGAAAAGATGCTTAACATCATTCATCATCAGGGAAATACATATCAAAACACGATGAAATACCACCTCACACCTTTCAGAATGGCTAAAATTAACAACACAAGAAGCAACAGGTGTTGGTGAGTATGCAGAGAAAGGGGAACCCTTTTGCACTGTTGGTGGGAACGCAAACTGGTGCAACCACTCTGGAGAACAGTTTGGAGGTTCCTCAAAAAGTTAAAAATAGAACTACCCTATGATTCAGCAATTGCATTCATTACTAGGTATTTACCCAAAGGATACAAAAATACAGATTTGAAGGGGTACATGTTCTCCAATGTTTATAGCAACATTATCAATAGTAACCAAACTATGGAGAGAACCCGAATGTCCATCAACTGTTGAATGGATAAAGAAGATGTGAAGATATATATACATATATATATATGTATATACACACACACACACACACACACAATTATATATATAATTATATATATAAAAATCCCCTGTACTCTACCTAGCCCTTCCTCCTCCCCAAATCCAGGCAACTACTGATTGTTACTAACTCCACTATTTGCCTCTTCCAGAATGTGATATAGTTGGAATCATAAAGTGTGTAAATTCTTCAAACTGGCTCCTTTCACTTAACAAGTTGCTAAGCATTTAAGGTTCCTTCATGTCTTTTCATGACTCAATAGCTAATTTATTTTTCACTGCTGAATAATAGTCCTTTGTATGGATGAACCATTCACCTATTGAAGGACATCTTGGTTGCTTTCAAGTTTTGGAAAACTTTTATAAACACTTATGTGCAGGTTTTTGTAATACAAAAGTTTTCAATTTATTTGGGTAAATATCTAGGAGCACAATTACCGGATCATACAGTAGGACTATGTTTAGTTACATAAGAAAGTGCCAAACTGTCTTCCAAAATGGCTGTACAAGGGGCACCTGGGTGGCTCTGTCAGTTAAGTGTCACTTTTTTTTTTTTTTTAAGATTTTATTTACTTATTTGACAGAGAGATACACAGTGAGAGAGGGAACACAAGCAGTGGGAGAGGGAGAGGGAGAAGCAGGCTTCCTGCTGGGCAGGGAGCCCGATGTAGGGCTCGATCCCAGGACCCTGGGATCATGACCTGAGCCGAAGGCAGACGCTTAACGACTGAGCCACCCAGGCGCCCAAGTGTCTGACTCTTGATTTCAGCTCAGGTCATGATCTCAGGGTCATGATATTGAGCACCACATTGGGCTTGGCACTCATCGTGGAGTCTACTTCAGATTGTCTTCCTCTGCCCCTCTCCCCCCTCCCCTGCTCATACTCTCTCTAAAACAAAACAACACATACAACCACACAAAACAAAGTGGCCGTACCATTTTGCATTCCTGCCAACAGTGAAAGTGAATTCCTGTTACCCCACATTATTGACAACATTTGGAGCTATCAGTGTTTCGGATTTTAGTCATTCTAAAAAATGTATAGTTATGTCTCATGGTTGTTTAAATTTTTAATACCCTAATGACATATGACACTGAGCAACTTTTCATATACTTATTTACCATGAGTTTATCTTCTCTAGTGAGGCATCTGTTCAGATCTCTTGGCCTCATTTAAATTGGGTTGTTTGTTATTGTTGAGTTTTAAGAATTCTTTGTATATTTTATACGTAAGTTCTTTACCAGATATTTGTTTAACAAAGATTTTTCTCCCAGTTCATGGCTTGTCTTCTCATTCTCATAACTTTCACACAGCAGAAGTTTATAATTTTAATGAACACCAATTTTTAACTTTTTTTGTTCATGATTATATTTTTGGTGTTTATATAAAAACTCATTCTGTGCCCAAAATCACCTAGATTTTTCCCTCTGTTATCTTCTACAAGTTTGTATGTTTGTCTTTCATAAAATTTTCAGCTATTGTTTCTTCAAATATTGTCTCTTTTTCTCTCCTCTTTCTGGGACTCCCACAATGCATGTTTGGCTGCTTCACGGTGTCCCACAGGTCCCTTCAGCTCTGTTCATTTTCCTTCAACCTTTTTTCTTTCTAATCCTCAGACTGAATAATTTCTGTTGTCCTATCTTCAAGTTTGCTGATTCTTTCTGCCTGCTCAAACCTGTCTTTGAATCCCTCTAGTGAATTTTTCATTTGGGTTTTTGTACTTTTTAACTCCAGAATTTCTTTTTGGCATCTTCTTAGGTTTTCTATTTCTTTATTGATGTTTCCATTCTGTTCATATATAGTTTTAGCAACTTTCTCCACATCTTCCTTCCTTTAGTTGTCTATCTTTAAGCCAGTTGTTAATTTTAACCTCTGTGTCTAGTATATATGCCATCAGGTCTTTTTCAGGAACAGTTTCTGTTGGTTTATTTTCCTTTGAATGGGCCATATTTTCCTTGTTTCTTTGTAGGTCTTATGATTTTTTGTTAGAACACTGGACATTTTACATAATTCTAATAATAATGTGGTAACTCTAGAAATCAGATTCTCTCCCTTCCCCAGGGTTTGCTAATTTTTGTTACTGTTTTTGTTGTTTTGATCGTTATAGGCTTCGGTGCTGAGGACTGCCCTCTGGTATAAACTTAAGGTCTTGAGGTCTTTTCTGAGCCTTTGTCTGGGTACCATGGTCCCTTTCTAACTTTCCCATATATGCAGTTGTTTTTGAATGTCCTAGTCTTTAATATCTGGCTCCCAAGTGGGAAAGAGAAAAATGAACACAATGAATAAAGGGGTGCCAGCCTGTTAAATCCCCTGGAAGTCACTTCAGCAAGAGGGGGAGGGACTTGCAGCAACTGGGGAGGTGCAACAATGGCCACTTCTCCTTTGTCTACAACTGTGATCAGGACATTATTAGGAAACATAATGAGAAAACTCAATATTGTAAATATGTCAATTTTCTCCCAAAATGACCTGTAGATTCAATGCAATCTTAATCAAAATCCCAACACATTTAAAGGGAGAAGGCTGTCAAGCTAATTAGAAAGACATGAGACCATGAAGAGTGATGACATTCTTAAAGAGAAGATGAAAATATTTTCCCCACTAGGTAGCAAGATGCATTAAAAGCAAGTATAATTAAAATAATGTGGTATTATCACAGGCTTAAATATAAAGTCCAAAAATATGCCCACATAAAAAAGGAAATTATATTTATAATTATATTTATATTATATGTTTTTACATGTATAATATATATTATGTATATTTTATTATATTATTTATGTTATATTTATATTATAATTATAAAAGCAGCACTTTAGTGGGGAGAAAATAAAATTTACAATTAATCTTGCCAAGACAACTACAAAAAACCAGACCCCTATTTGACAGACCATGAGAAAAATCAACTATAGGTAGGATAAAAATCTCAATGTGGAAGTCAACACTAAAAAGCTATTTAAAAATACTTATATAGGGGCGCCTGGGTGGCTCAGTTGTTAAGCGTCTGCCTTCGGCTCAGGTCATGATCCCAGGGTCCTGGGATCAAGTGCCGGGTAGTCTGCTTCTCCCTCTCCCATTCCCCCTGCTTGTGTTCCCTCTCTCACTGTGTCTCTCTCTGTCAAATAAATAAATAAAAATCTTTAAAAAATTTAAAAATTAAAAAAAAAATTTTAAAAATTAAAATACTTATATAGAAGAATATATTCATGAATGAAAGGTACAGAAGGACTTTTTTTTTTTTTTTTTTTTTTTTGAGAGAAAGAGGGCTAGCAGGTTGGGGGGAAGAGAGAGAATCTTAAGTAGGCTCCATGCTCAGCATGGAGCCCAGACCAGGGCTCCATCTCATGACCCTGAAATTGTGACCAGAGCTGAAATCAAGAATCAGATGCTCAATCAACTGAGCCACCCAGGTGCTACCTGAAGGATATTTTGTAATACCTCACAAAAAATATCCATCATAAAGGAAAAAATTAATAATTCTACTACTTTAAAATTAGGAACTTTTATTCATCAAAAGATTCTAGAAAAAGAGTGAAAAGCCAAGCCACATAGCAAAAGATATCTGAAACACAAATATAGTAACTACAATATATTTTTAAAAAACCCATCTAATCAGTAAGAGAAAAATTAACAAATCAAGAGAAAAATAAGCCAAAGACATGAACAGGAATCTACAAAAGAAAAGTTCTAAACAGCCAATAAGTATATAAAAAAACAGCCCAAACTCATTAGTAATCAAGGAGATGGAAATAAAATTCCAATGACAGATACAAACCCACGAGATTCGCAAAACTTTTAAAATCTGCACTCAAGGATATGGTGCCACCAAATTCTCATATACTATTGGTAGGGGTGTACATGGGTATAATTACTTTGGAACACAGCTTGACATTATCTAGTAAAATCAAGGATACACGTATCTTCTGACCTGGCACTTTTTTTTTTTTTAAAGATTTTATTTATTTATTTGAGAGAGAGAGAGAATGAGAGACAGAGAGCATGAGAGGGAGGAAGGTCAGAGGGAGAAGCAGACTCCCTGCCGAGCAGGGAGCCCGATGCGGGACTCGATCCTGGGACTCCAGGATCATGACCTGAGCCGAAGGCAGTCGCTTAACCAACTGAGCCACCCGGGCGCCCTGACCCGGCACTTTTATTCTTAGATATCCCAGGGAACCTCATGCTCAGGTATAGGAGTAAACATGTCAAGTGACATTTATCGCATCATTATTTATAAGAGCCAAATTAGAAATGACCCAAATTTTAACCAAGAATATACTGAAAGTTAATAACTAAGAGTTAATTTTGGTATATTCAAACAATGGAATTCTTACAAAAATGAATGAACTAGAGCCACCAATATGGACGACTCTCACAAATATAATAATAAATGAAAGGAGCATGACACAAAAGAATACGTACAATATGATGTCACTCACCTAAATTCTAAAATGGGCAAAATTAAATAATACTTTCTGAAATGTATACATAGGTCATAAGTATATATATTCAGAGGGTGTTTCTGGAGTCCTGGCAACATTCTGTTTCTTGTCATGGGTGGTTATTCATCACACTATACGTATGTTTAATGCACTTTCCTGTATATTTCACTATAAATTTTTAAAAATCATGGGGCTGATTTTTTAAATGTTAGCAATACTCCCTAAATGAAAATTCTGTAAATAATTAGGATTCCCCTAATGCTCCCTGTAAGGACCCAGAGCAAATTTGGAACCTGATTTTTGTATTCTTCTCCTTTCAACTGAAGAAGTTTAAGTTGGCCCAGTGTGGTAGAACAAGAAGTGAGGAGATGGCAATCCATATAAAAAATTAGACTAAGAGATACCAAAATTATTAAATGAGTCTGGCATCAATTAGAGATCAAAGGGATTATTCTATGTCTAAAGTATTAAATCTGTTAATCTAATTTTTAAGTTAAGTAATTTCTTGGGCATGCCTTAAAATTATCCAGCAAGGAAGAGAAAAGTTACCCAGCAATGGCTATACCTGTAGCTGAAAGAGGCAAGGGAGAATGGGAGATGAGGAAGTATAGATAATTCACGGCTATCAAGGAGGGCAAAGTAACAGAATGGAAAATGTAACATCAAGAACAAGGTTTTTTTAATATGGAAGACATTACACTATGTGGTTGAGGTGGTAGTACAAGAATAAGTTAGTTGAAAAGTTAAAAAAATAGCTGTCAGGGCACCTGGATGTGTCAATTGGTTGGGAGTCCAATACTTGGTTTTGGCTCAGGTCATGATCTGGTGGTGGCGGGATCGAGCCCAGCCCCATTTGGGCTCCAGACTCAGCAGGGAGTCTGCTTGAGATTCTCCCTCTCCCTCTGCCCCTCTCCCTGCTCGCATGCTCTCTCTCTCTCTCTAAAATAAATAAATAACCCATTAAAAAAAAGTAGCTGTCAAAGAGAGTGAATGTTTGAAACAGATTTGGGGCTGGTTAATTACAAGGTTTATGTATCACTTAGGGGAGTGAATAAGTGAAGGAATTTGGTGGAGAAAGATCATTTGAAATGAGGTTAAGGAATTGAGAATTAAGATGTATTATTTCTTTTAAGATTTTATTTATTTGTCAGAGAGAGAGAGAGAGTGCGCGCGCATAAGCAGGGGGAGTGGCAGGCAGAGCAGGCAGAGGGAGAAGCAGGCTCCCCATTGAGCAAGGAGCCCAATACAGGACTCGATCCCAGGATCCTGGGATCATGACCTGAGCTGAAGGCAGACACTTAACTGACTGAGCCACCCAGGCGTCCCAAGATGTATTATTGTAAGGATACAGAAGTCACCAACGATGGTGAGAGGTATAGTGGAGAAGAGAAAGTCAGTGGGCCAAGAGTTCTGATCTTCAGTCTATTCAAGGAGAGGATATTGGTAAATGATATGACAAGAACACATACTGGGTGGTTCAGTCTCTGAAGTGCTTTAAAGGAGCTGGGGACTTTGATAATGGAAAATAATGGACTGTGGGATAAGACAAAGCAAGAACCATTATCAAGTACTCTAAGGGAAATTTGTATATTCATGGCACAGCTAAAGTGTTCACTTAAAGCCAAAAGGTGAAAGGAGTAGTCAAAGAGTCTAAAGATCATATGGGATATTTCTTTTTTTTTTTTTTAAAGATTTTATTTATTTATTTGAGAGAGAGACACAGCGAGAGAGGGAACACAAACAGGGGGAATGGGAGAGGGAGAAGCAGGCTCCCTGCAGAGCAGGGAGCCCGATGTGGGACTCGATCCCAGGACCCTGGGATCATGACCTGAGCCGAAGGCAGTCGCTTAACCGACTGAGCCACCCAGGTGCCCAATATGGGATATTTCTTAAAAAGTTTCAAACAGTATGATGGAAGAGATTTGGGTGTTGAGAAAGAGTGGGGAATTAAGTCTAACTGGAAATATATGGTGAAAGAGTTCAGCTGCTGATTGGTGCCCTGGAAAGCTTGGACTTCCGGACCTGAGTGAGGTAACTGAAGGTGTAAGACAAACAGGAATTGGTCCTAAAAAACCTCTTAGGGGAATGTGGGTAATTTTGTTAATGGGAATTGGTCTCTAAGAAAATAGTTCTAATGGTAAGAAAAATACTGCCATGTTAGTACAGGAAGTGATCTTGTTTCCCTTAAATTCTGCTGGAGGCCTGTCAGGGGCTGGTCTTACCAAGAGCACACAAGATTTTGAAGGCTCACTTAAATCAGAGGCACACTGAGTTCTGCAGATCTCCTTTACAGATGTGTTGCAGCCAAAGAGTGATGGTCTTACTATTATAAAATTATAGCTTGGAAATGACTGTAAGAAAACCTAAAAGATCATTACTGAGAATTTGATCAGGAAAGAATTCTCAGGATATAATGATATATAGGCTGAGACCTAAAGAAGCACAGCAGGTAGTCAGGTGAGTAGGGCATTCCAGGCAGAGTGAGTGACATAAGGGGGTGGAGCACAGGTACTAGACATGTAGATACTAGATGTATCTGAGATAATGAATGAAGGCTCCTGTGGCTGGAGTCCAATGAGAAAGGGGAGAGATATCTAAGGTAGGGTTATAAAAACCTTCAGAAGCCAGGTTAGGTAAGGCTTTCTAGTTTTGATTTTATCCATTGTGTGATCTGATTTGTATTTTTTAAAAATATTACTCTGGCTACTGTGTCAAAACCAGTTAGAAGGGTACTGCAATAGCCCAGATCAGAGGGAGTATAGGCTTAAAGGGTTGCTAGTGGATATGAGAGCACACAGAATCAAGAGAGATTTAGTTAAAAGAAATCATCAGGAAAAACTTGATTGTATGGTAGTCACAGCATAGAGTGGCCCCTAGAATGTCTGCCAGCTTTCTGACTAGAGCTATTCACAAGGTTCTAGTTTGAAATCTGTCTACACTTCAAAATGCAGCACTATAGTTATCCCATTTGTACTAATTTTTCTTCCATAAATTTATCTCTCATTGAGAACTTAGAATAATATAATTGCATTCAATATTCCAAATCTTCTCAACCATCTTATCAGTTAGGTGTTCTTTTCCTTTTAAACTATGAGGAAATGGGACGAGGGAGTCAAGCCTGGTAAAGTAATTTGCTTAAGACAAAAGCTGCCACTAAAACTCTGGTCTAAGTAATTACAGTTCTTCCAATCATCCCCTATACTATAATACTATATTACCTCCCATTCCCCTCTCTTCTCTTCTATCTGAACCAATGTACAGCTTTCTTTTCCCTCATTACCAAATCCAATGATCAATTCTCAGTCCTCAACTTACTCATGTTCCCTTATAAGAAAGAGGGCTGCCCCCCCCCTTTTTTTTTGAGAACATCATTTCTTTTTTTTTTTTTTTTAATGTTATGTTAGTCACCATACATTACATCAGATGCTGCCCTTCTTAAATACCTTTTTTCCACTTGGCTTCTGAGATACAACATTTTCTTTATTTTCCTATTAGCTCACTAACTATTCCTTCTCAGTCTCCTTTGCTGGACCTTCCCCTTCTTTCTAACTAAAATACAGACTGGATTAGGGTCCTTCTCTTTTTAAACTATTATATAACTTCATAAATTATTTCTTCCAAGTCTAAGGTTTAAATTCTACTTATACATATATTATTTCTTTCCAGGTTCTTTCTTGATTTCTTCCTAGTTCTAATAGATAATCCTAAAGTATCATGAACAAAACAGAATTCGTGAACACCTGTCTTTCCCAACTAAGAAAAAGATGTCCAATTGCTCAGGCATAAATCTAGTAAGTTATCCTGGATTTCTCTTTCATCACACATCACTTCCAACTAATCAGCAAGAGGCACCGCCTTTAAAATCTGATCAGAATCTGACCCCTTCATGTCACCTTCACTTATTACTGCCCTCATCTAAGACACCATAATTTCTAATCTGGACTAAAAAATGGCTTTCCAACTGGTCTTTCTGTTTCACTCTTGCTCCCATTTTATTTTCTATACAGTATCCACAGTAGTCTTTGAAAATAACAAGTTTAATCATGTCACGCTCCTGCTTTATATCAGCCAATCATTATTGCAGTTTCAATGTAATCCCAATTCTTTGTCATGGCATACAGGTCCCTACGTGACCTAGCCCCACCACCTCTCTGACCTCATTTTCAACTTTTATTCTCCCTCACTAACTGGATGAAAAATATAGGTAAAATTGTTATCACTGGAGGAGGGCTATTCAAACAAAGTTTGAAAATACAGGGGAATGTGAAAGAAAAACAAGGAAGTAGTAATTGGGGTGAAGAAGGGGTTTCCTTTGGTAACTGATGCTAAAACCGTTTTGCCTTCCAGTATTCAAGCTTCTACTCCACAGGCCTTGGTTTGGTCTTCTCAGCTAACATCTCAAAGTTGTAGCCAACAAATTAAGCGATTTGACTGTTCTCAACAATGGCCTCCCCTTGTCTGGCCATCTCTGACTCACCTGAACTCTGACTTCTTGTCACATCCTGCACAACCTTCCAGGGCTCTTTCCCTTGCTTCAATAAGGAAAGCACATCTGCTTTAGAAATGGAAAATCCTGCTTAAAAGAATGGGAAAAGATATGATTATACTCTGCTTGCCCAGAATTAAAATTGAGTCCACTGTTCATCAAGTAAGAAGGTCAATTACAGAAAGACTGGGGGGGGGGAGGGGCACCTGGGTGGCTCAAGGTTAAGCATCAGCCTTCGGCTGCAGTCATGATCTCAGGGTCCTGGGATTGAGCCCTGCATTGGGCTCCTTACTCAGTGGGGAGTCTGCTACTCCCTCTCCCTCTGCCCCTCCCCCACCTCGTGCACTCACGTGCTCTCTCTCTGTTGCTCTCTCATGCTCAGATAAATAAATAATATTTTAAAAAAGATTTAGAGGAAGGATATCTGAAGAACAGAGAAGATAAAGGTACTCAATGGAACTGTCCATTTTAAAGTTTATAAGCCACAAATAACTTAGTTGGGACTAGGGTTCTGAAATTCAGCTAGGTACTTGAAATATTTCCCAAATTTCACAAAGACTATAGTCGAATTATTGGGACCAGACAAACTTACCCAGTGAGACCAAGTTGCTATAGTTTTCCAACATCACATCTCTGTACAAATCTTTCTGTTCCAAGTCCAGGCACTCCCACTCCTCCTGAGAGAAGTCTACGGCCACATCCTTGAACAACACCAACCTCTGAAATGACAAGCCCAAGTGTTAAAGGCAAAATAAAGGAATATTTTTTAGAAGTAATGAGAGGAGCGCGCACACACACACACACACACACAGTAATAAGAGGAGGAGAAAAGTATTACATAAAGGGGCCAAAACAGTGAACAAATATGTTGAAGCTAACATGGGTAGGTAACATGGGTAGGTAATAGAAGGGAAGTGAGTGGGAAATACAGAGCACCTAAACAATTCCTGAACATTCCTATTACTCTATCACATAGCCTCTTGGGAACAGCAATGGGAATGAACAAAAGCCAGGTAAGTGTATTTTTGTGATTAAATGAAATAATGTGTACTAGCATATAACACATGCAAATCCTCAAATAAATTGAAAGTTCCTTCTTCCCCTGTCCCTTTAAAGAACTGAAAAGAGAAAGAAAAGGAGGGAAGGAGAAAAAGGAGGGCTGGAAGGCGAGAGGGAGGAAGAGAAAAGAAAAAATAAACATGATGGGCACATTCCAAAATGTCATTTAAAATGTTTATCTTAGAAAATAAGATTTACACATGATTTCAGAATTTCTTTCCAAGTTAAGTCTCAGAATAATTTAGTAATAATATTCTTTCTTCCTAGTCCTGGCAAATCCTTTCACAGATATCATTTTTTGAAGCTACATAATATTCCATATTATGATTATAATCATTTTCTTATTTTGCAATAGTTTGCACTCCTCCTCTAACATCCTTCACAGCTCTGTTCTTAAAATCTTCAACTTTTAATCATTTAATCATCTGGCTGATCATATTACCACTTATCATTGCTCACTGTGCTTCTGCTTATTATGAGCAACAGAAAGCTAATGAAAGATGAGCTACCCTCACACTATTCAAATTCAAAATGGACCTTGTCACTGTATTAATTCCTGACACAATTCTCTCTCTGTTCTCAATCCTGCATTTGATCACATTTCCAATCTTAAAAGCTTCACAGAGCAGATCTCACCACATTCTGAAACTAACACCAATTTCCATCTTAATCCATGAGAAAATCCAGGTTAATGAGAAAGGCCAAGTTTTTCACGTGTAATACCATCTCATCAAACAACATTCTGACAGGAGAGGTCACTCAAACACATTTCGTGATTTGCAAATGGATCCCTAAAACACTGTTAGAGAAGAGAAGGGCAGTTGAGAAAGACCTGGGACTCATTCCCATCATTCACTAGAATGAGAGTGAGCAGGAGAACAAACACTTGGTGAAGCAAAAAGTCTAGAGATAAGAATACTGAATATTCATATCCTAGAAAACAATGACTGTGGGCGCCGGGGTGGCTCAGCTGGTTAAGTGACTGCCTTCAGCTCAGGTCATGATCCTGGAGTCCTGGGATGGAGTCCCGCATCAGACTCCCTGCTCGGCAGGGAGTCTGCTTCTCCCTCTGACCCTCCCCCCTCTCATGCTCTGTCTCATTCTTTCTCTCTCAATAAATAAATAAAATCTTAAAAAAAAAAAGAAAACAATGACTGTTTCATATAAAGGGGAAGAAGAAACATGAACTCACACAAGGCATGGCTTAGAATTGCAACTTATGAGTCCTCCTCTGGCTTCTCCTCATGGAGAAGTGCAGTCCTGAGAAGACAGGGAAGAAAAAGGAAACCATGAAAAGAGGCCTACTTCTAAATGACTAAGTATTTCCTCCCCTTTTCATGGTGCCTGGACCCTTCCACACCCAAAAATATATACTGAGAAGATCTGCAGAAGCCTAAACAATCTCACCCCTTCCCCAATTCCAGAAAACAGAGATGTAGAAGAATTACTTTATGCTAAAAATCCCCATGATGTTGTTAGGGTTCCCTGACCTGGCCTTAGCAGTTCATCTTTTATAACCTAGGGGACCCTGATCCAGATTTATCCAAGTGGTTCCCACCTCAAGGACACTGATGGGGCCCTCAGGCTTTGAAATCATCTGTTATCTATGTAGGCCAATTCCTAGGAAAAACACTTTCCATGACTAAGATCTGCCTCTTTCCCCCAGTCTCAACACACTATTTACCTCAAGTGCTTCCCTGGCTCATTCTCACATTCCAGTGCAAGAAAGCATGCTGAATGCAAAGCACAGGCTTCATCTAGGCCACATGAAGTCTCACTACACTCACCCAGTAACCAAGGAACAAATCCAAACACTCTCTAACAGAAAACAACTGCCTATTGCATTGAATCATGGCCTTAGCTGAATTCAGGAACTCTGGAGGCAGTACCTCCCTATAATACTGCTTAACATCATTCTGTCTCTAAGTGTCAGGCTAAAGATGGTTTAAGATAGTGGCTGTACAAGAAATAATTTCCACCGAGCACATACCATGTGCTCGATGCCTTATACACATTAACATTTAGTTGATGAACAAACAGGTCTGTGAATTTAACCACCACCACCACCACCATTCTCCACTCCACCAGCTCTAGCATCTTCCTTATATTTCTTTTTCTAACAGCTTTGCTGACATATAATTCACATTTCATAAATTCATACTCTTTAAAATACAAGTAAATGGCTTTTAACAAATTCACAGAGATGTGCAACCATCACAACTATCTAATTTTAGAATATTTTCATTATCCAAAAATAAAACCCATAGGCATTAGCAATTCCATTCTCATTTCCCCAGATCCTGGCAACCACTAATCTACTCCTTGTATCTATAGATTTGCCTATTCTAGATAGACATTTTGTATAAATGAAACTACAATTTGTGTCTTTTGTGACTGGCTTCTTTCACATACTATAATGTTTCAAGGTTCATCTATGTTTCAGCATGGACCAGAACTTCATGCCTATATATCGCCAAATAACATTCCGATGTATGGATAGAGCATCTTTTTTCCCCATTCATTAGCTGATGGACAGTTGCATTGTTTACATCTTTTGTTACTATAAATAATGCTATTAAGAACATTTAGCTACATATTTTCGTGTGGACATATATTTCTTTTCTCTTAGATATACCTAGAAATGAATTTGTGGGGTCATATGGTAACTCTGTTTAACATTTTCAGGAACTGCCAAATTCTGTTCCAAAGCAGCTGCATCATCTTACAATTCCAGCAAAAATCTGTCAAAGTTCCAGTTATTCCACATCCTCACCACCTTTTGGGGTTATAGTCATTTTTGTGAATTTGAAGTGGTATGTCACTGCGATTTTGACTTACATTTCCCTGATGATATTGACCATTTCTATCCCTTCTTTGGAAAAATATGTTTTCCAAATTATTTGCTCGTTTTAAAAACCTGGTTGTCTTTTTATTGTTGCCTTGTAATAATTTCTCATATATTCCAAAATAGAATTCCTTTACTGAACATACAATTTGCACATTTTGGTCCCATTTTGTGGGCTATATTCTCCCTTATTTCATGGTGTCTTTTGAAGCTCAAAAGTTTTTAAATTTGCTAAAATCCTACTTATATAATTTTTGTTCCTTTGGTTGCTTGTGCTTTTGGTGTCATATAAAAAAACGATTATCTAACCTAGGTAATGGAGATCTCCTTTGTTTCCTTCTAAGAGTTTTAAGGTTTTAGCTTTTTTCTTCCTCAAGTTTTTATTTAAATTCCAGTTAGTTAACATATAGTGTAATATTAGTTCCAGGTATAGAATTTAGTAATTCATAACTTACATACAATACCCAGTGCTCATCACAAGTGCCCTCCTTAATACCCACCACCCATTTAACCCATCCCCCCACCTACCTTCCCTCCAGTAACCATCAGTTCGTTCTCTATAGCGAACAATCTGTTTTCTGGTTAGCCGCTCTTTTTCATTTTTTCCCCCATGTTCATCTGTTTTGTTTCTTAAATTCCACATAAGAGTGAAATCATATGGTATTTGTCTTTCTCTGACTTATCTCAATTAGCCTAATACTATCTAGCTCCATCCTTGTTGTTGCAAATGGCAAGATTTCATTCATTTTCATGAATGAGAAATATTCCATTGGATATATAAACCACATCTTCTTTATCCATTCATCAATCAATGGACATTTGGGCTCTTTCCCTATTTGGTTATTGTTGATAATGCTGCTATAAAGAGCGGGATGCATGCATCCCTTTTTTTGAATCAGTGTTTTTGTATCCTTTGGGTAAATACCTAATAATGCAATTGCTGGGTCATAGAGTAGCTCTATTTTTAACTTTTGAGGAATCTCCATACTATTTTCCAGAGTGGCTAAACCAGTTTGCATTCCCACCAACAGTGTAAGAGGGTTCCCCTTTTTTCACATCCTTGCCCAACACCAATTGTTTCTTGTGTTGTTGATTTTAGACATTCCAACTGGTGTGAGGTGGTATCTCATTGTAGTTTTGGTTTGTATTTCCCTGATGATGAGTGATGTTGAGCATCTTTTCATGTGTCTATTAGCCATCTGCATGTCTTCTTTGGAAAAATGTCTATTCATGTCTTCTGCCCATTTCTTAACTGGATTATTTGTTTTTTGGGTGTTGAGTTTGATAAGTTCTTCATAGATTTTGGATACTAACCCTTTATCAGATATGTCCATTTGCAAATATCTTCTCCTGTTCCATAAGCTGACTTTTACTTTTGCTGATTGTTTCCTTTGCTGTGTAGAAGGTTTATTTTGATGAAGTCCCAATAGTTCATTTATGCTTTTGTTTCCTTTGCCTCAGGAGACATATCTAATAAAACTGCTACAGCCAATGTCCAAAAGGTTACTGTCTGTGTTCTCCTCTAGGATTTTGATGGATTCCTGTCTCACATTTACGTCTTTCATCCATTTTGAATTTATCTTTGTGTATAGTGCAAGGAAGTGGTCCGGTTTCATTCTTCTGCATGTGGCTGTCCAATTTTCCCAACACCATTTGTTGAAGGGACTGTCTTTTTTCCATTGCATATTCTTTCCTGCTTTGGCGACAATTAGTTGACCATAGAGTTGAGGGTCCATTTCTGGGTTCTCTGTTCTGTTCCATTGGTCTATGTGTCTGTTTTTGTGCCAGCACCATGCTGTCTTGATGATTACAGCTTTGTAATACAGCTTGAAGTCCGGAATTGTGATGCCTCCAGATTTGATTTTCTTTTTCAGCATTACTTTGGCTATTTGGGGTCTTTTCTGGTTCCATACAAATTTTAGGATTGCTTCTTCTAGCTTTGTGAAAAATGCTGATGATATTTTGATAGGGATTGTATTAAATGTGTAGATTGCTTTGGGTAAAATAGATATTTCAACAATATTTGTTCTTCCAATCCATGAGCATGGAATATTTTTCCATCTCTTTGCGTCTTCCTCAATTTCTTTCATAAGTGTCCTATAGTTTTCAGATTACAGATCTTTTACCTCTGGTTAGGCTTATTTCTAGGTGTCTTATGGTTTTTGGTGCAGTTGTAAACGGGACTGATTCCTTGATTTCTCTTTCTGCTGCTTCATTGTTAGTGTATAGAAATGCAACAGACTTCTGTGTGTTGATTTTATATCCTGCAATTTTGCTGAATTCCTTTATCAGTTCTAGCAATTTTTTGGTGGAGTCTTTTGGGTTTTCTACATAGAGTATCATGTCATCTGCAAAGGGTGAAAATTTGACTTTTTTTTTGCCGATGTGGATGCTTTATATTTCTTTTTGTTTACTGACTGCTTTGCATATATATTTTTTTCCTACTATTTTCTGTTAATTTTTTTAAGTCTTAGATTTTTTTCTGTACCAGCATAAACAGGTATCATTAGAGAAGGATGTGAGATTTGGGATAACTTAATAGAAATCCCAGTTCAAGGGCATTTTCTTCTTTGATACTGTGATGTGCAATGTTCCTAGTAATAGATTCTTTTTGGGAGTAGGATTTTGTAAGAGTTTTGACTAATTACAAAGTTAGAGAGCATAATCCCTCCGAGACTACCCTCAACTCTGACACGAACTATAAGCTCCCCAAACCAGCTAAGGCCAACTGAGAGTTTAAAACTACTCTCAAGTTCAAAATTCACTAGGATTCATACCTATTCACTGAAAGCTATTATGCTCACAGTTACATAGGAAGTTATTATATGAAAAAAGATACAAATTAAACTCAACTTAGAGAAGAAACACATAGGGCAAATTTCAGGAGAAATACCAAACATGGAGCTTCCATGTCTTTTTCCATGGTGTCAGGATGTGTTACTCTCCTGACATCAATGTGTGATGAAATGCATGGAGTATTGCCATTCACAGAAAGTCACCTGAGCCTCAATTTTTGAGTTTTTATGAGAGCTCCAGATGTGGGGATGGCTCATTGACTATGTCATTGATCTGTCTCCAGGTCAATTGATATCCTGTGACCCAAAGCCCCCACTCTTGGTCACACTGTTGTCCTTTCTCACATGGCCAACCATTACCCTAACGTTATACAGGTGTGGCCAGTCCCTACCCTACATCATATTGTTAGATTATACTGTGTGACCTAAGGCTTCCAAGCAAACAAAGATTCAGGCATCACATTCCAAGGGCCCAGAGATTACCTCCCAAAAGTAGTAAAATGACCAGACCTCTCTTTGGCAAGGCCAAACTCTTAGCTACATAAATTCTGTCACTTCTGAATCTGTGACATTCTTTTGGTTCTGAAAAGCATTTAGTTTCCAACACTTGATTCCTTTTTTCCTTTCACTATCATCCTTGAAAGCATGCCTTTTCTTTTTATATTGCTTTCCCCCTCCTCAAGGAGTGGGCATTTCCTAAGAGTGCCATCTTTCATCTCACCATTTTCAAGAATCTTCCTTTCAATCAAAAGGCAATACTCTAACAGGGTCAGTCATGTTGTCAGTATGTTCCCACTCAAGATGGACCTCTATATTCATGGGATTAAGTTATCCATTTTCCAACACTACAATGTATCTCTCACTTTTCTCTCCCTAACTCTTCAGTCTAGTATGGACACCAGAGTTGATCTGCCTGTTTGGGGTATGTATTTCTCCACTTACATAGAAACTGAAGTTTATAGTAACCTCTAGCTTTGAATAAGGCTATAGGCATAGGCTGTTATATGCAGTTTTAATTGTTTTCCTTGTTGATTCATATGGTTTTTAAGGGATATTTGGGAAGATATAAGCCCTCTTAATTTCTTTCAATTCTTTCAAAATTATAAAGAGAAAATCCAGTGAAAATTGTGAGATATAAAAACTGACCCAAATATTTGGAAATGTCATATTTGATAAAGGTGGCATCTTGTATCAGTGGGGAATATATGGACCTTTAAAAAGGTGATGATGGAATAAGTAGTCATTTGAAAAATGAAAAAACTGGACTACTCCTCACAATATATCAGATTAAGCTCCAGATCAAGCTGCTTGTGAAATGTAAAAACTGAGGGGTGCTTGGGTAGCTCAGTCAGTTAACCATCTGCCTTTAGCTCAGGTTGGGATTGAGCCCTGAGTCCAGGCTCCCTGAGCAGGGAGCCTGCTTCTCCCTCTCCTCCCCGCTTGTGCTCTCTGTCACTATCTCTGTCTCTCTCTCAAATAAATAAAACCTAAAAAAAAAAAAAAAGAAAGAAATATAAAAATTGAAATCATATAAGAAGCAGCAATGCCTGGATTTTTCTAAAATTCAGGAGTTAGAGAAACTTACCTGCCGTAAGCCAAATCTATAGGTAATAAGGGAAAGATAGATATTTAACTACAAAAAAAATTATTTTAATTGGGGAAACACCATTAGCAAAAGATAAATGGCAACCTGGAAAAGGCATTTGGAACTTATATTACATAGAAAAGGTTAACAAATATTACATAAAATAGCCTTAAAAGCAGAAAAGGAATAATACTCCTACAGAAAAATGGACAAAAGAAATGGACAGTTCATAGTAAAATAAATGCAAATACACTAAAGTATATAAGGAGATGTTCAACTTTGCTCACTATTACAGAAATGTTAATTAAAATTACACTGAGAGGGGCGCCTGGGTGGCTCAGTTGTTGAGCGTCTGTCTTCAGCTCAGGTCATGGTCCCAGGGTCCTGGGATCGAGCCCCACATCAGGCTCCCTGCTCTGCAGGAGGCCTGCTTCTCCCTCTCCCACTCCCCCTGCTTGTGTTCCCTCTCTCGCTGTGTCTCTCTCTGTCAAATAAATAAATCTTAAAATGAAAAAAAAAATATATATATATATAAAATAAAATAAAATAAAATTACACTGAGAGAACAATGTCACTGGAAAATATCCAAAAGTTTGCTGGTATATTGCTGGACGACCTATGGGAAATCCAGTAACAAAATGCTGATTGAGTAAATGTACAACCTCAAAGGAGGGGAATTTAGCAATAATCAGGAAATTATAGAAGCATTTAACCAGTGATCCAGTTGTCCTACTCCTAGTAATTCCTTTCAAAGATAAGCTAGCAGGGCACCTGGGTGACTCAGTCAGTTAAGCGTCTGACTTTTTATTTCAGCGCAGGTCATGATCTCAGGGTCATGAGATCAAGCCCCACATCAGGATCCGTACTCTGTGTCTGCTTGAGATTATCTCTCCCTCTCTCTGCCCCTCCCCCCAATCACATGCACACGCTCTCTCTCTAAATAAAATCTTTCGCAAAAAAGGAAAAAATAAAGCTAGGAACATCCCAAAAGATAAGTGCTGTTGAACTTTTTTATTTATATATTTTGTTGATTTTTTTTTTCTTAATAATTTCTAATTTTAGAATACTTCCACATTTTGTTGTTTCCCTGTAGACAATTATCTGCTAATCAATTTTTTGTTGCTTTTCAATGGTTAGACTTTTTACTTTTTTCCTCTAGTCTTAGTGCAGTGCCTACAATCTGAAATAAATGTTGGATAAAAATAGGGACATCATTCTTTATTCCTGATTTTTCCTTAAGGGCATACATTTTTAAACAACTTTGTTGAGATTTAATTCACATGCCATACAATTCACATTTTTAAGTGTACGAGTCCATGGTTTTTAGTATATTCACAGAATCCATTACCACAGTTTTAGAACATTTTCATTATTCCAAAAGAAACCCTGCAACCATTGGTCACCATTCCTCCAGACATTTTCCAAAGCAACCACACCATTTTATATTCTCTCTTTATATTGATATTCTTTGTATATTTTATACTCTCACCAGTTGTGTGTGAGGGTTCTAATTTATTCACTTTTTTTTTTTAAGAGAGAGCACATGCATGTGAACGGGAGTGGGGGTAGGGGGTAGAGGGGCAAGGAGAAAGAGAATCTCAAGCAGGTTTGATGCTCAGGGCAGAGCCTACGCAGGGCTCCATCTCTTGACCCTTAGATCATGACCTGAACAGAACTCAAGAATTGACTAAGCCACCCAGGGGCCCCTCTTCACATCCTTCTTAACACTTGTTACAGTCTATCTTTTCTATTGTAGCCATTCCAGTCAGGGTGAGTGATATTGCTCTGTGGTTTTGATTTTTATTTTCCTGATGGCTAATGATGTTGAGTACCTTGTCATTTGCTTAATAGCAATTTGTATATCTCCTTTAAAGAAATGCTATTCAGGATACTTTGTCCATTTTTAATTGGGTTGTTTAACTTTTTATTATTAGGTGGTAATGTATCTTTATATATGCTGGACACAAGTCCCTCATCAGAAAAATAATTTGCAATAATTTTGCCCCATAATGTGTTTGGGTTGTCTTTGACTCTCTCTTGACAGTGTTCTTTGAGGCACAAAAGTTTTTAATTTTAATGAAGTCCATTTATCTACTTTTTGTTTTGTTGCTTGTGGCATATATAAATATAAATACATCTAAAGCACACTAATGTGCTTTCTTACAGTACATTTTAAAAGATGGAATAAACCATAAGAGAAAAAAGTGACTACTTTTTGAAGGAAGAGATGAAATTAAACCTTGTTTTGCATATTTGACTTTGGGGCCACATAAATACTTTATATAATTATAGGAAAAAATTAAATTTTAAAAGAGCAATCTCTAAAAATTAAAACAAATCTTTGATTCCAATTTGTGGCACATCTCAAGAAGAACTATTCCAAATGACTCTAGCATACAGTAATTGATTCCATATCCCCAGTGGAATATACCTTAAAGAACAAGAAGATTATAATAAACAAACAAACAAAAACAGAAAACTGTTTTCAGTAATCAAATCACTGAGTATTATTTTTGAGTGTTCTTTATAAAGTGTGGAAGAATCATAGTATTTATTCCATATTTTATAAAGTGTGGAATAAAGAACTGTCCTTTTTCTGTTCCATGATCTCATCCAGAACACACTACATTAACTCTCATATCTCTAGGCTCCTTGGGGTTGTGACATTTATTTTTTAATCTTCTAAAAGATACATATATACTAGCTTTATAAAGCCACAGAAACAATGATCAACCCTGTAGCAATGAATATCCTAGCACCTAGAATATAGTCTTGAAATGCCATTTCCCATTAATATGAAGGAGGCTTGAATCAGGAAATGGACAAGAACCTCTAACAGGGTAATAATGCTTGATTTTTGGTTTTGTTTACAATTTATGTTTACAATTTCAATTAAATTTAATTCAATACAATTCAGGTACTCCGGATCCCTGCCATAGGACAAGTCCTATTTGGGGCATTATTCAGCCAATGAGCTCAGAAACAGAGGGTAGAAATGCATAATGATAAAATAACACTATGAGTCTTCTGTTTTTCCTTTTCTAAAGTCAAATTTAACTCCAATAAATTCCATCTACCCATTTCTTTTTCCTGAACAAGCTATCAAATTTATAAGAGGCCTTTTCACATAAAAGGTGAGGGTCTGATTTGAAATAGTACTAGAAATCTGACAACTGTTTAGAAACAAAGTAACAGCATTTCTCCTTCATGGGTGTTACAGGAAATTTGATTTCCATTAAGTGTGTGTTTAGAAGGCAGGTATGTGGGCAGTGCTTGCTTAAAAATTACAGCTGGCACCTACTCTCTGTAAAAATGAAATCATCTCTATTAGCGTGCACTAAATCAGATATTGAATTTCACCTTTTAAACTCTGCTCCTATTTGGTACACCCCTTGTCTCATTTTGGAAATAAAGTTTCACTGGAACTTAGCCACATCCTTTTGCTTATGTATTCTCTATGGCTGCTTTCACTCTACAACAAAGTTGAGTAGTTGCAACTGAGAATGTATGACCCATAAACCTAAAACATTAGCTAGATAGTCCTTTGCAGACAGTCTGTCGATTCCTGACTAAGAAGATCTACTGAAAACCAAGAAAGCTAGCAATGACTACTAAGATCAAGTCAAAAGGACCCCTGAGTCAACCTGAAAAGGCTCCAAATGGTCAAATATGGCACAATACTAATTTAAGTATACATAAATAACTGCAACAGATTGAAACACGTAAGTATCAAAATCCACAGTTATAATGATAGTAAAAAATAACAATCACTGTCCCCCAGGAGAGAATGCTAGCAAACCATTATTTCATTATGATTCATTATTTCCTCATTTTGAAAACTGTTAAGTTAGGAGAAAAAAAATCCGTCTTGCCTACCTTAAGGAATCTGTACCTCAAGATAACCAATCAGTTCATACAGGGAATTTTCACTTTATATAATTAATAGAGATATAATTAATTAGACTATAACTATTTAGCAATCTCTAATGAAATAATAATAGAAAATATCACAAAAAGAGGCAAGCAGACATCATGTGCCTCTTCATGGAAGTATACACTAGGATCAATATAGTCATTTTGCCAAAAAAAGGGGGGAGTGGAAATGGAGGGAACACACTAAACCCGATGAAGCCTCTAGGTCTAACCTTGAACTAGAGAAATATAGAAGAACATGTTAATGATGACAGATCGTGGGAAACTTTACTGGACAAATCACCCAGCTTCTTCAAGAAATACGTTGAAAGGAAAGAGAGAGGGCGCCTGGGTGGCTCAGATGGTTAAGCATCTGCCTTTGGCTCAGGTCATGATCCCAGGGTCCTGGGATTGAGTCCCGCATCGGGCTCCCTGCTCCTTGGGAGCCTGCTTCTCTCTCTCTCTCTCTCTGTCTCTCATGAATAAATAAATAAAATCTTTAAAAAAAAAAAGAAAGGAAAGAGAGAAAGAAAGAAAAAGAAAGAGGGGCGCCTGGGTGGTTCAATCAGTTGGGCGTCTGACGCTTGGTTTCAGCTCAGGTCATGATCTGGTGGTCGTGAGATAGAGCCTGGAGTTGGTGTCGGGCTCCATGCTCAGCACGGAGTCGGCTTCAGATTTGGTCTCCCTCTTCCTGTGCCTCTTCCCCCACTCACATGCTCACTCTCTCTCTCTTAATTAAACAAGAATAAGAAATTATAGATTTTTAAAAAGACTTTAAAAAGACTTATGAACCAGGGCGCCTGGGTGGCTCAGTTGGTTAAGCGACTGCCTTCGGCTCAGGTCATGATCCTGGAGTCCCGGGATCGAGTCCCGCATCGGGCTCCCTGCTCGGCAGGGAGTCTGCTTCTCCCTCTGACCCTCCTCCCTCTCATTCTCTCTGTCTCAAATAAATAAATAAAATCTTTAAAAAAAAAAAAAAAAAAAAAAAAAAGACTTATGAACCAATCACAATGCATGGATCTTATTTGGGCCCAGATTCAAAGAAATCTTAAAATTAAAAACAAAGTTATTTGCTCTGTGCGGAAATCTAAACTCTAACTTGGAAATCTGATATTAAGGAAATATTATTTATTTTTTTATGGAGATTAATGGTATTTGATTAAGTTCTTAAAAGACCATCATTGATATACACATTTATGGAAGGAACGATACAGCTTCTGGTACGTGCCTCAAAATAATCCTTGGTAAGTAGAGGTACAGATTAAACAAGATCAGCCATGAGTCAGTCATTACTGAAACTGAGCAAAGTGGTGCACAGATGTTCACTGCTGCTTTGTCTATTTTTGTACATGATTGAATTTTTTACAATGAAGAGTTAAGGAAAATGCTGATCAGGGCTTAGTAAACTGATTTTACCACACACAAAAATCAGGTAACAACACCACAGCTTGAAAAACCCTGTAATAGCATATTAATAATTTCCTTAAACTTTCCAACAACCAGCAAAATACCTTGAATAAAACATAAAATCAGAAAATATTGTTAAAAAAGTGATAATACAAGGGACAATATAGCAAAAACTATGAAAATTTAAAGTCCACATAAACACTGTTGAAAAACTAGCATTCATTCTACCAACAAACTCATTGATAGGCTAAATGACATATATTCAAGGATATTTATCCCACCATTGTTTATAACAGCAAAAGACTAATAGCCATCTGAAAGTTCATTAATAAGGGTTAGTTCTTAAAATTATGGAATTATGTAATATCGTGCAGCCATAAAGTGAAGAAGTCAATCATGTACTAAAGGATATATAGAATTCCCCTGGAAGTACTCAAGAACCTAGGCACACTGGTTGCTTTCTAAGGAGGAAAAGCTCATATTTAGGGGCAGGGCTGGGAAGGAGAATTCACTGTATACTCTTCTGAACCTTTTAAATACTTAGAAGATGATCTCTTAAACAATGAAATTGAAAAGAAAATACTCAAAGTCAAGGCTTTCAAATTCCACTCTGAGAGATGTATTCCATTCCTTCAAAAATCTTAGAAAAAGACTAAGTATAAAAATGGAATTGAAATGTTTGCCCAGTGAATATGTGTACCTCAGGTCATAAGGAACAAAATGGAGTGGAATAACCTCATTGGGTCCATTCCTTCTTGGCCCCATTATTCTTTGGAATAGCCAGGCCCAAAGAGCAGAACAGTAAAAGGATCCTTGTTATGGAGTTTCAAAAGAAAGAAAGCCATGTTCCCGTATGGTGAAAAACCAGAAAACACTTCAGAGACAGAAGAAAGAATAACAGCTTACCTTGGATAAAACTCTCAGTTGTCCAACAGCGGCTCTTCCCTTAGTCTCTGGTCACCTGTGTAAGACAAGTCCATTAATTGGTAAGACATAAAGAATCGTGAGACACCAAGCCTTTATCTGAGCTCAGACTAACTTGTTAGAAACAAGCAACTACTTCCACCCCACTCCCACCCCTCTTGAACTAAATAAACATTCAGAGGAAGGTCAGTGAGAGACTTGAGCAATGCTGCCCTCTCTGAGAACCAAAGTGAAAGTGGAGAATCCCCACAAGTCTCCCCAGGTGATTTCCTGAGGGAAGAGGCTAGAATCTTACAACCCCAGCTTTTTTCCTCCTTTTTTCTCAGGCTCTCCCCTGAACTTGGGGCTGTTTCTGGCTCTTAAAGATTTTTTTTTTATTTTTTATTTATTTTATTTTTTTATTTGACAGAGAGAAAGAGACAGCTAGAGAGGGAACACAAGCAGGGGGAGTGGGAGAGGGAGAAGCAGGCTCCCGGCCAAGCAGAGAGCCTGATGCGGGGCTCGATCCCAGGACCCTGGGATCATGACCTGAGCCGAAGGCAGACGCTTAACGACTGAGCCACCCAGGTGCCCCCTGTTTCTGGCTCTTAAATCTCAATATGAAATCAGGTTTGTGACTTGGAGATAAATTTCTTTATCTGGAATCTTTAATCTGGGATTCACCTTTCTATCTTCCCACATCAGACAGGGACATTTCCAGGGAACCTGGGCCCCCATGACTACAAGGAGAGGGGGCAGCTGTAACAGCACTCCAGCCAGTCTTAAGGCTTACTTGCTTCAAGTTAACACACTCCTTGCTTGCTGACTTAAGTCCCTTGATCTGTGACAGAACTAGTTTGCTTTCTTTGAGACAGGCAGACCACTGGCCTTCAGGAATAAAGGACGGGAACCTTCCCAGGCCACAGAGGCCAGCAAGTCTGTTTGAAGTCCCTTCAGTTCTCTGATTAGCCCAGCAATCTTTTAGCAAAATGTTTTTCTTTTTTAAGGTCACACAAATGATTTTACTGACCTCCCTCTGCGCATCTGTAGATTTTGCCCTCCTTTTCAGAAAAAACAGAGTATTCTTGAACAACCCCTGGGTACGAAGGAACAAGACCTTCTCGCACAATCCAGCAAAAAGCAGAGCACCAAGGAACTAGAATTTCTTGTACAACCTCCAAGGACCAAGATTAACTCTATAGCTGGCATCAAGTCTGCGTGTCATCAAGAATGTCACAGACCACCGCGCTCCCTTAACCGATTAAACCCCTTTAAAAATCTCGGGGCCAAAAATAAACAACAAAACGAAACAAAACAAAACAAAAAAAGAAAATAAAAATAAAAATCTCTGGGCCAGGAAGAAACCTGAGTTGGCCTTTGGACAAGAGTCTGCCTCCTTCCCCAGTGGCCGGCCTTCCTTAAAAGGAATTTGATTCCTTTCCAGTCAAAACTCTTGAGTATTGGCCTTTCCAGCCACCGACAGGCCAATCTGGGTTTCCGCAACGCAGCCAGCCACAGAGACCCCACAACCACAAGCTTCCAGAAACCCTCAAACCCACAATTGGCCTCAGGGTGACCATTTCTCTATCATTGCTCCCTCCCCCACCCCCCACCCCCAATTCGGCTCCCAGCCAGACACAGTTGGGAGGGGCCGAACTCATAAAAAGTCAATGACACAAGTAAAGGAGGAGTCGATCTCACAGCTTTACACAAGCACTCACACAGCTGGAGACACAATTACCACTCCTTCATGTGGTCACACATAATCATGCAGTCCCACAGGCACATTACGTCACACACACACACTCTGACGTGTTAATGGCTGAGGCTCCGCACACAGCCGGTCTCGGTCCCCGGGCTCAGACACGCCTCACCTTCAGCTTCCCCGGCGTTCCCCTCACGTTCCGCCAGACCTGAACGAACCCACGGGCCGCGCGCTTCCCGCGCCGGGGCGCTGTGCAGCTCGCTCCGGCACAACGGCGCTGACCACCTTAGAAGGAAGTGACGTCACTCCCGGAGGCCTCTGGAAAGTGTAGTCCAGAACACGAAAGACCCCCAAAGAGGTTCGACCCGAGTATTCCTCCCCCGGCGCCAGCCCTCGACCCCTGCTCCTCCACTCTCTACGGCGAAGCACTGCGACTGCGCAGTCCCGGCTGCGCACCCGGCAGCCCAACTCGCATTCAGCCGGAAGTTTATTTTCCGCCCCGGGGACTTCTGGGACTTGTAGTGTGACCTAGGAGCCCTGGAGGGCGGAGCGGGGCGGTCAGGAACCCTCAGCCGCAGCTTGGAGCAGGCTGCGGGAGGTGCCGCCGCAGAGTCCAGAAGACCTGCGGGGGTCGGGGGCGATCGGAGTCTGACAAGAAGAGGAATGCCTGGGCCCTAACTGCAGCCAGGCTTGTGGGGAAGGAGAGGGGGAAAGTGACGCTTCAGTGCTGGTCTGAGTGCGTCTGCTTCGGTTTATCACCTCGGGTGTGGTTGTGTTGCTATGCCTGAGACTGTTTCACGATTTCTTTTTAAATAATAAAAAATAAGTTGGGTGTTTAAAGTACAGTTTTTGAATGTAACACGCAAAAAAGTGTCCAAATCATTAGAGTAAAGCTGGATACATTTCCATAGATTGCTCAGACTTGTGTACTCGTGTAGCATCCCAGAAGTCCCCTACCTGCCTCCTGTAAAGTCTCCATCTGATTTACAACAACATAGATTAGTTTTGCCTGATTTTGAACCTTACATAAATGTTATCATATTGTGTATACACTTTTCCCCCCTTTAGTCTGACTTCTTTTGACAAATATTTCGTTTGTGAGATTAATCTATAAAGTTTGTTTATTCTCATTGTTGACGGTACTTGGCTTGTTTTCAGCTTGGGGCTACTAGGAATAGTGCTCCATGAACATTCTTGTTTGTAGTCTTTTGCTTTGTATACGTGTCGTCTTGGTTACATATATATCTAGGAGGGGCGTTGCTGGGTCATAGGATACACATATATTTAGCTTTAGTAGATACTGCCAAACTGTGTTCTGAAGTGGTTTCCCAATTGCAGTTCCACCAGCTCTGTATGATAGTTCCAATTGTTCTGCATCCTAACACACGTAATATTGTATGCCTTTTTTTTTTTTTTTTAACTTTCTGGTGGGTGTATGGTTGTTTTAATTTGAATTCCCCTGATGTATACATTTGTATATCTTCTGTAACAGGCAAAGATACCCAACCAGCTTTAGCATTTATTGTGGACAAAGAAAAGGACCAAGAGGATCCCCTTGCAGAGGTCTGTGTTGTACATATTGATGTTGATACAACGCCTTCAATATTGCCTCTCCAAACCTTACCGTACCCTTTAAGAACAAATAGGAGGGGTGCCTGGGTGGCTCATTTGGTTAAGCCTCCAACTCTTGATTTCAGCTCAGGTCATGATCTCAGGGTTAAGAGATGGAGTTCTGCTTTGGCTCTGTGCTGAGTGTGGAGCCTGCTTAAGATTCTTTCTCTTGGGCGCCTGGGTGGCTCAGATGGTTAAGCGTCTGCCTTCGGCTCAGGTCATGATCCTGGAGTCCCTGGATCGAGTCCCGCATCGAGCTCCCTGCTCGGCAGGGAGTCTGCTTCTCCCTCTGACCCTCCTCCCTCTCCTGCTGTCTCTCATTCTCTCTCTCTCAAATAAATAAATAAAATCTTAAAAAAAAAAAAGATTCTCTCCCTCTCCCTTTGCCCCTCCACTGCTTGTGCATGCTTGTGCACATGCACGCACACACACTCTCTCTCTCTAAAAAGAAAAAGAAAAAAGAACAAAAAGGAAAGGAGTAACAAAAAGGAGTAACAAAAAGGCAAAGGTCGGGCGCCTGGGTGGCTCAGATGGTTAAACGTCTGCCTTCGGCTCAGGTCATGATCTCAGGGTCCTGGGATCGAGTCCCGCATCGGGCTCCCTGCTCCTTGGGAGCCTGCTTCTCCCTCTGCCTTTCTCTCTCGCTCTCTCATGAATAAAAAAAAAAAAAAAAAAAAAAGGCAAAGGTCTGTCCTTCCTGAGGAGGGACCCAAACCACATGCACTAGTCAAAGTATGTTGGGGACTTGACAGTGACCAAGTTTGCCAAACATTTTAAGCACTTATGGACTTGGAACCTAAGTTACTATGATGCCAGGAAATGCCCTTGGTCATGGTCAGAAAAATTACTTGAACTGGATTTAGAAATAATTTTCCAGTTGACAGTATAAACTTATAGGTGGGTTCTTTTGGGCCAGTATCAACTCAGGTGGTTGTGACTGATATTGCTGAATGTATTGTGGAAATAGATGTGTTAATTATAGGTAATAATTCTCTTGATCATAAGGGATGTTCCCAATGGGGAAATGCCACAATTAGAATAATGGTTGTGGCACAAGGACACAACCCAGAGCCTATGAGACCTCTCCAGTGTAGTCACATAGTTACTGTGAAGCCGTACAGGAGACCAGGGAAGGGGATCAGGGGAGGAGAAGGGGTCAGAGGTCACTATAATGATCAAATAGCTAATGGAGGCAGAGGTGTTTAAAGACACTATATCACATAACAGCCCTCAGTGACCGGGGGAAAAGCCGATATTATTTGGCACGTCACCATGGACTCCCACAAGCTCAATTTGGCAGTAATATACTGGTACATGCAGTTCCAGATTTAACAATCATAGAATCCATAATGCAGACCGAAGGTCTTGTTTTGCAGTTGTAGACATTGCTAATGCTTTCTCAGCATCCCATTGCCTCCTGAAGATTAGCGCCAATTTGCCTTCACAGGTTTTAATTACCTTTATTTTATCATGTTGCCATAGGTTATCCTAAACTCTCTATAATTTATCACTAGTGGATAGGCTTAGCCCTAAAAAAAAAGCTGAAATATCACCAGATATGTCTTGGTACCCTTACATCGATGGCATTATTCTGACTGAAAGGGCTAAAGACAGCGTGTAGACTGCCTTTCTTTCTTCTTCTTTTTTTTTCTTTTTAAAGATTTTATTTATTTAACAGAGAGAGACACAGCGAGAGAGGGAACACAGGCAGAGGGAGTGGGAGAGGGAGAAGCAGGCTTCCCGCCGAGCAGGGAGCCCGATGCGGGCCTCGATCCCAGGACCCTGGGATCATGACCCGAGCTGAAGGCAGACGCTTAACGACTGAGCCACTCAGGCGCCCCTAGACTGCCTTTCATGAGATGAGTCAATATATGAACCAGAGCTGGAAGATTAACATCCCAACAAGATACCTGGGCTAACCACGCAAGTAAGCCACTTGGGAACCGTGTGGGCTGATGCTCAGAGAAAAAGCCCTGACCTTGTTAAAGAAAAACTGTTGATCTTAATACCTCTAGCAAACAAAAATGAGGCACAACATCTGCTGGCTTGTTCCGGTGTTGGAGGCTCTCCATACCTCACACGAGGATGAGAATCTTGCTGAACTCATCGTATCGGATCGCTCAAAAGAGGCCCTGTCACACTGTAGATGCAGCCGTGTCAGATGCGGTGTCTGGCCCAGCACTTTGGACTTCTTGGGAGCTTTGGAACACTAACATTCCTGAGTATTCCTGGGCCTGGTTCATGTACTTACCAGCTAAGGATGTAGTAGACCACTGCCACTGGGCAGCCTCAAAGAAAACTGCTTAAAACTGTGTGTGGCTAAGAGAATTCTGCATAATGGGAGGAGCTGTAGGCTGTTGTGCTCCCCTGGAAAATATTCCCCCAAATGCACCTTGTGACATTTTCACTGATTCATGGGCAGTAGCCAATGGACTGGCAATGTGGTGTGGTGCCTGGCAGTGGGACAACTGAATGATCAAATTTTAGCCTCTTTGGGGATGAAGCATTATGATAGCAGACTGCACGAGACCCACATCCTGTTTGTGACCATGTGGATGCCCATGGTAAAGGACCTTACAAAGATGAACATCAACAGAATCCACAAGATGATCAGATAAGGACCCAGGTAAGGACCATAGCCACCTGGACACACCATCACACAGGGCATGAGAATTTATCATTCGTGACTAAGCCTAAAAATAAGACACAGTGATTCCAGCACATGAGGTCAAGAAAGCCCAGCAAATATGCCCAGGCTGTCAGCTATGCAGTTGAGTAGCAGAGAGAACTCTGGGACCAATAACCAAGGATACCAAACCTGGCCAGTGCTGGAAAATAGACCATATGGGCTCTCTACCCTCCACCTGCGGGTACTGCTGAGTGTTGATGACAATAGACACCTTTTCAGAGTCCAATACTTCCATCCCTGTCCACAGAGCAGATGGGCAGCCATACTATTCAGGGGTTTTAGATGGACAGTGTTATGTTGTTATCTATTTGTATTCCCTAAACATATCTAGTCAGACAACAGTGCCACCTTACAACAACAATGACAAATATGCAGCAGTAGGCAGCAATGGGGGATATTCATTGGAACTTTCATGGCCATGGCATACCTAGGCAGCAAGTGCTGTTGAAAGATGAAATGGACTCTTAAAAGAGAAATTGGAAAAGATAATCGGACAACCAAGCCCCACTCCCCGTGGAGCACACACTTTAGACAGGCAATTTGGGCTCTAAATGTGGCAATTCCCCCAAAATGGTAATTTTCATTTAAATAGAATGTGTATGACTGATATGAGGAATTCTTAATCGCAGGAAACAAACTGAGTGTTGTTGGAGTGGGGGGTGGGGTGGGAGGGATGGGGTGACGGGGTGATAGACACTGGGGAGGGTATGTGCTCTGGTAAGCGCTGTGAATTGTGCAAGACTGTTGAATCTCAGATCTGTACCTCTGAAACAAATAATGCAATATATGTTAAGAAAAAAAAAGAAGAAGAAGAAGGTAGCGGGAGGGGAAGAATGAAGCGGGGGAAATCGGAGGGGTAGACGAACCATGAGAGACGATGGACTCTGAAAAACAAACAGGGTTCTAGAGGGGAGAGGGGTGGGAGGATGGGTTAGCATGGTGGTGGGTATTGAGGAGGGCACATTCTGCATGGAGCACTGGGTGTTATGCACAAACAATGAATCATGGAACACTTCATCTAAAACTAATGATGTAATGTATGGGGATTAACATAAGAATAAAAAAATAAATTAATTAAATTAAAAAAATAATAAATAAATAGAATGTGTATGAACTCTACACCTGAAACTAATGAGGTACTATATGTTGGCTAATTGAATTTTAAATAAATAAATAATAAAATGTTTGATTATAAGGAAGAGGAGGGAAGAGGTCGAGTTGGCTCTAAGAACTCAATCCACATAAACAACTTCTCGCTCTACATTTTTTCCTCGCACACTTACCCCTGGAGAACAGGGGGTTGGGAAACTCTAACCTAGTACTTCTTTTGTCTACTGGCTGTCCTTATTGGATTTGGCAATTATGGATATTGATGACAATGATCATGAATATGAGGTGATGACTGCTAAGGTAATGTTTGCTGGCATACACATCAGGGTGGGGACGCTGTTCTAGGATGGTCCAAGGTATAGAAAGAAACCACAGAGGCACTCAGGGACCAGTTGTGTGGTGTAAGACATGGGGAAGGTTGGAAAAAGAATGAAGTGATTGCTGCAGAGACTGGTGGGGGACCAATCATATAGTTGTAGAAAAAAAGGAACAACTCTCTGTGGGGAGAGAGCACTTTAGACCCTTTGAGGTCTGGGTAGAGGTAAGGACCAGTGATCCTTCTCAGCTCTTATCCCTGCCTGGCATTTGGCCAATTTATCTCAAACTGCCATCATCACCTCAACTTAACTGTTGACCAGTAAGTGATAAACGCAACTACTGACTTCAGAAAGTAAGAGCCTCCGCTTGAGATGACAGAACAAGGCTATCATTCTGGACACTGATATGATTTTCTTTAACCTGTTCTCAGACTCTTTTCTTGTTTTTCAGACTGTTGATGGTTCTAAACACTCTAAGATGAGTGGTAATGACAATTGTATTGCCCTGGACTTCCTGCCGGCCAGTACAGCCGATACGTGGGCAATTTCTAACATTTCTTGCTACAGTTGATCAATGAATAAGGAAAAACAGAGCAACCCATTTTCACCTTAGAAAGTAATGCGGCTCTCTAAGGTTGATCCTGATAGCAGCTGGGGCATATTTAGCTGACTTGGCCCCAAACTGGAAGTTGTAGTTGTGGTCACTATGTTGCTTAAGACAACGGAACATATTTGGTCCAAGCCCCTATCTGTAAAATTAATTAGAGTAGCCCATGGGGTAGCCTGCAATCCTGAGAATGCTTAGCTGGATACTGAAAGGTCAGAGGGTAGTATTGTAGGGAACAGCCCCACCATGGCAACATGGCCACCTTGCATGTACCCATGCAGGCAAAGGCTAGAAATATAGCTTATTTGAGTCTTGGCAGAATGTCTTATGATTCTCCCCAAACATGAGAGAAAGGGAAACCATTAAGGAGCTGCTACAAGATCATCTCCCATATGCCTCTATATGTCAGACATTGGGAGACTGTTTTGTGATAGTTTCTCATCACCATTCAGGTTCTGGTGAAGTATGGGGCTTTCTTCCCAACCTCCACCCCTCAGAATAGAGCTGAAACAAAACAAAACAAAACAAAACAAAAGTTATTATAAAAATATTGAACTGCTTAGCTGCAGTCTAGGACTGACTCCTCAGCAACTGGGGATAACCCATTCAGTCACCTGGCCCCTTTGGCTTAATCCAGGTGTTAGCTGGCCTTAGTTCTCACTTAGTGGATCTGGAGAAAAATCTACTTCCAAGCTCACTCTTTTTGGCAGACTTCAGTTCCTTGTGTTGCACGACTGAAGTCCCTATTTCCTTAGGCTGTGAGCTGGAGACCACTCTCAGATATTTTCCAAATGGCCCCCACAGGCAATTCACAACATGTATGTTTGCTTTCTTTCAGGCCAGCTAGAACACATCTCTCTGACTTCCTTTTTTGCTAGTAGTCAGAGAAAACACTGTTTTGTTTTGTTTTTTTAAGATTTTATTTATTTATTTGACAGAGAGAGACACAGCGAGAGAGGGAACACAAGCAGAGGGGGAGTGGGAGAGGGAGAAGCAGGCTTCCGCCGAGCAGGGAGCCCAATGCGGGGCTCGATCCCAGGACCCTGGGATCATGACCTGAGCTGAAGGCAGACGCTTAACGACTGAGCCACCCAGGCGCCCCTAGAAAACACTGTTTTTAAAGGGCTCGTGTTAGATTAGATGAGGCCAGCCCAAATAAACTATCTTAAGGTCTCTGATTAATCACTTTAAATACATTCACAAAATCTCTTTTGCCATGTATTATAACATTATCAAAGAAGTAACAGCGGGGAGTGTTTATCATGGGGTCCTTCTTAGAATTCTACCTACTGCAGCTATGGTAATCAGAACAGTGTTGTATTTGTACAAGGATAAAACATGGACAAAGGGAATGAAATAAAAAAAATAAAAAGATAGCCACTTTTTAGAAAAATACCACATTAACTCAGTGGAGAAAGGATAGTCTTTTCAGTAAACGGTGCTGGAACAATTAAACATCCACAAGGGAAAAAAAGAATCTTTATCCTTACCTTACATAGTACACAAAATTAATGCAAGATTTTCTTTGACAAAATGCCTAATGTGAAGTTTTCACTTAGCTGTAAAATTAAGATAATATAACTTTAAAAGAATACATATGTAGAAAAACATCTTCATGTTGTTGGGAAAAGGAAAGATTTATTAAACAGAACATAATAAGTATGTCCTATTATGGTTTACAAATCCATAAAAGAAAAAGTAAGTAGGACTTCATTAAAATGAAGAAATATCATTCATCAAATGACACAATGAAGAGAGTGAAAAGATAAACCACAGACTTGAAAAAGGCCTTTGTAATACATTATAGACTTGTATTATAAATATAAAAACAACTCTCCTACAAATCAATGAGAAAAAGGTGACAAACAACCCAATAAAAGTGGGCAACAGGCTTGCACAGACACTTCACTAAAGAGTATATTTAAATGGCACAGGAAAGGATGCTAAAGGTCAGTACTTCTCAGAGAAATGCAAATTAAAACTGCAATTTAATCTACTACATACCTAGTAAAATAGTTAAAATTGAAAAGACAGGGGCACCTGGGTGGCTCAGTCAGTTAAGCATCTGCCTTCAGCTCAGGTCATGATCAGGTCCTGGGATTGAGCCCTGTGCAGGCTCCCTTTTCAGCAGTTCCCCCCCCCAACCAAATAAATAAATACAATATTTAAAAAAGAAAAATAAATAAAATTGAAAAGACATTATCAATTGTTGATGGGATATGAACCAAATAGAATTCTCATACATTGCTAGTGGGAATGCAACATACTACAGCCACTTTGCAAAACTGGCAGCATGTGGAAGGCAAGACAATGTCCCCACAAAGATGTTTACAGCTTGGATGTAAAACAGGCTTCTCCAGTAAAACAGAACCACTAGAGACCATATATATATTCTGTCAACTGAGAATTTTATGCCCCAAAAATATCTTCCAAAAATTAAGTACTTATTTTGACAAAGAAAAGCTGAGATAATTGACTAGCAGGAAACCTGAACTAAATAAATGCTAAATGAAACTTTACAATCCCTATACCCAACATGTGGTGCAAACTCATCACCCTAAGATCAAGAGCCACATGCTCCACCAACTGAGCCAGCCAAGTGCCCCAAAGAAAATGTATGATGTAAAAACAAAATTATACCAAATGGGTCAACACTTTTTTTTTTTTTTTAAGATTTTATTTATTTGACAGAGAGAGACACAGTGAGAGAGGAAACACTAGCAGGGGGAGTGGGAGAGGGAGAAGCAGGCTTCCTGCCGAGCAGGGAGCCCGATGTAGGGCTTGATCCCAGGACCCTGAGATCATGACCTGAGCCAAAGGCAGACGTTCAATGACTGAGCCACCCAGGCGCCCCTGGATCAACACTTTTAAAAAGAACCTTTTGGACTTTATATTAAAGTATAGAAATATTGTTCAACTTTTTTGGAATGAACAATCACCTAGATTTTCCTGAATAGATTTGTGAATTGAAATGACCAATTTATTCAGGATGTTACACAAATATTCATATTTGTTACCGGAAGTTTTGTCTTGCCCTTTAAATGTAAAATCAAGGTTATGCAAGAGTCATAAAATTAAATGTCAAACTTGACGTTTAGATAAACTAGGAGGAGCTCCTCAAAATTTTGGGAATTTTACCTATAAAAAAGATCAGGTACAGGGCACCTGGGTGGCTCACTTGGTTAAGCATTGGACTCTTGATTTTGGCTCAGGTCATGATCTCAGAGTCCTGAGAGTGAACCCTGTGTCAGGCTCCCTACTCAGTGGGGAGCCTGCTTCTCCCTCTCCCTCAGCCTGCAGCTCCCCCTGCTTGTGCTCTCTCTCTCTCAAATAAATAAATATAATGTTTAAAAAAAAAGGCAGTACAGTTTTATTTGTATTAAGATACAAAAAAAGTAAAAATAACAAAGAAGGTACAGGTATAATTACAGATATATAAATATGTATATACATATATAAACATACACATATGAATGATATTTAAATTGTTGCCCTGAAACTTAACTTTATAAAAAAAACTTATATAAATTAGAATATATCACCAAAATGGCAGGAAAAGCAACTGGAAAGGATAAGTAGTGATAGGTTCAAAATCCTGGCAAAAAAGAAGTCAATCCAGAACTGTAAGGACAATTAACAATTTTATTTATTTATTTATTTATTTATTTATTTTTAAGATTTTGTTTATTTATTTGAGAAACAGAGAATGAGAGACAGAGAGCATGAGAGGGAGGAGGGTCAGAGGAAGAAGCAGACTCCCTGCTGAGCAGGGAGCCCGATGCGGGACTCGATCCCAGAACTCCAAGATCATGACCTGAGCCGAAGGCAGTTGCTTAACCAACTGAGCCACCCAGGCGCCCCTTATTTTTTTATTTTTTTAAAAAAGATTTTATTTATTTATTTATTTGACAGAGAGAGACACAAGAAGAGAGGGAACACAAGCAGGGGGAGTGGGAGAGGGAGAAGCAGGCTTCCTGCGGAGCAGGACCCTGGGATCATGACCTGAGCTGAAGGCAGACCCTTAACGCTTAACGACTGAGCCACCCAGGCGCCTCAAGCACAATTAACAATTTTAATGACCAGTAAATATAAGTAAGGCAAAAATACCTAGAGTTAAATTAGGAAAAGTAAAATGAAATTCTAGGATTATTCCTTGATAAATCCTCTGATATTTAAGGTTGACATGCACCAAAGTTTTCGTTTTCTTCCTTCACAGTCATAAATTCCTGATATTCAGGAGTGAACTTCTGATGATCTTCTGATATTTACTATATTCTTAGGCAATTTAGGCTGTAAAAAACAAATAAAAGGCTCTTCATACTAATTATAGGATCTAACCAGCATGAAGTCCTATCTCAAATTAGATGAAATTCATAATTAAATGCCTTTCCCATAGATTATTTTCAGAGCGTCTTACCAGCATGATCTTTCCGATATTAAGATTTGAACTACGTAAAAAACCTTCCCACATTCTTTGCATTCGTAAAGTTTTTCACCATTTTGAATTCTCTGATGTTGAGAAGGTTCTGAGGAACAATGAAAGGCCTTTTTACACTCCTTACATTCAAAGCATTTCTCACCAGTATGAATCCTCTGATGCCGGATAATGGCAGGGCTACTACTAAAGGTTTTCCCACATTGCTTACATTCGTAGGGTTTCTTACCCATATGAATTCCCCAATGTTGACTAAGGCGTGAAGGGTGATAAAAGGCCTTTCCACATTCTTTACACACATGTGGTTTCTCACCAGTGTGAATTCTCTGATGTTCTGTAAGTATAGAACTATTACAAAAAGTCTTTCCACATTCGTTACACACATATGGTTTCTCACCTGTGTGAATTCTCTGATGTTCTGTAAGTTTGGAGCTGCTACAAAAGGCCTTTCCACAATCTTTACATATATAGGGTTTTTCACCAGTATGAACTCTCTGATGTCGGTTAAGGGCTGAGCAACTTCCAAATGCCTTAGCTGTTTTTACATTCATAGGGTTTCTCCCCAGTATGAATTCTATGATGTATAAAAAAAATACAATGCACTCTTAAAGGCCTTGCCACATTCCTTACATTCATAGGGTTTTTCACCAGTATGCGTTCTCTGATGCCTTTTAAGATCTGAGGAATAATGAAAGACTTTGTCACATTCTTTACACATATAAGCTTTCTCACCAGTGTGAATTCTCTGATGTTCTGTAAGTATTGAACTGCTTTGAAAGGCTTTTCCACTCTCCTTACATATATATGGTTTCTCACCAGTGTGAATTCTCTGATGCAGAGTAATGGCTGATTTACTACTATAGGCTTTTCCACATAACATACATTGATAAGGTTTCTCACTCGCATGAAGTCTCCGATGATAAGTAAGGTCTGAGGAATGATAAAAAAAAAATCCCACCTTCCTTAACTAGACAGGGTTTCTTACACGTGTAAATTCCCTGATGTGATAGAAATACTAAGCCAGTACCAAAGGCTTTTCCACATTCTTTACCTTCATAGATTTTCTCCTTAGTATGAATACAGTATAAGGCCCTATCACATTCCCTATGTTCAGTTTTCACCAGTGAACATGATCTGATGTTGAGTATGTTTTGAACCTCTACTAATAACCTTCCCATATTCCTTATGGTTCCTGAACTTCTGGCCAGTATCAATTCTCTGATGTGTAGTTAGTTGTAAGTCATGTACAAAAGCTTTCTCACAGTTCTTGCATTCATAGTCTTTCTCTTCCATATATGATTTTTGATATGGAGATGTGTTATGACTGAAAATGTATATATTTTCATAGTTGAAAATAACTTGATTAAAATTTTTCTCATGAGATCCTTGTTTTTTGTCAGTCTTTCTTTTACATTCCCAGTCATTCTGTAACAGGAACACTCAAGTCCATGTTTTTTAAGACTTCCCAATATAAACCACTGGGGTGATTCTATTTCATAAACTTCCTTCTTCAGAGATAATTCCTTGGTTTTACACCAAGATTCATGTTCTGAAAGAAAGCATAATAGAAAACATTCACTTTTTCCCCCCTGGAAGAAACGAAACTTTTATGGTATAAATAGGGGAATTAATTTGAAATTAATGTATATGAGATGTAAATGATTTATACAGTGATCAAATATACTGGTGGAATTTGATAAATGCACAAAGCACATGAATTGATGGGAAGTCATACTGGATGATGAGGTGATTAGGAAATTTTAAATGGATAATTTCCAAATTTTGAAACAAATTAAAACTACAAGGAGGTAACATTTTTCAACCGTCAGAATGGCAAAAATCTAAATGTTTGACAACATATTCTTTCAGGAAGCTAAGGAGAAACAGGTTCTCTCATTCATTACTAGTTGGATGACAATATGGTATACCCACTGTGGAGGAGGCTTCAGCATTCCCTAACCAAATTACATATTTACTTACCCTTTTATAAACTAGCAATCTGAGTGACATGACTCAACTCTCAAGATATACTGACATAAATTTTAAAAGATTTACATACAATGCCATTCAGTGAAGCACAATTTATAATAACAATTACTGGAACCAACCCAAATGTCCATTCTCAGATAACTGGCTGAAAAAATATGGTGCATCTACTAAGTGGAATATATTTTCCAACTATAAAAAGGAATGAGGAAAACCCTTTTTTTAAAGATTTTATTCATTTATTTGAGAGAGAAAGAGAGCAGGAGTTAGCACAAGCAGGAGCGCAAGTTAGAGAGCACAAGCAGGGGGAGCAGCAGAGGGAGTGGGAGAAGCAGACTCCCCACTGAGCAGAAAGCCTGATGTGGGGCTCTATCCCAGGACCCTGAGATCATGACCCAAGCGGAAGGCAAATGTTTAACCAACTGAGCCACCCAGGCACCCCTGAATGGATGAAAATCCTTATACCTCCCTGAAGTTATCTCCCGGACATACTGTTAAGTGAGAAAAGGAAGGTGGACTAAATTGTATATAGCATGCTGCCATGAAAATAAGAAAGGGAGGTTAAGAAGATATATACAATTGCTTTTATTTAGAAAAAAAATGGAAGGGTAAACTCACTGGAGAGAGAGATGGAGAGCAATGTACAATAGACTGGGATAAAAACTAGACTTCCCTGAATATACACTATTTTATGGATTTGCCATTGGAATCTTGGAAATATTCCATATAATTATAAAACAAAATCAAAAGAAACCTCAAACTACCAAAAACAAATTAAACATGATTTTAGTTTTATAATCAATTTGGTACACTCCAAGTAGAACTATTGGTGATCATTTCAAAATTCAGAAATCTACCTGTATAGCACCAGTGGATCATAACCCATAGTTCCAACAAAGAAGCAGGATGTGAGAACTTGCATGACTAGATACCAAGCTGTGTACCACAGTCAATTTTATTTCAAACCCCATAGTGAAGAAAAAACAGTAACTGTAATTGAGCACAGAAGGGGCCTAGAAGGTACTTGCAATGTTCTATTTCTTAAACTAACAGAGTAACAAGATGGGTCTTCACTGTATTATTACTCAGACTGTGCAATTTGGTTTCAAAATTTTTATACGCATGAAAATGTTATGGGTTGAATTGTGTCCATATGTTGATGTCCTTACCACCACCACTACCATGCCCCTACTTCAGAAGGTGACCTTATGTGGAAATTAGTTAAATTAAGATGAGATCATACTGGAGTAGGATGAGCCTCTAATATAATATGACTAGTCTTCTTGTAAAGTGAATCTGGAAACACACACATGCAGAGAACATGTGAAGATGAAGACAAAGATCAGCGTGATGCAGGAAAAGACAAAGAATGCCAAAGATTGCCAGCAAGTCAATGGAAGCCAGGAGAGAAGCATAGAAAAGATTCTCTTTCACAACTCTGGCAAACAAATACAACATATTTCCCAAAAATATTTGAAAAGGGTTTTTAAAAGGAAAAAGACTTTTGAACATCTTTTTGTACCAAAAAGTAAGTGAGCACTTAAAAAATTATGTCAGCATGTTGGAAAGACCTAGAGCTACCTGGAAGGGGTTCTGACTTGCCAAACCTGGGTGGTTTAGGCACTAAAATAATTAATTAATTGTAAACCTTTGCAAAAAATACAAAACCATGAGGCCTCATCTTTTGATGAGGAATACAATATTACCATGGTGCCTCCCCACAGATGACCGATAAGTTGCAGAAAAAATAAAAACTATACAATAGAGAAAGTGGACAATATTTGGGACAGGTAATCAAAATTAACATAATCAATGAGGGGCAGAAGCAAATCATATACTTTTAGATATGATGTCCTGAGGAGGACAAAATATCACATATTTGGTATCCTGACAGGAGAAGAATAACTTGAACTTAATCATAAGATAATACAGAAAAGCTAAATGAAGAGCATTCTATTAAAAAAAGAAAGTGGAGGGGCACCTGGGTGGCTCAGTCCTTAAGCGTCTGCCTTCGGCTCAGGTCATGATCTCAGAGTCCTGGGATCGAGCCCCCCATCGGGCTCCCTGCTCAGCGGGAAGCCTGCTTCTCCCTCTCCCACTCCCCGTGCTTGTGTTCCCTCTCTCACTGTGTCTCTCTCTGTCAAATAAATAAAATCTTAAAAAAAAAAAAAAGTGGACTTTATTCTTCAAAAAATGATCATGTAATTATAAACAATGAAAGTCTAATAAACTTTTGCAACTTAAGAGAAAAGTAAAGAGACAGTAAAATGCAAAGCCAAAACAGACTGAATCCTGTACTAAATGGGGAGAGAAAATGCCCTAAAGACATTATTGGGAGAGTTGACACAACTGGAATGTGAATGGTCAATTAAATAAAAATATTTTACCAATGTGACATTTCTTAAATGTTACTAGTGATGTTTTAATAATGTAAGAGAATATTCTTGTTCTTTGGAAGTACACAAAGAAGTATTAAGGACTAAAAGGCCATGATGTTTACAATCTATTATTAAATGGTTCAGGAAAAAAATGATATGTATGAGTGTATGTGGGTGTGGAGCAAGAAAGAGACAGGGATGGGCGCCTGGGTGGCTCAGTTGGTTGAGCGACTGCCTTCGGCTCAGGTCATGATCCTGGAGTCCCGGGATCGAGTCCCGCATCGGGCTCCCTGCTCGGCGGGGGGTCTGCTTCGTCCTCTGACCCTATCCCCTCTCATGTGTTCTCTCTCTCTCAAAAAAAAAAAAAAAAAAAAAAAAAAAATTAATAAAAAAAAAGAAAGAGACAGGGATGGGGGAGGGGGAGAGAAAGAATGATAAAGTAAATGTGTTAAAATATTAAAATTGGAAAACTGCTGAGTCTAGATAAAGGATATAAAGGAGTTCTCTGATTCCTGCAACTTTTCATTGAAATTATTTTCTACAACTATGTATATACATATATACGTGTATGTATATGTATATACACATGAAGAAACACTCCTACACTCATTTAATGAAGCTAATAAAGTCTTTAAACAAAATGAACCAAAAATTGTATGAGGAAAGAAAACTATAGGCCAATCTAAGTTACCAAATAGATATGCAAAATCTGAATAAAATGTTAACAAACTCTATCCTACAATGTCATATAAAATAAACCAATATGACCATGTTAATTTTATTCTAGGAACACAAGGTTGCCATTATAAAAAGATTATTTCTAAAGATAGGGAAAATAATTTGACAAAATTGAACATCTAATCATAAAAATCAACTCTCAACAAGCTAGGAATAGCTTCAAAGACGAAAGGTCATTATTTAGGTTAGATGGAGCTTCAGTCTCAGCCCCGGTAGAGCTGCACATATTCAACTCTACAGAGCTTAAGCTTTCTCTTTGGCAACAGGGAAATGGAATATACAGGATATTTGAAAGGAGCTAAGAAATTCACAAGGGGAGGAGCAAATATCCCAGAGGGAAGACTGAATTTTTAGAGACAGGTATGCTTAGCAACTGAGATCAGGTTGTTATAGCTTTCCAAAATCACATTTCTGTACAAATCCCTCTGATCAGAATCCAGGCATCCCCACTCCTCCTGAGAAAAGTCTATAGACACATCCTTGATCACCCCAGTCCCTGAAAAAATAAATCTGTGTATTAAGGTTATAATAAAAACAAAAGCTTTTAAATGGGAGGAGAAAAGAAAAAGGTGAAAATACAGGTGATAAAGAGAGTGTTTATAGGAAAGGACAGATAGAACAAACAGGCTGGGTCTGGAGGTCTGAATGTCAGTATGATTTAATTTATGTTCTCAAACATTCCAGTTCCTGAAGATAGATCAAACCACCCAATCACAGTAGGGACATTTCCAGTATCCAAGCAGGTTTGGGATGTACAAAGGCCAGCTAAGTAGAGTTTCTCTATTATGTGAAATAGTATAAGCCATCATCTAGTCTAATAACATCTGGTATATAATTGTCAGTAATAGGTAATTCCCTCTGCCTACTGTTGACCCACCTCTACAAAATATCTTAGAATAAAATTTGAGAATAAAAGAAATTAAGAGAATATCCTTTAAAAAATTAAGACAGAAAAAAAGAGGTTATATATAAAGTATCAGAAAAGTAATGTACTTCTAAATATCACTGTTAGAATGAAGAAAATGGTATAAAGACATGTTTAGAGGAGAGTTTCCCAGCCTTAGCAATGTTGACATTTGGGGCTGAATAATTCTTTGTCATGGGGGGTGCTGTCAAGTGCACTGTTTGTTGGATGTTTAGCAACAATTCTGACCTCCACTAGATGCTGGTAGCACTCTCCTCCCAACTTTGACAACCAAAAGTATCTGTAGATGTTGCCAAATATCCCTGGAGGGGTGAGGGTAGGAGCAAAATTGTTCCTGGTTGAGAACCAGTTTAGAGTCCAGACAAGCAAAGGTTCAAAAGATTCCCCTCCTGCTTCTATGCATCTTTGCTTGGAAGTAACTGGTTGTGCTCCATAAAATCTATAGAGTAAACCATCAAGAGGTATATTAGGCATCCAGATGATGGGAAATAAGAGTCACAGGAGAAAGAGAACAAAAGAGTCAGTGTTACTGTGAAAGAAAAGTACCAGGATGACAGCTGTGTAGCAAGTCTGCAGCATAACCAATGGAGACAGGAGCAGTAACACAAAGGAAACCAGAAGAAAGTACTGAAGAACTAAATGACTGATGATTGTGACAGTATGGAAAATATTATTGATAGTCATGTGACAGTGATGTTTACACATTTTGATAGGTTAGCAACACAAATGTGGAAAACTGAGCAAATAACTTTAAAAGATAACTAGCTCCAGGGGCGCCTGGGTGGCTCAGTCATTAAGTGTCTGCCTTCGGCTCAGGTCATGATCCCAGGGTCCTGGGATCGAGCCCTACATCAGGCTCCCTGCTCTGCGGGAAGCCTGCTTCTCCCTCTCCCACTCCCCCTGCTTGTGTTCCCTCTCTCGTTGTGTCTCTCTGTCAGATAAATAAATAAAATCTTAAAAAAAAAAAAGATAACTAGCTCCAGGAAAAAAAAATTACTCTAGAAATAATATGTCTGCTTAGTATACTACTTGGCTCAGCTCTAATACTTACATAGTAATAACTACATATATATACTATAGAGTTAAGTAAAAATCATGTTATAACCCTAGTGGGGAAAAGCTAATTTACCACTCCAACACACACAGAAGCCAAGGAATAATGACTACACTTGATTCCTCCACAAATAGTAAAATGAGAATAATTGGAAATACCAGTATAAATATTGAAGGCAGTTAGTTGGCTTAATCTTTCTTCTCATTTTGGTATTTGGCACTAATAAGACCTTTAAGGTCTGTCGGTCTGGGCTCTAACAATAAGGTTCTCAAACTACTTAGGCTCTGGTATAATTCAACCTGTAACCAGGCATCACTAAACTGTAATAAATGTTCCTGGTTCCTGAGTTGCCAAAAATCTGATGAAAATTGATGAAGATTCACAAAGAGGCTGAGGTCAAATGAAGACTGAACAACACCAACTCTCATTTTGTCTTACAGTCTGTGATGATCATGATTTTCCAGATATGAGCTCCCACTCAAGTGCTCAACTTGACCTCATCACATCATAGTCCAGGTAAAACAGATTCATTTAGCAAATAATATCCTCATTTTCCTCCCTGTGCACTTCTGCTCAATCAACATTCCTGACCCCACGTGGAAAAAGATAACGATTTATAGAAAAAAAGTCGTGAACACTTGTTGCCATTCGGAAGGGGCCCCTAGGCAACACAGCTGAGTAGACGGGATGGAAGGAAATGGTCAGGAAGTCCTGAAAGAGATGTTCTTACCCAATAAAGGGTAGGATAAGGAAGGCAAATGCTCATTGTGTTTCAGGAAGCATCACCTCGGGTCATGGCTTTCAGTCTTGCCCGAAGCGCAGTCGTCCTCGGGGCTCCCCTTCTGGAAAAGGGCAGAGTCCTGACACTGCAGAGCTAGCAGACCAACGCTGGCCTCGGTTCCCAGAACAACCCGGTTCAAAGGGCAGTCCTTTACCCTGCTTCCCCATTGTCAACTCTCTCCACTTCACACAGATACACTGACAGGGATGGGAGAGAGAATGGACTAATTCCGCCCGAGACCAAGGCTCCGGCTGCAGCAGAATGGCCTCTGGGAAGCTGGCAGTGTCTGGAGAAGCGGGCACGAATGCCCCCTACCCCGCACCACCTTGCTCTGAGCATTCCTCTGTCCCTCCAGGAGCAGGACTCCGGAGACTAGACTTACAGCAGAAAAGCCCGCCTCAGACAAGACCCTGAGCCAGAGACGTGCCCCAATTCAGGTCCCATATCAAAGACCCGAGGGCGCCTCTGTCCTCAAGAAGGCGGTGGCTCCCGGAAGCACAGCTGGTCAATCCCGGTCGCCCCCACACGTAAATCAACCTCCAGATGTTAAAGGTGCAGGTCGCTGATAACTGAGCCCAACTTGCTAACTCCGCGGCGAAAAATGCACAAGCTTACCGGATATAAGGCCTTCAATCGCAAGGTTATGCTTATGCCCATTCGGACCAGTGAGCCTTTCAGCCCCAAGAAGTCCGGCGCCCCGGTGCGAAGAAGGGATTGGAGCTCAGCAGACCCCACAAGCAATGGTTTCAACAAGGCCAAAGACAAAACTGATTCCACTTTACCAAATGGCATGTGCGCCTGCGCGACTTGGAGGCGTTCGCGAGGCCTGAACTACAACCTCCAGAATCCTTTGAGCGCTCTCTACCCTTGACAGCGCCACGGCGGCTCTTGCTGCCTGTGCCTAGGGCCAGCTGCCCTCCTTGGTGAACCAGCGCTGTGGGATGGGTCGGTGTTCTCCAGAGTACTGTTGCTAATCAGAAGTTAATGTTACTTAGTGACCACTGCCTGAGTGGCAGAAGGCTGCCAATGCCCTTGGCTCACTCGATCCCATCTGGGGAATCATTACTCTGTTCTATAGACTTTGAAAACCAGAGTCAAAAAAGTTTAGTGACAACCAGAGACTAGAAACGGATTACGACCCAAGACTGATTCTTTTTAATGATTTAAAATTTTTGTCCATGGTTGATTAATTTTTGCATAGGCTAAATAAAAGATAATTATATAAGTCTTGTTGACCTTCAGGCTAAATATTTTTTAAAATTTATTTTTATTTATTTGACACAGAGACAGAGATGGTGAGAGAGAGAGCATAAGCAGGGGGAGCGGCAGGCAGGCAGAGGGAGAGGGAGAAGCAGGCTCTTTGCTGAGCAAGGAGCCCGACGCGGGGCTCCATCCCAGGACCCTTGAATCATGGCCTGAGCCGAAGGCAGCCGCTTAACCGACCGAGGCACCCAGGGGCCCCTAGGCTAAATATTTTGACAAGAATACTCCATGGGTGATATTGTGTCCTTCTTAATGTATCATATCAGAGGCCACTTGATGTCACCTTTTTCCCGTTCCCGATGTTAATTTATTTCCTTAAGGCTGTAGTCAACAGTCCTATTTAAAGCTATATCTTCTCTTTTTGTTTTTGAGTAAACTATGGAGTGGCGCTTTCAGACTGTTTGAATAAATATGGATACAAATTTGTCCTATCTTTGCCATGTGGCTACTAAAAACATCTGTTGAAAAACCTATATGTAACATATACATATAATACATCCAACTCCTCAAGATTCAAAGGATATTAAATGATCCAAAATGCCTTCATTATCATATACTATCTTTCCTATGTGTTTGGATCTATAGCTGGACTTTTAAGTAGTTCTAGTGTTCTATTATATTTTTGCTAGAGCTATACTCCTAATTATTATAGAGTTATAGTATGTCTTAATATCTGATGGTTCCAATTATCCAATTCTTCTCCTCTTTCAGAATTGTACTGGTTATTCTGATTTCTTTATTTTTCCATATAGACTTTAGAATTATCTCATATATCTAAAAAAATTCCTGGGTATTTTTAATTGAGATTGCATCACATTTATAACCTAAGGAATTATGATTTTTTAACGATGTCAGTACTGCAATCCCAGATGTTATATCCTTTTATTTTTTCATTTCCCGATTGCTTTGGAAAATTTTTATTTTCCACACTTAAAAAGTGTTAGGCAGTTGGTTAGGCATGAGCAAGGAGGGATTAGTATTTTTCCATAATGATTATGGACATTTCTATTTAATTTTATTTCTTGATAGCTTTTTTTTTTGTGACTACCATAAAAGCAGTTTTTTTTTTTTTCTATTGGATCTTCTATTTTTTAAGAATATTTGTACATGAGGGCACCTAGGTGGCTCAGTCGGTTAAGAGTCTGCCTTCGGCTCAGGTCATGATCCCAGAGTTCACATCCACTCGGTGGGGAGTCTGATTCTTCCTCTGCGCTCCATCCCCCCCCTCATGCTCTCTCTCTCGCAAAAATAAAATATTTTTAAAAATTAAAAAAAGAATATTTGGACATGGGTTTGTTGACTTCTCTATGTTAATTTTCTACCAAGGCAACTTCAGATTGGTTTCTCATCATAGTTTAATGTGCAAAAGGGTGATAAAATAGAACTTTTTTTCTCCTGGATCTAGATGAAGCCACAAAATAACTGGTGCCAACTCTGTCTGTGGATATCACTGCAGGGTATGCAACAGAGCCAATGAACACCAAGTTTTCTCCTATAATTCAATAACTGAAAGGTCATTTATGTCATAGGACTGTGCGGTATAATTTCTTGCAACAACAGAAATGTTCTATAATATGCTGCCCAATACAATGGCCACTGGCTGCATGCAGCTGTTGAGCACTTGAAACGTGCCTATGAGACAGAGAAAATGAATTTTAAATTTTATTACTTTAAATCTAAATTTAAGTAACTACATGTGTCTACTGGTTAATGTATTGGACACTGAAGAGTAAAGATGTCAAAGATGATGAAAAGTGGGACTGTCTTTGAGATAAGAATTACTTAAAACTGTTAGGCAGTTGGTTAGGCATGAGCAAGGAGGGATTAAGCAGATGCTGGGCAGACCCTCGGAGCCACCCCCAAGAGTTAACAGCCACACCTTCAGAGCCACCACCAAAGGCTAACAAAACAGGAAAGGCCTAGCCACAGAGCTGGCTCAAAAGCCACAAGGGGACGTCCAAGAACTGAGCATGAGCACAAAAGGTGCAACTTTCCGTTAAGTAACTTTAAGTTCACAGCAAAAGCTCACTAGAAACTCATACATTTGTAAATAAATACAATTATGACAGACTGCATCATGGGTAGGCACATGCACAGAAGCCAGAATGTTCTATAACCACCAGCTGTCAATCAAAGCCAAATTTACCTATGCAGAAAACAGGCTTAAAAGGATGCAGCTAGAGTTTCTCGGGGCCATTGCCACTCTTGCTCCGGGACTAGCTCGCTTTCTCTCTTGAGTGTTCTACACTTATCTACTCAATAAACTCTATCTCCCCATTCTGGTCTCAGGTTTCCCAATTCTTTGGTGCATCTGGGACAAGAACCAAGGGACCCAGTAACAAAAATTGTTGTTTTGTGTGCTGTATTCCCACTTTCACGAAGGAAAAGATGGTTGCTTTCCCCTTGCCTCAAAAACAAGCAATGAGGCCACTGAAGTAGTATCTTATCTCCATACTTCAACCCTAACACCTCCATACGCTGCTTCTAATGAATAAAATGTGGCAAAAATGATGGTATGATGGTATATCATTTCCATAATTATGTTAAGTTATATGGCAAAGGTGAAGGATTTTGGCAGATATAATCAAGGTCCCTAAACAGTTTAAGTGGGTCAAAAGGGAGATTATCCTGAATGGGCAGATTCTGAGAGATGTGCCTTTTAAAAGATCTATAGGTCAGAGACAGAAGTAAAAATGTCTTCTGCCGCCCTTGAAGAAACAAGCCAACATTACTATCGCTTCAAGGAAATTAATTCTGCCAACAAACATGTAAATTTGGAGGATGACCCTGGGCCTTCGGTGAGACACCATCTCCAACTGACACCTCAATTGCCACCTTGTAAGACGCTGAGCAAAGGACCCAGCTAAGCCAGGCCCTCACATGTACCCATGAAAACTTTGAGATAATAATTGTGTATTGCTTTAAGCTGCCAAACTTGTGGCAATTTGTTATGCAGCAACAGAAAAGTGATAAGCCCTATTAGTGGCCATAGTTCCCAGTAGAAGCTGTTGATTCTAGTTCGTAGTTGTTCCAAACTTCTCAGATCCACCTGTATCATACCTCCACAGAGACACCAGCACTAGCCAAGCTAAACCCCACTCTAGAGGCAGTCTGAGTCCCAGATACATGGAAGCTTCCTCTACATCCCTGTAGCACCAGGGCCAGATTTCAAGTATTAATTATTGTAATACATGTCTGGATTTATTTTTTTATTTTTATTTTTTTACATGTCTGGATTTAGAGTTATAAGTTCTGTGAGTAATTCTGCCCACCTCCCACAGGTTTTGCTGCGTAGGATACTCAGCAACCTTTATGTTCAAAAAATTGCAGTTTGTTCATATTTCATCCTTAGACAAATGTTGGCTTAAACATGCATTGGATCAAGAGTCAGATGTTCCTACAATCCAATATTATTTTTTAATCAGTCAGATAATGTGGGCAATAATATTCTCAATAATGTTGCATGCTGACATAAATTTTAGGATTCAACATACAAGGTTAGATACGAATAAAGGCATTATTCATTATATTCTTATGTTTTTTTTCTTCAGGATGGATCATCTCACGCCCAAGAAGGAATGAATGATGATGACTTTGCTATATTCACTAGAGGCTTAACATTCTTCTCCAATATTAAATTTCTGATATTAAATAAAATATACACCATAGTTAAGAGCCATTCCATAAATAATAAAATAGACAAAGGAAAAAAATAATTTTGATAATGGATTATATTTACTGAGCATGTTAAAGTCTTAATTATAAGCATTTGTGTAAATTAACTCATTTGATCCTTACCAAACCCACATATACTAGTGAATATAGCCATGCCATTTCACATAAACTATAATAACATATAGGAATGTGTTTTTAATATAAATATGTTGAAATGGAAATGAATTATTTTTTAAAAAATTAAATGTCCCTACATTATATTTGGGCAAAATCATTAGGAAAAACTCCACAAGGATAAGTAACATGGAGGGAAGGAGAGAAAAATGGCATAGTACAGTATGGTCAAAAAGGAAGCCAGTTTAATCTGTCATGTTTAAAATATGTACATGTCAAAAGGTATGTAGAGATTTCAAAAACAATGAAGAGAAGACAACCAAGTACAGTGTGCCAAGTAGGATGCTAAACATGGCATTCCTTACAAACAAAAAAAGTGGAGTCAGTCATATTATTTGACCATAGATGTTTGGTAAAAATAATGGTACAGTCATATATATTAACATTATTAATGCACTTAATCACATGGAATGTCCTATATGACATATCTTGTCATTAAGAAGACAATTTATGAGACAATTTGAATAATATGATTACATTTGCTTTAAAAAATTATAAAAGGATTTGTTCCAACAATTTGACCATAGTTATAGCCCCTTTGGGGGATGAAAGCTAACTTTATTGGCTTCTTTGTAGAATTAAAAAATTTAGAGAAAATTATTACAATAAAATATCACATTTATGAAATAAAAATATTAATTTATATATACAAATAATCACTTTACCAATATTAAAATATATATCTTAAAGTAATGATATTTTATTTTTAAAAGATTTTATTTTTAAGTAACATCTTCACCCAACATGGGGGCTCAAACTCACAACCCCGAGATCAAGAGTTGCATGCTCCTCTGACTGAGCCAGTCAGGCACCCCTTAAAGTAATGATATTTTAAATAAAACAGTACAGGGGCGCCTGGGTGGCTCAGTCATTAAGCATCTGCCTTCAGCTCAGGTCATGATCTTAGGGTCCTGGGATTGAGCCCTACATCGGGCTCCCTGCTCGGCGGGAAGCCTGCTTCTCCCTCTCGCGCTCCCCCTGCTTGTGTTCCCTCTCTCACTGTCTCTCTCTCTGTCAAATAAATAAATAAAATCTTTAAAAATAAATAAATAAATAAATAAAATGGTACAGATGCAAAGATATGCAGGTATAAATTTATTATAAAAAGATCAAGTAAAGAGTTTCCAAATTGGATGTCGGGGTATAAAAAGACTCATTATATCCAAGCTTATAACATTAAAAATATAAAATGTCCAAAACTGTGCATAAATAGCTTCAGAAAATAGTTACTGAATAAGTTGTGCTGTAATAAGAGTTTTGGTGAGAACAAAATAAATTCAAAAATTTAATGTACAACATAATAATATAGTATTTTAGCTATGCATAAACCGAACTACTTACAGCTATATAAAAAATAAAGTGGATTTAAAGTATTTTAAAGTATGAAAAATGCAACAAAAAAGATTTTTCACTTTTCTCCACTCATGATTAGAAAGTTTTTAAAATTTAGAAAGGAATGAGCTATTGATAGAGAACTTCCAATATTCATTTTATTCTTATGGTAGTTAAGCTGTGAAACACATAAGGCATTCTCATATTAATTATATTTCTATATTTTCTTACCAATAAATTTTAGGATTTCTCCTATTACATTTCTAAGATTTCTCTTTCATGTCATGTTACCTGAAAGACATGCTTAAAGGTCTTACAAAGCTTACTTTCATACTATTTCTTACCATTATGAACTTTTTGATGGCGATTAAGATTTGAGCCTCTTGCAAAAGCCTTCCCACATTCCTTACACTCATAGGGTTTCTCACCAGTATGAATTCTTTGATGCAGAATAAGGTCTGAAGAACGAAGAAAGGCTTTTCCACATTTGTTACAAGTATATGGTTTATTACCAGTATGAATTCGCTGATGCCGGGTCAGGTATGTTGCACAAGTAAAAACTCTTCCACATTCATTACATTCCCAGGCTTTCTCACCAGTGTGAATTTTCTGATGTTGTATAAGTATTGAATCTCTACTCAATATCTTTCCACATTCCTTACATTCATACAATTTCTCATCAGCATGAATTAACTTGTGTCGAGAAAGTTCTGATGAACGACGAAAGGCCCTTCCACATTCCTTACACTCATAGGGTTTCTCACCAGTATGAATTCTGTGATGTTGAGTAAGGTCTGAAGACTGACGAAAGGCCTTCCCACATTCCTTACATAAATAGGGTTTCTCACCTGAGTGAATTCTCTGATGTGCTGTAAGGATTGAGCCAGTACTAAAGGCTCTTCCACATTCCTTACATTTGTAGGGTTTCTCACCAGTATGAATCCTCTGATGCCGAATAAAGGCCGAAACATTACTAAATGCTCTAACACAATACTTACATTTATAAGGTTTCTCACCGGTATGAATTCTTTGGTGTTGAGTAAGGTATGAGGAATGACGAAAGGCTTTTCCACATTCTTTACATTCATTGGGTTTCTCACCTGTGTGAATCCTCTGATGTACTCTAAATATTGAAATAGTGCTAAAAGCCTTCCCACACTCATTACACTCATAAGGTTTTTCACCAGTATGAATCCTCTGATGACGAATAAGGGCTGTACCATTACTAAATTCTCTAACACACTCCTTACATTTAAAGTGTTTCTCACTTGTATGAATGCTATGATGTAGAAAAAACTGTGAGGCATTAGTAAAGGCCTTCCCACTTTTCCTAAATTCATTAGATTTCTCCCTAGTAAAATTTATCTGATGTTGCATAAAGTCCGAGTCACTATTCAAAGACCTCCTACATTCCTCACATTCATAGGGTCTCATACCAATATGCACTGAATGATATGAACTAAGTTTTGAAGTTCTACTAAGGGTGTTCCCATATTCCTTATAGTCATAGAATTTCTCACCATTATGACCTTCTTGATGTGTAGTAAGTTTTGAGTCCTGTCCATAGGCATTTTTATGTTTTTGGCATTCATAAGATTTCTCTTTGGTATTAAATGTTCGATGTAGAGGGAGAGATGTTTGCTGAATGAAAGGGGATATGTCTTCAGAGGTACATGAGATTTGGCTAAAATGTCTTTCCTGAGATCCCTGTTTAAGTCCATGCTTTGTAAATCCTTCCATTATAACCCACTGGGATGAATCTATTTTATAGTTACCCTTTTTCAGAGATAATTTCTTGTTCTCACACCTAGATTTATATTCTGAAAGAAAACACAAAAACATTCACTTTTTTGGGAGGGAGAAGACACAAAACTTAGAAAAGGCAGAATTACATTGACATCAATGTTTATAATGTAAATAGGATTTACAGTTCTTATATGGTGGTGCAATTTGAGAGATAAAGTATAGAAATTGAAAAGAGACATAGAAAGACATGGGGGAAGGGGATCAGAAAAAGACGAAGTCAATGATTCTTAAATTTTGGAATAAATTCAAAGTATACTTCGGCAAAAACCCAAAAATCTGATAACCTAATCTGTTAGAAGGCTATAGGCAAGTAACCTCTTTCACACATTCAGTGTAGCAAATAAAAATGGTACAACTACCATACGGGGATATTTGCCAGTTTCTAGCAAAATTATATAAGTATTTATCCCTTGAGCAAGCAATCCTAATTCTAGGAACCCAAACTATACTTTCTGGAAAGAATCTGAAGAGATTTATGCAGAAGGTTATCCACTACAGAACTATTTGTGTAAGAGCAAATGACTATAACAAACCCAAATAGCCACCAACTTAATACTACTTGAACTCAGTATCGTAAATGCACACAATAGAGTTCTAAGTAACTTAATAAAGAAATGAGAAGTATCTATATATTCCTATTGAATGATCTTCATGACTTTTTAAAGTAGAAGAACAAGGTAGGAGTAAACTGTATGTATATGCTGCTACCATTTATAAAAGAAAGGGGATATATGAAGATATATACATAAGGGCTCACATTAAGCAAAACAAAGAAAGGATAAATCATGAAGTTTATGACAGATATACTATGTTGGAGGGAATTAAAATGATGGGGATGAGGTAAATTCAAATATGCCACAAAAATGTAGAGGAAATTGATATTAGGTGAGGAATATAGGAACTCTCTATACTATTTTTGCAACTTTTTTGGTAAATATAAAATTATTCCAAAACTAAAAAAAAATTTTAGGGTGCCTGGGTGGCTCAGTTGGTTAAGCGACTGCCTTCGGCTCAGGTCATGATCCTGGAGTCCCTGGATCGAGTCCCGCATCGGGCTCCCTGCTTGGCAGAGAGTCTGCTTCTCCCTCTGACCCTAACCCCTCTCATATGCTCTCTCTCATTCTCTCTCTCTCAAATAAATAAATAAAATCTTTAAAAAAAAATTTTTTTTTAAAAAGAAGAAAAAGTCATGCCCATAAAAATCATGAAAAAAGATGAAAACACATAGTAGTGCTATTTCTATTGAACACTTCCTGAACAGTGCAGCCACAGCAATAAGACTAAAAGGAGTATCAAAATTGCAAGCACAGAAAAGCAAGAAACAAAACTGAAAATACTTACAAATTTTGTGACTGTCTGCTTGGAAACTTTACTATTAACAATTCCAATAATTAATGAGATATGGCAAAAATCAACACATAACACCAAGAAAGATTAAGTCAATTTTATACATCTTTTTTGTTTTTGCCAACGTATCTATATGGAATGATTTCCACAACAACTTGTTAATAATTATTAAGAGAAAACCAGAACGGGGTGCCTGGGTAGCTCAGTTGAGCATCCGACTCGATTTCGGCTTAGGTCACAATCTTAGGGTTATGAAATGGAGCCCAGCATCAGGCTCCACATTGAGTGGAGCCTGCTTAAGATTTTCTCTCTCCCTCTGCCCCTCCCCCCACTTGCATGTGCACACGCGCATGCGCTCTCTCTCTCTCTCAATCAAAAAAGAAAAAAAAACAGGACAGTAAAAAAGAGTGCAGAGAGCGCGCTTGGGTGGCTCAGTTGTTAAGCGTCGGCCTTCGGCCCCGGTCATGATCCCGGGGTCCTGGGATCGAGCCCCGCACTGGGCTCCCTGCTCCGCGGGAAGTCTGCTTCTCCCTCTCCCACTCCCCCCTGCCTTTGTTCCCTCTCTCACTGTGTCTCTCTCTGTCAAATAAATAAATAAAATCTTTAAAAAAAAAAAAAAAAGAGTGCAGAGAGAATACTATCCTATGTACAAGAGGGAAGGAGAATTGGGAATATAAATGTGAACATGCTCTATTTCTGAAAAAATAAAGGCAGAAAGGATTAATCAGACTACCTCAACCAACCCCCTCCCCCTACCACCAAATACCTAGAGTGAGGATGGCAATGAATGAAGCAGATAGGGTTGCAAACATAACTTCTCTAAGTATATTTTTATATTGACTTTTAAAGCATATAAATGTTTTATATATTCCAATTCTAAACTAAAAATAATCTAAACTTAACAGTTAAGATAAATGGTGTATTAAGGGCACCTGGGTGGCTCAGTTGGTTAAGCAAGCTAGCTTCGGCTCAGGTCATGATCCCAGAGTCCTGGGATCTAACCCCACATTGGGCTCCCTGCTCAGCAGAGAGCCTGCTTCCCCTTCTCCCTCTGCCTGCCACTTTGCCTATTGTGCTCTCTCTCTATCTCTCTGTCAAATAAATAAAATAAAATCTTTAAAAAAATAGGTCATAATACTTAATATGACTTTAAAAAAAGATAGGTATATTAAGTTGAAAATGCACAAAAAAGAATTAATCTAGCAACTTTATGAACTGTACTCTGGAAATCCTTGGTGTAACCTATTCTAAGGGAAAAAGGAAAAGGAAACTGTAATAAATCTTGAACATGACTTCAGGTAGGTTTTTCAGTCAGTAGTTGTGCTGGTATTCTAATTTTGAAAGTATTCTGTGGCATTTGGAACAGAAGGCTTGAACAAATATACTCGTGTTGTGGGAAATAGGGTTTTCCACTGTTCAAGAAAAAGTTACAAAACTGAGATGTAGAAAAGTGAGACAGAATCTTGTCTTTTGGACTTCAATTACAGTTATTAGTATGATTCACTTATAAAATATATGTTCCCTGTCTCTTTGTACTTAATAGATATAAAAGCAATGAAAATCCAGTAGCAATGAGTGCACTGAACACTGATATTGGTCAATGAACACCATTCCCTATTAAGAGAAAATAGGCTTCTTTTTTTTTTTTTTTAAGATTTTATTTATTTATTTGACAGAGAGAGACACAGCGAGAGAGGGAACACAAGCAGGCGGAGTGGGAGAGGGAGAAGCAGGCCTCCCGCAGAGCAGGGAGCCCGATGCGGGGCTCGATCCCAGGACCCTGGGATCATGACCTGAGCCGAAGGCAGACGCTTAACGACTGAGCCACCCAGGCACCCCGAGAAAATAAGGCTTCTTAATGAGCTGGCTAATTCCAAGTTGGGGAAAGAAAAATACAAGATGAGACTGAAACATATTTTTGTGCCAGAAAACAAGAAGGTCATTAAAGACTCATGCATACATGAAAAAGGTTGAAGGTGAAGGTGTGGGCATTTGGAAGTTCATGATGAGTTTACTTTTCTTAATAGTTGTAGGCCTTTGAGGGGAGATTCCTCCAAACATCGCAAAGATGTGATCTCCTTACTGAGCAGCTGGTTTATATCCTACATTCCTCTTCCTTTGTATAATCATCAATCACTTACCTAGGTACAGGCCTCTTGTCAGCTCACTGTCAAAAACACTCCAAGGCTCCTTCCCTTGCTCCAATAAAGAGATCACATCTGGCTTGGGAATGCAAAGACCTACTCATAAGAGAAGAAAGGAGACTTTTTATGTTGTAGGTGTCCCAGGACACAAAGCCTATCCTATGATCAGCAAATAAATTGGCAGGGCCACAAAAAAGGAGAGAAGGTGGAGTTTTGGCCTTAGGCCCAATGAAGCTACACAGTCCCAACTCTACAAAGCTCAAGCATGTCTTTAGGAATAGGGAGAAGAAACGCATAGGATATATGAAAGGAGTTGAGAAAATCTTCTCAGGGGAAGCATATATTCCAAAGGGCTCTAGAGTTTTTAGAGAAAGGTATACTTACCGACTGAGACCAGGTTGCTATAATTCTCCAACATTACATATTTGTACAAATTCCTTTGAGTTGAGTCCAGGCATTCCCACTCTTCCTGAGAAAAGTCTATAGACACATCCCTGAATAGCACAAATCCCTGAAACAAAAATCCTGAGTTATACTCGTGTAATGAAAATAAATGACTTCAAGGTAGAAGGAGAGATGAGAAACATAAAAGAAGAAGTAAAGGAGAGTTTTACAGGAAAGGAGAGAAATGGATCACAAACAGGTTGGGCTCAATACCTGTGATGTGGGTGAAAACTAGAGTTAGTGTTAATCAATGAGCAGGCCTCACACAACCCAACCCCTGCAGATAAAAACTCCTGTGCACAATGAGGGAATTCCAAGATCCATTCTCATTTAAAAACATACTAAATCTAATTAAGAGGAATATCCAATTAAACAGCTAACTGTATATAGTATATTCTCAGTAAAGAGAAGTACACTTATGCTTCCCTTTCCCCCCTGAAAAATCAAGTTATAAATAATTGGTAAACTCTTGGAAGTGTATCAGAGGATAAAATTTTAGAATAATAAGAATATAAAGAAGATCTTGACATTTTCAACAATCAGAAAGCAGGTCATGTGAAAGGTACCAGAAAATAGAAACACATTGCCCTGCTCAACAGTGCCCTGAAATAAAGAAACAAAACAAAATTAAAAATGTAACAAATTTTGCAATACTGAGAATGAACCCTTGACTAGAGTCATTTATCCAGCCAAAATTCACACAAATGTATGGCTGTGTAATACATTTCTAGAGAAGCAAAGAATCAAATATGTATCTCCTATGTACCTTTTCTCTTTTGTTGTTTTTTATTCTTTTATTCTTTCTTTCTTTATTTTATTTAAATTCAATTAGCCAACATGTAGTACATTATTCTTTTATTTAAAACAGATTTTTCAGCTTATTGAGGTATAATTGACAAATGGATCCTATATGTTTAAGGTATACAACGTGATGATTTGACATATGTATACTTTGTGAAATGATTACCACAATTGGGTTAATTAACACATCCATCACCTCACATGGTTACCTTGTGTGTGTGTGTATGTGTGTGTGTGTGTGTGTGTGGTGAGAACCCTTAAGGTCTACTTTTTTTTTTTAAGATTTTATTTATTTACTTGAGAGAAAGAGAGAGAGAAAGCACAAGCAGAGGGGAGGGGCAGAGGGAGAGGGAGAAGCACACTCCCTGCTGAGCAGGGAGCCCAAGGCAAGGCTTGATCCCAGGACACTGGGATCATGACCTGAGCCAAAGGCAGATGCTTAACCAACTGAGCCACCCAGACGCCCCTAGGTCTACTCTTTCAGCAAATTTCAAGTACAAAACACAGCCTGTACTCTTTGACCAGCATATCCCTATCTCCTCCAACCCAGTCCTTAGTAACCTCCACTTTATTCTGTTTGGGTGAGTTGGACTTTTTTTTTTAATCTCACATATAAGTGAGATCATTACAGTATTTGCTTTCCTCTGGCTAATTTCACTTAGCATAATGTCTTCTAGACACCATCCATGTGTTTGCAAATGGCAGGATTTCCTTCCTTCTCATGGCTGAATAATATTTCACTGTCTGCCTATCTATCTATCTATCTATCTATCTATCTATCTATCTATCTATCTAGATGTCTATAAAGATGTCTCACATCTATTTTATCCATTCATCACTCATCACTGGTGAGTGGACACTTAGGTTGTTTCCATAACTTGGCTATTGTAAATGATGTTGCAGTGAAAATGAACATGGTAGTGCAGATATCTCTTCAGTATACTGATTTTGATTTCTTAGGATATATATCCAGAGGTAGGACTGCTGAATCATATAGTAGTTCAATTTTTAATTTCTTGAGAAATCTCCACACTGTATTCCATAGCGGCTGTACCACTTTATATTTCAACCAACAGTGTACAAATGTTCCTTTTTCTCCACTTCCTCACCAACACTTATCTGTTATCTTTTTGGTAAAAGCCATCCTAACAGGTGTGAGATGATATCTCATTGCAATCTTCAACTTCCCCTAGTGATTAGTGAGGTTAAGCATCTTTTATATGCCAGCTGGCCATTAGTATATCTTTCCTGGAAAAATGTCTATTCAGGTCCTTTTCCCATTTATAAATCAGCGTATTTGGGGGTTTTTTGCTGTTGAGTTATAGAAATCCTTATATATTTTGGATATTAATGGCTTATCAGATATATGATTTGCAAATATTTTTTCTCATTCCATACATTGCCCTTTCATTTTATCAACTGTTTCCATTACTATGCAGAAGCTTTTTAGTTTGATGTAGTCCTACCTGAATTTTAAAGTTGGAAAGAAATTTCCAATTGACCCCTATTGAGGCAGTACCTACCAATTCACCCTGCCCACCAGAAGGGTGTGAGAATATTCTTCCCCACACTATAGCTGGTATAGTTAATACCTAATTTCTATATCTTTGCCAATATGAGTAGTAAAAATGGAAGTTCTCATTTATATTTCAAATTATACTGATAATTATTTTTATAATATTATAAGGTTGATTACTTCTGCCTAGTTCTTACTGCAGTTCTTATAGTATGAATTATTTTTTTTAATATTCTGGCCAATTCTTAATGAGGTTAATGTTTTTCTCTTATTGAGATTAGTAGTAAGTTATAATTTGCTACAAATGTATCATAGTTCGTCACTTGTAGGACAGGTAAAAAGTGATACTTGTCAATCTTTTCCACAAGGGACTCCTGGACTTGCATTATTAAAAAAAATTACCTTCTGGGCGCCTAGGTGGCTCAGTTGGTTAAGAGACTGTCTTCGGCTCAGGTCATGATCCTGGAATCCCAGGACTGAGTCCCACATTGGGCTCCCTGCTCAGCGGGGAGTCTGCTTCTCCCTCTGACCCTCCCCCCTCTCATGTGCTCTCTCTCTCTCTCATTCTCGCTCTCTCAAATAAATAAATAAATAAATAAATAAAATCTTAAAAAAATATATTACCTTCTATTCAAGCTCACATGGAACATTCACCAAGATAGACCACATTCTGGGCCATAAAATATACCCTAACACTTAAAAGAATAGAAATCATACAATGTCTACTCTCAAATAACAAAGGTATTAAACTAGAAATTGATTAACAGAAAGGTAGTTAGAAAGTCCCAAAATATATGAAGATTAAACAACACACTTCTGATAGGTCAAAGAAGAACTTTCAAGAGAAATTTAAAAATATTTTAACTAGATGAAAATGAAAACACAGACTATAAAAATTTATGGGATGCAGCAAAATCAGTGCTCAGACAGAAATTTATAGCAATTAATGTATATATTAGAAAAGAAGAAAGATCTGAAACCAAAAATCTAAGTTTCACCTTAAGAAACTAGAAAAAGAACAAATTAAATCCAAAGGAAGCAGAAAAAGAAAAATAATAAGAGAGCAGAACTCAATGAAATTGAAAACAGGGAATCAATATAGAAAATCAACAAAACCAAAAGATATTTTTAAAATATCAATAATATAAATAAGCCCTCTAGCTAGGCTAACTAAGAAAAAATACAGAAGACATAAATTACTAATATCAGAAATGAAAGAGGGGACAGCACTACATATTGCATAAATATTAAAAGATAATAAAATAATACTATGAACAACTATGCCCACAGATCTGATAACTAGACGAAATGGAATAATTCTTTGAAAGATACAATATACCAAAACTCATACAAGATGAAGTAGACAATCTGAATAGGTATAAATGTATAAATCAAATTGAGTCAATAATTCATAACCTTCAAAAACAGAAAGCACCAGGCCCAAATGGATTCACTGGTGAATTCTATCAAACAATTGAAGAAGAAATTGTTCCCATTCTCTATAATGTCTTTCAGAAGATAAATGCAGAAGGATTACTTCCTAAATCATTCTGAGGTCATTATTACCCTAACACCAAAACCAGACAAGACATTACAAAAAAAAGAAAACTGCAGACCAGTATCTCTCATGAACATAGTTGTAAAAATCCTCACAAAATAATAGCAATTGAATCCAAGAATATATAAAAAGAATTATTCACCATAACAAAATGGGATTTATCCCAGGTACAAAAGGCTGGTTCAAACTTTGAAAATAAATTAATGTGATCCATCACATGAACAGACAAAAAAATAAAAAAAATCACATGATCATATCAATAGATGTAGAGAAAGCTTTCAACAAAATCTAACATTCATGATAAAACTCTCAATAGAATCACAGACAGAGGAAGATGGTGGCACTGTAGGAGGATCCTAGGCTCACCTGGTCCCATGAACACAGTAGATAACTATCAGATCATCCTAAATATCCAGAAATCAACCTGGAGACTGACAGAACAAACTCCACAACTAAAGGGAGAAACGAGGCCATATTGAACAAGGTAGAAGTGTGGAGACATGCTTCATGGGAGAAACAGATCACTGGTGCTGCAGAGGGGAGGGAGCCATGATTATAAAGAAGGGTGAGAGAGAGGAGCACACAAGGGAACACATAAGGAGAAAGTTTCCCCAAAGCCATTGGCTTGGAAAACAAGAGGGGCTGAATTTCAGGAGTTCTTGCAATCAGTGGGGCTTAAAGCCTGGAGTTTTAAAAGTCAGCAGGCTTGGTTGGGATAGAGCCTGGAGGGCACCATACTGCTCCTGGAGAGAAGGCAGGCAAACAAGGCAGGGACAGACAGCATGGAAACAGTGACTTGAAGAACACCTGGGGCACAGAATGGGGAGATTATTCATTCTTCTCAGAGTGCATCAATAAGACACAGCATTCACAGAGACACCTCTCTGTAAACAAATGGCCGGTACCATTTCCCTCCCCTGCCCCTCAGCATAAACACAGAGCCAACCGTGGGAAGCACCACAGCTCTACTACTGGCTGCCTAACTTGAAAACACCAAGTCCTACCCCCTGTGCTCGGGAGAGATTGCCCTTCTCAGTCATGTCTGCCTCAGTCCTAGTACAGCAGGTCCCTCCCGCAGAAGACCAGCACAGACCCCTGACCACACCATGTCTCCCAACCAGAGAGTTCTGTAAGACATCAGCTCTGGTGGAAGTAGTGCCAGGTCTGATTTCACAAGCACACCAGGGGACACCTAATTAAAACTCATTACATTGAGGCCAGGGGCCAAACACTGCTCACAGCAGGCAAGGAGAGCCTCTGCAGATGACTGGCCTGAAGGATAAAGCAGCCAAAACACAACAGCAGCGCATACTCAGCACACCCCAGAGACCTCCCTGAAGCACCAGGCCCTAGGCACTACATGACCTCTTTCAGAAAGTCATTACTTTCAGGAGAAGGAGATATAACTGGCTTTCTAACAATGGACAAGAAGGCAGAGACCTAGACAAAGCACAAAGATAGAGGAATTTATCCCAAATGAAAGAACAAGATAAGGCCAGGGAAAGGGATGTAAATGAAACAGATATAAATAATATGCCTGATGGAGAATTTAAAGCAACAATCATAAGGATACTACTAGGCATGAGAAATGAATAGAAGACATCAATGAGACCCTTACCACAGAGATAAAGAGTTAAAAGGGAATTGATCACAGATGAAGAGTGCAATAAATGAGATTAGAAACATGCTTGATGTAATGAACAGTGGGCTGAGAGAAGCAGAGGAATGAATTAGTGATATAGAAGACAAAGTAATGGAAAGTAATGAAGCTGAACAAAAGAGAGAAGGAAGAATTATGCAACACAAGAATAGACTTGGGGAACTCAGTGAGTCCATCAAATGTAATCACATTTGTATTATAGCAGTCCCAGAAGAAGAAGAGAGAGAAAAGGGGGCAGAAAAGTTATTTGAAGAAAAAAAGCTGAAAACTCCCCTAATCTGGCGAAGGAAACAGACATCTAGAATCAAGAGGCACAGAGAACTAACATCAAAATCAACAAAAGCAAGCCAACACAAAGACATATTATAATTAAATTTGCAAAATATAGTGATAAAGAAAAAATCCTAAAAGCTGCAAGACAAAAGAAGTCCTTAATTTATAAGGGAAGACCTATAAGACTAGCTGAAGATCTCTCAACAGAAACTTAGCAAGCTGAAGCAAATGGCATGATATATTCAACATGCTGAATGGGAAAAATCTGCAGCCAAGAATACTGTATCCAGTAAGGCTACCACTCGGAATAGGAGGAGTTCTCCAGACAAACAAAGACTAAAAGAGTTCATGACCACTAAATCAGTCCGGCAAGGGACTCTTTGAGTGGAAAGGAAAGACCAAAAGTGACAAAACCAAGAAAGGAACAGAGAAAATCTCCAGAAACAATGACAAAACCAGTAATAAAATGGCGCTAAATACATATCTATCAATAATTACTATGAATGTAAATGGACTAAAATGCTCCAATCAAAAGACATAGGGTGTCAAGATGGATAAAAAAAATAAGACCTATCTATATGCTGCCTACAAGGGACTCATTTTATTTATTTTTAAAGATTTTATTTATTTAATTGAGAGAGAAACAGAGAGAGCACAAGCAGAGGGAGGACTGTAGGCAGAGGGAGAGAAACAAGCAGACTTCCCAATGAGCAGGGAGCCTAACATGGGCTTGATCCCAGGACCCCAAGACCATGACCTGAGCCAAAGTCAGATACTTAACCAACTGAGCCACCCAGGTGCTCCCAAGGGGCTCACTTTAGACCTAAAGACATGTGCAGATTGAAAACGAGGGATGGAGAACCATTTATCATGCAAATGGCTGTCCAAAGAAAGCCAGTATAACAATATTTATATCAGATAAACAAGACACTATTTATTTTTTTAAAGATTTTATTTATTTATTGGAGAGAAAGAGCATGAGCAGGGAGAGGGGCAGAAGGAGAGGGAGGAGCAGACTCCCCACTGAGCAGGGAGCCCAATGCAGGGCTTGATCCCAGGACTCAGGGATCATGACCTGAGCCGAAGGTGGATGCTTAACTGACTGAGCCACCCAGGAGCCCCACAAAAAGACTTTAAAACAAAGACTGTGGGGCACCTAGGTGGCTCAGTTGGTTAAGCGGGGTCCTTTGGCTCAGGTCATGATCCTGGAGTCCCCGGATCAAGTCCCTCATCAGGCTCCCTGCTCAGCAGGGAGTCTGCTTCTCCCTCTGACCACCCCCCCATCTCATGCTCTCTCTCTCATTCTCTCTCTCTCAAATAAATAAATAAAATCTTTTTAAAAAATTAAAACAAAGACTAACAAGAGAGGAAGAAGGGCACTATATCATAATAAAGGGTACAATTCAACAAGAAGAACAAACAATTACAAATATTTATGCACCAACATGGGAGCCCCCAAATACATAAAATAATTTATAACAAACATAAAGGAACTCATTGATAACAATACAATAATAGTAGGGGACTTTAACACCACACTTACAGCAATGGACAGATCATCTAAGCAGAAAATCAACAAGGAAACAATGGCTTTGAATGACACACTGGACCAGATGGACTTAACAGATATATTCAGAACATTTCATCCTAAAGCAGCAGAATACATATTTTTTCCACCTGCACATGGGACTTCTCCAGAATAGATCAAATACTAGGTCACAAATCAGGCCTCAACAAGTACAAAAAGATTGAGATCATACCATGCATACTTTCTGACCACAATGCTATGAAGCTTGAAGTCAACCACAAGAAAAAAAATTGGAAGGACCGCAAATACATGGAGGTTAAACAACATGCTACTAAATAATGAACAGGTCAACCAGGAAACCAAAGAAGAAATAAAAAAATACATGGAAACAAATTAAAATGAAAACCACAGTCCAAAACCTTTGGGATGCAGGAAAAAATGGTCCTAAGAGGGAAGTATATACCAATACAGGCCTACCTTAAGAAGCAAGAAAAATATCAAATAAACAACCTAACCTTACACCTAAAGGAGGTAGAAAAAGAACAAACAAGACCCAAAGCCAACAGAAGGAAGGAAATAATAAAGATTAGAGAAGAAATAAATGAAATAGAAACCAAAAAACCCCACAGTAGAACAGATCAATAAAACCAGGAGCTGATTCTTTGAAAAAATCAACAAAATTGATAAACCTTTAGCCAGAGTCATCAAAGGGAGGGAGGGAGGGCAAGGGGAAGAGAGAGAGACAGAGGGAGAGATAGAGAGAGAGAGAAAGAGAACTTAAACAATCAGAAATGAAAGAGGAGAAATAACAATCAATACCACAGAAATATGAAGGATTGTAAGAGAATATTATGAAAAATTACATACCAACAAATTGGGCAACCTAGTAGAAATGGATAAATTCTTAGAAACATATAACCTCCAAGAAAGAAAGAAGAAAGAAAGAAAGAAAGAAAGAAAGAAAGAAAGAAAGAAAGAAAGAAAGAAAGAAAGAAAGGGGGGAGGGAGGGAGGGAGGGAGGGAGGAAGGAAGGAAGGAAGGAAGGAAGAGAAAGGGAGCGGAACCTCTCAAAACTGAATCAGGAATAAATAGAAAATCTGAATAGACTGATTACCAGCAAAGAAATTGAATCAGTAATCAAAACTCTCCCAACAAAGAGAAGTCTAGGACCAGATGGCTTCACGGGTGAATTATACCAAACATTTAAAGAAGAGTTAAAACCTACTCTTCTCAAACTACTCCAAATAATGGAAGAGGAAGGAAAGCTTACGAATTCATTCTATGAGGCCAGCATTACCCTGATACCAACATCAGATAAAGAAACCACTAAAAAAGAGAACTACAGGCCAATATCCCTGATGAACATAGATGCAAAAATTCTCAACCAATACTAGCAAAGTTGATCCAACAATACATTAAAAAAATCATTTACTACGATCAAGAGGGATTTATTCCCAGGATGCAAGGGTGGTTCAATATTCACAAACCAATCAACGTGATACATCACATCAATAAGAGAAAGGATAGATACTATATGATCATTTCATTAGATGTAGAAAAAGCATTTAACAAAGTACAATGTCCATTTATGATAAAAAAAAAAACTCACAAACTAGGGTTAGAGGGAACATACCTCAACATAATAAAGGCCATATATGAAAAACTCACAGCTAACATCATCCTCAGTGGGGAAAAACTGAGTTTTTCCTTTAAGATTAGGATGTCCACTCTTGCTACTTTTATTCAAGATAGTACTGGAAATCCCAGCCACAGCAATCAGACAACAAAAAGAAATAAAAGCATCCAATTGTTTTTTTTTTTATTCTTATGTTAATCCCCATACATTACAACATTAGTTTTAGATGTAGTGTTCCATGATTCGTTGTTTGTGCATAACACCCAGTGCTCCATGCAGAATGTGCCCTCCTCAATACCCACCACCAGGCTAACCCATCCTCCCACCCCCCTCCCCTCTAGAACCCTCAGTTTGTTTTTCAGAGTCCATCGTTTCTCATGTCGTCTACCCCTCCGATTTCCCCCGCTTCATTCTTCCCCTCCTGCTACCTTCTTCTTCTTCTTCTTTTTTCTTAACATATATTGCATTATTTGTTTCAGAGGTACAGATCTGAGATTCAACAGTCTTGCACAATTCACAGCACTTACCAGAGCACATACCCTCCCCAGTGTCTATCACCCAGTCACCCCATCCCTCCCACCCCACCCCCCACTCCAGCAACCCTCAGTTTGTTTCCTGCAATTAAGAATTCCTCATATCAGTGAGATCATATGATACATGTCTTTCTCTGTTTGACTTATTTCGAAAAGCATCCAATTGTTAAGGAAGAAATAAAACTTTTATTCTTTGCAGATGACATGATACTATATATAGAAAACCCTAAAGACTCCACCATAAAACTGGTAGAACTGATAAATGAATTCAGTAAAGTCCCAGGATTGAAAGTTAATATCGACAAATCTGTTGCACTTCAATGGAAGTGGAAAAAATAACAACAGTGTAGCAATACTTATATTAAACAAAATAGACTTATAAAAAAAAAAAAGACTGTAACAAGAGACAAAGGAAGGGCATTATGTTATGATCAAGGAATCAATCCAACAAGAGGATATAATATTCTAAATATGCACCCAACATTGGAGCACCTAAATATATAAAGCAAGTATTAATGGACATAAAGGGAGAAATTGATAGTAATACAATAATAGTAAAGAACTATAACACCCCACTTACATCAATGGACAGATCATCCAGACAGAAAATCAATAAGGAAACAATGTCTTTAACAGTACATTGGAACAGATGGACATAATAGATATATATAGAACATTCCATCCCAAAACAACAGAATACACATTCTTTTAAAGTGCACATGGAACATTCTCCAGAATAGATCACAAGTGCTGGTGAGACCGCGCTGAAAAGTAAACCCTTATACATTGTTGGTGGAAGTGTAAATTGATCCAACTACTATGGAAAACAATAAGGAGGTTCCTCAAAAAATTAAATATAGATTTACTATATGATCCAGCAATTCCACTTCTGGGTATACAGCCAAAGGAAATGAAAACAGGATTTTGACTGTATATACACAATCCCATGATTACTGCAGCATTATTTGCAATAGCCAAGATATGGAACCAACCCAAATACCCCTCAATAAATAAACAGATAGAAAAGATGTGGTACATATACACAATGGAATATTATTCAGTCACGAGAAAGGATATCCTTCTATTTTTTTTTAAGATTTTATTTATTTATTTGACACATAGAGAGAGAGACAGCGACAGAGGGAACACAAGCAGGGGGAGTAGGAGAGGAAGAAGCAGGCCTCCCACTGAGCAGGGAGCCTGACACGGGGCTCGATCCCAGGACCCCAGGATCATGACCCGAGCTGAAGGCAGACGCTTAACCGACTGAGCCACCCAGGTGCCCCAGGATATCCTTCTATTTGCAACAACATTGATGGACCTTGGGCACATTATTCTAAGTGAGGTAAGTCAAAGACAAGTACTGTATGATATCACTTTTATGTGGAATCTAAAAAAACTAAATGTGTAAAAAACAGAGTAAAATGGGTACAAGGGAATGGTGGGGGTGGATAAGAACAATGATGTTTAAGGGTACAAACTTCCAGTCAGTAGTAAATAAGCCACAGAAATCCAATGCATAGGGCGCCTGGGTGGCTCAGTTGGTTAAGTGACTGCCTTCAGCTCAGGTCGTGATCCTAGAGTCCCTGGATCGAGTCCCGCATTGGGCTCCCTGCTTGGCAGGGAGTCTGCTTCTCCCTCTGTCCCTTCCCCCTCTCATGTGCTCTCTCTCTCAAATAAATAAATAAAATATTAAAAAAAAAAGAAATCCAATGCATAGAATAATGAATATAGACAATATTATACTATAATTATGTGATAGATATTGCTACATTAGCCATCATATTACAATATATAAATGTATGAAAGTAATACACTGTACACCTTAAACTTAGGCAATATTACATGTCAAATTTATTCAATAAAAAAAGATCAATGGAACAATATAGTCCAGAAACAGTTGCACATAAATATAATTGCCAATCTTTGAGAAAGGGGCAAAGGAAATATAATGGACCAAAGACAGACTTTTAAACAAACGGTGCTGGAAAAACTACACATCCACATGCAAAAATGAATCTAGATAGAGCACCTTGCACAAAAATTAACTAAAAATGGGCAATAGATCTACATGTAAAATGTAAAACTATCAGACTCCTAGAAGTTAACATAGTAGAAAATCTAGAAGACTCTGGGTTTGGTGATTATTTTCTAGATACAACACCAAAGATGTGGCACATGAAAGAAATAACTGATAAGCTGGACTTCATTAAAATTAAAAACTGTTCTGTTGAAAGATGATTTCAAGAGAATGAGAACACAAGCCACAGAGTGGGAGAAAATATTTGCAAAAGATACATCTGATAAAAGACTATTGTCCAAAATATTTTTTAAAACACTAAATTCAATAGGAAAATAAACAACCACATTTAAAAATGTGGGCCAAACCTTAATAGAAATCTCATCAAAGAAGATAGGCAGATAGAAAATAAGCCCATGAAATAATGCTCCACATCATAAGTCAACAGGGAAATGCAAACTAAAATAACAATCAGATACTACTACACAGTTATTACAATGGACAAAGTCTTGAACACTGACAACACCAAATGCTGGTGAGGATGGAAAGTGACAGGAACTTTCATTCATTACTAACGGAAATGCAAAATGGTTCACACACTTCAGTGGTTTCTTATAAAATCAAACATACTTCTAATATATGATCAAGAAATTGGACTCTTGGGGGCGCCTGGGTGGCTCAGTCGGTTAAGCGGCTGCCTTCAGCTCAGGTCATGATCCCAGAGTCCTGGATTGAGCCCCGCATTGGGCTCGCTGCTCAGCGGAGAGCCTGCTTGTCCCTCTCCCTCTGCCTGCTGCTCTGCCTGCTTGTGTTCTCTCTCTCTGTGTCAAATAAATAAATAAAATCTTAGAAAGAAAGAAAAGAAAGAAGAAAGAAAGAAAGAAAGAAAGAAAGAAAGAAAGAAAGAAAGAAAGAAAGAAAGAAAGAAAGAAAGAAAGAAATTGGGCTCCTGGGTATTTACCCAAAGGAGTTGAAAATTTATGTCCACACAAAAACCTGCAAATGGATGTTTATAGCAGCTTTATTCACAACTGCCAAAACTTGGAAACAACCAAGATGTCCTTCAGTAGATGAATGGGTAAATAAATTATAGTACATTAAGACAATATAATATTATTCAGTACTAAAAAGGAATGAACTATCAAGACAGGAACAGACATGTAGGAACTCTAAGTGAATATTACTAAGTGAAAGACTTAGCCAAAAGGAAAAGACTTTATTCTGTATAATTCCAATTATATGACATTCTATAAAAGGCAAAACTATAGAGACAGTAAAAATATCAGTGATTACCAGGAGTTGTGGCAATGGGAGAGAGATGAATAGGCAGAACACAGATTTTTAAGGCAGTGAAAATACTCCATAGGATGCTGTAACAATGGACATGTGTCATTATCTATTTGTCCTAAACCACAGAATGTACAACACCAAGAGCTAACCCTCATAGAAACTGTGGACTTTGGGTGATAGTGATATGGCAATGTAGGCTCACTAATTATAATGAATGTTCTACTCTGGTGAGGGATGTTGATCATGGGGGCAGCTATGCATGTACGGCAGGAGAATATATGGGAAACATCTGTACTTTCTTCTCAATTTTGCTGTGAATCTAAGACTGCTCTAAAAAAATAGTCTTACACACACACACACATGCACACACACACACACACACACCCCAGCAGCAATAGGTGGGTGTGAATCTATGAAGAAGCCATGTGCCAAGAAATAACAACTCAAATTTTGTCACCGTAAGACCTGACTTACAAGAAATGCTAAAGGAAGTTTTACAGTTTTAATGAAATGATATTAAAAAGCAACATGATACAAACATAATGATTCGAAGGGGCACAGGGACCCCAATGTTTATAGCAGCAATGTCCACAACAGCCAAACTATGGAAAGAGCCCAGATGTCCATCAACAGATGAATGGATAAAGAAGATGTGGTGTGTGTGTGTGTGAATATTATGCAGCCATCAAAAAATGAAATCTTGCCACTTGCAATGACATGGATGGAACTAGAGGGTATAATGCTAAGCAAAATAAGTCAGTCAGAGAAAGACAAATACCATATGATTTCACTCATATGTGGAATTTAAGAAACAAAACAGATAAACATAGAGGAAGGGAGGGAAAAATAAAATAAGATGAAAATTGAGAGGGAGGCACACCATAAGAAATGCTAGACTCTAGGAAACAACCTGAGGGTTGCTGGAGGGGAGGGGATGTGTGTGTGTGTGGAAGGGATAATTGGGTGATGGCCATTAAGGAGGGCACTTGATGTAAGGAGCACTGGGTATTATATGCAACCGATGAATCACTAAATTCTACCTCTGAAACTAATTTTAAAAAGCACATGAAAATGTAAATCTCACTGGAAAAGACAAAGACAAAATATTGCAATACTGTAATGGTGCCATGTATATTTTAACACCAGTAAAATAGTTAAAAGATATAATAAGTATTAGAATAACCATAACAGGGCGCCTGGGTGGCTCAGTTGGTTAAGCGACTGCCTTCGGCTCAGGTCATGATCCTGGAGTCCCTGGATCGAGTCCCGCATTGGGCTCCCTGCTCGGCAGGGAGTCTGCTTCTTCCTCTGACCCTCCTCCCTCTCATGCTCTCTGTCTCTCATTCTCTCTCTCAAATAAATAAACAAAATCTTTAAAAAAAAATAGAATAACCATAACCACATAAATTTGCTAATGGAAATACAATATAAAAAAAGCAAAATCTAACATCAATTACATAAAGTGTGTATGGAGAGAATAAAGTGTAGAGTTTATGTATGCAATTGAAGTTGTTAGTAGCTTAAAATAACTGTTATAACTATAAATTATTTGATTTAAGCCTCATGGTAACCACAGAGGAAAAACTTATAGTAGATAAACAAAACTTAGAGAGAAAAGAATTATAGCATATCAGCACAAAAAATCATCAAACTACAATGAAGAAAACAAGAGAGGAACAAGAGAACTACAAAACAGACAAAACATTAACAAAATTAAAAGAAGTCCTTACCTATTAATAATTACTTTAAATATTATGTTCAGTTAGCCAGCATATAGTATTAGTTTTTGATGTAGTGTTCAATGATAATAATAAAATAATTTAAAAATAATAATTACTTTAAATGTAGATGGACTAAACTTCCCAACCAAAAGACATAGAGTGGCTGAAAAAACATAGACTGAAAAAAAGAAAAAGAAAAACAAGACCCAAATAAATGCTGTCTGTAAAAGACTCACTTCAGAATGAAGGACACACATTGGCTGAAAGTGTGAGGTGAAGAAAGATATTTCATGCACAGGGTAACAAAAGAAAGCAGGGGAGACTATACTTATATCAACAAAATAGACTAAGACACAAATGTTCACAAGAGATAAAAGGGACAATACACAAGAATATATAACAATTATAAATATATATGCACCTAATATCAAAGCATCTAAACATATAAAGCTAATATTGACAGATCTATAGGGAAAAACAGCAATATAATAATCATTGGAGGCTTCAACATCCCACTGTCATTAATGGATAGATCATCCAGACAGAAAGCCAATAAAAAAACGAACTGAACAACAAAATAGACTAAATGAATCTAACACAAGTATACAGAGCATGCCACCCAACATCAGCAGATTACTCATTCTTGTTAAGCATATATGTGACATTATTCAGGATACATCACATGCAGTCATAAAACAAGTCTTAATAATTTTTTTTAAAGATTTTATTTATTTATTTGACAGAGAGAGACACAGTGAGAGAGGGAACACAAGCAGGGGGAGTGGGAGAGGGAGAAGCAGGCTTCCCACTGAGCAGGGAGCCTGATGCGGGGCTCGATCCCAGGACCCTGGGATCATGACCTGAGCCGAAGGCAGACACTTAACGACTGAGCCATCCAGGTGCCCCTAAGTCTTAATAAATTTAAGAAGGTTGGAAATTATTCCAAGCATCTTTCCCTATTACAATGGAATAAAACCATATATCAGTAATAGAAAGAAAATGGGAAAATTTATAAATACATAGAAATTACAGCCAGTACAATCTCTATCAAAATACCAATGGCATTTTTTACAAAAATAGGAAAAAAACAATTATAAAATTCATTTGAGCCACAAAAAACACTGAATAGTGAAAGCATTTTTGAGCAAGAACAACAAAGCAGGAGATATTAAGCTCCCTGACTTCACAACACATTACAAAGTTACAGTAATCAAAACAGTATGGTACTGGCACAAAAACATGTGCATAAACCAATGGAATAGAATAGCCCAGAAATAAACCCTCACATACACGGTCAAGTAATCTCTGACAAGGGCACCACAAATATAACATGGGGAAAGGATAGTCTCCTTCAATAAGTGGTGTTGGAAAAATTGGATATCCACATGCAAAACAATGAAACTGGACCTTTGTTTTACACCATAGACAAAAAATAACTGAAAAAGGATTAAAGATTTAAACATAAACCAGATGGACTTAACAGACATACAAAACATTCCATTCAAAAGAAACAATGCACATTCTTCTCAAGCACACATGAAACATTCCCTAGATCATATGGTAGACCACAATACAAGTCTTAATAAATTTAAGAAGACTGAAATCATATCAAGCATCTTTTCTCACCACAATGTTATGAAACTAGAAATCAATTACAAGAAGAACACTGGAAAATTCACAAATATTATCAAGTGGGATTTACTCCATGGATACAAGAATAGCTCAACATCCAAAAAATCAATGAGAAACACCATCTCAAGAAAATAAAGGATAAAAATCATATAATCATCCCAAGAGGTGCAGAAAAAGCATTTGACAGAATTCAACATCCATTTATGATAAAAATTCTTAATGAGGGGGGTATAGTGAAGAAATACCTCAACATAATAAAGGCCATACACATATACATAAAATATAATTTCTCCCTATTAATTCAAGATATGTGATTTTATTTTTGTATAGATTATAAATTTTTAAACTTAATTCTAATTGTATTAATATAATTGACTATAATACTGTTTAAGGTGTACAACATATTGATATGATACACATATATTATGAAATGATTAGCATCAGGGTTAGCTAACACCTCCATCATGTAACATAATTACCATTTCTTTTTTGCAGTGAGAAATTTACTATCTACTCACTTAGCATCTTTCAAGTATATAATATAGTATTTAGTTGCCAAGCTGTACATTAGATCCCTAGAACTTATTCATCTTATTACAGAAAGTGTGTACCCTTTGACCAACATCTCCCCATATCCCCCATCACTCTGTGGTAACAACCACTATACTGTTTCTATGAGTTCACCTATTTCAGATTCCACATATGAGTGATATTCTATAGTATTTTTCTTTCTCTGGCTTATTTCACTTAGCATAATGCCCTCAGAGTTGATCCAAGTTGTCACAAATAGCAAGATTTCCTTCTTTCTCACAGATGAATGATACTCTACTGTATATATACCACTTCTTCTTTATCCATTCATCCATTGACTGACTCAGGTTGTTTCCATATCTTGGCTATTGTAAATAATGCTGCAAGGATATGGACGTGTACATATATGGAATTTAAGAAACCAAAGAGATGAACATAGGAGAAAGAAAAAAAAGAGAGAGGCAAACCATAAAGTAGACTCCTTTTTTTAAGATTTTATTTATTTATTTGACAGAGAGAGACACACAGAGAGAGGGAACACAAGCAGGGGGAGCGGGGGAGGGAGAAGCAGGCTTCCCGCTGAGCAGGGAGCCCGATGAGGGACTCCATCCCAGGACCCTGGGACCATGACCTGAGCTGAAGGCAGATGCTTAATGACTGAGCCACCCAGGCACCCCCATAAAGTAGACTCTTTAAGTATAGAGAACAAACCGAGGGTTGCTAGAGGGGAGGTGGGCAGGGAAACAGGCTAAATGGGTGATGGGTATTAAGGAAGGCACTTATTGTGATGAGCACTGGGTGTTACATGTAAGTGATGAATCACTAAATTCTACTCCTGAAACTAATGTTACACTATATGTTAACTAACTTAGGATTTAAATAAAAATTTGAAACAGAAAAGAAATATAGCATTAAAAAATATATATAGCATTTAAAAAAAAAGAATATGGAAGTATAGATATCTCATTGATATCTGTTTTTATTTCCTTTGATATACCCAGAAGTGGGATTGCAGGATCATACGGAAGTTTTATTTTTAATTTTTTAAGGAACCTCTATACTCTTTCCCATAGTAGCTGTACAAACTTACATTCCTACCAACAGTGCACAAGGATTTAGTTTTCTCTACATCCTCACCAACACTTGTTAACTCTGGACTTTTTTTGTTTTTTAAGATTTTATTTATTTATTTGACAGGGAGAGACATAGCGAGAGACAGAACACAAGCAGGGGGAGTAGGAGAGGGAGAAGCAGGCTTCCTGAAGAGCAGGGAACCCAATGTGGGGCTCGATCCCAGGACCCCAGGATCATGACCTGAGCCGAAGGCAGACGCTTAACAACTGAGCCACCCAGGCGCCCCTAACTCTGGACTTCTTGGTAATAGCCATTCTAACAGGTGTGAGGGAATATCTCATTGTGGTTTTGATTTGCATTTCCCTGATGATTAGTGGTGTTGAGCATCTTTTCATGTACCTGTTACCTATTTTATGTATTCCTTGGGAAAGTGTCTCCTCGATTCTGCCCATTTTTTAGTTAGATTTATTGGGTTTTTTTAACTACTGAGCTGTATGAGTTTATATATTTTGAATATTAACTTATTTTGAAATATGATTTGCAAAAAAATTTTCCATTCCATGGGTTGCTTTTTCATCTTGTTGACTGTTTCTTTTGCTGTGCAGGAAACTTTCACTTATTTAGTATTCAATAAATAAATATATTTATTTTTGCTTTTGTTTGTGCTTTTGGTGCCATACCCAAATAATCATTACCAAGACCAATGTCAAAGAGGTTTTTTCTGTTTTATTCTAGGAGGTTTAGGATTTTAGTTCTTATGTTTAAGTCTTTAATCCATTTTGAGTTAATTTTTGTGGGTGGTACAGATATGGGTCTAATTTCATTTTTTTCCCATGTGAATATCCATTTTTTCCAACACTATTTATTTATTTATTCATTTAAAGATTTTATTTTTTTGACAGAGAGAGACATAGCGAGAGTAGGAACACACGCAGGGGGAGTGGGAAAGGGAGAAGTAGGCTTCCCGCAGAGAGGGGAGGCCGATGTGGGACTCGATCCCAGGACCCTGGGATCATGACCTGAGCCGAAGGCAGACGCTTAACGACTGAGCCACCCAGGCGCCCCCAACACTATTTAATGAGGAAACTATCTTTCCCCCCAGTGAATATTCTAGGCTCCCTTGTCAAATATTAGCTGACTGTATATGCAAGGGCTTATTTCTGGGTTCTCAATTCTGTTCCATTGGAATATATGTCCATTTTTATGCCAGTACCAACCAGTCTTAGTTACTATAGCTTTATAGTATAGTTTGAAATTAGGCAGTATGATGCCTTCAGCATTGTTCTGCTTACTCAGGATTACCTGGGCTATTCATGGTCTTTTGTGGCTCTATACAAATTTTAGGATTGTTTTTCTATTTCTGTGAAAAATGCCAGTTGAATATCGATAGAGATGGCATTGAATCCATACATGGCTTTGGGTGGAATGGACATTTTATTTTTTTATTATTTTATTTTATTTTATTTTATTTTATTTTATTTTATTTATTTTATTTATTTTATTTATTATTTTATTATTTTATTTTATTTTATTTTATTTTATTTTATTTTATTATTTATTTTATTTTATTTTATTTTATTTTATTTTATTTTATTTTTATTTTTGACAGAGAGAGACAAAGCGAGAGAAGGAACACAAGCAGGGGGAGTGGGAGAGGGAAAAGCAGGCTTTCCGCCGAGCAGGGAGCCTGATGTGGGGCTCAATTCCAGGACCCTGGGATCATGATCTGAGCCGAAGGCAGACGCTTAATGACTGAGCCACCCAGGCGCCCCATGGAATGGACGTTTTAACAATAATAATTCTTCTGATCCATGAACATGGGATATCTCTTATTTGTGTCTTTTTTTTTTTTTTAATTTTATTGTTATGTTAGTCACCATACAATACATCATTGGTTTTTGATGTGGTGATCCACGATCCATTGTTTTCGTATAACACCCAGTGCTCCATGCAGTACGTGCCCTCCTTAATACCCATCACTGGGCTAACCAATCCCCCCTCCCCGCTCCCCTCTAAAACCCTGTTTGTTTCTCAGAGTCCATAGTCTCTCGTGGTTCATCTCTCCCTCCAATTCCTCCCCCCATTATCCCCTTCCTTCTCCGAATGTCCTCCATGCCATTCCTTATGTTCCACAAATAAGTGAAACCATATGATAATTGACTTTCTCTGCTTGACTTATTTCACTTAGCATAATCTCCTCCAGTCCCATCCATGTTGATGTAAGAGTTGGGTATTCATACTTTCTGATGGCTCAGTAATATTCCATTGTCTATGTGGACACATCTTCTTTATCCATTCATCTGTTGAAGGGCATCACAGCTCTTTCCACAGTTTGGCTATTGCGGACATTGCTGCTATGAACATTGGCGTGCATATGGCCCTTCTTTTCATTACATCTGTGTCTTTGGGGTAAATACCCAGGAGTGCAATTGCTGGGTCATAGGGTAGCTCTATTTTTAACTTTTTGAGGAACCTCCACACTGTTTTCCAAAGTGGCTGTACCAATTTGCATTCCCACCAACAGTGTAAGAGAGTTCCCCTTCATCCACAACCTCTCCAACATTTGTTGTTTCTTTCCCTGTCCATTTTTGCCATTCTAACTGGTGTAAGGTGGTATCTCAATGTGGTTTTGATTTGGATTTCCCTGATGGCTAATGATGATGAACATTTTTTCATATGTCTGTTAGCCATTTGTATGTCTTCTTCAGAGAAGTGTCTTCATATCTTCTGCCCACTTTTTGACTTGATTATTTGTTTTTTGGGTGTTGAGTTTGAGAAGTTCTTTATATAGGTCTTGGATACCAGCCCTTTATCTGTAGTGTCATTTGCAAATAACTTCTCCCATTCTGTGGGTTGCCTCTTTGTTTTGTTGACTGTTTCCTTTGCTGTGCAGAAGCTTTTTATCTTGATGAAGTCCCAAAAGTTCATCTTTGCTTTTGTTTCACTAGCTTTTGGAGATGTATCTTGGAAGAAGTTGCTGTGGGAGATGTCAAAGAGGTTACTGCCTATGTTCTCCTCTAGGATTTTGATGGATTCCTGTTTCACATTGAGGTCTTTCATCCATTTTGAGTTTATCTTTGTGAATGGTGTTAGAGAATTGTCGAGTTTCATTCTTCTGCATGTGGCTGTCCAATTTTCCCAGCACCATTTATTGAAGAGACTGTCTTTTTTCCATTGCATGTTTTTTCTGCTTTGTCAAAGATTATTTGACCATAGAGTTGAGGGGTCCATATCTGGGTTCTCTATTCTGTTCCACTGGTCTATATGTCTGTTTTTGTGCCAGTACCATGCTGTCTTGGTGATCACAGCTTTGTAATATAGCTTGAAATCGGGCAACGTGATGCCCCAGCTTTGTTTTTCTTTTTCAACATTTCCTTGGTGATTCGGGGTCTTTTCTGATTCCATACAAATTTTAGGATTGTTTGTTCCAGCACTTTGAAAAATGTCATTGGAATTTTGATCGGGATGGCACTGAAGGTATAGATTGCTCTGGGTAGCATAGACATTTTAACAATGTTTATTCCTCCGATCCATGAGCATGGAATCTTTTTCCATCTTTTTGTGTCTTCTTCAATTTCCTTAGAGTGTTTTGTAGTTCCTAGAGTATAGATCCTTTACCTCTTTGGTTAGGTTTATTCCGAGGTATCTTATGGTTTTTTGGTGCTATTGTAAATGGAATCGTTTCTCTAATTTCTCTTTCTACAGTTGCGTTGTTAGTGTATAAGAAAGCAACTGATTTCTGTGCATTGATTTTGTATCCTGCCACATTACTGAATTGCTGTATGAGTTCTAGTAATTTGGGGGGGGGGGAGTCTTTTGGGTTTTCCACATAAAGTACCATGTCATCTGCAAAAAGAGAGAGTTTCACTTCTTCTTTGCCAATTTGAATACCTTTTATTTCTTTTTGTTGTCTGATTGCTGTTGCTAGGACTTCTAGTACTATGTTGAACAATAGTGGTGAGAGTGGGCATCCTTGACGTGTTCCTCATCTTAAGGGAAAGGCTCTCAGCTTTTCCCTATTGAGGATGATATTCGCTGTGGGTTTTTCATAGATGGATTTTATGAACTTGAGAAATGTTCCCTCTATCCCTATACTCTGAAGAGTTTTAATCAGGAAAGGATGCTGTATTTTGTTAAATGCTTTTTCTGCATCAATTGAGAGGACCATATGGTTCTTCTCTCTCCTCTTATTAATGTGTTCTATCACATTGATTGATTTGCGAATGTTGAACCACCCTTGCATCCCGGGGATAAATCCCCCTTGGTCGTGGTGGATGATCCTTTTAATGTATTGTTGGATCCTATTAGCTAGGATTTTGTTGAGGATTTTGGAATGCATATTCATCAGGGATATCGGTCTGAAATTCTCCTTTTTGATGGGGTCTTTGCCCAGTTTGGGGATTAAGGGAATGCTGGCTTCATAGAATGAGTTTGGAAGTTTTCCTTCTGTTTCTATTATTTGAAACAGCTTCGGTAGAATAGGTATTATTTATTCTTTGAATGTTTGGTAGAATTCCCCAGGGAATCCATCAGGCCCTGGACTCTTGTTTTTTGGGAGGTTTTTGATCACTGCTTCAATATCGTTACTGGCTATTGGCCTATTTAGGTTGTCAATTTCTTCCTGTTTCAGTCTTGGCAGCTTATAGGTTTCCAGGAAGGCCTCCATTTCATCCAGATTGCTCAGTTTATTGGCATATAGTTGTTGATAATAATTTCTAGTAATTGTTTCTATTTCCTTGGTGTTAGTCGTGATCTCTCCCCTTTCATTCATAATTTTATTAATTTGGGTCCTTTCTCTTTTCTTTTGGATAAGTCTGGCCAGTGGTTTATCAATCTTATTAATTCTTTCAAAGAACCAACTTCTAGTTTCGTTGATCTGATCTACTGTGTTTCTGGTTTCTAATTCATTGATTTCTGCTCTAATTTTAATTATTTCTCTTCTAATGCGTGGCTTAGGCATCGTTTGTTGCTTTTTCTCTAGTTCTTTAAGGCGTAGAGTTAGTTGGTGAATTTGGGATTTTTCTATTTTTTTGAGTGAGGCTTGGATGGCTATGTATTTCCCCCTTAGGACCGCCTTTGCAGTATCCCATAGGTTTTGGACCGATGTGTTTTCACTTTCATTGATTTCCATGAATTGTTTAAGTTCTTCTTTGATTTCCTGGTTGACCCAAACATTCTTGAGCAGAGTGGTCTTTAGCTTCCAAGTGTTTGAATTTCTGCCAAATTTTTTCTTGTGATTGAGTTCCAGTTTTAGAGCATTGTGGTCTGAGAATATGCAGGGAATAATCTCAATCTTTTGGTATCGGTTGAGACCTGATTTGTGACCCGGTATGTGGTCTATTCTGGAGAAAGTTCCATGTGCGCTCGAGAAGAATGAGTATTCTGTTGTTTTAGGGTGGAATGTTCTGTAAATATTTATGAGGTCCATCTGGTCCAACGTATCATTCAAAGCTCTTGTTTCCTTGTTGATTCTCTGCTTAGATGATCTGTCCATTGCTGAGAGTGGAGTATTGAGGTCTCCTACAATTAATGTATTGTTATCAATATGACTCTTTATTTTGGTTAACAGTTGGCTTATGTAGGTGGCTGCTCCCATGTTGGGGGCATACATATTTACAATTGTTAGATCTTCTTGTTGGATAGACCCTTTAGGAATGATATAGTGTCCTTCTGTGTCTCTAATTACAGACTTTAGTTTAGAATCTAATTTGTCTGATATAAGAATTGCTACCCCAGCTTTCTTTTGAGGTCCTCTGGCATGGAAGATGGATCTCCATCCCTTCACTTTCAGTCTGGATGTATCTTTAGGTTCAAAATGAGTCTCTTGTAGGCAGCATATGGATGGGTCCTATCTTTTTATCCAATCTGCAACCCTGTGCCGTTTTATGGGAGCGTTTAGGTCATTCACCTTGAGAGTGATTATTGAAAGATGAATTAATTGTCATCATGTTGCCTGTGAAGACATTGTTTTTATAGATTGTCCCTGTAAATTTCTGTTGTATATCACTCTTGGGGTCTTTCTCCTTTTATAGAACCCCCCTTAATATTTCTTGCAGGGCCGGCTTAGTGGTCACATATTCTTTCAAATTCTGCCGGTCGTGGAAGCTCTGCATCTCTCCATCCATTTTAAATGAAAGCCTTGCCAGATAAAGTATTCTTGGCTGCATGTTCTTCTCATTTAGTACCCTGAATATGTCTTGCCAGGCCAGGCCTTTCTGGCTTGCCAGGTCTCTGTGGATAGGTCTGACGTTATTCTGATGTTCCTCCCTCTGTACGTAAGGAATCTCTTCCCCCTAACTGCCCTTAAGATGGTTTCCTTGGTTCTAAGATTTGCAAGTTTTACTATTACATGCCAGGGTGTTGGCCTGTTTTCCTTGATCTTGGGAGGGGTCCTCTCTGCCTCTAGGACGCGAATGTTTGTTTCATTCCCCAGATTAGGGAAGTTCTCAGCTACGATTTGCTCAAATACATCTTCTAGTCCTCTCTCTCTCTCCTCTCCCTCCGGGATTCCAATTATTCTGACATTGGAATGCTTCATGGTGTCACTTATTTCTCTGATTCTATTTTCATGGACTCTGAGTTGTTTTTCCCTGGCCTCCTCTTTTCCCTTTTTATTATATTGTCTTCCAGGTCGCTTATTCGTTCTGCTGCCTCAGTTACCCTAGCTGTTAGATTATCTATATTGGATTGGATCTCATTGATAGCATTTTTAAGTTCTGCCAATTCACCTTTTATTTCTGCCCTTAGAGACTCTATGTTGCCATTAATTGATTTCTCCATTCTAGCCATTGTCTTCACAATTGCTAGCCTGAATTCCATCTCCAACATCTTGGTTATATCTGCATCCATTTGTAAATCTGCAGCATAAGTCATAATCTCTGAGTCTTTTCTGTTTTGGGGGCTCCTCCTCCTAGTCATTCTGTTGATGGGTGTTTGAGGGAATGTATAGCGTCCAAATTATTGACCAGAACCCAAGCAAGATGCACCTGTTTTCTTGGGACCTTAGGGTTGCTGGCCTCTTGTTTTCCCAGCCTGTCTTCTGCGGGAGGGGTCTGCCGCGCTGTTACTCAGGCAACCCTGTTTGGGTGGAGTTGCCCTGCCCCCCTGTGGCGGGGGATGGGCTCAGTGGGAATCAGTCTTTGGAGCTCTTGTTCTCTGGCGGCTTTCCCTGGGGGCTTTCCGCGTCTCTTGCGCGAGTCAGAGCAGAAGAGACCGTTTCCAACCCTCTGCCTCAGAGCAGAGAGATTGCAGTCTGTTCTTCAGTGAGCTCTCCAGGTCACACCGTCTCTGCTTCTGTCCGTGCTATAAACTGCAGCGTCCTGCGTTGTGCACCCATCCGCAGCACTCCCAGTCCTGCCTCCAGGTCGGGGCATGTCTCTGCCCTTTGTGCTTCTAAAACCGCCAGCCGCTCCCAGTTCGTGCACGCCCGCAACCCCGCCTCTCTGGCTTTCTGTCCCAGCGGCTGCCCAAAAGTCCTTTCCCCACTGCTACCGGGCTGTGAGTCTGTGCCCCGTCCACAGCGTGCGAGCCTGTTGCTCACCGGCTGTGTAGGATCCCCACGGCCAGGTACCCTCCCGCTGCCGTTTATCCTCCGATATCTGCCCGCAGAATCAGGGCTCCCTGCTTCATACCTCAAAACCAACCACCTGCGATATTCTGTTTTTAAAGATCCAGATCTTCTTACATCTCAGGCTGGTTTCATGGGTGCTCACAGTGGTCTGGTAGATATCCAGCTCAATTCTGGGGACCAGTTGAAATAGGGTCCCCTACTCCTCCGCCATCTTTCCCCCCCGCCCTTGTGTCTTCTTCAGTTACTTTAATCAGTCTTGTAGTTTTCACCATACAGATTGTTCACCTCATTGGTTACATTTATTTCTACATATTTTATTATTTCTGATGCTATTGTGAATAAGATTTTTTAAAATTTATTTTTCAGGTATTTTGTTGCTAGTGTATAGAAACACAACTCATTTCTGTATGTTGATTTTATATCCTGCAACTTTAGTTTTTTCTTAGCTCTTAACAGTTTTAAGGTGGAGTCCTTAGGATTTTCTCTATATAAGATATTATCTAAACAGAGACAATTCTACTTCTTCCCTTCCGATATGGATGCCTTATACTTATTTTCGCATATGATTGCCCTGGCTAGAAATTCCAGTACTATGTTGAATTGGAGTGGTGAGAGTAGACATCCTGGTGTTATTCCTGAACTGGAAGGAAAACTTTCCACCTTTCACTGTCAAGTATGATGTTAGCTATGGGTTTGTCATATTTGGCTTTTATTGTTTGAGGAATGTTCCTTCTATACTCAAATTTGTTGAGTGTTTTTACCATTAAGGGATGTTTCATTTTGTCAAATGCTTTTCTGCGTCTGTTGAGATGATCATATGATTTTTTTTTTTAAGATTTTATTTATTTGAGAGAGAGAGAATGAGAGAGAACACATGAGAGGGGGGAGGGTCAGAGGGAGAAGCAGACTCCCTGCCAAGCAGGGAGCCCGATGCGGGACTCGATCCAGGAACTCCAGGATCATGACCTGAGCCCAAGGCAGTTGCCTAACCAACTGAGCCACCCAGGAGTCCGATCATATGATTTTTATTCTTCATTCTATTAATGTGGTATATCACATTTATTGATGTGAATATGTTGAGCTATCCTTGTATCTCAGGGATAAATCCCACTTGATCATGGTGTATGATTCTTTTAATGTCCTGCTGAATTCAGTAAGCTAATATTTTTCTTGAGAATTTTTGCATTTATATTCATCAGGATTATTGGCCTGTAATTTTTTTCTTGTGGTGTCCTTGTATGGTTTTGGCATCAGGGTAAGGCTAACCTTTTGAAATGAGCTTGGGAATGTTCCCTCCTCTTCAATTTTTTGTAAGAGTTTGAGAATTGGCATTCTTCAAATGTTTGATAAAATTCAACAGCAAAGCCATCTGGTGCTGGGCTTTTCTTCATTGGAAATTGGTCTCTCCAGATTTTTTATTTCTTCGTAATTCAGTCTTGATAGGTCATATGTTTCTAGGAATTTATCCACTTCTAGATTATCCAATTTGTTAGCATACAAGTGTTCATAGTAGTCTCTTATGATCTTTTGTATTGCTGTGATATCAGTTGGAATGTTTTCTCTTTCATTTCTGATTTTATTTGGGTCCTTTTGCTTTTCTTCTTTTTTTATATATAATGTGTTGTTAGAATAATTTTATTTATTTTTTTAAGATTTTATTTATTCATTTGAGAGAGAGTACAAGTGGGGGTGGGGGAGAGGCAGAGGGAGAGAGAGAAGCAGACTCCCCACTGAGCAGGCCCGATGTCAATCCCAGGACCTGGAGATCATGACCTGAGCCAAAGGCAGACACTTAACCATCTGAGCCCCCCAGGTGCCCTTTTGCTTTTTTCTTAGTCTAGCTAAAGTTTTGTCAATTTTATCTTTTCAAAAACAGATTTTAGCTTTGCTAATCTTTTCTATTGGTTTACTAGTCTCTATCTCATTTATTTCAGCTCTGATCTTTATTTCCTTCTGCTAACTTTGGGCTTAGTTTGTTTTTCTTTTTCTAGTTCCTTGACATTTAAAGTTGTTTATTTAAAATCTCTCATTTTCCCTTACACATGCATTTATTGCTATAAACTTCCCTCTAAGAAATGCTTTTATAGGCGCCTGGGTGGCTCAGTCGTTAAGCATCTGCCTTCAGCTCAGGTCATGATCCCAGGGTCCTGGGATCGAGCCCCACATCGGGCTCCCTGCTCCGCGGGAAGCCTGCTTCTCCTTCCCACTCCCCCTGCTTGTGTTCCCTCTCGCGCTCTCTGTCAAATAAATAAAATCTTAAAAAAAAAAAAAAAAGAAATGCTTTTATAGCATCACTTATGTATTTGTCTGTTGAGTTTCCACTTTCATTTGTTTGGGGATTTTTTTTTTTTTCCTCTTGATTTCTTCCTTGGCCCATTGGTTATTCAGGAGTGTGTTGCCTAGTTTCCACATATTTGTAAAATTTCCAGCTTTCTCTTGTTTTTTGATTTTTAGTTTCATACCATTGTGGTTGGAAAAGATACTTGGTATGATGTCAGTCTAAATTTCCTAAGAATTGTTTTGTGACCTATCAGATGATCCATCTTGGATAGATGTGTATTTGAGAAGATGTGTATTCTGCTGCTGCTGTTGAGTGGAATGTTCTGTTAGGTCCAGTTGGTCTAACGTATGATTCAGGTCAAATGTTTCTACATTGATTTTCTGTTTGAATGATCCATCTGTTACTTAAAGTGAAGTATTGAAATCCCCTACTGTTCTTGTATTGCCTATTTCTCCCTTCAGATCTGTAAGTATTTGCTTAACATATTTAGGTGTTCCAATATTGGGTGCATAAACATTTATGATTGTTTTATCTTCTTGATGAATTGACCTCCTTATCATTCTATAATGACATTCTTTGTCTCATAATAATTTTTGGCTTAAAGTCTATTTTGTCTTATATAAGTATGGGCCAACCCTGCAAGGCCAATCCCACTTTCTGCTTCCACAGAATATCTTTTTCCATCTCTTCACTTTGAGCCTATGTATGACCTTAAAGCTGAAGTGCCTTTTGGTAGGTAGCATATAGTTGAATTTTATCCATCTGGCCATTCTATGCCTTTTGATTGGTAAATTCAATTCATTTACATTTAGAGAAATTATTAATATGTAGACTTACTAATTCCATCTTATTAATAACTCTCTGGCTATTTTGTAGTTCCATTGTTCTTTTTTCCCTCTCTTTTCCCTGGTGGTATGCTCTGACTCCCCTCACTTATCTTTTGTGAATCTAACAGATTTTTGCTTTGTGGTTATCGTGAGACTTACATAAAACATAGGGGCACCTGGGTGGCTCAGTCAGTTAGGTGGCCGGCTCTTGATTTTGGCTCAGGTCATGATCTTGGGGTCCTGGGATCGAGCCCTGTGTCAGGCTCTGGACTCAGTGAGGAGACTTCTTGAGAATTCTTTCTCTCCCTCTCTCTTTGCCCCTTCCCCTGCCCTCTCTCTAAAATAAATAAATCTTTTAAAAAATCTTTTAAAACAGTCAATTTTAAGCTGATGGATAGCAACTTTAATCACATACAAAAGCTCTACTCTTTTACTGCCCCTTTTATGTTTTTGATTTTACCATTTTTTTACTTTTTATATTCTGAACAGTAGTTATTTTTTATATTCTTGTTTGTTTTATGGTGTCCCACACATCTTGTAGGCTTTCTTCACTCTCTTTCATTCCTTTTTTCTTTGTTCTCCTCTGACTGGGGTATTTCAAAGCCCCCATCCTCTATCTCTTTGATTTTATATTTGCTTGGTCTATTCTCCTGTTGATGTTCTCTATTGCATTTTTCATTTCATTCATTCTTCAGCTCCAGATTTGTTGGTTTGTTTTTATGATTTCTCTTTGTTGAATTTCTCATTTTACTCATGTATTGCTTTCCTGCTTGTTGAGTTCTATGTTTTATTGTAGCTCATTGAGTTTCTTTAAAACAGCTAATTTGAATTATCAGGTAAATCACAGAATTCTGTCTTTGAGTTCAGTTACTAGAGGATTATTGAGATCTTTTTGTAATGTCATGTTTCATTGATTCCTCATGTTTCTTGGAGTTTTGCATTGCCGTTTTCTCATTTGAAGTAGTCACCTCCTCCAAATATTACTAGATGCCTTCAGGTCAGAGATACTTTTTATTGGTCCTGCTTATAACTGAGGCTTTCTCTGTCCTTGTAGGAATACATGTGCTCCCTGCTTCTTGCCCCCTTGTGGCAGAAATCTTAAGCTTCTTTGTCTTCTCTCAACCTTACAACTCACCAGGTTGGCTGCTGGAAACCTCTTTTGTTTTTCCTAAGATAATACTATAGCTCGTTTGTGATTTCTCCCTCACCACAGACTCTGGCCTGTTTTCTGCATGCTCTCTGTCTACCAAAACTGGCCCTTACTGCCATACTTGGGAGCATACACAAAGAGCTAGTTGAAGAATTGAGGGAGCTGTGGGCTTAACGTTTGGGGCACTGGGGGTGCCTGCAAGCCAAGTGGGGGATCCTTGTGCAAGGTTTTCCCAGCAGCTTGTGGTGGGCTTCCTGCTGGCATCCTGGATGCAGCTGGTAGGAATTGTATTTCTTTAATACATTCTGATATTCTTATATCCTCATCTCCTCTACTTGCAGTCATGCAGGTACTGTCTCAATACTGTGGGTGCTGCAGGAGAGAAACAAGTTTCTTTAGCAGTATCCTATACAGGTTGGGAAGCTGGGCAATCACCCACTGTTTTCCCCTACAGAAGAAGTCATTGCTGGCTAGTTCAGCTCCATGGTATGCCACCTTGGGGAAGGGGTGGCATTGGTAAAGTTCATCTTACCCCCTCCTTTTTTTTTTTTTTTTTTTCTTTTTCTCCAACACAGTGCTAGACTCTCTCCTCAGGAAATCTGGAGTTCTACAAAGGCTCTCTCATTTGTGAGTGGCTGCTCAAATCAGCATTCTCCAGATTTGCCCTTAATGCAGCCAAAAGGGGCTGGGGCTGGTTCAGACTCCTGCTGGTTTCACAGCCTGTATCAAGGACTGTCAGCTTATTACTTGATGTGGGTGAGACTCCTCTCAGGGCTTATGGTGTTGGATCCCACAACAACCACAGAGGGGCCAAATGAGGGTAGGCATCTTATGCTGTCATGATGCTGATGTCTTTCCTCAAAATTCAAATTTCTATGAAGAATTTTTATTTTCACCTTGGTATGAATTTTTCCTTCTTACACTTTACCATCACATATTTTTCTTTAAGATGAATTATCTCTTGTCATAAGAAATACATGTTGGTCAAACTTTTCTTATATTCATTTACATGAATGTCTTTTTTCCATTATAATGTCTTCGATGTTCAGTAAAACATGGATACTAGTTAAAAGTTTTTCCATAACAAAATTGAAAAGATAATAATAATGACAAAGGCTAATACTAAGCAAGTTTTATTATGTGATAGGCACAATTGTAGAATCCACATAACAAGCCTCTGAAATGAGCTAATTATGCCCACATTACCATAAGCACATTATATATGCATATAAAAGGACCTGGAAGAATAAGTAAGTTGGTTAACATTGGGGAAATAACTAGGGTCACGAATGTTGGTCAAGGGAAGCAGAGCTTATACATTATGGTATAAATCTTTAAAAGCAGAAAAGACCCCATACATTTTCTCTGAAATGAACAATAAAAAATAAAGACACATTTAAAAGGAGTCATCAAGGTAACTTTATAATGGCAAAATTTTCCATATTTGACAAAATAGGGGCTTGAAAAAGACAGGTGAATACCTTCAAGCCAATAGAAGAGTAACAATATATTTACAAAGAATATTAAAGGCTGATTATAGTATAGCAGAATCACACTTTCTTTCAAAAACCATGACATAGTCTTAAAGGGTTTGCTACAAAAGTTCGACAGTGATTGTCTATGGTTGGTATGATTACAGATAACTATTTTTGTTCATATCTACATTAATATAGAGAAGAACTATTTTGCAAAAAGAGTATAGACTTTATAAAAGTAAAGTAAAACAATATTCCAAAACAAAAGATACAGATCCACAAGATATTAAAGGATACTTAAAAGTAACAGTAACAACACAAACAAAATGGAACACAGATACACAGATATGCAAATTTAGAAAACGAAGACTGACCTGATATCCATGCTTCATATGTATAAAAATATAACTCATCATCAAACAGGCAATAAAAAATACAAAAATAGATATGGTTATTAAATAAATGGTATTCAAATGAGAAACAGGGAGGGACAAATTTAGACCCTCAATAAATAATTTAAAATAATTTTGAGATGGATCAGTAAACAAAAGTAGCAGGGTGAGCCCCCAAATGAATTTTTTGATGTTTAAAATAAAGGCAAAATACAATAAGCAGTTTTTTAATTTTTAATATTCACAAGTATGAATTTTCTAAAAATAATGAAAGAATGAATATAGATAGAGTTCTTCAGAATGGTTTTTCTTTTCCTGTATAAATTCTCTCAGATGAAGTGGTAAAGCACAAGTAAGGCATCTGTACCTTAGTTACATTTGTAGTGACACTCCCTAATATGAGTTTTCTTATGTGTCCTTCCTTAACCACATAATTCTAACATAAATTTCCAATTCACAGAGCTACTCACCAGTATGACTTTTTTTATGTTGCTCAATCTCTGAACCCCTCCCAAAAGCCTTTCCACATTCCTTACATTCATAAAGTTTCTCACCACTATGAATTTTCTGATGTTGAGTAAGGCTTGAGCCAGTACCAAAATTCTTCCCACATTCCTTACATTCATAGGGTTTTTCACCAGTGTGTATTCTCTGGTGCCGGTTAAGAGCTGAACCACTACTGAAGGACTTTCCACATTCTTTACATTCATACGGTTTTTCACCAGTGTGAATTAGTTGGTGTTGGATAAGTTTTGAGCCACTACCAAAGGCCTTGCCACATTCTTTACATTCGTAAGGTTTCTCACCAGTATGAATTCTCTGATGTTGAGTAAGGTCTGAACAACTACTAAAGGTCTTCCCACATTCCTTACACTCATAGGGTTTCTCACCAGTGTGCATTCTTTGATGCTGAATAAGTTTTGAACCACTTCTAAAGGCCTTCTCACAATCCTTACACTCATAGGGTTTCTCACCAGTGTGAATTCTCTGATGTTGAGTGAGATCTGAGCCACTATTAAAAGCCTTCCCACATTCCTTACATACATAAGGTTTCTCACCAGTGTGAATTCTTTGATGTCGAGTAAGGGCTGATCCAAAACTAAAAGCCTTCCCACATTCATTACATATATATGGTTTTTCACCAGTATGAATTCTCTGATGCCGAGTAAGGGCCGAACCACTACTAAAAGCCATTCCACATGCTTTACATTCATAAGGTTTCTCACCAGTATGAATCCTTCGATGTTGAGTAAGGTTTGAACCACTGCCAAAGGCCTTCCCACAATCCTTACATTCATAAGGTTTCTCACCTGTATGAATTCTGTGATGCCGAGTAAGGGCTGATTCAAAACTAAAGGACTTCCCACATTCCTTACACTCATAAGGCTTTTCACCACTGTGAATTATCTGATGTCGAATAAGGCCTGATCCAAAACTAAAGGCTTTCCCGCATTCTTTACATTCATATGGTTTCTCACCAGTATGAATTCTCTGATGATGAGTAAGGTTTGAGCCACTACCAAAGGCCTTTCCACATTCACTACATTCATAAGGCTTCTCACCAGTATGAATTCTTTGATGGTAAGCAAGGTTTGCACCACTACCAAAGGCCTTGCCACATTCTTTACATTCATAAGGTTTCTCACCAGTATGAATTCGCTGATGTCGAATAAGGACCGATACAAAACTAAAATCCTTCCCACATTCCTTACATTCAAGGAGTTTCTCATCAGTATGTATTCTCTGATGCTGGGTATTGAAAGTGGGCATGTCTTCAGAAGTAAATATCATTTGACTGAAATGTCCTTCCTGAGATTCCTGTTTTCTCCCAAACTGGCTTTTACATTCCCAATCACCTCTGAAACTTGAACACTCAATGCTGTTTTTTATAAGTCTTTCCATTATCTCTCATCAGGATGATTCTATTCCATAAATATCCTTTTTCAGAAATAATTTCTTGGTCTCAACCTTGATTCACAGTCTGAAAGAAAATATAAAAGCAAACATTCACTTTCTTTGTGTTCTGGGAGAAAAAAAAACTTTAATAGAAATGAAAAGACTTAACTGAAACTAATTTTCATAAAAAGTGAGTAGCTTATACAGTTCTCAAATATGATTGGGCAATTTGATCAATTGAAAAGCAAAGTAAAAAGAAGTCACACTGGAAGGTGAAGGAGATATTTAGGAAAACAGATTAGTCAGTTGTTCCTAAATAGTGATTTAAATAAAAATCCCCTTCAAACACGGGGAGCTTGATAAATATAAAGACATCTAGGCTCTACCCCAATTTTGTTAGAGAATAAATCTAGTGTCATATACATTTTAAAATGAGGGTAATTACCATTTAACCCATTTCTTAGGGTTGTTTGGAGCATTAAGAAACTACAACTAGAAGGAAAAATCTAGGATAAATAATCAAGCAACAAACATAAATTGCATATATATATATCTGAAGGAAATAGAAGAGACTGTTACTCCAGATATAGCAGTATCCTGATGAAAGATTAATGTGATGAATGAGCACTGCAGAAGGAAGAATCTATGGTGGTTAGAATGTGGCTTATTTATGCCATTTCATAAAATCCACGTTTGCCTAGGAAGTCTATGAGGCTAAGCTTGGGAGAACAAAAAAGGGGACTCAGCAAAAGCTACTGTAATTGAGAATCTAGTTTTAAAGTCTGAGAGAAGGAAAGAGCAGACAGAGGTAATGTGATACTATTGGCAGACTGCAAGGACGCAAACAGATAAGTATTCTGAACCCCAGCTCCAATGATTATTGAATGATTCTGAAATCACACAAAATATATTTATGTAGTTGTATAAAGTAACTGCCACAGTGTTTAGTAGCTATTATTTTGGAAGACCTTTGGAAGATCAGAAAAAAGACTAGGAAAAAGAATGGATTTAAAAATATCAATTAAGTCCTTGAGCAAATACATCAAACCCCAAAGGTGAAAACATCTGAGCTCCATTCTCCTCTTATAACACTTACACAGCAAGATTGTTTGGGGTAGGCCTAAATATGTCCTGAAATTGTTCTTTCCATCTCCACTGTCAACAGATGATCCAGGCCAAAATTGTCTTTTATTTGGGCACAAAAGCAGCATTTTATTTAGTTGACTGCCCTTCCAGTTTTACACCCTTAGCAGCCAGAGTGATCAGCCCGGCACTGTTCTGTTAAAAACGCTTCAGTGATTCCCCATTGTCCTTAGGATAAGATCTGTATTCCTTAACTTGGTCTTAACAATTCCTCAGTAATCTGCCTCCTGCCTGCCTCTTCAACCTGATACTTCTCTCCCCTCAACAATAAGTTATAGCTACACTGGTCTTCTCAGTTTTTTAAATGCACTAAACTGTAATACTTCCCCCCACACACACATACACAAAATGATTTCCTCTACCCTACATATTAGTCCATACTCTGGGCCTTACCAGTTCCTAGACATTGTTCAGGTCTCTGCTACGTGGCATATCCTAATAAAGACCTTTTCTGAATACTCAATCTTAATTATGCATATCCCACCATTACCTCTCAAAGCACTTTCCCCCCTTTTTTTCCTTCCATTCTTTGTATTTTGTTTTGGTAAGGGTTGATTACACATTTGTCTCCTACAATTGCAAACTTCATATTTGAATGTTTGCTTAATGTCTGTCTGCTACAGTAGAGCCAGCCTTCAGGAAGGAAGGATAACCAAGGTCTGTTACTTTAATCGACTTGAATTCTGGCACATGCAAAAAGATCAAGATACATTTAATGAATGCCTAATATAATAAATTAGTTTCAAAAATCATTATCCTTGAAAATAAACATGTAAAAACAAGATTTCTCTAGAAAGAGAATACTTTCTCTCAAAGAGGACAAGTGGATCACATACAGTTTTTCCTGTCCTTTTAAAAGCTTCACTAAAACCAATGAAATGGATTTTTAAAAAAGGACCAAATGCTTAGGCAAAGAGAATTAAAGAGGAGTTAGAAGCAACAAAACTTCTGAAGTTCGAAAAATAAATGACTAACTTAACAAACCAAAGAATGATGAAACCTAACTCAAAAAGTAAAGAAAACCCAGAGGAGGAGGATTTATGCTGCAGAACCCCCAGAAAGGCTTAAAAAATGGGGGCACTATGTACTTACGGAAATTTACCAGTTGGCATACAAAAAGTTAAGTCAGGTTCATAATGTCTGCTCTAAACTACAGAGAGGCAAATACCATCACATATTTAAGGAAAACCTATATGTAAAAAAAGATTAAATAAACAAACCCCAAGGAACGTAGAAGAGAAACTACATAAGAAAACAAGAAAGGGGCGCCTGGGTGGCTCAGTCGTTAAGCGTCTGCCTTCGGCTCAGGTCATGGTCCCAGGGTCCTGGGATCGAGCCCCGCATCGGGCTCCCTGCTCAGCGGGAGGTCTGCTTCTCCCTCTCCTACTCCCCCTGCTTGTGTTCCCTCTCGCTATGTTTCTCTCTGTCAAATAAATAAAATCTTAAAAAAAAAAAAAAAAGAAAAAGAAAACAAGAAAAATTTCAGAAACCACTATTAATATCCTAAGAGGGACGTGAGAAGTTATTTTACATGGTAGAAAAATAGGATGACATAAAAGGAATGAGATAAAGAAAGAATCTTAGGAAATGAAAATATAATGTGGGAATAAAAACAAATAATTACAAAGATTAAAAGATAAATGAAAAATCTCTTTAGAAAGTACAAGAAGATATGGAAATGGAAAACAAATGAAAATTGGAAGGTCATGCAAGGCAGCTCAATATCTAATGGAAAGAGAACATTTTTGTAAGTGTGCTAAGCATCTGCCAAGTGTCAGGCAGGGTGCTAGAAGGAATCAAGAAATCTGAAAATTATTATTTTGAAAACACCAATCTAATCTAATCTAAACACTAATTCAGGCAAGGATTCTCAGTAAATCCTAAAACCAGAAAGTGAATGGTTGTTGAGAAAAAGGATACTCACTGGTCTCATAGTATCACTCCACAGGCTATTTACTAATTGTAAAGGGAAAAATATACCTTTATACTGGGAAGATTTAGTATTCACTACCTTTAACCTTAAGTTAAAAAAACTGGGCATCACCAATAGTGCAACAACCTGTGTCTCCCAATGTAATGCAATAAAAGGTACACCATCCAACATCCTATGCCTGCCAAATACTTAAGCTGAATCTAAGCCTCCGATTTCCATGAGAAAGCCATCAGACAAATGGAGGTTGTTAAGACAATCTATAAGACAACTGTCCTGAATTGTCTAAAACATTCAGTGTCATATTAAACAAACAAACAAACAAAAAATGAAAGCCTGTTCTAGATTAAAAGAGACTAAAGAGACCCAACATCTAAAATAATACATGGGGCGCCTGGGTGGCTCAGTTGGTTAAGCGACTGCCTTCGGCTCAGGTCATGATCCTGGAGTCCCGGGATCGAGTCCCGCATCGGGCTCCCTGCTCGGCAGGGAGTCTGCTTCTCCCTCTGACCTTCCTCCCTCTCATGCTCTCTGTCTCTCATTCTCTCTCTCTCAAATAAATAAATAAAATCTTTAAAAATAATAATAATAATAATAATAAAATAATACATGAATCTTGATTGGATCCTAGATCAAACAAACAAGTGACCAAGTAAATGAACAAAAAACATTACACCAGCTAAAAAAAACTTTTTTGGGAACCACTGGAAATACTTGAACATGAAATGTTTGAGGTGATATTAATGAGTTAATGTAAATTTTCAGATTTGCTATGTCATTGTTATTGCTGGAAAAATGTCCTTATACCTAGGAAATGCATGCTAAAAGTATTAAGGGTAAAATGTCCAGAGTCCCCAACCTATTTTCAGATGATTCTGGGGGGTGGGGAATATGTGTGTGCGTGTGTGCGTGTATGTTTAGAAAGAGCAAATGTGGCAAAATGTTAACAATTGGCAATTTTAGGTGATGACTAAATAGGGTATATAGGGTACACTGGAATATTCTTTCAATTTTGCTGTCTATTAGACAATTTTCAAAGAAAACAGAAATTACAGATTGTTTTAGAAAGTATTTAAGAAATTTTCCAGACTTGAAGGACATGAATCTCCACATTTAATGGACTCACTTGATACCTAGAATAAAGAACAAAAATGATTCACACTAACATAGATGTTACATTGGGTTCCAGGACACTAGGAACAAAGAAAAGACCATAAAAGGTTCCAAAGATTAAAAATAGGGCATAAATAAAAATGCAGGAATGAACATGGCTTTGGAGTTCTCAATATTCTAAGCCAGAAGTCATAACTACAAAATTCTAAAGAAAAGTAATTTCACGTAGAATTCCTATCCTGCAAAAGAACCAATGTACTGGGTGAAAAAGCCCTTTTCAGATATACTAGAACTCACAAGTTTAACACATTCATCCATTCTTATATGCCACCTATATCAAAAACCAATTTTTGTAAAAGACTTTATTTGAGAGAGAGAGTGTGTGTGTGCACTAGTGGGGGGTAGTGGGAGGGACAGAGGGAGAGGGAGAAGCAGACTCCCCATTGAGCAAGGAGCTTAACACAGGGCTCAATCCTAGGACCCTGGAATCATGACCTGAGCTGAAGGCAGACACTTAACCGAGTCACCCAGGCACCCCAAAACCAATTTTGACAATTGAAGTTTTCTTGGAGTCAGTCAAAAAACAAGAAGACATGAAATCCAAGAAATAAAAACTCAACACAGTAGATGAACACAGAATTCAAAAAGGCAAAATTTAAAATAATAGTTGGCAGAAAAGAACAAAGGATTGTAGGAGGGCTGTCTAAACTCAGGAACCTGACAGATTTACCAAAAATTTATTTTCTGAAAGACTTTGAGTATAAATTAGAGACAGTTATATGGACAACCAGGAATCACCCTCCCTTAAAAAACAGGCAATATTAATTACTTAGAAAATAAAGTTGTAGAACAAAGTACACACGACTCATACCTCAGTTATGAATAAATCCATGATAAAGAGTAAAGAAATAAGCCTTATAATGGGAGAAGATATTTATAAAATAGTTATCAAAAACCTAGTATCCAAAATATAAAGATCTTTTTCAAATCATTAATAAGAAGCTAAATGATCCAAGAGAAAAGGAACCACTAAATAAATAAGAAGATATCTGTTATATAATAAAGAATTTGTCTGGTCTTTGTCCCAGGTTTCTAGATCATAGTTTCTAAAACCCTTGGAATTTCCCAAGTGATAGAAGTGTCTTTGTTATTGGATCACACCTGAGTTTATGCTAATGATGTAACTCATGGTGTGCCTGTGTAGGTAGCTTGAGCACTGGAGGTGGTCAACCCAACCTCTGGGAGAGGGGAGTGAAACTGCAGATTGAGTTCAATCATGCAGCCAATGATTAATCATTCATGTCACATAATGGAGCCCCAATAAAAAGTCTGGACACTGAAGCTCTGTAGAACTTTCTGGCTGATGAACACACTGATGAACCAGAAAGGTAATGTAATCTAATTCCACAAGAAAATTCTACAGAAACTGTATTTGGGCTCCTTCCCAACTTTGCTTATGTATCTCTTCATCTACTCCTGATTTATATCCTTATTATTTATAATACAACTTTAATTTTGAGTATAGTGCTTTCCTGAATTCTAAGAGTTATTCTAGTAAACTTATTAAACTTGGTGGGAGGGGGAAGTCTTTCTTTTTCTTCCCAACCAGATTTGTAGCCAGCTGGTCTAAAGAAGGGAGAGTAAACAGTTAAAACCTGTGGAGTCTGACACTAACTCAGGGTGGTTAGTGACAGAATTCAACTGAAGTAACCACTTGGGGTTAAAACAGAATAATATCCTACATGCATGGACTGGAAAACTTAGTAGTGTTAAAAGATGGCAAAACTCAAAGCAATCTGCAGATTCAATGCAACCTCTATCAAAATTTCAATGGCGTTTTTGGAGAAATGAAAAGATGATCCTCAAATTCACATGGAATGGGCCCTGAATAGCCAAACAATATTGCAAAAGAAAAACAAAGTATGAAGATTACATCCTGATTTCAAAACTTACTAACAAAAAGTTATAGTAATCAAAATATTGTGATACTGACACAACTAGCATAGATATATAGACCAATGGGATAGAACTGAGAACCTAGAAATAAACCTAAATGCCTATGACCAATTGATTTTCAACAGGATGACAAGTCCATTCAAGGGAGAAAGAAACATTTCTTTAACAAATGGTGCTAGGACAACTGGATAAACATATGCAAAAGAATGAAGTCAAACCCTCAATCTCACTTCATATAAAAAATTAACTCATGAAACTGGACCCACTTTCTTAACCTATACACAAAAATAAACTCAGCATCGATTAAGGACCTAAATGTGAGGCCAGAAACCATAAAAATCCTAGAAGAGAGAACAAGCATAATTTCTCCAACATCAGCCACAGCAACATTTTTCATGATGCTTATCTCCTGAGGCAAGGAAAATAAAAGCAAAAATAAACTACATCAAAATAACAGCAAAGTAAACAATCATGAGAACTAAAAGACAACCTACTGAATGGAAGAAGATATTTTCAAATGACATAACCAGTAAAGGGCTAGTATCCAAAATATATAAAGGACTTACACAACTCAACACCCCAAAACAAAATAATCCAATTAAAAATTGGGCAGAACCCATGAACAGACATTTCTCTAAAGAAGACTTATAGATGGCCAACAGACACATGAAAAGATGCTCAACATCACTCATCATCAGGGAAATGCAAGTAAAAACCACAGTGAGATATCATCTCACACCTGTCAGAATAGCTAGAATCAGTAAAAAAGAAACAAGTGTTAGCGAGGATGTGGAGAAAAAGGAACCTTCGGGCACTGTTGGTGGGAATGCAAACTGTGCAGACACTGTGGGAAACAGTATGAAGATGCCTCAAAAAAATTAAAAGTAGAATGACCCTATGATTCAGTAATTTCGCTACTGGGTATTTAACCAAAGAAAACACTAATTCAAAAAGATCTATCACCTCACACTAGTCAGAATGTCTAAAATTAACAAGTCAGGAAAGGACAGATGTTGGCGAGGACGCAGAGAAAGGGGAACCCTCGTACACTGTTGGTGGGAATGCAAGCTGGTGCAGCCACTCCAGAAAACAGTATGGAGGTTCCTCAAGAAGTTGAAAATAGGGGTGCCTGGGTGGCTCAGTTGTTAAGCGTCTGCCTTCGGCTCAGGTCACGATCCCAGGGTCCTGGGATCAAGCCCTGCATCGGGCTCCCTGCTCCGCGGGAAGTCTGCTTCTCCCTCTCCCACTCCCCTGCTTGTGTTCCTGCTCTATCTCTCTCTGTCAAATAAATAAAATCTTAAAAAAAAAAAAAAAGTTGAAAATAGAGCTACCCTATGACCCAGCAATTGTACTACTGGGTATTTACCCCAAAGATACAAATGTAATGATCCGGAGGGGCACCTGTACCCCAATGTTTATAGCAGCAATGTCCACAATAGCCCAGATGTCCATCAACAAGATGAATGGATAAAGAAGATGTGATATACACACACTATAGAATACTACTCAGCCATGAAAAAAATTGAAATCTTGCCATTTGCAATGACGTGGATGGAACTAGAGGGTATTATGCTAAATGAAATAAGTCAATCAGAGAAAGACAATTATCATATGACCTCACTTGTATGTGGAATTTAAGAAACAAAACAGAGGATCATAGGGGAAGAGAGGAAAAAATAAAACAAGACAAAATCAGAGAGGGAGACAAACCAAAGAGACTCTTATTCATAGGAAACAAACAGGGGTGCTGGAGGGGACAGGGTGGGGGTTGAGGTAACTGGGTGATGGACATTAAGGAGGGCACATGATGTAATGAGCCCTGGGTATTACATAAGACTGATACATAATCACTGACCTCTACCTCTGAAACCAATGATACATTATATGTTAACTAATTGAATTTAAATTTAAAAAAAATAAAAAAGAAAAGGAAAAATAAGATCTATGCACTCCTATGTTTACTGCAGCATTATTTACAATAGCCAAATTATAGAAGCAACCCAAATGTCCATCAATAGATGAATGGATAGGGGCGCCTGGGTGGCTCAGTCATTAAGCGTCTGCCTTCGGCTCAGGTCATGATCCCAGGGTCCTGGGATCGAGTCCCACATCAGGCTCCCTGCTCGGTGGGGAGTCTGCTTCTCCCTCTCCCTCTGCCTCTGCTTGTGTGCTCTCTCTCTCCTTCTCTGTCAAATAAATAAATAAAATCTTTAAAAAAAAATAGATGAATGGATAAAGATGTGATATTTATATATATATATATATATATATATATATATATATATATATAATATTACTCAGCCATAAAAAAGAATAAAATCTTGCCATTTGCAACAACATGGATGGATCTAGAGAGTACAATGCTAGGTGAAATAAGTCAGTCAAAAACAAATACCATATGACTTCACTCATATGTGGAATTTAAGAAACAAAACAAAGAAAGAAAAAAAGAGATAAACAAAAAAAGACTCAAATATACAGAACAAACTGGTGGTTATCGGGAGAGAGGTCAGTAGGGGGATGGATGAAATAGCTGAAAGGGATTAACAGTATATTTATTGTGATGAGCACTGAGTAATGTATAGAATTGTTGAATCACTATATTGTACACCTGAAACTAATATAACACTGTATGTTAATGGTACTAGAATTTTTAAAAATGTAAAGCCCTCTTTCATAAAAATTGGCTTAACATTAAAAAAATTAAGCCAAAATGGATCAATAGTGTAAATATAAGAGCTAACCCATAAAACTTTTTTTTAAGATTTTATTTATTTATTTGAGAGAGAGAGACAGAGAGTGCGAGAGAAAGAGAGAGCACAAGCAGGGTGGAGGGGCAGAGGGAGCGGGAGAAGCAAGCTCCCCGATGAGCAGGAAGCCCAACACGGGGCTCGCTCCCAGGACCCCGGGATCAAGACCTGAGCTGAAGGCAGACACTTAACCAACTGAGCCACCAAGGCGCCCCCTATATCAAACTCTTTTAAGAAAACACAGGGATTTATAAATCTTTATGACCTTGGAATTGGCAATATATTCTTAGTAATTATACTATTACAAGTACTTGGTAAGTATTTCTTGTACTTTTCAAAGTACAAATAATAAAAAAATACATTTTAATTCATCAAAGTTAAAGGTTTTGTGCTTCAAACAGCTAAGGGTGTTTTATGGGGTGAAGAAAATTTTTAAACTAGAGAGAGCTGATGTATGCACAACATTGTGAAGACAGGTTAAATACCATGGAATTTCCACTAACTACAACTGAATTGTATACTTTAAAATGGTTAACTATTATGTGAATTCACCTAAACAAGAAAAACCTTTGAAAAAAAGAAGCCAAAAGAAAACTGGAACGAAAAGATGCTGTTTCATTACTAATTAAGATATTGTAAATTAAAACCATAATGACAGATCACTATAAATATATCGGATAAAAAGTGTAAGGATTCCAAATCTTGGCAGAGATGTGAAGCAGTAGGTAAACATACATTGTTAGAAACAGAATCTCAGAACCACTCTGAAACAGTTTGGTATTATTTAGGTTAATATACGTATTCCTATGATTCAGCAGTTACACTCCTAGGAAAAACATACACTAGAATGTTGATAGCAGCAACAGTTTCTATTAAGAGCAAATAGATGAAAACCCCAATATCCACAAAAAATATATATTGGATAAAGTAAAGTACGATATAGTCATACAGCTATTGAAATGAAATAGCATGCAACAGTGAAAATAAACAAGATACATCTAAACTATTCCATATGAATTAATTTTAAAAATATTAAACAGGGGCGCCTGGATGGCTCAGTCGTTAGGCGTCTGCCTTCGGCTCAGGTCACGATCCCAGGGTCTTGGGATCAAGCCCTGCATTGGGCTCCCTGCTTGGCCGGAGGCTTGCTTCTCCCTCTCCCACTCCCCCTGCTTGTGTTCCCTCTCTTGCTGTGTCTCTCTCTCTCTCTCAAATAAATAATCTTTAAATAAATAAATAAATAAAAATAAAAATAAAAATATTAAACACAAAATTAATAAAACACACAGTATGATTTAATTTATATACAGTTTAAAAGCAGGCAAAATTATAAAACATTCCTTAGGCTGTCACAAAAAGTTGGTAAAATGGATGTCTATAATAGCAGAGGAATTATTTTTACAAAAGTCTTTTTAATGGTTACATCTCAGTAGGAAATAAAAAAAGATTAATTTTGTTTGGGCAGGCAGAGGGATTTGAGGTAACAGCAAAGTATTTTTTAAACTGTGTGATGGTTATATGGGTTATTATTTTAAAAATATAGTTTTTGGCCAAATATTACTGTTTCTTTTTTTAAAGATTTTATTTATTTGACAGAGACAGAGCGAGAGAGGGAACACAGTAAAGGGAGTAAAGGGAGAGAGGGAGAAGCAGGCTTCCCGCGGAGCAGGGAGCCTGATGTGGGGCTCGATCCCAGGACTCTGGGATCATGACCTGAGCCGAAGGCAGACACACTACTGAGTGTCTCTGTGAGGGTGTTTTTGAATGAGTTCAACATTTAAATAAGTAAATTGACTTGTGAGTAAGTGACCGAGTAAAGCAGATTGCTCTTCCTAATGTGGGTGGGCCTCATATAATCAACTGAAGGCTTGAACAGAACAAAAGTCTGATCCCCCAGTGAATAAAGGGAATTTCTCCTGTACGACTGCTTTCTAGCTCGGCCATCGGTTTTCCTCCTGCATCTAGACTCAAACTGAAACAGTAACGCTTCCCAGATCTCAAGCTTGCTGGCCTTTGGACTGGAACTCTACCATCAGCTCTTCAGTTCTCTAGCTTGTGGACTGTAGATCTTGGGGCTTGTCAACCTCCATTATTGCATGACACAATTCCTTATTATATATTTATATATTTCCCATTGGTTCTGATTCCTTGGAGAATCCGACTAACCCACCCCATCAAAGTATATATACACAAATTATATATCCACATATATATGTGTGTGTGTGTTGTTTAAGTAAGAATCATTGTACGTGTACAGCACTATTTAGCGAGACTAATCTCACTTTTCTTAGTACAACTGAAAAGAAGAGTTTGAGACAATTCAAGAAAACTGCCTTTCCCTAAGTGAGAATAAACTTCCATTTTGTCCATGATATGTTAGCTAATTTTATTTTTTTATCTTTCCTGGAGATTTAGATCCAAACTATCTTGGTTAAGATCATTGGCTCTGAAGTCTGACAAACCCAGCTTTCAATCCAGGTCCTAAAATCTAGGTCCCAACACTTACATCCTTGGGTAAATTATTTGCCCCACTAAAACTCAGTTTCCTCCTCTATAGAATATCGGCAAAAAAATTCAGTTTCTAAGGTTCTATATATAGTACCTTACACATAATAAAGCTCAAGAAATGGCATTTTCATTTATCAATTATCCCTATCTTATTATGCTATACAGTTATTTTGTGTAAGTCCACAAAATTAAATAAAAAGTGTTATGTTGGACATTTCATCCAGTGAATTGTCAGATAACCTATTACTTTTTTGCTCCTGATTCTCTATTATAATTGTATCAGAATTTCATTTTAAATCTTATTGTTTTAAGATATCACAACTTTATAAAATGATTTAACATAAACATAAGTGGCAATATATGACAAGCATACCAATATTGGGGAAGGGAGTACGACATTCTTCTTTTATGTTCAAAATCTACATATGATTTGAGAAATAGAGACACAAATTCCTCCTGAGGTAAGTCATCTTTCTTGGATGTCTCTAAACTCCTCTTTCTGACTGCACCAATAAGAGCCAAAAGAGGTTATTCTCTATAAATGGTGCTGTATCTCTAGAGTTAAAAATACATTGCCTGAAGTTGTAATGGGTCATCACTGTTGGCTTCTGTCCCAGAGACCTAGATCTATGTAACTTTTTAAAAAACTTTATTTATTTAAGCAATCTCTACACTCAACAACTCAAACTCACAGCCCCAAGATCAAGAGTCTCATGCTCTTCTGACTGAGCAGCCAGGTGCTCCTAGATCTATAGAACTCAGAAAAATCAGTTGGTGTTCATTGGTTCAGCTAGTAAGGCTCTCAAATGTCTTATCCTTCCCAAAGGTCCCATCTGATTATACAATAATCAGTGAACAGAGATTGATCTACTTTTTTTTTTTTTAAGATTTTTTATTTATTTATTTGACAGAGACACAGCGAGAGAGGGAACACAAGCAGGGGGAGTGGGAGAGGGAGAAGCAGGCTCCCCGCAGAGCAGGGAGCCCGATGCGGGACTCGATCCCAGGACCCTGGGATCATGACCTGAGCTGAAGGCAGTCGCTTAACCAACTGAGCCACCCAGGCACCCTGATCTAGTTTTAAATTAGCATCATATCATGATGTATTTGATCTTTTTTTTTTTTTTTTTTTTTGCTTTTCAGAGAAAAGCACAGCCAACTTAACCCGGTCTATTTGTATAATATACTTTAAAGAATTATCCTTTATTTTTTTTTAAAAAAGGCAAGATGAGTATTTAGAAAATTATTAGAGCTTACTACACTTTCCTTTGTCTTTTTGCAAGAAGTAGTCATGTTATATATAAAGGACACCCTCCTGGGCATATTTCATGGTCTCCTGGACATAGCACTGTGTTGTTGAAGGTGCACTGATGGGCAATAAAGACAGTGCTCCATATGTCACATTTATCTTCTCATCTCTTGGAGACCTGGGGGGAATACACTCTACTAAATTCAAACCTAGAATATATTTTATACATGCCTGAATGTACAAAACTTTTAACTTCAAATAAAAAAAAAGAGAGTACATTCCCCAATTTATCTGCTAAAACTAGTATAGCCATGATGCCAAATAAGAAAATGACTATAAACATAATAAAATTTTAAAAATAATAATAAAAAAAGAAAATGACTATAAAAGAGAATAATTTCAGGCTGATTTAACTTATGAATATAGATATAAATATTGAAAACAAAATTCTAGCAAACAATACAGTAAGAAATAAAAAAGAAAAGATTATAACTAAGTTTATTTTATTCAAGGAAGATAAGATTCCTCTAACATTAGAAAACATATTAACATAATTAACTTTGTTAACAGATTAAAGAGAAAAAGCACAATTATCTCCAATAAGCAGAGAATAATTTGATGAAATTCAACATCCAATTATTTTTTTTTAAAGATTTATTTATTTATTTATTTGACAGAGAGAGAGAGATAGCGAGAGCAGGAACACAAGCAGGGGGAGTGGAAGAGTGAGAAGCAGGCCTCCTGCCGAGCAGGGAGCCCGATGTGGGACTCAATCCCAGGACCCCGGGATCATGACCTGAGCCGAAGGCAGACGCTTAACGACTGAGCCACCCAGGCGCCCTCAACATCCAGTTATTAAACAGAAAAAAAAAAGAACTTAAAAACCTGTGAGTAGAAGGAATTTTCCTTATACTGATGAATGGTACCTACAAAATACAGGAAAGAACATACTAAATGATGAAAAAGTTAAGTGCATGTCCTTAAAAGTTATAGCAAGTAAAATATATAAACCACTGGAAAGCAAGAAACAAAACTGATGTTTGCAGATCTTATGATTGCCTACAAGGAAAAAATGCAAAAGATTCTCTAACAGATTGTTATATTTAGTAAAAGATTTTGCAGAACTCTCAGAAATAAACCAGAAAACAAAGGTCAACTGCATCTCTACATACCAGCAACAAAGTTAGAAAAATACATTTTATTTAGGGGTGTCTGGCTGGCTCAGTCAGTAGGGCAGGCAACTCTTAATCTTGGGATCATGAGTTTGAGCCCACATTGAGTACAGAGGTTACTTTAAAAAAATAAAATATAGGGGCGCCTGGATGGCTCAGTCGTTAAGCATCTGCCTTCGGCTCAGGTCATGGTCCTAGGGTCCTGGGATCGAGCCCCGCATCAGGCTTCCTGCTTGGTGGGAAGCCTGCTTTTCCCTCTCCTACTCCCCCTGCTTGGGTTCCTGCTCTCACTATCTCTCTCTCTCTGTCAAATAAATAAATAAATAAATAATCTTTAATAAAATAAAATATGAAAATGAAAATACATTTTATTACAAATAGTACCAATGCAAAGTACTTAGAAATGTGTAATATGTGAACAGAATTATAAAAGTGGACTGAGATATTAAACAACACCTAAATACATGGAAATGTCATTTCTTATTAAAAAGAAGCATCAATTTTGTAAAGCTATCAATTCTCCTGAATAATCTACACATTTACTGCAATTGTAATAAAAATCACAAGTTTTTCATGGACCTTGACAAGATGATTTCTAACTTACATATAGAAGACTAAGGGACACTCCTTAAAAATAAGCTGGAAGGACTCACTCTATCAGATGTCACAACTTACTAGGAGGGCGCCTGGGTGGCTCAGTTGGTTAAGCCACTGCCTTAGGCTCAGGTCATGATCCTGGAGTCCTGGGATCGAGTCCCGCATCGGGCCCCCTACTCAGCAGGGAGTCTGCTTCTCCCTCTGACCCTCTCCCCTCTCATGTGCTCTCTCTCTCATTCTCTCTCTTTCAAATAAATAAATAAATAAATCTTTAAAAAAAATTTTTTTTTTAGGGCGCCTGGGTGGCTCAGTTGGTTAAGCGACTGCCTTTGGCTCAGGTCATGATCCTGGAGTCCCGGGATCGAGTCCCGCATCAGGCTCCCTGCTCAGCGGGGAGTCTGCTTCTCCCTCTGACCCTCTAACCCTTTTCCTTCTTGTGCTCTCTGTCTCTCATTCTCTCTCTCTCAAATAAATAAATAAAATCTTAAAAAAAATTTTTTTTTTTTTAAAAAAAGACTTACTAGGAAACAATACTCACTGACTGTGGCATTGGCACAGAGAAAAAATTAGAAAACTATGGCACAGAAGACTGAGCCAGGAATACACTCACAACATATGGAAACTTATGATCGGACAATCCTGGCACTGCAACTCTTCCAGATTAAAGAAGACTAAAAGAGAGGTGATACTAAATTCAATGTGTGATCCTAGACTGTATCCTGGACAGTGCCTGGGAACAGAGAATGAGGGCACAGTGAGTACTACAAAAAAACATTATTGGGACCAGTGAAAAATCTTGAATATAGACTGTTAAGTAAGAGTACTGTAATTGTTTAAATTTCTTATTTTAATAAGTGTACTGTGGTCATGTAAGAGAATATTCTTGTTCTGAGAAAATAACACACTGACATGTTTAAAAGTAAAGAAGCAAATTTCCACAACTTATTTTTTTTTTAAAGATTTTATTTATTTATTTAACAGAGAGAGTGAGAGAACATAAGCAGGGGGAGCACCAGAGGGAGTGGAAGAAGCAGGCTCCCCGCCGAGCAGGGAGCCCAATGCGGGGCTTGATCCCAGAACCCTGGGATCACGACCTGAGCTGAAGGCAGACGCTTAACCAACAGCCACACAGGCACCCCTCCACAACTTATTCTTAAATAGTTCAGGTAAAACGTGTGCATTGCGTATGTGTGTGTGGGCACATGCATATATAGAGAGAACTACAAGCACATACAGGAATGATCATGCAAATAGGGCAAAAGTAACTGTTGGTGAATCTGAGTAAAGAGTACACAAGAATATTATGTACTATTCTTGTAAGTTTACTGCAAGTTTGGATTTAATCAAAATTTAAAAGTAATCCAAAACAAGACATATTATTAAATAATTCTCAAGTTAAATATGAAACTAAATAGAAATATAAAATACCTAGAAATGAAGTGAAAAGGAGACCAATATATTTTTTTTAAATGTTGATACAAGAAAATTACAAAGAAAAAATTAATAACATTAAACTTCAAAAAATAAAATAAAACTAATCTGAATTCAATATTGTAACAAAATGGCAGGAAAGGATATAAAAACAGAATACAAAAGTTTTAAAATTTGTAAGTCACAAAACTCAAAACTTGCTTTTGAAAAGCATGAAGACTGCTGATAAAACATGAAAACTGATGTTTTATGTTTTCTCCCACAACACCACTAAAATGACCAAACAATGATAGTTTCATAATATTAATTGCTGGCAAGAACGCAGGTATGACAGATATTGTTGCCTGCCTCCTTCAAACTCATCCCTCCTCTACCTACTTGCTACAGAATGGTTTTGGTTTTGGTTTTTTTGATAGTTACAGTACTCAGCTCTAGAAAATGAATCATGATTGGGGCGCCTAGGTGGCTCAGTCGTTAAGCGTCTGCCTTCGGCTCAGGTCATGATCCCAGGGTCCTGGGATCGAGCCCCACATCGGGCTCCCTGCTCTGTGGGAAGCCTGTTTCTCCCTCTAACTCTCCCCCTGCTTGTGATTCTGCTATCACTGTGTCTCTCTCTGTCAAATAAATAAATAAAATCTTTAAAAAAAAAAAAAAAAAAGAAAGAAAATGAATCATGATTTCCCTAAGTCAGTGGTTCCTAACTCTGACTGCAATTAGAATCAACTGGGTAGTTTTCAAAAAATTCTAGAGCTTGAACCCCACTTCAGACCAATTAAATCTCAATGTTTTTTCTTGTCACTTTGTACGAGCATTTAAGTCATTAATTCACAACTGTGCATACTAGAATCATCTGGTGCTCTTTTAAAAATGATAATGCTCAGGCCATATCCCAGATGAATGAAATCAGAATCGCTGTGGGCATGACCCAGACATCAGTAACCAAGGTTAAGAATCACTAGCATAAATTAAAAAAAAAAAAAGCAAGTTCTTTTTTGCACCTCATGTAGCCATAAGTAAACTAACTAGAAGTGGAGAAACAGGTTCTGTCAGAGAGAGTTAGGTGTACTATGAAGTGAACAATCTATTGTGAAGTTTAACTTGTAAATATTTACTGAAGTTTAAAATATGTGTATTCTATTGTCCCCATAATTTCACTTTCAGTATATACCTTAGAGAAGGCCTATACATAAATGTTTATTGGAACAGTGATTGCCACAGTGATAACTATATGAAACTAAATGTTTAAAAACCAGAAAATGATTAAAGATACCACAGTACTATAAAATATGGCCTTACATGAAGCAATTAAAGTGAGGTAGTTCTATACTTATGTGTACAATTCCTCACACAGAATGAAAAACCAAGTTTCAGAATAGTAACAATAACTACCAAATGACTGACACTAAGTGAACATTCTGAGTGAATGTTCTAAGAATCCTGTTCTAAGGATTTTACATGAACCAACTCAAACCTTGGACCAACCCTATAAGGCAGTTACTTTCCACATTTTGCAGCCTATACTTATTATTCTCTTTATATAGATATACTTTTATGTGACAAAACAGTACCATATACATGTGTGCATATATTTAAATGCATAGAATAAAGGTAAAAAGGATAAATAATTAACTTAGGACAGGGGCTACCTTTGGGTACTTCGGGTAGATACCTGGGAATGGGGACTGTGGTCACATGGGATGTGAGCCCCTCCATGACATATAGACTATTTTTATAAGAAAAATACATAATTAGGATTTAACTAAAAATAAAATTAAAAAAGGAAAACACTAGCATTCAGGCTAAGGAGATACCTGTACATAAAGGCAACAGTTTGGGGGCGCCTGGGTGGCTCAGTCGTTGGGCGTCTGCCTTCAGCTCAGGTTATGATCCCAGGGTCCTGGGATTGAGCCCACATCGGGCTCCCTGCTCAGCAGGAAACCTGCTTCTCCCTCTCCCACTCCCCCTGCTTGTGTTTCCTCTCTCACTCTGTCTCTCTCTGTCAAATAAATAAATAAAACCTTTAAAAAAAAAAAAGGCAATAGTTTGTAAGCAAACCATATTCAACAAAAGGGGCTTGATAAAATGCTAACATTATGAGACCATTACAACTCATGATAAAGATAAATATGTAAAAGCATGACAGTTGTTCATAATGTATTTTGGCATGATAAAGATGGGTTACAGGTCAGTGGCCATAGTATGATCACATTAAGGAAAGAATTCTAAGCATTTGCTCTAACAATTTGACAGCAGTCTTTAATTGATAGGACTACAGATGGCCTTTGTCTTTTATTTCTGCTTCTCTGTATTTTCTAAATTTGTTGTAATAAAGAATTATTTTGTAATGAAAGAAACAGAGAATACAGCTATTTTCAGAAAAAAAAGTGACATATTTGATCAGGTATTCAAAGATTTGTAAGAGGAAATGATCTTAACATGGCACAGGTACAAGCACAGAGACATAAATTTTTTAAATATTTACTAGATAATACAACCTACTTAAATAATATAGCACCAAGTAGACAATGCAAAGTAATGGAAAAGGAAATAAGTTATTACTAGACAAAAGACACTGGAACAATACTGAGTAAATGAAAAAAATGATTCAGATCCCCAACACACAGCAAAACAAATTTAAAATGGGTTAAAAGTTACGTATATAAGAGAATTAATATGTATAATCCTGGGTCTCAATGATTTACAAAGCATTTGGGGAGCAAAATTTGCCTAAGATCCTTTGGATAATAAAGCTGGACACATCATGCTCCCTGATTTTAAAGTAAATTATTGTTTTGATATAGTAATCAAAACAGTATGGTATTGGCATAAAAACAGACACACAGATCAGTGGAATAGAATACAGACTCAGAAATAAACCCACGGACCACAAACCCAGAAATAAACTATGGCCAATTAATTTCAACAAAGGAGCCAAATATATACAAAAGGGAAAGGACAGCCTCTTTAATAAATGGTGTTGGAAAAACTAGACAGCCACATGCAAAAGAATGATTATTATCTTACACCATACAAAAAATTAACTCAAAATGGACAAAAAGGCTTGAACATAAAACCTGAAACCATAAAACTCCTAGAAGAAAACAGAGGCTATTAGCTCCTTGACACTGGTCTTGGATATGATTTTTTGGATATACCTCCACAAGCAAAGGCAACAAAAGCAAAAATAAGTGAGTGGACTATATCAAACTAAAAAGCTTCTGAATAGGGTGCCTGGGTGGCTCAGTCGTTAAGCATCTGCCTTCGGCTCAGGTCATGATCCCAGGGTCCTGGGATTGAGCCCCATGTCTGGGCTTTCTGCTCAGCGGGAAGCCTGCTTCTCCCTCTCCCACTACGCCTGCTTGTGTTCCCTCTCTCGCTGTGTCTTTCTCTGTCAAATAAATAAATAAATAAAATCTTTAAAAAAAAAACAAAACAAACCTTCTGAATAGCAAAGTAAATCATCAACAAAATAGAAAGGTAACCTACTGAAGGGGAGAAAATATTTGCAAATCATATACCTGATAAAGGGGTATATGATAATATCCAAAATATATAAAGAAGTAATACAACTCAATAGCAAATAAACATTCTGATTTAAAAAATGGGCAGGAGTTCTGAATAAACATTGCTCCAAAGAAGACATACAGATGACCAACAGTAGATGAAATGATGCTCAACATTACTAACCATCAGGGAAATGCAAATTAAAACTACAATGAGATATCATCTTACAACTGTTAGAGTGGCTATTATCAAAAAGATAAGAAATAATGTGTTGAGAAGGATATTGAGAAAAGGGAACCCTTTTGCCCTGCTGGTAGGAATGTAAATTGGTGTAGTCACTATGGAAAACAGTATGGAGGTTTCTCAAAAAATTAAAAATAGAATACCATATGATCCAGCAATTCCACTTCTGAGTATTTATCCAAAGAAAATGAAAACATGAACTCAGAAAGATATATGCACCCCCATGTTCACTGCAGCATTGTTTACAATAGCCAAGATATGGAAACAATCTCAGTGACCAACAACGGATGAATAAAGATTATTGGAATATTATTCAGTCATAAAAAAGAATGAAATCTTGCCATCTGTGACAACATGGATGGACCTTGAGGTCATTATGCTAAGTGAAGTAAGTCATATAAAAGTAAATACCATATACTTTCACTTATAAGTGGAATTTAAACAAACAAATAAAAGCCAAGCTCGTAGACATAGAGAACAGATTGGTAGTTGCCAGAGACTGGGGGTGGGAGTGTGAAATGGGTAAAGGGGTTCAAAAGGTACAAACTTCCAGTTATAAAACAAATAAGTCATGAGTAGTAAATAATACTGCACTGCATATTTCAATGTTGCTAATAGACTAAATCTTAAAAAATCCTCATCACAGGAAAAACTACATATGGTGATGGATATTAACTGGACTTACTGTGGGGTCATTTCAAAATATATACAAATATCAAATCATTATCTTGTACTTCTGAAACTAATATAATGTTACATGTCATTTGTACCTCAATTAAAAAAAAATCCTTTGGGAACCACCAAAAGGCCTTTAGTTAAGTGCTTTATACTGTAATTGATATAGAGGTCCCAAGAATGAGAAGTAAAGGAGAAAGGGAGCTAACATTTCTTGAACTTCTGATGTGTACCAAGTGTTCTACACATGTCTTATTTCATTCTCAACATTAAGTGAGAATAAGAACCTCTCATTTACAGGTTCAACAGCTCACAGGTGGTGCAGCTGAGATCAGAAGCCACATCTGATACTAGAGCCCATGCTTTTTATACCATGTTACAGAGAGACCAGCATAGGTAAAATAATCTGAGAGATGATGTTTCTTTTTTTTTTTTTTATTCTGAAGAAGCCTATATTTAAACTAAAGAGAATAGATGGCAAAGATGCAAAGGTAAAAACTATCTGACAAAGGACAGCGGAAGGTAGGGGGAAGAGGAAAGGACAATTAAAAAAGAAATATAATATGGAGAGAACAGTAAAAGGTAGCATAAAAAGCAGAACTGATTGGACCAGAATGTTATTAAAATAAAACTTTTAGACAATAGATATCTACATCTGTACCTAAGGCTATACCTATTTTTTTTTTAATTTTTAAAGATTTTATTTATTTATTTGAGAGAGAGAACGAGAGCACAAGCTGGGGGAGAGGCAGAGGGAGAGAGAGAAGCAGGCTCCCTGCCTGATGCAGGGCTCAATCCCAGTATGCTGGGATCATGACCTGAGCTGAAGGCAGACGCTTAACCAACTGAGACATCGAGGTGCCCCCTTTTTTTTTTTAATTTTAAGTAATTTCTACACCCAACGTGGGGCTTGAACTTACAACCCCAAGATAAAGAGTTGCACGCTCCACTGACTGAGCCAGTCAGGCGCCCCCTACCGAATTTTTATATCCCTACTTCCAAAAATGTATTTGAGGAGGCTAAGAATTAAAGAAAAAAAAATTTCTAATCATACACAATGGTCATAGGTAACGGGTACTCAATATCATAAACACAGGCTAAAATTATTACTATGACTGATCATTATTTAAAGTGTTCAGATTCCTGAGAGTCAATGCAAAAGGGAAATACTATACAATGGATTATATGGTTCCTATTTGCATAGGACTATTTACAGGAGATAAGCAAGACCTTGTTGAGAAAACCTTAAGAAGACTAAAACAACTGAGAGTTTCATGTTATTAGAAGATTCACCAAATTTCTACTCACACAATTATAGATACAATGCAATTCAATCTAAATCACAAAAGATGCTTGAGTGGAACTAAGCTATTTCAAAAAATTTATATGGAAATGCAGAGGAACACAAACAGCCAAGATACTCTTGAGGAACAAGAGGTAAGATGACTTGCTCCAAATATTATAAAGTCACAGTGAATAAAATATCATGATATTGCTGCAAGGAGAGAAAAACAGAATGGAACAGAATATAATGTCCAGAAATAAACGTAGACATATATGATCACTTGATTTTTACTAAATGGCACTACAGATCAGTGTGAAAAAGATGAACTTTACAATAAATGATACTGGAACAAGTGGATATCCATGTAGGGGATAAAATCAAATTACATCACTACCTACAGAAATCAATTCCAGGTAGTGTAAAGACCTACATGTTAAAGCCAAAGAGTGGAAAGCTTTTAGAAGAGAACATAAGAAATTTTCATTACCTCAAGGTAGCAGAAAATTTCTTAAACAAACACTAACCACTGAAAAAGATTTTGTAACATTTAAATCCCAAACCTCTATTCATCAAAAGGCAACAGAATGAAAAACCAAGCCAGAGCGGAAGAAAATATTTAGTCACTATTATACAGAAGATACATATATACATATACATATATATATATATATATATATATATATATATACACACACACATATATATATATCTGCTTTAATCGGAGAAAAGCAACCCAATTAAAAATTGGAAAAACATTTCAACAAGCATTTTACAAAAGAGGACATCCGGTTGGGCAAGAATTTGTGTTCAGTTTCATTGATAATCAAGGAAATATCAATTAAATGTGTAATTAATAACATTAGACATCCACCAAATTGGCAAAAATTTAAAAGTACGATGATGCCAAGGGCTGGCATGGATGTGGAGCAAAAATCTTTATAAACTGCTGATACAAGTAAAAACTTGCACAGTATCTTTATTTTTTTTTTAAGATTTAGTTATTTATTTATTTGAGAGAAAGAGAGAGAGCACACAGAAGGAGAGGGAGAAGCAGACTCCTCACTGAGCAGGGAGCCCGATGTGGGGCTCGATCCCAGGACCCTGGGATCATGACCTGAGCCAAAGGCAGACCGACTGAGCCACCCAGGCACCCCTTGCACAGTATCTTTAGAGAACAGTTTGACATTGTCTAGTAAAACTGAAGACATACAAATTCTATCCCTCAGCAATTTAAACACAATTTTAGCATATATGCTAAAGAAATGCAAGCACACATGTACCAAAATATGTGCAAAATATTCACAGTCACATGGCTTGTAACAGTCAAAACTGGAAGCAAGTCATATATCCATGAAAAGTAGACTGGATAAGCAGTAAATTGTGATGCTATCATGCAAGATAATATATATACAGCAATGGAAAAAAATGAACTGTAGTTACAGGAAACATGAAGCTCATATTAAATATGAAAAAACACACAAAAGAATGTCTATTCATACAAAGAAAACACATAAACTAAACCTATGATTTTGGAATTCATACACTAAAGTTCTAATGAAAGGCAAAGAAATGATCACAGTGGTCATCACCAGAGGAACACAATTGTTTGTGATTGTGGAAGGGTGCAACAGAGGTTTCTTTAGAGATGGCTGTATTCTATTTCTTAGGTACTCCCTATTGTGAGTCTTTATAATTATGTATTAAATGGCACAAATGAGTAGGATATACCATTTCTGTATCTAATTTGAGAGAGAGAAAAAAAGCCACAGGCATTCAAATAAATATGAACTTCTAAAAATGTTTCAAATACTAAATCACGTGGGAAAATACTTAAATATAATTTTATGTAAAAATGTAGGTTATAATGGTAAATGTTGAATGAATTCAATTTTTAAAAATCACATTTTATATATATACATAAAACAGACCAGGAAGAAAATACAAAAAAGTTAGCATTAGTTTTAGCTGGGAATTGAAATTTTCTTCAAAAGATGTACTTCTGAAATTATTTAAAATAGTCATGTCTTATTTTTATAAATAGAAAGAAATAGTATTTTTTTAAAAAGACAGCATAAAGGAAAATTAAACCATTTGACAAATTAGTAAGAGAAAATCAGGTGCATGTGAGGGCTTAGGGTTTGCAGCCAATCACATTTTCTCGAAGGGGAAATTCCAGGGATCAAATCACTTGATGGGCAAGAATTTTCAAGAGGAGAAAAGCAAGTCAAGTCCTGACAAAGAAAAGGGGATTTCAGGAAACAAGGGGAAACCACAAACTACCTTGCAGGAGCCTTGTGGATGTTCAACAGCCATTCTTTACTCCACTCTGGAAGCCTCTGTGCAAGCAAAGCAGAGCTGAGGAAGAAGAAACGAGTCAGGAAACATCAGGTTCTTCTGCGAGCCTAGGTCAACCACCGCCCGCCACCTATAAATGTAGGTCTAGGTCATGCAAGACTAGGGCGTCCTGTTCAATACCGGCATCAAGACAAGAGTAGGGTCACTGCAGTTCTGGGCAGAATCTGTCCCTGAGCTCACAGAGGTCCCCCGGGAGCAGAGCGCTGGAGTCACAAAGGCAGACAAAGGCGTCCCACACTACAGTGCTATACGGACACACAGTCCCACAAACTCAACCACGGGGACACAGGCACCCCCAAACCTAAACACAACTGGCTGCACATGGTCACACAAGCATACACACCACGGGAACAGACACAGTCACAATCGCAGTCATAGGCACCCCACACACTCACATTCCCACTGCCACACTTCATGGGGACACAGTGACAACAACGAATTGACACGCACCCTACACCAATAATATCACAAATACATACACCATGGGTAAACACAATCACAGATCTCACAGGTAAGGCATCCCACACCCACAGTTCAACAAATGGTCATAAACACACACGCACCATGAAGACACCCAGTTTTACAACCGCGGTCAAAGAACACTACACTCGCAAAAACCCGGTCACACAATTAAACCTCATCACACATGAACAATCATAACAGCAAATCAAGCCCTCCTCCCCGCCCTCACAGTTCCGTACACAGGCTCACACTGACACAGAGACACAGTCACATTTAGACACACACCCTCCTCACAGTCTCCCCTGCTCAGCTGGCTCCCCTACACACCCCGCACAGGCCGGAGGTTCCAGACACGCCGGCCCCAACCCCGGGTTCCGGGCCACCTCACCTATGCCTCCTTCGGTAGGGTCGGCACCCCCTCTACTCTACTTGGAACAAGTCGAACGCGACAGCTCCCACAGCGCCCGGAGGCCGTTTGCCCCAAGCCGCCAGAAGATCCCGCCCACTCCTCAGGAGAGGCGCTAGTTCTCGCGAGAGGGATACTGAGCCTAGAGGCATCTGGGAGATGTAGTACAGATGTAACGACAGGTTGCTAAAACGCGGTCTCCTGCCTATCTCGACTCCCCGGTGGCAAAGAGCCTGGACTCACCCCAAACTGTGTCTTCCCGCTGAGCAGCGCACCGGGGGCTTCCGCCAGTGTCAGCTGACTAGGATTCCGTCGACCAAACTGTAGTCAGGCTCCTCTGAGCTCTCTTCTTGACTGGGTCTCGTCCTTGACCTGCTGACTGACCCTAGTTCAACAAGAATCCCAAGGCTTTTGATATTTCACCAAGCTCCTCTTAGTAATTTTCTATCCACTGACTCCCTCACCCTGCCCCTTGGATATAAATCCCAGCTACTGTTATATATTGACTCGAGTTCAGTCTCTCTTCTCCACTGCGACAATCTAATAAAATCTTCCTTACCTGTTTAACTTGCCTGGTGCAGTTTTTCATTGACAAAGCCTCCAGTGCGGCTCTCTCGGGCTGTGACGACTCACCCTGCAACATACTTGGCCCTACGGCCTCCTGGGAAATGCAGTCCTGGACTTCTCCAATGGCCTGATGGACCAGGCCAAGGTAAGCTGTGTCCTCTAGGCACTGAGGTGAGGCCTGGCCACACTTAAATGCCCTGGAGGGTGCTCGGAATTCTGCTTTGCCCTGGGAATACAAAAATGCTCTTGAGTCAGGCTGCTGCGGACCTTGTCAGAAGAACGAACCCATATGTGGACCTGAGCATCTGTGACCAAACCAGCCTGGGGAGTTTGAAAGGGAGGAATCTTCAAGCCCAGTCATGTATGTGAAAGTGGACAAAGGAGGTCCCATCATGGGACAGTGGTGAGATTACATGTGGACAGGTTGAGGGCGGAGGGAGGATAGTTGAGTGAAAGAGAAACTGCATGCAGGTAAAATTGATGAGTGGGACAGAGTGGGATCAAGATTATGTGTGGCTTTGTGAGGCTGGAGGGTCACATCATGGGTGTGTGCGTGGTTGTACAGCTAGTGGGGCAAGAGTGTCTGGATCCCTGCGGGTATGTGTATGAGTATTTATGTGATCACCTGAATGTAGGTCATCTCAGCATGGGTGCCTGAGATGGTGGAGGAATCTGAATCCTGCAAATCTCATTTTCTCCTCAAGCTGATAATAAGGGTATGTCTTCCTGGAGCTCTGATTTTAAGAGGGAAAAGCTACATTTTAATTTATATAACAAATACCTTGTAGCATTTTTATAGAAACACTTAAGTTTCCAACCATTTGTTCTGGAATAGAATAACAAATCAGTATGACATATTAAACAGGGTATATTTTGCTATAGGAGTACCTGTTTTGTCTACAGTCTTGCCCCCAGACATTTACTCTTTGTAGTAATTGGTAGGGCAAATTGGGGTCAATGGTAGGGTAAATGTTTGGAGATGTAATTGCTCAATTCAAGCAGAAGTATCAACCACAAAAGATGTTCAGAGGAAGCTGTAAGGGATGTGATGCTGGAGAACTAGAGCAACACAGTCATATTAGACATGGATAGCTCTCTGTATAATCCAACTTTTGAAAATAAAGTGCTGTCTCTTTTCCATTTCTGAAATATTTAGAAACTTTACATGGCATAATAGATTCAGCTTTGAGATAACAAGTTTCAGGTATTCTCAAACCCTCTGCCATATGATTGCATATGCTCAACCTTTAAGGTAAAAGGTTATTTACTTTGTTCCTCTTTATGTGTTAACTTCCTTAAAGGCCCAAGCTCGGTCTGATTTAGGGGATGGTGCTTGAATTAAAATTCAGTCTTATATCACTTTCCTATATATAGGCTATCACATCACCAAACTGGATAAAATCTTTAAGTTGGAACAAGAAGAGAGGCCATGGGTGGTGAAGAGAGGAAATGTAAAGTAGGTTCTCTCCAAGTGAGTGAGTGAGAACCAGGCAGATGTGCTTGGGGTAAGGCAGAATACAGATGTTCAGTGAGAGAGCTGACAACAGCCAGAAGTGCCTGAGGAATGTCAACATATCCTACCGGGGACTTGGGGGTGGGACGGTGTCAGCTTGTGCTTTGTTCTCAGCTTGCCTTTTGCTCCCTCATCAACCTTACTTGGTAAAAGGATCTTTGCAGATGCAATTAAGTTAAGGATCTCTAAGTGAGTTCATCCTGGATTATCTGTGTGTGACCTAAATCCAATGACAAGTGTCTTTATAATAGAAGATGAAAAGACATACAAAAGAAGGCCATGTAAAGACAGAGGTAGAGAGTGAAGTTATGCAGCAAAAAGCTAAGGACACCTGCGTTTACTTCTGTTTTGTTTTGGTTTGGGTTTTTTGGTCTCTTGGGAGCATCTTGATTTTTTTTTTTCCCTTGCCTTTTCATATGCCTTAAATTTTTGTTGTTGTTGTTGAAAGCCAGACATTTTGTTTAGGACAGGAGTGTGCAGAAAAGCCTTAACATAGCCGACCTGAGAATTCTTTTTTTTTTTTTTTAACAGAGAGAGACATAGCGAGAGCAGGAACACAAGCAGGGGGAGTGGGAGAGGGAGAAGCAGGCTTCCCGCAGAGTGGGAAGCCCGATGTGGGACTCGATCCCAGGACCCCGGGATCATGACCCGAGCCGAAGGCAGACGCCCAACGACTGAGCCACCCAGGCGCCCGACCTGAGAATTCTTATCTTTAGAAGGCCTGCTTGCACAGTTGGTGCTTGGCTTGCATCTAGAACTTAGTTTTCCTGAGGGGGGGTCCCGCTATCCTAATAAGAGTGGCTCACAATGCTTGTTTGTACAAATCAATAGTTTATGTTAAACACCTGCTTTCCTTCTGAAAGTCTAGTATGCACCTGGCAGAAGCTGCCTTTGTGACCAGCCCACAATAAAATCTCTAGGTACTGAGTCTCTAGTGAGCTTCTTCCCTGGTTGGCAACATTTCAAGTGTGTTGTCACAACTCGTTGCAGGGGAAATTAATATCCTGTGTGACTCCACTTGGAAAGGATCCTTGGAACTATGCACCTGGTTTTTCCTGGACTTTACTCCATGCACTTTTCCTCTTTGCTAATTTTGCTTTGTATTGTTTCACTGTGAGTTCTTCTAGAGAATCATTCAACCTTAGAGGGAGTATTGATCTTGGGGTCCCACAACACAGTACTAACTGAGGAAAATAATTTTCATGCCTGAATGGGCATACTTTTCCTGCGGAGTTTTAAGTTAATTCAATTAGGAGTTTTAACAACTAAGCAAGATAAATTCATGCAATTTGATTTGCATTTATATAAATTTGAAAGATAGATAACTGACAACCAAGATATTTGTGGAGTCCCCCAATCCGATGGGAGCCACCAAATGTGGGGTAACCTGAGCTGGTGGAAGCCTACTACACAGGCAGTGAAAGAATTCACCCAAGGCAGAACAAGGGTGATAGAAGTTTATTGACAGCAAAGCAGAGACTGCTGCGAGGCAGGTGTGGGGGGCTGTGGTTAAGGGGGGAAGGTAAGAAGGTATGGGAAGTATGGAATTTTTCTTTTTTGGTACCTGTGTCTACCCACTGGTCAGCTAGGGCTTATGATTCTTTTGAGGTGGGTCTCCTAAAGGGCCTGTTCGTATTCAGCCAGGGGGTTTCTGTGGGCCCTTCTACCTTACTGAGGTTTCCACTGTTCAGGTTGATTGCCTAAAAGCGGCCTCTACAATATTATTACCTTAACAGTCAGGCGGGATAGTGGTCAGCTAGGGACTGGGGATCAGAAATATCACATGCATAGGTCGTTTCTTCTTGAAATACCAACAATGTACTCTTCATTAGTATTGAGTAAAACTGAATGTACACATTCTATGCACTTTTCGTCAGGTATTTCCTATTTTACAATAAAAATATTTTAAAAGAAATTCTTTTTAAAGGCTGAATTTGAAAGTACTGAAAGAAACTACTCTGTCAGAAAACTTAGACATACCGTCCATCTAAATGATGAGCTCGGAGAAAAGGAAGCAAATTTTAAAAACTGGCACATATTAACTTCAGCAAAAAAAAAAAAAAATGGCCAAGATATGGATAACATTTACAAAACACTAATGTAAGCTTGAATATTAATTTAAATCAAACTCTTTAAGGGTAATTGGAAAATGAGACTAAGGTAAGTATTTGAGGATGTGAGAGATACCACACCTCCGTTAAAGAAGGAGCTCCCATGGCTTTGCAGAGAAGGGACCCTCCTGGGGCCGGGCCCCTTCATCCTACCCCCAGGTCGATGCTAGGCACTGCCTAACGGGACCTTTCTGTCACACCATATCTTTCAGATGCCCAGTCAGAGAACTCAAGCCGCGAAGAATTACACCCTTCCTCTGAGGTACTTTGGCCTACGGCCCTGAACTACATTTCCCAAGGGCCATCGCGTCCAAGGCTACTTCCGGTAAAGGCAGCATTTGTTCGTTTGTCCAGGTGCCCAGACTGGGGCACACGTTTGTGGAGGAGCAGCGTGGCGGCCTTAGTGGAGTCTTGCGTTCTAAACGCGGCCTGGAACTAATGGAAGCCCTCTGCCACGCATGTGAGCAGTTATGAGGGCAATGGTCTTTGTCGCGGGAAAGGATGGGGGCCGAGGCCCAGGCCTGTGACTTGAGATTGTCGGCTCTGGGCTCTGAAAGGCTGTCCAGGCTCTGACTACGTTTTCCAATGCCCACCATAGCCGAAGCCGCTTCCTGGCCGCGCGCTGACGCTTTCAGGACCGTAGGAAGCATCGCGCCCGAATCCCAGCGGAACATTCTTGTAGAGACCGCAGGGTCAGGTAAGAAGAGAGTCTTAGACCCAGAAGCGGCATGACTCCTGAGGGGCCAAGGCCACTGGGGAGGGCAGTGGGCAGTGAGGGACGGATGTTTTCGGAGTCTCGGGCTTTGCCAGCAACTGGGTGTGGGAGGGAAGGTGGTAGGGAGCTGTGTATGTGTGTGTCCGCTCCCGCGCGATCACGGATGGGATCTGTGGGTGCTTGTGTGAAATTGTTACGGGAGGGGCGCCTGGGTGGCTCAGTCGGTTAAGCGACTGCCTTCGGCTCAGGTCATGATCCTGGAGTCCCGGGATCGAGTCCCGCATCGGGCTCCCTGCTCGGCGGGGAGTCTGCTTCTCCCTCTGACCCTCCTCCCTCTCATGCTCTCTGTCTCTCATTCTCTGTCTCAAATAAATAAATAAAATCTTTAAAAAAAAAAAAAAAGAAATTGTTACGGGAGCGGGATGTGGGGGTCATCGCTCAGGAGCTGTAGGGTTGGGGGTGTGTATGTGTGTGTGTTTGCATGCGCACGATGGTGAGGGGAGCTGTACGTGATTGTAATGACCGTTTAGGTGTGACTGTACATGTATATGATTGTGACTGCACCATTGTGTGCCTGACCGTTTGTGTAAATGTGGTAGCAGCAGCTGTGGAGCCAGAAACAAAGAATATTGCATTTAGTAACAATCATAGTTATTCGTAAATGTGTGGAGAGCAGTTTCTGTGGTGGCCGTTAGTTGGGTTGAGTTGGGTCATTGTAGAATGTGGGGAGAGGAATAGGAGACAGTGTAGAGAACATATCCCAAGAATTTCTCTGTAAATATGAGCAGAGAAATAGAAATAGAGAAATAGGGGAAATAACAACGTTGCAGTATATTGGTGATAATGAGCCACAAGAGAGGGAAAAGTAGAAATACAGGTGAGAATGAGTAAGCAAGGCTCATCTGTGTGTATGCAGTGCAACTCCAAGAATAAAAGAGGGTAGTAGTGTTGCAGAGAATGAGCCATGAGCTCAGGTTTTCAAAAAACAAGGGGAAATATCCTGTATTTGGTAGATGTCAGCAACAGTGAGGTGTGGTGAATTATAAATAATCTCATGGCATGAAATTCCAAGCTAGAGCTTTTTCGGAGGAGGAAGAGAGAAAAGTCTGAAAGCAGTAAGAACAAGGAGGGTACCTGCCCTGCTTCCAGACCCAGTGGCAAGAAGCTGTGGCGGGTAGGAGAGGGAGATATTGAAAAGGCTGCAGAGTCCTCTGGGGAGAGCCAGGTTTCCCTTAGACCCAAAGGTGAAGGGAATATTCAAAAAGTGGTTGGGGATAGAAGAGGGGTTTGTTATTAATGAATTATGAATTCCAGAGGGCATACTAGAAAGTGTCAAGATTTGGGGAGGGATGAGAAGGGGGTACATTCAACTGATTGGGAGTACAGTGTCTGAATGGAGAGATTATCAGGAATCTAAGGCTTCTTATGATGGACATAAACATGGATACAGGGGATATTGATGCTTATCCTGGTTGGATTCAAGACTGTTGGAGAGGAAGTGATGGGATAGAAGGAGGTGGATTTCTGAGTACCCATCAGAAAGAGAGGAGCCAAGGATAGAAGCTTTAAAGGTGGTTGGGGTAGGCAGAATAATGCCCCTGCAAAGATGTCCAGGTCCTAATCCCTGGAACCTGTGAATATTTTGCTTTACAGGGCAAAGGGGACTTTGCAAACAAGATTAAGTTAAGGACCTTGAAATGGAGAAATTATCCTAGATTATCCAATTAGGCCCAATGGATTCTCAAAGTCAGTAAACCTTTCCCAAGGGTTTAGAGTCAGAGGGAGATAGAATCAAAGAAGAATGGTCAGAGATATGCAAAATTACTGGCTGAAGGAAGGGAGCAATGTTGGTGGCCTCTAGACTCTGGAGAACATAAGGAAATAAATAATTCTCCCTTAGAGCCTACAGAAAGGAACACAGCCCTGCTGACACCTTGATCTTAGCCCAATGAGAACCATCTCAGACTTTTACCTAACTGCCTAAGTGTAAGGTAATAAATTTGTATTATTTTAAGCCACTGTGTTTATGCTAATTTGTTGCTCAGTAGTAGAAAACCAATATAGTGGTATAGTGTCTTAGCCTTAGTGCTATGGAAGGGTCTTGAGCCCTGTGACATGAAGGGAACTCAATCCCTATTGATAAAATTGAGGAATTCAGGTAAGGCACAATAGGCCCCCTCTTTGCTTGTAATTTCCAGTTTTGCTGCATTATGATATATTTTTTAAATGTTTTAATTATTTATTCATGAGAGTCAGAGAGAGAGAGAGAGGCAGAGGGAGAAGCAGGCTCCCCGCCTAGCAGGGAGCCTGATGCGGGACTCGATCCCAGGACCCTGGGATCATGACCTTAGCCGAAGGCAGACGCTTAACCATTTGAGCCACCCAGGCACCCTGCATTATGATATTTTTTGAATTTTTCTTAGTGATCTAATATATGGCCAGTCTATAGTGCTTGTTTTCCACTTGATTTGTCTTTGATTGACAAAAATGTATTAAAATACTCTGTGAATGAAGTTTTATCTTACATAACCTGTAGCTTCTGCTTTATTGAAGTTGCTGCTGTTAGTTGATATATGTTCATCATCATCATCATTATTATTATTATTATTTTTAGAGAGAGGAGTAGGGGGAGAGGCAGAGAGAGAATCTTAAGCAGGCTCCATGCCCAGTACAGAGCCTGACGCAGGACTCTATCTCATGACCCTGAGATCATGACCTGAGCCCAAATCAAGAGTTGGATGCTTAACCAACTGAGCCACCCAGGTGAATCTAGATATTCATAATTATTTTTATTGTGAATTGGAGGCTTTGGTATTTTAGCATGCTCAAGATCATAGCCCCTGTTAATTTTTTAATAAACGAATTGCTTTTCTTTTTTTAATTTATTTTTTAATTTTTTAAGTAGGCTCCACACCCAGCATAGAGCCCAATGGGGGTCTTGAGCTCACAACCCTAAGGTCAAGACCTGACCTGAGATCAAGAGTTGGACACTTAACCAACTCTACCACCCAGGCGCCCCTGCTTATTTTTTTGTTTGTTTGCATTTGCCTTGTATATATTTCTCCATAATTTGTAAAATGAACTTTTTATTGAAATTTGTCATATATATATTCAAGTGTATAAATGATAATACGATAAAAAATTTCCTGAAATTTTCTCTATTCTCTCTTTAAAGGCAGAAATATGTCCTCTAGTAGTTTAGAAAGCACCCATGTGAGTAATATTCCCTAAGCTCTTGGAGCATAGAACTTTTTATATCCTTTATATTTGAAGGACAGCTTGGCTGCATATAAAATCTTCGATTCTGTCATTTATTTTCCTACAAGTATATTGGAGAGACTACTCACTATTTGGGGCTCTGAATTTAGCAGTGGAGAAGTCTAACAACGGAATTTCCTTTTTCTCATAGGTAACTTGATATTTTTATCTTGATTTCCCAGGGGTTTTAGGTTAATAATTTTATTAGGAAATGTTTTGGTACTGACAATTCTGAATCATTTCTCCCTGCAATATGGTGTGTGTCTTTTCATTATGTATATTCATGCTTTATTTCAGGAAATTATTTTTAATGTTAAAAATGTAATTTTTAATACTTGTTCTCTTCCTTGATTTGGATTTCATCTGTAGGGGTCTGCTTATTTGCAAGTTGGATTATCTCTGACTTGCACTGTTTTCTTCCAATAATTGTCATCTCTTTCTTTGTTTTATTTTGCTCTGCTCCCTAATTTCTGTATTCTTTGTCCATGCACTTTCTGTGGTATTTGTCATACCTTGTGCTTGTTTGTTCTTCATTTCTAAAGTGATTTTGCCTATGTTCTCTTTCACTTTTGAATTCAACTCTCACATGGAGTCTGCTCATCACTTCCTTCCCATTCCTGAAATCATTGTAATATTTGTGCACGTAGTCTTGCCTCAGAGCTATGATTATATCAGAAATTATTTTTTAAAAATAAATAAATAAAAATAAATTATTATTTTACTCATACTGGAATGTTGGATAATAATTTTAATCTTCTCCAGTGTCTTTTAGGCAGTTTTCTTTATACATAGGGGAATTTTGGCACTCTTTTCAAACATATCTAACAATATCTTGGGACACAATGGTTCTAATTTTATTTTTTTTGAAGGTGATAGATTATCTCAGAATAGCTGTCACTGGTGCTTTCCTGTGAAAAAGTAGTTTTTAGGTTCTTCTGCCCAAGAGTTCTCTCTCCTCTGTTACTACAATGGGAGACATTTTCTTTAAAATACAGTTCCTCTGGGGCGCCTGGGTGGCTCAGTCGTTAAGCGTCTGCCTTCGGCTCAGGTCATGATCCCAGGGTCCTGGGATCGAGCCCCCGCATCGGGCTTCCTGCTCCGCGGGAAGCCTGCTTCTCCCTCTCCCACTCCCGCTGCTTGTGTTCCCTCTCTCGCTGTCTCTCTCGCTGTCAAATAAATAAAATCTTAAAAAAAAAAAGAAAATACAGTTCCTCTGCGGAGAGAGGGGAACAAACCCTCTTGCACTGTTGGTGAGAATGCAAACTTGGGCAGCCTTTGTGGAAAACAGTATGGAGGTTCCTCAAAAAGTTTAAAATAGAGGATGCCTGGGTGGCTCAGATGGTTAAGCGTCTGCCTTCGGTTCAGGTCATGATCCCAGAGTCCTGGGATCGAGTCCCACATCGGGCTCCCGGCTCAGCGGGGAGCCTGCTTCTCCCTCTGACCCTCTCCCCTCTCATGCTGTTTCTCTCTCGCTCGCTGTCTAAAAAATAAATAAAATCTTAAAAAAAAAAAGTTTAAAATAGAACTATCCTGTGACCCAGCAATTGCAATATTAGTTATTTACCCAAAGGATACAAAAATACAGATTCAAAGGGATACACACACCCTGATGTTTTTGGCAGCAGTATCAATAATAGCCAAACTATGGAGAGAGCCCAAATGTCCATCAACTGATGAATGGATAAAGAAGACGTGGTTTATACACACACACACACACACACAGGAATATTACTCAGCCATCATAAAGCATGAAATCTTGCCCTTTGCAACAACATGGATGGAGCTAGAGTGTATTATGCTATGTGAAATAAGTCAGTCAGAGAAAGACAAATACTGTATGATTTCACTCATGGGTGGAATTTAAGAAAGAAAACAGATGAATATATGGGAAGGGGAAATGAAAAAAAGGAGAGTGAAACAAGCTATAAGAGACTCTTAACGGGCGCCTGGGTGGCTCAGTTGGTTAAGCGACTGCCTTCGGCTCAGGTCATGATCCTGGAGTCCCGGGATCGAGTCCCGCATCAGGCTCCCTGCTCAGCAGGGGGTCTGCTTCTCCCTCTGCCCTCTTCCCTCTCGTGCTCTCTGTCTCTCATTCTCTCTCTCTCAAATAAATTAAAAAAAAAAAAAAAAAGAGACTCTTAACAATAGAGAACAAACTAAGGGTTGATAGCGGGAGGTGGGGGAGGGATAGGCTAGATGGGTGATGTGTATTAAGGAAGGCACTTGTTACGATGAGCACTGGGTGTTGTATGTAAATGATGAATCATTGAATTCTGTTTCAGAAACCAATATTGTACTGTATGTTAACTACCTAAAATTTAAATTAAAAATAAGTAAATAAAATAAAATATGGTTCCTTTGAACAGCCAGGTTTTCTTTGTTGTTCAGAACATAACCTGGTTCAGAAGGCCTCCTACTATCAGTTCTGAGTTCCCCAGTGTCTTCTCTGCTGCAATTAAAGATTATAGCCAGGGGTGCCTGGCTGGCACAATTGGAAGAGCATGTGACTCTTGATCTTGGGGTTGTGAGTTTGAGCCCCATATTGGGTATAGAGTTCACTTTTTTAAAAAATTTAAAAAAAGAGAGGATACAGCTAAGATCCCAACCTATTTGATGAAGCCGGTATTAGCCAGATACCAAAACCAAACAAAGCTTATCTCATAAGAATTTGAGCACAATAATCCTCAACAAAATATTAGCAGACCAAGTCCAGCAATGTATAAAATGAATTATACAACATGACGAAGTGGAATATATCCCAGGAATGCAAAGTTGTCTGAACATCCAAAAATCAGTTGATGTGATACATCATATCAATAGAATAAAAAACAAAAATCACGTAGTCATTTTCATAGATACAGAAAAAGCATTTGACAAAAGCCAATACCTTTTCATTTAAAAAATACTCTATAAACTAGGAATGAAAGGGAATTTCTTTAACTTGGTATAGGGCACCTACAGAAATCCTATAGCTAACATATTTGATAGTGAATCTCTGAATGTTTTCCCCCTAAGATCAGGAATAAGACAAGAATGACTGCTTTTGCCACTTCTATTCAGTATTGTACTGGAGATTTACAGAGCAGTTAGGCAAGAAAGAAGAAATAAAAAACAACTAGGAAAAGAAGTTAAACCGTCTCTATCTACACATGACATGATTTTTTTTAATATAGAAAATCCTAAGGAATCCACATGCACAAAAAACCTATTAGAACTAATAAAGGAGTTTAGAGAAGTTTTAAGAGGACACCTGGGGGGCTCAGTCAGTTAAGCGTCTGCCTTCAGCTGGGGCCCTGATCCCAGGGTCCTGGAATTGAGTCCCAACCGCAATAGGCTCCTTGCTCAGTGGGGAGCCTGCTTCTCTCTCTGCCTGCAACTCCCCTTGCTTGTGTGTGCTCTCTCTCACTCTCACTCTCTGACAAATAAATGAAATCTTAAAAAAAAAAAAGTTTTAGGGCATAAGATGAATAGATAAAAATCAAGTGTAGGGGCACCTGGGTAACTCAGTTAAGCATCCAACTCTTGATGTTGGCTCAAGTCATAACCTCAGGGTTGTGAGACCAAGCCCTGCATTAGGCTCTGCACTGGGCATGGAGCCTGCTGAAGATTCGCTCTCTGCCTCTCCCTCTGCCCCTCTCCCCAGTCAAATGTGTATTTATACCTTTGCAATGAAGAATCCAAAAATGACATTTAGAAAACAATTCCATTCACAATAGCATCAAAAAGCATAAAATATTTAGGAATAAATTTAATAAGTGAAGTGTAAAACTTGTACTCTAAAAACCAAAAACAAGTATTCGAACATAAAAACTTGTACACAAAGGTTCATAGCAGCATATTTATAACAGTCAAAAGGTAGAAACAACCCAAATGTCCATTAATGGATAAATGGGTAAACAAAAATGTGGTCTAGTCATACAATGGAATATTATTCAGCTATAGAAAGGAATGAAATACTGATACATGCTACAACTTGGATGAACCTCAAAAGCATTATGCTAAATGAGATAGACTAGTCACAGTAAGTTCATATATTGTATGATTCCTTTCATATGAAAGTCCAGAATAGGGAAATCTATAGAGACAGAAAGTGAATTAGTGGTTACTTAGGACTGGGAAAAAGGGAGGGAGAATGAGTCACTTGGGTTTTGGTTTGGGCCAGGATTTCTGTAGACTCCCTCTGATCTTTCTTCAGGGAAGAAAATGGAATTCTTAGTCCATCTGAAAGCTCTGAGGTAAACCTGACCTCTCCTGATTCCTTCCTTCTAGCTCTGCTTTCTCGGGACTCTGCTTCACCAGGAGAGGAGTCTAGAAGACTGATTGATTCTTGGAATTTTAAGTCATGGCCCATGTGAGTTGGAATTGCCTCTCTCCAAAATTATAATCATTTATATCACATCATATGAATACTTTTTTATCCTTAAGCTGCTTACTTGAGTACTATTCATTGTGGTAAGTGATAGCCGTGAACAGTCCACTGCCTTCCTAGATGTCCCTCTTCTCTCCAGCACGGCATTCAGCACCTCCCATGTCCTAATACTTTGGCAGAGCACTGAAGGAGGAGAAATATTTTTCCTTAGAGGAAATAGTAGAGACTTTCTTTTCAAATCTGTGGCTTAACAAGTTGGAACTGAGTGGGTCAAAGGGATACTCTACATGAAAGCTTTTCTTTACTCTGTAGAATGGGGTCTTTCAATTAGTAAAGGTGAGAGTTGGTGTTGGTTGGTGTTCCGTTTTATTAGTTGGCAAAGTTCAGAGAGATCTGGGATCTTGCCAGGAAATCAGTGAGAGATTAATATTATTAACAAGACATGTGTTGATTGTCAGCTACTTATCTGAGAGCCCAGAGATTTTATACACTCCCACAGAAAATGGTATTCAGTTAGGAAGTGTGTCTTCTAAGAATCCCTTCAACTTCAGCTAACAGAAAATTCAACTAAAAGTAGCCTAAGGGGGAAAAGAAGTGTTTGTCACATAATAAATCTGGAGTTAGTCCTGTAAGCCTGGCGTGGCATCCCAGTGGTATCAACAAAGAACTCTTAATTCTGGGCTGCCATCCTATTGTCTGGTGTTTGTCCCTGGGAGGTCATAAGGATGTTGTGACTGAACAACAGAAGATTTGAAGAGCATATAGGCACTCAGCTTCAGTCACACTAATTTCCATGTCATTTCCCCCTATACTACAGGCAGCCAACTTCAGTTTTTTGCTCAGTGAGTATACTGCTTCCTACAGTGCACGTTTTCATTTCTTCTCCCTTCTATTTAAAAGATTTTTTAATTTCGGGCACCTGGGTGGCTCAGTCGTTAAGCGTCTGCCTTCGGCTCAGGTCATGATCCCAGGGTCCTGGGATCAAGTCCCACATCGGGCTCCCTGCTCGGCAGGAAGCCTGTTCTCCCTCTCCCACTCCCCCTGCTTGTGTTCCTGCTCTTCTCTGTCAAATAAATAAATAAAATCTTTAAAAAAAAAAAAGGTTTTTTAATTTCACTGTTGATGCTTGGGTTGTTTGTTTCAGCAGTTGATGATGTTCAGGGATGTGGCTGTAGACTTTTCTCAGGAGGAGTGGGAATGCCTAGGCTTGGAACAGAGACATTTGTACAGAGATGTGATGTTGGAGAACTACAGCAACATGATCTCACTGGGTAAGATTCAGAATCTAACCCCAGAAGTTTCTGATTTCTACATTGTGAATTTTTGAATTGTCTTTTAAGTGTCTAGGGGAATTCCTGACTTCTTTCTGGGAAAATGGTTTATGCTTTATAAATTTGGTAATAGTCATCATCAGTGGGAACCTCTATCTTCTCCATCCTTTAGAAATACTTCATGCCTTTTTCTTGCTCTTCCTATAATTGTCTCTCTTCCTTCATAACCAAGGGACTAGTTGCAAATTTTGAAATCTTTACCACATGGTCATTTCCTGTTTCTTATCTCTGATCAGGACTTTGCATTTATCAGCCAGATGTGTTCTCTTTACTGGAGAAGGGGAAAGAGCCCTGGATGGTTTTACAGGATGAGACAAGAGGACCTTGCCCAGGTGAGTGAGGGCTGAGCCAGCACAGGGACGCCATCATTGTAGATAAGAGCCCAGATGTTTAGTGAGGCCGCGGCATCTCTGAAATACTGGCCCCGAGTCTCCTCCTCAAGGGATAAAAACCTATGGATAAAGATCTGAGACCTAGAGTCAAAAGTAACCTTTCACCATGAATTTCCAAATGACCCTTCTCTTCACCTCCAAATACCACTCTAATTCAGTACTCTTCAGATTCTTTCCCTCATGTTATAAAAAGGTAAGTGTCATTCTTTTTCTCCAGTAGTCAGTTTATCAATGCTTTGACTCAATTTCTTTCTATCTCTCTTTTTTTCATTTACATATTTGTAAATTTCTCCCTAAAAAAACTTTTGACCCCGTTTTTATTCTGCCTACTGTATCTTGAATTTTTCTTATTTTGCCTAAATTTCTCCTTGTTTCTGCATTTCCTGCACTCACTAATTCGTTCTTTTAACCAACATTTGTTGATTTTCCAGTTTCATTTTGGGATAAGAAGAGTTAACAGAGTATATAACCTATTAAGAAACTTGTATTCTTTTCTGTGACTGGAACATGTCCATAAATTTTGGCAAAATAGGCTCTACATTAAGAGAAGGCCTGATAGGCTGCTTAGTTGAAAATCAGGATAATAGGTGAAAATGGCTTCTGGTTACAGTGAATAGTAAGCAGCAAAAGAGAGTTTAAGGCCAAAGAAGGACAACAGGGGCGCCTGGGTGGCTCAGTCATTAAGCGTCTGCCTTCGGCTCAGGTCATGATCCCAGGTCCTGGGATCGAGCCCCACATAGGGCTCCCTGCTCAGTGGGGAACCTGCTTCTCCCTCTCCCACTCCTCCTGCTTGTGTTCCCTCTCTGGCTGTGTCTCTTTCTGTCAAATAAACAAATAAAATCTTAAAAAAAAAAAAAAAGGCTAATGGAGGACAACAAAGAGACTGCAATGTCATAAAAGACAAGTCCAGGCTGTCAAGAGGAAACAAGGCACATATTTGGCAAGTTGAGGCTAATTGATGAATTTTCTATTATGGGCAGAACTCAGATTGAAGTAACGTATTCTTGGAGCTTCTTTTTTTTTCCCCCACAGTATTTGTTAGTTGTTTATTTAGGAGTTTGTGGGGTTTTTTTGAAATATCAAGGAAAAAGGGCGCCTGGGTGGCTCAGTCGTTAAGCGTCTGCCTTCGGCTCAGGTCATGATCCCAGGGTCCTGGGATTGAGCCCTGCATCGGGCTCCCTGCTCCTCAGGAAGCCGGCTTCCTCTCCCACTCCACCTGCTTGTGTTCCCTCTCTCGCTGTGTCTCTGTCAAATAAATAAATAAAATCTTAAAAAAAAAAAAAAGAAATATCAAGGAAAGAAAATAAATTTTATTTCCTATTGGAATTATGGTTTTGAACTCCAGAGGTTATATTTGTGTTCTGAAATCGTTCTTTTGGGCGCCTGGGTGGCTCAGTCGTTAAGCATCTGCCTTTGGCTCAGGTCATGATCCCAGGGTCCTGGGATCGAGCCCCACATCGGGCTCCCTGCTCAGCGGGAAGCCTGCTTCTCCCTCTCCCACTTCCCCTGCTCATGTTCCCTCTCTCGCTGTGTCTCTCTCTCTGTCAAATAAATAAATAAATAAAATAAAATCGTTCTTTTTCTGAACTATCGATAGCTAAAACAACTTAAATGAACCTCCAGGATATTGTGCTGAATGAAAAATGCCAAAGGTCCCATGCCAAATGAATCCAATTATAGAATATTTTGGAAATCACTAAATTATAAAGATTGAAAATATATTAGTGGTTGCCAGGGCTTAGGGATGGAAAGGGGAGTGGTGGTCATAGTTATGGCTATAAAGAGGTAGCACAAGAGGTAGAATCTATGTAATAATGATTTAGGTCTATATCTTGATTGTGGTTGGTGGTGGTTACAGGTATCCACATATGTGATAAATGACATAACTATACATATTCATTGTGCCAATGTCAGTTACATGATTTTGATACTGTGCTTTAATTATGTAAGATGTATTCATCAGGCAAAACTGGGTAAAGGGTACTCTTTGCAACTTATTGTGAATCTATAATTACAGCTGACCCTTGAACAACTTGAGGGTTTAGGGATGCCAACCTTTGCACAGCCAAAAATTCATGTAGGGGCACCTGGGTGGCTCAGTTGGTTAAGTGTCTGACTCGGTTTTGGCTCAGGACATGATCTCAGGGTCATGAGATCGAGCACCGCTTCAGGCTCTGTGCTCAGTAGGGAGTCTGCTTAAGATTCTCTCCCTCTCCCGGGGCGCCTGGGTGGCTCAGTTGTTAAGCATCTGCCTTCGGCTCAGGTCATGATCCCAGGGTCCTGGGATCGAGCCCCACATCAGGCTCCCTGCTCCGCGGGAAGCCTGCTTCTCCCTCTCCCATTCCTCCTGCTTGAGTTCCCTCTCTCGCTGTGTCTCTCTCTGTCAAATAAATAAATAAAATCTTTAAAAAAAAAAAAGATTCTCTCCCTCTCCCTCTGCCCCTCCCCCACTTGCTTGAGCACTCTCTCTCTCTGTAAAATAAATAAATCCTTTAAAAAATTAATGTATAAATTTTAACTTCCCAAAAACTTAACTACTAGTAGCTTACTGTTGACTGGAAACCTTGCTGATAACATAAATTAACATATACTTTATATGTTATATGTGTTATGTAATGGACTCTTAAAGTAAGCTAGAGAAAAGAAAATGTTATTAAGAAAATCATAAGAGGGGCACCTGGGTGGCTCAGTCGTTAAGCATCTGCCTTCGGCTCAGGTCATGATCTCGGGGTCCTGGGATCGAGCCCCGCATCGGGCTCGCTACTCCGCGGGAAGCCTGTTTCTCCCTCTCCCACTCCCCCTGCTTGTGTTCCCTCTCGCTGTCTCTCTCTCTGTCAAATAAATAAATAAAATCTTTAAAAAAAAAGAAAATCATAAGAAAGAAACCATAAATTTACAATGCTGGAAAAAAATCCATGTGTTAAGTGGACCTGTGCGGTTTAAACCTGTGTTGTTCCAGGGTCAACTGTATTTCAAAATAAAAGTTTTTATAACATAGTACATTTTCCCAATCCTCTCGATAAATCTCTTTAAAAAACATATTAATATCTCTAATGTCATACAGAAAAATAAGCACTCAGTCAAGCTCAGTAATTTTCTCATAACCTAAAGATGGTGTTAGTAAACAGAACTGAGCCTGAAACTGTAGCCTGTCCTTTTTCTGCTACAATACACTATTACTTACACATGTAAATGAACTGCCTTTCAACTTACTCTGTCACTGCTAGAGTACTTGCTCCATTCCCGGCTCTACTCCCAAGAAAAATTTATAACATAACCACATGACAGTTTCATCAAATCTGGCACATATCAAAAATGAGTCACAGAGTGGTCCTTCTTATTCCTAGCTCATGCCAGACTCTTTGCCCTTGGCAACTTCTCAAACTATTTTCCTTTTTCAACTATCACCCAATCACACATAATTATGTCCTTTAACCTAATGCAACACACCTGTGTTACTGAGTTCCTGTCTATTAACTCTAGACTAGATTACTTCCCACATATTAGACTGATACTCTATCAGTACTGATAAAAACAGTACCCAACATTACTGTTTTTAAGCTCAGAATTATATAAGACATTCATCATAGTATCTTCCATAGTACTTGAAAATTTGTAGATACTTTCTGCAATATTTTCAGTGGCCTTGCATAGAAGGGAAAGGAAGAGGAGACCTAGGGAAGGGCTTGAAAGCATAAAGCAGAATGGATGAGCAATACTATAAACTCAAGAATAAAGAAAACAAAAGCACCTTGGTTGGAGTCATGTGACAAAAAGATGGCTTGGCTATGCACCGTGGAGGAAATGAGCAGGGTGAAGTCTTTGCAAAGGCAAATTGAAAATGATTAAGTAGGCATGATTACATTTCTGCATATTTGTCTTTGAGTTAGTTTAGATACGCTTTTGTTTCCTCCTATCTGTACAGAAAGTAATATGGAAGCAGTTTATGTACTCATTACAGTAAAGATGGAAGCAACTAGACAGTGAGGTGTATTACATTATTATATGATTAAATGATCCCAGTTGTGCTTCCTGGTACTTGGTTTTTGTAAGATCCTTTACTCCACCCTAAATTCCCCCCATTTCTTCCCTTTTTTTTTTTTTGGTCTTGTATTTTTTACAGAATTATGTTTTTAATGCCTAATATATGCTAAGGGTTGATTTACCATACTGAGTGAAACAGTCTTATCTTTACATTGGCATTCCATGACTGGGTGGTACCTGAATAACCTTTTTTTTTTTTAAATTGAACTGCTCAGATGAATTTGACTAAAACAAAGCTTTTATATATCTAATCACTCACCTCAACTTTTATTAGTTCTCTTTAATTTCTATTTATTTTTTGCCCCTTTTTCATATTGCCCGGAATTTGAGAATTTCTTAAGTCATTCACTTCTTGTGTGCCTTACATATTTTAGGATTTGCTTTTTATATCTACATTGGACATTTTGATTCTTTTTGAACAGTAAAACAGTATGAATTTATCTTCTTATCTTTCAGACATGCAGTCCAGATGTCAGAGCAAGAAGTTATCACAAAAAAAGGTCACTTTTGAGAGAGAATTGACTCAATTGGAAATTTGTAAAAAACACAGCCTTGAATATTTGTGTTTTAGGGGTGATTGGGAAAGCAAAGGTCAGTTTGAAACACAACATGAAAATCAAAATCAGGAAGAATGTTTTAAGCAGGTTATACTCGCTGGTGAAAAAATGTCCACTTCTAAACATCACACAGCTTTTAATGTACATCACAAACAGAATACAGGAAAGAAACTGAATGAATTTAAAGAATGTGGGAAAGCCTTTCCTTCTGGTTCAGACTGTACTCAACATCAAGTAATTCACACGAGGGAGAAATTTTGTGAAGATAAGGAATATGAGAAGACCTTTCTTTCTGATTCAGAACTTACTCAATATCAGACAGTTCACACTGCTAAGAAAACTTATGAATGTAAAGAATGTGGGAAGGCGTTTAGTTTGCGTTCAAGTCTTACTGGTCATAGGAGGATTCATACTGGTGAAAAACCTTTTAAATGTAAGGAATGTGGGAAGGCCTTTAGATTTCATTCACAACTTAGTGTCCATAAGCGTATTCATACTGGTGAGAAGTCTTATGAATGTAAGGAATGTGGGAAGGCCTTTAGTTGTGGCTCAGATCTTACACGACATCAGAGAATTCATACTGGTGAGAAACCCTATGAATGTAATGAATGTAGGAAGGCCTTTAGTCAGCGATCACATCTTACTAAACATCAGAGAATTCACACTGGTGAAAAACCTTATGAATGTAAGGAGTGTGGAAAAGCTTTTACTCGTGGCTCACACCTAACTCAACATCAGAGAACTCACACTACTGAGAAATCTCATGAATGTAAGGAATGTGGAAAAGCCTTTATTCGTGGTTCAAATCTTGCTCAACATCAGAATGTTCATGTTGGTAGGAAACCCTATGAATGTGAGAAATGTGGAAAAGCCTATATCTGGAGTTCACACCTTGCTCGACATCAACGAATTCATACTGGTAGGAAACCACATGAATGTAAGCAATGTGGGAAGACATTTATTTGGGCCTCATATCTTGCTCAACATGAGAAAATTCATAATGAGAGGAAAGTCTATGAATGTAAGGAATGTAGAAAGACCTTTCTTCATGGCTCAGAGTTTAATCGACATCAAAAAATTCATACTGGTGAGAGAAACTATGAATGTAAGGAATGTGGAAAGACCTTTTTTCGTGGTTCAGAACTTAATCGACATCAGAAAATCCATACTGGAAAGAGACCATATGAATGTGAAGAATGTGGAAAAGCCTTTCTCTGGGGTTCACAACTTACTCGACATCAGAGAATACATACTGGTGAGGAACCTTATGTATGTAAGGAATGTGGGAAATCTTTTATCTGGGGCTCACAACTTACACGACATAAGAAAATTCATACTGATACAGATTCCTATGAATGTAAGGAAAGTAGCCAGATCTTTGGTCACCATCCATATTTTACTGAACAGAAAATTCACAATGGTAAGAATCTCTATCAATGGAAAGACTATGGGAACACCTTTAGTCAGGACTCAGACTTTGCTCAACACCAGGGTATTTACACTTTAGAGAAATCCTATGAATATAAAAATTTTGAGACATTTTCTCCAAGCTCTCACTTTATTTCACTCTTATAAAATCTTATGATATAAAAATATTCATGACTCATTAATTGATGTCTGTTAATTTCTTCTTTTGAGAAACCCCACAAGTGTAAGTAATCCTGGAAGACTGTCAGAGCACATAACACACTCAACAGCAGAGAATTCGTAATGCAATCTGTATTAATACAGGAAAGCATTTACTGAATAATTTTCCATTTGGAATACCAGAGTAAAACCCTATGAATAAGATGACACTGTGACTCTCTTTTGAATCATTCTTAAAGCATTCTCCACATCATTGATATTATTCTGCATAGAATTTAAATCTAACTCGTGTAGGGCAACCTTCCATCACTTTTTAAATCTTCTTACACTTTCACAGAATTACACTAAAGGTGAATTTCTGTTACGTAATTAATCTTGGAAAGCCTTGAGCTATGTCATACAACTTCTTTGGTATGCCTTAGTTCCAACATATCTGTATTTTTTGGAAAGTAACTCAAATCTGTGTCTGTTTCCTTACTTATTTGATTATAAGGGTTAAATGAGCTTGACAACTTAAATGATGTCATGACCATCATTAATATTAGTATTAGACCATTTCTATGAGATAAAGACCTTGACAATATAATGAATATAGACAAATATGCCATCTGTATATGTATCTTATTGAACAGTAGGATAATTCTGAAGAAAAACCAGTAAAACAGAATGAAGGGAAGAAAGCTTTGAATCAGTATTCATTTGCTGTACCAAAAAATCCGTACTGTAAAGAAAGCCTTACGGTTTTAATGAAAATGGGGTAGTTGAGTGCTCAGCAATGTTTTTTGTTTTGTTTTTGAAGGCATTTGGAAGTGATTTGTCTCTAACAAATTTCTAAAGCCAAATGTCCTATTCATTTTATCACCACAGTTAAAATTTAGAAATTAGAAAATGGCCAAATGAATCCTGACCTCTTGGAAATTTATCAATAATTATCAAAGTAATAAGCAAATCAAAAAAATTACAGGCTATTTAGTTGTGAATGATAATGAAACTCCTATATATCAAATCCTATGAACATGACCGTGGCAGTTCTCAATGGAAATTACTCTATGTAGATAACTAAAACAATCGAGGGCAGTTTACCTCTTGTCACCATTGTATCTCCACACTTATGAAAGTGCCTGTTACGTTGTGGAGTCCAAATATTTGTCAAATTAAATAATGATTACTGAACTAAACAAGCTAATGCCCCAATGGGTGTTTGAATTAATGGAGAGTTTTAATGAAAATAAAGCAAAAATCATGGAATAAAGAACAATACAAAAGGTTTTTTTATTTTAGGTCAAAATGTTTCTTTGACGAAAACTATTATTACTAAACTTTGGCAATGCCTTCACATTATAAGAAAGAATTCTGATATATGTTTTAGAGGATATTTTTAATGGTAATATAAATAGATGTAAGCCTTATTAGATCCAACTTTTAAATAGAGTATGGTTTGTTTTCTAGGAAAACATTTTAAATGATTAAATTTCAAGAGTAACTGAAAGGGGCCAAAAAAATTTAACAATTGGAAAAAATAATCTTTAAAAATCATGTAGGAGCAGATAATTGTACAGGCTGCCCCCTGAAGGAACAGAAAATCCTATGGAAAAATTGCGAGCAGATGCTAAAGACTAACATAATTCTGATTAATAAAATGAGATGTTAAGTAGCCCTTGAACAACAAATTCCAGAATAATTTCACTCATGAACATACATAGAAAAAACTAACACAGTAGTCAAATGACATTTACCCAGGATGTTTAAACTCTGATCTGGATGGGTGATAATTCTGTAGTTTACACATAACTGCAAGATATCAATGATGAAGATGTACCTTATCAGTTCAGTACTTGATTTATTCTAAGAGTATTTTCTTGGTACCTTTTAGTATTATGTAAGTTAAAGAATGCTGAGCTTATATACATGTATTTAGCACAGTTATAATTTGGTTCTTTAACAGTAGCTAAACAGTATTAGGGAACAGTAGTTCCCTCCCAAATTACTGTCTTCTGTGGAATTTCTCAACTCACATGGGAAAAATGAATTTTTTTTGTTATATTACTTTGTTGTAATAAACCAGCCATTTTCATTCATGCTGACTATTTCTTTTAAGGTGATGAATCCACTGAGAAAAATAACTTTCTGGACATCCATATACAGATAAATATGGGGCATTCCTTTTCCCTTTTGCCTTGACTTCTGTGTTGAGTTTAGTATCAGTGTGCATATCAGGTACTCCTTTCTCCCTCATTGTGAATTCCTGGATCTCCTTGAATGCCTACGGTACATGTTTCTTGAACCCCTTTCCATTGGTATGTTTGTGAATTTTGATAATGTCTTCTCTAGTCTACCTTAGAGATGACAGAACATTCCTTAGTTTTTCCCTAACCACCTTTCTTGGCAGGAACCATTCTGCTAGAATCATTTTGAGAAAGAATTTTTTTTTTTTTAAGATTTATTTATTTATTTGAGAGAGCGAGAATGAGAGAGAGTACATGAGAGGGGGGAGGGTCAGAGGGAGAAGCAGGCTCCTCGCTGAGCAGGGAGCCCGAAGTGGGACTCGATCCCGGGACTCCAGGATCATGACCTGAGCCGAAGGCAGTTGCTTAACCAACTGAGCCACCCAGGCGCCCGAGAAAGAATTTTTCATTACTATTAGCACAGTTGGATAAAATTTATAGGAAAGAAAATTAGATTCATCCCTGGCAGTGTAACATAAGATGAATTCCCAACAAATCAAGATATCTAAATGTAAAAAAATAAAAAGAAGGAAACTTAACAAGTACTACATGGGTGAATTCCTTTATAGCCCTGGAATGGAGATATCAATAAGCATGACTCAAAAATCCAGGAGAAATAAAGAAGAAAAAAATAATTTTATAGGACTAAATGTTAAAGGAGAATGACAGGAGGAGATATTTGCAACTATATCACAGACTAATATCCTTAAAGAGTCTAAAAATTGAGACGAGAATGCAAGTTACACACACTGAGATACCACTTCATCCCAATTAAATGGGCAAAATTCAAAAAGTGTATTAATAAACTCCATTGGCAAGACTGGAAAAACAAGGACTCTCAAATTGCTGATGAAAATGCAAAATAGTACAGTTCATATAGGGGGGATCAGGTAATGTCCATGTGTAGTCTCATGCATTTACCATAAGACCAGCACCCTTCTATCCCAAAGATACAAAATGTGGTATACACAAAGGAATTTTTTAAAAACACTCTTTGTAAATGCAGCAAACTGGAAATAACACAGATGCCCAGCAATAGACTGGCTGAATTAATTATATGAATGTACAGTGGAATATTGTGTACCTGTGTTCTAGGGAGTGACCTTCAGGATATGTTAAATGAAAAGTAGGTAAGTTCAGAATGATACATATATTATGCTAATATTTGTGGAAGAAGAAAGGAATATAGTATATGCCTGTATTTTCAACAAGAAATCTCAAGATGAAACAACAGGAGAGGGCAAGGATGAAAGAGTTATTTTTGGTTATACTTTGATTTCTATTTTGACTTTGGATCCATATAGATACTTTACATATCATCTTTTATTTTAAAAATTAAGTCAGGGCAGTTGGCTCAGTTGGGTTAAGCATCTGACTCGATTTCGGCTCAGGTCATAATTTCAGAGTCGTGAGATCAAACCCCGTGTCAGGCTCCATGCTCAGTGGGGAGTCTGCTTGAGATTCTCTCTCTCTTTCTCTCTGCCCCTCCCCCCCATTCACACGCTCTCTCTCTAAAATAAATCTTTTTTAAAAAATTAAGTCAAAGGAAAATAGCAAACCTATATATCAAAACCAATGAATTTGACTCTACATCATGTTATAACATGACAACATAAAGAACAATAAGTTCAAGTGGTGTTAAAATATTTTGACTTACTGGGGTGCCTGGGTGGCTCAGTTGGTTAAGGGTCCAAGTCTTGATTTCAGCTAAGGTCATGATCTCAGGGTTGTGTGATCAAGCCCCATGTTCGGCTCTGCACTCAGCACAGAGTCTTCTTATCCCTCTCCCTCTGCTCCTCCCCCGCTCATGCTCGTGTTCTCTCTCTCTCAAGTAAATAAATAAAATCTTTTTAAAAAATATTTTGACTGGGGCGCCTGGGTGGCTCAGTCGTTAAGTGTCTGCCTTCGGCTCAGGTCATGATCCTGGGGTCCTGGGATCGAGCCCCGCATCGGGCTCCCTGCTCCGCAGGAAGCCTGCTTCTCCCTCCCCCACCCCCCCTGCTTGTGTTCCCTTTGTCGCTGTGTCTTTCTCTGTCAAATAAATAAATAAAATCTTTTAAAATATATATATATATTTTGACTTACTATTAGGAGAATATCTCAAGAATATTCTGTATCTCAAGGACAAAGAGAAATAGAAATCTAAACTGCCTTTACTAGTATTGTTTTTTGGTTTTTTGGTTTTTTTTTAAAGATTTTATTTATTTTTTAGAAAGCGAGCGAGAGAGAAACAGCATGAGAGGGGAGGGGGTCAGAGGGAGAAGCAGGCTCCCCGCTGAGCCGGGAGCCTGATGTGGAACTTGATCCCAGGACCCTGGGATCATGACCTGAGCCGAAGGCAGACGCTTAACCATCTGAGCCACCCAGGCGCCCTCTAGTATTGTTAATGGTAATACTGGTATTGGGTGTGTCCAAAATTAATTACATAACTTAATTTCATGAGGAATTAAATTTTTTCAAAAGAAAATCATAAAGAAGTAAAATACCATATAGTCTTTCATTTGAATTGAAAGTATGTATTTCCTACCTCCGTCTACCAAAGGATTTAAAAGCATTCATGACACAGAAGCAGTGAGCTCCCCAAGTATCCAGACTGTAGTTTTCAAATTCTTTTCTATAAAAAAAGAAGCAAGGGCTCCTTGAAGAAATGAGATAAGACAGGTCAAGGGTAGGAAATATATATATGATTATCATAAAACATCTTATTGTACCTAAAAGCAATAAAGCTATCAAAGATCATAGGATCAGGGCACCTGGGTGGCTCAGTTGTTAAGTGTCTGCCTTTAGCTCAGGTCATGATCCCAGGGTCTTGGGACTGAGCCCTGCATTGGGCTCCCTGCTCTGCAGGAAGCCTCCTTCTCCCTCTCCCTCTCCCCCTGCTTGTGTTCCCTCTCTCGCTGTGTCTCTCTCTGTCAAATAAATAAAATCTTAAAAAAAAAAAAATAAAGATCATAGGATCACCAACCAAAAGGAACTGACCAAAAATAGAATAATTTAAGCCTCAAAAACTATTGCAGTGTGTTGAAACCGTGATTGTAGGTAAAACTTCTTAAATTCAAAATGAAAAAAAAATGATAGAGCCCTTTATGGAGTTTGCCAGAATACTAGCTCATTCTGAAATTTCAATAAGTAAAGGAACAGAGCCAAGTATTTATCATGATTTTTCTGTACAAGCTGTAATTAAATAGTGAGAGGAGATTTTATTATAAAAGAATTAGCTAATATATTCAGAAAGAATGACAGACTTCGATTTAGCAACAATCCATAATAAATGGGTGATTGGGAATTTCAAAAGGTAACAATCAGGTTGGTGACACCTGAACTAGTTGGCCAATCTTAGCAACATTAAATAGGAACAATATGGAATTAATATGCCTCCTAATATGATGCCATAGGAAGTAGAAAGTACTACTTAAGATATATTTCCCATCATTGAACCTTAATTACTTTAGCCACTTGATCTAATCACCAGTTGATAGGAAATAAAATGAATTTTAAAAACCTCTAAGTGGTATAGTGAAGATCACAATTGGCCAAATCAGAATGTGGAAAATTCTACAGGACAAGTAACCAAGTTGATTAATTACAAAGGTAGCTATGCAGAGCCCTGGGGAATAAACACCTCTTCAATAAATTGCTCTAGAACAATTGAGTACCCATATAAGAATGCAATTGGGCAACCATGAAATAATACATGAAAATGTGTTTCAGGTGGATTGATGACTTTACAACAAAAGACAGAATAATATTTTTAGAACACAGCTAAGAGTATTTCATAACCTCAGGGTACAGTATATTTTCTAGAGAAAGTATTTTAAATTTAACTAAAAAGGAAAAGTGTCATCTATTTGCATTAACTTCATTAATTCTGTTAATCAACAGTCAACTTTAAAAGAGTGAACAGTTGATTGCTTCTGGCCAAGATGGAGAAATTGGCCAAATAACTAAAAAAATGAGTAAAATAGATGAAACCATGGTTTTCAAAACATTGAACATCTTGAAATGTCCAATTCCAATGAAGGACAGTGATCCCTGAGAGAAGAACGAGGTGAGCCCTATGATTGCCCAGCTTATGAATAGGAGGGTAACCAGGCAGAGCCCAGTTGTTTCTTACTGTTGAGATGAGATGATGAGGCCAATGTGGTCTGAGTTTACAGAACAGAACACCAAAGATGTCCAGAGATCAGCAGAGGATTTCCCTTAAGTTCAGCTAAATACTCATCGATACATTTATGTGAGGAAACTTCCTGAAGCCAGGGGGAAATCACCACCTGAAAGAACTGGAGGGAAAAATCCTGAGAGCTCACAGAGGTCCAGGTATAATTCCTGCTCCCAACAGCCAAAATGGACAACCTTATTTCACATAGTAGAGTACTCAGAGGGTTTTACCTTAGTTGGGGAAAATTTGCCACAGACTAACCACTACTCTGATCCCACATAACAAAGCTTAAAAACAAACTCCAAAAGAATCAAATTTTCTAAATAACAGTATTCCAAACAAAGACCAATAATATTTTTAGGAATACAAAAATATGCAGCACCTAATGGCAAAGCTTATGTCTGGCAACCAGTAAAGAAGTATTGAGCATCTAACATCCACTAATGAGAAGACATCAGCTAAGAAAAAGAGAAGGGGATTTCCTCAACCAATAAAGAGTATCTGAAAAATCTACAGCTAACATCATACTTAATGGTGAAAGACCTAAGATAAGTAGCAAGAAAAAGATGTCTTTGTCTCAACACTTCCACTAAGTATTGTACTGGAGGCTCTAGCCAGGGCAATAAAGTGGGGGAAAGGATGGGGGGGGTATCCAGATTGGAAAGGAAGACCTAAAACTATCTTTATTAACAAATGAATGTCTATGGCATCTACAAATAAGCTACCAGTACTACTAAGTGAGTTTAGTGAGGTTGCAGGATAAAGATCAATATACACAAATCAAATTTTCTTTGTCCTAGCAATGAACAATCTGAAACTTGAACTTTAAAAGTGCCACTTATAACACCACAACGAGCATGAAACACTGAGTGATAAATCTAGAAAAAGAAGTGCAAAGAATTATGCCATAAAAACTAAAAAGCACTGCTGAGAGAACTTAAAGACTTAAATAAACAGAGATAAACCATGTTTAGAGTTTGGAATAGTCAATATTGTTATGATGTCAATTCTTTCCAAACTGACCTGTAGATTTGATAAAGTACCAATCAGAATATCAAGAAGCTTTTTTTCTTTTTCGTGGAAACTGATTCTAAAACATATGTAGACATGCAAAGGACCGAGAATAGACAAAACAAACTTGAAAAAGAACAAAGTTGAAGGACATGGACTACCTAAGTTGAAGAGCTATTATAAAGCGAAAGTAATCAAGACTGTGTATTTTTTTTTTAAGATTTTATTTATTTATTTGAGAGAATGAGAGACAGAGAGCATGAGAGGGAGGAGGGTCAGAGGGAGAAGCAGAGTCCCTGCTGAGCAGGGAGCCCAATGTGGGACTCGATCCCGGGACTCCAGGATCATGACCTGAGCCGAAGGCAGTCGCTTAACCAACTGAGCCACCCAGGCGCCCAAGACTGTGTATTATTGCCATCAAGATAGACAAATAGGTGAATGGAACAGAATACAGTCCAGAAATAGACATATACATATATGGACAACTGATCTGTGACCAAGATGAAAGGCAGTTTAATGGGTTAAAGATAGTCTTTTCAACAAATAGTGCTTGGATGAATTAGCTATGCATATGCAAAAAAATAACTTTGATTTATATGTCACACCATATAAAAAATTAAGTAAAAATATATCATGGGCCTAAATGTAAAGCCTAAAACCACAAAACTTCCAGAATGTAGGGTTAGGCAGAACTTTTTTTTTTTTTTTTGATGTTCTACTGAAAGTGTGATACTTAAAGAACAAGTTGGTAATAATTCATGAAAATTGAAAACTCTTCACAGACACCATTAAAATGGAAAGATTAACCACCAACTGGGGGAAATATTTTCCAATCATATCTGATAAAAAATTTGAATATAAAAAAATTTTTAACTCAATAATAAAACAAATACCCCAATTTTAAAATGAGCGAAAGATTGAACAGATATATAACTAAAGAACATATGCAGATGTCAAATAAGCACATGAAAGGATATTCAACATCATTAGTTATTATAGAAATGCAAATTAAAGCAAAATAAGCTAATAGTATACACCTATTAGTATAGTTAGCATTTAAAAAGCTGACTACCCCACATGTCGGCAAGGATGAGGAGGAGCTGAATTTCATACCCTGCTAGTGGGAATTTAAATGGTAAAACAGCTTTGGAAAACACTTTGGCAGGTTTATTTTTTTAAGTTACATGCATTAAAAAAAAAAAATTACAGGGGTACCTGGGTGGTGCAGTTGGTTAAGCATCCTATTCTTGGTTTCAGCTCAGGTCATGACCTCAGGGTCATGGGATCAAGCGTAGCATCAGGCTCTGTCTTCAGCATGGAGTCTACTTGAGATTCTCCTTCTCCCTCTTCCCCTCCCGCTGGTGCTCTCTCTCTCTCAAATAAATAAATGTTAAAAAAAAAAAAAGTTGGGATGCCTGGGTGGCTCAGTTGGTTAAGCGACTGCCTTCGGCTCAGGTCATGATCCTGGAGTCCCGGGATCGAGTCCCACATCAGGCTCCCTGCTCAGCAGGGAGTCTGCTTTTCCCTCTGACCCTCTTCCCTACGCATGCTCTCTCTCTATCATTCTCTCTCTCAATAAATAAATAAAAATCTTAAAAAAAAGTTACACATATAAGTTGGAACAAGAGTCTCATAACCTAATACTCAAAATGTCAAAAACTAAAAGTTTTAATGCTCATTAAACAAAGAACCAGGAAAATCAAAACTTAAATCAGAAAAGACAGTCAATACATGCCAAGACCAAGATGACACAGATGTTGTAATTATCTTATAGTAAGTTTAAAACAGCCATAATAAAAAATGCAACAAGCAATGGAAAATGCTTTTATATCAAATGAGAGAGAGAATATCAGTAAAGAAATAAAAGATATAAGGAAGAACCAAATATAAACATTAAAACTGAAAGATATAACTGATTTTTTTTAAATCACTGGATGAACACAAGAGCAGAATGGAGATGACCGAGAAAATAGTTAACTTAAAGATAGAGCAACAGAAATTATCCATTCTGAATAAACAGAGAAAAATAAGCCAGGAAAAAAAATTAATGGAAGTTCTTGGACCTTAGTGACAACAAAAATCTAACATTCATATCAGTCCCAGGAGAGGAGAAAAAGCAGAGCTAAAAATATATTTGAAGAAAGTGTCTGAAAACTCAAATACGGCAAAAGATATAAACCTAGATTCAAGAAGATGTGTAAATATAGGATAAATCTAACAAAATCCATATCTAGACACATCATATTCAAATTTCTGAAAACTAAAGACAAAAAAAATCTTGCAAGCATCCAGACACAAAAGAAACCTATATAACAAGGCTTTTGAACTTTGGCATTAGTAACATTTTGTGTCAAATAATTCACTGGGGAGGGAGGGGGCTTTGCTGTGTCTTCTAGGATGTTTCTCAACATCCCTAGCCTCTACCCAATAGAAGCCAATAGCAACTCCTAGTTGTGACAGCCAAAAATGTCTCCAGACATTGACAAATGTTCCCCCAGGTGCAAAACAGTTTTCAGTTGAGAACTGCTGCTATAGCGCAACAGTGATTTGATTGTCAGTGGATTTCTCATTAGAAACTGTGGAGGCCAGAGAGAAGTAGTGGAACTTTTTTTTTTTTTTTTTTTTTTTTTGCTGAAAGAAAAGAACTTTCAACCCAGAATTCTGACCAGTGAAAGTATCATGCAGGAAGGAAGGTAAAATGAAGACATTCTCAGATGAAGGAAAAACAAGAATTCGTCAGTAGCAGTTCTGCTCTAACAGAATTCATAAAGAAATTTCTTTATTCGGAAAGAAAATGATAACAAGAAAACTTGGTACCTCAAGAATGAAGAAAAAGCAACAAAAATTATAAACATATGGGTACATATATTAGATTATCCTCTTTTAACATTTTAAAATATTTGTTGGCTGAAAATGTGGTCTGATACGGTTTTCAAAGTTTGTAAAGATAATGTTTAAAAGAAGTATATCATAAAGGGGAAAGTGTAAAGTAATCTAACAGGTAGTACTGTTTCTATATTCCACTTGAAGTGGTAAATGTTGACAGTAATATAATATTACTAATAAAATATCTGTGCAGATATATATCCAATAAAATGATTACACAGACATACTAAAAAAGATACCAGAAATGTTCAAGTAATCCACAGGCAGGCAAGAAAGGGAAACCAAGGCATAAAAACCAAAAAGTATAAGCAGAAAACAGATGAAAAAATGGCAGACTTAAATTCTAACACATCATTAATTACATTAAATATAAATGACCTAAACATCAGTTAAAAAGAGTTTGGCAAAATGGATAACATATCCCAACCATATACTGTTGACAAAAAAAAAAAAAAAAAAAAAATCACTTCAAATGTGATAGAAATAGGTTGAAGTAAAGGGATGGAAAATGGTATACCATTCAAATAATAATCAAGAAAACTAGAGTGACTATATTGATACCAAAGTAGAATTCAGAGCAAAGAAAATTATGGACCAAAAAAGCACATTACATAATGATAAATGGGTCAATCCCAGAAGACAGCAATCCTAAACTTATATATACCAAACAGCACAGCTACAAAATATGTAAAGCAAAAACTGATAGAACAGAAGGATTAAATAGGCAAATCCACAATTATAGTTGATTTAGGACACTTCACCCAACAACAGCAGAATACACATTCTAAGTGCCCACAGAACATACAGCAAGATAGAATACATCCTAGACCTTCTCGTCAAACCTTAACAAGTTTAAAAGAATTGAAATCAGGGGCACTTGGGTGGCTCAATCAGTTAAGCATCTGCCTTCAGCTCAGGTCATGGTCCCAGGGTCCTGGGATTGAGTCCTGCATCAGGCTCCCTGCTCAGGGGAGAGTCTGCTTCTCCCTCTCCCTCTGCTCCTCCCCCCTGCTCATGCTCTCTCTCTCTCAAATAAATAAATAAAATCCTAAAAATAAATAAATAAATAAATGTTTGGTAGAATTCACCTGTGAAGCCATCTGGCCCTGGACTTTGTTGGGAGTTTTTTGATTACTGATTCAATTTATTTGCTAGCTATCAGTCTGTTTGAGTTTCCTATTTCTTCCTGTTTCAGTTTTGGTGGTTTATGTGTTTCTAGGAATTTATCCATTTCTTCCAGGTTGTCCTATTTGTTGGCTTATAATTTTTCATAATATCCTCTTATAATTGTTTGTATTTCTGTGGTGTTTGTTGTTATTTCTCCTCTCTCATTTATGATTTTATTTATTTGGGTCCTTTCTGGTTTTTTTGAAAAGTCTGGGTAGGGGGGTTATCAATTTTATTAATTTTTTCAGAGTCATCTCCCAGTTTTATAAAAAAAAAATTTTTTTTTAGTTTCTATATCATTTATTTCTGCTCTAATCTTTATTTTCCTTCTTCTGCTGGCTTTAGGCTTTATTTGTTCTTTGTCTAGCTCCTTGAGGTGTTAGGTGAGGTCATTTATTTGAGATTTTTTTTTTTCTTGCTTCTTGAGGCAGGCCTGTATTACTATATACTTCCTTCTTAAGACCGCTTTTGTTGTATCCCAGAGGTTTTGGGCCATTGTGTTTCATTTTCATTTATTTCCATGTATTTTTTATTTCTTCTCTGATTTCCTGGTTGACCCATTCATTGTTTGGTAGCATGTTCTTTAACTTCCATGTATTTGTGGTCTTTCCTAATTTTTTCTTGTGGTTTACTTCAGGTTTCATAGCAATGTGATCAGAAAATATGCATGGTGTGATCTCAACCTTTTTGTATTTGTTGAGGCCTTATTTGTGGTCTAGTATGTGATCTATTCTGGAGAATGTCCCATGTGCACTCAAAAAGAATGAGTATTCTGTTGCTTTAGGATGAAATGTTCTGAATATATCTGATAAGTCCATCTGGCCTAGTGTGTCATTCAAAAACATTGTTTCCTTGTTGATTTTCTGCTTGGATGATCTGTCCATTGCTGTAAGTGGGGTGTTAAGTGGGGTGCTTCAGGGAGTGTCTCTGGCATGTGCTGCATGCACTCTGCTGCTGTGTTTTGGCTGCTCTATTCTTCAGGCCAGCCATCTGCAGAGGCTCTGCTTGCCTGCAGTGAGCAGTGTTTGGACCTTGGCCAAACTGTGGCGAGTTTTACCTATGTGTGCTCTGGTCTACCTGTTAAATGAGACCTGATGCTACTTCCACTAGAACTGAAGCCTTGCAGAACTCTCTGGTCAGGAGACATGGTGTGTGTGTTGGGGGGCGGGGGCGGTTCTGCTGGTGTTCTGGGGAACGGACCTGTTGCACTGGGACTGAGGCACACTTGCCCAAGAATGGCAGTACTGGCCAAGTATGGGGGGGGGGAGGGGACTTGGTGTAAGCAGGTTAGTCAGCCAGTGTTGGCACTGTGCTGTTTACTAGAAGCGGTTCTGTGCTTATGCTGAGCAGTGGGGAAGAGAAATGGTGGTAGGCAGCTTCTTTGTCCCTGGAGAGGGGTCTCCATGCTTGCTGTTCTCAGAGAAGCACTCCCAGAAGGGTGAATAATCTCCCCACTGTGCATCCCAGGCATTTTTCAGGTCGCACTGTCTCTCAGGGTTGTTTGCCTGCCTTCTCTCCAGAAGCAGAGCAGTGCCCCTTGGGTCTATCCCAGCCAAGCCTGCTGACTTTTAAAACTCCAAACTTTAGGAACGTGGTGTAGGCAGGGGTTGTGCTGATCTTCAGGGGGAGGGTCTCACTGCACTGGGTCAGACTCAGGTTTCACCAAGAAGGGCAGTTGCACCAGAGTGCAGGTGCATGGGACTTGGAGCAAACAGACTAGGCAGCCGGTGACAGGGCCAAGCTGCCCTGGTCAGGTGGCTCTGTGTTTTTGCTGAGGAGCAAGGGAAGGAAATGTCACCTTCCAGCTCTTTAGTCCCCAGAGAGGTGTCTCTGTGAATGCCACCTCTCACAGATGCAGTCTAAGAGCAAACAATTCCCTTTCCTCCCTCCAGGGCGCCTTAGACATGCCTCAGATCATGTCATCTGCACCCACGTTGTTTGCCTGCCTTTTCTCCAGGAGTAGGGCTGCGCCCTCAGGTCTCTAACCCAGACAAGCCCGCTGACCTTTAAAACTCCAGTCTTCAAGCCCCGCTGGTTTGAAGTCCACTTCAAAACTCACAAAAATCAGCTCCTCTCATTTTCCCAGCCAATGGCTTTCGGGAAGTGTTCTCCTTGTGTATTGCCCTGTGTGCTCCTCGTGCATTGCCCTGTGTGCTCCTCTCTCTTTCACCTTTCTCTCTGACCAGGGCTCCCTCCCCTCTGCAGCACCCATGATCCATTTCTCCCCCAAACCACGATCTCCGCACTTCCTACCTTCCTCAATGTCGCCTCTTCTCTCCCATTTGGAGTTTATTCTGTCAGTCCTCAGGTTGATTTCGTCAGTATTCAGAATGATTTGATAGTTATCTAGTTGTGTTCGAAGGATGAGATGAGTCTAGAGTCCTCCTACTATGCCACCATCTTATCTCCCTCTTCATTTTTGAATTTTCATTGTGAATTCTTTGAATTCTTCTTTGACCCATTGGTTAAAAGCAGGTTGTTTAGTTTCCACATATTTGTTAATTTCCCAAATTTCCTTCTATTATTCATTTCTAATATAATTCCATTATGACTGGAGAATAACAGAAGATCTTCAAAGAAGGAAACAGAAGATTTAAACAACACCATAAACCAAGCAGGCTTAACAGACATATATAGAAAACTCCAACCAGCAACAGCAAAATACGCATTTTTCTCAAGTGTAAATGGAATCTTCTCCAGGACAAAGCATATTTTAGGTTAGAAAACAAGTCTTAGTAAATATAAGAGGATTTATGTCATACAAAGAATATTCTCCAGTCATAACGGAAATTTGATATTTGAACCTAAAATGTATCTCTTGTATCCAATATATAGTTGAATCATATTTTTAAATTCTCTGCCAACCTCCATCTTTATCTGGGAAACTGTATGTACTCTTTCTTTCCCCAGGAAAAAGTAAGAAGCTATTATTTTTGCCTACTCCCTCTGTGCTGACCTACAAAGGGAGGGTTGTGGCATTTATCAGTTGAAACCATTGTCTCCGTTCTCCCACAGGTGGATAGACTGTGCTAGACCCATTAAAATTAAGTAAATCCCAGTTTGTTGGGCAGCCATGGCAGCATTGGGTTGTTGGACACACAGATCAACTCTTTTTTTCCCCATGGGGAAGCTGAGGTCTGGGATTTTTCATCTGTTTGCTCTGTGCTGAATAGAGTTAAGGTCTACCAGCCAACCCACCATCTCCATTTCTACCCAGTGACTAGATTTTACTGAACCTGTCAAAACTCCACAGCTGGCAAGACCAAAATCAGTGTTGGAGCTTCTTCAGGAAATTTGAGGTTCAGGATAGGTAAACCATCCCCTTTCCTCCCCTGCATGAAGCTGGTAGCCAGTGTCCCTCACTGATCATATGGTGTTGCACCATATACCAGGACTCTGGTGGGAAGGATCCCATATATCCCTGAGTTTTGATGAGTCTGGCTTTGCATTCTCCCTGGGTGCAGAAGCCTTTCACTTAGTTTCTGGATTTCTCACAAAGGGAATTTTTCCAAGAATTACTGAATCAGTGTGTTGGTGAGGGAAAAAGGGTCCAGGACAACCAACTCTACCATCTTGCTGACACCTCATTTACATATATCTTATCCTGCTTTATATTTGCCCACAGGTTACTAAGCCTCTTTTCTTTGTCTTTTTCTACCTGTGCTTCATTTTTCCAGGTATGTTTTCAAGTTCACTGAATTTTTCCTTCCTCTGTGTTTAATCTCCAATAAAATTTTCTTCTCAGATATTTTTCTTTTCTAGAAGGTCCATTTTATATCCTCCATATCTGTCCTCATTATGTTGTAGTTTTTAAAAATTCTTAAGCATATTGAGCATAACAGCCGTTGTAATTTTATACTGATAGCATTTCTCCTGCCATTTCAGTTGGCCAACTGATTGATTTTTTTTCTGGTTTTGTGTTACTTTTTCCCCCCTTCTTTATATAGATACTGGACATTGTGAAATTTACATTTTTGAATGGTGGCTATTGTTACATTTCTTTTAGTGTGTATTTCTTTTAGTGTGTTGAGCTTTGCTCTGTAGGCAGCTAGGTTACTTGCTTGATTCTTTTGAAACTTTAAAAAAGCAGCTTAGGACAGGTCTAAAGTGCTTTAGAGATAGTTGACCTCTACTCTTACCATGTGACTCTTCTGGGCTATCTACCAAATGGTATGGGTGATCATCTGGGTCAGAATTAGAATATCTCTGCCCTGTGTCAGCTCTGGGCGTTTTACAACTTGCAGCTCCCTGATTACACTTTGCCCAGTCTTGTAGAATCACACCCTACGCATGTACTACTTAATATTAGGAAAGACTGAAGAGGACCTTTCACACATTTCTGAAATTCTCTGCACAGCTTCCTTTTTTCTGGAACTGCTCTGCAACTTCCAGACACATCAATCTCTTTGATCTCCATCTTCTCAACACAGTCAGACCAACATGCTCTGTTTGGGATAACTTTTCTCATTATTAGAATGTGTCTTCAGGTAGAAAGTTGGTGTGATCACAGTGCTCACCTCATTTGTATTTCTTTCGTTGGGGATAACAGTCCTTGTTTAAACTTTTTATTCCATCATGGCTCCAAAGGAAGTCCTTATTTTTTGCGCCTGGTGATGGTATGGGGAATGAGCACTCTCATACATTAATTAGGAGAATGTAAACTCTTTCAAAATTTGGCCTAATCTATTAAAATTTAAAATGTACACATAATTTGACTTAGTCTAATCTGTAGGACTATATTCTGTAGAAATAAAAACACAAATGTGCAAGAATAAGCATATAAGGACATTTATTGCAGTGGTTTGCAGCAACAGAGAAATAACCTGAATACTCAGTTTGGGGGGCGGATAGGGAGGATATATCATGGCATTGCTGTTACTATGTTCATGTTTTGTTCTGTAGGCATTTTGAAAAAAGTCAGAAAAGCAAGTGTATGAGACATACCAATAAAATGCAATGAGCAGATGTCTTTTAAATCCTGACTCAAATAAACCAACTATAATCATTAATATCTGAAAAATTACTAGATATTAAGTCCTTATCTGTTCAAGATACATACTGAAATATGTAGAGGGGAAATGCTAAAATATCCTGGTTTGGCTTTAAAATATCCCAGCCAAAAATATTTGGAAGATTAACAAGAAAGGTAAAATAGGAGTGATTATTAAAAATATGTAATACTGTATGTTATCTATACTGGATTTAAAATTAAAAAATAAAAAATATGTGACAGGTATATGGCTGTTCATTTTACTATCCTATTTTTGTTATATGCCTGAAATGTTCTACAATAAAAAGTTAAAACAAGATAAAACAAGTTACAGTGGACAGTTATCCCATTAAAACATAATTTTTTTTTAGACTCAAAGGTGGACCATATTTGAGAACAGAGGGAAACATCACAAGATAAAAACCAAAGTTTTGACAGTAGATGGGCGGGAGGTAGTGAACGTGATTCTTTTTAATTTGCACTATTTCTTTGGCATGGGGTAAACTTTGTTATGTAACTATGTAAGAGGAACGTAATGACCTTTGAAAAAAATTATATGCATGTACGGGAAATAAAGCTTAATTTTGAATGGGCGTGATGGTATCAATATATCTTAAAGTAGCAACTAAAGCAGTGTAGCAGCCACTTCTGTTTGTCTTTATTAATTCTTTGATTAGTGTACATTCCTATCCCCTCACCATTACCTCAATAGGGAAATTCTAAGTTTCAAACAATTTATGAAACAAATAAAAAGTACTGAGATAATTAACATTCATTCAAGTTTCACATTAAACAACCTCGTAACAACAGCATAAAGAACAAAAATCTAACTAAATCAATCTAGATCGAGAGACTAGGGAAAGGGTTGTGAAAACTTGAGCTAGAGGAACTCTTCCTGTATAGTGTACTAATTGTAGAACAGGAAAGTGCTACAGCACCCACCAAATTTAATTAACTGCCATAATGCCCTAAATTTCCTCTTATAATTATTCCTTTTGGTCAGCAATGGATTTCTCAAAGTGTGTTCATAATCCAAAGATAGTAAGTATTGTGGAAGAGAAAGGATTCATGGTTAGGACTGGTAAACAATGGGTTAAACAATGGTAATATTTTCTTTATTGCAGGTCTTCTCACAACCTTTTAATTTGGCTTGTTCAAAGTGGAATTCATTGGCCAGTAAGGGAATTTGGTTATACACTGCAGTATGCAATGAGACAGGCCCCTCTTCTCCAGTGGTATTTGGAGATTATATTTTGGGAGATTTTGGTTCTGGGTATTTTCTGCCAATATGCAAATATGTTACATGCCAGATGTATATCAATGACTTAAGATCAATGTAGCAAATAACATTTTACTTACATTTCATTATTTACATTTTCTTTAAATTCAGTGTGGTAATCATGCCATAGTTTGTCCAATCTGAGCAGGGAATGCATGACTGCATTAACATCACAGTGTTACTTTAATGATTCAGGGAAGTTCTAATGGTTCTCAATCATTTTTTTTTTTTTTGCACTTTTAAAAATGGCGGATTAGCATTTGGATTATAATTTGAGAGAGAGCGCATGTGTGCATGGGGGGGTGTTGAGGGGGGGAAGGCAGGGAGGGGCAGAGGGAGAGAGAGAGAGAATCCCAAGCAGGCTCCATGCTCAGCACAGAGGCTTATGCAGGGCTCAATCTCACCACTCCAAGATCATGACCTGAGCCGAAATCAAGAATCAGATCCAACTGAGCCACCGAGGGGCCCCTGGATTATAATTTTGTAATATAAATGTAAAACCAGTGTTTTTCAGAGTGGGGATAATGAACAGTATTAAGTTGTGAAGACAATGGAGTAGGCTGTAGTGTTTATTACAGACACTGTAATAGAAAACAGCAAGGTGCGGGGCACCTGGGTGGCTCAGTCGTTAAGCATCTGCCTTAGGCTCAGGTCATGATCCCAGGTCCTGGGATCGAGCCCCGCATCGGGCTCCCTGCTCCGCGGGAAGCCTGCTTCTCCCTCTCCTTCTCCCCCTGCTTGTGTTCCCTCTCTCGCTGTCTCTCTCTCTGCAAATAAAATCTTAAAAAAAAAAAAAAAAAAAAAAAAGACGGGCGCCTGGGTGGCTCAGTCGTTAAGCGTCTGCCTTTGGCTCAGGTCATGATCCCAGGGTCCTGGGATCGAGCCCCACATCAGGCTCCCTGCTCAGCAGGAAGCCTGCTTCTCCTTCTCCCTCTCCCACTCCCCCGCTTGTGTTCCTGCTCTCGCTAACTCTCTGTCAAATAAATAAATAAAATCTTTAAAAAAAAAAAAAAGAAAAGAAAACAGCAAGGTGCATCACATGTAGAAAATGTAAGTTATTGTTTTGGGAACTTCTGTTTCAATTGTTCTATCAATGGTTTTTATTTTACTTTTACTTTTATTATTATTATTTTATTTTCTTGTTATTTGTGTCCATTATGTACTAATGCATTTCATTATTTATATCATAGTATCTGTTTCTTGAAGTGTAGAAGGAAAACATAATCCATACTTTATATTTAAAATCACTGCAAGCAGGGGCGCCTGGGTTGATCAGTGGGTGAGGCATCTGCCTTTGGCTCAGATCATGATCTCACGTCCTGGGATGGAGCCCCATGTCGGGCTCCCTGCTCAGCAAGGAGTCTGCTTCTCCCTCTTCTCCCCCTCCCCCTGCTCATGCACTCTCTCTCTCTCTCAAATAAATAAATAAAATCTTTTTAAAAAATAAAATGATTGCATGCACAATCATCTGCTAATTATTTACTTATTTACTGGATTTTAAATGTTTAAATTATTCTGAAATCTGAGAGAAATCAAGTAGGTGGTTTAAGTTGAATTTAAACCTAATCAAGACATTTGAATGGGCTGGAAACATATTATCATTTTTCCCATTTAAAATAATGCAATGTAGACTCTGAGATTTGGGCATCTGAAAATATACTACTCAACATATTATCAGGAATGGATTAGATACAGATAACGAGAAAAAGCTGTAGTTGGTAAATTTTGATTTCTCATTTAAGATGGTAATAATTTACATAGTTTTTCTTTTTTTTTTAGATTTTATTTATTTATTTTTAAATTATTTATTTATTTGACAGAGAGAGACACAGTGAGAGAGGGAACACAAGCGGGGGAGTGGGAGAGGGAGAAGCAGGCTTCCCGCGGAGCAGGGAGCCCAACATGGGGCTTGATCCCAGGACCCTGGGATCATGACCTGAGCCGAAGGCAGACGCTTAACGACTGAGCCACCCAGGCGCCCCAAGATTTTATTTATTTATTTGACAGAGAGAGACACAGTGAGAGAGGGAACACAAGTAGGGGTAGTGGGAGAGGGAGAGGCTTCCCGCAGAGCAGGGAGCCTGATGCGGGGCTCGATCCCAGGACCCTGGGACCATGACCTGAGCCAAAGGCAGACGCTTAACGACTGAGCCACCCAGGCGCCCCCATAGTTTTTCTTCTTTTAGTAGTTTTTTTTCTTTTAATGGAGCTACTTGGCTATCATTTTGTTGATATATTATTTTTCCCTTAAAGTAGTAATTAGAAAATGTGGAATAACAACTTCTGCTTTTGGAATTTGCTTTAGAAAAATCACCTCTCCTTGATTTTATAAAAAAGCTCTATAACTCTAAAGGAATTTCTTCTATAATTTGTTTGCAGTATGAATTATCTGGTGCAGCAAAATTTATGAGCTCTAAAATGGAGAGCTTCCTGCCCTTATTATATTCTAAAGCTTCTGTCATAGAATAAATTATCTGGTGTTCAAAAAGGGATAGATGGTAAAAACAAAACAAAAAGGGGGGCCCCTGGGTGGCTCAGTCGGTTAAGCATCTGCCTTTGGCTCAGGTCATGATCCCGGGGTCTTGGGATTGAGCCCATCGGGCTCCCCATTCAGCTACACCCCCCATTCACCTGTGCGCATGTGCTCTCTCTCTCAAATAAATAAAATCTAAAACAAAAACAAAAAAGGGAATAGATGGTAATAAAATGCTTACATCTTACTGTACTCAAAAATATTCTTACCATTTGACTTCTCTAATAACATATAATAATGATGATAGAAGCAATAATAACAGATACTGAGTATCCGATACTGTCCAAAGGGAGTTGCATCATCATTTATAATTTAATCAATGTGATATCATTACATTATTTTACACAAAGAAACTGAGGCACAGAGAGGTTAAGTAACTTCTCCAATTTCACAGGAAATGGTGAAATAGAGATGGTGCTCAATAAAGGATATACTCCAGCATTCCATTCCAAGGTTACAGAGATTCTTAAAAATGTATAATGGGTTCCAGAAGTTATTTCTGCATTCATTAATACAGGCTTTCTAAAAATGAGTTGATTTTGAGCACAAACAAAAGGATGTCCTAAATTCATTACGAACATAATATGGGTTCTCTAACATTCCAGAGGTGATGAAGACATTAAAGCCTTTCTTATATTAAATCATATTCAAGGCTTTTTCAATTATGAAGCCTCATGTGTTGAGCAAGTTGTGAATGACGTCTAAAGTCTTTACCACATTGAACACACATATAAGGTTTCTCACCAGTATGGATTCTTTGATGTAGAGTAAGTTCTGAGCCACGACTAAAGGCCTTCCCACATTCCTTACATTCATAGGGTTTCTCACCGGAATGAGTTCTTAGATGTTCAGTAAGATGTGAGCCACGAATAAAGGCCTTCCCACATTGCTTACATTCATAGGGTTTTTCACCTCTATGAATTCTCTGGTGTTCACTAAGTTGTGAGCCATAAATAAAAGCCTTGTCACATTCCTTACATTTGTAGGGTTTCTCACCTGTATGAATTCTCTGGTGATATGTAAGTTGTGTGGCACGAAAAAAGGTCTTCCCACATTCCTTACATTCATAATGCTTCTCACCATGAATTTTCTCATGTTGAGTAAGATATGCACCACGAATAAAAGCCTTTCCACACTCCTTACATTCAAAGGGTTTCTCACCTGTATGAATTCTCTGATGTTCACTAAGTTGTTTGCCACAAATAAAGGCCTTCTCACATTCTTTACATTTGTAGGGTTTTTCACCTGTATGAATTCTCTGATGTTGAGTAAGATTAGAATTAGAAATAAAGGCTTTCCCACAGTCTTTGCATTTATAGGGTCTCTCACCTGTATGAACTCTCAGATGGTAAGTTAGTTGTGAGCCACGAAAAAAGGCCTTCCCACATTCTTTACATTCATAGGGTTTTTCACCTGTATGGATTCTCTGATGTTCATTAAGTTGGGAGGCACATAAAAAGGCCTTCCCACATTCTTTACATCTGTAAGGCTTTTCACCAGTATGAACTCTTTGATGATAAGTAAGGTGTGAACCAAGAATAAAGGCCTTTCCACATTCCTTACACTCATAGGGTTTCTCACCACTATGAATTCTCTGATGGTAAGTGAGTTGAGAGCCAAGGATAAAGGACTTCCCACATTCCTTACATTCATAGGGTTTTTTACCACTATGAATTCTCTGATGTAGAGTATACTGTGAACAATAACTAAAGGCTTTTCCACATTTCTCACATTCATATGGTTTCTCTCCTGTATGAACTCTCTGATGTTCAGTGAGCTGTGAACCGCGAATAAAAGCCTTCCCACATGCCTTACACTGGTAAGGTTTTTCATTAGTATGAATTTTCTGATGTTGAATCAGATCAGAACTACGGCCAAAAGCCTTCCCACATTCCATACACTCATAAGGCTTTTCACCATTCTGAATCCTCTGATGTTGAATACAGGCTGGCTTTTTGCTGAAGGTCTTCCTATGTTTCTTAACTTCAGAGTGTTTTTCTTTATTATGGCTTTTCTCATGTTGAGTAAGGCATGACAGGTAGTTGAAAGCTTGTTCACATTTCTTACATTTGTACAATTTTTCCTTGGTAGGATTTATCTGATGAAGAATAGGTGACACAGAATGGCTTTGAGTGGCCTTTTCTCCACAGGTTATTTTCATGTGCATGTAAAGTCCTTCCTGACCTTCCTGTTGACCCTCAAACTTTCCTTTGCCCTCCATCGTATCTCTAAGACCATTGTAATCAAGGTTATGACTGATAGGTTTCCTCATACTCTCCCATTGCAGTGATTCCATTTCATAAGCTCCCTTTTCTGGAGATGACTTTTTAGTCTCACAACTGGATTCCAAGTCTGGAAGATAACAAGAAAGCAAATTCCTGCTGCTTCTGTTTACAAGGAGAAATGAAACTTCTGAAGTAAAAATGGTAGAAAAAGTAAAAATTCTTATAAGAACAGAATGGCTTAAACAGTGCTGAAATATTTTGTGCAATTAAAATAAAAGGCATAAGGAGAAAACATAGAATAAGGGGAGTTTATAGGAAGGAAAGTAATTAGAGAAACAGTTTAAGTGTGTGGTTCTTAAACTTTGGAGTGGATTAGAATCCAACCAAGGAAGCTTATAAAATAACAGCAAAAACCATACCCTGGAAACATTCGATCAAATGTCTGGGTACATATCCAATCTATGAACAAGTCCTATTACCTCTCTTATTAAAGTTTATCAACTATCTGACCATATCCACTACTATTGCCCTAGGCCAAACCACCTGTCTCTCACTGTAATAGCCTCTTGACTGGTCTCTGTTCTTTGAACTTGGCCCCTACCCTTTGTTCTTCACACAGAAACCAGAAGAATTCTTTAAAACTGTAATTCAGGGGTGCCTGGGTGGCTCAGTCGTTAAGCGTCTGCCTTCGGTTCAGGTCATGGTCTCAGGGTCCTGGGATTGAGCCCTGCATCGGGCTGCCTGCTCAGCGGGGGGCCTGCTTCTTCCTCTCCCACTGCCCCTGCTTGTGTTCCTGCTCTCACTATCTCTCTCTCTGTCAAATGAATAAATAAAAAAAAAAAGTCTTAAAAAAAAAATTAAAAAATTAAACTGTAATTCAGGTGCACCTGGGGGGCTCAGTCATTAAGTGTCTGCCTTTGGCTCAGGTCATGATCCCGGGGGTCCTGGGATCCAGCCCCACGTTGGGCTCCCTGCTCAGTGGGAAGCCTGCTTCTCCCTCTCCCACTCCCCCTGCTTGTGTTCCCTCTCTTGCTGTCTCTCTCTGTCAAATAAATAAATAAAATCTTAAAAAAAATGTAATTCATATCACATTACTCCCCTGCAAAAATCTTCTAAGAGTTTACCATCTCAGAATAATACCCAAAGTCCTTACTTATTAGGGCCCACAAGACCTTACTCTACATGCGTTTGCCCTTCTCTGATGTCATCTCTTACCACTCCTAATTATTCATTCTGTTCTCACCACAATGGCTTCCTTGCTGTTCAAAAATGCCAAGCATGTGCCTCTGTGTTTACCTTTTGGAATGCTCTTTCCCCAGATATCTGCTCTCTCACTTCAGTTTTCTGCTCAAATGTCACATTATCAAAACACCCAATATGGAATTGCACCTATATTACATTTATTACTAATGGATATACTATTTTTAAAGTTCCTTGTCTGTCTCCCCCATGCTTAATCAAAGCAATGACTTTGCTTCATTCTCTGCTTTATTTTTAGTGCCTAGAACCATTGCTTGCATATTGATGCTCAATATTTGTCAGCAACTTTAAAAATGCAAATTTTCCTTCATTTATCAATCTCCCCAGATGCTTCTGGTATAGAAAAAAATTTGAAAATACAGCTTAAAACCTTTCAATGGTTTACCCCTTCTACTTCAAATAAAATCCAAATTCCTGTTCACGGACTAAAAGCCCCTGCATGATCCATTCCTTGATTACCTTTCTGACCTCATTTTGAACCATTACTATCTTCAGAAACAATGCTCTAACCTTACTGGCTTTATTTAAGTTCCTGGAACATATCAAATTCTTTCCCATTTCGGACTCTCACATGCTGTTCCATCTGCGAGAAATGCTCTCTGCCTGGCCAATTCTTTTTTGTCTGAAATGTCCTAACTTAAATGGCAGCTGCTCAGAAAGACTATCCCGGAAAACTCTAATTGAGTCTGTGCTTTATCTTAATCTCTATACTTGTTTCAATTTTTCCAATTCTAGAATTATATTTCATTTGTTTATGTTGGTCTTCCTACTCCTCAAGCTTTACAAGTGTAGAAAAAATATGCCTGTTTATATTCCCCAGAACATAGAAAGCATACACAATATTTTCTTTTTCCCATTATACATTTTTTCAGGTCTTCCTTCCCAGTACATTCCACTCAAGGCCAAATGTTTTATTTCCCAGAAAAGCATCTCTAAAATATTCTAGAAAGAATGACAAGTTTACACAGTAAAGAAAGTTTTAAGTTATTCTGAACAAAGATGAATAGGTATAACTTTTAATGTAGAAGAACACTATCCAATATGACTAGAGCATGATGCACAGTCTCTTAACAGCACTGCACATAGGCTGTAGAATATAAAAGAGGATGATATTAAGAAAGAAAATCAACACAAATCAGCAAAACCAAATGTAAACAGTCTTTAGAAATGAATCAGAGGGGCTCCTGGGTGGTACAGTCGGTTAAACATCTGACTCTTGATTTCAGCTCAGGTCATGATCTCAGGGTTGTGAGACTGAGCCCCCCATCAGGCTCTGCGCTGGGCGTGGACCCTGTTTAAGATTCTCTCTCTCACCCTCTCTTTGCCCCTCCCCTCTCTAAAAATTTTTTAAAAAAAGAAATGAGTCAGAAATCCAAGGAAAACATGCTTTTGCTGAAAAGCAGAAAGAAATTGTAAACAAAAACAAAAACAAAAAATCCCACACAGCTCAGTTTAACGTCAACTCATGTCAGCAAAATTTACTGGGATGAGATATTTGGCTTTTACTTTGTTTTTGAAAGAGAAGCACAATATGGTTTACAAAACACTAGGAAAGAACCCAACTGGAATATTGTGATTAAGGGAACAGTGTAAGGGATCAAATAAATCCAGTTTAGACCCAACTGCTCTCCATGTTATAATAACATGATTAAATTGTTATTTTTGTTGTCATTAAATTAATGGAAGAAAAAATGAGAAAACTGAAAAAGAGGTAATGGCTGAAGATGACAAAATGGAGTCTGAAAAGCAGAAGTCATTTGGGGAGACCTCTTTCATTCTTGCACCCCTCAACTCCTGCTGAACTGATCTACTAAACTGCTCTTGAATCTGATTCTTATCCCCAATGGCACTAGCAACACTGTGAGAAAGCCCAAAGCACCTCTTGTTTGAACCTCTTGTTTGAACAATAACCTACTCAGTCATGTCCTGAGACCCTTTCTTCTAATCTCCATCTGGCAGTCAAGAATGATATATTAAATATGTAAATTGCATTGTTTCACTGTCCTACTTAAGATTCTTCATTAGCTTGCAAATGCTTTGGGGACAAAATTCAAAGATAAGAAATACATATTATATTATGATCAAATACACAAACATAAAACAAATAGGTCATGAAATTATCTTTGCTACATGGGATGCATTTTGATTTTTTAAAAAAATGTTCTCTTCTGGGGGCGCCTGGGTGGCTCATTCCTTAAGCGTCTGCCTTCAGCTCAGGTCGTGATCCCAGGGTCCTGGGATCGAGCGCCGCATCGGGCTCCCTGCTCGGCGGGAAGCCTGCTTCTCCCTCTCCCACTCCCCCTGCTTGTGTTCCCTCTCTCGCTGTGTCTATCTCTGTCAAATAAATAAATAAAATATTAAAAAAAAATTTTTTTTCTTCTTCTGTTATTTTCTTTAAGAAACAAAACAAAACCAAAATATTTTTAAAAATGCTGCTCATAACCCACAAGTCATTTTTTTTTCCACAAGTCATTTTTTAAAGATTTATTTATTTATTTTAGAGACGGAGAAAAGGCACGTGTGCCAAGTGGGAGGAGGGGCAGAGGAAGAGGGAGAGAATCCTCAAGCAGACTCCCCACTGAACGCGGATCCCGATGATGTGGCTCCATCCCAGGACCTCAAGATCATGACCAGAGCCAAAATCAAGAGTCAGATGCTTAACCAACTGAGCCACCCAAGCACCTCTACCAAGTCATTTTTATAACCCCTAGAAGGTTCTTCCTGGCCTAGACCCTGCCAGACTCTTCCAAACTCACACCTGGCATCTGTCCCTCACTAGGCTCCAGCTATAAGGGCCTTCTTTGAATACCTCATATTACACCAAGCTCCATCCTCCTATGGCCTTCAGTACACTGTTGCCTCTGCCAGGAATGCTCCTTCCCTCTACCCTCAGCCTCCCTACCTGCTTTACATCCTTTCAGGGCTCACCTGAAACTTCACGTCCCTTTGCTATTCCTGAAAAGCTGTCCCCAATCCCAGACTCCAGCAATGCTGCACCTGTAATTCTCTCTTATATTAAGACAGCCACTCCACCCACTACAGCCTACAAGAGAAGCCCCCAGAGCTTTGGATGTTGGTAAGACCTCCATATCCTGCTATTAATGCTGGCTTCTCCCAGGAAGGCTTGACTTCCATCAGCTCTTAGTCCAACAATGCCACTACCCTTAGGTTATAATAGGAAGAAGTACTCATCTTCCCCAGAGAAACTACTCCAGGACCAATCCTGGAATTGGGATACCTGGGTATCCCAGTACTCCTGGAAAGCCCTGGTTTCCTGCGTCCTTGTTCAACATTAAGACTCTCTTCCTATTCTGGGTCTAGACATCTTTTATTGTGACACAGTATTCTCTTGCACTCTAATCAGCAGGCCTTCAGGAACTCACAGTATACTTTCTGCAAATACTCTGCAACCTCAGCCTCCTTCCCTTCTGTGTGTTCTCTTCACCTCTTGTTCTGTTTGCAACCTTGAGCACACTGCTTCCTCTGAAGCACTATTTTCCTCCACCTCATTCCACCTACCTTCCCCCCACAGTAGACATAATAGACCTTGTTATTTCCAATTATGGCAAGACCCTCAAAATCTCAATTTCGAGTAACCATCCTTTCTGATCACTAACACCCATATTTCCTGATCACTTACTCTTGTACCATCTCTCCAATATTTATCTCCATCTTAAAGACTCCTTTGAAATAAAAACAAAACAACCTCTCCTTTGATTCTACGGTTCACCCTGCAGCTCCTATTCATTTACTGTACTCCTTCCTGGTAAAACTTCTCAAAAGAGATGTCTGTTATTTCCTTTCAATAATTTTCCCCCCTTTCTCTCCCACCCTCAGAACTTAACATTTTTGTCATATTTCCTTCTAGGCTTTTTCCTTGCACTTTTATGCAGTTGAAATAGTACTACATATACAAACTTGAATCATACTTCTTTGTCCTAATTATCATAGCACTATTATTAAAAACTTCTAATACATTTTAAGATTTTTTTTTTTTTTTTTTTTTATTTATTCACGAGAGACAGAGACAGAGAGAGAGAGAAGCAGAGGGAGAAACAGGCTCCCAAGGAGCAAGGAGCCCGATGTGGGACTCGATCCCAGGACTCTGGGATCATGACCTGAGCCGAAGGCAGACGCTTAACCATCTGAGCCACCCAGGCGCCCAAACTTCTAATACATTTTAAAACTCTATTTGTACTTTTGAGAATTCCTCAAATGGGCCCTCAATACTGCCTGGTGAGTTAAGTCACTGTCCCACAACAGTTTTTATTGTTGGCTTATTCTTTTTTTTTTTTTTTTTTTTTAAGATTTTATTTATTTATTTGAGACAGAGAGAATGAGAGAGAGCACATGAGAGGGGGGAGGGCCAGAGGGAGAAGCAGACTCCCTGCCGAGCAGGGAGCCTGATGCGGGACTCGATCCAGGGACTCCAGGATCATGACCTGAGCCGAAGGCAGTCGCTCAACCAACTGAGCCACCCAGGCGCCCCTATTCTCTTTTTAATCCTCTACAATCAGGTTGTCATTCCTCTCATTTCCAAACCTACTCTGTCTGGGTCACCAGTACCCTTTGTCTTGCCAAATCCAATAGCCAGGTCTCATCCTTCATCCTCCTTGACCTCATAGCAGCATCTCTCACAGTTCACCGCTCCCTTCTTGTGTTTGTCATTGGCTTCCAGTCCTCCGCATTCCTGACTGCATCCTAGATCATAGGTTACTTAAGTAACTCCTGAATTTCCTTTGCTGGATCATTTTCCTTTTCCTAGCTAAGTGCTGGAATGCCCCATGGTTTAGACCCTGGACTTCACCTTGACTTCCATCTAGATCAATTCCCTCCATGATCTCATCTAACCCCATAATCCAGAGATTAACCTCATATTTATTCCTCAGTCCTGACTACCATCCTGCAGGCTTTTAAATGCTTATCTAACTTCTCTATTAAGGATATTTAATGGCCATCTCAAATGCATTACTCTTGACTTCCTTCTGCAAGCTTCCAAATTCTGATGCTTCTTTCTATTTCTAATCCTTCAGCAAATCCTGTCAATTTTACCCTCAAATATAACCAGACTATAACACATTCTCATCACCTTCACATATTAAACCCCATTCCAAGCCACTATTATCTCTAATGTGGAATCCTGAACTAGTCCTCTAACTGATCTTCCTGCTTTCATTCTTATCCTCATTCTACACAAGCACCCAGAGTGATCTTTAAACAAAGATCCCCTACTCACCTGCACAAAACCTCCAAGGCTTCTTATGCTTAGAATAAAATCTCATTCCTTGCAATGGCCTATGTGGCCTTATACGACCTGTTCTTTGCCTATTTCTCTGACTTCATCATTAATTTCCACTTTCACTCTCCTCGTTCTAACCACACAACCTTCCTGCCGATCCTCAAATAAGTGAAGTTCAGCATTTCCTCAGGACCTTTGCACTTCTGTTCCATCTGCCTAAACACACACTTTTTTTTTTTTTTTTTTTGGCATGGCTAATTTCATTTAGGCCTCAGTTCAAAATTAGCTCCTCTGGGAGATCATCCCTGATTATCCTAATCTAAGAACACAGCAAGCTCTCAACAAACACTTGCTGGCTGGAGATACCAACTCAATTAAAAAAGAAATAAGAGAATTATCTCTGGAAGAAACCAAAGGTAGTTTCTTCATTAAAACTAAAGGGGAAAATGAGAGAGGAAGAGTGGTAAATGTGAGGTGGAAGGGAAGTTCCTTTGGGAACTCATATTGATATCACCTTCCTGCTGAGACCTTAGACTTCCTTCCACAGGCATTTGAAGAGAGAGCTTCACACAAACATCTCAAAGTGCTGCCATGTCACAGACCAGCTGTATTATCAACAAGAGCTGCTCTTATGTGACTAGCTCTTTATTCACCTGAGCTCCTTCTTCTTGTCATGGCTCTCATCACCATCCAGGGGTCCTTCCCTTGCTCCAATAAAGAAAATACATCTGGTTTAGGGATCGAACAACCAGCTTAAAAGAAATGGGATATGATCATGGTACGGGAGTCCCAGATTCAAATCCAGTCCATTGGTCACCAAAGAGAGACACTGAAGGAAGTGACAGAGGAAAATGTGAAGGTCTGAAGGATGAGAAATAAGAAAGCATACACAGTGAAGCTGTCTACTTCTGTTATCTAGGATGCAAGGGGAAGTTATTCAAATAATAAATGTGTCTTAAAGCTATCAGTGGAAGAGAGGAAGAGAAGGGACAAAAGCAGGGAAGGAAGGTGTCTTGTTTTGCAGAACCAACAGTTCCAGCCAAGGAGACACCTAAGTAGGTGTTTTACCTGATAGCCCCTTGCTAAGTGCGTCTAGCCCAGTAGCCCCTGATGTGAGTCAGGTTGAGCTGGAAGGGAGCTGAGGACCTGCACAGAAGCTCCCCTGAGCTGACCTGAAGTTACCTTTAGCTCACTGTAATACTGAGATGTACTACATGTTGGCTAATTGAATTTAAATTTTAAAAAATACTACTAAGGGGGTGCCTGGGTGGCTCCGTCGTTAAGCGTCTGCCTTCGGCTCAGGTCATGATCCCAGGGTCCTGGGATCGAGCCCCGCATCGGGCTCCCTGCTCCACAGGAAGCCTGCTTCTCCCTCTCCCACTCCCCCTGCTTGTGTTCCCTCTTGCTGTCTCTCTCTCTGTCAAATAAATAAATAAAATCTTAAAAAAAAAATACTACTAAGATCTCTTCCTATGAGTAGAGTTTTGTGCCATTTTTTGAACATACAATGTACACACTGGCACGTTGAAATGCTCGACATGTGCAACTGGACCAGAAGTGCCCATATGAGCTCCCTGCCCCTGCACCCTGCATAAAAACTTCCTATACTAACCCCACAGGGAGACAGTGCTTTCAGAACGATCTCCTGGTTTCCTTACTTGTAACAAGTAATAAAAAGTTCTTTACTTTCAACATTTCCTTGGATTGTGTGCAATTTGCTGCACAACAAGCAGTGAACTATTCGAGTTCAGTTACACTTCTATCTCCAAAAAACTCAAACCTTTCCTTAGGGAATAAAAACCAGAAAATCATAATGACACAGGCAGAAAATATGGGAGACAAGTTCTGAGTATTGTAGGAGATGATCTTACCCAGGGAGATCAGGTTGCTGTAGTTCTCCAACATCACATCCCTGTACAAGTCCCTCTGAGTGGAGTTAAGGCATTCCCACTCCTCCTGAGAGAAGTCGATGGCCACATCCTTGAAAGTCACCAACCACTGAAACAAGTCCATTTATTATTGGTGAAAATATGACAATGACTTTGAGGTAAAAAGAGGAGGGCATGAAGGAAGGGGATGACACAGTAAATAGGTCATGGCTGAACACCTTGTAACATTAAAGGAAATTAGGTGCCTGAACTATAGTGTCAACATGATCCATGATCACTCCTATTGCTAGAGAGGAAGATAAAATTTCCTATGTAAAATAGGATAATTCTATTATCCAGAAAAATCCAGGAATACAAAAGGCCAGATGAATGTAGCTCTCTAATTAAATGAAATGGTATACGCAGTCACACAGAATATTAAGCTTTCAAATTCTCAAAAAACAATAATTCTCAATAAATATGAGTTCTTTCCTTCTCTTCTCCCCTTGAAGAAAAATGTAAACAAATTTAGTGACATGTTTCCAAATAATTTTTAATAAATCTCTAGGCTAAACATAGAATTTGGGGCGGGTGCCTGGGTGGCTCAGTCAGTTAAGCTCAAGTCATGATCCCAGGGTCCTGGGATCGAGCCCTTCTATGGCGTTCCCCGCTTGGCAGGGAGTCTGCTTGGGATTCTCTCTCTCCCTCTCCTTCTGCCCCTCCTCCCACTCACACACACACACACACACACTCTCTCTCTCTAAACAAATAAATAAATAAATAAAATCTTTTTTAAAAAAAGAATATTTTGAAGATTCAAATTCTTCAAGTCACAATATTATGTCACAGAATATAATTGATATTTCCATTTTATGGATGAAATGATCTGCTTATTTGGGAGTATTTCAATTACGTTCTCTAATGTCTTTGAGCCCTAAGAATCTACAGTTTTCAAGAGAGTAGGCATTTGGCAGATTTTATTTCTACCTCCTTTTGTGCAAGCTGATGGGTGCCAATCTAGGTGCTATAGGAATCACAGACACATTCTGGCCAACTCCAAGGTAAACCTGACTGCTGATCATCCTCTCATTGGTTCCTGGGCAAGAAGGTTGTGGTACATGGAATAACAGCCCCGCAAGGATGTCCACATCTGAATCCCTGAACCTTTGAATATGTAACCTTATATGACAAATGTAGATGTGATTAGGATCTTTAGATGGATAGATTATCCTGGATTATCAGGTTGGGCCCAATGTAACCATAAGGGTATTTTAAGTAACAGAGGCAGACAGAAGAGTCAGAGAAGGAGATGTGATAATGAAAGCAGAAGTCAGAATGATGATCGCTGGCTCTGAAAATGGAAGGGAGCCATGAGCCAAGGAATGTGGGCAGCCTACAGCAGCTGGAAAAATGCAAGCAAACAGATTCTCCTCTAGAACCTCCAGAAGAACACAGACCTACCAACACCTTGATTTTAGCCTGTAAAACCAATTTCAGACTTTGACCTCCAGAAGTATAGATAATAAACTTGGGTTGTTTTAAGTTACTAAGTTTGTAATAATTTGTTACAACATCAACAGGAAACTATACAAGAGGCAAGATCTCTTCCTTCTCAGACTTTAGTTCCCCACCCAATCTTTTTTTTTTTTTTTAAAGATTTTATTTATTTGAGAGCGAGAATGAGAGACAGCATGAGAGGGAGGAGGGTCAGAGGGAGAAGCAGACTCCCTGCCTAGCAGGGAGCCCGATGCGGGACTCGATCCCGGGACTCTAGGATCATGACCTGAGCGGAAGGCAGTCGCTTAACCAACTGAGCCACCCAGGCGCCCTCCCCACCCAATCTTAAAAGCCTCACAGAAAATGTCATCACACACTGAGACTTGGAACATCCAGCAGAAATGCTGTCACTTCCAAGTGGGAAACCTAGGTTTGTAGAGATCAGTTTGTTATGGGTCCCCTGTAACTACCTCACCAAACCATTATACTAATACTGCTCTTAAGGGGAGACATTTCTGCTTCCTTAGGGCTCCTGGCAGAAGACTGTGCATATAAAATATGTAGAATGAGCTGGAAAAAACACCTAAACACTGTCTGGTGAGGGGAAAAGCATTTAGAGAATGGAGCTCTTTGCTAGGATCAGTCACTGGAATGGGGAAAATTGGGGAGCAGTTCCCTTAGGCAACTAAGGCAGGCAGGAAATTTGGGGATAAATAAATCTGGTGTTCACATCACACAACAAATGATTGTGCTCGAAGGAGGAAAAATGAAATAGCAACTCACATGGGGCATGTTTTTTAGAACTGTCAGGACTGATCGGTTTTCTGGGTTCTTCTCCTGGAGATGTGCAGAGTCCAAAGAAGGCAGAGCTAGAGATGGAAAAAGAAGCCATGAGGTCAGGACTGCCTCAGAGCCCACAGAATAAGCACCTTGGAACTACTTTTATATCACCTCTTTGAGGGAGTTTGGAAAAATCTTAGCCTTCCTTCAAATCCATTGGAATATAGCTGTGGCAGAAGGAATTCATGCCAGATTTTTCCTTAATCCCCATGATCCTTAACAGGACCTCAGAGGGTGCTAGTTTTCCAGGGTATCTCACACTTTTAGTATAGGGGCATACCTAGGAAGCCCTGGGGAGCACAGCTTCCCCAGGTATCCCTCCCCAACACATACATACAAGTATGAAGTGAGATGCTTTGCTCTCACAGCTTAAGGGGTCAATCTCATAAGGCTGCTCCTAACTCCAGAAGCTAAACTGAAATCCCTGGCCATCAGTACTTCTGACCAACCAGCTATAAACTGGGGGCTCCCACAATCTCCTCCTAAGTTTTATACTTTGTTAGGATGGCTAAAGGATACAACTCTGGAACAGCCAAATGGAAAAGATGCATAGGACAAGGTATTGGCAGGGGGAATGCTTGGGGCTTTCCATGCCCTCTCTGGGAATGCCAACTTCACAACAGCTCAATGTGTTCACCAACCCAGAAGCTCATTGAATCTCCTAGTGCAAGAGTTTGTATGGCCCTTAACCTCCGGTGTCACCCACCCTTTTCCTGGAGGTCAGTGGATGGGTTGGAAAGTTCCAATCCTCTAATCACTTAGTCTTTCTGGTAACCCCAACTCCATTCTGAGACTATCTAGGGGCCCACCCTAGCCACTTCATCAGCATAAATTCAGGGGCTTGTTATGAAAAATGAAAGACACTCCTATCACTCAGAAAATTCCAAGGCGGTTAGGAGCTCTGTGCCAAGAAAGGGGGATAAAAACCAAATATATTATTATATCACAAATACTACTGCAAAATGTGACATACCAGCAAACAAAAATCCAACAGCATGTTAAAAAAAAATCATAATTAAGTGGGACTTTCTCTGTAATAAAAAGATGGTTTGATATTAGAATGTACACTTATATAATCCACGATATTAATCGTTGTAAGGAAGAAAATCATACTATCTTCATAAATGCCAAAAAAATTTCATAAAATTTACCATCCATTCCTGATAAGAACACAAGAAATAGGAATTGATGACTATTTTAATGATGGTCGGGAAAACTGACATGAATGGAGCCATTTTAAAATGAAGCTAGATGGACCACTCCAGAGAAACTGCCTTATGCCTCTCCGTTTGAACTGGGTCAAAACCTGTAGACTGGGAAAACAGCAACTGTTTCAGGCAACTGCTTGAAATGTCAGCAGGAGAACAGATCCTGATCATAAGACTGACGGGAGTTGTGGACTTTCTGAAGAAATAATCAGTAGTCAATCAGTGTATAACCAAGAGTAGTTCAGCTTTTTTTTTTTTCTCTTAACTCATGTTAAAAAAAAAAAAAATCCTTGCTTTTACTCTACAAGTGGGACACTATTTGGTTTCTATCTGAATCTGCACTCCCTGAACTGAAAATTTTTTATCCTAATAAATGCTCATTTGCCTCTCATGGCAGCACTCTATTTCCAGGTTTACAGTAGAAACAAGGAAAGAATACCCACTACTCTATCACTTATCATTGTATTAGCTATATTAGTCAATATAAAAAGGCAAGAGAAATCAACAAGAGCAACAAGAATAACAAAAGAATAGGCAAACTCCCTCTATGAGATATGACAGCATGCCTAAAAACCCCATGAGTGCAATGAAAGAAAAAAAAAAACAACTTAGTAAATTAGCAGGATATAAAATTGGCATGAAAAGAAATGACCTTTATATATAAAACAATAATCACATAGAAAATATAATAAAGAAAAGCCACAAAAAGGATGAAATACCTAGGCCCAAGTTTGACAAGAAATGTATAAAACCTGCAAGAAAAACTTGAAATACTCCTGAAAGACCTAAAAATAGATTTGAACAAATGGTTAGAACAGCATTTCTCAACATCTTTTTCCATCACTGCCCCTCTGAAGAGCCACTTTATTTATTTATTTTTAAAGATTTTATTTATTTCTTTGACACAGAGAGACACAGCGAGAGAGGGAACACAAGCAGGGGGAGTGGGAGAGGGAGAAGCAGACTCCCCGCTGAGCAGGGAGCCCGATGTGGGGCTCGATCCCAGGACCCTGAGATCATGACCTGAGCTGAAGGCAGGCGCTTAATGACTGAGCCACCCAGGCGCCCCTGAAGAACCATTTTAGACACTTTTTTTTCCTAACTGTCCCCCTCTACCATGAAATTTTAATAGGACAGATATACTATAGTATATGCATTTATGTAAGTATATAATATAAACAGTGTAATCAAATTTTTAACATATCATTCAAAACCATTCTTTTCTAGAAAAAAGTAAAACAACTAAAAAATTAATTTCTTAAAAATTATTTTTAGTGAACTTAACTTTTACTAGATAGAAGAAACTTTTAACTAGTTGATCTTCATTCTCATACTGTCAACATTTTAACTTCTCAGCATTTGATGTAATTGATGGGTTTCACAATGTTAAACTTTACCCAAGATCTATGATCCTGAAAAATAGCCACGATGAGAGATACCCCCTCAATCTTTATGGACTAGGACACAGCTGAATGAAATCAATCTCCCTTCCCCATATAACTTAGATAAGACTGGAAGATGACCCCTCCCCCCCCCTTTTTAACAAACAAGGCCGGGCAGAGCCTCCAAATGGCCATTCTTTGTCTCATAAATGACTAGATGAGCTGTTGGACCCCACTGACTAATCTGGACAAAATGCGTGATAACTTCACTTGACCAAACTTTAGTCAGACTTCTCTCCTTCCAGGCCCTTGAACTTTGGCCTACCCTGTATTCTGTGCCAGCATAGGAATACAAACAACCCTCTTAACAATGACTCAAGCCGCTCCCCAGCTGACTGCAGAGAACACAATCTACACAACTGACCACCCACTCATCCCACGCTGCCACATCCACTTCTTTCTGGCCTTGTTTACCCTCCTTATAAAAGAAAATTCTTTTCTGCCTGACCTTTTAAATGCCTGCAGGTCTTATGGATGGAATGTTCTCCCAATTACAAGTCTTCCTTCCCTCACTGCAGTGATCCTTTGGATAAAGTCATTCCTTGGCTAAGTCCAAATTTGTCTCTTATGAGACATGTTGAATAACTTTATAGAATAATAAAACATTCTTTTTATTTAATCCTCAAATACCAAGTCAAACACAGAAACATGATCAAACATAAACAACATCCACATGGCAGCCATGCAAGGCCACCTCTTGCGATACAACTTCAAGATTGAGCAATCATTTGAGAGAAAGGTCTCCATTTACAGCCACCTATTTGCCACAGGAGCACTGATCTTTTTTGGTAGCATTTACCTTGCATACATATATCTTCTGTGACCTCAGTGTCAGTGCTGTTCATGTGATACCCAAGAAATGCCAGTGAGAGAGTAAATAATGAGGAATAAGATTTTGTTGGCTAAACTGAGTTTTGGAGAGTCACAAACCATTACTGTATCTAAGATTTCTTCACTCCACCCCTGCCCAACACCAATTTTCAACCCCTGGAAGGCAGGATCACCCTTATTGAGAATACATGGGCTAAACCAATATATTATAATGAGGTTAATTCTCTGAACATGGATAGGATATTTGATATATAAATTAAAATATAAGTTAAATATGATCCCAATAAAAATACTAACAAGTATGGTGGTAGACACAAATTTAAATTCATTTTTTTTAAAGATTTTATTTATTTGACAGAGAGAGACACAGCGAGAGAGGGAACACAAGCAGGGGGAGTAGGAGAGGGAGAAGTCGACTTCCCGCCGAGCAGGGACCACGATGTGGGGCTCGATCCCAGGACTCTGGGATCATGACCCGAGCAGAAGACAGACACTTAACGACTGAGCCACCCAGGCACCCCCAAATTTAAATTCATTAAGCAAGAAAATTAAAGAAGAGCCAGAAAATGCCTAGAAAAAGAAGAGAACAGAGATTTAAGAGATGTTATAAAGTCTCTGTCACTAAAATACTGGTTACTGGCACCTGAATAGACATTCAGATTAATGGAATTGTAGAACCTTTGATCTCTAGGGAAAAATTGATTATTTAATAAATGTTATTGAAAAAAGTAAAATTGGATCCACATTTTATACCACATACCAGGATTAACTCCAAATGGATAAGAGATCTAAATATTAAAAACTGAAATCATAAAAATGCCAGTCTTAGTTCACTTGGCTGCTATAACAAAATACCACAGACCAAGCAGCTTATAAACAACAGAAATTTATTTCTCACAGCTCTGGAGGCTGGAAGTCCAAGATCAGGGAGTCAGCTTGGCCAAATGAGGGCCCTCTTCTTGGTCACAGACTTACTGTATCCTCACTGGGCTTCTTTTATAAAGGCACTAATCACATTCATGAGGAATTTACTCTCATTATCTCATTACCGCCCAAAGGTTCCACCTCCAAATATTATCATTTTGGGCATTAGGATTTCAACATATGAGTTTTTTGGGGAGGGTCAAACATTCAGCCCAAAGGCATGCTAAAATAAAAAAATGGTTGAGTTCCTTTTAGATTGAGAGGAGAAAAGCCTTTCTATTTCTTACAGTCAAATGAATACATTTTACTATATTTAAAAATTGCCCAGATAAAAGAACACAAACACAAATAACAAATTGGGAGAAGATTACCTGCAACCTAAAAAAAAAAAAAAATGACCTTCCTAAGACCAAAAGAGCTTCACTTTGAAAATCAAGATAAAGATTAAAAATCATTATTAAAAAGGACAAAACAGGGGTGCCTGGGTGGCTCAGTTGGTTAAGCATCTGCCTTCAGCTCAGGTCATGATCCCAGAGTCCTGGGATCGAGCCCTGCATTGGGCTCCCTGCTCAGCGGGGAGTCTGTTTCTCCCTCTGCCTCTCCCCCTGCTCATGTTGGCATGCTCTCTCCTCTCTCTCTGAAATAAATAAAATCTTTTTAAAAAAGGACAAAACTAAAAAAGACAATTCATAAAAAAGGAAGCCAATGTTCAACCTCATTTATATAAGAGAAACCTAAATTGAAACTAAATTGAGAAGACTTCTAATTCCAATGATGATTAAGATCCTCCTGGACTTGGGGTGCCTGGATGGTTCAGGTCATGATCCCAGGGTCCTGGGATCGAGCCCCGCATCAGGCTCCCTGCTCAGCGGGAAGCCTGCTTCTCCCTCTCCCCCGCTTGTGTTCCCTCTCTCGCTGTGTCTCTGTCAAATAAATAAAATAAGATCTTAAAAAAAAAAAAAGATCCTCCTGGACTAACTTCCCTACAGAAAGTACTATCAATGTAGACAGTAAAAAACGCAGCCAACTGCAGTTACTGGGGAATGAACTGAAGCACCCACCTTTCCTGCCAAAAATCCGTAACTTGAATCGGATCAGGAAGAAACATCGAAGACATGCAAACTGAAGAACAATCTGCAAAATAACTGACCTGTACTCTTCAAAGATGTCAAGATAATGACCAAAAAAGGCCCAGGAATTGTTTTAAAGAAGACTAAAGAGATGTGATAACTGAATGAAATGTTTGATCCTAGATATGATTCTGGAATGGAGCCCAGATCAGCAGAAAGAAAGCTATAAAGGACAGTACTGGGACAACTAGTGAAATTTTTCTATGAATTCTGAATTAAATAATTATTATATCTATATTTCCTGATTTTAATAAATGAACTACAGTGATAGTCCTTGTACTTAGAAAAAGACACTGATGTATTTTTATGGATAAAGGAACATGATATCTGAAAATTACTACCAAATGGTTCAGAAAAAAAAGTACATATGTAGAAGGAAAGAGCAAACAAAAAACTAAATGTTAATAACTGGTAAATCTATAAGGGCATAGGAGAGTTCATTCTATTATGTGGGGGGGGCAACTTTTCTGTAAGTGTAATGTATCAAAATAAAATTTAAAAAAAATCAATGTTATGAGAAGAACATTTACACTTGATTAAGAGATGAAAGGGACATAACCAAATATAACACATGAACCTTAAATATAGAAAATATGATAATCAAAATAAATTTAAATACATTCCCTATCTTGAATAGTTAGTTCTAACAGTGCTATTGTTGCTTTGAAATCTTTACAAGTATATTTTAGGGTAAAACAGATGAATTATATTATACCTTCTTCTATTAATAGGTGAAAAAGGAAAGGGAACCTTATAAAAGGATTAAGTGGACAGCACTTGAACAGTGATCAATACGGCATCACCAGAAGTGGGACACCAGACTTTAAAAGCCCCAGGATGTGATGAACAGGAAGTACACAGCACCAACTATGAATTATTTTTGCCCGAAAATGTGGTTTATGCAAAATATGATCTGAATTTGATCAAGCCCCTAGATCTAACTACTCGTTTACAGAAATATGGGGCATTGGGGAACAAATTATATGACACCACAAGGTAGCAATTAGCCAAAAGCAGAATGTAGAATAATCTATAAACAACCTAGTTTTTTACAAAACAGTGATACCTATTAAAATACAACAAAAGCAAAAAATAGAAGGGAAACTGTTGTAAAGAAATTTAAGAGGCTTGGCAACTGAATGCACTGTGTAGACCTTATCTGGACCATGATTTGAACAAATCAATTGTAAAAACCTATCTGTGAAAGAACTGGAGAAACCCGAATATGTACTGCATATATGCTATTATGGAATTACTGTTAGTTTTTAAAGTTGGGATAACATCATGGTGATTATCTAAAAATGATATTCTTTTTGGTTATATATGCATACATATGGATAAAATAATGTAAATTCTTGAAATGCTACAGAAAAAAGGAGGAAGGATAGATAATAAGGATATTTGCAAATGTTTTTTTAATTATAGCTGGGTGTTGAGCACATTGGGGTTCATATTATTTTCTTCTATGCTTGAAAATTTCCATAATAAAGTTAAAATAAAAATCTTCAAATTTCCTCCAGAGGGTATAGTTCTCTCTCATCAAAAATCAGGCCAGAAAGGGCTGATTTGTCATTGGCTGGAAAGGAGAAGTGTAGTGTGGTTGGAGAATGGAGTTAGCTCATCCCTGCAGCGCCATCATTTCTGGGGATAGCGATGCCTAACGACCAGTCACTGAATGGCTGGTTCCTCCTTAAGATGTTTGTTGCTGGAGGTAGCAACATCTTGAAAAGTAGTAGTAAACTTGAGGGAAGAAAGAAAATGACAACTTATTTTAGGCAAGCTTTTTAGACGTGCAAGATTCTTTTTCCTTCCCTGTGTGGCTCTGTTGCAAAAGGAAAACGGAGAAAACAATCATAGGCTATCAAGCCTTTTTCAGAGCCAACAAAACAATTTAGGAGCATCTCCCAGAACAACTTCAGGACAGAGAAAGGGATTGGTTTTCCCCACAGGGCTCTCAAAGTAGAACGGGGCACCCTATTATGCTGGTCTTCTCCCTTCTTAGGGCACTTCCAGGTGTAAATCCTCATTATAGGGGCAGCTTCAAAACAGGCACGTTCTCTCTGCATAGTAAAGTGAAGGAATTACAGCAGCTGGAACCGCGCGATTCTCAACGGGCTCTGTCCCTGTCACACGGGGGCTAAAGTACTCAGGTGCGAAGGATCCCAGCTGCCAAAAGCAGTAGATGATGGCAGGTGAGCCCGTCGTGCCGCCACAGAAGCGGACACACACACACATCCCGCGCGGTGGAACGTTAAGGGTAACATATTCCTAATACCCTCCTCCCGGAACCAAAGTCACGGTGCCGAGTTTGCCAGCGGGAAAGGAGTGCCAAGCGCACTCCACTATCACCGGCGCGGAGGAACAAAACTAATAGTGCCACGCCCCTGCTCGGAACCGAAGTGACGGTGCCGATACTGCCGGCGGAGAAGGGCACAGGCATCCCGCAACTGCAAGGCCGACTTCCGTAAGGAATTAACCTGGAGCGCTACGACTTAGGAGAAACGTAGTGCAGAGCCGGGGTCGCCCCGATTCCTGTCAGCACCGAGCCCCGGCCGGCATACCGGTATTCCCAGCACCCCATGGGAACTTTTTTTCGGGGTGCTCCGTACCAAATGCGGCGTGCGGGTCCCAGGGAGGCGGTCCACTCACCTGGCCGCTGCAGACTGGATCCTTGCATCAAGACGTAACGGAGTGAGCGTACGAGATGGCGCAGGGACGCGGTGGCCTCCGGGAAATGTAGTAAAAAATGTGACCCCAGTTCGATCCAACAGAATGCAGCGGCCGTAGCCACATTGTGCGGCCAGGAATCGGGCGCGCCTTGAGTCTCCTTTGCTCCAGTGGGGGATCTCGCGCTCCTAAGGTGTGAGCCGACCTCTTTCCTTTACTCGAGTGACCCTAGAAAATCCCAAGGAGGTTACCAGACGCTGGGTCTTGTAGTGATGCCGTCAGAGAAATGTAGCCCAGGGCTGAGAAAGCTGCAGAAGGCCAGGAGGTAGGGTCCGGATTTCTCAGACAGGAGCTCTGGCTCAGACGCAGTAGTTGTGACTACCAGGTTTCTGCTCAAGAGGCATCGGGGGTTTGACGCTTACTTGGCGGTCGCGTGTTTGTATTCAAGTGTCCTCTGCAAGGGAAGCGAGGACTGCGGGCAGTGTGCAGTGTGTCCGATTGTGTTTGAAACTGTGAGAGGGATATTAGTGGATAAGCGTGTGATCCATTCGGGGTTATGTGAGAGCGTCTCGGGACGGTGTGAGTATAAGGGTGCTGTCTGGGATTGATCAGACAGTCTGCAACTAAGTATTTTATAACTTATAACAAAGAAACCTTTTCTTTGCATGGTTATGAATTTTGAATTAGACTTGTTAAATGAATGATACGTTGAGAGCTCACCTGCAGCAGTGAATGTGGGAAAAGAAGTGTATGCAGCACTGTGTAATAGTGGTATCTCTAAGCTTCTGTTTCCTCACCTGTAAAATGAGTTTAACATTTGTGTGACGTTTGGGAGCACTGCTGTCCAATAGAACTTTCTGCAAAACTCGGTTCCGTGTTCTGTATCTGCACTGTCCAGAACAGTAGCCACTAGCCACTTATGGCTGTTGAGCCTCTTAAATATGGTTAGTTTGACTGAAGAATGAATTAGTGATTTTAATTTTAATACGTTTAAATTTAAGCAGTTATATGTGGCGACCTAAATTGAACACAGCAGCCTGCAGCATCAATTTCCTTTCAAGGTTTAGAGGGGGAGAAACTTAACTAATTTCATCTAGCAAATAATTTGAAAAAATGAGTTTTATAGTGAAATGAAGAGGGATGGGGGTGCCTGGGTGGCTCAGTTGGTTAAGTGTCCGACTTCAGCTCGGGTCATGATCTCAGGGTCCTGGGATCGAGCCGCATATGGGGCTCCCTGCCCAGCGGGGAGTCTGCTTCTCCCACTCCCTCTGCCCTGCTTGTGCTTTCTCTCTCTCAAATAAATAAATACATAAAATCTTTATTTAAAAAAGAGAGAGATAAAAAATGCAAATTCAGTCTTAATCTTTTTTTTAGTGGAATAATTTAGAGGAAGTCCATAAATATTACATATACATCTCCATGATTTTTGCATGCACAGGCAATCACCACACACAGATCAAGATGGAGAACATTTATTTCCAAGATGCCAGAATGTTCCCTTGTAAACATTGACTCCGCTCAGAAGTGACCATTATTTGGACTTCTAACACCATGGATTACTTTTGTGTATTCTTGAACTTCATTTGAATGCAATCAGTGTAATGATATGTGTCTGGCATGTTTTTGTCAACATTAAGACTCTGAGATGAGTCCTTATTATTGAATGTAGCAAAAATTTCTTTAGCCAGCTAGTAAATATTTTAGGGTTTGTGTGCCAGATGTTCTCTGTCACACCTACTCAAACCTGCTATTCCAGCATGAAAGCAACCATAGACAATATGTAAAAAAGTGAGTGTGGCTGTATTCCAATAAAACTTTATTTATGGACACTGAAATTTGAATTTCATATAATTTTTACATATTGCAAAATACTCTTATTTTTATTTTTTCAACCATTTAAAAATGTAAAACTTTTCTTAGGTCATTGGCCATATCAAAACAGGTGATGGGCCATATTTTGTCTGCTGGCTCAGTACTCTAAATCATGCTACAGTCTATTCATTCTATATTAATAGATATTTGTGTGGGTTTCCAGTTTTTTCTTATAAATAAATCTATGATCAATCTTATATATTTTGGTAGACATAGCATTCATTTCTATTAGGAATCCAAAGTGGAATAGGTGGCTCATAAAGTAGGTTTATATTTATCTGTGGAGATACCACCAAATCATTTTCCAAAGTTGTGTCAATTTACACTTGTATCAGTAATGTAAAGGGTTCCAGTTGCTCCATATCCTTTTAAGTACTTGGTATTATCAGCCTTTTTAATTTACAATACTAGTAGGTGGGTAGTGGTATCTCAGAGTGATTTTAATCTGTTCACTGATGAATGCTCACTTCAGCATCCTTTCATGTGCCAATAACTTGAATAATGTCTCTGTTGAACTGCCTGTTTGACTTTTGACTATTTTATTAAAATCAGTTTGTGGGTTTTTTTTTTCTATTTATTCATAGGTATTTGTACATACTAAGGTATGAGGTCTTTGTAGGATATATGTACTGTAGGTATCTTTTCCAGGCTATGGCTTGCCTTTTCACTCTGTCTTTTGAAAAACAGATGCTTTTAATTTAAATGAAGTTCAGTTTATTAATATTTTACTTATTGTTGATGTCTCATTCTATTTAAAAACTTTGCCTACCACAAGGACATGAAGATACTCTATTTTTCTTCTGCTATTCTTTCCTGTTTTGTCAAAGATTAATTAACCATATAGTTATGTTTTTTTTTTCTGGGTTTTCTATTCTGTTCTATTGATCTATGTGTCTATTTTTGTGCCAGTACCACATACTATTTTGAATACTACAGCTTTGTAATATAATTTGAAATCTGGAATTGTGATACCTCCAGTTTTGTTTTGTTTTTTTGTTGTTGTTGTTGTTCAAGATTGCTTTAGACATTCAGGGCCTTCTTTTTTTTTTAATATTTTATTTTTTTATTTGAGAGAGACAGAGAGAGAGCACGAGTAGGGGGAAGGGCAGAGGGAGAGGGAGAAGCAGACTTCCGCTGAGCAGGGAGCCCGCTGTGGGGCTTGCTTGATCCAAGGACCCAGAGATCATAACCTGAGCTGAAGGCAGACGCTTAACTGACTTCGCCACCCTGGTGCCCCCGGGGCCTTCTTTAAACTTTTTATATGATGGTTTACACTGATTTCCAAGATTGAACCAGCATTGCACCCCTGGTTATGTTGTATAATTCTTCTTCTGTATCAGAATTCTATTTGGTAATATTCTATACATTACAATAGATAGATAGATGATAGATAGATAGATAGATAGATAGATAGATAGATAGATAGAAAGATGATGGCTGAGTTCTATTTGGTAATATTTTGTTAAATATTTTTGCAACTGTATTTATGAAGGATAGTAGTTTGCAGTTTTTCTTTCTTTTTTTTTTTCCCCCTCTGTCTTTGTCTGGTTTTGGTATCAGGATAATACTACCGCCATAAAATGAATTAGGAAGTGTTCCCTCTTCTGTTTTCTGGAAGAGATTATATAAAATTGCTGCTAATTCTTTTCAAATGTTAGTAAATTTCGTGAAACCATGTGGCCTGTAGATTTTTTTTGTGAGTTTTTAAATTACAAATTCAATTTCCTTATTAGTTATAGGGCTATTCAAATGATCTATTTTATATTTTATAAGCTGGCAGTTTATGCTTTTTCAAGAAACGGTTTATTTTACTTAAGTTGTGAAATTAAAATGTGTAGAATTGTTCATATTATTCCTTATTATCCTTCTGAGATCTACAGAATCTATAGTGACATATCATTCCTGATGTTTATATTTTGTGCCTTTTTTCCTAAATATTTGTGAATTTTATTCATCTCTTCACCAAACCAGTTTTTTGTTTAACTGATTTTTTTTCTATTGTTTTTGTTTTCTTTGATTTCCACTTGTCTTTACTATTTCCCTTTTTCTACTTGATTTGGGGTTATTTTCCTCTTCTTCTCTAGGTTTCTGAGTGGGAGCTTAGACTATTAATTTGAGACATTTCCTCTTTCCTCATGTATGCATTTAATGCTTTAAATTTCTCTCTCAGCAGTGCTTTAGCTATGTCAGACAAATTGTTGATATGCCATATTTTAATTTTCACTCAGATTAATGCATTTTCCTCTGAAGCTTCCTATGGAAGTTGGCCTATGGATTATTTAGAAGTATGTTGTTTACTTTCCTGTTATCTTTCTGTTATTGATTTCTAGTTTGACTAGAGCAACTTGTATATGATTTTAGTGCTTTTCAATTTGTTGAGGTTTGTTTTATGGCCCACGGTATGTTTTTTTTTTTTTAAGATTTTATTTATTTATTTGACAGAGAGAGACACAGCCAGAGAGGGAACACAGCAGGGGGAGTGGGAGAGGGAGAAGCAGGCTTCCCGCTGAACAGAGAGCCCGATGTGGGGCTCGATCCCAGGACCCTGGGATCATGACCTGAGCTGAAGGCAGATGCTTAACAACTGAGCCACCCAGGTGCCCCCGCAATATGTTCTATATTTGTATATGTTCCACAGCCCTTAAAAAGATGTTTGTTCTGCTGTTTTTGGGTAGTGTTCTCTAAGTGTCAATTATATCCTTTTGGTTGATGGTGTTGAGTTTTTCAGTATCTGTACTGCTATTTTTCTAGTTGTTCTGTCAATTGTTGAGAGAGGGGTGTTGGAGTCTCTAGCTATAATTATGGATTTGCCTATTTCTCCTTTCAGTTCAATTAGTTTTTGCTTCACGCTGAGATGATGACCTGAGCCAAAACCAAGAGTCAGATGCTTAACCGACTGAGCCACCCAGGCACCTCAGAAGGCCCACAGAAATGTTCAAAATAGCACCATTTGTAGATGCTATTTTCCAGGGAAAAACTTGGAAAGAAATCAGATATCCATCAAAAGTAGTATATGCAAACAAAATTTGACATATATACACAATATAATACCATCCAGCAGTGAGAAAATGAACACGCATCCCCAGAACATAAGGTTGAGTTTTTAAAAAGTGACAAAATACATACGCTTAACGACTGAGCCACCAAGGTGCCCCTATCTTTTTCTTTTAAAGATTTATTTATTTATTTGAGAGAGAGAGGGAGAGTGAGCGTGCACGTACACATGAACATGGGTGGGAAGAGAGGTTGAGTGAGAGAATTCTCAAGCAGACTCCCTGCTGAGCCCGGAGCCTGACATGGGGCTCAGTCTCACAACCCATGAGATCATGAGCAGAGCTGAAACTCAGAGTCTGACGCTAAACCAACTGAGCCATCCAGGCACCCCGATAATACTCTTTTTCTTAAACTGAATGGTAAGTCTACAGGAGTTTGTTATTTTTATTCATTCAACTGTACTTATGTTCATATATATACTTGAGTATAGAATTTTAAGTTAATAAATGGGCTCAAAATGAAATAAAGTGAAAATATGAAATAGAATTGTATTTTTAGTTCAGGTCAAGGAATTCACAGAACACAACTCAAAGAACTACGAAAAGCAAGAAAATAAACAGGACAATACCGAACCAAGAAAGCTTTAAAGAAATAAATATATAAATAAATAATTGAATTATTGAATGTAATATACATCCTATGCATAATATAAACATATAAAATAGTATTCATATAATTATGAATTTAATATAATGAACATAGTATGTATACTATATATAATTATGTCAAGATGTATATAATTATATACATATCAGAGAAAATACTGCATCCATGAAGAATAAGATACTATGTAGAAGAAAAAGATTAAGGGTGCCTGGGTGGCTCAGTTGGTTAAGTGTCCAACTCTTGGTTTCGGCTCAGGTCAAGATCTCAGGATTGTGGACTGAGCCCGAGTCAGGCCCCGCACTCTGCTGCGAGTCTGCTGGACATTCTTGTGCTCTTTCTCTCAAATAAATAAATGTATCTTTTTTTAAAAAAAGAAGAAAAAGATTAAAACCAAGAAAGAGTTCTAGGAAATTAAAAATATGATGAGTAATTAAAAACTAAATAAAATTGGAAGATAAAGTTAACAAAATTTCTGGAGTTGAATAAAAAGATACAGAGAAAATAGGAGGAAAACATATAGAAGCTTACACTATGGGAGTTCCATCTAATAATATAAATTCCAGTGAGGGGCGCTTGGCTGGCTCAGTCAGTGGAGTGTGTGACTCTTGATTTTGCAGTTGTGGGTTTGAGCCCCATGTTGGGTGTAGAGATTGCTTAAAAATAAAATCTTCAAAAAATAAAAAGAAGGGGCTCCTGGGTGGCTCAGTCAGTTAAGCGACTGCCTTCGGCTCAGGTCATGATCCTGGAGTCCCGGGATTGAGTCCCGCATCGGGCTCCCTGCTCGGCAGGGCGTCTGCTTCTCCCTCTGACCCTCCCCCCTCTCATGTGCTCTCTCTCATTCTCTCTCTCTAAAATAAATAAATAAAATCTTTAAAAAAAATAAAAAAGAAAAAGAAAAGAAAAGTAAATAAATTTCAGTGAGAGAGGAAGGCAAGAAAAAAAATTGCCCAGAAGTACGTGTCTAGATTAAAAATACTCACCTGATATGCAGCATAAAAAAATTTTAAAGATCCACACCAAGGAATGAAATTATGAAATTTTAGTACATTGATGATATAGTTGACCCTAAACATTCCAGGAAGATTAGGAACACAGATAACACACAAAGAAACAGAAAACAGATGAGGAGAGTCTTTATAAAAGCAATGTTAGCTACTCTAACAGTATCAGGTTAGGTCTTCAAATTCTGAGTTAGAGAATTCTCACCCCAGGCAGTAAGTTAGATTACAATAAAAGCATTTTCAAACAGTCAAAAAAACAAAACAAAACAAAAACCCAAACCATTTACCTCAAAGGCATGCATTTTAAGGACGCTGTTGGAGAAAGGCAGTCAGCAAAAATGAGAAATACGCCAAATTAACAAGACTCAGGAAACAGGAGTTCAATTCAGACAAAGCAAGAAGGGAAGCTGTACAGAAACTCTGAAATCCTGACTGGTGTTACAAAAATCATGGCTGTGGAAGGGAGTGGGGGGCGGGGGGGCGGTATCAAATAAGTTTGAGTGTTTGGAAAAATCACTGCTGAGAGTTTGACACTTTTTGGGGGTAATGACATTTAGAAAAGGGTAGCAATAGGAACACAGACAAGGTACATATGCACAAAAACAAGGTAGTTAAATCCAGGATAAAGGAACCTTTGTGTAAAAAATGTATTTGACTCTAAAGCACAAAAATATTTACATAATCAGTATATAAATACCAAATACTGCTTTAACCAGTAATTATGATATAGCCATATTTGGAGGTGTGTCAGGGAAAGGGCAGGTGGGAGTTCTTGCTTTAAATGAAGTCTGAAGTTTTGATTATTAAACAGATGTTTTGGGCGCCTGGGTGGCTCAGACGGTTAAGCGTCTGCCTTCGGCTTAGGTCATGGTCCCAGGGTTCTGGGATCGAGTCCCACATCGGGCTCCCTGCTCCTTGGGAGCCTGCTTCTCCCTCTGCTTCTCTCTCTCTCTCTCTCTCTCTCTCTCTCTCATGAATAAATAAATATATTTAAAAAAATTAAAAAAAACAGATGTTTTAATTACTTACCACTAAAATGAGACTGATCTTTTAACAAAAAGAGTTAAAAGGACTTTTTTTTTTTTTTTTTAATCTGAGTGACTGCAGAAGTTATTGGGCTCATCCAAGACTTCATATCCAAGAGCAGGAAGAAATCGTGAAATACACGTAAAGGAGAAAAAATATAATTGACACATATATATACACAAATATATATAATACATATACAAATAAATATATATACAACTTTTACTCCTCTGCATGTTACGAAGTCCTCATTTCAACATTTTGTTATGAGTCCAGGTATACATTCTTATGATGCTATCCCCTGTAAGTAAGGATAATTTTGCTTCCTTCTTTCCAATATGTATGCCTGAAGTTATTTTACTTATCTAATTGCCTGAGTCACAATCCTGATGGCACACTTACCCAGCGTGCGGTTATCAAAATGCCACACACCCAGTGTGACCCACAAGCACAGCAGCAACGTGAGCCACAGGCGTGGAAAACAATAACCAGAGGCGTTGGCCTCTCGGAACCATCCCAGAAATAATGCACGGTGAGGCACAGCCGCATTCACGGATACACACAGTCTCAGGCACTCCACTAACCAAGCACAGGCTCCTACATCCCGGCATCGAAGTGGGGCATCATCGTACATTTTCTGCGGAGTTTCCGCAGCTCCCCGTCTACGCGCGGGAACAGCCGCACGCACCGAAACCAGCCCGCTCCGGAATCCTGGCCCCAGACGGGCTTTACCGCGGGCTTCCGAGCCCAGCAGCCTCCTCGGCGGGTGGAAGAGGCGCAGCGAGCGACTACTGACTGTGTGTGGCTTTCTCCGGAAGCCGCGGTACCGCGCTGGGGCGGCGGGGCGCGGAGCCCATGACCAGTGGAACGAAAGCCGGAGTCTCGACTTGTCAGGGCCGTGTGCGACATTTCCCATAGGGTCCGGGCCCGAGTCCCGCTCGCCTCGGCGTCCCACCGCCCCCTCCGCGCTCTGAAGAGGCGTGGGACTCAGCCTGCCCCGCGCGCCTCAGCACTTGGCCCGAGACGCGCACTTCCCGGAGCCCCGGGCCGTTCTCGCAGAGCCGTGCGCGGGGCGCGACAGGCGGGCTTGTGCGGACCCGACTGCTCCGGGGGCGTTAGTGCCTGACCCAGAATTTGGTGTCGCTGTACTTTCCCTCCTGGGCTCCGCAGAGCTGGTGCGCGGGCTGAGCTGGATGGAGCGGCTAGAACTCGACTCGGGGTAGGGCTTGTGCGCGCGGCCTACCGCCTGGAGGCGATGCCGAGGCCCCGCGCACTTCAGTACACGCCTCGGCGTGCAGGGCCTGGCTGCGGAGAAAAGGGCAGAGCGCACGGTCGGAGGTGGAGCCCCAGAAAGAAGGTCTCCGGCGTAGAGTCGGGACTTGGACTGGACGAGGGCCGCTAGGGCTGGAAGGATCCATGGAATAGTTGTGGACAGAGTGAGGCGATAGTTGGCCTCGGGGGTGGCCACCTGCGGTGTCAGAACTGCAGCGTACCCAGAGCTGCGAATCCAGATTTTCTCGTCGTCTTCTACCTTCTCTTTGCAGATGCATGAAGAAGCGAGGGGCGGGGATGGTCGTAAGAGGTTGGGTTGTGACCAGACTTCAAAAAGAGCAGATGTCTCCCGCGTCCCTTTATGTCAGGCCTGCCGTTGTGCACCGAAGGCACGAGACGGGGAGAATGGCTGCTGTACATCTAAAACCAGACTCAAGGTGCGTTTGTGTTTCTTCTTTGTTCCTTGAAACGCGTTGCATTTTTTCAGTTTACAGAAACATCTGGTGTCCTCCTGAAACTTCTGCCCCGGTAAGTATCTCTTGATTTACCTCTAAGTCTTCCTTACGAAGAGAAAGTCAGAGGTCCTGGGGGTAAAGCCCACTTCCCGGTGCACCCACTTATCCATCCGGTTAATCATTTACATTTTGCAAATCATTCAGTTCTTCCTGTTGGCTCTCTTTTATCAAGCATTCTTATGGTATAGAAATACATCTCTGGAGGATAATTAGACCATTATTTTAGGCGGTGATTTGTTAAAGTAGAGAAGGTACCTACCTGGAATCACACACCAGGTAGTCTTATATAGGTTTGAGTTGGAAAGCAAGATATTTCAGTCAATGACAAGGACTTCGCTTTGGGAGGCTTTTAAGAGTAGGAATGTAGGGGCGCCTGGGTGGCTCAGATCGTTGGGCGTCTGCCTTCTGCTCAGGTCATGATCCCAGAGTCCTGGGATGCGAGTCCCACATTGGGCTCCTTGCTTAGCAAGGAGCCTGCTTCTCCCTCTGCCTGCCACTCCCCCTGCTTGTACTCTCCCTCTCTTTATCTCTGGCAAATAAATAAAATCTTAAAAAAAAAAAAAAAAAAAGAGTAGGTATGTAATTGGTGGTTCAAGCTGAGAGATCTGTTTCAACTAGGGCAGAGATCCTCCTGCCACCCCACCCACAAATCCATAAGGGGATTTTTGTGGCACTAGCCAGGTCTAATTTCTGGTTTGTCAGCATGACTTTGTTTCAGGCCACATTATTCTGTGGTGTATGAGCAGTGTGGTATAATACTTAAGAATATGGATCCAATTCCTGGGTTAAAATCCTGGCTCTAACACTTGCTAAGTTGTGAACTGCTTAAGTAGTTTACTCAACCTCTCCTTGCCTTAGTTTTTTTTTTTTTTTTTTAAAGATTTTTATTTATTTATTCATGAGAGACAGAGAGAGAGAGAGGCAGAGGGAGAAGCAGGCTCCCAAGGAGCAGAGAGCCCGATGCGGGACTCGATCCCAGGACCCTGGGATCATGACCTGAGCCGAAGGCAGACGCTTAACCATCTGAGCCACCCAGGCGCCCTGCCTTAGTTTATTTTAAGACTTTTGTGGGTTTTTTTCTTTTTTTTTTTTTAAAGATTTTATTTATTTATTTGACAGAGAGAGACATAGCAAGAGAGGGAACACAAGCAGGGGGAGTGGGAGAGGGAGAAGCAGGCTTCCCGCTGAGCAGGGAGCCCGATGTGGGGCTCGATCCCAGGACCCTGAGATCATGACCTTAGCCGAAGGCAGAGGCTTAACGGCTGAGCCACCCAGGCGCCCCGTGGGTTTTTTTTTCTTAAGAACAGTTTTAGGTTTACAACAAAATTGAGAGGAAGGCACAGAGATTTCCCATTCACCCCCCGACACATATGTAGTTTACCCCATTATCAACATCCCCCACCAGAGTGGTAACACTTTTTTTTTTTTTTTACCAAGGATGACCTACATTAACATATCACAATAACCCAAAGTCCATAGTTTACTTTAGTGTTGTACCTTAGTGTTGTACATTCTCTGGGTTTGCACATATATCCATCACTATAATGTCATAAGAGTATTCTCATTACCCTAAAAATTGTGCTCTGTCTGTTCATCTCCTCTCACCCCACACGACCACGGATTTTTTTTTTTACTATCTCCATAGATTTGCCTTTTCCAGTATGTCATATAGTCACAATTGGAACATACGTACCCTTTTTCAGATTGGCTTCTTTCACTTAGTAACATGAACTTAAGTTTCTTTCATGTCTTTGAGTAGCTCATTTCTTTTTAGCGCTGAGTAATAGTCTATTGTCAGGAGGTACCACAGTTTATCCATTCACCTATTGAAGGTCATCGTGGTTGCTTCTGAGTTTTGGCAATTAAGAATAAAGCTGCTATAAATTATCTGTGTGCAGGTTTTTATGTGGGCGTAAGTTTTCAGCTATTTTGGGTAAATACCAAGGAGTTTCCATTACTGGATTGTATGGTAAAAGTATATTTAGTTTTGTAAGAAACCACAAAACTATCTTCCAAAGTGTCTGTGCCATCATTTCTTAACTGTAAAACAGGATTACCTACCTCATCAAATTATTAGGAGGGTTAGATAAGTTAATAGTGTAAATTCCTTAGAACAGCCCCTGGCACATACTAAAAGCTCAGAGAATTTTACCTGTTCTGAGTCAGTCCCCCTCAGCTTTCTGTAGATTAGGAACAATGACAATGTAAACTTTAATTTGTTGGCACTTGTAGGTGAGAAAATGAAGCAAATGCTAACGTCATGTAGAATACCATTTAACTCCATGCCATTTTCCTTCATTTATTGACTTCTAGGAAAGAACTGGATCATTGATTTTTTTTCCCTTCACCTTCACTGAGATATGTTTGACATATAACATTGTAAATTTATGGTGTACAATGTGAAGATTTGGTATATGTAAATATTGTGAAATGATTACCACATAAGCGTAGTTAAACATCATTACTTCACAGTGCTTTACGTGTGTGCATGTGTGAGAGAACATTTAAGATTTACTTTAACAACTTTCAGGTATACAATACAGTATGGTTAACTATAGTCACCAAGCTGGATATAAGATATCCAGAGCTTATTCATCTTCTAACTGGAAGTTTTTTTGTTTTTTTAAGATTTTATTTATTTGACAGAGAGAGACACAGTGAGAGAGGGAACACAAGTAGGAGGAGTGGAAAAGGGAGAAGCAGGCTTCCCGCGGAGCAGGGAGCCTGATGTGGGGCTCGATCCCAGGACCCTGGGATCATGACCTGAGCCGAAGGCAGACGCTTAACGACTGAGCCACCCAGGCGCCCCCTAACTGGAAGTTTGTACCCTTTAACAACACTTCCCCATTCTCCCAATGCCCTAGGCCCTGGCAAACACTAATCTACTCTTTGTTTCAATGAGTTGTTTTTTAAGACTCCACAAATAAATGAGATGATACAGTATTTATCTTTAACTTATTTCACTTAGAATAATGCCCTCAAAGATCATTCATGTTGTCTCAAACGGCGATTTCCTTCCTTTTTATGGCTGAGTAACATTCCACTATGAGGGTATGTGCATCTATATCTATATATACAGGAAATGTGTTATATATACATATGATAAACATATACATATGTTATATACTTGTATATGTAACATTTTCTTTATCCACTTATTGGTAGACAAACAAGTTGGTTACCTTCTCTTGGCTATTGTGAATAATGCTGCAACGAACATGGGTGTGCAGATATATCTCTGAGATAATGATTTCATTTCCTTTGGATATATACCCAATTAATTAAGATTATCCAGTCTGAAGAGCTCAGAAAAAGAATGAAGAAAAATGAACAGAGACTGAGAAATGTGGGACACCATCAAAAGTACTAGTAAGTACATAATGGGAGTCCCAGAAAGAAAGGAGAAAGGTGCAGAAAGAATATCTGAAGAAACAGTGGCCCAAAATTTCTCAAATCTGATACAAGACATGAATTTACACATTCAAGAAGCTCAACAGACTTCAGGATGGATAAACTCAAAGAGATGCACACTATAACACAAAGAGAGAACACTGACAGCAACAAGAAACCTCTCATGTACAGAAGATCCTCAATAATATTAACAACAAATTTCTCTTCAGAAATCATGGAGGCCACAGGCAGTGTAATAACATATTTTAAGTCCACAATTAAAGGGAGAAAAAACCTATCAGCCTACAACTTTATATCTGGGGAAATTATCCTTCAAAAATGGAGAAATTAAGGCATTTACAGAAAAAAAAACAACAGGGAACTTATTACAGGTAGACCTGCTGTACAAGAAATGCTAAAGGGAGTCCTTCAGGCTGAAATGAAAGGACTCTAGATAGTAATTTGAATCCATATGAAGAAGGAAAGAACATTGGAAAAGGTAAATACATATGTAAATATAAAAGCCAGTATTATTGTATTTTAGCTTAGAACTACTCTTTTTTTTCATATATGGTAAGGCCAAATGCATAAGACAATAATTATAAATCTTTGTTGATGGGCACAATGTATAAAGATGTTAACGTGACAATAACGACAAAATGGGAATGCATCTGTAAGAAACAGTTTTGTGCACTATTGAAACTAAGTCAGTACTCAAACTTCATTGTTATAAGATGTAATATTAATCCCCAGGGAAACTAATAAAGAGAAAAACTAAAAATAGAAAAACAAATGAGAAGGGAATCAAAATGCTACCCTAGAAACAATCACAAGGAAGGCAATAATGGAGGAACAAAAAGTTACGACATAAAAGAAATTATATATAGGAGACAAAAAATTTAAGATTATAGAAAAGAGAAATGGCAAAAATAAGTTCTTTATTATCAGTAATTACATTAAATGTAAGTTGATTAAAATCACCAATTAAAAGGTGGAGATTGGCACAATGACCCATGAACCAAACATGTCTTTAAGAAACTCACTTTAGATCTAAAGACACAGTGAGGGGTGCCTGGGTGGCTCAGTTGGTTAAGCGTCTGCCTTTGGCTCGGGTCATGATCCCAGAGTCCTGGGATCCAGGATCAAGCCCCACATCAGGCTCCCTGCTCAGCAGGGAGTTTGCTTCTCCCTGTGACCCGCCCCTCTCTCACTCTTTCTCTCTCAAATAAATAAAAATCTTAAAAAAAAAATAAAGATAGAGAAAGATATTTAAGAATAAGAATATATGTCAGAGTTGGGCAAATTATGGCTCTGAAACAAAATTCAGCTGTCTTTTTCTTTTATAGCATGCAAGATGAAGGTGGTTTTTGTGGTTTATTTTAATTTTTTAACTAAGACCGTATTTTTTAAAATTTAGGTTCACAGCAAAATTAAGGAAGGTATAGAATTTCCCTTATATTCTCTGCCTCCACACATGAATAGATTCCCATAATCAATGTCCCCCATCAGAATGGTACATTTGTTTATAATTGAACCTACATTGGTATGTCATAGTCACCTAAAGTATATTTTATAGTTTACATTACAATTCACTCTTGATGCTGTATATTCTATGGGTTTGGACAAATGTATAACTAAGCCCCAGAGAGTTTAAGTAGTTTACCTATAGTCTTCTAGTCAATACATGGCAGAGGCAGGATTTGAACTTACACAGCTTGGCTCCAGATTTAGCTTTCAATTACTACTGCTGCCTGTCAATAGAGGAAGCTGTCAGTATGAGTTTTTATGAGTCAGTAGGATATCTTTCTACTGTTTATCAAGTTTCTTTATTTGCTATGATCCTGAGGCTACCCTAAATTAAGTATTCTGTAATCCTATCACTTTTCTTTAATCCCATCTCTTCTTTTCTGTGAAGTCTTTATCAATATCATGTTGTTCATAGTTTATGTAGTGTAAGCCCTGATAATTGGTTTTTCTTTTTTGTAATTCAAGGGCCTGACTTAAGCTTTGATTGCCAAGACATCCTCTTCTAAGACCTATCTTGGACATGATAAACAGCTAGCCGCCCCTCTCCCCAAGGCTCCTTTGTCTTAGAGATCTTGGTTGATTTCATTAACTGACCATTTGGGCCACTTGTTTTTACTCTTCCTGTGCTTTAAATTCTCATTCATAGGTTTTATTTTTTATTTTTTTTAAAGATTTTATTTATTTGAGAGAGAGAGAATGAAAGAGAGCACATGAGAGGGGTTAGGGTCAGAGGGAGAAGCAGACTCCCTGCCGAGCAGGGAGCCTGATGCGGGACTCGATCCAGGGACTCAGGGACTCCAGGATCGTGACCTGAGCTGAAGGCAGTTGCTTAACCAACTGAGCCACCCAGGCGCCCTCATTCATATGTTTTAAATTCACCAATAAAGAGTGAACCTGTGAGGTGATATCTCATTGTAGTTTTGATCTTTATTTCCCTGATGATGAGTGATGAGCATCTTTTCATGTGTCTGTTAGCCATCTGTATGTCTTCTTTGGAAAAATGTCTGTTCTTGTCTTCTACCCATTTTTTAACTGGATTCTTTGGTTTTTGGCATTATCAACAGTAGCCAAATTATGGTAAGAGCCCAAACTAATGAATATGCATTTGAAAACTATGAAGTGAAGGAAAGAAATATGATGCTATTAATGAGAATAAAGAACACGGGCCTACTTACAGCCAGAAGGGCAAGTATTTCTTTGTAAGAAATGTTTAACCTGGGCGCCTGGGTGGCTCAGTTGGTTAAGCAACTGCCTTTGGCTCAGGTCATGATCCTGGAGTCCCGGGATCAAGTCCCACATCAGGCTCCCTGCTCAGCAGGGAGTCTGCTTCTCCCTCTGACCCTCCTCCCTCTCATGCTCTCTGTCTCTCATTGTCTCTCTCGCAAATAAATAAAATCTTAAAAAAAAAAAATTAAAAAAAAAGAAATGTTTAACCTAAGATGAAAGGAAGAGAAGTCAGCCTTTTTCTGAACCCAAGACAGGATTCTTAGGAGATGTTATAGCCTCTAAAAAGCTGTATGAAATGGGAAAGACTATGGGCATATTTAGCATCTGAACAGAAGCAAGCATCTTAAGACAGTAATGAGGACAGGTCCTTCAAAGAAGGTCTTTAGGTAAGCAAAAGCCATATTATGTTCTATGGAAACATGTTTGGATTTTATTCTAAGAGTAAACTTTTATTAAAATTGTTAAAGGGGGATTCCTAAACTTTGATTTATATCAGAATCATCTAGTGAGGTTTTTAAAAGTTTAGATGCCCAATAACTCCTGTAGATTTGACTCACTTGGTCTGGGGTGGTACCTAAATAGCAGGATTGGTAAGAAGTTCCCCAGATGATTCTGATCCACACCTAAATTTCAGATCACCACAATCTTACATAATCTCTTATAGTTCTCCAAGCTCATATTGTTCTGATTTCAAGCTACCTAGCTATATTGTAAAGTTCCTTAAGTCATTTACTTCTGCTAAGAATTGTTTTCATTTTGTTTCCTATTTTTAAGATAGAAATTGTACATTTTGCTGGCTACTGGAAAATAATCTTTATTTGCTTTTTTGTTTTCTTTCAGGCTTATTCTCCAGGTATAAGACCAAAAAGTTACCTCCATAAAGGAACACTTATGAAATCAGTTTATTCTAATGGGAGATAAGAGAAAAAAGTAAAACTCTTGGTCTTTTTTTTTTTTTTAAAGATTTTATTTATTTATTTGAGACAGAGAGAATGAGATACAGAGAGCATGAGAGGGAGGAGAGTCAGAGGAAGAAGCAGACTCCCTGCCGAGCAGGGAGCCCGATGCGGAACTCGATCCCGGGACTCCAGGATCATGACCTGAGCCGAAGGCAGTCGCTTAACCAACTGAGCCACCCAGGCGCCCAAAACTCTTGGTCTTAAAGGTCTATTTTGAGAAATGAATAGCAGAGCAAAAGTGAGTTTGAGGGTCAACAGGGAACTGAAGGAAGATATTTTGTCAAATGAAAATTATCTATAGAAAAAATGTCAACACGTAGAAAACATCCATTTACTACGCTGAATTAAAGAATTCACAATAGCAGTAAATCTTACGAATATAAGGAATGTGGGGAAACTTTTAGTTGTGGCTCAGATTTTGCTCAACATGAAAAGATTCATTCCAGTGAGAAATGTTATGATTATAGGGGCGCCTGGGTGGCTCAGTCGGTTAAGCGGCTGCCTTCGGCTCAGGTCATGATCCTGAAGTCCTGGGATCGAGCCCCGCGTCGGGCTCCCCGCTCAGCGGGGAGTCTGCTTCTCCCTCTCCCTCTGCCTGCCTCTCTGCCTACTTGTGCTCTCTATCTGTCAAATAAATAAATAAAATCTTAAAAAAAAAAAAAAAAGAAATGTTATGATTATAAAGAACACGGACATACCTTTAACAGTGTCTATCATCTTACCCTTGGGCTGCCTGAGTGGCTCAGTTAAATATCTGACCCTTGATTTTGGCTGAGGTCATGATATCAGGGTTGTGAGATCCAGCCCTGTGTTAGGCTCCACATTGGGCATGGAGCCTGCTTAAGATTCTCTCTCTCCCTCTGCCCCTCCCTCACCTCTAAAAAATAAATTAATTAATAAGTACATTAATTAATTTAGGGAATTTATACTTCTGAGCAAAAATATTTAGTAGGAACAGAAAGGACAAGACAAAATCAGCAAGGATATAGAAAAACTGAACACCATTAACAGGATATAATCAATTTTTATGGAACACTCCACCAAGAACAGAATATACACATTCTTTTCATGTGCTTGTGGACCATATGCCAAGATATACCAATTAACAAACCTTAAAAGAATTGGAATAATACAGAATGTGCTCTGTGACTGCAATGGAATCAAACTAGAAATCAACAGCAGAAAAGTAACAAACAGGAATATCTCAAAGTATTTGGGCACTATGCCTGTTTCTAAGTAATCAATGGGTTTTAAAAGGAAGTCTCAAGGGAAATTAAAAAAAAAACACATTGAACTGATGAAAATACAACATATCAAAATTTGTGGAATTCAGCTAAAGCAGTGCTGACAGGGAAATATATAACACTAAATGCTGGCATTAAAAAAGAGAAGTTTCGGGGCGCCTGGGTGGCTCAGTCATTAAGTGTCTGCCTTCGGCTCAGGTCATGATCCCAGGGTCCCGGGATCGAGCCCCGCATTGGGCTCCCTGCTCAGCGGGAGGCCTGCTTCTCCCTCTCCCAATCCCCCTGCTTGTGTTCCCTCTCTCGCTGTGTCTCTCTCTGTCGAATAAATAAATCTTAAAAAAAAAAAAAGAGAAGTTTCAATAATCTAAGAACCCATCTTAAGAAACTAGAAAAATAAGAGCAAAATAAAACCAGAGCAAGCAGAAGGAATCAAATGATATAGATAGGAGCAAAAACCAATGAAACTGGACAAAAACAATGGAAATCAATGAAACAAAAAGCTGATTTTTTGAAAAGATCAATAAAATGAACTAATTTTTAGCAAGATTGACAAAAAAAGGAGACACAAATTACTAATAAAGGAATGAAACAAGGGATAGCACCTAGGCATCCTGCAGACTCAAAGACATAAATATAAGAAAAACAACTCTACACAAATGAATCTGATTAAGTAGACCAATTTAATGAAAAAACAAACTACCACTACTCATTATGAAATAGATAATTTGAAGAGCCCTATTAAGAACTGAATTTAGGGCACCTGGGTGGCTCAGTTGGTTAAGCGACTGCCTTTGGCTCAGGTCATGATCCTGGAGTCCCTGGATGGAGTCCCGCATCGGGCTCCCTGCTCGGCAGGGAACCTGCTTCTGCCTCTGACCCTCCCCCCTCTCATGTGCTCTCTCTCTCTCATTCTCTCTGTCTCAAATAAATAAATAAAATCTTTAAAAAAAAAAAAAAAGAATTGAATTTATAATTTAAAATCTTCCAAAAATGAAATCTCCAGGCTCAGATGGTTTCACTGAAGAATTCTACAAACTCTTAGATTTCCATGTGATCAGCAGTTGAACTACCAGACATTTAAAGAAGAATTAACTCCAATTATACACAATCTCTTCTAGAAACAGTAGGGTCACTTATGAACCAGAGTAGTAATGTTAACAAAAGCCAGTGTTCATTCTATGAAGCCAGCATTAACTTGATACCAAAACTGGACAATCAAAAAAATAAAACTACAGATCAGTAAGCCTCATGAATATGGTTGTAAAACTCCCTAGCAAAATACTAACAGGTAGAATTAATTGCAGCATATAAAGAATTATATTCACCATGCCAAGTAGGTTTATTCTATACATGCAAAACTGTTGAAAATCAATGTGATATTAACCGACTAAAAAAGAAAATTACTTGATTCTATCACTTGATGTTGAAAACATATTTGGCAAACTTCATAACTCATTCATAATAAAAAAAAAAAACAACTCTGAGAAATAGGAATAAATGGGGAACTTCCTCAACTTGGTAAAGAATATTTACAAGTCTACAGTTAATATCGTACTTAATGATGAATGAGTGAATACTTTAAGACTGGGAATAAGGCAAGGATATCCAGTCTTACCACTGCTACTTAGCATAATATTGGAAATTCTAGTCAGGACAATAAGGTAGAATAGGGATTAAAATACATACAGCTCAGAAAGGAGTACCTAAAACTGTTCCCTTTTGCAGATAACATGATGGTTTATACAGAAAAATCCCAAGTAACATATGAACACCTAGAAACAAGTGGTTTTAGCAGGGTCACAAGATACTGGATCAACACACAAAAATCTATTGTATTTTTATTTACTAGCAATGAACACATGGAAACAAATTAAACATACAATATCATATACAACTGCTTCGAGAATTAAATACTTAGGTGCAAATCAAAACAGGTACGGCACTTGTGTGCAGGAAAATACATGACACTAATGAAAGGAATCAAAGATCTAAATAAAGGGAGAGATACTCCTTGTTCATAGATTGGAAGTTCAACATAGTACAGACGTCAGTTCTTCCCAAACTAATATACAGAATTAAACACAATTCCTATCAAAATATCAGCAAGACTTTTTATAAAACATTCTAAAATTTATTTGGAGAGGAATGCCTCTACCCAATTTTAAGGTTAACTACATAGCTAATAATGAACTGTATGTAGTGGCAAGGACTGGATATATAAGTCAATGGAACAGAACAGAGGATAAAGAAATAGCCCCACACGAGTTTGGCTGACAGGTTTTTGACAAAAATGCAAAAGCAATACAATGGAAGATGGATAGTCTTTTCAACAAACGGTGGAGTAATTGGATATATATAGGCAAAATAATCTCTACCTGAATCACATCATGTCCAAAATTTAACTCATAAGAATAGTAGATTTAAATGTAAACTGTAAAAGTATAAAATTTTTAGAAGATAACATGAGAAGATATTTTTGACCTAATTCTTGGTAGTGGCATGACATCACACATGACACCAAAAACAGGATGAAAAAGAAAAAATGAATATATTGGATATCGTCAATATTTAAAATGTTTGCTCTGTTAAGACACCGTTAAATGAATGAAAAGCTATAGACTGGGAGAGAATATTTGCATACCAACCAGAAATCCAACAAATCCAGATAATTCAACAAATGACTCATATCTAGAATACATAAATCACCCTAAACTCAACAGTAAAAAAAAAACAACAAAAAAATATATTTAGCAAATGGGCAAAAGGCATGAAGAGATACTTCAGCAGAGGATTCGTGGATGACAAATAAGTACACGAAATAATACTCAGTATCACTAGCCATTATTAAAAAAGCAAAATTAAGACCATGGTGAGAAATTACTACATGCATTATTAGAAAAGCTAAACTTGCGGCACCTGGGTAGCTCAGTTGGTTAAGCATCTGCCTTTAGCTCAGGTCATGATCTCAGGGTCCTGGGATTGAGCCCCAGGGCGGGTTCCTTGCTCAGCAGGGAGTCTGCTTCTCCTTCCCCCTCTGCCCCTCCCCACCACTCATGTGCTCTCTCTCCCTCTCTGTCTCAAATAAATAAATAAAATCTTTAAAAAATAATAAAATAAATATAAAGGACATTAAAACAGCAACAATAGGAACGCCTGGGTGGCTCAGTCGGTTAAGCGTCTGCCTTCGGCTCAGGTCATGATCCCAGGGTCCTGGGATCGAGCCCCGCATCGGGCTCCCTGCTCTGCAGGAAGCCTGCTTCTCCCTCTCCCACTCCCCCGATTGTGTTCCCTCTCTCGCTGTCTCTGTCAAATAAATAAAATCTAAAAAAAAAAGGCAACAATAATTATAATAGCATGGTATTCTATGCCATTTTCCTGTCTCTGTACATACTAGATTTACATATAATAAGTATATATTTATAAATATGTATTATACATAATACACATATATAGGTATTTCAGAAGCAGGCAACTGGAAACAATGATGAGGGAAGAAATTGTCCAATAAATAATAGAACATAAAAATTGAAGTTTTCAAGCCTCAGTTGATTACTCCCCTTGACAAGGCAGGATGATATAAAATTACATACCAAACAGAAATCTATCAGCAAATTAATAATAATATATGATATAAAGTTAATGCTTGAATACTATGATGTAAAGCTACATGATAAGGGAATAAGAAAGGGAAGAATACAAGGCTAAGCAATCACATGTTCATAACAAAATGAGGAATACTCACATTACATTCCTCATTTCTATAACTGGTCACATGATCATGGTTCTTTACCTGGTGGAGTGACATAAACTTCATGCTTCAAGGGTCTGGGTCATCAGTAGTCCTGACTGGAAAGGGTTGTTTGCCACTGATCTTTATCACAGGGCCATAGTAATACTAATAGACACCCTAAGGGATCTTCTGTATTCCACACATACTCTTCCTTACCTCCACTGTGGAGGAGTAGCCCAATTTCTCCTTAATAGTCAGGATTAATGGCCCCAGCCAACACTGTAACTCTATTCTTTGCCTGTTGAATCAGAGGTATGAGGAAGCCAAAGTGGCTGGGTGGCAGTATTAACTTTCAGTTCACTGGAATTATTGTTGTGCCTCCTGATGGAAACAGTCCGCCTTCTGGATCTAAGACCTCCAGGCCAGCAGGGCATCAAGTCATGGGAACAGGAAGCAAAAATTTTGCTAGTGGGTCAACGGGGGTAATAGTGAGTGGTATTATTCCCATTTCCACCTGTAAAGGAAAACCCACAGTTTTCCCCTACTATGTGTTTCTTCCCTTTTTGTCTCCTTTACTACTCATACAGAACACTCACTTTTGACACTTCTGATCACCAAATGTGTGGGCCTTTTCCCCAAGTAATTCTCCACACCACCTGGATGTATTACAATTTAACGCAATTCTAACACTATCTGCCTGGAGACAGTATCATACCACAGGCTAAAGGTTCAGTCCCATAATACTGCTCCCCTCTTTAGATGCCAACTGCAAGTAGTAGGTGTCCAAATTACCCACAACTTCTGTCCGATTTGGCTACAAATTGAATGTTCCTATGACCTTCTCCTCCATTTCAATTAATTTGCTAGAGTAACTCATGAAACTCAGGGAAACACATTTACCAGTTTATTAAAGGGTATGATAAAGGATACAGATGAAAAGCCAGATGAAGAGATACATAGGGTAAAGTCTTAGAGTACCCCAAGCACAAGAACTTCCATTCCCATGGAATTAGGGTGCATCACACTTTTGGTGGGAATATGTTTGCAACCTAGAAGCCCTCTGAACCCTATAGTTTGGGGATTTTTATGGAGGCTTCATCATTTAGGCACAATGGATCATTAACCCCATTTCCAGCCCTCCCCACTTCGCAAGAGAAGGGAAAGGGGCTGGGCTGAAAATTCCAAGCATCTAATCATGGTTTGGTCTTTTCAGGGGCCAGTCCTCAACTGGAAGCCATCCAGTAGCCCACCCAAAGTCGCCTCATTAGAACAAAAGGCACTTCTATCACCCAGGAAATCACAAACGTTTCAAGAGCTCTGTGTCAGCAACCAGGTCCAAGACCAAGTATTAGAACAAGAGATGCTCCTAGTGTTATTACTTGGGAAATTACAAGTTTTAGAAGCCCTGTGCCAGGAACCAGGAGCAAAGACCAATATATGTATTTTCTATTATCTCACACCACTCCTTGACTCCCATATCCCTGAATCTTGGATATTGGAGAAACAACCATATATCAGATGCTGATTCAGGGCATATACAGACTTCCAGAGAATGCTGCCTCAGCCTGCAACGTTTTGATACCCAGCTGGTGCTATAACTGAGTCTTCAAAGTGTCATTCCATCATTTTACCAGGCCAACTGCCTCAGGATGATGGGAAACATATGACCAGTGAATTTCATCAGCATGGACCCACTATTGCACTTACTTTGCTGTGAAGTCAGTTCCCTGATCAGAAGTAATGCTGTGAGGAATACCATGACAGTGGATACGGCATTCTATAAGTCCATGGATGGTAGTTTTATCAGCTTTGCATGTAGGGAAAGTAAATCCACATCCAGAGTTTCTATTCTAGTAAGATTAAGATGCTGCCTCTTCCATGATGGTCTAATGTAACCAACCTGCTTCCAGTAGCTGGCTCAACACTCCAGGGAATGGTGCTATACTGGGGAGTTCAGTGTTTGTTTCTGTTGCTGGCAGATTGAGCACTCAGCAATGGCCATAGCCAGGTCAGCCTTGGTGAGTGGAAGTCCATGTTGCTGATCACAGGCATAATCTTCATCCCTGCCAAAATGACCATTTTGTTCACAAGCCCATTGGACAATGACAGCGGTGGCTGGGGAAAAAAGTCGTTAGCCACAGAACAGGCCATTCCATCTACTTGATTATTAAAATCCTTTGCTGAGGTCTCCCATTTATATGGGACACGGGTATCTTCAATTTTTTTCCCTGATTCAGAGAGGTCTATCCACCTATCTCTTCCCCAGATTTCACTGCCCAAATTTCCAATCATCTTCCTTCCACTATAATGCCAAACACTGTATCCATTTCCACACTTGTTCCCCGGATTTGTCTGTATAAGTTAGAAAACTCAAGTAGTTCTTTTCGGCTGTAGCACCCCTTCCTCATGGGTCACACTCTGCACTGCACTTTTAGGAGCCTGCTAGGACTTGAGTCTAGTGATAGGTCTGCAAACAAAAGGGGGTGGTTGTGGGGGCTTCTATTGCCTTGCATGGCCACTGCCTCAACGGAGGTCATTACAGTTTCTTTAGGCAATGCATAGTTAATTCCATAAGATGGGAATATAAAGGCTGATGCCACTGTGGGTGGGGATGCCACTGCCACGAGGAGTGGAAAGGCCACTTCTGCTGATGAGGCTGCTTCCACTGGTAAGGAAGACTCAGAATTTAGGAGCTCAATGGCCCAGCTACATCAGAGCCTTCCCACTTGTCCCCATGCCATCTTACAGGATCCCATTCTTTCCCAATCAATGCCCTCACTTTATTTTTTTTTTTTAAGATTTTATTTATTTGACAGAGAGAGACACAGTGAGAGAGGGAACACAAGCAGGGGAAGTGGGAGAGGGAGAAGCAGGCCTCCCGCAGCGCTCTATCCCAGGACCCTGGGATCATGACCTGAGCCGAAGGCAGACACTTAACGCCTGAGCCACCCAGGCGCCCCATCAATGCACTCACTTTAATAGCATTTTAACACCAATTAACTATTCAGCTAAAAATTTTCCAAATACCTGTTTCAAAAATTCCATTGTTAAGTCATTTCTCTCTTCTTACATTTTATTATAATCAGCCAGAAGGAGCCAAGCCACACCTTCAATTTCATTACTCACAAGTTCTACTTCCCACAAAACATTACACGGAACATAATTTCACCAAGTTCTTTTCACTTTATAAAAAGAACTGCCTTTCCTCCAGTTTCCAAGAACATGTTCCTCACTTCCATCCGAGACCTCATCAGTACTGCCTTTACCATCCATATTTCTACCAACATTCTGTCAATAATGTATTCTCTAAGATTGAAGTTTTCTTTCAGCTCTTTCTTTTCTAAGCATCATCAAAATCACCATTAATGTCCTTATTTTTTGCATGCACCTAAAAACTCTCCCAGCCCTTACCTATTATTCAATTCCAAAGCCACTTCCACATTTTTAGGTATTTGTTACATTAACACCCCACTTCTGGTACCAATTTTTGTCTTACTCATTTTGGGCTGCTATAATACAGTACAATAGACTGGGGGGTTTATGAACAAATTTCTCACACTCTTTGAGGCTGCAAGTCTGACATCAGTGTGCCAGCATGGTCAGTTTCTGGCAAGAACCCTCTTCCAAAATAAAGACTGCCATTTTCTTGTGTCCTCACATGACAGAAAAGTTTAAGAGAGCTCTCTGGGATCCTTTTGATAAGGGGACTAATCTCAATCAGGAGGGATCCATCATCATCACTTAATTACCTCCAAAAGGCTCCACTTCCTGTCATCACATTAGGGGTTAGGATGTCAACACATGAATTTTGAGGGGACACATTCAGTCCATTTCAAGGCCCAAATGGTTTCACTGGAAAATTCTACCAAACATTTAAATAATAGTGATTCTACACTACCTCTTCCAGAAACTGAAAGGAGGCAATACTTCAAAACCCATTTTACGAGGCCTCTATCACCATGTTAGCAAAATGAGGCAAAGACAGTTGAATAAAAGAAAACTACAGGCCAGTAATCCTCATGAACACTGATGCAAAAATCCTCAAAAAAAAAAAAAAACCTCAACAAAATATTAGCACATCATAGCAGTCACAGCAAATCCAGCAATATATTTATGCACTACATATATGTGAAGTATGCACTACAAACAAATGGAATTTATTCCAGTGATGTAAGGCTTGGTCAATATTTGGAAATTCATGAAGATAATCCATCGTAACAGAGGAAAAGAGAAAAATCACATTTTATTCATTATATCAACTGGTGCATATTTCAAGTAGAATTTCAAGGATATATAAAGGGTTCCATGGCAGTGTTTCCAGACAGCAAAGTGTTTTCAGAGTTATGATTGGGCCTGAGAGGGAAAAAAAAATCAAATATATGGTACTGTCCTGCAAATGTAGTCTCAGCATAAGGATGAATGTTATTATCCTTTCTGTGATACAACAGGGCTTCTAAGAATTTCAGTCATTTTTCCACAGCAGCCTCATAGGGAGCCCAATACAGAGAAAAAAGCCTGTTGATCTTCTGTCTGAGTGAACCCTAATAAAATTCGTTGAAAATACAGTTTTTAAGACAAGTGTACTACTTGCAGCTCTGCAAGCTTGAACTTAATGGGACAGACGTAGTACAGGGTGAAAGAGCCTTGGGATCCCAAAACATCTACGAGCTAAAAACAGTCTGAGAAAACTACTCAGCTGCAAACACACGTTACCTGTGTTTCATGAGAGGGGCGGGAAGCATGACTCAGGGTAGAACCAAGACCTCAGTATTCAAACATGCTACTTGGGGGCAGAAAGACACTGAAATTTGGTTCTGTATTATGTAATAATGCAACCCACTGAATATCACAGCAGAGAAATGTTGGGCGAAACAGATTATATTACATTCTTTTAAAAAAACTAAATCTTCAAAACCTCATGTGTATTTTACACTTACCACCATTTTAATTCGAACTAGCCACAATTCAAGTGCTCAATTTTGAGTGCTCAACATACTGCTGGCAACTATCTTATTAGGCAATGAAGGTCTATTCCATTAATTTCCATATTTGGTTGTAGTAATTGCTTTTTAAACTCATTCTTTAAACATATGAAGTACTGTGGGACAGGCATGATAACAGAGGTAGCAATAGCTGAACTAGATAAAATCTGGACCCTCAATTTTTATTTCCCAAATATGGTATAGCATATTTATCCAACTGAGCCACCCAGGCGCCCTGGTATAGCGTATTTAATATCCCAATGTGCAGAGCTTTGACAACATCCACAAATTTTGATATGTAGTCATTTTAAAAAAATCATTTACTTCAATTGGGTTATAATTCCATAGCTAATTTTATCTTTAAAATAATATTACGGGAAAATTGAAATACATAAAAGTAGAGAAAATAGCAAAAACAAAATAAACAAAAACCATGTACCCAAGACTCATCTTACCATTACTTTGTATCCATCCTTATTTTCCTTTCGCATGAGCATTTTTAAAAAGTTCCAGACATCATTATCATCTTGTGTATAAACTTACCTTTTTACATAACCACGATGCTATTATCACACCTAACAAAAACATAATTTTTAAATATTATCTAATACTGTCAATACTCCCATTTCCCTAATTGTCATAAAAATGTCCTTTTTACATGTTTGTTCAACTTGTGAATCTAATTCATTGCATTTGATTGGTATGCATTTCTTCAGACTCTCTTAATATCTGAGAGTTCCGCCTCCCCTTTTCCAGTGCCATTTTACTGTTTGAGAACCCAGGTTATTCCTCTTGTAGAATTACCCACATTTTAGATTAGTTTAACTGCTTCTTGTGTCATGTTCTTCTGTTCCCTAAATTTTCTCTAAAGTGGAAGTTAGATCTTGATGCTTAGATTCAGGTTCAGTATTTTTGGGCAAGATGCATAAGCCTTATTGTAACACATTAGGGGGCACAAGGTGTTTTTTCCTATTTTTCATGAGATTAAAATCGATCAGTGGGTACCTACACTGGTCTTAACCTTTACTGAGAATTGTGCCTAGATCCATTATTTCAGTGTGTGCTGCAAAACTCTAACAAAAGAACTTTAACTCATCAACTTCTAGTTGCCCTAAAATACAGTTCAAGAGGAAATGCAGGCTAAATGACTTTCCTTTCAATTATCATTTTTGGAATGAGTAGTGTCCTAGCAACCTCCATACGTATATTATACAGATGGGAAGAAGATGGGAAGACAGAGGTGATATAATAAGATCAAAAGCTCTTCTATACTTACTCCTTTAAGAGTTTCTTTCTAGAACAAGTTTCCTGAAGTTTAACATGGTTTTTAATGCTGAGGAAAGGCTTCTATAAATTCATGAAATTAATATATCCTTTCCTTCAAATAAAACCTCTTATTTAGCTTAGTTGTAAGCATGAAGCAAAAGGGATTCCTATATTCAAAAACTTCCCCTAGAATTTATCTTTTAATGCCCCTTAACACAAAATTCACAGTGGAAGGCTTTCCTATAATTATTTAGTTACATTATGAATTCGCTGATGGTAGGTAAGATGGGAATGTTGTCTAAATGCTTTTTTACATTCCTTACATTTGTACGGTTTTTCACCAGAATGAATTCTCTGATGTTGAATAAGGGATGAATGAAGTCTAAAGGCCTTTCCACATTCCTTACAGTCATAGGGTTTCTCACCAGTATGAATACTCTGATGTTGAGTAAGTTGTGATAGCAGTCTAAAAGTCTTCTCACATTCCTTACATTTATAAGGTTTCTCACCAAAATGAATACTCTGATGTTGAGTAAGTTGTGAGAACAGTCTAAAGGTCTTCCCACATTCCTTACAATCATAGGGTTTCTCTCCAATATGAATACCCTGATGTGAAATAAGTTCTGAGTAACGACGGAAGAACTTTTGACATTCCTTACATTCATAAGGTTTCTCACCAGTATGAATTCTCTGATGGAGGGTCAGATGATAACCACGACTAAAGGTCTTCCCACATTCTTTACAATCATAGGGTTTCTCACCAGTATGGATTCTCTGATGGAGAGTGAGTTGTTGTCTCACTCTGAAGGCCTTTCCACATTCCTTACATTCATAGGGTTTTTCACCAGTATGAAGTTTGTGATGTACTCTGAGGCCTGTACTACACAAAAAAGCCTGCCCACAGTCCTTACATTCATAGCACTTCTCAGCAATATTAAGTCTCTGATGTCGTGTAAGGTGTGCATACTGTCTAAAGGTCTTCCCACATTCCTTACATTCATAGGGTTTCTCACCAGTATGAATCCTTTGATGGAGATTAAGTTGTCCTCGCACTCTAAAGGCCTTCCCACATTCCTTACATTCATAGGGCTTCTCACCAATATGAGTTCTCTGATGTACTCGAAGATCTGCACCACATGTAAAGATCTTTCCACATTTTTTACATTCGAGGAGTTTGTCAGAAGTATGAATTCTCTGATGTCGACTAAGGTGGGCACACTGTCTAAAGGCTTTTCCACATTCTTTACATTCATAGGGTTTTTCACCAGTGTGAATTCTCTGATGGAAAGTAAGTTGTTGGCGCACTCTAAAGGCCTTCCCACAGTCCCCACATTCGTAGGGTTTCTCTCTATTATGAATTCTCTGATACAGAGTAAGAGATGTGAGTTTTCTGTAACTGGGCATTTTTTTCACTTGCCTGAAATATCCCTCTTGAGGACCTTCTTGTCCCTCAAACTTTTTATATTTATAATCTTTTCTGATAAAGGAGTCTTCAAGGCCACAACTTCTAATTCTTCTCATTATCTCCCACTGAGATAAATTCATTTCATAAATATCCTTTTCTTGAAATAACTTTTTAGTGTCATATCTGGATTCTAAATCTGAAAGAAAACAAGATAAATACATGCTATCTTCTTATTCTAGAAAAAGTAAACCAGCAAATAAAAACTTTATAATAGAAAAAAACCGATAGAAAATAAAGCTCAGTTGAAGTAAATGAGCTAAAAATCTCTAAAGTAATCATGTATTTGGGTGCAGATCAAAGTCTGAGAATCTTCACTTAAATTTTTAAATGATTACTCCTTTTAATCAGAATAATGTACAAATATCTTACCATGAATAACATGGCTTTTGTTTACCATATTATCTCAAGTCATTGTCCCCTTTGTTCCCTATATTCCTATCCCACTAACCTCCTTTCAGCTCCTAGAATATGTAATAATCTTTCCATTTCTTAGCACTTTTCACTGGCTATTAAATCTCCCAGAACTGCCAACTTGCATTCTCTACATAGTTGGGTTCCTTTCATCCTTTAGGTACCATGTTAAAAATCAGACCCATGCTGACTTCATCTAATTTATATCCTTTACTTTCTATCCAAGTAATTTGTTCCTTGTTTCTTAACACTTTTTCAATTTTGTTGTTACATACATATTCATAAATTTTCCTATTTTTTTATTCTCTTTATTTTCTTACCTTAAACTTTCCCAAGGGCAGAAACAATTCATTTATCACTGAATAACAAACCCATGGCATATAGTAACTATTAATTATTAAATTCTCATAATTAGTTAACATTTTTTGCATATGTTCCCTTGCTGCTAATCTTATACCTTATTACACTGATTATTTTTTATTACTTCCTATACAGATGGGAAACAAAAGCACATCTAAGCTATCTCAAATATATAAATGAAAAATGGTGATTTCTTTACAAGTGATTATCTTTCCTATTGTCCACTTTCACTTAGGTATCTCCACTACAGCTCATTTTCTACTTTGCATAGTCATGAGTAAACTCTGTTTGCACAAGGTAGTGAGAGGTTCTACTTAGTATCTTTATTTCAGTTTATATAACTACACACATCTATGTTACAAATACTCAACCTGTTGTTCCTTCATACCCTTCTCTATATTCTCCCAAAAGTCCTCAAAGCCAATGCCATTTAGGTTCTACCTATGGAGTATTTTAGTGATTTTTCAGGCATAATAATGAGTTTATATCATAGTAACAAGCTAATAAAATTCTGAGCAAAGAGATTTTTCTCAAATGTATATTTTCTCAAAATTTTTACAATAAGAGTTCACTACTTTTCAAAAAGAAAATGGTATTTTTAAGAACCTGTAATACAGGAACATTACTTTTAATATGCCCAAACTGGAAAGAATCCAAATGTTCATCAGAATTACTATGCAAATTAAAACATATTGTCACAACACAATACTGTATAGCAATGAAAATGAGTAGTCTACAAGTACACGCAACAGCACAGATCAATCTCACAAACATAATGATGAGTAAACAAAGACAAACATGAAAGAATATATACTGTATAGTTCCATTTTTATGAAGTTTGAAAATGGTAAAAAGCTGTTAAAAGTCAGGATAGTGATTGGGGCGCCTGCGTGGCTCAGTCGTTAAGCTTCTGCCTTCGGCTCAGGTCATGATCCCAGGGTCCTGGGATCGAGCCCCGCATCAGGCTCCCTGCTCGGCGGGAAGCCTGCTTCTCCCTCTCCCACTACTTGTGTTCCCTCTCTCGCTGTCTCTCTGCCAAATAAATAAATAAAATCTTAAAGAAAAAAAAAAGTCAGGATAGTGGTTAATTTTGGTGGGGAGGAAAGACTGGAAGGAATTAGGAGGGATCTTCTAATATCCTAGTAAACCTCTATTTCTGTGCTAGTCAGATGGGTGTGATTACTTTGTGAAAATTCAGTAAGCTGTTTGCTTATGATTTCAGGTTTTTTGGTATGTATTTATGTTTCAATAAGTTTGTTTAGAAAAGGATATACTGGGGCGCCTGGGTGGCTTAGTCGGTTAAGCGTCTGACTCTTGATTTCAGCTTAGGTCATGATCTCAGGGTTGTGAGCTCAAGCCCTGTGTCAGGCTCTGCACTGAACGTGGAGCTTGCTTAAGATTCTCTCTCTCCCTCTGCCCTTCCCCACCCCAACCACATGCACATGCTCTCTCTCTTAAAAAAAAAAAAAAAAGGTATGTTAAAAACATTAAAAGGCAATAATGATTTAAACAGTGTATATAAAATATGAGCAGAGACAGGTAAATGAGTATTTCCTTTTCCCCTTAGTTCCCTCTTTCCTCTCGCTTTCCCTTTCTCTCTCTTCCCCTTTCTCTCTGTTTCCATTTCCCTACCTAAGAAAGCAATAAAAAACTTTGGCAACTTTGTAAGGATCTTCAGGAAAAAGTCAATTTAAGGCTTAACACATATATCATGGAAATATATCATGGAAATGATATATTAAATGACCAGTAATTAGCCAAATAATAATGACAGCAAATAAGTAGGCAGCCATAAAGGTATGACAAAGGTTATAAGATGGTAATTTCAAAGGATTTACTTGTAAATTAAAAAGTAAAGACCAGTAATGTAAAAGGAAAGTCATTAAAAAAACATAAAAAAGGAAAAGTCATGGTCAAAATAAAAATAAAGCTGAAACATCTGCAAGAAAAATGAGAAAGTGTTGACAGCATAAATGCCCATACAAATTGATGTAAGAAACATTAAACAATGGAAACAGTAATAAAGGAGATGAGCAGAAAATGAGCAAAACAAATATAAATATACACAAAAATAAGATAAAATGTCCATATTCACCCTCTCTCTCTCTCTCTCTCTCTCTCACACACACACACACACACATACACACAAAACCCACAAAGTAGAACAAGTTATAAAATTCATCCTATAGGGGACCCAGGCTGGCTCAGTTGGTGAAGCATGTGACTCTTGATCTCGGGGTTTTAAGTTTGAGCCCCAAATTGGGTAGAGAGATTACTTAAAAATAAAATCTTTAAAAAATAAAAAAACTCATCCTATAAAACGTAGAGGTTTCCATTCAAAAACAAAACATTCCCAATGTGGATATAATGAACCTGACACTCTCATATATGCCCCTGCCACTTAAAAGATATGCCAGATTAAGACCTTGCATTTTGAATATTCTCACCTAGGAGACTACAGCATGAACACTGAGCTGTAATCTTATGATCCGTATAAACAAAAAGTCAGCCATATTTGTTCCCAAATTTGTTTATGCCAATTCTTATCACTGCAAGCAACTAAGACAATCATTTCTATAAAAACAACATTGAATACTTCAGGTTCTTGTTCTACTTTAAACTGAAACTAGAAATAATAGCCTTCCCATTATATGTGTGATCTAATCAAGAAGGAATTGGCTGGACCTACAATGAAACAAAAGGCCAAACTAAGTATCAAAAGATTGACCTATGGTAAGAAATGTTAATGTTACAACTTTTAAGATATATGTAAAATATTTAACCATTTAAAATTAATAAACCAAACACTAGTTTGGATTCTACTGAATCAAGAACTTTAGTAAAAAATGCTAATGTACAAGCAAAATATTAGCCCCTCTTAGATCAATATAAAAGGAGAAATGTTATTTCCATTTGCAGGGTATCAGCTTTCATTAAAAAGAAAATGAGAATATTACCTGGTCACAAAATTAATTCGTTTCCTAAGGTATGATGTCTTTAATCACCTTTTTTCTTTTGTTGATACAAGATGATATGGGATACATATTTATGACAGAGGCAGTTTTAGTCACATTAACACCAGGGTTAATGTATTAAGAAATCTGTAAATATTAAAACCCTATGACCACAGAGTTGTATTTCTGAGAATCAATACTGACTACATACTGAATAATCCATAATGAATTCCAATAAAATGCTAAATAATCCTCACATTCTGCTGATAATCTTACTCTTTATTTCAACAAGAAATCAGAAGCATTTGAAAGAAAAATATGTATTCTCCCCTTCCCATTATTCAACCAACTTGTGTCCATATCCTTGTCATATGCATGGGTTTTCTTCCTAAATTGGCTCCAACTCCTTCCCATCTACTGAAGGCCATTCCTTACAAAATTATCCCATCTCTCTACTCCATCAATTTTCCTCTCTTTGAAATCATTCCCATCAACATATAAATATGTTCTAATACCTCACATTTTAAAGGCATTTCCTGTATCCCATGTGTCAGCTTTTATGGCACAATTTCTCCAAGACTTGTATATACTTATTTTCATCACTGTCTCACCTCTCATTTTCTTATCCTTTTATCTCCCAATAACTTTAAAATAAAACTTTACTACAGAGTATCTCTAATACACAAAAGTAGAACAGTATAATGAATATCCATGCGTCTATGACCCAGCCTCAACCACCACCAACCCGTGCCCAATCCAGGCCTATGCACACCCCAATCCACTTTCCTCATATTATTTGAAGCAAATCCCATATACTAATTTTTTCTACTTAAAGGACTTATCTCTAATCATACTACCATTATTCAAACCTTTAAAAAAATGAACAGTTAATTCTTTAAGATTATAAAAAATAAGTGTTTATACTTCTAATCTCAAACATAAAATTTTAAACAATTTAAAAATAGTAAATTGATCCCCCCAAAAAGTCCATAGAGTACAACTGGCTGACAGGTCTTTTATATGTCTTTTAATCTAAAGGTTTTCCTGCTTTCTTTTGATTTCCCTTGTAATTTATTTGTTGAAGAAACTGTTTTTTGACCCTATAGCGTTGCCCATTTCTTAATTTTGCTGACTATAAGCCCAAGGTACAGTAGAACATATGTTCCTCTATCTTCTTCCCATAAATTGGTAGTTGGCTTTAGAAACTTCATCAGACTTAGGACCAATTTTATTGGCAAAGTTACTTCAGAGGTGATACTGTATCCTTTCATTAGAAGAAATACGTCTGATTTTCTCTATTTCTGTGATGTTATTAGTTTAATGTTTAATTTGATGTTTAATGCCCAGATCCAGTTGTTCATTATGGGTTCCAAAATGGTAATATTCTAATTCTGTCATCTTTCATTTATTCACTGAATACTTTTATTAAGAAAAACATCCCTCTATCTAATATTGGTACAGTTCTTATAAAAAATACTTCTTATAAAGAATACTTCTTTTCCTTTATATTTCCCAAATAAGTTAAATCTCTAGTAGTTTCTAATGGTGAACAATTTGCTATTAGTATCACTAAGAATTTATGGAATTAAGCATATTTTATGTGTTACAATACATTGTAGTTATGTGTATAGTCAAATGTTTCCATCTTTGACTAGCTGGAGCTTCTTACAACTGGTTCCTCTTCTCTGACCACCTTATCTAAAGTTACTCCATTCATCCATCATAATTCTCCATATTCTTACCCTACTTACATTTCTTCATAACTTTATCATTTCACGATATTTGTTAATCCATTTGCTTATTTGTGTATTGTATGACTTCCCTACTACAATGTAAACTTCATGAAAAGAGAACAATGGAGAAATATATATATATAAAAGATGAACCAGAAATGAATTAGATCCAAAATATAGGTAAAATGGTTGCCATTATGAAGTTTCCCCCCACTGAAATGACAGGGAGATAGAGGAGTGAAGAAACAAGTGGTAAGTGGAAGTATAGATGAAATTTCTTTGCTGGCTCATGCTGAGATCTAAGTTTTCTTCCCAGGTTTCAGGTTTCTCTTCATTATCAACATCTATGGGGTGTGTTACCTTCCCAACCAGCAGGCTGTGCCTGCAGACACAGATAACCACGCATCTCTGCCTGATTAGCACTTACTCACCTAGGCTCCTTCTTCTTCTCTCATCCCTCACAACCATCCAGGGTTCTTTCCCTTGCTCTAGTAGGGTAATCACATCTGGCTTAGAAATGGAACATCCTGCTTGAAAAAACATAATGGTACATAATAAAGAAAGAATTAACTTGATAGAGCCTTCAGAACAAAGAGGAGTAATGGGATTGAAAAACATTCATATTAGTGTTACTTCAGGATCACAAAGAAGAAAAAGAACAGAGGAGTAGGAACATTGTCTTATTTTAATTTAAACTCATACAGAGTCTCTTTCTTGAGAGGAAGTAATGATTTTGGGTTTTGTTTTGTGGTGTTTTTTTTTTTTTTGAGGAAGTAATGATTTGAGAACACTGGTTTCAAATCCTGCCTCTACCACCTGGGTTGCTATGGCCTCAGTTTTCTCAGCTGTAAAAAGGAGGTACTATGTCTATCCCTTGGACTGCTGTGAAGTTTGATTTTATAAATGTTAAGTGCTTGGATGAGTGCTTAGTACATAGTAAACACTATATATATACTTATTAGATACTTTTATTAGGTATTTTGCTATTTTGCTAAAAGGAAAATAGTTTCTAACCAAGATATACATCCAATATTAAATGCAAAATTCATGTATTTTAAACTTTTAATCATAAATCAATTAAAAGGTAGTATGTCTGCTGCGGTAAATTCAATGTGTCCACTTGAGTTTTAACAAACTGTTGATTCAACCCAGCAACATATACGTTGTATAAGCTTTTTAAATAGATATGTGGAGCCAGACACCTCTATAGTCTTCCTACTCACATTGCAAGTAAACTAACAGATAATACGCCATGTATAGCAATAAGAAACCAGATTTCTTTAACAATGGTTTTGCTGTGAGTGTCTAAGAATTTATATCTAGCTGTCATTAAAGAGGAGCAATTACAGAAAAGGTACAGAAAGACATAAAGGTCACTGGATTATGAGGGAAGCTAAAGGTGCTATTTAATTGCTTAATAGCTATAAGGTGCCTATTCCCAACTACAAAGCAGATATTCAGCTAATTTCTAGAAAGACAGCCGTGAAATTCAGCCCTGTGAATTTCTAAATTATATGACACAGATAAGCTTACCCACTGACACCAAGTTGCTATAGTTCTCTAATATCACATCTCTGTATAAATTCCTCTGATATGAGTTCAGGCATTCCCACTCTTCCTGAGAAAAGTCTACAGCCACATCTCTGAACATCACCAAATGCTGAAATGACAAACCCATGTATTATTTCTAAAATTATTTATTTCTCTTCAAGGGCCAATATTTAAGCTTTGCATGCCACATACGATCTGTTTCATATCCTTCCCTTTTCCCTTCCTTTTTAAAACAATTCTTTCAAAACATAATTAACTCAAAGGCTGGAAAAAACAGGCCAAGGGACGAATCTGGCTCACAAGCTGTAGTTTGCCAACCACTGCTAAAGAAAAAACTTCCTGTGTACCATGGAATACCTAATTTTACTTATTTCTAGGTATGTTCACATAATCAGAATTTCACAATTAACTGAAATAGTGTTCATAAGAACACTGCTCGCAAAGGGCCTAAGTGGGCCCATAAAAAAATTCTCAATAAATGTGCTTTATTCTAACCTTTTTTCCTTTAAGGATTAGGAAAAAAAAAACAAAACTGATGGATTTCTTTTACTCCAAATGAACCATAAAATCTCTGTTTTTAAAAAGTAGTTTGTATAAAATTAAAGAATTTTTCAGACCTGACTTCATCACTATATCATTAGCATTTTTCTTTATTATAACAAATACTTTACTGAATATTTTTAATTTACTAAAAAATAGTCCATTTGTGTTACACTTAGGAATGATTACATTTAGGTATTTCTATACTTTTAAATATATTAAGTTACATTTAGAATTCAGGTTACACAAAATCTCTGAAGCTGCAATGTCCAATATGCTGGCTTAGACACGTGATGACTGAGCACTTAAATTGTGGCTAGTCCAAATTTAGATGTGCTGTAATTCAAAAATACATACCAGATATAAAAAACTTTAGAAAGAAAAAAAAAGTAAAACATCTCAATAATTTCCATATTGATTACACTTCGAAACGATAACATTTTGGGTATATATATATATGCTATATTGAGTTAAATAAAACATTAAAATTAACTGCATGTGTTATTTTTTACTTTTTTAATGTTACTACGAAAAAGTTCAAGATTATGTAAGTGCCTTGCATATTATTCTATACTTTTTATGAGACTTACATGTTGCCTACTGCCTTTAAGAAGGCACTAATTCTATATCTTAAATATGCAACTTCTAGAAAATTTTTAATTACATAGGTAGCTCACATTATAATTCTTTTAGACGGTGTTGCTCTAAGAGCCTCAGATCAAACAATTCCCTCTAGGGACTTTACTTCTATTTTATCTCTGCTCTAGACAAAGACTGAACACACAGTCAATACACTGAGTAATTTGGTCAATAGACACATGGACATGGGTAGAAAAGAGTGAGGTACATGGGGGCCTGGGCTGCCTGGTTCCATCCCTTACTAGAATGGGAAAGACTGGGGAGAAGCTGTCGGATGGGGTTCTGTTAGGAAGTTTCAGGATATCTAAAGAGAGTTGTCATATAACCTGAAAAAAATTACAGCCCTTCAAACAGAAACGCCAACTTACATGAGCCATGATTTTAGATTGTAAAAACTGGTCAGTTTTCCTCAAAGGTCATTTGCTGGAGAAGTAGAGTCCACAGAAGCTAGAGCTGGGGGAAGAAGATAAAGCCATAAGAACGAAATTGCCTCAGAACTCCCAAATTTTAAAATGTCACACTACTTCTCCCTTCCTACACTCCTCCCCCCTCCAACACACAGACAGTGAGAGGTAGGAGGTAGTTTAGAAAAAATATATGTCCTCCTCAAAACCACAGGAAAATCAGTTGCACAAGGACAGACACAGAGCAGAGACTTGCATGGAAGCTCATGTCCAGACACTTTAGCAGGAGGGTTTCCAGTGAGTCCCCTACCCCAGCGAGGCTGAGCTGGACCTGAGCATGGGCTGCCCAGGCCTGTCCTGAGCAGATCCATCTCCCTCCATTCCCACTTTCCCAGCTGAGAAATGGTTGTTACATCATCTGACCCAGAACTTCTTTCTAAGACTCAGGAATGTCTCCCTAAACCTGAAAACAGAAAATACTATGGATAAGAATTTCCCAAACTTTGCTAGATACTGGAATTGCCTGCAGATCTTTAAAATATACTGATACCTGGCTCCCATCCCCCAAACATTTTTATTTCATTAGTACAGAGTGTGACCTGAGAATCACGATTTTAAATCCCCCTCAGATTTTATAAAATTTCTGACAGGTCATCATAAGGGGCAACAAAGTTTGGTAATTAAACTTTGTGTACATCAGAATTACCTGGAGGGCTTATTAAAAGTTTGCAGGGCCTCACTCTTAGAGTTTGGCATTTCGTAGAGGTTTGGAGTTGGGCTTGAGAATTTGCAGTTCTAAAAAGTTCCCAAGTGATACTTGATGTTGCTGGTCCAAATGACACAATTTGAGAACTACCTGCATAGACAACGCTAGCAGCCTTTATCATGGAAAAACTATACTTGCACACTGGGATCCCTTCTTGGGGGAAGGGTGAACTACCACCCTCAGAGCTCACCAGTCACCATTTGCCTGTTCAGAATCATCAGTACTGCCTGCACAATCTCAGTTATCAACCCATCTCTCTTGGTACTCAGGCTGGAAGAAGTGAATTCGTGAAACCTGAGCATGACTAACTCTCTAGAAAGTAGAAATAACTCATTAGTTAAAACTCACTAGTAACTGGGCACCTGGGTGGCTCAGTTGGTTAAGCGACTGCCTTCGGCTCGGGTCATGATCCTGGAGTCCCGGGATCGAGTCCTGCATCGGGGTCCCTGCTCGGCAGGGAGTCTGCTTCACCCTCTCCCGCTCCCCCCTCTTGTGCTCTTTCTCTCTCTCACTCTTTCTCTCAAATAAATAAATAAAATCTTAAAAAAAAAAAAAAAAACTCACTAGTAACTAAGGAAATGCATATTAAAGGAACTGGACTGACAGATCTGAAAAACTGATAATACTTCTTATTACTAAGGTTGTACAGAAATGGACACTCATGGTATGTTGTAGAAAGAATGAAAAAATGTTGGAAGGTGTTTATAATGGGAGAAAAAAAGCTAGAAAGAACCTAAATATCCTTTAACAGGTTAAATAAATTATCGTGTATTCACACAATGGCACTAAAAACCCACTAAAAATGGGGGTGTCTGGCTGGCTCAGTTGGAAGAGCATGTGACTCTTAATCTCAAGGTCATGAGTTCAAGCCCCACATTGAATGTAGACGTTACTAAAAAAATAAACATTAAAAAAAATAACTTTTTAGGGCGCCTGGGTGGCTCAGTTGGTTAAGCGACTGCTTTCGGCTCAGGTCATGATCCTGGAGTCCCTGGATCGAGTCCCGCATCGGGCTCCCTGCTCGGCAGGGAGCCTGCTTCTCCCTCTGACCCTCCCCCTTCTCATGTGCTCTCTCTCTCTCATTCTCTCTGTCTCAAATAAATAAATAAAATCTTTAAAAAAATTAAAAAATAACTTTTTAATTAAAAAAACACTAAAAACGATGATAAAATTCTTATTTGATGTTGTGGAAAGATGGTCACTACAGATTGCTGGGAGAAGGTAGGTTAGGAAATAGTTTTGTACTGTGATTGTATGTTTGACAGGAAAACTACATACATACACATACATGTATACGCAGGTTTATGAAACAGTCTGTGAATGGAGTTAGAATAAAATTTTATTGTATTACCTTGATGATGATATCCCAGGTGATCTTTATCTTGTTCTCTAAAAGTTTATATCACTTATACCTGGACATAAATTTAAAATAGCTCTGCAAGGGAATATTATATTACAAAAAGCCCCGAAAGTTCCATCCTTGCTATCCTTTCCCTAGCTTCCAAATCTAGAGACCCACCTCTCTTAGCTATTTCTTTTGGTATTTAAACTCCATACATTTAGCATGCTGATATTACTACTTCTGAATTTTTAGTTTTAGTCATTCTTTGCTGAGGTTAAAATAATTTTGTTTTTTGTAAGCTTAGTTTTCTAGGAAATTATCATTAATTCATTTCTCAAACTCTCACCCAAATAAAGGATCAGGAGGATGAATGAAGCTTCTGGCATAAAATAGCACAGTGGTCTATTTCATACTGTAAGAATCCTTCGGAAATTCAGCCAAACACTTCAGAGTATCACCTGTAACCCACCTGGTAAAAATCAATGCCATATTCCTTAGTGTTCCTCTCTCTGAAATCCTACATGACCATGAAGTGAAAAGTAAGGTAAGTAATATCACACAGAAAGCCTGTCAAAGGAATTGCTCAGGCAGTTTGAATATTACTGCCCAATAGCTGATTTCTTAAATGATTTATAAAAATCCATAAAATACTGAATACTAAAGTAAATATGAATTCCTAAGTTCTAGAAAACAGTTAAGGAATAGAAAGTATTCAAGATACACTGAAAGAAAAATAATCAGTTTATAAAACAATATATAATATAATTAGTTGTTTTAAATCATTAATGTGAAATGGATATCAGTAGATGGGGGGGAAATCTCCATATTTCAATTCTGACATTTTAAAATTAATTTTAAATTATAATTAAGTCTCCCAATTTAAATGCCATTTCTATCGTAAGAATTATAATTACTTGGAAGATTTCTCAAACAAAAAGGGGACTGCTGGGATTTTGCCTTTCTCCATATATCCATGATTATAAAATCCATGAGGATACTGAATGTCTCTTTTAAACTAATAACTAGAGGTCTTGATTTCTTTTAAATTTTCAATTAGGGTTATCCCATTATTCAGAAATAAAACCACATACAAAAACACATATACTTGTAGAAATATTTTGGGAAAATATGCTACAAATATTAATAGTGATTATTTTTGGATGTTGAGACAATGGATAATTTTAATTTCTTCTCTTTTAGGTCCCTTAGTTACTTATTTCACAAGCCTGCATTAACTCCATCAGAAATATTGTTTTAAAAAGCCATTCCCATTAAAAAGAATTTTTTAATGAGTTGGGAGAATGGGGTACCTTGTAGTCATTAAGAAAATTGTGATTAAATAGGCCTACATAAGTGGTAACAACCAGGAAATCAATGTGCCTGAAAAAATAATTCCTACCAATTCTTGAATATTGTATCTCATCAACACCTGAGATCCTTCTGTGAAGGATCACAGTGCTTTTCCAAAGTGATTGCGAGACAGAAAAAGAAATGCTTATTTCAGAGCAGCTGCTCAATAACTTGAGCTTAACCCTCCTGGGCTCCAGTGAATACACCAGTTATTAAATCCTTGCAATGCATCTTATAAATTGTGTTCAAGATACATATGTAATTTAACAATTTCTTTTTTTTTTAATTTTATTATGTTATGTTAATCACCATACATTACATCATTAGTTTTTAATGTAGCGTTCCACGATTCATTGTTTGCATGTAACACCCAGTGCTCCATTCAATATGTGTCGCCCTCTTTAATACCCATCACCAGGCTAACCCATCCCCCCACCTCCCTCCCCTCTAGAACCCTCAGTTTTTTCTCAGAGTCCATAGTCTCTCATGGTTCTGTAACTTAACAATTTCTTAAAGATTTTTATTCATAATAAATATTTCTCAATATTACATTATATACATACATATTTTCCTGATGACTAACTAAATTACTAATAAACATAATTTTTAGTATTGCATAACATTCCATCACATGGATGGATGGAATCCATCCATGTGATGGATTAATCACCTGTGTGATTAAGTAACTCACATTCCATCATGGAATGTGAGTTACTTAATCATTTCTATATTGCTGGATACTACTTTTATAAAAGATTATCCCAAAAGTCATTCCTAGTTATCCCAGACTTTTATTCTACACTTGTAAGAAATCAATCTTGTTGGGTCTTACACAACTTTGATAATATCATGAAATGATAGACTTCCTCCCCACCAAATTACCCGCTGACAAATATATACAACAATCTTGTACATAATCTTAGATTTTTGTTGTCCTGAAAACCCATAACAGAGTCCAAAGACTTCATGTTAAGAATCCCTCTTTTGGGGGGTACCTGGGTGGCTCAGTGGGTTAAGCATCTGATTTTGGCTCAGGTCATGGTCTCAGGGTCCTGGGATAGAGCACCCCCCATCTCGCCACCCCCCAGACTCCACACTCAGGGGGAGTCGTCTTCTCCCACTGCCCCCCATCCCACACCCCTCCCCACTCGTGCACGCTCTCTCTCTAATAAATAAATACAATCTTTTTTTTTTTTTTTAAAGATTTTATTTATTTATTCGACAGAGAGAGACACAGCGAGAGCAGGAACCAAGCAGGGGGAAGTGGGAGAGGGAGGAGCAGACTCCCCGCTGAGCCGGGAGCCCGATGCGGGGCTCGATCCCAGGACCCCGGGACCATGACCTGAGCCGAAGGCAGACGTTTAACCATCTGAGCCACCCAGGCGCCCTCTTTTTTTTTTTTAAAGATTGTATTTATTGGGGCGCCCTCTTTTTTTTTTAAAGATTGTATTTATTGGGGCGCCCTCTTTTTTTTAAAGATTGTATTTATTGGGGCGCCCTCTTTTTTTTAAAGATTGTATTTATTGGGGCGCCTGGGTGGCTCAGATGGTTAAACGTCTGCCTTCGGCTCAGGTCATGGTCCCGGGGTCCTGGGATCGAGCCCCGCATCGGGCTCCCGGCTCAGCGGGGAGTGTGCTCCTCCCTCTGACCCTCTCCCCTCTCATGCTGTTTCTCTCTCGCTCGCTCTCTAAAAAATAAATAAAATCTTTAAAAAAAAAAAAAAGAATCCCTCTTTTGGTTCATTCGAGTGTCTGATTCATTTTCCTGCTTGCAAGCATCCATCCTAATTAATCTCACATTTTCATTACTTTTGGGAATACAGAAAGCTGATAGGGAATGACTAAGAATCATCATTTAAAACCAATAGCTAATATTAGTTAAGCACTCTTCTAATGGGTCAGGTAGTCCTCTAAGAGCTTAACAGATATTAATTCAGGTAATCTTTAAAACCACACTGTGAGGTATATACTATTGTAATTCTGAATTTACAGATAAAGAAACTGGGACCAGAAATATTGCTCAAACTCACTCAGATTTAAGTGGCAGGCAGGATTCAAATTCCTTTAATCTACGTTCAAAATTCTTAAACACCTTATATACCTCAGTCTATTGAAAAACATACCCCAAACAAACTAATGGTACAAACTTTCAATCATAGAGTAAGTTCTTAAGACCTAATGTACAGCATGGTTACTGTATTATATACAGTAATTATATACAGTATTATATACTTGAAATTTGAAATTTAAGAGTAGATCGTAACTTTTCTCACCACACACAAAAGTAACTATGAGGTGTTGGATGTTAATTGGTCTGATTGTGGTAATCATTCCATTCCACAATGCATACATATACTGAAACATCCTGTTGTACACCTTAAGTATATACCATTTTGTATTTATCAAAAATAAGCAAAACAAACTCATGCTACCAAACCTTTAACCACATCTGGCTGGTACCAAAAATTCCCAATCACGGAGTTCCTTGGAAAAAAATCCCCATCCCTATTCTGGAATCATTGAAGGTATCTAAACAAACCCTAAACTACTCCTTAACAAACCACAGTCGAAAACAAAGCATGAACATTGACTTCCAAACGGGGTATCACCATAATCAGAATCCTTAAGAAAAAGTGCTCACAAAGCAACTGAATATATAGCATACGATTAACTAACTGTAGAACTGCATTAAATGGACACTAGCGAGTGTTACCTATTAATTAGGTCCCCCGCCGTTAACTACGTAGGGAAATCTTGAGGCCCAAATCAATGAATAGACCATTCTTAAGCAGCACATTCCAAGGGAAGAAAATCAAAAAGCCCAGTGTTCTGAAAATCAAATGCATTTCACGGAAACAAAGCAGCAGCACAAACTCACACAGAACCTGGCTTTCCGAGGCGCGGCAGCGATTCGTTTCACTTCAAAGGCCTCCTCTGGCGACTGGCCGGGCTGGGGAAGCAAATAGTGTTCATTACACCCCAGGCTTTTCTTGATCGGTTAGAAACCACCCTCCATGCCCCGTGACCCTCGCTAACCACCGCAGGCGTGCACAAACGGAAACGAGAGACAAACGAGGAAAGGTTTGCAGTCGCCCGTGTCCACGTTCGCAGCTCTGGGTACGCTGTAGTTCGGACATCGCTACTGCTCACCCCGTGGGACGGCCCACTGCGTCTTCCTCTGTCCAGCGGGTCCTCCGGACCTCAGAGGTCAGCCCTGAATCTAGCTCCAGCGTTTTGCAGCGGACCTTTATTCTGGGGCTCCCCCTCCAACTGCCCTCTGCGGCCGGGCCTTGGTGGTTGAGGAGGAGACCGAGGTGCGTAGGACCGCAGGGTCTCGCACTGCATAATAGGCCGCGCCCACAAACCGGGCCCCGCACCGTTATTGCCGCACGAGTTTAAACCCACCCCGTCCGGGTGTCCAAACTCGGGAGGAATCGCCTAGTAGGCCGAGGCCCCAGGACCCACCCCCGCTCCGGTCCGCGGAATCTGGCCCTTCCCGTACACGTTTTCTTCAGAAAAGCCGCGACCACAGCAGAGCCTGGCTCCACGTACTCGCCCTGCCACCGGCTCTGAAAACCCCCGAGCCCTCAAGTCTGCGGGTTTCCAGCGCGCCTACCGCGGCCCGAGTGCGCAGGCGCGCAGGGGGCGGGGCAAGTGCCTCGGTTCTTTAGGAAGGGCTGGCGGGGGAGAACGGGGCCAGGTCCCCCGCTAGCCGACCGAGTGGAGAAGCAGAGTTCCGGCAGGGCCAGGGTTCCTCGGGCCTGTAAAGGTGACCCTGTGAGCGACCCGTGCTACCGAGGATAATCCAAGCCTGCTCCCTTGTTAGAACTGTAGTCCAAAATCACAAAAGCTGTGTATTCTGGCTTTCCTCTTTTGGCTCTTGGCTCCGCCCCCCCGTTTGAGCCGCGAACACCGCCCTCGAGCGCCGAGCGTTGAGGCTCCGGGGAGTTGCCGATTCTGTCCAGAGTACGCAGGCGCGCGAGGAGGGGGGGCGACCCCGGGACTCTACTGAGGTGGGGGAGGCTCTTGGGGCCACAACCGCTGGCGGCTGGGGGATAGGGCGGAGGGTAAGGGGCACCGCAAGAGAGGTTGGATTCTCGCGCCCGGCTTGGGGACTGTTCAGATCTTCATTTAGGCTTGAAGCGATGACCCTGACTGGTATCAGTGCTGCGCTCATGGTTCACGTGGCGTTTCCTGAGGTACTGGCGTGGTGCCTCGAGTGCCTGAGCGGGTGATCGAAGACTGGGTTGTGTTTTTTCCTGCTTGGAGCTGTTTCCCCGCATATGTGCCATTCTTTGGATGCAGGACTAGGGAGGCACCACAGAGAACACTGTGTGTGATTATGCCTGACTGTGATGCCAGCTTTAGGGATCTCGGAAGTCTCTGTGGTTTGTGGCATTAAAAAAATGAAAGTCAGCGGAGTAAATCGGAAGATCTAATTGGCTTTGTTTGACTATTGTGAGTTGGGCAGCATCCCTACTAATAAATAGACATCCCCAGGAGTTTTACAGAATGGGAGGTTTTAGAGGCAGGATGGTGGGGCAAGGAAATTATTAGCAAAAGAAAAGAAAGGGTTGGTACCGGCCAGGTCATCTTTTTGAGGGAAGGGAATAGGCAAGAGTCTTATTTTGCAGATTACCTGATCAGGAAATTTTAGATGGACTGTTCAAAGGTCACATTTCTGGGAGTGGTTGAAACTGCAATTGCTAATTAATTAAAATTGTTAATCTTGATATGTTCTATGGGGGGTAAGTGACTCCATTTGGGGCCTGTTTCTTTTATAACTGTGAAGTACCTCAAATTGTGTGTATCATTGAAGGTGACTGTGCTGTGAAGGAAACCAGAGTATGTCACTCCAATATATACCTTTTTGACATAAAAATTATTTTGAACTGAAGGCAATTTATAAGCATGAAAGTCAGGAAAGCTCTCTCTGCCCTCCCCCATTTCTGCCTAAAGGAAGGGTATACATTCTCCTTTATTGGAGACAACTCTAGACTCTTAGCTCATAGATGGCACCAAAAAGAATCTGCAAATAAACCTTCACTAGTTTCCTTTCACAGATTGCCACCCTTGGGAGCCTAAAACTGCTTTAATTTATCCTATCATTTCTCTACAAATTTATTATTTGTTGATTGCTAAGCCACCACTTTTGAGTTACTCTTGTTTTCTCCCATATGACATGTGCACACATGTTAATAAATCGTCTTCTGTTAATCTTTCTTTTTTGTTACAGAGCCCCAGCTGAAAACCCAAAATGGGTAGAGGTAAAATTTTTTTCTCTCCTGTAGCCCTAGTGTGTGTTATTTCTGGCTTGGTTTTGATAGGCCTGCACTTCTGCTTCTTACTTTCCATGGACATTATGTTTGTGGGTGTAGGGGAGCAGAATTTTCCACCCAAAATATGTCTCTTTAGCGTAAGGATTATTTTAGGCTGATTATTTTTAAGAAACTGCAAACACAGGAGAAGCTCTAAAACTGAGTAGAAGTTGTGTTTTTTTTTAAGATTTTATTTATTTATTTGACAGAGAGATAGAGAGCACAAGTAGGCAGAGAAGCAGGCAGAGGGAGAGGGAGAAGCAGGCTCTCCACTGAGCAGAAAGCCCAATGCAGGGCTGGATGCCAGCACCCTGGGATCATGACCTGAGCCAAAGGCAGCCACTCAACCGACTGAGCCACCCAGGCGCCCCTAGAAGTTACTTTTTGTAAGAAACATTTAGATTTAGGGTGCCTGGGTGGCTTAGTTGTTAAGCAGCTGCCTTCCACTCAGGTCATGATCCTGGAGTCCAGGATCAAGTCCCACATCAGGCCTCTGCTCAGCAGGGAGTCTGCTTCTCCCTCTGACCCTCATCCCATTTGTGCGCTCTCTCTCAAATAAATAAAATCTTAAAAAAAGAAAGAAAGAAAGAAAGAAAGAAACATTTACATTTATAAGGGAAATCTCCAATTGTAAGGGTGTTTCCCTCATTACCAAGAAGAGGTACCTAAATCTGTTATCAATGTTATCAATGGAGAAGGCATGAACTTAAATCTATATAACAACCTTATCCTTGTTTATTATGCTTTTCCTGGTAACCTTCCATAACTGACCCTCCACCCACAGCATCTTCTTTTGTCTTTAGCTGAAGATGGTAATTAAGGTAATTTGGCCATTTGGGGGAGTCACTCAGTTTTCCCTTATATACAGGAAGTATACATGTTATTAAACATTTATCTCCTGTTAATCTATCTCATGTCAATTTAATTCTTAGACCAGCCAGAAGAATCTTGTAAGGCAAAGGAAAATTTTTCCTCCCCAGCATGGATCACTATGTTACTAGGTGTTGGGATTTTGATGGTCAGAATCTTGGCCATTAAGTATGCCTTCAAGAATATGGTGCTATGGCATTTAAGCGAGTAAAATAATTATAGGCAAAAAAATATTGGAAAGGAAGAGGTAAGATTATTGTTATTTCTGAGTGATAAGATTGTAGGAGTATGTAATCGGGAAGTTGAAATTAATAGGACTTCATAAAACAAAAGGAGGGCACTTTATTGTCTCTTGTAGCAGCTGCACTTGCAATATTCATCTGTAGATTAGGTTTTTTTAGTTTAGGTTTTTGATTTTTTTTTACCTGTACCTAGATGAAATTTTGGATGAATTCAATGATGTTTTCAATCAGTCTTGGATAATACAAGTTTCTTTGAACACTTATAGCTAAAAGACCAGTTTTATTTTAGTAGTTAAAAATGTCTTTAGTAATAAAAATGTCCAGTGTAATAATCAAGATTTCATTTAAAGCAAAAAAACTTCCATCTTTTTCTTTCTCCTTAACCACATCCAAATATGGTTATATCTCAATTATTGTGGTATTTATATAATAATGTAAATTATTTTATATTCCAAACCAAGTAGATTTTCTAGATATTTTTTCTTTCTTTTTTTTTTTTTTTTTAAGATTTTATTTATTTATCTGACAGAGAGAGACACAGCAAGAGAGGGAACACAAGCAGGGGGAGTAGGAGAGGGAGAAGCAGGCTTCCCCCTGAGCAGGGAGCGCAATGTGGGGCTCAATCCCAGGACCCTGGGATCATGACCTGAGCCGAAGGCAGACACTTAACGACTGAGCCACCCAGGCGCCTCGATATTTTTTCTTTATTGAGGATTTAGTTTTCTTTGTACCTGTTCTTAAATTTTAGAGATGTTCCACAGATAAATGTTCCATATTTATGTTAAATGTCCACAGATGATTTTTTTCAATTGTTCAAATATCCATTAGAATCTCTCAGTCTACCAATCTGGGGCTTCAGTTGGACTCTACAGTTGTCCTGAAACTTACTTTCATTGTTTTCCTGAATTGGATTACTGTTTTCTGGAATTAAGTTAATTTTCCATTTTCATTAAAGTTCTTTTTCCAACAGCTTCCTTTAGATGCATGTGTTAAATTAGTTCTTTAATGTTTGGAAATGTCTTAACTCTACTCTCACACTTTGCCAGTATTCAAAACTTAGAAACATCACTTTAAAGTTTTCTGGTAGCTTATGTTGTCAAATCTAATACCAAATGTTTTCTGTTCCTCTATGTGTAATTTATGTCTCCCATTCAAATACTTAATGCTATTTATGCGATCTGAAGAGAAACCAGAGTGTACTTAATGCTATTTATATCCCCAGTGTACTGAAATTTCATGACTTATGGCATAGATCTTTAAATATTTTTTATGCTAGATGTAGGTGAGATTTTTAGTCTGTAGGTTCCAGATCTGAGAATTTTTCTTATATTTTTGATTTTTGGCAGTCTTCTCTATTTCAGGTTTTTTATTCCTGGCATTTGTATTTGCTGGAAGGACTATTCCTGAGTTGTGCCTAATTTTTCCTTCTTCATAGCTTTCTGTTCTTATTTATGGATGCAATATAATTTTCAATCTCTCAGGGTAATTATAGTTATTCAGAGTTTTCTTGTCCATTTTTGCCTTTTATGTCCAAATCAAATTTCTTTTCAAAAAAGCTTGAATTATTTTTCTTCCTTTTGCCTGGGATACTTTCCTGAAATGTGTGGTAATCCTTGCCTCCAGTCAAGAGGTAAAATTTCTCGGGGCACCTGGGTGGCTCAGTCGCTCAGTTGTTAGGCATCTGCCTTCGGCTCAGGTCATGATCCCAGGGTCCTGGGATCCAGCCCTGCATCTGGCTCCTGCTCAGCAGGAAGCCTGCTTCTCCCTCTCCCACTCCCCTATTTGTGTTCCCTCTCTTGCTGTCTCTCTCTCTGTCAAATAAATAAATAAAATCTTAAAAAAAAAAAAAAAAGGTGAAATTCCTCAACTGGCAGACATTAGAGCCAGCCTTTTCACCAGAAGACTGCCAGGGAACGCTCTCCTCTGCTCTTTAGTTTAGACCAGAAACTAGGTCCAGTCTCCTGAGCTACTGGTGTTTGGGGCTAGGAGAGGCCCAAAGTTCTGGGTATGGTTTTTCACTCAGACTGCCTATGCCTCAATCCTGTCTTCCTTTGTGCAGTTGGACATCCTTCCTGGGTCAGTTTATCCAGAGATCAAACTTCCTGTGCAGTGTATTTGATTACATGAGAGGAAAAGTAAAGGGGGAGAACAACCAGTTTGTGCACAAAGTTTCAACCAATCTGTTTCCAGGTCCATACCTCTCCAGATTTATCATCTTTAGAGAATATAGAACTCAGCAACCAACAGGACCTAACTGACATTTATGAAACATTTGACCCAACAGCAGCATAAAACATACTCTTTTCAAATGTTCATGGAGCATATAATGAGATATACCAAATGCATGGCCATAAAATAAACCTCAAAGTATTTAAGAGAATTGAAATCACATGGAGAATATTCTCTGACCGCAATGGAATCAAACTAGAAATCAATAACAGAAAACAGGAAAGTCTCCAAACACTTAGAAACTAAACAACAAACTAAACACTCTTCTAAATAAACTGTGGGTCAAAGAGGAAACCTTAAGGGAAATTAGAAAATTACATTAAGTTGAGTGAAAATATAAAATACCAAAATGCATGGGACACAGCTGAAACAGTGCTATGGGAAACTGTTTGGCAATAAAGGAATACATTAGAAAAGAAGAAGAATCCCAAATCAATAATCTAATAAGCTCCCACCTCGAACCTAGGAAAAAAAGAGCAATATACACACAAAGCAGCAGAAGGAAGAAAATTTTAAAATGAACTTTCACCTAATTGTCACACCTCTTATGAAGATCAATTCAAAATGGATCACAGACTTAAACATTAAAACTATAAAACTTGTAGGAAGAAACATAGGAGAAAATCTTTAGGATTGAGGGCTAGGTAGAGTTCTTAGACCTCATACCAAAAGCATAATCCATACAAGGAAAAACTGAAAAATTGAAAAATTGGACTTCATTAAAAGTAAAGTCTTTGGTCTGTGAAAGTCCACATAAGAGGATAAACAGACAAGGTATAGCCCAGAAGAAAATATTTATAAACCACATAACCAACAGAGGGCTAGTATGTAGAATGACTATGTTAATTAGCTTGATTGTGGTGACATATCACAATGTATGCATATATCAAACCAAGTTGTGTTCCTTAAATATATACAATTTTAATATTCAATTGTACCTCAATAAAAATTCGTGGGGGATAGAATGAAAAGGTCTAACATAACTCTCATTGGAGTGTCAAAAGGAAAAAAAAAAAAGAATGGAGAAAAGATAGTATCTAAAGAGATAATGAATGCAAAGTTTCCAGAATTGAAGAAAACTGTGAACCCACAAATCCAGGAAGTGCAATATATCCCAGGTGGGATATAAAAGGTCCGTGCTTAAACATATTAAAACAACAACAACAACACAACTTGAGAATACAGAAGATTAAATTAAAAGCACCTAAACTAGGGGTTCCTGGGTGGCTTAATCAGTTAAGTGGCTGACTCTTGATTTCAGCTCAGGTCATGGTATCAGGGTCCTGGGATCAAGCCCCACATTGGGCTCTGTGCTCAGCAGGAAGTTTGCTTGAGGATTCTCCCTTTCCCTCTGGCCCTCCCCCTATTCCCACACACGTGCTCTCTCAAATAAATGAATCTTAAAAAAAAATCAGGGACATCTGGGTGGCTCAGTCAGTTAAATGACTGACTCTTGATTTTGGCTCAGGTCATGATCTCAGAGTTGGATTGAGCCTCGCCTCAGGCTCCCCACTCAGTGTGGAGTCTGCTTGAGATTCTTTCCCTCCCACTCTACAGCCTGCCCCCTCCACTCCCGGGGTTATGGTGCGTGCTCGCTCTCTCTCTCTGAAATAAATAAATAAAATCTTTAAAGTGTACAGTTCAAAATAAATTGAGTATACAGTGATTTTTAGTATATTCACAGAGTTGTATAACAATTACCATAATTTTATTTTTTTTAATTTTTTTAATTTTTATTTTTTTTAAGATTTTATTTATTTATTTGAGACAGAGAGAATGAGAGATAGAGAGCACATGAGAAGGGGGAGGGTCAGAGGCAGAAGCAGGCTCCCTGCCGAGCAGGGAGCCCGATGCGGGACTCAATCCAGGGACTCCAGGATCATGACCTGAGCCGAAGGCAGTCGCTTAACCAACTGAGCCACCCAGGCGCCCATAATTACCATAATTTTAGGGCACCTAGGTGGCTCAGTTGGTTAAGCGACTGCCTTCGGCTCAGGTCATGATCCGGGGGTCCTGGGATCGAGTCCTGCATCAGGCTCCCCCTGCTCTGCAGGGAGTCTGCATCTCCTTCTGCCTCTGCCTGCCACTCCCCCTGCTTGTGTGCGCTCTCGCTCTCTCTCTCTGCCAAATAAATCAATAAAATCTTAAAAAAAAAAACAATTACCAGAATTTTAAAACATTTTAATCATCTCCCCAAAAGAAACCCTAAACTCATTAGTACTCCCTATTTCCCCCCAAATCCTTCTTCCCTAGGCAACCACTGTTTTTCTTTCTGTCTCTATGGACTTACCAATTTGGCAATTCGAGTATAACCTGAATTATGTAATAGTTGGTCTTCTGTGACTGTCTTTTTCATTTAGCATAATGTTTTCATCTATGTTGTAACGTGTATCAGTACTTCATTCCTTTTTATTGCCAAGTAATAGTCCATTGTATGGATATACCACATTTTTTCCATTCATCTAGTAATGAGCATTTGAGCTGTTTCTACTTTTGGCTGTTGCAAATAATGTTGCTATGAACATTCATGGACAAGTTTTTGCATGGACCTATGTTTTTATTTCTTTTGAGTATCTACTTAGAGTTTAATCACTGGGTTATATGGTAACTCTATGGTTGACCTTTTAAGAAACTAGCAAACTATTTTCCAGAGCAGCTACACCTTTTGAAATTTCTACCAGTAATGTATGAGGGTTCCAGTTTCTCCACATCCTCACCAATACTTGCCTTTTTCACTATAACATTCCTATTTTGTGTCAAGTGGTATTTCATTGAGATTTGGTTGTATCCCCCTGATGGCTAATGATGTTCATGTACTGGTTGGCCAGTTTTATATCTTTTGAGGAAATAACTAGTCAGCTCCTTTGCCTGTTTTTGTTGTTGTTGTTGTTGTTGTTGTTGTTGTTTTATTTGACAGAGAGAGACACAGCAAGAGAAGGAACACAATCGGGGAGTGGCAGAGGGAGAAGCAGGCTTCCCACAGAGCAGGGAGCCCGATGCGGGGCTCGATCCCAGGACCCTGGGATCATGACCTGAGCTGAAGGCAGATGCTTAATGACTGAGCCACCCAGGCGCCCATCCTTTGCCTGTGTTTTTTATTACTGGATTATTTGTATTTTTTATTGAATTGTAACAATTCTTTATGTATTCTAGATAAAAATTTCTTATCAGATAGATGATCTGCAAAATTTCTTTCCATTTGATGGGTGGCCTTTCTACTTTCTTCATGATGTCCTTCAAGCAGAAAGGTTTTTAATTTCGATTATGTTCAATAATGCGTAATGGAGTTACCTTAGTCTTTGGGGGTTGCTATAGCAAAATATCAAAACTGAGTGGCTTATAAACAACAGAATTTTACTACTCACAGTACTGGAAGCTGGAAATTCAAGATCAGGGTGCCAGTATGGTCAGGTTCTGATGAAGGTCCTCTTCCAGGTTCATGCTGTGAACTTCTTGCTGTGTCCTCACATGGTGGAGGGGTTCCCGGGCTAAGGCTAGATTGGTAAATTCAAACCAAAAAGAGCAGGGATTTGATAAGCTCTACAAAAGTCTTATGGAGAAAAGAATAAACTAAACCAAAAGTTAACAGATGAAAATAAGAAAGATTAGAGTGGAAATAATTAAATAGAGACTAGAAAAACAATAGAAAAGATCAACAAAACTAAAAACTGATAAAAAAAAAAAAAACACCTTTTTTTGACAAACCTTTAGCCAGACTAAAAAAGAAGACTGAAAATTATAAAGGAAAGAGGAGACATTACAGCTGATGCCACAGAAATATAAAGGATTGTAACAGACTACTGTGAACAATTATATGCCAATAAATGGAATAACCTAAAATAATGGACAAAGCCCTAGAAACATATAACCTACTAAGACTGAACCATGAGGAAATAGAATATCTGAACAGGCCAATAATTAGAGATTGAATCAGTGATCAAAACCCTTCCAACAGAGAAAAGCCCAGGACAAGATGGCTTCACTAGTGAGTTCTACCAAACACTGAAAGGAGAATTAATGCCAGGCATTCTCAAACTCTTCCAAAAAATTGAAAAGGAAGGAAAACTTCCAAACTCCTTCTATGAGGCCAGCATTACCCTAATACCAAACCCTGACAAAGACAGAAGAAGGACAACAAACCAATATCCCTGATGAAGACAGATACAAAAATCTTCAGCAAAATATTTGCAAATCAAATTCAACAGCACATAAAAAAGATCATACACCATGATCAAGTGGCATTTTTCCCTAGGATGCAAGGATGGTTCAACATACACAAATCAATAAACATGATACATGCCATTAACAGGATGAAGGATAAAAATCATGATCATCTCAATAGATTAAAAAAAAGCATTTAACAAAAATTCAACACCCTTTCATGACAAAAACTCTCAACATATTAGGTATAGAAGGCATATTCCTCAATATAACAAAGTCCACATATGACAAGTCCACAGCTAATATACTCAGTAATGAAAAGCTAAAAGGTTTTCCTCTAAGATTAGGAACAAGACAAGGATGCCTACTCTTGCTACTTCTATTTAACATAGTAATGGGAGTTCTAGCCAGAACAATTAGGCACAAAATGAAATAAAATCATCCAAATCTGAAAGGAAGAGATAAAATTATCTTTCTGTGCAGACAACACAATATTATATATTGATAACCTTATAGACACCACCAAAAAACTGTTAGAAATAACGAACAAATTCAGTAAAGTTGCAGGATACAAATCAACATACAAAAATTAATCATGTTTCCATACACTAACAATGAACTACTAGAAAAAGAAATTAAGAAAACGATCACATTTCCAATAATCCCCAAAGCATTATTACCTTCTAACATACTAGAAAATTTACTTAATATGTTTGCTTCTCGTTTTGTTTTTCCTCCAAAAAGAACATAGGTATCATATGGGTTGGAATTTTCTGTGACTTTCTCTCTTGATTCTGGTACTTGAACAGTGCCTAACACATAACAAGTTCTCAATAAATATTTTTTTTTTTCAGTGAATATGTTAAGTGAATAACTGACTGAATCAATTGCTGGTGACACAGGTAGCTTCTACTATTTGCAGTTGAACTTCATGTTTTCCCAAGATTTAAAAAAATTCATATATATAAACCAGGTTAGGACAGGCCTAATTTTTTTTTTTAAGATTTTATTTGAGGGGTGCCTGGGTGGCTCAGTTCGTTGGGTGGCTGCCTTCAGCTCAGGTCATGATCCTGGAGTCCCGGGATTGAGTCCCGCATCGGGCTCCCTGCTCGGTGGGGAGTCTGCTTCTCCCGCTGACCCTACCCCCTCTTGTGCTCTCTCTTTCACTCTCTCTCTCTCTCTCTCAGATAAATTAAATAAAATCTTTAAAAAAAAAGATTTTATTTGAGAGAGAGAGAATGAGAAAGAGAGAAAGCACATGAGAGGGCAAGGGTCAGAAGGAGAAGCAGACTCCCTGCTGAGCAGGGAGCCCTATGCAGGACTCAACCCAGGGATTCCAGCATCATGACCTGAGCCAAAGGCAGTCGCTTAACGAACTGAGCCACCCAGGCGCCCAAGATAGGTCTAATTCTGTTGCTCTTACACCTTTACTGTCTCCAGTTACCTCCTCGCCATTCCCACGTTTAACTTTATCCTGGGCTATTCAAAATGTGTTCTAGGAGTACAAGGAAAGTTTACATCCTGGGCTGGGGCCTCAGACCCTCAATGCAGGCAGGCAGGCTGGTTGTTTCTATGGCTGAAGCAGCACTGCCACTAGAGGGTATCTGTTGGGCCTGGTCAAGTGGAAAGAAGCTCATTATTATTATTATTCCAGAGGGAAGCCCCAAGAGGAGAGTGTGGGAAGATGCAGGGATGTCCACAGAGGCAGCCAAAAATCAGACACAGGCTGAGGAGCCAAGCTTGCAGATGTGATGGTTGAGGAGCTGACTTCAGAAACAGCAATTAGGCCAGTGGAGAGAGGAGCACTGGTATCATTAGCTGGAAAGGGGGTCTGTGGAAAGGAGATAGGGAATCCACACACACAGGTGTACGTGACTCCTTTCTGTATAATTTAGTATACGAGAGAAGGATCGAAGTGCTGGGAGCAACAGGGAAGATGGAACTGGAATCTGCTGCAGTTATGACTGAGGCATTGGGGTGCAGAGGACCTCCTTCCTCCCCATTCAGAGGGCACTCCCAGATGGGCTTGAATGTGAAGGGCAGAAGACACACAGTAGCACTTGTAGGAGAGGGTGAGTCAGGAGTTGAGCTTCTCATTTCACAGTCCATACCTGATGTGGGGAAGGAATCAGGGATGGAAGGGTTTGGGGGCCCAGCAGACAGAGCCAGCTATGTCAGTGTCTGAGTAATGGGGTGGGAGCATGGGTCAGCAAGGTCAACGGGCTGAGGGCAGTAAGTGTGATGAGGTGCCTGGCAGGGGCTCTGACAATAAGAAGATGGGATCTGGTGAGCTGCCTTCTTCTGGGACAAATGACCCATAGAGGTAGCCACTCCAGCAGATTCCAGAATGGCCAGTGAGCCTGCTGCTTTTTGCATCTCTTCTCCGTGGGTCAACGCTGAGGGCTAGAGGGGAAGCTGATAGAGAACAGTCCTTGCGACAGGCAGGGGAAGGAAAGGGATGGCTGTGAGGCACTGGAGTCTGAGATGGCCTCAGCCTTAGTCCCCAGCACATCGTTGATGCAACGACACACTGCCTCCTTCTCCAAGGCCCCCAGCTAGGGGACGGGGTTGCCAGATTCAGAGGCTCCCCTCATTTACGTGGCAACAGAGGAATTTTGCCTTTATTGGGTATAGAACTGTGGGTTCTACAGTTTCTGGCATTTTGTTTCTGCCCTAGGGTAACTAACACCTGAAAGCTTTACATTCTAGATCTTCCCCTGTGCTAGCAGTGAAGCTGAAGAGCCACCAATAGCCCTCCTTAGTCACTCTCTGTGTGGGCCTGGCAGGCAGCTGAGTGAGATGGGGCTGCGCCAGTTGCAGAAAACCTCAAGGAGAGCTGTATGTTTGTGACAGCTTTTTGTTTGGCACATGAGTCCCTAAAAGGGATATGGGGTTTGTTAATGGAGCTGTTTTCTGAGTTCTTGGAAGAGAGGTTTCTCTTCAACAGCCTAGGCCTGGGCTTGAAGAGAGGCCTACATTGACCACCAGGGGCCTACATGTAGAGCATATACTTCCAGTGCTATGGGGCCCCTGTCTCTGATTCTCCGTGTCTGTAGGGTATTCCTTCGGTTTCTCTATTCCTTCCCCCATTCTCTCTGAGGTCCCTCAACACAGTCTCCTTTGCACAAGAGTCTTGAGAATGACTGGATGTTTCTTTTTTTTTTTTTAAGATTTTATTTATTTATTTGAGAGAGAGATTGAGATAGAGAGAGCATGAGAGGAGGGAGGGTCAGAGGGAGAAGCAGACTCCCCGCTGAGTAGGGAGCCCAATGCGGGACTCGATCCTGGGACTCCAGGATCATGACCTAAGCTGAAGGCAGTCGCTTAACCAACTGAGCCACCCAGGTACCCCAAGAGAATGACTGGATGTTTCAAGTGGCATCAAGGTGACTACTGTCAACCAGAAAGTCAATTTGCTCTTTACAGTAACTGAGCTGCAGGACATTTTAGTTTTGAGCAGTCCACACTCACCTCCTCTGATTTGGATGCCAGGACACTGAGGTAAAGACCCCAGAAAGGAACACAGAGTCTGTAACATCCAATGGGATGTATCCTGGCAACACTGCCTGAGAGTCTGTTCTGGGGCAAGGCAGACAGGTGAACACTGTCCCAAGGTAATTAGATGGGTGGGGTCGTGTGCAAGACCTGTCCCCGGTGGGAGGAAGGGTGGCAAGGACAGAAGCTTGCCTGGGCAACTTCTATAATAGCGGATCTTCAGGGTAGAGAGAACAGGCTAGGAGACTTATTTCATAGCTTTCCACTCAGCCAGCAAAAAACCAAAAAAACAAAAACGAACAAAAAAACAACAAAAAAAGAACAAAAAAACCCAAAAAAGAGCTGGCTAAAGATGCATATCTGAAATGTGGAAGAAAGGAAGGGTGATCAAAGTGCATGGGAGAAAAGGGTGCACATGCCAAGAATGCTTAAGGAAATATGCCCCCCAAGGCAGGGCTCAGCTTCCCCATACCCTCGGACTCTCCTGGACCTACCTCCTCCTGCTAGATAAAGGGAGATGAACTTACTGGGAGGTACAGTGTCTCCTCCTCCACTCGGGTTCCTGCGCCCTAGGAGGATTGGGCAGGACAGGGATTCTTGAACCAGCAGAGCAGGAACCACTGGGGAGTTGGGCTCAGGATCTTTAGTGCTGGCCAGACGTGGCACCTTTGCAGTCGGTCACCATATGCCCATCTGTCTTTTCCCCTGGGGATACTGGAGGAGAGAGCTGCTCGGAACAGAAGCAAGGGTGTCACCAGATCCTGTTCATGCATGGGGGCCATGGTGACAGACATATTTACATTGTGACCCAGCAATCCCACTAGTAGGTATTTACTCAAGAGAAACTAGAATATAGGATCATACAAAACCTGTATGTGAATGATTTTAGCTGCTTTATTCATTCATATCTCTTGGATAAAAGACTATTCAGGTTATAATTTTGTCTTGAGTGTGTATGTATGTCTATTAGTTTACCATTTCAGATAAAATGTAGAAACCTTTTATCCTTCACTCTTTATACTTGTCATATGTTTTACATCTCTATGCAGATGTAGAGGTGAGTCAGGAGTTCCCCCACCCCCAAAAGTGGTATAATTTTGGTTTTCAAAGTCATATTGTCATTTAAAGAATTTAAGAGGAGAAAAATAGGCCTATCATATTTATGCACACAATTACTATTTCTGTTGCTCTTCCTTTATTCTTGGAGGTTCCAAGCTTTCTTCTGGCATCATTTGCCTTCAGCCTGAAAAAGTTCTTTTCACGTATTTTCAGAGTAGTTGACTGGTAATGAATTTTCTTAGTTTTCCTTCATCTGCATCTGTCTTTATTTTCCTTTCATTCATTAAGGATATTTTTTCTGGGTATAGAATTCTAAGGTTGACAATTCTTTTGTTTCAGGACATTAGTGATGTTTTCCTCTCCTGGCCTCTGTAGTTTCTGATGAGTAACCCACACTTGTTCAAATTGTAACCTCTCTCTCTCTGTAGATGTATTTTTTTTTTCCTCTGACTGCCTTCAAGAATTTTCTTCATCTTTGCTTTCAACAGTTTGAATATGATGTCTCAGAGTGAGATTTTCTGAGCTTCTTGAATCTTTCACCAAATTTGGGGATTTTCAGCTATTTTTCCTCAAATATTTTTTTCTTCACTAAACTGTCCCCCCTCTTTCTGGAACTCCAATGAAATGGATCTTAAAATTTCTAATATTTTCCTACAGGTTTTGGAGACTTTGGTGTACATGTATGTTTGTAAATGTTTTATTTTGGAACAGTTTTAATTCTAAAGAACTACTGTAAAAATTGTACAGAGAGTTCCCATACATGCCTAGTTTCCCCTATTATAAATGTTACATTAGTAAGGTACATTTATCATAATGAATCAATATTGATATTTTATTATTAGCTAAATCCCAGACTTTATTCAGATTTCCTCAGTTTTCTGTCTTTTTTGTGTTTCAGAATCCCACCCATGATACCACATTACACTTAGTAGCTATGTACCCTTAGATTCCTCTTGGTTGTGACACTTCTCTTGTTTTTGATGACCTAGAAATTTTGAGGATTACTGGTCAGATATTTTGTAGAATGTCTCTACTGGAATTTATCTGAGGCTTTTCTCATAAAATTTAAAATGTTTGGGGGAGGAAGACTGCAGAGGTGAAGTACCGTTCTCTTCACACTTATCAAGAGTATATACTACTAATATGACTTACCACTCCTGATGTTGACCTTGATCACCTGGCTTGCGTTAGTGTTTACAAAATTTCTCCACTGTAAAATTACACCTTTTTTCCACCATTTCCATATTGTACTCTTTGGAAGAATGTCATTACCCATACTTAGAGAGTAGGGAGTTATGTTCTACTTCCCTAAGGTCATAGTATTTACATAAATTATTTGGAATTCATCAGCATGGTAAACTTGTCTTTTTTCCCAATTCATTTATTTATTCAATCATTTATGTTCAATGTAGACTCATGGGTATTTATTTTATACTTTGAGTTATAATCCAATTAATTGTTACTAAAATTGTTGCACCTTTGGCAATTGGGAATTCTTTTAGTTAACTCTGTATCTCTTTGACATACACCCATCGTGGGAAAGATGGTTTTGTGTTTTGTTTTGGGTTTTTTAGTTCTTTTCAGCACTAAAAGTTGCTCCAACCTCATCTTGTATATTTCCTGCCCCAGCCTTATAATCAGCCATTTATCCAAGGAGCTCTGGTTCCTTTCAGTGGAAAACAGTATTAGGAATCAAGGTCTGATTGGTAGGGTGCTCATTTTATGGGGGTGATGTTGCTTCCAGACCCACTCAGCAAACAGAGTAAGGAGATACATGTGTATATACACTATCTACAAATACTTTTATATCTAGTCATCTGTATCTACATTAAAGTAAATGTAAGTTCATACTTATGTGGCTCTTTTAATTTTTGTTGGAGATATTTTCCTATCTGCTCTTCAAATTATATCATTTCTGTTGATCTATCTTCTAGTTCACTGACCTTTCTCCATTCTGTTATTGAGCTCATCAGGGAATATTTCATTTTGAATATTATAGTTTTTAGCTATAAAGTTTCTATCTCCTTCTTTTCCATAATTTCTAATTTCTCTGCTGAGAATCTCTATCTTTCCATTCGTTTCGAGAATATTTACCTTTACCTCATTGAGCATAGCTGTTGAGCATCTGTTGGCAGTTGTTCCAGTCTCGATGCAGTTTTCAAGTCTTTGCTATGCTGTTTGTTTCTACATCATGCCTACGTCATTCAAGGGTTAATCTGGGGCTTGAGTAGTGGCATATATTGTAGTTCAGTTCTCAAAGACTTTGTTCTGCTTATTTGGACCTGTTCTGTGCATGTGCTGCTCAAGGTGAGCCTGGGACTTATATTGTTAGTTTGTACACAGATTTAAGTGATGCCCTTCTCCAGTTTTCTCCTCTTCAGGATTTATCCCCATTCTCAGACTTGCAAAGCCCTCTTTGACATGCTACTCTCAGGGTTTAGTCCTTTTTGCCGTCATGTAGTTGTGACTAGGACGGCCCCTGAGGTGATACAGCTAGCCAGAGCAGAGAAGGCAAAAATAATGGAGAGTTTTCCTACAGTCTTCAGAAAACAGGAGTCCCTTTACCTGTTCCTTGGCCAGAAAGCCAAGTAATCTCCCAGGGTCCTTGTGCCATTGTGAAATGGCAGTACAGATCCACGATGAGGGCTGTCTTCGGGGGTGCAGCTGAGAGAGTAAGTCAAAACAAAATGAAACAGGGATTGTCCCCACACTCTCTGACATGCAAAGGCCTCCCTTCCCAGTCATCTGGATAGAAATAGGGGTTTTATTGGGGTGCCTGGGTGGCTCAGTCGTTAAGCGGCTCAGGTCATGATCCCGGCGTCCTGGGATCGAGCCCCGCATCGGGCTCCCTGCTCCGCGGGGGGCCTGCTTCTCCCTCTCCCACTCCCCCTGCTTGTGTTCCTTCTCTCGCTGTGTCTGTCAAATAAATAAAATCTTTAAAAAAAAAAAAAAAGAAATAGGGGTTTTATCACAGAGTTTTTGCTTTCAGTGCCCGCTGTACTGAGACAAAGGAAGAAAAACACCCACTATAATCACCTCCTTATATGTTGTTATTCAAATTTTCACTTCTGTCCCCATTTGCCTGGTATTGTTTGTTTTTTCAGAGTTTTATTTGTAATCTGTGAGAGAGATCATTTGTAAGGATCTTGCTCCATTTTGGCTGGAAACACTTCAAAAATAATTTTTTAAATAACTACATATGTAAGAAATGTTTTATAATTATTTATAAATATTTTAAATGCTACCATTATAAACCAAAATGTTACTAGAGCTTACCTATAAATAATGTCATTCACTTTGTAATTTTCTATATTTCCTGTAGTTTTGTGACTATATGTTTTAATTGTTTCATTAAAAAAAACCATTAAAGCAGTTTTGACTTCAGATCTCCTGTTAATTCCTATGTAACCTTAATGCAGGCACTAGGTTCCTTGACTGAGCAAACTGAATAGTAAAAAAAAAAAGGGAGAACGTGGATATCAGACGGGAGCAGGATTAAGCACAGCAAGAGATGTCCTTGCAAAAGTTATCAGGCCCAGAAGACTCTCCAGGGTACTCATACTAGGAAATCGAATGGAATCAGCACATTCAACTCTAGAAAAATGTAGCAATATCACCCAAATATGGATAGATGAAACCAGGATAATTAGATATAATTAAGAAAAACTGGGCTTAACAAGGTCTACAAAGGCAGAAAGAAAAAAAATATGTTGAATTGTGGTGCTATGTGCAATGTACCCTCCTACTCTCAGTAGAGAAAGACATAATGAAGATGTGTCCTCGTTGCTAGCATCTGTTTACCAATATTTATCAAAATAAAGTCTTTAATTCCATAGATACTTTTGTTTTAGGCATTTTCCATTCTGTTCAGAATAGTTGTAGATACTTATTCTAAGCATGTTTTAACTTCTAGAAATACCACTGAGAAAGCAAAAAGTAAAGTAAATAAATTTTTTCTTATTTTGACAAATAGTCTCCAATACAAGATATACCCATAATGGTGGGACTGGGGACTTTAAGATATGGGTATGTGCAAATGGACTATCTTCTGCTGAAACAAAGCACATTCAAATCAAGAGGAGTATTTTATTTAGAATATATGTTGAAATATTTGAACACTTTCAAACCCATCCTGGAGAGAATATGTATCCCATTTGTAATAGGGATTTCCTTTTTTTGCTTTAGAGTCAGGAAGCAAAGGATCTGATATACTTTTAGCAGAAGGAGATAAAGGAAATCACTTTGTAAAATTCTGACAATTGGGAGTGTCATAGCCCAGAAGTGCAAGTCCTACCTTTCTAGAATTTCTTGAACTTGTGTTCCTAAGCTCATTCTTTCTAATAACACTTCCCTCATCTTTGGCTTCTGCTTTTATTTTATTATTTTATTTTATTTTATTTTATTTTTTTACAGATTTTATTTATTTATGTGAGAGAGAGAATGAGAGAGAGAGAGCATGAGAGGGGGGAGGGCCAGAGGGAGAAGCAGACTCCCTGCTGAGCAGGGAGCCCAATGTGGGACTCAATCCCGGGACTCAAGGACCATGACCTGAGCCGAAGGCAGTTGCCCAACCAACTGAGCCACCCAGGCGCCTTGGCTTCTGCTTTTAAAGATCTTCTAAAGCTGTGTGTCCTTTCTTTTGAGCCTCACGCTTGGAAGACATTACTTCCTCCAGCTAAAGCCTGATTTACTTAATTTGCTAGTGTTACATTATTTTCATTTTAGTAGTACGGAAAAAATCTAGACTTACAGTTAAGACAGTTTTTATTTTTTTCCCAAAGGGTAAGAGCTGGGTTTGAAACCCCCTGGGTCCGCAAATGCTCACCTTCACCACCTTCAGCACACTGAAGTCTTGGTCTAAACCCTGCTCATTGTGGAAGCACTGATCCTACAAGAACCACTGCTTTCCCTGCCAGGTATCCTGGGCTTCCTCCTTCCGGTCCCCGTGGGGCAGAAGGCTCTGACCCAGGAGGGCATCTAGCCTATCTGCAGGGGTCTCATCCACATCCTGGGAAGGTTCCAACTTGGCAGGACCAGAGTACCCCTAGAATAAATCCTCTCCACTTCTGCTAAGAAGAGGGCACTGTCCAGGGCCTTCTCCAAAAGACTAAGAGACTGGAGTGGGGGAAGGAAATGATTTTAACATGTAGCTAGAATTGAGAACCACTGGACTTGGGAGATGGGCAGAGCACAGGTGCCCAGTTGCAAATGAGGAACATATTTAGACTTACACATTATGTCTAACCATGATCTTTAGTTGTGGTCCCTGGCACATGGATCGACCATAAGCTAAAGACAAGAATTTACAGTTTTTTCTTTTTACCTTTTAATATAGAAACAATCCAAACATTCACAAAAATAGAGGCAAAAGATTAACTACTCACCATGTATTCATTATCCAGATTTAAGTTATCAATATTTTGCCAAGTTTGCCTTAAGAAAAGTTATAAAAAACTAGGAAATAAGGAAACATTACTGTGTCATCCTGTGTGACTCTTCAAAGTCATACTAGAGCATAGTCTAAATGTCCACCCAAGGTCTAATAAGCCAAGCTCGAGAAGAGTTTTCTAAACTCAGCACCATTCATATTTTGGGCCAGATAATTCTTTGTTGTGGAAGATTGTCCTCTGTACTACAGAATGGCTGGAAGCATCCCTGGCTTCTACCTACCATGTGCCAGTGGCATTCTGCCCATTCTCTCCCAACCCCCACCCACAAGGATCATTGTCTCCAGACATTGCCAACTGTCCCCTGGGGATTAGAACTGCACCAGTTTGAGATCCCTCTACTCTAGTGGAATGCACATTTGATTGGCTTTTTACTACTAATTAGGATCTGGATTGTAGAGATAGATACTAACTTGCAGACAACTGATGTATTTCATATATTTGTCTATTAGAGATGCAACTTGATTCCCTGCAGAAAAGATAACCTTAAAGGTTTGGTTTGATTGCCCTGTAGGACATTAAATAGTTTTGTGTCTAATTTTGCAATCTTACTCCAAGATTCTTTTTTCCACTGAGTTGGCTCTAGCGGAGCCATAATTGCTTCATCATGCAGGACAAGAGGATAATGCTAATGACCCTCTCTGATTTGAAAGAACAATCTCATAAGTTTAAGAGCTTCTTTAAGAAATCTAAAGACATCAGGGGCGCCTGGGTGGCTCAGTTGGTTGAGCATCTAACTCTTGATTTAGGCTCAGGTCATGATCTCGGGGTTGTGAGATCGAGCCCTGCGTTGGACTCTGCGCTCAGTGTGGAGCCTGTTTGGGATTCTCTCTCCCTCTCCCTCTGCCCCTCTCCCTACCCCTCTCTCTCTCTCTCAAAAATAAATAAATAAATCGTTAAAAATAAAAAAGAAATCCAAAGACATCAGTTACAGCATTTTTAGCACAGCATGTTACCTATTGCTGCATAGCAAATTACTCCCAAACTCAACAGCTTAAAACAAACATTTAGTATCTCACACAATTCCTGAAAAGTCAAGGATCTGGGAACTGGTGGCTGGAGTTCTGAGTCTCTGATGCAGTTGCAGTTTAATCTACTGGCAAGGGTTACAGTCATCTCAAGGTCTGACCAGGGCTGCAGGATCTGCTTCTAAGATGACCCACTTGGATAGGGGAAGGCATCAGTTCCTCCCTGGCTCTTGGCAGATCTTAGTTCCTTGCTGCATGGGCCTCTACACAGGCTGTCTCAGCATCCTCTTGACACGGCAACTAACTTCCCCAAGAGTAAATTATTTGAGAGAGAGAGAGAGCGCACCTTGAAGACAGAAACTGAGTATCATTTATAACTTAATCTTAGCAGTGATGTACCATCACTTCTACTTTATCAGGCTCACAGACCAGCCCGGGTCCAGTGTGTAAGGGACTACACAAGGGTGTTAATACCAGGAGGTAGGAATCATTGGTAGCCATTTTGGAGGTCAGCTGTTATATCAGTTAGTATGATAACCAATTGGAATTATGTTTTTTTAAAAAGCAATCTTCATAAGACAAGGTAACCATTCCTAGAGATGTTCCAATGCCTATGATGTGCAGAGCACTGCTTTAGGTGGTATGAAATGAATGTTGTCAGTATGATGCAGGCAGGCTGGGTCTGAGGACCCAGAGGAGGGTCCCACAGGACCAGCCAGGAGGGTCCTTGCCTTCGTGCAGGATAGTTATCAAATGAGAGCTGGAGAAAGTGAAAACAGAGTTTACTGAGTAGTGTGAGTGACAAACACAGAATAGCAGATGGAGTGTCTGGGAGACTCGGAAAGGAAACGAGAATGAGTCTCGTCATCACTTAGGGTTAAGGGTTTATATTGGAAAGGGGTTTAGGGTACCTGTTCCTTCAGGGATCCAGGGTAGGGTCCAATCAAAGGCAAGTGTCAGATGAACACCAGGTGTTATTCTGTAAATCGCCAGAGATAGGGGGTGTTGATGCCAGCAGCAGCCAAGGTTTGTTTGACGCTATGTCCTGGAACATATTTGGGATCTGACTCTCCTTGGATGTTATCAGGTGTTTGGGGCCTAGGACAAAACTCAGAGAATGATTAACTTTCTTGCTTACCCCTTGAAGTGGGAACATGGCTTCTTTGGCTTATTCAGAGGCAAAGTACAGAACACAAATAAGTGGTGCCTAACAGAAACTCTGCCTACAGTTCCTAAGACTCTGCCTGAGACCTTGCCCATGAGGCAGGCTAGAAGTGCGTTAATGTCCTTGCCATAGCACCCAACAGTGAGGAACGAGAGACGATGTACAAATATCTCAGCTTCAGCAGCCCTTGAATAGGACAATTTGTATCTACACTATCTTCCAGAGTTCCCCACAGGACTGAGCCCCCATGGCTCACAGTGACAACCTCCTCATTGATACACTCTGTATTGGGTTCCATTCCTCCATTGTCACTTGCCTATCTTCCACCTGCCCAATAAATTGCCCACACTCACATCCTTGTCTCAGGTCAGTGATGTGGGAAACAAAGGCAAAAGAAAAATTATTAAATTTCCTCACTACTTACAGGCCATTCACAAGTCCTTGAAACAGGCAGAGTGACCTTCCTCTAGGAACTCAGCTGCCTCGATGTTGACACTTTGCTAAGGGGAAAAGGCAATCTTAGCCCAACCCCCAGGACCCTGTAAGTCTACTTTAACGTATAAAAAATTCCTTTGGAAACTTCCTTTATCTCTACCACCCCCACCCCCAAGATATATGTGGGCAATCATCCCCGAACATATGACCTACTGATATACACCTGAAGGGTCTCATGACTCAGGTTTTATTAGACAATAATAAATGACCCTTTCCCAACAATAGCTAGCCCCCTCAAGGTCCTGGAGACCTTGCTTCCAAAATTTCTTAGAGACTTAACGCTATCCCTAACACCCTCCCAACTTGAAAGTATATAATGGGCCACTCCTCATGACCCTAGTGCCGCTCTTTCTGCCCACGGGTCCTGTCCCTTTTCTTTAACAAAATCACCTTTTTGCATCAAAAGACGTCTAAGAATTCTTTCTTGGCTGTTGGCTTCGAACCCTAGCATCTTTCCTACATCAGTCAGCATCTGGGGCAAGCCACTCTTAGAAAGAAAACCACAAGGCTAAAATGGTGTCACTTAACCAAGCCACCAAACCAGGGCTTAATAATACCTAACCTAACTGTAGTTTCAACCTCCCCTAGAAATGTAAGTCTTGGGGTGCCTGAGCGGCTCAGTAGGTTAAGCATCTGCCTTCAGCTCAGGTGGTGATCCCAGGATCCTGGGATCAAGCCCCACATCAGGCTCCCCTCTCAGCAGGGAGCCTGCTTCTCCCTCTCTCTCTGCTACTGCCCCTGCTTGTACTCTCTCTCTCAAATAATTAAATTTTTTTTAATCTAAAAAAAAAAAAATATATATATATATATATATATATATAAGTCTTAACCAGTCAGTCAGGAATTTTATGATTAGCACCAATGAGGCAAATTGTTACTTGGGGCCTTCTCCATCCCCCCCAAAATGAGATTATGTTAATTAGGGACTAGGTCATCAGGGACCACAGTGAGAAATTAAAACAAATAAACTATCTTGTTTCTTCCAGCATGTTTGTTGTTCAGCTTCAGGAGTCCTTGAGAATTGCCCTGTTCCTGGAAGCCCACCAAAGTCACTCAACTGAGCAGATGTCTGGGAACAAAGAAAATCATAAATGTTCCTGGGAAACTGCAGAGTTAAGCAAACCTCTGTTAAGTCATGCTTAAATGATTACAAAGGTTTTACTAAGTTCCTCTGACCACTTCCTAATTGCAAGAATAAACCCACCAAAAGGTGCCAGCTGGCAGTATGAGTTGGTCCTGAAATTTGTATTAGAGACAGAACTTTGTGGACTATTTCCTTACTAGCTGCAAGTAGTAAAAACCATTTGCTTAAACCAAAAGACATGGGCTAATCTTTTGGCTGATGCACCCCAAGCCAGGAACCCTTTGTGTTCAGTAAAAAAATTGGTGACCCATATGGGTCAGTTATCCACCGAATAAGACACCTGCTCTTCCACCTAAGGGAAGGTGACCTTGCCTGGAACAATCTTTTCTTTTGCTAATAACTTTCTTGCCATTCCTCCCCCACTTCTTCCTATAAAAACCTTCCATTTTGTACAACTCCGAGGAGGCATTCCTTTTGACTTGCTAGATAGGATGCTGCCTGATCCATGAATTGTTTAATAAAGCCAACTAGATATTCACATTTACCCGGATGAATTTTATTTTGTAACACTACTTAAGATAAAGTCCCTGTACACCTGGCCCAGCCTTAACACAGGACAGGGAATTATGTCTCTCTTAATTTTTTAAATTTCATGTTGAATCTCTCAAATCAGCAGCAACAACATAGAGTGCTAAAACTCTTTTTTAAAAAGATTTATTTATTTATTTATTTGAGAGAGAGAATGAGATAGAGAGCATGAGAGGAGGGAGGTTCAGAGAGAGAAGCAGACTCCCTGCCGAGCAGGGAGCCCGATGCGGGACTCGATCCCGGGACTCCAGGATCATGACCCGAGCCGAAGGCAGTCGCTTAACCAACTGAGCCACCCAGGCACCCTAAAACTCTTAATTATCATTTATTTAAAATAGTTGAGGGGCGCCTGGGTGGTTCAGATGGTTAAACTTATGCCTTGGGCCCAGGTCACGATCCCAGCGTCCTGGGATCCAGCCCCCCATCGGGCTCCCTGCTTGGCAGGGAGCCTGCTTCTCCCTCTCCCTCTACTGTTCCCCCTGCTTGTGCTCTTTCGTACTGTCTGTCAAATAAATAAATAAAATCTTAAAAAAAAAAAAAAAAGTTGTGGGCGCCTGGGTGGCTCAGTTGGTTAAGCGACTGCCTTCGGCTCAGGTCATGATCCTGGAGTCCCGGGATCGAGTCCCGCATCGGGCTCCCTGCTCGGCAGGGAGTCTGCTTCTCCCTCTGACCCTCCTCCCTCTCATGCTCTCTGTCTCTCATTCTCTCGCGCGCAAATAAATAAAATCTTAAAAAAAAAAATAGTTGAAAGCTTAAAAAAATAAAGTCCCTGCTTTCAAAAATTTTCTTTCAATAACAGCTAATAACTTCGTACTCGCCGTAGGAAGCCATGGCTCCGCCCTCTCCGGAGTTGTCACCCCTTCCTCTGCTGGCCTCATGCTCCCCAAGGGAAGAGCGTCTCTCCGGGGTCCCCCAACTCCTAGAGCTGCCCCAGGAAAAGTTTCACCTTGCTCTGGGGAGCTCCTCCTATGAGGTGGCCCCGCCCACTGCGATAAACGGCATAAAGGTACATGGCCATCTTACCTCAGCGCCTGCGCTGCCGGAGACAAAGAAAGCTCAGTTGGGAGGTCAGGGCGCCTCCGTATTGATCACGGGAGGTTTGGGCTCCTGAGAAGTTAAAAAGAGCAGGGACGTCAGTGTTTACGGACCCAGGAGCACTTGTTTCTCCCAGCCCTAAAACAGCTTAACCCTCTGGCCTAACAAAGGGCCTAATCACCGCTGTACGGCTCAGACTTAAACATGGCCTCCCCCAACAAGATGTCGAGAGGGCGCGGCCATCATACCTCCCGTTAAAGTTCAGAAACCCAGAATCCTGTGCGTTGGAAGGTTGCCAGGTGGCGGCCGACAGCCTCAAAGTCGCGACTGAGTCTGCGCACTGGCCAGTTGGGATGGGAAGCGATTATACTGCGGCGAGGCGCCGTGGTCCGGCGATCAATTTCGGGTCATGGGCGCGGATCCAGGAAAAATGGGAAAGGTCAGTGTGAGGAACAGTCAAGATTAAAGACCTCTGTAGGATAGTGATCGGACGACTACGGTGGCCCGACTGGGTCAGTCATGGGTGCCCGTAAGGGTCAGAGACGAGGGTACTGAAGGGGTTAAGTGATTGGACGTGGGAGCCTCGTGGGGGTCTGTGGTGGCTGGTGGAGGTTCGTGGGAGTCGGTGGCAGTGTCTGTGAAGATGGACTGGGAGTATTTGGGAATCAATAAATGAGGGTTCTCGATTTCTTGATTGGCAGAGTGAGTGGTGATCAGTTTACAGTGGTCTTCAGGGGTCTGCTGCCAAGTGGGGTGCTTCAAAAACACTGATTTGAACAGCATTAGAGCTCAATGTTCGAAGCCTGAGAGGGTCGGTGATTGGAGGTTCTAAGTTCTGTTTGGGTACCTGGAAGTGATGATTGTGGAAACTTTGAGGTTAAGTGATGGGAGGGGTTAATGGGGACCAGTGTTTAGAGAAATGCTTTAGGCCGTCAGTGATTGAGACTTCCTTTAGATCATGGGTGGGAGGAGCAATCTGAGGGTATTAGGGATTGGACTTTGGTAGATCAGGGAATGGAGAACACAGGGATCAGTGGGGGTCAGTGATTGGGACTGTCAATAATTGGGGGGGAGGTGGGACTGTGGGAGTCAGCAATGGATAGTCACTCATTGGGATAGCATTGGAGATCAGTATGGGCTCATGATTCGGGATCTGTGTAATTCACTGTTGGGCAATCAGAACGTATCAGTGAGCCTTGTAGTCACTGACTAGCAGTCTTTGATGGTCATGTTTGGACATACAGGGATATCAGTGACTACAAGAACGTTTGCTGTAGATTGGGGCACTATATATGTCTATGAGTAGGAAGCTTAATGGGTGTTGAGAAGGACTGTGAAATTTAGAGGTTGGGCATGGAGAGTTAAGGATTTGAGGCTGCAACCCTGCGTAATGGGAGCACACTTCACCCTTGTAACACTCTCCAGCTGATGGAACAGTCAGTTCACTTCAGTCTAGTCCCTCCGCAAAAGCCCACATCAAAACTCTTTGAAACCTTCTTCCCCTTTTGATTGTTCCCCACGTTAATGAAAGTGCTTTGAAAAGACTAAGTGTTAAACTTACCTGAAGTACCATGTTAATAAAAGTGTGGCTTCTGTTGCTTTTGCCAAGGATTTAGTGCATATTTCTTTTAATGTTTCCTTTAAGGCCCTTTCTGGCAACGGTAATGACGTATCCATCTGTGACAACATCCCAAGGGTGAGTCTGGTTTCTGGAAATCTAGTCTGACCCCATGGCAGCTAGGATGGATGTGACTTTGCCTGTGGTTAGAAAACAAAGAACTTACTGAGTAAGTATCTAAACTGATAACTGTAAAAGATTTGGTCAAAGGAACACTTTGAGGGTGTTAGGAAAATACTTTTACCTAGGCTTAACTTAAAAATAATGTTCTCACCACACGCATACAAAAAGTAATTATGTGAGGTGATGGAAGTGTTAACTAACCCTATTGTGGTAATTATTTTGAAATATATACATATATCAAATCATGGTATTGTACACCTTAAATTTTATATGTCACATACCTCAATAAGGTATGTCACATACTTCAATATGGCTGCGGAAAAAAAGAAAAATAAATTATGTAAGGAAAAGAAACTGGATCTGGAAGTTACTGTGTTCTAAGAATCTTTTTGCCTTGTTCTGTATTTTTTTAGGCATGACACGTTTGACCTCCTTGAATCTGTTCCTTGTAATATCCTGGTAGAATAATTCAATAAAGATAAAACCACAAAAACAGAACTTAAAGCTACTTTTAGAAACTGCTCTTCACTGAAATTAAAGTCAAACTACTGGTAATTAAGATGGGCTGAGACAAGATTACAAATAAAACGGAAATAAGATTTTGACCATTAGCTTAATAAAAGGGTGAAATGCCAAAACAATATTTTGTTGTTTTAAAATATTATATTTGATCCTTCTGTAGTCCCCAGACAAAGCACAGTAACTATAACATCTTCTGAAACAAAGGAAGCTGAAAGGTAAGGCAGGTAAATAACTTTCAGAAGCCATACACATCAAGCTTTAGTTTTTAGAGCAGATAGCCTCTGTTTTCAGTTGCACAGAACCAAAAACATGTAGTTGCTTTGGTGCAGAAGTCATGAGCTTGGATGAGTTAGGAGTTAAGGACATTTTCTTTTTCTCGTGGCTGTTTTCCTTCATCATCTATGGTGTGTTCAGTGCCAGGTTTGGGAACAATTTTTCTTTTTTAAATTTTTAACATCAGCCTTTTGCTGAGATATAAGATACATACAGAGATATACATAAATATGCAGCTCATTGAATTGTCACAAAAGGAACACCCCTGGGTAATGTACTCAGATCAGAAAACAGAACACTGTAGCACCCTGCAAGCCTCCATGATATGCCTTCCCTGTTACTACCCTGCCAGGGGGAACCATTCTCCCAGTTTCTAACATCACTGATTAATTTTGCATGTTTTTGAACTCTTATAGATGGAACATTCATACCAGGGCGGGGGGGGGGGGGGATAGGAAGAGGGAGGCAGTATGTGGCTGTGCGTGAAAGTTTTTTAAGTTTGCATCCAGATTATTTCATTTTATTTGTACAACAAACATTTTTCCAGGTCATTAAATACTCTTTTTTAAAAACTGAGGTATAACATACATACAGTCAAGTATGCTTATCTTAAGGGTACAGCTCAGGGAATTTCTACATTGCGGAAAATCATATAAATACAACCAAGATTAAGATACACATCGGGGCGCCTGGGTGGCTTGGTCGGTTGGGCATCTGCCTTCGGCTCAGGTCATGGTCCCGGGGTCCTGGAATCAAGCCCCACATCAGGCTCCCTGCTTGGCGAGGGGCCTGCTTCTCCCTCTCCCGCTCCCCCTGCTTGTGTTCCCTCTCTCGATGTCTCTCTCTCTGTCAAATAAATAAATAAAATCTTAAAAAAAAAAAAAAAGATATACATCATCTCTAGCACCCTGAAGACTTCTTTATCAGTCAGTACTCACTTCCACCTCTGGATCTAATATAATGGACTAATTTTGTCCATTTTTGAACTTGAATTAAATGGAATCATAGAAATAATCTGAGGGCAGAACATTCATACCATAGAGAAGTTTTGTCCGAGACTCTAAAACCAAACACCAGAACAAAATTCTGACCTGTAGCCCTGGCTTGGCCATTTGAGATTGCCTGTTTTCTGCTAGTCCTTCTAGAAGCCAAAAACATGCACAGTGAATTGGACCCTGTGGGTTTGGAGTAGACTTGGAATAAGGGTCCTGTTAAGGAAGTTAACGAGTTGAGGATGGCTCTTCTCTGTAGATATTCAGAGGGGAATCTCAGAGCTCCCTGTCAAAATGTCTAGCTTTTTAGAGACTGACTTTTGACTGCAGAGACCTGAATTAGGCAGCTTGAAAGAGTCTTTGTAGGGGCTGCCTGCCCTGGGGCTAAGACACAATGGCTCAGCAAATGTAGGATATTCTGAAAGGAGTCTTTCTCAGGGAACCTAGAACATCTGGTAGATTCACTCTGGGGCGGAGAAGCCTCTGTTGCTCATATCCAACCTGAGTTATCTGGGAAAACAGGTATTAATTCATAATTCAGCCCCTTTCAGCCTTACCTGAATATGTATTAAATGAGGTAACTTACAGAAAGCCTCTAGAAATGGGCTTTTTAAGGGCGCCTGGGTGGCTCAGTTGGTTAAGCGACTGCCTTCGGCTCAGGTCGTGATCCTGGAGTCCCGGGATTGAGTCCCGCATCGGGCTCCCTGCTCGGCAGGGGGTCTGCTTCTCCCTCTGATCCTCCCCCATCTCATGCTCTCTCTCTCTGTCTCATTCTCTCTCTCAAATAAATAAATAAAATCTTTAAAAAAAAAAAAAAGAAATGGGCTTTTTAAAATTATTTTTATCATTTATCATTCCTGTTTTCACACATAAGGAAAGAACCCCAGGGAGGTAAACTGTTTGGCCTAGATTCCCCTCAGTTGGTTAGAGAAATTGCTTGGTTCAAACTTCTCTCTGAGTGATTCTGAGGCTCACAGTTCTTCCAGAAGATACCCCTGCCCCAAACCCAAAGCAAGCCATCACTCAGCTCTATCTCCTACACAGTCCTCTGCAGGCTTCTTCCTCTTGGGCCTCAGAGAGTATTTGGGGAGGGACTGTTGGATGACTCTTATCATGGGGTCTGTTTATCTTCAGGTTACCTGAGTACCTTGTATACCTGTGGGTCCCGCCACCTTGCTGACAGCAGGGCTTCCCAGGACCTTGGTCAAGTCTACAGAAGGCCCTGCCTGGGGCTGCAGCTGAGGGTGAGTTACTGTGGAGAGATGGAGCTGTGAGGGACAAGCAGGCCAGATTGAAGACCCTCTGGATTTGGAGAGGGGAAACTTGGGACAAGAATCTCTTCTGAAGGAAACACCTAGGTTCCAAGACCTCTTGCCAGAGCAAAGACTGCTAAGTAACAGGAAATAGCATCATCCCTGAGCCAGAAGCTGAGCAAGACTCAACTTGGTGTCACTCCTTCCAGGGACCCTCCATGCTAGGGGGAGGGTTGGGTCCCAAGATTCAGAGAGACAGAGTGAAGGGGGAAGCAGGGAAGGCCAAGTGAGATAGGCATGTTTTCTCAAGAGAAGGAGACATCGGTCCAACACAGTGCATTCTACCATCTTGTAGCATATGATATAGCCAGCCCACTTCCTTACTCTTACTGGCAGTTTCTGGACTTGAAGTTGTAGCCTTGTCATTTTTGCCACCTCACCTGGCCTCTGGGAATATGGGGAGTTCATTCCATCCTGACTAAGGGGCAGAAAAGTCCCTGGATTCTCAGAGTGATGGTGGCAGCAGACCTACTATAGCTATAGATTTTTTTTTTAATTAAACTTTATTTGAAAAATTTGCAGGGATATTACTGTCAGTTTTTATATATCCTTCATCTACACTCACCCAGATAAACGCTTACACTCTCATGCTGTCTCTGTATATGTATATATGTGTTATATTATAAATATATATTATTTTTACCCTTTTCTTTTCAAGTATTTGAGAATAAGTTACAGATATGATGCTCTTTTACCCCAAAATACTTCGGTGTGCATTTCCTAAGAATGAGAGCATTTTCCTATATAACCATAGTGCAATTTTCAAAATCAGGCATTTAACACAGTGATTTAATACCATTATCTAATCCACAGTCCTTATTCAGATGTGAACCAATAATGTCATTTCATAATAACATTTCTTTTTTCATTCCAGAATCCAGTTCAGGATCACAGACTACCTTTAGTTAACATACCCGTTTATAAAGTCTCCTTTAATGGGAATCAGTTCCTCAGTCTTTTTGTCTTTCATGAAGTCAACACTTTTGAAGAGTATAGGCCAGTTATTTTGTATTACTGCCACTCAACATGATTTTGTCTGATGGTTCTTCGTGATTAGATTCAAGTATGCATTTTGGGCAGAATATCACAGAAGGGATGTTGTGCCCATCATAGTGCATTATATCAGGGGGCACATGACTTGTGTCCCATCACTTGTGATATTAACTAATCACTTGGTAAGGTGATGTCTGCCAGGTTTCTCCAGGGCAGAGTTACAATTTTTCATTTTATAATTAATAAATATCTGGGGGGGGGTGATATTTAGATACTATATAAATATCCTGTTTTTCATCCAGCTCTTACCAGTGGTTTCTCACCCACTGATGCTGCCATCTCATTTAAAGGTGAAGGAAGTGACTTTCCCAGGTCATAGGGCCAGGGCCAGAACACAGGCCTCTGGACACACACTCACTAGCACATTTGCCACACCACCACTCGGCTGGCACCTTGCAGCCATGGACTGAACAGGCCCAAGCGAGTAGCTAAATCCAGGAGAATGAGGGAGGGGGTGTACTCTTTTAGAGAATCGACTAGTTATCAAAGCTGGATTAACTGCCCCAGTCTGCTGGGCTGCAGGCCTTTCCTTCCAGCTCAGTCCCTGGTGGACGGTTCAGTTCTCTCAGAGAACCCCCCTCCCCCTTTTAAAGCCCTCCTGGGCTTCTCTCATGATGAAAAAAGGCAGTGAAACAGTGATATATAGATAATGAAAAGTGTGTGTGTGTGTTTCAACCCAAATCGAAGCACTAATAACATTTTACTGTATTTCATGCCAAAAGCTTTTCTACACATGTATTTTTTAAATAATGGGATTGTGGGGATTCTTTTTTAACTTGAGGTGTAACGTGCATAGAGAACAGTGTGTAGCTTAATGAATTGTTCCATATGTGCACACTCATGTACCCACCACCCAGATCATAATAGAGAACATTTCCAGCACCCCAAAGCCTTCCCCCACCCCTCCCAAGCAGTACCTAGTCATAGCCATCACATAGGTTAGGGTTGTCTGTTTCTGACCTTCATATAAATGAAATTCAAACAGTAGATCATACTTTTTTTTAACTACTTTTTTGACTTACTGGTATAACTTGATTAATGTATTAGTTAAGCAAAGAAGTATCTGTATTTTATTTAACATTCAAGGAAATCGCTTTTTTTATTTCTCCTATAAAAGAGACAGGAATCTAAGTAGTTAATCTTAACACCATTAAGACAAATTCATTATTATATCTTGTGAACAGGATGTTCCTGCAAATGTCCCATATCCTGATTGTGTGAGAGTTATGTGGGTGAATGAATACATATGTCAAAACTCATCGAAGTATGCAATTAAACTGGATTCATTTATTATATGTAAATTATACCTCGGTAAAAAAGAAATCTTTTAAAAGGCATAATAAGATTAACATAACAATAAAAAATTTAAAAAAATAAATAAAAGGCATAATAAGCTCACTGCTCAGTCCTGATAGCTAAATGCCTGTTTTATACTAACTGTGCTTTCTGACCTGTACAATATTTCAAAGCATTTTCATACAATTAAGAGATAGTGGATATTTATTGTCCACTGAGAAAAGTAAATCATTAACTCATTTTGCACTATAGTGTTATGAATGTTTCCATATGTGTATCCTCATGTACCCACCACCCAGATCATGACAGAGAATATTTCCAGCACTTCTTTTTCTTTTTTTTCTTAATCTTTCCAGCACTTTAGAATCATTTCCTTTTTTAAAAGATGATTTGTCAATAGATTAATGAGAAAAGACTTCTGTAAAACAAAGCTAGAAGAATGTATTTTTTTTTTAAAGATTTATTTATTTGACAGAGAGAGACACAGAGAGGGAGGGAACACAAGCAGGGTGAGTGGGAGAGGGAGAAGCAGGCCTCCTGCAGAACAGGGAGCCTGAAGCAGGGCTCAATCCCAGGACCCCGGGATCATGACCCAAACCAAAGGCAGATGCTTAACGACAGCCACCCAGGCGCCCTGAAGAATGTATTCATTTTGAAAGAATTTTCTCCCCTTAAATCTGGTGTCCTCTGCTAATCACTAAACCACCTGGAAGCTTTTAGTAGATATGGCCAGTTTCCCTTATGGTTGAACCAAATGACAATCCCATCAGCTATGCGTGAAAGCTCTTGTCACTCCTGAATGTCGATTTTTAATTCCAGGCTGTCGATTATTGGCACAGTATTTTCAGACCTCTTTATAAGGTTTCTCACTTCTGTGAGTGAAAAACCTAAACATTCTTGGGGCACCTGGGTGGCTCAGTCGTTAAGTGTCTGCCTTTGGCTCGGGTCATGATCCCGGGGTCCTGGGATCGAGCCCCGCATCGGGCTCCCTGCTCCGTGGGGAGCCTGCTTCTCCCTGTCCCACTCCCCTTGCTTGTATTCCCTCTCTCACTATGTCTCTTTCTGTCAAATAAATAAATAAAATCTTAAAAAAAAAAAAGAAAGAAAAACCTAAACATTCTTTATTAGTTTTTTGTACCAGTTTAGTTCCACATTTCCTAATGTATGGATGTTTTAGAAATTAGGAGCCTCCATGTTTTAGTAGTCCTATTTAGTTACAGTACCTATTATTTTAAGAGAAAAAAGTTAATATTTTGATTTTTGAATTTCACTACAAATTCATAGTTTTTGTAGACTAAAAGTTTGTGAACATATGCATTCATATGGAATTCCTAGACCATGAAGTATTCATGTTTAGCTCTGGTAGATATGAGCAGTTTGCTCTTACCACTCCTCCTCACATGGTTGGAGCCCTTGAGGCTGGTTCCTCTGCCCCCTTGCCAGCACTTATCCCTGAAGAAGTGTCTTTGCTTTCTGGCACTCAGGATTACAGAGGTGCTTCTTGTGTTCTTTGCTCCAGATGTGGACTCAGCCATTTTCCAAGGAGCTCAAGTTCCTTTTTAGTGAAACCAATGGAAGAGATCAGGATCTGGGCACTAGCAGGTTTTTCCAATTGCAGTGACACAGCCACAAAATATATAAGTTTTAAAACCATGAGTTATCCCATTGATGATTTTACCATTAAACATTCAAGTATGTCATAAAATAGTTACATTCTTAATCTATGATTTACCCTTTCTCTTTTATAATTTAAGCCACATAGTTATCTCTTTAATTAAACATCTTAATTAAAAATAACAGTTGTTTGTTCTCATCTGTTGAAAAATATTTTTTAACAACAACATTTAATAATACACTGGATAAATAACCAGGTGTAGCCTTTCAGTAATCATTCGTACCACAGTGTAAGTAACCATCAGTTTTAACTGATGTTATACAGTTATTTTATTTTGCTTTGAGTTCTTTGTAATAAGTTATAGTATATACTTTTTTTTTTTTTAAAGATTTTATTTATTTATTTGAGAGAGAGACTGAGAGAGAGAGCATGAGGGGGGGAGGGTCGGGAGGGTCAGAGGGAGAAGCAGACTCCCTGCCGAGCAGGGAGCCCGATGCGGGACTCGATCCCGGGACTCGATCCCGGGACTCCAGGATCATGACCTGAGCCGAAGGCAGTCGCTTAACCAACTGAGCCACCCAGGCGCCCAGTATATACTTTTTTAATGGTAATATTATTATAGAAAAAGCATCCCAAATATAGGACTTCATAAACACCGGTAGGTGAACAAGTGCAACTTTAAAAGTAAGTAAGAGGCAAAACCCAAGCCTTTTTTGCCTTTCAGAGAAAACGTATTGTTCTGCAGGGGTGATCCCACTCAGCATGAATTTGGATCCATCTCCCATGGGGACAGTTATTTAAGTTTAAAAGATTTTGGTTTTTAATAAATTTTTACTTCTTAATTGGTAGCAGCTTTTACTTCTTGGGAGGTCTGTTTTATGCATTCACATTCTGAATTGAAAGGCACCATTTTTTTTTTCTTTTACCACAGTGATTTCAAGCATGGATTTTTGTACAAGATTTATGTAGGGACTTCGCAAGTTCCGAGACGGGCCTGGTCCCTCACAGCTCTGTTCTCTCTTTCTCCATCCTCCTCCCCCCAGTCTCTGTCTTCACAGGACTCAAATCTTTTTCCAAGAACAGCAGAAAATGATTGAGTACCAGGTAAGTGTGACATAAAGTAGCCAAGTTTCCCTTCTTGGGAAACTGTTCTAGAAAAAATATGTGCATTTCAAGCATGTATACTTTATCACAGGCTGGGTTCTCAGAAAACAGACTTGGAGGTGGGAGATTTGCACACATGAGGTTTACTAGGGAGACTCTTTAGAACACTTATAAGGAGCGAAGGAAGCAAGATTAGGCAGAGGGATTTAAATAGAGGCACCAGCTGACCTTACAAGATGCTTTGGAGCTGGGATGGCCCTTGCTGTTGTCTTGAATGGAGAGAAGGAGGCCTTTATATTCTGAAATCAACCAGTCACTGGTGTAGGCTGCCCCAGGGAGGGGACATAAATTTGCGTAGGTAGCTCCCTTTGACCAAGGGCACTTTGCAAAAGGTCTCAAGCCTGCAGTAGCCAGTCTTCTAACAGCTGGGAGAATACCTCAGTCCTTCAGGGGGATTTGAGTGGAACATCACAGCTTCTGTCTACACATAGATACTATGGCAAGACTCTTATTATACATACTACTCTACCCCCTTTTTTCCCAAATAAAATATCTTAGAGATTGTACATATTAGTACTTGGGACCACACCATTTTTTTTTTTTTTAAGATTTTATTTATTTATTTGACAGAGACATAGCAAGAGAGGGAACACAAGCAGGGGGAGTGGGAGAGGAAGAAGCAGGCTTCCTGCGGAGCAGGGAGCCCAGTGCGGGGCTAGATCCCAGGACCCTGGGATCATGACCTGAGCCAAAGGCAGACGCTTAACAACTGAGCCACCCAGACGCCCCCACACCATTTTTTTTAAACAAGGTACATAATGCTCCATCCTACGCATGGAATATGACTGATTTAACTAGCCCTCCATTTTATGACATTCAGGGAATTTCCAAATTTGATATTACAAGGAATGATGCAAGGAACCTTCTTTGTTGGAATACAGATATACGAAACAGTCCAACAAGAGTCTATAACTTTGGTCTTCCTGGTGGCCCAGCAAAAAGGCAAACACAGCCCATGATTTGCACTGGCCACAGGATAGAAGCTTGCTGTTATTTCTAAGAGAAAACTAGCTTTTCAAGGCATTTTCTAAAGACATTTCCCTGAGGGGCCTTCTTATGGCTGCGGTAGAGCAACACTGCTGCTAACCATGTGGTCCCAGGACATGGGCTTCTCCAAGGAGCTTGTTAGACATACAGAATGGCAGGCCCCACCCCAGACCTGGTTGAATCAAGTGATTTGAGGGTGGAGCCTGGGAATCTATGTTTAACAAGCTCTCGGTGATCCTTATGCTCTTGTAAGTGTGAGAAGCACTGGCAGAGAGGACAAAATTCTTAACGATAACTAACCAATGTAGAAGCATGTTTTCTGCAGTGGTTCAGCTCTTCCCTTGGAGTTGAGTATTAGCCCCACAGAACTCCTGGATTTCGAGGTGACCAGAAGCATCATGACTTAGTTTCCCAATGAAGTGTTAATGTTTTCTATCAGTGTCAGAGCTGCAGGAAGTTTTAACTCCTCTGTGCTTTGCAGCCACATGTGTAATGGAATAAAATACTAAAGTTCAGTTAGAGGAAAGTGAAAATACAAATATTATTTATTTTCAAAAGGAGCGGGCAGGAAGATTCCTCCCCATTTATGGAAGTCCTGATTTTGGTCCAGGGTATCTGTGTCCTTGATCTAGACTGAGGAACAGATGAGCTGTCCATTATTTAAATTACTGTCATTCCCTTAACTGTCTTTACTAGTTTGGCAGCAAACAGTGAACATCTTAGTCCCCACGAAGTCTTGGTGTGAAGAGTTCCCAGCTCCCCCTTCCTTCCTCACCATCTTATGATGGTGAAGTTCCCTGCGTCCTGACAGGACTCCCCCTCAGCCCCTGAGTTCCTACATTTCCACCTCTTTGGAGGTCTCCCTCCAGGAGGGACATCTCTTTCTGGAGACCCATCCTCTCCCCTTTCCCAGATCTTTTCCCTTGTCCCTACAACCATCGTCAGTGCCTCCAACCCTAGAAACCATCACCACTTCCAAACCACAAAGGCCTTCCCTTTCTCCCCTGGCCTCCTTCCATCTCTTGTAGTGACTTCCTGCTCTTGATGTTTCCATATCCTGTTTCTTGAGTCCAGCATCCTCTCTCCCCACTTGACTAAAGCTTTTCTGGCCAAGGGCCCTGGTGACTTTTTTGAGGCTGAAATCAGAAGATGCTTTCTGATTGTTCTGCTAAAGTAGACTGTACCATTTGCACCCTTCTGTGCAGAAGGCAACAGCATATACTGGGTGAGAGCACAGACTTGGAGCCAGACTGTTGAGTTTGAATCCCAGACCTTACCGTCTGTATGACCTTGCACAAGTCTCTGAACCTCTTTGTGCCACAGTTTCCCATCTCAGGAGATGGTACCATCCCACTGGACAAGCCAGGACCATATCCTTGACTTCTCCCTGCCTTCCCATTCTCACACTCAGTCACTAAGTGATGGTAATTTTACAACCTTAATGTTTCTTCCATCTCTTTCCTCTTCATCCCTATGTTTGGTGAAAATGACATGCCTTTATGGGTGTCAAATTACATCTTTTCTATTTTGTTCTGTTCTATCCCATCCCATCCCATCCCATCCCATCCCATCCCATCCCATTACCTCCCACTCCAATTAGCTCTGTTGGGGAAATACCGACCCAGGCCTGTCAACTGAGCCAGGCCCCATGCTCTGTGGTAAAAGACTGACTGCTGTTCTCCCACTACCATGATATGTTATTCTGACATCAGAGAGGATATCTGGTTGGTACCTCCTATGTACATGGCCTTTGTATGGGTCTAGGGTCTCATGTGCCAGGTCCTGCCTTCAGGTCTATCTGCTTGGGCTACTGCTCAGGTGCCACTGTAGGACCCCACATTTTTTAAACAGATGTACAGCTTCCTCCTGAGGTTGAGCTGATGCCTGTGACCCAAAGCCCCCACCAGAAATCACATTGTTAGACTATCTCATGTGGCCCAAGGCCTCCAGGTAAACAAAGACGGTCTTATCAAACAGAACATTGCAGGGGCTTAGAGATTAACTCCCAGGAGCTGAGTGCAAAGATCAGACCTCTCTTTGGGGAAAGTTCAGTTCTTTACAGTCACTTGAAGATATATCATAGGTACTGTTTCCTCTACTCACAGGAATAGGGGAGTTTTTTCCCTACACCAAACAATTCTCCCAATTCTCCATGGACACCAACTGGGTGTCCTACAACTTAGTTCAACTTGGAGTTAGCATAGACCCTACAAGTTAGGGACTCAGTCTCACAAGACTGCCCCCCCACTTCAGATGCTAATTACAAATCTCAGGTTGTCACCTGAACTTCTGACCAACTAGCTATAAGTCAGGGGTTCCTATGACTCCCTCTTCAGTTTTGATAATTTGCTATAGTGATTCACAAATCTGGGAGACACTTTACTTACTATTACAGGTTTATTATAAAGGATACAAATGAAAAGCCAGATAACAAGGTACAGAATGGTCCTGAGCACATGAGCTTCTGTCTGAAGTTTGGGGTGTGCATCTTCCCAGATGTGTTCACCAACCTGAAAGCTCTTCAGGGTTTTCATGAGATTTCCATCATGTAGGCATCGTTGATTAAATCATTATTGGTAATTAGCTCAATCTCTGGTACCACGCATCCACCCCCACCCTGACCCAGAGGTTGGGCGGGGTAGAAAAGGGGGCTGAAAGTTCCAGCCCTCTAATCATATGGTTAGTTCCTCTGGCAACTAGCCCCCTTCCTCCATGTCATTGGCATAAACTTGTGTATTGTTGACTGAGGCTTGTTAGGAATAACAAAAGACACTCCTATTACCCCTGTTACTCAGGAGGTTGTAAGGGTTTAAGAAGCTCTGTTCCAGGAACGAGGAAGGAAAACCAAATATATATTTCTTAATATATCACAATATCACAGGTGCCCTCTTAGGTTAGTACCTGTAAGTCCTCTTGGGTCTCCAGCTGAAATCTATTAGGGTCCCTTGGGGCTCTGGCCTGGACACTTTGCTCATCCTGTCTCCTTGCAGAGAGATCCCACACTGACAACTTTAGTTACCGCTTCTCTGCTGCTGCTTCCAGAGCTTTAGCTCCCTTCCTGATCTTGCTTCTGATACAAGATTCTATTGTTCATCCTGCTGCATGCTAAGTGTCTCCACCCATGTGTCCCCAGACATGTCTAACAACACATCCTCTTTGTTTCTGCTGTTTTTCTCATATCTGATTCACCATCACCCAGTTGGCTTTGAGATACTTGGGTGTTACCCTTACCCCTCCTTCACCCCCCCCCACAACCAGTTAAGCTGCAGGTTCTGCTCTTCTTTACAATGGTCCTTCTCTGTCTCATTTTTACTGTCCCACTTGTGAACACCATCTTCTACCTGCATTATTGCAGTTTTTGCTTTCACTTCCCTCCAGGCCACCCACCGCATTTCTCTTCGTATCCATTCACTTGCAAATTATCTGTGAGTTTTGTATCTCTTACAGGCAGCACTTCTTTTTTATTTTATTTTTTAAAAGATTTTATTTATTTCACAGAGAGAGAGCAGGAGAGCACAGGCAGGGGGAGTGGCAGAGGGAGAGGGAGAAGCAGGCTCCCCGCTGAGCAGGGAGCCCGATGTGGGGCTTGATCATAGGACCCTGGGATCATGACCTGAGCTGAAGGCAGACGCTTAACCAACTGAGCCACTCAGGCACCCCAGCATTGCTTTTTTAATCCAGCCTAACAATCTCTGCCTTTTGGAGTGTTCAGTCATATATTAATTTATAATTTACTATCATTGAATATAAGTATAATTATTGTTATGTTGGATTTGTATCTTTTTAGTATTTGGTTTTTTATTTGTCCCATGTGCTTTTGTTCCTCTATTTCTTCTCTTTACGTGTGTGTTTGTGTGAATTAAATGAATATTTTTTGGAATTCATTTACTTCATTTACTTCAATACACCTCTTTGCACTATGATTTTAGTGGTTCCTCTAGGGATACAAGGTATATTCTTAACTTTTCAGTCTGCTTAGAGTTACCGCTGTACCACTTGACATGGGATCAAGAAACTTACCACATGCCTAATAGAATGTGCTTTCTACACACACCTCTCCCTTGATAGATTTTCCATTGTCTTAAAGTCCATCATCTCATCACTCATACGCCCCTCTATACTCCTCCTGTTACTGAGAGCCTCACAGCCCTTAAAATCACTTTTCTATCCCCATGCCTGTGTTCATGCTGCTCTGTCTGCAAGGATTGCAGTTTCTCCATCTTTCTGCAGAGAAGACTCAGCTCCACATGTCCCCTAGCTCTGAAGCCTTGCTAGACCTTGAAACATTTAATGGATCATTCACACTTTTCTGTAACCTAGATGTCCTGCCACCATAGCTCATATACTTTCACCTGGATGGCTTTACATATTGCCTTCTGCCAGGCTGTGAGCTCCTTGAGGTCAGGAACAATCCATGACTATGTCTCCAGCAGCCAGCAGTGGGTTACACACAGCAGGTCTTCTTCAGTCAATATATGTTGACTCAAAGTGTATATGACAGTGGGTTCCAATGTGATTGTTATTTTCCCTACCATACATAGCCCAAAGCCAGGAATGTAAGTGCATCCTAGATAGATAAATTATCATGATAGGCTCTGACCTAGAAACATAAAAACTCCATACCATCCACCCCTGGCTACATTTTCCCACATGACTCAATGCCATTTCATCCTCAGCAGAGACCTGTGTCCTTCAAAGACGTAGTAGTGGGCTTCACTCAAGAGGAGTGGCACAGGCTGAATCCTGCTCAGAGGGCACTGTACCGGGATGTGATGCTGGAGACCTACAGCAACCTTGTCTCAGTGGGTAAGAACAGCTCCACCACACAATTTAGATTATGCGTGAATGACCGCCTTTCCTTTTTCAGTTGCTAAAAGTAACTGAGGTACCTAGAGCCTCAGAAGTACCAAATACTTCCTATGTGCCAGACACTATTTCAGTCACTTTTAAAGTATTAACTTATTTAATTCTCCTAAGAGCCTTATGAGGTAGGTACTATTAGTACCACTATTTTACACATTTGGAAACAGAGGCAGATGGGCGAAGTAACTTGCCCAGTGTCACTCACCTAGTACATACAGGGCCAAGAGTAGGATTTGAACCCCAGCAGTCTGGCTGCACATTCTGCGTTCCTGACTCTTACACTGTGCTGCCTCAGTGAATTTGGCTTGAGGTTCAGTGGTCCTGGGTTACTAATTCCTTTTGGGTTCTGGACAAGGTGTATGTACAGTCTTCTCCCAAGTACAATATCTGTTGTGCAGCCTTTAATGCTGCCTGAGTGGCCCTGAAGACCAAGGAGCTCAGCCCAAGGCCTGGATCATTTCCCTGGAACAGGTTATGAAGGCACTAAACCATATGTGATCCTCAAGCTGGAGCAGGAAGAAGCACCATGGATTTGTGAGGCAGCATGCTCAGGCTGCCACTGTCAGGGTAAGTATACATCCAGCAAAAGAGGTACTATGGGAGGCTGGCACCTTTGGGATTTTGTTCAGAGCCCAGCTCTCAAAAGCCTTAGAGCTTTGCAAGCAGCTGGAGACATTTCCCTGAGAGCTTTAGCCTTCTTGATGACCCTTCATCCTCCATGCACCCCACCTCCTTTATCCAGGTGTTCCTTCTCCTCCTCATCTCATCTCTCCCTGTGTTCTTGCTCCATTGCCCTTTCTCTAGAATCCTTGGTCTCTTAAGGTTTTCAGTACACCTTCTCTTTCACATTCAGGCATTCTTACAAATAAGCTTCTGTCATTCTCCCGCTCCGGCTGGTCCCTTCCTATTTCCTGTTCTCACAGTTTCCAGGTAAAATGCCCCAGACCTGCCCGCCATACCCACACTCTCACTTCCCATCCTTTCCTTATCCCTTAGTCCTTTAGTTTCCTTAAGTCCAAGAGGAGGAAGTATTAAATTTCAGGTAACCAAGGACAGCGGGGCAGTAAAGCACATGACTGAGCTTGGCCCATCTTAACTATTTTCGTTTAACATTCAGAATAACTGCCCCTTTCCCATCAGCTCTGTAAAATATCCCAACAATACCCATGGCACCCCAAGTGTTGGTAACCTACTCTTCAGGATGCCTTTGAACTTCTGCTTCTCCACAAGAGTCATGGGCTTAGCAAGAATAGTCAGTGCTGTCTGTTCCCAATCTGTTTCTGCCACTTACGCTTGGTGTTGTAATCACATAATTGAATTAAATATTACATGAACCCCAAAAACATTCAAGTCATTTTCATGCTTCTCCCCAAAATGATGTCTCTGAAATTACTACCATCCACTGTTCATCCACCTTGGTTGTAGTAGTAGCAGCAACAGCACTAGAATTATTGGCCAATGTGTGGCTCACTCTATGCCAGATTTGTTCTCAGCCCTTTACATATATCATTTCATTCAACCCTTACAACACCTGTGAGATATCCAGCCTTTATTACCCCATTTACAAATGAAACAGTCGCAGAAAAGTTAGGAAACTTATCTAAGAACATAAAGTAAGGGACTGAACAGAGATTTGAGCCTATGCGGTCAGGTTTCAGAACCAGTACTCCTAACCATCACATTCTGGTGCCCTCTAGGATGTATTTTGCGTCATTAAACTATGCTCATCAACCTTCCTGAAACCATAGTAACCTGGCTATCAGCTGCCTTTCTTTTCCCTCTTTTAAGAGCCACACATTTTTTTTTTAAAGATTTTATTTATTTATTTGACAGAGACACAGCGAGAGAGGGAACACAAGCAGGGGGAGTGGGAGAGGGAGAAGCAGGCTTCCCGCTGAGCAGGGAGCCCGATGTAGGGCTCGATCCCAGGACCCTGGGATCATGACCTGAGCTGAAGGCAGACGCTTAACAACTGAGCCACCCAGGCGCCCCAAGAGCCACACATTGAATAGCAAGGGTCTATATGACACCTCAGTAACAGGATTGACAAACTACAGCCTATAGTTTGGCCACCTGATTTTGTAAATAAAGTTTTTTTGGAACCCAGCCATGCCTTTACATTTATATACTGTCTTATGTTTGTCAAATACAATGGGAGAGTTGAGTAATTTTGACTGAGACCATATGGCCCACAAAGCCTAAAATTTACTCTCTGGCCCTTTAAGAACATGTTTGTCAACCACTGCTCTACAATATCCCATCTTCTTCAAAATTATTACTTTGTACCCTCTGACATATTCCATTTCATTAGTGCCAGTGTTGTGAATCTTCTGTACTCGTACAACGCCCTTCCCTGCATTTAGTTATGGTTCATGCTTTCTGTTCATGTATTGTGCATTGTTTAAATTCTTAGGGTATTTCTCAAGTAATTTTATTCTAGATCATATTAATAGAATAAAGAAAGGTTTGCTGTGTTTTCTCCAGAAAACATTTGTCAAGTTAATGTCCAGAGGAAAAGACAAGACATGATTTTGAAACAAGGTGCATTCATCAGCAAGAAAACATTGCCCAAGGAAAGAAGCCATGAAAGCAATAAGTTTGGGAAAATATCACCTCTGAGCACTAATCTTTTTCCTTCAATTCAAAACCCTACAAACTGGGACCCCTGTGGAAAGAGTGCAAACCATAATTTAGATTTTATTGGTTTTAAGAGAAGCTATTCAAAAAAACAAGATGAGTGCTGTGGATGTGGGAAATTGTTACAACGTACAAACCATGATAGAAGACCTAATGGAGAAAAACTCTGGGAATGCAGTCATTGTGAGAAAGCTTTCAGCCACAGCCCAGCACTTATGTATAAACCAGCAGTAACCAATTCTCTTGTGTACAAACGTAAGAGGGTTCCACCTACAGAGAAACCCCATGTCTGTAGCGAGTGTGGGAAAGCCTTCTGCTACAAGTCTGAATTCATTAGGCATCAGAGAAGTCACACTGGGGAGAAGCCATATGGATGCACTGACTGTGGGAAAGCCTTTTCACATAAGTCAACCCTCATTAAACATCAGCGAATTCACACTGGGGTAAGACCCTTTGAATGTTTTTTCTGTGGGAAAGCCTTCACTCAGAAGTCACACCGCAGAGAACATCAAAGAACACATACTGGAGAGAGACCCTTTGTGTGCAGTGAATGTGGGAAGTCATTTGGTGAGAAGTCATACCTCAATGTACATCGAAAAATACATACAGGAGAAAGACCATATCGTTGCAGAGAATGTGGGAAAGCCTTCAGCCAAAAGTCATGCCTCAATAAACATTGGAGAACTCATACAGGAGAAAAACCCTATGGATGCAGTGAATGTGGCAAAGCTTTTTATCAGAAGCCAAACCTCAGTAGACATCAGAAAATTCATGCCAGAAAGAATGCCTATAGGAATTAAAACCTGATAATTGTGAGAAAGCCTTAATCAAGGTATCCTATTTCATTATATGTGGAGGCATTCATTTTTAGGAGAGATCTCATTGATTTAATGAATTTGGACAAAATGTTTTACCATAAGGGAAGTCGTTCTAATTGTGATAGAAATTTTTATACAAAGATTATAGAAAATACTTTATAAAACAAACATGGTTACTCTGGCTTATGAAAGTTTAAAAATATGTTAATGGAATGACAACAGCATACAAAATATATGTGAAGAGAATTGGTATATTCTGGTATATTCCACCGTGAGCCACATAATAAGCATTATGTTTTGGAAATGTAAATGTGAATTTAATGTAAATTGTGAATATCAAGCATATGTGTCATGTAGTATGTAGAATGCCATTCACCAACTTTTCCACTCTAAATATCACCATTGTCTTTTACTGTCTTAACAATATAAAAAATAATGATAATAACATTTGTTAATGTTAAAAAGGCAAAGCTAAGGAATAGTTTCACAACCTAATATTGGATGAACAAAATACCATAAACTTGATTACTCAGCACAGCCATTATTTGACAAAAAGTAGTGTGGCCGTGGTATATTGTGCACCTCTTCTGTTTTCTTAGTCTTGCTTAACATGCCTTGCAGCAAATTAGTAGGAAAGACACTGTTTATATGAGTCTTATAATTCAGAAATGCTTCATGCAGAGACCAAAGAAGGAAAATTTTTCTGTTTTTATTTTTTCTTTTTGCAAATTAATTCAGCAACATCCACTTTTCTTCCCTATCAATTTCCCTGTGAATGTCCTGGGCACTAAAACCCAAGTTGTTTCATCATTCCAGTCTTTGAACAAAGTCTACTTCCCTGAGCTGCCATGTCATCCAAATAAAACAAATGGCCATATTGTGCAAGATTTGCCTCGCTATAAGAATGCCTGATTCAGAATGAGAAAGCAAGCAATCACATGAGCACTGGGTGTTGTGTTTAAGTGATGAATCACTAAATTCTACACCTGAAACTAATATTACACTGTATGTTAACTGGAATTTAAATAAAAACTTGGAAAAAAAAGAAACAATCACAGATAAAGATGTGATTAAAAGAATGATAAAAGATATTTCTTACAACTGTAAATCAGCATGCTTTTAAAAGAGGAAATAAATGTTTTTCTAGCAAAATGTAAGTTAGAAAAATTGCGATAAGAAGTAGAAACTTGATAGAACAATTACCATTGAAGAGTTTGGAAAAGTGATTAAAGATCTAGGATTGAAAAATGCTCCAGGCCCAGATGTTTTTATAATTAGTTTCATCTAACTGTTTTTTGTAGGCTCCATGCCCAGCATGGAGCCCAGCGTGGGGCTTGAATTCATGACCCTGAGATTGAGACCTGAGCTGAGATCAAGAATCGGATGCTTAACTGACTGAACCACCCAGGTGCCCCTCATCTAACTTTTAAAGAGTAATACCAGTGTTATTTGAAATATTTCAGCCCATAGACTATGATCCCCAATTTATTTTATGAAGTCAGAATAAGTTTTAACACCAAAACCAAAGTATTGGAAAAAAGAAAACCCCAAACCAGTCTTACTCATGAGTTTAGAAACAAAAAATTATAATTAGAATAATAGCAAATAGAATTCAGCAGTATACCTAAGAATGATGTATTATAATGACCAAGTAAGAATTATTCCAAGAATGCAGAGCCAATGCAGTAATAGGAAATACATCAATAAAATTAACAGTTTGAAAGAGAAGATGCCATCATAGAGGCTGGAAGGTATTTAATTGAATTTTGCAAACATGTAAGTTAAATTGTAATATATAATAACCACTTAAGATTCTCTTTACCAAAACTATAGCATATATTATGTTAAAACGATTTTTTGAAGATTAAGAATTTAATAGTATTAGAGATAAAAGTGTTCACTGCTGTCTATTTTTACTAAATATTGTCTTAGAGTTTCCAATGAAGGCAGTAGAAAATAAAATTAAATAATTGGTATAAACAATAAAAAAGGTAAAATTTTTTGCTGATGATATGATTGTATATCAATAAATGAAGAGACTAGTAATTGTTTTGAGTTAAAAGACAATTTTCTGAGAAGACAGTATAGAAATTAAAAGCTTCTCTCTGTAAACATCTAATAACATATATACACTTCTTTTGGAATTACACTAAATGTCTGTGCCTTTTTTTTTTTAATCTTATGTGAAATGATCTTATCTTAAAGTCCTTATGGAAAAACATTTGTTCTAACAATCTAAACAAGAAAAGTATGAAAAAGAAAATTGCATACCAGATGTTGGAATATAACATGAAGTCACTTTAATAAAGTATTGGCAAAGGAACCGATAAATACATCAATGGAACAGCATCGAATATCCTGAAATAGACCTTAGACCCATGTATGTATGAACTTTCTCATATATGGAAAAGCTAGAATTTCAAACCATAGGGGAAAGGAATCACTTATGTAAAAAGAATTCTGTTACAATTGGCTTTTAATCAGGAAGAAAGTAAAGTTGGATTAGCAGCACCAACCATATAAAAAAAATCCAGGTGGATTTCAGATTTAAATTTTGTAAATCATAAGTTCTTAAAGGAAAATGAAAGACTACACGTACAGTTTAAGAGTTAGATTAATTTTATCAACACAGGATAAAAGCTATTAAAAAATAAAAAAATAGGGTGCCGGGGTGGCTCAGTCCATTAAGCCTCCGACTCTTGATCTCAGTTCATGAGTTCAAGCCCTACATTGGGCTCCATGCTGGACATGGAATCTACTTAAATAAAAATAAAAAATAGGAAAAAATTGACTACGTAAAACTATGATCTTTTGTATGGCAAAAGGTGCCATCAACAAAGTCAATACATTATAATTTTGGGTGAAATATTTGCAAAGCCAGTCAGAGAAGTGCTTTTCAGATTGACAGGAAAGTGATAACTCAATGGCAAAACATGGCAGAAAATGTGAATAGACAAGTTGTAAAAAGAGCAAATCCAAGTGGCTGGTGGGACCATCAAAAAATGTATAGCCTTGGTAGTTGTTGGGGAATACAGATTAAAGTCATAATGAGATAACTGTATGCAATCAAACTGACAGAAAATGGCAGGAATGCTTTTTGCTGTCCCAACAAAGGTTGTTCTTATACCCTGCTGGCAGAAACATAAATTACAGCTCTTTTGAAAAGCAATCCGCAACATCTATTATAACTTAAAATATTTATGCCACTTCGGGGAATCTTCTCTTAGAAGTAAAACCCCAATACATAAAGGACAGATGAATATGTATATTTATTATAAAATTGTTCCTACTGGCAATAAAACACTAGAATCAAAATAAATGCCCATCAGTAGGGAAATTGGAAGAGGGGAGAAACTAGTATATCCATTCCATATAATGTTTATATAGCCATTAAGGTGGACAAATTAAACTATGCTAGTGGACTTGAACAGAATTCCACAATGTTTTCTTGAGCAAAAAAAGTACAGGTAAGTGTGTAAAATATGAGCCTGTTTTTTAAATCAGTGACAAAATTCCTCTAGCTGTTTGAGTGAAAAACATGTATCCATGTATGTTTGTGTATGATTTTCTATGCATGAAGAAAAGTATAGAAGAGTATACATTGGGTTGGGGGGAGGTGGGTGATGCAGGTTGGTTATGAGGGAGTCAAGGAAAATGAAAGCCAAATAGAAAAAAATATATAAATGAACCCAGTATGATATCTCAAATGTGTGATTAAAATTCAGTGGGGAGCTAGAACTCTGCTAATTTGTGGAGGTGTTCATGGTATATTGTTAAGTGAAAAGAGAAAATTGCAGAATAATGTATATGAATCTATTTTTTAAAAAATAAAACTGTGTATATATATGCATGTATGTTTCTGTGAACAAAGAAAAGTATGGATGGATATACAGCAAGGTGTTAATTAACATTGGTTACCTTGGTGGGCGGAAGGGAAAAATAAGCAGTTGTTTATTTATCTTTGTATTGTTTTACTTGTTACAACATATATTACTTTTGTAATTTGAAAAACAAAATAAAGGGGGTAAATGTTTCAAAATGCAGGAAGCATTCCAGGTGTTTCTGTTTTCTGATAAGATGGCACCCTGATCTGGTCTACGGTCATTTCTCCAGCTCAGTCCTTTGGCTATCACCAAAGTAAAAGTAAATGTCTAGGTTGTTACTTGTGCTTCTGAAGAGCAAAAGTAAATACTGTGAGAAACTCCCAAGTAGAGGCTTTTTGTTTGTTTTTATTTCAAAATAATTTTTGATTTATTAAAAAAGTTGCAAAAACAGTTCTTACATCGTCTTCATCCAGTTTCTCCTAATGTTAACATCTTATATAAACTTAGTATAATTATCAAAACCAGGAAATTAACATAGATACATACTAGTAATTAAACTATAGTCCTTGCCACTGATTCCAGATCCTGTGGTGCATTTACTTGTTATTTCTCTTCTGTTTCCTCCAATTTGTGGCAGTTCCTCAGTCTTTTCTTGTCTTTCATGACTTAGACACTTTTTTTTTTTTTTTAAGAATACTGGCCAGTTATTTTGTAGAATATTCCTCAGTTTGGGTTTGATCCCGTATTTTCTCTGATTACATTAAGGTTATGCATTAATACTACAGAAGTAATATATCCTCAGAGCATAATACCAGAGGATACACGATGTTGATGTGTCTTGTTGGTGATGTCACCACTGATCACATGGTTAAGATGCTTAGATTTCTCCACTCTAAAGGTACTATTTCTTCCTTTGTAGTTAATAAATCTCTTGGGCAAGATAATTTTCAGAGAGGGGCGCCTGGGTGGCTCAGTCGTTAAGCGTCTGCCTTCGGCTCAGGTCATGATCCCAGGGTCCTGGGATCGAAACCCACATCAGGCTCCCTGCTCAGCCGGAAGCCTGCTTCTCCCTCTCCCACTCCCCCTGCTTGTGTTCCCTCTCTCGCTGTGTCTCTCTCTGTCAAATAAATAAATAAAATCTTAAAAAAAAAAAGATAATTTTCAGAGAATTAAAAAAAAAAAACCATTCCAGCAGGTTCTAGCTCCAGAGATTCTGTTTGATTAGCTCTGGCTAAGGGTTCAAACATCCCTAGTAATTCTGATGAGCAGACAAGAGTGGACTTTGGATGTGGATCACACATGTAATCGTTAGCCTTGAAACAAAGCTTATCATCCTCATAGAACAGATAGTAATGAGAAACACTGAATTATGACATTTATGAATACTGGTCCTTAGTAACCTAGGTGTGTTAGTTATCTAGTGCTACCTAAAAAATTATCAGAGACTTTGTAGCCTAAAGCAACACACATTTATTATCTTACAGTTTCTCTGTCAGGAGTCCAGATAGGGCTTAGCTAGGTCCTCTGATTCAGGGTCTTACAAGGTTGTAATCAGGTATTGGTCAGAACAGTGGTCTCATCTGATCCTCAACTAGGGAAGGATCTGCTTGCAAGATCACATGGTTAGACTAAGGGCCTCAGTCACTTGCTGGCTGTGGGCCAGACAGTAACCCAGTTCCTTGCCATATGGGCCTCTCTGAAGTCCAGCTCTCTAGAGAGGGTAGAGGGGCTAGATACAGAGTTGTTAATTGATCATTCCTATTAAGGAAGCCTCCATAAAAATCACAAAGGACAGGGTTTGGAGAGTTTCCAGGTTGATGACATTCACATACTAGGAGGGTGACACACCCCAACTCCACAGGACAGAGAAGCTCCTGCACTCGGGATCATCTCAGACCTAGTCCTATCTTTCTATCTTGATGTTCATCTATATCCTTTATCATATCTTTTTATAATAAACTGGTAAACAGCAAGTAAACTTTTTCCTGAGTTCTATAAGCCACTCTAGCAAATTAATCAAATCTTAAGAGGGCATCTTGGGAACTTCCACATTATAGCTGATGGGTCAGAACCACAAGTCATCTAGATTTGTGACTGCTATCTGAAGTATCTGTGGGCCTGGCGGCGGGGGACAGTCATGTGAGACTGAGCCCTTATGAGACCTGGTGCTATCTCCAGGTAGATAGTGTCAGAATTGAGTTAAATTGTAGGCCCCCAGCTGGTGTCACAGAATTGCTTGGAGTGGGGAAAACTCCCACACATTGGGTGTCAGAAGTTTCATGAGTGTGGTAGTAGTGTGAGAGTAAAGGAGAAACCAGGAGACCTGACATTTTCCCAACGCACCTTGTAAACAGTGAAGAGCCTGTTGTAGTCCAAAAAAGAAACCTAAAATTTTAGTGTACATGAGAAGTGTTGGAAAATCATTTCCCTTACATTCTCACCTTCTGGTTGATTCCACTTTAAAAACTTAGTTTGGGGGGTGCCTGGGTGGCTCAGGCGTTAAGCGTCTGCCTTCGGCTCAAGTCATGATCCCAGAGTCCTGGGATCTAGCCCCGCATCAGGCTCCCTGCACCTCGGGAAGCCTGCTTCTCCCTCTCCCACTCCCCCTGCTTGTGTTCCCTCTCTCACTGTGTCTCTCTCTGTCAAATAAATAAAATAAAATCTTAAAAAAAACACAACAACTTAGTTTGAAGCTAATTAAATTAAAAACAAGCCAGTGGAGGGGCACCTGGATGGCTCAGTCATTAAGCGTCTGCCTTCGGCTCAGGTCATCATCCTGGGGTCCTGGGATTGAGCCCCACGTCAGGCTCCCTGCTCAGCGGGGAGCCTGCCTCTCCCTCTTTCGCTCCCCCTGCTTGTGCGCGCTCTCTCTCTCTGTCAAATAAATAAATAAAATCTTAAAAAAAAAAACCAAGCCAGTGGTGTTGGGGGTGGGGAAATTGGCCTGATACTACGGGATGCCACAGACTCCTAGTTAAAATAGTAATATGACCCAATATAAATTAAAACGGGAACTTCCATGGATTAAAATGTATTATATAAACTAATTTATAGAGGGGTGATTATCCCTGCTACTTCTCCATTTGACAGCCTAATTTTGCCTGCCTTAAACCTGGAAGAAAATAAATACATAAATAAATATATAAATAAAACATAAGTACATCAAGTGAATGAATGATGCCTCACGGTGAATTTACTACAACCTTAATGCTGTGGTCCCATCCATTAGAGGCCCCATACCCAATATCCAGTATTATTAAAACTACTGATTCTATTCAATCAACAACTGATAAATATTTGGCTCGTACAGATTTGGCTGACATATCCTGTTTAATGCCTATTTCCATAGCCTCTCACTTGCAGTTTGTCTTTGCCTCCACAGGAACATTATAAATCTTTTCCAGGCTACCCAGGGGGTACCGCAACAGCTTTGTCATCACAAACTTTGCAAATAAAATCTTAACTGTATCTGCTTTTCTCTAGGAGTATGAGTATGGTACTACATTAATGGCATTCTCCTGCAAGGAGATTCATTTGACACACTCATTATAGACATACAAGTCCAACATGTTTTAGTCCTTTTGGGGTTCTGTAGTCCTCATTTGTAAATTTTACTTTATCTAATTGATGTTGCCATGGATAAATTAGCCCTCCTTAAATGGGGCTCTCTTCAACAAATGGCTTAAAGTCTCCAAGTTAAAATCAACAGTCACTCTTGTTAGTGCCCTCAGAAATTTCTTCACCAGAGAGGCTTTGGTAACTTCTTCTCATGCCTCCTGGAGTCTGTGGACCACTTAAGATGGCCATAAGCTCTCCAATGATGAGTTTCTGATGCAAGAAACTGCTCATCTTGGCCTCATGCTATGCATCATTAAGACAACCAGGGGCTGGCTATATATTGGGCTCTCCCAGAAAGAAAGGCTTTCACAGACCCTGAGGCTGTAACCCTCCATACCCAGCTTCTCATTATGCTTTGGGCCATGGAAACAGTGCCTCACAAGCTTGACACAGCTACTGAGACCTCCTTAAGACAGGATGGAGCCAAATCTGGGCTAACATATGCCTCCTGCAGGAGAGCTGGACTCCTCTGTCCTCAGTCTTTTGCCAGATGCCATGGTGCTGGAGGAGGTCTCCCCTCCCTCTGATGCCCTCACTACCCAGGAGCCTTTGGGATCAACTGAATAGTAATGAGAGTTTGTAGACTATACAGATAACACTGCTAACCATCTTATGTGATAGAACTCGGTGTAACATTGCTGTTTCCCATCCCTTAGCCGGGATTTTCTTCATAAATGATAGGACCCAAGGGACAATGCATTTGGGCAAACTTCAGGCAGTCACCTTAGCATTGGACGTCCCAGCCAACAAATGGCTCCATCTTTACATTCATTACAGACTACTGGTCCATTGCTTAAAAAGTATTCCCTTCAGGGTAAAAAAGTCTGTTGCCTCACAGACACCCAAGATATAAATCAGTATTACACATGGCTCTACATATACTAAAACCACAATATAAGGCCTTGCCAGGACACACCTTATTTCTTTCAGAGTTCTAGGCATTACTGATAGTAACCAAGGCACATAGTTCACTTCTCAGAATGCACAATACTGGGCTCTTGGAAGGCATTCAACAGAACTTTCATGTCCCAAATAGGTCTCAGATAGTCAGTTTAACTGAGACATGATGGTGTCCTCAAGTCCTTTTCAAATACCAGTCTGACAAATAGATGCCTAAATGGCCCTCTTTCTTGCCCTGGGACTTAATCTCTTAATTAAAGGTTCCTTGGCTAATTTATACCTCATACCAACTCTAAAAAACTTTCTCTCATCACTGTTTCTTATATTTAAAAGGGAAATGTGGGGGCGCCTGGGTGGCTCAGTCATTAAGCGTCTGCCTTCGGCTCAGGTCATGGTCCCAGGGTCCTGGGATAGAGCCCCGCATCGGGCTCCCTGCTCTGCGAGAAGCCTGCTTCTCCCTCTCCCACTCCCCCTGCTTGTGTTCCCTCTCTCGCTGTGTCTCCCTCTGTCAAATAAATAAATAAAATCTTAAAAAAAAAAATAAAGTCCTTTTAAAAAAATAAAATAAAATAAAAGGGAAATGTGGGGCATCTGGGTGACTCAGTCAGTCTTGATTTTGACTCAGGTCATGATCTTAGAGTTCTGAGATCGAGCCCTGCGTTGGGCTCCACACTAGGCATGGAGCCTGCTTAAGATTCTCTCTCTCCCTCTGCCCCTCCCACCACTCAAAAAAATTAAAAAATAAAAAATAAAAGGGAAATGTGTCTTATCTCCATGTATATAAAGACTCATTATATATGATGTCCTTTAATAATGCCTCTCCCTGTTTTCTAAAGATTTATTTATTTGAGAGAGGGAAAGAGCACAAGGGGGGAAGGGGCACAGGGAGAAAGAGAAGCAGACTCCCTGATGAGCATGGAGCCTAATATGGGGCTCAATCCCAGGGCCCTGGAATCATGACCCAAGCCAAAGGCAGGCGCTTAACTGACTAAACCACCCAGGCACCCCTCTCCCTGTCTTTATACATTTTTTATGCTGCCATAAGCACTGGAGGACAGATTGAGGGCACAAACCCTCTTGAGATCCTTTAATCATAGATTGTTTCATGGGTAGCTGCTAATTTGACATGGGACCCATTTGAGCTACATTTCCACCATAAAACAAAAAACCTGTCAAGTGCTGCTGCACAACATTCTGTTGTCTTATTCCTATTGGTCTGGGTGATTTCACTGGTTTACAGTTCAGAGGCCCCAACCCTCCAAAAAAGCCACACTTTCAATAAAACATGGCAAATGCTAAGATTCATATCAACTCAAGTGGGTACCCACTTAGAAATGTCACCTCAGTCCCACATGCCAAATGATATCACTTTGGTCCAGGAGCTTTCTGCGGAAGATGACATCACCGCAGCCCAAGACCAAGATGATTTTGCCCCTTCACTGCAGACAGCTTTGCCCAGGACACCAAAACCTTCACTCTGGTGACACCTATGAACTGCCTCTCTTAAGGCAATGTCCTAAGGACATCTATTGCTTTTTTTTTTTTTTTTTAAGATTTTATTTATTTATTTGACAGAGAGAGACAGCAAGAGAGGGAACACAAGCAGGGGGAGTGAGAGAGGGAGAAGCAGGCTTCCCACTGAGCAGGGAACCCAATACGGGCTCGATCCTGGGACCCCAGGATCATGACCTGAGCCGAAGGCAGATGCTTAACAACTGAACCACCCAGGTGCCCCACTTTTCTTCCTTGATATTAGGAATCCAGTTATGTATCCTGAGCTCACTGTATGTTTAGTTCATTATTTTCATATACCCTTTGCTCCCTGCCACAATTTATACCTCTAGAGTCCCATGTGTAAAGGGAAATCTGGTGGAAGTCACTACTATTTGTCATTCTAAAAATTAATGGAGATTATTGCTTTCCCCAGAGGCACCCACCTCATAGTAGTCAACTCCTTGATTCCCAGAGGAGAGGACCACTCACTCCCCAGTGCTTTCTCCCGCTATCCCACCTCCAACTTTTCACCCCGACTATCTGTCCTGCATCTCCAACCCTAACTATTTGTTACATACAAATACCACTAATTGTTACATATACTTCACTAAATTATCAGTTCATATCCTCCAACAACATGGTTGCTGGGCCTGAAACCTTGAGCCACAAAATACACTGAGATACCATTGTCAAAAAATACATGTACATATATATTTGACTAGGTATATATACTTTGTTTCTATGATTTTGAATAGCTTGGATAGTTCATATGAATGGAATATCATATTTGTTCTTTTGCAACTGGCTTATTTCACTTAGCATGTCTTTTGGGTTCATCCATATTGTAGCATGTGACAGGATTTCCTTCTTTCTTAAGGCTGCATAAAATTCCATTGTATGTAGATATCACATTTTCCTTATCCATTCATCTATCAGTGGACATTTGAGTTCTTTTAATTCATTGAGCATCCTTACGATGGTAATTTTGAATTCTTTGGCAATTCATATCTCTATTTAGGTTCGACTTTTTATTTTATTTTATTTTTTAAAAGATTTTACTTATTTGACAGGGAGAGACATAGTGAGAGACAGAACACAAGCAGGGGGAGTAGGAGAGGGAGAAGCAGGTTTCCCGCAGAGCAGGGAGCCTGATGTGGGGCTCGATCCCAGGACCCTGGGATCATGACCTGAGCCCAAGGTAGACGCTTAATGACTGAGCCACCCAGGCGCCCCTAGGTTCGGCTTTTTATTTATTATTTTATTTATTTATTTTTTAAACGTTTTATTTATTTGACAGAGAGAGACACAGCGAGAGAGGGAACACAAGCAGGGGGAGTGGGAGAGGGAGAAGCAGGCTTCCCGCCGAGCAGGGAGCCTGATGCGGGGCTCGATCCCAGGACCCCAGGATCATGACCTGAGCCGAAGGCAGACGCTCAACGACTGAGCCACCCAGGTGCCCCTAGGTTCGGATTTTTAAAGATTTAATTGGTTCCTAAATGTGTCATGGTTGATTGCTTCTTTTATGTTTTATTTTTGTTGTGGAGATTCAGCATCTGAAGAATCAGTCAACTGTCTCAGACTTTGTGGTCTCCTTTACTACAGGCAAGACTTTTTCCACATAGTCTGGCTAGAGATTGTGGAGACCTCTCTCAAGCCTTCTCTGGGCATGCATCCTTCCAGGGCTTGTGTTGTGTAATCTATTTGAAAAGGTTTACTGGTTTCTACTCAAGAGCTCCCCCTTGTGTCTGTCTCCGATATTGCAGCATATCTGTGGGGCTGTTAGTAAATCATGGTCTGGGGCTCCTCCTAGTATTTATTAGTGGTACGGTAGACTCTAGCACACACTTCATGTCTTTATTCTCAGAAATCCCCTCAACCTGTTGCTACATTCTGTCAGTACCTGGATATAAGCAAGACAGACACCGGTCCCCTTTGGTAGCCCCTCTAAAAGTCACTTAGAGACTAACATTCTACTCCTTTCCATCCCCAGAGAGAAGATGGTAGTTGGGGATTTCCAATCAAATGCGCCTTGGTTTGGGGGCAGGTGGGGACGCTCAGATGAGAGGGAACAGGGAGTATCACAAACTTCCTACCAGGCTTCTATGCCCTTGGCCTTGTGCTTGCCTGGGGTGTAAGAACCTCTTGACTGGTTTCTGGATTTCTCAGTTATTTTGTTGATTTGTAAAATCTGTGTCTTCCTATTCCATCATCTTGCTGATGTTACCTTGTATACAAGTTTCTGTGTGATCAACAAGTTTCAACTAGCTTGTAAACAGCAAGGAGCACGATTACTGGATTGTATACTAGGAGTATGTTAGTTTGCAAGAAACTGCCAAACTGTCTTCCAAAGTGGCTGTAACCATTCTGTATTCCCATCAGCAATGAATGAGGGTTCTTATCCCACATCCTATCCAGCATTTGGTGTTACCAGTGTTTTGGATTTTAGCCATTCTTACAAGTGTGTACTGGTATCTCGTTGTAATTTACAATTCTTTTATGACTTGATATTGAGCATCTTTTTGTGTGTTTATTTGCCATCTGTCTATCTTCTTTGGTGAGATGTTCAGATTTTTGCCCAGTTTTTAAATTGGGTTGTTTCTGGGGCGCCTGGGTGGCTCAGTTGTTAAGCGTCTGCCTTTAGCTCAGATCATGATCCCAGGGTCCTGGGATTGAGACCCCCACATCGGGCTCCCTGCTCAGCTGGAAGCCTGCTTCTCCCTCTCCCACCCCCCACTGCTTGTGTTCCCTCTCTCGCTGTGTCTCTGTCAAATAAATAAATAAAATCTTTAAAAAAAATTAATAAATAAATTGGGTTGTTTCCTTATCGTTGAATGTTAAGAATTCTTTGTATATTTTGGATATTAATCCTTTATCAGATATGTCTTTCACAAATATTTTCTTCTAGTGTATGGCTTGTCTTCTCATTCTCTTAACAGTGTCTTTTGCAGAGTAGAAGTTTTTAAAATTTTAATGAAGTATATAGCTAATCAATCATTTCTTTTGTGGATCATGCTTTTGGTGTTGTATCTAAAAAGTCATCACCAAACCTAAAGTCATCTGTATTTTCTCTTATGTTATGTCCTATGAGTTCTATAGTTTTGCATTTTACAATTAGAACTATGATCCATTTTGAGTTAATTTTTGTGAAAGCTATGAAGGTCTGTGTCTAGGTTTTTTTTTTTTTTTTTTTTTTGGCATGCAGATGTCTGGCTGTTCCAGCACCATTTGTTGAAAAGACTACCTTTTCCCCATTGTATTGCCTTTGCTGCTTTGTCAAAGATTAGTATATTTGGGGCACCTGGGTGGCTCAGTCAGTTAAGCATCTGCCTTTGGCTCAGGTCATGATCCCAGCGTCCTGGGATCGAGCCCTGCGTCGGGCTCCCTGCTCAGCGGGAAGCCTGCTTCTCCCTCTCCTTCTGCCTGCTCCTCTACCTACTTGTGACCTCTCTCTCTGTGTCAAATAAATGAGATCTTTAAAAAAAAAAAAAAGATTAGTATATTTGAGTGGGTCTATTTCTTGGCTCTCTAATCTGCCCCATTGACCTATTTGTTTATTCTTTCACAAATACATTATCTGTTACTGTAGTTTTATCATAAGTCTTGAGGTTGGGTATTGCCAATCCTACACTTTTGTTCTTCTCCTTCACTATTGTGTTGGCTATTCTGGATATTTTGCTTTTCCATATAAAATTTGTAATTTTGGTCTTTCAGTGAAACTGTTCTACTGGATTGTGAACTTCCACTAGTTTTCAGTTCCCCTTCCCCAGTGTAGGACAGGATGGTTACAGTGGGCTGGAGTTGGGCATTTCTCTTCCACAGGTCAGTTAGATGCTAATAAAACCCCAGTAGGTTATTGGGGCATGCCTTGTTATGACTGTGTATTTCAAAATAGTGACTTCCCCTCCTCTGCCAAAAGCACAATGGGGATTTTTCTCCAATCTTTACTATGAGAACTTGGTTGGCCTCCTGGTGGTAAAGCTCCTAAGAGCGTCCCCTATGACTGGGACCCCTTGGAATCTTTAATTCTCAGGTGAACTGAGCCTCTTGCAATTTGTCCATTAGAGTTTAGGTTTTTCTACCCCTGTACTTGTTCACACAGAACTTCCTGCTAATGTGTTTCTGCTCTGGTAATTTTTTTGCAAGGACATGTTTTGATTCCCTTCTCATTTCCTTTTGTGTATTCTATAGTTTTCTTTGTAATTACCATGGGGATTACATATAATATCCTAAAGTTATAACAATCTATTTTAAATTGATACCAACTTCAATTGCAGATGAAAGTTCTACTCCTTTATAGGTTGGCATATTTGTTACTGATATCACAAATTACATTTTTTTTCTTTTAAAAGATTTTATTTATTTGACAGAGAGAGACACAGCCAGAGAGGTAACACAAGCAGGGGGAGTGGAAGAGGGAGAGGCAGGCTTCCTGTGGAGCAGGGAGCCTGATGTGGGGCTCGATCCCAGGACCCTGGGATCATGACCTGAGCCAAAGGCAGACGCTTAACCATCTGAGCCACCCAGGCGCCCCTATCTTAGTATTTTTAAAAATCAGTTATCTTAGTATTTTCAATGGCTTCCAAGTACTGTCTAGCATCTTGTAGTGCCTGATATAGGGAGATGGGAAATACTCCATCCCCAAATTCCTAGTTTACCTGTAATATCTCCCTTAATTTCATTTTTTGATTCATGACTTTTGTTAAAAAACAAAATAGAAACCCCAAACATTCCTCAAGCATATACACTTCCCAAAGATGTTAAGAGCAATTAGGAGCAAACAGGATTTCATGTACAAATTAGTTTGGATTATGCTCATATAAGCCAGTTAAATGGGAGTTTTGTCTTTTTTTTAACTGCAGTTTTGATACGCTGCTGTGCATTGTGAATTGTGGGATTAGAAGGTTATAATAGTTAAGATGCAGATATGGTAGTTGGAGGAGGTAACTCATAAAGTCACTCGTTATATTAACCACATTGATTTTAGTAGAGCATGTAACATTGTTTTTTTTTTAAAGATTTTATTTATTTATTTGACAGAGAGAGACACAGCGAGAGAGGGAACACAAGCAGGGGGAGTGGGAGAGGGAGAAGCAGGCTCCCTGCAGAGCAGGGAGCCCGATGCGGGGCTCGATCCCAGGACCCCGGGATCATGACCCGAGCCGAAGGCAGTCGCCCAACCGACTGAGCCACCCAGGTGCCCCATAACATTATGTTTTTAATAAAAATACCTTACAAAAGATGCTGGGACTTGCTCAAATTATCAATTGTTATGGAGTTTAGATATACAAATTCCAGAATTGCCACAGAATTATCTTTCATTGCATTTCAAGAATCCCTCGCTATCCAAAATCTACTTGTTTTCTGAGCTTCTGAGAGCATAGAATACTACGTTAACCAAATCAATAGGACTTCTGTTTTTTAGCAAGTGACTATCTAAAGCAAGAATTGACAAACTTTTTCTGTAACAGGTCAGGTAGTAAATATTATAGGCTTTGCAAACCACTTGGTCTATCACAGGTACTCAAATTATGTTATAGTGTGAAAGCAGCCAGACAATATGTGAATATATGTGGTTCTGTTTTAATGACTTTATGAACACTGAAGTTTGAGTATCATATAATTTCATGTTATTTTTTAAAATTTCAACCAATTTAAATGTAAAAATCATGCTTAGCTTCTAGGCCATACAAAAACAGGTAGTGGTCTAGATTAGTTTGCTGTCCCCTGATTTACAATGTGATAATAAGGTTTTATCTAAAGTATTTGATTTCTGGGGCGCCTTGGGTGGCTGTCAGTTAAGCGCCTGCCTTCAGCTCAGCTCATGATCTCAGGGTCCTTGCTCAGCAGAGGGTCTGCTGCTCCCCCTGCCCTCCCAACCCTGCTTGTGTGCACCCACACTTAATAAGTAAATAAAATCTTTAAAAAACAAAAAATAAAGTATTTGATTTCTGACTTCAGGTAATGGGTTCAGATTGTGCATGTTTTAATAGACTGCTAGAATGAATTTGTACTTTCAGTACTATGATACTAAATTATGTTTTTGTGATCTAGTTATTTTGACATCAGGAATATGAAAGAGTCATAAAAACAGATGGTGAGCTTGTTTTCTCATTTGATTTGGAAGTTCCTTGAATATTTGATAAATTTTGCCCATAAAATGATCTGGCTTGGTGATCTAAGTGCAGCTATTTGACTATATTCAAACCTTTTCCCCCCTGCATTTATCATTTTACTCTATGAAGGGTTTACACCTCCTACTTCTGACAAATTACATTTTTCTACAAATATTGTATACTTTGTCTAGATTTCCAATTATTAGTAAATATGATAATCTCCTAATCATGTCCATATTTCATGTATTCATGTCTTCTATTTTTCCCCCTCAGAATTACCAATGTTTCTATCTATATATTTCTTTGCTGTCAAAGAAATAATTTTATTTTCCTTGAATTATTTTTGCTGTTTATTTTTACTACCTTTAATATATTTGAATATAGTTTGCTGTTACTCTTCTTGCTTTTTGTCTTGTACATTTAGTTCATTTATTAATAATCTCTTGGTGTTTGACCTATCAGCATCCCTAGAAACTCGAAAATACTCTTAACTAATAGAGAACAAACTGAGGGTTACTGAAGGTGAAGTGGGCAGGGGATGGATTAAATGGGTGATGCGTATTGAGAACACTTGATGTGATGAGCACTGGGTATTTTATGTAAGTGATGAATCACTAAATTCTACACCTGAAATTAATATTACACTGTTATGTTAAACATAATTTAAATTAAAACTTGAAAAAAGAAAAAAAAACCAGCATGCCTATTGGGCTATACTTTATTTGAATACAGAGTTAGTTCCTCTCAGGCTTTTCTACATAATGTGTTCATTTTCACTCATTTAAATATAATTCAGGGATTGATTTCCTTCTGATTCATGTTATTTGGAAGGGTATTATTAATACTCAGATATTGTTGGCTATCACATTTTAGTTTTTTTCCCCATTTTGAAAAAGAATGCGACCTACATATGGTCTACTTTGGGTGGAAAGTGATTGAGTAAATATTTCCTATTTTTCTCTACTGTTTTGACAAATGAATTTTGTTATTCTCAATATGCAAATAGATTTTTGGACAGGCATAAAATTATTGCACAGCATGAAATATAGATGTAAATGTAGACTCATTCAACCATTCTTTTTCTTTCTCGACTTTTACATCCTAGGATTTTTTTTCCTTTTTAAACTTTATGCTGAATAAGGAATAAATGTTGGTGAGAAGCTTTTCTACGAACATTTACACCCATTGGCTGTTCTCATTATGAATTCTTTATGTCAATTAAGGTGTATAACATGGTTAAAGTCCTTTCTATAAATAATAATAATGGTGGAGGTACTGATACTAGTATTAAATAACATCTCCTAGATAGTTACTATATGTTAATAACAATCCCCCCCCAAAAAATAACAATCCCAACCATTTTCTTGTTTTCTCTTTTGAGAGAGAAAGCTCAAGCATGGAAGTAGGGAGAGAATTCCAAGCATGCTTCTCACCGAGCATGGAGCTTGATCTCACCACCCTGAGATCATGACCTGAGCCGAAATCAAGAGACTCTTAACCAACTGAGCCACCCTGGTACCCCTCATTTTATATTTTTTGTTGTTGTTGTTAAAGGTTTTATTTATTTACTTGAGAGAGAGAGAGAGGGAGGGAGAGAAAAGCAGGCTTCCCACTGAGCAGAGAGCCTGATGCAGGGCTTGATCCCAGGACTCCGGGATCATGACCTGAGCCAAAGGCAGAGACCCAACTGACTGAGCCACCCAGGTTACTCTCATTTTACACATCTTAACTCATTTAATCCTCACAGCAATCCAACACATTAGTGTATATGTGTTATGTACATTCATACACAAAATTATAAAGCAGCACTAACTTTTCTACAAGTATTGCAAGTATTTATGTATTTGGTTTGTGTGAACACATTTGTAAGCAAAAATAGTTTTTTAAAAAAAGGTCTGGAAGGATAAAGAGCAAATTGATAACAGTGATTACAATAATGGGACAAACTATTGGCAATATTTTTCAAGGAGAAAATACTGATCAGTATTTTGACATTGAAATGTAATGTTTTTAAAGAAAAACAAACAAAAGCACTAACTTTGTATTTAGAAGGCAACTTTTATAACTAAAATTTCAGTGAGCACCATAAAGTATGTCAGTAATATTTAGCAAAATGATAATCTACCACAGAAAAATTATGATACCATTAAAAAGAATGATAAACATCTATACTTACTGAAATAGTAGCATGATAGAAGCAGGTTATGGTACAACATGCACATCATGATTACACTAAATAAAGCCTGGAAGGATATGTTGTATAATTTGAAAATAGTAATTTTTTTTGGTAGGCTTACAAATAACCTATTTTTTTCACTGTGTGTGTGGGGAGAGTTTGTTTGGTTTTTGCTTTTTTTTATTTTTATTTTTTTTTTAAAGATTTTATTTTATTTATTTATTTGACAGAGAGAGACACAGCGAGAGAGGGAACACAAGTGGGGGGAGTGGGAGAGGGAGAAGCAGGCTCCCCGCAGAGCAGGGAGCCCGATGCGGGACTCGATCCCAGGACCCTGGGATCATGACCTGAGCTGAAGGCAGTCGCTTAACCAACTGAGCCACCCAGGCGCCCTGGGTTTTGCTTTTTTTTAATAACATGAAAACTTTAGCGTTACAAAAGGAAAAGGAATAGAGCTGCCTTCAAAAACAAAGTTATAATTCTGCCAGGAATTAGAAGATAGCCTATGTAATGTAACTTACAGTATAGTATTGGTAGAAACAGATCTATGGGTTAGAGCAATAGAAAAGATGGCGCTAAACTAAGCTAACAAACTCAAACTCAAACATATAACCAAGAAGTAGCATAAAACAATGGGGAGGAAAGAATTATTTAAGAAGTAGTTTGGGACAGAATCTTTTTTGAAGGGAAGGGAGGTTTAACTTAAACCTTGAATTTACATTTTGAAATACATTCAACAAATTATGTATAAAAGAAAAGTACAAAAATGTTAGAAAAACAATGTTAACAGTGTTATGGGTTAAACTATGTTGAAGCCCTAACCTCTGGCACCTGCAATTGTGATCCTACATGGAAATAAGGTCTTTGCAGATGTAATCAAGATAAGGTCATCAGGGTGAGCCTTAATCCAGTATGACTGATGTCCTGTATAAGAGTCTCCTCTTATACAAGACAGAGACACATATACACAGGGAGAATGCAATGTAAAGAGGGAGGCAGAGCACGGAGTGATGCATTTACAAGACAAGGAATGTCAAAGATTGCTGTTACCAGAAACCAGGAGAAAGACATGGAACAGATTCTTCCTCAGAGTCCTCAGAAGGAATCAACGTTACCAACAACTTTAATTTTGGATTTCAAAGCTCCAAAACTGTGAGAGAATACATTTCTGTTGTTTTAAGTCACCCAATTTTGGTACTTTGGTACTTTGTTACAGTAGCCTAAAAAACTACTACACTGCTTTATTTTTTTTCCCATTACCTGTTTTTAAGATATTATTATAAAGATTATCAACAGGGCTTATCTTTCACCCAGTATGAATTCCTTCATGACGAATAAGGTCAGAGCGACTACCAAAGGCCTTTCCACATTCCTTACAGTCATAGGGTTTCTCACCAGTGTGAATTCTTTGATGTCTAGTTAGGTTTGAGCCTTTATTAAAAGCCCTCCCACATTCATTACATTCATAAGGTTTTTCATCTGTATGGATTCTCTGATGTTGAATAAGTTCTGAGCTCTGAATAAAGGACTTTCCACATTCCTTACATTCATAGAGTTTCTTGCCTGCATGAATTCTGTGATGGTTAGTAAGTGTTGAGGCACTACTAAAGGCCTTCCCACATTCCTTACATTCATAAGGTTTCTCACCAGTATGCATTCTTTGATGTTGAATAAGCCTTGAGTGTTGAGTAAAGGCTTTCCCACATTCCTTACATTCATAAGGTTTCTCACCAGTATGAATTCTCAGATGTGGAAAAAGTTGAGAACTCTTAGTAAAGGCTTTTCCACATACTTTACATTCATAGGGTTTCTCACCAGTGTGAATTCTCTGATGATCATTGAGGTTTGAGCAATAATTAAAGGCTTTTCCACATTCCTTACATTCATAGGGTTTCTCACCAGTGTGAATCCTCTGATGTTGAGAAAAATATGAACTACAACTAAAAGCCTTGCCACATTCCTTACATTCATAGGGTTTTTCACCAGTGTGAATCCTCTGATGTCGAGTAACAAGTGAGCCACGGCTAAAGGACTTCCCACACTCCTTACATTCATAGCTTTTTTCAGCAGAATGAGTTCTCTGATGTTGAATAAATTGTGAGTTCTGATTAAAGGCCTTTCCACATATCTTACATTCACAGGGTTTCTCTTCATTAACAGTTTTTTGATGTGGGGTAAGAAATGTGGGCTGAATAAAAGTGGGCATGTCTTCATGGGTAAATATTACTTGACTAAAATGTCTCTTCTTTAGGGATAATATCTTGGTCTCACACATAGATTCCAGATCTGAAAGAAAATAAAAATGCATGTGTTCATTTTTCCTATCTTGGGAGAGATTAAAACTTCTAAAAAAGAAAAAAAGATTAAGGTGAAAATAATATCTGGGAAAGTAAATGCTTAAACAGTTCTCAAATATGGCTAAGCAATTTTCAAAACTGATAACAAAAGCATGGACATTGAGGAGAGCCAAGAGAGGAAATTCAAGAGGGTGATTAGGGAAATAAATGACCTCTATCCTGAAATTCTGATATGAACCAGAATCACCTGAAACTTCCATAAATACACCCTATTCAGGGGTACCCTCCATATTTTATAGTGATTCTAACCATATATACATGTTTATAAGCATATACCCTCACACACAGCATCATATTGTATGTCTTATAATTTGTGGGTAATTGACCTACGTAAAAAGACTACTGAGGAATAAATGTATTGAAATGTATAAATGGGGGGGTGCAGTGTAAGACTGTGCAAAGGGTGTACTGTTGGCAAATCCACATTGGGGGATACCCTAGTCTAAGGTGCTGAATGAAACTGGCAAGAATGGTTTCAGGTAATTCTATGGATAGAGCCTGATATACTGGGGGTTCACTGAAAATAGTTTGCCTTGGAATTCTCTGATGCTGACTTTGGGAGAGAGAGCAATGGAATCTCTCTCATGGCAGTGACTAAGAAAGGAGGCAGCTTGAATAAGAGAAAGAAGAGAGTAAGAATGAAATATACTCTGAGAAGAGAGGTACTCCATGTCCACATTTTTTATCATTCTGCATGTTTTGTCATTTCATGCATGCCATGAAAGCACTGCAAGTATTGATTCTGAGTTTACAAATTTTAGCAAGTAGGTGAATTCATACATATGGAATCTGTAAAGAGTGTGAACTGTACTTTTAATTAAAAAGGGGAACAATTTCTGTTAAAAATGACAGAAAAACCTGTGAGTTTTCCATTGCTTGTTCATTAATCCATAGGAAAATTACAGTAGAAGCCTAACAAGAGGAAAGAAAAACCTCACTGGGACAATGAATAGTGGAGAAGAGACAGTAGCAGTAAAATCTGAAAGCTAAAAAGCCAATAAATGAGTGTGCAGACCAGAGAAGCCAAACTGAGCCTGTAGTGGATGAATTCAACAGCACTGATAGTGCAGATCCCTGAAAATGCAGAAGAATTGAAGGCATCAGGCATTTCTAATAGTGGGATACAGAGAATACTGAAAGCTAAAGAATGAATTCAAGTTTGTATTAGTAGTGAGACCCCTAGGATCCTTTCCCCTATCCCATACGGGATTATACTTCCCTATTCTCACAGAAAACTAGAAATACAGAAAAATGGAACCAGAGGGAATCTGGATTCAGGAACATCAGGCATAGCTGTGGTTATGGGTACTGAACTGAGAACAAAAGATTAACAAAAAATATATATACTTGTGATAAAATAAAGAATATATTTGGTCTTTGTTCCTGGTTCCTGGCACAGAGTTTCACAAACCACTGGAATTTCCTGACTGGAGAGTCTTTTGTTATTCACAAGCTCCTTTTGATCATACCTGAGTTTTCCTAATGAGATGATTCACAGTGGGCACTTAGCTTCAAGGGAGGGTCTGGTCACTCATTGACTACATAATCAAACCCCAATAAAAAAAACTCAGGGCAAGGACTGGGGTAAGCTTCCTGGTTGGTAACTATATGATGTACTTGGAGGGTGACACACCTTGATTTCATGGGTGTAGAATTTCCTGTGCTTGGTACCTCCTAGACCTTGCCCTGTGTATGTCTTCAGCTAACATTTCATTGTATCCTTTATATAAAATGGCAATCATAAGTACAGTGCTTTTCATGAGTTTTATGAGTTGTTCTTTTTGTTTTTTAGTTTTGTGAGTTATTCTATGAATTATCAAACCTGAGGGGGTGTGTGAAACTCTAAATTTAGTCAGCCAGACAGATATACGTGTAGCCTGGGGATCCTGGTTGCAACCAGTATCTGAACTGGTGGGCACCTTGCCCTTTAACTTGTGGAATCTGATGTTAACTCCAGGTAGTGTCAGAATTAAGTTAAAGTGTAAGACATCCATTTGTTGTCAGAAAATTTGTGCAGGCCACAATACTGAAATAACCCTGTTGATTTCATCCCAATTTAGCCCCCAGAACACTGATAATAACTTAACTCCCTCAATTAGGAATGAAAGTAAAGGTCTCTTCTCACAGGAAGATTATGTGTAAGAGAAAAGACCAAGTTACCAAAAGTGGGCTGTCCTCAGTATATTAACCCAACCAGATCATCATAAAGTAAACAAGACTCAATCCCTACTACACAGAAGTTCCAATCATCTTTTTAGTATCTCACACTTAAAAATGATCAGTAAGCCATTGTTTATCAGACATTTGAGAAACGTTTTTTAACATGAAGAGCCCAAAAGAGAAAAAAGTACCTGTGAAAGAAACAATCAATGCAAGGAACAGAAGAAAATGTCAAAACATGTAAGGAATAACCTCAGAGAGCTAACAATTAAACAGGCAGAAGATGCTAAATAAAGGAACACTAAGAAAACACACACAAACAAAGTTCTTAGAAACTGAAAATACAATAATGAAAAAAAATATTTTTAAAAACCCCAAAAGTTCCTGTCTAAACTTGGAATGTGCACAAAATTCTGGCTTCGTTTCTCAATTGGCCCTGGAGAAATTATAGAGAATTTGGTTTTATATGGAACTGATGCAAACTGTGAAATATTCTAGGGAGATTGAAGACTGGTACAAACTTGTGTGTATTTGAGGGTGGAGGCTACTTGCCTGGAGAGATGGTAACAGAAGGCAAGGAGAGGCTGTCCTGGTAGTAAAGTCTTTAAACTCTGATTTAGCCTTTCCCTGAAATGCCTTGGGACCACTGTGGCCTGTGTGTTTACCATAGAAATTGGTGGCAACTGCTCAAGCAGCTGAGTAAGTAGGATAACCTAATGGTAAAGAAAAAGTCCTGCTGGACAGAAGAATATGGCTGACCACCTGCTCTCAGGCATCTGCTCTACCTTCTCAGCTATTAAAACCCCTAGAGTTGGTGGATTACAAAAAGGAAAGGCATACTCCTGTAGATGCTGCTGCTTTGTAAATGTTGAAAGATCAAACCCTGATGAGAAGAATTACCTGGTAGAGCAATAGCAAATAAAAGTTATCAGAGGTGAATCCTTAGGTCTCAGGGCTCGTCATTTTGAGCTCATCTCCTCCCATTTCTTAAATCTACCTGGAGGAACACAGACCTGGATCTATCTCTTGGCCCTTCCCCAGACACACTGCCAGACAGTGATTGATATCCTCTTGGGAACATGAACTCACAGGCCAAAATGGCCACACATCCGAGGGTGTAACTGTTGTTGAAATAAGACCACAACTACCATGATCATCTTGACAGATACAGAAAAACTGTAGAATGTGGCCAGCACCTATTTATGATAACTCGAGCAAAGGAGCACTGCAAATAGCTGAAACTTGGTAAAAGTTATCAGAACTACAGCAAAAACTGTAGTTAAGTGAAGAATTTTAGATATGCTCCCTATAAGATGGGGAAAAAGAAATGGATGCCCATTACCAATGTTACCAATTAAGACAGTCCTGGCTACCATTATAAGCAAGGAAATAATAAGTATGAGGATTGTAAGGGAAGAGATAAATCTAACAGTATGCAGATAATATAATGATCAAACTAGAAAAACAAAGAGAATAAAAAATTAACTTCAGTAAATTTGTTGGACTTCGAAGTTAAAGATCAACTTACAAAAATTAGTAATATTTTGAGTAACATTAGCAAGATGGTGGAATAGTAAGTGCTAGATTCTCCTGACTCCCACAAACACATCAACTCAACAGCAATACATGGATCAATTCCCTGTGTGAGAAATCTAGAAACTCGTTAAGAGAATCCTACATTCTAGGCAAGGGTGGAGCCAGCTATATCAAAACTAGTAGGAAAACTGGAGACACCTTCTCACCATGATCCCCATTCCTGGCATAGTGCCATACGACTGGGAGGAAATATCCAGCTTCTCCCTGAATACAAAAGAAGTTGGAGTGTATATCTAATGTCTCAACTTTTCTGAGGGCTGCCTAACTGACGTCTTGGAGGCTTGATTAGACCTGGCGTACCTTAGGCCCCTGGGGACTACAGAGAACAAAAGCACTGGTTTGAACTAGCATGCAGGCACTCACCACAGCTCCTTTCTCTGCTCAGTGCAGAGTGAGTGGGAGGAAAACTTCAGCTCCCAGCTTCTCCCTGGAGAAGGAAAGAGGTGGACTGTGTGTCAAACATTCCAACTTTTCTGGGGTTTGCCTAAGGGACTGGCACCTGTCTCAACAGTCTCAGAGTGCTGTTGGAACCCAGCAGATTCAAGATACCTGAGGGCCACCAAGAACAAAGAAGGTAGTTTGAACTAGCACACAAACTCACCATAGCTCCTCCTCCTGGCCTAGTGCAGAATGAATGGGTGGAAAACTCCACCTCCAACTCGCACCATCTCCTTGAGGATGAAAAGAGTTGGACCATGCATCCAATTTTCTAACTTCTTTGGAAGCTACCCAAGGGACTGGCTTCTATCTCACTATTTCAGGACCTGGCATACACTGGACCCCCAAGGACTACAGAAAACAAAGGCATATTTTAACTAGCATGAAGGCACCATAGCTCTTACAGCAAGTGGGAGAAAAACCCCAGCTCCCAGTTTCTTCCTATGGGGGGAAAGAGTGCATCAAATGTGTCAACTTTTCTGGGGATTACTTGAGAGACTGGTTTCTATCTTGGAGCCCTGGAGGGCCCTGGCATATTCTAGATACCTGGGAGCCACAGAGAAAAAAGAAGGCGAAGGTGATTCAAACTAGCATGCAAACACTTGACATAGCCCTTTTCCCCATTCTAGAGCAGAGCTGGCAGGCAAAACACGCCAGCTCCCACATTCTCTCTGGAAAGGAAAAGAAACTGGACCACACATCCAATGTTCTAATTTCTTCAGGAGCTACATGAGGCATTGGTGCTTGTTTCAGAGCATTGATGGGACTTGGCATACTCTAAACACCTGGAAGTCATTAATAAAGACAGTGGTTTAGACTAGCATGAACGTTTGAGAGGCTCACAGAAGCTCTGACTGGTGAAGGTCTTCTCTTCTACGAGGCTAATCCATAATGAACGGGACAAGTGGCATTTTTTTTTAACATGTAGATACCAACACAAAGAATCAAGAGAAGAAAATGAAGAAGTGGAGAAACATAATCCAAACAAAGAAACAAAATAAAGCTCCAGAAAATTACCCTAATGAAATGTAGGTAGAGGAATTACCTGACAGAATTTTAAATAACCATCATAAACATGCTCAATGAGCTCAGGAGAACAATGCATGAGGAAAGTGAGAATTCCAACCATGAGACAGAAAATTTAGGAAAAAAAAAAAAAAGAAATCTTGGAGCTGATGAATGCAATAACCAAACTGAAAATTTCAATAAATGGATTCAACATTCAACAGACTAGAGCAAGGAGAAGAAAGAATCAGTGAACTCAAAGACAGGTCTTTTGAAATAACCCAATCAAAGGAACAAAAAGAAAAGAGAATAAAAAAGAGTGAAGAAAGCTTAAGGTTCTTATGAGATACCACGGGATGGTCCAATATACACGTTATGGGAGTTAGAGGTAGAAGACAGAAAGAACAAGAAAACTTACTCAAATTAGTAATGGATGAAAACTCCCCAAATCTGGGTAAGGAAACGGATGTCCAGACTCAGGAAGCCAAAGTATTCCAAAAAAGATGTACACAAAGAAATCCACACTGAGACATCATTAGAATGTCTTTGTCAATAGTCAAAGGCAAAGAGGGTTGATTGTCTGGCTCAGCTGGAAGAGTGTGCAACTCTTGATCTTGGGGTTGTGAGTTTAAGACCCATGTTGGGGGTAGAGATTACTAAAAAAATAAATAAAAACTTCAAAGGAAAAGAGAATTTTGAAAGCATCAAGAGATGACAAATTGTCACGTACTAGGGAACACCCACAGGACTATGAACAGATTATTCAGCAAAATTCTGAAGGCTGGAAGGGAGCATGATGATATATTCCAAGTGGTGAAAGAAAAAAACTTGCCACTCAAGAACATTATACCCAGAAAGGCTGTTCTTCATGAACAAAGGAGAGAGACTTTTCCCAGACAAACAAAACCTGAGGGAGTTCATCACCACTAGACCTGCCTAAAGAAAGTTTTTCAACCTAAAACGAAAGGATGATAAACAGCAACATAAGGGAATAAAAAAAGTATAAAATCCTGTTTGCAAAGGCAAATATATAGACAAACATAGAATACTGTAATACTGTAACACTGGAGGGTAAATTACTTTTAATTCTAGTATAAAAGTGAAAAGGCAAAAGGATTATAAATAACTACACATAAAAATACGTTAATGGATACACTATGAATAGATTAAATTACAGCATCAGTAACAATATATGGGGGAATAAGAAGTGTTTTTGTATGTGATTGAAATTAAGTTCTCAGCTTAAAACATATTGTTACAAGATATTTTATGAAAGCCCCAGGATATCCACAAAGAAAATACTTATAGAGATTATAAAAAAGAAAAATAGAAAGGATTCAAAGCATATCAATACAAAAAAAAAATCAAAGAAACAAAAAGGAAGAAAAGAAAAAAGGACAAAAGAACTACAAGAACAGAAAAAAACAGGGGTGCCTGGGTGGCTCAGTCGTTAAGCGTCTGCCTTCGGCTCGGGTCATGATCCCAGGGTCCTGGGATGGAGCCCCGCATCGGGCTCCCTGCTCAGCGGGAAGCCTGCTTCTCCCTCTCCCACTCCCCCTGCTTGTGTTCCCTCTCTCGCTGTGTCTCTCTCTGTCAAATAAATAAATAAAATCTTAAAAAAAAAAAAGAACAGAAAAACGACAAATAGCAACAGTAAATCCTTTCCTATCAATAGTAACTTTAAACGTAGTGGATTAAACTTCCCAAAGTGGCTGAATGGATAAAACAAGATCCAACTATATGCCGTCCTCAAGAGACCCACTTTAGATTTAAGGACACACATAGCGGCTAAAAGTGAAGAGATGGAAAAAGATATTCCATGTAAATGGTAACCTAAAGACAGCTAGGGTGGCTATACTTATATCTGACAAAACAGGCTTTAAGTAAAAAACAGTCACAAGAGACGCAGAAGGACATTATATAATGATAAAAAGGTCAACTCACCAGGAAGATACAGCAATTATAAATATATACACACCCAACATCAGAGCACTTACATATATAAAGCAAACACGGACAAAACTAAAGTGAGACACAGACAAAAATAATTGGACACTTCAATGGCCTACTTGCAATAATAGATAAAACCACCAGACAGAAAATGAACAGTGACTTGAATACTACCATAGATCAAATGGACCTAACAGACCTATATAGAACATTTCACTCAGTAGTAGCAGGATACATTCTTATCAAACACACATGGAATATTCTCCAGAACAGATCATATATTAGGTCACAAAACAAGTCTTTCAAGAAATTTATTAAGAAGAATGAAATCATACCAAGTATCTTTTCTGACCACAGTGAATGAAACTAGAAATCAACAGCAGAATGAAAACTGGAAAATTCACAAATATGTTGAAATTAAACAATACACTTTTGAATAAGCAATTGGTCAAAAAGAGAGAAATTGGAAATAGAATTAGAAAATATCTTGAGACAAACAAAACGTACTTATGAGATGAAGAAAAAGCAGTACAAAGAGGGAAGTTCCTACATTAAAAAAGAAGAAAAATCACAAATATATGACCTTACACCTCAAGAAACAAACTAAACCCAAAGTTGGCATAAGGAAGGAAATAATAAAGATTAGAGCAGATATAAACAAAATAGAATAGAAAAATAACAGGAAAAAAATCAATGAAACTCACAGTTGGTTTACTGAAAAAAATTGATAAACTTTTAGTTAGAGTAAGAAAAAAAGAGGAAACTCAAAATAAAAAATGAAGAGACACTATAACTGATGTTACAGAAATGAAGAGGATCATCAAGAGGCTAATATGAACAATTATACACCATGAAAGTGGATAACCTGGAAGAAATAGATAAAGTCCTAGAAATATGTAACCTACCAAGGCTGAATCATGAAGAAACAGGAAGTCTGAATAGACTATAACCTAGTAAGGACATTAACTCACAATAAAAAATCTCTCAACATGGGACGCCTGGGTGGCTCAGTCAGTTAATCGTCTGCCTTCGGCTCCGGTCATGATCCTGGGGTCCTGGGATTGAGCCCCATGTCAGGCTCCCTGCTCAGCTGGGAGTCTGCTTCTCCCTCTGCCTCCCCCCATGCTCTCTCTCTCAAATAAATAAATAAAATCTTAAAAAAAAAAAAACCACAAAAACTCTCAATAAAGAAAAGCCCAGGACCAGATGGCTTCATTGGTGAAGTCTACCGAACATTCAAATAATAATACTGCCAATCTGGGGGTGGAAGAGGGTTGCTAATCCTAAAACTCTTCCAAAAAACTGAAAAGAAGGGAACACATTCAAACTCATTACCCTCATGCCAAAGCCAAAGACACCATAAAAAAGAAAACAACAGGTCAATTCCGTAATGAATATTGATGCAAAACTCTCCACAAAATACTAGTAAACCAAATTCAACAGCACATGAAAAGGATCATATACCATGACCAAATGGAATTTATCCCTGGGATGCAAAGATAATCCAATATACAAAAATCAATTAATGTGATACACCACATTAAGAGAATGAAAGATTGGAGCACCTGGGTGGCTCAGTAGGTTAAGTGTCTAACTTTGGTTCAGGTCATGATCTCAGGGTCCTGGGATCGAGCCCCATGTTCGGCCCCGCGCTCAGTGGGGAGTCTGCTTTCTCTCTCCCTCTCCCTCCACTTGTGCTCTCTCTTTCTCTCTCAAATAAATAAAAAATCTTGTGAGAAAGGAGTCCATCAAAATCCTAAAGGAGAACACAGGCAGCAACCTCTTTGACCTCAGCCGAAGCAACTTCTTCCTAGAAACATCACCAAAGGCAAGGGAAGCAAGGGCAAAAATGAACTATTGGGACTTCATCAAGATAAAAAGCTTTTGCAAAGCAAAGGAAACAGTCAACAAAACCAAAAGGCAACCGACAGAATGGGAGAAGATATTTGCAAATGATGTATCAGATAAAGCACTGGTATCCAAAATCTATAAAGAACTCATCAAACTCAACACCCAAAGAACAAAGAATCCAATCAAGAAATGGGCAGAAGACATGAGCAGACATTTTTCCAAAGAAGACATCCAAATGGCCAACAGACACGTGAAAAAGTGCTCAACATCGCTCGGCATCAGGGAAATCCAAATCAAAACCTCAGTGAGATACCACCTCACACCAGTCAGAATGGCTAAAATTAACAAGTCAGGAATTAACAGATGTTGGCGGGGATGCGGAGAAAGGGGAACCCTCCTACACTGTTGGTGGGAATGCAAGCTGGTGCAGCCACTCTGGAAAACAGTATGGAGGTTCCTCAAAAAGTTGAAAATAGAGCTACCATATGATCCAGTAATTGCACTACTGGGTATTTACCCCAAAGATACAAAAGTAGGTATCCGAAAGGGTACGTGCACCCTGATGTTTATAGCAGCAATGTCCACAATAGCCAAACTGTGGAAAGAGCCAAGATGTCCATCGACAGATGAATGGATAAAGAAGATGTGGTATATATATACAATGGAATATTATGCAGCCATCAAAAGGAATGAGATCTTGCCATTTGCAACGACGTGGATGGAACTGGAGGGTATAATGTTGAGCGAAATAAGTCAAACAGAGAAAGACATGTATCATATGACCTCACTGACATGAGGAATTCTTAATCGCAGGAAACAAACTGAGGGTTGCTGGAGTGGGGAGTGGGGTGGGAGGGATGGGGTGACTGGGTGATAAGACACTGGGGAGGGTATGTGCTCTGGTAAGCGCTGTGAATTGTGCAAAACTATTGAATCTCAGATCTGTACCTCTGAAACAAATAATGCAATATATGTTAAGAAAAAAAAAAAGAAGAAGAAGAAGAAGGTAGCAGGAGGGGAAGAATGAAGGGGGGGAAATCGGAGGGGTAGACGAACCATGAGAGACGATGGACTCTGAAAAACAAACAGGGTTCTAGAGGGGAGGGGGGTGGGAGGATGGGTTAGCCTGGTGATGGGTATTAAAGAGGGCACATTCTGCATGGAGCACTGGGTGTTGTGCACAAACAATGAATCATGGAACACTACATCTAAAACTAATGATGTAATGTATGGGGATTAACATAATAAAAAAAATTTTTAATAAATAAATAAATAATCTTAAAAAAAGAATGAAAGATAAAAATTATATGATCATCTCAACAGATGCAGAAAAAGCATTTGATAAAATTCAACACCTTTTCATGATGAAAAGCTCTCAACAAACTAATAACATGGATATTACCTCAACATAATAAAGGCCACATATAAAAAGCCCACAGCTAATATCAAAGAAAAAAACTCAAAGCTTTCCCTCTAAGATCATGAAGGAAAAATGCCCACTCTTGCCACTTCTACATCTGGTATACAGAAAACTCTAAAGACTTCATGTAAAAACTGTTAGAACTTACAAACCATTAAATTAGGTTTTCAGTTTTCAGTTGCAGAATACAAAATCAATATACAAAAATTAGTTGTGTTTCTTTATACTAACAATAACCTGAAAAAGAAATTAGAAAAACAATCCCATTTATAATAGCATCAAAAGGAAAATTTTTGTATTTTTTGTATCCACAAAATACCTAGGAAAACACATAACCAACGAGGTAAGAGACTTGTACAATGAAAACTGCAAAACACTGATGGAAGAAATTAAAGATACACAAGATGATGGAAAGATATTCTGTGCTCATGGATTGGAAGAATATTGTAAAAATGTCCATATTCCCAAAACAATCTACTGATTCAATGCAATCCCTATCAAAATCCCAATGGCATTTTCTATAGAAATAGAAAAAACAATCCAATGAGCCAAAATAATCTTTAGAAAGTACAACAAAGCTGGAGGCTTCACATTTCCTGATCCCAAAATATATCATAAAGCTGCGGTAATTAAAACAGAATGGTGGGTGCCTGGGTGGCTCAGTTGGTTAAGCAACTGCCTTCAGCTCAGGTCATGATCCCAGAGTCCTGGGATCGAGTCCCGCGTTGGGGGAGCCTGCTTCTCCCTCTCCCACTCCCCCTGCTTGTGTTCCCTCTCTCGCTGTGTGTCTCTCTGTCAAATAAATAAATAAAATCTTTAAAAAAAAACAAAAAACAGAATGGTACTGGGCGCCTGGGTGGCTCAGTCGTTAAGCGTCTGCCTTCGGCTCAGGTCATGATCCTAGGGTCCTGGAATCGAGCCCCGCATCAGGCTCCCTGCTCAGCGGGAAGCCTGCTTCTCCCTCTCCCACTCCCTCTGCTTGTGTTCCCTCTCTCGCTGTGTCTCTCTTTGTCAAATAAATAAATAAAATCTTTAAAAAAAAAAAAACCAGAATGGTACTAGCATAAAGACATACACATAAGTTAATAGAACAGAAGAAAACAAATAAATTCACGTATACACAGTCAATTAATATGCAACAAAGGTGCCAAAACTATAACAGAGAAGGGAAAGTCTGTTTAACAAACGATGACGGGAAAACTGAACATCCACATGCAAAAGAAAGAAATTTGACCCTTATCTTATACCATACAGAAAAATTACCTCAAAATGCATTAAAGACTTAAACATGAGACCTGACTGTAAAGCTTCACATAGGGGAAAAGTTTCGTGACACTGGTCTTAGTGATGATTTCAGGATATGACACCAAAAGCAAAACAGACATACAGGACTACATCAAATTTAAAAGCTTATGCACAGTAAAGGAAACAAAAGAGTGAAAAGGCAACTTATGGAACAGGAGAAAATATATGCCAACCATGTATCTGATAGTGGTTAATTTCTAAAATATGTAAGCAAAAGAACTAATAACCTGATTAAAAAATGAATAAGAGTGTGAGTAGACGTTTTTCCAAAGAAAATGTACAAATGGCCAAGCAGTATGAAAAATGCTCAAAATCTCTAATCATTACAGAAACCTAAATCAAAACCATGAAGAAACATTGCCTATTGCTTTTAGGATGGCTGTCATTAAAACAAACAAACAAAAAAGACAAGTAACAAATGTTGGTGAGGATGCAAAGAAATTGGAACTCTTGGGGCACCTGGGTGGCTCAGATGGTTTATTGTCTGCCTTCAGCTCCGGTCATGATCCCAGGGTCCTGGGATGGAGCCCCATGTCAGGCTCCCAGCTCGGCAGGGAGTCTGCTTCTCCCTCTCCCCCTGCTTGTGCTCTCTGTCTCTCTCTCTCTCAAATAAATAAACAAAATCTTAAAAAAAAAAAAAAAAAAAGAGGGGCGCCTGGGTGGCTCAGTCGGTTAAGCGGCTGCCTTCGGCTCAGGTCATGATTCCAGGGTCCTGGGATCGAGCCCCACGTCAGGCTCCCTGCTTAGTGGAGTGTCTGCTTCTCCCTCTCCCTCTGCCTGCCTCTCTGCCTACTTGTGCTCTCTCTCTCTCTGTCAAATAAATAAATAAAATCTTTAATAAATAAATAAATAAAAAGAAAGAAAGAAAGATATTGGAACTCCTGTACACTACTGGTGGAAATGCAAAATGGTGCAGCCATGGAAAACAGTATGGAGAGGTTCCTAAAAAATTAACAACAGAAATTATATGATCCATGAATCCCACTTCTCGGTATTTATACAAAAGAATTGAAATCAGGATCTTGAAGAGATATTAGCACTCATTTGTTCCCTGCAGTACTACTCATAATAGTCAAGATATGAAAACAACCCAAATTCACAGACGGATGAGTCTGTGGATAAAGAAAATGTGGTATATACTTAGAATGGAATACTATTCAGCTTTAAAAAAGAAGGAAATCCTACCATATGTGATAACATGGATGAAACTAGAAGACACTAACCTACATGAAATAAGCCAGTTACAGGACAAAGACAGCATTATTTGACTTATATGAGATATCTAAAAAGAGCAAAACTCATAGAAGCAAGAGTAGTCACCAAAGGCTGGGGTTATAGGGAAACGAGCAGTTGCTAATCAACTAGTATAAAGCTTTAATTATGCAAGGCAAATAATTGCTAGAGATCTGCTATACAATACTGTGCCTAAAGTTAACAATATTGTAGTATACACTTAAAAATCTCTTGAGGGTAGATCTCATGTTAAATGATCTTATCACACTTAAATTTTTTTAAAGATGTTATTTATTTGAGAGAGCTTGTTTGGAGGTTCTAGCAGGGGAGCGCAGCTACTCGTATACCCTTGACCGAAGAACGGTCCTCCTCTATTGGGGAAGGTCGTCCTCTTCAACCGAGCGCGCAGCTTCGGGAGGGACGCACATGGAGCGGTGAGGGAGGAAGGGGACACCCGCCTAGCCAGCCAGATCAGCCAAATCAACCCTGGCGATCAATGGGGTGACAGATGTCGCAGCCAGATCGCCCTCACATCCATAAAGATGTTATTTATTTGAAAGAGAGAGGGACAATGAGTATGAGCAGGGGGGAGGGGCAGAAGGAGAAGCAGACTCCCCACCGAGCAGGGAGCTGGACATGAGGCTTGATCCCAGGATCCTGAGATCATGACCTGAGCCAAAGGCAGACGCTCAACCAACTGAGCCATCCAGGTGCCCCTCACAATTAAATTTAAAAAGAAAGAAAGAATAAAAAGCAGTTGTAAGAATTTACACGCTACCAGCAGCTTGAGGGTGCTGCTCCACATTCTCATTTATTCTTTCTAATGTCAGACTTAAATTTTTGCCCACGTTACAGGTGACATAATGGTATCCCACTGCATTTTCAATTTGTATTTCCCTGATAACTAATAAAATTAAACTCTTTTTTTCCCATGTTAAAAAAAAAGCTAATAGTATTTCTCTGTACCAACAATACCAATTAGAAAACTGTAGATGCTCACAATAGCAACACAATCTACTTGAAAAATCTAGAAAGTAACTACACAAAGAACAAAAAATTGCTATGGAGAGTAACAGTTATAACACACATCCTGGGTTTTGTTTTTGGGCTAAGTATAGTTTTGGTTCTGGTTTGTGCAAGGCTGGTAAGTTATAGTGATTAGGAATCTGATTGTGGTAATTTCTATAGGGATAATAGAAATCTGTTCCAGTTATCTGGGGATCCCTTCATTCTCTGTTAAGTGAGATGACAGAGAATCTGGATTGTTATCTTCCCTGTGGGTCTGTTTATAATATTTTGTGCCTCCTGGAAAGGAAAAAAAAATCTTGGGAGATCTGCATTGGTGAGTTCTTTAGTTCTTTGTTTATTCTATCTTATGGCTAAATTGTAAAACTAAAGTTGTACCTACAGTTGAGAAAAGCTTTTTTTGTTGTTTTATCTTGAAGCTTTTTTTTTGAGATGTAACTGACAAAAAAACTTTTACCTAATAACAGGGTGTGAAATATTTTCCTACTTCCAGAAAGTATTAATAAACTTAATTATGAAGGGTCATAACTTAAAGGAGCTCACACCAAAAGCACATGCAACCAAAGAAAAAATAGATAAACTGGATCTCGTCAAAATTAAAAACTTGTGCTTCAAAGGACAAAATCAAGAGAGTGAAAACACACCTACTAAATGGGAAAAAATACTCACAAATCATAAAGTTGATAAGACTTCTATCTAGAATATATAATTAACTCAGAAATTCAATAATAAAAAGACAACCCAATTAAAAATGGACAAAATCATTACCTATCATCTCCTCACCTGAACAAAGGCCTCTTGTCAGCTCTCTTTCAACCATCCAGGGTTCTTTTCCTTGTTCCAATAAGGAAATCACAGCTGGCTTAGAATTGGAAAGTCCTGATGACAAAAAAAGACATGGACATTGTTACGCTGTGGGTGTCCCAGAAATCAGATCCAGTCCCTTGGTGACCAAGAAAATGATGCCACTATAGGAAGGACCAGAGAAAAGATGAAGATGAAGCTTCAACCCACTGGAGCTGCTCATTTCATACACGTCCATTCTGTTCCAACTCAAACCATTCCTTGAGGAACAGGGAGCAGAAATTTAGCTGGTTACTTGAAACAAATAATTCATAATGGAGAAAGGAGACATTCCCAACGGTAGACTCTGAATTTGGGGGGATAGTTATCCTTACCCACTGAAACCAGGTTGCTGAAATTCTCCAACATCACTTCTTTGTATAAATTCATCTGACCCGAGTCCAGGCATTCCCATTCCTCCTGAGAGAAGTTTATAGATACATCCCTGAACATCATTGACCCCTGAAACAACAAACATGCTTTCACAGTGGAAGGAGATTAAAAAAAAAAAAAAGATGGTAATAGAGATGGTGGTAGAGCTTATTAAGCAAATTGAAGGGGCTGGAACTCTATTATATTAGTAGAAGACATATCTTTTGTGTACAGAGGGATACATCAAGGAACATGCAAGTAAACATTTCCTATGTCATAAAATAGCAAGCATACAGCTCAATGCTCCATGCCTGGCTATAGTGAAATGTGCATATATGTGAATCCTTCCCCGTTCCCATATTTTCCTTTTAAGACCCAGAAGAGAGAACAATGTGATGTACTTTAAAAAAACATATTATGGGGGGGGGGGGGTGCCTGGGTGGCTCAGTTATTAAGCGTCTGCCTTCGGCTTGGGTCATGGTCCCAGGGTCCTGGGATCAGGCCCCACATCGGGCTCCTGGCTCGGCAGGGGGCCTGCTTCTCCCTCTCTCACTCCCCCTGCTTGTGTTCCCTCTCTTGCTATGTCTCTGTCAAATAAATGAATAAAATCTTTAAAAAAAAAAAATCTTATGGGGGGCGCCTGGGTGGCTCAGTCTTTAAGCATCTGCCTTCGGCTCAGGTCATGATCCCAGGGTCCTGGGATCGAGCCCCACATCGGGCTCCTTGCTCGGCAGGCAGCCTGCTTCTCCGTCTCCTACTCACCCTGCTTGTGGTGTTCCCTCTCTGTCAAATAAATAAATAAAATCTTATTAAAAAAAATCTTATTATACATTTTGGAGTAAAATTTCAGAGTATTAAGGAAAAATAGAACTTTCTAAAAGCTTCCAGGAAGAAAACATGGATCATATAAAAATTTTCAGGAATTAAAATCTCAGTGGACTTTTCAACAGCACCACTTGAAGTAAGAAAAAAAAAGTGATTCCCTTAATATTACAAAGGAAAATTAATTCTGGCCTAGCATATCTTAAAAAAAATAGCAATGTAGGAATATGAATTAGAAATATAGGAAAAAAGGGGCACCTGGGTGGCTCAGTCAGTTAGGTATCTACCTTCAGCTCAGGTCATGATCTCAGGGTCCTGGGATCGAGGCCCACATCGAATGCCCTGCTCAGTGGGGAGTCTGCTTCTCCCTCTTCCTCTCCCTCTGCCTCTAACCCCACTCGTGCTCTCTCTCAAATAAATAAAACCTTAAAAAAAAAAAAAGAAATATAGGAAAAAGGGCACCTGGCTGGCTCAGTCAGTGTGGAGTGAGCACTTCTTGATCTCAGGGTTGTGAATTTGAGCCCCACATTGGCTGTAGAGATTACTTAAAAATTAAATTAAAAAAAAATAAAAAGAAATATAGGAAAAGTGCCAAGAGAAACTGAAAAAAATTTGAGGGTAGCCACCTAGGGGGGTGGGATTAGGTACTGGGACAAAGCCCCGCCATTTTTCATTAAGTCTTCTAAAATTTCTTGAATTTTTTAAATACAAAATTGGTTAAACATTAATTTAAAATATCACCATTGGGGTGCCTGAATGGTACAGTCAGTTAAGTCAGTTAACTCTTGGTTTTGGCTCAGGTCATGATCTTGGGGTTGTGAGACAGAGCCCCACGCTGGGCTCCTTGTGCAGAACGGAGTCTGCTTCAGATCCTCTCTCCCTCTCCCTCTGTCCCTCCTGCTCGTGCTCTCTCTCTCTCTCAAATACATAAATCTTTGAAAAATAAATAAGTAAAATATCACCATCTTAGACAAGAGTATAACTTAAATTTCTTGAAAATTACAGTTCTCTTATGACTGTTGTAAGAATTATTCCCTATTAACATAAATTCTTTAACTTTTATAATTTTACTGGTGGCAGAATTTTCCACAATATAAACATTACTGAAAAAAAACCTTTCAAAATCTTAAAAAAAAAAAAAAAAAAAAGGGTGGGGGGCGCCTGGGTGGCTCAGATGGTTAAGCGTCTGCCTTCGGCTCAGGTCATGGTCCCAGGGTTCTGGGATTGAGCCCCACATTGGGCTCCCTGCTCAGCGGGGAGCCTGCTTCTCCCTCTCCCTCTGCCTCTCCCCTGCTCATGCTCTCTCTCTCTCTATCTCTGTCTCACATGGAATAAATAAAATCTTAAAAAAAAAAACAACAAAAAAAACCACCTTTCACTTCAGCCATTTTGTTAGGCAAAATCCTTAAGATCCTTTCCAGATATGGTCTTCCCTCTCATACCTTTCCCTATGCAGCTCTACCATTTTGCTGTTCCTGAATTGCATTCTTTATAGTAAAACTGTGATCAGATATGTAGTACTTTCCTGAGGTCTATGAATCATTCTAATCAATTACTATACCCGAGTGGGGATCATGGGAATGCCTCAATTTGTGGTCTGCTGGGCAGAAGTGCAGGGCCATGGGGCTACCCAAGGCTTGGAGCTGCTGTCTGAAATAGGGTAGTCTTGTAAGGCTAAGCCCCTAAACCTGTGGGGCTCTGTGTTAACTCTGGGTAATTAGTGTCAGAACTGAATTGTAGGGACACTCAGTTGGTGTCCAAAAATTGGTTGTTGAAAGATGACACACACTGTCCATCCCATAGAAAAAATTAGGTTATTTCTTCATCTTAGACTCTAAGGTCCAAAGTAGTGTAATGAAATTGTTTAGGAAAATTTTTGCTGTGTTTTCTGGAGTTTAGAGGGAACAGAAACTGGTATCCAGTCCCCTTTTTGGACCAGATGTGGACCCAATGGAGGGACAATGTGATTCCCAACAAAGCAGTAGAGCACAGAATCCCCAGTGTAAGACAGGTATCATAAGTAGACATTTCAGGGGCACCTGGGTGGCTCAGTCAGTTAATCGCCTGACTCTTGACTTGAGCTCAGGTCATGGTCTCAGGGTCGTGGAATCGAACCCTGCATCAGGCTCTGTGCTCAGCATCAAGTCGGCTTGTCCCACTCCCTCTGTTCTTTCCTCTATCTCTAAAATAAATGAATAAAATCTTTAAAAAAATAAGTAGCCATCTCAAGGAGATGTGTTGCCCATATCACAGGGAAGTACAAGTAGAGGTTTCCAGCAGGGACTTCTCTGAGAATCCTACAAAAGGACTCCAAAAGAAAATGAGTCAGTGTTGAACATCCATAAAAGCAAGAGAAACCAAGACCAAAACAACAGCACCAGTCAAGGAAGACTTTTCTCCTTACGTCCTCTTTCCTACCTGCTGCAACCTTATAGGAGCCACAGCCTATTGGGTGGAAGAAAAGAAATTTAGGCTAAAGAAACGAAGAAGTTTAGTGTATCTCCCTTTTCACACTGTAAGTTTCTGGCTTACAGCAAGCCTGAACTCAAAGAAAATACTTTTTTTTTTTTTTAGATTTTATTCATTTATTTGATAGAGAGAGACAGCGAGAGAGGGAACACAAGCAGGGGGGGTGGGGGAGGGAGAAGCAGGCTTCCCGCTGAGCAGGGAGCCCGATGCGGGGCTCGATCCCAGGACCCTGGGACCATGACCTGAGCCAAAGGCAGACGCTTAACGACTGAGCCACCCAGGTGCCCCTCAAAGAAAAGACTTTAAATGAAGCTTACATATTATTACACACAACTGGAGATTAGTAAAATGAGACTGACCTTATCACTGAAAATAACCAAAGGATACCAAAGAGTGATCAAAACAATTATAGAGACTAGCCCACAGAGAGAGCTGAAGTAGAAATTATGAAAAAAAATTTTATTTTGCTTGCTTCCTATGGAGTCCTGCTTATTTCAAAGTGCTAGTTATAAGTTGATTTGGTTTTCCAGGTACACATTCATATCATCTGCAAAATGATTATCTTATATCCTCTTTTCTAATTTTTAAACCTAAGTGCTTTGTTAGTGTTTAAGTGCTTTGGTTAATACCAACGCAACAATGTTAAATAACACTGGTGATGGTGATTATTCTTGTCTTTTTACTGACTTTACTAGGAATGCTTCAAATATTTCCTCATTAAACATTAGGTTAAAAAACGGGCAGGGGGGCGGTGCCGGGCTGGCTCAGTCGGTAGAGCATGAAACTCCTTTTTTTTTTTTTTTTAAAGATTTTATTTATTTATTTGACAAAGAGAGACACAGCGAGAGAAGGAACACGAGCAGGGGAAGTGGGAGAGGGAGAAGCAGGCTTCCCGCAGAGCAGGGAGCCTGATGTGGGGCTCGATCCCAGGACCCTGCGATCATGACCCGAGCTGAAGGCAGACGCTCAACGACTGAGCCACCCAGGCGCCCCTACAGCATGAAACTCTTGATCTCGGGGTTTGCAGTTTCAAGCCCTATGTTAGATGTAGAGATTACTTAAAAACAAAATCTTAAAAAAAAAACCCAAACATCTGATTAGCTTCTGAGAACAAAATTCAATGCATTTCTTTTATCTTCTATTATATTACACTAAACCCCTAGCATTATTCCTGTTAATATCGGGCAACAATCTTCACTACAGAAATGGCAAGTGTAATTAGAGGCTGATGGGAGAGGAGAACCAGATACTCTGGGTTTTGGGACAGGAGAATGGATTGGAAATACTCAGCCATCTTCTAAAAAAACTCAGATAGAAAGGTCTTAAGCTGAATAGATTTGGGGTGACTGATTCTTAATGTGATTTCCTTTGCCTCTGTACCAAATACCCACATTTAAAAAATTGAGAGTAGACCCACCTAGTGTATCAACTCTAAAAACCAAAAAGATTAAGAGACAAAAAAGGGTAATGATAAGAAATTCTAATCTGTGTTTAATTAGAGCCTGAGAAGGGAGAGGAGAGAGAGAGAATAAGGCAGAGGAAATCTTTGAAGATGGCTGAGGACTTCCCTAAACTAATAAAAAACACCTCTCTACAAATTCAAAAAACTCTACAAATCCCAAGAAGATAAAATTTTTAAAAGACACACTTAGACACATTATACTAAAATTACAGAAAACCAAAAACTGGGAGAAAATCTTAAAAACAGCCATAGGAAAAAAAGCCAAAATACCTTTAAAGGAGAGCGAAGCTAGAATCAAGACTGTGATACTGTTATAGAACAACAGAACAAAGAGCTCATAAACATACCCACGTACATACAGACACTGGATTTATATATATTTGGATATATATGAAATGGGAACATAGTGGACTAATATATGGTACTGAGAAAGCTAGGGAGGAATTCATAAGTGGGAAAAACCTTGGGCCCCACTTTACATCATACACAAAAGCCAGTTAGTTAGAGGTGGATTAAATATATAAATGGGAAAGGCAAAACTTTTCTATTTTAAGATTTTATTTTTAAGTAATCTCTACACCCAATGTGGGGCTTGAACTCATAACCCTGAGATCAAAAGTCACATGCTCCACCAACTGGGCCAGCCAGAACCCCAAAAAGCAAAACTTACAGCTTTACGCATAAATATAGAAGAATATTTGTATAACCTTGGGACAGGAAAGGATTTTTTTTTAAAGATTTTATTTATTTATTTGAGAGAGAGAGTGCACATGAGCAGGGGGAGGAGCAGAGGGAGAGGGAGAAGCAGACTCCCCACTGAGCAGGGAACCCGACATGGGGCTTGATCTCAGGGTCCTGGGATCGAGTCCCGCATCGGGCTCCCTGCTCCTTGGTAGCCTGCTTCTCCCTCTGCCTCTCTCGCTCTCTCTCTGTCTCTCATGAATAAATAAATAAAATCTTTAAAAATAAATAAATAAAATTTATTAAAAACAAAAACAAAAACAAAAGAAATACAAAAAGGACCAACCATAAAGAAAAAAAATAATTGATAACTTTGTGTTAATGTTAGGATTTCTATTCATAAAACTACCTTAAAGGAAATGATATAACAATCTAAACAGTAGAAAAATATCAATGAAGGATCCATATCCAGATTATATAAAGAACTATGAATCAACAAGAGATAATCCAGGGGCAATAAGGTAGACGATTTGAACAGGCAGGTCACAAAAGAAGAAACCCTAATAACCAATAAATATATGAAATTGTGTTCAATCTCATTATTAATCATGAAGTCCAATTTCAAACCTGTGTGTGTGTGTGTGTGTTTGTATAAATAAATATTTAAAGATTTCAAAGTCTGACACAACTGACTTGAAAAAAAGGAGAGAACATAACTCATTCATACAAAGAAATATGTATCTTTTTTAAATTTTTATTTATTTGAGAGAGAGAGAGAGAATGAAAGAGAGAGCGAGCATGAGAGAGGGGAGTGGCAGAGGGAGAAGCTGACTCCCCGCTGAGCAGGAAGCCCGATGTGGGACTCGATCCTGGGACTCCAGGATCATGACCTGAGCTGAAGGCAGTCGCTTAACCAACTAAGCCAGCCAGGCACCCCAAGAAATATGTATCTTTGAAAAATGGTATCTACAAAGACCATTTGACAACACAGGAGAACAATACTTTTTAGTGAAAATGTAGGACATAATATGATAAATGAGGTATAATTTGATTTTGGAAAAATATTAAAAATTAATCAAGGGGCGCCTTGTGGCTCAGTCGGTTAAGTGTGTGCCTTCGGCTCAGGTCATAATCCTATGGTCCTGGGATCAAGCCCTGCATTGGGCTCCCTGCTCAGCAGGGGAGCCTGCTTCTCCCTCTCCCTCTGTCCCTGCTTTGTGTGCTCTCTCTCTCTCACTCTTTCTCTCAAATAATCTTTAAAAAAAAATTAATCAAAATATTAACATTAGTTATTTTTGAGTGATCACATTTTATTTTTTCTTGGTAATTCTGTTTCTGAAATCTCTAAAATAATCGTGATTTTTATTTTATTTTATTTATTTTATTTAGTGTTGTTGTGTTATGTGTTGTGCATGTTATGTGTTGTGTATGTTATGATGTGTTATGATATGTTATGTTATGTTATGTTACACAGACTCCATGCCCAGCACGGAGCCCAATGTGGGGCTTGAACTCAGGACCCTGAGATCAAGACCTGAGCCCAGATCAAGAGTCAGTCCCTTAGCTGACTGGGCCACTCAGGCGCCCCATGTTTTTATTTTAAAATCCTAATAATTGCATTTAAATCCTAATATTGCATTTAAAAGAAGAAAACTCAACAAACAGAAGTGGAGCCATTTTCCAAATAAGTGAACAATAGGTATATGGGTCCTGTTGGGCTTTAAAACCAGCCAGGCAGGACTACCCTTCCCTCTAATAGGGAAATTATAAGGACCTACAATTAAATGGCATATCTTTATTAAGCATTTAACTTTCAGAAGAAAGAAAGCAAAGAGAAAACCCCAACACACCTTGGACATTGCTTGTAGAAGTTCATTGTGCATTCTTTCCTTCTCTTCTGCACCTGGAGAAGGGCGGAAATGGGGAGAGGAAAAAGTAATTGCAAAACACCATGTTTTCCTTTCCCCCCCAAACTGGTCTGGTCAGAAGTCACCTCCAGTCCCAATCCCAGTCCCCACCACACCAGGGAATGGAGATCAGAGAATGGGGCATCCTGCCTAATCCGTGTGTCAGGAAAAAGCGGAAGCCACTGCTGTCAAGGGACTATAATCTGACCAAATTTCACAGAGGTTCCCTGGGGACAAAGTTCTGGAGTTACAATCTTACATATGACAGGAACCCCATACCCAGACACATAGTGCCCCATACCTTGAGCACGGTCATACTGAAACCAATGCGACAAGCACTCCACACGGGCACACATAGAACCACACAGTTACAATCACATACCCACCACCGAACACATATAGTTAGTTACTCTCGTATAGTCGCAGGTACCCCCCCAGTGTGGCGGGGTCACAACAGCCATAGGGACACACGCAGTCACAACCCCACAATGATAGGCAACCGATATCCGCACACAGGTCTCAATGTCACAGTCTCTCTCACACACAATCTCACAACCTCCCCTTTACAAGCCGCTCCGCCCGCACCGGCCGGATGACCCAGCTCGATACCTATCTCCGGGCTCCCCGATTTACACCTTTCGGGTCTCCCGGCATCGCAACGTGCACAACTGAGCCGGTTCCCCCGGGACCGCCGGACTCTCACCTCACGGATCTAACGGTCCCGCCAGGCGTGACGAAACGTTCGCGTTCCTGCGAGAAGAGCGACGGGCCACCGAGCCCTCTGGGAAATGTGGTCCAGAGAGGCACCCGCGTAATTCCTCTCAGAGTCCTGGCTGGACCCTCCCGAAACGACTGTAACTGCAATTCTCAGCGTCTAGCCAGGCCCCAGGGTTGCGAGGCACGGTAGGTTGGCACCTACCAGCCAGGCCTTCGGCGCGGGACTGACGCAGCCCCTTCCCCACACAGGAAACGCAGACAGCCTTCTGGCCGGAAGTTGAATCGGGCCGCGAAGCCTTCTGGGCGGTGTTGTTGTGCTCAGGGACGTCCGTTGGGAGGCGGGCGCGAAAGGATGGTTCGGTGTTACCGGCCCCTGGCCTGGGTCTTTCTGTAGGTCGCCTTCACCCATCCTCCCAGAAACCGCGCGCTGAATGCGCATTCGGGCGTTTCCGGCAGGTGACGCTACCGCGTCCCAGCAGCGGGGTATGGGGGAGGGGCTTGAGCTGTGTGGGCTGCACGGTCGCGCGGCTGATGGGGCGGAGCCTCTGAGGAGGCCCGAAGAGTCTGGAGTGGCCGCGGTGTAAAATGCTCAGGGTGGGAATAAGCTGCTGGAGAGTGGTTGGAATTGTTGGACCAAAAAACTGGGGTGGGAGTCAGTGTGTGTGTGACAGTAGTGATGTGCGTGACTGCGTGTGAGGGTGATAGACTAATTGTGATGGGCTGTGTGATTGTGGTGTGTTGTGTTACGGTGATGTCTGGTTGCGTGTGGTTGTATGGTGTTTGTGTGGTTGTGAAAGTTCTGTGGTTAGGTATTTGTAATATGTGTAGTGGTTCTTGTCTTGAGTTGACTTCTGTATAGTGTTTGTCATACTTGATAACTGCTTGGGGAAAAAAATCTGTATAAAATTTTGCTTTTTTGTTTTAAGCAGTCCTCCCTGCCCTTTGGCCACTCCTTAGTCTCCTTTGCTTCCTTTTTTTACCCCTAGAAGTTCTTGGTTCTCTTCTGTTGCTTTCCAGTTTTCCTGTCGATCTTTTCCGGATTCATTATCTCAACATCATATGGCACACATCTTTTATTATATGTATTACTTAGCTATTGCCAGGATAGTAATGCTGCCTAACAAACCACCCCTAAGTCAGTGGCATATAACAGCAAGCATTTATTCTCATGTTCACCTGTTCCCTTGTTCTCTGTTCAGCTTATTTAGGCTGGGGTTGACTGAGTAGCTAGCCTGCAGGATGGATTTAGATCTGCTCCTCCACAGGTGTTCTTTCTGCTGCTCAGGCTAAGAAGACAGTGGTTACCAGGACCTGTTCTCATCGTGGATCACCAGAGCACAAGACAGACCATACAAACACCTTAAAAACCTCTGCTCCTCAGTATACTAATAATACATTACCCAACGCAAGCCACATGGCTAAGCTTAATGTTAATTACACCCAAGTGGGAGGACAAGGCAAAGTTAATGGCAAAGAGTGTGACTAATAGTTTGGAGGGGAGTGAAGAATTGGGACCAAGATTTCAATCTACCACATTAGGAAACATGCCTCTTTATCCTGGTGAACACCTTTTGGTCCAAGTTCTCTTTTGTCTGATAATATTCCTTTTCAGGGTTTGTTATTGTTTTATCCAGGAATTTCATTTTCCAACCCCTTCTTTTTATGTTTTTATGCTTCAGGTCTCTTGTAAAGAGTATATTGCTGGGCTTTTTACCCTTTTATCCTGTTTGAATGTTATTTTAATAGGTGAGTTTAATTCATTTACATTTATTGGGATTGCTGATATAAATTTGTTTTCTATTTACTATGGCTTTTTTATTGTGCAGATTTAGTTTATTCCCCTTTCTCCACTGCTTTGGTTTCTGTTCTTTTCCTTGAATTTTTAACATGCATACTTGATAAAACCCCAACACTTGAACTCCAAACTACCCACCTATTTCTATGTTATTCTTGTCTAATATATTACTTTCTTCTGATTTTAAATTCCCCAAATTAGTAGAATTCATTTGTTAAGTGTATATATATATATGTATATATATGCATCTTTTGTATATACATAAATGTGTATGTCTTTTTATACATGTGTATATATGTTATATGTATATATACTTTTTAATTGTGATAAAATAGAGATAATGTACAACATAAAATTTACCATCTTAATATCTGCATCCCCATTTTCATTGCAGCATTATTTACAATAGCCAAAATAGGGAAACATTCATCAACAGATGAATGGATAAAGAAAATGTGGTATTATATGTACAATGGAATATTATTCAAAGAAGGAAAGCCTGCCATTTGTGACAACATGGGTGAACCTGAAGAACATTATGCTATGTGAAATAAGCTAGTCACAGAACAAATACTACATGATTCAATTTGTATGATGTATATAAAATAGATTCAAGAAGCACAAGAATAGAATAATGATTGCCAGAGCCTGGGAGTCGAGGGAAATGGGAAATTGTTTTTCCATGGGTACAAAGTTTATGTTATGCAAGATGAGTAAGTTCTAGGATCTATACAACACAGAACCTATATTAATAATACAGTATTATGCACTTTGTTAAGAGTATAGATCTTGTGTTAATTGTTCTTACCAAAGAAATAAAACACAAAAGAACACAAGGAAATTTTGGGGGGTGATGGATATGTTTAGTACCTTGGTTATGGAATTGGTATCATGAATATATGCGTATGCCCAAACTCATCAGGATGTATACATTAAATGTGTGCAATTTTTTGGTACATTTATTATACCTTGATAAAGCTAAAAGCACAAAAACATTTAACATTTTAATTATTTTTAAGTGTGGAGTTCAGTGGCATTATATTCATATTGCTATATAACTGTCACTACCATCTAGCCATAGAACTCTTTTCATCTTGCAAAACAGAAACTTTGTACCCATTAAACAATAACTCCCCATTCCTTGGATCTCCCAGTCCCAGCAGCTTCCATTCTACTTTATGTCTATATGAATTTGACTACTCTACATACCTCATATAAGTTGGATCACACAGTATTTGTGGGGTTTTTGTGACTGGTTTATTTAACTTAGCATAAGGTCTTCAAGGTTCATTCATGTTAAAGCACATGTCAGAATTTCCTTCCTTTTTAAGGCTAAATAGTATTTCATTGTATGTATACGCCACATTTTGTTTATCCATTTATCTGTCAATGTACACTGGGTTGCTTCTACCTTTTGACTATTGCAGATAATGCTGCTATAAATATGGGCATACAGATATTTGTTCAAGTCCCTGCTTTCAATTCTTTTGGGTATGTACCCAGAAGTAGAATTTTTGGATCATATGGTAATTCTGTTTTTCATTTTTTGACTGCCATACTGTTTTCCATAGTGGCTATATCATTTTAATCAACATATTTTTTTGAGCACCTACCATCAATGGCAAAGAGAGATTTAAAAAATACCTGTTTTCATGACGTTTATATGAGGGGGTACACAGACAATATGTATGGTAAATAAATTATATAGTTTGTTAGTGATAATTACCATAGAGGAAAAAAACAGAAATTCTGTGAGGGATATTAGGAATATCTCAAAATTTATTACAATTGAATATTTCTGTTTTATTCTGTTCTATCATACAGTGAAAGTATTAGTCTATTCTCTTGTATATTATTTTTTTTACTCTTTACCTAGTAAAGCCTCAAAGCAGATGATAAGTTAATATTTCTTAACTTAGCCATTTTATTCATCCAGTATCATTGTGATGGGAGTATAATTCTCACTTCAGATGAAGAGTATGGGAATTCTAAATTGCAAATGTGTTTTACCTCAATTGCCGAGATAGATAGGAAATGGAATAGCTGCAACTCTTACTCCAAACCCTGGGGTTGCTGCAAGTCTGAATCTTTTTTGACTCAACTTTGTATCTGCTGCAAATCTGAATCTTTTTTGACTCAGCTTTGTATCTGTTGATTCAACTTTGCACTGGGTTTACACCTTTATGCTCACAGAAGATATCTGAAGAGCAGATATTATGTGAACATCACTGTTGTGATCACCTTGTTTTTAGAGTCTTGGTGTTTTCTCCAGTGCTTGGTTCAACCTAGGTTGCTGAGTGTTTGAATTTTCCACCAGATTCTTTCTGTCTTTGCATCCAGCATCTCTGGTCAGTAACCCCAGGGAATGTGAATTACAAGCAAGAAAGCTAATTGTTTGGGGCTGTATTAGTTATCTACTATTGTGTAACAAATTACCTCAAAATTCAGTAGCTTAAACAACAATAAACATTTATTATCTCACACTCTGTGGGGGGCGGGAAACAACTTAGCTGGATACTCTGGCCCACATATTTCATGAAGTTGCAGTCAAGATGTTGACAAAGCTGCAGTCATTGGAAGGCTAGACGGGCTGGAGGATTTGCTTCCTACATCGCTGGCAAGTTAGTGTTGGCTGCTGGCAGGAGCCCTTCTCTAGCGCTGGTTGAAGTCTTCATGGCATGGTGGCTGACTTCCTTCAAAGTGCATGATTCAAAAATGTGTAATGTGCAATACAGAAACCACAATGTCTTTTATGACCTAACTTTGGAAGTCACACACTGTCAGTTTTTGCAATATCCTATTGGTTAAACAGGACAACTCTATTCAGTGTGGGAGGGGTGTACAAAAACCATGAATACGATAAGGCAGTGATCATTGGAACTCATCTTGGAAGCTGGTTACCAAAGGGATCTAGTGAGAAAACATCAAGTAAATTGAATTTATATCATAAGCCCACAGGTCCTGCCTCCACAAAGATAAGACAAATCTGTGATGTGAGTAAAAGGAAGCCTGGAGAGCAGGTATCCATCATGGAAGGAGACCTTCTGACCTTAGAATTCTCCTGGAGGCTGGAGAGGCCTGAGATAGAGTGGACCCTGGAATTGCTGGATCTACAGCTTATCTTAACCCTTCTGCCCTGAGTGGACAAGCCCTGAATGACATCTCAGCCTTCAGAGATCAGCAGTCGCTGGGTGACAATGGAGCATTTAACCCAGATGATGGAAAGGAGAGGTGAGGTGGCTCAGAGATGGGCAGAGTTTAGGAGAGAGAAGCTGTATGTTTAGGAGCAGAGAGAGTAAAAAGAGTTAGGAAATTTAGTACTCCTACCAAAGAAAGTTCACACGGGTGTTACTGACTGCAGGGTAGACATTTGTTTTTTATTTATTCACTTGACTATTATTTGATTTTTTTTAAATAACTATTTTAAATGTAATTTCTGTTTTTCTTACATTTAGATTTTTTTTTAAGGGCTGTTAAATACATAACCATAAACAAAATTTCCTACTCTATCCTTTCTCATCCCCTGATCCCACTCCCCAGAGGCAACCATTTTGGTATTCAGCTTCACTTTCCTGAATAATATCCTCATACTGCTCATGCTTGATTTCTCAGTTTTAGATATTTCCTGTTGACTTTTGACAATGGAGATAAGGATTTATCTCTGTTTTCTACCTAACCTCTTTCTTGTCTCCCTCACCCCACCCCTCCCCAACCCCTCTAATATGGTGTCTTATTAGAGGTTGAAAGTTGACTAAATGTCAGGATCTGTATCTATTTTGGGGGGGGCTAGTCAGTTTCCTAGATTTTGCTTGAGGAATATAAGCCAGAACTGCTTTGGAAGGCAAACAGTAGGAAGTTGGGGGTTGGGAGGACACACCTCATCTTTCAATATTACAACTTTCACTTAATTTCCTTATTGCTCCAACCCCTTACATTCAGCTCCTATCCCACACTCCTGCCTGCAGAAGTACCTAGTGCCTTCATTCCTAAGCCTTTCAAGGGTTCTGCTGTAGTTTCCCCACCCTTTCCCCACCCTCTCTTAAGCTTCCACTTTCTCTAGTTAAATTAGGTAACAGTCATCTGTTTAATCTCTAGCTTCCAAAATTTTGTTGACATCTCTTATCTGCTGACGTCTTCCATATTCTCTATGATACTCAATTTCCTTTGTTCCTTTACTTTCATTTTGGTTGGGTTTGGGAGAGAACCGAAGTAAATGCAAATATTCATTCTTACATTTTTGACCTGAAGGCCACGAATTTTTTAGATTAAAAAATTAAGTTGCTTGAAAATGTCATTAGAATCATGACTGCATTTTTTTCTCCTTTTTTTTGTTCTATGATTTTTAAAAATTTTTTTAAATTTTTTATTGTTATGTTAATCCCCATACATTACATCATTAGTTTTTGATGTAGTGTTCCATGATTCATTGTTTGCGTATAACACCCAGTGTTCCATGCAGAACGTGCCCTCTTTAATACCCATCACCAGGCTAACCCATCCTCCTCCGCCCCCTAGGACCCTCAGTTTGTTTTTCAGAGTCCATCGTCTTTCATGGTTCGTCTCCCCCTCTGATTTCCCCCCCTTCATTCTTCCCCTCCTGCTATCTTCTTCTTCTTCTTTTTTTTTTTTTTAACATATATTGTATTATTTGTTTCAGAGGTACAGATCTGTGATTCAACAGTCTTGCACAATTCACAGCGCTCACCATAGCACATACCCTCCCCAGTGTCTATCACCCAGCCACCCCATCCCTCCCACCCCCCACCACTCCAGCAACCCTCAGTTTTAGAATCATGACTGCATTTTATTCCATCATATAAATGGTTCACAATGCCTAAACCTGCCCCTGATTAAAGTTTTTCCATATTTTATAGTGTTTCATAAAATAATTCTTAAATCTTTGTAATATTTATTATTATGTACTTGAGATAAATTTTCTATTAAGAATAAAATAACAAGATCCTAGGGAAAGCTTATATTGTCAATAGATTCATTGGGCACCCTATACTTAGCCCTCCAGAAATTCTCATCGGATCCTGTATGGTAACAGTCTTTCACGTACATTTCAGCATCTCTATTGCCTGGTGGTGGTTAGCATTTCTCAGTGCTCTGAGGATCATTATAGATGGATATTACAGCCACCTGGTACTGAAGATTTCTATAGGCCTTTGTCTGGAGCTCTGAAATAAAACTGCTTTATTTCTCTTCCCTCAGCTTGGCATTCTCAGGACTCTGGCCTTTTGGAGGAAGAAGAGGATATGACCAGGTCTCTTGTACGTTTTAAGCGTTTATTTGTTTGCTGCATTATTTTGCATTGCAGTTGCAGGGGGTTATCTTAACCTATCAGTAAATTGGGAAAAACTAAATTGATGAAAATCAAGGTAAGGAAAAATAGAAGATCAGAACCAGGTGAAATTTGGGATGTGGCTATGCAGAAACAGGTCCATACAAAGTTATTAGGTTGAATTCAATCTGAATGTGAGCTGGAGAAACAAAAGTAAACTGGGACACAAAGTTTATTCCATATATTCCATAATTTATTCTGTTTATGAGGAAAAAGCTAATAATTAAGGAAAGAGAAAACTTTTCAAAGATTTTTTTTTAAAGTAATCACTATACCCAAAATGGGGCTCAAACTTACAACCCCAAGATCAAGAAAGCATTGGCACACTGGGCGCCTGGGTGGCTCAGTTGGTTGAGCGACTGCCTTAGGCTCAGATCATGATCCTGGAGTCCCGGGATCGAGTCCCGCATCGGGCTCCCTGCTCAGCAGGGGTCAGTTTCTCCCTCTCCCGTTCGTTCCCCCCTTTTGTGCTCTCTCTCTCTCTCTCTCTCTCTCACTCTTTCAAATAAATAAAATCTTTAAAAAAAAAAAAAGCATGGCACCTAGATAAAAAAGAAATTCAGAATAATTCCACAATACTTATAATTTTAAGATCAGTTTTTTTTTTTTTAAAAGTCTGTCCTGGCCAAAGATTAAAAACTAAAATTATCTGGAATAGTAAATGGAACACATCTTTCAAATGATCCTGCATATATATTTTCTTTGGTTGAGATTTATCAAATTGAACTAAAATATACTAGCTTCTATGGAAAAATCTTATAGTTCTTATATCCATAGCTTTCCACATTTTTTTTTTTTTAATGGCCTCAGAAGATGCAGTATTCTTTGCCTTCTTGCAAAGTGACTCATTCTCCTTTGCTCTTGATTCTTTTTGTTTCCAACTCTGGAATCCCTCACACCCTGTAGTTTAAATATTTTCTACTTCGCTACCGCTTTTCCTCATTTCATATTTCCCATCCTGAAACACACAAACACACTTCTTTTGGACGTATGATCCTGTGGTTTGTGCGGTTATTTCTCCTGTTGGCAGAGTGGTTCTCTAGGCCTACAGAGGCTTGGGTTCAAATCTTGGCCCAGCAACTTACTAAGTGCATGATTATGGGCAGCTTTAATCTCTTTGGCCTCAGTTACATTGTTTGTAAATGGGGATAATAATCGTACTTATCCCATAGGAATAATGGGAGGGTAAAATGCACATAGTAAGTGCTCCATAAATGATAAATATTGTTAATAATTATTAGCTATAGAAATCTTTCCTAACTGAAAAGGCCTTGGGATATGTTGGCTATATTTTGACTTGCCTTTTTAGTTTAACATATGAAACCAATGAGATAAAAGAGAAGATCCCTGATTTGGGTTCATACAATTAATCCTCTTCAGTAAAACTACAATAAATACTGTAATAAGGCAAAACTAGGAACAGTTTTTGTAATACATATAGCATAAATATACTAACAATTCTTAAAAACCAGTAATTAAGAAAATAGAAAATTGTGTGAAGAACATGAAGAGGCAGATGGAAGAAATAAAAGTGGCCAGTGGGTATTTTATTTTATTTATTTCTTTTAAAGATTTTATTTATTTATTTGACAGAGACATAGCAAGAAAGAGAACACAAGCAGGGGGAGTGGGAGAGGGAGAAGCAGGCTTCCCGCCCAGCAGGGAGCCCGATGTGGGGCTCGATCCCGGGACTCTGGGATCACGACCTGAGCCGAAGGCAGACGCTTAACGACTGAGCCACCCAGGTGCCCTGCCAGTAAGTATTTTAAAATACTAATGTCAAGAGGCATCTGGGGTGCCTGGGTGGCTCAGTTGGTTAAGCGACTGCCTTCGGCTCAGGTCATGATCCCGGAGTCCCGGGATCGAGTTCCCGCATCGGGCTCCCTGCTCGGCAGGGAGTCTGCTTCTCCCTCTGACCCTCCTCCCTCTCATGCTCTCTGTCTCTCATTCTGTCTCAAAAAAAAAAAAAAAAAAAAAAAAAAAAAAGAGGCATCTGGGTGGCTCAGTCGTTAAGCGTCTGCCTTCGGCTCAGGTCGTGATCCCAGGGTCACGGGATCGAGTCCCACATCGGGTTCCCTGCTGGGCCGGAAGCCTGCTTCTCCCTCTCCCACTCCCCCTGCTTGTGTTCCTGCTCTCGCTATCTCTCTCTGTCACATAAATAAATAAAATCTTTAAAAAAAATAAAGCAAAAAAATAAAATACTAATGTCAAAAAGAAACAGACCATTCAGATTTGCAGATACATTTTTTTAAGAGTATTTTGAATTGGTAGGTAATGACCATCTTTTATAAGAGGATTCCAAATAATTAGTTCACACATGCATTTTCTTTATATAGTAAAAACCTGGATGGGGCGCCTGGGTGGCTCAGTCGTTAAGCGTCTGCCTTCGGCTCAGGTCATGATCCTGGGGTCCTGGGATCGAGCCCCACATCAGGCTCCCTGCTCAGCGGAAAGCCTGCTTCTCCCTCTCCCACTCCCCCTTCTTGTGTTTCCTCTCTTGCTGTGTCTCTCTCTGTCAAATAAATAAATAAAATCTTTAATAAAAAAAAAAGCTGGAGATCAAGGAATTATGATCTACAAATGGGATACTCTTAGCTGTCAAAAAATTTGTAACAGTTCCTGTCGGATATGAGAGCCAGATGTTTTGGACTATCAAATGGAAATGGACTGCCTCCGTTTCTAGACTTGCAGTCCCAAATTCATTCTAGAATATGGATATAAATATAGTCCATGGCAGCTTTTATTTATATGTGAATAGACTACAGGTAGAAAAGCAGCTAGAAAAATTTCCTACAACAATAATAGCTTTATTGAGTACTTTTTATGTGCCAGATGTATTATGCTATAAACTTCAGATAGCTTATTTCATGTAATCATTATCAGAAGCTTGTAAAGTAGATATTATTTTAATTTTTACAAAGAAGGGAAGTAAAGCACAGAGGTTAAGAAGCTGACATAACTTCATGCATGAAGTGTGTAATAAAGCCAGAATTCAAACCCATACAGCCTGACTCTCGGGCTACACTATGATACTATACAGATTGAATGAGTGAAGGAATGCAAATTTTGACAATTGACTGTTCATATTATTTATTTTATATTGTTAGTCCTTTTTCTACTTGAATTTAGGGAATTTTAAGAATGCCTTCTTTGTCATTAGGATTTCTATAGATACCTTTTCCTAATCTGCCACTTTTATGTTGTTATGTATCTTTTGTTGTATAGGCATTTTAAATTTGGATAGTTATATTTAGCATATGATACATATGTGCATACAATAAAAATTCAGTCAACATTAATATACAGCATCAGTATTTAATAGTCCTTTCTTTCATGAGTTGCCAGTGGTGGTCTTTTCTAAGACATCTTTCATAATGTAGATTATAGAGATAGTGTATTTTCAAAACTTTGTTTTTCATATTTAGTCTTTAGTCCAATTGTAATTTAATTTTATAATTGATTTTAGGTAGGAATTTTTTTTTAAAGATTTTATTTATTTATGTATTTGAGAGAGAGAATGAGAGAGAGAGAGAGAGCATGAGAGGGGGGAGGGTCAGAGGGAGAAGCAGACTCCCTGCTGAGCAGGGAGCCAGACGTGGGACTCCATCCCAGGACTCCAGGATCATGACCTGAGCCGAAGGCAGTCGCTCAACCAGCTGAGCCACCCAGGTTCCCCTTTAGGTAGGAATTTACTGATAATTCTATCAGTAGGATTATTTTTACATGTAGAAGACCAGTTTTTCCAACACTATTGTTAAATAGATATTTCTTTTGTGATGCCACCTTTATCATGTGCATGCTTAATTGTTTCTAGGCTCTTTATTCTGTTCCTTTAATCTATTTGTCTACATCTGTACCAGTACTGTACTCTGTGTGTGTGTATGTGTGTGTTTACATTGTTTTAACTACTATAACTTTAAAATAACCCTGTTGCTTAGGCAAGGATTTCCCCACTTCCCACCACACACATGTTGTTCCTAGTCATTCAGAAATTTCTTAGCTACTTTGGGACCCCTATGTTTCTGTTTGAATTTTAGAATCAATTTATCTGGTTTCAAAGGAATAAAAATCCTGTTGGGATTTTAACTGGAATTGCAAAGAATTTATAGACTAATTGGAGAAGAATTGAGTGCAATTTTTTTTCTATCACAAAGATGTTTCAAGTTAAGGGAATCTATTAATATAATTCATCATATTCAAGAAAAAAAGATAATCAGCTTCATAGAGCTAATTTTTTTAAAAATCAGAACTTCAGATTTTATTTATTTATTTATTTTAAAAGATTTTATTTATTTATTTGACAGAGAGAGATATAGCGAGAGAGGGAACACCAGCAAGGGGAGTGGGAGAGGGAGAAGCAGGCTTCCTGAAGAGCAGGGAGCCCAATGCGGGGCTCAATCCCAGGACCCTGGGACCATGACCTGAGCCGAAGGCAGACGCTTAACGACTGAACCACCCAGGCGCCCCAGAACTTCAGATTCTAAAAGAATCGATCTATAAAATAGGAGTAAAAGGACACTTTATTAACATGATATTGTTAACAATTTTTCCACACATAATAAGCTAAAAGCCCGCACCATGTTTACTAGGGAAAATGAGACACATTCCCACCAAACTCAGGAACACAACCAGATCGCCCATGCTACCACATTTATTTACTGTAATACTATATGCCTAGGCATATAACAAAGAGAAAAAAATGGAAGATAAAAACTGGGAAGGTGCATGCAAAATTATGATATCTAGATGATACAGTTATGTATGTGGGCAGCTGAAGAGAAATAACAACTGAATCCAATATGGACACAAAATTTACACAAAAACCAATAGCATTCTCTATCTAAACCACAATCAGATGAAAAATAAAATGGAAGATGGTAAGAGTAGAAACAAAACCATAAAGAAAAAAAGTATCTGATGTGTATGGGAGAAAAAAACCTTTAAAATATTAGTGTGGCCTCAAAGAGGATTTAAGTACATTTTTTTTTTATTTTTAAGATTTTATTTATTTATTTGAGAGCGAGAATGAGAGACAGAGAGCACGAGAGGGAAGAAGGTCAAAGGGAGAAGCAGACCCCCAGCCGAGCAGGGAGCCCGATGCGGGACTCGATCCAGGGACTCCAGGATCACGACCTGAGCCGAAGGCAGTCGCTTAACCAACTGAGCCACCCAGGCGCCCGATTTAAGTACATTTTTAAAACAAACTTTTTGGATAGGATCCATCATTATTAAACCAATATAACTTCTTTTTAAATTAATCTTCAGACTTATCTGAAAAAGATTCTAGATATTTGGGGGCACCTGAGTGGCTCAGTTGGTTAAGTTTTGACTCAAGGTCTTGATCTCAGGATCCACAACTCACTCAGCAGTGGGGAGTCTGCATGAGAGTCTCCCTTTTCTTCTCCCTCTGCCCCTCCCCCCACTTGTACTCTCTCTGTCTCTCTCAAATAAATAAATCTTTAAAAAAAGATCCTAAATATTTTTCTTAGAATAAAGCAAGTCTATTCAAGCTGAGTCTAGAATATATTTGAAAAATAAGAATATAAAATATCCAAGAAAAAATATTAAAAATGTGTATCATGCTCCAAGTTTTTAAAGGCATATTTAATATTTGTATAACTTTAAGAAAAGGCCTTTATGCCCTACTATAAACTGTTATTTTTTAAAAAAAAGATTTGTCCTATTAAGGATCTTAAAAATGAAGGAAAGGAAAGTACTGTGATACCAGCAAGAACTTTTTAAAATGTTAAGTCTTGTTGCCAGGGCTAGGGGGATACCCATCTTTTTCTTGGTTCTGACAGGAAAAAAAATAGAACTTAATGACAAATTTTGAATTTGTTTAAGGTTCAATCCCTTTTGTTCCTTGTTACTCATATGGCATTTTTTTTTTTTTAAAGATTTTATTTATTTATTTGACAGAGAGAGACAGCGAGAGAGGAAATGCAAGCAGGGGGAGTGGGAGAGGGAGAAGCAGGCTTCCCGCGGAGCAGGGACCCCGATGCGGGGCTCGATCCCAGGACCCTGGGACCATGACCTGAGCCGAAGGCAGCCGCTTAATGACTGAGCCACCCAGGCGTCCCTGGCATTTTTAACATATGTATGTAAAGAGAGTTAACATCTTGAAAAAGTAGCCTATTATAAAGCACTGATTCATTTTATACAGTCAGAAATTAACTCATATTTACTTCTAGGTCTTTTGTTACTTGTTTATAGGTTTTGTCAGGAATGTAATCTTTGGTTTTTTTCTATGAGATTTATGCTCATTCACTAGGGTTAGTGGAAAAGACGTTTTAATGCTAATTTATTAGAACTAGTGGAAAATATGTTTTCTCTTGTTTTTCCTTATCTTTGTTATGGTTTATATTCCATTGGGATTATCTATTCCTAAAACATTTATTGAATGATTAGTGGGTCCCAAGCTTAGGTTCTGAGTACTTCTCACCTTTTGTCTCCTTTACTTCTTACATCAACCCGTTGAGGAAAATGCCACTTTACAAATGAGGAAATTAAGGCTCAAATTTGGCTGTTGAAGTTACACAATTAGTAAATTTTGAAGCCAGTAAATTTTGATGTCAGACGCTACAGCCTCATTGTTAACCAGGAAAAATGTCTAAATCTGGCTCCACTTTGAAAGCCTAGTACCTTGAAAATTTTTTCAGTTAGGTATATGTTAATCAGATATGTATTCCACTTTCCTGCTTCTTTTGTCAGTAGAACAACAGGCATTTATTCTCATGCTAGGAATCTGCATGTTGACTGTGGGTTTGGGGCTCTACTTTGGGATGCAGGTCAACTGGTCTTGGCAAATCATTGGAGTACATGAACCAAGTTAAGTGAAGAGCTTGCCCCAGGAAGCTGCCCTTTCACCTGAATGAACACATGAGGAGCAGACATGAGCCCACCCCACAGCCCCAGTCAAGGCTATGAGTTATCTTTTCACGTTCCTTTTTTTTTTAAGGTTTTATTTATTTATTTCACAGAGAGAGAGAGCGCGCGCATGCGCGCGCTCGTGCACAAACGGGGGGAGGGGCAGAGGCAGAGGGAGAATCAGCCTCCCCACTGAGCAGGGAGCCTGATGCGGGGCTAGATCCCAGGATCCTGGGATCATAACCTGAGTGGAAGGCAGACGCTTAACTGGACTGAACCATCCAGGTGCCCCTGTCTTTTCACTTTCTTGATGAAGTTCTTGAAAGCACAAAATTTTTACATTTTTTGATGTCCATTTTTTTCTTTTGTTGCTTGTGCTTTTGGTGTCATATCTGAAAGTCCATTGGGGTACCTGGGTGGCTCAGTTGGGTGGGTGTCTGCCTTAGGCTCAGGTCATGATCCTGGGGTCCTGGGATTGAGCCCTACTCCCTGCTCAGCGGGGAGCCTGTTTCTCTCTCTCCTCCCTGCTCGTGCTCTCTGTAGCTATCTAGGTCTCTCTCTCAAATAAATAAATCCTTTTAAAAAATTAACAAAAAATAAATAAAAGCCCATTGCCTAATCCAAGATTACAGTATCTCTATTTTTATTTCAGCTCCTTCAATTTTTTTTTTTCATTTGTGCCTTTGGTTTTTCTTTGTATTGTGGTTTCTCAACAATCAGTATAGTTTTTAGATTAGGTCTTCATTCTCCATCTTCCATATTTGTCATCATCTTTCAAAACTTTCATCTCTTTATTATTTTACTTCACATTCTAGGAGAGCTTCTTGGATCTGACCTCCATAGTCACACTGACAGTTCTGTTCTTTATACCCTCCAATATCTATTAAAAAATTATTTTTCATCTTGTGAGTAGTTTAATTCTGCTGTTGAATCTCTATTATGTTGGCAATCCTTGATCCTGCCTATTTCCTTTTTCATCTCATCCTTGTTTTACATCTCAGCCAGATATCTCCTTCAGCACAGAGCTTCCATCCTCTCTCCAAGCACACTTCCGTGTATTCACCAACCTGGAATCTCCTACACCCATGTTTTCTTCTAAAAATTTCATAGTTTTAGCTCTTAGATTTAGGTCTTTGATTCACTTTGAGTTAATTTTTGTACATGGTGTGAGGTAGAGATCCAACTGCACTGTTTTGCATATACACATAATCTGGTTGTCCCAGCACCATTTGTTGAAAAGACTATTCTTTTCCCCAGTGAATTGTCTTAGCACCCTTGCCTAAAATAAATTCACTAAAATGTGAGTATTTATTTCTGAAATCTGTTTTAGTTCATTGATCTCCTATGTCTGTCCTTATGCCAGTACCATACTGTCTTGATTATTATAGCCTTGTAGTATGTTTGCAGTTGGGAAGTGTGAATCCTCCATTTTTTTTTTCTTTTTCAGGATTTTTTTGGCTGTTCTGTGTCCCTTGCATTTTTATAGGAATTTTATTAGGATCACTTTTCCATTTCTGCAAAAAAGGCAACTGGTATTTTGATATGAACTGCATTGAATTTGTAGATCAATTTGAGGTGTATTGTTGTCTAATACTAAGTTTTACAATCCACGAACATGGAATGTCTTTCTTTTTTTTAGGTCTTTAAAGTTTCTTTCAATAATATTTTGTAATTTTCAGAATATAAGTTTGACACCTATTTTGTTAAATTTATCCTTAAGTATTTTATTCTTTTTGATGCTATTGTAAATGGGATTGTTTTCTTAATTTCATTTTTGGATGTTCACTACAAGTGTCTAGAAAGGTAGCTGATTGTGTTGATCCCATATTCTGCAACCTTGCTGAAATTGTTTATTCTAACAGAATTTTAGTGGATTCCTTAGATTTTCTATATTCAAAAATCATCCCATATGAAAATAGATAGTTTTATTTTCTCTAATCTGGATGCCTTTTATTTAATTCTATTGCCTAATTACTTTGTCTAAAACCTTCATTGTGGGACACCTGGGTGGCTCGGTTGGTTAAGCATCTGCCTTTGGCTCAGGTCATGATTCCAGGATCCTGGGATTGAGTCTCACATCGGGCTCCTTGCTCAGCGGGGAGCCTGCTTCTCCCTCTGCCTGCTCTGCCTGCTGCTCTCTCTGTTTGTTCTCTCTCTCTGACCAATTAATTAATTAATTAAAAATAAACAAATAAATAAAACCTTCATTGCTATGTAGAAGTGAATCCTTGTTCCTGACCTTAAAGGGAAAGCATTTAGTGTATCACCATTTATTATGTTAGCTGTGGAGTTTTTGTGGATGCCTTATATAACATTGAGAAAGTTTCCCTTTTTTGCTAGTTTGTTGAGTGTTTTTATCATGAAAAAAGGTTGGGTGTTAAGTGTTTTTTCTGCATCTGTTGAGATGATCCATGGTTTTTGTTTTTATTCTATTGATACCATGTATTACATTAATTGATTTTCAGGTGTTAAACCAATATTGCATTCCTGGGATAAATCCCACTTGCTCATGGTACATAATCATTTTTATATATTTTTGTTTATTTGTTTTTAAAGAACAGTTTTAAGCTCACAGCAAAGTTGAAAGTATAAAGATTTCCCATATACCCCTTGTCTCCTTGAATGCATAGCCTCCCCCATTATCAATATCCCCCACCAGAATGGTACATGTATTACAATTTATGGGCCTATATTGACATCATAATCCTCCAAATGCATAGTTTACATTAGGGTTCACTCTTGATGTTGCACAGTTGATGGAATTGGACAAGTGTATAATGGCATGTATCCATCATTATAGTATCATACAAAGTATTTTCACTGACTTAAAAATCCTCTGTGCTCTGTCTATTCATTGGTCCACTCTCTTGCCCCAACTCATGGCAATCAGTGATCTTTTTACTGTCTCCATAGTTTTGCCTGTTTCAGAATGTCATATAGTTGGAATCATACAGTGTGTAGCCTTTTCAGATCAGCTTCTTTCACTTAAGTTATGTGCGTTATAAGGTTCCTCCATATCTTTTTATGACTTGATAGTTCATTTCTTTTTACTGCTGAATAATATTCCATTATCTGGATATACCACTATTTATCCATTCACCTACTAAAGGACATTTTGGTTGCTTTTAAGTTTTGGCAATTATGAATAAAGTTGCTATAAACGTCTGTGTTTCCTTTTTATATTTTGTTGGATGAAATTTGTTAGCATTTTGTTGAGGATTTTTACTTCTGTATTAATGAGGGATAATGGCCTGTAGTTTTCTTTTTTTGTCTTTGTTTGGTATTACTATCAAGGTAATACTGGCCTTATAGAATGAGTGTTTTCTCCTTTTCTATTTTGGAAGAGTTTGTGAAGAATTGGTGTTAATTTTTCTTTGTTGTTTGGTAGAATTTACCAGTGAAGCCACATGGGCCAGAGCTTTTTTTTGCAGGGGGGGGGGGTAGTTTTTTGATTACTCATTCAATGTCTTTGTTACAGGTCTATTCAGATTTTCTTCTTTTTTTTCCCCTTGATTCAGGTTCATTAGTTTGTGTCTTTTAGGAATTTGTGTATTTCATGTAAATCACCTAATTTGCTGGCATGCTGTTTGCATAATATTCCCCTCTAAGCCTTTTTATTTCTTTGAGGTTAGTAGTAATGTCTCCTCTTTCATTCCTGAGTTTAATGTTTTGAGTCCTCTCTCTCTCTCTCTCTTTTTTTTTAGGTCAGTCAAATGAGAGGTTTGTCAATTTTGTTGATCTTTTCAAAGACCCAAGTTTTGGTTTCACTGATATTTCTATCATTTTTCCAGTCTCTATTTTATTGACTTCCGACCTAATGTTTATTATTTCTTTCTTTTGGGTTACTTCGGCTTTAGTTTGTTCTTTTTCCAGTATCTATAGTTGAAAAGTTAGTGTATTAGTTTGCAATCTTTCTTCTTTTCTAATGTGGGTATTACCTTAATGCAGCTACAGATTTCCCTCTAAGTCTTTCTTTAGTGGCATCACATAAGTTTTATTATATTGTGTCTTCGTTTTCATTCATCTCATAGCATTTAGTAATTTCCATTGTGATTTCTTTATTTTTTCTTGTCCTTTAGTACTTTCACCATGTGTATATTGGTACACACTCATGTGCACATTTGATAGTACACTTGATGTCCCACATTTCTCTGAGGCTCTGTTTATTTTTCCTCATTCTTTCTCCTCTTTGGTCCTCAGGTTGTAGAATCTCGTGTAAGTCTACAAGTTTGCTAATTCTTTCTTCTGCCAGTTCAGCTCGTCTACTGAGCCTGTCTAGTAATTTTTTCACTTTAGTTATTGTACTTTTCAATTCAGAATTTGTGTGGCTCCTTTTGTAACTCCTGTCTCTTTGTTTAGATTCTCTATTTGATGAGACATTCTCAGTATATCATCCTTTTTTTTTTTCAGTTTTTATTTTAATCCCTGGTGCTCATCACGACAAGTGCGCTCCTTAATTCCCATCACCAATTTCACCCATCCCCCTACCTACCTCCCCTCTAGTAACCATCAGTTTGTTCTCTATAGTTAAGAGTCTGTTTCTTGGTTTCTCTCTCTCTTTTTTTTTTCTTTCTTTGCCTATTTTGTTTCTTAAATTCCACACATGAGTGCAATCATATGGTATTTGTTTTTCTCTGACTGAATTATCTCACTTAGCATTATGCTTTCTAGACCATCCATGTTGTTGCAAATGGCAAGATTTCATTCTTTTTTATGACTGAATTATATATATATATATATATATATATATATATATATATATATATATACATCAAATTTATCCATTCATCAGTTGATGGACACTTGGGCTGCTTCCACATCTTGGCTATTGTAAATAATGCTGCAATAAACATAGGGGTGCATGTATCTTTTTGAATTAGTGTGTTTGTATTCTTTGGGTAACTACTCAGTACTGATTGCTGGATCGTAGGGTAGTTCTATTTTTAACTTTTTGAGACACTTTCATACTGTTTTCCAGAGTGGTCACACCAGTTTGTATTCCCACCAACAGTGCAAGAGAGTTCCCCTTCTCCACATCCTCACCAACACCAGTTGTTTCTTCTGTTGTTGATTTTAGCCATTCAGTTGTGAGGTGATCTCTCATTGTAGGTTTGATTTGCATTTCCCTGATGATAAAGGATAATGAGCATCTTTTCACGTGTCTCTTCGCCATCTCTGTGTCTTCTTTAGAGAAATGTCTGTTAATGTCTTCTGCCTATTTTCTAATTGGATTATTTGTTTTTTGGGTATTGAGTTTTATAAGTTCTTTATATATTTTGGATACTAACCTTTTATCAGATATGTCATTTGCAAATACCTCCTCCCAGTCCATGGGTTGCCTTTTAGTTCTGTTGATTGTTTCCTTCACTATGCAGAAATTTTTATTTTGGTGTATTCCGATAGTTTATTTTTGCTTTTTTTGGAGGTGTAAGTGAATTTTTATTGGGAACTTGTCAAACAGCAGCAAATGAAAAATGAATAAGGAAAAAAAAAGAAAAATGAATAAGGAAACTTCCTATTGTCACAGAAACACAAGATCTCCATCATATATGATAAGGGAGGCATTTCAGTTTGTGATCCCCAGCACAGAAATGACAAATGCATTTCCATTCAGTCTAATACTTCTGGATTCCTACCAGAAAGAAATACATTAAGAGCATGGAAAAGTTGCTTACTGAAAGGATACCCCTAAAGAAGAGTAATGGAGGGAATGTAGAAATTAAGTTATGTAGAACACTTTTTAAATTGTAATGAACTACATTTTCATATCTTCACAGTAATATCTTCATATCTTCACAGTCACTTGCAGAACTGGTTCAAATTATTTACATACCAGATATATTTTTAGTCTTCTGCATAAGTGTTTGAATATTACCTATGTTTATGTGAAATGAAGCTATTAATACTTTTCTATAGCAGTAACTTGCGCACCAGGAAGGCCAAGACAACAAATCAAGAAATGAGCTTTCCCAAAGCTGCAATGTGAAGATTATAACCAGTTGATTTCATACACATGTATGGGTTTCTTTGCTATAGGAAATCCAAATGGAATAAGAAATGGAGATGAGTAAAAAGGTTTCTTGAGGGGAAGGATGACACCTTGTATGCATTTAGTTTTCCTGCCCCTTCTGATGCATCACATTCTTCTGCACGGTCTGATGTCCATAATGTTAGGTTGTCTCCAAGCAACTGCATGATAAGGGTGCTGTCTATGCATGAGTCTTCATTCAGTATATTAAGTTCTGCAATGTCCTCATCAAAAGCAGTTTAAGCCAGTGTGCAGGCAAGCTCTGGGTTATTAAGGATCTCATAGTAAAATACAGAAACGTTAAGAGCCACCCCCAGGCATATTGGGTATATAGGTTGCATCTCTTTCTTGCTTATATCAAAAGCCTCTTGGTAAGCTCCTTGGGAATTATCTCTTGTTTGTTTTTGATTATCACCACATGCCACTTCAACAAGGTACCTCAAGTAATCTCCCTTCATTTTCAGATAAAAGACCTTACTCTCTGGATTAGTCACATTGGCTATTGAATACTTGTCCAACAGTTCTAATACTGTGATGCGGATGGACCTCAGTTCAGACTCCTCTTTCTCCAGTAGTCCTTAAATCAGCTGCAACTTCTTGTTGGAGGTGTCAGTTTTCAGCTCCATGCTCCAGATGACTCGCCACGCTGACCTGCAGCCCTGACCACATTCATGCTCCACATGACTCTCCACGCTGCCCTGCTGCCCTGACCACATTTGTATAGGCCATGGAGAGCAGATTGTGCTCCTTGTTGCACAGCTTGGCATCTTGTTCGGTTTTGGCCTTCATGCAAATTGCCATTTTGTCGTAGCACTTGGCCTGCTCAGCCAGCTTCACCTTCTGGATGAGCTCTGTCTTTTCCTTGGGGACGAGGAGAGGAGAGTGAGGGAGAGCACCGACTGGATGGGGAGGAAGCATAAAGAGGGCCTTTACATCTCTGCCACTGGGGTGCAAGTCTATTTTTGCTTTTGTTTCCTTTGCCTAAAGGGACCTATTGAGAAAACAATCGCTACACCAGTGTCAGAGAAATTAATGCCTCTGCTCTCTTCTAGGATTTTTATGGTTTCAGGTCTCACATTTAGGTCTTTAATCCATTTTTAATTTATTTTTCTATATGGTATAAGAAAATGTTCCACTTTCATTCTTTTTTAAAAGATTTTATTTATTTGTTAGAGAGAGAGCACAAGCAGGGGTGTGGCCAGCAGAGAGAGAGGGACAAGCAGGCTCTCTGCTGAGCAGGGATCCCGATGTGGGGCTCAGTCCCAGTACCCTGGGATTTTGACCTGAGCTGAAGGCAGATACTTAACCAACTGAACCTCCTAGGCACCCCTCCACTTTTATTCTTTTACATGTTGATGTCTAGTTTTCCCAGCACCATTTGTTGACGAAACTGCCTTTTTCCCACTGAATATTCTTTCCTGCTTTGTCAAAGATTAACTGACCATATAAATGTGGATTTTATTTCTGGATTTTCTATTCTGTTCTATTGATCTCTCTATTTTTGTGCCAGTATCATCCTGTTTTGATTACTACAGTTTTGTAATATAACCTGAGGTCCGGAACTGTGATGCCCCCAGCTTTTCTTTTCTCTTTCCTTTTAAAGTTTTTAAGTAACCTCTACACCCAACATGGGGTTTGAAACCACAGCCTCTCCCCACCTCCAAGATCAAGCATGCTCTTTCAACTGAGCCAGCCAGGTGCCCCTGCTTTTCTTTCTCAAGATTCCTTTGGCTATTTAGGGCTTTTTCTTGTTCCATACAGATTTTATAATTGTTTGTTCTACTCTGTGAAATTGATTGGTAGTTTGATAGGGATTGCATTAAATGTGCAGATAGCTTTGGGTAACATAGACATTTTTTTAAAGTTTTTTTAGTTTCGTTTTTTTAAAAGATTTTATTTATTTATTTGGCAGAGAAAGAGATAGCGAGAGCAGGAACACAAGCAGGGGAAGTGGGAGAGGGAGAAGCAGGCTTCCCGCCGAGCATGGACCTCAGTCCCAAAACCCTGGGATCATGACCTGAGCCGAAGGCAGATGCTTAATGACTGAGCCACCCAGGTGCCCCGACATTTTTTTAAAGTTTTATATATATATGGGGGTTTTGGGGTTTTGTTTGTTTGTTTTTAGTAATCTCTACACCCAACAGGGGGCTTGAGTCATGACCCTGAGATCAAGAGTCACAAGCTCTTCCAGCTGTGCCAGGCAGGCACCCCGGACAGTATAGTCATTTGAACAATATTTGTTCTTCCAGTCCATGAGCATGGAATGTCTTTCCATTTCATTTGTCATTTTCAGCTTCTTTCCTCACTATTTTATATTTTCAGAGTACAGGTCTTTCACCTCTTTGGTTAGATTTATTCCTAAGTATTTTATTATTTTTGGTGTAATTGTAAATGGGATTGTTTTCTTAATTTCTCTTTCTGCTGCTTCATTATTATTGTATGAAAAATGCAACAGATTTCTGTAGATTGATTTTGCATCCTCCAACTTTACTGAATTCATTTATCAGTTCTAGCAGTTTTTTGGCAGAGTCTTTCAGGTTTTCTATATAGTATCACCAGCATCTGCAAATAATGAAAGTTGTACTTCTTCTTTACCGATTTGGATGCCTTTTATTTCTTTTTGAGGTCTGACTGTTGTGGTTAGGACTTTCAGTACTATGTTGAATAAAAGTGGTAAGAGTGGACAACCTTGTTTTGATCCTGATCTTAGAGGAAAGGTTGTTTTTCCCATTGAGGATGATGTTAGCTGTGGATTTTTCATATATGGCCTTTCTTATGTTGAGGTAAGTTGCCTCTAAACCTACTTTGTTGAGGCTTTTTAAAATGAATAAATATAGGGTGCCTGGGTGGCTGAGTCGGTTAGGTGTCTGCCTTCGGCTCAGGTCATGATCCCAAGGTACTGGGATTGAGTCCCGCGTCGGGCTCCCTGCTCAGCGGGGAGCCTGCTTCTCCCTCTGCCTGCTGCACTCTCTCTCTGACAAATAAATAAAATCTTTAAAAAATAAAAATAAATAAATAAAATGAATGGGTGTAGTACTTTGTCACATGCTTTTTCTGTATCTGTTGAAATGATCATATGGTTCTTATCCTTCCTCTTATTGGTGTGATGTGTTACATTGATTCATTTGAGAATATTGAACCACCCTTGCAACCCAGGAATAAATCCTACTTGATCATGGTGAACGATTTTTTTAATGTATTGTTGGATTTGGTTTGCTAGTATTTTGTTGAGGGTTTTTGCATTTATGTTCATCAGAGGTACTGGCCTGTAGTTCTCTTTTTTGTGATATCTTTTTTTTTTTTTTTAAAGATTTTATCTATTTATTTGAGAGAGAGAGAGCACATGAGAGGGGGGAAGGTCAGAGGGAGAAGCAGACTCCCCGCCGAGCAGGGAGCCCGATGCAGAACTCGATCCCGGGACTCCAGGATCATGACCTGAGGCAAAGGCAGTCGCTTAACCAACTGAGCCACCCAGGTGCCCCTTTTGTGATATCTTTATCTGGTTTTGGTATCAGGGTAATGCTTGGGTGTTCCCATGTTGGGTGCATAAATATTTACAGCTAAGGCTTCACAGTACTCTCACTGTGTCAAGAGACACAATGTTTGCAGGGGTTTGAGCCAGTCTTTTGGGGTAAGGGACCCTCCAAACTGGGACTGATGCAAGTATGACTGGGAAGGGCAGTTCTTCTGGAGCACAGAGGGGGCAGCAAGATCGGCATTAGTGTGGGCACTACACTGGTTTCCACAGGTGGCCCTGTGCTTATGCTGATGAGTTGGGGAGGGAAATGGTGCTGGACAGTTCCTTTGTTCCCAGGTGGGTCTCCGTAACTGCTGCCTCTCTGGGACACACTCCAAGATGAGCAACTAACTTCCCCATTGTGTGCCCCAAGCACTCTTCAGATCACTGTTTCCACATTGCATTTCTGGGGGCAGGGCTGTTTACCCTGCCTTTTCTCCAAGATTAGCCCCAACGTCCTCCAAGCTCTGTCAGAGCCATGCATGCTGACCTTTAAAACTCTAGGCCTGCAACTAAGCCTGGGTGGCTCAGTCAGTTAAGCATCTGCCTTTGGCTCAGGTCATGATCCCAGCATCCTGGGATCGAGTCCTACATCGGGTTCCTTGCTCAGCAGGGAGACTGCTTCTCCCTCTGCCTGCCGGTCCCCCTGCTTGTGTTCTCTCTCTCTCTGACAAATAAATAAAATCTTTTTTAAAAATTAAAAAAACCCCACAAAACTCTAGACCTTAAGTCCCACTGGTAGCAAGAACTCATCAAATTTAGGCCCGCTCACTGTCCAAACCAATTGCTGTGATAATTCATTTTCCCCATGTGCTCCCTTGTGTGCTAGTCTCTCTCACCCTTCTCTGTGAGTACAGCTCTCCCCACTACAGGGGCCATGATTAGCTGCTCTCCCTATCTGTGTCTCCACATTTTCTTTGATGTGGCCTCTTTACCTTTAATTGTAGAGTTCAACTAATCTTCAGATCTATTTCTGGGGTATTTTAGGATGATTTCACAATTATCTAGTTGTATTCGTGGGACCATCTCGCCATCTTGCTTTGTATCTAAAATATATATATATACTGTCCTTTCTTTAATCATGGTTTCCTTTAGCTATGCCTATAATGGATGCTTTGAAGTCCTAGTGTGTTAAACCTGACATCTGAGCCCTTTCCCAGGCAATTTCTTAATTTTTTTTTAAGATTTTATTTACTTGACAGAGAGAATGTGAGAGAAGGAACACAAGCAGGGGGAGTGGGAGAGGGAGAAAGCAGGCTTCACCCAGAGCAGGGAACCTGATGCAGGGCTCAATCCCAGGACCCTGAGATCATGACCTGAGGCGAAGGCAGACGCTTAACGACTGAGCCACCCAGGCGCCCCTCCCAGGCAATTTCTGTTGCCTGCTTTTTTCAGTGTATGGATTTCCCTCTCCTGTTTCTTTTCCTGTTGTAATTTTTTGTTAAAAACTGAACACTGGCTCCGGCCGGTGCTTTGCCCCGGCGCCGCAGTGCGCTGGGCCAACCGCCCCTAGGAGCGCCCAGCCGAACGCCCTGGGAGCCGGTGGGCAGCAGCCCTCGCTGGGGACCCTCCAGCGGGCCCAGGGGGACAAAAGTGGCTCTAAATCCAGCACAGGCACATTGAAGCGAGTTAAAGGACTTAATATGAAGCACAGAAGCAGATAGTGCCAAATAGCAAACTGTAGTTGGTACACATTTAGTGAGTGGGGCAGCATTTCCTTCTCCCACTGCTGCTGAGATGGCGGAAATTAGTCGAATTCAGTATGAAATGGAATACACCGAAGGTATTAGTCAGCAAATGAGGGTCCCGGAGAAATTAAAGGTAGCACCACCAAATGCTGACCTGGAACAAGGATTCCAAGAAGGAGTTCCAAACGCTAGTGTCATTATGCAGGTTCCAGAGAGGATTGTTGTAGCAGGAAATAATGAAGACATTCCATTTTCAAGACCAGCAGATCTTGACCTTATTCAGTCAACTCCCTTTAAACCTCTGGCACTAAAAACACCACCTCGTGTACTTACACTAAGTGAAAGACCACTAGATTTTCTGGATTTAGAAAGACCTCCTCCAACCCCGCAAAATGAAGAAATCCGTGCAGTTGGCAGGCTAAAAAGAGCGCTCTATGAGTGAAAATGCTGTTCGCCAAAACGGACAGCTGGTCAGAGCTGACTCCATACCTGTGTTGCGTGGTGGGTCTGCTGCCGCCACTTCTAATCCTCATCATGACAACGTCAGGCATGGCATGTCACATATAGATACAACAATTGAAGGAACTTCAGACGACATGACTGTTGTAGATGCAGCTTCGTTAAGACGACAGATAATCAAACTAAATAGACGTCTACAACTTCTAGAAGAGGAGAACAAAGAGCGTGCTAAAAGAGAAATGGTCATGTATTCAATTACTGTAGCGTTCTGGCTGCTTAATAGCTGGCTCTGGTTTCGCCACTAGAGGTAACCTCAGCTCTCAAAAATATCGTCTCAACAGCTGGAAATATAAAGAATTTGCAAACTTAAAAAAAAAAAACAACTGAACACTTACCTTATATATTGTAACAATTCTGGATACTGATTCCCATCCCTCCTTTTCTAAGAGTTGTTCTTATTTTTGTTTATTCATGCATTTGTTTAGTGACTTGCATGTTATTTTAGTGAAATCTGTTTCCCCTATAGTGTGACACTTTTGGGGTCACATCTCAGAAGGTATATAGCCTTGGGCATGTGCAAAGTCACTCTAGGATGATGGTGGTGTTAGAAGGGCTCTCTTTGTCCATTTCCTCTACCTCTTTTTTAAGTTGTCTGTCTTGTTTGGTATCAGATCTATTGATTGCCAGCCGATTGCTCTATTGTTTTTGACAATGCCTGGAGCATAAATTGCTCCACTTTATGATCTCATTGAATTCAGGCAGGGGTAGTTTTTGAGGCCAGTCTTTGAGGTTTCTTCTGACTTCTTTCTCTTTAGTTGTCTTTTTTCCTGATTCTTGTTAGTGAATTGGGCTATGCTTTACCTTGTTATTCTTAACTAAAAGAAGCTTCCTGGCTCCTCTTAATTGCTTACCACCAAATCTTTTATTTTGGAGTGTGTCCTTAATCTTGAACTTTGCCCACTGTTTCAAATAAGTTCATTTCATTTTGGGAGAGCTTTTACATTCTTTCTGCTTATGAGCTGCCTCTCTCCCTGGATAAAATCTTTGAGCCACGACTCTGGGCTCTTAGTGAGATGGCAACCTCCGGTCTTCTTGACTTGCCTGTTTTGGTGTAGAACCTCTGTCCTGAAAATGAACTGAGATAAGGACAAATATTCCAGTATTTTTGGCCTGCCACTCCTTTGGTAAAGCCTCCATTCTAAAGGAAAGGAGCCACTGACCTCTTGGCCACAAGCATTAAAAACTTAGCCTCTCTAACTTGGGAGTTGAATAGAATGAGAATGCTGAGCTTTTGTCCTTCCCAAGAAGATACCATATCCATAGATTGGTAGCTGAGGAGAGAAAGAGCCCTGTCTTCTTAGCCATACCCACCCAGATGGAACTTCTCTCAAGCTGAGCTAGAGTGAGGAGAGGGAAGGAGCAGATGTGACAAATGCCACAGACTGCCACAGTTTTTACCAAGTTTTAGTAGATTTTCTTGAATAAATAGTTCTTCATTGCTTTATGCCCTTAGGGTAATTTCCAGAGACTGAAAATTTAAAAACAAAAAACAAAAAAAAATATTCACCAGTTATGCCTGTTTTACTGGGAAACATCCATAGAGTACCTCATACTGCTATCCCAAAGTAGAATTCCTCTCAAAACTTGACACTCTATCTTTTACTACACGTTTGTTTTATATCCCAGTTTGAATTATTAAATTTTATTATTTTTCTTGATTTAGGCTTGACAAGTATTTGATTTATTAAAATGATCAAGATATCTGTTTTTGGAGATTCATATCTATATAAATGTATATATTTATAACTTTAATATATTAAAGTATATAATATAAAATTATAAAATTATAATTACAATAAATTATAACATAAGTTATTTTATAACTATAAATATTTATATTTATAACTTTTTTAAGTGTAAATTTAGTTTGTTTTTACATTTACCAACTCATACATACCAGGTAATTTGCTCCAAAGTTATTTTAATGATTATTCCCTCACTCTTTACCTAAAATCTTTTTATTTTATTTTATTTTATTTATTTATTTGACAGAGAGGTAGCGAGAGCAGGAACACAAGCAGGGGGAGTGGGAGAGGGAGAAGCAGGCTTCCCATGGAGCAGGGAGCCCAATGCGGGACTTGATCCCAGGACCCTGGGATCATGACCTGAGTCGAAGGCAGACGCTTAATGACTGAGCCACCCAGGCACCCCTCTTTACCTAAAATTTTAATTATTAGTTTTTGTAAGTTTATTTGGCTAATTTGGCTAATACAATATTGGGTAATGACAGAAAAAATACTTTATGTCTGCTTTTGCTCATAGATTAATTAGTGAAACCATTGCACCAGATGCTAGTTTTCTACATCCGGTTTTGTCTTCAATCTTCCCTACTGCTCACTCAGTCTGACTTCTGTCTGCTTCTCCAAATCAGGATGATGGCCCATCATCATTGGCCTTTGATTTTTTTTTTTTTTTTGGGGGGGTGGTCATGGTATTTGTCCTGTAGTTTCCCATCATTGGTGATTTCATATGCTTTCAACCTCAGCAAGAGAGGTTTCAAATGCACAAGTGTGTCCAGTTGTCTGTCTTGAATCAGGGGATATTTGTGGGATTCTGAGACTCCTCTTGCTGAGTTGGAGAAAAAGTGTAGTGACACTGCTTGGGCTGCAATCCAGCTCTACCACATACGAAGCTTTATGACCCTGGAAGAGTTATTCTTAACCCTGGTTTCCTTACTTTTCATTTTTACTTATTTATTTACTTTTAAAGTTTTTTTTTTTAAGCTATTTATTTATTTGAGAGAGAGAGACAGCACAAGCAGGAAGGGCAGAAGAGGGAGAGAGAGAATCTTAAGCAGTTCCTTTGACCAATGCGGGGCTTGATCCCAGGACCCCAGTCTCATGACCTGATCTGAAACCAAGAGTCGGATGCTCTACTGACTGTGTCACCCAGGCACTCCTTAAAGATTTTATTTTTAAGTAGTCTTTACACCCATTGTGTAGTGAACTTACAATCCTAAGATCAAGAGTCACATGCTCTACTGACTGAGCCAGCCAGGTGCCCCTCCTTACTTTTTAAATGGATAATAGTAGCCACTGCATAACCTTACCAGGTTATTTTAGAAGTTAATATATCTAAAGAAATTATTACAGTACCTGGTATATAACTACTCAATAGATGACAGTAATGATAATGTTGATGGTAGTAATGATCATAGATCATAGAGACAGTGTCTCAGAAACATTAATTGCAGGGGTGCCTGGGTGGCTCAGTCAGTTAAGGTCTGACTTTGGCTGAGGTCATGATCCCAGGGTCTTGGGATAGAGCCCTGTGTCAGGCTCCCCGCTCAGCGGGAAGTCTGCTTGTCCCTCTGCCCCTCCTCCAGCTCATGCGCACACACACTCTCTCTCAAATAAATAAATACAATCTTAAAAAAAAAAAAAAGGAGCACTAATTGCAATCCAGCCTTTGGTGATTTTCATTTGTATTTCCCATTTTGTCTATCTCATTTGTACTATTTCTTTTTTTTTTTTTTTTAAGATCTTATTTATTTATTTGACAGCGAGAGAGAGAGCACAAGTAGGCAGAGCGGCAGGCAGAGGGAGAGGGAGAAGCAGGCTCCACTGAGCAGGGAGCCTGATGTGGGACTCGATCCCAGGACCCTGGGATCATGACCTGAGCCGAAGGCAGCCGCTTAACCAACTGAACCACCCAGGCGCCCCTCTTTTTTTTTTTTTTTACAATTTTATTTATTTATTTGACAGAGAGAGACACAGTGAGAGAACGAACACAAGCAGGGGGAGTGGGAAAGGGAGAAGCAGGCTTCCCCTGGAGCAGGGATCCCGATGCGGGGCTCGATCCCAGAACCCTGGGATCATGGCCTGAGCTGAAGGCTCAGACGCTTAACGACTGAGCCACCCAGGTGCCCCTCGTGTGTACTATTTCTTGAATAAATTCTCCCGAATGTGGGATATATGGGTGCTTTTTTTTTTTTTTTTAAGATTTTATTTATTCATGAGAGACAGAGACAGAGAGAAAGAGAGAGAGAAGCAGAGGGAGAAGCAGGCTCCCAGGGAGCAGGGAGCCCAATGCGGGACTCGATCCCAGGACCCCGGGATCATGACCTGAGCCGAAGGCAGACGCTTAACCATCTGAGCCACCCAGGCGCCCATATGGGTGCTTTTTTATCTTAGCGCCTTTACGGATAAAGATTTTTTCCTTACTTCCTTATTTGAATATTGAAGTTTTTAAGTGGGGAGGAAGAGTTAGATATATGTGATCAAGTAACATTCTTTTCCAGCAATTTGTCATTAGTTTCTTGGCTTCTGTTACATTGCTGTCATGGTTTTAATTTTCATCCTCTAATTGTAAATAAAACAAACAAGAAACAAAAACCTGAGTCCCTTTCTTTGATGCCTAACTGTTGATTCTGTCCTTGGGCCTTTACCCACTATGTATGTTCTCTACAACTATTCCTATCCTTCAGCCATGGATTCAGATCTCAATTTTAGGTTGATGGCTAATTCTCATTTTTCTTCATACCTCAAACTGCATAGTGGACACTTCCATCTAGAAGTTCTATAGAAATTTCAAATTTTGCGGGGTGCCTGGGTGGCTCAGTCGTTAAGTGTCTGCCTTCGGTTCAGGTCATGATCCCAGGGTCCTGGGATCGAGCCCCACATCGGGCTCCTTCCTCGGTGGGGAGTCTGCTTCTTCCTCTCCCTCTGCCTGCCACTCTGCCTACCTGTGCTCTCTCTCTCTCTGTCAAATAAATAAATAAAATCTTTAAAAAAAAAAAAAGAAATTTCAAATTTTGCACATTCAAATTTTTATACCTCTCCTCATTCCTCCTGCCTTATTTCTCTTCCTTCTCCACTTTCTCCATGTTCCCTTTCTCACTAGGTCACACAGTCACTGGGACAGGTTCTGAGACAGTTACCTGTGAGTCATGTCTAACTCTTTCAATTCTGTCACAGACCAGTACAAATCAGTGACCACTATCTTCAGTTTCCTGCATAAAGATGATGAATGCTTAAGTTGATTATTAACTCAATAATCGACATCTCACAGGATATTTCTATGATGGTTTGTTTTCCCTCACAATGTAATATAAGATTAGGTAAATATGAAGACTTGATATACAGTTTGTAGTGAACTCTGATCCCTGAATTCACGATGTACATGAGTTCTTACATATTTTGGCCACTGCATTGAAGTTTGATGACTTCATACTAATTAGGATTGGTTTTTACAGGAAACAGTGACATTTAAGGATGTTGCTGTGGACCTCACCCAGGAGGAATGGCAGCAAATGAAACCTGCTCAGAGGAACTTGTACCGGGATGTGATGCTAGAGAACTACAGCAACCTAGTCACAGTGGGTAAGGCTAGCTTTGCAATTTTTCATGGAATTCCTTTCCATTTTTGAAGTGTATGAGGACTTTAACTTGCCAGATGAATTTAGTCTGCCTTGTCTTCACATGATTGTATGTACTCATCTTCAGGGTAAAGCCTGATTCCTTTGTCTCACTTTAGAAATTCCTTTGTCCTCATCCTTCATAGGCCCTCAAGCCCCTAAGACTCAGACCAAGGTGTGGATGGTGGTATCCAGCATTAACATCCAAGTCCTTTGCTGTTTCCTGTAATAGGTTATCAAGTCACCAAACCAGATGTGATCTTCAAGTTGGAGCAGGAAGAGGAGCCATGGGTGGTAGAGGAAGAAATGCTTGGGAGGCACTGTCCAGGTGAATAAGTAAAAAGGCAGCTCTGAATGAGAAAGCCACATGACAGTTGTTCATGTGGTTGATACCATTTCACATTTTCCAAGATTTTCTTAAAAGCCCTAGTGTTCTAGGGTGACAAATAGTATGAATGGATTGGATTACTTTGACATTTCCAGATACTTTCTTCTTCCTTTTCCAAATTTTAGAGGGCTGGTAGTTCCATCAGATTTCAGGATGCCAACCTTCTCTAATTCATTTATGGCCTCAGTTTCAGGATTATTGTCCCTCTCTATGATCTTTAAGCTCTCTTTTTCCTTAGTATTCATAGTTTTAGTTCTAATTCCTTATGTATTCAGCATTTCATGGATGTGTAGTATTTTAAAAGTATATTTGTTTCACACTTAGATTCCTTTCAATTTCTTTCCATTTTGAAAAGCTATAGACAGGGTGCCTGGGTGGCTCAGTTGGTTAAGCAACTGCCTTCGGCTCAGGTCATGATCCTGGAGTCCCGAGATCGAGTCCTGCATCGGGCTTCCTGCTTGGCAGGGAGTCTGCTTCTCCCTCTGACCCTCCTCCCTCTCATGCTGTCTGTCTCTCATTCTCTCTCTCTCTCAAATAAATAAATAAAATCTTTAAAAAAAAAAAAGAAAAGCTATAGACATATATTCTATAACAGTACTCACAAGTCCCATTTTACTTCACAACCCTCATAATCCCATGTAGCTTTAAGTTTCTGCCTTAGAAATTGGTGCCCTATTCCTACTTATTCCCACCTCCCATTATGTTAATTTTTTAAAAATGTAAATATGCACACTTCAGTGCGCCTGGGTGACTCAGTCCATTAAGCATCCGGTTGTTCTTAATTTTGGCTCTGGTCATGATCTCAGAGTCATGAGATCGAGCCCTAGGTTGGGCTCCACGCTGGGTATGGAGACTGCTTGGGATTCTCTCTCTCCCTTTCCCTCTGCTCCTCCCCCACCTGCTTGCTGTCTCTCTCTAAAATATATATGTATTTCAATATATATATTGCTCTCTCTCAAAAAAAAATATATATACACTTGGTTAAAGAACATAAATAATCCAAAAGATACATTGAAAAGTAAGTCTCCCTCTTGTCCTTAACACAGAGTCCCTTTCTTTCCCAGTTGCATACATTCTTTCTCAGAGTTGTGCTGGCTCTTCTTGATTATTATTTTACCATATGAATGTTAGATACAACTCTCTATTTCCAGAGAAAAACCTATTGGACTTTTTATTGGGAATGTATTAGGTATATAAGTCAACTTTTGGAGATTTGACATCTTTAGAATGTTGAGATTTTCTATTAAAGAACATGTTCTGTCTTTGTTCAGATCTACTTTGTATCCTTCATAAATGCTTTCCAAGTTTTCCCTTTATAGCTTTTGTATATTTCTTAAGTTTATACCAAAGTATTAGATAAGAGAAAAAAATAAGTACTGTACTTTCTGTCTGTGCTTTCAGCACTGTGCTTTCTGTCATTGGAAAGGAATCTATAAACTCATCTTTAAGATAAAATTGTATCCCTGAAAAACACAAGAGAATCAACTGAAAAAGTATAACAAACAGTAAAAGAATCCAGTGAGATGGTAGAATATCAAATTAACAAATAAAAATCAATAGCTTTCATATATACTTCAACAACCAAGTAGAAGGTGTGAAGGAAAGAAAACCACATTTATATTTCTAACAATAAAGATAAAATACTATTTTGGGCATGAGCATATAACAGTATACAAAACAAAGTCCTGTCCTCATGGAACTTATAATTTATTGGGAACTAGAGTCCTTGAGTTTTTGCCCATAAGAAAATATCTTTTTTTCTTACCCTTTATTATTTGGCTGTGTATAAAATTCTTGAGTCATACTTTTTTTCCTAGATAGTTTTTTGTTTGTTTGTTTGTTTTGTAGACAGTTCTCTGAAGACTTTAAATAATCCTCTACTATCTCCTGGCTTTGAATATTGCTAGGAGACATCTGAAGTCTGATTGGTTCCCCTCATAGGTGACTTGATTTGTTTGCCTTGGATGCCCATAGGTTTCTTTTTCTTTTTTTTTTATTTTTAAGATTTTATTATTTATTTGACAGAGAGAGACACAGCGAGAGAGGGAACACAAGCAGGGGGAATGGGAGAGGGAGAAGCAGGCTTCCCGCCAAGCAGGGAGCCCGATGCGGGGCTCGATCCCAGGACCCTGGAATCATGACCCGAGCCGAAGGCAGATGCTCAATGACTGAGCCCCCCAGGCGCTCCAGGTTTCTTTTTCTTTAAAGCTTTAGAACTTTTGGGCACCTGGGTGGCTCAGTTGGTTAAGCGACTGCCTTCGGCTCAGGTCATGATCCTGGAGTCTCGGGATCAAGTCCCGCATCGGGCTCCCTGCTCAGCGAAGACGCCTGCTTCTCCCTCTGACCCTCTCCCCTCTCATGTACTCTCTCTCATTCTCGCTCTCTCAAATAAATAAATAAATCTTTAAAAAAAAAAAAAAGCTTTAGAACTTTTGAGGCCTATTAATCAATCACTGTCGGTTTTTCATTTCAACTTGTATATTCATGTTTTTTGGTTCTAATTAGCATTATCGCATATTGCTGATGCAGATTCCTTTTACAATCACCATTACTCATCTTTAAGTGAGGTTATTTCTTGCTGGACCAATTATTTACAGAAGAGTGTTGAAGGTTGTCCGGAAAAATGCTCTGAGTGAATGGGAAACCCTTATCACTCATATCAGCTTCCTTTATCATTCAGGGTTTTGTATTGAGAGTTGGTTTGCCCTTTACTTCTTCCAAATCAGAGATTATCAGTTGCATGCTTCCTCTAGCGTGCAGTATCCCTTCTACTCTCCTATGTCAACAGACTGCTTATATAAGAATAATGGCTGTTTGCATCTTCTTATTTAGTCCTGTCTTCCCTACCATTTGATAGGGCCAGATGAAGACCATTATGTTCCTGCCACCAGTTTCAACACATCTGGATCACACTGTTGCAAAAAATAATTAGTTCATTCTGCACACAGAGTGTGCCTTCTATTCAGAGGAACTCTGTTCACTGTGCTGTCTGAGATAAGAAAGAACAGCCACTATCTCCAAGTTTCTTTCCTACCTAGTCCAATCTATCCTCTGGTCTTTATTTTCTGGAATTGGAGTTTAGCTTCCTTTTAGTTTCACTGAAGATGTATTTTCTTTTTGTTTTCTTCTTCACTTTTACAGAAAGAGGACAGGACACAGAGATGTTTAATTCGACCATTTTGAAACAGGAAGTTTTCTATGCTATATTTGATCCCATGGATCACCCTTTTTGGAAATGTCTTTCCTTTTGCTCTTCTCTAAAAGATTCTGATATCCCCTCAGTTCCCGTTTATTGTTTATTTCCTGTTCCTTTAGGAAATGTCTTATATATGACTTCTTCTTTCAGCCCTTACTGGGCATTATCCAGAGCCATTCTAAATTACATATAGATCCTTTTTCCTTTATGTACCTTCATGACATAGGTGTGTTCATGCCTTTAAATCAGTATTTAACTACAGAAATGGCAACATTTAATGTCTCCAATATTTGGAAACTCTTCTCATCTTTGCCTTTAATTATGAGGGTTCTTACCTATTGTGGTTCTGTTATTTAACTTGGAGTTCGATTTCTTATAAACAGTCCCCAACACTTCTAGCCATTATAGATCTCCCCTCATCTTTGAGCTAACTTTCTAGTTTATGTTTACCAGAATGATATGAAGTCTTAAAACATACTGCTTATATGTGTTTTCATACTTGATTTCTGAGGCTTAATCCACCAAAAGAAAGACTATCTTATTCGTCATGTAATGATTCATGAATTGATTGATGTAGAGCTATATTGGGAGAGATGCTTCTTATTGCTTTTGTTGTTTTAAAATATTTATTTGGGGTGCCTGGGTGGCTCAGTTGGTTGAGTGTCCGACTTGATTTCAGCTCAGGTCATGATCTCAGGGTCATGAGATGGAGCCCTGCATTGAGCTGCTTGGGCTCTCCACTGGGCGTGGAGCCCGCTTAACATTCTCTCTCTCTCCCTCTCCTCCTCCACCCCCACTCGCACGCGCGACTCTCTCTCTCTAAAAAAAATAAATAAAAATGAGAAAAAGATAATATTAAAAAAAGCAAAACATAAAAGTTTTGAGAGGAAAATTACCATGACATGTTCATGGGGTAAAATTTGAAGCATAGCTTGATTGGAAAAGGGGAGACCTTAAAGGATTATGAAATAGAGGATGGGTTATCTAGTGTAGAGTCAGAGAAGTCTGAACTTTGCCAACCTTCATGCCCTCTTTTGTATTTTTAAAACTTTGTTGGTAATTTAGTTCAATTTTTTCCCTTTTTAATTTTTTTAAAAGATTTTTTTCCCTTTTTTAATCACTGAACTATAGCTATAGTTTTGCTTTATGTATGGTGGCAGGTTACAACAGTAGTTTATAGGCTGGGACTTAGAAGATAACTGAATATAAAGATTAAAAAATGTCTAATTATCTGAATTTTAAGTTACCCATAGTTGAACCTAGCGAAACCATTATAGAGCTAATAATGTAGGAAAGAATAGTATCATTTTGCGTAACAGTATGTCAGCCATGAAGAAAGAACAAAAGCAAAACACAACAGGATTTGCTGGTAAGGACAGTTTCAGCATGGAAAAATGAACATAGGATAAAATGATAGTACCTGCTATTAGAACAATGCAGTGAATCAGATCTTGAACAAAGATGACTTGCCTTGTGATCTTTTCATTGGATGCTTACTTATATGCCTTGTTCTTTAAGCACATAAGAGAATGACTTGCAATTAGATGGAAAGTTGAAGCTGTTGCCATTGTTACTACCAATTTGGGGCTGGATTTAGTTTGGACAGCCTAAGCTTCAAGTGTTTTTATACAGAAATAAGGGAATTAAAACTTATGAAAATTAATTTGCCTTTCGTCTGCAGAATAGACAAGAGCTAAACTTCCTAGGATCATATAGCAGTTAATCTAGGCAAAAGTAGTAAGAATTGGGTTATAATTTGCTTCTGTAACCTAATGTTACTGTTATCATTTTCCTTTTATAGTATTTCTTTCCTTTTTAATATATATTTTTAATTTTTCTCAAATACATGTACTTCTTTTTAAAAATCATAGAAATACAAGGCTTATGACAGTCCCTTCTTCTAACCTCACATTTTACTTCATTTAGGCAATTATTTTCATTTCAACTTACTTAGCTATTTCTTTTAGTATTGATCTTTATTTCTAAATAAATACTTTAAAAATTTTTATTATAGGGGTGCCTGGGTGGCTCAGTCGTTAAGCGTCTGCCTTCGGCTCAGGTCATGATCCCAGGGTCCTGGGATCAAGCCCCACATTGGGCTCCCTGCTTGGTGGGAAGCCTGCTTCTCCGTCTCCCACTCCCCCTGCTTGTGTTCCCTCTCTCGCTGTGTCTCTGTCTGTCACATAAATAAATAAAATCTTTAAAAAAATAAAATAAAAAATTTTATTACAGTCATTTTCAAACATACAAAAATAGAGTATAAGGAATCCTCATTGTATTTATTACTTAACTTCAACAGTGATCAACATTTTGCCAGACTTGTTTATCTGTCTGCCCCAGTTTTGTTTTGGTTTTGTTTGCTGAACTCTTTTACATTTCACCTTTGAATACCATTGTATATATCTCTAACAGGTGAAATTATTTAAATAACCACATATTATTATCACACCTAATAACATTAATTGTAATTTCGTACTATCATCTGATATTTAGTCTCTGTTCCTATTTCCTCAGTTGTCTCAAGAATATATTTTTATGGTTGGTTTATTTGAATCAGGATCTAAATAAAGATTAGCACATTGCATTTGGTTGACATATCTCTTAGGTCTGCTTTAATTCTTAAGAGTTTCTCCCCCTGCCCTTCCCACCCAACCCATTTTTTCCCCACACATTTTATTTGTGTAGAATCCAGGTCATTTGTCTTTTAGAACAAGGGTCAGCAATTTTTCTCTTTAGAAGGCCAGATAATAAATAGGCTTTGTGGGCTGGATAAAGTCTCTGTCTCATATTCTATCTCTCAACAACCCTTTAAAAATGTAAAAAAACATTCTTAGCTCACAGGCTGCACAGAAACAGGTTATCACTATTTTTTGCCAACCCCTGCTCTAGAATGTCCCACATATTGGATTTGGCAGTTTGCTTCCTCATGGTGTTTTACATACTCCTTTATTCCATTTTTCCTATAATCTGGCCTTATTGTATTCAAGTTCAGTTCTTTAGCAAGGATACTTCATTGATGGAGCTGTGTGCATCGTACTGCATCTTATCAGATTGGTTTATCCCACGTTTATATTAAGATTGATGAGTAGAGGGGCACCTGGGTGGCTCAGTCAATAAAGCGTCTGACTCTTGATTTCAGCTCAGGTCATGATATCATGGTCGTAGGATTGAGCCCCACATGGGGCTCCACACTCAGCATGGAGTCTGTTTGAGATTCTCTCTCTCCTCTCCCTCTGCCCCCCCCCCGCTCTCACTCTTTCTCTCTCAAAATAAATAAATAAAATCTTTAAAAAATTAGTGAATAGATTCATGTGTTGTGAATCAGAATCCATCTGTTTTAAAGATTCATATTAACTTTTCACTAAGGCTTTTAACAGCCATTGATAATCTTTGGCTAGATCCATTCTTTTATTAGAGGTTTCTTCTGCTTTTATTAGCTGAAATTCTCCCATAAATAAGAACTCAAGGGGCGCCTGGCTGGCTCCGTCAGTGGAGTGTGCAACTCTTGATTTTGGGGTTGTGAGTTCGAGTCCCACATTGGATGTAGAGATAACTTAAAAAAAAACAAGAACAACTCTGTCAATAACTGTTTGATTACCCTGAAATATAGTTTTTACAGGGCAGGAAAGAGAAATACTTGACTCCTTTCCTTCAAAAACTTTTTTTTTAAAGTAGTCTCCATGCTCAGCATGGACCCCAACATTAGGCTTGAACTCAGAACCCTGAGATCAAGACCTGAGCTGAGACCAAGAGTTAGATGTTTAACTGACAGAGCCACCTAGGCGCCCCCCCTTCAAAAACTTTGAGAATAATGATTGGTGTCCTAGCATTCTCTAGTTTGCCAAGTTAAATCATTATAAATTTATGTAATGAGCATCAAAATAAATAACATATTATTCAGTGTATATAAATGATATATATGGAAAACATTTAAAAATGTTTATATATTTACAAAATATATAAATTATGTTTCTTTTTTTTTTTTTTTAAAGATTTTATTTATGGGTGCCTGGGTGGCTCAGTTGGTTAAGTGACTGCCTTCGGCTCAGGTCATGATCCTGGAGTCCCTGGATCGAGTCCCGCATCGGGCTCCCTGCTCAGCAGGGAGTCTGCTTCTCCCTCTGACCCTCCCCCCTCTCATGTGCTCTCTCTCTCTCATTCTCTCTCTCTCAAATAAATAAAATCTTTAAAAAAAAAAGATTCTATTTATTTATTGGACAGGGAGAGACACAGCGAGAGAGGGAACACAAGCGGGGGAGTGGGAGAGGGAGAAGCAGGCTTCCCGCCGAGCAGGGAGCCTGATGCAGGGCTCGATCCCAGGACTCTGGGATCATGACCTGAGCTGAAGGCAGACACTTAACAACTGAGCCACCCAGGTGCCCTATAAATTATGTTTTAAATATATTTTATATGTGTTATTTATTAATAAGCCCATATTATTAACAAATTTAATGCTCAAATTGTCATATCACTAGCCAGAGGATTCTTTGGCTAATTTTATAAATTTCCTGCTCCAGACATAAAATAGCTACTTTTCTAAAACCCCTGCTTCCTTTAGTGGGAAATGATTTGGAGACCACAATGTGGGCACAATAGTTGCTCATTAGTACTAGGTTGTCATTGCTTATAGAGCTTGTAAGTGGACAAGGCTAGAAAAATGCACTTTTTAGAAAGAAAAAAATGTACATATTTATACTCATACATCCAATTCAAATTAAAGAGTGTAGGGTTATTCTTACCTTTTTTGTTTTGTTTTTGTGTCTTTTATACTGAAAATCTCAGCTCCTTTTTGCATTAAAATATTTATTTGCTTAATCCATATATATTTCTCAACTTTGGCATTGCTGACATTTTGGGCCAGATAATTCTTTGCTGTAGGGGACTATCCTGTGCATTGTAGGATGTTTATGTAGGGTGTAGAATGTTTAGCAGCCTCTGTGGCCTCTATCTATTCGGTGCTGGGAGCACCAATCCCCTTTCTCCCCACTTGCATGGGGATAAAACTGATAGCTAAACTGATAGCTCTCTCCCCCTCCCTCCCTCTCTCTCTCTCTCTCTCTCTATATATATATTAGTTCCAAACAACAATACCAATATTACTAATAATGAAAAAGACTACTGGGGTGCCCGCGTGGCACAGTCGGTTAAGCAGCCCACTCTTGGTTTCAGCTCAGGTGGTGATCTCAGGGTTGTGAGATGGAACCCTATGTGGGCTCCGCACTCAGCGTAGAGTCTGCTTGAGATTCTCTCTCCCTCTCCCTTTGCCCCTCCCCTGTGCACGTGAGTGAGCGCTCTCTCTCTAAAATAAATAAATAAATCTTAAAACAAAAACAAAAAAAAAAAAAGAAAAGAAAAGGACTACCGAATGTAGTTTAAGATTTCTTTGGTTGTTTTTTTTTCTCCCTTAGGGTATAGTCAGACTACGGTGTTTAAAGTCACTTGAAGTGATTATGGCCCTAACTTCATATATAGATTTACTCTTTTCCATTTGTTTTTAATTTTTAAGAGCTATTTTGGCTTTTTTCCTCCTCTTTTGATTTAAGTTTTTTTGTTGTTATGTAAAACATTTACATGATTCCAATGTCAAAACTATAAAACAAGTCAGCAATGTCATGCTTCCATTCAGGATATATAAATGGAAAAAGTCAATGTGCAGAGCAGCATTTAGAATATGCGACCTTTTTTATAAAGAGTGGGAGAGGCATATGTGTATGGATATATATATGGCATATGTATATGTACATATGTAAATATGTATATATTTAATATATGTATTTTAAAAGAATATAAGAATAACCCCCAAATTAATGAAAATGCTTACCTGTCAGGCAGTAGAGGAGGAATCAGTGTTTCAGGGATAGGATGGAAGCTAGTCTTCTCTGAATATGCTGTTATTTGGTAATTTCTAATTATTATCAACTTGATATTAATAAAAGATGAGGTTTAGTACTCTTACACCACCACCACCACTTCCCCTTTCCTTTTTTCTGGATATAGCTGTATCACAGTTTTGTTTTGTTTTTAAAGATTTTATTTATTTATTTGAGACAGAGAGAATGAGAGACAGAGAGCATGAGAGGGAGGAGGGTCAGAGGGAGAAGCAGACTCCCCGCTGAGCAGGGAGCCTGATGCGGGACTCGATCCCGGGACTCCAGGATCATGACCTGAGCCGAAGGCAGTCGCTTAACCGACTGAGCCACCCAGGCGCCCTGTATCACAGTTTTTGGCTAAATTGCTTTTCACTGCTTACTTTGTTCTTTTAGTTGATATACTGTTATACTGAGCCAAGAAATGACTATTAATTATATATCCTTACATAGATTTTTGTCATTCCTGGAGTTACTACCTAATTTTTCTGTTTGCTTTGTTTTCTATATATTTTTAATTGTAATGAGACTTTCAAATCTTTGTTTAAATAGGGAATTCATCAGTGTCACTAATTTTCCTTATTTTGGTGCATGAAAGGATAAAAAAGAAATTCTAAACATCTAACAAATTTTTGGTGCTTTTTGAATAGAACCTAGGAGTTTTTTGTTGAGTTGCAAATGCCAGTTCTAGAATTCTAGTTCTGTGGATCTTTTGTTTTTAATCTTCTCAACTCCTACCTGGAGGTAAATGCCAGCTTTCATGGGGCAAGCAACAGAAAGGGATTGGAAATGTTACCATTCAATATCGACAAGTTTACATAATTCCTAGGTTTTTAGTATGAGGCTTCCTTTACATAAGCTTCATTTGTTCCTAAGTCTAGAGGCTATATAGTTCATTTTTCTCTAGAGAGTAAGCTTTCTTTTTCCTGCTCAGGTTGTGGATACATGGCCACTTCCTGTGTGGGTTGTGTGGGGGGTGGGGAGGTATTGGTGAAGATGCAGTTACAGAGAAAAGAGCTTATTAACAGCTAATTTAAGAAGGAAGGAATTTATATGAAGGTATTAAATGTCCTAGAGAACCTTTGGGAGGACTGAAGGACCAACTATAGGATAAGCTTTTAGGAATGAATCTCAACGTCATATCAGAGAAGTCAACTGCTAAGTGAGTTCCTTTTCCCACTATGATCAAGAAATTGCTTCTGATGGGGCACCTGGCTGGCTCAGTTGGTGGAGCATGCAACTTTTGATCTCAGGGTTGTGAGTTCAAGCCCCACATTGGGAGTAGAGCTTACTTTAAAAAAAAAAAAAAAAAAATGAGGGGCACCTGGGTGGCTCAGTCAGTTATGCATCTGCCTTAGGTTCAGGTCATGATCTCAGGGTCCTGGAATCGAGTCCTACATCAGGCTCCCTGCTCAGCAGGGAGTCTGCTTCTCTCTCTACTGGCCCCCACCCCCTGCTTGTGCTCTTTCTCTCTCTCAAATAAATAAATAAAATCTTAAAAAAAAAAAAAAAAGAAATGGTTTCTGATTGAACCAGGGAAATGCCTCTATAACCATGAGCTTCAGAACCTTACCACTTCTGTTGTAGTATTTAGGTAAAATGCCTGTTTTATTTCTAATTTTAATTCATTTCTGAATTAAAATGTTGTATGATTAATCTAAATCACATCCAGAGCCCTACATGCAAGTGTGTCCAGGAAATACAGTTATAACTCACTCTTTGCAGGATGGAAAAACATAGGATGAGGTTGGAAACATGTTACTTAAGCAAATCCATAATACTTGCCTCAGGGAGTGTAAGTGTTCCCTATTCAGACTTTAAATTAATCCTCTTCAGACATCTCTCTACCTTTTAAGTCCCGAATTCTCTAATTTGTTAGCTTTTCCAGTGTTTTGTGGCTAAATCACTTTGTTGCTTGACATTTGTATCTTTGCAGTACTTTTAACTTCTTAGCTCTGCCATTAGTTAACAGTTCCCTATATGCCTTTCATCTCCCTTCTTTTGTTGAAATCTCTTGTTTACCCTTCTTTACACTCTTATTCCTTTGTTCTTGTGGATTTGACCTTTTATTTTTTTACTGTCATTTTAATGGAATTTTAGGGAGGAGAAGAAATAAACATATACATTCAATCCACTGTGTTTAACCACAAATGTTAATTTTATCCTCTGGTCATTTTGACTCCCTATCCAGTCATTTGTATCGTCACCCTTTCATCTTAATTATTCTGTTCATGTTACTGATTTCTGCATTGTATATGCATACTTTTAAAAGCAGTCGAAGCTACTTAGGCCTATCAATGTCAGTTTTCTCTCCATAATATTTTATAGGAGTTAACCTCTTAAAACTTAGAAACTAGGGTAATTTGCAGTTTGGATTTTTTCATATTGGGAGACTAGAGTCAACATAAAAAATCAACTCCATAGGAGCAAATTTCTGAAATGTTATTAATAGTGTAGTAGCAGAAAAATTCAAAAGTAATAATTTTTGGTCCTCCATTTTAGAAGTTTGGGAAGTTGATGAACAGATCAAGAAGCAACAGGAAACACTTGTGAGGAAAGTCACATCCATCTCCAAGAAAACTCTGATTAAGGAAAATGTCATTGAATGTAAAAGAGTTACAAAAATATTTCCTTTGAGCTCAGATATTCTTACTTCAAGACAAAACTTCTTTGAATGTGACTCACTTGATAAGGGTTTGGAACATAATTTAGATTTACTTAGTTATGAGAAGAACTGTGTAAGAGAGAAAAACTATGAATATAGTAAGTACGGGAAGCCTTTTTACCATTGCTCATCCCATGTTCTAACCCCCTTTAAGTGTAATCAGTGTGGACAAGACTTCAGTCATAAATTTGACCTCATCAGACATGAGAGAATTCATGCTGGAGAGAAACCCTATGAATGTAAGGAATGTGGAAAAGCTTTCAGCAGGAAGGAAAATCTTATCACACATCAAAAAATTCATACTGGGGAAAAACCATATAAATGTAATGAATGTGGAAAAGCTTTCATTCAGATGTCAAACCTTATTAGACACCAGAGAATTCATACGGGGGAGAAACCTTATGCATGTAAGGATTGTTGGAAAGCCTTCAGTCAAAAATCAAATCTCATTGAACATGAGAGAATTCATACTGGAGAAAAACCCTATGAATGTAAAGAATGTGGAAAATCCTTCAGCCAGAAGCAAAACCTTATTGAGCATGAGAAAATTCATACTGGGGAGAAACCTTATGCATGTAATGAATGTGGTAGAGCCTTTTCTCGAATGTCATCTGTTACTCTACACATGAGAAGTCACACAGGGGAGAAACCCTATAAATGTAATAAATGTGGAAAAGCCTTCTCTCAATGCTCAGTGTTTATTATACATATGAGAAGTCATACAGGTGAGAAGCCCTATGTGTGTAGTGAATGTGGGAAAGCGTTCTCTCAAAGTTCATCCCTTACTGTACATATGAGAAATCATACAGCTGAGAAACCCTATGAATGTAATGAGTGTGGAAAAGCCTTCAGCAGGAAAGAAAATCTCATTACACATCAGAAAATTCATACTGGAGAGAAACCATATGAATGTAATGAATGTGGGAAAGCTTTTATTCAGATGTCAAACCTCATTAGACACCAGAGAATTCATACTGGTGAGAAACCTTATGCATGTACAGTATGTGGGAAAGCCTTTAGTCAGAAATCAAATCTCACCGAACATGAGAAAATTCATACTGGAGAGAAACCCTATCATTGTAATCAATGTGGAAAAGCTTTCAGTCAGAGACAAAATCTCCTTGAGCATGAAAAAATTCATACTGGAGAAAAACCATTTAAATGTAATGAATGTGGTAAAGCCTTCTCTCGAATCTCATCCCTTACTCTTCATGTGAGAAGTCATACAGGGGAGAAACCGTATGAATGTAATAAGTGTGGAAAGGCCTTCTCTCAATGCTCATTACTTATTATACATATGAGAAGTCATACTGGTGAGAAACCTTTTGAATGTAATGAATGTGGGAAAGCATTCTCTCAAAGAGCATCCCTTTCTATACATAAGAGAGGGCATACAGGTGAGAAACACCGAGTGTACTAAATGAGGGAAGGCCTTTTCTTAAATTCAACCCATGCTTTACTTTTGAAACATATTGGTGTAAACTTAAAAAAATGAACAATATCTTTATGGAAAAACTGTAAAGCTTCACTGAAGGGCATAAGACTTGAATAAATCGAGAGAAATATCATAAATGCAGATGGAAAAACCCAATATCATAAAAATGTCAATTCTCCCAGAATTAATCTATAGACCTAATATAGTTCCAAACATCTAATACGAATTTTCTAGGATCTTTACAAAATGATTCTAAAATTCATGTGAAATGGAAATACCTGGATTGCCGAGGCAATTTTGAAAAAGAAGAGAGAGGACACATCTTCTACCGTATACTACACAAAAGTTATGGTCATTAAATAGTATGTGGTATTGGAGCATGAATAGGTAAATAAACAGATATTACAGAATAGAATGCCTAGAAATAAATCAGTGAATATACGTGAATTTGGTATATATTAGACATGATATCATAAATCAGTAGAGAAGTGACAGCCAATGAAATTTGTTGGAGTATTTGGTTCTCCATAGTAGGGAAAAAATAACTACATGCAACCTTACAACATATAAAGAAACAGAATTCCAAAGGATTTGAACTGGAATGTGAAAAGCCAAACTGAAGTTCTGGGAAGGAAATACAGGATGTTGTATGACTTTGAGGCAGGGAAGCATTTCTTAAAAGACAAAAGGACCCTGTAGTTCCATTTCTGTATATTCATTCTAAAGAAACTCACAAATACCCATAAGAAATATATATATGAATTGAAAACAAGCTAATTATTGATGGGGTAATGGGTAAATAAAGTGTGATATAGTCAAATAATGGAGTAGTATACAGCAGTTAAAAGTAATAGAGTAGATCTGTATTTTGTAACATGGATAGTTATGTAAAACAGTGTAGAGTGAAAAAAAATCAAGATCCCTGAATGAAACATTGTATAATGAATGACATTCATGTAAATTGAAATTAAATCATAAAGAACAGTACTCTGTTTTTATTATTGAAATATGTATGTATTTAAAATGGACTGGAGGGGCACCTGGGTGGCTCAGTCGTTAGGCACCTGCCTTCGGCTCAGGACATGATCCCAGGGTCCTGGGATCGAGCCCCACATCGGGCTCCCTTGCTCCACGGGAAGCCTGCTTCTCCCTCTCCCACTCCCCCTGCTTGTGTTCCCTCTCTCACTGTGTCTCTCTCTGTCATATAAATAAATAAAATCTTTAAAAAATAGTAATAATAAAATTTAAAATAAAATAAAATAAAATGGACTGGAAGGGTACATACCAAATTATTGTTAGTATTGTCTCTGGCAAGAGATTAGGTTTGAAGGTGTTGATCAAAGGGGGCTTTAGCTTTATTTGTAATTTTTATGCCTTAAAAAGGAAGATTGATAGCATATAAAATCTTAATGATATACAGTGGCAATATGGATGTCATGTCTTATGGTGTTTTTTGTAGTTATTTCTTAGAATTTATGGGCTAGGGGAAGCCTGTGCCCATAGAAAGAATATTATGATGGATCCATATGCCCTATCAGATCCTGAACTATTTTATCAAATATATTTCCAGAAAATTAGTAATTAGAAGTAATAGTCCTATTTACTGTATGTAATATGAAATTAGCATACTTTATGAATCTTATACTTCTTACATTTTAACATTTCTAAAATACATATTCATCTTTCAACCAATTATGTCTTAGATTTAAGTAAATATGTAATTATCAAGAATTTGAAAATCAGATGGCAGTGTGATACATCAAGTATGATTTTATTTACCATTTTAGGGCATCATGGTCTACTAATGATCCCTACTCTCTCAGTGTGTCTCACATTATTTGGCAATAGATTTGTTGGATTCATAACTAACTAATTAGTAATGTATTTAGAGTCATTGTGGAGAGAATAAGATTTTCCTGAGAAACTGACTACGTGACATTAGTTTTCTTGCCCTGTAAGTTTCCATACAACCAGGATAGACATTAATATCATTTGTTAATCATTACATTTTGAAACGAGAAAGCCTTTTATTTTCTTGAGATGGCCATAAGCAATTTTGTAACATAGCTTCACTTTAAACCTACAGATCATATTATTCCTTTTACAACCCTTAATTTATATGACCTATCTCATTTTGGTTGGAAGTGGTAGTGGTCTCAGACTCTGAGCAGTAATAACAGAGTTCCTCTAAAAGGATCTCATTCTCTATAATGATATATGAACAAACCCTTACTTCAGGTAATGTTTTATTACAGCATCTCTGCAATATTACTTGATATACAGAAAACCATTAGTGCCTTTATAAAAAGGAGATTAGAATTAGGGCTATTGATCAAAAGGGAACTTTAGCAATGAATGTTTAAATGTTAACTAAATTTGTTTGAAGGTGATTTCACAAAACAAAATCTCAAACTACAGTTGTGATATATAAGCATGACTGTATCAATTTTGACTTTTATTAGCTTTTTTAAAAAAGCTTGGGTGCCTGGGTGGCTCAGTTGGTTAAGCGACTGCCTTCGGCTCAGGTCATGATCCTGGAGTCCCGGGATCGAGTCCCGCATCGGGCTCCCTGCTCGGCAGGGAGTCTGCTTCTCCCTCTGACCCTCCTCCCTCTCATGCTCTCTGTCTTTCATTCTCTCTGTCTCAAATTAAAAAAAAAAAAAATCTAAAAAAGCTTGACAGTGATTTATTACAGTTATAAATTGCAGGGACTGATTTTCATGAAAACAACAATTTACCAAAACTTAAGTATCTAAATGAGTACTGTCATTTTATAGTCTCTTCTTTAGTAGGTTTTATGCTAAGTCCAATTTTGCCAGCACACCTAATTTTTGTAGACTTCTTTTTTAAAAATTAGTTTTCAAAGTTCATATGTTATCTGCATAACAAAACCTGTGTTTGATGAGGATGTGCAGAAATTGGAAACCTTGTGCATTGTTGGTAGGACTGTAAATTGTACAGCTCCTGAGGAAAACAGTTTGGCAGTTCCTCAAAACGTTAAACTTAAGATTACCATATGATTCTGCATTTCTGTACCTAACTAGAATCCAGAAGAATTGAAAGCGGGGCTCAAAGTGATCCTTGTACACCGGTGTTCATAGCAGCATATTCAGAACAGTGAAAAAATGGCAACAATCCAATTGTCCAGCAATGGATGAATGGATAAACAAAATGTGAGATAGACATACAATGGAATATTATTCAGCCATACAAAAGAATGAAATTCTGACCCATACTGCAATGTAAACGTAAACCTTGGAATCATTATGCTAAGTGAATTAAGCCAGACTTTTATGTTCTTTTATGAAGAAAAATTGTATGATTCCACTTATATGAGGTAACTAAAATAGGCAAATTCATAGAGAAAGTAGAATAAATAGAGATTACTAGGGTGGGGAGGAAGAAATGGAGAGTTATTGTTCAGTGGGTACATCAGTTCTGTTGCAGATGAGAAAATAGTAATGATTAAATAACATTATGAATGCATTTAATGCCACTTGTACACATAAAAATTGTTAAAATGTTAAGTTTTATGTTATTTATATTTTAACACACATGCACATACACAAGTTTAAAAATACCCTATTTTGTAATGCCAACATCTGAAATATTTGAGTCATTCTCTACTGATAACGTTTTCTCTTGATTCTTTCTCACCTTTCCTATATTTTTGCTTATGTAGTAATTTTGATTGTATACTGAACATTGTGAATGATATGTTGTAGAGATTCTCAACTTTGTTATAATTTTCTCAAGAATGTTGACTTTTGTCCTAAAAACAGTTACCTTGGCTGGACTTAAAATCCCATCTCTCTCCCCTCAGAAAAGTAATAGTTGAAATATTTGCTCTTCTTTCGGTCTTCTAGCTGTTGATTTCTATAGACTGTTTGGAGTTTACACAAATTTGTGAGGTTCAGGCATCAGTCAAAGATTTGGGCCAAATTTTTATGTAGATGTTGAATATGTAGCTCCCTCCTTTCTGGGATTTAACTCTTAATTTTTAAACTACTTTAGCAGCCTCAAACTTCATCCTCCAACTTCTCAGGCCAATAAGACTGTGGCTTTCTACTTGCATTTAGCTACCCTATGCCACAGAGGCTGGGAAATACCATTATGTGATAATCTGTATAAATATTAATGTCTCACAGTATACTTTTTTTCCAAAGGTCAACTCCCCTTCAGTTTTTTGCCTGTTTTTAGTTGTTCCCCAATGCCTTCACATTGTGGTGTGCACGTGTGTGTAAAATATATGTAGTCTAGAGTTTATTATCTTTTATGGTAGTCTGAAATAAGGTAGTTTGCCACTACTAAAAGTGGAACTAGAAGATGACATTTGAGCAAAGGAGGTGAGGGAATGAGTCATGGAGGGATCTGGATAAAGAACACTTAAATATAGAGAACAGAAACTTCAAAGACCCTGCAATGGTCGAGGCACCTTGGTGACTCAGTGTCTGCCTTCAGCTTAGGTCATGATCCTGGAGTCCTAGATTGAGCCCTGCATCAGGCTCTCTGCCCAGCAGGGAATCTGCTTCTCCCTCTTCCTCTGCGGTCTCTCTCTCTCTTTCTCTCTATCTTTCTCTCAAGCAAATAAATAAAATCTTAACAACAACAACAAAGACCCTGCAATGAGAGCATGCCTGACATATTCAAGAAATGGTAAGGAGTAGGACACTATGGCCAAAGTAAAGAAAGAAGACAGTAGTAAGTGATGAAGTTTAGAAAGAGATTGAGGACCGGATTAAGTAGTACCTTGAAGATGAGTCTGGGAAGGAATTTAAGTTTTGTAAAAAATGGAAAACTTTAAGCAAAGAATTGACACAATCTGAGTTATGTTTTAAAGGAATTGTAATATAGGATCTAATAGAGAGTAGAGGAGGAAGTGTGGAACCAGAGATACAAATCAAGAAGCTTGAGGGCGCCTGGGTGGCTCAGTTGGTTAAGTGACTGCCTTCGGCTCAGGTCATGATCCTGGAGTCCCTGGATCGAGTCCCGCATCGGGCTCCCTGCTCGGCGGGGAGTCTGCTTCTCCCTCTGACCCTCCCCCCTCTCATGTGCTCTCTCTCATTCTCTCTCTCTCAAATAAATAAATAAAATCTTAAAAAAAAAAAAAACAACAAATCAAGAAGCTTGAGGTAAATAGTCACTTGAATCTGGGTGATAGTGGTTGATGTATTGAAAAGTAGCAAATTTCTTGAGATATTTTCAAGGTAAAACTGTAAAGACTTGGCCGATAGGTTTGGTGTGGTTCATTAGAGGAAGAGAAGATTTTTGGCCTAATCAACTTGAAAGATGCAGTGTCCATCTGTTGAGATGGAAGAGCTTCAGGATGAGCTGTTTCGAGAGCCTAGATTTCCAAGCACAGGACTATACTACACAGTGTGATAAATGGATCTAGAATCCAGGGGAGAAGTATGACTAGAGATACACTTTCATGAGTTGTTAGAATATTCATTGTAGTTAAAGCCAATGGACTGGATCAGAAGGGATCTAAGGACTGACCTGTGGGGAGAACTCCAGCATTTAGAGGTCAGAGAAATAAAGACAAAGTAGCATAGGAGACAAGAAAGTGGAGCCAGGGAATTAGGACAAAAATCCAAAGAGGGTAATGTATTGGAAGCAAAGTGAAGAAAATGTTTTAAAAAGGAGAAAATAATGAACTTTATCAAATTTTGTTAATTGGTCAAATAAAGACAAGACTGAGAAACTGACCGTTGAGTTACTTAGCAATGTTAAAGTCATTGGTGACCTTGACGAGTAGTTTAAGTGGTAGTAAGTAAAATTCTAAGAGTAAAGAGGTAAAATGACTAGTGATGGGAGACTTTACAATCTCTCTGACTGATCAAGCAGACAAAGGTTATTAGGCTTATAGATGAACAGCACAATTAACAAATTTGATCTATTGGTACATATCTACAACATGCAGCTGGCAATGTCAAAATACACATTCTTTCCAAGCAAACATGAAACATTTATGGAAGTTGACCACTCAGTATCAATTTCACTGGTGTAATTTAAGAAACAAAGGAAGAAAAAAAGAAACAAACCAAAAAACAGACTCTTAAATACAGAGAACAAACTGGTGGTTGCCAGAAGAAATATGGGTGGGGAAAACGGTGAAATAAATAAAAGGGATTAAGAGTACAGTTATGATGAGTACTGAGTAATCTATAGAATTGTTGAATCTTATTGTACACCTGAAACGAATATAACACTGTATGTTAATTATACTTCAATAAAAAAACAAGTATCAACCAAATATCAGTAAATGATAAACTGCATTCATCACATTGCAGTTAAACCAGACATCTGTTACAAAAAGCATAGGACCTCTCAGTGTATCGGAAAACAACAAAGTTATCAAAGACTACTGGGGTCATTCAAAAAGACATAGGAGTCAACTTGAAAGGACTCTCACTGGCCAAAGATAAGATAATTTTAACAAGGAAAAGACTAATGACTACAGAAGATTGAAATATAGCAATTTGTAAAAATCCATAAGATCAAATAATGCTGCAAGAAAGCAAGAAATCAAAACTCATTTTTTGCCACTAGTGGTAGTGGTATCAACTCCTTATATTGAAAACAAGAGGGGCGCCTGGTGGCTCAGTCGTTAAGCGTCTGCCTTTGGCTCAGGTCATGATCTCAGGGTCCTGGGATCGAGCCCCACATCGGGCTCCCTGCTCGGCGGGAGGCCTGCTTCTCCCTCTCTCACTCCCCCTGCTTATGTTCCCTATCTTGCTGCGTCTCTATCTGTCAAATAAATAAATAAAATCTTTAATAAAAAATAAAATTAAAAAAGAAAACAAGATAATTAAAGAGAAAGAATTAAAAAGGTGGGGCACCTGGGTGGCTCAGTGGGTTAAAAGCAGGGAGCCTGCTTCTTCCTTGCCCTCTGCCCTGCCCCTCTGCTCATGCTCTCTCTGTCAAATAATAAAATAAAATCTTTAAAAAAAAAGAATTAAAAATATATCCTGCTTTCTCCATATGAATTCTATTTCATAGTACCAAATAGTCCTAATAGAAGTAATAACTAAATAATATATATGGAAAATACATATGGAAAAGTTCTATACAGAATAATTCTAATTAATAATTGTAAGAAGAATGTTAGAATTAGAAAAATCAGTATTTTACAACTCAACAAAATAACCCATTCAAGCAATAAGCATCAATGTATGCTAAAACCCTAAATAAAGGGTGATTAAGAAATGGATATTTTTAGGATACCAAAGTGTTACCCTACATAAAATGCAACTTTAAAGTGGAAAGATCAGGGCACCTGGGTGGCTCAGTCATTAAGCGTCTGCCTTCGGCTCAGGTCATGATCCCAGCGTCCTGGGATCGAGTCCCACATCGGGCTCCCTGCTCGACAGGAAGCCTGCTTCTCCCTCTCCCACTCCCCCTGCTTGTGTTCCTGCTCTCAGTATCTCTCTCTGTCAAATAAATAAATAAATAAAATCTTTAAAAAAAAAAGTGGAAAGATCAGATTCACCACTGGTCAATCTCAGCCTCAAAGTAGAACAATGAAATATTATGTACTAATTGAAGTTATATAAAGACAGAACCAATAATTTTTAAAAATCTAATCAAACATTTAATTTCATTCAATTAATAATATACATAAAATGTAGAGAAAAATTAAATGATGCCATGGGACACTGGGTGTCTCAGGCGGTTAAGCATCTGCCTTTGGCTCAGGTCATGATCCCAGGGTCCTGGCATCAAGTCCCGCATCGGACTCCCTGCTCCATGGGGAGCCTGCTTCTCTCTCTGCCTGTCACTCCCTCTGCTTGTGCTCGCTTGCTCTCTCTCTCTCTCTGGCAAATAAATAAAATCTTTAAAAAAAAAAAAGTTAATGCCAAAAAGAAGCAATCAGGCAAGTCCCAAATGTCTTATTTTCTTTAGTACAACTGACCTACTCAATTGACTAAGGCAATGACATGAAAAGAGGAATATTCTAGATTAAGAGAGACTTGAGAGACAATAATCAAATGCAATGCATCAACCCTATTTGAGTACTTTTTTGATGAAAACAATAGCAAGAAGATATTTGTGAGTGTAGTGGTAACTTACTGCATTTTTCTGACGACTAATGATATGAAATACCTTTGTGTATTTTGTTGGCCATTTAGATATCTTCATTTGTGGAGTGCCTGTTGTAGTCTATTGCCCGTATACTTACTGGCTTGTCTGTCTTTATTAATCTGTGGATATATGTTCTGGATACATATCCTCTGTCAGATGTATGCATTATTTTCTCCCAGTACCTTGATTTTTTACTTTCTTAATGGTGTCTCTTAACAAACAGAATTTCTTAAATCTTAGTGATGTCTAATTTATCAATATTTTTTCTTTTATGGTGAATGCTTTTTGTGTCCAGTTTTATAAATCTTTGCCTGTAGTGGGGCACCTGGGTGGTTCAGTTGGTTAAGCATCTGCCTTCAACTCATGTCATGATCCCAGAGTCCTGGGATCGAGCCCTGAGTCGGGCTCCCTGCTCAGCAGAGAATCTGCTTCTCCCTTCCTTCTGCCCCTCTCCCCACTCATGCTCTCTCTCATGCTCACTCTTTCTCTCGAATAAATAAATAAAATCTTAAAAAAAAAAAAAAGAGGGGTGCCTGCGTGGCTCAGTCGTTGGGCATCTGCCTTTAGCTCAGGTCGTGATCCCAGGGTCCTGGGATCAAGCCCTGCATTGGGCTCCCTGCTGGGCGGGAGGCCTGCCTCTCCCTCTCCCACTCCCCCTGCTTGTGTTCCCTCTCTGGCTGTCTCTCTCTGTCAAATAAATAAAATCTTTAAAAAAAAAAAAAGAAAGAAAGAAAGAAAGAAAGAAAAGACCATCCTTTAACCATTGACTTTAACTATTGAATTTTAGTGGTTTCTAACCAGGTATCTAAATATGCTCAGTCTGTTTCTGGACTTTCTGTTCTGTTCTATTGATCCACTTACTTATCTTTGCACCTAACCACAGTCTTATTTACTGTGACTTTAGAACAGTCTTGATATCTGGTAATATAGCTTCTTCATTTTTCCTTAGTTATAAGGATCCTTTGCATTTCTGCACATATTTTGGTTTCCACAGTTTCCACAAAAATTGTGCTGAATTTTTTATTGGGAGTACATTGAATTTACAGATCAATTTGGTTTTTTGGGTTTTTTTTTTTTTTTTGGTTTTTTTTTTTTTAAAGATTTTATTTCCTTATTTGAGAGAGAGAGAGAATGAGAGACAGAGAGCATGAGAGGGAGGAGGGTCAGAAGGAGAAGCAGACTCCCTGCCGAGCAGGGAGCCCAATGCGGGACTCGATCCAGGGACTCCAGGATCATGACCTGAGCCGAAGGCAGCTGCTTAACCAACTGAGCCAACCAGGCGCCCTTTATAGATCAATTTGAATGAAAATTGACATCTTATTAACAATCTTAAAATCAATGAATGTGGGGAGTACCTGGGTGGCTCAGTCGGTTAGGCTTCAAACTCTTGATTTCAGCTCCAGTCATGATCTCAGGGTCATGGTATTGGTCCTCCCCTGCAGGCTCCCTGCTTGGCACAGAGTCTGCTTGAGATTCTCTCTCTCCCTCTGCTTCTGCCCCTGTTTGCATGTGCTCTCTAAATAACTAACTAAATAAATAAATAAAATATTTTTTAGAAATCAGTGAATGTGGTCTATCTAGGCCACCATTCCAGTACAGATGGAGAACACATATCAGGCCAATGAGGAAAGAAGGAACAGCTGAATCAGTGGAGCAGGAAAATTTGGTATTTTATTTGCCAAATGATCAAGTCTGACCTTCAACAATACACAGAAATAAAGCCACGTAGATGAAGGATTTTAATGTTAAAAATAAAACTTAACGGGCACCTGGGTGGTTCAGTTGGTTAAGCATCTGCCTTCAGCTCAGGACATGATCCCAGGGTTGTGGGATCGAGCCTCACATTGGGCTCCCCACTCAGCGGGAAACCTGCTTCTCCCTGTGCCTGCCACTCGCCCTGCTTGTGCTCCCTTTCTCTCTGTCAAATAAATAAAATCTTCAAAAAAAAAAACAAAAACAAAATAAAACTTAAGTGGTGCCGGGGTGGCTCAGTCGGTTAAGCATCTGCCTTCAGCTCAGGTCATGATCTCAGGGTCCTGGGATCGAGCCCCATGTCAGCCTCCCTACTCAGTGGGGAGTCTGCTTCTTCCTCTCCCTCTGTCCCTCCTCCTGCTTATGCTCTCCCTCTCTCTCTCTCAAATAAATAAATAAAAATCTTTTAATAAAATAAAATAAAATAAATACTGGTAAAAAAATCTAGTTGAATATCTTTTAGACATTGGGTAAGGAAATATTTCTTAAATAAAACATCAGTTATTGATTAAAAATGAAAGAACTGATATATTTGGCCATTTTAAGTGGTCATCCATCAAATGAATTTTTTTTTTAAGTAGACCCAACATCGAGCTTAAACTCATGACCTTAACTCATGGTTTAAACTCACAATCAATGGGCGCCTGGGTGGCTCAGTTGGTTGGGCGACTGCCTTCAGCTCAGGTCATGATCCTGGAGTCCCGGGATCGAGTCCCGCATTGGGCTCCCTGCTCGGCAGGGAGTCTGCTTCTCCCTCTGACCCTCCCCACTCTCATGTGCTCTCTCTCACTCTCTCTCTCTCAAATATATAAATAAAATCTTAATAAATAAATAAATAAATAAATAAACTCACAGTCAAGACCTGAGCTGAGATCAAGAGTCAGATGCTTAACTGACTGAGCTACTTAGGTGCCCCTCAAATTAAATTTTAAACCAAAAAAAAGAAAAGTTATAAATTAGGAAGATACAGTTGCCATACATATAACTGATAAAGAATTGATATCAAAAATATATATATTTTTTAAACATTTCTAAAATCAATAAGAAAAGCAAAAACCCAATAGGAATATTGACAGGAAACAAGCACGCATTTAAAAAAAGTGTTTGAGATCAATAAATATATGAAGAGATGTTCAATGAAATTAGGGGTGGGGGAAATGCAAGTTCAAAAACCACAGCAAAATATCATTTTACATCTCTCAACTAGGAAAAGTTAGTCTAACAATAATGTATTAGTCAAGGCCTTGCAAGAAATAGATGGCCACTCAAATTGAGTAAGTTGAGTAGAGGTTATTAAAGGAACTATTTAGGGGTGCCTGGGTGGCTCAGTCGTTAAGCGTCTGCCTTCGGCTCAGGTCATGATCCCAGAGTCCTGGGATCGAGCCCCGCATCGGCACCCTGCTCCACGGGAAGCTTGCTTCTCCGTCTCCCACTCCCCTGCTTGTGTTCCCTCTCTTGCTGTCTCTATCTCTCTCTTTGTCAAATAAATAAATAAAATCTTTAAAAAAATAATAAAATAAAGGAACTATTCATAGAAATGTGGCTAGAGTATAGAGAAACCACAATATCCTGAGGCAGAGATCCATTATTACCCAGAATGTGAGAGGAGTCGGGGGAGGAGACTACCAGAACCCAGAAACAGAGATGACTCTGTGGAAAGGATGCTTGTTAGAAGCTGAGACCTGTAGTTGAGGGACAGAGCCAAAACCACACTTCCACAGGGACAAAATGGAGGTGGGGGATAAATACCTCATTCACTCTCTCTCTCTGATCTCCTGGTAGCCCTCCCATTGGATGAATGCAACTAGAAACCAGAAAAAAAAGTTACAAATTAGGAATATGTATTTGCTATACACATAGCTGACATTGATGCAGTCCATACAGGTCAGCCTCAGGGTACAGAGTAGGATGAAAAAGAGTAGAGAATTGATCTGGAGGGGCAAATGGAAGCTATTCAGCACAAAACCCAAATGTTGGAGAGGATGTATGTTCCCAAGTTCTGTTATTCATTGCTAGTAGGAACTTAAATTAGTAAGCCATAGTTTGGCACTTTAGTTTTATCTTCTGTGGTTGAACATTTACATGCCCAGGAACTCCATTCCTAGAAGTACACCCAAGATAAGCTCTCACACATGCACATCAGGAGACATGTACAAGAATGTACATTGCTGGGACGCCTGGGTGGCTCAGTCGGTTAAGTGTCTGCCTTCGGCTCAGGTCATGATCCCAGGGTCCTGGGATCGAGTCCCACATCGGGCTCCCTGCTCCACAGGGAGCCTGCTTCTCCCTCTGCCTCTGCATCTCTCTCTCTGTCTCTTATGAATGGATAAATAAAATCTTTAAAAAAAAAAAAAAAAGGAATGTACATTGCTGCACTGTTCTCAGTAGCCAAAACACAGAAATAACCCAGATGTCCATCAACTGAAGAAGGTGCTTTGTTCTCACAATGGAATACTTATATAACAGTCAAAATGAAATGTGTCACACATTACAGAAGATCTTATGATCATATTAGAAGAAAAAGTAAATTCCAAAGATAACATGTAATTAACCTATTTATAAAGTAAAAAATAGGTAAAAAATATACTTTTTAGCAAAACATAAATACAGTAAAACTACATAAAAGCAAAGCAAGGGATTAATGAACACAGGATTCAGGGTGATATTTGATCCATTAGGAGAGGAAGGGAGATGGGAAGGAGTTATATATAATTATATATAGGTTATTATCAAGGTTATAGATATTATGCTGGGTGGTGGATTCATGGGTGCTTATAACATTATTTAAAATAAATAACTTCATTGATCAGTTTAGAATAAATTATGATACAAATAAATTATACAAATGAGTCCAAAATCTTAGTGACTTACAACAGCAAGGAAATATTTCTCATATTTACATCCGTTTTAAGTTGGCAGCTGTTCTGTTCCATATCACCTTTATTACAGGACCTAGGTTGAAGAAGTAGCACTTCATAGAACGTGGTAGTCTCATGGCAGAGGGAAAAGAGAGATGGTGAAACCATTCAACAGCTCTTAAAGCTTCTGCTCTGAACTGGCATATGTCATTTTTACACATGACCATGTCTGGTATCAATGGACAGGAAGTATAATCCTGATATTATGTTATAATATCAAAATCTACTACACTAACCAACTAAATAACCAATGTAGGCCCTGAATGGACTTGATGAGCATGTGTATAACCCAAGGGTTGTTTTTTCTATAACTGTGTGCCCCTGAGGGGCGCCTGGCTGGCTCAGTCGGTGGAACAACCTTGATCTTGTAAGTTCGAACCCCACATTGGGTGTAGAGATTATTTAAAATCTTTTTTTTTTTTTAAAGATTTTATTTATTTATTTGAGAGAGAGAATGAGAGAGGATAGGGTCAGAGGACGAAGCAGACTCCCTGCCGAGCAGGGAGCCTGATGCGGGACTCTATCCAGGGACTCCAGGATCATGACCTGAGCCGAAGGCAGTCGCTTAACCTACTGAGCCACCCAGGCGCCCTATTTAAAATCATTTAAAATAATAATAATAAAAAAAACCTATGTGCACCTGAAGTAAAAAATGTCAAAACCCAGCAAAACAAAAGATAAAGTTAGGAGACATGGATCTGGTATCTACATTTCTTTTCAATTGAATTGCATTCCTTATAATTTTCAACTCCAAACAATGTCCTAAAACTTGACTGAATGACCTCTAAAAGAATCAGCTCTGAAAAAAAAATATATATAACCACCTACTTCCCAAGCCTGTGATTAAGATACAATATCTGTAAAGTCAAAATTTTCAGATGAAATTGTGATGCAAGAGTACAGTTAGTTGTCCTATGATTTTCAAAGGGTGAGTTGGAAGTCTCCATTTCTATATGGACTTGTGTCCCAGGAATTACTAGGAAGCGTTTGTAGGATTTTGCTGAAGTAAGGATGGGTACATGCTTTATTTAATCATGTTAACATTAGCCTTTCTCTTTGGATTAGAGTAGTGGGTCTCAAAGTTTGCCAAAAGGCAACCTAGATTTTGGTTAGTTTTGTTTGTGAGAAAGTTTGATTATTTTGAGGTCTGTATACCAGGGGAAATGGGCAAGATCTCTAATAGGAGAGAATCCCATGTCCTGTTGATCCCTACCCGGCCTAGTGAAGAGTCCTTTCACCAATTGAGTGGGGACCGAGTATGCTGAAACACACTAAAATGTGGAGGGCAGAGGCCAAGATCCTTGGGGTATAGGATTATTTCCAATTCAGAAGTGTGGGAATGAGGGGAGAGAGGACATGAAAAGTCAGTGCTATTTTAAGATTGAAATAAACTTTCAGGACTTATGAAGACTTCAGCACACTTAAAGTCAAATGTGGTAAAAAAAACCACACAGCCTACATCAAAATTATTTTTATATGTCTACATAAAACTGTGTTGAGAATTAAACCTGCAAATCGAATTTTAGAGACTTTGGATTATAAAAGGTAATTTTTATATTGTAGTTCTCATATCTTAAAGCCTCTCCATAGGTCCGAAATATTTGTAGGCCCTTGATTAGTTCACAGGTATCAGGCTGTTTACCCATCATTACTTTTTTCTTTTCTCAACTGTGACTCATGTCTCTAAAACTTCCCCACCCACTTACTTAATGACTGAAGTTTTTCTTTTCTTTTTTTATCTTTTTAAAAATTGAGGTATAATTTACATATGGTAAAATAGAAAAATCTTAAGTATGCATTGTATGTATATAATTGTGTATTTACCACCCAGATAAAGAAATAGAATATTTCCATTCCCTCAGAAAGCTCCCTTGGCTTCTTCCCAGACGATAACCATCCCCTTCTGAGATCATCATTCTTCCCACTTCCATTTCCATAGATTAGTTTTGCTTGTTTTAGAACTTTACGTAAATGGAATCACAGTGTTTTTGGTATCAGGCTTCATTTGCTTAGACACTGTGAGATTCATCCATGTTCTATGGTGGCAGTACGTTCTTTTTCTTGCTGAGTAAGCATACCATAATTTGTTTATCCCATCACCTGTTGATGAATAATTGGGTTGTTTCCTGTTTGGGACTATTACAAATAAAGCTGCGATGAACATTTGTATGCAAGTCTTTGTATAGATCTATGTTTTCATTTCTCTTAGATAAATTCTTAGGAGTGGATTAGGTGGATCCTATCGAATGTGTATGTTTATGAAAGTTCTCAATTTTTGATACTGTTAATTCAGTGTCAGTAGGTTCATTTTTCTTAGCTTGGCAAGCCATGGAAAATTAGCCACTGATTTATACTGATAACTTTGTATACCAACAAATACAGATGAATATCAGCTGCACTGGCAGCTGCTTTGTTAGAACGCCAGGGTCAAAGCCAAGGCAAAGCTTCAGCAGCTGTTTCTGGAGCATAATTAATGACTATTCTAGTGTTCCCAGATAACCAGCTGCTATTTCTCCTCTACCTAAATTTAACAACCGAAGCAACATGAACAGCCATTTTATGTAATACTCCCAATATAGTCTCTGTTAAATGAGCTTGGTAGAGAGCTATGTTATGACCAGTGCCCCATTCCAAAATTGTTTCTTACCATTGATGATACCTCTGCATGTTTTAGAGAGGTTCAAGTCACATACAAATTTGTTATATTAGCCTCAACCTTTGTGAGATATTACTTTCTCGTTGCATGTTGGACAGTAACTTTCTAAGATCTGGTGTCTAACGTGCAAGTGTGATTTCTGTGATGTCTGGGAGTTCTGGGAGTAGCTTGAAGGGACAAATACTGAGGTGAGAGAATAAGCCATAAGTGTTATCTAAAATGGGAGGCATCGAAACCGATCTGGTCTTTAAATCAAAACGATAAAGTGAAAGTGGACACAAATGGTGGATGAATTTGCAGCAGAAGGTAATAAGGCATGTCCCACAGGATGACTAACGCCCTCGTGTGAGAGGTGGAAGAGGGGCACCTCTGAATAAAAGAATTTATCTTTTGCACTTTCTTAGACACTGGTCTAATCTTTAGTATATGCCCTAAGGTGGGACAAACAAATACTCTAGGAGGGAGATTATAGCCATTTCATTAAGGGTGTAAATGTGATCTTTTCTTGGGAGTCTTTGGTCACATTAATTAGAATACAGAAAGCCACTTAGCTGTTTCCTCAAAGACCAAGTAAATATCACATCACATCATTTGTTTTTTCAAGTAGTGCTTCTCAAAATGTCTGTGATGAAATACAAATTTTTTTTTCTTTTTTAAAATCTACAATCTGTTGTGAACCAAGAATTTTGGAAAATATAATAAATATAAATTGTTTGAAAAAGAAAAAAGACATACAAAACACAAGCTCCAATTTTTTTTAGTTTTAGCTTTAACAGACATAAAATTAGATTTTCATAAATATAACCAGAGCAAACATAACATAGGGGGAAAAAAGAATATAAATAACTTCACATTGTTCATTAACGTGTGCATAGTGATGAATGATATGTAGAATTACTATTACACTCATAATTTTTTATAGATCCGTAATCATAAGCAAATGAAATATGAAGAAAATAGCAGTTCTCCCTAAGGTGTCTCTATGCACATGTTGAACACAGTACATAACATTTTTCGGAGTTTCTGTGACAAATGAGCTGTTTAAGTTGTGGAGTAGGAACTTCTCTCTCTTGTGCCACCCAACCCCCACCCACCTTGCACTCTCACATCTGTCCACAGGCCCCAGAGTCTGCACTCTTTCTTCTACCCTAGTGAGAAATGCTCCACTTAAAGAATCACCAGCCTCTGCCACTTCCAAGAGTGTCACCTTCCTCACAGGTTTCACATGGGGTTCCTCTCAAGAGTGATTCCTGTTCCTGAGGCATTGTCCTCTTACTTCCATCCAAAGAATCTGATTTGCAGGTATCTTTAGTTCTAACTGTGAATTTTGCCCATGTTTTAAGCCAGAGACATTGTCTCTTTACCTGGGATCTTCACTCCACTCAACTGGAATGGCTCAAGTTCTATCTTTTCTACAGGAAGCCAATTCTCTGGTGGTAGGCACAATAGACAGCTTCAGTCTATCTTTTCTCTGCTGATTTCCATCAGAGACGTTGGAAGAATTCAATATTTTCTTTCCCAACCTACCTGTGATTAAGGGCAGCCATGTGTCATGAATCTGGCCATGAGTTATAAGCAGAAATATTTGGGGGTGAGGGTGTTTGACAACATTTTCTTTCTTAATAAAAGGGACATAATCAGCTAGCACAGTCCCTCCCCTTAATTTTTGCTAAACAGTAGAGACCAACCTTGAGTCCCTTATGAGGCATCATTCTCTGTGAGGAATAGCTAACCACCTGGTAGAAGGTCAATTATGTTAGCTCTCTCTTTCCATCATGGCTGGGACAGAGAGACATCTCACAAGTATAGACACATATTATCTTAGACTTTCTTCCCCTGCCTATGATGTTTATGCCAACATCACCAACCACAGACACAGAATGCTTTATCCACCATCATGGCATCCTGCACAGCATTTTGTCTGAGCAGTGCATTCATGCCTGGGGAATTAACTGGTCTTAACACAAATTCCATCACCTAAAATCAGCTAGCCCAATTGAAAGTGCCAGTGGGAGACATCACCCTAAAAGGCTGGAATTCTGTTTTAAAGGACATAGAATATATTCTGAATTCGAGATCATTATGACCTCCCCCCATACTCAAATACATGCTCCAGGAAGGGGTCAAGTGGGAGTGACTTCTCTCACTATAACACCTAATGGCCACTCACAGAATTTGACCTTTGCTTGTATGGAGGTATTAGTCCCTGAGGGACAACGCTTCCACCTGGAGACATACCGATAGCAATAATGCTACTGAATTGGGAGATGATGTCTTTTTTTTTTTTTTAAGATTTTATTTATTTATTTATTTGACAGAGAGAGACACAGTGAGAGAGGGAACACAAGCAGGGGCAGTGGGAGAGGGAGAAGCAGGCTTCCCGCGGAGCAGGGAGCCCGATGCGGGGCTCGATTCCAGGACTCCGGAATCATGACCCGAGCTGAAGGCAGATGCTCAACGACTGAGCCACCCAGGTGTCCCTGTCTTGAACATTTTTAACTCCTTTAACACGAACAGGAAAAAAAAAAAGTTAATCCACTGGCTGGAATGACTGATCCTAATTACCAAGAAGGAATCAGGTTAATGCTATGCAGTGGAAGTAAATGGGCCTGTATTTGAAACCCAGCGATTCTCTGGCATTCCTTTTAGACCGTCTATGTCCAATAGTAAAGGTTAATGGGAAAACGACAGCAATAAAAAGCAAAAAAACAAAACAAAACAAAAAAAACATATAGAATGATCGAGGACTCAGAATCTTCAGGAATGAGGGCTTGGGTCTCTCTACCAGATAAAGAACCTAGAGCATTTGAGGCTCTTACTGAAGGCAACAGAAATAGGGAATGGGTTGTCAAAGAAGGAAGTCATAGGCATCAACTGACCTCATATCCGATTATAGACATGAGGGCTGTAGTAGCCTTGCATATTTTCTCTTTGCTTGTTATATGTGTTTATATACTAACCGCCATTTTTTCTCTCTCATTTTTATTTCATATACAAGTCATTGGGGGTTAACTTTACAATTTATTCTTTAGGCAACAATATTCAGTGGGACTATAAATGAATATGAGAAATAATAAAGTAAAAAATTAGTGAGTTAATAATTAATATAGCCAACTGTTAGAATCATACATTTTCTTATTTGGATAACTGCCTTGCTAGATAGAAATATAGAGTTGTTTTGTGTTGTATGGGAGCTCATAGTATGTAGAAGTGTAGAAACTGAGTAGTCAAAGGCTTCCACTGTGCCATTATCAGTTTATTGCCTCTCAGCTCCAAATTCAGCCTTCAAAACCTGCTCTGTAAAAAGGGACTGGATCCTTTAAGCATTTCTTCTTTACAGTGAGAATGATGCGAAGCTATGTTAGTAGAGGGCACTGGAGGAGGAAAGGGGCTTCTCTTTCTGGCTTCTCTTCTGAATGGTTGCTGCATTTTGCTTTCTCTTGTTCTTGCTTCATGGTCTGTGGGTTATGTGTATGTGAAAACATTCAGTGATGCTTAGCATCAGCTGCGCCCCAGAGCATGGAGTGTCTTGGAGACCTCACAGACCTGACCTGGACTCAGTGACCACCTTGCTGAGACCCTCCTGATGACACACTGTGTGCTCCAGGCCACATGTGCACAGTGGCATCCCAGCTTTCTCTGTATGCCTGCCCATCAGCCTTGGCTTGTATGTGCCATAGAGGGCTATCTCCTGCAGCCTTCTTGATGTGGATACCATGCATCTCAGCTGTCTATAGTCCCACTCCAACTCTCTAAGTACTTGGCAACCCAGGAAATTTCTCTGCCATCCAATAGGATGCAATCACATCTTCTCCAAGGAGGTCTGAAACCCAGCCTCTGGGAGGGATCTTTCATCTAAGTTTGTCCTTCCTTAGGGTCTCTCCCTCAGCCATAAGGGGCCCTTCAGAATTTTTTGATGTCTTTATATTACTCAGCATTGATTAATAATTCTTTATATTAAAACTCTGTTTAAATTCTGGTGGGATTTCTGTTTTCTGAATGAATCCAAATTGATGCAAACTGACTATAGGAATTGAGTGTTGACAAAAAGCTTCTCTCCATTTTTGGCAGAAGCCCAGCATCATTCACTAAGATCCTCACACTTAAGTTCTCCATGATACCCAACTCTTAGAAGTCTCATAAGGCAGAACAGCTTGCCATCTGCCTCCTTGCCAGATGAGAATCTCCACATTAAAAACTCTCATCTTGGGGTGCCTGAGTGGCTCAGTCGGTTAAGCATCTGCCTTCAGCTCAGGTCATGATCCCAGGGCCCTGGGATCGAGACCCACGTTGGACTCCCTCTCCTTCGTGTTCTCTCTTGCTATCTCTCTCTGTCTCTCTCTCAAATAAATAAAATCTTAAAAAAAAAAAACCCTCTCATCTTTCTCTCCAAGATATGTATTTCTGCCTATCAGAGCTCTAACAGAACATTGGGCATGGAGAAGCTCAACAACTTGAAAGTGAAGATCTGTTTACAATGATGTTATATATTTATGGGGTTTAAGTTCTAAAGTCAGGAACAAAATAAATTTGTTGTATTCTGAATTATTCTATAAAATATCTTAAATGGTTCACAAAACATAATAGATTCTCCAACACTGAAGGATAATATGTATATATGTATGTCAAAAGTATACCATCAATATGCATATATAATTGTCCATATATAAAATATAATTTCATGATTCATATTTATATGAAAGAGTAACATACATATTAATTTATGTGAAACAGTAATATATACCTTATAGTAAGTATGCAGATGATTGTTGGGAAGTAGGAGATTCATGGTCCTAAGTTATCAGCCCTCAGGTTACTTACCAGTTAGAAAGGAAAAAAATATAACTTTACAATGGAGATATCTGGCCATTACAACCTTAACCAAATGATCAAATTTAACATCACTAATAGTGAAATGACACAACCTCATGTTTCCCTGATGTGATACAGCAAGAGGACACAACATTGTCTGTGTAGTATCCTTACCAAATGTGTTTTATCTGGATTTTACCATAAGGAAATAACTAGACAATCCAGAATGTAAGACATTCTGTAGAACAAATAACCTAGATTCTTTTTTTTAATTAATTAATTTATTTATTTGAGAGAGAGAGAATGAGAGACAGAGAGCATGAGAGGGAGGAGGGTCAGAGGGAGAAGCAGACTCCCTGCCGAGCAGGGAGCCCGATGCGGGACTCGATCCCGGGACTCCAGGATCATGACCTGAGCCGAAGGCAGTCGCTTAACCAACTGAGCCCCAAATAACCTAGATTCTTAAAAAAAAAAAAAATCAATGTCTGGAGAAAACAAAAAAGTGGAGGGACTGTTCTAGATTAAGAGACTAGAGACATAACATTAAATGCATGCTTTGTATCCTATTTAAAAACCTGTACAAGACATTTTGGGGACATTTGAGGGAAGTTTGAATATGAGTGAATTATGGAATAATAATTTCTTTGGGTCTGATCACAGTGTTGTAGTTAGAGTTACATGAAATGTACTACTGTGTCTACTGATATAAGTGTGAAACACTGTGTTTTGTGGTACATAGTGATATATGTGAGACATGGTATTTAGTGATATGTGGGAAGAAAATGCCCTTGTTTTGGGGAGATATATGCTGACATATTTAGTAGTGAAGTATCATGATACTTCAATCTATTTTCAAATGGTAGGAGAGAGAGAGAGATTATCAAAAGTGGTAAGTTGTCAACAACTGGTGAATCCAGGGGATAGGCATGTATAAGAATCCTTTGTACTATTCTTTCAATGCTTCTGGAAATTTGAAAAATTTCAAAATAAACAGTTGAAGACAATGTGCCTGTTAGGTGACTGCACTCTATCATATGGGAGAAATAAATGTGGGAAGGCACTGAGCTGCTTGTGGATGTATATCCAAAGACCCCACTAACACAGGAGAACTAGGGAACCAGTTCCTCAACCTGTTTCTGTAAAAGAAGTTTCAGGAGAAGGAATGCAGAATATCCTGGTTGGGGCAGGCGGGCGTGTATCTCAGGAAGGCAGATGGACTAATTTATCAAGAACATGGCTTTCTGATGACTGACATGTCAGTCCATCCTCCTGCTCTGAGGGAAGGAAGATTTCTTCACCCAGAGATTGGAGTCAGAACTCTGAAATGGATCTAATGGGCTAAAAAATTGTTGGCAGAGCTGCATTTCTTCTATAGGCTCTAGGGGAGGATCTATTTCCTTGCTTTTCCAGCTTCTAGAAGCTGCCTGTATTCCTTGGCTCATGGTCCTTTACTCATTGCACATCATTCCAAGTTTTCCTTCTGTCTTCACAGTTCTTTTCTGGCTCTGACGCTCCTGCCTTCCTCTCTAAGGAGCCTTGTGATTATATTGGATCTACTCAGATAATATAGAATAACTTTCTCATTTCACCAAAAACTCTTAATTTAAGGGTATCTGCAAAGTCTCTGTTGCCATGTAAGATAACATAGTCATTCACAGGTTCTGGGGATTAGGACTTGGACATCTTGAGTGGGGACATTATTCTGTCTACCACATTATCTAATTGGCATCGATTGATATGTATATTTTTTCTCCTTTAATTTGTTCATACAATACATTTTGTATGTTTTTAATGTTCTTCCAACATTATCTATTGACATAATCGCTGTACAAATTTTATAGTACATGTTGATATCAGCCTTTTATTTGGAATTTTTGCATCTATAGCCACAAATGTTAAAGTAATTCAACAAGGATGCCATTAGACTGAAATAGTTCTAATGCATTGGTAGCATATCAAAGCAAACCAAAACCTAACCCAAAATCAATGCACCCCAATCAGAGAAAATAAAACTTAAGAACAATTAATAACAAAAAGCCACCTTAGCTTTGCCATACAAGGCAACTGCGTAAGTTATAGCTAATCAAATAATTTCCTTGCTTTGCTTCAGGGTCTTCTCTATAAAAACCTCTCCATTAGCTCCTGTTGGTGGCGCGCTCCTATCACTTTCAGTTTGATACTGCCTGATTCAAATCGATGTATGCGCAAATAAATTCTTGAAAATTTTAGGGTACCTCAGTTTATCTTTTAATCCAAATGAAACTAATCCGTACTTTTCTTTTGGCCTATCTTTATCAGATTTTTGCCAGTTAGACAGAATTAATTAGAAAACATTCCATCTTGGGGCACCTGGGTGGCTCAGTTGGTTCAGCAACCGACTCTTGATTTTGGTTCAGGTCATGATCTCAGGGTCCTGGGATCAAGCCTGGCACTGGGCTCGGCAGTGCAGAGCCTGCTTGGGATTCTCTCTTTCTCTCCTTCTGCCCCTCCCCCAACTCACTTTCTTGCTGTCTCTAAATAAAATAAATAAATAAATAAAATCTTAAAAAAAAAAAAAGCACTCCATCTTTTCCCAGGATCTGAATAAACTAAAAAATCATTAATCAAAAAGTAGCTAAAAATAACTATCTGGTACCTTTCTAACAGTAGTTTTAAAGATATATTTAAATTTTATTATAGCTATTCTGTTCAGGTTTTCTACTTCTTAGTAGAAAGTAGTAATTTCAGGGGGCCTGGGTGGCTCAGTTGGTTAAGCGACTGCCTTCGGCTCAGGTCATGATCCTGGAGTCCCGGGATCGAGTCCCGCATCGGGCTCCCTGCTCAGCAGGGAGTCTGCCTCTCTCTCTGACCCTCCCCCCTTCTCATGCTCTCTATCTCATTCTCTCTCTCAAATAAATAAATAAAATCTTAAAAAAAAAAAAAAGAAAGTAGTAATTTCAGTTTTACTGGAAAATCTACAATTACCTCTACTGTGGTTATGGAGTTGCTCATAACAACCTCAAAATTCTTTTAAATTCTGTTTATGGTTTAACCTTTCCCATTTCTAATGTTCTTGTTTTAATTTTTGTTTTTTTATTGTTTATGAATATTGTGTTTCATTTATCTTTTTTTTAAGATTGCATTTATTTATTTGACAGAGAGAGAGCACAAGCAGGGGGAGAAGCAGGTAGAGGGAGAAACAGGCTCCCCTTTGAGCAGGGAGCCCGAGTGGGGCTGGATCCCAGGACGCTGGGATCATGACCTGAGCCGAAGGCAGACATAACTGAGCCACCGAGGTGCCCCTCATTTATCTTTTAGAACCAAACTGTGCTATTTAAAAAATCTGGCCCACTTCTTGTTTTCTAGTTCAATTTCAGAGTCTAAATTTATTTTTTATTTAACAAAATTGAGTGTTTCATAAGGACACGAGAATGGCCCCAATATAAGGGAATACTCTTAAAGTAAAAAAAAAAAAATCACAATTACACATTCTAGCCATTAACTACTGTTAACAAATGTTAGTGTAACTTTCCAAAGATCTTATGACCCAAGTGCATTTCCATCTGCATTTATGTACTTAGAAAAAGTTTGGAAACACTAATGCATGGCATATAGAGTTCAGTATTGGTATTCCGTGATTTCTACTCGGGACCTAGGCTTGTCCTCCTTCACCTTCCCCGTGGCCTTCTCAGACCCTGCATCCTGAGCTCAAGACTGCCACCCTTCATTCAGGTTCTCCTCTGCCACATTCCCAACCCGTTAGGCTGAGACTACATTTCCCAAACGCCTCCACGATGGGCCCTTACCTGGCGTCCCTGTGGCCCCGCCCGAATTGGGTTGAAAAGTCGGGACGCCGGGCAGCTACCCTACAGCAGTACCAAGGGAGTACTGCACTTTTGGGGGGCGCCGGGACTGGGGAATGAATTCTCATCCGAAACTTGAGCACCCAACTCCACCAGGAAGGATCGTGGGGCGGGCTGAACAGCCCGGGTCCGGGAGGACGCCTAGTTCATGGTGCAGCGGTGAGTCGTTCGCTCCTGATCCCGCTCTCGGAGCGCGGCTCCTTGTGGAGAGGACTCTGAACTGTCTGCTTCCCGGCTTTTAACTACGGTTCCTACTAGCCTCTGGGCATTTCGTAGTGTGCAGCGAGGACTGTTGCACAAGGGTTAACTTAGAGGACTCGGGTTGTGCTGGGGGCGTACCAGCCCACCCTTTCCTCCGCTGTGGGCTACATTTCCCAGAAGCCTCCACGGTCCACAACTTTTTTTTTTTTTTTTTTTTTTACCCCTCAGCAGCCAACTTTTGCTGCTTGGACCTGTCGGTTCGCCCAGGTCCGCAGAGGATGCTCAGGCGAGGTTGGGCCGTCAGCACTGGCCTTCACTGAAGGCTAGGAACACGACGCGACACTGGGTGAGGACTTGTACCGGCCAGGCTCTGGTTAGAGTTTTCCTCCCCGGGACTACATTTTCCTGAGGGCTCCGCGGTATGTGCTACTTCCGGCCGCAGTTGGCTGGGGGTGGTGAGTTGGCGGGAGTTCGGGCGCGAGCGGCTGGGGCGTTGCGGGCCGCCCGACTCACTGGTTTGGGGCGGATTCGACCAGCCTCGCGTGTGAGGACCCGGGAGAAGTGCCCGGTGAGGAGCTCGGGGCGGGGCCGGGGTCTGTCTGGAGTCTTACTTACGGGTGGCTGTCGGGCATTTCTAGGCTGCGTTCTCGCGCTCGAGAAGTAAAGGACGGGGGGGAGGCTGGGGAATGTCGAGGCTTCCACTCTTGACTCGGGGGAGGGAGGTATCAGCCGTGCACCTGCACGAAGTGGGCGAGTGGTTTCATGCTGGCTCTGGAGCTGGCTGGCAGTGTCTGGAGGTCAGAGGTGTCGCTGCTGTGTGACCTGCCTGGACAGAAAGTCCGTGCGATACTCCCCGGACGGGGACTGTGCGCCCGACCTCCACTGCTCGGCGACCGGTGCTGGTGGGGCCGCGCGGTTAGTAGACAGAGAGGCTCCATGTGGCCGCATCGCCGACTCTGCCTTTGGAGCTAGAACTGGAAAGGCACTTCCCTTTGTACTTTCTTGGTCAGCGTTGAGTGGGGTCAGCGAGTGGGTGGGTTCTGGGGCAATCTCAGACCCCGCCTGCGTTTCGAGCCTTTCTAACCCCCATTGGATTCTGGATCCCAGCCGAAACTGACAACCGAAACCGCCACTCGCTCTTCAGCACGGTGAATGGCCGCCTCCCAGGGGCTATTTCTGGTGTCCCGGGGTTTTCTAGACCTTGGGCCTTGGAGACCCTCCTTCCTAGACCTTGGGCCTGGGAGACCCTCCTTCCACTTCCCTGTGCTGAGGGCTCAGGGGATCCAGGCCCATAGCGGTGCCCCCAGTTTTAGAGGACAGGAGTGTGGGATTTTGACTGATGGATCCACGTAGGTTGTGTTTTATCTGGGCTCAGTGTAAGATACAGGGCCTGGAAGAACCCAGTCAGGCTCCTATGGAGGAAGGAGGTCATAGTCTGGGGTTCTCTCCCAGGACTCCCCTCTGGGCCCCTAAGGTCGCCCGCTTTGTGTGATGATAGGAATGGGGGTGGGGTTACAGGCTTCTTTGGCCTGGAGTGGAGCCAGGGTTTGCTCTGACTTGGCCTCGTCTGAGCTCCCAGAAGGGTCTGTTGTCTTAAAGTTTCTTAACCCTTTTCCATCTTTTTCATTCTCTAAGAATCCAGAAGAGGAGAGAAAAGCCACTGTACATCAAAAGTCATGGCGGAGGTAAGTTTTATTTGGCACTCTTTTCTTGGAAGGGGCTTCCTGGTTTTTAAAACAATATCTTGTTTCAGGATTCTATCCAAAAGATTTACAGTAGTGATTTGAAAAAAGGTAAGAGAGAAGGAAACCATATTTATGGAGCAGTTTTCCTAAACCAGACAGGAGTCTAAAGCAGGGCTGTCTGGGGGCCCCTGGGTGGCTCAGTCGTTAAGCGTCTGTCTTCCGCTTAGGTCATGATCCCAGAGTCCTGGGATCGAGCCCCGCATCGGGCTCCTTGCTCCGCGGGAAGTCTGCTTCTCCCTCTCCCACTCCCCCTGCTTGTGTTCCCTCTCTCGCTGTCTCTCTCTCTGTCAAATAAATAAATAAAATCTTAAAATAAAGAAATAAATAAAAATAAACCAGGGCTGTCTGCTTTACATACATTGTCTCATCAATCTAGAATTTCCATTTCCCTGGATTGTATTCATTCCCAGATAGTGTGACAGATGTGCCTCACTGATTTGGCAGGGAAGTTAAAGAACAGAATGAGGTTACTTGCTTCAGGCTCACTAATTTCTTTGTGGTCCGCTTCAGAGTCACATGCAGTAGCCTATTTGCTTCCAAATTTCTTTCTTTTTTTTTTAAAGATTTATTTATTTATTTATTTGAGAGAGAGAGAGAGAGAGAGTGTGTACATGAGAGGGGGGAGGGTCAGAGGGAGAAGCAGACTCCCCGCTGAGCAGGGAGCCCGACGCTGGACTCCATCCCAGGACTCCAGGATCATGACCCGAGCCGAAGGCAGCCGCTTAACCAACTGAGCCACCCAGGCGCCCCTGCTTCCAAATTTCTAACAGCCTGGAAGGCCTGCCTGCCCTGGTTAGCTCTACATACTTTTTTCCCCAAGATAGAAATAACCTAATTGCTCTCTTTTTTAAAAGATTGTATTTATTTTTCAACAGAGAGAGAGACAGCGAGAGGAAACACAAGCAGGGGAAGTGGGAGAAGGAGAAGCAGGCTTCCTGCCGAGCAGGGAGCCGGATGCGGGGCTCAATCACAGGACTCTGGGATCATGACCTGAGCCAAAGCAGACGCTTAACGACTGACCCACCCAGGCGCCCTAATTGCTCTCTTTTTAATGACTAAAGTAATATAGGATTCTTGGAAAAATTTCAAAACTTGAGAAAGCTGATTAAGAAAGTTTGTCACCCATGGTCCCACCATCTAGAGATAGTCACGATTAATATTTTCAGATTTTGTCTGTGCTATGTGTAGGTATGTAATTTTGTTTTCAGAATGGGATCATGCTACTGATAGAAGCAACCAACTTGGGGCACCTGGGTGGCTCGGTCGTTAAGCATCTGCCTTCGGCTCAGGTCATGATCCCAGGGTCCTGGGATCGAGCCCCACATCGGGCTCCCTGCTCCACAGGAAGCCTGCTTCTCCCTCTCCCACTCCCCCTGCTTGTGTTCCTGCTCTGCCTCTCTCTTTCTCTGTCAAATAAATAAATAAAATCTTTAAAAAAAAAAAAAAGAAGCACCCAACTTGTGTTTACTTTAAGCTACTTGTGGTTTCAAGTTCTTTACATGTGTTATCTTGTTGAATCCACATTAATAACCCTGTGAGACAGGTAGGACTGTATTTCTTCAATTCTGTTATGCATTATTTTTTCCTTCACACTTGAACTTTCTGAAATCAGGACTGGTTTTACAATTCCTGGCAAGTCATAGTTTCCTTGATGGCATTTTTTTTCTGGTGTATAAAGTAATGGTGGCTTTACAATCAGTGGTACCTCAGAATTGATGAAATATGGTATTTTAAGTTGACAGATGAGGAAATAGATTCTATTAAGTCACTCCAAACTTAAACAGTTAACAAGTAGTACAACTGGGATCCCTCTACTTTTTTTTTTTTTTTTAAGATTTTATTTATTTATTTGACAGAGAGAAAATGAGAGAGAGAGCACATGAGAGTGGGGAGGGTCAGAGGGAGAAGCAGACTCCCTGCCAAGCAGGGAGCCCGATGCGGGACTCGATCCTGGGACTCCAGGATCATGACCTGTGCCGAAGGCAGTCGCTTAACCAACTGAGCCACCCAGGCGCCCCGGGATCCCTCTACTTTTGCCTACTTGTCAGAGTGTTATCTTTTTTGGTTTATGTTGAGCAAGTTTAAATGTTAAGCATATTCTCTGTCATTTATAAGTTGTTTTAAAAATATTTTTTACAGTTAATCTATTTTGTATGTGTTTTAGATTCAGAGTTTTCAAAAAATGTTTTCTTCCTTTATGTCATGGCCTTCCCTACTACAAATATAGAAAAGTCATTCAGGGGTTCCTGGGTGGCTCAGTCAGTTAAGTGTCTGACTCTTGATTTCAGCTCAGGTCATGATCTCAAAGTTGTGGGGTTGAGCCCTGTGTTGACCTCTGCGCTTAGAACGGAGTCTGCTTGAGGGCGCCTGGGTGGCTCAGTTGGTTGAGCGGCTGCCTTCGGCTCAGGTCATGATCCTGGAGTCCCTGGATCGAGTCCCGCATCGGGCTCCCTGCTTGGCGGGGAGCCTGCTTCTCCAACCCTCCCCCATCTCATGTACTCTCTCTCTCTCTCATTCTCGCTCTCTCAAATAAATAAATAAAAATCTTAAAAAAAAAAAAAAAAGAACGGAGTCTGCTTGAGATTCTCTCTCTCCCTTTCTCTCTGCTCCCCTCCCCGTTCGCACTCTCTAAATAAATAAACAAATAAAATCTTAAAAAAAAAGTCATTCACATTTTCCTAAAGTACTTTGTCTTTTGCCCAAATGATTCAATCTTTAAGCATCTGGTGTGAGATATGACCAGCAAGTGTTGGCTGTAAAATTCCTAATTTGGGGTGTTTATTTAGATTTTTCTTTTCTGTGACTTTGGAGTAGTCAATTTTAAAGAATGGCATAATATTTGTAGTATGTTCAGGGTGTTTTCCTTGGATGTGTCTGAGTGTGGCTCTTCATTAATTCTGGCCGGTTCTCAAGGGTTCCTTTCTCTTCGAAAGACTAATAAAATACTCTTTGTATTTTGAATTAATCTGTTTCTTTCTTTCTCTGACTTTTCTTTTGAATTCTGTGAGAACTTATTGAGTCTGTCTTCCCATTCCCATCCTGGCCAGAACCTTCCTCAGATTCTCAGAGGAAAAACTACACCCTCCCCATCCATTCTTAGCACATTTTGATAAAGAAGAAACTCCAGCTTCCCTTGCCCTAAACCCTTGACAGTTGTCATTTCTCCTTCTGTTTCCTCCTCTCCTCAGAGTGGTGGATTGCCCTTTCTCTCTCTTTTTAAGATTTTATTTATTTCACAGAGAGAGAGTGTGAGCACAAGCAGGGGGAGAGGCAGACAGAGGGAGAGGGAGAAGCAGGTCCCCGCAGAGCAGGGAGCCCGATGCGGGGCTCCATCCCAGGACCCTGGGATCATGACCTGAGCCGAAGGCAGCTGCTTAACCTACTGAGCCACTCGAGCAGCCCCCATTCTCTGCCTTAATGAAAAGCTATGCACTGTTAAAAAAAAAAAAGGTAGAGTCTTACCCTATTTTTGCTATGTGATCATGGGCTTCTTCATAACTTCCTCTATATAATGTGGTCATTATACAAGATTTAGAGAATGTGATAGTGATGGAAATTCACCTGAATGTGTGCTTAAACTGGCAACCTGGAGTTCCCCCAACTCCCACCTCCTGGTCTCAATCCCATTGCTTCTGTCCCTTTCCTATTTGCTGATCTCATGCCTTATGACCTCACTCCACTGTCTGCAGGCCAGATCAGACCTTTTTGTAGGGGTGGATAGTGCATTGTCCTCTAAATGGGCTCCCTGCCTCTTTTACTCCTTGCCAATAAAATAGTCCAGTCATGTCACTTCCTTTATTGAGTGAATCCCTGTTACTTTCAGGACAAAGCTCCAACTCTTTCATGTTCATTATACATTTACTATAAAGCACATTCTATGTTTACTAGAGCACCAATCCTAGTATTGGAATAAAGCGGTAAGTAAGGATGCGTTTAGTCCTGCCAGGGATGACCTGTCATCCAAGACTTTTCCATTCCATTTGCCACCCCCCCAGGCAATCCGATTAATGTGCATCTTCTTATTAGTATGAGTTTATGCAAAATGATTGTCTTGTGTTAAGACCCAATGTGATCGGGTTTTCTGAATCCTCCAGATATGGTTGAGAAGAATGTTACTTGAATTGGGTGCGTTATTCTATGTGGCCATTAAATCAAGCTTGTTAATTTTGTTTGTAATTTAAATAGTTTCTATTTTTACTGATTTTGTCTGTTGTGTCTATCAATTATTTCAAGTGATGTGTTCTCTCATAATGATGAGGATTTGTCATAATTTTCTTTATGTGTGTGTGTCTATATATATTTTTTATTAGGGATGAATACAAGTTATATTTTCACCTTTTACCTCCAGTCCCTGGATATTTATGTTTTGGATGTGTCTCTTATAAGCAGCATATATCTGGGCTTTGGTTTCTGACCTTTATCTTTTAATGAGATTATTTAGCCCATTAATACTAATTGCTGATATAGGGGCACCTGGCTGGCTCAGTCAGTGGAGTGTGTGACTCTTGATCTCAAGGTTGGATGTTCGAGCCCCATGTTGGGTGTAGAAATTACTTAAAGTCTTTTTAAAAAAAATTTCTGATATAATTGAAAATAAATATAAATAAATTACTTAAAAATAAAGTCTTTTTTAAAAAAATTGCTGATATATCATTATTGGCTTAGTTTGTGCTTTTTATTCAACCTTTTCCATATTGTTTTAATCTCATTTCACCCCTCTGTGAGTTTGAAAGTTATAAACTAGTTTCATTTATTTAGTGGTTACCTTAGAAATTTTAACGTATTTTAACTTAACCAGTGTCCTAAACTAAAGAACATCTTTATGTTCTTGCCGAACAGTATAAGAAACTAGGATAATCTAACTGATTAAACTTATATTGTTGTCAGATGTTTTAATTCTATGCTTTTTTTAACCCATAAAAGATTTTTATTTTATATATTTCGATGTTAGCTTAGTTATCCACATATTTACCAATTTCTTTGTTCATTTTTCTTATATTTTAAACCCTCTACCTTGGGATCACTTTTCCTTCAGATGGAAGTACATACTTTAATGAGTTTCTGGGGGTTTTGGTTTTGGGTTTTTTGAAAATGTCTTGATTTGCCCCCATTTGTGAAAGATAGTTTTTTCCCAGCTGACTGAGATAGTCTGCTCTCTTCTGGTTTATATTGTTGCTATTGAATAACCATCTGCCAATCAGATTGGTGTTTCTGTGTAGATAATCGGTCTTTAATCTCAAATTGCTTCTAACATTTTCTCTTTGTTTTTAGTGCTCTGCAGTTTTGATATAATTGTCTAGGGTTTCTTTTTATTTATTTTCCTTGAGACTCATTGGGCTTCTAAATAATGCTTTCTTTTGCTAGTTCTGAAAATTTCTTAGCCATTAGGTCTTTTTATTTATTTATTATTTATTTTTTTTATAAGGAAGCTCCATGCCCAACATGGGGCTTGAATTCATGACCCCAAGATCACGAGTCACATGCTCAACTGACTGAGCCAGCCAGGTACCCCCATTTGGTCTTCAGTTACTGCCTTTTCTCAGTTCTTCTTTTTCCTTCCAGAACTCTGGTTAGATATCTGTTAAACCTCACTTTATCTTCTTGCCCTCTCTTACACTTTCCCGTGTTGTCCTTTTTGATAGCATTCTGCATAATCTCTTTTTATATCTGTAGTCCAGTAATTTTTCTCCAGAAATATTTATTTGAGCCATTGTATGACTTATTTTCAAATATTAGGGTTTTTTTGTTCTATAAGTACTTTTTCCTTTTAAATCTACCTGTCATTTGGGACACCTAGGTGGCTCAGTGGGTTAAGCGTCTGCCTTCAGCTCAGGTTGTCATCCCAGGGTCTTGGGATCAGTTGAGTCCCATGTCAGGCTCCCTGATCAGAGGGGAGCTTGCTTCTCCCTCTATCTGCCATTCTCCCTGCTTGTGCATGGTCTCTCTAACAAATAAATAAATAAAATCTTTTAAAAGATTCTCACCATCTTACTTCCTTTTTGTAGTATACCTGTTTTATATTCTTTGTCATTATCTATGTAATAAATGAATCTTTGCAGGTATGACATTTTCCCCCTAACATTTTATTTTTATTGTGGAAAGTTTAAAATATTACGGAAATTTGAAACAACTGCATGATTGATTTTCCTGACACTCTGATCCTGGAATTATGCCTCTGTGCATGTTTTATTTTTATTTAGTTTTTTGTTTAGGTGAAATTCACATAACATACAGTTAACCATTTTATAGTGTAGAATTTAGTGGTGTTTAGTATATTCACAGTGTTGTGCTGTCTTATTTTTGACATTTGGGTCATTTTCCTTGGAATTCTGTTATGGATTCTTTTTTTTTTTTTTTTTTTAAGATTTTATTTATTTATTCATGAGAGACAGAGAGAGAGAGAGAGAGGCAGAGGGAGAAGCAGGCTCCCTGCTGAGCAGGGAGTCCGATGTGGGACTCGATCCCAGAACCCTGGGATCGTGACCTGAGCCGAAGGCAGAAGCTTAACCATCTGAGCCACCCAGGCGCCCCTGTTATGGCTTCTTGAGGCCTGGTTGAAGGTTGTTCTTCTAGGCCAAGTCAGTGTTTGCTTCTGCCAAGAGCACTGCCAAACCAGAGCCACCTTAAAGTAGATTTATAGATGGAAAGTTTTCTAGATTCACCTTAGTAATGTGCATGTGAGCCACAGACCTCTGGGAGGGCTGGCTTGTGGTTATAGTTCCTCAGGGGAAAATGTTTTTCTTCCACCAATTGCCAAGATTCAAGTCAGGCCATTTTCCTTGTAGCACCCAAGAATGGGAGTGTTGCTTCTACTTTTTCTTTCTTTTGTGGGCATGGTCTTAGATGTCCCAGGTCTTTGCAGTGCAGAACCACTTAGATTCCCATTTTGACCAGCTCTCAGCTTGGTCTCCTCTCCCCTCATTCTCTGAATGTCAAAGCTCATGATCATCTTGGCTCAGCAGAGGTTCTCTGGTAAAATAAATGTCAGTGGCTCAGCACACTCCTATTTGTTCTCCAGCTTGACTCAGTTTTAGCTTCTGAAGATTACTTTCCTTCTTTTCCAGATCATCATTGCATCCCAAAATGTTTTTAATATTCAGAACATTATTTTTCAGCTGGTGATTTGGTCATGGTAACCAGTTCCCTGCAGAGTTTGATGTCCTGTGATTGTCTCTACTTTTCTGCTTTTCCTTCCTGATTCTGAGCTTTTTAAGGGCAGGTGCTGGATCTAAATCATCATGTCCCCAAGTGCCCACACAGAGCCAGAGTCATGGGGAATTTTGATATTTTCGGATAAAGGAATTTTGTTTGCAGAACTGCTTCTTTCCTCCCTTTCCCTTCTACCTTTGATTTCCTCTTATAGAGTGCTGTGCTCTGTAGAGACACACTGAGCAGACCAAGCATTTTCTCCTCTAAATGGAGAGCCCAGTATAGGACTTTTTTAAAGGATCGTCAGAAATCTCCGGCTGCATCTCTGTTAAGAGCCAGAAGTGGGGGGCACCTGGTGGCTCAGTCATTAAGCTTCTGCCTTCAGCTCAGGTCATGATCCCAGGGTCCTGGGAACGAGCCCCACATCAGGCTTCCTGCTCCACAGGAAGCCTGCTTCTCACTCTCCCACTGCTTGTGTTCCCTCTCTTGCTGTGTCTTTCTCTGTCAAATAAATAAAATCTTTAAAAAAAAAAAAAAAAGAGCCAGAAGTGGAAGACTATCATCTACAGAGTTGGAGAAATCTAGATTCAAAACCCAAGGGGCGCCTGAGTGGCTCAGTCGTTAAGCGTCTGCCTTCAGCTCAGGTCATGATCCCAGGGTCCTGGGATCGAGCCCCGCATCGGGCTCCCCGCTCCGCGGGAAGCCTGCTTCTCCCTCTCCCACTCCCTTTGCTTGTGTTCCCTCTTCCGCTGTCTCTCTCTGTCAAATAAATAAATAAAATCTTAAAAAAAAAAACCCCAACAATGCCACTGCTAACTGCAAATTTGAGTAAATGACTTCTTATTTGAGCTAAAGTTTCCTTCAAATTAGGATTCATGGGCTTCTCCTGAGGATTCATACATATAAGTCACCAGAAACTTAAAGTACTTAATTTGCAATAATTGTACTTGAGATTCATGTACACTGACTATCAGCAATAAGGCTAGAGATGACAGTAAAAGGGAATAATGTCAGGCAGGAAAGCCAAGTTTAGAGAACTTATGATCTAGATTGGGAACCAGAAAGTGTTGGCCATGAAGATTCTGAGAATTGTAGTTTCTTGTAAAGCCATTGCAACCTGCATCCAGGTGGTTGAGCTTTGCCAAGGCTCCACAGGACCTGCTGATCCTGGTGGGTTGTCTGGCTCAGTAGTGGTGATTCTGGACAGGGTCTTCGTGGAAAGAGGTTTCAGTTGGGGTTTTAAGGGCCCTGGTTCTGGGATATGGGAACAAAGCTAAGAAGGTACCTGATACACTGAATCTGTTAGAGCAGGGAGAGGCTGGAGACCTCTGTTGCAGAAACTGTTGTCCGGGGCTGGGCCTGCCCAAGTATTCTGTGCTCTTGGGCCTGGGGGCTTCACCATGTTTTTGGGATGACTCCATGACTGAGGAGCTCAGTGTGTTCCAGTGTGGTCCTGCCCGGGCCAGGTCAGAACAGGTCCGTCTGGGCTCAGATCAGTTGGGAAAGTTGTTTCCTCTAAATCCATTATATACAGTTGGATTCTCTGGGGTTCAGAGCCGGCAAAGTTTTGTTACGCTCCCTCAAATCAAGAAAGACAGACTCTGTGTGTGTGTGTGTGTGTGTGTGAGAGAGAGAGAGAGAGAGAGAAAGAGAGGGAGACACACACTTTTGTTGTGTATGTTCATCTTGGGTCACATCAGTGTGAGTCTGGATCTTCCGCCCATCAGTTCTGGCTGATCAGGAACAAGGAGAGTACAGTGAGGGCCAATTTATAGGAACAGGAACATAATAGCCAGATGTATAAACTGTTGAGAAAAGACTCATACTGCAAAAGAACTTCAGAGAACTTGTGCAACCTAGTACCCCAAAATAAGAACATTGAATATAGAAGATGGGTTGTCATACAGCCAGTAAAAATGATGTCTATTTTAGCATTTTTGGTCACATGGAAAAGTGATTGGGCTTTAATATTCTGGCATATTTATGGGCATGCGCTTTTAAGAAATTATTAAATCATGTTATAAATCATCATAGAAATCAAGTTATATTCAAATCCTATTTTCAGAAATAGAAATTTTGTAGGATTCAGAGTTTTAAGAAGTTTTTATTGGGAGAATGGGAAGGAGATAGTTACAGGTGTTGTGTGGTGAACATAGAGTGTGCCATGTGCTTGCATGTGTAGTTTTATTTAATTGGGAAACACCAGTTGTCTGAACTTTGGGGATAATGGAAGAGCTTAGAGCCCAAGAGGTTACTCCTCTAGTTGCAGGCATGCCTAAGCATGACGTGTGCTCTGGTCACTTTTGTTTCCACACTGCACCACCCCTGTTAAAGGCCCAGCACAGCCTGTTTTCTCAACATTGTTACCTTACTAAATTGCTTTCTCCATTTTTTTTTTTTTTTATTCCATTGTAAAGATTTTGCCTATCAGTTTCACAAATAGCATATTGATCTGTGGTTTCAGGGCTTCACGTTCAAAGATGTGGCCATTTACTTCTCTCAAAAGGAGTGGGAATGCTTGCACTCTGCTCAGAAGGATTTGTACCGAGATGTAATGTTGGAGAATTATAACAACCTGATCTCACTGGGTAAGTTATGTGTCCCCCAAAATTCAGAATTGGCCTTCTGGAATTTTATGTTCTTTGTTAGGAATTTCTCATGAGGGGCGCCTGGGTGGCTCAGTCATTAGGCGTCTGCCTTCGACTCAGGTCATGATCGCAGGGCCCTGGGATCAAGCCCCGCATCGGGCTCCCTGCTCTGCAGGAAGCCTGCTTCTCCCTCTCACACTCCCCCTGCTTGTGTTCCCTTTCTTGCTGTCTCTCTCTCTGTCAAATAAATACATAAAATCTTTAAAAAAAAAAAAGAATTTCTCATGAGTGCTTCTCAAATGCCTGGCTGAGTTAATGATTCTTGTTGCTTCCCAAAGAAGGGCCTATCCCTTACAAAGTTAGAATTGGCTGCTCCATTGGACAACTTTTTTTTTTTGGTTCCTCTGACCTTCACTCCTTCCATTGACCCTTAACCTGCTTACTCTTTCTTGATAATCATGGGCTAATTTTAATTCTGATACACATACAACATAACTTTGTCCTTTTTGTTTTTTGAGCAGGACTTTCTGATTCTAAGCCAGATGTGATCTCCTTATTGGAGCAGGGGAAGGAGCCCTGGGTGGTTAAGAGTCAGGAAACAAAAGAATGGTGCCCAGGTAAGTGATGGTGACCCCTATGAGGAACACTGTGGCAGGTGGTCACCCAGGGGGCCAGTGAGAAGGCAGCACATCTGAGCTATTGGTAGGAAAGCTTGCTGAAAAGGTCTGAGATCTGGAGAAAAAAGGAAGGATGTTTCAGCATGAGGCCTCAAATTTTCACTCTACTTATCACTCTTGCTACCTTTCCTCATATTTGCTTCTGATTTCAGGAAGGAAGTGCCTTCCTCCTTCCCATGAGACAATTTTCCCTGTACTTTGTGTCCAGTTTTGTCCTGACTTTTTAAAGCAGCTAGCTCTATTGAGATAGAAATCACATATTCTAAAATTCACTTAAAAAAATAAAATAAAATTTACTTAAAGTATACTGTTCAGTGGTTTTTAATATAGTCACAGAGTTCTGCAACGGTGACAGTGATCTAATTTTAGAACCTTTTCATCACCCCAAAATGAAACCCCATACCCATAAGCAGTCACTTCTACACCCAGCCCTAGACTTTTATTTCTGTAAGGTAGGTAGTGATCTCCCTCTTTCATTCCTGATATCAGTATTTGTCTTCTTTCTTTTTTTTCTCGGTCAGTCTAGCTAAAGGTTTGACAGTTTTGTTGATCTTTTTCAAAGAACCAACTTAGAGTTACTTTGATTTCCCTGTTCTTTCTATTTTGTTCATCTACCCTCTAATCTTTATTATTTTCTTCATTCTGGTATCTTTGGGTTTACTTTGTTCTTTATCTAGTTCCATAATCTGATTTGAGATCTTTCTTGGGTTTTGGGGTTTTGTTTTTGTTTTTGTTTTTGTTTTAATATAGGCATTTTAAGCTGTAAATTTCCCTTTAGGATCTATTTTAACTATAACCCATAAGTGTTGGTATATTAAGTTTTCCTTTTCTAAGCATTTTCTAATTTCTTTTGTGATTTCTTCCTTGACCCATCAGTTATTTAAGAGCATGTTTTCTGCTTCCTTGTTCATCTTCTCTATCCATTATTGAAAGTAGAGCATTAAAGTCTTCAATTTGTTGAATCGTCTGTTTTTTCTGCAATTCTGTTTTTGCTTCATGTACTTGGGGCTCTCTTTATTAGGTACATACATGCTTATAACTGTTACCATTTCTTTTTAGCTTTTTATTTTGAAATAATTGAAGATTCAGAGGAGTTACAAAAATAATACAGAGAGTTCCCTTGTACCCTTTGCTCAGCTTTCCCTAATGATAACATCTTACCTAATGCTAGTACACTGTCAAAACCAGGAAATTGGCAAACAGTAGTAATGAAACTATAAGTAGACCTTATTCAGATTTCACCGATTTTCATATACACTCATTTATTTTTATTTTTATTTTTTGGTGTATATTCCTATGAAATTTTGCAGCATTTGTAGATTTATATAACTCCTACCACAATTGGGATACAGAACCTTCAGCAGTTTAGATATTTTTTATAAAATATTTTTGAAACATGCTATAATGCTTAGTTGAATAAAGCCAGATACAGAACTTTTAGAGTCAGTGCTGTTTTGGTTGTATAAAAAGGATGCTACAAAACACTGGAAGGAAATAAAAGGTAACAGTGAATAACCTAGGAAGTAGGAAGTATGCTGATTTAAGGGCCGATTTAAATCCCTAATCACTGATAGAACCCTGCAAGTTTTCTTTTTTAGAAACCTGGCCTGTACTATGGCCAGAGAAATGAGGGTCTTTTTAGGGGAGATGGTTATAGGTAAGGGACTGCTGTGAGAGAATATTAGGGGCAATATTACCAGACTGGTAAGACTTTTCAGATCATGACAAATGATATGAAGCTGGAAGGAGAGGTAGTAGGATCTAGGCAGTATGGTGGGAATGCTGTAGAAGGTGGAGGAACTTACTCATTTAAGGCCCCAAGGAGAGAAAGTCATGAATGGGTGTCCTAGAAAACCTGAATGGAGGTCCACGTCATGCAGGGCCTTCTCACCAAGTCTAGGAGTTTGGATTTTTTTTCTTAAGGACACTTGGCAGCCACTGAATGTTTTAAACAAGATAGGAACATGAGTGGATTGGATTTCTAAGACCTCTCTCTGGCTTCCTGTAGAGATTGAATCGGATTCCTGAGTGAAAATGGTGAAACTTACTAGGAGCCTGTTTGGGAAGTCCAGGTGATTTGGCCTTGCGCTAGAATGAGACCACGGGATACAGACATCAGAGAGACTGAAGATCAATTTAGGGGAATGATTTTGTAGCTCTGAGGAGTGATTGTGCAGGAGAGGAGCAATGGGAGCATCCTTGATGGATGTTACTTTTTGATCCGAGCATTCCTTTAAGGCCCAAATTTATTATTCGAATCCATGCTTTTTACAGTTTTCCTTCTCTAACAGATAGTTTTTTCCGAAATATTTAAAATAACAGCATCTTCTGACATCTGACATCTGGAACTTCCCATACAGCATAAAATGCCAACATCACGTTACCAGTCATCATACAGGACCTTGCTTTTAGTGCCCTTCTCCGAAGGACAACTGTGTAGTGTGGCATTTTCATTAGATTGCAGATATAGATCATACATTAATCACAGAAGAATCTTTTCTTCTTACCAGTTCTAGGTTTATTCATCTCTCCAGATTTCCCAACTGTTTGTCTTTTCTGTAACTTGCTTTTGGCTGGTCCAACCACCCTGGACCTTAGCAAGAACAAAGGGACTATCCTAAACAGCAGGGTGCCTGCACAAGCTCTAACAACTTGCACGGAGCATCTCCTTTTATCTCAGCCTTCTTGATTTCTGAGTAGTTAAGTAACTGTCCAGTGTCATACAACTAGCAAGTCATGGGACTAGGATTCACACCCAAGCAGTCTGGCTTTATGTTTTTTGTCACAACACCATACAACCTCTCATAAATGGTTGCCATAGTATTCTTAGTTTCCGTTAGAATTTTTTCAGAATTACATAAAAGATTCTCATTGTGTAAAGCTATCAGTCTTCCAGGGGACTGGTATAAGCACATGTACAGATACACCCTAATGGTGCTGGCTTGTTAATTGAACTATGTGCTGGGGATTGGTTATATCATGGTGAGTGAAATAAGTATTACACTAGTTCTAGGCCACTTTGGGAGAAATTATACCAGTAGATAAACTGATGAACAAATGCGTAATTCCAGAATTAGGAAAAAGATTATGAAGGCAAAAAACAGGGTACTTTACAGAAAATTAAGATACTTACAATGAAAGAAACTGGGCATGCAGGGATTCTGGAGCAGAGCATTCATGGCAAACAAAGCATTTCCTAAAAGAGTCTAAGATGAGATCGTAATTGGCATGATCTAGGAGTCCAGTAGAGGCCAGTAGAGAGGTACATAGTGAGTGAAGGTGAGAGCATCTTAAAATGAAGGTGAATAGGGAAGCAGGGTCCAAACAGTGCAGTTTTGCAGGTCTAGTAAAGAATGTTGTATTTTATTATAAGCACAGATGTGACGTACTGTATTTAAACAGTGACTCCCACACCTTGAGTTGCCCCTGCATCACTGAGAGAGATGAATAAAAATGCCAATAGCCATTCATTCATCAAATAGTATTTACTCTGTACAGATACACTGAAGGGCAGACAGACAATACAGAAGTAAACAAGTTGAAGTATAATATCTGTGGAGTTTAGAGGTGAAGTATACTGATGTCTGCAAGATGGATGAAGGAGAGCCAAATGTTTATTATAGAATCTAGGTAGTGGGAATATGGGAGTTCACTGTGTCAATTCTTTTAATTTTTCTGTGTGTTGAAAGTTCTCATAATAATGTTGGCAATATAGATAAAATGATATGTGATGATAAGTGCACTGCAAAAAAAATAAAGTAAGTAGAGTAAGAGGGGCCTGTTTGGTAAAGAGTGGTCTCATGTTTGAGTAGCGGTCAGAATGAAGTACTCGAACAAGCCATATTAATATCTTAGGGAAGATATTTGCAGGCAGAGATTCTGAAGGAGGAATGTGCTTCACAAGTTTGAAGAACATCCAGTTGGTCAGGGAGCTGGAGCAGAGCCAGCTGAAGAGAGGAGATCGGCAATGAGGTCAGAAAGAGGGTAGTGTGAGACAGGTTCAGGGAGGGTTTTGTAGACCGCATAAGGACTTGGACTTTTACTCTGCGCAAGAGGGAAATCCAGTGGAGACTTTGAGGCAGAAGAAAGGCCTAATCTCACTTAACAAGAACACTCTGGCTACTGTGTTAGGTATGGGATATTAAGAGGGCAACAGGGAAAACAGGGAGACCTGTTAAGAAAGTGTGTTAACCTTGGTGAGAGATGGCTTTGGGCAAAGTAGTAGAGATACTGGTAGAGAGAAGTAGTCAAGATCTGGATATATTTTGAAGCTAGAGATGAGAGGACTTGCTATTAGATGTAATGTCCTACTCTTTTAGATTCTCATTTAGTTGGTCTTAGGTGGTTCCTGGACATCGTGTTTGTACCGTTCCTCAGCTGATTCTGATTTTCACCAGAGGTGAAGAACTACTTCCTTCACAAGCTCCCCTCATTTTCTCTATTCTCATCTCCTCCCCCCACCCCCGACCCTGGGCTTTTTTTTTTTTTTTTTTCCAAATTTCAATGCTGTGTTAAGAGCTATTAAATTACTCACTATTTTTAGTTTGTCATTTCTACCTTAGAACTTTCCTTTCTCCTGCCACATGAAAATACCTTCTATTTTCTTTCTTGTTACCTTACAGATTGGGAGTCCAGAAGAGTAACCAAGAATTTATTTCCAAAGGAGCACAGTTACGAAATTAAATCATTGCACTTGGAGATAAAAAGACTTACAAGCTCTGACCTTGAGTGCACTAGGGTCAGAAATAACAGAGAAATCAAATGCCAGTTGGAGAGACAACAGGAGGGACATTTCAGACAAGCTGTAATAACCTCTGAAGAAAGGTCCGCTTCCATTCAGTGCATAGTTCATAGAGTGCCTCAGACAGTTCATACCAGAGCGAAAACCTACAAATGCAAGGGATGTAAGGAAGCTTTCAGGTGCCAATCACACCATATTCAACACGAAAGAAGTCATAATAAGGAAAAAGACTCTAAATGTGGAGAATGTGGGAAAGCCTTTAATAGTAGGTCAGACTTGATTAAGCATCAGAGAATTCATGAAAGCAAAAAAAGTAAAGAAAATAAGAAATGTGCCTCTATCCATGGCTCTGAAACTACTAAACCTCAGAACATTAACACTAGTGAGAAACGTCATAAATGTAAGGAATGTGGGAAAGCCTTTCATTCTAACTCACAACTCCGTAAACATCAAAAGATCCACATAGGTGAGAAACCCTATAAATGTAAGGAGTGTGGGAAGGCCTTTCCATCTACCTCACAACTTAATTTACATCAGAGAATTCATACTGATGAGAAATACTATGAATGTAAGGAATGTGGGAAAGCCTTTACCCGTCCCTCACATCTTCTTCGACATCAGAGAATCCATACTGGTGAGAAACCCCATAAATGTAAGGAATGTGGGAAAGCTTTCCGTTACGACACGCAACTTAGTCTTCATCAGATAATTCATACTGGTGAAAGACACTATGAGTGTAAGGAGTGTGGGAAGGTATATAGTTGTGCCTCTCAACTGAGTCTACATCAGAGAATCCATACTGGTGAGAAACCTCATAAATGTAAGGAATGTGGGAAAGCTTTTATCTCTGATTCACATCTTACTCGACATCAGAGTGTTCATACTGGTGAGAAACCATACAAATGTAAGGAATGTGGAAAGGCCTTTCGTCGTGGCTCGGAACTTACTCGACATCAGAGAGCTCACACTGGTGAGAAACCCTATAAATGTAAGGAATGTAAAATGGCCTTTACTTGTAGTACAGAACTTATTCGACATCAAAAAGTTCACACTGGTGAGAGACCCCATAAATGTAAGGAATGTGGGAAGGCTTTTATTCGGAAGTCAGAACTTACTCATCACGAGAGAAGTCATAGTGGTGAAAAGCCCTATAAGTGTAAGGAATGCAAGAAGGCCTTTGGTCGAGGCTCAGAACTTAATCGACACCTGAAAATTCATACTGGTGAGAAACCTTACAAATGTAGGCAATGTGGGAAGGCCTTTATTCGTGGCTCACACCTTAGTAAACATCAAAGAATTCATACGGGAAAGAGGAGTGAATGAAGTCATGGGAAGGCTCAAAATTTTACTGACCTCTGCAAAGTCACACTAGTAAAACACAAAACCCTCTGATTTTAAGGAATGTGGGAAAGCTTTTGAAGATAACTTAATATCAGAGCTCACAGTGTGGATACAGGGCCTTTATTTGAGGGCCAGAATTTATTTGACATATGTTAATGCTGAGATACTTTATAAATGTTAGAGATTGAGAGGGTTCTATTTATGCTTCAAAATTTATTAGACATCAGGGTTCAATTGGTAAAAGTGAAAAAATTCCATGAATGTGAGGAAAGTGGGAAGGCTTTGGATGGCAGTTAATGTGTCAGAGACAGTCATACAAACGGTTCTCAACATCAGGGTCATTTGCCCTGTGGGAAATCAGAGGATTCATAATATAAATGTCATAAATCCAGGAGACCAATTTGCGTTAGCTAACAAATTACTTGTCTCATAATTCATACTTGAGGAAGGCTACACACAGTGTTAAAAATGCAGCAAATTCTTCCCGCTCAGATCTTAATTAAATATTTGCAAGCTCATCTAAAATTAACCTGAACTGAGGCATAGTGGGAAAGGATTTAACCAATGCTCAGTCTTTACTTGCCTTATAGGGCAAATTACTTAACTAGGTCTAACTTTCTCACTTAAAAATTAGTAATATTAGCACCATCTTGTTAGCATTATGAACATTAAATAATTACATTATATCTCATAGAATACTGTATGGCTCATATTGCAAGTGAGTTAAGTAAGAGCTGATTTTATTTATTTTCATATTTGTGGATAGAGATCATATGAGAGGAAGGCCTTAGGTGTACTGTGACTATAGGAACATCTTAAATCATCTCTTTATTGAATGTCAGGTAATTCCTTCTGGAGAAGAATTGAAAACCGAAGTTTTCATTCACCTTGCCCTCTTGCCTCACTAGGGGAAAGGAAATCAAGGCAAGTTACAATTCAGAGTGAATGAAAAAAAAAACTCCATGTTGAAAAGTTGTAGGATGCAACAGAGCTATACTTAGGAAAATTAACTTCTTAAGATATGTGTAGAAAATGTGGACAGTTAATGGCCACGATTCATTGTCAGTTCAATGTCCTTGGTGCACTGCCTGTTCTAGTAGGTTCCTTGTAAACACTTGTTGAAATCTGAGGAATGAGAGAGTGAATGAACAAGCATTTGACTCTGGTGTGTAGAAAAGCTCTAATAAGAGCAAAGCCAAAAGAAAACAAAAAACCTTGAAAACTTGAGATGGGGAAAAAAAACCCTCAGACATCATGAATGAGAGGAAATGTAACTACAAAAAAGGAGTTTTAAGGAAAGAAGGCAATATTGTTGCCCCAGACACTGTTGGTTGCCTATCTGTTGGTGTTAGTCATTCTCCCTTTGCCAGGACTGCCTGCTGCCCATCTAAAGTCTAGGTCTTGCACCTAGTTTGCTTTGCATGTGGGCATATATATGACAGTCCTGCCCATACAAGATCTGAGCAAAAGTCTGCAAGTAGGTTTTAGGTTTAATTTTCTTTCCTAACAATAGGAGGAAATAGTCGTCTTATGTTACAGGATGCATGTCTATATGTCTGTGATACCTGGAATTGTGGCTGTTTGCTATCAGAGGGGTGAGAGGCTGAGATTGGCAGAGGGGATAGATTGGAATTACCTGCATCCTTGACACTGTTGAACTGATGAAATGATGCAGAGCTGCCCTGTCCCTGGATTTTGAGTAAAATAAGAAACTTCATGCATATCTGTTTTAAGTTTATACTCAATTTTTTATGATAGACCTGAGTCCTGGGAAAAAACATTTTTGTATGTATATATACATATTTATTCACCTTTAATTTAGTAAGATGAAATGTTTACATTTAGCTTTATATACTATATCTGAAATTGTGGAAAAGCATTATTTTCTTAAATACTTTTTAGACGTGTATACATGTATTCTACTTTGATTTAGTAAGACATGGGAAATGTTTTTTTGTTTTTACATTCAGCATTGTATTGTGTGTGTTTATATTCAGCTCTTTAAAGCATGGCTGAAATCCTCAGTATTTTCCTGAATAAAGTAAGAACCAATAAAAAAAACTGATTAAAGAGGTATACATGATTCCTCTAGTATCAGAATATCTAACATAAAATCTCCTAAGTCTCCAAGATACAGAGTCACAGCTATGAAGCTAGCATAATCCTTTAAAGAAATTTGGTAAAGGACAACATCCAAATCAAATCAGCTATAAAAAATAATCCACTGTACTTATGGTATAGGAATATTCCAATTAAAATAGCAAGTAAAGGGGCACCTGGGTGGCTCAGTCGTTAAGCGTCTGCCTTCAGCTCAGGTCATGATCCCAGGGTCCTGGGATCGAGCCCCACATCGGGCTCCCTGCTCTGCAGGAAGCCTGCTTCTCACTCTCCCACTCCCCCTGCTTGTGTTCCCTCTCTCGCTGTCTCTCTCTCTCTGTCAAATAAAATCTTTAAAAAATAAAAAAAATAAAATAGCAAGTAAAGGGGCGCCTGGGTGGCTCAGTTGGTTAAGCAACTTCCTTCGGCTCAGGTCATGATCCCGGAGTCCCAGGATCGAGTCCCACATCAGGCTCCCTGCTCAGTAGGGAGTCTGCTTCTCCCTCTGACCCTCCTCCCTCTCATGCTCTCTGTCTCTCATTCTCTCTCTCGCAAATAAATAAAATCTTAAAAAAAAATAATAAATAAAATAGCAAGTAAAATCTAGCAGCCTGTTGAAGAAAATAGGGTGGTTGGTTTTTGGGGGTCTTTTTGTCCAGAATAAAATGGTTCATGACCCGTCCAATTTTTTTTTTAATGTAATGTATAAAGGTAGTGTTTTCACATTGAAAACTAGACCCTAAAATAACGATTTCCCACGGAAAGTAGTAAATGAGAAACTATTAAAATATATACATATTCAACTGCTGTGAAGTCACTGCAGTTATCCACTTAATCCTACCTCATGGGCTGCAGACACATTTGGAATAATCACCATCCAGTGGGTTCCACTTTAGCCTCACACTTTAGAAAATGATACATACTTCAAATAAGTTTTTGGGTTTTTTTTAAGATTTTATTTATTTATTTGACAGAGATTGTGAGAGAGGGAGCACAAGCAGGGGGAGTGGGAGAGGGAGAAGCAGGCTCTCCGCTGAGCCCAGAGCCCAATGCAGGGCTCTATCCCAGGATCCTGGGATCATGACCTGAGCCACCCAGAAGCCCCAGTTTTATACTCTTAAAGGACATACTATTCTGTGGTTGGGAATGAAGGAATGAAAAACTGTTAGGTAAGAGTAAAAAATGTAATTTTTTTTTAGTATAAAGGTAAGTTGGGTCATTTTATATTGGTTCTTATTTAACATATTAAAACACATGTACTAAGGCAAAAGGGCTTTCTCTCCCCATCTACCACTCACAAACACAATGACCCAGGACTTTACTATTTTATTTTTTTTTAAATATTTATTTATTTGAGAGAGAGAGCATGGGGGGGGCGGTCAGAGGGAGAAGTAGACTCCTCGCTGAGCGGGGAGCCCGATGCGGGACTCGATCCCGGGACTCCAGGATCATGACTTGAGCCGAAGGCAGTCGCTTAACCAACTGAGCCACCCAGGTGCCCAGGACATTACTATTTTAATCACAGGGCAGTTCAGCCCTTTCCAAAGAGATGTATTAATCTGATTACATTGTAGTTTATTCCCTAGTCCCACCCCCAACTCCCACTCCTTGTCTTTCATTCAGTTATGTGAAAAGGATCCAGGAAAAATTCAAGAAAATGCCCTACTCCAAATGGAAGAGGTCAGCTAATGGATGAAATGGAACCAAAGTGAAACTGTAAAAGGGGCAGTCGGTAGAGCACGCAACTCTTGACCTTGGGGTTGTAAATTCGCGCCCCACATTGGGTGTAGAGGTTACTTAAAAATAAAATCTTAAAAAAAAAGTGAAACTATAAGAAAAATAATTGACATGACAGGCCATATTAAAATTTTAAGTGACAACATAGAAAATTGGGTGGATATTATAATTACATTGGTTTTCACCTCCCAGTTATTTACCCATTTACCTCTTTTGTTTCCAGTTTGTGGCTATTATAAATGTGTAATATATTCTTTTAAAATTGAAGTACAGTTGACATTTGTGTAATACATTGTTTATTGAACTAGGGAGATTCCTGAGGTGACTCATTCATCCCTTCTATGAATGCAAAAAAAAAAAAAAATCACCTGTGTTAATTTACCTATTTAAGTACAACTGGTTTTGCTTTCATTTGTAAGCCACAACTGCACTATGACAGAGTCTGGCGGCTTTCGGGGGGTGGGGGGGATCTTTAGAATTCTTTTAGAACTCAGGAATGAAGAAATGTTGTATTAAGGGAATTGGTGAATTTTTATTTTTTTAAAGATTTTATTTATTTATTTGACAGAGAGACAGCTAGAGAGGGAACATAAGCAGGGAGAGTGGGAGAGGGAGAAGCAGGCTTCCCGCTGAGCAGGGAGCCCGATATGGGGCTCGATCCCAGGACCTTGGGATCATGACCTGAACCGAAGGCAGATGCTTAACGACTCAGCCACCCAGGCGCCCCAATTGGTGAATTTTTAAAGAGAATAAAGGACTGACTGTTCAGCCTGAAACAATCTGTTAATGACTTACAGCAAAAATGGAAAGTAGTTAGTTCCCTGTTTTCACTGATTGAACTAAAGGACATTATCACAGGTGATCTTAAGGCTTTAAGTTAATGAACAAATTCCTTAGTGTTAAATCCAAATTAGCTTGTGGTCAGTCAGTTCAAAACTTTTTTTTCCCCAAGATATGAACCCTAAAAAAATACCCTGCTTATTTTCATGCTAACATTTTTATTGAGGTTTTATATAGTAAAACGTTGTCAGTGTGTTCCAACCAAATACCACCAGGAACATTCCCTGTGGTCAAACAAGTTGGGTTTACTGCTCATTGCAGCGAAGGAGAACACACAACATTGGATTTGTGTTTATTGATTTAGAGAAGGTTTAAGGAAGTGAGGCTTTGTTCTGGATTGGATGTTGTCAGGAATCAGGGCAATTCTATAACTGCATATCTTAATTAATCTTATCCATAAGGAAGGAAGACTAAAGGAAGGCTAAAATTGTAATTGGTAAAGAAGTAGCAAATTATCCAGGAGTGTTTACCATTTTGTGGCTTGAATAATGTTCATGTGTTATCTGTTTAGATATGTTTAGATATGATTACAAGGTGATCTTGTTTTTGTCTTGATCCACTAGGATCCCAAAGTTGCCTATCTGTCGTTGATGTTATGTGAATTCATAACAAGATCTCGTTCACAGTACTAAGCTAGCTCTTACATGTCAGCGGCAGCTTCTCTTTCTCAACTGTATAAAGAGCATAAATCTTTTTTAGAAAAGATTTTATTTGAGCGAAAGAGAAAGCGTGTGCATGAGCAGGGGGAGAGAAGCCCAAGCAGACTCCATGCTGCGCACAGAGCCCCACATGGGGCTCCATCTCACAACCTTGAGATCATGACCTGAACCAAAACCAAGAGTTGGACGCTTAACCGACTGAGCTACCCAGGTGCCCAAAGAGCATAAATCTTAAGTGTACAGCTTGATGTCATTTTATCCACTTTATTGATTTATATACAATAAATAACACTTAGTGTACAGTTGAATTTTGAAAGGTGATACCCATGTAACTACCATGACAAGTATGATGCAGAACATTTCCATTGCTTGAGAAAGTTCCTCATGGCCTTTATAGTTAACCTCTCCCACCACACCTGGTCCCAGACAACCAATGATCTGCTTTGTCACTGTAGATTAGTTTGCATTTTCTGGAATTTCACAGAAAGGAATCCTACAGTATGTATTCATTTGTGTATGGCTCTTTCACTTAGAATGCTTAGGGCATATGGTTTTCTTGTGGGTATATTCCCAGGAGTGGAATTCCCCAGTTCTTAAGTTTATAATTCACCCTATTAGAAAATGCTAAACTGTCTTCAACAGAGGTCATTTCATTTTACATTCCCACAAACAGTATTGGAGTATTCTCACCAACACTTTGCATTGTCAATCTTTTTTTTCCTTCCCCCATCCTCAGCCTGTATGGTCAATCTTTCTAATTTTAGCTATTCTATTGCTTGAGTTGCAGTGTCTCATTGTGGGTTGTTGTTGTGGTGGTTGTTTTTAATAGGTTACATGCCCAACATGGGGCTTGAACTCATGATCCTGAGATCAAGAGTCAGATGCTGTACTGACTGAGCCAGGTGCCTCTCATTGTGGCTTTTTATTTTTTAAAGATTTATTTATTTGAGAGAGAACTAGTGCATGCGTGCATGAGTGAGGGGAGGGGTGAAGGGAGAATCTTCAAGCAAACTCCCCACTGAGCACAGAGCCTGACAAGGGGGCTCGATCTCACGACCCATGAGATCTGTGACCTGAGCTGAAACCAAGAGTTGGATGCTTAACCGACTAAGCCACCCAGGCAACCCCCTCGTTGTGGTTTTAACTGGCATTTCCATGATAACTTTAATGATGTTGAGCATCCTTTTGTGTGCATATTGGCCACTCTTTTATATTCTTTTTGAAATATCTAATAAGTAAGACTGAAGGTTTTTGTTGCATGTCAGTACTTACCACAAAACAAATAGGGCCCAGAGGTTGAGGTTCTGAATGTACTGGTTACAGCAGAGAAATCATGAGCAATATTGGGATACTGAAGAGATAGAAGTCTGAAGGATGATACACCTGAATAATGGAAAGGTAGAAGAACCTATTGTTTTTTAAAAAATATGACCTATAAGACAAGATATTTAGAGAGGAGGGACATCTTTCCCATAGTTGAGATTGACCTTAAGACTTGCTTCAATAGAGAGCTACACAAAAACTTACGGAATTGATGGAAATCAATTAAAATGAAACCTGAGGGGTGCCTGGGTGGCTCAGATGGTTAAGTGTCTGCCTTCGGCTCAGGTCATGATCCCAGCGTCCTGGGATTGAGTCCTGCATTGGGCTCCCTGCTCCGCGGGAAGCCTGCCTCTCCCTCTCCCACTCCTTGTGCTTGTGTTCCCTCTTTCGCCGTGTCTCTGTCAAATAAAATATTAAAAAAAAAAAAATGAAACCTGAATATAGAATTTAATGAATAGACACTTCCAGATTATTGGTTTTCCTTTCCTTTCAAATATGTCTTTATCAAAATCTCTTGCTCCTCCCACTTGAGATGAAATATAGGGTAAGAAGATAACCACCAAAATACGCTGGGATATGTAGTTTGTAGCATAGCAAATAGGAAGTCTAGCTTAAATTGTGTGTGTGTGCATGTGCTCATGTGTGAGCCAAAATCTGGGACCATGGCTTAAATCTGAACTGGGCACTGAATAATAGAATGATCAACTTTTTCTTTTTTTCTTTTTTCTTTTTTTAAGATTTTATTTATTATATAAATAAATATAGAGAGACACAGTGAAAGCAGGAACACAAGCAGGGGGAGTGGGAAAGGGAGAAGCAGGCTTCCCAGTTGAGCAGGGTGCCCGATGTGGGGCTCCATCCCAGGACGCTGGGATCATGACCTGAGCCAAAGGCAGACGCTTAACAACTGAGCCACCCAGATGCCCCTAGAATGATCAACTTTTTAGAGAGGCAAGCTGGGGCTCAGCCATATGAAACAAAAAGCTTCCCATAACAATACGATATATAATAATAATACACATGTATTAATATGAAAAGGATTTATTTGAAGTTAAATATTACTGTCTTATTTACTTTTGTCACATCCACACTATCATTTAAACAAAACTATAGGACTAGTTAACAGTAGCAATTAGTAATAATTATTAGGATTAAATAAAAATAAGAAACAGGCGCCTGGGTGGCTCAGTTGGTTAAGCGACTGCCTTCAGCTCAGGTCATGATCCTGGAGTCCTGGGATCGAGTCCCACATCAGGCTCCCTGCTCGGCGGGGAGTCTGCTTCTCCCTCTGTCCCTCCCCCCTCATGCTCTCTCTCTCAAATAAATAAAATCTTAAAAAAAAAAGAAAATACAAGTTTTTATACAATTTCTGTTCTCTGATTCAACAATTTAACTCTATTTTGAAACTTAAATTTTGTAGTCCATATTACTGTATATATATTTTTAAGTAATTACTATCCCCAGTGTGGGGCTGGAACTCACAACCCAGAGATCAAGAGTTGCATGCTCCACTGACTGAGCTCGCCATGTGCCCCATTTTTTTTTAAAGATTTTATTTATTTGACAGAGAACAAGCAGGGGGAGCAGCAGACAGAGGGAGACTGAGCAGGGAGACTGACGGGCCCCATTATTATACATTAAGACACAAAAATGTCAGGGGTGCCTGGGTGGCTCAGTCAGTTAAGCATCTGACTCTTGGGTTTCAGCTCATGATCTCCAGGTCATGAGATTGACCCCACACTGGGCTCCACAATCAGTGTGGAGTCTGCTTGAAGTCCTCTTTTTCCCTTTGCCCCTCCCCGCCAAATAAATAAAAAGAAAAAAAGACACAAAGATGTCAGACTTTTAAAAAAGAGAATGGAAATATAATAGAATCAATTAAGCATATATTACCTACGTACATGAAAAATTAATGACATGTTTCCTTCTATCCTTTGGTGTAACAGGATATTTTTACTCATCTCCTTTTCCAAGGAGAACTAAGAACTAAGACATTTTTCTTGTATATTGGTAAAAAGGAATATAGTCAAAACAGAATTCCCTTTGACTTATAGCTCTGCTCTTATCAAGCCCACATTACAGAGATTCTTGGTGTCAGCCCAAGGTGATGATATCAAATACCCTCTCAACAAAAGCATTTGAGCATGAACATACAGCATTTTACTTACAAGCAAGAGCATATTTTTAGACTTGTAGATGATCTCTGGGGCCCTGGAATGTCCTGCCTGATAGGAGTATCTTTGCTTGCTTGGGAGCTTTGGCCACCAGACAGTCTAGGCTGTGAGTTATGATGGGGGCTTTAGGACACACCATATCAGTTGTGAACTCTGGAGGAACTGGAGACTAAAGGTAAGAGTTTGAACCTTCAGAAGGAGCTGGAGACTAAAGATCAGCCTCATGGGAAGAATGTAATTGAACCCCAGGAACAACTCTGGCAACCAAAGGCTCAGGTAAGCTTTCCTGTGGGAATTATCCCATGTCATAACCAGGAAGAGGTAATGCCATCCCTAACTCCACAGGGAAAGGATGACTGGAAGCTCCACATTTGGATCCCTCCCATAGTTTTCCCTATGTATCTCTTCCTTTAGCTGATTCTAATTTGTATCTTTTCACTGTAATAAAACTAATCATAGGTGCAGTATTTTCCTGAGTTCTGCGAGTTGTTCTACCGAATTACTGAACATAAGAGTGGTCATAGGAACCCTTGAAATTGTCAAGAGATTTGTATAATTCATCACATCAGCAAATTAAAGGAGAAAAACATGTTCACACCAACGGGTGACAAGATGGCTTCTGACAAAATCTAGCAGGCATCAAGTAAAATAGGGCCTGACTGAAAATAGTTATGAATAACAGACTACTCTAAATCAAAAGGCATTACACAAAATGTTTAAACAGTTACATGATTTCCATTAAATTGGAAAAAAATGAGAGAAATGTATCCCCACTAATACTCAACATTATTCTGAAAATACCAGCTACTGCTATGAGAAATATAAATAAAATAAATATAAATATTGAGAGAACTCTTTTCTACTTGCAAATGCCATGAACATATGGCACAAAAATATAAGACTAGAAATAGAAAGAGTAAGATAATCTGGTAAGGTTGAGAATGAAACTATATCTAAATTTAAAATGTGAGCAAAACAGTAAATGCCATAACACAGTCATAACACAAGTCACCTTGAGAGAAAATAACTCCAATATTTATAAATGTGTAGTACCTGGAATATTTTACATATCATGAAAAATCAATGAGATAACCCCAAAGAAATAGAGAAAATGCATGAATAAAAAAAGCACTGTTAAGAGAAACATGACTGACCAATAATCACATATGAAAAAGATGCTCAAGGGGCGCCTGGGTGGCTCAGTCGTTGAGCGTCTGCCTTCGGCTCAGGTCATGATCTCAGAGTCCTGGGATCGAGCCCCGCATCGGGCTTCTCGCTCTGCGGGAGGCCTGCTTCTCCCTCTCCCACTCCCCCTGCTTGTGTTCCCACTCTCGCTGTGTCTATCTCTGTCAAATGAATAAATAAAATCTTTAAAAAAAAAAAAAAAAGATGCTCAAGTCACTTGTAATCAGGGAAATACTGAAACCAGTAACAGAAGTAGGAAAATCTAGATGCTTGTTTCAGTGATTAGAGAAATGCAAAATTAGTGCAGTGATGGAGCAACCATCTGGCAACATGTAAAGTGGAGAGTCTGTACAACCTACAGAGAACAATTTCACTTCTAGATATGCACCTTAGATTCTTCACTCTTCAAAGAAATCAGAAAATACACAAAATGATATTTAATATAGCATTTTTATTACAATGAAAAATCATTTATGTCCTAATCACTATTTAACAGAATATTTAAGCATGTTTAATATATACATATCAAGGACCAAGCTAGAATCTTTTACATTCTATAGAAAAGCACTAGCCCTCAAGATTCAAGCAGGAAGCTTTCAGAATATGACGTGAGTTACAAAGAAAAGTGCCCTTTCCTCATCCCCTGCCAACACAATCACTCACCGTAATGTCTGAAATGATGGTCTTAAAGACATTCATTGTGGTAATAGAAGCATCTAACAAAGTGGTTCACATTCTAAAGATGGTACGAAGATACTGGGAATGAGAATTCCACAGTGAAGTAAGTTTGAGATACACTGTGTTAAATAAAAATCTCTTTACTGTATCTTTTGACAAGCTGATGATGTGTACTTGGATTTCCCCACAAGCAAATGCTTTGCTGCACTTACACATTTTCCTAAGAAATCTTTTCCCAAATATCATCAAGGACTAGAAAATCCCAAAACAAGTTTGTGGAGAACGCTGGGTTAAGGTCTTACACTCTGTTAAACACAGCTCTCCTGGAGATATCTGAAACTTGGGAAAGGCAAACACATGGATCTATTAGTGAAGACTGATTTTGTAATTAATTCTAAATAGAATTAAGATGAATAGAATCTTCATAAATGAAGCTGGTCTAGATTTTGCTTTTTAGGAGCCATCTTCATTCAGGTTTGTATCAGGATTATTTTAGCTGTGCAGAATTAACTGGTAGAATTTTGTGAAGGATTATCTATTTCTTAAAGCTTTTACCTGCACAACTATCAGACTTTTTCTTAAGCAGGGAGTTCATATATACATACACATTTGCTTGTTGGTCTATTTGAGTCAATTTTCATAACCTTCCTACAGAAAAAAAAGGTACCTATATTTTAGGTATTAGAATACATATAGCACATATATATAGTATTGTGTTGTAATTAAAACAAAATTTTCTGGATAATCTGTAGCTATGTCACCTTTATCACGGTCAATATTCTAAAGGCATTATCTTTCATTTTCTTTTTCTTGACTGGATCTTCCAAAATCTTATCATTAGTACTGGATTAAATATACTGTCTAGTCCTTAATTTCTATTTTCTTTGCTTCTCTTTTGTAGGTTTTATTCTGTTCTGTTTCTGGTTTCTTGACGTAAGTATTCACTCCCTTAACACATTTATTTAGGTGACAGGCTCTGTGTTGACTGCTATGGATAAGGTGAAGATGATGAAGACTGGGTCCACAAATAAAACTTCCTTATAATGCATTAAAGGGGATGAATTTCTCACTGAACAGAACTTTGGTGACATCTAACATGTTTAGATGCACACATCTCATTAACAATCATTTCTAAGTAGTCTATAAATTTCAGTTTTGATTTTAAACATTTTATTACTGAAACTTTCAAACACATAAAAAAGTAGAAATATTAGAACGAACCCCCCAAAGCAAACCACTCCATGTCAGTAATTACCAACATTTTACCAACCTACTTCCCAGCTCTCTTTGCCAATTCTTTTTCCTTTGCTGGAGTATTCTAATGCAAATTTTATATCTTACCATTTCTTAAATATATAAGTATGTATCTCTAACACACAGAACCTTTTATCTTTTAATAACCACGTTGACATTATCATCCCTAACAAAATATTTCTAAATATCATCTAATACTCAGTGCATGTCCACTGTCTCCAAAATATCTTTTTACGTTTTGTTCAAACTAGGTCCAAGCAATGCCCACGTACTGAATTTAGTTGATGGGTCTCTTAAGTCTCTTTTAATCTGTTAATTGTTGCCCTTCCCCTTTTCTTTTTCATGCCACTCATTAGTTGAAGAAATCAGGGTCATTTGTTTCTTAGAATTTTACGCATTCTGGATCTGCTTGGCTACTTCCTTGTGGTGCCATTTACTTTTTTCATCTATTCCCCAAATTGTTGTTTTTAAAGAGTTTGATTCAAAGGTTTGCTTCCTTCAGTTCACTGTTTTGGCAATAAGGCTTTGTAGGCAGTGGTTTGTATTTTGTATTGCATTTTATCAGGATGTAGATATTGTCTGATAGTCCCACTTTTATAGAGATTAAAATTGATCAAAGGGCTCAGAGGTGGTCAGCTTGATAAATCCACTGTAAAGTTCTCACTATAAAATATTTCACCCAATAGTTTTTTTTTTTTTTTTTTTTGAGACAGAATGAGAGAGAGAGAGAGCTCATGAGAGGGAGGAGGGTCAGAGGGAGAAGCAGGCTCCCCGCCGAGTAGGGAGCCCAATGTGGGACTCGATCCCGGGACTCCAGGATCATGACCTGAGCCGAAGGCAGTCGCTCAACCGACTGAGCCACCCAGGCGCCCCACCCAATAGTTTTAATATCGACTGAAGATCATTTTCTGGACCCATTATTCCATTAGGGAACTAGAAAATGGTGATTTTTCTAATCCTATCATTCTTTCTGTATTTACGGATTTCTTAAAAACAAAACAAAACAAAAACCTTTTAATCTGAGCAGCTTTTGGTGGCCCTGAAACTTGGTTCACATGGAAAAAGCAAAATAAATGCTTGTTTTTCCCCTTACCAATTTTCAGGATGAGTTGGTGCCCAAGCATCTTCCATTGCTGACCAAACTGTGCAGCTGTAACCAAGTAAACTATCAAACTACTAGTGGGGTCATGTCAGAAGACCCAACTCCCACTGGTTGAAGATGGGGCAATTTGAACATCAAACCATACACTGCCTGTAATGGAATGATGATCTTTCTTTTATATGAGTTTTACATACATGTATACGCACACACATGCGCGCACATTATTAAATTTCCAACTGGTTTCCTTTCTGTCATCTTTTTGATGTTTCTAATTAAGCTTTAACAGTGGCCAGACAACAGGGATTGCAAAACATTTACTCTTTGGAATTTATTATGGGAAAATAATTTCGTATTTTTCTGATTCTTCAACAGTTGTACTCTTAACCTCACATTCATGACATTTGTAAGGTTTCTTTTCAGCATGAAATGATTGATGCAGCTCAAATGATGAAGAACTTCCCACATTCAATATAACCTCTTAGATTTTATCTGGAATAAATTATCTTAAGTTTAGTAAGTGCTGAGCAGTGACATGAGGCATTTCTACATTTACTACTTCTAGAGTAAATTCCTTTCATATGAATTCACTAACACTAATGATAACAATTGTAGATAATATTTACAGAAAACATGCTATGTGGCTGCTATTTTTCCAAACATTAACTACTTAATCCTTAAGACAATCCTATTACACAGTGTGGCAGGCTGACTCTGAAATGGTCCCTACAGCCTGGTATTCATACTCTTGTGTAATCCTCTACCCTTGAGTGTGGGGTGACCCAGTAACTTGCTTCTAACCAGTAGAATACAGCAAAAGTGACTAAAAGGTGTTACTTTGGTGATTAGACCACACAAGATTATAGCTTCTATGACGCTAGTAGATTCTACTGCACTCTTGGCTTGCACACTTAATAATCAGTCATGCTGAAGAAGCCCATGTGGCACGGAACTAAGGTCAGCCGTCAGCCAGCTAGAAACTGTGGACCTCAGTGCGAGAGCCAACAACCATGTGAGGTTGGATATGGATCCCTTCCCCTGTTGAGCCTTCAGATGAGACCGAACCCTGGCCGAAACCTTTAGTTTAGCTCTGTGAGAGACCCTGAAGCAGAAGACCCAACAAAGTTATGCCCAGACACCTGACCCATAGAAATTGTGAGATAATGTATATTATTTTAAGCTACTAAGTTTGTGGTAATTACACAGCAATAAATAACTAATATACATAGGTACTATTATCACCATTTTACAAGTGAGCAAAATGAGGCACAGAAGTTTAAGTACCTTGTCCAATAACACACTGGTAATAAAGGAGTGAAATGCGGATAATGATAGGTAAGGCTAAAGATTTCCCTACATTCATTATATTATTCCCTCATACAAATTTGCTAAAGATAAACAATGTTTGAATGGTGATAGATGGCTTTTAAAGCAACATATTTTTTTCAATAATATAAAATTTCTTATGCTTAGTTGAAGCATGAAGCAAATTTCTCAAAAATGAATTTTCAGATATTCTGTAACATAATGTACAATTGAAGGCTTTCTCATATTAAACCCCATTATGAATTTTCTGATGTTGAGTAAGGTGTGAATGTTGTCTAAAGGCCTTCTTACATTCCTTACATTTGTAGGGTTTCTCTCCAGTATGAATTCTCTGGTGCTGAGTAAGGAATGAATAAAGTCTGAAAGCCTTACCACATTCCTTACATTCATAAGGTTTCTCACCAGTATGAATACTCTGATGCTGAGTAAGTTGTGACAGCAGTCTAAAAGGTTTTCTGCATTCCTTACATTCATAAGGTTTCTCACCAGTATGAATACTCTGATGTTGGGTAAGTTGTGAGAGCAATCTAAAAGCCTTCCCACATTCTTCACATTCATAAGGTCTCTCACCAATATGAATGCTCTGATGTGAAATAAGTTGTGAGTAACTACTAAAGGTCTTCCAGCATTCCATACATTCATAGGGTTTCTCACGAGTATGGATTCTCTGATGGCGAACAAGTTGCTGCCTTAGTCTAAAAGTCTTCCCGCATTCCTTACATTCATAGGGTTTCTCACCAGTATGAATACTCTGATGGACAGTAAGTTGTTGGCATATTCTAAAAGCCTTTCCACATTCCTTACATTCATAAGGTTTCTCACCAAAATGAATTTTCTGATGTACTCTAAGGTCTGGACCACATACAAAGGCTTTCCCACATTCCTTACATTCATAGAGCTTCTCAGCAGTATGAAGTCTCTGATGTCGAGTAAGGTGTGTACACTGCCTAAAGGTCTTCCCACATGCCTTACATTCATAGGGTTTCTCACCAGTGTGAATTCTCTGATGTCGAGCAAGTTGCTGATGCACCCTGAAGGCCTTTCCACACTCCTTACATTCATAGGGCTTCTCACCAGTATGAAGTCTCTGATGTTGAGTAAGTTCTTGGAGCACTGTAAAGGCCTTCCCACATTCCTTACATTCATAGGGCTTCTCACCGGTATGAAGTTTGTGATGTCGAATAAGGTGCGCACGCTGTCTAAATGCCTGCCCACATTCCTTACATTTATAAGGTTTCTCACCAGTATGAATTCTCAGGTGTTGACTAAGTGTTGAGCGACGAATAAAGGTCTTCCTACATTCCTTACATTCATACAACTTTTCTCCATTATGGACTCTCTGATATTCAGCAAGAAAATTATGCTTTTTGTAAGTGGTCATTTTTTCAGAAGTAATTTTCACTTGCCCAAAATATCCCTCTTGTGGTTCCTTTTGTCCCTCAATCTTGCCTTTGCATTCCCAATCATTTCTAAAAATGGAGTCCTGAAGACTACAGCTTTTAATTCTTTCCATTATCTCCCACTGGAATGAATATATTTCATAAATGTCCTTTTGTGGAGATAAAGTATTGGTCCTATATCTGGACTGCAAATCTGAAAGAAAACAGAAGGCAAACACACACTATTTTCCTGTGACAGAAGAAAGAAAACTTCTATAGAGAAATAAAAGGCACCTAAAATAATGCTTACTACAAGTGAATGGATTAGATATCTCTAAAACAGGCATTTCTGCTACAATACCACATATGTGTACCTAAAAAAACCCTTATCTTCTGCAAAATTACACACCAAAAAATTAAGAGTTTATGAAGAAAATGGCTAGAGAAGACCACTCAAACCCATGCAACTTTATTGGCAGAGCGCTAACAAATATAATAATTGATATTTCAAGAGATAACTCAAAAGGCAGTTCAACACGGCTGAAGGCCACTTCCTGGATACTGAAATGCACACACAGAAAAGTGGAAAAGCTAGATTTCAGGTGCTGAGACATTGCAATGAACAAGAAGCCCTGAGGGGCGCCTGACTGGCTCAGTCAGTTGAGCCTCTGCCTTCGGCTCAGGTCGTGAACCTGGGGTTCCTGGGATCGAGTCCCGTGTTGGGCTCCCTGCCCGGTAAGGATGAGGAGTCTGCTTCTCCCTCTCCCTCTGCAGCTGCCCCTGCTTGTGCTCTCTCTCTCAAATAAATGAATAAAATCTTAAAAAAAAAAAAAAGCCCTGAGCCAGCAAGGCTACCATTAAGGTGGGAATAGGGTAAAATGTAACCTGTCTCCAGCTAGAAGCCATGCAAGGTTGATGGCATCTATCTCTGGGAAGAAAGTCCTGGATGTAGACACTTACTACTGATTTTTTTCATATAGAGGTGAAAGGGCCACCAACAATAAAATATCCCATTGAACGCTTTGCCTTGCTGAATGTTGTAAGTTTACTTCTATTCTGGCTTCATTCAAGTAGGAAAATGACCTGTGAACCAACTAACTCTCACATTATACTGCTATCATTCCCTATTCCATAACACTATTAAACTAATTTGTATTGAGGGTTATTAATTGTATTATGGAACACACTGTATTCTCATATATTAAAAAAAGAGGAAAAAGGCAAAGGAAACACAGAGAATGGAGTCCAGGACTGGAGATAAGGCTGGTGATTAGAGAAAGAAGTTACATCAGTGATAAGAATCACCTGAAGATTTCTTAAAACTATACAGAAGCATTTTTAACAGACTGCAACATAAACTACAGGATTAAGTCCTGGGCATGTTTTTGTTTTGTACTTATTTAAATTCTCCAGCAAATGATTCTGATGCTGATCAATATTTGAGTCTCTCTACTTAAATGTTTTTAATGCTTTCTCTTTATATTTAGAATCAAATATAAATACCAGAACATGGATAATAAGCTGCTTAACTGCTTATCAACGCCTCTCATTTACTCTCTCTGTTCATGCCACAAAGGCCTCTTTTCAGCTCACAAAAGGCACTACCACTGTTCCCATTAAATAGGACCTTTCATAGGTTGTTCCTTCTTTGAGAAATCCTCTGCCTGCATGCTTGGCTTCCCTTCATCATCAGGTCTCAATCAAAAATCACTTCTTCCAAAAAGCCATTCCTGCTGATCCTGTTTAAAACTATGCACTCTTGGGGTGCCTGGGTGGCTCAGTTGGTTGAGCATCTGCCTTCGGCTCGGGTCGTGATCCCAGGGTCCTGGGATTGAGCCCCGCATCGGGCTCCCTGCTCCGTGGGAAGCCTGCTTCTCCCTCTCCCATTCCCCCTGCTTGTGTTCCCTCTCTCACTGTCTCTCTCTGTCAAATAAATAAATAAAATTAAAAACAAAAAACAAAAAACAAAACTATGCACTCTATATTCCATCCCAGCAACAGGTTGCTCTTCTTTGTCCCAATTTTGGAATATTTATAAATTTTCTCATTTGTTATTCTGTTAGTTTCTTACCCCTAAGCTTCCCTAGTGGCAGAAACAATCTGTAAAGTCCATTTACCATTAAATAACAAACCCCAAATACACAATGGATGTTACTCATTTATTCCCATAATTACATAATCACTAATGAATATGTACATCTGTTTCTAAACTTTTAAAATGTACTACAATAGGGGCGCCTGGCTGGCTCAGTCAGTGGAGCATGTGACTCTTGATCTTAGAGTTGTGAGTTTGAGCCCCATGTTGGGAGTAGTGTTTACCTAAAAAAAAAACGTACTACAATGTTTTACTTTTCTCCACTAGAGTTTATACTATTACTTATCAGTGCTACATTTACTCAAATTTTTGTTCCTTCATACCTCCTCCAGGTGTTCCTTCCCATTCTATATAGCTAAAGCAAGGTTTGTACTTCCCAGAAAACTACCTCAAGTATCTTTCAATAATCCTAACATTGAAAGGCTTATGAAATCCTGAGCAAAAAGGCATGGGCAGATACTGAGTATAGGAGAATGACTGTCAAATATGGAATGGTACTTGGGATCACCTGAGTGCAAAAGAGTAAAAATAAAGGCTATGTTGGATATAGGCTCGAAACTAATGATCCAAAGATAATGGGGAACTTGCATGAGAAAATCTAAAAGTTGAATGAAATAAGCAAAAATATGGGGACAAGTGGGTAGGAGAGATAAGAAAGGTTTTTTTCTATGACTACAGTACAAATGTATAAAACTGCTGAAATGACTCAAAAGTCTCATCACTATGAAACATGAAGAGACTTTGAAACTATTCTAAACTCTTGATTATGGTGGTTACATAACTGTATCATTTTTCAAAATTCATAAAACTAGGTACTAAAAAGAGTGAATTTTAATGTACATAAATTATATTTCATTAATTAACTAGACTTATAAAGTATTTTAAAAACGTAAACACAAAAAAAGATGTCAATTCCCACTAATTTGCAAAAATAATGCACTCTTAGGGAATATGTGGAAAATCTCCACCGTCTGCTCAATTTTGCTGTCAACCTAAAACTGCTCTAAAAATGAAGTCTATTAAGAGAGGGGTCCTGGGGCGCCTGGGTGGCTCAGTTGTTAAGTGTCTGCCTTCGGCTCAGGTCATGATCCCAGGGTCCTGGGATCGAGCCCCATATCGGGCTCCCTGCCCCGTGGGAAGCCTGCTTCTCCCTCTCCTACTCCCCCTGCTTGTGTTCCCTCTCTCGCTGTGTCTCTCTGTCAAATAAATAAATAAAGTCTTAAAAAAAAAAAAAGAGGGGTGCTGGGTGGCTCATTCTGGTAAGCATCTGACTCTAGATTTCAGCTCAGGTCATGAGCTCAGGGTTGTGAGATCGAGCCCTGTGTCAGACTCCACACTGGGAGTGCTTGCTTAAGATTCTTGCTTAAGATTCTCTCTCTCCTTCTCCTTCACCCCCCCAATCTCTCTCAAAAAAAGCAAAACAAATTATATATGTATATATAAAATCTTTTTAAAAAGCATACATTTACATGTATGTATAAAAAATATGTATATATGTGTATATATATATCTCCAAATAGAAATCTCATAACTGAAAAATACAATAGCTAAAATTAAGAATTTAACAGATATCTTTAACAGTAGATTAGACTTTCTTTAACAGTAGATTAGACTTAGCAGAAAAGAAGATCAGTGAACTAGGAAATGGGTTTATAGAAGCAGCACAGAAATAAAAAATAAGAAAAAAAGAAAAAACAGAAAAGAACATAAGATATATGCAACAATTTAAAAAGGTTTAACATATGTGTAACCTGAGTCCCAGAAAGAAAAGCAAAAATGGGAAACAATACTTGAAAATATAACCAAAAAATTTTCAAAACTGACAAGATATGAAGCCTAATTTAATTCTTTAAAACAGCAAACAGAATACATACATCACGATATAAAACTAGATACACCACAGTAAATCTGTGAAAACCAAAGAAAGAATATTCTAAAGGCAGTCATAAGGGAAAAAAAATACTTCCAAAACAATACCTTGGAAGGAATTACAATATGACCAACAAATTGTTGCTAAATGGAAATGATAGAAGCCAAAAGACAAGATATTTGCTAAGAGAAAATAACTGCCAATCCAGAATTCTATCCAACAAAAACAAAGACAAAATTCTGTACCCTTGAAAAATATTTTCAGGGACGCCTGGGTGGCTCAGTTGTTAAGCGTCTTCCTTCAGCTCAGGTCATGATCCCAGGGTCTTAGGATCGAGCCCCGCATCGGGCTCCCTGCTCGGCGGGAGGCCTGCTTCTCCCTCTCCCACTCCCCCTGCCTGTGTTGCCCTTCTCACTCTCTGTCAAATAAATAGATAAAATCTTTAAAAATATATATATTTTTTCAAACAAAACCTAAGAGAATTCATTGCCAAGAGGCACAATAAAAGAAATATTCAAGGACATTCTTCAGGTACAGAGAAAATGATTCCAGATAGAAGCATGGCAGTGCAGAAAAAAATGAGGAGCACTGTAAGAGGTAAACATGTAGGTAAATCTAAATAAATATTGAGGCACCTGGGTGGCTCAGTCTGTTAAGCGTCTACCTTTGGCTCGGGTCATGATCCTGGGGTCCTGGGATTGAGCCCTGCATCAGGCTCCCGGCTCAGCAGGGAGCCTGCTTCTCCCTCTCCCTCTGCTGCTCCCCTTGCTTGTGCTCTCTCTCTCTCAAATAAATAAATAAAACTAAATAAATACAATGTTACTAATATCTTCACAATATTGGGAAAGATATAAAGGAATTAATTTAAGGTACAATGTAGTAAGTAAAGAATCCATGTTTTAATCTCTAGGGCAACTCTGAGAAGAAAACTAAAAGTATACATAACTAACACACTCAAGAGGCAAAGCTAAAATTGAAACATTTCATTAATCCAGAAAAGGCAGGAGAGGAAGAAAAGGAAGAAAGAATAAGTTGAACAAATGGAAAAAATTAGGAAGATAGTAGATTTGCACCTGAATACGTAAGAAAATGACTTAAATGTAGATGGATAAAATAATATCAATTAAAGGACAAAGATGCTTCTTATCCATGTTGGGGGAAGGACGCTGTGTGAGGAGTCCAATCCGGGTAAAGAGGGCATCCACCGATCAGGGCAGCCCCAGGCAGGTTGTTGAAATCCAAGTAAGGTGAGGAAAGTATCCAGACAGAGGAGCAGACCAACATGTACTGGTCACATCTACCATGAATCTAACTCTACCTCCCATCACTACTATTCCAATCAAAACCACTATAATCTTCAACCGGGACAAAAGAAATAACCTCCTAACTGGTCTTCCTTCCCATCTTGCCCCTATTCAATCTGTTCTCCATAGAGTGATAATTATAAGACAGATCAGCTTATGTAATTCCCCTGCTCAAAAGTTTCCAATGGCTTTTTTCACATTTAAAAGTCACATGCCTTACCTCTGAATAATCATCATTCTGGCCTTTTTGCTGTTCCTCAAACATACAAAACTTATCTCCTGATCCAAGGCCTTTGCATGTGCTGTTCTATCAGGACTGCTCTGGCTTTAGATATTCCTATAACTTGAGCTCTTTTTTCATGTCTCCACTCAAATATCACCTCCTTAAAAAGCCCTAACCACCCTAACACAAATGTGTCTACACCTGCCAATTTCTATTCCCTTGCTCTTCTCACTTAATAATACTTGTCACCACCTAATATTATTTATTCATTTACTTGTTTACTTCATGTCCTTACTCCTATTAAAATGTAAACATGACTGCTGGAACCTACCACTCTTGTTCACAGTTGTTCCACCAGTGGCTAGCACAGTTCATGGTTCCGACCAGGTACTCAATGAACGAATATATTTGTAGACAACAAAAGACATATAAACTAATCAAAACAGAAGCCAGAAAGAAACTGGATCCTATACAGATAGATATTGCTATGGACTGAATTGTGTCCCGCCCCAAATTATACATTGAAGCCCTGACCACCCACCCTGACTATATTTGGAAATAGTGTTTTTAGAAGACAATTAAGGTTAAATGAAGTCATAAAGCTCCTAATCCAATAGGACTGGTGGCCTTATAGGAGGTCTCTCTCCCTCTCTCCTCCTCCTCCTCTCTCTCTGCCATGTGAGGACAATGTGAGAAGGGAAGATCTGCCAGAAAGGAAGAGAGCCCTCATCAGAGCCCCCAAATGCTAATCTCAGACTTCCAACCTCCAGAACGATGGGAAACAAATTTCTGTTGTTTAAGTCACCCAATCTATGGTATTTTGTTATGGCAGCTCAAGCTAACACAGATTTATATATAAATGAATTATAGTCATTGACAATAAAAAGGAGTACCCCCTCTCTTTGTTCAAATTTTTTACCCATCATCCCTAATGGGACATTTTTGCTTCCTTTTTATTTTGAAAAAACTGTAGATTCCTATGAGGCTGCAGAGAAATATACAGGAAAGTCTGACGCAACCTTCACCCAGCCTCTCTCAATGTTAACATCTTACATAACCATAGTATAATATTCAAACCAAGAAATTCTCCTAGTTTTCTTCTAAAAGCTTTATATTTAGCTTTCATTTATTTTAAAGTTTATTTTCTTATTATTTTTAGTAATCTCTACACCCCACAACCCCAAGATCAAGAGTTGCATGCTCCTCTGACTGAACCAGTCAGGCATCCCTAGCTTTCATGTTTTTTATATAAAATTTATATTGAATTTAAAAAATTTTTATTTTTCAAGTTTAGCTTTTATATTTGGCTTTTTATATTATGTTTAGTTTTTATATTTAGGTCTAAAATACATCTTAATTTGGGGAGGAGGTACGGGGTCAGGATTTTTTTCCCAGTTATCCAGCACCATTTGTTGAAAAAACTTTCCCTTCCCCATTGGAATGTTTTGGTGCCTTTGTCAAAAAATAAATGATCTTTTAAGTGTGAGTTCTACCTCTAAGGTCTTTGTTCTGTTCTGTCTGTTTATCCTTATCCAATACTCAATGTCTTGATTACTGTAGTTTTATTTAAGATTTATCAATTTGAGAGAGACAGAGAGATAATGTCAGCGGGGGACGGAGGGAGAGAATCTCAAGCAGACTCCCCACTGAGTCTGGAGCCTGATGCAGGGCTCGCCCTCACAACCTGAGCTGAAGCCAAGAGTTGGACATTCAACATACTGAGCCACACAGGCGCCCATTGATCACTGTAGTTTTTTTTTTTAAGCTTTTATTTATTTATTTGACAGAGAGAGAGAGCCACAAGCAGGGGAGCTGCAGGCAGAGGGAGAGGGAGAAGCAGACTCCCCACAGAGCAGGGGGAGCCTGATGGGGGCTCAATCCCAGGACCCCGATGTGGGGCTCGATCCCAGGACCCCGGGATCATGACCCGAGCCAAAGGCTTAACCAACTGAGCCACCCAGGCGCCCCTCATTACTGTAGTTTTATAATGAATCTTGAAGTATCTTGAAGTCATGTAGTCTAAGTCCTATAATATACTCTTCCTTTTCCAAGATTATCTTAGAAATGCTAAGACCATTGTTTTTCCATATCAATTTTGGAATCAGCTTGTTAAAACTATAAAATTGACATTTTAAATTTTTTTTTTTTAAGATTTTTTATTTATTTATTTGAGAGAGAGAGAATGAGAGAGAACACATGAGAGGGGGGAGGGTCAGAGGGAGAAGCAGACTCCCTGCCGAGCAGGGAGCCCGATGCGGGACTCGATCCAGGGACTCCAGGATCATGACCTGAGCCGAAGGCAGTCGCTTAACCAACTAAGCCACCCAGGCGCCCGACATTTTAACAATACTGAGTCTTCCCATCCCCAAACAGTCTCTTTACACTTATTTAGGTCTTTAATTTCTCTTAGCAATGTTCTATGATTTTTTGTGTGGAGGTCTTGCATGTTTTGTTAAATTTATTCCTTAGTATTTTTGGGTTTTGACACTAATGTAAATTAACTTAATTTGCTTTTAATCTTAATTGACTTAATTTACTTTACTTTAAATTCCTTATTTTTTTCACTTCTAGTATATGAAAACACAATTGATTTTTATATATTAACTTTGTATCCTGTGATCTTACTGTGATCTTCATTTATTACTTTGAGTAGCTGCTGTTTTGATTCGTTAGGATTTTCCATCTACATAATCATGCCATCTCCAAACAAGAGTTTAACTTCTTCCTTTTTGATTTTATGTCTCTTATTTTCCTTGCCGTATTGCAATGCTAGGACCTTCAATACAATGTTAAATAGATATGGGAGGGGCGCCTGGGTGGCTCAGTCGTTAAGCGTCTGCCTTCGGCTCAGGTCATGATCCCAGGGTCCTGGGATCAAGCCCCGCATCGGGCCCCCTGTTTGGCGGGAAGCCTGCTTCTCCTTCTCCCTCTCCCACTCCTCCTGCTTGTGTTCCCTCTCTCGCTGTGTCTCTCTCTGTCAAATAAATCAATAAAATCTTTAAAAAAAAAAATAGATATGGGAAAAGTGGGCACTTTTGCCTTGTCCCCAATCTTAGAGGGGAAATTCTTCAATCAAGTATGATGAAGTTTAGGGCGCCTGGGTGGCTCAGTTGGTTAAGCGACTGCCTTCGGCTCAGGTCATGATCCTGGAGTCCCGGGATCGAGTCCCACATCGGACTCCCTGCTCAGCAGGGAGTCTGCTTCTCCCTCTGACCCTCCTCCCTCTCGTGCTCTCTCTCATTCTCTCTCTCGCAAATAAAAATTAAAAAAAAAAAAAGTATGATGAAGTTTATGATGTAGTGTTTTTCTTTAAGCAGTATTTTTTGAGGAAGTTCTCTTCAATTTCTGGTTTCCTGAAAATTTTTATCATGAATGGATGCTGAATTTTGTCATATGCGATTTCTATATCTATGGACACAATCACATGGTTTCTCTCATTCCTGTTAATACGGTGAATGACGGATTAATTTTTTTCACACTAATTTTTGAATGTTAAGCCAAGCTTGCATTCCTGGGATAAACCCTACTTGATTATCATTTTTATTGCTGGATTTAATTTACTAATATTTTCTCAAGGATTTTACATCTATGTTCATGAAGGATAATGAGCCTGTAATTTTTTTTCCCTGTAGTAATTCGTCAGGACACAGTATACGAGTTACACTATTTTCGGAAAATGATTTGGGAACTGTTCTTTCCTTTTCTGAAGGAAATTGTGTAACACTGCTGCTAGTTCTTCCTTCAGTATTTAATAGAATTCACCAATGAAGCCATCTGAACCTGGTGTTTTCTTTGTGGAAAGATTTCTGATAATGAATTCAATTATTTTGATAGATATAAGATTACTCATTTTTTTTTTATCTTGTATCAGTTCTGGTAATTATGTTTTTCAAGGAGTTATTTAAGATGTCCAATTTATTGGCATAAGATTATTTATAGTATTCTCTCACTATTCTTTTAATGCCTACAGGGTGTTAAGTGATAACCCAGTTACTCTTTCATTCCTAGTATTAGCAATTGTTGTTGTCTTTTTTCTTTTTTCTCGATGAGTCAAGCTAGTATTTACCAACTTTGTTGATCTTTTCAAGGAATCAACTTTTGGCTTTATTAATTTTCTCTACTTTTTCTATCTTGTTGATTTCAGTTCTTATGTTTGTCATCTTTTTTTCTTCTACTGAGAACAGCTCCTCTCTTTGAAGTAGGAGAAAAATATGAGAAATGAGAAAAACAGAGTTGTAATCAAGATCAATATGAAGTTCCTTTGGTGTCCAGGTTTAAAAGATTTTAATTTGCTTCCCAGGTCTCAGGCCTTTCCTCCGCAGGCCATGGGCTTCTGAAGAGAGATTTCCAACAACATCTCAAGGCTAACAGGCTTGGCTAATTATCTGCAGTAATTAATTCCCCATCCTGCTCAGCCCTCACTCACCAGAGTAGTGTCTTCTGGTCCCTTCCCTCACGACCATCCAGGGCTCTTTCCCTTCATCCAATAAGGTAATCACATCTGGTTTAGAAATGGAAGGTTCTGCTTAAAAGATAATGTGACATGAAATTATAAGCCCAAAAGTCAGGTTCAAATCTGGTTAAGTTCGTGATTAACTACAGATCAAAATGGTACTTTATAAAGCCTAAGAGCAAAATGCAAGGGAGTTGAAGAGCACTCATATTAGGGTAACTTTAGGAGCACAAGGAACAGATGGTTAAGAACAGGCCTTAATATAATTTAAACTCATACTAGCTCTGTTGAGAGGTAGTCTTGTGTAGTGGTTGAGAACACAGAGTCTGGATCCAGACTGCCTGAGTTTAAATCCTGCCTTTGTTGCTGTGTTACCTCAGCCAATTATTAACCTTCTATGCCTAACTTTTCTCATCTGAAATGAGGATATCATAGTATATTTCTGATAGAGTTGTGAGAATTAATAATGCATAATGCTCAGGATAGTATCCAAGTACAAATATATAAAGTTATATATACACAAACACACATACACACACACACCTATGTGTGTGTATTGGCTATTTTTATTGTTATCAATTTGCTGACAGGAGTGTACTTCTTCTGATCCTTTCTAGGATTATTTATTCAATATTAAATGCAAAGTTCTTAGTTTTTAAATTTCAACCGCAGAGCAGGTAGAACTGAATATGTCTGTTATAGGAAACAGAATGTGTTTACTTGAGTTTTAAACGAACTTTGTGGATCCATTTCATACTTTGTAAGTTCTATAGGCTCCCCTGATTTTTAGAGAGACTCAAAATCCCTGTGTTTAGGTACTCTCCTTGCAGGTGGATTAAAAAGGAGTGTTAAGAATTTGTATCAATTCTGGGCTCAAATATAATGTAAAATCTGATTTCTTGGACAATGCTTCTGTTGTAAGCAACCCAGAATTCAAGCCCAGCCCTTGGATACCAATGAAACAAGTAAATTACAGAGCCTGAAGAAAAATCTGAAGGGCATAGCCGGATGAAAGTGATGAAGTATTAAATGGTGGAGCCTATTTCCAACCTAACAAAGCTAAAACCATTCCTTTGGAACAGAGAGAAAAAAATTTATCTAGTTTCTCAAAACATTTTCCTAAAATTGACAGTAGAGAAAGTCAACAGAATTTGGGATAAATAGCCTTACCTAGTGAGATGAAATTGCTATAATTCTCCCACATCACATCCCTATATAAGTCTCTCTGAGCTGAGTCCAGGAATTCCCATTCTTCCTGTGAGAAGTCTATGGCCACGTCCCTGAATGTCACTGAACCCTGAAAAAATAAGACTCATGTATTACCTGTGAAAATAAATGAAATATTTTTTAAATGAAAAGGGAGGAGATCGAGGACTGCAATGCAGAGAAGGGTTCACATAACAAGCAAATGGGGTACGGCTTATGTGTCGGGGACGGTAAGAAAATCAGTATCACTGAAGGAGAGTTCTACATGTCTTAAACAGTCCTGTGGCTGCAGGTAAGATGAACTTTTTACCCCAAAATATCTGGAAATGAATAAAATAAGCAAAAAAAAAAGTCCCAATTAAATGAAACCCTAAACACAAGACTTCTACAAGCTCTGTGTCTCCACAACAAATTCATGGGAAACGTCTTCCCCCTTCTTTTCCCTTTAATGATCGTGAAAAAATATTGATAAAAACTTCTCCCAAATGTACTACAATATCTCTTCTAAGAAAATGGACTCAAGCTCATCATAAAGTCAGATTTTCTTACATTTTCCCTATAAGGACCACTTCTTTAGTCAACTTTAAAGAAATTGCTACATGGTAGTCCACGTTTTGAATATATCAGATTCAGTCTTTTTCTTTTCGATTTAGATATTTTAATTCAGTTCAATTTCAAAAATCTTCCTCAGCTCTCACAGCCTACATTATCTATTACTTATGCATCTGGATGACCTTCTTAGTCTTTATTATCCGTCATCCCTCACTGAACACCCTTCCTCATTCCTGAGTTAGAGGATACTGAACCATGATGATGTCACTCTGGACCAGTGGTTTTCAATAAGGAGTGATTTCACTCCCCAGAAGACATCTGGCCATGTCTGGAGACAATTTTGGTTGTCACCACTAAGGGGGAGGGGGTGTGTTACAGGCATCTAATTGGTAAAGGCCAGGGATACCGTTAGATATCCAGCAATGCAGAGGACAAGCCCCCACAATGAAAGATTCTCTGGCTCAAAATATTAATAGTCCCAAGGTTGAGAAACCTTGCTCTAAACCCGTACATCCCATAAAATTACACAATGGACTTTGCTCCTGGTGTTCTTCTCTCAGGGTTTGCTGGAGATGATTCTTGATCTCTCTTTGCAGTTCTGTTCTGATTACCTCCCAATCACCCCACTGGTGAGGGAGAGATCCCCTGCCCTAAATATTATGAGGTGGCTCAATGCCTGACACTGGACAGATGAGATTGACAGCATTTATTAGACATGTATACTCACAGCCCAGGGGAGGAGAACACCACACGTCATGCAGGGCCACACAGGGGTTGCACTCAGGAATGGAGTGAACAAGCAGGGTCTGTGGGAGGCAGGCTTTGTAATAAAAAGAGGGTAAGGTGTCCCTGATTCCCGCAGGAGGACGTGACTGGTTTGTTTGAGTAATTCTGTGGGCCGGCAGGGAGGTCCTCACCCTTCAGAGTGAGGACCAGGAGGGGTTTAGGTCATCTGCCTGATAGGAAAGCTAGCCAGGTGGAAGTCTTTTCTGCTGGATGGAGAACTGATTTGGCAAAAGCAGGGAAACTCATGATTGGGCCTTTGGAGCCCTGTTAAGATATCAAGTCAGCATATGAAATTTTAGGCCTTACAGTGTAAGGCCCCAATTACATCCCTAACGAATCCACCCCATCCCAAAAGCCTTACATGCATACCATAAGATCTCAACACATACAGAGACTGAGACCAGCCAACACTAAATCTCATCTTATGTACTTGGAAAACTCACATCTGTGAAGAAGTTTGGAGTTTTCCCTCTAGGCAGTCAAACAGGACCAAATTCTCTCTTCCATCAAACCACCAATCTTCAAGGAAAGTTTTCAAAACAAGGACCTCCCACTTAATATCAATAACCCATTCCCGAATATCAGACATTCTAACACTACATTATTAAACAAGTACCTATTTTCCCATCATTTTAAAGCAAAGAACTCCATTGCATTATACATCAATTCCAAGCTTCCAAATAGCCTCACAGCTCCCTCCAGTATAGAATTACATGGGTTAGTTATTGCACACTTATCTTTAGCTTTAGTATTTTCATTGTCTCTTTTACTGAATTCACTTTTCTCACTTGCTTTGTGTCTTTCCCCACAATTTCTTCAGTACTTCCCCAACTTTTTGGAAACTCATTTTACACTACACAAGAACTACATGTTAAGTGCACTATGAAAATGCACTTCAACAAGAACCTAACACTCAGTTATGACGCACACTCAGTATGATGCTCTGATACCTCCATTCTCACCAGCAGCACCAGATACACACATATTTGCATGCATCTCAAAACATGTGCAGATGGTTCTGAGAGTCTAGCAATTATATGTGAAATATAACAAGACTCTCTTGCACAGTATTTTTTGTTAAAAAAGGTTGTATTGAACTATACAATTTCTTATTTAAAGTTCTAAAAATACGCAAAATTCAATTATAATGTTAGAAGTCAGGATAGTGGGGGCGCCTGGGTGGCTTAGTAGGTTAAGCAGCTGCTTTCGGCTCAGGTCATGATCCTGGTGTCCTGTGGGATCGAGCCCTGCATTGGGCTTCCCTGCTCAGCAAGGAGTCTGCTTCTCCCTCCTTTCCTTCCCCCCACTCATGAGCTCTCTCTCTCTCTAATAAATAAAATAAAATCTTAAAAAAAAAAAAAGAATTCAGGATAGTGGTTATATCTGGGCTGGGTGGGCAAGCAGTGACTGAAAGGGGGGCATCTGAGGTACTAGCAATATTCTCTTTCTTGACCTGAGTGCTGATAGCACAGATATGCTCAATTTATGAAAATTCATTCAGCTACATACTTAGGACTTGTGCACTTTTCTCTATTTACATGTCAATAAAAAGCTCAAAAACTTTGAAAAGATGTCAAATTGTGTACTGGGGACACAAATTTTTCCTACATAAAAACCAGACTAAAAATCACTGTATTCAGAGAAATATACTTTCTCTGAAGTTTAAATCTTAAAATCAAAAGCTGTTCTATTGGAAAATGTTAACAAGGGGACGGACATTCTACAGAGAACGCCTACATTTTTCTCAAGGCATTTCACTTTTGCTCCCTCATGGCTCTTGACAGAAGATTTTGGAGCTAGGAGATGGTCCACATTAGTGCAGAAGAGGGAAGGGCACGTAGAAAGGACACTGGGTTATCTGTCCCCAATCTTCACAAGACTGAAAGTAACTAAAGCAAGTTCTTGGGCAGAGTTCTGTTAAATAAGAAGTTTCAGGATAAGGAATGAGTATGTACACATGACCTAGAGATCAACAATATTTCAAAAAGGAGAAAAGAACATCAACTTACATGGGCCATGGTTTCGAAATGCAAGAACTGGTCAGTCCTTTGCAAGATTTCTCTTTTGGAGAACTGCAGAGCCCTGATAAGCCAGATCTGGAAGAAAAAAAAAGAGGCCATGAAATCAAATGTAACTCGGAGATCCCAAAATGACTTATGTTAATGAGATTTTTTCTTTTCCCTTCCTACTTCCTAACTATTCTCCACCACTATAGCCACCCTGATCTCATACTCACAACAACTAGAGGAGACTATAAGAAGTCTGAAGAAATCCAAGCCCTGAGAAGATCCAGCTGAACAATGATGGGTTTTGTATAGAAGCCTGAATATTTCGGAGGATTCCCCATCTGGCAATGTAGATCTGGTCCTGACGTTGGACTCCTCCTCCCTCCAGTACTTTTCAGGGCTGAGAAAGGGCCATACCACCCATATACAGCCTCTTGAGCCCCCAGGATCCTGCCTGAACTTCCTAAATACGAAGCCTGAAAACCACACAGACTGAGCCTGGCAGCTGCTGCCACTGGCCTTTCCCCAGCCCAAACAACTCACTACCCTGTTTCCCAATCAGGACCTCTCACACCGTGACATCCTTTGCACCACCCCCCTCTCATACTATGACCACTGCACTTAGTCAACAACATTCATGGAGAACTGTTACGTGATGGGTGCTTATGTACATCACCCCATGACCCTCAGCACTGCTCTGCTATGTATTTCTTCTCATCTCTCAGTGGATCAGGAAACCAACGCTCAGGGGTGAAATCATTTGTCCAAATTCACAATGATTAAGTGGCAAAGCTTTGTTCTGAGTTCACATTTCTCTAACTAAAAAATCATCTTTCAACTTTGGTTTTTGCCTCTGAAGACTAGATTTCTACTTCACTGTGAGGAACCTGAGCAAGGGCAATTCACTAAAAAAAAAAAAAGAAAAGAAAGAAACAACCTTTCAAAAGATACTAAGCATCACTACTAATTAACGAGATGTGTGTAAAACACACACACAAAAATTATATTCTTACAGTGACAGGGCTGGGAGGTCTAAAAGACTGATGATGTCCCAGATTAGCAAGGTCACGAGGAAATGGGCACTGTGTTGGACCAAATTTAGAACTATGTGAAGCAGCATTTAAACGTTATAACCCTGTAAACCCTATGAACCAGTTCCCAGAACTCCACTTCTAAGACTAAAGAAACTATTTGCACATGTATATAAAGATATTGGCAGAGGTATGCTGACAGGTATGGTTTACAATGAATAAAAGCTGAAAAGAATCTAACTGGGGAAATGATTAAATAGTAGTGCATCTGTATCACTGAAAACCAGGCACATGCTAAAACGTGATGATGTTGCCCTAATTTTGATGAAATGGGTGAAGCCAGTGTGTTTAAAAAAAAAAATCCCATGGGGCACCTGGGTGGCTTAGTTGGTTAAGCGTCGGACCCTTGATCTTAGCTCAGGTCCTGATCTCAGGGTAGTGAGTTTGAACCCCTAGTTGGGCTCCACACTAGGTGTGGAGCCTACTTAAAAAAAAAATTAAATCAATCAATCAATCAATCAATCAATCCCAACATGTGTGGCATTAAATTCTTGTGACAGAAAAAAAATCACATATATGCCTAGAAGGACCTGTTAAAATGTTTACAGGAACAGCCAGCAACACTCACCACCGTATTAAACACAGTGTGAACCTAACATATACAACTATGCCAAATAAGGCAAAAATTTCCCCATTTCAAGGTTTTCTTTAAGTCTTCTGTTGAACTGAGAAAAAAGCCCAGGATACTCTAAGAACAGCTGTTCTTTTTTCCTGAGTGACTTTTCTCTCTCTTTTTTTTTAAGATTTTATTTATTTATTTGACAGAGAGAGACACAGTGAGAGAGGGAACACAAGCAGGGGGAGTGGGAGAGGGAGAAGCAGGCTTCCCACTGAGCAGGGAGCCCGATGCGGGGCTTGATCCCAGGACCCTGGGATCATGACCTGAGCCGAAGGCAGATGCTTAACTGACTGAGCCACCCAGGTGCCCCAAGTGACTTTCAGAATACAAATCTCAGCTCTGCTAGTTATTAACTGTGATCTTGGACATGTTACTTAACTTTTCAGCCTTAGTCACCTCCCATAAAAAAAGGTGGTAATTATAGATTCTATCTCAAAAGGTTGTTATGAGGATTAAATAAGACATCACATATAATAAAGCACTTCAAGTAGCAAATAAACATTAAATAAAAGTCAGTTATATCGGGCGCCTGGGTGGCTCAGATGGTTAAGCGTCTGCCTTCGGCTCAGGTCATGATCCCAGGATCCTGGGATCGAGTCCCGCATTGGGCTCCCTGCTCCTTGGGAGCCTGCTTCTCCCTCTGCCTCTCTCTCTCTCTCTCTGTCTTTTACGAATAAGTAAATAAAATCTTAAAAAAAAAAAAAGTCAGTTATATCACTGAAGATGAAGAATATTACATACTTTTTCCCAGAATTATTAAAGAAAATTCTCTTCTGCTCTTTCCTTCTTCCATAAAAATTTGAGCTTCTCAGCCTTGCTCTCTTATAATGCTAGCTAATAAATTTCAAACTTCACATTGATAAGCAATTCCTCCTGATTAACAACAATTTACAAAAGGGGGTTCGTGGATGGATGAAGCCAATGTGGGGAAATCGTCACAATTTTTGGATCTGTGTGATGAGAAAAAAGATGGAATTACAACATAATAGTAACAATTAAATCTACTGAGCACTTATTATGTGTCAAGCATTATCTTAGGGCTTTATATATATTAATTCATCTATTCATAGCAATCCTATACAGCAGTTTCTATCATTATCCTCTCACAGATGAAGGAACTATGGCACAGCGATGAAATAAATTACCCCAATTTCACCCACCTCTAATGGGGTAGTTTTAGGACCAGAACACTGGTAATTTAGCTCCATAACTAAACTGCCTCTCATAAGAACACATAAATAATATGGCCTGACCACTCATGCTGTCAAAAACTTCAACCCATTTCTCAAATTTCTACTAACATCTTCCATTCCCTTCCCTTAACACAGACCTCTCCATTAAAAACCCTGTCACATTTCAACTCCTTAAAAGCCTCAAAAGCAGAAAACCCTGTCACCAATCAAACTATCTCCTACCTTTGCCTGCTTCTGAATTCAGGGCAGTGGTGAAGATCAAAGACACCTAGCATATGATTCTAACTAAACTGTAATCCTCTCAACAAATCAAAGCCTAAAATAAAGCTCTGCAGTTGGCCTCTCCCATTCAGGAGGTTTATTTGCAAACCATTTAAATGATTAGAAAGAAACAGCTCACAGAAGGAATTAAATGATTGCCAAATGTTCATGTGAATACCCACTGGAGAGGAGGCAGGAAGTAACCTCATCACCCCTATCATTCACTGGGAAAAAAGAGCAAAGCACCAGGTCTACGGATAGGATATTTCCCGAGTTAAAGCCTAACCAGCTAAAGACTACCTGCAACAAGCCTGTATAGTCCAACAAAACCACATTTATTGACTCAAGGAGGAAATTCTACAGGAAGGGTTGGAATGCAATGGAAGAGAAGAAAAGCTCTTTTGTAAAGGGTTGAGTTCCAACTGAAGGATTTTGAAGGATGTATGGGAAGCAGGGAACAATTACGGAATGGTTGCGGTTTCTGAGATGAGGGATTAACTGGAGAGTAAGGGTTATCTTGAAGGGAGGGTAGTTTAGCAATTGGGTATCTCCAGTAATAAAATAAAAAATGGCAAAGCGAGTCTGGAGCATCACTGGTAAAACAGCTGTAATCGTTCAAAGAGGGAGTTGTTACAGCATTTCACAATTGCATGAAATAATACTTTCTATTAATTTTGCAGCTGGCTTTCCCTGTCTCTTCTCTCCCAGCGTGATTAAAGCAAGGGCTGCTTTTTTCTCTTTTCAGTCCGCGCTGATTTTCACCATTCTTTTCCAGGAGATGCAAAAATAAAAGTTACATTTCGCGGAACAAAGAAGCTATAGACGTGCAAATGCTTATCTCCTCCTTTCTTTCTCCTTCCTAAAGATCAGCAGGATTGGGGAAAAGAGACGGGAATCTTGAGGCACTGAGCCTTTTTGGCACTCAGCCCCGCCTGGCTAACTCAGAACACACCCCCGCATCACACTTGCTCCCACCATCCACCACGCACAGAACACGACGGAACTAAGAGGGAGTCCGGGGAAAAGCTCAGCCTTCCCGGTATCAGAGAAAGGCCGAGTACAAAGGCCGAGTCTGGAATCTGTCTCCGAAGTCATAGTAGTTTCCTTACGAGGGAGCTCTGATTAAGCTGTGGTTCTGAGACCTGCAGTTCTCAGGACTGCGTCTTTTTGTTGGGGGCCTTCACTCTGGGGCTCATACATCTAACTCGGAGCCATTCTGGGCCGAGGGATATGTGCAGCCCTTAAGCGGAAAGGGAAAGGACGCCTCAGGGCACCCGATGCCCAGTCAGCGTCACAAATTCCACAGTCAGTGCAACCCGGTTCACACAGAGGCCCGCGCCGCGCCCGCGCCGCCCCCGCGCCGCCCCCACGCCGCCCCCGCGCCCATTTCCTCAATGCACGCGACCAACTCACCTCTCCGAGCCGACACCAGCAAGAAAGCCGGAAGGAAACTAGGAGCAGAGGCCTGTGGGAAATGTAGTCTTCGGTAGGGAGGGCCCGGCCCCTCCCCCAAATTCCTGCGCGGAGTGCGCAAGCGCGGGTGCCAGCTGGAGCTGAGGAGATCTCTGGGAGGCCCTTGGGGTTTAAGGGTGGGCTACCAGGGGAGGGGCTTCGAGGCTGCCCCGGACTGAAGGAAACGCGTTCTGGGAGCTTGGCGTCGTGTTTGTTGCTGAAAAATCCCTGGTAGGTCTTAGAAAGAAGTCTTGACACCAGCAAACACATAATATACGTACGAGGCGCACAGCAGGTGCTCAGTATATATGCCCAAGTAGAATGTGGATCTACATCAAGTACTCAATAAAAATATCCCCAAACCCTAGTAGAACGGGGAGCGGACGACACAGAAAGGTCGCTCGCGCTTGCTCGCTCTCCCTCCTTCCCTTCCTTCCTTTTCTCGGGGTTTTTTTTTTTTTTTTCTTCTTCTTGCAGTTCTGAACAAATTGTTCTGTAAATTCTGTTAGGTTAAGGTGATCCATAAATTTGCCCCCCCACCCCGTTATCGGCCATTTCTCTTTCCTCAGTTTTAGTTACCAGCCCCTCAACTGCCATCCCCTCCTCTTTTGGTGAGGTCAATAGTAGCCTAATGCTGTGTTACAATGTGTACATCATTCACCTCACTTCCTTGCATTATTAGGCATTTTATCCTCTCACGTCACAGAAGAAGGGTGAGTACGGCCCAATAAGTAAGATATTTTGAGAAAGAGAACACATTCATATAAGTTTTGTTATATTATACAGCATATTGTTATAATTGTTCTATTTAATTATTATTTCTGTTAACCTCTTACTGTGCCTAATTTATAAATTAAATTTTATTATAGGCATGTATGTATGGAAAGAAAAACAATATGGGTTCATCTACCCTTCCAGGCATCCCCTGAGGGTCTTGAAATGTGTCCTCTGAGGATAAGGGGGGACTAATGAATTGCCATTCAGATGTCCTTTATCCTTACTGATTTTTTAAAATCTAGTAATTAGAGGTATGAGAGAAGTGTGTCTATTTCTGTTTTCCCTTTAGTTCCATCAGGTTTTACTTCAAGTATTTTCAAGCTCTGTTAAGTACTTATATTTATGTTTTTGTCTTCCTGATGAAGAGGATTGAAAAGTGAACATTAGGAAGATATCTTCGGAAGTCTTTCTCAAGGGAGTAATCATTGAATTTGTCATGTCCTGGGTTCATTAGGAAAGGAATAGGATAAGCCCACCAGGATTTATCCACCACTGCAGCATCCTCCCCATCTCAAATGTTTTGATACAGGAGTTAATTGATAGAAGAAGTTGTTCTTCTCTCAAGAATATAAAACTTAAAAAAAGAATACAAAACTTTAGAAATTATTTAAAAATGTTGAGGCCAATCTTATTTTGCAAATAGAATATATATGAAGTAGGAGATACATGAAAACTACAATTCTGGATTTGTCTATTTCTCCCTTGAGTTGGTTCAGTTTTTGCTTCATGTATTTTGAAGCTCAATTGTATAGTATATTCACATTTATGATTGTCTTCCCAGTGAATTGACCCTTCTATTATGAAACGTTTTTCTGTGTCTCATCTTCATGTCTATTTTGTCTAGTATTAGTATAGTCAGTCTAGTTTTCTTATGCTTACTGCTTGGCTGGTATATCTTTTTCCATTTTTTCCCCTTGAATCTACCTGTGATTTTATATTTAAAATACGTTTCTGGTAGATCTCATGTAATTTTTTTAAAAAGATTATTTATTTATTTATTTGACAGAGAGAGAGAGAGAGCGGGAGAGGGAACACAAGCAAAGGGAGTGGGAGAGGGAGAAACAGGCCTCCCGCTGAGCAGGGAGCCTGATGCGGGGCTCGATCCCAGGACCCTGGGATCATGACCAGAGCCAAAGGCAGATGCTTAACGACTGAGCCACCCAGGTGCCCCAATTTCATGTAATTTGGGTTTCACATTTTTTATCCAGTGTGACAGTCTCTGGCTTTTCATTGAAATACTTAGTCCATTTATATTTATGTAATTAATAATTTGGTTGGATTTATATTTACTATTTGGTTGGTTTCTATTTGCCACATTTTTTAATTAACTATCCTTTTTTTGGAGAATTGATCAATTTTTTCTGATATATTTGAATTTTTCTGTTGGCTCTTTACTATACCTTCCTGCATCTTGTTAGAGGTTGCTGTAGGGATTAAAATATGCATCCTTATTTATTTATTTATTTATTTATTTTAAGATTCCATTTATTTATTTGACAGAGAGAGAGATAGCGAGAGCAGGAACACAAGCAGGGGGAGTGGGAGAGCGAGAAGCAGGCTTCCTGCCGAGCAGGGAGCCCGATGTGGGACTCGATCCCAGGACCCTGGGATCATGACCTGAGCCGAAGGCAGACGCTTAACGACTGAGCCACCCAGGCGCCCAATATGCATCCTTATTAAACATAGTTTACTTAGAATTAATATTATACTACTCCATGTAAAATATAAGAGCCTTGTAAACATTATCATTTCATTTACAATTCTTATTCTTTGTCCTACTGTTGTCATGATTTTTCCAGCTACATACATTATAAACCCCACTACACAGTGTTGCATTATTTTGCTTTAAACAGTCATGTATATTACTAACATTTAAAGAAGAAAACATACTTTATATTTATTTTATATTGACCATAATTGATGTTCTTCCTTCCTTCCTATTGGGACTGTATTTTCATCTAAAGTCAATTCTCTTCAACCTGAAGAATTTCCTTTACTATTTTCTAAACTGCAGTTCTGCTAGTTATAATCTAAATTTAAATTATCTGACTATATCTTTATTTTATCTTCATTTTAAAAGCATATTTTCTGGGCGCCTGGGTGGCTCAGTTGGTTGGGCGACTGCCTTCGGCTCAGGTCATGATCCTGGAGTCCAGGATCGAGTCCCGCATTGGGCTCCCTGCTCAGCAGGGAGTCTGCTTCTCCCTCTGACTCTTCTGCCTCTCATGTGCTCTCTCTCTCTCATTCTCTCTCTCAAATAAATAAATAAAATCTTTAAAAAAAAAAAAGCATATTTTCTCTGGAAATAAAATTCTAAGTTGACATACTTTTCCTTAGCGCTTTAAAGATATTATTCCATGGTCTTTTGGCTACCACTATTTCTAATTAAGTCAGCATTATTCATATTTTTGTTCCCCAATATTTTATGTATTGTTTTTCTCTGTCTGATTATAAGATTTTCTATTTGTTGAATTTTGGTAGTTTTGGTCATAGTTTTTGTCCTACCACATTCTGTTAATCCTCTCATTCTAGAACTTTAGTTATAAGTCTTGTTCCATAAATACTTCTGTTTAGTTTTTTCAATCTTTTTCCTTTTTGTACTTCAGATTGGATCATTATTGATCTATCATGGTGATTACTGACTGTTTCTTCCGATGCCTCCCATCTGTTCTTATGCGCATTCAGTGAAATTTTCATCTCAGTTTTTTCAGTTGTAAAACTTCCATTTTCTTTTTTTCTTTTAAGATTTATTTATTTATTTAAGAGAGAGAGTGCGCAAGCGGGAGGAGGGGCAGAGGGAGATGGATAAGCAGACTCCTCACTGAGTGGGGAGCCCAAACAGGGCATTATCCCAGGACCCTGAGATCATGACCTGAGCTGAAACCAAGAGCCAGCTGCTTAACCGACTGAGCCACCCAGGTGCCCCATAAAGCTTCCATTTTCAGTTCTATTTTATACATTCTGTTTTTCTGCGGAGGTTCCTATTGTTGACGCAAAATGAACAAACCTTTTAGAATCTCTAAGAAAGAGTTTTATCTGAGCCCAAGTTAGGACAGCTGCCCAGGAAACATGCTCTTCACAGGAAAGAAAGTGCTCCAGAGAAAGAACAGTTTTTACAGGAATATATAGTTTTTTACATCTTGTAAAAGCTCAAAAGATTATAATTAGCATATAGGCAGGAATCACAAATTTTAATGTCAAGGAATGCAGGGATTAGGAGCATTGATCAATAAATATCTCAAGGAGAAGATGGTTCTCCTTTAGGCTACTCATTCACAAAGCAGATGTACAATGCAAACATGGCTGATCATAAATCAGACTTTTGGTTTGAACAAAGTTTATATATAGTCATGCTGACTTAGAAAGAAATCTTAAATGGCTTCCTTTGTGTATCAGGCCTCTAGAGAGTTTGTCTCTCATCATTGTCCATTTATTCGTTATCAAAGGAAATTCTTCAGGTTGAAGAGAATTGACTTTAGATGAAAATACAGTCCCAATAGGAAGGAAGGAAGAACATCAGTTATGGTCAATATAAAATGTCCATATTTTCCATTAAGTTAATAAACATATTTATACTACCTTCTAATTCCGGTATCTGGGTAATCCCAAGTTCTATTTCTATTGATTGCTTTTTTTCCTGCTTATGGATCACATTTTCCAGCTTTTTTGAATGCCTAGTCATTTTTTATTGTATACTGTACATCATGGATACTATGTTGTTGAGAGTTTGGATTTTGTTATCTTACTTCAAGAATATTGATTTTTTTATAGCAGCCAGTTAATTTTCTGGCAAATCAGTTTGATCCTTTCAAGGCCTACTTTGAAGCTTCTGGTAGATTTAGAGTAGCTTTGCTTTAGGTCTAACTTAGCCCTACACTTAAAATGTGTACTTTCTAGAGTATTAGCAAACTACTCGGGTTTTCAGAAGTGTTTATCCACTCTACGTGTTTTGAATTTCCTGTTTCCCAGTACTGTGTAACTTCTAGAATCACCGTTCAGCTCACAGCTCTCCAGCAGTTGTTCTCTGCTAGGTTATGTGGAGTCTCCCTGCACATGCACAACGTAGTATTAAAATTTTAAGAAAATTCCTATGCACAGTTCTGGGACTCTTCTTTGCAGAGAACTGTTCTCTTGATCCTACCCCATAAATTCCAGCCACCTGAGCCTTCCCAAATAGTTTCATAATATAACTTGAAATCCGGAATTGTGATGCCTCCAGATACGCTTTCCTTTTCTTTTTTTTTTTTTTTTTAGATTTTATTTATTTATTTGACAGAGAGAGACACAGCGAGAGAGGGAATACAAGCAAGGGGAGTGGGAGAGGGAGAAGCAGGCTTCCCACAGAGCAGGGAGCCCAATGTGGGGCTCGATCCTGGGACCCTGGAATCATGACCTGAGCCAAAGGCAGACGTTTAACGACTGAGCCACCCAGGCGCCCACGCTTTCTTTTTCAAGATTGATTTGGCTATTCGGGTTCTTTTGTGGTTCCATACAAATTTTAGGATTGTTTGTTCTAGCTCTGTGAAAAATGCTGTTGGTATTTTGGTAGGGATTGCACTAACTGTGTAGATTGTTCTTCCAATCTATGAACATGGAATGTCTTTCCATTTCCTTCTGTCATCTTTAATTTCTTTCATCAGTATTTTATAGTTTTCAGAGTACAGGTCTTTCACCTCTTTGGTTAGGTTTATTCCTAGGTATCTTACTATTTTTGGTGTAATTTTAAATGTTTTTTTTTTTTTAATTTCTCTTTCTGCTTCTTCATTGGTGTATGAAATGCAACAGATTTCTGTAGATTCATTTTTTATTCTGCCACATTACTGAATTCATTGATCAGTTCTAGCAGTTTTTGGGTAGAGTCTTTTGGGTTTTCTTTATATAGTATCACATCATCTGCAAATACTGAAAGTTGTACTTCTTCCTTACTGACTTGGATACCTTTTTTGTTGTTGTTGTTGTTGTCTAGATTGCTGTGGCTAGGACTTACAGTACTATGTTGAATAAAAGTGGTGAGAGTGGACAACCTTATCTTGTTCCTGACCTTAGTTAGGGGAAAGGCTTTCAGTTTTTCCCATTGAAGTTGATGTTAGCTGTGGGTTTCTCATATATGGCCTTTATTATGCTGAGATATGTTCCTTTTAAACCTACTTTGTTGAGTGTTTTTTAAATGAATGAATGTTGTACTCTGTCACATGCTTTTTCTGCATCTATTCAAATAAACATATGATTCTTACCCTTCCTCTTATTGGTGTGATATATCATGTTGATTCATTTGTAAATATTGAACCCCTTGCAACCCAGGAATAAATCCCGCTTGATCATGGTGAACGATTTTTTTAATGTATTGTTGTATTTGGTTTGCTAGTATTTTGTTGATGATTTTTACATCTATGTTCTTCAAAGATACTGGCCAATAGTTCTCTTTTTTTATGGTGTCTTTATCTGGTTTTGGTATCAGGGTAATGCTGGCCTCATAGAATGAATTTGGAAATTTTCCTTCCTTTTCTAGTTTTTGGAATATTTTGAGAAAAATAGGTATTAACTCTTCTTTAAATGTTTGGTAGAGGGCACCTGGGTGGCTCAGATGGTTAGGCGTCTGCCTTCGGCTCAGGTCATGATCCCAGGGTCCTGGGATCGGGTCCCGCATAGGGCTCCCTGCTCAGCGGGGAGCCTGCTTCTCCCTCTGCTTCTCTCTCTGTCTCTTATGAATAAATAAATAAAATATTAAAAAAAAAAATAAAAATAAATGTTTGGTAGAATTTGCCAGGAAGCCATCTGGTCCTGGACTTTTGTTTGTTGGGAGTTTTTTGATTACTGATTCAGTTTCATTGCTGGTAATCAGTCTGTTCAAATTTTCTATTTCTTCTTGCTTCAGTTTTGGTAGGTTATATGTTTCTAGGAATTTATCCATTTCTTCTAGGTTGTCCAATTTGTTGGCATATAGTTTTTAATAACATTCTGGTTTTTATAATTTTTTAAAAGATTTTATTTATTTGACAGAGAGAGAGAGCACAAGTAAGGGGAGTGGCAGGCAGAGGGAGAAGCAGGCTCCCCACTGAGCAGGGAGCCTGATGCGGGGCTCCATCCCAGGACCCTGGGATCATGACCCGAGCTGAAGGCAGACGCTCAACTGACTGAGCCACCCAGGCGCCCCAGTTTTTCATAATATTCTATTATAATTATTTGTATTTCTGTGGTGTTGGTTATTTCTACTCTCTCATCTGTAATTTTATATTTATTTGGGTCCTTTCTTTTTTTTCCTTGCTAAGTCTGGCTAGAGGTTTATCAATTTTATTGATATTTTCAAAGAACCAGCTCTTGGCTTCATTGATCTGTTCTGTTGTGTTTTTAGTTTCTGTATCATTTATTCCTGCTCTACTCTTTATTATTTCCTTCCTTCTGCTGGTTTTAGGTTTTGTTTGTTACTCTTTCTCTAGCTCCTTTAGGTGTAGAGTTGGTTATTTGAGATTTTTCTTGCTTCTTGAGGTAGACCTTAATTGCAATAAACTTCCCTCTTAGCAACTGCCTTTGCTGCATCCCAAAGGTTTTGAACCATTGTGTTTTTATTTTCATTTGTTTCCATGTACCTTTTTTATTTCTTTTATATCCTGATTAACCCATCAATTGTTTAGTAGCATGTTATTTGACCTTCATGTATTTGTGGTCTTTCCAGGTTTTTTCTTGTGGTTGACTTCTAGTTTCATAACATTGTGGTCAGAAAAGATGCATGGTATGATTTTGATCCTTTTGAATTGTTTGAGGTTTGTTTTTTGGCCTAATATGTGATCTATTTTGGAGAATGTTCCATGTTCACTTGAAAAGAATGTGTATTCTGCTGTTTTAGGATAGAATGTTCTGAATATATCTGTTAAATCCATCTGGTCCAGTGTGTCACTCTAAGCCATTGTTAACTTGTTGACTTTCTGCATAGATGATCTGTCCATTGATATAAGTGGGGTGTTAAAGTCCCCTACTATTATTGTATTTATTATCAGTTAGTTCCTTTATGTTTGTTATTAACTGTTTTATGTTTGAGTGCTCCCATGTTGGGTGCATAAATATTTATAATTGTTACATCTTCTTGTTGGATTTCCTCTTTATTATTATACAGTGTTCTTTCTCTTGTTACAGTCTTTGTTTTAAAGTGTATTTTGTTGGGCCACCTGGGTGGCTCAGTTGGTTAAGTAAGCATCTGCCTTCCGTTCAGGTCATGATCCCAGAGTCCTGGGATCAAGCCCTGTGTGGGGGCTCCCTGCTTAGCAGGGAGCCTGCTTCTCCCTCTCCCTCTGCTGTTCCCCCTTCTTGTGCTCTCTCATTTGCAATCTCTCTCTCAAATAAATAAAATCTCTTTTTAAAAAGTGTATTTTGTCCATTATAAGTATTACCACTCCAGATTCCTTTTGACATCCATTTGCATAATAAATATTTTCACATCCCCTCACTTTCAATCTGCAGGTGTCTTTAGGTCTAAAATGAGTCTCTTGCAGGCAGCATATGGATGGGTCTTTATTTTTTTTATCCATTTTGTCACCCTATGTCTTTTGACTGGAACATTTAGTCCATTTACATTCCTAGTAATTACTGATAGAAATGTATTTATTGCCATTTTATTACTTGTTTTGTGGTTGTTTCTGAAGGTTTTTCTCTGATCCTTTCTTGTCTTTTGTGGTTTGCTGGGGGGGGGGTTTGTGGCTACCATTAGGTTTGTATATAACATCTTCTACATATAGCAGTCTATATTAAGTTGATGGTCATTTAAGTTTTTGTTTTTGTTTTTTTTAATTTGAGAGAGAGAGAATGAGAGACAGAGAGCATGAGAGGGAGGAGGGTCAGAGGGAGAAGCAGACTCCCTGCCGAGCAGGGAGCCCGACGCGGGACTCGATCCCGGGACTCCAGGATCATGACCTGAGCCGAAGGCAGTCGCTTAACCAACTGAGCCACCCAGGCGCCCCGATGGTCATTTAAGTTTGAAGCCATTCTTTACTCCTCTTCTCTGCATGTTTCAGGTATATGATATCATATTTTACATCTTTTTGTTTTGTGAGTTCCTTGCCTGATTTTTTACAGAAATACTCATTTTTACTGCTTTTGTGTTTCCTACCTTCATACTGTCATTTTTGGTTTCTCCTTTCCACTGAAAGAGTCTTTTAATATTTCTTGCAGGGCTGGTTTAGTGGTCATGAATTCTTTTAGTTTTGCTTGTCTGGGAAACTCTTGATCTCTCCTTCTCTTCTGAATGATTGCCTTTGTGGATAGAGTATTCTTGGCTGCAGATTTTTTCCCATTCAGCACTTTGAATATATCATGCCACGCCTTTCTGGCTTGGAAAATCTGCTGATAGCCTTATGGGATTTCCTTTGTATGTAACTGTCTTCTTCTGTCTTGCTACTTTTATTTATTTTTTTAAAAGATTTTATTTATTTATTTGAGGGAGTGTCCTCCACTCTTTTGTCAAGTCCTGTAAGTATCCTTATGATCATTGCTTTAAATTTTCCATCAGGCATGTTACTTATATCTGTTTCACAATAAAAAATGGCATTGTCCTATTTTTTATTTGGGACAAATTCCTGTGTCTTCTCATTTTGTCTAAGTCTCTGTACCTGTTTCTGTGTGTTAGGAAGGTCTACTACATCTCTCGTTCTTGAGGGCAATGGCTTCATGAAGAGGAGGTACTATATTCCCTTTCCATGTAGTGTCCCCTGTCCCTCTGGACCTGGTACTTCTGGGAGTGTCTCCAATGTGTGCTGCATGCACTCCGCTGTTGTGTCCTGGCCACTTTATCCTTCAGGTCAGTCATCTGCAGAGACTCTCTTTGCCTGTTGTGGGCAGTGTTTGGTCCCTGACCTGAATGTGGTGCATTTTATTTTTTTATGTTTATTTTTTAAAATATTTTATTTATTTATTTGACAGAGAGAGAGAGTGAGCACAAGCAGGGAGAGTGGCAGGCAGAGGGAGAGGGAGAAGCAGACTCCCCACTGAGCAGGGAGCCCGATGCAGGGGCTCGATCCCAGGACCCTGGGATTATGACCCGAGCCGAAGGCAGACGCTTAACTGACTGAGCCACCCAGGCGCCCTGAATGTGGTTCATTTTAACTAGGTGTGCTCTGGCCTGCTTGTGAAATGAGACCTATCACTGCCGTCATGGGAAATGAGGCCTCACAAAACTCCCAGGTCAAGAGACATGGTATTGAGCCAGTCTTCTGGGGAAGGGGGCATGCCAAGCTGGGACTGAGGACGGTGTGACTGGGAAGGGTGCAGGGAGGTGGGGTTTGGTGTAAGCAGTTAGGTAGTGAGTATGAGTGCCTGGGTGGTTTCCTTAGGTGGCCCTGTGCTTATGCTGACCGATGGCTGAGGGAAATGATGCCTGACAATTCCTTTCTTCCCAGAGAGCTCTCTGTGAACACTGCCTCTCTGGGATGCTCCAAGATGAGCAGTAACCTCCCCACCGGGTACCCCAGGAGCTCTTCAGATTGCTGTTTCCATGCTCTATGTCTGTGGGCTGTGTGCCTTACCTTTCCCCCAAGAACAGCCCCAGTGCCCTCCAAGCTCTCCTATAGCCAAGCATGCCGGTCTTTAAAACTCCCGGCATTAAGCCCCACTAGTTGCAAGAACTCATGAAATTTGGGCCTTCTTGGGGCGCCTGGGTGGCTCAGTTGTTAAGCATCTGCCTTCGGCTCAGGTCATGATCCCAGGGTCCTGGGATCGAGCCCCACATTGGGCTCCCTGCTCAGCGGGAAGCCTGCTTCTCCCTCCCGCACTCCCTCTGCTTGTGTTCCCTCTCTTGCTGTGTCTCTCTCTGTCAAATAAATAAATAAAATCTTAAAAAAAAAAAAAAAAAAGAAATTTGGGCCCTCTCGCTTTCCAAACCAATTGCTGTGGGGATTCATTTTTCCTGTGCATTCCCCTGTGTGTAGTCTGTCTCTCACCCTTCTCTGCAACCATGGATCCCTTGCTGCTGCCATGACCACGATCTGTTTCTCTCCCAAGCTGCGTCTCCATACTTCCTTCTTCAGTGTGGCCTCTTCTCTGCCTTTAGTTGTGGAGTTTTTTCTGCCAGTCTTCAGATCGATTTCTGGGGTATTTAGGATGATATGATAGTTATGTAGTTGTATTTGTGAGCCTAGGGTCCTCCTATTCCACCACCATCTTTTCCTTCTTATCCACTCTTTTAATTTCCTTGTCCCACCCCATTTCTCCCTTAAAACCTTCCTATTTCCTATAGCTCCCTAGAGCTCCTTTCTACTTGCTAGATGGGATGCTGCCAGCTTCAGGAATCATGGAATAAAACTAAGAGACCTTCAAATTTACTCAGTTGAATTTTGTTTTTTAACAACACACACATATATAATTATAGATATGTGTATATACTTGGGTTAGTATATACAAATATATTCTTTACTTTTGTCTGCTGAGAGGGCCTGGAAGCAATGACATCCCAGGGAAAATGAGCAATCTCTGTGCCCAGATCTTGGCTTCTAATACCATTCTTTTTTTTTTTTTAAGATTTTATTTATTTGCGAGAGAGAGAATGAGAGACAGAGAGCATGAGAGGGAGGAGGGTCAGAGGGAGAAGCAGACTCCCTGCCGAGCAGGGAGCCCGATGCGGGACTCGATCCCGGGACTCCAGGATCATGACCTGAGCCGAAGGCAGTCGCTTAACCAACTGAGCCACCCAGGCGCCCTCTAATACCATTCTAAAATGAAAGGAATAATAGCTCTTGGAGAAATGGCTGATTCTAGGACTGGGCAGAGAATATACAAAATAAGCCTGGAATATATTGTAGTACCAGCAAGTAAAGGAAGTACTCAAAAACAAGATGATGGAACTTTGTCAAAGGGCCACAGGAGCCAACTGAAAGAGCTCACAATAGCCAAAGCTGGAACAATTTGAGAAAAAAAAATAGTATGGTATAAAATAAATACCCATGAGTCCATCCTGATATAAATAAATGGTTGAATAAATAAATAGATGGGAGTTGGGGTGCCTGGCTGGCTCAGTCAGTAGAGCATGTGACCCTTGATCTCAGGGTTGTGAATTCGAGCCCCACAGGAGGCATAGAAATTACTTTTTTAAAAAATGAGAAAAAAAAATAGAGAATAGATAAATCTCCCATATAGAAGAATTCTAGATAATTTGTAGATTACCCCCTCTGCAGGTAGTTGGAGCATTACTTCCTACACATTAAGTGTGGGCTGTACATAGTGACTTTCTTCCATAGAGTAAAGTACAGGAAGGGGAAAAAGTAAATTTACAGTGGAGAAAGCTGGCAAACACTTCCTCAGCTAGGTGTTTAAGGCTAACATCATCAGTGATAAGTTATGTTGATAGCATACCTTTGATATGATGTTTTGAGAATGGTAGTTGTGATCTTTCTCCCAAAAAATCCAAACCCCCAGTCTAACTAGGAGGAAAACATTAAACAATCCCAACTTTAGTGACATTCTATAAAATGTCAGTACTTCTCAAAACTGTCATGGACATCAAAAACAAGGACACTCAGAGAAACTGTCACAATCTTGAGAAGCATAAGGAGACAGGATGACTAAATGTATGTATCCTGGATGGGATTCTGGAACAGAAGAAGGACATTAGGTAAAAACTAAAGAAAATTGACTGGAGTATGGGGCTTTAGTTAATCATGTATCAATATTGATTCATTAGTTGTGATAATGTACCATAGTAATGTAAGATGTTAAGAAAAGGGGAAACTGGGTACTCATTATTTGGAAACTGAACTATTTTTGTAAATCTAAAACCATTCTAAAAGAAAAAGATTGTTTAAAACAAAGTCTGAGGCTATAAAATAATTAATTTAATCATTTTAATTTTAAATCTTTAATTGTAATTTAATTGTAAATCTTACTTTTAATTAAAAACAAGTGAAAAGTTAGATTTATTATAATGACACCAGAGTATTTCAAGGATCCCAATAGCAGAAAGTGGCCAGACCTCAGGAATTTGGAACAAAGCCTTTAAAACTCAATTAAGCCTCTAAATCTCCCACCATACCTCAGTTCCCCACTCCCTGAAATATTAAAAAAGAAAACATATGCATAAAACCAGGTTAATCTCCAAAAGAGCAGACTGGGCTTTTTTTTTATTCTAAAAGCTTAGTCCGATTTTATGCATTCTTTTTCCTTCCTAAGAAAATGGAGACAGTGGCAGAGACGATAGAAAAATCAAGCTAGGGCGCCTGGGTGGCTCAGTCAGTTAAGCATCTATCTGCCTTTGGCTCAGGTCGTGATCCTAGAGTCCTGGGATTGAGCCACCATGAGTTGGGCTCTCTGCTCAGCAGGGAGTCTGCTTCTCCTTCTGCCTTTCCTGCTACTTGTGCTCTCCCTCTCTCAAATAAATAAATAAATAAATAAATAAATAAATAAAATCTTCTAAAAAAATCAAGCTCAGTGTTGCTCCTAGAACTCTATTCAAAAGAAAAGAAATGGAAAACACGAGAGAAAATGACATGTAAAAGGCAGCTCCAGAAATTCTAATGTCTGATAGAAATTCTAGAAGGAGAAACCAATAATAATGAAGAAGAGGGAATTTGAAGCAAAAAAAAAAAGACAAGGAGAGAAATTTTCTTGAAGGTGAAAAAAAGACACATTTTCAAATAAGACTTGTAAAAAGCTAAACTTTAGCTCTATTTGCCAGGCTAGTTTTAAGAATGTTATATATATTGGGGCGCCTAGGTGGCTCAGTCATGAAGTGTCTGCCTTCTGCTCAGGTCATGGTCCCAGGGTCCTGGGATCGAGCTCCACATCGGGCACCCCGCTCCGCGGGAGGCCTGCTTCTCCCTCTCCCACTCCCCCTGCTTGTGTCCCCTCTCTCGCTCTGTCTCTGTCAAATAAATAAATAAATAAATAAATAAATAAATAAATAAATAAATAAATAAATAAAATCTTTAAAAAAAAAAGAATGTTATATGTATTAATTATTCCTCATGACAGCCCCATTTGTGTGTGCTGTTTTGATTCTCATGTGACAGACACAGAGGCAGAGAGAGGTGAAGTAGCTTGCACAACATCATAGAATAAGTAAAGGAGGAGGCAGAATGCAAACACATTCTCTTTGTTAGTAAAACTTTTTATTTTGAAATAATTTCACCCTTACGGAAAGTTGCAAGAATGCCACAAAGAATTCCCACCCTTCATGTAGATTCTGCAGTTGCTAACATTTACTACATTTGTTTCATGATTTTTTTTTTTCCGAACAGTTGTCATTCGGAAAAGTCAGTTGCATACATAGGCTCCTTTACCCCTAAATGTTTCAATATATACGTTCTCTTTTGTAATCGCAGGACAATGATCAAAATTGGAAAATTAGACTGATATAATACTTTTGTTCTATCTATAAACCTTATTCATATTTCACAATTGTTCCAATAAAGCTTTTATAGAAATTTTTTTTTCTGGTCCAGGGTCATCCATTACATTTAATTGTCCTGTCTGTTTAGTCTCCTTTCATGTGAAACAATTCCTCAAACTTTGTCTTTCTTGATCTTGACTTTCTTGAACAGAAAAGGCCAGTTGTTCTGTACAATATTGCTGACTTTGCATTTTTCTGTGATTTCCTTATGATTAGATTCTGATTATGCCATCTGGCAGGAATAGAACAGGAGTTGCTCTGTTCTTCTTAGTGCATTATAACCTGTCAAAAAGGAGACAGCAGACCAAAAATGGAGTCATTTGTGCTAAAACCCATGTCAGCAAACCAAGACTTAATGCCTAACCTAACTGCAGTTTCAACTCCCAGGAATTGCTGATCTATATCACTGTGTAAATCAGTCCTACTAGCTAGCTAATTATTTGTTGTTTTTTTTTTCCTGCTTTTGGCTTGAGGGAGTATGGTCAAATTGTCTTTCAAATGTTGCTTAGGTTAGGGGCACCTAGCTGGCTCAGTCAGTACAGTGTGTGACTATTGAATTTGGGGTCACAATTTTGAAATTGTGTAGACCTATGTTGGGTGTAGAGCTTACTTTAAAAAAAGTTGCTTGGTTTTTTTCCCTTGTAGTGTGGGGAAATACCTTTTCCTGCTTATATTCCAACTTAGGGTCTTTATTTGTATAAATAGCTAAAATATTAACATGGTCCCCAAAGTAAAAAATATCCAGAAAGGTATATTGGAGAAGTGTCACCTCCCCATCCCTTCATGGACTAAAATTTCCTATATTTTTGGGTCTATTTATAGACTTTCTGTTCTATTCCACTGGTCTGTTCATGCATGAGTACCACATCATTTTGATTATAGGGACTTTTTAGTATTTTTAAATATCTGGTAGGACTAGGACCCCTTTGTAGCTTTTCTTTTTCAGTGTTAACCTGGCTATTCTTGCATAAAACCTGTACTGCTCCCACTATATATACTTTAGATGAAAAGACCGACTGAATTGTCCCCCTGTGGTAATTCTCCTTCCCAGTATCTTTTCATGACCCTTATCAGAATCTGAACTTTTCTTAATTAGGGACACACTGATTGTCTGTTTCCCAGATTTTCCTGGGGATCTTGTCTTCAATATTCACTAACATATTGTCAAAGGCTAGAGCATTCCATGGCACACTGTAGGGATGCATTAAACACAAGCACTTTGTACACATTTTTTTCATTAGCTATTCTGGTGGGTGCATACTCATCACATTCTGGTTTTAATTTTTGCATTTTCTTAATAATGAACTTGAACAAATTTGGTTATCTTTTTTGGCCATTTGGATATCATTTTTTTGAAGTGTTTGAGTTTCTTTCCCATTTCCTATTTGGTTGTCTGTCATTTATTGATCTGTAGGGGTTCTTTATATATTCTGGTTGACTCTTTGGTCAAATATACATATATTTATTTAATATATATAATATATATTATAATATATCTAATATATTAATTTACATTTTTGTTTATATACATATGTTATATATATTTTATATTAACATATGTTGTATTATATTTATATATAATATAAAATATAGTCTCTCTGTGGCTTCTTTTCACTTTCTTAATGGTGTCTTTTGATGAAAATAGATTCTTAAATTTAATACAGTAAAATTTAGGGGCGCCTGGGTGGCTCAGTTTGTTAAGCGTCCGAATCTTGATTTCGGCTCAGGTCATGATCTCAGAGTTGTGAGATCAAGCCCTGCATTGGACTCCACACTGGGTGTGGAGCCTGCTTAAGATTCTCTCATTCCCTCTCCCCACCCCCACTCATGTGTGCATGTGCTCTCTCTCCCTCTCTAAAAAAATAAAAATAAAAAAACAGTATAGTAAAATTTACAATTTTTCTCCGAATGGTTAGTTCCTTTTTGTTCTGTTTAAGAAATCTTTGCTATCTGGGGCGTCTGGGTGGCTCAGTCATTAAGCGTCTGCCTTCGGCTCAGGTCATGATCCCAGGGTCTTGGGATTGAGCCCCACATTGGGCTCCCTGCTCAGCAGGAAGCCTCCTTCTTCTTCTCCCACTCCCCCTGCTTGTGTTCCCTCTCTTGCTGTCTCTCTGTCTCTCCGTCAAAATAAATAAAATCTTAAAAAGTAAAAAATAACTCTCAAAAAAAAAAAAAAAGAAACCTTTGCTATCTCAAGCCTAGAAGGATATTCTATGTTTTCTTCTAAAGCCTTTGCTTTACCTTTTATAAGTAGATCACTAATGCATCTGGAATTTATATGTGTGTAGTGTGAGGTAAGAGCCAAGATTAATTTTTTATCAATATGGATATACAACTGACCCAGTGCTATTTATTGAAAAGACTGCTATGTTGTAACCATATTGCAGAGGAACTTTTGTCATAAATCAAATGACCACATATATGTAAGTCTATTTCAGGGCTGTTTATTTTGTTCCATTGGTCTACTTGTTCATTCTTGTACTAATACCATAATGCCTTAATGACCAAAGTACTATTTATCACACTAACAAATTGAAGGAGAAAAACATTATATCGATGTGAAGTAGCATCTGATAATATTCAGCAGGCATTTCTAATAAAAAAGTTAGTTAGGGACTAAAGGAAACAATTGAGCCACAACAAAGTCTATTTACCTCAAACCTAGAACAAACATTATTACACTAAGTGGTTTCCATTAAATAGGTGAAAACAACTAAATGCCTGCTATCACCACTAATCCTAAATCTTATTCTGGAGATTCTTTCTATGAGATGATTAATAAAATAATCACTATAAATACTCAGAAAGAAACAATTATCTCCATATACAGCTGACATAACTGAGTGCCTAGAAAACCAAGGGTCTAGTAAAAAACTAAAAAGATTATTAGATAATAATGAAAGGTATGATTGCCTCCATTAAAAATTTTTTTTATTTTAATATGACAGTATCACCATAAATACAGCTGTAAGCCACAATCTGGGGAAGCTAAGTCCATCATTTATAATACTCGGTAAAGGATTATTATCTAGAATTCCACAATTCTCATATGAAAGTTTTTAATAAAAAGGAACATGGGCAAAGACATGAACTGTTAAATTATAGTGTTTAGCAATAAACAGATGTGCAAAGATGCTCAACTCACTATAAAGCACATACCAGAAGTGGGAATATAAGGAAATAATACTTTATTGGTTGAAGGGGTTGGAAATTGGTGCCACAATGATGTTCTCCACTTCTACAACAATTATCTAATGAGGTTAAAAATGAATATAATCTGTGACTGAGCAATCCCACTTTTTGATAAATACCTCAGAGAAACTCTTGTTTATGGATAGCAAGGAACACAGATATGCAATATTTTGCAGCAAGAAATTGTATATAGTCTAATAAAGAATTAAGTGCTGGGGGTTTCTATTCTATTGAAATGCACCATTTTATTATTTATTTATTTATTAAGATTTTACTTATTTGACACAGAGGAGAGAGCAAGCACAAGCAGGGGGAGTGGCAGGCAGATGGAGAGGGAGAAGCAGGCTTCCCGCTGAGCAAAGAACCCGATGTGGGGCTCAATTCCAGGGTCCTGGGTTCATGACCTGAGCCAAAGGCAGCCGCTTAACCAACTGAGCCACTCAGGTGCCCTGAAAAGCATCATTTTAAATTAAAGAAAAAGCAAGCAGCTGACTGGATAACATAATTTATTTATTTTTTAAGATTTTATTTATTTTTTGACAGAGAGAGAGAGACAGCGAGAGAGGGAACACAAATAGGGGCAGTGGGAGAGGGAGAAGCAGGCTTCCTGCCGAGCAGTGAGCCTGGCGCGGGGCTCGATCCCAGGACACTGGGATCATGACCTGAGCCAAAGGCAGACACTTAAAGACTGAGCCACTCAGGCGCCCCTGGATAACATAATTTAAATTGCTTTCCTTGCCATACAGATAACCATACACCTGTCATAATGCTGACATTTCCATCCTTAAAGCCACTCCTTCTGGTTATGGCAATATCTTCCAAAGTAGAATCACATCTGCAGTAGGTTCTATACAGTAGAGTTCTCTGTAGTAAAGTACAGAAGAGCACAGGGAGTTCTATAAAGTCTGAGATACAGTGGGTTAGATAAAATGAAACATTTTTTGATAGTCTCTTGTTAGGCACTTGATGTGAATTTTCCCTGCCAGAAATATAGTATACAGAGCTCCCATGCTTGTTTGACCACAAAATTATTTTCTTCCATTTTCATTAAAGTATTAGTGTTTTGGGGCACCTGCCTGGTTCAGTTGGTAGAGCATGTGACTCTTGATCTCAGGGTTGTGAGTTTGAGCCCTACAGTGGTTGTGGAGATTGCGTAAAAAAAAAATCTTAAAGTACTAATGTCTTGTGGAACATAACTTCCAGAAATTTTGAGTTAATGTACTGTCTCCAGAAGACCTCTGTTCACATGAAAATGATACCAGGCAGGAGAAACATACTGATTAGTGAAAACTAATTTTATTATACTACTTACTTTTTGTGTGTTACATTTTTATATAAACATTGTACTGTTTACAAATTTAAAATTTGAAATCATGAATGGGTCTATTATTCTAGATGAATGATTATTCAATGACACCTGCCCAACCTGAGCAAAATGGATTTGGAAGTATAAGTCTTAATGTATGACTAAAGTGACATTACAGAGGTTTGTAATAATATTCATTTTTATTTTGTGGAAGGTAATAATTTTTTTAAAAGATTTTATTTATTTATTTGACAGAGAGAGTACAAGCAGGGGGAACAGCAGGCAGAGGAAGAGGGAAAAGCAGGCTCCTGCTGAACAAAGAGCCCGATATGGGACTCAATCCCAGGACCCTGGGATCATGACCAGAGCCGAAGGCAATGACTTAACCGACTGAGCCACCCAGGCTCCCCGAAGGTAATAATTTTTTGTTGAATGCCAACTTCTCATATCTGTTGTTGTTCACTCCTTTTTTAAAGCTGATGAAGCTAAGATAAATGAGAATAAGAAAAAAAACCTAAAACATACTGAGGTGAATAACTTTTGAGGTGAATAATCAATAATTATTGAGGTGAATTTTTTCCAACATGGTTACATTGCTCAAGCTAAAATCTGATACCTAATTAAATCACAACAAATCAGGTCCCTGGATATTCCTGGTATATTGTTGTATGTTTTATAATTGTTTTAGTAGACTGTTGAGTTCAATTTATTGAACTTTATTTGGAATGTTTGTGTGTATTTTAAGTGATACTGGTCCAGATTTTGCTTTCTAAAGGCTATCCTCATTTACTTTTATTATTGGGATGTTTACCTTATAGAATGATCTAGCAAAATTTTGTTAGAGGTGGTACGCCTGAGTGGCTCAGTCGGTTAAGCATCTGCCTTCAGTTCAGGTTATGATCCTGGGGTCCTTGAGTGGAGCCCCCCATCAGGCTCCCTGCTCAGTGGGGGTCTGCTTCTCCCTCTCCCTCTGCCCTTCACCCACGTTTGTGTTCTCTCTCAAATAAATAAAATCTTTTAAAAAAATTTTGTTAGAGGCTATCTATTCTTTAAAACTTTTTAGTACTTGCAAAACTATAAAAAATCATAACCACAATATTGTCCTTTGCTTATAGATCTGTTCAGGTTTTGTATAGTATCTTCAACTTTGATGATTTAGGTTTCTCTAGATAATTCATTCTCTGTATTTTTATACATATTGAAATATATGTATATAGTAATACATATAACTTTAAAATCTTTAATTCTCTTTGATATGTGGCTATTTCACCTTTCTCACATAAAAAGCTGTGTGTCTTTTTTTCCTTCATAACTGCCAATTCTATACTAACGGCCTTTTCAAAGAGAACATCCTTGGATAAACTCTGTTATATTAACTATTTCATTAATTTCTACTTTTATTGTATGAATTGCTTCCTGGTATTTAGCTTAGTTTTTTAAAAAATTTACTAAAAAAATTATTTTCTGGCTCAAGCTAATGTGGTTTTTCCCCCCCAATTTTTAAAATCAACTGCCTGTTATACAACAGGCACTGTAAGTGTGAGGACAGAGTGATAAGACAAACAGTAATTCCTCAATCAAGTTTTCTGAATGCATTAAGGTCATTTCTCTTTTAAGATTTTATTTCAGAGAGAACAAGCAAATGCAAGCATGAGCGGGGGTGGGGGGAGCAGAGGGGGAAGCAGACACCCTGCTGAGCAGGGAGCCTGATTTGAGGCTCTATCCCAGGACCCTGAGCCCAAGGCAGATGCTTAACTGACTGAGCCTCCCAGGCACCCTGGTTATTAATTTCCTAATGGGTAGACCTTTGGTGATTTCCCACAAATTTTAACTTGTAGGCATCCCATTATCATTTATCACTAAGTGGTCTAAAATTTCAGATTTGATTTCTACTTAAGCTTTATTGTGGAAATTTTCAAACACATGCAAAGGTAGTAAGAATAGCACACTGAATTCTGTGTACCCATTATCCAGCTTCAACACTTATCCAGCAACATTTGCCAATCTTGTTTCATCTGTTCCTCCATCCCACCTTTTTTTTCTGAAGTATTTTATTTTATTTTTTTAAAGATTTTATTTATTTGACAGAGAGCGAGAGCAGGAACACAAGCAGGGGGAGTGGGAGAGGGAGAAGCAGGCTTCCTGCTGAGCAGGGAGCCCGATGCGGGACTCGATCCCAGGATCCTGGGATCATGACCTGAGCTGAAGGCAGATGCCCAACGACTGAGCCACCCAGGCGCCCCTTTTCTTAAGTATTTTAAAGCAAATCATAGACATGATGTAATTTCACCCTTGAATACTTCAGTATGGATCTCTAATGTATAAGGACTTACACCCACATCTGCACCCCCAAATCCATGCCATCATCATGCCTAAAAATGAACAATTGCTTAATATAATGTAATATCTATTCTAGGTTTATGTTTTCACGACAACCTAAAAATTTTTTTCATTTGTCTAAATTAGGATTGCATTGACTATATTTTCTTATTTCTGTAAGCTTATGCTCTGGCATTTGGGGACTTGATCCTGGAGAGACTACCCTTCCCAGGGGTAGCAAATTCCTAGACAACAAACAATTTTTTTTTTTAAGGGACAGGAGGTAGGGACAGAGGGAGGGGGGTTAGAGGGAGAGGGAGAGAATCTTAAGCAGGCTCCATGCCCAGTGCAGAGCCAGACAAGGGGCTCAATCTCACAACCCTGAGATCATGACCTGAGCCAAAATCAAGAGCCAGATGCTTAACTGATTGATCCACCCAGGTGCCCCAAACAACTCTTCTGAGATCATGCCTTTGATTTACAAACCAACCAATCCAAATTCCCCAAGTGTTTCCTTTATCAAACTCTCACAAACCAAGCCAATATTCCTCCTGCCCAAATCACCCCAGGGCCAGGTAACCAGACAACTAGGGACCATCTCTGTAACTCAGCCTGCCAAAATTATTAAAACTATCCAATCCCAGACTTTCTCAGTGTACTTACCAATGTCACCCATTCCTGGGGAAAACTTCAGTAAAGGCTCTGTGCCACACTCTGCCCTCTCCCACTTTCTGCCTCCCAACAGAACTGGGTACTTCCCCATGTGGCTCTGCAGGCGTGCTGCGCCTCCTGTTTTTAGAGATCTTTGAGTATAAACTTCTTCCTTCATGACAGTCATTTCCATGTCTGCATATCCTACCGTATTTGATTAGAGTAAATCCTGGGTACATTTTAACACAAGGATCCCAAAATACTCCACACCCTGCATTTAATTGATAGGTCTCTTAAGTCTTTTAATTTGCAACATTGTTTTTATTTTGTCTTAACATATATTAGTTAAAAGACCATTTATTCTGTGAAATTTTGTACATTCTGTATTTGGTTGTTTGCTTCCTTGTGTCATTAATTTGTTCCTTTATTCCCCAAGTTTCCTATAACCTGGTAATTAGATTTAGAGACTAAGGTATACATCTGGGTCAACATTTGGGGCAAGAACACTTAACAAATGATGCTACATTTAGCCATTGCATTAACATCAAGATGCACACGGTCTGGCTGATGTAATTGAGATGTTAATGTAGATTAGTGGGTTCTGTCATTCTGCTCCATTAAAAGCTTACTATTAATCTTTTTCACCTAATGATCTTTGCATCCATCAATATCACCACCAAGATCCATTATTTTGTAGAAAGTGATTTTTCAAATTGTCATTCCTTTGACCTTTATTAGCTAGATTTCTCTCATAATAAAGAGCTGTTCTTCAACTTTTGGTTGTCTTAAATATAGGTAATAAAGGAAAGACAAAATAAATGCTCCACTTTCCCCCTTTATTTATCAATAAGTGCCCTGATATACTTCATACCTAACCAGTGCATTTGGTCAGGGAAAAAAGGAAGCTATCAAAGGCTGTAGTGGTCATGACAAAAGGATATAGGAACCAATTTGAGGGGATTCCCACTGGCCAAAAATAGGACAGTCTGATCATAAAAAGGCTACAATGTATTTTTAAAAATCAACACAAGAGTTGTAATACAAGTGATTTTTAATTTCCAAATAATTTCTTTTTACATTACTCTGTTGATTTTAAATTAAATTTAGACTGGGACCAGAGAATGGAGATTATAGAATATCTGCTTTTTTTTTTTAAAGATTTTATTTATTCATAAGAGACAGAGAGAGAGGCAGAGGGAGAAGCAGGCTCCCCATGGAACAGGGAGCCTAATGCGGGACTCCATCACAGGTCCCTGGGATCATGACCTGAGCCGAAGGCAGACACTTAGCCGACTGAGCCACCCAGGTGCCCCAGAATATCTGCTTTTTTATGAACAAATTGAGAAAGAATTTCTATTTTAAAGAGTAAGTTATCTGAGGTTCAATAAGGGTGAGTGTTAGTGGAAGGCATTTCTTTATTTGTTGTACCCATAGTCTTTCATATGACTTTTCAAAAGAGTAATATTAATGATAATAATAAAACAAAATTTAGTGGCTTAAAACAATCATTTTATTATATCTCATGATCTTATGGGTTAGGAATTTGGGCAGGGGCTCAGTTGGTAGATTCATCTATTTTATATGGCATCAACTGAAGTCAGTCTGGCATTCAGCTGCTGGCTGGTCTGGAGGATCCAACATTATTTTACTCAAATATCTGGTGTCTTGGTAGGCATGTGTGGAAGACTGGGCTAAGAAGGGTGCTCTTCCTTTCTATGTAGTCTTAGGGCTTCTCCATGTGGTCTCTTCAGCAGAGCAGCCAGACTTTTTAACAGAATTCAGGGCCTAAGCTTAAGAGAGCATTCCAAGAAATGAAGTAAAATCTGCCAGTAAAGCCTGGGTCCAGAAACTGGCACAGCAGTACTTCTACTAGTCAAAACAGTCACAGTCTGCCCAGCCTCAAGGGGAAGGGATGTAGATTCCAGCTCTTGACGGTGGGAGAGAAATGTCAAAGAATTTACAGCAATCTTTATTCTGCCACAGTATTATATTACCATTTTACAAGTGAAAAAATTATAGCACAGAGCAGTTAAGCATCTTATCAACATAATACAAGTGGGAAAGTGACTGGACAGAGATGATGTGTCTCCCACATTTGTTACATTGATAGGATTAATTTTTAGAATAAATGTGAAGTTTATCAGGTTTAAGTGATGGTGGAATACATTAAGTTAACATATTCTTTTAATGATATAAAACCTCTCATGCCAAGTCAGTTCCCTGTATGAAGGAAGCAAAAGGGATTAATTACTACAGTCATAGAGTGTTCTACAAGACAGGATTGAAAAACTATCTTATATTTTTACATTATGAATTTTCAGATGATGGGTAAGGTGTGAATGTTGTCTAAAGGCCTTCTTACATTCTTTACATTCATAGGGTTTCTCACCAGAATGAATCCTCAGATGTTGAATAAGGGATGAATTAAGTCTAAAAGCCTTCCTACATTCCTTACATTCAAAAGGTTTTTCACCAGTATGAATACTCTGATGTAGAGTAAGCTTTTGACGCAATCTAAAGGCCTTCCCACATTCCTTACATTTATAGGGTTTCTCACCAACATGAATACTCTGATGTTGTGTAAGTTGTGAGAGTAATCTAAAAGCCTTCCCGCATTCCTTGCAGTCATAGGGTTTAACACCAATATGGATACTTTGGTGTGAAATAAGTTGTGAGTAACGACTAAAGGCCTTCCAACATTCCTTACATTCATAAGGCTTCTCACCAGTGTGAATTCTGTGATGAAGAATAAGATGATAACCACGACTAAAGGTCTTTCCACATTCCTTACATTCATAGGGTTTCTCACCAGTATGAATTCTCTGGTGGAGTGTTAGTTGTTGTCTCACTCTAAAGGCCTTCCCACATTCCTTACATTCATAGGGTTTCTCACCAGTATGAAGTTTGTGATGTACTCTAAGGCCAGAGCCACACAAAAAGGCCTTCCCACATTCTTTACATTCGTAGAGTTTGTCAGCAATATTAAGCTTCTGATGTCGAGTAAGGTGTGCATACTGTCTAAAGGCCTTTCCACATTCTGTACATACATAGGGTTTCTCACCAGTATGAATCCTCTGATGGAGAGTAAGTTGTCCACGCACTCTGAAGGCCTTCCCACATTCTTTACATTCATAGGGCTTCTCACCAATATGAATTTTCTGATGTACTCTGAGGTCTGGGCCACATATGAAAGATTCTCCACATTCCTTACATTCATAGAGCTTTTCACCAGAATGAAGTCTCTGATGTCGAGTAAGATGTGCAGTCTGTCTAAAGGCCATTCCGCATTCCTTGCATTCATAGGGTTTTTCACCAGTATGAATTCTATGATGGAAAGTAAGCTGTTGGCGTACTCTAAAGGTTTTCCCACATTCTTTACATTCATAGGGTTTCTCCACAAAATGAAGTCTCTGGTGTGGAGTTAGAGATGTGCGTTTTTGGTAAGAGGGCACTTTTTGAGATGCAGTTTTTATTTGACTGAAATATCCCTCCTGTCCTTCAAATTTTCTTTTGGACTCCCAATCACTTTTTAAAATTAGGCCCTTAAGGCCATGGTTTTTAATTCTTTCCATTATCTTCCACTGGGGTGAGTTTATTTCATGAATGTCATTTTCCGAAGAGAACTTCTTGGTCTCATACCTGGTCTCTAGATCTAAAAGAAAGTAAGAAGGCAAACACATGGTTTCCTTTTTTTAAAAGAAGTAAAATTTCTACAGTAGAAATAAAAGACAACTAAAGTAATACTCAGTGAAATTCTAAATATCAGTTATACAGTTTGAAAAAAAAAGCATAAGGTAACACCAGGAAAAATGAAAGTTCATGTAAGAAAGTGAGACTGGTGATTAGTAAACATTTTAAGGCAGTGGGTCTCAAATTGAGATGTAGAGTAGAATCACAGAGAACTTGTTCTAAATATTGATGTTTATTTTTTAAAGATGTATTTATTTGAGAGAGCACATGTGCACATATGTGTGCGTGCACACCCCCACACACACACCTACACCTCCCCCCCCCCATACACACATGCTCGAGCAGGGGGAGAGGGAGAGAAAGAATCCCAAGCAGACTCCCCTCTGAGCACAGAGCTTGACCCGGGGCTCGATCTCATGACCCTGAGAACATGACCTTAGTTGAACCAAGAGTTGGATGTTCAACCAAATGAGCCACCCAGGTGCCCCTAAATACTGAGGTTTAGATACCACCCAAACCACCTGGATCAGATTCTACAGTCCTGGCCAGTCCCGTATTTAATATTCTTCACACAATTCTGATGGAGATGAAAGGTTAAGAATTCATACTTAACTTTTTTCAATAATTTCTCTTTATTCTTAGACTAAAATAAAACTTGCTATGGTTAAAAGGCCTCTGCTTACCTGTAACACATCATCTCAGTCTGCTCTATCTCCCAAAATCTTCGGCCTGGGTTCTTTGCACTGCTGGCTACTTCTCATCCTGAGGTTTTTTTTTTTTTTTTAAGATTTTGTTTATTTATTTGACAGAGAGCACAACCAGGGGAAGTGGCAGGCAGAGGGAGAGGGAGAAGCAGGCTCCCTGCTGAGCAACGAGCCCGATGTGGGGCTTGATCCCAGGACCCTGGGATCCTGACCTGAGCCAAAGGCAGACGCTTAACCAACTGAGCCACCCAGGTGCCCCTCATCCTGAGGTCTTAGGTTAAAAGTCACTTCCTTTAAGACTGACTACTGTCAGTATCTAAACCTATGTTCTTATATATGTATTGCATAGCAACATATGTCTGTGTTGAAATTATATATTTATAAATGTTTCCACTTGTTGCTCTCCTTTCCTTACCCCTAGACTTCTGTAATGGCAGAAACAATCTCTACTTTACTCTCCATTAAATAATACATTCAGGGGCACCTAGATGGCTCAGTTGGTTAAGCACCTGCCTTTGGACTAGGTCACGGTCTCAGGGTCCTGGGATCGAGCTCCATGTCAGACTCCCTGCTCAGTGAGGAGTCTGCTTCTCCTTCTCCCTCTGCCCCTCCCCCCGGTCATGCTCACTCTCTCTCAAATAAATAAAATCTTTTTGGGGCGCCTGGGTGGCTCAGTTGGTTAAACAACTGCCTTCGGCTCAGGTCATGATCCTGGAGTCCCTGGATCGAGTCCTGCATCGGGCTCCCTGCTCGGCAGGGAGTCTGCTTCTCCCTCTGACCCTCCTCCCTCTCATGCTCTCTGTCTCTCATTCTCTCTCTCTCTCAAATAAATAAATAAATAAATAATAAATAAAATCTTTTTAAAAAATAATACATGCATAGCACAAGATGAATTTCACTCATTGAATTCCCATGGTTCTATACTCATTCTTTTTTTTTAAGGTTATATACTTATTCTGAATATACTTCTGTCTTTAATCTCTCACATATTACAACAATGATTAAATACTCCCTTTATTCATCCAAGCTAGTCCAGCTAAATATATAAATGGAAAATGGTGGTTATATACTCTTATATATCCCTTCCATTGCTTAAACCCCTTATCTATCTTCATATAGCTGTGAGCTACTTTTTCTTTTGTCTCCACATCACAATAAAAGTACTGAGGAGTTCTATTCATTAATCTCTCTTGAATTCTATTACTCATCCATTTTATAATGCTCATCTGGTTTTGTTCCCTCATCTCTTTGCTCAGGTCTCCTTTCCATTCCTTTAGAGGCAAGGCTGTTCCTGTATTTCCTAGAAATGTGTGCCAGTGATTTTCCATACAGGAAAACATGTTTATACTTTACTGAAGTTCTTATGAAATCCTTAGCAAAAAAGAAAAGGAAAAAAAAGATGCGATATGAAGGAACTCACTAATAGGGAAAAGGGTCTTGCAGTCACTTGAGTGTGAAGAATCTGCTAACAAGGGTCATGTTGGATTTAGAGAGAAGATGGTAAACCAGTAGGAGAAATAGCCAGAGAAACATTTAAGTGCTGAATGAGTTACGTATGAGAGAGAAAAAGGAGGAGGTTTTCAATTATTATATGGTCTGTATAAAAAGGTTGAAATAATATAGACATTTTCTTTTTTTTTTAATTTTTTTTTTTTAGAGATTTTATTTATTTATTTGAGAGAGAGCGAGCATGAGAGGGGGGAGGGTCAGAGGGAGAAGCAGACTCCCTGCTAAGCAGGGAGCCTGATGCGGGATTCGATCCTGGAGTCCAGGATCATGACCTTGGCAGTCGCTTAACCAACTGAGCCATCCAGGCGCCCTAGACATTTTCTACTAAAGCTGGAAATAATAAAATTTTAAAAACCCAAAGCTAAATCCACTTGAAATTTTAGAAGTCTATATTAAATAACTTTTAGATCAATAGGGAAATAAATTCCAAAACAGTATTTTTGTTTTTTAGAAAACAATGGTAATAATAATTTTAAAATCCACACTAAATTAGTATCTACAAAATATAAGCATAGTGCTTAGAAGAAAATTTAAAAACTTAAACACAGCAATAAACATGAGAGAAAAATCAATTAAAAATCAAAGAAATCAGAAAAAGAATAAAGTAAACTGAAGCAAAGCAGAAGAAATTAATTGATATAAACGCAGAATTAGAAAACAGAAAAGAAGAACTAATACATAAAACAAAAACTTTCTTTTAAAAAACAAATCAGCAAAACAGATAAAGCATTAGTTAATACAAGGAAAATAGCAAGAAAGCACACAAGAAGTGACAAAGTGAAAATAACCATGAATACAGAGGATAGCTGAAAAAAAGATTACTGTGACCATAAATTTTAAAACATAGCTAAAATGAGTAATTTTCTAGGAAAATATATTTACCAAAACTGGCCACAGAAGAGATACAATGCATAAACATTAATTTCCAAAGAGCAAATAGAGAATGTGGTCAGACTTACCATCTCCTTCTCCTAAAAAAGAAGCTTTAAAGAACAGGCCATCCAAATTCTATTTAGACGGAGAACTAAGAAAAAGGAGGACTTCCGAACTATTTTCATAAAGTAATATTATACTAAATAAAGGTCACTAATAAAAACTACATACCAATTTTCTGAAAACTGATATAAAAATTCTAAGCATCTAATAAAACACCACATTGACCCAGTATTGTTTATTCAAAGAATTTTAGAGTGATCCAATATGGGGAAATCTATGAAAATAAATCAACATTTTTTTTAAAGATTTATTTCTTTTATTTCTTTTTAAGATTTTATTTATTTATTTATTTATTTATTTGAGAGTGAGAGAGCACAAGCAGGGGAAGAGCAGCAGGGAGCCCAGATGCGGGGCTCGATCCCAGGACCCCAAGACCACAACCCAAGCCGAAGGCAGACGCTTAACTGATTGAGCGTGCCCCTATTTATTTTAGAGAGAGACAGAGCTGGGAGAGGGGCTGAGGGAGAAAAGCAGACTCTTCGCTGAACAGGGAGTGCAATGCGATGCCGGTCTTGATCTCAAGACCCTGAGACCACGACCTGAGCCTTCTTTTTATTCCTCAAACATGCAAAGCTAACTTCCTCCTTAGGCCTTTTCTATTGGCTCAGAAGCCTCTTGCCCTAGAGAGCTTGAGCTCTTCATGGCTTGAGCCTTCATATCTCTCCTCAAAAAAGTCTTCCCTCATTTGTCTACTTTTCTATATGCATGTTATATACTTCACTAAGTTACTTACAGGAAGAAAGAAACAAAGGAAGAAAAGAAAATGAAAGAAAAAAATGATCTTGGGCGCCTGGGTGGCTCAGTTGGTTAAGCGACTGCTTTTGGCTCAGGTCATGATCCTGGAGTCCCGGGATTGAGTCCCGCATCGGGCTCCCTGCTCAGCAGGGAGCCTGCTTCTCCCTCTGACCCTCACCCCTCTCATGTGCTCTCTCTCTCATTCTCTCTGTCTCAAATAAATAAATAAAATCTTTAAAAAAAAAAATGATCTTGTTTAAGATGTCTAACTTTGAGTCAACAGTTGTCATTTTGGCTAAATATTTCCTGATTAAACTGATATCATCTTATTCATCTGGAACCTCTGCATGTCATTGTTTTTTTCAGCATTAATAGTGGTAAATGTCATTTAATTATCTAAATGTGAAAAGAAAATAAGTTAGGATTGGTATAAAAAGCGTGTCTTTCCTTCCTGTGGTAGACAGTGACTAAGAAGATATAACATTATAGACAGTGTGGGCACTGAAATGGCCTTGTTACAAAACAAGAACTCTTAGCCTAAAATGGGTCTCCTCAGTCAGACCTGAATGTACAGAGAGCAAAATACAACATGACAACATATGTCTCTATATAAAGAATTTTGAAGAATTTTTTTTAAGTAGGCTTCATGCCCAGCATGGAGCCCAACGTGGGGCTTGAACTCACCACCCTGAGATCAAGACCTGAGCTGAGATCAAGAGTCAGACGCTTAACCGACTAAGATACCCAGGTGCCCCTAGGATCTTTTTTTAAGAAGACATTCAAAGAGAAATGAAAACAGCACAGAGGTAGAAGCTAAACCAAGAGATCATTCTCCCCATACTCTATTAAACTAATGTTTCTTCCTGATATGAAGGTATATATATACACACACATAGGTACACACACACACAGAAAAAAAGCAAAGAATGATATTCTGTGATCTAAGGATCTATCTTCTAGAGTAATTCATATGAAACTTTGATTGCTGATAAAACATTTATTATTACAATGTCAAGCATATTTTTCTTTATAGTCTTTTATTTCCCCAAAAAAGGTTTTTCAGACCATACCTAAAATAGCCTTTTAGCCCACACCATTTTCTCTTCCCTTACTCTTTTTATTTTACTTCATAGTACTCTATTAGCTGAAATTATATTTTTTATTTATCTACAGTTACTATGTGTCTCTTATTACAAGGTAAATTCCATGAGGACAGAAACTTTATTGGTTTTGTTTACCACTATATATATATATATATATATATATATTTAAGATTTTATTTATTTATGTGACACAGAGAGACACAGCGAGAGAGGGAACACAAGCAGGGGGAGTGGGAGAGGGAGAAGCAGGCTTCCCGCTGGGTAGGGAGCCCGATGCGGGGCTCGATCCCAGGACCCTGGGATCATGACCTGAGCCGAAGGCAGACGCTTAACGACTGAGCCACGCAGGCACCCCGTTTACCACTATATTGATAGTGTCTAGCACTGTGCCCAGCCTAGAGGTAGGTAGATAAGTCAGTCAGTCAGTCTACTTATCTACTATTTATAAATGCAAAAGAAAGCAGCTGAGTCAAAAAATATATAGAGAGTGGTTGTCAGTAGGGAACAAAGAGAGCACCTCTCCACCCATGCCCCCTTCAAAGGGGAGGAAAATTTGAAACAACAACAACAACAAAAGAGTGGTAAATGGGATAAAGAAATAGTTCTATTAGTATCCCTATTAGTATCTATTAGTATCCCTAACTAAGATAGCATCTTAATTTGCTCCTCAGGTCTTAGACCTTTTCTCTTCAGGCCTTGGACCTTTATATTTAAAAATTTTTTAAGATCTTATTTTTAAGGGCACCTGGGTAGCTCAGTCAGTTAAGTGTCTGCCTTTGGCTCAGGTCATGATCCCGGAGTCCTGGGATCGATCCCCGCCCCCCTCCCCCCTAGGGCTCCCTGCTCAGCGGGGAGTCTGTTTCTCTCTCTGCCCCTCACCCCACTTGTGCTCTCTCTCTCTTACTCTCTCTCTCAAATAAATAGATAAAATCTTTAAAAAAAAAAAAAGTTTTTATCTTTAAATAATCTCTATATCCAATGTGGGGCTTGAATTTACAAACATAACCAAGATCAAGATTAGCACGCTCCACTGGCTGAGCCAGCCAGGTGCCCCAGGCCTTCGACCTTTAAAGAGGACTCTGTAAACAACATCAGTAGAGTGTGCCTCTTCCCTAACTAATTGGGTGGTTTCCTCTGTGATGGCTTCCCCCTGTTCAAATGGCTCTCACTCACCTGGATATTGCCTCCTTCCTTTCCTCACAACTTTCCAGGGCTCTTTTCCTTGCTCCAATAAGGAAATCACGTCTGGCTTAGAAATGAAGCATCCTGATTAGAAGGAGGTGATATGGAAATAGAAAATAAATTCAAAATTACTTCGATTCAGTTTTGGTTAAATTTTTATTAACTATAAGTCAAATGGGAATTGATAAAACCTTTAGAACAAAGAAGGGCAAGATGGTTAAAAAATATTCACATTAAGGTTACATAATAAATAGATTTATATTCATACAAGTAATCCTTCTTGAGAGGCAATAGTGGTTAAGAGCACAGATTGCCTGAGTTTAAATCCTGTCTCTGCCACATCTCAATTGTAAGATGAGTAATAGCACCTATCATACACAATTGTTGTGACAGTTATATTAACATATATCCATATCTAAACATTGCCTAGAATATGTACTCAGCACTATATATACAGTTGACCCTTGAACTATGCGAGATTGAACTGCACGGATCCACATATATGTGGATTTTTTTGATACAGTATAGTACTGTAAAAGTATTTTCTTTATGATTTTCTTGACATTTTTTCTTCTCTAGCTTACTTTATTGTAAGAATACAGTATAATACATATAACATATAAATATGTTAATCAACTGTTTATATTATCAGTAAAACTTCTGATCAACAGTAAGCTATTAGTAATTAAGTTTTTGGGGAGTCAAAAGTTACATGCAACTTTTTGACTGTGTAGAGGGTTGGTGTCCCTAACCCCTATGTTGTTCAAGTGTTGAATGTATTTTATTAGCTATTATTTATTGTCGTTGTTTTGCCGAGAGGAAAACAAAAAGCTTCTGGAGGCATTTATTATTTCTTAGGATATTCACACAATGTTAAGTGCAAAGTTCTTGGATTTTTAACTTTCAATCATAAAAGTAGGTAAAAGTAAGTTTATTAACAAAAGGAACGAGTTCTCTTGAATTGTAAATAAATCCTGTTGATCCAACTTATCACTGCAGATATTATATATTCTTTTGATAGATTAAAAACTGAGATATAGGGTCTGGCCATTTTCCTTACATGTATAACAACAAATAAAACACCTATAGCAATTCTGGGTTCATACACCAAGTGAAACCTGGTTTCTATGACACAAGTAAGGCCAATTCAAATCCAGCCCTTTTTCATCATTAAGGAAGGCCTGAAGGCCACTTAAGGATGAGGAAGATGAATATGCTTAATTGAGGTATTCACTTCCAAACAAAAAAAGTTCAAACCATTCACTGGGAAAAGGGAGCAGAAATTTAGTTTCTTGAAAGATATTCCTAAAATTTCCAGAGAAAAAAGCAGATATTACAGTGAACAGGTCTAAATTACTAGAGGCAGAGAACCTTACCCAGTGAGACCAAGTTGCTGTAATTCTCCAACATTACATCTCTGTACAAGTCCCTCTGTTCCAAGTCCAGGTATTCCCACTCCTCCTGAGAGAAGACTATGGACACATCATTGAACATCACTGACCCCTGCAATGACAAACGATATAATACATTTGAGGTTAAAGAAAATTTGTTTTTAAGATGGAAGAGATACTGGAGGACATGGACCATGTGGCAAACCAAAAGGCTTAGGTAAAGGCTTAGGCTAGAAGCCTTTAACATAGTGAGTTAGGAGATGAGTGTGCCTGAAGCAGCATGCCTATGTGCTCTTGAAGAATCCTGCTGCTACAGGTGCAGTCACCTGAATACTCTGGTGTATCTTGATCATCCCAACATGTCTGGGAAAGAAAAAAATCAGTTTTCCAATTAAATAAAATATTTTAGATAAGCCTCTGCCTGTTGTATGTCTCCCTCATAAATTCTCAAGAAATGTGAGTTCTTCCACCCTTTCCCCTTAAAGAACAGATTTTTTTAAAGTTTCCTTACAATATTTGTTAGAAAAGGATCTGAATATAGTTAAAGAATTTCTTCCAAGTTCATCATTGAATCAGATAATATTGTAAGCATTTTTCCATTTATGACAGATTCTTTAGTGAACTTTAAAAAAATTGTATAATAGTCTATGTGAGGGATATATGAGACTTAATCATTCTTCCATTTTGGTCTATACAAAATATTTAAGGTACTCCTGAGTTCTGAAGGTCCACAACTACTTATGTATCTGCACAATCTTCCTACTTGTTACCATTTTCCGTCTTTCACTGTATGCATTCCTTGTTCCTGACTTAAAGGATATGGACGTAGATTCTGGATACTGATGATCCAGATTCACAAAGTTATCATTCTAGACAGCATATCCTGTTCAACTACAAATGGAACCCTATTCCTAGTGTACAACTCTCAGGGATTCCCAGAAAAGATCCTTGATCTCTCTGCATGCAAGACCCAACAATATCTCTGCCCAGTCCTAAAAGTCTCACAAAACATGAGATTTCACCATATATTGAGGCTGAGGTCAACCAACAGCAAATCTTATCTTACATACTTGGAAAACTCAAATCCAGAAACACCCAGTTTCCCCATGAGTAGTCAAATGGGCCCATCCTCTTTCATCAACTCACAAGAGATGGTCAAACATCTCCCTCAAGTGATTTCATTTCTACCCCACTACAGCCCTTAGCAGAAGACCGAGCACATATAGGAGATGCTGAATGATTTTCTTCAATGAATACATGAATAATGACTGGGGAAAAGAGGATTCATAGGATAGGTGTGCTAAACAGCCTCATCCCTCACTGAATTTGGAGGACTGGGAGAAGATTCCTAGGCTCTGATAGGAAGTTTCAGGATAAAAAAATGTTCATAGGGCATTAACATGAAAGTATTTTCAGAAGGAGAAAGAAACAGTAACTTACATGGGCCATGGTTTAGAAATTCAAGAACCGGTCAGTCCTCCTTGGGGTTTAGTTTTCTGGAGAAGCAGAGTTCACAGAGGCCAGAGCTGGGGGAGGAAAAGGAGGCCATAAGATCAGATAGGCCTCAGAACTCCCAAAATGGCTGGAGTCCATTTGTTCTTTCCCCTCCCTTGACTTCCCAACACACACACACACACACAGGGAAATATGAGGGAGTCTGGACAAATCACATCCCTCCTCAGAAATTCCAGGGCTAGGGGTGCATGGCTGGCTTAGTCAGTAGAGCGTGCAACTCTTGATCTTTGGGTTTTAAGTTTGAGCCCCACATTGCATGCACAGATTACTTAAAAAAGTAGAAAGATTACTTAGAAAAAAAAATTAAAAAGGAATTCCAGGGCTGATAAAGGGCCACATCATCTAAACAAGAATATCTTTCAAAGCCTCATAGGCCTGCTTGGATTCATCAGATACAAAGAGAGAAATTCATTAGAACCAATCCTGGCAGTCATTAACCACTGTCAAACTGATGCACTGGCACCCCGCTGGCCTGCCAGCCTGCAGCCAGGACAGTAACTTCCAGAATCTTCTGGGTTCATTACTCTTTTTTTTTTTTTTAAAGATTTCATTTATTTATTTGAGAGAGAGAGAATGAGAGAGCACATGAGAGGGGGAAGGGTCAGAGGGAGAAGCAGGCTCCCCGCCGAGCAGGGAGCCCGATGCGGGACTCGATCCCGGGACTCCAGGATCACGACCTGAGCCGAAGGCAGTCGCTTAACCAACTGAGCCACCCAGGCGCCCTCATTACTCTTTTCAATCAGAATCAACCGCACTGCTTTCCTGCATGACTTATTTGCCATTCTCTTTCTTACAACCTAGGCTGAAAAGGTGTGGATACATGCTCTCAACAGGTAGACAACACATATCTATTTATCAAAGACTTTCATACGATGGATATTTTATATACATTAAGTGGATCCTCAGGATTGCTATGTAGTATATAATTACCTATGCGGTGGACCAGAATATTCACAAAGTAAAACCACTTGCAGAAATTCAGTTAAGTAGCAAAGCTAAATTTGGAATCCTTATTTTTCTAACCAAAGTCAGCTCTCAATCAACTCTCTTGTCTCTGAAACCCAGAATCTCTTGTTCCATGAGCATGCATAACTCATTAAAAAAGCAGAAATAACACGTGAAACCTCCAAAGACATTTTTTTTTCAAGATTTTATTTAATTATTTGTCAGAGAGAGAAAGAGAGAGAGCACAAGCAGGGGGAGCAGCAGGCAGAGGAAAAAGCAGGCTTCCCGCTGAGCAAGGAGCCCGATGCAGGACTCGATCCTAGAACTCCGGGATCTTGACCTGAGCTGAAGGCAGATGCTTAACTCACTGAGCCCCTAGGCATCCCCCCCAAAGACATTAAATACTCTTTAAGAGTATTGATGCCCATATTAGCAAGTTTGTAAGGAAATGAATATTCTAACCTGCAGATTGTGTAAATTTAAAAGTATGTACAGACAGCATTTAAACCATGCACATCTTCTGACTCAGAAATTCTACTGTGGGGATTAATTCTACTCCGTATATGTGCACAAGATATAAGAATGTGCTGACAGACATTAATCAAAATGGAAAAAAGCTGGAAGGAACCTAAATATCCTGCAGTAGGAAACAGATCAAATAAATTATAAAGCACCCACAGAGTGAAAAAGCTTGTCACTTAAAAAAGGATAATACAGATCTTTAATTGGAAAGATGGAAATATGTTTACTACATATTGCTGAATGAAGAATGTAGGTAATAACAGTTGTGAGTACTGTGATCCTGTTATAGCAGGGCAAAAAGACTTATATGTGTGTGTGTATATATGTGTATATATTTATATTTATGTTCATATGTACATAGTAATCACTAAATACTAAGCTTTTAAAAATACATAAGGACTGGGGCGCCTGGGTGGCTCAGTTATTAAGCGTCTGCCTTCGGCTCAGGTCATGATCCCAGGGTCCTGGGATCGAGCCCCTCATTGGACTCCCTGCTCGGTGGGTAGCCTGCTTCTCCCTCTCCCACTCTCCCTGCTTGTGTTCCCTCTCTCGCTGTGTCTGTCTCTGTCAAATAAATAAATAAAAAATCTAATAAAAGAAAAATACATAAGGATATACAAAATATTCAAGATGTGTAGCCTTCAGAAAAATAAAATGAACATGAATACATTTGTAAAGTATACATACATATCAACATAAAGAGGCACTAAGAGACATCAACAGAAAAAAATCTGCAAAAATTGTTCATTTACCCATTGTGATCTTAATTTTCTTCTTTTTGCTTATATTTACTTAATAATTTTATATGGCAATATATACTCTTGAAATATATTTTTAAAATTTTGTAAGTAGTAAGCTTTTCTTCAAATAGGTGAAAGAGACTCACTTCTAAAGCAGTCATCTCTTGAAGGAAAAAAACTGCTATGTTCTTTTCTCCTAGCTCCCAATATCTGATCCAACTCTATGATTTGTAAGTTTGTTCATGTATGTTGGAGTTTTGCCCAGAAAAGAATGGTTAAACATCCCCAAATAATGCCTTGTTTCACTGCTGCTGTCTCTCTTAACTTCTTGACTCATACATTTATCTTGCTTCTGAACCAGTCATTTTAGCCATGATGCCCTCCAAAGAGCTGCTGAATCTTCTTGTCCTGTTGGTCTCATTTTGCATCAACATCATGAGAATAAAAACTATTAAGGCCTAAGACTTACTACATAAAATCCATTTACCTACACAGAAATCCTCTGGATTTGGTTATTTTTTGGCACAACCTGACAATGCTTGCTGTAATCAGATGATGTCTCTTCACAGGAACTCCCAAGCTGTGCTATCTGACTTCTTCAAATATTACACTTAGTCTTATTCCTCTAGAGGTTTATCTACCTTGATAGATAATAAGCAACTTAAGAATCACAACCATGTCATTTTAGTCACTCTATATTCCCCAAGTACTAGCATAGGATCAGGCATATTATGAGTACTTTATAAAATGTCTGATAATTCAACCTAGAAGTTCCATTTCTAGGAATTTATCCTTAGAAAATTTTTATAAAAGTACACAAAGAGATATCTGCAAGGAAGTTCATCAAAGAATATTCTGTAACCAAAAGTCAGAGTACCTTAACAGTAAGACAACCGGCTAAATAAACTAGGTTCCACAATATGATAGCATATTACACAATTATTGACAATGATGGTACTAGTTCATATTAATTCATGAAGGAAAATATCCATGATAAATTGCCAAGTACAACAGGCAGACTAAAAAGAATATCCACAATGTTGGGAGGTGACTGACTCTCATATATAAAGAACACAGGCTTTGCTGTCTTGATCCAGGATATGAAACTAAGGTTTGACAGTTATCAACTAGGAGACATCAGACATGTTAGTTTTCAGTGCCACTGTTGCCTCATAGATAAACTGGAGAATAACAGTATCTACTTTATAAAGTTGTTATTAAAGTTAAGTAACATAATACACATAAAGAACTTAAAATACCTCATTATAAGCAATGAATAAAATGAAAACATGACATGCCCCATATTCCATGTATTAAAAAAAGTATCTTTAATAAAAAAAACTTTAATTCTTTGATAAATGATCTTTAATAATTTTTTTTTTAAGATTTTATTTATTTATTTGACAGAGAGAGAACACAAGCAGGGGGAGTGGGAGAGGGAGAAGCAGGCTTCCTGCGGGGCAAGGAGCCAGATGCGGGGCTGGATCCCATGACCCTGGGACCATGACCTGAGCCGAAGGCAAACGCTTAACGACTGAGCCACCCAGGCGCCCCTTTAATAATTTTTTAATACTAGGATGCCCTTTCTCTTACAGTAAACCTTTTTTTTTTTAAGATTTTATTTATTTCTTTGACAGAGGGAGAGAGAGAGCACAAGTAGGCAGACAGTCAGGCAGTGGGAGAGGGAGAAGCAGGCTCCGCGCAGCACAGAGCCCAATGTGGGGCTTGATCCTAGGAAGCTGGGATCATGACCTGAGCCGAAGGCAGCCGCTCAACTGACTGAGCCACCCAGGCGCCCCTACAGTAAACTTTTTTTTAAAAAAGATTTTATTTACTTATTTTAGAAAGAGAGAGCGAGAGGAGGGAGAGGAGCAGCGGGGAGGGAAAGAGTAATCTCAAGCAGACTCTGTGCTGAGCATGAGCTCGGTGTGGGGCTCGATCTCACGCCACTGAGATCATGACCTGAGCCAAAACCACGAGTCAGAGCTTAACCAACTGAGCCACCCAGGCGCCCCTCTTTTAGTAAACTTTTTTTGAGATTTTCAGGACTGCTCTTTATTACAACATCACTAAATTTTAAAGATTTTTTTTTTCTTTATTTGACAGAGAGAGACATAGCGAGAGAGGGAACACAAGTAGGGGGAGAGGGAGAGGGAGAAGCAGGCTTCCCCGCGGTGCAGGGAGCCCGATGTGGGCCTCGATCCCAGGACCCTGGGACCATGACCTGAGCCGAAGGCAGACGCTTAACGACTGAGCCACCCAGGCGCCCCAACATCATTAAATTTTAGAACTAAGTTTGAGAATGTAATTCTTCTTAATTAATAATATTAGCAAAAAAGATTCATAGGAATCAAGAAGTAGAGCAAAGCCCCTTTTGCTCTCCATCCCTAGCAGCTCCAAAGAGACACCACTTGGCATCATAAAACTCAAGAAATTTGATTTGATAAGGTATTATTCTGAACACATTAAAAACATTTGATCAAGTTCTTCTGTATAACATGTCTAAATATTTATTGTTACTACCACTTTCTCCCCCCTGTTATAAATCTCTACTTAGGAGCAACCTTGAATTACTTAAAAAAAAAAAAAAGGGTTTCTGATTCTGAAAAGATACCTCACTTGATAACTTGTTACCCTAGTAAATGTTTTCATAATCCTAAAATGTATAAAGTCTTCAAAAGTCTTTCAAATTAGAGGAGAACACTGTACTCTCCAGCAATATAGTAAATCTTCTGACTGTACTGGATTTCTTTTCAGTGTTGGAGAGTCTTTATCTCCTTAAATAATCAATTTTTGTGATTCTGCTTTACAGAACAAAGAAACGTACACAAGTGCACAGACAAAATATTTGGAAAAACATCAAAATAGTTCTTCACCAAAACAATAAGCTGCCTTCACTCTGTTCTGTGACTGAACACAATCAAGGCAAGCAGCATTCTTAAGTGGGGTCTGAGGGTTTTGGCTAGGAGTCTTCTCTGGCGCTCAGATATCTGACTGGGGCGGCGGGGGTAGGGGGTCCTCTCCGCGGGTGGGCTCGAGCGGCTAGAGGGCAGAAGATCGAGCTGTGACGCTGGGGTCGGAGTCACACAGTCCAGGCTCTGCACCCAATTCAGTCACACACACGCCACCACCCACTAGTCCCGACCTCACAACCGCACATAGTCCTGATGTCACAGCTGGGCCCCGCCACGCCCACAGTCACCCAGATACACAACTACAGCACCGCCGTTCTCACGCACACTCGGCCTGAGACGAGCGGCTCGCAACGCTCTGCGGTGCTGCAGGGCTTCCCTTCCCTCGCCTAATCTCCAGGCCGCAACGCCTTTCCTACAGATGGCTGGAACCAACCCTGCGAACCAGGACTGCTCACCCGGGGTGTCGCACCTGCCTCACGGTGATGCTCCGCGTCAGCGAGAACACGACGCACCCGGCAAGTCCACACACAGCCCCCGGGGCTTAACGGGCCGCGCGCGGAGGCTGCTGGGAGCTCGCGCTGCAGGCACTGAGTGCGCCGGCGCGGCCAGCGCCAGGGAGCCGAGCGTCTACCCCGCCCGCGAGCTGAGTGCGGCGGAGGTCTGGGCGGGCTGCGGCCGGGGCGGGGCGGGGTTCTCGGCTCTTGGTCCCGAGGAGTCCCGGCAGGTCCGGGAGCGCTGCGGGGGCGAGCGACGGGCGCACTAAAGGGGGATGTGCGTTAACGCGACTCTCCGTAGGACCTACTCGGATGGCGCTGCGTGTGCGTCTTTGGAGTGGTTTTGGGTGCGATTTTTTCATTGGGTGTGGCCGGCTTGTGTTTGAGAGGTGCTACTTCGCGGACCGGAATGTGGTTTGGGAAGGAGCTTTTAACTGGAATTGTGTGTCAGACTGTGTAGGACCGAGAATGTTGTGGCAGCCTGTGAGAGAATGGGTTTGACAGTGCCTGTGAACGTGTCTGTAAATGAACATTTAGGTGGCGCGGTTCTGATAGATTTTCCCCCCAGGCCTTCCCTACAGACGGTGGTTGGAAGTCACTCAGTGTGCGCCGATTGTGTGGCGAGTGTGTGTTCCTCAGGACTGTGACGAGGTAGGATGATTAGATGGGACCGGGATGCTCACTCTCCCCAACCCTGAAATAGAGAAATGAATGTTCCATTTTCAAGGAGCATCATCTTCACTGAAGGATTTGGTGAAAAAAACCCTGATTTTTCTGGAGAATTATGTATTTACATTTAATCACAAGTTTATTATGGAGAAGAATGTAAACAAGCATAACTTTTAAAGTAAGATTTCAAAGGAAATTCCTGTCATGGAGTAGTTTATTTGCTTCGTCTCCGGATTTCTAGAGTAGGCTGTTCCTCTTAGTGTTAAGGGGACTTTGTTGGGAAGATTTAAGAAGCCCTAGGCTAAGAAAAAAACATCTTTTTTTTTTTAAGATTTTATTTATTTATTTTGACAGAGAGAAACAGTGAGAGAGGGAACACAAGCAGGGGGAGTGGGAGAGGGAGAAGCAGGCTTCCCACTGAGCAGGGAGCCCGATGCGAGGCTCGATCCCAGGACCCTGGGATCATGACCTGAGCCGAAGGCAGACGCTTAACGACTGAGCCACCCAGGCGCCCCCAAAACATCTTTTTTTTTTTAAAAAAAGATTATTTTAGAGAGAGAGCTTGAAGGACAGGGGAGGGGGTGGCAGAGGGAAAGGGAGAAGCACACTCCTCCCTGAGCAGGGAGCCCGATGTGGGACTCCATCTGAGGACCTTGAGCTGAAGGCAGACCTAAACCGACTGAGCCACCCAAGCACCCAAGAAAATACATCTTTACAGAAAAGGGAAGCAGTATGGCTAGAGCAGACGACCCAGGATTAGGGAGTCAAATATCTTAGGTTCTAGATCAGATATTCTTTGTTAAAGGAGGGCAAGAAACTTGTTTAAGACTCAAAGTATCAGTTCATGCTGACATTACTAATTCAAATTTAATGTTACAAGGTTTTATTCTTACCTTTTATGTTTCTGCTTTTTTTCCCCTAATGATCTTTCTCTAGAAATCCTGGTTCCTAGTAATATTAGCATATTTATATATTTGCAGTAGCTTAGAATGGCCATAAAATAGTTTAAAATGGTAATGCCAATATTATTACTAACAATAAAGCTAGTACATACAATTTTATTTATTTATTTATTTTTTAAAGATTTTATTTATTTATTTGACAGAGAGAGATAGTGAGAGCAGGAACACAAGCAGGGGGAGTGGGAGAGGGAGAGGGAGAAGCAGGCTTCCCGCGGAGCAGGGAGCCCGATGCGGGGCTCGATCCCAGGACTCTGGGATCATGACCTGAGCCGAAGGCAGACGCTTAACGTCTGAGCCACCCAGGCGCCCAAGTACATACAATTTTATTTATTTAATTTTTAAAAATTTTTTTGAGGATTTTATTTATTTGACAGAGAGAGAGCACAAGTAGGCAGAACAGCAGGAAGAGGGAGAGGAAGAAGCAGGCTCTCCACAGAGCAGGGAGCCTGATGTGGGGCTCGATCCCAGGACCCTGGGATCATGACCTGAGCCGAAGGCAGCCGCTTAACCGACTGAGCCACCCAGGCGCCCCCAAGTACATACAATTTTAGATTATAGTTATTCTAAAGCAGAGGTTGGCAAACTACAGCCTGCAGGCCAAATCTGGCCTGCCATCTGTTGCATAGCTAGTGAGTAAAGAATAATATCTATCTTTTTAAGTGGTTTAAAAAAATCAAAAGAAGAGTAATATTTTGTGAGGTGTGAAAATCATGCATTTCAAATTTCAGTGTCCATAAATAAAGTTTTACTGGGAACATAGCCATGTTCATGTATGCATTGTCTATGGCTGCATTTGAGCTACAAGGGCAGAATTGAGTAGTTATGCAGACTGAATGGCCTGCAGAGCCTAAAATACAGTCAATTCTCATTATTCACAGTAGTTCCATAAAGTTGTTGCAAACACTGAATTAGCAAACCATTGCTCCTAAAGGAAATATGGGGTTTCCTGCAAACATCTGATGACATTTCCTTCAACCAATCAATACATACCTGGTTTTATGTGTTTCTACTTGAAGACACAGTTGAGAGACCTGGGTGGCTCAGTCATTTAAGCATCTGCCTTCAGCTCAGGTCATGATCCCAGGGTCCTGGGATCAAGTCCTGCATCAGGCTCCTTGCTCAGCGGGAAGCCTGCTTCTCCCTCTGCCTGCCACTTCCCCAGCTTGTGCTCTCTCTCCCTCTGACAAATAAATAAAATCCTTTAAAAAAAATACACAGTTTATGTATAGTTGATTCATCAACATTGGACTCATGGCCAAAAGCACTATAGCTCATGCCTGAATAAAGCTGATCTAATACATGTATTTTCTCTGCCAGGCACATCACAGACTTGTGCTTAGGAACACTAGGCAGCACTTCAGCACTATGCTTTGGGGTCATTTGAAACAGCAAAATCACCAATAAAAAGCACAAAATGAAAAAAAAAAAAAACAACCCATGGTACTAAAGAGACTGAAAAGAACACTTATTATTTTTTTTTTTTAAGATTTTATTTATTTGACAGAGAGAGACACAGTGAGAGAGGGAACACAAGCAGGGGGAGTGGGAGAGGGAGAAGCAGGCTCCCCGCCGACCAGGGAGCCCGATGCGATCCCAGGACTCCGGGATCATGACCTGAGCTGAAGGCAGATGCTTAATGACTGAGCCACCCAGGCACCCCCAAAAGAACACTTATTTTTTTTTTTTTTAAGATTTTATTTATTTATTTGACAGAGAGAGACACAGCGAGAGCAGGAACACAAGCAGGGGGAGTGGGAGAGGGAGAAGCAGGCTTCCCGCCGAGCAGGGAGCCCGATGTGGGACTCGATCCCAGGACCCTGGGATCATGACCTGAGCCGAAGGCAGACGCTTAACGACTGAGCCACCCAGGCGCCCCAAAAGAACACTTATTTACGGTATAAGAGCTGAAACAAGAAAGCGGAGGGTTACCTTATTTGACTTCAGCTGAGAACATGTGTGTCAAGGGACTCATTTTTCATTTTTCTTCACATGTCCATGAATGAACACAAAAGTGCTGCAGGTACTGACTTTGGGATCACAAATAAAATTTTAGCAGGTAGGTAAGTTTGCAAATATGGAATGCACAAATAATGAGGATCAACCAATTTACTGCCTGGCCCTTTACAGAAAAAGCTTGCCAGCCCCTGTTTTAGAATATATCCCTCTTGGTGGCCCGGCGGAGCGGGCACCGGTTGATACCTGTGGAGAATCTCCTAAATTGTACCCTGAAAAGGCAGAATGGAGATGTCAATGCCCCCACCTCAGATATATGTAGAAAAAACTCTGGCTATTATCAAACCAGAATTGCTGACAAAGAGGAGGAAATACAAGATATTATTCTCAGATCTGGATTCACCATTGTTCAGAGAAGAAAACTCCATCTCAGCCCTGAGCACTGTAGTAATTTTTTGTGGAACAGTATGGGAAAATGTTTTTCCCCAATTTAACAGCTTACATGAGTTCTGGACCACTTGTTGCCATGGTATTAGCTAGACATAAAGCCATCTCTTACTGGAAAGAACTTTTGGGACCAAGTAATACCTTAGTAGCTAAAGAGACTCACCCAGACAGTTTAAGGGCAATTTATGGCACAGATGACCTGAGGAATGCACTTCATGGGAGCAATGATTTTGCTGCAGCAGAAAGAGAAATTCGATTCATGTTTCCTGAAGTGATTATTGAACCCATTCCAGTTGGACAAGCTGCTAAGGATTATTTAAATTTATATGTAACACCAACTCTGCTTGAAGGACTCACAGCACTTTGTAAGGAGAAACCAGCAGATCCTTTAATTTGGTTAGCTGATTGGCTCCTGAAAAATAATCCCAACAAGCCAAAGCTGTGTCACAATACAGCTGCAGAAGAACCTTAAAATTCCTCAAAGAACAAATCACTATCTTACTGTGAAAGACATGCTTCTACTTTAAAACAAACAAACTGTCCTAAGGCTTTAAGTAACTACGTGTGAAATAAATTGTTTAAAAAAAAAAAAAAAGAATATATCCCTCTTAGTTATAAAATTAGAATATTTAAAAACTACTTGAAGTAATTCCATTCCCGTGCCATCAATAATTTCTCTAATTGACTGTAACATATTAAATAAATTAAAATCTGGGCTCCTGGGTGGCTCAGTTGGTTTTGGTTGGGTGGCCGACTCTTGGTTTTGGTTCAGGTCATGATCTTGGGTGGGCTCCCGGCTCCAGGGGGAGTCTGCTTGAGGATTCTCTCTCCACTCCCTCTGCTCCTCCCCCTGTTCACTCTCTCTGTCGTTCTCTCAAATGAACAAATAGATCTAAAAAATCCTTGTAAATAAAAATCCATAAATGAGAAAAAATGGCATGAAAAAGGAAAGCTCTTTATAGAATGTCAGCTATTAAGTTTGATTTTACATGATTATGAACTCAGTTTCAAATATATTTATGATATTTGGTTTTGAAGAGGTATTTTTACAGTATGGTGTTTTCCTTTAAGTTTATGTCCATTTCTATTATATCCTCTCATGCCAGCTATCACCTGCATTTAAATAAAACAGCAACATCATTAGAATGGATACATCTTGGCATGAAAGCTAGCTATTGGTGAGGTAATAGAACACAATTTATCAGGCAACACTGAATTTTCTTTGAAGTCAGCCTCTTTCTGATTTCTTCCAATGCTTCATGTTTGCCTTCCCTGCTAGTGACCAACTCTTTTGCTTCTTTACACAGCCTTGACACTCAGTGCCACTTGCATTGGTAGAAACAAGGTGCCCAGGGAATAGCCTTTCCAAAGCCGAGCAAAAGTTGGGTGAATGAATTATAATTACAGAAGCAGTGTTGGTAGCTTGTGTGCACCCTCAAATGCATTACTACTGGGGTGCTGGCTTAAGCCTGTATGGTTGCTGGGTACCTGTCCAGGGAGGGAGGGTGCTGCTGCATTGCTCACTCCTTAGGTGTAGATTGCCTGGACCAAAACTCATACTTGCTTACCAAAGGGTTCTACACCCAATTCCAATGTGTTTGTCAGAGAGGGGAGGTTCCCCACACCACCAAGCAATTCTTGGGAACCATCTGGGGATCCTACAATTCAACTCAGTTCTGACACTGTCTACATGGAGACAGCATCAGAACTCACAGTTTAAAAGCTCTGTCCTACAAGAATCCCCCAACTACTTCAGACGCCAGTCACAAGTCCCAAGTTATCACCTGTTCTTGTGACCAACTGCTATATATTTGAGGTTCCAGTGACTTCCTCCTTGGGTTCAATGAATTTGCTAGAGTGGCTCGCAGAAATCACAGAAACATTTTACTTACTTGAGTACCAATTTATTATAAAAAGCTATAACTCAGGAACAGACAGATGGAAGGGAAGCATAGGGCTTCTAAAGCATAGACCCTAATCCTTAGGTGTTCCAAAAGTCACCTTATTAACCCATCAAAAGACACCTTGATTGTCCTCATCACAGGAAATTCCAATTGTTTTAGGAGCTTTGTGCCAAAAACAAGAGGAAGACCAATTATATATTTCTTATTATAAATCACAATATCACACTTACATCATTGCTGTCATGAGCAGGTGGGCTTCTGAATGTACAGAGCTTCTCAGTAGTGGCAGGCCAAGGCGTTCTCTTAATGACTTCAAAGCCTATGAGAAATTGCAAATGTATTTGTATCTTTACAACGATGTATTCATATATTATTTAATACAGTGACAGAAAGCAATAAAAAATAGTTAAACATAGCAATGGAAAAAGGGTATGAACAGGCAGTGAATCAAAGAAAAAATAGATTGTTAATAAGCATGCAAATTTAATCAAGTTAGTGAGAAGAATGATCTCGAAAGAAGTGTGATTTTAAATGAATTCTTTTGGGGCACCTGGGTGGCTCAGTTGGATAAGCTTCCAGCTCTTGATTTCAGCTCAGGTCATGATCTCAGGGTTGTGAGATTGAGCCTGGCATTGGGTTCCATGCCTGCTTGGGATTCTCTCTCTTCCTCTCCCACTGCCTCTCTGCCCCTGCCCCCCACCCCCAACTTGTGCTCTTGCTCGGGCTCTCTTTCTCAAAAAAACATGAATAAAATAAAATGAATTCTTTTAAATTAGGCAGAAAATTTTAAAAGATAAATATCAGGATAGGCATGGAAGTAGAAAACAAGTTATGCTCATGCAGGCAGTTTAGTTAACATATATCAAAGACCACAGATTCAACTTTTAGAAGTTATTTTAAGGAAATAGTGAAGTAAATGCCCACAAATATGTGCGAATGCTTGTTCACTATGGGATGGTAATAATCTTGGAAGTAGTACATTAATAGGGCAGTAGTTAAATTTGGGGGTTTCATGTGTATGCTATTAATCTAGACAAAATATACTATTATAGACTGGTTAAATATGAGTGATATATAAGTACATATTATTATTTCCAGATTTAGAATGTGCAAACTGCCTGGATCAGCATGACCTTTAGTATTGTTCTCAAGGAAAAATGTACTTCCTAGACATCCACAATAAAAGACAAAAATAATCTATTTGATATGCTCTACAGAATCTATTCAAGTAATCACTGTGACTACAACATGAAAAAGAAAGTGAAATAGGTATAAATACTGTGAGACACCATATTGGTCTCCCTGCTCAGCAGGAAGCCTGCTTCTCTCGCTCCCTCTACCCCTCCCCCCTGCTCATGTCTCTCTCTCTCTCTAATAAATAAATAAAATCTTAAAAGAAATACTGTTCGACAGATACTACTTTATCCACAGATTATAAAGATCAAAAGAATCTATCATTTGATAATCAATACCCTAATAAGAGATATTAAATGCTCAGCTATTACTAGCATATTTTAAGTATTGTGAAGTATTATATCATAAAGATATTAGAGGAAAAGGAGATGAAAAGTTGTCAAAGACATTTTGAGACATACGTGTATTAATATTCACTCAAGGTCAATTCAATGTGAACTCATTTTGAAATACTCAGTATTTAAGTTGAATAAAATTCAAAATATAATCTCAATTAGTTTCTTATTGGAAATGGATAAAATAAAAAATTCTAATAAAGAATCATTTGTCTTTATTTCCAAATAAAACCAACATATTAATAATATATATAACTCTATTTCCAAGTAATAAGTTACTAAAAAGTGTAAGTTAAAGATCACTGTAAAAGCACAGAAATAGATCTGAGGCTATGAGCATTTAATATATGATAAAAGTATTTTAATCTAGTAGAAGAAAGAGGGATAGTTCAGTAGTTGGTTGTGGCATAATTGGGCTTATTTCTGAATGGAAACAGAGCTGACATCCTGTATCACACCATATACAATAATGAATTCCAGATGGATTAAAATGTTAAAATCTCTGTGTGTGTATATACACCCACATATATGAAAAATTACACACTCTATTCCTTTATCCTCTTCCCTCCAAAAGTTTCTATAAGCAATACCTTCCTAAGAAACAGAAAACATTGGAAATGGTTTGGGAAACCTATTTTATAGAAATGAAATAGAGAAGAATATAAAGTAGGAATGTTTATTGAAGCACTACTTTTAAGTGGCAAAGAGGAAACAGTCTGAAATATCGAAGTTGGGGAATAGTTGAATAGGTATTGGTATAAGCATACTTGGGTATGCAATATAATGTAACCATTCTAAAAACTAAGTTAAGGGGCACGTGGGTGGCTCAGTTGGTTAAGTGTCTGCCTGTGGCTCAGGTCATGATCCCAGGATCCTGGGATCAAGCCCAGTATCCGGCTCCCTGCTCAGTGGAGCGGGGAGCCTGCTTCTCCCTCTCCCTCTGCCCTCCCCCCACTTGTGTTCTCTCTCCCACACTCTGCTCTCTCTTTTTTTTTTTTTTTTAAGATTTCTGGAGTTCCAGCTTTTTTTTTTTTTAGATTTTATTTATTTATTTGAGAGAGAGAGAATGAGAGACAGAGAGCATGAGAGGGAGGAGGGTCAGAGGGAGAAGCAAACTCCCCGCTGAGCAGGGAGCCCGATGCGGGACTCGATCCTGGGACTCCAGGATCATGACCTGAGCCGAAGGCAGTCGCCCAACCAACTGAGCCACCCAGGCGTCCCTGCTCTCTCTCTCAAATAAATAAATAATCCCCAAAAAATAAAAATAAGAACTAAGTTAAATCATCATTTACTGACCAGGAAAATTCAAAATGTAGTTGAATTTAAAAAGCAAATTACAGAGAAATGTATAAGGTATCATCCATTTTTTGGGTAAAAATATACTAAAATAAATTAGTTGTGTTAATGTTTAAGTATAAAGAAATATATGGGGGATATACACAAGGTTCAAAAATTACTCAGAAGGAAATGGACAGAGGGGAAGGGAGTGAGAAATAATGGAGGACAGATTTTTTTGTTTATTGGTATTGCTTCATTGGTTTGGGTGCAAATGCATTATCTCTGTAATTTTTTTTTTTAAAGATTTTATTTATTTGACAGAGAGAGACACAGCGAGAGAGGGAACACAAGCAGGGGAAGTGGGAGAGGGAGAAGCAGGCTTCCCGCTGAGCAGGGAGCCCGATGCGGGGCTCGATCCCGGGACCCCGGGATCATGACCTGAGCCGAAGGTAGACGCTTAACGGCTGAGCCACCCAGGCGCCCCCACACTCCACTTTTCTTAAATTGGTTATAAAATATTTTACGAGCATACGCCTGTAACAAAATAACTCAATGTTTTTAAAAAATCAAAACCCTCTAATATGGGATCTAAGAAAAAAGGAAGTGGGGAATGGAAGGATAGACCTGTAACTTTGGATATTATATGGGATTTTCCTTCCAAGAATGGTATCTATCCAATGCAGGAAGTTGCTGCTAAGCATGAAAATTGAGGCATAGAAAAGATCTATTTCAAAACACTAACCTAACCTAAACAAAGTTAAGATGTGGGACATTTTCTTAACTTCAGATTTCTTAATCTAGGACTTTTGGTAGGCTTCCACACTCTAATGATAGAGTTAAGTAGTTCCAGCAGAAATAGTATGGCTCACAGGGCTAAAATATTTACTATCTGGCCATTTATGGAAAGGCTGCTAACCTTTCATCTAGAACACAATACATAATTCCAGTGACATTTTTGTTGCTAGTACAAAACTGTGATGGTCAGGCTAGTTTTCCTCTTCACAGGTTAACTATTTTTCAAGATGTGTGTGTGTATATATATATATAAAATATCTCAACAATGGGATATGCAACATATAAAATATATCCAATTTTTAAACTTGATATGATGCTTAGAATAAAGAACTACATGTAGGAAATATTGGGGCTGAATCAAGTCCTTTAAAAAAAAATCCTTACATTTGGAGCTTAGTTACTCTATCCCTGGAAATATATATATTTTTTATATTTATTTGACAGAGAGACACAGCAAGAAAGGGAACAAAAGCAGGGGGAGTGGGAGAGGGATGAAGCAGGCCTCCCACTGAGCAGGGAGCCCGATGTTGATCCCAGGACTCTGGGATCATGACCTGAGCCAAAGGCAGGCACCTAATGACTGAGCCACCCAGGCGCCCCTACTCCTGGAAATATTTTAATCTAAACCTGTTCACATCTAAGAAATTCTGGGTAAATTATCTTATTTTGTACCATTCCTTCATTTCCTTAAATTTCCTTGGGACCAAGGAGTTTACACTATTAAAAACTCACTGCTCTAGTCTCCAGAATAAAAGTAACTCATGGGCTGTTTGTGCAGTCCCTATGTCTCCTTTGGCCCTCATGGTGTCCTTAAATAAAAATCTGAACTACCACTTAAAAATCAAGAGCTATTGGGCCACCTGGGTGGCTCTGTTGGTTAAGCGTCTGCCTTTGGCTCAGGTCATGATCCTGGGGTCCTGGGATCAAGCCCCACATCAGGTTCCTAGCTCAGCAGGGAGCCAGCTTCTCCCTCTTCGTCTGCTCCTTCCCCCACCTCCCATTCATGCTCTCTCAAAATAAATATTTTTTTTAAAATCAAGAGCTATCACACACTAACAAAATAAATAAATAAAATATCTGGATTCTCTCAAAAAATCAGAAGAGCTGGCAAAATGGGGCCTGTGTTTCCTCACATCCGTTAGCTGGAACTGGGCACTGGATATTATCCTCTTTAGCTACTGTCACAACCAGGTTCATTTCTATTATTCTTTTAATAGGTACCTATAGTTTGCTAGTTTCTTTAGTATGCTTGCATATATCTTCATGGATGACACCAAAAAATAGCTTTCCTTTTTGGGTGTCCTAAGATTGTTCTAACATCAAGATTATATCTGAGTATGTTACGAGATGTCTAGGGGCACTTGGTGGTTAGGTGTCCAAGTCTACATTTCAGCTGAGGTCATGATCTCAGGGTTGTTAGATCGCGCCCCAAGTCAGGCTTGCACTGGGTGTGGAGCCTGTTTTAGATTCTTTCTCTCTCCCTCTGCCCATCTCCCCATCTCTCTCTCTCTAAAAAAAAAACCAGTTGATAATGTTTTGCCTGAAATTTGGTTTGGTGCTTCATTAGTAGTAATAGTTACTATATCACACTAAAGTTCCCCTTTTCTGTGTTTTTATAAATCTTCCAAGAGTTCTCTGAGACAATGCTGTAATTTTTATTTTCCTAAAAAATAATTTAGGTTTTCAAATGTATCAGAAAGAAGCATTGTATTTAACATTTTATTTATTTTTATTATTTATTTAAAAAATTTTAAAGATTTTATTCATTCATTTGAGAGACAGAGAGAGAGCAGTGGCGGGGGGAGAGCCAGAGGGAGAAGCAGATTCCCCGCTGAGCTGGGAGTCCAATGTGGGGCTCAATCCCAGGACCTAGCAATGCTTAACCATCTGAGCCACCCAGGTGCCCCTTTTATTTTTAGTTTTTTTTAAAGATTTTAAGTAACCTCTACACCCAACTTGGGGCTTGAACTCACAACCCTAAGACCAAGAGTTGCACGGTCCACTAAGCCAGCCAGGCACCCCTAATATAACATTTTAAATCAGTAACTCTAAGGTTTCTCTTTGTGTGTGTATTTATCCATTTTTCAAACATGATTGTTTGTCTTTTCATACTTTTCCATCAGTTTCACAATGGTTTGTCTATATTTTTATTTGTTTTTATGTTAGGTATTATATGATGTAGTAAAAAGGATGCCAGTCTGAGTGAAGTCCTTCGCACATGGTACACACATTACTTTCCCCACCAACACCTAGGATTATTTCATGTTCCATATGAAAGAAGTCACGATGGAAAATTTTCTGAATTCATTACCCTGAGTGGTGTCTTCTTTCAACTGTATGTCCTGCCTGATGTTCAGCAAGTTCTGCAGAAACTGTTGTTTTGCAACCAATAATACTAATGACAACAATGAATAAAATAATGACCAACATTCAGTGAGTATTTATTATATGACAGGCACAATTCTAAGCAGTTTATGTGTCTTAATTTATTTGATCCTCACACAAAATTTTGAGGTAGGTGTTATAATTATCCCCATTTTATAATTTCTACTGAGACAAATATGTATAAAAACATAGAAAAATGCTTAAGAAGGATAAATACTAAACAGATAATGACTATCCTTCAGAATGGGAAATGGGTACAAGGATGGTAGTCGTATGTTTGCCTTATTTGCAATGTTTAAATCTTTTAAAAGGAAAATGTGTTCATGCATTATTTCTGCAATTAAAATACATGATACAAAGATATGCCTAGGGAGAATTTTCATCAGGAAACTGTGAATAATGGCAAAAACTCTGGGAAACTACAATTTCTTTCAATAGGAATTTGATAAAATGATACCACACATCCTTATATTGCAACATAAGGAAACACCAGGAAGCAATGAAAGGATCTCTATTTACTGTGTTAAGTTTTTCATCACTGTTTTTACAAGAAGAAAGCCTAAGTTTCGTAAATAACAAAAAGAATAAGCCATCTTTGAATAAAGAGATCACTTCTTTCAAGTTTTAAAGGTGTTTTACAAACTGTGATGTCAAGAAATTGGACTTTATAAATTTAAGATGGGTTAAAATACTAAGGATATAGCACTATGACAAATTAGGGGGGAAATGAAAATTAGGATTATATTTCACATGAATTGTGAGGTTTAAAATAAGGTTAAAAAGATGTCAAAAGTGCTACGATTTTCAGTATTTGCTAGCTTGAATTATCTAATGTCAAAAGAAATATATGCTTTTATTAAAGGGCTTCCAAAATATATTCTACTCATAGGGTGTTTCTCCTACATGATTTTTCTCAAGTTGAATAAACTAGAATCAACAAAGAAGATGTTTTCACATTATTCTATTTAAAGGGATTATTATCAAGGTAAATTCTCTAATGTTGAATAGTTTTGAGCTGTAATTAAAAGCCTTCCTACAGATTTCATATATTCTATGGTTTATCACCAGTACAAATTTTGATGTTGAATAAGTTGTGAGCCATAATTAAAGGTCTTTCCACATTCCCTATATTCATAGGGTTTCTCACCACTATGAATTCTATGATGACTAATAAGTTGTGAACTCTGAGAGTAGGCTTTCCCACATATCTTACATTCATAGGGCTTCTCACCAGTATGAATTCTCTGATGTCGAGTAAGGTCTGAACCAGAACGAAAAGCCTTTTCACATTCCTTACATTCATAGGGTTTCTCACCTGTATGAATTCTCTGATGTTTAATAAGTTGTGAGCTCTGACTAAAGGCATTGCCACATTCTTTACATTCATAGGGTTTCTCCCCCGTATGAATTCTCTGATGTTGAGTAAAGTTTGAGCCACTACTAAAAGCCTTCCCACATTCTTTACATTCATAGGGCTTTTCACCAGTGTGAATTCTCTGATGTCGAGTGAAGTTTGAGCCACTACTAAAGGCCTTTCCACATTCCTTACATTCATAGGGTTTCTCACCAGTGTGAATTCTGTGATGTCGAGTAAGGTCTGAACCACAAATAAATGTTTTCCCACATTCCTTACATTCAAAGGGTTTCTTGCCAGTATGAATTTTCTGATGATGACTGAGTCTTGAGGGATGTCTAAAGGCCTTTCCACATTCCTTACATTCATAGGGTTTCTCAATGGTATGAATTATCTGATGTGTACTAAGTTGTGAGTCATGTCTAAAGGTTTTCCTATATTCCTTAGTTGCACAATATTTCTCTTTATTATTAATGATTTGCTGTAATGTAAAGGATGGATGCTGACTGAAAGTGGGCATGCCTTCATGGGTGAATATCAGTTGACTGAAGTGTCCCTCCTGAGAGCCATGTTGTTTCTCAAACTGGCCATTACATTCCCAATCATCTCTGAAACTAGAGCACTGAAGGTCATGTCTTGTAAGTCTTTCCATTATCTCCCACTGCGCTGACTCTATTTCATAAATTTCCTTCTTCAGAAATAATTTCTTGGTCTCACATCTTGATTCCAGGACTGAAAGAAAATATGAAAGTAATCACTCACATTTTTCTTGTTTGGGAGAAATAAAACTTCAATAAAAATGGAAGAATTAAACTGAACTTTAAAAAAATAGACAAGAAAAGAGCGAGGACAGATCATATATTAAGATGAGGGCAGTAATAAGCTATTGGTTTCCAAACATTGCTATGGATCAGAATTACTTAGGGGAACTTGCTGAACATAAAGATGACTTAAGTCTTATCTCCCTTGTTACAAAATGACTCTAATCATAAATACACATATAAAATCTCACAGCATATGCACACACAGCTATAAGAGCATCCCACAGATGAACTGTAAAATAAGGGAAATGATCATACCTACTTAAAAGAGTTATTATCAGGATTAAATGAATATGTCTAAGAAAAAATTCCCAGGCTTTGGCATACTTGACCTGCAGCACTGCAACAATTTTTATAAGTAAAGATTTATTGGAAGACAGTTACACTTACTTGTTTACATATTGTCTATGACTGCTTTTAAGCTACAATGGCAGAAGTGAGTAGTTGTAACAGAGAACACATTGACTGCAAACTTAAAAATATTTATTACCTGGCCCTTTAGGAAAATGTTGCCAGCCCCTGGTTAGATCTATGTTGTCCATTACAGTAGCCATGAGCATATGTGTGTATTTAAATTTAACATAATTAAAATTAAATAAAAATCAAATTTAATTCCTCAGTGGCACTATCCACATTTCCACTGGCCAATTGTGACTAATGACTACCATGTTGGAAATGACAAACTTAGGATATTTCCATCATCGCTGAAAGTTCTATTGGACAGCACTGGTCTAGATTCTGCAACTAGAGGCCCAGGGTCTCTTTAACAAATGATAAGGAAATAGAGGGTGGCAATCTAGATGGGAGAATGAATGAATCTAGTGTGAGTGGTAGATAGCGAGGGTTCTTTTGTGGCTAAATATGGAATATGTTTGGGGTTTGATGAAAATACTTTTTGGCTTGGAATTCTGTGATGCTGATCTTAGAAGAGAAAAGGACTTAACAAGTACATAAGCATTATGATAGCGATGACCAACTGACAGGAAGGGTATTTGTAGGTTTAAAGAGAAGGAAGAGAATGAATATAAAGGCAGTGTTCTGTGCTACTGGAAGTTCAGAGTTACCAGATTCAGTCATGAATTTTGAACTCACACTCAGGTTAATTACAAGCTTTGTTTTCTTGGCCAAAGTAGTTCCTTTTTCTGAGCCCTCAATTCTGTTTATATAATAGAAGTAATAACTTTTACAATCATTGTGAGGATTATAAATAATATATAAAAAGTATTTGGCATAAAATAAGTGTTAGTATTTGAGAGATAATACGAAAGAATCTCTATACAAAAATGGGGACATTAGGCAGTGAAGTGTTTTGAAGACCACACTATGGACCCAGTGGGAAAGCCTCAAACCAAAAAAGTGAAAATCATTCGAGTACCATCGTCTCTTTCTCTCATATAATTATTCAGCAAATACCTCCTAATCTTGCTCCTAAATATATCTTGAAACTCTTCTTCCTATCTTTAATAAAATATCTAATACATCTCTTGAACTATCAGGACAGCCTCTTTCTTTCCTAGTTTCCCCACTTGAGGTTTGCAATCTTAAATCCATCCCTTATATTTCTCTTACAATAAAAGCCAAACTGCTGAACATGGTCTACAAAGCTCTGAATGACCTAGTTGCTGCCTGCCTCTTCAAACAAATCTCAAGCTATGCTCCCTTTTGGTTGCTAGGCTGGCCCTATTTTGCAGTTCTTCAAATGATCCCAGTTTTTAGTCCCTTTCCAAATCTCTAAAGGTCATACTTTTTGAGGCCTTCCCTGACTCCATGACCAAATTATATCCTCCCTGTAATTACACTTTTAGCACTCTGTTCTCTTCCTTAACAGGATTTTCAGAATTTGTAATTACATATTTATTCAGGTTCACTTAATATCTTTTCCCTTGAATAGGTGTTAAGGTCCTTGTGTTTACTTCATTTTAAAAGTAAAATGTCTATTGTCTTCACCAATATGTATCCAATTCTAAGCACAGTATCTGATACATACTGGAAGATCAACAAATATTTATTAACTGACTCAATTAGCAAGTATTTGAATATATACTCCTTAATAAAAGATGTCTTTAAAAATTCCTCTAGAAAAAAAAGGATACACTCTTTTCAAACACCACACAGTGAATATATACATTTATTACTGTTCCTTCAAGAAGTCCCACTAAAGTGATAGTGATGAGATTAAACAAAAGAAGAAACTCCATTAAGGACAAAGAATAGGAGAGGGAAGAGCAACAATCAAATTTTGGAAGCTAGAGTAGAGGTAATGGTAATAAATAATGTGTCAACCATAAACACACTGAAACCTAGGTTGCAGATTGGTCTTACTGTACAATCTAGTTATTTCCAAGAACTGCAATCAACAGGTATCTTTGAAAGCTGGGTGCATGAGGGGCTGCAAAAAGGAAGATTAACTGAAAATCTGTAAGAAACAGACAGACCTCAGATTCTCAAATCTACCCCATACAGCAGGCTGATCCCCCAGCCTGATATCCTCAGTAAACTTTCAGAATCTGGCAGTCAAGCTCATTTTATTGATTCCTAGAAAGAAAGTAGAGGATTCCATTCTGGAGAAAACCAGCCCAATAGAGAAGACTCGATAAATTGTATCAGTCAATGAACTGTTCTAAGTAGATCACTCTACAGTACCTACCACCAATAAATTTACACATTCTCAGATGTAAATGAGCTCAGATCAACTTTTTACTACCATAGTTTTATATGAGCAGACAGCCTTGAGTCATTAACAATTTCAGGAAAATCTTAAACATGAGAGATTAAAATGAACAAGGGAAAAAACTCAGGAAAGAGAGACAGTGGAGAAAAATTTAAATATTCAGAAAAAGAATGCTTCTAAAAACATAACAATCTCATAAGAGAATAATGTCAGAAAAAATATTCAAAGAACAGTGAGAATTAGAACTTAATAAAATCTCACAGAAAGTACAAAAAATATGAAAAATGGAAAAAAAATTCTAGAGCTAAGACAAGAAATTCAAGATCTGAATTATGAGTGTTCAATCATTCAAAAAATTTAATGAGCCCATACTATGTGTCAGACATGGTGCCAGGCACTGGAAATAAAAAGTGAACATTCAAATTTGAAACAGAGAAGATAATGGGGAATAAATAATCAAGAAAATAATACAAGAAAATCTCAGAGATTTTGTTTCTAGAATGAAATGTCTCAGTGAGTGCCCAAATGAAAGAATAAAATCAACATCATGATACCTCAACTTGAAATATTAGAACATTATAAAGAATAAATTCTAAAAGTTTCCAAAGAGATTAAACAAATCACATAAAAGAATTAAGAACCTGAATGTGTTTTAGATTTCTCAATGACATTAGATGCTAAATTTTGTTTTATTTTTTACTTTTTTTAAAGATTTTATTTATTTATTTGACAGAGAGAGAGATAGCGAGAGCAGGAACACAAGCAGGGGGAGAGGGAGAAGCAGGCTTCCTGCCGAGCAGGGAGCCCGATGTGGGACTCGATCCCAGGACCCTGGGATCATGACCTGAGCTGAAGGCAGATGCTTAACGACTGAGCCACCCAGGCGCCCTAGATGCTAAATTTCAAAAATCCATGGAACAATGCCATCAAAATTTTGAAGTTAAGTTTTTCAACCTAAAATTACATCTCCAGTCAAATATCCATGAAAAATGAAGGTGAAATGAAAACATTTTCAGACATATAAGGGTTCATAAAATACACTATTTACTTTTCTTGAATACTTTCCTTGGTTTCTTTTGGGACATGTGCCTTAGAATAATGAAGGAATAAACCAAGAAAGAGGATGGCAAGAGATCCAAGAGTCAAAGTATATCAATGTATCCAAGGCATCCAAATATAGAAGCGATCAAAAGAAATTCAAAGGAGTATGGTGAAGGGAATCAATGGGATGATAATGAAGAGAAATTCTAAAATGATAGCTATGTAATAGTCTCAACTGGGACAGAACAGGTTAGAGGAGAAATGTCTCAAAAAATAAACCAGTTACCTGATGTGTCTGAAAAGAGATTAATGAGAGATACTGAGAAAACTGAGCAATTCTCAATTAAGACAAGGATTAATTGCATGGAAAAGAACAAGTCATATAGGAAGTGAAATGTGACTAGAGCTCAGCAATGAAAGACGTTTTACAAAGTCATTAAGTGAACTGAATAATTTAATTTAAAAATCATGCTACTTGGAAGATGAAGGTGTATGCTAAATCTTCAAATTCCACAGTGAAAAGTCAATTATCACTAAAACAAGAATTCATGAAAAAAATTCTCAGAGAAAGGATAAAAATGATGACAAAAAAGTAGTAAGAATCATGGGGAGGGAGAATTATATTTAAAAAATGAGTTCTGGATAATGCAATGATGCAGATCTAACAATGAAACAAATTTTCAGGGCTGAACAAAATGCTTAGTAATCACAGAGCTCCTTTCTGTGTTGAGCAGAACTTATGAAGAGTTTTAACTGGATATATCTTGGTAGAATTTCTGAAGTTCAAAGAAAAAGAGAACTTCACAGAAGTAAAAACCTGATGAATCAGGTTGTATCTTATTCATGCATTTTTGTTTGATGTTGCCCCCAAGAGTTCTCTAAAGTTTTGATTTAGTTATTAGCCTTGAGATATCAGATTTAATATGAAAATCTGGATTTCTGATTCCCTGAAAAACATTATCTGGAAGCACTGGGCCACCATTCTCATATGACAGCTGTCTTCTAGACTTAACAAGTGCTTACTCTTTTAAGATGGTATAAATTCTCTCTCATTAGCCAGTCTCCCCACTACTGCCTGGTCCCACAGGGACCCTCAGATGAGTCTGTTTACAGTATTGCTTTTCTTAATTTCACCTTCATTCCTGAAACATTTTTGCTGGATTTGGAATTCTGGGTTAACAGTTCTTTAGCACAATAAAATATTGTTCCACTTTCTTCTGGCCTCCATGGTTTACTAAGAGAAAGAGAAATCCAGTCATTCAAATAATGGTTTCCCTATATGTATTATTTTTTCTATGGTTCTCTCAATATTTTTTTGGTCATCCATTTTCAGCAATTTGATTGTGATGTGTCTGGTACAGATTTGTTTCTCTTGTTTGGGGTGGTTGAGCTTCTTATGTTTTATCTTTTACCAAATTTAGTAAGCCATTATTTCTTCAAATACTTTTTTCAGTCCTGAACTTTGTCCTTCTGGGACTTCAGTGACAAATGTTAAACCTCTCTTGTTGTCTCCCATGTGCCTGAGGCTACATTCTTAAATTTTTAAGTTTTTAATCTTTATTCTCTGCTATTTATGTGAACTAATTTCTTTTGACTTACCTTCAAGTTCATTAACTTCTCCATTATTTCCATTCTATTGAGCTTATCCAGTAAGTTTAAAAAATTTTGGCCACCGTATTTTTCAGTTCTAAAATTTCCATGTTTCTTTTTATATCTTCTATATTTTAATTGGATTTTTTGCTGTGGAGTTTATGGGTTCTGCATATATCTTTTATTTTTTTTAAAGATTTTATTTATGTGACACAGAGAGACACAGCGAGAGAGGGAACACAAGCAGGGGGAGTGGGAGAGGGAGAAGCAGGCTTCCCACAGAACATGGAGCCCGATGCGGGGCTCGATCCCAGAACCCTGGGATCATGGCCTGAGCCGAAGGCAGACGCTTAATGCCTGAGCCACCCAGGCGCCCCCTGCATATATATTTTAGCTATTACCCCCTTATCAAGATATATGATCTGCAAACATTCTGTCCCATTCTGAAGGTTGCCTTTTAATTTTGTTGACAGTTTCCTTTGCCGTGCAGATTTTGGGTTTGATGTGGTCCCACTTATTTTTGCTTTTGTTGTCTTTGCTTTTGATGTCAAATTCAAAAAAAATGATCACCAAGACTGATATCAAGGATCTAGGAGCTTACTGCCTACATTTCCTTCCAGGAGTTTTGTGGTTTCAAGTCTTATGTTCAGGTCCTTAATCCATTTTGAGCTGATTTTTGTGCATGGTGTAAGATAGAGGTCTATTTTCATTCTTTTGCATGTGGCTCTCCAGTTTCCTCAACACCATTTATTGGAGACTGTCCTTTCCCCACTGTATATTCTTGGCTCCTTTGTCATAAATTAATTAACCATATGTGTGTTCGTTTATTTCTGGGCTATTTGGTTCCATCGACTGATGTGTCTGTTTTTATGCCAATACCATACTGTTTTGGTTTTGATAGCTTTTAATAAATAGTCTGAAATCAGGAAGTGTGATGCCTCCAGCTTTGTTCTTTCTCAAGATTGTTTTGGCTATTTGGTTCTTTTGTGGTTCTACACAAATTTATGATTGTTCTATTTCTCTGAAAATTGCCACTGGAATTTTGATAGGGATTTCACTGAATCTGTAACTTGCTTCGGGTAGTATGGACATTTTAACAACGTTAATTCTTTGAATCCATGAACACAAATATCTATTTATTTGTGTCTTTTCTTTCTTTTTTTTTTTTTAATTTTTTTTTTTTAATTTATTCATGAAAGTCAGAGAGAGAGGCAGAGGCAGAGGGAGAGAAGCAGGCTCCCCGCCTAGCAGGGAGCCCGATGCGGGACTCGATCCCAGGACCCTGGGATCATGACCTGAGCCCAAGGCAGACGCTTAATCATCTGAGCCACCCAGGCACCCCTATTTGTGTCTTTTCAATTTCTTTCATCAGTGTCTTATAGTTTTCAGTGTTCTTTCACCTCTTTGATTAAATTTATTCCTAGATATTTTATTCTTTTTGATGTAATTGTAAGTGGGATTATCTTAATTTCTTAGAGTATTAATTATTAGAACATAGAAATGCAACTGGTTTTTGTATATTGATTTTGTACCCTGGGCCTTCATTGAATTCATTTATTAATTTTAACAGTTTCTTGGTGGAGTCTTTAGAGTTTTCTATATAAATATTATGTCATCTGCAAATAGAGAAAGTTTTACTTCTTCCTTTCTAAATTAGGTGCCTTTTCTTTTTCTTGCCTAATTATTCTGGCTAAGACTTCTGGTACTATGTTAATAAAAGTGGTGAGAGGAGGCACCCTTATTCCTGATCTTAGAAGAAAAGCTTTCAGTTGAGTATGTTAGCTGTGGACTTGTTATATATGGCCTTTATTATGTTGAGGTACATTCCCTCTACACTCACTTTGTTGAGAGTTTTATTCATGAATGCATGTTGAAAAAAAAACCACATATATTTTTTTTAAGAGAGAGAGTGGGGGAGGGGCAAAGGGAGAGGGAGAGAGAGAATCTTAAGCAGGGAGCCAGATGTAGGGCTAATCTCACAGCTCTGAGATCATGATTTCAGCTGAAATCAAGAGTCAGACGCTTAACCAACTGAGCCACTCAGGTACCCCCCCAAAAAACATTTTTTTAAAAGTTTTTATTTATTTGAGAAGAGAGTGAGAGAGAGAGTGAGAGCATGAGCAGGGAGGATGGGCAGAGGGAGAGGGAGAAGCAGGCTCCCCACTGAGCAGGGAGCCCCGTGAGGGACTTGATCCCAGGACCCCAAGATGACCTGAGCCAAAGGCAGACACTTAACTGACTGAGCCACCCAGGTGCCCCCCAAAAAACATTTTTTTTTTTTAAAGATTTTATTTATTTATTTGAGACAGAGAGAATGAGAGACAGAGAGCATGAGAGGGAGGAGGGTCAGAGGGAGAAGCAGACTCCCTGCCGAGCAGAGAGCCTGATGCGGGACTCGATCCCGGGACTCCAGGATCATGACCTGAGCCGAAGGCAGTCGCTTAACCAACTGAGCCACCCAGGCGCCCCAAAAAACATTTTTAATGAAACTTTACTTAATGTAAATTTTTAAATTTATATGGAAAACAAAGTATAACCAAACATTTCTGAAGGAAAGGGTGGACGGTTCTGTCTTGTCAGAGATCAGGACTTTTTATAAAAGTAAGACTAATTAGGACAGGGATAGATAAAAAGGCCAATGCGACAAGAGAGACATATATATACACAAAATTTTAATATATGCAGAAGGAACATGTGGATTGGTGGATCAGTGGAAAATGGATGGACTTTTCATTCAATGGGGAAAAGATAATTTGTTTTTATATGGGAAAAAATTACAACTGATCTCTACCTCAAACCATTCATAAAAATAAATTTTGGTTATGTTAATAGGGCTTTAATAAGAAAGCCAAAACACAAAAATTCTTGAAAGAAAAAATAGAGGAAAATTGGGCTAGGAAAAGGTTTAAGATTCAAAGATATGGGGGCACTTGGCTGGTTCAGTCAGTAGAGCATGCAACTCTTGATCTCAGGGATGTGAATTTGAGCTCCACGTTGGGTGTAGAGATTACTTAATAAAATCTTCAAAAAGAAAAAAAAAAAGACCCAAAGATATGAAGCATATAGCAAAAAAAAGTAGACTGTTTTATAAACTATATATAACTTAACCATTATATATATAATTTAACCACACTAACATACAGAATTGCTGTTCATCAAAAGACATCATAAGGTAAATAAAGAACCTACAACAGGAAAAGATGTCTACAAAATATGTTATTGACCAAAAATTAGTATCCTCAAAATATGTAAGAAATTCCTACAATCTTAGAAAAAAGACAAATGGCCTAATACAAAAATGATCAAAATGGCATTACACAGAAGGGGCAATAATGGCCAAATAAGGAAAGGCAATCATCTTTAATAGTAACAAGGAAAATGTAACTTAAAACAATAAAATAAGATTTTATACTCATCAGATTATTAAAAAATGAAAAAAAATCTTTCAGTATCAATTATAGGGAAAGACAGTGATACAAACACTTGGAAAATGGTTTGGTATTACCTAGTAAAGCTGAGTAGTAAGTATGTATGCCAAGACCCAGCAATTACATTCCTAGGTATATTTCCTAGCAAATCTCCTGCATATGCAAGTCCAGAGATTTACATGTTATTACCTTATAATTTTATGTTCATTATGTTATATATATCCTATTGTGTATACAGTTTTTTTTTAAAAAGATTTATTTATTTGAGAGAGATAGAGTGTGTGGGGAAGGCCAGAGAGGGAGAGAGAAACTTTAGCAGACTCCTCACTGAGCCTGGAGCCAGATGAGGGGCTTGATCCAGGACCCTGAGATCACGACCCGAGCTGAAACCAAGAGTTGGACGTCTAACCAACCGTGCCACCCAAGGGCCCCTTTTGTATACAGTATTATTTATTTACTTATTTATTTATTATAAAGATTTTATTTATTTATTTGTCAGAGAGAGAGTGCGTGCACACAAGCAGGGGGAGCGGCAGGCATAGGGATACGCAGGCTCCCCGCTGAGCAAGGAGCCGGAGGTGGAACTTGATCCCTGGACTCCGGGATCATGACCTGAGCCGAAGGTAGATGCTTAACCAACTGCGACCCACACAGGCATCCCTACGGTTTTTGTTTTTGTTTTTAATAAATAACTATACTTTTTTTTTTTAAATAAAAAACTTAATGGATAGGCTGAAGAGCCAAATGGTCATAGCTGAAGAATGTATTAGTGAGCTAATACAAAATAAGCCAAGGAATTCCATGTAAAGGCAGTATAAATTGTAAAAAAAGGATAAAAAGTAACAGACACTAAGGATAATCCATATGTTCTAATGTCTAATTATAACCTCAAATAATAGAGAATATGTTCTGTTCATGGTCTTATGGTAAGCAAAGACTTCTTAAAGAGGACAAAAAAGTACAGATAATGTGATTCTGTTTATGTAAGATTCTAAAACAAGCTGAAGAAGAATTTCTCACTTAAGATCCAATGAGTGTGAAGCACAAAACACTCATAAATTTGACTAAAATTAAGAACTTCTGTTCACAAAATGAAACCATAAAGAGAGCTAAAAGACATTTCAGAATGAGAGAAGGTATTTACAATTTTAGAACACTGAATGTACTTATAAGCAAAATATATAGAGAATCCTTACACATCATTAAAAAAATTAGAGACAATCCAACAGAAAGACATTTTAAAAAGACCTGAATAGGCAATTCACTAAGAAGAATTTCAAGAGACCAATAATATGAAATGTGTCAAACGCATCAGTAAAAAGGGAAATGCAAACTAAAATCACACTGAACTATACTATATACTCATCAATTGGAAAAAATCCAAGCATGACAATACCATATGTTAAGAAACGTGCAATAATGAGAGTTCTCATATACGCTGGTGCGATTGTAAACTAGTAGAGGCATTAAAGAAAAGTTGAAAATTTGGCAGCTGAAGACATTATGTCTTATGATCCACTCACTTCTCTCCTAGTTCTAAAACAGAAAATGTTCATAGTAGCTCATTGTCATGGTCAAAAACTATAAACAATCCAAATGTCAATGAACAATACAACTGTTAAACTGTGGTATATTCATATAATGAAATGAATCAAGACTACAAGCAACACTATGTATGAATCTTAAAAACAAAATGCTCAATGGCACTCTTAGATAGTAAAACTATGAAAGGACACAAAGATATTGTGGACACAAAGAGATCTGTGTTGGTAGTGCTGTAGTTCTTGACCTGGGTAATGGTTCTGTGAAAGTTCATTTCACAACTGTTGGAATGTCCATCTGCAGTTTGTTACATTATTTGTGATAATCTCCAATAAGAAAAATGACAATATAGTAACTTCTGCTAGGCATATCTATCTCTGTAGGCATAAGTGGACAGATGGATAAAAGAAATAGAAAAAGAGGCCCTGAAATGCAAACTAACATAAATCAGAACTTATTATTGAACAGGCAGATAAAACAATGATGAATGAGCTAAATGATGACATGCTGCTAAAATGTGTGTGTGTGAGAGATGGAGGTTAATTGATTTAGACTCTCAATTTATACCTTATTGCAAAAGAAACTTAAAATGGATTTAAATGGTATAAAACAAATTACAGAAAAATTTAAAAACAACAGAATACAGTATTACAAAATTTGTAGAGGACCGTTAATTTTTTAAAATCAGAAATCACAATAATCACTAAGGAGCTATAAACACATTGAAAATACATATTAAAGACGCCAACGCAAATTAAAATTAAAAAGTAAAAGCACCTTCTGGAAATGGGTAAATGGATGTTTTTATTTGATAAAGTCCATAAAAACTGACTGGAAAAATGATAGTAATAGATAAAAAGGGTAAAACTTAGTAGAGACCAAGTTAAAGACAATAGCACCATTAAGATGAAAATGTCCACTCTCACCAGTATTCAATATAATGACATGAAAACCATTCAGTGTACCAAGAAATTGTAAAATTTATTAGGGATGATGATGGCATTAAAATTATGTAAGGGAAAAAAATGTCCATATATTTTAGAACTATATACTGAGATTATGCAAAGGTGAAATGACATGAAGTCTTGGATTTACTTGAAATAGTTAAACAACCAGGGTAAAGCACTGGTCTCCTGGCTGCTCCTTGAACACAGCCAATGCACACCTGCTTCAGGGCCCCTGAATGTCTGACTTCCTCCCTCTGGAATGTTCTTCCTTCCAGTAACCACATATAATGATTTACTGCTATACTTCAAGTTTCTGCCAAAATGTCACCTAATTGGAAAAGTTTCTCTTACCCCATCCTATAAAATAGCATCCTCTATCCCCTTTCTCTACTTTTTCTTTTTAGCACTTACTATTACATGACATATATTCATTTATTTTTGTATCTCTCTCAGCATTGGAGGGTAAGCTCTGGGAATAGAGATTTTGCATGTTCTATTCACTGCTGTAACATCAGTGTTGAGAAGAGTGCTGGGCATACAACAGATATTCAATAAACATATACTGAATGAATGAATGAATGTGCTGTCCTGTTTAAACTCCTGCATACCAATTCTGTTGATCTCTGCCAGCTCTAAGTTCTCAATGGAGGCACAGAGCCTTCATTTCCAACATTCTATCTAAAGTTAATGACAGGCACACTCAAATCTCCCTCTATGACATCTATACAGATCAATTTCTCTTCTATATCCTAATCCCTCATTTTTTCTGAGCTCCCTACTTTAACCTCTCTTATGATGGTTCTACTTTATAGAAGTTATATATAGACGTGTTGTAGTGCCCCTATTAAGCTATACATTCTGCAACTGCTTATTCCTTTTTTAATCTCTGCAGTATCTAGCAGAGTACCTCACACATTCGAAAATCAGTAAATGTTTGTTATAAGTATGAATGAAGCAATGACTATATGAGCTACTTTATCTAAAACACCCTAAAGAAAATAAATGTTTGGCAATACAGAATAAAAATATATTTCAGGAGAGAGTGGTGCTTTTTTAAGATTAAATACAAAAGAGGATGAGAAGTGATGAGGAATTAGATCCAAAATATGGATAGAAAGGAATATCATTAGAGAGAGTAGAGGAGGTCACTGGCAGGTTAGAACTGGGCAAGACTAAGAGGAATTAGAAGTATAAGAGGAGAAAAACAGGTAGAGTGTGTTAAATAAGGGGAAAAGGTAAGGTCATTTGAAAGCACATGCTGAAAAGGCTTACTTGTGTACAAGGGGCCTAAAGCTTTTACGGGGAGATTCCCAGATAGCACCTCAAAGGTGCAGTCTTTCCACTGACAACTGGGTCATTACCTGCCACGCCTCACTTACCTGGCCACTGCTCTCTTGTTAGTTCTCTGTCAACCAACCAGGGCTCTTTCCCCTGCTCCAAGAAGGAGATCACATCTGGTTTAGAAACAGAATGTCCTGCTTACAAAAGAAGTAATGAGATAAGTTTATGATGAGAATATCCCAGGATTCAAATTTAGTCCCTTCATTAAGAAAGAGTCAAAGAAAGGTATATCAGATTTATGAAACATAACAGAGGACTTGAAACTTCCCCCATAACTCAACACAGCTTCTTTTTTCTAATGTTACAATATTCAAAACATTCCTCAAGCACAGAATATAGAAATACCTACTTGAAAGGTGGGTATTTCACATGGGACAAAGTAGACCTTCTAAGGGCAGAATCTGAATTATTATGGACAGACGTCCTTACCCATTGAAACCAGGTGGCTGTAATTCTCCAACATCACATCTCTGTATAAATCTCTCTGATCATCATTCAGGCATTCCCACTCCTCCTGAGAGAAGTCTATGGACACATCACTGAACACCACTGACTCCTGGAACAACAACCATGTATATGACTTGATTAATAAAAAGAAGTGTTTTGTTTTGTTTGTTTGTTTTCTTTTTTTTTGTGAAGGAAAGAAAGAAGAAAAGAACGAAGGTAGAAGTGAAAAACAGCAAGCATATAGAATAGGGCTGGATGCTTGGGACGCAAGTGGAGGACCGTAAACATATAAGCTGGACTGAATCTTGTGTTTCCATGTTCATTCTGTCTCCCCCGGATAAAACTGGGAAGGTACAAAATCCTGCTAAGAGGGGTATCCCAATTAAATGAAATAATATATACAAATGGCTAGCATAATACTTGCCATACAATAAGTCAACAACACATGTGAGCCTCTTTCTCTCTCTTCTTTTCCCAAATAGCTAAGAGTAAAATTTCAGAATAAGGGATAAAGAGAAGACATTGTAAGTACCCAGAGAGCAGATCATATAAAAGACTTCAAGAGTCAGAGAGGCAATGAGGTTCTCAAGAACACTACTAAAAACAAGAAATGATAAGAACAATTCTTCAATATGCTAATGGAGAAAAGAAATTCTGACCTAGATTTCATAACTCAACTATCGTTCTGTTGTGAGGGTTGAAAAAAGACATTTCTAGGGGCACCTGGGTGGCTCAGTCGTTAAGCGTCTGCCTTCGGCTCAGGTCATGATCCCGGGGTCCTGGGATTGAGCCCCGCATCGGGCTCCCTGCTTAGTGGGAAGCCTGCTTCTCTCTCTCCCACTCCCCCTGCTTGTGTTCCCTCTCTTGCTGTCTCTCTTTCTGTCAAATGAATAAATAAAATCTTTAAAAAAAAAAAAGAAAAAAGACATTTCTAGACATAAAAGGACTCCAGCACAATTTCTTAGAAACTACCAGAAGATGTGTTCCACCCAAAGGGAGGGAGTAACCAAAAAAGAGGAAGATGTAGTATTCAAGAAATAGGTGAATTAACCACAGGAGAACAGTGAAAGGAAATCTCAGGTAAACAAAAAAGGGGAAATCTTGGGAAAGCTACGCAGCAGGCCCAGAGAGTAACCAGACCAGGTGGGAGCAGGAAAAAGGGAAAAGGGGGATGGCAGTCTCCACACTCAGAACAAACTGATGTGTCTGACCAGAGGGAAAACATGGACAACTAAACAAATGGGGAAAAAAAGCAATTAACCCCAGGAAAAATGAAAGGTTGTAATAGAACAGAGGTATGAGCTGGCTCAGCAGTGAGCAACATTTGCAGTCATAATATTCTGTATACTACTGATTTGACAAAAAGTATAATTAATAACAGAATCAGAGGAAATGGTGCAATACAAGAGTACGATGTCCCTTCCACTCTGTAGTAAGTCAAGAGAGTAAAACTGATTCATCAAAAGATAGCAATTAAACCATATTCAAGAGAGTTGAGTCACCTTTTAGGAGTGGGACTCGTGATGGGGTAAGATTGAAATAGCACTACTTCACTTGTAAAAGTGTAAAATGACTTTAAAAACTATTTTATCTTAGAAAATTAAATTTGCATTAAATTCAAGACTGATCCTTTCTCATCTCACACTATTATATAATAGTTAATTCCTTGTTACAACAAATTCTTTTCATAAGCAAATTTTTTCACTGAATAATATCCTATAATATGGATATAAAACAAGTTTTCTTTGGTTTTCAGACACTGAGGTTGAAGGTTATTTTTAAAGAGCTCCCCAGTATTGGCCCAGTCTTATACTTATAACTGCCCACTGCTCAACTGTAAATTCCCTTTGTTCCTGCGCTATAGGAAAGTGATGGTAGATGATCCAGATTCACACAAAAGCATTACTAAAGTCTATTTATCATGGATGATCTGGTGAGGAGAGCTTTCTACTAACCAGGAATCATATCCCCAAACCTGAAAGGCTCATACACCAGATTTTCCCATGTATTAAGACTGAAATCAAGCAAAACCCATTCCTTGTATTTTCTTCTTTGAAAACCTAGGTCTGTGATGATCAGGGCTTTTCCCTATGAGTGCCCCTAATTATCTCCATCCCATCCAATCACTGTCCAAGCATATTAGATTCATTAACAAATGGGGAACACATTTCTGTTCTATCAAGCTTTCTGGCAGAAGTCTAAGACAGAAGATGCTGAAGGACTTACTAAATGAGTTTGTAAACACTGGTTAAAAGAACAGGGAACTGGGGAGGGCCTTGGGGTTGTTTATGAAGAAATGGGGATCAGGTTCCTGAATGGGGACCATGTTAACCAGGGTAAAATTTTCTTTTCCAAACCTGGTCTCAGTCAGACCATTTTTACATTATGTAATTAACAATCTCTTTGTAGGAACAAATAAGGATTCTTGATGGGATCCATAAGTAATTTTCTGATGGATTTTAATCTGATTAAGACATCTTCAGAGAGTTGTTATCGAACCACTTGGCCCTCTGTTACCTGTAATTTAAGAATGTAAAAATCTTTAACCAGATTTTCTTTTTTCCAACAATGGTTATGGAACCAGTTCTTTTTTCTGTAAATATCTCCACCAAGACAGACATTCTTTTAATTGACTTATTGGAGACCTTTTTCTTTAGAGCAAGTGTAAGAGAACTTTGACATTTACACTGCTTTTAACTAAACTGTTTGAAAGTTGTTTTTTTTTTAAACACCAAAAATATCATGATGAGGAAAGCAAATGTTTACATGTACTAGGGGTAAAAATGATTCTATTTGAGCAAAAGGAAACTGCATCTCACCTGAGCCATGGCTTTGGTATTTGCAGAAAAAGACCAGTCCTCCTCTGGGCTCCTCTTGGAAAAGGGCAAAACTGGGGAAGACAAAAGAAACTACATAAGATTCCACTTGCCTCATAGCTCCCAGAATGATCATTCCCCTCTGTTCACCCCATACAAACACCTGAGGGTTATCAATTACAAAAATGGGCAAACCTTTCATTATCTCCGACTCCAGAGACCTCAGTCTTTGACTGGAGTAGGATAGATTTCAACAATCAGATCTGGCTTGGAGAATATAGCGTATATATACACACAAAGATACAAATTTTTTTACACAAATGATGGCATATTATACACAGTTATACATACTGCTATTTTTATTTAATGTATCTTTTAAAAAAAAATTTTTTTTTTAAGATTTTTTTATTTATTTGCGAGAGAGAGAATGAGAGACAGAGAGCATGAGAGGGAGGAGGGTCAGAGGGAGAAGCAGACTCCCTGCTGAGCAGGGAGCCTGATGCGGGACTCGATCCTGGGACTCTGGGATCATGACCTGAGCCGAAGGCAGTTGCTTAACCAACTGAGCCACCCAGGCGCCCCTTTATTTAATGTATCTTGAACTGGATCCCAACTAGTACATACAGAGCTATGTAATTCCCTTAGCTACATTTATTTCATTAAATGGATACACTTTATTTAACCAACCTGCTGCCCATGACCATTTGGGCTATTTCCTGTCTTTCACTGTAACAAACAATGCTGTAATAAATATCCTTATATGTATTTTATTTTACTTTTATATGAATTCTGAATAATTCCTAAAAGTTGTTCATACACATATTAGTTTGGGTGTACATTTGTCAAAACAGTTTTAATGATCTTGGGTTGTACAATCAGGTCCCAGGTCCTGACCAAGAAACAACTGGTTAGGGGCGCCTGGGTGGCTCAGTCGTTAAGCGTCTGCCTTTGGCTCAGGTCATGATCCCGGGGTCCTGGGATCGAGCCCCGCATTGGGCTCCCTGCTCCACGGGAAGCCTGCTTCTCTCTCTCCCACTCCTCTTGCTTGTGTTCCTGCTTTCACATGTCTCTCTGTCCAATAAATAAATAAAATCTTAAAAAAAAAAGAAACAACTGGTTGATGAACCAGATCCTCCAATCTTACCCAGTTTGAGAAAACTTTTTGGGGTTAGTGAATTTTATCTTAAGAAAAGTGAAATCCAGAAAAGGAAACAAAGCAATATTACAAAAACTTTAGGAAGATACTTAAATTAACTTAACAATAGGAATGAATTAAAAACTATAGAAATGGAATAAATCCTTATCACTGATGCTTTAGAATGCTTTTAATTGTAAATGTAGTAATAAAATTTGTAATAATTGTATATATTTTGTGTGCTTAAGATGTTTAAAATGTCCAAAAGAATGTTATACTAAAATACTAATAGAAGTCTAAATTGTTTAAGGGGAGTAAATGAATTTGAGATCAATGTTGAAATGTTTAATGAAATATGGCTTTTTTTGTTAGATAATATTAGATATAGGAATATAATAAAGACAGCATTATAAAAGTATAAAGGGCAGTGAGCATTCCTAGTACAAAGCTTCTTGGTCATTAAATAATTTATCAGTAATTGCATGTAGGGCACCTGGGTGGCTCAGTCGGTTAAGCCTGCCTTAGGCTCAGGTCATGATCCTAGAGTCCTGGGATCGAGTCACGCATCAGGCCCCCTGCTTGGCGTGGAATCTGCTTCTCCCTCCTGCAACCCCTCCCCACTGCTTGTGCTCTCTCTCTCTCTCTCCCAAATAAATAAAATCTTAAAAAAAAAAAATAATTGCATGTAAAACTGGCCACCTAGGAAGTAGAACCTTGTTATCAATTATTTAATGGATACTTCTACCCCCAAGCACTCACCCCCAGGGATATATATATTTCAGGAAACGAAAGTAATCTACAAATGTCTCTTCTTTAAAATCTGAAAGCACTCCTTTAATATTTTTATTATTATTACTATTTATTAAGCTCTCAGTATTTTTTTCTTTATAAACCAACATAATCTATTATGTGGCAGGCATTGTGCTAGATTCTAAAGAATCAATAATAATCCAGGAAGACTTGGAAACAGGGCTCCTTCTCCCATACTTCTCACTTTAAGTCTCCCTTTCTGGTCTCTTGTAATGGCCTTTCCTTGGTTAAAGGGGCATCCTCAAGTGCTGTACCTTCCAGGTAGAATGGGCAGGAAACATTCTTACTTCAGTAGCTCCATACTGTTTGTTACATTCCCAACCCTCTTCATGTTTGCTCCCAGAGTAATATTCTCTGGCTGAATTCTTGCCATCTGGGGAATCTGCTCCTCCCTTTTAAAGCCAATGATTTCTGGGGCCAAGACTGTAGTGTACTTGCAAAATAACCACACCTTGGGTATGGAGCACCGCCAAAAGATACCACTACAGACAAGAGAGTCCTTTGAAATCTAGTTAATAAAATTTTTGAGAATTTTGCACTCTTCTAAATAATAAGCCATTCTTTTAATAAAAATATAATGTCTGAATTATTTCCAACATTATCCTAAAAATTTCCTGTATGCTGAGAATTGTATTTGTTAGTTAACAAAAACCTGAAAAGCACTAATTTTTCTTTATAATGAGAAGGCTAGATGTAGGTAGTGGTTGCCCTTCGCCTCCATGGTTGTTTTAGACACAATATCTATCATTCAACTAAAAATTGCTAGACATACTTGGAGAGAAAACCAGAAAATAGAAGCAGTACTATGGGTGATTCAGATATTGGAACTGGCAAACAATTTATAATAGCTATAATTAAAATGTTAAAAACTAAAAAATATAGGCAAATGGATAAGATGAAGAAATTAAACAGAACTGAAATCTATAAAAGAGAATCAAATAGACAACCTAGATCAGTAAATTAAGAAATTAGGAAGTTGGGGCACCTGGCTGGCTCAGACAGAAGAGCATTCGACTCTTGATCTTGGGGTCGTGAGTTTAAGCCCCATATTGGGTGTAGAGATTACTAAAAAAACAAAATAAAATAGGGATGCCTGTGTGGCTCAGTCTGGTTAAGTGTCTGCCTTCAGCTCAGGTCATGATTCCAGGGTCCTGGAATCGAGTCCCACATCAGGCTCCTTGCTCAGCAGGGAGCCTGCTTCTCCCTCTGCCTGCTGCTCCCCCTGCTTGTGCTCTCTCTTCCTCTCTGACAAATAAATAAAGAAAATCTTTAAAAAAATAATAAAATAATATAAACTTAAAAAAAAATTAAGAAGTCATTGTATGGTTTTAACATAAGACCAGACAAGCAGAGGATAGGACTACTGAACTCAAAGACAAGTCAAAAACAAAAAAAAAAACCCACATGAAGTGCAGAGGAAAAACAGAACAGAAACGGGCGCCTGGGTGACTCAGTTGGTTAAGTGACTGCCTTCAACTCAGGTCATGATCCTGGAGTCCTGGGATTGAGTCCGCATTGGGCTCCCTGCTCAATGGGGAGTCTGCTTCACCCTCTGACCATCTCCCCTCTCATGCTCTTTCTCACTCTCTCTCTAAAATAAATAAAATCTTAAAAAAAAAAAATACAACAGAAAGAACAGAAGTGAGTGTAAGACAAAAGGGACACAGTCAAAAGATTTGTAATGTATGTAATGTAATGTAATGTATTTGATATGCATATATGTAAGTGGAGCCTCTGAAGAAGAAAAGAGATTGGAGAATAATTAATATCTGAACTGATTAACTGATAAAAAGCCTCAACAAAATTTTCAAGAAGCTCAGCAAACCTGAATAAAAAATAAAAAGGAAAACACACAAAACAAAAAGCAAAGCCGCAATAAGAGAAAAAAAGTCTTGATAGTACCCAGAAGAAGAAAAGACACATTAATGAGTAAGAAAGGGATAACACAAATAAACAAAATCAGGAATGAAAAAGGGAACATCATTATAGACACCATAGACATTAAAAACATAGTAAGAGAATACTAATAACTTTATGCTATTAAATTTGAAAGCTTAGATTAAACAGATAAATCCTTTAAAAAACATGCCAAAATGGACAAAACAAACAAAAAACCTGAAACATCTGAAGAGGTGAATTGATTCCATAGTTTAAAAATCTCCAGGGTGCCTGGGTGGCTCAGTCAGTTAAGCATTTGGCTCTTGGTTTCAGCTCAGGTCATGATCTCAGGGTCCTGAGACTGGGCTCCAGTGTTGGGCTCTGTGCTCAGCATGGAGTCTGCTTGGGATTCTTTCCCCTTCCTCACCCTCCCCCTCTGCTCGTCCCTCTGCTTAAGCCTCTCTAAATAAATAAATAAAATAAAAATCTTCCTATCAAGAAAATTTCAGGCCCAGAGAGCTTCATCAGTGAATTCTTCCAAATTTAAGGAAAACCTTTATTCTATATAAGACTAATAGAAAATGAACAGAAAAGAAAGTGAATAGAAAAACACAGGGAATTCTTCCTAACTCATTTTATGAGGCTAATATAAGCCTGATGCCAAAACAAAGATATTAAAAGAAAAGAAAACCATGGGCCAATATTTCTCATGAACATAAATGCAGAAATTCAATAAAGTTTTAGCAGATCTAACCCAAATTCTTTTTTTTAATTTTTATTTTTTTTAAGATTTTATTTATTTATTTATTTATTTGAGAGAGAGAGAGAAAGAAACAGCATGAGAGATGATAGGGTCGGAGGGATCCCCACTGAGCCAGGAGCCCGATGTGGGACTTGATTCCAGGACTCTGGGATCATGACCTGAGCTGAAGACAGTCGCTTAACCAACTGAGCCACCCAGGCACCCTAACCCAGTCAAATTCTTAAAAAGTTTAATACATTATGGAAAGTAGGGTTTACTTCAGGAACAAAAAGTTTGTTCAAGATCTGAAAATTAAGATAATTTACCACATTGATGATAACAGTAAAAAACATATGATCCTCTTGATAGAGAAAATGCATTTGCCAAACTCAGACTTCATTAATGTAAAAATCTTAGCAAATGAGAAAGAGAACTTCCTCAACTTGATAAAAGCATATACAATAGGTATTTTGTAGATGCTAGATACAAGGACAATATACAAAAAACAACTGTACTTCTAGCAACAGAACTGGAAAATAAAAAAAAAATTAAAAACCATGTACAGTTTCAACAATAAATGTCAAATATCCAGGTACAAATCTAACAAAAGATGTGCACTGAAAACTACAACAAAGTGTTGAGAGAAATTAAAGATCTTAACAAATGTAGACATACACTACATTTATTAATTGGAAGATTCAATATTGATAGGATGGCAATTCTTCCCAAAGTAACATACAGACTCACACACAAAACCCCAGAAAGGATTTTTCATTTTTTGTGAGAATTAACAAGTTGAGGGCGCCTGGGTGGCTCAGTTGGTTAAGCGTCTGTCTTAGGCACAGGTCATGATCGCAGAGTCCTGGGATTGAGTCCCACATCAGGCTCCCTGCTCAGTGGGGAGTCTGCTTCTCCCTCTACCCTCTCCCCCTGCTCATGATCTCTCTCTCAAATAAATAAATAAAATCTTAAAAAAAAAAAAAGAATTAACAAGTTGATTCTGACATCCATTAAAGCGACTTTAAAAAGCCAAGACATTCTTGAAAAAGAAAAGAAAAAAGGTTGAAGGACTAATACTATAGATTTCAAGACAGTGGCACTGACAAAATGATAATAAAACAGAATACGGTCCAGAAAGAGGGCCACATATATGTCACCTAACTTATGATAAAAGCCTCCTGTAATTCAGATGGGCAAGGATGGTGTTTTCCATAAATACCATACACAAAAATTAATTCAAGATGGACCACAGACTAAATCTATAAACCTTCCAAAAGAAAACAGAAGAATACCTTCAGGAACTTGGAAATAAAGATTTCTTTTCAAGATACAAAAAAAGCACTAATCATAAAAGACAAAGGGCTAAAAACCTTCTAGGAAAATGGGAAAAGATATACATAACCATAAGAAAGTACTCAAAAATGATGCCATGTTAAAAGGACACAGGAGCTAATTTGAAGGAGTTCCTAATGGCCCAATCTGGGACAATTTGAACAAAATATATAACAATACTAATGGATTAAAACTCATAGAGTAAAATAAATACCCAAGAGTTAATAAATAATTGAATAAACACATGAGGAATAAAGGACAGCTCTTTACAGAATTTAAATTAATAAATATAGAAGGAATGATGGAAAGAGAAAATCACCACTAGACAAACATCACAGTAATAATTGTTAGACAAGAATGATCAATGGATGTTAAAGTTAATGGGTGAAAGTATGATGAGAACATCTTTTTTAAGTTTATTTAAGTAATCTCTATATCCCGAAGTGGGGCTCAAACTCATGATTCCAAGATCAAGAGTCCCATGTTCTTCTGACTGTGCCAATCAGGCACACCCATGAGGACAGTATTTTTGCATAGTCTCAAAGCATCTCCCCACAAGATACTTATTAATTAAAAAGAGAAAAATCGTAGTTTTACAAAAGAGAAACCTGGCAGATAACCCCTCAACCAAGTGATCATAGTTAACGTTACCAGTAATGAAATATATTGATAACATTATATGACACATTGAGAAGAAGACAAACATAATTTCTGTAATCTTTTAGCCAAAAATGCATAGTCTAAATTTAACCATGAGGGAAAAAGCAGAAAAATCCAAATGGAATGATAGTCTACAAAATAACTGGCCAGTACTCTTCAGAAGTGTCAAGGTCATGAAAGATAAAAAAGGCTAAAGAACTATGTCTGGGGGTGCCTGAGTGGCTCAGTTGGTTAAACATCCGCTTTCGGCTCAGGTCATGATTTCAGGGTCCTGGGATCTAGCCCCGCAGCAGGCTTCCTGCTTGGTGGGGAGCTGCTTCTCCCTCTGCCTCTGCCCCTCCCCCCGCTTGTGCACGCATGCCCTCTCTCTCTCTCTCTGAAATAAATAAAATCTTAAAAAAAAAAAAAAGAACTATGTCTGATGGGAAGAGATAAGACAATTAAATCAATGTGGGAATCTTCAATTGGATCCTGAAAAGAACAGGGCACTGATAAGACAATTAGCAAAATTTAAATAAAGTCTGTAAATTAGCCAGTAGATTTCCTGATTTTCATCATTGTACCAAGGGCACCTGAGTGAAGAATATATAGGAATTCTTTACACTATATTTACAATATAAAAATAAAAAGTTTTTTAAAATGAAAAAAAAAAAATTTTTTTTTAAAGGGCAGTGGGCAGAAAGACCTAAACAGACACTTTAAAAACCAGGATATCCAAATGGCCAATAAACCTATGAAAAGGTGCTGAACATCATTACCCATCAGGGAAACACAAATTAAAACCGATGAAATTCTACTATACAACCACCAGAATAGTTAAAATAAAAGACTGACGATATCAAACAGAGACGATGAGGAGCAACTGAAACTCATATATTGCTGGATGAATTGGTACAACCACATGACAAATTGGTAGTATTTATTAAATATATGCCCAGTGTATGATCTAGCAATTCCACTCCTAAGTATTTAGCTAACAGAAAAGTATTTACATGTTCACCAAAAACAGAATGTTCATAGCAGCAATACAGTTCGTAATAGCCAAAGAAATGTTAACTATCAAATGTCCATCAATAGTATAAGCAATTAATTAATTGCAATATATCCCATATGTAAAGAGAACTTAGAACAATGACACTCAACAACATGGATGAGTCTCAGACATAATGTGGAAGAAAAGAGACCAGGCATAAAAGAGCACATGCTATACAATTCCATTTATATAGAAGTTCAGGAATGGGTCATTAATGGTGATAAGACTTCTGAATAACGATTGTGGGAGAAATAACTGAGAAGGGGTATAAGGGAATCTTCTGGGGCGCTGGCAAAGTTCTTAATGTTAATTTAGGAAACTGTGATACAGCTCTATTCTTAAGATTTGTGCACTTTATATATGCTATATCTCATAAAAATGTTTGTTGTTTTTTTTTTAAAGATTTTATTTATTTGACAGAGAGAGAGAGATAGCGAGAGCAGGAACACAAGCAGGGGGAGTGGGAGAGGGAGAAGCAGGCTTCCCGCTGAGCAGGGAGCCCGATGTGGGACTCGATCCCGGACCCCGGTATCACGACCTGAGCCGAAGGCAGACGCCCAACGACTGAGCCACCCAGGCGCCCCTCTCATAAAAATGTTTTTAAAAAAACTATCAGAACCATGTTTTGGTAGGGACATGAAGCAATGAGATGTTTCAAATATTGCTGTGCATGCATAAATTTGTGCACCCACTTAGGTAATTATTTTGGTACTATTTAGTAAAGTGCAAGATATATGACCCAGAAATTCCATGGTCTGGTAGATAAATTCATGCACATGTATCCTTTGTAAAAGAATGCTGTGGCAGCACTGTTAATAAAAAGTCACAAACTAGAAATGGCTCAAATGCCCATCATTGATTGAAGGGATGAACAACAGTGGTATACTTCAAAGGACAGAATACAATATAGCAAAGAAAACAAATGAACCACTACTATACCGAATATGACAATTCTCAAAAACATAGTTGTACAAATAAACAAAAGAAAAAGAAAAAAGACAATACGATAGCATTTGTAAAAGTTTTAAAATGAGGGAAAACTACAGTATAATACTTAGGTAGACAACCTAAGTGAATAAACCTCGTACATTTATCCACTCACCAAGCAATCACACAACCACTACGGGGACATACAGCTAGAGGTAACCCACAACCAAAGCACACCCAGGGCCTCAAATGGTCACATGGGCACAATCACACATTTACCAAGAGGACATTCAGTCACAACCGCACTGTCACAAGTACCTGACACCTGCAGATGGTCGCACAGTCACAATCACACTAACCACAGATAAAACCACATAGTATTCACAGGTACCCCCACCTGTACTCTGCAGCACACGGCCACAATGTCGCACAATCACACACCCTTATGGGGACAAACGCTGTATCACATCCACGGAGTCACAAGCTCCCCACACCCTCACACACAATGCCGCACGTGGTCCCAATCACACACACACCACCGGGTCGCATCCAATCTTACCAGCACAGTCACGGGCTCCCAGACTGTGCTGCACACTGGTAATCACTGGAAGCACTTACTCACCATAGGAACAGCTAGTCACAACCACACGGTCATTCACCACATCCCGCCAGACACAATCCTACAATTTCAATCTAACCTACCCAGCCGTACAAAGCCGAGCCTCCGGCTCCGCCCTCTCCTGGGGATCCTCACCTCAGGCCTTCCAAGCTTCCAGAACAGCAGAAGTCCCCACAGCGCTGCAACAGTTGCCGGTGTAGACCCGAAGGTCCCGCCAGCGCGTGACTTTGAGGCTGAATTCACGCGAGAATCACAATGATGCCGAGGAGTTCTCTGGGAAATGTAGTCAGAAAATTACCTATGGCGAACAAGATAGCTCCCGGTCGCCAGGCTTTCTCTCAGGGGTTAGCTGCAGCCCCGCTTGCTTAAAGGATTGCTCCCCTTTATGGAACCGCGCACCGGAGGCCACGCAGAGCCTGGTTCAGTCTTAGGCAGTGGCCTCCAAGGAAGGCCACTCCGACGTGTTTGAAATGGGATTGCTTCTCGGACCCACCTTATTATCCCCAGAATACGGGCTCAGGAAGAGGAGGGCTGGTTTGGTTTAGGTAAGACTATTCGCACCGTTGAGCCTTCTGGGAACTGTAGTTCGGAGCCGGGAAAGCGGTGGATGGACCGTTTGAAATTCGTCGGCATTCTTCACAGCTTGCTCCGGGCTACACCCCAGAGACTTCTGGGGGTGTCGCTGCGTCCAAGGAGTGCGCAGGCTTCTTGGGTTGCCCTTTCGGTGTTTGTTCGGGCGTGAGTTTGGCTTGCGTTTCCTCACTGCGGAGGAATTGTGGGACCTGAACTTCTGAGACTGAAAGCTGGGGTGACCGAAACGAAGGAGATTAGAAAGTTGCGACGGGATTGGGGAGGTCCAGAGGGAGGAATCGCTAAAACTTGAAACGGGGTTGTGGAGGCCAAAAGGGAGGGGTTTCCCACGTTGCAAAGGGGGCTGGTATTTTTCTGTGCTACTGGTTTCTGAATGAAAGTCAGGGCGTGAGGAGAATGAGGAGGCGGTGAGACAGCCTTTGCAGGAAGCAAGTAATGAGATTCCCGGTGTGTGTGATTTGGGATGTTGGGGGTCGGGAAAGAGGGAGAAACGGGACTCAGGATTGTGTGTGTGTGTGTGTGTGTGTAATGGGTGATTTAAATAAGTATCACTGTATGTATGAGTGGGATTATATCTTGGAGAGTAGTCGCTGAGCCTCAGTGGTAAAACAGTAACAAGGATAGATTTTCCTAGGACATCTTTTTTTTTTTATGGGAGGAAGTTTACATAATTGAGCTATGAAGTGAGCTAAAGCTTGACTTTTGTGTAAAAACAGTAGCATTATTATGGAATTGAAATAAAAATAGCATTGTTTTTTTAAAAGAGAAAGTCTGTTTGAAAGGAACTGGGTTTTTTTCTTTTTTTTTTTTTTTAATGGGGTGTTTGCTCTTGCTTAGAGTACAGATCCTAGAGACAAAGCAGTTCAGGCTTCTTTGTTCTTTTAATGTCCTGAGGGAAGGGTGTAGGTCTAAGGGAGCTGACTTGTGAAATCCTGGAGTAAGAAAGTTTGGAGGGTAGTGTCGACCATTGGAAATAGCAGAAAAGTGAATTAGTGTTATTCCCATTTTCTTAAGAAAAAACTGGCCTTAGAGAGATCAAAGAATAAAAGTTTAAAGTTTCTCAAGGAGCCTACTCAGATAAACTAATAATTCCTTCGGGTTACCCCTAGGCCAGGTGGATTTTGTTGGTTATAAAAATAGGTTGCTCTTATTTGCAAAGGTGCTTTCTCCAAGAATTTACTACAGTTGCTTTTAATAATTTTATTATATTTTACTTTTTTGAAGATTTTGTTTTTAAGTAATCTACATCCATCCTGAGGCCCAAACTCACAGCCCAGAGATCAGGAGTTACATATTCCACTGACTGAGCCAGCCAGGTGCCCAACATAATTTTAAATAAAAGGAGAAAGTAAGATTGGGTCTAAGATTCGTGTAAGTAAATTTTGTATATACAAACAAAACCTTGGAATAGGATAAAATTCTTCAGGATATCTTAGTAAGAAATAAATAAGACCTGTTTAAGAAAAAATTTAAGACCCTATGAAGATACACAAAAAAAGACTTAAATGAAAAGTTATACCACATTCTTGAATAGAAATCCTTCATTATAAACATGTCATTTAAATTAATTTATGAATTTAACATCCCACTGAAAATAATATCTTTCTCTAGATAGGTAGGAGTTACTCTAAAGTTCAAATGGAGGGTAGTCTGGCTGGCTCAGTCAGAAGAGCAAGTGACTCTTGATCTTGGGGTCATGAATTCAAACCCAATGTTGAGTGTAGAGATTACTTAAATATTTTTTTAAAAAGTAAAGTTAAAATGTAAAAACAAAGGCAAGAATAGACTGGAAGAAAAAAGCAATGTGGGGCACATGGGGCTAGTCTTATGATATAACAAAACATATTCTAAAAGTTCAAAAATTTAACTAATATGGGATTGTCATCTGACTGGACAGGCCAGTGGAACAGAATAGAGAATCCAAAAATAGAACTGGAACAGAATAGAGAATCCAAAAATAGAACTAAATAAAGAAGTTTAGTGTATGGTGAACAGGGCATCTCAGATTACCCCTCAGGTGAATGGGGAAAATGTGAACTTTTCAACAAAGGTAATAGGGACAACTTGATAGACTTTCTAGAAAAAAGAGTGGATTATGACCTGTACTGAATGCAGAGTTAACTCCAAATGGGTCAAAATTTAAAATTGAAACAAAAAACTTAAATTATAAAGACTGAAAACTTGAGTGAATTACTTTATAACCATGGAGGGGGGGAAGACCTTTCTAACTTCAGATTCTAAAAATCAAACCATAAAAGATTAATTATCCTTTCTAAATGGAAAAAAGAAGTTGAAGTGGCAAACTGGAAACATAATTTGCATTTTATAGTTACAAACAAATGGCTAACCTCCCTAATATATAAGGAGCACCAAAAAAAATTGATTAAAAGACTAATAATCCAGTAAGAATGGAGAAAGAGATTAACAAATAATACACAGAACATAGTCTTCATGTTCTCAAATGTATGAAAATATGCTCAACCTCATTCATAATCAGATAACTTTCATTAAAACTATATAGATATTGATTCTTACAGACTAGAATGGCAGAAATTCCCCAAATTTGAAAACCTATATTGCTAGAGGGACTGCAGATTGGTACAAACTTTTTGGAAGGCAATTTGGTAGCATATATCAAAATTCCAATTGCATTTAACTTTTCACTGAGCAATCCCACTTCTGAGATTTTATCCTACAGTTATGATGATGTATATCCAAGATTATTCATATAGCAGTCTTCACAATAGTGAAGATTAACCGTAAATAAACCATTGAACATAATGCAACATTATGTAATTGGAGAAAAAACTGAGAACACTGTCTATGGCCTGATACAAAAAGCCTCCAAAATATATTAATGAAAACAAAAACACCATGCAGAACCTTATGTGATACTGTTCTACTTTTTGTATAAGAAAGGGGGGAAATGGATAAGAATAAGTATTTGTGTTTGCATAAAGAACTGAAATTTGCAAAAGAAACTAATAAAAATAATTTCTGTGGCAGCCATTGAGGTCAAGAGGGTGGGTAGGGACAAAGAAGGGCATTATTTTTTACTGTATACTCTTTTGGGACATACTTTTTATATTATGTATAAATATTACATTATAAATATGATTCTATTCATTGTCATCTTTACATGAGAAGGAAGAGTTGTGTTCTTCACATTTCTTTTCAGAAACCTATCACAACTGCAATCTTGACAACTTCCTTGAGACCACTCATTTTTCTAATTCTGATCCTCTGATTAGAAATAAAACAAACAAATTTTTTTTCCACTTGTCTTTATTTTTTTAATTTTTAATTTTTAATTTTTTAAAAAGATTTTATTTATTTATTCATAAGAGAGAGAGAGGCAGAGGGAGAAGCAGGCTCCCCGCTGAGCAGGGAGCCCGATGTGGGACTCGATCCCAGGACCCTGGGATCGTGACCTGAGCCGAAGGCAGACGCTTAACCATCTGAGCCACCCAGGTGCCCTATAAGGTTCATTTATTCAGCAAATATATATTGAGTGCTAATTATACAATAGACACTCAAGATACATCAGTAAACAAACAAATCCCCATCTTTAAGGAGATTTCTATGTAGTATTGCCAGATAGGGGGTTGAAAGAGATAGTGATCAAATATATAAACTGTGTAGGAGATCAGATAGTAATAAATGGTACAGAAAACAATAAAGCAGAAAAAGCAATAAGGAATGAGAGGAGAGATGCGACTTGAAATAGAGTTGTCAGGGATGAAGGTCAAATCTGGCAAAGATTTGAAGGGGGAGAAGGGAGAGAAACATGGAAATTTGGGAGAAGACCATTCTAGGCAGAAGGAACAGCTAGTACAAAGGCCCTGAAGTGGGGGCCAAACTTGAGGTTAAGGGCACAGTCCTCTAGACTTCCAACATCAACTGTAAGCTCAGACCTCCCCATGGCCACCCTCACTTCAGACAGTTGGCTATAAATTTGGAGGTCTCACAGATGCCCTCAGTTTTGATAACTTGCTGTAGCAAGTCTCAGAACTCAGGAAAACACTGTACTTGTTATTACAATTTTATTGTAGCAAAATAATACAAATTAGAACCAGCCAAAAGAAAAGACACAGAGCAGAATCTGGGGCTTAGAGAGTCCCAGATGTCAAACCTGTGTCTCCATGGGTGTATTACCCTCCTAGTGTCAATGAGTGGCAATATGTGCGTGGAGTATTGCCAACCCAGGAAGCCCACTCAAGCTCCTATGTCCAGAGTTTTTATCAAGACTTAATTACATAGGCATGATTGATGGAGTCATTGGCCATGTGAACAAAGTTGATTTCCAGCCCCCTCCACTCCCTAGAGGTCAGGGGTTTGTATGGCTCCATGCCCCAAAGGTCTAATCACACAGTTGGTCTTTTTGGTGTGGTTGTCCCCACCCTGAGTCATCTCCTTAGCATAAACTATTGAGGGGTCCACCATTAAGTCACCTCATTATCATAAAGTATCAGGTGTGGTATGGGGCCCACCATGAACAGAGACACTCCTATCACTTGGTAAATTCTACAGTTTTCGAGGTTACCTTCTAGGAGCTCAGACAAAGGTTTTAGGTGAAGTTAATTCTTCACTACACATCCTCTCAGTAATCTTGAGGAGTTATGGAGTCAAATGCAACAAGAAAACTAGTATTTGAGGTTTTTGTTTTTGTTTTTCCTGAAGACATTTCTCAAGTTTTTTTCCTGCTACAATCTAAAACTTGATTTTCTCTATACCTGTTAGCTGTCCTCTGGGGATATTATCATTCTCTTGGGTATTTTCCTACATTTCTTTCCTGTGTGGGGTTTCTTCTGTCCTTAATGTCGTCTCTTCCTTTCTCTTGAGTTACTACAGTTGACCCTTGAACAACACTAATTTGAACTGCCCACTTATGTGTGCATTTAAAAAAAAAATAAATACAGTACGGTACTGTAAATGCATTTTTCCTTATGACTTTCTTTTTTCTAGCTTACCTTATTGTAAGAATACAGTATATAATACATATAACGAACAAAATACATGTTAATCTACTGTTTATGTTATCAGTAAGGCTTCTGGTCAACAGTAGGCTATTAGTAGTTAAGTTTTGGGGGAGTCAAAAGTTACAGAGGATTTTCAACTGCATGGGGTCGGTGCCCCTAACCCCTGCATTGTTCAAGGGTCAACTGTACTTCATTTTTGTGGAATACATCCTCCAGTAATATCCTGGCTAAAGTATTTGGGCCCCTGCATGTATAAAAATGTCTTTATCTTGTTTTCTCACTTGATTAATAACTTGGCTAGATTTACACTTCTAGATTAACATTTTTCCCCCAGAATTTTGTTTATTTTTTATTTTTTATTTTTTTTTTAAAGATTTTATTTATTTGAGAGAGAGAGAATGAGAGAGAGAGCATGAGAGGGGGGAGGGTCAGAGGGAGAAGCAGACTCCCTGCCGAGCAGGGAGCCCGATGCGGGACTCGATCCAGGGACTCCAGGATCATGACCTGAGCCGAAGGCAGTCACTTAACCAATTGAGCCACCCAGGTGCCCTCCCCCAGAATTTTGAATGCATTGTACTATATAGCTTAACTTAAAGATGGTCTCTATGCTGGGAAGTCTATGACCTTTGGATACTTGTCCTTTTATATAGGACAGGTTTTTTTCTCTTTCTATTTAGGATGTTCTCCTTATCCCAATTAAGAAATTTAACAATGATACACATTAGTGTGGGTCTTTTTAAAAACTGGAAGGACACTGTGTGTTTTTTAATACGGAGATTCATAATGTATAGTTTTAGGAAATTTTCTTTAGTTCTTTGAAATTTTCTGCACTCAATTTTTATCATTCTCCCTCGGTTGTCTTTTTATTTATTAATATAAAAATTTCAAATATATACAGAATTACAGAGGACTATATTTAGATAATTAGTAAGCGTTTGGATTTATCCTCTTCTTTTCTTTTTTTTTTTTAAGCTTATTTATTATTTTTAGTAATCTCTACACCCAACCTGGGGCTTGAATTCACAACCCTGAGATCAAGAGTCCCATGCTCTATTGACTGGGCCAGCCAGGTGCCCCAATCCTCTTATTTTCTAATCTTTTCCCCTACTGTTAGGGTGACCAGTGATGAGGGCAGCAAAGAATTGCACAGAGAGTGGAGCAACAAGTAGGACAGAGTTTATTCACTCTCCAAGGGAGGAGAGGGGCCAGACATCTAGAGAAATGTCAGCCTCGAGTTTCTGTCAGGCAGACTGAAGGGGTTTTGAAGGATGTGAGAGGGTTGTAGCTGTGCCTATGGGGGATGGGTGTGAGGAGGGGGTGGCTAGGTAGAACAGGAGGTGGTAGAGGGAGAGGGAGAGAGAGAATCCCAAGCAGACTCCCCACTGAGCCTTGAGCCCGTTGCGGGGCTCAATCCCAGGACCCTGAGATCATGACCTGAGCCAAAGTCAGATGCTCAACCTACTGAGCCACCCAGCAACCCTCCTCCCCCCGCACTTGTGTTTTTAAATATATACCTCAGTGTTTTGATTGGAGAATTACTAGTTTTAGTCTTCATTTGTTCTTGCTAGAATACAGAAATAAGATTGATGTTTATAGGTTGACCTTGTACTCAGTTTTGATAAAGTCATTTATTAGTTTTAGTTTTTTGGTAGATGGCTTGGAGTGTTGTAGTTAGATAATCATGTCTATAGAGACAGTTTTAGTTCTCCATTTCCATTTTGATGCCCCTCCTCCTTCTTCTTCTTCTTTTTTTTTTTTTAATTTCACTGGCTAGGACTTCCAGTATGACATTCAATAGGAGTGATGAGAGTGGACATCATTGTGTTGTTCCTGATCTGGGACAGGAGGCAATTCAGTCTTTTACAATGTGTGATAGGTCCTCTATTAGTTTAAGAAAGGTCATTTCTGTTCCTAGATTGCTGAGAGTTCCCATCATGAATAGACATTAAATTTTGTCAAATGTTTTCTCTGCATTAGTTGATATGATCATCTGTTTTTGTTTTTAGTTTATTACTATGGTATAGTACATTAATTAGTTTCCATATATTAAACCAGTGTTGCATTCCTCAGATAAAAACCAGTTTGTGATGCATTCTATATTGCTGGCTTTGATTGCTAACTTTTTGTTGAGCAAATTTGTGTCTATGTTAATAAGGAATATTGGTCTGTACTTTTTTTTTGGTACTGCCTTTGTCTGGTTTTGGTATCAGAGTAATGATAGCCTCATAAAATGAGTTGGGACATTTTCCCTTCTGTGTTTTTGGTAGAGACTGTGCAGAATTGACATTATATATCCTTTAAATATTTGGTGGATTACAACCACAAATCATCTAGGCTAGAATTTTCTTTCGTGGAATGTTTTTAAATATGAATTCAGTTTTTTTCTAAAGATTTTATTTATTAGAGAGAGAATGAGAGAGAAGGAGCAGGGGGAGGGGCAGAAGGAGAGGGAAAAGTGACTCCCCACTGAGCAGGGAGCCTGATGTGGGGCTTGATCCTAGGACCCCGGGATCATGACCTGAGCCAAAGGCAGACGCTTAACCAACTGAGCCACCCAGGCACCCTGAGTTCAATTTTTTTCTTTTGTTAATTAAAGTGTAGTTGTTATATCATGTAAGTTTAGTGTACATAATATGTTGATTTGATTCGTTCATATATTGTGGTATGGTTGCCACTGTAGCATTGTTAGCACCTCTACCACATTACATAATTATCATTAATTTTTTGTGGTGGGAATAATTTAAAAAAAATTTTTTTATTCTTATGTTAATCCCCATACATTACATCATTAGTTTTAGATGTAGTGTTCCATGATTCATTGTTTGTGCATAACACCCAGTGCTCCATGCAGAATGTGCCCTCCTCAATACCCACCACCAGGCTAACCCATCCTCCCACCCCCCTCCCCTCTAGAACCCTCAGTTTGTTTTTCAGAGTCCATCGTCTCTCATGGTTCGTCTACCCCTCCGATTTCCCCTGCTTCATTCTTCCCCTCCTGCTATCTTCTTCTTTTTTTTTTCTTAACATATATTGCATTATTTGTTTCAAAGGTAGAGATCTGAGATTCAACAGTCTTGCACAATTCACAGCGCTTACCAGAGCACATACCCTCCCCAGTGTCTATATGTGGTGGGAATAATTAAGATTTCATCTCTTAACAAGTTAAATGTTTATAATACAATATTGTTGTTTATAATCCCTATACTGTGCACTACATCTCCAAGACTTACTAGTTGCAAGTTTGTACTACTAAACAATATATCTCCTGTTCTCCCAGCCCCTAGCCCTTGGTAACCACCATTTTACTCTCTTTTCTTATGAATTCAGTTTTTTTGTTTTGTTTTTGTTTGTGTGTATGTGTTTTTTAGATTTCACATGGGAGTGGTATCATATAGTATTTGTCTTTCTCTGTCAGATTTATCTCATTTAGTATAAAATCTTCAAGGTCTGTCCATGTTGTTGCAAATGGCAGGATTTCCTTCTTTCTCATGGCTGAATATTATTTGTATGTGTGTGTATATATACATGCATATGTGTATATATGTATGTATATTCACATCTTCTTTATCCATTCATTGTTGATGGTGCTTGGGTTGTTTCCATACCTTGACTTTTGTAAATAATGATGTAATAAACATGGGAGTGCATATATCTCACCAATATACTATTTTCATTACCTTTGGGTGTATAGCCCAAAGTGGGTTGTTGGGTCATATGATAGTTCCAGTTTTAATTTTTTGAGGAACCTCCATATTGTTCTCCACAGTAGCTGAACAAATTTACATTCCCATCTATACTGTACAAGGATTCCCTTTCTCCATGTCCTCACCAACTCTTGTTATCTCTTGTCTTCTTGATGATAGCCATTCTAACAGATGTGAAGTGATATGTCATTGTGGTTTTGATTGTATTTCCCTGATAGGTAATGATGTTGAGCATCTTTTCAATGTACCTGTTAGCCATTTGGATGCCCCCTTTTGAAAAATGTCTATATAGTTCCTCTGCCCATTTTGTAATTGGATCATTTGGGGGCTTTTTGTTTGTTTTGTGTGTGGTTTTTTGTTTGTTTTTGCTATTGAGTGGTATTAATTCCTTACATATTTTGGATCTTAAACCCTTATTGATATATGCTTTGCAAACATTTTCTCCCATTCTGTAGGTTGCTTTCTATTTTGCTGATTGTTTCTTTTGGTGTGCAGAAGCTTTTAAGTTCTTTGTGGTCCCACTCACTGATTTTTGCCTATTGCCTTTGCTCTTGGTGTCATATCCAAAAATATCATCGCTAAGACAAATATTGAGGAGTTTCTTTTCTATATTTTCTTCTAGGAGTCTTATGGTATGATGTCTTATGTTTAAGTGTTCCATCTGTGTCTAGTTAGTTTTTGCAAGTGATGTATGACAGGAGTCCCAGTTCATTTTCCTGCATATGGTTATCCAGTTTTCCCAACACCATTTGTTGAAGAGACTACCCATTTGGTGTCTTGGGTCTCCTTTTGAATATTAGTTCACTGTATATGCAGGTATTTAATTATGCATTCTATTTTGTCGGTCTGTTTCTCTTTTTTTTCCCCTTCTTTTCTTTTTCCTTTTTTCCTTTTTAATTTTATTTTAATTCCAGTATAGTTAACATACAGTGTTATATTAGTTTCACGTGTACAATGGAGTGATTCCACAATTTCATGCATCATCCAGTGCTCTTCTTAATCCCCACCATCTATTTCCACCATCCCCTCACCCACCTCCTCTCTGGTAACCATCAATTTGTTCTCAATAGTTAAGTCTCTTTCTTGGTTTGTCTCTCTCTCTTTTTCTTTGCTCATTTGTTTTGTTTCTTAAATTCCACATATGACTGAAACCATATGGTATTTGTATTTCTCTGACTGACTTATTTCACTTAGCATTATACTGTCTAGCTCCCATCCATGTCATTGCATATGGCAAGATTTAATTCTTTTTTATGGCTGAATAATATTATGATGTAATATTATAATGTAATAATGTAATATATGAGACATCTTTCTATTTGTATCTTGGCATATAATTGTTCATATTGACCATATGTATTTCTGTAGAATCAGTTGTAGCATCTCCTCTGTCATTATTGATTCAATTTACTTGAGCCCTGTCTCTTTTTAGTCTAGTTAAAAGTCTATTGATTTTATGTTTACAAAAACCAGCTCTTAGTTTAATTTTTCTTTCTATTGTTCTTTTTCTGGTTTGTATTTCATTTATTTCCATTCTGATCTTTATTATTTCCTTTTCCCACTAACTTTGGGCTTAATATATTCTTCTTTTTTCTGGTTCCTTGAGATGTGAACTTTGGTTGTTTGTTTAAGATTTTTCTAATTTCCTAATATGTTTATTATCATTATAAACTTCCCTCTCAGATCTGCTTTTGCAGCATCCCATCGGTTTTGGTTGTTGTATTTCCATTTTCATTTGTTTTTTGTTTTGTTTTTAATTTTATTATGTTATGTTAGTCACCATACAATACATCATTAGTTTTTGATGTGGTGATCCACGATCCATTGTTTTCATATAACACCCAGTGCTCTATGCAGTACGTGCCCTCCTTAATACCCATCACTGGGCTAACCAATCCCCCCTCCCCTCTCCCCTCTAAAACCCTGTTTGTTTCTCAGAGTCCATAGTCTCTCATGGTTCATCTCTCCCTCCAATTCCCACCCCCCTCATTTTTCCCTTCCTTCTCCTAGTGTCCTCCATGCTATTCCTTATGTTCCACAAATAAGTGAAACCATATGATAATTGACTTTCTCTGCTTGACTTATTTCACTTAGCATAATCTCCTCCAGTCCCATCCATGTTGATGTAAAAGTTGGGTATTCATCCTTTCTGATGACTGAGTAATATTCCATTGTGTATATGGACCACATCTTCTTTATCCATTCATCTGTTGAAGGGCATCTTGGCTCTTTCCACAGTTTGGCTATTGTGGACATTGCTGCTATGCACATTGGGGTGCATATGGCCCTTCTTTTCACTACATCTGTGTCTTTGGGGTAAATACCCAGTAGTGCAATTGCTGGGTCATAGGGTAGCTCTATTTTTAAAATTTTGAGGAACCTCCACACTGTTTTCCAAAGTGGCTGTACCAACTTGCATTCTCACCAACAGTGTAAGAGGGTTCCCCTTCATCCACAACCTCTACAACATTTGTTGTTTCTTTCCCTGTCCATTTTTGCCATTCTAACTGGTGTAAGGTGGTATCTCAATGTGGTTTTGATTTGGATTTCCCTGATGGCTAATGATGATGAACATGTTTTCATGTGTCTATTAGCCATTTGTACGTCTTCTTCAGAGAAATGTGTTTTCGTATCTTCTGCCCACTTTTTGACTTGATTATTTGTTTTTTGGGTGTTGAGTTTGAGAAATTCTTTATATAGGTCTTGGATACTAGCCCTTTATCTGTAGTGTCATTTGCAAATATCTTCTCCCATTCTGTGGGTTGCCTCTTTGTTTTGTTGACTGTTTCCTTTGCTGTGCAGAAGCTTTTTATCTTGATGAAGTCCCAAAAGTTCATTTTTGCTTTTGTTTCACTAGCTTTTGGAGATGTATCTTGAAAGAAGTTGCTGTGGGTGATGTCAAAGAGGTTACTGCCTATGTTCTCCTCTAGGATTTTGATGGATTCCTGTCTCACATTGAGGTCTTTCATCCACTTTGAATTTATCTTTGTGAATGGTGTTAGAGAATGGTTGAGTTTCATTCTTCTGCATGTGGCTGTCCAATTTTCCCAGCACCATTTATTGAAGAGACTGTCTTTTTTCCATTGCATGTTTTTTCCTGCTTTGTCAAAGATTATTTGACCATAGAGTTGAGGGTCCATATCTGGGTTCTCTGTTCTGTTCCATTGGTCTATATGTCTGTTTTTGTGCCAGTACCATGCTGTCTTGGTGATCACAGCTTTGTAATATAGCTTGAAATCGGGCAATGTGATGCCCCCAGCTTTGTTTTTCTTTTTTTAACATTTCCTTGGCGATTTGGGGTCTTTTCTGATTCCATACAAATTTTAGGATTGTTTGTTCCAGCACTTTGAAAAATGTCATTGGCATTTTGATCGGGATGGCATTGAAGGTATAGATTGCTCTGGGTAGCATAGACATTTTAACAATGTTTATTCTTCCGATCCATGAGCATGTAATCTTTTTGTGTCTTCCTCAATTTCTTTCATGAGTGTTTTGTAGTTCCTAGAGTATAGATCCTTTACCTCTTTGGTTAGGTTTATTCCGAGGTATCTTATGGTTTTTGGTGCTCTTGTAAATGGAATCATTACTCTAATTTCTCTTTCTACAGTTGCGTTGTTAGTGTATAAGAAAGCAACTGATTTCTGTGCATTGATTTTGTATCCTGCCACATTACTGAATTGCTGTATGAGTTCTAGTAATTTGGGGGTGGAGTCTTTTGGGTTTTCCACATAAAGTATCATGTCGTCTGCAAAAAGAGAGAGTTTGACTTCTTCTTTGCCAATTTGAATACCTTTTATTTCTTTTTGTTGTCTGATTGCTGTTGCTAGGACTTCTAGTACTATGTTGAACAATAGTGGCGAGAGTGGGCATCCTTGACGTGTTCCTCATCTTAAGGGAAAGGCTCTCAGCTTTTCCCTATTGAGGATGATATCTGCTGTGGGTTTTTCCTAGATGGCTTTTATGAACTTGAGGAATGTTCCCTCTATCCCTATACTCTGAAGAGTTTTAATCAGGAAAGGATGTTGTATTTTGTCAAATGCTTTTTCTGCATCAGTTGAGAGGACCATATGGTTCTTCTCCCTCCTCTTATTAATGTGTTCTATCACATTGATTGATTTGCGAATGTTGAACCACCCTTGCATCCCGGGGATAAATCCCACTTGGTCGTGGTGGATGATCCTTTTAATGTATTGTTGGATCCTATTAGCTAGGATTTTGTTGAGGATTTTGGAATCCATATTCATCAGGGATATCGGTCTGAAATTCTCCTTTTTGATGGGGTCTTTGCCTGGTTTGGGGATTAAGGGAATGCTGGCCTCATAGAATGAGTTTGGAAGTTTTCCTTCTGTTTCTATTTTTTCCTTCTGTTTCCTTCTGTTTCTATTCTTCAGTAGAATAGGTATTATTTCTTCTTTGAATGTGTGGTAGAATTCCCCAGGGAATCCATCAGGCCCTGGACTCTTGTTTTTTGGGAGGTTTTTGATCACTGCTTCAATCTCTTTACCGGTTATTGGCCTATTCGGGTTGTCAATTTCTTCCTGTTTCATTCTTGGCAGCTTATAGGTTTCCAGGAAGGCCTCCATTTCATCCAGATTGCTCAGTTTATTGGTATATAGTTGTTGATAATAATTTCTTTTTTTTTTTAAGATTTTATTTATTTATTTGACAGAGAGAGACACAGCGAGAGAGGGAACACAAGCAGGGGGAGTGGGAGAGGGAGAAGCAGGCTTCCCGCTGAGCAGGGAGCCCGATGCGGGGCTCGATCCAAGGACCCTGGGATCATGACCTGAGCCAAAGGCAGACGCTTAACCATCTGAGCCACCCAGGTGCCCCAGTTGTTGATAATAATTTCTAATAATTGTTTCTATTTCCTTGGTGTTAGTCGTGATGTCTCCCCTTTCATAATTTTATTAATTTGGTTCCTTTCTCTTTTCTTTTGGATAAGTCTGGCCAGTGGTTTATCGATCTTGTTAATTCTTTCAAAGAACCAACTTCTAGTTTTGTTGATCTGATCTACTGTGTTTCTGGTTTCTAATTCATTGATCTCTGCTTTAATTTTAATTATCTGTCTTCTAGTGCGTGGCTTAGGCATCGTTTGTTGCTTTTTCTCTAGTTCTTTAAGGTGTAGAGTTAGTTGGTGAATTTGGGACTTTTCTATTTTTTTGAGTGAGGCTTGGGGTGGCTATGTATTTCCCCCTTAGGACCGCCTTTGCAGTATCCCATAGGTTTTGGACCGATGTGTTTTCGTTCTCATTGATTTCCATGAATTGTTTAAGTTCTTCTTTGATTTCCTGGTTGACCCAAACATTCTTGAGCAGAGTGGTCTTTAGCTTCCAAGTGTTTGAATTTCTGCCAGATTTTTTCTTGTGATTGAGTTCCAGTTTTAGAGCATTGTGGTCTGAGAATATGCAGGGAATAATCTCAATCTTTTGGTATCGGTTGAGACCTGATTTGTGACTCAGTATGTGGTCTATTCTGGAGAAAGTTCCAGGTGCGCTCGAGAAGAATGAGTATTCTGTTTTTTAGGGTGGAATGTTCTGTAACTATCTATGAGGTCCATCTGGTCCAATGTATCATTCAAAGCTCTTGTTTCCTTGTTGATTATCTGCTTAGATGATCTGTCCATTGCTGAGAGTGGAGTATTGAGGTCTCCTACAATTAACGTATTGTTATCAATATGACTCTTTATTTTGTTTAACAGTTGGCTTATGTAGATGGCTGCTCCCATGTTGGGGGCATACATATTTACAATTGTTAGATCTTCTTGTTGGATAGACCCTTTAAGAATGATATAGTGTCCTTCTGTGTCTCTAATTACAGACTTTAGTTTAGAATCTAATTTGTCTGATATAAGAATTGCTACCCCAGCTTTCTTTTGAGGTCCGCTGGCATGGAAGATGGATCTCCATCCCTTCACTTTCAGTCTGGATGTATCTTTAGGTTCAAAATGAGTCTCTTGTAGGCAGCATATGGATGGGTCCTGTCTTTTTATCCAATCTGCAACCCTGTGCCGTTTTATGGGAGCGTTTAGGCCATTCACGTTGAGAGTGATTATTGAAAGATACGAATTAGTTGTCATCATGTTGCCTGTGAAGATGTTGTTTTTATAGATTGTCCCTGTAAATTTCTGTTATATATCTCTCTTGGGGTCTTTCTCCTTTTATAGAACCCTCCTAAATATTTCTTCCAGGGCCGGCTTAGTGGTCACATATTCTTTCAAATTCTGCTGGTCGTGGAAGCTCTGCATCTCTCCATCCATTCTAAATGAAAGCCTTGCCAGATAAAGTATTCTTGGCTGCATGTTCTTCTCATTTAGTACCCTGAATATGTCTTGCCAGGCCTTTCTGGCTTGCCAGGTCTCTATGGATAGATCTGACGTTATTCTGATGTTCCTCCCTCTGTACGTAAGGAATCTCTTCCCCCTAACTGCCCTTAAGATGGTTTCCTTGGTTCTAAGATTTGCAAGTTTTATTATTACATGCTGGGGTGTTGGCCTGTTTTCCTTGATCTTGGGAGGGGTCCTCTCTGCCTCTAGGATGCGAATGTTTGTTTCATTCCCCAGATTAGGGAAGTTCTCAGCTACGATTTGCTCAAATACATCTTCTAGTCCTCTCTCTCTCTCCACTCCCTCCGGGATTCCAATGATTCTGACATTGGAATGCTTCATGGTGTCACTTACTTCTCTGATTCTATTTTCATGGATTCTGAGTTGTTTTTCCCTGGCCTCCTCTTTTCCCTTTTTATCTATTATCTTGTCTTCCAGGTTGCTTATTCGTTCTTCTGCCTCAGTTACCCTAGCTGTTAGATTATCTATATTGGATTGGATCTCATTGATAGCATTTTTAAGTTCTGCCAATTCAGCTTTCATTTCTGCCCTTAGAGACTCTATGTTGCCATTAATTGATTTCTCCATTCTAGCCATTGTCTTCACAGTTGCTAGCCTGAATTCCATCTCTGACATCTTTTATATCTGCATCCATTTGTAAATCTGCAGCATAAATCATAATCTCTGAGTCTTTTCTATTTTGGGGGCTCCTCCTCCTAGTCATTCTGTTGATGGGTGTTTGAGGGAATGTATAGAGTCCAAATTATTGACCATAACCCAAGCAAGATGCACCTGTTTTCTTGGGACCTTAGGGTTGCTGGTCTCTTGTTTTCCCAGCCTGTCTTCTGCGGGAGGGGCCTGCCGGGCTGTTACTCAGGCAGCCCTGTTTGGGCAGCGTTGCCCTGCCCCCGTGTGGCGGAGGATGGGCTCAGCAGGAATCAGTCTTTGGGGCTTTTGTTCTCTGGCGGCTTTCTCTGGCGGCTTTCCCTGGGGGCTTTCCGTGTCTCTTCCACGAGTCAGAGCAGAAGAGACCATTTCCAACCCTCTGCCTCAGAGCAGAGAGACTGCAGTCTGTTCTTCAGTGAGCTCTCCAGGCCACACAGTCTCCGTTTCTGTCCATGCTGCTATAAACTGCAGCGTCCTGGGTTGTGCACATATCTCCCAGTCCTGCCTCCAGATTGGAGCATGTCTCTGCCCTTTGTGCTTCTAAAACCACCAGCCGCCCCCAGTTCGCAGGTGCGACCCCCGCCGCACCGGGTTGTCGCCCCAGGGGCTGCCCTAAAGTCCTTTCCCCGCCGCTACTGGTCTGCGAGTCTGTGCCCCATCCCCAGCGCGGGAGGCTGTTGCTCAGCCGCAGTGTAGGATCCCCATGGCCAGGCACCCTCCCGCTGCCGTTTATCCTCCGATATCTGCCTGTGGAATCACAGCTCCCCGCTTCGTACCTCGAAACCAACTGCCTGCGATATTCTGTTTGTAGAGATCCAGATCTTCTTATATCTCAGGCTGGTTTCGTGGGTGCTCAGAGTGGTCTGATAGATATCCAGCTCAATTCCGGGGACCAGTTGAAATAGGGTCCCCTACTCCTCCGCCATCTTTCCTCTGCTCCCATTTTCATTTGTTTTGAGATTTAAAGTATTTCTCTTTTGATTAGTTCTGTGGCCCATTGGTTGTTCAGAATTGTGTTTTTCGTTTCCACATATTTGTAGATTTCACAGCATTCTTCTTGCTGATTTCTTGTTTCATACCATTGTGGTCAGAAAAGATACTTGGTATGATTTCAGTAATCTTAAATTTGCTAACCTTGTTTTGTTGCCTATCATATGATCTATCCTGGAGAATGTTCTGTGTGCACTTGAGAAGAACATATGTTCTGCCATTGTTTGATGAATTGTTTACATATATGTGTTTTAGGTTCTTTTTGTCTAAAGTGTGGTTCAATTCCATTGTTTCCTCGTTGATTTTCTGTCTGAATGATCCATCCATTGTAGGAAGTGGGTTATTGGTCCCCTATTGTTGTTGCATTGCTATCTATTTCTTCCTTAAGGTCTGTTAATATTTGCTTTACACATTTAGCTGCTCCCATGTTGGATGCATAAATATTTGCATAAATATTAAATGTTTTATCTTCTTATTGGATGGACCCTTTTATCATTATACATTGACCTTCGTTGTCTCTTACTACAGTCTTTCTCTTAACGTCTATCTTGTCTGATGTAAGTCTAGCTTCCCTCTTTCTTTTGGTTTCCATTTGCATGGAATATCTTTCACTCTGTGTCTCTTACAGGCAGCATATAGTTGGGTCTTGTTTTTTTTATTTATTTAGCTGTTCTATGCCTTTTGATTGGAGAATTTTGTCCGCTTATATTTAAAGTGATTGTTGAAAAAAATAAAGTGATTGGGCGTCTGGGTGGCTCAGTCGTTAGGTGTCTGCCTTCGGCTCAGGTCATGATCCCAGGGTCCTGGGATCGAGTCCCACATCGGGCTCCCTGCTCTGCGGGAAGCCTGTTTCTCCCTCTCGCACTCCCCCTGCTTGTGTTCCTGCTCTCGCTATGTCTCTCTCTGTCAAATAAATAAAATCTTAAAAAAAAAAAAAGTGATTATTGATAGATTTGGACTTACTATTGCCATTTGTTAATTGTTTTCTTGCTGTTTTGTAATTTCTTTCTTCCTTCCTTTTTCTCTTGCTCTCATCTTTTCTGATTTGATGATTTTCTATAGTGGCTTGCATGAATTACTTTATCTTTTGTATCTCTACTGTAGGTTTTTGTTTTGTGGTTACCCCAAAGCTTATATAAGCCATCTTGGAGTTATAATAGTATGTTTTAAACTGATAACAAATTATGATTGGATTTGCCTTCTAAAGCTCTACATTTTTATTCTGTCACCATGTTTCATGTTTTTGTTTTTGTTTTTAAAGATTTTATTTATTTGACAGAGACACAGCAAGAGAAGCAACACAAGCAGGGGGAGTGGGAGAGGGAGAAGCAGGCTTCCCGCATAGCAGGGAGTCCGATGTGGGGCTTGATCCCAGGGCCCTGGGATCATGACCTGAGCGGAAGGCAGATGCTTAACGACTGAGCCACCCAGGTGCCCCTTCATGTTTTTGATAACACAATTTTCATTTTTTATCCTGTATCTATTAAGTTCTTGTTATTATTCTTATTTGTACTAATTTTGTCTTTTAATCTTCATACTAGGTTTATAAGTGATTAACTCACCACCATTACAACACTATTCTGAGTTTACCTATATATTTACCTTTACCAGTGAGATTTATACTTTCATGTTTTCCTGTTATTAATTAGTGCTCTTTCTTTCATCTTATAGAAGTCCATTTAATATTCTATAACATGGTGTAGTGATAATGATCTCCTTATCATTTGCTTGTTTTCAAAACTCTACATTTCCTTCAACTCTGAAGGACAACTTTGCTGGGTAGAGTATTCTTGGTTGGTTGATTTTCTTTTTTCTTTCAGCACTTTCAGTATATTGTGCCACTCTCTTCTGGCCTGTTAAGTTTCTGCTGATAGTCTTAGGGGGAATTACTTTGTTCATAACAAGCTCTTTTTCTTTTATTGCTTTTAAGATTCTCTCCTTGCCTTTAACTTTTGACATTTTATGTATTCATTTATTTTTAAAGATTTTATTTATTTATTTGAGAGAGAGAGAGAGCATTAGAGGGTGGGGAGGGGCAGAGGGAGAGGGAGAAGCAGACTACCTGCTGAGCAGGGAGCCCGATGTGTGGCTCCATCCCAGGAGCCTGAGATCATGACCTGAGGCAAAGGCACATGCTTAACTGACTGAGCCGCTCAGGCACCCTAACTTTTGACATTTTAATTATAAGGTATCGTAGCGTGGGTCTCTTGATTTTTCTTTTTGGAAACTTCTGGGCTTGCTGGATCTGGATGTTAGTTTTTTTCACCCATGTTAGGGAAGTTTGCAGCTATTCTTTCTTTTTTTTTTTTTTTTAAAGATTTTATTTATTTATTTAAGAGAGAGAATGAGATAGAGCATGAGAGGGGAGAGGGTCAGAGGGAGAAGCAGTCTCCCTGCCGAGCAGGGAGCCCGATGCGGGACTCGATCCCGGGACTCCAGGATCATGACCTGAGCCGAAGGCAGTCGCTTAACCAACTGAGCCACCCAGGCGCCCCTGCAGCTATTATTTCTTTGAACAAATTATTTGTCCCTTTCTCTCTCACTCATCTCCTCTGGACCCGTATAATGCAAATATTTTTCTACTTAATAATGCCCCTGAAATCTCTTATAAACCTTTTTCATTTTTTTTCTTTTTGCTCCTCTGAATAGATGAATTCTGTTGCCCTCTCTTTATGTTCACTGATCTATTCTTCTGTTTCATCACGTGGGCTCTTGAATCCCTATTGAATTTTTCAGTTCTATATTTTATTCTTCTGCTCTGTCTTTTCTTTTCAATACTTTCTTATATTTCCTGTGTCCTTGTCGAAATTCTCACTTTGGGGCGCCTGGGTGGCTCAGTTGGTTAAGCGACTGCCTTCGGCTCAGGTCATGATCCTGGAGTCCCAGGATCGAGTCCCGCATCGGGCTCCCTGCTCAGCGGGGGATCTCCTTCTCCCTCTGACCCTCTTCCCTCTCATGCTCTCTGTCTCTCATTCTCTCTCTTTCAAATAAATAAATAAAATCTTTAAAAAGAAAAAAAGAAAAAGAAATTCTCACTTTGTTCATGCATTGTTTCCTGACCTCAGTGGACATCTTTATAACAATTATTTTGAACTTTCTATCAGACAGATCACTTACGTCTTTTTCATTAAGGTCTATTTCTAGGATTTTTATCTTGCTCTTTTGTTTGGAGCATATTTTTCTGTTTCTTCATTTTCCTTCACTCTGTATTGGTTTCTGTGCATTTGATAAAACAGCTACCTTCCTCAGTCTTGAGGAGTGGCTTTGTTTAGGAGATGAGCCATGTCTTAGCTCTTGGTTGTTTCTTAAACCTTTGTGCTTGTCTAGGCTTGTTCTTAATGACTCCCAGTTGTCGAGAGTGTGCCAAGACCTATCAGTGTCCCAAAGGGAAGAATCTCAGTCAGCACCTAGATACAGGCTCATTGGAACCACACCCTCAGCAGCAGCTTTTAAAGTATACAGATATACCTCTTTCAGGGGAAGACTGGGAGATGAGTGTTTCTGTCCTTCCTCTGCACTGAGCCCTGGCAGGATAGCCAGTTAAGTTCCTTAATTTGCTACTGTCTTGTTGAACCAATGAACACAGCCCCACTGGCCACCAGAAGCAGAATATCAAGGGTTGTGTCCTCTGGACAGCATCCACCATAGTTAGGGTGCCAGATGTATGCACAAGTTCCTTTCCTGGAGTCCCCATTAACCTGTGTTAGGGCAGAGGAACAGCATGAAGGTTGTGTCTGCTGGTATCCTCAGTCTCTGCAGAGAATTATATTTGGCCTCTAGATGTTTGTTAAATTAGAAGACTGCCCCTCAGCTCACAGCTCTTAGGCTTTTTCCATAGTGTGCTGAGCCTTTTGGGGATGGATGGCCAAGCCTGTTAGGTACAGTTTCTTAGTTTGCTATAGTCTTTGGGTCTCATGGATACAATCCCCATTTGCTTTCAGAGCTGGATATTTTGAGGGACTATCTCTCAGGTATAAGTCTTTTCTTTAAAAAGATTTATTTATTTATTTATTTATTTGGGAGCCAGAGAGTGAGCAGGGGGAGGGGCAGAGGAAGAGGGAGAGAGATTCCTCAAGCAGACTCCCTGCTGAGCGCAGAGCCCAACTTGGGACTCGATCCCAGGACCCTGAGACCATGCCTTGAGCCTAAATCAAGAACCAACCACTTAACTGACTGAGCCACCCAGGTGACCCTCAGGTATAAGTCTTTTTTTTTTAGGATTTTATTTATTTATTTGACAGAGAGAGACACAGCGAGAGAGGGAACACAAGCAGGGGGAGTGGGAGAGGGAGAAGCAGGCCTCCCGCGGAGCAGGGAGCCCAATGTGGGGCTTGATCCCAGGACCCCGGGATCATGACCTGAGCCGATGGCAGACACTTAACGACTGAGCCACCCAGGCACCCCATGTATAAGTCATAATAGTGGTGTTCCATACATGTGGTTCAAACCCTCCACTCATTAGGGAGAAGCTAGGATTTGAGTTCTCTCCTGATGGTTTGCCACTGTGCTGGGGTGGGGTATTTGTGAAGATTGTATGTCACACACTCCCACCCTAGGAGTAGAGAATCTGAATCCACCTTCCAAGGGAGCTGAGTGAATGAGCAGAATGTGACAACTGGAATGGTGGTTTGAGTATAACAGGAAGTGTTCATATCAGTCTCAGTCTTCTCTCATAACAATTCCAACTCTTCCCATACTACTGATACCCAATAAAAACCACTCCCCCATGGTTTGAAACATCTTGGGTCCAATTAGTCATTGCCCCTGGTCTGGAAAGTGATTCATTTTTTTTTTTTTTTAAGATTTATGTATTAGAGAGAGCATGCGTGTGTGTGCACACAAGTGGGGAGACGGGCAGATGGAGAGAATCTTTAAGCAGACTCCCTGCTAAGCACACAACCTCTGAGATCATGACCCAAGCTGAAACAAGAGCTGGACACTTAACCGACTGAGCCATCAAGGTGCCCCTGGAAAGTGATTCTCATAGATCATGTTAGCAAGTCTGGATTTTTCTCCTCTCAAAAGTTATTTATGGAAATTACTAAAAGTTAAGAGCATAAAAGTATAGGGTAGTCTGAAATATTTATATATCGTGTTGTGTGCCATGCAGCCATTATGTGCTAGGGTTTCTGGAGAGACCAGATGTGCATCACCCCACCCTTTACCCATCAGTTGTTATCTAACTGAGTTTTAGGACAAATAGTTAAGATGTAGGGAGGCCAGATATTACTTTTATTATAGATAAAGGCAAATTGGAGTATGGTCACTGTAGAAGTCCAATGAGCTTTCTGTTTGGACTCCAGAAATACAGCCTGACCCAGTGAATCATGACAGTGGCAAGAATAGGCTCTCAATCTCCAAGTTCACATCTTGACCTAGAGCATCGGGGAATGCATGCTTTATGCAGATAGGCAGATTCCAAAGTGAAGAGGAAAGAAGGGCCAGGACACCTCATGCCTGGGTCTTCTTCCAAACTCTGTATTAATCTGGATCCAGTGTGAAGACAGGAAACCACACGTTAATTAAAACAGGGGAAGTTTAATATAAAGAATTAGTAAGTGGCAATAATAATGTAACTATTAAGATGGAAAGGGACTCTAAAGGGACTCCAGGGCTGAGGCAGAGTACCCAAGGAAGGACAATCTTGGAAGGGAAAGGGTTCACATTTCATCAAAGACTACTAGCTGGTAGAGAAGTTTGCTTGTTTGCTCAGGCCAGATATGATTCATATTCATTAGGCAGTTTGGTGAGCAGAGCCTAGAGATAGGCATATAGAGGGAGTTTGGGGCACCACTGTGGACACTACTGGAACCTGGAGCTGTAGAGACCTTTCTCTGCAGGAACCTAGCACACATCCATGAAGGGCTTGGGCCAGAACAGCTCCAGGTTAGCTATGTGGAAGAGGTCGGGTACTGGCTTGCATGAGGTCCCCAGTGTGCATGTGTAGGCCTATGAAGAGGGTATAGGGAGTATAGACCTAGCTGGGGTATAGACACATGTTTGAAAATCTCCTGTGATGCCTCTCACTTGGTCAAGAATGGAGAAAACATGGTGGCCAAATGCTAGAGAAAGCTGTGCTTCAGAGGCATTTTGTAATGGAGTAAACTGTGGGGCAAAGCTTTAGAGAAGAGAGCCTACTTTCAGAAACCTGGAGAGGAAGCCACACCAGAACTAAGGAGAACTCCCTCCCTCTGCAATGTCTCTCCAGTACCCTCTAATGACAAAGCTTACCATTATGCCAGCTGGTAAAAAAAAAAAAAAAAAAAAAAAAATTTAAAAAGTAAAGATCTGTTTTCACCCATCAGGCAACAAAAGGTTAATTTGGACCAGAGAGGCAACAAATTCTCTAATCAATTATTTTGCTTTACCTCTCCAGAAGAGAAATAAAAAGTAGGACAAGAAGCCAGGAGTATTTAGGGAAAAAAATCTCTCCTCTTGAAGAATAGATGAGTGGGGAAGATGCATTCTCCACTAACATTCCCAAGCTTTTTCTTCTGTTAATTCAGTGGATCTGGCTGGTTATAACCCTCTGAAATCAATAGTTTAATAGTTTATTAGTATAGTCTTGCCTGTATCTTCTTGAGATCAGTGCATCCATACTAACTCTTGCTACCTAGGACATCCTTTTTTTTGGTTTTGTCTTGTTTTTAAAGATTATTTGAGAGAGAGAGAGGGAGATAGAGCACGAGTGGGGGGTGGGGAGAGGGAGAAGTAGACTCCCCAGGATCATGACCTGAGCTAAAGGCAGACACTTAACCGACTGAGCCACCCAGGTACCCCCAGGACATACTTTTGAACTGCTAATGGGCATGCATAGTTTGTCTCCAGAAGTCTCTGAAATGGGTCATTAATAGCACATTAGTAAAATTAACCCCAAGGTCTTGTTTTACCCAAGTGCCAATTCAGTGACAAAGATTCTTTGACCAAACTTTAGACTCCTGAACCTTCTAGATCTATCTGTGCACTTATTTATAAAATCAAGATTTAGTAAGAATCCTCAGTCAAACTAGAACCCTCTACCCTTAATACATGATCACCCTTGATATCTGATCAAGTTGCTCATCCTCCACCTTCTCCCAGGTGCTGTGTGATCATGCTGGCCTGCCTTCAGCAGGAATCCTCTTTGGTTGGTTTAGCCAGAACACCCTTACCCCTGGTGTTTCCTCTTAGAATTTTTCCATCCACTGACCCTCACCCTGCTCCCTGACTATACATTTCCACTTCCCTAATCTTAACAATCAGACTTTGGATTTGTAGTCCACCTTGTAGGTTTTTTTTGTTTTTGTTTTTTTTTAAGATTTTATTTATTCATTCATGAGATCTGACAGAAGCAGAGGGAGAAGCAGGCTCCCCACGGAGCAGAGAGCCCGATGTGGGACTCGATCTCAGGACCCTAGGATCACGACCTGAGCCAAAGGCAGACACTTAACTGACTGAGCCACCCAGGCGTCCCCACCTTGTAGGTTTTATGAGCAGTTCCTGCTCCTTTTCCCACCTGCATTGAGTAATGTGAAACAGATGATGCTTGCATCATTTCTTCATGTATCCTCAAGACAGGTTAGAACAGATGTATACAATAATTTGCGAACATGGTCCATTCTGCTTCCTCCAGTTTGAGGGGGGAAACTGGGTTGCCACCTCCTCAAGACCATATCAATACCACACCTGGGAGAGTTGGGGCAAGAATAAAAATGACACAAAAGATTACTAACATTTGAAGATGGCATTTGACTTGTTTGGGCATTTGCTTGTTTCTATAAATAGCTGTTTTCCAGAGATACTACAAAGTTGGTTCAGGAAGTTTTTGGTTTTTTTCCAGTTTCTGTAGGGAAATGATAGCTTGGGGATTCCTAGTTCAACATTTTCAAGATGTCACCCCAGGAACTGTATTTTTCACTTTTCCTGTTCCAACAATTTTTATTTTTAAATGAATATGGTGGGGGAAGTTTTATAAATTGCTAAAAATTACAGACCATATTAATAATGTAGTTGGGATTTTACTCTCCTAATGAAAAGTGCTTTTGTCTTACCACATATTAGGAGCACAGGAGAATTAAGCAGAAAAGGAATTGTCTTAGCTCAGGCATTATAACAAAATACCACAGACTGCGTGGTTTAAATAACAGACATTTATTTCTTACAGTTCTAGAGGCTGGGAAATTCCAACATCAAAGTGCTGGCAAATCCTGGTGAAGGTCCAATTCCTGGTGTAGACAACTGCTTTCTCACTGTGCTATACTCACATGACCTTTCCTCAGTGTATACACATGGAAAGAAATCCCTTCTTACAGTCTCTCTCTTCCACTTCTATATATGGGTACTGTTCCCGTCATGAGTGTCCCACCCTCATGACCTAATCTAAACCTAATTACTTCCTTATAGCCCCATCTCCAAATACCATCACACTAGGGATCAGGGCTTCAAAGTATGAATTCTGAGTGGGCTACAAACGTTTAGTTCATAATAGGGATTCTCCTCATTCACTGAACAAACTTTTCAAAATATATATTAAGCAGGGATGGCATTCAAATTACTTTGTTTAGGACCCTCATGCTGAAAGACATGATTATAGTTTGAACAAATGCAAAGGCACACTATGATTTGGGTCAGAAAGACTTAAAATAAAAAATGTCATTTCTCCCAAAATAAATATATAAATTTAATGCAGTTCCAACTAGACTATCAAAGGGTCTTTGTATTTTGAGAACACAGTCTTCATTTATATAGGAAGAAAATTAACTTAGAATAACCAATAAAACTATGAAAAACAGCAAGGAGGAGCTGGTCTATTATGCAGTATCAAAATACAATACGGCTAATGTTAAATCAATTTATCAATTAATATGGTATTAGTATAGAAGTAGAAAAATAGATTAGTGAAACAAGAGAATACAGAAAATAGGTCTTGGTATAAATGAAAGTACAAGGCAGTTTCAGTTGAATGAGGAAAAAATCATGTGGTTAAAGGATTACATATCTGAGTTTCAGTTGAATAGGAAAGGATGGTATTGGTAAAGAATTAAGAATAGGCCTCTCCCCCTGACCCTTGTCTGGAAAGATGACCTTAGATTTGATTTTCTGCCAGTTTCCTTGATGAAAATACTACTGTAGATTCTTCATGTGTATCCTGTACCTGGATGGGGATAGGGGGCACTGTGACTTGGCATGTAGACATCGATAGCCTATGTGACTAAGGCATCATAAGTCTTGGGAAACCAAGGCAGCAGCTTCCCTGTGCTTAAGTGGGTATCAGTGTTACAACTGGGTGTGCTGCATGGATGGGGGCACACCATGCAGTTGCAGTAGTGGGTTATCATAAGACGTCCTGGATGAGAATGTTAATGTTTCCCAGTGCTTAGGTGAACCACACCCATTCTGACCTCTCCCCTGAGCAGGGCAGAGGCCCTGAAAGCCGTGCTTGCTTGGGCAGTTGTAGTATTGTGAAGGCGATTTTGTTTTCGTTTGTTTGTTTTGTTTTGTTGTAGTTTGGTTTTTGTGTGTGTGTCAGGGAAGGCTAATAATAAACTTTGTTAAAGCCTGTTCTGTTTTTTTTTGATTACTCGTTCAAATCTGTGATTGCTGCTGGGGGACACCACAAGTTGGTGTCAGAACTGTGTGACTGGCTGCTGAATAGATGGGTTATTTTAACAAATTGTGCTTGTATAACTGGAAACCCATCTGGAAGAAAATAACAAGGAATCCTCATTTCATATGACATTAAAAATTAAGTTCTAAATGGACTAATATTTACATATTGAAAAATGCAAACATTAACTTGCAAGAAAACCTAAGAAATCTACAATCTAAAGTATCTTCTTAATCAATCCATAAGCTTAGAAAAAATTAATACATATCTAGTTACACAGAAATTTAGGGTATTTTTATGGAAAAAATCATTTTTATGACAAAAATTAGACAAATTCCTAATGTCTAATACATAAAGAGGACTTCAAAATGAGCTAACAATGTGAAAATTTACAAAGAAGCTAGGAGCAAGTGGTTACACTCATCAGACAAATATGAATTTGAGTAGTACGTTACCATCTGTTGCAGGGTTAGAGGAAAGTTGTGTTTTTGAAAATGACTAATAGCACCTCCAAAATAAAATAATAGCATACGTCCTTTGATCTAACACTCTCTTGCCTGTAACCTATCCCCTAGAAATAAAAACATCTGAAATTTAAGGTCTTATTTTAAGAGTGTTTACTGTAGTATTGTTTGTGGTGGCAAATAACTAGCAAAAAGTCGAATCAATAGGGGGATGTCAGTAAATTTGACACTATTTATAGTGAAATGTCAAAATACTGTGATAGTACTCAGATATTATTCATCTTACTCTATGTGATATCCTATTTATTGTTGTTGCACCTTGGCACTAACCAACTACAGGCACCAAAAGGTAATCCTCCTAGTTTGGTCTGAATTGAGAGTTCTTAGTTGTTCTGGTGACTTCAAAGCTGCACAAGCTCAAAGGCAAGCAAAACACTTAAGAAATGTGAGGGGAATGCTTAATGAGGAATGGAAGAAAATAGAGGATAATTTAGATTCATGTAGATACACATGTTATTTGGGTATATTACCCCAGGAAATCAATCCCTGACATTTATAATGTTATCTCAAGACTAACCTTCAAAACCATTAACAAGCAGTATAGTAGTATGGTTCTATTAGCATTTCATTATTTTGAATTTACAAGAAATTGATATATTTGAAATATGCCTAAGGTTTAAATGTTGGATACCCATTTTTATCACTATTCAAAAAGAGCACTAACAACTTTTTATATGTCAAGTTGTTGTGGAAAGGGACCGAGTAAACAAAAATCCTCAAAAAGATTTGCTTCAAATAAAAGAATATTGTTTACGTCTCAGATCTCCTTTTTAGCACCATTTTCCCCAAAGAAACAAACAGGGGGTATTGGTTGAGTATATCTGGCAGAATAGAGAAAAAAATGAGGTTAAAATTGAAGGTGAAATGCAAGAGTTGACATTTTACTCAGTGGCATATTTAAAAATTAAGGGTAACTTGGTTTCCTCATTTTAAAATACCAAATCCTTAATGCCAATACTGCCTATGTGGACTTTTAAAGTTTCTGATAAATGTTCCGGTAAAAACCAATTCTAAATATCAAGTCTGTGCATGTATTATTAAATGGTATGGTATGATCCTTAAATGTATGTAATACCAACCTGTTGCACAATCAAATGCTATAACTTCTAAGTAGAGATCACACAGATTAGTGATGTCACATGCAAGAGTAAATTTAAATTAAGCTACCATCCCAATTTTATTTTATTTTATTTTATTTATTTATTTTTTTTATAATTTTTTTTTAAGATTTTATTTATTTATTTATTTGAGAGAGAGGGCGAGAAACAGCATGAGAGGGGATAGGGTCAGAGGGAGAAGCAGGCTCCCCGCCGAGCCAGGAGCCCAATGCGGGACTCGATCCCAGGACTCCGGGATCATGACCTGAGCCGAAGGCAGTCGCTTAACCAACTGAGCTACCCAGGCGCCCCGCTACCATCCCAATTTTAAAAAATGACTTATAGTAAAGATAAGATTTTAGAAATATTTCCTATAAAATATTAGTTATCTGGGATTGTGAGTCTGTTATTACCTGTACTCCATGTACAGCTTTCCTACTCCTATCTTTATTTTTTTTTATTTTCAGAAATAGCACAAACAATAGAACACATATATTACCACAACCCAGAGGTAACTAACATTTTGTTATATTTACTTGGAATCTTTATTTCTTTTTAATGATAGGTGTTTAGATACAAAACTGAAGTATCCTTAACTACCATGCTTGGTCCCATTTCTTTTCCACTACCATTCTTTCTAGAGGCAACCACCTTTGGGAATTGAGTGTGTATCTTTCCAATCCATTCTTCAGTTTTACATAAAAATGTTTATCCATAATCAATGCTTAATACTAGTGTTTGTTAGTGTTGATTTAATATCCACAGTTATGATTATATTTATCCCTTCATTGTTTTTACTCTACATGACTTTTTGGGTCTTTCTCTGTTAATATATTTATATATATATATATATATATATATCACCTGTTATACTTAACTACTAGAGAATATTCTACTGTGTGCCTATATCACATTTTATTATCCATTTCACAAGCAACAGCCATTGCTAATGTAATTCATGCTTCAATGAACATAAAGATACATGACTCCCTAGGTACATGTATGTTTCTTGGGGATATGCATGTATACTCAGGAGTGAGTATCCTGGAATCTATTTTAGAAATTCCCTCCTACCCCAAGGTTTTAAAAACACTCTCCTATAAAATTCTTGTATTACTAAATTTTGTTTTTTGCATTCTAGTCTTCAATACTTTTGGATTTCATAATAAATACTTTAATGTATTACTACAGCAGAGATCTAATATTTTTCCACATGAAGAGTCAGTTACCCTGAGACCATTTTTTGAATCATCCATGATTTAATTTCTCTACCAACCTGTGATACCACCTCTATCAATTAACAATTCCCCATAAAGGCATGCATGTTTCTGAATACAATATTCTGTCCCAATCTGATTTCTACAAATGAATCAAGAACAAATAATTTTGATTACATGTATAGCAAAACATTTTTTAAATGACAATTTTGTCTCTTAATGTCAAATCTTTATACCTCTTAATGCATCAGGTAGGCCTTCCAGAACCATGCTGATTAATGTTCATGACTGGATCCTTATGTCAATGAGATTGCTCCTAAAAGTATATCATTAACAATGTTTGTTGTGGGAGTTCTGGGCGTATAGGTTTTCATGATACTATGATACTTATTAAAATTGTTAGTATTTAAGTTTTGAGTTGTTGAAGTATTTTCCACATTCATGTCACTATTATAAAATGAATTTTCAGTATACCATTAAAGTGTGAGTTCTGATGAAAGTTTTCCTAAATTCAAGGCATTCATAGAGCTTTAGTGAGTATGAATTCTCTGGTGTCTAATATGATGTGACTTCTGGCTAAAAGCTTTCCCACATTCACTACACTGATAAGGTTTTTCTCCAGTATGGATTCTCATGTGTAGAGCAAGAGTTGAGAACTGAGAGAAGGCTTTCCCACATTCATTACAACCATAGGGCTTCTCACCTGTATGGCTTCTCATATGAACAGTAAGAGATGAGCTTTGACAGAAGGCCTTCCCACATATTTTACATTCATAAGGTTTATCACCCGTATGAATTCTCACATGTACAATGAGTGATGTGATTCGAGAGAAGGCTTTTCCACATTTATTACATTCATAGGGTTTCTCTCCTGTATGAATATTGTGATGTTTAATGAGGTATTGCTTCTGCCTAAAGATTGTTCCACATTCATTACATTTATAGGGTTTTTCTCCAATATGAATTTTCTCATGCTCAGTGAGATTTGATTTGCCACTGAAGGCTTTCCCACATTCTTTACATATATAGGGTTTCTCTCCTGTATGACTTCTCTGGTGTCTAATGAGGCTTGACTTCTGAATGAAAGCTTTCCCACATCCTTTGCATTCATAAGGTTTCTCTCCAGTATGTATTCTTTGATGGATAATGAGATTTTCCTTCTGGCTAAAGGCTTTTCCACATTCATTACATTTAAAGGGTTTCTTTCCACTGTGGATATTCTGATGTTTAATGAGGTATTGCTTCTGGCTGAAGGCTCTTCCACATTGATTACATTCAAATGGTTTCTCTCCCGTATGAATTTTCTCATGCTCCGTGAGATATGATTTGCCATTGAAGGCCTTTCCACATTCCTTACATGCATAGGGTTTGTTTCCAGTATTATTTCTCTGGTGTTTAATGAGGCCTGGCATCTGAATAGAAGCTTTCCCACATTCATAAAGTTTCTCTCCGGTATGATGTTTCTGATGAGAAAGGAAGTTTCTTTTCTGGCTGAAGGCTTTTCCACATTTATTACATTTATATGGTTTCTTTCCTGTATGACTTCTCAAATGTAGAGTAAGGGATGAGACTCGAGAGAATACTTTACCACATTCAGTACATTCATGTGATTTTTCTCCAGTATGCATTTTCTTATGCTCTATGAGGTTTTGCTTCAGGCTAAAGGTTTTTCCACATTCACTGCATTCATGAGGTTTCTCTCTACTATGAATCTGGTCATGCTGAAGGAGATCTGCTTCAGGCTGAAGGCTTTCCAACATTCTTACCATGCACAGATATTTTTTCCAACAAGAATTCCTCAGTATCTCTTGACACGTGACATAGATAAAAGCTTTTCCACATTCATGAAATTCATATGGCTTCTCTTCAATATTAATCCTCAGGTATCTAATGAAGTTGAATTAATGATGAAAGACTTTACATTGCTTATACTGAGATTAGACAATTACAGATTGGGATGAAATATAGGACATCATTGTATTCTTAATGCTTCTTTCTTAGCTTCTCTTATATTTAAGTATAAATTATGTTCTAAATTCTCTTAAACTGAGTCCCATACATAGAAATATAGTCTTAATCAATGTCTGTGTTCAGAGGAAATACTTCTCTGTTACCCAGGTTTTCTGAGTTTTTTCTTAGCTGTATTTTCATGGAGAAGGAGACTTATTAACTCACATGTCTTCCATGTTGTGTCTTTATCTATTTATAAATTTCCCAGGCCTTTTCTAAAAGAGAATTAAAAAAAAAAGAACATTGAAAAGAGCTAATAACATGCCATACCTGGCATGTAGTAAAAATCCAATAAAGTAGCTGTCATCACCATCAACATCACTATACTTGTGATTTTTCCCAGTATTATTATTTTTTTTAAAGATTTTATTTATTTATTTGAGACAGAATGAGAGAGACAGAGAGCACATGAGAGGGGGGAGGGTCAGAGGGAGAAGCAGGCTCCCCGCTGAGCAGGGAGTCCGATGCGGGACTTGATCCCGGGACTCCAGGATCATGACCTGAGCCAAAGGCAGTCGCTTAACCAACTGAGCCACCCAGGCGCCCCTTCCCAGTATTATTAATAAAATATCAGAAATATGGTATTGTAAAATAGACTCTATTTCAAACCTAGTCTACCAGTATAAAAGAAAGCTTAAATACAAATAACATTCACAGGTACATGTAGCTTAAACTGCTTTTATTATTACTTTTTCTATGTTTTATTTATTTTTTTTAACAGCATGGGGCCCAATGTGGGGCTTGAACTCACAACCCTGGGATCAAGACCTGAGCTGAGATCAAGAGTTGGACACCTAACTGACTGAGGCACTCAGGTGCCCCTTAAACTGCTTTTAAATGTAACTTTGTACACTTTAAAAATAAGTAAAATAAAACATAAAGAACAGGTGACAAACAGGATGAAAGGACAAAAACATAAAACTGGGAGAGCCTAGGATGAAGGGGAAAAAAAAAAGTAAAATGAACCGAAGAATTATTAAAAAGGATGTGTGGTTAAGTAAGATTCTGTATCTTTCTGAAACTCCATTAAAATGACAGTAAGAGGATGAAGGGCATATATTCATAAACATTAAGAGGTTGAGGAGACCCGAGTGGATGAAAAATTTTAGGAAATTCTGAAAGGAAAGCAAATAAAGAACTATAAATTAACAGCAGAATCGAATGACTTAAATAAAAAGCCAGCAGAAGAGGATGCCACCTAGAAGCAAGGTAATTTGTGACACAGCTGTCAACACAAAGGCTCTATAACTGGAGAGACTGGGTGAGTGGAAGGTGAGATTTATAAAAATGATTATAAAAGCAGCAGCTGATGGTATAACTGGGAGGCTCCAAATTTAGTGATGATAGGCAAAGAAGATTAGAGTAACATATTAAAAAGAAGGTAGTAAGTAAAAGTTCATATGCAGATTAGGGTCCCAACCCCTTTCTACTGCTGCTTGTTAGAAATGCTGGTGGTTGGGCGCCTGGGTGGCTCAGATGGTTAAGCGTCTGCCTTCGGCTCAGGTCATGATCCCAGCGTCCTGGGATCGAGTCCCGCATCGGGCTCCCTGCTCCTTGGGAGCCTGCTTCTCCCTCCACCTCTCTCTCTCTCTGTCGCTCATGAATAAATAAATAAAATCTTTAAAAAAAAAAAAAAAGAAGAAATGCTGGTGGTTGCTGGTGTCAGACAATGGAAGGGTTCTTTTCTGAAAAAATGAGAAGGCCATGAGAGCGTTTATAGATATTAACATATAAAGTCATATAAAAGAAACATCTAGATATCTGACTGAATGGTGCACAGTGAAGCCCATTATTTTACAAGCCCCAACCATGCACATAGATTATAGTAATAATTCAGGTACCTCAATGTTAAATATTAATATAACACTAAAGATCAAAAAATTTGATGAAAGCCCCGAGGTGAAAGACAGATCAAAACAAATAGGAAAAAACAAAGAAAGGAACAAAAGAACACACATATACAATACTATAATTAGTATTACAGAAAGCTAAGAGGTTGTATAGCACTGAAATATTAACAGGGTTCTATAAAGAAGTGCTTTTTACAAATAAACAATATAATGTTGACCTCAAAAATTCAATAGTTTGGGGGGGAAAATTCCAGGAAATCTCCCAGAATAAAAAAAAAGAAGAATGGAAAGAAGGAAGGGAGAAAGAAATAATGATTGGAAAATTCCTGGGTTAGTGGAGGTTCAACATTTCCTAAAGGAGTTCCAGAGAAAGTACAAAGCAAAATGAATGCAGGAAATTTTCTGGATCCCTGCATGTTACCAATCAGACTACATATATAAATGATGTATTTTAAAAGATTTTATTTCTTAGAGAGAGCAGGGGGAGAAGAGAATCTTAAGCAGACTCTACGCTGAGTGCAGAGCCCTACAGGGGGCTTGATCTCAGAACCCTGAGATCCCCACCTAAGCTGAAACCCAAGAGTTGGACATTTAACCAACTGCACCATGCAGGTGCCCATAAAAGATTTTATTTTTAAGTAATCTCTACACCCAATGTGGGGCTTGAACTTACAACCCTGAGATCAAGAGTCGCATGCTCTACCAACTAAGCCAGCCAGGTGCTCCCAAGCTGATACTGTTTCAAAATGGTTAAATCAAAAGTAGGTAAAATAGCTGTATAAAATGTGGGAATAAACATCAGTAGACTCAGTTAAATGAGTTGAAAGTAGTTGCCTATGTGCAGTAGGAACTGTGGGTGAGGAAGGATGGAGCAAGCATAACTATAATCCTATTTCATTTTTTTTTAAGTATTTTATTTTTTTAAGTAATATCTACACCCCATGTGGGACTTGAATTCATAACCCTGAGATCAAGAGTCGCACACTCCTCTCACTGAGCCAGCCAGGCGCCCCCTATTTCACTTTTAAAAGCCCCTATTTGTTATACCTACAGAGATGTCCTTGACTTGAGCCTTTCAACTTGAACTGATCTATAATTGTATAGTAACTAGACTGTGCTCTTTTTATCTGGTTGCAACTGAGTTTCACATGGCTAAACAGCAAAGTACACAGATTTAATGAAAAAAGGAAAATAGGCCAGAAAATAGCTATTTTTGCTCTGAAATCTGATTTACTGCAGTGTTCTGATTACTGATACTATCATTTTTAGATACAGAAACTGTCATTGCCATCAATTTCAGTTTTCATTTGTTTTCCTTTCATTATGCCTGAAATAAGTGGCACCAAAGCTCTTCTTTTGTGAAGAGCTCTTTTCTTGTACCCCCTCTGAATTCTTTCTTTTATAATTGCTTCCTGTCCACTAACTGGAAATCTTCAATTTGATCCTGATCTGTCGTGTCTCTCTCAAAATCTTATCCTCATTTTCTTTCTTTCTTTTTTAAAGATCTTATTTTTAAGTAATCTCTGCACCCAACATGGGGCTCAAACTTACAAACCTGAGATGAAAGTCCCATGCTCTAAGACTGAGCCAGCCAGGTGCCCCTCCTGATTTTCTTATAAATCATTGCAAGAACTGACTCTAGTAATATGCTGTCACTCATATCAGTGCTATAATTTACATAATTAGAAGACAAAAGCCCTCAACCTTTACTGTATGCCATATGCAAAAACTTACTCAAACTAAATCAAAGACCTCAACATAAGTGTTAAAAACTATTAATATAAAAAGAAAAAATGGTAGACTTCATCAAAATTAAAAACTAATGCCCCTCAAAAACACACTTAACAAAAAGAAAAGCCAGACTGGCAGAAACTAATAAAGGGCTCATATCCAAAATACATAGAACTCCTAAAACTCAAAAAGATAATCTAGTTTTTTAAATGGGTAAGAGACTAGAATAGACACTTCACAAAATCAGATATATGAATGGCCAATAAGTACATTAGACGTTCATCTTAACTAGTGATCAGAAATGCATATTAAAATCCCAGTGAGGGGCGCCTGGGTGGCTCAGTTGGTTAAGCATCTGCCTTTGGCTCAGGTCATGACCTCAGGGTCCTGGGATCAAGTCCCACGTTGGGCTCCCTGCTCAGCGGGGAGTCTGCTTCTCCCTCACCCTCCGTCCTGTTCATTCTCTCTCTCTTAAATAAATAAAATCTTAAAAAACAAAAAACAAAAAACACCCAGTGAGATAGATTACACATCCACTAAAATGGCTAAGGGTAAAACAACTGCCAATCCAAGTGCGAGAATGTGAAGCAACTGTAATTCCCAATGATGGGAGTAGTAGGTGGGGATAAAAATGGTTCAACTACTTTGGAATACAATCTGAGAGTATTTTATAAAGTTAAATATACACTTAATATTCTATGCAGCAGCCCTACTCCTAGTCATTTATTTAAGAAAAATGAGTATGTATGTTCACACAAAGACTTAGTATATGAATGTTCATAATAGCATTATTCACAATGGCCCAAAATGGAAGTAATCTAAATGTCTATCAACTGGTGAATAGACAAATTATGTCCATACTTATAATAATAGTCAGCAATAAGAAGGAATGAAATATTAATCTACACATGAATTAATTTCAAAAATGTAAAACTAAGTCAAAGAAATTAAATGCTAAAGATTATGCACTACATGACCACATTTATATGAAATTCTAGAAACAGCAAGCTATAGTACATAAAGTCAATTAGTGATCACCAGGGATGGGAGAGGGGCATGGGTCAACTGCAAAGGGGCACAAAGAACTGTTGATGAATCTGTTCTGTATGTTTGTTTTGGTGTTCCTTTTATGCCTATATACAATTACCAAATTTATCAAATAATATACTTAAAGGGGGAGTGACTTTATTTTCTGTAAATTATTCCTCAGTAAAGCTGAAAATGTAAATCCACACTTGAAGCTCTATAATAATCACTAATTATTTAATAATCATTTTGCATGTGTTCAAGACTGCAGATCCAAAGGGTAAAATACTGGCCTTTCAATGAGCTCCAATGTAGGTCTTAAACATGAAAGTGAAAAATAAAAATATAAGAGAGTATATACTTAGGATCCATGTTGCTCTGGAAGACATAATATGGTATGGGAATAGAGAGATTAGAGAAACTGAGCTAAAAGTGATAATGAAGATACATTTTAATAAAAATGAAGCTCAAGGGTAAATAATGGACTTTGATAGATGGATTACTGCACAATCAAAGGCAAAGACACAAATAATTTCATATATATGAACGGGGAGGTAAGAAGGATGCAGCTAATCCTATTTAAAACTGGAATAATAATCGCAATCACCAACTGTGTGGTAAAGAGAGGAGGGAGACTGCAAACATACTAATGTATAAAATACACATCACTACTTAGTGGGGACTAAAGAAATGAAGGATGAAGACTAAGAAAGTTATGAATATAAACGCAACCAAGAGAATACTACAAAATAATATAATAAGCTTTCCAAATTTTTAGAAGGAAAGACATATATACCCAAGACAAGGAAATCAAAGATCCTACAGTAAAGGATAAAAAAGATGAGGTCAAATTTAAAACAATGCATAATATTAAATATGAGAACCAATACTAACCATATTGTTCCTCTCAATAAATAAAACTAAAATAAAAAGAACTATTAAAAGAAAAAGACTAAAACAGACTCATACAGAAAATTCTCAGGCTCCAACACATAACTCCTGAATCAGAAAATCTGCCAGTAAGGCCCAGTAATCGGTATTTAAAAAGCCCTCCAGGGGCGCCTGGGTGGCTCAGTCGTTAAGCGTCTGCCTTCGGCTCAGGTCATGATCCCAGGGTCCTGGGATGGAGCCCCGCATCGGGCTCCCTGCTCAGCGGGAAGCCTGCTTCTCCCTCTCCCACTCCCCCTGCTTGTGTTCCCTCTCTCGCTGTGTCTCTCTCTGTCAAATAAATAAAATCTTTAAAAAAAAAAAAAAAAAGCCCTCCAGATGATTTTGACACATGCTAAGGTTTAACTGATATAACAAAGGCACCTAAACTCTATACATACAAGATACACATCTAAAACAATATCAGAAATGCTGAAAATAAAGAATAAAGATAAGATAATCATGAATACATAAACCACAGAAATCCAAGACACAAAAACACATTAGTAACTGAGAAGACTACCTTTCCTCAAGCATCAAATCCATAAAAATAGGAACATTAAATAAAAACATATACTAATTTATAACACAGAGCTAATCAGTTGTGTTTTTTTAAAGATTTTTTATTTAGGGGCGCCTGGGTGGCTCAGTCGTTAAGCGTCTGCCTTCGGCTTGGGTAATGATCTCAGGGTCCTGGGATCGAGCCCCGCATCGGGCTCCCTGCTCCGCAGGAAGCCTGCTTCTCCCTCTCCCCACTGCTTGGGTTCCCTCTCTCACTGTCTCTCTCTCTCTCAAATAAATAAAAAAAAAATAAAATCTTTAAAAATATATATATATATTTTATTTATTTATTTATTTGAGAGAGAGAGACACAGCGAGAGAGGGAACCCAAGCAGGGGGAGTGGGAGAGGGAGAAGCAGGCTTCCCGCGGAGCAGGGAGCCCGATGCGGGGCTCGATCCCAGGACTCCGGGATCATGACCTGAGCAGAAGGCAGACGCTTAATGACTGAGCCACCCAGGCGCCCCAAGAGCTAATCAGTTTTAAAACCACCTTTTTAAAGGCTCACAGAACATTCTTAAAATCAGCCCATATAATGCCTATAAAACTTCAAATATTCCACAATGTGGAAAAGGACAAAATACTTGAGTAAAAACAATTGCAATAGAAAAACAAATTTTCACTTGTAAATTTCAAAATGTACTGGCTTCAACAAACACTTTGGTCAAAGAGAAAATTAAAATAAATTGCAGAATAGTCAGAAAAATTCAGAAAAAAATATATATCAGAGCCCATAGAATACATTTGAAAAAATGCCTGTATAAGTTTTAACATAAATGTTTACATTATTTTAAAAAGAAATAACAAAGTAAGCAAACTAAGGAATTACAATAAGGAAAAGTAAATATAAGAAAAACAGAAAAATTGGGTGGCTCAGTCAGTTGTCTGACTCTTGATTTCAGCTCAGGTCATGATCTCAGGGTCATGAGATTGAGCCCTGCATTGGGCTCTGCACTGAGTAAGGAGCCTGCTTGGGATTCTCTCTCCCTCTCTCTCTGCCCCTCCCACCACATGCTCTCTCACTCTCTCTCTCTAAAAAATAAATAATAAAAGAAAAACAGAAAAATTAGTAAAGATAAATTAATTATTACAAACAGAAAAACAATAATAAATTCGTAAGTTGATTCTTAGGTAAAAACTAAAGAGGAATAAAAGCAAAATTACAAAACTAAAAATTATTTGGAAATAACCATAGAAAAGGACTGTAGATTATTTGCTCAATCCCATGCAAATAAATTTGAAAACCAAATATAACCTATGAAAACTGAGACCAGAAAAGACAGAAATCCTAAACAGAAAAGTAAACATAGAAAAAAAAGAGACAATTGTTAAAGTATTTTATCACCCCAAAGCCCAAGGCATAGATGGCTCAACATGTGGATTTTACTAAAGTTTTACAAATTACAGTAATAGCATTTATTTTAAAATTTCCAATTCATTATATTTGCAAAAGAATGATGCAGAATAGATCAAGACTCAACCCACTATAGTCCTAGTAAAAGAAAACACAGGGGCACCTGGGTGGCTTAGTCAGTTGAGCGTCTCTTAGTTTCAGCTCAGGTCATGATCTCAGGGTCCTGGGATTGAGCCCTGCACGGGGCTCCGTGCTCAAGTGCAGTCTGCTTGTTCCTCTCCCTTCCCTTCTTTTCCTCACCTCACTCATGCGCTCTCTCTCTCACATAAATAAAATCTTAAAAAAGAAAAAAAAAAAGGAAAAGAAAACACAGAAATGACATCTTGGTAATTAAAACTCCTTGTATTTTTATAGGGATGACATCAACATACTTCATACATATTTATCGGAATTGAATTTTTCATACTGTAAATTTTTTTAAAGACTTATTTATTTTAGAGAACAAGACAGAGAGAGAGCTGGGGGGGGAAAAGGGAGAGAGAGAATCTCAAGCAGACTCTTCACTGAGTGTGGAGCCCGATGTAGGGCTCAAACTCACCACCACGAGATCAAGACCTGAGCCAACGTCAAGAGTCGGACACTTAACTGACTGAGCCACCCAGGTGGCCCTCATACTGTAAAATTCTGAACTGAACTAGGCAATGTCATCTGAAAATCAGGCAAAGTGGTTCTTTCAATAGCATTTAACTTGTTGTTTAAAAAATATTTTCAAAATAGAAATCAGGATAGTCTAATGCTAAACAAACTACTTTTGTGCTATAATGTCTGACTTGAGTAGTTGTAGCAGAGATCCTATGGTCTACAAAGCCTTATGTATTTACTATCTGGACCTTTACAGAAAAAGTTTATTGACTTCTTGCCCTACCGTGGTGATTTCTCCCTCCTCCACCTGGCTGGAACCAGGAATGCACTGCTGATCCAGTTTCAACCACAACTGAATGATAAAAGAGACAACCTGGAAGAAATCTGGATCCTTAAAGGACCACAAAAACCAAAGCAACCATGCAACTCTTCACTACTTACCATGTTAACTGTTACATGACCAGGAAATCAATTCTTATATTCCTTAAAGCAGTACATTTTGGGTTTATTATGGTCACTTAGCTTTACCATCACTGATATACTTTTTAGTCCTGTCTCATGCTTTATAACATCATGTATCTGCAGATGCCTGCTCAACTCAGGCATTTGTAGCATGAAAGTAGCCACAGATAATAAGAAAATGAATGGACAAGATGCACTGTAGGTGGCCATGTTTCAGTAAAACTTCACAAAAACACGTACAGGCTGTAGTTTGCCAACCCCTACTCTACCAGGTCACCATTTCCACAGAATACAGTTAAGAGTTTGCTTGACATTTGTGCATTATGATACAGTATTTTTGAAAATATTTATTCACTAGCCTGGACCTCTTTCCCCAACTGATTCACATATCCACTTGCTACTCAAAATCTGCACTTGGATGTCTAATAATTTACCCTGCCCCAGACAAAACTCTAGTTCTCCCAAATGAACCTCCCCCAAATTCTTCTCATCTTGTTAAATAGCAACCTCATTTTCCCAGTTGCTCAAGCTTTGAACAACTGTCTCCTAGATCACACCCTATTAGATCTCCATGTCCTGTTGGCTTTATCTTCAAAATATGGTTAGCATCTGGCCATTTCTCATAATCCTCACTCACGAGGACAACCAAAGTGTAAGCCACATCATGTCTTGACTGGATTATTTAATAGGCTCCTCACTCTTCTTCCTACCTTTGCCTCTTTATAACTCCTCTCAACACAGCAACAGCTCTGTTTATTCTTGTCACAGTTAAATCATATCATTGTTCTACTTGAAAGCCTCCTTGTATACTCACAAAAATATTTAGAAGAATACACAGTTAATAGTGGCTGCTTCTGGGGAACAGAAATGGAGAAGTGAGGGCCAGGATTGAGAAGACATACCCATTATTTTACTTTTCTATTAAGTATTATGTATTGGATTTTAAAGAGAATAGTATTATTTCTTTTTAGAAGTAACAGAGAGGTGAAGTCATAGGAAGTCAGGACAAATCTCCAAGCATGCTATATTGTTAAAAAGCAAGAGGGGGAGAAATGTTGTGCTATGATAGTTGGAGGTAGGAAGAGAATAAGAAGTAAGGATAAGGGGGTAAATAAAATTCAACTCTGAGATATATAACAATGGAAGTGGGGAGAAATGATAGAAAGTTAAATTTTATTTAAAAAAAAATTTTTTTGAGAGAGGGAGAGTGCAAGCAGGGGATGGGAGAGGGGGAGGGAGAGAGATAATCGCTCCCAAGCAGGCTCCATGCCCAGCGTGGAGTCCGATGCTGGCCCTATCCCATGACCCTGAGATCATGACCTGAGCCGAAATCAAGAGTCGGATGATTAATCGCCTGAGCCACCCAGGCATCCCCAGAAAGTTCAATTTTAAAGAAAAGAATCTATATGCTAAGATTTGAAAGACTAGAGATCTTATAATCCTTGGCAAGATGAATGAATGCTTAAGGGAAGGAGTCTAGACATCTAGGGGGAAATAAAAAATGGAGAATGTTAGTGAAAGGGAGAACACAACATGTAGGTCATAAAATTTATCAAATTGAGACTACAAATGAAGAGAGTGGCATCCAGAGAGAGGTTAGAGGGGCAGCCAGCCCCCCAGAATCTGAGGAAAAAAAAGCACTGATCAAGCAAGATTATCTGGGAATGTTATTTAGGTATCTAAAGAATTTCCAGCAACTGTTACTCCAAAAGACAAGGGCTGATAAGACAACTGCCTCAAAAAAATTTTCAGAGGTTGCAGGTTGAGTAACTGTAATGAGCCTTTATCCCATTGATACCTGCTGGGTTCTTTCTTACTCACCTAGATAGCACCTCCTTTACATTTCTCTCTCAGTCATCCATTGATCTTCTTGTTAAACTGGTGCCTTAAACTTCTAAACAGTGACACAGGACTTGGACGTTACTGTTGAGGGTCAAAGCAGCATCCCATAATTCAGGTTGAGGCCATAGGACTCTTGGGAGGTTTTGAAGGACAAGGCAAGTGCAGTTCTCGTGGATGCACAAGGAACCTGGCCTGTGAAAAAAACAAAGTAATGATGACCCTTTGGCTTAGAAGTTGGTGCACACGCATACATGTGAGCACATGGATTTATACTTTGCATCCCAAGCCAAACCCATTATGCCATTTAAAGGCTCTATACAGGGGCACCTGGGTAGCTCAGTTGGTTAAGCGTCTGCCTTCAGCTCAGGTCGTGATCGGTCCTGGGACTGAGTCCCACATAGGGCTCCCTGCTCTTCGGGGAGCCTGCTTCTCCCTCTCCCTCTGCCCCTCCCCCCTGCTGTGTGTGCACACTCTCTCTCTCAAATAAGTAAAATCTTAAAAAAAAAAAAAAAGGCTCCACACATTTCAGAAATGGGTTATGTCATTTTCAGGATTTAGGTGATACAGAGAAATTACAAGACTGAGTTGTTAGAGTTCTACAGAATCACAACCTGAACAGGTACATTAGAGCAGGTGTCACTTGTGGCCTTGCTCCTGATTGAACAGTCACAGTTCTGAATGTCATTTTCCCCTATAAAAACACTTTTCTCATAAATCTGAAGTCACCAACCTTAAATGATATGGATAAAATGTAAAAGATGTTATTCATGTATTCGTCACGGTCAGCGTTCCTAAAAATTTTTAGCAGCCTAATATTTTACCTAGGTTATGTTACTCTAGGAGAAATGAAATATTTTAAGTGCCCTATAATTATATGGTCATTCATTGATTCAGCAAACATACACATTTATCATTTATTATGTGTAATTAAGAAATCCCTGGGCCTCCAATTTGTAATGTGGTGTGACAGACAAGAGTCCAACTGAGAAGTTCTTCCCTTACTCAGATATAAGAGGCTTCGAATCTGGCTGGACAGTGTTATGAACTGACAAAACAGGTAATACAAAGAGGAAATGGATGGAGGCAAACCACAGGAAACAGGAGATAACAGTACTAACATTGTGGGCATAAATTTAGAGTTTGAAGTTCCTGTGCAACCTCAAGGTGGAGCTGTCCATTATGCATTTGGATATGTGAATCAGTACCTCAGGATGTGGCTCAAATAGGAATGGACATTTGTTAGTCACCTGTCAGGTGAAGCCACAGCAATGGAATTTTGTTCTTAGAGATAATATATTTATTTATATATATATAAATACATATTTTACATATATATAATCAAAGTGAGAAACTTAGGAACACTAATAGTTAAGGGGTAAACAGAAACATAAGTCACTAATGGAGCTTTTTGGTGGGGGAAGATTATTTCTTGGTTTTGACTAGAATATACAAATGAAAGTAGTATAATGGAAGTCAAGGAAACATTCAAGAATGAGGCAGTGCTAAACATCTAAAAAGTAATGGAGTGAACATAGAAATTAATTTCTCCATCCCAGTTAAAAATGGAAATCTACAAACAGGCAAGCAAAAATGTGATTCTTACCCCTGCCCTAGCTGTTACATCTCCCTCCTCATCAACCTTTTTTATTTTCTGTGTAAACTTCAAAAGTTTCTTTATGCACCTACAAATATACATTCTTATTCACACTTACTAAAAAAGTGGTATATTACGTATTACCAAACAGGCACTTAGCTTTCTTCACAAAACAAGATAACTTGTAGACTTTTAAAATCTAAGATATGATATGTATTTCCATTTGTTCAAGTCTTCTTTTGCGTCTTGTTAACTAAAGAATTTAGTGTTATATAGATTTTATACATTTCTTGTTTACCCCAAGGTGTTTTGTCTGATTTGTCGCTGTTGTAAATAAAGTACTGCCTTCATAACTATTACTGATTACTTTTTGTATATACCAAAGCTATTATTTGTGTATATGAATTTTTGTACCGTGGTACTTTTTCATTTTATTGAAAATTATGTTAAGTGTCATAGAATACTGTAAGAAAGTGTTTTAGATAGAAGACAATTTGTTTCACTACATTTACAAACGCCATTTGGTCTGGGGAAAACCTGGTCAAATTACGAGTCACTGCCACGTCGTTTAGAAACAAGGGAGTCTTAAATCAGTTACTTGATATCTCTGCACCAAAGACAGGACAATATCCTTCACAATTCTGTGCTGTCTACACTAGTGGAAACTAGCTCTTAAACTCCTCCTTAGTCAAGGGCTTCTCAAAGCTGCTCACCAAAGTTCCTCCAAAGAATTACGAAAAGTCAATACACAAGGGGAGTCTAGTAACCCAATAACAAGTTTTTCGGAAATAAACTCCACAATCAGTCTGCCTTTATATAAAAATCGCTTTAAAAATTACTTATCTCTCGTCTTAGCCATTTTCCTTTCTTTCAGAAAAACGGATACTCCAGAAAGATGCATCTTCATTATCATTATTTTAGAAACGAGAATAGTGAGGTTGAGGTTACTGCCCCATAAAGCTCACCATGCCATCCATCCTCACAAACCTGGAACCACGCAATTCTCACGCAAGTTGTACCTCTACAACCCTTTCACACCCTCCGTCACCCACCCGCGAACTCGCCCGTTTCCTCCTGTACCCCTGCCCCCATCCGCACAGGCTTTGAACACTGCACGTCACAGAAAGCGATTCCTCCCCGTCAGCCTCCCCAGCCCTGTCGCAGGCTCTAAGAATCCTCCCCTACAGCTTCCCTGACCGGATTCTGAGCCCAGAACCCCAGGTCCCACGCCCAGACCTGCGCCTTGCGAGGCCGAAACCACACTCACCCGCAGACAAAGACGACTATGGCGAGCCAGAAAGTCTGCGCCTGCGCACTCCTTGGGCTGGCTAGCACTCCCAGAGGTCTCCTGGGCTCCGCCAAGCCGGGCTCAGTGCCGTACGGAATCTGTCGGTATTGGCCGGTCCTCCACTTTTCTGACTGCGGACTACATTTCCCATAAGTTTCAGGGGGTTCAAGTTCGCTTTTCGCGCTTTCTTTCCTGCGCCAGAGTTTGCGGGACTGTCTCCCTGGTTGGGGGAGGAGTGTAAGTAGTCCGAGTCTCAGGACTTAGTTTAATAATCTTTCCTGTGTTAACTCTGCCTTTGAGAGAGGGCAGTGGTGTACCTTGGGTTATGATAAACTCAGTTCAAGCATGCCGGGCTTACTCCAAGTAGGGGCCAAGGTGTAAGGCTACCTACCCCTGGAGCGCCGAAACATTTCGGGGCACAGTTCGTGCCTCAGGGTGGGCCGGGGAGAGGGGCCGAGGGGGGATCTCTGGCAGGTCTCAAGCCGGACGCCATCTTCTCCATCGCTAGCGCGGAGCTTAACTACATTTCCCAGGAGGCATCGCGTCCGCCGCTCCTCCCCACAGCGAGGCGGGCTGCTTGGAGCTGAGCGCGCTCCGGCCACTGACACGTTTCAGAGGAGACCGAGGTTGAAAAAAGCCCAGAGCCCGGCGCCGGTACGGAAACTGAATATTAAGTCTGTTCGGGTAGAAGGGGCTGAGGAAGGGCGGTGGTGAAATTTTGTGACTGTCAAGTGACGTGTGTATGTGTGATTGTGAACGTGTGTGATACCGTGTGTGCGGGTGTGGATTAGCTTATAACACTGTGAGTACCCGTGGTATGATTGTTCATGTGTGACCGTGTGTAACACTGGGGGGGGGGGGGGCGGTACCTGTGACTGTGTCCCTGTAGTGGGTATGCGGTTGTGGTTGTGTGACCTGGTATTCCACTTTGTGTGCTTTGTGACTGAGCCGCCGTGGGTATTGTGACTGTGGAGCCCTGTGTGGGAAGGGTAGGGAGGGTGTGACTTTGTGTCTAGTAGTGGGTGTGAGACTGTGCAGCACTGTGTGGATTTGGGGAGATTGTGTTGTTGGCTGTGTCACACACAATCATATATGGGAGCACAAGACAAGACGGCTCTGCCCCTTGACGGTAAAAGCCTTGACTTTTCTCTCTGACCCTGAGACTGCTTTGGAAGCTCTGGTCTCTGATGGCGAGGGTCGTGTGTGGCAGGTGGAGCCAGTTGACTTTCTCATCGGGGCCCAAAGAATGGCCTGTTGTCTCCTTGCCCGTCTCTATACTTCTCCAAGAAAGGTCTCCGTTGGAGGAGGAAATAATTGTGACAATTAAGAGTAATGTTTAAGGGGCGCCTGGGTGGCTCAGTTGGTTAAGCAACTGCCTTCGGCTCAGGTCATGATCCTGGAGTCCCGGGATCGAGTCCCGCATCGGGCTCCCTGCTCGGCGGGGAGTCTGCTTCTCTCTCTGATCCTCCCCCTCTCATGCTCTCTGTCTCCCATTCTCTCTCTCAGATAAATAAATAAAAAAAAAATCTTAAAAAAAAAAAAGAGTAATGTTTAAGGTGATAGTATTTACTCTTTGTCTCCGAAATGCTTTATTTTTTCAGACTTGATCTTTTTTCTTTCTTGGCGAACACCTAACAAAGACCCATCAAGTAACCTGGAACCTACTGTTTCTCTTAGAAAATATCTTCCTTGCACTCCCAATTTTTTTTTATTAATATAGAAAATAGTACATTTTATTTATTGTTTATTTTAAAAGATTTATGTATTTGAGAGAGAGCGCATGCAAAGCCTAAACGGGGGCGGGGGGGTGGGCAGAAGGAGAGGAAGAGAATCTCAAGCCCACTCTCCACTTTGCTTGGAGCAGGAGGCGGGGTTGGATCAACGACCGTGAGATCAAGACCTGAGGGAAACCAAGAGTTGGTCGCTTAGCAGACTGAGCCACCCAGGCCCCCACAAATAGTACATTTTATATTGAGTGCTGGGTATGTTAGTTTTACTTATATACATATATAAACATGTAGATTTATATACACACATATATACATATTTTCATTTAAGTGATACCGTAACTTATCACATGATTAAATTCTTAGATAATATATTTAAGTTTTTATTTTAATCACCTGAGGGTGCTTATCACAAGTGCACTCCTTAATTCCCATCACCTGTTTCACCCATTCTCCCCCCTCCCCCCTCAATCCACCTATTCTCTGGTAACCATCAGTTTGTTCTCTATACTTAATAGTCTGTTTCTTGGTTTGTCTTTGTTTTTCCCCTTTGCTCACTTATTTTGTTTCTTAAACTCCACATATGAGTGAAATCATATGGTATTTGTCTATGACTTATTTCACTTAGCAGTATACTCTCTAGCTCTATCCATGTCCTTGCAAATGGCAAGATTTCATTCTTTTTTGTGGCTGAATAATATTTCATTGTATACATATATATACACACCACACTTCTTTATCCATTCACAATTAATGGACACTTGGGCTGCTCTCATATCTTGGCTAGATACGTAGCCAAGATATGATACATTTCTACGTATCGTATCATAGAGGTGCATGTATCCCTTTGAATTAGTGTTTTTGTATTCTTTGGGTAAATACCCAGTAGTGTGATTGTGAGATCAGATAGTAGGATGGTTCTATTTTTAATTTTTTGAGGAACCTCCATACTGTTTACCACAGTGGCTGCACCAGTTTGCATTCCCACCGACAGTGCACAGGGTTCCTTTTTCTCCACATCCTCACCAACACCTGTTGTTTTTTATGTTGTTGATTTTAGCCATTCTGTCAGGTGTGAGGTGAGATCTCATTGTAGTTTTGATTTGTATTTCCCTGATGATGTGGCATTGAACATCCTTTCATGTGTCTGTTGGCCATCTGTATGTCTTTGGAGAAATGTCTGTTCATGTCTTCTGCCCACTTTTTAATTAGATTATTTGTTTTTTACATGTTGAGTTTTATAAGTTCTTTATATGTTTTGGACATTAACCCTTTATTGGATATGTCATTTGTAGTTATTTTCTCCCATTCCATAGGCTGCCTTTTGGTTTTGTTAATTGTCTCCTTCACTGTGTAGAAGCTTTTTATTTTGATGTAATCCCAATAGTTTATTTTTGCTTTTGTTTCCCTTGCCTCAGGATACCTATCTAGAAAAAAGTTGCTTTGGCCAATGTTTGAGAAATTACGGCCGGTGTTCTTTTCTATGATTTTTATGGTTTCGGGTCTCACATTTAAGTCTTTAATCCATTTTGAATTTATATTTTTGTGTATGATGCAAGAAAGTGGTCCAATTTCATGTTGCTGTCCAGTTTTCCCAATACTGTTTGTTGAAGAGACTCTTTTTCCCATTGGATATTCTTTCCTGCTTTGTCAAAGATTAATTTACCATTTAGTTGTGGGTTCATTTCTGGGTTTTCTGTTCTATTCCATTGATCTATAGGTCTATTTTTGTGCCAGTACCATACTATTTTGATTACTACAGCTTTGTAATGTGAAGTCAGGAATTGTAATGCCTCCAGCTTTGCTTTTCTTTATAAAGATTGCTTTGGCTATTCAGGGTTCTTTGTGGTTCCCTACAAATTTTAGGATTGTTTGTTCTACTTCTGTGAAAAATGCTGTTGGTATTTTGATAGGGATTGCATACTTTGGGTAGTATAGACATTTTAACAATATTTGTTCTTCCAATCCATGAGCATGGAATTTCTTTCCATTTCTTTTCTTGTTTTCAATTTCTTTCCCCAGTGTTTTGTAGTTTTCAGAGTTTAGGTCTTTCACCTCTTTGGTTAGGTTTATTCCTAGGAATCTTATTAATTTTGGTGCAATTGTAAACGAGATTGTTTTCTTATTTTCTCTTTTTGCTGCTTTATTATTGGTGGGTAGAAATGCAACATATTTTTGTAGGTATATTTTGTATCCTGACACTTTACTGAATTCATTTATCAGTTCTAGCAGTTTTTTGATGGTGTGTGTTGGGTTTTCTACGTATCGTATCCTGTCATCTGCAAATACTGAAAGTTGTACTTCTTCCTTACTGATTTGGATGCCTTTTATTTCTTTTCTTTTTTTTTTTAAGATTTTATTTATTTATTTGACAGAGAGAGACACAGTGAGAGAGGGAACACAAGCAGGGGGAGTGGAGGAGGGAGAAGCAGGCTTCCCGCTGAGCAGGGAGCCTGATGCGGGGCTCGATCCCAGGACCCTGGGATCATGTCCTGAGCCGAAGGCAGACGCTTAACGACTGAGCCACCCAGGCGCCCCTTGATTACTTTTCATTACTGTCCTCTAAGTCATTCATTTGTTCCTCTCCTTCTTATAATCTGTTGTTCATTCCATCAAATGTGTGTCTCATTTTGTTTATGGAGCCCTTTATCTCTACTAGGTTGTTTCTTATCCCTGGGTTAATTGTTTCACTGATGTCTTCCAGTCTTTAGTCAACACCAGTGAGTATCCTCATAATTATTGCTTTAAATTCTCTATCAGGGGGAGGCCTGGGTGGCTCAGATCCCAGGGTCCTGGAATCGAGTCCCGCATTGGGGGACTTGCTTGCTCAGCGGGGAGCCTGCTTCTCCCTCTACCTGCTGCTCCTTCTGCTTGTGTGCTCTCTCTCTCTCTGACAAATAAATAAATAAATAAAATCTTAAAAAAAAAAAATTCTCTATCAGGCATGTTACTTCTGTTTTGCTTAGATCTCCAGCTGTGGCCTTGTCCTGTTCTGTGACCTTGTCCTGTTCTTTCATTTGGGACAAATTCCTCTGTCTTCTCATTTTGTCTGTCTCTGTACCTGTTTCTATGTGTTAAGAAGGTCAGCTATGTCTTCTGTTCTTGGCTGCAATGGCTTTATGAAGAAGAGGTCCTGTAGTGCTCTGCAGTATAGTGTCCCATGTTCCCCAGGGCCTGTTGCTTCTGGGAGTGTCTCCAGTGTGTGCTGCATATGCTCTGCTCTTGTGTGCTGGCTGCTATATCCTTCAGGCCAGTTGTCTGCAGAGACTCTCTCTTTGCCTGTTATGGGCAATGTTTCGTTCCTGGCCTGAATGTGGTGCGTTTTTACTAGGTATGCTCTGGTCTGCTTGTGAAATCAGACCTGTCACTGCTGCCACTGGAACCGAGGCCTCACAAAAGTCCCAGGTCAGGAGACGTGGTGTTGGCAGGGACTAGAGCTCCTCTTCTCGAGGAGGGGGCTTGCTGTGCTGGAGCAGAGGCAAGCTGAATGGGAAGGACCAGTCTTCTGGAGTTCTGGGGCTGGGTGGAGGGTTTTGGTGTGAGCAATTTAGGTAAGAAATGTGGGTGCCACACTAGTTCCCACAGGTGACCCTCTGCTTATGCTGAGGGTGAGGGAGGGAAATGGCTTCTGCCAGTTTCTTTGTTCCCAGAGGGGTCTCTCTGTGAATGCAAAGGCTACCTCTCTGTGACATACTTCGAGATGAGTAATCAACCTTCCCCCTATGTGCCCCAGGTGCCCTTCAGATCCAGTGTCCTCCAAGCTCTCCCAGAGCCAAGCACAATGACCTTTAAAAGCCCTGCTGGTTATTTGGAATTGAAGAATCAGTTTATGGAGCACAGATTCTGGCAGTATCCAGAAAAGTATCTCACATGCAAGGTGAAAGGAAGGGGTTTTTATGAGAAAGGATGTGGGGGGCAATTACACGATTTGGTTAAAAGAAAAAGTTAATTGTTATTCACAGGCAGAACCAATGTGGTTACACAATGACTGTTCTCTTGATGTTGATAAATGAAATTGTTCCTTCTATGCATTAGTTAATTATTCTGTCTTCAGAAAGTCCATAGCCAGCAGTTTTATTGATCAAGATGTTCATGGCCCTCTTGATTTTACAGATAATTGCTTGTAAAACAGTTGCCGCTTCTGGGTCAGACCAAGGGTCTTTTTGCCCAGTTCAAGATTATTAGATCATTAGCCATTTGTTTTAGAAAGGAAAATGGAGCTTTTCTTTCTTTTTTTTTTTTTTTTAATATTTTATATTTATTTGAGAGAGAGTGGACATGAGAGCACAAACGGTGGAGACGGAGAAGCAGGCTGTCCTCGAGCAGGGAGCCTGATGCAGGGCTCGATCCTAGGGCCCTGGGATCATGACCTGAGCCAAAGACAACCACTTAACCGACTGAGCCACCCAGGCTCCCTGAAAATGGAGCTTTTCATGGGGTGCCTGGGTGGCTCAGTTGGTTAAGCATCTGCCTTCAGCTCAGGTAATGATCTCAGAGTCCTGGGATCGAGCCTCACATCCAGGCTCCCTGCTTCTCCCTCTCCCCCTGCCCCTGCTTTCTCTCAAATAAATAAATAAATAAATAAAGCTTTTCTTAAAAATGGAGCCTCTCATGTCCAAAAATCTTGTATGAATTTACAATATTAAATGATAATAGAGAATTTTAAGTTGTACATATAGGAAAGTTATTTGGTAAAAATGTATTTCCCTTAGATGTATGAAATGTGAGTAGCATTTCTCTCCATTATAAGTATGAGGTTTATGAAAGAAGGGTTTTTTGTTTTTTTTTTCACTTTATCTGGGTAGGTTTTATTTTTAACTTTAGTATTTTTTATTTTATTATGTTATGTTAGACACCATACATTACATCATTAGTTTTTGATGTAGTGTTCCATGATTCATTGTTTGAGTATAACACCCAGTGCTCCATGCAATACATGCCCTCCTTAATACCCATCACTGGGCTAACCCATTCCCCTACCCCCTCCCCTCTAAAACCCTCAGTTTGTTTCTCAGAGTCCATAGTCTCTCATGGTTCGTCTCCCCCTCCAATTTCTCCCCCTTCATTTTTCCCTTCCTACTATCTTTTTTTTTTTTTAACATATAGTATATTATTTGTTTCAGAGGTATAGGTCTGTGATTCATCAGTCTTACACAGTTCACAGCCCTCACCATAGCACATACCCTCCCCAATGTCCATCACCCAGCCCCTGCATCCCTCCCACCCCCCACCACTCCAGCAACCCTCAGGTTGTTTCCTGAGATAAGAGTCTCTTATGTTTTGTCTCCCTCTCTCGTTTCATCTTGTTTCATTTTTTCCTCCCTTCCCCTATGATCCTCTGTCTTGTTTCTCAAAGTCCTCATATCAGTGAGATCATATGATACTTGTCTTTCTCTGATTGACTTATTTCACTTAGCATAATACCCTCTAGTTCCATCCATGTTGTTGCAAATGGCAAGATTTTGGGTGGGGTTTTTTTTATGGCTGCATAATATTCCATTGTATATATATACCACATCTTCTTTATCCATTCGTCTGTTGATGAACATCTTGGCTCTTTCCATAGTTTGGCTATTGTGGACATTGCTGCTATAAACATTGGGGTGCACATACCACTTCAGATCACTACATTTGTATTTTGGGGGTAAATACCCAGTAGTGCAATTGATGGGTCGTAGGGTAGCTCTATTCTCAACGTTTTGAGGAACCTCCATACTTTTTTTCAGAGTGGCTGCACCAGCTTGCATTCCCACCAACAGTGTAGGAGGGTTCCCCTTTTTCCGCATCCTCACCAACATCTGTCATTTCCTGACTTGTTAATTTTAGCCATTCTGACTGGTGTGAGGTGGTATCTCACTGAGGTTTTGATTTGTATTTCCCTGATGCCCAGTGATGTTGAAAACTTTTTCATATGTCTGTTGGCCATTTAGATGTCTTCTTTGCAGAAATGTCTGTTCATGTCTTCTGCCTATTTCTTGATTGGATTATTTGTTCTTTGGGTGTTGAGTTTGATAAGTTCTTTATAGATTTTGGATGCTAGCCCTTTATCTGATATGTCATTTGCAAATATCTTCTCCCATTCTGTCAGTTGTCTTTTGGTTTTGTTGACTGTTTCCTTTGCTGTGCAAAAGCTTTTTATCTTGATGAAGTCCCAATAGTTCATTTTTGCCCTTGCTTCCCTTGCCTTTGACGATGTGTCTAGGAAGAAGTTGCTGAGGCTGAGGTCGAAGAGGTTGCTCCTCTTCGACCTCAGGATTTTGATGTTCTTCTCAAGGAATTTGATGGATTCCTGTCTCACATTTAGGTCTTTCATCCATTTTGAGTCTATTTTTGTGTGTGGTGTAAGGATATGGTCCAGTTTCATTCTTTTGCATGTGGCTGTCCAGTTTTCCCAACACCATTTGTTGAAGAGACTGTCTTTTTTCTATTGGACATTCTTTCCTGCTTTGTTGAAGATTAGTTGACCATAGAGTTGAGGGTCCATTTCTGGGCTCTCTATTCTGTTCCATTGATCTATGTGTCTGTTTTTGTGCCAGTACCATACTGTCTTGATGATGACAGCCTTGTAATAGAGCTTGAAGTCCGGAATTGTGATGCCGCCAGCTTTGCTTTTCTTTTTCAACATTCCTCTGGCTATTTGGGGTCTTTTCTGGTTCCATACAAATTTTAGGATTATTTGTTCCATTTCTTTGAAAAAAGTGGATGGTATTTTGATAAGGATTGCATTAAATGTGTAGATTGCTCTAGGTAGCATTGACATCTTCACAATATTTGTTCTTCCAATCCATGAACATGGGACTTTTTTCCATTTCTTTGTATCTTCCTCAATTTCTCTCATGAGTATTCTGTAGTTTTCTGAGTACAGATTCTTTGCCTCTTTGGTTAGATTTATTCCTAGGTATCTTATGGTTTTGGGTGCAATTGTAAATGGGATTGACTCCTTAATTTCTCTTTCTCCTATCTTGTTGTTGCTGTACAGAAATGCCACTGATTTCTGTGGATTGGTTTTATATCCTGCCACTTTACTGAATTCCTGTATGAGTTCTAGCAGTTTTGGGGTGGAGTCTTTTGGGTTTTCCACATAAAGTATCATATCATCTGCAAAGAGTGAGAGTTTGACTTCTTTGCTGATTTGGATGCCTTTTATTTCTTTTTGTTGTCTGACTGCTGAGGCTAGGACTTCTAGTACTGTGTTGAATAGCAGTGGTGACAGTGGACATCCCTGCCGTGTTCCTGACCTTAGGGGAAAAGCTCTCAGTTTTTCCCCATTGAGAATGATATTCGCTGTGGGTTTTTCATAGATGGCTTTTATGATATTGAGGTATATACCCTCCATCCCTATACTTTGAAGAGTTTTAATCAAGAAAGGATCCTGTACTTTGTCAAATGCTTTTTCTGCATCTATTGAGAGGATCATATGGTTCTTGTTCTTTCTTTTATTAATGTATTGTATCACATTGATTGATTTGCGGATGTTGAACTAACCTTGCAGCCCAGGGATAAATCCCACTTGGTCGTGGTGAATAATCCTTTTAATGTACTGTTGGATCCTATTGGCTAGTATTTTGGTGAGAATTTTTGCATCCATGTTCATCAGGGATATTGGTCTGTAATTCTCCTTTTTGATGGGGTCTTTGTCTGGTTTTGGGATCAAGGTAATGCTGGCCTGTAAAATGAGTTTGGAAGTTTTCCTTCCATTTCTATTTTTTGGAACCTTTTCAGAAGAATAAGTATTAGTTCTTGAAAGAAGGGGTTTCTTGTCTGTTTAGTTAAGTCTTCATTTAACACAATGACTGGCACATGAATGGCACTCAGTAGATATTTGATGAAAGAATAGTAAGTATTTAATAAGTGATAGCAGTGATATTTACTTTCTGGTTGCACAGAAGTAACATGCACAGAATGCCTTAGGTTTGTGTTACTATGTAAAGAGTACTCTACATGTGTTAACTCTGCCTCTAGAGGAGGGCAGTCATGTGCCAAGGAATATGTTAATCCTGTGTTCTTCAAACTGAGTATGAATTTTTTAGCGTCGACAAGACTTTTGATGTGGGTGAAAGATGTTCACTGTTAGTCATGTTTTCTTCAAGGCTTACTTTATTAAATTTCTAAATCTAATGAATAATATATCAATAACCATCTTTTCAAGAGCACTTAAACAATTACTAATTTTGTTTAGTATAAATTCCTTAAGCTGTTTAAAGTTCAATTGCAACTTTAATAGTGTGATACTATAATTTATAGTAAATATGTATTTGTTCTTCATAGCCTTTTCTGGCAGTGAGCTCCTAAAATCCTTGGAATTCACTAAGTGCAGAGAGCTATCAGGATGTCTTTTGTTATGTTAATGAGGTGACTTTGGGAAACCCTAGATGACCAAAGCCTGAGCTGCTTGCTAGTGGCCCCTACCAGGTGATTGGAGGGTTGGAACTTTCAGTCCCCCTCCAACTTTGGGGAAGGGAGAGGGGTGGGAGGTTGAATCATTTGCCAATGGCCAATGATTTAATCAATCATGGCTATTGTTAAATTTAAAAAATTCAACAGAGTACATTTTAAAGTTTTAATTAGCTTTATTAAATGATTCGTGAATGTGGCAGCATCCCATTGTTGCTGAGCCCTGAAATCAGATTTGTGTGCCCCATGCTTAGTAAGCCCATCCCTGAGTTAGGGAGTTTGAAGCAGAGAAAGGTTTATTGAAGGGCAACCCAAGGAGAAGACAAAGACAGTTCCCAAATCTACCTTGCCTTGTTGAGCCTAGGAACAGTTTATATATTATTATCAGAGCATGTGGGTGTTAGGGCAGGAACTGGAGGGCCTTGAAACTTCTAGAGAAGGTCTTGAAACTTCTCCTGGTTAGTAGTTGCCCTCTGCATACTGATCTGGTGCCTTCCAGCGGTCCTGTCACATGTTGCCCTTGTGTCTGCAAAAGAGATGTTATTGTTGCAGGGTCATGGAGCACAATGGTCAAGAAAGAGTTCTTGAGACCTATAGTGCAACTTAGTGTATTTAGCTGCACTTTTGCTGTGTGAAGCTGCTGGTTATATGCTTAGTACTTGAGGGGGAGGGGACATGAAGGGAGTATTATAAATATCTTTAAATTTCTACTTGTAAATTTCTACTCACATGATTTCTCTGGTGCTTACCATTCAGTTCAATATTAACTATCAGTGAGATTTACAGACAGCCATGAGACCCTTTAAGAATGTAGCAACCAGCATGTATTTATTTAAACCTTATCAGAACTATTCAGGGCTAAAGGTAAACATTTTTCTGCTTCTATCCTTGATCAGTTATCAAGCAGCCTGTGTCCCCAGTTCCTATAGCTAGTACTGGGGAAAAAAGAACAAAGAACAAAGTTAACAATTCTTGCAAGGCTGTAGAGGAATATGCCTCTGTGCAGTGTGTGGAAATATCTGTCAGAGTAGTTTAGTTTACATGAATAAAGAAGTATATGCCCAGGTTCACAATCTAGCAAGTAGGGGGAATCTACAAAGAGCTACAGAAAGGGAAGTTTTTAAAAGCAGGACAAGGAAGTCCTAAAAAGACAAAAGGATTATTTCAGGTGAACTTGAGACAGAGCAGGGACTGGACTTGGGTCCCCTCACCCCTAACCAAAAAATCCAGAGTTCTTTGGCTAGGTCTATAGAGGGAAGAGCTGAACCACATGCTTCGTGAGTAACCTACCTCTCAGGATTGCAGAAGTACCCTATACATCTAAAAGGGAAGCAGGGCTGCAAAAACCAGAACAAACTGGTCTGCACCAAAATGGACCCAGCGCTGACTTTTCACCAAATTTCTCCCTTGTTGTAATGCTAAAAATCATGCCCAGCAGTGGAATTAGACATGTGCTGCATGAAGAAGTATGACCTTTAAGTGTGCAAGTGCCCCCAAAATTCCCTGCGCCTACATGCCTAGCCATCCCCCTTTTCCTGCTTAAGTCTCTTTAAAGCTCTCCTTGACGTCTCCTGGAGAGACAGCCTGAGGATCTTCCTTTTGTGCTGTCTCCCTTGTGCTTGAGCCAAAGTCCCAATAAAGCCTTCCCTGGAACTCCTGTTTGGACTTCAATATCAAGGTCACTTCCTCTGGGGGGGAAAAAGCATTTTATTAGGTGGGTTTCCTCATTTTCCTTTGGGGGTGGAGAGGGCCTACATGACAGATAACTTTATTGGTGCTGACCAGACTGGTGAAGATAGCATTTCTGGGGGAGGTTGAAAGTGCTATTAGGTTAGGTATTAATTAATTACCCCTGTAATTACATTTTGGGCCAGTGGTTTTCTTTTAAAATAGTTGTTTTGCTAGCAAAATGAGTTTATTTGAAAATAGCAGAGGAGGGGCGCCTGGGTGGCTCAGTCGTTAAGCATCTGCCTTCGGCTCAGGTCATGATGCCAGGGTACTGGCATCGAGTCCTGCATTAGGCTCTCTGCTCCGCTGGAAGCCTGCTTCTCCCTCTCCCACTCCCCCTGCTTGTGTTCCTGCTCTTGCTATCTCTCTCTCTCTCTGTCAAATAAATAAATAAAATCTTAAGAAAAAAAAAGAAAGAAAATAGCTGAGGAATTACAATTTGGGATAAGAAAACCATGGCAAATCACAGACAAGTCTGAAGAAACAAAGGGAAAGTCAGCTTTTATTAGGCATTAGTAGGAAATTGGGGAGGGTTGTTTTGAACACAGGTTCATTAGAGAAGAAAAAGAGTTTGAGATTGTAGAGTTTTCTTATTGGCTGCAAGCGGTGGTTAGTGCATTGTTGCAGGGGCAGGGAGAGATCTTCCCTCTTTTTATTTATTTTTTAAAAATTTTTAAAAAAGATTTTATTTATTTATTTGACAGAGAGAGAGACAGCTAGAGAGGGAACACAAGCAGGGGGAGTGGGAGAGGGAGAAGCAGGCTCCTGGCCGAGCAGGGAGCCCGATGTGATGCTCGATCCCAGGACCCTGGGATCATGACCTGAGCGGAAGACAGATGCTTAACGACTGAGCCACCCAGGCGCCCCTCCCTCTTTTTATTAAATGCAGGAGATAAAATTCCTACCTGAAAAGTATCCTCCCTTGGCAAAATAAGAATTATCTTCCTTCTTCCTGCTGGTTATGCAAACTGCAAGGAATGGTACATGAGATCTTCCCTTTCACGGGAGATTTAAATGAGGTTTTCTTTACTCATTTTCACTTTTATTTTTTTTAATACAGTGTTATAGTCGTTTTAGGGGTCATTTTCACACTTTTTAACACTGTAATGAAGCCTCCATAAAAATCCAAAAGGACAGAGTGCAGAGAGCTTCTGAGTTGGTGAACATGTGGAAATTGGGGGAAAGTGGCAAGCTTAGAGAGGGCATGGAAGCTCTTTGCCTTTTCCCCATACCTTGCCCTATGCATCTTTTCCATTTGAGCTTTCCTGAGTTATATCCTTTTATAATAAACTGGTAATCTGGTAAGTAAAATGGTTTTTTGAGTACATTAATCAAACACAAGGATGGGTCATTGGAGCCTCCAATCGGTAAGCTGGTTGGTCAGAAGTACAGGTGAGAACCTGGGTTTGCAACTGATGTCAGGAGGAGGTGGTATTCTCATAAGACTGAGCCCTTAACCTGTGGAATCTAATGTTATCTCCAGGTAGATCGTGTCAGAATTGAGTTAAACTGTAGGGCATCTAGGTGGTGGTGGAGAATTGCTTGGTGGTGTGGGGAATCCTCCCCCAACATTAGAAACCAGTCAGAATAGTTTAGTAAGGTTTATTCTTTGGATACTTTATTTATTTATTTTTAAAGATTTATTTATTTGAGAGAGAGAATGAGTGAGAGCATGAGCGGGGGCAGGGTAGAGGGAGAAGCAGGTTCTCCGCTGAGCAGGGAGCCTGATGTGGGGCTTGATTCCAGGACCCTGAGATCATGACCTGAGCTAAAGGGAAACGCTTAACCGACTGAGCCACCCAGGTGCCCCTATTCTTTTGGATACTTTAAACATGAAAACAACAGACAACATTGGAAGTAGGGAGATTTAAAAAGTGGGGAGATTTTTAAAAAGAAGGAAATTGTGGTATTTAAGGAAGAGATAATGGTAGCCCAAGCTATTGTGTTAATAGTGGAGATAGGAATAGAGGGATTTGAGATACAGTCAGAGGGAAAATGTTAGAATTTGCTGAAGGAGGAAGAGGAGAAGGAAGAATGAAAAATGACAGTGAAATTTCCGGTTAGATTTGACAGAGCACAAGCCAAAGAAACATGCAAATTTTACCTGCTGGGGCCATCTTCCCCAGAAGACTGTTGGCATGGCAGAGACTGAAATAACTTGTCACCATTATTCAGTCTTGAATTTGGGCCCTTCTAATGATTATCACATGACCTGGCCTTTCATGTTAAATGTAAAAAATAAAGGTACAAAAAATTAAAGGTAACAGACTAGTAAGAATATTTTCTGAAGATAAGGACTTGGTTCTTTGAGTGTGATTAAAATCATTTGGGTGTCAAGTGAAAATCAAGATGAGAATCTTTCCCCAGTACCATTGAGTCTACAGCCTTTCCACCTTAATTTCCATGGACATGGATTGTTTTCCCAGTCCCAGCCTATGTTGAGAGGCTCTCACTTCTCTAACTTCCTTCTGACTATATTGCCTCCTGTACTGAATGCACCTTGAAATTTACTGTCACTTCAATTCGGATTATTACCCGTTCTGACTTAATAAGAGTAACTGTAGAAATGCAGTGACTATAGTAGAAAATACACAAGAAAATAAATGACAAGTTTGTGATTCTTTTTTTTTTTAAGAGATTTTTATTTATTTGAGAGCAAGAGAGAGCGTGAGAATGGGGTGAGGGGCAAAGGGAGAAGCAGACTCCCTGCTGCACAGGGAGCCTGATGTAGGACTCGATCCCAGGACTCCAGGATCATGACCTGAACTGAAGGCAGATGCTTAACCGACTGAACCACCCAGGTGCCCAAGTTTGTTATTCTTTTTTTTTTTTTTTTTAAGATTTTATTTATTTGACAGAGAGCGAGCGAGAGTGAGCACACAAGCAAGGGGGAGCAGCAGAGGGAGAGAGAGAAGCAGGCTTTCTGCTGAACAGGGAGCCCGACATGAGGCTCGACCCCAGGAACCTAGGATCACGACCCAAGCCGAAGGCAGATGCCCAACCAACTGAGCCACCCAGGCGCCCCCAAGTTTGTGATTCTTAATAGGGAAATACTAGAAACATTCCTATTAAGTTAGGAAAGAGATAATATATCTATTTTTTTCTACTACCAGTTAACATTTCTTTAGAGGTGCTAAGTAGAATAGTTCAACAAGAAAAAAATTAGAGGTAAAACAAAATTCTGAAAAGAAATAATATCATTAAATGCTTGATCTATAGGAAATATGAAGAGAGGAAAAATTTTTATCACCCTCTGAATCTGAAGTTGAATTAAACAGATTCACTAATCATTAATTGATGAAGGACTCTGTCAATCTTCATTCAATCTCCACCCTGTTTCCATTCTCCCACGATAGACATTCAAAATATTTTTATATTGAATATGTTCTTACAAAATCATATATTTTACAGGCCAGTGTTTTTTTAATCTATACACATAATATGTCTTCTGTTCCTTTTTTCTTTTTCACTAACCACCATGTTATTACAATCCTTCTGTCACAATGTAAACATTGGTCAGGGCATCCACCTCTTTTTGCCTATCTGCTCTTCCAGGGGATGGACTCTTAGGTTACCTCCAATACGTGACCACCATAAAAAATTAAATGAACATCCATGTATATATCCCTTTATGGACCTGTTTGAGAATTTCGAAGGCCATTGATATCTGGGTCATAGGATATGAGTTTACTTGTCTGAGTAGTGTCAAATCATCTTTAGATTGGTTGTACAAGTCCACATTTCCACTAGGATTGCATATGAGTGTTTCTGTACCCCTAAATCTGCAATGAACACAGCACTACCTAGCTTTTTCATATTTATGAGTCTAAAGTATTACATCTTTGTAGTATTACTTTGCTTTCCACTGATTGCCAGTGATTTTAAGTAGTATTTTAATGCTTGTCAGCTTTTTGAGCTTCTTTATTTGTAAATTGCCTCTTTGTACCTTGTGCTCATATTTCAATTCAGATTGCTCCCTTTTTCTTGCTGATTTGCAAGAGTTTCTTAAATATTCTAGGTATTAGGGGTGCCTGGGTGGCTCAGTCATTAAGCGTCTGCTTCCGGCTCAGGTCATGATCCCAGAGTCCTGTGATCGATCCCCGCATCGGGGTCCCTGCTCAGCAGGAAGCCTGCTTCTCCCTCTTCCACTCCCACTCCCCCCTGCTTGCGTTCCCTCTCTCACTCTCTCTCTCTCTCTGTCAAATAAAGAAATAAAAATCTTTAAAAAAAATTCTAGGTATTAATTCCCTGACAGTTTCAGATTCTGCAAATAATCCTATATGTATTCTGTTTCTGTTTCTTATTAAACAGAAAGCCTTTATTTTAATACCACAGTGGCATATTTTCCCCCTGTGGTTTATAATATGAAATTGCTATTTGTTTTTCTGCTCTATGATCATGAAAAAATTCTCCAGTTTTGTATATTAACTTTGTAGTTTTACCTTACACATTTAGGTCTTTAACCCATTCCAGCACCCAGTTTTGTATTTTCACTTTTTTTTAAAGATTTTATTTATTTATTTGAAAGAGAGAGAGAGGGAGAACAAGCTGGGAGGAGGGGTAGAGGGAGAAGGAGAAACAGGCTCCCCGCTGATCAGGGAGCCCAGGGCGGGGCTCGATCCCAGGACCCTGGGATCATGACCTGAGCCGAAGGCAGCTGCTTAACCGACTAAACCACCCAGGCGCCCCCCAGTTTTGTATTTCGAAAAAACATATTCTCCCAGGGGTGCCTGGGTGACTCAGTCAGTTAAGCATCTGCCTTCGGCTCAGGTCGTGATCCCAAGGTCCTGGGAATGAGCCCCGCATTCGGCTCCTTGCTCAGCAGGGAGTTTGCTGCTTCTTCTCCCGCTGCTCATGCTTTCTCTCTCTCTCTTTCAAATAAATCTTTAAAAAGCCCATATTCTCCCATAATTGCCTCTTTCAACCCTTCTCTGTAAGGTTATATTTTTTTCCCTACCCATGGATGAAATGTTTGACAAGTACTTTTACAGTCTTTACTATTAAAAAATCTAGCGGACCAGATAGATCACCCTCAATTTGCCAAATAAAATGCTCAGTGCATTGTATTGATTAGGGCTCTAAACTCTTTAAAATCAAAACTTCTCTCTTCCTACAGCTCAGTCTTACTTTTTTTAAAAAATTGAGTTTCCTCTATATTTATGGCAACTGTTAATTAATTATTTAATTTAATTAATAACATTCACAACTTAGTAGCACCTCAGTCTTAAAGACAAAAGAAGCCTATGGGGCGCCTGGGTGGCACAGTGGGTTAAGCATCTGATTCTTGGTTTTGGCTCAAGTCGTGATCTCAGGGTTGTGAGATTGAGCCCTGCATTGGGCACCGAGCTCAGCACCGAGTCGGCTTGAGTTTCTCTCTCCTCCCTCTGCTCCTCCCCCACATGCTTGCTCTCTCACTCTCTCTAAAATAAATAAATCTATATATATATATAAAAAGATAGAAGCCTATGGAAGACAGAGAATGTGTGCAGTTTCTCTGTTTCCCCTCCATGTTCTTCTGATCTTTTCCCAACACTAGATTGTCCCTAAAGTAGGGGCACAGGAAGGGAAGAAAGATAAGAGACAGGAAAGATCTTACTTATCTAATACTGTTGTAGTCAATTTTTGGTTTTTTCCTGTGTTGGTGCATATTCAAAGCTGACCTTTTTTCTTATTGTCTCTTGCCTTTCTGGGTTTCTGAGTAAATACCTTGCTGAAGATATCTATCTGCAGGGGAAGCCATGAGGCTGGCACCTCCCCTTCACAGAGGCCACTTAAAATCCTTACATTACCCCTAGGTCCCCAGGAATACAGTGGTCAACCTTCTCTGATGGATCAAATGGCTTCTCCAGAATTTGTCTAGGACAAGATAGATTGCCACAGGCCAGATCCCTCCATGTTGTCCACATCTAGTCACCAGGTGGTAATTAGGCTCCCATTTCTTTTTTTTCCCCCAGATGGCAGGAAAAAAGAGAAATTTCTCCTAAGAACTCCTTTACTACACTCCACTTTGGATCTTAGAAGCACTGGGACCTATAGGGTCCCCATGCTTTGTTTGAGGAGACGAGGAAAAACCCACCTTCTTTCCCCAGGGAGCTTGAGAAACACTGACAACTCTATCCTTAAATAGTCCTGCCTTACAAAAACAGTCTTTTTCCTCATCTCCAATTTCTCCAATTTCCCAAATACCTTGAAGTATGTTGAACTGAGGGTGGCAAAATTTGTTTATAGCCTGTTCTTAATTTTCAAATCTTGTATAGATATCCAGAACCTCATTATGGAATGCAGCATATGCTACACCTCTTTTTCTTTTTCTTTTTCTTTGGTTGCTTAGGAGAAACTGATACAGAATGAATTCTAGTTCAACATTCAATTTTTTTAAGACTATTTTTTTTTTTTAAGATTTTATTTATTTATTTGGCAGAGAGAGAAAGAGTGCAAGTAGGCAGAGCGGCAGGCAGAAGGAGAGGGAGAAGCAGGCTCTCCGCCGAGCAGGGAGCCCAGTGTGGGACTCAATCCCAGGATCCTGGGATCATGACCTGAGCCAAAGGCAGCTGCTTAACAAACAGCCACTCAGGCACCCCTAAACATTCAATTTATAAATTGAAAGCAATTTTAAGCAATAAGAGACTTTAAGTTGGTTGGGAATAAAAATAAACACACCAGAATCAATATACATTATATGTAACATGGATATATGTGAAGACTATAACAGGATTAATGGGGAAAAAAAAAACCTAAAGGGCGCTTGGGTGGCTCAGTTGGTTAAACGACTGCCTTCAGCTCAGGTCATGATCCCAGGGTCCTGGGATCGAGTCCCACATCGGGCTCCCTGCTCTGCGGGAAGCCTGCTTCTCCCTCTCCCACTCCCCCTGCTTGTGTTCCCTCTCTCGCTGTGTCTCTCTCTGTCAAATAAATAAATAAAATCTTTAAAAAAAACCAAAAAACTAAAAACCAAAAAAACCCCAGGAATAGTAGACACAAAATATATGATAGTAATGAATAAAGTCATTAAGAAATGAGCATAATCTTATGAAGAGAACTTGGATAGAGAGGAAGCAATCAGGAAAAAAAAACATAGTATACGAAGCCTCAAACAAAGATTAAAAACAATTTATAGGGGCACCTGGGTGGCTCAGTTAAGCATCCAACTCCTGGTTTCAGTTCACGTCACGATCTCAGAGTCATGAGATCGAGCCCCACATTGGGCTCTGTGCTCAGCTTGAGATTTTTTTCCCTCTCCTTCTCCCTCTTCTCCTCCCCCTGCTCCTGTGCTCTCTCTCAAATAAGTAAAAAAATAAAATCTTAAAAAAAACACCCAATTTATAAAAATTTAATATGATCCCAACCTGATAATTATTTTATGAAAGGTTTCTGAAGCTTATGTCAAAACACAAATATGGTAGAATAGGAAAATTCTCAAAAAGAATAATTCATGACACTTGTTCTACCATATATTTAAATATAATGTAGCAATATTAAAATACCATAGTGGCAAGGATACTGGGAAATGAGCAGATGAATCAGTGAAACTAAATAGAAAGTCCAGAAACAGGGGTGCCCGGGTGGTTCAGTTAGTTAAGCATCTGCCTTTGGCTCAGGTCATGATCCTGGAATCCTGGGATTGAGTCCTGCATCCAGCTCCTTGCTCACCGGGGAGTTTGCTTTTAGGATAGTAATTTCATTTCCTTCAATAAATACCCAGAATTGGAATTGCTGGATCATATGGTGGTTCTGTTAAGTCTTTGAGGAAACTGGTATTTTCCATAGTGGCTATACCAATTTACATTCACACCAGCAGTACAGAAGCGTTCCTCTTTCTCCACATACTCACCAACACTTGTTATTTCTTGACTTTTTGGTAATAGCTTTTCTAGTAGATGTGGTGATATCTCATTGTGGTTTTACATTTACCTTGATTTGCATTTCCCTGATGATTAGTGGTGTTTGGTACCTTTTCATCTACCTGTAGGTCATATGTATGTCTGGAAAAATGTCTTTTGAGATCCTCTGTCAAATTTTTAATTGGATCTTTTTTTCTATTGAGTCATAGGAGTTCTTTGTATATTTTGGATATTAACCCCTTATATATTATTTGCAAATGTTTTCTCCCATTTCATAGTTTACGTTTTCATTTTGTTGACTTTTTTTTTTTTAAGATTTTTATTTATTTATTGACAGAATGATAGCACGAGAGGGAGGAGGGTCAGAGGGAGAAGCAGACTCCCTGCTGAGCAGGGAGTCCGATGCGGGACTCGATCCTGGGACTCCAGGATCATGACCTGAGGCGAAGGCAGTTGCTCAACCAACTGAGCCACCCAGGCGCCCTCATTTTGTTGACTTTTTAGTTTGATCTAATCTCACTTGTTTAGTTTTGCTTTAGATGTCAAATCCAAAAAATCATCAGGAAGGAGGTGTAGGAGCTTAATCTCTGTGTTTTCTTTTATGAGTTTTATGGTTTCATGTCTTAACATTCAATTATTTATCCATTTTTATTTGATTTTTGTGCATGGTGTTAGATAGAGTCCAGTTTCATTCTTTTGCATGTGGCCCAATACCATTTATTGAAGAGACTGTCTTTTCCCTACTGTATATTTTTGCCTCCTTTATCATTAATTAATTGAGTATATATGCATGAGTTTTGTCTGGACTCTCTAGTCTGTTCCATTGGTGTATGAGTCTGTTTTTATGCTAGTAACCATTCTGTCTTTTGTTCTGTTTTTAAAATTAAACTCTACACCCAATGTGGGGCTTGAACTCAAGATCCTGAGATCAAGAGTCACATGCTCTACCAACCAGCCAAGTGCCCCAATAACCATTCTGTTTTGATTACTATAGCTTTGTAATACAGTTTGAGATTGGAAAGTGTAAAGCCTCCAGCATTGTTCTTTCTCAAGATGGATTTGGCTATTTTGGGATCTTCTGTGGTTCCATACAGATTTTAGGATTATTTGTTCTAGTTTTGCGAAAAATGCTGTTGGTATTTTGATAAGGATTGCATTAACCCTGTAGACTGCTTTTGGTAGTATGGACATTTTAACAATTTTTTGTTCTCCCAACCTGTGAGTATGGAATATCTTTCCATTTTTTTGTGTCAACTTTAATTTCTTTCATCAGTGTTTTATAGTTTTCAAAGTACAGGTCTTTCACCCTGGTTAAGTTTATTCCTAGGTATTTTATTATTTTTGGTGTAAGTGTAAATGGGATTGTTTTCTTTGTTTCTCTTTCTGCTACTTCATATTAGTGTATAGAAATACAATGGATTTCTGTACATTAATTTTGTATCCTGTGTCATTACTGAATTCATTTATGAGTTCTAGTAGTTTTTTGGTGGAGGTTTTAGTGTTTTCTATATATAGTATCATGTCATCTGCAAATAGTGAAGGTTTTACTTCTTCCTTAAATGATTTGGGTGGCTTTTATTTCTTTTTGTTATCTGATTGTTGTGACTAGGACCTCCAGTATTATCTTGAATAAAAGTGGTGACAGTGGACATCTTTATCTTATTTCTGATCTTAGGGAAAAAGCTCTCAGTTTTTCACCTTGAGTATGATGTTAGCTGTGGGTTTTTTCATATATGGCCTTTACTGTGTTGAGGTATGTTTCCCCTAAACCTACTTTGTTGAGGATTTTTATCATGAATAGATGTACTTTGCCACATGCTTTTTCTACATCTATTGAAACGATCATATGGTTTTTATCCTTTCTCTTATTGATGTGATGTATCACGTTGATTGGTTGCAAATATTGAGCCATCCTTGCCGCCCAGGAATAAATCTCACTTTGTGGTGAATGATTTTTTTAATGTATGTTGGATTTGGCTTGCTAATATATTATTGCCTCTGTGTTAATCAGAGATACTGGTCTATAGTTCACTTTTTTTTGTAGTATCTTTATCTGGTTTTGGTATCAGGGTAATGCTGGCCTCATAGAATGAATTTGGAAGCTTTCCTTCCTCTTCCATTTTTTGGAATAGTCTGAGAGAGCTAGATATTGATTCTTCTTTAAATATTCAATAGAATTCACCTATGCAGCTGTCTAGCCCTGGACTTTTGTTTGTTGGGAGTTTTTTTATTTAATTTGATTGCTGGTAATTGGTCTGTTCAAATTTTCTATTTCTTCATGATTCAGTTTTGGCAGGTTATATGTTTCTAGGAATTTATCCATTTCTTCGAGGATGTCCAGTTTGTTGGCATATAATTTTTCATAATATTCTCTTATACCCCTTTGTATTTCGCTGGTGTTGGTTATTTTCTCTCTCTTCATTTCTGATTTTGTTTGAGTCCTCTCTCTCTTTTTCTTTTGATGGGCCTGGCTAAAGGTTTATCAGTTTTTTTGATCTTTTCAAAGAACCAACTCCTGGTTTCATTGATCTGTTCTATTGGTTTTTTAGTTTTTATTTCATTTATTTCTGCTCTAATCTTTATTATTTCCTTCCTTCTACTGGCTTTTGGCTTTGTTTATTCTTCTTTTTTCTAGCTTCTAAAAGTGTACAGTTAGGTTGTTTGAGTTTTTTCTTGCTTCTTGGGATAGGCCGGTTTTGCTGTGAACTTTCCTTTGAGCACAGCTTTTGCCACATCCCAAGGATTTTGGACTGCTGTTTTTTCATTTTCCTTTGTCTTTATGTATTTTTAAAATTTTCCTTTTTTATTTTTTTGATTGACCCATTCATTGTTTATTAGCATGTTATTTAGCCTCAGTGTATTTGTGTTCTGTCCACATTTTTTCTTGTGGTTGATTTCTATTTTGATAGAGTTGTGGTCAGAAATGATGCATGATAGGACTTAAGTCTTTTTGAATTTGTTGAAACTTGTTTTGTGGTCTACCATGTAACCTATTCCAGAGAATGTTCCATGTGCCCTTGAAAAGAATGTGTATTTTGCTATTTTAGGATGGTAATGTTCTGGATGTATCTGTTAGAGCCATCAGGTCCAATGTATCATTCAAATACACTGTTTCCTTGTTGATTTTCTGTTTAGATGATCTGTCCATTGATGTAAGTGGGTGAGAAAGTTCCCTACTATTATTGTATCATTATTGATTACTCATTTTGTTTGTTGTTAGCTGCTTTATGTGTTTATGTGCTCCCATGTTGGGTACATAAATATTTACAATTGTTATATCTTCTTATTGGATTGTTCCCTTTATGATTGTGTAGTATCCTTCTTTACCTGTTGTTATAGTCTTTGTTTTAGAATTTATTTTGTCCAATAAAAGTATTGCTACCCTCATTTTTCTTTTCAATTCTCTTTGCATGATAAATGCTTTTTTATTGCTTCACATTCAATCTGAATGTGTCTTTAGGTCTGAAATGAGTCTCTCGTAGGCAGTGTGTAGGTGGGTCTTGTGTTTTTATTCATTTCATCACACTCTGTCTTTTGATTAGAGCATTTAGTCCACTTACAGTCAAAGTTTTAGTCCATTTACAGTCAAAGTAATTATTGAAAGGTATGTATGTATTGATATTGTTACTTGTTTTATGCTTGTTTTTGTAGTTGATGTTCCTTTCTTACTGTTTGCTGGCTTTTGTTAGGGATATACTTGGGTTCCTATGTGGGGTGGGTTTTGGGGTTTTTTTTTTGCATATTTATTACTAGTTTTTGATTTTTGGTTACCATTAGATTTATATAGAACATCAACTGCATATAGGAGTCTGTAGGAAGTTGATAGTCACTTAAGTTTGAACCCATTCTAAAATTACTAAATTTTTACTCATCTCCACCCCCCCCCCATGTTTTAGGTATATGGTGTCATATTTTACATCGTTTTATTTTGTAAATCCCTTGACTGATTTTCACAGATGTACTTAATTTTACTGCTTTTGTGCTTCCTACTTTTCTTATTCCTGTTAATGGTCTTTCCTTTCTGCTCAAAGAGTCCTCTTTAACATTTCTTGTAAAGCAGGTTTAGTGGTGATGAATTCCTTTAACATTTGTTTGTCTGGGAGAGTTTATTTCTCCTTCTATTTTGAATGATAGCCTTGCTGAATAGAGTATTTTGGGCTGCAGGTTTTTTCTTTTAGTACTTTGAATATATCATGCCATTCCCTTCTAGCCTGCAAAGATTCTGTTGAAAATCAGCTGATTGCCTTATAGGTTTCCCTTGTATGTAACTGTTTTCTTTTCTCTTGCTACTTTTAAAATTCTCTATCCTCTTTTTTTGCATTTAAATGATGTGTTTTGGTGTGGACCTCCTTGGGTTGATTTTGCTGGGGGATCTCTGTGTCTCCTGGATCTGGATTTTTGTTTCCTTTCCCAGATTCAGGAAGTTTTCAGCTATTATTTCTTCAAGTAAATTTTGTCCTTTCTCTGTCTCTTCCCCTCCTGGGATCTCTATACTGCAAATGTTACTATGCTTGATGGTGTTGCTGAGTTTCCTTAGTGTATTTTTATTTATTGTTATTTTTCTTCTTCCTGTTCAGCTTCGTTGTTTCCATTACTCCAGGTTGCTGATCCACTCTTCTGCTTCCTCTAGTCTACTATTTATTCCATGTAGTGTATTTTTAATATCAGTTATTAGGTTCTTCATTTCTGATTGGTTCTTTTTTATGTTTTCTCTCTTTGTTGAGTGTCTCACTGAGGTCCTCCATTCTTTTCTCAAGTCTAATTAGTATCTTTATGACCACCACTTTGAATTCTTAGGTATTTTACTTATCTCCATTTCATTTAGCTCTCTTACTATGGTTTTGTCATGCTTGTTCATTTAGGACATATTCCTCCGTCTCCTCAAACTCTGTGTTTGTTTCTCTGTGTTAGGAAAGTCAGCTATGTCTCCTGCCCTTGAAAGTGGTAGCCTTATGAAGAAGAGCTCCTGTAGTGTCCTGCCATATAACGTCCCCTGTTCACTAGAATCTGGCACTGCAGGGGACTAAAGTTCAGGGGAATTCAGTTCAAGGGCACTTTAGTTGTGTGTGCCCTGCTCTTGTGGCTGAGCCATGTTTGCCTTCAATCTAGTCATCTGCAGTGGCTCTGTTGTGAGCAGGGTTTGGTCCCTGTGTTAATGGGCCAGTTTGGGGCTACCTTGGGCTTGACTTGGGTCAGAGCAGGCATTTGCCAGAGCTGTGGTAGCACCATATTCAGGGCACTCTCCCTGTGTTGATCCCTGAGAAGCTTTTTTGGTGGGCAAGGCCTGCAGTCAGACCAGATGTCTGCCCCCAGCCCACTTCTGGGGCTGCAGGTGAACTGATGTGTGTGGTTAGCTTCTCTCCCCAGGGCAAGAGTCACTTTGGAGTGGTCCTGGTTTCTGTTTGGGCTGCTTGCACAGTGTCAGGTTCTGGCAATGCTTTGGATGGACGCCTGCTACAGACAGGTTGGAGTGGGCGGATCCACAGGAGAGCAGTCGGGGGAAAAGCACTGTTAGCATTCTAGGTGGAGAGTGTTTGCGTTGGTCCCACAGGTGTCCATGTATCTAGGTTGCGGGTCAGGGATGGTAAATGGTGCCCGCCAGCTCCTTTGTTCCTGGAGAAGTGTGAAGATCCCTGCCCCTCCAGTATACATTCTGAAATTAACTAATAAATCCTTTCCAAATACCCCACGTGCCTCTCACACCACTGCTTGTATGCTGTATTTCAGTGTGGCTGTTTGTTATGTTTTTTTTTTAGGGCGGGGATTCAGTTTCTTTCAGAGCCCAGCTGTTGATTTTTAAAGTTCCCAGTGTTAAGCCCCACTCATTGTAAGAACTTCCAAAGTTATCTCCCTATGGTTTTCAAAGCTAAATGCTATGGGGATTCATCTTCCCAATGTGGGCCCCCCATGCCTGGAGTGCCTGGTGTGGGATCTGCTCCTCTCCCCTCTCAGTGCCTGTGGTGTACCTCCCTCTCATGGACAGGTCTTCAGGTCAGCTTGGTTCCTGACCACGTCTCTGCCTTTCCTACTACTTTTGATGTGGCCTCCTCTCTACATCCACCTGTGGAGAGTCTGTTCTGCCAGTCCTCAGTTCATTTTTGGATTATTTACATTGATGTTGGTGTTATCTAGGTGTATCTGTGGGAGGAGGTGAGCTTAGGATCCTCCAACTCCACCATCTTCCCCAGAATTCTATCTGAAATCTTTGTTTCTTAGGGCGCCTGGGCGGCTCGGTTAAGCATCTGCCCTCTGCTTCTCCCTCTGCCTCTCCCCCTGTTTGTGCTCCCCATCTCTCTCTGTCAAATAAATAAAATCTTTTTAAAAAAATGAAATCTTTGTTTCTTAATCTAGGTGATTATTGCTATGGTCTTCCCACTTAGAATGGTGTTATAGTGCATCCCATAAGTTTTGGTGTTTTTTTTCCATTTTCATTTGTCTCAATATTTTTAAATTTTTCTCTCTCTTTTTTTAAAGATTTTATTTTTACGTAACCTCTACACCCAGTGTGGGGCTCAAATCCACAACCCCAAGATCAAGAATTGCATTCTCCATTGACTGAGCCAGGCAGGTGCCCCTTAAATTTCTCTTTTGAGTTCTTCTTTGACCCATTGTTTGGTTGTGAGTGTATTGTTTACTGTCCATGTATAAGTAAATTTTATAGTTTTCTTCTTGTGATTGATTTCTAATTTCTTGATTTCTAGTTTCATACTATTGTGGTTGGAGAATATGCTTGCTATGATTTCAGTTTTCTTAAAATTTCTTAAGACTTCTTTTGTTCCCTTTATGATTTATGTGCACTTGAGAAAAATGTATTTTACTTTTGCGTGGAGTATTGACTGTTAAGTCTCTCTGGTTTAACATGTTGCTTAAGTTCAGTGTTTTACTTACTCATTTTATGTCTTGATTACCTATGCATTGATGAAAGTGGGGGTGTTGTAGTCCCCACTTGATTTTCGTCCCTTACATCTCTTACACATCTTTATTATTTTTTTTTTCCCCTTATGGTCCTCTGTGTGAATTCCACTGCCCTCTGTTTAAATCTACTGATCCTTTCTTCCACTTCATTAGTCTGCTGTTGAACCTCTGTGTTATATTTTTTAGTTCTGTGGTTGTATTTTCATTTCTGTGGTTTCTTTTTTTTTTTTTTAAGATTTTATTTATTTATTTGACAGAGAGAGAGAGAGAACACAAGCAGGGGGAGCAGGAGAGGGAGAAGCAGGCTCCTCACTGAGCAGGGAGCCTGATGTGGGGCTCGATCCCAGCACCCTGGGATCATGACCTGAGCTGAAGGCAGACACTTAAACAACTGAACCACACAGGCTCCCCTTCATTTCTGTGATTTCTGTTTCATACTTTCTTATTTGGTCTCTGTTGAAACTCTCACTCTGTTCATGCATCATCTCCTGGCCTTACTGAGCATCTTTTTTTTTTTTTTAAGATTTTTTTTTTTTTAAGATTTTTTTATTTATTTATTTGAGAGAGAGAGAGAATGAGAGAGAGCAAGCACATGAGAGGGAGGAGGGTCAGAGGGAGAAGCAGACTCCCTGCCGAGCAGGAAGCCTGATGCGGGACTTGATCCAGGGACTCCAGGATCATGACCTGAGCTGAAGGCAGTCGCTTAACCAACTGAGCCACCCAGGCGCCCAAGATTTTATCTATTTATTTGACAGAGAGAGACACAGCAAGAGAGGGAACACAAGCAGGGGGAGTGGGAGAGGGAGAAGCAGGCTTCCCGCAGAGCAGGGAACCTGATGCGGGGCTCGATCCCAGGACCCTGGGATCACGATCTGAACTAAAGGCAGACGCTTAGTGACTGAACCACCCAGGTGCCCCCTTACTGAGCATCTTGATCACCATTATTTTGATCTTTTAGTCAGATAAGTCACTTATTTCTGTTACATTGAGTTCTTTTTCTGGGGTTTTATCTTTATTTTGAATCACATTCTTGTGTTTCTTCATTTATCTTTACCTCATTAGTTTCTGTGCATTAGATAAAACAGCTACCTCTCCCAGTCTTGAAGGACTGGCCTCATTGAAGAGACGAAACTTACTATTGAACCCTGCTTTAGCTCTTGGTTATCTTCCAAACCTTTTTGATTATCCATGTAGCTTTCTTGTGTTGTTGTTCATTGTGGCTCCCAGGAGTTGTGTGTGCTGAGCCCCTTACTTACAATGTGTGATTTTCTTGTCAATCTGATGTGTAGGAGTTGCTCAGCTGGTGTCTGGATTTCTTCCAGAGGTTATTGTTTCAGGAGCCTCCCATTTTGCCATCACAGACTAGAACCTCCAGAACTCTCTTTTGACTGCTGCCTTTCTGTGTCTTCACATGATCTATATTATATGCATTCATAGAGAGAGGGGAGGGGGGTTAGGTGTCTTTTACTAGTTTATATGGACACTACCCTTTTGAATTATTTAACTTTAATTATCCTTTTAAGGCTTAGTCTCCAAATACAGTTATTTTGGTGTTAGGGCTTCAACATGTGAATTTTGGTAAAACAACTTAGTCCATAAAAATGTGAAAAGATGTCCTCACTGATAAGAATAAAATGTTAATTAAACTTACAGTTTTTACCTAGCAAAAGTTTAATATCAACTAGATTTTTCAAGGTGAGGGAAAATATTTTCTTACATTACTGGTGTTGAAGTTAATTGGTATACGCTTTCTGAAGGGCAGTCCTGTAATATGTGTCAACATTAAAATGAACCCTTAATAAAAGTTTTTGAAATATAATTTACACAATATGGTTCACCCATTATAAATGTATAACAATCATTTTTTAAAATAACAACAGGGTTTTATTTTTTTAATTTTAATTTTATTTTATTATGTTATGTTAGACACCATACATTACATCATTAGTTTTTGATATAGTGTTCCATGATTCATTGTTTGCGTATAACACCAGTGCTCCATTTAATACGTGCCCTCTTTAATACCCATCATCAGGCTAACCCAGCCCCCACCCCCCTCCCTCTCGAACCCTCAGTTTGTTTCTCAGAGTCCATATTCTCTCATGGTTCATTGCCCCCTCTGACTTCCCCCTTTTCATTTTTCCCTTCCTACTATCTTCTTTTTTTTTTTTTTTAACATATAATGTATTTGTTTCAGAGATACAGGTCTATGATTCAACAGTCTTACACAATTCACAGCACTCACCTTAGCACATACCCTCCCCAATGTCTATCACCCAGCCACCCCATCCCTCCCACCTCCCACCACTCCAGCAACCCTCAGTTTGTTTCCTGAGATTAAGAATGCCTCATATCAGTGAGGTCATATGATACATGTCTTTTTCTGATTGACTTATTTCACTCAGCATAATACCCTCCAGTTCCATCCACGTCATTGCAAATGGCAAGATTTCATTCTTTTTGATGGCTGCATAATATTCCATTGTGTGTGTGTGTGTGTGTGTGTGTGTGTGTGTGTGTATATATACATACCACATCTTCTTTATCCATTCATCTGTCAATGGACACCTTGGCTCTTTCCATAGTCTGGCTATTGTGGACATTGCTGCTATAAACATCGGGGTTCATGTACCCTTCGGATCACTACATTTGTATCTTTGGGGCAAATACCCAGTAGTGCAATTGCTGGGTCGTATGGTAGCTCTATTTTCAACTTTCTGAGGAGCCTCCATACTGTTTTCCAGAGTGGCTTCACCAGCTTGCATTCCCACCAACAGTGTAGGAGGGTTCCCCTTTCTCTGCATCCCTGCCAACATCTGTCATTTCCTGACTTGTTAATTTTAGCCATTCTGACTGGTGTGAGGTGGTATCTCATTGAGGTTTTGATTTGGATTTCTCTGATGCTGAACGATGTTGAGCACATTTTCATTTGTCTGTTGGCCATTTGGATGTCTTCTTTGGAAAAATGTCTGTTCATGTCTTCTGCCCATTTCTTGATTGGATTATTTGTTCTTTGGGTGTTGAGTTCGATAAGTTCTTTATAGATTTTGGATACTATCCCTTTATCTGATATGTCATTTGCAAATATCTTCTCCCATTCTTTCGGTTGTCTTTTGGTTTTGTTAACTGTTTCTTTTGCTGTGCAAAAGCTTTTTATCTTGATGAAGTCCCAATAGCTCATTTTTGCCCTTGCTTCCCTTGCCTTTGACAATGTTTCTAGGAAGAAGTTCCTGCGCCTAAGGTTGAAGAGGTTGCTGCCTGTGTTGTCCTTTAGGATTTTGATGGACTCCTGTCTCACATTTAGGTCTTTCATCCATTTTGAGTCTATTTTTGTGTGTGGTGTAAGGAAATGGTCCAGTTTCATTCTTCTGCATGTGGCTGTCCAGTTTTCCCAACACCATTTGTTGAGGAGACTGTCTTTTTTCTATTGGACCTTCTTTCCTGCTTTGTCGAAGATTAGTTGACCATAGAGTTGAGGGTCCATTTCTGGGCTCTCTATTCTGTTCCATTGATCTGTGTGTCTGTTTTTGTGCCAGTACCATACTGTCTTGATGATGACAGCTTTGTAATAGAGCTTGAAGTCTGGAATTGTGATGCCACTAGCTTTGCTTTTCTTTTTCAACATTCCTCTGGCTATTTGGGGTCTTTTCTGGTTCCATACAAATTTTAGGATTATTTGTTCCATTTCTTTGAAAAAAGTGGATGGTATTTTGATAGCGATTGCATTAAATGTGTAGATTGCTCTAGGTAGCATTGACATCTTCACAATATTTGTTCTTCCAATCCATGAACATGGGACATTTTTCCATTTCTTTGTGTCTTCCTCAATTTCTTTCATGAGTATTTTATAGTTTTCTGAGTACAGATTCTTTGCCTCTTTGATTAAATTTATTCCTAGGTATCTTATGGTTTTGGGTGCAATTGTAAATGGGATTGACTCCTTAATTTCTCTTTCTTTTGTCTTGTTGTTGGTGTATAGGAATGCCACTCATTTCTGTGCATTGATTTTAAAGATTTATTTATTTATTTATTTATTTATTTATTTATTTGAAAGAGAGAGAGCTAGTGAGCAGGAACAGAAGCAGGGGAAATGGGAGAGGGAGAAGCAGCCTTCCACTGAGCAGGAAGCCTGATGCAGGGCTTGATCCCAGGACCCTTAGACTATGACCTGAGTCGAAGGCAGACGCTTAATGACTGAGCCACCCAGGCACCCCTCTGTGCATTGATTTTATATCCTGCCACTTTACTGAATTCCTGTATGAGTTCTAGCAGTTTTGGGGTGGAGTCTTTTGGGTTTTCCACATAAAGTATCATATCATCTGCAAAGAGTGAGAGTTTGACTTCTTTCCTGATTCAGATGCCTTTATTTCTTTTTGTTGTCTGATTGCTGTAGCTAGGACGTCTAGTACTATGTTGAATAGCATTGGTGATAGTGGACATCCCTACCGTGTTCCTGACCTTAGGGGAAAAGCTCTCAGTTTTTCCCCACTGAGAATGATATTCGCTGTGTGTTTTTTGTAGATGGCTTTTATGATATTGAGGTATGTACCCTCTATCCCTACACTGTGAAGAGTTTTAATCAAGAAAGGATGCTGTACTTTGTCAAATGCTTTTTCTGCATCTATTGAGAGGATCATATGGTTTTTGTTCTTTCTTTTATTAATGTATTGTATCACACTGATTGATTTGTGGATGTTGAACCAACCTTGCAGCGCAGGGATAAATCCCACTTGGCCTTGGTGAATAATCCTTTTAATGTACTGTTGGATCCTATTGGCTAGTATTTTGGTGAGAATTTTTGCATCCATGTTCATCAGGGATATTGGTCTGTAATTCTCCTTTTTGATGGGGTCTTTGTTTGGTTTTGGGATCAAGGTAATGCTGGCCTCATAAAACGAGTTTGGAAGTTTTCCTTCCATTTCTATTTTTTGGAACAGTTTCAGGAGAATAGGTATTAATTCTTTAAATGTTTGATAGAATTCCCCTGGGAAGCCATCTGGCCCTGGGCTCTTGTTTGTTGGGAGATTTTTGATGACTGCTTCAATTTCCTTAGTGGTTATAGGTCTGTTCAGGTTTTCTATTTCTTCCTGGTTCAGTTTTGGTAGTTGATACATCTCTAGGAATGCTTCCATTTCTTCTAGATTATCTAATTTGCTGGCATATAGTTGCTCATAATATGTTCTTATAATTGTTTGTATTTCTTTGGTGTTAGGTGTGATCTCTCCTCTTTCATTCAGGATTTTATTTATTTGGGTCGTTTCTCTTTTCTTTTTGATAAGTCTGGCCAGCGGTTTATCAATCTTATTAATTCTTTCAAAGAACCAGCTCCTAGTTTTGTTGATCTGTTCTACTGTTCTTTTGGTTTCTGTTTCATTGATTTCTGCTCTTCTCCTGCTGGGTTTAGGTTTTATTTGCTGTTCTTTCTCCAGCTCCTTTAGGTGTAGGGTTAGCTTGTGTATTGAGACCTTTCTTGTTTCTTGAGAAAGGCTTGTATTGCTATATACTTTCCTCTTAGGACTGCCTTTGCTGCATCCCAAAGATTTTGAACAGTTGTGTTTTCATTTTCATTTGTTTCCATGAATTTTTTTAATTTTTCTTTAATTTCCTGGTTGACCCATTCATTCTTTAGTGGGATGCTCTTTAGCCTCCATGTATTTGAGTTCTTTCCTACTTTCCTCTTGTGATTGAGTTCTAGTTTAAAAGCACTGTGGTCTGAAAATATGCAGGGAATGATCCCAATCTTTTGGTACTGGTTGAGACCTGATTTGTGACCTAAGATGTGATCTATTCTGGAGAATGTTCCATGGGCACTAGAGAAGAATGTGTATTCTGTTGCTTTGGGATGAAAAGTTCTGAATATGTCTGTGAAGTCCATTTGCTCCAGTGTGTCATTTAAAGTCTTTATTTCTTTGTTGATCTTTTGCTTAGACGATCTGTCCATTTCAGTGAGGGTGGTGTTAAAATCCCCTACTATTATTGTATTGTTGTCGATGTGTTTCTTTGCTTTTGTTATTAATTGCCTTATATAATTGGCTGCTCCCATGTTAGGGGCATAGATATTTACAGTTGTTAGATCTTCTTGTTGGATAGACCCTTTAAGTATGATATAGTGTCCTTCCTCATCTCTTATTATAGTCTTTGTTTTAAAATCTAATTTGTCTGATATAAGGATTGCCACCCCAGCTTTGTTTTGGTGTCCATTAGCATGGTAAATGGTTTTCCACCCCCTCACTTTAAATCTGGAGGTGTCTTTGGGTCTAAAATGAGTCTCTTGCAGACAGCATATCGATGGGTCTTGTTTTTTTATCCAATCTCATACCCTGTGTCTTTTGATTGGTGCATTTAGCCCATTTACATTCAGGGTAACTATTGAAAGATACGAATTTAGTGCCATTGTATTGCCTGTAGGGTGACTGTTACTGTATATTGTCTGTGTTCCTGTCTGGTTTGTATTACTTCTAGGCTCTCTCTTTGCTTAGAGGACCCCTTTCAATATTTCTTGTAGGGCTGGTTTCGTGTTTGCAGATTCCTTTAGTTTTTGTTTGTCCTGGAAGGTTTTTATCTCTCCTTCTATTTTCAATGACAGCCTAGCTGGATATAGTATTCTTGGCTGCATATTTTTCTCATTTAGTGCTCTGAATATATCATGCCAGTCCTTTCTGGCCTGCCAGGTCTCTGTGGGTAGTCTGTTGCCAATCTAATGTTTCTACCATTGTAGGTTATAGATCTCTTGTCCTGAGCTGCTTTCAGGATTTTCTCTTTGTCTCTGAGACACGTAAGTTTTACTATTAGATGTCAGGGTGTTGACCTATTTTTATTGATTTTGAGGGGGTTCTCTGTGCCTCCTGGATTTTAATGCTTGTTTCCTTCTCCAATTTAGGAGAGTTTTCCTCTATAATTCGCTCCAATATACCTTCTGCCCCTCTCTCTCTTTCTTCTTCTTCTGGGATCCCAATTATTCTAATATTGTTTCCTCTTATGGTATCACTTAACTCTCGAATTCTGCCCTCATGATCCAGTAGTTGTTTATCTCTCTTTTTCTCAGCTTCTTTAGTTTCCATCATTTGGTCTTCTATATTACTGATTCTCTCTTCTGCCTCATTTATCCTAGCAGTTAGAGCCTCCATTTTTTTTTTTTTAAGATTTTATTTATTTATTTGAGAGAGAGAGCACATGAGAGTGGGGAGGGTCAGGAGGGTCAGAGGGAGAAGCAGACTCCCTGCCGAGCAGGGAGCCCGATGCGGGACTCGATCCAGGGACTCCAGGATCATGACCTGAGCCGAAGGCAGTCGCTTAACCAACTGAGCCACCCAGGCGCCCCTGTAGAGCCTCCATTTTTTATTGCACCTCATTAATAGCCTTTTTTATTTCGACTTGGTTAGATTTTAGTTCTTTTATTTCTCCAGAAAGGGTTTCTTTATTATCTTACATGCCTTTTTTAAGCCCAACTAGTACCTTTATAATCATCATTCTGAACTCTAGTTCCAACATCTTACTAATGTCTGTATTGATTAGGTCCCTGGCAGTTGGTACTGCATCTTGTTCTTTTTTTTGAGGTGATTTTTTCTGTCTTGTCATTTTGTCCAGAGCAGAATAGATGAATGAGAGAAGAAAATGGTAACAGGGTAACAGCGACCCCAGAAAAATATACGCTAAACAAATCAGAAGAGACCTGAAACCAGAGGAAAAGAAAGAGAAAGAAAGAAAAAAAAAAAAAAGGAAAAGAAAAAGATTTAAAGAAAAAAAGAGAGAATATGATCAAATATGATCAGGCTGGTGAATAGATCAGTGCCACACACTAGATTTTGGGCATATTTTGGTCTGTTAGAGGAAACTGCCTCCCAAAATTTTAAAGAGAGAAAAGCTTATATATGTACAAAAATAAGGGTAAATATGATGAAGGATTGGAATATGACTATAAAGATGAAAATTATAAAAGATTTTATAAAAGGAATTGATAAGAAGTTGGTTGAAAAAAGAAAGAAGAGGAATTAAAAAAAAAAGGGGGGAGAGAATGTGATCAGGCAGGAGACTAGAACAAAGCCATACACCAGAGATTTAGGGTATATTTTGGTCTGTTAGAAGAAACTGTATCCCAAAATTTTAAAGAGAGAACAACTTATATATATATACCAATAATAAGGTTAACTACTATAAAGGGATAGAATATGACTCTAAAAATGAAAAATAAAAAAGATTTTTAAAAAAGGGATTGATAAGATGTTGGTTGAAAAAGGGAAAAAGAAAAATTAAAAAAAAAAAACGAAAAAAGGAAATTAAAAAAATTAATTTTGAAAGACTAAAGAATCAGGGAGGAAAAAGCCATGAATTCTATCTGCTGTATTCCCCTAGAGCTGGCGTTCTGCTGTTCTCATTGATCGGTAAACTTGGTCTTGGCTGGCTGTTCTTGCTGATCTTCTGGGGGAGGGGCCTGTTGCTGTGGTTCCCAAATGTCTTTGCCAGAGGCGGAATTGCTCCGCCCTTGCCGGTCTGGGCTAAGTAATCTGGTGGGGTTTGCTCTCAGGAGCTTTTGTTCCCTGCAAGCTTTCCGTACAGCTTTGGAGGCCAAGAGTGAAAATGGTGGCCTCCCAATCTCCACCCCAGAGGAGCCGAGAACTCGGGGCTCCGCTCCTCAGTGCGCCCCCAGATAAAAGCAGTCGATCACTCCGGTCTCCCCAGTCTTCAGCAGCACTCCGTGCTCACCTGGCCTGTGACCCAGTGTTTCTATCTCTGGCACATGACCCCATTTGGAGTCTCCAAACCCAGCAGATCCCTGTGGTGTGCTCCCGTGCCACTCCCCCCAGGGGAGTAAGGGGAATCTCCCCAGATCTGCCACTTGTTGAGTCCCTGCTGGAGGAGCAGTGGCCCAACAGTGCCGTGGATCACAGTTGATGGCAACCCCGAGCTGAGAGCCTGCTCCTCGGCTCCATCTCTGCAGCCGGCTTCCCCGCTCCGATACCTGGGAGCTCTGCCGCACTCAGGCACCCCCAGTCTTTCTGTGACCCCGAGGGTCCTGAGACCACACTGCCCCAGTGAGGGTTCCCCCCGCCCCCGCCCCGGTTAGCCACTAGAGCGACATCCCTCAGCGGAGCCGACTTCTAAAAGTTCCAATTTTGTGCTCTGCAGCTCTATCACTTGCTGGTAGCCGGCTGATGGAGGCCCCCTCCCCTGCCATCTATCTTCCCGAATATCGCCTTGGATTCACTTCTCCAAACGTCCTACCTTCCAGAAAGTGGTCGCTTTTCTGTTCAGAGAGTCGCTGCTATTCTTTTCTTCGATCTCCTGTTGAGTTTGTAGGTGTTCAGAATGGTTTGATCCCTATCTAGCTGAATTCCTAGGACCAGATGAAATTTAGGTCTCCTACTCCTTCGTCATCTTGCTCCCCCCCCCCTTATTTTATTTTATTTTAAAGATCTTATTTATTTATTTGAGAGAGCAGGAGAGTGAGACAGAACACAAGGTGGGAGAGGAGGGTCAGAGGGAGAAACAGACTCCCCCAACTGATCAGGGACCCTGATGCAGGGCTTGATCCTGGGACTCCAGGATCATGACCTGAGCCAAAGGCAGATGCTTAACTGACTGAGCCACCCAGGCACCCCCAATTCAATCATTTTTAGTAAATTTATAAGAGTTGTGTAACCATTACCATAATTGGATTGTAAAATGTTTTTATCATCCCAAAAAGATCTGTGTGCTGTTTGCAGTCAGTCCTTGCTCACACTCTCACTCAGGCAGTACGTGAAGGGCATTGTATATGTGTAGATTTCCCTTTTCTAGAAATTTGGTAGATATGAAATAATGTAATGTATAGTCTTTTGTTTGGTTTCTTTTCCTTAGCATAATGTTTTTGAGGTAAATCTTTGTTGTATTACTGATCAGTAGTTCCTTTTTATTCCTGAATTATATTCCATTATATAGTTCTGCCCCATGTTGTTTATCCATTCCCCAGTTAATAAGTATTTGGACAGTTTTCATTGTTGGGGCTGTTATGATTAATGCAACTATGATGATTCACATGCAAATCCTTCTGTGGATATTTTCATTTCAACTGGAGAAATACATAGTGAGTGGAACTGATGGTTTGTGTGCTAGGTTTATATTTAATAGTTCAAGAAACTGCCAAACTGTTTTCCAAAGTAACTATAACATTTTACATTTTCACCAACAATGTAGGACTGTTGCATTTTCTGTACATCTTATCAAAACTTGGTATTGTCAGTTGCTTTCATTATACTGATTATTGGGGGTGTATAGTGGTGTTTTACTGTGGTTTTAGTTTGTCCTTGACTAAAGATGTTACAGCATATTTTCATGTGCTTAGCAGTTAACATATTTTCTTTGTTAAAATATTCAACTTTTGCAAATTTTTATAACTGGTTGTTTGCCTTCCTAGTATTGAGTACTAAATTGTGAGAGTTTTTTATATGTTTGATAGAAGTCCTTTATCAGATATATAATTTGTAAATATTTTCTCCCAGTGTAGTTATTTTGCAGTGTATTTGGAACGTCTTTTCTTTTTCTTAAAAGTGTCTTTTGCGTAGCAAGGTTTTTAAATTATAATGAAGTACAATTTGTGAATTTTTTTCATTTAGTGTTTGTTTTTGATGTCAAACTAAGAAATTTTTACTCAACCCCAAGTCACAAATATTTTGTCCTATGTTTCCTTAGAGGATTCCTATTGTTTTAGCCTGTATACTTTTGTATATGATCCATTTTAATTAACTTTTACATATGGTGTGAGGCATGGATCTTAGTTCTTTTTCTTTTTGCATGTGGTTGTCTAAATGTATCAGTACAATTTCTTGAAAAGACTAGACTTTTCTCATTGAGTTATTGGCACCTTTGTCAAGAATTAGTTTACCATAGGGGCACCTGGGTGGCTCAGTCGTTAAGCACCTGCCTTCGGCTCAGGTCATGATCCCAGGGTCCTGGGATAGAGTCCTGCATCGGGCTCCCTGCTCCACGGGAAGCCTGCTTCTCCCTCTCCCACTCCCCCTGCTTGTGTTCCCTCTTTCGCTGTATCTCTCTCTGTCAAATAAATAAAATCTTTTTAAAAAAAAAGAATTAGTTTACCATAAATATAAGGGTTTCTTTTTGAACTTCCTCTTTCATTGAGATATGTATGGCTATCCTTATGCCAATACCAGACTGTCAGAATTACCATAGTTTATAAATTTTGAAATCTTGTAGTGTAGGTTCTCTATTATCTTTCAAAGGTGCTTGGCTATTAGAGGTTCTTTATATTTCCCCATAAAATTTAGGATTGTTTTGTCATTTTCTACAAGAAAGCCTGCTGGGATTTTACTAGGAATTTTTGTTGAATATGTAGACCAATTTAGGGGAGAAATGCCTTCTTAACAATATTGAGTCTACTATCTCTCCATTTATTTACATCTTTATTTTCTCTCACGGTCCTTTTTTAGTTTTTATTGTACAGGTTTTATACTATTTTTTGAAGATTTTATTTGAGAGAGAGAGAAAGAGTACAATAGTGGGATGAAGGGGCAGAAGGAGAAGCAGACTCCCCACTGAGCAGGGAGCCTCATCTGGGGCTCTATCCCAGGACCCTGAGATCATGACCTGAGCCGAAGGCAGACGCCTAACTGACTGAACCACCCAGGTGCCTTATACTGTGTTGTTAAATTTATTTCTAGGTGTATTGTTTTTCATTCTGTTGTAAATCGAAGTGTTTTATTAGTGTTTTCATTTTCATTCTGCATATAGTGTATAGAAATATAATTGACTTTTGTGTATTAGCTGTATCAGTGACCTTCCCAAACCTGCTTATTAGTTTTATAATATATAGTCTTATAATATTTTGTAAGTCACTTTGTGTTTTCTGCATCCAGTTGTCAGATTTTTTCTTAAAGGATCAAATGAACGATCTCAGGACTGTGGCCATGTGCTATCTTTTGCAAGTACAGTTGAACCTTGAACAAAATGTTTTAACCTGCATGGGTACCCTTATATTCCTTTTTTACCCCCAATAAATACAGTACAGTACTGTAAATTTATTTTCTCTTATGATTTTCTTAATATTTTCTTTTGTCTAGCTTACTTTATTGTAAGAATACAGTATATAATACATATAACATACCAAATGTGTTAATCAACTGTTTGTTATCAGTATGTCTTCCAGTCAACAGTAGGTGATTAGTAGTTTAGTTTGGGGGGAGTCAGTAGTTACACACAGCTTTTCGACTGCAGGAGTCAGCACCACTACCCCCCTGTTGTTCAACTCTGACATGAAAGCATTTATTGGCAATATTACATAAATGAATGGGCAGGGGTGTGAATCAGTAGTACTCTATTTACAAATTTACGTGCTCTTTGTATTTTATAGGCAAACTGCAGGCTGTAGTTCTCTAATTCCTGTTTTATATACATAGTTATGTCATTTGCAAATAAACACCATTTGTGTATGTGTGTTTCAGTTTATAATCCTTTCGTATCTTGTTGTCTTTTAACATCAGATCGAAAACACTGTAAAAGATAAATGAATATTGTAGCATCAAAAATCTTTGTCTTATTCCTTATCTTAGGGATAAAGAATTCAATATTTCACTGTTAAGAATAATGTTAACTGTAGAATCTTTTGTAAATGCTCTTTATCATGATAAGGAGGTTCTAATCTTCCATTGTTGAGCATTTTTTAAAAATCTTTAATGTTTGTCAAGTGCTTTTTTATCATTCATGATAAAACATCATCATGAGATTTTTGTCCTTTATTCTTTTAATAAGGTATATTGTATTAATTGGCTTTTAGCTGTAAACCAATCTTACATTCTTGGGATAAATACCTTTGGTCATGTTTTATAATCTTTTTTATTAGTTGCTGAATTTGGTTTGGAAATTTTTTTAAGTAAACTCTATCCTGACCTGGGGCTTGCACTCATGACACCAAGGTCAAGAGTCACATGCTTCACTGACTGAGCCAGCCAGGTGCCCCTGGTTTGCTTTTTTTTTTAGTGACCTCTGTGTCCAACATGGAGCTGGAATTCACTCATGACCCTGAGATCAAGGGTTGCACACTCTACTGACTAAGCCAGCCAGGCTCTCCTGGTTTGCTTTTTTTTTTTTTAAAGATTCGTACCTCTATGTTCATGGGTATTTTGGTCTGTAACTTTTATGATGTCTTTTTCTAGTTTTAATATTGGGGCAATATTGGCTTCATTGAATGAATTGAGAAGTATTCCCTCCTTTTTTTTTTTTTTTTTTAAAGATTTTATTTATTTATTTGACAGAGAGAGACACAGCGAGAGAGGGAACACAAGCAGGGGGAGGGGTAGAGGGAGAAGCAGGCTCCCCGCAGAGCAGGGAGCCCGATGCGGGGCTCGATCCCAGGACCCTGGGATCACGACCTGAGCCGAAGGCAGTCGCTTAACCGACTGAGCCACCCAGGCGCCCTCCCTCCTTTATTTTCTGAAGGAGTTTCTGAAGGATTAGTATTATTAAAACAAACAAACAAAAAACATCTCACCAAAGAAGCCATGTAGGCCTAGGCTTTTCTTTTAGGGAATTTTTTTTTTTTTTTAACTCTATTTCTAAGACTGCCCATTTTCATCGTGGCTTCAGTATTTTCTTTTATGCATCTGGATTTTGAATAACATTTAGAACAATTTCTTTTTACTCAGCATACCAGTCAGTTCTCAAACATTTCCATTGCTCCCCCTCCATCCACTCACTACTCTCTCTAGTGACTCTTTTTTTTTTTTTTAAAGATTTTATTTATTTATTCATGAGAGACAGAGAGAGAGACAGAGGCAGAGGGAGAAGCAGGCTCCCCGCAGAGCAGGGAGCCCGATGCGGGACTCGATCCCAGGACCCTGGGATCATGACCTGAGCCGAAGGCAGACGCTTAACCGACTGAGCCACCCAGGCGTCCCTCTAGTGACTCTTTTGTCTCCCCCTCCAAGCAATGTAAGTGTTCTGAATACATCTTCTAAAAAATTAAGGAAACATGACCCCTCCCTCCAGGGAATACAATTTTCCAGTATCTGACTCTAAAGAAATGGAGATCTATGTTTTCCCTGATACAGAATTCAAAATACTGGCAAGGAGGTTGAGTAAGCTGCAAGAAAATACAGATAGAGAATGCAATGAAATTAATAAAATGATATGCAGACAAAATGACACTTACTTCAGTGAGTCAGAATAAAAAACGAAACAAATACTGGAACTTAAGAAGACAATTAAGTAATGAAAAGTGAAATACAGAGCATCAGCAGTAGACTTGATCAACCAAAAGAGAGAAACTGTGAACTTGAAAACAGGCCATTTCAAACTATTTAGTTAGAGAAGAACAAAGAAAAAAATTAAAATGGTTAAGAAAGCCTATATGAATTAAGGGAGACCATGAAGAAAAGCAATTTATACATTGTGGAGTCCTGGAAGGAGAAGAGATGGAGAAAGGGACAGAAAGCTTATTTAGAGAAATAATGACTGAGAACTTCCCAAATCTGAGGAACAATTTGGACAATCAAGTTTAGGAAGTTCATAGGTCCCTAGATTTAACCCAAAGAGAGCTTCTCCAAGATGCATTATAATAAAACTATCTAATAAAGACAAAATTTTAAAGCAGGAAGACAAAAAAGTCCTCATCTACAAGGAAACACACATGATGCTATCAATGGATTTAACCTTGCAGGCCAGGAAAGAGTGGGTGTATATATTCTAATGCTGAAAGAAATAAGCTGCCAACTAAAAATATGTTATCCAGCCAAGCTTTGCTTCAGAAATGGAAGAGAGAGACTTTCCCTGATTAACAAAAAGCTACCACTTCACCTGCTTTACAAGAAATGCTAGAAGGAGTTACTTAAGCTTAAATAAAATGACACTAATTAATAACATGAAAAAATATGAAAATATAAAACACATTAGTAAAGGTACTTATATACTCAAATTGTGTTACTTGAATACTGTAATATGTAACCATTTGTTTTTAGTATAACAGTTAAAGAACAAGAGTATTAAAAATAACCCTAGCTACAATCATTTGTTATTGTATACACATTAAAAAATGGCAAATGGTGACATGAAAAATGAAATGTGTGTGCTCACTTCGGCAGCACATATACTTAAAAATTGGCATGATACAGAGAAGATTAGCATGGCCCTGTGCAAAGGATGACATGAAAAATGAAATGTTTGCATGGGGATAAAAGAGTAGAGTTTGTATGCATTCTAAATTGATTTATCAGTGTAAAATAGACTATTATATCTGTAAGATGGTTTATATAAACCTTGTGGTAACCAAACAGCAAAATCAATAGTAGATACAGAAAAGATAAAGAGAAGGGAGTCAAAGCATGGTACTACAGATAATCATCAATTCACAAGGAAGATAGCCAAAGAGGAAGAAAGGAACAAGTGCACTACAAAACAGCCAGAAAACATGGCAATAATAAGACCTTAACTATCAATAAATTGGCAATAATAAGACCTTAACTATCAATAATTATTTAAATGTAAGTGGATTAAATTCTCAAATTGAAGGAATAACATTGCTGAAAGATTGTAAGAATAAGACCTAATTATGTGCTGCTTATAGGAGACTCACTTCAGTATTAAGGACATACATAGGATAAAAGTGAAGGAATGGAAAAAGATGTTCCGTACAAATGAAAACCAAAATATAAGGCGACTGTACTTCTATCAGACAAAATATACTTTAAGTAAAAAGCTTTAACAAGAGAAGAAGGTCAGTTCATCAAGAGACCTAACAACTGTAAATATATATGTGTTCAACATTGGAGCATCTCAGTATATTAAAAGAATAGCAGATATGAAGGGAGAAATAGATGGAAATACAACAATAGTAAAGGACTTCATTACCTCTCTTTCAACATTGGATAGATCATCCAGATAGAAAATCATCAAGGAAACACTGAACTTGAACTATCCTTTAGATGAAGTGGACCCCCTTATAATTTATTAATCAACATTGATATATTATTAATTGAGGCTCATAATTTACATTTGGAATCACTCTTTGTGTTGTATAGTTGTATGAGTTTATAAAATGCATAATGTCATGTGTCATATAGCATCATGTTACACCATTACAACATCACACAATAGTTTTACTGCCCTAAAGATCCCCTGTGCTCCAACCATTCATCTCTCCCTCCTATTCCATGGCATCCATTGATAATTTCGTTGTCTTTATAGTTTTGTTTTTACAAAATGTCATATAGTTGGAATCATACAGTATGTAGCCTCTTCAGAGTAGCTTTTTAAAAAATTGACCCAGGATTTGTTTTAATCAGGTATGGTAAGACAGACACAGAGATGACTGTCAGGAAGGGAGACATTTTTATACTTACTGGAGGTACAGCATGCAACATAGGCTTACATGGGGAAGCACCAGCGTCTGTTTTGAGGTAGAAAAAACAAGGAAAAAACATGGGCAAGAGACTTTACTGTGATTTCTGCAGAAAGGAATGGGTGGGATAGGGTAAGCAGGCTTAGGATTGATTAGTTTGAACAATTTCAGAAGGCTTTGTGACAAAATGCTGTCCCTAGTTGCTAGTATATGGCTCTGGGGTGATTAGGGCAACGGAATAGTGGCCCAGTAAAGAAAGTTTAAGTTTGTGCTCTGGTTGGTTAGTTTGCATGTGAAAGGCTTACTCCCAGGTAAATTTTTACTATCTATAAGGAATTAGCTACCCTAGGAGACACAGGTAGCCACGGAGACACACACTCTCCAGAGTAAGGAAGTCTCCGGGTATGAAAAAATCAGAAATACAGAAAGTAAAAAGGTATTTATTTCATTCACTACACAATATGCATTTAAGTTTCCTCCATGTTTTTGTGGCTTAGTAGCTTAATTTTTTAAAGATCACTGTATAATAATCCACTGTAGAGATGTATAGCAGTTTGTTTTCACCTCTTAAAAACCTTTTAAGGACCTCTTGGTTGTTTACAGTTTGAGAAAATTAAGAACATGCTATGAACATCCAAGTGTGGAGTCTTGTGGACATAAGTTTTCTATTTGTTTGGGTAAATATCTAGGAGAAAGATTGCTAGTTCATATGGTAAGAGTAAGTTTAACTCTATAAAAAACTGTCAAATTATCTTCCAAGGTGGTTGATCCATTTTCTGTTCCTACCAGCAATGAATAAGTGTTCTTGTTTCTAGACATCTTTGTCAGCATTTTGGATTTTAGCCATTCAGATAGGTGTATAGTGGTATCTCATTATTTTAATATGCAATTTCCTAATTGCTATAGGATGTTAAGCATCTTTGCATAAGCTTATTTGCTATCTGTATATCTTCTGTGAGGTGTCTGTTCAAATCTTTTCTGTTTTTTAATTGGATTGTTTGCTTTCTACTGTTAGGTTTTAAGAGTTCTTTGTATATTTTAGATTCAAGTCATTTATCATGTATGTGTTTTCCAAATAATTTTCTCCTAGTCTGTGGCTAGCCTTTTTATTCTCTTAAGAGTGTTTTTTGCACAGCAGAAATTTTTAATGACATCTGACTTAACAGGTTTTATTTTTCATGGATCATGCTTTTGGTTTCTTAAGATATCATTCCCAAGCCCAAAGTTACCTAGATTTTCTTCTGTTTTATCTTCTAGAAGTCTTTTAGTTTTGCATTGTACATTTAGGTTTGTGATGAATTTTGAATTTTTTTAAAAAGTTTAAAGCCTGTCCCTAGATTCATTTTCTTAATGTGGATATCCAGTTGTTCCACCTGCATTTGTTGAATGACACCTTTCTTCACTGAATTGTATTGGTTCTTTTGTAAAAGATCAGTTGGCTGTATTTGTGTGGATCTATTTCTGAGCATTTTATTCTGTTTCATTGATCTGTCTATTCTTTTGACAATACACAGAGTCTTGATTACTGTATCCTTGTAGTAAATCTTGAAGTCAGAGAGTGTTAGTGCTCCAACTTCTTTATCTTCAGTGTTGTGTGGATTTATTTTGGGTCATTTGCCTTTCCATATGAACTTCGGAATCAGTCAACGTCTACAAAATAACATGCTGAGATTTTGATTGATATAGTAATGATTCTGTAGCTCAAGGTTGGAGTAACTGTCATCCTAACAATACTGAGTGTTCCTATCTATGAATTTGGAATATTTCTTCATTTATTTAGTTCTTTGATTTCTTTCATCAGTTTTTTTAGTTCTGTACTTTTTAATGTGCTAAATGTTTATGCATTTTTAATTTTAATTTTATATTGTTCATTGCTGGTATGTAGGAAAGAACTTGACATTTGTATGTTAACCTTGTAGCTTGCAAGCTTGGCTATGCTCACATTAGTTCCAGGAGTTCTTTGTTGTTGATTCTTTTGGAGTTTTGCATAGTCAACCATGTCATCTGCAAACAAAGATGGTTTTATTTCTTCCTTTTTAATCTGTGTACCTTTTAGTTATTTTTCTTGACTTGTTCCATTAGCTAGGACTTCCAGCACAATATTGAAAATAGTGGTGATGGGTTTTGGTAGATGTTCTTATCAAGTTGAATAAGTTCCCTTCTATTCTTAATTTGCTGTGAGATTTTTAATCATAAATGGGTATTACTCTTTTTTAAAAAATGCTTTTTCGGCATCTATTGACATGATAATATGATTTTTCTTCTTTAGCCTGTTGATGTGTAATGGATTACATTACTTTGCAATGTTGAGGTAGCTTTGCATGCATAGGATAAATCTCGATTGTGTTGTATAATTCTTTTATACATTGTTATATTTGATATTATGTTTGTTGAGGATGTTTGCTTTTATGTTCTGAGAGATACTACTATGTAATTTTCCTTTCCTATAATGTATGTGATTTTGGTAGTAAGGTATTGCTGGCCTCATAAAATGAGTTAGGAACACTTTCCTGTTACCCTATTTTCTGAAAGATACTGTAGAGAATTAGTATCATTTCCTATTTAAATGTTTGGTAGAATTCACCAAGTGAAACCATCTGTGCCTGATGCTTTCTGTTTTAGAAGGTTATTAGGGATTCAGTTTCTTTAACAGGTATGTGCATAGATTATCTTTCTTTTTGTGTGTATTTTGCTAATTTTGACCTTTCAGGATTTTGTTTAATCTAAGTTATCTAATTTGCTTTCATACAGTTGTTCATAGCATTTCCTTATAATACTTCTAATTTCTATGATGTCAGTAGTCAGGTACTTTTTCATGATGGATTTTTGTAATCTGAACTTTTTCCTTTTTTTTTAACAATTTTTTTTTTAAAGATTTTATTTATTTATTTATTTGACAGAGAAGAGCGCACAAGCAGGGGGAGCAGCAGGCAGAGGGAGAGGGAGAAGCAGGCTTCCCACGGAGCAGGGAGCCTGATGCGGGGCTCGATCCCAGGACCGTGGGATCATGACCTGAGCCAAAGGCAGACGCTTAACTGACTAAGGCACCCAGGCACCCTGAACCTTTTCCTTTTTTATTTCCATGGTCATTTTAGAGAAACATTTCTAATTTTGTTGATCTTTTAAAGAAACAAATTTTGATTTTATGTATGTTCTCTATTTTTTTTTATTCTCTCATTTGTTTTTCACCTATTCTTTATTTCTTTAATTCCTTTTGTTTCAGGTTTTTCTCCCTAGTTTCTTAATGTGCTAAGTTAGGTTCTTCCTTTGAGATCTTTTAAAAATATTGGTATTTACAACTATAAATATACCTTTATGTAATTTATATGCATCTCTTCGGTTCACTTTCATTCATCTGAAAGTATTCTAATTTTCCTCATGATTTTTTCTGTGACATTTTAGTTACTTAAGAGTGAGTTGTAGGGGCACCTGGGTGGCTCAGTTAAGCATCTGACTCTTGGTTTTGGCCCAGGTAATGATCTCAGGGTTGTGGGGTCAAGCCCCACTCTGGCTCTGCATTCAGTGGGGAATTTGCTTGGGATTCTTCCCCCCCCTCTTTCTCTCCCCCAGTGCTGTCTCTAAAATAAATAAATCTTTTTAAAAAGTGAGTTGTATAAGTTCCACATAGTTGTGATTTGTAATTCTTTTCACATTTTTGTTATTGACTTCTAATTCATTATCAAAATATACTTTGTACGATTTTAATTTGTCAATTTATTGAGACATGGCCTAAGACGTGTTCTAAGATGTGTTCTATTCTGGAGAATGTTTTGTGTACTTGAGAAGAATGTGTATTTTGCTATTATTGGTTAGCGTTTTTATTGATGTCTTTGATCTGGGTGGTTTATAGTGTTGTTCATGCCTTCTACTTTTTGTTGAACATCTTCCTAGTTGTTCTAGCCATTATTGAAAGTGGTTTGAATATTCTAATTACTGTTGTCAGTTGTTATTTCATGTATTTTGGAACTCTGTTTTTAAAGGTGCATTCTTTGTCACTGAAGCATTTTTATGATAGTAGTTTTAAAATTCTTGTAAGATAATTCCAACATCTTTGACATCTTATTAGTGTTTTTTGATGGTCTTTTCTCATTTAAGTTGAATATGCCTCATTCTTGCTAGGATGAATAAGTTTTGACTGTACTCTGGTAATTTGGTGTTATGACATTCTGGTTTCCGGGTAAATGTTACTCAGTGAGCTGGAATTTAGTCATGGCTCTATTCACATACATAGTTTGTGGAGGCCCCCATTAGGTGGAAGGGGAAAAGGCCTTTGTTCCTGCTGTTAAGAGTAGTAGTCAGTGTCTGATTATACAGTGCCTCTTCAAATGCCTGTCAACTAGTACAGGGTAGAACACCAGCTAGTAAGTGCCAGGTCACAATGATAGTCAAGGCCCTAATCACACTCACACCCTCCCAGTGCACCTGTCCACCAGGAGAAGATGAGGTGTGTTTTATTTCTGGGCTATGATGGCAGTGTTCCACTCACATCTTTGTAGGGTCCACATTATTAATGTGCCAGGATTGGCAGTCGGTTTCTGCTCATACAGCAGCTGAATGTACCCAGTGTTTGGGAGAAGGGACATTGCCTTATTCCTGGGCTGGGATGATAGGGCTGTGCACACATGCAGTCTCTGCAGATACTTACTGGCAAGGTTGTGGTGCTGCTTGCTGGCTGTTGTGCAGAATGGTGTGGGAGACAGGCATTTCTCTTTGTACCATTCAGGTAACATAGAGTTGGCATTGTCAAAAGGGCTTTTTGTTCTGCAGGGCCACAACTTTTTCAGCCCCTTGTCTGATCATATCATGGGTGTTTTTTGTTTTCTTGTTATTAGCGTGTGGTGTGTTTTTGGGTAATTGTTTACATCTGGTGACATTTCCAATTTGCAAGGTTCTCTGGTACTCAGACCTGAAGCCAAAACAAAAACAAAACCCAACTCTCATCCAAGGAAGTCACCACTGGGCTGGGTTGTTCCTTAAGTCCCAAAGTCCATAATCAGTTTGCCCCCAGGTCTCAGTTTCAGATTCTTCTTAAGTTTCTTTCATGTATTTATCCCCATGGACCTTATGTCTAGTAAGTGGGGAGGAGTAGGGCAAAATATGTTTACTCCATCATGTCTAGAACAATTTTTTTAATCTTTGCTCTTTTGCATGTAGGATTTTTTGTTTTTCTGCTGCTGTTAAGATTCTTCTGTTATTACTGATTTTAATCAGTTTGGTTATGATTGCTTTGGTGTGATTTGCTTGGATGAGTTGAACTTCCTGGGTATGTAGGTTTACAGTTTTCACCAAATTTGGAAAACTGATTTCTGTAAATGTCTTTTTTTTTTGGTCCCGGCTCATTCTTTTTGCTCTCTTCCAGGGATCCCAGTTACAATAATTAGGTTGATTGCAGTTATCCCATAGTTTTCTGTTACCTAATTTACTTTTATTAGTCTGATTTTCTGGTTCAGCTTATAGTTTTTGTTGCTGTGTTCTCAAGCTTAATGTTTTCTTTCATAGTGTCTACTCTATTAATCTCATTGACTGTATTTTTAAATCTTAGACATTTTTTAATCTCTAGAATTTTGTTTAGGTCTTTTTAGTATTTTCCACATCTTATCATGATCAATCTCTTCTTCCTTGTTGGGCATGTAGAAAATAGTTGAGATGGTTGTACTGCCAGTATCTATTGCCAAATATGAAATCTAGCAAATCAAATATAAAAGCTATTTTTGTCATTCCTGGGTGTGTTCCTATAGATTTTTCTTGTTACACTCATGTATTCCTGCATTTTTACACTCCTGTTTTTGGTGTTTTTCCTACCAGCCACACATCATAAAATTTGCCTTCTATGTGCTTGGTATTTTTGTATTTCTAGAAATATACTCAAGGGGCGCCTGGGTGGCTCAGTCGTTAAGCATCTGCCTTCGACTCAGGTTATGATCCCAGGGTTCTGGGATCGAGCCCCGCATCAGGCTCCCTGCTCTGTGGGAAGCCTGCTTCTCCCTCTCCCACTCCCCCTGCTTGTGTTTCCTCTCTCGCTGTCTCTGTCAAATAAATAAAATCTTTAAAAAAATAAAATTATAGAAATAAACTCAAGCTTTATTCTGGAATATATCTATGTTACCTGGTAACAGTTTTTTCCTATTAAGATTTCCTTTAAACTTCATTAGGTGGGACCAGAAAGCCTTTAGTACTAACTTGCTTCTCTACTGAGGCACTAACTTTTCAAGTAATCTAACCAGTTTATTATGAAGTTTACCTCTCTGGATGATGGGGACACAAACTATTTCTGACTGTGTGAGCTCCCAAGGGTTACCTGTGCTTTTTCTAAGCAATTCTTTTGCTGGATTCAGGTAGTTACCTCCATGCACTGATCAAGACTTGCTCTAGTAGTCTGCCCTGCACCTAGCTTTCTCTGCCTCCCTGGACCCTCATCTCCATCTTTGCATCGCGATGCTCCCCCTGTATTCCTCCTCCCTGTGCTGAGATGTGGAAATGCCTAGTAGGAAATAAGTGGAGTCAAAAATATGGATATCATATTTGTTTACACTTGGTTAGGTGTTTCTGTTGTCTTATGTTCAATATCTCAAAACAATTGCTGCTTGTATTTTATCTAGTGTTTTGTTACTTTAGGCAGGAAGGTAAATCCAGTCTATTTTCCATTCTGGCTGCAAACAATATATTTTTTTTAAAGTTCTAGACTTACAGAAAAATTGTAATAATACAGAATTTCCATACATTCTTCTCCTAGTTTGCATAACATTAACATATTACATTATCATAGTACAGTGATCAAAACCAGGACATTAACATTGGCATAGTACTATCAATTAAGTACTGGCTTTTTTTTTTTTTTAAGATTTTATTTATTTTAGAGATAGTTGGGGGGAAGAACAGAGGGAGAGGGACAAGCAGGCTCTGTGCTGCCAGATGTGAGGCTCAAGCCCATGACCCTGAGATCATGACCTGAGCCGAAATCAAGAGTTGGGCGCTTAACTGATTGAGCCACCCAGGCGCCCCTAAAGTACCAGCTTTATTTGGATTTCACCAAGTCTCCATTAATGTTCCGAAGATCAAATCCAAATTCCTGCATTGTATTTAGTTGTCAAATGGCCTCAGTCTCCTCCACTCTTTTGGGAGTTTTTCATTCTACCCTTGCCACTCATGACCTTGAAAGCTCATGGATTTCTGGAGTAAGTTATTATATAGAAAGTTCTTCATTTTCAGTTTGTCGGCAGTTTCCTCATGATTACATTATGGTTATGCTTTTCTTTCTTTTTTCTTAAGTCAGAATACTATTCCTGTGGTATGCCCTTCTTAGTGCCTCACTTCGGGTAGTATATATGCCAGTGTCTTATTACTGGTGATCATTTCAAAAAGGTGGTATATGGAATGTTTTCTCCTTGTAATTATATATTTGGGATAGATACTTTGGTATAATTCTAATGGCCTGTTTCTCTTTAAACTGTCACCTTCATATTTTAGTAACCATCAGTGAATTTTGTATATAATTATTACTGTTATTACAGTGTTTCCCTATCTCCCTCATCCCTTTTATATTTATTAATTAGAATTCTTCACCACTAAACTGAAAAAGGATTCCATTATTGGAAGCTAATTTCATGGTTCACTGCAGCAATAAATAGGATAGGTCTGCCACATTCTTTTGTATTTGGGGGGAAAAACCCAAAAACTTCTATGTAGACTAGGGAAAATGTGGAAAGGATAAAGTACCAAATGAAAATGGAAAGGAATGAAGTTTTAACAATCTGAGCACCAGAGAAGTAGCAAAAAAAAAACGTTAATAGCAATAATTACATTATGGTTTATTGTACCAGCGGTCTGTGAAATTTCAGGAGTTCTTAACAGTTCGAAGAAAAATGTTGATGTAATGTGACCAAAATATAGTTGTAATTACAAATAAGGGAGGCATAATAAGGGTATCTTGTATTTATTAAATTTTTATTTATTAATCATTTCAAAAAGTAAATGCCAAGATACATGGTTGTTTCTGTCATTCTTTTTAAGTGTATATGTAAGGTCTAGATAACTCATTGTTTTAATTTGTTCAAGCCAGCAAAAAGAAAAAGGAAAGGAAAAAAAATAAATATATATAAATTTTTTTTTTTTAAGATTTTATTTACTTCAGAGAGAGTAAATGAGTAAGAGAAAAAACACCGGAGAGAGGGAGAAGCAGACTCCCTGCTGAGCAGGGAGCCCGATGTGGCGCTCGATCCCAGGACCCTGAGATCATGACCCGAGCTGAAGGCAGATGCTTAACCAACTGAGCCACCCAGGCACCTCTAAGTATATATTTTTAAAAACTGCTAATTTAAATAAAATACTAATTAGTAATATTTAAATAAAAAGGTCAATATATACAATAAGAAAACGGCTTAATTACTATTGCTGGGTCATGCAAAACTTTTATAGAGTCCAAAAATTCTGGGGAAGACCAATTTGAAAAATTAAAATCTAATAAATGATACATAAATGTATACATAAATACATATGTATCTAAACAATAGGTAAATTTTCTTATAAACATCTAATAACCAGTGGCTCATAATTAACATTAATTGCATAACCAGGTCAACTCTCCTGACTAAAGAAAGAGATAATGGACAGTTAAGAATTACAACTTTATCTCTGTTCACTAATTTTCTTTCTTCTTTTTTTTTTTTTTTAAAGATTTTATTTATTTATTTGACAGAGAGAGACACAGCGAGAGAGGGAACACAAGCAGGGGGAGTGGGAGAGGGAGAAGCAGGCTCCCCCCAGAGCAGGGAGCCCGATGCGGGACTCGATCCCAGGACCCCGGGATCATGACCTGAGCCGAAGGCAGTCGCTTAACCAACTGAGCCACCCAGGCGCCCCAATTTTCTTTCTTCTTTGCTTTTCCTTTCCTTTCTAAAATATTGATTGTCAAGCTGCCACAACCCAGCAAGGCAACACTAACAGGGAATAAAATGTATAAATATACAAAGCCCAATTGAAGCCATGGTAATAATAGAGTTGTAGACCCTCCAAATATAAGTTTACTAAGTTTATAATCATTGCAATAGTTGTAGATTTTCCCCTCCTTTAATAAATCTAAGAGACAGATAAGAATGGCTTAGTAAATTTTACAAAATATTTAAAAGTGCCCCTTTCTTTTGGATCCTCATTGGTACTGCCTAGAGGTCAAAAGACTCTTTATTTTTTATTTGACAGAGAGAGACGGCGAGAGAGGGAACATGAGCAGGGGAAGTGGGAGACGGAGAAGCAGGCTTCCCGCTGATCAGGGAGCCCGACGCGGGGCTCGATCCCAGGACCCCGGGATCATGACCTGAGCCGAAGCCAGATGCTTAAAGACCGAGCCACCCAAGTGCCCCTCAAAAGGCTCTTTAAAGGAATTGTGTTGTGGTAGGTATTTAGGCAAGTCTGTCATGTCAAAACAGAAATTTTAAATCAATCAATTGATGACAATGGGAAGGAAATTACTTATCTAACATTAAAACAAAAACAATAGAAAATTAAACAAAAACAAATCTGCACAAATACCATGCAGGGTCATAAGACTTTTTTTTTTTTTTTAAGATTTTATTTATTTATTTGACAGAGACACAGCGAGAGAGGGAACACAAGCAGGGGGAGTGGGAGAGGAAGAAGCAGGCTTCCCGCAGAGCAGGGAGCCCGATGCGGGGCTTGATCCCAGGACCCTGGGATCATGACCTAAGCCGAAGGCAGACCACTTAACGACTGAGCCACCCAGGTGCCCCGGGTCATAAGACTTTAAAACAACATAGTAAGTGACTGGAAGTTTTAACTCTCTGGAGGAAGGAAAGTACATCATATGTAACAAAAAATTAGAATGCAAAAGATTTATTTGAATAATATTACAAATTAACAAGCCAAAAACAATGAAAAGACAAAAGAACAAAAACACAAACATCAAAAGTAACTGTAAACAAAACATGCCCGGAAAAGAAATTCATGTGAAATTGACTAATAATTAGTGAAACACATTTTCCATACATATCAGAAATGAATAGGGACCATCTTATCTAAACGGATATTCACAATGTTAACTGATATGAAAAGGAGAAATAAAAACAAATATTTGGCAATATCTAACAAAACAAGTATACATCACCTATCACTGAGCAATTCTACTTCTAAATAGAGGGGCCAGGAAGTCTGGAAACAATAAGAGGAACAATGGGCCCTTGATTACTTCATATTATAATGCATGGACTTTCCCAGTGAAACTCAGATGCAAAAGGCTTTTGTACATGTCTTTCATTCGAGACAAAACACCAGTACAACTTTTTTATCATCAAGTAAGGTGCTTACCCACGCTAAAGGCACTGAGACATTCCTTACATTCATAGGGTTTCTTACCAGTATGAATTCTCTGATGTTTTGTAAAGGATGAACTATGTCTAAAGGCCTTCCCACATGCTTTGCATTCATAAGGTTTCTCTCCAGTATGAATTCTCTGATGTTCAGTAAGGGCTGAACTATGTCTGAAAGCCTTCCCACATACTTTACATTCATAAGGTTTTTCACCACTGTGAATTCTCTGATGTTGAATAAGTGCTGATGTAAGTCTAAAGAACTTTCCACACTCTTTACATTCATAAGGTTTCTGACCACTGTGAATTCTCTGGTGTCGAGTAAGTTCACTACCTACTCCAAAAGCTTTCCCACATTCCTTGCATTTATAGGGTTTCTCACCAGTATGAATTCTCTGATGTCTAGTCAGGGATGAACTATTTCTAAAGACCTTTCCACATGCCTTGCATTCATAGGGTTTCTTTCCAGTATGAATCCTCTGATGTCGAGCAAGTTCTCTACAGACTCCAAAGGTCTTCCCACATTCTTTACATGCATAAGGTTTCTCACCTGTATGAATTCTCTGATGTTCAATAAGCTGTGAACTAATTCTAAAGACTTTCTCACATTGTATACATTTGTATGGTTTTTCACCAGTATGAATTCTCTGATGTTCAGTTAGCTGTGAATGGAATCTAAAGTCCTTGCCACATTCCATACATTTGTAAGGTTTCTCATCAGTGTGGATTTTCTGGTGTCGAGTAAGTTGTGCATGCACTCTAAAGGATTTTCCACAGAAAGTGCATTCATAGGGTTTCTCACCATCATGAATTATTTGAAGTGGAGTTATTTCTTCAACTCTTCTAATGGTCCTTTCATATTCCTTACATTTATAGCACTTCTGATCATCATGCATTTTCTGTATACTAAGGTCTTCATAAAAACTAAATGCATTCTCATATTCCATATATTTACAAGGTTTCACACCACTATGTATATTCAGTTGTAGGGTATGTGGGTCATCTCCAAAGGTTTTCCAATATGCATTATATTGATAGGTTTTCTCATCAGTATGTATTTTCTCATATTCATCAAAATTTAAGTCACACCTAAGGACCTTCCCATATGCCTTATATGCATGGGGCTTCTTGCTATCATGAATTCTCTGATGTGATATAAGAGACTTATGATGTTTGTAATTGGGCACTTTTTCAGAGTTGATTTTCATTTGGCTGAAATATCCCACTTCAGGTCTTTGTACTTCAGTCTTGCTTTTGCTTTGCCATTCATTTCTGAAAATGGAGCTCTCAAGACCAATGAATTTACTTTCTGTTACTTTCCACTGAGAACCAGTGATGTCCTTTCTAGTCTTTGTGTCATACTTGGACTCCAAATCTGAAAGAGAGGGGAAAAAGAAACACAATTTTTGTTTTCATGTGCCATAAAAATGAAACATTTATACGATGCAAAGGAGAAAAACTGCAAATACAAACAATACAAGTGAATGACTAAAATACCTCAATGAAGTCTTAAGAAAGATCAGAGAATGATGAAAGCATAATGTAAGATTGTGAGGTTTGTGATAAGGGAAACAGATAAAGTCAATGGGTCTGACATTTAGGTGTTGATCATCACTTAGTAAGCTTGTTGACTGTACTAATGTTTGGGAACCAATCCAGGTAAACTGACCAACATCTACAGATGTAGAACTAGTTATCAATATCATGTATAGATATAGCTAATGCAGATCATAATTTGATAATCTACACATACTAACAATTTTGGTTTTGTTTTTTGTTGGGGAGCCCAATGCGGGGTTTGAACTCACGACCCTATGATCAAGACCTGACAGATCGAGTCGGACACTTACCTGACTGAGCCACCCAAGCACCTGAGGTTGGTTGGTTTCTATTTTTAAAACTTTTTATTTTATTTTTATTATTTGAGATAGAGAGCAAGTGAGAGAGAGACAGCATGAGCAGGGGGAGCAGTGGAGGCAGAGGGACAAGCAGACTCCCCACTGAGCAGGGAGCCCGACATGGGACTCGATCCCAGGACCCTTAGATCATGACCTGAGCCGAAGGCATACACTTAACCAACTGAGCCACCCAGGCGCCCTGGTTTGTTTTTTTTTAATAAGAGAATCCAAATACTTCACTGTGGATAACAAGGTGCTTGTAAGACCTCATCTTAATCCATTATTCCTTTTCACCTAATCTTTTTTTGACCTCTTACAACAAACATAATTTCCATCCACAGGATGTTTCATTGCTTAGAAATGGGTTCTTTATATACCACCCACATTTTACCATCCAGATCTAAAAGTTACTACCCTCAGAAATGAGGTACTAACTGATCGTAAGTTCATATTTGTTTCTGTTCCAATATCTAGTTGCTCTAGTTGCCTCACATTATTTTTTTTCAGTTGTGTATTCAGTAACTTTCTGTTGTTATGCTGTTTAGCCTTATTCCTTAAATTCCAAAAGGAGAAATATAATCATTATATGCCACTGAATAACAAGCCCCAGGGACATTTAAGTTGATAATTACAGGGAAATTAAATCACTTGATGAAAAGAATCTAAATAAGACAAAAAGGAAATATTATAAAGATCAGTCACTGGGTAACACAACTGATCATCAAAACAGTTATGTACACATAAGAATGATGCAGTAGTTTAAGTGTGCCTCCGTTCCTTCCAACCCTCACACTATCCTGCAGTGATTTATACACACACACAAGTAGTGTTTATGAATGATTTTTTTCTAATTGACTCTCCACTTACATATACTGTCTACATCACTGCTGTTAATTCCCTGCTACGCATAACCATGATTTTCTTTACCCCACCTGTCAGTAAAGATGAGGAATTTTATTTACTGTTCTTCATTAGCTTTTTCACTATCACACATCTATCCTACTGAAATCCTAGTCTATATTTAAATGTTTCCTTCGTGATGTTTCATTTTCCTGTACTCAAAGTCAACGATTGTTACACTCTGCAAAGCAGTTTCAGAATATTTTCGATATTATAGTAGGTATAAATCATACTATAAAGCTTATGCAATTCTGAAAGGGGAAAAAGCTAACAGAATGATGTGGAAAAGGTGGTATAGGTGGGCAAGAATGTAAAAAACAATCTGTTGAACATTGGCTGGAGATTGGCAATTAGATGAGGGGATAACCTGAGGAAAATCCAAAATGAATGATAAACATTCATGAAACACGGCAAAAATAATTTCCTGTGACTGAATTATGTTATAAGTAACAAAAGTATAATAATGCAATCATTATTTGATTAGAATAATAAAACTGTAAATGAACGCCAGTATTAGTAAATTAAAAAGCACTTCTACCTAGAAATGAAAAAACTTTCTACCAAATGTGGAAATGTGATATTACAAAAATTTCAGAGAATGATCCCATTGAAAATACAGTTGACCCTTGAAACTGGGATTAGGGTGCCATTGCCCTGCACAATCAAAAATCATCATATAACTTCTGACTCACCCCAAACTATTAATAGCCTACTACTGCCTGGAAGCCTTTCCAGTAACAGTTGATTAATACATATTTTATATGCTATATGTATTAGGTACTGTATTCATACAATAAAGTAAGCTAAAGAAAAAATGTTAAGAAAAACGTAAGAGGGGCACCTGGGGGGCTCAGTCAGCTGAGCATCTGCGTTAGGCTCAGGTCATGATCCCAGAGTCCTGGAATCAAGCCCCGCATTGGGCTCCCTGCTGCAGGAAGCCTGCTTCTCCCTCTCCCTTTGCCTGCCGCTTCCCTTGCTTCTGCTGTCAAATAAATATAATCTTTAAAAAAAAAAAAAATAATACATTTACAGTACTGTACTACCTTTATCAAAAAATTCACGTTTAAGTGGACCCACACAGTTCAAACCTGTGTTGTTGAAGGGTCAACTGTATTATATATTAAAATCTAGGGCGCCTGGGTGGCTCAGTTGGTTAAGCGACTGCCTTTGGCTCAGGTCATGATCCCGGAGTCCTAGGACTGAGTCCCGCATTGGGCTCCCGGCTCAGTGGGGAGCCTGCTTCTCCCTCTGACCCTCTCCCCTCTCATGCTGTTTCTCTCTCTCTCAAATAAATAAATAAATAAAATCTTTTAAAAAAATCTATGGAAGTCAGCATTAGTCACACAAAAAGTAAGGATTTAAATATTTATGTTAATAAGGAGAAAATGAAAATAAGTAATGTATACATCCCAATCAAGAAGATAGGAAACGGGCGCCTGGGTGGCTCAGTCGTTAAGCGTCTGCCTTCGGCTCAGGTCATGATCCCAGGGTCCTGGGATCGAGCCCCGCATTGGGCTCCCTGCTCCGCCAGGAGCCTGCTTCTCCCTCTCCCACTCCCCCTGCTTGTGTTCCCTCTCTAGCTGTCTCTCTCTCTGTCAAATAAATAAAATAAAATCTTTAAAAAAAAAAAAAAAGAAGTTAGGAAACAACAAAGTGACCTAAAGAAAAGGTGAGGGGGGAATTCAATAAATACAGAATCAGATATAGCTAGAAAACATAGAAAGAATATAAATAACAAATATAAAAAATAAAATGATAAAAGAGAAAACCATCAGAGAAGGTATTTTCTAAAATGTTTTAAGACTGCTATGCTAATCGGGGCGCCTGGGTGGCTCAGTTGGTTAAGCAACTGCCTTCAGCTCGGGTCATGATCCCGGAGTCCTGGGATCGAGCCCCACGTTGGGCTCCCAGCTCAGTGGGCAGCCTGCTTCTCCCTCTGACGCTCTCCCCTCTCATGCTGTTTCTCTCGCTCTCACATAAATAAATAAAATCTTAAAAAAAAAAAAAAAAGACTGCTATGCTAATCAATTTGAAAATGTTGAATTACTGAATGAAAAGGGTGAATTATTTTCTAGGTAAATAGATATTAGAAACCCCAGGAGCCATAAAAATTGAAAAAAGACCAATTTGCTAGACAGATAAAACTTGTTAGAGACTCCCCTCCCACGAAACAAAAAATCATAAGCATGCCCATTGCTCAGGTTGTGGTAGTAAAACATGTAACAAGCTAGGGCTCCTAAAAGAAAGATCCGACTCATGATGTGGTGTAGGGAAGGGAGATGTGCCCTTGATTGTTGTGACAGAAAGCAAGAAATCTGAATATAGACACACTACTATGGTGTGAGGATGGAAGGCATGGAGACATGCTTTAACTGTTGCATCATTCTTATAGGACACACAAATCACCTGAAGGAGCTAAGGGAGACCACCATTTGACAATACAAGAATCAAAAGGGGAAAAAACCTTTGTGTACTAAAATATGCTAAATAAATAAGTAAAATTAATACCTAGTATTGATTTTTTTTAAACTACAACAGAAATCACAAACTTAGACTAGAAGAACACACTTTTCACCAATTCAGGTGTCTGGTCTGGGATAAGGAAGGTATAGGGTGAGGCTGGGAAAGTCTCAAAAAGCAAGAATAAATTTAAAGATTAAAGGACTGAGTCAGAGACACACAAAAATCACCATAAGAAATTTCTTGATATCCATACAACTGGGCATCAAGAATTAAGACTGGTGAGCTAAAGTAAACTGAATCAAAAACCAATTAAAAAAAAATGAAACATAAACAAGAAAAAGTCAGAAAATTTCAGATGCACCATTTTTAGTCGCTAATCAGTTATAATCGTAGGAAGAACATAAACATTCTTGCTGGTAACAACATGAGGGCAACTAATAAATGCAGAAGGAATGAGGGATTTAGAAGAAAACATTGATCTAAATGAAGATTTTTAATTGTAAAAATCATTAGGCTAATTATTAATAAGGAACTATATATTCACAGGATGAGAAGCTAAGACAACAGATTTTTCTTTTTCTTTTTTTTTAAGTAGGCTCCCTCGGGGCTTGAACTCACAACGCTGAGATCAAAACTTGAGGTGAGGGCGCCTGGGTGGCTCAGTTGGTTGGGCAGCTGCCTTCGGCTCAGGTCATGATCCTGGAGTCCTGGGATCGAGTCCCGCATCGGGCTCCCTGCTCGGCAAGGAGTCTGCTTCTCCCTCTGACCCTCCCCCCCTCATGCTCTCTCTCATTCTCTCTCAATAAATAAAATCTTAAAAAAAATTAAAAAAAAAAAAAAAAACTTGAGGTGAGAGCAAGAGTAGGATACTTAACCGACTGAACTACCTAGGCGCCCCTCACAGAGATATCCTTCTGACCATACTGTGTGAATTTGCTTTCTCCCTCATTCTTTATTCCTTTGTTGTTATTTTTTACTTTTCTTTATAGCACTTACCACTATATATGATACATTTTCTAATTGTTTTCCTGTTTATTATACATCTCGCTAGTGAGTCAATTCCGTAAAGCAAGAACTGTATCATTTTTTCTCACCATTGTACTGATAGGTCTACCATAATATTTATCTCAGTGTAGACAGTGATTAAATGTTGAGTATATAAATGACCATGGTTTTTTGTCAAGAGAATTTATATAAATTCAAATAGAAAGCAACATGGAAAAAATGTTGGTTGCACTAGGGAAGACCTTAATTGGCTTCCCCAAGTGTTGGGCTTTTTTCCACAGGGCTTTAAAGGGAGTTTCCCAAAAACATCACAAAGACCCACCTATTCCCAGAGAAGCTGGGCTTTTTACTCTGGTGATGGCTTTCCCTCTCTTACCAGCAGCCCTCACTCACCTGGCCCTCTGTTCTTGTCATATCCCTTACGACCCTCCAGAACAGCTTCCCTTCCTCCAATAAGGTGATCACAAATGGCTTAAAAATGGAACAACCTGGGCACCTGGGTGGCTCAGATGGTTAAGCGTCTGCCTTTGGCTCGGGTCATGATCCCGGGGTCCTGGGATCGAGTCCCGCATCGGGCCCCCTGCTCTTTGGGAGCCTGCTTCTCCCTCTGCCTCTCTCTGTCTCTCATGAATAAATAAATAAAATCTTTAAAAAAAAAAAAAGAACAACCTGCTTATGACAAAGGAATGTAACATAAGGTATAAAAAAAGAACTACAATTATATAAAACACTTAAGAGAATTGGTTCAGTTTTGATAAATGAAGTTGAATTGATACTGATAGATTTCAGAGAAAAGAAATGTGAGGAGATTGAAAGACCATTCACCTTAGAGTGACCACAGAATTATATAAAGAGATCTTTATTCAAACCCATTCCAACTCTTTGTCTTGTGAGGCAATTTATTGTACCAGTTAATAACACCAGCTTTTGTGTCAGACTACTTGGGTAGAAAACCTCCATTGATACTAATTAGCTGTGTAATCCTGGAGAAGTTGCCTAAATACTTTTTGTCTTAGCAAAATAATACAACAAGTATTCATGTCATAGGGTTACTGAAGAATTAAAAGATTCAATATATTAAAAGTGCTTAGAATAGAACCTGGTACATGCCAAGATCGATGTGATCTGACAGGAAAACAGGCAGCTTTCTAAAACATTAAAAGATCCTTATTGGAATACTGACAATGTTAAATGCGAAGTTCTTCAACCACAAAACAGGTGTAAGACCGTACATGTGAGGCAATGAACATGAATTCTGTTTATCCATCTAACATACAAATTATGCATTCTTTTAATAATCATAACAAATCAGGACACAGTTTCCTAGCTACTCTTCAAGAAGGTGGGATAGAAAATAGCAAAGCATTTGTAGCAATTCTGACTTCGAACCCAATATAAGAGCTATCTCAAAGGATGTGTTTTATGTCTTCTAAAATTCAAATTAAACTCCCTGGGTATCAGGGAAAGCAGAAATATGAAGGGACTGAGAAGATACAAACATCATCAAGAATGATGAATGTGCTTAATGGAGGTCTCATTTACAACCCAATGTTCAACCATGCCTCTGGAAACAGGTACCTACTTTCTTATAAGATAGCCTTGGGTTTACTAAAAAGCAACTGATATTCAATAGCGCATATTCTAAATTATATGAAGCAGATAAATTTACCCAGTGAGACCAAGTTGCTATAGTTCTCCATCATCACATCCCAATACAAGTCCCTCTGAGCTGAATCCAGATATTCCCATTCCTCTTGAGAGAAGTTGATGACCACATCCCTGAATGTCACCAATTCCTGAAACAACAAACCGTATATAGGTGAAATTGAAGGAAATATTTTTGAGAAAAAAGAAAAGAATTGCATTATGGCAGGTAGACTAAATAGTAACCTGGTAGGCCAAGGGTAGAAGATCTGTAGAACAGATAGGCACACAGGAGTTATACTGTTATGTGTGGTTCCAACTCTCACCAGAAAGTGAAAAACTATGGGAATGTGGGGCAGGCTCTATTTGGTAGGAAGGTTCAGAAAAAGGAAATGTTCACAAAGGTGACAGATCCAGCAACTTACATGGTCCATGCTTAGAACTGTAAAGAATTGGTCTGGGAATTCCATTTCTGCCATGACAGCGTGAGGAACTCCGATCACATGCTCCTCCGTCAAAACTGGTGAAAATTATATATAAAAATGTATAGCAAATGAAAAAAACATTTGTTCAAGAAAATCTGCTAAAACTTATTACAAGCTGAAATTCTACGGTATCTGAACCAAACCCTTCCTTGTTCATTCCATCTGAGTGAGAAAAATCCTCTATTCCATACTGGTACAGTCAAGGCTTCCTCACCACTCATCAACCCTTGCTCCCAGATAGATGGCCATCTTTCTGCGAGGAGCAGGACATCAACATTTCTCATCCTGCCCCCACCTACCTATTGCTCAGGAAAATGCAGCTAAGGGATAGAGATTTTCTTCTGTCTAGCAGCCACACACAAAATGTAATATGTGCCCTGGGTGTGGCAGTGGTAAGAATACCAGGGTTCTAGTTGTCTGCCTTGGATCATGGGAGAGGATCATTGATCATGCCGAGAGCAAATTGCAACTTCTGGCTGCTGTACCCCACCCCACCCCCAATCTACCAAGTACTCAGTTCCTAAAAGCAGAGGTGTGACTCAGAGTGAAGCATGCTATTGTCCCAAGCACTAGATCTGTGGCTCTGATTTCATCCAGGGGGAGAAGCAGGCCACAGACAAGAGAGCTGTATATCCCTCTCCAAAGGAAATTACTTCATTTGTAAACTATGGATAAATTCAAGCCTAAGGACATTCTCAAAAACAGCAAAGTTTTGGTAAAAGACTGAAAGACTCACTGGACGTGGATGTTTGATTTTCACAGGCATATATACATGTATTTTTTCCCCTTTCACTTAACCATTTTGAATATCAACTGTATAAAATAATATATTATTGGGCCTATAACATATAAAAGTATAATATTTCTGCTAGTAACACAGGGGAGGTGGGTAAAAGCAAAGCCAAATTGGGCTAAGTAAATGAATATAGCTGGTACTTCAAATCCACAATATCAAATCAAAAAAATAAAAAACAGTAAATAAGGGGCAACTGGCTGGCTCAGTAGGCATAGCATGTGGCTCTGATCTTGGGGTTGTGAGTTCAAGCACCATGCTGGGTGTAGAGCTTACTGAAAATTATAAGATTAAAACAACAAAAGCTATGACAGGTTTTCTTTTGTTCTCGTACTTTTAAAAAAAATTTAAATTCAATTAATACATATTATTGGTTTCAGAGGTATAGGCCTGTGATTCATCAGTCTTACATAATACCTAGTGCTCATTATATCACATGCCCTCCTTAATGTCCATCACCCAGTCACCCCATCCTTCCATCCCCCTCCCCTCCAGCAACCCTCAGATTGTTTTTTTTTTTTAAAGATTTTATTTATTTATCTGACACAGAGAGACACAGCGAGAGAGGGAACACAAGCAGGGAGAGTGGGAGAGGAGAAGCAGGCTTCCTGCGGAGCAGGGAGCCTGATGCAGGGCCTGGGATCATGACCTGAGACAAAGGCAGATGCTTAATGACTGAGCCACCCAGGCGCCTCCAGATTGTTTATGATTAAGAGTCTCTTATGGTTTGTCTCCCTCTCTGGTTTCGTCTTGTTTTTTTCCTCTCTTCCCCTATGATCCTGTTTTGTTTCCTAAATTCCACATATCCGTGAGATCATATGATAATTGTCTCTGATTGACTTATTTTTTAAAGATTTTTTATTTATTTATTTGACAGAGGGAGACACAGTGAGAGAGGGAACACAAGCAGGGGGAGTGGGAGAGGGAGAAGCAGGCTTCCCATGGAGCAGGGAGCCCAATGTGGGGCTCGATCCCAGGACCCTGGGATCATGACCTGAGCCGAAGGCAGACGCTTAATGATTGAGCCACCCAGGCGCCCTCTGATTGACTTATTTTGCTCAGCAAAACAGTTCAATCCACGTCACTGCAAATGGCAAGATTTCCATTTTTGATGGCTGTGTAATATTCCATTGTGTGTGTGTGTGTGTGTGTATACACCACATCTTCTTTATCCATTCATCTGTTGATGGACATCCGGGCTCTTTCCATAGTTTGGCTATTGTGGACATTGCTGCTATAAACATTGGGGTACGGGTGCCCCTTTGGATCACTACATTTGTATTTTTGGGGTAAATGCCCAGTAGTGGAGTTGCTGGGTCGTAGGGTAGCTCCATTTTCAACTTTTTGAGGAAACTCCATACTGTTTTCCAGAGTGGCTGCACAGTTGCATTCCCACCAACAGTGTAGGAGGGTTCCCCTTTTTGTTCTCATACTTTTTAAAAGACAAGTAACACTTCTCTATCTCATGGGATTTTAGTATATATGGAAAGCTGTTTCTCATTAGATGTATACATTAAGCTCTGGATCAACCACTAAAAATAGGTGCAAATCATTTATCTCATAAGGGGTTAAATATCCAAAATACATAAAGGACTCTTACAACTCAGTATAAAAAAAGACATAATCCAATTAAAAAATGGGCAGAGGATCTGAATAGACATTTTCCCCAAAAATATAAATGGTTAACAAATACATGAAAAGGTGCTCCATATCATTAATTGTCACAGAAATGCAATTCAAAACCACAATGAGATACTGCCTTATACCTGTTAGAATGGCTGTTATCAAAAAGACAACAAATAACAAGTGTTGGTGAGATGTGGAGAAAAGGGAAACCTTCTGCACTGTTGGGAATGTAAACTGGTGCAGCAGCTATGGAAAACACTATGGAGGTTCCTCAAAGATTTAAAAATAGAACCACCGTATGATCTAAGCAATTCCACCTCTATTTATCTGAAGGAAATGAAAGCTTTCAGAAAGATTTCTGCACCCCAATATGTTCACTGCAGCATTATCTAAAATACACAAGGCATGGAAACAAAATAAATGGTCACTGATGGTTGAATGGTTAAGGAAAATTTGGTGTGTATACAGAATGGAATATTATTCTGCCATAAAAAGGTAAGGAAATTGTGCCATTTGCAACTACTTGAATTGACCTCGAGGGCATTATGCTAGCTGAAGTAAATCAAAGAAAAATACTCAATGATCTCACTTATATCTGGAATTAAGACTTAAAAAACAAAACAACCTCACAGATACAACATAGTGGTGGTTTCCGGGGCAGGTGGGGGGGGGTGGAATGTGGGTGGGCGAAATGGATGAACGTGGCCAAGGAAGGTACAAATTTCCAATTATAAAGTAAGTCAAGAGGATATTAATGTATAGCATAGTAATTATACTTGATACTGTGTTGTATGTTTGAAAGTGGCTAAGATGGTAAATCTTAAGAGTTATCAGAAGAAGGTGATGGATGTTAACTGAATTTATTTTGGTAATAATCATTTTGCAATATACACATATATTAAATCATGTTGTACACCTAAAACTAATGTGTTACATGTCAATAATATCTCAATAAAGCTAAAAGAAGTAAAGAACAATGGTGAAGGCAATTGAAAGGCAAATATATAATCCAATAATACTGTATTTTGTGTTTGTTGTTCCTCCTTTTTTGTGATGTCTTTAAAGACCTGCGTAAAACATAATTATAAACCTATTTAAAGGGCACACAATGTATAAGGATATGATCTGGGACTAAAACATTAGAAAAGAAGGTTGGAGCAGTTATAGGAGCTAAACTTTTCTATACTATTAAAGCTAAATTGCTGTACAGTGAAGGTTTGACTCAGCAGGTCTGAAATGTTTAAGCCCTGCCCATTCCAAACAAAGTGTAGGCCCTTAACCAGCTCCTGGTAGATTACCTCTAGTCCCTGGAATATCTGGCATTTAATGATTTTAATCTGTATCCTGTCACTGGAAAAAATGAGTACAACAGCTTTTCTGATGTGTGTGAATCCTTCTGGCAAATCATTGAAACTGAGGGTAGTCTTGGGACCCCTGAATAAAGATGGTTTTATTTCAAACTAGTTCATCATAAATACAAATTTTTAATTGAAGTCTACAGGATAAATGCTAAGAAAATGACTAAATGGTATAATGAATAGGAAATAAAAAAGGAGTAAAATGATAAACTATAAAAAAAATCAATGGACAGAAAGGAAACCAACTAGGGACAGAAAAGTAAAGAAGATACAGTGTATATAGAAAACAAGTAGAAAATGGTAGAAGCAAGTCTTCCGTTATTACATATTAAATGCAAATAGATTAGACTTTTCAACTAAAAGGCAGACATTGGCAGAATGGGTAGCAAATATGGTATAACTGTATTCAATTACAACAAACTGATAACAAATCCAAATATATAAATAGGTTGAAAATAAAAGGATGGAAAAGTATATTGCATACCGTAGTCATCAAAGAGCTGGATGGCTATACTAATTATGAGACCAAACAGGCTTTACGTCAGTACTTCTTACAGGAGACAAAGAAACCTCATATGTTGATAAAAGGGTCTGCCTACAAGAAGACACAACTATGAACACATATGCCTTGAAGCAACAATTGACAGGATTGAGGAGAGAAATAGAAAGTTCTTTTTTATTTTTTAAGATTTATTTATTATTGGGGCACCTGGATGGCTTCAGTTAAGTGGCTGATTCTTGATTTCAGCTCAAGTCATAATCTCAGGGTTGTAAGACTGAGAGCCCTGAGTTGGGCTCTGTGCTCAGTTGGGAGTCTGAGATTCTCTTTCCCTCTCCCGCTGCCCCTCCTCCTGCTTGCAGACGCATGCTCTCTCTCTCTCAAATAAATTTTTTTTTAAGAAAAGTTTTGCCTATCCATAATAAAATTAGAAGTAACAGAAAGAAAAATGGGAAACTCAAAAACATGTGGAATTTAAACAAAACACTCCTAAATAACACATCAAAAATGAAAAGGGAAACTGGAAAATATCTTGTGAATAACACAACATATCAAAATTTATGACAGGCAATTAATGATTAGAGGAAAACTTTTGAAGCTTAAAGTGCCTATAATTAAAAGTAAATATCTAGGGGCGCCTGGGTGGCTCAGTCGTTGGGCGTCTGCCTTCAGCTCAGGTCATGATCCCAGGGTCCTGGGATTGAGCCCTGCATCGGGCTCCCTGCTCAGCAGGAAGCCTGCTTCTCCCTCTCCCACTCCCCCTGCTTGTGTTCCCTCTCTCACTGTGTCTCTCTCTGTCAAATAAATAAAATCTTAAAAAAAAAAAGTAAATACCTAGGTCAAATCTAACCTCCCTCCTTAAGTCACTGGGAAAAGAGTAAAGATATCAAATAGGAAAAATACCCCAAAATAAATGAAACTGAAAGCTAGTTTTATGAGAAGTTTTTAAAAGTTCACAAATGTTTAGAAAATCTAAAATGACTGAAGAGAGAAGACTCCCATTACTATAATCATAACTGAAAGAGGGGACAACACTACCAGCTTAACAGAAATGAAAATTGATTACGAAGGATCAAAATGAACAATTGCACAAGAAATCAGAAAACCCAGATGAACTGGATAAATTCATAGAAACACACAAACTTTCAAATTTACTCATGAAGACAGAATATTTGAATAATCTTGAATTATTTTTAAAACTACCCATAAAGAAAAGCCCAGGTCTGCATAGCTTCACTGTTAAATTCTATGAAACATTTAAAGCAGAATACTAATTCTTCACCAACTCTTCAAGATGTAAAAAAGGAGAGAAAACTTCCCAACTCATTTTATGAAGCCAATACTAGATAGTAATATCAGAAGAAGACATTACAATAAAATGGCAACTACCACTGTATCTTTTATGAATATGGATGCAAAAAATCTAAACAAAACACTGGTAACCTGAATCTAGGAACATATAAAAATAATTACATACCTTGATTGAGTGGGATTTATCCCTGGAATTCAAAATTAGATTGTTAATCTAATGTGATATATCGTTATCAGTGTAATAAAAAATAAAAACTACATGACCTTTTTCATACATGAAGAATAAGCATTTGACAAAATCCAACACCCTTTCATGACAAGAGAGTGAATTTAGGAATAGAAGGGAACTACCTCCACATGATAAAATTGACAGCTACCATTAGACACAGTGATCTTACCCCTAATATCAGAACAGGACAAGGATATATAAATCTTATTGCCTCTTCTTTTTTAAAATTTATTTAGTTGAGAGAGAAAGAGTGAGTACAAGTGGGAGAAGCAGAGGGAGAAAGAATCTCAGACTCCGGCTGAGCACGGAGCCCCACGGTGGCTTGATCTCACGACCCCAAGATCACAACCTGAGCCAAAACCAAGATTTAGACACCCAACCAACTGCGCCACCCAGATGCACCCCCTCATTGCCTCTTATCATCAACATTGTTCTAGAGGTATAGCAAGGACAAACAGGAAATAAAAAGAGGCACGCGTAGTGGAAAGAAGGAAGGAAAATAATCTCCATTAATAGATGACATGACCTTGTATACAGAAAACCCTAAAACACTGACTGTAACACTATTAGAACTCAGCAAATCGCAGGATGCAAATAAATATGCAAAAATCAATTATATGTTTATACATTTGCAATAATAATCTGAATTAAAATAATTCCAAGATGCCTGGGTGGCTCAGTTGGTTAAGCAACCGACTCTTGATTTCAGCTCAGGTCAAGCAGGAAGTCTGCTTGAGATTCTTTCTCCCTCACCCTCTGTCCCTCATCCTCGCTCACCCTTGTGCACATGTGCACTCTCTAAAATAAATAAATCTTTTTTAAAAAAGGAAAAAATAATTCCATTTATAACAGTATCCAAAGGAATGAAATATTTAACAAAAATGCAAACTGTGTCCTTTAAAAAAAAATTAGTAAAAGAACTTAATTAAGCTTAAAGTCATCCCATGTTTATGAACTGGACTACTAGACAGTAAGATCGCAATATTCCTCAAAACGATCTACACATTCAGTGTAACCCCATCAGAGTCCCAGTTGGCTTCTTTGTAGACACTGACATGCTGACTTTTTTTTTTTTTTAAGATTTTATTTATTTGTTTGACAGAGAGAGACACAGCCAGAGAGGAACACAAGCAGGGGGAGTGGGAGAGGGAGAAGCAGGCCTCCCACGGAGCAGGGAGTCTGACACGGGGCTTGATCCCAGAACCCTGGGATCACGACTGAGCCACCCAGGCGCCCCTGACATGCTGACTTTTAAATTCATGTGAAATTGTAAGTGATTCAGAATAACAAAAATATCTGGAAAAAAAAAAAAAATTGGAAGACTAGCAATTCCCAACCTAATCAAAGCAACTGAATGTTGCCATAATGTTAAATATATTAATCAACAGAATGGAACTGTTTGGAAATTAAACCCATGTATCTCTAGTCAATTGATTTTTTTTAGGATTTATTTATTTATTTTAGAGAGAGTGAGAATGGGTGTGGGGGGGAGGGCAGAGGGAGGGAGAACGAGAATCTCAAGCGGACTCCTTGCTGAGGGGCGAGCCTGACTCCGGGCTGGATCTCACGACCCTGAGATCATGACCTAAGCCCAAATCAGAGATGCCTAACTGACTGAGCCACCCAGGTGCCCCAAATGATTTTTGACAAGAGCACAAAGACCTTTCAGTGGGGAAAGGACAGTCTTTTCAACAAATGGTGCTAAGAAAACTGGATATCCACATACAAAAAGAATGAAATTAGACTCCTTCCCACACAATATATGAGAATGAACTAAAAACTGATCAATGACCCAAATGTAAACCTAAAAATATAAAACTCATAGAAAATATAGGAGTAAATCATCATGACCTTAAATTCAGCAATGGATTCTTGGGGACACCAAAACACACATAACAAAAGAAAAAAATGGAAAAATTGGGCTTCATCAAAACTGAAATCTTTTGTGTATCAAAGAACATTACTGGAAAAACTGAAAGGACAATCTACAGAATAGAAAATATTTGTAAATGATATATACCTGGCAAAAGATTTCAATAAACATTTCTCCAGAGAAGATACATAAATGTTAATAAGCACATGTAAAAAAAATTCTAAAAATCGTGATCAGGGAAATGCATTTCAGAACTGCAATGAGAGTGACAGCAGCAAAATGTCAGACTTGAAAGCTCCAGATCCTTGTTCCCTTACAGAATCAAAAAATAACTAAAAACAAAATCCTAAGAATTGGCTAAAATAATTTTCATATGAGTTTTAGAAATCTAAAACCTACAGCAACAAGTAAATGCTCAATCAAGTAAAACCAGACTGAAAAAGTAGGAAATTTTGTAAGGCTTTTTACTTCCCCTTACCCCAATGCTGGCATGGTAAGGAAGAACTGTCCTATTTCACAGTTCCCTCCTTTTGGCTGAAAGTAGCAATACAACTCATTTGCAACATTCCAGTCTATCTCTGGGCTGCCTAATAGACTTTTCTCTCTTTTACCTGAGTTGGAGTTCAGACAGGTAATCGTGGCACAGCTTAGATGTTAGGCTGTAAAGGGCCACAGAAGTCAGTGGCAGGCACCATGGTCCACAAAATCTGCAGGGGGACTGTAGACCTGTGGATGCCTGGGGCAGAAGATTACAGGGAGAGAAATACAATAGAACCTGTAAGGCCCACAGAAGATGGGGTGAGATTCTTTAGAAATTGAGACATTCATTATTTTTTAAAATATTTATTTATTTATTTGAGAGAGAGAGAGAGAGAGGCAGAAACTTTAGCAGACTTCTGCGTTGAGGGCAGAGCCTGATGCGGGGCTCAATCCCAGGACCCAGAGATCACAACCTGAGGGGAAACCAAGTCGAATGCTTAACTGACTGCGCCACCCAGGTGCCCCTAGAAATTAAGCAGGTGGTGTATGAGGAACACTGAGCAAAGGCACATATACAGGCATTGGCACAGTAAACACCTAGGGGAAAAAAAACTAAGAAGACCTTGTGTTTTCACCCTGGGCTGATACAAGGCTCAGAACATGCCCTACTAATGCCCTACTTCACTAATAAGTGAAGGCCCATCCCACCAGTCTGCAAAGACTGAGAGAGGTAGCTGTTTTATCAAATTCCCAGTTTTCAACAAAATTCATAAGGCATGCAAAGACACAGGAAAACATGATCCAATCAACAGACCAAAATAAATACCCTGAAGCTATTACTGAAGAAATAACAGAATCACTAGACAATGAGTTTAAAACGACTATCTTAAATATGCTCAAAGAACTAAAGGAAAATTGACAAAAGAGTAAAGGAAATTAGAAAAATGACATGAACAGGGCGCCTGGGTGGCTCAGTTGGTTAAGCAACTGCCTTCGGCTCAGGTCATGATCTGGAGTCCCGGGATCGAGTCCCACATCAGGCTCCCTGCTCAGTGAGGAGTCTGCTTCTCCCTCTGACCCTCCCCCCTCTATGCTCTCTCTCTCTCATTCTCTCTCTCTCTCAAATAAAAATAAATAAAATCTTAAAAAAAAAAAAAAAGAAAAATGACATGAACAAATGAGAATATCATCAAAGAGAAATTCAAAAAATAAAGAACCAAACAAATTCTGGACCTGACAAATCCAATAAGTGAATTTTGAAATTCCATAACTGACTCAAAAAAGCTGATGAACAAATCAGCACACTTGAAAACAGCTCATTGGAAATTATCAAGTCTGAGGAGTTTAAAGGAAAAAAAAATGAATAAAAGTCAGTGAAGCATCAGGGACTTATGGGACATTGCAAAATAATACCTGCATTACGGGAGTCACAAAAGGAAAAGAAAGAAAGGAACAGTGTGATTATTTGAAGAAACAATACCAAATACTCCCCAAGTGTGAAGACAAGGATTTACAGATCCAAGAACCTCAATGAACTAATAGTAGCATAAACCCCAAAAGATGCACACCAAAATACATTAACATCAAAATGTTGAAAAACAAAGAATATTAAAAGCAGCAAGAGAAAAGACACTCATCATGTACAAGGGATCCTCCATAAGACTATCAGATTTTGCAGCAGAAACTGAAGTCCAGAAGACAGTGAAATGATATATTTAAAATGCTAAAAGAGGGATACCAGCTGACTCAGTCAGTAGAATATGTGACTCTTGATCTTGGGGTTGTGAGTTCAAGCCCCACATTGGGCACAGACATTACTTTAAAAAAAAAAAAAATTAAGGGCACCTGGGTGGCTCAGTCAGGTCTTGATCTCAGCTCAGGTCTGGAGCCTACTTAAAAAAAAAAAAAAAAATTAAAATGCTAAAAGATACCCCGTCAACTGAGAATTTTATATGTGGCAAAACTGTTGTTCAAAAAAATGAAGGAGGGCACCTGGGTGGCTCAGTCGTTAGGCGTCTGCCTTCGGCTCAGGTCATGATCCCAGGGTCCTGGGATCGAGTCCCATATCAGGCTCCCTGCTCTGCAGGAGGCCTGCTTCTCCCTCTCCCACTCCCCCTGCTTGTGTTCCTGCTCTCGCTATGTCTCTCTCTGTCAAAGAAATAAATAAAATCTTAAAAACAAAACAAAAAAATGAAGGAGAAATTAAGACTTTCCCTAGATAAAGAAAAACTGAGGGAATTCATTATCACTAGACATTCTGTACAAGAAATGCCAAAGGGAGACTTTCAGGTTGAAATGAAAGAAGCTAGAGTATCTCAAAGCTATATGGAGATATAAAGAAAATAGTAGGGGAAAATATAAAAGCCATTATTTTTGTAATTCTGGTTTGTAACTCCACTTTTTGTTTTCTACAGAATATAAAAGATATATGAATAAAAAATAGTTATATATCTACATTAATGGGTATAAAATACATAAAAATGTTAATTCATGACTTCACTATTCTTTTTTTCTTTTTTTTCTTTTTTTAAGATTTTTTATTTATTTATTTGAGAGAGAGAATGAGATAGAGCATGAGAGGGGGGACGGTCAGAGGGAGAAACAGACTCCCCACTCAGCAGGGAGCCCAATGCGGGACTCGATTCAGGGACTCCAGGATCATGACCTGAGCCGAAGGCAGTCGCTTAACCAACTGAGCCACCCAGGCGCCCATGACTTCACTATTCTAAAGTGGGTGAAAGTGGAACTGAAAAGGAGTACAGATTTTGTATGTGATCAAAGTTGATACCAATTTAAAATAGATTTTTATAACTTTAGGATGTTATACATACTTCCCATGGTAACCACAACCAAGATATCTATAGAACATACTCAAAAGGAAAACAAACGGGAATCAAAAAGTGTCATTATGGGTACAGAGCTTCAGTTTAGGAAGGTGTGAAAGTTCTGCAGATGGGTGGTAATGGTTGCATAACAATGTAAGTGTACTTAATGCCACTGAATTGTAACCTTAAAAATGGTTAATATGATAAATTTTATTTAAATATATTTTAGAGTAAAATACTACAATGAGCTACTACTTTATACCTACTAGGATATCTACAAAGAAAAAGTCAGATAGGGGCACCTGGGTGGCTCACTTGGTTAAGCATCTGCCTTCGGCTCAGGTCAACATCCCAGGGTCCTGGGATTGAGCCCTGTGTCGGGCTCCCTGCTCAGTGAAGAGTCTGCTTCTCCCTCTCCCTCTGCCCCTCCTCACAGCTCGTGGTCTCTCTCTCTCTTGCTCTGCTCTCTAATAATAAAATCTTAAAAAAAAAAAAGAAAAAGAGAACAAGTGTTGGAAGGATGTAGGTAAATCAGAACGTTCATATGCTATTGATTGGAATTAAAGATAGTGTGGTTACCTTGGAAAACAGTCTGGCAGTTTTTCAAAATGTTCAAAATAGAGTTACCATATGATACAGCAATTTAACTGGTAGACATATAGAAAAGAAAAACAAAAATGTACATCTGAACAAAAACTTGAACACAATATTCTTCGCAGCATTATTCGTAATAATCAAAAGGTAGAAAACACCCAGATGTCCTTAATATCAAGAGTGGATAAATATGATGTGGGATAGCCATACAGTGGAATGTTACTCAGCCATGAAGAGGAGGGAAGCACTGATACATGTTACATCATGCATGAACCTTGAAAACATGTGAAGTGAAAGACATCAGACACAGACAACATATTAGATGATTCCATTTATATGAAAAGTCTAGAAAAGGAAAAACAGACAGAATGTAGATTAGTGTTTTCTGAAGGTTCAGGTATGAGGTGGAAAATAGAGGGGTAAGGAGTTTTTTTGGGATGATGAAAAATGTTCTAATATTGGTTGTGGTGATATGTGCACATATCTGAATATACTATAAAACACAACGGTACTGTGAATGGGTGAATTGTATGGTATGTCAATTATACAGCAATAAAGCGGTTATTAAAAAAAAATGGAGCAGCAGGAAAAAGTCCATTCGTGGTTCATTGACAGGAGAAGCAGATTCCAAAGAAGCCAGAGCTAGGAGAGATAAAGGAGACTATCTGACTAGATGTGCCTTACAGCTACCAAAATGACTTGAATTGACACAATTTTTTTCTCCTTCTATCTTCCTACTTTCAAACTCCTCTTGCTGAACTCACACACAATATATTCAGTAAGAACAATGGACAGACCTCTGGGAACAGAGTTCTCCAATAATGGATTCAGAGCAGAGGACCTTCTGCATTGATGTAGGCAACAGACAATGCAGCAAAAAGGTTTCTAGCCAGTCCACCATTTGGTTGATGTAGACTGGACGTGGATTTATGACACTCATACATTCCCTGGGGAGATCTTCCTCCCTCATCCACACCTTCTAGAGCTGAGATGGGATGACATCATCCACACTAGAACCTCCTGCCTGGCTACCACAGACAAAAAGTAGAAAACAGAACTAACAAAGCCTAGCAAGCTTTGATACCTGTATTTAAACCTTCCCACAAAGACTTTTGGACTCCTTGTTGTATATATTCCTGAAAGAGGTATGATCTTCAGGTATGGTAATGGAGTTACATTTTTTCTTCTTAATTTTATTAATGTTTGCTTTATATACTTTGAAGTTATGCTTTTGTCAAAACAAAATATCATTATCTTCCTCTAAAAATAATCCCTTTATTATTATGAAATATGCTCCTTTATCATTCATAACACCCTGGTTTCAAATGTACTTTGGAGATACCAATATAGCTTTTATCAACTTTCTCATAGTATTAGCATACTGTATCTCTTTCTATTTATTTTTATTTTTTATTTATTTTTTTTAAAGATTTTATTTATTTATTTGAGAGAGAGAGAATGAGAGAGAGCACATGAGAGGGGGGAGGGTCAGAGGGAGAAGCAGACTCCCTGCCGAGCAGGGAGCCCGATGCGTGACTCGATCCAGGGACTCCAGGATCATGACCTGAGCCGAAGGCAGTCGCTTAACCAACTGAGCCACCCAGGCGCCCCTTTATTTTTTATTTTTAAAAACCTTATTTATTTATTTGAGAGAGAGAGCACAAAGGGAGAGTGAGAGGGTAAAGCAGATTCCCCCATGAGCAGAGAACCCAATATGGGTCTTGATCCCAGGACCCTGAGATCATGACCTGAGCCAATGGTAGACACTTAACTGATAGAGTCACCCAGGCACCCCCTTTCTATTTTTTAAACTTCAATATATCAGGATCCTTTTATTTAAAACATATCTCTTATTAAAAGCAAATGGCTTCTTCCTTTTTTTTTTTTATTCCAATCTGTCTTTAGTTTGGAGAGTTTAGTCCTTTTACCTTTAAAGTACTTTTTACAGGATTTAATAAGCCTGTTACCCTTTTGGTTTTCTATCTGTCCCATCTGTACTTAAGTACTCTCTTCCTCTTTTCTTGACTTATTTGGATTAATCAAATTTATTATCCCATTCTATTCCACTATTAAAATTTCTGATATACATCCTCATATAATTCTTTTAGTGGTTATTTACACTCAAGCATGTACTGTCAATCAGAGCAAAATTGTACCAATAAGTGAAAATTGATAGGGAAGGGGGGAGAGTCTTACTCCTTTTATGTATAAAGCACAAATATACATACAGCACATAAAGAGATACACAGGGTACATCTGTGGTTCTAAATTGTCATGGGCATACTCAATTAGGAAAAAAAAAATTTCTAAAGATGTTTCCTCTGGAGGGCAATCAGGAAAAAGTTTGCCAAGGGCCCTAGGCCACAATTGTATTAATTTGACCTCTGGAGGGGCTTGAAACTGAGAAGCTAAAGTAAACTACATAGTTGTTCCCTGCCTATGTTTTTGACCCTCAATAAAAACCCTGGACACCAAGGCTCAGGTGAGATTCCATGGCTCACTTCACATGTGTTCTTACAAATTGTTGCTGGAAGAATTAAGCACTGACTGTGTGACTCCACTGGAAGCTCACATCTAGTTTTTCCTGCTCTTCAGCCTCTGTGATTTTTCTCCTCACTAATATTAAACTATATCCTTTCATAACCACCCTTTTTCCTAATTCTGTAAGTCCTAGCACATCATCAAATTTAAGGACGGTTTCTGGGGAACTCTGATAAACCATGGCTTTAGTGTAAACTGGTCAAAACCTTATAGCTTTGAATTTGTCTCTATGATATCTCTCCTCAACAACTACAAGGGTGCACTGTCTCATTTTTTAAATAGTCCTTACCATACCCTACCATAGTTTTAGTCCTACTCATAGTTTATATTTACATGATCAATTATAAACAAATTAAGGGATAGAAGCTATGTCTCTTTAATGCTAGTATCCCAAGTTACATGAACAGTATTGGCATATTGTAGGCACTTAATAAATATCTGATATTTGACTTATAAATGCAACTTCTAGAAATTCTTAAGAAACATAAAATTCTGTTATAAAGATCTACATATATTACAAAGTAGTTTATGATAATTCTAAATAAGAGTAGGCAATAGGCTAAATAAAGTACGGTGAGCTATATGTTATCAATATCTGTAATATTTGACATTGATCCATATTAAATGTTGATGAAAAACATTTTTTGATGTATTAGTGAGACAATCAGATTTAAAAAGTGATTGGAGGTTGGATCCTGTCATAATAAAGAACATAGGATCCATCATCCAAAATTCAGGTTGTTAACTTTATCTTTGGTTGTTATTGCGTAACTTTTTACTACATTACTTAACTGACTTTATTTCCTCATCAGCAAAATGGGAAGAGCAACAGTGACCTACCTGAAAGTGTTCCTGTATGTATCAAATGAAATAAAACATAAAGCACTTTCAGTGGCATATAATAAACACCTAATTACACCAAGTATAAGTTGCCTATTAATTAATGAACTTGTAAAGGATATTTCATGTCCCTTGTTTCATTATTATTATTATTTTTAAAGATTTTATTTATTTGAGAGAGAGAGAGCATGAGAGGGGGGAGGGTCAGAGGGAGAAGCAGACTCCCCGCTGAGCAGGGAGCCTGATGTGGGACTTGATCCTGGGACTCCAGGATCATGACCTGAGCTGAAGGCAGTCGCTTAACCAACTGAGCCACCCAGGCACCCTCATTATTATTTTTAAAAATTCCCTTTGTGCTTCTTTTTCTTAGAGTAAAATTCGAGATTCTTAAGTCTGTGCTTCCATGTCATGTTAACTCATTTAAGTGTCCAATCTTCAGATTTCAGTTCTTCCTCATTAATAATATTTGTCACAAAGATTCTCAAAAAGCAAAGGAAGACATTTTTTTTTTTTTAAGATTTTATTTATTTATTTGACAGAGAGAGAGAGACAGTGAGAGAGGGAACACAAGCAGGGGGAGAGGGAGAGGGAGAAGCAGGCTCTCCGCTAAGCAGGGAGCCCGATGCGGGGCTCGATCCCAGGACCCTGGGATCACCACCCAAGCCGAAGGCAGACGCTTAACGACTGAGCCACCCAGGCGCCCCGGAAGACATATATTCTTGCCCTCCACATAAAGCTGCACACATATAACTAGCTCAAAGAATCTGATCTAATAAGTGACAACCTGAGCGTAATAATAAAAGGCTCAATCTTGTTTCTATGTCCAACACAGGAGTTACTGCATACTTATTTGTTTCTATAAATCTGTCCTTTGAAGTATAATGTATATAATGATGTACATATGACACTTGGATCTCCCAGTTCATTCCTATGTCCTATGAAAGAAACCATCTCTGAAAAATATGGAATTCTGAATAGCAGTCTTAATTCATAATTTGTTCCCCAGGTAACTGAAATTCCAAAAGTCTTGAATACTTAGAAGTGTCAAATCACATGGTGACCACTGCCACTATCTACTTATAACTACATGCCTAGACATACGATAAAACTGTAACTTTGTCTCTTTTATGTGGCAAATTCATGTGCTAAATGTCCTGTTGGCAGAACAAAATAAAAAACATACCCAGCTGCAAATACCCTCAACAAAATAGCAAAATGAATTCAACAATATATTAAAAGGATCATATACCATGATCAAGTGAGATTTATTGCAAGGATACTAGGATGCTTCCACATCTACAAATTAATCAACTGACACACAATGAAGGATTAACAAAATGAAGGGTAAAAAGATAAAAAATTAAGGATAAAAGCCACATGATCATCTCAATAGATGCAGAAAAAGCATTTGACAAAACTCAACATTGATTTGTTAAAAATGCAATAAAGTGGGTACTGAGGGAACATACTTCAACATAATAAATGTCATATAAGACAAACACATAGCTAAGATCACACTCAATGGTGAAAATCTGAAAGCTTTTCCTCCAAGATCAGGAACAAGAAAGGATGCCCACTCTTACCACTTTTATTCAGTATTAGAAGTTCTAGCCAGAGCAATTAGGTAAGAAAAAAAATTAAAGGCATCCAAATCAGAAAGGAAGACATCAAACTGTCACTATTTGCAGAGACATGCTATTATCTATAGAAAACGCTAAAGACTACAACAAAAACAAAACAAAACTCTTAGAATTAATAAATAAATTCAGTAAAGATGCAGAATACAAAATTAATATACATAAATAGGTTGCATTTCTATATGCTAATGATCAGAACAAAATTTTTATTTTTTTTATTTTTTATTTTTTTTTAATTTTTATTATTTTTAAAAGATTTTATTTATTTGACAGAGAGAGACACAGTGAGAGAGGTTCGGAACACAAGCAAGGGGAGTGGGAGAGGGAGAAGCAGGCTTTCCGCGGAGCAGGGAGCCTGATGCGGGGCTCGATCCCAGGACCCTGAGATCATGACCTGAGCCGAAGGCAGACGCTTAACGGCTGAGCCACCCAGGTGCCCCGGAACGAAATTTTTAAAACAACCCTATTACAATTGCATCAAAAATAATAAAATACCTAGGAATAAATTTAGCCAAAAAGGTGAAGGAACTGTACACTGAAAACTGTAAGACATTGATGAAAGAAATTGAGAAAGACATAGATAAATGGAAAGGTAATCCATGTTCATGGATTGGAAGAATTAATACTGTTTTGAGTTGTTTGGTTTTTTTAAGATTTTATTTATTTGAGAGAGAGACCACAGAGGGAGAGTGAGAGGGAGAAGCAGACTCCCTGCTGAACGGAGAGCCCAATGCAGGGCTTGATCCCAGGACGCTGAGATCATGACCTGAGCTGAAGGCAGATGCTTAACCGACCCAGCCACTCAGGTGCCCCAGAAAAAATTAATAGTGTTAAAATATCTAGACTATGGGGACGCCTGGATGGCACAATCAGTTAAGCAGCTGCCTTCGGCTCAGGTCATGATCCCAGGATGCTGGGATCAAGTCCCGTATAGGGCTCCTTGCTCAGCAGGAGCCACCTCCTCCCTCTGCCTGCCGCTCCCTCTGCTTGTGCTCTGACAAATAAATAAATAAAACATTTAAACTAAAATATCTAGACTACCACAAAAGATAGATTCAACGCATCCCTATCAAAATTCCAAAGACATTTTTCACAGAAATACAACAAACACTCCTGAAAATTTTATGGAACCACAAAAGACCTTAAAGCTAAAGGAATCTCAAGAAACAAAGCTAGATGAATGAATGGATAAAGAAAATGTGGGACACACACACACAAATACATATAATAGAATATAATATTATTTGGCTATAAAAAGGAAGGAAATTGGGCACCTGGGTGGCTCAGTTGGTTAAGCAACTGCCTTCGGCTCAGGTCATGATCCTGGAGTCCCTGGATCGAGTCCCGCATCGGGCTCTCTGCTCGGCAGGGAGTCTGCTTCTCCCTCTGACCCTCTCATGTGCTCGCTCTCTCTCAAATAAATAAAAATCTTTAAAAAAAGGAAGGAAATCTTGCCATTTGTGAAACATGGATGGACCTGGAGGGCATTATGGGAAGTGAAATAAGTTAGGAAAAGACAAATGCCATATGATCTCACTGATATGTGAAATCTTAAAAACAAAAACAAAACCCCCAAGCTAATAGATACAGAGAACAAATGGGTGGCTTCTAGAGGCAGGGAGTGAGAGGTAGACAAAATAGGTAGAGGTGTTCAAAAGGTACAGACTTCTAGTTATAAAATAAATAAATCATGGGGATGTAATGTACAGCATGGTGACTATGGTTAATAATAGTGTATTGTCTACTTGGAAGTTGCTTAGAGTGTATATCTTAAGATTTAGATTTATTGTATCATTCTAGATTTAATCTAGATTTACAGTGGTGGTCATTTCACAGTATATACAAATATTGAATCATTACATTCACCTGAAATTAACATGTTATATGTCAGTTATATCTCCAAAACAAAACAAAACCACACATCCAGAGAGAAAAAGTTTAAAATAAGGTACACTGAATTATCAAGAGTGATTATTTCTGTATGGCTAATTACTATGTTTGTTCTTTACAGATTCCTTAAAATTTGAGTATCTCGCAACAAACATGCATTAATTCCAACATCAGAAATATATAAGAAGCTATTTCCACTTAACAGATTCAATAGTTGGGAGGCAAGTTTTCTTTCTGTTAAGAACACTGTGAGCAAAAAGACCTTCAAAATGAATGGGACCATCAAGGATATCTGTGACTGAAATTACTCCTGTAAACTTACGAACATCCTTTTGCTGTATCTCAGCAATGCAAGAGAGCACATTCACTACTCAAAAACCTGAATTAACAAAATTCAGGGAGGTAGCATTTTCAGATTGTTAAAAAGAAAACGACAGGCCCAAACAGGCGTCAGTTAGGTTAAGGCCTGTGGTCAGTAAACTAAGACTTAGTACCTAACCAAACTGCAGTTTCAACCCCCAGCAATGTAAACTTTTAACCAGTCGACATGGAACTTCCTGGCCAAGACTAGGAAATTTACTGATATAGCGCTTCTTCACCCCTTAGGAGAGCAACCTTACATAAACAATATATTCCTTGCATGAACTGCTTAACAAATTAATTATTAGTTAAGAATTATTAAAGGAATTAATAAATTCCTTTCTCTTTTTTAGTTCACTCTCTTTACCTTTAAAAACTTTTGTTGTTGTTGTTTTGTTTAGCCCAGCAGAGCTCCCCTTTACTTGCTAGATGGAATGCTGCCTGATTCATGAATTGTTCAACAAAGCCAATTAAATCTTCAGGTTTACTTGTCTGAATTTTGTTTTTTTAACACATCTGGTGGCAGCAGTAGAGTCCAAAGAGAACTACTGGCATTTGGGGAAAATGAGGAACACAAGTGTGGCAGCCCTTGAACCCTTCTAAATTCACTGTCTTGCCGTTTCCAAAGCCTGCTGGTTAAGTCCCCTCTTAGTTTGAGCTCTGCTCTTTTTGCGTTTGAGCTACCGATCTAATTGGCTTTTAGTCCAGGTTGAACAGGTCAGTCTAGACTGACAGGAGGCTCTAACAGCACTATTTCTTAGCCCTTGGTTCAGTCTGCAATTCCATGTTGGAATCCCTTCCCCAGTTCCAGTCCACAGTCCCCATTTACTACCTTTCTCCATTTCTAATATGCAGTCTCCATTAATGGAGTCTGCTGGTTTAGTCCATACTGGAAATTCCTGGTGGTACACACAACTCTCTCTTGGTCAGCCCACAATGACATCTCTTGGTTACTGTTGGTAATGATGCAATGTTGGTTACATGCACACTTGTTTGTCTTGTTTATGGAAATAATGGGATTCTTTAAATTCCAAAGAGTTAAGCATTCCACCTTCTGGCACACTTGCTTGTAAGATTTTATTTATTTATTTGACAGAGAGAGAGAGAGAGAACACAAGCAGGGAGAGCAACAGGCAGAGGGAGAAGGAGAAGCAGGCTCCCTGCTGAGTAGAGAGACTGATGTGGGGCTCAATCCCAGGATCTGGGGATCATGACCTGAACCGAAGGCAGACGCTTAACCGACTGAGCCACCCAGGCGCCCCAGACACTTATTTTATATCTAAGATCTATGGTCCTGGAAGCTATAAAAATCTACCTGCTTGTTTTGTGTCCTAAAGAATTTGGCTTGGTAACCATCAAGCTGGGGGCCCAGGCTAAGGCTGGATAGAAATGTGAGTTGTACCCCATTTGCAACTAGACGTGGCTAGGCAGAAATGTGGGTTAATTCCATTTGTGGTTAGGGTCCTATCGAACTGCTGTCAGCCCTCATGGGAAATACAATGTAGAAATACCATGGTCATGACAGGAAACAATCCAACTGGGTAAGATCGTTTAAGTGCACTTGAAAGCAAGGCTTCCCAAATTAGAATTGGCAAGCAGAAGCCTCCAAAGGTTTAAAAATTCCAAAATAGTGTCATTAAAAGATTAGGCTGAAGAAGGCTGGAGAAAAATTAAATATGTAAGAGGTATCTACAACAAAAGACTATAAGACATAACTCCTACTGCTCCTCTCTATCCTCCTTTGAGTACTCATTCTACTAATCTTCTGAATTGTTATCCACTCTGAAGACTACATAACCATAAACAAAAGTCTGCCAAGTTAATGGCCTCACAGGCATCCCCATACCACCTTCAAAGGAGGGCCCCTCCCCAAGTTGACAAAACTGAGGGATTTTCTGGTAAACTTCCACATTTTCCTTTAAACAGCCAAGGGGAAACTCTGATAAATATCAGAGACTGCAGAGTGGATCCTAGAAAAACTGGCAGAAGCCAGTAAAGAAAATTCTTACCATAATCAGTTCTTCTGAATCACTATCTGTAATGCCAAGTTCAAAGGAAAATAAAATTTCACATTTTCTCTTCCTTTCCAAATCCAAATCCACTATATTGATCCTCTGTCTCCCAGGGATAGCTGCTGCCTTCTTGCTTATCTAGTTGTGTGTGACTGGGTTTGGCTTTCTGCCTGTCTGGGATGCGCAGGTTGTTGGTTCTTACTATTGGCTATCTTTGGGAGTAACTCTGGATTTTGGGAAGGTAATATCCTTTACATGCTCTTTGGGGACCCATCTTAGACCCAAGACAGCTTATTCAGACTGCCAGAAATATTTAAATTTTTTTTTTTTTTTAAGATTTTATTTATTTGCGAGAGAGAGAATGAGAGACAGAGAGCATGAGAGGGAGGAGGGTCAGAGGGAGAAGCAGACTCCCTGCCGAGCAGGGAGCCCAACGCGGGACTCGATCCCGGGACTCCAGGATCATGACCTGAGCCGAAGGCAGTCGCTTAACCAACTGAGCCACCCAGGCACCCCCATTTTTTTTTTTTTTAAGATTTTATTTATTTGCGAGAGAGAGAATGAGAGACAGAGAGCATGAGAGGGAGGAGGGTCAGAGGGAGAAGCAGACTCCCTGCTGAGCAGGGAGCCTGATGTGGGACTTGATCCCGGGTCTCTGGGATCATGACCTGAGCCGAGGGCAGTCGCTTAACCAACTGAGCCACCCAGGCGCCCAGACTGCCAGAAATATTTAAAATTAGATCTACCCATAAAGAAAGAAGCAAACTGAGGATAATATAGTTGGATAGGTGGATCAACCTATAATGTTGATTTAAGTTACAACCCAATTCTCTCAATTGAGAGCAACTATCCTTACAAATCCTTTGCACAGCAAAAGTCAACTTTATTTTTTTTTTAAGATTTTATTTATTTGGGAGAGAGAGAGCAAGTGAGAGAGAGCACGAGCAGGGGAGAGGGGTATAGGGAGAGGGAGAAGCAGACTCCCTGCTGAGCAGGGAGCCCGATGCAGGGCTTGATCCCAGGACCCTGGTATCATGATCTGAGCCGAAGGCAGACGCTTAACTGACTAAACCACCCAGGCGCCCCAAAAGTCAGCTTTAAAGGCAATTCAAAATTCACCTAATCCTTTACCGATTCCAAAACTTCCCTTGTTTATCTCAAAAGGCTTGTAAATTATTGGCCTTAGGAAACCAAAGTCCTTCTTGGAAGCACTTATATTCTTTCTCTGTCCCTAGAAGTTACATCTCTTATCATACCTTTGAAATGTAAACCTGAGATTAAAAGAAAGAAAAAGGGAAAGAGGCCTTTTAAAAATACAAACTGCTGGTGGCGCCTGGATGGCTAAGTCGTTAAGCGTCTGCCTTCGGCTCAGGTCATGATCCCAGGGTCCTGGGATCGAGCCCCACATCAGGCTCGCTGCTCTGCGGGAAGCCTGCTTCTCCCTCTCCCACTCCCCCTGCTTATGTTCCCTCCCTCGCTGTGTCTCTCTGTGTCAAATAAATAAACAAAATCTTAAAAAAAAAAAAAAAAAAAAACTGCTAAAAGGACTCTTGTACCCAAATTTGGTACAACCTCTTTAAGATTAATTCCAGGGACAAAAACAAATCTTAAAAATCTTCTCCACAAATATTAGTAACTATATGGTCTTTGCATCTGTGTGTCTGTGTCTATGCCCATATACAGTTGTAAATGTATATGGATGTATATGAGATATTCTACCTCCAGATGGTATCACTAAAATTAATTTGTAAAAGCCCTATTCAAGTGAAGCGCCTGAAAGTATAGGCCATTCTGTAACACTCAGAAAGATAGAAACTAACCCAAAAGCTTTTCAAGTTTATGTTATCTGAGGAAATATTCTATTTGAAAGCTAATTTAAGGTTGATGTTTAATTAAAACAGGCATGTCTTTAAAGATAGCATTAAATATAAAACTTTTATTCTACCTGAGTTTACTAGCCAAGTAAGTTCATATTGTCTCTTACAAAATCTGTCAACAAAAAAGTAACAGCTTGGGGAAGACTTCCAGAAAAGATGGTAGAGTGAGGATCCTAATCTCATCTCATCCCACAGATACAACTAGGTCATACATCAGTGCAAATAACCCTGAAAATGACCTGACCATTGGCAGAACAAACTCCACAACTAAATGTAGAGAAGAGGCCACACTGAAGATGGCAGGAAAGGCAGAGTTGCAGTGGAAGCTAAACCCTGCAGGACAGATGCTGGAAGGAGGGAGCTGCAGATGCACAGAAAGGCAAGAAACAGACTATCACACCAGGGATCCTGAACAGGGAAGATGAATCCCCACAACATTTGGCTTTGAAAGTCAGGGGGCCAAATTTCATGAGTTCTTACAACCAGTAGTACTTAAAGCCTGGAACTTTAAAAATCAGCAAGCTCAGCACTGGGAAAAGCCAGAGGGTGATATGAAGCTGAGTCCCTGTCCTTAAATTAGAGTCAGTACAACAGACAGCCCACTGAAGTACGGCTTAGAAGCAGCAGTTTGAGAAAGGCCTGGGCAATACACGAGGGAGAGTAAGTTATTAATTAATCTCAGAGTTCATGGAGGGACTTTTCCAGGAACAAAGAGCTGGCAGATAACAGCATCCCTCCCCTGGGCCCAGCACTGTGGGGACCCGGGCAGTGCAGGCATTTGCTACCTAATTTGCTTACGCCATGGTCTGCTACCCTCTCCCCCGCCCCGCCGGCCAGGCCTGTCTCAGTCCCTGCTCTGTGGGGCCCCTCCCCAAGAAGACTGGTGCAAACCTTGCCAATACCGCATCTTTTGACCTCTTGTGGAGGATGTGGGCACCCTGGTACAATGGCACCCCTGACCTGAGTGACTCTTCAGAGCGGTCCAGCTGCCCAGGTCTATACCATGGCTGCAAGTCTCTGTGGAAGACGACCAGCACCGCTTTGTTAAAAGTGCTTATGCTGCACCCACTACTTTCAAGAGAAAGCGACACAGCTGACTTTCATCACACACAAAACCAACACAGAGGGATAAAATGAGCCCACAGAGGAATATGTCCCAAATGAAAGAACCAAAAAAAAAGTATAGCAATAAACCTAAGCAAAATGGAGGTAAGTAATATGCCTGATAGTAAATTTAAAGTAAGGATCATAAAGATTCACTGCACTTGAGAAGCATGCAGGACCTCAACGAGACTCTTAATACAGAGATAAAAAAGAACCAATCAGAGATGAAAAACACAATAATTGAAATTGAAAATACACTTGATGGAATAAATAGTAGGCTAGAGGAAGCAGAGGAACGAATTAATGACCTGGAAGACAGAGTAAAGGAAAAGAAATCAAGCTAAGCAAGTGAGAGAAAAAATTATGCAAAATGAGAATAGACAAGGGATCTCAGCAACTCCACCAAGCGTAATAACATTCACATTATAGGAATCGCAGAAGAAGAGAACATGGGGCAGAAAATTTATTTGAAGAAACAGTATCTGAAAACTTCCCTAATCTCGGGAAGGAAACAGATATCCAGATCTAGGAGGCACAGAGATCCCCCAACAAAATCACCACAAGGAGATTCACACCAAGACACATAGTAATTAAAATGGCAAAAAGTAGTGATAAAGTTTAAAAGCAGCAAGAGAAAAGATGACAATTACATACAAGGGTAATTGTATATACATACATAAGGCTATCAGTGGATTTTTCAGCAGAAACATTGAAGTGTGGGGCGCCTGGGTGGCTCAGTTGGTTAAGCAACTGCCTTCGGCTCAGGTCATGGTCCCAGAGTCCTGGGATCAAGTCCCACATCGGGCTCCCGGCTCAGCGGGGAGCCTGCTTCTCCCTCTGACCCTCTCCCGTCTCATGCTGTTTCTCTCTCTCTCTCTAATAAATAAATAAATAAAATCTTTAAAAAAAAAAAAAGAAACATTGCAGTGTGGCATGATACTCAAAATGCAGAAAGGGAAAAAATCTGCAGCCAAGAATACCTAGCAAGGCTATCATTCAGAATAGAGAGATAGAGTTTCTCAGACAAACAAAAACAAAAGCAGTTCATGACCACTAAACCAGCCCTTTAAGAAATATTAAAGGGAATCTTTGAGTGGAAAGGAAAGACCATAAGTAAGAGTATGAAAAGCATGAAACACAAAAGCGTATGCCTCTAGAATTTATGTGATATGTTCATAAATTTGCAAATCTAGATTGCTGATATACCAGACAGTTCACATTTGCTTACTACTTAATTTTCACTAGAAATTAAGGTTTCTAAGAGTTAAGAATGCTAATAAATATAATTAAGACTACTGAAAAGAATAAGGGAAACAACTCTATGCAAAGAAAGATGTGTGGTTTTGCTAAGAAAAAGCATGAGGAATGGAAATACATTTTTGTTAAGGAAAAGAAAGTAATTTTGTCCTAAAGTGAGGCTGGTTAGTTAAAGAGGGAAAACATAAGGCAATATCTAAATGTAAAAAAGAAAGTAGTAGATTTGTCAGAAAAGAATCTTTGGAAAGAAATTTTAATATGTGATCAAGCTGGCTTTCATCAAAGATAGCAGCACAATCATAAAGATTAAGACACACATGGATAAAGTCAATTCTGCTTTTGCAAAAATGGCCCCTCATTGCCATACTTTTGCCATCCTGATGTACTTGTAACAGCAACAGTTTCCTCTGAAATCAAAGAAATCAAGATGGGTAAACAATGGCTGTAAATTAAAGGAACAGTTAGTGGTATGGGAAACCCAAAACAGCTATTTGGTTTTTCCCCACTCCTTGACAAACCCTGTATTTTGTCTTTTGCTTTCCTTTACCTACCATAGTGCATTTAGGATGACTCATTGTAAGTAAGACATTGGTGGGGAGACATCTGCAAAATTGCAAAAATAATCTGCCAATGCCTCATCTGTCAGGTCCATAATCCTGGAAAAACTATTCTTGTCCCCAGGGGCCTGAGATCCCCTCCCTCTGGACCCTCTGAACACCTGCAATTATTCATTCAGCTGCCACTCAGTATGGATTGTTATTGTACATGTTTTCTCTTAAAGCCTTCACATGTCACAAGGCTTCAAAGTAGCAAAGAAAAATATTATTAACAAGTGTGTTTCCCACTTGGGGTATACATTCCACGATCTGCAGTGATTAAGGCACCCACTTCATTGGACAAATCCTATGAGCCTTACCAACTTCTTGAAATTCCAGCATTATATAACCTTCTGCTGATGCTTTATTGTCTCATGCTAGTATGACCTGCTACCCTAAGTCTCTAATGTCTTATGCTCAAGTTTATCATCAACAGGTAAAGAAGCTTCCTGGATCCCAGTTCAAAGGGTGTGGTTGGTCAGTATAGAGCCTGGTAACTGGGTATTCTGCAACAATCATCAGAAAAAGACAGCCCTTGAGCCAGTTGTAAAGAGGGCCTTACTTATCAAGTGCTCCTGACCACTGACTGACACTGCTGCAAAACTAGAAGGTATTGAGCCTTGGGTACATATCACACAACCAAAGAAGGTTCCACATGACACCTGATCTCATACAGATGCTGGAGATTTATAAATCAAATTAACAAGGAAGAGAAGTAGCTGACATCAAGGTAGATTGCTTTCACCCAAGATTATGGATCAAAACTTCGTACTTCAACTACACATGAAACCCTTTCTCCTTCTGTTCCTTTTAGATATTTTCTTGCAAGATTGCTTACAAATGCAATCTTAGTAAAACTGATTCATATACAATACTAATAATTTGGAGTATTCTTTTTCTTACGTAAATATATTATATAATATTAATGTCAGTCATTTTCCTTTTTTAAGACTACATAGTTTCTCTTACCTGTATGGTATTACATCACATTTATGTAATGTGATTAACTTAGTTTTTAAGCTTTCACATATGTTTCATGTAACCCCATGAAATTCAAGATATTCTGTAAACAAAACAACCCCCCAAAATAAAAAATGTTAGGCATTATATAGAATGATTTTGAATAGACTTTCAAGAGATTTGTGGTCCCTGTGAGAACTAAAATGGGAGTCAATTTACCTTAGGTTAAGAAGATTGCTGTGTTTTTTGTTTGTTTTCAATTTATTTTTGAGAGAGAGCATGAACAGGAGCTGGGGGGAGAGGCAGAGGGAAAGGGAGAAGCAGACTCCCCGCTGAGCAGGGAGCCCCACGCTCCTTGGGATCATGACCTAAGCCAAAGGCATCATTCCCTTAACCAACTGAGCCACCCAGGCATCCCTAGGTTAAGAAGTTCTACTCTAGGATGTTAGCAAATCTGATTTTCAAAGATTCCTTTTAAATACTCATCAAAATAAATTTTATATCTTCATTGTTCTTGATTTTTAGAAAATTTATGGTGAATACTTAGAATCTTCACATAACAGTTTTGTTTCTTGAATCTTCACATAACAACAGTTTTGTTTCTTGAGGATTTGTTAAGTGCATGGCTGTTATTAAGTGCTCTAGGGCTGTGCCCAGATTAATGTGTACAATCCTTATAAAAACTGTAAGGCATTAATATGATCATTATCTACACTTACAACAAAAGATTATAAAACGTAAAGATTAATAACTACTGACCTCCTTGAAATGTGGCTAGACTGAACAAGGAACTGAATTTTCAATTTTATTTTAATTTTTAATTCAAATACAAAAGCAATATAAAATGTTTTTCAGTTAAACACAATTTTATTCTTTTCACCATAACCACTGAAAATTTAGCAAACTGAGAAGTGCTATAACAGTAAAATATGTAGCAGATCTTGAAAACTTAGTATGAAATAGGAATGTAAAATATTTCAACTTGGGGCGCCTGGTGGCTCAGTTGGTTAAGCGGCTGCCTTCGGTTCAGGCCATGATCCTGGGGTCCTGGGATTGAGCCCCATGTCCAGCTCCCTGCTCAGCAGAGAGCCTGCTTCTCCCTCTCCCTCTGCCTGCCACTCTGCCTACTTGTGCTCTGTCGAATAAATAAATAAAATCTTTAAAAATAAATAAATAAAATATTTCAACTTATTTATATTATTACATGTTGAAATATTTTAGATACATTGGTTAAAATTAAAAAATTAAAATAAAAATGTATTATCCAGCTTAATTTTGACTGTTTTTTAACTTTTTAAAATGTGTGCAAAAGAATTTTTTTTTTTAAAGATTTTATTTATTTATTTATTTGAGAGAGAGAGAGAGAAGCACATGAGAAGGAGGAAGGTCAGAGGGAGAAGCAGACTCCCTGTCAAGCAGGGAGCCTGATGCGGGACTCGATCCCGGGACTCCAGGATCATGACCTGAGCCGAAGGCAGTCGCTTAACCAACTGAGCCACCCAGGCGCCCTGCAAAAGAAATTTTTAAATTATGCAAGTGGCTAACTCTGGAAAACAGTATGGAGGTTCCTCAAACAGTTGAAAATAGAGCTACCCTACAACTCAGCAATTGCACTACTGGGTATTTACCCCAAAGATACAAATGTAGTGATCTGAAGGGGCATATGCACCCCAATGTTTATAGCAGCAATGTCCACAATAGCCAAACTATGGGAAGAGCCTAGATGTCCATCAACAGATGAATGGATAAAGATGTGGTATATTTATACAATGGAATATTATGCAGCCATCAAAAAAAAAATGAAATCTTGCCATTTGCAACAATGTGGATGGAACTAGAGGGTATTATGCTAAGCAAAATAAGTCTATCAGAGAAAGATAAGTATCATGTGATCTCACTGATATGAGGACTTTAAGAAACAAGACAGAGGATCATAGGGGGAGGGAGGAAAAAATGAAACAAGACGAAACCAGAGAGGGAGACAAACCATAAGAGACTATTAATTTCAGGAAACAAACTGAGGGTTGCTGGAGTGGAGGGGGGTGGGAAGGATGGGGTGGCTGGGTGATGCACTATGGTGAGCACTGTGAATTGTCTAAGACTGATGAATCACAGACCTGTACCCCTGAAACAAATAATACATTGTATGTTAATAAAAAAAATTAAAAAAAAATAAAGGCCTCATTTTAAGGATAAAATAAATAAAAAATAAAAAAATAAATTACACAAGTGGCTTACATTGTATTTCCATCAGAAGGTGCTGCTTTAGACTCAATTACCATTATATCATGCTGCCTCTCACAGTCTGTACCACTATACGGTCTCAAAGAGAGTCATACTGCCAAATCTCAAGACTTAGTCACCATTCAAATCTCCTCATGGACTCTTCAGGAAAAACTCCCTGCCCTTGTTCACAAAGACCTCTCTTCACAAAACTCCAACCATATTCCTACTCCTAAAATGTCTTACTGACTGAAATCAATCAAACCATTTCCTACCTTGCTTTGTTTGAAAATCAAGTCTCTGAATAAAATCAAAGGTATGTGGTGTTTTATTCTACCTAACCACTAGTCTCTTCCTTGACAAAACACATTCTAAAATAAGTCCTTAGTTTATCCTTGAAGAGTTCAACTAGTTCTATTTCTGTACCATCCTTTGGAAAGAAAAGAGCACATGGGGAAACTGAATAATTACCAAAGCAATGTGAATATTAACTGGGAAGAAAAAGGGTATTTGGAAAGGCATTGGAAGAGATGGGGACCCATCCCTATGGTGCTGTTATTAATTGGGAAGGGGTAACCTGAGGACCAGGTAAATGGACAGCTCACAATTAGGTCTTACAATTTAGAACGACAGCAAATATTTAATGTTCTGTAAAACAAATTTACATGACAGAACAAAAAGTAAACATGAACTGACCTTGAATGGGCTTTTAAGTGGCAACTCTCTCCTCCACTTCAGGGGGCTTCTCTTGCAGAACTATAGGACCAAGAAGAAACTCTTGAGACTCTGGACAGGCTAAATAAGAACACACTGTCCACCATCAGACATAACCCATTACCCATCACAAATACATCCAGGTGGAAGTAAGAGGTAACTAGGATACTGCTGACTTTTACCAGTATCAGAGAAAAAGGTCAGCATCACCTACAACCAGCGCTGGAATCTAAGTAAGTTCACAGCAGTTTCTAGGGGGCACACGTGTGGTTCTGAAACATGTAAATGCCCTCCAGAGTGTATCCAAAAGAGGTTTGCCAAAGAAGAAATCCTTTACCCTGTGACACTCCCCTCATGTATTCCCAGAAGTTAGTCCTGAAGTCAAGTGCAAGCCTAAATTCTCATCCCATGACTGAGGTGTACTTTCCTGCTTGGAACTTTCATTGTAGGCCTGACATCAATGACTTCCCCTCTGATGTCTATTTCTCTATAGCTAGATCAAACTGGCCCTAGAGTGTAAGAAAAGAGAATTCAGGGAAACGCGTTCCAAGGAACCATGGAACTTAGAGTGGACCCTGGGTGGGCAACACTCACTTCACCAATGTTCCCTCTGTGTTAAGCACCAGGCTGGGTACTGGGGAAAAGATGATATATATACTTATATGTAAAATGTAATATATATATTATATATATTTTTTACATGCTCTTATAAGCTCATTGAAAAAAAAAAACAAAAAAACTTCAAACTCCTACAGGTTTACTGGGGAAAACAAAAACCCACACCCACTTAGTTCAAACTTAGCAGTCGGTACAACCGAGCTGTCAGAGGATTACTCGGTCACAGTACCAGATACCCACATCACCGTAGACAATGTACTGATAGTCCCACTAGCCCAATAGTATACCAGTCTGGGCACTCCAGGGCCCGTCACACACTCTCACTCACACGCATGCACGCGCGTGCATTAACACCCCACAATAAACTCGTCACAAAGCACCGGAAACCAACGTCGTCCGGGGTTCACGCAAACACTGGGACGAGACCCTTGGCTCCACCTGCCCCACCCCCAGCCCCCGGAGCTTAGGGCCTCCACACCGCGAGCCCCTCCCGCAACCCGACCTGGGTCACCTCAACTCACCAGGCATGCCCCAATAAGCACGACGATACCGGAAGGGGAACCAAAAGTCGAAGTTCATTCGTCGCCCTGGGGCCTGTGGGAAACGTAGTCCAACACTGAAAATGTCCAGGTTTTCGAGCGCAGCGGGGAGGGCAGCGGTCGCAAAGTCCCGCCACGCCCCGGAGACTCCTGGGAGTTCCAGGGTGCGCGGGTCGCTCCTCCGGCGCGGAGGAGGGTTGCCGCTGGCGGTTCTCCAGACGCCGAAGAGCCGGGTGATGATTTTTTGGGAGCGAGGGTTCCTGAGTTGAACTAGAGCCCCGCCAAGGAAGAAATTGGAAACCTGGGCGGGGGAAAGAAGGAAAAGGGAAGCGCAAGCCTACCGGAGGCGGGGCGAGGAGGAAGACAGAAGAAGCCTGCGTCGGGAGGACCGGCTGAGAACCGGAATCCCCAAACCCGGAGCGTTGAGGAGAAAAGAGGGAATCAGGAACCTGGTCGAGGAGGACCAAGGAGGGAATCAGAAATCCGTGCTGAGGGCGGTCGGGCCAAGAAGGGCTGAAGCGGGTACCGCAGGTTGGGCGGAAATGGCTGAGGCGAGAACCGGGAGCCGGTGCCTGTCGAGGTTTCTCTTCACTCAGGCCTGTATGTGCGGGACCCCAGGTCCGTGGTCGTGAACCAGAGGGTGACGAGTTTTGTTGTCACTCTTGCCCCTTGAGAAAGCCGCAGCACCTAGAATGGCATCTGGCACTGAGCAGATGCTCAGTATGTGTATGCCTGCCCTGGTGCGGGTTTTATACTGTCACTGCCAGGAAGTTCTCTGGTGTCCTTTTCCAGTCAGTCTCACGACAGACAGCCATCGTTCTGAGATACGTCGCCGTAATTTAGTTTTGTCAGTTCTGCAATTACATATGTCTCCTTTTGCACATCCTAGTTTTGTAAGCTTTATTAATGTTGTGTAGCTCATTCTTTTTATTTATGGACAGCATTCAATTGTGTGAATATGCCACAATTTGTTTATTCATTTTTCTCTTGGTGAACATTTGTTGTATTTCCAGGTTTTCTATGTTACGAATAAAGCTGACATGTTTCCATTTCTCCTGGGGAAATACCTAAAAGAAAAAAATGCTGGGTAATAGGTCAGTTTATATTTAACTTTCTAAGAAGTTGATAAACCTTGCAGAATGATTAGTGACTTGTGTTTGAGACTCAATGTGACTATTCAGTAAGTGGTTTCCAAGATCGATTTGGTATTCTTGTATGGAATTATGAGATGGGCTTAGTGGAGTTATGAATGTCATGTAAGGTCCATGGGTTTGTGGTTTTGTAAAATGGATGAGATATAGGAAACTGTGTCTGTACAAACTCTTATTTATCATGATTTTGTGTATTCCACGATGACTATGAAATTAGATCACTATGTAAGTGGTATTAATGAATAATTGGGAAGCGCTCTGTCTTTAGGTATGTGTCATTTTGATTCTGCTTCCAGAATTATGACTGTTTCTAATCAAGTAAAATAGCAGTATAGAGATATCCAGAGGAAATGAGGATATCGAAGAAATATCTGCAGTCCCATACTCACTGTAGCATTCTTAACAACAGCCAAGACATGGAAGTAATCTAAGTGTCCACTGATGGATGAATGAATGAAGAAAATGTGTATATATATATGTAATGGAATATTATTCAGCCTTTAAAATGAAGTACATCATACCTTTTGTGACAACATGGATGGACCTTGAGGGCATATGCTAAGTGAAAGTCAGAGAAAGACAAATATTGTATGATCTCCCTTACATGTGAAATCTAAAAAACCAAATTAATTGAAATAGAGAGTAGAATGGTAATTGCCAAGGGGTTAGGAGGGTAGAAGAAATGTAGATATCGGTCAAAGAATACAAAAAATGAGTAATTTCTAGAGAACCTAATGTACAGTATGGTGACTATAATTAACAATACTGTGTATTATGTACTTGAAAGTTGTTAAGAGATTAGATCTTAAGCATTATCACCACAAAAATAAGAAAGGTAATTATATGAGAGGATGGAGGTGTTAACCAACCTTATGGTGGTAATCATTTCATAATATATACATGTTTAAAATCATCAAGTCCCACATCGGGCTTCTTGCTCTGTGGGGAGCCTGCTTCTCCCTCTGCCTGCTGCTTCTCCTGCTTGTTCTCTCTGACAAATAAATGAAATCTTAAAAAAAAAATCTGTTTGTGACAAACTCTACATTTAAAAAAATAATAGGGCGCCTGGGTGGCTCGGTTGGTTAAGCGACTGCCTTCGGCTCAGGTCATGATCCTGGAGTCCTGGGATCGAGTCCTGCATCGGGCTCCCTGCTCGGCGGGGAGTCTGCTTCTCCCTCTGACCCTCCCCCCTCTCATGTGCTCTCTCTCATTCTCTCTCTCTCAAATAAATAAATAAAATCTTAAAAAAAAAAAGTTGTGAATAAAAAAAATAAAAAATAAAATCATCACATTGTAAACATTAAACTTAACACATATTTTTTTAAAAAAGAATTGGGAAGAGGTAAAATTACAGATAATAGGATCACATACTAGGAACACCATATTAAATAATCCTAATGTCTTGAACTGAGCAGGAAAATTTTTTTTTTTTTTTAGATTTTATCTATTTGACACAGAGGGAGAGAGAGCACAAGCAGGGGGAGCAGCAGGCAGAGGGAGAGGGAGAAGCAGGCTCTCCACTGAGCAAGGAGCCCGACATGGGGCTCAATCCCAGGACCCTGGGATTGTGACCTGAGCCGAAGGCAGCCGCTTAACCAACTGAGCCACCCAGGCGCCCCAAGCAGGAAAATTTTTTAAAAGAGAAATGACCAGGATTCAGTAGGTAGCACAAAAGAAAAATACTTTTTATCTCTATGTACTTCTTTTAACAGATTTGACAGGTTCCCCCCCTTTTCCTAGATGAAATCATGGTGATTTAATAACTTTTTCAGACACTCTAAATACCCTGAAATACTTCTAATCACAGTCTTATTCTCTGATAAAAATATTTACTGTAAAAATTAATATTTGAAACTTCATTTAAAGGAAAAATTTATTCCATGTGACTGGAGCCTGCAGTGCAGAAAAGTACATAATCAGTTTCTTCTCTATTACTCAAACCTGTATTACTGAATAGTTAATATTTAATACAATGATAATTAATACTTAATAGTAAATGTTTACTACTTAACTAGGCAGATTTAACCAAGTTATTATGGAAACTCTATGGTAAGTAGGGTTTAACATTGCTTCTTTTACCTCTCTTTTCTCTCCCCTGTTCACTTTTCTAACAAAGAATCCAAAAGAATAAAAGGTCCTCTCTTGAAAATCTTAAAGCAATGCCTCAGGTAAGATGATGTTTCTTCTCTCTTTTCTGAAATATTCTTTTTCCCTCTAGCATATATGAGCATTTTCCCATCTTGAAACTTCCTAGAGATATGATTCCCCTTCACAAAACTGGTCATTTCCTTTTATTCTCACCAGATAAACCTGTGCCTTTTCCAAGTTCTTCTAATTTTAAATAATGTTCACTTATCAATTGGGTATTTCACTTAGCATCTCCTTTCTCATGCCCACAAACGTAAATATATTTTCTTGAATTAAATAACTCTATATTCCTTGAATGAACCTGTCCTGTCTAGACAGTGATTTGATGTCTAAGTAGTGAGTGCTTAGGAGAACCCATAAAAGGGAAAGACTTCATGTCCCCAGACCTTGGTTACCTAGGTAAAATCAGGTTACATACAATATTAGTATATGGCAAGAAGGGAGATCCCATGTGGCACTGTGTCCTTCCTTTTCCAACTCACCCTTCTGGATCATGTTTCTGCATTGGGTCATATTCCAGGAATGCCTTGCCTTGTTTATATCCCTCCACTCAGTAATAGATATCAAAGACATGAAAGTAATCTATGGTTGAAAGAGCAGATGGGGGCACTTGGGTGACTCATTTGGTTAAGTGACTGCCTTCAGCTCAGGTCATGATCCTGGAGTCCCAGGATCGAGTCCTGCATCAGGCTCCCTGCTTAGCAGGGAGTCTGCTTCTCCCTCTGACCGCCCCCCCCATGCTCTCTCTGTCAAATAAATAAAATCTTTAAATAAATAAATGAATGAATGAATAAATAAACAAACAAGCAAGCAAGCAAGCAGATGGGAAAGCCTTTCTATACACAAAGCACTTAAGAGAAAGAACAAGAGGAGCAGGTCTGAGATGACAAGTGCCTAGGAATAGAGTAGGCCTTGAATCTCAGTAAAGGAAGAAAGGGTGTCCTAAGTCTTCCTTTGGACATAAATTTAATACTATCCACTTTTTTCTTTCATACACTCACTGGAGAATTTCTAAAGGATGTACGTTAGGAAGAAGTAAATTAAATTTGGAAAGATAGAATGAGATCCAATTGGTAAATACATTGGGAAGTCTAAGCATATACTAAGTAATAATTTTAAATTTTTTATTAAATTTTAAATTGTTTCAAATTTTGTTTCAAAATTTTTGCATTTGTTTCAAATTCAAATATTGTTTCAAGTTGTTTCAAAATGTAATTTTGAAATTAATGTTTCAAAACAGATTAAAATCACAAGATAACAACAGAAAGAATGTACTTAAAGCATTCTCTTTTTTTGAGATTTTATTTATTTATTTGCGAGAGAAAGAGAGAGAGAGCACAGGGAGGAAGGGCAGGGGGAGAGGGAGAAAGAGTCCCAAGCAGAGGCCACACTGAGCGCAGAACCCAATGCAGGCCCATTCCCAGGACCCCAAGATCATGACCTGAGCCCAAACCAAGAGTTGGGCGCTTAACCAACTGCGCCACCCAGGCACCCCAGTACTTAAAACATTCTAAGGTGTTTCGTGAGATGCCAGCTAATTACGAATCAAAGATACAAACTAAAAATTTAAGGGTATGGGGCGCCTGGGTGGCTCAGTCATTAAGCGTCTGCCTTTGGCTCAGGTCATAATCCCAGGGTCCTGGGATCGATTCCCGCATTGGGCTCGCTGCTCCGTGGGAAGCCTGCTTGTGTCCCATCTCTCGCTGTCTCTCTGTCAAATAAATAAAATCTTTTAAAAAAAAATTTAGGGCGCCTGGGTGGCTCAGTTGGTTAAGCGACTGCCTTCGGCTCAGGTCATGATCCTGGAGTCCCAGGATCGAGTCCCGCATCGGGCTCCCTGCTCGGCGGGGAGTCTGCTTCTCCCTCTGACCCTCCTCCCTCTCATGCTCTCTGTTTCTCATTCTCTCTCTCTCTCAAATAAATAAATAAAATATTTTAAAAATAAATAAATAAATAAATAAATAAATAAATAAATAATTTAAGGGTAACCTCTAAAAGTGATAGACTATTTTTTAATCCAGTTGAGGGAACAGAAGAATAAAGAAAACTTGATAGATCCAGTAAAATTCAAAGTAACAGAAGAAGCAAGTATAAGCTTGAATAAAAAGAAACTAGGGAGATGGGATATGGAGCTAAAAGGAGGCTTGGGCAACAGCTCTTGGAAGATAAAGACTCAGCAGGATAACAGGTCAGTTGCTGAGGCTAAAGTGCAGTGTCCTTGCTTTTCTCAGTCTGTGTATTTAGGGAAATGAACCCAAATGCTCACTGCAGAAAAGAAAAGGGAAGAATTGGTTGAAGATTCAGGCCTATTACTTTCTACTCCCTGCCCTCCCATTACTCCCATTTTAGAGGTTTATGGGGCCTAAAGGATGAGTGTGAAGTTTTTGTATAATTTGATGTAGAAATGGGCTGCCTCCTGACCAGCAGATATTCCCAGATCCACGCTCATGTGGAGACAGTCAGTTACAGGTTAATGTTCCTGAGTTCTGGGGTCAAAAAGATCTAGATTCCAGTCCCCACCCGAACCATTTTTAGTTGTATATATCCTTTAATATCACTGAGACTCATTCTCTTCAGATAAAAAATGAAGATGTGCTGCTGCTCTGCTATTCTCTGTAAATGAAGGGTATTTATAAAAACTATAAAGTGCCTGCAGTGTAGTCATTCAGTAAATTAGTGTTTTTCTACCTGTATGTCCCAAAACTAAGAAAATACCTGGAAAATTATATAACATAAGGCACTATGCACACCAAAAGAGTTACTATGAATTCTTGTTGATTAACTACTTTAAATCACATTGATATGCCCTCTTTCCTTTATTCTTCAGCAGTGGCAACAGGGGAGGTTGGGTTTTGGTGGGATAGGAGGTATTGACAGCCTGGATCCTGACTGGATCCATTACTGGATGTGATGGTTAATGATACACACAGCCCAGTTCCCAAATGGGTCAGTAACTATGGATCTGTAAGCAACATCTTACATTTACCCTTTTTGTCTTGTGAGTATGAGTATATATGGTTTCTTGATTTACATGCCATGTTATTTAGGTGGCTCAGACATTCATCATGAGGCAGAAGATGTAACACTGAGAAATCAGGCAAAGACAGGATTGTGCAAGATGGAACATGAAATCTCTGCCTGACTGTAGAACATTATATGCTCTACATTATATTGTGTCTTTAAAAGATTATCTTCTGCATTTTCTTTTTTTTTTTTTTTAGATTTTATTTATTTATTTGACACAGAAAGACAGCTAGAGAGGGAACACAAGCAGGGGGAGTGGGAGAGGGAGAAGCAGGCTCCCCGCTGAGCAGGGAGCCCGATGCGGGGCTCGATCCCAGGACCCTGGGATCATGACCTGAGCCGAAGGCAGACACTTAACAACTGAGCCACCCAGGCGCCCCTGCTTTCCATTTTCTTATATTTTGAGCTTTTTGGTCCTGTTTCATCTTACAATGCAAACAAGTAAACATCTTAGCCTAAGGATGCAGACCCACCTAATGAACAATAGTTAAAAAAAAAAAAAGTAAAAAAACAATAGTAAAAAATAGTAAAAAAAAAAGTAAAAAATAGTAAAAAAAATAGTAAAAAAGATACAATATACAAAAAAATAGTAAAAACAATAGTAAAAAATAGTAAAAAAATTTTAGAAAAATATGAAGGAAATGTTCACCCTCTCCCTGTGGAGCTGCAGAGGATTTTAATACCATTTTTTGTTTTAAAATTTATTTCAAAGAAACCTGATATAATAACGTGTTGAATTGAGAATAATAAATGAGTATCAGCCTCATTCTCCTTTCCCTTACCTTCTAAATCTGTAAACCTAATTAGTTATTTATTTCACTATTTGCTACCCTTGTAATAATGTTTAAACTGTCATTGATGTTTTACTGAAAGCCATAAATAATTATAAGATTTTATGTTAAGGGATTCCTGTTTACTTTCTTTATGCATAAAGGTATAATAAAATCCTGTGACTTCCTTTAGCCAACAGGGAAATGCAAAACAAGATAACAATGAAATACTACACACCCACCAGGATAGCTATAATCAAAAATAAAGATAATGAGTAATGCTGGATAGAATATAAAATGGTGAGTTACTGTGGAAAATAATCTAGCAGTTCTTCCAAATGGTTAAACATAGATCCACAATTCTAGTCCCATGTATATACTCAAGAGAAATGAAAACATATGTTCACACAAAACATGCACATATGTTCATAGCAGCATTATTCACAACAGCTCCTCAGAAAGTGGAAGAATTACCATATGACCCACCAATTCCACTCCTCCATATATATCCAAGAGAATTAAAAGCATATACTCAAAACCTTGTACATGAATGTTCATGGTAGCATTATTTATAATAGCCCCAAACTAGAAACAACCCAAATGCCCATCAACTGATGAAGGGATAAACAAAATGTTGGCATATCCATACAATAAAAAGAAATGAATACTGATACGTGCTATATACAACATGAACCTTCAAAACTTTATGGTAAATAAAAGAAGCTAGTCACAAAGGACCACATGTTGCATAATTCCATCATATGAGATGTCCAGAAAAGGCAAATATACAGACAAAGAGGATTAATGTTGGCCTAGGGCTGGAGCATATTGAAGGGTACTTAACTAATAAGGTCAGTTGATATTTTTCATACCTATGTATACAGTATATACAAATTTTATATCAAAAAGCCCTAGGGGCACCTGGGTGGCTCAGTCGTTAAGCGCCTGCCTTCGGCTCAGGTCATGATCCCAGGGTCCTGGGATCGAGCCCCGCATCGGGCTCCCAGCTCCGCGGGAAGCCTGCTTCTCCTTCCCCCACTCCCCCTGCTTGTGTTCCCTCTCTCGCTGTGTCTCTCTCTGTCAAATAAATAAAATCTTAAAAAAAAAAAAAAAAAAAGCCCTAAAATACAGTAAAATAATAGGTTGCCAAGTAGACAAGACCAAACATTTAAAACTGTTTCCCCTTCCCTTGCTCTCTTTTTCCCACCAGCTAAGGTTGACAGATTCTGGAGCTGCAATAGATCGCCTTTCTATATTCCTGGCTCGCCTATTCCTCCCTCTTTAATTTCCAGAAAGAAAGTGATACAATATACAACAGATACTCTCTTATAAAACCCGAATGAATGTTGTTCTTTTCAGCAAGTTTAAACCAAACATTAGTTTCCCAGAATCAAACTTTGTATCCTTTTTACTTTTTAAACAATCTCTCTTTATTTTTTTTGGTTTGGTTTGGTTTGGCTTTGGTCCATTTACACCCCTTAACTGGTTTGTTCAGGCCCTACTTCATCTCTTTTGGGGAACATCATTCTCCTCTGACATTTTCCTAAGCTGGTGAATGCAGAAATAACAATATATTATCTAAAATGTCTATTATGGGGCACCTGGATGGCTCAATCAGTTAAGCATCTGCCCTTGGCTCAGGATATAATCCCAGGTTTTTGGGCTTGAGCCACCTCAGCCCTGAGCTGGGCTCTCTACTCGGTGGGGAGTCTGCTTCTCCCTCTGCCCCTCCACCTCCCCGCTTGTGCTCTCTCTCTCAAATAAATAAAATCTTTAACAAATAAAATAAAATGTCTATTTGCCAACAGAAAATTTATAAACATGCAAAGAAACTGCAGAGTATGATCCATATATTAGCAAAAAGAAAAAGAGTCTGCCTATGAGAGCAACCAGATATCAGATTTAACAAAGACTTCAAAGAAACCATTATAAATATATTCAAAGAACTAAAGGGAATCATGATTAAAGAAATAAAGGCATGGTGACAATGCTGTATCAAATAAGGTGTTATCAATAAAGATAGAAACTCTTTTAAAGAACCAAATGGAAACCCTAGAAATGAAAATTTCATTAGAAGAGCTCAACAATATATTTGAACTAGCAGAAGAAAGAATTAGCAAACTTGAAGATAGGTCATTAGAGAGTATACATGTTGAAGGACAGAAAAAATAGGAAAAATGAGCTTCAGAGAAATGTGGGGCACCAGTGAAGTGTGTCATCATATGCATATTGGGAATACCAGAATAAGCAGAGGGAGAGAAAAGCATTACAAAACTTTAAAACTTCCCAAATTTATTGACAATAATCATGAGAGTTTAGCTAAACAATTCCATGGTATTGCTGCTTTGGCATACATTTTGTTTGGCTAAGTGGCTTGCCAAAATCTTAAACTGACACTAACCTCCTCATATAAGCACATGCCCTACATAGCAGCCTGCAGAGTCACAGCAAGGGGAAGTTCCTGATATGATTTCTCCAAAAGCCTTCTGATCAAGTCCCCCCTGCCTCCCAGCATCTGTGTGCCTTATGTGATCCTTAGATAAGACCCCTGTGGGGCTTACTAAAACACCACTCTTGGTTTGTATTGACCAATCCAGTCCCCAGCCCAGGAACCCTAAAGCACTCCATCCATGGACTCTAATAAAGGCCTGCGCCCCAGGTGCGAACCCTCTCTGTCTGCACTCTGCCTTGACCTTCCCATCTGGCCTCTCAAGGCATGTGTGTACTTCCTCCAGGACCTCTGAGTAATATACTTCTCTATTTCAATTTCTCTTGTGTTCTGTTGCTGAACCACAACTCACCAGCATCTGTGCTCCAGTTAATGAATGTTAATTTAACAGTCATAAATAATTTATGTGTCTAGGAAGTTCAGCAAATTCAAAGTAGTAGGAACACAAAGAAATCCACAAACATATCAGAGTAAAAATGCTGAAAGCAAAGGCAAGAACATCTTGAAAGCACTAAGAGAAAAGAACTCATCACTTAAAAGGGAGCCCAAATTAGATTAACAGGTGACTTCATATCAGAAACAATGGAGGCCAGAAGGGAGTGGGGAAACAAATTCTAAGTCCTGAAAGAAAAATCTTTTAGCCAAGAATCCTATACCTAGCCAGAGTAGCTTTCAAAAATGAACCCTAGAGGCACCTGGGTGGCTCAGTTGGTTAAGCATCTGACTCTTGATTTTGGCACAGGTCACAATCTCAGACATCATGAGATCAGCCTCATGTCTGGCTCTACGCTCAGCAGGGAGTCTGCTTGGGATTCTCTCTCTCCTTCTCACTCTGCCCCTCCCCTCACTCACACTCTAAATCAATTAAATAAATAAATAAATAAAATCTTTTAAAAAAATGAAGGTTAAAGAAAGACATTCCAAGATAAACAACTGAAGAGAATTTGTAGCCAGCAAATCCACTTTAAGAAACTACTAACTTGCTTCAAGCTGAAAGTAAATGTAATTTTGATCTACATTAAAAACAAAGAGCACCTGTAAAAGTAATTATGTAATTATACAGTACAAATCACATTTTTCTACTCTATTGCCTTAACTTATTTTAGAAGGAATTGTATAAAACAACATGTATATAATGTGTTGGAAAAATAATGCAAAATGTTAATATGTAATATTACTATACAGTTACAGCACAAAGGAACAAAAGAGATGGGAGAAAACCATACTGTAGGGAGATAAGGAAATGACTCTGATGGTTACTCAAAACGGTAGAAACAAATGAGAACCAGAATAATAAGAAAATTAATGTAACAAAATCTGTAAGTATATACTTATTCTTCTATTAGCTTTAAAACACGTACAGTTATAGAAAGTAATAATCATAGCAAAGTATTGTAGAGTTTATAACATAGATGGAGTATGTATAATAATAATAATACCAAAAATGGAGAAAAGGGAATAAATATATAGGAGTAACATTTCTCTGTCTTATTGAATTTAAGTTGGCATAAATCTGAAGCTGTTTCTGATAAGCCCCAGAACAAGATTTAAGGAAATAACTCAAATAACTAAAACAATATAGCAAGTAATTAGAAACATTAAAATATTAGAAAATATTCACAATAAAGAATGTGGTAAATTAGGAATAGAGGAAGAAAAAGGACATGACACACGTAGAAAACCAAATGTACAATGGCAGACATGAATCCAACCATGTCAACACTATTCTAGTGGGCCTCACTGAACTGGGGAGGTTTTTAAAAAGAGACATCAGCAGTGGCAGACACACGACTGCTGTCCTAGAAAAAAGCATACAACCATCTTGTGAACTAGGGTTGGGGCATTGTGCCTAGTATCTGAGGGTGGCCTCTAGGAGATGAAAGTGACCCTCCGCCAAAAGCAAGCAAGAAAAGGGGATCTCAGCCACATACCTTCAGGGAACTGAGTTGTGCTAATAACCCAAGTAAGCTTGGAAGAGAATCTCTACCTCCAGATGAAATCACAGCCCCAACCAGCAGATACAGATAGATACAGTCAAATGTATTTATTTCCTGTGACTAGGTAAGTCTACTTCTGTGTAAAGAATAGCAATAAGGAAAAAAATAAAGACAATTTTTGGAAACTGAACTGCATCCTTTACTTTTGTGATATGCTAAAGGTGCAGGTTTGCTCAGTGCAAATCAGACAAATCATCCATGACAATGTAACAAACACCACAGACACATGAAGGAATTGATGGAAATACCGTTATTAAGTTATACTATAGTTTTGTACAGCACCTGGAACTATATATTGGTAATGAAACATAACACAGTAAATGTATGTAATGTCATCAAATATATATTTTATTGTAATATCAATAAACCATTTACTATGTATATTCAAATGTTTCCAGATTTATGGCTACCTTATATACATACCTTAGAGAAAATTCTACTTATATAAAAGAGGAGGACAAATATCTTAGTGACAAAAATTTTGTAATAGTGAAAAAAGTTTCAACAAATTAAATCTTGAAGAATGCGAAAAATATATTCATATATATGAGTAAGTTAGAAGGATTTCCATTCTCACACTTATTACATTAACAGGGGTATTTTCTAGCATGAATTTAAGATGAATTGAAAGTAACATGGGGGCGCCTAAGTGGCTCAGTTGGTTAAGCGACTGCCTTCAGCTCAGGTCATGATCCTGGAGTCCCAGGATGGAGTCCCACATCAGGCTCCCTGCTCAGCAGGGAGTCTGCTTTTCCCTCTGACCCTCCTCCCTCTCATGCTCTCTGTCTCTCATGCTCTCTCTCGCAAATAAATAAAATCTTAAAAAAATATTAAAAAAAAAAGTAACATGAATAATATGAAATAGCTTATGATTTATTACTGTGATGAAAAGAAAGTAATTTTCAAATTTACAGAATTTTTCTCTAATAAGGATATCCTAAAATTCAACAAGAGGAATGAATGAAAGTCATTAATGTTAGTTCAATACATTAAAAATTCTCTGATTTTGAGAATGTTGTTAGAAAAGCCTTAATACAGTTTTTTTTTAATTTTTTTTTTTTTTAAGATTTTATTTATTTGCAAGAGAGAGAATGAGAGACAGAGAGCATGAGAGGAAGGAGGGTCAGAGGGAGAAGCAGACTCCCTGCCGAGCAGGGAGCCCGATGCGGGACTCGATCCCGGGACTCCAGGATCATGACCTGAGCCGAAGGCAGTCGCCCAACCAACTGAGCCACCCAGGCGCCCGCCTTAATACAGTTCTTATATTTATATGTTTTCTCGACATGTAAGTTCTGATTGTCATTAATGTGTGAATAAAATCTTACCATTACTCAAATTGCTATTTCATAGAGTGTCTCGTGTCTCATCAGGAAACCTTTTCTGATATACTCAAAAGCATCTTCCAGAAGTGAAGGCCTTCCCACATTCCATAAATTCATGGGACTTAACACCAATATGAATTCTCTAAGTTCTCTAAAGCTCTTCCTACATTACTTACATTCATGTGGTTTCTCAACAGTGAATTCTTTAATGACCTTTAAAGTTTCTACTAAACCCCAAAGCCCTGCATTTTACTTGCATTAATAGTTTTTCTAACTAGCTGGAAATACCCTTTTGTGGTTTTAAAGTAATCTTGCTAATAAATGCTCTGTAGAAATGAAATGCCTGACTATTAGAGGGTGATGCTCTTCCAGCATATTTTTTAGTCTATTTTTTTAAACTGAGATATAATTCATGTAACCACAGAATTTACCCCTTTAAGTGTACAATTCAGTAGTTTTTAGTATATTCACAAGGTTGTGCAATCATTACCACTAATTCCAGAACATTTTCACCATCCCAAAAAGAAATACTATAACCATTAACAGTCACTCCCCATTCTTCCCTCTTCCCAGCCCCTTATAACCACTAATCTATTTTCGGTCTCTGTGGTTTTACTTACTCTGAATACTTCATATAAATGAAATCATACAGTATATGGCCTTTTCTGCCTGGCTTCTTTCACTTAGGATGATATTTTCAAGGTTCATCTATGTCGTAGAATGAATCAGTACTTTATTTCTTTTTTAAATGGCTGAATAATACTCCATTGTACGGATATACATTTTATTTATCCATTCATCATGTGATGGACATTTGGGTTAATGTGCATATTTTTGATTGGGTCAATTTAGACTATGATTGACAAAACAAGCAGTCTAAGCTTTTTCTGCTGCCAAAGAAAAACCACTGGCTTTTTTTTTTTAATCCTGAATTCATATATTCTAATTACCTAGGCCTGACTCTTTTTTTTTTAAGATTCTATACATTTATTTGTCAGAGAGAAAGAGAGCACAAGCAGGGGGAGCAGCAGGCAGAGGGAGAAGCAGGCTCCCGCTGAGCAGGGAGCCTGATCGGGGGCTCGATCCCAGGACCCTGGGATCATGACCTGAGCCGAAGGCAGACGCTTAACCGACTGAGCCACCCAGGTGCCAACTGATTTATGTTTTGAATTCTGCAACTTTACTGAATGCATTTGTTGGTTCTAACGGTTTTTTTGTGGATTCTTTAGGATTTTCTATATATAAGATCATGTATTCTGAAAACAGACCCAATTTTATTCCTTTCCGGATGCCAATATATATTGACCTAATTGCTCTGGCTAAGACTTCTAGTACTATGTTGAATAGAAGTGGTGAGAGTGGGTATTCTTCTCTTGTTCCTTTTCTTAGAGGAAAAGCTTTCAGCTTCTCAACATTGAGTATGACATTAGCTGTCAGCTTGTCACATTTGGCCTTATGTTACATATGACTATAACTGTAGTTTTTCCAGGACATTCTCCGTTGCTGGCTTTGATGAAGCAAGTGGCCAAATTGGAGAGGTCCATGTATACTGAGGGTGGCTTCTGGGCAAGTGCCAGCAAAAAAACAGGAGGCCCTCAGTCCAACAGCCTGCAAAAAGCTGAATGTTGCCAACAAGCATGTGTGCTGAGAAGTGAATCCTTCCCCCATTAATGATGAGACCCAGCCCTGAACCACACCTTGATTACAGAGTTGTGAAAGACCCCGAAGCAGAAGACCTAGCAAACTGTCCCTAGACTCCTGACCCTCAGAAATAGCTCTAGTGTGCTTATTCCATCTTACCCAGGACCAGCAACTCCACATTTTCCACCACAATGTTTCTATTATTTGAACATTGGCTAATTAAATTCTTTAAACTGATTTCTGTGGACATTTGATTTAATATTGTAATCTTTGAAATAATTCTTGCTTTCTGACACAAGATGTGCCACACTTATACTTTATACCTCCCCTTCATATGAGCAGACACTTGAATTGAGACAACTGCATTTTTCTGTATCCTTTTTCAGCATATTATTCTTTGTTTAAAATGTTTATTATGTTTATTACAAACATTTTATTTTTAATTTTTACTCTTGTGAGTTATAATGCTGGCTTGTTATAACTATTTCAGGTGGTTCTGTAGCCTATTAATATGATCAACCAATTAACATGTACTTCTGCCTGGCACAAAATATTCAGGGCTCATCTTGTGTTTTCCCTGCCACAGATTCAGACATTTTCCCAAGGAGTTCATAAAATGGGCATTGGTATTTAGTGACTAGAGTATGAGCAATAAGGGTTGCTTATGGCTTTTTTGGCTTAATTTTAAGTCTTTTATCTCTTTCTTGAAATTGACCTCTTTCAACTTTTTATGTTTTCTGGGGTTTAGATTATTTACTAGAATTCACCTACATTTTCAAATGATTGGCACAGGAGTTGTTTATCATTTAAATGGAAATATATGCTGTGATGGTTATTTCTCCTCTAATTTTATTATACTTTTAAATGTTTTCCAACTCCATACATTCTACCTCTATGTTTATTAATTCCTTCCATTACTTTTCTTTGTTTTACTTGTTTATCCCTAACTTGTTGAAGGGGATGCTTAATTTATCTTTATTATTTTATTTTTACTAATATAAGCATTTAAGTTTATGATTTATCTTCTGACCACTATACTTGTATGCTCTAGGTACTAGTCAAAAATTATTTAATGTTTCTAACATTATGGTTTTCTAGAGGTTATTTATTTATTAGTTTTTATTTAATTCCAGTTAGTGAACATACAGTGTTATATTGGTTTCAGGTATACAATATAGTGATTCAACAATTCCATACATTACTCAGTGCTCATCACTTAATACTTGTGGGTATTAAGTGACCCAGCTGGTCCAGCCAGTCCACGATGTTTTCATGGTTTATGGCCCCACAGTGGGGTATTCCAAATCTTCAACAGTTCCAGCGTCTGAACCCTGTTTACTGAACAGAGCAATTGTATCCAATTTCCATTTGGCACAAGCTTGTGTGCTAAGGCTGAAACAGCTTAGGGTCAGGTTTCAGCTTAAGAGTCAGGCCTAGGCACAGGGCACCTGGGTGGCTCAGTCATTAAGTGTCTGCCTTCAGCTCAGGTCATGCTCTCAGGGTCCTGGGATCGGGCCCCGCATCAGGCTCCCTCTGCCCCCCTCCCCCTCATGTGCTTGCTCTCTCCCTCTCTCAAATAATCTTAAAAAAAAAAAAAAAGGCAGATTCTCAAGCCAGATCTACTGAATCAGAAACTCTGGGTGGGGTCTGGCAATCTGGGTTTTAACAAGCACTCCGGGGGGGAGGGGGGCGCACCTGCGTGGCTCAGTTGTTAAGCATCTGCCTTCGGCTCAGGTCATGATATCAGAGTCCTGGGACTGAGTCCCGCATCAAGGCTCCCTGCTCAGTGGAGTCTGCTTCTCCCTCTCCTTCTGCTCCTCCCCCTGCTTGTGCACTCTCTCTCTCTCGCAAATAAATAAATAAAATCTTTAAAAAAAAAGACTCTCTCCCCCTCTCCCTCTGCCCCCCCCACCAGTTCTCTCTAAACAAATAATCTTAAAAAAAAAAAACTATAGAGAGCTAAAGTAATCAAATCAGAATGGTTCTGGAATAAAAACAGACACATAGAGGAGCAGGAGCAAGATGGCGGAGGAGTAGGAGACCTGGATTTCCTCTCCTCTCAGGAATTCAGCTGGATAGGGATCAAACCATTCTGAACACCTACAAACTCAACAGGAGATCGAAGAAAAGAAGAGCAACAACTCTCTCATCAGAAAAGCGACCACTTTCTGGAAGGTAGGACGTGAGGAGAAGTGAATCCGAGGCGAGATTCGGGAGGATAGACAGCGGGGGAGGGGCCTCCGTCGGCTGCTTCTGGCAAGTGATAGAACCACGGAGCACAAAATCGGAACTTTTAAAAGTCTGCTCCGCCGAGGGACGTCACTCTGGTGGCTAAGCGGGGGGTGGAACCCTCCGGGACAGTGTGGTCTCAGGACCCTCGGGGTCACAGAAAGACCGGGGGTGCCTGAGTGTGGCAGAGCTCCCAGGTATTGGAGCAGGGAAGCCGGCTGCAGAGGCGGAGCCCAGGTGCGGGCTCTCAGCTCGGGGTGGCCATAAACCGTGATCCGCGGCACAGTCGGGCCACTGCTCCTCCAGCAGGGACCCAACAAGCGGCAGATCCGGGGAGACTCAACTTCCTCCCCCGGGAGGAGCCGGGCGGGAGTGCACCGCAGGGATCTGCTGGGTTTGGAGACTCCACCCGGGGTCGGGTGCCAGAGATAGAAACGTGCGGTTGCAGGCCGGGTGAGCACGGAGTGCGGCCGGAGACAGGGGAGAAGGGAGTGACTGACGGCTTTTCTCTGGGGGCTGAGGAGCGGGGTCCCGAGTTCTCGGCTCCTCCGGGGCAGAGATTGGGAGACCGCCATTTTCACTCTCCACCTCCAAAACTGTACGGAAAGCTCGCAGGGAACAAAAGCTCTGGAAAGCAACCCGAGCAGATTACTTACCCCGGACCTGGCAAGGGAGGGACAATTCCGCCTCCGGCAAAGACATTTGGAAACCACAGCAACAGGCCCCTCCTCCAGAAGATCAGCGAGGCCAGCCAAGACCAAGTTTACCGATCAATGAGAACAGCTGAACTCCAGCGCTAGGGGAATACTGCACATAGAATTCATGGCTTTTTTACCATGATTCTTTAGTCAAAGTTAATTTTTTTTTAACTGTCTTTTTTTCTTTTTTTTGAATCTTTCTTTTTCCCTTTTTCAACCAACATCTTATCAATCCCTTTTTTAAAAAAACATTTTTATTTTTCATTTTTAGAGTCATATTCTATCCCTTCATAGTAGTTACCTGTATTTTTGGCATATATATATAAGTTGTTCTCTCTTTAAAATTTTGAGATAGTTTCTTCTAACAGATTAAAATCTACCCTAAATCTCTAGTATATAGTTTTTTTACTCCCCTGCCTGATCACATTCTCTCCCTTTTTTTTTTTCTTTTTTTAAATCCTCTTCTTTCTTTTTTCAAACAACTTATCAATTCCTTTTATAAAATTTTTTATAATTTCCATCTTTACAGTCATATTCCATCCCATCATATCAACCCTTATTTTTGTACATATATAAGTTTTCCTTTCTTTAAAATTTTGGGAGGCACTTTCTTCTAACAGACCAAAACACCCCAAATCTAGTGTGTGGCACTGATCTATATACCAGCCTGATCATATTTGATCACATTCTGGTTTTTTTTGTTGTTGTTGTTTTGTTTTGTTTGTTTTTATTTTTCTTTTTTCTCTCTTTCCCTTTCTTTTTCCACTGCTTCAGGTCTTTTCTGATTTGTTTAGAGTATATTTTCTGGGGACGTTGTTACTCTGCTAGCATTTTGTTCTCCCATTAATCTATTTTCCTCTGCACAAAATGACAAGACGGAAAAAATCACCTCAACAAAAAGAACAAGAGGTAGTACCGACTGCCAGGGACCTACTCAATACGGACATTAGTACAATGTCAGATCTAGAGTTCAGAATCATCACTTTAAAGATACTAGGTGGGCTTGAAAAAAGCATGGAAGTTATTAGAGAAACCCTTTCTGGAGAAGTAAAAGAACTAAAATCTAACCAAGTAGAAATCAAAAAGGCTATTAATGAGGTGCAATCAAATATGGGGGCACTAACTGCTAGGATAAATGAGGCAGAAGAGAGAATCAGTAATATAGAAGACCAAATGATGGAAAATAAAAAGCTGAGAAAAAGACATAAACAACTACTGGATCACGAGGGCAGAATTCGAGAGATAAGCGATACCATAAGACGAAACAACATTAGAATAATTGGGATCCCAGAAGAAGAAGAAAGAGAGAGAGGGGCAGAAGGTATAATGGAGCAAATTATAGCAGAGAACTTCCCTAATTTGGGGAAGGAAACAGGCATCAAAATCCAGGAAGCACAGAGAACCCCTCTCAAAATCAATAAAAATAGGTCAACACCCCGACATCTAATAGTAAAACTTACGAGTCTCATAGACAAAGAGAAAATCCTGAAAGCAGCTCGGGAGAAGAGATATGTAACCTACAATGGTAGAAACATTAGATTGGCAACAGACCGATCCACAGAGACCTGGCAGGCCAGAAAGGACTGGCAGGATATATTCAGAGCACTAAATGAGAAAAATATGCAGCCAAGTATGCTATATCCAGCTAGGCTATCATTGAAAATTGAAGGAGAGATAAAAAGCTTCCAGGACAAACAAAAACTAAAGGAATTTGCAAACACAAAACCAACCCTACAAGAAATCTTGAAAGGGGTCCTCTAAGCAAAGAGAGACCCTAAAAGCAACACAGACCAGAAAGGAACACAGACAATATACGGTAACAGTCACCTTACAGGCAATACAATAGCACTAAATTCCTATCTTTCAATAGTTACCCTGAATGTAAATGGGCTAAATGCCCCAATCAAAAGACACAGGCTATCAGACTGGATTAAAAAACAAGACCCATCGATATGCTGTCTGCAAGAGACTCATTTTAGACCCAAAGACACCCCCAGATTGAAAGTGAGGGGGTGGAAAACCATTTACCATGCTAATGGACACCAAAAGAAAGCTGGGGTGGCAATCCTTATATCAGACAAATTAGATTTTAAACCAAAGACTATAATAAGAGATGAGGAAGGACATTATATCCTACTTAAAGTGTCTATCCAACAAGAAGATCTAACAATTGTAAATATCTATGCCCCTAACATGGGAGCAGCCAATTATATAAGGCAATTAATAACAAAAGCAAAGAAACACATCGACAACAATACAATAATAGTGGGGGACTTTAACACCCACCTCACTGAAATGGACAGATCGTCTAAGCAAAAGATCAACAAGGAAATAAAGACTTTAAATGACACACTGGAGCAAATGGACTTCACAGACATATTCAGAACATTGCATCCCAAAGCAACGGAATACACATTCTTCTCTAGTGCCCATGGAACATTCTCCAGAATCGATCACATCCTAGGTCATAAATCAGGTCTCAACCGTTACCAAAAGATTGGGATCATTCCCTGCCTATTTTCAGACCACAATGCTTTGAAACTAGAACTCAATCACAAGAGGAAAGTCGGAAAGAACTCAAATACATGGAGGCTAAAGAGCATCCTACTGAAGAATGAATGGGTCAACCAGGAAATTAAAGAAGAATTTAAAAAATACATGGAGACCAATGAAAATGAAAACACAACTATTCAAAATCTTTGGGATGCAGCAAAGGCAGTCCTAAGAGGAAAGTATATAGCAATACAAGCCTTTCTCAAGAAACAAGAAAGGTCTCAAGTACACAACCTAACCCTACACCTAAAGGAGCTGGAGAAAGAACAGCAAATAAAGCCTAAACCCAGCAGGAGAAGAGAAATAATAAAGAGCAGAGCAGAAATCAATGAAATAGAAACCAAAAGAACAGTAGAACAGATCAACGAAACTAGGAGCTGGTTCTTTGAAAGAATTAACAAGATTGATAAATCCCTGGCCAGGCTAATCAAAAAGAAAAGAGAAATGACCCAAAACAACAAAATCATGAATGAAAGAGGAGAGATCACAACCAACACCAAAGAAATACAAACAATTATAAGAACATATTATGAGCAACTATATTCCAGCAAATTAGATAACCTGGAAGAAATGGATGCATTCCTAGAGATGTATCAACTACCAAAACTGAACCAGGAAGAAATAGAAAACCTGAACAGACCTATAACCACTAAGGAAATTGAAGCAGTCATCAAAAATCTCCCAACAAACAAGAGCCCAGGGCCAGATGGCTTCCCAGGGGAATTCTACCAAACATTTAAAGAAGAATTAATACCTATTCTTCTGAAACTGTTCCAAAAAATAGAAATGGAAGGAAAACTTCCAAACTCATTTTATGAGGCCAGCATTACCTTGATCCCAAAACCAGACAAAGACCCCATCAAAAAGGAGAATTACAGACCAATATCCCTGATGAACATGGATGCAAAAATTCTCACCAAAATACTAGCCAATAGGATCCAACAGTACATTAAAAGGATTATTCACCACGACCAAGTGGGATTTATCCCTGGGCTGCAAGGTTGGTTCAACATCCACAAATCAATCAATGTGATACAATACATTAACAAAAGAAAGACCAAGACTCATGATCCTCTCAATAGATGCAGAAAAAACTTTTGACAAAGTACACCATCCTTTCTTGATCAAAACTCTTCAGAGTATAGGCATAGAGGGTACATAACCTCAATATCATAAAAGCCATCTATGAAAAACCTACAGCGAATATCATTCTCAATGGGGAAAAACTGAGAGCTTTCCCCCTAAGGTCAGGAACGCGGCAGGGATGTCCACTATCACCACTGCTATTCAACATAGTATTGGAAGTCCTAGCCACAGCAATCAGACAACAAAAAGAAATAAAAGGCATCCAAATCAGCAAAGAAGTCAAACTCTCACTCTTTGCAGATGATATGATACTTTATGTGGAAAACCCCAAAGACTCCACCCCAAAACTGCTAGAACTCATATAGGAATTCAGTAAAGTGGCAGGATGTAAAGTCAATGCAAAGAAATCAGTGGCATTCCTATACACCAACAACAAGACAGAAGAAAGAGAAATTAAGGAGTTGATCCTATTTACAATTGCACCCAAAACCATAAGATACCTAGGAATAAATCTAACCAAAGAGACAAAGGATCTGTACTCAGAAAACTATAAAATACTCATGAAAGAAATTGAGGAAGACACAAAGAAATGGAAAAACATTCCATGCTCATGGATTGGAAGAACAAATATTGTGAAGATGTCAATGCTACCTAGAGCAATCTACACATTCAATGCAATCCCCATCAAAATACCATCAACTTTTTTCAAAGAAATGGAACAAATAATCCTAAAATTTGTATGGAACCAGAAAAGACCCCAAATAGCCAGAGGAATGTTGAAAAAGAAAAGCAAAGCTGGCGGCATCACAATTCCGGACTTCAAGCTCTATTACAAAGCTGTCATCATCAAGACAGTATGGTACTGGCACAAAAACAGGCACATAGATCAATGGAACAGAATAGAGAGCCCAGAAACGGACCCTCAACTCTATGGTCAACTAATCTTTGACAAAGCAGGAAAGAATGTCCAATGGCAAAAAGACAGTCTCTTCAACAAATGGGAAAATTGGATAGCCACATGCAGAAGAATGAAACTGGACCATTTCCTTACACCACACACAAAAATAGACTCCAAATGGTTGAAAGACCTCAATGTGAGACAGGAGTCCATCAAAATCCTAAAGGACAACACAGGCAGCAACCTCTTTGACCTCAGCTGAAGCAACTTCTTCCTAGAAACATCGCCAAAGGCAAGGGAAGCAAGGGCAAAAATGAACTATTGTGACTTCATCAAGATAAAAAGCTTTTGCAAAGCAAAGGAAACAGTCAACAAAATCAAAAGACAACCGACAGAATGGGAGAAGATATTTGCAAATGACATATCAGATAAAGGGCTAGTATCCAAAATCTATAAAGAACTCATCAAACTCAACACCCAAAGAACAAAGAATCCAATCAAGAAATGGGCAGAAGACATGAACAGACATTTTTCCAAAGAAGACATCCAAATGGCCAACAGACACATGAAAAAGTGCTCAACATCGCTCAGCATCAGGGAAATCCAAATCAAAACCTCAATGAGATACCACCTCACACCAGTCAGAATGGCTAAAATTAACAAGTCAGGAAACAACAGATGTTGGCGGGGATGCGGAGAAAGGGGAACCCTCCTACACTGTTGGTGGGAATGCAAGCTGGTGCAGCCACTCTGGAAAACAGTATGGAGGTTCCTCAAAAAGTTGAAAATAGAGCTACCATATGATCCAGCAATTGCACTACTGGGTATTTACCCCAAAGATACAAAAGTAGGGATCCGAAAGGGTACGTGCACCCTGATGTTTATAGCAGCAATGTCCACAATAGCCAAACTGTGGAAAGAGCCAAGATGTCCATCGACAGATGAATGGATAAAGAAGATGTGGTATATATAAACAATGGAATATTATGCAGCCATCAAAAGGAATGAGATCTTGCCATTTGCAACGACGTGGATGGAACTGGAGGGTATTATGTTGAGCGAAATAAGTCAAACAGAGAAAGACATGTATCATATGACCTCACTGATATGAGGAATTCTTAATCTCAGGAAACAAACTGAGGGTTGCTGGAGTGGGGAGTGGGGTGGGAGGGATGGGGTGACTGGGTGATAGACACTGGGGAGGGTATGTACTCTGGTAAGCGCTGTGAATTGTGCAAGACTGTTAAATCTCAGATCTGTACCTCTGTAACAAATAATGCAATATATGTTAAGGAAAAAAAAAAAAGAAGAAGAAGGTAGCAGGAGGTGAAGAATGAAGCGGGGGAAATCGGAGGGGTAGACGAACCATGAGAGATGATGGACTCTGAAAAACAAACTGAGGGTTCTGGAGGGGAGGGGGGTGGGAGGATGGGTTAGCCTGGTGGTGGGTGTTGAGGAGGGCACATTCTGCATGGAGCACTGGGTGTTATGCACAAACAATGAATCATGGAACACTACATCTAAAACTAATGATGTAATGTATGGGGATTAACATAAGAATAAAAAAAAAAAACAGACACATAAACAAATGGAACAGAATAGAGAATCCAGAAACAAACTATATACAAACAGTAAATTAATATTGGACAAGGGAGCCAAGAATAGTCAATGGGGAATGGAGAGTCACTTCAATAATATGGTGTTGGAAAAACTGGATGTCCACATACAAAATTTCACATAATTCACAAAAATTAACTTGAAATGGATAAGACTTAAATGTAAGACCTGAGGGGCGCCTGGGTGGCTCAGTCGTTAAGCGTCTGCCTTCGGCTCAGGTCATGATCCCGGAGTCCCGGGATTGAGTCCCACATCGGGCTCCCTGCTCGGCGGGAAGCCTGCTTCTCCCTCTCCCACTCCCCCTACTTGTGTTCCTGCTCTCGCTCTCTCTCTGTCAAATAAATAAAAAATAAATAAATAAATAAATAAAATAATAAATTAAAAAAATAATAAAAAACAAAAGTAAGACCTGAAATTGTTAAGACTCTTAGAAGAAAATGTAGGGAAAAAACTCCTTGACATTGGTTTTGGCAATGATTTTTAAGATATGAGACCAAAAGCACAGGCAACAGCAGCAAAAATAAACAAATGGGACTATATCAAACTGAAAAGCTTATGCCCAGCAAATGAAAATCAATTAAAATGAAAAGGCAACTTATGGGATGGGAGAAAATATTTGCAAACCATATATCTCATAAGAAGTTAATATCCAAAATATATAAGGAACTCATACAACTCAATAGCAAAAAAATCCAAACAACAAAACCCAAATAACCTGATTCTAAAATGGGCAAAGGATCTATAAGCCTTCTTCCAAAAAAGACATACAAATGGCCAACACATTCATGAAAAAGTGCTCAACATCACTAATTATCAGAGAGATGCAAATCAAAACCACACTGAGATATCATCAAATATATCATTTGATGGCTGTCATCAAAAAAACAAGTGTTGGCCGCCTGGGTGGCTCAGTTGGTTAAGCGACTGCCTTCGGCTCAGGTCATGATCCTGGAGTCCCAGGATCGAGTCCCGCATCGGGCTCCCTGCTCGGCAGGGAGCCTGCTTCTGCCTCTGACCCTCCCCCCTCTCATGTGCTGTCTCTCTCTCATTCTCTCTGTCTCAAATAAATAAATAAATAAAATCTTTAAAAAAAAAAAAACAAACAAGTGTTGGCAAGGGTGTAGAGAAAAGGGAACCCTGTACATTGTTGGTAGAAATATAAATTGGTACAGCCATTATAGGAGATAGTACAGAAATTCTTGAAAAAAATTTTAAAAAACTAGCATATGATCCACCAATCCCACTTCTGAGTATTTATCTGAAGGAAATGAAATCAGTATCTCAAAGAGATATCTGCATTTCTGTGTTCATTGTGGCACTATTTACAATACCCAAGACATGGGAACAATCTAAGTGTCCATCAACAGATGAATGGATAAAATGTTTATCAATATATTATCATATATATTTATGATATTTATCATATATTTATTATACATTTACCAAATACATGTTTATCAAATATTTATATAATTTATTAATATATTTGTTAATTTATATTTGTTATATATATCACCATATATATATATTTTATATATATATATTTAACAGAAGGATATTCTGTCATCTGCAACAATGTGATTAAGCCTGAGGCCATTATGTATGCTAAGTGAAATAAGCCAGGCAGAAAAACAAATACTATATGGTATTACTTATATATGAGACTAGAAAAAATGAGACCCATAGAAAAAGAGAGTAGAATGATGGTTGCCAGGGTCTTGGGGGAGGTTTGTGTGGAAATGTTGAAATGTTGGTCAAAGAGTACAAACTTTCAGGGGCACCTGGGTGGCTCAATCAGTTAAGCGTCCAACTCTTGGTTTCTGCTCAGGTCATGATCTCAGGGTTGTGGGATCCAGCCCTGCATCAGGCTCTGTCTTCAGTGGGGAGTCTGCTTCTTCCTCTCCCTCTGCCCATCCTTGTGCTCTCTCCTTGCTCGTGCTCTCTCTCTCAAATAAATAAAATCTTTTTTTAAAAAAAAAGGTAACTGTGAGGTGATAGATGTATTATTTTGATTGTAGTAATCATTTCACAATATAGGCTTATATCAAATCATCACATGGCACACCTTAAATATATACAAGTTGTCAATTATATCTCAATAAAGCTGGAGAGTGGAGATAAAGGATTAAATTAATTAATACAAAGTAATACAAGATTAAAATGTACTGGGAAAAAATCTCATCAAAGTAGAAATAAAAGAGAACTTTCTCAACCTAATAAAGGGGATCTACAAAAGAACTTACAGATATCGTATTAAATGGTAAAGGACTTAAATGCTTCCTTGCTAACATCAAGACCAGGCAAAAACATCTGTCTCATAACCCCTATTCAATGTAGTATTGGAAATCTATAGTAATGCGATGAAAAACAAATAAATACAAGGCATATAGATTGGAAAGGAAGAAATAAACTATCCTTATTCATAGATGACATGATTGTCATTCTACGAAATCCCAAAGACTTTTATAACTAATAAGTGAGTTAAGCAAGGTTGTAGGACAGAAGGTCACACAAAATCAATCATATTTCTATATACAAACAACAATCAATTGTAAAGTGAAATTAAATAAACAATACTATTTATTATAGCCCACACCCACAGTTGAAAAACTTGGGTATAACACTGACAAAATATGTAGAAAATATGTATGCTAAAAACTATAAATGCTGATAAAAAAGAAAGACATACCATGTTCACAGATTGGAAGACAACAAAGTAAAGATGTTTATGCTCCCCAAATTGACAACTTAGATGGAATGGACTTAATACAATTCCGATCACAATACTTGCCAGCATTTCTTAAGATAGAGAGAAGATGATTCTACAGATTAGAGGGAAAAGCACAAGAAATAGAATATCCAAAATAATTTTGAAAAAGAAGTGGGAGTAAACATACTACACAAATTTAAACCTTACCCTAAAGCTACACCAATCAAGACAATGTGGCATTAGCAAAAGGTAGAAACATATTATTAAGGAAACAGAATAGATTCCAGAAATAGGCCAACTGATTTTTGACAAAGTTATGAAAGCAACAGAATTGAGAACAATCTTTTTTAACAAATGGTGTTGAAACATTAACTATCCATTTTTTAAAAACCCACAGCCTCTTCCTAAACCTCATATATTATAAAACATAAAATTATAAACTTTTTAGAGAAAATCATCCCCTAAAGGAGACTTTTAAGTTTTTTCCTAGTTGCCTCCTCCCCAGGAATTTAGAAAATTGCCATCATACTAAAACTATGGCATTTTATTAACTGGCTTTTATATCAAATATCTTGGTTAAAAAAGGAGCAGTTTCTACTAATTCCAAATTAAGCTTTTCAAAGTAGACTTGTTAGAGGAGTGACATCTTATGCTCAACACAAAATACCTTTATTATACTCTTCCACAAATCTTTTCTTTGGGTTAACTTTAAAAAGTACTCAAGTCAAATGCCCAATTACCTCAACAACCCAATTTAGTTACTTTTCTTTTGAAATTATGCAGTAAAGTTGAAAATCAAAAGAGAAAATATAAACATTTTGTAGTTTGACTGGAAGAAGAGTTCATTTCATGATGACTCAATAACTTCTAATACATATTTCTGATAGTCTCCATAAATCTTAGCAAGGTAAATCCATTTACTAACTTTTCAAAGGCAAAGCTGTGTTGTTTTTTTTTTTAATCAAAGTGCAATATTAGCCTTTCTTTGCCAGTTGGCAACTTGAAATATTTGCAGAAGTGAATATTAATACTCCTTTGCAGCTGATTATAACTTTATTTTTCTCTCTCTCATAATTGCACATTGGTCCTTTAAGAGAACAACTGGATTACTTAAAAACAGAGGTTAGGGGCGCCTGGGTGGCTCAGTTGGTTAAGCAACTGCCTTTGGCTCAGGTCATGATCCTGGAGTCCCAGGATCGAGTCCCACATCAGGCTCCCTGCTCGGCGGGGAGTCTGCTTCTCCCTTTGATCCTCCCACCTCATGCTCTCTATCTCACATTTTGTCTCTCAGATAAATAAATAAAATCTTTAAAAAACAAAACAAAACAAAAAAACAGAAGTTAGCTTTTTCATTGCATTCCATAACATGGTACAAATCCAGATACATCATTCTTTTATCTCAGTGACTATAAGTTACTGAAGAATCACTATTAACACAGCATAATTCCCCCAGCTCTTTAAAGTCTTTCCATAGATGAGTGCCTGGGTGGCTCAGTTGGTTAAACGTCTGCCTTCAGCTCAGGTCATGGTCCTGGGATGGAGTCTCGCATCACTCCTTATAATATAGCATAGAGTATAATAAAGGTATTTTGTATTGAGCATAAAATGTCACTCCTCTAACAAGTCTACTTTGGAAAGCTTAATTTGGAATTAGTAGAAACTGCTCCTTTGTTAACCAAGGTATTTAATATAAAAGCCAGTTAATAAAATGCCATAGTTTTAGTATGATGGCAATTTTCTAAATTCCTGGGGAGGAGGCAACAAGGAAAAAAATTTAAAAGTCTCCTTTAGGGGATGATTTTCTCTAAAAAGTTTATAACTTTATGTTTTATAATATGTGAGATTTAGGAAGAGGCTTGTGGGTTTTTTAAAAATGGATAATGTTTCAAAACCATTTGTTTAAAAAGATTTTTTGTCTGTTCTCATTTTGTTGCTTTCATAACTTTGTCAAAAATCAGTTGGCCATATTTATGTTGGCCTATTTCTGGAATCTATTGCTCAGCAGGGAGCCTGCTTCTCCCTCTCCCTCTGCCTGCTGTTCCCCCTGCTTGTGCTCTCTCTTGGTCAAATAAATAAATAAAATCTTTAAAAAAAAATAATAAAGTTTTTCCATAGCTAAAAAGCAACTGGTCATTGTGTCCTCATGAAATGTTAATACTACAGATATATAGTATATGTTTATATACTGTATGTATATATATGCTTTATACATAAAGAATGATGTTCTTTCACCATCGAGTAACAATTTTGGCCCTTGTAAGGGCAATATTGCCCCATTAAGATTGCATAGATTAGGCAAAGAGTTCTTAGGCTTGACACTAAAATCACAATCCATCCAAGAAATACATTGATAAATTAGAGCTCATCAAAATTTTAAAATTTTGCTCTTAAAAAATAATTTGAAGACAATGAAAAGTTATAGATTGGGAGAAAATAGTTGTAAACCACATATCTAACGAAGAACTTGAATCCAGAATACATAAAGAATTTTAAAAACTCAACAGTAAAAAAACCCCAGATTTAAAATAGTCAAAATACTTCAACAGACATTTCACCAAAGATGATAAAAGGACAGCAAATTAGCAGGTACTTAATATAACATCATTAGCCATTAGATAACCACAAATTAAAATTATAAGATACTGTGCCATCTTATTAGAAGGGCTAAAATGAAAAATACTGACAACATCAAAAATACTGACAATACAAAAATACTGAAAATACGCATCAGCTTGCAGAAGAACTGGAGCTCTTATACAGTGCTGGTGAATGTAAAATGGTATAGCTGCTTTAGAAAACTATTTGGTAGTTTTTTAGAAAGTTAACAATACACTTAAAATACAGCTCAACAAGACCAATGTTATGTGTTTATTCTAGAGAAATGAAAAGTTATGTTTATAGAAAAACCTGTACATGAATATTTATGAGCTTTACTCATAAGTAAATGGTCAAATTTATAATCGAAAGCTGGAAACTATGCAAATATCCTTTATCAGATGAAACTGGTATATTCATATGATATTACTCAGCAATAAAAAGGAATGAACGACAACCACTTGGATGAATCTCAAAGGCATTACACTGAATGAAAGAAGCCAATCTCAAAAGATTACATACTATATGATTACCTTTATACAGCATTCTTGAAAAGACAAAACTATAATGACAAGAAGCAGATTATTTGTTGCCAGTGTTTAGGGTTGTGGGGAGGATGTGACTACAAAGGGATCATGCATGCAAGGGAGCTTTCTGATGTAAACCTTGGGTGTATGTGGATTGTGGTGTAGTTACATGAATATATACATGTGTTAAAATTTCTATAACTACAAAAAAAGGCCAATTTTACTGTGTGTTAATTTTAAAAATAATTAACAAAAAAACATGGTAGAATAAAATATATTGCTCTTTAATACAGCAAAGAATTCATAATAAGATTTTTATTTATTATTCTTTTTTATAAGATTTACTTATTTATTTTAGAGAGAGAAAGAGCACATGAGCCAGAGGGGCAGAGGGAGAGAGAGAATCTCAAGCAGACTCCACGCTGAGCTCACAACCATGAGATCACAACCTGAGCCAAAACCAAGAGTCTGATGCTCAGCCAACTGTGCCACCCAGGTGCCCCCATAGTAAGATTTTTTTTTAAAAGATGACCAGAAAATATCATATATCATTTGAGAAAGCTAATTACTTGGAAAACATACGTAAAAAGTCAGTATATCAAACATTCTTTCTCAATTTCCCCGTGGAACTAAGAATATATTTCATTGTCACTAAATGCCTCTAGTTGATGAAACTAATAAATGTAGACAGACTCAAAGAATTAGAAAAACATTTTTTATTTGGATAAGGACTTTCAACTGTAAAGCCATTAGATTAATGGGTAATGGTTATATATATTCATGGAATGCAAAACTAAGACCACATAGATTACAAGAAGGAAAACTGAACTACAGAATGAAGGAATCAAACTGCTTTCATCCTAATTCATTGTGTTTTTCCATCTTAAAGAGTCTATCATATATTATACAGTATGTATTCTGATAAAGTACTAATTACCATCTATGATATAGTCTAAAAAACCATCCATGAACTTTCACATATATATCTAGCAAAGGGTCTAATTTCACATCTGAACTCTACTTATTCTTGAATCAAAGAGGAAATACAAGCTAAAATTTTAAAACTCATAAAAAATAATTAGAACACTATATATCAGATCTTATGTGAAAAGATAGAGCTATTTTCAGAAGAAAACTCAGTGTCTTACATGTAAAAAAAATGTCAGAAAAAGTTTAAGAGAAATTGTAAAGCTTTAGGTATTACAAGTTTGGGGTTTCCCAGGATAATTCTAGCAAATTATTGGTAGAAGGACTTACAGAATTCACTAAAAGCTACTACAGTCAGAGTTACAGTTTATTACAGTGAAAGGATACAAATTAAAACAAGGCCAGAGTCCAGAAGTCCAAGAGCAAAGCTTCCAGGTGTCTTCTTACAGTCAAGTCATGGACAATGCTCTTTTTCTAACAACAGTGTGTGACTAAGCATGGAGTACTGCCAGTCAGGGAAGCTCACCTAAGCCTTGGTGTCTAGAGTTTCTACAGGGGCTCAGTCACATAGACATGGCTGACTGCCTGCACGGCTAACTTTAGTTTCCAGCCTCTCCAGAAATTGAGCCAATTAATGTTGCATAGCTCAAAACTCCAACCATAAATCACATTGTTAGACTATCTGGTGTTTACAGGTAGACAAAGACATTTACAGGACAGGGCATTCTAAGGGCTTAGTGATCACCTCCCAAAAGTAAAAGGCAAAGGCAAGAACTCATTTTGTATAAGGTTAATTCTTTAATACACAGGAATAAATACTGATAAAATATGACAATAAATAACATCATAGTATATATTAGAAAACCTCAGAAATGAGGTGATAGAATTCAAGAATAAATGACAAATGAAAGTTCACTAGAAGTGAAGACAAATAAGCAATAAAAACCCCAATAAAACCACAGATTATATATTACAAAACAAATCAAAATTTTTAAAATATAAATTTTTAAGATAAAAAAGATATAAACAGCCAGGGGCTCATGTGTCTACCATAAAAGTAGTGCGTTCTGGATTAAGGAGATTAATTTGATATATATGTCTGCCATGAGAGTGGTGGGTCTTAGTATCAGGGCTTGCTCTATGAGAATTTCTTCCCCCAAAATTTCAAACCAGGTACAAAAAGAGAAGGGTTCTCATAGCCTCTGTGAAAGTGGTGGAAGCTAAGGCTGGTGGAGGAGTTCAGTCTTTGTGACCACAACTGGGGATAGAATTAGGGCCTAAGCCCATGTTTTGACCTATACAGAGAAACTCAGGCAGAGGTTATGATCTGCAGGGATGGAAGACTGGATACATGCAGGGTAACTGAGTAATAAGTAATAAATAAATCAAGGCTATCTGGAACCATGTTTCTCACAGTTAGAGAGATACAAATATGTAAAGGAAGAGGTCTAAACTAAATCCTGTTAAGCTGGATTGGAATTAGAGGTGTCAGGGTACACTAAACAATTTTAAAAATTGTTTAAATTTTAACAAAACAGAATTCTATATTCAGAGGAAAATGTATTCAAGAATGAATGCAAAATAAAGACCTTTTAAAATAAAACTAACAGAATTTGTCACCAACAGACCTGCATTACAAGAAATGATAAAAAGCAGCTCTTCTGGCTAAAACAAAATGCTACCAGTGGGAAAGCAGGATCTGCAGGAAGAGAGCATAAATGGCAACTCTCTGGATAAATGTACTAACTCTTTTTATTATCTTTTTTTTTTTTTTAAGATTTTATTTATTTATTTGACAGAGAAAGACACAGCGAGAGAGGGAACACAAACGGGGAGTGGGAGAGGGAGAAGCAGACTCCCCGCCGAGCAGGGAGCCCGATGCGGGACTCGATCCCGGGACTCCAGGATCATGACCTGAGCCGAAGGCAGTCGCTTAACCAACTGAGCCACCCAGGCGCCCTCTTTTTATTATCTTAATTTCTTTAAACTACATATGACTATTAAAAGCAAAAATTTTAAGAGTGTGATGTGGGGTTTATAATGTATGTTGATATAGTATATATAGCTAAAGTGACTATATTAATTTCAGATAAGCTAGAACCAGTGATAAAGGGACATTTCATGACAGAAGAGTCTATACATTAGGAAGACATAATTATCAGATGTGTATGTACCTTAAAACAGCAGCAAACAATAACTGCACTTGCATGACCCTAAGAATGAGTGTCCCCTTAAATTTTGTACCCCAGGGGCTTTACTCACTTCAGCATTACCATAGTCTCAAACATGATTTTAATAACCATCTCTCAGCAATTGAAAAAAAAGAAAAATATTAGTGAAGATATAAATGACATGAACTATCAACCAACTTGGACTAATTAATATTTGTACAATAATTCACCTGACGACCATCAAATACATACTTCCTTTCAAGTGCACATGGCATATTCACCAAGGCAGACTATTGGGCCATACAAAAAGTATCAATGAATTTTTAAGGATCAAAATCATATACCATGTATTCTTTGATCAAATGGGACCAAGTTGGGAATCAGTAACAATGAAGTATACAGAAAAATCCACAAATATTTGTAAATTAAATAACACACTTCTATATAATGCCTGGGTTAGAGAAAAAATCAAAAGGGCAATAAAATATTTTTAAGTGATTGATAAAAATGCAATATATACAAATTTGTGGAATGGAGTTAATGTAGGGAATTTCTAGCTCTAAATGTTATATTAGAAGAAAGGTCTAGTGTCAGTAACTAGAGGTTCCACTTTAAAAAGCTAGAAAGCAAAGTAAACTCTCAGTAACTAGAAGGAAATCAGAGAAAAAATAAGTGAAATAAAATAAATATACAAGTAGCCAAACCAGAATGATTTCTTTGGAAAGAGCAACAAAATTGATTAAACCCTGGCTAAATTTATCAAAAATGAAAAACTATAAGGACAAATCACCAATATCAGGAATTAAAAGAGAGCTCATCACTAAGGAACACATAAATATTAGAAGTCTAAAAGCCACTTCATTCCCACAAATCTGACAACACAGATGAAATGGACAAAATTCTTGAAAAACACAACTTACTATAAAAAAAGACACAAGATGAAACTCTAATATCTGAATAGCCCAATACCTATTGAAGAAATTAAATTTGTTACCAAAAACAAACTCCAGGCCCAGCTGATTTTATTACAGGATTCCACCAGACATTTAAGGAAGAAATAATACCAATTTTACACAAACTTTTGCAGGAGATAGAAAAGGAGTAGACAGTTCACATCTTGTTTTAAGAGGCCAGTACTACAATACCAACACCTGACAAAGACATTACATGAAAATGATGTACCAAAAACTTCATGAAAATTTCTTAAGAAAATATTAACAATATGCAATGGGGAAAAAGTCTCTTCAAAAATGGTTTTGGGAAATCTGGTCAGCTACATGCAAAGGAATGAAACTGAACCACTTTCTTACACCATACACAAAAATAAACTCAAAATGGATTAAAGACCTAAATATGAGGCTGAAACCATAAAAATCCTAGAAGAGAGCACAGGTAGTAATTTCTCTGGCATTGCCATTGCAACATTTTTCTAGATATGTCTCCTGAGGCAAGGGAAATAAAAGAAAAATACACGATTGGGACTACATCAAAATAAAAAAAACTTCTGCAAAGCAAATAATCAACAAAACTAAAAGACAACCTACTAAATAGAAGATATTTGCAAATGACATATCTGATAAAGGGTTATTATCCAAAATACATAAAGAACTGATACAACTCAACACCTAAAAAAAAAAAAAAATCCAATTAAAAATTGGGCAAAAGACACGAACAGACATTTCTCCAAAGAAGACATACAGTTGGCCAACAGACACATGAAAAGATGTTCAACAACACTGATCATCAGGGAAATGAAAATCAAAATCACAATGTGATATTACCTCACACCTGTCAGAATGTAAAATCAAAAACACAAGAAACAACTGTTAGCAAGGATGTGGAGACAAAGGAACCCTCCTGCCCTGTTGGAATGCATACTGATGCAGCCACTGTGGAAAACAGTATGAAGGTACCTCAAAAAATTAGAAATAAGATTATCATTATGATCCAGTAATTCTAATACTGGCTATTTATACAAAGAATATGAAAACACTAATCTGAAAAGATATAGGCATCCCTATGGTTCCTGCAGCATTATTTACCAACAGCCAAGATATGGAAGCCACCTAAGTGTCGACAGATAATGAATGGATGAAGACGTGCTGTATATATACAATGGAATTTTACTCAGCCATCAAAAAGAATGAAATCTTACCATTTGCAACATGGATAGATCTAGAGGGTATAATACTAAGTGAAATGAGTCAGTCAGAGAAAGACAAATACCATATGATTTCACTCATATGTGGAATTTAAGAAACAAAACAAAGAAAAAAAGAGACAAAATAACAGACTCTTAAATATAGAGAACAAACTGATGGTTACCAGAGGGGAGGTGGGTGGGGAATAGATGAAAGAGATGAAGGGGATTAAGAGTACACTTAATTGTGGGGCACTTGGGTGGCTCAGTCAGTTAAGCGTCTGCCTTGGGCTCAGGTCACAATCCCAGGGTCCAGGGATCCAGCAGGAAGCCTACTTCTCCCTCTCCCACTGCCTGCTGCTCCCCTTGCTTGTGCTCTCTCTCTCTCATTCTTTCTCTCTCTGTCACATAAATAAAATCTTTTTATTTTGAGAGAGAGAATGAGAGAGAGAGAGCACATAAGAAGGGGGAGGGTCAAAGGGAGAAGCAGACTCCCTGCTGAGCAGGGAGTCCAATGCTGGACTCGATTATGGGACTCCAGGATCATGACCTGAGCTGAAGACAGTCGCTTAACCAACTGAGCCACCCAGGCGCCCATAAATAAAATCTTTTTTTTAAGAGTTTTTATTTTATTTATTTATGTGACAGAGAGAGACACAGTGAGAGAGGGAACACAAGCAAGGGAGAGTGGGAGAGGGAGAAGCAGGCATCCCGCGGAGCAGGGAGCCCCATGTGGGGCTCGATCCCAGGACCGAGATCAGGACCTGAGCGGAAGGCAGACACTTAACGACTGAGCCACCCAGGTGCCCCTAAATAAATAAAATCTTAAAAAAAAAACCCAACAACCTAGTATCTTAAAAAAAAAAAAAAAGAGTACACTTAATTTTGATGAACTGAGTAATGTACAGAATTGCTGAATCACTATATTGTATACCTGAAATTATACAACAATCTATGTTAATTACAACGGAATTTTTTTTTAAAGAGGGGCACCTAGCTGGTTCAGACACTGGAGCATGTGACTCTTAATCTTGGGGTCATGAGTTCAAGCCCCACATTGGGCTTAGAGTTTATATTTTAAAAAAAAGAAAGAAATTGGGTAGGAAAAACACTCCTCCTGAGCTACTCCTTTACTCTTACACTACTATGACACTTCATTTCACTTCTGGTCACCAAATGTTTGGGAGTTTTCACTCCACCAAGCAATTCTCTAACACTAGTTGGGTATTCTACAATTTAACTCAATTCTGATGCTATCTACCTGTAGGTAGCATCAGATCCTATAGTTTAAGGGCTCAATCCCACAAGACTATCCTCCACCACACTTTCAGATGCCATTCATAAGTCCCAGGATATTGCCTGTACTTTTGACTGAATGGCCATAAATCGGGGTTCCCATGATCCCCTCCTTGGGTTTGAGCATTTGCTAGAACAGATCACAGAACTCAGGGAAACAATTATGTTTACCAATTTATTATAAAATAAAGGATACTAATGAATAGCTAGATGAGGAGTAACATAGGGCGAAGTCTAGAAGGGTCCTGAGAAAAAGAGTTTGTATCCCCATGTTGCTGGGGTGCACCACCCTCCCAGTACATGGATGTGTTCGCCAACCTAGATGCTCTCCAAACCCTGTACTTTTGGGATTTGTTATGAGGCTTCATCATGTGCATGATCAATCATTAACTTGATCTCTAGCCTTTCTCCCCTTCCCATGGAGGGGTGGGGTGAAAATTCCAAACTTCTAATCATGGCTTGGTATTTCCAGTGACCATCCCCCCATCCAGGGGATGACCAGAAGTTGCCTTCTTGGAACAAAAGACATTGCTATTACCCAGGAAATTCCAAGGAATTTAAATACTCTGAGTCAGAAACCAGGGTCAAAGACCAAATATTAGAACAAAAGATGCTCCCAGTATTCTTATCACTTAGGAAATTACAAGGGTTTTAGAAGCTCTATACCAGGAACTGGGGGGGGGGGGGGGGGGGCAGAGACCAATATATATTTTTCTACTTCACACAAATTTAATCTGGAAATATATATAAGGAAATAAAACATGACCCACAAATACAAGGTTGACTTAACATTCAAGAGCCAATAAATTTTATTCATCATATTAGTGAAATAAAGGAGAAAAGACATATCACTTAGATTCTCTTTAAAGGTGGGTCGGAAAATAACATTACCAATTTGGAGTTCAAACACAATATAACACTTGGTTTATTTGACAATGGGTATGCCTTAGTTGCTTCACAATTAACATCTAGCTCCCTAAGAATCAAGGAAGGTAGAAATTATATAATGGGCCTAAGAAAGTTCAGAATATCATGAAGAATCGTGAAGGTATTAAAGGAGGTATTATCTTTTGCAACATTCCCTTGGCGATTTGGGGTCTTTTCTGGTTCCATACAAATTTTAGGATTGTTTGTTCCAGCACTTTGAAAAATGCCATTGGTATTTTGATTGGGATGGCACTGAAAGTATAGATTGCTCTGGGCAGCATAGACATTTTAACAATGTTTATTCTTCCGATCCATGAGCATGGAATGTTTTTCTATCTTTTTGTGTCTTCTTCAATTTCCTTCATAAGTATTCTGTAGTTTCTAGAGTATAGATCCTTTACCTCTTTGGTTAAGTTTATTCCAAGGTATCATAAGGTTTTTGGTGCTATTTTAAATGGAATCAATTCCCTAATTTCTCTTTCTACAGTTACATTATTAGTGTATAGGAAAGCAATTGATTTCTGTGCATTGATTTTGTATCCTGCCACATTACTGAATTGCTGTATGAGTTCTAGTAATTTGGGGGTTGAGTCTTTTGGGTTTTCCACATAAAGTATCATGTCATCTGCGAAGAGAGTTTGACTTCTTCTTTGCCAATTTGAATACCTTTTATATCTTTTTGTTGTCTGATTGCTGTTGCTAGGACTTCCAATACTATGTTGAACAACAGTGGTGAGAGTGGGCATCCTTGTCATGTTCCTGATCTTAAAAGAAAGGCTCTCAGCTTTTCCCCATTGAGAATGAGACTTGCTGTGGGTTTTTCATAGATGGTTTTTATGAAATTGAGGAATGTTCCCATCATGCTGCCTGATTTTAAGCTGTATTACAAAGCTGTGATCACCAAGACAGCATGGCACTGGCACAAAAACAGACACATAGATCAATGGAACAGAATAGAGAGCCCAGATATGGACCCTCAACTCTATGGTCAACTAATCTTCGACAAAGCAGGAAAAAATACCCAATGGAAAAAAGACAGTCTCTTCAGGGGCGCCTGGGTAGCTCAGTTGGTTGGGCATCTGCCTTTGGCTCAGGTCATTATCCCAGAGTTCTGGAATCGAGCCCCGTGTCAGGTGCCCTGCTCAGTGGGGAGTCTGCTTCTCCCTCTGCCCCTCACCCTGCTCATGCTCTCTCTTTCTCTCAAATAAATGAAATTATTTAAAGAAAAAGTCTCTTCAACAAATGGTGCTGGGAAAACTGGACAGCTATATATAGAAGAATGAAACTCGACCATTCTCTTACACCATACACAAAGATAAACTCTAAATGGATGAAAGACCTCAAGGTGAGACAGGAATCCATCAAAATCCTGAGAACATGGGCAGTAACCTTTTTGACATTGGCCACAGCAACTTCTTTCAAAACATGTCTCTAAAGGCAGGGGAAAAAAAAGCGAAAATGAACTTTTGGAACTTCGTCAAGATAAAAAGCTTCTACACAGCAAAGGAAACAGTCAACAAAACGAAGAGGTAACCCACGGAATGGAAGAAGATATTTGTAAATGACACTATAGATAAAGGGCTGGTGGTATCCAAGATCTATAAAGAACTTCTCAAACTCAACACCCAAAAAAACAAATAAGTCAAAAAATGGGCAGAAGACATGAACAGACAGTTCTCAAGACATACAAATGGCTAATAGACACATGAAAAAATGTTCAACATTGTTAGCCATCAGGGAAATTCAAATCAAAACTACACTGAGATACCACCTTACACCAGTTAGAATGGCAAAAATTACCATGAGAGACGATGGACTATGAAAAACAAACTGAGGGTTCTAGAGGGGAGGGGGGTGGGAGGATGGGTTAGCCTGGTGATGGGTATTGAGGAGGGCACATTCTGCATAGAGCACTGGGTGTTATGCACAAACAATGAATCATGGAACACTACATCTAAAACTAATGATGTAATGTATGGGGATTAACATAAGAATAAAAAATTTTAAAAAAAAAGAATGGCAAAAATTGACAAGAAACAACAAATGTTGGAGAGGTTGTGGACAAAGGGGAACCCTCTTACACTGTTGGTGGGAATGCAAGATGGTACAGCCACTTTGGAAAACAGTGTGGAGGTTCCTCAAAAAGTTAAAAATAGAGCTACCCTATGACCCAGCAATTGCACTACTGGGTATTTACCCTCAAAGATACACATGTAGTGAAAAGAAGGGCCATATGCACCCCAATGTTCATAGCAGCAATGTCCAAAATAGCCAAACTGTGGAAGGAGCCGAGATGCCCTTCAACAGACAAATGGATAAAGAAGATGTGGTCCATATATACAATGGAATATTACTCAGCCATCAGAAAGGATGAATACCCAACATTTGCATCAACATGGATGGGACTGGAGGAGATTATGCTAAGTGAAATAAGTCAAACAGAGAAAGACAATCATATGGTTTCACGTATTTGTGGAACATAAAGAATAGCATGGAGGACATTAGGAGAAGGAAGGGAAAAAATGAAGGGGGGAATTAGAGGGGGAGATGAACCATGAGAGACTATGGACTCCGGGAATCAAACTGAGGGTTTTGGCTGGTGGGGGGAATGGGTGAGCCCCGTGATGGGTATTAAGGAGGGCATGTATTGCATGGAGCACTGGGTGTTATATGCAAACAATGAATCATGGAACACTACATCAAAAACTAATGATGTACTGTATGGTGACTAACATATAATAAAAAAAAATTATAAAAAAAAAATAAAGGAGGTGTTATCTCCAACACAAAGCTTAACCCATTCCTTTGAAAACACGGTAAAAAAATTCACCTAGCTTCTTAAAAGATAACCTTGTTATTCCAGAGAGCATATTCTGAATTATTTGAAGCAGATAGCTGCTGTTCTCCATCATCACATCCTAGTACAACTCCCTCTTGAGCAGAACCCAGATATTCTCACTTCTCTCAAGAGAAGTCTAACGCCACAATCCTGAATGTTACCCAAGCCTAAAAGCACAAACCCAAGTATTACTGGTGAAATTTAAAAAATGTCTTCAAAATAGAAAGTAAGTAGATAAAGGTTTGATATCCAAGAAGGGGGCTATTACATAGCGAGCAAATAGGCTATGGCTGGAAATCTATGGTAAGAGGAGTTACAGAAATTAGTGTTTCAGAAACAGATTCTCTACATATTTTTAAGAAATCTAGTTGTTTTAGACAAAAATTCCTATGTGTTTTTTAAAAGATTTATTTATTGGGGCACCTGGGTGGCTCAGTCATTGAGCGTCTGCCTTCGGCTCAGGTCATGATCCCAGGGTCCTGGGATCGAGCCCCGCATCGGGCTCCCTGCTCCGCGGGAAGCCTGCTTCTCCCTCTCCCACTCCCCCTGCTTGTGTTCCCTCTCTCGCTGTGTCTCTCTCTGTCAAATAAATAAATAAAATTTAAAAAATAAAAATAAAAAATAAAAGATTTATTTATTTTTAGAGAGAGCCATGCATGCATGAGCTGGGAGGGGGGAGCAGAGGGAGAAGGAGAGAGAATTTCAAGCAGACGCCCCACTGAGCATGGAGCCTGATGTGGGGCTCAATCTCATGACCCTGAGGTCATAACCTGAGCCAAAATCAAGAGTCAGATGCTTAACTGACTGAGCTACCCACGGACTCCAAAAGTTCCTATGTATTATGTGATTCCTCAATTATCCAAATACGTCTAGAAACATGGCTAGAAATGAAGAAAATAATCACAATTTACCAATTAAGTGAAATAGGGAATATAAGCAAACTGCATGCCATACACCTATCTCATAAATTATCAATAAATGTGAATTCTTACATCTTTTTTTCCATTACAGACTAAGAAAATGTAATTCATGGAATTTCTTTTGTAATATAGTATTAAATCTCTAGCTTAGATAATAGAGTTCACATTAAATTTAAAAATTTCTTGAAAACTTGGGTTCATCCTTAGGTCACATACTATGTTTTTCCTAGTTGTCATTGTTTTGTTTCATATTTCATATTATTATTTCCTACCCTGTTTGGGTTTGGGTATAGGACCATTATTTTAAAATATATCCTAAGCACCTCATTTTCTTTTTTTTTTTTTTTCAAAGATTTTATTTATTTATTCATGAGAGATAGAGAGAGAGAGAGGCAGAGGCAGAGGGAGAAGCAGGCTCCCCACGGAGCAGGGAACCCGATGCGGAACTCGATCCCAGGACCCTGGGATCATGACCTGAGCTGAAGGCAGACGCTTAATCAACTGAGCCACCCGGGCATCCCTCACCTCATTTTCTTATACCAAATTATTTAGCAAATTGTTGTATTGGCTACAATATAGTCCACCTTGTAGATATATATCATCCTTAATTATTCTTTTATACTACTATGCTTAGGTCGGGATAAAAAGTCTCTAATATCTTTTCTACTGATGGAGTCTATAGTTTCAATTTTAAATCTGGATGATCCACCATCTCTCACTGAATAATTTCTTTGATTCTGGGCTAGAGGATGCAAAATGCAGAAATTACCTAGATAATCATGCTAAACCAGCAAAACCCTTTCAAGTACACAATATATCCTCCTTTTGGTATTCATCTTTCCATGACTAACTCTGTATGCAGATCCCAGTCTTACTCCTATTCAATCCTAAAAGCCTCATAAAACATTGAATCTCAACACACACTAACAGTGAGATCAGTCAAGTACCAATCTTATATTTTCCTAGAAAATGCAAAGAATTTCTAAGTTTTTCCACAAGTAATCAAATGAGACCAACTTCTCTCTCTCTCTCTTTTTTAAGATTGATTTATTTAGTTGAGAGAGAGAGCATGAACAGGAGAGGCAGAGGGAGAGGAAGAGAGAATCCAAAGTGGATTCTCTGTTCTCAGCATGGAGCCCGACGCAGGGCTCGATCTCATGACCCTGAGATCACGACCTGAGCTAAAACCGAATCAGATGGTTAACCGACTGCACCACCCAGGTGCACTGAGACCAACTTCTCTTAATCATCTCTTCACCATTCTTTGCATGGTCAAATACATCTTCCTCGAGGATTTAATTTTACTTCCTTGAAAGAAGGGCAAATTTATAGGAGATGCTACATATTAATGGGAGAACAGAGGAACCCTTTAGGAGGACCTTAGGTTGTTTGGCATCATCTTTAACCTATATGGGAAGAACTGGGGACAGCTTCTTTGATTTCTGTTATATAGGACATTTCAGAATAAGAAAATGTTCACATGATCTAATGTATAACTATGTTCAAGAACTAGAGAGAAAGAGGCTCATTAAAGCCATGGTTAAAAATGCTTAAAAACTTGTCAGTACTCTTCAGAGACCCCTCTTGGAGAAACACAGAGACCACAGAGACAAGAACTGGGAAAAATTGGCTATGAAACCAGATGTACCTCTCAGCTCCCAAAATGATGTACATTAATGTGAGCTTTTCTTATGTCTTCCTGCCTGCAAACAATAGCTTATGAACACACATGCGAAATGAGATAGGTAAAAGAGATTCTGGAAAGATCCAAACTTTCTATATACAAGGAATCCAATAGACAGGCATAGAAACCAAGCAGAGGTCCTCCTGCGTGAAAGTAGGATCTGACACTTCAGCAGGTGGTTTCTGGCCCATCTTCCACTCTACTCATGCTGGCCTAGACCTGAGATTGAGCACGTCTTGAACAGATATTCCTCCCTCTATTCTATTTTTCAGGGCTGCAAAGGGATGACAGCATCCACATTAAAACCTCCTCTGTGGCCCCAAGGACTATCACATATTGTAAATTCCAGTAAGGCCCATAACATTTCAGATGCCACATGTTCTTCCAGAACTTTGCCACTTGTTCATGAAGAAGTGGAGTTTATTTCTCTTCCTCTTGAATCAGAGCAGGCCTTTGTGCTTCTCTTGATGGACAGAAGGCAGTGGAAATGGTATTGAGTACCTTCCATGGCTAGGTTAGGAAAGGCAAAAGAGCTTCCTACTCTCTCAAGAAGCTCACTCAAACCCAGCCATTTAGCTGTGAGGCATCCAACCAGCTACAAAGAAAGGCCACAGCTAGATATTCTAACAACAGTCCGAGGTTCCGTCTGACTGCAAGCATCAACTGTAAGTGAGCAAGCCTTCCGATGATTCCAGCTCCAAACCTTCAAGCCACCGCAGGTGAAGTCAAATAGAGCAGAGACTAGCCATACCCACAAAGCTCTGCCCAACAAACAGATTCATGATTAAAATAAATGTTATTTATCATTGTTCTAAGGCTCAGCCACTAAGTTTTGGGATGGTTTGTTATGCAAAAACTAGGCATGCCTGATCATCTCACACACAAAAGCAGAAAACAATGCTGTTGCAAAACAGCATTGGCCCACTTGAAACCCAGCCTGCCCCTAGCACCAGTCCCGGAACCCTCTAGTTTAGCACTTCCTACTCTTTTTTTTCTTTAAGTTTTATTTATTTATTCATGAGAGAGAGAGAGGCAGAAGCAGGCTCCTTGAGTAGCAGGGAGCCCGACGCAGGACTCGATGCCAGGATGCCAGGATTATGACCTGAGCCGAAGGCAGACACTTAACGGCTGAGGCACCAAGGCGCCCAGCACTTCCTACTTAATCCCAATCAACTACACTGGATTCCTTCAGTAACATCATTCACCACTTTTACTTTTCTTCAGAAAAGTAAATTCATGACCCTTGCAGTGTGGAAAAAGAAAAAAAAAAGAAGAATATTTCCTGAGAACTCTATGTGATAGGTACTTTGTAAATCTAACCACGTAATTCTCATCAATGCTCTGTAATTTTAGTCTCTCCATTCAACAGAACACAAAACGTAAATCAGTCAGCAATTTGCAATTTCAATAAGTTGGGGCGGCTGTATATGTATTCTCCAGTTGTTGGATATACTATTTTATATATGTCAATTAGGTCATTTGCTAACCTCGATCATTAATAATTTTTAGTCTCCTTGTTCTAAGTTATTGAAATATATGTTAAAATCTTCAACAATAACTGTGATCTTCAACATGTGATTGTCCCTAATTTATACTTTTACTTTTGTTAATCTTTGATTTGTATTAGGTATTTACAATTTTGTGATTTTGTGAAATTTGTATTACTACATCTTCTTTTTAGATTTAAACATTCATCATTATGAAATGTCTCCCTGTTATCTCTCATAATATTTCTTGCCTTCAAGTCTTTTAATGTAGACACCAACTTTCCTTTAGTTAGTATTTGCATTCTCTCTTCCATATTTCTATTTTCAACTTTTCTGTCATTATACTTAAAGTGTGTCAGCTGCTAAAATCATATAGTGTGGTTGATTTTGTTCTTTTCATTCAGTCTGACAACAGCTTTCTTTTTATTATTCAGTCCACTTTAATTAGATTAAATTACTACTAATGTTGAGTACGTCAACATTAGCTTTCATGTGTCCCCCTCTGTTTATTTGTTCTTTTATTCCACCATTCTTACCTTCTGCTGTATTAGTCAAATAATTTTATTATTTCAGTTTTCCCCACTAATTTATACTCTCATACATTATTCTTTTAGTGGTTAGCAAAGACTGCAATATTATGCTTAACTTAGTACAATTAGAACTCTCATGCAGTGCTTGTGAGAACATGACACACTGGAAATCTGTTCAGCAGTGTCTAAAAAACTAAACATAGATATATTATATAACCCAGTAATCCTACCCCTGTGGATCTCCATGGCAAAAATGAATGCTTATGTCCACAAAGTACATGTACAATAATGTTCGTAGCAGCGGTATCTCTAAAGAAAAAATTAGAAACAACCCAAATTTCCAGTAACAGAAGAACGGATAAATAATCTGTGCCACATCCTATAATGGAATACATAGCAAAAACAAAGGTGCCTGTTACATGCAACAACATGAATAAATCCACAAGATGATGAAAAAAATGATTTTACTTATGTGAAATTCAAAAGATTTTAAATGGGGAGGTGCACAAAGAAGATATTTTTATTGGGTGAGACCCAGTTGACAGGGTAAACTCTCCATTCCTACATTATTCCCCTGAATAAATACATCTATGCAGGTTGCTGCCATCTGCATTCCACCCAGTAGAAACCAATGCCACATTCCTGAACATATTGTACACTTGAAATGACAAAGACAAATATTCCCAAGAGGGTACTGGAAGGGGAAGTAGGGTTGGTCAAGACACAGGAGCTACATACACATCAAGTAGAAGAAATTGCCCAGGTAAGATTCAGCTTTAGCAACAGCTGACTGGTTTAAAATAAATTACATTACTGACATTCTTGACTACTAAGGTATTCATTAAATGCAAAGTTATAAAAAATATTTATAATTAAAAATATCATCAATTATATCTAATAAATTAGGGGAAAATATAAAAATGTTCAAAAGCATGTTCTATAGTAAAAAAATAAAGTGCATATATGCAATGTCATTTTGCTTGTAAATATGTAATATAAACATATAGAAAAAGAAAAATGTCTGGACAGTTATGCAGTCTTATGTAGCATTGCTCCTCTGTGTTCTCTACGATTTTCTACTTAAGGCTACTTAATTTAACAGCAGCCATGTATTAATATAAATATGCATTGTAAAATTCTGTAAAAGGGGAGGGTACTTGGGTGGTTCAGTTGGTTAAGCTCAGGTCATGATCTCAGGGTCATGAGATGAGCTCTGCTTCAGGCTCCGTGCTCAGCAGGGAGTCTGCTCAGAAGATTCTCCCTCTCCCTCTGCTTCTCCCCCCTTCTCTCACACGGGCACATGCTTTCTCTATCAAATAAATCTTTAAATAAAATAAAATTCAGTAAAAAGGAAGCTATTTTTCAAAAAGATAGTAATATTGATACATGGCCACTATTAAAATGTAGTCTTAAACAGTCTTCCCTTGAACTTTGAGAAAGGGCTCAGGATAAATAGGTACCAAGTCAGAATGGCTTTTGTTTCATTTAGATCCCAAAACCTAATTTAACACTTTGACTTTTACATATGGTCAAGGAAGTTGAAGTTTTGCCTAGAAAAGAATGGTTAAAAGTTGGTAAGAGAAGTCTCAGGTATTTATGATGTTCTAAATGCTGCTTTCATGTCTCTCTGATATATGGGTTTAATTTGCTTCTAATTCATTCCTTTTAGCCCTGATACCTGCCAAATACCTATATAATCTTGTTCTAGTAGTCACACTTCACATCTAAGCTTACTAAAAATATAAGGCATGGGGCACCTGGGTGGCTCAGTCGGTTAAGTGTCTGCCTTCAGCTCAGGTCATGATCTTAGGGTCCTGGGGAGTCTGCTTCTCCCTCTCTCCCTGCCCCTCCCCCCAACCCCACTCATGCTCTCTCTCTCAAATAAATAAATAAAATCTTTAAAAAATTGTAAGGCATAAATCTTCTTGAATAAAACCTATTTACCTCCACAGAGCTCTTATGTCATCAGTACAACTTGGTCATAACCTGAGAATGCTGTCATCAGAATGTCTCTTACATATAAATTCCCAACATGTGCTTCTTTAAAGCCTTTATCACAGTCTACATTTATTCCCACATATATTTGATCTTCTTTGTTTAATCATGAGCAAATTAACTCTTTTTAGTGGTGTCCCCTCAAGTAATAGAATAAGCTCCGTGAGCAGGAACTAGATGTAAAAGTAGACAAAGATTTATCTCAAGGATATTCATCACAGAGTAATTTTAGTAACTATAAATATCTCAAGGTAGGGAAAAGGTGAAATAAATTATCGGTAGCTATTATAACTATATTAGCTTTTAAAAATTATTATCTTAATTCATATTAAATGTTGAAGAAAGTCATTTGTAATGAATTAATGAGTAAGAAAGGCAGGTTAAGAAATTGAAAGGTTATATACAGTCATAAATAAGAACAAGCTCTGTGGTTAAACCTTCAATTTGTCAATCTTAGCTCTGAAAGTTACTGTGTGCCTTAGTAAGTACTCTATCTGCTCTGCCTAGATTTCCTTATAAAATGAGAAAAACAATAGTATCTGGCACCTCAGCAAGTTGTCAGGATTAACTGAAAACAAACAAACAAAATATTATCTATTTTTTATTGATGATGAAGAAACTATTTCATGTCCTATAATCCACTACTATTAAAGGAAATTCTCTTCAGTTCTTACTGAAGGGTGAAATTTGAGTTTCTTAGGCTCCTCTTCCTTATAATGCTAATATATCACAAAGCACAGCTTGAAAATATAGTCCTTCACTAACAACGTTACCACAGAGATTTTCAGAAAAAAAAGGAGGACAGCAGCTACAGAGTCACCACTCTGTCTCATAAAACTAGCTCAGAAAATCTGACCCACTTAGGTAACAAAGTGAAATTATTAACAAAAACTCAATTTTGTCCCCTGCCTAACCCAGACTTTTATGTATATTTATAACTACTAACATATAATTCTGTTATCTGAAATTATAAACCCAAACTTGTCAGCGTAATTTATAAAATGGAGACTCCTAAGACAGTTGCTCTTGAGATATTAGTGCTGTCCTGTGAAAGTTATCCAAATCTGTAAGAAGAAAGAAAGAAAGAAAGAAAGAAAGAAAGAAAGAAAGAAAGAAAGAAAGAAAGAAAGAAAGAAAAAGAAAGGAAAGAAAGAAAGAAGAAAGAAAGAAAAAAAATTCTGGGTATCCTTACTTGATAATTTGTTCTCCTGGAATTATTCATAAATTGATATCTATATAATTCCAAAAGGTACAAACAGGTTCTTATACCAACTGATAAGGTTAATTTGTATATCAAAGCCCTCAAAATGGAGGCCACCCTAGTGGCCTGGCCCACATCACAAATCTAAACTTTAGTCAGTCTGCACTTACAGGAAACACCAGTCAAGAAAACATAACATATACCAATCACAATCCGTCATCTCAGCTTTAGCTAGCTCACCTTACCCTAAAAAATAGGACCTAGTAGTCTTTTAAGGAAATCCCTGACCTCTTAGTCAATCATACCATTTCTGTGTTGCCTCTTCTAACATTCTAGAAAACTCTCTCTTGCCCAAAATCCCTCCGGAAAAGTGTTCCATTGCGTGTGAGGCACAGTACTCCCGCAATCCATGGATTGTTTTCCTTTGAATAAAAAACATCAAACTCATCACTAAATTGTTTTAGTTTTGTCATTTGACACTACAGACATGGAGGTGTAACAAAACCAGTGATTGGATTGTATTCCTTCTTCAATCTAAGAGGTCTTATTTTAGTGACTAATTCTTGTAAATTTTTCTAGAAACACAAAATCATAAACATACGCACAAGGAAAAGTTTAGAAGAATGTACACCAAAATGTTAGTGACTATTTCTGAGTACTTTTTTTTAAGCTTATTTATTTTTTAGTAATCTATACACCCAATGTGGGGCTCAAACTCACAACCCTGAGATCAATAGTCGCATGCTCTTCTGGCTGAGCCAGCCAGGCACCCCTAAAATTATGAGTACTTTTAACGTTCTATTTTATAAGTTCAACTTGGATTAATAATTTTTTCAAGAAGACTATGTTAGTTTCATCATCAGGAATATAGAACAATTTTCATTTAAAGCATTTTTCTAAAAAGAATTGTAGGATGGGCTATCTTCTTATTATGAAAACTGTGAGCAAACAGGCTGGCAAAATAACTGGTAATAGCACTAAAACCAGTGTGACTTAAACCTACCAAGTCTTGGGCCCTCTTTTACTTTATTTGATCAATATGAGACACTTTCCGTGTTACGATTCCCCTGTGAATGAGCACAACTCAGGTGACATTTTCAGAGTAAACTGGTCCATAGTAGAGGCTTAATAAAAGTGGCTTTATCATTGCCTTTTGCCACTGAATGTCCGGTTAATGTATTCTACTGGATATAATCCCTGAAAAATTGCTAAGAAATGCCTATATTAAACTTTATATTTATAATTTAGCAATTTCTTGAGTATTTTTGTTCATAAACATGAATACTGCATAGCATTACATTTTTTATTTCTTATATCAGAATATCTCTAATATTAATTTGGATGTAATGTGATTAACAATAATAACATAATACAGGAAATTATTTTTAGACAAACTCCTCCTAAACTCAACTTCCAAGTATAAGTATTTTTTTATTATTATTTATTTATTTATTTGACAGAGAGAGACACAGCGAGAGAGGGAACACAAGCAAGGGGAGTGTGAGAGGGAGAAGCAGGTTTCCCGCTGAGCAGGGAGCCCAATGCAGGGCTCGATCCCAGGACCCTGGGATCATGACCTGAGCCGAAGGCAGATGCTTAATGACTGAGCCACCCAGGCGCCCCTCCAAGTATAAGTTATTATAACTAAGTTAGTGGTTCAAAACTTGTTTGGGTCATGTGTACCTTTGATAGTATCATAAAATTATAGAATTTCCCCCAAGAAAAATATGTATTAATAAAATAAATATGCAATAATTGGATATACAATTCTAAGGCAATTCATTTAAGGTGAAGGATTCCTGTTTTGGTTTTTTTTTTTAGATTTTTTAAATTTATTTGACACAGAAAGAGAGAGAGAGCACAAGTAGGCAGAGCGGCAGGCAGAGGGAGAAGCAGGCTCCTCACTGAGCAGAGAGCCCCATGTGGGGCTTGATCCCAGGACCCTGGGATCATGACCTGAGCCAAAGGCAGACACTTAACTGACTGAGCCAGCCAGGTGCCCCGAATTCTTGTTTTAGATCATCTGGGCATATGGCCCATTTTCTCACTTACAAGTGCCTATTACAATTAACTTTGCTCCTTATCTATGAATGTGGACTTAGATTATCCACATAATAACATGTTTTTAACTTAAGCACTTATTGTCAGTCACTGTTGTAGTGCCCTATTAATATTAACTCTAATCCTCATAAAACCCTTTGAAATTCATACTATTATTGGCATTTTACAAACAAATTATGGAATAGAAAGATATTGAACATATTATCCAAACTCACAAATACTAAATGGCAAAACTAAGATTTTAAGTTAGATTAGGGGTCAGCAACTTCTGTAAAGGACCAGATAGTAAAAATGCTAGGCTTTGTGGGCCTAAAGGCAAAATCAAGGATATTACGTAGTGCTTATTTAACGAGAGAGATAACAAATTTCCACAAACTTTTTAATTGACCAGATTCAAAACTTTATTTGTAGACACTGAAATTTGAAATTCATATAATTTTCACATGTCAAAATATGGCTCTCCTTTTGATATGTTTTTAATTATTGAAAAATGTTAAAAATCAGTCTTAGTTCACAGGCCAAAAAAAAAAAAAAAAAAAATAGGGCACAAGCTGGATTTGGCCTGCTGGGTCAAAGTCTGCTGACCCCTGCTCAAGACTCAGAGACCATTATATAGTACACTGAAATCAATCAAATTATCTACCTTGCCATTTTTCCACTCATGTGTCTGAAGAATATCTAAAGTACCAAATGTATAATTCTACCTAAACATTGGTCTCTTCCTTAACAAATCATTGTGTAAAGTGAAAAAAGACTATTTCTGCATCACGAGAATGCTCAGGACAAAAAGCATACAAGGGGAGGTGTTGGCAAGTGGCTATATGAAAATCAACTGTAGGAAGAGCATTTGATGAGGAACTGGGAAAGGAGATCCAACCTCATGGTACCATCATTAACTGGGAAGAGAAGGCCTAGAGACCAGGTCAATGTATAAGCCACTATTTGGCAGGGCATTTCAGATGAAGTTATTCTATATCCTGAAAAACAAAATGAAATTTCATAAAACAAAGAGAAAGCTCAAAATGACTTCTAGCTTGGCTTTGAGATGTGAACTATACCAATGTTCTCTCATTGCTCTTCTTTTGGAATACAGCAAAAATTGGAAGGAAAATGGAAGGACAACATAGCAGGCCTTTCCTGGAGCCCAGACAAGAACAAGAACACACTTCCTCATCACTAGCAAGCCCCCATGATATGTATTAAACACACACTAATGGAAGTCTGAGAAAGACTGGAATACTGTTGACTCTTCCTTGTATCATTAGGAAAACTAAGGTTCACTGAAGCCTGGGACTGGAATCTGTTTCTATGTTCACAGCAGTTTTCTGTCAACAGAGCTGTAAAAATGCTGTGGATCTGCAACATGCAGTCTGACCCCACAGAGCTGCCAAGGGGAAGATTCAAAGAAGTAATCCTACTCTTGGTGCCTCAGTATCACGTCTTCCCACGACCCTACCTTGGGGGCAATTCCAGCTGTAAAATCGCCACAATAAACACAGGGCTATGCTTTTTTAATTGTAACCTTCATTCTAGGTCTCAAATGTTCAACTTTCCTTTGACAGCCATTTTTGTGCAACTAGCATTTCTGTGCAGTGTGGTTATAGGATGAAATGACAGAGACAGTGAAAGAAAACCCCGTACAAAAAATTCCAAGTGGAACTTACAATTGGGTCCAGAATAGGCTATACTTAATGTACTCTATTCCTTCACTACGTTAAGCACTAGGCTGGACAATACATACAGGGTGCACTGATGAAGGCATGAAGGCAACAAAGGCCATCCTTTAGAACAGGGGGCCCCTGTGGTTAACTAGGGGCTCGAAGTCTCTCACAAGCACAGAATGAATCACACGGGGATCTTGTCCACAGATTCCTCAGCACGAGAACTGCAAAAATGAAGCCCTACCTTACCTAAAAATAAAAAAGCCACACTAAGCCATTTCTCATTAGCCTCCGGTTGGTCACAATAGAGCTCTCATGGGATCACTCGATCACAGTACAACACAACTCACAGTCACAGCTGACCATGGTCATAAAAAAGGCTCCGCCCCCACACAGTCCCGGGAGCCTAATGTGCACCACTCAGGGCCTCCCCACCGTGCGCGCGCGCACACATACACACACTCTGACACACACATACACTCATCACATCCCACACCTACGCAGCCACACAATCACGCACACACACACACACGCACACACTCACCTTCTCCACACAGGCCTGACGCTCCTGCTCCACCTGCTCATTACGCGCCTGGGAAACTCCGGACCTCCCGCGGTGAGCTCCTCCCGCACCCAGACCCCGGTCACTTCAACTCACCACACGGAAAACGGTGACCTCAAGCGTAGCGGGAAATGAACACGAGGCTGAGATTCACTAGCTCCCCCAGGGCCTGTGAGAAACGCAGACTACCCTGGAAGAGCGCGGACGTTGACACGAACAGTCCCGGGAGCCGGTAGCTCAGACAGCTGGGCTACTAACGCGCCGCCCCGTGGACTCCTGGGAGCTCCGGCCCACGCGGGAGTGCGCAGGCGCAGATGACTGATCCTTGGCCGGGGGTGAGGTTGGTAGGTCCTAGGGGCTCTGAGGAGGCGGGAACCCGGAGCTCGGACCGGGAGGGCAGACTAGGGAGCCGGTCGCGGAGGGGAGGCCAGGGAGGAAACAGGGAGTTCAAGCGGGCCTGGTAATTCTGAGGAGGGAACCGGAACTGAGCCCACGGTAACCAGACACTCGGATCTGTGCGAGCGGGGCCTCGGGCGTGGTCCGTGGGCGTGACCCTGAGGGTGACAATCGAGTTTGACCTGAAGCGAGCTCCGCGCGGGGAGGGTTTTGTCTGTTTTGAGCCCGAGGAAGCTCCATCGCTGGGAGCGGGGCCTCAAACAGCGGGCGCTGTGTGTGTGTGTGTACCGAATTGAGGCGGCCTCCTGTGCCCAACCTGCTGCGTTTTGGGTGCCTGCTACTCTGAGAGATGTTGGGACCGAATGTGTGTGAAAAGTGGACAGAGTTGTGTTGCTGCCTCGGGTTTCCTCCTTACGTGTCTAATTTTAGAGTAGGTGGGAGTCCTGCTTGATACTATAGGTGACTATGGAGAAGCGAAAGTGATTTTGTGACTTTGCCTGGAATTATGCAATGTGCATGTAGAATGACATATGGGTACTGTGAGATGGTGGTTTTCTGAAGTAAGTTTGGTTGAATGTAACTGTGCATGTGTTTGTAACCTACTGTTATTATTTGTGATGGTTTTGTGATTGAGAAACTGTGCATGACCACTGTTTAGTTGGGTGTTTAAGATTTGATTATCTGAAGAGTGGTCGTTAAGCCTGTCTCCAAAATTGTACCTCAATAGCAGTTTAGCAAATAGAGGTATAAGTATTGGAAAGGAAGAGGTAAGATTTCATTCCCCAGATGGTAAGATTCATTACAGAGAAACACTATGTGAACTAAAACCAATGTGTTGAAATTAATAGTGTTCTGTGAATAGCAAGCAGTAAAAAACAATCTTTGCTCATAACTAGTACTTTCAACACTATGTATGAGTGAAGTTTCCTGCTTCTGGATGAAATCAGTGGTAGGGTCAATAGCTTCTTCAGGCATTCCAAGATTAAAAAGTATTTGGTATACTTTTAATCACAAGGTCAGTCTCATTTTAATAGTTAAAATAGTTTGCTAATTAAAACATTCACTGTAGCAGTCAAAACTTCAGACTTCACTTAGCATTGTATCATCTTCTCTTCAGGAAGCCTATAGAGTGGAAGGATCAATTTCTTTTCTAGTTCCATACCTGTACTACTAAAAAGTGTTGTTCAATAGTTAATCCTTAAATTAGCTATAAGTAAATAATAAGTTAATTTTCAATAATTAATTATGCTTATTAATTAGTGTGATACAGGTGAATCAATAAAGATTAAGTAAAGGAACTTAGAGTTCAGAGATTCTCAAGCATATAGGGATATGTAATATATGATAGAGATCGCATTTCACATTAATTGAAAAAATATGGATTACATAATATGTAGTATTGCTAAACAAGAAAACATACAACAAAAAAACTTCACAAGGTAAAAACACTTTAATAGTCATATGAGCAACTAAGAAAAATTATTTGCAATTTAAAATAAAGGGTTTACTAAATAAAAAAGGAAGATAATATCAATTAGGAAATTAAAACATATGAGAAAAATAGACATTATAAGAAGATGCCATCATAGAAAAGAAATAAAAGGAGCTTATTCTCTCATAATAAGAAATATGTAAGCTAGAACTACAATATATATCTGATAGGCAGAGATTAAAAATTTATTATCAACGGCATTCATCAGGGTGTGGGGAGGTATTCTGTGCTGATACTAACAGTGTAAATTGGTAGAAATCCCATGAAGAACTATTTGGAAATACATGACAAACCTGTCTTCCATGGGAAATGGAAGGTAGAGCTGCAGAGGGAAAAGCACAATGTTCCCTCTCTCTCTCCAGCAATGACAGATTGCCCAGATCCATTCTAATTCATGAAGAGACTAGGTTTCTTGTGGTTAGGGAGCAGGAATTGCCCTTTTCCCCACTAACCTCCAGCTTGGATATGTGTGGGTACACAGAGTGGGCAAGTGCTGAAACAGTGAAAATTGATGCAGATTTAACTGAATTATTCTGGGAGATCTAAGTCAAATATGGTTTCACATGGCTCTTTGTATCCTCCCATCTCTGCCTTCTCAGGATTCTTCCCTTTTCCAAAAGAAAGGCTCAAAAGAGAAGGTTCATCTCTTGCAAATCTCAAAGCCATGCCTCAGGTGAGATGATGTTTCCTCTCTTTCTGAAATAAGTTGTTTTCAGGTGATATAAACATTTGCTTCCCTATCCTTAAATTTCCGGGATGTTGGCATTTGCTTCCATGAAACTGGTCTCCAGTAGGGCAAGCAAGTGGCCTAAGTGCAAAATGTAAGGAGTGCTCATAGGGTTGTGCATCCCTAAATTGTGCATCCTACGTTCCTCACCTTCCCTACCTAGTTACAGACCTGTTCCCAGTTTTTCTTATTCCAACCAGATAAACATAAGCCTTTCCCATGTGTATCTTCTTGTTGTAGCCAATGTTTACATACTGACTTGGTATATTATTCATCATCTCCTTTCTTAGTCTTCTCACAAAAGTACTGCTGGAACAGAAATGTATTATTTTGATTAAAAAGGGAATATATCGGGGTGCCTGGGTGGCTCAGTCGTTAAGCATCTGCCTTCGGCTCGGGTCATGATCCCAGGGTCCTGGGATCGAGCCCCGCATCGGGCTCCCTGCTCGGCGGGAAACCTGCTTCTCCCTCTCTCTCTGCCTGCCGCTCTGCCTACTTGTGCTCTCTCTGTGTCAAATAAATAAAAATAAAAAAAATAAAATAAAATAAAAAGGGAATATATTACTTTACTGAATCTATCCATCTTTAATGAATCTATCTTGTCTAGACACTGATTTGAGATCTAAGTTGTGAGGAGTCAAGGAGCAGACATGGAAAAACTTTGATCATCTCCACTCACCTAGGTTTTGCAATGATACAGTGGGAGGTAGAATTGGTAAATTACATCATTAGCTTGTGGTAAGATGTCTTGTTGTGTGAGGTTTCCAAGATAGAGATTGGCTTGCAAGCTTGTACAGAAAATTGTGATTTTGCATTCTCCCCTGTGATCCTCCTGTGCATTTTATCCAATTCGTACAAACGGTGGCCGGCCAGTGAAAACCTTTCCAGTATTTCAATGCTGTTACAGATTTATTCTTATCTTTTTAGTTTCTTCTAATTTTTCATATGTGGGTGCAGCAGAATGAAATGCATATGCTAGTCCATTCTTGAAACATTCTACTTTGAATCAAAGGTGGTACTTTTTCCTGTTTTCATGTCTTTCAGAAAATTCCTCTTCATCCACCCATCTTCAAAATACTGATTTTCCCCAGATGCCAGTTGGTTCTCTTCTCTTCACTGTCTCTTTTTCTCTATGCACAGATCCACTCTAAAGGTTATACTGATCTAATTCTAGTGACTCTCAAATACCTCTCTCCATCCTAGACTTCTATTCAGAGTGTCAGAATCATATATCCAATCTCCAAAAGTTATGACCACCTGAATGTCCCTTAGACACTTCAAGTACATTTCCAAGGTCTACTTCATTACCTCCTTTGGCCCAGCTTATTCTTTCTTCTGTTTTCCATTTCCATTTTCTAGTCTCAGCACCTCCCCACTTGCCTATGCAGGTAACCCAAGAGCTATGCCTCTTTTTTCCACTCTACAACCAATTTATGACCAATTCTGTTGCAACCCATTATACACTAACCAGTTTTCCCCTCTCTAGACCACTAATATCACCTTAATCTAGGAAACATCTCTAACAATGGTTACTTAATTGTCTTTCCCACTTAACACACCTCAAGCCTTCTCCAGTCTTCAAGAGTATTGCCTCTAAAGTACAAATTTTATCAGATAACATATGTGCTATTTAATATTTCTTTATACTCCACAAAGCAGCAGACCAAGCAAAGTGGGGTACGCATTAGAATGGAATGTATAAGACAGTGTATCGGAAGGGAGGAAAATACTAACAGATTGCATTCAAGAGCAGATCATCAACTCTGTGGATTGCCATTATTGCTGACTGATGACTTATAAATAAATATAAATATGTTGAGAGCGTTCTCAGTACATTTTTAAGACCACTGCTCTGTAGGAAAGAATTTAGTATTATTTGATAAACATGCGCACTGCCTAGCTCATTATATGTTTTTCTTCTTAGAGCTCAAAGAATCTTAACATACCGTGTCTTTTGCTGTTTCCTCAATTTACTAACTAATTTTCCTCTCCTCATGAATTTTAAAAGCTGATGCCCTGTACAAAGCAAATTCATTGTGAGGACAAAATTTTGATGTTCTCAGTGAAGCCTTGGAATACAAAATGAAATTTTTCTTCACTTCATAGCACTTTCCCTTGTACATATTTCTGTCATTCATCTGTAATATCTCTTGGGTATATGTATTTATATGTATGCCTCTCACTTAACCTGTAACTTCTCATGAGCAAGGCCAGGGTTTTATTCATTTTGGTCCACCAGGCAACCAGTCACATTTAAGGCAAATAGTATAATCTTATATATTTTTAGCATGAGATAGTAAGTAAATACAGAATGTATTATAAGAGAGAATTTTCTACAATAGAAAACACAAAATAAGAAAACTAGTCTGACCACTGACATGGTCTCCAATATCTAGTTCTCACTAGTTCCAATCACTTTAGGATGAACTAGAGTATGCCCTTACAGGGATCAGTGTCATTCAAGGATGTGACTGTGGACTTCACCCAGGAGGAGTGGCAGCAACTGGATCCTGGACAGAAGGCCCTCTACAGGGATGTCACGTTGGAAAACTACTGCCACCTCATCTCTGTTGGTAAGGAAAATTCCTTGAATCTTTCAACATTATACATCTTTCAAGGATTTCTAAAGCATATGGAACTTTGAATTTCAGACATCAGAGGTGATGAATCCCTTTTTGTTACCAGATAGTGTGATTATGTCCTCACATGCCTAGTGCAGGGTATTAACTTGGTAAGATGTTAATGTGTACATCGTCTGTCACCTTAGAGCTATATCTTTCTCTTCTTTCAATAGTTTTGAAGCCCAAGCAGCTTAGACCAAGTCTCATTTTTTATTACCAGGGTTTCACATGACTAAGCCTGATATGATCCGCAAGTTGGAGCAAGGAGAAGAACTATGGACAACAGAGAAAATTTTTCCAAGTCAGAGCTACCTTGGTGAGTCTGTAAAGATAAAATCCAGTGGACTCAGGTAGTTGACACCTTTGAATGTTTTGAGGGATCTATTTTTTTAATTGTGGTAAAATACACATAACATAAAACTTATTATCTTAACCATTTTTAAGCATATAGTTCAGTGGCATTAAGTACATTTACATTGTGCAACTGTCACCACCATCCATCTCCAGAACGCTTTTCATGTTTTAGAACTAAAACTGTACTCTGGGCACCTGGGTGGTTCAGTTGTTAAGCAGCTGCCTTCGGCTCAGGTCATGATCTCAGTGTCCTGGGATCAAGCCCCACATTGGGCTCCCTGCTCAGCGGGAAGCCTGCTTCTCCCTCTCCCTCTGCCACTCCCCCTGCTTGTGCTCTCTCTCTCTCTCTCAAATAAATAAATAAAATCTTAAAAAAAAAAAAAGAAAACTATACTCATTAAAAAATATCTCCCCGTTACCTTCTCCCCTTAGCCTCTGGCAACCACCATTCTACTTTGTCCCTATGAATTTATCTACATAGGTACTGCATGTAAGTGGAGTCATGTGGTATTTGTATTTTTTGTGATTAGCTTTTTTCATTTAACATAATGTCCTCAAGGTCTACTCATATTATAGTATATCAGAATGTCCTTCCTTTTTAAGGCTGAGTAATATTCCAATTGTATGTGTATATCATATTTTGCTTATCCAGTGGACACTTGAGTTGCTTCTACCTTTTGGCTACTCTGAATAATGCTGCTATGAACATGAGTGTACAAATATCTACTTGAGTCTTTGCTTTCAGCCTTTTTGGTATATACTCAGAAGGAGAATTGATGGAATATACAGTAATTCTGTGTTTAATGTTTTGAGGACCTGCCATACTGTTTTCCATAATGGCTACACCATTTTACATTCCCAGTAACATACACAAGAGTTCCAATTTCTCCACATCCTCACCAACACCTGTTATTTTCTATATTGGGTTTTTAGGTTTTTTTAAATAGTTGAAGTCTTATTAGGGATCTCTTTTTAAAGGCCTGAAATCTTTGACATGCTTATACATGACTGATTTCCATGCCTCTAAAATCTAAGTTTTGATTTTGACTATCACTCCTCATGTAAGTTCTTTCCTTGTTTGCCTTATTGTTTATAGATATACTGACTGCTGTTACTTTGCCAAGAATCTACTCCATGCTTTGTAGGTATAATGTACGTGGAGATCTTAAGTGTGAAGTCCTTCGAGTTCTGACAGAAGCATAAACCCATGTATGTCACACCCAATATAAAGAGGCCTTCAGGCCTCTTCCAAGTCCGTCCCTTCCACTAGGACAATCACACTTGTGATTTCTACCAGCATAGATTAGTTTTGTCTATCCTAGACCTTTTTCATATCTATTTTCTTTAACTCAGCTTAACGTGTGAGAGACATACACATGTTTTTGCAGTAGTTTAGGTAGTTTCTTTTAATTATAGAATAGTATTCAGTTTATACCAGTTTGTTTATACATCTCCAGTTCATAGACATTTGAAATGTTCCAGTTTGGGGCCATTATGAATAAAGGTATTGTGAACATTCTTGTAAACATCTTTATGTGGACATACGTTTTTATTTCTCCTCAGTAAACACCTAGCAGGTGGTATCACTCATTCATTAGGCAGGTGTATATTTCACTTTTTTAAGAAACTGTCAGCTTTTAAAAGTTACTGTACCATTTTAAACTTTTACCAGAAATGTGTGAGAATTTTGATTGTCCCACCATCTCTTCTGTATTTGATGTTATCAATATTTTCATTTTGGTCATACAGAAGTGTATGGTAGTATATCTTTGCAGTTTTAATTTAGATATCTCTTAATGATTGATGATGTTGAGAACTTTTTCAAGTGCTTCTTCAGAGGTGCCTATTCAAATGTTCTGCCCATTTTTATTGGGTACTATATTTTTTCCTCAAGTAGTAGGAATTCTTTACATATACTGGATAGAAGTCTTTTGTTTGATGTAGGTATTCTGAATATTTCTTCAGGTCTATGACTTGCCTATTTATTTTAACGATGTCTTTCAATAAGCACAAATTTTTAACTCTGATGAAATCCAGTTTATATAATTATAAAAATTATATAAACTGGGGCTCCTGGGTGGCTCAGTCGTTAGGCGTCTGCCTTTGGCTCAGGTCATGATCCCAGGGTCCTGGGATCGAGTCCCACATCGGGCTCCCTGCTCGGCAGGAAGCCTGCTTCTCCCTCTCCCACTCCCCTGCTTGTGTTCCTGCTCTCGCTATCTCTCTCTCTGTCAAATAAATAAATAAAATCTAAAAGAAAAAAGAAAAAAAAATTATATAAACTGGATTTCATCATCTTTTATAATTTTATAATTATATAAACTGGATTTCATCATCTTTTATAATTCTTTGACCTCTCAAATATTTTCCTTCTACTAGGTTGTGATGATAGTTTCCTATATTTTCTTCTAAAAATGTTATGAATATTTTGCTATTTTTATTAATTCTATAGCCCATCTCATGTTAAGTTTGGTTTATGATGTGAGGTAAGGGCCGAAGGTCTACTTTCTTCCATATAGATACCAATTTCTCCCGTCACTTGTTAAATTAAATTAAATTGCTTGGTGATCTTATCAAAAAATTGTTTGATTATATTTGTGTCAGTGTATTTTTAGACTGTTCTTTCCTTTGCTATGTTTTAAGTCCTATTGCCAGTACTACCTGGTCTTTGATTATTGGAACTTTCTAATAAGTCTTCAAGTCATAGTAAGTCTTTTAACTTTCTTCTCTTAAAAATTGTTTTAGCTATTCTGGGTCATTTTCTTTTTCAAATACATTTTAGAATCAACTTCTTAATCTCTTTAAACAAATGTGCTGGGATTTTTATTGGTGAGAACAAACATCTTAGCAATATTGAGTCTTCCAGATCATGACTATACTATATCTTTCTATTTTAGTTAGCTTCTGTACTTTCTGTAAGCAATATCTTATTATTTCTAGTATAGAGGTCTTATACATATTTCATTGTGTCTAATCTTTTAATATTTTAATGCCAATGTAAATAGTAGGATATTTAAAATTTCTTTTTCCAGTTTGTTGTTAATGTACGTACCCACAATTGATTTTTATATATTGATTTTGCATACTTCTACTTACTGTATTCTACCTATTACTTAAGTTTTATTGTTGTTGCTGTTGTCCCTTGTTTGTTTTGGTATATTCCTTTAGTTTTTGGAATACAAAACATGCCTTGTAGAAAAGAGATATTTTACTTCTACATTTGTATATGTTACTGCTTTCATTTCTTTTTCTTACTCTGTTGTACTGATTAGGATCTACAGTACAATGTTGAATAGAAGTGGTGACAGTGAGCATTCTTATCAGTTCACTAAATTTAGAAGGAAGACATTTAATATTTCATTCTTGAGCCTAATATTAACTGTAGGCTTTTCATAAGTGCTCTTTATTAAATTCTGGAAGTTCTTTTCCTAGTTTTCTGATTGTTTTAATTATGAATGTTGTTTTTGTTGTTGTTGTTGTTTTTTTAAAGATTTTATTTATTTATTCGACAGAGAGCACAAGTAGGCAGAGAGGCAGGCAGAGGGAGAGGGAGAAGCAGACTCTCCACTGAGCAGGGAGGCCGACGCGGGGCTTGATCCTAGGACCCTGGGATCATGACCTGAACCGAGGGCAGCCGCTTAACCGACTGAGCCACCCAGGCGCCCCATGAATGTTGTTTTTAACATACTTTTTCTACACCTGTTGAGATGATCATATGATCTTTCTTCCTTAATCTATTACTATGTATATGACATTAATTAATTTGAATTTTAAACCAAATTTGGACTTCTGGGATGAACCCCAATTGGACAAGATGTATTATATCCTGCTTCTAGATTACTAATATTGGTTTGCTAATTTTCTAGCAAGTTTTTATGCATGATTTTACCAAGGATAGTGATCTGTAGTTTTCTTGTAATGTCCTTGAAAAGTTTTTGTATCAGAATTGTGTCAGTAATATCAAACAGGGGGTGTTCCCTCTTCATCTGTTTTCTTATAGGATTTGTGTAATATTGGTATTACTGCTTCCTTAAATGTTTGATGAAAATCACTGTTAAGTCATCTGGGCCTGCATTTTTATAATTCAAGACTTCTGCTTCCAGCCCTGAGGAAGTAACAGAGTCTGGAATTACACTCTTACAGGAACAAAAAGAAAACTGGACAAAACTATTTTCAGATATTGAACAACAGGCAGCACAGGCCTGGATTCCTGAGAGAAGAGAAACAAATGAGATGAGCCCTACCTCATCCCAGGCTTTCATCTGAAAGCAGCTTCCAGACTACAGTACAGAGAAAGGAATCCAAAAAGAACCTGGCAATTTTACTGACTTGAGGAGACTGACCTTGGCATTCAAGGAGATTGAGGTGGCTAAAATTTCCAGGACATACTTCCCAAAAGAAGTGAGCTATGCAGAAAAAGAGTTCCCCAAATCTGGAAAAGTTTCTCCTTGAGTCTTTGGCTAAATATAAGCCTGCACATGTATAGGTGAAACTCTGTGAGACTAGACAAAGACATGTTCTAAGGAAAATACAACTACCATGGTGTTGTAAGATGAACAATCCCCATAGCCTCCTGTACAAAGAATCATTTTATTTCTTTCGAGCCAGAATGGAGAGAACTTGTTGATAGAGGATGTTAGATAGACACCCTAGGAAGGCCACACCTAATAAATGGGGCTAGATTAGCCATAGGTTAAAGACTTTGCAAGATTTGCCATAAAAGAGCTTAAATGGGTGCCCGGTGGCTCAGTCGGCTAAGCGTCTGCCTTCAGCTCATGTCATGATCCTGGTATCCTGGGATCAAGCCCCGCATTGGGCTCTCTACTCAGCGGGGAGTTGGCTTCTCCCTCTGCCCTCTCCCCCATGCGTGTTTTCTCTCTCTCAAATAAATAAAATCTTTTTAAAAATTTTTTTAAAAAGAGCTTAAACAAAAGCATCAAAAGGATTAAACCAACCCAAAAATAATTGCTATGTATCTGTTGGGTCCTCTAGAATGGAGATACTGAGATAGAGTTAGGAGTATAATAGATTTCTTAGAGGTACATCTATGAAATATAAAGGAGAAGAAAGTAAGATTGAACATAGAAAGCCATTAGATCATGATACAGATCTGGAACCTATGGAAGGAAAGAGGGAGATGCTAACAGGTTTGGGCAGGGAGAGCCTCAGACCATTGTGCAGACCTGACAAAGTCTTAACCAACCTAACTGGTCTGAAGCAAAGACTGTCCATCTGAGGAGTCCCCCATGGAGAGAATAGCCAGCCTCTAGTATCTTCTCACTGTTCAGTCTTTGGATGGGAACTTCCTGGGGAAACTCTTGTTTGATTCATCATCTGAAGAGTATCCTGAAGATGCTAATAATTGCAGGCTGTCAGGTAACTACACTTCCTTTTTTTTTTTTTTTTTTAAGATTTTATTTAGTTGAGAGAGTGAGTAAGAGAGCACAAGCAGGGGGAGCAGCAGAGAGAGAGGGAGAGGCAGGCTCCCTACTGAGCAGGGAGCCCAATGTGGGGCTCAATCCCAGGATCCTGGGATCATGACCTGGGCCAAAGGCAGACACTTAACCAACTGAGCCACCCAGGCACCAAGTAACTACACTTCTTGCACGTGAATGGCAAGTTCTCTCCTGAAGGGAGGTCGTGTGGGCAACTCTATGGCTGCCACGGAATGCCAGTAAAAGGACACTACTCTTTATAAAAATACAACATGTGTTAAACTCAACAACATTAAACTGATAATGTCTGATATCCAATAAAAAATTATTAAACATATGAAGAAGAAGGAAAATATGACCCATAAACAGGGGGAACAAATCAGTCAATTAAAAAAAACCCACAAAACTAAGTCAACAAAATCAGACCTAAAAAAGGTAGAGGTGGTGGAATTTGCAGACAAGGATGCTAAAAGAGTCATTATAAATGACCTCAATATCATAAGGGATGTAAAGCAAAAATGAACATAATGAGGCAAGATAGCAAAGATAGAAATAACCAAATGAAACATCTAAAGATGACGATTTAATATCTGAAATGAAAAGGAAGACCCAACTATGTGATGTATATTAAAAATATTAAATATAAAGACACAGGAAGGTGAAACATAAAAACATGAAAAATATATATCATACTCTCTTGTGGTTGCCCAAAGTGAGGATGAAATTAACAACCTATCCCACTCACCCAAAATTTGACTTCAGATGTCAGGACTAAAATCTGACATAATGAGGCTTTCTGGGAAGAGCAAGGAAGATTCCCAGACTGGTCCTAAAATGGCTTGTGAGTGCAAGAGGGTGTGTCTGGGTTTCGTGTTTATTGTGGTTGGGGGGTAGGTTAGGTGAGGGTTCTACATGTGGGCTAGTGATTGCATATTTTAAACTTTCTGCCAGCACCAACAGAAAGAGCATAAAAGCTCTCTTACTGGCTTGCCCAGGTGTGGGGCAAGAGGGGAAAAAAGAAAGACAGGTCTAGGAAGATGTCAGCAGTAAGACCTCAAAAATGGAATCAGACTCTATTACACATGCAAACACTAAGCATATAGAAAGTTGGAGTGGCTATACATCCAAGTAGATTTCAGAATACAGAATATTACAGTGATAGAGACACTTCATTAGAAGTCATAACAGTTCTTTTTTTTTTCCAAGATTTTATTTATTTATTTAACAGAGAGAGGTACAGACACAGCGAGAGAGGAAACACAAGCAGGGGGAGTGGGAGAGGGAGAAGCAGGCTTCCCGCAGAGCAGGGAGCCCGACGTGGGACTCGATCCCAGGACCCTGGGATCACGACCTGAGCCGAAGGCAGACGCTTAACGACTGAGCCACCCAGGCGCCCCGAAGTCATAACAGTTCTAACAGAGCTTCAAAATACATCAGTGTTTCTCAGCTTTTTATCATTATCACTCCCCTAGAGAGTATTTTTAGAGATTTTTTTTCTAATTGCCCCCCATTAAATTTCAATACCATAATCTATGTTCTGTTGCCATTTGGAGGGCCACAGACTATTATAATATCTAAGAAACCTTTTTTCATTTCCCCATTATAAGTTTTGCTCCCTTGGGAGAAGCCCCCATTGAGAATGCATGAACTACATGAAACAAAACTGATAGACCTGAAAGGAGCAATGTAATTATAGCTTGAGATATAAACACCTCTCACTCAGTAATTGACAGAACAAAGAAAACAATAAGGTTATGGAATGCTTGAAAAACTATACAATCATTTGTATCTAGTTCATCTTTATAGAGTATTTTACATGGAACATTCACCAAGAAAGACCATATATGCTGGGTCATAAAACAAGTATCAACAAATTGAAAAGAACTGAAATCATAATATGGACTCTGACCACAACAGAATTATATTTGAGCCTTGAACAACACAGGTTTGAATAGTGCAGGCCCACTTATACGTGTTTTTTTTTTTTTAATAAATACAGTATGTGCTGTACTGTATTTATAAAAAAGTACAGTCCTTATGATTTTTTAAATAATATTTTCCCTTGCTAATTTTATTCTAAGAATACAGTACATAATACATATAACATACAGAATATGTGCTGTTTATGTTATTGGTCAACAGTAGGCTATTGGCAGTTAAGTTTTGGGGAGAGTCAAATGTTATTTATGGATTTTCAACTGTGTGGGGGGTTGGTGCCCCAACCTCACATTGTTCAAGGATCAACTGTAATTCAATCAAAAATATCTCTATGTGTAAAACTAATGTAATGTTGTGTGTCGACTATACTTCAATCTTTAAAAAATGTATGTCTAAATTTCCCAAACATTAGGAAATTAATCACCACATTTCCAAATCAGAGGAATCAGAGAAGAAATCCTAAAGTAAATTTAAAGATACTTTGAATGATAATTAAAACAATATACCAAAATTTGTGGGATGCAACTAAAGCAGCATTTTAATTTTTTATCCTTTTAAATCAGGGATCTAAACTGTCACCCAAAGTAACTAGAAAAAGAAAAATAAATTAAACTCAAACGTTAGTAAAAGGAGGGGTGCCTGGCTGGCTCAGTCAGAAGAGCATGCAACTCTTGGGGCGCCTGGGTGGCTCAGATGGTTAAGCATCTGCCTTCGGCTCAGGTCATGATCCCAGGGTCCTGGGATCAAGTCCCGCATCGGGCTCCCTGCTGGGGGGGGAGCCTGCTTCTCCCTCTCCCTCTGCCTCTCTCTCTCTCTGTGACTCTCATGAATAAATAAATAAAACATTAAAAAAAAAAAAGAGCATGCAACTCTTGATCTCAGGGTCAGGAGTTCAAGCCCCACATTGGATGTAGAGGTTACTTAAATAAACTTGAAAAGTTTTTTTTTTAAAGTTAGTAAAAGGAAAAAATAAAGACTAAAACAGAAATCAGTGAAATATATAACAGAAGAATAACAGAGAAAATGAGTGAAGCCAAAAGCTGATTCATTAAAATAATTGATAAATTAATAAACCAGGGCGCCTGGGTGGCTCAGTTGGTTAAGCGACTGCCTTCGGCTCAGGTCATGATCCTGGAGTCCCTGGATCGAGTCCCGCATCGGGCTCCCTGCTCGGCAGGGAGCCTGCTTCTGCCTCTGACCCTCCCCCCTCTCATGTGCTCTCTCTCTCTCATTCTCTCTGTCTCAAATAAATAAATAAAATCTTTTTAAAAAAATTAATAAACCATAGCTAATATGGTTAATAACTTTTATACTAATAAGAAATAGAAGACACAAATTACCAATATTAAAAATTAAAGAGGCTGCATCACTACAGATCCTACAGACATTAAAAGGACAACTAGGGAATAAACAAGTAATTTTATATCAACAAATAGAGTAGGAGAGGACACTTCCCAACTCATTTTATAACACCAGCATTATCCACAACCAAAGGCACTATAAAAATAAAAAAACTACACACCAACATCATGAAGCTAGAAAAAAATCGTTAATAAGATATAAAACAGAACCTAGCAATATTTTAAAAGGATAAAACCTCATGACTAAAAAGAGCTTATCCCAGGAAAGCAAAGATGATTTGATATTCAGAAATCAGAGGCACAGTCAGTTAAGTGTCCAACTCTTCGTTTGGGCTCAGGTCATGATCTCAGGGTTGTGAGATTGAGCCCCACGTCAGGCTTCATGCTCAGTGCGGAGTCTGCTTGATATTCTCTCTCCCTCTGCCCCTCATGCCCATGTTCTGTCTTTCTAAAATAAATCTTTAAAAAAAATCAATCTATGTAATTCCCCATATAAAGGTGAAAAGAGGTCTAAAGTCAAGGATCTGAGGTGCCACTTAATGTAACTAGAAAAAAATTAAGGAGTAAAACCATGAAAGTATCTCAGTAGGCATGGGAAAATAATTAAATTCAGTTCCTTTTATAAAGCCTTAGAACAGATTAGCAATCAAAAGGAATTTCCTCAGCTTCATTAAGGGTATCTTTGAAAAACTTATAGCCACCATCATACTCAAGGTAGAAAGCCTGAATGCTTTTCCTCTGAGATCAAAACAGAAAAGATGCCCACTATCACCACTTCTATTAAACATTGTACTAGACACAAGTCAGTACAATAAGGCAAGAAAAAGAAACTAAAAGGCTAGCAATTAGAAAGGGAGCTATCTTCATTTGTAGGTGAAATGATTGTGTACCTAATAAATCCTAAGGAATCTCAAAAAGAACTGTTAGAGGAGAGAGGGCGGGCTGACAAGAGGGCGGGTTGTAGACTGGCGGAGCAGGGACCCACTCCAGCGACCCGCGGACAGCGGCGATCCCGACGCCCGTGGAGCCGCAGACCAGCAGGAAGAAGATGAGCCTTAAGTCTGAACGCCGAGGAATTCATGTGGATCAGCCAGAGCTCCTTTGCAAGAAAGGATGTGGTTACTATGGCAACCCTGCTTGGCAGGGTTTCTGCTCCAAGTGCTGGAGGGAAGAGTACCACAAAGCAAGGCAGAAGCAAATTCAGGAGGATTGGGAACTGGCAGAGCGACTTCAGCAGGAGGAGGAAGAGGCCTTTGCCAGCAGTCAGAGCGACCCAGGGGCCCAGTCCCTCACGTTTTCCAAGTTTGAAGAAAAGAAAACCAATGAGAAGATCTGCAAGGTTACCACAGTAAAGAAATTCCTCAGTGCTTCATCCAGGGTTGGATCAAAAACGGCAGAAATTCAGGAAGCAAAAGCTCCCAGTCCTTCCATAAACCGGCAAGCCAGCAATGAAACGGATAGTGTCTAAAGAGTTCATATAATTTCTCAAGACCTTCCACAAGACAGGCCAAGAAATCTATAAGCAGACCAAGATGTTTTTTGGAAACAATGCATTACAAAAGGGATTTAAGCATTGAGGAACAGTCAGAGTGTACTCGGGATTTTTACCAGAATGTGGATGAAAGAATGCAGACTCGTGGAAAAGTGCCTTCAGAAAGAGTTGAGAAGATAATGGATCAGATCGAAAAGTACATTATGACTCGTCTCTATAAATTTGTGTTCTGTCCAGAAACTACAGATGATGAGAAGAAAGATCTCACTATTCAAAAGAGGATCAGAGCCCTGCACTGGGTTACACCTCAGATGCTTTGTGTCCCTGTTAATGAAGAAATTTCAGAAGTATCTGATATGGTGGTGAAAGCAATCACAGACATCATTGAAATGGATTCAAAGCGTGTACCTTGAGATAAGTTGGCCTGCATCACCAAGTGCAGCAAGCACATCTTCAATGCCATTAAGATCACCAAGAATGAGCCAGCCTCAGCTGATGACTTTTTACCACCTCTAATCTACACTGTCTTGAAGGGCAACCCCCTACGCCTTCAGTCCAATATCCAGTATATCACCCGCTTCTGCAACCCAAGCCGATTGATGGCTGGGGAGGATGGCTGCTATTTCACCAATCTGTGCTGTGCTGTGGCTTTCATTGAGAAATTAGATGCTCAGTCTTTGAATTTAAGTCAGGAAGATTTTGATCTATACATGTCCGGCCAGACTTCTCCCAGGAAGCAGGAATCTGAGAATTGGTCTCCTGATGCTTGCTTAGGGGTTAAGCAAATGTATAAGAACTTGGATCTTCTGTCTCAGTTGAATGAAGGGCAAGAGGATCATGAGTGAAGCCAAGAAACTTGAAAAAGACCTAATAGAGTGGACGGATGGAACTGCAAAAGAGGTTCAAGACATTGTTGAGAAATATCCTCTTGAAATTAAACCCCCAAATCAATCTTTAGCAGCTTGTGACTCTGAAAATGTTGAAAATGATAAACTTCCTCCACCATTGCAACCTCAAGTTTATGCAGGATGATAAAAATTTACATGGGTAGTATTTATTTGAGCCTAAATTGTAGCTAGCCCTTACTACAGTCCATGATTGGAATCTAGACTATAACTTAATTGCTTATAAATGTCAAAGCATTTTTAAAGGTACAGTTTGCGGGGATTGTTTTGTTTGTTTTGTTTTTCCTGGCAGGGGAAGCTTAGTAAATAATAAAATACTATTTATTTGAGTTAAAAAAAAAAAAAAAGAAGAACTGTTAGAACCAATAAGTAAATTAGCACATTCACAGAGTTCTTGTTTTAGAGCAAATTTGAAGAAACTTTGTCCAGTATTTCTACAATTATTTTTCTGTGCTATTCTCAATTACATTTTAAATAATTTTAACCTATTCTCTGTAGAGTTTATTAAGAAGTTTATATATATTTTTTTAGTTTGGGTAATTTCTGTTAACCAGACTTCCAAAGTACTGATTCTTCATTCTCTTATGTTCCTATGCTGTTAAACTCATCCAATGAATTTTGCATTTAAGATACAAGGTTTTTAAAGTTTGCATTTCCTTATCTCTCCTGAATTCTCCATCTTTAACCATATTTCCATCTTTTCTTGTAGATTTTGTAAGCATATTTATTACAGTTATTTTAAATTCCTTATCTTGTAATTTTAATGTAGAGGACATATATCAGTCTGATTCTGTTGACTGTTTTTTATCTTCTCTATTGGTCGTATTTTCCTGTTTCTTCTCAGGAAAACCTTGTAGATAATATGTTGTCAAGATGCTGGATTCTTTTTCTTCCTCTGAAGATTGAGTTTTCACCCAGAAGGCAGTTAAGTTACTGGTGGCTCACACTGATTCCTTTTTAAGATTGCTTTTATGTTTTTTAGATGATTTCTATTTCAGTTTCAGTTTTGCCTTTAGTTTTATGGTGTTTCTCTTAGTCCTGGGATGCAGGCTTTAGCCATTCTGGGGTTTCAGTAGAAAGACCAAAGGTTCCTCTCACCAGGTTCCTCTGACTTGGCACAGGACTGGTATTAAAAACTATTTTTCCAGAGCTAAACAGCTGCTGAAATCTTTAATCAATTCTCCCAGTGCTCCAGCTTTCTTTTCCCTTTGTGCTTCTTGCAGTCTTGACCTGTAGATGCAGTTAACCAAGGTTTTGAGGAGAGGTTTATGCTAATTTTGGGGTTTTCCTTCTATGACTTTTCCATTCTCAGATTTTGTCTTAAGGTTTTTTTCCTCAATTTATTCTAGTAGCCCTGAACTTGATCTCAGATTTTTCTGCACAGGATGACTCCTGCTTTCTCCCAGAGATCTATCTATCCCTTGTGTGCTGCACAAGCTACCAGGGCCCACAGTGGAAAACCTGGGTAAATGTAGATCTTAGGTAGTGTGGTTTCTTCCTTTTCAAATGTTATATCCACTTCAGTTTCTGCCTGCTTTTGATCACTCTTTAGTTCTTTAAAACAAGTTGGTCTTTTACAGCTGGTCCATAGTTTATCATTGTTATCAGCTGGAAGGTTGTTTTGAAACTAACTTCTTTGCCATTATCAGAATCTGGATATCTAGATAAGCAATTTCTCAAACATTTTAGTTTTGGGACTTGTTAATATTCTTAAAATTATTAAGGATTAAAAGAACTTTGTGCATGTGTCTGTGTACCTTATTAGAAGTTAACACAAAAAATTTTTACTAATTCATTTTAAAACAATATAAAAATAATAAACTTATTACATGTTGACATAAAATCATATTTTTACAAAAATAACTATTTCCCAAAAGAAAAACAATAGTGACAAAAGTGGAATTGTTACATAATTGAAATTTATTTAATAAATAGCTGATTTTCACATCTGATTCTGTATTCATTTGTTGTAAAATGTTGTTTGAATCATAATATATGAAGAAAACGTTCCTTCATGCATTATATGTAGTTTGAATGAGAAATATTTTTTTAAAGATTTTATTTATTTGTCAGAGAGCGAGAGAGAGAAATAGAGAGCCAGCACAAGCAGGGGAAGTGGCAGGCAGAGAGAGAAGCAGGCTCCCTGCTGAGCAAGGAGCCTGATGCGGGACTCAATCCCAGGATCCTGGGATCATGACCTGAGCCGAAGGCAGATGCTTAACCAACTGAGCCACCCAGGTGTCCCTGAATGAGAAATATTTTAAGCGCCTTTTTAGACTGTCATAGATATTCTTCATTAATACTACATCCAAATGTAACAATTGGTAGTTCCTGAACAGTTAGTTGCAATATAGAACCTGAAACCATAACAATGAACTTTTGTGCCCTGCTCAGTGAGAAGCCTGCTTCTCCCTCTCCTCCCCGTTCATGCTCTCTTCTCCCTATCTCTGTCACTCTCTCTCTCTCAAATAAATAAATAAAATCTTTAAAAAAAAAAGAGCTATTTTTTTCATCCCAAATCATCATCTAAAAAAAAACAACTACAACAACAACAAAAAACCCATAAAATCCAATGGTCTACTTAAATGGATATTTTACCCATGCATTTTTTGGTAATATTATGTATTAATCATTTGGAAAGTAACAGTTCAGTGACATCTAACATCTTCCAAATTTTGACATATTTCTATATATAATATTAACTTTAAAAAAACACCAAAGGCTACATTTGTTAATATCATCAGAAATGTTATCAGAAAAGTCTTAAGAATTGGGAAGCTGACAAGCTCACAGTAGCAAATACAAGCTTTCCAACATAATGACCTTTATTTGAAAGCTTGAATTTTATCATTGGCTATAAATATTAGCATATGTTTTCCTTGAATTAACAGGCTCACATTGTTCAAGAAAATATCTACCAGGGGCGCCTGGGTGGCTCAGTTGGTTAAGCGACTGCCTTGGGCTCAGGTCATGATCCTGGAGTCCCGGGATCGAGTCCCGCATCGGGCTCCCTGCTTGGCAGGGAGCCTGCTTCTCCCTCTGACCCTCCCCCCTCTCATGTGCTCTCTCATTCTCTCTCTCTCAAATAAATAAATAAAAATCTTTAAAAAAAAGAAAAAGAAAAAGAAAATATCTACCAGAAGGATGCCTGGGTGGCTCATTCGGTTAAGTATCTGCCTTTGGCTGAGGTCATAATCCCAGAGTCCCTGGATGGAGTCCTGCATCAGGCTCCTTGCTCAGTGGGGAGCCTGTTTCTCCATTTGCCTGCCACTCCCCCTGCTTGTGCTCTCTCTCCCTCCGACAAATAAATAAAAGCAAAAAAAAAAAAAAAAAAGGGCGGCTGGGTGGCTCAGTCGGTAAGCATCTGCCTTCGGCTCAGATCATGGTCCCACATCGGGCTCCCTGCTCTGCGGAAAGCCTGCTTCTTCTTCTCCCACTCCCCCTGCTTGTGTTCCCTCTCTCACTGTGTCTCTCTCTGTCAAATAAATAAATAAAATCTTTAAAAAAAAAAAAAAAAAGAAAATGTCTACCAGATAACCACGTTTGAATAATAATCAGTTGTACTCTCAAGTAAAAATGCTGTTCCACCAAAAGTAGATACAGATATCCCCTGCTTTTTAAAAGTTCATGTTTTGCCACTTTGGTTTTACTAAAGACCTCCATTAGTACCTGTTTTCACTAACCAAAAGAAATCCGAAGAGGATTTTTGCTTTTACAAAACAAGGTGAAAAGCAAAAATAACACTCAGTGTTTGCTTTGCAGCGAGCTGTAGAGGCACTGCCAAGCTCCTTCCCCGGAACTACACTCAGCATCTCAGCATCAGGCTGCCGTAGCTTTGAGCATCTGTGCTTTACCTCAGTTTATTTTGCACGTCCATTAGCACGATGTGTCAGAAAAGCTGAAGAGAGGTTATTTTTTGGATCTGGGAATGCTCAAAAATTTTTCTGTATAAATTAATGGTAGTTGCTTCTTCACTTTATGCCATTTCAGCTTATGAAAGGTTTCACAGGAACATTCTGTTTTTGGATGCAGCGGGAGGGGACGGAGGGCCCTGTATTCAGTTAATTAATTACACCGGTACTTTTCCTCACAAAATACATTATACTCTGGTATGCAACAGAAGTGCTTTATGCATACGTCTTTAATCATCACACAGAATATTGAAAATATGTGTACTCAAGGGTGGAGATCTAATAAAATTAATGATTTTTTCCTGCTCTATCAAAAACAGTCTTACATGAAATCTTTTTTCTTATGGATTAGAAATGTAGTGATTACTATTATAGATTGGTGCAACTGTTTTCATTTATGCTGATGTGCCAGCATTTTACCCACTGTATTAATCGTATTTTTAATCTTCTATATTTTATGATGTCTTGACAACTTTGGAGGGCCTTGCTGGCTGGGGAGAGATTGCCCCTCCCAGAGCTAGCTAATTCGTAGAGACAGTAAACAACCTGTTGGTAAGCCCACATTTCATATAAAAACCAACAAATCCAAGTCCATACCCTCAACTATCTCCTTTACCTAAGTCTCACACACCAAGCCAACATTTCCCGTGCCCTAAATCACCCAGGGCCAGGTACATACAACTAAAGACCACCCCTGTAACCCATAGCCTCCAACACTGTTCAAAAAAGCAATCCTAAACTGTTTCTCCTGCCCTTTCCCATGCAAGCAAGTCCCATAAAAGGCTCTGGCATAGGCTTTCCCCTCTCTCCTTTCTGCCTCCTGACCAAGCCTGCTGTTCCTACATTTGACCCTACAAAGGAGGAAATGTACGGAAGATCATTTAATGGCATCAGCCTATGTCATCAGTTAGTCACCCTCATAAATTAAAATTCCATAAGTACAAATCAGACACCCATCTTAAAAAGACAGATGGAATGTTGTTATTAACAAAAATAGTTTTTATGGACTACCTCTCCCCCTCCCTGCCTCCCACATAAGGATCTCATATACTAAGGTCCATAAATCACACTTACGGAACTGCTGGTTTAGGCCTTCCTGTTTTTCGTGTTTTTAACATTTCAGTCCTCTTTTTTCTTTTGTTTGGTCTCCTATTTATAGGCAGTCTTAAATCTATCCAAAAAGTAAAAAGAGAAATCATTGTCTAATATATCTTCCTCTTAGTTTTCATTTCCTTTCCTTTCTTTCCCTGTGCAGTGTCTTAACTGTTTCTTGCAGTCAGGCTTACATCCTATTCTCACCATGACACCTGCCATCAGATTTCAAAATCCATATGCTGTGGACCTAAGATAATTTTATTATCACTTTTTTTAAATAACTTTATTTCCAATAAGTTTCCATGTTCCATATCATAGTGCTCAGATTCCTGATTCCTACCCACCTTGATTTGGGTAAAAAAAAAACTAACTCATTTTAATTCTAGTTCCCTGAGTGCCTTTTCACACCTTCATTTCTTTTCCTCCCTCCTTTATTGCCTAGGAAAATAAATATTTATTGAATAAATTGATTTTATTTCAGTGGTCTCTTGTTGATATCTTTAAAGGCTCTTTCTTCATCTTCAGTTCTTGCTTTTATAAGAGTCCTATAAGTTGGGGCACCTGGGTGGTTCAGTTGATTAAGGATCCGATTCTTGGTTTCCACTCAGGGCACTCAGGTTTTGGTCTCCTTGTGGGGTCTAGCTTTGTGTCAGGCTCTGGACTCAGCGTAGAGTCTGCTTGGGATTCTCTTGCCCTCTCCCTCTGCATATCCCCCTCCCCACTTGCACGTCCGCATGCTCTCTCTTAAAAAAAAAAAAAAAAAAAAGTTCTGTAAACTAATCTGATCCATTCTCAAGTTGTGGTTTTCTTGTTTTTTATGTGAATGGCTTTCAAATAGACATTTTCAGCCCACTTCTCTCATTTGAACTCTAGTGTATATTTTGATCTTCCTAGATCAATACAACAATCAGTTGTGTCATACCTGTGATTATTGATTTTTTAAAAAGATTATGGGGCACCTGGGTGGCTCAGTCACTTAAGCAGCTGCCTTCGGCTCGGGTCATGATTCTGGGATCAAGCCCTGTGTCGGGCTCCTTGCTCAGCAGGGAGCCTGCTTTTCCCTCTCCCTCTGCCTGCCGCTCCCCCTGCTTGTGCTCGCTCTCTCTCACTATCTCTCTCTGTATGTCAAATAAATAAATAAAATCTTTTTAAAAAAAGATTTTATTTGTCCGAGAGCGTGCACAGTATACACAAGACCACCCTCACTTTTGACACCAGCTGTCAGTTCGGGGGTCCCCAAGACTACTGCTAGTATCAACAATATGCTATAAGGATCCATGGAACTTACTGAAAGCTATTATGTTCACAATTAACAGTTTATTACAGAAGAAAAAATACAGATTAGAATCAGTCAAGCAGAAAGGGCAGAGTCCAGGAAAGTATCAAACATGAAGCTTTTAGTAGACCTCTCTCTGTGGAATCAGGGGCAAAACTACCTTGCTGGTGTGACAATACATACAGAATATTGCCAACCAGGGAAGCATCACCTGAGCCCCTTGTCCAGAGTTTATTTCGGGGCTCCATAACATAGGCATGATTAACTGTACATGTAGCCAGTCTCAGTTTTCAGCCCCTTTAGAGGTCAAGCTGATACTGTTTGACCCAAAGCACGCACCCTAAATCACACTCTTGGTGTGGCTCAGAGACCTCACACTAAATTACATTGTGACTTACTAGCTGGCCAAACGCTCCCAGGCAAATAAATACATATTCCAAGGGCTTAGAAGATTACTTCTCAGAAGCCAAAGGCTAATGTCAGATGTCTCTTTGGGCAAGGTTATATTCTTTACTATACAATACAATATGTATATCATTTAGTTAAAAGATCAAGTTTCACTTCCTCTGTGAAATCCTTGACTTCTCCAGACCATGTTCAATTCCTTTTTTTCTGCATTCACATTCTACTTATGTCTGTAAATTGCAAACAGACACATTCTCTAGTATGATCAAGCTTCTTTTCCCATCCGAACAGTTGCCCCCAAAAAAGGTTCTTTTACTTTTCATTACTGTAGTTTGTAACAGAGGCTAGATATCCAATAGTTACCTAACTTTCGTTGATTCCATGCAAGGAAAACATCTTTCCTATCCATTCAGAAATCATTTAATGATAATTTCTTTTTTTAATTATTTATTTATTTATTTATTTATTTATTTATTTATTTATTTATTTGACAGAGAGAGAATGAGAGAGCACATGAGAGGGGGGAAGGTCAGAGGGAGAAGCAGACTCCCCGCCAAGCAGGGAGCCCGATGCGGGACTCGATCCAGGGACTCCAGGATCATGACCTGAGCCGAAGGCAGTCACTTAACCAACTGAGCCACCCAGGCGCCCCAATAATTTCTTTTAAATATACATGCCAAGAGGCACGTGGGTGGCTCAGTCGGTTAAGCATCTGCCTTCAGCTCATGTCATGATCCAGGGGTCCTGGGATCGAGTCCCACATCAGGCTCCCTGCTTGGCGGGGAACCTGCTTCTCCCTCTGCCTCTGCTGCTCCCCCTGCTTGTGCTCTGTCTCTCTCAAATAAATAAATAAAATCTTTTAAATAAATAAATAAATATATATATACATGCCAAGATCACATCCCTTTATCTCAGATAACCGTGTGTTAACATATATTCAGAAGATAGTCAATAAAATATTGACATCCAAGAGCATAAGTTTTAGTTGGGAAGGCAATATTATCAAATTGAGCATTTTACATATAATATTCATATTAAAAGAGCAGGTTGTTGAAAGAGTTCTTGAAACGGATGGTCCAGACTATAATTATAATCTAATTTCAGACAAATTCGACATTAAAGGATACAAATAATATATGAAGGCTTTTCAATAAATTGAATAGTAGAATGTCCCTGCAGGTGGTTAAGGTCCTTAGAAAGATGATGTTACTCCAGTTACTAATACAGATTAGTTTTAGTGTGTTCTAGAACTGCACATAAATGGAATTTTATAATATATACTCTTTTGCATAAAGCTTTCACTCTGAAAAATGAGATTCATCTCTTTCCATTGTGTATCAGTAGATTTTTTTCTTTTTTATTGGTAAGTAGTATCACATTATATACATACATGACACAATATTACCAATTACCTTTTGATGAGTACTTGGGCAGTTACCAGTTAAGGGCTATTATAAATAAGACACAAGTCAAGGGTAAGATGAATCCATATTTAAAATTACCCTACTAGAAATGGGTGGTAGTAAGGGAACAATAATCAGATATAGCCAAGAATTATAAGAAAAATAATAGAGTTAAAAAAAAAGAAAAGAAAAATATTAGAGTCGGTCAGTGCTGTAAACATACAGTTGAAGAATCTAGGCCTTCACATTCCCCATAGGGAATAGCAGAGTTAAGGTATGTTACTGCATTGGGAGGAAAACTTAAACCCATCCTTCCTGAAAACTGAAAAAGTAATTCAGAAAATGAAAGGAGGAAAAGTTAGAACTGATGGTCAGGAGAATTTAGTTATTGACCATCTCTGCAAGAATAAATCGATGGTAACAGCAGTCAGAATACAACAGTGATTATATTCATGTTTCAAGTATGCTTTGTTGTCTGGTTTATTTTACAACTCCTAATGGAAATAGGTTTCCGAAAGTCTTCCCTTTCAAGAGAAAATAAGTTGTGTGGAGAGTTAGGGCCTAGGCTATAAATAGTGTTTCTCTCAACATTAGGAAAGGAGTGCTTGAGAAAGTTCATTTGCCATGGATGGGTTACATGCAAGTGAGGAAGAAACAAATGGAAGTATTTTATAACACATATTTAGGCATGAGGGAATAATATTTAGGCTTTCGTTTCTACCTGAACATTTTCCTTGCTTACTGGTTAGTACCCTTAATAAGCTCACTCCATTATTTCTGAATCTGCCTGTTCCAAGAACAATCCCACTTTCATCATCCTTTGTCTTCTGTTTACTTGTCCTTGTGTTTATTATATCTGCTCAACGTAGTTTATATTTACAATATGCCAAAGATATGAGTGTTCTTTTCTTATGCCAACTTTTCCTCATTTTAACTGTGTAGCAGGATTTGTGTTTATGTCATATGAATTTTCCCTACGAAGAGGTATTTTATTTTGGCCCTTGTATAGACCACAATAGTGAGGCTGACAGTTGCACAATGGGTTGTTTGTATATACATCCAATCCATAACATTTATGTGAAAACTTACAATGTTGTTATTCTTTTCTAGAAGAAGATGGAAAAACTGAAGATGTTTTAGTGAAGTTCAAAGAATACCAAGACAGGCACTCCAGATCAGTCATATTCATCAACCACAAAAGACTAGTTAAGGAAAGAAGTAATATTTTTGGGAAAACACTTACTGTAGGCAAGAACCGTATTATTTCAAAAACATCGCTACGTGAATATAAGCCTGATGGAAAGGTTTTAAAAAATATTTCGGAATTAGTCAGTAGAAATATAAGCCCTGTAAGAGAGAAGTTTGGTGAGAGTAATGGATGGGAGAAATCATTCCTCAATACTAAGAATGAGAAAATTCATACTACAGTGAATCTCTATAAACAAACAGAAAGGAGTCTGAGTGGTAAACAAGAGCTTATTCAACATCAGAAGGTTCAAACTCCTGAGCAATCATTAGATCATAATGAATGTGAAAGATCCTTCCTTATGAAAGGAATGTTATTTACACATACCCGAGCTCACAGAGGAGAAAAACCCTTTGAATACAATAAAGATGGAATAGCCTTAATCGAAAAGTCAAATCTCAGTGCCCATTCACAAACTCTTATTGAGAAGAAACCCCATGCATACAGCAAATATGGGAAGTTCCTCTGCAGGAAGTCTGTTTTTATCGTGCATCAGAGATCTCAAACAGAAGAGAAACCCTTTCAGTGTCCTTACTGTGGGAATAACTTTAGAAGGAAGTCATATCTCATTGAACATCAACGAATTCACACAGGTGAGAAACCTTATGTTTGCAATCAATGTGGGAAAGCTTTCCGTCAAAAGACAGCCCTCACTCTACATGAGAAAACACATATAGAGGGGAAGCCCTACATCTGTATGGATTGTGGGAAGTCCTTCCGCCAGAAGGCAACTCTCACTAGACATCACAAAACACATACAGGGGAGAAAGCCTATGAATGTACTCAGTGTGGAAGTGCTTTTAGAAAGAAGTCATACCTCATTGATCATCAGAGAACTCACACAGGAGAGAAACCATATCAATGTAATGAGTGTGGGAAGGCATTTATCCAGAAGACAACTCTCACTGTACATCAGAGAACTCACACAGGAGAGAAACCCTATATTTGCAGTGAATGTGGGAAGTCCTTCTGCCAAAAGACAACCCTCACTCTCCATCAAAGAATTCACACTGGGGAAAAACCGTATATTTGTAATGAATGTGGGAAGTCCTTCCGCCAGAAGGCAATCCTCACTGTTCATCAGAGAATACATACAGGAGAGAAATCCAATGGATGTTCTCAGTGTGGGAAAGCCTTTAGTAGGAAATCAAACCTCATTCGCCACCAGAAAACTCACACAGGAGAGAAACCGTATGAATGTAAAGAATGTGGGAAGTTCTTCAGTTGTAAGTCAAACCTCATTGTTCATCAAAAAACTCACAAGGTAGAAACCTTGGGAATTCAGTAAAGGATATGACTCTTTGGTAAAAACTTTTGAAGTCATAGTAAACCCTGTACATGATGTAGCTTGCAAATATAATAATATTCAACAGTTTTAGGTACTATTCCACAAATTTACCTACTGTTTGTGAGCCTATATAACAAAGAATGACTAGACAAATGACAATAGTCATTGAAAATACCGCCCTAAATTTTTTATTATTAGATTCAGCAGGCATAAGCTTCCTCTGTCAAGTTTCTACAAACATTTAAAATTGCTTATTTTCAATTTCAAAACATACCTTGTTGTGACCCACTAATAAGGAGTTGACCAACTGGCAGTGGTCTGTGGACCACACTGTGAGCAGAGGTGTTTTAAAGAAAGGAAGTGTGAACTGTATTTCTCGTTGGAAATATGATATAAAAATTAGTTGTTACCTCCTCAAAATTTACCACAGTTCTGACTTCTAACATTATAAATTAGGTTTTGCTTATTATGAACCTTTATATAAATTGGATTATACATCATGTATTCTTTTATATATGGCTTGTTTCATTCATCATTATGTCTGTAAGACTCATTAGTGCATGCAGCAGTTCACTTATTTCTATTCTATATAGAATTCCATCATATGATTAAATGACAATTTATCCAATCTACTCTTGATGGACTTTTTCATTGTTTACAGTTTAGGGTCATAATAAATAATGCCTCTGTGAATATATTTGTTTTTTGGTGTACATATGTTCATTTCTCTTGTTTTCATACTAGGAATGGAATTGCTGGGTCCTGGAGCATATTTGTTTGGTCAGCTTTGGTAGATATTACCAAACAACAGAACTTTCACAGCATGAGATAATTCACTCTGAAGGAAAACAACTGTGAATATAAGTGATATGGTGATGGTTCCAACCAGAGAATTCATGCTAGAGGGAAATTCTACAAATATGAAAACTGAGAATCCAATTATAATGCATGTATAAAGACTTTTAGCCACAGCCCAAACTGTAATATAATACCAAACAAATGTAATAAATGTGAGATTGCCTCCAAAAGTCATATGCAGGAAAGGAAGGCTCCTAGTAGGCTTCCTTGCGTTAGAGAGTTCTAACTGGAGAAAAATCCTATGAGTATAGTAAAGAGAACAGGGGGATAATAGCTTTTACCTATGGCCTATATCTTGCTGGATGTATAAAAATGATGAATATGGAAAAGCTTATAGTTCAAATCATACACAACACCATGGAATTCACATTGGATGGGAACTCTTTAAATGAAATGATCATAAGGGGTACCTGGGTGGCTCAGTCAGTTGAGTGTCCAACTCTTGATTTTGGCTTAGGTCATGGTCTCAGTGTCATGAGATCAAGCCCCGAGTCAGGCTCCACCCACAGGAGCCTGCTTGGGATTTCTCTCTCCCTCTATCCTTCCCCACAACCCCCAACACACGTGCTCTCTCTAGAAAAAAAAAAAATGATGATGATCATAAGAATGACTTTAGCCATAGCTCACTCCTTATACAATATCAAAAAATTTATACTAAAGAAAGGAAAATTTAAAAAGGGAATAGATAAGGCTTGGAACTCTAACTCTGGGGAAAGCTGCTTCCAGGAAGAAGTCTAACCATACTGAGATTATAATGCTAGAGAGTCTACATGCTATAATGCTAGAGAGCACTTGGTTAATAGCCCCAGCTAAGCTCCCAGCCCTCATCCAGTAACATCTGTCAACTAAATGAGCCATCTGGGACACCTAATCAAGTCTTCAGATAACTGTAGCCCCTACTAACATCCAACTGGAACCACCTGAAAGACCCCAAGCAAGAACTGCTCAGCTAAAGCCTTCTCAAATTCCTGACTCACAAAATGGTTACATTTTAAAAATTAAATTGGATTGATTAAAAGAAAGGGAAAATAGGGGCACCTGGGTGGCTCAGATGGTTAAGCATCTGCCTTTGGCTCAGGTCATGATCTCCAGGTCCTAGGATCGAGCCCCACATCGGGCTCTCTGCTCAGCAGGGAGTCTGCTTCTCCCTCTTCCTCTTCTTCTCCCCACTGCTCCTGCTCTCTCTCTCTCTCAAATGAATAAATAAAAAAATTCTTAAAAAAAGGAAAATAGGGCACCTGGGTGGCTCAGTTGGTTAAGCGACTGCCTTCGGCTCAGGTCATGATCCTGGAGTCCCAGGATCGAGTCCCGCATCGGGCTCCCTGCTCGGCAGGGAGTCTGCTTCTCCCTCTGACCCTCCCCCCTCTCCTGCTCTCTCTCTCTCATTCTCTCTCTCAAATAAATAAATAAAATCTTTAAAAAAAAAAAAAAAGGAAAATAATCTCTGAATATCTATATTATAAAATAATGGTATGAACATTTGGATTCAGAGTCAATGAGCAAAAGTGTGGCGACCACTAGGAGATTTTTGGCATGAAAAAAAAAATCCTGATACACAGTTGAAGATTGGCTGTATTTTTTGTTTGTAATTATATACATAAATAACAACTCGATGAAGGGTTCATATGCTATCTTTCTCATTTTCCGGCAGTAAATTATACTTATCAACTTGGTTAGCTTAGCTATGCAAATGCATTCTTCACAATTTTGCAAAAATGAAAATAGCCCCAAAAGACCTACTGTGGATAATGCAGGGAAACAAGTCTATCTTTGAAAGATCCTGTGCAGGGGCGCCTGGGTGGCTCAGTCGTTGGGCATCTGCCTTCTACTCAGGTCATGATCCCAGGGTCCTGGGATCGAGCCCTGCATCGGGGTCCCTGCTCTGCTGGAAGCCCACTTCTCCCTCTCCCACTCCCCCTGCTCGTGTTCCCTCTCTCGCTGTGTCTGTCAAAAAATAAATAAAACTTAAAAAAAAAAAAAAGAAAGATCCTGTGCAGAGTCATTTCCCTGATGTTCCATGAACTAAGATGCAGAGAGAAATCAAGATATGGAGATAAGGGGGCACCTGGGTGGCTCAGTTATTTAGTCATCTGCCTTTGGTCGGGTTATTTTCCCGGAGTCCTGGGATCGAGCCCTGCGTTGGGCTCCTTGCTCAGCGGGGAGCCTGCTTCTGCCTTCCCTCTCCCTCTCCCTCTGCCTGCTGCTCTCCCTTGCTTGTGCTCTCTCTCAAATAAATAAATAAAGTCTTTCTGAAAAAAAAAAGACATGGAGATAAGTACAGCCACGTCCCTGTAGAAGGTACTTTCAATGCTTTGAAGAAAGTCTAAATGAATTTTTGCTTTCTAACAGCTATTCACATATAAGCTGCTTCTTAGAAAAAGCAGGTCCAATATTTTATGTTTTGGTGTGAAACAGCATTGGGCTATGTTCCATACTCCTATATTAAGATTTCTTTTGAAGAAGTTGGGCATGTTCTTTTTCATTAATTTTTATGTATATTTTATGAATGGATAAATATATGAAATGAGGACTTTTCAACTAACCTATTGGTGAATGAAGTTTGGGCAGCTCTTAGGAGTGAATATGATTTTGGATTACTCCTAAATATATATAACAGAATAGGAACTAATTCACAAATTCATATTTTATACACCTAACTGCAAGGTCATGAGACAAAAGATGGTTAACCTGTGCAAAGATTCCATCAGTCCAAAGGACTGACAAGACTCCACAGAGCATATCCATGTAATGCTTTCATTTAAAAGCAAAAGGGGGGTGCCTGGGTGACTCAGTTAAGCATCTGACTCATGATCTCAGCTCAGGTCTTGATCTCAGGGATGTGAGTTCAAGCCCCACATTGTGGAGCCTACTTAAAAAAATAAATAATAAAAATATAATAAATAAAACCAAAGGATGTGGCTCACTAAGAGAAAGAAAAGGTAGGTGAGTAATTAGGGAGTCAGAATCATTCACACGCAACCTCCCCAGTGTCCTTATTCACATCCAGACTGCACTTTTTCTCCAGGTTGAACCACTAAGATCTGTGTGAATCTTTACTTTGGGAGAGCTCAAGGCAGAAGTTCCCTGCAAGGGCTTTTATGCCCGTCTGTTCACTCATTACATAATCAAGCTAGGCTATCTAATCATTTACTTGATAAACAAATTGGCTCTGGGGATCTACAGGGGAGCTTTAGACTTTAAATAGCGCCTCACATATCTCTGCCCTTATCTCAATCAAGGGTCAATGCCAGACATCCAAGCATCATGAACATAATGTTAGAGCTTTTCTAACTAACTACTGTTAACCTTTCTCCTATCCTTCTCCAAAGGAAAATATGGCCACTTACCAAGGTAGCTGCACTGGGGAAAAAGAAATAATCATACTTTTTAGGAATTACTGAACACTGGGTTGAATTGACTCAAGTTTCTGGAAACCCAAAATGTCACTGTGGTCCATCAGTTACAGTCGGGGCTAATGGAGGTCAGGTGACCAATGGAATTTTAGCTCAAGGCTGTCTCACAGTGAGCCCATTGGTCTCTCAGCCCATCTTGTGGTTATTTCCCCAGTTCCAAATGCGTAATTGGAATAGACATACTTGGCAACTAACAGAACCCCATATTAGTTCTCTGACCTGTGGGGTGAGGGTTATTATGGTAGGGAAGGCCAACTGGAAGCCTTTGTAGGTATAACTGCCTCTACCCACAAAAATAGTAATTAAAAAAAAATAATACCACAATCCTGTAGGTCTTGCAGATATTTGTGGCACTGGACTTGAAAGATGAGTGGTGATTCCAACATACTTCATTCAAGTCACTTACTTGGCTTACGCAGAAAACAGATGGATCTTAAATGACAATAGATTATCATAAATTTAATCAGGTGGTAATCCTAATTGCATTCCAGATGTGGTTTTGTTGCTTGAGCAAATTAACACATCCTCTGGTATGTGGTATACAGTTATTGACCTGGAAAAATTATTTTCTAGATATCTTTTAGTAAAGACCACCAGAAGTACTGTGTTTTCAGGCCAGCAATATACCTTCACTGTTCTACCTCAGTAGCTGTGTTAATCTGGGTTCTCAAGAGAAATAGAACAACTTAGGGGTTTATATATAACACACATACACAGATCTGTGTGTGTGTGTATTTGTGCAAACGCCTAAGTGGTACCCCCCCTACAGATACGTATATGCATACATGCATGTATATTTTGTATATACACACACATGCATGCGTGTAACATATATTTATACAAATATATATATACACACACACACATATATATTCTTTAAAGATTTTATTTACTTATTTGACAGAGAGAGACACAGTGAGAGAGGGAACACAAGCAGTGGGAGTGGGAGAGGGAGAAGCAGGCCTCCTGCAGAGCAGGGAGCCCAATGTAGGGCTCGATCCCAGGACCCCGGGATCACGACCTGAGCCGAAGGCAGACGCCCAACATCTGAGCCACCCAGGTGCCCCTACACACACACATATATAAAGAAACAGAAGGCAGAGAAAGAGAAAAAGATATTTAATTTATTTTTTTTAAGATTTTATTTATTTATTTGAGAGAGAGAATGAAAAAGAGAGAGAGCACATGAGAGGGCGGAGGGTCAGAAGGAGAAGCAGACTCCCTGCTGAGCAGGAAGCCCGATGCGGAACTCGATCCTGAGACTCCAGGATCATCATGACCTGAGCCGAAGGCAGTCACTCAACCAACTGAGCCACCCAGGTGCCCGAGATTTAATTTAAAGAATTGGATCAAGTGGGGCACCTGGGTGGCTCAGTCGGTTAAGCGCCCAGGGTCCTGGGACCAAGCCCCACATTGGGCTCCCTGCTCAGCGAGGAGCCTGCTTCTCTTTCTCCCTCTGTCCCTCTCCCTGCTCATTCTCTCTCTTTCAAATAAATAAATAAAATCTTTTTTTTTAAGATTTTTAAGATTTTATATAACAGAGAGAGACACAGTAAGGAGGGAACACAAGCAGGGGGAGTGGGAGAGGGAGCAGGGAGCCCGATGCGGGCTCGCCCCAAATAAATAAAATCTTAAAAAAAAAAAAAAAAGAATTGGAAAGAGAAGAATTGGATCATGCAATTGTGGAAGCTGGTAAGTCAAAAATCTGCAGGGTAGTCATGCAGGCTGGAAAACCAGGTAAGAGTTGATGCTGCAGTTCAAGCCTAAAGCAGTCTGCTGACAGAATTTCCTCTTCTTCAAGAGAAGTCAGGTTTTTTTTCTATCAAAGCCTTCAACTGGGGTGCCTGGGTGGCTCAGTCGTTAAGCATCTGCCTTCGGCTCAGGTCATGATCCCAGGGTCCTGGGATCAAGCCCCGCATCGGGCTTCCTGCTCAGAGGGGAGTCTGCTTCTCCCTCGCCCACTCCCCCTGCTTGTGTTCCCTCTCTCGCTGTGTCTCTCTCTGTCAAATAAATAAAATCTTTAAAAAAAATTTTTTTTAAGCCTTCAACTGATTGGATGAGGCCCACACACATTATGGAGGGCTATCTGCTTTACTCAGTCTACTGATTGAAATGTTAATCTTATCTAAAAATTACCTTCAAAGAAACATCTAAAATAATGTTTGAACAAATATGTAAGTACTGTGGCCTAGCCAAATTGACACATAAAATGAACCATCACAAGGGTATATCAACTCTCCAGCTCTAGGCCATAATTTAATCCACCCACACCTCGATCACTTTTCCCTTGCACAAGTCATCATGCTAGGCCATTACATTAATAAAGACTCTAGACATACTAGCAGAGAGTGGGAAATAACTTTGGCAAAAATTCAGGGGCCTTCCACCTCAGTTGAATTTCTATGGATTCAGTGTGGTGCATACTGAGATATCCTTCTTAAAGTGAAGAATCCCGGGGTGCCTGGGTGGCTCAGATGGTTAGGCATCTGCCTTCAGCTCAGGTCATGATCCCAAGGTCTTGGGATCAAGTCCCACATCAGGCTCCTGGCTCAGCAGGCAGCCTGCTTCTCCCTCTCCCTCTGCCTCTCCCCCTGCTCATGCTCTCTCTCTGTGTCTCAAATGAATAAATAAATGAATGTCTCAAATGAATAAATAAATAAATGAATAAATGGCATCTTAAAAAAAATAAAGTGAGGAATTCCCTCCTAGAACAAAAATAGAGCCACGACACATAGTGGACTTTTTGGATTTTAGACACAACGTTAAAAAAAAAAAAAGTAATTTGGATATGCCATTATGGCCCCTTTACTTAATGAACTGAAAAACTCCTAGTTTGAGTGGGGCCCAGAATGAGAGAAAGCTCTTCAACAGGTCCAGGCTGTTTATACTATCTCAAATGAGAGTGGTATATTAGAGATTTGGCTCAAGCAGGCCCTGAAGGCAAAGTTGCATGAAGAAGTGGACTAAAGGGGCACCTGGGTGGCTCAGTCAATTGAGCGTACGACTCTTGATTTCAGCTCAGGTCATAATCTCAGGGTGCTATGAGATTGAGCCCCGTGTCAGGCTCTGCACAGGGCCTGGAACCTGCTTAAGATTTTTTCTCTCTCTCTTCCTCTCCCTTTGCCTCTCCCCACCATGCCCTCTCTCAAGAAAAAAAAATTAAGTGGACTAAATAAATGCACATGATCCCTCCACCCCTAAGCCTAAGATACTACAACTCTCAGCCCACCCTATGGTCTCATGGGGAGTGCCCTACAACCAGCTGGCTGAGGAAGAGAAAAATGTGAACACAGTTTACAGATGGTTCTGTATGACATGCAAGTACCACCCAAATAAGGACAGTTGCAGCACTACAGCCCCCTTCTGGAAACTTCTTGAAGGACAATGATGAAATTTTCCCAATGGGAAGAAATGTGAGGAGGGCATCTGGTTGTTTATTTTGCCTAGAAGGAGAAATGGCCAGAAGCAAGTCTATATTCATAGGCTGTGGTCAATAGTTTGGTTGGATGGTCAGGGACTTAGAAGGAACATGGCTGGAAAATACGTGACAAAAAGTCTGGGGAAGTGGTAGGTGGACAGACTTCTCTGAATGGGAAATGATGTGACTAAAATATTTGTGTCCCATGTGAATGCTTATCTCAGCAGAGGATCTTACTACATGTATAGGATGACCAATTCTGAGGATATCAGTCAACCTCTTTTCTCAGCCACTTGTGTCATTACCCAGAGGGCTCATAAAACAAAGTGGCCATGGTCCCAATGATGGAGATTATGCATAGGGTCAGCAACGTGGACTTCCACTCACCAAAAATGTCCTGGTTATAGCTACTGCTGAGGGCCCAGTCTGCAGAGACCAACACTGAGTCACCAAAATGGCCTCATTCCCTGGATGATATGGCTTTTCTTTCCCTGCATTCAGTGCTTCCACCACACTACTATCTGTGGACTTATAGAGCACCTTATGCATCATTGTGGTATTTTAAATAACATTTGCTTCTGATCAAAGGGGTCATTTCATAGCAAATGAATTATGGCAATCAGCCCATACTCATGGTACTCACATGGTCGTCCCATGTTTTCCATCATTCTGAAGAAGAATTTTTTTTCCTGAAAAAACTATCTTGATAGAATGTTAGAATGGCCTTCTGAAGCCTCAATTTCAGTGTCAATTGAGATAGCAACATGTTGTGGGACTGGGGAAGTGTCTTTGAGGATGCTGTATATGCTTTGAATCAACATCCAATATATGGTGCAAATGGGTCTCGGAATCAAGGAGTGCAAATGGAAGTGGTTCCACTCATTATTACCCATCATGATCCACTAGCAAAATTTTTGCTTTCCATCCCTGTAACCTTAGGCTCCGCTGGATTAGAAGCCTTAGTTGCAAGGAGAGGAATGCTTCCACCAGAAAACAATAATTTTTCCATTAAACTGAAAGTTGAAGGTGCCACCTGGGGTTGAGGCCGCTTTGGGCTCCTCATGCTTCTGAATCAACAGGCAAAGAAGGAGGTTACTGTACTCAATGAGTGATTGGTCCTGATTACCAAGAGGAATTTGGGCTGCTAATATATAATGAGTGTAAAGAATCTTGTGTCTGAAATATAGGAGCTCCCTTAGCATATCTCAATACTACCATGTCCTGTGATTAATGTTAATGGAAAACTACAACTGGATTCAGGCAGGACTACTAATGGCTGAGACACTTCAGGAATATTTGGTTTATCCTGACAGGAAAGAATCAAAATCCTGAGGTACTTGCTGAGGGCAAAGTAGATATGGAATGTGTAGTGGAAGAAGATAGTTATAAACATTAGCTGTGACCATACAACCAATTGTAAAAATGAGAACAGTAATAGCATGCATAATTCTTCATTTTGTTATGTTTGTATACATATTAACCAAATATTTTTGTTTCCTTCCCTCTCTTATCCCCTTACTGTCAAACATAAGATTTATTAGTAATAGCTTTATATCACAGTTACAGGAAATAAGAGTGACCCTCACCCAAGGACTTCTGCGTCCTCTCTTGGGGAAAGGGTTAATGTGTTTTCAGTTGTACACAAGATAGCGTTTCATGTTAGTTGGAAGTATGGCTTATTGTCTTCATTTGAAGAGTGTGATTAAAGGAAATGTGTGTGGGTGCCAAGCTGATAAGCAGTGGACAGTTAAGGTCATTTTTATGTGTCAACGTGGCTAGACTACAGTTATTCAAACACTAATCTAGGTGTTGCTGTGAAGGTATTTTGTAGATGTGACTAAAGTCCATAATCAGTTGGCTTTAAGAGAGATCACCCTAGATAATCTAGGAGGGCCTGATTTAATCAGTTGAAAGACATTAAGAGTAGAGCTGAGGAATTCTTGAAAAAGAAAAAATTCTGCCTGTGGATAGCAGTTTCATCTGTCCAAGAATTCTAGCTTGCCCTTCCTGATTTTAGACTTGCCTAGACAGCCCCCACAATCACATAAGCAGACTCACTGCAATAAATCTTTATATATACTGTTTCTGTTTTCTGGTTATAAATACTGTTTCTGTATTCTGGCAATAAATCTTTATATATAAAGATATATATGTTTTCTGGTTAAATACTGACTGATATAACAATCTTCCAACCTTTCTTCTTCCAGGCCCCTGACTAGGCCATTTACCCTAGGAGTGTGATTATTCTTCTCTTCGGCACTTCCACTCCATGAAGTGGAAGACCAAATGCAATACCTGAAATTTCACCCATTGAGAAAAATGTCTCTTTAAGAGCTACCAGTGTGAAGCTTCTGTGTAATGCTGCTACTTTCCATTTCAGTTTAAAGATTTTTTTTTTAAATTTATTTATTTGAGAGAGACAATGAGATAGAGAGAGAGAGCATGAGAGGGGGGAGAGTCAGAGGGAGAAGCAGACTCCCTGCTGAGCAAGGAGCCCGATGCGGGACTCGATCCTGGGACTCCAGGATCATCCATTTCAGTTTACATTCACATATAGAGCCAACAGACTGTAAGCCAAGTTCAGCCTTTTTCTTTCTTCCTCAGCTGGTTATATGGGACTCTCATATGTCCATATGAGTGATCTGAGAGACACACTGGTGGAAGTGATGGGTGACATGCTCAGTAGATTGTGTGCCCTTAGTACTTCTTGTGCACTATTCTGAATGTACCATTTCCATTTTTTTCAAAGGTTGCACTGGGCTCATCCAACTTTATCACTTTGTGGTTCTGACAGGACATACCACACAATGGGCAATTCAGGGTGCATGGTGACTTGGTTTCACATGGTCAAGCATTCTGTCTTCACAGAGCCCAGTAGCACACCAGGAGCTTATTTTCAAAAACTATGTAATTATCTGCCGTGGATGACATGTCCTTGCTCATTCTGCTCTGACTAGGGCTTGCCATGAACTCCACGTCACATCATTTTCAATCAGTCATATCTCCAACAGTATACAGTATTTCAGATCATATAGCTCAAGTGGAAGCACTATTTGCACCTCAGCTGGGACGTGCTGCTTTACTGTGGTAGGCTCCACTCAAAGCTGGCTGCATTCTTTGTCATTCTGTATATGGGTTTTCTAAAATGTTGAATGTGTTGCTTTCATAGCACAAAGAAGTTTGCCCGGACGTGCACTTTCTTCTCAATAGTAGAGGATACAAACAGAGTAATTTCTCTTTTACTTTACTAAGTGGCAGGTCTCCGAATCTTTGTAGGTTTTTCTCTCATGCCTTGGGGAACATATGTCTTAACAAGGCTTCCAATGTGCATGACATCCTTTCCCCATGCTGTCTTATCAAACTGATGTCATCAATGAAATTAATTACTGTGACATTTTTCCAAAGAAGACAGACACCCAAATGGCCAACAGACACATGAAAAAGTGCTCAACATCGCTCGGCATCAGGGAAATCCAAATCAAAACCTCAATGAGATATCACCTCACACCAGTCAGAATGGCTAAAATTAACAAGTCAGGAAACGACAGATGTTGGCGGGGATGCGGAGAAAGGGGAACCTTCCTACACTGTTGGTGGGAATGCAAGCTGGTGCAGCCACTCTGGAAAACAGTATGGTGGTTCTTCAAAAAGTTGAAAATAGAGCTACCATATGATCCAGCAATTGCACTATTGGGTATTTACCCCAAAGATACAAATGTAGGGATCCAAAGGGGTATATGCACCCCGATGTTTATAGCAGCAATGACCACAATAGCTAAACTGTGGAAAGAGCCAAGATGTCCATCGACAGATGAATGGGTAAAGAAGATGTGGTGTATATATATACAATGGAATATTATGCAGCCATCAAAAAGAATGAAATCTTGCCATTTCCAACGACGTGGATGGAACTGGAGGGTATTATGCTGAGCGAAATAAGTCAATCAGAGAAAGACATGTATCATATGACCTCACTGATATGAGGAATTCTTAATCTCAGGAAACAAGCTGAGGGTTGCTGGAGTGGTGGGGGGTGGGAGGGATGGGGTGGCTGGGTGATAGACATTGGGGAGGGTATGTGCTATGGTGAGCTCTGTGAAGTGTGCAAGACTGTTGAATCACAGATCTGTACCTCTAAAGCAAATAACACATTATATATTAAAAAAAAAAAAGAAGGAGAAGAAGAAGAAGATAGCAGGAGGAGAAGAATGAAGGGGGGGGAATCGGAGGGGGAGACGAACCATGAGAGACTATGGACTCTGAAAAACAAGCTGAGGGTTCTAGAGGGGAGGAGGGTGGGAGGATGGGTTAGCCTGGTGATGGGTATTAAAGAGGGCATGTTCTGCATGGAGCACTGGGTGTTATATGCAAACAATGAATCATGGAACACTACATCAAAAACTAATGATGTAATGTATGGTGATTAACATAACATAATAAAAAAAAGAAAAAAAAAGTACAAGAATGAAAAAAAAAAAAAGAAAAGAAATTAATTACTGTGATAGTCCAGATTTCCTCATTTTATATTTTGACAGAGGTGACAAAATTATAAACACGTATTTTGTCACTTGCAAATGGTCTTTGGTTTTCTTTTGTGATTGGGATAGAAAAGAATACAGTCATTCAAATCAATTACTATGTACTATATATATTCTATAACAAAAATACCAATTCCAGAGGCTACTAACTGGTAGAGCTTGCAGTAGTCTACAGCCATCTTCCAGTTACATTCACAGACTGGTGCATAAAATAGACATATGATCGTGAGATATAATAATGACTGCCAATATTATATCCTTTTGATCTTCGGGGTGCAACTAATATCTACTCTTTCTGGATGTGATACAGTTTTTAATTTACCATTGTAGCTTGAGGGGACAGAGGTAATCTCAGAGATTTCCACTTGTCTTTTCCATTGTTACTCTTAACACTTAAAGGCCAAGAATTGCCTATGTGGAGTATCTCCAACTCCAAAGTATGTCAATACTTCTTGTAAATTTAGGGATACACAAAATAACCACCAGATGGTCTGTGAACCCAACAGATCCACTGTAAGCTAGACATTGGTCAGAAATCCACTTATTACCCGACCCCTGCATATGACTATTTTAACATGTGGACCATGATAATGCTTTAGGTCTCTGGATATCATTGTCAACTCAGACCCCTGTATGGGAGATTTCAAGATGTCTGGGTATTTTCATTTTTCCAATGTGTGGTTGCTCAAGTAAATAGCCATAGGTCTCTGTGACAGAAAGACTAAGATGACCCTCAATGATCTCTGACTCCTGATATGCATGCCTTTGTGTAATCTCCTTCCCTTGAGAGTGTGCTGACTTGTCAAGTTATTTCTAATCAACTGAATATGGCAAAGACCGTAGGAAGTCACTTATGTGATTAAAGTTACAAAAGAGAACTTCTTTCTTTTCTTGCTAGAAGACTCTTTATTGACTGTCTTGCTGGCTTTCATGAAGTTTGAATGCCATATTGAAGTTTTATGACTATTTTCAACTTTTTGAAGAACCTCCATACTGTTTTCCAGTTTGAATGCCAGTATGTATATATGTATGTATGTATGTATGTAAAGTTTGAATGCCATATCGAAGAAGCCCATACAGCAATGGAACTGAAATTGGATCCTGGCCAACAACCAGCCTGAAACTGATTACCTTAGTCTAACAGCCTGTAAGGAACTAAATCCTGTGTGAGCTTGGAAGTCATCCTTCCCCAGATGTGCCTTCATGTAAAACCTGGCCCATACCTTGACTATAGACTTTTTTTTTTTAAGTTTTATTTATTTAAGTAATCTCTACGCCCAAGTTGGGGCTTGAACTCACAACCCTGAGATCAAGAGTCACATGCTCTTCCAACTGAGCCAGCCAGGTAGCCCTTGACTGTAGCCTTTTGAAAGACCTTGAAGTACAGGACAAAGGTTGTGCTCAGACTCATAAACCTCAGAAACTGTGAGATAATGACTGTGTGTTGCTCTAAGCTGCTAAGTTTGTGGTAGCTTGTTACAAAGTAACGGATAATGCAGTGTAATAAAGGGTATGATTTCCATTTTTGATGTTTGACTGCTGTGTATCATTTCCTTTAGTGCAGGTGGGGAAGTTCAAACTACACAAACCCCAGCCTCTTCATGGGAACTCTTGCAGAGCCTGACCCATAAGTGCAATAAAAAACCCAAGCCACTCTCCCCTCCCTTACCTCTCAATCCATTCTGAGACCTGCTTGGAATCCTCCCTTCTTCTCCCCAGAAAATCTCACTATGTAATAAACCTTTCCCTACCCTGTTGGTGCATGTGTGGTACCATCAGTCTTGACACCCAAACCAAATTTTGAGTTGGGGTCTATCCCACATCTTTAGGGTGGCTGTAAAAATGAGAGCAGTGAGCAGAGTGTCCAAGCAATAGCTACCACTACCAGGGGTCTCTCTTCTCATGCTTTGGTTTCCTAACAAGCTCTGTTGCCTTTTAGCAACTACGTATTTTGGGTTGTTGCCTCCTGGAAAGCATGCTGTTTGGTATGTGCTGCTGTCTGGAGAGTTTGTGCTTTGAGCTTTGCCACTTTGTGCTGTATTTTCTGAATCCTACCGAACCTCCATTATAGATTTAACTGATTTAAATCACAAGTTTTGATAATTGGCATTTACAGGAATGAGATTGAGGCCCTCCTTAGAGTAGCTCTCGGTCATGTGTCTTTGCCCAAATCTCTATCTCAGATTGAATCATATGTCTCAATTCCAGCAAAGTTATTACTGATGCTAGGCTCAGGGAAATGACACTTACCCTGGGACAATTACTTGTGTGTTTCAACCAGGCACTGACACTCCTTCTAAAGTGCATGCAGGAGAAAGATTGATAGCCTGTGCAGTATTCAGGACTGCTGGGTGATTGCTTCTGTGAAAGAAATGCAGTCACCTAGCATGTTACAAATCTATACTCCTAGGGCACCTGGGTGGCTCAGTTGGTTGAGCGGCTGCCTTCGGCTCAGGTCATGATCCTGGAGTCCCGGGATCGAGTCCCGCATCGGGCTCCCTGCTCGGCGGGGAGTCTGCTTCTCCCTCTGACCCTCCCCCTCTCATGCTCTCTCTGTACCTCATTCTTTCTCTCTCAAATAAATAAATAAAATCTTTAAAAAAAAGAAAGAAAGAAAGAAAGAAAAACACTCATGGAACCCTGTGGCATGGTCCCTTATGAAAAGTGGCCCTGAATACTTTATGCTCATCCCTTTTAAAGGGTGTAAGACAATATCACCGTATAGCCAACTGTAAAATAAAACAAGAAAGACTTTGGGATTGATTGAGGGCCACAGATTATCAATGTTCAGAAAGCAGGGTGGGAAAATCAGTACCCAGAATTGCTAAAATATATAACACAATATATTACCTAATGTGTTAATTTTAAACAAAAAAATTATGAGACATACAAAGGAATAGGAAAATACGACCCAGACATGGGGGAAAAAAGCAAGCAATTGAAATTGTCTGAGAGGGCCCAGATGTCACATTTAACAGAAAAGGACATCAAAGAAGCCATTAGGGGCGCCTGGGTGGCTCAGTCTGTTAAGTGGCTGCCTTTGGCTCAGGTCATGATCCCAGAGTCTTGGGATCGAGCCCAGCATCAGGCTCCCTGCTCAGCGGGGAGCCTGATTCTCCCTCTCCCACTCCCCCTGCTTGTGTTCCCTCTCTCACTGTCTCTCTCTCTCTGTCAAATAAATAAATAAAATCTTTAAAAACAAAACAACAAAAAAGAAGCCATTAAAATTATTTTGAAGAACTGAAAGAAAGCATGACTAAAGAAGCAAAAGAAAACATGATGACAATTCTTCATCAAAGAGCAAACATTAATAAAGAAATTGAGGGGTCCCTGGCTAGCTCAGTCAGAGGAGTATGTGACTCTTGATCTCGGGATCATGAGTTTAAACCCCACATGGAGTGTAAAGATTACTTAAATAAATAAAACTTTAAAAAAAAAGAAAAAAATTAAAATTATAGTAAACCAAATAGAAATTGAGTTTAAAATTGCAATAACTAGGGGCACCTGGGTGGCTCAGTTGGTTAAGCGACTACCTTCGGCTCAGGTCATGATCCCAGGGTCCTGGGATTAAGCCCTGCATCAGGCTCCCTGCTTGGCTGGAAACCTGCTTCTCCCTCTTTCACTCCCCCTGCTTGTGTTCCCTCTCACACTGTCTCTCTCTGTCAATTAAATAAATAAAATCTTTTAAAAAATAAAATAGGGGCGCCTGGGTGGCTCAGTCGTTAAGCGTCTGTCTGCCTTCGGCTCAGGTCATGGTCCCAGGGTCCTGGGATCGAGCCCCACATCGGGCTCCCCGCTCGGCGGGAAGCCTGCTTCTCCCCCCTCCACTCCCCCTGCCTGTGCTCCTCTCTCACTGTGTCTCTCTCTGTCAAATAAATAAAATCTTAAAAAATAAATAAATAAATAATTTAAAAAAATAAAATAAAATTGCAATAACCAAAATGAAAAACTGACTTGAGGAACTCAACAGATTTGAGCTGGCAAAAGAATGAATGTGAATATTATGAAGATTAGTAATTCCAAGTATAGAAAGAAAAAAGAATGAAGAACGGACAGAGCCTCAGAGAAATGTAGGACATCATTAAGAATGCCAACATACATGTAAAGGAGAGAAGCAGAAAAAACACTTAAGAAATAATGGCTGAAAATTTCCTGATTTACTGAAAAACTTTAATATACACATCCAAGAAACTCCAGGCAAAGATCCACAAGGACCTCATGGTAAAATTAATAAAAGGTAGTCAAGAAGAAACTCTTGAAAGCGACAGAAAAAGACTTATAACTTACAAGGGAGCCCCGATAAAGTTAACAGTGGATCTCTTATCAGAAACAATGAAGACCTGAAGACAATGGGATGAAATATTCTAAGTTCTGAGAGGAGGGGGTAAATCTGTACACAAAGAATTTTATATGCAAGTAAAATTGTCTTTAAAAAATGGTGAAATAGGGGTGCTGGGATGGCTCAGTCAGTTAAGTGTACGACTCTTGGTTTCAGCTCAGGTCATGATCTTGGAATCATGGGATTAAGCCCCACATCTGGCTCTGTGCTCAGCATGGAGTCTGCCTGAGATTCTCTCCCTCTCCCTCTGCCCTTGACCATGCTCGCATTCTCTTTCTCTCTAAAATAATTTAGGGGCGCCTGGGTGGCTCAGTTGGTTAAGCAACTGCCTTCAGCTCAGGTCATGATCCTGGAGTCCTGGGATCAAGTCCCGCATCGGACTCCCCGCTCGGTGGGGAGTCTGCTTCTCCCTCTGGCCCTCCCCCCTCTCATGCTCTCTCTGTCTCATTCTTTCTCTCTCAAATAAAATATTTAAAAAAATAAAATTAAATAAAATAAATAATTCAGGGGTGCCTGGGTGGCTCAGTCATTAAGCGTCTGCCTTCAGCTCAGGTCATGATCCCAGAGTCCTGGGATGGAGCCCTACATCAGGCTCCCCATTCAGTGGGAAGCCTGCTTCTCCCTCTCCCACTCCCCCTGCATGTGTTACCTCTCTCGCTATATCTCTCTCTGTCAAATAAATAATTTTTAAAAATTTAAAATAATTTAATTAAATTTTTAATGAATGAATAAAAATTGAAAATGGTGAAATAAAGACATTGCCAGTCAAACCAAAACTGAGGGAATTTGTTGGTAGCAGACTCACCTTACAAGATACATTAAGGAAAGTTCTTCAGAATGAAAGTGACTTTAGATGGTACTCAAAAAAGCACCAGTAAAGGTAATGATGTAATTATAAAAAAGAGAGCACAAATGCGTATTTCTTCTCTTAACTGATCTAAAAAGCAATTATATATATAAAACAATGTTTTGTGATAGTCCCAATCTATTGATAACCAATGTTGTGGCTGGACTGGCCCTTGTGGTTCTTATTATGACTGCAATATGCTCTCAACAATAAATATCAGGAAACTTTGGAAGAAAACATTTATTACTTGCAAGACCTGAAAATTACATGACACCCTTAGAGCCACACAGAGGGGTTGCAGGGAGAGAGACAGAGAGTGAAGGGTTCTACTTTTTTTTTTTTTTTAAGATTTTATTTATTTATTTGAGAGAGAGAATGAGAGATAGAGAGCATGAGGCGGGGAGGGTCAAAGGGAGAAGCAGACTCCCCGCTGAGCAGGGAGCCCGATGCGGGACTCGATCCAGGGACTCCAGGATCATGACCTGAGCCGAAGGCAGCCGCTTAACCAACTGAGCCACCCAGGCGCCCAGGGTTCTACTTTTATTGGGGTTGTGGGGGGCCTAGGGTTTTGTGGGCTTACTATTTACTGATGAAGTTAGAACATAAGAGTAGGAATTTAATGTGAAGGAAGAGAAAAAAAAACAAGCAGCCCAAATGGTCAGTTGTTGAAATCAACCAAGATCTCTAAAACAAAAAAGCCCTGGAAGAGAGGAGGCCTGGCTCTTTATCTAGTCATGTGGCTGGCAAGTGTTTGAAATAGCCATCTTTGAAGTGGATGCCTCTTTGAAATGGATGCCTTGGTTTAAGTCAGGCACTTGCATTATTAAAGAAGGAAAACTGTTAGGGCTTATACTATACAATACTTATAAAATTGTATACAATATAACTGTATTGTTAGGCCTAGAACATATAGAAATATACTATATTAAATAATAACAGCACAAAGATGAGTGGAGCAAAGTTGTATTAGAATGAAGAAATGACACTAAATAGTAACTTGAATCCACAAGAAACAAAGAGAAATAGAAGTGGTAAATAAGGGCGCCTGGGTGGCTCAGTTGGTTAAGTGACTGCCTTCGGCTCAGGTCATGATCCTGGAGTCCCTGGATAGAGTCCCACATCGGGCTCCCTGCTCAGCGAAGAGGCCTGCTTCTCCCTCTGACCCTCCCCCCTCTCATGTGCTCTCTGTCTCTCTCATTCTCTCTGTCTCAAATAAATAAATAAAATCTTTAAAAAAAAAAAAGTGGTAAATAAGGTTAATATAACAAACTCTATAGTATAAACTTTGCCTCTTATTTATTCAGCACCTTTAGTTGACACAAAAATATGTAAAGTTTGGGTTCATGACATATATAGATATAATATGTAAAATAACAACATGAAACAGAGGATGTGGAAATAAAGCTACCGATGGGTAACATTTCTGTATCTCACTGGAACTAAGTTAATACACAGGTAAAGTAGATTTTGATAACTTAAGATGGATATTGCAAGCTACACAGATGAGATTAAGACATTTCCAAGAAGACAAAAACTGGGAGCTCATCACCACTCTACAACTGGGTTAAAAGAAATGCCAAAGGGAATTCAAGTTGAAATGAAAGGACACTAAGTAACAACATGAAATCTTAGGAAAGTATAAAACTCACTGGTAAAGATAAATAGTCAATTTCAGAATACTTTAATATTGCAAAGGTGGTGCATAAGTCACATTTCAATATAAAAGTTAAAAAACAAAAAATATTAAAAATAACTAGCTATAATAATTTCTTGATATGCAATATAAAAAGGTATAAAATGCATCATTAATATAAAATGGGGGAGGGCAAGGGTAAAAGCAGGGCATTTTTATGCAACTGAAGTTGTTATTAGCTTAAAATAGACTGTTACAAGATGTTTTATATAAGCCTCATAGTAACCACAAAGAAAAAACCTATAGTAGATACATGAGATAGAGAGAAGGAATCTATTTTAAAAAATCCTCAGGGGCGCCTGGCTGGCTCTTTTGGTGGGACATGTGACTCTTAATCGTGGGGTCATGAGTTCAATCCCCACATTGTGGGTGGAACCTACTTAAAATAAAATAAAATAAAAACTCTCCCCCCAGCTCTTACTCTTTCTTGCTATCTCGGTCTCATTTATTTATTTGAGAGAGAGCCGGGGTGGAGGGGATACAGAGGGAGATTGAGAGGAAGAAGATTCTCCGCTGAGCAGAGTCCCAACATGGGACTCGATCCCAGGACCCTGAGATCATGACCCGAACGGAAAGCAGATGCTTAACCAACTGAGCCACGCAGGCGCTCCAAATAAAATCTTTAAAAAAATAAAAAATAAAAATTTGAAAAACATAAATAAAAAATCATCAAATCACAAAGGAAAACAGCAAAAGAGGAAGAAAGGAACAAAAGAACTACAATACAGTAAGAAAACAATGAATGAAATGGCAATATTAAGATCTTACCTATCAATAATTACTTTAACTGTAAAGAATTAAATTCTTCAATCAAGGCCACCAAGTAGCTGACTGGACAAAAAAAAAAAGAAGAAAAATAAAAAAGATCCCAAAGTACGCTGTCTACAAGAAAATCACTTAAAAAAAGAAAAAAGAAAGAAAGAAAAGAAAATCACTTTAGCTTTAGGACACACATAGGCTGAAAGTGAAAGGATAGAAAAAGATATTCTGGGGGCTCCTGGGTGGCTCAGTCATTAGGCATCTGCCTTCGGCTCAGGTCATGATCTCAGGGTCCTGGGATCGAGCCCCGCATCGGACTCCCTGCTCCGTGGGAAGCCTGCTTCTCCCTCTCCCAATCCCCCTGCTTGTGTTCCTTCTCTCGCTGTGTCTCTCTGTCAAATAAATAAAACCTTAAAAAAAGAAAGAAAGAAAGAAAGAAAGAAAGAAAGAAAGAAAGAAAGAAAGAAAGAAAGAAAGAAAGAAAGAAAGAAAGAAAGAAAGAAAGAAAGAAAGAAAAAGATATTCTGGGATGCCTGGGTGGTTCAGTCAGTTAAGTGTCTGCCTTCAGCTCAGGTCATGATCTCGTGGTCCTGGGATTGAGCCCCACATCGGGCTTCCTGCTCAGCAGGGAGTCTGCTTCTCTCTCTCCATCTGCCCCTCCCCACTGCTTGTTCTCTCTTTCAAATAAATAAAATCTTAAAAAAAAAAAAAGACATCCTGTGCAAATGATAATCAAAAGAGAGCAGAGGTAGTTATGCTTAAATCAATAAAAATAGACTTTTAGTCAAAATCTGTCAGGAGACAAAGGTCGCTATATAATAAGTGGTCAATTCAAAAAGAGGATATAACAATTATAAATATATATGCATTCAACATTAGAGCATTTAAATATATAAAACAAATACTGACAGATCTGAAGGGAGAAGTAGAAAGCAATAAAAGGATAGTGGAGAACTTCAATATCCCACTTTCAACAATGGATAGCTCTTTCAGACAGAAAACCAATAAGGAAAAAGTGGACTTGAATAACACTTTAGACCAAATGGAACTAATGGACATACACAGAACATTCCATTCAACAGCAGCAGAATACACATTCTTCTCAAGAACACACACAACATTCTCCAGGATACATCATATGTTAGGCTATAAGACAAGTCTTACCATGTTTAAGACTGAAATCATATCAAGTAACTTTTTTGACCACAATAGTTTGAAACTACAAACAGGAGGAAAACTGGAAAATTCACAAATATGTGAAAATTATATATTTTCAGGAGTACACACTCCTGAACAACCAATGGATCAAAACAGAAACCAAAGAGTATCTTAAGAAAAATGAAAATGGATATAAACGTATGGGATAAAACAAATGCAGTTCTAAGAGGGGAGTTTACAGAGGTAAAAGCCTACCTTAAGGGAAAAAAAAAAAAACAACTTAAGTACCTAACTTCACACCTCAAGGAACTAGAAAAAAAGAACTAAGCCCAAAGTTTGCATAAGGAAGGAAATGATAAACCTAAGAGCAGCTATAAATGAAAGAGACTTAAAAGACAATAGAAAAGGGCGCCTGGGTGGCTCAGTTGGTTAAGCGACTGCCTTCGGCTCAGGTCATGATCCTGGAGTCCCTGGATCAAGTCCCGCATCGGGCTCCCTGCTCGGCAGGGAGTCTGCTTCTCCCTCTGACCCTCCTCCCTCTCATGCTCTCTGTCTCTCATTCTCTCTGTCTCAAATAAATAAATAAAATCTTTAAAAAAAAAAAAAAGACAATAGAAAAGATCAATAAAAACGTAGAGTTGGTAGGTGCCCAAGAGTTGGTCCTTTTTAAAGACAAAGTTGAGGGCGCCTGGGTGGCTCAGTCATTAAGCGTCTACCTCTGGCTCAGGTCGTGATCCCAGGGTCCTGGGATCGAGCCCCGCATAGGGCTCCCTGCTCAGCGGGAAGCCTGCTCTCCCTCTCCCACTCCCGCTGCTTGTGTTCCTGCTCTCACTATCTCTGTCTCTGTCAAATAAATAAATAAAATCTTAAAAAAAAAAAAAAAGACAAAGTTGAAAAACTTCTAGCTTGTCTGACTTAACCAAAAACACAGAGACAGAGAGGACTCAAATAAATAATATTATAAACAAAAGGAGAGAGTTCCAATATTGCAGAGCAGGCAATGAAGGATGAGGAGCAGAAAGGCAGTAACTTTATAGTTGGCACAGTGTTTATAAATCCCTGGATAATATTGAAAATAAATGAAAGAGGGCTAAATTTGGACCAATGATGAGAATTTCATGAATAAAAGATTATGACTGGGGCACCTGGGTGGCTCAGTCGATTAAGCATCTGCCTTCAGCTCAGGTCATGATCCCAGGGTCCTGGGATCGAGCCCCGCATCAGGCTCCCTGCTCAGTGGGGAGCCTGCTTCTCCCTCTCCCTCTGCCTGCTGCTCCCCCTGCTTGTGCTCTCTCTCTGCCTGTCAAATAAATAAAATCTTAAAAAAAAAAAGATTATAATTAATCTACTTTCATCCGAAGAATTTTTTTAAAAAGTTAATCCCTGGAAGAATACAAAAGAATTGACAGCTGTGGTTGACCCTGTGTAAGTAAAGCAGGTGGCTATAAAACCAGATATTAAGGAAGCTTTAATTTTTACTTTACTTGCTTGGTAACTTCTGAATTTTGTAGCATGTGCTTTTATTGCCTAATTTTTAAAATTAAAAAATCAATGTAATATCAAAACATACATACACTCTCATGGCTGGTAATCTACCCTCCATAATGGAAATAAAAGAATGACAATGTAAGAATGTTTATTGTATGACCATTTGTGATGAAAACAGAAACAACTGAATGTCTACAGTAGGAAATGGCTTAAAATACAGATATATATCCCATACTAGAAATATTCTGAGGCTTGAAAGAAAATGAGTTAGATCTTTATGTATTCACCTGGGAAAATGTTTGCAATTATTTGTGCAAAAAGAAATTGCCATGAAATATGTCACTGTAAGTGGTATAACCTTCCACACACATGCAATAAACCCTTCATATTTGCAGGTATGTTTGAGCAGGATGGAGCAACACTCACATATTGGCTATCTCAGGGATTTGTGAAAGGGGAAGAAATTGTTTTCATTTTATTTCTGCCACATTTCACTAGTTTCAGTAAAAACACGGTTTTATAAAATTTATCTCCAATACTGGGTGTTATAACAACCCAGAAACAGCACTGGAACCAGAGCAATTAAAAAATTTTACCTGTTAATTACTTTTCCATTTTCCCGCTTGAAGTTTTTTTTTCCCCCAAGGATTACTGAAATAAATCCGTATTAATGAAATTCAGTATTTTACCAACTTTTACCTTGAAAACAAAAAGGAAAACCTGTATTTCTAAAAATATTATCATGATGCTAGAGTAGGATGGGGAGAGAGGAGAGGAAATCTTACTGGCATCTCAACAGTATGAAGTGCCTGATGTAGATTAAATTGCAAGCCATGATTAAAGGCCTTCCCACACTCATAACGTTTCTTCCCAGAATGAATTTTCTGATGGTGTGAGAAGCTTGAATGATAGCTAAAGGCCTTCCCACATTCCTTACATTCATAGGGCTTCTCACCAGTATGTATTCTCTGATGTTGAATAAGGTGTGAATGAAGTCTAAAGGCCTTACCACATATCATACATTCATGAGGTTTCTCACCAGTATGAATTCTCTGATGTCTTTTGAGGTGTGAGCACTGTCTAAAAGTCTTCCCGCATTCCTTGCATTCATAGGGTTTCTCACCAGTATGAATCCTCCGATGTAGAGTAAGTTGTAAGCCATCACAAAAGGCCTTCCCACATTCATTACATTCATAAGGTTTTTTGCCAGAATGAATTTTCTGATGGTGAGAGAAGCTTGAGTGATAGCTAAAGGCCTTTCCACATTCTCTACACTTGTAGGGTTTCTCACCAGTATGAATTCTCTGATGTATGGTAAGGTGTGAGCGATGCCTAAATGTCTTTCCACATTCTTTACATTCATAGGGTTTCTCACCAGTATGGAGTCGAAGATGTTCAGTAAGTTGAAAGCCACGAATAAAAGCCTTCCCACATTGCTTACATTCATAAGGTTTTTCACCAGTATGAAGTCTCTGATGTTGAGTTAGCTGTGATCGCTGCCTAAAGGCCTTCCCACATTCCTTACATTCATAGGGTTTTTCACCAGTGTGAATTCTCTGATGCAGAATAAGTTCTGAGCCGTAATTAAAGGCCTTTCCACATTCTTTACATTCATAGCGTTTTTCACCATTATGGATTCTCAGGTGTTGTTTAAGTTGTGAACAATGAATAAAAGCCCTCCAACATTCCTTCCATTCATTGCACTTGCTACTATTTTGAATTTTCTGTTTAGTAAGATATGATGTATTAACAGTTTCTGCACATTCCTTACATTCAAAAAGTTTTTCTTTAGAATGAGTTCTTTTGTGATGACTAAAAAATAAATAGTAACTGAAGATTTTTCTACATTCTTTACACTCAACATTTTTCTCTCTATTATAAAATTCCTGAGTGAGTAAAGTATGTTGGTTAAATATAGGCATGTGTTCATGGTTGATAACAAATTGCCTGAAATAGCCCTCCTGTTCCTGTTGTATCTCCAACTGACTACTGCATTCCCAAATATCTCTGAAAATGGACTTCTCAGGATTATGACTTTTAAATTGTTCCACGATAGCCCATCGGGATGTCTCTGTCTCATAAATGTCTCTTTTTGGAGATAACTTCTTGGCCTCACACCTGGACACCAAGTCTGAAAGATAAGAAACATATTTTAATTGCTGGCTTTGTGTTAGAAAACAAATAAAATATCTATGGTAGAAAAGAGAGATAACTGAAAAATAATTCACACAAGAGATGAAAGGCTTGGAGAGCTCTTAAACACCATCATGCAACTGAATGAAAAAAAGGGTAAGGAGAACATAGAGAAATGAGAGCTCATAGGAGAAAGTGAGGGAGTTAATTAACAAGTCAAGTCAGTGGTTCTGAAATTTTTTTTGAAGATTTTATTTTTAGGCAATCTCTACACCCAACATGGGGCTTGAACCCACAACCCTGAGACCAGGAGTCAAACTGAGCCAGCCAGGCGCCCCAATGGTTCTGAAATTTTGATCTACCTCAGAATTTGTTGCAATTATGGATGTCTAGGAAACATTCTAGATCAAATGAATCAGTATCTACCAGAGTCAGTTTTAGAATGAGATCAACTGAATTAGAATCTACAAGTATATGTTTAACACTTTCCACCAGGCCAAAGGATTATGATATGGAGACTACTAATTACCCCCAAATGTGTATTGTATATTGATTGAACCCATGGTTTTTAGTTGAGAACAACGCTGTCCAATATAAAACACTGCCATTTCCCAGGCTCTTTTGCAGAATATGCGATGTAACTGAATTCTGCCTTAAAAAATGCATAAGTATTATATAGTAGTTTCTGAGATGTTAAAAGCCAGCTGGCCCCTGTCCTATATCCTTTATTCTTCCATTTCCTCAGACTGCAATGTGGATGTGGTGTCATGTCACATAATGGTTTTGCAGAGCAGAACTTCCACTCCAGCCTGGACTTTAATGCAAGAGAAAACTAACCTTCTATATAGTTTAAGCCATTATTATTTTTGAGTTTCTGTCACATGCAGCCAAACCTATAACCAAATTAAAGTAGCTTTCTATTGAACTGAAATTTAAAAATCCAATTCTTTATTATGAGAACACAAGGCCCTCTGTGTACTAATAAGGCCTCACTTAGAGTCCATTTCCATTTTTTTTTTTTTAAGATTTTATTTATTTATTTGAGAGAGAGAGAATGAGAGACAGAGAGCATGAGAGGAAGGAGGGTCAGAGGGAGAAGCAGACTCCCCGCCGAGCAGGGAGCCCGATGCGGGATTCGATCCCGGGACTCCAGGATCATGACCTGAGCCGAAGGCAGTTGTTTAACCAACTGAGCCACCCAGGTGCCCGAGTCCATTTCCATTTTATTGGTGTGCTACAACACTAACCTCCTTTCAACAATTAGGACATTCCATAGTCTTTATCTTAGAGCTTTTCAGAGGCTGTTTCAGAAGAAAAAGTTTAAGACTGACAGCTGTATAAAGCATCCTATTCTAACACAATTTATTTTCCCATTTTCCTAGTGATGGACGTTTGGGTTGTTTTCAATTGTTGGCTATTATGATTAGTACTGCTATGAACATTCCTGTACATTTCTTTAGGTGGAAATAGGACTCCTTTCTGCTAAATGTATCCATTTAGGAGTGAAACTGTTGCATCATGGGATATGCATTTGTTCAGAGTTCACTGACACTTTCCAATAGTTTCCTCATTTTCTCATCAAATTGTAAAAGAGTTCCAGTTCCTCACATCCTCACCAACACTTGTTATTGTCAATCTTACATTCAGGCATCCTAGCAGATATGTTATGATACCGCATTGTGGTTTAATTTGCAATTTCCCTGATGGCAAGTGAGGTTGAGCACTTTTTCATACGTTTATTGGCCAGCTGGATATCTTCTTTAATAAACTGCCAACTCAGGTCTTTTGTCCATTCTTACTGATTTTGTGTGTGTGGTAAAATTCATATAACATAAAATCTACCAGTTTAAACTTCTGGAAGTATACAATTCAGTAACTTTTGATACATTCTCAATGTTGTTCAACCATCAGATCACTATCTAATTCCAGAACATTCTCATCATGCCAAAAAGAAACCACATATCCATAGTCATTTCCTCTTCCCCTCAGCTCCTGGCAACCACTAATCTGCTTTGCATCTCTATAAATTTGTCTATTCTGGAAATTTCATACAAATGGAATCATACAATATGTAACCTTTTGTGTCTTTTTTCACTGACTACAATGTTTTCAAGGATCAACCCTTTTGTAATATGTATCAGTACTTCATTTCTTTTTTAATGGCTGAGTAATATTCCATTGTACAAATATACCATTTATTATTTATCCATTCATCAGTCGAGTGTCATTTGGGTAGTTCCTGGGTTGTACTGTTCTTTTTTCTTTGTAGAAATTCTTAATGTAGTCTGAATATAACCAACATATTGCAAATATCTTACTCGGCCTGGCATTTTCACTCTCTTAATGTTTTGATAAATAGAAGTTCCTAATTTTAAGGCAGTCTAATCCCAAGGTCATGAAAATATACTCATATTGTTTTCTATTTTGCCTTTCATATTTAGACCTATAACCTACCTAAATTAGGTTTTAAATTTTAAGATTTTATTTATTCATTTGAGACACAGAGATATATATATATAGAGAGAGAGAGAGCATGAGCAGGGAGAGAGGCAGAGGGAGAGGGAGAAGCAGGCTCCTTGCTGAGCCAGGAGCCCGATGCGGGGCTCGATCCCAGGACCCTGGGATCATGACCTGAGCCGAAGGCAGACACTTAACCATCTGAGCCACCCAGGCACCCCACCTAAATTAGGTTTTATGATGTGAGATAGAACTCAAGATACCTAGCTTCTGATGTAGTTATCCAATTGGCTCACACCATTTATTGAGAAGACAATCCTCTGCATGTCTTTCTCTGTAATCCACTCCAATAAATATTTCAACTCCCATACCTATGTTGAAATATTTCTAAAGTCACTAATAAAATCACTTTGCCAAAATCAGTGCTCTAGTGCTAGTCATTACTCTACTCGACTCATTAGCAGCATTTGACACAAATGATCAGTCCCTTTGCTTCCTATATACCATATTCTTCTGTTTATCCTTCTACCTTTGTACTTGTACTCAGTTCCCCTTAATGCATCCTCTTCTACTACCTGACCTCTAAATATTGGAATGTCCTGAAACCCAGGCTCTGGCTAGCCATCAATCTATACTCTTTGCCTATAACAGGTCTCGCTTAAATTCCAGTCATATACTCCTAAGTCTTAAATTGATAATGCTGACTTTTTAAAAAAATTGTGGCAAAATACATGTAACATAAAATTTACCATCTTAACAATTTTAAGTGTACAGTTCAGCAGTGTTAAGTATGTTCACATTTTTGCACAACCAATCTCCAGGACTTTTTCAACTGAAACTCTGCACTCATTAATAACTCCTCCCCATTCCTTCCTCCCCCAGTTCCTGACATCCATCATTCTACTTCTGTTTCTATGGATTTGACTACTCTAGATACTTCATATCAGTGGACTCATACAGTGTTTGTCTTTTTGTGACTGCTTTATTTCACTGAGCATAATGTCCTCAACATGTTCATCCATGTTATAGCATGTGTCAGAATTACTTCCTTTTTAAGACTGAATAACATTACACTGTATACATATGCATATATACATATAGACACACACATTTTGTTTATCCACTCACCTGTTGATGGACACCTAGGTTGCTTCCACCCTTTGGCTCTTGTGTATAATGCTGCTAAGAACATGGGGGTACAAACATCTGTTTAGATTGCTGCTTTCAATTCTTTTGGGTATATATCCAGAGTTAGAATTGCTGGATCATATGGTAATTCTCTTTTTAAGTTTTTGAGGAACCATCATACTGTTTCCCACAATGGCTACACCATTTTACACTCCCACCAACACAAAGGTTCCAATTTCTCCACATCCTCACCAACACTTGTTACTTTGTTATTTTTTTTCTTTTAAGATTTTACTTATTTGAGAGAGAGAGAGAATGAGCACAAGCAGGGGGAGCAGCAGAGGGAGAGGGAGAAGCAGGCTCTCCACTGAGCAGGGAGCCTGATGCAGGGCTTGATCCTAGGACCCTGGGATCATGACCCAAGCCAAAGGGAGACCTTTAACCCCTTGGTTTTTCATAGTAAACATACATACTAATGGATGTGAAGTGAGATTTCATTGTGGTTTTGATTTGCATTTCCCTAATGGCTAGTGATGTTAAGCATCTTCTCATGTGCTTACTGGCTACTTGTATATCATCTGTGGAGAAATCTGTATTAAAAATCCTTTCCCCCTTTTTTAAATTGAGCTGCTTGGTTTCTTTGATATTGAGTTGTAGGATTTCTTTATATATTCTGGATATTAACCCTTTGTCAGTTATATGATTTATAAATGTTTTCTCCTATTCCAGAGGTTGCCTTTTCATTCTATTGTATACTTTTATGTATATACTTCTAGCTTTTATCTTGTATTCAATACAAGTCTAATAAAATTCCTACAATGTTGTTTGAAGAACTTGAAAAACTAATTCAAAAATATATTGGAAAAACAAACATTTAAGAATAGCCAGAACACTACTGAAAAAGATCAGAGTCAGAGAATTTACAATGCCTATGATAAAGACATCACAAAGACTTAAAAATTAAGACAATGTAGTATTCATATAGGGCCTGACTCATGGAAAGACCAGAAGCAGACCGACATAGAAAGCATTACAGATCAGTGATGAAAGAATAATTTAAAAAATGATATTAGAACAACTAGCTATAGATATAAAAAAATTACTCTGGTTCCCTACCATACACCATAAATACATAAACTCAAACTGCATTAAAGACCTACAAGTTGAAGGAAAAATTGTAAAGTTTATGGGAAAAAATATGGATATATATAAAGCACACCTAAAGGTAGAATGGATTTCTCAAACAAGACACAAACAGGCTAACTAGAAAAAAGATAAAGCTAAAAGAAAAATGGGCAAAAGATCTGTTTAGACATTTCACAAAAGGAGAAACACTAATGCTAAACAATCATATGCAAAGATGCTCAAACTCACTAGAAATCAAGGACATTCAAATTAAGATATAATGTGATACCATTTCATACTCATGAGATTGGTAAAACTTAAAATATCTAAGAATTTCACTCATTGTTAAGATGTTGAATCACCAAAATTATTAAACATTGCAGTGGTAATGTAAATTACTACCAACACTCAGGAAAACAATCTGGTGTAACAAAGTTGAAGATGAACATGTTCTCTGATCCAGCAATTCCAATAGTACATAGCCTGGAGAAAATCTTGTATTATGTGCTTCAGGAGACATGTAAGAATATTCATTGCACCATTGTGCATACTAGTCAAAAATTACAAACCCAAATTCTAACAACCAGAAATTTGTATACTCTGGTTTCTCTTCAAAACGCATAAATCTTTCGCCTTTTACTAACAACCAGAAATTTGTGGAATGAAATATTATACAGCTAAGAAAATGAACTCAGGCATAAAACAATATGGGAAAATTATTATAAACCATATGGTACAAAATAACCAAATCACAAAAAACACATCTCATTATCATTTTTATAAACTTAAAAATAAGCAAAACACAACAAATAGTATTTAAGGGCATACACAAGTGTCATAAGCTATTTTTAAAAATGGAATAATCATAAAACAATTCAAGATAATGGTTACCTTTAGAGATGTAGCAGGGGAAGAGACCAGGGAAAAGCATACAGATAGCTTGCATGGCATTGGTCACATAACAATTCCTAACTAAATCACCAGATAGACTCCTCAGATTAAATAAAACATTCCATTCTCTCTGGAATACATTATGACAGGATCCAGCAAGATCAGTGGTACTAGTTACTTGGCTACACGTATCCAAGACGATCCCAACAGCCAAGTTGTATGCCTGCCAGAAGTCAGCTGTATTTGTTCCCCTCCCTGTTTATACCAATAGATGAAATGAATATGAAAACTGTTTCAGTAAACTAACTGTTTTGGAAAGATCACATAATGGCAATCATTTAAGAAAAAGCAAAAAAAAAAAAATGCTACGAGAGAAAGATTGGTGATGGTGACATAAAAATGAAGTACTCCACACACACAGTCTTTAGGATCTTCCCCTTCTTTAAAGAAATCAAAGCAAATATCATAGAAAATGCACAGTCTAAAGTTCATTTTTTAAAAATTTTTTAAAGATTTTATTTATTTCAGAGAGAGAGAACACACGTGGAGGGAGGGGCAGAGGGAGGAGAGGGAGAGAATCTCAAGCAGACTCTGCCTTGAGTTTGGAGCCTGATGAGGGGCTTGATCTCAAGACCCTGGGATCATGACCTGAGCCAAAACCAAGAGTCAGACGTTTAACCAACTGAGCCACCCAGGCGCCCCTAAAGTTCATTTTTAAAGGAAAATTTAAAATCTCTATCACAAACCAAAAACCCTGGAAATTACCTATCATACAATAAAATTACTTTGAATGCCTGAAGCAAGAAGGTCAATTGATTTGGATTCTGTGGATTTGAGGAACTACCGTGTGGTGAGTTCCCTGGGGTTTCTTTTCTTTTTCCTGTTTTTTCTTTTTTAATTCCACTATAATTAACATAGAATGTTACATTAGTTTTAGGTATACAATATAGTGATTCAACAATTCTATACATTACTCCATGCTCATCCAATTAAGTGTAGTCTTAATCCCCTTCACCTATTTCACCCATCTCCCCACCCACCTCTGGTAACTATCAGTTTGTTCTCTATATTTAAGAGTGTTTTCTTGTCTCTTTTTTCTTTGTTTCATTTCTTAAATTCCACACATGAATGAAATCATATATTTGTTTTTCTTTGACTACTTCACTTAGCATTATACCCTTTAGATCCATCCATGTTGTTGCAAATGGCAAGATTTCATTCCTTTTTATTGCCGAATAATATTCCATTGTATATATACACACCACATCTTCATCCATTCATCTATTGATGGACACTTGGGTTGCTTCCATATCCATGCTATTGTAAATAATGCTGCAATAAAAATGCTGCATATATCTTTTCAAATTAGTAATTTATTATTCTTTCTGTAAATACTCTGTGGAATTACTGGATCATATGGTAATTCTATTTCTAGTTTGTTTTTTTTTTTTAAAGATTTTATTTATTTATTTGACAGAGAGAGACACAGCGAGACAGGGAACCCAAGCAGGGGGAGTGGGAGGAGAAGCAGGTCTCCCATTGAGCAGGGAGCCCAACGCAGGGCTCGACCCCAGGACCCTGGGATCGTGACCTGAGCTGAAGGCAGACGCTTAACGACTGAGCCACCCTGGCGCCCCTATTTCTAGTTTTCTGAGGAAACTTCATACTGTTCTCCACAGTGGCTGCACCAGTGTGCATTCCAAACATGCATGAGGGTTCCTTTGTCTCTACATCCTCGCTAACACTTGTTTATTGTGTTTCTGATTTAGCCATTCTGATAGGTGTGAGGTGATACCTCACTGTGATATCTCATTATGGTTTCAATTTGCATTTCCCTGATGACCTGTGATGTAGAACATTTTTTCATGTGTCTATTGGCATCTGTATGTCTTCTTTGGAGAAATGTCTGCTAATGTCTTCTGCCCAATTTTTAGTTGGATTATTTGTATTTTGGGTGTTGAGTTGTATCAGTTCTTTATATATTTTGATACTAGCCCTTTATCAGGAATGTCATTTGCAAATGTCACTCACTCTAGTGAGTTTCTAGTGAGTAGACTGTCTTTTAGTTTTGTGGATTGTTTCCTTTGCTGTGTAGAAGCTTTTTACTTTGAAGTAGTTCCAATAGTTTATTTTTGCTTTTGTTTCCCTTCTCTCAGGAGACATATAAAGAAAAATGTTGGTATGGCCAATGTGAGAGAAATTACTATGTGTGCTCTCTTCTAGCATTTTCATGGTTTCAGGTCTCACTTGTAGGTCTTTAATTCATTTTGAGTTTATTTTTGTGTATGGTGTAAGAAAGTGGTCCAGTTTCATTTTTTTTGCATGTAGCTGTGCAGTTTCCCCAACACCATTTGTTGAAGAGACTGTCTTTCACCCATTGGATATTCTTGCCTCCTTTGTCATAGATTAATTGACCATATAATTTTGGGTTTATTTCTGGGTTTTCTATTCACTTCCATTGAACTATGTGTCTGATTTTATACTGTTTTGGTTACTACAGCTTTGTAGTCTATCTTGAAATCAGCTATTGTTTCTTCAGATAAATTTTCTGCCCTTTTTTCTCTCTTTTCTGGGATCCCTATAATATGAATATTATTATGCTTGATGGTGTTGCTGAGTTCCCTTAGTTTATTTTCATTTTTTATTATTCTTTTTCCTTTCTCCTGTTTGGCTTAATTGCTTTCCATTATTCTCTCCTTCATGTTGCTGATCCATTCTTCTCTTCCTCTAGTCTACTACTTATTTTTAATTTCAGTTGAGTTCTTCATCATGGATTGGTTTATTTTTATGTTTTCTATCTCTTTGTTGAGGGTTTCACCGAGGTCCTCCACTCTTTTCACAATTCCAGTTAGTATCTTTATGACCATTACTTTAAATTCTCTATCAGTCATATTACATATCTCCGTTTCACTTAGGTCTATCATTGTGATTCTGTCCTGTTCTTTCATCTGGGACATATTCCCCTGTCTCTTCATTTTGTCTAACTCTCTGTGTCTGTTTCTATGTGTTAGGAAAGTTAGCTATGTCTGATTAGGAAAGTGGTGGCCTTATGAAGAAGAGGTCCTGTAGTGCCCTGCAGTGTAGTGCCCTGCAGTGCAGTGTCCTCCAACTAGAACCTGCACTTCAGGGGTGTCTCCTATGTGTGTTGCATGTGCCCTACTGTTGTGGCTGAGCTGCATTTGCCTTCAGTCTAGTCATCTGCAAAGCTTCTCTTTGCCTGTTGTGAGCTGAGTTTAGTCCCTGTGTTGTTAGTGGGCCAGTCTAGGGCTACTTTGGGCTTGAGTTGGGTCAGAGTAGGTGTCTGCCAGAGATGCAGTAGCACCTAACTTCACGGTGCTCTCCTTGTGTTGTTTCCTGAGAAGCTGTCATTGGTGAGCAGGGCCTATGGTCAGATTAGATGTCTGCTCCAAGCCCACTGCTGAAGCCATAGTCAAACTGACATGGTTATCTTCCCCTGTCCCCAGGGCAGGAGTCACTTTGGAGTGGTGCTGGCCCCCGTTGGAGGTGCTTGCACACTGTCACATTTGTGGCACCATGCTGGAGAACTCCTACCAGGCCAGGTTGGAGGGGCGTGATCCAAAGGAGAACAAGGGGGAAGGTATGTGGTGTTAGCAAGGTTTGTACTGGTCTGCAGTGGGAGAGGACATGTAGCCACTCTGGAGAGCTGCTAAGGGAGGGTCCACAGGAGAGCATGGGGGCAGGGCATGCTGTTAACAAGCTAGGTGGAGAGTGTGCATGCTGTGCTGGTTCCCACAGGTATCCATGTATCTATGCTGGGGGGCAGGGGAAGGAAATGGTGCCTGCCAGCTCTTTTGTTCTCAGAGAGGTCTCCCATAGATCCCTGACCCACCAGCACATATTCTGAGATTAGCAAATAAATCTTCCTATGTACCCCCAGGTGTTTGTCAAATTGCTGTTTCTATGCTATATATCAGCAGGGCTGTTTATTATGCTGTCTCTTTAAGGGCAGGGACTCGGTTTTCTATCACCCTCCTGGCTCTCTCAGAGCTGAGCCTGCTGATTTTTAAAGTTCCAGGTGTTAAGCCCAACTAATTTAAAAAACTGGTGAAGTTAGGGGCGCCTGGGTGGCTCAGTCGTTAAGCGTCTGCCTTTGGCTCAGGTCGTGATCCCAGGGTCCTAGGATCGAGCCCCACATCGGGCTCCCTGCTCCGCGGGAAGCCTGCTTCTCCCTCTCCTACTCCCCCTGCTTGTGTTCCCTCTCTTGCTATGTCTCTCTGTCAAATAAATAAATAAATAAATAAATAAATAAATAAATAAATAAATAAATAAACCTGGTGAAGTTAGACACCTCTGGCTTTCAAAGCCAAATGTTATGGGGATTCATCTTCCCAGTGTGGGTCCCCCATGCCTGGGATGGGTTCTGCTCCTCTTTCTTGTCAGTGCCTGTGGTGTCCTTCCCTCCCACAGACATTATTACAGGTCAGTTTGGTTCCTGCCCACATCTCTGCCCTTCCTACCTTTTTCAATGTGGTGGTTTCTCTACACTTAGCTGTGGACAGTCTGTTCTGGCAGTCATCGGATCATTTTCTGGGTTACTCAAACTGATGTGGGTGTTATCGAGGTGTAGCTATGAGATGAGATAAGCTCAGGATCCTCTTACTCCACCATCTTCCCAGGAAGTTTGTCCCTGGGTTTTCTTTTTATTTCTTATATATCCCCATAATGGGCACTGGACAGCAGGCCTGCAACCTGGAACCATTAGCAGATGCACACACACACCCCAAGAAAAATCCACTCTCCAGCCAAAAGACTAGGAGGAGGGAAGCCCAAAAGACTTAGTGGAATCCCTAGCACCTGCTCCACAACCTAGACCCTAGCAACAGTTTCATCAGCCAGCTGCAGTAGCAGGAAGAATTCTGTGATTGATGTATCAGTAGCCACAGCAAGAGGAAGTCTCGTGATGTACAAGCCAACAGATCAATTCACCCAGAAAGGTACCATTAGCAGAGTCTTGCATCTCCCTGTCCTCTGCCCAGTGGCATAAGGAAATCCATGCCCAGTGCCTTCGGTATCTCACTGAAGCTAAGTGTATCTCAATGGCTTCTGCCTCCCCCAAACCACAGAAGGTGGCCTAGCTACACTAGGGATTCACAGAAGTTTCTGCCCTTGCAGACAACACCAGCAGGCACTGAACAGGATTCCCAGCAGTACCAAAGATATAAAGCATATCAGAATAGCATTGAAAGGGCTCTGAAAACTAAGCTGCCATTAGAACTAAAGCTTACAAAAGTAGGACAGATCTATACACTAAACCTAACAGCATGACTCCCTGATAAAATAGATTTAAATAGACTTAAATAGAATCAAGACTCTCTTAACATAAAAACAAAAATGTCCACGGGCGCCTGGGTGGCTCAGTTGGTTAAGCGACTGCCTTCGGCTCAGGTCATGTTCCTGGAGTCCCTGGATCAAGTCCCGCATCGGGCTCCCTGCTCGGCAGGGAGTCTGCTTCTCCCTCTGACCCTCCCCCCTCTCATGTGCTTGCTCTCTCTCATTCTCTCTCTCTCAAATAAATAAATAAAATCTTAAAAAAAAAAAAAAATGTCCACGATACAACAAATCACCTGTCATACCAAAAGCCAGGGAAACCAAAATCTGAAGGAGAAAAGACAATCAACTGAAACCAATACCAAGATTAATTAGATGCTGGAACTACCTGACAAGGATTTTATTTTATTTTATTATTATTATTATTTTAGATTTTATTTATTTATTTGAGAGTGAGAGGGAGAGTGAGCACAAGAGAGACAGCACCAATGGGAGGAGAGGCAGACTCCCTACTGGGCAGGGAGCCCAGTGACATAGGGCTTGATCCCAGGTCCCTGAGATCATGACCTGAGCCGAAGGCAGATGCTTAACTGACTGAGCCACTCAGGTGCCCCCTGACAAGGATTTTAAAGTGGTCTTCATAAAAACACATTGACAATCAATTACAAACTCTCTTTAAACAAATGAAAAAACAGAATATTTCTGAAAAGAAAGTACTTACAAAAACGAAGTAAATGCAATGAAAAATATAATAATTGTTATAAAAGACACACTACTGGTCTCTAGAGTAGACATAACAGAAGCTAGAAATCAGTGAACTTAAAGACAGAATTTACTTCATCTGAAAAACAAAGATAAACAGACTTAAAGAAAAAAATACAGCCTCATTCCCTGTGGGACAATAACAAAAGATCCAACATTCATATCATCCAAGTCCCAGAGGACAGGAAAAAGACTGTGGGAATGAAAAAGTATTTAAAGATATAACAGTTGAACTTCCCAAATTTCATACAACACAAATCCACAGATTCAAGAAACTCAGCAAATACCTATTAAGAAAAATCCAAAGAACTCAAAACCAAGACATCCATTTCTAAAAACTAGACAAAGAAAAAAGTCTTTAAAATAGAAATGCGTATTATATATTGATGATAAAGAAACACCAATTCAAAAGACTAGATTTCTCATTTGAAACCATGGAGACCAAAAAGAAACAGCACAATAATTTTCAAGTACTAAAAGAAAAGAACTGTGAACCTCAAATTCTATACCCATTGAAACTATACTTGTTTTTTAAAGATTTATTTATTTATTTTAGAGAAAGAGAGAGTACGTGAGGGGGAGAGGCAGAGGGAGAGAGAGAAACTCAAGCAGACTCCAAGCTGAGCGCAGAGCCCAATGTGGGGCTCAATCTCACAATCCTAAGATCACAACCTGAACCGAAACCAAGAGTCAGACACTCAACCGACTGTTCCACCCAATGAAACTATTCTTAAGGAATGAAGAAGAAATATAGGCATTCTCAGACAAAGGAAAACTAAGAGAATTTGTTTTTACAGACATGCCCTTAAAGAGTGGCTAAAGGAAGGGGCGCCTGGGTGGCTCAGTTGTTAAGCGTCTGCCTTCGGCTCAGGTCATGATCCCAGGGTCGTGGGATCGAGCCCCACATCGGGCTCCCTGCTCAGCGGGAAGCCTGCTTCTCCCTCTCCCACTCCCCCTGCTTGTGTTCCCTCTCTCGCTGTATCTCTCTCTGTCAAATAAATAAAATCTTTAAAAAAAAAAGAGTGGCTAAAGGAAGCTCTCCCAAAACAAAGAAAATGATAACAGAAGAAGGCTTAGACATTCACAAAGAAAAGAATAATAGAATGAGCAAAAGGAGAAAAAAACATACCAGGCTATTCTTTACCCCATGAGTTCCTTTAGTCCTATTTTATGGAAAGGCAAAAATTTTAACACTATCTCTTGTGGTGATTAATGTTGTAGAAGAAATACTTAAAACAATTATACCAAAAAAGTGGGGAGGATAAAGGGACCTAAATGGATGTAAGGTTTCTACACTTCACTTGAAGTGGTAAAACATCAAAACCAGCAGGCTGTGATAGGTATGTACATATATGCTAATACTTAGAGAAAACAATAAAATAAAAATAAAGCAACATATTAAAAAGCATAAATCAAAATGGTACTCTAGAAATGTTTGAGTAACTCACAGGTAGGCAAGAAAAAAGAAACAGAAGAACAAGAAACAGAAGAAAACAACAAAATGGCTGGGGTGCCTGGGTGGCCCAGTCAGTTAAGCATCTGCCTTCGGCTCAGGTCATGATCTTGGGGTTCTGGGATCAAGTCTTACATTTAGAAGATCCCAAAAAAGAAATCTCCAAGTCTGCATGGTTTCACTGAAGAATTTTACCAAACATTCCCAGAATCTTGCACACAGTTTCTTGCAGAAAACAGAAGAGAACACTTCCCAAGTACTTTATGAGGCCATTATTACTCTGATACCAAAACCAGGCAAAGGCAGCACACACAAAATAACTGCAAACCAACATCCCCCATGAACTCAGATGAAAAAAAAACCTCAATTAAATTTTATCAGTCAAACTCATTAATGAATAAAAAGAATGATATACAATGACTAAGTGGGATTTATTCCAGGTATGAAAGGCTGATTCAATATTTAAAAATCAATGTAATCCATCATATCAACAACTAAGGAAGAAAAAAATCCCATGATCATATTAATAACCATTTATGATTTAAAAAAACTCTTAGGGTGAGGGAGACAAACCATAAGAGACGCTTAATCATAGAAAACAAACTGAGGGTTGCTGGAGGGGACAGGGGTGGAGCGATGGGGTAACTGAGTGATGGACATTGGGGATGGTATGTGTTTTAATGAGCACTGGGTATTTTGTAAGACTAATGAATCACAGACCTGTACCCCTGAAACAAATAATACATTCTATGTTAATTAACCAATTTAAAAAAAAAAAAACTCTCAGGGCATCAGGAAGAGAAGGGAACTTCTTCAAACTCATAAAGAGCATCTACAAAAACCTAGAGTTAATATACTTTATGGTAAAAGACCAAATCCTGAATGTTTTTCCTCTAAAATTGTTAAAAAGGATGTCTACTCTTACCACTCTTATTTAATTTTTTTTTTTAGATTTTATTTATTTATTTGCCAGAGAGAGAGAGAGAGAGAGAGAGACAGCGAGAGAGGTAATACAAGCAGGGGAAGTGGGAGAGGGAGAAGCAGGCTTCCCGATGAGCAGGGAGCCCGATGCGGGGCTCAATCTCATGACCCTGGGATCATGACCTGAGCCAAAGGCAGATTTTTAACGACTGAGCCACCCAGGAGCCCCATTACCACCCTTATTTAATACAGCCCTGGAAGTTCTAGCTATTCCAATAAGGCAAGAAAATAAAGGGCACAGTTTGGAAAAAAAAGGAAATAAAACTATTTGCAAATGATATGACTGTCTACAATAATGAATCTACAAGGAAATAATTGAGTTGAATAAGGTCACAGAATACAAGATCAACATACAAAATCAATTTAATTTCTATACATTGACAATAAGCAACAACCAAAATAAAAAGGCAATTTATAAATGCTCCTGAAAAAAAAAATAGGTAAAAAATTAACAAAACATGTACAGGATTATAAAATGCTAATAAAAGAAATCAAAGAAAAAATACTTGAAGAAACATACTGTGTTCATGGATTGGAAGACTCAACAGAGTAAAGATGTTAATTCTCTAACTTCATCTACAGGTTTAACATAATTCCTATGAAAGTATCAGCAAGTTTTTTTTGTAGACACAGACAACCTTATTTTAAAATTTACATGCAAGGGGTGCCTGGGTGGCTCAGTTGGTTAAGCATCTGTCTTCGGCTCAGGTCATGATCTCAGGGTCCTGGAATCGAGCCCCCTCTTCAGGCTCCCTACTCAGCAGGGAGTCTGCTTCTCCCCCTCCCTCTGCCCCTCCCCCCACTTGTGCTCACTCTCTCTGTCTCTCAGATAAATAAAATCTTTAAAAAATAAAAATAAATAAAATTTATATGCATAGAAAAGAGCACTAAGGATAGTCAAAGAATTCTGAAAAATAACAAAGTGGGAAGAATCACTCTTTCCAGTATTAAGGTTTACAGTAATTAAAGTATGGTACTGGCAGAGGGTCACAAAGATCAATAGTACAAAACAGAGAACTCAAAAATGGAGCCACACAAATGTGTCCAACTGATTTCTGACAAGGATGAAAATGCAATTCAATGGATAACGTTTTAAATAAATGGTGATGGAGCAACTGGACATCCATGGGGGAAAAAAAATTAACCTTGACCTAAAGTCTCACATCTGTAAAAATGAACTCAAGATGGTCCATACACTTAAATGAAAAATGTAAAACTATAAAACTTATAGAAAAACACAGGAGAAAATCTTTAAGATGTACGACTAAGTGAAGTGTTTAGGCTTGACATCAAATAAATAAAAAAAAAAACAACCCTCACAATTCGTAAGATTAAAAATGGACAAATTAGGGCGCCTGGGTGGCTCAGTTGGTTAAGCGACTGCCTTCGGCTCAAGTCATGATCCTGGAGTCCCGGGATCGAGTCCCGCATCGGGCTCCCTGCTCAGCAGGGAGCCTGCTTCTCCCTCTGACCCTCCCCCCTCTCATGTGCTCTCTCTCTCTCATTCTCTCTGTCTCAAATAAATAAAATCTTAAAAAAAATAAATAAAATAAATAAATAAATAAATAAATAAATAAATAAAAATGGACAAATTAGATTCTATGTAAATTAGAAACTTTTGCTCTGCAAAAAACCTTGGTAAAAGGTTGAAAAGAAAAATTACAGACTTGAAGAAAATATTTGTTTAACTCACAAATCCACAAAGGCCTATCTAGAATACGTAAAGAACTTTGAAAATGCAACATTAAAACACCAAATAATCAAATTAGAAAATGGGCAAAGACATGAACACACACGTCACTGAAGAGGATACACAGATAGCAAATAAATACATGAGAAGATATTCAACAAAATTTTCTATTAAGGAAATTCAAATTAAAACCACATTGAGATATCACTACCCACATATCAAAATGGCTAACATGAAAAACAGATATAACAACAAATGCTGGCTAGGATTCAGTGAAACTGGATCACTCCCGTATTGCTGGTAGGAATATAAAATAGTAAAACCAAAAATAGTTTGGCAGTTCCTTTCATTACATGTTTGAGCTTTATCCCAGACTTCTTTTCTTTTTTATTATTATTATTTATTTATTTGACACAGAGAGAGAGCACAAGCAGACAGAACGGCAGGCAGAGGGAGAGGGAGAATCAGGCTCCCTGCAGAGCAGGGAGCCCGACGCGGGGCTCGAACCTAGGACCCCGGGATCATGACCTGAGCCAAAGGCAGATGCTTCACCGACTGAGCCACCCAGGCGCCCACCAGATTTATTTTCATGTACACACTTTTACATGAATATAAGGAACATATATATATACATGTTTATGTGTATATATATAGTTGTAATTCATATAATATATATATTTACATTCAGGTACTATATACATGAGATAGAAGAGCCAACTTCAAAAGGACATACCGTAGGATTCCATTTATATAACATTCATGAAATAACATAATTAAATAGATGTAGAAGAGATTAGTGGTTACCAAGGGTTAGGAATAAGGGAGAATGGGATGGGTATAGCAATAACAAACAGGAGGGAGCCTTAAGGTGACAGTACTATTATTTTGACTACTGTGGTATGATACAAGACTATGTGATAAACCTGCATAGAACTATACACACAGAAGTCTGAAAAAGTTCTATGGATTGTACCAATGTCAATTTTTCAGTATGATATTGTACTGTTGTGCCAGATGTTAACATCTGGGGAGGCTGGAGGAAGTGCACATGGGACTTCCTTCTACATTTCTTTTTTTTTTTTTTTTAAGATTTTATTTATTTATTTGACAGAGAGAGAGATAGCTAGAGCAGGAACACAAGCAGGGGGAGTGGGAGAAGGAGAAGCAGGCTTCCCGCTGAGCAGGGAGCCCGATGCGGGGCTTGATCCCAGGACTGAGATCAGGACCTGAGCGGAAGGCAGACGCTTAACGACTGAGCCAGCCAGGCGCCCTCCTTGTACATTTCTTCGTAACCTCCTATGAATCTAAAATTATTTCAAAATTCAAAGTTTTTTTTTTTTTAAGATTTTACTTATTTATTTGAGAGAAAGAGAGAAAGAGCACAGAGGGAGAGTGAGAGGGAGAAGCAGACTCCCCGCTGAGCAGAGAGCTCAATGCAGGGCTCGATCTCAGGACCCTGGGATCATGACCTGAGCTTTAGCAGATGCTTAACCGACTGAGCCACCCAGGCGCTCCTCAAAATTAAAAGTTTTAAAAAAGAAACCACTACACCTTTGCGAAAAGAAAGGCATGGTCAGGCATCAAAAACTGATAGAAGAATGACATCTTTAAATGAAAACAAAACACTTAAGAGTATATATCATTTTTCCATGATTCCTTCCATATTAGTTTCTTAGGACTGCTGTAACAAAGAACCACAAACTGGGTGGCTTAAAACAACAGAAATATACTCTCTCACAGTTTTGCAGCACTAATACTGATTCACAGATATCATCAAAGACCACTCATCTGGAGTATGGCCCTGCTCTTGGCCTCCAGGACCCTATACTTTCCTAGATGACCTCCTTCCTTCCCAATCAACCCTCTACTATCTCTCTCCTTTTTTTTTTTTTTAGTATTTTATTTATTTACTTCAGAGAGAGAGAGCACAAGTGAAGGGCAAAGGGAGAGGGATAAGCAGACTCCCCGCGAGCAGGGAGCCCGATGAGGGACTCGATCCCAGGACCCTGGGATCATGACCTGTGCCAAAGGCAGACATGTAACTGACTGAGCCACCTAGGCACCCAACCCTCTGCTATCTCTACTTCCTCAATGTAATTTTCTTTAACTTTCCCAATTTCTAATCAACCTTAATTTTGCTACTATACCATTAGAACATATGTTCTTGATCCACTACTGTAACACTTAAAAAAAGGTATTCCTGTTACCTCGTAAAGCAACTTGTAGGAATTTTTTTAAAAATTAATAAACACTGTTGACTGTCTTTTGATGAATAAATATTTTTAAGTTTGCTGTACTCCCATTTGTCTATTTTGCTTTGTTTACCTATACCTTGCTTGGTGTCATATCCCAGAAATCACTGCCAAATCCAATGTCATGAAACTTTTTCCCTATATTTTCTTCTAGTTTGGAGTCTTAGATTTAGTTCTTTGATCCATTTTGAGTTAATTTTTGTATATGGCGTAAGGTAAGGATCCAACTTTATTCTTTTGCATATGGATATCCAGTTTGCCCTACTCCATTCATTAAAGATAGTCCTTTCCCCCATTGAATGGTCTTGGCACCTTTATCTAAAATCATTTGGTCATATATGTGAGGGTTTATTTCCAGCCTTTTTATTCTATTCCATTTTTGAAAGATTTTATTATTTAGAGAGCGCGTGCAAGTGAGGGAAGGGGGAGAGAGAGAGAATCTCAAGCAGATGCCATGCTGAGCACAGAGCCCAATGTGGGGCTCGATCTCACAACCCTGAGATCATGACCTGAGCTGAAATCAAGAGTCAGACACTTAGGCTACTAAGTCACTCAGGCGCCCCTATTCTATTCTACTGATCTATATGTCTGTCTTTATGCCAGTACCACAGTCTGATTACATAGTGTTATAATTAGTTTTGAAATCAGGTTTTCCCTAATTAGTCTAAAATAACCTTACTAGCCCAACATTCTGACCAGTGGGCCTACTCCTTGAAATAGCTTCCTGCCTCCTGATCATTGCTCACTTACCTGGGCACCGTCCTCCTGTCACTTCCCTCACAACCATCCAGGGCTCCTTCCCTTGCTCTAATGAAGAGATCACAGCCGGCTTAGATATAGAAAGTCCTGGTTATAAGAAAAAAATGGAGATGAAGTGGAAATCAAAGTACCCAAATACTATGGTTCAGAATTGATAAAAAAAATAAACTATAGCACAAAATGGTATTTGATAAAGTCTACAGTTGAAAAAAAGAATAAATTAAACACTCATATTCAGGTAAACTCAAGATAAAAAAACAAAGCAAATAAATAGGTGATAAAATGCTACTTAAATTAGATAAGCTTTCTATCTCTACTTCGCTATGTGGAAAAAACAGCTTCTTAAGTATGCTTATTTCAGATATTTTTCAATGTTAAATGAAAAGTTCTTAGAATGTAACTCCCAAGTGCAAAGTGTTTAAAAGAGAGCACATTTGTTGTAGGAAATGCAATAGTGCTCATTTGAGCACTAAATAGTTAAGTGATATTTCTTGATCCAGTCCATCACTACATTAACTGGGAAAGCTAAAGAGCTTTACACCCAGGCCCCATGTGTTTAGTTTTAACCTACTCTAGTGCACCTGCAGGTTTAGCACAGTGCAAATGAAACAAAAGATTAAGTGGTTTCTTTGACCATTAACTAATTAACAATTAATTTATTAACATTAAATAATTAAATAATTAAGCATAAGCTTTAATGGTACAGAATTCCAATTCTGTTCTTTAATCATCAAGGAAGAACACTGATTATAAGGACCAGAGGAAGGGTCAAGGATGGGGAAAATGAAGACGCACCCCCATCTAAGTGTGCACATTTTTATGCAAAGAAAAAAATTCATCTAGTTATTTGAAAGGTAGCTCTAAAATTCATGGTAAAGAAAGCAGAAATTCTAAGAAACAGATTCTAAATTATTAGAGGCAGGTAACTTTACCCAGTGAAACCAAATTGCTATAGTTCTCCAACATCACATCTTTGTACAAATTCCTCTGTGTAGGGTTCAGGCATTCCCATTCCTCCTGAGAGACATCTATAGCCACATCTTTGAACATCACCATCCCCTAAAATGACAAATAACAGTACTATTTTCTTAAATTATAAGAAATATTTTTCAAAAGGAAGAAGAGGTGCTAAAAGAAAGCATGCAGGAAAAGGACAGTATATATACATATATATGTGTGTGTGTGTGTGTATATATATATATATATATATATATATATATATATATATATATATAGTGTATAGTGAGTATATAGGCAAAGGTGGAAGCTTGTAACATGGGTCAAAAAGAAATTTAGTGGAAATGAAGCAGAGTGCTTCCATGTTCTTAAAAATTCAATTTTTGCAGACACATCCTCTTGCATAGGATGGAAAATCAGTCATCTAGAAATTTTAAAAAATAAGTAGAGGTTTCCAACTAAGTTAAATAGTTGGAATTTTTAAAATCTTTCCAGAATGTCTTATGAAAACCTCCAACTTGAGAAAAAGGACTTGAAGATTTTTCTTCATCATTATGACCATTATGTCATAACCATTTTTACTTTTCATGCAAATTCTTTAGTAAATATCCAGTGCAGATTGTATTTTCCAAGGATAGATAGAACAACAACTCCCATCCCATATGCTCTTCTTCAGTGTAACCTTGACATGCCCCCACACCACTGGTATAAGGTCTATGTCCTCTGCCCTTGAACCTGATCCTGGGAAAACAGTTGTGACTTACTCAACTTATAAAGTATAGCAGAAATAACTATGTGACTTCTGAAACTGGATTATAAAAAATGTCTCTCCACCCAGTGAGAACACCCTACACCAGTTCCCATAATGTCTATCTGGAAAAGTCAAAATTGTGGAAAAGTTCAAAGATTTCCCATGTGTGATTCAATTAACCATTTTCCCCTGACAACACCATTTCCTGTGAGGACATCTCAACTGGGTGGCTGGTTTTTCTCCTACAATCTTACTCTTTCCTCAATCTCACTCTGTCCTCTCTTCTCCTCATTGCTGGTGCCAGCAACTGTCCCTCCGTCTCTAAAATCTAATGTCATCATTTCATCAGACTATACATGCATTATTTCTACCTATTGCAGTGATGTGCTAACATGCAGATTTTTCCCCCTCAGGAATTTTAGCTCCTGGCTCAGTGCCACCATCTCCAATACTACTCCTATCTTAATTCTCAGTGATTTCAAATATCTATTTAAGTATTCCATCTATCATCCTGGCCTCCCAATTTCCTCACCTCCTCTCCAATGAGCTTGTCTTCCACTCTAGTTCACTCTTTGTATCACTATCCTAGACATCATCATTAATAGTAACTTCAACATCTCCAAAATATCAGCTGTCTTTCTCTCTGGACACCTTTACATTGTCACTCACCACACTCATACCTCTTCTCCCTTCCTACCCAACTTAAAGTCTATATTCAGCTAATCATCCAACTTCATAATGAGCCTGATGTGAACTTCCTTTTCATATTTGCTAATAAGCAAAGCCTGAATCCTAGATAAATCTCTCTTCCTACTCTATCACTGTATCTATGTAACTGAATATGATTAGAGAAAATCACCAACCTTAATGACGAGTTTTTATTTTTATATTTTGTTTCCCTTTCTTAAATAAACATTCAGATGTCTTACGCCCACCTTGTCCTTTCCATTTTGTCTCCCACCTCCTAACCCCTTACAGATAAGCAATTTCGTAAGTTTCTTTGATATCTTTACAATGTTTTTAAGCAAATACAAATATATATATTATTTTCTACACTTTTACACAGAAGGTAACATACTATAATATATACACTGTTCTATACTTGATTTTTAAATTCTAAAGTTAATGGTTTCCTTATTTTTCTATAGGTACATATAGTCCATTTTTTGCATTTATCATAGTTTATTTAACCAGACATCTCTAGATGGATACTTGGTTGTTTCCAATCTTTTGCTCTAACAAACAATAGTGCAATGAATATTCCTGTAAATATGTCATTTTGTATACATACAGGTATATCTGTACCAGAAAGTCTCAGAAATCAGATTGCTAGGTCAAATGGAAAATGCATTTGTAATTCTGGTAGATGCTGTCAAGTTTCCCACTATAGCAGCTGGACCATTTTGTCAGACACCAGCAATATATGAGAGTACCCATTTCCTCACAGCCAAGGCAGCAAAGTATTTTGTCAAAACATTTTGTTTTTATCAATTTAATATGATAAAGAAATTATATGTCAGTAGAATTTTAAATGGTATTTCTTGAATTATGAGTTGAGTATTTTTCTTTTTGGGGGTCTTTTATATTTCTTTTTCTGTGAAATTTCTGTTGATGTCCTTTGACTCTTTTCCTACTGGGCCATTGGTCTCTTTTTTAAATTTCTTAGTCTTTACAAATTAGATGATAAGTTCAGTGCCTGTATATGAATTGTAAATACTTTCCCCATTTTGTCATTTCTCTTCTGACTTTTCTTACCAGTGTTTCTTGCCATGTAGAAGTTTTTTATTTTTATGTAATCAAATTTGTTAATACTTTCTCTTTTAGTTCCTAAAATTTTGAATCCTAGTTAGAAAGTCCTTCCAAACATCAAAGTTATGAAGGAATACTCTCATGTTTTAGTCTAGTAATATTATGATTGCATTTTTAAAAATTAAATCATTCAATTTAATTAGAGTTTATTCTATATGGTAGATGAAATACAGAGTGGGCTTTATTTTCCAAAATGGCTACCTAGTCTATCTTTAACCAAGAAGGTAAAAGAATTGTATACTGAAAACTGTAAGATGCTGATGAAAGAAAGACAGAAGTAAATGAAAAGATATCCCATGCTTAACGTATGGAAGAATTAACATTGGTAAAATGTCCATACTACTCAAAGCAATCTACAGATTCAATGTAATCCTTCGATTCCCAATGGAATTTTTCACAGAAATACAACAAATAATCCTAAAATTTCTATGAAACCATCAAAGACCTCAAATACCAAAGCAATCTTGAGAAAAAGGAACAAAACTGGAGACATCACATGTTCTTGTTTCAAACCACATTACAAAGCTATAGTAATCAAAACAGTATGGTATTGGCATAAAAACAGACACATAGATCAGTGAAACAGAATAGGAAACCCACACATATATGGTCAATTAATTTTTGACAAAGGAGCCAAGAATATACAATGGGGAAAGGAGAGTCTCTTCAATAAATGATGTTGGGAACAGTGGACAGCCACATGAAAAAGAAGTAGACTGTATCACTATCTTATACCATACATAAAAATCAACTCAAAATGGATTAAAGACTTGAATATAAAACCTAAAAGTATAAAACTTCTAGAGGAAATCATAGGTGGTAAAGGTACTTGGCAATGACTTTTTGGATTTGATACCAAAACAGCAAAGGCAACAAAAGCAAAAATAAACAAATGGGACTACATCAAACTAAAAATCTTCTGCACAGCAAAGGAAATCATCAACAAAATGAAAAGGCAACCTACATGGAGAAAAATTTTGTAAATCATGTATCTGATAAGGGTTTAATAATCAAAATATAAAGAACTCATAAAACTCAATAGCAAAAAACCCCAAATAATCTGAATTAAAAATGGGCAGAGGATCTGAGTAGACATTTCTCCAAAAAAGACATAAAAATGGCCAACAGGTACATGAAAACATGTTCAAAATCACTGATCATCAGGGAAATGCAAATCAAAACCATAATGAGATATTGCCTCACACTCAGAATGGCTATTATCAAAAAGACAAGACATATCAAGTGCTGGCAAGGATGTGGAGAAAGGGGAACCCTTGTGTACTATTGGTGAGAAATGTTAATTGGTGAACCTACTACAGAAAACAATATGAAGATTCCTCAAAAAAATTAAAAATAGAATTATCATATGATCCAGCAATTCCATTTCTGGGTATTTACCCAAAAGAAATGAAAATATCTACTTGGAAAGCTATTGGGACCTCCATGTCCACTGCAGCATCATTTATAATAGGCAACATGTAGAAAAAAAATCCCAGTGTCCTCCAATGGATGAATAGATACAGAAAATGTGATACACACACACACATAGACAAGAATATTATTCAGCCATTAAAAAAAAAAAAAAAAAAGGAGAGGCACCTGGGTGGCTCAGTTGGTTAAGTGTCCAACTCTTGATCCCAGCTCAGGTCTTGATCTCAGGGTCCTAAGTTCAAGCCCGGTGTTGGGCTCCACATTTGGTGTAGAACCTACTTTAAAAAAGAGGGGGTGGCGCTTGGGTGGTTCAGTTAGTTAAGCATCTGACTTCAGCTCAGGTCATGATCTCAGGATCCTGGGATCAAGCCCTCCACTCAGCAGGGAGTCCGCTTCTCCCTCTCCTTCTGCCCCGCCCCTTGCTTGTGCTCTCTAATAAATAAAAATAAAATCTTAAAAAAAAAAAAGGAAATCCTACCGTTTCCAATAACTTGGATGGACCCTGATGGCATTATAATAGGTGAAATAAGCCAGACAGAGAAAAACAAATGCCACTTATATGTGAAATCTAAAAACAGAAAACAAAAATCAAACTCATAGATGCAGAGAACAGATTGGTGGTTGTCAGAGATGGGGGGGTGAAATGGATGAAGCTGGTCAAAAGGTATGGTGACTATAGCCATTAATACTGTATATCTGAAAGTTGCTAAAAGACTAGATCTGAAAAGTTTTCATCACAAGAAAAAAACTTGTAACTATGTGTGGTAATGGATATTAACTAGATTTACTGTGGTGATCATTTTATAACATATACATACACCAAACCACCCAGTGTTGTGCACCCAAAACTAACACAATGTTACATGCCAATTATATCTCAATAAAAAAAGTCTATCTTTAGCTTGCTGTTTTGAGATATCACTTTTACTGATATTCAGTTACCATATGCAGGTGTATTTCTAAATTTTTCTATTCTGTTCCCTTGATCTATTTATACACCAGTACCATGATGTTTTAAGTACCATGCTTTATATTATGTATAATTATATGAATTATCTGGTAGAGCTAACCTCTTCTAAGAGGGGATTAACAAGATCCAGAGTCAGAGTCAACAATATATAATATACAATGTTGAGTGTACAATAAAAAATTATTAGAAGTGATTACTAGTAAAAGATTACTAGAAATACAAAAAAAAAAAAAAAAGAAGAAGAAGAAAATATGACCCATACTCAAGAGAAAAATCACTTAATAGAAACACCAGTAAATAATTCAGATGTTCAGATTAGCAAACAAAGATTTGAAAAATTTAGGTACTTTAAAAAAGAACCACAGGCAAATCCTAAAATCAAGAAATAAAAAATTCACTGGAAGAATCTGCAGCAGATTAAACACAATAGAAGAAAAGATCAGTAAACTTCAGGACAATTCAATAGGAATCCCCCACTGAGGATCCAGACTGAAAAAAGACTGGGGAAAAAAAAGAGCCATAATGATCTATGAGACACCAGCAGTCCAACATACATGTAACTGGAGATTCAAAAGAGAAAAACAAGGCAAAAAAAATCCTTAGAACCAATGGGCAAAATATTTTCCAAATTTCATTTTTAAAAAAGCAACCCATAGGGCGCCTGGGTGGCTCAGTTGGTTAAGCGACTGCCTTCGGCTCAGGTCATGATCCTGGAGTCCCAGGATCGAGTCCCGCATCGGGCTCCCTGCTCAGCAGGGAGTCTGCTTCTCCTCTGCCCCTCCCCCCTCTCATGTGCTCTCTCTCATTCTCTCTCTCTCAAATAAATAAATAAAATCTTAAAAAAAAAAAAAAAAAGCAACCCATAGATTCAAGAAGTTCAATGAATCCCAAGTAACATGAAACAAAGAATGCTAGGGGCGCCTGGCTGGCTCAGTTGGAAAAATGTGGGACTCTTGATCTCAGAGTTGTGAGTTCAAACCCCACATTAGGTGTAGAGATTACTTAAATAAATAAAACTTAAAAAACAAACAAAGAATACTATACCTATGATCATACTTATAATCAACCTACTGAACACCAAGGATAAGGAAAAAAAATCTTAAAAGCAACCAGACTCCTTTTCCTACAAAAGACACATTATGCATAGGGGAACAACAATAGGAATCAAAGATTAATTCCCATTAACAACAATGGAGGCAAGATGACAAAACAGTATCTTTAAAATGCTGAAAGAAAGCTGTCAACCTATAATTCTATATCCAACTGAAATCTTTCAGAATGATAGGGAAATAAAGCTTTGGTGGGTTTGGTTCTATTTGGATTGTTTTTTGAAAGAAACAAAACCTGAGAGGATTCTTCACCAAAAGACCTGTGCTACAAAAAATGTTAAAGCAAGCTCTTCAGGGGGACAAAAATTTGATACTAGGTAAAAACTTCTATCCATAGAGGAATGAAGAGTACTATAAATAATAAATTTGGGGGTAAATAGAAAAGATACCATTTTCATTTCATAATTTCTTTAAAATATAATTGACCATCTAAAGAAGAGAAAGCTTTGTGGTTTTAATGCATTTAGAAATAAAATATATGAGAACAATAGAATAAAAAGATGTGAAGGGAAAATGTAAGTATCTAGTTGTAAGATTTTTGCATTATTTGTGAAGTTGTATAATCACTATAAGACTGTAATAAGCTCTTTTTAAAAGCATACTGGAAACCTTAGAACAACCCCTAAAACAATAAAACAGTAAAAATATAGTATAGCTAATAATCCTATAGTGAGATAAATGGAATTCTAAAAAGTAGTGAAGATACATGGAATACTAAGCAAATATAAAACTCGTCCAAGAGAAGGCAGGAAAATAGGGGATAAAAGTAAGACTAGATGACAAGATAATAGATTAAAACCTAATAATTACATTCACTTTATTTTTTTTTCTAAAGATTTTATTTATTTATTTGAGACAGAGAGAATGAGAGAGACAGAGAGCACATGAGAGGGGGGAGGGTCAGAGGGAGAAGCAGGCTCCCCGCCGAGCAGGGAGCCCGATGCGGGACTCGATCCAGGGACTCCAGGATCATGACCTGAGCCGAAGGCAGTCGCTTAACCAACTGAGCCACCCAGGCGCCCAAATTACATTCACTTTAAACAGTCCGTGGAGAAGTCAGCAAACTTTTTCTGAAAAGGCTCAGATAGTAAATATTTTAGGCTCTATGAGTCACATATGGTCCCTATCACATATTCTTCTTTATTTATAACCCTTCAGAAACGCAAAATCATTCTTAGCTTGAGGCTGTGGGCTGGATTTGGTCAGCATACCACAGATTGCTAGCCCCTGGTCTAGACACTAAAAGGCAGTGATTATCAGACTGGATAAAAAAGTAAGACCAAACTATATGCTGTTATATGAGATACACTTAAGTTAAAATAAAAGGCTAGAGAAAGATATGCCATGAAATAACAATAAAAGAAAGCTGAAGCAGTTATATTAATACATAGAACGCAGGAAAAAGAATATTACCAAAGGAACATTTCATAATAAAGGCGTCAATTCATCAAGAGGATATAGGAATCTTGGGCCACCTGGGCTCAGTCAGAAGAGCATGCAACTCTTGATCTCAGGGTTGTGAGTTCAAGCCCCACACTGGGTGTAGAGATCACTTAAAAATAAATAAACTTAAAAAAAAAAAAAGGACATAGTAATCCTAAATATGCATGCACCTACTAACAGAATTTCAAAACATAAAGCAAAACTGACAGAATTGTAACAGACAAATCAACAGCTGTATTTATAGGTTTCAAAAGTCCTCTTTCAGTAACTGATAGACCAAGTGACAAAAAAAATCAGAAAAGATAGAGAAGAGTTGAGTACTATCACAAAACACTTGACCTAGGGGATAAACACTCTATCCAACAATAGTATAACACTGCTTTTTTTTTTTTTTTTTCAAATGCACATTGAAAAAGATAGTCCACATTTTGGGCCATAAAACAAGTCCCAATAAATTCAAAAGGACTGATGTTACAGAGTATGTTCTCTGACCACAACAGAATTAAATTATGAACTAAATAAATTAAATATGAATTCTCAGAAAGATCTGAAAAAGTCCCCCAAAATTTATATGTTAAAGAACACTCTTCTAAGTAGCCCATGGGTAAAAGAAAAAAGGGAATTTTGAACTCAAAAGGAAGAGAAAATTATGCAGAAAAAAGGAAAGAATAAAATCAGTAATCGAAAGTAGCAATCAGAGAAAGGGCAAACTGGAGAGAAAAATCAGTAAAACTAAAAGCTAGCCTTTGAAAAGATCAATAAAACTGATAAATTGCTAGTATACTGATGAAGAAAAAAAGACAAATTATTAACATCAGGAATTAAGGGGGAAGCATTACTATAGATCTGACAGGCATTAAAAGGATAATAAGGGAATATTATAAACAACTTTATGCTAATAAATTTGACATCTAAATGGAAATAAATAAATTTCTTGAAAGACACAAATTACTAAACTGATTCAAGAAGAAATAAAACCAGGGTGCCTGGGTGGCTCAGTAGGTTGAGCGTCTGCTTTTGGCCGGCCCAGGTCATGGTCCCAGGGTCCTGGGATCAAGCCCCGCATCAGGCTCCCTGCTCAGCAGGGAGTCTGCTTCTCCCTCTGCTCCTCCCCCCGCTTGTGCTCACACTCTCTCCCTCTCTCGAATAAAATCTTTAAAAAAAGAAAAGAAAAAATAAGCCCCCCAAACCCTATATTAATTAAAGAAATTAAAGTCTCCCCATGAAAAAAACTCCAAATTCAGATGGTATATTCACTTTCTATTACTGCTGTAACAAATATAGTACCTTAAAACAACAAATTTATTATCTTACAGTTCTGTATGTTAGAAGTCCAACAAGGGTTTCACTAGACTAAATCCAGGTGTCAGCAGGGCTCTGTACCTTTCTGGTGGCTTTAGGAAAGAGTCTATTTCCTTGCCTTTTCCTTGCCTTGACTAGCTTCTAGAGGCCACTTACATGGGTCATGGCCCCCTTCCTCCATCTTCAAAGCCAGTAACATTGCAGTTCTCTAACAGGAGTATACACATTACATTCTCACATCTCCCTCTGATCCTGATTCTTCAGATAATAAAAATAACCTCCCTATCTCAAAATCATTAATTTAATAACATCTGCAAATTCCCTTTTGCCACATAAGGTACCATATTCACAGGTTCCAGGATAAGCAAGTAGACATATCTGGGGGTGATTATTGTGCTTACCACAGATCCCTATGTTGTTGAATTCTATCAGACAATTAAGGAAGAAATACTACAATTCAATAAATTCTTCCAGAAAATAGAAGAAGATTTATTTCCTGACTTATTTTATAAATTAAGGTGAAATAAAGACATTTTTATGTTAAGAAAGCTGAGAGTATTTATCATCAAAAGAGACAAACCATGGGAAATGCTGAAGGAAGTTCTTCAAGCTAAAAAGAAATGATACCAAACAGAAATTCAGATCTCAAGAAGCAAGAGCAATTAAAAATGGTATATATGTGGATAAATAAAATATATTTGCAAATAATCCAATAAAGTATTTTTTCAAGATTCTTTTGATTCCTTTGTTTCTGTGGATTTTCCCCTTTTTAAATTTTTATATTGCACTTTCTCTTTCCTAATTTGAGATTTGTCTTATCTTATTAATGATAAGTTTTTCCTGTTTTCTAACACATATAATTTTTATCTTTATAAATTCCTTCCATATTTCCTTCTACTTCCTTTCAACTTATGTATTTTCATTATTTTTGTTAGAAGCATTAAAACTGTAACTCTGCCCTTAGAGTCTTACTTTAACAAAATCCCATGGGTTCCAAAATATAGTGCTATCACAGAGTACCAGAAAGTCTTTACTTTTATTTTATTTATTTATTTATTTTTTTAAAAGATTTTATTTATTTATTTGAGAGGGAGAGACTGAGAGAGAGAGCACATGAGAGGGGTTAGGGTCAGAGGGAGAAGCAGACTCCCTGCCGAGCAGGGAGCCTGATGCAGGACTCGATCCCAGGACTCCAGGATCATAACCTGAGCCGAAGGCAGTCGCTTAACCAACTGAGCCACCCAGGTGCCCCAGAAAGTCTTTACTTTTAGATTATATTTCTTCTTTGATCCAGGAGCAATTATTGAGACAGATTTTACAAATTGTTGGTAAGAGTAACTTTATTTTTCTGATTTTGTTATTAAATCCTTGCTGTATTTCATTGTGTTCAGAGGATATGGTTTATCATTTGTACTTACTTGGACTTAATTGTAGCCTAATATTTTGTTATTTTTCCTGAATGATCTATGAACACTTGAAAAGAATGTATAATTATTATTACTAGGATACAGAACTGAATATACATCAATTAGGGAGATTTGATAGAGTGTTTCGTCCTTACTAAATTTGTCCACTTGGCCTGACTTTGACTGAAAGGATTAGTTAGTGTCCTCTACTGCTTTCTTCTTCTATCTGCTTTCCTATCTGCTCACGGAAATGTGATATTTGATACATGTGTATTTATAACTATGTTATCTTCATTTTGAAATGTATACCTTAGAATTATATAGTGTCCTTCTTTGCCATGTTTAGTGGTATGATATGTCATGAATTTTGGTGTTTTTAGTTTCCATTTGTTTGTTATAATTTATCCATCCTTTCATTAAACTTTCTAAGTCACGTAAGTGTCTCAGAGTCTCCTAAATACAGAGAGTTGAGTTTTTCTTTGAGACTCAACCTAAAAGCCTTTTTCTGAGTTAAAATTCATATATATTTATTAATAGTACATATATTTATTTTTTGCTCTTAGTTTTATCTTGTAATTGTTTTGTTCATTTGTTTATATATATACGTGCATATATATCTGTGGGTCTTAAATCTTAAGTCTGGTATTATACAAATTTATTTTTTGTCTCTGTCACTACAAGTTAAGTTTCACAAGGGATGATTTGTATGTGTCCGATTTTTTTCCCCCACTGATTTATTTGTAGTTACCTAGAAGTAATATTTGTTAAATCACCTCATCAAACCAAAGTTCTGACAAGAGAAACATCAGTATTTCCCTTTTCAAAAGAATACTATTTCTGTTCTCTCCTTCTCCTGGCAGAAGTCTGAGCATATGAGAAATGAAAAATTATTTATTGAATGATTATAAGAACACTGGTTAGAAAGGAGAGGAGGAAGACCCTGAAGTTTTGAAACTAACACTTACTCACTAGTAAGTTATTGTATGATATTCAATCAGGCAACAATATCAGGATAAAGAATGCAAATATTCATAGGACTATAGAAAAAAAAGGACATTAGGAACAAAAAAATCAACTTACATGGGCCATGGTTTTTTTTTTTAGAATTCAATGTATTAGTCCTCTTCTTAGTTCCACTTTAGAAGAAACTCACAGTCCAAAGAAAATATTGCTGGATGAGAGGGGTTTAAAAAAAAGACATGAGATGATTTTGCTTCTTAGCTACCAACTTGCTAATTCAGAATGACATTTTTCTTCCCCTTGCACGTCTCCTATGCCCAATCTCCATACACACATACATGAAAGATTAGAGGGAAATTGGACAAATCCCAACCTTACTCAAAACAAGAAGGGAAGCCAGGTATAGTAGAATGGAGTCAAGAAAGACTGGGCCCAGGTCCCAGAACGACTGGGACCAGTGTCCCAACCCTATGATAAAATGAACACAACCAACCTGTTCAGACCTATCCGGACAAGATCTTCAGTGAATTAAGAGGAAAAAGAAAAGGAAATGGACATTACAAAAAGATTAGAGAAATAGAAAACAACCCAAAAGCCCTAATGCATGACTCACAGGAATTTTAAAAATAGAGACTGATGGAACACAGAAGAAAAAGAAGAAATAAACAAAACAAAAATTTCCAAGCCAGAGGCGCCTGGGTGGCACAGTCAGTTAAGCGATGGACTCTTGATTTCAGCTCAGGTCACGAGATCCAGCCTGTGTCAGGCTCTGCACTGAGCCTGTAGCCTGCTTAAGATTCTCTCTCTCTCCCTCTGTCCCCCCACCTCCGCACGCACATGGACATGCACTCTCTCTCTATTAAAAAAAAATTCCAAACCGAAATAAATACTTGAGACTTTAATTCGAAGTACTGGTCAGAAAGCACACCTGGAAGCATCCTGGAAAATCTTCTGAAATTTATTCCTGAATACATACAAAAGACCTAAATATCCTGTAATAAAGAATTACAAAACAATGTGTATTGTGGTCTAATCTTTCAGGGAAAACACACATATACATAAGCATATATGTATGCATATAAGGAGGGTGAAAGCACTTGTAATAAAATGTTCAAAGATGGGGTGCCTGGGTGGCTCAGGCGGTTATTCATCTCACTCTTGGTTTCGGCTCAGGTCATGATCTCAGTGGGATCAAACCCCGTGTGCGGTGGCTTGTCCCTCTCCGTTCCTCTCCCTGCTCACATGCTCCCTTTCTTTCTCTCTGTCAAATAAATAAATAAATAAATAAATCTTTTAAAAAATGTTTAGAGTGGTTGAAGAATTATAGGTAACTTTTACTTTAAATAAAGTAATATAACAAAAGAATTTCAAAAGTTTATATGAACATTTTGGTAAGTAGCAGCACCTAATCATCTCAGACACTGATTTTGGAAGTGCAACAGTGCCATTCTTTCCTCCTACCCTAGGTGTTTCTAAGGGGAATGGCAGAAGTAGTGAGGTAGATAAGAACTACGAGACACCAGGCCTTTCCTAAGTAATCTCTAAACCCAATGTGGAGCTGAACTCACAACCCCAAGATCAAGAATCCCATGCTAAAAAAATCTTTAACAAAAAAACAAAAACAAAAAAGAATCCCATGCTCTACTGACTGAGCCAGCCAGGTGCCCCCAACCAGGCCTTTCTTGAAGCTCAAACTTTGTGTGACCTTGTGTGTGATGTGGAGTACACATTATTTGTGACCATGGTAACTATGATTCTATGACACTTGGTGATGTGTTTGAGCTCTTCAGATAACTGTTGGGGATGACGGCTAAGTAGGCATAAGGGCAGTTTGTGGTTGGGGAGTGGTTGTTTTTGTTTTACTATATATATGTGTCTGTGTCTGGGGTAGTGGGATGATGATAAACGTGAGTTGTATTATGTCTTTTTGGCTTTGTGTTGTATGAATCTACAGTTGAATACTGGAATGTCTCCCTAACTGCCTGATTACGTGAGCCTGGGTGTAACGCTTTGCGTAATTGTGCTTTTTTTCTTTCATGCAAGTATCTGAGGCTCACACAAATAGCCACCTGCAATCATGGTCACAACCACATACAAACTCCATTCACACAAATGGCCACGCAGACAATTACACTGTCACAAAAGCACGATCCGAATCCAGTCGCTCTCACAACTAACAGCCAAATATCCTTAGTCCGGAGACAAACTCATAGTTTCCTTCAAGCACTCACAACAACCCAATCTATCCTCCTAGAGCAGCTCCTGCACTTTGGAGGCCTAACACTCCAGACACTCCTCTTGCTCCAGTTCCAGGAGTCCTTACCTTCAGCATCCTCAGGAAGGGCTCTGGTCCAAATTCTGATTTGCATTCCAGGTGAGGCCGCACGCCTAGCCTTGCACACTCCGCTGGTCGAGTAAAAAGCCCTCACCTGCCTCTGCGGCCGACCAGTCAGCCAACGTTCCTACCGGAAATAGCTTTGAACCGCTGTGTCCTCTGGGAAACGTAGTCCAAAAGGAAAGCGCCGGGGAGTTGAAAGTGGTAAATCTCCTGCCGGGTTTCGGGATGCACCTGCGCAGTTTCATCGGGCCTGGAGTGACGCTACCACCTCCCTCTTTCGAAGGCTCAGACCCGAATATTGGGTCTGAATCCGGGTCCTCGGATTCCTCTGAGGGCGGATTTCCCCAAGCCTGGCACCGTGGCTGCCCCTGCCTCTCAAGGTGGACGCGCACGTGCTGTGGTTTGAGGGAATTGTTGTCCGATGCGGAGGGATCCGGCCTTCGTCTGTAAGGTGGCTGTGGGAGATGTGTCCGAAGGTGCGAGTGGCCGAGGGTGAGTTTGATCGAGAGGGAGAGGATGTATATGCTACACCGACTGAGTGTGTCCTGAATGAGGAAATTAGTTTGTGAGACGTTTCTGAGACCGTTTGAAATAGTGGTCGTGATGTATACCCGTGTGGGGCCACGCGCAGTGATTGTGAAGTGGTGTAATATAACGTGGCTTAGGAGTGAGGAGCCATTTGAGGCCTGTGATTGATTACGCATGCTTGTAGGTGGCGTGACTATGCGGGCAGTGAGTTTGTAAAGTTTTGTGGGAGGCTGTTTGTGTTGGGTCTACGTGTGACTAGCAGGAGCGGTTGGCTGTGGTAGGTGTCCGTCGCGAGAAGGGAGGAGGCTGGTCTCCCTGATGGACCCTGGTGGATGAAACAGACACCTGGGCCAGGCAGAGCTGATCCTGAGCCTTACCTGTATGCGTGCAAGAGGCGTGAAGCGACCTTGTGGGGTCTAAGCGTGTGCGAGAAACCAGAATTGACTGAGAGGGGTGGAAACTAGTACAGATGATCTGCCAGAAGATGCAAATCTAAAGATTTTTAACCTTGCTGAAAGTACAGAAACCCTATCTCAAAGTGTCGTATGAAGAAATTTATCTGTGAGAACAAGTGGTTGTGTTTCTGGGTCTGATTCTTGGTCACGTGTATGAGTTGGTTTGCATTTGATATTGTCCAAGGTGTTGAGTGAAATATACAAAGTATCGGAAAGTGGTTTGTGACTGTACCCAAGTCTCTGAATGAATTGTATGACAGTGCAAAAGCAGGTGATTAAACATTGTGACGTTGAGGTTGATATATGTGAGTTTTAATTGAGTATGATTGGGAGATCTTGTGAGAGATCTAATAAATTTGTTGAAGGCCTTGATAGACTAAAGACTGCTCTCTCCCAGAGCGGAAAGGAACCCTGCCAGCAGGCAGCTTTTGGACTCAAACGGCAGCTGGGTGTCCAACCTGCTGACCTGACCTATAGATTTCAGACTTAACAGGCTTCTACAATCTTATGAGCCAATTCCTTAAAATCTCTTTCTTAACTCAGTACACACACACAGACACACACATACATCCTGTTGTTTCTGTTTCTCTGGAGAACTCTAATACACTATTATAAGGACATGTATTGTCTAATTTAATCCTCATGAGAACCCTGTGAGGGAGGCATTACCATTCTCAGTAAACTGCTTAGGCAAGTGAGGCATCAAGGGCTGAAATAAGTTGTGAAATGTCACAGAGTTCCTGAGAGATGAAACTAGAACTTGAGTTCCAAAGTCCTCAATCTTTAACTACCAGATTCTACTATTTTCCAACTCTATACCTTCTGCTGTATTTCACTAAGCCATTCCTGATGAGTATCTCTCTTTGACAATTAAATTGAGGCCAAAATCATAGTGATTATAGTGTGGTCTACCATATCTTATTTAACACATTGTTTATTCTGAAACCTTTTTTTTTTTTACTAATTACTGTCAAGAATTCTTTTTTAAATTATTCATTTGAGAGAGAGAGAGCACACACACGAGTGGGGGGGGGAAGGGGGGAGAGAGAGACGCAGACTCCCTGCAGAGTGGAGAGTCCAACTCAAAGCTCAATCCCAGGACACTGGGATAATGACCTGAGCCAAAGGCAGACACCCAACCAACTGAGCCACCCAGGTGCCCCTATTATCAGGAATTCTTCAGTGAACATCTTTGTAATACTTGTTTATTTTTAATTCTTCCTAAGTATCCAGAAGTGGGATTTCTATATAAGACATTAGACATGCCTACAGTGTACCAGAAGTTGTGCCTATGTATTAGGATGAAACACAGATGAATAAGATACAATTGCTACCTTTATGCTGTTCATAATCCAACAGGGGAAATAAAAGTAGGTCAAAGGTAGAACATAACAAAGACCTCTGGAGAAGTGCAATGATAAACCATAGGAGTTGACAAGAAAGAATCCTAACTATAGCAGCATGTCCAAATTATTGTGAATTCACAGGAACTCTTGAATGTGAATTTTCCCTAGTCACGTTTATGCCCTACAGTTTTGACTCCCTTGATGTTGGGTCCAAAGGGAAACTAGTGGAGCAAGGTGATTCTCTGACTGGTTGCAGGGCATTATGGCTAATATTTCAGAAGTGAAATAAATTCTTCCATCAAAAGACATAAAACAACTAGACCAGGGTTTGAGCCTCTTAGCTCTTCTCTAGGCAGAAACCCCTAGGTATGCTTGGAAACAAACTGTTAGAAGGGACATAAGACAAATCATTCATAGCCAACTATATTTAGAATATGCTGAGCTATAGGGCGCCTGGGTGGCTCAGTTGGTTAGGCGACTGCCTTCCGCTCCGGTCATGATCCTGGAGTCCCGGGATCGAGTCCCGGGATCGAGTCCCGGGATCGAGTCCCGCATCGGGCTCCCTGCTCAGCAGGGAGTCTGCTTCTCCCTCTGACCCTCCCCGCCTCATGCTCTCTCTCTATCTCATTCTCTGTCTCAAATAAATAAATAAAATCTTAAAAAAAAAAAATTAAAAAAAAGAATATGCTGAGCTATAAATCTAACCTAAGGACCCATAACAGACTTTTTTTCACCTATTTTTTAAGAAGTTCCCTTTAATAAAATTTCTTAAAAAATAATCTAAAATCAAGACATTCTTGATTCCTCTAAAGAAAATAGGAAGTAAATTTAAATTTATATAAGTTATGGAAGTATACTTAAACCAAAAATCAGTATCACAGACTAGAAATCAATAATGTTAACATTTAGAGGTATAAATCCAGATATTTTTCTTTTTTTTAAAGATTTTGTTTATTAAATGACAGAGAGAGACACAGCAAGCGAGGGAACACAAGCAGGGGGAGTGGGAGAGGGAGAAGCAGGCTTCTGCGGAGCAGAGAGCCCAATGCGGGGCTCGATCCCAGGACCCTGAGATCATGACCTGAGCCGAAGGCAGACGCCTAACAACTGAGCCACCCAGGTGCCCCCAGATATTTTTCTTTCTATTGCTGATGTATGACATTCTATCCGTAATGATATATATGACCTTTTGGTAAATGGAATAGTTGTACATGTTGTGTAGTAACCTGCTTAAGCCACTGTCAGTATATCTTGAATTTTTCTCTATTTTTTGGTTATTCCTCAATTTAATTTTTAATAATCACGTAATATCTTATTGTGAGGAACTTCTGAAATTTATTATATTTGTATATTCTTGCTGGACTCAGAAAGCTGAACCATGCCAGAGAAATTCCTTCTATATGCTGCCTAGCTCCCACATCTGGCCCACCTTCCCCTTTCTTCCAGGGTCATATGGGGCTAGGGTTTGTGGAGTTGGAATGTTTTTGTCATTGGCAGTACTATCACTTCCAAAGACGTCCATCAAGTTCTCCCAGGGGAGGAGTGAGTGCCTGAACCCTGTTCAGAAGGATGTAACTACAAGGATGGGATGTTGGAGCCTGATTTTGCCCATTAAGAATATTTTCGCTCCACTACATCAAAAAAAAATTTTTTTTTGCTCATTATTTATGATCTGCCTACTGGAAGTATCCTCCTTCAGTATGACTCTCTGGAGAGCCTTTGAAGAACTGATTTGGGAGCGCCTGGGTGGCTCAGTCTTTAAGCGTCTGCCTTCGGCTCAGGTCAGGATCTCAGGGTCCTGGGATCGAGCCTGCTTCTCCCTCTCCCACTCCCTCTGCTTGTGTTCCCTCTCTTGCTGTGTCTCTCTCTGTCAAATAAATTAATTAAATATTTTTAAAAAAAAGAATAACTGATTTGGCATTTGTATAACTGGAAACAACTGCATTTTGTTTTTACTGAGGCTTCATTTTCTTGAGATCTAAGGTGATTTCATCTTCCTCTGGCCCTTTTTCCCTGATTGGCAGCACCGCAGCAGACCCAAGTCCCATTTCATTTCCTATATATAGGAGTTTATATCTCTCAGCCAGGTGTGATTTCCTTATCAGAGGAACGGAGACAGCCCTGAATGGTAGAGAAACCAATGAGTAAACAGGCTCCAGGAAAAGGGAAGCCATTACAGTTAAAAGCTCAGCTGATATGAAAAGCTAGAACTTTAAGATGTTTGAGCAGCTTTCTTTAGCCTGAATTCTCAAAGATACATCACCATCATCCCCATTCTGTGTCTGTAGCTATTTCTATAATTATTTTGTGAATGTAAAAGAAATAAATACAGAGCATTAAAATTCAGAAAACAGGGAATCCTAAAATAACAATAGTCTACTATGAACATTTATTGTAAATCCCTTTACCCTCCCTGTATATGTAGACTTTCCTTTCAAAAATAGAATTGGCTACACATGGCTATTGTGAAACCTACCTTTCTTACCTAACACTAGTGAACATTTTTCCATGCCAACAAGTAAAGGTCTAGAGCATCTCTTGTAATGTAAAAAACTTCCATTTTTTAAAAGATGGAAGTGTATCTTCAGAGTAAATTCCTAATATTGAATGTCTGGTAAATATATACTTGAATAGCAATGGTTTGAACTGTGCAGGTCTACATATAGGCAGTAACTATTGTTATTGGTAAGGATTCCACTCAACAGTAGGCTATTAGTAGTTAAGTTTTGGGGGGAGTCAAAAGTTATACATGATTTTCAGCTGCACAGAGGATAAGCATCCATAACCCCTGTGTTGTTCAGGGTCAAATGTAGATATTTGTGGGGTTTTTTTTAATGTGGATAGTTTTTAAACATACTGTTATATGCCCCACTATAAGGCTTGTACCAGCAATATATAATACTGCCTAATCCCCTCTGTATTAGTTTTCTGTGGCTGCTGTAACAAATCATCACAAACAATTATTTTCTCTCATAGTTCTGGGTCCAGAAGTCCAAAATCAAGAAGTCATCAGAGCCAGACTCCCTCTAAAGACTCCAGGGAAGAACCTGTTCTTTGCTTCTTCCACGTTCTAGTGGCTGTAGGTTTTCCTTGACCTGTGGCCCCATCACTCCAATTTCTGCCTCCATGGTCACATTGCCTCCTCTTCCTCTGTCAAATCTTTCTCTGCCTCACCCCTACAAAGACACTTGTCATTGGATTTAGGGTCCACCGAGACAATCCAAGATAAACTCTTCATCTCAAGATCCTTAATTTAATTATATCTAATTGAATTAATTTCCAAATTAACATTCCTAAGTTAGGACCTAGACATATCTTTTTTGGAAGTCACCATGAAGCCCATTATACCCTATCTTAATAACAATATGTTGTTATATTTAAAATTTTTGCCATTCTGACAGGTGGGAAATGGTGCCAGTATCATTTTAATTTCCATTTCTCTTTTCATACATTTAAGTGCTTTTACATATTTTTTGTGAATTGTTTGTTCCTTTTAGCCATTTTTTCTGTCAAATTTGTTGGTATTTCCCTCAATTTTTTTTTTTTAAGATTTTATTTATTTATTTGACAGAGAGAGACATAGCGAGAGAGGGAACACAAGCAGGGGGAGTGGGAGAGGGAGAAGCAGGCTTCCCGCTGAGCAGGGAGCCCGATGTGGGGCTCGATCCCAGGACCCTGGGATCCTGACCTGAGCCGAAGGCAGACGCTTAATGACTGAGCCACCCAGGCACCCCGGTATTTCCCTCAATTTTAAGAGTTTTTTTAAATTGGGGTATAATTGACATATAACTTAGTTTCAGATGTACAACATAATGATTCAATATTTGTATATATTGTTAAATGAAGTGGTTTTTTTTAATATTAGGAATTCTTACAGACTGAATTATGTCCCTACTCCCAGTTCATAATGTTGAGGCCCTAACCCCTTGCACCATACCTTAGAATGTGACTTTATTTGGAGATAGGGCCTTTAAAGAGTTAAGTTAAAGTGAGGCTGTTAGGGTGGACCCTAATCTAATCTAACGAGTGTCCTTAGAGGAAGAGGAGATTAGGGTATACAGAGAGACATGTGTAATGCATACATACAGAGAAAAAAACCACATGAGGACACAGCGAGAAGGCAGTCATCTTCAGGCCAAGCAGAAGCGACCTCAGGAGGAAGTAAACCTCCCAACACCTTCATCTTGGACTTCAGCTTCCAGAACTATGAGAAAATTAATTTTTGTTGTTTAAACCATCCAATTGGTGGTATTTTGTTATGATAGCCCTAGCAAACTAATACAGGAATATTAGCTCTTTATTTGGAATATTATCCCAATTTATAAGTGGTCTTTTGATTTTATGTTTTTTTCTAATGTAGTCAGATCTTTGTAGTCAGATCTTTGAATATTTTCTCTTATTGCATCTGTTTTCTGAATCATAGTAAGAAAGTTCTTTCTTACATCGAGGTTAAAGAGGGATTCACTGATGCTTTCTTCTAAGACCTATATGGTTTCATTTCTAATGTTTACATTCCTAATCTATTTGGAGTTTATTCTTGTGGTATGATAATGTAAGGATATAATTCTATTTTTTTCCAAATGGCAAACCAGGAAACTTGTCCCAGCTATGTGCTTATATTTTAATTTTTTATTTTGAGATCATTGTAGATTTACATGCAGTTGTAAGAAATAATAGATCCCACATAACCTTCACCCAGCTTCCCTCAATGGTTATTTCTTGTAAAATAATAGTACAATATCATGACCAAGATATTGATATTGATACAGTCCACAGAACTTATATCTTTTGTCGTTTTACATGCACCCATTTGTGTATCTATGTGTATATTTAGTTCTATGCATTTTTATCATTTGTGCAGAGTCCTGTGACAACCACTACCATCATGATTCAGAACAGTTCTATCCCAAGGATCACTTTTGCTACCCTTTTATAGTCACAGCCACCTCCTCTCCACCCAATTCCTGGCATCCTCTAAGCTACTCTCCATCTCTATAGTTTTGCATTTTAAGAATGATACATAAATGGATTCATACAGTTTATAACTTTTATGAGATTGGTTTTCAGTTAGCATTATTCCCTTGAGGTCCACCCAAATTGTGAGTTTCAATGGTTCATTACTTTTTTTTTTTTAAGATTTTATTTATTTATTTGAGAGAGAATGAGAGAGAGAGAGAGCATGAGAGGGGGGAGGGTCAGAGGGAGAAGCAGACTCCCTGCTGAGCAGGGAGCCCGATGCGGGACTCGATCCCGGGACTCCAGGATCATGACCTGAGCCGAAGGCAATCGCTTAACCAACTGAGCCACCCAGGCGCCCTGGTTCATTACTTTTTATTGCCAGTGTTTTTCCATGGTAAAGATAAACCCTAGTTTGTTTAACCATTTACCTGTTAAAAGACATTTGGGTTATTTCCAGTTTGGGGTTATTACAAATCTACTATGAACATTCACGTATAGGTGTTTGTGTAAACCTATGTTTTCATTTCTCTGGGAAAAATGGCGAAGATCGCAGTTGGCTGGGTCGTATGGTAAGCTATGCACTTCTTTTATTGTGAAACTTCACTTATTTCAATTTTGTTCATTCCCAGCTCTGTGGATACCCTTATCCTTAGGAATTTATGTTGGCAGCATCACTGGTCATAAGGGGAATGCAAATTAAATATAAATGTACTACTACACACCCATTAGAATGGCTAAAATTCAAAAGACTGATGATAATAATGCTGATCGGGTGAGGCAACTGGAATTCTCATACATAGCACGTGGGAGCATAAAATGGAACATTCACTTTCAAACACTACTTTGCAATATTTATTAAATCTAAACATTTACTTTCTAATCTAGCAATTCTGTTTTGGGGTACATAATACAAACAACTGATTTCATATGCATGCCAGAGACTGACACAAGAGTGTTCATAGTAGCTTTACTCATAATAGCCAAAAACTGGAAACTCAAATACTCCATCAACAAGGGAATGGATAAATAAATTATGGCACATTCAGACAATATAATACTATGTTAAGTTACAAGCTACTGCTGCATACAGCATGGGTGGCTGTTACGGATACAATGTTGGCTAAAAGAGGCCAGACGCAAAAGTACATACTGTATGATTGCAGTTCTGTAAAATTCAATTATTGTGATAGAGGTCAAAATAATGGTTAACTTAGAGGTATACTGATTGGGAAGAGACATGAGGGAGGCTTCTGGGATGTTGGAGTTTATCAAATGGTGGTTGTAAGGGTTTATAAAAGAAATCATTAAGCTATGATTTTTTTTAAAGATTTTATTTATTTATTTGACAGAGAGAGACATAGCGAGAGAGGGAACACAAGCAGGGGGAGTAGGAAAGGGAGAAGCAGGCTTCCCCGCGGAGCAGGGAGCCCCATGTGGGGCTCGATCCCAGGGTCCTGGGATCACGACCTGAGCCGAAGGCAGACGCTTAACGACTGAGCCACCCACACACCCCATTAAGCTATGATTTTAAGATCTGTGTTCTACTTTGTACAGAAGTCTTATTTAAAATGAAGGAAAAGAAATTATATATGCTCAGTAAATGGCAGGTCTATGATATGAATCCACATTTCTCTAACTACAAAATCAGTTCTCTTTGATTCTGTTTTTTTGTCCCAGACACCCAGATTTTATTACATTAAATGAAACCTCAGCATAGGTAATTAATTTAAGCAAACAAACACAACTTCCACTAAAGGTAGATTTAAAGGATTGATAATATCCTATATTAGTAGAATAGACACTCTTTATGGTATGTTGGTGAAAATTTAAGCAGGGCAGTTGATGAAGGTATGTAAGTCGATTTTAACTTTGAAAGCTTCATTCTCAACAATGTTTAAGACTTTAAGATATACATGTTCACAAAAAGGAGTGTGCAGTGAAATGCTGTATGGGGAAAAGCTAGAAAGAAGTTAAATATCCTTCAATAGGGAAATGTCTTAGTCAAAACATTTGTGGCAGTTTGTAATTTGATGACATGAAAAGCTGTTCACTATATTTTGTTAGATGAAGAAGGTAGATTACAAAACAGTATTGTGGTGTGATTCTGTTTTGAATGAATAAATCCTATATGCCTATATCTATGTGTTAATTCACAGAGAAACAGATGAAATGATTTGGAATAAAATGTTCAAAGAAGCTGTTTCTACATGAGCTTTATTTTAAGCTTTTCTGTATTTTCTAAATTTCTGAATGAAGAATGTACTAATTTTACAGTCAGAAAAAACAATGAAGCTAATCCCTCCCTCTTTGAAAGCAGAAGAAATAATAGGAGATATGTGTATGAAACATGGAGTAGAGTTCTGTAGTGGTATGAATTCTGGCTATAAGTGGTCTGAAGTTTCTTCATAGACATGAAGCCTTTCAGATTCTACTACCTTAAAGGTCTTAATTTTGAAACTTAAGATTTTTTTTTTATAAAGATTTTTATTTATTTTTTGACAGAGAGGGGCACAGCGAGAGAGGGAACACAAGCAGGGGAAGTGGGAGAGGGAGAAGCAGGCTTCCCGCCAAGCGGAGAGCCCGATGCGGGGCTCGATCCCAGGACCCTGGGATCACGACCTGAGCCGAAGGCAGACGCTTAACGACTGAGCCACCCAGGCGCCCCAACTTAAGATTTTTTTTTAATTTAAATTCAGTTAGCCAAGGTATAGTACAAAACCTAGGATTTTAATACACAATGGATACCTCTTGCTGGTTGCCCCTCAGTTACCTCGGCTCAGATCTCTTATTGCCAGTCTCTCCACCAGCCATTGCTCCAACAAGGAAATCACATCTGCCTTGGAAATTAATTAATACTAAACCCTGCATGTAGGAGAAGAAATGGGACTTAGGCCTGATGTGGCTATGCAGAAATTCAGACCGTTCCTTTGATGATTAGGCAGAAAAGGAAGTTAAAGTAATCTGAAGGATCGGGATGATGACACTTTAGAAAACACAGCAGAGATGTCCATTTCTACCTCCAGGAATCTTAAATCAGTCCTTCAGAAAATTAGCTAAGTACCCTAACAAGTCACAATGAAGGAAGTAAGATGGCTCCACAATGTAGATTTTGAATTGGAAAGGGGGAAAAAGATATTGTAATCATGGAGACTCAGTTGATTAGTTAAATAAATGTATATAGAACCTGTATCACACCCTTGAACAAATTCCTCTAAGTGGGTTGAGTCATCTATATTCCACTCAGCAGAAGTCAATATCACATTCCTAAGTCTACATACCCATGAAATGACAGGAACCATGTCCTGCTAAGGTTCTGGAAGGGAATGTAAAGTTGGTGAAGACATGGGAGCTGGACAGTAAGAAGGAGTTGCTCAGCAAAGTTAATAGTTAAATACATTATAAAATATCCATGTAAAAGAATACCAAGATAAACAAATGCAAAGCTGTAGGAAGTAATTAAGGATATAGAAAAATTTCAAGATATAATACCAGTAGAGAAATCACTTTACAAAACAGGTTAACCAATACAATTATATCAATATGGAGTGATAGATTTTTAAAAAGTCTAGAAAGTTAAACACCTGTTTCAGTTATCTATTGTTATGTAACCATCCCCAAAGTTTGTGGCTTAAAACAAAAAACATTCATTAGCTCATTATTCTGGGGTTGGCAAATTTGGCTTGGCTTGGCTGAGCGGTTCTACTAATCCACTCATCTGATAGCAGCCAGTGGCTTGGTGGGGGCTGGATGGTCTAATATGGTCTCAATGAAATATCTGGCAGCTATTGCTGAATGTCAGCTGGGTTTCTGTCTCCAGGTGATCTTTTGTCTTTAAGCAAGCTAGTCATAACCTTCAGTTTGAAGTGGTCTCAGGGCAGGAAGAGGAAAAGGGCAAAAGCTGCAAGACCTCCTAAGGCTTTGTCTCGAAAGTCTTACAACATCACTTCCACCACATGCTATTAGTCAAAGTACATCACAAGGCCCTGCCTAATAGTAACCTAACCATTTCACAGAAGAACTTTTCTGAAAAACAAAAACAAAGAGAACAAGGGCAACAAAACCCCCAACCTTGAGCTTGGTTTCCTATATGCCCAGTAATGTTTTCTTTTATCTGCGCTCTTCACTCAGAGAAGAGCACTGCAGGGGAAGGGGAGGGAATCATCAGACACCAGACCTTTCTTGGAGCACAGGCTAGTGAAATCGGAAGAAGTTCTTCAACACCACACAGCCTCTTGCCATCTATCACACACAGACGGAAATAAAAGCGAGATGGGGAGTACTGCTAATCCTTTTTAGTATCAAAGGAAAAAGCCAGGGTCACTGACATCCAAGGCTGAGACTTTCTCTAAGTTCACAGCAAGTTTCCTGGGGAGACAGCTTTGGGAATGATGTGGTTCTGAAACATGGAACTTGACCTCAGCTCCCAAGGGAGATCCTCTGAGGAAGGAATCCTACTCCTAGGACTCTTCCAAATGTCTTCCTGGGACTCTTCCAATTCTAAAATTCATTCCAAAAACAGGTGTGTGCTTTTTTGCTTGTATGTAACCTTTATACTACCACTCAAATATCTGACTCCCTTTTGGTGACCTTTTCTCTGCAGCTGGGGTCCATGGCTCTAAAGCAGGAGAAAAAAGGAAGTTGCAGGGAACCCAGGCATATACAAATCCTAAGAAAGGACAGAACCTAAAATTGGCCCCTAGATGGGCAACATCATCTTCACTGATACCCCCCACTGTGTTAAGCACGAAGCTAGGCACTGGAGGTGGGGGTGCCCTGACAAGGCAGCTCAGGCCATGCTTCGGTGCAGCGCGACTTGAGTTAACATAGGCATTGCAGTCTTCACAAGCACAGATATACTCTCAGAGAAGTCTTCAACAGACCCCTCAGTCCCGACGTTAAACCCAGAACTGAAGACATGAAGCTCTATCTCATTACACAACCAAACTCGTACCGGTCAGAGAATTAAAAGCCTCTTCCATCACACTAGGTAACAACTAGGCACTATCTTATGATGGGCAGTCTCAAACCCCACAGTGTCACATGCCTCACATCCCAGCCGACTGGTCAGCCACAATGTCCTGCATCCGATTCGGGACACACACGCAAATCACACACCTGTCACAGCCACATTACCGCACATACTCGCACTCGGCTTCGTCACGACCACAAACGCGCATACACAGGCTTGAGCCCCGGGCTCCACACACCCTGTCAGCACTGTGGGAGCGATGGGCTTCCTCACCGTGCGCGACGGTTGCCACTCGGAACGCGACGACTTTCAGGGTTTCGGGCGATAACCAGAGAGAACCCAGGAATCAAAGTTCTTTTCCAAAAGCTGCACAGGGGCTGTGGGAAATGTAGTTCAAGGGCGGAAAAGCCCGTATGTCGAGAAGGCGCGCGTGCGCGCGCGCGCGGAGCCCACGGCCTGAAACACCGAGCCGCGGAGACACTTGGGAGGTACAGCCCGCGCGGGAGTACGCAGGCGCAGACGGCTGGCCAGTGGTCGAAGGTGAGGCTGGTGGGTCTTAGGGAGGCGGAGGAGGCGGGTGATGGCGGGACCCGTGGGGAACGCCGAGGAGGGAGGCGGGAACCTGGGCTGGGAAAAGCGAGGAAGGAAGAGGGAACCTGGGCCAAGAAGGCCGGGGAGGAAGGCGAGAGTCTGGGCCCTACAGAGAGCGAGGAGGGAAGCAAGAACCTAAGTAAAAGAAGGAACCAGGATCCAGGGCCGAGGAACGCCGAGGAGGGAATAGGGAGCCCGGGCCGGGGAGCGCCGTAGAGGCAACTGGTAGTCCAGGCTGGACAGCGCTGAAAGGGGAACTGGAAGCCCGGGGCTGGTGTGAGGATGGGGAGGGCAGGAATTTTGTCTGTTTTTTTCTCCCCCGTAAGGAAACTCCAAGTCTAGGAGTGCGGCCTGGCACACACGGGCGTTCAGTTCGTGTAGCTTTTTGTGGCTGTCCTTGTATAGTTTGGGCATGTGTTACTCCGGGTGACGTTGTGGAACCGGTTGTTTGTGAAAGTGATAAGGTCTCCGTGTGTGTCTAATTTTTAAAATAGGTTACGAGTCGATTTGTGTTTGAGACTGCATGCGACTTTGGAGAAACGACAGTAAAGGGTTTGTGAGTAAAATCTTGCTACTTTGTATGGAAGTCTGTTATAGGCTCTGTGAGATTAGCATGACGTGTGTTATGGGATTGTGATTGTGTCGTGGGTGATATAATTGTGTCTTTGTCTAATTTTTAAAGTGTTTTGTGTGCACAGTCCGCGGTAATTCATGAATATTGTTTATTGTGTGACTGAGTTGGAGCGCTTGAGAAATTGGATGCATGACCAGTTAAATATGTATTTAGGTTATCTGAATATTGGCCTTTTTATACGCTTGTAAAATTTGACCCTGTGGCAATTAGACAAGTGAAATAGAGATTTTTTTTTTTTTATGGAGAAAAGGAAGTAAAATAAAAATAATTTTCAGATGGTAGGATTGTATATTGGGAAACCCCACACTGACTAATAACTTGTATGTTCAAATGAGTAGAACACCATTTGGGAAGACACACATAAAAAATTTCTCCCATAATTGCCACTCAAAGTTTCTATTTGGGTGAATCTCTTTATTTCCCTGCTGCTGGATGCATTCCTAGACAGATTCAGTAATTTCTTCAGTCATTTTGAAGACTGAATCTGTTGAACATTCAAATATAAGATTAGTCTCATCATCTAATAGCTATTTAAGTAAGAGTCTCTATAGAAATCAATACTTCGAACTTGTTTTAAAAGTAAAAACTCTCCCTCCTGCTGGAAGCCTGCCGGGGGAAAAGAGTACATGATCAGTTTCTTCTTTAATTCCTCAACCTTTATTTTGTCTCCTCCTTATCCCCTCTAGGTGGGTAGTCTCTAGCTGGAATGGATTGGGAGCTGGAAAACAGGAGACAAGTCAGAAGTCAGGGACAAGAAGAGACTAACATAATTGGTACCGTTATAATTTAGTGTAAGTCATCTCTTAACCTTCTGAGAGAACCCACTGCTGGGAACTTCCAGATACACTTCCCTTCTCATGGGTGCAGCCACTTCTCTAGCTGTCTCCTCAGTGTTTTCTCTGAGCATGCAGTAGTCCACCTGCTCTGGTGGGTCTTGTTGTCTCTCCAGTGAGTCCTCTTGGACAAGAGGATCCAAGTCAACCCAGGCAGGCTCCATCCATGGGTTGCCATCTAGAGCTCAGGTGAGAATTAGCCCTCTCAGTCACTTTGCCCTCTCAAATCCTGGAAATATGTACATTTCCCCCCAAATTCTCTCACCACTTTGGTTTCCAGTGGCATCAGCCTCTGAGGGGCCCCTTGTTTTCTTCCCCTGGAAAACTATGCCCTAAAAACGATTTTTACTCTCCTAGACATTTCCTTCTCTCAGCCTCTCCAGCCTCTTAAAGTTGGGGTTAAATTAATGATAGCAAACCTTATGTTTTTTACAAGATTTTATTTTAGAATTAGGGACACTTAGAAGCTTGTTTTGCTCACCAGCTTTGGGATGTCTGCTGAGACTGAGAGAAAAATTTCTAAGTTACCATGCTGTTAAAAACAATAACAACAATTAGAAAACTCAGAGGTTTGTTGGAAAAAACATTGACAAATCAATAGGCTTTCTATGTGTGCTTATATGTATGTATATATATATGTATCAGAAAACTATGGAAAATGGCCAGTGGCCATCAAAAATATGAGATACAAAGGATTTTGTAATCCGTGAAAAAAGAGTGTTCCTAAGGGACTCAAAAAGTCAGACTTGAATAAAAGAACAGGAAGACACAAAGTAATAAAGTGTTAAAACTCCCTAACATCGTGCAGTTCCATTAAAATTTCAGTAAAATTTTTGAACTTTCTAAAATTCTTAGGAGAATATGAACAAGCCAAAAATTCTGAAAGAAAATAATGAAGGGGGAAATAGCCCAAACCTGATACTAAAATATGTTTGAAAACTGTAGTAACTGAAGAGTCATCCAGACAATTAAATGAATAGATTAGTGAAACTAAATATAAACTCCAAATCTACTCAAATATATAAAGGAAATAAAGTACATGATGTCAGTTTTGATGAAGGGAGGAAATAATGTTATTGAACACCTAACGGTACTAAACCAGATGGTCAATAATCTTTTATAAGTTACTTTTGCATGGGAAAAACAAAGACAATTGAGAAACTATAACAAATTATTTTAAGTGAATGCAATATTTCCGGGGCGCCTGGGTTGCTCAGTTGGTTAAGGGTCTGCCTTCGGCTCAGGTCGTGATCCCAGGGTCCTGGGCTCACACATCGGGCTTCCTGCAGAGCCTGCTTCTCCCTCTCCCTCTGCCTGCTGCTCCCCCTGCTTGTGCTCTATCAAATAAATAAATAAAAATATTTTCTAAAAAAAGAATACAATATTTCCTTCCTTTTAAAAAGATCTAATAACCAATCTAGAAAATAAAAATATGATAGAGAAATGAAAGAATTATAAGAGACCATTCACATGAGAAACTAAGGATGTTTTTTAAACTTATGGAAAGAAGCTTATTTTCTGTCATAATAAAAAAAAATAGGGGCGCCTGGGTGGCTCAGTTGGTTAAGCGACTGCCTTTGGCTCAGGTCATGATCTCAGGGTCTTGGGATTGAGCCCCGCATCGGGCTTCCTGTTCAGCGGGAAGCCTGCTTCTCCCTCTCCCACTCCCCCTGCTTGTGTTCCCTCTCTCGCTGTCTCTCTCTCTGTCAAATAAATAAATAAAATCTTTAAAAAAAAAAAAGAAAAGAAAAATAAAAGCTAGAACTACAATTTCTACCTATTAGATAGGCAAGCATCTAGAAGTTTATATCTGCATTTGTCAGGGTGTAGGGTGACAGGTATTCTCATATATCATTGGTGATAGTATAAATGGTAGAGCCTCATGGAGAGCAGCTTGGAGGTAGGCTACTAAGAGAGAAAAGATGGTGCTAGAAAGAAGGGGGACTTGCCCAAAATCTAACCTGTTGCCCAAGAGCCTGTATCTCTGGATTTGGGGATAAAATAAGATCTGTCTAGCTCATTCTCCCCCCATAAATGATGTGGAATGTGCAGGTCAAGAGCCAAAGTAAGGGAAACGGAGGCAATTTCAATTGAGTCCTAAGTCACAAGAGAGCTGTAAGGCATGTATAGTGTCATGTGGCTTCATTTCATCTCAGCTTTGCCTTCATAGGAACTGCCTCTTTTCCAAAGAGGAACCCAAAGGAAGACTGGTCACCTCTTGCAGATCTCAAAACCATGGCTCAGGTGAGGTGATGATTTCTCTTTCCTTTCCAAAATCATCTTTTTTTTTTTTTAATGGATATTTGAGCATTTGTCTTTCTTGCACTAAATCCTCCTGCCTATCATCCCCTACAGAGAAGTGGTCCTCATTTCTTCCCATATTGGCCAGATAAGTCTTTTCCTTCCACAGATGCTCCTTCTAATTTTAACCAGTGTTCACACATTAAGTGGGTATATCGTTGAACATCTTTCTTCTCCCAGAGGCAGAGTTGGGACAAAAAAAGCGTTTCCTCAAATGAGAACATATTACTGCATGAACTTGTCTTGTTTAAATAAAAACAGTCAAGAGGGAGATGGAATTGATATATTGCTATTAATAAGTGGCAAGGAGTCTTGTCTTGAGGCTTTGAGAATAGAGCTATGCTGAGAATCTTACTTTTCTCCTGTCTGATCCTTCAGTTTTGCTCATAGCTGCTAACAATTCCTAAAAATCTGTGGCTTGCCAATAACACTCCCCCATTATGCTAATGGTGTTCCTATGTTTAAATTTCTTATAATGGGGAGCCTGGTGGCTCAGTCATTAAGCGTCTGCCTTCGGCTCGGGTCATGATCCCAGGGTCCTGGGATCGAGCCCCGCATCGGGCTCCCTGCTCGGCAGGAAGCCTGCTTCTTTCTCTCCCACTCCCCCTGCTTGTGTTCTTGCTCTCACTATCTCTCTCTCTGTCAAATAAATAAATCTTTAAAAGAAAAATAAAAAATAAAACTAAATAAATTTCTTATCCTTTTATATTTGGATGCAGGAGAAGTAAATGTATATGTTTAGATCACCATACTGAATTACAAGTTTAACTCTTGAAATATTCTGTTCTTGGTTTCAAAGTCGTTACTCTCTCTTGGTTCTTTCAGAAAATTCATCTTTAGGGGCACCTGGGTAGCTCAGTCGGTTAAGCATTCGACTCTTGGTTTCGGCTTAGAGCATGATCTCAGTGTTATGGGATTGAGCCCCTTGTCCGAGTCTCCTTAGGATTCTCTCTCTCCCTCTCCCCCTATGCCTCCCTCCCCCACCCTGCTCACATGTGCATGCTCTCTAAATAAATAAATAAAATCTTAAAAAAAAAAAAAGAAGATTCATCTTTGTATCTGGACGTCTTAAATACTAGTGTCCTCCAGATTTTTTATTGGTTCTCTTCTCTTTAGTCTCCTGTTCCTATTCACAATCTACCACTAGTCTAATGAAGCTCACATAATTTTAAACCTGAAACTCTGTCAGAACCATATCCAATCTCCAACTAAATATCACCACCTGCATGTTCCACAGATACTTCAGGCATATGGCCAAGATTTATCTCATTATCTCCTGCCCATCCTATTCTTTCTTGTTTTGTTTTCAGTCTGCTTTTGGCCCCAGTCCCATACCCACCTACTAATACAGCTAGCTTGAGTTAAATAAATGTCTCTCTTCCACTGCATAATTTAGTGGTAAATATTATTCCTTATAACACAGTTCCTTCATCCCCACTGATATCTTTATTTTGAGTGCCTCTTCATCCCGTGGTCACTTGTTTTCCCATTTAACACCTTTGCTCCTTTTCTAGTCCTCCAAGTGCTCACCCCAGTGCTCACATTTGGATCTTTGTGTTTCTGTGCTTTTCTGTTTAACTGTGTGTGTATCTGTGGGTGTGGGTGTGGTAAAATATACATAATATAATATAAAATTTCACCATTTTAGCCATTTTTAAGTTTTTAGTTTAGTCCCATTAAGTACATTCAGTATTGTGTAACCAGCACCATTATGTATTTCCAGAAGGTTGTCATCATCCCAAACAGAAACTTAAAACATTAATCAATAACTGTTCTTTTGGGGCGCCTGGGTGGCTCAGTCGTTAAGCATCTGCCTTTGGCTCAGGTCATGATCCCAGGGTCCTGGGATTGAGCCCCGCATCGGGCTCCCTGCTCGGCGGGAAGCCTGCTTCTCCCTCTCCCACTCCCCCTGCTTGTGTTTCCTCTCTCGCTGTCTCTCTGTCATATAAATAAATAAAATCTATAAGAAAAAAAACAACAACTGTTCTTTTATACTTTTTATAGCATCAGACCTAAAGCACATTAGAAGAATGTGTAAAGACAGCCTGTTAGGGTGGAAGATGTTAAAATGCTTATTAACAGTTTAAATTCAAGAATAGTCATCATTAATAATAATACGATTTTCTTTTTTTTTTTTTTAAAGATTTTATTTATTTGAGAAAGAGAGAGAGAGAGAGAACCCATGGGGGGCGGAGGGTCAGAGGGAGAAGCAGACTCCCCGCCAAGCAGGGGCCCCGATGCGGGACTCGATCCAGGGACTCCAGGATCATGACCTGAGCCAAAGGCAGTCACTTAACCAACTGAGCCATCAGGCGCCCCAATAATACGATTTTCCAATTCATGTACATCTCTTTTTATTTAGATCGTTAAATTCTCTCAGTTATGCTTTGTTGTTTTCAGTTTACCTTCTTGTATATGTTTTGATATATTGATCCCTGAGTACTTTTTTTATGTAAATGCTATTCATTTTTATGTCAAATTCTCACTGTTTACTGCTAATATATGAAAATGCAATTGGTTTTTGTATATTGACCTACAATCTTTTTAGTCACTTATTAGTTCTAGTAATTTTTTGTATATTATTTAGGATTTTCTACATAGACAGTCATGTCATATGTGAATAATGACTGTTTTCCATCTTGCTTTTCTTTTTTTAATTTTATTTTATTATGTTATGTTAATCACCATACATTACATCATTAGTTTTTGATATAGTGTTCCGTGATTCATTGTTTGCGTATAACACCCAGTGCTCCATTCAATACGTGCCCTCTTTAATACCCATCACCAGGCTAACCCATCCCCCCACCCCCCTCCCCTCTAGAGCCCTCCATTTGTTTCTCAGAGTCCATAGTCTCTCATGGTTCATCTCCCGCCCTGATTTCCCCCCCTTCATTTTTTGCTTCCTCCTATCTTCTTCTTTTTTTTTTTTTTAACATATAATGTATTATTTGTCTCAGAGGTACAGGTCTGTGATTCATCAGTCTTACACAATTCACAGCGCTCACCATACCATCTTGCTTTTCAATCTATTTATTTACTACATTGTCTAGAACCTTCAGTACAGTATTGATTAAAAGTGGTGAGAACAGACATTTTTACCTTATTCCTGACTTAGGGGAAAGGGATTCAGTGTTTTACTATTAAGTATGATATTAGCTACAGGTTTTGCATAGATTTATCATGTAAAAAAGTTCTAGTTTGCTGATAGTTTTTATAATGAGAAGGTATTGAATTTTTTCAAAAGTTTTTCTGAATCTATTGGTTATTCCCCATTATATGAATTTTCTCTTTTTTCTTTTTTCTTTTTTTTTTTAAAGATTTTATTTATTTATTTGAGAGAGAGAGAATGAAAGACAGAGAGCATGAGAAGGAGGAAGGTCAGAGGGAGGAGCAGACTCCCTGCTGAGCAGGGAGCCCGATGCGGGACTCGATCCCTGGACTCCAGGATCATGACCTGAGCCGAAGGCAATCACTTAACCAACTGAGCCACCCAGGCGCCCGAATTTTCTCTTTTTTCTATTAACACAGTGAATTATATTGATTTTGATATGTTTAGCCAACTAAGTAGCTCTAGGATAAATGCCACTTTGTAATGATATATTTTTTTTATATATGCTTAATGAATTTGCTAATACGTTGTTAAGGGTTCTTTTGTTTATGGTTCATAAGAATTTGGTTTGATTTTTCTTGTAATACCTTTGTTTAGTTTTGGTATCAGGGTAATTTTTTTTTTTAAGATTTATTTATTTGAGAAAGAGAGAAGTGTGCATGCGTGTGAGTGGGGGGAGGGGCAGAGGGCAAGGGAAAGAGAGACTCTCAAGCTGCTCCCCACTGAGCTGAACGCTGGGCTCAGTCTCAGGACCCTGAGATCATGACCTGAGCCGAAATCAAGAGTCAGCCGCTCAGCCAACTGAGCCACCCAGGCACCCCAATATCAGGGTAATTTTTATAAAATAAGTTGGGAAGTATTCTCTCCTCTTATTTTCTGAAAGAATTTGTGTAAATTGGTATTACTTCTTTTTTTTTTTTTATATTTTTATTTATTTATTTGACAGAGACACAGCGAGAGAGGGAACACAAGCAGGGGGAGTGGAAGAGGGAGAAGCAGGCTTCCTGCTGAGCAGGGAGCCCGATGTGGGGCTCAATCCTAGGACCCTGGGATCATGACCTGAGCCAAAGGCAGACGCTTAACCAACTGAGCCACCCAGGCGCCCTGGTATTACTTCTTCGTAAAATGTTTGTTAGAATTCAGCAGTGAAGCCATCTTAACCTGGAGATTATTTTATGGATAGGTGTTTAACTAGCAGCTCAGTTTCTTTAGTAGAATTAGGAATATTCAGGTTATTGGGTTTTTTCCCTTCTGTGAGCTTCTGTAGTTTGTATCTTTCAAGGAATTTATCAAATTTATTGACAGAGTTGTCTAAAATATACTTTTTATCCTTTTGATGTTTGTGCAATCTGTAGCAATGCCCCTCTTTCGTTTATGTTATTGGTAATTTGTGTCTTATTCTTTTACTAGGTCAGTTGGCTAGAGGTTTATCAATTTCATTGATTGTTTCAAAGTACCAGCTTTTGGTTTCATTGGTTTACTCCATTGTTTTTTGGGGGTTTTTTTGGTTTTTTTTTAAAGGTTTTATTTATTTGACAGAGAGAAACATAGCTAGAGAGGGAACACAAGCAGGGGGAGTGGGAGAGGGAGAAGCAGGCTCCCCGCGGAGCAGGGAGCCTGATGCGGGGCTCGATCCCAGGACCCTGGGACCAGGACCTGAGCCGAAGGCAGACGCTTAACGACTGAGCCACCCAGGCGCCCCTACTCCATTGTTTTTGTTTCCTCTTTCTTTACTTCTTTTCTTATCTTTTTTGTTTCCTTTTTTTTTTTTTCCAGTACTTTATTAAATCATGTTCTGGTTTTGCAGATGGAAGCTTATATTATTGATATGAGACCTTACTTTTTTTCTAATAGAAGCATTTAATACTATAAATTTCCCTCTAAGCACTGTTTAAGTAGTCTTCAAGAAATTTGGACATGTTATATTTTTATTTTGATTCAGTTGAAAATATTTTCTAATTTCCCGTGAGTTCTTTTTCAACCTATTGGTTTAGAAGAAATGTATTTAATTTCCAAAACCTGTGGGGATTTTCCAGATAGCTTTCTATTATTGATTTCTACTTTTAATTCTTTTCAATCAGGGAACATATTTCTATTTGATCTTAAATTTATGGAGATCTTAAATTTATGGAGACTTTTTTTGTGGTACAGATATAGTTTAAGTAGATGACTTTTCCATGTGCACGTGTATAGAGTATTCTGGTGTTATTAGGTAAAGTATTCTCTAAATAATCAGGTCAAATTGGTTGATTGTGATGGTAAAGACTTCTGTATCCTTATTGATTTCAGTCTATTTGTTATAGCAGTGACTGAGAGGAAAGTTGAAATCTTCAGTTATAATTTTGGTTTTGTCTATTTTTCCTTTTCTATTCTATCAGTTTTTACTTAACGTATTTTGAAGTTCTGTTTTTAGGGGCATTCACATTTAGAATCGTTACATTCTCTCATGAATTGACCCACTCTATTATTATGAAATGCCTTATTTAATCCCTAATAATATTCTTTGTTCTGAAATCTATGTTGTTTGATATTATAGCCATTTTGGCTTTCTTATGATTAGTAGTTACAGAGTGTTACATGTTTTCCATCCTTTAAAAAAAAAAAAAGATTTACTTATTTTAGAAAGAGAGAGAGTGTGAGCAGGGAGAAGGGCAGAGGGAGAGAATCCTCAAGCAGACTCTCCACTGAGCATGGAGTCTGATGGGGAGCTCAATTCCAGATCATGATCTGAGCCAAAACCAAGAGTTGAACACTCAACCAACTGAGCCACCCAGGTGCCCCTCCATCCTTTTTACTTTAACGTTCCTATGTTTTCATATTTATAGTGAGCTTTTTTTTTTTTTAAGATTTTATTTATTTATTTGAGAGAGAGAGAGTGTGTGTGTGCGCGCATGCACGCGCAACCAGGGGGAGAAGCAGAGGAAGGAGCCGAGGGAGAGGGACAAGCAGAGTCAGTGCTGAGTGCAGAGCCTGATGTGGGCCTCGATCTCTCGACCCTGAGATCATGACCTGAGCTGAAACCAAGAGTTGGATGCTTAACCAACTGAGCCACCCAGGCACCCCTATAAGGAGCTTCTTTTGGACTATATAGTTTGTTCTTACTTTTTTCTCCAGTCTGATACTCTCTACTTTTTTATTGCAGTTTTTAGTCCATTTTCATTTAATGTAATTATTAGTAAGTTGGGTTTAAATACACCATATTGCCATTTTTTCCTTTTTTCCCCAATTGTTATTTTACTGTTCCTTTTTTTCTATTCTTACTTTCTTTTGGATTGAGAAATTTTTTTATGATTCCATTTTTTCCTCTGTTATTCACATATTACAAGTACTTCTTTGTTTTATTTTTTTAGTGGTTGTCCTAGGCCAAGGATTGGCAAACTATTGCCTGAGGACTAAATCAGTCATGCCACCTGGTTTTGTAAATAAAGTTTTACTGGAACGCAGCCGGTTGCCAAAGCATTTGGATAGCTTATGTTGCTTTCTCTTCAAGTTTACTGCTCTTTACTTCTTCAGTGTCTAGTCTGTTGTTATTCCCATCCATTGATTTTTTCATATTATCTACTTTTCTTCTCTAGAAGTTTTTTTTTTATCCTTTTTTATATCTTCATTTTCTCTCATCATATTCATCTTTTCCTCTATATTCTTGAGCTTATGGATCATGTTCCCAATATCTGCTTTAACATCCTTATTTGCTAAATCCATCACCTGTTATTTCTGGTTTGTTTTGTTTTGTTTTTTTCTTCCTTCTAAATATAGGTCCTATTTTTCTGCTTCTTCGCATGCCTGGAATTTTTTTACTTGAATTTTCAAATTGCTGAAGGCTGGCTGTATTTTGTTATGTTCCTTTAAAGAGTAAGTTACTTCAGATCATTTTGACCCTTTTGAGGCTTAAGCTTTTGTTAGTGTAGAGTAGCATTTGGTCTAGGGCTAGTTTAGCCCCATTACTAAGGTTAGCAACTTAGAGTTCATAGCCAAATCCAGCCTGCTGCCTGTTTTTGTGAATAAAATCATATTGGAATGTAGCTAGACTCAATTTTTTTTTTTTTTTAACATGTTGTCTGTGATTGCTTTTGCACTACAACCAGAGTAGTTGTAACAGAGACCATATGGCCCCCAAGCCTAAAATATTTACTGTCTGGCCCTTACACAGAAACCTTGACAACCCCTGCTCTGCTCAAAGCCTGTATATTATCAGCTCTCTCTATTCTGGCTGGTGGGAATACAAACTGTTCTCAGGCCTATTTGAGCTCTGGGAATTGTTCACCGTATTACTTTCCTCTTTTTCCTTCCCCAGCTCCACAGAGTTTTACTTCCATGTATTTGCAGATCAGTGTTCAGTCATAGATTCAAGGGAATCACTCTGCAGATGTCTGGAGTGGTCTTGGGGTGTGTTGTGTGTGTCTCTGCTACTCCCTACTCCTGATTATTTTGCCTGGCAGTTCTAGCTATCTTGGACCCTCCAAACTCTGATCTCTGTTTCTGCAACTCAGGGAGCCTGCTGGGCTCTGTTTGTGTATCCTCTCCAGGTTCCTGACCTAGAAACTGTTTTTAGGTGGTAGGCTGGGGCAGTTATAGAGCTTACTTTGTTTCCCTTCTTGCAGGATCACCATTTTGTCCTGTCAGCTCTGCAGTACTTGAAAATAGATGTTTAATATATCTTTATAGTCTTTTAGCTGTTTATGGTAGAAGAGAATTTCCTATAGCAGTTAATGTCTATGGAAATGGTAGTGTGGAATACTGATTTGCTTATTGGACAGTTAATTTGGTTCAACTCAAATCTCAGACTCTCTGATTGGTGGCAGCTTGAATCCCTGCTTTATTTCCTTTATGTTTAACCAGGGTGCTTGGCTTTGGGCCCACCCATGCCTAATTTGGGTATTAGCCAAAGGTATGAATAAAGTTTATTCAAACTCTTTGGGGCTCCCTTCTGGCTTTCATTTCTGTGGGATTTCCCTGCTTCCCTTCCAGCTGCTGCTGTCACCCTAAACTCTGTCTTTTGGTTCTTCAAGCTAGTATGACCATGGGTTTCCACCTCAATTTTATTTGCCACACACGGTCTCTACTTGGTACTTTCCCTCAGGCTACAGGTAGTATAAATTGGCAATTCTCCCCTTGCTCTTCTGTTCTTCCAAATGTAAACCCTCCCCTCCAGTTTCTATCTGTTTGGGTCTCTTTGCAGTGCCTTCAGATAGTTTTTTAAATATATATTTTTAATCTGGAATTTATACTTGCTATCTACAGTAACAGTCAATTAAGAGATATTCTGCCATTCTTGAAGCAGAACCCCAAAGCCACTCTCATTTTTTAATCAACTTCATTGAGGTATAATTTATATATAATAAAAGCACTCATTTAAGTATAGAGTTCATGAACTTTGAAAAGAATATAGGTCTATATAATCACAACAGTCAAGATTACAAAATTATCTGTTACCCCAAAAAGTTCCCTTCTCTGCCCCCATACAACCAGTAGCTCTACTGCCACTCCTGGCCTTCAGTAATCATATATCTGCTTCTGTTGCTATAAACTAGTTTTGCCTCTTCTAGAATTTCACATAAATGGGATAATAGAATATGTGCTTTTGGAGAGATTGGTTTGTGTAACTCAATGTTTTTGAAGTTTATTCATGTTGTGTACATGAACATTCTTTGTATTGCTAAGTGGTACTCAAGTATATAAATATACTATAATTTGTTTATCTACTCATGTTTTGATAGACTTTTTTTTTAAAGATTTTATTTATTTGAGAGGGAGAGCATGCATGAATGTGGGGAAGGAGCAGAAGGAGAGGAAGAAGCAGACTCCCCACTGAGCAGGGAGCCCGACATGGGGCTCAATCTCTGGACCCAGAAATCATGACCTGAGCTGAAGGCAGATGCTTAACCAACTGAGCCACCCAGGTGCCCCAAGACATTTTTTCCCCTACTTTCTGACTATTACAGATGATGCTTGCGTGAACTGTATTTTCATTTCTTTGGGGTAAATGCCTAGGTGTGGAATCAGTGGGTTGTATGAAAAATATATGCTTAACTTTATAAGAAACTGCCAGATTTATGGAGAGTAGTACCATTCTACATTCCCACCAACAATGTATAAGAGTTAGAGTAGCTCCATATCCTCACCAACACTTGGTATGGTCACTTTTTAATTTTAATTATCCTAGAGAGTGTGTAATGGTATTTCACTATTTTAGTTTTCATTTCCCTGATATAAGTGCTGAGCATTTTTTGCTTGACATTTAGATATCTTCTGAACTTGTTCAGAGCTTTTTCCAATTTTTAATGCATTCGTTGTTTTCTTTTTGTGTTGTATGAGTTCTTTATATATTCTAGACATAAGTCTTTTGTCAGATAAAAGTACTGTGAATTATCTTTTCCCAGTCTGTGATTTGATTTTTTATTTTCTTAAAGGTCTCTTTCAGAGCTGAAGTTTTTAATTTTGACAAAATCCAGTTCATTAGGTTTTCAAATTTTATGTTGCGTGTTTTTTGTGTCCTATTCCAAAACTCTTTGCACACTCCAGGTTGTGCATATTTTGTTTTTTTGCTTACTATATGAGTATTATGAGTTTAGACTTTCTTTTTTTAAGTGAATTATCTATTACAGCTTAATTCTTTTGTATGCCGTAAGAATTGAGGTTCCTTTTTTAAATTTTTTTAATGAATATTCAGTTTTTCCAGAGTTGTCTGTGAAAAGACATCCTTTCTCTACTGAATTATCCTGGAGCCTCTCTTGACAGTTATCCATATATGTATAGGAGTGTTTCCATAGTCTGTTTTATTGATTTGTATACTTACCCTTTCACCAGTGTACACAGTCTTGATTAGTCAATGAGGTCACAAAATCAGATAATGTGAATCTTCCAACACTGTCTTTTTCAAACTTACTCAGACATGCTAGGTGTTGTACATTTCCAGTAAATTTTAGAATCAACTTAATAATCTCTATAAAACAGTCTACTTAGGGGTGCTTGGGTGACTCAGTCGGTTAATCGTCCAGCTCTTGGTTTCAGCTCAGGTCATGATCTCATGGGTTGTGAGACTGAGCCCTGCATTGGGCTTGGTGCTCAGCGGGGAGTCTGCTTGAGGATTCTCTCCCTTTGACCCTACCCCTATATGCATGCTCACACATGTGCTCTCTCTCTCAAATAAATAAATTAAATCTTTAAAAAAGAAAAACAGATGTGTTGGGAGATTATTAAAAGTGGTACTGTAGGGGGCGCCTGGGTGGCTCAGTCGTTAAGCGTCTGCCTTCGGCTCAGGTCATGATCCCAGGGTCCTGGGATCGAGTCCCACATCGGGTTCCCTCCTCGGCGGGAAGCCTGCTCTCCCTCTCCCACTCCCGGGGCTTGTGTTCCTGCTCTCGCTATCTCTGTCTCTGTCAAATAAATAAATAAAATCTTGAAAAAAAAAAAAAGTGGTACTGTAGGGGCACCTGGGTGGCTCAGTTGGTTAAGTGACTGCCTTCGGCTCAGGTCATGATCCTGGAGTCCCAGGATCGAGTCCTGCATCGGGCTCCCTGCTCAGAGGGGAGTCTGCTTCTGCTTCTGACCCTCTCTCCTCTCATGTTCTCTCTCTCATTCTCAGATGAATAAATAAAATCTTTAAAAAAAAAAAAAAAAGCGGTACTGTAAGGGGTACCTGGCTGGCTTAGTTAATGGAGCATGTGACTCTTGATCTCAGGGTTGTGAGTTTGAACCCCAGGTTAGTACAGAGATTAGAGATTACTTAAAAATAAAATCTTTAAGGGTCGTCTAGGTGGCTCAGTTGGTTAAGCATCTGCCTTCAGCTCAGGTCATGATCTCAGGATCCTGGGATCCAGCCCCACATTGGGCTCCCCGCTCAGCAGGGAGTCTGCTTCTCCCTCCCTCTGCCCCTCCCCCCACTTATGCTCGCTCTCTCCTCTCTCTCAAATAAATAAAACCTTTAAAAAATAATAAAATAAAATCTTAAAAAAAAAAAAAAAGGGACGCCTGGGTGGCTCAGTTGGTTAAGCGTCTGCCTTCTGCTCAGGTCATGATCCCAGCGTCCTGGGATCGAGTCCCACATTGGACTCCTTGCTCAGCAGGGAGTCTGCTTCTCCCTCTGCCTGCTCTGCCTGCTGCTCTCCCTGCTTGTGCTCACTCTCTCTCTGACAAATAAAATCTTTTAAAAATATAAATAAATAAATAAAGTAGTACTCCACAAATATGAAATGAGTTAGGTTGTTGTCAGTATTCTTTAGAGATTCTGAATCTGTCCAGATTTCCCCCCCTTTGGTCTAGTTCTTTCATTTACTGACAAACATTAACATCAACCATGGTTTTGGACTTTTTTAAGTCTCATGTTACTTTTGTCAGTATTTGCCTAGTGTACTTTGAAACTTTTCTTATTTAAGTACATATACATTTGTAATTGTTATTCTGGTGTATTTTCTCTTTTATCATTATAAAATGCCCCCTTTGTCTGTAGTAGTAACACTCCTCAACTTTCCCATGTTTAGTGGTTGTGTATAATTTTCCATCCATTTCCATTTTCAGCGTATTTGTGTCTATGGTATTTAAAATATTTCTCTTACAGACAGAATTATATGAATCTTGCTTTTTCATGCAGTCTAATAATCCTGGCCATTTTATTGGAGTGTTTAGTCCATTTATATTTAATACAGTTAGAGGTATATGGATATAGGGCTACCATTTTGCTGTTTGTTTTCCAAATGCCTAACTTGTTTTGTTTTAAGTTTTTAACTAATTCTTTTTTTTTTTTTAAGATTTTATTTATTTATTTGACAGAGAAAGAGAGATCACAAGTAGGCAGACAGGCAGGCAGAGGGAGAGGGAGAAGCAGACTCCCTGCTGAGCACAGAGCCCAATGCGGGGCTCAATCCCAGGACCCTGGGATCATGACCTGAGCCGAAGGTAGATGCTTAACCATCTGAGCCACCCAGGTGTCCCTTTAACTAATTCTTATTAGTTAACATATAGTGTAATACTGGTTTCAGGAGTAGAATTCAGTGACTCATCACTTACATATAACCAGTGCTCATCACAACATGTGCCGTCCTTAATACCCATCACCCATTTAGCCCATCTCCCACCCACTTCCCCTCTGGCAACCCTCAATTTGTTCTCTATCATTAAGACTCTTATGGTTCACCTCCCTCTTTTTTTTTTCCCTTTCCCTATGTTCATCTATTTTGTTTCTTAAATTCCACATGAGTGAAATCATACGGTATTTATCTTTCTCTGACTGACTTATTTCACTTAGCATAATACACTCTAGCTCCATCCATGTCATTGCAAATGGCAAGATATTATTCTTTTTGATGGCTGAGTAGTATTCCATATAGATACACATACCACATCTTCTTTACCCATTCATCAGTTGATGGACGCACGTTTGGGCTCTTTCCATAATTTGGCTATTGTTGATAATGCTGCTATAAATATCGGGGTGCATGTACCCCTTTGAATCAGTATTTTTGTATCCTTGGGCAAATACCTAGCAGTGCAAATTGCTGGGTTGTAGGGTAGTTCTATTTTTAACTTTTTGAGGAACTTCCATACTGTTTTCCAGAGTGGCTGCTACCAGTTTGCATTCCCACCAACTGTGTAGGAGGGTTCCCCTTTCTCCGCATCCTTGCCAACATCTGTTGTTTAATGTGTTGCTAATTTTAGCCATTCTGATAGGTGTGAGGTGGTATCTCATCGTGGTTTTGATTTGTATTTCTCTGATGATGAGTGATGTTGAACATCTTTTCATGTGTCTATTAGCCATCTGGATGTCTTCTTTGGAAAAATGTCTCTTCGTATCTTCTGCCTATTTTTTTTTTTTTTTTTAAGATTTTATTTATTTATTTGACAGAGAGAGACACAGCGAGAGAGGGAACACAAGCAGGGGGAGTGGGAGAGAGAGAAGCAGGCTTCCCGTGGAGCAGGGAGCCCGATGTGGGGCTCAATCCCAGGACCGTGGGATCATGACCTGAGCCGAAGGCAGACGCTTAATGACTGAGCCACCCAGGTGCCCCTCTTCTGCCTGTTTCTTAACTGGATTATTTATTTTGGGGGTGTTGAGTTTGATAAGTTCTTTATAGATTTTTGGATACTAACCCTTTATCAGATACGTCGTTTGCAAATGGGAGAAGTCCCATTCTATAGGCTACCTTGTAGTTTTGTTGATTGTTTCCTTCACTGTGCAGCTTTTTACCTTGATGAAATCCCAATAGTTCATTTTTGCTTTTGTTTCCCTTGCCTCTAGAGACTTGTCTAGTAAGGTTGCTATGGCCGATGTCGAAGAGGTTTCTGCCTGTTTCTCCACTAGGATTTTGATGGTTTCCTGTCTCATATTTAGGTCTTTAATCCATTTTGAATTTATTTTTGTGTATGGTATATAAAAGTGATCGAGTTTCATTCTTTTACATGTTGCTGTCCAGTTTTCCTAACACCATTTGTTGAAGAGACTGTCTTTTTTTCATTAATCTTTCCTGCTTTGTCAAAGATTAGTTACCATATAGTGTGGGTCCATTTCGGGGTTCTCTATTCTGTTCCATTGATCTATTCATCTCTCTTTGTGCCAGTACCAGACTGTCTTGATGACTACAGCTTTGTAATATAACTTGAAATCTGGAATTGTGATGCCTCCAGCTTTTTCTTTTTCAAGATTGCTTTGGCTATTCAGGGTGTTTTGTGGTTCCATACAAATTTTAGGATTGTTTGTTCTACCTATTTGAAAAATGCTGGTGGTATTTTTATAGGAATTGCATTAAATGTGTAGATTGCTTTGGGTAGCATAGACATTTTTTTTTTTTAAGATTTTATTTATTTATTTATTTGAGAGAGAATGAGAAAGAACACATGAGAGGGGGGAGGGGCAGAGGGAGAAGCAGACTCCCAGCCAAGCAGGGAGCCCGATGCAGGACTCGATCCAGGGACTCCAGGATCATGACCTGAGCCGAAGGCAGTCGCCCAACCAACTGAGCCACCCAGGTGCCCTAGCATAGACATTTTAACAATATTTGTTCTTCCATTTCTCTGTGTCATTTTCAATTTCTTTCATAAGTGTTCTATAGTTTTCAGAGTTCAGATATTTTACTCTGGTTAGGCTTATTCCTAGGAAAGTTATGGTTCTTGGTGCAACTGTAAATGGTATTTGATTCCTTGATCAAAGGTGTATTGGTGTATAAAAATGCAACAGATTTCTTTATGTTGATTTTGTATCCTGCAACTTTGCTGAATTCCTGTATTCTAGCAATTTTTTGGTGGAGTCTTTCAGGTTTTCTACATAGAGTATCATATTGTTGTGAATAGTGAAAGTTTGACTTCTTCCTTGCTAATTTGGATACCTTTTATTTCTTTTTGTTGTCTGATTACTGAGGTTAAGACTTCTGGTACTATGTTAAATTACAATGATGAGAGTGGACACCCTTGTCTTGTTCCTGACCACAGAGGAAAGGCTTTCATTTTTCCCCATCAAGGATGATATTAACTGTAGGTCTTTTGTATATGGCCTTTATGATGTTGAGGTATCTTCCATCTATCCCTAGTTTGTTGAGGGTTTTTATCAAGAATCGATACTGTATTTTGTCAAATGCTTTTTTTGCATCTCTTGACAGGATTGTATGGTTCTTATCCTTTTAATAATGTAGCATGTCACGTTGATTGATTTGCAAATATTGAACTACCCTTGCAGCCCAGGAATAAATCCCACTTGATCATGGTGAGTAATTGTTTTAATGTACTGTTGGATTCGGTTTGCTAGTATCTTATTGAAAATTTTTGCATTCATGTTCATCAGGGATATTGGCCTTTTTTTTTTTTTTTTAAGATTTTATTTATTTATTTGAGAGAGAGAATGAGAGAGAGAGAGAGCACATGAGAGGGGGGAGGGTCAGAGGGAGAAGCAGGCTCCCCGCCGAGCAGGGAGCCCAATGTGGGACTCGATCCCAGGACTCCAGGATCATGACCTGAGCCGAAGGCAGTCGCTTAACCAACTGAGCCACCCAGGCGCCCAGGGATATTGGCCTTTAATTATCCTTTTTAGTGTGGTCTTTGACTGGTTTTGGAATCAAGGTAATGCTGGCCTTGTAGAATGTGTTTGGGAGTTTTCCTTCCATTTCTATTTTTTGGAACATTTTGAGAAGAATAGGTATTAACTCTTCTTTAAATGTTTGGTAGAGGGGCACCTGGGTGGCTCAGACAGTTAAGTGTCTGCCTTTGGCTCAGGTCATGATCCCAGGGTCCTGGGATCGAGCCCCGCATTGGGCTCCCTGCTCCATGGGAAGCCTGCTTCTCCCTCTCCCACTCCCCCTGCTTGTGTTCCCTCTCTCGCTGTGTCTCTCTCTGTCAAATAAATAAAATCTTAAAAAAAAAAAAAAAGTGTTTGGTAGAATTCTCCTGGGAAGCCATCAGGCCCTGCCTGGACTTTTGTTTGTTGGGAGATTTTTTTGCTTACTGATTCAATTTCTTTGCTGGTTATGGGTCTGTTCAAATTTTCTATTCCTGTTTCAGTTTTGGTAATTTATGTTTCTAGGAATTCATCCATTTCTTCCAGATTGCCTAGTTTGTTGGCATATAATTTTTAATGTTCTCTTATAATTATATTTCTGTCGTGTTGGTTGTGATGTCTTCTCTTTCATTTGTGATTTTATTGATTTGGGTCCTTCTCTTTTCTTTTTGGTAAGTCTGGCTATGGGGTTATCAATTTTATTAATTCTTCCAAAGAACCAGCTCTTAGTCTGATTGATCTGTTCTACTGGGTTTTTTTTTTTTTTTCTATTATTTGTCTATTATTTACTTCTGCTCTAATCTTTATTATTCCCTTCTTCTGCTGGCTTTAGGCTTTATTTCCTCTTACTCTAGCTCCTTTAGGTATAAAGTTAGGTTGTGTATTTGAGAGTTTTGTTTCTTGAGACAGGCCTGTATTGCTACGTACTTCCTCTTAGGACCACTTCTGCTTCATCCCAAAGGTTTTAGACTGTCATGTTTTCACTTTCATTTGCTTTCATGTATTTTTTTTTTAATTTCTTCTTTAATTTCCTGGTTAACCCACTCATTCTTTAGTAGGATGTTCTTTAACATGTATTTGTGGTCTTTCCAAATTTTTTCTTGTGGTTGACTTCAAGTTTCATAGCGTTGTGGTCAGAAAATATGTATGGTATGATCTCAGATGTTTTGTACTTGTTGAGGCCTGATTTGTGACCCAGTATGTGATCTGTTCTGGAAAATGTTCCATGTGCACTGGAAAAAAATGTGTATTCTGCTGCGTTAGGATGAAATGTTCTGAATATATCTATTAAGTCCATCTGGTCCAGTGTGTTATTCAAAGCCATTGTTTCCTTGTTGATTTTCTGTTTAGATGATCTTTCCTTTGCTGTAAATGGTGTTAAAATCCCCTGTTGTTATTGTATTTTTATCAATGAATTTCTTTATGTTTGTTATTAATTGATTTGTATATTTGAGTACTCCCAAATTGGGAGCATAAATATTTACACTTGTTAGATTTTCTTGTTGGATAGGCCCCTTTATTATGATATAATGCCCTTCTTCATATCTTGTTACAGTCTTTGGTTTAAAATCTCATTTGGGAGTGCCTGGGTGGATCAGTTGGTTGCCTGTCTGCCTTCAGCTCGGGTCATGATCCCAGGGTCCTGGGATCAAGCCCCACATAAGCTTTCTGCTCAGCAGGGAACCTGTTCTCCCTCTCCCTCTGCCTGCTGCTCTTGTGATCTCTCTCTTGCTCTGTCAAATAAATAAAATCTTAAAATAAAATAAAATAAAATAAAATCTAGTTTGCCTGAAAAAAATATGGCTCCTCAGCTTTCTTTTGATGTCCATTAGCATGATAAATGGTTCTCCATCCCCTCACTTTCAATCTGCAGGTGCCTTTACTAACCCCTTTTTTTAATCCTTTTAAATATATTCTGTATTTTAAGGCAGTTTTAGGTTCATGGCAAAATTATATAGAAAGTACAGTTTCAGGGCTCCTGGCTGGCTCAGTCCCTGGAGCATGTGACTCTTAATCTGGGATTTTGGGTTCAAGCCCCACATTGGGCATAAAGATTACTTAAAAATAAAATCTTTTTTTAAAAGAAAGTACAGAATTTCCATTTACCCCCTGCCCCTACACAAGAATAGCCTCCCCATTATCAACATTTTGCACTAGAGTGATACATTTATTACAGTGAACCTACATTAACACATCATTATTTCCCAAAGTCTGTAGTTTACATTAAGGTTCACTCTTGGTCTTATATATTCAGTGGATTCTCACAAATATATAATGATATATCCACCATTATAGTATTATATGGAATAGTTTCACTGCTCTAAAAATCCTCTGTGCTACACCTATTCATCCCTTGTCCCTTCCTTTTTTTTTTTTTTTTTTAAACTATCTCCTTAGTTTTGCCTTCCCAGAATATCATATAGTTGGAATCATACAGCCTTTTCTGATTGGCTTCTTATCCTAACCTGTTTTGGGTTTTTTTTTTTTTTTAAGATTTATTTATTTATTTTAGGGGAGGGAGGAGTAGGGGGAGTGGGAGAGAGAGAATCTCAAGCCAACTCCCCACTGAGCATGGAGCCCAATGTAGGGCTCAATCCCACGACCCTGAGATCATGACTTGAGCTGAAATCAAGGGTCAGATACTTAACTGACTGAGCCACCCAGGCACCCCAACCTGTTTTTTAGTCATCTGTTCTTATATATGTTGTGTCTTGTGTCAATCAAATACATTTTAATAGTTCTTTTCATTCATGTATTGATTTTTTACTTATATCTATTTCCATGCCCAGGTTTTTCATTTTCTTTGAACACATTAAAAATAGCTGCTTTGAAGCCTTTTTTTGGCAAAATCCAACATTGGGGCCCACTAGGGATTAGTTTCTCTGGCTTTTTCTGAATATGGGTCATACCCCTTCCTCTTGTTTTGTTTTGTTTGTGTGTTTAGTAATTTTTGCTAGAAACCTGAATATCATGAATAATACAGTAATTTCATTCTGTCTTTTTTTTCTGAGGATTATTGGGTTTTTTTTAAGCAGGCAACTAATTTGCTTGAAATCGAACTTTAAAACTGCCCCCACCCTCAAGTGTAAAGCAGCTGATATATCAGTTCAGTTCTTTCAGCTTCCACCTGCTGCTTTTTGACCCTAGCCCCCTTAGGGGAGGGGAGGTCAGTTCTTTTTGTGTTCACGTACTTTAGCTCTTTATTAAGGAATTGGTGTTTATACTTATATTTTAGGGCTTACTTTCTGTAGGGCTCTTTCTTCCAGTGTTCACCCCCTATATTTCCTGCTGCTCTGTGAGCTGCAATTTTCTGACACCTCCCATCCAGTAAGGCTTCAGTTTTCTTCTGCTTGAGCTATGAGCAGGTTATGTAATGCTGTTAATAAAAAAATGCAGAAATCTCAGAATCTCATAGGTGTAGGTGCACTTCTATTTTTCAGAACTCTTTTCTGGTATCTTGCTAAGTCCTCTGTGATGTCTCCAACAATTGCTTAGTTTAACTACCAACCTGGAGTTCTGGCAGCGTTTATACTCTGATTTTGGTTCTTATCCTTTCTGTAGTTCTCTCACTTCAGTAATTTATTTCCAGGGGTGCCTGGCTGACTCAATTGGTCAAGCATCCCTTGATCTCAGCTCAGGTGTTGATCTCACGGTCATAAGTTCAAGGCCCGCATTGGGCTCAACATTGCATGGAGCCTACTTTAAAAAAAGAAAGAGAGAGAGAGAAAGAGAAAGAAAGAGAAGGAAGGAAGGAAGGAAGGGAAAAGAAAAGAAAAAGAGAGGGAGAGAGAGAGAGAGAGAAAGAAAAGAAAGAATGAATGAATGAATTTATTTCTAAATCTCCAGCTTATCTGCCAGTTCTAAATTCTGCCTCAGGAGCTGTAGGGTTTCTGCTACCTTCATGCAAAAAAAAGCCATGAACTGAACAGTTCTTACCCATTGCAGTTGCTGTCCATTAAGAATAAATTCTTCAGTTTTTGCTTGCTTTGATTATTTTCCAGTGCCATCTGTCATTTATTATATATTGTGTTCAGAAATATATGTTATGTTAATTCTAAATAATGATTATCTGAGGGATTATTTTCGTGACCAATTCACTGTATTAGTTTTGGATGCCAGTTGTTCCTATGCATTCTAAAACCATATTCTTCCCACATAACATAATCTTGACAGGGAAAAATTTTACTTCCTCATTTGTGCTCCCCTTGTAATATACTGCATCTTGTATATTCTTTTGTTGTAGTACCTGTAACACCTTCTAGCAGGTTTGTGTTTATACATACCGTATTAAAGGTGTGTGTTCCTTGCTTTGAGGCTATGTAGGGACCATGCTTTGTATGTCTTGGCATTCCAGTAAACGAATGCAGTTTTGGGGTACAAAGCAACTTCACGTAAATATTTTTAGAATTAATTATTAAATAAATTCAGTGCCAGTTACTTCTGTCTTCACTTTTGTTTATCTTACCATGTAAATCACAAGACAAAAATGATTGGCTTTCTTTATATTCATATGAATGCCCCAAAGAAGCAGGATCAAAAGTAGTCCACAATATCTAGTCAGCTTACTCTGATCATAGTCCCAATCCATTGCAGTCATCAGTGTCATTCAAAGATGTGACTGTGGACTTCACTCGGGAGGAGTGGCAGCACCTGGATCCTGCTCAGAAGACTCTCTACATGGATGTGATGTTGGAAAACTATTGCCATCTCATCTCTGTGGGTAAGAAAAACTCTCTTTGAAAATTCCAGTAGTATACATTTCCTTTCAAAGTGCCTGAATTATGCCCTGAATTTCAGGCTTAAGAGGTGATGAATTATTTGTTAACAGAGAGGATAATTGTGTACTTACCCAGAACAAGATGTTAAGTTTTCTCTTACATGAAGAAGTATCTTAATTTGCATTGAAAATGTACTGTACTAATTATTCAAATGTATTGAGGCCTAAGCAACTTAATCCAAATTTTTCTTTATCAGGGTGTCACATGACCAAACCTGATGTGATCCTCAAGTTGGAACGAGGAGAAGAGCCATGGACATCATTTACAGGTCATGCCTGCTTAGGTGAGTTTCTGACTCTTCAGGTGGATAAAGTCTAGTGGAGAATAAATTTTAAAATGGTCATGTGGTGGGTGGCACCTTTGAAATATTTTGTCTTTTTAAAGGCTCCTAAATTTTTAAATGATCATCATGCCTGCAAAATTTAAACTTTTAAATATCACTTTCCCAATATAATATTCTTTTCTAGTTTGCTTGATGTTATCAAGGATAGTTGCCACTCAATCAAAATGTACTATAAGCCTTCCTTTAGATCTTTTTTCTCGATTTGTGTCTTTTTCTAGGCTCAGTCCTTTATCTTCTTGCCGTTGTATATATTTCTTTTAGGCATTCTTAAATCTATTTTTAAAGAAGAGAATATTCTTGGTTAATGTTTTTCTTCTCACTGCTTTCCATTTTTTTTTTCTTTTTATTACCTCAGATTTGTTTTCTGTGCTAAGTCTAATAAGCTCCCCTTCTCACCACAAATCTAGCTGTTGGTTTTAAAACTCACTTGCCTTGGCTAGATTGATAATTCCACAGTTATCATTTTCTTCCAGTAAACTTTTGTGGTTCATTTTATATGGCTGATCATCACACCTGAAGTCAACCCTTGGTGTGAGTAAAACATTACTTATTCTTACCCTGATTCCCTTAGTGATTATTTCCAACTTGTTCTGTTTTCTTCATTACTGGCCATATTGCCTGGAACAATACCTGGCATGTAATAGTCACTGATACATATATTTTTAAATGTATATTGTTTTACTAGACTCTCAGTCTTATTTCTCTGATTTGACCTCAAGGGATCTGCCTTTAAATTATAGTAATCTCATCCATTCTGAGGACTGAAGCTCTTTGTTTTATGTAGATGTCTCTAACACCAACATACTCAGCACATTTCTCCCACCTTCACTGTAGTACTTCAGGAGTTCTGAACTCTGATGTTTCATCTATTTTGTGACATTATGTTGAAATGAAAATCATGAAATTGCCTAGCTTTTAAATTCTTCCTCATTATCTATTTCCAAATTATTTTATTTCTACCATGATACCAGCTTTTTCTGTCTCTATCACCATCTCTTGTGGATCTCTTCACAATTTGTATTATGTTTATCAGCCTGTGAGATATATTTACTTACATCTTCCCATATTTTCATTTTTCACTGATGTCATACAAAATGATGTTACCTTATTTCATGTCTTGACTATAATAATTACATCTTGGCTTTCCTCTAATTTTGTCTTAACTCTTTCAATTTATTGTTCCCTATTATTATATGAAATTGAAATTCTTGATTCAAGGACTACTAAAATAAGCCTTCATTTGGTCTTTTCAGCTTTATTTTTCTCCCTGTGGAAAACTTGGTAATTTCCACTTGATCTAGTCTCCTCAATGTTCTCCACACATCTATGATTTGTCAAGATGTATGTACTTCTCATTGTGTTGTGTTCTCCCTTTCATATACTATATATCTTTTAAGTTAAGTCTTGAGATTTTTTTCTCCATAAATTGTTCCTTAACTACTCCACATTCTTTTTCTGAATTCCCATGCTACCTACTAACTAAAACACAACTCTTGGATATGGTTATATAATTTGATACCTGATTATACATGGTTTATATTTAAGGATTCTTTCCTTAAGAGGATAAGATCCTCTGTTCGAATCTTTTTTGCTGTAGTGTATAATATGTTAAGGACTCAGTAGTTGCTTCATTAACTGTGGAGCTATACAGAGGAGGTATGTTTTCCTCTATTCAGAAAGCTCATACTGGTAATTCCTTTCAGATACCTGCTCAGGCCATCACTGTATAGATTCTGATTGAAATGGTTGAATTCTGCCAAGCACTATCTATCTAGGTAGGATACACAGTGTTAATGTACACTCAGAAGAGTTCAAAGGAGATAACCAATAAAGTATTTTTTTCTATGAAAAAGGATTACTATCAAAATCTGCATTTTTCATGAAATATTTATGGCTTGATTAAGCTTGTAAAAAGATTTGTTAAAAAGACTTTCCTAGACTATAACCATTTTCAAGTTATAAAGAAATAGTGTTTAAAGTGGTGGGGGGAAGTAAGTGATGGAATTTTCATATCATTGAATGATAGCATTACCTAAATATGAGCAGAAATAAGACTGGAAGGCAAGCCAACTGATTAAAAGAACATGAGCAAAGCATGTGATTAAGTGAGATATTTATAAGGCAATAAATATGAGGCCTTCTATTGTTATGTGTGAGATTTGTCAGATACGTGGACAACGCTGAAAGCTTGTTTGTGTATAAAAGTGAATCTAGGTGATTTAAAGTCTTGTTTACAGAGGTTCCTTTTATGTTCGTGTTGAGGGTATGGGCTGAAGGAAAAAACCCTAGGTTTAACATTGTTCTATTGGATGTGGATGATTGCAGAGTAACAGAAGTCAAATATAGCTACAAAATAAAGCTACAAAAAAATAAGAGAAATGAAGGTTAAAGTTAATGATTTAGAATGAGAATGAACAATCTAATCTTGTCCAGCATATGGAAAACTGAGTTAAGAAAAGTTATTTTATTGGGGAAAGACTTGCAGCAGTCTTTAAACATGAAAAAGTAAGTCTACAAAGAGGAATAGTTATAATTGATGGTCATGAGATTTTTGTTATTGAACCATCCTAGAAGGATAGATAATAGCAATATGAATATGCCAGTAAATGTACCCCCAGTTTTATAATTCCTGTGGAAATATTTTCTTAGCTCTTTTCTCACAAGAGAAAATGATTCCCAGCTATATGGGGGATTAGAGCCTAGGCTATAAGATTGTCTTTTGGGGCGCCTGGGTGGCTCAGTCGTTAAGCATCTGCCTTTGGCTCAGGTCATGATCCCAGGATCCTGGGATTGAGCCCCGCATAGGGCTCCCTGCCCCCTCTCTCACCCCTCCCCTTGTGTTCCCTCTCTCGCTGTCTCTTTCTCTGTCAAATAAATAAATAAAATCTTAAAAAAAAAAAAAAGATTGTCTTTCTAGGGGTGCCTGGGTGGCTCAGTTAGTTGACAGTCCAACTCTTGATTTTGGCTCCAGTCATGATCTCAAGGTCCTGAGATGAAGCCCCACATCAGGCTCTGCACTCACTGGAGAGTCTGCTTCCTCAAGAGTCTGCTTCTCTCCCTCTCCCCCCACTTGCATGTGTACTTTCTCTCTAAAATGTATCTTTTTAGAAAAAGTGTCTCTCTAAACACTAGGAAATTGATACTTGGAAAGATTAATTAGCCATTGATAGCTACATGGAAAGGGGTGGTGGAACAACTGTAAGTGTTTTGCCTCACAATCTAGGGATGAATGTATAAAAATACAGGTTCTGATCTGTGTTCTCCAAAAGTAATCCTTCCTCTAGTATTTTTCTTGAACAAGCTTTTCTACTAATTTTTCTTGTCCATCCTACTTAAAGTTTATTGTCTTTGAAAGGTTCACTTCATTGCTTCTGAATCCACCTATCCAAGCATCAGTCTCTCACCATTCTTTGTCTTCTCCTCACTGCTTGGTGTATTTGTTTCACTTTCTGTATGAAGTTCTGGTACAAAGTGCAGAAGTTGCTAATGTACATTGCTTAATTTTTTATTTTTTTCCACACTGAGGCAGGGTTTTTATTTAGGTTTTGTGTCTTTTCCCAGGCAGGGAGTAATTTGTCCTGGGTCTTTCTTGATCTCATATGCTAGATACTAGTACAACTTCTTTCCATAGCAAATATGTGAAGATTCACAAATTGTTATTAATTATATTCTTTTGTAGAAGAAAATTGGAAAGAGGAAGACTTTTTAGTGAAATTCAAGGAACACCAAGATAAGTTTTCTAGATCAGTTGTATTCATCAACCACAAAAAACTGATTAAGGAAAACAGTAATGCGTATGAAAAGACATTTACTTTAAGCAAAAACCCTATTAATTCAAAAAATCTACCTCCTCAATATGACACTCATGGAAAGATTTTGAAAAATGTTTCAGAATTAATCATCAGTAATCTAAGTCCTGCAAGAAAAAGACTTAGTGAGTATAATGGATATGGGAAATCACTCCTCAGTGCTAAAGTGGAGACAGCTCAACCTGGAGTCAAATCCCATAATCAACATGGCAGGGCTGTCAGTCATAATGAAGTACTTATGCAATATCATAAGGTGGAAACTCCAGCACAGTCATTTGGATATAATGACTGTGAGAAAGCCTTCCTTAAAAAGGGAGGCTTAATTACACATAATAGAGCTCACAGAAGGGAAAACCCATCTGAGTATAATAAAAGGAGAAGAGCAACCAATATTGAAAAAAAACATACATGCACTGAATGTGGGAAGTCCTTCTGCAGGAAATCAGTATTGATTCTGCATCAGGGAATTCACACAGAGGAAAAACCCTATCAGTGTCATCAATGTGGAAATTCATTTAGAAGGAAGTCCTATCTCATTGATCATCAGAGAACTCACACAGGAGAGAAACCCTTTGTTTGTAATGAATGTGGAAAGTCCTTCCGCCTAAAGACAGCCCTCACTGATCATCAGAGAACACATACAGGGGAGAAATCATACGAATGTCCACAGTGTAGGAATGCCTTCAGATTGAAGTCACACCTCATTCGTCATCAGAGAACTCATACAGGAGAGAAACCGTATGAGTGTAATGACTGTGGGAAGTCCTTCCGCCAGAAGACAACACTCTCTTTACATCAGAGAATTCATACAGGAGAGAAACCCTATATTTGTAAAGAATGTGGGAAGTCCTTTCATCAGAAGGCAAACCTTACTGTACATCAGAGAACTCATACAGGGGAAAAGCCCTATATTTGTAATGAATGTGGAAAATCTTTCTCCCAGAAGACAACCCTTGCTCTTCATGAGAAGACTCATAATGAGGAGAAACCCTATATTTGTAATGAATGTGGGAAGTCCTTCCGCCAGAAGACAACCCTTGTGGCACATCAGAGAACACATACAGGGGAAAAATCCTATGAATGTCCTCACTGTGGGAAGGCCTTTAGGATGAAGTCATACCTCATTGATCATCACAGAACTCACACAGGAGAGAAACCATATGAATGTAATGAATGTGGGAAATCCTTTAGTCAGAAGACAAATCTGAATCTACATCAGAGAATTCATACAGGGGAGAAACCCTATATCTGTAATGAATGTGGAAAGTCCTTTCGCCAGAAAGCAACTCTAACTGTACATCAGAAAATACATACAGGACAGAAATCCTATGAATGCCCTCAGTGTGGGAAAGCCTTTAGCAGGAAGTCATATCTCATTCATCATCAAAGAACTCATACAGGAGAGAAACCATATAAATGTAATGAATGTGGGAAGTGCTTCCGCCAGAAGACAAATCTCATCGTACATCAGAGAACTCACACAGGGGAGAAACCCTATATTTGTAATGAGTGTGGTAAGTCCTTCAGTTATAAGAGAAACCTCATTGTCCATCAGAGAACTCACAAGGGAGAAAACATAGAAATGCAATAAATGATGTGATTTCTTTGTAAACCCTTTCCAAGTTATTGTAAAACTTTAGTTTAAAAAAAAAAGCATGCTAAAACATTTTAATAAGGTAATTTTAATCACAAATGTAATAATAGTTAAAGTACCAACTACATAACTATCTACTGTTTACTAGCATATATAATGGGTATGATCATTGTTATTGAATTCTATCAGAAATGAAGCTAATTTTTAAGTTTTCAAGTTCTGTTGACTCAGTTTATTTTTTTAAAAAGTTTTACATAATACATGCAGAGGCAAGATACAAAATGGTCATAAAATCAGTTTTTATAAAAGAAAATATGAAATATATTTCTCCTTATGCTCTGGAATAAAAAAGTTGTTACTTCCCCAAAGATTACCATGTACCTGGCGTATAACGTCATGAAGTAGTCTTTGCATATCTTTAAACTTTATGTATGTTTTATCATGTGTCATGAATTTTTTTGTGTCTTGTTTCACTCAACATTCTTAAGATTCACACATTATTGCATGTGGCAGCAATGTGTTCATTTTCATTCTCTTTACTCTTCCATTTTAAAATATACCATATTTATCCTCTTGATGGATATTGGTATTTTTTATAATTTTGTGTTATAATAAAAATACTGCTATAAATGCTATAAATATTCATGTGTGTGTGTATTTCTGTTAATCTTATATTAAGATGAATTACTCAGTCCAAGGGTATATGCAAGTTTCTTCAGCTATGGTAGATAACTGCCAGACATCTCAGACCTTTCTGACTATGAGTTGATTCACTTTGGAGAGTAACAGCTCTGATTGTAAGCAATGTGGAGAAAGGTCTTTTAGCAGTCATCCAACTGGAGAATTCTAAAAAAATCCATATAGTGTTATAATTGTAAGAAGACTGTTAGTCATGAGTATATGAATGTAAGAAATTTTAAAAAGACTCTTTAGCTGTGGCTTAAACCTTACACAAAACCTGAGAATTCATATTGGAGGGAGTCCTACAGTTGTCACGATTATAGGGATACTTTTAGCCATAACTTACACCTTATTCAACATCAAAGAATTCATACTAGAGAAAGGGAGACCAAGAAGTGACATAGATGAGTAAAATTTGAGAGAATAAGTCACTGTAGACAGAATTATGAAATAGATATATAAGTAAGCCTTTATACCTTGATTTTTCTCAGGAAATGTGGGTCTCTGAACTTCTCAAATGAAAAATCACTGGAGGGGCACCTGGGTGGCTCAGTTGGTTAAGTGTCTGCCTTGGGCTCAGGTAATAATCCCAGGGTCCTGAGATCGATTCCCACATCGGGCTCCCTGCTCAGCGGGGAGCCTGCTTCTCCCTCTCCTCCCCACTTGTGGTCTCTGTTGCTCTCTCTCTCTCTCTCAAGAAAAAAATAAAATCTTTTAAAAAGGAGAAAAATCACTGGAGAGATTGTGATGTTTGAGAATTGGAAATCTGCCAAAACAATAACATCTATAGCATCTTTTCTGTGAAAATAGTAAATTCAGCAACCTTGAACAGTGTTACTGAAAGCCCCTGATTATTTATAACATATATTTACTGTATACACTGTTACTCTGTATAATAAAATGCAGTGGAAATTTAAATAAGCTTCCCCTGCCCCCCAATTGAGGCCGTCTGTCTTACAGAAAGGGACAGCAATTGCCAGTGGATAATAAATGGAAACATGCTTGTCCAGGGCTTGCAGATAACTTGAGAGAAAAAAAAAGTGGGTGATAAGGAAATTCTGACATGATAAGAATTCAGACTTGAGAGGGTCATAGAAAATATAATGCCTTGTCTGGCCAGACAGAACATTGTGGAATTTAGCCTTTACAAATAATTATTTATGCTTACTGGGATTTGGGGTCTTTTGAGGTTTGGGGTTTGTTTTGTTTTTTTGAGTGGGCAGTTTGAACATACTAGAATAAAATAAATAGGTAAGTTATAGAGTCTGTATTCATAAATATGAGAATCTAATCATTGTTTCATTTGAATAAATCTATATTTGTATATGAATAAATACTATTATATGCTAACAATTGGCAATTAACAAAAGAATTATACTCACAACTGAGGATGTAAGCCTATCCTTTTTCCTGGGTATGTAGTGAGTGGGGAGGTAGTGGTACAACTGAATCTGTTCTAGCCTCAACCAACCAAAGATGTTGGGAATGTGTGAGTCACTTTTTCTTGGATATTCTACTCTCATTTGTTTCTTCTCTCCTATGCATTTCTGTGGCTGTCATAAAAATAAATTATCTAGCATTCCTACATGTGCTATCCTGCCTCCTGGTTTACTAGTTATGTCCTGAAATAGCCATGTTTTGTTTTCAGTAGAGCATTGTATGCATATACTTATTTTATTGCTATACATAATAAAATTCATGTTTTATAGGTCTTGTGTATGAGGTACTAGAAAATCTGGTGTACTAATGGACAGTGTTTTAAATGGCTAAACTTAAAAACACAATTATGAACTCACAGATGACTAGGCTGTTTTCTTACCTACTAGAACTTCCAGTATAGGAGGTTATATAAACAAGTCAAAAGTATTTGTATAGTCATCATTGGGAACCTCTACATATTTATGCTCTTAACTGTTTCCCAAGATCTCCTACAATTTCTACTCTCCTATCATAGTTACTATACCCACCAAAATATATATCACTTATAGGAGGGGATGGAATGGAGTATTATTAGAAGAGACACATTGCTACTGTATTCATTATAATGAAAACATTAAAAACAGGTAGGCCAGTCCCAGACTCCTTTGGTACCCTAGGACAAACAGCAAATATCCTAAACCTATATTTCACATTTTACATTTCCCTTACTCCCAATCCTATAGTAAGCCCTCCTCATGCAAATCTGTGGGATGTAATATATCTCAGTTGGCTAAAGAGGGAAGGGGCAAAAAAGATATTATGCAAATGTCTGTCCATAAAATGTTACCCACTTGAAGTGTCCCTCCAAAAATCCAAAGAAGTGGCAGAAGCGAAGTTTTCTGTATGATTTTTCTGTTTTTAAATGTATAATTTTTAACTTTTCCATTTAAAATCAAGTCCATTCAATTTAATTTTGTAAGTGTGCTACTTTATAAATATACTGCAATTTTCTTGTTTTAACCACCAAATTTGTGATGATTTTTATGGTAGCTCCAGGACATTAATACAGATTTTGGTACCAGGAAATGGGGCTCTGCTAAAACAAACACCTAAAAATGTGGAAGTACATTTTGGCAATGGGTAGAGGCTGGAAGAATTTTAAGCCACATGATAGAAAAGCCTAGATTGCCTTAAACAGACTGTTAGGCTTAGGGATGGTAAGGTGTCGGCTCAGGAGGAAAAGAGCAAGATTGAGAAAGCTATTTTCTTAGAGGATACATATATCCTCATGAGGAGAATGTTACTACAAATATTAACATTTAATAGTGTTTCTGGTGAGAGCTCAAAAGAAAATGAAAAAACTATTACTGGAAACTGGTGGAAAGATGATTCGTATTACACAGCAGAAAATTTGGCTGAATTGTGTTTTATAGTTGTGTGAAAAGCAAACTTGTAAGTGATGAATTTGAATACTTGGCTGAGGAAATTTCCAAGGAAAATGTTGAAGGTGGGACCTGGTGTATTCTTGCTGCTTATAGTAAAATGTGAAAGAAAAGAGAAATTGAGGAAGTAACTATTATGCAAAAAGGAACCACAGTCTGGTTATTTGGGGGAATTAGCCTATCCAAACTGCAAAGGATGCTGAAATTAGGAGATTCACTGGAGAAAGCTTGCTCTGGAGAGAGGGTGTGCCTGGACAACTTTAGCTGAAGAGATTAGGTATGTGACTCATGGATCCAATCAACCATCTCAATAGAAATGAATAGAGATGGTTGCCCAACAGTGATGGCTTTTTTTTTTTTTTTTTTTTTTGAGTGTGGGCAGTTTGTCCTGCCTCCTGACTAATTGTGTGGATCCCTGTGACAAACAGAGAAGACCCACAACCCGTAAGGTCTTTGCAAATTTTGTATCAGCAGAAACACTGCTAGCTTGGACTGACAAGAACAGAGACAGGATGAAATAACAAGGCTGTCAGGTTTCCAAAATTCTACAGGCAGGAAAAGGGCTGATCAAGATACTCAACTATAAACATGCGTTACCCTTCAAGAAGGGTAGAGTCTCAGGGCACAGGGGATTACTGTCAGGCCTTGAAAACTAATGGAATTTACTCCACTGGGTTTTCAACTTTCTTGGGACCAGTGACTTTTTGTGTTTACTGACCATCCATATAGTTTATATCTTTTGTCTGTTTTTTCTTTTTTTGGGGGGGGGGGTTTGTGGGGGGTTTTGCTGTTGGATATTGAGAGTTCTTTATATATATTAGATATTAGTACTTAGCAAGATATGTGATTTGCAAGGATTTTCCTCTAGTGAGTAGGTTGTCTTTTTATCCTCTTAGCAAAGTCTTTTGCAGAGCAAAAGATTTTAACTTTGATGAGATCTAATTTATCAGATTTCTCTTTTATGAATCATGCTTTTGGTATCAACTCTAAGATCTCTTTACCTAGCTCTAAATCCTCCCAATTTTTTCTTTCTTTTTTCCTGCAAGTTTTATAGTTTTATGTTACACATTTAAGTCTACAATCCATTTTGAGTTAATTTGTGTTATATGATTGTATCATATATATGACTGAAATATTATTGAGTTATAATGTATAAGACTTAGGTAGAGGATTTTTTGTTTGTTTTTGTTTGCCTGTAGTGTCCAATTGCTCCAGCACCATTTGTTGAAAAAGCTGTCTTTCCTCCATTGAATTTGTTTTATACCTCAGAAATCAGTTGGGCATGTTTATGTGAATCTAGTTCTGATTCTTTGTTTTGTTCCATTGATCCAAGGGCCAGTTTCTACTAATACCACACTGCCTTTATTATTGAATCTATACTATAAATCTTGATATTGGGTTGAGTGATTCCTCCCACTTTGTTATTCTTTATCAAAAGGACTTTACACATTCCAGCTCATATGTCTTTCCATATAAATTTTAGAATGATCTTTAAAAAAATAATAATCTGGGGGGCGCCTGGGTGGCTCAGTCGTTAAGTGTCTGCCTTCGGCTCAGGTCATGATCCCAGTGTCCTGGGATCGAGTCTCACATCAGGCTCCCTGCTCGGCAGGAAGCCTGCTTCTCTCTCTCCCGCTCCCCCTGCTTGTGTGTTCCCTCTCTCGCTGTGTCTCTCTCTGTCAGATTAATAAACAAAATCTTTAAAAAATAATAATAATAATAATCTGGTTTATATTTACCAACATAGAAAAAGTAATGGCCTCACAAATATATCCACATCTTAATCCCTGGAACTTGTGAATTTCCAGGTTATATAGCAAGGGATTGCAAGATGGAATCAAGGTTGCTAACCACCTGTCTTTAAATAAATTATTCTGGATTATTCACACGGGCATGATGTAATCACAAAGGTCTTTTTAAAGATGGAAGAGACAGAAGAGGAAGTCAGAATGATGCAGGACTCTACCTATTGTTGCCTGTTTGGAAGATGGAGACCAAGAGGGCCATGCGCCAAAGAATGCAGGCAGGCAGCCTCTAGAAGCTGGAAATGACAAGAAGATGAAGAAGAAAGAGGAGGAGGAGAATAGAGGAGAAGATAGAAGAAGGTCCCACCTGAGCCTCCAAAAGGCCATAAAGGAATGCAGCCTGCCCACAACTTGCTTTTAGCCCAGTGAGACCCATGTCGGACTTCTAACATATAGAACTGTAAAATAATAAATCTGTGTTTTAAGCCATTTGTTACAGTAGCAATAGTACATTTACAAAAATTCTTGCTGGATTTGGATAGGAATTACATTTAAACCTCTATATCAATTTGGAGTAAATTGACATCTTTACGGTGCTTGGCCTTCCAATCCATGAACACACTGTGTCTATATATTTTGTTTTATTTCTTTCATCATTGTTGTGTAGTTTTCAACATAAGAGTCCTACATATGTTTTGTTTTACACTACTATGTATTTTTGAGTGATTATAAATAGTATGTATTTTTTAATTTCAGTGTCCACATGTCCATTGCTAATATATAGAAATACAACTGATTTTTGTATGTTTGTCTTCTACTTTGTGACTTTTCTGAACTCAGTTGTTGGTTCTAGAAATTTAATGACTCATTGAATTTTTCTACATAATCATGTTATCTGTAAGTAGGACAGTTTTATTTCCTATCTATAGGCCTTTTATTGCCTTTCTTTCCCCTATTGCATACACAAGAATTTAAGGATTATGTCAAGAATAGTGAGAGGATAAATTCTTGCTTCTTGATCTTCAAGGTAGGATTTACTATTACACCCTTAAGTATAATATTAGCTGTAATTTTTTTGTAGATACTTTATCAATTTGAAGACGTTTCCCTCTATTCCTGTTTTTCTGAGTTTTTATCATGAATCAGAGTTGAATTTGGTCAAATGTTTGTTCTATATCAGTTGATTTGATTGTGTTGATTTTTTGTTCCTTCTTTAGTTTGTTGAAATGGTAGATTACCTTGATTGATTTTCAAATATTGAACCAGCATTGAATCCCTGGAGTAAACCCCACTTGGTCACGTAAAATTCTTTTTATATAATATTGAATTCTCCTTGTTAATGTTTTTTAAGGATTTTTTGTGTCTATATTCATAATGTATAGTAGACTGTATTTTTTTCTTTTATACTGTGTCTTCAGCATCAAGGTAATACTAGTATTCTGTTTTCTGGAAGAGATTGTGTTCTTTAAATATTTGGCAAAATTCTCAAATGAAATTATCTGACCCTGGAGGTTTCTTTTTGGGGAATATGTTACAGATTATAGGTTAAATTTCCTTAATAGTTTTTTGGCCATTCACATTATTTTATATTGGGTGTGTTGTGGTAGTTTTGTGATTCAAGTAAGCTGTTCATCTAAGTTGTCAAATTTATGCGTAGAATTGTTTGTAGTATTCCCTTATCCTTTTGATGTCTGCAAAGTAGTGATATCTGCTATTTCATATGGGTATTGGTAATCTGTGTCTTTTGGGTTTTTGGTGGTGATGGTGGTGGTGGTGGTCTTTCTAGAAGTTTGTCGATTTTATTGATCTTCCCAAAGAACCAGCTCTTAATTTCAGTGATTTTTCCTATCTTTTTTTTAAGTTTTAAGTTTCACTGATTTCTGTTCTTACTTTGATTTGTTCTTTCTTCTGTTCGTTTTCCATTATTTTCTTTTCTAGATCTTGTTTTGGGAAGTTAGATTAATAATTTGAGAATTTTCCTCTTTTCTAATATATGCACTTAGTGCTATAAATTTCCCTTTCATCCCTGCTTTATCTGCCTCCTACAAATTTTGATATTGTTTTTTAAATTTTCTTTTCTTTTTCTTTTTTTTTATTTGACAGAGAGAGAGCACAAGCAGGCAGAGCAGCAGGCAGAGGGAGAGCGAGAAGCAGGCTCTCTGCTGAGCAGGGAGCCTCATGTGGGGCTCGATCCCAGGACCCTGGGATCATGACCTGAGCCGAAGGCAGACGCTTAGCCAACTGAGCCACCCAGGCGCCCCTGTTTTTTAAATTTTCATTCAGTTTTATTTTCATTCATTTCAATGTCTTTTTTCTATGAATAATTTTTAATTTTTATTTACTTAGAAAAATTAAATAACCAAAGCAGTATTTTAAAATTGCATATGGTTCACTTATTTATCAATAGAGAGTATTCTTTCTGATGAAAATGCCATTTTCACTAACATCTCATTTTTAAAATTCAGGTAAGTCTCTTTGGTTATCATTCACTAAAATACATTTTGGTTTTTACCATATACCAATTTATATATGTAGTATTTATTTCCAAAATTAGGTTCCCAAACCATAATCAGCTCAACATGTTTTTGAGACTTCCTCTTTGACCCATGGATTATTTAGAAGTGTGGTTTTTTTGTTTGTTTGTTTGGTTGGGTTTTTTTTAAAAGATTTTTATTTATTTATTTGACAGAGAGAGAGAGACACACAGCGAGAGAGGGAACACAAGCAGGGAGAATGGGAGAGGGAGAAGCAGGCTTCCCGCTGAGCAGGGAGCCCGATGAGGGACCGATCCCAGGACCGTGGGATCACAACCTGAGCCGAAGGCAGATGCTTAACAACTGAGCCACCCAGGTGCCCTAGAAGTGTGTTTTTAAGACAGCCACTCCTGGTTTTCTTTGATTAATGTTTGCATGATATATCCTTTTCTATTCTATTACTTTCAACTTGCCTATATCTTTATATCTGAAGTGCGTTTCTTGGCAACAGCATATTTTTTGTTTTAAAGATTTTATTTATTTATTTGACAGAGAGAGACATAGTGAGAGAGGGAGCACAAGCAGGGGGAGTGGGAGAGGGAGAGGGAGAAGCAGACTCCCTGCAGAGCAGAGAGCCCGATGCGGGGCTCGATCCCAGGACCCTGGGATCATGACCTGAGCCGAAGGCAGACGCTTAACCGTCTGAGCCACCCAGGCGCCCCAACAGCATATTTTTTAAAATGTTTTAATTGTGGCAAAATATACTTAATGTAAAATTTACCAGTTTAACAATTTTTAAGTGTACAATTCAATGGCATTAAGTACATTCACACTGTTTTGCAAACATCACCACTATCCATCTCCAATATTTCATCATCCCTAACTGAAACTTGGTATCCATCAAACATTAATTCCTTATTACCACTTCCTCCCAGCCAGTGGTAACTACTATTCTGCTTTCTGTCTCTATGAACTTGACTATTCCAGGTACCTCATATCATGGAATCATATATTTGTCCATTTGTGTCTGGCTTCTTTCACCTAGCGTAGTATCTTCAAGCTTCATCCATGTTGCATGTGTCAGAACTTAATTCCTACTAAAGGCCAAATAACATGTCCATTGTATGTATATACCACATTTTATTTTTCCATTCATCCAATAATGGACATTTGGGTTGCTTCTACCTAATTTTAGCTATTGTGAATAATGCTGCCATGAACATTCACATACAAGTATCTGTTCTAGTCCCTACTTTAAATTTGTCATTGTTGTACTGTATGATAATTATATATTTAATTTTTTAAAGGAACTGTCATAATGTTTTCTACAGCAGCTTCACCACAAGGGTTTCTCCACATCCTTGCCATTGATTATTATTTTCTTTTTTTTTTTTTATTATAGCCATCTCAGTGATTGTAAAGTGGTATCTCATTGTGGTTTTGATTTGCATTTTCCTAATGACTGATGTTGGTTCCCTTTATTCTTGAATGATTTTTATATATGTTTCTGTTTGGGTTTTTTTGGTTTTTTTGCTGGATATAGGACTTGGAATTTGGAATTCTTTCTTTCAGTGCTTTAAAATGTACCACTTCTTCTGGCCTCTATGGTTTCTTATGAGAAGTCTGCTTTTGTTTGAATTTCCCCCTCCAGATTTAAGGTGGTGTTTCTCTTACTTTCAAGATTTTTATTTTGCCCTTAGTTTTTAGAAGTTTGACTATGATATGACATGATATTGATTGGGGGCAGAGGTGGGGGGAAGCTTGTTACTCAGTGTCTTGAATCTGTTTATGGTCTTTTGCCAAATTGGGGGAATTTTCAGTCATTATTTCTTTGAGTACTTTTTCAATCCTGTTGTATTTTTTCTTCCAGGACTTCCATGTTAGGAATGTTAGATCTTGTATTATAATCTCACAGGTTTCACTCTTTTTCAGTCTATTTTCTGTTGTTCAGATTGGGTAATTTCTGTTGTTCTGATTCCTTCCTCTGTCTCCTCCATTTATGCTGTTAGCACATCTATTAAGTTTATTTCCATTATCATACTTTTCAGTTAATTTTCCTTTGTTTATTTTTTATATCTTCTATTTTCTTCACTGGACTTCACATTTCTTTGCTAAGACTTTGTTTTTTCTTTTGTTTCAAGTATATTTGTTTCAGGCATTTTTGTGAAGTTTTATGTATTTATGAGATAATTCTAACATCTTTGTCATCTTGATACTCTTTTGAATATCTTTTTTCACTCAATTTGAGATTTTCCTGGTTCTTATTATGATGATGGATTCTAAATCTTATTTAAACCTTGTTTAAACTGGCATTCTCTTGACTCCACTCACATGGGAAGGGGTGTGCCATCTTGTTATGGCAGGTGGGAGACAGAAACACAGGTTTCTCACTCAGCCTCCATTGACAGGGGAAGGAGTCCTCCTTACTATTATGTGTGAATGGGAGTTCTGGCACCCTACCAGCCTCCTTTTTATACCTTCCTGGTTGACAGAGGTAGGAGTGCCTCTTTATTGCTCTTCATTTGCCCTCCATATTCACCATAGAAAAGAATGGCCTAGTTAGCCTGGGTGGTGGTGAAGATCTTGACTTTATATTACACTTACTCTGACACCAACCCAGTTAGTTGCTAAAAATTTCCCTCTTGGGGGATGCCTGGGTGGCCCAGTCTGTTAAGCGTCTGCCTTTTGCACAGGTTATGATCCCAGGACGCTGGCTGGGATCGAGTCCTATGTCAGGCTCCTTGCTCAGCGAGGAGCTGGCTTCTCCCTCTGCCTGCCACTCCCCCTGCTTGTACTCACTCTCTCTCTCTGACAAATAAATAAAATCTTAAAAAAAAATTCCCCTCTTGGTACTGCTGTGGCTGTATCCTATAAATTAATATCCTATATTTCCACTTTTGTTCAGTTTAAAATATGCTCTAATTTCGTTTGAGACTTCCTGTTTGATTCATGGGTTGATTACATGTCAGTTGTTTAATTTTTAAGTATTTGTGGACTTGCTAAATATCTTTGTTATTTTTTTCTAATTTAATTCCATTTTGGTAAGGAAAATGCTTGGCCTGATTTCAATTCTTTTACATTTATGAAGATTTAGTTTATGACCCAGAATATAGTTTATCTTGGTGAATATTCCACATGCAACTGAAAAGCATACATACTCTGCTGTCAATCTATAGATGTCGTTTAGATGGCATTGAATTCTTCTGTACCTTGATTTCTTGTCTGTTGATCTATCAATAGGAAGAGATAAATGTTAAAATCTCCCACATTAATTGCAGATTTATCTACTTCTTTCAGTTTATCAGTTTTTGCTTTGTGCATTTATTTTATATAGACACATATATATCCCCCACCTTTACCAAGGTGTAACTGACATACAACACTGGCTAAGTTAAGATGCACAATGTCGGGGCACCTGGGTGGCTCAGATGGTTAAGCGTCTGCCTTCGGCTCAGGTCATGATCCCAGGGTGCTGGGATCAAGCCCCACGTCCGGCTCCTGGCTCGGCGGGGAGCCTGCTTCTCCCTCTCCCTCTCCCTCTGCCTCTCCCCCTGTTCATGCACACACTCTCTCTCTCTCTCTGTATCTCTGTGTCTCAAATGAATAAATAAATAAAAAATCTTTAAAAAAAAAGATGTACAATGTGATTATTTGATACATGTATATATTGTGAAATGATTACCACAAAGGGTTAATTGACACCTCCATCATTCCATATAATTACCTTTTTGTGGGTATGGTGAAAACAGTTAATCTACTTCCTTACCAACTATCAGTTACATAATTCAGTATTAACTAGAGTCACCACGTTGTACATTAGATTCCCAGAACTTATTCATCTTATATCTAGAAGTTTGTACCCTTTGACCAATATCTCCCCACTTTTCCCATCCCCAAACCTCTGGCAACCACCATTCTCACTCTGTTTCTGAGTTTGCCTTTTTTAGATTCCACATATAAGTGAGAATGTACAGTATTTGTCTTTCTCTGGCTTATTTCACTTGCACAATGCACTCAGGGTCCATCCATGTTGTCACAAATGGCAAGAATTCCTTTCTCGGGGCGCCTGGGTGGCTCAGTTGGTTAGGCGGCTGCCTTCGGCTCAGGTCATGATCCTGGAGTCCCTGGATCGAGTCCTGCATTGGGCCCCCTGCTCGGCAGGGAGTCTGCTCCTCCCTCTGACCCTCCCCCCTCTCATGTGCTCTCTTCCTCTCTCATTCTGTCTCAAATAAATAAATAAAATCTTTAAAAAAAAAAAAAGAATTCCTTTCTCATGGCTGAAAACTATTCCATTGTATTTATGAGTGTACACACACACACACCACATCTTCTTAATCCATTCTTCTATAGATGGATACTTAGATTGTTTCCATATCTTGGCTATTGTGACTAGTGCTGCAATGAACATGGCAGTGCAGATATGTCTTTGAGATCCTGATTCTATTTCCTTTGGATATATACCCAGAAATGGAATTGCTGGATCATATAATACTTTTTTACTTTTTGATGAATTTCCATACTGTTTTCCATAGTGGCTGTACCAATTTACATTCTCACCAATGATGTACAAGGGACCCCTTTTCTCCATATCATCACCAACACTTGTTAGGTCTTGCCTTTTTAATAATACTATTCTAACAGGTATGTGGTGATATCTAATACTGATTTTAATTTGCATTTTCCTGATAATTAGTGATGTTGAGTACCTTTTCATGTACATGTTGGCTATTTGTATGTCTTCTTTGGAAAGGTATTTATTCAAAGGTATTGTATGTCTTCTTTGCCTATTTTTTACTATTGAGATTTTTGCTGTTTGAGGTTTTTTGCTATTGAGTTGTAGGAGTTCCTTATATTTTAGATATTAATCCCTTATCCAGGTAGATGGTTTACAAATATTTTCTCAAATCTATAGGTCAACTTTTCATTTTATTTATTTTTCTGTGTGGAAACTTTTATTTATTTTTTTAAAGATTTTATTTGAGAGAAAGAGCACAAATGGGGAGTGAGGAGGCGGAGGGGTGGGCACGGGAGGGGCAGAGGGAGAGGGAGAGAGAGAATTTTAAACAGGCTCCACAGCCAGGGTGGAGCCAAGGGCACAAGGTTCGATCTCATGACCCTGAATATTTTCACTGAACAGAATGAGACTGATAGTGGTTTCCTTGAAGTATTTTAAAAATGTTCCACCTACCCATGGCATTCATACTTTCTGATGAGAAATTTTGTTATTAAAGGTATTGTTTTCCTATATGTAATACATCAGTATTCCATAAGAAGCTTTCAAGGTTTTTTTCCTTTGATTCTCAGCAGTTTTATTATGGTCTGTCTCAGCAAAGGTTTCTTTTTAGTTTATCCTTTTTGTGGGATTACAGGCATACCTCATTTTATTGAGCTTTGCAGATCAGGTATTTTTTTTTTTTTTTTTAAGATTTTATTTGTCCATTTGACAGAGAGAGACACAGTGAGAGAGGGAACACAAGCAGGGGGAGTGGGAGAGGGAGAAGCAGGCTTCCCTCCGAGCAGGGAGCCCGCTGCGGGGCTCGATCCCAGGACCCTGGGATCATGACCTGAGCCGAAGGCAGACACTTAACGACTGAGCCACCAGGCGCCCCTGCAGATCAGGTATTCTTTAAAAATTGAAAGTTTGTGACAAGTCAGTCTTGAACAAATCTATTGGTGCCAAAAAAATTTTCGAACAATATTTGCTCACTTTGTGTCTTTGTGTTATATTTTGGTTAAGTCTTACATCAAAATGTTCATTATTATTGTATTTTTTGTAGTGATCTGTCATCAGTGATTATGACTCACTGCTCAGATGATGATTAGCATTTTTTAGTGATAAGGTGTTCATTAAGGTATGTATATTTGTTTACACAATGCTATCGCACATTTAACATACTATAGTGTAGTGTAAACATGACTTTTATATGCACCAGGAAACCAAAAAATTCATTTGACTCTCTTTATTGTGACATACTTTATTGTGGCAGTCTGGAACCAAACCCAAAATATCCAAGGCATGCCCGTATCTTTCTTGAATCTGTAAGTTTGTATCTTTTGCCAAATCTGGTAGGTTTTTGGCCATTATTTCTTTAAATATTTTCTCTTCATTGCACTTTCTTCTCTCCTTCTACAATTCAAATGACACAAGTGTTAAACTTTTTGGTATTGTCCCTTAGGTCCTAAAGTTTCTGTTAAATTTTTTTAATCTTTTCTATTGGAGGGGTGCCTGGGTGGCTCAGTCAGTTAAGCATCTTCCTTCGGCTCAGGTCATGATCCTGGAGTCCTAGGATGGAGCCCCATGTTGGGCTCACTGCTCAGTGCTCCTCTCTTTCTCCCTCTCTCTCTCTCAAAAAAATATATAAAATCTTCTTTAAAAGTCTTTTATGTTGGGGGGCGCCTGGGTGGCTCAGTCATTAAGCATCTGCCTTCAGCTCAGGTCATGATCCCAGGGTCCTAGGATCAAGCCCCACGTCATGCTCCCTGCTCGGCGGGAAGCCTGCTTCTCCCTCTCCCACTCCCCCTGCTTGTGTTCCTGCTCTCACTGTCTCTCTCTGTGAAATAAATAAAATCTTTAAAATATATATATTTTATGTTGGGTAATTTTTATTGATATATGTTCAAATTCACTTCAATCTTTCCTTTGTTTTCTCCATTTTGTTATTGAGCCCATCAAGTAGGTTTTAATTTTTGTTATTATTTTCCAGTTCTAAAATTTACTTTTGAACCTTTTTTTTATAGTTTCTATTTCTCTGCTTAGTCATTCTCTGAGGAGTGTTCACCTTTACTTCTTGAAACATGGTTCTCATAGCATTTGAAAGTCTTTGGTAATTCGAACATGTGTGACCTCAGTGTTGGGTCTTTTATTTTTTTTTCCCCACTGTGAGTTGAAATTTTCTTCATTCTTTGTATGTAGAATACATTTTTGTTTCTTGGATATTTTGAATAATTTTATTCTCTTGGCCTAGATTAAATCCTATGGAAGTTGATAATTTTGGTTGGTTTTAGCAGGCAATTTATTTCCATTCAGCATGCAAGTTCCAAACCACTTTCTGTGCCTTGAGGCTCCAATGTCAATTCAGTTTTCAAAGCATTTGCAGTGTTGTTATGCTTTATGTGTGCTTCACCCACTATCCATTTTGGGACCCAGATGATGATCTAACTTCTGATTCAGTTCTCAAGGCCTTTCGTATGCTGCCTAGTGTCAGATCTACACATGTACAGCTTGAGAGTGCTGCCTCAAGTCCATACACCTTATGGGACCCCTGATTTGAGTTGCCTCCTCGCCTCTGTCTCCCCAGAACTCTTTAGTTCCCAGAGATCCCCTTCCTGATCTAGTTAGATCTAAAGAGCTTTAGTTTTCCTATTCTTTTTTTTTTTACACTAGGCTCCACAGCCCACCTGGGACTTCAACTCATGACCCAGAGATCAAGAGTCACATGCTCTACCAACTGAGCCAGCCAGGCACCCCTTTAGTTTTCCTATTCTGCTGTGCCCTTCCCACAGCTAGGTCTTCCTTCAGTGCCAAGCAGTAAGAGAATAAAGAGGAAAAAAGTAATGGGATTTCCTCTATTCTATTCAAAACAGACTTTCACTAATAAGGTAGGCTTCTCCTTCCTCAGGGTTTAAGTACTTGCTGGCAGCTGCTGCAACTACCACCTGCCCACTACAGGATTGCAGCTTTCAGACTACTGTTTGCCTGGGGTGAGACCAGAAAGAAAACAAAAACAACATAAATTTCTTAGACATTACCCCACAAAATCCTCTTCTCCCACTCATTTGACCAGAAAGAGCCTCTCTCGGAGTTCTTTCTATTTGAGCTTGGTGCACAGTTCTGGGATTCAGGTTGTGTTTTAGTCCAGGCAAGAACACTTAACCACCAAATTAGTCAAACTTCCAAATTCTGGTTTCCTTCTCCAGTCTACTAAAATTTACTTTCAGGTTTCTCTAATAGCTGCCCATCCATTCTCTCTAGGATTTTAACTGCATTCAGTGGGAGACACAGGGAAGAATATACTAATTCTATCTTAACTGGTATTGGCTCTTTCTTTTTTAAGATTTATTTATTTTAGAGAGAAAGTGCACATGTGAGTGGGGGACGGGGGGTGACAGAGGGAGAAGTGGGAGAGAGTCCCAAGCAGACTCCCCATCAAGCGCGGAACCCTTCCTGGGGCTCAATCCCACAACCCCAAGATCATGACCCGAGCCAAAAACCAAGAGTCAGACACTCAACCAACCGAGCCACCTAGGTGCCCCTTCTGTTTGTTTTTTTAACTTCTTGAGTTTGGATACATCTTGCTTAAGAAGCTGTAAATAGAGTGCAATCATATAAATTATATAAATTTTAAAATGGTGACTGATAAGCAAAGTTCTAGCTCTCAAATCATGATTTCCTCAATTCTTGGTTTCATTGCTAATGTTTTCCTTAGGGTATTTGTATTCATATTCATAAATCTGTTTTTTTTTTTTTTTTTAGAAATAATCCTCATCCAATATTGTTTCAGACTGTTAGCCTTATAGAATTAGCTTGTAAAATTCTTTTACAGATTATCTCTGCAGTTTTTACCTGGTGACTTATTTACGTATTTTTTTAAAAGAGAGATTTTGAACCAAATTTTCATTTTCCCACTACATTTATTAGATGAGGCCAATTTCTACTTTGAGTCAATTTGAAAAAAAAATATTTTATATACATAGTATTACCATGCTATTTTAAAACTCTCCATAAATATATGTATGCCACCTTATTAAAGCCATTGTATTTCCCATCTTTACATTGATCAAATTTATAAGTCTAGTTTAGATCGGTGTTTTTTCCACAGAAAACAGATGTTTTACTCTTCCTCCATTAACTTCTAACTGTATGAATGGTTTCCTTCTGCTGGATTTAGGTTAATCTGTTCTTTTCCTAGTTTTTTTTTTTTTAAGATTTGATTTATTTATTTGAGAGAGAGAGAGATAGTGAGAGAGAACATGAGTGGGGAGGAGAGGGAGAAGCAGGCTTCCTGTTGAGCAGGGAGCCCAACGCGGGGCTCCATCCCAGGACCCCGGGATCATGACCTGAGCCGAAGGCAGACACTTAACCGACTGAGCCACCCAGGTGCCACCTTTTCCTAGTTTCTTAGGTTTGGATTGCTTTGACAGCTTATCAACTCTCCACTATGTGACAGATACTGTATTAGAACTAGGATTATAAGTGTAATCATGTGGGGCAATATCATTTGTTAGATGGTGACTGTTAAGCAAATCAAAATTCTGGCCCTAAATTTTCATTTCCTGCATTTATTAAAGAGTACTAATTTCCCACAAGATTACTTTCCAAAAATGACTTTGATCACCTCCTACAGGTTTTGATATATAGCAACTCATTATCACTCATATCTGAATGGTATCCTATTTCAACTCTGGTCTTGCCTTTGAATCAAACAAAATATAAATTTCCAAGAGGGTGTTAGAATCACTTCACAGATTACTTTCTAATTGTAAGGATTAAAAAGGACCTTTAAAATGAGAAATTTAACAGTCATCACCTTAACCATATGATCAAATTTAGTTTCATGGTATCAATATGTGCCTCAATATACGACAATACAAAATATTTAACATCATTTATGATAAAATATTCTTGCAAAATTGTTTAACCCAAACTCAATCTTTTCTCTACACTTAATTTCCGATGTCGATGGAAGAGTAAGTTAAATGAGAACATTAGGAAACAAACACAACAATCCAAAATATGGAACACCCTACAAGACAACTGCATGGCCTCTAAGAAGAAAAAGCCAGTGTCATGGAAAAAAGGAATAAAGGTAAAGAACAAAACTAGACTAAAAGAGACATATCAACTAAATGTAATTTATGAACCTAGAGTTGATTCTAGATAAAAAGAAAAATAAACAGCTATTAAAGTCAATCTTGGGACAACTGGGAAAATTTGAACATGCATCACTTGACATATTTTAGAAGGTGTGATTATATTATGGTTATGTAGAAAATTATAGGAAGATAAAGCAAATATGACAAACTGTTAGCTTTTTTTTTTTTTTTTAATTTGACAGAGAGATAGTGAGAGTGGGAACACAAGCAGGGGGAGTGGGAGAGGGAGAAGCAGGCGTCCCGCCAAGCAGGGAGCCCAACGTGGGGCTTGATCCCAGGACCCTGGGACCATGACCTGAGCCGAAGGCTCAGATGCTTAATGACTGAGCCACCCAGGCACCCCTAAACTGTTAGCTTTTAAACTGGGTGGGGGTTGGATGGTAAATGCCTGTTCATTATCCTTTTCAACTTTTCTGTGTTTGGAAGTTTTCATAATGACAAGATGGGGAAGTTTAATGGGCAGTTTTCTCCGTTATCCTTTTGATAATTTCTAATAAATTTTGAATTCTAAGAAGATAGTGTAGATTATAGAATACGTGTTATTTGGACTTGACTGCAAACTGCATAATACCTTTTCTACTTCTTCAGCAATGAGCTATATTCTCAATATATATTTACAGCCATTAATTCCAGAGTATTCCAGGATTAATTTCCTGTTGCAACTTAGGAATGAAGTTGTCTCACATGTTCTTTATTTTTTTTAAGTTTATTTATTTATTTAGTAATCTCTACACCCAATGTGGGGCTCGAACTCACAACCCCAAGATCAAGAGTTGTGTGGTCTTCTGACTAAGCCAGTCATGTGCCCCCATGTTCTTTATATTCTACTATACTTTATTCAGAATCAATTATTTGAAGTTCAATAGGAGGTGGGTAGTGATTGGAGGCTTTCTAAGTTCATTACCAATATAGATTCTTTCATAAGAATTCACTAACAGTTATGCTATTATTACCAGAAGAACAGTAGCTAATCTTTAGTTGCCAAATAATCTTACAAGGGTTTACAGGAGTTAATCCTCACAAAAACACTATCAGATAGGTATTAACTTCACCCTTTTACAACTGAGGCACAGAGCTAATAAGTATATTGTTGAATATCTTGAAGATGATGATAGGCTAAGTATGTGCTGTGACTTAAGGCTTTCCTTCAGTTCCACAACTGATAGAGTAAGAAATTCTTCTCTAGTGTGAATCTGCTAACATCCAACAGGAACTGAGTGATTTTAGAAATCTTGTATATTCAATAGATTTAAGACACCTGGTATGAAATTTTTTATGCCAAATTAAGTTGTAAGATTGACCCCCCCGCCCCCAGAAAAGGGTTTCCTAAACATTTTCCCCTAGTATGAATAATATTCTACGAATAATGGAGTAAAAGTACTTTCATATGTACTCAATAAGGTTATGAATTCTCAGATTTGATAGTGGCATGAATATTGGGCCTTCATACATTTCTCACCTTTTTAGAGTTTTTCATCATTATAAATTCTCTGATGCTCAATAAGGTATAAACAAAATCTAAAGGCATTCCCACATTCTTTACATTCACAGGGTTTCTCCTTAGTGTACATTCACTGATGTACATTTTATCTAAAGGCCTTCCCACATCACTCCTCACTTATAGAATTGGTTTCTCAGCATTGTGAAATATCTGATGATCTGTAAGGATTTAATGAAGTTGAAAGGCTTTTCCATATACCTTCAACCGAATTTCTTGTTAGTATGCATTTTTTGATGTTGATTAAATGTTGAATTCCATCTATAGGCATTCTCACATTCCTTATATTTGTAGGGTTTCTCTTTAGTATACATTCTCTTTAGTGTACATAGTGATGTTGGGTAAGTTGAATTCTGTCTAAAGACCTTGCCACATTTCTTATATTCACAGGGCTTCTCACTAGTATGTATACTGTGATGACCTTTAAGGTGTGAATGCAGTCTAAAGGCTTTCCTACATTCCTTACATTCATAAGATTTCTCACCTTTATGAATTTTAGATGTCAATTGAGTTGTTCATGCAATATAAATGGTTTTTCACATTCCTTATATTCGTAGAGTTTTTCATCAATATGAATTTTCTGGTGTACTCTAAAGTATCTCAAAGAGCTGAAGGTCTTCTCACAGTCCTGACATTTACAGCATTTCTCACCAAAATGAGTATGCTGGTATATATATATTTTTTAAGATTTTATTTATTTATTTGACAGAGAGAGACACAGCAAGAGAGGGAACACAAGCAGGGGGAGTGGGAGAGGGAGAAGCAGGCTCCCCACCGAGCAGGGAGCCCGATGTGGAGCTCCATCCCAGGAAGGAAAATAATTTTGCATTTAGAACCCCATACTTTGCAAAACAGAAGGGGAATCTAAGCAGAATAAAGAAATCTGAGTGCTGACAGAAAATGAATATCCAACTTTTAATCAGGAATTAGACATCTGAAATCAGAGGGGGAGATGAACCATGAGAGACTATGGACTCTGAGAAACAAACTGAGGGTTCTAGAGGGGAGGGGGGTGGGGGGATGGGTTAGCCTGGTGATGGGTATTAAAGAGGGCACGTTCTGCATGGAGCACTGGGTGTTATACGCAAAAATGAATCATGGAACACTACATCAAAAACTAATGATGTAATGTATGGTGATTAACATAACATAAAAAAAAAAAAAAAGAATTAGACATCTGCCAGACGCGTGGCTGGCTCAGTCATTAAATGTCTGCCTTCAGCTCAGGTCATGATCCCAGGGTCCTGGGATCAAGCTCCACATTGGGCTCCCTGCTCCTTGGGAGGCCTGCTTCTCCCTCTCCCACTCCCCGTTGCTTTTGTTCCCTCTCTTGCTGTGTCTCTCTCTGTCAAATAAATAAATAAAATCTTAAAAAAAAAAAAAAAGAATGAGACATCTGAAGAAGCAGATAAACATGAGCCATAAACCAGAAAAATATCCATTCATAGAAATAGATGCAAGAGACAGAGATAATAGAAACATCACACAAAAATGTCAAAAACAGTTACTATAAATAAGATCCAATGTACAGGAAAACATGAACTTGATATTTTTTTTAACCAAAATGGACAGAACAGATGAAAACAGAATATCTCAGTATTTCCATACATTCTGTATGGAACTAACAGCCGATTAGACATTGTAGCAGAAAAAGTCCAGTGAACTTGAACAACATAGCAACAGAAACTATCTAGAACAAAGCTCAGAGGGAAAAAAAAAAAAAAAACCTGACAAAACAAAACAAAAACAGCAATAATTACCTTTGGGATGATACCAAGAAGTCCAGCATATGTGTAACTGGAGTCTAAGAAGGAGCAAAAAGAAGGTGAACAGAAACAACCTTTCAATAAATAATGTCCAGCTTTAAGATATTTTGATTAAAAAATATAAAAACCCCATAGATACCAGAATCTGAACAAACCCCAAACAGAAGAAACATAAATGGACACACACACACAGAGGCACATCATAATATGTTGCTGAAACACAGTGATAAAGAAAAAAATTTTTAAAGGAGCCAGAGGAAAAAAGATATCTAGATATTTTGCATACAAAGGAGCAAAGAACTGTAGTTCACTTTTCATTAGAAACTACACAAGTTAGAAGACAAAATTGTGAACTAGAACATTATACACAGTAAAAAATATCCTTCAAAAGTGTAGATGAAATAAAGACTTTTTTAGACAAACAAAAGCTGAGAATTCACTGTTGGCATACCTGCACTTCAAAAAATATTAAAGGAAATTTACTGAGCAGAAAGAAAATACTAACAGGTAGATATTTGGATCTACACCATGATGTGGAAAACATGGGAAATGATAAACATGAGGGTAAAATTTCACTGCTTAAAGGAAACACATATACATGTAAAATATATGACAAAAATAGCATACAGAATGGGAGAGGGGAAATGGAAATGTACTGCTGTTAGGTTCTTAAACTGTATGTGGAATAGTATAATATTATTTGAATTAAAACTGTGGTATGTTAAAGATGGTACTATGGCCATTATAGCAAGCCCTAAAGAAAAGACAAAAACAAAGAGGTATAACTAATAAGCCATGGTGGAATAAAATGGAATCACAAAACAAACAAACAAACAAAACAGATGGAACAAACATAACCAATGGCAAGATAGTAGAATTAAGTCCAACCACAGTGGTAATTACTTTAAAACATAATGATTTAAACCAGGGGTCGTCAACTTTTACGTGTAAAGGGCCAGGTACTAACTGTTTTAGGTTTTGGGGGCCATATGGTCTCTGCCATAACTATTCAACTATTCAGTTGCAGCATGAAAGCACTACAAACATGTAAACAAATCTGATGACTGTATTCCAACAAAACTTTATAAAAACAGGTGGCAGGCCGATTTAGTCCAGGAACTAGTTTGCCAATTCCTGGTCTTAACACTCCAATTAAAAGGCAGAGATTGTCAGACTGGATAAAAGTATAAGACCAAACTATAAACGGTCTAAAAGATAGCCACTTTAAATATAAACATATAGACAGTTTGAAATATAGGACAAGAAGGGCTCCTGGGTGGCTCAGTTGGTTAAGCATCTGCCTTCGGCTCAGGTCATGATCCCAGGATCCCTGGGTCCTGCATTTGGCTCTCTGCTCAGTGGAGAGCCTGCCTCTCCCTCTCCCTCTGCCTGCTGCTCTGCCTGCTTGTGCTCTCTCTCTCTCCCTCTCTCTGCCAAATAAATAAAATCTTTAAAAAATAATATATAAAATGTAGAAAAATATATAACATGCAAACTAATCATAAAAAGGCAGGAGTGGCTATATTAATATGAGACAAAGTAGACTTCAGAACAAGGAATATTACCAGGAACAAAAAATTTTATAATGTAAAAGGGGACAAAAAATCCTAATATATATGTACCTAATAACAGAGTTCCAAAATATGTAAAGCAAAAACAGAACTGGAAAAAAAAAATAGAGAAATCTATCATCACAGCTGGAGATTTCAACATACTTCTCTTACTGATAGGACAAGCAGACATAAAATCAATAAAAATAAAGAAGAGCTGACCAACTCTGTCAATCACCTTGACATTTATAGAATACTGTTTTCAACAACAGCAGAATACATATTCTTTTCAGCAGCATGTAAAACATTCATCACAAAACACCATACTTGGGGCCATAAAACAAGTCCTTATAAATTTAAAGGCTTGGAATATATTCTCTGAGCACAAAAGAATTAAGCCTGAAATCAGTAATAAAAATATTTGAAAAATCTACAAAATGATTGATATTCAAACATCATATTTCTGAAGAATCCATAGGTTAAAGAAGAAATCATGAGGGGGTCGCCTGGGTGGCTCAGTCATTAAGCGTCTGCCTTCGGCTCAGGTCATGATCCCAGGGTCCTGGGATCGAGCCCCGCATCAGGCTCCCTGCTCTGCAGGAAGCCTGCTTTTCCCCCTCCCACTCCCCTCGCTTATGTTCCCTCTCTAGCTGCGTCTCTCTCTGTCAAATAAATAAATAAAATCTTAAAAAAAAAAAAAAAAAGAAATCATGAGGAAAAATTAAACTTTTGACCCAATAAAGAAAATAGGGCATACTAAAATGTAGGAGGCAGCTGAATAAAACTACATAGAAGGGAGGGAGATTTCTAGCTTCAAATTCCTGTATTACAAAATTTAAAAAGTTATCAAAATAAATGATCTAAGGAAGAAACTATTTAAAAAGTGCATATTAAACCCAACGCAGAGAAAAATAACAGCACGGAAATCAGTGAAAGAGAACAGTAGAGATATAGAGAAAAATCAATTAAAAATTAATTCGTTCTACAGGAAGAAATAGAAAATTTGAACAGATCCATAACCAGCAAAGAAATTGAATCAGTAATCAAAAATCTCCCAACAAACAAAAGTCCAGGGACTGATGGCTTCCCAGGAGAATTTTACCAAACATTTAAAGAAGAGTTAATACCTATTCTTCTCAAACTGTTCCAAAAATAGAAATGGAAGGAAAACTCCCAAACACATTCTACAAGGTCAGCATTACCTTGATTCCAAACCAAAGACCACACTAAAAATGATAATTAAAGGCCAATATCCCTGATGAACATGAATGCAAAAATTTTCAATAAGATACTAGCAAACCGAATCCAACAGTACATTAAAACAATTATTCACCACGATCAAGTGGGATTTATTCGGGGCTACAAGGGTGGTTCAATATTTGCAAATCAATCAACGTGACATACCACATTAATAAAAGGATAAGAACCATACAATCCTGTCAAGAGATGCAAAAAAAGCATTTGACAAAATATAGTATCAATTCTTGATAAAAACTCTCAACAAAGTAGGGATAGATGGAACATACCTCAACATCATAAAGGCCATATACGAAAGACCCACAGTTAATATCATCCTCAGTGGGGAAAAAAATGAAAGCCTTTCCCCTATGATCAGGAACAAGACAAGGATGTCCACTCTCACCATTGTTATTTAACACAGTACTGGAAGTCTTAGCCTCAGCAATCAGACAACAAAAAGAAATAAAAGGAATCCAAATTAGCAAGGAAGAAGTCAAACTTTCACTACTTGCGGATGACATGATACTCTATGTAGAAAACCTGAAAGACTCCACCAAAAAATTGCTAGAACTTATACATGAATTCAGCAAAGTTTCAGGATATAAAAACAATGTACAGAAATCAGTTGCACCATTACAGAGCAGCAGAAAAAGAAATCAAGGAATCGATCCCATTTGCAATCACACCAAAAACAATAAGATACCTAGGAATAAACCTAACTAAAAGATCTTTACTCTGAAAACTATACAACACTTAATGAAAGAAATTGGAGAGGTAACAAAGAAATGGAAAAATATTCCATGCTCATGGATTGGAAGAACAAATATTGTCAAAATGTCTATGCTACCCAAAGCAATCTACACATTTAATGAAATCCCTATCAAAATGCCACGAGCATTTTTCACAGAGCTAGAACAATCCTAAAATTTGTATGGAACCACAAAAGACCCCGACTAGTCCAAGCAATCCTGAAAGAGAAAAACAAAACTGGAGGCATCACGATTCCAGATTTCAAGCTGTATTACAAAGTTGTAGTCATCAAGACAGTATGGTACTGACACAAAAACAGACACGTAGATCAATGGAACAGAGTAAGATCCCAGAAGTGAATCCACAACGCTATGGTCAACTAATCTTTGACAGAGCAGGAATGAATATATGCAACAAATGGTGTTGGGAGCAACATGCAGAAGAATGAAACTGTACCACCTTCTTACACCATACACAAAAATAAATTCAAAATGGATTAAAGACCTAAATGTGAGACAGGAAACTATCAAAATCCTAGAGGAGAACACAGGCAGAAACCTCTTTACTTCAGCCACAGCAACTTCTTACTAGATATGTCACTGGACGCAAGGAGACAAAAGCAAAAATGAACTACTGGGACTCCATCAAGTTAAAATGCTTCTGCACAGTGAGGGAAACAATCATCAAAACTAAAAGGCAGCCTACAGAATGGGAGAAGATATTTGCAAATGACACATCTGATAAAGGGTTAGTATCAAAAAATCTATGAAGAACTTATCAAACTCAACGCCCCAAAAACAAATAATCCAGTTAAACAGTGGACAGAAGACACGAAGAGACATTTTTCCAAAGAAGACATCCAGATGGCTCATAGACACATGTAAAAGATGCTCAACATCACTCATCATCAGGGAAATACAAATCAAAACCACAATGAGATACCACCTCATGCCTGTCAGAATGGCTAAAGATAACAACACAAGAAACAAGGTGTTGGTGAGGATGCAGAGAAAGGGGAGCCCTCTTGCACTATTGGTGGGAATGCAAACTGGTGCAGCCACTCTGGAGAACAGTATGGAGGTTCCTCAAAAAACTAAAAATAGAACTACCAGCAATTACACTACTAGGTATTGACCCAAAGGATACAAAAATACAGATTCAAAGCAGTACATGCACCTGATGTTCATAGCAGCATTATCAGCAACAGCCAAACTATGGAGACAGCTCAAATGTCCATCGACTGATGAATGGATAAAGAAGATGTAGTGTGGGATGCCTAGGTGGCTCAGTCGGTTAAGCACCTGCCTTCAGCTCAGGTCATGATCCCAGGGTCCTGGGACTGAGTCCCACATCAGGTTCAGCAAGGAGCCTGCTTCTCCCTCTGCCTGCTGCTCCCCCTACTTGTGCTCTCTCTGACAAATAAATAAATAAAATCTTTTTTTTTTTTTATTTGCAAGAGAGAGAATGAGAGAGAGCACGAGAGGGAGGAGGGTCAGAGGGAGAAGCAGACTCCCCGCTGAGCAGGGAGCCCGATGTGGGACTCGATCCCGGGACTCCAGGATCATGACCTGAGCCGAAGGCAGTCGCCCAACCAACTGAGCCACCCAGGCGCCCTAAATAAATAAAATCTTAAAAAAAAAAAAAAGGAAGATGTAGATGTAGTGTATATACAATGGAATATTACTCAGCTGTCAAAAAGAATGAAATCTTGCCATTTGCAATGACATGGATAGAGCTAGAATGTATTATGCTAAGTGAAATAAGTCAGTCAGAGAAAGACAAATACCATATGATCTCACTCATATGTGGAATTTAAGAAAGAAAACAGGTGAACATATAGGAAGGTGGGAAAGAAAAAAAAAAAGGAGAGAGGGAAACAAACCATAAGAGACCCTTAACAATAGAGAACAAACTGAGGGTTGATGGAGGAAGGGATGGGCTAGATGGATATTGGGTATTAAAGAGGGCATTTGTTGGGATGAGCACTGGATGTTGTATGTAAGTGATGAATCTCTGAATTCTACTCCAGAAACCAATATTGCACTGTATGTTAACTAAAATTTAAATGAAAAAAATTGGTTCTAAAAAAATTCTTTGGAAAGATTAATAAAATTGATAAACCTCTACTAGACTGGTCAAGAGAAAAGAGAACACAAAATTACCAGTATCAGAAATTAAAATGTGGACATCAAAACTAGTTTAAAAAAGCAGATATGGGGTGCCTGGGTGGCTCAGTCAGTTAAGCGTTTGCCTTCGGCTCAGGTCATGATCTCAGGGTCCTGCGATCAAGCCCCAGGTCGGGCTCCCTGCTCAGTGGGGAGTCTGCTTCTCCTTCTCCCTCTCCCCCTGCTTGTGCGCTCTTCCTGTGTCAAATAAATAAAATCTTTTTTAAAGGGCGCCTGGGTGGCTCAGTTGGTTAAGCGACTGCCTTCGGCTCAGGTCATGATCCTGGAGTTCCAGGATCGAGTCCCGCATCAGGCTCCCTGCTCGGCAGGGAGTCTGCTTCTCCCTCTGACCCTCCCCCCTCTCATTCTCTTTCTCTCTCTCAAATAAATAAATTTAAAAAATCTTTAAAAAAAAATCACTTTTAAAAATAAAGGGATGCCTGGGTGGCTCAGTTGGTTAAGCGTCTGCCTTCGGCTCAAGTCATGATCCCAGGGTCCTGGGACTGAGTCCCACATCGGGCTCCTTGCTCGGCAGGGAACCTATTTCTCCCTCTCCCTCTGCCTCTTCCCCTGCTTGAGCTCTCTCTCTCTCTGACAAATAAATAAATAAAATCTTTTAAAAATAAATAAATATAATATAAATAAATAAATAGGGAAGTTTATAGCAATAGAAGCCTCTCAAGAAACAAGAAAAATCTCAAATAAACAATTGCGCAATAGACCTTTAGGAGCTAGAAAAAAGAATAAACAAAACCCAAAACAAGTAGAAGGAAGGAAATGTAATAAAGATTAGAACAGAAATAGGGGCGCCTGGGTGGCTCAGTCGGTTGAGCGTCTGCCATCAGCTCAGGTCACGATCTCAGGGTCCTGGGATCGAGCCCCATGTCGGGCTCCCTGCTCAGCTGGAAGGCTGCTTCTCCTTCTCCCACTCCCCCTGCTTGTGTTCCCTCTCTTGCTGTGTCTCTCTCTGTCAGATAAATAAATAAAATCTTAAAAAAAAAAAAAAAGATTAGAGCAGAAATAAACAAAATAGAAACTAAAAAAGCAATAGAATAGATCGTTGAAACCAGAAGCTCGTTCACTGAAAATATCAACAAAATTGATAAACCTTTAACCAGATTCATGAATTTTTTAAAAAGGAGAGAGGATTCGAATAAACAAAATTAGAAATGAAAGAGGAGAAATAACATAATAAAAGATTATAAATATAAATAAATAAAAGATTATAAGAGACTATTATGAAAAATTATATGCCAACAAATTGGAAAACCTAAAAAATGGATAAATTCCTAGAAATATATAAACTCCCGAAATTGAATCAGGAATAGAAAATTTGAACAGACCAATTACTAGCAATGAAATTGATTCAGTAATCAAAAAACTCCCAACAAAGGAAAGTCCAGGACTAGACAGTTTCACAGGTAAATTCTATCAAACATTTAAAGAAGAATTAATACCTATTCTTCTCAAACTATTCCAAAAAATAGAACAGGAAGGAAAGCTTCCAAATTCATTCTATGAGGCCAGCATTACCCTGATACCAAAACCAGATAAAGGCACTACAAAAAAAGAGAACTATAGGCCAATATCTCTGATGAACATAGATGCAAAAATCCTCAATAAAGTTTTAGCATACTGGCCGCTTCCAGGGACAGGGTCTGGGGGAGGGGTGGCAGGTGCCATGTCTGGCCGCGAAGGTGGCAGGAAGCCCCTGAAGCAGCCCAAGAAGCAGGCCAAGGAGATGGACGAGATAAGGCATTCAAGCAGAAACAGAAAGAGGAGCAGAAGAAACTTGAGGAGCTAAAAGCGAAGACCGGGGGGAAGGGCCCCCTGGCCACAGGTGTAATTAAGAGATCTGGCAAAAAGTAAGCTGTTCCTTGTGCCCGAGGCAATGATGATCCTTAATTCCATTCCTGTTTAAACATTTGGATTCCCTGTCATAGCATCTGTTGCTACCTATAGCTGGAATGAAGTGTTGTCTTAGATCCTGTTGTACATTTAAGAATAAACTTCTGTAAAAAAAAAATAAAATAATCATAAAACAAAAAAAAATATTAGCAAACTGAATCCAACAATACATTAAAAATCATTTACCACTATCAAGTGGGATCTAATCCTGGGATGCAAGGGTGGTTCAATATTTGTAAATCAATCAATATAATAAATCACCATCAACAAGAGAAAAGATAAAAACCCTATGATCAGATAAAACAGATAAAAAGTATTTGACAAAGTACAACATCCATTCATGATAAAAACCCTCAACAAAGTAGATATAGAGGGAACATACCTCAACATAATAAGGGCCATATACAAGTAACCCACAACTAACATCATACTCAACAGTGAAAAACTGAAAGCTTTTCCCCTAAGATCAGGAACAAGACAAGGATGTCCACTCTCAACATTTTTATTCAACATAGTACTGGAAGTCCTAGCCACAGCAGTCAGACAACAAAAAAGAAATAAAAGGCATCCAAATCGGTAAAAAGTAAACCTTTCACTATTTGAAAATGATGTGATACTATATATAGAAAACCTGGAAGACTCCACCAAAAAACTACCTGAACTGATAAATGAATTCAGTAAAGTGGCAGGACACAAAATCAAAATACTATTTTATTTCCATACACTAATAATGAAGCAGCAGAGAGAAATTTAAAAAATGGTCCCATTTATAATTGCACCAAAAATAATAAAATACTTAGGAATAAACTTAACCAAGGAGTTTAAAAGATTTATACTCCGAAAACTATAAAACACTGATGAAAGAAACTGAAGATGACACAAAGAAATGAGAAGATATTCCATGCTCATGGACTGGAAGAACAAGTACTGTTAAAATGTCTATACTACCCAAAGCAATCCACAGATTTAATGCAATTGCCATCAAAATACCAAGAGCATTCTTCATAGAACTAGAACAAATAATCCTAAAATCCATGTGTATGGAACTACAAAAAAAAAAAAAAAAAATAGCCAAAGCAATCTTGAAAAAGAACAAAACTGCAGGAATTACAATCTCAGATTTCAAGATATCCTACAAAGCTGTAGTAATCAAAACAGTATGGTACTGGCATAAAAACAGAAACATACATAGATCAATAGAACAGAATAGAGAGCCCAGAAATAAACCCATGATTATATGGTCAATTAATCTTTGACAAAGGAGGCAAGAATATATAATGAGAAAAAGACAGTTCCTTCAACAAATGGTATTGGGAAAACTGCATAGCTACATGCAACAGAATGAAACTGGACCACTCTCTTACACCACACACAAAAATAAATTCAAAATGGATTAAAGACCTAAATATGAGACCTGAAACCACAAAAATCCTAAAAGAGAACACAGGTAGTAATTTCTCTGACATTGGCCATAGCAACATTTTTCTAGATAGGCCTCCTAAGGCAAGGGAAACAGAAGCAAAAATAATGTATTGTAACTGGGGCACCTGGCTGGCTCAGTCGATGGAGCATGTGGCTCTTGATCTCAGGGTTGTGAGTTTGAGCTCCACACTGGGTGTGGAAATTGCTTAAAAACAAAATCTTTAAAAATAATAATTTATTATGCCAAAGTAAAAACTTCTACACAGCAAAGGAAACAATGAAACTAAAAGACAACCCACCAAATGGGAGAAGATATTTGCAAATGACATATCTGATAAAGGGTTAGTATTCAAAATACATAAAGAACTGATACAACTCACACCCAAAAAACAAATAATCCAATTTTAAAAAGGGCAGAAGACATGAACAGATATTTCTCCAACAGATGGCCAACAGACACATGAAGATGCTCAACATCACTGGTCATCAGAGAAATGCAAATTAAACCACAATGAGATATCACCTCACACCTGTCAGAATGGCTAAAATGAAAAACACAAGAAACAGCAAGTGTTGGTAAGGATGTGGAGACAAAGGAACTCTTATGCACTGTTGGTTGGAATGCACACTGGTGCAGTCACTGTGGAAAACAGTATGAAGGTTCCGCAAAAAATTAGAAATAGGCTCCTGGGTCGTTCAGTCGGGTGGACATCCAACTCTTGATTTTGGCTCTGGTCATGATCTCAGGATCATGGGGTTGAGCCCTGTGTGGTGCTCCACCCTCAGCAGGGAGTCTGCTGCTGGAGATTCTCTCCCTCTGCTCCTCCCCCTACTCGTGTTCTCTCTCTCATAAATAAATAAATATATTTTTTAAAGATTTTATTTATTTATTTGACAGAGAGACACAGCATGAGAGGGAACACAAGCAGGGGGAGTGGGAGAGGGAGAAGCAGGCCTCCCGTGGAGCAGGGAGCCCAACTCAGGGCTCGATCCCAGGACCCTGGGATCATGACCTGAGCCAAAGGCAGATGCTTAATGACTGAGCCACCCAGGTGCCCCAATAAATAAGTATTTTTTAAAAAATTAGAAATAGGGTGCCTGGGTGGCTCAGATGGTTGGGCGTCTGCCTTCGGCTCGGGCCATGATCCTGGGGTCCTGGGATCGAGTCCCGCATCGGGCTCCCTGCTCCTTGGGACCCTGCTTCTCTCTCTCTCTGTCTCTGTCTCTCATGAATAAATAAATAAAATCTTTAAAAAAAAAAAATTAGAAATAGAATTATCATATGACTCAGTAATTCCACTACTGGGTATTTACCCAGAGAATACTAATTTAAAAAGATATATGCACCCCTACGTTTACTGCAGCATTATTTACAATAGCCAAATTTGGAAATGTCCAATGACAGATAAGGAAGATGTGGTGTGTGTATACACACACACACACACACACAATCGAATATTACTCAGCCATAAAAAAAAGAATGAAATCTTGACATTTGCAACAACATGGATAGATCTAGAGGGTATAAAGCTAAGTGAAATAAGTCAGTCAGAGAAAGACAAATACCATATGATTTCACTCCTATGTGAAATTTAAGAAACAAAACAAACGAACAAAAGGGACAAACCAAAAAACAGCTTCTTAACTACAGAGAACAAACAGATGGTTACCAGAGGGGAGGTGGGTGAAGGGTTGGGTGAAATAGTTGAAAGGGATTAAGAGCACACTTATCTTGAGAGCACTGAATAATGTAGAGAATTGATGAATCACTATATTGTACACCTGAAACTAATTAACACTGAATGTTAATTATACCAGAATTAATTTTTTTTAAAGAAATGCAGGAAACCCTGCCATTTGCAACAACATAGATGGACATTGAGGGCATTATGCTAAATGGAATAAGTCAGAGAAAGAAACTGTATAATCTCACTTGTATGTGGAAATCTTAAAAAAATCAAAAAATTAAAAAACTGAACTCGAGATACAGAGAATAGATTGGTGTTTCCAGATGTGGGAAGCTGGGAAGGCAAAATGGGTGACAGTGGTCAAAAGGTATAAACTTCCAGTTATAAAATGAATAACTCCTAGGGATGTAATATATAGCATGTTGACTATAGTTAATAACTTTGTTGTAAACACTATTTGAAAGTTGCTAAGAGAGTAGATCTTAAAAGTTCTCATCACAAGAAAAAAAAATTATTAACTATGTGTGGTGATGGGGACGCCTGGGTGGCTTAGTCAGTTAAGTGTCTGCCTTTGGCACAGGTCATGATCCCAGGGTCCTGGGATCGAGACCTGCATCAGGCTCCCTGATCAGTGGGGAGCCTGCTTCTCCCTCTGCCTGCTACTTCCCTGCTTGTGCTCTCTCTCTGGCAAATAAATAAAATCTTTAAAAAAAAAAAAACTGTGTGGTGATGGATGTTAACTAAATTTATGAGATCATTTCACAAAATATATATATATTGAATTATGTTGTACACCTGAAACTAATGTTATATGTCAATTATGTCTCAGGGAAAAAATGATAATAAGAGCTATGGAGAAAAATTAAATAGGACAAGGGTGATAGGAAGTACACTGGTTGAGATGCTATTCTATACAGGGTGGTCAAGGATGGCTTTTCCAATTTGGTGATGTCTGAGTTAAGTCTTGAAGAAAAGTGAAGGAATAAGTGATGCCAATATCAAGAGTAAGAAAATTCCAGGCAGGGGAATCATCAAACTCATACGCAGAGGGGTCAGAATTAAGTTACAAAAAAATTTACAGAAGATAGAGTCAGGTTGACAGAGAGCCAGATCACACAGGGCTATATAAACAACTGTAGAGACTTTGGTTTTTATTCTGAGATGGGAAACCACAGAAAGCTTTAAGTCAAGAAGTGACATAATCTGACCCACATTTTGGAAGAATCACCCTGGCTATTGTGTTAAGAAATAATTTTAGGCAGGCAATGGAGGAAGTAGAGACCAGTTAATAGGCTACTGCACAGATCAAATGAGAGAAGACTGTGGCCTAGATGTGGATCAGCTGAACTTTTACATGTAAAGGCTTCCAATATCTGAACTGCCCTTTCACCTGGGCATAGGTGTTAGTCACAATGTTGAAAATGCATATGCTCTATCTCAAACAGTTTCAATTAACTGCATAAAATGCCCGTATAGCAGGAATTACTTAAAATTTCCTTATTTATGAAACTCATTTTGGCTATTATTATCTCAAAGATTGTCCTACAGTGTTGTTTTTAAATCCATCCATCTTTTTTGTAATCCTTAGTATCATTACAGTCTCTTTCCCTTTAGAAGTCAATGATGGACGTGGATTCCAGGTTGAATACCCCAATGAGGACCATTTGAGCACTTAATTCAAAACAGACCTGGAAGCTGGTCCAAGTGTTTACTCACAGATTACTGGGTAAATCCTGGTCTTATTGGTATAGAACTCTTTGATCAAGCCCCCAATCTCATTTATACTTCAAAAATACTGCCAAAGTGAAAGATCTTATCACTTACTTGGACTGAGACTAACCAACACCATCCCATAAATTGCATGGCTTTCGGTACCAGAACTGTGGTGTGTGACGTTACATACAAGGTAATCTTATTTCCAACAATTCTGTTAGGATAAAGGCTCTTGTATTTGCCTCACTAGACCAGCAGAGATCTTAGCAGAGATCTGGCACACAGAAGAAACTGCCCAATTAATACTAAGAGGGAGAGGATAGATTAAAAAATTGAGTCTTTGGACTCAATCCAAATGGGAAGTACTATGGACAAGGTTTGTTGAATGGGCTTTTGGTAGTCAGGAACTGTCAGGAGAGGGAAAAAATTATGCTCTGAGAAACAAGAACTATTTCAGGGAAGAAAGAAAAAAACCCCAAAGCACCTTGATCTTGGCCTCTAGATGTTCAATAATCGTTCTTTACTCTTCCTCTTAGCAATAGAAACTGCAGAAAGAGAAAAGAAATTGATGAGACACTGGCTTTTCTTGGAATTCCAGTTGACCAGGTTGGAACATACACTTTAGGGACTCCAGTCACTCACTGTCCCCACACACATACAAAGGAAAGTCAGGGAAGACTAGAGAGTCCAGCCTAATGTAGTTACAGGAAAGGGCCAGAATCTGTCATGAACTCACAGATGTCTCCTGGATAGAGTGGTAACACCCTCCACCCCATGTGCAAACATGGTGCTGTACCAAGTCACTCGCTTACATATAATCCCACACCTTGGGGACACACAAAGTCAGAATCACACAGCCTCCCCACACCCATTGCCCCACAGCCAATCACAATCACACACACACACACACACATCCCCCAAGGGGGTCACACTAGTCACACCTGCACAGTCACAGACTCTCTCTCTCTCTCTCTCTCACACACACACACACACACACGATGCCGCACACGTTCCCAAAATCACACACACTCCCTCACCGCGGGACACAGTCCCAACTGCACAATCACCGGCCCTCTACATCCCTGTGCACGATGGTGCAGTCATGCAGTCACAATCACATACCCATTCTGGGAACACGCACAGTCCCAAGCACCCTACTCCATCACCCAGAGTCATCACCACATACAGTCACAATCACACACCACGACGACACGCGGTAACAATCACAGTCTCTCTCCCCCTCCCATCCCCTCTCCCTCCCTCCTCTCTCTCTCTTATTCTAGCTCTCTGTCTCTGTCACACTCACTCACTCACTCACTCACTCTCTCTCTTCTCTTCAGCCCGCTCCGGACACGAAATGCTCCTACCTGAACTCCTCACCCTAGTCCTTCCCTAGTTCCGGTCTGGCCCAAACTGGCCAAGTTGCACCGGACTCCAAAGGCCCCGCAGCGGCTAACTCGGGGAAGCCAACGGTCCCGCCATCCCGCAAAGCGGCCGAAATCCTGAGGAATGTAGCGTCCGCCCGCGAGTCCCCCGGAAAATGCAGGCCTCCAGATTCCTCTCAGCGCGCGAGCTGGGCTCGTGCTCATCTACAGCTTCTCCGCGCCAAACAACCGCGAGGCCCGACGCCGAGCGGCTGGTAGGCGGAGCGGGTCGGCGGGACGCACCGGCCAGGCCTTCAGCCGCCTCACCCCGGGCAGCTCGACCGTCGCCGTAGGCACTAGACGAGACGCCGCGTTCTCGGCGGACGCAGCCTCGAGCCGCAGCGTCTGTGGGAAATGTAGTCCAGGCCAGAAAAGCAGCCCCTCCGGCCAGAATGCGAGCGGACACCTGGTCCTGGCCGCCGGAATCCGACCGGCGGCGCCCGGGAGATTTCTGGAGGTTCTAGTTCGCCTTCTGCATGCAAAGGGATGACATTTCATCTTCGTCGGTGAGTGCAAGCCTCGGTCGCTCAGCGCTGAGGGTGAGTGAAGGTGGGACCTAGTCGTCTCTTTCGGGACCTAGTGGAGGCGGCGACCGGGAAAGAATCACGGTCTTGCAGGGGGAAGTGGGGACGCGCCCGAGGGACGCCCTCAGGTGAAGAAGGCGGCGGGGCAGAGGTGAGTCCGGAGATGCTGTGTTGCGACCGCAGGGTGTGACTGGGTGTTGTGTATATATGAATATGGGTCACCTATTTGGGAGAGCAGGATCGTATCTGTTTATCACCAGTTAACCCCTAAGCCTCGTCCGTAAAATGGTAAGGAGGCATCTTTCTGGAGCATCAGTTTTCTTTGAAGGTTGACAGGAGGAAAAAGTAACCTATTACATGATAGACAACATAAAAATGGGTTTTTATGTTAAAATAGACATGTTTAGTATGGATTAAAATGCTAATTTAACATGTTTTTAAAGCAAGAAAGAAGGTTGCAAAATAATTGTTATGAAATGCTTGATTTTATCAGTTGAGACCCTCAAGTTCAGAAACATACTTTCTTATGTACATTTAATGAAACTACTAAAATATTTAGGTTTAACTCTACCACCTCTTTGTTTTCTGTTTATTCCACCTGTTCACGATCTTAACCTTTTCAGAATACAGGTTCTTTTGCAGTTCTTCAATTTGTGTTTACCTGATGTTTCCTCATCATTTATACATTTTTAAAAAGATTTTTTTTTTTTTTTTTGAGAAAGAGAGCCTGCAAGTCTGTGGAAGGAGAGGGAGAGAGAATCTCTCTCTTTTTTTTTCTTTTGACAGAGAGACACAGGGTCCTTTTTGTGAATTGTACAGGGACCTCTTTATTTTGAAGAATCATGACCTATATTTCTAGAAAGCTTATATTTGTTCTCTTAAAGTTTCTTCCATTCAGTTTGCTCCTCTCTCTCTTGAACTCCTTTTATCTGGGTATTGAAATTCCTAATTTTATCTGTTATCCTTCTCATCTTTTACTACCTTTTTAAAACTTTTTTTTCCTACAACTGAGTGATTTCCACAACACAATTTCCCATATCTGCTATTAAATTTTTACTATAGCTATCTTTTTTTTTATTTCAAGAGCAGTTTTTAGGGGCACCTGGGTGGTTCAGTCAGTTAAGCGTCTGCCTTTGGCTCAGGTCGTGATTCCAGGGTCCTGGGATCAAGTCCCACATTGGGCTCCCTGCTCAGTGGAGAACCTGCTTCTCCCTCTCTCTGCTGCTCCCCCTGCTTGTGCTCTCTCTCTGTCAAATAAATAAATGAAATCTTAAAAAAAAAAAAAGAATAAACTTTTAAAAAAGAGCAGTTTTTATAGTACCTGTTATTTGTTTCCTTAATATAATATCTTATCTCTCTGTGGTATTGTGGGGGGGGGCGGTTGGTGGGTTGTTTCTGTTTTTTTGTCTTTTTCTGTTCCTTACATGTATCCATTTCCTTGGAAATTTTTTTTCATTGTTTTCATTTGTCTTTCGTATTACTAGGTTTACATTAACATTATTAGGTTTTCCCTAATTTACAGATTAATAGCTGTCCTTTCATCTTTTCTTAATGCACTAAAAAGATGACTGTAATATCTATATATAATGAGGACTTGTCAACTTGCAAGCTTCTTTATAGAACTATTGGTCAAGAATTCAGACATTTCTGGGGCGCCTGGGTGGCTCAGTTGTTAAGCGTCTGCCTTCAGCTCGGGTCGTGATCCCGGGGTCCTGGGATCGAGCCCCGCATCGGGCTTCCTGCTCTGCGGGAAGCCTGCTTCTCCCTCTCCCACTCCCGCTGCTTGTGTTCCCTCTCTCACTGTGTCTCTCTCTGTCAAATAAATAAACAAAATCTTAAAAAAAAAAAGAATTCAGACATTTGTTTGTCAGTCTCAAAATGTTAGTATTACAGGTTTTCTCCTGGGCTGTTCCATTTCTCCAGAGAAGAGTCTTCTCATCTCTCTTCTCTATAGGAGAAAAATCCTATACATGTAAAGAATGTGGGAAAACCTTCAGCAGGAAATCAATTCTCACAAAGCATGAGAAAATTCATATTGGAGAAAAACCTTTTAAATGTAATGAATGTGGAACAGCCTTTAGCCAGAAGCAATATCTCATTAAACATCACAACATTCATACAGGAGAGAAACCCTTTGAGTGTAATAAATGTGGAAAATCCTTCTCTCAAATTACATCACTTTTTGTACAGGTGAGAATTCACACAGGTGATAAGTCTTATGATTATGAGGTATGTGGGAAAGCCTTCTCACAAAGCTCATCTCTTACTGTACATACGAGAAGTCATACAGATGAGAAACCCTATGGATGTAATCAGTGCGGGAAAGCTTTCTGTTCATTCTCAGCTCTTGCTTTACATGTGAGAACACATACAGGTGAGAAGCCTTATCAGTGTAGAGATTGTGGGAAAGCATTCAGCCAGAAGTCACACCACGTTAGGCATCAGAAAATTCATACTCATTAAAGATAATATTAATGCCTTGATAGCAAAGCCTTCAGTAGGAACTTACACCTCCTACACATCAGAGAATTCATCGTGGGGTAAAACATTATGAATGTAGGAAAGCCTTTAGCAGGAGCTCAAAATATGAGATATCAGAACATTCTTATGAGGAGAAACATTAATATAATGAAAATCCTGAGTCCAACAAAATTTTCAGTAAACATCATAGTTAATGCTGAACCTTTGGAAACATTCCCATTAAAGTCAGAGACAAGGGGCGCCTGGGTGGCTCAGTCGGTTGAGCGACTGCCTTCGGCTCAGGTCATGATCCCAGGGTCCTGGGATCGAGTCCCACATCGGGCTCCCTGCTCTGTGGGGAGCCTGCTTCTCCCTCTCCCACTCCCCCTGCTTGTGTTCCCTCTCTCGCTGTGTCTCTCTCTGTCAAATAAATAAATAAAATCTTTAAAAAAAAAAAAGTCAGAGACAAGACATGGATGCCTGATATCACAAGTTAGTATAATCCTAGAGACCAGAGCCAATGCAATAAAATGAAGAAGTATAAGGATTGAAAAGGAATACATATTTTCAGATGATATAATTTTTATATAGTTATGATTATTAAAACTTTGTGATATGCATTAATAGATATTAGGTTAATAGAATGGAATATGAAGCCTACATACAGTTCAATTCTGTAAAGAAATTATGACCTAATTAAACAATGTTTTGGGTGATTATTGCCTTTCTCTGTAGAAAAAAAGATTCCTACCTCTTATCGTACATTGAAAAAAGAAAAATCCACTGTGAAAAAAAAAATCTGAAACTTTAGGAAAATGACTTAGTAAACCTGAATAGATTTTCCTAAAGTATACCTCAAAACACCCCAAAATTTCTTTTTTTAGTATTATGCCTTAGAGAAACTCCAATACAATAGAGAGAGATGTGTACCATAATGTTCTTTGCAGTGTGATTTCTGGCAGCAAAAACTATTAGCATGATTTCTAGCAGCCAAATATTGGGAGTGGAAGGAATTGGAAATGCCTGTCATTAGGTAAAAGGTTGAATAAAATGTGTTATATTTATATGATAGAATAATGTACAGCAATTTACCGCAACAAACCATATCTAAATGGATTAATAAGGATGATCTAAAAACCATGATCTTGAGTGAAAAACAAATCAAAGGGCAGATGATGCACATAATATAATAATATCTCTAACTGGAATAAAACAACATTAGATTGTATATTGGTTATGGGTATAGATATGTATGGAAAGGTATAAAAAAGGATTGGATGATTGTATGCTAAATTCGTGATGGTGATTGCCTTTGGGGACAAGGAAGAAGAATGGGATGGGGTGATGGTTACAGAGATTTTGGCTTCACATCTAAATATGTATGTTATTTAAAAACTACAAAGAAACATAAAATATTTTACTTCTACATGGTGGTAATACACATATTTGTCTTGCTATTTTTTGTGTTTGTGAAGTTCTTCATAGTTGAAAAGGTGGATTTATATTACCAATAGAAATAACGTAACAGTGGTCTCCATTTCCAGTCAGATTACTAAAGGTGTATTTTTTGAGAAGTTTTTGTAAGCTGTTAGGTCTATTGAACATCACAAACCATAAGCTATGAAAGAACTTTGGGGGGCGCCTGGGTGGCTCAGTCAGTTAAGCATCTGCCTTCGGCTCGGTTCATGATCCCAGGGTCCTGGGATTGAGCCCCACTGCATTGGCTCCACGCCCAGTAGGGAGTCTGCTTGTCTCTCCTACCCTTCCCCTGCTCGTGCTCTCTCTCTCTCAAATAAATAAATCTTTTTTTAAGTAAATAAATAAATACCAGTCCTTACTAAGTAATCCTGTCTTCCAGCTGTGTGTTGGCCTTGATACATATGCAGCTTCCTGCTCTGTCATAGAAAGAAAGCAGACCTCTCAGGCCACCTGCACCACACAACACTTTCCCAGGAACTTCTTTAGTCAGGCACCTCTTCCTTCCTCGCTCCTCACACTTAATTGTGTAAGAAGGAGTTTACCACCACGTACTGCCATGCCCTGGTGTGGCCACAGGAGCTCAGCCAAGCACTGGAGAGTGCAGTAAGAGTGGCAGAGGGGCTGTGTTCAAGAAATCCAGAGAGTCTGCAGCTGCCCCTCAAAGACCATTCCACACATTCATTTTCTAATTAGTCACACGTCAAAGGGGAGCAGAGGGACAGATGGATGGACTAGCATTCACACAAGCTGTGGTTGAAAGAATTCTGATTTTCCAAAACTGGTCTAACAGGGTGGTAGATGTGGTGATGTTAGTTGGGGTGGAAGAAGATTCATACCGTGTATTTGTTTAGTGACCCCAAAGATTTTAAATTATATTATCATTTGTATTTAATGACCATTAAATGCTCAGAAACTGATTAAGGTACCATGTTTTGACTCACAGTTTTTACGCCAAACCATTTCTTTGTTGTGTTTTGTTCTCTAAAAAATTCTAAGATTTACCCAACTCTGATTATATTTGTATTTCTCATGCCTATGTTTTAAAATTTGTATCCATGGGTTTTCTTTTGTCCCTTTCTTCTGAATCCTGGAAGAACTTTGTCTTTGACATCAGTGATATGATTTTTGAAGTGTCAATTTTTTTTTAAAGATTTTATTTATCCACTTGACAGAGAGAGAGAGCACAAGCAGGCAGAGTGGCAGGCAGAGGGAGAAGGAGAAGCAGGCTCCCCGCTGAGCAGAGACCCTGATGCGGGGCCAGGATCCTGGGATCATGACCTGAGCCAAAGGCAGACACTCAACCAACTGAGCCACCCAGGTGCCCCTGAAGTGTCAATTTTTTAAAAAATTGAGTTATAGCTCTCAGCTGCTAATACCAATGCTTCTTATAGTGGTGAAGTTTTGGTAGTTACTCAGAATTGTTAGATTCAGTTATATGCAGTTTTGTTTTTTGGTAGGGGAGAAAAATGTTTTTCTAATAGAACGTATTTCTGAAAACTTCTAATTGCTTACTATGTAAAATTACTCAACTAATTTATTAAAAATGAAATCAGAGGGGCACCTGGGTGGCTCAGTTGGTTAAGTGTCTGACACTTGATTTTGGCTTAGATCATGATCTCAGGGACATGAGATCAAGCCCTGTGTTGCTACACTCAGCATGGAGTCTGCTTGAAATGCTGTCTCCCCTCTCTTTTTGCCCCTCCCCCACTCACGTGCTCATTCTCTCTAAATAAATAAAATACAAATAAAAAATTTTAACAATACTCTCTATATATTAATTCATTGGATCCTTATGATGCAAGTATTATCATAATTCACAATTTTCCAGATAAGGAAGCTGAGGCAAGTTGTCCAAGGTAAGCTAGCAAATGATAGAGCTAGAAATCAAACCCCAGCAGCCTGGTTCTTACTCACTATGCTTTATTTCTTCTCACACAAGACCCTAGACGAGACTTTCATGAATTAGAAAAATCAATAAATGGATACTTAAAAAAATGAGTGAATAAATGAATACATGGATTGCTGAATCAAAATTAACTCATGGAAAAAAAAGAATAAGCCACTGGACAGTAAGAAAAATGATCAGAAGTGTTTTTATTTCTTTTAAGGATTTTATTTATTTATTTATTTATTTATTTATTTATTTATTTATTTATTTATCTGAGAGAGAGAGAAACAGCATGAGAGGGGAGAGGGTCAGAGGGAGAAGCAGGCTCTCCGCTGAGCTGGAAGCCCGACGTGGGACTCGATCCCAGGACTCCGGGATCATGACCTGAGTCAAAGGCAGTCGCTTAACCAACTGAGGCACCCAGGCGCCCCAGAAGTGTTTTTGTTTTTGTTTTTTTGTGTTTTTTTTGAGCTTTTATATTTGAGTTTATTCTTCATTTTTTTTTTAAAGATTTTATTTATTTATTTGACAGAGAGAGACACAGCGAGAGAGGGAACACAAGCAGGGGGAGTGGGAGAGGGAGAAGCAGGCTCCCCACAGAGCAGGGAGCCCGATGCGGGACTCGATCCCAGGACCGTGGGATCATGACCTGAGCTGAAGGCAGTCGCTCAACCAACTGAGCCACCCAGGCGCCCCTTCATTTAACTTTTAAAACACGACTATAGTTGAATATTAAAACAAAAACAATAGCAAGTAGTGAGCTATGATTACAGTCCTTCACTCATTCACTACTGCATATAAAATGCCAGCAGTGTTATTCACTGGCCCCATTAAGAGGTCTGACACTGAACACCACCCCTGGAATGATGTTCATCATCCTCAGAGGCTTCCCCATTGTAATGGCGCCATCTTTCCTGATTTGGATCAAAGTCCCCCGGTTCTACCTGGTCCATTTCATCAGTCTCTTCTACTTCCTTCCTCTCAGGTAGGAGTTTTTCCAGCAAAGAGAGTTTATCAGGAGAGAGAAAGCCATTCTCAGGAAAGTTTACCTTAAATTCAATGATTAGGCGACCCTTCTCATATGGTCTACAATAAATTGGCATGCCTTCATTTAGCACACACTTGATATCTCCATGCTTGACAATTTGACCTGGGTGAGAGGTGATGACGATGGTTCGGTTGTCAAGAGTAGATATTGGCTTTTGAAAGCCGCACAGTGCTTCAACCAGCTGTATGTCCATACACATGAAAAGGTCTTCTCCTCGCCGAGTAAAAACAGCGTGGTCCTTCTGATCTAAAACAATGATAATATCTCCTGGTTCCAGTCCTGGTTCTTGGTCTCCTTCACCATGGAATGTTATCTTCTGGCCATCCTTCATGCCTTTGTCAATATGAACTTCTAGAATCTTCTTCTCTCGAACTATCTTCCTCCCATTGCAGCTTTTACATCTATCTTTGGGACTGATCCGTTCCCCATGGCCCTGGCACTCCATGCACACAGACTGAATTTGCTGAACCATTCCAGGTCCTATCTGATGAATTCTTATTTGCATTCCAGTACCTCAGCAATTGGGACAACATTCGACTGCTCCTTTCTTACCACCTCAGCCTTCATATTTATCGCAAATCACATTCTTTTGCAGAGCTAGTTTTCGTGTTGCACCATTATATAAATCTTCTAAGGTTACTGAGAGCTGATGCACAACATTTTTACCTCTCCTTTCTCTCTGCATCCTTCCTCCTCCTCCAAAAAACATATCAAAGATGTCCATGGGGGAGCCAAAACCACCACCAGCTCCACCTTCTTTAATTGCCTATTCTCCTCCTTTGTCATATAATTCCCTTTTCTTTGCATCAGAGAGTACTTCGTAAGCTTGAGAAATCTGTTTAAACTTGTCTCCTTCATTTGGATTCTTATCAGGGTGATACTTCAAGGCCAGTTTCCTGTAGGCCTTTTTCAATTCCTCTTGGGTGGCATTGGGTTTGACCCCCAAAACATCATAGTAAGTGGTTTCTTTCACCATTTTCTACAGCCGGTGAGAGGGCAGAGGCCGGTGTTGGGGAGCAGGAAGGAGCGCGTTGCTGGGCGCAGCTCGGGCAGCTGCCGCTCCTCCGTGTCTCACCGAGCGTTCTGGAAAGTTCCCCAGAAGTGTTTTTAAAAAGTAGGTATTTGAGAGGGATGAAAACACATAAGTATAAATAAATGCAAAAGAGCAAATAAAAAAGAACAAGACCTTAAGGACTGGGAAAAGATGTCCATTGGGGAAGAACAAGGGCACCTCCCTTTTTGAAATGAGAGAGAAACAGGTAAGGGTAGCACAGAGAATAGTCATCGGGACACAGAGAGGACATGCTGAAAGATTTTATCTCCTCCCAATGTCCCAGGCCTTTCTCCATAGGCCATGGCCTTTGAGGAGAGCTTCCCACTAAAGATCTCAAGGTTGTTTCTGGGGCTTTCCCCCACCTGATCAACCCCTGCCTGGGCACAGTCCTTCTGTCACATCCAATCATCCAGGGCTCTTTCCCGTGTTCGCATAAGGAGATCACATCTGGCTTAGAAATGGAATATTCTCTTCACACACACACACACACACACACACACAGAAGAAAAGAAAAGAAAAGAAAAGAAATGGGACTTGACCAAGTTGTAGAGATTCCAGAATTCAAATCCAGTTGCTTAGAAATGAAGGAAGAGAGGCAATCCCAGATAGGATTTTAAAAGGTGGGGGGCAGGGAGGAAAGGTTTTCTGGAGATAAGATGAAATTGCCCAAAGGAGCCGCTCATTCCCAAACTTACAAAGCACAAACTACTCCCTTAAGAAAAGAGAAGAAAAAAAAAAAAAGAAGAAAGAAAGAAAGAAAAGGGAAGAGAAATTCTTCTAGGCACATGAAAGACGACCCATAAAAGCACAAATAAGAAATTCCAGAAATATTTGGAGATGGATATGCTTACCCACTGAAATTGGGCTGCTATAGTTCTGTAACATCACATCTCTATACAAATCCTTCTGAGCAGAGTCCAGGCATTCCCACTCTTCCTAAGAAAAGTCTACAGCCATATCCCTGAACATCACCAATCTCTGGAAAAAACAAATCCGTGTAGTACTAGTGAAATTGAAGGAAATATTTTAAAATGGAAGAATCAGAACTGTAAAAGGACACTGAGGAGAAAGGGTGAAAGGCTGGAGCTAGAAGTTTGTGTTATAATACAGCACAGTAAAATAATTAGAGTACATGCACGTTGCTTAAGCATGGTAGGACTTTTCCATTATCCTTATATACCTGGAAGTGAACAAAATCTATGTGGAGATTAAAAAAACAAAAAACAGGGGCGCCTAGGTGGCTCCATCAGTTAAGTGTATGGCTCTTGATTTTGGTTCAAGTCATGATCTCAGGGTCATGAGACTGGGTCCCACGTCAGGCTCCACGTGGAGTCTGCTTAAGAGTCTCTCTCTCCCTCTCCCCCTACCCTCTCCCCACCCCACTCCACTCCCACTTGTGCACCTGCTCTCTCTCTAAAAAAAAACAAAAACAAAAACAAAAAACAATGTTTATGAAATACAAAGCAAACTATAGGCTTGGTAATAAACAAATTATAAAAAAAAAAAAACACATGAATTCCTCATCTCCCATGAAGAACTAAACAAGAAAAAGGATTTTTCCATAACATCTTATAATAATAAATATTTCCTTCTTGGAAAACAGAATTAGAACCAGGAACTAAAACATGGCTGGATCTGGGAACAAGAGAACTTCAGAACTGGAAAGATGAAGGCTGGGCCTTCATTTTACTGTAATTTTTAAAAAACAAACTCAAGCTTACAGAATAGTTGGAAGTACAGTGGAAAGACATGCCCCATACCTGAATACTTCAGAGTGTGTCTCTCACAAACCAAGGACATTCTCACATATGACACAATACAACCATCACCATCAAAATCAGGAAATTAATATTGATACGCTATTACCTATCCTCAAACATACCATGTGAATTTTGCCAATTGTCCCAATAATGTCCTTCATGGCAAAATGAGTTCAATATCATGTCATGTCTCCTTAGTTCATTCCATCTGAATCACTTCTTCAGTACTCTTTGATTTCCATGAATTTGACAGTTTTGAAGATTATGGGCCAGTTACTTTGTGGAATTACCCTAAATTTAGTATTGCCTGATACTTCCTCATGATTAGATTCAGATTATACATCTTTGGTGGGAAGGTCACAGAAGTAATACTATGTTCTCAGTGTACTGTATCACGTTATACACAACTTGTCCCATTATTGATGATATTCACTTAGATCATTAAATTAAGGTGGTGTCTGTCAGACTTAGCTAAGGAAGAAAGCTTAAGAGGATGTAAGTAAATATTCCATTCATCAAATTTTCAATATATTTATTTTTTATATCAGTATGGATTCGTGGTTTCTCACTGTTGGAGAAGGGAGTTACAAATATTGAGAAGGGAAAAATTAGAATAAATACTGTGGTGTTAGAATGAAATTAGAGGAATCAGTGTGAACTCACGGTTTCTAATATATACAGTTAAATATAGAAATAAGTAAAGATGCTTAGATTTTGGCTCCTAAATATTTGGCTCCTAAATGCTTAGATTTGGCTCCTAAAAATTTCCTACTTAAAAGGATATTGAGGGGCACCTGGCTGGCTCAGTTGGAGGAGTGCAACTCTTGATCTCAGGGTCATGAGTAGGAGCCCCATGCTATTCCATCATGTGGATACAGAATGATTTACTCATAATTTATCTATTATTGTATATGAACTCTGGGCCAGGTCTTTATACTACATAATTCTCCTTATCTCTAAGTATATCCATAAAAAAATATCCAGAAGTAAAATCACTGAAAGTTAAAGGTCATTCCCAGATATTACATAGTTTTTGATTCTAAATAAATCATTCTAAATCTTTTGAGGTTAGACTCCCTTTGGTGGATATTATGAAAATATACATTCCTCTCCTCCTAAGATGGAACTGGACTTTTGGGGTCCACCTAACCACTGTCCAATAAAAACATAATACAAGCCATACATGTTAAATTTTCTTATAGCCATATTTTTTTTAAAGTAATAGAAGATAAAATGAATTTTAATAATATACATTATTTAATCCAATATTTTCAAATATTATTTCATCATGCAATCAATATAAAAGAATTATTCATAGGATATTTTACATTCTTTGTTTCCTACTAGGTCTTTGAAATCTGAATGTATTTTATACTTACAGCCCATCTCAATTCTGATCAGTTACATTTCAAGTGCTCAATGGCCACTTGTGGCCAGTAGCTACCATATTGCACAGCACAGGCTCAGTATTATAGCTCCCATCTTTCACTGTGACAGGAACACCTAGGGAAAAGATTACTGAATGATCTTGATTAAGAATTCTCACGAGAAGGAAAACAAACACTCTCATGCTCTGAAAAAATAAGAAGTCACTTTCAGGAAAGAAAACAGCCACTAACCTCAGAGTTTATAGATCACCATTTTTTTCCTTGTCCTCTGGGCACCTTTCTTGGAAATGGGCAGAAATAGGAGAAGGAATCATGAAATATGGGCCCCTGCTTGTAACCCAGAGTGACCCAGAAAAATCACAGCCTCAATCCTTCCCCACTTGTCACAGACCCACAGAGGGAATCTGGGCAAGCAGGCCCTCCCAGGATTAGAGAAGAACCAAATTCCTCTACAAGGTGGTCCAAGGTAGGGCAATTCAGAGGCTATAGGGGAATCTCCTCCTTCTATTCCAGAGTTAAACTGGTGGAAACCTCCAAGTTTCATTTTAAGACCTGGCATAGAGCATGGAGACCCTTCACCTCAAAACTTTACTCTAGGCTCATGTTCTTCCTTGCGGGTGATTTCTATGAAACTCTCCTGTCACAATAAGGTGAGAGGGTAGAGGGGCAGCAGAGACCGCACAGTCAGAAGCTTCCAGAAATCGAACACTCACAGTTAGCCTCCGGGTGCACATCACTCCCATAATGCCCAATCTGTGTCAGCTCCTAATAGGATACGGCTTGGAGATGCCAAGAGAAAACTGTACAGGTCCTGCTCGCATGAGGGTGTAGTGGCACTGTTGTGAAGCGAGGGGACAGGCCTGGGAGAAAAACAGGGGATTGGCACTAATACCAACCCCAGAAACACAGAAATAAGAATCTGTACCCATCCCCTGCCAGTTACATTCCTATGGTCAAACGCTCACAACTTCCCTCACGGTCTTCAAAATCCCCAAAAGTACCATTGCACAGCCAATAGAGATCCCAGAAACACTGAAATGAAGACAGAAACCTCTCACACCCACTCGCCTCACAGCCAAACTCTAATATTGTGACACAGGGTAACCACACTCATAGTCGCCTTCACAGAGACGCAAAAGCGGCCACAGAAACAGTATCACGCTGTCATAATCCAACCAACCCATATCCCGGAGACACAATTATGGAGATTTAAAAAAAAAATGGGGCAACTGGCTGGCTCAGTCAGTGGAGCATGCGACTCTTGGTTTTGGCGTTGTAAGTTCGAACCCCACATTAGATGTAGAGAGATTACTTTAAAATCTTAAAAACCGGGCGCCTGGGTGGCTCAGTTGGTTAAGCAACTGCCTTCGGCTCAGGTCATGATCCTGGAGTCCCGGGATCGAGTCCCGCATCGGGCTCCCTGCTCGGCAGGGAGTCTGCTTCTCCCTCTGACCCTCCCCTCTCTCATGCTCTCTCTATCTCATTCTCTCTCTCAAATAAATAAATAAAATCTTAAAAATCTTAAAAACCAAAAACAAACCCCAGGTATGGAGATTATGCTTATACCATCTCCACTGCTCTTCACCTCCAAACCCTTACCAAAATAAATAACACAAACGGTGACATGCAGTCACACACAATCACATTCACACAGCCGTACCACACTACACTTCCACTAGCTGAACAACACAAATATAAAGCAACCCCTCCAGTACATAGTCAATAACATAGACAAGAGACACACACAGTCCACGCCGTCACAAACGGTCACACGCATAATCCTGCAGTCACAATCATGCAAGCGTCACACAGCCAGCCGGTGCCTCACCCCACCCCACCCCTCGTGCGCGCGCGCGCGCGTCCCCGCCGCCGGCTCCGCGCTCCCTCACCGACCGCCTCTCGAGGGTGGGTTCGGCCGGCTTCAAACCGCACAAACGAAGCTCCCGCGAGGCCGCAGCCTGGCTCCTAGGCGACGGATCTGGGACAGAGAGTAGCCTTGGGCACAGAGGCTTCTCGGTAATGTAGCCCGGAGCCCCGAAAGCCGCGGACCGCGCCGGGATGGGCGGTAGATTCTGCCCGGAGACTGGAGTTGCCCTGAACTGCGGGGCCTGAGGAGACCCTGAGTTCACTCACCCTGGGCACCGGAGATTTAGCCAAAGCAGAACTGGGGCAGGTGGCAGCCTCGAGAAGAAGGTTCCAGGAAATGGAGGCCAGGGCTAGATGTCACTTAGAGGCGCGGTGGGCCCTGTGAAATGGAATCGTGAGTGGAGCCAGCCTCGCCCGCCTGGCCTGCGCTCCCCTCCGTGGCACCTCCGTTGCAGTGGCTGTCCCCGCGCAGAGCAGGCCCCTCCGCCCAGAACTGAGCCTCTTTCCTCGGCTGGGACAGTTCACGCCCCCAGAAGCGAATCAGTGCGCTGCGAAGGCCTGTGGTAGTCCCAGGGAAGGGGAAAACGCGTGCAGCTCTAAACCGAGGCCATGGTCCTGGGAAGTGGAGGGAGGCAACTGCCAAAGGGATTCAAAGGACAGTGTGCGATCCTTAGCGACAGACCCTATGACTCTGCTTAAATACTGATACATTACATCTGTAGGGGGCAATGAGGGAGGCTCCATTTCAAATTGGGTCAAAAAATCAGAAGAAATAAAATAGGGGCGGCTGGCTTGCTCAAAGGTGGAGCAGGGGACTCGATCTCGGGATTATGAGTTTGAGCCCCAGGTTGGGTGTAGAGATGACTTAAAAATAAAATCTAGAAAGAAAGAAAGGAAGGAAGGACGGAAGAAAGAAAAGAAAGAAAAGAAAGAAAGAAAGAAAGAAAAAGAAAGAAAGAAAGAAAGAAAGAAAGAAAGAAAGAAAGAAAGAAAGAAAGAAAGAAAACAAAAAGTCAAATAAGAGAATTAGAATTTCAGAAGTTTTCTAGCCACTGAACAGGATAACAGGAATTTAAGAAAAGGGAACAGAGGAAATAAAATACTGAAAATTATCAATACAAGAAAATGTCCTAAAATTGACAGACATGAGTCAATAAGAGGAAAGTCCATGGAGTACCAAGCACCAGTGAATGAAAAAGATCCGTTCTAAGGCATGTAATTAGACGATATCAAAGCATCAGGGACGGCTGACTTCCACTACTACCCAACATGAAATAAAGCCATTACAGAGTATCCAATAACTACTTAACACTCTGGACAGGATACAAAAAGCAACCATCCAAGGACTCAGAAATGTAAATAATTGCAAGTGGAAGGGGTGGGGGCTGGATAAAAATTTGAAGAATGAACGATGCAGAGGTATGTTAGCTGGGGTATTTTCCTTCCCCATCTCCTGGTTTTGCCTGGAAGGAGGGCATGTCCCAGAACTGTATAATTAGTGCAAACAGCAAAAGCTATAAGTGAAATCCCTTCTCTCTAGGCAGAGGACTAAAAAAAGAGGCTCCTGAATGGGAGTGGGGTGAAATTTCCCCTTTTTTTCTCTACTGACTTTGCACCAACATCATCACTGCAGGTCCTGAGGCTGCAGGTCCACTACAGTAGCTGTCAGCAGAACCAAGAAAAGAGGCCCACAGGGTCACCACAAGGTGAGTTGTATGACAGCTTGGGGGAGGGGGACAACCAAAACTTTGACAGAAACCCACTCTTCCTAACCTGAGGACTGGCAAAAGTGGCCGCTGGCAGTCATAGGATGGGGGGAATATCCTGGATGAGAGACCTAGAGAAGGGGATCCCTGACTCTGAATGAACTGGTAGGAGACCCATACTCCCTCTCAAGCTGTACAAGAATAGAACAGACTCAAAGAAGCATAATAGAGGCTCTGAGAAGTGAGCTGTGATATAAACCACTACACAAGTCCTAGACTAAGCTCAGAGTGGCATATATGTGGGCATGCCCAAAGCAGCATAGTAAAGCCTTTGAAAACTGAACTGATATTGAATCCATGACCCACAGAAGGTTAAACAGAACATTCAGTGTGAACCTAACTGGGTATACTGCCTGCTAAAATTATTAATATATATATATATTATCCAGATGATTTTATCAGAATACAGAGTCCCAGGTAATAATATTAAAAATGTCCAGGATATAATCCAAAAATTACTTGATACAAAAAGAACCAGGAAGGGGCGCCTGGGTGGCTCAATCAGTTAAGCGTCTGCCTTCGGCTCGGGTCATGATCCCAGGGTCCTGGGATCGAGCCCTGCATCGGGCTCCCTGCTCCACGGGAAGCCTGCTTCTCCCTCTCCCTTTGCTTCCTGCTCCCCTGCTTGTGCTCTCTCTCCTTCTCTCTCTAATAAATAAATAAATCTTAAAAAAAAAAAAAAAAGAACCAGGAAAATATGGCAAATTATCAAGGGAAAAGAAAAAAATCAATGGATGCCAAAGTCAAGATGACTCAAATGTGGGCGCCTGAGTGGCTCAGTTGTTAAGCCTCTGCCTTCGGCTCAGGTCATGATCCCAGGGTCCTGGGATCGAGCCCCATATCGGGCTCCCTGCTCGGCGGGGATCCTGCTCTCCCTCTCCCACTCCCGCTGCTTGTGTTCCTGCTCTCACTATCTCTGTCTCTGTCAAATAAATAAAATCTTTAAAAAAAAAAGATGACTCAAATGTTAGAATTATTAGACAAATTATCAGATAAAGACTTTAAGACAGTTAACACTATGCTACATTTGACTCTAACTGAATGGAACCACAGAAGTTCTCAAAAAAGACAAACACTATAAAAGGATCCAAAGGAAAATATTAAAACTGAAAAATGTAATACCTGGAATAAAAAAAAATTAGATGGACTCAATAGCAGAATGGAGATAACAGAAGAGTCAGTGAACTTGAACTTGAAGATCAGTGAAAAGTATCCAATCTGGGATGCCTGGGTGGCTCAGTCAGTTAAGCATCTGCTCTCGGCTCAGGTCATGATCTCAGGGTCCTGAGATTGAGTCCTGCATCAGGCTCCTTGCTCAGTGGGGAGCCTGCTTCTCCCTCTACCTGCCACTCCCCCTGCTTGTGTTCTCTCTGACAAATAAGTAAAATCTTAAAAAAAAAAAAAAAAAAGTATGCAGTCCAAAGAACGGAGAGAAAAAGACTGAAAAACAACAACAAAACAGATCCTTTAGCAACCTGTGGGACAAGAGCCAATGCTCTAAAATTTGTGTCACTGGAGTTCCAGAAATTGAGGAGGGAGAGATTGATGCAGAAAAAAATATGTAAAAAAATAATGGCTGAAATTTGGTGGAAAACATAAATTTACAAGTTCAAGGAGTTCAGTAAACCTCAAACAGGATAAACACAAAATCATGCCCAGACACAACATCAAATTGTTTAAACAAAATATTTTGAAAGCAGCCAAAAAAAAAAAGAACACATTACAAATAGGGGAAAAATGATTCAAATGGTTGTGGATTTCCCATCAGAAACCTTAAAGACCAGAAGACAGGAAAGCAGTATATTTAAAGAGCTGATTAAGAAAAAAAAAAAGTGCCAATCTATAACACCAGTGGAAATACCTTGGGAAATAAGGTGAAATAAAGGCAGTCTTAGATGATGGAATATTTAGAAAATTCATTGCCAGCACCCTACTCTAAAAGCATTGCTAAAGAAATTCTTAAAATGGAAGAGAAATGAAAGAAGGGGGAAACTTGGAACTTCAGAAAGTAAGAAAAAGCAACATAAATGGTAAATACCGGGGAAAATATGAGACTATTTTTCCCTTCTGAAATTATTTAAAATATGTATAACTTCAAAAAGTATTACATGGGGCACCTGGGTGGCTCAGTCGGTTAAGCGTCTGCCTTCAGCTTAGGTCATGATCCCAGGGTCCTGGGATCGAGCCCCGCATTGGGCTCCCTGCTCAGCGGGAAGTCGGCTTCCCCCACTCCCTTTCCCTCTGTACTCTCCCTCAAATAAAATCTTTTTTTAAAAAAAGTATTACATTGTCTGGTAGGGTTTTCATTATATGTAGATGTAGTACATATGACAACTGTAAAATGAAGTGGGGAGGCTTTAAGGCTTATACATTGTACTTGAAGTTGTCAGATACTAACTTTAAGTAAACTGTGACAACACAAGAATGTATGTTGTAATAACTAGAGGAACCACTTTTAAAAATACAAAGAAATAAAGCCAAACAGACAATACATAAGCTCAAATGTAAAATGTATTCTAATGCAAAACTGTTTCTCCACTCACAACACAACTAACATCAAATATGTAGGGATCCCCCCCCCATCAATCAATTTTCCAACTCTGGACAGCAACTGGTATAATTCAGTCCAATTCTTGACACTAACTTAGTGTCAGACTCCACAGGTTTAAGGGCTGAATCCCACAAGAGTGTCCTCACTTCAGACACTACTTTCAAGTAATGGGTCCCCAGGTAACCCACATTTCTCTCCAACTTGGCTACAAAGTCCAGGGTTTCCATATACAGCCCCTTCAGTTTCAATAATTTGCTGGAATGGCTCAGGAAACTCAGAAAAATGTTACTTATGTTTCCAGGTTTATTTATTTATTTATTTTTAAAGATATTATTTATTTATTTGACAGAGAGAGACACAGCGACAGAGAACACAAGCAGAGGGAGTGGGGGAGGGAGAAGCAGGCTTCCCGCCGAGCAGGGAGCCCGATGCGGGGCTCCATCCCAGGACCCCGGGACCATGACCTGAGCCGAAGGCAGACGCTTAACGACTGAGCCACCCAGGCGCCCTGTTTCCAGGTTTATTATAAGGGATATTATAAAGGATACAGATGAACAGCCAGTTGAAGATATACACAGGGCAAGGTTTATAAGAGTCCTGAGTGCAAGAGCTTCTGATCCTGTGGAGTTGGGGTGTACTACCCTCCCAGCACATAGGTATGTTCACTGAGTAGATTCACAGTGCCTGGATAGATAAAACCTTACTTGTATATGCCTCCCTGGACGAGACTAATTGAAAAGCAAAGGAGGAGAGTGCCCAGAACACTGGGCCTCCTCTGAAGTTTCTTAGCTGAATACGGCCGGATTCTTACTGCGGCTCAAGGCTCTCATCCAGGGAGTAAATGCTTAAATGCAGGCACCTGTAGTGGTCACGTACTTCACGAACTCCTTGCCTTGCATGTGGTGTGTTAATTAAACTCACAATAAAAGCAGAGACAGAGCTTGGCTTCCAGGCCTTTCGCCCCTAGAGCATCTGGCCCTCAGGCCTCTCCTTTCTCCTACTAAGGTGTTGGGAGTAATCCTTTTCATTCGCAGTCTCAGGATTTGCTGGCCAAACCCGACAGTTCACTAACCCAGAAGCTCTCCAAACCCCCTAGTTTAGGGAATTTAATGGAGGCTTCATCATATAAGCATGATGGATTCTTTTTTTTTTTTTTTTTAAAGATTTTTATTTATTGAGAGAGAGAATGATAGAGAGAGAGCATGAGAGGGTCAGAGGGAGAAGCAGACGCCCTGCTGAGCAGGGAGCCCGACGTGGGACTTGATCCCGGGACTCCAGGATCATGACCTGAGCCGAAGGCAGTTGCCTAACCAACTGAGCCACCCAGGCGCCCCAGCATGATGGATTCTTAATTCAGTCTCTAGCCCCTCTCCCCTCCCTGGAGGACGAGAGGGTGGGACTGAAAGTTCCAAGATTCTAATCATGGTTTGGTCTTCCTAGTCACCAGCCCCCATTCTGCAGCTATCTAGAAGCCCACCAAGAGTCACCTCATCAGAACAAAAGATGCTTCTAGCACCCCTGTCACTCAAGAAATTACAAGGGTTTTAGGAGCTCTCTGTCAGGTACTAGAGACAGAGACCAAATGGATATTTTTTACTATCTCACAATTCACATAATCCAAAGAAAACAGGATGGAGGGAATAGAAAAACAATGCACAGAGGGGCCAACATAAAACAAATAATAAAATGATAGACCTAAATCTAACCCTATCAATAATTAGATTAAATGTAAAGGGTCCTGGGGCGGCTAGATGGCTCAGTCAGTTAAGCGTCTGCCTTTGGCTCAGGTCATGATCTCGGGGTCCTGGAATCGAGCCCCGTGTCTGGCTCCCAGCTCAGCAGGGAGTCTGTTTCTCCCTCTCTGTCTGCCCCTCCCCCTGCATATGCTCTCTCTCTCTCAAATAAATAATCTTTAAAAAAAAAGTAAAGGATCCTAATACACCAAATAAAAGGCAGATTTTCTCTAATTATATTGAAAAAAAAATTGTCCAACTATATATTGTCTAAAGATATCCATCAGAGGGGCACCTGGCTGGCTCAGTCGGTTAAGTGTCTGCCTTGAGCTCAGGTCCTGGGATCAAGCCCCAAAGGGGAGTCTGCTTCTCCCTCTCCCTCTGCTGCACCCCCTGCTTATGCTCTCACTCTCTCAAATAAATAAATAAATATAAAATAAAATAAAATAAAATAAAAAAGAACTGCCAATCCAGGGTGCCAGGGTGTCTCAGTCAGTTAGGTATCTGACTGGTGATTTTGGCTCAGGTCATGATCTCATGGGCCACGATTTCATGGGTCCTGAGATTGAGCCCTGCTTCAGGCTCTGCACTCAGTAGGGAGTCTGTTTGATATTCTCTCTCCCTCTCCCTCTGCTCCTCCCCACCCCTCTCTCATTCTCTCTCTAAGATAAATATTTTTTTAAAAAGAACTGCCAATCAATAATTCTCTTTCTAGTGAGAATATCTGAGAATATCCTTTAGGAATTAAGGTGAAATAAAGGTGTTCTTGGAGAATACCTTTGGTGAATACCTTGATGAATTTTCTTCTTGGAAGGAAAAGGAAGAGAATTCATTGCCAATATCCCTACTTTGAAGGAAATGCTAAAGTTCATCAGGCTGAAGAAAAATAAATGGGAAACTTGGAACTTAAGAAATAAAAGATGACCAACAAGAGTGGTACATACCTGGATAAATATAAAAACATTATTCATCCCTTTAAGAGTTTTCAGTGTAGGGCGCCTGGGAGGCTCAGTCGGTTAAGCGACTGCCTTCGGCTCAGGTCATGATCCTGGAGTCCCGGGATGGAGTCCCGCATCGGGCTCCCAGCTCGGCAGGGAGTCTGCTTCTCCCTCTGACCCTCCTCCCTCTCATGTTCTCTGTCTCTCATTCTCTCTCTCTCAAATAAATAAATAAAATCTTTAAAAAAAAATTAAAAAAAAAAAAGAGTTGTCAGTGTATATAGATATAACACTAAACATAGAGATTTTAACAGGACTTTATGGTTGTGAGGCTTACATTTTACTTAAAGTAGTAAAATATCAACTCTACATGGACTGGGAGAACTTAGATATGGATACAGATCTTCCTTGACTTGTGATGGGTTTACATCCAGATAATCTCATCATAAATTGAAAACATCATAAGGCAAAAATGCATTAAATACAATTAACCTATCAAACATCACAGCTTAGCCTAGCCTACCTTTTTTTTTTTTTAAGATTTTATTTATTTGACAGAGAGAGATAGCGAGAGCAGAAACACAAGCAGGGGGAGTGGGAGAGGGAGAAGCAGGCTTCCCGTGGAGCAGGGAGCCCCATGTGGGGCTTGATCCCAGAACCCTAGGATCATGACCTGAGCCGAAGGCAGACGCTTAACGACTGAGCCACCCAGGCGCCCCTAGCCTAGCCTAGCCTAGCCTACCTTAAAGATGCTCAGAACACTTACAGTTGGGCAAAGTCATCAAACACGAGCCTCTTTTTATAATAAAATGTTGAATATCTCATAATTTGTTGAACACTGTACTGAAAGTGAAAAACAGAATGGTTGTATAGGTACAGAATGGTTCCAAGTGAATTGGTTGATTACCCTCATGCCCAACTGGGGTCTGTGGCTCACTGCTGCTGGTAAAATCTAACCTAGAGAGGGAAACTCTGGGTTGAACAGTTTTTTCTTTCATCATTTGAAAAATGTGCCATTTTCTCCATGATTTCTGTTGAGATATCTGCTGTCAAATTGTTTTCCTTCTATAAGTAAGGTGTCATTTCTCTCACTGCTTTTGAGATTTTTTTCTTTATATTTAGTTTTCAGAAATTGGATTATAATGTGTCTTGGCTTGGATTTCTTTGGTTTTTTTTTTTTTTTTTTTCTTACCCCGTTTGGGTTTTGCTCAGCTTCTTGAATCTGCAGGTTATAGATGTATGTATTTTGCCATATTTGGGACATTTTTCAGCCATTATTTCTTCAACTACTTATTTAGCCCTGACTTCCTTTTCTCCTTCTATGGGACTCCTGTGACAGGAATATTATATTTTTTCTTATAATCTCACAGGTCTCTAAGGCTCTGTTTCGTTTATCTGAGGTTTTGTTTTCAGTCTAGTTTCTCTCTGCTGTCAGACTGAATAATTTTTATTGTCTGTCTTCAAAGTTAATGAATCTTAAAAAAAATTTAATGAATCTTTCCTCTGTACTTTCCATACTGCCGTTGAGCCCATCCATTGTTTTATTTTTTAATATCAGTTATTGTATATTTCAATTCTAATATTTCCACTTAGTTCTCTTTATGTCGTCCATTTTTTGCTGAAATTTACTTTCTATTTTTCATTTATTTCAAGTGTTTTTGCAATTGCTAATTAGGGCATGTTAATAATGGTTGCTTTATTTTTTTATTTTTTAAAGATTTTATTTATTCATTTGAGACACAGAGATACAGAGAAAGAGAGAGAGCATGAGCAGGGAGAGAGGCAGAGGGAGAGGGAGAAGCAGGCTCCCTGCCGAGCCAGGAGTCAGGAGCCAGGACCCCGATGTGGGGCTCCATCCTAGGACCCTGGGATCATGACCTGAGCCAAAGGCAGATGCCTAACCATCTGAGCCACGCAGGCGCCCCAATAATGACTGCTTTAAAAGCTTTGTCAGATCATTGTAAGATCTCTGTCATCTGTGTTGTCATCTATTAATATTTTTTGTTAATTTTTTTTAAAGATTTTATTTATTTATTTGACAGAGAGAGACACAGCGAGAGAGGGAACACAAGCAGGGGAGTAGGGGAGGGAGAAGCAGGCTTCCTGCGGAGCAGGGAGCCCGATGCGGGGCTTGATCCCAGGATCCTGGGATCGTGACCTGAGCCGAAGGCAGATGCTTAATGATTGAGCCACCCAGGTGCCCCTAGAGAGCAGGCTTTTGCTGGGGCTTTTTTCCTACTGTCTACACCACTTGGCATTTCAGAGTTGCCAACTTCTTCAGCTCCAAGTGTGGGACGTATGAGGCAAAAAAAAAAAAAAAAACCTCCAAGAATCTCATCACCATGTTATTCCTTAGGTCCCATGGTCCCAACCCTGTGTCTTCTTTCCACTTTCAAAATCTTACGTTTGTTTTCTCTAAGCATCCAGGGTTTTATTTGTACTTAGGAGAAACAGGGAAAAGTACCTCTACTCAATCCTCCCCGAGGCAGGGAATCTTCCATTTTTGCTTTAATTATTACTTCCACCTTATACATCTGTCCTTCCCCTTTTATATGTCTATTGTACATATAGAGGAAATTCTAGATCTATTTTTATATTTTTCCCTTTCATAATTTCAGTGTCATTTTTCTTGGTCTTGTGATAACTTACCAAGCTGTTAAGATTGATTTGGTACTCTGCCTATCTATTCATTATGCTAATTATAGTTCTTCAGTCAAATTGCTTCATTGTATTGGTCTCAGTTTGTTCACTTATAAAATAAAGGGGTTAGAAAAAAAATAAAATAAAGGGGTTGCAATAGTCTTGAGCTTCCCTTTCATCTCTAAAGATGCTCTTTTACAATAATGGTTTAAGAACTAATATTTAATTACTAGCTATGTAAATTTCTATTTCCTCATCTGTAAAATGAAAATGAGTGACCACATTTCATAGACTTGATACATTATAAGTTTTTAGAACAGTGTTTGGCAAATATTAAAGACTCAATTATTGGTAGTTACTATTTAGGAACCTATGATCTCTAAGTGTACAAAAGCAGGAATAGGAAAGGCTCAATGGAAGAGTAACAGCTGAGGGCGCCTGGGTGACTCAGTTGGTTAAGCGACTGCCTTCAGCTCAGGTCATGATCCTGGAGTCCCTGGATCAAGTGACCCTCCCCCCTCTCATGTGCTCTCTCTCTCTCATTCTCACTCTCAAATAAAATAAAATCTTTAAAAAAAAAGTTATAAATTAGTGATAGGTAAAACTAGAAAAGTAGAAAGTGAACAAAATATGAAAGAACTTGAATAATGATATAAGGAATTCAGATTGTTCTTCACAAGAATTGAAGAAATAGGGGCAGCTGGGTGGCTCAGTCGGTTAATATCTGCCTTCGGCTTGGGTCATGATCCCAGGGTCCTGGGATTGACTCCCGCATGAGGCTCCTTGCTCAGCAGGGCAACTGCTTCTCCCTCTGCCTACCGCTCCCCCTGCTTGTGCTCTCTCTCTCCCTAATAAATAAAATCTTAAAAAAAAGAATTGAAGAATTATAAACATTTATTCTTTGAATGGCAATGAGATAACCAAAGCCATCTTTTAGATTTCCCTGGGAGATACGTGGAGATTGCATTTACCAATGACCACATTCTATATGGCTCTATTATCATAAAAACTTTGCAGGGTGCCTGGGTGGCTCAGTTGGTTAAGTGTCTGACTCTTGGTTTTACCTCAGGTCATGATCTCAAGTCCTGGGATAGGGCCCCCCTGAGGGGTTCCGTGCTCCATGCTCAGTGGGGAGTCTGCTTCCCCCCTTCTCTCTCCCTCTGCCCTTCCCCCCTGCTCATGTAGTCTAAAATAAATAAATCTTAAAAAACAACAACTTAGCTTCTCCTGCCCTTTCCTTCCTAGATTATGTATCTGACAGGAATCCTTGAATTATCTCAGTAAACCAGACAACCAAACATTTAACCATTTACACTTAAATGAAGTTAGGAAAAATTAAAACTGGTCTGGTTCCAGGTGAAAAAGATGGGTGTGACTGTCTGCAGTGGTTCAGAAAATTTACATAAGAAAGCCAACCAAACAGAGCTATGAAGCCCCTGCACCCCCACTTTTCAGACCTGTCAGCATAGCCACTGTTAGTCAACCATCCTCACACTTCCCCTCTACTACTGTCTGGGCAAAATCGTTTCATTTTGCCCTTAAAATTGCCAACCATATCACAAACATTGCATATGTGCTAAACCTCAACACTAAAAGTTCTACCTCCACTTTCTGCCTTAACTTAGCCACGCTTTTCCTTAGGATTTCTCTTCCCTATCGTCCACTAGAGTTGATGTTGCTCATTCCCCATGCCTCACATCCTATGGATCCCAGATGTCATTGTTTTGTTGCTTACACGTTTGCATCCCTCATCCTCACAGTGAAAGTCCTTCAGTGAGAGCTATGTTCTATGTTAATACCCCTTCCTATATTTTGAAATATTGTAATGTTCAAAACTCATTCTGGGAATATAGATTTGAGAAAAATTCACGCATCTAATTTTTTTTTTTTTTTTTTTTAAGAAACTGATGCCTTCCAGCTAGATTTGCTCAAACTCATGCTGGCAATTTTAAGGACTTATGTATCTAAGCTTATTTTCACAGAAACTGCTGTTTGAGTTAGGTTTACTGATTTCCAGGTTGTGGGTTGGATTATGTCTCCAAAAAGATATGTTTAAGTCCTAACACTAGTATCCATGAATGTGACTTTATTTGGAAACAGGGTCTTTGTAGAGGTAATAAAGTTGAGATCATACTGCATCAGGATAAGCCCTAAATCCAATAATTCATGTCCTTATAAAAGAGAGAGGTTTGCAGACAGAGGAGCCTAGGGGAAAGGGACCATGAAACTACAAAACCAGGAATGCCTGAGGCCACAAGAAGCAAGGAAGCATTCTTCCCCACAGCCTCTAGAGGGAGCATGTCCCGGATCACACCTACTGGTTTTGAACGTCTAGCCTCCAGAATGGGGAGAGAAAAGCAAAATACCACAAACTTGATGGCTTGTTTTAAGTTTTGTGGTATTTTGCTCTGGCAGCCCTAGAATACAAACACTCCTCATTCACTGAAAACCTTTACATTCGTTTTTGAATTTCCTCTATCTTTAGTTCATCATCATCTGCATGGAAAACTTACCCAATTGGCCAGTCCTTTTCTCACATATATTTTCACAGTGGTAAAGAACAGCGATGAATGAGAACATATCACGTGGATTACAAACTTAAGGGGCACATGGGTGGCTCAGATGGTTAAGCGTCTGCCTTCGGCTCAGGTCATGGTCCCAGGGTCCTGGTCCCCGCATCCGGCTCCCTGCTCAGCGGGAAGCCTGCTTCTCCCTCTCCCACTCCCTCTGTTTGTGTTCCCTCTCTCGCTATGTATCTCTCTGTCAAATAAGTAAATAAAATCTTTAAAAAAAAATTAAGTTAAAAAGGGAAATTACATATCAGTTTCATTTATGCAATCAGATTTGAAAGCTTAAAAACTACCAAACTTACTCCAACAGAACTCCAAGTTGGCCAAACAGGAATTCTATAAGGAACTCAATAAATGGACTTTTGTTGTTCACTTTTATTATACAATGCATGTATTTTTTAAAAGATAGGGGTGGGGGAAAAACTTTAAAAAAACCCAAACTCATCTATAATTCCAGCCACTCAGGATTATCACTCTTAATATTTGCTAACCATCTTTCCTTATTTTATTCTGAGTATGCTCAGAAAGTGTACCTTGTATAGAAATGGTAATTTTACATCTTGTTATTGGCTTCCCTACCATACCCTAGGAAATTGCCCATTTTTACTGCACTGTAAAAACATGCAAGAGCAGTAGAATAAGTGACCTGAAGGCAACAAAATGTATGTGCATGTGGCTTTCCCACCCCACTCTATTCATGCGTTGTGGCACTCCCCAGAGTTAGGAGAGAGAGAAAAAATAGAGATATTCCTGCTTGAAGGTACATTAGGTGAAAGAGTTCTCAAAAAGAGTATGAGTCTTCCAACTTACACACAGCCCAATTAGAAGGCCAGGCCTGAATGATTTATCCATAATTGATGGGTGAGGAAATTGAGTAGAAAAAGCCAGGTCAGGGGCGCCCGAGTGGCTCAATTGTCGGGCGTCTGCCTTCAGCTCAGGTCATGATCCCGGGGTCCTGGGATGGAGCCCTGCATCGGGCTCCCTGCTCTGCGGGAAGTCTGCTTCTCCCTCTCCCACTCCCCCTGCTTGTTGTGTTCCCTCTCTCGCTGTCTCTCTCTCTCAAATAAATAAATAAAATCTTAAAAAAAAAAAAAAAGAAAAAGCCAGGTCAATGCCATGGCACAATTTGGGAACCAACTCATATCTTCCAAAGACCTCTATCTCCTCTCTTTTTAGACACTCAAGAGTAAGTAATTTTAAAATGATAGAAATGATCATGAGTTTACACTGAATTGGCTTTGCTCCAGTTTTAAAATATTTGGTGAATTTGTCAAATTTCTTTGTGTGGTTCCTTTTACTTAAAGAACATACATTAGGGATGCCTGGGTGGCTCAGTTGGTAAAGCTACTGATTCTCGATTTCAGCTTAGGTCATGATGTCAGGGTCATGAGACCAAGCCCCACATCAGGCTCTGCACTGGGTGTGAAGCCTGCTTGGGATTCTCTCCCTCTGTCATCACCCATCCCCCACACCCTACAGAAGCTTGCACTTTTTCTGTCTCGAAAAAAACCCCACAAAAACATACAATATTAGAATCATTTTACCTTCGTGGTGAATTCAAATTTTTACCATTCTCTATGACTTTATCAATGTGTTTGCCTTAAAGACTATTTTGTTCTTGTATGCTATGTGCCTAGTACATCTTTCTCTGTATTTTTCACCTTTCCGTGTCCTTATCTTTTTAGATGGGACTCTGGTAAATAGCATATAGCTGCTTTATTTTTTTTTTTTAAGATTTTATTTGACAGAGAGATACACAGCGAGAGAGGGAACACAAACAGGGGGAGTGGGAGAGGGAGAAGCAGGCTTCCCATGGAGCAGGGAGCCCAATGCGGGGCTCGATCCCAGGCCCTGGGATCATGACCTGAGCCGAAGGCAGACGCTTAACACCTGAGCCACCCAGGGGCCCCAGCATATAGCTGCTTTAAAACAAAAAAGCAAAAAAAACACCCAAAACCCATCCTTTCACAATCTTTGATCCTAACTGAAAAGTTGAGCCCATTTACACTTATTGGGATTAATGATACATTTAGATTTATTTCAAATATTCATTATGGTTTCTACTTACCTTTTTTTTTTTTTTCCACTTTCCTGCCTTTCTTTGGATTGGTTCTTTTCTCATTCCATTTTCTTCTACTTTAGAAGTTCTCTTTCCCTGCTGCCTCTCCCTCTTAGTGGCTACCCTGGCTACTTTAACATGCACACTTAAGACAATATGTATGCCATCCTCTTGAAATAAAAGGACCTTAGAGTGCTTTAACCTAATAACTTGCTCATAAAAGTTTGCTTCTCAAAACTTTATTATTTTTAATTAAATTTTAAAAAATTTAAGTAGGCACCACATCCAGCATGGAGCCCAACACAGGGCTTGAATTCATGACTCTGAAATTAAGACCTGAGCTGAAATCAAGAGTCAGATGCTTAAACGACTAAGACACCCAGGTGCCCTTTTAATTTTATTTTTAAGATCTTATTTTAGAGATAGATAGTACGAGAAGTGGGAGGGGCAGGACAAAAAGAATCTCAGGCAGGTTTACACGGGACTCCGGGGCTCAATCTCACAACCCTGAGACCATGACCCGAGCCAAAACCAAGAGTCAGACGCTTAACTGACTAGCCACCCGGTGCCCCCTTTTATTTTTTTTTAAAGATTTTATTTGAGAGAAAGAGGTAGAGAGGACAGGAGCAGGGGGGAGGGGCAGAGGGAAAGGGAGAAGCAGACTCCCCGCTAAGGAGGGAGCCCGACGCAGGGCTTGAACCCAGGACCCTGGGATCATGACCTGAGCTGAATGCAGACTCTCAACTGACTGAGCCACCCAGGCGCCCCTAATTTTATTTTTTTAAAGATTTTATTTATTTGACAGAGAAAGACACAGCGAGAGAGGGAATACAAGCAGGGGGAGTGGGAGAGGGAGAAGCAGGCTTCCTGTGGAGCAGGGAGCCCGATGCAGGGCTCGATCCCAGGACCCTGGGATCATGACCTGAGCCGAAGGCAGATGCTTAACGACTGAGTCACCCAGGCGCCCCTCTAATTTTATTCTTAAGTAAACTCTACACCCAACGTGGAGCTTGAACTCACAACCCTGAGATCAAGAGTCACATGCTCAGGACACCTGGGTGGTTCAGTTGGTTAAGCAATGGACTCTTGATTTCAGCTCAGGTCATGATCTCAGGGTTGTGAAGTTGAGTCCCACTTCAGGCTCTGCACTCAGAGGGGAGTCTGCTTGAGGATTCTCTCTCCCTCCCTCTGCACGCTCTCAATCTTTAAAAAAAAAAAAAAAGTCACATGCTCTACTGAATGAGTCAGCCAGGTGCCCCTGCTTCTCAAAATTTTAGTTCTTTTGTTAACTCCACAAAGTGGACATTACCATTGTTACATAGTCACTATTCCTTAAAATATTTATGTTGAAAAAATTTTTTTGCATAAATATTTAACCCTTGGTATATTTTGTCTGGTCTCCAGTATTTTCTTGTTATCACATATCAACTTATTTTCTACAAGATTCCTGATGTAGCATTGCCAAAAATTCCCTGGCTCCATATTAATTCTACAGCTAATGAAGATTTGCCCAAAAGTTCATTCCTCCAACCATCTGCATTTTATCTTTTAGTTCTTTAGGAGAATAATCTCATTATATAGAACTTTCATTCAATAACAAACCCTCATTAATTCCCTTTCATTTAGCAGGTTATCTGAGTAAGTTTCTCAAATGTGATTAACATCTGAAATCATTGGAGAAAAGTTACCATTCGTATGTTCTTGGCCAACTCCATAAAACCCAGGGGTTTTCTGCAATTCAAACTGGATACATCTTAGGGATGTATGAAATGAGGATTGCTTGATGAGGAAAAGGGGATTTTTTTTTTTAAAGGTTTTATTTATTTATTTGACAGAGCCACAGCGAGAGAGGGAACACAAGCATGGGGAGTGGAAGAGGGAGAAGCAGGCTTCCCGCTGAGCAGGGAGCCTGATGTGGGGCTCGATCCCAGGACCCTGGGATCATGACCTGAGCAGAAGGCAGACGCCCAATGACTGAGCCACCCAGGCGCCCCGAAAAGGGGATTTTTAATGAAAAATTTAACAGCCTTCATTTTACTGGGGATCCATGAGCATGTTTCAACTCTTAAGTATAACATACCTCCTATTATCTCCTCAAATCTTACACATTCCAGCTTTCATTCTAACTAAACAACTTTATCTGATAGTTCATTGAGAAAATATAATCAGATAAGAACTCCTTTTATTCTTCCCATATTTTCAGATGTGCTTGCACTGATGCTTACATTCTCTTCCTTCCTGTTCAGATAAAATAAGCCAGTTCCTATCAACCACCAGCTGGGTCATCTATGCAACAGCTCATCTTCTCTTAGCCACTCAAATATTGTGTACTGAAGTTACCTTACTGGGGCATTGCCATCTGTTTATAAACATACTCTATATATTCTATCTTTAATAACAAACCAAAAATAAAGAACCAAAATCCCTTCCTTAATCTCACATCTGCCTCAACCTGACTCACTTTGGGCTTCCAGCAAGATATTTCAAGTAATCTATACTTGCTGTCACCTCTTCCTATCTTTGTTCACTATCTAACTCAGTCTAATAGTGATAAACATTTATTGAGCATTTATTATGTACAGAGTACTAAGATTTTCTTTAATGTTAATTATTTAATTACAACAACTGTATGAGATGATGCACTACTGATAAGGCAACTGAGGCACAAATGTTACAAAACTTGCAGAAAGCCTCAAAAATAGTAGCAGGGGCGCCTGGGTGGCTCAGTCGTTAAGCGTCTGCCTTTGGCTCAGGTCATGATCCCAGAGTCCTGGGATCGAGCCCCGCATCGGGCTCCCTGCTCAGTGGGAAGCTGCCTCTCCCTCTCCCACTCCCCCTGCTTGTGTTCCCTCTTTTTTTTTTTTTTTTTAAGATTTTATTTATTTTATTTGACAGAGAGAATGAGAGAGAGAGCACATGAGAGGGGGTTGGGTCAGAGGGAGAAGCAGACTCCCTGCCGAGCAGGGAGCCCGATGCGGGACTCGATCCCGGGACTCCAGGATCATGACCTGAGCCGAAGGCAGTCGCTTAACCAACTGAGGCACCCAGGCGCCCTTGTGTTCCCTCTCTTGCTGTGTCTGTCAGATAAATAAAATCTTAATAATAATAATAATAATAGCAGGTAGGCTGATAGCAGAGCCATACTCTTACCAATTTATCCTATGCTGCTCAATCTGGTTTAGGACCCCACCAGTCCACCAAACAGCCTTTTCAAAAGGTCTACAATGGCCTACATATTGCCAAACTTAAAAGACATCATGTGCTCACCTTACTCAATTTTGTAGAAGCTATCAACAGAATGATTATCTTTCTTTCTTGGCTTGAGACACCAAACTCTAGATATCCTTTCTCCTTAGCACAGGAGATTGGCCACTTTTCCTTTTTCTACATGGTTCCTAAACATCGGAGTGCCAAGGCTCCAAACTAAGCTTTCTTGTTTTCTCAAACACATACTTTCCCGGAGTGATCTTATCCTATCACCTAACACTATCTAAAAGGTTGATTCCAAAGTTAGTGAGTGGTCTCCTCTTATTTCCACATAGCATCAAACAAGCTTTTCAAATCTAATGTACCCATAATGGATTCTTTTCCCTCCCGAAATGCTTCTCCATAGCCTTCAACATTAACCAGTTATACGTTTAAGAAGTTGGCATTGTGCTTGAGGTCTTCCTGTTATCATGCACCTCAGTAAATCCTGTTAGCTCACCTCCAAAAAAATCCAGATTTATCCATTTCTATCTCCAATGAAACACCTCGTGTCAGTGATTATTCAACTCTTAAATGGTCACCCTGCCTCTACTCGTTCCCATTTCAATCCACTCTTCAAAAGCATCAAATGATCAAGTGTCAAAATGTTAGTCGTATCACTGCCATACTCATTTTGATTCTCATTGCATTTAATAAAATCCAAGCCTTTGTTCAACACAACGTCCTATGATCCTTACATCTTATGCTCCATGTCTGTATCTTCAACCACATCCCACAAAACTTTCCCTTCCTACTAGTGCATTATTTTCCTTGTTTATCACAAAATAAAAAATGTAACAACTCCCCACCCCCAACAAGAGCACTAGTAAAATCTCAAAAGGGGGGCGCCTGGGTGGCTCAGTTGGTTGGGCGACTGCCTTCGGCTCAGGTCATGATCCTAGAGTCCCTGGATCGAGTCCCGCATCGGGCTCTCTGCTCAGCAGGGAGTCTGCTTCTCCCTCTGACCCTCCCCCCTCTCATGTACTCGCTCTCTCTCATTCTCTCTCAAATAAATAAATAAAATCTTAAAAAAAAAAAAAAAATCTCAAAAGGGCAGCAGCATGTTGTCTTGATACTGTGTATCTAATGTCTAGCATGTAATAGGTGGTAAGCAAGTATTTGTCAAAAAAGTTTGCAAAAGGGGCACCTGGGGGGCTCAGTCGTTAAGCTTCTGCCTTCGGCTCAGGTCATGATCCCAGGGTCCTGGGATCCAGTCCCGCATCGGGCTCCCTGCTCAGCAGGAAGCCTGCTTCTCCCTCTCCCACTCCCCCTGCTTGTGTTCCCTCTCTCGTTGTATCTCTGTCAAATAAACAAAATCTTTAAAAAAAAAAAAAAGAAATACAAATTCTCAGCTCCCACTTCAGATTTACTGAATCAGCACCTCTGGAGGTAAAGCTCAAGCAGCAAGCACTTTCGGTGACTCTAATGTACACTGAAGTTTAAGAATCACTGACTTTGATGAAAACACTGGGGGAAAAAAAGTAAGGCTAAATAAATGCCAGCTTATGTTATCACTACTTTGTAGGACAAAATCACATTTAACTTTGTTATTCATTGGTGGAAAATAGTAACATTACAAAGCCAGTTTTTTTCACAAAAAAGCTTGTGTTGGAGCTAGTATTTTAGACACAGAACACCTTAAATTTGAAATACATATGCAATCAAGGAAAGCAAAGAAAGTGTTGCTTACCGTAACAGACACAACTAAGGAATACCTTAAATGGTAGATTAAGGTTGACCGATAATTAGGACATTTTAGAGGTTTTTTGTTGTGCTTGGGGTAAATAAAGGAGACTGTTTAGTGGCCCTTACATGGTTTGGGTATTATAGAAGGTATTTATCCAGGCAATGTGGGATTAACCAAGATTTATCTTACAAATCTTGTCTAATGATTCAGGTGTCCAACTGTCAAGTCCCTTACCAATTAGAATGAAGTAAGATAGACGTACTTGGGGGTTCAGATCACCCACCTCCTGACATGCTGAGTAATAACAATTCTGAACTTCAGATTCAATTTTCCTCTATGGGTCAATACAACCAGTTTTGCTCTGTGGGGGAGGAGTCCTAGGCCATAGCCAGTGAACACATAAGGCATTCCCCTGGTTTTGTCTTAGGGTCAGGCTTTAATTACTGTTGACTCCAAAGCTGCACAAACAGGAGCAGAGTTAAGAGTTAAGTGAAGCAAGACAGATTAAAGAGAAAAAAATACTTTAGGAAAATGTTTTAGGACTAAAATCTTATATACAATATTTTTCTTAACTGGCAGGTGATAAAATGGAGGCAATTTTAAAATGGTGTACAGGGGCGCCTGGGTGGCTCAGATGGTTAAGCGTCTGCCTTCGGCTCAGGTCATGATCCCAGGGTCCTGGAATCGAGCCCCACGTTGGGCTCCTGGCTCGGCAGGGAGCCTGCTTCTCCCTCTCCCTCTGTCTCCCCGCCCTGCTCATGCTCTGTGTCTCAAATGAATAAATAAAATAAAATGGTGTACAAACATGCGGTATAATTCCTCAGTAGATTAATATAGAACAACCTTTTTAAAAAAGGGGGGTGGGGGACTTCATATTAAAAAGGACTAAGATTTGGGGTGCCTGGGTGGTTCAGTTAAGCACCCGGCTCTTGATTTCAGCTCAGGATATGATCTCAGGGTTTGGGGATGGAGCCCAGCATTGGGCTCTACACTCACCTAGGAGTCTGCTCAAAGATTCTCTCCCTCTTCCTCTGCACCCCGCCACTCTCTTTAATAAATAAATAAATCTTAAGGGGGGAGGGGAGACCTGAGCTGAGCTCATTGTTGGAAGCTTAACCAACTGAGCCACCCACGTTCTCCCAAAACTTAAGCTGTTCTCATGAAAATGTACAGGACAGCAAAATTGGTATTCCAAAATCAGTTTATCTGAAAAAGACAAGTTATATGAAGTATGTGCATGTACACTTACTGAACTAAAAGTTCTTAAAAATTTCTAAGCTCAAATGGTATGTTGCAAAGTAATGTTAGAAATGTAAAGACAGACCATACAGTGCACACCATAACATGTAAAAATAAAACAGATTTGGATTATGCTGTCATTTTTAATTTTAATAAAATAGATAATTTCGTATTACATAGAGAGCAAGTCCATCCACTCATTATTGATAAAATTTTAGAAATATTTTCTATAAAAAGTTTAGTACTTGATTGGGAATGAATCCATTAGAACATGATTTCTACAGGTACAGTGTTCCCATCCTCACCCCCATTCTTATTAATTTTGAGAAAATTTAAAAATACAGAAAAGTACAAAAAATAAGACAAGATATCCATATACCACAATCCAGAATTATCCAGTATTTTGATATATTTACTTGCAGTCTTTTTTAAGAGAAATGGATGTTTATATATAAAATTGAAGTCCCTTTAAACAGTCCCCATCCCATCCCTCCCACACTCATCCCCTTTCCCTTCTCCACTCTTCACAAGCAACCACTATCAAGAGTTTGGTCTGTATCTTCCAATCCATTTCAAAAACATTTTAAAAACATACATACATATATGTATCCATTACCAATACATAGTACTGAATTTTGTGAGAAAAGTTTTAAAATTTACAAAAATGTCATTGTAATATATGTGTTATTCTGCAACTTCATTTTCCCCCTTCAACATGATTTTTGAGATCTTTCTCTGTAATACATGTAGATCTTGCTTGTTAAATTTTACAGATATACAGTCTTTCATCATTAAGTATTTTCCATTTTGTTCCCGATGGGCATTTAAGTTGTTTCCAACTTATGGCTACTACAAATCATGCCACAGTAAATAGACTGGTATATATTTCCTAAGCATACAAACTCAGAATTTCTAGGTATTCTTAAACTTGTTATAAGGAATGTTTCCCTACTCCCAAGGTCATAACCATTTCAGTATGTAGCTTTTTCATATTCCTGTTTTTATCTTCTTGGATCTTACCTTGGTGTATATATAGTTCATAGTTTGTTTTTTTCCTTGGAGAACAGATTACCTCCAAATCATTGTTTACATAGTCTCATTATCTTCTCACCTCCCATTGCCATTTCTATCATAGTCTAAATTCTAATAAATGCATAGGTGTTTCCAGAATCTCTTCTGTTCTGCTAAATCAATATAAAAGTCTCTTCCTTTCCAAAACTTACAACTTATTTTTTTATTACATTGGTGAAAATCTCCAGATCTATGCAGACAGCAATAAGAAGCATGTTTCCCATTCCCAATTTTAGTGGAAATGCATCTAAAGTTTCAGCATTACCTGCACCATCAGCTTTTTTGTTGGGTGCAGGATTTTTATCATACAAATGTCTTTCTCTTCAGTATAAATTCCCTGGTGTCCAGGACGTTTTTCGCTTTTGTTTTCCTCATTTGTGATACTTTCCTTGAGCATGATTATTTCTGATGTGCTACGAGGCTTAAATTCTTAGTCAATGCTTTCCAATTTTTAAGATATTTACATGGTTTTTAATGAGTATGAATTTTCTGATGTCTAATGTGGTGTGACTTCTGGCTAAAAGCTTTCCCACATTCACTACATTGATAAGGCTTCTTACCTGTGTGTATTCTCAAATGCAGAGCAAGGGTTGAGAACTGAGAGAAAGCTTTCCCACACTCATTACAACCATAGGGTTTCTCACCTGTATGGCTTCTCACATGCACAGTAAGAGATGAACTTTGAGAGAAGGCTTTTCCACATACATTGCATTCATAAGGTTTATCACCTGAATGAATTCTCACATGTACAATAAGCGATGTTCGTTGAGAGAAGGCTTTTCCACATTCATTACATTCATAGGGTTTCTCTCCAGTGTGAATGTTTTGATGTTTTATGAGGTACTTCTTCTGGCCAAAAGCTGTTCCACATTCACTACATTTAAAGGGTTTCTCTCCAATATGAATTTTCTCATGCTCAGTAAGGTTAGACTTGCCACTGAAGGTTTTTCCACACTCCTTACATACAAAAGGCTTCTCTCCCGTGTGAGTTCTCTGGTGTCTGATGAGGTTTGACTTCTGAATGAAAGCTTTCCCACAATCCTTACACTCAAAAGGTTTCTCTCCAGTGTGAATTTTCTGATGGGTAAGGAGGTTTTCCTTCTGGCTGAAGGATTTTCCACATTCATTACATTCAAAAAGCTTCTCTCCAGTATGGGTGTTCTGATGTTTAATGACATACTGCTTTTGGCTAAAGGCTTTTCCACATTCATTACATTCAAAAGGTTTCTCTCTATTATGAAAATGCTCATGCTCGGTGAGATTTGATTTGTGGCTGAAGACTTTCCCACATACCTTACAAGCAAAGGGGTTTTCCCCACTACAAATTCTCTGCTGACTGAGGTGTGACATCTGAATGGAAGCTTTCCCACATTCACAAGGTTTCTCTGCAGTATGAATTTTTTGATGAATGAGGATTTACTTTTGGCTGAAGGTATTTCCACATTTCTTACATTTGAAGGGCTTCTCTGTGTGTATGACCTTTCAAATGTAAAGGGATAAAATTCAAGAGAAAACTTTATAATACACAGTACATTACAAGCTTTGTCTCCAAGTATAAATTTTCTAATGCTCAATGAGGTTTTGTTATATTCACTGGTTTCTCTCCAGTAAAAGTTTTCTTCTGCTCAATGAGATCTGTCATCTAGCTAAAGGCTCCTCAGTATTCCTTAGAACAGGGTTTCTCTCCAGCCTGACTTCTACATTTAATGAGGTGTGACATGTGAGTGAAAGTTTTCCCACATCAGTAAATTCATAGGGTTTCTCGCCAGTATGAATGCTCTGTTTTCAGAAAGCGTTCAAACTTTTTTAACTAAGGCATTTCCACACTGACTTACACTTAAAGGGGGTTATTACCATAAAGAATAAGCTGTGGCAGGATTTCCAAACTAAATGAAGTTGATGATTCCTTCCTACACAACTTCCCTCATGATTATAAGCTAAACTGTGTTTCAAATTCTTTCTAGGTAAGTTGAAAAAGATGTTGCCCTTAAAAGATATAATGTCTGAGATCAGAGGAAGTATTTTTCCAATTTTCTTATATTCACTGCTTTTTGTTTTTCCTCAGTCTTTACTGGAGATGGATGCAACTTCCTTCCCAAGTCTTGTTGCCTCTCTAGCTGCTCATCATCTTCTCAGGCTTCTTCTAAAATGGAGTACAAAGAATCATCATTTAAAGGAGCGAATGTATAAAGTGCTTAGTACTGTGGCTGACAAATGGTAAGCACTCGATAATGTTAGCTTTATGTTACCATTATTTATGAGTTTTCCCATTACTAGTAATAAAATTTTGGATTGTGCTTTTGGGATGAACTCTGGAAGCCCACCTCACAGTATGAAAAAATCCTCATGACCAATGTCACCAAATAACTTTTGAGAAGGAAACGCTTGTGGAGGATATCTGCATAGAAAATTAACATTCACGGGCACACAGAGCTTAAGGATTACTCTTGAAAAATAACCTTTCCCATTTCTTAGTTCAGCAAACTGAATGTAACCAACAATGAGGAATTAACAAGTAGGATAAAAAGATGACATAAAATTGAGAAAGTCTCCCAGGATGTCTAAGAAAAGGAAAGGAATTAACCAACAACTGCTTCCTTCCAAAACTCCAATTAAAGACAAGAAAAGGGAAAATGGTACAAGCTCACAAGAAAAAATGGACAGGACTAGAGACATCAATACACACAGACATTAACAAATTTCCTGATAACATAAGAGCACACAAAAGATTTTCAACACAGCAGAGCTGAGGAAGTTTAAGTATGTAAAGATACTGCAGAAGATGCCAATGTCAAACCAATTTATGCCACAAAATATCAGAAAGACTAAGGAAATGAAGGGAATCAAGTACCTCAAAAGAAGGAATAAAGGATGGTAGCTGAAAAAAAGATTATATAAAGTGCAGTTGGAGCACTACCCTCCCAGTAGGACGACTCCTTTGTAGGAAATGGAAATTATTCTTTGCAGAAATTTAATCAGAGAAGCTCCAGGCTCAGGGACATCCAGTAAGAGATGATAAGGGAGAGGTGCTACACTGAAATCAATGGGATTAAATCTGTACATAATATGGTGAGCCCTCCAGGACAGTCTGTAGCTCATGCCAAAAAGGGTTGGCCTTCGTAATATATACCTGTGAGCAGGGTATGAAAGGCTCCTTCTCTGAAAAACCTGAAAAGCCCATGAAAAAACTCAGTAGATACCCCTCCAAGATGTTATCTGTCATCTGTACTCTCTCTCTCTCTCTTTTTTTTTTTTGGACCAAAACAAAGGACCTGGACACATCAGGGTTTGTGTGGGTAAAGCAGTATAATCATTCTGTGGAGACCCTGGTCCATAAGGCATTCCCCTCCCCCACTTTTTTAAGATTTTATTTTTAAGTAATCTCTACACCCAGCATGGGGCTTGAACTCACAACCCCGAGATCAAAAGTCACAAGCCCACCAATTGAGCCAGCCAGGCACTTTTTTTTTTTTTTTAAAGATTTATTTGAGAGAGAGAGAGAGAACGAGTGGGAGGGGCCAAGGGAGAAGGAGAGAATCTCAAGCAGACTCCCTGCTGAGCACAGAGCCTGACACGACCTCACTGGATCTCACGACCCTGAGATCATGAGCTGAGCCAAAACCAAGAGTCAAACACTTAACCAACTGTGCCACCCAGGTACCCTACCCAATGGCATTCTACTTTTGATTCACTGAAACCTACCAGATGACTAGAAGCAACCAGGCATGAAAGAACTTGTGATCACCTTTTAGTGGATCAGTCTTAAATATGGTCGCAGCCAATATTTCAAACACATTTGAGGAACCCCTACTAATAAGACAGATCAACATCAAAAGAAAAAATAAGAATGTCTGAGAAATATAGGTAAGGAACAATAAACAGCAACAAAACCTAAAACCAATCAGACAGATGATATTTTATCAGTGAAACAATAATCTGGTTCTATAAGCAAGAAACAAAAAGTTCCTTTGAAATTAAGATGGGGAGTGGGAAGTTAGACTGTATTATTCACTAATTAACAGGGTCCTCTTACTGGAGAAGGATTATAGTACTTCACCCTAGCAAACTCAGGCATGGCCAGCTAACCTGTTTGGCCAATGAAATATAAGCCCAAGTGACAAGTATTTCCCGGAAGAAGCTTTAAGAAGACAAATTCAGGGACACCTGGGTGGCACAGACGGTGGAGCATGAGACTCTTGATCTTGGGGTTGTGAGTTTGAGCCCCATGTTGGGTGCAGAGATTACTTAAAAATAAAATCTTAGGGGGCGCCTGGGTGGCTCAGTCATTGGGCAGCTGCCTTCAGCTCAGGTCATGATCCCACGGTCCTGGGATTGAGTCCCACATGGGGCTCCCTGCTCAGAGGGGAGCCTGCTTCTCCCTCTCCCACTCCCCCTGCTTGTGTTCCTGCTCTGTCTCTGTCTCTGTCAAATAAACAAATAAAATCTTTAAAAAAATAAAAAATAAAAATAAAATAAAATAAAATCTTAGGGGTGCCGGGGTGGCTCAGTCAGTTGAGTGTCTGCCTTTGGCTCAGGTCATAATCCCAGGGTCCTGGGGTCAAACCCCACGTTGGGCTCCCTGCTCAGTAGGGAGTATGCTTCTCCCTCTCCCTCTGCCCCTGCTCTCTCTTGCTCACTCTCTAACAAATAAAATCTTTAAAAAATAAATAAAAATAAAAATAAAATCTAAAAAAAAAAAAAAATTCAATGCCAGTTACTCAAAAAATTAAAAATAGGGGCACCTGGGCAGCTCAGTTGTTAAGCGTCTGCCTTTGGGTCAGGTCATGATCCCAGGGTCCTGGGATCGAGCCCTGAATCAGGCTCCCTGCTTCGCGGGAAGCCTGCTTCTCCCTCTCCCACGCCCCCTGCTTATGTTCCCTCTCTCGCTGTGTCTCTGTCAAATGTAAATAAAATCTTTAAAAAAAAAATTAAAAATAGAACTAACCATATTCACTTCTGGTTATACATCCAAAGAAAATGAAAACATTAAGTCAAAAAGATATATGTGCCCCCATGTTCACTGCAGCATTATTTACAACAGCCGAGTTATGGAAACAATCTAAATGTCCATCAATGGATGAACAGAGACAATGCGGTACACACATACAATGGAATATTATTCAGCCATTAAAAAGAATGAAATCTTGCCATTTGCAACAACATGGATGGAACTTGAGGATATTACAGTAAGTCAAAGAAGTCAAACACAATGTATGATCTCACTTATATGTGGAATCTTTTTTTTTTTTTTTAAGATTTTATTTATTTATTTGACAGAGAGAGACAGCGAGAGAGGGAACACAAGCAGGGAGAGTGGGAGAGGGAGAAGCAGGCTTCCCACCGAGCAGGGAGCCCGATGCGGGGCTCGATCCCAGGGCCCTGGGATCATGACCTGAGCCGAAGGCAGATGCTTAACAACTGAGCCACCCAGGCGCCCCTCTATGTGGAATCTTAAACAAACCAAGCTCATAGATAGAGAACATACTGATGGTTGCCAGAGGTGGGGTTGGGGTGTGGGCAAAATGGGTGAAAGGGGTCAAAGGTACAATTTCCAGTTATGAAATAAGTCATGGGGATGTAATGTACAGCATGGGAACTACAGTTAGGAATACCGTATTGCATATTTGAAAGTTGCTAAGAGAGTAGTTCTTAAATGTTCTCATCGGAAGAAAAAAAAGTTCTTTAACCATGTGTGTTGACAGATGCTAACTAGAGTTACTGTGGTGATCACTTCATAATATATACAAGCATCAATTATGTTGCAGTGGGTGGGGGGATGGGGTAATTGGGCGATGGGCATTAAGGAGGGGACCTGATGTAATGAGGACTGGGTGTTATTTGCAACTGATGAATCACTAAATTCTACCCCTGAAACTAATAATATACTGTATGTTAACTAGCTTGAATTTAAATAAAATCTTAGGGAAAAAAATATATTGTACATCTAAAACTAATATAATGTTGTGGGTGAATTAGACCTCAATAAATTTTTTTAAAAGACAAATTCAGAGCATAAACCAAGGTAACATATTAGCTGAGTGAAGTAAGTTCCAGAAAACAAAAGAACACTGATTAAATACTCAAAGAAAAACAAAACCAAAAAAAGCTTCCTCTCCTGTAAGCCATGAATCTCTAGACTTAAAGGGCACACTTAGTACCTTGCATGATGAAAACAAGATGCATACCTACATGTATCACCATGGTATTTCAAAAGAAAAAGAGGCCATAAATAAAAAAAAAAAAACTATTATATATGTACACACACACACACATATATATCACCCAACTACACGTAGATATGTATCACCGAAAGGAACAGGAATCAGAATGTCACCAAATTTCTCAACAGAAAAACGAGAAGCTAAAAAAGACAAAACTCTGAGGGAAAATTCTAAGCTTAGCCTACCAATCTAATGGGACAAAGCCATTTTTCAGGTATGCAAATGTTAAAAAATTTTATCTCAATGCACCTTTCCTCTCAGGATGCTACTAGATGAGCTCCACCAAATTAGTAGGCAGAGAAGGTGATACAGAATCCAAGAAAGGGGATAAAGCATGGGGAAAACAAATGAAAAAAAATCTTTGATAATGTTGATGAAAAACTACAAGATAAGAGCTATCAGGTCAAAGTACAGCCAGTTCTGACTGGGGCAGAAGGACAAAAATTCTACAGGTAAATCTCCATGGGGAAAAAAAATTTCCCAGTGCATTTGACCATGTGGAAACTAGTATTTAGAGAGCTTTTAACTATTCTATGGAGTCTGTGCTAAATACAGAAAACCAAGGAAACAAAAGTATGACAAATATAAATTCCATGAAAGAAAAAAAAGTATAATAAATAAAATTTTATACTACACAAATACTTCTGTTCTACATGAAAGGATAATAGTTGTCTCAAAAAGGTGTCTTAAATAAGTTGTGAGCTAAACTAGTCACTTTTTTCATGGAGCACTATTAATTTACTTCAATAAATTAATAAATGACTGCCTTACAAATTATGGTTATTCAGACTTGGGTATTATTTGGCAGGTACTTTCTTGAGACAGAACGAAGTGAGAATCATTTCAAGAAAAACAAAGAACAGTACATGTTGCCAACAATAAAATTTGAGTTTTCAAACAAAAATTAAAATTTTGGAAAATCTGTATCCTTCACCATGAGATTGATAGGTCCCAATACTTAAAAGACTTTGATATGGGGCGTCTGGGTGGCTCAGTCGTTAAGCATCTGCCTTCGGCTCAGGTCATGGTCCCAGGGTCCTGGGATCAAGCCCCACATCCGGCTCCCTGCTCAGCGGGAAGCCTGCTTCTCCCTCTCCCACTCCCCCTGCTTGTGTTCCCTCTCTCGCTGTGTCTCTCTCTGTCAAATAAATAAAATCTTTAAAAAAAAAAAAAAAAAAGACTTTGATATGTTAATATTTGAAAGATCTGTATAACTTAACTGACCAATACATGATGTTTCAAAAGTCATGCATGGGCAAGAGACCCACTCAAATTTTAAGACAGACCAACAGATTTTACCTAAGAAAACAAAAAAATACAGAGTTTCAAATTCTATATTGCAGCTAATCTTGAAAAAATTATTTATCAGGTGTTAATGTAGTACCAAAGAATATCCACAACTATCTGAAAAGGCTACTGAAATATTTCTCCCTTTCTAACTACATCTGTACGAAGTCACAATTTTTTCATATACGTCAACCAAGATAACATGTTACAACAGCAGAAATGAGAAATCTAGCTGTCTTCTATTAAACCAGACATTAAAGATATAGATATGACAAACACTGACTCTCTTCTCACTAAACTTTTTCATTTTGAAAAATTATTTTTTTTTAATTTGTCAGAGAGAAAGACAGAGAGAGAGGGAGAGAGAGCATGAACAGGGGGAGCGGCAGGCAGAGGGAGAAGCAGGCTCTCCACTAAACAAAAAGCCTGATGTGGGACTTGATCCCAGGACCCTGGGATCATGACCCGAGCCGAAGGCACTTAACTGACTGAGCCACCTAGGTGTCCCTGGAAAATTATTTTTATTAAGAAATATAATTTAGGGGCGCCTGTATGGCTCAGTCGTTAAGCATCTGCCTTCGGCTCAAGTCATTATCCCAGGGTCCTGGGATCGAGCCCCACATCAGGCTCCCTGCTCAGCGGGAAGCCTGCTTCTCCCTCTCCCACTCACCCTGCTTGTGTTCCCTCTCTCACTGTGTCTCTCTCTGTCAAATAAATAAATAAAATCTTTAAAAAAAGAAAGAAAGGAAGGAAGGAAGAAAGAAATATAATTTAAGGGGCACCTGGGTGGCTCAGTCGTTAAGCATCTGCCTTCGGCTCAGGTCACGATCCCAGAGTCCTGGGATCAAGCCTCGCATCGGGCTCCCTGCTCAGCGGGAAGCCGGCTTCTCCCTCTCCCACTCCCCCTGCTTGTGTTCCCTCTCTCTGTCAAATAAATAAAATCTTTAATAAAAAAAAAAAGAAATATAATTTAAATTTACAAGTAATGGGATTATTATTTTTTAATAAATACACTTTTAAAAGTTCCTCAATTTTACTTTTAAATAAGGCAAATATCACTAAAGTCCACATAAACCAAAAGGTCTTCATGTTTGTTTATATATTCCATTGTGGTAAAACACACAACATAAAATTTGCCATTAACTATTTTTTTAAAAAGCCATCCAGGCGCCCCTACCATTAACTATTTTTTCCTTTTACTTTTTGTAATTGAGGTATAATTGACATAACATTATACGTTCTTTAGGTTCAGGTGTACGACAAGGATTCGATATTTGTATACACTGCAAAATGGTTACAAGTCTAGTTAACATCTGTCACCATACATACAGATCTTTTACTTGTTATGAAAATTTTTAAAATCCAGGTGGTCCTCAAGTTTTAAGAATATAAAGGTGATTGCTAATGGGTACCAAGTTTCCTTTTTGTGCGGATGAAAATGTTCCGGAATTAGTGGTGATGGTTGTGCAACTTGGGAATATACTAAAAACCACTGAATTGTATACTCTAAAAGGATGCATTTTATGTTATGTGAAGTAAATCTCAATAAAGCTGTCATTAAAAACAAAGTGGAAGTCTGAAAACTGCTACTCAAAACATTTCTCATTACTCATTCAACAAATACCTTCTTTCCTTACTCTGTGCATGGCACACTTCTAAGCTCTAGGGATAAACAATATTGACCAAAACTGACAAAATTCGCTGTCCTCATCAAGATTACACTATAGTGGACAGATAAATAAAGAAGATGGTTTGTTAAAAAGCTGTAACTGCTATGGAAAAAAGATCAGAAAAGGGTAGAGCTTTAATTTTAGATAGAGTGGCCTCTGAGAAGGCAAGATTCAAGACATAAAAGAAGAAAGTGATCCTTACAGGTATCTGAAGAAGAGCATTCTGAACAGATTTTAAAGAAATTCACCAGACCTGAGGAAGAGCCTGTCAAGCATGTTAATTATGCAATCAGTGAATCACAATTATGCATATTATGTTCCTCATGTCCTTCTTTGGTTTAACTTGACCCCTCCTATTTTTTGACCATCTTAGAATCTACAGAACCTCCTGAGAGCAGCTCCAATAACATGCTCCTAAAAAGGTTTCTCCAATCTTGTCTCTTACTTATGAACATCTTTCCCTGAACTTCTAATTACAATCAGATTCACTTTTCCTAAAATGTTTCATACTAAGTATCTTTAAACCGAATTTGTATATAGCTAAGTCTTAACATCCTAACTATAACCTGAAATGCTGGATTGTATTAGTCACTCTACTCTTTTCTTTGAATGGCTGATGGCAGAAATTTTTTAAATGCCAGGGGCAATACCATGGGAGAAAAAAGGAAGAGAGAGAACTTAGATTTTAAAGACTAAAAAGACAACAACCAAATCCAAAGTCTAAACCTTGACTGGATTCTGGCATTTTAGAAAAAGCTGTACTCCACACCGGGTATAGTTAAAGAAAAAAAAAAAAAAGAACAAAAATTTTTTAAAGCTATAAAAGTATTTTGGATATAAATGAGGAAATCTAAATATGGACTAATTATTACATATTAGGGCATTATAGCTAATCCATCTAAGGAGTAATGATATTTTGGTTACGTAGAATGATGCCATTATTTTTAGACAATGAATACTTAATTTTTTAGAGGTGAAGTGTCATGACGTTTCAGCACATACAAATATGCATACACAGGGAGAGACACATAAAACAGACATAGCAAAATAAGTATTGAATCTACATAGTGGTATATGGGAGAATGCTGTACTCTTCTTTCAGATTTTAATATTTGAAAATGTTCATGGATAAAAAACTGAAAAAGAAGAATTGATCAATAACAATCCTTCCACAACAATTCATAGATTAGTTAATAAGTATCTCATATTTAATCAAAACGGGAGACAGAACATGGGCCTTCTTTTCAACAGGTTATAATATAGACTCCAGATACCAAAATATAAAAACATGTAAGAAAACTTACTCAGGACTTTTGAATTTCCATGAAAATGTGAAACAGGATGGTCGAAGGGGAGATCAACAAAAGAGGAACATGTTTAAATGATAAGTAGGACCTGAATAGGTAGAACATTGCGTAATCAAAAGCCAAGATTCAAAGAATATTATAAAGAAAATACGTTCACATTTATATTCATGGTTAGTTAATATGTCCTCTCTTGATAAGATTAAAGTATATCTTTTTAAAGACTTGGCTGACCATATCTCAAAGATCATGAGAAAATAAATAATCCAGACATAATATGAAATTGGTTTTAGGTAATCTCTCTGGACCTGAAAATAATGAGCTGAAATCTCCAATTTGGGTATTATATTAATGACTTCAGTGATACAAAAAGAATGAAACAAATCAGACAGTTGTTTATCGTATAAACAGGTAAAATTATGGTGGGCAAGACAGAAAGGCTGGAAAAATAAAAACTGATACTATAGAGTTACTTCTAACTTCACAATAAATGAGTGTTGGGGGGCCTGGGTGGCTCAGTCAGTTAAGCATCAGCTCTTGGTTTCGGCTCTGGTCATGATCTCACGGGTTGTGGGATAGGCTCCGCACTGCACATGGAGTCCGCTTCAGATTCTTTCTCCCTCTCTCTCTGCTCCTCCCCACTTGCACTCAGGCACACACACACTCTCTCTCAAATAAATAAAATCTTTTTAAAAAATGAGTCTCTGGGATTTAATTTATAAAGAAAAGGAGGAAAGGCAGAATGCAGTGTTCTAGGAGCCACCTCCAGTGAGAGGAGAAAGGGGAAAAAAATAAAAGCAAAAGATAAGAAAACACTTAGAAAGATAAAGCAACATCTCAGGTCAAGGCACCAATCAAGCAGAAGTGCGAGAGAATTCCTACAGGGGTGACTCACACGACATAAATAGATCCTTTCTTCTAAAATGGGTAAAATAAGAACATCTCTGCCCACTTTTCACATCTGTGAAGGATAAAGAAAAACAGGGAAGAAAAAAAAAAGGGAAAACTGCATTGTTGAGAAGAGTAGGAAGTAGCTATAATTCTAAAATCTTATGAGGATAGTTAGCAGGCAGCTGCCATTGCTGTTTTTTTAGGAAGAGTTCTCAGGCACAGTGCTCTCCGAAAACATAAGGCACAGCCTCAGGGGCCAAATCATCACCTTGTTTCTAGTAACAGAATCCAGGAATGTAGGCTGGATACAGAAGACTTGGTGGACCCACCAGCATCCCTAAATGGTAGGGAAAGTAGGATGGAGCAAGGAAATACAGAGACACCATCAGTAAATAAAGAACTTACTAGTACGGCAGAACAGAAGGTCACAACTATCTCCCTAAATTCCTGACTTGTATATCTAACTGCCTATATGAATATGCACTTAAATGATCAGTAGACACGTCACAATCAACAAGTCCAAAACAAACCTCTTGATCTATCTCCCAAAATTCCTGAAGTCTTCCTATCTCAGGAAATGTTAACTCATTCTCTTCTAGATAAAACCCTGGAGTTATCAGTGTGATTCCTCTTCCTCTTATAAACAATACAACCTAAAAAATAAATAAATAAAAATAACACAGTCTATCAGCCAATCCTGTCAGCTATTTCTTTAAAATATCTTAAGAATCTGGGGCACCTGGGTGGCTCAGTGTCTGCCTCCAGCTCAGGTCATGATCCCAGGGTCCTGAGATGGAGCCCCACATCAGGCTCCCTGCTTTTCTCTCTCCCTCTGCCCCTCTGCTCCTCCCCCTGTTCGTGATCTCTCTCTCTCTCTCTTGCTTTCTTTCTCAAATAAATAAAATCTTTAAAAAAATAAAATATAAGAATATGACTTGTCACTAGCTCAACTACTACCATTTTCTTACCTAGATTACTGCAATAGCCTCTGATTAATCTCCTAGCCTTGGCCCCCCATACCTTATTTTCTATACAACAGCCAAAATATAATTTTGATCTTATCACTCCTCTGCTCAAAACCCTTTGATGGTCTCCCAAATCACTCAAAATAAAGGTCAAAGTCTCTGATTTGGCCTGTTACCTAACCAAACCTGTTCTTTTTCCTTTGTGCTCACTGTGTGCCAGCCTACTCTGCCCTGATCAGTATTTCTAAAATAGCAAGCTCCAGCCTCAGGGCTTTTAACACTTTCTGTTCCTTCTGGCTGAATGCTTTTCCATCAAATACCACATGCCTCACTTGCACATGCCTCACATCTTTTTTTTCAAACGTCATGCTTTTAGTGAGACCTTTCCCTGACCAACTCATTTAAAATTATAACTACCGGGCGCCTGGGTGGCTCAGTTGGTTAAGCGACTGCCTTCGGCTCAGGTCATGATCCCGGAGTCCCGGGATCGAGTCCCGCATCGGGCTCCCTGCTCAGCGAGGAGCCTGTTTCTCCCTCTGACCCTCCTCCACTCATGTTCTCTCTCTCTCATTCTCGCTCTCTCAAAAAAATAAATCTTTAAAAAAAAAATTATAACTACCAACTGGCCTTCTCTAAGCTGGTTTTCCTTGCTTTAATTTTTCTCCAGAGCACTACCACCATCTGATAGAACATATATTTTTACTTATTTACTCACAGCGTGTCTTCCTCAGGAGGGAGGAATTTTTGAAAACTTTAATCAATGACATCTCCTTAGTAACTGAAATGGTACCTAATAATATCATTCAATAAATACTTGTCAACTATATGAATATACCATGTCGAGAGAAATGTAAATTGGTTTACTACTTTTGAGAACATGCTTATTTCTGTCAAGTCTATAAATAAACATAACTTTGACTCAGCATTTCCACTTAGGATAAATCACTATATAGTTGTATCTGTACTACCTCTGCGAAACAATATAAATAAGTATATATGCACTTGTGTATTCAAAAGCATACGTCTGGAAACAACCTAAATGTCCATAAATAGGAGACAGGTCAAATAAAATGTGTTGATAAGAGTCCTTCCCAGAAAACAAAAACAAACAAAAACAACTATGGACCCAACAGAATACATACTACCATTTATGGACCCAACAGAATACATACTACCATTTATATGAAAAGGAAAAGTGAGGGCTTACATACGTATATATTCATATTTATAGCATAGATATATAATATATGCTGGTTTATTCACAGACTACCTCAAGAAGGCTACATGTGAAACTCTTAAAAATGACTGCATCTTTATATATATATATTTTTTAAGATTTTATTTATTTATTTGACAGAGAGCACAAGTAGGCAGAGTGACAGGCAGATGGAGAGAGAGAAACAGGCTCTCCGCTGAGTAGGGAGCCGGATGTGGGGCTCGATCCCAAGACCCCAGGATCATGACCTGAGCCGAAAGCAGCCGCTTAACGGACTGAGCCACCCAGGCGCCCCATGACTGCATCTTTAGAAAAAAATCTATAGGACTAAAGTAAAGAGTTAAGAGACTTTTTCACTGTACACCTTGATGTTCAACAATTTTTACAAGCTCATGTTATTATATTAAAAACCAAACAAAGACTCATAACATTTATATGCACATACAGCAGAAAAGGGCAGAACTGATCGCTAAGGCAACAACTTCTGAAAGAGGTATATGGGGGTGGAAGAGAAAGGGAGGCTTTGTTTGTTGATGTGTAATGGGGGAGAAGGTGGGATAAGAAGACAAGAGAAAGCATGATTACAGATGTAAAACATAACTCAGAGACATTTAACCACTGAAAGAATGAAAGAAGGTGGAAAGTAATAAAAAGGAACCTAAATGTCAGACAATATATAAAGACTTAAGACCTATAAAAGACAATGCATGGGAGGAAAAAAGTCTATACACATTGGGAGGTATGAGATGAGGGTATGAATGAAAGGGAGAACAATCACACAGAGGTAATACAAATAAAGTGTGAAGTGCTGACATCCAGAATGGAGATAAGAGGGGCATCTAAAAAATCTGATTAAATAATACAGTACTGAAGCAGAAAAAATCATGACTGTAAATGTAATCCAGGTATCTAAAGAATTCATACCAAGTAAATACTCCAAGTCTAGGGACTATAAGAAAACATCCCTGAGTATTTCAAAGGTATCAATGCTGCCTGAACAACTGTGACCTGCCTTGCCATTCACTCACCTGAACAAATTTCCTTTCCACTTTGTTCTCCACCATCCAGAGTGTCTTCTTATTCAACAGAGGATCACATACAGTTTGGTCAGTTTATAACCTGCTTTTGGGGAAATGACACAGCACTAGAATGTTAATGCTGGGGGCCAAAGTACCATCCTAGAACTCAGGCTGAGCCCTGGGGCCTCCAGGCCTTCTGAATGATGAGGCAGGTGCAGTTTCCAGGTACACAAGGAAGTAGCCCTGTGAAAAAGAACAAAGTAATGACCTTTTGCCTTAGAGATTAAAGCACACACAATTATAATAAGCAAAGGGACTAAGACTATCTGAAACCTGAATTTCAAAGCCATACCCATTAAACCATTTAAGTTTCCACACATCCAGAAATGGGGTAAAAAAGAATTATTTCTCAGAATTTCACTTACATAGGAAAGCTGTTCATACCTTACATGACTGGTTGCTACTGTTCTGTACCACCACATTCCTACATAGGTTCCTGAGTGGATTTTAACCATGGCCCTTATTCCTGGATGAATTTTTTTTTTTAAAGATTTTATTTATTTATTTGACAGAGAGAGAGATAGCGAGAGTAGGAACACAAGCAGGGGGAGTGGGAGAGGGAGAAGCAGGCTTCCTGCGGAGCAGGGAGCCCGATGTGGGGCTCGATCCCAGGACCCTGGGATCATGACCTGAGCCGAAGGCAGACGCTTAACAACTGAGCCACGCAGGCGCCCCTCCTGGATGAATTTAATACTCACATCTATGACAACAGCAGTGGATGCCTATCAGAACTAAGTCACGAGGATACAATGCATAGGAAATCATTCTTACAGTATTCAGGAATAAAGTTGCAAAAAGTTTTCCTGGAGTCCTAACATTTACTTTGTATTATAATCTGATTAAAACTATGTATTAGAAATGTCCTCTAGGGGCGCCTGGGTGGCTCAGTCATTAAGCATCTGCCTTCGGCCCAGGGTCCTGGGATCAAGCCCCACATCGGGCTCCCTGCTCCACGTGAAGCCTGCTTCTCCCTCTCCCACTCCCCCTGCTTGTGGAATTCCCTCTCTCGCTGTGTCTCTCTCTGTCAAATAAATAAATAAAATCTTAAAAAAAAAAAATTTTTAAGGACATTATTGGGACAACTGACAAAATTTGAATATGGATTTTGTATTAAATAGTAGCAATGTGTCAATGTTAAAAATTTTCTGATTCTAGTTACCATACTACGGTCATGAAAAACAATGTCCTTGTTCTTAGAAAATTCATGCTGAAATACTTATAAAGGAAGCATGTATTCAACTTAGTCTCAAATGGTTAAAAAAAATTATGCACACAAATATTTGGACAAAGAAAGAAGGAAAAATAAAGCAAAAAACCAAAACGTAAATGGTAAATTTGGGTAAAGGATATATGGGACTTTCTGAACTAATCCAACTTTTCTATAAAGTTGAAATCATATAAAAAAAAAAGCAAAATCCTAAAAACCTGAGTTACTACTTATACACATACACACTATCTACTATGTATGTTGAAAAAGCTTGGTCACCAATTTTTGTGCTGGGCTGTGGCAGAGATGGAGGGCTTAGAACATAATTTAAACAGTAACGTACACAGAAATAGGGGAGAATGAGTTGGCTGAAGACAATCTGCAGGGGAAAGGAGATCAAGTTTGATATTCTGGACATCCAGAGTGTCAGGTTTCTGAGTAACATGCAGGCAACTGCGCATATACATAAGGAGCTCAGAATAGGCCTAGGAAGCCCAGGAAGGAAATGGGAATTTATCAGCTGTGAGAATATCAGTGCTGCTGAAGACACAGGTGGAATGTGACTGTGACTGCTTAGAGAATATACACAGTATATGTAGAAGATAATCAAGGACAGAATCCTAGGAACACCCAACAGTCAAAGAGGCAAGGAAAGGTTTCAAAGGAGCATGGTGGCTGCTTAGTTTTGAATCTTTCAAGTACTTCTTCTGAAAACTATACAAAATATCAAGAATAATGGGGGTGGTGGGCAGCCAATACACACTCTATTATCTTTTGTAAAACTAGCAGAGAGAATACGTTCACTCTAAATTATATTAAGTGTAGCCCCAAACACCCAAAATAGTAGATATGGTGTAGGGACCACAACAGTATGGCAGGCACAGCAAGAAAGACTACATAATGGTGAACAGTCTTTGAAATAACAGATCTCAGAAATAATTAGCAAATATTCATTCTCAGAATGACAGTGTGTGAGAACTGCTGCAACTGAGTCTAATAATGAACAACAAAACTAGAACCAAAAACCCCTCCCAAACTCCATGTACCAAAGGCAGACCCACAAGTGGCCTAAACAGGAAGTTGCAAAGAAGCCTAGGAAGAACTGGGAATGCTTTGAGGGATTCTAAGAACTTAAGAAGCTCAGATTTGTGCAGCTAATATTTCTTTACTGAATGAGTAGGCCTCACCCTAAAGGGATCTAATAAAACAAGACCTAGATTAAACAAAAAAGGACTGCGGGGAAAGCAGGAGTATGCTTAAAAAGTACTTGGGAGTAGGGTGTCCCCAGATTTAGTAACTTCTAAAAGTGAATTTATCATTCTGGAAGGCAAGTACTGTGAAGAATTATGGGAAAACAGGGAGATGGGAGATAGAAGTCGGCTTCAACCAGGTTAGGGTGAGGAACTCATTTGCTTTAAACACTAGAAGAGGCACATAAACTCTGAAGCACAGAATGCTATTATGTTTCCTTTTTCCTGGTAATGGTCTCAAAAAAAATCTATCTCATGCAAACATGAGTAAACAAAATATTTTGTCTGTATCCATACAAAGATACTACAAGAAAAAGTGAAAGCAAACAGCATAACTTTCAAACAGCTGAGTAAACTCACATGAAAAATACTGCAACAAAGAAAAAAATGAAAACAATTAATTTTTAGAACTTTAAGAAGCAAGCAAAGCTATATAAAGAACACAATGATAAAAACAGACTCTTAACTATAGAGAATAAACTGAGGGTCACTGGAGGGGAAGTGGGTGAGGGAACGGGTTAAATGGGTATTAAGGAGGGCATTTGTTGTGATGTGCACTGGGTGTTATAGGTTAAGTGATGAATCACTAAATTCTACTTCTGAAACTAATATTACATTATATGTTAACTGGAATTTCAATAAAAACTTGAAATTACAAAAAATAAAAAAAGAATACAATGATAGAGAAACTAGGTGAAGAGAAGGTCACTCAAAAGGAGGGAATGAAAAGAAAGTAAGAATAGACATCTTGGGGTGCCCGGCTAGCTCAGTCCGTAGAGCATGTGACTCCTGATTTTGAGGTTCTGAGTTCGAGCCCCATGCTGGGTGTAGAGATTACTTAGAAATAAAATCTTAAAAAAAAAAGGATGGGGCACCTGGGTGGCTCAGTTGGTTAGGCGACTGCCTTCGGCTCAGGTCATGATCCTGGAGTCCCTGGATCGAGTCCCGCATCAGGCTCCCTGCTCGGCGGGGAGTCTGCTTCTCCCTCTGACCCTCCCCCCTCTCATGTGCTCTCTCTCTCATTCTCTCTCTCTCAAATAAATAAATAAAATCTTAAAAAAAAAAAAAAAAGGATGGACATCTTATTTTGTTCTGCCTGATTTTTTTTTTTAAAGACTGCAGTATTAGAGTTTGGGGGGATTTTTGTTTTCCTTGATTAATGTGATCTTTCCTGGTTGTTTCATCTGAGGCATAGCAGTAGCTTCAGCCTTAAACTTTTTGTTTCTACTCACATCCCCAGAGTTGCAGGCAGCATGGGTAATGTATATATAGGTAATCATAATCTATATCTGACCACAGAAGCCAACATCTTATCCAATGCAAAAACAAACACTGGAGGAGCTTCTATTACATTCTAATAAAATTAAGGATGCTGTCTCAAGTATTATATAATTATAAGCAATAATTCGGTAAATTAAGCTGGAAATAAAATTAATTTATAGATAATCAACAACTTTCCCATATACCACGACAAATGACATTGTTGTAAAACAGCAATAGAAAAAATAAAGTACCTAGAAATAAAGTTAGTAAGGTCTAAAACCTGTTATGAAAAAAAATTTAAACACTCCAGAGGACCCAAAAGGAAACTGGAACATATAAATAAAATACATATCATGTACATGGACAGTATTTAACATCATAAAGATCTAATGTCCCTTTCTCCTAAGTTATTGTATAAATTTCGTGCGATACCAATAAAAATAAGCTTTTTCCCCCGAGAACTAGACAAGTTAATTCTAAAGTTTATATAGAAAAATAAGTAAGCGGGGCGCCTGGGTGGCTTAGTCAGTTAAGTGGCTGCCTTCGGCTCAGGTCATGATCCCAGGGTCCTGGGATCGAGCCCCGCATCAGGCTCCTTGCTCAGCGGAGAGCCTACTTCTCCCTCTCCCTCTGCCTGCCTCTCTGCCTACTTGTGCTCTCTCTCTTTCTCTGTCAAATAAATAAATAAAATCTTTAAAAAAAAAAAAAGAAAAATAAATAAGCAAGGGGGTGCCTGGGTGGCTCAGTCAGTTGAGTGTCTGACTTTTGATTTTGGCTCAGGTCATGATCTCAGGGTCCTGAGACTGGGCCCCGCACACAGCAGGGAGTCTGCTTGAGATTCTCTCCCCCTCCCACCCTCTGGAAGCACGTACAAACGTGTATGCGTGTGCGTTCTCTCTCAAATAAATAAAATCTTGAAAAAGAAAGAAGAATAGCTAGGAAACTCTGAAAAGAACAAGCAATAACAGACTAGTTACACCAAAATTATAAAGATTCAATAACAAAAAGATAAATATTGGTATATGAATACAGGCTGGAAGATGGATGAGACTATGAAGTCCAGAAATAGACCAATACGTGTGAGAATTTATTATATGATCAAAATGGAATTTTAAAATAAACTTAAAAACAAATAAATAAAATAGTAAACTTAAGAACTTTTAATAAATGGAGTTGGAAGAATTGGGTAGCCAACTGGAAAAAGAGGATGCATGCCTAATATACACAACAGGATAAACTCTAAATGGACTAACATATAAATATAAAAATGAAACCCTATAAAAATTATAAGATTTGAAAGCACTGGTGAAGGCTTTGACTATAAATGATTGATAAATCTAACTACATGAAAAAAACCCACAAAACCCTCCTGATTCAACAGAATTTTTAAAAAAGAGGGGTGCCTGGCTGGCTCAGTCAGAAGAGCATGCAACTCAATCTCCAGGTTGTGAGTTCAAGCCGCACATTGGGTGCAGACATTACTTAAAAATAAAATCTTTAAACAAATGTTAAATATAAAAAATTAAAAAAAGAAAAATGAACACCAAAACAAATTTTTTAAACTTGAAAATAAAACTGCAACTCATTTTATATAGGGCTAACTTTTCTAATGTACAGCTACTAGAAGAAAATGGGACCCCCCACAGAAAAATGAGAAGGATATGAACAGACAGTTCCCAGATAAATACATGAAGCCCTTAAACATATGGAAGATAATCAACCTCCCTTATAAGAGATGTAAATAACACTACACTGAGATACCAATTTTCACTTATGCCTTTGGCAAAAAATAAAATAATAACACTATACTCTAATGGTAAGGTTCTAGCAGAGAAGGTGCTCTTGTACATTGCTAGTAGAGTGTTAAGTACCTAGCTATATGGGCAATTCCACTTACGGCAATCTAGAGATCCTCCTGCATAAGTCCAAAATGACACAGGTAAAAAATTATTCATTACTGCAATTAGTAACAGCAAAAGATTGAAAACAACCCAAATGTCCAACAACAGATGTCCAACAACTGAATCAACTATGGTAAACACACACAATGGCATCTTATTTATACAGCAGTTAAAAAGAAAAAAAAAATAATAATGATTAAAGAGATCTCCAGGACACATGGAAGAAACTATACTTGGCTGGGACAAAGAATGTGATGGGTGAGGGAAGCAGAATGAGATGTTATCACTGTGAGTTGTATTTCTTTTGTTGTTGTATCACATAAATATATAGTTTCTTTTAATTTTTTTGTTTTTTGGTTTTTTTAAGATTTTTAAATTTTTTTAAAGTAATCGCGATACTCAATGTCGGACTTGAACTCACAACCCCAAGATAAAGACCTGCATGCTCTACCAACTGAGCCAGCCAGGTGCCCCCATTAGTTAGTCTTTAAGTAATCAAATTCATTTTTTAAAAAGCAGTCCCTGAACTTGAAAACAAATGGAAACAAATGAACCCAACTATACATTAACTTGAGTAACAAAGTTCCCCAAAGAAAGGATTTAGACTTTAGAACAGAGAATTGACTGTACATCTTTAGTAGGATGCATTCTAGGGACAAAATAGCTACAAAGAAATATTTCATGTGATAAAGTATGTTCATGGTTACTGTTAATACCAGTAATGTTACTGTGAAACCACTTTCCTTATATTGAAAGATAAAACAAAGAAAATAAGCTTTTATGTTAACATGTTTCAAAATTTTTACTATGAAATACAATTAGGAGCTAATTATTAGATAAAAATATCATAAATTTAAATTGAATTAGAAATACTTATATGAACTCATGATTTTTAAAAATGGATTTTCTAGCTCTATCACCAAAATGCCTTGAAACAAAATTACTGCTGCAGCAATGAGAACGTCAGCACCCAGATCTTGGGCTCTAATACCATTCTCTAATAAAAGGAACCAGAGCTCCTTGGGAGAAATGGCAAATCCGAAGGCTAAGAGGGAAGGTAGAAAATGGGCCTGGAGTGCAAGAAGGTTTTCAAATTAAATGGCAGCAAGTCAAAATGAACTAGGAGTCAGACTGGAGGAATGTCTACCAACTAAAACTGTGGTAATATGAGTATCAGAAAGAAAACTAGTTTTAGTTACTAGAACACAACTTTATAATGATGCTTACAAGTCAGAAAAATTTGAAACAATTTGAGGTTTGCAATCAAATAAATGTAAAAGGAATTTTAAAAACTAGGAAATCACCACTTTCCAACCCTTAAAGAAGCTGATTTAGCCAAGGATTATTTATCAGTGTTGAAACCATCCATTAAATCAATGGGGAATGAACATTCATATGGTACCAAAGTAAATCATAAAGATTTCATTTTGGTCAAAAAGGGAAAAATATAATCACTAATGATATGTCTCTCCTGATGTTATGCAATTTGAAGATCATCTCTGATGTACTCTGGCCAAAAGTAAGTCACAGTTGGGATTTTTAAAAAACATGATCAGAGGTTCTGAATTACAACCATGAGAAAGTAACCACAGAAATCAAAGAACATTTTCATGAAAAAGATAATGATGGGTTTCTAAAGATGAATGTAACTTGAACACAGAAATCTTAACTTCCTCATTCCAGTTATAAAAGGAAATGTCAAAAAAAAAAAAGTTTAAACATGGAAATAAAAAAAGAACATCTATATATCTGAATCTTTCAGAAATATCTACCAGAAATAGTACAAATGGCTGTACTATTTCTAAAGAACTATTATTTTGCAGATAGTAATAATACTGCTATTTATCATTTATCGAGTACTTACTACATACCAGGCACTATTTTTTAGAACTTAGAACTCCTTACTTAATCTGCACAACCAACCACCCCATGAATAGATACTATTATTTTCTATTAGTAAATAAACAGGCATAGGTTTAAGTACATCAAGGTACAAAGTGGCAGACTTCTGAGTTAACGGCAGTCTGGCTCCATGGCCTATGTCCTCCTTAAAAACAAACAAAAAAACAAAACAAAACAAAACTTTAACTTTTAAATACTAAATTCATATACTTAGAAAACCAACATAAAAAGTTATTTGCCCAGGCACCTGGGTGGCTCAGGTCATGATCCTAGGGTGCTGGGATGGAGCCCCCCCCCCCCCCCACTGAGCTCCGTGCTCAGCAGGGAATCTGCTTCTCCCTCTCCCTCTGCCCCCCAACCCCCACGCGTGAATCATTCTCTCTCAAATAAATAAAATCTTAAAAAAAAAAAAAAAGCTATTTGCCTTTGCCCTACCTATCCCGGTACCACCACCCCAAACAGAGATAGCCACTTTTATTAGTTTCTTGCCTATCTTTTGAGTTTTCTAATGGAAACAAATACAAACATATATTATTTCTGCCTCTTCTTACTTCAAATGAAGCATACCATACATTTGGCATCTTGTTTTCACTGAACAATACATTTTAGAATTATTTCAGTGTCAATATACAAACAGCTTCCTCCTCATTCTTTTGTACACTTGTGTATTATTCTGTTGTATAGATGGACCTAATTTTATTAAATGAATCTCCCAGTGATGGCTAATCTTTACCTATATCTGCAATGAGCAACTTCATACCTACATCATTTCATGCAAATGCAGGTACATTTGTAGGATTAATTTCCAGATGTGAAACAGTCATGCCAAAAAGAAAATACATTTGTAATTATAGATGTTGCCTGCTTCATGCTAACACCAATACGATTTTAATTTCTAAGGATTTATATTTTAAAATACATTACCACTAGATGGATGGATCTAGAGAGCATAATCTTAAACTAAATAAGTCAAAGACAAATACCATATGATTACACTGATGTGGAATTTAAGAAACAAAACAAACGAACAAAGGGAAAAAAAAAAGACACAAACCAAAAAAACAAGACTCTTAACTACAGCGAACAAACAGATGGTTACCAGAGGGGAAGTGGGTGGGTAGGGGGATGGGTGAAACAACTGAAAGGGATTAAGAGTACACTTGTCTTGATGAGCACTGAATAATATATACAGTTGTTACATTACTATATTGTACACCTGAAACATACAATGCTGTATGTTAACTATACTGGAATTGAAAAACAAAAAACAAAACAAACAAAAAAAACATTAGCGCTGGGCTCCCACCTCCCCACAGCCAACTGCTTTTCTTTTTCAGTTTTACTGGCTATTCTAGTTTATTTCTCCATATGAGGTGCATAGTCAGTTTATCTAATTCCCCCACTCCCCCCCAAAAATTGTAGATACTTTTATTACGATCACATTGAATTATTAAATTTATTTAAATTTGCACACGCTTTATGACGTCTTCCTATTAAAAACATGGTGTATCTAATTAATATATTATTCCTCTCAGCACTTTTTTTTTTAAAGTTCTTTTCTAATAATTTTGCATACTGTTTCTCCTTTTTTTATTGTTACTGTAAATAGTTCTCTTCTATTATGTGTTCTGGCTGTTGTTTATTTGGAGACTGTTGATCTGTAAATATTAAATTGGCACCCAATTACTTTAACTCTTATTATTTAAAATTCTGTTAGGGATGACTGTGGGGATTCCTTAAAAAAATCATCTTTGTAGAAGGAGTAACGGTCTTTATTACTTCACAAAATCCATTCAACTTGGAAACACCTCGATTCATTTAGGAGTCAGACACCTAGAAACTAGGTCAGACTAGTAAATAAACATTGCCAACAACTAAATTTTCTTCAAAGAACGAAGATAACCGTACCTAACCTGGAACTCCAAACCCTTGACTCTAATCCTGGGCTTTCTGTGCTATATGACGCTGTTGCTCAAAGTGCAACGTCGGCATTTAATCTAGGACTTAACAGCAGCCCTATTAAAATACCCTGAAGATCAGGAGATTTGAGATCGTCTCAAGCTCCCCCACGAACAAAAAGTGCCTTCGAAATAGTCTTGCTTGCTTAAAAAAGAAGAAACCACGGCGATCTGCATTCTACTCCAATTAAAAGTAAATGTGTTTTTATATAAAAATTCACTTTTAAATCAGTTCTCACTTAGCTTTTTCCCCCCTTCAAATAAAAAACACTCCACGAAGATGGCACCGTTATTATCAGCACTTTCGACAAGCGAAGTGCGGCTCAGATATTATTACCTCAGTGCTAGTCTCCTACATCTCCCTCTCAGATGCAGCCATACACAATCCTGCACCCAGTTTCTCACTCAATAATCCCGACAACCAGTCAAACTTACGGACAAACTCAGGGTCACACACGCTGGAACCCTCCTCAGAAACCCCCACCCCCACCCCACATGTAGGCCAGAAGCTCTTAAACCCACTCCTCATCCTCGCGCCGCGCCCCAACAGATCCAGAATCCTCCCCTTCAACCTCCCCGACCCGACCGGCCCAAGACGCCCACATCCCACCTCCTACTTTCGCGCCACGTGGACCCAGGGGCCGGACTGACCCGCGGACAAAGACCAAAATGTCCACTCGGCGCGCTGCGCCTGCGCACTCCGAGGGCGAGCGAGCACTCCCAGAAGTCTCCGCGACGCGGCCCGCACGGTCACCGTGGCCAGGCCCAGGCTTGTATTTGATTACCTTCTGTCAACAGCAACGCCGCTTTTCCGGCCTTGAACTACATTTCCCTTAAGGCTTTGCTGGTCAGCACCCTGTCCCACACGAACTTGGCTGCCACTTCCAGTGATTATGGGGCTCTCAGGGTGAGTCGTCCTGCTTTAGAAGAAAATCAGCTCAAGCCTGGTGGGAGGTTTGGAGCAGGGACTACGTCTTTGAAGCTCCCCCAGGCGCAGTGTCAAACGGCCAAACTCAGGCTCTGAGGTACGAGGACGCCATCTTAGCTGTCTCTGGTCTGGCTCTGGACTACGTTTCCCAGAGGCCACAGTGGCTCGACGTTACGTCTTTCTTGACGTCGTGGCGAGATCGTTAGCTCCACAGGGACCCGGACGCGACCAAGGGGAGGCAGAAGGTGAGGGGTCTGGGAGTCCGGGGCGGGGACGGGGCGTGTCCAGAGCCTCCGGTCTGTGAGCGCTGGCGGGAGCCGGCTGAGGATGCCGGGTTGTGAATGAGTCTTTGTGGCTGCGTGACCAGGTGTGGGTGACTGAGTGTGCGGTTGTGGCCGCCTGGCTCCAGGGCGTAAGTCTGGTTGTGTTTGTGTAACCATGTGTGATACTGTGTGTTGGGGTGTGGGGTCCTTGCTACTGTGGGTGATAACTGCTTGTGTCTCTGTTGTGTATGTGTGACTGTACGCCTTGTTCTTGGGGGTGCGGGTGTCTGTGCGGTTATGATTCCATGTCTCCAAGGTGAGCGTATGGTTTGGGTTGCACAATATTATAGCCACGTGTATTGTGTGCAGTTGTGTGTCTGTGACTGTGTGGTGACGATGCGTGTGTATCCCTCTTGTGTCCCGTGGAGTGTGTCTGTGAAACGGTGGCTGTGTGTGGTGCTGTGTTTGTAAGTGTAACGTGTCTTTCTTTGCCTGTGTGAGTGTGACTGCCTCAGAGTCAATGTTCAATTATGACTGGTTGGTGTTGGGTGGTGGGCTGGAGTGCCAGTGATTATGTGTGTCCCCCAAGTGGGTATGTGATTGTGATTGTGTGAGACAGTTGTGGGTATTGGTTTGGAAAGGCTGTGATTATATGAGAGTAACTTTGCGTGTCATCGTGGTGAGTAAAATTGAGTAACTGTGTATGTCTTTTTAGTGGGTGTGAGATTGTGACTGTGTATAAGGGCCTGGAGGTGTCTGTGATTGTGTGGTTGTGTCCTTCTGTGTTTCAAGAGTGGATGTGTGGTTGTGTTTGTGTGACACTGACCATTTGTGTCCCACCAAGTGTGCTGATGTGAGGTGCCTGTGACTCCAGTATACTGACCTTTGCAGAACCTGTGAAGTTAGAACAGACTGTGGCCCTGGACAGTGATAGCCTCAACCTTTACCTGTGACACTGGGATTGGACATGATGTCCAGTCTTCTCTGACTTCTGTCTCCTGTGTGGAGATCAAAATGTTCTGCTTACTCACAATTCCTTTTTTTAAAAGTCTTCTCCAAGAAGATGTTGAGAGGAAAAGGAAAGAATTGCTATTGAACATCGAAAAGTTAAGCCCAAGATGCATCAGTTTTTCTTCTTTCCCTGAGACCCTTCTTGTTTTTCAGGATGTGCTTTTCTTTTCTTTTTCTGAAACTTCTTGCCTAACTTCTCCTCCCCCAAAGGACCTGGTCTCCAGTATATTGCCATTGGAGTAAATTATTGAGAGCCCTTTAGGTGAACTGAAAGGTCCATATACCCCTTGCTTCCTGCACACCTAATGTTCATTAAAATTTTTTTAACTTTTCGGGGCACCTGGGTGGCTCAGTTGGTTAAACGACTGCCTTCGGCTCAGGTCATGATCCTGGAGTCTGGGATCGAGTCCCTCATCGGGCTCCCTGCTCAGCAGGGAGTCTGCTTCTCCCTCTGACCCTCTCCCCCTCGTGCTCTCTCTCTCTATCTCATTCTCTCTCTCAAATAAATAAAATCTTTTTTTAAAAAAAAGATTATTTTGGGCGCCTGGGTGGCTCAGTGGGTTGAGCGACTGCCTTTGGCTCAGGTCATGATCCCAGAGTCCTGGGATCAAGTCCCACATCAGGCTCCCAGCTCAGCAGGGAGCCTGCTTCTCCCTCTGACCTCTCCCCTCTCATGCTGTTTCTCTCTCTCTCTCAAATAAATAAATAAATAAAATCTTAAAAAAAAAAAAAAAGAGCCTTTAAAAAAAAAGATTTTTTTTAACTTTTCATTTTGAATTAGTTTTAGACTTAAAACTCTTGCAAAAATAGAATTCCCATATACTTTTTTTTTAAGATTTTATTTTTAAGTAATCTCTATACCCAGCATGGGCCTCGAACTCACAAACCCAGAATCAAGAGTTGCACACTCCACTGACTGAGCCAGCCAAACACCCCAGAATTCCCATATATTCTTAACCTGTTTCCCCATTTTACCATTTTATGGTTATGTTTCCATTTTACATAATCACAGTACATGATCAAAACCAGGAGATTAACATTGATACACTACTACTAACTAATCTACAAACTTTATTCAGATTTCATCAATGTCCCTTAGTGTCCTTTTTCTGCACGAGGATCCAATCCAGGATCATATGTTGCAGTTAGTAAGTCTTCTTAGTCTTCTTTGATCTGGCACGGTTCCCCGGTCTTTATTTGTCTTACTTGACCTTGACACTTGTAAAGAGTACTGGCCATTTATTTTGTAAATTCTGCATTGTAGAATGTTCCCCAATTTGAGGTTGTCTGATGCTTCCTTGTGATTAAATTCAGAGTATGCTTTTGGGACAAGAATATGCCAAAAGTGATGTGTTCTTCTCAGTACATCATATCAGGAAACAAGAGGTCAATTTGCCTCATTATTAGTGGTAACTTTAATCACTTGGTTAAAGTGGTGTCTGTCCAATTTCTCCACTGCAAAGTCACTATTTTTCCCATTGTAATTAACATGTGTCTTGTGCAGAAATACCTTAAGCTTCTCATCTTACTTCCACCTGCAAATCTTAACATTCATTGATAATTTTTGCCTGAAAATGTTATTACAGGCTATTTGCCAAATGGTGATTTTTAAATTTCCATCCTTCCTTCTACATTTATTAAATAGGATCCTACTGTTAGGAGATTTTCCTTCTCCCCCACTTATTTACTAAATTATGTATATATAAATTGGATTGTTTTTTATTTTATTTTTTTTAGTTCTGTAGGTTACAATTCATTACTGTCACTATGTCTTTGCTCAGATTACCCCAGATTTGGCCATTGGGAACTCCTTTAAGTTGACTCCTGTATACTTTCAATGTGTCCCCTTTATTATTTTTTTTAGTACTGCCATATTTTCTGGCACCATGAGATGTTCCAAGCTGATATTGTACTTTTGTTACCCAAAACTGGGTTTATCTCTTGATGGGTGTCGATCAAAAAGACAAAACCAGGGGCACCTGGGTGGCTCAGTCGTTAAGCGTCTGCCTTCGGCTCAGGTCATGATCCCAGAGTCCTGGGATCGAGCCCCGCATCAGGCTCCCTGCTCCGCGGGAAGCCTGCTTCTCCCTCTCCCACTCCCCCTGCTTGTGTTCCTGCTCTCGCTATCTCTCTGTCAAATAAATAAATAAAATCTTAAAAAAAAAAAAAAGAAACCAAGATTAGATATACTCATTGCTTCTAGGTACTCTCAGCTATGAAGTATATATATCTGTACACACACACACGAATCCATATCTATCTGTATGAGTATACGGATAATCCATTGCTTCATATGCTATCTCTAATTCCAGTTTAACACCAGGGGGTTTATTCCAGCCTTCTCCATTTCCTTTTATTTTTTGGTAACTCCTTTCTCTGACAATGAAAAAGTTGACTCTTGGGATGCCTGGGTGGCTAAGCGTCTGCCTTCAGGTCATGATCCCGAGGGCCTGGCATCGGTCTGCGTGGGGCTCCCTGCTCAGCAGGGAGCCTGCTTCTCCCTCTCCCTCTGCCCTTCCCCGATGTCTCTCTCTCAAATAAATAAATGAAATCTTTAAAAAAAAAAAAAGTTGACTCTTATTAACCACAATATATTTATTTATCTATTTGCTCAGTCCTAAGTAGAAAGTAGTTTAAGAATTGCTGACCTAAAATAAGACGAAATCAGAGAGGGAGACAAACCATAAGAGACTCTTAACTATAGGAAACAAACAAACAGAGGGTTGCTAAGTGGGTGGGGGGTTGGGGTAACTGGGTGATGGGCATTAAGGAGAGCGCTTGATGTAATGAGTCCTGGGTGTTATATGCAACTAATGAATCACTAAACTCCACTTCTGAAACTAATAATACACTATATGTTAATTGATTTTAAATTAAAAAAAAAAAGAATTGCCAGCCTACACTCCCATACCTCATACAGTTATTTTTATTTTTAGTCTTAGTGAAAATACAGTTTTCCTCACACCCTCCTATATGGTAATGTTACTCATTTGTAATATAGTTGGTTCATTTGTTACCATTTGTATTTTATTTTGGATTTACACACATACATCCTGGTTGATTTTAATTATTTTTTGAGTACAGGAAACATTTTTTTTTTTTAATGATTTTATTGATTTATTTGACAGAGAGAGACACAGCGAGAGAGGGAACACAAGCGGGGGGAGTGGGAGAGGGAGAAGCAGGCTCCCTGTTGAGCAGGGAGCCCGATGTGGGGCTCGATCCCAGGACCCCAGAACCATGACCTGAGCCGAAGGCAGACGCTTAACAACTGAGCCACCCAGGCACCCCCAGGAAACATTTCTATGTTTCTAAAAGCCTTAATTATTTTTTTTAAAGATTGATTGATTTGAGAAGAGAGAGCACATACACGTGGTGGGGTGGGAGGGGCAGAGGGAAAGGGAGAGAGAGAAACCCAAGTAGACTCCATGCTCTCAGGGCTTGATCTCATAACCCTGAGATCACAACCTGAGCTGAAACCAAGAGTCAGATGCTTAACCAACTGTGCCGCCCAGGCACCCCTAAAGGCCATAATTAGACAAAAGATCTACCCAATCACTCCTCCACCATTCCTTCTCTCCCAATTCTATTACCCCATCCTTTCCACACTGTTCCCACTCATTGTAGGTAACCAATTTCATTAGTTTGTTGGGGTTTTTTTATGTTTGAATATACATTAAAATATACAGAAAATTTTAACATACATAAAATTGGCCACTCTATTTTTAAATGTACCATTCAGTGACATTGAGTACATTTACATTGTTGTGCAGCCGTCACCATCATCCATACCAAAACTTTTTTCATCTTCCAAAACTAAAACTTTGCTCCCATTAGACAATAACTCCCCATTTCCCTTCCCTCTAGCTTCCACCTTTTGGCTATTGTGGATAATAGTGCTACGAACATTGGTTAACAAATATCTGTTCAAATTCCTGCTTTCTCTTCTTGGGGGCATATACCCAGAAGTGGAATTGCTGGGTCACATAGTAATTCTATGTTTAATTTTTTGAGGAATCACCATACCATTTTCCACAGATGCTAAACCATTTTACTTTCCAACCAGTAAAGCACAAAGATTCCAGTTTCTCCACATCCTTGCCAACACTTGTTACACACATATATATATACACAAATATTTATATTTTAAAATATTTTTATGATAGCTATCCTAATGAGTATAAAATGGTATCTCGTGAATTTTTTTAAGTTTATTTATTTTTTTTAGTAATCTCTGTACCCCACATGGGGCTCAAACTCCCAACCCTGAGATCAGAGTTACATGCTCTGTCCACTGAGCCAGCCAGGCACCCCTCATTGTGTTTTGATGTGCATTTCCCTAATGATTACTGATGTTGGGATCTTTTCATGTACTTTTTGGCCATTTGAATATCTTTGAGAAATGTCCTTTGCCCATTTTTTAATTGGGTTGTTTTTTGTTGCTGAGTTGTAAGAGTTTTTTATGTATTATAAGTATCAATCCCTTATTAGATACAAATAACAAATATTTGTTCCCGGTTCATGGATTGTCTTTTTAGTCTGTTGATAGTGTCCTTTAACGCACAAGTTTTTAAATTTTTTTAAAAGATTTTATTTATTTATTAGAGAGTGAGAGACAGAGAGAGAACATGAGCAGGAGAGAGAGGCAGAGGGAGAAGCAGACTCCCTGCTGAGCTGGGAGCCCAACGTGGGGCTCAATCCCAGGACCCTGGGATCATGATCTGAGCTGAAAGCAGACCCTTAACCATCTGAGCCACCCAGGTGTCCCCGAGTTTTTTAATTTTAATAAAGTCCACAACATTCCTATTTTTTCTTTTGTTACCTTTGCTTTCTTTGTCATATCCGTGAAATCATTAGATTAATTAAATCCAATATTGTGAAAAATTTCCCCTAGGGTTTCTTCTAAGAGTTTTATAGTTTTAGCTCTTATGTTTGGATCTATGATACGTTTTGAGTTAATTTTTGTATATGGTATTAGGTAGGGGTCCATCTTCATTCTTTTGCATATGGATATCCAGTTTTCCTGACGCTATTTGTTGAAAAGACTGTCCTTTTCCCCATTAAATGGTCTTGTCTAGGGTGCCTGGGTGGCTCAGTTGGTTAAGCGACTGCCTTTGGCTCAGGTCATGATCCTGGAGTCCCAGGATTGAGTCCCACATCAGGCACCCTGCTCGGCAGGGAGTCTGCTTCTCCCTCTGACCCTCCTCCCTCTCATGCTCTCTCTCTATCATTCTCTCTCTCTCAATAAATAAATAAATAATAAATAAATAAATAAATGGTCTTGTCTATTCCTGTTGAAAAGTATTTGACCACATATGTGAGGGTTTCCATTCTATGCTATTGGTCTAGATATCTGACTTTATGGCAGTACCACACTGTTTTGATTACTATAGCTTTTTCTTTTTTTTAAGATTTTATTTATTTATTTGAGAGAGAGAGAGCACATGAGAGGGGGGAGGGTCAGAGGGAGAAGCAGACTCCCTGCAGAGCAGGGAGCCCAATGCGGGACTCGATCCCGGGACTCCAGGATCATGACCTGAGCCGAAGGCAGTCGCTTAACCAACTGAGCCACCCAGGCGCCCTTGATTACTGTAGTTTTGTAATAATTTTTGAAATCAGTGTTTTTTGTTCCAATGAACAGTGTTCAGTGTTCCAACTTTGTTCTTTTTCAAGACTGTTCCTTCAGATTCTGTGTGTATTTTAGAATGAATTTTTCTATTTCTACAAAAAAACATCATTGGGTTTTGATAAGGATTGCACTGAATCTGTATATCCCTTTAGGTAGTGTTGATATCTGTCTTGGTCAGCTGAGGCTGCTCAGAGTTATGGAGGCTGGAAGTCTGAGACCAGGGTGCCAGCATAGTTGGTTTCTAGTTAGGGCTCTCTTCCTGGCTTGCAGATGCCCACATTCTTGCTGTATCTTCACAGGAAAAGAGAGAGAGAGAAAGCAAGCTCTCTCTAGTGTCTCTTTTTATAGGGATACTAATAGGACTAATAGGACCCCCCACCTTACAAACTCATTTAATAACAATTACTTCCACCCTTAGAAACTCATTTGATCTTAATTACTTCCACAATGCTCCTGTCTTCAAATACAGTGACAGTAGGTGTTCGGGCTTCAACATAGGAATTTGTCTTCCAATCCTTGGGCACAGGATATCTTATCATTTATTTATGTCTTCTTCTGTTTCTTTCAGCAGTGTTTTGTAGTTTTCAATGTGTAAGTCATTTCCTTTCTTGGTTAAGTTTAGTCCGAAGTATTTTGTTCTTTTTTGATACTATCATAAGTGGAATTATTTTCTTAGTTTCCTTTTTTTCAGATTGTTCATTATTACTGTGTAGAAATGCAACTGATTTTTGTGAGTTGATTTTGTATCCTGCAACATTGCTGAATGTATCAGTTCTAACAGATGTGTGTGTGGGGGGGGGGAATCTCTAGGGTTTTCTACATGTACAATCATGTCATCTAAGAACAGAAATAACTTTACTTCTTCCTTTCCAATTTGGATGCCATTTACTTCTTTTTTCTTGCCTAAAGCTGCTCTGGCTAGGACTTCCAGTATGTTGATGAACATCTTTTCATATGCTTAAGGGCCATTTTTACATCTTTTTTGTGAATTATCTGTTCATATCTTTTTCCTATTTTTCTTTCAGTATTTTGTCTCAATGTTTAAGAATTCATTACATATGAGGGATATTAGTCCTTCACGGTGATGTATGGTGCATGTATTTTCTTTTAGTTTGTCAGTTGTCTTTTAACTTTGTTTATGGTGGAGTTTTGTTTTTTGTTTTTTTTGTCATTCAATTTTTTTTTTTAATGTTATGTAGTCAAATTTACCAATATTTTCTTTCATTACATCTGGACTTCGACTTTCTCAACCCCAGGATTAAAGAGGAATTTACCTGTGTTCTTTTCTAATACCTGTATGGTTTCATCTTTTTCCATTTAGATCTTTTTCCATTTAGATCTCTGATACATTTGGAGCTTAATTTTATATATGGTATGAGGAATGGATTTAATTTCATATTTTTCAAATGGCTACCCAGTTTTCCGAACACCATTTTTTAAAAACTTGTGATGCCATCAATCTCCATCATATACTAAATTTCCAAATATACTTGGTACTATTTCTAGGTCTTCTGTTCTGCTCCACTGGTCTATTCATCTATTTATGCACTACTACTGTTTTAATTATAGAGGCCTTGCAATATATTTTAATGTCTGGTACAGCCACATCCCAGAAGTCTGGATAGGATAGAAGTTTGTTGCGGTGGGGGTGATTGGGTGGCTCAGTCGGTTAAGCATCCAACCCAATTTTGGCTCAGGTCATGATCTCAGGGTTGTGAGATCGAAACCCCACACTGGCCTCTGCACTGGGAGTGCAGCCTGCTTAAGAGTCTCTCTCTCCTTCTCCCTTTGCCCCACCCCCACACTCCTCACTCTCTCTCTCAAAAAAAAAAAAAAAGTTTGTTGCAGTGACTAGATCTAATTTGATTTTGGGGCATTTTGGGTTTTGGGTAGTCTTAAATTTGCTTCAAGCCAAATTCTTATTGTGCTTTTGATAAATTATGAGAAATAAAAAAATATAGTTAGTAGTACTTGATGTTTGTGAGTTAGTCATTATAGCAGGGTTTTAAATAAGGTCTTAGTCCCCACTCTTAGACATCAGGGCTCTGCAGACTCCATGAAATTTTATTCACAATTTTTGCAGATGTTTATTCATTTAATTTTTTTCTTGGAAGAAGGTTTAACATTCCATAAGATTTTCAAAGAGATTCAAGACCCCTGAAAATTTAGAACTACAGGTCTAAAATCTAAGACAGTGATACCTGGTAATATCCTTTGAGATGCCCAAAATTTGCAGCCAACAATAGAGAAACCGAAGAGGAATGTTCCATCATCTATTACATTCATATGATGGAATATTATCCAGCTAATAAAAAATATGCTTACAAAGTGTTAATCAGAACAATGAAAAGGATGTCATAAACAAAATGATAAATTAAAAAGGGCTCAAATTTTGCAAAGACCCCACCTAAAAATCTGATCAGTGATTGAACAGAGAAGAAATTCACTGTATATCTGACACAATGCTTTCTGCTTTGCATACACTGCCTTATTAATTTGAACTGTCCTAAAAATTGGTCATTCACAGAATGTTTTTGATAATGAGGCTATATCAATGCACCAGGGAATATGCGTCAACATTTAAAAGACTGTTAGAGTACTTCTAGTTATTATTGGTTTTCAGTCACACTAATTTCCTTTTTTGTCCCTATTTGTGTCATAGATATTTTCTCAGTTGCTCATAATTTTCCTACTGCTAGGAAAATAAATACTAACTACCATTATGGTTATTTATTTTTAAATGGAAACAATATTGTTATGATTTTTATTATGAAAAACATAAACTTACTGTAAAAATAGAAACTTGCTAAAAATTCTTCATCCAGAAATATTCTTAATATTTTGATGGATATATTTCAAATATTTTTTCTGTGTGATTTTATAGAGGGGTATCACATATATATAAATTCTGTAACCTTCCTGCCTCATTTAATAATGCATTGACCATAGTACTGATGTATTTTTTTAAAGATTTTATTTATTCATTTGAGAGAGGAGAGGGGGAGAGAGCACGAGTGGTGGGGAGGGACAAAGGAAGAGGGAGAGAGAGACAGCAAACTCCCTGCTGAGCACTGAGCCAGTCACAGGGCTCAATCCTGGACGCTGAGATCACGACCTGAGCTGAAGTCAGATGCTTAACTGACTGAGCCACCCAGCCTCCCCAGTACTGTTGTATTTTAAAATCTCTATATAGTATTTCATTATCAAGATGTACCTTAATTTATTCATTTTATTGTCTATTTAAGAGTATTTATATTTCTATAATTCAGTTATGAGCTATTTTTGTGCATACCACTTCATATATTTTTATATTGAATTCCTTTGGAAATTAGACATTTACTAAGAATTTGCAAAGATGCGGGGCGCCTGGGTGTCTCAGTCGGTTAAGCGTCTGCCTTCGGCTCGGGTCATGATCCCAGGATCCTGGGATCGAGCCCTGCATCGGGCTCCCTGCTCCACGGGAAGCCTGCTTCTCCATCTCCCACTCCCCCTGCTTGTGTTCCTGCTCTTGCTATCTCTCTCTGTCAAATAAATAAATAAAATCTTTAAAAAAAGAGAGAGGGCGCCTGGGTGGCTCAGTTGGTTGGGCGGCTGCCTTCGGCTCAGGTCATGATCCTGGAGTCCCGGGATCGAGTCCCATGTCGGGCTCCCTGCTCGGCAGGGAGTCTGCCTCTCTCTCTGACCCTCCCCCCTCTCATGCTCTCTCTCATTCTCTCTCTCAAATAAATAAATAAAAAATCTTTAAAAAAATAAAAAAGAGAGAATTTGCAGAGATGCAAAATCCTAATCTAGAACTCAAGGAGACAAAATGCTATTTAAAAGTTATAGTCTTGAGGGGCACGTGGGTGGCTCAGTCGGTTGAGCATTTGCCTTTGGCTCAGGTCATGATCTTGGGGTCCTAGGATCAAGCCCTGCATCGGGCTCTGTGCCCAGCTGAGAGTCTGCTTGTCCCTCTCCCTCTCCTTCTGCCCCTCTCCCCACTCATGCTCTCTCTGTCTCTCAAATGAATAAATAAAATCTTTTTTAAAAGTTAAAAATAGGGGCGCCTGGGTGGCTCAGTTGTTAAGTGTCTGCCTTCGGCTCAGGTCATGATCCCAGGGTCCTGGGATCGAGCCCCGCATTGGGCTCTCTGCTCGGCGGGAAGCCTACTTCTTCCTCTCCCACTCCCCCTGCTTGTGTTCCGTTCCCTCTCTCACTGTGTCTCTCTATCTGTCAAATAAATAAATAAAATCTTAAAATAAATAAATAAATAAAAGTTAAAAATAGGGGCGCCTGGGTGGCTCAGTCGTTGAGCATCTGCCTTCGGCTCAGGTCATGGTCCCAGGGTCCTGGGATCAAGCCCTGCGTCAGGCTCCCTGCTCGGCGGGAAGCCTGCTTCTCCCTCCCCCACTCCTCCTGCTTGTGTTCCCTCTCTTGCTGTGTCTGTCTCTGTCAAATAAATAAATAAAATCTTTTTTAAAAAATAAGTTAAAAATAAATAAGATAAAATTTGTAGTCTTGGGGTACCTACATGGCCCAGTCAGTGAAGCATGTGATTCTCGACCTCAGGGTTGTGAGTTCGAGCCCCACGTTAGAGGATGAGATTATGTAAGGGAAAAAAAAATTTTTTAATGAAAGTTATAGTCTCTATTTACCCTTTTTTTTTTGAGAGAGAGAGGGAGAGAATCTTAAGCAGGCTCACTTAAGCCACCCAGGCACACCTGTATTTACTTTTTTTTTTCCTCCTGTATTTACTTTTAAAGTGCAAATGATGTAATAGGTGAGATAATACTAGTATACAAATGTTCAAAGTAAAGGATGATAAAGGGCACTATTTACCCTGATAGTATGCTATGAGAATTCATAAGAAGGAGATAACTTGTATGACCAGAGCAGTCATTGTCATGTCATGTCTAAGTCAAACTGATCTCATAAGAGCTCTGTGGAGGGAAATTAGTTTTCTTGAGTCCTATACAGGACTTGCAGTTTTCATTCTAATCATCAGAAATCCAAAGTGTGTCCAATTGGGCGAAATGAGTTTGTAGCTGTTTGGAGAATAGTGGGGCAAGTACAGAAACATAACAGATCCATCTGACAAGAAGAGCTAAAAGGAAGCACCACTTATACATAGGACATGACCCTAATGACTTTTCATTTTTTTCCAGGCACGACTACAGCACACATGAATATAGTTACCAAATCAAGAAGTTTGCAACTATTAGGAGCTGACAAAGCAAAAACAAAAGCCATTCTGTGAAAATATAACTGTTTTTAGAATATCCTAAGCTATTATTTCATGTTCAAGGGGATTGTTTTTAAAAAAAGTAAGTATTTTCTTTTTCATCTGCTATTTGGGAATAGCTTACATTTAACAGAACCTAAAAATCATTTAAAAATTGGGGCGCCCGGCTGGCTCAGTTGGGAGAGCACGCGACTCTTGATCTCAGGGCTGTGAGTTCGAGCCCCATCTTGGGTGTATAGATAACTTAAATAAATAAAACTTTTAAAAAAATGAAAAAAATTTAAAAATTAATACATAGTTACTGAAAAACATACACTTAAGTAAAACTAAGAACATTGAAGATCACAACCCAGAGATAACCAAAGTAATCTTTAAGGATAAAACTTCCTAGACATTTTTCATCTAATTTGTCTGTCTATATTGTCTGTATTGATATATCTTTATATTTTACAAATAGGATCACGTGATGCCCAGCTGTTTTGTAACCTGTTTTTTTTTTCATTTAATCATATCTTAAACATTTTTATGTTATTAAGTATTACATTACTAAATTTCTGAGTACTTAGAATTACTGTTCTGTAGAAATCTTTCATTTTTTTAACCTATCTGCTCTTGTCTTACTTAGAATACTGAATATTGCCTAAGAATGTATATATCTCTCCTTGTAATGATTTTGGTTGATGTTTATACCGGAAAAATGTATGTTTACATCCTTAAAATTCAGCACAATGTGAAAGATTTCACACAATGTGAAAAATCCCTTTGAGGTGTATAGAGTTGGAAATGAACCAGTTCTGTTCTATTATTTCTGAAGCTTCCTCTGACTTTTTAAAAAATTGTTCTTTCTCGCATCAACCACAGGCCAGAGTCTGAATTTTTATATAGTCAGAATATAGCTGAATTAGTATATTAGTTAGGACAGGCTGTTACGCTGTAGTAGCAAACAACCCCCAAATCTCAGTGGCTAACAGAATCACTTTTTATTAACTTGATCATGCTACACGTCTAATGTGCATGAGTGTAGGCAGGGTCCCAGACCAAAGCAGACTCCACCAATCTATAGCCGTACCATCTAACACATATACCCTTGGCCACCACATCAGGGAATACACTGGAGAATTGTGCAGTCTTGCCAGTGCCTCAGACTGAAGGGACACACATCACCTTAGCTCAGGTTCCATTGGCTAAAACCAGTTTATGGCCCTGCCTGACTGCAAAGGTCAGGAAAATGTCATCTATATGCCCCAAAGGAGAGGAAAACACGATAATGGTGAAACAGTAGTAATTCAGTTAATGTCTACCAGACTGGCTAAGACCCATTTCTTTTTCTGTGTGTAGGAAGTTGCTTCTGTAAATTAAGTGTGATTTCTTTTTGGAGCAAGGAGGATATCCTGGATTGAGGGCTGACAAGAGGTCTGTGCACAGGTGAGTGAGGAGACTAAGGAAAATGGAAGATTTTCATGTGAAAGCTCACTTTCTCTGTGCAAAGTCAGGAGCTTTAAGTTACTGTTTGAGAACAAGCCCCCCAAAGGCTCTAGAACAAATGGAGGAAATAAAGCTCCTTCAGCATGTAAGTTCCCCAAAGCACCTCACTGTCATTCATGAATCACTCCATTCATATTTCCTTTTATAATTAACCCCCCCAATGAAGAGGAAGGTATACATTCTATTACTTATGATTATAAAACATATGCTTAAGGGAAAACTTCAAAATATAGAGAAAAAAAGATTCTTTTCATAGATATACACCTAGAGACAAATGTTGAAAAATGTAATTGAAAATCCTTTCAGTCTATCTTATGTATACACATACATGCATATATAGAACATATGTATATTTTTCCTATAAAAATAGGATTACACTGGGGCGCCTGGGTGGCTCGGTCAGTTAAGCGGCTGCCTTCGGCTCAGATCATGATCCTGGGGTCCTGGGATCGAGCCCCACGTCCGGCTCCCTGCTCAGCGGAGAGCCTGCTTCTCTCTCTCCCTCTGCCTACTTGTGCTCTCTATCTCACTGTCAAATAAATAAATAAAATCTTTAAAAAAAAAATAGGATTACACTATACATACTGTTTCATTAGTTACCTTATCCGCCCACTGTTGTTTGACATCTTTTTTTTATTATCTTAATCACCATACATTACATCATTAGTTTTTGATGTAGTGTTCCATGATTCATTGTTTGCGTATAACACCCGGTGCTCCATGCAGAACGTGCCCTCTTTAATACCCATCACCAGGCTAACCCATCCTCCTCTGCCCCCTAGAACCCTCAGTTTCTTTCTCAGAGTCCATCATCTTTCATGGTTCGTCTCCCCCTCCGATTCCCCCCTTCATTCTTCCTCTCCTGCTATCTTCTTCTTTTTTTTTAATTTTTATTTTTTTTCCGTTGTTTGACATCTTAACATCAACAAATATATGTGTTGTTCATTTTATGGCAACAGTGTTTCCATCGTGTTCATATACTGTAATTTATTTATTTAACCAATCCTCCTTTTAAGTTCTCTCCAAGTTGTTTCCATGGTCAGCAGTGTCTCCATCGTGTAGCCCCCACACGTCTTTTGGATAGTCTCAGCTATGGAATTGCTTCATCGGAAAACATACCTGGTTTAATTTCTGCTAACATTGCCTTGTTGGACGTTTGCAAAACTACAGCCCACTGTGTGTGTGATGTGTAGTAGTAATCTCAAGTACTAAAGCCTAAAACAGAACTCATAATTGGTTTATTGACAACTTCGTACTTCCAGTTACTCAAGCCAAACAGCTTAGTGTCATCATGGCTTCTTTTTTTTTTTTTAATTTGCTTTTATACCTAAAATCAGCAAATCCTGCCAGCTCTCCCTTCAGAGAATATTTAATCTGGTCAGTTATCACCACCACCCTAGTACAAGCCCCCCTCACTCCTTGCCTGGATTATTGCAGTAACCTTCCACTTGTCTCCCTGCTTCCTCCCTTGTCTTCTTAGTTCACTTTCTGTGAGTGATCCTTTTCAGTGTAAATCAGATTATGCCATTCCTTGTCTTAAAACATTTTAGTGACTTCCTGTCTTACTCAAGAGTAAAAAACCAAAGTTCTTACAGTGGCGCACAAGCCCCATGTGATCCATCTTCCAGCTACGTCGGCTCACCCAAATGAGCTTCTGACCCTCTTTCTTTTGCACACTCCATTCCAGCCACCCTAGTCTTCTTTATTAATCAAAGAAAGCCTGCTTCTGCCTGGAGGCCTTTGCAATTGCTGTTCCCCATACTAGGAATGCACTCCTCTTAGATATCTGCATTTTTCACTCTATTCAGTCTGTGCTTACATATCACCTTCTCAATGAAAAGCCTTCTTCGGCCACCTTCATTCCCCCGAAGCTCCCTACTTAATTTTTCTCCGCAGGACTTTGGCCATCTGACATAAAAATTGGAATATCAGTGTCAGTATATCAGTATTTGTTATTGTCTCTTTCCATTAGAATGTGAGATCCACTGGATTTATTATCTTCCTCACACCTAGAACCATGCCAATTGAGGTAGGAGCTCAGTAAATCTGAAAGAATTTTTGACTCCTCTCTCTTTCTTTTTTTTTTTTTTAATGTTTTATTTATTCATGAGAGTCAGAGAGAGAGATAGAGAGAGGCAGCGGCAGAGGGAGAATCAGGCTCCCCGCTGAGCAGGGAGCCCGACGCGGGACTCGATCCCAGGACTCTGGGATCGTGACCTGAGCCGAAGGCAGACGCTTAACCATCTGAGCCACCCAGGCACCCCTCCTCTCTCTTTCTTTGCCTCCATATCTGATCAGGTGCCAGAGCCTGTGGATTTTACTTCTCTTCATCTTGAAATTATACACTTCCTCCTTATTTCCACTCTAATTATCCTGGGTCAGGTTTTTTGCTTGCAAAAAAGTATAAGCACCTTTCAATTGATCTCTCTGACTCCAATTTTGCTTCTCTCCAATAAAAGAATCTGGCCATATTGGCCCTATAACTTCCCTCTGTAAATTCTTCAGTGGCCTTCCATTCCTTACTGGGTGAAAAACAAACGTTTATATTTAAGTTAGTATTCATTGGGCCCTTCTCCAGACACCGTGGCAAGTGCCAGTCACAGTCATGATGAGACCTGGTCTTCGCCCTCATTATTATCTTATTTCATTCATTCGCCTTCATTTTCCAACCCCTGATATCACCTCCAGCATTATCTTCCTCTAGATTCTAGAACTAATTAAATTTAAATTTAATTTAAAATTCAGGAAAAAAATCGTACTAGGCACTTTTTAATTGCCTAGTGCATGTGGCTGATGGCTACATTATTGATGGTGCAGATACAGAGATTTCCATTATCGCAGAAAGATTTGTTGGACAGCACTGGTCTAGACCTTTCCCCAAACTGTACCAGTCGTTCCAAATTATTCTCTCCTCCACAAACACACCATATACTTTTGGTCCACTGTTTTTGTCACTGCTCTTCATCGATCAGAACACTCTTCTGTACCTTTTCTGCCTAATAAAACAATCTGATCTTTAAGTCCCAGTTCATATTCTTCAACTTATAGGGCATTTTCCTTGACACCACTGCCATTGAGTAAGTTCGTCGTCCTTCTGACCCACCCACCCAAAAACCACAGGAAGCTTCTTGCACCTCTGAGTAGAACCAGCCTTACCACCCTTCTTAAAACCCCTGAGTTCTCATTACTCTGAGGCGATTTTCCACAGAACTCCAGCCTTAGCAAACACCAGCCAGTGAGGAAGTGATGTTCTGCAGGAAAGGAGGAGGGGAGGCTTAGATTGAAAATTAGGAGTGCTGGCCCAAGAGGCTTCTAGAAATTGAGTTCCCATTCAAGTCAATACTCTGGAGGGGCGCCTAGGTGGCTCAGTTGGTTAAGCGACTGCCTTCAGCTCAGGTCATGATCCTGGAGTCCCAGGATCGAGTCCCGCATCGGGCTCCCTGCTCGGCAGGGAGTCTGCTTCTCCCTCTGACCCTCCCCCATCTCGTGCTCTCTCTCTGTCTCATTCTCTCTCTCAAATAAATAAATAAAATCTTAAAAAAAAAAAATACTCTGGGTATGCAGATATGCTTGTAAGATACCTATTTACTGTGATTTTCTTGCTCCTGTCTGGTGAGTCCAGCCAGGGTTGGAGTCTCTGATGAAGCCTCTGGTGTAGGTGGTATTCCTTTCTGGACTTAGAAGAAGGAAGTAGGGGCACCTGGGTGGCTCAGTCAATTGAGCATCTGCCTTCAGCTCAGGTCATGTCATGATCCCAGGGTCCTAGGATCCAGTCCCACATTGGGCTCCCTGCTCAGCAGGGAGTCTGCTTCTCCTTCTGCCCCTGCTGCTCCCCCTGCTTGTGCACTGTCTCTCTCTCTGTGTCAAATAATAAAATCTTAAAAAAAAAAAAAAAAGGAGGAAGTAGATTCAGGGAAGTACCCGGGAGGTTTTGCCTGTTGAGCCCAGAGTAGCTGGAAGACTTTGTTTAGGGATATCTTTTTCTCAGGGTTTGACCTCCACAGGTATGCTATGCTGCTGTGCTCCTAGCCTGTGGGTACTGTCCTCAGCCTTAGCGGGTAAAGTGAGCAAGTCTGAGTTTTGATCGTCCTTGCAGCAGTTGCAGAGGAAGATCAGCTTGGAATAGGTGGGAGCCATCTAGGCCCCATATAGAGTATAAATTAGCATCAGCAAGTTGGAGAACTGTTCAGGCTGGAATCCCTACTGCCGAGGCGGTTAGATTCTATGTGAGTGCTGGAACCTATCTTTGCTGACTATCTTTTAGTTTCCCTAGAGTTGCAGAAGGGGCTGGGTTTTGTTAACTCTTTAGTTATTGATATGAGTGTTGGGTGGTGGGACAAGGGGGAGGGCAAGGGAAGCAAAGCAGGGACATTGGGTACAGTTATTTTAAGGTCCTCTATTTAGGAGTGCTCAGGCAAGCTCAGTTTATGAGAGATTTCCCCTTTTTCCCCCCTACTCTGCTTTTTTAGGACTCTGCATTTGTCCAAGAGAAGAATCTAAAGAAATCAGAGCAGCTCAGGTAGTTCTAAAAGCCATGGCACAGGTAAGTTGAATTTCCTCTATACTTGAAATAATCTCTCTTCCTTTCAAATCATATGAACAGGTGTGTTCTTCATCCTGAAACTTCCCTGTCTCACTGAGCCCCATTCTTGCTCCCAGTTCCTTCATTCCAGAGATGAGTGGCTCTCTCTTCTCCAACAGTATAGACATAGACACACAGTGCTCTTACCAGTGGAGCAGAAATATATTCTCTTAAGAGAAATATGAGAGCCCCCCCTTATCAGAACCACGGTTGAGTGGGGCCAGAGATGAGATAACTTTGATCTTTTCCATTAATCTAGGTGGTTTCTGTTCTTCTATTTTTAAATGTTACTCCCTCGTTAAAAATCATAAAACATTTCATACTACCAAAGAATATATAAAAAAAATTATAGGGGCGCCTGGGTGGCTCAGTCGTTAAGTGTCTGCCTTCTGCTCAGGTCATGATCCCAGGGTCCTGGGATCGAGCCCCACATCGGGCTCCCTGCTCTGCAGAAAGCCTGCTTCTCCCTTTCCCACTCCCCCTGCTTGTGTTCTCTCTCTCACTGTGTCTCTCTCTGTCAAATAAATAAATAAAATATTTTTTAAAACATATCTATAACATGTATATGGTGTAAAAAACAATAAAGTATCAATGTACTCATTACCCAGATTAATATCCCATCTGAGCAGCCTGCATTCCCTTCCCAGATCATATCCCAACCCACATTGCATTACTGTTCCCACCAATGGTAATCACTGCTTTCAATTTTGTGTCAATCAGTCCTTTGATTTTTTATAATAGTTTTACCATGAATGAATGCTACTAAGCAATATACTATCAAGTTTTTTGTTTTTAAATTTTTGTACAGTTATCATACTCTATATTTTTTACCAGATTTTTTCATTCAACACATGTGTTTACAAATCATTCATGTTAAGTTGTGTAGCACTAGATTAGCAGTTCTCAAAGCATGGTCCAGGAAGACTTTGACATCCTTTCAGGAGTTAATACTAAAATGTTACTTGCCTTTTTCAGTCACATTCTCCAATGAGTGTACAGTGTAGTTTCCTAGAAGCTATATAATATGTGTTATCCCAACAGATTGAATGTAGAAGTAGATGTGAAAATCCAACTTTTTATTCAGCCAGTCATAGAAGAGATTGCAAAAATATAAAACAAAGCTATTAAATTTTTTGACAATAGTTATTTTTCTTAAAAAGTATATTACTTAACATGTAACAGGTTTATTATTGGTTATTTTAATAAATTAATTAGTATTTTTAAATCTCTCACTTTTAATTTCTAATGTAACTATTGATAGATATACCCAGCATTAACAGTTCTTTGAGGTCCTCAAATTTTTTTAACAGCCTTATTGTATATATAATTTACATATGATGTTCACCCATGTAAGTGTAAAGTTCAGTGGTTTTTAGTATATTTATAGAGTTCTACAACCGCCAGCACAATCCATTTTAGAACATTTTCATTACCCCAAAAAGAAATCCCATTTGCATTAACAGTCTCTCTCAATGTCTCCTCCTTATCCACTGGCAACCACTCATTTACTGTCTGTCTCTGTGGGTTTGCCTATTCTGGACATTTCATATGAATAGAATCTTACAATATTTGCTCTTTCATGTCTGGCTTTTTTGACATAGTATGTTTTCAAGCTTCATCCATGTTGTAGCATTTATCAGTAGTTTATTTGTTTTTATACCAAATAATATTCCATGGATATGTATATTCCACATTTTATTCTTCAATTCATCAGTTTATGGACATTTGGGTTATTTCTGCTTTTAGGCTATCACAAATAACACTACTGTGAACACTGGTGTGTACCAGGGTTTGGGGGTGGACATATGTTTCCATTTCTCTGTACCTACATAATTCTATGTTTAACGTTTGGAGAAACTGTCAAAACTGTTTTCCAAAGTAGCTGCCCCATTTTACATTCATGCCAGCAATGTAAGAGGGTTCTGATTTCACTACATCCTCACCAACATGTGTTATTTTGGTTTTTTGGTAATAGTCATCCTAAAGGATGTGAGATGGCCTCTTATAGGTTTGATTTGCATTTCCCTAATGATTAGTGGTATTGAACATCTTTTCATATGCTTGTTGGCCATTTGTAGATCTTCTCTGGAGAAATCACTACTCAGATTCTTTGCTTAGTTTTTGTTTTGTCTTTTTTGTTGAATTGCAAGAGTTCTTTATATATTCTGGACACAGGTCCCTTATCAGATATAAGATTTGCAAGCATTTTCTCCCAGTTTTTTGATCTGGATGTTTTCTGTCTTTTTCTTTCTTTCTTTCTTTCTTTCTTTAATGGAGGGGGTGGAGCAGGGCAGAGGGAGAGGGAGAGAATTTTTTTTTTATAAGATTTTATTTATTTATTTGTCAGAGAGAGAGATGGAGACAGAGAGCAAGTACAAGCAGGGGGAGCTGCAGGCAGAGGGAAAAGCAGGCTCCCCGAGTAGCAAGGAGCCTGATGCGGAACTTGATCCCAGGACCCTGGGATCATGACTTGAGCCGAAGGCAAACACTTAACTGACTGAGCCACTCAGGCATCCTGAGGGAGAGAATCTTAAGCAGGCTCCTCCACCCAGCTCAGAGCCCGAAGTGGGGCTTGATCTCACAACCCTGAGATCATGACCTGAGCCTAAATCAAAAGTCAGATGCTGAACCAACTGGTGCCCTGGGATTTTTACTTACTTGATGGAATTATTTGTAGCACAAATGTTTTTAGTTTTGATTAAGTTTAACTGTTTGTCCTTTTGTTACTGTGTTTGATGACATATCTAAGAACCCACTGCCTGACCAAGGTCATGAAGTCATACTATGTTTTCTTCTAAGAGTTGTAGTGTTAGCTCTACAACCTTACATTTAGTTCTGCAACCTATTTTGAGTTAATTTTTATATATGGTATGAGGTGGGGTCTAACTTCTTTCTTTGCATGTGAATATCTACTTGTCCCAGCGCTATCTGTTAAAAAGACTAATCTTTCCCTCTTGAATTGTCTTAGTTGACTTAATTTAGTATGTGGTAGTCCTTAGGGAACTGGGCAGAGGATGCCTTTCTTCAGAAAGGTTTTGCACCTATGAGTGTTCTCAAACTTGGCACACTAATTTTTCACATGGGGTTTCCTCCAACTGCATGAATAATGTTACTTTAAATTCCAGGCTTCCTTGAAAGTAGGCCCTGGGTTGTAGATCGGCAAGGGAAATGATTATTAGTAGTAATAGTGTTATCATTAATGATAATCCTTTTTTTCTCACCTGGAGTGCAGAAGGTTCCTTGTTACTTTTTTCCAACAAGGTTTTCATTGGAGCCTACCATTTCACAGAGAGAGCTCTTCTAGGATCCCAGCTTTAAAGTGAGGGTCATGGGCTCTCACTCCATTTGGTATGTGTCCTAGGCCCCATACTAAGGTTAATTCCCAAACTGTTTGACTTCAGGGTGGCCCCTGCTAACATATTTGCTTATCTCTGTGTTCAGTTGCATGTGTGTGTGGTGTGTATTGTTTTTATCATTGTTGTTAGCTCTGGGATTTAATTTTCCTTACCTTCTCGAGAGCTCAGAGAAGCATTAAATAGGTGTTATAGGCTAGGTGATTGCAGTAGAAGCCTCCCCACCCTTGCCGTGTACACATGGTCAGAGCGGGAGTGGTTGGTCTTGGTCTCAGTGTGTGGTGACATCTCTATTTTAGGAGGCCTTCAGGATGGGGACTGTGATTGGGAACTTTGGTTACAGAAAGTTCTTTGGTCTTGCAAGGGAATTTATGAGAGACAACCATAAAATTGTCCATTTTGAGGTTGACCAATATGTGTTAGTTGTGAGCCATATATATGTGACTGAGGTACACCTTCCATCGGCTTTCTTATTTCAGGAACAAGGAAAAGTGGACAGTGAAGAATAATAGATAATTAACAGGTACATAATAAACATTAAAGATTTTAAGTTAGATGCTCCCAAATAAGGGGATAATTACATCTTCCAGGACATAAGGTGCATCATTATACAGCAAATAAAAATCCCTGTGTTTACTATAAAATTTGCCATCACAAAAAATATGCTCATGATATCTAACAAACTGCTTCTCGGTGGAGACACTGTTGGCATTCTCAGCAGTACGGTTCTTTATTGTATGGGACTGTCCTGGGTACATGGCCCAGATAAACGCGGACACAACATTCCTGATGCAAGGTGCTAAAAGTCAACAGCACGCAGCCCCCAGTCCCAGCCAACCTCCCCCAACATTGTAACAACCAGACCATCCCCTGCATAATCCCAAATGCCTGAAGGGGAAGGGAAAACCCGGATTGAGATCCTCCAACTAATTATGAACCTGGGTCTTTAGGATAGTTTTTTTTCATTTATTGTGAATATAGGATAGTTTTAAAACTTCTATTAGTCCTATATTTTAAGTTAGAGATTTATAAGACATTTCGGATTCTATCTTTTTCATTATCTCCATGGAGAAATTTTTAAAAGACTTTATTATTTGCAAGGCCCTTGTTTGCTGTGTATTTTGTATATGCTATTTTGTTTATTTGTAAGATCCCACTTAGCGGGGCACCTGGGTGGCTCAGTCGTTAAGCGTCTGCCTTCGGCTCAGGTCATGATCCCAGCATCGAGCCCCACATCGGGCTCCCTGCTCCGCGGGAAGCCTGCTTCTCCCTCTCCCACTCCCCCTGCTTGTGTTCTTTCGCTGTGTCTCTCTCTGTCAAATAAATAAATAAAATCTTTAAAAAAAAAAAGATCCCACTTAGCTAGATTTTGTTCATTCCCAGACCCTTCTAGGAAATAGAAGAGTCCTGCTGTATGAAAGAGGTTTTAGCTCTAGCTACAGGAATATTCAAAAGTATGTAAGCTTCTAGTCAAATAAATGTACTTATTATACTACCTTCATGGCATAGTCATCCCACCCTAGCTTGCTTGCTTGCTTGCTTGCTTGCTTGATCACCTCCTTCTTACAATGCCCTTCTCCATCTCCTCTCTTTCCATCTTTCAGACGTTTTCCTGGATGAGTCAGATTGTCAAAACCTAAACCTACTCATCAATTTCAACTTCATTTAAAATGGTACAACCAGTTATTATGTGCCTCCTGATGGATGCGATAGGAAGTACATAGCACCACCTCTGGTATATTCCTGCCCCTCCAAAGAAAATGTGAATCAGGCCTACAGATCTAACTACCTTTTCACACAAAGTATGGAAGTAAAGCAACATCTTAAACCATTCCATGTAGATGCAATAAGCTAACAATGTGAGAGATTCTACTGATTCAAATGTTTCTTTAATAAATAAATAGCAATAAAAATTTTTGAAGGGTTTCTGGGGGCTCTTATAGATTCTAGAGACTTAAGGAAACCTATCCTCTAAATGCAATATGTAGATCTAATTTGAATCTTGATTTGAACAGACCAACTGTAAAAAAATAATCACTTTTGAGAAGATTGGGGCAATTTGAAACTTGATCTGGTTATTAGGAAATTATTGTTAATTTTATTAAGTATGATAATGGTATTCTGGTTGGTATGCTTTAAAAAAAAAAAGACTGATCTGTTAGCTGCTAAAGTATTTATAGTTAAAATACATTGATGTTTGGTTATTTGCTGTGTAGGATCTGCCTCAAAATACACCAGGGGTGAAAAAAACAGAAGGGAAAAATAAAACAAGATTTGCAAAGTCATGTTAATTGTTGAAGCAGAGCGATGGGTTCATGGGGGTCATTATCCTACTCTGTATACTTTTGTGAAATGTTTTGAAAATTTTTACAATAAATGAAAAAAATAAAAGTCCTTTCATTTACTAGTAATGCATGGGTTTATTATTTCAGGGATTCGTAACATTCAGGGATGTGGCCATAGAGTTCTCTCAGGAAGAATGGAAGTGCCTGGAACCTGCCCAGAGAAACTTATACAGGGATGTGACTCTGGAGAACTTCAGTAACTTGGTCTCACTAGGTAAGGATGTTGCGTAATGCAGGGCCAGACAGGCAACAAGGCTCCCAGGGACTACAATAATGGAAGGTTGTTATCACCTCTGGTATAGAGGGAAAACTGCCACTGGACCATGGTGAGAGCTGGAGTCATGGGGAAGGGCCCAGCAACAACTGTAGCCACTTCCAGAACTCCCCGGTCAGAGGAGGGAGGGAGAGGGATAAATACTCTGAACTCTCTCATCCTACCCAGTGGCCTCCTGCTGATGCTTTCCATAATGCCAAACCAATGAGAAACCATAGGGCCAGGATAATACAGTCCTTACAGGTAAGCTTTCTGGGGCAGGACCAAGAACAGGGAGGAATGGATTGAGCAGGGAGGAGAAGGCAAATGGAGAATGACCACCATAGTTATCTACTCTAAATAATTCAGGACTAGCCTTCTGGAATTTCTGGTATCTTCATGGTGAATTTCTAGGGAGACTTACAAGTTTCTGGCTGAATTTCTGCTCTCTGCTCCCAAGGGAATTGTTTGTGCTTTATGGAAGGGGAAATGGGTAGTTCCATGGGCACCCCTGTCTTCCTATCCTTTGGACAAACTTTACTCCTTCCTTCATAATTGTCTCTCTTCCTTGGTGACCAAGGGACTGGGTTTGAATTTTGGAACAGGACAATCATGCTCCATTTCTTTTCCTGTAAACAGGACTTTCCATTTCTAAGCCTGATGTCATTTCCTTATTGGAGCAAGGGAGAGAACCCTGGATGATTACAAATGATATGACAGGACCATGGTGTCCAGGTGAGTGAGGGGTGGTCCACTGGGAGAGGTCATTGGGAATAATAGCCAGTGGGTGAGTCAACTGATAGCAGTAGCTTGAGTTATTGTTGAGAAGCTTCCCTCCAAGCCATACCGAAAATTGCCGAACAACAGCCTGAGACATGAAGACATGAAGAGCAAAGATCTTGTCAGCATCTGATCCCAAGGGAACCTTGCCCTTACCCCCATTAATCCCTCTCTTCTTTCTTCTTGCTTGGTTTCCTCCCATTTCAAAAAAGGACATGCTCCCTTCTTCCTCAGTGGCTGCCTTTTTACCTGTACTTTGGATCCTTTTTCCTGCAAGTATCTTCATCCCTTAAAAAATACTTAATTTCTTTTTTTTTTTTTAAGATTTTATTTATTTATTTGAGAGAGAGAATGAGACAGAGAGAGCACATGAGAGGGGGGAGGGTCAGAGGGAGAAGCAGACTCTCCGCTGAGCAGGGAGCCCGATGTGGGACTTGATCCCGGGACTCCAGGATCATGACCTGAGCTGAAGGCAGTCGCTTAACCAACTGAGCCACCCAGGCGCCCAAAAAATACTTAATTTCTTAAAACAGCTCACTTTACCCAATTCAGCAATTCATTTATTCTCTAAATGTTTGAGAGAGACAGTCACGTAGAGTGGCTAAGGGCACTGACTTGGGAATCAGACTGAGTTCAAATCTTGGCTCTGCCAATTACTAGATCTGTGAGTTTAGGTAAATTGTTTAAATTCTCTAGAGTGCTTCAGTTTTATCCTCTGCAAATGAGTTAAAAACAGAGCCTTCCTTATGTAGTTATTATTGTGATTGTTACAGGAATTAATCATATGAAACTGCCCAGAACAATGGCATGTAGGAGTGACCACTAAGTAAAGATTATCAAGTGTTATTAATTAGCACATGCTGGACGATATTGGAATCTTTGAATACTTAATACTGAATACTTAATCCTTGAATACTTTGAATACCCCCCCAACTTCTCTGTTATTATTATTATTATTTACTTTCATCTGGGATTATTTTTCCTTTGTCTAAAGAACACCCTTGGGGCGCCCTGGTTGGCTCAGTCAGTTAAGCGTCTGCCTTCGGCTCAGGTCATGATCCTGGGGTCCTAGGATTGAGCCTCGCATTGGGTTCCCCGCTCCGTGGGAAGCCTGCTTCTCCCTCTCCCACTCCCCCTGCTTGTGTTCCCTCTCTCGCTGTGTCTCTCTCTGTCAAATAAATAAATAAAATCTTTAAAAAAAAAACAATTTGTTGAGCAGACCTACACAAAAGGAAATGTTAAGGTTTTTTTTAAAGATTTAAAGAAAAAAGGAAAAAGCTTTATATTTTAGTATTCTTAAATAGATTTTTTCAAAAGATTTTATTTATTTGACAGAGAGAGACACAGAGAGAGAGGGAACACAAGCAGGGGGAGTGGGAGAGGGAGAAGCAGGCTTCCCGCCGAGCGGGGAGCCCAATGCGGGGCTCGATCCTAGGACCCCGGGATCATGACCTGAGCCAAAGGCAGACGCTTAACGACTGAGCCACCCAGGCGCCCCAACAAATTCTGGTTTTGACCACATGAAGATGTCTTTATTTGGGGCGCCTGGGTGGCTCAGTTGGTTAACCCACTCTGATTTTGTTTTAATGTTGTTTTTTTGTTTTTAAGATTTTATTTATTTATTTGATAGAGACACAGAGAGAGAGGGAACACAAGCAGAGGGAGTGGGAGAGGGAGAAGCAGGCTTCCCGCAGAGCAGGGAGCCCGATGCGGGGCTCAATCCCAGGACCCTGGGATCATGACCTGAGCCAAGGGCAGACGCTTAACAACTGAACCACCCAGGCGCCCCTAATGTTTTTGTTTTAATGATCCTGAATTCTTCTTTCATACCATCATTGTTCTTATAATATTTCATAAATTAGGAATTAATCCTCACTAACAATAAAGATATAAACCAGTCATCTGCACACTATATAGTCTGTGGGCCAAATCCAGCCTGCCGCCTGTTCTTATATGGCCTGTGAGCCTATTGAATTCCGTAAATGCCTTCTAAGGGGTGCATATACAAAATTAAAATGATATGTTTGTGGATTGATATCGGTGTTTGGCATTTATATCTGTATGAAACATTCCAAAAGATTAAATAAACATATAAAATCTCATTACTGATCAGCACCAACAGATGAACATTTACCATCAATTTTGATGCTAGAGAACACTAGCCTTGAACTCCAATTAAGTGAAATGCTGTCTTCCCCAGAAAGAATTCTATTCTTCTATTTTTTAAAGATTTTTTTAAAAAAGATTTTATTTATTTATTTGAGAGAGAGAGCATGAGCAGGGGGAGGGGCAGAAGGAGAGGGGGAGAGAAAATCCTCAATCAGACATCCTGCTGAGTGTGGAGCCTGATGCAGGGCTCCATCTCACGACCCTGAGATCACAACCTGAGCCGAAACCAAGAGTCAGATGCCTAACCGAGCCATTCAGGCATCCCTACCATCTGGCCCTTTATTTTTATTTATTTTTTTTTTTTTAAAGATTTTATTTATTTGCGAGAGAGAGAATGAGAGACAGAGAGCATGAGAGGGAGGAGGGTCGGAGGGAGAAGCAGACTCCCCGCCGAGCAGGGAGCCCGATGTGGGACTCGATCCCGGGACTCCAGGATCATGACCTGAGCCAAAGGCAGTCGCTTAACCAACTGAGCCACCCAGGCGCCCGCATCTGGCCCTTTAAAGAGAGTTTGCCAGGGTGCCTTGGCTGGCTCAGTTGGTAGAGCATTCGACTCTTGATCTCAGGGCCTTGAGTTCAAGCCTCACGTTGGATATAGAGCTTACTTAAAAAAAAAAAAAAATGGGGCACCTGGTGGGCTCAGTCAGTAGAGCATGCAACTCTTGATTCAGGGTTGTGAGTCAAACTCCTTGTCGAGTGTGGAGCCTACTTAAAATTAAAAAAAATAAAATCATAAAAAAAGAAGAAAAAGTTTGCCAACCCCTGATTTAGAGATATAACTGAAAACCCATGTTTAAGAAAAGTGTATATAATCAAAATTGTATTTGCCATGCACCTATACCAGCTTTTTTTTTTTTTTTTTTAAGATTTTATTTATTTGACAGAGAAAGACACAGTGAGAGAGGGAACACAAGCAGGGGGAGTGGGAGAGGGAGAAGCAGGCTTCCCGCTGAGCAGGGAGCCCGATGTGGGGCTCGATCCCAGGACCCCGGGATCATGACCTGAGCCGAAGGCAGACGCTTAACGACTGAGCCACCCCGGCGCCCCCTATACCAGCTTTAAATCACCAAGACATCTGCACTTCAAAGCTCAAAAACCAGGAACCAACCTTCTGGTTTTTCTTTGTACTTTGGCTCTAACCTACATTTCCATGGGAGAGTAGACTCCAAGGTTAAGATTGAACAGGTGTGATAGATACATCAATAAAGTACTCAGGTTTTTCTTTCTGTGTGTACTAGTTTCCTGTGGCTTCTGTAACAAAGCACCACAAACTTGGTGGCTTACAACAATACACATTTATTATCTTAGACTTCTGGAGATTAGAAGTCCAAAATGCATCTCAGTGGGCTAAAACTGAGGTGTCTACAGGGCTGTGTTCCTCTCTGCATCCTTTCTTTAAAAGGAGAACCATATATATATATATATATATATTTTTTTTTTTTTTTTTTTTTTTTTGCCTTTTCCAGCTTGCATTTCTTGGATGATAGCCCCCTTCCATCTTCAAAGTCCGCAGGATAGCATCTTCAAATCTCCCTCTCTGATTCTGACTCTCCTACCTCCCTCTTTCACTTATAAGGACCCATGTGATTACAATGAGCCCACCCCAGTAATCCCCATCTCACTGTCAGCTGAGTAGCAACCTTAATTCCATCTCCAGCCTTAATTCCCCCTTGCTGTGTAATAGAGCATATTCACAGTTCCCGCAATTAGGACATTTTGGCTGGGGCCTGGGGGGCAGTCATTCTGCTTACCACTCTGTATATGGGTTTGTTTTAGGGGTTTTTTGGGAGGGTGGCTTTTTTTTTAACCATTTTTCCCCCCATCATGGTAAGTGTACTCTTTAATCCCCATTTCCTATTTCTGCCATCTCCCCACCCACCTTCCCCTCTGGTACTTGTTTTCTGTAATTAAGAGTCTGTTTCTTAGTTTGTCTCTCTTTTTTTTTCCTTTTGCTCATTTGTTTCCTTAATTTCCACATATGAGTGAGATAGAGATCATCCATATGATATCTGTCTCTCTCTGACTTATTTCACTTAGCATTATACTCTCCAGCTCCATCCATGCTTTTGCAAATGCCAAGATTTTGTTCTTTTTTATGGCTGGATAATATTCCATTATGTGTATATACCATATCTTATTTATCCATTCACCTATCAATGGACATTTAGGGTGCTTCCATAGTTTGGCTGTTGTAAATAATGCTGCCATAAGTGTAGGAGTACATGTATCCCTTTGAATTTGTGTTTTTGTATTTTGGGGGTAAATATGCAGTAGTGCAATTCCTGGATCATAGGGTAGTTCCATTTTTAATTTTTTGAGGAACCTCCATACTGTTTTCCACAACGGTTGCACCAATTTGTATTCCCACCAACAGTGCACAAGGGTTCCTTTTCCTTCACATCCTTGCTAATATTTGTTGTTTCTTGTGTTATTAATTTAGCCATTCTGACAGATGTGAGGTGATTTCTCATTGTAGTTTTGATTTGCATTTCTCTGGTGATAAGTGATACTGAGCATCTTTTCATGTATCTGTTGGCCATCTGTATGTCTTCTTTGGAGAAATGTCTTCATGTCTTCTGCCCATTTTTATTTTTATATTTTTTTAAAGATTTTATTTATTTATTTGACAGAGAGCGAGAGAGCACAAGCAGAGTGCAAGGGAGAAGCAGGCTCCTTGCTGAGCAGGGAGCCCGATGTGGGGCTCAACCCCAGGACCCTGGGATCATAACCTGAGCCGAAGGCAGATGCTTAACCATCTGAGCCACCCAGGCGCCCCTTCTGCCCATTTTTAACTGGATTATTTGGTATTGAGTTCTATTGGTTCTTTATAGATTTTGGATACTAACCCTTTATTGGATACGTCATTTGCAAATATCTTCTCCCATTCCATAAGTTGCCTTTTAGTTCTGTTGATTGTTTCCTTCACTGTGGATGTATATGGTTTTTTTGTTTGTTTTGAGAAAGAAAGAGAGAGTGTGAGCATGAGTGGGGGGGAGGGGGGTGAGATAGAGGGAGAGAGAGAGAATCTTAAGCAGACTCCAAGTCCATTGCAGAGCCCAAGGCAGGGCTTGATCTCACAAGCCTGAGATCATGACCTGAGCCGAAATCAAGAGTCAGACATTTAACTGAGCCACCCAGGCACCCCATGGATGTATATGTTTTTTGAACACAGATCATTAAATATGCATAAATTAAAAGTGTATATAGCATAACTCCACTGGAATTCTATATTCTGTTGCTAGGAAGCCCATTACTGTTTATTCCATACAGAATATTTAGTTGGTGTGTTTTCTTTCTTTCTTTTTTTTTTTTTTCTTCTTTTTCTTTCCTTAGTTGGTGTATTTTCTAAGTGCTTGTGGTTCTTGGGGTCTTGGGGAAGCTTTTAATTAGGTTTTTAGTTGTTTGTTTTTTTTAAATAAATATCACATACAACTTACCATTTGGCCATTTTTAAAGTATATAATCCAGTGGCATTAATTACATTCACAGTGTTGTGCAACCATTACCACTACCCATTTCCAGAATTTATTCATCATCCCAAATAGAAACTCTATTCATTAAACAATAACTCTCCATTTTCCCTTTCTCGCAGCCCGTGATTACCTCTATTGTACTTCCTGTCTCTATAAATTTGACAATTCTAAGTACCTCATGTAAGTGGAGTCATATAATATGTGACCTTTTGTATCTGGTTTAATTCACTTAGCATAATGTTTTCAAGGCTCATCCATGTTATAGCACTTACCAGAATTTCAAGAAAAAAAGCTGAGTAATATTCCATTGTATGTATATACCACATTCCGTTTATCCATTCACCTGTTGATGGACACTTGGGTTCTTTCCACCTTTTGGCTATTGTGAATAATGCTGCTGTGACCAGTGGTGTACAAGTATTTGAGTGCCTGTTTTCACTTCTTTGGGGTATATACCTAGGAATGGAATTGCTGGATCAGATGGTAATTGTATGTTTAATTTTTTGAGACCTACATTTGTTTTAGAAAGCCCTGTGATATGGTACCTAGAGAGGAAATGAGACAGTGTTCAATATGACGATATATTATCCTTGGTTGAAAGAGAATGACAACAAAGATAGGCAGGGACTCGCTTTGCCAAGAGCCTGTGAACCATGGCAATGACTTTGGAATTTATTGGAATTTTACCAGTGACTTTGGAAATGCAATGAGAAGGCTATGGAAAAATTTAAGCAGGGATTTTCATTTTGATTGGCATCAGCATCATGTTGTTAAAAACACAGATGCTGGGGCATGAGGGTAGCTCAATCCGACTCTTGGTTTTTGGCTCAGGTCATGATCTCAGGGTCATGAAATACAGCCCCGCATCAGGCTCTACACTCAATGGGCAGTCTACTTTGAGATTCTTTCCCTCTGCCCCTCCCCCCCACTTTCTCTCTCTCTCTCTTTCTCTAACATAAATCTTAAAACACACACACATACACACACACACAAATGCTTTATTTATATGAAGTGCCCAGAAACTGGAAAATTCATAGAGACAGAATTAATGGTTCTCTGCTATTAGTGATTACTGGGGGCTGGAGGGAATGGAAAATGATGAATGACTCCTTAATGGGCACAAGGTTTCTATTTGGGGTGATGAGAATGTTCTGGAACTAGATAGTGGCAATAGTTTCATGACATTGAGAATGTATCACAAACTACTAAATTGTACTCTTTAAGATGGGGGGACTTATGTTCTGTGAATCTTACCTCAATTTAAATATATATAGGGACGCCTGGGTGGCTCAGTCAGTAAAGCGTCTGCCTTCAGCTCAGGTCATGATCCCAGGGTCCTGGGATCGAGCCCCACATCGGGCTCCTTGCTCAGCGGGGAGCCTGCTTCTCCCTCTGCCTGCCACTTTCCCTGCTTGTGCTCTCTTTCTCTCTCTCTCTGACAAATAAATGAATAAAAATCTTAAAAAAAAAAAGAAAGAAGCCTCATACCATATCTTTAATATATATATGCTTTTTTTTTTTTAAAGATTTTATTTATTTATTTGAGAGAGAGAGAATGAGAGACAGAGAGCATGAGAGGGAGGAGGGTCAGAGGGAGAAGCAGACTCCCTGCCGAGCAGGGAGCCCGATGTGGGACTCGATCTAGGGACTCCAGGATCATGACCTGAGCCGAAGGCAGTCGCTTAACCAACTGAGCCACCCAGGCGCCCCTGCTTTTTAAATATATATAGATATATGCATATAGGCAAGTATATGCACACATATGCCTTGTCTCTACTCCTATAGATTTTGATTCAGTCTGGGGTGGTCTCAGACCTTCATAATAAATTGTTAACAGGCTTCCTGGATGATTCTAATCTTTATAAAATTGAGAAACCCCAGCTTAATTTCTTTTCTTGCTTCCTTCTGGCACCATATGAGCTCTCATCATATTTGTGCTTTCATGTGCTCTTCAGAAATTGCACAGCAATATTTGAGACTTACATAAGCCATTCACTTTTTAAGGTGATTTTCATTTTGTCTCTCTGGTCTGCTATAGAATTTTTTATTTCTCTTAAAAGAATAAAACTGCTTGTATTTTTTTTTTTTTCCTTTTTCAGAGCTGGAGTCCAGGTGTGAGAAATTTCCACAAAAAGATATTTCTGAAGTAGAGTCATTCGGTTGGGAAATAATGGAAAGCCTTAAATGCTGTGATTTTGATGGCTCTAGTTTGAGAGATGGCTGGGAATACAAAGGCCAATTTGAAAGACAACAAGTAACTCAGGAATGCTGTTCCAAGCAAGTAAAAGTCATGTATGAAAACGTGCCCACTTTTGAGCATCGTACATCCCTCACTTTACATCAGAACAATGAGATTGGTGAAAAACTGATTGAATGTAATGAATGTGGAAAAGCATTTAGCCGTGGCTCACACCTTATTCAGCATCAGAAAACTCACACTGGTGAAAAACCTTTTGAATGTAAGGAATGTGGGAAGGCCTTTAGTCGTGCCTCACACCTTGTTCAACATCAGAGAATTCATACAGGTGAGAAACCTTATGACTGTAAGGAATGTGGGAAGGCTTTTGGCCGTACTTCAGAACTTATTCTACATCAAAGACTTCATACTGGTGTCAAACCCTATGAATGTAAAGAATGTGGAAAGACCTTTAGACAGCATTCACAACTTATTCTGCATCAAAGAACTCACACAGGTGAGAAACCCTATGTATGTAAAGACTGTGGGAAGGCTTTTATTCGTGGCTCACAACTTACTGTTCATCGGAGAATTCATACAGGTGCTAGACCTTATCAATGTAAAGAATGTGGGAAAGCCTTTAGACAGCATTCACAGCTTACTGTCCACCAGAGGATTCATACTGGTGAGAAACCCTATGAGTGTAAGGAATGTGGGAAGGGCTTTATTCATAGCTCAGAAGTTACTCGACATCAAAGAATTCATTCTGGGGAGAAACCCTACGAATGTAAGGAATGTGGGAAGGCCTTTAGACAACACGCACAGCTTACACGACATCAGAGAGTTCACACTGGTGACAGACCTTATGAATGTAAGGACTGTGGGAAGGCGTTTAGTCGTAGTTCGTACCTTATTCAACATCAGAGAATTCATACAGGTGACAAACCCTATGAATGTAAGGAATGTGGGAAAGCCTTTATTCGTGTTTCACAACTGACCCATCATCAGCGAATTCATACTTGTGAGAAACCCTATCAATGTAGGGAATGTGGAATGGCCTTTATTCGTAGTTCACAACTTACTGAACATCAGAGAATTCATCCTGGGATCAAACCTTATGAATGTAGAGAATGTGGGCAGGCCTTTATTCTTGGCTCACAGCTCATCGAACACTACAGAATCCATACTGGTTAGAAAGCCTTGAATGTTAGGGGTGTAGGAGCCTTTACATGGAGTTCACACCTGACTCAATATTAGATAATGTGTATGTAATGTGATTAATGTGAAAACCTTCACTTGTCACTTCCATTACGGAACATCGGATAACTCATAGCAGAAGAAAATCCAATAAATGTGGGAATTCTTTTTGCCTCACACTCACTGCTTACCAAGCATCAGAAAACTTAGGCTGAAATAAATATTAATATGAATATAGAAAACCTTTCTATTACCATTCAAAATGTGTTAAACTTCTGAGAATTCCTAATATTAAGATATTTTGTGAATGTGCCTTTTACCATGACATACATCTTACTTAACATTATCTCAGCTCCACCAGTTACCGACTGTATAGCACTGGACAAATAATGCAGTCTTCCTGTTCCTCAGTTTACTTGTTTTTAAGCAGTGATCATTATACTTTTTTTTTAATATTTTATTTATTTATTTGACAGAGACAGAGATAGCGAGAGCAGGAACACAAGCAGCAGGAGTGGGAGAGGGAGAGCAGATTTTCCCACGGAGCAGGGAGCCCAATGTGGGACTCGATCCCAGGACCCTGGGATCATGACCTGAGCCAAAGGCAGATGCTTAACGACTGAGCCACCCAGGTGCCCCAGTGATCATTATACTTACCCAATAGAGTTTTCCTATCAGATATTTTATATAAAGCCTGTATTCAATAAATATTAGTTACCGTTGTTAATTAGTAACGGTATTAGTGTTAAGGAGTTCTTGTGAGAGGAGGCCTTCTGAATGTGTCAAGTATTAAAAAGCTTTCATAACCACTTGTTAATGATAATTCATTCTAGAAAACAGTAGTCAAGTGTAATTATCATGCGGTCGTCATGATATTTAAAGCTAGAAAGTCACAAGAGTAGAAGCTAACAGAAGAGTAGCCAAAAGAAATCTGCCCATTTGGAAATCTAAAGCCACCTTCAGGTAGAACTTGAAAAGCAGTCAAAAAGTTCTGCACATCAAAACCAGTTCAGTATAGCCAAAGCTGTGTTCCTGTCAACCCAAGGAGTGAAGGTAGGGGCTTTGTTTTCCAAATGTAGATCTCCAGCACCTACTTGTTGGCAGTTACATACTAAGCACATTGAATGAATGGTCAACTCTAAACATTAGAGGGAAATAAACCCTAATCAGCGGTAAGAATGATCATTAAAAACAAAAAATAATAAAATAGAAAACAACAGTAGACTTAATATGAAGGTTATTTATTTAACAATATAAGATGGACAATTAACAACCCTGATCTAGAAAAGAAAATATTTAGCATTATGAATAAGGAAGGGGTGAATATTCCTTTTAAAAAGCTACTATGCATGATTTTAATGTATTAGGAAATTTGAATAGATTTTTACAAAAATATCAAAGTTCACAAAGATATGGAATACCTGAATAAATCAATGATTGTAGAAGGACATAAAAAGTCAGTCTGCCCCTTCAAAAAAAATAGTTTAACCTACTAAGACTTCAAGGAACAGATAGATAATCCCTGAGAGAAGCTTGCCAGTTTATTTTTAAGGCTAAATAAAATTATAATAAAAAAAAATTCAAAAAGAAAAAAAAAAAGAAAAAAAAAATTCAACAAGGATGGCTCCCAAGAAAGAAACTGTAGATGATTATCATTTGTGAAAATAAATATAAATAAAATCCCTGCTAATTGAATCCAGTCTCTTTAAAGTTAGAAGCTCAGGGGCGCCTGGGTGGCTCAGTCAGTTAAGCATCTGCTTTCGACTTTGGTCATAATCACAGGGTCCTGGGATCGAGCCCTGCATCAGGCTCCCTGCTCAGTGGGGAGCCTGCTTCTCCCTCTCCCTCTGTTGCTCCTCCTGCTTGTTCTCTCTCTCTGTCAAATAAATAAATAAAATCTTAAAAAAAAAGAAGCTCATTCTAAATGGAATATCTAGAATTTCACCTATTGTGGGTTAATTATGTTTTCAGAATTTTGATATCACTCCAGATGACAGTGATAGGGCAAAGAGCCCTGATCCAACCCCAGTGATACCTGGATCAGAGCTTGTGAATGAATCTGGGGAATCTCAAGAAGCATCCCCTCAGTCCAGGCAGTGTCAGGGCCAACAGGCCTGTTGTGTCCTGAAGCCATCCATCTTCTCAGTCATCCTGAGTGTTCACTAAGGCACCTGTATTTTCTACATGTGTCACTGCCTACACAGGGTTAGAAAGTAGTATTCTGTATGTCATTTTTAAGTGGTTTCATGATTAGGATGTACATTTGGAGGGGCTCAAAGCTATGACATTAATAAGTGTTACTTTGAATAGTTAAAACACATGCACAGGATAAATATTTTAAAGTTTTGATTTGGTGTACAGACATAAGTCAATGTCCACACCCTTCCCACCCTGATATGTACCTATCACTGTATCAAGTTCTTGTATATACTTCCTGATTTTTATGTTTACCTCCTAAGTGTAGACATGTACATAACAGTCTTTATAATTTTTTTACATAAATGGTAACAAATTTCTATACTTGCTATTTTTGCTTATCCATAAACCTTGAAATTGGGTCATATCGATACATACATAGTTGCCTTATTCTTAACAGCTGCATAGTATATGTGTTTCATTATTTATCCTGTCGATTTAGTTTTTTTCATTATCCTTTGCTTTCAAACAATCCTATAATAAATATCCTTGCACATAAATTATTTTGTATATGTGTGATATCTCTTTAAGATAAATTCCTAAAAGTGGAAATGCTAGATCAAAATGTATATACAGTTTTGAAACTTTCTGTTCACACAGAATCTTATAATGTACCCCTAGTGCCCCCATCACCAGCTTCAGTAATTATCAGCTAATGGCCAGTCTTGTTTTATCTGTATTCCTACCCTCTCCCCCACCCTCATGTCAGTGGGAAGTAAATCCCAGCTACATAATTTCATCCATAAATATTTCAGTATGTATCTCTAAAATATATCACAATTTGAGAAAAGATTTTCACTCCTTAAAAAAAATGGCGGGGTGTCTGGGTGGCTCATTCGGTTAGGCGTCCAACTCTTTTTTTTTTTTTTTTTAAGATTTTATTTATTTATTCATGAGAGACAGAGAGAGAGGCAGAGGGAGAAGCAGGCTCCCAAGGAGCAGGGAGCCCAATGTGGGACTCGATCCCAGGACCCTGGGATCATGACCTGAGCCGAAGGCAGACGCTTAACCATCTGAGCCACCCAGGCGCCCAGGCGTCCAATTCTTGATTGCAGCTCAGGTCTTGATCTCGGGGTCATGGGTTCAGGGCCTGTTTTGGGCTCTGTCTGGGCATGGAGCCTGCTTAAAAAACAAACAAACATTTTAAAAAAAAACAATACTGTCATTCCAGATCTAATGGTCAGTGTTCCAATTTCTAATTGATAAATGTTGATTTTTTTTTTAAGTTAATTGAGATCCAAATTATGTCCAGAAATTGCAGTTGTCACATCTCTGAAGTCTGTTTATCCATTCTTCCTCATCCTTTTTTTCCCTGGTAATTTATTTTCTGAAGAAACTAGATTGTTTGCCTTGTAGAGTTTCTCAGAGCCTGGTTTTTGCTGACTGCATCCCATGGCATTGTTTTTGTTTGTTGGTTGGTTGGATTTTTTTTTTTTTTTAAGATTTTATTTATTTGACAGAGAGAGACACAGCGAGAGAGGGAACACAAGCAGGGGGAATGGGAGAGGGAGAAGCAGGCCTCCCGCGGAACAGGATGCCCGATGCGGGGCTCGATCCCAGGACCCTGGGATCATGACCTGAGCCGAAGGCAGACGCTTAAAGACTGAGCCACCCAGGCGCCCTGGTTGGGTTTTTTTAAAAAGATTTTATTTATTTATTTGACAGAGAGAGTACAAGCAGGGGGAGAAGCAGGCTCCCCGCTGAACAAAGAGCCTGACGTGGGACTCGGTCCCACAACCTTGGAATCATGACCTGAGCCGCAGGCAGATGCTTAACGGACTGAGCCACCCAGGTGCCTTCATGGCATTGTTTTTTTTGTTTTGTTTTGTTTTGTAAAGATTTTATTTATTTATTTGACAGAGAGAGACACAGTGAGAGAGGGAACACAAGCAGGGGGAGTGGGAGAGGGAGAAGCAGGCTTCCCGCTGAGCGGAGAGCCCGATGTGGGGCTCGATCCCAGGATCCCGGGATCATGACCTGAGCCGAAGACAGATGCTTAATGACTGAGCTGTGCAGGCACCCCCCTCATGGCATTGTTTAACATGCTCCTCTATCCTTGGTATTTCTTATAAATTGGTAGTTGGTATCTAGAGGCTTGATCAGATTGAGGAAGGTCTTTGTTTTTGTTTCTGTTTGAGGTGTCTTTTTATGATGTTCGCAAGTATTGTTCAATTGATCTGTTAATCCATTAAGGATTACAAATGATACCCTATTTCTTCTTCCTTTATTAGCCAAAATATTTTTATGAAGAAAAACTTCCCTTTAACTACCATTTGGTTACCCATGTTAGGAAAGGCAAGATAAATGCTTCTTTCTTTCTCTTTATTGGTTTTCAAAATAATGAGTTGGTTCCCTTGCATTCGGCCATGATAACTTACAAGTTTAGGGGTATGTAGCATATTTATTTAAATACAATTTGGTTGTACTCTCATTGATGCTCAAATTGTTCCATGTTTGGGATGTGGAGCCTCTTCCAGCTGGCTTCTTTGTCCTTTGGTATGACCCCTTTAGTCTTTGATCACTTGCTTGCTGTCTGCCACAAGATGTACCAGGCTCTCCTTGTTCATTTCCTACCTCCCACCTTGAAGTAGCCATTTTCCAAGGAGTCATGGGTTTTTTGGTTTGTTTTTTTTTGGTATTTTGGTACAGTCCCAAATGGTATATAGAGACCACAGATCACGAGGAGTGCTTCATTCTCTGGTTGGTGATTTTTATTTTTATTTATTTTTTTTTTATTTTATTTTTTTTAAAGATTTTATTTATTTATTTGACAGAGAGATAGACAGAAGAGCACAAGCAGAGGGAGTGGCAGAGGGAGAGGGAGAAGCAGGCTCTGCACTGAGCAGGGAACCCGATGCGGGACTCGATCCCAGGACCCTGAGATCATGACCTGAGCTGAAGGCAGACGCTTAACCATCTGAGCCACCCAGGCGCCCTCTGGTTGGTGATTTTTAGATAGCTGTTTTAATCACATTGCTCAAGTGCCTTCAGGAAGATTATGCATCTATGCATCTGCCCACACAGTAGAGAGATCCCAAAACACTACATTCATCTAATCCTGCAGAAAACACTTACTTTAAATGTAGGCCATTCAATGGGTGAAAAATGGAAAAGTTACTTTTGATTTCACTTGCATTCCTTTGACTATGATTACGATAGATGACCATTTGTTCACATACTTCTTGACCATTGGTATTGCTTGTAGCATGGTGCCTAAAACATAGTAGCTGCTGAATAAATATTTGTTAATGGAATAAATTAATTGTATGTTCATATCCTTTGCTCATTAGTAATGAACTAGTCATATTTTTCTTAAAAGAGCTATTTTTTTTAAGATTTTATTTATTTTTATTGGAGAGAGAGAGAATGAGAGAGAGAGCACATGAGAGGGGGGAGGGTCAGAGGGAGAAGCAGACTCCCCGCCGAGCAGGGAGCCCGATGCGGGACTTGATCCCGGGACTCCAGGATCATGACCTGAGCCGAAGGCAGTCGCTTAACCAACTGAGCCACCCAGGCGCCCAAAAGAGCTATTTTTGAGAGGAATAAATGTGTATAAAGTTCCTAGCACAGTACCTGGAATTCATCAATGTTCTCTGTCTTGTTATTTGCATACATTGTCATTTATGTCTCTGATTTGGCTTTTTTCCCCCTATTTTAAAAGATAAGAAATTGAGAGTCAACGAGATTAAGTAGCTTGCCCACGGCCTCATAAGTGCAGAATCCTAAATTACAAGGGCAAGGTCAAGATAGGGCAGAGTTTCATGTACATATACAGCTTTATAGATGTGAGACTGTGAAAAGGAAAAATCAGTGTTTTTTCAGGTAATCTGTAAAATGCATGGTCCTAATACAGAAAGTGGCAAGGCTAGGAACAAAGGTATGAAAGAGCTTAATAAGAATCTTTTTTTTAAGGGCACCTGGATGGCTCAGTCATTAAGCGTCTGCCTTCGGCTCAGGTCATGATCCCAGGGTCCTGGGATTGAGCCCCACATTGGGCTCCTTGCTCAACAGGGAAGCCTGCTTCTTCCTCTCCCACTCCCGCTGCTTGTGTTCCCTCTCTCGCTATCTCTCTCTGTACAAAAAAAAAAAAAACTTAAAAAAAAAAAGAATCTTTTTTTTAAAGATTTTATTTATTTATTTATTTATTTATTTGAGAGAGAGAGAGAGAGAGAGAGAATGAGCGGTGAGGAGGGGCAGAGAGAGAAAGAAGCAGACTCCCCACTGAGCAGGGAGCCTGATGTGGGGCTAGATCCTAGCACCTGTCGATCATGACCTGAGCTGAAGGCAGACACTTAACCAACTAAGCCACCCAGGTGCCCCAAGAATCTTTTTTTTAATATTTTTTTTTGTTTTGTCCTTACAAAAAGTGAAAATACTCAAATAGAAGAATACAGAGTATAGAAAACTGTAAGAAAACATTTTGAGTATCTTCACTCAAATATGCATGTTAATCATTTTTGTGTATTTCCTCCTAGTTTCTAAATTTTTAAAAATTCATACTTTATGGGGCGCCTGGGTGGCTCAGTCAGTTAAATATCTGACTCTTGATTTCAGCTCAGGTCATGATCTCAGGGTCCTGGGATTGAGCCCCAAGGCAGGCTCTGTGCTCAGCAGGGAGCCTGCTTGAGGATTCTCTCCCTCTCCCTCTGCCCCTCCTCCCACTCACACACACACTCTCTCTCTAAAATAAATAAATAAATATTTTTTAAAAATTAATACTTTGGGACACCTGGGTGGCTCAGTTGGTTAAGCGACCGCCTTTGGCCCGGGTCATGATCCTGGGGTCCTGGGATCGAGTCACATATCGGGCTCCTTGCTCAGCAGGGAGCCTTCTTCTCCCTCTCTCTCCCTCTGCTTGTGCTCTCTGTCAAATAAATAAAATCTTTTAAAAAAATTAATACTTTATTATGGAAAACTTCAAATATGCACAAAAGTAGAAAGTACAGTGAACTCTCATAATTCTCATCACTCTGCTATAAAAACCATCAGTGCATGACCAGTCTTACCTTGCCCATATCCACACCCACTTCCCCTTTCATTGGATTTGTGTGTGTGTGTGTGTGCATCCTTTTGAAAGCAGAACTTAGGTCATATGGTATCTGTAAATATTTCAGTAATTGTCTCTAAAAGAGAATTTAAAAAGATACCTATATGTCAGTAGAAATTTATAATCTTGAGCCATTAGTAGGGAGGACAATAAAATTTTATACTAAATCTGGCTTAAGCTTATACTTATGATTCTCACTGTGATTGCAGAGACAGTTGTCTCACATGTATTAGAAGAATCAGGAATTTAGGAAAAGGTTTTCCTATGAACAACATTCTTAACCCAAAAGTTCTCTCTTTCCTTTTCAAAAAAGGAAAATTTTCAGGTGCAATTGTGAGAGGTGAAGATTGCTTTGTTGTTTGTTTTTATTTTTAAAAATTGACTGAATTAGGGGTGCCTGGGTGGCTCAGTCATTAAGTGTCTACCTTCGGCTCAGGTCATGATCCCAGGGTCTTGGGATCGAGCCCCGCATCGGGCTCCCTGCTCAGCTGGAAGCCTGCTTCTCCCTCTCCCACTCCCCGCTTGTGTTCCCTCTCTCGCTGTCTCTCCCTCTGTCAAAAAATAAATAAAATCTTAAAAAAAAAATTGACTGAATTGGTACAACTCTTACCATAATTCTAAATCCTTGATGTGTTGAGAACTGTATTTGCTTCTTTGCTCCTAGGAGACAGATATTTGTTTAATAAATAATAAGTAATAACAGGTAGTAAATCTGAGTTAATAAATAAGGCAAATGATAGAACATTTTTGTGGGGAGAAGATGGAGGTGGGAAACCTTCCCTTTACCAAAAAATATTTTTTAGATACAGATATGAAATTCCACACTTAGAAGTCACTATGCCTTAAACTCTAGCTGAAGGAGAATTCCATAAGTCATTCCAAAGAATTCACATATTTTTAAAAAATATTTTACTTGGGACATCTGGGTGGTTCAGTTGGTTAAATATCTGCCTTCAGCTCAGGTCATGATCTCAGGGTCCTCAGATGGAGTCCCACATCGGGCTCCTTGCTCAGCGGGGAGCCTGCTTCTCCCTCTGCCTGCTGTTCCCCCTGGTTGTTCTCTCTTTCTCTCTGACAAATAAATAAATGAAATCCTTAAAAATACATATTTTATTTTACTTATTTATTTGAGAGACACAGAGCATGAGCAGGGGGAGGGGCAGAGGAAGAGGGAGAGGCGATGTGGGGCTCAATCCCAGGACCCTGGGATCATGACCTGAGCCGAAGGCAGACGCTTAACCAGCTGAGCCACCCAGGTACCCCAGAATTCACAATTCTGGAAATAAAGTTTGATTGTTCCCCTTTGTTAGATTCATAAGCAACATTAATGATGCAACAGCTTGCTGTACTACTCCACCTAGAAATCCCCCAGACATCTCAAGTGTAATGTCTAAAACAAGATTTAAAATGCTGCTTTCCCTTCCATATAGCTCTACAAATCCTCTTTTCCTTCCATATTTCTAATACATCTTGTGTAAGAACGTATTTAAAGTTTAAAAATAGTCTGCCTGGCCTCTCAAGCCAGAAACAGGCTGTCAGCTAAGACTTCTTGTACCTTATCTCCTATGTTTAAAATAGTAGCTTTAGAACCAGGTCTGGACTCTGTCACTAGCTAGATGAGGATAGTCTATCCGCACTAAGCTTTTCAGTTTGTAGCTCATAGTAGTACATCATGGAGTTACCATGAACACTTAAATGTGAAGGTGTACCTAGCAGTGTTTCCAGTACACAGAAAACCTAAAATCAGAAAAGAAAGTTTGATATTATGTAACCACTCAAACTGAAGTAATTGCAGGCATACCTAAACTGAGTTGTTCCTAGTCCCATAATTAAGTTCCTCTAACTGTCCTCCCTCTCAGTGAGTGGCCTGCATTTCCCATCCAGTTCCCCAGGCCAGACACCCAGGGACCATCCTTGGCCTCCCTCTCCCTGATAATTCTGAAATCTACTTTGCTTTTCCTCTAGGACACATCTGGAACACACACGTCCCTTTTCTGATTATCAGAAAGAGGTACTTTAGAATAATAGGCCCATGGGGCACCTGGGTGGCTCAGTCGGTTAAGCATCTGCCTTGGGCTCAGGTCATGATCCCGGGGTCCTGGGATCGAGCCCCTCATTGGGCTCCCTGCTCAGCAGGGAGTCTGCTTTTCTCTCTCTCCCTCTGCAGTTCCCCCTGCTTGTGCTCTCTCTCTGTCAAATAAATAAAAATAAAATCTTTTTTAAAAAATAGAGTAATAGGCTCTGCAGCCAGAATTCTTGAGTTTATATCCAAGGGCTGCTACTTACTGTGTGACCTTGAACTAGTTTCATACTTTGTAACTAGGCAGTACTTTTGTTGTAATGATGTAAATAATATATGCCTAGGACATGCCTGAAACATAGTAAAAGTTGAGTACATTTACTTTTTGTTCAACTCAATTCAACAATATTTATTGAGAACCTACTACTATACTCCAAGCACTATTCTAGGCACTCTGGGGATACAGTAGTGAACAGAACAGACAGAAAGCCCCATCTTTGTGGAGGTTGTATTCCAACGGGGGAAGAGAGAATCATATAGTGAGTAGATTTTACAGTGTGTTGGAAGATGATATGTCCTAAGGTGAAAAAAGGGCAAGGTAAAGGAGACTGAGAATATGAGGGAGGTACAAGGAAAGTTATCACGATTTAGTATCATTACCACATTATCTAATAATTATATTCATTAATTGTGCATGTTTCTTATTAATAACATTGTTACTATTTATAATTACTATGCCAAATATTATGCAGTATAATCAATAATTATTTTTTATTATTACCATTTTTATCATTGCCTTAATTCAGGCCTCATCATCTCTTACCTGCCACCAAAGAGCTGGATCTAAAATTAAATATAAGCACATCACATCAATAGTCTTTCCTCACTTAAGGAATAGAGGCCAAGCTCCCTAATTTAGCACAAAGTCCCCCCTGACCCCTCAACCTTGGACCTATGTGACCTGCTGGGCTCACCAGCTCCATCTCTTAGCCCTCCCACTGGAAGTACCCAAGCTGCTTCAGCTCATCCTCACAGCACATTATTTCCTGTGATGTGATAGAGTGAGAGGACAAGGTCACTGTGATCTCATCTGAAATGAGAGAGAAGGATGCTCTGCAACGACAAAAATAACAAAACATTGAGGTACAGGGTAATGACTGTTCTAGCTTCAGGTACTCAAAGTAAAGATAAGAACTGTTTCAGTGTTGATAAACATAATAGATTACATTTAGAAAATAAAGGAACATTTTAGAGTCCATTTTAGTCACCAAAGTTTCTTGAAACATGCAGATAATGTTCAGTGTGAAAATTAATCATGACTCATAATTGTTTGCCTGACAGAAAGGATCTTCCACTTCCTAAGATAGGGTGTCAAGGTCATTAGTTCACTTGGTCAACTTCCTACTTTCTATCCTCATATGTCCCCAGTGGAAGCGTTCTCTCTGGGGACAAAGATCTTCAAATCAGCAGAGTTCAAAGTTTCCAGGAAAGTAAGGAAAAATTCTGCCAGTTATTGGGTGTAACAATGAGAGGAGCCACTCCTCCTTCCACTCTTTGATTCCCAGCTCCATGTATTTGGCTATGGGGGAGACAGCACCATATGATGGTCTCTGAGTCAAAGCATATACTAAATCCTGTGAAAACAGAACTCCATCTTTCCAGGTTGTTGACTCCCAACTGGCGCCATAACTGAGTCTTCAGTAAGTTATTCCACCTTTCAATTGGGCTAGCTGGTGCCAGATGATAGGGTATGTAGTTAGACCAAGTAATTCCACAGGCATGAAACTATTATTGAACTTCCTTTGCTGTGAAATGACTTCTTTGACCAGCTTCAGTGCTGTAAAGAATGTCATGATGGCGAATAAAGCATTCTGTGAGTCCACCTATAATGGCTCCAGCACAAGCATTATGGGCAGGAAAGGCAAGTCCTTTTCCAGAATATAGGTCTATTCTCATGAGGATAAATCTCTGCCCAACTAACCTGCCACCAAGTGTACAGGAGAATGATTAGCTGCAGAAGATGACATAATTGGCTCCAAAATTCTAGAACTCTGCTTTGTGATTCTCCTGCTGGTGCTTACCAGAGCCTCCGATGGTCCCTACAGGGAAGATTCCTTATCAGGGACACTATGTCGGTGTCTTTTGTTAGCAGATTAAGCACTTGGCATTTAACTGGTTAGTATTAACCAGGTCAGCCCTGATGAGGGAGGTCCACATTGCTGAGCCTATGCATAACTTCCATCCATGCCACCATGACCACTTTGTTCATGGGCCCATTAAGAAAGCACTGGCTGGCTGGGGAAAGAAGGCTGACATCCACAGAATGTGTCATTTTTGTCTACCTGATTATTAAGAATCTCCCTCTGCAGTGGGTGTTCTTTAGTGGGCATTCATATGGAAGTCCTCCTTGAAAGCCTGTGCTCATCAGAGAGCTCAATGAATATACCTCTTCTCCAGAATTCCTTGTCACCAATTTCCCAATATTGTTACTTCCGAGTCCCTGACCAACACTAGCAACTGCCCACAAAACCATGCAGAGTCATACTTCTGGCTATCTCTCTAAGCCAGCCAAATGAGAAAAGCCAAATATATTGTTCAAAGTCCTCCCCACTGGAAGGAATCATTCTTCACCATTGTCCTTCAGGATTACCTCTGAGTAGTGTTGTAATGCCATAGCTATCAACTTCTCAGGCGGCACCATATCATGCAGACCCGTCTGTTTTCCAGGCTCATGTTTTTACCTCCTCAGTCAGCCCATTGTAAGGAACATTCCATGTGACCGTAGGCATGGAGGAGTCAATGCCATAGGAGTTGGTGCCGTATGGATCTGAGCCACCTGTTTGTGCAGCTCACTGGTACCTTTTGTACGTGCCAAGTTTGGTCTCTTCTGTACCATTCTTTTTTTTTTTTTTTTTTAAGATTTTATTTATTTATTTATTTGAGAGAGAGAGAGAGAAACAGCATGAGAGGGGATAGGGTCAGAGGGAGAAGCAGACTCCCCGCCGAGCAGGGAGCCCGATGCGGGACTCGATCCCGGGACTCCAGGATCATGACCTGAGCCGAAGGCAGTTGCTTAACCAGCTGAGCCACCCAGGCGCCCCTATTCTTCTGTACCATTCTTATCTGATGATAGATTACTGCTGCTCACACCCAACCTCATGGCCAGATGGGTCAGACAACACACAGCTTATGATGGAAAGCTCAGGCTGAATGGTCACCTCACGCCCCACAGTCAGGGTTTCAGTCTCTACCAAGGCCCAGTAGCAAGACAAAAGCAGTTTCTCAAAAGGAGAATGATTAGCTGCAGAAGATGACATAACTGGCTCCAAAATTCTAGAGGTCTGCTTTGTGATTCTCCTGCTGGTGTTTACCAGAGCCTCCGTACAGCATCCCTACTTACCATAAACACTCAAGTACTTCGGGATCCTCTGGATCATAAGGCCAAGTGGTCGAATGGCTTGTACTGCAGCCTCAACTTTCCACAGAGCCTTCTCTTGTTCTGATCGCCACTAGAAACTTGCAGTCCTAAGTGTGACTATAAGCACATTCCAATGTCATATATGTTGCCTCCACAATCCAAAGACCTGCCAAACTTTGTGCCTCTTTGTTCATTGTAGGTGATGTACTTTGGAGGAGATATGTTGACATCCTCCAGACCACGGAACCCAAGAAATTTCACTGAAGTTATGGCCCCTGATTTTCGGGGAGTTTGTTTCTTACCCTCTTATGTATATGTTTTACTGAGGTATGTAAAGCCCTTCCTACTTCCTGCTTCTCAGATCCAGTCAGCATAATGTCACCAATGTAGTGCACCAGGATGATCTTCTGATCAAGATTTCTGCAAACTGGGCGCCTGGGTGGCTCAGTTGGTTAAGCCACTGCCTTCGGCTCAGGTCATGATCCCGGAGTCCCTGGATCGAGTCCCGCCTCGGGCTCCCTGCTCGGCAGGGAGTCTGCTTCTCCCTCTGACCCTCCTCCCTCTCGTGCTCTCTGTCTCTCATTCTCTCTCTCAAATAAATAAATAAAATCTTAAAAAAAAAAAAAAGATTTCTGCAAACTGCTTTATGTCAAAGAACAGCAGAGCTGACATAACCCTGAGGCAACACCGTGAAGGTACACAGGTAAAAGAAAATTGCTTCTGGTACTTCTTCCAAATTGGTATCGAGAAAAAGGCATTGGCCAGGTCGGTAGCTGCAGCCCAGGTACCTGGGGATATGTTGATCTTTTCTAGTAGAAGTACTACATATGGGACAGGAGCTGCAATGGGAGCCACCATCAGGTTAACTTTACAATAGTGCAGCCAAACTGGTGAATTAAATAAAGGCATCAATTTATCAAGTAATTACTTTCTGCAATTCCTTCAAGGATGCAATATTGCTTGCTATTTACTGTCTTTGAAGGGAAAAGAAGTTTCAGGAACTTCCATTCAGCCCTTCCTAGAATAATGGCCTTCATCTACCAAGGGTCGAGATACAAGGCTCAGCCTTTTTGTCCACAGGCAGCTCTTGTAGGGCCAGCCCATCCCAGTTCCACAGCTTCCAGTGGGTTGACAAAGGCGTGTTGCTGTTGCTTTGCAGCCGGACTTCTGCCCCCAACCAGCTCTGCTGCCTTCAGTCTCCCAACAGATGCTGATTCCGTAGCACCACCTGTCAAACATCCTGAATGCAGACCTCTTAGAGTCTGCTTCCTGTGGACCTTGAGCCTTTCTAATATTTTCAGAGCAAGAGAAAGATCAAAGTTCTCAGCTCAATATTTTAATTGTGCTATGAGTGTTAATGAAGAAGTCTTATTTTTATTGTATTTAATTATATCTGGCATGACAAGATATCAGTCAATATTCTTATTTTATTTTGGTATATTTAATGAAGTATATAATTTTTCAGGGACAAATCAACTGTGATAAATTAGGAACTCTACCTCTCAGTGATAAGACTGTATCTTATCAAATCTAGACTATTATTTGATAACAACCCAGCATCCCAATTCTTGTAAATATAAGCAATTTTTTTTAGGCACTTAAGTCTGGCATGGAATTGATAGTCTATTTCCTTAAAGCACTAGTACTTCACGCTGTACAATACTTTCCACTAATGTTATGTATCAGGCAAGATACGTAAACCTCCTTTATGGAGGTTTAACTGTATTTAAGTTTAACTTTATATGCACAAGACCGAATACACTAATAGGATTGGGAAGAGACACTGTTAATCAGTATACATTAAACTGGCAAATTTGTAAAAGGAATTACAAGTGATGGACCTACAAGCATGACCAGAAAACCCAGGGGAGCTATTAAATTGTTGGAAGAATTGTAGGAACAATTCTTCATATAACAAAGCTCTGGCACTCAAAGAGATTCTTCTGAATCTCATTAAGTGGCTTCGAAAATGCAGCAAGAATTGTTTAAATAAAGCTCATCAAAGAACTGATTATTTATTTATTTATTTATTTATTTATTTTTATTTTTTTAGATTTTTTATTTCTTTATTTGAGAGAGAGACACAGCGAGAGTGGGAACACAAGCAGGGGGAGTGGGAGAAGGAGAAGCAGGCTTCCCGCAGAGCAGGGAGCCCGACATGGGGCTCGATCCCAGGACCCTGGGACCATGACCTGAGCTGAAGGCAGACGCTTAACGACCGAGCCACCCAGGGGCCCCACTTCTTCATTTCTATGACCCACCCTCCGCAAACTTGCTTCATCTACACTCCCACTCACTTTTCCCCCATGATGGGTTTCAAATCAAACCAAGACATCCTATCATTTCATCCATAAATACTAAAAGTTGCATCTTTAAGTGACAACTCCCTATTACCCCTAAACAATTAACATTAATTCATTAAAACAATACAATATCCAGTGTTCGCATTTACTTGTTGGGTCATATACATATTTATATATTTTTTTTGTTCAAAACATACGCACATTGTCTGTTCAAATCAGGACCAATATTATTGAATGAATCTGCTGATTTCAGGAATTAATTATTCTTTTATGACTGAGAAGGCTGAGTATATTTTGGGGGTATTGTCATGTTTTTGGGGGGTGCTGGGTCTTGCTTTTGTTTTTTTATATACACATAATATTTCCCTGGAAGGATACACAAGATACAGATAACATGGAATTGTTCCCCTGGAGTCTTCAGGGGAATAAGACTTCTCTCCCTATTCACACTTATGAATTTTATTTTTAAATTCAGTTAAATTTAATTTAAATTCAATTAATTAACATATAGTGTATTATTGTTTCAGAGGCAGAGTTCAGTGATTCATCAGTTGTATGTAACACTCAGGGCTCATTACATCACATGTCCTCAATGTCCATCACCCCGTTACCCCATCCCTCCACCCCCTCTCCTCCAGCAACCCTCAGTTTGTTTCCTATGGTTAAGAGTCTCTTATGGTTTGTCTCCCTCTCCGATTTCGTCCTGTTTTCTTTTTCCCTCCCTTCCCCTAGGCCGCTCTGTTTTATTTCTTAAATTCCACATATGAGTGAAATCATATGATAATTGTCTTTCTCTGATTGACTTATTTTGCTTAGCATAATACCCTCTAATTCCATCCATGTCATTGCAAATGGCAAGATTTCATTTTTTGGATGGCTAATATTCCATTGTATATACATCTTTTTTTTTTTAAGATTTTATTCATTTATCTGACAGAGAAAGAGAGAGCACAAGCAGGGGGAGCAGCAGAGGGAAAGGGGGGAGCAGGCTCTCTGCTGAGTAGGGAGCTGGATGTGGGGCTTGATCCCAGGACCCTGGGATCATGACCTGAGCCGCAGGCAGACGCTTAAAGACTGAGCCACCCAGGCGCCCCAGAATTCAAAAGTTTTAAAAATCAAGTCCTAGGGGGAGGTCTGGGTGGCTCAGTTGGTTGAGCCTCTGGCTCTTGATTTCAGTTCAGGTCATGATCTCAGAGTTGTGAGATCGAGCCCTCAGTCGGGCTCCACGCTCAGCATGGTGTCTGCTTGAGATTCTCTTCCTCTCCCTCTGCCCCTTCCCCTGCTTGTGTGCTCTTTTTCTCTCTCAAAATAAATAAATAAAATCTTAAAAAAAAATCAAGTCCTTGGGGTGCCTGGGTGGCTCGGTTGGTTGAGTGTAGGACCCTTGATTTCAGCTGGGGTCATGATCTCAGGGTCCTGGGATGGAGCCGGGCATTGGGCTCCATACTCAGCGGCGAGTAAGCTTGAGGACTCTCTCCCTCTCCCTCTGCCCCTCCTCCCACTCTCTCTCTAAAATAAATCTTTAAAAAATCAAAATCAAAATCAAATCCTAAAACATTATGGAACAGGATCAGTGTGGAAGGTCCAGGTGGGAGGGGTGACTGTTCTAGGCCTGCCACAAGATGGCAGCAGAGCGACACCAAAGCTTGGTTCTGGACCCTGGAAGGGTGTCTGAGTCAGTCTCCCTCCCCACCCACAACGGGCAAATCCTGGGGGGTTCCTGCCCACTTTTGCCCTGAGTTGTTGACTGTGGCTGGGCTAAACCATCCCCAGATTCCTTTTTTTTTTTTTTTTAAGATTTTATTTATTAGAGAGAGAGCCCATGAGTGGGGGGAAGGGCAAAGGGACAGGGAGGACAAGCAGACACCCTGCTGAATGGGTTAGCCCAAGGCAGGGCTCCATCCCAGGACCCTGAGATCATGACCTGAGCCAAAGTCAGATGTGTAACCCACTAAGCCACCCAGGCATCCGCATCCCCAGATTCCTGATCCACAAAAACTGTATAAGATAATAAGATGTTTGAAGCTGCTACATTTTGGGGTAATCTATTAACTGGCAGTAATTAATACACTGGACATCATACCAAAAAATATTTAGGTATGTGGGGTGTGCGTCTTACGACTTTTATTTTGGTGGGGGGCAGCTGGGTGGCTCAGTTGGTTAAGCATCTGACTTTGGCTCAGCTCATGATCTCAAGGTCCTGGGGTCAAGCCCCATGGTGGGCTCCCCGCTGAGCGGAGAGTCTGCTTCTCCCTCTCTCTCCCTCTACCCCTCCTCTGGTTCGTGCTCTCTTTGTCTCTCTCTCTCAAATAAATAAAATCTTTAAAAAATTATTTTTTTAAAGTAATTCTACATATAGCCTGGGGCTTAAACTCTTAACCCCAAGGCCAAGAGTTGCAGGCTCCACAAACGGAGCCAGCCAGGCTCCCCTAAGTATGAATTTCTAAAATATAGATTTTTTTTAAACACAACCACCAAAGCCATGTCACATATAAAAATTTCAAATTATTTTGAATATTTTGTATAATATATATATTTTTTATATTTTATATATATATATTTTATATATATATATAATATATAATGAAATATTCAGGCATTTGGGGGAAGTATCTAGAGGAAGAATATGGATATCTGCATATAAAAAAAGATATAGATTGACAGAGATATAGATGGCTAGTTATATGATAAAGCAAATACAGCAAATGTTTATGGTAAAATAAAATCTAGGTGTTAGGTATATGAGTGTTCACTCTAAGATGCCTTCACCTTCTCTGTACCTTTGAAAATTTTTTTTGTACTAAAATGTTGAAGGAAAAGTCCATCATTGTTCAAGTTTCCAATTGTCTCAAAAATGTCACAATTTTTCCTTTGACTGTTTGTTCCTATCAAGATCCAAAAAAGGTCTACATATTGACATTGGTTGGTATAGAAGTTGCATGGTCTTTAGACCACAGTATTTTGTCGCCTATTTGTTACAGCAACAGGGTCTTCAAGCTAGCTAATACAGGGCAGCATAGTTTATAACCCCCAGCTGGCTCTTAATCCAGAGTTTGAGCTCTTTTGTCCTGCAAGCCGACAAAACCATTTCTAAAAGAGATCTGAGCAATGACAGCAGCAGCTTCTTGATTCAGGCTTCCTGACTCCAGGTCAGTGCCACAGGGGGGTGTGTTCTCCACCTCATCCCTGCAGGCGCCACTTCAGAGCAAACGGCTTTCTTTCTTTCTTTTTTTTTTTTTAAAGATTTTATTTATTTATTTGAGACAGAGAGAATGAGAGACAGAGAGCACGAGAGGGAAGAGGGCAGAGGGAGAAGCAGACCCCCTGCTGAGCAGGGAGCCCGATGCGGGACTCGATCCCGGGACTCCAGGATCATGACCTGAGCCGAAGGCAGTCGCGTAACCAACTGAGCCACCCAGGCGCCCGCAAACGGCTTTCTGAGGTCAGCTTTTAGATGTTTCCAGTCATTCCGGGATCGCGAGCCTGGAAGCAAGATATGTGTTGGGAGCCTGATATTGGACTCAAACAGGACCCGAGAGGAAGGGAGAGGCTTAACCGACAGAGCCACCCAGGCACCCCTCCCTGAGGCAAGCTCTTGGCTGCCTGTTCTGCCTCCCTGGGGCCTGGGACCTGTGCAAGGGCATTGGGAGGGTCAAGGTCCAATACGCGTCCATTGTCTATGACCTCTGAGGGCAGGGCGGGGTGCCAGCCCCCCCTTCAGTCACCATGCCATGGCACATTCAACAGGTAACCCAGCAGGAAAGAATGTTTTGCTCACCTTTGATCCCTGGCTCTTCTCGGCACTTGAGTTGCATTACCCCAGGCACCAAGCCCATGGGAAGGGCAGATGCCTGGTTCGACTTCTCCACCTCTGGCCAGAACACAAGGAGTTGGTGCAGTGGCCAGTGGGGAGAGGGGAAGCCGGCAGCCAGGGGGCAGTCTAGTTAATGACACATGCTGTCATGAGGCACATTTGTGGGCATACACAAAGTTGCAGGGCAGGTGCCCCAGATGCCTGTCCCTGCTCACCCCAGAAGTTATCCATTGCCCGAGGGAGCACAGGATTAAATAGCAGATTCAAAACACTACAACAGGTTGAGAGAGATAACAGAAAAAAAGGAAAAAGCTTTATATTTTAGTATTCTTAAATAGATTCTTTCAAAAGATTTTATTTATTTATTTGACAGAGAGAGAGAGAGAGAGACAGCAAGAGAGGGAACACAAGCAGGGGGAGTGGGAGAGGGAGAAGCAGGCTTCTCGCTGAGCAGGGAGCCCAATATGGGGCTTGATCCCAGGACCCAGAAATCATGACCTGAGCTGAAGGCAGATGCTTAACCATCTGAGCCACCCAAACACCAAGACTCACTTTAGACCCAAAGACACATATAGTTTCAAAGTGAAATAACGGAAAATTACATTTAGGCAATTGGTAACTCAAAGAGATCTGAGATGGCTATAATAGCATAAAAAAGTAGACTTTAAATGAGAAAAGGTGGGTGCCTGGGGGGCTCAGTTGGTTAAGTGACTGCCTTTGGCTCAGGTCATGATCCTGGAGTTTCAGGATCGAGTCCCGCATCGGGCTCCCTGCTCAGCAGGGAGTCTGCTTCTCCCTCTGACCCTCTTCCCTCTCATGCTCTCTATCTCTCATTCTCTCTCTCTCAAATAAATAAATAAAATCTTTAAAAAAAAATGTGTGGGAGTGAGCAAATGAGAGAACATTTGGGATTACATTTCCTTCAACAAATATTTATCAAATCCACCCATGTGCCAGTTGCTAGGGATGCAATGGAGTCTAAGTCAACAGATGGATAAATAGAAAAGCTACACTGTTTTCCAGGGTGACAAACTGAGCACAGAGGTGGGGTGAAGACAGGAAGCAGTGAAGACAGTTGCTTATGCAGCCGAGTCATTTTGTATGCATGTTTAACAAATGCAGAGTCAAATATGGATTCACAATAAACCAAGACATCACACACACACACACACACAAATACCCATTCAAACAAGGAAAATTATGCTGACCTCCATTCCACTCAAGGAGTGAACAACATATGCTCCCGAGGGAGTATGAGATATGGGAATAATCTACTACTTCCTTGGTTCCCATGTCTCACCTGGATGAATGTGTGTTGAGTGTATTTTTCATACAACATGTCCCTAAATCCAAACCTAACATCAATGGTTAGCGAAAGCCACAGCAATCTGTTTCAACAGGGGAGGAAAAAGGACTGTGCTCGACATTATGAAAGATGGAAAAAAAAAAAAAAAAAAGATGGTATCTTACCTTCCAATATGGTGTCATCTTAAGGTATTTTCTTTCTTTTTTTTAATTACTTATTTATTTATTTGACAGAGAGAGCACAAGCAGGGGGAGCGGCAGGCAGAGGGAGGAGGAGAAGCAGTTTCCCTGCTCAGCAGGGAGCCAGATGTGGGACTTGATCCCAGGATCCTAAGATCCTGACCTGAGCCGAAGGCAGATGCTTAACAAACTGAGCCACCCAGGTACTACCCTTAAGGTATTTTCTTTCTTTCTTTCTTTTTTTTAAAGACTTTATTTATTTATTTGACAGAGAGAGAGAGACAGTGAGAGAGGGAACACAAGCAGGGGGAGTGGGAGAGGGAGAAGCAGGCTTCCCGCGGAGCAGGGAGCCCGATGCGGGGCTCGATCCCAGGACCCTGGGATCATGACCTGAGCCGAAGGCAGACGCTTAACGACTGAGCCACCCAGGCGCCCCTCCCCCACTAAGGTATTTTCAAGGGAAGTTTTAACTATACACTATTTTCACCTCAGGCGCTGACTTGAAGGAATCCAGGTACAAGGAGATTCCACTGTGCCCAGGAGCCAATCATTGCTGGCTTTGTCCTGACCCCCCCCTCCTGTCCCCCTACCTTTCCTGCTGCCTAGTAGTTGAGACATCCTGTCAATGCTGACTGGACTTCACCTTTCATGCCTAAGCTGCCAGAGACCGAGGACATGGCCTAGCACAGAAACAATCAGGTCCTCTTTCTCAGCATTTTGAACAAAAACTATAGAAAAGGTTGGTCAGGAGACTATTTTCATTTGAAATTTAAAGATCATGCTGTAAGAGTCACCAAAGAGATCACTGCAAGCCAATGTTATAAGGGAGCAGAAATTATAAATAAGCAGACATCGTTGGTCTCAGAACAGAAAGAAATAGACAATGTGGAATGTGACTGAATCACATTTTTTTTTTTAAGATTTTATTTATTTATTTGACAGAGAGAGACACATCGAGAGAGAGAACACAAGCAGGGGGAGTGGGAGAGGGAGAAGCAGGCTTCCCACTGAGCAGGGAGCCCGATGCAGGGCTCGATCCCAGGACCCTGGGATCATGACCTGAGCCGAAGGCAGACGCCTAACGACTGAGCCACCCAGGCACCCCATATTGTTGGTTTTTTTAACATTCATCTTTATTAATTTAATAATGTGAACATGCACGTGAGGTATAATGGATTAGAGACAGATTTCTTTCTTTTCTTTTTTTATTTGAGAGAGTGAGAGTGAGTGAGAGGGAGAGAGAATCTAAAGTAGACTCCGCACTGAGCACAGAGCCTAACACGGGGCTCGATCCCACAACAGCGAGATCATGACCTGAGCCGAAACCAAGAGTTGGATGCTTAACCAACTGAACCACCCGGGCGCCCCTAGAGACATTATTCTTATTAAATACCTCAAAGTAAGGGGCGCCCGGGTGGCTCAGTTGGTTAAGCCTCTGGTCATGATCCTAGGGTCCTGGGATCGAGTCCTGCGTCGGGCTCCCTGGTCAGCAGGGAGTCTGCTCCGTCTCCCTCTGCTCCTCCCCCTACTTGTGTGGTCTATCTCTCTCTCAAATAAATAAATAAAATCTTAAAAAAAAAAAAAACCTCAAAGTAAGTAAGTGCATCAGCTCCCTCTGCCCTAGTCCTTACTCTTAGGGCGATGTGATGAAAGCCAGGTCAGTAGTCCTGTGTGAGTAGCCGGGTGGCCCATGGGCAAGAGACAATGAAAAATAATTTTTCTCTGCTTAACAATGAGAAGGAGGCAGCTCTGTGCCTACAGATCTATGTGGGAAGAGAAGAGACACTGGTGCAGTGAACCAGGAGGGAGAAGACAGGGTGGCCTGGACCAGGGTGAAGGAGCTGGGGAAAAGAGGTGAACGGAAGTGAGAGACCCAGGATCCCTCCTCAGGAATTAGGAATGGGGAAGTAGGGAACAATGCTGAAAATTGGAAGCAGCTGGCCATACCAAGCCCTGTCCCATGAAAGGCCAACTCAAATGCCTACCAGGACAGGGCAAGGAATATTAATAAGTGAAATAGGTGTAAGATATTAGGGGTTGGTGGGGACTTGGGTGAAGTGGAAATGCATGTCCCTATGTCAGTAGCAAACTACCCCAAATTTAGTGACTTCAAATAATAAGCATCTATTAATTTCCCCTGATTTGGTGGGTTGGCTGGGCAGTTCTGATCCGACTCAGCTGGGGCTGGGTGGTCTAGGATGCCCTCACTCATGCCATGTCTTGGTCTCAGCTGGAGCAATGGGGAGTGCCGGTCCCAGTGCCTCTTGTCAGCCAGCAGGCTAGCCTGGGCTTGCCCACACGGCGGTGGTCACAGAGTTCAGAAGAGTAGTAAAAGAGGGCAAGTCTCCGTGCACAAACATTTTTCAATCCTGTTCGTGTCAAAACGGCTAATGTACTACTGCTTTTGGCCAAAGCAACATAGACATTCCCTTATCAAGGCTGACTTGGCTACTGTTAAAGAAAAAATTTATTCTGACACTTATTAAAATGCCAAATGTCCTTTACTCAGGACAGTTGCAATATAGGGACTACTGCAAGGGAGTTTTTTTGCAGTGGAGTAGAGAGATTGGGCTCAACTCTGAATACAAGGAAAAGTGGGATTTAGAGCCAAAGGGGTGGGGTCAGTGGATGGAAAATTACTAAGAGGGTAGGGTAATTCTTTGCTAAATAGACCTAACAGAATTCTTGCTGAAGGCCGGTCAGGGTGACCAAATATTGCCTGGGGGTTGGCATGGGGGGGGGCAGGGGGAATGAAGAATTTGGTCAGGTGTCAAGGATGATCAGGTGTAGGGTTTCAGGAGGTTCTGGTTAAACTGACTTAGCAGGATTCTTGCTAAAACTGGACTCTATAAGCATAGACAGAGAAGCTCAAGGTCAGGCCGAGTCAAGCAAAGGGCTCAGAGGTGTAATAGATAACTGACAGTCTACCTCTTTGCCTGCTCAGCTTCCCTAAGCACCCATCTAAACACATTTGATCTGTCTTAAAATAACAATAAAACTCTGTATTTTTACCTATCCCTGTTCCAGGTGAAGGAGTTGTACTTTCCCCCAGAATGAGAAGAACCACAGTTTCAACAGTCATTGTATCCATCACAGCCTATATTAATCACTCCTCAAATTCTGTCACAAAACTTATAGTAATTATTGAGCAGATTCATCTGTTAAATTAGCCTACTGTAGCGTTTAAATGGAAAAGTGTAAGGTATTAAATTTACAAGCATAGTTTGAAAGTGTTAGTTTAATTGTTATAAAAGCCCTCTTTAGAAAGAGATTGTTAAACCCTTTTAGACTATGTCACAATCATGACTAAAATCATTAGGGCAACTGTACTTAACCCTGGCGGCACATCAGGATCAAATAGTATGAATATAGAGGTGCCTGGGTGGCTCAGTCACTAAGCGTCTGCCTTCGGCTCAGGTCATGGTCTCAGGGTCCTGGGATCGAGCCCCACATCTGGCTCCCTGCTCCACGGGAAGCCTGCTTCTCCCTCTCCCACACCCCCTGCTTGTGTTCCCTTCCTCGCTGTCTCTCTGTCAAATAAATAAAATCTTTAAAAAAATAGATATGAATATAGATATATAATTTGTTTCTTAATCATCTCAAGGTAATAAGTTACAGATACAATACCTTTTACTTCCAAATACTTCAGCCTGTATTTCCTAAAAACAAGGACATCCTATTACATAACCACTGCACAATCATCAAAATCAGGAAATTAACACTGATACAATGTTATTGTCTAATCCACAGACCTTTTTTTAAAATTCACCCACTGGGGCACCTGGGTGGCTCAGTCGTTAAGCGTCTGCCTTCGGCTCAGGTCAGGATCCCAGGGTCCTGGGATCAAGCCCCGCATCAGGCTCCCTGCTCGGTGGGAAGCCTGCTTCTCCCTTTCCCACTCCCCCTGCTTGTGTTCCCTCTCTTGCTGTCTCCCTCTCTGTCAAAAAATAAATAAAATCTTTAAAAAAAATTTTTTTTAATAAATAAATAAATAAATAAAATTCACCCACTGTCCCACAAATAAAAAGTTTTAAATGATTTTTCCTAATCCAAGATTCAATCTATAAATTGTGGATCATCAGGTTTTTCCTTTTTTTAAGCCCTGATCTGTTAGCGATACATACGTAAATATGAAATATGATGTTGGCATTTGCTTTAAAATACTTCAATAAAGGGGAAAAAGAGTTGAATGGGGCAAATACATGAAAAACACTGTAATGGTGATCATTGTTGAAGCAGGTGATGGGTCCTTTCTCCCTGCTTTTTCTGTTTTGAAATCTTCTATAGTAAAAGGAAAATTAACTAAGTATAAAAATACTTTTTTTTTTTTAAGATTTTATTTATTTATTTGAGACAGAATGAGAGAGAGAGAGCACATGAGAGGGGGGAGGGTCAGAGGGAGAAGCAGGCTCCCTGCCAAGCAGGGAGCCCGACGCGGGACTCGATCCCGGGACTCCAGGATCATGACCTGAGCCGAAGGCAGTCGCTTAACCAACTGAGCCACCCAGGTGCCCTAAGTATAAAAATACTTGATATAGAACTCTGTTAAAAAGAAAAATCACAGGCCCAAGATAGTCACTTGTGCTAAGGCCCCACTTCAGTAAACCAAGACTTAATACCTAACCTAACTGTAGTTTCCATGCCCCAAGGAATGTAAGGGGAATTTACTGGTCAACACTAGGAGGTAACCCCATAAACCTCAATCATTCCGCTTAGGAGGGAGACCTAGCCTAAAACAATGCATTCTTTGCTGATTCCTACCCCCAGCCCCACCCCCGGGAGGCCTTTCAAGGCTTTTTCTTTTTTTTTTTTTCTCGACAGAGAGAGACTCAGCGAGAGAGGGAACACAAGCGGGGGGAGTGGGAGAGGGAGAAGCAGGCTTCCCGCTGAGCAGGGAGCCCGATGCGGGACTGGATCCCAGGACCCTAGGATCCTGACCTGAGCCGAAGGCAGACGCTTAACTGCTGAGCCACCCAGGCGCCCCCCGAGAGGCTTTTCAAAACCTTTCCCTTTCTGTAGCTTCAGGTGCTCCCTAACATTCACTGGATGAAATGCTGCCCAATTCATGAATCATTTAATGAAATCTTTCAGATCTTCACATTTACTCAGTTAAATTTGTTTTTTAACAAGCCTACCGCTAGAAAGCAGTAAAAATAAGGGCTCTTGTTTCTGTGTAGTTGTTATTAGCTCAGTTATGCAGTAATTTTGCAAGTTATTACCATGATTGTAACTGTTAGCTCAGTTATGCTGTTCTATGAGCTCTTTAATGCTCTCAACACACCTCTGAAGAAGATCCTGACTTAGCCCCCACGTTACAGATACGGTAACTAAGGCTCGGAGGTGCAATCACCCCGTCTATGTAGATAGAACAGAAGTTGGAACCCGTTTATCTGCTCCCTCACTCGCTCTCCAATACGAACTCCGGTAAGGATAGATCTGAGAGACCCCGGGAGAGGAACTGCACTTGCCGCAGACGAGTATCTCCGCAGAAACAAACCAAAAAATGTATTCCCTGGGGCGCCTGGGTGGCTCAGTTGGTTAAGCGTCTGCCTTCAGCTCAGGTCATGATCCCAGGGTCCTGGGATCAAGCCCTGCATCAGGCTCCCTGCTCCGAGGGAAGCCTGCTTCTCCCTCTCCCACTCGCCCTGCTTGTGTTCCCTCTCCCGCTGTGTCCGTCAAATAAATAAATGAAATCTTAAAAAAAAAAAAAAAAGGCTATCAAGGGTATTAAGACCTACTGGTAAAATACAAATAAGATTTGTAGATATAGGTGGCGCCTGGGTGGCTCAGTCGTTAAGCGTCTGCCTTCGGCTCAGGTCATGATCCCAGGGTCCTGGGTTCGAGTCCCGCACCGGGCTCCCTGCTCTGCGGGGAGCCTGCTTCTCCCTCTCACACTCCCCCTGCTTGTGTTCCCTCTCTCGCTGTGTCTCTCTCTGTCAAATAAATAAATAAAATCTAAAAAAAAAAAAAAAATGTATTCCCTGGTTCCACTTACCTCTCTCCACTTGGACCAGCAGAAATTCCGAGTAACAGATGGATGCTTCGGACCTTTTGGCGCGGAGGGCGGGATTGGAGCGTCCCCTCGGCGCGCCTATTGCACGAATCCGAATCTGGCAGCCGGATTTGCCCCGCTTCCCCCACACCCCGCCCGCCACCACAGACCCCGGGACGGGGCTGTCACGCGGCGCGCCGAGGGCGTGGCCTGGGATTCCCGGGGAGGGGAGGGCGCTGTGTGTCCTTGGGCCGAGAGGGGAGGTGACTCCGGCCGAGGAGGACGCAGAATGAGGGCCCTGCGGGTGAGGGCCCCCAAGGGCCGGGCTGGGGAACCTAACCCGAAGCCCTCGCCCCAATACGAGACTCACTAAACATCCCGAGATCTGGGGCCTTGGAACGTGAGCCCCCCTCAGGGTTTGGGACTCCCTCCTAAACAGCCTGGGACCCTCAACCCCCGCCTCCTAACCCAAGGGCTTCTGAGACAGCTGGGGACCCCTAACATGGCCCAGCGCCCCAGTGTGAGCTTCTTCCCTTCATCCAGGGCCCCTTTAACATCTCGGGACGTAGGCCCTGGGAACTTAACACCGCTTCCCCTCCCCCGGACTTCTTAGGCAGTATGGAAACCCCACTAGGCACCCGGATCCAGGAGTGGATCATTCCCGGGACTTGGGCTCCTCCCGTTAATCTAGGAAACCCTCCCCATCAAAAAACAAAAAAACCCCACCGTCTCGGGACTTGGACCCGCAGAACAAGTGCCCCTTCTGGGTCTGCTCCTCTTCCAGGACCCTCTAGACAACCAGGAAACCTCTAAGCCAGACTCTCTAGGCGCGAGTCTCCTTTTTCTGGGCCTTTCTTGGCAGAAGCCCTTCTCGCCCTCGCACTGGCAGTTCGGATCTTGCCTTTGAGACATACGCAAGGAATAGGGCAGTCCCGGTGTCCGGGCGTCAGAGAGCCCGTACCCTCTTCCCACCCCCCACAGCCAGGCCCTTTGGGGACACCCTTTCAGGTGTCTCCGATACCCATCCACTCCCTCCCCGCCAGGTCTCCCAGGCGCTGGTTCGCTCTTTCAGCTCAACTGCCCGGAACCGCTTCCAGAACCGAGTGGCTGAGAAACAGAAACTCTTCCAGGTAGGCGGAGCAGGGGTGGGGCGAGGGGGAAGAACCCAGACCCCAGGCTCGGTCCTGGAGCAGAGTAGGGGGAGACGGGATATAGGGATATAGTCCACAGAGCAACCTGTACCCGTTTCTCATCGGATGCCTCCACCACCCAGGCGGACAATGACCTTCCAGTGCACTTGAAGGGCGGGGGAATCGACAACATCCTGTACCGAGTGACCATGGGGCTCTGTCTCGGGGGTGAGTACCGGACAGCCACCGCCTGAGCTGTTGGGGGAGGTGGCAAGGCTCGAGCTGGAGTGAGGAAGGGGCTGGTTCTCAGGCTGAGGTTTGGGGAGAGGGCTAGGGGCTGGGCAGGGGGCTTAGGGGACTGAATTCTGAGCTGGCCAGGTTTGGGGATGGTCCAGGAGTCCGGGCTAGCAGATAGGGAGGGAGCACCTAGGGCTTGGGCTTCTGTCTCAGGAGGGGGTGTGGGGCCCAGGCAGGAATTGTGGAGAAAGCTGGCAGCCTGGTTTGGATCAAGGCTAGGGGATTCTCCACCTGAAGTGCAGTTTGGGACGGGAGCTGGAGCCTGAACTGGAGCTGGGATCCAGACTGATGATTGAGGAGCCTGCAGAGGGGCTTAAAAGCTGAGATGGGGTCCAGGGAGGCGATTAGGATCTCACGCTGTCACCTTCCTCCCTCCCTAGGTACCGCCTACAGCCTGTACTGCCTTGCTTGGGCCTCCTTCCCTCACAAGAAGTGAGACCAGGAAGCTTGCAGAACCTGAACAAGCATCAATAAATGTGCTGGCTTCTTGGGGAACCCAGTCCAGCTGTGGCCTCCATTTGTTTGTACCCCCGCCCATCCTCCCACCACCAAGGAATTGCCACACTAGGACAGCCCATTGCCCTAGCCCTGAGTCCCTCATGCTGGAGGATTACTGATACTACAAGGCTACTCATGGGATATTGCTGCCTCTCAGCCCTCCTGAGGGGCTGGGGAGCCCAAACAGTACCCCTGGGCTGCCTCGCAGGGCCTGGGGATCTGGGATCATGTCCTGGAATTCGAGAGGGGCTCTATTCTGGGATCAGGCAGCCCCTCTCCCTGCGGAGGCTCGAGGGCGGGAAGGAAGATACTGAGCATGGTCCATGACACAACAGAGGCAGAGGTAAGTGAGGACAGACTCACTCAGGACAGAGCCAAGAGGAAGCAAGCATGGCCTTGGGGAACAGAGCGGGAAGAGGGGGTGCAGTACTGAGACCTCCCAAGGGCCTGGCTCTTGCAGCAGAAGCAGAGATTGCCCAGGCTTCTGGGTCCCAGTTTCAGCCTCCACAGGATCTGTAAGGGATCTCAGCAAGAATGTGCAGCTCAACTGGAATCCAGTAGGAGAAAAAGGACAAAGACAAGAAGAGGACTAGGGAACACGCAGATCCAGGCCTGGGGATAGACATGAGACAGACCAAACCACCCCCATCCTCTAGGACCTAGACTTCCCTCTGCCCCTGACAGAGACAGAGCCACCCCTCAACGCTCAGAACAGGAAGCAGATCTCAGAGCAGCAACTGGGGTGCTTTTATTTCCTCCTGGGCCTGGCAGGCTGAGAGCCGAGTACAGACAAAGGCACAGGGGCGCCTGGGCCTGTTAGGGCCTAGAGTTTGGCTGCCAGGGTGGTAAGTGTGAACAGGTGTGCCAGAGTGTGGAGGGACTGGAGTGACCCTCCTGGAACTGAGAGAAGGGCCCTTGGGGTGCGGAAACAACGTAACTGTTGGGTTTGGCACAGGTGCATGAGGCGGGTTGTGGAGAGAGTGTGGGATGGGTGTGCCGGGGGTGGGGTGACCCTCGGGACAGGGTGTGTTGGAGTGTCTCAGAGCCACGGGTAACTCGGGGCATGGCATGTCAGGCATGTTGGGCCCTGGCTGTTGACTGAGAAGCTGAGTGCCAAGGGCTGGGGGAACCAAAAGACCTGTGGGTCAGTAGGGCCCATGAAGACGAGACTGCAGCCTGGCTCAGCCCTGGGAGAGATGGAAGAATCCAAGGTGACTCCTACAGTGAGGTGATGAGGGGGCAGGTCTGGGGTTCCCATTCAGGAATACATCGTCAGCTGCAGCCACTGGGGAGAGGAAGGGCACAGGGTGAGGAGCAGGGAACCAAATAGCAGACACCTTTCTCTGCTCTCCCCCAGGGGTTGTTAGTATATATGGGAAAATAGGAGGGAGGGAGCCCAAGCTCTGAGTTGGTACAAGGAGCTGAGGGGAGGGGCTCCCCTGCTGGGCACCCACATCCCAGAACGGGAGTTCTTACCTCCTGGATGTTCACCTGAATTTGTCCAGTGCCATCCTTGTCAAGAGATTTGAAGGCACCTAGAGAGGGAAAGGGTTGGGGGGATTTGGCTTTTAGGATAAAAATATACAGGGGCACCTGGCTGGCGCAGTCCGTAGAGCATGCGACTCCTGATCGCAGGGTTGTTTGAGCCCCATGTCAGGTGTGGAGATAACTTAAAAACAAAATCTTAAAAAGAAAAAGAAAGATAAAAATATACTAACATATGGGATGATGGTAAATAGTGGCTAGTAGCACGTGGGGCACCTGTCTCGTTCAGTTGGTGGAGCACGCAACTCTTGATCTCCGGGTCATGAGTTAAAGCCCCACATTGCATGTAGAGTTCACTTAATTAAAAACAAAATCTATCTATCTATGTATCTATATGAAAAAAAAAAATAAGGGCACCCACTTCCTGCTCCTACTGTAGTCCCCACTCATGTCCTGAAACCCGACTCCATGTTCCCCACCCAAAGCCAAACCTAGGCAAACCAGGGTCTACACTGTCTTTGCTCCCTCTCTAACAACTCGGTTACCGCCCTCAAGTATCCACACACGTGGTGTCCCGGACGCTGCACTCACTGCAGTTCCTCCTGGCCCTCTTGCTGGTAAATCTAATGGCCATTTCTTGGGCCTTCTCATAAGTGACTTTTGGAATCATCTGCCCTTATTGTCCATTCCCCCTTCCCTTCATGTCCCTGACATACCTGCCCCTTTTTCTTTACCCATGGTTTAAATGCTTTGCCCTCCCTGGGCTCTTCCGGAGGCTAAGATCTTCCTAAAGCCAAACCTGACCCCATCCCTCCTCTGCCTAGAACCTGCTATGGCTCTCCATTGCCCCCAATAATGTCAGAGCACCCCTGAACATGGCACTCACAGCCCTGCATGGCCTGACTGTGCCCATTGCTCCTGCTTCCTTTTACTCAGTTCTCTCAGATCCAAGTTCAAAATCTGGCTTTGCAACTTCCTAGCTGAGTGGCTGGGGGCAAGCAGTTTTGCCTCCTTGAACCCTAAGTTCCTCCTCCAGAAAATGGGGACAATAATTCCCACTTGACAGTGGTCTTAAAGATTCAGTGCATTCATGTTCATAAGAGCCCTCACAATCCAGCCCCTACTAACCCCTTCCAGCCTTATGTCTCTGCATCCCAACCCCTCTCCAGCATTCAGAATTGAGTTCAACAAAAAACACCAAAAGCACCGCCTTCTCTTTCCCTTCGCTCAGGCTGTTCCCACAGCAACAGTTGTCTCCACTCTCTCCCTGGGGTCACTCCTCTTCATCCCTCAATTCACATCTGTCCTCCTCCAGGAAGCCCTTCTTGATCTCGGAGTCTGCATCGAGTGCCTCCTAGGTTGAGATAGCTCACTGGGCTTTCCCATTCACAAATCTAAACCCACTCGGCCCTGAGCTTCTCCTCCCAGGCCTGATCACTGCCCTGAGCTTCCCGTAGCCCAACTGTAACCATTCTGAGCAGTCACTGTCTGGTGATGTGCATCTCCTCCAGTGGACTGTGAGTGACATGAGGGCAGGAACTGGGCTGTTGCTGTCCCTGGAATTGCTCGCCTCGGGGTCAGGCTCAGAGGAGACCCTGGCCAAAGGAGGTGGGACAAATTCCCACCCAGGAAGAGAGCTAGGGTGTCACTCACGGAACATGGCATCCAGCCTGACCAGGCAGCTGATGAAGTTGTCAAAATCCATGTTCCCTCCTTCATCCGCGTAGCGTCGGATGATCATGTTGTAGAGATGTTCATTCAGGTGGAACCCTGAGAATGGTTTCCTTTCTCAGGTGTGGGGGCCACAAGGCCCAACCCACTCCCACCCCTAGGATTCAGGCTCACGGGGGGCTGCCTTACCAATGCCACCCCCAGTCAAACCATATCCCTGCCAGCCATACCTGCTGCCTCAAAGGCCCCTGGGAGTTCACTGCTGCAGATGGTACCTGAACGGTCAACATCAAACTGTTTGTATATGGCCTGTGGGGACAGGGAGGTAAGGATTCAGTTGAACATCGTGGGGCGTGGCATCTTCATGGCTTGAGGTCTTTTGAGTTTGAGGTCACCACGCACCTGCCACTTTTTGATGTTGTTCCACAAGTACTTGAATTCTTGGAAGCCCAGCTTGCCAGTGGTGTCACTCTGGTGGAAGGGTGTTAAGAATAGTGTAATGACCGTACCGAGATGCATGTGCTGTATGCACTGTGATCATGACCAAGCAGGGGAATCTAGGCTAAAACCTTGGATATGGTTTGACTTTTCTTTTTATCCATACATAATTTAGTTCATGTTTCTTTTTTTTTAAGATTTGGGGGGCTCCTGGCTGGCTCAGTTGGAAGAGCATGCAACTCTTGATCTCAGGGTCGTGAGTTCGAGACCCACATTTGGTGTAGAGACTACTAAATAAATATATATTTTATTTTTAAGTAAAATAAATTAAAAATAAATAAGCATAACTATAACTTCTCTAAACTATAAATTCCTCACCTGAAAATAGTAACTAACTCCTCATTTATAAAAAATTTTTTTAAGTTCCAGCATTTTTTTAAATTTTTTTAAAAGATTTTATTTATCTGAGCGAGAGAGAGAGAGAGAAGGATAGAGAGAGAGAGAAGGAGCAGGGGGAGGGGCAGAGGAAGAGGGAGAAGCAGACTGCCCACTGAGCAGGGAGCCCGCCGTGGGGCTTGATTCCGGGACTCCAGGATCATGACCTGAGTGAAAAGCAGACGCTTAACTGACTGAGCCACCTGGTGCCCTCATTTATAAAATTCCTTTTTTTTAAAAAAGATTTTATTTATTTGACAGAGAGAGACACAGCGAGAGAGGGAACACAAGCAGGGGGAGTGGGAGAGGGACAAGCAGGCCTCCTGCAGAGCAGGGAGCCCGATGCGGGGCTCGATCCCAGGACCTGAGCCCGAGGCAGACGCTTAACAACTGAGCCACCCAGGTGCTCCGCCCTTAAAATTCTTAATAGCAATTCAGTTTCATGAATGTCAGGACACATGAAAAACAAGGGTATCTTAAAACTCTAAGGAAATCAGGTGATGATAGTACACACCTGCTGGGTTTGTGATATAAGCAGAATGAGATAAAGCCCTTAGCTCAGGGGCTAATGTTTGATAAACTCTCAGTAATAATGATGGCCAAGATTTACCAAGTTACCTAGTACATGCCAGGCAGTGCTAAGCTTCTCAGGAACATCACTTTTCTCACTAAATCCGTAAGACATCAGCCTCACCAGTATTATTCCCCAGTCACAGCAAAAGAGACCAATTCATAGATGAAAATCTACCTAAGATCATAGTAGCAGCTAATTCGTACAGACCTCTTACCATGTGCTACGCGCTGTGCTAAATAAACCTTTTGCATGTAGCTCCAATTCAGTTTCACCATTATCATTCACTTCATTTTATAGACAGGCAAAATGAGGCACAAAGAGGCTCAGTAACCTTGCTAAGCGGCACAGCCAAGCTTGTAGAACTCTGTGCAACGTATGTATGTGATCACATGACAACACACGTGTCTACATTTTCTCTATGTGCTGAGCATGCACGTATCCAAGGTCAGCTAATGACCGGCCCATGTGCAAACATGCACGTGTGTTCCTGTGAACATGCCTCACTTATCTTCACCTGTACGGTGTGCCCTCGTATATATGTGCATGTATTTGGTCACACCTACAGCAGTTATAAGCTTGGGTTCTTGGGGCACCTGGCTGGCTCAGTCAGTAGAGCATGCGACTCTTGATCTCCCTGTCATGAGTTCAAGCCCCACGTTGGGTGTAGTACTTACTTAAAAAAAAAAAAAGAAAGAAAGAAAGAAAGAAAACAAGCTTGGGCTCTCAAGCCTAAAAGACCTGAGTCCAAATTCCTGTCCTGGCACTTACTCTTTTCATATACCTTCAGACAAATGATTGCCTCTCTCTGAGTCTCAATTTCTTTGCCTACAAAATGGACTCTAACAATTCTGCCTTTTTGGGATGCCTGGGTGGCTCAGGAGGTTAAGTGTCTGTCTTCGGCTCAGGTCATGATCCCAGGGTCCTGGGATCGAGTCCCACATTGGGCTCCTTGCTTGGCAAGGAGCCTGCTTCTCCCTCTGCCTGGCTCTCCCCCTGCTTGTGCTCTCTCTCTGTCAAATAGATAAAATCTTAAAAAAAAAAAAAAATCTGCCTGTTTAACACCATGGCTGTGACGTGCCAGCTGATGTTACTATTTATTGCCACAAGTCTCTGGGTGTGTGGTAGTGGGTGTGTGTTCTGATATATGCCTGTCCACGTTTGTGGGTATGCAAGCTATACCCTGGCTGTCCCAACTGTGCTCTCACAAAACTCCTTCTTCACCCAGGGCTCCAGTCAGATTGCCCCCAAGGATACATCCATCACGGCCACCATGCTGCGACATGTGTCAATGCCAAAGCCATCAGTTTTCAGATCAGGGTCTGCGGGGGACAGGTTGAAAGTCAGAGGCCAGAGGTCACAGCTACCCCAGCGCCCATGGTTCTAAACCTGCCCTATATGTTGAGCCCAGTAACTCACGTCGGGTCACGACCTTGTTGAGAATGTTCATGAGTTCTGTGGCACTGACCTCCATGTCCTGTGGGGAAAAGTCAGGGATGGTTAAAAGGGAAGAGCGTCATGCGGGAGAATGGGGATTCTTTGGCGATTTCCATTGTTGAGTGTGTGTACAAGGGCAGCCCAAAGGAAGGAATGGAAAAATGAGGACAAGGATGGGGGCCCAGGGTTACTTACATCTCCAGCCAGCTGGGCAAACAGCCTCCGGAACTGCCGGACCTCCTCGCTCTCATTGGCCTCAATGTTGGAGTAATGGCTGCGTGGAGGCTGCAGAGGGAGAGGATCTCAGAGCAAGTGGGGGAGGGGTGCCCTGGCCAGGACAGCCCTAGGTGGGAAAGTCAGAGTGGGCTGGGTGGCTGGGTGATCAAAGGAATGAGAGATGGTCAGTGGACAGTGGCTATAGCTAAGATCCATGACTAAGGTTGGGGACATGGCAAGGGAGAGACTTAATGAGAGGAATTTCATAAGAGGGACAAAGGGACAATGATGGATGCTGAAAAAGGAGTGAGCAGCAGGGTCTCTGATTCTGGAGGGTGGCTTACCGGAGGCTCTGGGTTGTACTGTGCAGCTGCCTCACTGAGGGGAGACAAATACGGGAGTTAGCGCCAGTGGGCGGGGCCTCCAAAGACCGCGGCAGCCCCCGCGCCCCAACCCCCCAAACCCCAGCCCACCACCCTCCCTACCTCTCCCTCTGCTTGACTTATCTGTCCTCGTCCTCACCTGTTCCTATCTTTGCTGCTCTGGTTGCACCTGGCAGGGAACTCTGAGCCCCAACCCCACAGCAGGCGCCACTCCTGCCAGGGCACACCTGCCCAATGGCAGATTCCTCAACAGATCCAGCCCCTTCGACAGCTCAGCTTCATAGAAGCTCTGACCCAGCTTCCTGGGCTCCACCCTCCTCAGGTCCCTTCTGTCTAGGAACCTACTCCATCCCATGGCTTCCTAAACGCCTGTGTCTTCCCAACATTCCACCCCAGCTCCATGAGTTCCCACCCCTTCGAGGGGTGGCCATGGTTGATTAGGCCCCTAACGACAACCTGCTCCACCTCCACCAGGTCATATTTCTATTTTAATCCAGACGGTTCCCAGACAGACCCAGCCCCTTCAAGATCATTTCCCCTAGCGCATTAGGCCTAGGCCTCTTCTGGGTCCGCCCCCTCACCGACCCACTACGACGGCCGTGCGGGTGCCCATAAGACAAGTCTTGCCCGCATGAAGAGACCCGAAGCCTCATTGGCTCCGCCCCCTAACGTTCGTCGCCCGGGTAGCTGGAAGCAGGCCGCCCCAGCCCCATTAAGCCCCACCTCCCGAAACCCCAGCCGCGCCCCATCAGATCGTCCCCTCAACAGTCAGACTCCGCCCATGTCAAGCCCCGCCTCCTGAACTGCCATCAGCCTCCTCACGGTCCGCCCCCTCGAGCCGGGTCCCGCAGCCCACGCCCAGCCCAGCCTAATTAAGACTGCAGGTCAGCCTCCAGGTTACCTCAATCTATGCAGGCGGGACATCCTCCTCCGCCAGGCCCCTCCCCTATTCGGGCCCCGCCTTACCTGATGGCACTAATGACCCCGCCCAGGATGCGCATGGCAGTTCCGCCACCGCCGCCGCCGCCGCCTCCTCCGCCGCCGCCGCTGCCGCCGCCACCGCCTCCTCCTGCTCCGCTGATCAGGCCTCCGATCATATTCCCCAGGCCTCCGCCCAGGCCCCCGCCTCCCCCGCCGCCGCCGCCTCCCTTCAAGAACGAGTTAACCAGGAACATGGCTGCAAATTAAGATTCCTGAGGGGGAAAAAAGGGGTCAAAAGGCCGTATCGCCATTGAGCCCGCGCCCTCCACATAAAAATACGCATTTCTGGCAGCTGGACTTGGGGGGAATAATATGAGGCCTCCGCGCGGGGACTTATCCTCCGGCTGGGGCTTGAGGGTCCATTTGGGATGGGGTCGGGGCTTCTGGAGGAGGGTAGTTCTCGGATGGGTGGGATAGGGACGGAAGATCGGATTTGAAATCCCCTCTGGGTCCAAAGGATCCCCCAGAGGGACCCTGGACTCCGTCTATGCATAGGCATCATTAAAGGGTCCCGGTCTGGTGGGGTTCTCAAGATGGGGGACCCAAGTTGGTGTAAGGCATCTTTGACGTGTCTGGGCACACGAATCTGAGATCGAGCCCCAGAACTGGACCTTGGGATCTTGGGCGGGTCAGGGGCGCCGATAAGAGATTCTCCGCCTGGAGGCCTCTGGGGCAGGGTTTAGGAAATCCCAGAATGTGAGCCTGAGGGTTTCGAGTACTCCCAGCAGCGGGATTACTGTCACCGCTGGTTCTGTGGGCTCGGGTCTAAGATTGTTGTTATGAATTCCGGGGCCCGGGATAACGGGGTTCCCATTATAATTGAGAAAACGGATCTAAGGATCGTGGTTCTGGGGACCCCACCCTGGGCAGAAATTTGTGGGATCTCTCAAATCCATGGGCTCTTATTTTAGATCCTGAGGTAGAGGGTAGAGGAGTCCCCGGGGCGGGATAACGGGGTGCCGGCAGACTGGGGCTTCAAATCTGAGATCATGGGTCTGGGGGACCCCTGAGATCAGGACTTAAGGGTTTCGTGGGCTATGAGGGCCGCAAGGGCCGGGATTACGGAGTACGGGGTAATCCAGATCGGGCGCTCACCGCCTCGTTCACACGTCCTCTGGTCGGTTCGTCCGCGCCGCTCCCGGGCCTCTGGCCGCGTCCGGCTCCGTAGGGCGGGGCCCGTGACTCAGGCTGCCCGGACCGGGTCAGGCACAGCGGGGCGGCCCACCAAGCATCCGCGCGGTCCTAGAGCCGGCATTGAAGCTGCGCCTGCGTGCGCCGGGCCCGCCTCACGTAACGAGATGCGGCCGCCGCGGCTCCGCCCCGCTCGCCTCCTGAGCTGTGGGTTCCGACCCTGCCCTGACGCCGAGGTCTGAGTTCGTTCACTGTTCTCCGCTCAGGTGAATTAATCCACCGGGGAAGTTCAGTCGCCGCGCCCGAGGTCACCCCCTACTGCTGCAGTGTGGATTCGCTTCCATGCGGCCACGGGTGCGGTTTTCGGCCCGCTGGAAAAGGGACTCCTGGCACGCGGCCCCTGTCCTAGCCTTGTCGCGACAAAGCATCTGGACACCCCGAGTTTTGTTTGGCCCACGGCCCGGGGACAAGCGCCCGCATTTGGGGCAGGGGCTAAGGCTAGACTAGATTTCCCGGGACCCTGCAGCAACCCGCATGGCGGTCAAACTGCGGGAGGCACTTTGTCGCCTACAAAAGTTGCCTCTGCCTCCTCCACCCGCACCTTTTTACCCCGAGTCAGGGTCGCCAATGTCGCCTCCTTCCCATCTCTATAGAGGGGCCTGGGCACTAGAAGAGTCCCTCTGGCCACGGCCTGGTTTCTGAGGCTAGATGTTCCCGAGATCCGGTGGAGGAGTCGGGGGCGGGGAACGCAGAAGCGGGCAGGAAAAATGGCGACTGAAACCTCCTTTGGAGACCTTTCGCTCTCGGGCTCCAGCCTCCAGACTTCACGGCTCCGCAGAGGGAGTTAAATCTGGTTCCCAGGCATTCTGGATGTCTGGCCCTTAGAATCTCCCCTGGAGGCTGGCTTAGCTTGAGTCTGAATCCTGGCTCTGCCGTTTCATAAGTGGGATCCTTTGGGCTCTGAGCAAGGCTGTTTTTTGTTTTGTTTTGTTTAAGCAAGGACTTATTAATCTGTAAAATGAGAACAGGGGTTCCCATTCCCCTTCAGAATTAAGTGGTAAACGCTTAGTAAAGAAGAATCATTTTGGGCGCCTGGGTGGCTCAGTTGTTTGAGTGACTGCCTTCAGCTCGGGTCATGATCCTGGAGTCTCGGGATCGAGTCCCGCATCGGGCTCCCTGCTCATCGGGGAGTCTGCTTCTCCCTCTGACTCTACCCCCTCTCATGCTATCATTATCTCTCTCAATAAATAAATTAAAAAAAAGAAGAAGAATCATTTTGTGTGCCTGTACCCATGTTCCCTCCTGCAGCCCACCTGGATTCCTCAGGTGGTTGACTGACTCACCCTTAGGTACTACTAATAAAAATAACTGCTAAGCCCTCTCCTGAGCACTTTACATATAACCTCATATGCCCTTATAACAGTCCTATGGAATGGATGTATGCAGCATTTCCATTCTGCAAGTAAATAAACTGACTCTGAGGGTAAACTCCCTAGCCTGTAACCTTAACCACTACCCTAATGCACTGACTTTTCAATAATATAATTAGTATTGGGGCACCTGGCTAGCTGAGTGGGAAGAGCATGAAACTCTTGATCTCAGGATCATGAGTTCGAGCCCCACATTGGGTGTAGAGATTACTACAAACAATGAACTTAAAAAATAATATAATTAATATGATAATAGTTCATTTAACAAGATCACCACAGACAAAACTGCGTTAGCAGCCAGGCCAAGGAATTGCTACACAAGCCTTGCCTATGAGGCAGGAACTTACAGGAGAGAAAACTGGAGGCCGGGTCACTTGCCTGAGGTCACAGAGGATGGCAGAACCAGGTGTGAACCTGGGCATGGCTGATGCCAAAACTTTTGGTGATGACTCATCCAAATTCCCTTCTCACCACACCCTTCCCTGCCACACTGGAAAGCTTCCACTGTCTGCCCTCTCCAGGACTCACCTGCTGCCAGGCCTTTCATGGGCTGTGCCCTCAACCTAGAACACTCCTGACTTTTTTATCTGGTGATATAGGTACTCAGGCTTGGGTGTCAGCTCAGGAGTCACCTCTTCTAGGAAGCGCTCCCTGTCTCCACCCCAACCCGAGACTGGGTGAGGCTTGCAGTAGCTTGCTTGTAACTTACACTCTCTCATAACACACACTGCCATCTCATGCCACTTACAGTCACCTAGATCAGTCTCCCTGGCCAGTTCCAAGCCTCAGGTCTTGGTCCTCCTCTGTATCCCACTCATGCCATATCTCTCTGTGTGTCAAATAAATAAATAAAATCTTTAAAAAAAAAAAAAAGTCAAAGTCCTCACCATGGTCACCAAGCTAGGGATCTGTCCTGTCACCTCTTTGACCTCAGCTCCTCCCTCTTAAGAAAGTGAGAAGAAACCCTACTGGCAGCTTAACCTGGATGTTCCCAGCTGAACACTGACAAGGAGGCTCTGCAAGTGCAGCAATACCCAACCAGCCCATCTCCTGGTGCCTTGAGGGCTGCTACCCCATTACCAAGGCCCTCTCTAGCCACGCCTTAGTGCCTCCCCTCTTAGTGCCTCAAGTCTGCACATTAGTCGTCTCAGGAAGGTCCTTTCAGATCTTTGATTTAATGCCCACACTCCCCACCCCACCCCACCCTTACACTGCTTTATCATTTATCACCTATTTTTTTTTTTTTAAGATTTTATTTATTGGGCGCCTGGGTGGCTCAGTTGGTTAAGCGACTGCCTTCGGCTCAGGTCATGATCCTAGAGTCCCTGGATTGAGTCCCGCATCGGGCTCCCTGCTCGGCAGGGAGTCTGCTTCTCCCTCTGACCCCCCCCCCCTCATGTGTTCTCTCTCATTTTCTCTCAAATAAATAAATAAAATCTTTTAAAAAAAAAGATTTTATTTATTTATTTGACAGAGAGAGACACAGCAAGAGAGGGAACACAAGCAAGGGGGGTGGGAGAGGGAGAAGCAGGCTTCCCGCCGAGCAGGGAGCCTGATGCGGGGCTCGATCCCAGTAACCTGGGATCATGACCTGAGCCGAAGGCAGACAGACGCCTAACGACTGAGCCACCCAGGCGCCCCTATCATTTATCACCTATTAACATAATGTATAGTTTATCCAGTTCTTTGTTTTTCTCCCCCACTAGAATATGAGCTTCTCAAGGGACTGCTGTCTGTCTTGTTCACTGCTGTGTACCTACTTCCTGGAACAGTGCCTGGCACATCTTAGGTACTCAGTAAATATTTGTTGAATGAATAAAATGTTCTGTGTGAATTTTCTCATGTATTTCAGCACCATTGATGAGATAGTGCAGCAAGCCTTACTAAAGCCCTCCACCATCTTCCAGATTCCTTTGAACTCAGGCTTGGTTATGTGACTTGTTTTGGCCAATCAAATGTGAACAGAAATATTGGGAGTGTCACTTTTAATATTTTAAATTTTATTATTTATTTAGTTTTTTAAAGATTTTATTTTTAAGTAATCTCTACACTCAATGTGGGGCTCGAACTTACGACCTGAAGATCAAGAGTTACATGCTACACCAACTGAGCCAGGTAAGTGCCCCTTATATTATTTTATTTTTAAGTAATCTTTATGCCCAATGTGGAGCTTATACTCACAACCCAGAGATCAAGAGTTGTATGCTCTACAGACTAAGCCAGCCAGGTGCTGGTGGGAGTGTCACGTTTTTTAAAAAGATTTTATTTGTTTATTTAAGAGAGAGAAAGAACAAGTTGGAGGAGGGCAGAGGGAGAAGCAGACTCCCCACTGAGCAGGGAGCCCGATGCAGGGCTTGATCCCAGGACCCTGTGATCATGACCTGAGCTGAAGGCAGATACTTAACCGACTGAGCCACCCAGGCACTCCCAGAGCATCACTTTTAAATGTAGCATTCAAAAGCCAGTGCAGGATGCACTATGCTTTCATCCCCTGCCTAGGCAGCTTTGGGAGCCAGACAAACAAAAAAGGTGCCACATGAAGGAAGCTACCTGGAGCCATGGCATGGAGGACATCTGGTTGTTTCTATGAGCAAGAAATAAAATTTGAGGAATTAGTCTACTAAGGTCTAGGGCTCATTTGTTACTACAGCATAACCTAGCGTATTCTGACTGATGCAGGTAGAAGTTATTACTATCATGCCAATGAGAAGAGAGATGGGATTACTTGTCCAAGATCACACAGCTGGTAAGTACCAGAGTCAAGATTTAAACTCAGTGGGGGGCCTGGCTGGCTCACTTGGTAGAGAATGTGACTCTTGATCTCGGGGTTGTGAGTTCGAGCCCCACATGGGGCGTAAAACCTATTTAATTTAATTTTTTTAAAGATTTTATTTATTTGAGGGGCGCCTGGGTGGCTCAGTCGTTAAGCATCTGCCTTCGGCTCAGGTCATGATCCCAGGGTCCTGGGATCGAGCCCCACGTCGGGCTCCCTGCTCTGCGGGAGGCCTGCTTCTCCCTCTCCCACTCCCCCTGCTTCTGTTCCCTCTCTCACTGTGTCTCTCTCTGTCAAATAAATAAAATCTTTAAAAAAAAAAAGATTTTATTTATTTGAGAGAGCATGAGCAGGGGGGAGAGGGAAAAACAGGCTCCCTGCCGAGCAGGGAGCCCGATGCAGGGCTTGATCCCAGGACACCGGGATCATGACCTGCGCTGAAGGCAGATACTTAACCAACTTAGCCACCCGGGCATCCCAATCTTTGAGTATTCTTAACACTTCCTGAAATGTTGTTAAATTCTGCTTGGACATTTGGGCCTTCCTTTCTCAATCCCTCCTTCCCTCCCTCCCTCCCTCCCTCCTTTCCTTTTTTTTTTTTTTTAAGATTTTATTTATTTATTTGACAGAGAGAGATAGTGAGAGAGGGAACACAAGCAGGGGAAGTGGGAGAGGGAGAAGCAGGCTTCCCGCTGATCAGGGAGCCCAATGCAGGGCTCAATCCCAGGACCCTGGGATCATGACCTGAGCCGAAGGCAGACGCTTAACCGACTGAGCCACACAGGCGCCCTCCTTTTTTTTATAATAAAAAAAATGGTGTCATGAAAATCCTTTTAGTAAAATATTTACCCACTTCCCTGATTATTTCCAGGGGCTAAATTCCTAGCAATGTCAGTGATGGATCAATAGATGGGCATATTTTCAGGCTTTGGACTCAAGCTACAGAGTCATTCTCCAGAAAGGTCATTGCCATTCACATCCCAACTGTGGTGGATGGAGACTCTCATTGCCCTGAACTGTCCTCAGCCTTGGGGTACCATAGTTTAAGATCTTTGCTGATTTGCCAGACAAAAGGAGGTGTCCCAGTATTTTAAGTAACATTCTTGGGTGAGTGCTTGCTTCGGCAGCACATATACATTCTTGGGTGAATGTGGCTTTCATGATTTTTTTAGCCATTGATATTTCTTCTACAAATTGTTTTTTCATATTCTATGCCCATTTTTATTTGTTGGTTTTTCATGTTAATTTCACATTATTTTGTTAATATCTTCATTCATTGAGGGTGTTAACCAATTGTCTATCATTTTTGTTGCAAATATACTTCTCTAATGCATATTTACTTCAATTTTGCCTATGCCCTTTTTGGACATATAAAATATTCAGCTCTGAGGTGCCTGGGTGGCTCAGTCGGTTAAGTGTCTGCCTGGGGCTCAGGTCATGATCCCAGGGATGGAGCCCCACATCAGCCTTCCCTGTTCAGCGAAGAGTCTCTTTCTCCCTCTCCCTCTGCCCCTCCCCCCCCTCTCATAAATATAATCTTTAAAAAAACCCAGAAGATTCAGCTCTTTGTACATCCTAATTCATCAGTCTTTTCCTTGATGGTTTGTTCCCCTCACTGTGTTGAAGTTCAGAATGTCTTTCCCCATCCAGAAGTTATTCAATATTTGTTGGTAAAAACCTCCATTAGATTTTTTTTTTTAAGATTTATTTATTTATTTGAGAGAGAGATTGAGATAGAGAGCATGAGACGGGGGAGAGTCAGAGGGAGAAGCAGACTCCCTGCTGAGCAGGGAGCCCGATGCGGGACTCGATCCTGGGACTCCAGGATCATGACCTGAGCCGAAGGCAGTCACTTAACCAACTGAGCCACCCAGGCGCCCCTCCATTAGATTTTCACTGTGCAATTCTCCCACACACATATTATTCAAATCCAACTGGAATTTATTTTGTTTTATCATGTAAGATGGTATTCCAAACTGATATTTTTCTCCAAATAAATGAGAGATCAATCCAACTGATGCGACACAATGCTTCTATCTTATAAATTCATCTTTTTTTGAAGATTTTATTTATTTATTTGACAGAGACATAGTGAGAGAGGGAACACAAGCAGGGGTAAATGGAAGAGGGAGAAGCAGGCTTCCCTCCGAGCAGGGAGCCCGATGCGGGGCTCAATCCCAGGACCCTGGGACCATGACCTGAGCTGAAGGCAGACGCTTAACGACTGAGCCACTATTTGACAGAGACATAGCGAGAGAGGAAACACAAGCAGGGGGAGTGGGAGAAGCAGGCTTCCCGCAGAACAGGGAGCCTGATGTGGGGCTCGATCCCAGGACCCTGGGATCATGACCTGAGCTGAAGGCAGACGCTTAATGACTGAGCCACCCAGGTGCCCCTATCTTATAAACTCTTATGTTCTCTAGTCTGGCCAACCATTCTGTTACATTATCCAGTACATTGTTCTTACACTAACACCACATTTTAGATTGTGTGAACTCCATGAGGACAGGGACTTTGTTACTGCAGTAGCAACAGTACCTGGTAAGGTTCCTGGGACATGGCAGAATCTCAATAAATATCTATGGGATGAATGAGTAAATGAACACGTGATTGAATGAGTGGATGGATGGGTGAATGAATACAATATGCCAGGCCCTGTGCTGGCATTGTGATTATTTATGTTGTGAAAAACATATAGTCCCTTCTGCAAAGCCCGTAGGTAGCCAGAAAACATTTCCTTAATCCTGTATCAGAATTTCAATCCTGTATCAAGCTTTCACTGCATAACAAACTATCCCAAAATTAGTAGCTTAAAGCAACAATAATTTTTATTATTCTTCATGATTTTGTGGTTCAGAAATTTAAATTGGCACAGCCTGGTTTTTGAGGTATCTAAGCAACACCTAAGGCAGGAGCAGGGAGCTGTCCTCTTGGCAACCACTCTAAATCGGGAAAGGATCTAGGCTAGAGATAGACCTGGGAATTGCAGGTAGATGGCAATTAAAGTCACAAGAATAGATCAGAGGAGAATGTGTAGAATGGGGAGAATAAAAGGACCCAAACTAGTGCTTTAAGGAACGTTCTGTATTGGGGCGCCTGGCTGACTCAGTCGGAAGAGCGTGTGACTCTTAAATCTCAGGGTTGTGAGCTCAAGCCCCATGTTGGGTGTAGACATTACTTAAAAAAAAAAAGAGGGGTGCCTGGGTGGCTCAGTCAGTTGAGCGTCTGCCTTCGGCTCAGGTCATGATCCCAGGGTCCTGGGATCAAGCCCCGCATCGGGCTCCCTGCTCAGCAAGAAGCCTGCTTCTCCCTCTCTCCCTCCCCCTGCTTGTGTTCTCTCTCTTCTCTCTCTGTCAAATAAATAAAATCTTAAAAAAAAAAATAATAAGTCCCTTGGGTGCCTGGATGGCTCAGTCGTTAAGCATCTGCCTTTGGCTCAGGTCATGATCCCAAGGTCCTGGGATCGAGTCCCACATCGGGCTCCCTGCTCGGCAAGAAGCCTGCTTTTCCCTCTCCTACTCCTCCTGCTTGTGTTCCTGCTCTCGCTGTGTCTCTCTCTGTCAAATAAATAAATAAAATCTTAAAAAAATAATAAGTCCCGCTACCCTGAGACTGCAATGCTGGAAGGCCATGTAGAGGTGCTCTGGTTTTAGTTTCTGCTGAGCTCCCAGCCAACAGCCAACATCACTTGCCGCCAAGTTACTCAGTCACTTTGACAACCAGCCTAGTCGATTGGACTAGGGATTGGACTCCAATCCCAGCCAACTTCTGACTCAGACACATGAGAGATCCCAAGCTAAACCCTTCCTAAATTCTTGATCTACAAAAATGCGGGAAAAACAAAATGTCTGATTTAAGTTGCGGAGGTTTCGATCATACTTAATCCAGCAATAGGTAACTGGAACACAGGTACATTAAGTTCTGTTGCTGCTAACAAATTAAGACCAAAATTTAACAGCTCGAAGTTCACTCATTTATTTAAGTAATCTCTACACCCAACATGGGGCTCGAACTCCTGACCCTGAGATCAAGAGACACATGCAATTCTGACCGAGTCAGCCAGGCACCCGGAAAATGTAACTGCTTAAAACATTTATTATCTCATTTTCTTTGGGTCAGGAATTCAGGAGTGACGTAACTGGGTGGTGTGGCTCAGGAGCTCTCATGCGGATGCAGTTGGGTTGTTGGTCAGGACTGCATTTATCACAGGGCTTGACAAGGGTGGAGGATCAGCTTCCAAGCGGGCGCACTCTCAGGACTGCTGACAGGGGGCCTCAATTCCTTGCAGACTCTTTGCAGACCTCAGTTTCTCACTACATGGACTTCCCTATAGGGCTGTTTGAGTGTCATCACAATATGGGCAGCTGGCCTCTCCCCAGGCAAGTGATCCCGATACAATGCCTTTTATGACTTGGTCTTAGAAGTCAACACTGTTACTTCTGCCATGCTCTATTCCTTAGAAGCGAGGCACTAAGTCCAGCCTACCACACTCAAGGGAAGGGCTGTTAAAAAGAGAAGTGTCAAAGAACATGGAACTTTTTTTTTTTTTAAGATTTATTTGAGAGAGAGAGAGAGCACAAGTGAGGGCAGGGGTAGAGGGAGAGGGAGGAGCAGACTTGCCACCGAGCACAGAGCCCAACACGGTGGTCCAGGCAGGGCTCGATTCCAGGACCCCGAGACCATAACCCAAGCTGAAGTCAGATACTTAACTGACTGAGCCACCCAGGCGCCCCCTAACTTGGAACATATTTTAAAACCACCACAACAGGGGTTGCAAACTCAAGAGGCACATATGTACCTCTTCATGGAAGAATTCAAACAACACCCATAAATTATATGTACCCGAAAATTGAACCTGCATCCGACCTAGTTTCTGAATGTACCAGTTTATAGAATATACAGGAGTAGAAAAATATAGTAAAGGATACCAAGAGGTACAAACAGCCAAATCAGACTGTAAGAAATCCCACAGGAAGCTTGAGAGGGAGGAGGAATGTGGTAGAATAAAAGACTTATATATCAATCAAAAACAGTGTGTGAACCCTGTCTGTGATAAAATTTGGAAGTTTTTGGGTTTGCGAGTGAGCAGGTAAGAAAGAATTCTTGAGATGTTTTTGGTGCAAAAAGGTGATTTTATTACAGCATAGGGACAGGACCCATGGACAAAAAGAACTGCACTGGGATTGTCTGATTATATACTTCTTATTTATTTTTTTAAAAGATTTTATTTATTTACTTGACAGAGAGAGAGCACAAGCAGGGGGAGCAGCAGAGGCAGAGGGATAATCAGGCTCCCTGCTGAGGGAGCCTGATGCGGGACTCCATCTCAGGACCCTGGGATCATGACCTGAGCCCACGAAGGCAGACGCTTAACTGACTGAGCTGCCCAGGCACCCTAATTATATACTTTTTAATTAGTGGGGGTTAGGGATAGCGTAGGTCTCTAAGGAATTTGGAAGCAACGCTTTCAGGGCCTTGAGGGGCTAGCTGCTAAGATAAGGTTACCTTTAGGCTTTAATAAAACATAAACATTAAGGCATTAAGGCAGTATGACTTTCTTGAGGAAGGTCATGCTCTGCATGTTTCAGGTATCTATCAGTGGGCTACAAGCTGTAAGGAGACTTAATTTAATCTACATTTCTCTTACCTTTGTTTCCCTCATCATCTGGATTGTGATCTGAACAAACCAACAGGAAAAAGACATTTATGAGGGGTGCTTGGGTGGCTCAGTCCGTTAAGTGACCAACTCTTGATTTTGGCTCAGGTCATGCTCTCAGGGTCATGAGATCCAGCCTTGAGTCCAGCTCCATGTGGAATCTGCTTGGGATTCTCTCTCTCTCCCTCTGCCTTTGCCCCTGCTCCCTGCTCATGCTCTCTCTCAAAACAAATAAAATCTTGGACACCTGGGTGGCTCAGCTGGTTAAGTGTCTGCCTTCAGCTCAGGTCTTGATCCCAGTCCTGCATGGGCCTCCCTGCTCAGTGGGGAGTCTCTTCTCCCTCTGCCCCTGGCTTGTGCTCTCTCTCACTCACATTGTCTCTCTCAAATAAATAAAATCTTTAAAAAAAGACATTTATGAAACACCCGGAGACTTCTGAATACTGACCTATATTAGATGTTAAAGAATTATTGCATTTTTTTAGGTGTGATTGAAACTATCTTTTAGAGATAGGTACAGAAACATTTCCAAATGAGACGATATATTGCCCGAGATTTGCTTTAAAATAATGGAAGAGGAGAAGAGGAAGCGGAATAAATAAAACACGACTGGCCGTATGTTTGACAGCTACAGAAGCTGGGTGATGGGTCCTTGGGAAATCCCTAACTATTCTAATTTAAAATTATCTTAATACGTTGGGGAAAAAAGATTTAACTGTTTAGAAGACAGAGAAGAGGGAAAGGGGGATATTTTGTCATTTAAGATGTGAGCGCCTTAATAAGTCAAACAGAGAAAGACATGTATCATATGATCTCACTGATATGAGGAATTCTTAATCGCAGGAAACAAACTGAGGGTTGCTGGAGTGGGGGGTGGGGTGGGAGGGATGGGGTGACTGGGTGATAGACACTGGGGAGGGTATGTGCTCTGGTAAGCGCTGTGAATTGTGCAAGACTGTTGAATCTCAGATCTGTACCTCTGAAACAAATAATGCAATATATGTTAAGAAAAAAAAGAAGAAGAAGGTAGCAGGAGGGGAAGAATGAAGCAGGGGAAGTCGGAGGGGTAGACGAACCATGAGAGACGATGGACTCTGAAAAACAAACTGAGGGTTCTAGAGGGGAGGGGGGTGGGAGGATGGGTTGGCCTGGTGGTGGGTATTGAGGAGGGCACGTTCTGCATGGAGCACTGGGTGTTATGCACAATGAATCATGGAACACTTCATCTAAAACTAATGATGTGATGTATGGGGATTAACATAAGAATAATTAAAAATAAATAAATAAATATATAAATAATTGATTAATTAATTAATAGTGGGGAAAAAAAAAAAGATGTGAGCGCCTTCACCCGGCTTGATTGCCGACCACAAGCCTAGAGAGTGAATGACCGGTGGAGATGCAGGAAAGCCGAAAGGAGGGAAGACGGCCCAGCCAGCTCCAGGCCACAGAGTGACCTCGTCTGGGTTCTTCCAAAAGGCCACAAGGGCCGCTCTGGCGCCCCCGCCAGGACGTCGGTTCCCACCCTCTATTAAATCCGACGGCGGACCTGCAGCCGTCCACGCCTGCGCAACACCGCCCTCCGCGGAGGAGCCCACGTCCCTTCACCCCAGAATTCCCCGCGACCTCCGCTTGAGCTTCCGCTGAACAAAACGAGGCTGAGGTTATCGCATGGTTTTCTGGGAAATGCAGTTCGCATGCCAGGCTGGAACCACCGCCCAGCGCCAGCGAGAATCCACGCTTCACGAGGCCCTGGCGCGCGGTTCGCTGAGCAGTGCGCGGCTGCCCCCACGTGGCGGCTGGTGGTTATTGCACGCGTCTGGGCCGCCTGAGGTTGCAGAGACGGGAAACTAGCGTCGATCTTGGAATCTCTTCCGGAGACGGACTCACCCCAGATGTGCAAAGGTGGGGCGAGCTAAGAAATTAGGGTGAAGAAATTAGGGGCAGGTCCCTCTGTGAAGCTTAAATAAAGCCAGCATTACTATTGTTGGCTGTGAGTAGTCGTTATTTATTTTTTTTTAAAGATTTTATATATTTGAGAGAGAATGAGACAGAGAGAGCGAGCATGAGAGGGGGGAGGATCAGAGGGAGAAGCAGACCCCCCGCCGAGCAGGGAGCCCGATGTGGGACTCGATCCCGGGACTCCAGGATCATGACCTGAGCCGAAGGCAGTCGCTTAACCAACTGAGCCACCCAGGCGCCCAGTCGTTATTATACCTACTGGTAATATCTACTGAGTAGGCATTTACCTATGTGCCTGGAGCTGATTTAAGCGCTTACTACGTAGTAGCTCACTTAATGCTTACAACAGTCGTTTGGGGGGGAAGTGCTGTCATTACCCCCGATTTATAGGAATGAAGCTGAAACCTGGAGAGAAGGAATACTTGTTCAGTCCCCCAGGGGCCGCATGACAGAGCTGGGGTTTGAACCCAGGCTGCCTGGCTTCCCAGTCTGTGCTTTTCCTCAGTAAAGTTACACTACCTCTCTTAACCTACTGAATAATCCCAAGTTTCTAATTGGTACATGAATCAACTCCAGCAAGCCATTAAGCATGTTCAGTAACTGATTTAGCTCAGCTCCAAGACAAAGGTTGCATTCAGCCTAAGTTTGTGTTTAACAAAGGGATCAAGTTCCTGATGGGCATGAATCACCAAAGGGATGATTTCAGGCCTACAGAGCCCTGTCCCTTCTTGTTCAGGTGATTCCTATTCAAATGTCCCTATCCCAGCACCACTAGCCGATTTAGTGATTTTGTTCTCCTTCCCCCACTGCCAGCAACCTGATTCGTAATTATCACAGTGGGAAAAAAAAAGAGAGAGAGAGGGACAATCTGTCTGCCTTTACCTCCCAGGCAAGGACTGTTTCCACTTCATGAACATGTCCCCAATATGAGGCCTGACATACAGTGGGGGGCTCAAAAACTGTAGACAGTGTTGGATATTTACTGTCTTCCATCTGCAATGACCTGAGGACTTACGAAATCAAGGTTCATGGACTCTGGCTGAACTTAAATTGGTAGGTGCTGGTTGGGAAGTTGGGGGACCTCCCCTCTAAGGCTCCTCACTCTGACAACTCCCTGACACTGTAGAGGCCTAAGCCTTGGGATCTTTTTCTAAAGTAACCAGTTATTTTGGTTTGGGTTTTTATACATTTGACAGTTTCAGTAGATGTACAGGTACGTATCTATCACTGTGGGTGTCTGATGTGAATCTCAGTGTTTCCTGTGTATATGTGTGGCTTCCCCGTGTGTGAATCTGTGAGTCACCCCAGGAAAAACTTCAAGGAGTTAACGAGGGGCTTCTGCACATTCAGACACATGCACAGTGTGACCCAAGTTCCCCAGAATGCAGGGACTGCATGCGTACAAGTCATACCTGAGGGCACAATGTGCTTTGCCCAGCTTGACAATGCTATGAGGGGCTCCATGCTACTTCCATTTTTTTTTTTAAGATTTTATTTATCTGACAGAGAGAGACACAGCAAGAGAGGGAACACAAGCAGGGGGAGTGGGAGAGGGAGAAGCAGGCTTCCCACTGAGCAGGGAGCCCGACGCGGGGCTCGATCCCAGAACCCTGGGATCATGACCTGAGCCAAAGGCAGACGCTTAACGACTGAGCCACCCAGGCGCCCCTATTTCTAGTCTTTTGATTTCTTTCTTTTTAAAAGTATTATTAAATGAACAGGTAAGGTCTCCCACCCACAGGAACTGTGGTGGAACAACTTACTGACCCCCAATATCCCTTCTCCCCAGCTTCTGTAGTATAGGAACTTCTGATATTTGGCTAGGAACATGGTTGCCCAGAATAAAAACTACATTTCCCAGTCTCCTTTGCAACTACAAGTGGCCATGAGACAAAATACTGGTCAATGAAATAGAAACAAGTTTTGAGTTGCACATATTCCTTAAAGGCAAGAGGTATCCTTCCCCTTCCCCTCTCCCTGGTGCCTGGAGCTGATGATGTGGAAATCATGAGAAGGGAGAGCAATAAGATATATGTATGGAGACTGGCCTCTGACACAGAGGGATCACCAGCTCTTGGTGATTACATGAGACTTTACATGAGAAATAAACTACCTTGTTTAAGCCACTATTATTTTGGGCCCCTCTGTTATAGCAGGAAAAACATTACAGTAACTAATAAAGGACAAAGAACAGTCTCATGGGCCCCCAGCTATCAGCTAAGGAATAAAGCCTCATCCTGCCCAACCTCTTCTTTACCCAGCCTCCTATTTCACCCTCACCTACCCAGCCATCGCCCACCCCTCTGGTAATCATCAAGTCCTCCAACACCTCCCAGGTTTCCAGCAAATTTATTGCATGAGTCTCAAAAGTCAATGGCAAGGTAAATAAAATAAAAATGGGCTCAGGGAAGAGGGCCATGGGCACACACAGGGAGGGGCAATGAGTAGGCGAATTAGTTGGAGCAGGGGGATGCCTTTCCTTGGGTGTCACATCTCATCCAACCCATAGTCTTCCTCGGGAAAGTCCCCCACTGTCACAACCGAGGGCTTGACGAAGGCGCCATACTTGGCCTGGCATTCGAAGTAGCGTTTCCCATTCACGCTGCAGGGCATGATGGGGGAGGCAGTGGTCAGAAAGGGCCCCAACATGGCTCCCACCCCAGATGCTCACCCACACGCACTTATGCGTATAAGGACACATATGCACACACAGATGCCCAAACGGGATTGCTTATTACCTGCCATCGTTTTTCCCTAGTGGCTCATCATAGCGGACGCCAACCCAGTAGCCAGGCTTGAAATCTGTGAGTCCTGCCCAGGGAGGAAAACCCAATGAAACCTCTGGATGCAGCTCACCCCAGATTCATTCCCACCGAGTACAAAGCCTATCCTGGCAAAAACCTCTCCTTGCTACCACCCAGGGCTACCTCCATCTCCTGCCCAGACTAATATCGTAGCCCCCTTCACTGGTCTCACTGTTCCTAACCCGGATGCCCTATTTACTCAACACCCCCAGTTGGAGGAGTCTGTAAAAATTTAAAGTAAACAGCACCACTACCTTGCCCCAAATTCCTCAAAGGCCGCCCATCCCACTTGGCATAAAATCCACACTGCTTATGATCAAATGACAAGGGTGCTAAGACTATACAAGGAGGAAAGAATAGTCTTTTCAACAAATAGTTCCGGGACAACTAGATATCCACACACAAGAGAAGTAAGTTGGACTATCTCACATCACACACACAAATTAACTCAAAATGGGCCTAAGACCATTATGCAAAACGTAACGCTATAAAACTCTTAGAAGAAAATATAGGAGTAAACCTTTATATTGGGCACTGGTTTCTTAGATATAATACCAAAAACATAGGCAACAACAACAAAAAATAAATTGGATTTCATAAAAATTTTAAGATGTTCTGCTTCAAAGGACACTATCAAGAAAGTAAAAAGACAACCAACCTACAGAATGGAAGGAGAAAAAAAAGAATGGGAGAAAATATTTGCGAATCATATATTTGATAAGAGAATTGTATCCAGAATATATAAAGAATTCTTACAACTTATGGGCTGCATTGTGCCTGCCAAAATTCACATGATGATGTCCTAACCCTCAATACTTCAGAATGTGACTGTGTTTGGAGACAGGGCCTTTAAAAAGGTGATTAAGTTAAAGTGAAGCCATTAGGGTGGGATATAATCCAATCTGATTGGTGTCTCTGTAAGAGGAGGAAATCTGGACACCCAAAGAGACACCGGGGATGTGCCCCCACACAGAGGGAAGACCACGTGAGGCCCCAGCAAGAAGGCAGCCATCTCAAGCCAAGCAGGCCTCAGAAGAAACTAAACCCGCCAAGGCCTTGATCTTGGGACTGCCAACTTCCAAAACGCAGAGAAATACATTTTTGTCATTTAGGCCATCCGGTGTGTGATTCCTTGGTTAAGGTGGCCCCAGAAAACTAATACACAACTCAACAACAACAACTAAACAACCCAGTTAAAAAATGGGCGAAGGATCTGAATAGACAGTTCTCTAAGTAAGATACACAAATGGCTCGTGGAAAGATGGTCAATCTCATTAGCCATCAGGAATGCAAATCAAACCCACGATGCTGTCCCACGTCGTACCTACTAAAATGGCTGTAATTAAAAAGACAGATAATAAGTGTGTTGGCGAGGATGTGGGGAAGCTGGAGCCTTCATACACCGCTGGTGTGCCCATGACATGGCACGGCTTCTCCAAAGTTAAACAGAGTGACCATGTGGCCCAGCAAGGCCACTCCTACGTGCAAAAACATGAAAACCCGTGTCTACACAAAAACTCATACAAGAATGTCCACAGCAGTATTATTCGTAACAGACAAGAAGTGGAAAGACCCAAACGTCCATCAACTGATGAACGAGTCCGTAAAATGGGGTGTGGCCAGTCAACGCGGCATCAGTCGGCCATAAAGAGAAACAAAGCACCGACTCGTATTACAACACAGATGAACCTCGAGAACTCAGTGAAACGAGCCAGTCACGGAAGACCACGTCTTACAGGACTCCAGTTATACGAAACGTCCAAAACAGTCTCTGTCTACAGAGACAACATTGATTAGTGGCTGCCCAGGACTGGGGGGGTCGAGGTTTCAGAAATGGGGAGTGGCTGCTAATGCTTACGGAGTTTCTTTCTGGGGAGACGAGAATGTTCTCAAATTGACTGTGGTGATGGCTGCACAATTCTGTGAACATACTTAAGGCCAATGAACTGTATGCTTGAAGTTTTATGGTATCTGAATTAATAGCTCAATAAAGCTGTTATAAAAAAACAACCCAGGCACCTGGGTGGCTCAGTCATTAAGCGTCTGCCTTCGGCTCAGGTCATGATCCCGGGGTCCTGGGATCAAGTCCCATGTTCGGGCTCCTGCTCAGCGCGAAGCCTGCTTCTCCCTCTGCCCCTCCCCCTGCTCATGCTCGCTCGCTCTAATAAATAAGTAAAATCTTTAAAACAACAACAACAACAACACCCAACTGCTCTCCACTGTCTTTGAGGCCCTGCATGGTCCGGCCTCACTCCTGCCCGGACCTTACCTCTTACCCCTCCCCTCATTTCCTTCCCAAGAGCCATGAGCCTCCCTCACTAGCTTCCTTCCTGGGCCTCAGACAGGCCCAGCCTGTTCTCGCTCCCGGCCTTTGCACTCCCCGTGCCCTCTGGCTGGAGCACCCTTTCCTTCATGCAGTCCTTCCCCCAGGAAGCCTCTGGGATCCCTCTCGAGGACGGGTCTGGTGCTGCCTCTCAGCTCCCACAGGCCCCTGAAGCTTCCCTCCTCCCCGCCCCCATCACCTTGGCCCGTGCCTTCCCCATCTCAGCTCTGACACGGCACCCTGTGCATTCACCTCTGAACTGACCTCTCCGGCCTCCGTCTCCTCCATCACAACACACGCTGTTCTGCCTCTGCATCCCACTGCCCTGCATGAACACTCTGGGCTGTCACTGTCATTGCTGGGTCTGTCTCTCCTGCTGGACTGGGATCTCCCTGAGGGCTGGGTCGCCAGCACTGCCCACCTCCAGGCCGAGCAGAAAGCCTCCATGGGCCACATACCTACATACATGACGGTGCCCCGGCGAGGGAGCTGCCCCGGCACCTGCACTTCACAGCGGCTGCCCACGGGGATGGCGCTGGCCTGGCTCTTCTCCTCGTTCAGGCGCTGGCTGGTCTCGGCCTCCTGCTGTGCCCGCTCCTCTTCGTTGTAACGGCCTAGCTTGCTGCGCTTCAGGAAGGAGCGGACTGAGTCTGAGGGTAGGGTGGGGGACAAGGCTTAGACATGGTTTCCCTGGTGTGGCCTCTGGCCTAAGGGGATCACCTTCCACCCGTACAGGGCCAACATGCAGAGAGAAACTCTTCTGGGAGTTGGAGGGCCCCGAGTCTCCCACTACAGCCCTGGCTTCTCCCCAGGACTCCTGGGGCCTCTCCACAATCCAGAAACTAAAAAGAAGGTGCCTGCCTCCAGTCTTCCCATTACCCCATCTTCCTACATCCCTTCAGTATCATATTCCCTCCATCCAGCCTCTCTTCATCTTACTCATACACATTCGGATCTGTTTTGCTCATGCCCCCAGGGCAGTAGCAAAACTACCCTCCCCACCCCAGACTTCCCTCTCATGCCCCCGTCTGCTGGCCCACGCTCCCTCACACCTCCCAGCCCCAACTCACACCCCACACCCTGTGCCCCTCCAAGCCCTATCTGTCCACACACCAACTTCATCCTACGCCCTCCACTTGCCATGTCTGTCTGTCCCCACTGCCCACACCACCAACCTCCCCACAGTGTCCCTGTCTGCCCCCAACCTCTATCCACCCACACAGATGCCTTCTGGCCCCCACAGGCCCCCATCCATCCCTCTGTGTCTGTACCTTGCCTCTGGTCATAGGCTTCTTGTGAGATCTGGTATTTCTCCACCTTGGACACATCCTCATACTCCCCAAGGTGGGCACCACTGTGGTCAATGACCTGTAGTGAGGGGAGGGAGGTCAGTGGGGAGCAGGGCCTGGCCTGGGAGGGTTGGGATGCTGGGGGCTGCACGTTACAGCATTCCCTGGATTTAAGTCTCTCCATCTAGGAAAGGCCACATTCCTCTACCCTCACCTTTACCCAGGCCTTCTCTCCTCTCCTGAGCCTAGCAGAAGGGATGAGGACAGGTGGCCACACTGGCCATCTCCCCTTCCTCACCCCCATCCAAGCCCTCAGAGGCTGGATCTGCCCCCAGGCAATCGCCACATGCTGCCACCATCACCACTGATGGTCCCCAAGTCACTGGAACTGAAGGGTAGAGCTCAGGTCTTGCTCATGAGACTTTTGGGCAGCACATCTGCCCTCTTTGGCTATCTGGGACCCTCCTAAGCTGGTCCCAACCTCCAGACCCGGAAGCATCTCTTCCTGTCCCACCCCACAATATTCATTCACTCATTGTTACTAAGCTCTTCCACGGCACCCAGCTGGGCTGGGTGCTGGGTGCTAGGGACACAAAGAGTGCTTATTCTGCTGGGAGACCAACCCTAAACAAACACATCTATTAAACACCAGACGAGGGGCACCTGGGTGGCTCAGTCGGTTAAGCGACTGCCTTCGTCTCAGGTCATGATCCTGGAGTCTCGGGATCGAGTCCCGCATCGGGCTCCCTGCTCAGCAGGGAGTCTGCTTCTCCCTCTGACCGTCCCCTCTCTCATGTGTGCTCTCTCTCACTCATTCTCTCTCTCTCAAATAAATAAAATCTTAAAAAAAAATAAACACCAGACGATGACAAGGTTCTACATATATAAGTACCACAAAGAGGCTTAGGAGCATGAAGAGTGGTCAGAGAAGGTTTCTTTTTTTTTCTTTTTAAGATTTTTAAAATTTATTTGACAGACAGAGACAGCGAGAGAGGGAACACAAGCACGGGGAGTGGGAGAGGGAGAAGCAGGCTTCCCGCTGAGCAGGGAGCCCGATGGGGGACTCGATCCCAGGACCCTGGGATCATGACCTGAGCCGAAGGCAGACGCTTAATGACTGAGCCACCCAGGTGCCCCCAGAGAAGGTTTCTGAAAGGAGGGGATGCCTGAGCCAAGGTCTAAAGGCTGAGAAGGAACGACAGGCACCAAATCTCGGGTGCAGAAATGTCCTTAGCCCTTTTCAGGAACAGCAAGGATGCCATGGCGGCTGGAGTGGAGACCCAGGGGAGGCTGGGAGACACAACAGATCACTGCAGACTTTGGCTTTTATCCAGACTGAGCTGCAGCCAGGGAGGCTCTGAGCCAGGAGCACCCTGACCTGACTCAGGGCCTCACAGCCTCCTTCTGGCTGCAGGTGGGGAGCATACTGCAGGCCCCCCCTCCCCCAGGAAGGGCTGCTGTGGAGTCCAGGAGTGAGATGGAGGTTGGGACAGGGCAGGCGCAGTGCGGGAGAAGAGCGTAGACTCCAGATAGATTCCGGAGGTGGAGTCCACAGGGTTTGCAGACAGACTGGATACAGATGAGAGGGAAAGACAGGGGTCAGCAAAGACCCTTAGGTGTTTGGCCTGAGCCACTGGGCTAACACAGCAAAACAGAAACGGCCCTTTTCTCTGGCCAGGATCACTAAGAATTTCTACTTTCTGTATTAAGGATCTTGTAAATTTGAGGTGGCTATTATTTAAGGCAACAAATACAGGTTAATATATTTTATATACATACTTAAAAATTTTTAATAATCTCTGTGCCTAACATGGGGCTTGAACTCACGACCCTGAGAGCAAGAGTCACATGTTCTACCGACTAAGCCAGTCAGGCGCTTCAAATACAGGGAATATTTATAAACAGGAAAAGAATTTAAAACAAAAAAAAATTCCCCAGAGGTTCCACCTCTAGGAAACCTTCCTCAACTGACCTGAGGAGTGAGAGGCCTGTCTACAGCTGAATCCATGTGTGAAAACCTCCTGTTTGAGGATGCCATGACCCGTGCCGGGCCCACCAGCATCCGGGGCTGAGGCTGCCCACTTGTCAGCCCGAAGTCTCAGTCCTGGGGGCCCAGCACTATCCTGACCCACGCCCACTATGATCCAGGCCCCACTGCACCACCTGGACTATGGAAGAAGCCGCCTCCCTGGTCTCCCTACTCCTCTGGTCTTCTGCAGTCTGCTCCCCACACACAGTCAAAGGGAGCCTGTGAACACCTGAGCCAGACCAGGACTCTCCTGGCTCAGAGGCCTCCCCTGGCTCCCACTTCTGTCCACCAGAGGAGAGGCCACTCCTCAGTCCTTGTACTTAACTGTGCTCCCTTCCACCTCAGTGTCTGCACATGCTGTGCCCTTCTCCTGGAGTATTCTTTTCCTTTCCTCAGTTAACTCTTCCTATTTTCCAGGTCTCTGCTCAGGCATCACCTCTTCCAGGAAGTCCTCCCAGACCTCACTGATAGGTCAGGTTCCCCCAGTGTCAGCTCTCCCAGCTCTGTGAGCTCTTCCTATATGGCTCTCGTGTCTCTGACATTTCATATTTGTTCCTGTGAATGTTTAGCTAACATCTACCTCGCACACTGGACAGAGCTAAAACAGAGACCTCGTCACACGTGGCTCACAGCTATAGCCCCGGCATAACACGGATGCTCAATGAACACTTAAGAGGTAACAAAGAACCAGTTCTCTGAGCACAGTGACTTCCAGGGTCATGCAGATTGAGGCGAAAATTCTAACTATAGTTCATCCTTAGGAAAATAAATTCCATCCTGAAGCTAAGTTTTATCTTGTGCAAAATGGGGTTAATCACACCATCTTCCAAGTCTTATTTTACGGATTCAGGTCAGTATCCAACAATGATTCACTGAGCATCTTCTCTGTACTAGGCATTATTCCAGGTGCTGGGGGAAATGCACAGTATGTCACTGGGTGCTAGGAGCTAAGGACAAAAACCAAGTAAAGTGGCAAAGAGAGGAGATTTAAATTTTATACTGAGGTCAGTGAAGGCTTCACACCCTCCAAGTGTGTGAGGAAGGGTGGAGTGAGCCATGTGAAGCCATATAAAAAAGAACCATGCAGGCTTAGGGTATATAGCACTTGCAAAAGCCCTGAGGTGGAGGTCACCTGGGATGCTGGGATATCTGAAGAGTAAGGGGCGCCGGGGGGAGGGCGGGGACAGAAAGGATGATGTGAGTTGATGCATGCAGAGGTCCTCTGTGTTCCAACTTCTCCCAACGCATCCAAGTCTCATCACTCACCCTGACCCACCTCAAACTATGCCTCTGTACCCTGTTCCCTCCACCTGGCATGCTCCTCCTACCCCTTATCCTAAGTTGCCCTTTCCTCATCCTTCGGGTCTCAGCTCAGGCATCCCACCTCTCAGGAAGCCTCTTCTGATACTTCCAGGAGTCAGGTACCTCTCTGAGGGCCCCCAATTCCCTGGGCTTTTCCCAGCCCAGTTCAGACTACTCTGGCTGTCACTGTCCAGTGATGGCTCTGTCTCTCTCCCTGCTGAACTGGGGGCTCCATGAGAGGAGGGCCTATCTTGGTTATCACACAGAACAACGTACAGCAAGTATTTGTTCAACAAATAAATGAATGGAAGGGACGTCTCACGTGGATGCGGCAGCCGTCGTCTACGGGGTACGAGCCCAGCAGTGCATCCTCCTGATCCAGCTTGCTGTAGAACTTGTCGTCAGGTCCATACAGCTCCAGTTCCATGCAAGAAGCAGGACTGCCCACCACCAGCTCTAGTTTACACTGCGCAGGGAGCAGCCGGTGGAAGGCTGTTAGCGGCCCCACCTCCGCCCTGAGGCTCCACCCCTTTTCTTTTTTTAAGGTATGTACTTGCAAATTTATATATTTTTATATTTTTTAAAGTAAACCCTACGCCCAACGCGGTACTCGAACTCACGAACGGAGATCAAGAATCGCAAGCTCTACCAGGGGAGCCAGCCAGGCGCCCCTAAGCTCCACCCCTTGTAACAACCATCATCCCATCCTTGCTCCTCCAAGAAACCCACCATTTAGGACCCACCTGGTTATCCCTGGCCACGCCCTATGCAACCTGTGATTTCCCCTGGCTTCGCCCCCAATTTCTGGAACCTCAGGTTCCCTCTAGCCCCGCCCCTCCGAGGCCCAGTCCCCAATCTGTTCAACCTCGGTTGATCCCCGCCCCTCCCCGCGTTCGGGAAGCCCCTCCATTTCTCCTTTGCCCCGCCCCCTCAAACCCTACGCCCCGCCCTCCGGACCCCGCCCCCACGGCCACACCTTGAACTCAGCGATGGTGAGGCTGCGACTGTACCGCTTTTCAGAGCGGAAGCTGTTGAGAGAGCTGCTGATGAAAACGGTCACTGTGGGCGCCGACAAGCCCGTCACCTCCATCTCGCCACACCCTGCCGGGGTCCGCAGCCCGGTCAGTCGCCTCACACCAGCTCCGCAGCCGCCGCCGCCGCTTCTGGGATATCAGCCCCTCCCTCTGCTCCCGACCTGGCCAATCCATGCTCTCCCGCAAACAGGGTCCGCCAATCGTCGCCGTCTCTTTTCCACGCCAGGAAGCGGGCTCTCCCGTACTCGTGGGTAGGCCCAGCCAATCCTGAGAGGTCTTCCATGGTGCCTAGTTCTTCCAATAGCCGCCCGGGAAACTGCCCGGGCGAGAGAAGGCTGAAGCCCACAGGAAGGACTGGCAAGAGTTACCTCGTCCGCGCATGTGCAGCCAGCAAAAAGCAATAGCTTCATTTATGCTCCCGGCCTTGCATATTACGTAAAGCATCGTATTCCTGGCTCTCGTACCATGCTATTCTACAAACGGGGGAAGCGAGGCTCAGAAGTTGGAGCCAATTACCGCAGGATATCAAAAAACTGAAGCAAGTTACTAATCGAACCTCGGCGCAGAGCCAAGCACAAAGCCCAGGGGGACAGTATGTGTTCGTAGCTCCGCCCCTCCCTTGGCGAAGCAACTAGGCTTGACCCTTCCCGCGACCGGTCGCGCGGCGGAGCAAGTGCGGAAGGCTTGCTTGGCGGGCAGTGCGTAGCTATGGAGCCAGACGGTACTTACGAGCCGGGTTTCGTGGGTATTCGATTCTGCCAGGAATGGTGAGCCTGGGCCTGCGAGTGTGTAAGGGAAGCAAGTAATGGCCCCAGGACTGACCTCTGACCTCTCCCTCCCACAGTAACAACATGCTTTACCCCAAGGAGGACAAGGAGAACCGCATTCTGCTCTACGCGGTGAGCACGAGTCTGCGCAGTGCCCGGGTCTTCCCAGAACGGTCCACCTGTTCCCAGTGTGCCCCCAACCTACTCCACGTGACCCTTACTCCTTTTTACGCCTCCTACGCCTTTTGGTCTCGCCTCCTATCCCCCGAGTGAACCCTACTCTCTTGTATTGCCCATCCCCGAAGTGATTCTCAATATACCCCGTTCTCCCAACTTCGAGACTCCATGCTCTAGTCATTCCCTCCGGGGAAGACCCAGCCTTCCCTTCCAGTCGCTTCCCGGATCTCTCCATGACCCCCTCCCCGCCACACTCGCCCTCTCGTAGTGCCGGAATTGTGATTACCAGCAGGAAGCCGACAACAGCTGCATCTACGTCAACAAGATCACGCACGAAGTGGAGTGAGTGGCAGCACTAGAGCCGGGGGACGGGGTTGTTGGCTTGGGAAAGGCCTGGTCTGGGCATAATTATTCACCTTCTATTCCCTCAGCGAACTGACCCAGATCATCGCTGACGTGTCCCAGGACCCCACGTTGCCGCGGACCGAGGACCACCCGTGCCAAAAGTGAGAGCGCGCTGTTGGTATTGGGGATGGAGAGTGGCTCGTCCTCACTGGGTGAAGGGAGGAGGGAAGGGTATGGTTGGCTGAGTGGCTGACTGTCCTCCCAGGTGTGGCCACAAGGAGGCGGTGTTCTTCCAGTCACATAGTGCCCGGGCCGAGGTGAGCGACAGGAGGAAGGCTTTCTGCGTGTCCCAGGGTTGGTCCTCCCCGGGGGCAGGGATACCAGTATTGGGGGGGACCCTTACCAGTGGGGAAGGCCCCTTTGCCTATTATCTTGGGGTGCGGTTCTGCTGGATGGAGGTGGTGTGTCGTACACATCCATGGGGTGCAGGCCCTTCCTAACCGTGCACCCTTTCTGGCAGGACGCCATGCGCTTGTACTACGTGTGCACGGCCCCACACTGTGGCCACCGCTGGACCGAGTGAACTGTTCTCTCCTATGTGTAATAAATTCTGTGTTTTGTGCGTGCATTTCCTGCGTTTATTTGCCTCCCGTGGGTTGTGTGAGATGCACATTCTCAAGCAGCGCGATGTAGGGCGCGGTGCTGCACGTAGGCGTCCGGCCTCGAGCAGGTGAAGCCGCAGTCCTCGCACACATGCAGCTTCTCACGGCGCTCACGATAAGCGTAGCTGGCCGGCTGCCTGTGCACCTTGGCAAGATGAGCTTCCAGTGAGCAGCGCTGTGTAAATGCTTTTCCGCAAGCTCCACAGCGGAATGGCCGGATCCCTGTGCAGAAGGGCGGCGGGGGGGAGGGGAGGAGGACAGACAGGGCAATGGCCTCCAAACCAAAGCCTCTCCACCTTGCCCTCCATGAGCATTCCTGCATTCCTGCTCCGAGGTGTCCAGACTCTGCCTGTGTCCCACCATGTGCTACCTCCACCCAGTGCAAATGTGGGCCAGACGCCTGTGTTCCCCACCTGCTCATCAGGATATTCCTTCCCCAGGAGGAGGAGGGAGGCTTTTCCTTGCACCCTTCCGTCTAGGACCTGAATCCTGTAGCCACTACTGTCTTCACGCTGCACCCCTCAGCAGGCCTCCACCCTGGCACCACCTTAGCACCCAGTGGCTGGGGGCCTAAGTAGGAGGTGTTCCAAGCCGCCTGATGGCTGAGTCTTCACCCCATGAACACAAACGCTGGAACATCCTGGGCACCTCTCTCCCATTTCATTCCAGACTTCCCTGGGGCCCAGCCGCCCTGCCCCGCCCCTGCCCCTCCTCACCGGTGTGAGTCCTCATGTGGTGCTTGAGGTCGAAGGCATCGTGAAAGCCCTTACCACAACAGTGGCCCACGTGACGGCGCGCGGGGCTGTGGCACTTGAGGTGTCGCGTCAGCATGCGCTGCAGAGGGAAGGCCTTGAGGCAGAGCAGGCAGCCAAGTGTCCCCAGGCCCCCGGGAGCGGAGGCCAGCCTGCCCTGCATGGGCTGTGGGAGGGACATGGGAGTTAGACCCCCCGGCCGGAGCAAATGGAATACCTAGAACCAGGAACCAAGGAGGGCTGGGAAGGCTGCTATTCGTGTGTGCAAAGGCCTTCCCTGACCCTTCCCCGTTGCCTTTACCTTGCTTTATATTTCTCCATAGCACGTCTTCCAACGTAACATAGTTACGTAACATAGTGGATGGCGATTTCCTTTTTTTTTTTTTTAAGATTTTATTTATTTATTTGACAGAGAGAGAGCGAGAGCAGGAACACAAGCAAAGGGAGCGGGAGATGGAGAAGCAGGCCTCCCGTGGAGCAGGGAGCCCGATGCAGGGCTCGATCCCAGGACCCTGGGATCATGACCTGAGCCGAAGGCAGACGCGTAATGACTGAGCCACCCAGGCACCCCGTAACTAGATTTTTCTAATTTTATTGTCTATCCCTGTAGCCCCCACCAGATTATAAGCTCCAGGAAGGATGGAATTTTTGTCTTATTCCTGGTAAATCTCCATTGCCTAGAACACTTCCTGGCTTTGAACAAATACTGAAATAATTGCAGTCACATTTCTATTCTGGCTAGTGCTTTCCTTCTTCCAGGGCATGCACAGCTGAATATCCCTTCTGAGAACCCCCAGTCTTCCCATCCTGCTCCTGTCACCTTTTCTGGTCTGACATAGAGCAAATCGCCAGGGGCGCCTGGGTGGCTCAGTCGTTAAGCGGCTGCCTTTGGCTCAGGTCATGGTCCCAGGGTCATGAGATTGAGGCTGTGTCGGGCGGGCTCCATGCTCAGCGGGAAGCCTGCTTCTCCCTCTCCTACTCCCCCTGCTTGTGTTCCCTCTCTCACTGTGTCTCTCTCTGTCAAATAAATAAATAAATAAAACCTTAAAAAAAAAAAAAAGGAAATCGCCATCCACTTGGCTTGAATCTTGTTCTGCCCCACTGGACGGAGGGATCTTGGGATAGGAAATGTGACTGCCCACGCTAGGGAAATGGTGCCTGGGATGAAGCCGAACGGTGAGCTCTACTAAGAAAGGAAAGGCATTCCCAGCAGAGAGAACAATAAGTGGAAAGGTCCTGAGGCTGGAGGGGCATGTGCAATGGGCTTGGGAAGTAAGGGGCAGTCAGGTTATGTTGAGGCTGAGAGTGGGCAGGGATGAAACTGAGCAGGGTTTTGTGGTCCAGCTGCAGACTTACCGCTACCCAAGGGTCTCCGAGGCCAGAAGACTGGTGTGCTGGAGGGCCCTGCTGGTTGCTGCAGTCTGAGGAGAGAAGCCAGACGGTGATGCTTTGTGTCTCACCTACCCCTCACCTCCAGGCCCAGTGAGGGGCCCACCTGGGACATAGGCATCTCCCTGGAGCTGATCAGGCAGGTGGCCCCAGTTGGGTGGCTGTGGATGCCGACTCCTGACCAGGAAGGCACGGGGCATCACCTCCAGGAATGGTGAGATGGCCCCACACAGACGACTGCTTCTTCCACCTACAGTCACACCTCAGCCCCAGGATGACTGGAGGGGGAAGGGAGGGAGGGAGGGGGGAGCCCTGGAGGAGACTCATTCTCTCCATGCAAATTTTGTGACCAGCCCAGGGAGCCGACTTAGCTGGCTCCAGTTACCTTTGCCTCGGGACCCACCATTCCTCCCCCTTCTCCTACACCAGGTTCCTGAGGGCACTCTCCAGCCACCAGGGGCGGCCAAGCGCTAGGACCCCCGAGAACACCAAGCAAGGGCAAGATTGAAGCTTAGCTCCTGGGAGTGGGAAAAAGGAAAGACTGCAGGGAGGCTGTCCTCTTAAAGTAGCAGGGCTAAGGACCTGAGGGTCTGTTTGCCAGGCAAATCAGTTACCAACCGGACATCCAACAGCCTGTTTGGTTATTCAAATCACAGCAGCTGTCTGAGGAAGCGGGGGTGAGGAGTGGCTGTGATTGCTTGCTCCAGAGGGTGGAGAGACAGCACAGTGCAGTAGGGAAGGACAAGGGGAGGATATAGGCTATGCATCTTACAACAGGAAGCTCTACCTCTCTGATTTTCAGATGCCCAGAGCTGATGTTCAGCCAGAAACACTGTTCAGTTGTAGCAGGTATTAGAATATTGGTGTGTTAATAGTCCAGCTCCTAGTGATTGCCTGGGACACCACTTCCCCACTCTCCCACAGTCCAGGAGCCAAAGGGGGTCACCTGACACAGCCAGGGGCTCCCAGAACCCCACCCCTACATTCAAGCGAGTCTGTGTTCTAGATTGATCATTGTCTGACCTCTTAACCCCTGGTTAAGGATTTTGAATAATCTCTGTGCAGTTACTTCCTCTCATTTATCCAGTCAGCGACTTCCTGAGCTCCAACTATGGGCCAGGCCTAGCTCAGCACTAAAAATGAACATATAACTTAGCCCATGAGGGAGACACGCCAGTAACAGTGCAGAATGACCAAAGCTATGATGGGGGATGCACAGGCAAAGTGATCCCAACTGCAACAGAGAAAACCCAGGGGGCTCAAAGGAGCCCAGAAGAGGCTCCTGATCCAGCCTAAAGGTTCAGAGATGACTGCTGGGTGTAGCCCTGAAGGAAGATGAGGTTTCAGGTGAAAGGGGAGGGTGTTCCAGGCAGAGGGAACAGTCTACACAAAGGCTTGGTGGTGAGAGAAGCATTATTTCTTCATTTCTTCACACTCCCTGAGAGTCAGTCCTGCTGATTCATTTGGGGCAGCAAGGGAGGCGGGACTGAGAGTCTGTTAGCCCAGAGCTTTGCCACTTTATCTCTGCAGAACCCAGGCAAGTCACTTCTTGCTTAGCCTCAGTTTCTTCATCTGGAAAATGGGACTAATGTGTCTCCCTATCACTGGTTTGTGTCAAAGATCCATGTAGATCATGTGGGGAGAGCGCTTAGCATGCAGCATATAAACAGGGTGGTTGTTAGGAAGTCTTGAGGGGTGGCTAGGCAAGCATGTGAGTTTCAGTCGGTCCATCTGTAAGTGGTAAGTGTCAGGACACCTGGGTGGCTCAGTCAGTTAAGCATGTGTCTTTGGCTCAGGTAATGATCCCAGGGTCCTGGGATGGAGCCCCACATTGGGCTCCTTGCTCAGCAGGGAGCCTGCTTCTTCCTCTGCCTGCCACTCCCCTAGCTTGTGCGCTCACTCTCTCTCTCTCTAGCAAATAAAATCTTTAAAAAATAAAGTTCTTTAAAAAGTGTTTGAAGTGTCTCCATCTCACAATTGTTGGATTTCATGCACCTGTGACTGGTGTGTGCAGCACAGGTCTGGCAGCCCAGTATCTAGGATCGGTCCAGCGGGGGAGTACAGGGCGGAAGTTGCACTGAAGAATGAGCTGGCAAACGGTTAGCGGGAGCCATCTTGTCTCTTTCCCCGTGCCCAGTTCTCCCTGCCCAGCACCATGTCTCTTGGGGCAAGTGGTTCCTGTGTTACTGAAAACACATTAGGGAAGAAATTCAGGGCTGGGGGTCTTTGTCCCCATACCCTTTCTGTCCCACTCCTCCCGTACCCCCTCGCTCCCAATAGGATTTCGACAATGGGGAGCCCCACAGAAGATGGGGGAGAGGATTTCTCCAACTCTCTCCCTATGAAGTTGCCAGGCACACAGCTCCCCTCACGGCAGCCCTCTCTCCAGGATTGGCTCTTCTGGGTCCCACTTTGCTCCCTTGTATCTACAGCTCAAGGCTAGGGTGGGAGTAACAGCTCTTCTCTGGGACCAGTCCAGGATACCGTAGGGGCCCTAGGATTTCCCTATCCCCTGCCCACTTCTTTGTAAAAGATCCCTTCACTGAACTCTCTTTGAAACATCCTGTGTGAGCATTCTGTCCTCTTCCTGCTGGGGCCCTGTGGGTCCACAACCCGCATGCGCACACATTCATCAGCAGTGGTTTCTTAACCAGCCAGTTTGTCGGAGGAGAGATTCTGGTCTTTCCAGGGCAGAAGAGCTTAGCATTAAGAAGTGGAGAGTGGCAGACACACTGGGTCCTCTCTACCAGCCCACCCTCTTGTGCTGAGAGAACCCAATTTTGTTTGAACAGCGATATGGTCAGGACAGGAAAGATGGTTGGTCCAAGTGAATCAAAGCCATCTCCATTCTTGCCTACAACTGCTCTGAAAGAAGCGTCTAGGAAGGCTGAGCACCTTTCTTACTACCCTGGCAGCTGCCCTCCTTCGGGCCTTTGCTCCTGGTTAGCTGAGAGCATACTGCCCAAGTGCCGGTATGGCAGCCATGTTGCAGCTCTGAGGGCCTAAGCTGGGGGGTGGAACTCAGCCTCAGAAGGTAACGGGGCCAGGAACATAAGCAAGAGTAATAAATGTCCCTGCAGCGTGGGCCCCCACAAGCCAGCCATTTGCTACTTGTGCGTTGAAGACTTTTTAAAAGTTTATTTGAGAGAGAGGGAGCAGAAGCAGGGTTAGGGGCAGAGGGAGAAGCAGACTCCCCACTGAGCAGGGAGCCCAACGTGGGACTCGATCCCAGGACCCCGAGATCATGACCTGAGCCAAAGGCAGACGCTTAACCGACTGAGCCACCCAGGCGCCCCTGAAGGCTTAATTATGATACAGGGTGGGAGGAGGGGTACATTCCACTAGGGAAAGGCTCAATATGGTCCTCTGGGTATTCAGGGGCCTGGATGCCAAGCCTTGCCTCAAGGATCTTCGGTGGCCAGGCAAGGCAGGGGCAAGGAGAGAGGGTCCCCAGGGGTCTGTAACCTGTGGGGCAGGGCAGGGGCAGGGCCTCTGAGAAATAAACAATACTGGGCATCTCCTTAGCTACCAAGATCAGGCATCTTATTTAGGGGGGAAAATTGTGTTGTGAATATTTCTTGGATTTAAATGTCATGAAGCAACAAGGCCCTGCCCCCTTGAACCCCATTCTTCCATCTTCTCTCTTACCCTTTCTCCTAGCTCACTCCATTCCTTCCATATATGTTTGATCCCCCCAGCGGGGTGTTCGCACTGGCTGCTCTGTCTGCCCGGATATCTTCCCAAGATGTCCACATGGCCTGTGCCTTCTCTCCGGCCTCAGCTCAAATGTCACCCCAGAAAGGCCTTCCCTGGCTCATCAACCAGCACAATGAACTCCCTTAGCTTACCTACAGTTCCACAGATACTGCTTCAGTTCCTGTTTTGCTCTCTAGAAGGCTAATGCCACGAGGGCAGATGCTTTGCTGGTCTTGTTCCTCCCACTACCCCCAGCATGTACGACAGACAGGAACCCCGCGGGACTTTTTGAACAGCACCATTGGTTGTGATGTGTGTTAGTGTTTCAAGAGACAGCAGAGGGCCATGGCCTTATGCTGAATGGTCTGGCTCTGCCACGAGGCAAGCCTGGGTTTGAGTCCCAGCTGTGTGGGATCCGGAGCAAGGCTGGATCTCTCTGGGCTTGTTTCTGGTGGGCCGTGACCATCCGACGGAGCAGAGAGGGACTCAGGCAAGTGGTGGTTGAGGCCACAGCAAGCCACACGGTGGGGCTGTGGTTCAGGGGAAGGCCCTCCCTTGCCGGCTTCCTTTTTATAGAGAATTGGGACAGTGGGGGCTTTTGTGGTCACAAGAGTGGCCTTCTTGGCAGACATGCCACATGGCTAGATGCCGGCTGCCTGGGGAAGCTGCTACCACAGCTGGGAGCTCATGGGATGAATCTGGATAGAATCTTCCTGCTGGGGAGAGAATTACTTGTCCCAGCTGCTGGATGGCCTGGGCATGCTGCCCGATTGTCCAGTCACTGAGTTGCTGGTCTCTCCTCAATTTCCCCTGCTGTAGGTGGGGACAAAAGCCTGGACCTCATAGGATCCAACCTGGGCTTGGCCTGGGGGCCCCGAACCAGTGGGGTGGCAGTGTTTGTCCTGGGAGCCAGGGTCTGGCACATGGTGATGGCAGTGGCTCCAGTGGGTTCTTGGGCACCAGTAAGGGGGCAGGGAGGAAGGGTTGGCCCCTCCTTGGGGAACAGCTGGGCCCCACTGGGCCAGGACCCCAACTGACCCCATAGCAGCTCAGGGGGGATGGACGACATGGCATCCAGGTGTTGGGATCATCATTATTGCAGGTCCCTAATTTCTTGGGAATGTTGGTCCCATTGACGGAGTCCTGCACTGGGGCTGATGTCCCCCAGGTGAGACAGGAAGAGGAAGAGCAGGTGAGGGTACAATGCTACGTGGCCAAAACCTGCTGCATACAAATTTCATCCCTTGCAAAGTTCATCCACCCACGTTCCCCAGGCTGGTCCAACACAACACTGCTGTCCACCCTACCCTCCTTCCCCGCATCCACCTGAGGGAGCTTCGTGCATACGCCCCGACAGGCACCAGGAACCATTCCTCTAAGCTGTCAGTTTATTTGCTTAAGACACCGATCTCTTCAGAAGCAGCAGGGCTGGCGTGGAGAGGAGGCTGCTGGCCCTCAGTCCCCCCGCACCTTCCTCTGCACGGCCTGCACCAGCAGCTCCGAGTAGTGTTCCAGCAGGGCATGCAAATCTGGGCTGGCCAGGGGGCACAGTGTAGTCGGGGAGGGGGAACCCGGGCTGCCCTGGGCCTGGGCCACGTCAGTCCCAACCAGCCAGTCATTGGCCTCTAACTGGTTATGGATCCAAAGAAAGGTGGAGGCCAGCTCAGTCCGTGCCTGCCACTGCTGCTCAGTGCTCACCTGGTCGCTGGAGACCATCTGCAAGGGGTACAAACCTTGTCAGGGGCCACCCAGCCCCGGCAGTCCCGGGGAGCCACCCAGCCCTCTCCCCTGGCCCCGGGGCTGGGCTCACCAGGCGGTAAAGGTCCAGGGCTTCTTGGAAGGTGGTCTGCAGTCTGTGCACGACAGTGCTCAGTTCACGGGGAGCTGGGGGCAGGACCCTGGCCGGCACCCCAGGCTCCTCCCAGTGTCCAGGGCTGCTCTGGACCAGACTGAGAGCATCTGGGGTGAGAGGGGAGGGAATGAGAAAGACACCTCCACTTTCTAACTGGTCTGAGAGAGGCTGGGGTGGCTGGGCTGATCCCTCTGCCTGGGATGCTTCCCTCAGTCCCCTAAGGCTCACTTCCCTCCCGCTCTGCTCAAATGCCCCCTTCTCCTTGAAGCCTTTTCTCATTATCTGGCTGAAAACTCTAGCCACTGTCCCCCCCCTTCTCACTCCCTAAACCCTTTTATTTCTGTCCTTAGCACATACTCCTTCAGGATACTCTTAACACTTTGCTTTACATTTAGTCTGGCCATCTCCCCAGTGAGGGTGCCCATTCTTTGTAGTCTTGTTGACCACCAAGCCCCATGTGCCCAGGGTCTAGAACAAAGCCCAACACATATGAAGTGCTTACTAAATATCTAAGTGAAAGAACGAACGAACGACCAAATGAATGGCGCAGCTCCTGAGCTGGGTCAAGTGCCCAGCTTCAGAGCTAAGCCAGCTGTACAGGGGATGAGCTCGGGGTACAATCCCTTGCCCCAAGAGTGGTACTTACCAGGGGTGGGCTCCAGGAGAGAGGTGACGCTGCCAGGAACCCGAGGCCTGGCCTCCGGAAGTAGGGCACTGCTGGGGTGGGCAGGGGCTTTGAGGGGCTCGGGGGCCAGGAGCCTTGGGAGAAAGGTGGAATTGTGGAGCCTCAGGGAGCTTGCATCCATGGGGCTGGGGACTGGGAAGGTGGCTGTTGTGACGGTGACACTGGGCTGGGTGGCTGCAGGTTCCAACGGGGGAGGGGGCAGCAAGAGCCGGTCAGAGATGCTCGACAGGGTCAGCTTCAGGCTGGCCCGGGCCTCGTGGTTGCCCCAGGAGGACAAGGCAGGTTCTCGGCCCTCGCTGTTAGAGCTGGGTGCTGCCGTGGTGGGGATGGCCTGGAGCTCCTGGCCCAGGGATGCCATCTCCCCCGGGGAGGAGGGCCTGTGGAGGGGCCTGGCCAGCTCAGCCAGCACAGGGTCCTCACTGTCCTCGGGGGAGGTGCTGCGTGACATCTTGGCCCGGGAGCTGGCAGTGGCCTCCATGTAGGGGTGGGTGGAGGAGCCGTGGACAGCCTGAGGCAGGCGTGGAGTGGGTAGGGCCGTGGGCGTCGGAGGCTTCCTGTCAGTGGGCAGCACTGAGGAGGGGGCACAGGGCACCAGGCCGGGGAGGCGGGGGGCTGTAAAGGAAGAAGTTGGCTCAGTCTCACACCCCAGCCGCAGAGCCGAGGGAGAGGGGCCCACCCCAGATGGCTTTCGGGCCTGAGTGGACCCTGCCCATCCCCACTGCCCCATGGTTCGGATGGGCATCCAGGACCGTTTGCTGAGAAGCCCAGGGCTGTTTGTCTGCGGATAGGGGCACTCACTCAGTGGGCGCCAGGCTTCCGGGGTCTCAAGGGGCTCCTCAGCCTTTTTCCCAGCGAGGACCTACAAGCACAGCATGCGGTGAGGACAAGGCCTCCAGGCTCGCAGCCCTAAGTCCGGAGGGAGGCGGCCCCAGTACTCACGTTGGTCCTGCCTGGGGACGTGTAGCCAGGGCCTGCTCTCAGGGGCTCTGCTCTGAACTGGCTGCCCCCAAGCTCCGGGAATTTGACCTCTGGGGACTTCACCAGGTGCAGGGGCAGCCGGGGAGGGAAGCTGTGGGTGAACCTGTGGGAAGGAAACCAGGCGGTTGTGGCTGTCCTGGGGGTCCCTGAGGGGACACAGCCCCCCCCGGGGGGGGATAGAGAGATGGGGGCAGGGTGGGGGTTCACCAGCTTCTACCTGGATGTCTTCTGGAGGCGTGAGAGGAACTGGGCTGAAATGCTCAGCCGGGGATTGAAGAAGTCCTCAGCCTCAGGGGCCTCCAAGTCTCTCAGGGATCCATGGAAGAGCTCTAGGGGAAGACACCAAAGGAGTCTTCAGAATCCCTCCAGCCACTCAGCCCTGGGCCCAGGAAGGCCCGCAGACCAGCAGGTGGATCCCCAGAAACGCCATCAATAGACCACCCACATGCCTGGGGGAGCAAACACAGCAGGGAGAAGAGCCTGCACGGCTCAGTCCTTGAGAGAAAACGCAAGCCCTCTTACCACCCCTGCCAGCTCTGCAGGGAAGCCCTACCCGAGACACCCACGCTGTGCCCAGCACTGGAAGGCCTGCCCGGGCAGGGCCCTACCCTCGGGGTGAGCGTCAGTAAGCGTCTCGAAGTGGTGGCGGAGGAACTTCTCCTGCTCAGGGGTCTGGGGCAGGGAGCCGTTGGATATGCCCAGCACCTCGGGCTGGGATAACTCTTCTGCAGAACCTGGGCATCCTGGGGAGAGGCGAAGGGGAGGCCAAGGGGGTGGGCAGGAGAGAATCGTCAACACCATGAGTCACGGCAGACGCCCAAAGACGCCAGACGCTTAACAATGGAGAAAGCTGGACTCGCCCATCACACACCCTGTTGCCACTAGACCGAGGAGAGGCTAATGGCTCTGCTTCCTAGACAAGGAAATGGGGGCTTAGTGGGCACCAAGTGCAGGGCTGATGTGGGGAAAGTGATTATATATCATGACCAACCCCGAGCAAGTCCCATGCACCGTCTTCCCCACATCTGGCCTCTGCTCACCCAGCGTGGGGGGCATCATCATGTCAAACCGAGGGGCCGGGGCCGGCCGTGGAGGGGGCGCATGGTTGGTGGTGAAGCTGCACTCCAAGTCAGCCTCTGACTCCCCCGAGTCTGGAGGGGCAGAGCGGGAGTCAGGAGCCCAAAGCCAGGCCCTCACTGGGTGAGTCAGGTAAGTGGCTCAGGTTCCCAGGGCTTTGGTTTTCCAATCTGAAGAGTGGGGGGTAATAATACCCACTCTCTGTTTTTATGGACCAGCAAGTTTACACTTCAAGGAAGTGGCAGAGCTGGGCTCCTGCCAGTCAGCAGTTGGGCTCGAGAATCCTCAGGGAACAGCAGGGACCATGTCTGCCTCCGTGATAGACTCTGAGCTTCAGAAAGACTGAGTCAAGGTCGCCATTAATACCCAAAAAGGGGCCTGGCTGGACAGATTACTGCAGGGTCTCCGCCTGCCACCACTCACCATCAGGTGGTCTCTGATCCTTCGGGCAGAATGAGGAAACTCTGAGGTAGGAGTCACCTTGCTGGTCTCTGGACTCCCCCTTGATGTCCTTTGTGCAGTACTCGCTGCAGTGCCGGGGGTGGGGCAAGGGAATGAGAACATACTGGTAGTAAACAGCTAGCCCCCACCCTGACCCCCTAGACATCTGTGCCCTGCTCCTACAGAGCACTGCCTCGCCTCTCCTGCCTCCTGCAAAGGCTCCCTGCACCTCCACCTGGAACCAGGGCAACTGAGGCTGCAGGGCCGGGCTCCCGTCCCACCCGGGCCTTACTGCTCTGCCCCATTCCCACAGGCCCATGGGGAGAGCGGAGAGCAATTCTTCCAACGCGTGCCTATCAGCTGAGGCCTCCTCTCTCCAATGCCTTAAGGCTTCCCTGGGTGCACAGGACACTCACCTGTCTGTCCCTGTGACTGTCACCTCCGCCTCCAGGGAGTAGATGATGAGCTCGCTGTCCTCAGAGGACTCCCTCTGTATGGGCAGGAAGGAGGGATGCCCCCCGCCGACCTTCTGGGGGCTCTCCGACTGCAGGGTGGAGAGGACACAGCCATCTGAGGCGATCCTGGCAGCCAGGGCCCTTTGCAGGCCGCCAGGCGTACCACCAACACCCACGATAACAGGGAAGACGTGCTGGAGCATCCCGCTGAGCCAGGGCCTGGGCCTGGTGAGGTGCTCATCCTGAGCTCCCTCTGCGCTCCTCCTGCTGGTCGGCAGCCCCTCTACAGGCAAGGCTCCAACCCTCCAGAAGCCGATTTGGGTGACGTTCAAGGACAAACTAATCCTCGGTGAGAGGTTAAAAGGCTGTGCCTCGGGTGGGGGTACCGATTAGGAGGGGCACAAGGCGGTCTTCCAGGAGGTAGAAGATACTCTCTATCTTAGGGCCTGGGTGGTAGATACATAGGTGCATACATAGGCAATAACTTGTCAAGCTGTGTACCTAGGATTTGTACACACAAGTGTATGTGTATCATTTCACAATAAAAAAGACGGTTTATACAACAGAATAAAAGATAATTTTGTTTGGAAAATAACAGAACAAGAGTTAAAGTTGCTTCAGCACTTCTGAGGGCCCAGGCCCTATTGGTGCTGGATTCCTATCAAAGCCCTCTGAGGGCTTTCTTTTTATGACCATTTTTAAGAAATCTTTCTTTCTTGGTTATCTTTTTTTTAATGACCATTTTTTTTTTTTTGAAAGCAGAAACCTAGAGAAGCCAGCCTCACAGCAAGTGGTCACACAGCAAGGAAGGGGTAAGGTCAGGGCTCTACCTGCTCAAATGACCCCCTTCCCCCCCACCGTCCCCAGCCAGCCACAGGCCTGCTCTCAGGCCCAAGCTCTTCACCCCCAAGGGACCCACCTCCCAGACTCCTGGTCTGCCTGGGAAGTCTCACTTGCACTAGGCCCAGGGCCTCACCCTCCTGCCCTCCACCACATCATGTAATCATCTTGCACCCCTAGAGTGGGAAAATCAGCCTGATTTTCAAAATGATACTGCCGAGGCCCCAGGTCCCGGGTGGGCAGTCACAGTGCAGGGACCGTGGGCCGGGCTGGGGTGGTCTGTACCTCACTCAGCAGGGCCGCCAGGCTCTGGGGCTCCACTGTATCCACAATAGAGTCCTCCAGGCTCTCGGGCTTCGTGGGGGTGAAGTAGCAATCCAGGTCCTGGGCATCCAGGATGGTCTTGAGGGGCTCCTGGTCAGCACGCTCCGCCCAGCGTCCATGGGGCTTGTAGCTGCGCTGGGCATGGAAGGCTGAGCCATCTGCCACATCATCATCTCCTAGCTGAGGGTGACAGGAGATGGTCAGACAGCTAGCCAAGAGATCATCAACTCCAGTGGGAGCCAGGGACTCTGCATGGACTCCATCCAGTCTCGGCTTTAAACACCACTCAGCAACGGCCTCCAGAGAAACATCTCCAGCCTGAATCTGTTAAATTTCAGAAGCGCACGTGCAATTGCTCTCCATCTATATGGATATTTCAGAGCGAACACATGTTGAAAGCAACTCTTGATCTTCCCCCTCTGATTGACTCCTCCTAAAGCCTTCCTTATCTTATTCTTGCCTGCTGCTTAGGCCCCAAACCTTGAGGTCATCCTTCATTCTTGTACTGTCCCTCATACTCTCCACCTTGTATTTCTTCAGCAAATTCTGTTAGCTCTGCCATCCAAACACATATGGCCACCTCTCCCACCCTGGTCCTGCCCAGCACTGCCTGCAAATAGGACTGTGGCCTGAGAGACAGTGGAGGGTGGGTACTTGAGAACTCAGCTCTGGAGCAGCCCATGTCCTCGAATTCCCAGCTGTGTGACCCTGGACAAGTCACTTAACCTCTCTGGGCCTCAGTTTCTCCATCTGTGAAATAGGGATATGAAAAGGTCCTATACTTCAGTGGGGATTAAATGAGATAATACATACAAAATCCTTAGAACAGCCTGTACAGAGTAAGTGTGCTATCCATGTTTGTTGAATGTAATTCCACTCGTAGCATTTACGGATAAGGGGAAGCTTGGGGTCTTGAGAGACCTGGTCTGCAGGGGAGGGGATGGCAGGGAGGATTTCCCTGAGGAGCTGACAGTTAGGTTTTGACTGAGGACTGACATTGTTACTGAAATAAATCATCCCACCTCGGGTGTAGGATTCTGCCGCCAGCTCCTAACCCACTGGCTCCTAGCCTGCGCCTCCCCTAAGTAACATTCATGCAATCCTAACATCATCTTCTTTCTCTCACAACCAGTCATTTGGTTCCACCTTCGGAATCTATCCAGCCTCCCACCTCTCCTGCCTGGATGATCCCAAGTCTCCTCCCTGGCCCTCTGCTTGCCCCTCATGTTCACACTTGGCGCCACCTCGTGGCCTTCCTCAGCTCAGAGCCCCCCTTTGCCTCCATCTCACTCGGTGCCAGGGATGAAAATAAGTGGGGAGGACAACGAGAACTATTCAGGGAACGCACCACAGCCCACACGGTGCCACACCATCTGGCCCCCATCATCTCCGTGAGCCCTTCTCCCCCCAACCCTCATTCACCCTCAACCCAGGCAGTTGGGCCTCCCCGTACCTCTTCGAACATGCTAATAAGCATAATCCTGCCTCATGGCCTTTGTCCTACATACTGTTCTCTCTGCCTGGAACATTCTTTCCCATGAACTGCATTTCTCCCTTGCTTCAACTCTGTTCAAATATCACCTTCCCAGTAAGGCCTTTCTGTTCATCATAAAATTGTTGCCCCCTCCCCCCAATACTTGTTATTTTCTTTCTCAATTTTTTTCCTCCACAGCACTTATCAGCTCCCAAAATACTATACAACTCATTGGTTTGATGTGGATACTGCCCATCTCCCACACTAGAAAATAAGCCTGTGAAGGCCGACGTTTTGTCTGCCCTGCTCCCTGCCGTCCGGATAGTCAGAACAAGACTGGCACAGGGAAGGTGGTCACTATACGTGTTATAAGCATGAAGGACTGTCTAAGCTGAGACTGGAAGGATGACAGAGTTCTCTAGGGAAAAGAGAGACACAGAGAGGGAAACGCGCTCCCAGAAGAAAGAAGAGCATGAAGGAGAGCACACCCACTTTGCCAGCCCTAGGCGTCCCGATCTCTGGGCAGACTCACCAGCCGCTTTGCCCAGAGTGGCAGTTTGCCATTGGTCAGCAGACACCGAGGATCTAGAGAGACACATGGAATCCATCAGGAGAGAATAAACAACCCAACAGACAAACGGGCAACATACGTAAATAGGCAATTCTCCAAAGAGACAATACAAGAAACAACAGACATATTACTCATTGTCAGGAAAAGGCAAATTTATACAATGGACCAAAACTAAAATGCTTCATATGATCAAGTGTTGGCCAAAGTGTGGGCCTGCTAGGTGGGGCAGTAACTGGATGTGGAGGGCCCTTGGGGTTCTCTTTTGAAATAAAAAGTGTACTAACCCCAGAGCCGGCAGCGCCAGCCCTCACCTCCGTCCTGGAGAACCACCCTCACATACGCCAGAGGAGGCCTAGGAGTGGTCAGTACGGCCTTATCCACCAAGGGGTACAGTTAGAAAACCCTAAATGTCCAGCCAGAGGCAAATACCTTAAAATATCCCACCATGCTGTTGGTTAAAAGAGGGAGGCCTGCGGCGCACCTAAGTGGCTCAGTCGGTCGAGCATCTGACTTGATTTTGGCTCAGGCTCAGGTCATGATCTCAGGGTGGTGAGATCCAGTTCTGCGCCGGGCTCCCCGCTCAGCATGGAGTCTGCTTGAGATTCTCTCTCTCTCCCCCTCTGCCCCTCCCCCGACTCATACTCATTCTCTCTAAATAAATAAAATCTTAAAAAAAAAAAAGAGGCCTCTGTTTTGTATCCACCAATAGGTGGCTATTTCTTTCTTCTTTTTTTTTTTAAGATTTTATTTGAGAGGTTGATATTTCTTCTCTCTTTTTTTAAAGATTTTATTTATTTATTTGACAGGGAGAGAGAGAGCACAGCAGGGGGAGCGGCAGGTGGAGGGAGAGGGAGAAGCAGGCTCCCCACTGAGCAGGGAGCCCGATGTGGGGCTTGATCCCAGGACCCTGGAATCACGACCTGAGCCGAAGGCAGACGCTTAACGACTGAGCCACCCAGGCGCCCCATTTCTTCTTTTTTAAAAACAATTTTATTTATTTATCTGAACAAGAGAGAGCTCGAGAAAGTGCAAGCGCGAGGAGGAGCAGAGGTGAAGGGAGAGGAAGAGGGAAAAAAATCCCAAGCAGACTTCACAATGAGTGCAGAGCCTGATGCAGGGCTTGATCTCACGACCCTGAGATCACAACCTGAGCCGAAACCAAGAGTCGGACTGACTGAGCCACCCAGGCGCCCTGATAAGATACTTCTGAGAGGAAAAAAGTACTGAATGTCTACAGTAGAATACAATTTATGTACATAAATATGACATGTTCTGATGACTGTGTACATATATATATTAATGTTCAGGAAATGGCCTATAAGGATTCATAAGAAACTGACAGAAGTGGCCACCCTGGAGAGAACATGGGGTTGGGTGTGAGGGTGGCAACAAAGAAAATTTGCTTACTCTGATTTTTTCCAAGGCTGAATTCTTATATTACTGTTGCCTACTGTCTAGTCAGCCCCTGTTGGTAGAGGCCCCCGCCCCACACTGAAAGCTCCCAGCCTCTCTTAGTTGGAGCAACCATGGCCAATGGGACCTGAGAGAAGCCTGCCGGGAGCTTGTGGGCAAGTTTCCTCTCCAAAGGAGGTTGGAAGAGTGACTGTCCTATGCAAACAGCAGCCATCTTGCAACCATGAGGGCCTAAGCCAAGGCAACACGCAGAAGGGCAGAAATTTAGAGAAAGCCTGGCCTCCTATAAAGTCATTGAGCTACTATTCTCCCTTTTGCCTGAACAACAGAATCTGTTGTCTCTGGTTAACAGCACCTTGTTTTCCCCCGGGACATCCCCTGCACCCCTTCCCACCCTCTTTTGTCAGGTGGCTCCAGTGGAGCTGGGTCAAGCCTCCCCCTTCAGGGATGACATGACTCAGGCCTGGCCAATCACAGCTACTGGCTACATGACGCACACCAGAAACAGGAGTCACGAACCCAGGATTTTGCTTGAGCTACTGGGAAAGAGATGTTCTCTTCTCTAGAGTTCGATTACCTAGAGCTGCTGGGAGAATCTCTGCCATCAGGAAAGGGAGAGTCTGCCTGACAGCAAAACCAACATGGAGAAAAGCAGAGCCAAAAGACGGAGGAAAATTATATTCCTTTAACATCACCTGACTACAGGGATCCAGCGATTGCCTGAAGCCAAATTCTCTGATTTTCAGGTATATGAACCAAGAAATTCTCTTTCCCGCTGAAGCCAGTGAGAGTCTGGATGCTATTACACTGAGGGAGTCCTGACTGATGGGATTACTGAGCTTCATTTCCAGGTAGTGGGCGAAACCCAGCAATGATCCCTACATGGAGAGTTCAAAATAGGGCCCCTTTGAATGAACCCCTTTCCCAACCTGGGTCCAAGCTCTCTTTGGATGGTGTCTTCAGCAACTCTTCCGGCTCACACTGTTCCTCCAGCTCATCCTCCGTCTGCTCTCCAGGGCTTAAGGAGCAAATCTCGCTGGGCACGGATGTATAGGTCTCCTGCCTGAGGCCAGGAATGAGAACGGCAAGGAGAGAAATAGGTAAATGGGGTGGTGGCGGGAGGCACAGGGATCTCCCTAGGGCTGGGCCCTGTGCTAGCTTCCATAGGAACATATTGCTGACTTCCAGTCAAGATGGTGCCGGGAGAGCTCCCTGCTGCACCTGCTCTGCTGGAAATATCACCACAATAAATGAGATATAACAAAGACTGCACTCAAAAAATACAACAAACTCTCTAAAGGCCACAGCAATGGGACAGAAAGCAAAGCAGATAGTGGGGCTTGAGTACTAAGCTGCTGCACTCCATTCTGGGGAGTGTGTGTGTGGCGGGGGCAGTGTGTGGGGGTGGGTAGCAATAAGGTTTTATCTCCTTTGGAGTACAGGAGCCTAAAACACGCCTGACACAAGGTGGGCACTGGAGGGCACCTGGGGCAGTGTGTAAGCCTCAAAACCAGGAGCCAAGAGGAGCTGCCCATTCCCTTGGTACCTAGATCTGCAAGACATCCAATACTACGCAGGACGGGAGACTCATGTTCAGGCCTGGTCCCCGTGGGGAGGCAATGGCAAAGCCTCAAGGCAGAGAAAGGCAAGGACAGCTCCAGAGGCAGGAGAGGGAATAAACCCCCAAATCTCCCACGCAACTGAGACCTCCAAACTAAAATTCCCTAGCCAGAAATTAGAATATGACCTTACTCCAAATGAAACTGGTCTTGCAGCATAAAAACTTTGAAGAATAAGGGTCCTCCACTGGAGCCTTCTCTGACTACGTCCCTCCCCACTGCTTGCTGGGGCAGGGGCCTCCCCTGGTCCCCACAGTGCCCCGGAGCTTCTTCTCCCAAAACAGTGCTCACAGGCTCTCCACTTCACTTTTCCACTTCAAAACCCTTCTCCTATATACTATCATAAATTTGTACTCAAAATCTGTCTCCCCGACAGGGCCACGGGTGCACAAAGGGCAGGGCCTAGGGCTGTCCTGGCCATGGCTGTCTCCAGCATCACTCCTCACGGGGCCCCGGGCGGGAAGATGTTTCTCTGGCAGACAGACAGACGGATGGGGGATGGCCGGGTCACTGCCAGGACCTGGGCTGGCTGCTCCACTTCCCATCCTGCATGTTCTGCTGCTGTGGCTGCTCCCGGTGGTCAATCTCCAGCAAGTGCTGCTTCATGCAGTTCGTGATCTCTGGGCCCAGGTGCCAGATGAACACGCAGCTGCAGAGGCCAAAGAGAGATGTGGAAGGGGAAGGAACAGTAAACATGGAAGCCATCTGACTCTGGAGCCCCCTAGGTCACCACAGCCAAGACCCCATTCCCTGGCCCCTCCCAGAAAACACCCCCCTTCCGCTTAGGGCCCGGGGTGGGGGCTCCAGGCCACGTGGGCTCTACACCCTGGGCGCGGTTCAGAGCATCCCAGCAAACCAGGACCTGTTCTGAAGTCCTCAAGACCCAAGGAAGGGGGCTGCGGAAGGACTGTAATAAACTGGAGGGAGCGACAAAAGGGACTTCTTTGGGCACCAACCACATGCTAAGGACTTTATATGCCATCTCATTTGATTCTCACTGTACAGTTGTCCAGGACGTTGGGGTCATCTGTCTTTTACAAAGGAGCAAACTGAGGCTTAGAGATGGGAAATGACCGGCTCAAGGTGCCAAGTAAGTGGCAGATCTGGGATTTGAACTCAGGGCTGGGTGTGACACCAAGGTCCATGCCGTTAAAGGAGAGAGCAGTAAGCTGGAACCCTCAGCAGGGCTCTCTGCGTGGGCAGGGCAGGCCGGGAGCATGGTGTTCCCGCTGTCTGAGCCCCTGTGCCCCCCACAGTACCAGTCTTACCCACTCCCAGAGGGAGGCCAGCCAGGGGCGGCCTCCAGGCCTTTCCCACCTGTCTCCGGATACTGTGATCAAGTGACGACAGTCATAGGTGAACTTCATGCCGGTAACGATTTCTGAAAGCAGAGCAGAGAAGCTGTACTGACCTCCTGAGTCACAAGGCAGTGTGGGGGCGCGTGGGGAGGCGTCCACGTAGGGAGGCACACCCACCTGAGTGACCAAACATCTTGGCAACGCACTCGCCTGAGTAAAAGTCAATCACTGAGATGCTTTTGTCTGAGCAGCTCGTGGCCAGGAAGGTGCCTGAGGGGTCCACGTGGACCTGGGGAGAAGAGGACCCACATGACAGCGGGGCTGCCTGCTTCTTCCCTGTGGCGAGGCCAGGTCAAACCCCACAGCCTCCATGGATGGAGGACCCTCTCGTGCGGGACACTGGCACGCTGACTCGTCCCAGGTAGCCCGCAGGACATAGACCCTGGTTAGGATCGAACTCCTGCTCCCATTTCACAGGTGAAAAAATTACCAACCAGGCCCTGTGCAAAGCACTGTATGCGTGCAAACTGATTTCTTCCAGAGAAGAACTCTATGATAGAGGTTCTTTCTATCTGCATTTTACAGGTGATGAAATGGGCTTCAGAGGAGATGACACTTGCCCATTTGCTTCAGAGGAGATGACCGAGGTCATAGCCCGAGGCAGAGCTGAGAGAGTCTGACCTTGAACCCTGAACTCGTTACAACTCCCCTACTCCAGAGGCTCTGAGAAGGTCCCCCAAACTTGTCCTGATAACACAGCAGGGGGCAAGCCTGGTAAAGGAGCCCAGGCCTCTTTGATTGTTCTCACCACACCATGGCCACTCAAAATAGAAACCACTTAAATGTCCCGGTTTGGAAAAGGGCTCATAAAGGTAAAATAGTCTGTGACACCCCCAGCTCCCAAGCAACCTCCTTGGTCAGCCAGGCCAGAGTGGATGCTGGCCAGCTTGTGATCTTTGATCAGGTGCCCAGGAGGCCACAGGTCTCAGGTGGCCCATCAGGGCAGCAGACGGACAGGGGGGAATGTGTGTACTTTTCACACGGGGGTTCCAGCTACTCACCTTCAGCAGGGACCCTTCGTCACCCTGAGAGCCCTTGTAGCACTTCTTCTGCTTCCCGTTCATGGTGTTGTAGACTCTGCGGAGGTGGGGGCACAACGTGGCCAACGTGGCCCTGCCCGCCTGCCCCCTCCTGCATTCTGGTTTCAGCCTTACCGGACCATCTTCCTCGCCCCTGAAAGCCCCTTGCCACCTCTCATCCCCCATCTGATGCCTGGACTGAGATCGCCCCTCAGGAAATGAGATGCCATCGCAGGCTGAGGTCATGCACGGGGGTTATGCACTGGGGTGTCCATGGAGTTAGCGTCTGCTGAGTTCATGTCTGTCTTCCCTGCTACCGAGCAAGCAGAGTGCCTGGCACTCCATCTGAACGAGCAGATGAAAGAGGTGGAGAACCTCTTTGCACAAGCCCTCCCCTCCCCTGGCTCATTCCTCCACATCCTTCCCAGTCTCAGTTCAGATGTTCCTTCCATCAAGCCCCGCCTGATCCCCACGTAGGATCAGGTGTCTCGCCGGGCCCCCCAAGTCCCCCGGGCTCTCCCAGCCCTGACGGCTCCATGCTGTCACTGTCTAGTGAGGTGTCCATCTCGCCTCCCTTGGACTGAGTTCCGTGAAGGCAAGGCCTGGGGCTGCCCTGCTCACTGCTGTGTCTCCGGCACTGTCCAACCCAGCTTGGGTGCTCAGGAAATGTAGGTGAACGAACGAATTTATGAGCCACACCAGCACCTCTTAGTCACCCCACAGGCTTCTGGAGAGCCAGAAGGAACCCCCTTGCTGACCTGGAGGCTAGACCTGGGTGAGCCCAGCTCCTGAGAAACACGCACTGGGTCCCTCCACGCAACCCAGTTCCCGAGGGACCAGATGAGCAGGGGGAAGAAAACAGACGGCTCACGAGCAGACAGACCCGACAAGGTCTCATTCAGGCCCTACTCAGAAACCAGGGGCCAGGCCGACTCAGAGCCCAGGGCAGCTCCTCACCTCACGTTGCGGTCCTGGCAGGCCACGGCCACGTACTTTTGGGTGATGTCAATGTCCATGTCATACAAGGTGGTCTTCTCTGCCACGTGGTGGGTGCGGACAAAGTGTAGTCCATCCGAGGTCTGGCAGGGCAGGCAGGGCCTTCAGAGGACGCCCCTGACAAGCTGCCCACCCCAGCCCCCAAGGAGGCCAACCCACTCTACCCGCTGGGCACTGCGAAAGTAGATGCTCTTGTCAGCCCCACAGCTGATCATCTGGATGTCTCTATTGCCTGGAGGAGAAGGAGGTGGTACATTAGGTGAGGCTGGGCCACTGCCGAGCCTGCCTGGGGCCAGGGATCCTAGCTAGGGAACTCTCTGCAAGGGAACTCTGCTGGGGGTTAGGGAGGGATTCCTGGAGGAGGGCAGTGGGTGCTGGGTGCAGGTGGTATTCTAAGATGTGAGCTGTGTGCATGAGGTGGGACAGCTAGAGCAGTGGCTTGGCAGGCCTCTGCAGAGCAAGGGCGGATAGGGAACAGGCCAGGGACACCGAATGGGCACCATGTCTGATCTGGGATTTGGAAAGATGATCTGGGCAACCGAGTGGAAGCGGGACCAAAGCAGGGGGCAAGCGGAGACAGGCAGACTGTTGGGAGGTCCATGCCATCCTGAGCAATCAGAGCATCCACATGCACCTCAGGCCAGGGCCCGAGCCACCGGTGCCTCCCCTCCTGACTGCTCACCGGCCACTCCCCTGTACAAATGTGAGCCCGGGGCTTAGAGTCACACAGTCTTTGGCCCAGGGTGTGCAGAGAGTCAGGACAGGGCCAGGATTAGACTCAGGCATTTTCTGGCTAAACACTGTGCTCTGAGCCCTGGCTTTCTCTCCATACCTGTTTCCTGTCTGTACAATGGGCCTATGAGAGCCCCTGCCCCACGGCGTTCTGTGAAGCCTGTGGAACAGTGGCTGCAACCTGGTAAGCACTCTACATATTCTTGCCTTTCTTCTTTCTTTATAGACTTAGAATGATAACAGCACAAATACCTCAGAGTTGTGGTGACGATGCAGAGACGGAATAGCTATAAAACACTGAGGATAAATAAATATGAAGCCCGGGCACCACAAACCTGCTGCTTCGTGGCAGGACATCGGAGAGAGCTAGGGCCTGATACACAAGTTGTTACTCAAGCAGGAGTCACTGGCCCACAGAAGGGAGTGAGTCCTGTGTGGGAGAGGGAGTGTGACCTGGGAGGGACCCAGAGAGGCCTGCAAGTTACTGGTAATGTTCTGCTTCTGAATGTGGGGTGGGGAGCCCAAGTACTTAGCAATGTTAGAACACAAGCAATCAGAACAGTCACTGGTTATAAACAATGGGTGTGTCTGTTCTAGTTCATACCCACTGATTATGAACCTTGATGGGAAGTTCATTGTATTATTCTGTAAACTACACATATTGTATTCATTTGTTCGGATATGTTTCAGATAAAACTGTTAAAGACAGAATCCTTCGTTAGCAGGGCAGCTGCTGTTAGGTTTCGACTGGCTGGAGCCCAGTTTATACTAAAATTGTCAATGTTTTGAGCAAAGATCAGCCGGAACGGGAGTTGGGTTGAGGATTTACGTCTTATCAGACTGGCTGGGGGCTCTGATGAAAACCCATACCCTGCAGAAGGTGGCCTTAAGGACCAATTCCTGGGCCACCCCTTGGACTGTCATCACCGCTCTTGGATCCATACCATTCATGAAAGCTGAGGTCACTGGTGGCCAAACGGCTAGACTCACTGATTTATTCTAATTAACTCTATCCCATGAAATGAATAGGTTTTTAAAGATGTCTGAGAAATTTTAGCTGATCAGCTTTGGAGGTCTTCATCAAGACACGTCAAACATTGTTAACTTTTGTCCATTGTTAACGTGTTTTAGCTACAGAGAGGTAGGGCCGGAAGTAGGGAGGATCAAGGGACATTAATACCTTTTCAGTCACAAGATTACATGTAAAAAAAATTCTTCATAGTCAAGAACTTAGAATGAGTACGTGGATATATTCTCTCCATGAACAACTTTCTTCTGGAATATAGTTTTGAATATGCTCTTGGGTTCTGATCAGTTAAACCCTACGGGACCCACCTCCCCTCCCCTCAGAATCCTTTAGGGCCCAGGATCTCCATGCTGAATCTTTCAAGTCTAGAGGAAATCCCTTTGATTTCCTCGTTGAGTGTGGGCTTTGCAGGGCATCCCGAGGCAAGATCCTAAGCCTGCACCTCCTGGCTGTGTGACTCTAGCTGTAAGTGGGGTAAGGAAGGGGCAAATTGCAGTGCAAGGATCCTTGCCAGCACAGAATTAGCTTCCAGCAATTTTCACGGTCACCTATTTTTCTGTCAAGGTCATCAGTGTCCATCCTGCCCTCTCGCAGGACTGGCACCCCGATTTCCTTTTGGGGAACAACATTCACCTAATTTCAGTCCTCCTGGATCAAAGGCAGAGGGAGGTGTGGGCTGGGGGCACATGAGTCAGACCTGGCCCAAGAAAACACCCCAAAGCCCTGGCACCCATAACCGTTCTGAAAAGGGCAGGTGCCTCAAACCAGCACAAGGGAAGTCAGCACTCGATTTCTGCCAAAACTGACAGAAAGAGGGGAAATCTCCTTCCAGTGGCACAATGATAACCAAGATGCCGCCCACCGCAGAAAGGTGCAGCTGACAGAGGGAGTCTTGATAAGGGGGAAAAAAAAATCATCAACCTTGGGATCCAGCTGGGCCTGAATCCACAACTTGCTTTTCCCTTTTTTGTTTAAGCTAAAGGGAGTTTTGCTGTTACTTGTAGCCAAAGGAGCGCGCACCAAACAAGGTGGAGCAAGCAGGAAGGGGCTCACCAGCAAACTTGATGGCCGTGATGGAGGAGGAGTGGTCGTCCAGGGTCTGCTCCAGGTTGTAGTTCTTCTCCACGTTCAGCACGTGGATCAGTCGGTCCCGACTGGCCGAGGCCAGCAAGGTCAGCCCTGTGAGTGGACAGAGTAGCCCTGGGTTCCCAGGAGGCCGCTTGATGACTTGGCCTCCCAGATGGCAACATGACTGAGCTTTCCAGGCCTTGAAGAAGGGGTCTTTGGTTCTATACCTGCAGCCAACTTGCCCCAAACCCAGAAAGGGGCCATTCCCTCAGCTCTCTGTAGTCTTTCCCCAGAGCCCCCCAAACCCTGGCATTTCCCACCCCATGCCACCAATTCAGTGGATGAACCTTGAGGTGCACACGGGCACTCTGCCACCTGTGCCCAAAGCAGCCGTCCTAGCAGAGCCCAGCACTCCTTCCTGCCAAGTCCGACTCTTAGGCATGCCACGAAGCCCTACCAACTTCCCAGCCTCCCCGGAACACCGTTCCCTCACTCTCTGAGCTCTGGCTGGGGTCTCAACCGGGTCCTACCGGCGGCTCGCTGCCGCACCTCCTTCTGCCAGGGCGTCCCCTCAGACAGCGCTTACCCTGGTCGCCTGGCATGTCTGAGGGCGAACACATGACCTGAGGCAGACGGGAGCTCAGGAAGGATGGACTGAACGAAGAGAGATCTCAAGAAAAACTGGTGGGCCAGAGGGTGCGGGGAAACGAAGGAGGAGGAAAGAGCATGGGAAAGATTGCTTACCTATCAGGACATGACTCCACCTAAGTTCTATTCCTGCCAAAAATGTATCAGGGGCATGAAATCATGAGGAAAACAGACAAACTCAAATGGAAGGAAATTCTATAAAATGACTGGTCTATACTCTGCAGAAAGCCAAGTCATAAAGACAAATTAAGGCTGTGGAAATGTTCCAGAAAAAAGGTGATTTAAAGAGTTGAGTTTCTGGACTGGAAAAACAAAGGTGCTACAGAGGACAACATTGGGACAGCTGGCAAAATGGGAATAAGGACCACAAAAAAGAGAGGACAGTACAAGAAAAAGTGAAACTTCCACATGGTCATGTAAATGGATGTCCTCACAGACCCAATGAAGAGTGAAAGGTCATACCGTCGACTTATTCTCTAACAAGTCAGCAAAAGAAATGTATATGCTAGGGGCACCTGGGTGGCTCAGTCGTTAAGTGTCTGCCTTCGGCTCAGGTCATGATCCCAGGGTCCTGGGATCGAGCCCCGCATCGGGCTCCCTGCTCCACAAGAGGCCTGCTTCTCCCTCTCCTACTCCCCCCTGCTTGTGTTCCCTCTCTCGCTGTGTCTCTGTCAAATAAATAAATAAAATCTTTAAAAAAAAAAGTTTACAAAAATTACTAAAAAAAACCTGTATATGCTAGTATTTTATTAATGCGAGCATATGTACACATGCGTGCACAAACATGGAGACAGAAGTGGAGATGCGGAAGCAGATAAAGTCATACACACAGTCATAGGGTCAGAAAGAATTCAAAAGAAAAAAACCTGAGGAATCTGGGTGAAGAGAACGCAATGTTTCTGTAGGCATCAAACTTTTTCAAAATAATATGTTTGATATTATTTGATATACGATACGATATTTAACTGTTGATCTATCTATACATTCTCTCATTCCACACTCACCTTTTTAACCTGAGTGCTTTTCAGGACACTGGGAACCAGAGCAAGTCCAGCCCAGTCCTGCTGCCAGTCTTGCATTCTAGAGTCCCAGATACGCTGGTCTCAGGGCCCAGGGACAGGGGCACTTACTAAACATAGGACTTGCAGCTGTCACTCACAGCCCCACCAGACATCAACTCCCCGTCTCTGTGGCTCTGCCAGGGGGGCTGCTCCCCTGCCTTCCCCCGGCCACCCCGCATAGGTCTACCTGTCTCAGGCTTGGAGTACTCCAGGCACAGCACCTCAGCATCATGGGCCTCCACCTTGACCAGCTCATCCATGAAGTGCAGCTCGTGGATCCTGGGAGACACACACTGTCCACTGGACCCTGCCCGTGCCCCCAGCCCTCAGCTCTGGGTGCCCTGCCAGCGAGGCAACATGGGGAACTTCCTGCCCTGGCCAACTAGTCCAGAGATGCCCAACCAGTCTGCTCACCTAGAAACCTGCTACCTTCAAGGCGGCAGTGCCAAGCATGGGCCATCCAAGTGGGCACCCAGCCCCTTAAGGCTCCATGGAGCAGGTCTAGGACAGTCCTCTGGGGGAGCAGGAGTTAGGGCAGGGCTGTGTCAGAGGAGATCCCTGGGGGTGGGGGAGGGACCAAGGGCCAGAGGTCATACTCAAGGATAGGACCTATGGGTGAGGAGTACTTGATTCCAACCTCCCATTCTTAAAGACTCTCAAATCTAAATTTCCTCATTCTCTCCAAATAAAATCAACCAACCAACAGGCCATCTAGGATGATATAAGAGACAGTCATCTCAGGTCCTCCACTCTTCCTGTGTGATCTTAGCTTAGCCACTGGCCTCTCCTGCCTCAGTTAACCCATCTGGAAATGGAGCTAATACCAGCATTCCCATCAGAGGGTGGGGGAAAGGGCTAAGTCGGTCGGTGTGCACGGCGGCAGGCGGGTGGCCAGCCGGGGACGGGTGCTATACCCGAGTTAGCTCGTGACTGGTCTCACCTCGCACAACAGAACGCTGTCAGTGTGCGCAGCCCACGGACACATCGGGCTGCCTCACACAGTGACTGGTGTCAAAACAGTTGCCACCATTTTAAAACCATAGAATTTCACGAAAAACCATGCACTTCACTCTTCTTGGACAATGGGGACATCGGACAGTGGAGCCTGTGATCCCGCTACTGTGTGGGAGCTGCCCCTTTAAGATGGAGCCCATGCTCCCCCCATCCCTTCTCTTCCTCAACAGCCTCAGCACCCAGGTGGTCACAGCTGTCATTTGTCAACGTAAACCTGGTCCCTGTGAGAGCGCTCATATTCTGTCAGCACCTACTGCACCAGAAACATCTTAAAAAAACTTCCGTAGTGTGGGTAAACAGCCTACGCCCTCAAATGTCCCATCCTCCCAGCCCCCCTCCCAGTGCCACCAGGGCCCCCCATGCTCCAGCTGGCAACCTGACTATTCAGCACTGGTGTCACCTGGGACTAGAGTCCCAGATACGCTGGTCTGGGACTGTGGTAAAAGTGTCACCCTACCCTAGAATGCAAGCTTGCCTGTCTACCACGCAGGCACGGTTCACAAGCCCCAGCTGCTGAGGTCCTGGGACCTCCCCTATCTCAGCCCTCTGGAAGATACTTCTCAGCTTCGGTTCTCAGGGATGGCTGTTTTCCAGACTGCCATTCACAGTCCCTCATTCCCAATGGGGAAGTGGAGGTGCCCAGGCCAGGGCTCCTTCCCACCACCCTCAGGACCCAAGCCTGAGCTGGGAAGCGTACATTAGTCACCCGCCAGACCTCACTTGCCTCAGATTTCCACTTCGGTCGCCTGAAGCCAAGTGTTGGCCATCAGGACTGACCTGCATGACTCGCACCCCAGCCTTCACGTCCATAGGTGTCCCATTCTCATTGCCCCGGTCTGGGAAGTGGGACATGTCCTGCAGGTGCTGGATGTCATTCTCTACATATACTACCTTCAGCAGGGTCTGCAGGAAGGAGAGGGCTGAGGTCAGTGCTCTGGGAAGGTGTGAAGCACCTCTGCAGTTCTGTCTCCCAATAGCCCACCTCCCATTCTTCATTAGTAACAGAACTCCAGATTTAACCTTCCCTACTCAGAATAACTGTTTCCTAGCCTCCCTTGCAGCTAGGTGAGGCTCTGGGAATAAATTCTGGTCAATGAGATGTAAAACAAATGAGAACCCTTCTGCTCCCTTTTCCTTTGTCCTGCTCCCTGGAGCTCCAGCACCCATATTGGATGACAAGGACAAGAGCTACTCCAAAAGGGCAGAGTGGAGAGCTGAAGGCTCTTGGGTCTCTAAGGGCCTCCTGCAGCTACCAAAACAGCTTGGACTGGTTATCTCCAGACTATTTTCATGAGTCAGAAAACCAAATTTTCATCTCTTGTTTTGGGTTTTTCTATTCTATGCAGCCAAATATAACATGTATATCACAGGTGTGGAAGAGAAGATGGTAGTACTGGGTTGGGGGGGCGGGGGGAAGGGGCACCTGCTATACACACCCTGCATTAAGGGCCTTTTCTGCTCCAGCCACACTGACTGCTCAGGTTTTCCAACTCACCGAACTCTTTCCTACCTCAGGGACTTTGCACAGGCTATTCCCTTGGCATAGGACACTCTCCCCTCCCCTTTTTACTCATTCCAATCCTCCATATCTCAGCTCAGTTGTCTCCTCCTCTAGGAAGCTGCCCCTGACACCACAGATAAAATCAGATGACTGTTATATATCCTACCAGCACTTCCAATTTTCTTTCATGGTGCTTATCATGCTTATGATTCTATCATAGGGGCGCCTGGGTGGCTCAGTTGGTTAAGCATCCAGCTCTTGATTTCGGCTCAGGTCATGATCTCAGGGTTGTGAGATTGAGCCCTGCATTGGGCTGCACACTCAGCCCCTCTCCCCACTCCTTCCCTCTCTCAAATAAATAAATCTTTAAAAAAATTATTATTTATGGGGTGTCTGTGTGGTTCAGTTGGTTGAGCGTCTGCCTTCGGCTCAGGTCATGATCCCAGGCTCCTGGGATCGAGCCCCATGTCAGGCTCCCTGCTCAGTGGGAGTCTGTTTCTCCCTCTGCCCCTTCCCTGCCTGTTCTTTCTCTCTCTCCCAAATAAATAAATAAAATCTTTAAAAATGATTCTATCATAATTTGTATAGTTACTGGTTCACTGCCTGTCTGCCTCTCCTTACTAGACTGTGGGAGCCACAAGAGCAGGAGGAGGGTCTGTCTTAGGCATTGATGTGTCCCCAGCAGGTAGCACAGCACCTAGCAGAGATCTTAATAAGCATCTGCAGGTTAAATGAATGCATGAGTCACGTCTCAGCTCCTAAGAGACGCTCCCTCACTGACCTAGCATTAGCAACCATTTCTTCAGCAAGGTATTTTCTCCCTACCCTCCCATCACGGCTCCCTTTGGGTCCTGCCAGCACCCTCACCCAAGACTTCACAGTGTGGCAGCGAGCTAGACAGGGGAAGCCCCTCCCTGGTTTGGTCCTTCCAGGGAGCTCTGACTCAAGACTTAGGGAACTTCATTTCTTTTGAATGTGTCAGGTTGCCCGGAGTAGCTCTGTTGACACATACCCAGAGAGCAGGAGTTGACTGGCAGAGAGAAGCAGGAAGGATAGGCCATGCTACCTCAGAAAGAAAAAGAAGGAAAAGAGAGAAGCAAGAGAGAGGGAGACACAGAGTGCTTCCTGGTTCCTGCCCCCAGTGAAGCTTAATACCAAGGTCCACAAGACTCTCTCTTGCCCCTATATCCTAGATTAAAGGACGCCTCTGTTCCTCCTAAAATATGGTTCACAAGCCACTCACGTTACTGAAGATATTTTTCTGCCAGTGAGAGTCAGGGCTGTTATCCACATTCCAAAAGCGGATGGTATTGTCTGAGGAACAAGTAAGAAAAGTTCCTGATGGCAGACAAGCTCTCTGATCTTCAAACTCAGGATACACCTACAGTTCCCAGAGAATAAGGCAAAGGGCAATTCATTACAACCATTTCAATGACAGCATTATGATATTCTATTGCATTTTGGTGAAAAAAAAAAAAAAATATGTTGCAGATAAATAGGCATAATGTAATGTCTTCTATGTTAAAAATAAATAAGAAAAAAAGGACCCCAAATGCTACTATATATTGTCCATGCACCGTCTTCAGCCCAGGTCACGAAACATCCCCAAACATCAATTTCCAAGGCAAATGGTTCAGCTCAGTCAAAAATCACTAAGCACAAAAGGAAACAAGGTACCATGAGCAAGAAGCAGCAGAAACAATAGTCCAGCTTCAAACACTGACATTATTAGACAGAATATAAAATAACTATGTTTAATATGTTTAAAGAAATAGAAGAACTTTGACAAAAGTAAAAGTATGAGTGGCCAGCCATAAACTATAAAGAATAACCAAGCAAAGCTGAAAAAGAACAAAATAGAACTATTTCTAGAAACAAAATGCATCTCAGAGAGTGAAAGAGATAACATATAAAGGGATTTCAAAATACAAAACACTGGGTTCTGAGAAGATGATAATAGCAACAGCATAGATTTTTAATCTAAAAATCCTATCTTATGAGTAATTACTTTAAATGTAGCTGGATTAAACTCTCTAATCAAAAGGAAATTACTGGCAAAATGTATAAAAAAAAAATCCACTACGGGGCGCCTGGGTGGCTCAATCAGTTGAGTGTCCCACTCCTGATTTTGGCTCAGGTCATGATCTCAGGGTTATGAGATCGAGCCCTGCATCGGGCTCTGTGCTTGGTATGAAGTTGGCCTGAGATTCTCCCTCTTCCCCTTCCCCTGCTTGAGCTCTCTCCCTGAACAAATAAATAAATAAATAAATACAATCTTAAAAAAAAAAAAAAAGATCCATTATCTGTTGTCCATTAGAGGGTACTTTGTATCCAGACACATACAGAGTGAAAGTGAAGGTATAGAAAAATATATTCCATACAATTAGTAACTAGAAGAGAACGTTGTATGTATATAGTACTATCAGACAAAATAGATTTTAAATCAAAAACTGTTACAAGTGACAAAGTAGGGCATTATATATTGATAAGGGGTCAATCATCAAGAATATGTAACAAAGGGCGCTTGGGTGGCTCAGTTGGATAAGCATCTGCCGTCAGCTCAGGGTCCTGGGATCGAGTCCCACATTGGGCTCCCTGCTCAGCAGGGAGTCTGCTTCTCCTCTGCCTCTGCCCCTCCCCCTGCTCGTGCCCCCCCAAATAAATAAATAAAATCTTTAAAAAAAAGAACATATAACAAATACAAACATACACATAACAACAAAGAACCAAAATACATGAAGCAAAAACTGATAGAATTGGAAATACACAGTTTCGTAACAGTTGGAGACTTCAACATTCCATTTTCAATAAAAGACAGATCTAGAGAGATTATCAATAAGGAAACAGAGGACTGGAAAAACACCATAAACCAAACAGACTAACAGATTTATAAGGAATATGCCACTCAATTAACAGCAAAATCCACATTCTTCTCAAGTGAACATGGAGCTTTCTCCAGAATAGACCACACATTAGGTAACAAAACAAGTCAATGCATTTTTAAAGACTGTTATCATACAATCTTCTCCAACCACAATTGGAATGAAATTACAAATAACACAAGGAAATTTGGAGAATTAACAAATACATGAATATTAAACCATACACTCTTACACAATCAATGGGTTAAAGAAGAAATCAAAGAGAAATTAGAAAATACTCTGAGACAAATGAAAATGAAAACACAATAGACAAAATTATGGCATGCAGCAAAAGCAATGCTTGGAGGGAAATTTATAGCTATAAATGCCTACATTAAAAAAAGAAGACTGAGGTGCCTGGGTGGCTCAGTTGGTTAAGTGTCTACATTCGGCTCAGGTCATGATCCCAGGGTTCTGGGATGGAGCCCCAAGTCGGGCTCTCTGGTCAGCAGGGAGTCTGCTTCTCTTTCTGCCCCTCCCCCTGCTCATGCTCTCTCTCAAATAAATTAAAAAAAAAAAATTAGAAAAAAAAGATCTCAGGGGTGTCTGGGTGGTACAGTTGGTTAAGTGTCTAACTCTTGGTTTTGGCTCAGGTTGTGATCTTGGAGTCATGGGATGGAGCCCCACGTGAGCTCTGCAATCAGCGCAGTCTGCTTGGGATTCTCTCTCCTTCTGCCCCCACCCACCGCACTCACTCTCTCTCTCTCAAAATAAAAAAAATAAATCTTAAAGAAAAAAAAAGATCTCAAATCAATAAGGTCTCACCCTAAGGAACTAGAAACAAGAGCAAACTAAACCAAAAGCTGGCAGGAAGAAGAAAATAAAGATTACAATGGAGATGAACAGTCTTTCCCCTCGCCCCAGAAATGGAAAAGGCGATCCTAAAATTCATATGAATTGTAAGGGACCCCAAGTAGTCAAACGAATATTGATAAAGAAGAACAAAGTTGTAGGAAACATACTTCCTAATTTCAAAATTTACTACAAAGCTACAGTAATCAAAAAAATGTGCTCCTGGCATAAAGATAGACCTACATCAATGGAATATAATTGAGAGTACAAAACTAAACCCATACATCTATGGTGAATTGATTTTCAACAAGTGTGCCAAGGTTATCCAATGGGGAATGAATAGTTTGTTCAATAAATGGTGCTTGAACTATATATTCACATGCAAAATAATGAAGTTGGACCCCTGCTTCAAGTATATACAAAAATTAAGAGAGATCAAAGACCTAAATGAAAGAGCTAAAACAATAAAACTTTTTTTTTTAAGTAGGCTCCACACCCATTGTGGAGCCCAACACGGGGCCTGACCTCATGACCCTGACATCAAGACTTGTGCTAAGATCAAGAGTTGGACACACTTAACTAACTGAGCCACCAGGCGCCCCTAAAACAATAAAACTCTTAAAATAAAAGTAAATCTTCATGATTGTGGATTTGGCAATGGTTTGTTAGCTATGACACCAAAGATACAAGCAACAAAAGAAAAACAGATAAATCAGACTTCATCAAAATTAAAAACCTTTGCACATCAAAGGATACCATCCAAAAAAAAAGTGAAAAGATAACAAAGAATGAGAGAAAATATCTGCAAAGCATATATCTAATAAGGGTGTAGTATCCAGAATACATAAAGAATTCTTACAATTCAACAGCAAAAAGACAAACAACCAAAGTAAAAAATGGGCAAAAAATTTGAATAGGCATTTCTCCAAAGATATACAAATTACCAACTGGTACATGAAAAGATGCTCAACAACATCATTAACCATTAGCGAAATGCAAGTCAAAACCACAACACAGTACCACGTCACAAACACTAAGATGGCTATAATTTAAAGGCAAAAAACAAAAAACTAGTGTTGATAAGGATGCAGAGAAATTGGAATCCTCATACATCACTGGTGGGAATGTAAAATGGTGAGGGGCGCCTGGCTGGCTCAGTTGGAAGTGTGCGACTCTTGATTCAAGGTCGTGAGTTCAAGCCCCACATTGGGGTGCAGAAATTGCTTACAAAGAAAAAAAGAGGAATGTAAAATGGTACAGCTTTGGAAAAGTTTAGTGGCTCCTCGAAAGGCTAAACAGAATTACCATTATGACCCAGCAATCCTGCTCATGGGTATATACCCGAAAGAACTGAACACAGATATTCAAACAAAGCTCATACATGAACATTCAGAGCAGCACTATTCCTAATAGCCAAAAGGTGGAAACAACACAAATGTCCATCAACTGATGAACATATGAATAAAATGTGGTATATCCACACAATGGAATATTAATCAACCTTAAAAAGGAAAGAAGAACTGAAACATGTTACAACATGGATAAACCTTGAAAATATACTAAGAGAAAGAAGCCAGACACAAAGTCCACATATTCTATTTTTCCATTTGTATGAAATATTCAGGACAGGCAAATCCAGTGATAGAAAGCAGATTAGGGCTGAGAGAGTGGGAGTAGGGAGTGATTGCTTAACGGGTACAGAGTTTCCTTTTGGGGTGATGAAAAAGTTCCAGAACTATATAGTAGGGATGGTTGTGCAGCATTATGAAGGTACTAAATGCCACTGAGTTGTACGTTTTAAAATGATTTAGGGGCATGCCTGGGTGGCTCAGTCAGTGAAGTGTCTGACTCTTGATTTCAGCTCAGGTCATGCTCTCAGGGTCGTGAGATGGAGCCCTGAGTCAGGCTCTGCACTGAGCTTGGAGTCTGCTTAAGATTCTCGCTCTTCCTCTCCCTCTGCCCCTTCCCCCCAACCTGCGCATGTATGTGTGCGCGCACACACTCTCAAAAAAAAAATAAATAAAATGGTTTAAATGGCAAATTTTATGCTATATGTATTTTACCATAATATGTATGTACACTTACATCCGCCTAAATAAATGGGGTCATAAGGGAGAGAATATGGTATATAACAGCTACATGACTAGATCACGTAGATGTAGTATAATTATTTTAAAAAACTGAGGGAGAATGGAAAGAACATATGCAAAAAAACTGTTTTAACTCTTTTCAAAATTGAGTAATGGTCATTCTTAGACTGTTGTACCTATAATGTGGGAATAAGTAAATGATTAACGGGGATATTCTAATTCCATCATCCCCCACATCTTTAGCTTTCCAAAAGCATCAATCCAATACCTATGAGCATCCCCAGCACTTAGACTGTGAATTTGAAACACCAATTCAAGCTGAAAACAGAACTCTGGGCTTCTTTAAGAAATGGCCTCAGTCTGGGATAGGAAATGTACAAGATGAGGCTGGAACATCTTGTCATCTCAAATAGCAAGGTAGCTCCCAAAGAAAGACTACTAGGGTCATGTCCAAAGGACTCAGGAGCCAACTTGGAGAGGCTCCTAATAGTCAAAGATGGGACAATCTGAGCTTCAATAATGTTAATAATTGCAATGGATTAAAATATATCCAATATATTTACATATATGAATATATAATGATATTAAATAAAAACAACTAGTTACCTTTAGAGGACAGGGAACCAATTCATTATCTTGAAAACTGGTAAATAAAGGGAAAGAATCAAGCATTTATCCTGCCTTTCCTATATGAAGTGTACCACTGGGTGACCAAATGGTAGATGAGGGGAAGTGTTTCTTCATATAAGTAGTCCAACTAATAAAAAGAAATGATAGAATTAGAATATCACCATACTGCAACCCCCAAGGAATAAATGGATCTAGGCATTGAGCATCAACAGCTGCTAACAATAATCAATAAACTGTACATTTCCTTCGTGTGGTTTTCTAGATCTGTGTTATTTAAAAAAAAAAAATATGAAGGATAGAGAGTTAGGACATTGGGAGTTGCAGAAGAAGAGAAAGAATCAGGTAGAGGCAATTTTTAAATTGTACTGGCTGTTCTTTCCAGAACTGATAAAATGATGCACCCACAGATATTTTTGTTGAGGAGACAGATATATATATAAATAACAGGCAGATGCAAAGGAAATGAACTGAAAGAACACATAATAAACTAATAACAAAGGTGAGGGTGAGAAAGAGCAGGATTGGGGGGGTGGGGAGGTGATCAAAATAGACTTTAGCTTTATAATATTTCACCTTTTTTTTTCCCAAAGAGAATATATTTATATATAAAATTTTAAAGTTATTTCAAAAACATTCTTGTTAAGTGAGTAAAGTGCTATCAGCAGAAACGTCAGATCCATGAAAGCAGATGGATTCAAGCAGTCAAAGGGCTGAATAATGCTCATTCAAAAGGATCAAGTTATTTCTCCCAATTCTGAATTGGGCCACTGAAAACATAATTTCTCCAGGACAAATGCTCCTAGCAGTAAGAAATTTTCAGGGGCAGGGGGAGGTAGAATACAATTATTTCCCCCACCAGTTGTCTTATTTGCAAGGAAAACAGAACAGCTTTAGAGAATGAAAACACCCCAAAGACTCATTCTCCGAAAACCTCAACACTTGACAAAGCACTCAGCTACACAAGCAGCCCTCCACAGCTAGTTCTCCGAGGTCCACACGCCCCTGCCGCCGTTCTCCCCAGTGGCTGCCTGCCTCTGCCCCTCACCTCCTGCAGGTCTCTGCTTCACTCTCACGTCCTCAGAGAGGCCTTCCCTGATCAGTCTCCTCTCAAGAACAGCACCCTTGGTCCCCTTTCCCCTACACTGTTTTGTCTCTGCAGAGGTAGTGTCGCTTGGCTGTTACTGATGATGTGTGTGAGTTTACTCTCCCACCCAAATGTGAGCTCCAGCAGGGCAGGACTTTTGTCAGTTTCCTTCCCAGCTGTGTCCCCAGCACCTAGAACAGCATCCGGTACCAAGCTGGGGCCATGAGTATCTTGTGAAGGAAGGGCTGAATGGGTTCCCCAAACTGCAGAAGCTTTTCCCAGCTGAGCCCCGGATGGGAGCTGAGCAGGGGCAGAGGTAGGAAAAGAGGGACTCACCTCCACGTTCCAGACGTAGGAGCTGTGGAAGAGCTCCGACCATATCTTGCCTACTTTGTTGATGTCTTTGACATCCCAGATGTAGATGCTGTGGTCCTTATACACGCAAGACAGCCACTGATGGATGGGGTCGAAGGTCAGTGCCACTGTATCCGGGTAGACTGCTTCTGCCTTCCTGCGGAAGAGGAAGCTAACAAGGCCACATGGTCATCAGTCACCATCAATGTCAGTGTGAGCAGTGACAGCTGTCTCTGGTGACACTCGAGCTGCCTCTTGCCTGGCAATGCCATCCCTTATGGTAACTGGGGTGGTTCATCTCCCACTCCAACTCTACTCTCTTCCTCCTTCTTCCTTTGCTTTTGCTTCTAGTACAGAGGTTGTAAACTGGAAGCTTCTGCCTGGCCCCTGAGAACATCTGAATTTTCACCTCCCCTCATTTCACCCACCCAAGCTCCATCCTCTCTTTGAGCATGGAAGAATGATGGGCACGTACCTTAGTTCTTTCTCATTAGCCCCATCAGCACATGACCAAAAATCCCTATGCCAGGGGGACTGGGGAGTTGTCACCTGGCCTGGGGCCTCCCTGCAAAGGCTACAGTTTACTGAGCACTTACTACGGGCCGATCTGAGAGCTTTAGCTACGCTGAATTCCCACAGTCTCCACGAGCAGTAGGTACTATATTTCACAGATGAGGAAACTAAAGCACACACAGCGAAGGTGGCAGAGCTGGGTGGCCTGGCCACCGCAACACAGCACTGTGGGTCACTCGGAAAATGTACCCAGGAGGTAGTGTCTGGCGGTCTACAAAGAGGCAACCCCAGGCACCCAGCACCCCCTGGTTAGGTGGCCCCTCCCCCCAACAGCCTTACACCATAGCTCAGCCCTTCCACCCACTCTCAACATGACAGCCAGAGGGCTCTAATGCTTAAGGCCGACCGTATAACTAACTCCAATGCCTGAAATCTCCAGTGGCTACCCACTGACCTCAGAAAAGACTACAAAGCTCCCCCTGCCAGCCTCCATCAATGTTCAGAACTGTCTAACATCCTCCCCTGGCGCACTCCAGCCATGCAGCCCCTAGCTGTTCACGCAACATGCCAAGCCCAGGGCGTTTTGCCCATCAGGTCTTTATACTTGCTGTTAGGACCCACCTCTCCACATAGCTGGCTCCTCCTCACCAGAGACACCTCCTCTGGCTCCCAAGCAACACAGCCCCACCGCCAGGCACTTTCCTTCCTGAGTTCCTGGTTTATGTCACCAGAGCACTTAGGGCTATCTGAAACGACCTTGTTTGTATACTTGTTTATCATCAAGCTCCCTCACTAGACCGCAGACTTCATGGTGGCAGAGATTTTGCTGCCTCGCTCTAACTCTATCCTTCCAGCCCAGGGCTGGCCAGGTGGGTACGTTAAGCTGGAAGCACGAACGGATGTCAGCAGACAGACTCTGGGTGGGCCCCTCTCCCACCCTCTGCAGGGCAGTACCTGGGCTCCAGGCCCTGGGCCACGTCCACCCCAAGGTAGTGTGGTTTGGGCAGGTTCGCGAGGTACTGTAGGCTGTGGGCCTGGAAGATGCGGACTATCCCATCTGTGCAGCCGCAGAAGATGAGCTCTTGGCTGACACAGAGGCAGGAAGATAAGGAGACCTGTGGGGGCAAAGGGGACCCAAGTGGACTTGATGCTCCATGTAACCCAGTGCAGAGACATAGGGACTAACAGAGCAGACGTCAGCCTCCAGAGAAGCCTTAGAGTTCCTTGGGTCTAAGAAGCCCATTTCAGCAAATTGTAAACTTCTGGAATCAGGAATATTAGCAGTCACTACTGAAGGAAACGTGCCAGCAGGCAGGCAGAGGCACAAACAGCAAAAGAACTGTCATCACTGTCTATAGAGAAACTCAGCTGTGTGTGGAAAATCATCTGCTCAGCAGACTATGACCTTGGAGAGGTAACATGCAGAAGCACGGTGGAATTGGGGGCTTATGTTTTATTCCCTATTGTTTAAAAACAACTTCAGAGAGATTAGACTTCAGAGCAACACGGAAAAATGTGACTGTATACAGAAAAGGCTCTCGGACCCGCTATCCCACCAGGATACCCAGATAGAAGGGGCAGGAAGTGCCAGACCTCTGGATGCTGATTAGAGGAGCTTTTCCAAATCTAGAGGGACTTAATTTATAAGTCATTTAAGACAACTGCTCAGGGGCTAATCATCCATCTGTCGAAAGCTTTGGACTTGCTTAACCTGCTGAAGTTCTAGAAAGAGGATTCAAACGAGAAAAAAACAAATGATGTTTAACCATCTAGGAAAAACAGATGAAACTCCCAATTCTTCCACAGGCCTGATGCCATTAGCCCTAAAGGTGAGTTCTAGAGGGGAGCCACAGGAGCAGGGCTAGGAAAAGGAGGTAAAACCATGATGCTCCTGCTGAGAGCCATCCAGTCTCAGAACAGGAAAACGGTTTGGATTCAAACCCTCAGAACCTGAAGAAAAGTGGTTCTGCAATTTATAAGTATGTCATCCTTTAATTTAAAATGTTACGTATTTCGGGGCATCTGGGTGGCTCAGTTGGTTAAGCGACTGCCTTCGGCTCAGGTCATGATCTCAGGGTCCTGGGATCGAGCCCCGCATCGGGCTCCTTACTCGGCGGGAAGCCTGCTTCTCCCTCTCCCACTCCCCCTGCTTGTGTTCCCCCTCTCGCTGTCTCTCTCTCTGTCAAAAGAATCTTAAAAAATAAATAAAATAAAACGTTATGTATTTTTAAAATAGTCCTTTTTTGACTGAAAAACAAAGTGAATAATACCTTAGATTAAAAAAAAAAAAAAAGATGCAGTCTTCCCACCAGCTACGAGTACTCAGTGAAGAAGAGAAATGGGGACTGGGTCAAACAGTGATGGGAGAGAATTGTAACCTTGAGCCCATGACAGGGAACCAGGAACTGTGCTGCCTGCCTTCTATTTATTATCTCATGGGACTCCCTGATCAACTCTGTGAGGTAGGCAGCAGGATTTCCATTTTACAGATGAGGAAACTGAGGTTCAGAGAGGGAGAGTCACTCACCCAGAGTCTCACAAGCAGAACTTCTGAGGAGTCAGACCCAGAGTGAGTGGGATCAACTACCAGGCAGGGATATTACTGAGTATCCTGGGAAGAGTGTTTTTCCCCTTGTTGGCAGGGAGGAGGGGTGGGGTACCTTCAGGTTGATCCACTTCTCCAGCACCCTCTTCTCGTTGAACTGGCAAAGGAGGCCCGAGTAGGACACACAGAAGGTACTGCCTGCCATCTGGCCCCGGCCGCAAGCCACGCCGCAGAAGATGTTGTTGTGCAGCTCACCCAGGATGCCTGAACGCCCTACAAGGGGCACCGTGCCCGTCACCTGGAGGCATAGAAGGGCACGGTAAGACACTGTCCACATGGCCTAGATCCCAGCAAGGTCACAATGGGACTCTTACGGCCAGAGACTATGACACAGAGCTCAACAGAAGGACTCTAAGACATTCCTCCAAATGGAGAAGGGAAGAAAAAAACAGAATACACACTTCCAGGCAGAGGGGCTGGAAGGCAGCAGTCCAGGAAAGAGATCTGGCCCCAGGGTCAGTGGGTGGGGAGGAGATTTCCCAGCAGGGCCTGACACCACCTACAGAGCAGGCCCAGAAGCAGAAGTTGAACCAGAGGCCAGACAACCTTTGAGGCCATTGCCTCCAAATCTCAGGTAAAAACAGTAGTCCATACTGCTCCTAAGGTTACTCCCCCAGCCTGGCTAAGGGGGCAGGGTAAGAAACCTACCTTTGCTTCTGTGGAGACTTCCAAGAACCAGAACCTCACGTGCCGGTTCCCTACAGTGACAAAATAGCTGCTGTCCTCTGAGAAGGAGAGGGCGATGACCCTGCACGATACCTTGTTGGAAGCCACCACAATGTCTTTCTGGAAAAAATCAATGCAGACAAATTTATGCCAGCACCCATCCATTGGATCATTTGTGCCTTTGCTCTCAGCCCTATATCTCCTCACCCTCCCCTGCTCCAAGTCGGTTTTCTTTGGGTCCTCCAGTGAGCTGCTTTATGGAAAAACCTATGTGTGGCACTCTTATCTTTCCCAATACAGAGGAGACTTGAGGCTTGGAAAGGTTTCCACATGTAAGTTCCAGAGCTCTCCCCAAGAGTCCATGCTCTACAGCTCACACACGGCTGAGCCTGCACAGCATGAAATCCTCTCGATAGTCCTATGTGGAAGGTGCTTCTCCCCACCTCTGCCAGGCACAGAGAGGTAGTGTCATGTGCTTAAGGTCACACAGCAGGTAATGAACAGAGCCAGGATTTGATACCCACCTCTGCCACCTCCAAGTCCTCCCCTAGCTGTTCCAAAGTCCAGCCTTCCGGCACATAACTCATTGAATTCTCACAACTCAATGAGGTAGATGCTAGCATATCCATCTTACAGATGAGGAAAGACTCACAGAGAAATAAAGTCACTTGCTCAAGGTCACAGCTGGTCTATATGAAAATAATTATGTAGGGGCACCTGGGTGGCTCAGTTGGTTAAGCAACTGCCTTCAGCTCAGGTCATGATCCTGGAGTTCCAGGATCGAGTTCCGCATCGGGCTCTCTGCTCAGCAGGGAGTCTGCTTCTCCCTCTGACCCTCCCCTCTCTCATGTGCTCTCTCTCTCAAATAAATAAATAAATAAAATCTTAAAAAAAAAAGAAAAGAAAATAATTATGTAATTCCACTAGTTGAGAGCTTGTCATATGCCTCACAGTAAGTGTCTAGAACGGGGATCAGCATGCAATAGGTGCTCAATAAATATTTTTTTTGATAAATGAACACTTTCACCAAATTATTTCATTTAGTTCGCTCAACGCCTGAGCCTCAGAGTGCTCTGGCAGCTGGCTGCCGGCCCACACCCCCACCGGTCATCTCACCTTCCAGTTCCAGACGTTGAGTACCATGTCGTGCTGGTAGCCCATGGACACAATGTGCTTCATATTGGGGGAGAAGGCCACACAGGCCACGCCGTACTTGTGGCCCACCATCTCTGCCACCTGACTCTTCTCATCCACGTCCCAGATGCGCACAGCAGGCCTGTGCCCGTTCTGGGGAAGGTGGGGCCGTTACTGCGGATAGGTTCTGCGCCAGGCAGGGCTAGAAGGGCTATTAGGGCTGAAATTGGCATTGCCCCAGGATGTGTCCAAAAGCCGCCTCCCCCATCTGCCATGGGACTTTCTGGTCTGGGGAGAAGCTATTCTAGGGACTTCCCAGGCCTACTGGGGGGTAGAAGGAATGGCCCCAGATCCCTCCCCACCCAGTCACCATCACAACTCACCTCCCCCGTCACTATGTACTTCCCATCAGGGGAGAAGGCCAGAGCACTCAGAGACTTCCTGGGGGTAAGGAAAGGGGCTGGTCACTGGTTCCAAGGTGGGGTAGGCAGCCGGACCCCTGTCTGGCTGTGCTCACAGAACTCTGCCCACTCTCTGCTTCCAAGCCTTGAGAGAGGCCAGGAGAGGGGAGTGCCAGCAGGTCCCACAGAGCCACAGCTGCCTATGGGCCCAGCACAGCACACAGGGCGTCCCTTGCATTCCCTGCTGCCAGAAGGGGGTCAGTGGCACAGGGAAATGGGAGTCAAAGCAAAGGCTGCAAACCCAGATGGGGGCGTCACTGGACAGGGACCTTCCTTTCCTCTCCCTCAGGAGGGGTGGGCTCCCTAAGACCCCACCCACCCTGTAACCCCGAGAAATTCAGGTACAGGAAATGGCACAGATCTGGCCTAACTATGGGGGGTGGTACTGAAGGGCAGATCCTGGCAGACCGCACCCAGACACAAGCCTGCAGCATGCGCTCCACAGCTAAACACGCATGGTGTTCTGGAAAACCCATGAACAATTAACACCTTTCTCTCCAGCCTGCACAAGGACGGAGTCACCAGACTCGTCTGCGTGTTTTCTTGGCAGCAAGTTTCAGGGTTCCCGGACTACACTGTTGTTTTCTTCTCCCCTCTCTTTTTTATCTGTGCTCCTTAATAGTCTAGTAATTGCCTCCCTCACCTGAGTTAATTGGTGTGCAAATCTGTAAGTAAGTCCTGCGTTCTGACAATCTCACAGAGCATTTATCATCATCACCTCAAGTCTGGTGGCCTCCCATCACTCCTACAGCAGCAGACAAGGCAAGCCGCCTGTCCGATGGCCACTTGCCCCTGCTTCCTCACCGACAGAATCCGAGTTTTAATTAGGATGGCTGCACCCCCAGCGCGAGCGCAGTCCCTCACGTCTCTTGCAGCCACACGGGCACAGCTGCAGTTCACTCTGGCCAACGAGACGTAAGCTGAAATGCTGTGTGTGGTTTCCAGAAGGGCTTCTCAAAGGGAACTCTTTGCCCTGATCGCCAGTCACGCTCCTTCCGAATCAAGGACATGACAGCCAGAACTCATCTCGGACCATGAGACGGCCTCGAGAACAGGAGCCGCCCAACAGGCATGGTGGAACAGAAAGCCAGGCAGCCAGGGGTTCCTGATGCTCGCAGAGACACCAGCCGCCTGGGTGCCCACCTCCAGACCGCATCCGCGCAAGAAGGGTACGTGCCCTTGCGTTTGAAGCCAAGCTTGCTGTGGCTTTCTGTTGTCTGTAGCCACTGCTGACCTGTCGCCTGCCTTGAGCCTGGGCCCGGCTCTCTGCAAAATGCTATACGGACATCACTGCACTCATTCCTCAAGGGCACTCTCTGGAGTCAGGACTCTCAGCCAGTTCTGAGATGAGGAGACCTCAACACAGGGAAGTCCTGCCCATGTGACCTAACCTGACAGCGCAGGGCCCCGGCCGCACATCAGAATGCCCTGCAGAGCCTTTGTAAAATGTCAAAGCCATGCTAAGACTAGTGAAGGAAAGTCTGATGAGGAACAGGGTAATATCTGCAATTTCAGAGAAGCTCCCCGCAAGATACTCACTAATCGCCAGAGGAAAAGAGGCTTCACAGCGGGAAAGCCTGGCAGACACCACCTTCACCAAGGGCCCGAGCGAACACCACCAGTCATAGGAGAGATCAATATCTAGCCTCTTGCCAGAATGCAGAGGCGAAAGCAGCATTCCTTCTGCTACAGAACCTCAGTCTATGAGGAAACATCAGACAAGCCCAAAGGCTGGGGCATTCTACAAAACACCTGGCCTGTAATCCTCAAGTGTCAAGGTCATCGAAGTCAAGAACAGATGAAGAAACCCTTCAGACTGAAAAAGCCTGAAGAGACAACTAAATGCAACGTGTGATACTGGACAGAACCCTTTCGCTCTAAAGAACATTCTTGGGATAAATGCTAAAACTTGAAAGAGGCTTAAATAGTAGTGATGTACCAATTTTAATTTCCTGCCTTTGCTGATCGTATTGTGGTTTTGAAGGCTAATGCTCCCCCCACTGGAAATACACACTGAAATAATCAGAGGTACAGGGGTGTCATGTCTGCAGCTTGCTCTCAAATGGTTCAGAAAAAAAAATTACCACATATATAGACCAAGAATGATAAAGCAAATGTGGCAAAAGGTTAACATTTGGGGAAAATGGGTGAAAGGTATACAGGCATTTCTTTCTACTGTTCTTTAAAGTCTAAAATTATTTCAATATAAAAAGTTTAAAAATTGCCAGTACCCAGAAGTGGCTTCTGTCTCCGCCTCATCTCGCCCTCACTCACTTCTTTATTCCAGGCACAGGACTCCCTGGCTGCTCCTCAAAAACTCCAAGATTCTTAACCACTGCAGGGCCTTTGTGCTTGGGGCTCCCTCTACCTGGAACACTCTCCCCACACTTTCACAGGGGTCACCCCCTTACTTCTCAGCCTCCAGGAGGCCTTCCCTGGGCCCTCTGATATGGTTCCCCTGTCCCCCACCATTCTCTGCCTGCACACCCACCCTAACACGTCCTCATTCTTTCCTCCACAGCAATGGTCAGAGTTGCCTAGTAATTTGCCAACTGGTTTAGTCGTCCCCCGCTGCTGAGCTATCAGCTCTACAAGAGCAGAGATTCTCACTGTCCTCAGCACCTGGAATACTACCTAGCACAAAGCAGCAGAATGTAGCTGAACCAGTGGGTAAGTGAATGAGTTAGTCACCCACCTACAAGCTTCCAAGCAATGTGGGGAAGGGGGTAGGTGCCAGGACCCTGGTCCCACCCCTACCCAATGCCCAGGGCCCAGCCTACCTGGCAGTGTTAAAAACGTGCTGCTGCTTGTTTTCCTTGGGATTCAAAATCACCACCACACAGCTGGGGAGAAAGAGGAAAATGTGCCCAAACTAAAGGACGTACTAGGGTCCAAGGATGATTCCATTCCCGATAGAAGAGCCCACACATAAATAAGGCTCCCTCTGAACAGAAGAGTCTCTCCTCCGCCTCCAGGTATCTACGCTGAGAATTCTAGGGCACTGCACATTATTAAATAATATATTCTTAAACAAAAACCAACACTTCCTCTGTGGTAACTATTCTGTCAGACCTTCGGCTAATAAAGACCTTATGGGCATAAGCTCTTTAAATCCTCATAATTGCCAGGTGAAGTTGGACATCTTAGCCCCCTTTTAGAGATGAGGCAACTTGCAGCCCAGAGAGGGAAAAATCCTTTGCCCAGGGCCACCCAGCTGGTCAGGGACAGAGTGGGGATATGAATCCATACACTGTCAGATTCAAGAGCCCACCGCTGTCCTCTATCCTGGACTGCATCCCAAAGACTGAATAACGGGTATAGTTCATTAAGAAAGACTACAGGTCTGGCTTGCCCTATAGGCATGAAAGGGTCCCTTCAGTGCCTAGAACAGTGCCAGGCTAGATCAGTATCTGTGTAATCAACAGCAGGAGGATATCTTTCGGTCCTCTCAACTACCCAAGAGGAGGATATCACTAGTTCTGTTTTATGGATGAAAAATGAGGTGCTCACAGAGGACCTCACGTGGTGGATCACGTGGTGGAGCTGGGCCATAAATCCAGTTGTCTGACACCACGCCTTGGGTCTTTCCCAGGATTGCTGCCACCTCCCACCTGCAGTCACAATAAGGCTTTCATAGTGCTCACCACAGGCCAGGTACTATTCTAGACACGGATGGGCCCAGGGAATCCTCTCTGCAGCCCTCAGGGGCAGGTAGCTTGTCTGCAGTCTACATATGGAAAAGCCTCCATTCACTCACCCTGCTAGGTAGGCCACGTGGCCTGTGCCGGGGTCACAGGTTAGGCCACTGCTGTTCTGGGCTGTGATGCCAAGTACCTTCTCCAGTGACACCTGTGGAGAAAACATCCAAGTCAGAAGGACCTGTCCCAGGAGGTCCTTCGTGGCACCAGTGCTTCAGCCACCCATTCAGTCCCTGTGACCTCCAACACCAAGCTTCTACAGACAGGCTACCAACAGCTGACATTTGTTCTTCTCAACATGGCTTTGAAGGACACAGAATGGTGAGGAAGACAGACAAAATCCCTGCCCTCCTGGAGCTCACATTCTAGTGGTGATGGGATGGAGGACATAAAAAACAACAAATATGTAAAATAGATGTCAGGTGATGATAGGAGCAAAGAGAACAATAAAGCAGAGAAGGAGACTAGGAGTATAGGGGAAGGAGAGAAGGCCTCACTGAGAAGGTGACCTCTGAATAAGTTTCTTTCTAAGTATTTTATATGGATGAAAGGTTTGAAACCCTACAACAACGCAAGGAAGAAGGCGCAATTGTCACCCCTATTTTTTTTAAGATTTTTTTTTTTAATTTATTTGACAGAGAGAGACACAGCGAGAGAGGGAACACAAGCAGGGGGAGTGGGAGAGGGAGAAGCAGGCTTCCCGCTGAGCAGGGAGCCCAATGTGGGACTCGATCCCAGAACCCTGGGACCATGACCTGAGCCAAAGGCAGACGCTTAATGACTGAGCCACCCAGGCGCCTGTCACCCCTATTTTACAGATGAGGTCATTGAGACTCAAAATCCCACACCTGTGGAGTGGCAAGGTTGGGCTACAAACCCAGCTAGTCTTTGGCTCCAAAGCCAGTACCCTGGGCCCTGCAGGAGGGACAGCAGTGAGCAAGAGTGGACACCATCTGTTCCCTCAGCAAATTCACAGTCTAGAGGTTCAACAAGTAAAGAAACAAGTGAACAGTCACATTTAAAATTTAAAAATTCTCTAAGCAAAGCAATTTAAATGGGCGAGTCTCCATCACGGTTGATTAAAACTATTTAGAATATGGACTATTAGAACTGTGGTACTTTCATATCCTGAATATACTAGCTTCCAATTATTACAAAGTAAAGCATTCTCAAGCAAGTCCTTGGCCTCAGAAATGAGAGGCAAACATAGGATAATAATAGCTCACACTTCTTGAGCATTTACCAAGAGCCAGGCACTGTTTAAATACCTATAGCTGTACTGACTTATCTAATGTTCACAATAACCCTGTGATGTAGGCATTATCATCATCATCATCATCTCCATCTTACAGATGAGGATATAAAGGGGCCCAGAGAGGTAACCCATCCAGGAAGGAGCAGCACCAGAACTCTAACCCAAGCAATCAGGCAATGGCACTCACATCGTTTTTTATATCTGTCAATCAGCATTACTGGGTATTAATATAATGGTCATTTTTTAAAAAGATTTTATCTATTTATTCGACAGAGAAAAAGAGAGGGATCACAAGTAGGCAGAGCGGCAGGCAGAGGCAGAGGGAGAAGCAGGCTCCCCCCTGAGCAGAGAGCCTGACACAGGGTTAGATCCCAATGCGGGGCTCGATCCCAGAACCCCGGGATCATGACCTGAGCCAAAGGCAGATGCTTAACCAACTGAGCCACCCAGGCACCCCATAATGGTAATTTTTAAAGTAGATCTTATGTTAGCCAGAGGGACTCTGTGCCACCAAACAAGAAAAATAAATAAATGACACCAATTACCCAAAATACAGAATCAAAGCAGTAGTAGCTACCACTAATAGAGTAATTGCAATGTGCCAGGTATTGTTCTAATGCTTAAGATATGTGAGCTCACTTAATCCTCACAAATACCCTACAAGGGAATCTTTATATTATATTTATAAATATGTATTTACATTATTATTCTCATTATTCTCATTTATATTATATCCGTATTTCCTCAGATGAGGAAATTGAGGCACAGAACAGCTCATAACAAGAACAGAATTAAGGGGGCACTTGCGTGGCTAAGCATCTGCCTTTGGCTCAGGTCGTGATCTCAGGGTCCTGGGATAGAGCCCTGCATCGGGCTCCCTGCTCCACGGGGAGTATGCTTCTCTCTTTCCCTCTGCGCCCGGCTCACGCTTACTCTCTCTCACTCTCTCAAAATAAATAAATAAAATCTTAAACAAAACAAAACAGAATTAAGGTTTAAGCCCAGGCAGTCTGGGTCCAGAGGCTGCTTAACCACATTGCTTACTGCCTCTCTGAAATTGCTATTGCTATTCCTCTATTTTATACACAGGTTAGAGCTCACAAGGCACTTTCAGGAACATACAAGATAAGGGCTATGAAGTACAGGATGCTAGGTAAAAGATTAAAGTAGATGTCTGTCTTAGGCTGGGGTTCAAGAAGACCTCTCAGGGTAGGGATATTCAGGCTGAGAATTGAGGGATGAAGAGCCAGCCAGGTGGACTGCAGCGAAAAGCCCAGAGGACTCAGCAAACACTTAGGAGGTGGTAAAGATCTTGGAGCCCCAGGAAAACAGAAAGCAGGCTAGGGTGACTGACCATTGGTAAAAGAGAGGACAATGGAGGTATGGCCAGAGAGGTGGGCAGGGTCCACTTGCCCAGGCCTTGCAGCCAGGAATGGGTGATATAATCAGAGTGCAGCAGGAATCTTTGTGGCAGGAACAAGATCCACCAGCATCTACCATGTTTGCATCCTCTACCTGGACTCCGCCAAGCAGGTCATAGTCACAATTTCATTTCTGCTCCCTGCAACTCCATGGTATGGTTATTGTAACTTCTATTTTATAAAAACAGACTTTGTAGCTCAGAGAGTTGGAGAACAATTTTTTAAATTGCTGCTGTGCTAATGGAATTCCTTCTACCTACTCTAAAATCTTTGTTTCTCTAAGGACTCAGGGAACTGTTCTGTACGCCACCCCTCCCCCCCCCGGAAGCGGTGCTGAGATTTTACAATCACTCAAATGGTCTCCATAATTTGGGGTGGCAATATGTAATAATTCCACACTGGTAAGGGAGAAGGAAAGAGAAGGCAGGTAAGGCGAGAAGGTGGAGCGAACTGAGGGACAGACGAGGTAGGTAGGATTGGGGACTGAACACTGGTAGATACCCTAAAGATCCAGCGAAGAGAGAGGTCAACAAAAACGGAAGGGCCCAGAGAGACCTCTAAAGGTGACTGAAAGGATACGCAGGAAGGAGGGAGCCGATGGTGATTAGAACTAAAATACACTCGGAGGGAGGGGAGAAATGAGCTGGGAAAGGTGGGCACTGCCCGAGAGAGAAGGAAACGGGGGAGTGGGAGGAGCCCTGGCTAACGGGGCGGGACCTTGAAACGAAGCCGGCCAGAGAGGAGCCTGAGGGGACGAGCCGAGGGCTGATAGGCGGGGCCAACGATCTAAGGGCGGGACCAGGGGAGGCCCAGGGACCCCGGACCTGGGGTGGGCAGGGCAAACAGCTCCTCACCCGGTTCTGCACCGTGTCCTCCAGCGCCGCCGAGAATCGTGTCCGCCGCCGGAGACAGAGCGGCGGAGCGGGGGGCGGAGAGCCCTGGCCCCTCCGCGCCGGAACTCCCACCGTGACGGATGGCAGCTTCTCGACTGCATCGTTCCGCGCGTAGCCTCCGGGCCCCAAGGCTGCCATCGTCGTGCCGGAGCCCGGCGACCGTTACGCTCTTCAACCGCCGCCGCCGCCTCCGCGACCCACTAGAAGAGCAAACGGCCGCGGGAAAAGCCGCCGCCGCCGCCGCCGCTTCCTCCGCGACCCACTAGAAGAGCAAACGGCCGCGGGAAAAGCCGCCGCCGCCGCCCATTGGACGCGGCGGCCCGGGTCTGGCCAATGTCAGGGCTGCCGGGCGGCAGTTTAGACCAATGAGGGCTGAGAGGCGGAGCGAAGTATATGGCAGGGTGGAGCCATAGCTAGTTTACTTGATGTCTGATCAAGGGAAGTGGCGTTTTTTATGCGGTTTGTGTTTATCATTAACAGACATTAAGGTTTTAACTTTTACGTAGCTAAGACCAAAGCCTCCAGTTCGCTTTTTACTGCACTCCCCATCCCCGAGCAACTACCCACGCAATGGCAGTCACCCGGATGTAAGCGTAGGGTGGAGCCGAACGAGACGGACCACTTGGCGCAGGCTCAGAAAAGCCGTGACGCCACCTCTCCCCCAACACGTGGTAAGGTCAGGGTGGCTAGGAACCGGCTTTGCGCCGAAGGCGTCGCCTCTCCCCATTTGCCACGTGACCAGGGCGTAACGGGTAACACAGCTGGGCGCGTAGCGCGCAGGCGCTCTCTTCCCTCCCCCGCACGTGATGAGGCACAAGGGCCCATCACGTGAGTCAGGCGGAGAGCGGCGAGGACCAAAGCACGACTGCAGACTGGGCAGGACTCAATGGGGTCGAACAGCCATGCCCAAGTACTGCCGGGCTCCGAACTGCTCCAACATTTCGGGCCGACTGGGCGCTGACAACCGCCCTGTGAGGTTCTACAAGTGAGCGCAAGGGCGGGGCGGGGCTTCTGGGGGCGGGGCCCAAGGGTAACTGCAGCTGTGCCGGGCGCCTGGTCCAGCTTGCAGGTGTCTAGAAGTAAGGCTAGCAAAGTGAAGAGACGGTCTTCTTAGCACTAAATACGGCACAGGCGAAGGTGCAGATGTGTTAAAGCGCAGGGGTAGACGATTAACTACAGGTAGTGAAAGGGGCGAGCGTGAGAAGTGGGACTGTGGAGGGAGGAGCCTAAAACTGCCCACTCGTTATCTCCACGAATTTGAGGTCTCTCAAACGTAAAACATCCGAAACTGAGCTCTTGATCTGATCTTGTCTCCCAAACCTTCCACAACCTTTCCTATTTCAGTTAAGAGCTTCCTCCCAACCTTACAGTCATCCCTACCTCTTTTCTTTCCTCGCACTTGAGAAAGTAAAAATTAGCTTGAACTGTTTAAAAAAAAAAAAATCTGTCTTCCCATTTATTCCCCGGCTGGACTAAAAGACACGGGAAAATCTGGCTGAAGAGTTAATAGGAAAATATTTCTGTATTTTTCTCAGGACATGCTGCAGATGTAAAGTGAAAAAAAAAATTCCCCTTTGAGTGACTGCTGCTTTTTTACTAGGAAACTTTGTTCTCTAAAATCATAGGCTGTCCTAAACTTCGCCATTTGGAGTTACATCAGGAAAAATGAAACATCTCACTTAATGCCTGGAGGAGTTGTCACTTTGACACTGAGAAGCAACCTCAGTCGCTTCTGTCCAGGTGCAGAGCTTCAGGTAAGGCATTTCTGGACACAGTTTTCCACATCTACCTAAACTTTATTACTTTCAAGGAGACAGGACCCTGGACTCACTTCACAATCCAGACCTAATATCTATCCACACAGTTCTGCTTTGCTTTAAGCTTATACAAACAATTTCATTTACATTTCACCTAAAACTCACCCTTCTCTCAAATCCAAATAATAACCGGTTTTTTCCTTTGTTGGGTGGGACTCCTCATAGTACCTCCAGTGTGCAGTTTCCCTCATTGCCATAGTAAATAAACCTGACTCTGTTGGACTACAGGTGTGTCCCTGGTGGCCTTAGTCTAAATGGGCCGGGACGCATTCCTCATCCAGTCCATCAGCAGATCCTGTTGGCTCTCCCTTTAAAATATATCCAGAATTGACCACTTCTGACCCTCTTCTCTGTATTCTGGTTCTGACCATCACCATCTCCTGACTGCACTATTTTAGTAGCCTCTTCGTTGGTCAGCCCACTCCCACACTCTGATCCCCACACACAGTCACAGGGAACCTGTGTACCCCTGAGTCAGATCAGAGTCCTCCTCTGTTCAGATCCTCCCCTGGCTCCCACCTTGCTCTATAAAAGACAAAATGGTGAGACTGGAGCAGACAGAAAGCCCTACAAAACCCTACAGGAGCTGGATCCCCAATATCTGTATGACCTCATTTCCTTCCTCCTCCACCTTACCACTGTGCTCTAGTGTCACTGGTAACTCTGTGTCCCCCTAGCACGCCAGGCACACTGTTGCCCCAGGGACTTTGCTTGTGCTTTTCCTTCTGCCTGGAAAGGTCTTACCTTTATGGTCACCACTCAAGGTAAAATGATAACCCTCTCCTGCTTTATTTTTCCTTTTAATGCTTATCGCTATCTGGCATATCACATATTTGATGTATTCATTTATTGACTCCCCCACTAGAATGTCAGCTCCATGAAGGCAGAGATTTTTCTTGTCTTGTTCTCTGTTATTTCCCCAGCCCTCAAACAGGACCTGGCATAGGGGCGCCTAGGTGGCTCAGTCATTAAGTGTCTGCCTTCGGCTCAGGTCATGGTCCCAGGGTCCTGGGATCGAGCCCCGCAGCGGGCTCCCTGCTCAGCGGGAAGCCTGCTTCTCCCTCTCCCACTCCCCCAGCTTGTGTTCCCTCCCTCGCTATGTCTCTCTCTGTCAAATAAATAATAAAATCTTTAAAAAAAAAAAATTCCTGGCACATAGTGGGTGCTCAGTAAATATTTGTTGGATGAATTTCATTAATGCCTTTCAGATGGCCTCCCCGAGGAAACCCAGCAATCCGTGTCCCTTGAGGGACCCTGGTGCAGAATAGGAGTAATGCAGAGGGGTCTTTAAACCTAAATCAGTGCGTCCAGATTTGCTTTTTAATTTTTTATTTTATTTTTTTTAAAGATTTTATTTATTTATTTGAGAGAGAGAGACTGAGAGAGAGAGCACATGAGAGGGGGGAGGGTCGGGAGGGTCAGAGGGAGAAGCAGACTCCCTGCCGAGCAGGGAGCCCGATGCAGGACTCGATCCAGGGACTCCAGGATCATGACCTGAGCCAAAGGCAGTCGCTTAACCAACTGAGCCACCCAGGCGCCCAGATCTGCTTTTTTAGATATGTCACTCTGGTACTGTTTATTAATTCAGCAACTCTGAGTGTCTCCTGGAGTAAGGAAGCCCCTGCTGGACACAGAGGATCCTGACAGATCTTGTTCCTATCCGGACAGAGCTCATGGATAGGTGAAGGGTCCAACATTGAAGAACTGAACACCCAACCTGGGAGTAACTCCCCATCCTTTCTTCAGCACTGCTGTCCCCCGTCCAGTCCATCAACCCATCCTTTGACTTACCCTCCAAACACATACCCACCCTGCATCAATCACAACAAAACCCCTAACACCTTGGCAACACAGTTATAAATGCAAATGGGAAAATCCTAATTGAAGTATTAGGAAATAACAGAAAACCCTACATTTCCAGCCTGATCACTTCTCATGACCTCTGCTCTCACAGTTAGTTCAGACTGCCATCCTCTGCTAATGAGACATTGAGATGGCTGCTTGCTGGCCTCCCTGCCTATACTTCTGCGTCCCTTACAAAAACAACAATAACTTATTTGGAGAGCACTTATTGTATGCCAGGCACTGTTCTAAGTGCTTCACATATAATAACGAGGAGAACAATGACAATCGTACAGAGCAACCAGATGACTTTATAAAAATCAGTTCACGTCTATGCTTAAATCTCATCAATGGCTGCCCATTTCCACTTCAAGGCTCACCCCCGAGTCAGTCTTGCAGAAGTCACATGGTTAAGAGTTTGGTGAGGAGCTGTTTCCTAAGGAGATTCAGGAGAAGGCATGGATGGCAGGAAGGAACAAGGTGAAACCTATCGAAGGAAGTGGCTGCCAGGGAATAACATAAAGAGCCTGCCAGGCAGCCAGAGGAAACATTTATTAGTTCTGTTTTCAGCCCTTTCGGAACATACGAGAGTCCTTTCTGATGGGAAGCCTATGAGTCAGGCATTGCATTTGGGTGGCAGTAAGAAAGTTGTGAAATATCATTGGCTTAAAAAAAATTATGGAGGTGATAGGATACAGCATGGTTAAGTTATGCTGCAATAACAGACACAAAATCTCTTACTATAACAAAGGTTTATTTCTCATTCACGCTATGTCTTTTGCAGACCATTTGTGGACCTACTGTACAATATCCTAACCTGGGACTCAGGCCGAAGGAGCCTCCCCTGCTTAGAATATTGCTGGTCTTGCAGGAGGGGGAAAAGAGAAAGTAGGAAGAATCACCCAATGGCTCCTCATAAATGTTATATTTAGAAGTGGCTCATGTCACTGTCAGTCCTTTGGCCAAAGCAAGTCTATGTCAAGCCTCAGGTCACTGCAGTAGAGGTATGTAATCCTCATGTGGGGAAGGGCAGCAAATATTTTGAACAATAGTAGAATCCACCAAGGGTTTATTTTTCTCTCAAATAAAACAAATACAGAGGTTGACAGACCAGCACTTGTGTGGCAGGTTCACAATCATTAGGGCTGAGGTTCCTATCTTTCTGTGCTGTCATCCTTAGCATGCAGCTTCCTTGCAAGATGGCTGCCAAGTGCCCCAGCCATCATCACCTGGTAAGAAAAGAGAAGGAAGAGCAAAAGGCTCCAACTGTAAACTGAGTTAGCCCCCTTTATACAGCCTTCCCAGAAATCCCACCCAATGGTGAGTTCTTCATCATTGGTCACCCCCAACTACAAGGAAGACTGGGAAATGTAGTAATTTAGCTGGGCATTTAACCATCCGGAAAACATTTTGAATTGATTTTAACTTTTTTTTTTTTTTAAAGAAGGACTTCTAGCAGCGTATGCCACTACATGATCTAGAAAGATGAGCAACGAGACTACACTATTCTGTAGAAAAGGAAGACACTGGCTGTCCACTTAAAGTCGATTTTTTTTTAAATTTTTATTTTTTAAAAGATTTATTTATTTATTTGACAGAGGGAGCAAGAGAGCACAGGCAGGGGGAGCAGTAGAGGGAGAGGGAGAAGCAGGCTCCCCACTGAGCAGGGAGCCTGATCTGGGGCTTGATCCCAGGACCCTGGGATCATGACCTGAGCCAAAGGCAGACGCTTAACTGACTGAGCCACCCAGGTGCCCCTAAAGTAGATTTTTAGATTGCCCATTATAAAAGTGTTGCTATCCAGAGGAACAAAGGAGAATAAGAAAAAGACCAAGTGAGGAAGAGGGTTTTCATGATACTTTCCTCCTTTGCCCCTTGAACCGCCCTGATCCATTTGAGGACCCTTTGCATTTAAGGTACCATCCCAGATTTCTCGCACAACACGAAAGCGTTCACTGGCCAGAACATGGCCCCACCTACACAAAGGAACCTGGTGTTCTTTCAGCACAGCACATGCTGACCTCAACTAAAGTTGGAGTTTTGTTAGTAAGGAAGAAGAAAAGGAGGTGTGGAGTAGTCACTTGTCAGTCTCTGCCAAGGAGGAGGGGGTGGGGAGTGCTGCTGTAAGAGATTTCTTGTGTGTGTCCAGGCAGAATGGGGTTGATGGGAGGATTTGGATCCCAAACAGGCGAAAAGGACTGTGGCAGCCAGAGTTCCTGGCTGGGTGCCCTGGGGTTCTGCTCTTTGGGTGCCACAGCTCAGATTCTGAGTCAGCCCCTCTGTTCTCTTTCACCAGCTGCAGCCCCACCCGCCCTGTCCGTCGGCCCTTTGGCTGGGAAGTCTTGCTCCCATGCCCATCTCTGTTCATCCTGCCCACCTCCTTTCTAATGTGTCTTTTCCAGTTTCTTTATGCAATACAAGCAAATCTGAAAACGTGTTCTAATTTCCCCCTTTATCACTGTATTGGTTTCCTGTGGATACTGAAACAAATTTGATGGCTTAAAACAGCAGAAATTATCCTCTCACAGTTCTGGAGACCAGAAGTGCAAGTCAGTTTTACTGGGCCAGAATCAAGGTGTTGGCAGGGTTGCCCTCCCAGCGAGGCTGGCTGTAGGAGAGAATCTGTTTCTTGCCTCTTCCGATTTCTGGTGGCCACGTCACTCCAATCTCTGCCTTTGTGGTCACATCACCTTCTCCTCTTTCATCTGTCATAATATCCGCTCGGCCATCCTCTTACAAGGACCCTTGCGATTGCATGTTGGGCCCAAATGAACGATCTAAGATGACTTCCTCATCTCAGGATCCTTAACTTAATCACATCTTTTGTCGTGCAGCGTAGTATTCACAGGTTCCAGGGATTAGAACATGGATATCTTTTGGGGGCTGTTACCGAGCCTGACACAATTACTAAAAGCAGATATGCTCTGTTTAGAACTTTGCTTTTTTTCATGGAATGTATATGCCTGAAAATAGCATGTCAGTGCAGAGTGCCTCCACATTCTGTTTTAGGGCTGTGTGGTATTCCTTTGTGTGTTTGTGCCTGAATTTGTTACCTTGACTCCTATAGATGGTGGTGTCCCCCACTGTCTGTCACCCCGACTCTGCCCTTTTAACAAAGAGAGGGCCTCGGAGCCCTCAGCAGATGAAGGTATCCAGCTATATTTCTGGTCAACGTCTGTTCATGGAATTGATACTGGTCTTCCATTTTCAGTTGTAGTATAAAGTTTTTCTTTGAGGTATCTTTGTTTCATTTTTTTTTTTAATTTATTAGAGAGAGAGAGAGAGTGAGAGAGAGAGCACAAGAGGGGGAAGGGTTAGAGGGAGAAGCAGACTCCCCGCCGAGCAGGGAGCCCGATGTGGGACTCGATCCTGGGACTCTGGGATCATGACCTGAGCCAAAGGCAGTCGCTTAACCAACTGAGCCACCCAGGCGCCCCTCTTTGTTTCATTTTTAAAGTTGGTCAATTTTAAGAAAAATATTAAGTAATGTGACAGATATGGAAGGTATTGCACAGGTGGAATGTGAATGACTGACTATTTAGTTATCTAATGCCACATAACAAACTATCTCAAAATTTAACTGCTTAAAATAAACATTTAATGTGTCACAGGTGCTGACAGTCGCCACAGGACAGACTGGCCAGAACTCAATTATGTGGCCACCCCTGGCTGCATATGAAGCTGGAAAATGAGATCTTCATCTTGGACAGTCTTGAGTCTCAGATGATTCCCACCCACTCCCACAGGGAAAGCTTTTATTTAGTTCATTTTTTAAGCTTTAATTTTTTAATTTGTATTTTTAATTGTAAAATACATATAAAATCTACCATCTTGGCCATTTTTGAATATACAGCTCAGTAATATTAAGGATATTCTCATTATTTTGCAATCTTCAGAACTTTGTCATCTTGCAAAACTGAAACTCTATACCTGTTGAACAACAGATCCCAATTTCCTACTCCCCCCAATCTCTGGAAACCACTGTTCTATTTCTTTTTCTATGAATTTGACTACTCTAGATACCTCATATATTTTGTGTGTGTGACTGGCTTATTTCACTTACCATAATGTCCTCAAGGTTCACCATATTATAGCATGTGTCAGAATTTCCTTTTTAGGGGCACCTGGGTGACTCAGTCGTTAAGTGTCTGCCTTCGACTCAGGTCATGGTCCCAAGGTCCTGGGATCGAGCCCCGCATCAGGAAGCCTGCTTCTCCCTCTCCCATTCCCCCTGCTGGTGTTCCCTCTTTCGCTGTGTCTCTCTCTGTCAAATAAAATCTTTTTTTTTTTTTTTTTTTTTTAAAGATTTTATTTATTTATTTGCGAGAGAGAGAATGAGAGACAGAGAGCAGGAGAGGGAGGAGGGTCAGAGGGAGAAGCAGACTCCCTGCTGAGCAGGGAGCCCGATGCGGGACTCGATCCCGGGACTCCAGGATCACGACCTGAGCCGAAGGCAGTCGCTTAACCAACTGAGCCACCCAGGCGCCCCACTGTCAAATAAAATCTTAAAAAAAAAAATTTCCTTTTTAAGAATAATACTCTGTTGTATGCATATACCACATTTTCTTTATCCATTCATCCATTGATGGATATTGGGTTTCTTCTAGCTTTTGGCAATTGTGAATAATGCTGTTATGAACATGAGTGTGCAAATATCTCTTCGAGACCCCACTTAACGATACTTTTAGGTATATACCTAGAAGTAGAATTGCTGGATCATATGGTAATTCTATTTTTACTTTTTTTGAGGAGGTACCATACTGTTTTCCATAGTGGCTGCACCATATTACATTTCCCACCAGCAGTGCACAGGATTCCAGTTTCTGCACATCCTCACCAACACTTGTTTTAATTTTTATTTATTTTTTTAAAAGATTTATTTATTTATTTGAGAGAGAGAGGGCGCACACACACGAGTGCAAAGAGGGGCAGGAGAGGGAGAGAGAAACTTTTAGCAGACTCCTCACTGAGCTCAGAACCCAACGTGGGGCTTGATTTCATGACCCTGAGATCATGACCTGAGCAGAAACCAAGAGCCGGACACTTAACTGACTGCGCCACCCAGGAGCCCCTCAGTTTTTATTATTATTTTTTAAGATTTTATTTATTTGAGAGAGAGTGCGTGAGCACGAGCAGGGGTGGAGAGGGTGAGGGACAAGCAGACTCCCTGCTGAGTATGGAGCCCAATCCCAGGACCCGGAGATCATAACCTGACCTGAAGATGCTTAACCGATTGAGCCACCCAGGCACCCCCCCCGTTTTGATTCTTTTATAGTATCCATTCTAATGGTTATGAGGTGATATCTGATGGTTTTGAGTTACATTTCCCTAATGATTAGTGATATTGAGCATCTTTTCATATGCTTGTTGCCCATCTGTATATCTTCTTTGGAGAAATACCTGTTCAAGTCTTTTGCCCATTTTTAATGGGGTTAATTTTTGTTGTTGAGTTGTTTAAAAACCTTTTAACAGGTGTTTTCAAGCATACACAAAAAATAGTTATATGAATGGATTCTCATGCATCTGTCACTCAGATTCACCAGTTGTCAACATTTTGCTGATCTTTTCCATCTTCCCCCACCCACTTATACCTTTAATGCATGATTTTAAAGTAAATCCCAGATGTTACTTCTTTTACCTGTAAATATTTCAGAATGTTTTTCCAACAGATGACTATTTTAGAAGCATAAACCAATGCAATTATCATACCTAGCAAAATTAATTTCTTACAACTATCCAATACCCCATTCATGTTAAATTTTCCCCAACTGTGTTAAAATGTCTTTTTATGGAATGATTGTCGCAGACGAGGTCCACAACCTGCAATTGGATGTTTCTTAAATCTCTTTTAATCTATCACCCCACCCCACCCCCACCCGCATGAATGTGGACACATTCTAGATTTGTCCAGTTTCATAAACTCTCTCTCAGACTCATGTGGAGGAACAGATTGTGGGGGAGGGCAGAGTGGCCACGGGTGGGGAGATCCGGAAGGAGGCTGCTGCAGAAGTCCAGCCAGGAGAGGATGAAGGCTGGATGGGAGGGGCAGCAGAGGTGGGAGGGGTGGGCTGATGTTGGGTGTTTAAAAGGTGGAGCTGAAGTAGGGGATGCGGTTTGGTGGTAGAGAGAGCCTGGGAAGGAGGCAGGGCCAGCTTCTGGCCTGGGGAGACTGAGGTTTGGAGCCCAGGGATCTCTGGGTGTACATATCCTCAGAGAGGGCTGGGACTGCACCTGATATTGCTGACCCCGTAACCCCACGGTCCCTGGCAGGTTCCCACTGAACCTGCTCAGGGTCATGGGATCAGGGACTGGCTGCGGCACATGGGCCATGAAGACTGGGTGCCCAGCTGCCGCCAGCACCTGTGCAGTGAGCACTTCACACCATCCTGCTTCCAGTGGCGCCGGGCTGTGTGCTCCCTGCAGCCTGATGCAGTGCTGTCCATTTTCTCCCCGGCACCCCCCTGCTAAGGTGAGCAAAAGGAGGTCCCACTGCTGGAGTCTGACCCCCAGTCTTCCCCACCTGGAAATAATCCGTGGAGTCTGATCCCCAGCCCTCCTCTCCTGAGAGAAGTTCCTCCTTGAGGTCTGGCCTTATCTGAGGGCAGTACCCCTCGGAGTCTGGCCCTGATGCCCCCACGCCTGCCCCCCCCCCCAATCCCATGCCTTGTCTTCCAGAGGCAGCAGAGTTCCCGAAGCACTGAGAAGCCAGGCGTGCCTCCCTCCCCACCGGAGGCCACGCCCCTATCCCCAGGGCCAGCTGCGTGGCCCCTGGTCCCTTGCACCTCGTGGTACTGGGGTCAGCATCCGGAGGCCCTGAGGCCACGACCACCGTGTTCCTGACCCCCCTGCCCCCTGCTCCTGCCGGGCCACAGCCTGGAGTCCGGGCCCAGCACCCCCTGGCCAGGCTGGGCACAGTCCTGGAAGCGCTGCAGCGGCGGGTGCGGAGACTGCAGCGGCGCCAGGAGCAGCCCCAGGGGCAGCTGCGGGCTATGGAACAGCTGGGGCAGCAGGTGTGCAAGGAGGGCCTGCCACCTAGGGGCATCGGGGCCTGCCGCGCCTGGTGAGTGGGGCCACCTGGCCCCCATAGCATATGTATTTTCTTTTTTTTTTTTTAAGATTTTATTTATTTTTTGAGAGAGAGACAGCGAGAGCGGGAATACAAGCAGGGGGAGTGGGAGAGGGAGAAGCAGGCTTCCCGCTGAGCAGGGAGCCCGATTTCGGGGCTCCATCCCAGGACCCCGGGACCATGACCTGAGCTGAAGGCAGACACTTAACCGACTGAGCCACCCAGGCACCCCCATATGTATTTTCGTTTAAACTAGAGTCCAGTATTTAAAAGTCAGAACATTTCACTCATGTTTCCAAGTTTCTAGCTTGTCTTGAAAAGAGTCCATCTGGCAACGCCTACCAACTATTGGTCAGAGCAGGGTAATGGCTGCTCTATTTATTAATAATATTTAAGGAGCCCTTACTCTCTGCCAGGCAGCATTAATAACTTACTGAAAACTCACTATGACCTTGATGCGGCTCTGGTCCCCATTTTTCAGATGAAAAAACAGGTGCCAGGATGCTACAGTCACTTGCCCAAAGTCAGGCAGCCAGGAAATTGCAGAACCAGGATTTGAACCAGGTATCTGACTGCACAGGAGGCTAGCTCTCTCCTGTTGGAGAGCTCCTTGCCTGGCTCCTAATAGAGCTTGAGTTTGCAACCTATCTCCTAGAGGCTCCCCGACCCCATCTAAAGGCCCTTTTACTCCTGTATCTTACTACTGAGTATTGGAGGAGGGTATCCTGTCTTGAAGAATCAGTTTGACCAGGACTTTTCCCTGCTTAAAACCCCCAGAGCCAAGTTTGAGGTCCCAGGGCTCTCAGCCCTGGCTGGACAAGAGAAGTGGGAAGGGGTTTCAGAAAGGAGCCCCTCCGGAATGCCTGGGTGGCTCAGTGGGTTAAACAATCTGCCTTTGGCTCAGGTCATGATCCCTCAGTCTCAGGATTGAGCCCCTCATTGGACTCCTTGCTCAGCAGGGACCCTGCTTCCCCTTCTGCCCCTCACCCCACTCATGTTCTCTCTCTCTCACTCTCTCTCTGTCTCTCTTTCAAATAAATAAAATCTTAAAAAAGAAAAGGGTCTTTAAACAAAAAGGAGCCCCCCAAAGTAGCCCTGTAGCTAAGGTGTCTCAGCCTGACAGCCAATGGGTTGGACATGGCTCACAGATAGGATTTTTTCTGGCCTCAACAACAGTGTTTTAAAATAATTTTTGGTCTTTCCTGAAGGCTCAGCAGATGTAGCAGCACTGGGTTCGTATTCGCAGCTAGTAGCAGTCAGCCGGAACTGCAATGTGCCTGCCCCTGGACGCTCTGTGTTTGAGACAATGGCCTGACCATGCTGGGGCATAAAGGAGACATACAGAAGAGCAGGGACAGAGCTCCAACTCAGGCCTGGGACTCTTCATGAAGCCTGCCAGGGCCCCTGGGCTGACAGTGTCTCTCTGCCTCCGCTGCCCCCATTCAATCCTATTTTTCCATGTCCTTCTCTCTTCCCACATTCATCTTTATGTTTTTGCTGCCCCATCTCTCTGCCCTCCTATCTGTCTCCCCATTTCCCCACTGCTCTCTTCACCTGCATCTTTCTGTGTCCCTCATATCACTGTCCCTCTCTGTCTTCCTCTTTGTTTGGCCTACCTCCATATCTGTCTCTCCATGTCCCCCACATTTTCCTCTGTCCCCATACTTCTTTATTCCCCCCACGAATGTCTCTCTGGCCTCACATCTCTTCCCGTCTCCCCACAAATCTCTCTGCCCACATCTCTCTGTGTTCCCTGACATCCCCCTCCCACCTTGGCCTCCCTATTCTTCATCATTTCTTCCCCCGTCCTCTCTGCCCTCTCTCCTGCCCTCCCCTCTTTCCCCTATGTTCTCCATCTCTATCACTTCTTTGTCTGGGACTGCCCAGCTCCCTGGACCTGAGAATCCCATCATCTGTGGAGGGCCTGACATAGCTGTGGTCATTGCCCAGAGTCCTGCACCTCCCACACTGGATGCCAAGCCTGAGCTCCTGGACACTGAGACCCCCAGTGCATAAGGACCAGGACAGATAATGTTGTGGGACAGATGACAGAAAACAAAGGAAGAGGGGCGCCTGGCTGGCTCAGTCGGTAGGCGGCTGCCTTCGGCTCAGGTCATGGTCCCGGGGTCCCGGGATCAAGCCCCACATCGGGCTCCCTGCTCGGTGGGAGGCCTGCTTCTCCCTCTCCCACTCCCCCTGCTTGTGTTCCCTCTCTCACTGTGTCTTTCTCTGTCAAATAAAATCTTAACAAAACAAAACAAAACAAAGGAAGAGATAGTCCTCATACATGGGCCTACCTAGCCCCACCACCCATGCCTGGGCCATTGTAGGACCTCCTTCAAGGGCCTGGCTCCAAGCACCCCCTTCTACGGACCCCTTGAACCTTGGGGCTGACCTGAGCCCAAGCCCCATCAATCCTTATTCCCCTTGGTGCCAGGTTCCTGCTACCCCTAGCTTGAACCTTTGCAGTCAGTAAAACAGTCTCAAAGCAGAACAAGGATTGTTTATTTGGGAAGAATGGTACCTGGTTCTGAAGAGCCCCTCATATCCTTTGCCAAGTATGGTGCTGAGCTGGGTATATAGCAGTGAACACAGCCAATAAAATCCTGCCCTCATAGTGCTCCTATTCTGCTTGAGTGGAAGTCAAACTAGTAAACTAATAAACAAAATAATTTCAGATTGTGATAAGCGCTGTAAAGACTAAATGAAAATGTAATGGGGTGGGGGTGGCAGATGGATGGATGAAGAGGACTGTCTAAGGAGACAGTGTTTGAGCAGACACCTGGATGAGAAGACCTGGTGTGGAGGCATACGGGCTGGATGCTCCAGGGAGAAGAACAGCCCCTGGAAATGCCCAACATCCAGGGGGTCAGCTGGAGGAAGGCGGTGTTGCTATGGCAAAAACTGAAGCAGGGGAGGGAGTGTATGTGTGGGGGGGTGCAATTTTAGAGCAGAGAAGGTGCCAATAAGTAAAATCCTAAACGAGGGGAGAGAGGGAACCAAGTGTCTGGGGGAGGAGCATTCTGGGCAGAAGGAAAGGTCAGTGCAAAAGTCCTGCACTGAGGAGGAGAAAGGAAGCCAGTGTAGTGCAGTAGATTCGGGGGAAAGTGAGAGATGTTGGAGAGATGATGGGGGAAATTTCACCTAGGGCCTTGTGGGCTGCGGTTGAGAACATTGGTTTTTAATCTAGAATGAGGTGCAGCAAGCAGATGTCTCCGAGTCAAGGAGGGCCCTGATGGGGGTGTGTTAGGTCCCTGTGGCTGCATTATAGGGAGCAAGTTGCGGGGGGGAGAACAGGGAAGAGGCTGCTGTCATAGTCCAGGTGGGAGAGGATGACGGAAAGACCAGGATGAGGGCCTGCGTGTGGGGTGAGGGGGTGAGGGACAAAATTCTGGAAGGAATATTTTGGAGATGGAACTTACCAGCCCTGACCATTAGAAGGATGAAGGGTGGAAGGCAAAGTCACCCAGTCCTCTTTGGGCTGGGGTTGTGGGCAGTGCAGGCCACAGCCAGGCAGGCGTGACAGCCAAACCAAGATGAAGGAGCCAGGAAGGCCTGGACCCTGGGCTGGCTCCAGGTCTTCTTGGGGGATATTCAGGTTTGGAGAGGTTCATTGGCAGCTCTGCCCCTAGACACTGCTACAGCCATGTAGCATGGTGATTAAAAACCCAGACTCTGCAGCCAGGCTGTCTGGTTTCAAGTCTTAGCTCCATTACCTATTTGCTGTGTGCCCTTGGGCAACTGGCTTAACCTCTCTGAGCCTGGTAAGTTCTCTGTGAGCACTCTGTGATGATAACCACGATGACTGATGACCAAAGAGGATGAAAGGAGTCTACAAAATCATCCCTCTGAGACACCCTTTATATGCGGTGAGCATGGAGAAGGGGTTAGGTCTGAGACCTCAGAGAGAGAAAACATCATCACCACCACACCAAGACCCCTGCCCTAACTGGCCTGGTTTGCGGGCCTGCGGGAAGCCTCCATCCCAGGGGTATGCACAAAATAGAACTGGGCCCGCTTTCCCATTCCTCTCCTTTTGCCCTTGTTTCTGCTTCATCTCTCTCTGTTTTGATGCCTCACATCCTTTTTCGTGACCATCTCTTCTTTCTCTCCCCATCCTCCGTGTCTCTCCCCTTCCCGACGCTGCCTCAAGTCTTTTCATCAAAGCGAGGAGCCTCCCAGTATCTCCGCCCCCGCGCCTGGTTGGGGGTAACATTGCGCATGCGCCGTCTGCGCCCCTCCCTCTCCACCCCCATCCCCTGTCGGCGTCTGGGCCTCGTCCCCTTCTGTCTCTCTCTGCTCCCCCATCACTTCCCCGGACACTGACACCCCATTACTCCAGTCTCTCCAGTCTCAGCTTTGGTCTTCAGCCCCATCCGCCCCAGGTAAGATGGGTAGAGGGGAGGCCCGCGGAGAAGGGGAGGGGCGAAGCATCCTGCCTCCCGAGATAAACAAACCCGGGGAGGGGGCGGCCTAGACTGAGGAGCCTGACGCGGGAGGAGAAGAATGGGGGGCTGGACCTGGGGGAAGTGCTAGGCGCTGGGCCCACATACCAGGGTCCTCTGAGGGGTAATGGTCGTCGCTATGATTGCCCAAAATCCAGAGCTGGGGGCGTGGGAGCCACTGGGGGCCTTGGAGCTTCTGGGAGCTTTTGGGGGCTTAGACCCTGGACCCTGTGAGGCGCTCTCTATAACTGACCGCTGTCTCCAGGATTTGCCTGAAAGCCGCCCCCAACTCTGCACCCACCCCCCGGAGGGCCATTGAAGACTATGACTAAGACAGATCCCGCTCCGATGGCCCCTCCACTCCGGGGGGAGGAAGAAGAAGAGGAGGAGGAGGAGGAGCTGGTCCCCGAGGCCCCCAGCCCCACCCAGGAGCGCCGGCAGAAGCCTGTTGTGCACCCCTCAGCACCTGCCCCCCTCCCCAAGGACTACGGTAACCACCCTCCCCACCCTGCAATTTGGTCTGGAGCCTTGGGTGGCCAGGGAGGTTGGGCTGAGCTCTGCTGGTGATTCTGGGGGCTTTGAAAGTGGTCCAGGGGAGTCTTGGCCCTTGGACCCCCCCTTCATTAATTTATTCATTCATCCGTTGGAGAATGCAATTGGAATATCCTAATCTTTGATTCATGACACATCATTCAGTCATTCAACAAACATTTGCTGAAAGCCTGTCATGGACCTGGCTCTATGCTAGGAGCTTGGAGCAAAGCATGGAGCCACACAGACCCAGTCTTTGCCCTGAGAGAACTTACAGGCCTCAATGACAACTTACACAGATATAATATAAATATATAATTACAAGACATGATGAGAATTGTGTTTGCCAAGAATCGGATGCTGCAGGAGCTTTTTAAGACATGGTTTCCATGAGGAGGTAGCATTTGAGGAAGACCCAAGAATGAATTGGGGTTTAACGAGGGAAAGGGCCAGGGGAAGGGAATACCCAGAGAGATAACTGCAGGAGTAAAGGCTCTGAGGTAGGAAGTTGTGGAGCAGGGAGGATGGCCTCTTGGAGAACCTGAAAGTGTCTAATCATTCACCAAGCATATTTATCCATTGCTACTACTCTGTGGCAAGCCTTATTCTGGGTGACAGATTTAATGGTGAGTGATCCAAGCATGATCCCTGTTCTCAGGAGGGAGCAAGTAATAGTTAAATCTGAAAAGTTCAGATGGAGTGAATGCTATGGAAGAAATAAAAGAAATAAAAGAGGGACATATAATAGGGGGGCAGCACCTTGAGATGGAGTGGTCAGAGTGGGTCTTTCTGATTATGGTGGCATTTAGGCTGAAGCCCAGAGCATGAGGAGGAATCAGCTGTAGGAGAGCTGGAGAAAGATAGTTCCTGGCTGTGAGCACCAAGTGCAAAAGCCTGAGGCAGGAACAGAAGACCATCCTGGAGCTGTAGTTAGGGAGTGATGGGAGTTGAGGTGAGGGTTTGGCAATGACTAGATCTTGGAGGGCCTTAGGGGCTACTGTGAGGACGTTGAATAAGTGTGATGAAGAGAGAGCAGTTGGTAGGGAGATACTTAAAAGCAGTGGAGTGGTGGATCTGATTTATATTTTTGATTTATATATATATATTTTAAAGATTTTATTTATTTACTTGAGAGAGAGAATGAGAGACAGCACGAGAGGGAAGAGGGTCAGAGGGAGAAGCAGACCCCCCGCTGAGCAGGGAGCCCGATGTGGGACTCGATCCAGGGACTCCAGGATCCATGACCTGAGCCGAAGGCAGTCGCTTAACCAACTGAGCCACCCAGGCGCCCTTGATTTATATTTTTAAAAGTTCCCTCTGGCTACTGGATACAGAGGGTGGAGGGGGCTTTTAGAAGATGTTGGCTGGGAATCCCCAGCAGCTGTAAGTTCAGAAACTAGACACCAGGTTCAAAGAGCTGGCATCGCTAGGATAGGGCAGGAGGGATGGCCTCTGTGGCCATATCACCCGCTAGAGGTGGGTCAGAGAGGCTCCAAGTTGAGCTCAGTCTGATAGAAAAATAAGAACGTTATCTGGGTGTCAGGTGCAGGGAATCCATGCCAGGAAACTGGAAATCTCATTTGGAAATGTAGCTATATGTGGCTGGGGCCTGTGGCCTGGTGGGAAGTCAGAGGGTGTAGGCTGCTCCCTGTGCCCCACCCCCACCTCCCTCAGAATCTTGCTTGTAGAACAAGGAGGGTTTGGTCACAGAACATGAAGGAATCTGGAAATGTGGTCTAGGAGAGAGAGACAGCTAAGGTGGACTCGTTGAAGAATTTGTGTATTTGTGTATTAAATGTGTGCAATTAATTCAGCAAACATTGATTGAGCACCTACTGCATGCCAGCCGCGACGGTGGGCCTTGGGGGGCAGGGAGTGAGCAGACAGCACGGAAGCATAGTCCTTACATCCTAGTGAGGGAGACACGTGAGAGAGGAAAAGAGGAAAAAAGAGGGAAGAAGAGAAACAGGAAAAGAGGAAGGGAGAACGGGAAGGAAGGAGCAAACAAGTTAATGTTAAGTAGTGGGATATGCTGTGATTAAAGAAAGAATAAAGGGCCCGGGATGGAGAAGGGCACAGGCACTGATTTACACAGGGTAGTCTGGGGAGGCCTCCCTGAAGAGGTGACATTGGAGTAAAGCCTGCAAAGCCCCGAGAAGGCTTGGGGAAAACACTGTCCCAGGCAAGCAAAACAGCAAGTGCAAAGCCACTGAGACAGGAATTTGCCTGGTGTGTTGGGAGGACAGAAGGAGTCAGTGTGGCTGGGTGAGAGGGAGAGGGCAGAGAACAGACAAGGCCAGTTTGTGCAGGGCTTGTGGGCTGCGGGGAGGACAGTGGTCAGTACTTGGGAGTGTGTCGGGGGAAGCCAGGGCCAGGTCCTGAGCCAAGGAGGGCTGTGACGTGACTGGGGTTCCAAAAGGAGCACACAGGCTGATTTCTGGAAACGCGGTGTCTGTGGCCCTTTCCCGGGCTGTGTGACATCCAGGTGTTCATTTCCTCGTTCATTCATTACGCGCAGAGCTCCTGCCTCGGGCCAGGCCCTGTGCCGAGTGTTGACAATACTACAGAGAGCACCAGTCATCAGAGCCTGGTCGGGGGAGATGCAAGTTCCTCTAGACTCCCACCCTGGCTGGCTGCAGGTTGGATCCTGCGCATGGGTACATTTTAATGTGTACTGCACGGTATTTGAAAAATGGAGATTTTTCTTAAAAACCAGGTTTTTCTGGCCTTTTTACTTGGGATTTAGCCAAACTGTGCCCATTCTGAGCCAGGGTCGTAGTGCGCTAGAGCAGTGACCCCCCCCCCAGGGCCCAACCCCCCGGGTGGGGGGCACGTGCAGACTCAAAATACCGCACTCCTTCCACACTCTTGTTTCAAGGAGTGGAGTTTGCTGCTCTGTAGGATTGTTGGATCTTCCAACTTTGCAAGACACCTGAGGCATCCAGAGTTTGATGTGAAACCTCCTGATCTTGAAGCCTCATGCTGGCCACAGAGAAAATGTCTGTGGCTCATGCACCATATGGTTTGAGACCATGCATTAGAGGATCTTAAAGGCAAAGGCCTAGAGCTGCCCTGCCTCAGGATGGAAAGAGGGGGTCAGCTTGCCTGGGGTGACTTTGGACCTCTTACTACCCTAGCCTTCACATTCTTCGATCCCAATGACCCGGCGTGCCAGGAGATTCTCTTTGACCCCCAGACCACCATCCCTGAACTGTTCGCCATTGTGCGCCAGTGGGTGCCCCAAGTCCAACACAAGATCGACGTCATCGGCAATGAGGTAAGATACTTGGGAAGCCAGGGAGGGAGAGGATAGGGTCCCTCACATGTTTGGGTAAACCTCTCTGGACCCCGGTTCTCCCAGATTCTGCGTCGAGGCTGCCACGTGAATGATCGTGATGGGCTGACCGACATGACACTGCTCCACTATGCGTGCAAGGCTGGGGCCCACGGAGTTGGTAAGGTCCAAACCCCCAAAGCATGAGCCCCTGCACCTAGGCCCCCAGACTGGACACCCTCAAAACCACTCAGAATCCCGGCCTTCAGACCGCCACCCTGAATCCACAGCCTAAGATGCCAAAGCGCGGTCCCTGAGGCCCAGGGCCTTCCCCATGCCTTGGGCCCAGGCTCTGGAGGAGGGGACGCAAGTTGAGCTGGGCTGTTGCGCAGGGGACCCCGCTGCGGCCGTGCGCCTTTCACAGCAGCTGCTGACGTTGGGCGCTGATGTAACGCTGCGCAGCCGCTGGACCAACATGAACGCGCTTCATTACGCTGCCTACTTCGATGTGCCCGACCTGGTGCGCGTGCTGCTGAAGGGCGCACGGCCAAGAGGTGAGTGGGAGGGTCTGGGCTGGGAGGGGATGGGACCCAGGCTAAGGAGGAGGCTGGAAGCAGGAGGAGGGTGTGTTTGGGGGAGGAGGTGGGGGAAGGGTGAGGGGACCGGGATCCGAGGAGATAGTGGTAGGTTGGAGGCAAGAGGTGTGGGAGACGGGGCCCAGACATCCGTGACCCATCCCCAGGGCTGAGCAGGAACTGGTTGGGAGGGGCGGGGCTCTGCATGCGAGGCTATGGGAGGCACTGGGGCCTGTGGGTTGTGAGATGGACTTGGGGAGGCTGTAAGGTGGTGTTGGGGGGCCAGGCGGGGTGCTGAGGCCACTCATCCGGAACCCTCCTCTCGCCCACAACCCAGTGGTGAACTCCACGTGCAGTGACTTCAACCACGGCTCAGCCCTGCACATCGCTGCCTCCAACCTGTGCCTGGGTGCAGCCAAATGTTTGCTGGAGCATGGTGCCAACCCGGCGCTGCGGGTACTACACCCCTGGCCCAGCCCCCAGTGTCTCCCTTCTCCTTCCTTCCCCACCCTTTCCAGCCAGCAGAGGATGAGGGGGGCCAGGACCATTTGCGTTTCTGGAAGCTCATTACAAAAATCATTTGTACATTCAACAAATGAAGTGATAGCTGGTATTTACCATCACATGGTCTCATTGCAGGCTTGGGATCTCCCAGGGCACGGCTTCCCTAAGATCATGACCCAGAGACTGAAGTGTGACCTTCATTCCCTTGGCTCCACCCCTAGTTCCACCCTCAATTACTTGGGATCCCTAGCCTTAGGTTGAGGGTGGATTTCCTGGGGGACATGGTCTATACCTCAGTGCCTCACCCCTTCTTATTCCCATGTTGGCCTAGGGTCTGACCTAGTTCTACCATGGCTTTACCTAGACTGGGGTCTCTGGGAGCATGGGCTCAGCGGAGGTTCAGCCTGTGCCCCGAGTCCTCACTTCCTTTCTTCCCATTGGCCCCCAGAACCGAAAGGGACAGGTGCCAGCGGAGGTGGTCCCAGACCCCATGGACATGTCCCTGGATAAGGCAGAGGCAGCATTGGTGGCCAAGGAGCTGCGAACCCTGCTGGAGGAGGCTGTGCCGCTCTCCTGTGCCCTCCCCAAGGTCACGCTACCCAACTATGACAACGTCCCGGGCAATCTCATGCTCAGTGCACTGGGCCTGCGCCTGGGAGACCGCGTGCTGCTGGATGGCCAGAAGGTCAGAGACTGGGGAAAGGTGGGGAGGGCAGGCCTCCATGCCTCAGGGCTGGGTCCTTGGACAGAGTGTAGACCCTCTCCTTTGGCCACCCACCCTCCCAATCATTCCCACAGTTGTTCTGTGAGTGCTTCCTTTGTGCCCCACCCTGGGCTGAGCTCTCGGTCCAGGGAGGGAAGACAGATCTGTCACCTGACAGGGACAGCCCATAATAGTCATGGCTGTCACCAGGAAGCACAAGCAGAGTGATCAGTGCAGCTCTGCACCTGTGAGTTCCCCTGGGCCTTGTGGGCCCCAGTCAGGGCCCACCTCTGCTCCCAGAGTGGTCAGTACTTTGGGGAAAAAAAGGACAGGTCAGAATGATCAGGGGTATGATGGGACGAATGCACCCCCTTGAAGATAAGGAGGGATGAGCCAGGAAAAGAAAAGGAGAAGGGGGGGTCCCACGTAGGAGGAGCAGGTACAAATGCCCAGAGGGCAGAGAGAATCTTTATTCATCCAGGTATTCCAGCTTTGATTTCTTTATCTGGTGTCCCTCAGGCTCCATGCTGGACCCAGGCTGCCCTTGGAAATTAAGGGCTGTGTGAGCCCAGACCCACTCTTGTGGAGCTTTTTCTCTGATGAAGGAGACGCAGCCAGTCAAGTAAACCCATCGTTAAAATAATTTCTGGTAGCAGCAAGGGCTTTGAAAACCATTAAATGCTTGAATTTAGGGGCGCCTGGCTGGCTCAGTCAGTAGAGCATGTGACTCTCGATCTCAAGGTCGTGAATCTGAGTTGGACGTTGAGATTACTTTAAAAAAATTTTTTTTAGCTTAAAAAAATGTTTGGATTTAGTAAATTGCCTCTGGCTGAGGACATGTGCAGTCAGTTTTGGAGCTGGGGTGTTCCAAAGGCTTCTGTGAGGAGCTGATGTCTGAGCTGAGCTGAGAGGGGAAGGAGCTCACCTGCAACAACATGGAGGCAGAGGAAACAGCAGGTACAGAGGCCAAGAGGAGGTAAGGGGTAGCGTGACAGGAAGGTGAAGTGGAAAGGTCAGCAGGAGCTGGATCACACCCGACCTGCAAGCCACTGGAAGGAATCTGAATTTCGTTGCTTGTACAGTGAGAAATCGTAAAAGTCACATTGTGTTTCCTGATCAAGGGTTCTGCACGCATCAGCCCCACCTGTAACACCTTCTGTACCTGAACTAATCCATGTGACAATTCTGAAAGCAAAATGGGTTGACTCTCCCCATTTTACAACCCAGAAGACTATAAGAGGCTCAGAGAGGTGAAACCTTTTGTTTGAAGATAAGAACAATAATAACAGTCTTCCCCTTAGAGAAACAGCATAACACAGTGGTCACACGCTCAGGCAGATCTCAGCTTTGCTGCTTTCCAGCTGCAGGGCCTGGGGCCACTGATTCTACCTCTCGGGGTATCAGTTTCTTCATCTCTAAAATGGAGCTAATAACAGTACCCACCTCAGGTAGTTGTATGATGCTCAAATTAATTAAAATCCGGAAAACCCTTAGAATAGGGCTTAGTGCATCTCAAGAGCTCTGTGTATCGCAGGTCCTATTCTGATCCCAACACCAATCCTCCAAAGCAGGCACTATTAATTCACCCATTTTATAGACAAGGAACTGGGGCTTGGAGAGTGAAGCAGCCTCACACGATGATCATAGCCATAACCACTGAGGGCTCACAGCAACTAAGTGAATTTACATATATTGCAGATGTTTCAACCAGCCAACCAGCCTATGAAGTGCTTTGCTATCTCCATTTTACAGGTGAAACTGAGGCCTAAGAGGTCATTGGACCCAAGCCGCAAGACCATAATAATCAACACTCACTGATCCCTCACTCAGCACCAGGCCCTGTTCTGAGGCTCTGACAGCCCTGTCCAATAGCCCTTTCCATCTGTGAGGATGGAAATACTCTGTGTCTGTATTGCCCAATAAAATACCCGTAAGTCACGTGTGGCTATTGAGCACTTGAAATGTGGTGAGTGCAACCAGGGAAATTAAATTTTAATTTAATTTCAGTTCATTTAAATTGTTATATGTGGCTAATGCCTGTTTACTGCACTGAACAGGGCAGTTCTATAACCATCCTATAAGGTAGGTGTGACTTCTGTTCCCATATCATAGATGAGGACACAGAGGCACAGTGAAGTTAAGTCATACAGCCAGTAAATGGTGATGTCCAAACCGATTTGAGCTTAGGGCTCCCTCATCCACTCTCCATGCTGCTTGTGTGCCAGTGATCTATCGTGGTCTCTCAAGGACCGCCCCCCCCCCCCCCCCCCCCGCCTCCAAACCATATCCTCCCTTGTTTCCTCAGACGGGCACACTTCGGTTCTGCGGGACCACGGAGTTCGCCAGTGGCCAGTGGGTGGGCGTGGAGCTGGATGAACCTGAGGGCAAGAATGATGGCAGTGTTGGGGGTGTCCGGTATTTCATCTGCCCCCCCAAGCAGGGTCAGTCCCACCTGGGGCTCAAAAGGGGTGGTGGTGGGGTCCCCTCAGTAGTTCTGATGCTGGTGATGGGGGTGGGCAGAGGGCAGAGGCTTGGACCACTCCCAGAGCAGGCTCTGTCCCCCCAGGTCTCTTTGCCTCTGTGTCCAAGATCTCCAAGGTAGTGGATGCACCCCCCTCATCCGTCACCTCCACACCTCGGACTCCTCGGATGGACTTTTCCCGTGTCACTGGCAAAGGCCGCAGGGAACACAAAGGTCAGAGGGGGAGCCTTCTGGGTGAGGAAGGTGAGGCAAGCCAATTTGAGATATTCAGTGGGTAACCCAGCTTCAGTGACTCAGTTTCTCCTCAGGCCCAAACTCCTGTGTCAGAGGACAATCTTTGAGTTCTTCACTTCTATGACTCCGTTTCTCCTTTGACTTAGTACTGGCCCCACACCCAGTTCTTCAAAGGATCTGTAGGTTCTCTGCCTTCTATGACTTAGTCTCCCCTCAGGTCAAAGGTTTTCCCCCAGTTTTAGGGAAGCATCTGTGGGGTTCCTGGCTTTAGTGACTTGATTTACCTTCACACCCAACTCCTTCCTTCATTTTAAAAGGATAATTTCTGGGCTTCTGACTTCTGTGACTCAGTTTTTCCTTTGGCCCAAATAACCTCAGCTTTGAGAAAGGATTTTGGGGTTCTCCAGGTTCTTGACTCAGTTTCCCCTCAGGCCTAACACCCCCCCCCCCCCCCGTTTTCTGGCAGTTGAGATTGTTTCAAGCCCAAAGCCCTCTTGGTTCTGGGGAAGGCTCTAGAGTTCCTGATTGGAGTTAGGACAGAATTTCTATCTTGGGTCTTTCTGGGTGGCATGGGGTCCCCAGGGCTGGCATCTGGGGACCCCACTCCCTTCTCCTGTACCCTTTACTCCAGGCAAAAAGAAGCCCCCGTCATCCCCATCTCTGGGCAGCCTGCAACAGCGGGAGGGAGCCAAGGCTGAGGTTGGAGACCAAGTCCTTGTTGCGGGCCAGAAGCAAGGGATTGTGCGCTTCTATGGGAAGACAGACTTTGCCCCCGGTGAGGACAGTGATCTGGCGGGGCGGGGGGGGGGAGGGGGGGCGCAGGCAAGACCTTGAGACAGCCTGACACCCCGCTGCTGCAGGTTACTGGTATGGCATTGAGCTAGACCAGCCCACTGGCAAGCATGATGGCTCTGTCTTCGGTGTCCGGTACTTCACCTGCCCCCCACGGCATGGAGTCTTTGCACCAGCATCCCGAATTCAGAGGTGAGCCCAAACACCAACCCCAACCCAGGGCACCTCCCAGAACCCTGACTGCCCACCCCTCTCAGGTGTCTCTTCCTCTTGGACCAGGAGGACAGTGTGGCTACCCACCTCCACACTCTAGCTCTTTCTGTGTAGGTCCTGTGGGTTCAGCTCTCCTGGCCTCTCATGACTCTGACCCCTCCACTCTTCTCATGTCTCCCCAGGATTGGTGGATCCACTGACCCCCCTGGGGACAATGTCGGAGCCAAAAAAGTGCATCAAGTGACAAGTGAGCTGGGGCTGGGGTGTAGGAGGTAGAGGAGGGGTGAGGGTTTGGGGATAGGAGGAAGGGTCATGGGTTCTCAGGTATATGCTGGTGACAGAATCTCCAGTACTTAACAGGAGACACAGGGTCCAGGAAAATGATGAGACAGGATCCCAAAGAGGATAAGTGCTATGGGGGGTAGGGTATGGGGATGTTAACGACAAGGCTCTGGGCAGGCACCGGGGACATACATAGGTATGGGGGGATACAGGGAATATTACTGACATGAAATCCAGATGGGTATTGAAATGTGGGGTCCAGGTGGGTATTGGGGACATGGATAAGTATCAATGACAAGGAGTCTGGTTGGGTATTGAGGGTCTGTCATCCCCTCACCCAAACCTTGCGCCCCCTTCAGTGACACAACCCAAACGCACTTTCACGACAGTCCGGACCCCAAAGGACATCGCATCAGAGAACTCCATCTCCAGGTGGGTAGCCAACCCTTGGCCCACCTCCTGTGGGATGTTCAGGAGAGGTTGCACAAGGCCATTGGACATAGGGATCTGGACTTCTGGTTGGGGCTGGAAATAGAGGTTAGGAAAACTTGTGACTAGTCAGCTTACCCAGAAATGGTTTTTAGGGAGTGAGGTCCCACACTGAATTCTGGTGTCTTCCACTCTTACGGGGAAGGTAGAGGAGGCAGAACACTTTCCACTTCACAGGAGCCTGAGAAGGCATAGGCCAGGCAGGTAGAGACAGAATCCAGAAAGGCCGAATCCCAGACACTTGGGGAGGAGCAGGGGTGGGGGTGGGGTGGGGTGATTAATCCAGATGTTCCCGTATCCTGCATCAAGGTGTGACAGATGTGATTCTCCTTTCCAGGTTGCTCTTCTGCTGCTGGTTTCCCTGGATGCTGAGGGCGGAGATGCAGTCTTAGAGGCCTGGCTACCTGATAGAGCATCAAAGAGTCCCCTCTAGCATCTCCTGACACAAGGAGCCCCCGAGTCACCCTGAGATAGAGATTCCCAGTAACACATCCAGAATAGAGACCCCCATTAGCCAGCCCTCGATCACTGAGGCCCCATTAACAGAGTCCCTCATGATAACCCCCAAATACAGACCCCATGGTACCCAGAAAGAGATTCCCTGAGTGTAGCACCTTCAGGCTAGTCCCTGTCCCCAACCCCCAGAGCAGACCCCCCAGTAACGTATTTCCACATCACCTCAAATGATGGTGACCTCTACATCATGCTCCAGAGCAGAACATTCCTGAGTCATTCATCACTGGATCAGAACCCTCCCCCATAACAAAGACCCCCCACCCCCCATCAAATCCCTTTGAAATAAACACAGGTCATACCTCCAGAGCAACAGAGTAACAACTACATTTAACATCAGTTCCCTCAAGATGTTGTGACCCCCATGGTCACCCCAAAAGCTTACACTGCAATCAAAGACACCCTACATTAATAAATCCCTGCTCTTACCCCTCAAGAAGAGACCCACATTAACTAGCCCACTCTCACCCCCAATTTACAGACACCAAAACAGTCCTGGAAGTGCTAATTACAGGACCCCTAAGTCTTCCTACCCTCTGCGCCCTCAAGAAACCCCCAGTGCCTTGTATGAAGCCCACCCCACACGGCCCACAGCCCCTGTGCTGGCCAGGCTCCCAGAAAATTCTCTATTTTTTAAGTAATGACTTCCCCCTTTGGGGGACCCCAAAATTTGGAGGCCCCATTCTGGGACTCTGGGGATCCCAAATCCCAGAGTACATGTCCCAAATTCCCCTGTGCCCCCAAGTCCTACAGCCCCTAGAGGACCCTAAGGCCCTAACTCCCAGGATCCTCAAATCATGGAATCCCCAAATCCCCAGGGAATCCCAAATTTAAAAATTCAATCCCAAGCCCCCAGGAAACCCCAATCATGGAGGTCCTTGTGCCTGGGATGGAGGAGACTGCAGTCAGGATATGCATCCCGGGCTCCCAGGGCACCTCAAGCCCTATTCATAGGCACCAGGAGACCCCAAACAGGAATTCTCATCCCTGGAAACCAGAGCACTTCAATGCCGAGTCGATGGATCTCAAGATACCCAAATGCAAAGAGTCCCAGCCCCCAGGGAACCCCAAATCCTAAAGCCTCCATCTCTAATACATGAAGGGCCCCAAGGCCTTGAGGGGATCCCAAATCCTGGACCCCCTATTTCAATCTACGTTCTGGTCACAGGTCCAAAACACCAAATGAGTCACTGGCCCCAAAGGACCTCACAGCACCCGGGCCAGACCAGCAGCCTGAGGGAGAACCTAAAGGCCCAGGGGGTCTAGGGTGGACCTGGGGCCCTGACCAGCAAGGACAGCTCACGACTGCCCCTTCACTGCATGTCCCCAAACTCAGCATGACCCCTATCCCCTTCAATAAAGACGTTTCTATGGCTTGTCTGCGTCAGGTCAGTGTTTGGGGAGTTGTGGGCTTGCCTCTGGACCCTTGCCGGGGGAGGACGAGAGAGGAAGTCCTTCCTTCAGTCTAGCTTCCCTGTGGAATGGGCACGGAATGATTTAGCCTGCGGGAAGTCGTTCTAACAGTCTTGTCTCCTTCCGGCGGCCTCCCTTCCCATCTGGCCCCTTCCAAGGCTACCCCTCCCATCTGCGGCCCGTTCCGCAATGAGAACTGGCAGGGTCCTGGAGCCTGATTGGCCGGTGCCTGATGAAGACCCGTCTCCGAAGGATCCCCAGTGGCTCAGGGGCCAGGAGGTGCAGCCTATCACTGAAAGAGGGCGAAGGGGCGGGGCAATATTGGGTGAGAGCGCCGATTGGGTGGAAGGCGGACGCTTAGAACCTTTGAGAGTTCCCGTTGGTCTGAGGAATCCTGCGTCGGGAACGTGGGGCGGAAGTGGCTGGGACGGGAATGGGGGTGTTTAACTCGGGTGCTGGAGGGGACACTGGTGGACGGTCAGTTTTGGGGTGGCTGGGGATGGAGATGGGGGTCCGAGAGGGCTGAGAATGGGGACCTGAGGAAGCTCAGATGGGAGTCCAGGGAAGCTCAGTGTGGAATTCTAGGAGACTCGGGGTTGGGAGTCTAAGGGGTTCAGGTAGGGAAGAAGGTTGGAGAGGAGTCAGGCTCCGGACTGAAGGCCCAAGGTTGCTGCGGGGAAGGGGCTCTCGGGAGGAGAAGTGGGAAAGGGGCCGGAATGGGGAGATCTGAGGAGACTCAGATTGGGGGCACATGGGTGTTGAGAATGGGGCATCTGAAAGGGTTTGAGGCGGGAAGAGGGTGCGTGGTGACTTTGAATATTGTTAGACAGCCAGACTCATGGTTGCTTGGTAACCTGATGTTGTTAGGATGGGATCTCAAACTGTTTGAAGGGGCTTTGGGTGCAGCCATGGAAGCTATGCGTGGAGCTCTTGAGAATGGCTCCCAGTGAGGTCAGAGGATGTTCTCTGTGAGAGCCTTAAGAGGGCAAAAATGTGTGTAGTTTGATGGGCCGTTGTGGATGGAGTTTGGGGCAGTGGGTCAGCGTTCTGGGTGCACTGTGCCGGGTGGCTTTTGAGATGCTGAGGACTCGGGTTTTAGAAACCAAGTAAGTTTCCCTGTAGGGCTGAGGTGAGGCCCTGGCCCTTGATAAAGCAGAAAATAGGATCATAGCCTGAGGGTGGGAGGCTTGGTGACTTCAGAGTGTCCTCCCCTCTCCCACAGGACTGGGTGCATGGAGTTGGTGTCGATGGAGGATCAGGACGCCAGGGTTCCAGCCCTGGAACCATTCAGGGTGGAGCAGGTTGTCAGGACTGGGGGTGCAGAGGGTGAAGGTGGGGACTAGAGGGTGGGAGATAAGAGTGGGGATAATGACTCCTGCGTCTGTGGGCTGGGACTGCTCCCTCCCTCCAAATTCCTTCTTACCCTCAGGATATAGCCCCACCCTCATCCCCACTTCCCACCCCCAAAACGGACATTAGTCCTTTGAGGTCAGGCCCTGGCCTGTCTGGGAACATCCGGAGCCTCTTTCAGAGTCTGCTCAGTGATACTAGGGCTCCTGTGTAGGTCTAAGGGCTGCACGTTCAGGGGGCTCTCTATCCTAGGCACCACCTATAATCTACTATGTCCCTGACTTCATCTCCAAGGAAGAGGAAGAGTATTTGCTTCGACAGGTAACCCCAGCACCTTTCTGGTTTGTTTTTCCCTCCTTCCCAGATCCCTCCCCAAACCCTCGGTTCTGTGTGAGAGAGCCTAAGGCTGCAGTGAAGATCCTGGCAGGAAGGAGAGTGCCACCCAGCACCCATCCCTCATCTTCCCTATTTCTCTCGCAGGACCTGCTGGGGCCTGTCAGAAAGAGCCTTTCCCAGGAGGCTTAGGGGAAACCAAAGTGATTCTTAGAAAGGTAGTTATTACGCAGCTCAGACTCCCTGTGCCCAGTCCAGCCTCCCAAACAGATGAAATTGCTAGAAACAGATTCCTTATGCTAGAAACAAGGAAGTTACAAACCTCCTGCCCTCTGTGCTGAGGTAGCTCAATCCTGCTATCATAGAGAAAAGGGGGTTATAAACATAGGCTGAGATAGCCCAGTTTGGGCCCTTGAGGTTGGGGGAATTAAGAATTTGCAGTTTCAGATTTCTTTGCTGACATAACCCAGGCATGAGAATGCTACAGGGTAAATTCTTCCCTCTGCTGAGATAGCTCAGCATAGACCCAGCCAGAGTCTTGGTAACAAGGTCACCAAGCACGGATCATCTGTGCTGAGATGGCCCAGTATTCTGTATTCTATTCTTAAGGTTTGGGGAAAAAAGAATTTACAAAGCTCAGAGCTTTTGCAGCCTCAGACTTTAATTACAGAGCACAGATCTTCCTTATGCCATCCCAAGTAGTCTTGTCAAGTTGAGTTCCAGGAGTAAGTTAGCAACAGAACACAGACTCTTTTTTTTTTTTTTTTTTAAGAGAGAGGGAGAGAGAGAATCTCAAGCAGACTCCCCGCTGAGCGTGGAGACTGACGCAGGACTCCATCTCAGGACCCTGAGATCGTGACCTGAGCCAAGATCAAGAGTCAGATGCTTAACCGACTGAGCCACCCAGGCACCCCACAGAACACAGACTCTTGTGCTGAGGTAGCCCATTCCAGCCCCATAACTGTGAAAGGAATGAGGAGATTATCGAGTAGATTACAGACTTCTTGGAGATTGCCCATTCTAGACTCTTGGGATCTTGGCAGCGGAGAATTTTCAAAGTACTCTCTTTGCTATGCTGAGATAGCCCAGCCTAGCACATTTCCTCCCCCAGGTGATAGGAACAAAGAGGTTCCAGAAGTCAGGCTGTGCCGAGATAGCCCACGATTCAGGAAATTACAGAGGGCACACTATTTGCTGGGTTAAAAGAGTCCAGTCCATGGAGGGTATTATGTTGAGTGAAATAAGTCAAACAGAGAAAGACATGTGTCATATGATCTCACTGATACGAGGAATTCTTAATTGCAGGAAACAAACTGAGGGTTGCTGGAGTGGGGGGTGGGGTGGGAGGGATGGGGTGACTGGGTGATAGACACTGGGGAGGGTATGTGCTCTGGTAAGCGCTGTGAATTGTGCAAGACTGTTGAATCTCAGATCTGTACCTCTGAAACAAATAATGCAATATATGTTAAGAAAAAAAAAAGAAGAAGAAGGTAGCGGGAGGGGAAGAATGAAGCAGGGAAATTTGGAGGGGTAGACGAACCATGAGAGACGATGGACTCTGAAAAACAAACTGAGGGTTCTAGAGGGGAGGGGGGTGGGAGGATGGGTTAGCCTGGTGATGGGTATTGAGGAGGGCACATTCTGCATGGAGCTCTGGGTGTTATGCACAAACAATGAATCATGGAACACTTCATCTAAAACTAATGATGTAATGTATGGGGATTAACATAAGAATAAAAAAAAAAAAAGTCCAGTCCAGCCCAGAGCTCTGAGTAGATTCAGACCACGATTGTGTAGCTCTGGTTCCTTTCCTTGATCCTGGTAGACACAGGGGCGAGGGCAAACAACAAAATCCTGGGAACACTGTCTGAGAGAATAGTCCCACAGACTTTGAGATGACCCATTCCCATCCCAGGTAGAGGGCCTTATGTTGACCTGGGTGGGAGAATCAGAGTGGTCCTGAAAAAGGACTGACCCCTCCCCACCTCCTAGGTCTTCAATGCCCCAAAGCCAAAGTGGACCCAGCTCTCTGGGAGGAAGTTACAGAACTGGGGTAAGTGTCCCTGCCTGGGGGCATGGGCAATTTGGGGTGTAGGCTGGGGCAGGTGGCTCAGGTTGGTGACACTGGGTGGGTCCTTGAGGGTTCAAGGGGTTCCAAGGGCCAGGAGGATTCTGAGGGGTGAGCAGAGGTTCTGAGAGATGAGGGATTTCCTGATGAGTTGGGGGATATCTCAAAGTGTCCAGGGGTTTGAAGAAGTCAGGACGCCTTGGAAGCGTCGGATGGTGGTCTCCAGAGTCAGAGGTTCCCCAGGGTCAAGAGTGCTCCCAGCCACTGGGATATCCCTAATGGGGGCTGCAGGTGCCAGGGCTCCTCGGTTGGGCGTCCTCAGGACCCCATTGCCCTCTCCCAGGTGGGCTCCCCCATCCCCGGGGGATGGTTCCTGAGCGGCTTCCTCTGTGGCTCCAGCGCTACGTGGACAAAGTATCTGACCTCAGCCTTTTTGGGGGTCTCCCAGCCAACCACGTCCTTGTGAACCAGTATCTGCCTGGGGAGGGCATCATGGTAAGCACACACCTTCGCCCCGACCCTCAGACCTCTGACCCACCATGGGGCAGGGCATTGTGTTGACCCACCTCTACTCATTAAGCAGCCACATACTCCAACCAGGCATTCACCCTCCATCCCAAGCAGGGGCACCCTCCTTGAGCCCCAGAGGGTGGGGGGTGGGGACTCCTGCCCTGTCCAGCCTTGGTGCCCACTCCCTAGCCCCACGAGGACGGGCCACTCTACTACCCGACCGTCAGCACCATCAGCCTGGGCTCCCACACCATGCTGGACCTCTACGAGCCGCGGCAGCCAAAGGATGATGACCCTGCAGAGCAGGTGGGCCCCGAGACACTGTCCCAGCCACTCGTGGGCATCCCGACATCCCACCTCCTCCAAGAGGCCCCAGGGTACCCCTGATACTCTTCCAGACACCTTTCCCCCGTCCCCTCATGGAATGCACCCACATCCTCCCAGACTCCAGCCCCATCCATTTGCAGGGTGCCCTAGAAATGATATCTGTAGACACCCCAGTGCCCTCACCTGCTAAATCGGTGCCCCGATGCCCTACGGATCCCCTGGTCCCACATGTTCAGAGTGCTCCAATAGCCCAAGGTCCATATTCCCTAAGCAGGACTCCCCAGTACTCCAACAGACACTGGTATCCTCAGATACCCCAATACCATTTACTCGCGAGTGTCCCTGACGTCCTCTTAGACATCCTCTCTTTGCCCACTGCACAGGGCAGCCCAACACAGACCTCTCTGCCACTCCAGTAGTGTAGATCTGCCTTGTAGGACAACCTCACATTCTCCTTGGGGCCTCAACCCGTGACTCGCTGCTCACGGACCCCCCAGATACAGCGACTCCCTTCTGTGAGGGCTGCGTGTAATAGCAGCTTCCCTGACCTTTTTCTGAGGAATGCGCTTCGATGCCTCAGGGTTCACAGAAACTCCCCTGGACACCCTGATCCCAGCTGCTCCTTTTTCGCCCTACATGCTCCTGGATAGGCTGACACCCCCTTCTACTGTGGGTGTCCTCAAACATCCTGATGTTTGTAGACAGGCCCAGACCACACCGGCTCCTCCCCACCTCACTGCGGCCCCTTCTTCGCTTCAGCCAAGCCCTCAGTCCAGTTCCATCCAGTTTCCTAGGACTACTGAGCCCTGGGTCCAAGCTGCAGCCAAGGGACTGCTGGCCCTTGCCCCCCACCTGCGCCCACTAACCGAGTCCCGTAGGATTTCCACTCCAGAGCTTCTCCCAGGGAGCACGCTTGCCCCTCAGCCTTGGCCCCTGGGAACTCGCTGACCTACTCACCGCCCCCACCTCACCTTTAAAGTCCCCTGATCACTCTGAGCCCCTGACTTCTGGGGACCCGCTGACCTTCAGCCCGCCCCGCAGCCCCGGTCCCCGCCCCGGCCAGCTACCTCGCTGCTGCTGGAACCGCGCAGCCTGCTGGTGCTCCGAGGCACCGCCTACACGCGCCTCCTCCACGGCATCGCGGCTGCCCGCGTGGACGCGCTGGACGCCACCTCCCTGCCGCCCAATGCCGCCGCCTGCCCGTCGGCGCGGCCCGGAGCCAGCCTGGTGCGGGGCACGCGCGTCTCGCTGACCATCCGCCGCGTGCCCCGCGTGCTGCGCACCGGCCTCCTGCTCGGCAAGTGAAGCCAGGCGCCCGGCCCGCTCGCATTCCCCGGCTCTGCGCCTCTTCCCTCCAGGCAGCTGCGACCCTGTGACCTTGGAACCCTTGGGCCGAGGCGGGAGACCCCCCTTCCCCCGCCGCGGGTTATTTATTTTCCCTGTAACTTGGTGGAAACTAAAGGAAGAGGTTGCATTTCAAATAAACCAATAAAAATCTCTCTTTGGTCTCGGATTGGTGGGGGGGGGGGCAGATGCATGGGTTCCTGAGGGGCAGTGTCTGGGACCTTGGATGGTGTGGGCCCTGGGGTCAGATGTATGGGCCCTGAGTGGGGTTAGAATCCAGGACTCTTGGGTCAGGGTTCTATCTGGAAACCCCTTAGGTGGGATGAATGGGGTGAGCCTAGGTTCAGCTAACTGGCCTGCTCGGGAGGAAGGAGTTAAATGGCACTGCTGTCACCTGAGCTGGGCATCAGGTTACCTGTGTCCAGGTTCTGCTTGTTAGAAGGTAGAGCTGAGCCTGCTCCTGGGCCTCTGGCTGCCCAGGAGCCAGGGAAAGGACTCTCACTGGGGATCCTCACTGACTCTGTCCCCAGGCTCCCAGGTATGGCCCTGCCCCCACCTCTGGGCCCTAGACTCCCCTCAGAGCCCCTCAACCACCCCCCTGGAGCCCCTAGGGAACTGGACATTGCTGGATGTACCATCTGCCCTGCATCTGGAGAGGAGAGAATCAGGTAGGGGCTGGGGCTTTTGAAACTTGGGTCCCAAAAGGGTGGGGGCAGTAGCGGGCGCATTTTGAGGGTGAGAGGTACTGTGGCTATGATCACCTAGGGACGTGGCAGAGGGAGCTGCAGACAGGGGTGAGGTAGGGTGGATAATAGGCATCTAGGCACCCAGAGGCCTGTCAATGCTTCATACCACCCAGACCGGACCAGGCCCAGAAACTGGGGCAAGACGCCTTGGACCCTCCCCAACACTTCCAGGGTGGGTTGAGGGGCACTGAGCCTGCTGCTGGTCCCCTCAGATTGCCAACACCCTCTTCCAGTGAGGACCCAGCTGGGGGCAAACCGTGTGAGGTAAGCTGAGGTGATCCAGGCCCCCTGTGGCAGCCCCCACTTCCTCTCCCCTAGATTCTGGGGATGAGATGATGATTCTGGAAAAGCGCTGGGTATCTGTGGGGGGGGGCAGGGGATGCTCTAGAAAATGACTTACCAATCACAATAGAAGATTTTCATTATTTTACCAACTGGGAGAGAATTATTTCATCATTGACTCTGGTACAGTCCCATTCCTTGTGGGGATATCCAGCTCCATCACCCCTCCCTGTCCAGGCCCCCAGGCCCCATATGTCCATGTTTCTAGGAGCCTTGAAAACCTGGAGGCTTTGAACTAGAAGTCTTCAGGCCTGGGTCCCCCAGGAAGGACTCCAGGTGGCAGCCACCCTGGTGCAGACCCAGAGATGGACGCTGCGACAGGAGGAGCAGCAGAGGGGTGGCCCACCGGCCCTAACTCAGTCCCCTGTATTCCCCAGCACCTCAGCTCCGGCCAGGAGGTATTGGAGGCCGAGCAGGACAGCCTAGCCCTATGCCTGTTGGGGCTGGGCCTCCGGCTGCAGGACCAAGAGCAAGGCCTGGGGCCCTGGGCATCAGCCCAGAGCAGGATGGGCCAGCTGCAGGTGGGCAGCGGGAGGCCAAGATGTGGGAGGGTGAGCAGGGCCTCAGGAGTGGGTGCCAGGTTCCTGGGCTGGGAAATGGGTCTATTCCACGTGCCAGGTGTCTGGGTAGGAAAGACAAGAAGGGATGTAACTCCAGGTCCCAGACCTCTGGTGCTACTGGTGTGTGGGGGTACGGGTGGGGGGTGGCGGGTGGTGTCTGACCTTGTATCCCCAGGCCCTCCAGGCAGACCTGCGTGGGGCAGCTGAGCGTGTAGATGCCCTGCTGGCGTTCAGTGAGGGGCTGGCACAGCGGAGTGGGCCTCGGGCCCAGGCATCGCTGGAGCAGGTCCTGAGGGCCCTCAGAGCCCACCGAGGCAGCATCTTCCGGCGACTGTGGTGGCTGGAGGCCCAGCTGGTCAGCTCTAGCCTGGTATGGCCCACCCTGGCAGGCCCCGCCCCAGGTACCAATTCCACATCCCCCATGACTCTGTCCTCTGACCAGGTATTTGAGGAGGCCAGCCCACTGGATCAGGACTTGGAAGTCGAGGGGGACTTGGACGGGCCAGGACCTGGTGGGGTCTGGGGGCCCTGGGCACCCAGTAGCTACCCCACTCCCGCAGAGTTGGAGTGGGACCCGGCAGGGGATGTTGGAGGCCTCAGGCCCTTGGGGCAAAAGACAGCCTGGACACCAGGAGCTCCCTGTGAGCTGTGTGGCCACAGAGGCCCCCAGGGCAGGGGACAAGGCCTTGAGGTGAGAGCAGGTGGGGGATACCCCCTCCCGCACAGGTACCCTTGGGACACCTCTGTGTGTCTCTTATTAGGGTACTTCTTGGTGGCTCTGTCTCTCCCTCAATCTCTCTGTGTCTCTTTCTCTCTTGCCGTCTCAATGTTGTCCTCCCTCCCTCCCTACCCCCCCTGCCTCTCTTGGTCTCTGTGTCTTCTCTTTTCCCTCTTGTGGTCTCTGTCTGCACTTCCCCATTGCCCCCGCTCTCCCTCACTCTCCCCTCTGCAGCCACGTTAGCCTCCTTGTTCTTCATTCCAAAGTCACTCCTATCTCAAAGCCCCCAGACTCATGCCCCTTCAACTCCTCACTTCATTCCAGTCTCTCCCCAAATGTCACAAAAAATTTTTTTAACTGAGTTTTATGCCCAACGTGGGTCTTGAACTCACAACCCTGAGATCAAGAGTCACATGCTCTACCAACCAAGCCAGCCAGGCGCCCCTCCCAAATGTCACCTCTTCAGAGAGGCCTGCCCTGACTTCCAAACATGATCACTCCTTAACCTCTTTATTTCCTAACAGTACTTACCACATCTTGTCATTGTACATTTATTTATGTGTAGTCTCTCTCTGCTAGAATATAAGCTCTGTGGACACTAGGACTTTGCCTGTGTATAGATTCTAGAACAATGCCTGGCATGTAATAGACACTCATTAAATATTTGTTGAATGAATGAATAAGTAATGTCTCTTTTCTCTTGGTTTCTTCGGCTCTGCCCCCTCTCTTTCTCTCTCCCTGAGATCTTTTTCTTCCCCCAGAATCTCATCTCTGTGACAAGCCCGTCTTGGCCCTTGCCCAACTTTGTGTCTGTCCCTAGTTCTCCAAGGACCCCACACCTCTCTTTCCCCACAGGACATGCTCATGTTGGGCTTCAACCACCGGAAACACTTGGCAGGTCACCAAAGATGTTCCCTGCTCCAGAAGTCTCAGGTGAGCAGGTCCTCAGCCAGGGCTATCACTCGGGTATCTTGATGGCAAGTGACAGAAACCTAGCCCAAATTGAATTACACAAAAGAAAGGGATGCTATTTTTTCATGTAAGTGAAAAGTCCGGGTGCTGCTGAAAAGATCTCAGGTGCTATCAGGGCTCAGTCCTTCCCTCTCTCGGGCTCTTCTTCTCCAAGGTAGTTTCCTTCTCAGCAAATGGCGGCCCCAGCAGCTAAACACTCACATCCCACTGGTTCACCCACCCAAGGAGAAGCAGAGCGCCACCAACCTACTGGCAGCAAAGTCCCAGGGCTGACTCCCACTTGGCCAGCTTGGGTCATGACCTACACCCTGAACCAATCACGGCGGCCAAGCTGATGGAGTGCTCTCATTGGCCAGATCGGGCTCACATGCCCAGTCATGGAAGTGGGGAGAGCCTGAAGGCCTGAGGGTGGGGAGGCAGGATGCCCTCCACCCCCTGCACACATCGAGCCACCGTTATCAGGAAAAGGAAGATTGGATGGAGGGCAGGCACAGATATCCACCCCACTTGAAGATATTCCAAGCCCATGTGGGTTGGGTCCTGAGGGTTCAGGGGGCGCCAGGAAAGGAGGAAAAATAAACTCAGCCCTGTAGGTCTGTAGTAGTAAGGAAGAGTCCAGACTAAGTGTTACTTCCATCCATTCTGCTGCTGGCTGCTGTCTCCCCTTAGGACAAGAAGCAAGCATCTCCCAATCTCCAGGACTTGATGTTGGAGGTAGACCCCGGGTGAGATGCCTGGGAGATGGGTCTGGGGTGGGGGTGGGGGGGAGCAGGGCATGATCATGGTGGCAGCGCACCACGCACTTAACACTGCATTTCCCTTCACAGAGCCCCTCCTCCTGCATCCGGGCCCTCCCTGACCTTCCTCCTCCTCCTCCTCTTCCTTCTCCTGGTGGGTGCCATGTTGCTCCTGCCACCTTCAGGGAGCTCCTGCTGCTGTCCTGCCCGACTGACCAGGACACCTTACCTGGTGCTCAGCTATGTCAATGGTCCCCCCCCAATCTGAGTATGTAGCCCAGACATATGTAATAAACGGTCACTGTCAAATGATGTGTCTTAGTCCGTGTGGTCTACGGTAATAAAGTCACAGACTGGGTGGCTTAGAAACAATAGAAGTTTGTTTCTCACAGTTCTGGAGGCTGGGAAGTCCAAGATCAAGGTGCCAGCAGATTGGGTAGCCGATGAGGGCTGCTTCCTGCTTCACAGATGGTCGCCTTCTCGCTGTCTCCTTACATGACAGAAGGGGCAGGGAGCTTTCATACGGTCTCTAAATCCCTTCCATGAGGGCTCCACCATCATGACCTAATCCCTCCCTAAAGGCGTCACCTCCTAATATTATCACATTGGGGGTTAGGATTTCAGCATATGAATTTTGAGGGGGCACATTCAGACCATAGCAGAATGTGCGAAGATATTGGGTGTCTGAGTTCAGAATTTGGGATACAGCTCTGATGTCTGGACGGCCCGCTCCACAGATCCCTTTGCTTTGAGTGTACAACACAGAACGAAATCACCCCATCTTGGATCAGGGTCCCCCAGCCCCTGAAACAAAGATTCAAGCACAAGTAGTTTATTGGGGAGGTGACCCCCTAAGCAGACTGATTAGGGGCGTGGGGGAAGTGAGCCAGGGAAGGCAGTTAATGAGCTGGTTGCTGGGCATCTGGGGCTCCATCCCACTAGGGACCTCTGGGAGAGTCAATGGAACACACTCAAAGTGGTTCCACCCAAAGGGTGAAGAAGTTGTGGCATTTATGTACCAGCTTCTGTGTCTCATTGGTTAGGGACTGTTCCTGGAGATGCCAACTCCCCAGCACATCCCGCCTCTCCTGCCTGTCCAGGCTCCACAGGCAGAGAGGCACAGGTGCTTGCCCCAGGAAGCTCAAAGTGTGTGCGGGAAGGATGCAGGTGACGTGGGCCAGCTGCCGACACCTGCTACAGCCCCTGTCCGGCATCCATACAGGTGCTCTGTTCAAATATTCTACATGGGGGTGGGGGCGCCATGTTGTTTGAGCATCTGCCTTCGGCTCGGGTCATGGTCTCAGGGTCCTGGGATCCAGCCCCGCATTGTGCTTCCTGCTTCACGGGGAGCCTGCTTCTCCCTCTCCCTCTACCTGCTGCTCCCCCAGCTTCTCTCTCTCTCTCCCTCTGTCAAATGAATAAATAAAATCTTAAAAAATTCTACATGGCGGTCTCCCAGACTGGGCCATCCCTGGCGTAGGACTATGAAATCCCACTTTCCCGGGGTCTTGACGACACCAAGCTGAATTGTGAGGGCTTGGTCCCGGAGTCCAGTCCTCAGCCTCAGGTGTCTGAGCTCATCCTCTCCTCAGAGTTTATGCAGTCAGGACAAGAGGAACAGGACCAGACTCAAGAACAGAGGCAGGAGCCCTGTGCCAGGCTCCTGGATGTGCACTAAACACACGTCCCTTCTTTAATGCTCACAACCACCCAATGGTGTGTCCCCACTTAACAGAACATGAAACTGAGGCTCTTGGGGGAAGAGAGGAAGCCTCTAGCTCAAGACCACACAGGGAGCAAGTGGCTGAACCCAATCCCCACTGATGTAAGCAGAAATGGGAACTAATTTGTGGGTAACTGAAAAGTTCAGGCCGCAAGTACCGTTGGGTCCAGGGGCACACATGGTATTTCCATCTCTCAGTTCTTTCCACTGGTTTGGCTTCCCTAGTGGTAGCCAGAGTGCCCCTCAAAGCCTCCAAGCACACATCCCACCAATTTAGCAGCCAATAGGACTTCACTCTTCCCTTACAGCTCCAACCAGAGTCCCAAAGCTGGCTCCCCTGGCCAGTGTCACCTGCTCCCCTGGCAGCTGCAGTCAGCCCTCCTAAACCATGTGTACTGAAAATGGGGGGGAGCGGGTTTACAAAGAAAACTGGGGGGCTGTCACCACAAGGTGGAATGGACACCGAGGGAGGGAGGCAGGGAGCAGCAGATTCCAAGAGACTCCAGGTTCAGGGAAAAACCAGAATGCAAACCAGGGTCTGTCTTGTTTCCACACCAAGTCTCTGTCCCCAGTCAAGGAAGAGCCATGTCTCCCTAGAGTCACCACACACAGTGTGGGCAGAGTCTTGGTAATACTGACCCAACTGACTGGGTAATGGAACAAGTCTGTGCCATTCATTTATTCATTCACTCAAAACTAAGTGTCTGCTTTGAGTCAGTCAGTTCCTGGTCAAAGAGCAGGACTACCACAGTGAACAAGACAAGTGAAAATCCTTGTCCCTGTGGGGCCAACATTCTTTTTTTTTTTTTTTTAAAGATTTTATTTATTTATTTGTGAGAGAGAGAATGAGATAGAGAGCACATGAGAGGGGGGAGGGTCAGAGGGAGAAGCAGACTCCCTGCCGAGCAGGGAGCCCGATGCGGGACTCGATCCGGGGACTCCAGGATCATGACCTGAGCCGAAGGCAGTCACTTAACCAACTGAGCCACCCAGGCGCCCTGGGGCCAACATTCTAATGGAGGCAATCATCAGTCAATAAAAGGACTAGGTAAAATATGTAACAGGTCAGGTGGTGATTAAGTGTTAAGGAGAAAACTAAAGTAGGCAAAGGGAAAGAGGATAATTTAATTAGGGCAGTTGAGGAAGGCCTCAGGGAGACAATTATGTCATTATGTTGTAATTATGTGATTAGGGTAAATTGTAGTGAGGAAAGAAGCCACAGGACTCCTAGAGCAGTGCTGTCCCAGACAGATAATGTGAGGCACAAATATAATTTTATTATTACTTTTTAAAGGAGATAGAAGTTTACTGAATACACCACAATGGAGCAGTGAGCAGGACAGCAAAGGAGAGACTCTGCTAAGAGGCGGTGGTGAGGGGCTATAGTTACAGGGTGGAGTGAGAAAGTATGGGAATGTATGGAATTTTCCCCTTTTTGGTAATTGTGCCTGCTTGAGGTAGCCCATTGGTCAGTGAGGGCCTATGATTATTTCCAGGTGGGTCGCTTAATGAGACTTTTTTGCATTCAGCTTGGTGGCCGCTGTGGGCCCTGTTGCCTTGCTCAACTTTCCATCACTCAAGGCTGTTGCCTAAAAGTGGCCTCTACATACCACCCTCCCCCACCCCGGGGCCCCCAGCCCCCAGATCTGGCATTTGCATGGAGGGCCCATCTCCATGGGGCACCTGGGTGGGTCAGTCAGTTAAGCATCTGCCTTTGGCTCAGGTCATGATCTCAGGGTCCTGGGATCGAGCCCCGCATAGGGCTCCCAGCGTCTCCCGCTCCCTCTCCCTTTGCCCTTCCCCTCCTGCTTGTGCTCGCTCGCTCAAATAAATAAATCTTTAAAAAAAATAACTTTTGGGCGCCTGGGTGGCTCAGTTGGTTAAGCGACTGCCTTCGGCTCAGGTCATGATCCTGGAGTCCCGGGATCGAGTCCCGCGTCGGGCTCCCTGCTCAGCAGGGAGTCTGCCTCTCTCTCTGACCCTTCCCCCTCTCATGCTCTCTATCTCATTCTCTCTCTAATATAAATAAATAAAATCTTTAAAAAAATAAAAAATAAAAAAAATTAAAAAATAACTTTTCTAGTAAACAGTAGAAACAGGTAAAATTAATTTTAATAATTTTTACTCTATTTAACCCTGTATACCCAAAATATTATCACTTCAATATGTAATCAATCTAAAAGTGTGATATTTTACAATTCTTTTTTCTTACCAAGTCTTTGAAATCTCGTGTGTATTTTATTTTATTTTTTTAAAGATTTATTTATTTGAAAGAGAGTATGAGCGGGAGGGGCAGGGGGAGAGGGAGAGAGAATCTCAAGTGGACTCCATGCTGAGCATGGAGCCCGACACAGCCTCAATCTCACGACCCTGAGATCATGACCTGAGCTGAAACCATGAGTTGGACGCTTAACCGACTGAGCCACCCAGGCACCCCTGGTGTGTATTTTATACTTTAGAGCACATCTCAATTCGGACACTTTTCAACAGATAAAATGAAATGTAATCCTACCAAAACAACAAAGTTGTGTTTAATGGAAAAAAACATTTTACGCTGCTTGTTTTAAAATTTAAATTACTGGGGCGCCTGGGTGGCTCAGTCATTAAGCGTCTGCCTTCGGCTCAGATCGTGATCCCAGGGTCCTGGGATCGAGCCCCACGTCCTGGGATCGAGCCCCACGTTGGGCTCCCTGCTCAGCGGGAGGCCTGCTTCCCCTCTCCCACTCCCCCTGCTTGCGTTCCCTCTCTCGCTGTGTCTCTGTCAAATAAATAAATAAAATGTTTAAAAAATTTTTAAATTACTTAAAATTTATAAAATTTTGGGGGCTCCTGGGTGGCTCAGTCAGTTGAGCACCCGCCTCTCGGTTTCGGCTTAGGTCATGATCTTGGGGTTGTGGGATCGACCCCAGGTTGGGCTCTGTGCTCAGTGCAGAGTCTGCTTCAGATTCTCTCTCCCCGTCTCTCCCGCTCACTCTCTCTCTTTAAAAAACATTTATAAAATTTTTTTTAATTCCTCAGTCCCAAATCATATTTTTTAAAAGTTTATTTAAGTAATCTCTACACCAGACATGGGGCTTGAACTCATGACCCCAAGATCAAGAGTCGCATCTTCCAACTGAGCCAGCCAGGTGGCCCTCAATCACATTTCAAATCGTCAAATCTCAGGTTGCTCCCTGTTATATTGGACAGTGCAGACCTGGAGGAAGAGTGTTCCAGGTAGAGGGAAAAAGTGCAAAGGCCCCAGAGGTAGAAGTGTGCCTGGCAAGGGGGAAGGCCAATGTAGTTGGAGCATGAGTGGTAGAGGGAGAAAGTAGAAGGAGGTGAGGTGAGAGAGGTGATGGGGCCAGATCAGATGAGGCCTTGTGGACCACAGTGAGGACCTCTGAGTTAGGCTGGGGACCAACAGAGTTTGTTTTGTTTTCCCAACTTCAATTCGGATACTTTGAGAACTTGTACAAAAGAAGGGACAGCATTACAAGTCTTCGTGGACTCATCACCAGCTCCAGTCATTATCAGTTCAGAGCCAATCCTATTTAATCCTCCCAGGCACCCACTCCCCTCTCCCTAGACTACTCTGAAGCCAATCCTAGACATCATATCCTTTTACTCATGAGCAATTCATGGAACATCTCCAGATCAGGATTGCTTTAAAATCGAATCACACTGGGGTGCCTGGGTGGCTCAGTTGGTTAAGCGACTGCCTTCGGCTCAGGTCATGATCCTGGAGTCCCGGGATCGAGTCCCGCATCGGGCTCCCTGCTCAGCAGGGAGTCTGCTTCTCCCTCTGACCCTCTTCCCTCTCGTGCTCTCTGTCTCTCATTCTCTCTCTCTCAAATAAATAAATAAAATCTTAAAAAAAAAAATTAAAAAAAAAATCGAATCACACTACTTTTATGCTGTCAAGAAAATCCTAGTCATTCCTCCACATCATTCATATCCAGGATTGTCCAATGCTGTCTGAGGGAGGGAGCTGAGCAAGAGTGGTGGTAACATGGAGCACCTGGCTGGCTCAGTCGGTAGAGCATGTGACTCTTGATTTTGGGGTTGGAAGTTTGAGCCCCATGTTGGGTGTAGAGATTACTTAAAAATAAAATCTTAAAAAAAAAAAAAAAGAGTGGTGTAACTTGTTGGTGTGGCTAGTGGTTCCTCATCAGGTACTCTGAGTTTCCCAGACGTCCCCAAGGCCCCACTAGATCACCTCACGCACCTGGTCACTGGGTTGGCCCCTTGGGACAGCTGTTCAGGGCAGGAAGCTGGCTGTCTCCTGGAAACCCTCTTCTTCAGTTCCAAGTGGACCCAAGTAGGCAAGAGGGTCATGGAGTTGGGGCACCATCTGGTGCCACAGCACATATTTAATCCATTGTATCCTAACAGCCATATAAGGGAGGCCCTATTATGATGCCCATTTCACAGATAAGGATATTGAGGAACAAAGAGGTTAAATCACAGGCCCATGATCATATAATTAGTAAATGTTGGAGTTAGGATCCGAAACCGGGCACTGCAGTTCCCGAGTCCATGCTCTTAATTACCAATGACCTACAACCTCCTCCCTCGTATCAGGCACTCCCCTCCCTCATTCTCTCTACCACACAATCTCTATTCATCTGTAATACCTGGATGGAATGTCTCCCCTCCTGACCCAGGTCACCCAGCCCCAGTGGGAAGTTGCTCACTGCCTACAGCCCTGCCAGAAACTCCCATCCTGGAGCTTCTTAGCACTCAAATTCTTGGAGCCAGGAGTGAGCAAGAGGGAGAGGTGAGTGCTACTGGGCCATTAGCCACTTTCAAGACTTTGGCTTTTATGGGGATGGAGTCAGGCCAGGATTAACAGAAACACCCTGGGGCGCCTGGGTGGCTCAGTCGTTAAGCGTCTGCCCTCGGCTCAGGTCATGATCTCAGGGTCCTGGGATCGAGCCCTGCATCGGGCTCCCTGCTCTGCGGGAAGCCTGCTTCTCCTGCTTCTACTCCCCCTGCTTGTGCTCCCTCTCTCGCTGTGTCTGTCTCTGTCAAATAAATAAATAAAATCTTAAAAAAAAAAACAAAACAAAACAGAAACACCCTGATGAAAACAAAACAAAACTGAGGCTGAAGAGAGATGAGCAAGCCGAGACAACTGAAATAGAAGCCATGTGTTCAAGCCACACAGCCTGAGCTCTGGGGCAATCCAGGCCCCAGCTGGAATCCTGCATTTCTCCCCTTTGTCCCCTCCAGACCTTTGCCCACACTGGTCCTCCCACTTAGAAGCCTAACTCTACCATCTGGGAAACTCCTTATAATTCTTCAAATATCAACTCCACTTTATAACTCTTTGTGCACCTGTGTCCCCCATGGGGATTAGAGCAGAGTCACGTTTCTCTTCTGTCTATCCTCTCTTTGGTCAGAAGTCTGAGTTCCTTTCCTAAGGCTCTCCTCCTCTTCCCAACAGCATTTGCTAAGAATTCATCTGCTTTCCACTTATGTAACCGACGTGGGCGCAAACAGAATTCAGTGCTGCAAAATGCAGTACCCAGAGAATGTCTAGGGAAGATCAACACAGGAATACAGGAGGAGGTATGCCTGGGCCTTGCGGACAAAAATCCTCGCTTCTAGCTGAGGCTGGACTCTTTAGCCATGTTTGGGGTTACCACCCAAGCCGCCTCAGCTCCACCGTTTTCTCTCCTACCTCACTACCTTCTATGAAGGAGTCAACTAGGGTTTCTTTGGGGTCAAATCAGGGTGGGTCCCAAGGATCTGCCCAGGAGCAAGAACTAGGCTGCTTTCAACCAATCTGCTAGTCTAGAGGACTCCAGCATGGAAGAGACAGCTCTTCTCTATCCCTCCCAGGGGGTCACTTCTTGGTGTGAGGGTGCTTTCAAAAATCCCCAAACATGTGAAATCTTTAAGACCACCAAAAGGGAAGTAATCACATCCCCGATTTTATTCCTTTTGTTCAAGAGTCTTGGGAGAAGGGCGCAGGAGTCAGGGTTCCCCCTTAGAATTACCAAGTATAGGTCCTGAGGGGTCTTTACTTGATCAGATGGGGTAAGATAACCCAGCCCCTTCTTTCCAGGTCCTAGTATGCCGCAACTAATGGGAAGAAAGTTTTCCAAAGGGGGGTTCGGGGCTTCTCACCATCCATCAGGGTATCTTCCCAAACTTCTCTGCAAAAAGTCTGCTCTTCTCAGAGTTAAATACAAGAGAGGGGAGCCCAGGGTCAAGAGAAGGGTGTCTCTTCTGTCCGACGGCGGGCGTCCTGGCTCCCCAACCTTTCCGGTCAATAGCTCTCAGCTGGTCACAGTTCAGCCAGCCAGCAACCAAGCCGCCCGAAACCCTCATGGGGAGAGTAGACCCGTCATCATGGATTGGGCAAGGTCGGGCATCTCTCAGCATCCATCATAGGGATCTCTAGGACTCCACGTCGCTTGGAGGGCTCTCCGATTCCCCCAATCCAGACAGCCGGTCTTCTCAGGACATGTCTTCTCAAGACATCTCACCCTCCATCAGGCGGGTTCCCCGGTTTCCCCACGCAGTCAGGCGGGCCCTCGGTTCCCTGTGCTACCGGGTGAGCTCCTCGGCCTGTCATCGCCCATCGGGAGGGGGCTCTGGTGACTCCATGATGCCGAGGGGGTTCCTCGGACAAGCACCATTGTCAGGCTGGGTCCCTGGAGCCCCCGCGCCGCTGGACTCCTCGGCTGGACCCCGCGGGCGCACGAAGGCACCCATGGCCGTGGCGTGGCCGGAGCGTAGCAGCTGCAGCTGGCGCCGCCCGCGGCGGTACAGGTACTCGATACGCAGCACGTCGGAGCGTGGCAAGCAGGCGTGCTGCCGGAACTCGGCCCGCACCCGCGCCTCGGCGCCCGGCTTCCCGCGCCCGGCGCGCAGCAGCTCGCGGTACAAGCTCAAAACTTGCCTCTGCAGCCGGCTGGGCCGGCTCATGGTAGCAGCCGGGCCGCCGGCGCTCGCGGGCAATGCCCCACGAACACTGGCGCCGCGGCACCTTTGGGAGAAGCGGCTCTGCAGGGCAACGGACACTTCCGGCCCGGGCACTCCAAAACTTCCGCCTCCTGCTTTGTTGTCCCATTGGCTGTCGATGCAGTTACGTCACAATGTTGCGGCTCAGGGGCGGAGCTGCTGATTCACAGGAGGCCTGCCCCACGAGGAATCTGTGTCCTTGAGAGGTTACTGCGGGTCTGGGAACGCGGAGGAGGAGGGGGCCCAGGCGCTCCCACTCAGATTTTTGGGTCTGAAGGGGACAAGATCCCGACCTAACTCTTGGGGTCCTGGGAGACGGGGGAACTAGAGGTTGGGACCTTTGTGGGTTTTTTTAAGATTTTTTTTATTTGACAGAGAAAGAGACGGCGAGAGAGGGAACACAAGCAGGGGGAGTGGGAGAGGGAGAAGCAGGCCTCCCGCTGAGCAGGGAGCCCGATGCGGGACTCGATCCCAGGACCCTGGGATCGCGACCTGAGCTGAAGGCAGACGCTCAACGACTGAGCCACCCAGGCGCCCCAGGTTGGGACCTTTGTGTCTCCCGGGGCGCAGGGGCATTGGGAAGAAGATAGAGGCACAAGCAGGTTTGGTCAGAAGTTATTTATTAAAACAATCTCGGGGAGGTCCGTGGGTTCCCATCCCCAGGGCAGGTGTGCGTCGGGAGGTCCCAGCCATGGAGACACACAGAGGGACGGCGTCAGGCGGTGAAGTGTTGTGTCACGGCTGGCATGGCAAGCTTCTCCGTGCTGCGGGAAGACCGTCAGAGACGGCGTGTGAGCTCCCAAGTGCCCAAAGGCAGCCTGGGGCGCAGGGAGTTGCGTTGATCGCGCCCTCTGCCGATGTGAGTCAAGTACCGCGGCAGGAGAAGGGAAGGTCCTCACCAGTTGCTGAAGCCCCGAGCTCGGCACGCCTGGAACACGTCGGTTAGGCTGGCACCCTGGAGTCCTCCTGGGAGTATCAGGTCGTCGGCTGCAATTCCATTATAGTCTCCGCAGGCTGCTCGGAGGCGTCCTCGGAGCGCGGGGGAGGCCCGTAAGGCCACGGCCCCCTCGGGCCCCACCAGCACCCGCAGCGTGGGGGACCGCTCGATGACAACCCGGGAGCCCTCCGCCCAGCGTGCGACCACGCCCGTGCACACTTGGGCGGGGAGCCGCGCGGGTTGTCCGTTCACCTGCAGATTGGGGAGGCGGGCCGGGGAGGAGATTAGGGTTTGAGTCCCAACGTGGGGTCAGAAGCCACTGTGAATCCTGCTGCGTGTCTCTATCAGAAACGCATATGCAGGTCTTCGCTAGAGGAATAAGGTCTGGGATTTGCTTTAAAATCCTCCAGCACGAACAAAGCAAAAAGAGTGGGAGGAAAAGATGAAAGCAAGAATGGCAAAATATTTGTAACTGTAACAGGGTTTCATAACACCACTCTCTTGTGATACTTGAAATTTTCCATAATAAACTCCTTCCTAAAAGGGAGCTTTAGAGAACAAAAAGCCTTTGGAACCTGTCACATCTCTCTCACCTGTGTCTTCATAATCTAATACTGTTTACACACACTCTGTGCCAGGCACTAGTCCAAGTGCTCTAATATTTGGTTATAAGATAATGTATGACAGTATATTGCAGTATATGATGCAATTGATATTTTTATATATTGTCACCTAACTTGTTTTATGTCATTAATGATATTAAAGTATTTAAGTGATATTAAATCCTCACTAACACTCTGACAAGGTAGATCAGTACTTTAGGCCTATCTGCCTCTTGCCTTTTACTGATTAGGAAACTGAGGCCCAGAGGGCGCCTGGGTGACTCAGCCTTTGGCTCAGGTCATGATCCTGGAGTCCCAGGATCAAGGCTCACTGCTCAGCAGGGAGTCTGCTTCTCCCCCAGACCCTCCCCCCTCTCATGCTCTCTCTCTCTCAAATAAATAAATAAAATAAGAAAGAAAGAAAGAAAGAAGGAAGGAAGGAAGGAAGGAAGGAAGGAAGGAAAGGAAAGAGAGAGAGAGAGAAAAGAAAGAAAGAAAGAAAGAAAGAAAGAGAAAGAAAGAAAGAAAGAAAGAAAGAAAAGAAAAGAAAAGAAAGAAAGAAAGAAGAAAGAAAAGAAAAGAAAACAGGCCCAGCAGTGAGCCTGCTTCTCCCTCGGACCCTCCCCCCCTCTCATGCTCTCTCTCTCTCAAATAAATAAATAAAATCAGAAAGAAAGAAAGGGAGGGAGGGAAGGAAGGGGGGAAGGGGAGGGAAGGGGAAGGGAGGAAAGGGAAAGAGGGAAAGGGAAAGGGAAAGAGGGAGAGGGAAAGGGGGAAAGGGGGGGAAGGGAAAGGGGGAGGGAAAGGGAAAGGGAAAGGGAGAAAGAAAGAAAGAAAAGAAAGAAAGAAAGAAGGAAGGAAGGAACTGAGGCCCAGAGAAGTAACATAGCTTGCCCAGGTTCACATAGCTGGTAAGTGGCAGAGCCAGTTTTGAACCAAAGGGGTCCAATTTCAGGACCTGTGTTCTTAACCATTCTGCTATATGTACTGTCTCTCCATTAATAACATAAAAGCGGTTGCAAGAGCAATCACAGCTTTAAAAAAAAGTTTTTTTTAAGTTTATTTACTTTTAAGTAATCTCTACACCCAACGTGGGGCTCAAACTCATGACCCCAAGATCAAGAGTTTCAAGCTCTTCTGACTGAGCCTGCCAGGTGCCCCAAAGAGCAGTTACAGCTTCTACTTACTGAGCCCTCAGTATATGCCACACACTTTGCAGGAATCCTCACAGCTACCCTAGATAGTGAGTACTATTCTTACCACCACTTTTTGCGGCAGAGCAAACTGAGGTATAGAGAGGTTGAGTCACTTACTTGCCCATAGTTACATTAGAAGTTTAGGAGACACACAGTCAGGGTCTCTTGACCCTTTAACCAAAGGCTCTGGCTTAGCTTATCTGCCGGCTTGTGGCAGATACCCCAACTGTTCTCTTGCTGGACCGTCCACCCACTCTTAAAATTAGTCTCCACCGCACAGCTGTATTCTGTTTCTCAGCATGGGGTTTCAGGCTTGTTTTCCTCTTATAAATACTATCCAGTCTGCCTGCCCAGATTCCAATTCTGCTGCTCCCCTGCTTCCATGTTCCTTAGGAGAGGCAGGTGCCCTCTACCCTGGCATCTCTCTCTGCTGGATTTCCAACCTCTGTCTGGCTTCTTCCCATCAGCACGTGAACATCCCTGAGTGTCTCCCATCATAAAATCCTAATTGTAAATCAGTTCTAACATACCCTTGCCCTCTGCCTCTTCCTAGCTTAGCTCTATTCTCGTCTGTTTGACAAGGGGAGTTTGCAACTTGTCAAGAGAGGTGTCTATTCCTGCTAGTCCTCAAACCTGCAATCCAGGAGCTGCCCCCCTGTTGTGATTCCTTTTTTTTTTTTTAAGATTTTATTTATTTATTCATTAGAGACAGAGAGAGAGGCAGAGATTGAGGGAGAAGCAGGCTCCCCGGGAGCCTGATGTGGGACTCGATCCCAGGACCCTGGGATCATGACCTGAGCCGAAGGCAGATGCTTAACTGACTGAGCTACCCAGGCGTCCCCCTACTGTGATTTCTTTTTTTATTATTAAAATATTTTATTTATTTGAGACAGCAAGCGAGCACGAGCTGGGTGAGCGGCAGAGGGAGAAGCAGACTCCACGCTGAGCAGGGAGCCCGACACAGAACTCGATCCCAGGACCCCGGAATCATGACCTGAGCCAAAGGCAGCAGCTTAACCGACTGAGCCACCCAGGCACCCTCCCTGCTGTGATTTCTTAAGTCGCTAACAACCTCCTTGGCCCTAAGTCCACAGACATTTACTGGGCTATTTTAAACTCAATAGTTGATTTTTGCCACTATTCCCCAAATATGGTCCCTCCTTTTCCCTGGCCTTGTTCGGCAACACTCCTCCCTGCTCTCTTCCCCAGCCCAAGATCAGGTCCCAGCTCATCTGTCACCTTCTCCAGAAAGTCTTCACTGGTCTCCTAAACTGAGGGTACCTCCTCTGGGCTCCCACTGTTTCCCCATTCCAGCCCTGATCACTCTGCCTGGGCTCTCCCCCATTAGAGCTCTGATCACTCAGTCAGTAGTTCCCAGGAGTTCAGCAGGACCTGAGTCAAGGTGGAGTCAGTGGGTCCTGAGAAGTCCAAGGTGTAGTTTATGTGGGGTCTAATGGGTCATGGGACATCAGGACAAGGACATTTAGCCAATGAAGGTCAATGTGCGATCAGGGTGATGGGACAGTCCTATGTTAGAAGGCTACGGAAGGCCAATGAGGGATCAAAAGGCCCCAGGGATCAGTTCCAGGTTATGAAAGAGTCTTGGCTAGAATTGAGGAAGTCCCTTACCCATATTTCCTGATTGGTTCCCACAGCTGCACAGCCATCCCTGAAGCCGATGATCACTCGTGGTTTGTGAGCAGTGCAGCCAGGACAGGGCAGGAAGTCAACAATGACATGAAACCAGTCAGGATCCTCAGGCCTGGAACCCACCAATGTGGCTAGCTCATAGGCACAGGACGTAACAGGCATGGGTGTGAGCCCACTGAAGCCATCAAAGGTGATGAAGAGGCCCCCTGGCTCTAGGCGGCATGTAGCACCCTCCCCAGCCTCACAGCACCGCACACCCCCATCCAGGATGCAGCCTGTGCCCTGTGGGCAGGAAAAGGGCTGGCACTGGAGGCCTTGACCACGCAAGCACATACAGCGTTCCTGGCAGCCAGGTAGGACCAGTGCCTCCCCAACCTGCAGAGACAGACAGACTCAAAATTGGATTAAAAAAACCATTATGAATATCAACAAAGCATATGTGTAAAACATATATCATGAAGGACTAAATTCCCTCATATATAAAGAGTTCCTAGAAATCAAAAAAAGACCAATGAGTCAGCATAAAAACATGGGCAGAGGCTATTGAGAAAGTTAATAGAAAAGGAAATACAAATGTTTCTTAGGCATTTGAAAAAATGCTCAACCTCCTAATAAGACAAATACAAGTTAAAAATCCATTGAGCTATTTTTTTTCTCTATGAGATGGGCAAAAATAAAAAAGTTTGATGAGTTTCTCCAGTTGTCTCTCCAAATATCTATAAACGATATTTTTTGAATTAGGATCTAATCAAGCTTTGCATACTGCATTTGACTATTGTGGTCTTTTAGTCTCTTTTAATCCCGGACAACCCTCCTGCTTTTCATTGGTGTGTGAAAAGCCTTAAGAGCTCTCTGCAAATTCTGATGTGGGGCTAGCGTCAGTGCTGGTGTGGAGTGGACAAGCAATGGCTGAGGTATCAGCTCTTATGCCCTGTTCCTCCCGGTGTGGGCATCTCTTCATTTCCAGGGTGGTCTGGGGTTTAAACATTCATGTTTTTTCCTATCCAGTGGCCCCTAATCTCTAAGACAACTATGTCAGCCATCCTGGGGGTCCTTTCTTTATTTCTGAATGGACTCCCAAGAGCTGCAAAACCTTAAAGGGAGCACTTTGCCTGCTGAGGGTCCATCCACGGTCTTTTGGAAACAGGCTTCCACTTTCTTTGGGGAACTGGCCCCACTCTCAGTCTGTGGGGTTTCCTAGGTGGTATACCTACTCTCTGGCTTAGCTCTAGGCACATGCCCCAGGCCTGGCCAGTCAGAGACAAATCAGAGTACCCCATCTCCCGGCTTCTGTGACTGGCTTAGGGATAGAGGCAAATGACCTACACTGAGATAAGAGGAGTCAGCACTGGGACTTCTGCTGTAACTATTGAGAGAGAAGCCTGTCTCTCCACTGGGATGGCTAAATGTACATCATACGCTTGGAGCAGGAGGAGACAGCCGTGCCCTACATACAGGTGCGGTTGGAGAATGAGGCCAGGCATGTCTTCAAATATCCATTCTCCATTTCTTCCCCAGAATTAGTATTTATAGCTGCATTCAGGACCACCCAGCACAAGATGTCTTCCAGCCTCCTCTGCAGCCAGATGGGGCCCTTCTGTGAAGTTCTGGCCAATGGGATGTGAACAGAAGTGGTATGTCCTACTTCTGGGTTATGCCCTCAAAGAGAGGAGGCCTGACCTCCCTGTCCCCTCTTTTTTCCTGGCCAACTTGCATGAATGTAGATGTGGTCGGGAGCAGATGATTGCAATACTACAGGGGAGGCAGAACCACATGATAGAAGGAGTTTGTGTCCCTGACTTGAAGGAACGAAACTGGTTATTCTTGGACTGTTCATGAGAGAGAAATAAGCTGCTATCGAGTTTAAGTCACTGCAATTTTGAACCTCTGTTGTAGTATTTGGACCTAGAGCCTACTTCATATAGAAGCCAACATAGAAAAAGGAAAAGGCAGGAATGAAAGACAGAAAGAAACTTGAGTCCTAGTGACATCATTTGAGGCCCTGAATCCAGCCATGCCTGAAGGCCTCAAATTTAAACAATTAAAGGTAGATATATCCTTGTTGTATTTAAGATACTTGGCATCATTTTCTGTTATTTACAACTGCAAATGCTGACTGATACAGTGTGGTCCAGGGAACATCTTATGACGAGATATGGGAAACTCTGCACCCACCCGCCCATGCCTAGGGACCTCTCTTACAGGGATGTAGCGTCCACTGTGAAAGCAGCCGCAGTGGTCCTGAGACACACAGTCTGTGCCATCAAAAATGAGTCCAGGGTCACACTGGCAGCCCTCATAGCATTGGGTAGAACAGTGTGCAGGGCTGGTAGGCTGGACACAGCCCCCATCACAGGTCCGTGCGCAGATGCTGTAGCGGCTTCGGGGTGGACAAGCCATGGCTGCAGGTGGATGGCAAAGGCCCGTGCTTAGGATACAAGTTTCCCTCTCCAATCCTGTTGCCTCCTGCTCTGGTCAGGCTAGCTTCCCATTGATATTTTCCAACCTTCACACCTTTGCAATTACAGTTCTCTTTCCCTTGGATGCCCTCCCCCCCCACACTCTACTTAGCCAACTCCATCTATGTCTGGGCACATCTGATCCCCATCAGGAGGGGCTCTTCCTGCTGCCTGCAACCTGCCCCAGATACATTCCAGACCCAGCCAGAGCACTCACGGCAAAGCTTGGGTCCCCTCCAGAGCTTCACAGGGATGCCAGCTTCCTGACAGGCTGCAGTAAAGGCGGTGAGGGCATCACAGAGACCAAGATGCTGGCCATGGGTATGACATATGTCTTGCAGGCATATCCTGAGGAAAGGCTTGGGGCTGATATGGCCCAGGCAGCGGCCAAAGGGACCATCTGGTGCCTGCAGAAGTCTACACAGTTTGGGAGCATTGATGATCTGGGCAAGTTGCGTGGGGCAGCTGATGCTAAAGTCAAGATTGGGCTGGGGCAGCGGGCAGGGGTTAGTGACCAGGCCTTTGGGCCAGGATCTTTTGTCTAGAGGCAGGTCAAGGGGGCCAACTTTGCCACCAAAGGCCCCACAGATCCCCACCAGCTGGCCGTGGAAGGTGGAAGGCACAGTTAGGCGCACCTGGCTGCCCCAGTCATACATGAGATGTAGCCCACAGGCCGTGTATACCACCACATGGCGGCCCTCCAACGTGGCCCAGGCCCTGCCCTCTGCCAATACCCAGGGCAGCCGGCAGTGCTCACCATCCACCTGTGGATGAGGAAAGGGGTCAGGATTGGGGCTGTGAAGGCTGAGCCTGCTTCCACGCCATTTCCCTGAACTTTGCACTTTGCGTTCCCTCTGCCTGGTTTGCCCCTTCCCAGATGTCCACATGGACCCCTCCCTCACCTCCTTCAGATCTTGACTCAAATGTTACTTTCTCAGTGGGGTCTTCCTCATCACCTTATTTAAATGCTAAACCTCGGGGCGCCTGGGTGGCTCAGATGGTTAAGCATCTGCCTTCGGCTCAGGTCATGATCCCAGGGTCCTGGGATCGAGCCCCACATTGGGCTCCTGGCTCAGCAGGGAGCCTGCTTCTCCTTCTCCCTCTGCCCCCTGCTCGTGCTTTCTCTGTGTCTCAAATGAATAAATAAAATCTTAAAAAAAAAAATGCTAAACCTCTTTACTCTGTTCGTACACTCTCTCTCTTCCTTGTTTTATTTTTCTTCATAGTTCTTATACCCATCATCAGATGTACTACTTATTTTACTTATTTATTTACTTATCATCTGTTTCCCTGGAGGTATGTGAGCTCTCCCAGGACTTGCTCCCCATCAAATCCTCCAGGGCTTTCCCGGACCACAGGGAGACTCTCCATACAATTTACTGAAATAATCCTGAATGATTGATTTTCTCCAATCCCGGGTAGGAGGTGATAATGCATACCTAACAGCTATGCTTTAATGAGTCATTACTGTGTTCCAGGTAATGCTTTTCTACCTTGTCACATACTTGCACCATCTCGTAAGCCTTGAGGGACAGAGATGCCCCTTTTTTTTTTTTTATACACGGTGGGGGAAACTGAGGCGCTTCCAGGAGGGAGAGGGCGGGGCGTGGGCGCAGCCCAGTGGACGCATACCGTGATGACGCCGACAAGGGTGCGGTCTAGCTGCAGGCGGTGCTCGGAGAGGTTGAGGTGCAGGCTGCGCAGCCCGGCCCCGTCGCGGGCCACGTCTAGGCTGAAGGGACAGGGCCCCTGGCTTGCAGTGCGGGCCAGCACGTGCAGGCAGCGCTCAGAAGGGGAGGGCGCCGGCGGGGGCAGCGTGAGCACGCGGCCATCGAAGGCGAGCACGTGCGCGCGCCCGGCGAGGGCGCAGCTGCTTCGGCCTTCGGGCAGACACCGGCGCTCGCCTCCGCGCAGGCCGCACACCCGCCCGCGCCGGCACGGCCGCGGCGCGCACGTCACCGCGCCGCCGGGCCCGCAGCGGCAGCGGCGCGCGCAGCGGGGCCCGGGGTACCACGCGGCCCCCAGAGCTCGGTAGCGGCCGGCGCGGAAGCAGCCGCACTTGGCCTCCGGCACGCAGGCGGCGCCGCTAAGCACGAAGCCCGCGTCGCACACGCAGCCCTCACAGCAGCGGCTGCCGCTGGCGCCGCGGCCGGAGCAGCTCTCTCCGCCCGCGCACGTGGCTGGACAGCACGGGCCGCACAGCTCGTAGTGCGAGTGCGGCGGACACCGCCAGGCTGGGGAGAGGCGCGGCGGTGGGAGGGTCAGAGCGAGGGGAGGGAGATGGGGAGACGCGGGGAAGACATAGCGAGGGACAGAGAAAGGGGTAAGCCGGTTGAGAGGAACAGACCGTTAGACGGAGACGGAGGATGGGGGGCCGGGGCGGGGGGCGTGGAGAGCAACACCGCGGGGAGAGAGAACGAGGAACAGAGAATGGGAACGCGAGGTAGAGACAGTGAGGCACAGAGAAGCACCGGGGAGACAGACAGTGACAATGAGACAGGCACAAAAGACAGGAAGATCTCGTTAATTAAACTGCTGCCCCTCCAGGTCTAACTCCTCTGCAAGTCCCACCCTTCTGCGCCTGGCTCCACCCACCCAGGCCTGAACTTCCCCATTGGTCCTCTCGCGTCCGGCCCCTGGCGTCCCAGATCCTAGCTCTTCCGAGCTTCACCCGCTATCTCTGCCAACCCCCGCGCACTCACGACAGAAGTCAGGCGTCCTCCAGGGCCGCAGGTGCACGCCCAGAGCCTGACAGGCGACAGTGAAGGCGGCCAGGGCTCGGCAGACGATGTGACGAGCGCCGTAGTGGCGACACACGTCGTCCAGGCAGTTGTCCGTGAAAGGGAGCGGGTCCAGCGCGGCGTGGCATGGCCCGAAGGGACCCTCGGCCGCCGCCAGCAGCCCGCAGTACGCGTCTCCAGCGAATTGAGGGCGCTTGGTCACTGGGCACGGGCTGGGACAGAGGGACCCGCAGAATGGGCCACAGCCCGGCACTTCTGCCACCTTCCAGGTGTCGGGCACCGGCACGGTGGAGCTGCTCGGGCCGTGCTGGCCACAGAGTCCGCACAGGTAGGGTCCATAGGGCCCCGGCAGCGTTACACGTGCCAGGCTGTCCCAATCGTAGGTCAGGGAGAGGCCGAAGTCCGTGTCTACGCAGAGTTGGCGGCCTTGGTAGTAGGCACGGAGGCAGTGGCCGTGAAAGAAAGGCAGCGATTCCAGAATTCCATCCACCTACAGGGAGGGCATGCAGGTGGCGAAAACAGCGGGAGAAGGATGTAGGAGATTTCAGTAGAAATCTTGGAAATGTCAATAAAAGATCAGAGAAGGATCAAGGGGAACATTGGTTAATAGGGGTAGTCATTAGGTATCATAAGGAGATCCAATGGACCATCAGTGGAGGCTAACTGGAGGGTAAGTAAAGGATTCCATGGGGCAGGGGGTTCAATGGTAGAGTGATTAGATAAGAGTTCATGAGGGGTCCGTGGGAGATCAACGAAGGGTAAAAAGAATAAATAGGGAGTCAGTAGGGAGGAGTCAGTAAGGGATCAATGGGAGGATCAAGAAGAGGGATAATGGGGACGCCTGGGTGGTTCAGTCGGTTAAGCATCTGCCTTCGGCTCGGGTCACGATCCCAGGGTCCTGGGATCGAGTCCCGCATCGGGCTCCCTGCTCCGCGGGGAGCCTGCTTCTCCCTCTGCCTCTGCCTCTCTCTCTCTTTATCTCTCATGAATAAATAAATAAAATCTTAAAAAAAAAAGAGGGATAATAGCGATGTGGACAGACAAATATAAGGGGTATGAGGATCAAGAGAATGCTTAAGGTGGCTTTGGGTGGCAATGGGGAGGCTCAGCTGGTGGGTAAAAGGGGGTGGAGTCAATGAATTTTAATGGAACAGTCTAAGGAAGGCTCAATGGGTGAGACTAAGAATCAAAGACAGGCACAATTGGGATAATAGAAACCCTTAAAATTCAATGGCAATAGGAAGCTCAATGGGAAGATCCATAAACATGTAAATGGTATCAATGGTCCAGTCGGTGGATTACTAGGAAGGTTAACTGATAGCTCAGTACATATCTATGGTGTTTGGGGTGAGATCAAGAGGACAGTAAATAGGGTTAATGGGCAAGTCAATATAACAGTAGTAGGATCAGTTGGGGAGGGGCAATGAATGGGTTCATGGGATATTCGATGGGGGAGAAAGGGAAGGTCAATGGGAAGATCAAGGCTGAGTCTATGGTTAAAGGGGAGTCAACTGAGGACTCAGTGGAGGGTTAATGGGAAGGTGATAGGAGACTCAAGGGAATAGGAGTCTTAAATAGAGAGTCTGTGGGAAGGGGTCAACAGGCAAGTCAATGGGCCACTAAGAAATTGGAGGACATCTTTGAGGACCAGTGAGAGAGTCAATAAAGGGGGCATCAGTAGGAAAAGAGGGGTCACTACAGGTTACCTGTGGGTAGTGGGGATGGTAAGAGATAATAGGCTGATCTGGAGCCTTTGAAAACTCACCCGGATGCGGTTGAGATCTTTTGGACTCATGTCCAGCCTCAGGCCACAGGCTAAGAGGGTCAGGGCCTTGGTCCAGCCACGTGGCCACAGCAGTGGGGTCAAATCCAGGCTGAAGTGCTGAAGGTGGGCAGGGGCTGTGCCACAGAGACCCGCCAGGCGGTAGACACAGGAGCCAGGGAATTCATAGTAGGTTCCTCCAAATGTGTGGAAGTGGAAGTCTCCAGTGGCCATGCAGACCAGTGACTTCTCCAGGACAGTGGGACTGGGTGGGGACTGGGCTAACAGGCAGTGGTACCAGCCACCTGTAGAGGCCTTGCAGTGACCATGGCACTTGTCAGGCCAACACTGGGGAAGCTTGCTCACCGGGGCACCAAGGGTCGGGCAGTGGCATTGCTGAGTACAGTTGTCTCTCCAGAAAGTCCGGCCTTGGTGCAGGAAGCAGGAGCAGTGGTCACGGGGCACACATCGGCCCCCTAGCAGCAGGTAGCCAGGTAGGCACTGGCAGGCCGGAGCACAGGGGTGGCTACAGTGATCTGGGGCAGCGGGGTTGGCACACGTGGCTGGGCACGCGGAGCCACATGGAACAAAACGGGAGTTTTCTGGGCACTGGGGACTGGGGCTGGGGAGCAGGGATGGGAAAGGTGAGGAAACCAGTGGTGGGGCCACAGAGCTCGGGGCAGGGGCCAAGGTGGCTGTGGGGGAGAGAGAGAAGAGCAGGCACATATGAGTCCCAGGAGTCTGGGTCACCAGTCCTCTCCTTCCCAGGACTTAGGAGCCATGCCCCAATCTCTGACCCCTCAGACCACAGCCCCGGGCACCTGGCAATCGACAGCCTAGGACTCCATCTGTGATGCCACAGACCTCCTCCATAGGGCAGCTGAAGGGCACACAGGCCACGCCCTCCCCTAGTTGGCAGGTACAGGAGGAGGAGCAGTTCTGGATGAGGACAGTCTGGCCAGGCTGTGGAGGAGGGGAGGGAGGGTGAAGAGGGAGGTAGCATTGAAGGGAGGGTGCAGCCAGAGGTTCTGAGATGAGACCCATACAAGGAAGTGCGTGGAGATCTGAGGCAAAGTGGGAGGACCCAAGTGAAGCTCTGACAAGGACCCAAGTGAAGCTCTGACAAGAACCCGAGGGGATGCTCACAGGGAAGTACTGGCCATTGTGGAAGCAAGGACAGTGGTCCGCGGGGACGCAGTCACGCCCGGCTGGGAAGAATCCATCCTCACACTCACAGCCCTCAGCGCAGGGAGTGGGGAGCCGCACCACTTCCTGAACACCCGGACAGGCCGCAGGGCAGGGGTTCGCACACAGACTGTAGTGGCTGTTGGGGGGGCACCACATGGCTGTGGAGAGGGGGCTTGTCAGATGCAGGCAAGCCAGGGGCCTACCCTCCGCTGACCCAGCACCCTCAGAATGCAGACCTCCCCCTCGGATTAACCTCGACGGCAATAACAACCAGCAGAGACTGAGCAGTGTCTGCATGCTATGCGGGGTGCTGGCTCCTTGAATGCATCCCAGATAGGACTAACACGGCTTCCCTGCTCTTTGTCTTTTCTGGGGTTTTCCCCCCAATCCCAGCCCCAGCTGAAGGGGTTGACTATTACTTGAACCACCAAGTGACCCCACCTTTTATCCTGCTTATTTGGGTCCATTGGGAACCTGTCAGTGGATTCTAGTGGTGGATGTCTTTTCTTGCCCTCTCTACCCTTCTAACAATAATACTCCCACTTGCTTTTTGACAACTACCCATCCTTACTTTCAACATGTGGACTGAGGTGATTTCACATCCAGGTTCCAGGGATGTGTACAGAACCCAGAGCTGGCTAATCAGATTATTCTTCCCTCCTCTGGATCACAATAACTGGACAGGCAAAACCTGTGGGTGGGGGACCCTGGGACTTTTGCTGGGGCCACTGGGAAAAGGGTGTTACATTTTTGCAAAGGCTTTGAAGCTGATCGAATGGTCAGCCTGAAGTTGCCAAAGCCTTGCTGTTACCACCAGAGGAGAATCTGCTTGAGAATAAAGCTAGCACAGAGAGAGGATGGAAGGGATGAACAAGATGGATAAGGAGAAAAATTGACTTTTTTTTTTTAACTGCAGTTGAAAATTCTTAATCCCGCCAAGCCTGAGGATAGGAACACCCCCAGTCTTCGCAGTTATATATGCCTCAGATTGTTTGGTCTTTCTTCCTTCGGTTTGAGTTGGGACTCTGACATTGCCATTAGGAGTCCTGCTTGACATAGTGGCCACATTGTGTATCCATGACCAGCTAGTTGGGCCAGGGCTGGGAAAATGACCATGACAGACAGAGGTGGAGGTGTCCATCAGTCTGTAAGTAAAGAGCAACCCATACAGATTTCCTCCACGAACATTTGAACCTAGGGGCAGAAAGAGGTCAGAAGGAGATAGATACTGATACCACAATGATAAGTCAAGGTGGGGCCCAGAGTCCATGAGGATTATGGAGGATACATGTGGACAGAGAAATTGGAAGTTGATGAGAATTTGTTAAATGAACAAAATATTCAGGTGCCAGCTAATAAGTCATTTTCTAGGTGTGTGACTCTGGGCAAATTCCTTAACCATCTATGCCTTGGTTTCCCTCACCCATAAAATGTACTTGCCTGATGGGGCTGTTGGGAGAATTGAGAGCTTAGCACTGAGCATGTACACAGTAAGGTCAGCTGTTGTTTTCATGTTACTACTGGAACTATTTTTACATTATTGTTGGGAGTGAAACCATAGCATAGCATAGGGTGTCAGAGAATTTGACTGGCGCAGTGGGAAGTACAGGGTGTCAGAGAGAGGATTCTGGAGCCAGGTGACAAGCCAGTTCTGCCCCCTGCTGGCTGTGAGATCTGGAAAATTCTCTGTGCCTCTGTCCCCGACTATAGGAGGCAGACAATTTGTCCCTCTCTCCTAGAGCAGTTCACAGATGGAGTGAGCTGACTTAAAGCAGGTAAAACAGGTTCTCAGACCCAGCCTGTGTCCAGGTCTCCTGGAGGGCTTGTTAAAACAGGTTGCTGGGTGCCACTCCAGAGTTTCTGACTCAGTAAGTCTGGGACAGGGCAAGAATTTGCATTGTAAACAAGCCCTGAATATTGCTGCTGCAGCTGCTGGTCCAGGGGGAACAATTTTAACACAGCACCTGATACTGAATGAGTGCTTTGTAAATGTTAGCTAAGGGATAAAATCAAATCTGTTTTCCCAACCATAGGGTGTGCAGGACGCGTCCTTTTTGGTGCTGTATCATTAGCGTGGGCCCGACACATAGTAGGTCCTCAACTAACACCTGTGTTATGAATGAAGCCCAGACCGCGGTCTCCCGCCGCGGACCCCACCCGGCCGGAAAGCCCTCTGGCTGGGGACGTACGGCAAAAGCTGGGAGCCCTCCAGGGCCTCATATCCGCACCAGCCGTCTGGCAGGCAGCCACGTAGGCTTGCAGGAAGGCACAGAGCACTCTGCGGTTCCCGCGGGCGCGGCCCATGTCGGCCACGCAGGCCTGGAAGAAGGGCTCGGGCGGCAGGAGTGCGTGGCAGGGTGCCAGCGGGCCGCTGGGCTCGCGCAGGAGGTCGCAAGAGCCACGCCACGCTGCATCTGCGCCCGCGTCCTCGGCGGCCGGTGGACAGCCCGAACCCGGGCAGGGACGTGGCGCGGCGCAGGGCCCGGGCCTCGGCAGCTGCAGGTCATCCGACGCCTTGCCGTTGAAGTTGCCGCAGAGGCCGCGAGTGAGGCCGCGGTAGGCCGCAGGCAGCTCCACGCTCAGGTGGCCACCGAGCCCGAAAAGCAGGCGCGGGCCCCCTCGCACCGCGAGCACCACCGAGGCGCCCCGCGCGAAGGCGCGCACCCTGCCCCTGGTCAGCGCGAAGGGCAGGCAGCGCCGCACGCCGTCCACCTGCGGGCAGGGGTGGGGCAGCCTGGAGTGAGGGGGGAGGGCCGGGTCTGGGGAGAACTGGGAGGAGTCTGGGAGGAGGGGTGGTGCGGGCAGTGTGTGCAAGGAGGAAGAGAGGTGGTGTACCAGAACGGGGGAAGAGTGGACAGGGACTGCTGGGGTGATAAGAGGGACAGGGGGTGAAGGAGAGGACTCAAGGGGTAGGGACATTCGGGGCAGTGCTTGGGAGTGGGTATTGTGGGAAGGTGTGTGGAGACCTGGAGAGAGGAAGTTGAGTGAGGGGAGGGAGGATGGTGAGGTGGGCCTGGAGTTCAGGGAGAGAGGGGAAACTCCTTACTCAGAGACCGGAGATGGACCTGAGGGCATCCGTGGACCTGGGGGCTGGGAGGCAGCAGAGGACGGTAGAGCGGCGAAAGAGGAGGGAGGGGATGTGGGGACAGGAGGAGGAGAGAGGGGAGGGACCACTTTGGAGAGAAAAAGAGGGGGAGGCCTCGAGAGGAAGGGCAGTGGAGAGGCAGGGGCACCAGAGAAGGGGTTGGGCCAGCAGGGAGCAGGGGTCAAGGAAGGCTGGGTGGGCTTCGTGGCGAAGAGGTGATGGTAGTCGTGGAGCAGGAGAGGGCACATGGAGACCCCGATGGAGGAGGAAAAGAGGCCGAGATGAAGATTGGGGGTGGGGGAGATAGGCGGGGTGGGCGTGGGGGGTGAAGAGAGAGAGGAAGGAAGTGGGAGAGACAGAGAGCCTGAGCAGCATGGAACGGGGATGTGCAGACCCAACTATTGAGAGAGGGATTGAAAGGAGAAGGGGCAGGAGGAGAGGGTGGGGGAAGTGGAGAAGGGAGAAGGAGGAGGAGAGTGGAAATGAAGTTGTTGGAGAGAGGCGGGCATCAGGCGGCGGTACTCAGAGATCCCACCCGGCAGAACAGAGACTGCCAGGCAGCTGAAAGGAGGAAGAGCACAGGGCGGGGGCTCACCGTGATGTAGCCCCAGTCCTCCCAGTCTAGGCCGAAGCGGTGGCCATGCACGCAGAGCAGCGCGCGGCGGACCTCGGGCGTCCGTGGGCTTTTCTCCAGCACCACCTCGAAGGGCCACACACCCCGAAGGCGGCCCGTGCCCGTGCTCACCAACGAATAGGTGCAGGCGCCCGGGAGGTGGAAGGTGGTGCCGTCGAAGGTGCGGTAACGGAGGCCGTCTGAGGCGAGGCAGAGGCCTGGGCCGCCCGCGGCTGCGCGGCAGGGTTTGCAGACCACCTGGCCGCCAGGGCGGCAGCGGCAGCAGCGGCCGGTCGCGGGGTGCGGGGACGACAGCGGCGCGCCGGGTTCCAAGTAGCGGCCGGCGCTCAGGCAGCCGCACTGAGCCGCGGGCACGCAGTCGGAGCCACTCAACAGAAAGCCCGCGTCGCACACGCAGCCCTCGCGGCAGAGCCCAGGGCCGTCGCAGCCAGGCGGTGGCTTCAGCCCCGCGCAAGTGGCTGAGCAATCCGGAGCGCACAGCGTGTAGCGCGAGTGTGCGGGGCACAGCGGGCCTGCGGGAGCAAGTAGGGTTGGAGGATTACTTCGAGGCATGTGGCTGTTGGGAATCTCATCCTCCCCCTTGGGCCTAGGATGGGGCATCTGGGGCCCTGCAGGGGTGAAGCTCTACTTGGGCAGAGCTGCGGGAACCTTCAGATAGCAAAAGACCAGGTGGTGTGGATCAGAGGCAAAGCTAATCTGTAGGACTTGGACGGGTAAGGGCTCGGGGGCTGGACCATGAACAGGTCTGAGTCCCTGAGAGGTAAGGGCCGAAGGGCTGGACCATAATCAGGGCTAAGAAGGAGGAAGAATGAGAGCTGGGGGCTGGACTTTCATCAGGGTAGGCCGGACACTTTGGATGGGCCAGTCTCTGGTGGGGAGTGGAGGGATGGGTGGAGGCTGGCACAGTGGGAAGTACAGGGTCTCAGGGATACATTGTGCAGGGATGAGCTGGCACCCTGGGATGGGCAACAGCCAAGGGGCTGAACCTCTGTCAGGAGTGGGACCAGGTTCCCCAGATGAGCAAAGATGGAGAGGCTGACCGAAGCCCTAGGCACTCACTGCACAGACTCGACTTCCGCCAGGGGAAGACTTGGCCACCCAGCAGCTGGCAAGTTTCACAGTAGAGGCTGAGCATGGGGCAGGGTCCAATGCCTAGACATACATCCACCATGCAATCTTGGACATAGGGACCTGGTGCCAGCATCTCATGGCACAGCTGGAAGGGCCCCAGGGGGTCCAAGAGGATGTCACAGATGTGGGCAAAGTGGGCTGGGGTGCTGGTGGCCGGCAGTGTGACACAGGATGGTGGCAGTGGCGGCATCTTGTCAGCAACATTCAGGCACCCGGTCGGGGAGCCCACCACATAGCTATGGCCGAAGGCCCAAACCAGTGCATCCTCAGGTAGCTTGGTGTCCAGCACAATTCCAGGCACCTGGAGGTCATCCATGGGATCCCCATTGTAGTCAGCACACAGCCCCACCACATGGCCCATATATGCTGCTGGAAGATCCACTACCACGCGGATCCTGGGGGCATAGGTCACCCGCAGGCCAAAGCGGCAGCTGACCACGGTGTCCCAGCCATGGCGAAAGATGAGGGTACTGTTGCTCAGAGCCTGGAATGGTAGATTCTGCCAGTCTCCATTCACCTGTGTGAAGAAGGTATGTCAAGCTGGGGCTCTAGGGACCCAGTATCAGTACCAAGGATGCCTATGTCCCTAGGTAAGAGCAGGGCCTCCAGAAGGCCTTTTTGAGGCACTAGGGGTCTGTCTACAATGACCGGGGGGGGGGGGGGGGGGGGGGGGGGGGAGACAGCTTGGGATGCTGTCCATGGTACTGCTATTTTTTCCAACAAATACTTGGATGGTGAGAACTGTGGATTCTGGGATTTGGGCCTGTAGTATTCCTGGATCAGATTTGGGGATTTGAAAGTGACAGCCTCTGAAAGTGACACATGTGCAGTGTCTGGCACTTAGTCTGTATTAAATAAATATTTGTTGAACTAATGCATAGATGAATGAATGAGGCTCCTTGGCTTGGTCAGGCTGTAGAGTCCTAGGGATGCTGGGATTTCTAGATAATGGCAGGGGCTCCAGGGTGCTATGCAAATGGCTCAGGGCGGGGAGGTTATCCACAACATATACAAATGTTGAAGCTGCTATCCGTGGTCTAACCATATTTGCCCAGAACAGCTGGGGCTGGGGCTATAAGAATTGGGGATGAGGGTTTGTAAGCTTTGGGAATTGGGGATTTGGAATTCCTGGATTGGGTCTGGGGATGCCACTTGGACTGAAATTGGGTCTGAAATTCAGTTAACACATATAACCTATGTTACAGTGCCTGCAATACAGTAGGTATTCAATAAGTGATTGTGATTGTTGAATGAATAAATGGGATCCTTGGGTCAGGACTGGGGTTTCAAGAGCCCAGAATCAGGACTAAAAGCTCTGTTATACTGGGGCCCACAATAAAGGCTCTAGGATTCTTGAGTCCAAGCTAGGAGTTTTGTCCCAGACACTCCAGGCCAGGAGTAATTGTCTTTTATTACACTTAGGTTGAACTATATGAAACTGCCACATTTGTAGGGAAAAAAAAATCAAATATTGGCAGCTTCATATGGTCCAATTTTAATAACTACATGTGTCAGGACAGTGAACTGTGGTAATTAAGAGTCCTTTGACTTTGGAGTCAAGTTATCTGGGTTCAAATCTTGGCTTCTGGTTTGTTTAGCTGTCTCACTTTGGCAATTTATTTAACTTCTCTGTAAAATGAGAAAAATAATAATATTCACTGAGAAAAAGTTGTTGTAAGGATAAAGTAAGGATTTGTAATTGTGGGGCAGTGTTCCTTGGGGCAGCAGAGGGATCTTAGGTTCTGGGATTAGGGTCCCTTAGGGCCCCCTAGGGCTAGACCCCTGGTCCCAGGAAAAGCATGAAACCCGGTCCTAAATCACATGCCTCCAGGGGCCAGACAAATAACTAAATGAGTGAAGTGGAGAGTGTGGGATTGATGGGGACTGTGGCAAACTGGAGAGAAAGTATGTGCCCCTGGCTAGAGAGGAAAGTCCCAACCATGAGTGGCCATTAGAATAGGAGACCGGTTGCCAGGGCTTCTCGTTTCTCAAGAGATACTATACATCCAGCCTTCCTCATTTAAAAGTGGTAATTCAAATTAACAAGTCAGGAAACAGCAAATGTTGACAAGGACGCAGAGGAAAGGGAACCCTCTTACACTGCTGGTGGGAATGCAAGCTGGAAAACAGTATGGAGGTTCCTCAGAAAGTTAAAAATAGAGCTACCCTACTACCCAGCAATTGCACTACTGGGTATTTACCCCAAAGGTAAAAATGTAGTGATCCGAAGGGGCACCTGCACCCCAATGTTTATAGCAGCAACGTCCACAATAGCCAAACTATGGAAAGGGCCCAGAGGCCCATCGACAGATGAATGGATAAAGAAGATGTGGTATATATATATACAGTGGAATATTACTCAGCCATCAAAAAGAATGAAATCTTGCCATTTGCAATGACGTAGATGGAACTAGAGGGTATTACACTAAGTGAAATAAGTCAATCAGAGAAAGACAATTATATGATTTCACACATATGTGCAATTTAAGAAACAAAACAGAGGAGCATAGAGGAAGGGAGGGAAAAATAAGACAAAATCAGAGAGGGAGACAAACCATAAGAGGCTCTTAACTATAGGAAATAAACTTAAGGTTGCTGGAGGGGAGGAGGGTGGAGGAGGGGGTAACTGGGTGATGGGCATTAAAGAGGGCACGTGATATAATGAGCACTGGGTGTTATATGCAACTAATGAATCACTGAACTCTACCTCGGAAACTAATAATACACTATATGTTAATTAATTAATTTAAATAAAGTAAAATAAAATAAAAGACTTATAAAAACAAAAATATACCATGTTGGTGGGCTGGCAAACTCAACAGTCTCCCCATTTGGAGTTTTAGATTCAATGCAATCCCAATAAAAAAAATCCACCCAAAAAGAAAAAAGTGGTAATTCAGTAATAAATTAAAAATATTGCCAAGGCAAACTCCTGATGCAAAATAACTGTCGGTGTCTGGGTCCTGTCCTCTGTGGTCAGTGAATATTCAGCCCCACGGCCCCACAGCTCCTCTCCCAGTGTCTCTTCCCAGGGCCCTTCCTACCTTGATGAGAAAATTTGCCATGTTGAAGTGGTGTCAGAATCATTGGGGACTCTGAATTATATTTCACAAAGGAGGTAGTTGAGGTCATGTTTTTTTGTTTTGTTTTGTTTTGTTTTTATTTGCAGAGACAGCATAATAGACCCTGGAGCCAAAATGCCAAGGTTTAAATACCAGCTCTGCTATTTATCAGCTGTGTGACCTTGGGCAAATGGCCTCACCTCTCTGGGCCACAGTTTCCTCATCTGGAAAATGGCAATGCCAATTGTATCTACCTTAAGAGGACTCTTGTGCATTATGTGTTATTATATTGGCACCTAGTGAGCGCCTTCCATGTAGCCTTTCCAACAACACTACAACCTCTTTTCCTTTGCCACAAGAAGTTATGGGGGACTGGGTAAAGGGCTTCTGGACTTAGGGTTTGGTCCTAAAGAGTTAAGGTTTGAGTTCTGATTTGGGGGTTAGTTTTGGGGGGTTAAAGTTAAGCAGCTGCATCAGAGATCATGGGGCAAGAGCAAGGAGGTGGGAGTCCTAGATTGAGGGCCCAGTATCATAGGACAAAAACTCAAGGTGTGATCCTAGGGTGAGGTTAGGGGGATCTTGGGATCAGGGTTCAGAGTCTTGAGGTGAGGACCCTGGGTCAGAGGTCATAACGTGGGATCCCTGGGTGCATGTGTGGGCAGGGTTGGATTTTCTCACCAGGACACGACCGGGTTCCTTGGGGTCCAGCCTTAGGTGACACCCAGACACGAGCACTTCGAGGCTACCCGGGAGGCCATCAGGTCCGGTGCCCAGGAGCACACGGAAGTCCGCCAGTTCCTGCGGCGCCGGAGAACTAAGGCCGCTCAGCAGGTACACGCAAGAGCCAGGAAAGCGAAACCGGCGCCCATCGAAGGTGATATAGTGGCCTCCGCCGGCCGCCACGCATGTCGCCATGCTCCAGGGCACACACGTGCGCAGGCCGAGTGACAGAACGCAGCGCTCGCCTGGCCTGCAACCGGCCTGGGTGCAGATCACACTCCCTCCTGAAGCTGGGCAGACGCAGCGGCGTGTGCAGCCCACGCCCTCCCATAAAGTCTCGCCTGGTCCCAGCAGACGTCCCTGGTGCGTGCAGCCACAGCCACCAGGCCCGGGGCGCCGCAGGACGCAGGCAGGGCCGCTGTGAACGTAGCCAGCATCACAGGCGCACGTTTCCCCGCAGGGCAGTGGGCACGACGCTCGCAACCGACCCATGCACGTCTCTGGGCAGGAGGAGCCACACGGCTCGTAGTGGCTGTTGTGGGGGCACTCGATGGCTGGGGGCAGAGGAGGAAGGTGGAGGGGAGAGAGTGTTCACATCAGGATCTCCTAGTCTGGTTCCAGAGACCTAAGTATTCAGCTACCCCTGGAATGGAGACGTTCGCGCCCTCCGCTTCCAAGAGTCGTGCCCGGGATCCTGGGGATCCTCCTCCCCTAGAATGGAGGCTTTTCAGCAAACTCCATCTCAGAGTAAAGAAGTTTCTATAATCAGAAACCAGAAGTCCCCTTTCCAGAACATAAAAGTCTGGCCCTGGGACACAGAACTCTCACCCCAGAGCCTGGAGTCCTCGTTGCCTAGAGGACTTTTCCATCTACCAAATCCAGGAAACCTGCCTTTTAGAATGAACTAATTCTGGACCCCAGGGTCCGGAAGCCTTCGTCCTAAGACCCAAAGACCCCAGACCCCAAGACCTAGGTGTTCCAGGTCCCAGAAACCAGAAATCCCACCCCTAGGGTGGAGAAGTCTCCATCCCCAAACCCAACGAACTCTGCCTCTGGGGCCTCCGCAGTCCCACCCCAGGAATCAACTCCAGCATCAAGGAGTACCACCCCCTAAGTCCCAGAACCCCCTTCCCCAGTAACCCATAGCCTTTTCCATCTTAAGGCTCACTCACGGCAGCCAGTCTGGAATCTCCAGGAGTCGATGCTGACACCCAGGCGCTGACACGCGTGCGCGTAGGCCTGGAGGGTCAAGCAAAGCGCAGGTCGGTAGTTGGGCAGGGGGCAGATCCAAGCACTGCAGCTGGTCTCGAAGGGCGCAGGCAGCAGCACGTCGTGGCAGGGGCTAAAGGGCCCCTTCGGAGCTGCCAGGATGGCGCAGGGCCCCGGGGTCTCCGGTGGGGACGCTGGCTTGGCGCAGGGAGCAGCCCAGAGGGCGTGGCACGGGGCATCCGGCGGCTGCAGGGCCCAAGTGCGCAAGAAAGCGCGCGCGTCCGGACCGCCCACATCGTCCGTCGGGTCGCTGTTGAAGTTGCCGCACAGGCCCACCACGTGCGCACGGTAGCCGTCGGTCACTTGCAGAGACAGCGCGTACTGCCAGTCGTACACCAGGCGCAGCGCGGGCGGCTCATGCTCCAGACCTGCCTCTGCCCAGAGTTCTGAGCTGCGGAAATGCAACCTCAGCCTCCCGTCGTGCAGCGTCGCCGGCAGCCGGAGCCACTGCTGGTTCACCTGCAGGGGTGACCCAAGAAAGGGTGCATTCCTGAGCATTTGAGGAGACGTGGAGGATGGAAGCTGAGGGGGTTGGATTTGGGGATACTGAGGGAGTGGGGACTTTGGGGCGGTAAGGTGGGAATGAGTTAATATGTGAAAAGCACTTGGAACAGAGTCCACCTGGCGGTTCATATGAGGAAGGTTTTCGATGTCTATTGTCTGCTAACACTAGCATGTGGAACCTCCAAATTCTGTGAGCTTTGGACCTATCCTAGGACCGCATGCAGCCTGGGATGTCTGAAATTTCTCCTCAGGGAATGTTTAGAGGCACTGTTCTGGTTGGAAGGTCACTCCATGCACTAACCCAGAGTCTTTTTATTTTTAAATTATTTTGTATTTATTTATTTTAGCCAGGAGTCTTGTTACCAATACCCAGATGCGACCTCATGCAAAATTCAGAAATCTTCCTCTCAGGAATCTAGATAAGTGATTCTACTAAGGAACCTCCAGTTCATTAGAGAGCCTTCAGCTAGGACCCCAGTGTCCTTTCCCCAATTACCAAGAGCCTCCACAAAGAGCTTCCGGATCATATGATATCTCTCCTCCCAATCCATGACTTCCATTTTTTTTTGCGTCCACCCACCAAGAAGGTTACCAACCCACCTTTTACTCTAATTCACCACCTCCACCCTGGTCCAATCATCATCTCCTGCCCGGACAATGGCAGTGACCTCCTCACTGGTCTCCTGGTGCATCCTTCACAAGCCCCATAGTCTGTTCCCCACATGGCAGCCACAGGGATCCTGTTAAGACCCAAGTGATATTTCATCCCTCCTCTGTACCACAATCCCTCCTCTTCAGCCTGGCTTCTTGCTATTCCTCGAACATGCCTGTGAGATTCCCCCCTTAGGCATTTGCTGTTCCCTCTGCCTGAAATGCTCTTCTCTCAGATGTACACATTGCTCTCTCCCTCATCTCTTTTAAGACTTGGCTCAAGTTTCATCTTCTCAGAGAGGTGCTCCTACTTAAAACTATGCTCTCAGACATCCTGATGCCACTTTCGTGATCCATTTTTTCCTCCTTAGCATGTATCACCTTCGAACATAATCCATTTTTTCCTCCTTAGCATGTATCACCTTTGAACATACTACGTAATAACTTCTATTTATTGCTGATCTTTCTCCACTAGAACATAAGTACTGTGAGAACAAGGATTTTGTCTGTCTTGATCACTGATGTGTCCTCAGTGCCTTAAGCAAGGTCTGGTACATAATAATAAAACATTCCTTAATCGATGAAGAAACTCAGGAGTGTCAGGTCCTTTGGAGATGGGGGCTCATTTGATGAGAGAGTATAAATCTGGCGCCCTGTGGATGTGAAGGTGCTAGATACCTGGGTTGGGGTGCTGGTTGCTGGGGAGCCATAAGAGCACTTGGGGAACTCCTGACTCCTGAGTGACAGTGTGAGTTCCCAAAAGGTGTGTGGAGGGGAGTATGGAGCATCTTGGGCTCATGCATCAGGTCCTAGCATCCTGTACTTCTGTGCTTTCCATATATTAGCCTATTTGATCCTCCCTACAGTCTGATGAGTTCAATCTTTTTGTCATCCTGATTTCACAGATGAAGAAACTAAGGCCCAGAGAGTTTAAATAATTTGCCTAAGGTCATACACATAACAGGTGGTCAACCTGGGACTTGAACTCAGGCCATCAGTTTCCAGAGTCCATTGTCTCTCTATAGTGGTGCTGAGGAGTGGCTTAGTATATCCATAACCTCATAGGTTTGCTCCCTCTAGTAACCCTGATTAAACATATTCTAGTCCCCACAACCTTCCAGAGTAATGCCTCCAAACCTTCCCTGAGGAGAAATTTCACACATGCCGGTGGCTGCATGTGGTCCAAGGATAAGTCCAAAGCTCACAGAATGTAGAGGTTCCAGTTGTCAGTGTTAGGGAACAATAAACATGGCAAACTCCTCAGATGACACTTACCATGAGGTGGACTCTGTTCCGAGTGCTTTTTGTATGTTAACTCATTCCCACTTCACAGGAACCTGTTAACATAGGTGCTAGAAATCCATGGTCCCTTAGCCACAATCCCCAAATGCAAAAGTGGCCTGAAGACTAAGATGTTTTGTGTATTTGATGTCAAAAATGCAATTGGCAGCAAAAGCTGACCTGAACTCATGGTATGGCTGCTTAAAGTCTTATTTATCCCACTTAGTGTGAATATTCAGACATTTCACTGCAGAGATATTAATGCTTGTAATTATGTAACACCTATGGGGATTATTATATGACATATGGCATTTGCATGGGATGACCACTTGAAATTCTAAAATCTGAAATGCACCGGGCCCCAAGCATTTTGGATAAGGGACTGTGGACCTATATAATTGCCTCCACTGTAGAGTTGACAAAAATGAGGGATGGAGAAGGATAGAGTTTCCCAGGATTCCATACATAGTGATTCTTACCTGGACAAAGCCGAACTCATGCTTAACAGCAGTGATGGTGACACCAAAGATGCGCATCATGACAAAGTGCATGGGCTGCCTCTCTCCAGAGCTGGCGATCCACAGCTGGAAGGCAGGGAGGCCACTGGGGAGGGCCTGAGGGCAATGGCTCAGCATGTAGGTACAGCCTCCAGACACAGGGAAAGAGTAGCCATCGAAAGTGTAGATGTATGGTAGCCCGGAAGCCCAGCAGGTACCCCCTGTGATGCCCCCCTGCCCCTTACGAGAGACGCCCACTGTCTCCGACTTGGCCTCAGACACCATTTTGGACCCAGCCACAGTTCCAAGTTCTTGCTTTGCCATAGTCACAGCCTCCAAGCCTGGTTCAGTCACTGCCACCACCTTGAGCCCCAGCTTGGCCACTGAGATGGTTTCTGACCCAGCCTTAGACACTGTCTTGGGTTTGGACTCTCGTTCAGCCATGGGCACTGGCAGGGGGAAAGGTGCAGCTGCTGGTTCAGCCACAACCAGGGTCTCAGGAATTGGTTCTTTTAGAGCCAAAGGTTCAAGTTCTGGTTTAACCAAAGCTAACGATTGAGGCTCAAGTTCATTCATGGCCACAGATACAAGCCCTGGTTCTGCTTCAGGTGTGCTCTCTGATCCCGGTTTGGCCACTGCCGTGGTTTTAGAGCTGGAGAAGGACACTGTATTAGAGTCCTTCAGAGATATTGTCTTGGGACTGAACATGATCTCGGTGGCCTGGGTGCTGGCCACACACTCAGGTTTGTGCTTCACAAGGTGACATGTGGTCCCACTGGAGCATACATGGTCCTTACAGGATCCTGGGAACTGGAGTGGCATCACCAGGGAAGATTCTAGGAGGGGATAGAATTCTGTAGGAGGGTTCAGATCTTCCTCAGTCAGAATATCTGGAGATGAGATGAGATGAAATGATGCAACAGAACTAGATCCTGGCATTTGGTCCCATCCCTTTCCTGCCTTCATGCCCTAGGCCTCCAGGGTTGATGGAGACTCAAAATTCATAAGCTAGCAGGGTTCCCAATCTAAAATGAAGTGGGCCTATATCGTCAGAAAGAAAAAGGTGGGGCTGAAGGACAATACAGAAATGGTCAGCACAGTGTGGGTATACATAGGGTTGTGATGAGCTGGAGAGCAGACTCCATCTAAGGACACCAATCAGTTATTAACAAAATCTATGTGCCAGTAAGTCTAAACACATCTGTGAGTTGATTTTGGCCAGTGAGGACTTCCAGCTTGCCATGTTAAGCAGCCTTAAAAATGTGGGGGGGGGGGGGGGGCGCCTGGGTGGCTCAGTCGTTAAGCGTCTGCCTTCAGCTCAGGTCATGATCCCAGGGTCCTGGGATCGAGTTCCACATCGGGCTCCCTCCTCGGGGGGAAGCCTGTTTCTCCCTCTCCCACTCCCACTGCTTGTGTTCCTGCTCTCGCTATCTCTGTCTCTGTCAAATAAATAAATAAAATCTTAAAAAAAAAAATGTGTGTGTGTGTGTGTATGTATTGTGTATTGTGTATGTGTGTGTGTGTGTGTTCTGTTGGGATCTAGCCACCCCATTTCCCAGGGAGGGGAGTTATTTTTTTCATAGCTATTGATGCATGATACTAGACACCTACAAAGTGAACTTTTAAGAAATAACTTTGTTCTGTAAGGGTTTGCATATTTTCCATCAAAACATAATACAGACTTCTGGTATGGATTAGAATATGAACTAAAGTATCAGCTCCTTTCAGTAGGAATGTTTCTATGTTGTACATTGTTGCATCTCCAGTACCCAGAACAGGCCTAGCCTGAAGTAAATCTAAAATAAATCGTTGAAAATTAATGATAGCAAATGTTTACTGCATGCCAGGCACTCTTCAACCTTCAACTGCTTCCTCTATAAAATGGGGATAACAAGGGCTCCTGGGTGGCTCAGTCAGTTGAGCATCCGGCTCTTGGTTTCAGCTCAGGTCATGACCTCATGGGTCCTAGGATCTAGCCCCACGGTGGGCTCCGCTTGGCAGGGAGTCTGCTTGAAGATTCTCTCCCTCTGCCCTTCCCCCCACTCTCTCTCCCTCTCTCAAATAAATAAATAAATAAATCTTTTTTTTTTAATGGGGATAATAAAGAGACCTGCCTCCAGAGTGGCTGTGAGGAATACATTGTATAATGTACATACATTATATATAAGAGCACTTACCGCTTAGCTCATAAGTCTAGACTATAAGTCTGTGTGAAGCAGTACAAAATAAAACAACACAAAAAGGTGGTTAAAAACTTGTGCTCTGGAAGCAAGTAGACTTGGGTTCAAATCCTGGCTCTGCCACTTTCTAGCTGTGCAAACTTGCCAAAAGGTTTAACCTCTAGCCCTTCCCCTCCCCAGAAAAAAAGGAATTATTACAATACTGTTCTACAGTCAACCTCAAAGACTAGCGGGAAGGTCAAGCACCCATTATTTTATCCCTTCCCCTGACCCCAATGTTTACAATTTACACTGTAGTAAAGAAAAAGAACATGTGACCTTCAACAATAACTTCCTTTTTGAGCCCCGTGCCTGGCATATGATTTGGTGCACATTTAACAACTTATAACCATTATTATTCATTCCACAAATATTTACTAGGGGTTGGACACTGTCCTACCTAAAAATCGTACAATTAACTGTGTATCTTAGAACTTACTTAATTTTTTTTTTTAAAGCATGGACTTCAAGGAACTGATGGGAGACAGAGAAAGATAATAAGTAAGTATATAGAAAGTGATATGAGCTGGAAAAAAATCAGGGAAGGGCTGGAGTTTGCCAGGGATGGGGAATTGCGATTTTAAATTGAGTGGTCAATTTGGCCTCGGTAAGAAGGTGGCATTTGAGCAAAGACTTGAAGGAGATGAGGGTGAGATCTATAAAGATATCATGGGGACAGTCAGTGTTAAAGGCTCTGAGCAGGGAGAAGAAAGTAAGGTGGCTTGTGTGGCTGGACTGGAGTGAGTGAAGGACAAGAGTAACAGATGAGATCAGAGAGGTAATGGGAACAGATTGTATGGGGCCTCATAAAACACTGTAAGTACTGGGGCGCCTGGATGGCTCAGTTGGTTAAGCATCTGCCTTCTGCTCAGGTCATGATCCCAGAGTCCTGGGATTGAGCCCCACATAGGGCTCTCTGCTCGGTGGGGAGTCTGCTTCTCCCTCTGCTCCTGTTCTCTCTCTCAAATAATGAAATCTTAAACACACACACACACACACACAACACTGTAAGTACTGTGCTTTTGCTGGGTGTAATAATAATCGCATGGAAAGATTTTGAGTGGAGGAGGGAGTGATTTGCATGAAAAAAAAACCCTGCCCCTCGGGCTGCTATGTGAACAATTGAAGGTAGTGTTATGATTTTCCCCGTCCCTGATCTCCTGGAATCCCATCGTCTGCTCAACTTCCCACTGTCCTGGGCCCCAGTGCTGCTCACCCACGCTTGGCTGCCCCATGGCCTGGGTCCCGAAGCCCGCGCCAGGGGCGGTGCCGAAGCTGAGCACGCCCACGGGCGGCCCGCGAGTCTCCAGGAAGTGCACCACTCCGGGCTCAGGTCCATATGCCACCTCGGTCCAGACGAAACCCGGAGCGGTGGCGTGGCTTTCACCAGAATGCTGCCCGTGACCCGGTTCTGGGCCGCCGGGGATTAGGCGCCAGTGCAGGTTGGGCAGCGGCTGCTGATCAAGGAGCACCGGGGTGGGCTCGCGCGCCAGCAGCACCGCCACGTTGGAAAAGCCCGGCTGCGCTGTGAGCGCAAAGCTGCGGCTGAACGCGTCCACCGGAGGCAAGAGAGCGAAGAAGGGATTGTAGGCGACGCCCCCGCGGGCCGCAGCTGCGGCCAGGAAAAGCACCTGCAGGCGGGCAGAGGAGCGCAGCACCAGGGGGCGCACTGGGTCCACGGCGAAGTGCAGCACGACTCCACCGCGCAGAGCCTGGGCCCCTTCGGCGCCGCCCCCCCAGAAGCTCAGACTGCCCAGGCTGTCCGCCACCACGTACACGTGGTCTTTGGGTCCGGGAGCCGCGGGCGCGAACGGGGGTACGGCGTAGACGCGGCCCCAGTAATCCTGCGGCAGGAGTTGCTCGGACACGTGGCCACAGGCCTTATTTCTCGCTTGCAGGCAACTGTGGCCAGCCAGCAGCGCGACGGGATGAGTGGCCACGACGCGGGTGCCCGACAGGTCGCCTGCGCTCTGCACCTGCAGCGCCTGGAAGGGCTCAAGGCGCACGAGGAGGGGCCGGCCGGCAGCATGCTCGACGCCATCCAGCAGGACGGGCACCGGAGGCGTGAGGCGCAGGCGCGTGGGCCAAGCGCCGGCCACCACCGCAAACTCCTTGTGCCGGTCGTGGGGCTGCAGCGACGGCGTCACCACCACGTAGCGCGTACCCAGCAGGCGGCGCGGAAGCGCTAGTGCCGTGTCCAGGGAGGTGCGCCCACGCGCGTTCACCACGGTCACTCCCACCGGTCGCGACGCGGCTAAGCGCACCGCGCCCCCCGCCGCCCGCCGCGAGCCCCGCAGCTCCACAGCGCTGGGCAGGCGCACCAAGGCAGTGGTGCCTGGCTGCAGGCTCAGCGCGCGCCGAAGGGGCGGTCCCCCCACCGGGTGCGCCCTCACTTGCACCGCCGTCGGGGGCCCCTTGGGCGGTGGCGACACGTACAGGCGGAAGTTGGGCTTCTCAGCGCCCCCATTCTCCAAGAAAGCCGTGATGAAGTAACGGCCCTGGAAATCCACAAATGCAACCGTTGGGCCTGAGGGAACCCAAGGGGAAAGGAGGGAGTCAGCGGAATCTGTTGGATTTTGAGGTCAAATACATCAGGTTTTAATCCTGACCGCCATGCTCTAGCCATGTCAACGTGGTCAAGGTACCACCTCCGGGCCTCAGTTTCTTCATCTGTCAAAAGGGGGTGTTGGCAGAGCTATGAGAATATTAGATGAGATAATATATGTAAAGGCCATGGAACAATATCTGGTAAATATTAACTTTAAAAAAAGCTGTTTTCTGGGCGCCTGGGTGGCTCAGATGGTTAAGCGACTGCCTTCAGCTCAGGTCATGATCCTGGAGTCCCTGGATCGAGTCCCGCATCGGGCTCCCTGCTCGGCAGGGAGTCTGCTTCTCCCTCTGACCCTCCCCCCTCTCATGTGCTCTCTCTCATTCTCTCTCAAATAAATAAATAAAATCTTTAAAAAAAAAAAAAAAGCTGTTTCCTTTGAACCATCTGTCCCAGAAAGGCCTGCTCAGCCCCCTTCCCACAACCGGTTTGGCCAATTCTCCGCCACAGAGTCTACCCAAACAGTCCCTGGACCCAGCGGGCCAGGGCCCTGTCCCAAGAAGCTCCACCGCGGCTAATCCCCTGTTACAGAACCATGCCAGGCAGCCCCAAACCCCAGCCAGCACAACCAGTCCCCTGCTGCAGATCCAGAGCAGCTCACCAGTCTTCTGCATCCCCCATGGATCACTCACCCCACAGGCAGCCCAGGGCACCAAGGCACAGCAGGGCAGAGGAAAGGGCAGCCATGGCCGGGGAGAGGGTGGACAGTTATGGGCTGGAGCAGTCTCTCAGTGCCAGTCTGCTTCAGCCCTTGCACCGCAGGAGCAGAAGGGGGCACAGGGGGAATCCCAGAGAAGGGCTCAGGCCTCGGAGCCCAGGCAAAAAGGCAAGGCTGCAGGTCTCACCTGCAGGAGCTGGGCTGAGGCCACAGTGCGGGGGTATTTATAGTCCCAGATGCCTGAGCCCAGACCTCCCATCAGCACACCGGATGTCCCCATTAGCACTGGTTCCAGTCTGACCTGGTGCCATTGATTGTAATGAGGCCCAATTATGTGGGTGGGGGCAGGGAGATGGGAGAGATGGAGAGACAGAGGGGGAGCATCACAGAGAGAAGGGAGGGACAGATATGGGGAAGTGAATTAAGAGATCAAAGGGGGCAGGGCAAGAATTCCATGGTTTCCAAGAAAAGCGAGACAGGACTCCTGAGCCTGCCAAGGGCAGAGAGCCTTCAGGCTTGAGTTTTAGGTGTCCTGGGAAGCGGGAGCCTGGACTCCTGGATTCTGAGGAAGGAGAGAAATAGACACTGGACTTCTGTGTCTCAGGGAGGAGGGGACTGGGGACCTGAACTCCTAGGTCGTGGAAGTGACAGAGGCAGGAGAGGACATGATGTGCTGGATGTGCAGGTCTGGAGGCTATGGGGCGGAGTTGCCCAAGGAAAGACAATGGCTTCCACATGACTCCCCTCCTTCCAGAACGTCCTGAGCTGGAGAACAATGGGGTTGCACCCTATGTGGAGGATCCGGGACGAAGGACAGGCTGGCTCTCCAGACAAGGAAAGGCCTTGGATTCAGTTTCCAGCCCCTTCTTTCCCAGGTCCTAGGAACCTGCACCCCTAGCCCCTTTCTCCCCCCAGAACCCTTGCCTTTGGTAGGGAGGGTAGAGGGAGAATTCAAGAAGGAATTCTTTCAAAGCTTCATTTCTCACCTGCTTAAGATCCTTCCTCTGCTCTTCAACACAAGCAGAGGAAGTGAAGGAAGGCTCCCCCCAGGGCACAGGAACAACGTGGGGGTGTAAAAGGGTGGGCTTTTCAGGGAGTACTTCCTTCCTTCCAGCCTGAGGTGGGGAACATATATGCTAGAGGTGGAGCTGAGGGCAGGTGGGGGAGGGGCAAGGCCTGTACTGCCAGACTGAGTAGCTAGAACTTTGTCCCAGGAACCTAGGAGAGCCATGGAGGGTTTTAAGCAGAGGAGGGTCAGGTTTGGCTTTACGAAGATTCCCTGGACCAGAGTGGGAGACTGAGGCCAGGACTCCAGGGGGAGGAGATGCAGGGACCCAGGTGGGTGAGGCAGGAGCTAGAACAAGGTGGAGCCAGAGAAGGGAGGAAGGCTAGGTGGGAGGGCTGCCAGGAGGCTGAGTGGAGGGTCGCCCTGAGAGGACCTGGGGAAGAGGGGCAGGTTTGGGAGGAAGCTAAGGCCAGTGTGGCACCCGGTGGATGTGAGAGGCCTGGGGGCTGTCCAGGAAGCCGAGGGAAGCCAGGTTTAGAGGAGGGGCCAGCGCTGGGGACAGAGATGTGGGGGTCTTCGGCAGAGAAGGAAAACAGGAGCATGGGGGCGTGTGGAGAGGGGCCACCCCAGAAGGAGGTGAGTGGAGAAGCAGGAAGGGGGTCAGTTCCCAGCCCCGGGGGGTGGGGGTGGGGGTAGAGGGCCCACAGCGTTTAGGGCTATGGATGAAGAGGAAGTTCCGAAAGATCTGATGTTTTATCTGGAGGACCGGGGAGAGGGAATCGCCCTCCAGGGGTTCCACAGAGTTGAAGCCAGAATATACCCAGAATAAAGTCCTTTGAAGTCTTACATTTTATACTCTAAATTCTTGTAAATTTTGTATTCACTTTCATCAGTCTATCCATGTGAGTTCTCATATAAAGATTTTCAAGTACCTACCGGTGACACCCATTAACCCACCCTTGTGCACCCCACTCCCCAACAGTGAAAATCTTCAAGTGAAAATGAAGCTCTGGATTCAGCCTGTGGCTTTGGGTCTCCCTGGCCAGTCTCCTGGTGCATTGGGTGACTGTCACCCAAGTATTCAAGGCTCTTCATGAGCCTGCATCACAGTGACCGGACACTCTGACCCTTTCCACAGGCAGCCCAGCCTCCCACCCGGACCTTGTTCTTTGTCCTGTGGCACTAGCCACCCTCCCCACCACAGACAGATGGATCTTTCTGAAGTCCAAGCCTGACCCCGACCCTCCGCCATGGTTCCTTAGTGCCTCTGGAATGGTGTCACTGATCGCCAGCCTGGCAGCTGACATCCACCTGCTTCCTGAGCTCACCCCTCCCTATCCCCCATCCTCCGCTCCGTGCTCCAGCGACACAGAACTTCAGCCAGCTCTTCAAGAGTACAATCCTCTCTTCCTTTTGTGTTTTGCACACAGTGTTCTCTATCCTTGGAAGACCCTCTCCTCTCCTGGCTCTTTTTGTATATCCCACAAGTATGCAGGGCCCAGTGTGAAATGAAAATGTGGAGTCCTTTGTTCAAAAATTATTAAGAATTTCATGAGGGCGACAGCAGGGCATTCAACCATGCACAGGGCCCTTCCAAACGTGAGGTGCTGTGGTGGGACGCTACAGGTCACACTGCCATGAAGCTGGCCCCACATTCAGGCCACCTCCCAAGCCAGGCTCAGTGAGGAGCCCATTCTGGGCTCCCAAAGTCCCTTGCGCTTAGACAGGCCCTAATCAGTCTTCCCTGCGCTTCCCCTATCCCAGCCCTCTCCACTTTGGGGTGCCATTGTTTAGGGAACATGTATTTCCCCCATGGGCCTGGAGCTCTGTGAAGGCGGGGTCTGGGGCTGGGTTGGTCCCCCTCTGCCCCTCCGGGTTCCCAGCATCGCTCTGCCGGGTCATGGCAGCAACCAAGCACAGATGCCCATCCTTGTTTTTGTGAAGCATATAGGGGGACAGGCACCAGGGAAGAATCAAAGGCAGAGGCCACGCTCAGGTTCAACCTGGAAGAGAAACATCCCTTTTCGGAGGACCCCTTTATCGGACTCCCCCCAACACGTGCCCACAGAACGAGCTGTGAAAGCTTGGCATTAGCTGAGGCCTGGCAGGGAAGGGACCCCAGACACGGAGACACTCGGGGCCTTTGTTATCTTTGCCGCTAAACCCAGACACAGGTTGGATGTGGCAGCATGCAGACAGGAGAGCATCCTGGTATGAGGACTATAGTTACTTCGAGAAAACGCTCCAGGAGCCTGGAACTTTGGTTCCAGGAAACCTGGTCTCAAAAATATGCAAGGCATTCTCAAAGCCACACAGGGGATGGGCCATGGGAGGAGGAGGAGCATTCCCTGGGCTCAGGAAATTGGTGGACTCAGCTGGGCAGTGTTGGACAAGCTACATTTTAACTTTAAATTCTAGATACATGTGATCATTTGTCCATAGTAGTATTGTTCCTGCATGGGGGTGGGGAATGATCCAGGCACTCTGTTGGGAAGGCAGAGGGGAGCCATGCTAGAGGAACTAGCCTGCCCCCATCTCTCTCCTCCCACACTCTTTGCTTCTAAATGTATAATCAGCTACCGCTGGGTGTGTGTCCCCCTTCCAGGCCTGCATTTCCTGGAAGGAAACTCCCCCCAACCAGTCATGGTCTCTGCCTTGCAGAGCCAACGTCCACGGTCTGCCTGGTACTTGAGCCTGGAAAAAGTTCTTAATTCTTATGCTACAGACAGGTGAGCTTCCTCATCTGAGGGACGTATCCTTGGATATCACACACCTGGGTCCCACAGCTCTTTTTTCCAGTCTCTGCAACCTTGCCTGAGAGCCAGATCATTGGATAGTCCACACTGTCCTCCTTTGCATAGGGGACAGAGGCCCCTGGCGAGGTAGTCTCAAATCTCTCTCCAGTCCATCCACTTCAGGCCCCAACCTCGTTTGGGTCAGCGTTCTGCCTGGACCATTGCAGTAGCCCCTTCCTCGGTCTCCCTTCTCCAGTTCTGTCCCCTACATGCAAACAGACCTACCACTGGAGCTTCCTGAAGAAAGAAGCTTCTCCTCCTTGTTCAAAACCTCCAATGGCTTCTCATGCCACTTATAATAAAACCCAGATTCTTCCCGGCAGCCTACAGTGTCCTGCATTATCTGCCCCCTTCCCACTTTCCAGCCTCAACACAGCATCCTTCCCTCACCCTGCCTCAGCAGCCCCCTTCAGGCCCTGTTACTCATCATGCACCCCCCAGCCCCTACACTTCTGCACGTGCTGTTCCATTTGCATGGGATGCCCTTTCCACCCCCGGGGCAGTTAACTCCAACCTGAGCATCCTTCAGATCTCAGCTGAGTAGTCACTGCCTCCAGGAAGCCTCTCTCAACCTCAATTCCTGGGTCAGGTCTCCTGGTTATAGGGTCTCATGATTCCATGGATCTCTCCTGCATGCCCCGCCCCTCCCCTCGCCGTCACCACAGATGCTTTACACTGGCTTGTGTGATGATTTCACATGTTTCCCCACCAAATGGTGAGATATGTGAGGGCAGGACCTGCGCCTGAATTTGCTCAGTACTGAATTCCCAGTATGCTGCACAAGTAGGCACACAATAAATTATTCAAATTTAAAAAGAAGGGTTGAGGGGGGCGCCTGGGTGGCTCAGTCGTTAAGCGTCTGCCTTCCGCTCAGGTCATGATCCCAGGGTCCTGGAATCGAGCCCCGCATCGGGCTTCCTGCTCCACGGGAAGCCTCCTTCTCCCTCTCCACTCCCCCTGCTTGTGTTCCCTCTCTTGCTGTGTCTCTCTCTGTCCAATAAATAAATAAAAGTTTAAAAAATAATAAAATACTATGAATCTTTAAAAAAAAAAAAAGGGTTGAGGAATGGTGCACTCTGGCTCCCCCTCGTGGCAGCAACTGGGTATTTTGTAGTTGGCACTAGACCTCCAATCTTCCCACTCCCTAGGCCCCCTTGGCCAAGACACCTCACTCACCGATAGCTTCACCTGACCTCAGCCACCAAGGGTAACAAACAAGAAGGACCTCATTATGCTTCTGGGGGACTCAGGAGTCAGACCAGGTCCCTGGGACTCAGATTGTTCCCATGGCTGGTGGAAGATCATTTTCAAAGCCTACACCCACCAAGAAAACTGTTGCAGAATCTAGGATGTTATCCCACGAGGACAGGGTCATGTGCACCAGGTCTTGAGAATGGCCAGTCCAGTCTTGGGCCCTCTTCACCATGCTCCTCACATCAGCATCACTCCAGAAAACACTCACAGCACTTCAGTCCCTCTCCCCTACCTCCATCTTCTCTGCCTCTGGACCCACCACCAGAGGAGGCCTGGGGTTAAGGAACACTATTCCTCTTACTGCCTATCCCATTCCTGGCTCTCCAACGAGGCATGGTGTTACCAAAACCCAGGGTTTGGTCTTCCAAACCTCCAGGTCTGGTGTCTGAGGGGGGCCCAAGGCAGTCCAAGACAGAATGAGGACCAGCCTTGCGGAGACACAGGGCTGATAGGTCCAGATCAACCTGAACCAGGTCCGAGGTCCACAGAATCACAGGGTTTATGCTCCCTAACTACACTTTTTACTCCTACTCTCAAATCAGCTGAATCTGGCACCTGCCCAACCAATCCCCTAACACCGCTCTCACTGAGGTCACCATGGCCTGATATCATTAAACACAATAGTCACTTGGGTCTGACTTGCCTGGTTTGCTTCACTCTGTCCCTCCATCTGCTGTTCCTATTTAGTCTTTGTTAGGTTTTTCTTTGCCTGTCCCTTAAATATGGAAAGTCCCAGAGGCTGTCTCATCACCCCAGTGGCCTCATTCTCCATCTCTGCTGACATAGCCTTCTTTTCGGTCCCCAGCTCCAGCCTCAGACCAGGGTCCTGAGACCTCCTGGCCACCACCCCCTTGAAAAGTCTTCTGGGGCCTCCCACATTCACCAAGTCCCCCCATTGGCCTCAGCATATTCCCCAAACCTGTACCTTCTTCCTGATTCTGTATCAGGTGGCTCCACTGTCCCCTCCCTTGGCCAGAGCCCTGGGCCTCACCCTGGACGCTTCCCTCCCCCACAGCCCTTCAGCTCCACAATCTGTCCATTCAGCTTCCTCTCTCACCTATCCCCTACTCCTTTCCCCCAGCCCTGCCCGGTCCAGTCTTGTCCTTAGCCACCTGGGTCCCTGCCTTGGCTTCCCCCAGGCTCCCAGCTTCAGTCTTCCCCTCTGGTCCATCCTCTTCATGACAGCTAGAAAGAGCTCCCTAAAGCCCATTCCTGACCCTGTCCCTCCCTTGCATAGAATCCTCCATGGCTCCCGAGTACTATCAGACCAGAGCTGAGTTCCTCAGCCTGGAGATCCTGGACCCTGCCTACCCCTCCTGCCTTACCTCTACCACAGTACCCCCAATGTCTGGCATTTCCTAAATCCTTGCTTGTGCTGGGCCCTCTGCCTGGGACAGCTCTCCCTTTGCTCTTTGCCCAATTATCTCCTTCTGATGTCATGCTCAGATCTCATCTTTCCTCCAGGAAGCCTCCCTGACCACACCCTAGGCTGAGTCAGGCACCTTTCCTGGGCTCCCGCAATATCTTAGGCTTCCCTCATCACCACATCTCTGCTAACTCTGAACTATTGCTCTCTGAGCAGGGATTGGGGCCGTTCTGGGTCATGGCAGCATCACCCAGCACAGGGCACACCCAGGGGGCATGCTCACGGAATTCTGTCGACTGAATGGATGACCGTCCTCAGTCTCATCCAGGAACCTCAGACAGAATGGAGTGGGGTGGGGGTCTCTCCCCAGAGGAGGCATTCCCAACTCCAGACCCCTGCATGATCCCCCCCAACCCCCACAGACAGAGACAAGGGCAAGGGCCTAGGCCCAAGCTTAGAAAAATAGGACTTTCTTGTTGTGCCCCGGTGCCCCCGACACCCTCCCCATCAGAGTTTTAAAAACCGTGAGCAATTTGGTGAGTCTGAGGCCAGGTCCCATGGGGTGCCTGGGTCCTCCCACCCCTGGGGCCAGAACGGCCGTAGAGGTGGGCGAGAGGCTAGGGTCCCATGGGTTCGTGGCTGGGCCTCCAGGGCTCACAGTCCAGCTGGACCACAGTGTGGGCCCTGGGCGCCGCGGGCTCAGGGGCGGGCGGGGCCGGTGTGGGGCCCAGGGCGCCGTTGGTCTGCGAACAAACGCTGCTGACGGGTGCGGGTGCCTTGGCCTTGCCGGGGGGCTGGCCGCCGTGCACCTTGTAGCGCATAAGCAGCACGAAGATGAAGACCAGTACCGAGGCCACGATGACTCCACCAAGGGCGATGATCATGGTGCCACCCAGGAAGGGTGCGTGCGGGGCCCCGCAGGGCCGCAGCGCCGGTTCGGTGGAGAAGCGGGCGCAGCCCACGGGCCGCGTGGCCGTCAGCCCTGTGGCGCCGTCCTCGTACACCGCCAGCACGCACAGATCGTAGGTGCGGCCCGACGCCAGGTCCGACAACAAGAAAGAGCGGCTGTCGGCAGGGATCATCCTGGAGGGACAGGCAGGTGGGGTGTCAGGTCTCTGGCTGCCCAGCACCCACCCTGCACTGTGCCCCAACCCTCCAGTCCGATTTCCCCCCAGCCCGCTGTTAGCCCAAGTCCCTTCCCACCGCGGCTCAAATTCCCTTTGGTCTAATACCGGGCCAGCCTCCTGACTGATAACCCATGGATCGTCTTAGGTTGCTGGCGCCTGCCACTCAAATCCCCCAGTTTAATCTCCCTCTAGCCCCAGTGCCCAGATTCCCTCCTGGGCAGGCTGTTCACTGCTCCTCTGTTTGGGCTCTTCACCATGGCCTCAGGGCCCAGCTACCCTGCAGTGCAACTTTCCCTCCAACCCCAGCTCTAGACCCTTGCCCAACTCCCCAGGTTCCCCTCCCTGCCTCTCCTCCAGTTGGGGCCTGATTTCCCTTTTCCAGCCGCCCCACGCTCCTCCAGCGTACAGCTAGAATTCTCTCATCTGCCTGCCTGATTCCCCCATACTGCTGCCTGATTTCCTTCTAACCTGCCAGTGAATGTCCCCCTAGCCCCATTGCCTTATTATCATTATTGTATCTACAGCGCGCTTTCCATTGAGCTGGTCTCTGTTCTCGTGAAACTGATGTGCCTCAGCCATCACAGCTGATTTCTTTTTCTCCCTGTTGCCTTATTTCTTCCAGCTCCGGCTCTCGATTCCCTTTTTATCTCTGTTGCCTGTTTTTTATCCTTACCTTTCCCATTTCCTTTTATCCTTAGCACCCAGTTCTACTCTATTTCCTTTTGTAGCAGAGCACCCTGTTGGAGATTTAACTTGTTTTATAATCTGTTTTATTCCTAAACTGCTTTAATGTGGGAGTTACAGGGAACCCCGTGATTGTCTCTGAGAGGGTGACTATCTAGGAGAGCATTTGTCTCATCCCCTGCCAGGCAAGGTGGGCAGGATTTGTGGGATTTCTGGGTGTGGGCCCTCCATGGAGCCGACTCCCCCTCCAGGGACTACGGCCATCTGAGAAAGGGAACAGAATAAGCTCGCTAGATTTCCAGGACTGAAAAGGAAATCAATTGATGACCTCTTGAGATGTGGGCCCCTGGGGAAGGAGAGGGACCCAGGTACTGGGTTTATAAGGCGCACACTCCAGGCGTTGGGAGGCCTGACTCTCTGCAGCCAGGCCTCGGGGACCGCACCCTTGGCCCAGCCTGGCAGTGAGAAGAGGGAACCATCCACAGCCACCCATGCAAGGTTAGACTCGGGTGAGAAGTGTCAGCAGCCTCTAGGTCGGAGCCACCACTCCTGACCACATGTGGCCGGCCACAGCAGATGTTCCAAATGCTCTCCAGCTCGGGGGCGGAAGATGTCCTGATCCACCTCTTGGAGGGTAGAAGCCCCAGATTTTCTTCTATCGCTTGCAACAATTAAATAGAGAAGGGGATCCCCAACAGTGGGCAAAGCGAATGTTCCCGTTCACCTAGCAGGTGGAGCATGAACTAGGTTGAATTTGATTTAGAAAATCACAAATTGAGATGTCACCGTATTAGAACTCTAAACATCTGGAACAGTTCACACTGCATAGGCCCAAAGCCTGATCTCTGTTTTGCCTCCTCCCTCATTTCATTTTCCCCATGAACGCTGTACCTTCCTGTTTGATCTCCTTTTCTTCTTGCAACTTGGCTTATATCTAGTCCTGTCCTCTGGAAACACCTGGTTCCTCTCCACCTTTATATTCCGTTTGTTTGTACTCCTCCAACCTTGCTCCTCCCCTCCCCCCCGCCCCCGTTAACTTTTTATTCTTCTGGCCTGATTACTTTCTACTCTTGCTGCCTGATTTCTTTTTTATATCTGTTACTATTGACTTTTGCTGCCTTATTTCTTTTTATCACTACTGCCAGATTTCTTTTGCCTTCTCTGCCTGATTTCTTTTACCTTTGCCATCTGATTTCCTTTGTAACCATTTCAGCCTCATTTCTCAGCTGCGCTGCAGCCTGGGGTGTCAACAGATGTAGCTCCAGCCCTCCCTCCACCTCAGTCTGCCACCCACTCTGCCCACTGCCTGGGCCCTGCACCTGTAGACGAGGATGTCGTCGGCTGAGCTGTTGTACTGGATCTGGTACATGCGGATGCCTGGGATAGGCCTCTGATCTGGCCACTGGACAAGAGCAGCTGTGGCGCCATGCTCAGTCACCTGGACACCACGGTCGGTAGGGGGCCCAGTGTCAGCTGCCTTGGCGGAGGCGGAGGCGGAGGCAGCAGAGGGCGGGGTGAGGGCATCAGGATCCCCGTCCCGCGGGGGGTCACAGCTGGTGCTGTTGGCTAGCTGGGGAGGTGGGGGGGGACCCACGGTCAGCTCAACAGCCGCGGTGGCCTCACCAGCCGCATTGGCCGCAATGCAGGTGAAAGTGCCACCATCGCCCGGCTCGGTGACCAGCAGCTCCAACGTCCCGTTAGGGAAGGCACGAGCACGGCTCGAATTGCCCACCAGCCGGCCCTGGGGTGACACCCAACGCACGTGAGGCTCGGGGTCCCCCACTGCCCGGCAGCGCAGGGCAGCTGGCCGGCCCGCAGGCACCGCCAGTGGCGGCGAGCGGTGAGTCACCACGGGGGGCTCGCACACAAATTCCTCCTCGCCCACGGCCCAGAAGTAGCGGCCGCCCAGAGCGGGTGGGGAGGCGCAGGCCTCCAGGTCGTCCTCCCGGGCCAGCCGCCGCAGCCACACCAGCTCGCAGTTGCAGTGCAGGGGGTTGCCGCCGAAGGCCAGCACCAGGGCGGAGGCAGGGGAGCCGCGGGGCCTGGCCAGCAGCGGCAGGCGGGAGAAGAGCGGGTCGGGCGGGATGGTGGTCAGGCGATTGGAGGTCATGTCCAGCCGTGCCAACTTGTGCAGGCGGGAAAAGGCACCAGCAGGCACGGAGGCCAGCAGGTTGTGGTCGAGGCCCAACGTATTGACGTTGCCCAGGCGGCCCAAGGCCTCCCAGGGCAGCTGCTCCAGGTTGTTGTAGGACAGGTCGAGATCCTCGAGTGTCTCGGCGCAGTCGTCCAGGGCGCCGGCCGCCAGGGCCGCCAGCTGGTTGTTGCTCAGGATGAGGTGGCGCAAGTTGACCAGGCCACGCAGCTGACCCTCGCCCAGCGAGGTCAGCCGGTTTCCGTCCAGGTGCAGGGCCCGCAAGGCGCGCAGGTCAGCAAAGGCGCCGGCTGCCACATGGCGGATGGTGTTACGTGACAGGCTCAGATGCAGCAGGCCGGTCATGTTGGCCAGGTCGCGGCGGCGCACGGCCGCGATGAAGTTGTCCGCCAGGCGCAGCTCGGCTGCCCGGCGGTCCAGCGAGGGGGGCACGAACAGGAGGCCTGCCCCCGGGCAGAGCACGCTGAGGGGCAGGGACTGTGTCTGGCAGCGGCAGCGGCGGGGACACGGGCTGGGAGTGGCTGGCTGCGCCGGAGACGAGGCAGGGGCCAGCGGCAGCAGGCAGAGGAGCAGAGGGAGGACGGCCATTGCGGGCAGGGGCGGCCTACAGGGAAGAAGAGAGGCATTAGGGCAGGCTGAGGCCAGAAGGGGGTGTGCCAGAGGGCATCAGGGTGGTTCAGGACCGGGAGAGAAGGTCTCAGTGGGCTGGGAGCAAAATATTGGGTCAAAGATGGTCAGCCAGAGGAGTGAGAGTGGTCAGACGGATCAAAAGCCAGAGGAGCTGGTCAAAGACTCAGAGGGATGTGTCAGAGGGAGCAGACATGAACAAAGACAGTCAGAGGAGAGGGAGGTAATTAGAGATGGTCAGAGAGAGAGAACGGGAGGGTTGATCAGAGTGGGTAGAGGGAAGCCAGAGGGCTTGAAACATGGTCAAAGACATGGTCAAAGACGGCCAGAGAGAAGAGACAGTCAAGGTGGTGGGAATGATTAGAAGTAGTCAAACATGACCAGAGAAGGGAGATGGTTAGAGATGGCCAAGAAGATGAGAGGTGGAAAAGGAAGGGACGTGGTCAGGGGTGCTTAGATCTAGGAGACATGGTCAAAGATGGTCCAAAATGGTCAAGAGCCAGAAAGGTAGTCAGATAGAGGAGACAGCTGGAGATGAGGACAGCAGGGTAGGATGGTGGGTGCGGGGAGAGGTCATCAGAGAGAGGAAAGGCAGCCAGAGATACTAGAGATGATGGGAGAACTCCAGTGCTCAAGAGAGACAGAGAGAAGAGAGGTGGTCAGTAAGGGTCGCAGACTGGCAGTTGGGACAGGCGGCAGGAGGAGGGCGAGAACAATGGCAAAAGATGGTCAGAGACAGCCAAGGCTCAGAGTCAGGGGTGGACAAGAGCAAGAGAGCTGGTGAAAGATGATTCGAGAGAGGCACGGTGGACAGAGATGCCAAAGGTGGTCACTTGAGTGAAGCAGCAGACAGAGGTGGCCTGAGAGAGCAGCGGTGGATGGAAGTATCAAAGATGATTAGAGCGAGGAGTGGTGAGCGGAGATGGTCAGTGAGGGGGGCGGTGGCCAGGAGAGGCGTCTGGAGACGGTCAGATGAGACAGATGGTGGGAAGAAACTGGAGAACAGAGTGCGAGATCAGAGACCTGGAGGTGCCATAAACTGGGGAAGAGGAGGTCAGAGAGGGGCAGTGCTGGTCAAATAAATACCCAGAGAGTATCTGAGGCACAGCGGGAGCTAGAGGCAAACCCCTGGAGGAGGGGGGCAGATATTTGTTTCCTGGGAAAACCCCAAGGGTGCCCAGGGGGACCTAGTCCTCACTTACCTCCACCCCCAGGCACAAAGTTCCTCCCAGGTCCCTCCCCACCATGGGGGTCCCCCAAGAGCCTTACCTGAGCTGGAAGCCGCCCCAGGGAGCAGAGTCCTCAGGCTCCAAGGGGTCAGGGGTCAGGGCTCTGGACGGGGGGCCTGGTCATGCCTTCTCTGTCCCCAAGGCCTCTGTAGAGGGACTGTGTTGTATCTCAGCCCAGATCTGTGGCCATGGAGTCTCTAGACCTTGATACTTAGGGTCCTAGATCTCTAAATATAAGGCCTCTAGGGGCCAATTTTAGAGACCCAGGCTCCAGTTTGGGTTGGTCAGAGCCAGTGTCTCCTAGTTCTGGTCTTGGGAAGCTAAACAGCCAAATGGAGAGTTTAGGGTCTGAGTCTCAAGCCCAGTCCTGGGATCCGATACTGGGGTGCTGGGTTCAGATATTGGGGTGCCGAATCAAGATTTGGAGGTCTCTAGCCCTCAATTTCAGCATTCGGGTTTGCAGCAAGGACTTCAGGCTCAAACTCAGGTTTAGGCCCCTTGGAATGCCAGGGTTCAGATCTTGGAATTTGAGGCCTAAATCTCAGGGTTTGGGTCCCAAATAGTGGGTTCCAGAGTATAGATATGAGAATCTGGTCCCAGATTTCAAGGTCCCAGGCACAGCGTTCAGAGTTCAGTTCCAGATTTGGGGCTTTAGATGCGAAATCTTGAGGTTCGGGCTCCAAATTTGGGGGTCCATATTCCAAGTCTTGGGGTTCCAGAGACTGATGTTGAGATTCCAGCCCCAGATACTAGGTGTTCGGGCTCCAGGTCTTGGGGTCCCAGCCCCAGATAAGGGTCTCAGGTTTTCCAGATCTCTGGATCCAATCTTGGGGTGCAGGCCACCGATGTCGGGGTGCGGGCCCTGGGTTTGGGGCGGCGTGGTCCCGGCTTGCTTCCCCGGCTGCGGCGGGGACTGGCCCGGAGGGATGAGGGGGATGCGGTCGGGGGAGGGGGGCGGCAAGGCAGCCCCGGGAGCCGGGGTGGGGCGAGGCCTGGGCGAGGACAGACGGACAGACTGGGACACTCTGGGGTGGAGACACCGCAGCGCAGGTCGGGGCGCAGGGGGGAGGGGCCGCGCTCAGAGACCCCTCCCCCGCCGGGGCCGGGGCGGGGGCCGGGCGGGGGCCGGGCAGGCGGGCTGGGTCCGGGCGCTCCCGCGGCCTCCTCGCAGGGAACCCAGGGCCGCGCGCGCGCCCGCGCTTAAAGGCGCAGGCCCCGCGCGTGCCCGCGCTTAAAGGTGTAGGCAGCCCCCCTCTCTCAAAGGCGCGCGTCCGACCCCATCTCCTTTGGAGTCGCCCTGGCGTTGCTTGGGAGTGAGAAAAAATCCTTGGATACAGAGAGACATAGAGAGAGACACAGAGACTGAGACAAAGAGACACACAGATTGGGAGAGACAGAGACAAAAAGATGGGCAGGTTTAGATGGAGAGACAGAAGTAGAATGAGAGAGGCAGATAGAAAAACACATATTCAAGGAGAGATGAAAATACACAGAGACAGTGGGAGACCCAGAGAGAAATAGACAAGGACATGACAGAGATAGACAATGACAGAGACACAGAGAAAGTCAAAGAGACAGAGACACGGGTGGGCCGGGGGTGGGGATGGCAGAGACTGCACGGGGGCAACTCAGCTATGAGGATGGGTATGTGTATTTGTGTGTGTTTCCAGTTCCTCTTCACAGCTTTGAATATGGCCTTCCATCGCAGAGTCTCGGGCCCCCAAGCCTGTCTCCTCTCCTTTGTCTTAGCACCATCTCCCTGGGATGTCCTTCCCTAGGTGGGGTTTCCTTACATGGACCCTGCCCAGCAACAGGCCTGATCTTTGAGGCCAGAGAGGAGACTCTGCTCCTTCCCAAGTCTCCTTGCCCTGGCTGCAAGGGGGAAACTGGCTCCCAGACCCTGTGCCCTCTGGAATTACAGCTAGACCTCAAGAAACACTGGACAGATAACCCATAAAGGATGGAAAAGATAGGAAATGGGACAGAGGCAGAGGACTGGACACGATAGGAAATGGGACAGAGGCAGGGAGCTGTACAGGTTGACCCAGAGAAGTGTGTCCACTGCCTTTCCCTCTCCCTGACTCAGGCCCATTGCCCCACAGAGGACTCTGCTAGAATTGTACTAACACATGACTCACCAGGAGTGGGGGCTGCCTGTCCTGACCATTGTAAGAGGGTAGTGGAGGGGAGGGTGGGGAGTTCCACATGTCTCCTGGCACATGGTATCGCAGGAAGAGGGATGTGGGTAGTGGTTTTACAAGCCTGCCCTGGGAACTTGGTTATAGCAATATGGGGGACCTGATCTTTGGGACCCCTGGTCTGAAGGGAACACAGTCTTGGCCTTTGGTCATAGCCCTAACCCTGGGGGAACCTGAATGGTCACATACCACCCCCAGGGATGCCACCCTCCCTTCTGAGTAGAGGAGTAAAGCCACCTGGGGGTAGGAACATGGATGCACATCACCCTGCATCCCTATCTCTGCTGAAGATTTCTGAACAGACTTTTGGCTCCTTCCACACATGTGTATTGAAAAATTGCAGCTAAAATTAACTCAGTTCTAAGGCCTGCTTTTCCAGATCATTAGCAAAGTTCATCAGTGCCCTGGCCCAGCATAGTGGATACCGGTTACTCAGACACTCAGAAAAAGGATGCAGAAGTCTCAGAGACACTACAGAAGTGGTGGAGGTGGGCAGATAGACAGAAATACCTGGAGACAGTCCAAGAGCAGAGTGGGATTAGAATTCAGTGGAACTGGCTGATTTGGGGGTGACCCCAGGTAATGGGCAAGAGATTGGGGGAGAAAGAGGCAGAGGAGGAAGAAAGTTAATAGAGGGTGCAGGTGAAGAGCAGATTACCCCTCTGGGCAACTGGGGCTCAGTTCAGCTGGGGAACATTAAGGAACTTGTAGAACACATCAGAATTATGGTTCCTCCCCTTTCTTCCCCCCTGCAAAATTTCTTCCCCCTGCCCCTGCATTTATACACTAGTCCTTACCCCTTTGGGTGATGGTCATCTCTTTGGTGGAGGGAGAGGGTGGTACTGACAGCCATCTGAGATCTGAGGCAGAAAAGCAGAGAGGGATGCCTTGCATGAAGTAAACCAGTTGTCCTCACACTTTAGTTATGTTGGGATAACCTTAACAATAGATCTCTAGGCCCCAGTCCCAGAGTTTCTGATTCAGTACTTCTAGGTGAGGCCCAAACATTTGCATTTCTAACGAGTTCGCAGGGGATGCTAATGCTGCGGGTCCAGGGACCACACTTTGAGAACCACTGGGCTAAACCAGGAACATCTGCGACTTCCATGGAACTGTCCACTACAGCTGTGCTGAAAGCTGGGGGATTGAGGGGATTTAGCATTTTAAGCATGTGCCAGAGAAAACGACATATTTAGAGACATAAAGCGGGGCTCGGAAACAGAGAGGGGCAGAAGCAAAGATGCTAGTTCGACATTTACTGTGGCTGTCTGGCCATGGTTGTGTGCTAAATGACTGCAGCAGAAGTGTCACCAAGGCAGTGTCAGGTCCTGCTTTCACTGAGCTCAAATTTCAAAAGCAAAAAAGACACCTCTCTAGACAGCCCAGAGTGATCAGGGCTGGGCTGGGAGAAGCTTGGGCTGCAGAGACTGGGACTGTCACGACAGAGGCCCGGCCACAGTGGCCAGGGTGTGACAGGGGATGCACTGGGCAAAGTAATTAAGGGCTTTGACGGCAAAGCACAGGCCAGAGTGGTCAGGGCTCTGATGGAGGAAGCAGAGGGGTGTGGGGTCCCAGAGGCAGAGTCCAACCCTTTAGGCGCCCCCGCCCCCAGTGAGGGAGGCTTCCTGGAGGAGGGGACCTTTATGCTGAGACCTGAAGGATGAGTACAAACAAAGCAGGTGAGCAAAGGGACTCTCTGTGTTGTTTGTGTGCCCTTATGCTATAGCATGTGCAGTCTGGGGGGTCCCTGTGGTGCCTGAATAATACCGTGCACGTGTCTGCATGTGCTGTAATCCCTCATTAGCTCCTGCAAGGGGATCCTGGTGGGATGGTGGTTTGGGGGGTTCTGCTTAATTGCCACATTTACTTAATTACAACATCTGGAGAAGGGGACAAAAGCAGCGGAAAGAGCCACAGCAGGAAGAATGAGGTTAAACTGCCTGAGAGCTGAGGGGGCCTTGGGGGGAAGGGGATTGCTCGTATACACACAGAATCTGCCTGAATATACAAATACACACGGGGGACACTTCCATGTTCATACATGCACATCACGGACTCTGAGGCTCACCAGAACACAGACACAGCAGGCGCATGGAACACGTATACACCTGGCTTCATGTTCAAATACAGAGGACATACACAAGTGCACACCTAGTCACACAGCTCCGGCATACACACACACACACTCACACTCAGACATGTGAGAGATCATATGTGTGGAAACACACTCTGCCCAGATTCCCTCTTGCATGCATGTGTGAGCCACATTCCCCCACATATACACAAGAAACATATTCAGAAAGCCATATCAAACACCTACAAGGGATGGGTACACACACACATGTGCACATGGACATTCAAATCAACGAAATCAGTCTGTCTGTCAAAAAAAGACTTTATAAACTTAGGCCCCTTTCAAGTTGGGGGTTGTTTGAGCAATGATGGATGGAGGTGGTGTCCCTTTATCCTCAACTAGTACCCACCAACCCAAGTCCAGCCAGTGGGGTTCACTGGAATTAGCTCAGCTTTGTAATTAGCACATGAATTGGTACTGGGGACTAAGGAGTCACTTTATTTTTTTGTTTTATTTTTTTAAGATTTTATTTATTTATTTGACAGAGAGAGAGAGAGAAAGACCACAAGCAGGGGGAGCGGGAGAGGGAGAAGCAGGCTTCCCACTGAGCAGGGAGCCCGATGCGGGGCTCGATCCCAGGACCCTGGGTTCATGACCTGAGCCGAAGGCAGATGCTTAACCAACTGAGCCACCCAGGCGCCCCAAGGAACTCACTTTAAAGGTTAGGTCTGAAGGTGCATTCCCATATGGATGGGTCAAAAGAGATGGGCAGGAAGATGAGTACATCCTCCCACCCTCCCAAACATATACACTCACCACCCTAAATCAGACTGATGGATTTCTGGCAAGCACTGACTTCTACAGGGCAACCACAAGATCCTGTGCATGAGGCTCTGCTTAACTATGGTAGAAGACCTAATGCAATGTTCAGGATTCTGCTTTAATGACTCCCAACTGTCAACCTGGAGGAGAACTTCCATAAGAACACGGGGGAAAGTTTACATTTGTGCAAAGAATGGAGGGGAATATACTGATAACTTTTAATTAGTAAACATAGAGCCTTTGGGCCACTGTATGAAAGTGCTATGTGAAAGCCTGAACATCACAACTGGGGATTAGAGGCTCATTTCACCGAATGACAGGGGGGTGCCCAAGGTTTACTGCTATCAGGGGACCACAGAGAGGAAGGGTCGGAGTATCAGTGCATATGATGTCAGCTACTGTAACAAAAAACTCTCTTGATTTCAGTGACTTCATACAATAGTTGATTTCTTGCCACAGGTGTCCTGCTTGGTTGGCAGCTGTCCTCCATCTGGTGACTCACAGAGCAGACTTGTTAATTTTATGCCTCCATTATTTCCTGGGGCTCAGAATTATCTGCTTCCACCTGGCAAATGGGAGGAAACAGGGTGGAGAAGGTTTACTGGCTTCTTAAGAAACTTGGCCCAGAAGTGACCTTTGATAAACCTCCCTTCTGCCCATATTATATTGGAAAGAACTAGTCACGTGGCCACCCCGGATGCAAGGAGGGTTGAGAACTTATTCCCAGGTTGGGCAGCTTCCTCCCAGTCACAATTATGCAGAGTGTATGGATTATAATGGACCCAACATCAACCACCACCAGATTTGCAACCTCAGGGGAGGCAGCAGGAAGAGGAGGTGGGATCTCCTTCCAACCAAGATACCAAATCCTGCTGCAGGGAGATGTCTCGGCCCCACCCTGACCACCCACCCACCCACCTACCCTGGGTCCCTGCCTTTGGGCTGGGTGACCACAAATTTTACTCTTTTGAGGGCAAAGTGAATCTGGCTTGATTTGATCGATCTTTAGGTCGATGCATAAAGATGATGGTGAGCATCCAACATTCTTTTTCCAAGCATTTATTGAGCCCTCACTATGTGCTAGGCCCGATGCTGGGAACACACCTGTCAATCAGGTACAGTCCAGGCTTTGGAATTTTGTCTCCTCATAAGGCAGAAAGAGAACAGGTAATTTCTGAACTGTGGTTGTCGCTGTGATATTCCGTTATGAACAAGATGGGGGAGAGAGGAGGGACAAGGAAATCACCAAGGCTACCTGCCGGTGCATGATCATGGGGTTGGGGGTGGGGAGGTTCAGTGAAGGGATGAGGGCAACTTTTAAGGAGGAGGTCACCTGGCCCAGAAGCGGGTAGGGCTTTCTAGGTGTAAATGTAATCCCTGTGTGCACAGATCTGTGTGCTAATCAGAAACTAATGATTCCAGCTTCTAACACAAACGACTGTTGATTCAAGTGCTAATCAGAAATCTGATCTCTGTGAACATAAACCCGTTCTGATTCATGTGCTAATTATAAATCTATGCTGATTGTAAACTCTGTCCTGGAGCAGGGCTAAATCACAAACTTGGGCAGAAACACATAATCACCAACTCAGAAATCCACATACTAATGGCCATTTTGAGTTGATTCATGTGCTAATTACAATCTTGGGCTAATTTAACAGAGTGATCAGAGGGTGTTACAGTCTTAGTGAAGAAAAGCACTGACAGGGAATCCTGACAGCCTAGGTTCATATCCCAGCTCTGCCACTGACGAGCTGAATTGACTTTGGGCAAATCATTCCCTTCTTTGGGCCTCAACTTCATTCTTGTAAAGCGGGGGCTGATAGTACCTCAACTGGTTGTTGAGAGGATTAAATGAGGTAGTTCATGTAAAAAGCTGGGAGCAGTGCCTCACACGTAAGCACTTACTCTGTAAGTACTAGCTGTAATGATAACCATAATAATTTCATTTAATCTTCATAGTGGGCCCTACCTCCAACTTCTTCACCACCACCACTCTTCCTTGGTCCAGGGCCGGGGCCCTCCCCTCTGGAAAGCCCTCCCAGAAGTTCCCAGGGCAACCCTCAACGTCCCCCAGTCCGGTCCCAGCTCGCGCCCCTCTCAGCACTAGTCCCCGGTTTAGACATAACCTCTCATCTGCCACGTGGGGGTAGCAACACACCGCTCAGCCGCTGCGCGCGCGGTGTATTGTGGGGCACGTAGTCTCGTGCGTGGGTTAAGCGGTGGGTCTAGCCTAGCAAGCAAACTGCATTTCCCAGAAGGCTATGCGACACCCCTGCCCCGCCTTGCTCAAATATGGTGGCTGAGGCCTCGCCCCCTCAGGGAGTGCGCCTCCAGAGAGGCGCGGGGGGTTGTGGGGTGTCGGAACTGAGCCTGCGGCCCTGGCGGGGGGGGGGAGGATGCTGCGCAGGCGCGGGCGGTTGGTCAAGCCAGATGGACCTTAGCGGGTGGGTAGGGGCCTCTGTTCTGTCCCAGGAGTCACAGCCGCTTTGAGACAGCGGGGGGGAATGGGGTGGGGGTGGGGGCTGCGCAGTCCCTTAAGAACCAGCGAGACCCCCCCCAGCCCCCCCCCCCCCCCCCCCCCCACGGTGTATACTACTCTGGAGCCAGCTCAGCCGCCTGTGGCTCTCCTGAATCTCCACTATCCCTTGTCAGCTCTCGAGCCTGTTCATGGCGCTTTAGTCTTAAAAGAAGAAAAATCCCTTCCCCTTCTTTTCTCTCTTTTCCTTCACAGCTACCCCTCTACCCCCTTTAAAAAACAAAACAAAACAACAAAAAACTCCACCTTATTATGGTAATGTTCAACCATGCATAAAAACAGAATAGTGTAATGATCCCCCAGGCACCCATCACCTTTCTTCAACAATTACCAACATATGGCCAATCTTGTTATATTTTTTCTGCCTCCCTCCCTGCAGAATTAGTTTAAAGCAAATCCCAGACATCATATGATTTCATCCACAAATACTTTTATATGTATCTCTAAAATACAAGTTTCTTTAAAAAAAACCCCACAAACTTTCATCACACTTAACAACAAATAATTTCTTAATTTTATTTAATACCCAACTTGTATCCAAATTTCCCTGATCGTCTTATAAATGTCTTAACTGTTGACTGGTTCATATCAGACTGCAAACAGGATATATGCGTTGCGTTTTGTTGGCAGCTGTTTTAAGTCTTTTATTCTAGCGCAGTTCACCCTCCCTCTCATTCATCTCATAGTCTGACTTGGCTAGTTCCTTCTGTGTCCTGTATGTCCTGCAAAATGGTAGATCTAGAGTCTGGGTCAATTTCAGGTTTAATTTAGGGGTAAGTATACTTCATGGGTGATGGTGAGTTCTTCAATCAGGAGGCACATAATAATGTTGGATGTTTCTTTTGTGTTTGTGTTGTTAATATCCAATGATGGGTGTAAGTGTTGTCAGCCTTATCCATCCATTACGGTAACACAGCCAAACTTCAGGAGAGAAGTGTCTACATGCCCTCCCCTCCATCTCTCTCTCTGTTTCACAAAAAACCCCGATACTTTTGTGTTGCTAAAGCTCTTCCCTGTAGCTAAACTCAAGAGGCAATTCTCTGTCCTTAACACTGGTCCTACAATAACAGGCCTATCCTATGCTGTCCAGTGTGGTAGGCACTAGCCACACAGGGTGTTGAAGGTTTAATTAGTCCTAATTAAGATGTGCTATAAGTATAAATACACACTGGGATTTCAAAGACTTGTTGCAAAAGAGAAAGAAAGAAAGAAAGAATGTAAAATATCTCAAGAATTTTTAAAACATTAGTAACATGTAGGGGCGCCTGGTGGCACAGTCGGTTAAGCGTCTGACTTTTGGTTTTGGCTCAGGTCGTGATCTCTGGGTGGTGAGACGGAGCCCTGCAGGGTTCCATGCTGAGCCTGGAGTCTGCTTCAGGTTCTCTCTTCTTCTCCCTCTGCTCCTCCTGTTCATTCTTTCTCTCTCTCAAATAAATAAATAAATCTTTAAAAAAATTTTAAAACATGGGTAACTTGTTGAAATGATAGTATTTGGGGTATATTAATAATAACATATATGACTGAAATATTTTATTAACATACTTTCACCTTTTTGTCTTTTTAGCTGTGGCTACTAGAAAATTTTATTTTATTTTAAAATGTATTTAAGTAATCTCTACACCCAACATGGGGCTCGAACTCATGACCCCGCGATCAAGAGTCGTGTGCTCGTCCGACTGAGCCAGCCAGGTGCCCCTAGAAATTTTTAAATAACACACGTGGCTTGCATTATATTTCTATTAGAAAGCATTGTTGTAGACTTAGTGGTTTTCAAAGTGTGATCTCTGGGTCTGCAGCAACAAGAGTAATATCATATGACAACTTGTTAGAAATGCAAATTCTCTGTTGCCCTAGACCCATGGAACTGTAATCTCTGGGGACAGGACCCAGCAGTCTGCGTTTTAACAAGTCCTCCAGACCAGTCCCGTCTGAAAACTCCCCTTCTGGTTTCTGTGACACAGCTCCCCCAAACCCACCCACTTCTCACTGCTATACTGTTTTTTTTTGTTGTTGTTGTTTTTTTAAAGATTTTATTTATTTATTTGTCAGAGAGAGAGACAGAATACAAGCAGGGGGAGAGGCAGGCAGAGGGAGAAGCAGGCTCCCTGCCGAGCAAGGAGCCCGATGTGGGACTCGATCCCAGGACCCTGGGATCATGACCTGAGCCGAAGGCAGCGGCTCAACCAACTGAGCCACCCAGGTGTCCCTCACTGCTATACTGTTAACACCCCGGCCCGAGCCCCATTCAGCACCACCTTAATTGCTACAGACTACCGCAATTGCTTACAGACTGGTTTCCCAGCCTCTAATCTTGTGTCCTACTTGGCGTCCTCATACTATACCTTTGGGGGGAGGTGTCTCTCAAAAACATAAACCAGATCATATTACTTCCCTTCTTAAAACCTTCCAACGGCTTCTCATTGTGCTTAAACAGTAAAATCCAAGCTCCTTCCTGTGGCCATGGCAGTCTCCCCAACCCCACATAGTCCTTCAACTTGCCTTTCACTCCTTCTGCCCCAGCCATCCCTTCTCGCTGTTTCTCACACACTTCCAGCTCTTTCCTCCTGGATCCAGGACTTTGTGACGGCCACTCCCTCTTCTGGGAACAGGGTTCTCCCAGATCTTTGTAGGCCTGGCTCTCTTGTCCTTGAGGTCTCTCAGCTCAGATGCCCCATCTTGATGCTGCCGTTGTGTCATCCCAACTAAAGCCTGACTCCCCCACACCCACATTCACACAATATCACCCACCTTTCCTTCTGCATGGTGTGTTCCACACGCTGTTCTTCCTCTCCTGCATTCGTTTGTCTGTCTCCCCTACTATAAGGTAAGCCTACAGGGCAGGGACTCACCTCTCTTACTTACCACTTTGTCCCCAGCTCCTCACACAGTACCTGCACACAGTCGGTGCTCATTAAAGGTCTGTTCACTGACCTAGTAAGTTCTCCTCCTCAGTCTCTCCTGCGGCTTCTACCTACTCTGAAGTAAGAGGACCACTGGCATCCACAGCGTTTGAAAAATCGGAACACCCCCATGACACTCTTGATTTCTGGCTTCTGCCATGTTGGGGTATCTGACAACATGGAGCCCACTTTTCTTCTGCGCACAGTAGGGCTACAGATGCTATACCTGTGAGGGCCTGGTGCAGATACAGATATTAGAAGAGAGGGACGTTGACACATGGAGGTGGTTATGCACCAGGTGGAGGAGCTGGGGGGCCAAGCAGGAGCCAGTGACGCAATCAGAAATTAGCAGCACTGTCACCCCAGGCTGGAGCAACAAAGGGAGGAGGTGGTATCAGCAGATCCCCGAGACAAAGTCACCTAAAAAAAGCTGGAGACCCAGTGGGATTGTCAAGCTGGCTAGAGCTTCGAGGCGGCACAACGACAGGGAGAGGGATGACTTGTCATGGCCTCTTGCTCCCACTCTAGAGGCTCCTGCCACTGCTTCCCACTGGCAGAACCCCAGATAAATCCAGATAAATGGGGAGACTGGGAACTGAGGCTGGGATGCAGGCAGAAAGGGGAGGATGAGGGACAGATCTGGGGGCAAATACAGCCTAGAGCAGCACAGCATGGGTTCCCTGGTAAATCAGGGTCCCCACCATGCCCTGTTGTCCCACACCAGGCCCCGCTCACTGGCTTACATGTCTGGCTGCTGTAGGATGAGGGTCAGGGTAGACTCTGCAACCCCAGTGTTTCAATTATCTTTTGCTGCATAACAAATTATCTGAAAATTAAGCAGCTTAAACCAACCATTTTCTTTTTCCTCTGACTGTATGGATCAGTTATTCAAGAAGGGCTCAGTGGGGCTGGGCTGGGCTTCCTTCAGTTGAAGTCAGATGCTGGGTGGGGCTGGAGTCATTTAAAAACTCGATTGGCCTCGGTGGCCAAGGTGGCTCTCTCACGTAGCTGGCAGTGTTGCTGACTGTCAGATGAAAGGTCAGTGGGCTGTCGACCAGAGCAAATACGCCTGGCCACTCCAGCATGGTGATCTTCCATGGTGGCTGGCTTCTCCCAGCACGTGTGTCCCAAAAGATCCAGGACATTTTTTTTTTTTCCTGAATTTATTTGGTCAGGGAGTTAGCTATGGTTGGCAACCGTCACGCCATTCCCTTCTTCCACATTCTGTTGACCGCATCTATTCCCAACACCTGCTCAGATTCAAGGCCGGGGGGTGGGGGTGAGGAATAGACTCCACCCTTTGAAGGAAGTTGCTGGGAAGTCAGATGGCAAAAGGCAGGGAGACAGAGAGGTGAAAAATTGGAGTCATTTTTGTAGTCTTCCAGAATCTTTGCTTCATGGAGTGTATTAGGTAAGGTAAATTACTAGCTACTGTTAACCAAAGAACCCCCAAATTTCAGTGGCTTAATTCAATCTATTTCCTTCACACCATACTGTAATGCAGTCAGTAGGGTGGATCTGCCCCTGAGTCACCCAGGGACTCAGGCTCCTTCCATCTAGTGGCTCTGGGTGACTTTAGTTGGCTTGCCCCTCCCTGTCCCCAGTCCTCTCTATCAGTGGATGTTGAAAGAGGTGAGGGCCACAAGTGGGAGGTTTTTAGGTCATGCCTGGAGGTCCAACACAACACATTTGCTCTCCTGCTGTTGGCTCACATACCTGACTGCAAGGAATGATGGGAAATGTGGTCCAGCTGTGTGCAAAGGAGCAAAGGGAAGCCATTTTAGTGACAAATTAGCCAGTCTCTGCCACACATTTTGGAACGTGGTATCTCCGAAAATAGAAAAGTTTTACTTATTTAGTTTTCTTGTTTATTGCCTTCTCCCTCCACTTAGGATGTAAGCTCTATGAGGGCAGTTTTGTTCATCATTACATATCTATCACCCATCCAGGGACCTGCACAAATATGTGTTGGGTAAATCAATACGAGTATGAGTGAATAAAAATTCAATAACTTCAAACTTATATTTCTTTTTTTTTTTTAAGATTTTATTTATCTGTCGGAGAGAGAGAGAGAGCAGAAGCAGGGGGAGCTGCAGGCAGGGGGTGAAGCAGGCTCCCCACTGAGCAGGGAGCCCGGTGCAGGACTCAATCCCGGGACCCTGGGATCATGACCTGAGCCGAAGGCAGATGCTTAACCGACTGAGCCACCCAGGCGCCCCAAGACTGATATTTCTAAGGGGATTTTAGAAACATGAGAAATTGCTCATGTATAACGAGCACTTAGATAGGACATAGGTTAGTAGGATATGAGCCCCATAACAGAACTCCATATAACAGTGGCTTAAGCAAAGTAGAACTTTCTCTCTCACCAATAGACCAAGTATAGACAGTTCAGGGCTTCATGGTATCAGAGATCCAGACTGCTTTAACCTATGGCTTTGCCATCCCTTGGGGGCGCCCTGACCTGCGTGGTCCAAGATGGTTCCCACCACATCCACATTCCAGGCAGTGGGAGGAAGAAAGGAGAAACGGAGACTCACCCCACAGCTCTTTCCTAGCATAGGTGAACTGAGAAATGAAATCTTAGCTTTGGTGTCTAATTTATTTTGCCCTCTGTAGTGTGAGGGTTGTCTCCTTAGTCACTTTCCAGGGCAAAGAGCAGAGGTCTAACAGTAAGGTCAGGTCACAGATGAACAAAGGGAATATAGCTGCTCGTTCCAGGTTCATACAAATAATTTACAAAAAGGGACAGGACGAAAATTTGCATATATGATATGGTCAGAAATCTGAAGTATTTGTGTGTACATTGTCGTATCTGTTGATTCTGCTCATTCTTGTTCCATGCTGTCTTAGACTTGCCGGAAGAATCTGAAGACCTAGTATGGTTGTATGTTACTGCAGAGGGGCATTAACCTAGGACAAGACCTAGTTTTACCTGACTTAGCGGGTACAAGGATAAGCTGTTCGTTCACATGAAGGCTAAGTGACTTCGAGCTCGCTCCTACCTTGAGTGTGACGGCCTTCAGATCCCAATTTAAAAAGAAGAGCTGACATTCAGACTCTCCGGTCAGGGTGGACCTGGGCCTTTACTTTTGCCTCTCTAGTCCCAAACTGTCTTCTGGATTGGAAAATGCCTTTAGAACAACATGAAGGCATTTGTTCTGAAGGCATTTGAGTTCTGGGTTCCCCTCTTGTTTTATTTTGGGTTTGGGGTGCTATTTCCTTACCCTCTTACTAGTGCTTTGCTACTTATAGTAACTTTCCCCATGTATTTCCCCCTGCATTTTCATTTGTTCTTCAGTGAGAGGGTGCTTTCTGATTTCTTAGACCACCATTATTGGCAGCAGAAGTCCTGTATTTTTTCCCCCTGCAAATTTGCCTTTATGTATTTGTTGTGTTTTCTGAAATTAAAATGTTTTTATTTTTAATGATTATATAAGTTAAAAATACTCACTGTAAAAACACAAATTTTAAAAATAAAGAAAATATAAGCGACCTAAATCTCACCACCCGGAGATACCACTGTTGATATTCTCTTGAATGTCATTCAGTTTTTGCTGTGCAGATATACACAATTTTACATGTATAATTTGATATAAAAGGCATCTTGTTATACACATTATTGTTATCATCTATTTCTTTCACTTGCAGCCCTGCTTTGCTCTTACACTTCCCGATTTCCTATCCTGACCCAGGTCACCAATATTACCAATGGTGGCAGCCTGAGGTGTCTCCTTCCACAGTTTTCTCCACCACCTCTCAATATGCAAACATATAGACACATATTTACAAGGGATTCTTTTGGTCACTGTTTGACATCATGTTATAGTCACTTCTCTCTACCTTACTTTTCTCGGTTAAAATCCCTTCAAATAAGCTTGAAGAATTCTAATTCATTTATAATGACTACATTTATGATGTAGATGAACCACAATTGATAAATCTATGGAACATTGTTTTAGTTATATTTTATTTTATTTTATTATTATTTCTTTTAAGATTTTATTTATTTATTTGAGACAGAGAGAATGAGAGACAGAGAGCATGAGAAGGAGGAGGGTCAGAGGGAGAAGCAGACCCCCCGCCGAGCAGGGAGCCCGATGCGGGACTCGATCCCGGGACTCCAGGATCATGACCTGAGCCGAAGGCAGCCGCTTAACCGACTGAGCCACCCAGGCGCCCCTTAGTTATATTTTCAAGGCCTTCATTTCACAAATAAAAAGTCAGTTGTGGTGGTCCAGGATGTCTGTCCACCCCCAGCGTCGGGGTCACATTCCTGCCAAGAGGAAGAACAGAGAAAGGGAGGCCACATCTTTGCCTTTAGGGACGCAACTTGGAAGTTGGTTCTTCCCACGTTCCATTGGCCAGAAGACAGCTGCAAGCCCTTACCTGGCTCCGAAGAGGCTGAGAAGCATAGCCTTGGCTGGGAGACCAGATGCCCAATTACAAATTCTATTTTAATAGAAGGGGACTCTGAGGAAGACGCGGTCGTAGCTACAGCGGAGGTTTGGACGCCCCGCTCCTGCGCCTGACTCACCGCTGTTCGCTCTCACCGAGGAACAAGTCGGTCAGGAAGCCGCGCCGCAGCCATGGCTTTTAAAGACACCGGAAAGACACCCGTGGAACCGGAGGTGGCGATTCACCGAATTAGAATTGCTCTCACCAGCCGCAACGTAAAATCTTTGGAAAAGGTATGTGCTGACTTGATCAGGGGCGCAAAGGAAAAGAATCTCAAAGTGAAAGGACCAGTTCGGATGCCTACCAAGACTCTGAGAATCACTACAAGAAAAACTCCTTGTGGTGAAGGTTCTAAGACCTGGGATCGTTTTCAGATGAGGATCCACAAGCGACTCATTGATTTGCACAGTCCTTCTGAGATTGTTAAGCAGATTACTTCCATCAGTATTGAGCCAGGAGTTGAGGTTGAAGTCACCATTGCAGATGCTTAAATCAACCTTTTTAATAAATTGATTATCGGTGGTTTAAAAAAAAAATAGAAGGGGAGAAAACAATGTTTGCTGATCTCTGGCATCCTGCTTCGCTCACCTTGCAAGTCAGCATTTGCTAGCATTTTCCCACAAGTCAAAGTGGGAAACAGCTGTTTAGTTGTCAACATTGCCACTGGTAGGAAATACAGACATCGTGGAACCTCTTTACCAGTTCCTTCGGTAATTTTCATCTCTTTAAAACAATTTTTTATTCAGGTAGAATTTATATAGACTAAAATACATCCTTTTTAGTGTATTGTTTTATGAGTTTTGACAAGTGCATACAGCCATGTAAACTTCACCACAAGAAAAATAGAGAATTCTTTTTTTTTCAATTTTTATTTATTTATTTGAGAGAGAGAGAGCACAGAGGAAGAGGGAGAGAGAGAAGCAGACTCCCCGCTGAGCAGAGAGCCCTGGCGGGCATGGGGGCTCGATCCCAGGACCCCAAGATCATGTCCTGAGCTGAAGGCAGACATTCAACTTAATGAACCACCCAGGCGCACCCCCCCTTTTTAAAAAAAAGACTTTATTTATTATTTATTTGAGAGAGAACACAGAGGGAGGGTGAGAGAGAGAAGCAGACACCCTGCCGAGCAGGGAACCCAGGACCCTGGAATCATGACCTGAGCCAAAGGCAGATGATTAACCGACTGAGCCACCCATGTGGCCCTCAATAAATTTTTAATTTAGAAAATTTTGAAAAGATGAAAAACAAAAGAGTATGAGGAGCCCTCAACAGTCTATCTACCCCTGGCAGCCATCCAACTAGGGCCCATCCTTTCCCACTCATTCTCCTCCCCTGTGTGGTTATGTAGCATCATATTTTATCTGGAAATATTTTGATATTCACATCAGAATTTTATCTGAAAGAGTGAGAAGAAGGAGGGGGCAACCTGGAAAATCAATTCCCCAGTGTGAATAGCGGCTGAGAATCCTGGGTGGTATTAGGACTTGTGTAGACCCAGGACTGATCTCTGGCCCTCCTAGAGATTCGGTGGTCTCCCTAACATCCTTGAACACATCCGCTTTGCTGTTTAAACTAGTCAGTGGCTTCTACTGTATGCAACAAAGAACCGTGACTGCTACATCTGGGTCAAGTGGTTTAATGACTAGAGTCAGGAGGTGGGTGTAGGTAGCTCCTACTTGCAGAAAAAGCCCGAAGACAGTCACAGTGCAGGCAGCTGTAAAGCAGGTGGCGTGCCCAGAAATGGCACATGCTGAGGGACTATGGTTGAGGTGCCAATGGCATCCCCTGCTTAGGGACGCTGCTTAGGGACTGTTCCTCCGTCCTTCTCCAAACCAGAGTTCTTATGGATCCTGCCATTTTCTTACAGACTTTGCCTCCCACCCCAGCCACATGGTTTGTGGGGAGAGGGGCAGGGAATTCATAGCCAAACTTAGCCCTTTCCCAGGATTCTTTTCTTTTTATTTTTTTTTAAAGATTTTTTTTTTTTTATTTGACAGAGAGAGAGACAGCGAGAGCAGGAACACAAGCAGGGGGAGTGGGAGAGGGAGAAGCAGGCTTCCTGCCGAGCAGGGAGCCCGATGTGGAACTCGATCCCAGGACCCTGGGATCCTGACCTGAGCCGAAGGCAGACGCTTAACGACTGAGCCACTCAGGCGCCCTCTTTTTATTTTTTTAAAGATTGTATTTATTTATTTATTTGAGAGAGTGAGAGAGAGAGAGAGCACGAGCAAGGGGTAGGGGGGCAGAGGGAAGGGGGAAGCAGACTCCCCACTGAGCAGGGAGCTGAACCTGTCCCAGGGCTCCATCCCAGGACCCCAAGACCATGACCTGAGCCGAGTCAGACACTTAACAGACTGAACCACTCAGGCGTCCCTCTTTTCTTTTTTAAATCATGGACTCAGCAAGAGTGAGCTATTGATGGCAGAAACTCTGCAGTACCACAATGAACAGAGAGGGCTGAACAAAGCTGGTCCAGAGAGAAGCGAAAGCAAGTGATGGAGAGTCTCCGAGTCAGTCTCGATCTGTCCAAAGTTCCATCATCCCCTTTCCTCTGATGGTCAGTCGCTCAGCTTTCCCTTAGAGCACATGTGCACTAACCTCCAAATCTTCACAAACTTCATCCTCTAATCTCAGCTAGTTCAACCCGGACATTTGAAACTATGTCCAGTAGAATATAGATTTGGCTGTAGTAACAAAGTCCCCAAAATAACAATGCTGTTTCCATTGTCTATTGCTTTGGGGTGCTGGGTGGCTCAGTCGGTTAAACAACTGACTCTCTTTTTTTTTTTTAAAGATTTTATTTATTTATTTGAGAGAGAGAGAATGAGAGAGAGCACATGAGAAGGGGGAAGGTCAGAGGGAGAAGCAGACTCCCTGCCGAGCAGGGAGCCCGATGCGGGACTCGATCCCGGGACTCCAGGATCATGACCTGAGCCGAAGGCAGTCACTTAACCAACTGAGCCACCCAGGCGCCCTAAACGACTGATTCTTGATTTCAGCTCAGGTCATGATCTCGGGGTCCTGGGATTGAGCCCTGCATCGGGCTCCTTGCTCAGCGGGGAATCTGTTTCTCCCCCTGCCTCTCCCCCTCTGCCTGCTTGTGCTTTCTCTCTCTCAAATAAATAAATAAAATCTTTTTAAAAATTAAAAAAAATCAATCTGTCATTGTCTGTTGCTTTGTAACAGACTATCCAAAAACGTAGTGGCTTAAAACAACAACCATTTATTATTTCTCGCCATTCTTTGACCTGACTGGATGGTTCTTCTGCTCCACATGGTGTTACCTGGGGTCATTCAAGTGGCTGCATTTGGCTGGTGGCTGGCATGGCATGAAAGATCCAGATGACTTCTTTGATGTGCCTGGGGCCTTGGCACTTGCTATTGGCTGGGGTGCCTTGGTTTTTCTCCACATGGCCTTTTCCCACATGCTATCTCATCCTCTAGGGCCTCTTTGTATAGCCTCACTCTCCAGGAAGGGAGCTTGGACTTCCTTACAGCATGGCAGCTAGATTTCAAGAGAGTAAAACCAGAAGCTATAAGACTTCTTAAGACCTATGCTCAGAACTGGCACAGTTCTAAACATCCCTTCCACCACGTTCTTTGTCAAAGCAAGTCACAAGGTCAGCTCAGATGCAAGAGCAGGAAAAATGGACTCTCTGCCTCCTGATGAAAGGGATGCATATAGGGAGGAAGAAATTCTTGGTGACCAAACCCCCAATTTGGAGACTACCTACCATGAGTGTCTTTAAACAAGGCAGATGTTTCTCTGTCACCTAACAGTCTAGGGTTGGTGTGGCTCCTCCAAGATGATGGGCATTGAGGCTTCTTCTGTCTTCTCGTTCTTTCATTTTGATGATGTTGTCCTCATCCACTTGTTCCAAGATTCCCACATTCAAATTCCAGCAAGTGAGAAAATCAAGAAGAGGAGTAGAGTGCATCCCTCCACAAAGGCTGAGACCTCTAAATTGCTCATTTACTTCCCACACTGCCCATCAGCCAGAACAAAGTTCTATGGCTACTCTACATGCAAATGAGGCCAGAAAATACAGTCTGTAGTTTGATGGGCAGATGCCCTGCTAAAAATTTCCTGGAAGAAGGAGCAGGAGGATATTGGAGGACACTAGCATTCTTATCTGCCAAGTGACTAATTGAAGAAGAAATAGTGGGCATAGGGGCACCTGGGTGGCTCAGTCGGTTAAGCGTCTGCCTTTGGCTCAGGTCATGATCCCAGGGTCCTGGGATCAAGCCCCACATCGGGCTCCCTGCTCGGCAGGAAGCCTGCTCCCCCTGCTTGTGTTCCCTCTCTCGCTGTCTCTCTCTCTCTGTCAAATAAATAAATAAAATCTTAAAAAAAAAAAAAAGGAAATAGTGGGCATGTCTGGGATACCCTTAGGCCTCTGCAGAGATCAAGAGCCATGTTTCAACCAACCTGTTACTGGTGGCCATTTAGTGCAATATTGAAAGAGTATTTACTGAGCATCTACTATATGTGCTGGGGATATAACAGTGAACGAGGCAGGAAGGTTCCTGTTCTCCATTCTAGAGGAAGTAGCAGACAGTAAAAATGAGAACACACAATTTCAGAGAATTTCAGGTATGATAAATACAGGAAGAAAATGAAATTGGTGGTGGGAGGTGACTTGAGCAGTGGTGGTCAGGGGAGTCCTCTGTGAGGGTATGACATTTGAGCTGAGATCTGGAGGGTGAGAAGGGGCCAGCTCTACACAAACTTTGAGAAAAGCATCACAGGCAAGGGGAACAGCAGGTGCAAAGGCCCTGGGGTGAGAATGAACTTGACTTAAACAAGAAACAACAAGAAGGCCAGTGTAGTTGGAGTAGGGGAAGCGAGGGAAAGAGGGATAGGAGGGGAGGACAGAAAGATGGGCAGGTCTTTATGTAAATATATGCTTTTATTTCTCTTGGGTAGATGCCTGCTTCTGTGGAATTGCTGGATCTCTGCGTAGGTGAATATTTACCTTTATAAGAAACTACCAAACTCTTTTCCAAAGTGGTGGTTCTATTCTTCATTTCCACTAGCAGCGTGAGATTTCCAATTGCTCCACATCTCTGCTGACACTTGAGAGGGTCAGTCTTTTTAATTTTAGTCATTCCAGTGGGTGTGTAGTGGTATTTCATTGTGGTTTTAATTCGTATTTCCCTAATGACTAATGATGTTGAACACTTTTGCACATGCTTATTGGCCATTCGCGTCTCTTCTTTTGTGACGTTATCTGTTCACTTTTTTTGGCCACTTACAAAATTGGCTCTCTGACTTTTCCAAAAGCTTCTTCTGGCCACTGTGGGGAGGATGGGCTGTAGGGGGCAAAAGTAGAAGCAGGGGGAGTAGGGAGGGGCTGTAGCTTCCACAGAGACAAGCCTGTCACAGGCTCAACACATTGCATGCTTTCTGGCGAGGTCAGCCTTGGGTCTTGCCCAACTCTTGGGCTGCTTGCCAGGAGAGATTGAGACACTTTACAGATCTCATGGGAGGTGAAGCAGCCCTACTTCCTGGAGTCTGGCCCTGGGTGTGGGATGGCTCCCAGTCAGTTGGGTGCCCTCCATCTCAGCCTTCTTTCACCCAATGACCCATCCCCCCATGGAGAGCCCAGGCCGACCAGCCCAGGCCAGCAGTCTGGGGTCTCTACCAGCACAGTCATACCAGTCGCTAAAATATTTAAATACTTCATTTTTGGTTGGTAAAGAGCCCCTACCCCACCTCCCACAGATATCTGCCACCACCCCAGTCTGTTCCCTTGGGATACCTTGGACTTCCCCACATCTCAGCCACTAAAAGGGGGGCTCCAGGACTCAGACAGGGCCCTATGGCCACAGCTGCTTGATTGGTTGGTGCATGAGTGTGCTGGCTATGAGACCGAATTCTGGGGACAGCTCGGGCCTGGCTGGAGTCAGGAGGATCAGACCGGGGGCCTGAGTCTGAGGGGTTCAGGGAAGATGTTTATCAAGGCGAGCCCAGAACTGGAGACTTGCAGTACTAATAACAATAACTGTAATGAGGAGGATGGTGATTAAGATTCACTGAGCAGGGGCGCCTGGGTGGCTCAGTCTTTAGGCGTCTGCCTTCGGCTCGAGTCGTGGTCCCAGGGTCCTGGGATCAAGCCCCGCATCGGGCTCCCTGCTCTGTGGGAGGCCTGCTTCTCCCTCTCCCACTCTCCCTGCTTGTGTTCCCTCTCTCGCTGTGTCTCTCTCTGTCAAATAAATAAATAAAATCTTAAAAAAAAAAAGATTCACTGAGCAGCTACAACGTGCCAGGCAGATGTTACAAACACAATAAAACTGGACCCCAGAAGCCCTGCCCCCCACAGTGTGCGCCCCCAGCCCGGCCAGAGGGAGCCCAGGAGCACCAGCACCAGAGTCAGATCAAGACCCTCCAGGCTCAGAGCTTCCTCTGCTCTCTGACTGCCCTGTGGCTCACTCAGCTTCAGCCACCTTGAGGCCCTCCGGAGCCAGTTCTCTCCGCGCTCACTGCAGGCCTGGTGGGGGGGGGGGGGTGGTTCTTTAGCAACTGGACTGGGCCAGGCCTGGGTGATGGCGGCTGTTGGTAGGCAGTGCTACCCCCGACTGGGCCCTGACCCTCCTCTGGCTTCCAAATCCCCCCACCACGAAGGGCCACTCAGAGTCTGTCCCATGACGGGCATCCAGTTTCCCCTTTTCTCTCCTGAGACCAGGCCCAGGGAGCTGTGGGGTGTGACGCCTGGATGGGGGAAGGGGGCTTCCTGCCACGGGCCCATCCCCCCAGTGCCCTAACCTCAGGTTCCTCCTAATGAGCCCCAGCTCAGGCTCTGGTCGGGGGGATTAGAAGTCCCTGTCTCCTCCTGGGTGCCTTCCCTCCGTCCTCACTTCCAGCTGCTTCCTCATTTGGTGGTGCAGCCCAGCCCAGTGGTCAGCATGTCATCCCCCACTCGCCTCACCCCAAACCCCCAGTCCTGTGTCTGTGCTGTGCATATCTGTGTCACTGTCTATCCCTCTCTCTTTTTTCTTGGCCTCGCCGCCCCTTTCTCCTTCCCTATCTTTCATCTTGGTTCTTTTTTCTTTCTCTCTAAGGGTCAAATATCTGTCCTTGGGTCCTGTGTTTCCTTCTCAGCTTTATTTGCTGTGTGACCTTGCACGAGTGTCTGTACCTTTCTGTACAATGGGGATGACGAGAGAGCATCTACCTCCAATGGGTGTTGTGGGGGTTAAAAGAGTTAACACCTTAGGACCGAACGCCTGCTGCTCATTAGTGCCCATATCCTGATGGCTCTCTTTTAATATCCTATAAACATCACAAAGTTCTGATTATCAGATAATTATAGCTGGTGCTTATAAAAAGCTGACGAGTGTCGGACGCTGTTCTAGAGACATTAATCCATTTGCTCCCCCAAACCCCTACAAAATAGGCGCTATTTTACTCCTCATTTTACAGATAAGGAAACTGAGGCCCAGAGAGGTTGAATGACTTGTTTAAGTTTGCCCAGCCAGGAAGAGGCAAAACTCGCTTCAGTAATAGCCACTGACTCTTCCTGATACACTGAGGGCTGACCCCTGATCGGGGGTGGATGGGCACATGTACCCTTTTTCCTCTTATGTCCAGTGGTTAGGGGCCACAGCATGGCCCCCAGGGCGTCTTGGTCTAATTCTTCCTGGCATTATCTGTCTCCGTCCCTCCTCCTGTATTGTCCCCTCCTCCCTCCTGCCACCACCCACCGCAGACTTCCTCCTTCACTTGGTTGGACGCTACACCACATCCCACCAGCCCTTGGACTCCGGTGTCCAGCAGTGTCGCCTGCGTCATGGGGGTCCTTGGACCTTCCAACAGGCTCCTGTTCCTGCCTCTCCTTCTGACTGTGGGTGGTGAGTTGGGGGCTTCTACAGCTGCCTCCTGAGTCCCTGGGCTCAGCTTGGGGCAGAGCAGGGAGCGGGGTAGAAAGAGAACCAAAAGGGAGGTGGGGGAAAGCAGATCCCCAGTTCCCCAAAACTTATGGCTGTCTCCCAGAGCCTGAGACCCCAAGATGTGGCCGCTGGTAACAGCAGGGGGAGGGGACTCTATGGATGTTGCAACAGGACAAGTCGGGGTAGAAGTAACTTAGTCCAGTGACCTTGATGCCGGCCCACAGGTCCCACCAGACATCGCTTTCCACTCTTAATCTCCTAGCTATCAGGACCCACCCTCCCCAGCTCCTGTGCCCACCCTCCAATCACAGCCCCATGCCTCAATTTACCTTCTTTTTCTCTCCTCAGGTTTCAGCCCTGTCCAGGCACAGAACGGTAGGCCTGGACTCTGAAGTTCCCCTCCCTACCTCCTAAAGACCTCCCCATCTCTGTCTGTTCCCCAGTCTCTCCACACCTTCCCCTGCTGACACCTCCCGCCAGTTCCCATCTCCCAATGACCACCCCCAACCCCTGTGCCACATTCTCAGGATGCAACTGCTCCGTGGTAAGTCCTGGGGTGCTGGCAGGGATCGTGCTGGGGGACCTGGTGCTGACCCTCCTCATCGCCTTGGCTGTGTACTCCTTGGGCCGGCTGTTCCCTCGGGGGCGAGGGGCTGTGGAGGGTGAGTGAGGCTGGCAGGGGATAGCCTGGGACCCTCTGAGGGAGGGGTAAGCTCCCAAGTCACAACCATCCAAAGGGACAATGATGGAGGGGCTGATTTTGTAGCAGCAAAATGGTCCCAATTCACCACCTTAACTATCTCTGCACTCTGCGCTACTCCCCATCCCCCAGCAGTGACCAGGAAACCTCGCATCACTGAGACAGAGTCGCCTTATCAGGTGAGAAAACCAGCTTCTCTTCCTCACATCTCACTCTTACCCTGTGGGTGTCTGTCCTAAACATTTCCCCAGTCCTTCTAGAACCTAGACCCTAAAGCCACTTTCTCAGCAACATTTCAAACCCTCAAAGACTCATGGGGCATCTGTCCAAAGCTGCCTTCAGTGATCAATCATGACCTTATGCTCAGCTTAAAATGTGTGAGAAAACATAGGGAGGGCTTTACCTTCGCAAGAGCAAATGTAGGCCATAGTGAGAAGGCAGGCACGGAATTGTTCAGGACAGGATGATTTCTGGGAGAAGCTCTCAGAAGGGCAGAGGACATAATTCAGCCCTAATTTGGTAACTCCGAAGAGAGGAGTTTTAGAATTTTTTGGAAGATCCTATATCCCTTTGAGAAGCTGATGAAAGCTAGAGACTCCTCAGAAAAATCCACATAAAAATTTATAAAATTGTGCATATAATCTAGGGTTGGCACAGGTATCTTGAAACCCTTCTTAAGAACCACCATGCAGGGGCGCCTGGGTGGCTCAGTCAGTTAAGCATCTGACTCTTGATTTTGGCTCAGGTCATGATCTCAGGGTTGTGGGATCAAGCCCCGTCTGGCTTCGTGCTCAGTGGGGGTCTGCTTGGGATTCTCTCTCTCCCTTTCCCTTTTCCCCTCCACTCCCACTCGTTCTCTCTCTCTCTCAAATAAATAAATCTAAAACGAGAAATGATTCCCCTTCCACGTGCGCATGCGCGCGCTCTCTCTCTAAAAAAAAGAGCCACCACTTAGATAGAGGCATCTTTCCATTGCTTGCCTCTCTATCAGTGCCCTTTAGGGGGTCATGGGCTCCTGTGAGAATCTAATGGGAGCCAAACAGATCCCTTCCCATAAAGGTGCACACCCAGACATTTGCTTATGATTTCAGGGATTCAGTCTGAGGGCCTCTTGAGGCCATAGACCCCACCCCCCAAAATTGTAAGCCTTGTTCTGTGAAGTCTCTTACTTATCTGCAGCCAGGTTTGCTTTGCCTCACTTGTGGATAAAAAGTCTCTTTGTAAAGTGTAAGCATCTCGAGTTTGGCTTTGTGAGGTCCAGAAGAATGAGGGAATTTTCAGTTACCGGGGGTAGTGAAATTTTAGGGCAAAGCAATATTCTAATTTATTCATCCTTCAGTGGAATTTGTTGAGCACCTACATAGCAAGAGAGTTGACATCCCAGTTGGGGAGATGGACTTGAAGCAAATTAAGAGATAAGAAAATTTGGGGAGGTATCATGGGGAAATAAAACTGGTGTGACGGTGACTGGAGTGTGTGTCTGGTGGGGAGAAGTTAGATGGCAAAATCAAGAAATGCTTCTCTGAGGAAGTGACATGAGCTGAGACTTGAAGGGGGAGAAGGAACCATCCCTGGGAATATCTAGGAAACCCGTGTTCCAGGCAGAGAGAACAGCTTATGCAAAGGCCCTGAGGCTGGGGCGAAATGATGAGGCAGAGGAGACAGGGAAACACTAAATGCACTTGATTAAGAGCCAGATCTTTTCCATGGCTACAAGGTTGAAGAAGCTGCTAGGAGCCTTATAGGCCACTGGGAGAAGGCTGAATTTTGTTATAAGTTTATTCAGTGGACCTCACCCACTAATGGTTCCCACCCTGTCCCTCCCATTAGGAGCTTCAAGGTCAGAGGTCAGATGTCTATAGTGACCTGAAAACACAGAGGCCTTATTACAAATGAGCCCAAACCACAGCAGTCAGCAACCTGATGCCTGGATCCAGTCATTCCTGATGCCTCCCTAGCACCCTATTCCTACTCCCACCAAGACACAGGTCCACAGAGTGCCCTCCCTGAGGGGTCAGACTTCTTTCCACTACTGTTCCCAAATAAACATGGCACACAAAAACACTGTTGAGTTATTCCAGATCTCTCGGCTGAGGGGGCAGGGATATGTGGGGTTCTGGGGGATCATGGACCCAGAAACAGCTAAATGGGAGGGAGGTTTGGGGACCTTGGGGTTCTTTGAGGAAGAATCAGAACCAGAGGTAGTTTAATTGCTTTATTCCACCCCAAAGTGGGGAGTGCGTTTCCTGTGTGGCCACACACAATGTGGGATGAGAGGGTCAGAAGTCAAAGGTCTCACAAGGGGGTCAGCCCCTGCCCAGCATGTTGATGTAGACTTTGTCATTTTCTGGGGGTGGGGGAGAGAAAGCATGAGGCCTGACCACCTACCACCCACCCACATCTCCACCTTCCTGGGGACCCCCTGCCTCAGGGGTTTCCTCCGGAGTTCCCCCCTGCACCGCCTCCAGGGTTTCCCCAGCATCTCCTCCAGGGCTTCCCTGGGGGGCCCCTCCCTTGGGGACCCCCTCTCTAGGGACACCTCTCCCTCCGGGCCCCACCCTGTCTCTGCCCTCACCTAGGGGGGGCCTGTGGCGTGGGCAGGCACACACAAACACCACGGCAATGATGAGCAGCGACACCACCGCGTCGGCAGCCATGAGCCCTGCCAGGATTGGCAGAGAGAGGGGCCCACATCCAGAACAGGAACCTGGAGGGTGCGGCAGAGACAAGAAGGAGCTTGAGGGAGGTTCCAAACCCTGAGGGCTGCACTCGGGGCCTATGGGGCCCGAGGAAGTCCCTGGGGGGAGGCAGGAGTGTCTGAGATTCCCTGAGGTTGACTTGCGGGATGAAAAGGGAGGTGGGGGTCTGGAGAGAAGCCTGGGGCGGGGGGGCGGGCGGGGGCGGGGGTGTCCCAGCATAGAGAGACATATGTGGTTCTTTGGGCATAGTGGGTACTCCCAAAGAAGGCTGGGGGGTGGCCGAGTCCCTGGGGCTTCAATTTGGTGATGAGGCAGTGATCTGGGGACCCAGAAAGGACTGCAGTTCCCCTGGGGGCTCTGATTTGGGGCTGAGAGGTGAGCTGGTGACCTAGAGAGCCACCGGGGGTGTTCCAGGACCCTCAGGCCACACTTCAGGGATAGAAGCAGTACCACGGCAAAAGGGAAGGGGTGCTGATTTCTCACCTGGGGTCACCCCAGCTGCAGCCACTGTGAAAAGAGAGGGAAAGTGGATTAGCAGGGAGAGGTGCTGTCCTGAGAAGTAACCTCCATTCCGGAGAGAGCAAATGAGAAAGAGGCCAGAGAGACAGAAAATCAGAAGTCGAAGTAGAGACAGACCCAGCAGTGAGAAGCGGAGATTGACAGGCAGCTACCCCCAGACTGAGCTTCTCTCCCCAAAGAACCAGGCTCTGAAGCCAGAACAGATCTCCAGGAAGGAAGGGGTCCTGGGAGGACGTGCCCTTAGCACTCCTCCCTTCAGAGGCCACCCAAGCCACCCCTCTCATAAGGACTCTGCCTGCCGCCCCCCATAACCACTGGCTTTACCTGGGAGCAAAAGCAGGAGCAGGATGACACCTGAAGGAGCCATGGTGGGCTGGGGGCAAGAAGCGGTCTGGCAAAAGGCTTTGGTCCAGAGAAGTCCTGAGGAACAGTGGGGGAGTAAAGGAGGAGCAATAGCGGATGTTGCCCTGCTGGTGGCAAGGTCACCTGCTTCCTGTGTGAGGGTGTAGAGGGGGAGAAGTGGTGGGTCCCTGTGACTGCCTTTGGGGATGAACTGGGGGTAGGGTCAGAGACCAGGGAGGCTGCTATGATTGTCCCAGGTGGGAGGTGACAGATGGACCAGGTTGTGGGCATTGAGGAGATTCTGAAGAGATTTTGGAGGTAGAACCAACAAAACTTGCTGATCCACTAGGTATGGGTGTGTATGAGAGAGAGGGATTCAGGATGAACAAAGCTTCTGGACTAACCAGCTGAAAAGACTGAGTATCTTTTGACAGAGATGGAGAAGGAGGGGAGCAGGTTTAGGGGGAAAGTGCCAAGGTCTGGGGACACTGAGTTGGAAATGCCTGATAGATCTCCCTGCAGAACTGGATGACCACAGCTGCATCTGTGAATTCAGGGATAAGTCTCTGGTCTGGAGATGTAAATTTTGGGGTTGATGGCTTATGGATGGTATTTAAAGCCACGGGACTGGATGAGATCACCAAGGAAGTGAGTTCAGACAGAGGAGTGCCCCTGGCCCCCAAGAATGGGTGAAGAGGTGGAAACAGCCGGGGAAACTGGGAAGGAACAACATGTGAGGGAGGAGAGCCAGGAGAGCAGAAGTCTTGAAGGCCTGGGAGAAATGATTAACATGGCCACCCACGTGGGAGCTGAGAATGAGCCTCCCCTGGGAATGTCAGTTGGCTCGAGGGGCCGGGAGTTCCTGTCCTCTTAGCTCACAGCTATACCACAGCACCCAGCAAAGTACCTCCCTTGCAGTAATAAATTATTTTTAAAGACGAATGAATAAACGAGAACTGACCTCTGAAAAAGAAGGTGATGTGGCGAAGAGGGAGAAAAAATTTGAGTCCACCAATGTCACTCTTACCTACAGCCTTCCCTCCCTTGGGACCAGGAAGTCCTGAACCCCAGCATCCTCTTACCCCAGGACTCAGTAATGCTGTCCCCTCCCAGCCCAGGCCCCAGAAATCAAAGACTCCGGCAACCCCTTGGACAGAGACCCAGAAGTCCAGGTCCCTAGTGCCCTCCTCCTTCAGGTGTCTAACCCCAGCCGCTTCTCCCTCAGACCAAAGATGGGGTCCACCAGCTCCCTCTTTCCAGGGAGGCTCAGGAGTCTGGCCCTCAATGTCAGCCCCGCCCATTCAGACTGGGCTTGTTCAAGCGCGACCCGGGGACTCCCGGGCCTGTGGGCGGGGCCCTGCCCTTGACTGGGCGGGGCCAGAACCCCAGTTTAAAAACTCGCGGGGCACCGACCCTAGATCGGGGACCCGGCGGCGGCTTCGCGGGGGAAGAGCGAGGCTGGCGCAGCGCCGAGGCCGCGGCCCTGGGGGCCCGCAATCCGCGCCACGGAATCCGCGAGGTAATGGAGGGGCTGGGGAGGTGAGGCACCCTCGGCCTCTTGAGAGAGCGAGGGCTGGAGGCCGGCTCTTGCGAACCTGAGGGACGGGGCTGGAGCATCAAGCCTGGGTGCTGAGAGTGAGCGTACTCGGTGTTTGGAGGGGGCAGGGGGCCAGGACTTCTGGGTGGTGGTGGAGGAGCGGCTGGGATTCTGGGCTCCTGGGTCCTGGGGTGGGGGGAGGGTAAGGGACCGGGGATTCAGAATCCTGGGTCCGGGGGCGACAGGGCTGGGAGCCCCGACCCCTGGGTCCTGCGGGAGGAAGGGGCTGGCGGCCCCGACTCCTTGCTCTAGACAGGGGGAGATGGAGTCCTGGGGGCGTGGTTGTTTAAAAATCAGCCACGAGGGGTGTGGGTCAGGTCCGGCGCCCGGCCCCAGGGGTCCACGCTGGCCTTGACCCTGCCCGGGCCCCGGGAATTCCCGAGTCCCCACCCACCCCAGGTCCCCGGGCTGAGCAGGAATTCCCCACGTGCGGGGATTCCGAGAGCTCCACGCCTGGCCGCGCGCCCCGCCTCTAAGCGGGACACCTGCGGCGCGCCGCCGGGAGAGGAAGGGGTGGATGGAAGATTCCCTTGCGTGAGCGCCGTGACGTCAGCACGTCGTGTCTGGGCTGTTTCCGAGTTCGCTCTCCCTCCTCCGCTTAACCCTTCCTCCGCCGGAACCAGGGCTCAGAAGGGTGAGGGTTGAGGGTCCGGATTTCCGGGGTGGTGCGGACCAGGCTTCTGGAAACTGGGACTGCCAGGTGCAAGGGAGGGCGAAGCTGAGGGCCCGGACTCCTGGGTCCTGGGAAAAGGGGGACTAGGCTCTCGGAGTCCCGCAGAATGGGGCCTGGACTCTTAGGTCTGAAGGGGGGATGGGGTCTGGACTTCTGGAGCCCCGGTGAGCTCGGGGCTCTTGATTCGTGGTTCCTTGGGGAGAGGGGCTGGGGACTCGGACGCCTGGTTTCCCGAGGAAAGTGTGTCAGGTCAGCTTCTAGGGCAGAGAGATGTTGGGAACCTGGATGTGCATCTCCAGGGAGTGATTCCCAGCGACCCCCGCCCCCCCGCCCCAGGCCTGGGGACTGGGAGATCTGGGGGCTGGGATTTTTCTCGGAAGTTGAGGGGGGGAGGTGCCGCAGAGGAGCGCCCTCCTCCCCCTTCCTCAGTTTCCACGACGCTGGTGGAAAGTTGGGTCAGAGGGGAAAGTGCGGAGCAAAGGGAAGGAAACGGCGGAGGCGGAAGCTGCACCTGAAAGCTAAGATTGGCTTTGGAGTTCTCAGGCGGCGTCAGTGTGCCAGTTTTTCCGCGCAGGAGGGCGAGGGAGGGTGCCTGAATCCACTCCCCCGCGAAGTTGGGTGGCTTAAGGACCTCTGATTGCTTCCCCCCCGCCTCCCCCGCCGCGTAGTGAGCCGGAGTGAACGCAGCCACTGCCCATCACAGACCGTGAAGAAGCTCCTGGAAGAACAGAGGCGCCGTCAGCAGCAGCCGGACGCTGGTGGGGTACCGGTAAGGTCCATGAAGCCCCGCAAACTATAATTCGTGAGGCTATGTCCTGTTGGGCAGAGACTTGGTGGCTTGCGGGCCCTCGGAGCAGATGAGAGGTGTAGTCCTGACTTAGATGCTCTGTGGGTGGGGATTGGATGCTGAGGGATCCGTCAGATAAATTCCCCCTTGTTCCTTTTTTTTGTTTATCCCCCTACAGGGACAGTTTCCGCCTCCCCTGGCCCAGTCCCTGACCCCATCTGTGAATGAGAGTGAGGCTGGTAAGTCTGGAAACTCATCTGGTTCCCTCAGCTTGCAGCCCCAGCTTTCTTCAGGGACTCAAACATTCCAAATCTTAGAACTTTGGGGAACTTAGGAGTCAGACCCTCTTTCTTGCTTGGACCCGGTAGCAGTTTGAGCTCCCAGATTCTCTGGAGCCCACGGGTCTATGTACACAGTCCTTGGGTGTTCCAGGGGCCCAGGCTCCCAGCCTTTTGCTGCTCTCTGGGTCTAGGCCCTCCACCCTCAGTGTCCCTAGGGTCCAGCCACCAGAAGTCCAAGCTTTCAACCCCTTGGTGTCCTGGCTTCTGAGTCCCAGCCCTTTGGTGTCCCACAAGTACTAGCTGTCAGTACCTTGGGAGATTCCAGGCCCTCACACCCGTCCTCCAGCCTTGGTCGTGACTTCCCCAACTCTGGTAACCAGGCCTGCCCCTGCTCCTCCTCTCACACACAGGCCATTCTCGCTTCCCAGTACACCAAGAGACTGTGGGTTCTGGACTTGGCAGCCTGGCTCCCACCACAGGCTTTCCAGACTGGGACCCCAACACGCATGCTGCCTACACAGACAGCCCCTACTCTTACCCTGCTTCTGCTGCTGAAGGCTTCCCGACTCCTGACTTCTACCCGCCCTCCGACCCAGGGTGGCAGTGTTCATTTTCTGTGGGGATGGAGGTGAGATACAGACTGGGAACAGGAGGATGCTGAAGGGCCCCTAAAATTCCCAGTTGCCCTCATGCTAGATTAAGATCCCATTCTTCAGATGGGCAAAGCTGAGGCCCCACGGTCCAAGGTTACTTGGTACAGAGGGGTCACCCAGCCACTCTACCTGGCACTCTGTCTGTGTACGTGTGTATGTTAGGAAGAGGGAATTCTCAGCTGACTGGCTCTGCCCACCACATGTATCCTTCAGGACTCCCTGGATACCCGGCTTTATGCAGAACCTTCCCTGCCACAGGCAGGATCCTGGAGAGGTTCCGGACTCCCCCTAGGACCCCCACAGTTACCCCCTATGGCCACTGGACCATCCCTGGACACAGCCCGTGCTCACATGCTGGCTTTGGGGCCACAACAGCTGCTGGCCCAGGACGAGGAGGGAGACACGTGAGTATAGGGGATTGCCGTCTGCCTGTTCCTGGCTTCGCTGGGGTGCTGTGCTCACTGCTTGTCCCCTACCTGTCCTCAGGCTCCTGCATCTGTTCGCGGCTCGGGGGCTGCGCTGGGCAGCATATGCCGCAGCTGAGATGCTCCAAGTGTACAAACATCTGGACATCCGTGAGCATAAGGGCAAGGTGAGGGCCAGGGGCCTGGACTCCTGGCTTTGAAGGGAAAAGGTCTGGGGGCCTGGGTTGTTGGCTTTCAGAGGGGACGAGCCTGGGGGCCCAGACTGACCTTCTTATCCCCTGCAGACCCCTCTCCTGGTGGCTGCTGCCGCCAACCAGCCCCTGATTGTGGAGGATCTACTGAACCTCGGAGCAGAGCCCAATGCCACTGATCATCAGGGACGTTCTGTCTTGCATGTGGCTGCTACCTATGGGCTTCCAGGCGTCCTCTCGGTACGGCCAGCTGGCCGGTGGGGTAATGGGATGGACTGGTTCCTCAGATCCTGGCTTCCAGGGCTAGGAGGCCTGGGGAGACTCTAATCCAGCACTGTGCCTTGTCCTCCTCAGGCTGTGATTAACTCGGGGGTTCAGGTTGACCTAGAAGCCAGAGACTTCGAGGGTAAGTTGGGTGGCGGGCAGGGTGGGTATGGCAGGTGGGGCTGGGGTGGGGTGAGCACTCTGGATGCAGAGCCCTCACCGTCTCCATCCTGCAGGCCTCACCCCTCTCCACACAGCCATCCTGGCCCTCAACGTTGCTATGCACCCACCTGACCTATGTCCCCGGGTGCTGAGCACCCAGGCCCGAGACAGGCTGGCTTGTGTCCAGATGTTGCTGCACATGGGTGCTGATCACACCAGCCAGGTGAGTGGAGCAGTGGGCAGCCGGCCCCTAGAAGGGTGTGTGGGATGGGTCACCTGGATGTCCAGGGCTCCAACAAACGCTGATTTTGCCCCTTGCCAGCCATGTGAACTTGAGTACGTGGCTTCATTTTTCTGTGCCCCAGAGGATAAGATTACTGATCTTAGCTTATATTTATCAAGCACTTACCATTCATCAAGCACTGAGTGTCACAGATTAGCTAATCGAATCCTCACCAACCCCTTTTGACATGTGCACTGTTATTACTTTTCCTGCTTTATGGATAGAGAAACTGAGGCACAGGAATCAAAATCTTACAGCTTGTAAGAGTCAGATAGGGGATTAGAATAAGGTGGCCTCATGCCAGACCCCACACCTTCACGGTTATGTTCTCCTCCTCCCTCTGGTGGTAGCTCCTTCACGGGCTGGCTGAGAGAATTAAGCATCCACTTATTGTTTTGTTTCGTTTTTTAGTTAAAGAATTTTGAACACAGATAAAATACAGAAAATAGTATAGTGACCTCCCTGTCCCCAACATCAATAATCAGCAACTTGTACCCAGTCCTGCCCCATCCATTCCTCGACCTTCCTATAGTATTTTAAAGCAAACCCAAGCATGTATTTTTATCCACAAAAATTTGTGTCTTTAAAGTTAAGAACTCTTTTAACCTTAATACCATCATTTCACCTTAAAAAAAAATTAATCTCATGATATCAAATATCCTGGCTGTGTTCAAATTTCTGATTGACTCTAAAGCGATATATATTGTTTTTTCATTAAAAAAACCTCGGATCCAAATAAAGCCCACATGTTGCCATTATAAGACTTTTAAAGTCGTTCTTAATCTAGAGCTTCCTGCTCTATCTCCTTGTCTCCTCTTTATTATTTATCTGGTGAGCCAACTAGGTTGTTTTGCCTTGTATAAGCACATCATATTTTTAATGTCCATTATCATTCCAAACTCTTGAAAGGCACATAATAAAGCTTTATTGTGGAAAATGTCTTTTTATTTGCTCCAAAATATGAAGAGAACAACTCAGTATGGAAGCGCATCTGGGCTTAGTGAGTCCCCTGATTAATGCTGCTCAAGTCCCCTCCTTACAGATAAAGTACAGTCCATGTGGGATGTGGATACATTTTACTGTGCTTAATAGAATGTCGGGTGGCCAGGGCAGCTGCTAGCCCAGAACTCTTTTGGAGGATTAGATAAGAATGTTTTTCTCAAAGACACTCGGGCTAGAAAATTGTCAAAATAAACATACAGTCCTGTGATGTGTATGATGTGAATGGCTCCCCCTTAAAGGTGGTACTCTTGTATAGTGCACAACATAGATAACTGTGTAAGGCACCCCTGGGTGCTTGCAAAGGAGAGACAAGGTGTCTAAAGGCTCTTGGGTTTTGTGGGAGGGGCTCTGGGTGTGAGGACTGGCCTGACCTCCGCCGTTTCTTTCTCTACAGGAGATCAAGAGCAATAAGACAGTTCTGCATCTGGCTGTGCAGGCCGCCAATCCTACCCTGGTTCAGCTGCTCCTTGAGCTGCCCCAGGGAGACTTGCGGGCCTTTGTCAACATGAAGGTGGGGGCCTAGGTTAGAATGTACGAGTGTGTGAGATGTGATGGAGAAGGGCAGGGGGATGTTGGGAGGCCTGTGGGCTGTGGCTATGGCAGGGACAATGTAGGGAACAAAGGTGGGGACCGTATAGGATGTGGCTGTAGATTGTAGGAATGTATAGGACATAGACCGAGGGGTGTGTGGAATGTGATTGTAGAGGGGATTCTGGGATGTGAGTAGGGGCACATGGATGTGGCTGTGAAGGCGGGAGTGTGGGACTTGGCTGTGGCAGACTCTGAAGCGTTGATGGCCCAGGCCAGCTGAGTCCAAATCCTTAGCAGTCTTCCCTTCACTGTCCCCAGGCCCATGGGAACACAGCCCTCCACATGGCGGCCGCCCTGCCCCCTGGGCCCCCCCAGGAGGCTATCGTGCGGCGCCTGCTGGCAGCTGGGGCAGATCCAACACTGCGAAACCTGGAGAATGAGCAGCCCGTCCACCTGCTGCGGCCTGGGCCGGGCCCTGAGGGGGTGAGCATGGAGCCCACCCTGACTGCAGAGTGGCCTTTGACCTAACGGGGTGAACCCCTGACCCTACCCATTTATGACTTTAGAGGGTGACTTTTAATCTCAGAAGGTGACCTTGATCCCTATCCAAACCTGACTTGAAAATGTGACCTCTGACCCCAGTGTTTTATTTTTGACCTGGTATTGGTGACTCCTCCTGACCTCTACTTCAACCCTGACCTCTACTTCTAACCCTGAATCCTGACCTCAAGGTGTGACCTTGGATTCCCAAGTATGGCCTCCAAGCCCCTGCCCCAGCCCTGAGTTCTGACCTCTCAAAGTGGGACTTCTGACCCCTAAATGTGACCTCTGACCCCTTGCCTCTACCGTTCGACTCCTAGTGCTCAATGTTAACCCCAAAGTGGGAATCCCCAACCAGCAACACCTTCCCCCTTCATCCCTTCTGGCTCCTGAACCTTTTCTCAGTGTGTGAACCATCATCCCTAACCCCAGATCTTGACTCTGAACCTCTGACCTGCAAACCCAATTGATCCTACGCTGCTTCTCCACCTTCCCCTCCAACTTCACAGGGTTTGTGGCCCTGACCTCTCTTTCCAGCCTCCTTAACTTCTCTTCCCCTGTCTTGTCTGCAGCTCCGGCAGCTATTGAAGAGGAGCCGTGTGGCACCCCCAGGCTTGTCCTCTTAGGACTCAAACCCAGAACCTGGACTGATTTTCCAGTCCCCACCGTCCTGTGGGACAGCCAGCGTATGCTAATGTTGCAAATCCATGATAATGTATGTGGAATGTCCTGCCATCGGGGTCTTACATTAAAACCCCAACATGGCTGCTGGGGGTAAACAATCCCCAATATTTGGGGTGGCGTAATACCCCTCCCCCACCCACAAGGAGCCCTCTTGATGATTTCTGTGAAATCGAGGCCCCTTGATTGTTTCTGTGAAACACCCTAGACCCCTAACCCTTTCTCCATTGGGATCTTTTGGGACCCCTTCCCTACTCAACTCTAGTTCAACTCACCTAGAACCCCAGATGGGATTTCCCTACACAGTACTTGGGGTACCCCCAGAATAGCTCCTAGTGTCATCCAGTAGAGCTCCTAAGATGACCCCCCAAACCTCCGCAGGACCCACACCATTCAGGTCCTTACCCCTGAGACATAGGAAGGACTCTCCTAGATTGGAGTCCCCTAGGTCCTATGCTTTCTAATTCAGAACTCAGATCTCCGCATTTCCAGTGAATCCCTCCCCTATCTGAAACTTCTTATTAAACTCAGTTTGGACTGCACTGTCATTGTCTCAGTCTCTGGGGGTGTTGGTGCAGGGGAGCGGCCGTGGTGCTTGGCTGAGGAGGCATGTTCGGATGACTGTGTGGGGTGGGGTGTGTAGCAGACTGGAGGTGCCAAGTCTGCATCGTGTCACCTTTACCCTGTCAGCACCTGGTGGTCTGCCTGCCTGTGGCAGGCAGTGTTCCCATGGGCCTGGGGACCCGCGAGACCACTGGTGCCCACTCTACCCTGGGTATGAGCCTGGTAGCCTTAACTGCCAATGAGTTTATGCCACTTCCTATCTAACAGCCCTCAAAGCAGAGACTGAAAGGAGATGGTACAGAAAGACTCCAGATCCCCCACCTCTCTATGAGGATAATGTGGAAGTGTGTGTTCTACACAGGCTCCCAGAGCTCCCCAACAGAATTACGCTCCTGTTCCCCACGCTAGCTCTGGCTTGATGACATACCCTTTCCTGACTGCTTTCCCTTTTCTGTGTCCTGTCCCACCTCCTGAGATCCATACCCGAGCCGAAGGCAGGTGCCCAACCATCTGAGCCACCCAGGCGCCCCAAGAGGAAGTGTTCTAAGAGAACAAGTCCTAGCTTGCATCATGCTTGTTGACATCACACTGGTCAAAGTTATTCACATGGCCAAGCCCAGAATTTGGGGAGGGGGCACTACACCAGGGCTTGAATATTGGGAGGTGGAGTTTCAGGAGCTTCCTGTGTTAGTCTTCCACATGAGCAGCCCTGTACCAGCACACATTGCTCTTCTGTGTATGCACATGGTGGCAGGTGACCCATGAAGAATTCATGGGAATATTACTCCATAGATTCTAAGAACTTAACTGGAATTGCTCTTACAGTCATTGTGTGGCATAGTTTAATTTCTGTATTTTTTCCTTTGTGGTACATAAAGGTATTTTATCTATCTATCTATCATCTATCATCTCTCTATCATCTATCATCTTAGAGAGAGAGTGTGTGAGTGGGGGGTAGGGCAGAGGGGGAGGGAGAGGGACGAGCAGACTCCGTGCTGAGCTTGGAGCCCAACGTGGAGCTCAATCCCAGTACTCATGATCAGTCCGGAGCCAAAACCAAGAGTTGGATGCTCAAAAGACTGAGCCACCCGGGCGCCCCCATAGGGATATTTCTTATCATTGATGGCATCTTAGAGTCGACTGACATATAAGATTTATATCCCATCATGTATCAACAAACACATGCACACACATATTAAAATGACAGAATGATAAAATGTCTTTTTAAAAACTATTACTAAAAGACAAATTAATAAATTGTTTTCAATGGGAAAAGAAGAGCAGTTTAGTGGCACAAGAGCATCAAATGAACAACGGCAATCCCCTGCTGGAATTTCAGTAATAAATGTTTTAAAATTAATTACCCCAAGTATTGCCATCAATATGTAAACATTATTAAGGAATCACACACTGAGCATAGTGAGCAAAATGGCCTTTCACTTCCTGTTCCACCAGCTTGGAGCTCCTTACTCATTGTTAGCCTGTTGATCACCCTTGACTGTGAAAACTCAAAGGCAGCATTTCCCCCTAGTCATAGATTTCTGCTAGGTACAGTACAATACAACTAAAGGTATAACCAGTATCAGAATGATGTTGGAAATTGGGTTCTCCAATGATTGTATCCAACTTGCATCATGTAAACATCTTCCTCCCAGTGTCTACCACGTCTATATTTAATATACATGACTTGTATTTACATGTATATATTATGATGAGACACTCTGAGCTCATAGGCTCTTTGGGAGAAAATCTAATTCTAGGTGCTTCCTCCCTAAGCCATCTGTCAGAAAATTGTGTACTAAGCTGACCTTAGAGTGTGACACATTACTGCCACCTGCTGGGAAGTTGTGGTAAAAATGCAAATCTACAGTGTCTAGAAAATGAATGCTATCACTTTCTATCACTAGGAATTTTGCAGTGCACACCCTGAACAGCATATGGGACAGCCTCGAATTACTAGACAGCAGGTTAGCAAAATAATAAGAGTATGGATGCTGGACCCAGGTTGCCCGGGTTGAATCCCTAACTCTGGCCATTCCTAGGTGGTGACCAAGGGCATGTGATGTAACTTCTTATCTCCATTTCTTAACCTATAAACAGGAATAGTCATAGTACTTGCTTCATGGGATAGAAGTAATTAAGTGTGTCACTCTGTAAAAAGCTCTGGGAGCAGTGCCTGGCATAGAGTGAGTGCTTTATGAGTATTTGCTGCCATACTGTTTTTGTTTGTTTGTTTTTAGATTTTATTTATTTGAGAGAGAGAGCATGAGCGGGGGAGAGAGGTAGATGGAGAGGGAGAGGCAGACTTCCCCGCTGAACAGGGAGCCTGATGCGGGGCTTGTTCCCAGGACCCCGGGATCAAGACTCGAGCCGAAGACAAATGCTTAACTGACTGAGCCACCCAGGTCCCCCTGCTGCCATACTGTTTTAAAATTTATTTAACAAATACTTGTGAAGTAACAGGCACAGTTCTAACATCTCCACAAATACTAACCCTTTTAATCTCCATAACAACCCTCTTGGGGCAGGGAACAGCATATGCAGAGGATTAACCCCAACGTCACAAGCTGGGGTGTATGAAGGTTTAAGTTCCAATAGGCATTTGCAGACATCACATTCCCCTCTCTGGGACACGTAACTGGAATTTCCATGCCTCAGGGGGGATTCCTATTGCCTCCCAAAGAAGGGATGAAAACTTGTGAATGGGAAGAGGGGTTCAAGATTCTCAGTCCCTCCTTGGGGTCGCAGGTTGGGGGTGGACGCTGTGTGTGATTGGGTGTGAGGGTGAATAGAAGGCAGGAGAAACTGCCAGAACACAGCTTCCTCAGAGTCTGTTCTGGGATTCAGCAAATAGAGGTCTGGAAGTAACAAAGCGTTCAGCACCACGGAAAGCTCCTGAGTGGGCGGGAGAGCCTAGCCAGCCTTTGGGCCCCGCCCCCTGCACGCCAACCCCAGCCCTTCCTACAGGCTCCCCTCAGATCATACTGTTTGAAGAGGTGAAGGAGGCCTGGGCAGGGATCCACACCAGCGTCCAGAGCTGTGATTACACCCTGATTCCCCCACAGAGACGCAGGATGGCATGGTGGGGAAAAGGATTTTATTGGGTTGTTAGTGGAGAGCACATGGGAGGGTGACTTCTAGGGAACAACAGACACTGGGACCAAGCTAGTGGTCACCTTAAGGAACAATAAATTAACTTAACAAAATAAATTAAGGTGAGGAAGTCCCAAGCAGGGAGGTAGCTGGGAATACCTGGGGATTTCTTGGGAATGGAATTTGGAATTCGAAAGGGGAAATAAGAATTTCCAGCCCCCTCACAAAGAGTGTGAAATGAACATTTTTGAGACCCCCTCCCCGGGCTGGGAGTTGGGGTTCTGGGACTCCAGGAAGAGGGAAGGTCTGGGCTCAGCCAAAGGAGGTGAAGGGGGCTGGTTCAGGGTCGTTCCTCCAGGAAGCGGTAGGTGGGGTTCTCATAGCCATGACGCTGCAGTTCCCGAAGCTGTTGCTCCTCCAGGGTCAGCATAGGGTCCACCTGCAGGAGGGCCGGCAGGAGCAGAGGGGCATAGGGACCTGACCGCAGATCTCAGAGTTCCTCTGCGTCCAGGCTCTGGAATGCCTCCCCCATCCCATGTGTCTGTGTCTCTCACCTCCACCACTCCATGGCTGATAGCCCCATAGGGCTTCTTCCTGCGCAAGAGCAGCAGGGAGAGGACGATCAGGGAGCCCCCACCTGCTCCCATGATCAGCAGACCAGACACGGCCTCTCGGGACACACCTGTCCCTGCTGGTGCCTGCGTGGAGAGGACATGGGGCAGGGACCATCTTTGAGGCTCACCAAGGCCCTGTGTGGCTTTGGGAGTCACATAGCCTAGCCACTGACTTCTGACCTCTCCCCCTAGGTACCCAGAACAGTCCTCCTCTTACCAGCTCATCTCTCTGAATCTCCGAAGAGTGGAAAGGAAAACCCCTTGGAACAGACACATTCACCTGGGGAAGCAGCAGGTGTAAGGGACTCAGGAGTCTGGGCCCCAAGAGGGCATCCCCCAGCCTTCTTCTTCCCTAGGACCCCAAAGTCCATGTCCTCAATCCCTTCTTCCCTCAGGCCAAGGAATCCAAACCCCTAACACCCTCCTCCTTCAGACCCTGGAGTCCAGGACCCCTCTCCCATCCACCCTCAGGCACCCACAGGTCTGACTTACCTTTCGCTCATACTGCTCCAGGGGGGACATCTTCTCTTTCCCAGAGGATGCAGCATCTTGTTCTGCAGACCCTAACCCCAAGTCCTATCTTATTCCTGAGAGTCGAGAATGGTGCTACCCCTGCCTGAGGAGGCGGTCAGAAGGCGCACCGGACTCTACCCCAGCAGGTCTGGAGTTCCCAATGTATGGACCCTTTCCCATTCTGGGCTCAGGGACTAGCGGGATTTGGTGGCTGGGGTCTATTCTGGGAGATACTCACCTTTGGGAAGGGCCATGGGAGTGTCTGCTGGCAGCCAGAGGAGGCAAGACAGGCGGAACAGTGAAGAAAGGAGGGCATCATCGAGGAAAGGGTGGAGACACACCCTCCCAGGGGCCAACGCCGGAGGATCAAGGATCCTACGGAGGCCTCCACAACCTTAGACATCCGTTCCTATCGTCTCCCACTTACTGTGGTGGCTCAGATACCCCCAGACTTTAGGGGATTAGAGTGGAGGTTGGGTACCTGTCCCCCAAAGTCTGGGGTTATCTATATTGGGGATAACTCACCATCCTTGGAATCCAGAGGCTGCAGCCCACTCTTGTCCTCACTGCTGCCCCCTGGGGCGGGGGCTTCCAACTCATTGGGACCCAGGTGCTCAGAGTGGAGGAGCTCCTCTGAGGGGAACATGCAGAAAGGGGGTCAAGATCATGAGCACAGGGATGCCTCAAAACAAAACTGGGGGAATAAACAGCACCCTAGCAATAGAGTGATTGGGCATAGCCACAGGTGTGATCTGGGAACGTGGGGAGCTAGATGGAGACACCCCTGGCAAGGAGAATGGAGGCTGAAGTCTCAAGAGAATGGCTTCTTTAAAGAGCAGGGTCAGGTATGGGATATCCAGTAGGAAGTCACAGCAGATCTGAGGGCTGCGGTAGGTCACACTTTCTGGTGTTTGTTCTCTCGTGGGGGGCTCTTCCTTTGAATCTGGACTGGGTTTGTCACTTATTTCAACCAATAGAAGGTGGGCGCCTGCCTTAAGAAGCCCTAGAATGGGAACCAGGGGTCACAGGCACTCACGGATCTGGGGCCGCAGCTCCTGAGCCAGGCGGGGGTTCTGGTCAAGCAGCCCCAGGCTCTGATTCATCCTTTCTTCAATGACTTGAAGGTGGGTCTGCACCTGTGTGGGAGTGAGCATGAAGGATGAAAGGGGCAGTAGGGAAAGATGGGGAAACTGAGGCAGGGTGAAGCAGGAAGGTCAACAGGGTCCAAGGAAAAGTAACATATACTATGGACAGGAAGTAGGGTCCAAAGTCCAGGAATTGGGCCACAGGAGGAAGAAAACTGGAGGAGGAGAAGCAGAATAAAAAGAAAAGGAAAAGATGTACAGCAGACAGGAAGTGAGGGGCTTAGAAAAGGAAGTAAGGCAGAAGGGAAAGGAGTAGTCCACTAGGAAAAGTGCGCCAGAGACAATGTAAGTACAGGATACAAGGAATATGGCATAGAAGACAGGAAGTGGATGTGAGAGAGTAGGAGAAGCAGAAAGTAGGGTCTGAGGAATAGAAAGTGAAGTTTCAGGGGTTACACAGAAGGGAGTGGGATTAGAGGGTCCTATGGAAATGATGTGGTTCAAGGGCAAGTTTGGGACAGGAAGAGAACACCCAGGAAATAGGAATGGGGATGTGAGGGCACAGAACAAGGGCTGCACGGTGAACAAGTGGGTTGAGGGAGAAAGGAGAGTGGAAGGACAGGAACAGGGTGCAAGGCCCAGGAGTGGGATTCTGGGAAAGGACGTAGGAAACCAAGGGACAAGAAGGGGGTCAGAGGCACAGGGGTGGGGGCGAGGGGTGTGGGGGTGAGGGCAGCATTCCAGGGTCAGGGAGTGGGGATCCAAGGGGCTGGAAAGGGTCCCAAGGCACAGGGGTGGGGGACTGCCAGGGACAGGAAGGGGGTCCAAGGGACGGGAAGAGTGTCTGAGGGATGGGGTCCCAGACACTGGGGTCGGAGGGAGGACGGGGCCTGAGCACCTGGAAACGCATCTGCTGGGCCTTCTCGGGGTCCACAGCGGCCACATGCTGGTAATGCCTCAGTGCGTGCCTTTGCTCCTTCTGCTCGGCGCGCAGGTAACGCCGCAGGGCCGGCAGGATGCGCTCGGCCTGTGGAAGGGACAAAGGCTGCCGGGCCTGCCCCAGATCTTTGCACCCTTTGCCCTCTGCCCCCACAGCTCCCACACCTGAGGCGGGTCCCCCTGCAGTGCCTCCAGGAAACCTTCCAGGGCAGCCCGGCGCTGGTCGTTGATAAGGGCGATGACTCGGGTGGCGTGGGTCTCCACCAGGCGCTGTCGCTCACCAGACACCTGCTCCTCCAGGGTCTGCAGAATGGACTGGAAGTGCTGGTGAGGGAGGGGAGCACAGGGCCCGCAAAGGTGAAGATGGGTGAGAGTCCGGGCCAAAGGCAGTCTGGAAAGACGGGGCTCTAGGGCCAGGTGGTGGAGGGGGTGGTGCCATGGGTCCAGGCATGGGTAGAATCAACCCTAGGGTGGGACTAGATCACAGGACACTTGACTGGAAGCTGGGCTACAGGGCCAGGCAGAGTGCAGGCAGGACCAGGCCAACTGGGAGCCGATCTGAAGGGGGAAACTGTACTGGGTGGCGCCAATCTAGGAACTGAGCTGGCTCGCAATCAGGAGAAATAACTTTCCAAGTATTATAGGCCAGGGAAGGCTCTAGGCCTGGGCGGGGCCAACTGGAGATGGTCGGTGCTGGAATAGGACGTAGAGGAGCTGAGTGAGGGTCAGGGAATGGGGCTAACCTGAGCAAGGCCTAGAGGTGACTGGTGAGTCATGGGGCTGGCCCTACTGAGGAGGGACTGAGTAAAAGTGAGATTAGAGGGGTGGGACCAGACTCAGGGGACAGGGCCTCAGAGGCCCTGGCTGCACCTGCAGGCGCTTAGCTGGGGAGAGGACCACAGAGCCGGCCCTCAGAGGCAAGGGTCAGGTTAAGACGAGGCAAAACATGGCCAGTCTGAGGAGGAGAGAAATGTCAGGTCAGACCTAGGCCTAGAGATGTGGGGCCAAATGGAGGGGTGGGGCCGGGAGAGACCAAGATAACTCGGAAGGGGTAGAACTGAGCGAGGCCTGAACCAGGCTGAGACCAGGTGTGTTCCAGGTAGTGGATTCCATGAGTAAGACCCGCTGGAGGGTGTCCTACCTCGTTCAGGGCCTGTCTGTCGGCCTTCGGCAGGTTCTTGGACTGGTTGTCTGCCATGGCCCATTCACGCATCACCTAGGGTCAAGGGGAGCTTCAGGATCATGGAATCTACCCTGCTCTACCCAGTGAGTCCCCCAAACCCTCTTCAAGACTTTGGAGGCTCCAGATTCCTTAGGTCCCACTGGCTCTTGGGTTCATGAGAGGTTAAGGCTCCGAAGGAATTTAAAGTAGAAGAATACAATGTACCAGAGTTTCCATAGAATCTTGGTGGCATCTCAGTGGGATTCTAGGTGGGTCAAGAATCCCTGATCATCTTAGAGGTGGTGTTGAGGGCTAGGGGTTTTGGGGGGCTTGGGGAGTCTTTGGAGGCAGCCTCAATGTGCGCCTGAGGAAATTCTGTGTTGATTTAGGGAGTTCTGTGTTGTGGGAAATCCTGGGGCTCCCAGGATCATCACCTCATTAATCTGGCGCATCCTACGTTCCTCCAGGTCCATCTTGGCCCGCAGGAACCCCTCATGCTCGCTGATTTCTCCAGGCATGCCGAAGTACACATCCACACCATCTGTGGGCCTTGGGGTGGTGGTCACTGTAACAAGGCCAGGAATCAGGGAATCAGCGTGAAGCCCATCTCCAGGTCACCTTCCCTTCCTGGAGAACTACATCTCCTAGAGCACACTGGAGGCCACGATGTGTCCACATAACCATAGCTGCTGTGGGGCATCATGAGAGATCTAGCTCTGAGCCGGGCCTGTTCTTGCAAAGCTTAGGAATCCATTACACCATCCTTCAGGCTTTCCCCAAATAACCATTAGGAACAACCAGATGGCTCCTCCACCTCCAGGTACCCCCAAAACACCCTCACCCTTTGCATTCTTCACAGGACAGCCCTTCCACCTCTTCTTTATCCCAAGTTACTCCCATCCCTTCCATTCCCCCCAGCTGGGTCTCTCCCCAACACGTCCCTCCTAAAGATGCCTCTATACCAAGGCTCCCTCAAATCATCCTCCCTCCAGGGTAGAGAGAACTAAGGGTCCAGAGACCGTCTCACCTTTGCTGACCCCTGCAGGGCTGTGGGAGCTTGATGGTAGAATTCTTTCCTCCTCTTCTTCCTCTTCAGCCCGTGGGGGCTCCACGAAGTAATCGTCTACTGGCTGTAGGAAGGATTCCTCTTCTTCCTCATCCTCACGCCCCTCTACTCTGCCCCCTAGGGGCCAGGACCGGGTGGAGGGGTCACTGAGGGAACAGAAGACTCAAGGCAATGAGAATCTAACCCGTGCCCCCAGGCTTCCCATTTCCTGCCTCAGGAGACTTGGGATGGGCATGGAGGGTTCCCTCCCACTCACCCAACTGCTGTCCCAGATGGATCGGGGGTCACTGGAGGGGGGCAGCACACATACTCCACACCTCGGAACCGATCTGTGCCACAGGGCAAAAGCATGCCCGAGCCATGCAGGATGAGGCCCTGGGAGCTGCAGGCCTGTGGAAAGAGTAGGCCCAGGTGCCAGGATTGTGAGTTAGGAGAGGGTAGAGGGGAGCCTGGATGCCTAGGTCTTGGGGGTTGATGGGGCTGGAGCCTGGATTCCTGATTCTGTCCCAGTGGGAAAAGGGGGCTGAGGCCCAGACTCAGGCCCAGACAGACAGGCCCTGAACGAGGGGACGGGGTGTTAGGGGACTGGACTCCTGGGTTCTGGGGGGTGAGGATGGATGGGCCAGGGTTCTGACCTCCTGTGCCTCCTGATGCCTCCAGGTTGAACTCTCGCACTGGTCCATGCGCTCCTGATGCAAGAACCGGCAGCCTTCAGGCACCAGCAGGGCCTCGCTCACGAATTCACCTGCTGAGGAATGGGGGCACCAGAGTGAGACCTTCCCCCAGACACTAGCTCCGCCCTCCTCAGAATCCAGGCATTTTATCCTCAGAGGTTTCTCTGCCCCACTCTGGCACCATACATCCAGATCCCTAATGTGAACCTGAGCCCAGGGCCCAGAATCTCACCCCTGGGAGACCCCCCACTTCTAATTCCCCCCGCCCCCAGCCTGTGACTCACGCAGGCAGCGGAAAGGCACAACCTGGTGGTGGGGGTGGGCACAGCGGCCACTCCGGGCACCCCCACACCAGCGCTCCATGGGGATGGCCTGTGTCGCCTGTTCCACACGCGCAATCTGCAGCTCCGGGTATATCTGGGGGCACCGGGTAGGGGCGATCAACTCACAGCCTCGCCCCTGCCAGCCGTGCTTCTCCACCAGCCATGTCCCTTTTCAAGGCTCTAATGATCTCCCTGGCCTCTGCTTCTCCGTAGAATCGGTCTTACATATCTAAGCCAGCAGGCCCCCTGGCCACGACCCCAGTAGCTCTCCCTCAGAAGCCCCGCCAACCACCCAGAAACTTAATCCCGTAAACCCGCCTCTCTCCGGGTCACCTCTGTCCCCTTCCCCAATAGGTCTGGCCCTCCTTTAAGCCTCACCTCTTCCTCGGTTTGGCTTCTCAGGAAGCATCCCTTCTTTTTGTATTAGAACTGCCTTTTCGTAGCCATGCCTCCTAGCTTTCTACTCTCATTGGGCTCCAGCCCTTTTCCTATCTTGCCGGTCCAAAAGGTCTTTTTTCTTAGCCCCGCCTCTCCCCTGGCCACGCCCACGATACCCTACTCTTTAAGGAGCCCACCACAGATTGCTAAACTCTGTCTCCTCACTGGCTACCGTCCTTAGCTGGCCCTCTTTGCACAGTTCTCTTTTCTTGACCTAGTTTCTCAAAAACAGGTCCTGCCCTATCCTAAATTCGCCTCTTTCTTGGCCACGCCCCCCAGCTTCCCCCGCCTACTTAGATCCCTCATTCTCCCTGGACCATGCCTTTTGTACCACCAGCTTCTTTTGGGCGTCGCGGCCCAGTCTCGGAACTTTCCCGCTAACCACGCGCCTCCCAGTAGGTCCCGCCCACCTGTCTGCAGTATTCCAGCACGCGTTGCGGGTCCCGGAGACAGCGTCGCGAGCGCTGCGGGTCTGGTTCCCAGCGGCCGGTGCGCAGGTCCCGGTGAAGGGTTAGGTGCCCGCATAGTCCAGCAACCTGGGCCGACCCCGGGGCCTGAGGGTCGGGTCGGAGGGGTCAGCGAGGGCCCCGGGACGCTGGCACGTGGGTCCCCCGGACCTTTGCTCCTTAGGACCCAGAGGTTCAGACCCCCAGCACCAGCCCCCTCCACAAAGCATCGCGCACCCGCCTCGTAAGAGGTTCTGTTCCCCGGGAAACAGCTCCCACAGGGCGGGGGCGCCCCAGCTCTCCCGTTGCTATGGCGACCCGGGTCCCCCGGGAGTCTCGCTGCCTTGTTGCCGTGGAGACAGGCTCCGCCCCCACCCCGGCGCAGCCGCACTGGAGCCCGAAGGGGTTAAAACTGAGTCGCGGGGGAGGAGGCCAGAACCCAGGCGTTCTGGCCCCTCCTCCCTCATCCCTAGCTCAGGGTCCCATTCTCCAGTGCAAAGACGACAAGGCCTGGCTTCAGGGCCCTGCAGGCCTGGACATCAATCCTTTGAGGGCTGGAGAGCTGCATCCTGGGTCGGGGGTCGGTGACTGAAGACCTAGACTCCTGGGTTCTGGGAGGCTGCGGGGGCCCTCAAATGGGTCCAGAGGATGCAAGGGGCCAACATTCTTGGATTCAGGTGTCTTACTGTCTGGTGGGTCCCATGTTCAGGTGGGAAGGGGTTGGGGCTGAGTCACCTAGGTCAAGAGGGTCTGAGGGGGCTAGACTTTTGGGACCAGGGGCTCTGGAACAGTCAGTTCCTAAGCTAGGGGCGGGAGGCGGCTGGGAGGACAGAAGATGGGGGAGCTGGGACCAGAACTCCTGGGTTCATGAATGCCTAGTGCCGTTAGGGGCGTATGGGGGCCGGCCACTTAGCTAGAAAGACTGCGCTTTCTGCCCTGGACGTGTCCGCATCCCGACCCAAGGCCCGGTCCCGCCCCTTCCCCCATCCCCCAGGACCCGGCCGGGCCTCACCTCGGCCGCGCCGGGGCTCCCACCGGCCAGGCTCCCGACGGCGAGCTGCGCGCGCAGAAGGAGCAGCAACAGCGGCAGCAACAGCGGCAGCGGCGGCGGGCCCCGGTGGCGGCCCGGACCGCGAGCGGCGGGGCTGGTGGGCCCCATGTCCCGGCCCTCGCTCCCTCACGTCCCCTGCACTCCCGCCCGGCCCGGCCCCAGCGGTGACAGGAGCTCCCAGCGCCAAGGCCGCCGCCGCCTCCTCCTCCCGCCGCCCCCGGGCTGCGCCGGCGCCGCCAGCCCCGCCCCACGCCGGCCCCGCCTTCCTAGCCAGGACAATAGCGTGGCAGCTCTGCGCAGACTGGAGCGGCTCGGGAACCCCCGGGGGGGAGCCAGCGCCGGGCCCCCGCCTCCTAGAGGTTCCGGGAGTCCCACCCCGTGCGAGGGCCTAGCCAGGAGTCTGGGTCATAGGCTCCGCCGTGTTGAGCCCTTCCTCAGGACCCTCACCCCCAGCTTTCTCTTCCCTCCCACCCATACACTCACAAATCAGTCTTCTCTTCCAGGCATGCCGGCATTGGAGACCTCTCCCCTCGGCAAATTCCTCTCTTGAGGTCCCAGGAATACAGGCCCCCGAAATTTCCCTAATCAAGGACACAGCTGCTGAGACCCAGTCCCCTTCTCCCTCAGATTCAGGAGTCCGGGCTGCAGGCACCTTCATTTTCAGGACCAGAGACCAAGCCCCTGCCCTTTCTCCCTAAGACTCAGGAGTCTTGGCCTTCCGCTCTGCTTTCCAAGGATCCCAGGTGTCTGGACCTTTAATTCCTATCTCAAGGATTCATAAACCAAAGCCTCCAGGCCCTTTCTTTAAGGATGACCTGAGTCAGGTGCCCAGCACCACAGGACTCAACCCATCCTCGCTTTAAGGACCACAGCACTTCTATTCTCTCTAGCCCCTCTAGCTTCTCCCTCCCCTCCTCTTCAGGGCTCACTGCTTTGTCTCCTCAAATAACCAGAATTCTGTCTTCCCCAAGCCAACTGGAGTAGCCCTGTCATGCATGTGCATCTGTGCATGCATGTTTGTGTAGATGTATATCAAAAGAGCCTGGAGTGCTAAATGGGTAGCAAAGGGCTGGGAGGTGGCTCATGGTTTTGTTCCAGAGCCACTTCATTGCCTAGGGTAGAGGAAGGAACTTGGGGCAGATTTAATGGACCCCTTCCTTGTGGAGGGTGATAATGCTAGGAGAATGCCCAAGACACATTCACTTCTCAACTTTTTTTTTTATTATTAAACATAAATATTCTCATCTCCAGATCCCCACCCCCACCCTCCCCACTCTACTCCCCTCTCCTCATGACATTTCTCACCCTATCCTCACTCCTTGGATTCAATTCTTCCAGGGCCTCGAAGGAAGTTGGAAGGAATCAGGATAGTGGCCATCTTGGGTTCCCAGAGAGTGAACAGCCATCTGGCTGTACTTCCATTGGCCAAGAAAAGTGCCCCTCAGGGAGAACCAGGACAGGACCTGGTCTGGCTTCCCTATAAATCTGTCCTATGTTGCCTGTCTTCTTAGTACAGGTGATCATTTTGAAATCTCTTCTTTCAATGTCTGGAAATAACTTCCATCCCTGCCCCTAACTCCTATCACCCCCTGTCCCCATCCCTCAACAAAGAGCCCATCTGCCATCTTGAATCCCTTTTACACAGGGGAATAATTGGTCAAATGGCCATCTTGCTCCCACTTGGGGCAACCCCTTTGGCTGACCTCACTGTACACCAGTGATCCAGATAACTGTAATGATCTCTCTCTCCCATCAATGTTCAGTTTTGGAGGAGGAAGGTCACCAACTTGTTCTGATTCCTCAGAAATCAGCACAATCCATTATGGCGTCGAAGATTCCAGGACTCTTCATTTGGAGAGGTGTCATACATGAGTCTGGAGACGCGGGTGGCTGGGTATGGGGAAGGCAGCATATGGGAAGGGTGGAGTCCTGGGGGCCAGATCTGGGGGTCCAGTGGATGTAGGTTTGCTGTAGCTGGTAAAAGCTCGAGGGTGGGGTGTGGTGAGATAACCTGCCCGAGCTCTATACAGTCTGCAGGGGGGGACCATGCCTAGGTGTGGGTTGAAGTCATAGAAGGTAGGGGTCCCTGGAGGTCCAAGGGGGGAGGGGGGCGGCAGGAAGAGGCCTCCTCCAGGGCCTTCACCAAGACTCAGGCTCACACTGACTCCTCGGACCTTGTAGTAACCATTGGTTGGATCCTGAGGGGACAAATGGGATTTGTTAAGTTATATAAGGATATAAGCCGGGGGGGGGGGGGGGGGGAGGTGAGGATCCCTAATGGAAAGACACACTTAAAGCATGACTTAGAAATAGGAGCAAGCTGAGACCCAGAGACAGAGATAGACATATAGACTGATAGGAAGACAAAGTGGGACAGAAAAACAGTGACAAGAGACAGACAGAAGGAGATGGGCAGAGAAAGGCAGCAACAGAAGGATATAGGCCTGCTAAGGCCTGGTCGTGTGGAAGGAGATGCAGCGGGGAACAGAGACATTGAGACCAAGACATTCATTCATCTGCCCACCAGCCCCAAGGCTTTGATTCTGTGTCATGCTTTATGCTGTTGCTGGAGGTGACTATGATGGGGAGAGACTGGGGTCCCCTGCCTTCATGGAGATCCCAGGCCAAAGAGGACATGGCAAATCCCCAGAGTCCAGAGGGGTCAGCATAGTGATGGGGAAAGGACAGGCAGAGTGATAAGGCTCGATGGGGAAGCAGAAGCAGGGTTTCAGGATGGGGACAGGAAGCCAGGACACAGTGGTCCCAGTTGTGACAGGCAGAACACAGTATGACCAGGGCTGTGAGGAGGGAAGCATGGGCTTTCTAGAACAAGAAATGTTTGAGCCGACACCAGAGGAATGAAGGACAGAATTAGGTAGGTATGGGAAGGAAAGCGGTGTTTTAGGCCAATAGAGTGGCATGTGCTACATACAGAGGAGACACAGAAGGGCTCTGGATTGGGGACTGAGATCAGTGGAGCTCAAAAGAGGGGACTCCAAAGGAGGGGCAGGTTTGGGGAAATGTGAGGCCAGTGTGGGACCTGGTAGGTAGAAGGGCCCTGGCAGAGGCATCCAGGAGGCCTGAGGTGGGACTGTGATGGGAAAGCTCAAGGGGGAAGCCAAGGCTGGACAGATTTGTGGGCATAATCAGTGGTGAGTGAAGTGGCCAGGAGGCAGGAAGAAAGGGTGAAGGGGGCCAAGTCCCAGGTCTGGGGTCAACAGAGTGAAAAAGGAGGGGGACCAAGCAGGGAGAGAGCTGGAGACTCAGTGAAGGGAACCCCTCCCTTCCCAACACTCACCTTGGTCTCCAGAGCCCCCTCCTCATCCAGAACGAGGTCACTGTGGTCCGTGTGCACAATGGGGCCCTGGGGTAGGGTGCTTAGTGAGAGGGAGTGTTCAGAGGATCCTCCTGGCCCAGTGCCAGACCCTGACAACCCTCAGTTGGACAGTGGAGGCAGGGCAGGAGGGACCAAGAGCACCTGGAGCTGGGGTCTGGACTCAAGACAAAGGGCCCTGGGGACATATCTGTCTAGGGAATAACTGGGTCAGGGGCATATTTGGACTTGGGGGACCTTTGAGCCTGGGGTCATTTGTTGGGACTCAGACCCTCTTTGAGTTGGGGGGCCCAGCTGGGACTGGGAGAACATTTGGGACTGGGTTACTAATTGTTCTAGAGGTAGAGTTGGGTCTGGGCACCCTGGCATCCTACCCGGTCCTCGCCGCTGCCTGTCTCCTCCTCGGGGCCCCGAGAACTGGAGCCATCTCTGCTGCCTGGGATTCGCACCAGGTTCTTTTGCTTGGAGAAAGAGGCTGAGGCCAGGGACAGTGGGGCAGCAGAGATAAGGGATGGGGCAGGGTCACAGTTTGTGGAGACCAACGAGCAGGAAGAAGGAGGACTGGGTTGGGTCAGGAGGCTGGGAAACGAGAACCTGGGTGGCTAAGGAGCGGGATCCTGAGAAGATGGACATAGGGCTTGAGGGAGGAATCAGGGCCCGAAGGTGAGCCAAGACCAGAGAGGTGGGACTGGGGCCAGGTCAAGGCCAGGTCAGCCGGTGGGGAGGGGAGGGCTGGGGGAAGGTACCGAGGTGGGGCTCAGTCACTGACCCTTGCCATGGCGCCAGCAGCAGAGGGTCACCCCAACGATGACCATAAGAAGAGTCATGGCTGCAGCGGCCACTCCAGCCGCAATCCGCACAGTGGGCAGCAAGTCTGTGGTGAGGAGAGGGGGTGTTCTGAGGAGGCTAAGTGTGAGGTCCCGGAGGAACTGGGGAACAGGGACTCAGGGCTTGCTTGGGGTGGAGTCTCTGGGTTCAAAAGGTCACCAAGTTTGGGGATACCCAAGTTTGTAGTCCCTAGCTCGGGGTCCTTCAGGTTTAAGGGCTCTTGAGTTTGGGGTTCCACAAATTTAAACTCTCTGGCTTTAGGGAGTCCTAGATTTAGAGCATTTTTTAACTTTGCAATTCCCCATATTTGGAGCTTCCCTTCTTTGAGGTATCTAAGTGTGAGGGGTTTAGAATTCCATACTTAAAGGAATTTAATTTGGGGGTGTCAGGATTCAAAGGACTTGTAGTTTTGAGGCTTTCAAGGTTCGAGGCTGTCTGCATTTGGAGGTCCTCGGTTTAGAGATTGTGGCGTTTTGGGGGTTTGGGATCCTCAGATTTGGAGTCTTTAGGCCCAGGATCTCACCTCGACGGCCCAGGCTGACCTGGGTGCCTCCCTCACCCAACCGGTTCCTGGCACTGCAGTTGAAACCCCGGCTAAAGTCGGATTCCTGGGTCCCCGAGATGTGTAGCACAGAGATCAGGGCTGGGCCCTGTTCCTGGCGGCCCTCTGGGGCTGGGAACGTCTCCACCAAGAACCGGCCCTGAGACCCCGCTGCGAGAAAGCCCCCATCCCAAGACCAGACCTGGGGGCACAAAAAAAGGGAAGTCATTAAGGACATTGGAAGGGGAGGGAAGGGCGGGCAGGGTGTCGGTCATAGCAGTTTTGGAGGTCCAGCTGGGAGGTCAGGGATCACGGCTGGGCCGGTCATGACAGCGGGGACATTTCCTTACCACGGCATCTGGGGCTGGGGATGCGAAGACTAGACACTGGAGGCGGGCGGGGCCCCTCAAGAAGGCGGGCGCAGAATGCAGGGCGGTCACAACTGGGGGAGCTGGTTTGGAGATTGTGGACCAGTCAAATAGAGGCCCTGCCCTCGGAAACTCCAATTCTCAATAAGCCGGGGCCAGGTCTTGGCCCCCTCCACTAACGCCAGTCAAGCAGGCCACGCCCCTCAACAAACTCAGAACCTCTCAGAGGCTCGCCTTCATTAGGCCCGGCTCCCACCCCAGGCCCCGCGGTCTACCAAGCTCGCCTTTTCAAGGCCACGCCCACTCCCGTTTAGAGCTCGCCCGCTCTGCCCGCTCCCGGTCCCAGGCTCTGCCCGGTCTTCTAGGAAGCGCCACTTTCTCACCGTTCACAGTCAACCTAGCCTCCGCAGCGCCGCCCCCCAGGCCTGAGAGCCCCGGCTCAGCTCTGCACACGTAGTCGCCTGCATCCTCGGGCCCCACCGACGGAAGACGCAGCGTGGGCCCGGAGCTCAGCACCTGGGATGGGGTAGGGGCGTCAGGGGCAGGACCTTGAGGGGAAGCCCCGTCCACCGCCAGCCGCGGCCACAGGCCCCAGATCGTGTCTCACCTGCGTGTCCCCGCTGCGGGTCCAAGTTACCCGTGGGAGCGGGTTCCCGCGCCAGGCACAGCTGAAGGAAGCGTCTTCCCCTACGTCTACTGACATGGGCTCTGGCCTTGCCTGCAGAATTGGCCCGACTGGAGGGGAGAGAGGAGGCGTCGCATGGCCGGGGAGGGATGCAACTTCTGACCCGGGATCAGCCACTCAGAAACGACAGCCCCAAGGGCCCGAGTATAGGCGGCCAGTCCACAGCCACTCGGCTCACGCTCCCGGCTCACACGCCCGGGCCCCGCCCGCGCCCCGCCCGCGCCCCGCCCCTGCTCCTCCTTGGCGCTGACGCAGCACAGCCAATCCCCGCCTACATCCTATTCCGGCTCCACCTCCTCTCGAGGCCCGTCGCAGCCACGCCCCACTCTAGCCCCTGGCCCTTTACCGTCGGCCCCACTTTGGCCCCACCCCGGCTCACACTGCACGTCCAGCGCGGTGCTGCGGTTGGCGCTACCCACAGCGTTGCTGACCTCGCAGGACACCGGCTCAGTCAGGAATGAGGAGTCTGCCACGACCTCCAACATTGGCCCGCGGGCCCCGAGCACCGGGGAGCCTCCCTTTGCCCACCTGCGGAGGGAGTGGGGCTGTTCGTGTTGTCCCTGCTCCCCAGGCACAGCCACTCATGTCCCAATCGCAGTCCTCCCCAAACCCGTGCTCTGGGCTGAGGAGAGGTGACCTTCGTCCTCACCTATAGCCAGTGACAGGAGGTTGTGCTGTGGCCTGGCACAGAAAAGTGACCTTCTCTCCCTCCAGCACAGTCTGTGGTTCTGCAGACAGAGTCACCACAGGGGGGTCTGTGGAGGTGGGTCATGGTCAGCGGTGGGCAAGGACCTGGAACACCTCCACGGAGCACCTGAGTCCAATGCCCAGCCTCTCACGGGCTGGGTCCCCAGGCTCCTCTTCCTTTTGAGCTAGGAGCCCAGGACTCCAGTTCCCAATTCCCCCAGGGCCCCAGGTCCACAACCTCCTCCTTCTTCATACCCTGGAGTCTAGCCCCAGGTCCCTCTTTTCCCCAGGGCAGCTGGCTTAAGGGCCACTAACTGCACTCACACTGCAAGCTCAGTGTGATAGCTGTATCCTTCCCCGACGGCAGGGCCTGGCTCCGGGCCCGACAGACCAAGGTGGCTCCATCATCATGACTGGAAGGAGTCAAGGATAAGATGCTCTCCACTGATCCAGTGGTTCCTTCCTTCAGCAGGGTCTGGAGGTTATGAATAATAATACTGATTTCATCTACCCCTTATATAGTGTTTACTACGTGTCACTTCTAAGCACTTTATTTAATCTTCACAATTACCCTATGAAGTGACTATAATTGTCCCTATTGTACAGATAAGGAAACTGAGGGACAGAGGGGTTAAGCTACTTGAACTTAAGACCAATCAACTAGCAAGTGGCTGAGCCAGGATTTGAACCTAGGTAGTCTGGCTCTGGAGTCCTTACCCTTAATCACATACCAAGGGTCCCAATATTTGAACCTCTTCCCTCCCATGCCCCTCTCTCTGGATAAACCTATGATCTGAGTGGGCCCCAAATTTCCCTGAATGGGCAAGGGCTGCAGAGGGATTTGGACCTGACCTGGTGGAAGGTGGTCCCATCCAGCCGGATCCCATCTCGGAACCACAGCAGCTCAGGGGTGGGGCGGGCATCCCCACGGCTCCGACAGGTCAGATTCGCAGGAACACCAGCCACCAGAGACACAAAGGGGCCACCCAGCACCTGGGGGGCTTTTGGGGGCACTGTGGGGTGGATTGGGGGTCAGAGCTGGATCCTGGGCCCCAAAACCCCAATCTTTTTTTTTTTTTTTAATGTTTATTTATTCATGAGAGTCAGAGAGACAGAGAGGCAGAGGCAGAGGGAGAAGCAGGCTCCCCGCCTAGCAGGGAGCCCGATGCGGGACTCAATCCCAGGACCCTGGGATCATGACCTGAGCCGAAGGCAGACACTAACCATCTGAGCCACCCAGGCGCCCTCAAAACCCCAATTTTCCCAGCCCTAACTGACCACCCCTCTGGGCTCCCTGGACTCTGATACTCAGCTAGCACTGGCTGTCCCCTGGGCTTCCCAGGGACAAGTGAGCTGGGTCCTCACCCAACACAAGCAGTTGGGCTGGTCGAGAGCGGAGGCCTGCTTGTGTAGCCTGACATTCATATGAAGCTTGATCCTCTAGCTCCACGGGCCTAATGTAAAGATCGTGCTGGCCACTGGCTGCATTCCCTGATATCCAGTACCGGGACCACCCTGCAGTTAAGGAAGAGGCGGTCACACCATGGTTCTGAGTTCCTGGCCCCAGCCTCCCTCCCCAGACATCCCACACCAGAAAGACACCCAAAAGTGGGTGCTGGGCCAGAGAGATTCTAACCCCCTCCCAATCCAGAGTCATGGCAAACTGGGGGTGGGTGAAAAAGTCAGAAAAAAGCAAGAGAACAATTGCCATAGAAGTCAGATTAGATACTACCTCTGGGGTGAGCAGAGGGCTATGATAGGAGAATGGAGTAGCAAAGGCTTCTGGGGAGCTGACAATGGGCGTGAGTAGTAGTTACATGAGTGTCTACTTTAGAACTATTTGGCAAATCTTCCCTTTATGTTTTAGGTGCGTTTCTGCATTTATGTAATATTTTATAATGCAAATAAAAATCCCCTACTCCCCAAAGAAGAAGCTAAGACTTTAGTTCTCCCAGATGTTCATCTGAGCCCAAGAATTTCCCAAATTTGAAAACATCAAAATAGAAACTTCAGATGACAGACCAAGCCACCTGAAGCCAACCTCTCCTGAGTAGAGAGAACAGTCTCACCTGGCAGGTCCCTTTCACCCCCTAGAGCCAGTCCATCCTTAGTCCACTGAACCAGCCCCCAGTATTCACCCAGGGCACAGGGCAGCCGGGCCTCATCCCCCAGCAGTGCCACAAGGTCATCTGGTTGTTGCAGGAAATGGGGCGATAGACCTAGGAGGATCGGGGGAGAGGAGCAGGGTTGAGTTTAGCAATGAGCTTAGCTCCTTCATTCAGGACCCAGGAGTCCAGCCTCCCAGAGTTCTCCCCCTGCAGACTTAGGAGTCTGAGCACACACCTCCCCCCGCCCCGTTCCATCTACCCCAATAAAGAGGCAGCTGGCAAACAGTCCTCCCCCCAATTTCCCCACCCCTCGAGGTACCTGCATTCCCTCGGAGGCAGAAGAGGAGGACGAGGAGGGTGGGAACCAGCATTCTGAATGTGTGTCCCCCAAGATCCCGTAGACTTGCTGTTGCACTGGCTTCCTTGCTAAGCCCGTCCTCAACGGCACACCTCTCACCACCCTGGTCGGGGCTCCTTTCGCGCCCGGGTCTTCGCCCCAGGCTAGGAGCCACCCCGTTTCTGGCCTGGAGTTCCCCAAGTCTGCTCAGCCGCAGGCTCCAACACTCAGAAACACAAGCGGTTTCCGCGCCCTCGGGCGCTGAGAGACCGGGGAGGGCCTGATCCCACTCGCCCCGCCCCCTGGGAGACCCGCCCCTTCCCATTGAGTAACTCCCGCGGCCGAGACGTGGATGAATGGGGGCACCGCAGGGCGGGGTCTCCCGCGGGCGGGCGCCCCAGCCAAGTTGGGGTCTGGGAGCCGGAACACCTGGGTCGAAGGAGGGCGAACCGGCTGGGTTGGACACCTGCACCCTGCCAGGCTTGTTGGGGGCATGGCGGGGGAGAGAGTGGAAGAAACTTGCTCAGCCTGGGTCCTGGAGGGAACTCGCCGAGTGGAAACGGAGCTATAAATGGCAGCCCCTGGGGCTTCGCTAGTTTCCGCGGCTTGGAGAGGCGGGGCCCAGGGCTCCCCTGGGCCTGCGGGTCAGGAAGAGGACACCGGGTGCCTGGGGGCAACTGGGACCCCTGAGAAGAGGAGGGGATTCAGTTCTTCTCGCCTCAAAACCCCAGCTCAAAATATCCCTCTGCCTGCCTTGTGACCGCTGCAAACCATAGCACGTCCAAGGATCCAGGAATCCAGGCCCCAGCCCCTCCTTTCCCGAGACCCCGCAGTCCCGGCTCAGCCCCTCATCCCACGCGACTGTGGTTGCTGGGCGACGGCTGGGCGGCGGCGGTGCCCGAGCTGGACCAGGCGGGGAGGCTGGGAACCGCGCAGCTTGTCCTGACGGCTGCATGCCGCCCAGCTGGGGCGTTCCCACGCTGCAGGCGGGCCGGTGCGCTGCGCAGCTGGCGGGGCAGGTGGGCGGGACCCTGAGCCCACCGAGTGGGGCCTGGGGGCCTGGGACTCGCGGTCTGACGTTCCTGAGCCTGCAGGGACTGGGGGTCCACACTCAGGTTCTCTGTTGTTCCTGAGCTCAGATTCTTGCGTCTCCAAATGGCAGAGGCTTGGACTCCGGATCTGAGACCGGGTATTCAGACCTCTGTTGACTGAGAAGCTAATGGCCTCAACTGCGAGTTTCTGGGGGAGTTGGGGACTCAACTAGGTCCCCTGCCTGCAGCATGGTGCAGTTGGGAGAGGATGAAAGGGGGTCAGAAAATCTGGTTTTAAGTCTTAAGAGTCAGTGGATTAACCACCAATCTCTCCCACCCCCACACAGGCCCAGGAGGATTTGTAAATCACAGACAGTGAACATCTGCCCTAAGTCCTGTGTGTGGTGGGGGGAAGGGTTGGAGGCCTGAACTCCTGGGTCCTTGGGGAGAAGCAGCAGCAGGCCTGGACTCCTGAGTCTGAGAGCGGTGGGTCCTCGGGACCCAGACTTCTAGGTCTGGGGGCCTGAGCCGGCTTCTGTTTGGGGAATCCAGCGCCTGGATTTTGACAGAGGATGAGCTTGGAGCCAGGACTCCTGAGTCTTGGGGAGGAAGTCACCTAGTAAGGCTGTTTTTCCAGACACCTGACTTTGCTGCCCCTTCCTGGCTCTCTTGGGCCGCAGGCATGGAAAAATGGAGAGTGGGAGGTCCCAGGAGCATCCAGAGAAGGAAAACAGCCAAGGTGGAGGGTGGAAGGTTTGTCCTAATTAAAGGCCCCAGCAACTGACAGCTCTACACCCCGGCCCTGAGGGACACCATCTGGTGAGAGCCCCTATTGACAGAACCTCCAGCTCTGCATCCAGACCATTCCCCAGGAGGTGTGGGGGGCAGTTGGGAGAGAGAATGTGCGGGAGGGTGGGGAGTCAGTAATGGGAGGGAAGAAGAAAGACTAGAGGGAATATCAAGGATGGAGCTGTGGGGGTTCAGGCCAGATGCCTCATCTTATTCCTGGAGGAGGACCAGAGAAGGGAGTGGGGGTGGGGGCGGGGGGAGGAAACGGGCAGTTCCAATTCCTGCGGGAGATAAGCAGGCAGAAGCAGCTTATACCATGTTTCATATGTGTGCACGCTGGGGTGGGGAGGGCAGGCCAAGCAGCATAGGGTTATAAAATTCAAAGGTGTGACAACCGGGAGGGCTCAGCGATGGAGAAACAAAAGAAAGAGGTGTAGTCAAATGCTGACCGAGAACAAATATTTTTAAAAGATTTTTATTTATTTGTCAGTGAGAGAGAGAGCAAGCACACAAGCAGGGGGAGCAGCAGAGGGAGAAGCAGACTCCCTGCCAAGCAAGGACCCCAACGCGGAACTCGACCCCAGGACCCTGGGATCATGACCTGAGCTGAAGGCAGACACTTAACCGACTGAGCCACCTAGGCATCCCGAGAACAAATACTTATTGGTCGTCTGGTGTGTGAGAGAGAGCATGGGGAGTGAGGGATAGAGAGGAGAACAAAGACAGAAAGGCAGAAAAGCAGAGACATGTAGAGGCATAAACAGTGACATAGGTAAAGGTTGCCTGAGATGTAACCACCTAATGGAGGGAGGGAGTGGGAGAGAGAGAGAGACAGAGGGAAGCTTCATGAACTAGAACTCACATGGCCACAGGGTTCCCAAGCTGGGCTCACTCCTGTAGCCATTTAGTGCAGGTGGTCTTGGACCTGCCTTTCACTCCACCCACTTGGACAGCCCCGCACACTTACATACCTTAGACACTCTTTCACACACTCATACTCTTGCGTATACTTTGACAGATCACATTTCACTCTCACCTTCCCGATGCTCACACGCATGATCATGCCTTCACACACACATATGCACACAGATATCTGCACTTTTGCAGTCTCTCAAACACACTCTTGCACACTCTCCAGCAGAGACCCCTGATGGCAATGAGGAGATGTCTACTCTGGGAAGGCAGAGACTTGCCAAGGTCGCGTGCCACGGCAGGGAAGAGCTGGGGAGTCCTAACCCCACGCTGGGTCCAGCTCTCCACCCGGGTCTGACCGGCTGCCCCTTATCCCCGGCCCAAGCCAGGCCCTTGGGGTCATGGGGCCTGGGGAGGCACCGTGGAATGTTCCTGGCATGTGCTGACAGGGGATTTCATGCTCTGGCTGGGCCGGGAGGAGCCTGCTGGGCAGAGGCCTGAAGCTGGAGACTCAGGAGGGCACCCGGGGGAGGCAGCAATGTGAGGACGGCATCGGACTGGTTCTCTGCCACTGACCACATCAGCCTCACTGCTCTCCTGGGCTCCTGGAGCCTGCTGGACTCTGAGCAGCTGTCCTCCCTGAGGGGCTGTGAATAGTGAGAAGAGAGCAGGGTTGGGGGTGGCAGGAAAGAAGAAGGGTGAGACTGAAGAGGAGGAAAGGTGAGAGAGACAGAGACTGACTCATGGGAAGAGAGGAAAACAGAGAAAGAGAAGGAGACAAATGGACGAAGAGAGACAATAAGAAAAGCCAGAGACATAGGGAGACGGACCCAGCGAAAGACAGAAACAGAGAGAGGAGGCAGGCAGTGGACACTGCGGGAGTCACGGGCAGAGGACCCAGGATGGCTCTGAGGACCCCCATCAGGGCTCCCCTGCTCTTCATGGGGCTGCTGACAGCAGGTGAGTGGGATCCTGGCCTTGTGACCCAGCACCAAGCGGCCCTCATTTCCCATTCATGTTCTCCAGACAGACCCTCTGCCCTCTCCTGCTGACAGCCCTGTGTCCCCAGGCCTGGCCCAGTTGCCGCTCCCTGCCTCAGCCCTGCGAGGCTTCTGGGCTCTGCCTGAAAACTTGACGGTGGTGGAGGGGGCCACTGCTGAGCTGCAGTGTGGGGTCAGCGCCCCTGGCAGTGTGGTCCAATGGGCCAAGGATGGGCTACTCCTGGGCCCGGATCCTAGGATCTCCAGCTTCCCGAGGTACCGCCTGGAAGGGGACCCTACTAGAGGTAAGGGATCGGGACCTAAGACGCTGAACCACGAGCAGGGGCTGCCTGGGGTCCTGACCTGGGACCCCTGGTCTCGCCTGCAGGTGAATTCCACCTGCATATTGAAGCGTGTGACCTGAGTGACGATGCAGAGTATGAGTGCCAGGTCGGCCGCTCAGAGACAGGCCCTGAGCTTGTGTCTCCCAGAGTGATCCTCTCCATCCTGGGTATGGGTGAGAGACCCCCAGGACACAGGAGTCCAGATTTCCAGCCCTCTCCTACCCCAGGGCCCGGGATTCCAAGCCCCCAGTCTCAGGCCCGGGATTGCACATCTGATGAGCAACGAGATGCCAAACCCAAATCCTCATATTTTTCTCAGTGGTGGCAGCTCACCCCAGACCTTTTCTCACCAGTGCCCCCCAAGGTGCTTCAGCTGACCCCCGAAGCAGGGAGCACAGTCACGTGGGTAGCTGGGCAAGAGTATGTGGTCAGCTGTGTATCTGGGGATGCAAAGCCAGCACCTGACATCACCTTCTTCCAGAGTGAGTGTGGATGAACTGGCGGGAGCCCCTGGAGTGGGGAGGGGGTGTGTCCTCCTAGAGGTCCCAGAAAATAGGACATTCCTGAGTGAGGGGGATGCAGGAACAGACTTGGGGAGATGTTGAAGCCAGTGTGAGACCCTGTGAATGGGAGGAAACATCCAGGGAAAGGCACCAAAGTGATGGCAGGACTGCCAGTCTGGGACTCAGGGAAAAGGTTGAGGCTCCAGATGGAGATATGGGTGTCATCTTTGGTACAGAAGCAAGAAGCTGGGTTATGGTGGTGGGTGACACAACCCAGTGAGGTGGTAAGGGCAGGGGTGAGGCCCATGACCTCCAGGATTCAGGGAGGCCTGAATGTGTGGAGGAACCGAGCTGGAGCTTTTCCTCCAGAACAGGAGGGAGGGGGCACCATGTCCACCCTGAGGATTTCCAGGCCATTCTCCCCAGGATCTGCCTTGTGGGGAACCTGGCATCCCTCTAGCCCTCTTGTTGCCTCAAGGTGGACAAACAATTTCTGACATCTCTGCTAATGTAAATGCGGGGTCCCAGGAGAAACTCTTCACCACAGAGGCCACAGCCAGGTAAGAAATTTGGGATGCCCTCCCCTCAGCCTGACCTCCAAATTTCTCTGTGAAAACTCTAAGCATGGAGACTAGAATCAGGCATGAACATCTGGGACCTAATTCTTCTCCCCGACCCTCCAAAACATCTTCATGGGAACCCTAGTTCCAGAGTCTCAAGTACAAGGATTTTGGCCTGGTGTGGGCCTCTGGGATCCCAATTTTCACTGCTGACCTCCCCCCAGATCTCTTCCATGGAACTCTAGATCCTAGAAGATATCAGCAGAGAGACTTAGAAGACCAGATGTGGGAACCTGGGATCCCCACCTCTTCACCCTGACTCCCCAAATTTCAGATGATGACTCTGACTCTAGAACCCCAACTTCCACCCCAGGGTGACACCCCAGAGCTCAGATAATGGGCAGCTCCTGGTCTGTGAGGGGTCCAGCCCAGCCTTGGACACTCCCATCCGGGTCTCAGTCACCATGAATGTTCTGTGTAAGTGGGGAACTGAGTCAGATGTGGGCATGGGAGATGGGAAGCAGGAATTGGGGGTCCTGGGGGAGTTCAGGGATTATGGAAGGTTCAGGTTCTCAAGGAGAAACACGGGGGTTCAGAGGCAGGTTGTGGGGCCTGGAAAGAATGGATGGGCTCCCCAGGCCCACTGAGCGACTGCTGCTTCCCAGTCCCCCCAGGACCCCCTGTCATTGAGTGGCCAGGCCTGGACGAGGGGCATGTGCGGGCAGGACAGAGCTTGGAGCTGTTGTGTGTGGCCCGAGGGGGGAATCCGCCAGCCACACTGCAGTGGCTGAAGGTGAGGGCAGAGCCCGGCATGGGGGTGGAAGGGGAAGCGGCGGGTGGAGGGGAGCTGGCCCTGAGCCGGCCCAGCTCTGGCTCTGGCTCTGTCTCCAGAATGGCCAGTCCATGTCCACAGCATGGGGCACAGAGCATGCTGAGGCAGTGGCCCGAAGCACGCTAGTGATGATTGTGCGACCAGAAGACCATGGGGCGAGGCTCAGCTGTGAGGCCCACAACAGCGTATCTACAGGGATCCAGGAACGCGGGGTCACGCTGCAGGTCACCTGTGAGTCCTGATGCTAGCTGCCCATCTGTCAGTCCGTGCCCCAGAGAACCATCTGTTTGTGCCCCCAAATCATGCCTGTCTGATGCCAAAGACCTTGTCATCTGTCCCCAGTCCTTTGTCGGGGCCGGTCTGTGATGCATCCAGCCTAGTTTCGTGTCTCTCCTCTGTCTGTCGTCCCTGCAGTTCCCCCCAGTGCCATTACCATCTTGGGATCTGCATCCCAGTCCGAGAACAAGAACGTTACACTCTCCTGCATCACCAAGTCCAGTCGCCCACGGGTCCTGTTACGATGGTGGCTGGGTTGGCGGCAGCTGGTGCCTACAGAAGAGATGGTCATGGATGTGAGGCAGTGGCCAGGCTCCTGGGTCTGAGGGAGGAGGGAGCCGGGGGCATGACTCCTGGATCTGGGAGAGGACCGGCCTGGCGGCCTGGGCCTCACAGAGGAGGGGGTGGAGATGCTTTCCACGTCCCTGCTAGGGTCTGGGGGGAACCCAGACATCGGGTACCGGGGATGGGAGTGCTCTCATTGCCAAGTCTAAAGCTTGCTCCTTGGCAGGGCCTGCATGGTGGCCACGTCTCCTTGTCCAACCTGACGTTCCTGGTCCGGCGAGAGGACAATGGTCTGACTCTCACGTGTGAGGCCTTCAGTGAGGCCTTTGCCAAGGAGACTTTCAAGAAGTCACTCACGCTGAATGTGAAATGTGAGCCCCCACCCTTTGCCCAGGGGTGTCCCATCCCTTTGAGACTCCCCACCCACACCCTCAGGCCCAGCCCAGAGAGAAAAGCCACTCTTCCTGGCTTTCCTCACAGATCCTGCCCAGAAGTTGTGGATAGAGGGCCCCCCAGAGGGAAAACGGCTCCGGGCTGGGACTCAAGTGAGGCTCCTGTGTTTGGCCATTGGGGGCAACCCAGACCCCTCTCTTACCTGGCTCAAGGTTGGTGCCAAACAAGGGCTTATGGGGGTGGCCAGAAATGGGGGGAGATGGAGCCCTTTCTCTCCTCCAGAGTCTTGGGAAATGTTGGAAGAACGTGAATTTCTTGAAAAATACTGGAAAGTTTGAGTTTTGGTAGGGAATTGGAAAAGACACAAATACCATGAGGATGAAATGGAATCCTAGGAAAATTCTGGGAAAACAGTGAGAATTCTAGGAAAAAAAGGAATTCTAGATGAGGACAGGGAATTCTAGAGAAAAGGCAATTAGTTTCATTTAAAGTAAAGGATATTCTGGTGAAATCTTAGGGATTCAGATGAAATGACAGGGATTTTACGGAAAGACTCCACGTGCAAGGACAATGATGGGCAAAGGCTAGAAATTTGGGGGAGAGACTAGTTATTCCACAGAACATTTGAAAATCTATTAATATTAAATTGCATTCATAGGATTTGGAGGTAAGAAAGTGAAATTCCATTAAAATTAAAAGAAATTCCGACAGAATTCTGAGAAAATCCTGGGGAGTTGGGGGGCTAGTGAAAATTCTGGGGGAAAGGCTAGGAATTATGGGAATGAAATTTAATTGGATGGAATTCTGGGAAAATGCCAAGAATTTGGGCAAAGAAAGGATTCTAGTAAAAGTCTAGTGTAATAAGAGAATATTGGGGGAGGATTCAGAAATCTGTGGAAAGACAATGGAATTAAGGGAACGATCAAAGGAAATCTTTGGGGAAAGTGGGAATTTTAAGAAAAAGAACTAAGGATAGGAAAAAATGAAGAAATTCTGGGAAAGGTTTGGGGATTCCATGGGACTTTCCTGACATGTGTTGTTTGCTAAGTGTAGCTGGAATGGATTTTGAGGAGTGGGGCTGAGGGTCGGCAGGGGGCACCAACCATTGCTGGCCTCCAGAGAGCCGAGGAGGCGGGGCAGAGGGGTGGGGCATGGGACTGGAGGCCAGATCCCACGGCAAAACTGTGGGGCTCTGCGGCCCCAGGTAGGCGGGAGAGACTCTGGGTGGGAGTGCTCGATTCCAGTCCTCATTCCTCTAACTTAGCTGGGTGCCAGGGTAAGGAGGACCCTTTTTCCTCATCACATGAAGGTTTTATCTGTGCTGGCGGCAGCCAACCCAATGGGCTGTTTCAGGGGTGGGGGGGAAATGGCAGGGCTACACGGTCCCCCCCAGTCAGTCTTTGCCCTCAGGACTCCCGGATGGTAACGGAACCGCGGCCACCCCAGGAGCCGCGGCGGGTGCAGCTGGGAAGTCTGGAGAAGTCAGGGAGCACGTTCTCCCGAGAGCTTGTACTGATCATGGGTCCATCAGACAACCAGGCCAAGTTCACGTGCAAGGCGGGTCAGCTCAGCGCATCCACGCAGCTTGTGGTGCAGTGTGAGGGCGCACTCGGCCAGGGCCTGGGGCAGGGCTTGGTGGTGGTGGGGAACTAAGCCAGAGCCAGGCTGGGGGACAGTGGATATGGAGAGCCAGGAGGCGTGTGGCAGAGCCTGGGGTCTAGGCAAAGCGGAAGTAGGCTCTGAGCCTCGCTCTTCTGCCCCGTTCTTGAAGTTCCCCCAACAAACGTGACGATCCTGGCCAATGCGACGGCTCTGCGCCCAGGGGATGCATTAAACTTGACTTGCATCAGCGTTAGCAGCAACCCTCCTGTCAACTTGTCGTGGGACAAGGAGGGGGAGAGGTGAGAGTGCCAGTGGCCCCTCCACTCTCTGGTTCTGGTCACGCCCCTTACAATTTGAGACCCCCACCCCCACCCCTGGTGTCCTGCCCTGTACCTAGTACCCCTCTGGCTCTGGTTCCATCCCTGAGCTAGCCCTGAACTGACCCTACCACCCCTGCGTGGGCCACAGGCTGGAAAGCGTGGCCACACCACCCCGTAGTGCCCCATTCAAAGGCTCTGCAGCAGCCAGGAGCGTCCTTCTGAGAATGTCATCCCGAGACCATGGCCACCAAGTGACCTGCCGAGCCCACAGCCCTGAGCTCCGGGAAACCATGAGCGCCTTCTACCGCCTCAATGTGCTGTGTATGTGGAACCCCGCTGGGATTCCCTCCTGACCCTATACTATCTAGGTCTTCACCTTGACACTGTCCTTTATATCCATTCTAAAGCTTGAAACTTTATCCTTGACCCCTGGCTCTACACCAACTCCTATCCTCCCTCTATTCTAACCCCTGACTGTGAACCCTCCTGAACCCTCTCTCCATCTTTTAACCTGCCTCTGGCCTTTACCCTTTTCCTAAACTAGATCCTAACCTCTATCCTGAACCTAATTGCCAAGCTCAGCTCTGAACTTGTTACCTTGTCCACAACCTTAAATCTAGTCATGACTCCAACTTTAACCCTTATACCAGTACCTGATCTCAAATCCTTCCCAGACCCCAACCTTAACAACAGTCTTGACTCCGGGTGGCGCCCCTTCCACAGACCCTCCAGAGTTCCTAGGGGAGCAGGTGCTTGTGGTGACCGCCGTGGAGCAGGGTGAGGCACTGCTGCCAGTGTCTGTATCTGCCAACCCTGCCCCGGAGGCCTTCAACTGGACCTTCCGCGGCTACCGCCTCAGCCCAGGTGCGTGGAGTGGTCACAGAGGGGTGCAGGTCTCCCAGACTCGAGGGTCTGGCAAGCTCCTCACCCTGACCTCCCCCAGCTGGCGGCCCTCGGCATCGCATCCTGTCTGGTGGAGCCCTGCAGCTATGGAATGTGACCCGCGCTGACGATGGCCTCTATCAGCTGCATTGCCAGAACTCAGAGGGCACCGCTGAAACTCTAGTACGGCTGGATGTACACTGTGAGCCCCCATCATCACCCTAGGAAATTAGGGAGTTCTGGGAGCCCCGCCCCCCCGTAACCACACCCACTCAGGGAATCTTGCCCACTGTGGAGTCTCCTATTGTGGAAGCTCCGCCCACCCTGGGATGTTCCCCCATCCTGAAAGCCTCCCACTCTGGGAGACTCCACTGTGATGGAGTCACTTCCACTTTGGGAACCCTGCCCACTAGAGAGACCCTACGTGGAATCTGCTCAGACAGGGGGCCACCTACATGGGAGTTACTCTCATCAAGAAGCCTTGGGGCGCCTGGGTGGCTCAGTTGGTGGAGCGTCTTGACTTTTGATTTCAGCTCAGATCATGATCTCAGGGTCCTGAGATTGAGCCCTGGCTCCTCTGTGCTCAGGGTGGAGCCGGCTTAAGATTCTCTCTCTCCCCCTACCTCTGCACACATGCACGTGTACAGGAGCTCTCTCTCTCTCTCTCAAAAAAAAAAAAAAAAAGTAGGAAGCCAAGCCCACTGTGGAAGATCCACTTCCATACAATCCTGGAAGTCCACCAGGCCTATTCCTGTCACCACAGAGGCACAATACAGTAGAGGTGGAGAATGCCTCACTAACCCTGAGAACTTTACTCCATGTGCTCTGCATAAAGGGCAGAATGTATCATACCTGTTCATACCTGTAACTTTCCTGAGCACCTCTAAGACACCTCTCCCACCTGGGGCCTCTCCCATCATCATCTGTATGGGCACAAATGCCTTCCCCAACCCCTTGTTTCCCCCAGATGCTCCCACTATCCGAGCTCTCCAGGACCCAACTGAGGTGAATATTGGGGGTTCTGTGGACATAGTCTGCACTGTTGATGCCAATCCCATCCTTCCAGGGATGTTCAACTGGGAGAGGCTGGTAAGGATCTGACCTTTGGTAAATGGAGGTAGGGGCTGGGGGATGTGGTTTCTTGACTGTGAGCTCCTTGGGAGGAGGGATCACAGCTATATGATCTTATATAACTACATATTTGTTGGGACATCCTCCAAGAGCTAACTAACTGCTGAATGAAGATGGATGGGTGCATGAGTGGATACATAATCAAGTGAGTGGGCAGGCAGGTGGATGGATAGGTAGGTGGATGGATGAATAAATGGATGAAAGAACAGATGGACAGACAAGTAAATACATGGATAAATGATGAATAGATGAGTGACTAAATGGTTGAATGAGAGAAATGAATAGATAAATTGATTAGATTAGAGGGTAGATGGATGAATAAATACACCATTAGTGGAAAGATGTCTGTGGAAGAATGATGGATGAATGGATGGATAGATGGATGGATGGATGAGTGCATGGGTCAATGGAGAGATGGAGAGATGGATGAACAGGTAGTTGGATGAATTGATGAACAGCTCCATGTATTTATGGGTATGTGCAGGTATGAGTAAATAGAAGGGGTAGATGGGTGAAGAGATGGAAGGGTGGATAGGTGGATGGGTAGAAGGAAGATGAATGAATGGGTGAATGCACAAATGGATGAAAGAGAGGTAGATGGATAGATAAATGAATAAATTGATGCAGAGATGGATGGTTAAAAAGATAGGTGGATGGGTAGATAGATCGTTCTGAGCATGAATGACTGGATAAATGGATGGGTGAATAGTTTTCTGGATTGGTGGATGAATGGATGGGCCCAAGAATAAATGATTGGATGCATGGATAGATGGATGGATGACTCGGGGAATGGACAGATGGATGGGGGAATTTTTTCTTTGTTAGATCTGTGGAGGGTGACTGTGTCTGGGAGAATAAAGCTACAGGAGAGACCCAGTTTGGGGGATAATGGGACTGGGGCCAGACTTGGGGGCCATCTCATGTATCTTGTGCCTCAAGGGAGAAGAGGAGGAGGACCAGAGCCTGGATGACATGGAAAAGATGTCAAAGGGAGCCACAGGGCGTCTTCGAATTCACCATGCCAAACTGGCCCAGGCTGGTGCTTACCAGTGCATTGTGGACAATGGAGTGGCACCTCCAGCCCGAGGACTGGTCCGACTTGTTGTCAGATGTGAGTAACACCCAAACTCCTGATTTTAAGGCCTGCCACTAAACTCACATCTCTCATGTCCTTCCACATACCTCATGTTGACCAACAACTCCTCTTAGTTGCCCCCCAGGTGGAGCACCCCACTCCCCTAACTAAGGTGGCTGCAGCTGGAGATAGCACCAGTTCTGCCACCCTCCACTGTCGTGCCCGAGGTGTCCCCAACATCGTGTTCACTTGGACTAAAAATGGAGTCCCTCTGGATCTCCAGGATCCCAGGTGAGTCAAGGCCTAGCCAGGCAGCACTCTAGTCCCAGCTTTGGTCCCCCAACCCCAGTTACCTTTCCTGAATTCCTGCCACACCTCCTCCCCAGGTACACAGAGCACACATACCACCAGGGTGGGGTCCACAGCAGTCTCCTGACCATTGCCAACGTGTCTGCAGCCCAGGATTACGCCCTCTTCACATGCACAGCCACCAACCCCCTTGGCTCAGATCACACCAACATTCAACTCGTCAGCATCAGTATGGTGGGAGTGGGCTGTGAGGGTGTTGGGAGGATGCTCTTGGGTCAATCCTCAAGTCTCTGGTTGGCCCAGAATGGCAGTGTTCCCAAAACCTGAGAAGTGTTTATGAGCAGGGATGGAGTTTCTGCCTGCCCTGAAAATCCTAATGGAGACTGGATCTTCAGGGAAATCCACAGCAAGGAAAAGAAGGGGGGGAATTACTGGCCCAAGTAATTGCAAAGTAGAAAGTCAGGAGTTGCTGATGACAGGTTCAGCTGTCATCAAGAACTCTCTGACTCTCAGGTCTGCTTTTCTCTGTGTTGGCTTTATTCTAAGGCTCCTCATAGAGGCTGTTAGACTTTCCAGGGGAAATGGAATTTTTTCTCTTCCTAACAGTGGTATGAAAGTACTAGACTTACGATTCATTGGCTCTACTCAGCTCTCATCCCACCTCTGAACCAAACTTGTGGTCAGGGAAGGCGACACCCTGGTTGGCTTGGCTCGGTCATAGATCTCTCCTCAAGGAGTGGAGTCATTTCCATCAGAAGCACCTGGCCTGAGAATGTGGATGAATGGTTTTCCAAAGGATACTCAGGGCTCTGCAACCAGAAGAAACAAGGAATGAATGTAACATAGGCACCAAAAAATCCAAGCAAGGAACATATGTCATACACAGCCAATGCTCATATTTGCCAATTCTATTTGCAAATTTGCCTACTTGCTAAAATTTATTTGTAACCTCGAAATCAATACTCATGCTGCTTTCTTGGTCATTCAGGAACATGTACAGAGCAGGTAAAAAAATTGAGTCACCCAATGAGCACATTCTCAGTTGGGGTAGAACAAGGTGACACTATGCTTTCTTGTTTCAGCTTTCATACTATAAGGAAATGTCCTCTTTGCAGCCTATTTAGTCCCATATTTTTTGCACTTTTGTGCTTTTTGTTAGTGATTTTGTTATTTAAAGTGGCCCCTAGCCATAGTGCTGACGTGCTGTCTGGAGTTCCTAAGGATAGGGAGAAAACACTTCTGTTGGATAAGCTTCATTCAAACACAAATTATAACACTGTTGGCTGTGAGTTCAATGTTAATGAATCTTTTTTTTTTTTAAGATTTTATTTATTTATTTGAGAGAGAGAGAGTGAGAGAGAGCAAGCACATGAGAGAGAGGAGGGTCAGAGGGAGAAGCAGACTCCCTGCCGAGCAGGGAGTCCGATGCGGGACTCGATCCCGGGACTCCAGGATCATGACCTGAGCCGAAGGCAGTCGCCTAACCAACTGAGCCACCCAGGCACCCCAATGTTAATGAATCAATAAGATACATTAAATAAGGTGTTTTGAAACAGAAACAGAAAAAACAAGGTCATGTATTGATTGGTTGATGAAAATGTTGTGACAGGAGGTTCACAGGAATCTAACTGCATTCCCCCAGAAGCAATGATTTGATGTTCTGTAATTCAGTGTTCACAGCAATGTTATAGGACATAACCACCACTACTCACGAGAATCAACTATATATTTAAAATCATTCTTAGAAAAACCTGGAAGGAATCTTCTAGAACCCTTCTGTATCCTCTGACTACTCCCCTCATCCTTTTCCTCAAAGGTCGCCCGGATCCCCCATCAGGATTAAAGGTTGTGAGCATGACTCCGTATTCGGTGGGGTTGGAATGGAAACCTGGCTTTGATGGGGGTTTGCCACAGAGGTTCCAAATCAGGTGGGTCCCTGTCAGGGCAGGAAGGGATGGCAGCCAACAGGGCTGGGGCACCTCCCTGAATGACTGCCCTCCCTCTCATGCAGATATGAGGCACTGGGGACACCAGGGTTCTTCTACGTGGATGTCCTACCACCTGAAGCCACCACCTTCACACTGACTGGGCTGCAGCCCTCTACACGATACAGAGTCTGGCTGCTGGCCAGCAATGCCCTGGGGGACAGCGGACTAACTCACAAGGGGTCCCAGATCCCTATCACTACCCCAGGTGGGAAGGGACAATCTTGAGCAGGTTGCAGAGCTCCTCAGGGGATTTATGGGGTGATATAGTGAAGTAGATATTATTACCTTTTTATAGATGAAGAAACTGAAGACCAGAGAGGCTAAGCAAACTGTTGAAGTTCACACAGCTAGAAGGAGGTAGAGATGAGACTGGAACTCAGGCAGATGAACTTCAGGAACCAGTTTTTAGCCACTATTCTGTCTGAATGTGATTAATGACACAAGGGAAATTAGAAAAACGTTTGTATTGAATGGAAAGAAAACATGGAAATTGTGGGGTGCAGCTAAAGCAGTGTGAGCGGGATATTTACAATATTAAGTACTCATTTAGATTTTAAAAAAGGCTTCAGATTGATGCTTAGTTTCCACATCTTAAGAAATTAGAAAAAGAAGAGCAAATTAAACCCAAAGTAAACAGAAGGGAGGAAATAATAAAGAGCAAAAATCAATGAACTAGAAAACAGAAAAACCACAGAGAAAAATCAATGAAACCAAAAGCTGCTGCTTTGAAAAGGTCAATAACCTTTATAAAGCGAATCAAGGCAAAAAAGAGAGAAGACACAACTACATCCATATCGGGAATGACAGGAGACATTACTACTAACCCTACAGACATTAAGGGGAAGTTAGGGAATAATATGGGCAACTTGATGCCAATAAATTCAGCAACTTTGATGAAAGGGACAAATTCCTTCATATGACTACTGAGAATGCTGGACTCTAGCAGGCACGGCAGTGTAGCGGCTCATCACACAGAGCCTCATTTAGACAAGCTTGGATTCAGGTCCCAGCTCTGCCACTTCCCAGTCGTGAGACCTTGGGCAAGTTACTTAACATTTTTGAGCCTCAGGGTCTAAAAATAAGGTATCTCAGATCTCTGTGCCTGTTACTGAAAGTAAGGTCTCTCTCAGACATTTGTGAGGATTAAATTAATTTACTCGAAGTGCTTAGAACAGGGATCTGTATAAAGGAAGTGCTATGTAAATACTGATTTAGAGAAATGTCCCCTGCTCAACTTCTATTTACTTTGTCCCATTAAAGCTCCGTCTCTCCCTTCCTGACAGAGCAGCCTTCTTCCCTATGGAAGTAAGGAACTTCTCCCATTCCTCCTCTTTCTTTCCCCCATTAGTCTTCCAAGTACTAAAGCATAAAGTACTTTGTACCTCACTTTGCTTGCTCTAGAACTAATACCTCTATTAAGTCATTCTGAGCGCCCATCATTTTTTTGGTTAACCCTCCAACACTGATAATATGGGTTAAAAGGACCTTCCATACCATAAAGCACTCATCAACAACAATAATAATTATCATCATTACTATTATTACTGGCATTAGAATGGCTATTAATAGTATTGCCATTACTATCAGCAATTTGCAGCTCTATTTGAAATACTCCTGAGAAGCCATAAATCAGTTCCTCAAAATGGGTTGAAAAGCTTAATAGGAAACCGCAAAAATATTTAAGGCTTACCCAGATTCTTGGTGTTAATTCACAACCTCTATATCCACCCCCCAGGTCTAGACCAGCCTTCTGGAGAACCTGACTACCAGCTGCCCACAGAGCAGCCTGCAGGTAAGTTTTTAATCCCTTGAATATCCCTCTCTCCCCTGAGAATAGAGCCTTCTGGTTTCCAACCCCACCACCTCTGTTTTGTGGCCACAGCCCCTTAAGACTTAGCTCTGCCCCTATGCACATCCTAAGCTCTTGCTCTTTCTTGGATGTGACACATTTTCTCTCTGCCTAATTCAGTTTAATTCTGAAAGAATTAGCTGATTCCATGCCCTGTGCAGAGCCTGTATCAGTTGGCTTTTTTTTTTTTTAAGATTCATTTATTTATATTAGAGACAGCGCGCGCGGGGGAGAGGGAGAATCAGAGACTCTTTTTTTTAATGTTTTATTTATTTATTCATGAGAGTCAGAGAGAGAGAGAGAGAGAGGCAGAGGCAGAGGGAGAAGCAGGCTCCCCGCCTAGCAGGGAGCCCGATGCGGCACTCGATCCCAGGACCCTGGGATCATGACCTGAGCCGAAGGCAGATGCTTAACCATCTGAGCCACCCAGGCACCCCTAGAATCAGAGACTCTTAAGCAGATTCCCCACTAAAGTGGAGCCGGAGGTGGGGGCCTAAGGCAGAACCCCACACGGGGCTGAGACAGGCCTGGACATGGGCCCTCATGGAGCCCCACATGGTGCTTGATCTCACGACCCTGAGATCAGCACCTGAGCTGAAACCAAGAGTCAGATGCTTAACTGACTGCACCACCCAGGTGTCCCCATATCAGTTGGCTTTTGATGCAAAATAAACCACTTCAAACATGGGCACTTATAGCAACAACCATTGTTTCTATTGATTCTGAGTGGCTGAACAGTTCTGGTCTGGGCTACAGGCAGCTGGAGACCCTCCTGGGACTGGTTGATCTAGGATGGGCTCCTCCTCACATATCTGACAATCTGGTTTTTGGTTGGGACAATGGAGATAACTGGGCCACATGTCTCTCCCTCTCCTTGACTTGTTCACACAGAGGTGGTCACAGGAGTCCCAAGAGCAGCAGGACCAGCCAAGCACTTTCGAGCTTCTGATTCTGTCACACTTGATATTGTCTCATGGGCTGAAGCAAGTGACATGTCTCAACTCTGAGTCAGTGTGGAAGGGGACTACTCAAGAGTGTAGTTACAGGGGGGGAATTATGACCATTTTGCTAACAATCCCCCTTCAAAACCTGAGAAGAAGGTTGCAAGTGACAGAAATTCAGCTGTTGTGGGCAGTAAAAAGAATTGCTTGTCTTGTGAAGTTGAAAACTCCAATAGGTGCTCATGATTTTCATGAAGGACCTATTTCTCTCTCTCAACTTTGCCTTCATCTCTGATGGCTTCCTTCTCAGGTTCTTTCATCAAGAGGGCAAAGAAGTACCTGCCCCCCTCCACATACCTCCAGCTTTGTTCCACTTCTCAGCAGCCAGCAGAGGAGTGTCCTAAATGTTCTGGCAAAAGTCTACCTTGGGTCAAATGCTGGATGGGTCTGAACTGGTCACTGTGGAAAGAGGGATGGGTGCTCTTATCGGCCAGGGAGGTCCACATGTCCTCCATGGAGATCTGTGGGAACATACAGCCTAAGAGTGAGGGAGTGGCTATTTCCTCAAAGGAAAATGAGTGCTGTTAGCAGAAGATGGGGAGATAGATGCTGAGCAGATGCTTACTTAGAGGGATTTAGTCTTGTCCTTAGAGATATAGCAAAGGACTCCGATATTACCTGGAACGGAAGTTTGTGTGAAGAGGAAGTCATTTGGGGTGCCTGGGTGGCTCAGTCTGTTGGGCGTCTGCCTTCAGCTGGGGTCATAATACTGGAGTCCTGGGATTGAGCCCCGCACTGGGCATTCTTCTCGGTGGGGAGTCTGCTTCTCCCTCTCCCTCTGTCCCTTCACCCTGCTTGTGCTCTCTCACCTCTCTGTCAAATAAATAAAATCTTAAAAATAAAAAAAAGAGGAAGTCATTTGAGAAGAAAATCAGTTGAGCAGAAAGGACATTTAAGGACAGACATTGGGAGTCTTCCAAGGCTTAGGGGTTTGGCTCTGCCTCAGTGATTCTGGAAACAGCTCTAGTGGTTTGTGTGGCTGGAGGGTCCAATACCAGGGTCTGTGGTTGGTGGGCAAGGCTGAATACATGGGAAGAGGTCTTGAATGCCCAGCTGGAGCTACCACCTGAGTCTACACCACAGGGCTCAGGTAGGACCCACTGTTAGTGGCTTGACTTGAGAAAGGAGCCACCTGCCCTGAGGTGGCAAGAAGGAGTGGACCTGGAAATCCCTGCCCATCTGCTTCCCTGACCTAGGAAGAGGGGCTATGCTTAGTCAGAAATGGGCTTTCTCAGAGAATGCTGCTCTGGGCCTAGAGCCAGTTCTTTTGGGTTCATTGAGGGGTACCTTCTTCCCCTAGAACCCACAGGGCTGCCCCTGCTGCCTGTGCTGTTTGCTGCTGGGGGTCTTTTGCTGCTTTCTAACATCTCCTGTGTTGGGGGATTCCTCTGGCAGCGGAGACTGAGGCGTCTTGCTAAAGGTGAGGAGAGACCATTCTTCCCCTGCGGGGATGGAGGCCCAGGGGTGACAGGGAGCCCTGGGGCTGCTCCATATTGAGTCTCCTAGGGCCTGTCTGGTCAGAGAAGGGGTGTCTCTGATCCCTTTCTCCCTACTTCCCTCAGGCATCACAGAGAAGACAGAAGCAGGGTAAGTGGGAATATTTTTCTGTAAGAAAGGCTCTGAGGAAGGAGGTTTGGGGATGAGAGGTGTCTGAGTCAACACCAAGATGCCCTCCCTACCTCTGTCCTGGAAGGTCGGAGGAGGACCGAGTCAAGAATGAGTATGAGGACAGCCAGTGGACTGGAGACAGAGACACTCAAAGCTCCACGGTGAGTGGGGGTGCTCCCGGAAACTCTGCTGACAGGGAACTGGCAGACTAAAATTCTGTCATTAACTTCAGGTTAATCACTGTCCTTTCTGGGAACTATGGAGCCAGAGGATAGAAAAGATTTTATCTTTTTTTTTTTTTGCGGGGGGGGGGGGCGGGGTGTTGACAGGTTAGCACAACGGGTGTAGAACCATATTACCACTCCATGAAGAACTTCAGCCCCCAGCTGCCACCAACACTGGAGGAGGTGTCTTATCCCGGAGGTGAGTCGTGACCACATCAGAGCTCCCTCTGCTCATAGATACCCCTGACATCTGGACAGGTGCCCTGATCATCCCTTCCTTCCACTCCAACTCCAGGTTTCACACATCTTGAAGAGGAGGATATGGCTTTTCCTGGACACCTGTATGCTGAGATGGAAAGACTGTATGCCCCACCTGGAGCCTGGGGACCCCTCTACGATGAAGTACCGATGGTGAGGAGATTTGTATCAGCAGAAGTTTTTCCTGGCTAGAGCCAGAAACCCACCTCCTACTGTTTATGTTAGTTAGGGTAAGCTAGACGCCATAGCACAAAGGCCTGGCTACGATCCTATTTCCTTCTCACATAGCAATCAGAGGTGAGTGACCCTATTACAGATGGTTATTTCAGAACTCAAGTTCTTTCCATTGTGTTCCTCTGCCATCCTCTAGTGCATTGTTCAAGTTTGCATAGATAGGCTAGTTCACCGTGGGTTTCAACTGGTGGGAGAGGGAAAAAGAGAGTGTGGTGGAGGCACAACCCTGCATTATGGCCTAGGCCCAGAAATGGTACACTCTACTCATTCCCTGATGAGAACACAGTCACATGGTCACACCTAACTATGAAGGAGACTGAGAAATATAGTCCAGCTTGGCATCTATATGCTTCACTATACTTCTATTACCATGGAAGAAGGAAGCTATGCATTCTACTGGATAATTAGCCTTCTCCACTATGCTGGTTAAACAGAGAGGTATAGAGAAATAAACTTTTGGCCCACTTAATTGAAAAGTCAAGGGACAGAATAGTCTTCAGGCCCCACCCAGGTGGACCCAGAGTTTCCTCCCTAGAGATGTCCCCAGAAAATGCAGGTTTGTATCCTATTAGATTGGTAACCTTCAGAGAAAGAGAGTGTCTCTTTTCCAATACCTCTAAAGTCCCAGAGCTGACACTTTATTAGTCTAGCTTTGGTCACATACTTATTGCTGAACCACCAAGGCAGGGGAAAAACTATGCTAATTGAACAGGTCTGGACTGGTACCCAGCCGTGGCATCAGAGAGTAGGGGCCACCCACTGGACTGAGTGAGAGAGGAACAGAGAGCCCAGAGAGAAGTGAAGATGGTGACTGGGCAGGCAAGAACAGCAGACCCTTTTGACTATCAACTACGCCCACCTCCTGTAAGGGAGGTGGCACAGAACCCTTGACTTTCCGTGTGGCCTTGGCTAATGCTCTGGCACCTCTGGGCCAAGGATTTCCCTCTGTAACTTTGTCCCAGATGGGGCACTGTTCTCACCAGCGTGGAAATCATGTTCATTAAAATGCTGTCCGTGGTGCTGAACCATATGTACCCTCTAAAGCACAGAGGCAATTGGCACACTTTTTCTGTAAAGGTCCAGATAGTAAAAACTTTGGGCTTGCTGTCCTTTCCAAAACTACTCAGCTCTGCTTCTGTAGTATAAAAGCAGCCACAGACAATACATAAATGAACAAGTGTGGCTAAGTTCCAGTAAAACTTTATTTTTGGACACTGAAATTTGAACTTCATATAATTTTTACATGTCATAAATATTCTCCTTTTGATATTTTCCCATCAATTAAAATATGTAAAATCATCCTTAGCCCCAGGCAGTACAAAAACAAGCAGCAGGCTGTATTTGGGCCATGGGCAAATCGGCTCTAAAGTTTGCCGAGCTAAAACCACCATTTGCTCCCAATCCTAGGGGAAAGCACATCTCCGGTAACAACCACTCTACATGGTCTTTTTTTGTCTTCTATTTTGATGAAAACTTAGAAATTTATAGGCTAACAGAATCATGACTCACATTCCACTCCAATTCTCTATATCATGCACTTTTAAAAGTTTCATATTTCTGACATTTAAATTATTTTTCTGACAGAAATCATGAGATATCTTAGACTTGCTTAAAAATAACCCAGTTAGTGAGGTTAGGAGATGAAAAGATGGAGATATAGATAAATCAAGATCGACTAAGGGTTGCTAATGTTGAAGTTAGGTGATGGGTACATGGAGGTTCATGATGGAGGCTCATTATAATCGCTCTCCTCTTTGTGTATGTTGGATTTTTCCCCCATAATTAGAAACTAAAACATTTTTTTTCTGGGAAGTTGAGTAGGAGTGTGTATCCCTCCTAGAGCTGTAATGATGACCCATAGGGCATCTTTCTATGGTTCTAACTCCACTTTTGCTTGTCAGGGCCCCTGTGACCCCTGCTGGCCTGAGGAGACATATGAGGATACAAGAGGAATCTACGATCGGGTGGCAGGAGACTTGGACCCTATGGAACCTGATTTTCTACCCTTTGAGCTGAGGGGACATCTGGTGTGAGAGCCTTCTCAACACCCTTTTCCTACACCTGCAGGACATAATATTCTAATGGCCCTTTTTATTCCAACATGGGCTGAGCGTGTTAAGTGAGCTCCATAAGACACAATGGGACAGGACTATTTTCAAGAGAGGTGTGTGTAAGTGACAGGAGATGATTCAAGCTGGTGCCAACAAGGCTTGTATGAATAAGACTGCTCTGGGAGCTGACTTTAGAAACTAAACTTCTCCAAAGGGAAACAGTGAATTGTAAAAGACATCTTAATAATGAAAACCTCTTCCAGGGTCTTTATACTTTTTAAAAAGTAAAATTTTCAGAAGTTGGAAAAGACATATTAAAAATAGTTCATTTTGAGTTCAACTACATCTGAAATGGCTAATAAGTGGAATTTGTGAACCACTGTTATATCCTATTTTATTATTTTCCACAGGTATCTAAAATATGATGTATAAACTATGACACACATGTAAACGTAAACAGACTATAGAAAACAAAAAGACAATAAAACCAGCCAGACACAAAAGAATACATATTGTATGATTTCACTTATAGAAATTCTAAAGCAGGCAAAGCTAATCTAAGGGGATGGAGCATGGTTGCCTGGGGCCATGAGAAGGGAATTGACTGCAAAAGGGCACAACAGAACTATTTGGGGGTGAAGGAAATGTTCTATATCATGATTGTGGCAGTGGTTTCATGGGAGTATAGATTTGTCAAAGCTCACTGAACTGTACACTTATGATGGGTGCATTTTATGGTACATAAGTTATACCTCAGTAAGGGTGATTTGTAAAACAGTCTCCATAATAAAGCAGCCCAGCAAGAGAATTCTTGTTGTTTATATTGAATCGCAGAAAAACTGAGAAGTCAGCCTATTTTCATGGAGAACAGAGTTATAGCTAAGTATAATCTTCATTTAGGCCTCCACTTCTACTTGATTACTCATATTATCAAAACTGTAGGTTCAAATGCTCATCAACATATTATTTTATCAGTGCAGACTAAAACAAGCTTTTACACTACAGCACTTGAATACACAAATGCACTGGGGTCCAAACAATTCCCCTTTAATTTAAAAGATGATTTGAGGGGTGCCTGGGTGGCTCAGTCGTTGGGCATCTGCCTTCGGCTCAGGTCATGGTCCCAGGGTCCTGGGATTGGGCCCCGCATCGGGCTCCCTGCTCAGCCAGGAGGCTGCTTCTCCCTCTCCCACTCCCCCTGCTTGTGTTCCCTCTCTAGCTGTCTTTCTTTCTCTGTCAAATAAATAAAATCTAAAAAAAATAAAAATTAAAAATTAAAGATGATTTGATTCCTAAAAGCAGAACTTTTCTAATTGTGTATTTTTCTTTTTCGAAGAAGAGACCTACAGCATTCTGTTTCCACACTGGCTAAGCAGGAAAGTGAATTTATTGGCTGTTCTAGCTGACAATGTCAGGGGAATGCTGGTTTCAAGCACTGCTGGATCCAGTATTGGAACAAAGCCAGGAAGGGTCTATTTTTCTATGTCTCTTGGCTCTGCTTTTCTCTGTGTTGGTTTCACCCTCAGGTAGACTCTTCATTTAAGAAAGATGACCCCTTACAGCTCTAGGCTGGCACTCCACAAGCTCAGCAGCCACGGTGCCTCTTTGGCCAGTAGTTCTGGAAAGTCCTGGGGCTGTTTTTCCCTCAGCCCAGCTTGGGTCTTAAGCCCATCCCTGAACCAATCATTGTGGCCAGGGAAGAGAATATACTAATATTCTTGGATCTGGGTTGCTGGGTACCACTTGAACAGCTTGGGTAAGGCTCCCCAAAGGAACTCCATCCTGTGGTTGGATCTCTTCGTGCACTTCCTATTTTCTCTTTGCCACTGTTTGAATCAAGGTAGCAAATATCTATCGCTTCTGTCTGCCCAGAATCTAGTCCCTTTTAATTTACATAAATAACTATGAATGAGACAAGTTCCTGATTACAGCAAGCTCCTGGATCCAGATGTGCCTGAAGTTAGAGCTGCTTCAGGACCATAAATTCCCCTTTCCCCTTAGGCCAATCTGAATGGTGGCTTTAGTTAGTTGCAACCATAAATTACCCTCTTTCTTAAGCCAGTTTGAATGGGGGTCTTTAGTTAATGGATACAAAAGATGGATAATTTGCAAGGGGCAGAAACTCACTCAAGCTTACGTAGAGCTAAAAAAGCATTTGTTTTACTAGTTACTAAGCGGAAAATAATAATTTCATAGTTGAGAAAACATGATTGATGCCACCCTAACCAAACGATCAAAGCTAACATTACCAGTCATGGGACAAAATGGCATCACAGGCCCCCTGGTATGAAATACTGAGAATATGACAGAATGTCAATGATATTCCGGAGTAAAATGCATAATATGAATCTAATAACGACGAAGACAGATAGGAATTGAAGGATATTCTTTTTTTTTTTAAGATTTTATTTATTTATTTGATACAGAGAGAGACAGTGAGAGAGGGAACACAAGCAGGGGGAGTGGGAGAGGGAGAAGCAGGCTTCCCACAGAGCTGGGAGCCCGATGTGGGGCTCGATCCCAGGACCCTGGGATCATGACCTGAGCCAAAGGCAGCCGCTTAACCGACTGAGCCACCCAGGTGCCCCAAGAATTGAAGGATATTCTATAAAATAACTGGCCTGTAATCTTCATATATGCCAAGGTCATGCAACACAGAAGAAGATTGGGAAAAAAAAAAAAAGAACACTGAGGGGCACCTGGGTGGCTCAGTTGGTTAAGCATCTGCCTTCGGCTCAGGTCATGATCTCAGGGTCCTGGGACTGGGCTCCCTGTTCAGCGGGGACTCTGCTTCTCCCTCTCCCTCTCCTTTTGTGATCTCTCTCACTCTCTCTCTCAAATAAATAAAAATCTTAAAAAGAAAAAAAGAACACTGAGGAATTGTTTCAGATTAAAGGAGACTAAAGAGACATCAGAACTGAGGGTAACACATAATTTCCATAAAGACTATTATGGGGCCAATTGGCAAAACTAGATAAGGATTGTAGATTAGATAACAATATTGTATCAATGTTAGTTCTATTATACTATGGTTGTGTGAAAGAATGCCTTATTCTTACGAAATGTACACTTACGCATTTAGGGTAAAAGGGTGTGGTCTCTTCAGTTTACTCTCAAACAGCTGAGGGGGAAAAAGTGTATATACACACTGATAGAAAAGGATAAAACAAATGTGGTAAAATGTTGACTGCTGGGGAATGTGAGTGAAGTGTACTGGGATTCTTGGTACTATTCTTATATCTGAATCTATATATTTGTATATCTGAAATTAGGTTAAAATTTTAAAAATATATTGTAAAGGTGCATGACAATGTCACAGAAGTCAAAAGTAGGAAGTGCAACTGGGTCTCATGGGTTGTATAAATCTATCCAGTTCTTTTCATCTTGCACTGGTGCATTCATCCTTTGTCTGTATCCCTCAGCAGATTTCCTCCATTCTCTCCTTGTAGGTATTTAGCTTCCCTCCTTGTCCATAATGATTGCTTGTTGAGGAATTGGCTGCTCCCGTTCTAAAGCACCATGAAGCCCAACACCACACAGCTGCTTGACTCTGAAATGTAGTCCTTTATTCCAAATTTCAGACAGGTCAAATCTAATTGGCCCAAGTTGGATTAAGAAAAAGAAATCATAGGAGGAATAAAGAATATCAAGAACTGGATAAAAAAATGAAGATACTACCTATCAAAATCTGTTGAATACATCAAAAGAAGTGTTTTGGAGAAAATTTATATCCTTTAACACTTACACTAGAAAAGAAGAAAGCTCCAGAGTCATGAACTAAGTGACTATCTTAAGAAACTAGAAAATGACATTTCTCCAAAGAAGACATACAGATGGCCAACACACGAAAAGATGCTCAACATCATTCATCATCAGGGAAATGCAAATCAAAACGACAATGAGGAATCACCTCACACTTGTCAGAATGGCTAGAATAAAAAACACAAGAAACAATAAGCGTTGGCAAGGATGTGGAAAGAAAGGAACCTTCTTGCACTGCTGGTGAGAATGCAAACTGGCGCAGCCACTGTGGAAAACAGTATGGCGGTTCCTCCGAAATTTAAAAATGGAACTACCCTATGATCCAGTAATTGCACTACTGAGTATTTACCCCCAAAATGCAAAAACACTAATTCAAAGGGATACATGCACCCCTATGTTTATTGCAGCGTTATTTACAATAGCCAAATTATGGAAGCAACCCAAATGTCTGCTGATAGATGGATAAAGAAGATGTGGTATAAACACACAACAGAATATTATTCAGCCATAAAAAAGAATGAAATCTTCCATTTACAACAACATGGATGGAGCTAGAGAATATAATGCTAAGCGAAATAAATCCGTTAGAGAAAGACAAATACCATATGATTTCTTTTTTTTATTTTTATTTTATTTTATTTTTTTTAAAGATTTTATTTATTTATTTGACAGAGAGAGACACAGTGAGAGAGGGAACACAAGCAGGGGGAGTGGGAGAGGGAGAAGCAGGCCTCCTGCGGAGCAGGGAGCCCGATGTGGGGCTCGATCCCAGGACCCTGAGATCATGACCTGAGCTGAAGGCAGACGCTTAACGACTGAGCCACCCAGGCGCCCCTGATTTCTTTTTTTTAAATACCATATAATTTCACTTGTATGTGGAACATAAGAAACAAAACAAATGAACAAAAGGGAAAAAAAAGAGAGTGACAAACCAAGAAACAGATTCTTAACTATAGAGAACAAACTGATGGTTACCAGAGGGGAGCCGGGGATGGGGTATGGATGAAATAGGTGAAGGGGATCAAGAGCACACTTATCATGGTGAGCACTGAGTAATGTACAGAATTGTTGAATCACTATATTGTACACCTGAAACTAATATAACATTATATGTTAATTATACTGGAATTAAAATTAAAAACTTAACAAAATTTAAAATAATAATAATGTTGGGAAAATTCTGTTTCGTTTTGGGGAAAAATTTTTAAAAAGGAAAAAAAACTAGAAAATGAACTATAGAATAAACTCAAAGAAAATAGAGTATTTCTTCTACTTTTAAGAAAATTAAAATAGGGCGCCTGGGTGGCTCAGATGGTTAAGCGTCTGTCTTCGGCTCAGGTCATGATCCCAGGGTGCTGGGATCGAGTCCCATGTCGGGCTCTCTGCTCCTTGGGAGCCTGCTTCTCCCTCTGCCTCTCTCTCTCTCTGTCTCTCATGAATAAATAAATAAAAATCTTAAAAAAAAAAAAGAAAATTAAAATAGTGTTTGCTTCACAGCATATATACTAAAATTGGAACAATACAGAGAAGATAGCATGGCCCCCGTGCACGGATGACACACAAATTGAAAAGTATTCCGTATTTTAAAAAAATAAAAAAATAAAAAAATAAAAAAAAGTTAATGAAAAAGTAAAATGGAGATTCTTTTTTTATTTTTTATTTTTATTTATTTATTTTTTAAAGATTTTATTTATTATTTGACAGAGAGAGAGGCAGTGAGAGAGGGAACACAAGCAAGGGGAGTGTGAGAGGGAGAAGCAGGCTTCCCGCAGAGCAGGGACCCCGATGCGGGGCTCCATCCCAGGACCCTGGGATCGTGACCTGAGCCGAAGGCAGACGCTTAACGACTGAGCCACCCAGGCGCCCAGATTTTTTTTTATTTTAAAAGATTTTATTTATTTATTTGAGAGATAGAGTGAGCAAGAGAAAGAGCACACAGGCAGAGGGAGAGGGGGAAGCCAGGCTCCCTTGCTGAGCAAGGAGCCCGATGTGGGCCTTGATCCCAGGCAAAACTAATTTGTGGCATTAGAAGTCAAGAGTGGGGGCGCCTGGGTGGCTCAGTTGGTTAAGCGACTGCCTTCGGCTCAGGTCATGATCCTGGAGTCCCGGGATCGAGTCCCGCATCGGGCTCCCTACTCTGCAGGGAGTCTGCTTCTCCCTCTGACCCTCCTCCCTCTCATGCTGTCTCTCATTCTCTCTGCCTCGAATAAATAAATAAAATCTTTAAAAAAAAAAAAAAAAAAAGAAGTCAAGAGTGGTCCTTTTTTTTTTTTTTAAGATTTTATTTATTTATTTGAGAGAGAGAAAGAGAGAGCAAGCACATGAGAGGGGGGAGGGTCAGAGGGAGAAGCAGACTCCCTGCCGAGAAGGGAGCCCGATGCGGGACTCGATCCTGGGACTCCAGGATCATGACCCGAGCCGAAGGCAGTCGCTTAACCAACTGAGCCACCCAGGCGCCCCAAGAGTGGTCTTCTTTAGGGCAGAGAGAAATTGGACTTGAATGTGATACAAGGAGAGCTTCCAGAGGGATCAGAACGTTCTCTGACCAGGGTGCTAGTTACACAGGTGGTGTCACTTCCTGCAAATTTATCATATTGAACACTTGTAATATGGGCACATTTCTTTATGTGTGTTTTACACCGTTAAAATTTTACATTATATCTCATTAATAAACCTTTTAAACGCCTTTAAGGAAGGTTTCAATTTGTTTAGGGCACGGAAGGAGGGTCTAGCATTCCTGGTTCTTCCCCTGTAAAAGTCTGTAGCGCCCTCCAGTGTGGCAACTAAAAACAATTGCGCAAGTTTCCAAAACTCCCACTTGGGGGCGGTACCGCCCCGTCTGAGAAGAACAAATCTAGCCCAGATTCTTTTTTTTTTTTTAATTTTTTTTTTAAAGATTTTATTTATTTATTTGAGAGAGAGAATGAGATAGAGAGAGCATGAGACAGGGAAGGGTCAGAGGGAGAAGCAGACTCCCTGCCGAGCAGGGAGCCCAATGCAGGACTCGATCCTGGGACTCCAGGATCACGACCTGAGCCGAAAGCAGTCACTTAACCAACTGAGCCACCCAGGCACCCTCTAGCCCAGATTCTAAGTAAGTGGTTTGTATATTGGGATCTGGAGCTCAGGGGAGAGGTCTGTGCTGGAGATAAAAACTTGGTGGTGGTAATGGGAGTGTCCTCTGATGTTAAGTGGTCCCCGAGCCCTGATATTAAAGGCTGAGTAGGTGTGCAGGGCATTGAGACAGAGAATCGCAAGAGTACTGGGGGGGGAGAGATTTTCCTAAAATTGTTGCTGGAGAATTGGTAAGGCAGGGAGTGATGGGAATTGAGGCTGGTGAGATGGACCAGGATAAACAATGAAGATCATCTTATGGTGTTTGTACTTTATCCTACGAGTGGTCAGAAGCCAATAAATAGTTGAAATAAGGACAACAGACAAACAGCATTCATGAGCCGTCTCCACATGCCAATCCCTATTCTAAGTTCTTTTTATGTATTTTCTGCTGGAACCATTAGAACTCCTGAGTCCAATTGTTTTATCACCCAGTGTCCATTCACCCTTTCCCATGCTGACTCTTGGGAAGCAGCAATACCTATTCCCTCACTTCAAGTAGGCTTTGTGCATTGGATGTAGTCCACTCTACTTGGGGCTCCCGAATGGCCACTCAGATTCGGCCATTCCGAGTATCTAACTCTCCAACCCCAGTGATTGACTTAGGGGTCATCAGGTGACCCAATCAAAACTGAGAGGACTCTGATCCCATAGCTGTTCTCCCACTTAGAACTATGTCTCTCTGCTAATATAAAAGCCCCTTTCCATCCCATCACAAAACGGGTCTCCACCCACAGGACCACATGGAACTTCATTCTAGAACCTTCCATGGCTACTATAGAGCAGCCCACTGTGTTCTCTCTGTTCTGCCAGGCACGCAAGATTCTCCACCTAGTCTCTCCCCCATCCAGACTGTCATTTTCTTTCTTTCTTTTTAAAAAAATATTTGAGAGAGAGAGAAGGAGTGGGGGGGTGCAGAGGGAGAGAGAATCTTGAAGCAGACTCTCCGCTGAGCACAGAGCCCAACATGGGGCTCAATCCAGGACCCCAAGATCATGACCCGAGCCAAAATCAAGAGTCAGCCGCTCAACTGACTGAGCCACCCAGGCACCCCCAGACTGTCATTTTCAACTTAACTTTACCCCAGTCTTAGCTTTGCCCTTTGGATAGGCCAGAATCTTTTGTTGTTGTGGCAGACTGTATTTTTCAAAGATGGCCACAACAAGATTTGTTCCTCTTACAATGTGACTTGACACTATCCACTGAAAGACAGGATCTGTGCCTCCCCCCCACCTCACCCCGCCACACCTTGATCTGGGCAGGTTTATGACTATGGCAGAAATGACACTGTGTGACTTCCAAGAGTAGGTCATAAAAGGCAATACAACTTCTTCCTGGTTCCCTTAGGATGCTCACCCTAAGAACTCGACCACCATGCTGTAAAGAAGCCCAAGCATCTCTCCCTCTCTCTCTCTGAAATAATAAAGTCTTTAAAAAAATAACTAAAGGCACCTGGGTGGCTCAGTCAGTTAAGAGTCTGCCTTCAGCTCAGGTCGTGATTTCAGGGTCCTGGGATCGAGCCCCGTGTTGGAATCCCTGCTCAACAGGGAGTTTGCTTCTCCCTCTCCCTCTCCCCACAAATTGTGCTCTCTCTCTGAAATAAATAAATAAAATCTTAAAAAAAAAAAAAAGACCAAGCATTCTATGGAGAGGAACTGAGGCCCCCCAGCCTACCGCCTTGACTGAGCCTCCAGCCAACAGCCAGTACCAAGTTGTCTTATATGTGAGTACAGCATCTAGAAAGTGCCTCTTCCCACCTCAAACTGAGCTGTCCCTGCTCATACTGCATGGAGCAGAAACAGGCTAGTGAGGCTGAGCCCTGTCCAAATTGCTAATTTGCAAGCAAAATAAATTACTGCTATTGTTTTAAACTACCAAGTTTAGGGGTAGTTTATTTTGCAGCAGTAGATAACTGGAGAATTGCTTCTGCTGACTCACTCCTGGTGGCTTATTTTCTTGTGTGCCTGGTGATGCCTTTGAGTGTCAACTTACTACTTGATCTTAGTTACTGGGAGTCTTACACACTTAAATTGGGGAAGTCTTCCTCCAGAGAGGATTTGCTTCTGGTTCTGCTGGTACTTAAGGGGCATAATTAACCTGGGTCTTCCCAGCCCCTCTCAGGGTCTTGGCTTAACTTGCAAGTACCAAGTCCAGACCCCCTATCTCTCCCACAGCCCAAGACTTAGTATTACAGTAGCAATGCTGTTCTCAGCAGCCACTCTCAGGGCAGCTCTACCTCTCAGCTGTCCCCTGCTCTCCCTCTGCCAGATCATTTTTTTGAGGGGGTAATTCTTGGGGACTCTATTACTCCTTGCAAGATCACAGTGACTCAAGAAGAGAGTCTTATCCACAATTTACTTGTACTGCCGCAAGAAGGAATCTCTAAGTCCTGTGTCCAGCAAATGCCAAATAAATCCATTACATCATTCATTCATTCAACAAAAATTAAGTCCCATGCTAATCACTGGGGATAAATTAATGACATAAACAAATGTGGCCCCTGCCCTCATGACACTCACAGTCTGGTGAAAAGGGAGATATTAACTAAGTATTTGTTCAAATAAGGATGAACATGTCAGGAACTACAAGTAAAGTGTGGAATGGTTAAAATTCCCTCACGGCAAGGGCTGCTCACGGTAGGCCTCATTGAAGGCGCACCTTAAATCCTAAGACCTGAGGACATGTGGGAGTTAAGGCAAATAAGGAGTTAGGCAAATAAGAAAGGGAAGAGTTGTTTGTTTGTTTAAAGATTTGTTTGTTTTAGAGAGCGAGAGAGAGCATGAGTGGGGTGGGGGGAGGGGGGAGGGGGGAGGAGCAGAGGGAGAGGGAAAGAGAGAATCTCCAGCAGACTCCACGCTGAGCGCAGAGCCTGACGTGGCGCCCAATCCCACGATCTCAAGATCATGACCTAAACCAAAATCAAGAGTCGGACACCCAACCGACTGAGCCACCCAGGCGCCCCTGTTTGTTTTTTAACTAGGCTCCACACCTAGCCTAGAGCCCAATGCGGGGCTTGAACTCACAACCCTGAGATCAAGACCTGAGCTGAGATCAAGAGTCAGATGCTTAACTGACTGAGCCCTCCAGGCACCCCAGAAAGGGGAGAGTTTTAAGGGAAAAGGAATAGCAAGTGCAAAGGCCCTGAACAGGAAGAAGCGTGGTGTGTTCAAGGGACAGCAAGGAGTAAAAGAGGGTGGGCTTGGGGGACATATAGGAGCTAAGGCAGAGGAGTGTAGAGGCCAGACTGCGGGGGGCCAGCTTTCTCAGCTGGGATGAGAATTTAATCACCAGGGGAGCTGGTGACATTCCCAATGCCTGTGAACAATTAAATCAGACTCTGTGGGGGTAGAAGCCCAAACGTCAGGAATTTTAAAAGCTCACCAGATGCTGGAAACAACAGGTTAATGGATAAACAAGCTGAGATTTATTTACACAACAGAATGCTACAGCAGTCAAAAGGAGCAAGCTACTGATAAATGCAAAAACTTACGTGATCTCAAAGACATCACGCTAAGTGAAAGAAGCCCGTCTCAAAGATTACATACTGTATGGCTGCATATATTTGACATTCTCAACAACACAAAACCACAGTGATGTTAGAAAAGATCACTGGTCATCGGGAGTTATGGGTGGGGAGGGGGTGCGGCTGCAAAAGGAGTGTTTTGGGAGGAGGCAACTGTTCTTATCTTGGTTGCCATGTGTGTGAAATGAATTTATACATGTGTTAACATCGAATTGCACACTAAAAGAAAAAAGTTATGGGGCGCCTGGGTGGCTCAGTCGTTAAGTGTTTGCCTTTGGCTTGGGTCATGATCCCAGGGTCCTGGGATCGAGCCCCGCATCGGGCTTCCTGCTCAGCAGGGAGCCTGCTTCCCCCTTTGCCTCTCTCTCTCTCTGTCTCTTATGAATAAATAAAATCTTTAAAAAAAAAAAAAAAGAAACCAACTCATTATTCAAATATTCTTTCCTAGACAGACTATCTTTCAGGGTAACCAAACAGTTGATGAGAAGTTTTACTTTATAAAGAGTATTTCAGGGGCGCCTGGTGGCTCAGTCATTAAGCATCTGCCTTCGGCTCAGGTCATGATCCCAGGGTCCTGGGATCGAGCCCCGCGTCGGGCTCCCTGCTCTGCAGGAAGCCTACTTCCCCCTTCCCCCTCTCCCACTCCCCCTGCTTGTGTTCCCTCTCTCTCGGTGTCTCTGTCAAATAAATAAACGAAATATCTTAAAAAAAAAGAAAAAAGTTATTTTTATGGTATGATAATTTAAAAAATAAAATTAAAATAATCTCCCCAGGTAATCTCAATGTGCAGCCAATGTTGAGACACTGGTGATGGCCCTGAAGACCATTTGAAGGAGTTTTTCGTTCTCTTCAGAACCACGGGGAGCAAGAGAGGGGCATCCCTGGGATGGGAACCCCCAGGAGGATTCATACACTGAGGCTGGTCCAGGGAGACCACTCTTTGGTCTGAAGGCACCAGAGGGATGAGACATACTCTGGTTTGTTTCATGAATTCATTCAATAGTTATTCAGCACTTAAGCTGTGCTGCCTATACCTGGGAAACAAAGCAAGACAAAAATTAAACTACTCTTTCCTCCTACCAGGCAAGGAGAAAGGCGTATTTAGAGATTGCAAGGGGGAAATCTGGGAAGGGAGCCAGAAGCCGGTATTTCTGATCCCCACACTTGGCTAGAGTCTCCATGCTTGATTCCCTGGAACCTGGGGTTCTCATGGAAAAGTTTTTGGGGGTCAGAGTGAAGAGACAGTGTCCCTCAGATGCCACATCTGATCAAAGTCTCTGTGACTGTCACCCTTAGGACTCGGAGTTTCCATGAGGATTTGGGGGTCTCCCATCACATCCACACGGCGCCCTATTTATCTCTCCCCTCCTCTACTTCCACTCTAGCCCCACCTCATCCTTGCGCCCCTATCCCTGCCTTAGTCTCCTCCCTGGCTTCTAGACCCAGACCTTCTCTCTTATCTACTCTCCCACTGGGCAGGCAGGGGGATCTTCTTTATTATTTTTTTTTTTCAGGGGAATCGTCTTAAAGCCTAAATGTGAGTTTCTCTTCCACAGCTAGAATCTTCCATGGCTCCCTAGTGTGCCCAAGGTAAAATCAGCTCTTCATAATGAATATTTAAGGTCCCTCATAATCTAGTCCCAAAAGACAATTTTGTTTCTGGCTTCTCTCCTCTCCCTATTCTTCCCTGAACTCTAGTCCTCTTAATCTGGGACTGGACTTAATCAGGTCTGGGAAGGCTTTGAACCTAGCCCCTCAACCTGTCTCCTACCCTTCTGGTCAAGGCTGCTCTGGCAGAGTTGTTGAGGACCCTGGGAGGCCCTGATAACATGGTGGCTAAGAGACCAGGCTTGGGGACTCTGGAGTCAACCTAAAGGGTCAGCAGTAGGATGCTGGTCTACTAAATTATGGCTCTTGACCAAAACACAGGATTTACAGTAAATACATAGGATAAAGGAACACATTAGATGACATCACGTGAGTATAATCAGGCAAATACAGCATGTGGAGCATTCTACAAGACATCTGGCCTGGGCTTTTTTGGGAAGTAAATATTATTTTTTTAAAAAAAAAATCATGGGGCGCCGGCGCGGCTCAGTCAGTTGAACCTCCGACTCTTGGTTTTGGCTCAGGTCATGATCTCAGGGTCATGAAATCCAGCCCTGTGTTGGGCTCTGCGCTCAGCAGGAAGTCTGCTTGAGATTCTCTCTCTCTCCCTCTGCCCCTCCCCCCGCTCTCACTGTCTCAAATAAATAAATCTTTAAAAAATATCATGAGGACTGTACCAAAAATATACCCAAAACACTAAAGAGACATAACAACCAAATGCAAAGCATGAACATGGATTGACTTTAGTCTAAAAAATAATAATAACAGCTATAAACACATTTTGGAGACAACTGGGGAAATCTGAACATGAATGTGATAGTAGATACTAAGGAATTATTGGTATTTTCTTAGATGTGAGAACGGTGGTGTGGGTGTGTAGGAGGATGTTCTTTTTATTAAGATTTATTTTAGAGAGGGCGCCTGGGTGGCTCAGTTGGTTAAGTGACTGCCTTCAGCTCAGGTCATGATCCCAGGGTCCTGGGATCGAGTCCCGCATCAGGCTCCCTGCTCTGCGGGGAGCCTGCTTCTCCCTCTCCCACTCCCCCTGCTTGTGTTCCCTCTCTCGCTGTGTCTCTCTCTGTCAAATAAATAAATAAAATCTTTAAAAAAAAAAAGATTTATTTTAGAGAGAGAGAATGAGTAGGGGAAGGGACAGAGGGAGAGGGAGACAATCTCAAGGAGACTCCCTGCTGAGCAAGGAGCCCAACACGGGACTCACCTCAAAACCCCAAGATCATGACCTGAGCCGAAATCAAAAGCCAGATGCTCAACCGACTGAGCCACCCATGCACTCCTGTTCTTATTTTTTTAAAAAATTTATTTATTTATTTATTTATTTTTAAAAAGATTTTATTTATTTATTTGAGAGAGAGAGAATGAGAGACAGAGAGCACGAGAGGGAAGAGGGCAGAGGGAGAAGCAGACCCCCTGCTGAGCAGGGAGCCCGATGCGGGACTCGATCCCAGGACTCCAGGATCATGACCTGAGCCGAAGGCAGTCGCTTAACCAACTGAGCCACCCAGGCGCCCTCCTGTTCTTACTCTTAAAACATGCATGCTGAGATGCCAAAAGGTCTATAACTTACTTTCAAATGATATGGGACACTTGTTTATATTAAGAGATAAGGAAAGAGGAGAGAAAAAGCAAAGATAGCAAGTTGTTGGATCTAGGTGGAAAGTGTATAAGTGGTCTGTGGTCATTCTTTAAACTGTGTTTGCAAATTTTTATGCTAAGTGTCAGAGAAAATGAAATCATCAATGATGAGAGTCCATACAACAGAACAATCTGCAAACGTTAAAAATAAGACAGATCAGCGAACCATAGATAAAATTAACAAAGCCCAAATTGGCTGTTTGAAAAGATAAACGAGACTGATAAAATCCCTAGCTAGATGGATGAAGAGGAAAAAGAGAACAGAAATTACCAATATCAAGAGTGAAAAAGAGGTTATCTCTACAAATTCTGCAGTTAGATTTGACAATTTAGATGAAGTGACGATTCCTTGAATAACACAAGGAATGAAAGCTTGTGAAATAGAACACAGGAAGAGCCCTATATTTATTAAAGAAATTGAATTCATTATTTAAAAAAACTTCCCATAAGATAAATAAACAAAATCTTAAAAAAAAAAAAAAAAAAGCAAGCAAACTTCCCACAAAGACAACTGGCCCAAATGACTTTACTGGTGGATTCTATCAAAGATTAAAGAAGGGGGCACCTGGGTGGCTCAGTCATTAAGCGTCTGCCTTCGGCTTGGGTCATGATCCCAGGTTCCTGGGATCGAGCCCCGCACTGGGCTCCCTGCTCAGTGGGAAGCCTGCTCTCCCTCTCCCACTCCCCTCTGCTTGCGTTCCTGCTCTCACTCTCTCTCTCTGTCAAATAAATAAATAAAATCTTAAAAAAAAAAAAGATTAAAGGAAGAAACAACACAGAGCTTTTCAAATTTGAGACAACTATATGTGCTGAGATGGGAATGATCTTTCAAAATAGATTCAGTTAAAAAAAATCAGTGTGCAAAGGAATGAATAGTAGCCTCTCATTATGTAATAAATAGAAGAGATATATAGGTGCATTTTCTGTCTTTGCAAGGATAGCCCACTGCCTTACAGGGACCAAATTGAGGGGCTGAAATTCAGGAGTGGGAGAAAGACTGATTTTTCACTCTGCCTCCTTCTGTATTGTTTTAATTTTTAAATATGAACTGTGCATGGAATTAAAAAAAAAAAAACAGCTTAAAACTTTAGCTCAAGCTTTGCTGGATTTACAGTCTGACTCTAGTCACATGTTCTGTGAATTGGGTACTGATAAAAGACTGCAGGGGGCGCCTGGGTGGCTCAGTCATTAAGCGTCTGCCTTCGGCTCAGGTCACAATCCCAGGGTCCTGATGGAGCCCCTGCATCAGGTTCCCTGCTCAGTGGGGAGCCTGCTTCTCCCTCTGCGCCTCCCCCACTTGTGCTCTCTCTCTCTCTCAAATAAATAAATAAAATCTTTAAAAAAAATACTTAGAATGTGAACAACTGTATCATCAGGTTAAGAAATAAGGACAGGGAAGCCCCAGGAGCCCCTACCCAGCTACAGCCCCTCCCATCGCCCGAGGTAACCACCTCTGACTTTTGAGATAATCATTTCCTTTTTTGTCTTTTCTGTATGGGTCAGCCACTGTGTACATATTCCTAACACTACTGTTTCATTTCCCCTGCTTTCAAGTGTATTGAATGGAATAATGCAGCGTGTCCTGTTCAGTGTCTGCTTCTTTCACTCACTACTATGCACGTGAGATTTAACCATGGGGTTGGACACATAAGTAGTCTGTTCCGTTTTCATTGCCATATAGTATTCCATATAGTATGCCATTGTAGACCACAGTATATCTCTACCCGTTCTGCGGTTGATGGAAATTTGGGTGCTTTGTGGCCGTGACAAACAGTGCAGCTGTGAATGTTCCTCCCTCTACATGTTTCCCGACGGTCACGTCCCAGTTCTCTAAGATGTATGCTCAGCCTGGAACAGCTGGGTTACAGGTTATGTGCATTTTCAAATTGATTCAGTAACACTGCCATCTTTCCCGTTTGAAAATGTAGTAATTGCAATAAGCGAGGTTAAGTAACTTTCCCAAGATCACAAAACCGAATGGCCTTGAACCTGGAGATCCTTATTCCAGAGCCCATGCTTTCCCTTAACACAACAATTGTGAGCTCTTCTGCTGGGGGTTGTTGGGGGCTATTTTTGGGGGTTTCCATTCCTGTCCCCATTATTATGAACTCTGTCCCCATCAGTTAATAATTAACTGCCCCCCAAGGAGCCTATGATCCTAAAAGATTTGCCTTGCCCTGGCTACTGCCTGGTTAATCAGTCACTGCCCCTGGCCGGGCAAGGGGCATTTGGTAGACCTCCTGCCTCCAAAGCCCCTTTACTTGCTCTAGAAGTGGCTAGGGATTCATGATGCTGCGGACCTGTCGTGTGCTCTGTTCCCAAGCTGGACCCTCCGCTGGGGGCTGGCAGCCCTTGAGCTTTGATGGTGGGGCTTTTCACCTCAAAGGCACAGGAGAACTGACACGAGCTTTGTTGGTGCTGCGGCTGTGTGCCTGGCCCCCTCTGGTCACACATGGCCTGGCGGTGAGCAGGGACCCTGGGGACTGGCCTTGGGCATCCCCGGACTGGGCTCTGAGCCCTTGCTCTCTGTCACTCCAGCTCCAGGCCTGGTCTCAGCGACTCCTGGGCTCCCGGCTCTCAGGCGCACTTCTCCGAGCATCTATCTATGGGCAGTTTGTGGCTGGTGAGACAGCAGAGGAGGTGAAGGGCTGTGTCCAACAGCTCCAGACCCTAGGCCTTCGGCCCCTGCTGGCAGTACCCACTGAGGAGGAGCCAGACTCAGCTGTCAAGACTGGGTGAGTAGGGGCCAGGCCCAGGGAGGCTGGGAGGTTGGCAGGAAGGGGACTGGTGGGCTCCAGAAGCTAATGCCCGCTGGCTGGGCAGTGAAGCCTGGTATGAGGGGAACTTCAGTGCTATGCTTCGGTGTGTGGACCTGTCACGAGGCCTGCTGGAGACCCCTGGCCCGACTGGGAACATCCTTATGCAGCTGAAGGTGACGGCGCTGACCAGTGTTCGGCTCTGTGTAAGGGACGGGCAAGATGGGGGAGGGAGGGTATGGCTGCCTACCAGGTCCCCCTCACCACTCCACCCACCACCCCATTCCAGAAGGAGCTAACCTCATGGATCAGAAAACCAGGGGCTTCCTTGGAGCTGAGCCCCGAGAGGCTGGCTGAAGCCATGGACTCTGGGCGGGTAAGGGTCTCAGGCTGGTAGAGAATGGGTGGTCGGTGAGGAAGTGGGAGGGAGCAGAGCTCTCTATACTTGGATGTAGCAGGCACCTGCCTGTAAGCAGGATGTTCGAACTATGTAACTACTGCTACTCCCCAGGCTTGGAACAACCAGAAATAAATGTGGCTCTAGCCCTGGGGTGTGGCTGGAATGGATGGAATACATGGGTCATCTGGGGGTCCTAGGCGAGGGCCTGGGGGCTGGGAGTTCTCAGAAGACGTAGTGAGACAGTAGCTCTTTCCCAACTCAAAAAGAGTAATTAGTATTTGGTCAATCAACTCAGCTCTGTTGTGCTGACTGGAAGTTATGATTAGGCCAGTGGGGTTTTGGTTTGGTCATTCATTCATTCACTCATTCATTTCTGTTTATTTCCATAAACTATTGCTACCCGCCCTGCCGTTGGCATCCCTAATACAAACACCTGGTTTTCCTTTTCCATCTCTGCCAGCTCATTCTCAATCCTTGTTAGGTTCTTCTCTGCCTGTCTCTTCAATATGGTGCTTCCCCAAGTCTAGGTCCTGGCTCCCACCTCCTCACTCCTTACTCCCCTCGATGGGGGCTTCTTATCCACCCTGCAGCCTCAGTTTCCCCACTGGGTACTCATGGGGCCCATGTTTGTCTCCATCCCCAGCCTTTCGCCTGAGCCCCTGGACATCCTCCAGACCCCTCACACCTACCAGGCTTCAGTGTCTCCCCAAACATGCCCCCCTTCCTGTCCCCATCTCAGAGACAGCCCTCCCATCCCCTGTCTCAGTCCCTACCCCACAGGGAGGTGAAGATTGAGTGAGTTAAATATTTGGTGAGGTACCCAAAATAGCACCAGGCACCAAGTAGGCCCTCTCTGAGGGTGGCCATCATACGTAGGGAGTATCACCAGCTACTAACTCCTCAGAACTCTCCCAAGACTCTGCCCCCAGCCAGAGGGAGACAATTCTCTGACTGAGGACAAGATAACTGGGCAGGTACCCCAGCTCTTCCCTCCTGCTGGAGAGTTTTATCCACTAAGCCAAGGGGGGGTTGCCACAGCCTGATCCTGGGGCGTTCCACTAGCAGACCTAGGCCTGTGTCTCCATCTGGACTCTGTTGGATCTGGTAGAACTAAGTCCCACCTGTTCCTCCTTCTTGAACCCCCCAACTTCTTTGAACCCAGCTGGACTCCTTGAGTCGCCAGGCCCTCATATTCACCTTTGGAATGTCCATAACAAGAACATAAGTTAGGGGCAATTATTATTTCCACCGTGCTTCCCCAGGGATGTACGAAATGATGACCAAGACAAACTCCCAGTCCTTGAGGCACTCACTTGCTAGTCAGGGAGGGGCAAGAGACACTCAATGACTAAAACCAAAGCCACTAAGTAACAAGTATAAATAAGCATTGTAGAGACAAATAAGGCTGACAAAGGAGAAGGGAAAGCCCCAAAAAGTGAGTTGCAAATGTGAACCAGGGAAAACCTCACTGAGAAGGTGACATTGAGAAAAACACCTGGAGAAGAGGTAAGAGTGAAGTAAGTGGACATTGAGGGGAAGAGTGTTCCAAGCAGAAGGAACAGCCAGAGCAAAGGCCCTGAGGCACAAAGGTACCAGGCATGCTGAAAGACTAGCAGGGAGGCCAGCATGGCTGGAGGACTGCGAGCTCGAGCTCGGGAGAGCTGAGGAGATGAGAGCAGAGGGGCCAGATGGGTGGAGCCTCGTGGGTTGCAATGAGGCTCTGGCCTTACATGAGGATATGGAGGTCCTAAGAGACCTAATACCAGATGACAATTCTGGCACCTCCTATGAGCTGGCTACTCTTCTATGCACTTCCTATGTATTAATTCCTAGTCTTCTCACTCACTGAGCTTCAGTCTCCTCACTGGACAAGGAAGCTTGGAGTAACTGTCTACCGTGATCATTGTGAAGATTATATAAATAAGATAGCATATGAAGTCACTTATTATTATAACAACAACATATATCAGGGCCCTGGGTGGCTCAGTCGTTAAGCGTCTGCCTTCGGCTCAGGTCATGATCCCAGGGTCCTGGGATCAAGCCCCGCATTGGGCTCCCTGCTCTGCAGAAGGCCTGCCTCTCCCTCTCCCACTCCCCCTGCTTGTGTTCCCTCTCTCGCCGCGTCTCTCTCTGTCAAATAAATAAATAAAACCTTTTAAAAAATTAAAAAAAAAATAACAACATATATCGAGTGCTTATCATGTGCTGGCTCCATCCCATTCTTATGTCCAGGCACGTCTTACAGGTCCACACAGCAACTCCATGAAGGAGATGCCATTATCCTCTAATTGTTGAAAAAACAGACAAAAATTGAGGCCCAGAGAGGTTATATGACTTGTCCAAGGCCACACAGTAAGTGGTGGAGTCTGGATTCAAACCCAAATCCTGGGCTCTTAACCATTTTATTCACCTCAATAAATAGTATCTATGTGATACAGCTACGTTTCCTATTTCTAAAAATTTCTAAACTTTTCGCCCTTCTGGGTGGTGGGGGAGAGGAGACACAGGCCCTGGAAGGATCCGGTCACCTGAGCCATTCTTGCCTCCCCTGCTGCTCCTCCAGGATCTCCAGGTCTCCCACCTCAATGCCGAGCAAAACCAGCATCTCCGGGCCTCTCTGAGCCGCTTGCACCGGGTAGTCAAGGTAACACCTGCCGTGGCCTGGCTCCACCACGCGTGCTGGGAGCCCTGAGGCCTGACCGCGGCCCCTCTCACCCTCAGCATGCCCGAGCCCAGCATGTGAGGCTCCTGGTGGACGCTGAGTACACCTTCCTGAACCCGGCTCTCTCTCTGCTGGTGGATGCCCTGGCCATGCGCTGGAACGGCCCCGGGGAAGGCGGGCCCTGGGTGTGGAACACTTACCAGGCCTATCTGAAGGTGTGTGGTGAACTGTGGGGGACCGCGGGCTGGGGTCCTGGAGGCCCTGACCCGAAGCTGCCGGGGTGCCCCGCCAGGACACACACGAGCGGCTGAGGCGGGCCGCGGAGGCCGCTGACAGGGCTGGCCTGGCCTTCGGAGTCAAGTTGGTACGAGGGGCATATCTAGACAAGGAGAGAGAGGTGGCTCGGCACCATGGGACAGAAGACCCCACTCAGCCGGACTATGAGGCTACCAGTCAGAGGTAGGACTGGGCCAGACAGGCCTCGGAGATAAATAACATCTAACCTTTCATCCCGGCACACTGCCCATGATGCTAAGCATCCTGTGTATGTCCACATATCATTTCCTCTCCCTGGTCCAGGACATCGTCACTTCCTGCCTCCTCTTTGGGCTCCCTGCTCCCTCCTTTGTCCACCACCCCAATTTGTACCCCACAGGCAGCCAGAGGGAGCCTGTTAATATCTAAGTCAAATCCTGTCCCTCTTCAAAACCCTTCCTTCGCTCCCACTGCCCCTTAATAAGCCCAAAATCCTTACAGCAGCCCCCCATCTCCACATAATCTGGTCTTCCGTCCACTCTGTTCCTCCACACAGTCCTCCTTGATGATCCCCAGGGCCTTTGCACTTCCTGTTCCCACTGCTTAGAACGTTCTCCCTCCAGACAGCTGCTTGGCTCAATCCCTCACCTCCTTGTTGGTACCTCCTCAGGGGACCTTCCTTGCCCTTCCTATCAAAAACTAGAACACTCACACTACTCTTTTCCTAAATTTACTTTTCCTCTTTAGCACTTACACAGCATCTGAGGTTCTATACACTTTCGTATTCAATTGCACACTGTCTGTCTCCTGCTCTAGAGCGTGGGCCCAGGAGGGCAGGGGTTTCTGATTTGTTCATTGTTGAGCATCCAGTGCTTAGAATTGTGCCTGCTATGAGGTAGGTGCTCAGTACAGATCTGCTGAACACATAAACAACCCCCAAGCAGTAGGTACTATCATCATCACCCCCTGCCCAATTTCACAGAGGAAGGAACCCAGGCACAGAGAGGTAGAACCACTTACCCAAGGTCACATAGTTAGTAAGTGGCACGGCCAAGTTCTGAACCCAGCAGACTGACTCTAGAACCTGCATTCTTACCCACCTCAAATCACCCTGTGCTGGGAGCAAAATATGGGTGAGCTGCTTGGGCCCCCATCCCATGACCCTGGGAAGAAGGAAACTGTTCCTTTACCACATATTTTCTGATCACCTGATTTAGATCAGGACCTCGGCTGGACCCTGGTCCCACTCCCAACAGAAGGTGGTAACCAGGCCCTGTCCCCATAGAGCTTAAAAATCTACCTCCAGGGGCACCTGGGTGGCTCAGTCATTAAACATCTGCCTTCAGCTCAGGTCATGATCCCAGGCTCCTGGGATTGAGCCCCGCATCCGGCTCCCTACTCAGCGGGAAGCCTGCTTCTCCCTCTCCCACTCCCCCTGCTTGTGTTCCTGCTCTCGCTCTCTGTCAAATAAATAAATAAAATCTTAAAAAAAAAAATCTACCTCCATTTCACACTGGATCCAGGAGAGGTTTGTAGAGCCACAGGGACTGACCCAAGCTCACAGGGCAATGGGCCACACCATAGCCAGAAGCTAGGCTTGCATCCAAGGCCCATGAGGGCTCCTACATATGTTTGTGCCCCACAGGCTTAATCACTGGCACCGTTATTATTATTTTTTATTACGATATAATTCACATACCATAAAATTCACCATTTCAAAGGGTACAATTCAGTGGATTTTAGTATATTCACAAGGCTGTGCAACCATCACCACTAATTCCAGAACATTCCATCACCCCCCAAAAGAAACCATGTCCATTAGCAGTCATTCCCCATTTGCCTCCCCTCAGGCCCTATAGCAGGCTCTAATCTATTTTCTGTCCTATGGATTTGTCTCTTCTGGACATTTCATATCAACGGAGTCATATAATGTATGGCCTTTTGTGTCTGGCCTGTTTCACTTAGCATAATGTTCTCAGGGTTCAACCACGTTGTCAGATGAATCAGTACTTCAGTCCCTTACGTCTAAATAATATTCCACTGTATGGATGTACCACTCATCAGCTGATGGATATTTGGATCACTTCCACTTTTGGCTATTATGACTAGGGCTGCTATGAACATTCGTGTGCATATTCTTCTGTAAATATGCATTTTCAATTCTCTTGAAAGCTCAACTCTCTACGAGTGGAAATGCTGGGTTATACAGTAACTCCGTTTAACGTTTTGAGGAATTGTCAGATGATTTTCCAAAGCTGCTACACCATTTTGCATTCATACATTACACATTCTGAATAAATACTAAGTTTATGTGATTAAAAATCAAAATGAGGGGCATGTGGGTGGCTCAGTCAGTTGAGCATCTGACTCTTGGTTTCAGCTCAGGTCCTGACCTCAGGGTCATGGGATCGATCCCTGAGTTGGGCTCTGTGCTCAGAGCAGAGTCTGCTTGGGAGTCTCTCTCTCCCTCTGCCCCTCCCCCTGCTTGTGGGCATGCTCTCTCTCTCTTTCTAAAAATGAATAAATAAATCTTTAAAAGAAAATCAAAATGATATGCAGTACCTGGATGGCTGTTGGTTAAGTGTCCAACTCTTACTTTCAGCTCAGGTCATGAACTCAGGGTCATGAGATCGAGCTGAGTAGAGCTCTGTGCTGGGTGTAGAGCCTGCTTGGGATTCTCTCTCTCCCTCTGCCTCTCTCCCCCACTCGCTTGCTCTCTCTAAAAACATAAAAAATAAAAATGATATGAAATGAATACACTGACATATCTCACTTCCACCCAAATCCCCCTCTCATTTTGGAGTCTCCTTGCTCTCCACAGGTGACTACTTTTGTTAGTTTCTTACACATCTCCTAAGCTCCTTTATCCAAAAACAGGCGAACACAGAGATTTGTGTGTGTATATGTGCAAAAGGCATCATGCCTACACACTGCTCCTTGCTTTTCCACTCAGTTGCATATTTTAAAGGCAGAATAGTCTAATGATAATAAACCCAGGCTCTGGAGCATCAGACAGCCTAGGTTCATATCCCAGCCCAGCCACTTTTAGCTGTGTGACCTGGGGACAAGCTTCAGTCTTCCCCTCTGTAAAATGGGGATAACCAGGACATCTACCTCATGGAGCTGACTTGAGTGAATGTATGTGGGTCAGGCAGAACCCTGGAAGAAAGAGAATTCCAAGCAAAGGGGTTTAACTAAAGGAAATGCAGTAAAATGCTCTCTCTATAGAGTGTGGGCAAGGTTAGGGGAACCCCTGAGAGCATGAAGCTCTTACGACCACTGTTCCAGAGCTGAGGAAGGGGGGCCACCCTAAAGAAGGTGTCACCATGCACAAGACAGTCAGCATGGGCCAGAGAGAGGGCTGGGGGCGAAATACCCCAAGCTCCCTCTCCTCCCCTCTTCTGATCTCCTGCTCATTCCTCCATGGGTGATATAGGACATAAAAGTCAGCTTCCTGAGGGGCAGAGAAGGTCAGAGAACAGATCTGGGGGGCAATGGAGAATAACCAGTGACGTCCTTAGGATGGCACTTGGCCGGCAGCAAGCTGGGAAAGCATTTGCCAGTCAGTTTACCTTTCCATATCAGTGCCCCAGAGTGTCCTCACCCTTCTTTAGTGCCTGGCACTCCACTATCCTTTGTGTGCCGTCATTCATTTGAGCCAGGCCCCACCGACAGACAACTGCATTACTGCTCCTCATGTTCCGTGGCCAATGCTGCAGTGAATGACCTTGGTAAATGTCATCTCATGCACGGAATGTGGCCCTTTGCTGTGAGACGGCCATTGAGCCAGGGGCTTTATGACACCCTCATCTCACTCCATCCTCAACAGTGCTGTTAGCTGAACTTGCATCGTTAAAAGAGAGGAAACAGGCTCAGAGAAGGGCTATCCCTTGCGCCTGGTGCAGGTGAAATGGGGGTACTGTCTGACTCCAGAGTACTCGCCCTTAAGCACCCCACCTCCCAAGGACAGGAATCCCGAGTCCCTGGGGCCTGACCTTAATCACCAGGTGCCATAAGCTGAACAGAACATCTCCGTTAAGTTACAGCCGCTGTCTGGAGCTGATGTTGACCCAGGTGTCCCACCGTGGCCCCATGTGCCATCTCATGGTGGCTTCCCACAATGAGGAATCTGTTCACCAGGCAACCAAGCGGTACGTAGAGGGATGAGAAATGGGTACCCACAAGAAGGCCCCCTCCCTTCCTCTCCCTTGCTCACATGCCAGGGATAGGCAGAGGGTGGTGGATATGGAACAGGGGGAGAGATGGTGAGGGGCCAGTAGGTTCACAGGGATTCAGGGGGGCCTATCCAAAATATTTAACCCCCGCTAAACCTGTAGGTCCTGTAGGTCCCAGCTAAACAAGACATTGCTCCCTACTTGCTGGGGCACAAGGAGGTCTGAGGGTTCCAGGGAAGGAGCTGGGACTCACTGGGGAGTTTTCAGGGACCTGAGGGCAGTGTTTATTTATTGCTGAGTTTGGAAGTACTTCAAAATTTTAAATAACTGGAACAGCCATATGAGTGCATAATGGCTGACAGTCAGCTCTGGGTCCAGCCACTGTCTGGACTGATGATGTGGCCTTTTCTATAGCATGTGGGAGCTGGGCATTCCTCTGGACGGACCTGTCTGTTTTGGACAACTTCTAGGGATGTGCGACCACGTCTCCTTGGCACTGGGTATGTGAATGGCTCATTCTCCCCATACTCCACCACCATGACCCACCCAGCCCTTGGCCTCATCCCCTCCCAGCCAAATCCCTCCTTCCACTCCCAACCAGTTCCTGCCCAGGCTCCCCTCCAGAGGGGAGCAGCTGGCCCAGCCACCAGACTCTTCCAGATAGATCTGTTGCTCCCGTATCTGAAGGCCTTGCACACCTGTCTTTGAGCCTGCTGTCTGTTGCTTTTGCTGGTTCTTGATCATGGGGTCTTGTTTCATGCTTTGTTATCTTGACCGTGTTGCTTCCCGGGGTCCGAGACCAGAAGATTTATGTTTTCTTCTTCCAGGTACTAAGGGGTACAGAATTACTTTACCCTAAATTCAGAGCCTGAGGTTTCCTGAGGCATCTCCATGATGCAAATCTGAGCTACAAATATATGAGGCTAATCCATGGCCTCGATCTCTCAGAGATGGGTTTCTGTTTTCTTCTCTGCTCCACTTATGGTCAAGGCCACTATTCCCTGTGAGTTGGGGAAGGTGGGTGGGTGGACTTCTGGTTAACTCTGACACTGAGGGTGCAGCTTAATTTGAGGAAGTGCTCCATTACAACTAACCCTGGTCAGGCTCTGGGCCTCGATTCTGCACCCCCTCAACTCTGTGAGGTCATCAAATTTTGCCTTCAGGGTGGAAGTGCTTCCTTGCATCCTTCCCTCTTTGGGTTCTCACTTTCTCTTAATGCTTGGATTACTAAATTCCTTACTCTTTTGGCCGTATTTTAATAACTTTAGGAAGATTTTTCTAAATGTTTACTGCAGGATTTTATGTTTTTTCAGTGGGAAATTTTGTCCAACTCACCTAGTCTGTCATGTCCTCAGACATGAAAGTCTCTGTTCCAGATGGGGCCTCTCCCCAAACATGAGTTCACACCATGCCAACACTCTCCCCACAGGGCAGGCTGGCTATGCTGTGTATAAGTCCATCCCTTATGGTTCCCTGGAGGAGGTGATCCCCTACCTGATCCGGAGGGCCCAGGAGAACCGGAGCGTGCTGCAGGGTGCCCGCAGGGAACAGAAGCTGCTCAGCCAAGAACTTCGACGGAGAGTGCTGGGCGGGGCCTGAGGGTACCCCATTAGCATCCCCAGGGGTCATGTGGTTAATAAAGATCCTGAGCTATGGCCCAGGCTGCTGTCCTGCACTGAAGCTCCTCCTTGGGGAAGGGCTAGTCTCCACCTCAGCGAGCCCAAGCTAGAGGCTCTGCAGCTCAAGAGAGACCACTAGCTGATCCTAGAGCATGGCAAGGGCATTGATCAAAGACTAATGATGCCTCCCCTTAACCCTGAGGCAGACTGTCCTGCAATGGGCCTGGGATCAGCTCTACTCAGCCAGTCAATGACTCATGTGGGAGCTTTCTTCACTCCAGGGGATGCCCAGATGAACAGCAGACACTGAGGCACTGAAACCAAGAGGCTGGGAGGGACAGAGGGAAGAGGCAAATCACTTTTTCATTTAATAAGCATTTACTGAGGCTCCTTCTGGGCTCCTCTGAGATGAACAATGCTGGGGACTCAACAGTGACAAAGACAACTGCAGGCCCTGCCTCACAGGGCTTAGTCCAGTAGGGGTAGACAGACCTATCTTCAGACAGTGACAGCCTGGTGGATCAAGGCAAGACACCTGGTGATCAAGAGGGCTTTCCAGGGAATTCATAAGGATAACCAAAGGAATACTGAGAAGAGCATTCAAAGGCAAGGGCGTGCGCATAGACAGAAAAGTTTGCAACAGACTAGGGAGTGGGAAGACAGGGATGAAGGGTAGGCAGGCCAGACAATGCCATCTTTGATGCCAGATTTAAGGGCCTGGACTCTGTCCCAAGGGCCCTGGGGAGCCAGGAGAGTTTCAAGCAAGGGAGGAACAGAGTCAGGTTTGGCTTTAGTAAAGACTCCCCTGGCTACCATGCAGTGAGTGTACCAGAGTGGGGAGACAGGCTGGGAGCCCAAGGGAAGATGAAGTAAGAAATCCCTGCAGGTAGCTGGAGCATGGCAGGGCTATAACAAACGGAGGAGGAGGCTGGTGGGAAGGACAATCTAGAGGCTGAGTGGATGGGCCCTCGGGCTGAGAGGTTGGATGGGAGGGAGACACTGAAGGGCGAGGCCCAGGGCTCTGGCTTGAAGAGGGGGTACCCTGAGATGGTGATTGGGAGGAAATGCAGTTTTGGGGAGATACTACAAGTGTGGGACCCAGTGGCTGGGAGGGTCTCAGAGGATTTCCAGGGCGAGGTGTCCAGGACACTGTGGGGCCCCAGGTTTGGGGCAAAGAGATGAGGTTGGGGTTAGGGAAAAGAGACAGCCCGTGGTGGTGGTAAGAAGCGTGGGAAGAAGACAGCCAAGGACAGGGATCAGGAAGGGCCCACCACCTCAAACAAGTCCTGGGGCAGGCGTAACAGGGGGATAACACGTACCTCTAGGGTGGATATGGCTTGCTCTTCTTTTGCATCACCTCAGGGCTGTAAGAGCGCCTCTCAGAGGAGGGAAGCTACTGCGCAAGCGCAAGCCACTGATGCGCATGCGCCCCTGATTCCCGCTCAGACGCCGGCGTGCGTGCCTGGGTCACGTGGCAGTCACGTGGTGATCACTGTGGGAGCGCAACGGTAGGTGCAAGGACCCCCTGGGCTGGGGCCTAGGCCCCAGAATCTTCCTAGAGCTTACTGGACCCTCAGGCTAGACCCCGCCCCCAGACCGCCCCCTTCCCTCATACTCCTCCCTCCTTCCCACCCCTGGTGGCCCGCAGACCCTACCCCTTATCAGACTCCGGTTCCCAGCCCACAGACACTGCCCTCCGACCCCCTCCTTCCTCAGTCTCTTCCAGTAGCCCACAGACCCCACCCCAGCACCCAGAGGCTTCCCTCAACCTCAGTCCGTGTCCCCAACCCTCACACCCTGTCTCAGCCCCTGCCCTGACTGTCCTCCTCCCTTCCACCCCGTCGCCCAACCTGGAGACTCTACCCCTTCTCAGGCCAACCCTCAGGCCCCTCTTCCACCAGACCCTTTTCCTAAACCACTAGCCTCCTTTCCTCAGCTCAGATCCTATCCCTGGAGCCCTTACACCCCCTCCCCCAGAGAGAATGCCCTGCCCTCAGACTCCCGTAGACCCCAGACCTGCCGGGCTGTAGCTCTCCCAGATCCCACCCTTTTTCTCATTCAAACACCTAACACCGGAGAGGATTCCTCCTGAGTCCCCTCCCTTTCTCACTCGGCTCTCCAGGACTCCCAGCCAGCTGTTTTTATTACCCCCAGAGGTCCTCTGTTTACTTCTTCCTCCCTCATGAGACACCCCTAGGTGATCCCTGCGCAGGATCTGAGCGAGGCCGGAGCTCACAGATGCCCTCCCTGCGCTCTCGCTTCCCCGTGGAGCTGGGCTCTGTTAGGGATCCAGAAGCCCAGGTGGGACGACTGCATCGCCTGGCTGTGGCCGGGGGCCCAGGCTGGGGCCTCACCCGGCTCCTGCGGAGAGGTGAGGGTTCAGCTCCTGCAGCTTCCTGTGGGGACCAGCTCAAGAGGCCGTGTAGAAGGTGGGACTTCTACACGCTCAACAGTTGTGTACCAGGCACCTATGGTGTGCCAGCCTCTGTCGTCTATGATGGGGATTTAGGGACGACCTTCTGGGTCATTGTGAATGAAATCTATCGTGAGAATTTAAGAGAGTGGTGAAGATGAAGTAGCTACACCAAGAAGCGTGGCTTTATAAGAGCCGGTCATGCAAACCACACCCCCACCCCAGGGTGACAGAGCCACTGCAAAGGCCTTGAAGTCAAACTGTTAAGTAGCAGCAGTGGGGGAGGGGGACTCAGGGAGAGGGCTGAAGCTTAAGAGGCACCAGCTCCGTCCAGACAGGAAAGGGCCTCTGAAGTAGTGGGTGAATTCTGTTATATTTTGTTCTGTGTGGGATGGGAAGCCATTGGAGTTGTAGGCAGGAAATTAACATCTAATTTACAATTTCCATTTTTCATCGATTTTTCTAAGTCGATTGTGTTTCTGGTCACTTTCTGAATTTAATAGTTGTAGTTTTTGATTCTTTTACAGTTTTTGTTACCCACAGATGGTGACAGTTTGGTCTCAGCCCTTTCAACTCTTAATTCTTTTTTTTCTCGTGTATGGTGTTGGCCAGAACCCCCAAACCCCCAAACCTTGTTGTCGATGGACATCTCTTAACTTGTTCTTGATATTAAAGGGAATTAATCTGTATTTTTGCATTAAGTATTGTGGGTGCTCTTGGGTTTTGGTATATAATTTTTATAAAGTGAGGAAGTTCCTGTTTATTCTTAGTTTTTTGAGGTATTTGCCTCCCTCAGTCATAAGTAAGTATTGAATTTTATTTTTATTTATTTAATTTAGTCTTTCATCACTTACATATACCACCCAGTGCTCATCATAACAAGTGCCCTCCTTAATACCCATCTCCCATTTAGCCCATCCCCCACCCACCTCCCTCCATCAACCCTCTGTTCTCTGTTGTTAAGAGTCTCTTATGGAAGTTTTGAATTTTATCAAGTTCTTTTTCTGTATCTACTGAGCCAAATGTGATTTTTGTTCTTTAATCCATGAATGTGTTTTCCTACATTGATTGATTTTCTTATGTTGAATCGTCCTTGATTTCTGGGAATAAATCAATTGGATAATCCCTTTTAGTCTATTTAGGAGGTTAGCATATATGATCATTAATGGAATTGAAATATTTCATTTTTGGTTCTGGAAACTTACCAGGCTTTGGAATTAAGGTCATACTAGCCTCATAAAAGGAGCCTTGCCCTCTCTCTCTCTCTCTCTCTCTTTTTTTTTTTTTTTTTTGCTTTTGGAACAACTTGTATAAGATTATTTATACATGAAATGAAGTGACCACCATTGTAATGATTATCTATATCATGCAGTGATTTGTGTTTTAAGAAGATCCTTTTGCAGGGCAAAACAAATGCAGAAAATCATTTAGGATGCCATTGCAAAAGACAGTGGGCTACTGGATAAAATAGGATGCAGTAATTGTGATATTCAGATGTTCCTAAAGGACCACATTTGGAGAGATTTTGTGACAGAGACCAAGCTGGGTTGGGCCAAGCACATGATTGATTTTAGCCATGTCTGCCTAAGACATAGGAGTGCAAGGACAAAGACACCATGCATTTGCCCTCAGTAGGGAGATAGGCCAGGGCCTAGAGGAAGAAGAATTCAGGATAATGGGTATGGAGAGGAGGGGATAGGAAGGGGATCTGAGCAGAATGAGGAGGGGGGAAGAGATTGGCGTAAGTGGAGGTGCAGAGGAGATTGCTACTTGGATTCGGCTCTTAGAAGCAGTATGCAAAAATAAACCTGAGAGATTTCCTGATAAAATCCAAAGAGTTTGCTTTTCTTGAAGAATTGGATGCTGGCCACATGGGATCTGTATAGACACACTGAAGGAGAGCTGGGTGGAGGCTGCCTGCCTTGGACAGTGCACAAGGCTCCTGTCAGCTGAGGTCCCTGAGAAGGCCACTTCCCCCCGGCCCCTGGGTACCTTTGTGTGATTTTGACACTTCTGGGGTGGCAGATGGGTGGCAGCATAGCAGGTGGACGTCACCCCTTGTTGCAACTCTGTAGACTTATTAATGGTGAGCACTGTGTTGAGACAGATTCTGAGCAGAGTCCCCAGTGGTTGGAGGGTGGGGGTTCCAGGACATACAGATAGAATCTGGAGTTGAGGGTCACCCAGGCAAGGAGGGACTGCGGGGACTGGGAATTGGCTGAGGCGTTGCATAGCAGCCCCCAGGACTGCTGCCTCTGGAGTAAAGGGCAGGGATAGTCCTAAGCCTTGCTGCCCCTCAGTTGTCCAGGTGGATGGTGAGAACTCTGCTGGGCAGACGGGGCTCTTCCTCTCGGCGCTGCTGGGCCACAGCTCTGCCGTGCAGCTCTTGCTGACCTTTGGCGCCAACCCCAACCAGTGAGTGGACCGATGGCGGTGCCCCCACGTTCCCAGGGGTATGGGTCAGAACCCCAGAGAGCCTGAGAGCCAGGGCTTTCCTCCCCAGAGACCACTCCCTCATGACACCTTTCCATCCTGATGACCCTTCCGTGCCCAGTGAGCTTCCGCCTTGTTCTCTGCATTAACCCCTCCTTGTCCTCCAGGAACTATTCCCATTCTCCTGGTTACTCTCATGCTCACAATGAGACTCTCACCTCTCAAAGACCCCACTGTGTCCCCAAGTGACCCCTCCTGTCCCGATGTCCACCTCCCATGTTCACCGTGACTCTCATCCCTCAGTGCTCCCATCCTGCTACCCCTTGTCCCTGTTCCGCCCCTTTCCTAATACCTTTCTGTCCTCATTGTTCCGATGCAGCCGCTGCCTCGATGGCAGCACACCTGTGCACGCAGGCGCCTTCTCGGGCCGCAGCCTGGTGATGCTGCACCTGCTACAGGCGGGGGGTGACCTGCGTTTGCATGACCAGCAGGGTCGCACGCCTCGGGACTGGGCAGAGCAGGGTGGTGCCAAGCAGAGCTGGGAGGTGAGCGGTGGCCCAGGTGGGGTGGGGGCATATAGAGCCGGCACCCCCACCTGCCTCACTGCACACGTCCCCCGTCCAGGTGCTGGAGCTGTTAGAGCTATGCCGAGCCCACATATCAGTACTAGTGCATGGCGGTGAGTTGGCAGCCAATGCATCCCTGGGCCAGTTGCAGGCCAGCTCTAGACACAGCCCGTGTGGCTCTCTGTCCTTGCCGCGGCTGGTGCATGCGGACAGGTAACTACCCACATCCCGAAGCCCAGTCACCCACCACCCCCAGCTGCCCTAGACTTACCCCTGGCCTTCCCTTTGATCCAGGGCGCCGAGGCCGGAGCACATCAGAAGACCCTCCCAAATCCCAGCCTTGGGGTTTGGCCAGGTAAGCGGGAGAGGTTGGGGGAGCAGGGAACACCCCTGTCCGCTTTGTGCCTCATAGTCCCACTCCCCATCCCCAGCTGAGCAGCCTGTGGCCACTGGGGCTGGTAACAGGCATACCCCTCGCGGACCCCAAGGAGCTGCTGCCAGCCCAGGGCGAGCCCGACCGCACCTACGAGAACAGCTCCCACACCCTCATGGCCAAGTGAGAGAGAGCCCCTCCCACACCCCTTGCCTAGCTGTCCAGCAGAGTCTGGGAGGTGTCCAGCTCTCCTCCTTCCCTCATAGGAAGACCCCCCCCCATTTCAGACCTGTGCTCTTTCCCCCTCCCCGTTCTCTAGCCTCCTGTGGAGGGGCCACCCCGTGACAGCTCGGCAGCTGAAGGCACCCGGAACTCAGCCAGATGTGCTGTTGGCTGACCTTCAGCACTGCAGGTACACCACCCCCAGCCTGGCCCCCAGGCTGGCCCAGTCCCACAGACCAGTCTCCCGCCTGCCCTCTGGACTCAAGCGTCTCATAAACAGGAGGCCAGGGAGTTTGGCGGTGGCCACGGTGACGGTCTTCACCTGTGGGCCAGCACCTGGCATGGAGCCCTCTTACTGGAGTGACCACCCCTCCCCCCTGCTGTAAAGTGGGTCCCAGGGCTGTGTGCTGTGTATTACAGGCCACAGAGGGGTGGCTGGCGTAGAGAGGGGTACCCCAGGTGGGGTACGAATTGGATGCTGGCCCTGTGAGCCAGGTCTCAGTTTCTCCTCTGTCTGGTGGCTGGTGCAGATCGTCAACCCCTGGCACGTGCTGATCTGTGCCCAGGAGCAGCCCCCACCAAGCAGGTAGGGGCCTCCTTGTGAGTGGCCTGCTCTCCTCCCGCCCAGCACCCTGCACCACCCCAACCTGTTGCTGCTGATGGCACTGAGCCCCTCGGCCGACCTGTCGGGGCTGTGCCTTCTCTTCGAACCCGTGTGGCTGGGCTCCCTGCATGTGGTGCTGCACCCACGCGGGCCGAGGCCGGCAGGGCCCTGCACTGTGCCGGGCCTGCTGCCCGGCCACCTGCTGCTGCAGGTGCTGGAGGCCCTGCTGTTCCTGCAGGCCCGCTGGTGCGCTCATGGCGGCCTTAGCTCTCATGCGGTGCAGCTGGTGCGGCCAGGCCTGGCCAAGGTGGGCAGCCTGGAGCACGGCCGCCCCCTGCACCGACGCTGGCTGCAGCCCAGGTGAGTGCCCGCCTCCCCTGCTGCCCCTGCATCCCTGCCCAGTGGCCGCTGGCTCACCAGCGCCCCCTTCCCCGGCCTCCATAGGCCACAGCAGGGCTGCTCCCGGGGAGGCCCAGGCCCGGGGCTGCCCCCGCCTCCTGAACTGTACCCATGGCTGCCACTTGAGCTCATCTGCGGGGACATGCCTGCTGCCACCTCAGATCTCTACAGCTTTTGCATCCTGGCCCAGGAGGTGTTCACCGGTCAGTGAGTGATCCTACACCCTGCCCCACTGAGGTCGCCCTTCGGGTTGGGTCCGCCAATCATGCTTCCTTACAGGAGAGCTGCCCTGGGCTGGGAGAAAGGGGCCTGAGGTGAAGGCTAAATTGGAGGCAGGTGAGAGCCCGGCCCTGGATCCCCTGGTGCCTGCCCCCTACCAGGCCCTGGTTCAGGCTGGGCTGGGTCTAGGGCCCGCCGACCGCTGGGGCAGCCTGCAGAACACTCGATACCTGCTGCGGGAGGCCATGGCCCAGGTATGGGACGGGTTGGCCGGGTGGCGGTAGCCATGGAGCCTTAGGCAGGACCCATGTCACACACTCAGCCTCCTTTCCACAGGACCCAGCTCCTGAGGTGAGCTCCCCGATGCACTGGAGTGCACAGTGCCCCGTGTCTCAGGGTTTCCTACCAGGTTAGAGGGCACGGAGGGGGTTGTAGCCAGTGCTAAGCGCAGCTCTCCTCCCCCCATTCCAACCAACTGGTCTGTCCCCCCAGAGACACTGTACTGTGAGGTGGCTCCCAGAGCCAAGTCTGCACCCAGGCCTGTGCCCCCTGTGATGTCCCTAGGCCCCTCCCCATGCCAGGTAGGAGCCAGAGCAGGGACATGGAGGACCAAGGGAGCTGCGGGCCACCGGAGGGACAGGAGTGGGGATGGCAGGAGCCAGAGCAGGGATCTGGGGGACCAAGGGAGCCCATGCCACCTCCTGCCATTGTGTCTGCAGGCCCTGAAGACTCTCGGGGTCACAGGCCGCAGCAGAGTCCAGAGGGCCACAGCCTGGGACTCCGGCAGCAGCTTGACTCTAGGCAGCAGACCGAGTCCCGGCCCCAGCCTCTACCCAGGCTCCAGCCCCGCAGACCGGGTCGGCCTGCACCGCTGCCTGGAGCCCAGCTCGACAGTATGGATCCCCCCAGGGCCCTGCGCGACCGGACCGTCCGTTCGTTAAACTGTGACCCCTCACCCCAGTTGTCACCAGCCCCAGTTTCCCTGGCTGCCTCTCCTTTGACCAGGGACCCCCCCCAACTGTCCTCTCACTGACCCGAGCCCCCTGGCCAACCCGGCTTCCCCCAGGGCCCTGCCCTGCACAACAGGCTTCAGGACTCAGCCTCCCTGCTGGGGATCCAGGGTTCTGTGGAGCAGGTGGAGAGGAACCCCGCCAAGATGCCAGCCCTGCAGGGGCTGCAGCAGCACGCACAGGGCCGCCCTGCTGGGCCCCCCACCCTCTGAGCCCACCCCCTGCCTGCTGACCCACAGCGAGGCCTCTCACACCCTGGAGGCTGCTGGCAGGGAAGGCCACGAGGGTGGGTGAAACAGAGGACCCCGAGCCTATCTCCTGCCCCCCCCCCCGCTCCCAGGCCCATCCCGAGCTCCATGGCTACTGGCTGGCAGCTCCAGCCTTTTTCCCCTACAGGAGCCCAGTCCCGAGCTGATCAGAGGAGGTCTCTTCTCCAGCCTGCAGAAGTAAGAAATGGGCCCTGCTGCCCACCCCCCCACCCCCATCCCTTCCTCATCCCTGCAGTGACCCTGGCTCCACCCCTATTCCACTACTCCCCAGGATGGACCTGCTGGAGGAGATCATAGCAGAGCTGCAAGGTGGACAACTCGGAGACAAGTCCAGCCTCGACGCAGCTCCTGACACCGATCCTTAGAGTACCCGTGACTGCCTCTCTGCAGACACCGCCCCTCAGAGCCTCCCAGCAGTGACTTCCCACGCAGCACTTGCTGAAATGATAAAGTGATAAAGTATCCCATCTGTCTCTGCCTCTTTGTTCCCTGAGTCTGGCCCCAGCATGATACTAGCACCTGTGTTTTCACCGTTTTTATTCATTAATTTTGTCAGATGGTTTAGTGGGGGGTGTGGGGGGAGATGGGCACGAGCTGTTCCCCAACCCCCTGTGCACAGGTCAGGACAAGCTGGGGGCTCCTGGAGGGAGAGGGAAGACAGGGTGTCAGCCTAGCCCTCAGATTTGTGCGAGAGCCCCCGGGATGGGAGGATGGTGGGGGGATGGGTGTGCCCTTCAGCCCAGGGTAGGGAAGCCATAACAGGTTAGGGACCCACATCAGAAACAAGTTACAAAGTTAGAAACCTGGGGTAGGGGTCAGGAGCTCAAGAAAATACAAAACAAGGGATTAGATGGGGCCAAGATCAGTGAGGGCAAAGGGAAGGGAGGAAGGTCTCTCTCCCAGCTGTGGCTCAGCAGTAGCTTCGGGTCTGACCCTCAGAGTGGAGGGACCAGCTGGGAGTGGGGTAGGGGGGTGGGGGACCAGCCCCCTCCCTTCCTTGCCCCCCATTCCTGTACAAGGACCCTCGGTGGTGCTCGCCCCCCCTCCCGTAGGCCGGTGGGGCTGCCCTGTACAGCAGGAGAGGCTCTGGAGGGCCCCAGGGCGTAGGCACCCTGTGAGGGGTGTGGGGGCCCCAGGGGGCCCGCTGTTTCTGGGGTAGGCGGGGGGCTGGGGGGCCAGGATCTGAACGGCTCCGGGGGTGAGCAGGAGGGGAGGAGGAGCTGGAAGAGGCAGGTGAGGGGCCCCGGGGCCCCAGAGCTAGATTAACATAGAGGGGCTCGGGCCGGGTAGGGCGCCTGGCGGGATGCTGGGGGGCTGAGTAGCCAAGGTGGTCATGGGGAAAGCAAGAAGGGGGTGGTGGGTAGCTGAGCAGGAAGTCGGGGGACCTGTGGAGTGGTGGCGATTGGCCAAGCAGGCCATATGAGGCATTGAGCCTATCTGGGGGCATAGAGCGAAAGGGACTCCAGGACCTAGTGGGGCCAGAGTAAGGGGTTCCCTCACCTGTCTCGATTTCATAGTACAGGTTCTCTCCCCTGTCAAGTGGTGCAGGGGGACCTAAGGGGCTCCTCCAGACTGGGGCTGGGGAGCTGGGCTGGAAGGATGGGGAACCCAGGGGGTACAAGCCTGGTTTGGGGACCCCAAGGAAGGGTGGCAGGCACTCCCGAGGGGCTGAAGAGAAGAAGCCGGGAGTAGGAACCTGTGGGGGGACAGAATACAGGAACTGAGCTGCCATCTCTGGCTCATCCCCACACCCCCTGAACCCCCCCCCACCTCTCCTGAGCTGGGCACTGACCTGGGCAGGGCCTCTGAGTCCCCTCCTTGAGGTCCCTGGGGGCCGCTGGCTCCTCACCAGGCTCCCGTCACTTTGTTGCCTTGGCAGGGAGGGTGGGGGTCCAGGAACCCAGGCACCTGGGTGGCCTAGGGAGTTGGGGGCCGGCCCAACCCCTGAGGTCCCTGGGGGCTCACCGCTCACCTCCAGCGACAGTGAGCGGTGGAAAGGGGAGTGGGGAGCAGAAGGGGTGCTCCCATGCTCCTGTTGGTTCTGTCTCTGGGCCACCTGCTGAGCCCGCTCAGCCAGGGCCAGGGCCATGAGGCGTGCTGGGTTCTTGGGGGGTGGGGGTGGGGCCCCCCCAGGGCGCAGGAGGGACAGGGGTGGGGGCAGCAGCGGTGAATCCATACCAGGACCTACAGAGAGAGGAATGGGAAGAGGAGTCAGCCAGGTCTTGGGTGCAGCTTCAGGGTCTATAAGGGCATGGGGTAGGCTGAGCAGGACTCACCAGGCTGGCCTTGGGCTCCCCGGGGAACAGGCAGCGCCAGCTTGCTGCAGATCTCCTGTTGGCAGGTGTCACTCAGCTGGACCTCGGCTCCACGCAGCAGCAAGGGGATGAGATGGGGCCGTAGGCCCGGGCTGGGGCTGAGGGCCGGCGTTGGGGTGACTGAGGCAGGCGTTCCCCCGGCCCCCAGCAGCTCCAGGACAGCAGGTGGCACTGATACAGCCAGGGGCTCTGAGATGTCCAGGGCAGTGGGCGAGGCAGGGCTGGCGGCCCCTCGGGGTGAGAGGGCCTGGGGGGTCACCCTGGGTGGGAAGGCGGAGGCAGGGGCTGGGGGTGCCGGGCTGGCGGGGGGTGCCGGGTCCCCTGGTGTGGGGCTGCTGCAGCGAAATGTAAGGGGATCGAAGTCGAGCCCCCGGAGCCCCTCCAGGCAGCGGGGTGGGCTGAAGTCCAGCTCGTCACCATCATCTAGCCAGGCTGAGGTTCGGTGTGAGGGGGAACCAGAGAGTGCCCCCAGCCCAGCTGCTGAGGATCCAGAGGACGAGGACTCCGAAGAGGAGGAGGATTCGGAGGAGGAGGACGACGAGGACAGGCTCTCGCAGGAGCCAGCGGGTGCCGGGCCCACAGGGAAAGCGTCACTGCTGGAGTGGGGTCGCCGGAGCCTATGCAGCCTCTGGAGGCCTGGAAGGCGGGGCAGTTAGGCGTGAGGGGCCGGAACTTTACATACGCATACAGCAGTAAGGGTGGGTTAGGCTGGGCAAGGTTACATGAAGAGGCACTTCTCTGGATAGGGTCACAGTGGCTGTAAATCCAGGGATTTGCTGTCCAGACTCACAGTGAGAAAGGAAAGATGAGAATCATTCTACACCCAAAGGCAAGACTGACGTCTAACAACCACACGGCTGGTGAGCAGGAGACCAGCGGGACCTCCCAGGCTCTCACTATTGGGAGTGCAGATTAGGGCGACAGTTTTTTGGAAAGCGACCCGGCCTTGTCACGTAAGGTTGACCGTGAGCATGGCCTACAGCGCGCCCCTCGGCTCCAGGGTGCTTGGAGCGCTCTCCAGAGTGTGGGCGCGCAGGGAGTGCTCACCAGAGCCCCCAAGCCCCTCGGGGGTAGGACAGACAAGTGACTCTGGATGGGAGAGCCACACATGGATACCAGAGAGCAGCCAAGAGGAACGAGCCTGAGCTACTCTCAGCCGCGTGGGTGGCAGTGAGCGGAAAGTCAGGTTCCACATCCAGCACCACCCGCCACCCTTTCTTAGGAGACCTTTAAAGTTTCAAAATAGCTAGGACTGTGCCATATGTTATTTATGCAGAGGCCTGTAGGTGGTAAACCTTAGAGCAAGGGGATGCTGCCCGTCAACTCTAGGGGACTCCTCTGATGGGCAGGCAGCAGACAGGGAGAGGGGAGGAGCTTGCAGGAAGGGAGTGGGGTCTTTTAGTTCTGGCCAGTGGGTTCACGGATGTTCGTTTTATTATTTAGATTTCTTTTCAAAAGGAACGAATAAAAGCCTGAAAGGACCCTGCCTGGACCAATGATCACAGTACATCATGAACCAAGGGTGATGCTTTATCTAACACATCGATGGTACCTCGTGTCCAGATTAGGAACTAAAAAACAAAACAAACAACCCCAACCCCGCAAATCTGAAATACATTTAGAGGCCACCTCAGGGCCACCAGCCCTCCCAGCCGCACCGGGGCCCAGGCAGGAGCCACCCAGCGCTCACCAGCCCCGCTGGCCTGTGATGACAGAGACTCCTCACTTTTGGCAGATCTCAGTGTGACTGTGTCAGGTCGGCCGCCTGCGGGGAGAGGCGGAATGGTCAAGGGCACTCCAAAGTGCCTCCCCCCCCCAGCCCCAGCCCCCACTCTCTGCCGCCTCTGACCTGAAGGTGGCGGTGGGGCACGGGTGCCCCCCAGCCAGGGTAGAGGCTTCTTCCGGGGGATGCTGGGGCCCCGGCCCAGTGCAAAGAACGTCTTCCAACTGCTTCCCCCTGGCTTTCGCTGTTTCTCGCCTCTCTCCCCTTTCCTCCTGGGGTTTGCGTGAGACACAGGAGGCAGTCTGAGGATCTGGGGCCTCCAGGCTGGCCCTGTGCTCCCCCAGCATCCCACTCACCTTTCCACAGGGGAAGCCGGGGCCTTGGGAGTGGTGGGCTCGGTGGGAGTCCCCAGCCGGCCCTGGGTCCGAGCCTGGGCTTCCTCCAGCGTCAGCAGGCGAGTGGAGGGGCCGCTGCCCGCAAGGGACTTGGGCCTGGGGAGGAGGCAGCGGCCTAGGGAGTTGGGAAAGGGGGCAGCTGTCAGCTCGGGGGGGCCGCTCAAGGCCACAGGCAAAGCCAAGCGCTACAGCCCAAGCCCCGGCCCCGCAGCGTGCCCACCCGGGCTGGCAAGGCAGGGGGCCAGGGCGGATCAGGCGGGAATGGGTGGGCAGCAGGCAGGTGAGGAGGAGGAGTGAGGCAGAACGAGCTGATGAGGAGGCAGCTCCCGGCAGCCAGCGAGGGCAGCGGCTCTGGCTTCAGTTACCTCGGGCCAGAGGGCCCTCCGACGTGCTGAATCCTGATTGGGCTGGGGTCCGGGGTAGGGCGGGGAGTCTGGGTGGGGCCGGGGCGGGGTCAAGTCTGGGGACCTCCCACCTCCTCCCTGGTGGACCCATGGCCCCAAGAGCCCCCAGGAGCTACAAGGGGTGAAGGAAGAACGATGTCCGGGCCAAGAAGTGGGGATCCTGAGCGTAGGAGCTGAAATGAGAAGGGGGGGGAGGGGTGGGAGAGGCCGGGGCGGGGTCCTCAAGGAGCCAGGAGGGAGGTCCAGCTTCAGTGGGGTAGGGATAGGGCTGGGAGCCCACCTGCCCTCCCACTGCAGCCCTAACAATGAGGGGGCAGTAGCCAGGATATCAGGGGGTGGGATGGGCATACCTGCAGGGTCGAGGCCAGCAGAAGTGAAGGTGTCGCTAAACAGGACATCCACGTGGGTGAGCAGGAATTCCACCACCACGGACTGCACCCGTACCTCCCTGAAGGCTGCTGCCCCACCCAGCCCCACAGACTCCAGTTCCATGGACCTGGATGGGAGGAGGGGGAGGGAGGCCAGGTGCTTTGAGCCCCAGCTGGTGTGTTCCAGCTAGGCACGATGGGGAACACCTTTGACCTTACCAAAGTGATCACATCCAGAATTAGGTTCTCAACCTTTCCCCAAGCCCCCTCCCTCCCTGCCTTCCCCATCTCAGTCAATGCTCAGGCCAGACACCTCCAGGTGTTGTTCCTGACCCCTCTCTTTCCCTCACACCTAAATCCTGTCTCTCAGCAATCCCCGCCTGCTCCACCCACAAAAATCTCTCCAGATTCTAAACTCTTCTCCCCCACTGTCCCCACCGTGGTGCAGCCTCCATCCTCCCACTCAGAGACATCACAGCAGCTCCTCCCTGGGCTCCCTGTCTGTCCTGCCCCCTGCAGTCTGCTCCCGGCCACAACCAGATGGAGTCTGTGATGCCCGGTCAGGGCCCTGCTGGCTCAGAGCCCTCCCCTGGCTGCACCTCTCTCCTGGCAGAAGCGAAGTCCTCACCATGACCCACGACCTGTAAGTCACTCCTCTGGCTGGTCCCCTGTCACCTCTCTGACGTCATCATCGCCTCCCCCTCAACCGCTCACCCACTTGCTCACTTGCTCCAGCCACGCCAGCCTCCCTGCTGGTCCTCCAGCACAGCAGGCGCCTTTCCAGCCTCCAGACACTGGCACTGGGTGTTCCCTCGGCCTGGTCTGCTCCTCCCCAGATATCCACATGGGTCCCCCCCTCACCTCCTGCACATCTTGACTCAAATGTTACCTCCTCAATGGAGTCTTCCCCACCCACTTTCTTTAAAATTGTCAGCTTCCTTCTCTCTCTCTTTTTTTTTCTTTGTCCTAATAGTTCTTATATCCCCCATCTCATGGACCACCTATTTTATTTAGGACAGAGAGTTGTCCGGTCTCGGTCACCATCAAATCCCCTGGGGCTCACGCTGCTACTGGCCTTAGGAAGACTTCCTATGGAAGCCTCCCCTGCCGCTCTAAAAATTTCAAAATGCCATGACCCCGTGCATCTCCCTTCCCTGCTTTGTAGTCTTTCTCCTTAGTACTCATCACCATCAGACCGTAGTCTCTCTTTTTCTTGTCGATAGCTCATTGTCCCTCTCCCCCATGAAAATGTGAGCCTGGCAGCACAGGATCCTGCTCATTACCGGGTCCCGGTGCTGAGAACAAGAGCTGGCACCCAGGGGGTCCTTAAGAAATATGTGTTGAATGAAATGAATCAGAGAACAAAAGTTGGGTGGGTGGGCTCTGGGTGGGAGGTGTGGGGCAGACTTGAGGCCCAGCCTGAGGAAGGGAGCTGAGGGCGGCAGGCCGGCGAGCCGCCAGCTTACCGGAGCAGGTTGGGCGCCCAGACAATGGCCAGGTTGCGGGCATGCATGCTGGTGTTGGCACTGTGTCTCGCCATGCGGGCCAGGTGCCTCAGCAGGTACTCCAGGGTCCTGAGGGTGGGAGAGGAGGAGGACACCTGAGCCTCAGCTCCCTTGGGACCCCACCACAGGCCTGCCCCGCCCCTTCTGGCTTACCTGTAGTGAGGCGGGGGCAGCTGCTGGATGACGTCGTGGACTCGCACCAGGCGCTCCTCCTCCCCGGGCACCGACATGGCTTCCTGAGATGATGCACAGGTGTGACAGGGGCCGGGCCGAGGCATCCCGGCTCCCTCCGACCTTGCCAGCTCCCTTACTCACACTGAACTTCCCATAGAGCTGGTACGTGAGCAAGGGATTCGGCAGCTCCCGGAAGTAGAGCTTGCAGAGGGAGGACACGCTGTGGATGTCCTGCAGGAAGGCGGGGCCGGACAGTTCAGGGATCCTCTCGCTGTCGAACTCATGCCTGAGGCCACCAGGTCAAGGAGAAGAAAGATCAGGTCAGAGCTGACCCACCTGGCCATGTTCTTCCTCCACTTCCCAAAGCGTCCACACACGGATGCAACCCTCTTCCCGTGCTGGGCTCTTCAGAGGCAGAACCTTACGGAACCCCCCAACAACTCTGTGTGCCCCAATGAGCATGCCCCATTTTACAGGGGAGGACACTGAGGCTCAGGTGGGAGATGCTCCTGCTTGCGGCTACCCGAGGCCATCTGAATACAGAGCATGACCACACACGTTCCTTCTACGAAGGTGTCATTCTGGCCTCAAGAGGTCACTGGAAGATGTGGCCAAAATCCCAGCAGCCCCTGCTCAGAACTCTCTGATGCTGTCCCCCTGCTCTCGTGTGACCTCGTGCCTTGTCTCTCAGAGCCCCAGGCTCCACACTGTCACCTCACACCTGTTAGCCCCAGTGCTCATGCCTCACTGCTCCCCACCTTAGACTGTTCTTCATGCTGTGCCTCCTCAGCTCAGACCCTCCCATGGTTACCCCCTTACTCTGAGTAAAAGGAAAATCCTAACAGTATCCGAAAGGCCCGTTTGCTTCTGGGACATGAACTCCTGCTGCCTTCCCCTTGCACTAACTGTCCCACCATGGTGAAAGCTCATCCCAGGATGTCCACACAGCCGGCAGCCTCACCTCCTCCAGAGCAGGCTCTCCCCCAGGCGGCCTTTCCTGCCCACCTTATTTAAAACTGCAATTCCCTCCCCAACTTATTATGATCCTCTTTACCCCATTCTATAGTTCTCCATAGCACTTGTCACCTACTGGTACTCTCTCATTTCCTTGTTTGTCTCTTCTTCCAGCATGTGAGCCCCATGAGGGCAGGAATCTCTGTGTTCCCAGTGCCTAGTGCGTGGCATGTGGCTGGTGCTCAATGAAGGTTGATCTCTTTGCTTCCAATGCTTATTCTGCTCTGGCCTTTCAGGCCTCAGCTTGGGTGTCACTTCCTCAAAAAAACCCTCCCTGCCCCCAGCCCCGCCTAACTGCCGCCCCCACCCAGATAACTCTGTCCCCCGCACATGGCACAGGGCCTGGGATAGAGATGATGCTCAGTAAGTCTTTGCGGAAGGAAGGGCTTGATGGAGGGCCCTCACCGTAGCCTCTGGATGTTGGATGACACTCCTGAGAGCCGGTAGATTCCATCCACCACCCCGTGGGCCTCAATAAACTCAGAGCAGCAGCGAAGTACCTGGGGCACTGGGAGAAAGCAGGGGCTCAGGTCTGGGCAGGCTGCAAGAGGGTGGGAGGAGTGGGCGGGGCAGGTGGACATGAGGCCTCACCATCCTGGCCTGAATTGCTGAGGTGCTCTCCAAGGTCACAGCCAAACACCCTCTGCCGTAGGATGCCCCGCTGCCGCAGCCGCTGCCGAGAAGGGCGGGAGCGCATGAAGGTTCGGAGGAGGCCAGCCAGCTTCCCACGTGGCCGGGGCACAGCTGGGGGAGTAAAGGCAAGCCATAGAAGGTCAGTGCAGCCACTGGTCTTATGGGGGGGTGGGGTGGGCAGGGGCCTGGTCTCTTGTTCCCATTACCTGAGGTCAGAGAGGAGACACCCTGGGGCGTTGGGACACCGCATGGGGGACCATCGGCATCTGTGGCATGAACAATGGGTGGAAAGAATGGATGACAGGCAAAGGATGCAGGGAGGCCTCCCCATTTTGCCCCCTGGCACTTACCCCCCTTTAGTCCTGGACCAGGCCGCTCTGTGAACAGTTCCACACACTCACTGGGGAAGAAACCGACCTGAGGAGGGTTTGGGGTCAGTGAGTGGGCCACCCTAGCTGGCACGATGCCCTGGCCTGCCCATCCACCCAAGCAAGGTTCACCTGGAAGCCTCGTTTGCCCCGCCACCAGCTCCGATCCTCAGTGGGTGGCATGTCGATCACGGAGACAATGTCTCCCACCTGGGAGCAGGAAGGTAATTGGAGGGAGGGTCAGAAGGGACAGGGGAAGGGGGGAGCCCCGCTGGAGTCTGCTTCCCCCCAGCCTCACCTCGAAGGACAGCTCATCTGGTGCCTGGGCTGTGTACCGTTTGATCACGTGCGCAGCGGCCACTGCGGGGATGTTAAGGGAAGCCTCCTCACTGAGGAGCAGTCGCCGGCCGTGGTTGTCCAGCTAAGATGGGGAGAGGCCAGAAGGAGGGATAATAAAGGCAGAGAGCGTTCCTCTGTGCCCAGGAGAGGCCACTGCCTGTCCCCTACCTAAGAGCCTCAGTCAGTCAGAGCTATGGGTCAAACACCGCAATTCTTGCCCAACAAAGCCCCTCCTTCCCTCTCATGTCCCAGGACACCCCTGTACCCTCACCCTCCAGAGCAGACACTGCACATTTGCTATCTGAAAACCTACTGGTTTGAGCCACTGTGGGCCAGGTATTCTAGGAGTTACGGTCAAACCCATTTCTAACTGATATATCTTGAAATCCTCACATCCCCACAGTCCGATGCCTGCTCACACACACACACACACACACACACACGCACACACACGCACTCGTTCTCTCTCACAGGCATGTGCCCACACAGACCCTGAAATACCAGAGCCTCCTCCGCTCTGGCTTGTTTCTTCCCTGTGCCCACACACACTCTCGGACTGGTTCTCGCTCCTCAGACAGCCCTCGCTCACTCCCAACTCCAAGCCCCCCTTCCCGGGCCCACCTCCATCCAGGTGAGCACGGGCCCGCAGTTGAGGTTACTGTCCACTAGGCCTGACAGGGTCTCCAGGTATTGCAGCAGCAGTGGTACCAGCATCTAGGGGCAGGTTGTCGGGGGGGGGGAGGGCTTTTGTGAGGCGACCTTGAGAGAGTTCGCTGCCCTCTTATACTGCCCTAGCTCACCTCTGGGCAGGGCTGAAATTCAGCCTGAATGCATGGGTGCTTCTCCACTGGTAAGCACTGAAATATATCCATATCAATTAGTAAGCGGGCCATGCCGAGCTCCTGTGTGCCCCCATTGGTCTGGGCCATACTGACTCTCCCACCGAATCCCCTGGAACGCCTCATGCTCCTAAAACTGAAAGGAGCCTCCCTGCTGCAGTTTCATTCTGGGCCTCTCCATTCCGACTGGTTGGAACCTGGGCCATACCAGTGTTTAAATATTTCACTATCCTCTCTCTTTTTTTTTTTTTTTTTAAGATTTTATTTATTTATTTGACAGAGAGAGAAAGCACAAGCAGGGGGAGCTGCAGGCAGAAGGAGAGGGAGAAGCAGGCTTCCTGCTGAGCAGAGAACCCGATATGGGGCTCGATCCCAGAACCCTGGGATCATGACCTGAGTCGAAATCAGATTCTTAACCGACTGAGCCACCCAGGCGCCCCTCACTATCCTCTCTTGATGGCTTCACACATTGCTCATGAGGACACACCATACGTGAGGTGGGGGCTGAGACAATAAGCAGTTTACCTGGGCAGCCCTGGCACCCTCTGGGGGTGGGGGAAGCTCTGGGAGGCAGGAGAACCTCCTGTCAAATATGCACCGGTGTAGGTGGGCATCCAGGGATCGGAAGTCATCGTAACTTCGGAGAACTGGCCAGGAACGGCCCTGTGGGATCAGGAGGGACAGAAAGGAGCAGTAGTCCCGTTACACTGACCTGAGAACCATGAAGACCCGTCTGTCAGGCCAGATGAGGAGAGGGGTGGCCTCACCTGACAGGTCACCTGCACCCCAAACACCAGCTCATTCTCTCCAGAGAAGCTGGGGCCTTCACGCTCTGGAGACAGCAGGAGCTGTAGAGGGAAACAAAGGCCTGGGTTAAGGGCCTCACTTTTGTTCCAGTCCTGACCTTTCCAGGTTGGCACTATCTAGAGATGGATCTGTGTCCCCTGCCTGGGCCTCCCTAAGGATGTCAGTCAGAGTACAGGGTCCTGGCAGAGCAGACACCTAACAAAAAGTTAGGTGAATGAATAAAGAAAGGAAGGGATGAATGAATGAACCGTTCTCCCCTTCCACCCTGCAGCTCCTGCCACCGACCGCTCAGCTATCCCTGAGATAGGTTTCAGGGGTACAGCGGCTGATACTGCTTCAGGGTTGGGTAAGATCGCACCCTCCCACCTGGGTGCAAAGCCCTCCTACCTGAATATGGCCAAAGTCAACATTCTCGTAATGGAAATGGGCACAGTCAGCCAGCCGAGGGAAGGGACCTCGAGGAGCCGAGAGCCTGGGGGACAGATAACACATCACTGGTGGCTCCTGTGTTTGGCCCCCCTCCTAAGCTGAGCCTCACCCTCACCTCTCACCTTTTCCCAGGCTTCCCCTTCACACTGGGCCCCCCAGTGTGGGGCAAGGGCTGCACCGAGCCCTCCCCTGGGCCATCCAGGCTGTCAGTGCTGCGAGCCTGTAGAGCAGAAAGAAGAATCAGAGGCCTCCAGAGATGGGAGCCGAGAGACAACGGGAGCATTGTGATCTGTGAGCCTGGGCCCAGAGGCCCGAATTGCTCCACAGGCTGCCCTAAGCATGGAGCAGAAGGGGGGCGGGGGGGGCGGGCGGGTGACGGCAACTAAGGGTAGGCCTGCTTCTTCGTGTGTGGTCTGGGGTAGGGGGCTGGAAGAGCAGAGACTGAAGGTGAGGCAGGGAGAGCACACGCTGGTACCACCTCTCCCTGTTTAAAGCCCTCCTTTAACCCCTGCAGAGTATAGTCATCTCCCCTATGTGCCTCTCCACACCTTTTATTGATGTCTGGACAATCAGAGCTCCCATCTTATCAATCTTCCTGCTTCCAACCTCTCCCCTCCTGCTAGCTTCTTCACAGCAAGCGCCAGTATAATTTTCATACTACACATATCTCCACGGCCTCCACTCTCAAGAGCTCTCAAACTTCTAAGAGTCCAAAAAAAGCACCATCTTCTCATTTCCTCCTAGGCCTTTGCAAAGGTTCCCTCTGCATGGAACACTCTTCCCCCTCCTTTCAGTAGGTTCCCTCCTCCTCATCCCTCAGGTCTCATCTCTCTCATTCCCTCCTCTTGGAAGTTCTCCCTGACCTGGGCTGTGTCAGCCTCCTCTTCTAGACTCCTCTATCACCCGAGGTTCTCCCAATCCCAGCCCTGAGCACTCTGAGATATCACTGGTGACAAGTCCCTCTCCCCCAGTGGACTGTGACTGCCCCAGGATCAGGGACCCAGCACAGAGCTGGGCACAGAATTGATGCTCCTCACAGGTAAGGTTGTGCCTGATTCTTCTCTGGGTCCCAATGCCCTGTCACACAGCAGGAGCCCTGTAAAATCTGATGAATAAAATAACCAGCTGCCAGATCGGGACTTCCCAGGCTGGGCTCTAGCCTCTCCCTCCTTCGTATCCCTGCAACCTCAGGTTCATCCTTGGGTCTCACCCTCGGTTCTGTCCCTCTCCAGCCCATGAAGCTCCCCAAGGCAGGACGGGAGGTGAATCTCTTTGCGTCTGGAACATGGGGTCTGCCAGGAGGTATCAGGGAATGTCTGTTAAGTGAGCGAATGAGGGAATGAATGGATGAATGAGCAGGAGCAGCATGGTGGGAAAGGGAGATGGTGGGGAGGGAGGGTGAGGACAAGAAGATGGAGAAGGACCCAAGGATCTAGTGAGAGGTACACTGCTGGCTTGGGGTTGGGGTGGAGTAAGAAGAGGGGAGACGCTGGAGAGGCTGAGGTTCAGGCTGATGGGGGGGGTGGGAAGGGTTGATTGAGAGGGAGCAGAACGGAGTGAGAATGAGAAGAAAAGGGTCAGGCTGAGGATGGAGCCGGGTGGGGGTGGGGCTCAAGAACGCGAAAGGGGCTGGTGGTAGGAGGGGGAGGGGGCTAGCCAGGGAGGGGTGGAGATTGGGAGAAGATGGGAGGACGGCTGTGGGATGGGGGCTGGCGAAGGACCCAGGAAGCTTCAGCAGGTCCCTGGGTGCGGGGGACACTTGGGGGTGCGGGTCCTTCCCGGGACTAGCCCATCCCCCCCAAGCCTGGGTCCTCGGCCACTGTCACCTCCATCCAGGGCGTGGAAGGGGATGCACACTGAGGGGGCGGGGCCGGGGTAAGGGCTCGGGCCCAAGACCCGGCCGGGGGACGAGAGGGACCTGGACGAGGGGTGAGGGGCGGCGCAGGCCGCGGGCTCGGGCGGGGCCGGGGGCGGGGCGCGCGGGGCGGGGCCGCGCGCGGACAGACTGACACGCGGACGGACTGACGGCCGCGTGGGCCCCTCACCACCATGGTAGCGTAGCCTCCTCAGGCGCCGGCAGCGCTCGATCCTTCGCTCGTCGTCCTCGTCGCCGCTGCCGCCGCCATGGCGACACAAAGGGGAGGGCGCGAGCCGCGCGCGGGCGGCTGCAGGCCCCGCCCCTAACGGCTGCCCGTGGCTCCGGCGCGCGCCCCACGGAGGCGGGGGCGGCGGGGACGCGGCGCCGCTTCTCATTGGCTCCACCCTTGGCCTTAGGACGACGCCCCGCCCACCCGGCGGGTTTTCATTGGCTCAGGCTTCGGTCCCATCCCTGGCTCGGTCTCTTCGGTCCCGCCCCGTGAAGTTTGACAGCGCCGCGCCCATGACTGCTTTTCATTGGCTGTTATTACCCTCCTGAGACACACCCCTAGGTTCTTTATGCTTTGCTTCCAACACTTCTAACACTAAGCAGTGGGCCCTCCCCTTAGTCCACTCTCAGTGACTAGTCCTCTGACACTTTTTTCCCCCTTTGACTTTCTTAGTTGGATTCTTCCATGGCCTCAGAGCTTTTCCCCATCCCCAAGCGGCTTTTCAACGTCTCAATCCTCTAGCCCCATCTTGTCAGTCCCGACCCTGACACTGCCCACAGAATACTGAGGGCATTTGCCCATGGACGGTTTTCACTGGCTCAGACACCCTGCCTGGGACGTAATCCTAGGCTCTCTGCGACTTAGCCTCGCCCTTCCCACTGGACATTGTCCTTGCCTCCTTCCTCTACTGCTTCTTACAGGCCGGCTTCCAGGCTTGACTCCTTTTTCCTAGGACTTGGCTTAGCCCAAAATGCCAGAACATGACCACGCCTCCCATAAAGCCAGTCCCAGTCGTTCCGCCTCCGACTTGAGCCAGGCCCAGAAAACACTATAACAATGCCCTTTCCAAGAGAACTTTTCCACTGGTCATGTTCCCAACAGGGCCCCTCACCTCAGAAAGTACAACTGTGATTCATTCACTCATTCATTCAAAAACTCTAATCACTTAATTTGTGGCTACATCAGTAACCAAAGCAAGGGAAAACATACCGTGCTCACATGCAGCTCAAAAGCTGGTGGGAGAAGACAATGAACAAAATATCCAAAAATATAGAAAATTAGAAGGTGATAAATTCTATGGATAAAAAGTTAAGCCGGCATTGGGGAAAGGGAATGCTGAGGGAGGGGTCAATTTAGGGTTACTTATTTCAACTTATTGAACTTGCTGACTTCACCTCATCACAGGGATTCCCTACATGATGTTCCCATTGCCTGCAGTCTCCCCTCATCCCCGCACCCCACGCCCCACCAACCCCTGTGGTGGTTTTAAAACACGACTGCAAATTCTTTGACACTGCTTTCATGAAAAGCTGGAGTCTTTGTCCCCGCCCCCTTGAATCTGGGCAAGACTGACAACTTCAATCAACAGAGAATAGTGGAATTGACATTATGTGGTATCCAAGACTAAGTAGCAAAAAAGCAATGCATCTTCCTTTTTGTCCGCTGGAATGACTAGCTCTAGAGCTTTGAGAAGTGCAACTATGGCCAGGAAGCCATGCTTTGAGGAAGCCCAAGCCCTATGGAGAGACCCTGGGTAAGCACTACAGTCCACAGTTCCCGCTGAACCCAGCCTTGGAGTCATCTGAGCCCTAGTGCCAGACTTGTAAGTGAAGGAGCTCCAGGGATTCCGCCCCTGGCTGTTGAGTCACCTTTGAGTCTTTCCAGTTGAACCCCTAGACATCATGGAGCAGAGACAAACTGTCCCCAGCTGTGCCCTGTCCGAATTTCTGACTCATAGAATCCATGAACATAATAAAATGATTGCTTCACACCACAGTTTTGGGGCTGATTTATACTCCAGCAATAGTAATTAGGATGGTCCTTTGTCAATGAGTTAATTCCTACCTGTCTCAGCTTAAGTGTAACTTCCTCAGAAATCCTAGGCTCCAGTCACCCCCCAACTAGATCAGGTTCTGCTGCTATAAACATCTTTCATTTCTCTTTATATTTAAACAGAGATTTCCTTCTTTTTGATTTCATTTAAATGTATGGTTTGTTCAAAAAGGCTGAAAACAAACATATACCGTGTCTATGATATACAGAAGCTACTTTTTAAAAAAAGATTTTATTTATTTATTTGAGAGAGACAGAGTAAGCACTAGCAGGGGGAAGGGCAGAGGGAGAAGCAAGCTCCCTGCTGAGCAGGGAGCCTGACATGGAGCTCCTGGGGCTCCAGTGGGGCTCAAACCCAGGACTCAGGGATCATGACCTGAGCAGAAGGCAAACGCTTAACTGACTGAGCCACCCAGCTGCCCCCGAAGCTACTTTTAACAGAAACCTATTCTATCCTCCTTTTTTTATAAATACAGATACCAAAATAATTCCGATCATACATTCTCCGACATTTTAACATACAGCAAAGTTGAAGAATTTCATGGTAGACACCCATATACCCACCACTCAGATCCTACCATTGACATTTTACTTTGTCTGCTTTATGTCACAGTCACCTATTACTCTATTCATTCTATTCCATTAATCTTACTATTTTGGGGGTATATTTCAAAATAAATAACAGACATTGGTATGCTGTCCCCTAAACATTTCAGCATGCATATCTTTAACTACAGTTCAGTATTTGTTTTTATTTTGAGGTCAACTTTACCTACAATAAAATTCAGAATTTTCACCGAATTTTGACAAGTGTATACACCTGTATAACCAAAATCCCTACCCAGCAGGGCAACTGCACTTTTTATACAGTAGCCTAGGGCTCCAAAGTACACAAAAGAGAGGGGATGCAGGGGCACCAGGTGGAAATTGTATAATCTTTTCTAATCTGGTTTAGAAAGTTAAAGCAGTAACATTTCCTTTGTATTCTATTTGTTGAGGCAGTCCCCAAAGTTCTACCTAGTTTCAAGGAGAAGGGACACAGACTCTACTTTTTAATGGGAAGTGTGTCAAAGAATTTACAGACAAAACAACTGGTTTTTCAAAAGTCCAGACAGGTGATACAGCTTAGACTGGAGTGAGGGCATCGGAAGAAGGATTAAATTCTGGATAGAATTTACAGGAATTGCTAATCAACTAACTGACGGTGGGGTGAGGGAAAAAGAAGAGTCAAGAAAGGCCAGGAGGCTTTTGGCCTGAGCAGCTGCAGGGATGGAGCTCAGGAAAACCAGGGAGGGGCAAGTTTAGGGGGAAGATTGAGAGTTCAGTTTAAGACCTGTGGGGTTGGAGACATCTCTTAAGCCTTTGAATGGAAATGGTGAGCAGGTAGCAGAATACAGGAGCCTAAGTTTCAGTGGCCAGATCTAGGCTGAAGATAGAAATTTGGGGACCATTAGAATAGAGATGGGTGTTAGAGTGGTGAAGCTAGATGAGAGCACCTGGGAATGAATATAGACAGTTAAGGCCAGGGACCTGGGACATGCTCAAGTGACAGGTTGGGGCAATGACAAGGTGTGACACTGGAAGCAGGGAAAGGAAGAGTTTCAAGGAGGAAGGGATGAGCACACCATATGCTGCCGCTGGCTCAAGAAGGCTGTGGACTGAGGACTGACCATTGCCCAGCACTCTGATGACCCCATTAGCTTCATGGCCAGAACACAGCCCTTTGGTGTCCACTGAGACAGGAGGATCCACTTCTGAGCTGAGAGTCAACTAAGGGGAGTCCCAGTCTTGCCTCAAATCTGACCTGGAACCACATCCCTGTCCTGACCTCAGAGAGGATTCCTCAGAGGGGAAACCAGAAGAGATTTTGTGCCAAACTGTCAGGAACTAGAGTGGGGGTGGGGCAGGGGGTGGGTAGAGGAGGGAGGGAGCTATTTCTCTGAGTTAGCATGACCCTTAGCCTTTCCAGAACAACTTTCTCAGGGACAATCAGTAACATGAAAAAAATTTTATTGGGAAAAACATAAGTTGTACAATTCAGCGCCACCTGGTCTCAAGAGAAGCTCCTCCCCTCTGCGGCCGCCTTCCTGGGGACCTGGGGGGCGACCTGGTTAGAGGAGACCAAGTCCCTGAGTCTTCAGTGTGCTACAGTAAGAGGGATAGTTGGGCGTCCACTTCCCTGCAAAAAAAGCCAGGGTAGTAGAGGCTGAGGTTATGTGCTCAGGATTGGGGTCTGGGATGATGGATGGCTCTGGGAACGGGGTGTTGTAGATCCCGGTGATGGTCACCTTTTCTGCCGTCTCAGCTCGGCCCTCTGAATTCTTAGCAACTGAAGTACCGGGTCGTCCTGGAACTCGCTGCCGTCGGAGTCTAGGGGGAGAAAGGCGAGCGCCAGGAGGTCGACTCGTAAGGTGCTGGACTGCCATCCAGATGCGGACAGCCACGCACATCAGCCCACCTTCTGCCGCCTCCAGAAGTCGGGCAGCCTGGCAGAGCAGATCTCCTGAGGGGGCGTGCTCAGCAGCGGACCGGGGCGTAGCCACCTCCTCGAGAGGCTCCGCCTTGGAGGGAGGGGGCGGGGCCTCGGGGCCAGGGGACGCCTCCTCAGCTGGAGGGGGCGGGACCTTGGGCGGCGGATACCCAGCTTCAGCCAAGGGAGTGTCTTTGTCTTTCCGAGGCTCCCACACCGCTAGGGGGCGCGTGGCCTGGGCTTTCCGAGACTCGGCTTTAGACCGACCTGGCGGAGTCTGTGCTCTGGGAAATCGTGATCCAGATACAGGGGGAGTGACCTCTGAGCGAGGTGGCGCAATCTTGGTTTGGGGGTGTGTGGCCTTGACTTTCAGAGATTCAGCCTCGGGCAGAGGTGGGCCCTCAAGGTGAGGGGGCGTGTCCTCCAGGCTGTCCGGGAAGAGCCGAGCGGATACTACTTGGCCCAGGGCGCCTCTGAGCTGCGGGCCAGGCCCCTCGTCAGCTGCCACGACTGTCCCAGCGGACTCCTGGCGCGGGCCTCCGCTACTCCGAGGCTTGGGGCCCTGCTTCTCGGGCTGCGCCCGGCAGCTTGGAGCAGGAGTGGGTGGATCCTGGGGGGCGGCTGGGGGCGGGAGGGTGGAGGCTGCGGGTGCCGAGGTGGCAGCCGGAGGCGCAGGGGTACAGGGCATGGGAGGAATGGCCCCGAGAGATACGCAGGGACCAGACTGCGGGGCCCAGAAGAACCCATGGGGGCTGGGGCCCCAAAAGATGTGTGGAGGGAACCCTGGGGGAATAGGAGGCCTCTCCATATAGAAGGCCTCCAGGGGCCCCGATCGGGCCACACTGGCCCAATGTGGGACACAGGTAGGCTGGGTTCCCAGGGAGCCAAGGGTCTCTGCAGGGGCAGGAAGGGCCTGTAGACAAACGGGGGCAGGGACCTGAGAGGGAGAGAAAGGACAGAGGGTTCTTCGGTCCCCTTCTGGCTTCCCCTTCCTCCAACTTCCCTTAGCATCCCTCCCTCCAGCCCCCTCAGCCTCCTCCCTCCCCTGTCTCACTAGAGTGGTGAGGGAAGGAGTCCGGGGTAGTACCCAGGTTCCATCACCCTGCCCTCCTCGAGCCCGTTCAAGCTTCCGCCGCTGCCGCCACTGGTACAGAATATCATCCTCTGGACGCAGGGGTGCCTGGGAGGAGACCGGGGCTGGAGCAGGGATGGGGGCAGGTGCTGGTGTTACTGTGGGGTAAGTAGAAGGAGGAAGGGTAAGGCCACAGGCTGGGGTGATGAGCAAACCAAGGACAGCCTGTGCATACACCCTTCGACTGTACCAGAAAGGTATTCAGACAGGCTCTCCAGGTAATGTCCCACCTCCTCTCCCAAGCAGGAAGTGAGAAAAGGGGCAGTCAGAGGAGAGAGCACTCATGGGCTTCTCAACCTGTCATCATTCAGTTCTTTATTCATCAGCAAATATTTATTGATTTCTTACCATATGCCAGGCACTGTTCTGGACATTGTGGTTACAGCAGTGAACAAGACAGATTCTCCAGGATCAGTCCCCTTCTTCCTCTCTTGACTGCCCTTTCCTGGGGCCAACCCCACAGCAACCTCTTCTCTGGTCTCTCTACTTCTGTCCTCCCAATCTGTCCCATTCCCCCACCCCCAGCCCACCCCGCAGCCAGAGGGAGCCTGGGAACACCTGAGTCAGATCAGGGTCCTCCAGGATTGGAACCCTCCCCTGTCCTGGTAAAAAGCAAAAGCCTTTGCATTTGTGTTGTTCCCTCCTGTATCCCCAGGGTTCCATCCCTCCCATGCTTCAGATCTTTGCTCAGTATCATCTTCTTAGTGGGGCCTTCCCTGGCTACTCTATTTAAAATTGCAACAACCCCCAGCCCCTATCCTCTCTCCTGTTCCAGGTTTCTCCTTAGCTCTTTTCACCTTCTAACATATTCAGTGTGGTACTGCTTTGCTTACTTCGCTCTCCCTTCACAATGGCAGCTACACAAGGAGGTTTTCGTCTGTCTGACCATCACTATATCCTCAGTGTCAAGAACAAGGCCTGGTGCCATCAGTATTTGTGGCATAAATGCCAAATGAACTATTTATTATATGGAAGTGCAGCGTCCAGACCTGTGCTAGGGATACAGCAGTGACCAGGGGCAGGGCCACGGGCCGTCCTCAGTTCAATGGGGCAAATGGACATCATTCCCATCACCCAGAGCATAACTTCATCGGTCATGACCAGTAGGGCTCCCATGGTCTCTTTGAAGCCCCACCATCTGATGCTGCAGAGAAGGGGGGTGTCATCCTGGATCTCTCTCCCCCCCCCCCACTCCCCTCTGTATCCTGTGACTCTACTTCCAAACCTGGCCACTTCCCTCTACTCTGTTCCTCAGGCTCTGGCCCAAGAGAAACTACCAGCGTCTCTCACTGGGGGGCCGATAGCAGCCAGAGGGAGTCTGTTAATAACCCAAGAAAGATCCCATCCCTCCCTGCTCAGAACCCTCCCGTGGCTCCCCAGTACTAAGCTAATGACCAAATGCCTCCCATGGCCCAATGTAATCTGACCCCTGTCAATCTCTTCCACCTGACCCCACACTACTCTCACCCCCCACACATGCCCCCCCCCCCGCCCTTTCTAGTCTGTTATCCTCACCATGCTCCCCCCACTTCAGGTCCTCCGTATATGCTAGAGGCCTCTTGTCCCCACCTTCATTGTTCAGGTCTCCACTTAGACAGCACTTCTTCCAAGGAGGCCTTCCCTGACTTCCCAGCATCACAATCCTCTCTTGCATGGCCCTCATTTCTGCTTACATTTCACATGTATTTGTGGGGTTATGTAGCTATTTCTGCCCCACATTCACTATACTGTGAGGACCATGAAGGTGGGACCACACATGGTTGGTTCACTGTAGAATCCTCAAGCCCCCACCCAGGGCCTCATCCACAATAGGTAGTCAGTGTTTTTCAGATGAAAGAATGAGTAAATTTAATCTGAAGGACAACTCATGAAGTAGGTACTAGTCTTATCCCCATTTTGCAGATGAGAAAACTGAGGCTCAGGAAGGAGAGGTGAATAAAAGGTGAGGTAAAGCCGAAAAGAAGCAAAGAATCAGACAAGCGAGAGCTCAGCCAGGATCACACACACCACGCAGGACACCTCCCTGTTTACCGTGCCTCCCTGTCCCCCATTCACTCAAGCCCCATGAGACACAGACAGCATCTGTCCTGTGCGCCACTGTGCCCCAGGACCTGGCCATGGAGTAATAGTAATCCAGGTCCTTAATCCCATATCTGAAATCTGAAGACTTCAGGTGGCAGGAATTGAGCGTTCAACAGTCGGCCTGCTTCAGCAAAGTCACATTGTATGTCCAGCGTCAACAGGGGGCTTGCTCGGTACACCAGACTCAAACACAGTATTTGGTTGAACAATATGAAATTGTCCATATTCAACCATTTTTTACCGACAAAGACAAAAGTTTCATATGGTTCAATTTAACACAGCCAAATAAAAAGTATGTCTATTCACCCTCAATGAGATATAGAGAGATGATAAACAGCCTTCTTATTCTTTAGGTCAGATTTTGCTGTCCAATCAGGTACAGGGCCAACTGAGCAAAAAGCCATCTGATTTTGGAAATTTGTGTTCAGAACTGCAAACAGGATGCGGAGAGAGCCTGTCATACTAATGATAGGTACCGTTAGGACCTGTGGCAAGAGCTCCCTGCATCCCGCAACTCATTTATTACCCCTGTTTTAAAGCTGGAGAAACAGAGAGGCCCAGAGAGGCCCCAGGTCACCCAGCTGGTAAATGTCAGAGCTGGGATTCACACCCAGTCTCTTCTTCATCCTTGCCTCAGAACTTACCATGTGCCTTGTGGTCAGAGCCCTTGCTGGAGTCAGGGGTGAAGGTCGCGGAGAAGGGAGAGAGGCCATCAGAGCTGACGGGGAATGAGGAGCTGCTGGTATCGCTAGGGCTGAGTGAGGAGGAGGAGATGGAGGCCTTGCTGTAGGAAGAAAGCAGAAGCGAGGCAACAGGGGGGTCTCAGAGGCGGTGCGGGGGGGCATGGAGCTGTAGGAGTGGGGAGGAGGATGGGGGCAGGGAAGGCACCTGCGTTTGAGCAGCCTGGCAGCTCTGCTCTGTAGGCTCAGTGTCTCCAGGTCCAGCAGGGATGAGTTCCATGTGTTGAGGCTCTGCGAGGAAAGAGGGATTAGAGACTAGCCCCCATCTTAAAGGGTGCTGGGAAAGGGGCTTTGGACAGAGGGCCTGGAGTACAGGTCTGCCTTCCACCTGGTATCCTCACATGCTGGTAAGCCATTCTAAGGAATCCGCTCCTCCTCCTCAGGGAAGAGGGACCCAGTTTTCCTCTGGGGTTGCACACCCCTGCTTGTAGTCATTATTGTGGGAGAAGGGTTGACCCCACCTTTCTGACCAGGCCTGGCTAATCACAACAATCTGTCCTCGGTTCCACAGTGATTGGCTCAAAGATGAACGAATGAGAGTAAGCCCTGGGGCTTTGGATGGGTAAGTTAAAAGCCTAGAATCACTGGGGCCATCTTCACTACTTCAAGGGGAAAGCCTGCCTGAGATTGAGCCCAAGAAAGAGGAACAGAGAGTCAAGAGGGTCGAGTTCCTCCTAATAGTGGTCAAACACCTGGATCCAGCCATTCCTGAAAGCATATACATTTGGATTTCTTGATTGCATTAGCCAAGAAATCCTCCTTTTTTGTTTAAGCTTCCTTGAATTGGGGATTGACTCTAATTCTATCCTAGGGCTGGTGGTGTCAGTTCAGGTACATAGGGAAGAAAGTAAATGAGGATGTCACCTGTTTCATTTCCTCAAGGGGAGCCACAGCCTTAGCCTGAGATGCGCTGGCCACCTTTGCAAGAGTTGGGACTGCTGTGTTGGGTCTTCCTTCTGGTTCACTGGCTCCTGCTGAGAAGCCCCAATTGATTTTGGGGGGCCATGAGGAATTTCTGCTGGGGGCATTGATCAGGAAAGGCTTTAGGCCAGCAGGGGATAGGACTGAAGCAGGTACCTGCTGCAAGTTGACTGGGGGTGTCTGGAGATTTAGGCCGTAGCCACCAAAAGTCAGCTGGGGTTGGGCCTGCAGGCTGGCGTTCCTCTCGGCTTGTGGGCTGAGCCTGGCGGAACCGGTTTATGTACCTGTGAGCATCAGAGAATGGGAGGTGAGTGAATGAGGAGAGCCAAATAATAATAATAATAATAATGACAATAACAATCACAATAGTGATGTTTATCAATTACTTTGGCAGTACCTAGTACTTGTCCCTCAACATCTGTTCTCTCTTACAGAGTAATGCAATATTATGTAAGACTGTATAATCCTGGGCACATAGCCACTCTTCTACAGATATATTTATCAGGGGTCCCAATAGTTTAATGGCCACGTAACTAGGTTCTTGACCAGCAGGGTTATGAGATGAGGTGTGATTCTGGCAAGTGGATGTGGTTGGGAGCCACATTTCCTTTATGGTTGGTCCATAAAGGAAAGGACAACAGCCTAGTGATGGGAGGCAACAAGACAGAGGCAAACTGTGTCCCTGACACCTCAGCCGGGGGCTGCCATATCAGCCCTGGTTGCTTCTGCCTGGACTGTTTGGGTGAGGGAGAAATAAATGCTATCTTGCTCGAGCCACAATTAATTTGGGACTGTTTGTTAGAGCAGCTGAACTTGGATCCTACAAATCCAAGGGCTCACTATGTGATAGCACTTGTTATAGATGCTTTATAAACAGTAACTCATTGAAAGCTTAAAACAGCCCTAGGGCATATGAGCTGTTAATATCCCCAATTTACAGATGAAGAAACTGAGGCCCAAGTCATACAGAGGGTAAGTGACAGAGCTGGGATTTGAACCCAGGCAGCCTAGCTCCAGAGCCCTTAATAGCACATATAAAGTGTGGTCCTAAAAGTGCTGCATAAACAACTCTGGCTATGGTGATTATTATGGGATGCCTGCCCCCTCCTGATCCAAACCCTTCTCCCCCCCCCCCCAGGGCTGCTGCTACTTACTTGGCCACCACGGACTCCCTGCTGTCAACCAGGGTGGGTGGTTGGGAGGCTCCCATCTGTCCTTCAGTGGTGCTGGGTGGGGAAGGGGTCCCTGAGCTGGATGGCCAGGACTCTTCAAACAGTTCAGAGGAGTTGGGACCTGTGGCCAGAGCTTTGGGAGCTTCTGGGGGCCTGGACCCCCGGGACCTGGATGGGCTCAGGGTCTAAGACAGGGAGGTAGGGAGAAGAAAGTGAGGGTTGAGGGGTCATCCCTGTAGGGGAATGAAGGCACACATGAAGTGTGTCTTAGTCGAGAGGGGAGGAAACATATCCCACAATGGTAACAACTCAGAGTGATTGGGGGCTACGATAGGTGATCCAGGTAACAGAGGACTGGGTGAGGGCAGAGCCATGAGGAAGGACTGTCTCTTAACCCTCACCCCCCACCCCCATCACATATCCTCCTTCCCTCTAGTTGTTACTCCCTCACCACTGGGCTAACACACAGCACTCTCTATGGAGTGTCCTCACCTTGGGGTGCCAGGTCTGGCTTTGGGACGGCCAGTAGTGGCTTTGATCCAGGGGACTATCCTCAAAGGGGCTGTCTTGGATGGAGAAAATTGGCAGACTGCAAGGGGAGAGTGAGGTTGGCAGGCAGAGCCCCCCTGTTTGGGGGTTGTGGGGTGGAGTCAGGTTTCGGGGTTGGGAAGAGGAGGGCAGAACCAGATGACAATTCCCATAGATTGCAGGAAGAGATGGACTATAATTCCCATGAAGCAGCGCTGCACATTCGAGATAATGATACTAGAGGCTCGATTCCCACCAGCTCTTGGGGGCAGTCTCAGAAAACCAAGGAACTGCCAACTGGTGGTTCTTAACCCTGAATCCAATCTAAGAGCCTTTTAAAAATACAGATACGTGGTCCTCACCCCAAGCCAAAAGAAATCATAATATCTGGAAGGTGGCTGGTTATCTGTATCTCTTTCGCACCGTCCCAAGTGATTTTGAAGTGCAGCTTCAAAGCCGTTAAGAACCACGGCTAAACCCTCTCTCTCTACATTTCCCGTAAGTCCCGGGGACACGAAGGAGGAAATGGTAAATGGACTACAATCCCCATCAGTAACTGGGCTCCGCCTAAGCAAGAAAGGTCAAAACCAACACCCATAGGAATCTGGGGGCAGTTTTTAAAATTCAGCAATTGAACTCCCAAGATGACACTGGACACCCTTAGAGGAAAAATAAAAGGCCCTGGAGCCACTTGGAAAGCGGAACGTAAGACGCTACGGGACCCCGATGGTGAAGTCCTAGGCTGGAGCGGCCAAAGGATGTGAGCATCTTGGGAGTTGTAGTTCCAGTGCTGTTGAAAAAGAGACTCCGGACCCGAGCAAACCTGGCCCGACGCTTTGTTAATCTCACCCTAGGTCCTCCCCAGGCCTCCTGTGGTCCCCGGGAGAAGGATCGGCCTCACCTGTGGTCCATCCCGCAGCTACCTGAGCGCTTCCGCCAGCTCCGCTCCCTCACCGGGCTGACCCCGCGCGCGTCTTTGTCGCTTAGCAATGCCCTGTCAGGCCCGCCCCTCCCCCGGAGTGCCCGCGCGGGAAGAGAGCGGCCTCCAAGGCGACCAATGATGAAGAGGAAAATAAAAGTAATTGGAAAGTGGCCAAAGGGAGAATGTCGCACAACTGGCTGTACCTTCGGCCTGACTGAGAGCGCATGTTTGATTGGAGAACCGTAGCGTGCAGCAGTAATTGGCAAGCCTGTGGACCAATGGAAAGGATCTGAGGGTGAGCTCGCGGTTAGGAGGGGTCATAAAGTACTCTCGCTTTCCCCCAGTGTCTTAGAGCCACTCCCCCTTTTGGTGCGGAAATCTTGTCCGGACTCCAATGTAACCACCGTTTTTCGCGTTGCAGGGCAATCGGGGAATCTGTCCCCTCTCTAACCGCCGCCCCTCCATCAGTCGGGCCAGCCAACCAGTCCCGCGGAGTCATTAACCACTTCCGTCTTGCTGCGGGAGCAGCTGGTTGCGCTAAGTGCCAGGCCTGGGCTCCTAGCCGAGGTGGTGGGATCAAAATGAGCTATTTCGGGCCCGCCGCGCGGCCCCTCGGGGGCCAGCCTGGACTGTTCGTGCCCGCGCCCTCTGGCCGCTGCTCACCTGGCAGACCCCGCTACCCTGCGCACCCGAGGCTGAGTCAGAGGCCCAGAATTAGGCCCGGCTTGTCGGGGGGCTGGGCCCAGGCCCTGCTGAGATGGGAGTAGGGTCTGTTCTGTGTCCTCCTGACAGCCTGGCCGGCTACCACATTCCCTGTACCCAAGAATCTGCTCCTAAGACCGCCATCTGCGTCATCCCCAGAGCTGCCTGCGGGGCGGGGGTGGATTAAAGGGCCTGCGAACTCTGCGCAGGGGTTTTCGGGCCCCGGGTCCCAAATGCCGCGCCGTCCTACCCACTCGGCAAGGCTCCACCTCCTCAGCCTTAGTTTCCCCTTTGGGATATCGGGGGATCACCTCTCTGGCATCCAGCAGGCGCTTAATAAATGGCCAAGTCATTGTTGGGCTTTCTAAGTAAGACTCTATTAATGGCCGGGGCTGGCCGCGGTCCCAATGTCCCCGGGCGGCCCGCCGAGGGGCGGACACAAGGCGCGTACTATAAGAGCGGCTGCGGCGCACGCAGGGGCACTGCGGAGCCTAAGGGCGGTGGCGGCGGCGGCGGCGGCGAAGCAGGATGGAGATCCCCGTGCCTGTGCAGCCGTCTTGGCTGCGCCGCGCCTCGACCCCGTTGCCCGGGCGCCTCTTCGACCAGCGCTTCGGCGAGGGGCTGCTGGAGGCCGAGCTGGCTGCGCTCTGCCCCGCCTCACTGGCCCCCTACTACCTGCGCGCACCCAGCGTGGCGCTGCCTACCGCCCAGGTGCCAGGCCTGGGGGAGGGCGGTAACTCGACCACTTGCAAGGCTCGAGCCCCGGTCATCCCGGGGAGGGGGGAGGGTGAGGAATGTCCCCCGACTTTGAGCGGGGTGGAGAGTCCGGCCACTCAGAGGGGCTTCCAGAGTTCCCTGAGTATGGAATTTCACAGGCCGGATTACTGAAGCGGGTGGGAGGTCCCTGCCCATCTGAGGAGGGTCTCAGCTCTGAGGGGCTGGAACGGCTGAGTCACGGATAGGGTGGGGCCGTCACTCTGAGGGGAGCGTTGGTGACTCAGAAGGAGGCTGGTGACCCAGGAAATCTGGGGAAAGGGGGGCGCTCAGTTATTCTGAAGGGCATGGGGGTTCCCAGGGACTCCTGAGGGGAGGGAATGTTTTGTCATTCTCGGGGAAGAGTTTGGAGACTGTATGTATGTGGCGACCCTCTGCCTCCTGGAGAGACAGAGGGGAGGGAGGGTCCTGTGACTTGAGAAAGGGGGGCCTGGCCACTCTGAGAAGTGGGGGTGGATACTGGTAACTGTTAAGGGCGTAAGCGGCCCCGTGACTCCAGTGGGAGGGTAGAAAGATGACTCTGGAAGCTGGGGGAAGAGGCATCTTGGCAATTTCTGGTGGGGGGGCGGTGTGCAGTAAGTGCACCAGGGGTTCTGAGGGATGGGGGCCTGGGGATTCAGTGTCCAAAGAACACTCTGACACGGGGAGGGGGCAGGCCTGACTCTGTGAGAGCCGAGGTCCCTGACCTTGCAGGGGAAGGGGGGACCTCATCACTCTGGATGAGAGAATCTCAGTGATCACAGGGGGAGGGGTGATCCCAGTTATTCTGGGTGAAGAGATCCTCCGGGGCTACAAGTAGGAAAGGAATGGATTGCCCAGTTCCGGAGGCCTGGGACAGGGGCAGCCCCGGAACCGACCGGGGGAGGAGCCTCGCCCCGCCGATGACGATCGGGCTGTGCTTAGGTCCCAACGGAACCCGGGCATTTCTCGGTGCTGCTGGACGTGAAGCACTTCTCCCCGGAGGAAATCGCCGTCAAGGTGGTTGGCGACCACGTGGAGGTGCATGCGCGCCACGAGGAGCGCCCGGTGAGCCCGCTGGTAGGGGTGGGGCCAGAACGCGTAGGTGGATCCGCAGGCCGGAGGGGCGGGGCATCCACAGGAAAAGGGTTGGGGCCGCTCAAGTCTCTCTCTCCAGGATGAGCACGGATACATCGCGCGCGAGTTCCACCGCCGCTACCGCTTGCCGCCTGGTGTGGACCCTGCCGCCGTGACGTCCGCGCTGTCCCCTGAGGGCGTCCTGTCCATCCAGGCCGCACCCACAACGCCCCAGGCCCCACTGCCACAGCCGCAGGCTGCTGCCAAGTAGACGTCACGTCTGAACCCCGGGAGCCGCCTCAAGCCCCCTCTTTTAAAGCCGACCTGACTCCGCCCAGCCAGATGTCCCGAGCGCGCCCAAACCACCCACCCAATCTGGGATCCTACCCTGACCCTCCCCACGTAGACTCTTCCCTGGTAACGTAGACCATTCCTCTGACACTCCCGTTCTCACACCCCCTCCAGCTTTCGGACTCCTGACACCTCCCTAGCTTCCAGGCCGTACACGGACAACCCTTCAGCCTACAGTCTCCCGGCCCCACTGGCCCCACTTTCTTGGCATATAAACCCACTCAAAACTCCCTCCTCTGCTTCCTTCTGACTCATCTATTAAAATATCTCCACATCCCATTTTAATCCTTTTCCCTCTCCAACACCACATTATGGTGTGGACAGCCCTGCCCCCACCCTAGGCCAGTTAAGCATAATCCCTCTCCACCCCTCAAATATCCCAGACCATCCAACGCCTGGTCCTCAAGATTCTGGATCCTTCCCCTCACTCCAACTGGACAATCTACTCCCCCCACCCATCTTGTGACTTGAAACCCCAGCCAGCGCCCCCATCCCAGACTTTTAAACCCTTTTTCTGACCCCCCACCCTTGGACACCTATTCCAGGCCTAGCAGGACCCTCAACCTCCGAGTGCACAGATACCCTCCCCATCTCTCCAGACTCTGCACAGATATCCTAAGCCCCATCCCCAGCTCTAACCAGAACCCCATCATTTTGCTGTAATCCCCTCATCTCCAACCACATACCTCCCCTTGTTCTCCAAGATCCAACCAAGCGGCCACTTTTGCTTTGGTGCCCCACAATCCTTCTCCCTCCTTGAATTTCCTGCCACCCCATCCCCTTATCTGTTCCCCCAATAAATGTGCTAGAGCTGTGCCAACTGCTTTATGTCTGCGCTGGGAAATATGGGCTGGAGCAAGGAGAGGCCAGTGTGGAGGTGGGAAGGAGGGGAATGTTTATTGGGGGGATGTGGTGGGCAGGGGAACATCACTGTCGCTCATACATCTCCCGCAGGATCTTCATGCTTTCTGAGTACCGAAGCTGGTTCCGATGAGATGCCTCCTTCCACCTGTGTTGGGGGTAGAGAAGCAGAGGGAGGACTCAGCAGTTGGGGAAGAAGCCATAGGGGTACAAGCAGGTTCGGGGACGCTCACCTCTGGCGGATGCGTTTCCAGCGCTGCATGTTGCGGTAGATGAGCGTGGATGGTGAGGGCTCAGGCTCGGAGGGCTGCGTGGACAGAGAGGCCAGGCGGGGTTGGCCATGCCCAAGCCCCGTACCATCTGCCCACGGCCCTGGGCCAGCCTGCGTACCCACCTCATCATCAGGGGTACCCTGGGTCTCAGGCTGCAGGGGGGATGGAATTCGGGATCTGCAAGCATCTCCAGGTGGCCCAGGGGCTGTGGGTGGAGGCAGCTTGTACACGTCACGACTCTTGCTATTGGTGACCTCTGAACTCTGGGGACACAAGGGCCCCACACCAGGCCCAAGAGAGTTAGAGAAGAGGGCCAGCAGTACACACTTCCCCCCTCCTGCCTTTCCCAGTGACAGCAGACACGAGGGTCTCACTGGGGACCTGTCTTAAGAGCCATGTCAAAGAAATGTCTGCTCCAGGGATCCCTGCCTGTATTCTGTCCAGCCCAGGGACCCCCAATCACTCCTAGTCAGCCCAGTAACCTCCATCTGCTCCCCTAGGCCAGGTGGCTACACCTGTTTGCAGTAAGGACCCCTGTCAAGCCCCCCAGCTTTTGGGAACCTCTAATCTTGGAGGGCACATCTACCTGCCCAAGGGAGCCCTGTCCCCTCTCCCTCTCAGGCCAGGTATCATGTCTGTCTGCTTCAAGGAGTTCCAGCCATACCCTCGGCCAAAGGGTTCGCATCTGTGTGCCTCACCGGATCCAGAAATCACAGAGACCCGTGCCTATCTATCCCACTAGCTTTGGGAGAGGACACCTTTCACCATCTACCCACTGGCTGTTGAGAGGGGGCCCACCACATATCCAACCTCCTCATCCTCAGGCAGTGGGGGCAGTGGTGAGCTGGGTGAGCGTTCACGCTCACGCACTGAGGGGCTGTTGCGCATCCAGGCTCGGCAGATTGGGTAGAGCGGTGTGTTCTCACTGAACTGAGCCAAGTCCACACTCCGGTCAAACAGCTTGATCACATACGTGTCTAGCGTAATGGGAGGGGAAGGTGTGTGACCGTCCTCCCACAGCTCCCCGACCCGGCCTGCCCTCTAGAACCACCGCCTACTCACTGGATCGCTGTGGGCCTCCCTCAGCCAGCCCGTCATCCATCTCCCTCCTCTTCTTCCTCCGCTGGTGGGGGAAGCGGGCAGATGGCCTGTGTGGGGCAGGAGAACATCAGGACCGGGGCGGGGGCTGGCGACCTCCCGTCAGTCAGCTGGGGTCCCTGCCACCTTACCGTTTGCCAGTGGCTGCAATGGAACAATCCCTGTGGGGAGAGACAAGGTGTCAGCAGGCTGACCCTCGAAAAAACGCCCACTCAAAACCGCCCAAAGGGCGCCCTGGGGATGCTGAGATGTTTGCATGGACCCCACCAACCCCTTAGACCTGTGTCCCGCTCACGCCTCCAGGGCGGTAGGTGGCAACCATGAGGGGACCTAAGCTTCTGCTGCCGCAGGGTCTCTGTACATGCAGGGTGGTTAGGACTACGGTGGAGGAAGCTTGGACGAGGCAGGAAGTTGTCCAGCACAAACCCTCAGATACAGATCCCATCCACAAAACTTACTTGTTGTGGGTGTCTGAGGGGGTTTTCCCAGCTTCCTCCTCCAGACGCTCCCTGGTACAGAAGAGAACTGTGGGCTCGGGGTTTCCAGGGCTGAGTGGGAAGGCACTGAGTGGCTTTTCCATGGGGCCCCTTGCTCCCTAAGCCAGCCTCTGGGGTCCTACCCACATCCCCCCAGGACCAGAGGGTCCAACTTGCCAGGACTCCCAACCCCCTATGGCCCGTGCCTGGCCAGGTCCCAACCTGTCCATGTGACTCTTCTCCAGCAGACACTGCAAAACAGCATCAAGTTGGTTCCGGGCCTTGGCCATCTCCAGCTCTGGGGAAGAAGATACCGAGCAGGAGTCAGTTCCCAGGCCCAAGGCGGGTGGGCAGCCAACTGGGCTGGGGGAGGGGCACGCATATCCAAGCCTTCAGCCAGGAGGGTGCAGTGGGCAAAGCCAACTGATGTGATGAGCAAGAGCGCTGGGTCCCACGGTTGTCCCACATGCTCATGTGTGACCAAAGGCAAGTCACCTTACCTCACTGAGCCCGTTTCCTCACCTTGAAAATAGGTCTCCCAATGATACCTATCTGCAAGGACTGTTGTGAGGTTTAAATAAACCTATGGTGTGTATGAGTCTCTTCACAACAAGCAGTAATAATAATAAGTAAGTTGTACAGAGTACTTTTATGTGCCAAGAATTGTTCCAAGCACATCACCCACATTAACCCTGTTACATTTTCACAGTAACTCTGGCAGGTAGATATGATTATCCCCATCTTATGTATGATGAAACTGAGGCACAGAGAAGTTAGGCTACTTGCTCAAAGTCACACAGCGAGGAAATTGCAGGGCTGAGGATTTGCACACAGGCCATCTGGCTCCACAGCTGAAGTTATAAGGCAGAGACTCAAACTGGGTGCAGAATCTAGCCCCCAGATGTGCTTTGTTTGGCTGAGGCAGTGGTGTTATTTTAAATCTGAACTAAATCTGAATGGACAACATTTAATAATCTGGAGACTGCACCTAAAATATCCATTTTGGGCAGGAAATGACATCTAGGCCCCCCTTCCTGCATTCCTGGCTCTGTCGGCCTATGTGTTTACTTCCCCTCATCATAGAACTTAAGGAGGTGATGATGTTATAAATATTCTCCTCTTGCTCTTGTGAGGTGTTTGCTCTCTTCTTCCAACCAGTACCTAGCATCACTCTGGCCCAATGCTCAAAGCCTGGAAGGACACTTGGGGACATGCTTTGCCAGCCCTGGGATGGGGAGACACAGGGATTCCCAACATCACTGAGGACAGACAGGGTGGGGGTGAAGGGCTAGGGACAGCTGAGATTCTAGCAAAGAGCCCTGGGAAGGAGCCAAGGTATAGATCATATCCACATCTCTTTCCCTAGCCCCTGCTTCTCTTCTGAACCTTAGACCTTGGGATCCCAAGGTCTCCTAGATACCTTTCTCTAGACATCCCCTAGGCCCCTACCATCTACTGGGTCCCACACTAGGCTTAGTGCCTCTCTATGCTTTACCCCTTTTCTTGGGCCCCCATCTCGGGGCTAGCCCCACTGTCTCCTAGTCCCTCCCTGAGCCTCATAATAGACACCTCTCACCCTCCCCCACCCAGCTCACCAAACCCATGGCCTGTCCACTTGGTCTCCTGAGTGTCTCTCCATGTACCCCCTCCCTACCCCAGTCCTCTCCCTTCCTTCTCCTGGGCTCCCAGCCTCAATTTCCTCTTCTGACCTAACCTCCACAAGGTGGCCAGAGGACTCTTTGGAAAACCAAACCAACGCTGATCCTCTCCTGCTCAGAACACTCCACAATTCTGCAGAGCCCCGGGACTGAGCTCTTCAGCCCGGTGTTCACAGGCCTCCATGACCCTGCCTACCCCTGCCCCCCAACCATCATTTGTGGCCAAGCCTTTACTCTTCCACCCACGATTTTTTTGGCGTTTGGGGGGGCATTTTTATTAACTCGCTCCTCAGCTTCAAACCCTCCCTTGGCTCCCCATTTCCCTCAAAACAAAAGCCAAAGTCCTAACTTGCGCCCACAAGATCTGTCCTCCTCCTTCTCACTCTTTGCCGTCATTCCCTCCCGCTCCCCACCTCACTCCCTCTGCTCCAGCCACACTGGCCTCCCTGCCCGTCCTTGCACAGGCCAGATGAGTCTTCCACCTCAGGGCCTCTTCGGAGCTATTTCCTTGGTCGGATTTGCTGTTTCCTCACCTATCCTCATAGCTCTCTCCCTCATCCTGTCAGATCTGACCTTCTCCTGTTTCGTTTTATTACCACTTATACCATCAAACACCCTACACATCATTTTGCTTTTTAGTCTGGATTCTGTGCCTCTCCCACCACCACCCTCAATATGCCAGTCCTGATTTCCCATCAACTCGGGCCCAACTCAAAATGACTTCCTCTCTCTCAGCTTCGGTTTCCCCCCCCACCACATTTCTCCTACTTCCTAGGACTGTTGGGATACAGTGATTGCCAGGATTAAAAGCTTCCCTGTACTTCAGGCGCTGAGCACAATGCTTGACCTTTGCTGGAAATGACCACTGCTGGAAACAGGGCAACTGAGGCAAAGCCAAGAAGACTCCTTTTCAGAGTCACACGGCTCGGGATCCCGGTGTCTTACCGCACCACACGGTCTGAGCCACCACCATTCAGTCTCAACGCTACCTTGAGCACAAACCGGGAAAGTATGAAGAGGGCAAGAATCGTTCCATGGTCTGACATAGCGATAGTCAGATGGGCGGCAGGAAGTCGCGTGGTCCGTCTTATCGCGATAATCCTGTCTTTCGGGACTCCCATACCCCGATCGGTCAGTGCTCCCCTAAAAGCCCCTTACCTCGGGGTCCTCACCTGATTTCTCCACTTTCACCTTCACCGGGAACATGGTTTGGGTCTGAGATGTGGCTAACTGGGTCAGAAGAGCCCAGAAGAGCCCAGTGTCACAAATCAAAGCTGAAGGCAGACGGGAAGAGGTCAAGGTAAGCTTTGTGCGCGCCCAGTCCTCCGCGCTGAGGAGTGTCCGGCGGCGACCGCCACTGCAGCCGCCACCTCCAGTAGTTTCCCTTCTGTGGGCGGGCCCCTTTGGCAATTCCTTATTTCCATTTGTCAGTGCAACCGTCGATCTCGTCCCTGACCAATTGACAGCTGCCGCCATCGGCTCCCAGGTCTAAGTCCCACCTTTCTGAGGCCCCGTTTCCGGAAACAAACCAACGACATCCCGGAGCGCTTCCTGGGAGGTGTAGTTCCAGCTCTCGAGACGCAGCTAGAGTAACGGCGGCTGCGCCGCGCGAGGCACGGTGGGTGATGTAGGATCAGGGCTTCGCGAGGCTTCTTGGAACTTGTAGTGTTAGAACCTTTGAGTAACACCAGTTTAGCTGTCGACCCGTTTATTTAACCGTGGGAGTCCTTCTTGTCCCTGAGGAGGAGAAGTCTGGAGTTAGGCCGGGTTCAGTCTTACTGAGCACTTGCTAGGTGCCAGCTACCTGTTAACCTCTCTTCAGGCACAACCTTTTATTTAGCAAGTATTTATTAGTGTGCCAGGCACTCTTCTAGGCACTGGGGACACTGCACTGAACAAAACGTAATAAAGCGTATATTTTAGAGGATGTTAAGATTACAAGAAACAAGTGAAACATTTCAAATTAAATGTAATGAGAAAGGATACAACCTGAAGGCATATAGGGAGTACTAAGGTAGGGACTGAAATTTTAAATAAGATAGTCAAGGAAGCCTTCTCTGATAAAGCTCTTGGCTGTGTCTGTTGCTGCGGACAACATCTTCAGAAAATGGGAAACTTCCATTTACCACATACGTTTTGGCTCAGATAAATTCTAGGAGGTAGCATTGATATCCACATTTCTGATGAGAATACTGAGACCAAGGGGAAAAGTACAGTTTTCAAATTCACACACCACCAGCACAGGATAAAAGCCCCTAGTAATGCAAGCATTATTCCTTTCTTAGTTCTGCGTCTGGAAAACAGGGTTCCTGAGCAGGAAAGTTCCTATTTCAGAGGGTGCAGAGAATGAAGGATTGCACATAATGTGTGAAGCACTAAGCCTGGCACAAAGTGGGCATTCAATACGTATTTCTGAATAGTAATAATCATTTTATGCTTCAAGCTCCAAAAGATCCAGGAAGTCAATATAGAGAATAGAGTCCTTTATTGGGGGATGTCAGCAAAGAACATAGGAAGTGAGAACAAGTCTTAGGGGTTTGAGAGTGAGCTTAGAGTAGAGAAGCCCATCCTGGGCGAATGAGCAGGTCCCAGGCCTGTGTGGAGGAAGCTATCAGGGAGTACCCAGGGGTATGGTGAAGGAGAGGTAGTCACCAAGGGCGCCCCAACGGGGCCGGTAGATCTGGAAGATGGTGATCCAGGTGGTGAGCACAATCACCCAGAAGAGGAAGCCCAAAGCTGAGCGCCAGACATCTGTAAAAGGGAACAGGAATGGGTAAGGTTGGCCTCCACCTGTCCTGCCCAGCCCCCCCCCCCCCCCCCCGCCCCATGCTGGCCCTCTCGTCTCTTCCAGAGCCCCAGAATTTTGGAACCTCCATCATTCCCTTCCAACACCCGATGGCCTCCCTTCATCTGTGCCCTGGACTCACAGCCTTTGATTTGGCTCTGCTCCGTGTATGCTGGGACAAGGAAGGCCTCTCGGAAGAACCAGAAGATGTTGACCAACCAGAGAAAAGGCAGGAAAGCAAACCCACCTAAGAGAAAAAACAAACAAACTGGAATGTAAGGCAGTGAGGATCCTCCTCTCCCTCCCCTCCCCCTGCCCCAACTCCCACCTAGAGGACGGAAGGCCCTCCCCCATATCCAAGTTCAAATGGAGATCTCTGCTATCAGAGACTTAGAAATCCTGCCCCCCCCCCCAGGGCCCCCAAATCTGACTCCTCATTCATCTCTTTCTCAGGACCCAGAGTCCGGCCCAACTCCCCCCGTCTCTTGGGACCCAGAAGCTGAGGCTCCAGCTTCCTCTTTCCTCAGGTCCCAGGCCCTTCCCTCAGATCCAGGAGTCCGCAACCCCAGTCGCTTTATCCCTTAGACTCAAGAATCCAGGCCCCCAGGCTCTCTTCCCTCAGGCGCTCTAGTCCGGTCCCCTCTCTTCTCCTGGGATCCTAGGAACCGGCCCCTTACCCAGGTAGTACTTCCGGCACAGATTCAACTTCTCCTCGTTAGACACCCGCTCCAAGTTCATAGTTGCGCTGAGGCCGAGTCGTCCCGCGGGTCTGTAGGGCAGGAGCCTAGCCTTGACCCCAAGTGACAGATGCAGGGATCGAAAACAACCACGCCCCTATAACGACAAAACGGAGATAAACTGAAGGGTGGGTTTGCCGAAAGAAGGGTACCCCGGCCCCCACCAGCAAGCTGACTGGGTCGAACGCTCTTCATGTTTATTCAGGGGCGCGAACGGACCCCAACTCACCAGTGCAATCTACTTCCTCCGCTTGGAAGCCTTAGCCACTTGCAATTCCGGACGTTTGCGCGACATACCGCAAGTATCTCTGGAGTTTGTAGTCTTTTTGGATGCGGCAACGCTATACGCATGCGCCTTCAGGGAACTCCAGGTGGTGATTTTGCAGGGAGGGCGCAGGGCTCTAACCCGCAAGCGCAGTAGGCGGTTTCTGAGCGCGTGCTGTGTCGGGAGGCAGCGACCAACTACACTTCCCAACGCTCTTAAGCAACGGAAATGACGTAAAGAGCAGAGAGTGTTGGAGGGTTCGGGTAAAAATGGCTGAATATTTAGCTTCGATATTCGGGACTGAAAAGGACAAGTGAGAACGGGCGCAGGGAGTGGCCCCTTGCGGGGGCCGGGACCGGGACATTTGGTTCCCTGGTGGCTGGGAGGCGTTGGGCGGTGTTTCTGGGGTGTCCGGCCTCCCCGGCCCTCGGTTCACCTCTGTCTTTGCACCTCTTCCAGGGTTAACTGCTCTTTTTACTTTAAGATCGGGGCCTGCCGGCACGGGGACCGGTGCTCCCGGCTTCACAACAAACCGACTTTCAGCCAGGTGAGACCCGGCACGGAGCCTTGAGGGTTAACGCCTCCCGGCCATTCCCCTTCTGTTGGCCGTCACCACGAGGTCCCGCCTTTTCCGGATTTCTAAGCCCCACCCCACCACCGGCTTTTTTCGTGTCGGGCCTCTGCAGGTTCCTCCCCTTTCCTTCAGGCCCTTCTCCGAGGAACTTGCCACGCCCCCGTACGTACAAATTACACCGCTGGGCTGTCCCCGAGTGCTAGGTGTCTCTTCTGGTTTCCTTCGGGGCAAGCATCGCTTGATGCACTCAAGATGCTTAGGCTTCTTCTCTGTTGCCAAGTCTCACCCCCAGCCTTCATACCTCACCTCACCCCTTTGCATGCGCTCAGGCCCGCCCCCTTTAAATTCTGTTCAGACCATAGTGCTGCTCAACCTGTACCGGAATCCACAGAACACCGCCCAAACCGCAGACGGATCGCACTGTGAGTGAGGGACCGGTCTTGGGGGCAGGGCGGACAGCCCCCAACAGGCCACTCCCTGATTTCACCCTGCCCCTCCCCAGGTCACGTGAGCGACGTCGAGGTGCAAGAACACTATGATAACTTCTTCGAGGTGAGGGTTGGCAAGGGATGGGTTGAGTTTCCTGTGGAACAGGAGCTCAGCTGAGTTCCTCCTGGTCTTCCGCAGGAGGTGTTCACGGAGCTGCAGGAGAAGTACGGGGAGATTGAAGAGATGAATGTGTGCGACAACCTGGGGGACCACCTCGTGGGCAATGTCTATGTCAAGGTGCCTCCTGTCCCCACATGAGAGCCTAGAGGTGGAGGCATTTCAGTGCCTGATGGCCACCACTGAAGCCTCACAGCTTGAGGTCCATCACTAAATCCAGCCCGGCCCCAGAGCTGCTGACTAATCCCCTAAAGACTTCTGAGTTTGATTGCTGACCCTGATCGACTTTGCCCTCAGTTTCGGCGTGAAGAGGATGCAGAGCGGGCAGTGGCTGAACTCAATAACCGCTGGTTCAACGGGCAGGCTGTGCATGCTGAGCTGTCTCCTGTCACCGACTTCCGGGAGTCATGCTGCCGGCAGTATGAGATGGGGTATGGTAGTATGGGGGTGGGATGGGCACCTGGAGTCCCAGACTCCTGTGTGTTGGGGTGCAGTCATTGCCAACAGCCTTGTCCATCCATCCATCCTCTACCCAGGGAATGTACCCGCGGGGGCTTCTGCAACTTCATGCACCTGCGGCCCATCTCTCGGAACCTCCGACGTCAGCTGTATGGGCGGGGACCCAGGCGCAGGTACCTCAGGACCAGCCTGTCAAGACGTCTCATACCCTAAGGCCCTTATACCCCGAGGTGGACCTGATCCTGTGCCCCAATAACAGCGTCTGTCTTTCATATCCAAAGACTAGCTCTGAGCACCGTCCAAAGACCAGCGCCTGAGTCTCAACCCCCAAACCAGCTGGGACTCCAAAGCCCCAAACCCAAGACCAGTCTGGATCTCCAGTCCGGAGATCAGTCCCTGAGAACCTGTCCTGATACCACGCAGGAACTCTGGTTACCTGCCCCATCCCAGAGCAGAGAGGCAGACCTGGGGAACGGGGCCACACTCCTTCCAGCTCTAACCCTCATCTCTCCACTCCTGTCCCCAGGTCGCCCCCGAGGTCCCATACCGGCCACCGTCCCCGAGAAAGAAACCGACGACGTTCCCCAGACCACCGGCATGGCCGCTTCTGAGACCCTGGCTCCCTTAATCTCCACCCTTGACAGGCATAAATGTTCCTGGCCAGGACCCCTCCTGAAAGCTCCCTTAACCCCCCAGTGCCATCTTCCCCAGGCTCCGGGGCTCCGTGATGTAATCTGTTCAACACAGGGACTTTCTCTTACCACCCCTCCCCTAATAAAGTTCTGTATTGAGGGTTTAGAACCTGTTAGCTTGAGCCTAGCTGTGGGCTGGAGTTACCTTCCACCCCCACATCTCCTGACGAAAGGGGAGGCGGGCTGGGCTCTGGCCACAACTTTTGCTGTAGAACTTCCAACAGGTAGGAGAGCAGCAGGCTCAGGGCCCAAGGCTCTAGAAACCCCTCAGTGGGACTGGGTGGGGTGGGGACACCTCTGTGCTGGGAACCTCAGTACGGCTCTCTCCGGCTTCTCAAGGGGGAGGTGCCTAGTTGTGGCAGGTTGGAGGATTCCCAGTCGGGAGGAGATTGGGTTTAGGGAGCCAAGGTAAGGTTACTGGGAGTTGAGTGGGAGTCTCCAGAGGGTGAGGTCTGGGTCCTCCTTGTCAGCTGCCCTGACATGGGAGTTGGAAATAACCTACTACTTAAGCTTACCATATGCCAGGTGCTGTTCTAAGTGCTTTACTTCAAGCAATGATGTTAATTCTTCACAATAAATCTTTGAGACAGGTACTGTCATCCCGTTTTAGGGATGAGAAAAGAGGTAAGGAAGATGGCAGAGGTGGGATATGAATCTGATCATTGTGGTTCCGGACTCCTCATTCTAGGCATCTTGAGGTCTTGGTGGCCCTTCTGATAACGGGCCAGGAGCTGGACTAGGGGCTGGGGGTAGATTCCCGTCTTCCAAAGGGGTCTGGGGACGCCATGCCCCCACATCACTGCTTCCTTCTGCCCGGGTTTCCTGGAAAGTGTGACGGAAGCGCTGTGGTCGGAAGTCCTGCGGTCACGGCCCCCCAGGCTGCAGACCCCGCCCGGATGGGGCCCCTATGCCTCCTCCTGACTGCCGCGCTGCTCCTGGCCCAGGCGGCGCCTCGGGGGGCCTCCCAGCACTGCGGGCGCCTCGAGTACTGGAACCCTGATAACTGGTGCTGCGGCAGCTGCCTGCAGCGCTTTGGGCCGCCCCCCTGCCCGGGTGAGGAGCGGGGACGGGGGTATGCGTATGTTCGGGCGGAGCCAGGGGGTGATAAGAAGCCAGGGAAGGGACGGTCTGTGGGTTACTGTGAGGCTTGCTTCGGGGTGGGGGCGGCGGGCCTTACGCAGATAAGACGATGTGGGACTCAGCTTGTGATGGAAGGGATAGTACCGGTTACGTTAGGGCCACGGCGAAGGGGTATTGCCTGTTGGGCGGGATCGCGGCAGTGTTCAAAGGGTGGGGTGTGTGGGTAAATCAGGAGTGGGCGGGGCTTGGTGCTCGAGCGGGGCGGGGATAATGGGAGGGGCGGGGCCTGTGAAGAGAGGGTCGAGACTGGCAGGGCTGGTGCGGGGACGGTGGGCACGTCGGTGATAGGTTGGGTTAGTAGAGCCCAAGAGGTGGGGCCTGCTGGGATAGGACAAAGGGGAAAGGGTGTCGCTAGTGCCGGAGAGGAGGGGCTGGGCGGCCACACGTGAGACCCTGTTTCCCACCAGACTAAGTTTTCGGAAAACTGCGGGCTCAATGACTCTGGCGATCACGTGTCGCGCCCCTTCAAAGAGTGTCCTATTGGGCAGTGCAACCCCGACAATGCGGAGCTATGTAGCCCCTGTGGCGGCGGAGCCACGGCCCCTGCTCCCGCGGGGAGCCGGAGCGGAACACAGCGGCGCTGCAGAGAGGTGCTGGTCGGGCTCCCGAGGGCCTGGGCTAGGGTGCCGCTCGCTGGAGGCGGGGCGGCGGTGGAGGGCGTGGCTTGGGATTGGATGGGCGGGGTCTGGATCAAGGGAGGGGGGTGTAGCCCCACTGAAGAGAATGGGGTGGGGGCATAATAGGATCAGGGGATCTACCTGGGTTAAAGTGTGTGGGAGGGGGGCGGGGAAGCGAGGGGGGATAGCTGGATCGGGCGGGGATTTGGTCCCACGGAGGGATAGAAGGATGGGAGGTTCAGGCTGAGGGGCCAGGAGTGGGGCACACCTCCCGCTTTATTCCAACCTATTTGCAGAGGTCGGTCCCTCCCAAGGAGCCCTGCCCCCTGAAGTCTGGGAGACCAACGGTCCTTAGCTCCCAGGAGCCCAGCCTCTTGTGGACATCTGAGCGCAAGGTCGCTCAGCAGGCCTTGCCGAATTTTGCCCTGCCGGTCGTGCTGGTTCTCCTGGTACTGGTTCTGCTGGTGACCTCAGCAGTGATCCTCCTGCTCGCCCAGCGGTGCCACCGCCAGGCAAAAGTTGTCCTCCACCCGTATCCTGGCTTGGTTTGTGGCGACACCGACATCCATACTCTCTTCCCTGTGCACTCGTCCTCTTCAGGCTCCCGGGAGGCATCCGAGGCAGGGGGCCCACTGAAGGAGGCGGCTCTGGTTCCACTCGTGGGCAGAGGTTGGCCGGGGACAGGCCAGGGAGGGAGAGGGTGGACTGGGAGATTGCCCTTCCTCTCCATCACCCCTCCACTGCTCTCCCAGAACTGCCGAAGCTGGCATCACAGCCCCTGTGTCGCCTGCTGGAGGAGCTCATAGTGCTGCTGGATCCTGAGCCTGGGCCGGGTCGGGGGATGGCCTGTGGCACCACGAGACACCTGGCGGTGAGGTACAGTCTGCCTGCTGCCTGGTCCACCTTCGCCTACTCACTGCGGCCCAGTCACTCACCACTGCGGGCCTTGGTTGCGATAGTGGTGGCGAGGGAACCCTCTGCTTCTCTGGGCCAGCTCGGCACGCACCTGGCCCAGCTAGGGCGGGCAGATGCGCTGCAGGTGCTGTCCAAACTTGGCTGACCCGGGCCTCGCCCAGCCTAGTCCTCAAGAAAGTTTCCCGTGAAATAAGCGCCTGCCGTCTCTGGGCCTCACTCAGGCGTGCTTTTGAAATACAGTCTTCTGGGCCGAGACCCAATGAGAATCCTCTCCTTCCAGCATAAACGCGAGACCAGATACGGCCTGAGGCGCCACTGAGAGCTGGCCTCAGGTGCCTCTGGGCAACCAAGGTTCTCTCTGGGAAAGGGCCCTGCTACCCCTGGAAGGGCTCATCCGCAGGGACCCTACCCGGGTTCCAAGTGGGAATCCCGAGAGCACATGTCGCTGTGACGCTGTAAGAGAGCCCCACGACTTACCTGTAATTCTGAGTGATGGCCTCCCACCCCCCTGCTCAGGCTGCCAGGCTGCCCCCGGCTCAGGACTGGTGTGGAGGAACGGGAGCTCCTACCTGCCCCCAGCACCATACAAACCGGAAGACCACCTCTCCAAACATTGACAGACTTTATTATGGGGGGTTCCCACCTGGGAACCCACCCTCTTAAATAAAAAAGTGCATAGAAAAGAAGGGATTTAGAAACCTTTGTACAGTATCTACATCCTGGGCCCCCAGGGCAAGAAGGGGGCGATTGCTGGGTGGGCTGGAGGGGTGGAGGCAGGGCCTCTGCCACCTGCAGGCCCACATCCACCCTCAACAGGAGGGTGGGGGTGAGATGCTCTGGGAGGGACTCGGGAGCCCCCAGACTCGGGGCACGACGGCAGCGGGGGGTGGGGGGAGCCGCCGCGGCCTCAGTTCAGGAAGCGACGGCAGCGCTTGGCGCCGCAGTTGCAGGGCAGCTTGTTGCTGGCATCCTCGATGGGGAACTTGTAGTCGTAGGTGAGCTCCTCGCCTCGCAGGATGCGGCGCAGGGCGAAGATGACGATGTGCTTCTGGCCCTCCACGTGGATGACTCGAGAGAAGCAGTTGGGCTCACACGAGTGGTTGATGAAGCGCGCGGCGTTGCCGTGCATCGTGGCGTCCACCACGTCAAAGTCATCCATACGGAACATGTAGCACCCGATACCCTACAGGGACCGCGACGGCCCATCAGGTGCTCTGTTCCCACGGCCCAGCCCCCCGCCCCCACCGCTTCGCCCACCTCAGCCCCATGGCCCCGTGGAGCCCACCTTCCCATCATAGAACTTCTCCCGCTTGTCAGTCAGCACGGAGCGAATGACGATGCCGGAATACTCAATGACCATCTCGCCAGCATCGATGTTTCGCTTACAGAACAGGCCCCGCCCGTGGATGGCAGATCTGCAGGGGAGGATGGGCCAGGGGGAGTTCAGGGGGCAGGGGGACAGAACCAAGGCAGCCCCGCACCAGGGCACCTGTCCATCCACCCAAGGGGCATCCTCCCCCCCCGACCCCACTAACCTGTAGACACCCACAGCCTCTTTGGATGTCTTCTTGAGGTGGCGAAAGCGCATGGCCATGGGCAGCTCCAGGCTGGTGGCACGTCTGGTGGGGTCAGCAGTGTCACAGGCTGGTACCCAGGAATGACCTCTCTTGCCCCGGTCACCCTCTTTAGGACCTTTCCAGAACACCCCCAACACCCTGGCCTGCCCTCCATACCTGGTTGACCTGAGCTGCACCTCATCCTCTTCCTCGTCACAGGTGGCTCCCTCAGGGAGCACCCGGTGCTGGGAGGCCAGGAAGTTGAACATGTCAAAGGTGCACTTCCTGCAACACGAAGGGAGGAAAGGAGGAGGAAGGGAGGCTAATAGCCGTTCCTTCAAAGAGACGCCACCTACCTACCCTCTGGCTTGGGCCTGCCGCCAGCAAAGAAGAAATACTGCTGCCCCCGAAGACAGAGTGGAAGGGGAATGGATGGGGCTCGCTCTTGTGCCGTGAATCTAGGAGTGATTCCTGGAGTGGCCTGGCATCTTCTCCCAGGCCCCGGTTCCCAGTCTCTAAAGACCTAACTCCCCCGCCCGAGAAGGCCCCCAGCGACGCCCAGAGCCTCACCGGAGATAGACCTCGGCGCGGGCCGCCCCGTGCGGGTTCAGCGGCGGCTCCTCCTGGCCCTCCCCCTGCTGGTGGTAGCGGAACTTGTAGTGCTGGCAGCGCTGGGCCCCGGGCAGCTGCTCCGCCAGGAAGATGACAGCGTCGTGGTGGATGCCCAGGAGCCTCGCCCCGCTCATTCCTGGGGACAGAGGTGAGGACACACATGTCATGTCAGAGGCCCCTCTTACCCTCTCCGAGTCCTCCCAGCTCTCCGCGTGCCTGCGGCCCCTCCACTTGCCACTGAAGGAGAGATGCCGGAGCCGGGCGTGCCCTCGGGCCTCCTGCACCTTCTCAATCAGAGTTCTCCAGGCCCCTGAGGAGAGAGCAGGGCCAGAGCGGTCAGGATGGGGCTTGACCGGACACCTTCCCTCCGTCACCACCACTCCTGACTCACCCTCCAGGCTCTCCGCCTCCACGCTGAACCCATCCTCACTGCTGATCTCAAAGCGCAGATGCGGGCCAGCCCGTTTGGGGGCCTGGTTCTCTTTGTCCTCTGGGGAGGGAGGCTCTTCCTCAGAGCTTGAAGCCTCACCTGGTCCCAAGCAGCAGGTCAGAGTAGGTGAGGATCACCCCAGATCCAGAGCCCCGGGTTCCCCACCCCCTCCCTTCCTCTCCCTGCACAAGCACAGATACTTGGTCTGAGGGCTCTCTTCCTGCTCTGACTGCCCCGTGAGCCCTACAGGATGGACATTATTTTTCTCTAAAGAGCCCGCGGTCCCTTTTCTGTGAGAGTTCTTGGAGAGATGAGCCTGTCCATGGAGGCCTGGAGTGCCCCGGCTCCGCAGGACACACTCGGACACCCGCTCACTCAAACCCATCTTACCAAAAACGCTCATCTACCCCTCATTCTTCTCTCACAGAAAATTAAAAATCCCAGAAGTATATTTGCATTTTTTATATGCAGCACAGCTCTGTAAATATTACAAACTTATTATATAGGCTCCTACCCACAGAGTCAAGTATATGTACACTATGAGCTATTTAAGAGATTTCTCAGGGTCTAAAGATTTTGAAGACGCAACAGACAGGACTTGCTGCTGTAGGAGATGGGCATGTAGGAGATGGAGAGAGCCAGTGCAGGGTCAAGGACAACTCTGAGGTTTGGGGCCTGAACAACTGGAATGGTAAAACTGCCGATGATGAGATAGATGGTGAGGGAGAGGGAGCAACAAGTCTGGGGTGAAGGCAGAGAGCTCAGTTTGGGATATGCTGAGTCTGAAATTCCTCTTAGAAAACCTGCCCTTGCAACCTGCTGGTGGAGACGGGGAGCAGGCAGCAGGATCTAGGAGCCTGGCTACCAATCCACCGGCTGTCAGAATAAGAGATGGGATTTAGAGCCATGAAGTAGATGAGAACACCCCAGAGTAGGTACAGACAGAGAAGTCAAGGCCGGAGCCCTGGGACATGCCAAAGTGACAGGCTGGGGCAATGAGGAGACAGGACCAGGAGGGGGGGACAGGGCTGTTGGAAGCCATCGAAGGAAGTGCTACAAGGAGGTTGGGGGGCGGGATCAGCCCAGATGCAGCAGCTAGCTCAAGCACCATGCGGACTGAGGGCTGACCATCATGTCTGGAGGGGGAGGGTGGGGAGAACCTCAGTTAGAGTGGAGCGTGCTTTAGAAGTGAGGCAGGACCCATGTGGCCACACTTGCTCCCCACACCACTCCCCTGGGCCAACCTGACCGTGTGCCCTCCCATCCCGAGGCAAGACTCCAAACCTGATTTGCTGTATGACCCAAATCATCTCCAGGCCTCTGTGCCTCTGGGTTCACCTCTGACAACTTCTTCCACCTCCTCTTTGCCCTTACCCCATCCTCACCTCCATTCTGTTCCCTGAACCCGACAGGCTGACTACAGGGGCCTCACCCGGGCGCTCTCATTGCCTTCTTTCTCACGGCGCTCGTTCTCAGCTGCAGTACACTTGCTAACGTACGTGTCTGTTTCCTCTACCAAAATGTGGCGTGGTCCCTAAGGGTGGGGACCTGTCCGTCATGGTCACTGCCATATCCTCACGCCACCTCTGACCCCCATACGCAGTCTTTCAGTTAAGCAGTCTCTTGTGTACCTCGCTCCGCTTCCACGCTCAGTAACTCAGCGCTACGTAATGAGACAATCCACACATCCGGGCAGGCCTGGGGCCAGGAGAAATTCCAAGCCTCAGGCTGCTCAGTTACCAGCTCGCTTGGCTGTAGCCTACCCCCTCTCCCATGGCCCTCTATAACCAACAGAGCACTCACTGCCCTCCCAGCTTCACCAGGGCTGTCAGCCCGATCCACTCTGCGTACCCCTATCCTGTGTCCTGATGGCTCTGCACGTGCACTGCCCTCCCCTTTCCTCCACCTCAGCGGTCTCCTATTCACATCCAACCACCACGCCTCCTCCCACCTCTGCTTCCATCCACAAGCCCCCTTCACCCTCCTCCATGGCTTTGCTACTCAGCCCTCATACAAACCTCTCTGGGCTGCTGCCCACCCTCTCCTCTCAGACCCTTAGCCAAGCTTGCTGGCAAGATGCCTGGGTCTTATTTTGGCTTCCTCATCAACCACTGTCTTCAATTCTAGACCCTGACACAACATCCTTCCCAGCCAGTACACCAACCCTAGACCCCACGTGCCTGGTGTCCTCTTATCTCCTTCCTACTCTTCCTGCCCCTCTGGATCCTAGATGAGCTCCATCTTCGCTGGCTGACCCCCAGGTGCTCTTGTCTGGCTGCACGGCTCTAAATCCCATCTCTAATTCTGACAGCCTCCACACTAGGGACCTAACCCTCCGACCCTGGCAGATCAGGCTCTGAAGCCGACCCCCCAGCTCTTGGGCACTTTTGAAGGGCCTCTCATGTGGAGCTGAAACTTCATCTCTCTGCCTTTTTCTGCCACGGGCCAGGAGCTCCGAGGGCATCTCTCGAACTCTGAATACCTAGTCTCAGGCTCAGAGCCAGACTGGTACACAAGGTCTATCTTTTGAAGTAGACTGACTCTGCATCTGACCATCACCCAGCTGAGGCAAGCATAAAGAAGGAGGCAGGGAGAGCGAGAGGCTGGTCCCTACCTGAGTAGTGGTGCCACTGGGACTCAAGCAGCAGGTCAGGGGGACCATCGGGGGCCCGGGGAGGACCACCTTCTGGGAGTGGCAGCAGAGGGGACCGGTCCTGGAGGGGCCTGTGAGGAGAGACCTGTCAGAAAGAGGAAGGGATGGAGGTCCCAGAGCTTCCAGGGAAAGGGCACTGGCTACTCACCTCGGACTTTCCTCCCCAGTGGGTTCCCCAGGCTCATCCAAGTCGAGAACTCCACGCACTGTGGGCGTTTTCATCCTCACTCGGCTAAACCTGGGGGAGGAACCCCAAGAAGGCTGAGCTGCCTTCTCCTGCCCACCTCTCTCACCCTCCTCCACAGACTCAGCACATTCACTCACCCGCTGCCACTAAGCCCTGGACCCTGGGGAGCATCCTCCAAGGACTCTCTGTCTTCCTCCAGCCGGGGGGTCTTGTTTGGGGGAGGCGCTGGTGGGGAACGGCCAGAGAAGGTGGACACCCTCTTGACGCGGATGGCCTGATGGGGCGGGCTGGGGGGCCCACTGCTCAACACCAGTGTCAGTGGAGGAGGGGGTGGTGGGGCGGGGCGGACCACCCCTACCACTGGCAACACACCCAGCAGAGGTCCCGGGGGCAGAGTCCAGGAAGCAGGGGCTGTGGGGGGGATGGGAGGGGGCAGAGGTGGCTGCTTCACTGGGGGTGAGACGGGCTCACCCTCCCCAGCCATCTTCACAAACACTTGCCCCAGCTTGTTGACAAGGATGATTTTGGATGTGGCGGGTTTGGGAGGCTCAGGGGCAGGGCCCAGGCTCAATACCCGGACCCCTGGGGCCCCAGGAAGCCAGGCAAACGTCCGAGTGGGGTCAGCTGGGCTAGGGGGCAGGCCCTGGGGAGGCTGGCTGCCATTGGCCAGGGGAGGCGCTGGGGGGAGTGGCTCCTCTCTGGGCCCAGCACCTCCCTCCCCAGGCCCCCCTAGGTTCTTCAACACAAAATCCACAATTTCTGACGGCAAGTCCTCAGGAGGTCGGGTTCTGTCCCCTGCAGCCCCGATGACCCCAGCCCGGCCCACTCCTGGCCCTGAAGGAGGAGTCCCCTGGCCCCGAGGCTGCTGGACGGCCTCTGCCTCACTGTCCGTGCCGTCATCCACTCCATCCAGCTGTTCGATGCGGGGGGCTCCAGGAAGGGGACCAGGGGCCAGGGCAGGGCCAGACACCACAGTCACAGGGAAGTGGACATAGCGGGGGGTAGGGCTGGCCTCTTCCTCTGAGCTGTCCCCTGGGCCCCCGTGGCCGCTCCCCACTGCCCCCGCAGCCACAATCTCTTCCTGGAAGGGCTCAGTCCCCAGCAGGCTGGCCGCAAAGTCCAGGTCAGCAGCACTCAGTCCTGACACCACCTCCATGTCCTCAAAGTCTGGGCCCAGGTCTTCAGGGGGTGGTGGAGGAGATGGGGCTGGACCAGGGGGAGCCAGCTCCCCTGAGGTAGGCGTGAGGGCTCTAATGACTGAGGTAGGAGGGGGCACCCTGAGCTGTGGGGAGGTTCTGAGAGGGGGAGAGGCCCGCCGTGATGCCGGCAGCCTTGGGGCCAGGGGGCTGGGACGACGGGAACGTCTGGGGGGAGCTGGGAAGTCCAGGTCTCCCACCGTGGGGATGTGGTGGGTCAGAGAAGATGGACTTCCTGTGGGGGGAAGGGTCAGTGTCAGCCATGAGCTCCTGCCTCACCCACCCACCCCTCTCCCTGACACTCCCAGGTACTCACCAGGGGAGGGTAAGGGTCCAAAGGAGACACCCCCCAAGGGCCTCCGGGATGGTGAGTAGTTGGGCACTTTGATTCGAGCCCCCGAGAAGGAGCGGGGAGCCGGAGGAGGGGCACTGCTTGGATCTGGCCGAAGTGGGGGGTCCAGGTTCTGAACAGGTGAGTGGTGCTCAGGAGCTCCAGGGATAAGGGCATCTGCATCTGGAGGGGGGTCCACATGATCTGGGGGCTCTGAGGAGGCAGGAGAATGGCATCAGGAATGGCAGGGACGGTCAAAGCCTCTCCTTACACACCCTCCCTTCTTTTGAGCCAACCAAGCCTTCCCCACCCCTGCCCAATGGTCCGGTCACAATGTGCACCGGTTCCCAGTCATCACCCAGGTCCCACACCCCTCTGTGGCTTCTTTAAAGCCTCCACACACAACTGGATCACGGGCCCTTTGTAACCCCTCCTCATGCATCTCTGCCACCTCCCCTGTTGCCGGCTGCCTACTGCTCTGACTCAGGCTCCGCATGCCACGAGGGGCACTGCCCTCCCTCCAGCAGGGCCAGTCCTACCGCTTCCTCACCTGTGCCGCGCATCCCTGCCACATCAAACACATCTGCTGCATCCTGGCGCTTGGGGCTCCCCATTAACTGGCTCCACCCAATCTGCGAGAACAAATCTCTGCCGCCTCCTCCCAACACTCCCCTGCTACCAGCCAGGATAGCTGCACGCTCTCCTCCCCTTTCTACTTCATGTCACGCTCCAACCTGGCACAAACCCCTTCCCTGCAAACACACTCCGAAAATCTTCCTCCTCCTTTTCAGCCCACAAGCTCTCCTTTTACCCGTCTCCAAGCCCAATCTTCGCTGTGTGCCACCCGGCTCTCAGCGACATCCCTCAGCATCGGCACGGCTATGAGGGGACTGATTTGGCTCACACCCCGATGCCAGCACTGTGTTACCGTGCAGAGCAAGTGCCCTTTCGGGGCTGCGGTATAGCAGAGCGCCTGCCTTCCTTGGAGGGCTGCGGGGAGCATCGCGGGAGCGCACATCCCAAGTCAGGTGGCTGTAAACACTCTGTTTGTCTAGAAGCTGCTCCCCACCCCCCAAGCAGGTAGCTCTCCCCTCACTTCCTGTGAAACGCTGAGCACAGTGCCTGGCATGTAATGCAAAGCTGTTAAGCGATCGGTTATTGCCATTATGATAAAAGGAAGAATGGCAAACATCTTGGGGTTTCTTTAGGGAAGAAGGGAATGGGCTTGGTGGGTAACCATCTGGGGAGGGCAGCATTCAGGGAAGGAAATGAGGGAGTTTCAAGACACATACCTGAGGAAGGGGCGGGGCTGTGCACAATGGTCTGATTCTCCTCTGCTGCCTCCAGGTGAACTGGCTCTTCCCTCGGACCCCATGGCCGATACTCCAGAATACGACACCGATACCAGCAGCGCCGCCGAGCATCCACTGTGCTCCAGTACAGACGGGAGCACCTGTCAGGTGGGCGTGTGGGTAAGAGGGTCAGGACAACTTGGGAAATGGGATCCTGTCCTGGAGTCCTTCCACCCCACCCAGGCCCCCTGGGCTGCTCACTGGTAGCCAATGGGGAAGAGCCGTCCCTCGCAGTCCGAGAGATCAGACAGGGTACCCAAGGAGTCAATTCGGATGGAGCCTACGATGCAAAGAGATCAGGAGGGTGGGCCAGACAGGGTCAGGAAGACCAGGGTAGAGAGCAAGAGGCTTACCAATGAGCACATTGATGGCATCAGGTTCGAGCCCTGTCAAGAACTTTCGCTTAAAGTTGATGCCCTCAAAGTCCACATAGACTCGGCGGAGAACATCAAACCCATCGGGGGTCACAATCTCCTGGAAGGCAAATGGGGTTGCTAGATTGGTGAGGGGCATGGGGGATGTGAGGGAAGGCTGTGAGGCAGGGAGTGGACAGCTGGGGGCTTGGCTCAAGGACTCAGGAAAAAAGACACCAAGAGGCAGCTGGGGACAGGGCTGAGGGGCTGCAGGGGTCTACAAGTGTAAAGGGAAGAGAAAGCAGCGGGGAGCTGTCTCCCCCGTGGTTCTGGCTCACCTTGCCATCCAGCAGGTCTGTGTGTTTCTGGCAGAAAACTTTCTTGTCATCCTGGAAGATGCAATAGCTGGCCCGGGCACACATGAAGTGGAAGTTGCTGAGGCAGGAGGAAAGGCAGCAGCCCACTGTGGCTCCAGGCTTCAGGCAGAGTTCACAGCGCTGCGGGTGGAAGGGGCTGCTGAGGGGAGAAGCCAGTGACCGAGACCAGGGTTTGATGCTCAGCATCACTGTCCTTGAGACTCTGACTGGGCCCGTCTAGCCCAGCGCCTCACAAAGCAAAGGCACTCATCAAACATACCCTCTTCCCTAGCTGCATCCAGGGCCAGGTGCACATCAAAACTACTTCAGATTTTCTGAAGCAATAGGAAAAAAAACAACAACATCTAACACCAAACAATATTTACCATCTTTCTCACACCATTTAAAAAAATATATTTAAGTCATCACTACATTCTACACGTGAGGCTTGAACTCATGACCCCAAGATCAAGAGTCGCATGCTCTTCCTCTCTCATGCTATTTTAGTGTAAAACCTGTATCATTTTATTTAATCTTCACATTAGCACCCCCCCCCCCCGTACATATCACCCAGGTCTCACTTCCTAAGCCTGAGACATTATACAGTACCACGTCCCACACTGGTGAGCAGGGGGTTCTAACCCAGGCCACACCTCACCTCACAGGGAGCCAGCAGGAGCTAAATGTCACACAGTATAGAAAAGCCTCCAACACAGGTTCAATTAATAGAAGATCCAACTTTTAATCTCCCAGGCTTCAGGCCCAAATATGGGGGGAGGGGGAGTCCTCCCTGAAGCACCAGAATCCTGGGACAACCAAAAACGGTCCCTAGGACCAGCAGTGAAAGGATATGGTGGGGTAGAAATTGTGAAACAAGAGCGGTTTCCCCTGCAGAGGGGTGGGAGGGGGGGGCTACCCGAGACCCTGGGGCTGCCCACCTCTCTAGGCCCGGGCTCTCACCATCTGCCTCCCTCGAGCCACAGCAGCATGCACGTTTTTGAGGGAGCCATCATTTTCCTCAAACACTTCAGCTGACCAAATGGCACAGTTGACGTGTGTCCACTCATTCTGCCCAATGTATAGGAGCCGTCCTGCCTCCTGGGGGCAGAGGAGAAATGGTGTGAGGGAAGGCCCCAGGGACTAGGCCCCACAACCTGGGGCTTCACATGGTAGCCCTCACCTTAGAATCCGCATCCCCATATTTGAGGCAGAGCGCACACTGACGAGGGTCCTCCAGGTGTGAGAAAGCAGCTGGATCCTTGCCCTGAAAAGCTGGAAGAGGTGTGGAAGGCAAATCCCAGAATCAGGACCTAGAGCTTGCCCCACCAACTCAGGGCCCTGGCTTCCAGTCCCCACTGCCCAGTACCTGCTGAGGGATCCCCTGGAGGCTGCCCTGATTCTGGGGTCTCTGGTTCCTGCTGTCTCCACTGAGCGTAGACATGGTCCAAGGATGGGGGCAACACGGCATTGGGAAGAACTCCGCTGTGGACAGGCAGGGTCAGCATCTGACACGTCTAACAAGGGTGGCCACCCACAATCTTAGCCTTAACATGCCATGACACACTTGGTCCTCTCTCCATGTGGCATTTCTCTCAGTCTCCCAAATAAGCCAGGGCCCCTCATGCCACCTATGACACATGAAATGCTGTTCCTCATGCCTGGAATACTCTTTTTCCACATCTCGGCTCGGATGTCATCTCTTCCAAGAAGCCTTAGCCCTAAGCACCTTCTCTGGGCTCCTACAGCTCCCTCGACGTTCCCATAACCACCCTGACCATCTGGATCATCAGGCACTAATGTGCCTGCTCAACTCCCCAAACATGGCTTACTCACTGCTGTTCCCCAATACTATCTTGCACAAAGTAGAAACAAAGTGAGCTAACTGCACAATCGGAGTCTTTGCTGGCCTAGAACCCCTGCGGATGCTCATCCTGGTTCCACCACCCTCCAAACCTTAACTCTGTTTCTTGTCTATTCTCAGCCCAGGATCCAGACCCTGGATTCCCAGGTGCCCTTGCTTTTGCCCTTATTCCCTGGTTCCCCTCCTGTTACCCAGCCTCGCTCACTTTGGCAGCCGGGTACTCCGTCGCCAGTACTTGGGGTCGTGGGCGTCGAACCAGCCGAACGCAGACTCTAGCAGCTGGGGAGTGGGGTAACAGAATGAGAAGAACTGGCTTCCCCAGGAAAGTTGGTAGGGGCAGCGTCTGAAGGACCCACACTCTCCTCCCCACTACCACGCAAGCCACTCTATAGACATCCCCCAAAGTTCCCACCTTCAGTAGGAGCCCCTTCATCTGGCCTCCAGCCCGGCGCTCTGGGGTCTCTCCTTCTTCTGAGTGCTTCATCAGGATGCCCACCATGTCCTCCATAAAGCTGTGCTGTAAGGGGGCTTGTCAGGATCAGAGCCCCCACCCCACCCACAACACCCTCCTCCTGGAGCCCACCTATTCCTCTCAGTGTCCCACTCACCACAGACTTGTAGTGGCCTTCCTCGAAGCGCCGACTCACGGCTTGCAGATCGCAAGGGCCTGGGTGCAGCTGCTTTCCAGCCTGCCCACACTGTAGAGAGAAAAAGTCAGCAGGGCTGGTGCTGGGCCTGGCCCCACCCCATCCTACCTCCCAAGCACCGCCCCGCCCCCCCAGACCTGAGTGCACAGCAGCAGTGGGCCTGCCACCTTGGAGCTCAGCAGGCCCTGGAGCACCTGGCGCAGGCCCCCCTGCAGGGCCCCACTCAGGGCCTCTCGCCAGCGGGGGTGCGTGGCCCCTGCACATGGTCCGCAGGTGTACAGCACTGAGTCTGGCAGCCCAGAAAGGATCTCATAGTCTTCATCTAAAACAGCCAGGGAGGGACAGGACAGAATGGTTCGGGAGAACGTGAGGGCTCTCAGCAGCCCAGAGGAGTTGCCAAGGACATACATTTATGATACCTGTCCCAAGACGGCCTGTGCTGGGGGTAGGACAGGCACCCCCACCCCCCACCCCGGGGCAGAGGTGGCAGCCTGGGCGCGCTCTGCCTGCTCACCTGAGAGCCCCTCGCACTTGGCGTGCACCCAGTGGTCACACTGTGCGCACTGCATCATCTTGCTCTCGTAGTCGTTGTCTTCGTAGCAGCGCGTGCAGATGGGGCAGAAGTTTCCTGCAGAAGAGGGAGGAAATGGGGAAGTCAGGGGCTGCGGCCACGACCTGCCCCTTGGCTGCTGTGAGGGCTGCCTCTGCTATGCCCCATCTTGGGTCCCTACCACCCTCAAAACGCTGGCTGAGAATATGGCCTCTTCTAGCCCTACAGCCCCAGCACCTCACAAAGAACCTTGCGAACTTGCCACCTGAACAAATGGGGAAAGCCCAGGTTTTCAAAGTGATCAGTGGAGACTCAAGGTTCCAAGAGGCAGGTAAGGGACCACTACCTCGATGGGGGCCAGGCCGACTCCCACTGCCCTGAGAGGAACTGTGTCCCTCTACCTGAGGTACTATATAGGCTTCTGTGGGAGACTACCCTGACAGAAGGAAAGGTTCTGGGGCTACAAGAGGATACAAAGCCACTACAAAACTATATCTGTCTTGCCTGTCTAGGAGCCTGGCCCACTGCCCGGTGTCCCTCAGGGCCCAGGTTTCCTGACAGGTCCCCACCTTTCTCATAGAGCTGGGTGCACCTGGGGCAGAGGCTGTAATCTCCGGACCACTCGACGTCCCAATTCTTGCCTGGAGTCGCCCCACAGCTCTTACAGCGCACGCAGGCTGAGCAGATCTGGGGGGGGGGCCGGGTGAAGTTAGGGGGAGCAGGCTGGAGCAGTGTGGGGGGTACAGTGGGAGGAGATGGGCAAAGAGGAGTGGATGGTAAGCAAGAGACAAATGAGGAAGGACAGGTAAGAGAAGAAAAGGTGTACAAGTGAGGAGGAGAGAGGGACAAGACCAAAGTAGGGGAGACCGACAGAAGGAGATAAGGAGGAAAGGAGGTCAGGCAAGGGCAGGGGATTCTGAGCCCAGGACCATGGAATGCATGAACCCTTCTGCATTTTGCAATCATTCTGTACAAATTCTGCACATAAGTCTTGTCTATGTGAAATTTTGTAAGTGAAAATGCTATTTATCAGATAAACTCTCACAAGGACCTCCAACCTTCCAGTCTGGGGGTGGTAGCGGCTTTAATTAGAACTCCAATGCAAGGGGTGTGGGCCTCATCTCTCACCCAGTGGCGCCGTTTGCGTGTGGCCCGGGTTGGGTAGCTGGGCCCCAGGCAGGCTGGGTGATAAGCATGGCGGCAGCGTTCACACTCCAGGAGGTGCTGTTGGAAGTTGGGAGAAAAACAGCAATGGCAAAACCTATTGGCACAAGAATACCCCTCTCCTCCATGCCTCCAACCACCCTCATGGCTCTTGTGCCCAAACCTTGGATCCCCGGCCTTTGCGCCCACAGACATGGCAAAATTTGCAGCGGCGGCAGCACCAGGTGTCATGATGTTGGGGCAGGGGCCGCTCGGCCTCCTCCAGACAGAATGGATGGAAAGGGTCACAGCAGACTTGGCAGAACACCAGCTGGAGGTGGGGAGAGTGAACAATGGGCACAGTGTGAGGCCAAGAGGCCAAGGGATGAGACCCTGCTGAGAGGGCCCAAGCAATCAGGCAGTAAGGGCCAATGGAGACCTGGGGGGCTGTGGAAAAAGGCGGGGATCCAACCTCATGCAGGCCTTTGCTGGCACACAGCAAGCACACCATCGGCGGCCCCCCTGGCACAGAGGTGAGCACGCTGAGGCCACCCATCAGCCACACGTTCTCCAGGTCGCAATCCTCCTGAGGAAAGAGAGGACACGGGATCAGAGAGCAGCCAAAGCCATCTTTAAAGCCCAGTTTTTCAACTACAACCCCCAGGTTTCTTTCAAACACCATCCTCGAGACCCTCTCCCTCAATGCCATACCTTAAAATCCACACGGACCCGGTGCACTCCATCAGGGGACTTCTGTTTTCCAGTCCAGCCATTGGGAAAAGAAGCAAAGGGGCCAGGGGCCAAAGCATCCTAGGGAGGATGGCGGTGGTCAGAAGGCTGCCAGCCTCACCCTCTGCAGACTTCTCTCCACACTGTCCTCTTCCCCAGCCTGCCCAACCCTGTCTTTTGCCCAGATCCTACTTTGCTTTCCAGAAGGACAGACCTGCCTTACCCCTCAGGGCCTGTCCTCTGGTGTGGACACAACACGGCACTCAGGTGAGCCCGTTACCCTGACTTGCTAGCAAGCTCCTGAAGGGCGGAAGCCATGCCTTCCTCAGGACTCAGGGTTCTTGGTGTGGGGCCGTGCTGACCTTGTCCAGGCGCCTTCGGGCCTTGAGCTGCAACACAGGCTGCAGGGTGGGTTTGCGGGGCCGGCTCTGCTCCTCGGGTTCTGGCACTGGCAGCTCTAGGCAGCACACGTAAGTGGTGAGGGTCCCACTCCTTCCCTGCCCCATTCCCTTTCCTCCACACCCCGTTACCTGGATGCCCCTGGCCGCCTTTAACTAACCAATAGGATGACTTTTAGACCTGGCTCGAATGCACCCATTTTCTCTGTCCACCCCAAACTACCTCCTTCTCTGCACTCAGCTACTTTCTCTATCACACAAATACGGCCCCTGGTCTAGAAACCCCAGCCCCCTCCTACACAAGACACAGAACTGAAAGGGGAAACAACAATCAATTCGCACCATTCTCTCGGGGGGTCCGACGCCGGGGAGCAGGGGGACCCCCGGGCTCTGAGTCATCCGAGTCCTCGAAGATATCATAGGAGGGTCGCTGTTTGACGCAGCGCCGGGCTGACTTGCGCTGCAGTAGGAGGGAGTCCTGCTCCTCGGGCCCTGGGGGGGCCACCACCTCCTCCCGGGGCCCCCCAGCTCCCGCCCCCCGGCGTGGGCCTGGAGGACCAGGGGAGGCCTCAGGAGATTCATCGGAATCCCAGGGCAACAGCGTCTTCACTATCGTCCGGCCTGTGGGAACAGGGGACTTAGTAGGATCTGAGCTCAGCCAGGGACATGGGACATTGGGATGCAGAAAAGCCAAAAAGAAGTGGGGTAGAAAAGAACGAATACAGGAGAGACACAAAAGCACAGGATGGAAAGATAACAAAGGTAATAGGCTGCAAAGATAAGGGAAAGAGAGCAAAGAAAACAGTTTCTTCCACACCATGGATCTAAACAAGGTTGTGTAAAGAAATACTCCTCAAACTTCGTTACCTTTTTTAGCCAGCCGTTCCATCTTCCGAGCCTCTATCTTGTCGCATTTCCGGTATCTGGGGAGGGGAGCAGCACGTCACCAGGGTAGGGGACTGGTGGTCTGGGGGAAGAGAGGAAGCTCTCCACAAGGATGCCAATCCCACTGCTCTGGCGGGGCAGGAGGCCTGGGTGACTTGACAACCATGGGTGGGAACAGAGGCTGCACCCTGGCTACTCACACACAGCACTGCTTCTTGGTGTTGGGGCCCCCAAACTTGGGCTTGTCCAGGCAGTTGACACAGGACCCACAGTCCTGCACACGCAGGCAGCCCCGACAGTGTCCACACCGTGCCATCCGCATCTTCTTGCCATGATGGGAGGGCAGTGAGCGCCGAGGTGTATGGGCCAGGGTCCCTCCAGACCCTGCAGGCTCTGAGTCTCCCCCAGGCCCTGCTGACTCCACTTTTCCCCGCCGAGACCGTGACGGGACACTCTCAGTCTCAGATGCCGATGATGTATCTAGTGCAATGGAGAGGAAGGGATGGAGCCACAAGGCCATTAGGCCTTTTACCTCAGTTCCCTGTTCCTAGATCTCATTCAATTGGCCTTCTGGCCCCCACTTTCCCGTGGTGTTCAGGCCCCAAGTGCCCCCAAATCTGCTCTAAGGCCTAGCACCCCAACCCAGCTGCCACCTGCCCCAAGCATCCAACTCAGCTCCCGCTCTTCTAGGCTCTCGGTGCATGTGCTCGCCCCCGACCTTGACACAGCTGTCAAAATCTTCCCACAACACACCCGCCCCTACCCTCCGTGGCGAGGTCCTGCCGATCCCGGAGAGGGAGAGCACTGAGGCGGGGGACGTCTTCGGGCACCATGGCCCGGGCCTGACCTAGGGCCACAGCAGCATGACGACAGACATGTTTGATACGGGGGCCTTGCACAGGGGACTCGGGGCCCTAGGGGAGGAGAAACCAGGAATACATGTGGGAAGTTGCCCCTTGCGCTCCTGCAACCAGCCTTCTTCAGAGGGCCCCGCTCCCACTCCATACCGACGGTCTCTCTCTCTTAGTTTCCATCGATTCATCTTCAGACCTGACAGAACCTCTATCTGAGATCTGCTTGACAGTCCCCACGACTTCCTCCATCTGCCCTCCAGGGCTTGGCTGGTGGGGGAATAAACAGGGTCAGAGGCTGGAAAGTGAAGAAAGATAGGGCCGGGGGACTAGCATGGCGGAGGGCCAGGGCCAGGGAAGGAACACAGGCAGCTGAGAAATGGAAGGACTGGCTCTGAGCGTTCCCTGCAATACTGGAGGGGGTCTGAGGAGGCAGAGGGTGAATGAAAATTGAGAATGGAGAGAACTGGGGCTGGATGGCTGGGTGCAGAAACCTAGCCCAGGTGCCATGCTCACCGGCATCAAAGACGCCACCTTCTGCTGCTGCTGCTGCTGATCGATCTTGAACAGCTGCACCTTGGCTCTCTTGAGGAGGCTGAACATTTTCTCCTCCACACCAGACAGCGGTAAGGAGCCTGAGGCTGCGGTACGGGCCTTGTCCAGTGGTGACGGCGGCTGCAGGTGCAAGTGCGGCTGCAGCTGCGGTGGCTGAGCTAACGCCTGGAGCAGCAGCTGGGCTGGCAAGGCCTGCAGGGGCTGCTGCAGCTGAGCCTGACACTGCTGCCCGTTGCTCAGAGCTGGAGCCCCAGGAACGGGCACCTCGGCCTTAACAGGAGTGGCGACCACGGGGGCAAATCGAGGCAGGCTGAGGTGGTTGGTGCGGCCCACTGCCCGTGGCTCAGGCTCAGCTGGAGAGTCATCAGCAGGAGGAGGCTCTGGCTCAGGGGCTTCAGGGGCCCCAAGAGGAGTAGTAAGCACCGATTCGTAGATCTTCAGGTGGGCTTCGCTTGGGGTAAACTGGGGTGCCCGAAGGAGCAGGGGCCTCCGGGATGGAGTGACAGGGGCAGGAGGTGGGGGCGGGGCCGGTGGGGGGGCAGGAGGAGGAGGGGGCAGTTCCCGGGTCAGCGAGGTCCAGCGAAATGTGGGTTCCCTTAGAATGGACCGTCTCTTCTCAGGGAGTGGGACCGGGGTAGACGGGGGAGTTGGGGCACGCGGTGGAGAGGGAGCTGGTGCTGGTTCTGGGGGGGCGAGTGGGGAGGTGGCAACAGGAGGCCGAAGAGTAGGTGAGACTTCTACCTTTAAGGGTTTGGGGGGGTCTTCATCCATAAATCGCCGGGGTGTCTTGATGACTCGGGAGGAGCGGGCACTCACCACAGGCATAATAAACTGCCGGATATTCTTCAGGAAGGTGGTACTTTTGGGGGCCACAGTGGGGCTGTCTTCCAGAGGGCCTCCTGTGATGGTGCTGGGGGTTGGAGTGGGAGGAGAGGTACCCTCCGGCACTGCCCGAGCAGCTTCTCGCTCTGCCCGCTGGCTGGGAGTCAGAGGAGGCCGGCCCCTCTTTCTGGAGCATGTAGCTGGGACCACAGGAGGAGGGGATTCTTCCTGCTCCTCTGGGGCAGGAGGCGGTGGAGGTGATGGTGGGGGCAGAGGGGACACTGGGGGTGGTGGAGGGCAAAGTGGGGATGAAGGAGAAGTGGAGGGGGGTGGGAGGGGTGGAGGAGGTGGAGATGGTGGAGGAGGTGGAGGGGGTGGAGGGGCTGCAGGGGCTGGCGGAGTTGAGGGTGGGGATGGCAGCTTTGCCTCTTCCTTTTCCTCTGCTAGCGTCATCCCTTCTTCAGGTCCAGCTCTCTCTACCTCCTCTTCTCGCTCTTCCTTGTCCTTCTCTTTTTCTGTCTCCTTCTCTCCCTCCTCCTCCAGCTTTTGCTCCTTTCTCCAGCAGGGGCCCTCTCCCTGTCCAGATCCAACTCTTCCTTGGGGGGCACCCTGCCAGCTTTCCTCATGTTGATCTTGACCCTGACCTGATTCAAGTCCCAAGGACAACTGTCCCATCTTCACTTTTTTGGCCTTTGAAACAAACTTGATCACAAGAGGGAGCCCGCCTCGGCCTCGGCCTCTACCTCCACGGCCTCCTCGCCCGGACTGTCCTCCACGCTTGGGGGTCCCAGGTCCTGGGCCAGGCCCCTCCTTGCACTTCCAGCTGCCAGTTCGATGTTTTACGGGAACCACAGGAGGTGGGGGCTCAGGTTTGGGGATTGTCACAGCTGCTTCTGCCACCACTACTGCTTGTTGCTTCTTCCTGCAGGGGCCTGCTGGCCGTCCTGGGGGCCGTCCCCGAGACCGACGTGGAGTGGAGGGCTCACATGCCCGGCTCCGTGGGGCTGGGGGTGCCTGGGCCCGCCGGAGAAGCTCAGTCAGTGCCTGCACCATCCGTTCTGTGCCCTCCTCACCCCGTTTCCGGGCAGGAGTCTTTGGGGGGGTAGGAGCGACATCTGCTAGGCGAGGAGGCGGAATGGGGGTCATCTTATGCTTGCGGCCCCGACCTCGGGGGGCTCGACCTAAAAGGAGAATAGGTGTGGGGAGATGGGTCAAACTAGCCCCGCAGACTGAAGAAGGCACTCCAGGAGGGCGAGTCTGTTTCCCCCACAGCCCAGGCTAGCTTGAGCTTTGAACACAGAACACGCTACGTAACTGATGGAGACTCTACTTAAACAGGGAAGAGCTGACATGAAGAGCAAGAATAACATTCCTGTAAAGCTATAGAGGTAGAGTTTCCCCGTCACTCACCTCGCTGGGATCGGAGCGCAGAGCGCAGGGAACTGGGGGCCACATCTTCCTCTGAATGAAAACCCTGAAACTCCTGATTTAGGGGACCAGGGGTGGAGGGGAGAAACAGCAGTCAGTACCAAAGCCCTTGTTCCACCTGAGACTCAGGTATGGAGGTATATCCCCCCCGTTTCCCCCTTAACATACCCCTACCTATTTTAGAGAAAAACTTACGACTGGAAGCTAAGAAGAGTAGAAAAGAGTCTCTCCCTCTCATCCTAGAGATGGAGGCACAGGGTATTTTGAACCCCCATCCCCTGTACCGGACTACACCAGCACAGCCATCAGTGGTTCGCTGGCCCAGAAGGGAACAGAACTGGATCTTCTTAGGCCAGGCAGTAGACACTACCCTCAGACTCCCTCATCCTCCAATTCAGAAAAAGGTGGGGCTACTGTTCACACACTCTCAGGATACAGTTTCCTCCTGAATGAAGATGGGAATAGGGGCACTCAAGTCCGGGGGGGGGGGGTGTTTCAAATGGTTTACCGTAATAAGCTCTACTCTGAGCCCTCAGGTGACTACAAACTGTCCTAAATAATACAACCCACACCCTCCTGACTTTTCTGAGAGGCTGGGGATAAATCCTGAGCTGAAGTCAGACCTGCTAGAGTTCCCAGTCTCAGCCTTTATTCCATTTTCTTCAACCTGTGCTCCCAAGAGGAAGCCCTCCTTCATGCTACCATCTCTCCACTTTAAGTAAGAGGAATCGGGGTACTGGTGAAACCAGTGATGTGTCAGAGATTATGAGGCCAGGTGGAGCAGCCTACAGATAAGTGCCCAGAGAGCCCTAGCCTGGGTCCACTAAAGCCACGCTGCTGCTGTCAACCACCACTGGTTGGGCATGCAGGACCCATAGCCTTCTCGCTCAAACCTCTACTGCAACAGCTTTGCCAACTACCAAAATCATCAGCCTGGGACACTTCTGCAGGACGTGCCTCAGGCCCAAGTACCCAGATGCAGCCCAGGCTGCTCTATATACTTTCAGAGGCCTTTTTCACGGACAGCTCCGTGCAGCCTATCTCCCCCCAGGCCTATTTCCAGGGCCCCTTCCCTCCGCAGGGGCCCTGAGAACCTCGCTTCTCCACTCCACCCCTCAGGGCCACCCAGACCCTTGGAAGCCCCCGGCCTCCGCCCCGCCCGGCGTTGGGGACGCCTCCGACTGCCTCACCTCATCGTCGGATTCCTCGTCACTGCTCTCCTCCTCGGGCACGCAGCCTCGGCTCAGGCCCCAGCCCCGGCCCCTGCCCCTGCCCCGACCCCGCTGAATGCGCGGGCCGGCCCACAGGCGGCGGAGCCGGCGCAGGCCCCGGCGGAGCCCCAGCAAACGGAGCAGGGCCGTGTCCTCCCCGGGCTCGGCTCCGCCCGGCCCCGCCGCGCTGCCGCCGCGCCGCAGAGCTACCCGCACTCTCTCGGCCCCGCTGCCCCGTCCGCCGCGGCCCCCGCCCCCGCCGGAGCCCCGCGGCCGGCCTGGGAAGCGGCCCCGCGCGGAGCCAGGCCCGGGGCAACTGCCGCCGCCCGCCGCCGCCGCCATCTTGGCACCGTGAGAGGGGCCGGGGAGGCGGGGGGAGGGGCGGCCCGTGCGCAGGGCCGGGGGGGAGGGGAGGGAGAGGTGGGGCGGGGCGGCTGCGGCTCACGACAGCAACCAGCGCCGCAGCGGGGCTAGCGGGAGCCGGGGGCTGGGCCGGCCACGCGCGGGGCACCACGGGAGCGGGAGTCCGAGGTCAGTCGGCAGTCACCCTTAGACCGCGCCTGAAGAGCATAGACCCCGTGTTGCGGCCAAAGAGGGGTGATGCGCAGGGACCTTCGGGAAATGTAGTTCGGGCGCCTCGCTCCTTCCGCCGGGAGCTGGGGTCGCGAGAGCTGGGGCCGCGAGAGCTGGGACTATAGGGTCCTAACCGGACCCAGGAAAACCATCTCCGGGGCTGCCGGGAGGTGTGGTTCTCGCCCCCAACTCCTCCCATTGTTCTTGGCGAGACCAGGGCACGCATGAACTACCACTCCCAGGGTGCATGGACTACGGACCCTGGGAATCCTAGAGACACTGGGAAATGAAGTTCGCGATTGCAGGAGGCGTGGAGTGGGAAAGGGGCCGCCGCAAAGGATTAGTCTCAGTTGGAGGCGCCACCCGGCTGCCGTTCTGCACAGCATGGAGGGAGGATGCTCGAGAGGCCGCAGCTTTGCGGTCCTTCTGCTCAAGGAGAGGAGGAGGGTGTCTGAAAGCTCAAGGAGAGGAGGAGGGTGGAGCACGCGTTCCTCGAGCCCCGGGCTGGGGGTCCCAGACTCAGATTCTGCGCACCGTTGCTTGCTGTGGAAGGGGCGAATAACTTGATTTCTCACAGCCTCCGCCAACAGGGCTTGCTGCTAAGCCAGCCTGGACTTCGCGGCCCTCGCGGGCCCCTACCTCTGGGGAAGAACAGGGAGACCCGGGAGATGGAGGTGGCCCCCGCACTGAACAGTGGATGCACAGCCACGAGGGGCCGCCACAGGACAAGGGGCAAGGCTGCCCCTTCCCTCTCCCCTGCTCACAGACTAAAGTCTGGACTCGGCTTCTGGTCCTGAGAGGGCACAGGAAACTGTTTATTTTGATGGAATCGCCAGCCCCGGCACAATTAATTTTAACTCGTGCAAACTTCACTGCCCACACCCCACAGGGGCTCGCTGGCCCAGACTTCTGGGGCCCGCGGTCATCTGGGAGAAGGCTTTCAGCGCCTTTCCTGCGGTGCTTCTTGGAGCCGAATTTGCTAGGCTGCCAGTAGCTGCGGTGCTGGGTCAGAAACCTAGCAGCCCCGGCGGCCCGTCTTTCATTCTTTAATTGTATTGTTGGCTGAAGCCAAAGAAGCTACCAACACCGTCAGGTGGTGGAGGAAGGGGACCCACAGGGAGAGGTCGAGGCCCGGGACGGCCTCGAAGAGGAGGAGTAGAGGAAGGTGGAGCGAATGGTCCATCCAGGTGGGAGCTGGCTCGGCGAGTGGCCGCGCATGTGCGCCTGCATGGAGGCCAGGCTGGGGCAGCCGGCCCGGCACAGAGGGCAGCGGTAGGGTGCGGCCCCATGCGTCCGCAGGTGCTTGGTCATGGCTGAGAAGTCCCGGGAGCGCTGGGGGCAGAGGCTACAGGAGAAGGGCTTCTCTCCTAGGGCAGGTGGAGGGGGAGGCCGGTAAAGGAAAGAAGGGGGTGAAGGCTGGCGTAGGGGTTGATCTGGGCGACTGGGCAAGGGAATTGTGTGGGAGCCAAGCACACAGAGAAGGACTCAGGACCAGACAGACCGGAGTTTGGAAGGGAGCAGATAATTTGCACTGGGCGGGGAGCCCATACCTGTGTGGACTCGGTAGTGAGTCTCCATCTGATGCTTGAGTGAGAACCTTTTCCCACAGACAGAACAAGAATAGGGCCGAGACCGGGCAGGTGGGGGTGGGGGAGGTTGTTGGTGGGATGGGCCTGCTGTACTCACATGACCCACACAGGTTGCAAGTGCACCTGTGGGGATAGAGAAGGCAAAGGAGGGCAGGGCTGGGAATCCCAGAGCTGGACCACTGGTACTCCCAGACAAGACACTGGGAGCTACAGTGGGGCTGAGGCAAACGTGCCCTCACCCTACTCACCTGTGTGCCTCTGATCAGACTCTTCCATCTCCCCAGGGATGAACTTTGTGGGGCTCTGGGGGAGGAAACCTGGAAGGAGCAGAGTGAAGGAGGTGCCCTACTCAGGCTGGACTCCTGGAGTCCCAGCCTAAGGAAGGAGAGACCATGTTATAGCATTTGTACAGGGCACTGAGGGGCTTACCTGGGGCAGGACTGGAGTTGGCCAACTGGTTCTGGTTCCAGAGACCTTTCTCAGGGTTCAGGGACAGTGGGATCCTGGGGATGGGGTGGGGAAGAGTTAGCCTTGGCAAAACCCGGGATCCTGGCCAGACCCTTCCAGGAGGGGGAGGTGTCATGAGTCCTCAGGGGCTGGGCTTTGAATTCCCCTGTGATGGAAGCTTCTTGTCCTATCATCAGCTCCGGAAATATACAGTAGAGATAAGAGATGTGGTGCCCTTCTACCCATCACTGCTGCCTCTCCTGAGCCACTCCCTCCCAGCCAGGGAGGTCTTCCGTTAGGCTCTTCACTCACCTCTGGTCCCGAGGCCAGACCTCCTGCCAGGCTCCAGTGATGGGGGTGCTATGGGAGAAGGGAGTGCCATATCTGGGTGGCAACAGCAGGATGCTCCACAGGGCAGGCTGGCTCTCCCCCAACCAAGGGGCCTCAGCCGACCAGGGCCTAGGAATGACGCTTGTTTGGAGGGAACCTGGTGGGGGATGGTGGCCAGAGAACTCCCGCAGACTTTCCTCAGAGCCCCTTGGACTCTCCGTCACCCACATAATCACTTCTTGCTTCCCATCTGTTCCCCCATGGCCAATAGGGGATTGCTTGAGTTTTTCCTTTGATCTCATCTGCTCCCCCGCACCCTCCTGCATTGCCTCTGCTATCTCAGGGGTCTCTCTTGATGGCCTTTGCTCGTGCAGTATCTCTCGTTCTCTCCACCCAGCTCTAATAAATTTCTCTGGTCTCTGCTCTCCATGTCCCTCCAGTCCTCTCTCAGAATCCCTTGTGGGGTTCTCTGGCTCCTCCTGATGTTCCTTGAGCCCTGGACCCAGTTCTCTAGCCCTGTCCCGTCGAGCCCTCCTGCATGCCTCTTCCAGGGACTGCACCCCCAAGGTTCTGGCCGCTTCCTCAAGGGGTCCCAGTTCCCCAGGCTGCAGTTCTACACTCTCTCCATAAACAAAGTACAGAAGCTGGGCAAAGGTAGAAGGGCTGATGCCTTTCACCAGAGCCCAGCGGCCCCTGCGGCCCAGCTGCTGGCTCACACCTGCCAGGACCAGGCTGTGGGCAGGGAATTCTTGGCTTTCCACAGTGATCAAGGTATCACATAGTGCTGGCCGGAGCCTGGCTGCTAGCCGTACCAGCCGATCAGAGCCATAGGGGCTAGGCAGTCTTGTCGTCGGGAACAGGGGCATTGTGCCTTGCCTGGGTACCAATCTCAGAGGACCTGAAAGAAAGGCCACAGTGTGGGGTCCATGGTGGAAAGGGGAGGGAGGAACAGCGTATTCTCAAGCCTGTGGAGGTGAGGGGAGAAAGAGTGAGTTGCTGGTTCAGAGCTCTCTGTGCCCTGAATGGAACAAATAAACTAACCCAAGAGAGGACCCGAGCTTATCTAGAATCATAATGGACCAGGGGGTAGGGGTGACGGTGGGGGTGGCGGGAGAATGGAAATTAGACCATACCCAGGACTTAAAGAATAAGAACCAGGCCATTAACAACCATATCAAATAGTGGGTTTAAGGCTAGTATAGATGGGTCCTGCCAATTGGCAGTCTCTGACTTAAAAGAGAGCAGACGCTGATACTTCTGCTACTTTAAGCCCTTCTGCAGGGAAAGACCTTGGAGCAGGCCAGGCTTTCTTCTTTCCAGACAAAGAGATCACCATAAGACCCAGTCAGCCCTGGCAGTTAGGGATGGAGCAAGACACAGCTTCATGGGAGAGTTTTGAAAGCTAGTTCCACCCCCACCCCCATCCCCACCCCATCACATTTTGCTGAGTAGTCTTGAGAGGCAGAAAGGACAGTAAGACTGAGGTCATAGCTGCAGGAGGGCATGCCCTAAGACATCAATCGATTATTTCCCTATGGCTGAAACTTCTAGAACATGTCCTCAGAGAAGGACCTGGAAGAGAATCCCATCTAGTGGGTTAAGAGAGCAGGTGCAGAAGCCACAGAAGAGAAGGTTCCCATCAAGGATGGACAGAGATTTTGAAGAAAGTTTTGACTCCTGAGGAAGTGGGAGAAAGGAAAATGGGAACTGTATAAGGGGAGGCTATTTTCTTTCCAGATTAGGATAAGGAGATGGTTTAATTTTGTTTTTCATAAGCCAAAAGCAAAGAATAGAAAGAGCCAACAAGGCAGAAATTTATCACACATGAAAACTACCACACTGACTTTTAAGAAGAAAACTGGGAACCCAGATACTAAGAGACACACCTAAGTGTCTCAGTGCCCAGTAGGCATATTCCTCAGTGTGGGCTCACCATGAGTAAGGACCCTTGTGGGGAGGATTACTACTTGGACCCCTCAGGGAGAAGGCTACAGGTTGGTAGGAAGTGGACAGAAAAAGGGGTGTAATGGGAGGAAAGTCTCAGCTGGGGAGAAGCAACCACTCACCGGTTGTAGCTTCCTCCTGGACACCGCATGCTCTGAACTGCTGTTGGGGCTCCTGGGGCCCCCCTGGAGCTAGCCCCGCCCCTGACCTCACAGTCTTCCATTGGGTGTCCCAAGTATCAGTCTGTCACAGTCCCCCAAGGGGGTGTGGTTTTATACCCCTGGCTCTGCTTCATCCCTCTAGGAGAGACCACCTCCTCTACTTCCAGATTCAAGACATTCTGCCTCCCTTCCTGTCTCATTTCATTTGTGAACTTCTAGAGTCAAAGAAATTCATGTGAGGGGGTACCTGGCTGGCTCTGTTTGTAGAGCATGCAACTCTTGATCTTGGGCTTGTAGGTTTGAGCCCCATGCTGGGTGTAGAGATTACTTTAAATGAATAAAATAAAAATCAAGGAGCGCCTGGGTGGCTCAGTTAGTTATGCATCTGCCTTCAGCTCAGGTCGTGATCTCGGGGTCCTGGGATTGAGCCCTCTGATGCATCAGGCTCCGTGCTCAGCCGGGAGTCTGCATTTTCCTCTCTGCCCACCCCCACCCCCCCGCCATGCGCTCTCTCATGCACTCTCTCTGCTCTCTCTCAAATAAATATATAAAAATCTTAAATAAAAAAAGTTCATCTCGCAACAAGAACCTTGGAATAATCAGACCTGCATTTGAGTCTCATCTCTGCCATTTACTAGTTGAGTCACATTGGGCAAGTCACCTCTCTGAGCCTCAGTTACCTCATCCATGAAATAGGGATAACCTTTGCTTACCTCATTTGGAGGTGAGGGTGAAGATGAAACGACATGATGAATGTGAAAGTGGTTTGTCAGTACATAGCATCATTCAAATAGGATTAGTTCTTCTGAGAAGTGTCAGAGCTCTAGAAGCTGGAAGCAGTTTCTACTACCTCAGAAGTAAAAAGGACTGACACATCTGGATTCAGAGGAGAGAGTGAAGGAGGGCCAAAAGCATGCCTTGTCCTTCCTCTCCCTGCCTTAGTACTAGGAAGCCTTAACTGCTCTGTGGAAATGACCCCTGTCATCTGGGCCACCACTGGGGACTGAATGTACAAGTGACTCAGATTCTCCCATCAAGCTCTGAAGGGGGCAACCCCAGAAAGGGCCTGCGGTGGTCTTCGAAGAGAAAACTCCCTTTTCTTGGGTTGATGACAAATGACATTTCCCCGAAATCAGAACTCCGGGGTTTCTTTCACTTCCTGTCAAAAGGGTCGAACTCTCAGGAGATTTCCCCTGTTTTCACACGTTAGCACTCGTTAACCTGGGGAAAGGATGAGGTCTGAAAGACTTACATTTCTTTTCCTGTTTTTTATTATTCCATTAACCCTCATCCTGTGGCAATTTTTTCATTCATTTAACAAGCGTAGAGAAATCATTTATGATATGTGCCTGGTGTATCATATATGCCCAATAAATAACTGGAAGATAAAAAAATCAGGCATTGGTAGGCTGCTCTGGTGACCTGACACAGTCTGGTTCACCGTAGGCTTGTCCTTTACATCCTGGTCCCCTCCTAGACCCAAAACTTTATGTCCCTAAACTCCCATTTCTCCCTTTGGCTCCAGGACCCCAATATGTTCACACAGCCCCCTACTTTCTCCCTCCAGACTTAACATGCCTTCCCCCTCTACCTCTCGTTCTAGCTTGAGTATAGACAGATGTTAACCCTTCCTAGATCAGGCAGGGTGTGCCAGTGGGTGGGGCTGGTGGAGGGGCAATAATAGGGTGGGGAGAGGGGAAGATGACTCAGAGTGAAAGGGAAAATGCAAATGGACAGGCCTTATTCATGTGCTACTCTGAACGTTAAATATTTTCCATTTCTGAGCTTTCTAACTCCTCATACCACCACACCCAGGGACTTATTTGACACCCATATAAAAGGCACTTGGCCTGGACATATAAAAGCACCAATCCCGGATATGTATGTATACAGAGAAAAACATTCTTTCTTCAACACAGTAATACAGTCCCTGAAGATATGGAATAAGTGGGGAAAATCATGAGAGAGAAACCCCAAGTGTAGAAGAAAAGGCACAGGGGTCTGGAAGATTACATCATCACCCAGTGGCCTTGCTTCCCAGTCCTACTTCATGTGCCTGTGACTCAGCTCCCCCACTGGTATGATTTGCTCATTGATGATCAAAAATATTGGAGACTATGCTCAAAGGGCAGTGTCCTCTATAAGCCAAGTATAGTGACAGGGAGTGTCAGCAGGCTTTCAGGAAACCTAATAGGGAGGAGAAGGGCAAGGGGACTCCCCATTCAGAGAACAAAAGCCCCCCAAGAATGGGAAACCCCATTTTGCCTCCTACTTGGTGTCTACCCCACCTGAGGATATCCTTTTAGAGACTGCCTCCTTAGAGGTATCTCCAGGGTCCTCTACACCTCAGCCCTGAGGCTGGTGATACTCTAGGCCCTTCTCTCTCCGTACATTCTTGACTACACAGCCCAAGCCATCTTGCATTGAGCAGTGACAGCAGAAGCACAAGCAAATAGCACTTTGACTTGGAAGGGTAGGGAAACTGATAACTCTATTCTTGAAAAGTCTCCCATCACAGTCTCAAAAACCTTGTCCACCTTCCACTTCCCAGGATGACTCTGTAGGAATCCCCTGCAGCTGTCTCCTGGGGTGTACCCAGGAAACCATTGGTCCTGAGGACACAAACCTGCATCCTGGGACAGGGTAGAGTGGGTGGGAGAGATTAGGTAGGACATAACCGGAAGGAAGTATGTGGGAAAAAGAGGTATGATTTTTGCCTCTCATTCCCAATACTCATATTACTAAATAAAGTTTAAAATCTGCTATTTTTTAATTCTAACTGATAGGCATGACCGTAAGCTCCTTCATATGCCCCTGCAGGTACAATCCAGCTTGATATAAAAATGTCAACACAGCAATACAAGTATGGATTCTCTTTAAAAATAATTAAAACTGGGGCGCCTGGGTGGCTCAGTTAGTTAAGTGTCTGCCTTTGGCTCAGGTCATGATAGCAGGGTCCTGGGATCGAGCCCTGCATCGGGCTCCCTGCTCAGCAGGAAGCCTGCTTCTCCCTCTCCCACTCCCCCTGCTTGTGTTCCTTCTCTCTCTCTCTCTCTCTCTGTCAGATAAATAAATAAAATCTTAAAAAAAAATAAGTAATAAAAAAATAAAACTAAACCATCAGAATAGGCCAACTAGAGGCATGACTATTTGTTTTATGAAAAATGTTCTCCCTTTATCTCACTTATTTTAAATAGTGAGTATTCCAAAGCCAAATTAAAAAAGATTTAATTTAGAAAAATTATATGAACTTTCCACTTTTTCCAGGAACACATCTCTTTCTTCAAATTAAGGTAGTTAAATTCCCCCACAGCATTTTATGCAGATAAAGACCAATTATCCAAATCTTACACGAACTATCAAATGCCTACTCTTCCTAGTTAAGTACATCCAACACATACCAGAGAAGAGACAGTAAATTAGTTTCTTTCTTCCTTAAATCTATGTTTCATATAACTCAAGAACTAGTATAATCATAGCATCTAGGTCATAGAGATCCTATCTTAGCATGTCTTTTGTGGATCAAGTGGAAAAAGAACTAGACTAGAAGTAAAAAATTTAGGTTCCACTGCATCTTCTCTGTGGGTGGCCTTCTTCTTCAGCCCTAATATGGGGCTAACTCTTCTGAGATCCTCAATTTGCTCACGGGGGCTGTTTTCAAGACCAGTACTGAATGCCAATATTGTGTTAAACCCACTCTGACCCCCTCTGCCTGTGTCCCCCCCCACCTTGGGCCAAGGATCCTAAGGGCATCTAGGAAGGGCCCACCTGGAACATGTGTCCCCCAGTTCTAGGCTGTGCTCTGGTAACTTGGAACTCTGACTTCCTCACCCAAATGGCCCACTTACCGGACCTACCCAGCCCTCATCCCCAGGTCTATACTCAGGAGGATGAACTGTGTGACTGATGTACACACCCCAGGCCCTGGTTGTGTGTGAGGGGCAGGTAGACTGAGCTCAGACATGCAGACTAATGTGCCTTGAAATGTGCACCAACACCAGGTGTGGGAAGAAAAGGGGAAATCTTCATTTCTAGTTTGGCCTAGGCCCCATAAATAATACGGAAGCCTGCTTAATTCCAATGGTTCTTAAGGTCGTAGTTTAAGGGGATTGCCATCCTTTTTAAAATTGTAAGCTGGGGAATCAACTCTTTACATCAGAAAATTATAGATACTCATACCATTGTGCATGTGAATGACAAGGGATTCATAGACTGAAGCCAGTCCCTGGACAGGTTAAATACTCCTTGTTTATCCTTGTGGCTGCTTTGCATGCCCCCCTGCAACAACATGCATACAGTTTTTCTTATGATTTTCAGGAGCTCAAAACCCCTTGAAATCCACTCATAGACCACTCCCTTGCATCCCCATCCAAGGTTTAAGAACACTGGGTGTACATGAGAGCATTCTGAAAGCTTTAATACTATGTAGAACTTGAACAGCTGAGTGAAATTAGATATCAACACCCTGCCCCATAAGAATAAAAAATCTTCTGTGAAGAGAACCTGGGTGATTTCCTAAGGAGCAGGATATCTTACACACCTCTTCCAGTGCTCCAATACACCATCCATCTTATCTTCCCTATGCATCTGGTCCCATTCTTACTGCCTGGTATCTTCTGGGAATGATCAGGGTTTAGGAAAGAGTGGACCAAAAGGCCCTAACATGACCCAATCCTGGTTTTTTCTAGAGTCACATGGCAATAATATTTCATGGAGAGCAAACAACCTCTGAGATTCAGAAACTCCCTCCTCAAGAACCTCCAGAAGACCCTGGGCCTAACCTCCTGGCCAGGTTGTCTAACCTGGACCCAATACTGGAAAATCTGTACCTCAACCTCGAGTCCAGCGACTGCCCCAAAGCCTTGCAGCCACATGTTCTCAGCACAGCCTGGCTGCAATGGCCGTTGACAACTTCCCATTGGGCTTTCAACCTTGGCAACTCTCACTCTCAGCCCAGGCTGGATCCTAAGACCCCAGAAAACCTCTCAAGTACACACTTGTTTCATCTTTTGGCCAGTGACTCCCAATAACCTCTGGAGGGCCACAGGCCTCTCCTTCCAGTCACCAGATCCAGACTCAGTCCAGAGCCCTCAGACAACCTCTCACAGTTCAGAGGCCATACCTCATGGCCAAATGACGCCAGGCAGAGCTCCAAGGGCCTCCAACTGCCCCACAACACGCTTCCAAACCAACTTAGCCTCAGGGACCATGGACCAACTCAGGGCATGTTGGCCTGGCCTCTGACCAGCCTGGGCCCACAGGTGCCCAGGAGGCCCCACTGCCAGCCTCGCCAGAGCAAAGGGAGTCCGCAGGGACTAAAACCCTCAACCCTCACGGCGACCACTCAAGCCCTCATACCCCAGCTCGGCCTGGGCCAGTCCCAAGCCTGAAGAAGTGTAAGAAAAACCATGGCACTCACCGACTCGGACCCTGTTCCTCTTCCCACAGTCTCACATACACTGAGGGCAGCGCAAGCTCGAGTGGCCGTTAGAAAGTGGTGAGCGGCGCGAGCCCAGGAGCTCGAGGCCCCGGGCGCGTGCACAGCTTGCCTGTCGCGCCTGCATTCCGAGGCGGACGCTGATTGGCTGCAGCGCTGGCCGCATCCTGCTGAGCATGCTCAGCATTCTGGGAGACACCTAGGACAGCTCCGCTTGCTCTCGCCCACCTCGCGCCCACCCCGATTGGCTGCGGAGCTCCCACCCACCCTGCTGGCTCTGTGGTGTGGCAGGGCCTTGGAGTCTGATTGGTCCGCGGACTTGGGTTTCAGGTGTCTAAGGCTGAGATGTTACCCTCCAGCTCGCCCCCTCCCCTGCTGAGTGGTTGTGGAATTTGCCCTTCCTCCCACCCTCTCTGTGAAAAGACTGGGCCCGGAACCTCCTTCGCCTCAAGAACCTTGGAAGCTCCCTCCGCAAGGGCTCAGGATACCACCGCTTTCTTGCTTCTGTCTTGCCACCCTGAGTAGCTCTCGTTGCAAACCCTTTCACCTCTCTCTTAACCCTTGACAGTCTATGAAGTGTGTATCTGTGATTGGTTGGGAGGCCCTCAAGAGCCAGCCAGGCTTTGGGTGCCTGTGGGCAGCTTCCCTTTCCCGCCTCTTGCCCTGCCCACCACTGATTGGTTGCAGAACACACCCTGCCTCACCCGGAAGTATGCGGGGACAGGGAAAGCACAAGAGGGGGCAGTGCCTTGACCCGTGATTGGTCTAGATGCTCACGCTTCGAATGCTCATCGCCTGTCAGATGAACAGGGTTAACTGCGTACTTCACGTACTAGCCATCTCCCCCCACCACCACCACACACCCCACACCGTAGAGAGAATGGCCCATTGCTCTGCCCCGCCATTAATTGGCCAGGGCTAAGAGCTCGGCCAGCTGGCTTTCTGTCCTTGCAGGGCTTTGGTGCTGACAGGCGGCGAGCTCGCACCGCGCCAGTCTGTGAGCTGATACTGCCTCTCCAGTCCCACGAGCCGGGCTGCGGTTGCACTGCTGATTGGCTGGCCCCACTCTCTTCTAAGTGGCTTAGCTTTGGGTTCGCCCTCGGGCACATCCAATGAGAAGCTAGGGCTCTTTAAGGAGGCGGGCATTGCTCGACCGCTTCCACTTCTGATTGGTCTAGGGGCTTGCTTCTTCTCTTTTGATTGATCAGCGTTTCCAGGAGGCGGGAGCCCAGTCCAACGGTTTCAGGCGGCAGTTGGACTTCTGTCCCTGAGCTTCAAGTTCGGCTCCGGGCTCGGTGGAGTGTTGTCTGGCGCCCACCTCCCCGCAGCTAGCTGAGGAGCTGGGGACGAAGGACGGGCGCAGGGGGACCCTCCTGAGGAGGGCCTGGGACAGTAGCTGCAGCCGAAAGTCGGGACGGAGACCGACTAAGGCGAGTGGCAGGCCGGTGGGAGAACCCCTCAAAAAGCTGGAGAAGACAGGTGCTGTAGCAATAGGAACAACAGCTCCCGTTCACCGAACCCTTTCGGGGTGCCGCGTTGTGTGCGTCATCTCATTGACTCCTGCTAAATAATCCTGCGAGGGAGCTGATTACTCCGCTGGTTAACCTCTGAGGCTCACTTGTCTCACGTCCCCCGGCGAGAATGGTCACTGCCGGGACTCTGACCTCGTTCTAGTGAGAGTCTAGCATTCGAGCTACACTATGATTAAGTAGGGTTGATCTTGTAGATGTGTGTGTGTGTGGGAGGGGGGGTCCTGATGTGATCACGTGGCCCTGGTTTACCTCATCCACAATTGAGGGGTTTTTGTTTGTTTTTGTTTTGGACTTGAATCTGATCCTGAAGGTTCACTCCGTTCATATTTTCAAGTCCTCAAACTTTGGGGCAAATGCATTTGCCTTCTAGGAAAGGGTATTTTAAAAATCGTCCTCATAATATCTTTGCCACACTGAACCAAGCCAGTTTTAAGTGCTTTACATGTACATCTAATGGAATTCTTGTAGCAAGCCCTATTGGACATTTACTGCTATTATTCTCACTTCACAGATAAATGAATTGAGGTTGGGAGAAGAAATTGATTTTCCCAAGATCTCACCAGGAGTAATTGTCAGAGCTGGAATTTGAACTAGGCCTGTTGCAGTCTGACTCCAGAGCCTAAACTCCTAACTCTTGGTATATACTGCCTCCCATCCCAACAGCTACAGGGTGCAGAGTGTAGGCGCACATGGTCCTGGGAAATCCTCATAGCCACCCCAGGAATAGGAATGGTGACAACACCCATTGGAGCAGACAACCAAAGCTCATAGTGCTGAAGACACTCATATCAGCTCATATAGCTGGTCTATGGCTAAGCAAGGAGTAGAATGAATATCACATAACCTTCTGAATCTGAAGTCACATTCTTAATCTTAACACTAGTCTCTTCCCATTTGACAGATGAAGAAACTGAGGTCCTGAGGAGAAATCAGAGCTGGAATTCAGACCCAGGTCTATCAGACCCAAGAGATTACCCCTCTGAACCACGTTGCCTCTAAGAAGTAACTGTCTGGTAGATCCTGACTTGGATCAGGTTAAGGAGTCCGCTTACACCAGCCAAACTTGTCTACAAACAATGAATTCATCTGGTCCCAACTTTGGCTCTAAAGGTTGTGGGCAGTGTATTTCACAGCCCCAGAACTTTGGGGGGCTTCTCACTGAGAGGCTCTAATCATAAACGTTACAATTTATTGAGCCATTTTTATGAGCTGGGTAAGCTGGAAAGCATTCTGCATGCATCATCCCACTGAATCCCTATAGTAATTCTAGAACATAATGACTGTTACCGTCGACGCCATTTTACAGGTGAGGAAACTGAGACCGGGGAGGGATGTAACATTCCTATGTTTACTGAGCTAGTGAAAGGTGGGGCCTAGATGGGAAGCCAGAGAACCTGATTTTAGAGCCCTCAAATATAGCTACCTAGCATACGCAGGCATAAGAAGGTGGAGTGAGGGACTCTGAGCTCTGGCAAGATGGACTAGGAAGGGTTATCGGCTTGGTTCTGGGGGTTGGACTGATGAGGAGAGTCAAATGAGGGGAGGGGAGAAATAACTGTTGCTTGTTGAGCACTGCCCCATGCCAGACCCTGTGTTAACTAAGCTGCAATGTATGTTGAGAAGCAGGGAGCTTTGTGCTTAAGAAACTTGACACTGGATCCAAATTGCCTGGATTCCTATCCTGGACCTGTTACTTGCTAGTTGTGAGACCTTTAGCAAGTTACTTAACCTCTCTTGGCCTCAATTTCTTCATCTGTAAAATGGGGATAATGACAGTAAACACCTTTCAGGACTGTTGAGAAGATTCAATGAACTAATAGAACGGTGACATCTCTTTTTATCTCCAGTGTCCTGAAACTGAGTTGCTTGCAATCACCATTACCCCTCCTTGACTTTGGCATAAACACTGAAAATTGAGGCCATTTGTGGAAAATCCTGGGGGAAGTGTGTTCCCAGGAGAGACAGCAAGTACAAAGGCCCTGAGACAGGCATGACCTTAGTACGTTTGAGATATACCAAGAAGTCTGGCTAGAGCTAGGCAGATTACTAAGACTCAGGAGCGCAGTTCAGCTGCACAGGTGTTAGATGTAAAAACAACCCTCTACTCTATGCTTGTTAGAGCATAACTTTTCCCCAAGCTTTGATGTCTGGAGAAACGCAAGGCCATGATTACTTTTGAGGTTTCAGGATCCAAGGCTGCTCAGGAATTTAGAGATGACACTTAGAACTCAAACCTTCTTGCTCTCCATCCAGGGCTTGTGTGTGGGGGCTCAGGAGACTTGCATTCACTCAAATATCTACTAAACTCCCAACAATGTATACCATCTGGGCTGAGTCCCGGAGAAGACTCAGCCCCTTTGAAATCTTCAGATTCAAAGATGTAACCTTCTAGAAAGGAATAATTCGACCTCAAAACATATCCTTCAAGAACCAAGTGAAAAGTGTAGCAACTAAAGCCCAGAAGGGACACTTAAGCCAGGCATGGGAGAGGGAGAAGGATGAACAAAGACTTTCCAGAGAAGGTGGTGGCACCAGAGTATATATATATTTTTGGGAGCACCTGTTAATGTCCTTGGTACAAAGTATATCATGGCAAGCAAGAAGAGACCAAATGTATGTGTACTTGGGCTGCCATAATAAAATTCCACAGATGGGGTAGTTTAAACGGCAGAAATTTATTTCTCACAGTTCTGGAGGCTGGAAGTCCAAGATCAAGTGGCCAGCAGAGTTGGTTTCTCCTGAGGCCTCTTTCCTTCTCACTGGGCCCTCACATGGCCTTTGCCCTGTGCATGCACACTCCTGTATCTATTCCTCTTCTTATAAGGGGCCATAGGCTGAACGTTTGTGTCAATTCATATACTGAATCCTAATCCCCACTGTGCTGATATTTGGAGAAGGGGCCTTCAGGGGATGATTAGGTCATAAGGGTGGAGCCTTTATGAATAGCATTAGCGCCCTTATAAAAAGGCCCCAGAGAACTCCCTTGCCCTTTCCACCATGTGATGTTACAGTAAGAAAACAGCTATCTATGAACCAGAAAGTAGGTTCTCACCAGATACCAAATCTGCCAATGCCTTCATCTGGGACATCCCAGCCTCCAGAACTGTGAGCTTGAGAAAAGTAGATTTCCATTGTTTATAAGCTGCCCAGTCCATGGTGTTCTACTATGCAGCCTGAGCGGACTAAGACATAAGGACACTAGTCCTATTGGACTAGGGGCCTCCCTACTCTTATTACCTCATTTAACCTTAATTCCCTCCTTAAAGGCCCTACCTCCAAATACAGCCACATTGTGGGTTAAGGCTTCCACATATGAATTTTGGAGGGGACACGGTTTAGTCCATCACACAGAATATCTTCCATTGGCCGGCTCACAGTCTGGTAGGGAGATGCGTATTATTTACTTCAGAGGGAGGGAACAGAGCAGAATGGTTAAGATGTTAGCTCTGGAACCAGACTGACAGGTTTGAGACCTGCCTGTACCACTCCTCAACTGTGTGAACTGGAGCAAGTTTCTTCTCCTTTCTGTGCCTCGAGAGAATCAAATGAACAGACACCCATGAAGTTCTTAGAACAGCCCCGGGCGCAGAGCAAGGGCTGATTAAATGTTGGCTATGGTTATTAGTTGCAAGTAAAACTTAAAACTATGCTACGTGCTCTGAAGAAAAATCACGAGATAGATACTTTAAGAAAGGAAAACAGAACTCTTAACCTGGCCAGGGTTTTCCGAAAGGCTTCCTGGAAGAAGTGATGCTTGTGCTAAGATTTTACGAATAATTACTAACCTGACTAGGAGAGGGGTGAGTCCTCCAGGCAGTAGGAAAATAGGTTCCAGAGCTCTGGGGTGGGAGGAAGCATAGCCCTGAAGTCCACTGTTGTTGGAGTGGAGACAGCAAAGTGAGGGGGAGCAGGGGAGAGTGAGGCTGGATGTGGTGGGCAGGGCCTGGCCTAGTAGGCCGTACTCAGGAGCGCTGGCATTTCCTAAGATCCATGCAAAGTCACAGGAAGAGGTATTTTTTACAGAGAAGAGTTTAACAAACCCTTCCTGGGAACCCTACGAGCACGGCCATGTGAACAAGCTTGAACCGGCCTGCTACAGACACATGGCCCAGTGAGAGCCATTACCCCAGCCACCTACACCAACTGCCAGCCAGCCATACACGTGAGGGGAACCACCTGAGACCAAACAGCCTCCAGCCACCCCACTAGCTGACTGCAGCTGCAAGAGTCAACCCAGGGGAGACCCACAGAAGAACTGCCTGGCTGGGCTCAGCGCAAATGGTCCCAAAGAATCGGGAGCTAAAAAATAATCATTTTAAGTCACTGTGTTTGGGGTGGTTAAAAAAGCTAACTGACATACCCCAGACCAGAGTAGTTTCTAGGCAACAAATATCACTTGCCTTGGTTCTGGATCTTGAAAATTGAAAAATTCGAGGGCACCTGGGTGGCTCAGTCTGTTAAGCGTCTGCCTTCGGCATCAGGTCGTGTTCCTGGGGTCCTGGGATGGAGCCCGCATCAGGCTCCCTGCTCGGCGGGGAGCCTGCTTCTCCTCCCTCTGCCCTCCTCCTGCTCCTCGTGCTCGGGCTCTCTCTCTCAAATAAAATCTTAAAAAAGAAAAAAAAAGTTGAAAAATTCCTTCCGTTTACAGACTTGTTCAATTTTCTGAATGAATTTATATGAGATGAACTTTAATGCCAGGGATCTTTTGATCATTTTTTCCCCCCAGCAGGACTGGAAGTAGCTCTTCAAAAAACAAAAAAGCAAAAAAAACCCCACTTGCTCTGTTTTGCATCTTTCTATTTCCATTTGCCGAGCATCTGAAAAGGCAGTCAGTTAAGGAAGAAATTATTCTATTTCATATTTTCAACACATCTCTTACTTGGGTTAAATGGTGTGTTCCTAGCTGGGCTCAAGAAGGTGCTGGAGGTGGCCAGCTACAATGTGGAAAAGAGTAACAGCCACCTGCTGGTCACAGCCCAGGGGAAACGGGAACAAAGCCCTGGACTCTGGAGAGAAGCCACTAATTTGCAATGTCCGTCTAGCGCCCCCTACTGACAAGACCTAACCTCATGCCCACTGACAAATACTGGAATTAAGACGCAATAAATGGATAACTGGCCCAGTGAGTGATGGGGTCCCCAAATACTAATAAAAATGACAGCGAGGACAATGGCTAACATTGAATTCTCAGTGCCTTTTGTGTCATTTATCTCTGAATCATCCGGGGAAGGTTTATGGGGAGAGAAGATAGTGGTCCTTTCTGCTCCCAGTGTCTGTTCATCTTTCCCTAGGCTCAGAGCCCAAGTCCGCTCTGAGTAGCCAACTTTTCCCCTGGCAGGCCAGGCCCGTTGGGTGGCGCTGAATCCATCTCTGTCCCAAGGCAGGCATGTGCCCCAGGGACTGTCAGTCTGAGCTCTCTCCAACCCCCACACATGGTGATGGAACAATGGACAATGGGAAATAATCCAGAGGAGGGGCCTTGCCACTTCTGGAAACTCAGACATCCAGACAGGATGTGGATGTGGTGTTGAAACGGCTTGCTTCTCTTCTCTGCTCGTTTTAAAATTTTATTTTTACATTTTATTTTTCTCCCTAGCACTTATTTCCTCTGACACGTGTATTTCCCTTCTTGGTTTTCTTGATCTCCTCTTTCAAAAGGTAAGCTTTTTTTTTTTTTTAAAGATTTTATTTATTTATTTGAGTGAAAGAGAACGAGAGACAGAGACCACGAGAGGGAAGAGGGCAGAGGGAGAAGCAGACCCCCTGCTGAGCAGGGAGCCCGATGTGGGAACTCTATCCCGGGACTCCAGGATCATGACCTGAGCCAAGGCAGTCGCTTAACCAACTGAGCCACCCAGGCGCCCAAAAGGTAAGCTTTTATAAAGGGGGAGATTGAGGTCTGATTTGTTCCCTGCTGAGTCCCCAGATCTAGACCAGTGCCCAGTGTGTGCCCATGTTAGGCAAGCAATAAATATTTGAATGTTGGAATGAGTCATGTTACTGGAAAGATTCACAATTTTACCACTCAGGACAGGGGCAGATGCAACTGCCCTCATCAACAGAGGTTCCTGGGCCCCTAGTCCCTGGGGCTTAAGGGATCAGTGACATTGTCTGCATAAGATTGGTTCCCACCAGAATGGCTCAGTCAGTTAAGCGTCTGTCTTCAGCTCAGGTGGTGATCCCATGGTCCTGGGATGGAGCACCACTTCGGGCTCCCTGCTCAGTGGGGAGTCTGCTTCTCCATCTGCCCCTCCCCCCAACTCATGCTCTCCCTCTCTCTCTCAAAAATCTTTTTTTTTTTAAAGATTTTATTTATTTATATGAGAGAGAGAGAATGAGAGAGAGCACATGAGAGGGGGGAGGGTCAGAGGGAGAAGCAGACTCCCCGTGGAGCAGGGAGCTCGTCAAAAATCTTAAAAGATTGGTTCTCGCTGGATCTGGAAAATTTGGTTCTTATAATTCTGCAGCACCTTGAACACCCAGGACTTTACATCATCATTCTGGAAGAATTTATGTAACAATGTAAGCTTTTTCATTTAAGAGAGGTTAACCCACATTGGACTCTTGGCGCTCACCCCTAACTCAGGATAAGCAAGGCCACACTGGGGAGCCAGTGACTTCAGCGGCCAGATTTTTCTGAAGATTGTTATTGCCTCCAGGTCTCCACTCTTCTGGGAAGCCTGTTCCCTGCTGTCTGCTCTGTCTCTGATACAGGACTCTGAGCTCAGTTCTGAGGGGACGACAACTAAAAATTCATTTCCCTACAATGTGTTAAGCCGTTTGGGTTAATACCGGTAAAAGATTTTTTGACAAATTCAGTGAGTTGGTCCTTTGATACCATGAACATTTCATGAGTTGGTTTCTAGTGAATTGCCCTGTGTCCTTATTTGCACTTCCGTCCTCAGCCATGTGTAATTTCTTTCTACAATCCAAATTGGAAGACATTTTGAAATTATGCCATCAGATAAAATATTTCAAATAATGACATTGGTCAGGTAGGTACTCTGAAAAAATCATGACGCAAGTGTGAGTATAACTTATTTTTAAACTATTCATTAGTTTTCAAAGTGGATCATCATTCCTGAATTAAGGAAAATCACTCCTAAAAATAAAGGACATTTCCCGTGCATACACAAACTTTGCCCTTTTTTTCTCCTTTTTTAGAGTTCTACAAATATAGAAACATACATTTAGTTTTTCTCAAACTTAAAAAAAATTTTTTTTATTTATTTGAGAGAGAGTGAGCACGAGTAGGGGAGGGTCAGAGGGAGAAGCCAGCTCCCCACTGAGCAAGGAACCCAATGCGGGGCTCGATCCCAGGACCCCAGGATCATGACCTGAGCCAAAGGCAGACGCTTAATGGACTGAGCCACCCAGGTGCCCCTAAACTTTTTATTTTGGAAGAATTTAAGATTTGCGGAAAAGTTACAAAGACAGTACAGAGAATTCTTGTATACCCGTCACCCAGGTTCCCCCAATGTTAACGTACTACATAGCCATGGTACAATAATCAAGAGCAAGAAATTAATATTGGTGCAAACCATTAACTAAACTCTAGACTTCATTTGGATCATGCTAGTTTTCCCACTAATATATTTTGTCTTCCAGGCTCCAATCTAGGATACCATGTTGCATTTAGCATACATTCAGTTTTGAGCCTTGCATTTTTCTCAGTGAACAATGTATCTTGGAAATGGTTTCATTTCAGCAAATGTAAATGTGGCTCCCTTTAAACGTAGCTGCATAGTATTCCATGGTGTGCAAATGAATTATATAACTCCTTCTCTTCTGACATGATTTAGGCTGTTTCCCAGGTATGGATTTTTAGTTATTCGTGTACATAGGTCTTTGCACACGCTTGTTAGTGCATTTGCAGAATAGATTCCCAGAGGGACAATCAGGAGGTCGAAGGGGTGAGAGTGTTACATTTTAGTGACTAAGGCAACCTGCCCTCATGTAAGGAGTATAAACAACAGTGGTTGTAGTCAGAGGTGTGTGTCTGCTTGATTGCTAGTACAGTTTATTCTTTCCATTCTATAAATCTTAGATGGGTCAAAGAGAGACTGACCCAGTGGGGCAGGAGAGGGAGATAAGCCTGGGCAGGGGGCAAGGAGACAGGCCATAAGAGCCCCTCAGTGCTAGGCAGAGGTGCTGGATGTTGTCCTGAGGGCACTGCGGAGCCATGGAGGGTTAGAGGCTGGATGAAGCCATGGACAGATGTGGTCATGTAGAGATGTGGTAGGAAGAGCCATCAAATGGCTACCTCTCCCTTGAATGGTCCTGAGAGCCTCACCTGGCCCTCATCTCTCTGTTTCCCTCTCACCTACAGGAGCAGGCATTTGAGTGGAGGGGTGGGGGCAGACATACCTGTTCTGCTAGGTGAGGTCTGCCTTGACCAGGCCACAGTGCTGCCAGTCCGGCTGAGTGAGCCACATTCTGCGTGTATGTGACCAGATGGAGCCAAGGAAGGCAGTGACAGATCTGGGCCAGAGGTGGAAGCCAGCCTCCCTGCCCTCCCAGAGGCCAGCTCAAGCCCCAGGCCCCAGCATTTGGGAAGGCCTGATCTGTTTTCACTACTCAGGTAAAATTCGAAAATGTTTAGCAGAATCATTCTTTCCTCAGTGCACATCTCATATCCCACAGTGACATTTTGATTAACATTTATTTATTGGTTTGGGAGGACAACAATAATCATCATAGAAAATTCGGAAAAACCAAAATGCCCAAGGAATGAAATAAAAATCCCCTGCACATATCTCCTCTTCCTTCATAACCAATGACAACCTTGGGGGACTTTGTTTTACAATTTTAATGCTAATGTGCACATATTTATATTTTTATCAGAAAAGTAATCATAGGGGCACTTGGGTGGCTCAGTCTGTTAAGCGTCTGCCTTCGGCTCAGGTCATGATCCCACGGTCCTGGGTTCGAGCCCCACATCGGGCTCCCTGCTCAGTGGAGAGTCTGCTTCTCCCTCTCCCTCTGCCCCTCCCCCTGCTTGTGCTCTCTCACTCTCTCTGTCAAATAAATAAATAAAATCTGAAAAAAAGAAAAGCAATCATACTTAGCATGCTCTTTTGTAATCTTTTTGCATTGAGTAATTTACCAAGTATTTTCCCATGACAAATACTCTTTTGCACTGTGATTTTTAAGGGAAAACCTGATTTTATGAATACCAATCTCCATTAATTCCACAAACACTCTTTAAAGACCCTCAGATAAAAAGTATCATTAACTCTAATGTACGCTGAGCCCTTGGGTTGAACATCCCTCAGCAAAAGCACGAAGCATATTCAAGTGTGACTTTACTGTTTAAAGTACAAGTATGGGAGTCACCTTGGTGAGTCAGCCTCTGTACATTAGGTATGGTGGAGCCCAGACATTTGCAATTGGAACTCACGCAGCCTCAGTGGATGGTATTTCTGCACTTGATTCTGATTACACAGAATTGAGAAAATTCCTGATTCACAATAAAAAGTTCTGTTAGTTTCTGAGCTCTTAGAATGAATGGGGTCCTATGCCCCAAGGTGGGAACTGTTAGAATCCCCATTTCACAGAGGGGCACACTAAGGCTCAGAGAGAGTAGTGGGGCTTGTGAGAAGCTGGTGAGGCCTCTTTGCCTCCTTCAGAGACTCTGAGTCACAGACGAGGTCACTGTGAACTTGCTCATGAGGACACACCTGAATGTAAAAGCAGATTAGGCCAGGGGCACCTGGGTGGCTCAGTTGGTTAAGCTACTGCCTTCAGCTCAGGTCATGATCCTGGAGTCCCAGGATCGAGTCCCACGTCGGGCTCCCTGCTCAGCAGGGAGTCTGCTTCTCCCTCTGACCCTCCCCCATCTCATGCTCTCTCTCCCTCTCTCTCTCATTCTTTCTCTCAAATAAATAAATAAGATCTTAAAAAAAATAAAAGATTAGGCCAGAATCCCCCCTTTCCTTGACACGTTTACAAGGCAGTCAAATACGTGCACAGGATCAGGGAGATTTTCATTCCAGAGCCTGCAGGAAAGCCAGTTAAGTCAGTTAACTGGGAGCAGCTCTTGTGTGTTAAAATTGGTGTGTAGGGGCGCCTGACTGGCGCAGTCCGTTAAGGTGTCCGACTCCTGATTTCGGCTCAAGTCATGATCTCAGGGTGGTGGGATCAAGCCCCGAGTCGGGCTCTTTGCTCAGCACAAGTCTGCTTGTCCCTCTCCCTCTGCTCCTCCCCCTGCTCACTCGTGCTCTCTCCCTCTCAAATAAATAAATAAAATCTTTTAAAGAATAAAAATAAATAAATAAATAATGGTGTGTATCACATCTACATGATGTTTTAAAATTCTGGCTTGCAGAGTAAACTATATGTTGTTCAGTACTTTAGAAACCACTTTTCTTGTTTTTGAAAAATAATAGATAATCTTTATACAAAATTTTTCAAACATAAAGATACATATGGAGTCCTTCATGGGGAATATATATATATATGATTTTTATAAAAATGCGATCAGTTACGTATCCCGTTCTGCTCCTTGCCTTGTTTACTTAACAACAGATCAAGATGATCTTTTTTTTTTTAAAGGAAAGGTTTTTATTTATTTTTATTATTTTTTAAAAAGATTTATTTATTTGACAGAGAGAGATAGCGAGAGAAGGAACACAAGCAGGGGGAGTGGGAGAGGGAGAAGCAGGCTTCCCGCAGGGTCCCCCCAGGACCCTGGGATCATGACCTGAGCCGAAGGCAGACGCTTAACGACTGAGCCACCCAGGCGCCCTCCATTTCTAAATTTTTATAATCTTTAAGCAGAAGGGTTATGAATGATTTTGGTGTTTTTTTTTAAGTATTCTTTTTTTTCCCATTTCCATTTTTTAAAACATTATTCTAAAAACATTGGCCCATTTCTTTAAAAAGAAAAGACCAGCCCTGAAAATGTATCTACAGGAATAAAAGTACTGCATGTGGTTTGCAAGTTTTTCTACTCTGCATCTCTTGGGAGATTTCTCCATGTTAGAACAGTACTTTTTACTACTGTGTGGTATTCTAGACTACAGACATAGCATAGCTAACTTAACTGGTCCCCTACAGAGGCTCATTTGGGTCACTGTAATGAATATCCTTATATATACTTTTCAATTATTTATACCATTATGACATCTTTTTGTATTGGCTCACATAGTTCTATCTTCTTCTTCAACAGCCACAGGGAATCCAGGCCAGGGATAGAACATGAGCTGTACAACCCACTCCCTGCTGAGGGATGTTTCCAATTCTTCATCCTAACAAAAAACCTCTTTGACCATTACAGATTTTTAAAAGTATATTTTAAGGGACCCTTGGGTGACTCAGTCGGTTAAGTGCCTGCCTTTGGCTCAGGTCATGATCCCACGGTCTTGGGATGGAGCCCTACGTCGGGCTCCCTGCTCAGCGGGGAGCCTGCTTCTCCCTCTCGTCCCCACTCGTGCTCTCTCTATCTCTGTCTCTCTCTCTCTCAAATAAATAAATAAAATCTTTAAAAAAATAAACAAAAGTATATTTTTAAAAAGCTGAAATCTGGCACCTGGGTGGCTCAGTCGTTAAGCGTCTGCCTTCGGCTCGGGTCATGATCCCAGGTCCTGGGATCGAGCCCCGCATCGGGCTCCCTGCTCAGCGGGAAGCCTGCTTCTCTCGCTCTCCCACTCCCCCTGCTTGTGTTCCCTCTCTCGCTGTGTCTCTCTCTGTCAAATAAATAAATAAATCTTAAAAAAAAAAAAATTAAAAAAAAAAAAAGCTGAAATCTAAATTCAGCTTTTGCAGACCATCTGCAGACCAGTGGAGTAAATGGGGACCCTGAGAAACGTCATTTGGTGGGAAAGGAAGCCAGGCCCTCTTGGCAGGGCCTAATTGCTATAAAATGGACGGAGGTTGGCCTGCTTGAGGGAGGACAACAGTGAGGATGAGATTCCTAGAGTGCTTGCTGTCATGCATCCCTTAGAGAACTTGCTGGAAGCTACAGCCCCTAGGAGGAGGTTATCTGCCACCTGTACCAGCCCAACTGTACTCTAATTTTCCTTTGATGGATCACCCCCACTTCCCAACACCATCCTTAGCAGTGGTAATAATTCAGGTACCCTCCTTTCCCCACCAAAGGATGGGCCTAGAGTCTAAACTAAAGATAGTGAGATTGAATCCTCGACCTTGGCTCAAGCTGTTGGGAGAGAGGCCTCTCTTGCTGCTCCGTGGCTTAGCTATCAAGACGCAAGTCTGGTGTTGCCAGGGGAATCCTGCCTGAGAAGGAAGCAGGTTTCCTGGAAACTTAGATGGAACTCCCAGATCTAGACGTGCCTGAAGCCAGCAATATTGACTCAGTTACATGAGCCAAGAATTCCATGTTATGTTTCAGTCAGTGCCAGTTGGGTTTCTGCCACTTCCATTCTTGTTCATTTGCCTTTGCCCCAGAAGAAAACAAATTGATTCATTCAACCAGTATTTATTGAATATCGATGCTCCTCCCTCTGCTGGGTGATGCTGGGGACAATAAAGTGACCATGACAGAGTTTGTCCCTCCCCTCATGGCAATCTCTGTCAACCAGAGAATAAACAATCACAAACTACTTAGCAAAAATGGCAGCACTTGCCATGAAGGAGGTGCTCGGGGAGCTACAACAGAGGCATTGGTGATTTGGGTAGTGGGATCCGGGAAGGGTCCCCTGAGAAAAGGACTTTAAGTTGACACTGAAAGATGCGCCAGGAATCAGCAGAGTGAAATGAGGTCAAGGGCTAAGGGTCCCTGTACACATGTCCAAGGGTTTCAGGGCACCCCCAAGTCTCAGCAGGGCTCAGAAAGTTGGTAAAAGAGAGAAGGAAGAGGTAAAAGAGAGGAAGGAGGGAAGGTTGAGGGAGGTGGGAAGGGGAGAGGTGAGGCAGCCATCCAGACCACAGCCGGAGGAAACAGGAACGGGAGAAGGAGGAGGAGGCCGAGGCGTGCACGTGGCCTTCCCTCCTTGTTCCTCACAACGTGGTGTAGAAATACATGGCTATCAGCATCACAGGGAGCTGGATGAGGAGGCAGTCAGGTGAGGGGCGCTCCAGCCCCACACCCACATCCCCCCCTCGCCCATAGGCTTCCCGCCTCTCACCGTCCACATCAGGATGGCAAACCCAAACCACGAGATACCCCACGTGTAGCTGTCGATGGCATGGCCGATGTGCTCGAAGCAGCCCTGGGTGGGGGGGAAATGGGGGTTTGAGGAAATGCCCAGTAGGGCTAGCACTGAGGGAGAGTCACTGCGTGCCCTTTGGAAGGTCACTTCCTTTCCCTCAGCCACGCAATGGGGATTGTGGCAGTGTCTACCCCCAGAATGGTTTTTGGGGAGCCAGGGGTGTGATGTTGAACCCAGGCCCCACGCAAGTAGGTACTACCCTGGCGGTGGCTATGACAGTCTGAGGGCAATTTTGTGCAGAGCTGGCTTTCCATGCTGCCCACAAGTTCCAAGGGTTTGAAATCTGCCTTTAGGTGCGGTGCAGTTTTGATACGTCCCCATTTAGGAAGGAGGCCAAGTGGGGCCTGAGCCTCACAACAGAGTCGCCTTCAGGTAGACCCCTGCCTCGACTTGGAAGCACCCACAAACTAAGGTTGAGGGTGCGCGTCCTGGAGTCAGGCAGGACTGAGTTGGGGGCCATCTCTGCCATTTGTTCGCTGTTAGGGCCTGGGAATGATTCTGGCTCTCTGAGCCTCAGTTTGCCCATCTGTGAGGTGACAATCTTGACAGCACTGGCCTCTGAAAGTGGTCGTGGGGAGTCCACGAAATGACGCATGTGTGCACTCTGCCCGGAGCTGGGCTTCAGAAATGGCCGTCGGGCTCTGATAGCCGTCGTGGTCGGTGCAGGTCCCCTCTCCGTGACACCTGATCTAAGACGTGTGGCTGAAGGGCCCCTAGGCAGCCGAAAGCAGCCAGAGGGACTGTTGGAACTGGTTTTCCTCCCAGTCTAACCTCCTCTGGTTTCTCTCTCTGCCTCTGCACTCACTGGTTAAAGCTCCTGAAATCCAGTCCCAGCTCCATCGCTCACTAGACAGTGAACTCAGTTTCATCATCCTTAAAATGGGCTCATTAATCATATTGCACCTCACAGGCCGTGGTGGGAATTAAATAAGACAAAGACTTAAAGCCCTTAGAAGAGTGCCGGGCACCACGTAAGGGCTCAATGCACGTGGTTACTATGGTTGTGGTGCTACCGCTGTGATTCCTGTTGCTCTTCTTCCCAGACGACCTGAGAAAAGTGGCAGGTGCCAGCTCAGACCCTGGGCCTCCCACTGACTTGCGGAGGGAGCAGGGACAGGTGGCAAGAGAGTTGAGAGAGCCGGAGAGACGGGAGAGAAAGAAAAAAGCCAGAGAGGGGAGGAGGAGAAGAAAGTGGGAGGCAGGACGAGACAGAAGGACCAGGGGGGCCAGACCGATGCACAGACAGGGGAGCGGCAGGGAGGGGACACACCTTGGTGAACAGGTAGTCTGTGTGGCCCAGGCGGCAGCCTTCTGCACTGAGGGGGATGAAGTTGCCAGTCCGCCGACAGCACAGTGGGGGCCAGGGGAACACCACCTCCGGGGTGGCTGCCCGGAAGGCTGATGTGAAGTTCACCCAGTCCATGGGCCCGGATGTGCCACAGCACTCTTGCTGGAGAGAAGGGGCGGAGGGGGGCGGGGATCAGGCAGGCTCTGGCTCAGAGAGGACAGCCACTCGCCTGAGGTCCCAGAGTGAGGAAGGGGCCGACTTCCCATGTCCTGGGCCTCGAAGTGGGGGGCGGGCAGTGTCTGTGCGTGTGAACAGGGAGCAGAAGATATTTGTCCCAGCACCAAGAGGCTGATGGGGGGTTTGAGTCAAACCCACACTTGTGACTCATTTTAAAATTCTTTTGAATTAGCTGTCAACAAAATCTGAGGTAAATGACGCCAAAAAAAGGATTTCTGGCTTTTTTCTGGCCCCTGTGGGTGTACAATTAGTGGCCCTGAATGATGAAAACATCGGCTCCTTCACATATGAGTTCCAATCCTGGCTAGTGGTATGACTTGAAACCAATTGGGACCTCACTTCCCCTTGGGTCCTCAATATTCTTCTCTTCTGCCATATCACGTTGGGTTTAATTAAGAATGTGGCTTCTGGGGCGCCGGGGTGGTGCAGTCAGTTGGGCGTCTGACTCTTGGTTTCTGTTCCGGTCATGATGGGTGGTGATCTCGGGGTCGTGGGGTCGGGCCCCATGTTGGGCTCCACACTTGGCACGGAGTCTGCTTGAGACTCTCTCTCCCTCTCCCTCTGCCCTTCCCCACCCCCTGTGCACGTGCATGTTCTCTCTCTCTTTCACTCAAATAAATAAGTGAATCTTAAAAAAAATAATAATAATAATGTGGCTTCTGGAAGCTGGTGGCCTGGGTTTGAATCCTTCTGGTTCTGTGACCTACCAGCTGTGTGACTTTATGTAAGCCACTCAAACTCTTACCTTGGTTTCTTGATGGCTAAAAAGCTGATCTCCCTTATGGGGTGGTTGTAAGGATTAAATAAGCTTTAAAAGTGCTTCCAACAGTACTAAACAAAAGTTAGTGCTCATTAAATGTTCATTATTATGATTAAGAAGGTATCTGTAATGGTTAAGAGCAGGGTCTCTGGATCCAGGCTGTCAGACTTTGATCCCAGCTTACCAACCATGTGACATTGGGCAAGTGATGTTCCCTTTTCCGTTTTCTGGGCCTGTCTACTCATCTGGAAAATGGCCATGACCAGCCCCACCCCCCAGAAGAACCACAGGAGTGGGTATCATCTACCAGTGGGCATAATGGGAGGCCCCTATCTACTTCTGTGGTCAGAGCCCCAGGTCCTCCAGCCCTCCCTACCCCCTCACCACCTCATCTCCTCATCCCCCCGCCCCGTTGTCTACCTCAATCATGACACGGTCCCAGAGGCGAGTCAGTTCCTGGCCCTGGTCTGTGTCTGCACTGTAGAAGGTCAGCATCTGCTTGGTAATCAGGGATGGGTTGGACACCATCTGCGGAGGTCCAGGAAGAACAGGGTCCAGTGGGGCCGTGGGGGAGGGGAGGTCAACCTCCACTCCATCCCCAGACTCAGACCCAGACCCTTGCCACTCTTGCCCCAAGTCATGCCCCTCCCCTGGCCTCTGCCCAGCTCACATAGTCGCGATGAGTGTAGGACGTGATGCAAGAGGCGCACTCAAAGATGTAGATGATGAGCATGAGCACCAGGTACTGGGGAGAGATGGAGGGAGAGACAGGGACCGCCCAGTCAGGGAGAAGCCTGCGGGGTCACACCCCCTCAAGGAAGGGTAGGACAATGTAAATGGTAGCATCTATGTGGTGGGTGTACACATTGTTCCCTGTTCAAGTCTTTCACCTTTTCTGTATGTTTGAAATTTTTTTATAACAAAATGTTAGGGAAAAAATGAAATCAACAAAATATGTAAAGTATTGCCTGAAATTACTATTGGTCTGGACGCAGTAAAATAAATAACTACTATAGGGGGAAAAAAAAAAAAGACATTCTTGAGACAACCAGAGACATTTGAACACAGACTAGGTACTGCAACATAGACATGAAGGAACTTGGGTGAATTTTGTAGGGCTTAACGGTGGCATGGTTGTTATGCATAAAAACAACAAAAAAGCTCTTTCCTCGCCCCTCACCCTCTCCCTTAAAGCAACAGGGGGTGGAATGTGGATACGCCAACACCTCTGCCAAAAGATAAGATGATGGAGCACAACATGCCCCACTGCTCTCAACAATGTCCTTATCACTCAGAGAAATGTGCACTCAAGTATCTATAGGTAAATGACTGGGTGTCTGGAATGCACTTCAAACACCCCAGAAAGAACAATGTGGGTAGGCAGAAGGGTGGAGCCGAGGGGACCAAGCTGGCCAGGCTGTGCTGTGGTCGATATTGTTGAAACCAAGTGACAGGTACGCAGGGTTCATGCCATTCACTCCACTCTATGTTTGAAATTTCCCATAATAATTTTTTTTTAATTCTGTGTCTTAGTTAATGACAAACTAATAGGGGAGACAGACACAGACACAAACCTTTTTTTTTTTTAACTAGTTGGCTGAGCTTTTAGGGCTTTGGTTAAACTGTTATGTCAGAGAATTACATGCAGGAAAGAAAGCAAAAGAGAAGGAAAAGACCCTTCCTAAGGCTCCATCTTACTCACAGTAAAGCCAAAGTCCTTATCAAGGCTGGCAAGACTTGACTGATAGGCCCACCTACCCTTTCCTGCCCTCATCCTCCATGCCCACCGCCCATGGTACCCCCCTTCTCTCCGCCCTCATTGCCTCTCCCTCATCCCCACTTGGCTCTTGGCTCTTGGCTCTTGGCTCCGGCCACACTGGACTCCCGGCTCCCTCTTGCTGTTCCCTCCCCCAGGAATGCTCTTCCTGCAGACACAAGGCACACTCCCTCACCTCCCCCAGGCCTCCCCTCCCACTTCCCCAGCTCCAAATCTCCCTTCCCTCCTCACTGTCCACTGTCGCCCCCATTGGGGGTATCCTCGCCTTAGGGCAAGGGCTTTTCTGTTTTCTCTCTAGATAGCCCCAGTGCCTAGTGCGGGATTTGGCCCATGGTTCTTGCTCCATCAACATTTGTTGATTAAATAAGCAGCTGCTCCCGGGTATCTAAGAGGCCCTCAACTATGGAGGACGCACAATGTTGGCTCTATGTCGGGGGACCGGGATCAGAACTCCTGCCTTCCCTATCACCTGGGCTGTTGGCTTCTTTGAGACCCAGTTTTCCTGTCTGGTAAATGGGCAGAGAAGCACTAATTCCAGAGAGCTGCTGGGGACATTGAGAGAGCTCATTTTCTGAACTGCTGAGCCTAGTGCCAGGCACATGAGCGGTCCTTGGGAAGCGTGGGTTCTTGCTGTGGTGGTTATCACTGGCAGAAATGAAGAGCAAGGGGGTGCTTGGGTGGCTCAGCCGTTAGGCCTCTGCCTTCGGCTCGGGTCATGGTCCCGGGGTCCTGGGATCGAGCCCCACACTGGGCTCCCTGCTCCGCGGGAAGCCTGCTTCTCCCTCTCCCACTCCCCCTGCTTGTGTTCCTGCTCTTGCTAACTCTCTCTCTGTCAAATAAATAAATAAAATCTTAAAAAAAAAAAAAAAAAGAAAAGAAAAAGAAATGAAGAGCAAGGCTCAAGCTGAACTGCTCAGGCTTAAATCTTGACTCCCGTCACCCACTCGCTGTGCAACCCCAGGTGACTTCACTTCGCTGAGCCTGTTTCAACTCTGTCAAATGGGCTCACCATGATGACGGTATCTCCTGGTGGGCTGTGAGAGTAAATGCACCCATGCATGTAAAGCATTTAGAATGTAATGAGCACTCCTGAAATGGCAGCTGTACTATTATTATTGTTGTTGTTGTTGTTTTGACAGAGCTCATGTGCACAGACTCTGGGGACCAACTAGCTGAGGTTCGCGACTCAGTCCTGCCACTCAAGAGCCGTCCTCCAGGGCAGAGCGCCCTTCCCTTCCTCTCTGTGCCCCAGTTTTCTCTGTAGACTGAGGGTAACAGCTGAGCCTGCCTTACTGGGTTATGGGAAGATGAAATAGAGTGACTGCCACGAGGCCCGAGTGTGGCACACGCTGGACACACACTCGCAGCTGTGCCGGCCGTGCTTGCAGTGACTCTGCGGTGACCATCTCTGTGCCCGCCCAGCCCCATGCCCTCCTCCTAGGGCCTCACCGTGAGGATCATGGACCGGCGGCGGCACAGTGCTGCGCCCACCCCAAAGCTGGCCACCACGAAGAAGGAGAAGCCGCAGAAGATGGCGATCCAGGCACCGGCGAAGACATCATCCTTGCCGGAGACGCCCATCAGTGGGTACACACGGTACTGGTCGGCTGTCACCCACACCGTCTCGGCAAACAGGGCCAGGCCCGACAGCTGGGCAGGGCAGCAGGTTAGAGAGGGCACAGCAGCCAGGGCCGCGGGACTCTCCCTGAGCAAGTTCCCCTCCTGAGCCTCCGCCGCCCTCTGTAAGGTGGGCACGTCCGAGGGACAAGGACGTCACCTTCCATGAGCAGGGACGGGGCTGGGCAGCGGCCAGAAGGGAAGGGCTGCCCAGCTAGATCCCTGCCCCCACCCACGGCCCAGCTGCCCGACACTTCAAGGATACCAGGAGATGCCACATGAGAAGCCCAGAGCGCATGACTGGAACAGAGGAGACGCTCCCTCGGTCACCCTGCCTTCCCTCAAACAGTGTTGTTATTCCCGAGCGGAGGAGTCTGGCCAGGGCCAGAGCAACTACAAATGCATCAACCCTTTGATCCAGCGATGCTGCTTGCAGAAATCAATCCTACCCATGCAGGAAAATCACAAACCCACAAGGTCATTCTCCGCACCTCCGTGTCAAAGGCACCACCATGCCGCACAAGGCAGTGCTCTGCAGGGGTGGAAAAGGGCGGGGAGGCTCTCTGAGGACTCACATGGAGTGGCCTCCAGACTATGGGAGCGGGAGAAACAGAGGAGCACAGAACAGGATGCAGAATGAGCTACATTTGGGACAAAAAGGGAAGAAAATAGGTTCCTATTTGTATGTGCTTAAAGAAATGTTGGAGAAACTAAAAATCTAGGTACCTATAGGGATGAGAGATGGGGAGCAGGGAGAGGGGAAGGCTTCTCAGTGGATACCTTTGACCCCAATCAAGCTAACCCTCATAGGGCACATAGTGTGTGCGCGCCCCGCATTAGTCCTAGTAACAGCTTTCTGTGTGATGATCCTTGTTACCCGCTGCAGGGCACTATTCCTGCTAAGGCCAATACAGACAGTAACCACACGTGCCAGACTCTGGTCTGAGCCCATGAATCCAATAACTCATCCTCTCGGCATTCCTATTTTCTCTCCACCTACAGATGAGAAAACCGAGGCCCAGAGAGGTTACGTTGCTGGCCCCAGGTCCCACAGTAGAAAGAGGCAGCGTTGGGGTTTGAACCCAGGCTGTCTGGCTCCAGAGCCATGTACAGGTATCATATTTTAAAAAATTAACTATTAATGAAATACTATGGTTAGTATTCATCATTATGGGAGTCCTGGGCCCTCGTCCCCACCCCCAGGCCTGGGCTGTCCCCTCCTCCCCACCCACCCACTGGGCTCCCAGCACCGGGGGAGGTCTCACCAGAATAATGATGTTGCCCACCACCAGCAGGCCCACCACAACCGGAGACCCTTTCTCCGCCTCTGTTGCTGCAGATGCCATGGTCCTGCCTGGGACACGTGAGCAGGAATGAGGCCAGGCAGAGGCCAGGATGGGAGGGCAGCCCCAGCCAGGCCCACCACCCTCCCTCCACACCCCAGCTGCCAGTGGATGCTCCCAGCTCTCTGCTGGGCCCAGACTGGTACTGAACGAAACCTCCCACAACCCTAATGGGCCATCTTACAGAAGAGGGAACCAAGGCTCAGGCAGGGCAGTTACTGGCCAGAGCTCAGTGCTGGGCTCCCTGCACCTCAGAGCTTCCCAGTTTCCCCTGCTCATCCAGACCCCCCGGAGCCCCTCCTCACCTTCTCTTTCCGAAGCCTCTGTGGCCAGGCCTTCCCACGGTGGCTCCCTATATATGCCCAGGCCCCTCCTTGGGCCAGTCTCCAGGAAGGGGGAAGGGTGTCTGGAGGAGGAGATAAGAGGTCAAGCAGGCCGACCAGCATGGAAGAAGAGTTTTATGAGCACCAACCACCCCCAACCCCAGTGATTTATAGACCTGAAATTCAAGATTGTGCTAATGTCTGGCTGCATGAGCAGGGTGATGTGCCCAAGGCTTCCGGCTCCCAGGCTGCCGCGGTGGTGGAGGAGGAGGCTGGGGTTGGGAGGGTGAGTGTACCACTTCATCTCTCTCCTTTGGACGTGGGCCTTCCTGGGAGCAGGGGAGAGATCCAAGTTGGATCCACATGTGAATCCTGAATCCCAGAACTGCGTCCTGTGCTGGCGGCTCCACATCTCAGGCTGGGAGCCCAGGGGGAGGTCCAGACAGAGACCCCAGCGGGCTAGGTCAGAGCTGGACCTAGACAAGGAGGTGGGGAGGAGATGAAGGGGCAGGAGGAAGGGCAGCTCAGAAGGCTGATTATATGGCCATAGGCTGAGGGGAGACAGTGGCTTGAGATGGGTGGGTGAGGGGAGTTCCAGATGAGTGTATAAGGGGGGGATGAAGAGAGTGTGCTAGAAAAAAGAGAGAGGGCACACGGAATGGCCTTAGTGGGAGAAAAGTACCCCCCCACACACCCATGCACACAGACAAAGCAGGGCCACAGTGAGGAGCCATAGGTGGAAATGTCTTCAGGCTGCAGAATCAGAGACCAAGGTTGAAATCCCAGTTCTGCCTCCTCTGGGCTGCGTAACTTGGTATGTATGTTTGCCCATCTGTAGAATGGGTATCATCGGCCGACTCGCCCCAGTAGCAGTGGGAACTGAGCGCAGGGATATGTGCAAAGGATGTCCTCTGGCTTGGAGTACAGCAAGAGGCCAGGCGGCACCAGCAATGCTCCCAGGGGCCCACTTTTCCTCCGATGGTGCCCCCTAGTGTCACAAGGCTGGTTCCTCAGGTGAAAATGGCTTGGGGCACCCGGTCCTTCCCCAGAACTTCTCAAGAACCAAGGCACTGACTGTGTTTTCTCTCTGAGCTGTAGCTCCCTTGGTGCATGTGAAATGGGCAAACAAATGGAACTTAAAATTTCAGTGTTAAGACAATGGCTTGGTAATAAAACACATGAGATGTGTTCCGATTAAAATTAAAATGAGTAATTTTTTAGCCAATCCACTTTAGATTTAAGATAGTTTTTCTCTGTTGATTTACATTTATATTAAGGAGTAATAAGAACATTTAAGTAATAACGTACATGACCTGTCAAGTACATTTTATGAGCTTTAGCTAAAATAACTTGGTAATAATAGGGCCATGCTAACAATATGAAATACTTTTATTTTCAAATAGTTGGTAACTGTTAGTAGTTGGAAGTTATATAAAATGTCTCAGCCTTTTGGCAAGATCAAGTGTAAAATGCCTGGTAAAAGCAAAAAGTTATCATCAATGGGGCATTACTGTCACCAGTCATAAAAGGGGTCCATTTTGTTCTAGTGTGATGTCAAAGCCTTTTTAAAAAAAATTTTAAATAGATTTTACTTATTTGAGAGAGACAGAGAGAGAGAGGGAGAGCACTGAGGGAGAGGGAGAAGCAGGCTTCCCGCTGAGCAGGGAGCCTGATGTGGGGCTCGATCCCAGGACCCTGGGATCATGACCTGAGCCGAAGGCAGATGCTTAACGACTGAGCCACCCAGGTACCCTGTTCTAGTGTGATATCAAACATTAATTTTCACTATTCTTTCTTCTCATTATATAAGCCAGTCTTCAAACAATACATGTTGAAGTGCTAATTACTTCCTTTAAAAAAATCACAATGCTGGGGTGCCTGGGTGGCTCAGTCAGTTAGGTGTCCGACTTTTGATTTTGTCTCAGGTCATGATCTTGGGGTCGTGGGATCGAGCCCCCCACCCACCTGTGTGTGCTCTTTCTCTCTAAAAAAATTTTTTTTTAAAAAGTCACAATGCCAAGATCTCCTAAAGAGGACTCTTGCCTATCCACGATTATCCTGTGATCCAGTCATTTGTCCCTGGGAATCCCCCCATTTCTGTCTACCAAATGCTCTGAATGTATTCATATTAGTCCCAAGCTGGAAACCACCCAAATGCTCCTTCCCAGTAGAATGGGTAAGTACATTATGGTACATGCATACAAGGGATACTATTCAGCAATAAAAGGCAATGAACTATTGGTACTTGCAACTACAGGGATGAATTAAACAAAACAAAACAAAACAAAAGCATTACATTAAATGAAAAAAGCCACATTCAAAAGACTGTAAATGTATGATTCTAGATATGAAGTTTGAAAACAGGCAAAACCAATCTAGGGGGATAAAAGTCAGGGCAGTGGTTACCCTTGGGGGCATTGTGACTAGAAGGGACAGGGAGGGGATTTCTCTTTCCTGGTTTGGACACTGGTTACATGGGCTGCTCAGATTGTGAAAATTTGTCTAGCTGTACAGATACGGTAAGTGCATTTCTCTGTGAATATGTATATATTCTTAATTACAATGTGTTCTAAAGAGGGTGAAACCTTTTCAAAGAGACGTATTTGATGTGTCAAAGGGGTGTTTTCCAAAGGGTGCACAAGAGCTGATTTTAGGCTGTTTATGGACTTGAAATGGTATGAACCTACGTAACTGATATCTAATGGGAAAATGATCTAGTTCTAATCCTCTAATCTCGATGGTGCCATTGAGAAAGGCTCAGTGGTCTGATGCTGTGTCCTAAACATCTCTCTCACCTTGCTTAGAGCAGGTCTCGGCAGCCTCAGTGTGTGAGTAGAATTGAATAATATATTTTCATTGTATTTATTTTCAAGACAAGACCAGAGACAACTTTATTACTACATTTGGGTCTCATCATCCTCCACAACCTTTGCACTGTCTTCTTCTTCAGATCTCAGGTGTCACTGCTTGAGTTAATTCCATACCCTCAGATCATTATTCCCCACAAGATATCTCTTGTTTTAAATTTAACTTATTCCCTTATATCCCCATATCTCAATCACTTTTGGTGCCCTCTACTGGTAAACACTCTAATATGTCCGCATGTATCTTTTTTTTTTATTATGTTATGTTAATCATCATACAATACATCATTAGTTTTTGTCGTTGTTGTTGTTAAAGATTTTATTTATTTATTTGATAGAGAGACACAGCGAGAGAGGGAACACAAGCAGGGGGAGTGGGAGAGGGAGAAGCAGGCTTCCCACGGAGCGGGGAACCTGATGCAGGGCTCGATCCCAGGACCCTGGGATAGTGACCAGAGCCAAAGGCAGACGCTTAACGACTGAGCCACCCAGGCGCTCCTACATCATTAGTTTTTGATGTAGTATTCCATGATTCATTGTTTGTGTATAACACCCAGTGCTCCATGCAGAACGTGCCCTCTTTAATACCCATCACCAGGCTAACCCATCCCCCCACCCCCCTCCCCTCTAGAATTATCAGATTGTTTTTCAGAGTCCATAGTCTCTCATGGTTCGTCTACCCCTCCGATTTCCCCCCCTTCATTCTTCCCCTCCTGCTATCTTCTTCTTTTTCTTTTTTAACATATAATGTATTATTTGTTTCAGAGGTACAGGTCTGTGAGTCAACAGTCTTACACAATTCACAGAGCTCACCATAGCACATACCCTCCCCAATGCCTATCACCCAGCCACCCCATCCCTCCCACCCCCCACCACTCCAGCAATCCTCAGTTTGTTTCCTAAGATTAAGAATTCCTCATATCAGTGAGGTCATATGATACATGTCTTTCTCTGATTGACTTATTTCACTCAGCATAATACCCTCCAGTTCCATCCACATCGTTGCAAATGGCAAGATTTCATTCCTTTTCATGGCTGCATAATATTCCATTGTATATATATATACCACATCTTCTTTATCCATTCATCTGTTGATGGGCATCTTGGCTTTTTCCACAGTTTGGCTATTGTGGACATTGCTGCTATAAACATCAGGGTGCATATACCCCTTCGGATCCCTACATTTGTATCTTTGGGGTAAATACCCAGTAGTGTAATTGCTGGATCATATGGTAGCTCTATTTTCAACTTTCTAAGGAACCTCCATACTGTTTTCCAGAGTGGCTGCACCAGCTTGCATTCCCACCAACAGCGTAGGAGGTCTCCCCTTTCTCCACATCCCCACCAACATCTGTCATTTCCTGACTTGTTAATTTTAGCCATTCTGACTGGTGTGAGGTGATATCTCATTGAGGTTTTGATTTGAATTTCCCTGATGCCGAGCGATGTTGAGCACTTTTTCATGTGTCTGTTGGCCATTTGGATGTCTTCTTTGGAAAAATGTCTGTTCAGGTCTTCTGCCCATTTCTTGATTGGATCATTTGTTCTTTGGGTGTTGAGTTTAAGAAGTTCTTTATAGATTTTGGATACTAGCCCTTTATCTTATATGTCATTTGCAAGTATCTTCTCCCATTCTGTCAGTTGTCTTTTGGTTTTGTTGACTGTTTCTTTTGCTGTGCAAAAGCTTTTTATCTTAAGTCCCAATAATTCATTTTTGCCCTTGCTTCCCTTGCCTTTGGTGATGTTTCTAGGAAGAGGTTGCTGCAGCTGAGGTCGAAGAGGTTGCTGCCTGTGTTCTCCTTTAGGATTTTGATGGACTCCTGTCTCTCATTTAGGTCTTTCAACCATTTTGAGTCTATTTTTGTGTGTGGTGTAAGGAAATGGTCCAGTTTCATTCTTCTGCATGTGGCTGTCCAATTTTCCCAATACCATTTGTTGAAAAGACTGTCTTTTTTCCATTGGACATTCTTTCCTGCTTTGTCAAAGATTAGTTGACCATAGAGTTGAGGGTCCATTTCTGGGCTCTCTATTCTGTTCCATTGATCTATGGGTCTGTTTTTGTGCCAGTACCATACTGTCTTGATGATGACAGCTTTGTAATAGAGCTTGAAGTCCAGAATTGTGATGCCACCAGCTTTGCTTTTCTTTTTCAACATTCCTCTGGCTATTCGGGGTCTTTTCTGGTTCCATACAAATTTTAGGATTATTTGTTCCATTTCTTTGAAAAAAGTGGATGGTATTTTGATAGGGATTGCATTGAATGTGTAGATTGCTCTAGGTAGCATTGATGACTTCACAATATTTGTTCTTACAATCCATGAACATGGAACGTTTTTCCATTTCTTTGTGTCTTCCTCAATTTCTTTCATGAGTATTCTATAGTTTTCTGAGTACAGATTCTTTGCCTCTTTGGTTAGATCTATTCCTAGGTATCTTATGGTTTTGGGTGCAATTGTAAATGGGATGGACTCCTTAATTTCTCTTCCTTCTGTCTTGTTGTTGGTGTATAGGAATGCCACTGATTTCTGTGCATTGATTTTATATTCTGCCACTTCACTGAATTCTTGTATGAGTTCTAGCAGTTTTGAGGTGGAGTCTTTTAGGTTTTCCACATAAAGTATCATATCATCTGAAAAGAATGAGAGTTTGACTCCTTCTTTGCCAATTTGGATGCCTTTTATTTCTTTTTGGTGTCTGATTGCTGTGGCTAGGACTTCTAATACTATGTTGAATAGCAGTGGCGATAGTGGACATCCCTGCCGTGTTCCTGACCTTAGAGGGAAAGCTCTCAGTTTTTCCCCATTGAGAATGATATTCGCTGTGGGTTTTTCATAGATGGCTTTTATGATACTGAGGTATGTACCCTCTATCCCTATACTCTGAAGAGTTTTGATCAAGAAAGGATGCTGTACTTTGTCAAATGCTTTTTCTGCATCTATTGAGAGGATCATATGGTTCTGGTTCTTTCTTTGACTAATGTATTGTATCACATTGATTGATTTGCGGATGTTGAACCAACCTTGCAGCCTAGGGATAAATCCCACTTGGTCGTGGTGAATAATCCTTTTAATGTACTGTTGGATCCTATTGGCTAGTATTTTGGTGAGAATTTTTGCATCCATGTTCATCAAGGATATTGGTCTGTAATTCTCCTTTTTGGTGGGGTCTTTGTCTGGCTTGGGGATCAAGGTAATGGTGGCCTCATAAAACGAGTTTGGAAGCTTTCCTTCCATTTCTATTTTTGGAACAGTTTCAGAAGAATAGGTATTAATTCTTTTTTAAATGTTGTAGAATTCCCCTGGGAAGCCATCTGGCCCTGGGCTTTTTTTTGTTGGGAGATTTTTGATGACTGCTTCAATTTCCTTAGTGGTTATAGGTCTGTTCAGGTTTTCTATTTCTTCCTGGTTCAGTTTTGGTAGTTGATACATCTCTAGGAATGCATCCATTTCCTCCAGATTATCTAATTTGCTGGCATATAGTTGCTCATAATATGTTCTTATAATTCTTTGTATTTCTTTGGTGTTGGTTGTGATCTCTCCTCTTTCATTCATGATTTTATTTATTTGGGTCCTTTCTCTTTTCTTTTTGATAAGTCTGGCCAGGGGTTTATCAATCTTGTTAATTCTTTCAAAGAACCAGCTCCTAGTTTCGTTCTGTTCTACTGTTCTTTTGGTTTCTATTTCATTGATTTCTGCTCTGATCTTTATTATTTCTCTTCTCCTGCTGGGTTTAGGCTTTATGTGCTGTTCTTTCTCCAGCTCCTTTAGGTATAGGGTTAGGTTGTGTATTTGAGACCCTTCTTGTTTCTTGAGAAAGGCTTGTATTGCTATATACTTTCCTCTTAGGACTGCCTTTGCTGCATCCCAAAGATTTTGAACAGTTGTGTTTTCATTTTCATTGGTTTCCATGAATTTTTTAAATTCTTTAATTTCCTGGTTGACCCATTCATTCTTTAGTAGGATGCTCTTTAGCCTCCATGTATTTGAGTTCTTTCTGACTTTCCTCTTGTGACTGAGTTCTAGTTTCAAAGCATTGTGGTCTGAAAATATGCAGGGAATGATCCTAATCTTTTGGTACTGGTTGAGACCTGATTTGTGAGCTAGGATGTGATCTATTCTGGAGAATGTTCCATGGGCACTAGAGAAGAATATGTATTCTGTTGCTTTGGGATGGAATGTTCTGAATATATCTGTGAAGTCCATTTGGTCCAGTGTGTCATTTAAAGTCTTTATTTCCTTGTTGATCTTTTGCTTAGATGATCTGTCCATTTCAGTGAGGGGGGTGTTAAAGTCCCCCACTATTATTGTATTGTTGTTGATGTGTTTCTTTGCTTTTGTTATTAATTGCCTTATATAATTGGCTGCTCCCATGTTAGGGGCATAGATATTTACAATTGTTAGATCTTTTTGTTGGATAGACCCTTTAGGATATAGTGTCCTTCCTCATCTCTTATTACAGTCTTTGGTTTAAAATCTAATTTGTCTGATATAAGAATTGCCACCCCAGCTTTCTTTTGGTGTCCATTAGCATGGTAAATAGTTTTCCACCCCCCTCACTTTCAATCTGGGGGTGTCTTTGGGTCTAAAATGAGTCTCTTGCAGACAGCATATTGATGGGTCTTGTTTTTTTATCCAGTCTGATAGCCTGTGTCTTTTGCATTTAGCCCATTTACCCTCAGGGTAACTATTGAAAGGTATGAATTTAGTGCCATTGTATTGCCAGTAAGGTGACTGTTACTGTATATTGTCTGTGTTCCTTTCTGGTCTATGTTGCTTTTAGGCTCTCTCTTTGCTTAGAGGACCCCTTTCAATATTTCTTGTAGGGCTGGTTTTGTGTTTGCAGATTCCTTTAGTTTTTGTTTGTCCTGGAAGCTTTTTATCTCTCCTTCTATTTTCAATGACAGCCTAGCTGGATATAGTATTCTTGGCTGCATATTTTTCTCATTTAGTGCTCTGAATATATCCTGCCAGTCCTTTCTGGCCTGCCAGGTCTCTGTGGATAGGTCTGTTGCCAATCTAATGTTTCCTACCATTGTAGGTTACAGATCTCTTCTCCTGAGCTGCTTTCAGGATTTTCTCTTTGTCTCTGAGACTCGTAAGTTTTACTATTAGATGTTGGGGTTTTGACCTATTTTTATTGATTTTGAGGGGGTTTCTCTGTGCTTCCTGAATTTTGATGCCTGTTTCCTTCCCCAAATTGGGGAAGTTCTCTGCTATAATTTGCTCCAATATACCTTCTGCTCCCCTCTCTTTCTTCTTCTTCTGGGATCCCAATTATTCTAATGTTTCGTCTTATGGTATCGCTTATCTCTAGAATTCTGCCCTCATGATCCAGTAGTTGTTTATCTCTCTTTTTCTCAGCTTCTTTATTTTCCATCATTTGGTCTTCTATATCACTAATTCTCTCTTCTGCCTCATTTATCCTAGCAGTTAGAGCCTCCATTTTGGATTGCACCTCATTAATAGCCTTTTTTATTTTGACTTGGTTAGATTTTAGTTCTTTTATTTCTCCAGAAAGGGTTTCTCTAATAACTTCCATGCTTTTTTCAAGCCCAGCTAGTTATCTTTAAAATCATCATTCTGAACTCTAGTTCTGACATCTTACTAATGTCCATATTGATTAGGTCCCTGGCAGTCGGTACTGCCTCTTATTCTTTTTGTTGAGGTGATTTTTTCTGTCTTGTCATTTTGTCTTCCAGAAAGTGGTCGCTTTTCTGTTCAGAGAGTTGTTGCTATTCTTCGATCTCCTGTTGAGTTCGTAGGTGTTCAGAATAGTTTGATCCCTATCCAGCTGAATTCCTGGGACCAGATGAAATCCAGGTCTCCTACCCACATGTATCTTTTCAGTTGGGTGTGCTCTTGTAAAATGGATACCATTGTTTTCTGTGCATGTATTTTCTTTTTTGTTGTTGTTAAGATTTATTTATTTATTCTTGGGTGGGGGGGAAGAAGGAGAGAATCTCAAGCAGATGTGGGGCTTGACCTCATGACCCTGAGATCAGGACCTGAGAGGAAACCAAGAGTGGAACGGTAACCAGTTAACTGACTGCACCACCCAGGTGCCCCACATGAGTATTTTCTGATTTACACACCCATGACTGTGTTCATTCTTTTCTCGCTTGGCACAGATTTTAGGATCCACCCACTACTCTGGACACATTTGAGTCTGCAGCTTCTCATGGTTGCTTGGGGCACCCCTGATATGCCCCCTCCACAATTTACTGTCTCGTCCCCAGTGAAGACCCTCAGGCTCCTTCTGACCCCCTCTGCCCCCCAACACCACTGTAAATAGTGCTGTTGTGAGAGCATCCACATGCATGGCCCTCAGACATTTCAAGATCTCTTTCCAGGGAGAATTGCTGGGTCATGAATATGTATGTGCCAGGTTGCTTTCCACAATGCTTGTCCCTTCCACACTCCCAACTGAGTTCGTGAGGGTTCCTGTACCCTTCCATCACTACTTGCACTTGGCACTATCCAGCTTTCTAGCTTTTGTCAGAGTAATTCCGTGTAAAGTGATACCTACCATGATTTTAATTCTCAGTTCTTTTTATTTTTTAAAGATTTTATTTATTTATTTGACAGAAACAGACACAGCGAGAGAGGGAACACAAGCAGGGGCTGTGGGAGAGGGAGAAGCAGGCTTCTGGCGGAGCAGGGAGCCCAATGCGGGGCTCGATCCCAGGACCCTGGGATCATGACCTGAGCCGAAGGCAGATGCTTAACTGACTGAGCCACCCAGGCACCCTCTCAGTTCTCTTATTACTAATGACTTTGAGCATCTTTTCAAATGTGTGCGAGTCTTGGGTTCCCACTCTCATGCATGCTTTCATATTTTTAATATAACATGCATATATTCATCAATATATAGAATAGTTCTAGATTTTCAGGTAAATTCTATATAAAGTGTATCTTACATATCTTCATGCAATTGACTTTTCTTACCTCAACATTAAGCTTTTGAAATTTATTCATCACATACTGTAGCTCTAGCTCATCCATTTTTTGCAAGAATACTTCATAGGTTAAGTTTCTTTTCCAAATTCATTTTGGCAAAGACATTGGGGAACAATGGCAGCACAGAGGTACGCAGGCCTAGCGACCATCTGAAGCCCGAAATTTGGGGACTAAGGTAATGAGCAAATTTAAATCTCAGATGCTCCTTGGCTCAGCTGAGTAGTGGAGGGCCTGAAAGGCATGGGTGGGCACGGGAGAGCTTCCAAAAAAGGGGGACTTTGGAGCTGGGTGGGGCCAGTGTGAAGTGTGGGATGAGGAGGAGAGAGAGAAGGCATGGGGAGACTAGGACGTGGTGTGAGGTGGTGAAGCAAGGAGGAAGGTGCTAGAGTGGCGTAGTCAAAAGGGCTTTTTAGTTTTTTCTCAAATTCATTGAGCACCAAGTACGTGATCGGGCCAGAACTAAGCCTCAAGGACACAGTGCACATGATGTTTCTCAGGCCCAGCCCTGTGTGGGGCCGTTCTGAGAAAACAGCGATGATCAGGACAGCTCAGTTCCTGCCCTCACAGGTTCACAGGAGAAAAGGGAGACAGACATTCAGCAGAGAATGACAGCCCAGCATGGTCAGGGAGATGCCGAAGGAACCCAGGCACTGAGAGAGGAAGCACAGGTCAGAGTTCAGGGCCACAGCAGGGAAAACAAAGGGTGAGCCCCATGGAGGCAGCTGACCCAGCCTGAGGTGTAGAGGAAGGCCTCCTGAAGGAAGGGGTGTTGGAGAAGGAGACTGAGGCCAGCTGGTAAAAGGCAGGAAAGAACATTCCTGACAGAAGACACATGGTATATACATACAATGGAATATGATTCAGCCTTCAAAAAGCAGATCCTGTGATATGAGACAACATGGAGGAATCTTGAAGACATGATGCTAAGTGAAATAAGCCAGTCTCAAAAGGACAAATAGTACACCATTCCACTTATATGAGGTATCTATAATAGTGAAACCCATTACAGCAGAGAACAGAATGGTGGCTGCCAGTGCTGGGGGATAGAGGAAATGGGGAATTGCTGATCCATAGGTGCAAAGTTTCAGTTATGCAAGACGCAGAAGTTCTAGAGATCTGCTGCACAACATTGTGTCTATAGTTAACGATATTGTATTATGGGCTAAAAATCTGTTAAAAGAGTAGATCTCCTGTTAGGTGTTCCTACAATAATAATAATAATAAAATACATTTAGAAGGAATATTTCCTCATTATGTCCACAATCTCGAAAGGAGAACAATGTGCTGAAAGCAGCTAATATTTAGAGAGCATTTCCAACACACCGGGCACTGTTCTGAACACCCCACATACAGCATCAGGCACAAGTCTATGCACCTAACATGTAGCATCTCATTTAATCTGTAAAACGGCCCTATGAAGGTGTCATTAATTTCATTTTATAGATGAGGAAACTGAGAGTGGTCAAGCAACTTGCTCAGAGTCTCACAGCTAGTAAGTGGTAGAGCCTGAATTTGAACCCAGGCAGTTTGGCTCCAGTGTCTGTCCCTTTAACCACGACACTGTACTGCTTCTCTGTGTGTATACTGCCTTTGCCAGATTATTTTCCTTTTTTTGGTTTTTTAATCAGAAGAATATATTCATGTATTAATTGTACAATTTGAAAAGCTTAAGAACATCAGATTGATAAGGCATGATCTTTAAGTACTATTACTAATGGAGAAAAGCAAGGTTCAGAACATCAGGAATAGCAGGCTATGATGGTGGACAGGCAGGTAGGAGGGAAGGTCTCCTTGCAAATGTATAAACTATCTTCAGAAGGAGACGCAAGAAACCAGTAATGGCAGTCCCTCCTCATGGCTAGAAAAGCTGAGGAAGAAACATATTTTTCCTGCATAGTTTTTGCACCTTTGAAAAGGTAAAGAGTGATATATCCAATGGTGAAATAGTTTTTCTATTCTCTTTCCCCCAAAGAACACTGATTTTGAAAACCACCCATGGACAAGAGCAGCTCTGTGGGAATCTGGGAGTCCAGCAGAGAAGTTCCCTCACACGACTGGCGCAAAACCCCCAAGACTGAATGCGTTGAAGAGAAACTCTACACAACTAGGAGTCAGGAAGCAGCTGGGAGAATGGCAGCTGGGGTCTTGGAAAGCACCAAAGGCACTTGGATCCTACTAATCACATTGCAGACATCAGGGAGACTGCCCGTGCCTTGCCTGTGGATCCCCTCAACAAATCCTAGGGCATCCCAGTGCTCTGCATGCCTCACCCATACACCCAGGCCCATTTGGTGGCTGACTCCCTGTGGATGCCTCTGAGGACTGTGAGAGTAAGTTTTTGAAGGTGGCTAGTGAGCATGTGCAGAAAGCCGGTTGACTCATTGGGACTGGGAGAAGGCACGCAAACTTGAGCAATCAGCACAACCCAAGGGAAAGCAAATGGGAGGCAGTCAGAGCTTGGTCTGGCTTTGCAGGATCAAGAGGAGGCATATCATCTTAAAAAGCGCCACACCCCCCAAGGATACACCCACCAAGGGGTATCCATAGAAAAGGTCTGAGAAAGCCTCAGAATCCCTAACAAAGCTGATGGAAGGTATTTCTCGCTTGAAGCCAGTCAGTAAGACTGGATAAGGTGACTGCTTCTACAAATGTGAACATGACGCAAGACTTCAAGGAACATGAAAAATCAAGGAAACAGAATCCTACTGAAGGAACACAATAATTTTCCAGTAACTGACCCAAAGAAAGGATATCTGTGATTTGCTTGATAAGGATAAGGAATTCAAAATAGTTGTTTAGGGGTGCCTGGGTGGCTTAGTTGGTTAAACACCTGCCTTTGGCTCAGGTCATGATCTCAGGGTCCTGGGATTGAGCCGGGCTCCCTGCTCAGTGGGGTGTCTGCTTCTACCTCTCCCTCTGCTCCTCCCTGCCTCACTCATTCTCTCTTTCTCTCTCAAATAAACAAAATAGTTGCTTAAAGGAAGCTCAGTGAGCTATAAGAAAACACAGAAGGACAATTCAATAAATCAGGGAAAAATATACACAAAACCAGAAATTTAACAGAGAGATAGAAGTCATTAAAAAGTACCAAAAATAAATTCTGGAGCTGAAGAATACAAAGAATGAAATGAAAAATGCAATACAGAGCATCAACAACAGACTGGATCAAGTGGAATAAAGAATGACAAAGAGTGAAAAAAGCCTGAGTGAACGATGGGATACCATAAAGATAAACCATGCATCAGTAGAGTCCCTGAAAGGGGAGAAAGGGAGAAAGGGGGATAAGCTATATTTACATCAGACAAAATAGCCTTTAAGTAAAAAACTGTAATGAGACGATGATGGTCATTATATAACAATAAAGGGGTCAATTCACCAATAGAATATAAAAATTGTAAACATACATGCACTCAGTATTGCAGCACCTAAATATATTAAGCATGTACTAACAGATCTGAAGGGAGAAATGGACAATACAATAATAGTAGGGGACTTCAATTCCTCACCTTCGACAATGGATAGATCGTCCCGATAGAAAATCCATAAGGAAAACACCAAATGGAACTAGCAGATATATACAGAACCTACCATCCAATAGCAGCAGAATACACATTCTTCACAGGGGCACACAGAACATTCTCCAGGATAGATTCTCTGTTAGGCCACAAAACAAGTCTTAGAAAATTTAAGAAGACTGAAATCATAACAAGTATCTTTTCTGACCACAATGTTATAAAAGTAGAAATTGATTACCAAAAAAACCCTGGAAAATTCACAAATATGTGGATATTAAACAACATGCTCCTGAACAACCAATGGGTCAAACAAGAAATCACAAGAAAAATTTAAAAAAATAACTTGAGAAAAATGAAAATGGAAATAAAACATACCAAAACTTATGGGAGGCAGCAGAAACATCTAAGAGGGAAGTTTATAGAGATAAATGCCTACATTCAGAAAAAAGAAAAATCTTGGGGCGCCTGGGTGGCTCTGTTGGTTAAGCACCTGCCTTCAGCTCAGGTCATGATCCCCAGGTCCTGGGTTTGAGCCCCACTCAGGCTCCTGCTCAGTGGGAAGTCTGCTTCTCCCTCTCCCTCTGCTGCTCCCCCTGCTCGTGCTCTCTCTCTGACAAATGAATAAATGAAATCTTTTTTTTAAAATTAATTTATTTATTTGACAGAGACAGCGAGAGCAGGAACACAAGCAGGGGGAGTGGGAGAGGGAGAAGCAGGCTTCCCGCCGAGCAGGGAGCCTGATGTGGGACTTGATCCCAGGACTCCGGGATCATGACCTGAGCCGAAGGCAGCCGCTCAACGACTGAGCCACCCAGGTGCCCCGAATAAATGAAATCTTGAAAAAAGAAAAATCTTAAACAACCAGCATTTACACATCAAGGAACTAAAAAAAATAAAGAAACTAATCCCAAAGTTAGTAGAAGGAAGGAAATAACAAAGATCAGAGCAGAAATAAAAAGGATACCAGAAAAACAATAGAAAAATCAACAAAACTAAGAACTTTTTAAAAAAAAGATAAAATTGACAAAACTTTAGGTAGACTAAGAAAACAAGAAGACTGAAATAAAAAAATGGAAAAGGAGACTTTACAACTGATAATACAGAAATACAAAGGACTATAAAAGCCTACTATGAACAATTGTATACCACCATATTGAACAACCTAGAAGAAATGGGTAAGTTCCTAGAAACAGACAACCTACCCACACTGAATCATGAAGACATGGAAAATCTGAACAGACTGATTACAAGTAAGGAGACTGAATCAGTAATAAGAAACCTCCCACCAAAGAAAAGTCCAGGACCAGATGGTTTCACTGATGAATTCTAGGAAACAGTTAAAGAACTAATACCAATCCTTCTCAAACTCTTCCAAAAAATTAAAGAGAAGGGAATATTCTCAAATTCAGTTTACAAAGCCAGCACTTGATACCAAAGCCAGGTAAGTACACTAGAAGAAAAGCAGACTACAGACTAATATCCCTGATGAATGTAGATGCAAAAGTCTCAACAAAATATTAGCAAACTGAATTCAACAGCGCATTAAAAGGACCATACACTATGATCGAGTGGGATTTAGCCCTGGGATGCATGGATGACTCAATACATGTAAATCAACAAATGTGATACACCACATAAACAAAATAAAAAGAGAACAACGATGGGATCATCCCAATACATTTTTTCACAAAAATGGAGAAAACAATCCTAAAATTGGTATAGAACCAAAAAAGAACAAGGATAGCCAAAGTCATACTGAAAAAGAATACAGCTGAAGGCATCACACTTCCTGATTTCAAACTCTATCAGAAAGCTATAATAATCAAAACAGCATGGTATTGGCATAAAAACAGATATACAGGTCAATGAAACAGAACAGATAGCCTAGAAATAAACCTGTGCATATACTGTCAATTAATTTTTGACAAAGGAGCCAACAATTTATCATGAGGAAAGGACAATCTCTTCAATGAATGGTGCTGGGCAAACTGGATAGCAACATGCAAAAGCGTTAAACTAGAACCCTATCTTACACCATACACATGATCTCAAGTGGATTAAAGACGTGAACATGAGATGTGAAACTGTAAAAATTCCTGGAAGAGAACACAGCGGTAAGTTTCTTGACATTAATCTTGGCAATGATTTTTGGGACTGGACACCAAAAGCAAAGGCAACAATAGCAGAAATAAATAAGTGGGACTGCATCGAACCAAAAGGCTTCTTCACAGCAAAGGAAACCATCAACAAAATAAAAAGGAAACCTATGAGACAGGAGAAAATATTTGCAAATCACATATTTGGTAAGGGGTTAAATTCCAAAACATGTAACGAACTTGTATTACTCCATAGCAAAAACAAAGAACTGCCACAAAAACCCAATTTAAAAATGGTTAAAAGACCTGAACAGATATTTTTTCCAAAGAAGACACACAAATGGCCAAAGGTACATGAAAAGGTGATCAACATCACTCATCAACAGGGACATACAAATCGAAGCCAGCGTGAGATAACACCTCACACCTGTTAGAATGGCTATTATTAAAAAGACAAGAAATAACCAATGCTGGTAAGGATGTAGAGAAAAGGGAACCCTGCGCACTGTTGGTGGAAATGGAAACTGGTACAGCCACTGTGGAAACAGTATTAAAGTTCCTTAAGAAATTAAAAATAGAACTACCATATGATCCCAGCAACCTCACTTCTGGGTATATATATCCAAAGGAAATTAAATCACCATCTTGAACAGGTATCTGTATTCCCATGTTCACTGTAGCATTATTCAGAATAGCCAAGGTATGGAAACAACCTAAGTGTCCACAGACAGGTAAATGGATAAAGAAAATGTGGTGTGTGTGCACGCACACAGAGAGGAATATCAGCCAGCCTTTAAGAAGAAGTAAGCCTTCCATTTGTGACAACATGGGTGATTCTGGAGGGCACTGTGCTAATTCAAATAAACCAGAAAAAAGAAAGACAAGTACTGCATGGCATCACCAAAAAAGCTCAGAGGAGCAGAGAGAATGGCAGTTGTCAAGGGCTGATGGGGGTGGTTGGCTGGGAATGGGGAGATGTTGGTCCAAGGGTCCAAACTTCCAGTTAGAAGGTGAATAAAGTTCTGGGATTCTAATTTACAGCATAGTGACTATAGTTGACAATACTGCCTGAAAGTTGCTAAGAGTAAATTTTATATATTCTCGCCACACGAATACACACACATGCAAAGGTAATTATGTGAGGTGATGGATGTATTAACCATCCTTATTATGGTAATCATTTCACAATACATACGTGAATCAAATCATATTGTATACCTTAAACTTATACACTATATGTCAATTTTATCTCAATAAAGCTGGGAAAAAAGGTTACCTGAGCTTGATTTCAGAGTTCAGGGTGTTCAACTGGTTCTGGCAGTGAGACAGCCCCTCCAACTGGGGGGTGGGGGAGGGAGTGGCAGTGGAGCTTATGGTACTTTCCAGCACTGTCCTGGACACCTCTACCCCGGCTCCAGCTTCCTGCTGTGCAGAAGCTATGCTAATGGTGGGCTCTTGCTCCTGGAGCATATAATAGTATGTTCTTGACATAAAGAGTTCCAGCAGGTACCTCCCGATTCCTCAACTTCTCAATTGTAGGGGAGGTAGCTGGGCCCTGTGGCATGCCTGTTCTTGAGTATTTTCTTGAGGGTCATTTCTGCAAACCCAGGCTACAGCCCGCTTCTCCAGATCTTCCAACTGTTAACCACTTTCGGAAGTCATCAATATTTCAGTATTCAGTATACTATCTCTAAAAAATAATAGCTTAAAACACAACCTCAGTATCATCATCACACCTAAAAAATTAACAATAATTCCTTAACATAATAAAATATTCAGTCAGTGTTTAAATTCCCAACTGTCTCATAAATGCTATTAAAACAGTTTGCTTCAAGGGCGCCTGGGTGGCTCAGCGGGTTAAGCATCTGCCTTCGGCTCAGGTCATGATCTCAGGGTCCTAGGATCAAGCCCTGCATTGGGCTCCCTGCTCAGCCACCCTCTCCTATGCTCTCTCTCAAATAAATAAATAAAATCTTTAAAAAAAAAAAGTTTGCTTCACAATGTCCACAATAGCCGAACTATGGAAAGAGCCCAGATGTCCCTCAACAGATGAATGGATAAAGAAGATGTGGCATATATACAATGGAATACTACACAGCCATCAAAAAATGAAATCTTGCCAACGACGTGGATGGAACTAGAGGGTATTATGCTAAGTGAAATAAGTCAATCAGAGAAAGACAATTATCATATGATCTCATTCATATGTGGAATTTAAGAAACAAAAAGGATCATAGCAGAAGGGAGGGAAAAATAAAACAAGACGAAATCAGAGAGGGAGACAAATCATAAAAGAATCACAGGAAACAAACTGAGGGTTGCTGGAGTGGAGGGGGTTGGGGGGATGGGGTAACTGGGTGATGGGCATTAAGGAGGGCACTTGCTGTAATGAGCAATGAGTATTATATAAGACTGATGAATCACTAAACTCTACCTCTGAAACTAGTAACACATTTGTTAATTGAATTTAACTTAAATGTTAAGTGAATTTAACTTAATTGAACTTAAAAATAATTAAAAAAAAAAGTTTGCTTCATTTAGGATCCAAATATTTACCTTTTTTTAAAAGATTTTATTTATTTGGGAGAGAGCATGAGCAGGGGGAGAGAGAAGCAGGCTCCGCATGGAGCAGGGAGCCCAATACAGGGCTCAATCCTAGGACCCTGGAATCATGACCTGAACTGAAGGCAGACATTTAACTGACTGAGCCACCCAGGCAACCCCCAAATATATACCTCTTAAATCTCTTTTAATCTATATGGTCTTCCCCTAATACCCTCCCTCCTTTTTTCCTGCATTTAGAGTGCATTTATTGAAGAAAATGGGTCATTTTTCTTGTAGAGTTTTCCAGAATCTAGTTTTTTCCAATTGCTTCCTATGATGCAATTTAACATATTCCACTGTCCTCTATTAATTCCTGTGAATCAGAAGTTGAATCTAGAAGCCTGATCAGATTCAGGTTTATTTTGGCAAAACTTTTCATGAGTGGTTATGAGTACTTCCGTCTGGAGGCACATACTATTCAGCTGTCTCTCTTTAGTGATATTTGCCGCCACTGACATCACCTTTAGATTCATTAGGGGTTGCAAAATGCTTATGTTTTAATTCTTTATTTTCTTCTTCGTTAGCTGGAATACCAGGGTTTTGTTTAGAGAGACGTGTTTAATTGTAAAGTTTGGCACACTCCAGCACCAGGTATGGCCTTAAGTCGAAGCAGCAGGATTTGAATATTACGCAGCGACCCCCATTCAGCCTCACACGGCGAAGAGGATCAAAAAGGCGACCATCAAACAGAAGAGCCCCATGGCCTCAGACAGGGCAAAGCCCAGAATGGCAAAGGAGAGCTGCTGCTTGAGACGGGCTCCTGGCACAGCCAATAATCAAGCTGCCAAACACTGTTCCAATGCCAGCCCCCCTGAACCAGCCATACCAGCTGTGGCAGCCCCAGGAGCCACCACCAGTCTGGAACGTGCGTCAGGCCACCTGGCATGGGGAACTGCTGCAGGATGGCTGTTTAGATGGGATCTCTGGCCTACTCAAGAAGGAGGCAGACATAGGCCTGATTAGACCCCCCAGTACAACAGTGGATCAGAGCCGGAAGGATGAGTACTGCCCCAGGGGTCTGCATTTTCAGTCTGCACTCCCACTGCCCCGCGCCCCTGCTCCCGCCACAGTGCTTGCCCTGCTCAAGGTGACTGGAATACCAGATTCTTTTTTTAAGATTTTATTTATTGGAGCGCCTGGGTGGCTCAGTCAGTTAAGCCGCTGCCTTCGGCTCAGGTCATGATCCCGGGGTCCTGGGATCGAGCCCCGCATCGGGCTCCCTGTTCAGCAGGAAGCCTGCTTCTCCCTCTCCCTCTGCCTGCCTCTCTGCCTACTTGTTCTCTCTCTCTGTCAAATAAATGAATAAAATCTTAAAAAAAAAAAAGATTTTATTTATTTATCTGAGAGAGAGAGAGAGAGCACATGAGCAGGGGGCGAGGGAGAGGCAGAGAATCTCAAGCAGACTCTGTGCTGAGACTGTAACCTGAGCCAAAGCCCAGAATCAGACATTTAACCAACTGAACCACCCAGGCACCCCCAGATACTTTTTTCAAGGTAATGTAAAAACCTATTGCAAAGCTACATTGAAGCCTGTAAAATGTTGGCTCACGTTGAATATAACGAAATACAGATGTGATACTAGGTCCAACTTCACTAGATCCAAATTCCTCCTATTAAGTCTCTACTTCCTATGACTTGGGAGGTTTCCGTTTTCTGCACTGAACCCTGATACAGATGCACTAAAAGGACACCCACACCCCCACAAAACAGCAGATGGCTGCAAGTGGCGGTGTCCTCACTCATAAAACAGGGGTCATAACAAAATCTATGGCTTGAGTTGTTAGAAGGCCAGAGAATAGGCAGGTAAGGTGCTCAGCACGGTAGCTTCAGAGTAGTTTTATAGCCTGCAGCTATACCCTAAGGGGGAGTGAGGAAGAAAGTCCTGTGCTCAACTGAAACAGGAGAGGTAGATGAGAACTGGTCTTGTAGCAGTCTCCTGCAAGAGACAGAGGTGGATGAGAAACTGCCTCACAGCGGCTCTTTACAAGACCGCCCATCTCCCTTCGTTGCAGGAGGAAACCCCAGGCCTTCTGCCAAAGTTCAGGCCAGACCACAGCTAAGTTTTCCCTACGTGGCTTATGGGGAGATGTGTAAGGCTGTCACGGTGCCATGGCAGAACCATTCATCCTAGAGCCCCCCCCGACAGGTCACTTGCCAATGACGAAAAGGGAAAACATCTTTCTGGAGGAGATAGCTGGTGGCCATCACCGTCCCCAGGGATCAGACTTGGCCATCACTATTGGGGCAACCAGGCATCATGTACCTCCTGACAGGAAGCAATAAGGAAGATACACAAGAAGGATTCTTGTAAAAAGTACTTAACCTGTACCTAATCAGGCCTTTAGAGCAAACTTCCAGTTTTTAAGAACTACAGATTGGGACACCTGGGTGGCTTAGTTGGTTAAGTGTCTGCCTTCGGCTCAGGTCATGATCCCGGAGTCCTGGGATCGAGTCCCACATCAGGCTCCCTGCTCAGCGGGGAGCCTGCTTCTCCCTCTGCCTGCCGCTACCCCTGCTGTGCACTCATTCTTGCTCTCTCAAGTAAATAAATAAATAAAATCTTAAAACACACACACACACACACACACTATAGAAGATGGCAGAAGCACCTAAATGACACCGTGAGAAAGCAATTAGGCAAATCTGGAGTGCGGGACACTACAGGACAGTTGGCCTGGCCTCTTAAAAAAACCCATCTTCTAAGAGCAGGTGGGGTGGAGCAGGGAGGCTACTGTAGAATTTAAAAAACACTAGAGACCTAAAAAACCAACGCAGAACTTGAACCTTGATTGGATCTTGGTACAGAACACAGCCAACAGTATAGAAGACTTTTGGGGCACAATTTGGGAAATCTGAGTATCAGACATTAGGGAATTAATGTTAGTCTTTCTTAGAAGTGATAATGGTATGAAGGAACACGTCATTTTTCAGAGATACAGACTTAAGTATTTAGGAGTGAAGTGTCAAGATGTCTGGAAACTACAGTTGACTCTTGAACGAGACATGTTTGAATTGCATGGGTCCACTTACCCACAGATGTTTCCCAATACACACACATGCAGTGCTATAAATGTATTTTCTCTTATGATTTTCTTAATAACATTTTCTTTTCTCTAGCTTACCTTATTATAAGAATAGTATATAATACATATAACATAGAAAATAACCGTTTTTTTTTTTTTTTTAAAGATTTTATTTATTTATTTGAGAGAGAGCACATGAGAGGGGGGAGGGTCAGAGGGAGAAGCAGACTCCCTGCCGAGCAGGGAGCCCGATGCGGGACTTGATCCAGGGACTCCAGGATCATGACCTGAGCCGAAGGCAGTCGCTTAACCAACTGAGCCACCCAGGCGCCCGAAAATAACCGACTGTTAATCAACTGTTATCAGTAAGGCTTCCACTCAGCAGTAGAAGCTACTAGTGGTTAAGTTTGTGGGGAGCCAAGTTATATGCGGATTTTTTTTAAATTTATGGATGGTTGGTGCCCCTAACTCTCACTTTGCTCAAGGGCCAACTGTACTTTTAAATGGTTTAGTAAAAAACACGTGTACACACCAAGTAAATATGACACAATATTAACAATTGTTAAACCGAGGTGGTGGGCTAACAGCAATTGTACTCATTGTCCACTTTTTCTGAACGCTTGAGATTTTCTGTAATAAAATGTTTAAGAGGGAATGTGCATTTTTAAAAATCTCTGCCGTCATAGAAATTACCTTCTGGTGTGTGTCGGGGCAATGATCAAGAGTGAATTAAGTAAAATACAGGGCATATTAGTGGTCAAGTACTTAAGAAACAAAAGGAGTGAAGGGCGGCAAACGTGTGTATGGGAGCTGAGATGGTAGGTCGAGGGGTCAGGGAAGGCCTGAGTTATATTTGAGGAAGACCTAAAGAGAGAGCCAAGTGGGTCTCTGGTGGAAAGGCATTCCAGGCAGGGCGAAGAGCAAATGCAAAGGTCTCCAGGTTGCAGACAGCCTGATGCATGTCGACGCTTCATTTGCTCACCCAGTTCCTGTCACCTTGAAAGGCCAGCATGGCAGGAACTGTGGGAGCAAACAAGAAGTGGTAGATCAGAGAGGAAACAGGAGAGCCCTATCAAATCTTTACCAAATCGAATACATATAATGTACATATTTGTAAATACTTGTAGATATATGGGCAGTCTCTGCAGGGGAATGCCCGGAAAACTGCTAATGGTGGCAGCCTCTGGGCAGAACTGGGCATCTGGGATCTGAGTAAGTTCCCTACATCTTTTCACTCGACTTCCTGTTTTATTTGAAATTTTCACCATGTTGAAGTTCTTTCTTATAGCCAACACATGACATAAGCTTCCACAGTTCCTCAAAGTCCCTGGGCATGCATGAGGGTCCTCTGCTTAGAGCCCTTCCTCCTCATAGGCAGATATTTCAGAAGATCCCTCCCCAGGGCCACTGTCCTTCAATACAAGAATCATCTCTCTGCTCATCTGAATGTGCTCTGGATAAGTCTGTCTCTCAACCATTTGAGTGGTCTTGAGGAAACACCAATCCAGCCACAACCTGATGCTCTAGCTAGTTATGCTGACTAGTCTGGTGGATGATACTCTGGACTATCATTGTGTGGCAATTTCTCTGGGAGCAGCAAGAAAATTTGGCCTACTTAAATGACTTTCCAATCATCACCATAACATTTAAGAGGTGGCCCAGAACAGAGGGAAATATTACACATTGTGCAGAAAACTGCTTATTAGGGACTCCCGGGTGGCTCACTCGGTTAAGCATCTGCCTTCACCTCAGGTCATGATCCCAGGGTCCTGGGATCGAGCCCCGCATCCGGTTCTCTGCTCAGTGGGGAACCTGCTTCTCCTTCTTCCTCTGCCTGCCCCTCGCCTACTTGTGCTGTCAAATTAATAAATCTTAAAAAAAAAAAAAAACCCTGTTTATTAGATATTAAAAATTTATCATTAATTTCTTAGATGTAATAATGGTAGTGTAATTATGTGTAAAATAAACCTGTGACTCTAAGAGACACATATACTTACTTATTTCTGGATAACATATGATCCCTAGGATTTACTTTAAAATCACCTAGAGGGGGAGGGGAATAATTAGAGGTGAAACTGACTGGTCATTTGTTGGTAACTGTTCAAGCTAGGTAATGGGTATATAGGAATTTTTATTATACTATTTTCATGTGGTTCAAAAATTACATAAGAAAAGTTTTTTGAAATTGTATAGATAATAAAGGGGAACATACAGATAAATTTTAGCACATCCAAGGGCTTGAGGCTATTCTGTATCACTCACTCTATTGTCTGGTATAGAGAAGGTGGTCAGTTTAATAACAAAACTTAAACAAAACAGAAAAAACCAGTCACCTTGAAGCCCCTCTTACTGGTCAAGGTATTAATTCCCACCACAGCTTCTTGCCCTATCACCTAGCTCTTTTACACATACGCAGTCTTACACTTTTCCAACAAGTATTTATTATTAGTTAAGCCATGATTCAGAATCCCAGGGCGGGGATCACCATGCACCCACGTCCCCCTTCACCTCCCTGGGAGAAGGAGGGAGGACAGAGGAGAGGTGGGTAAAGCCAGTTCAGATCTTCCCAGGAAATGTGCCTTCTGCCCGCCGGTCGTCCCAGGCTGACACCTGTGGAAAGACAGCCAGTGTTACCCCGTTCCTCTGTGGGGAAACCAGATGGGTGAACTCTGTCTTCCTCACTTTGCCCACCTGTTCAGTCGGTCAACAAGGAAGCCCAGTACTGCCACTGTTCCAGGAGTGGGGGAATCAGTAGTGACCCAGAAAGACAAGAATTACTGTCCAGAATGAACTGAGCCACTGAGGGGGTAGGGGGCTGGGGGGGGGTGCGGAGTAACAGGCAGAAAAATTCCACTTCACTGCAGGGCTGTCCCTGGGGAGACGTAGGACAGAGATTCAAGAGTGTGTGGCTGTGCCCTGTTTCAGGAACCCCAGAGTCAACACTCAATGATGTATGGCAGAAGAAAGGAAAGAAGAAATACTAGGCAGCTGTGAGGGGGGAAAAAAAAAAAAAGAGGCTGATCTATGCTCTGGCATGAATAGATCTCCAAGATATACAGTCAAGTGCAAAAAGATGCAAAACTGAATAGAGTGTGATCCTACTGTTGATCACAGATGTATGCATACATATAAACAATGACGGAAAGGCCCATATCCAACTGTTAACACTCCCCAGAAGTAACACTCTGCAACTTGTGGACCTTCCTATAGGCAGCCAGAGGCATATCCATTTAGACACACCCACTCACATTTATATGCCATATATTAGAGGCAGTGGACAAAAGCATGGATAAGGAAGACTGACTCTGAACCCCCACCCCATCACTTCCTAGCTGTGTGACCTTGGGCAAATTTCTCAACCTTTCAGGGCCTGAGTTTTTAATCATGCAAAATGAGGATAGTGATAATAGTATCCATCTCATCCCGTATTTTAGCATGTTTGCCCTCATAGGATATAAAGTGCTTACAAAGCAGCTGGCCCACGGTTAAGTGCCCATTTACACACATATATACAGACATGCACACACACATACCATATCACGAGTTCTACTCTGAAAAACATATACATAAATTGGGCCACACTATATAGATTGTCCTGCAACTTGCCTTTTCCCCAAGTCTTAGAGTGCTTTCTGTATTCTGTCACATAGGTCAAGATAAATGTGCCATCATTTGGGGTGCCTGGGTGGCTCAATCGTTGAGCGTCTGCCTTCGGCTCAGGTCATGGTCCCAGGGTCCTGGGATCGAGCCCCGCATCGGGCTCCCTGCTCAGCGGGAAGCCTGCTTCTCCCTCTCCCACTCCTCCTACTTGTGTTCCCTCTCTCTGTCAAATAAATAAATAAAATCTTAAAAAAAAAAAAATGTACCATCATTTATCTAACTTGGGTTGTTTCTGAATGCTCATTACAAACAATTCTGCTATGGACACATCCTTGTATACAAGCATCTTTGTAGGATGACCACGTGTAAAACTGCCAAATCTGCAGAGCTTTTTTTCCATTTTGAAAGATCCTGCCAAAATGACCTCAATTTATAATACCACTAACATTTAGCACAGTCAACCTTTATAATTCTTGCACCAGACTGCAAGGTAGAAATGAGCATCTCTCTGCTGTTTAAGCTGTGTTGTCCTGATGATTTGAATGGGGGATGGACATCTTTTCAAAAATGCCTGGGTTCCCCTGGATTCCCTCGCACTGGACTTGTACTGTCCATAGTCCACAGTTTTCTATGTGTGAATTTCTCATTCGCTGGGTTTACCTCTCTCTCTCTCTTTTTTTTTTTTTTTAAAGATTTTATTTATTTATTTGACAGAGACACAACGAGAGTTGGGGAGGGAGAAGCAGGCTTCCCACCGAGCAGGGAGCCCGATGCGGGGCTTGATCCCAGGACCCCGGGACCATGACCTGAACCGAAGGCAGACGCTTAACGACTGAGCCACCCAGGTGCCCCGGGGAAAATATTTCTTGCAGTGGAATTGTACACTGAAGTGTCATTTAAAAAAGCGAAAAAAAGGGGCGCCTGCGTGGCTCAGTCAGTTAAGCGTCTGACTCTTGGTTTTAGCTCAGGTCATGATCCCAGGGTCCTGGGATCAAGCCTCACATCAGGCTCCCTGCTAGAAGCTAAGCAGGGAGTTGGGTTTCTCCCTCTGCCCCACCCCTGCTCATGTTCTCGCTCTCTCAAATAAATAAATAAAATCTTAAAATTTTTATTCTTACTTCACCAAGTTTTTGAAATAAAGAAGCCAGGGCAGCCAGTATAAAGGGGGCTTTGCAGAATACATTTATAAGCCCTAACAAAGGGGACATTGCCAGCACCTGAGGGTAGGAACCACACAATCTGATGCTCCCAAGGCGAGGGCAGACCCAGGTCACAGAGAATGGGGTATAGGGCCAGCACGGGGACTGGAAGCATGCTTCCTGGCCCCCTGTCTAGCACAAACCTGATGCAGGCTCTGAGGGTGGAGGAGGGATGCTATGTACTTACAACATCAGCTTACTCAAGGTCATCCAGGGATAAGGGGAAATCCTTGAAGGGCACAGGGCACTCAAAGACACTTGAGACAGTGTGGCTGGAGAGCGGGGAGGAAAACCAGGCAAGCTGAGGGAGACTGCATTAACGCAATCTGTTCTCAAGAAATAAGCCCCGAAGGCATACATCAAGGATGTTTCAAATATACTGAAAAAACTAGAACATCATCTCCATCAAAAGGGAATCAGTTAAATAAAAGCATATGAAACTTACTAAAACAAGTAAGGCAGACCTATACGCATTATTATAAGAAAGGCTTCAAGACACATTGATTAGGTCAAAGTAGTCAAAGACCATATAGTATGACCCACCCATACACAGAAAGCTCCCCAGGTCTCTATGATTATTTTATACAGAGAAGAAGGTAATCAGCTAACAGTAGTTACCTCAGGGAAGGGGGGCTGGGGAGCACAAGAGGGCTCCTACTTTTATTTTACTGTACTGCTTACTTTTTTTTTTTTTAAGACTTATTTATTTGAAAGAGAGCTAGACAGAGCAAGAGAGCCCATCTGAATGGGAGGAGGGGGAAAGGGAGAGAAAGAATCTCTAGCAGATACCCCGCTGAGCGCAATTCTGGGCTCCATCTCATGACCCTGAGATCATGACCTGACCCGAAATCAAGTGTTAGATGCTTAACTGACTGAGCCACCCAGGCACCCCTGTTTTTTGTTTTTTAAATGAGTACTATGACCTGTAATAGTATCATTATTTTGGGCGCCTTGGTGGCTCAGTTGGTTAAGCGATTGCCTTCGGCTCAAGTCATGATCCTGGAGTCCTGGGATCGAGTCCCACATTGGGCTCCCAGCTCAGCGGCGAGCCTGCTTCTCCCTCTGATCTTCTCCCCTCTCATGCTGTTTCTCTCTCTCTCTAATACATAAATAAGTAAAATCTTAAAAAAAAACCCAGTATATTTTGATTCTAAGACACAAGGGCTTTTTATTTTAACATCTCTGAAATTAGCATGCTGGTTACATTCACTTCCAGCATTTTAAAAAAAGATTTGACCATCTCTCCATGTTTCTTGCAGTCAATGGGATTTTTACTTTGAAGAAACAGTACAATATTAAACATAAATTCTTTATTTGAAAAAGTGTATGACAGAGTATTAAATGGTGACAAAAGGTCTGGTCAGATCAGGGCTAAACAGACTAACTGCCTTATTGGGTCTGAGTCTTCTAGAGATGCACACTGAAGTAGGTAGGGATGAAAAGACATGCTTGGGATTTGCTTCAGAACACTTCAGCAAAGAAGAAAAGGGGACAGATGAAGGGAATGTGGAACAATCTTGAAACTATTCAATTTGGGTAGTGGGTATAATTGGGGGTCACTGAATTATTCTATTTTTATGTATAATTTGAAAATGTGCATAATAAAAAGGCAGAGAATTGCACAAGATGGTGAGCCCCACAGGGACGGGGAGCCAGCACTGTGTATCTATTTGTGGAGTTCACGGGCAAGAGGGATGTGCCGAGGAGAGGGCCCTGGTCGCCCTGGCTGAGAGCCCTGACAGGTTGAGAGTACCGGTGAACAGAGAGAAGGGAGGCAATTCCAGAAAGAAGACAAGGCCGAGTCCCATGGATGGCGCGATGCCCTGTCCTCCCTCTGCCTCTCCCAGATGAGCCCCCTCCAAGCTACCATACTTCTCTCTGCTAAGACCCCACCCCAGCGTCCCAAGGGCCCCAGGAGGTGGCACGTACCCAGGATATGGGGCAGAGGGACTTGTACACACGACGGTACCATTCGCACACGGAGACATCACCCCCTTTAGCAGTCATTGCCTTCTCACAGCGGTGGAAGTCTGTGGAGAGAGCAGTTCAGGGTCAGCCCGGGCCAAGGGCTAGAACACATTTTTTATCAAAACTCACAGAAATTGTCTTTACTTCACAACCAGTTACATACACACATACACCCACAAAACAAGTGTCACAAGGAATGTCTATTCCTACAGATGTACTGAAAAGGGCTAGACAGGCCTTGCTAAGTTGATTTTGCAACCCCTAGACAACTGTTTGACTTGAAAATTTTGGGGTCTGGAATGAGGGGGCAACATGAGGGGCATGTATGAAGTCCAAAACCAGGGCAAGGGAAGGGGAAGATGATCTTGGGGCTAAGATGCTGGCATCCTACAGAGGAGGACAGGAGGAGGATAATCTGGTTTTTTTAAGTAGGCAATTAATTAAAAAAAAGAAAATTACTCCAGGTATTCCACTCCTGGGCACATTCTCTACACAGAAAAGCATTCGCATGGACATCAAATTACATTTAAGAGAACGTTTATAGCATAGTCATTCATAAAAGCCCCAAACTGGAAAGCACACAAGTGTCTGGGAATACATGATGGAAAACTGTACACAATGAAAATGAGCAAACTACACGCCACAGCAAGGATGAATCTTCAAAACTGCTGAATGAAGAAACCCAAACAAAAGACAATATATACGATATTTGTCAAGGTCATCAAGAGGCGAACCTAAAAGCAGTGATAAAACCAAAATGTGATTGCCTTAAGCCGGCAGGGTAGCATCTCTGGTGCAGAGAGTAGGATGTTGTGTTTACGACAGGGCATGCAGTAGGCAAAGAAGCTCAGAATGCTGACAGGATCTAATTTTCTATCCAGGTTATAGTTACACAGGGGATTCACTTAAGTATTATTCATTTAGCTGTACGTTATATTTTATGTATTTCCTGTATGTATGTTAACATCTGTCTCATACACACACAAATAAATCTTAAAAAAATATATATATATATCATTGTAGGAATCAAAGTTTGTGACCCTGGCCCAGATCTTGGATCTTGAACACAGCTGTGATGAGGGGCATGAGCCTGGCAAAGTAGGATGTTCAGACGGAAAAAAGAGGCCTAGGATGTACAGATCCCCTAGGAGCAGGCAATAGGTAAACACCTTGAAGTGTAGGACCAGGAAAAGGTTCCGCATCCCTTCGCACCCCCGTGCCCTGCTTACCCAGGTAGTTCTGCCAGCAGTTCCTGGTCTGGTTCTGGTTGGGGAAGCGGCTGTCAAAAGGGGCAGTCTGGTAGTTCTTGATTTTGGTCTTGATGTCTTCTGCCATGGTGCTGATTCTTGGAGGCAAAGAGAGTGGATGTTGGCAAAAGTTCTTGGGGGCCTGGGCACGGGGATGTCAGCCCACCCAGACACAGGAGAATGGAGTAGGTAGGTGTGAACAAGCCACCACTTTCTCCCTCTCAATATATACACACAGAGGTGAAGGGTGGGGCAAACCCACACATCTAAGTGTGGCAGTTACAGCAGGGCTTGGTGGAGGGGGGTTACTACTTAGCAAAATCAGGTCTTATTCATTCCAAAATAACACCAGCTAACATTCACTGGTGCTTAGTCGAGGCCAAGCACTGTTCTACACTTTACTCCTGCAGCCACTCTAAAAGGTAGGAACTACTGCTATCACTGTTTCAGACAAGGGACCGGGCGTCTAAGTGACTTCCCAAGGTCATACAAGTAGAGGAACTGCACCCCATCATCGACAGAACCTACACTGCAGAGGTTCTTCATCTCTTTGGTGCCATGAACTCCTCAGGGGTCTAATGACTCTCTCTCAGAATATTTTTAAATGCATTAAAAAAAACTGCAGAGGATCACAAAGAACACCAGTTGTATGTAGCTGAGGGCTTACTGACTACCACAATTTTGAAGTAATCAAAAGTGGAAATGTATTCTGTGACATCTGCAACCATAATGTGATATGAGATGACCTGTGATTTTGATTGCTAATATTACTAAGGTTGTTGCCTCCAGTCCTAACTGAAGGAAATGCTACATTTCAATTACAGATTAAGAAAAATACAGATGTAATTTTTTCCCCATTCAAGTCCTTAGCACACCTTGCATTCTATTGATTTTGCAGACCCAGAGTTAAAAACCTGTTATAAAGTCTTTTAGGAGGTGACACGCAGTTTTCACCAGGGAATGTGAAACTGCCTCTATCCTAGAGAATTCGAAGAATAATGGGGTTACAAAGAAGTGATCAGGCCAGTGTTAAATTCAAGAGATCCAAGATAGTGATGGGGATCTGGGGAACCACAGCGTTGTATCTGGGGGAAAAGCACAGAGGGGCGTGGGGAGGGGGACGTAGAATACCAGCGCTGGGACCCAGATTTGTTCGGAGCAGTTGTTTTGCGGGGGGGGGGGGGGGGGGGGTGTTCATAGATGACTCTGAGGCCTCTCCAAAGTCCAAGCGGGAGGGAGGACCAGAAACTAGGGAGCCAGGCTGCGACCCGGGCAAGCCACGGGAGGCCACGCCTGCGGTCTGGTGATTGAGGGCACTACAGTCCAAACTACAGAATCCAAACCCTGGACACTGGCTGAGCAGCTTAATATCGCTGAGCTTCAGCTGCGCCACTGTCAAAAAGGGATCATTACAGGCCCTACCTCATAGGGCTGGAGGGAAAACAAAATGAATTAATAAAGTCACTTGAAATGTTACCTGGCATTAAAGAAGAGCTACATAATCGTTAGCTAGACGACTACTAACAGAACAGAACCCCAGGGACCAGGGAGGCCGGACGCCGCGGGCTACAAACGCACTTCGTTCTCGGGGAAACTAGAGTCCGGTTCCTCAATTCCCCAGGATAGGGTCCCAGCTACCCAAGCCCTCGACACTCACCTAAACACACCACAGCAACACCTCGCAGCTCAATGTGACCCTCAGCAAGAACGCCAGAGTCGGACCGGAAGCGGAATTAAGACCGGCCGGAAGTGAGGAGAGGCCGAGTAAATGAGAGTCTTCCGCATGGCTAGAGCGCCCTCGTGGAGGCCGTCCGCCAAGCCATTAAGGCCACGCCCATCCGGGCGAACCCCGAACTCCTATTGGGCTGAATGCCTGTTCATCATCACTCTCGGCCCAATCGTGAGCTTGCGTGGCACTTCGAAGGTCCAGTGGGGGCTTGAGACGCTGGTTACCGGTTCTCATCACCCTCCTGTTTTCACCTAGGGAAAAGAGTTTTGTTTCTTGGGGCTAGTTGTGGAGTGGGCCTGGGGAAAATATCCCAGCAGAAGTATGCGTATTCATGCAAGAATTACTTATTGAACGCTTACCCTGTGCCAGGTACTTCTGTAAGGCTTGGGGAAGCATCACTGAACAAAACACAAGAATCCTTACCCTCTTTATGCTTATTACGGTATCAATTGTTAGGGGTTTGAAATCGAACCAGTTTTTCTCCCAGGGTCATTTGCCACATTATAAGGAATACCCAGACTCCACGTCCCTGTTCATTATCTTCTTTCCCCAGGCCTCAGAAGGCACAAATTAACACAGATTTGGGTTCCTGAGGACTCAAACCAAAGTCCTGCATCATAGGAGGGGTTAAGAATAAAAGCTTGGGTCTGGCAGAAATTAATCCATCTCGGAAAGTGACACATCTATGCTTCTAGTCACAGAGGTAGCTCTGACTCTCATACCCCACAGCTGATCTGTCAAGAAATCCTGTTGGCTCTGCCTTAGCAATATATCCAGAATTTTCTCCGACATCTGGTTCAAGTCACAGGCACCTCTAGCCTGGGCTATTGCAGTAGTCCCCTCCCTGGCCTCCTGGCTTCCCCACTGCCCTCCACAATCATCCACTCAGCCAGAGGGGACCCTGTTAACACCTCAGTCAGATCACTTCCCTTTGGCCTAGAACCCTCCCCTTGGGTCTTGTCTGACTCTCTCAGTCAAAAGCCAAAGTCCTTACAAATGACCTACACAGTTTTGTCTCTCTTATACCCTCATTTCCTATCCTTCCTATCTTTCCTCCCACTGTCCCAGCCACACTGGCCTCCTCCTACTTAAACATGCAGGCTGACTTTCCTCTAAGGGCCTTTGCACTTGCTGTCCCCTTGACCTGCAATGCTCTTCCTGAAGCTGGCTCCCTCCCTCACCTCCTTCAGGTCACCTTGGTTAGTCCTTCCCAGACCAGATATTTAAAATGGGCATCTCGGGGCGCCTGGGTGGCTCAGTCGTTAAGCGTCTGCCTTCGGCTCAGGTCATGATCCCAAGGTCCTGGGATCAAGCCCTGCATCGGGCTCCCTGCTCAGCGGGAAGCCTGCTTCTCCCTCTCCCCCTGCTTGTGTTCCCTCTCTCGCTGTCTCTCTGTGTCAAATAAATAAATAAAATCTTTAAAAAAATAAAAAAATAAAAAATAAAATGGGCATCTTGTCAGTCCATGGGAGGACCATTCTTTTTTAGGGGCTCAGTGGTTCCCAGAATGGGGTAGGGTCTCCTTGGGGTCTAGATCGTAGTTCTATCACCCTCAGCTTGGAGTGGGAAGACAGGAGGTGGTTTGGGGGATCAAACCCTAGGCCTAATTTTCCTTAGGAAAAGCACCGGAAGGACACACATAAACTGTTTTTTGGAGTCTTGAGTCCTCTCTTCAGGAGGGACACGGTAGGTAAACTGAAAGTTAGTGATTGGGTCTGATTCCTTTACAAGTCCCAGCACAGGCAGGCACATACTAGGCCCTGTAGGGACTGAGACGATTCCTTTGAGAGAGCTTGTTTGGAGGTTCTAGCAGGGGAGCGCAGCTACTCGTATACCCTTGACCGAAGAACGGTCCTCCTCTATCGGGGAAGGTCGTCCTCTTCGACCGAGCGCGCAGCTTCGGGAGGGACGCACATGGAGCGGTGAGGGAGGAAGGGGACACCCGCCTAGCCAGCCAGATCAGCCGAATCAACCCTGGCGATCAATGGGGTGACAGATGTCGCAGCCAGATCGCCCTCACATCCTGAGACGATTCCTTTGAAAGTCCCATCACACAGTGAGCACACAAGTAGGTCCCCTAAGGGTCTGGGTGTGTCTTAGGGTCACACAGGCGGGGGGTGGCGGTGGCGGTGGGATGTGAGTGTGGTGGTGCACACTTAGAGTCCCTATTCGGTTTAGTCAGTATCCGTGGGAAGGATGCAGGCAGCACTCACGACTAGTTTGATGGGATATTTTTATTGGGTCGCTCCTCCCGGTCCACCCCCAGCGCAGTCCGGATAGGCCAGGCCGGGCACGCGGCCCCCGAAACGGTACGTGTACTTGCGCCCACCGCTCTTGCGCACGATGTCGCGACGGTAGTAGTAGCGCAGGCCTCGGCTCAGTTTCTCGTAGTTCATGCCGGGTTTCCTCTTGCGCTCACCCCACAGCCGCGCCACCTAGGACAGAGGCCCGGCTTAGTCTGAGAGGGCAGGAGGGGGCGGGGCTTGGCCACTGACGGGCGGGGCGGGGGGTGCGGTTTCGGGTACGATCTGGACGCGAGTTCGTCCAGGTAACTCCCGGCGGGGTTGAGAGGAGTACGAGCTGGGGGCGGGGCCAACTACTAGGCATACAGAATGGCCCGGCTAAATTGAACGGGAGGAGACCGGGGCGGGATTTGGCGCGCCTGGGAGGCTCCCCCACCTCTCTGGGGTCACACAGCTGGAACTCGCGGCTGTTGCCAGTCCAGCGGATGCAGTTGCTACGCTCCCCGTCTCGGAGAAGTTCCAGGAGGAACTGCCACAGCTGAATGGGACCTGCAGAGTGCAGACAGGTGAACACTCAGGCTTCCTAGCCCCAGACCATGTCCCTTCGACGACCCAGCTGTCGGGGCTCCCTCGCTTCGAAGGTCCAGGGGTCCAGGTCCTCCCAACTCGGGGCCCAGAAGTCCAGATCCCCTCCTCCTCGGGGCCCAAAGAGTCCGGATCCCTCCATATAAGAAACCCAAGAATCGGCCTCAGGGACCCACGCAGCCGAGGCCCCCAGCTCGGAAACTTAGAGGAGTTTGGCTGCCACACCTTGGTGACCCAGGCATCCAGACCCTCACCTCTTTCCTCTCACCTAATCCAGGAGCCTAGGTTCTGGTCTCCTGCTCCCTATTAGACTACCAGTGTCTCAGTCCTCTTCTCCCTCAGGACCCACCCTCACCGCCTTTCTCGGGCTCTTAGGTAACTAAGCCCCGCACCTTCCCTGCCAATTTCCCGGGTCCCGCCCTAACGCGCCTAGACCCCGCCTCACTGGAGTCTGGTGGGGCGGACTTCTCACCTCGGTGGTTATTTTTGGGGTAACAAGCCAAGGTTACGCCGCCCGACTGCTGGCTTGGTTCGGAGGACGTGGTGAGATCTGAAGTCTGGTACCCCTTTGAAGAGGTGGTGCAGTCCGTTTGCAGCCCCGAGACCCAGGAGGTGGTATAGTCTGAGCCCGCAGGCCCACCCAACGAAATGGTAGAGTCCGCGCTCGGCTCCCCGCGGAGGCCCTTGCCCCAGTAGGTGGGGCCGTCGAGGCCAATAGAACAGTCCCAGTTGGTGGAGCTGGCGGCGGCCTGGGCGCAGGACCACGAGTTGGTCCCTCCCCCGGAGATGGTACAGTTCTGGCCCGCAGCCCCCGCAGCACCAGCTAAGGGGGCGGGACCCAGGCCGGGAGGGGCGGGGCCCAGGGCCTGGAAGACGCCGCTCCAAGGGTCCGAGCCGGTGCACTCCAAGTCTGTCCAGTCTCCCGACCACCGAAGAGCCTGAGGGGCGGGCTCTGTGAGGAGTAACAGACCCCAAGTGAGGGGAGCACAGGTGTCCCGGTCCCCGGCCCCCTCAGGGGTTCTTGGGAATCTAAGCTCTCAGCCCTGGCGCCCTGGGCTCCCGGATCTAGGCCATGCCATCTCGAGGACACAGGGGTTCCCGTCCTAGCCCCGTTCCCCTCAAAGATCAAAGAGTTTAAACCTCTAGCTACGGTGGAGGACCCTAGTCCCCTCCTTACCCCGCCTCTGCGCACACACTCACCCGCCCCCCATGGAGCTTCTGGGTGCGGTAACGCGGAGCCCCAGTCCGGCTGTGGGAGCCCTGTGAGGGATAAGAACGAGCAGAGTTTAGGGAAGGGTGTGAGCAATGACTAGAGACGCCCCCTCGACCACTCACCCAGCAGTCTTTATTTGTCAGGGACTGAGTTATTGCCCCCAGCCCCTACTCACTCACACCTAGAACTCAGGACCCTGGCCTCGTCCTCTTTCAACCTCAGGACTTCAAGCCAGCAGCCCTCTCCCCCTTCAGCCTCAGGAGTCCAGGCACGCCCCCTTCCTCCCTCAGACCCAGGAGCCCAGCCTCTCACCTTCCTCAGCTCCCAGGAGTCCCAGCCCACAGTCACCTTTCCAGCGTGTCTCCGCTATCAGCGTGTCTCCGGGGAGCGCCAGTTCGGGGAAATAGAAGCCGAGTTCAGCTCCTTCTGCAGGCAATGAGGCGGGTAGGGCCGGGTCGGGGTCAGCGGAGGCCCCCACCTGTGCACCCTCCCCTCACAAGGACTCAGCCCCAGCAGCCTACCCAGCCCTGACAGCCTGTTCCCTGGGGGCACTTCCTGTGGAGACGCTTCATCCCAGTTCCAGATGTCCATGGATGCTCCTTGTGAATGTTCTGGACAGGGGAAAAAAAGGGGGTAAGGGGTGAGCTGGTGACACTTAGGGACCCTGGAGTCTGGGCCCCAGCTCTTGCTTCCCTCAGACCCAGGAGTCCGGGCCTTTTGCTCCCTCCTTCCCCAGGACCCTGGAATCTTGGCCTCCAGTGTCCCTTTTCTCAGACTAGGAGTAAGGGACCTCAGCCCTCCCCTCCCTCAGACCCAGGAGTCCAGGGCCCCAGACATTCAGTCCCCAGTTCATGGCTCACCTCTGGCGGGTTTCTCTGTCCCCGGCCAGGGGTCTCAGCCCCATTTCATACCATGTACCCCCTCCCCTGGGGGCCTGGGCAGGGGGGAATTTTCCGAGACGTCAGAGCCGGGGGTCGCAGCCGGGTCGAGTTGCAGGGCCCGGGGCGGGGCCAAGCGCCCCCCGCCCACCCCCCCCACCCCTCAGGGATGGCCGCCTGCCTCCTGATAGCTACAACTGTCCTGCTGCAGGGGTGGCTTGGACTTGGGACAGGAGCTTGGGGAACGGCGGGCTGTGAGAGACCCGGGGTGCGGAGGCGTGTTTACGGGGTGATGGGGGTGGAGCGGGGGGGTTGGGTGGCCAGGTTTTCCGTCTTGGGGACTTGATCCTACGACATGGGGGGTAGGGGGGAGGGCCTGGGGTCAGCTGGGCTGCGCCAGGCTTATCTGCAACAGGAAGGGGGATTTCCGGCCAGACCCCAGGTCCGCCAACGTCACAATCTGTGGGGGGACTGCGAGGCGGGGTGGAGGAATATGGTTGGGGGAGGCCAACCCAGGATCCCCTTTGAGGGCTTTGAGGACGTTCTGGGGCTGCTCTTGAGGAGTGTCAATCATGATAACACATCAACAATGTAAACAATAACCAGAGTAATTCTAATAGCTAACAGTTATTGAGGGCTCACTGCATGCCACCAACTGTACCAGGGGCCTTCATTTAATCCTTTTCTGAGGTAAGTACTAGTCTTCGTTTTATGAAAAGGGAAATTGAAGCGGACTTCCTTTCACTTCTCTTCATCTCCAGAATCCTATGCTGTAATAGTTTGAGACAAATGGGGGAAATTTGAGTATGAACTGAATATGAGGTATAGAATTATTCATTTTCTGAGATATGATTATGGTCTGAAAGATGTCTCTATAAGGAAATGAACACATATTCAGGGGTGAAGTATTACTTGTTTCAAATGATTCAGCAAAAAAAAACCCAACCCACCTGTATACGTGTAACATGTACATACATGCAATAGTTGGGACATAATTATACTAAAAAGTTATTTATCCAAAACTTCAAATATAACCTAGGTCTCCTGTTTTTTTTTTTTAAGTTTTGTTTATTTATTGGAGAGAGAGAGAGAGAATGCGAGCAGGGGGAGGGGCAGAGGAAGAGGGGGAGAGAGAAGCAGAATCCCCGCTGAGCGCTGAGCACAGAGCCCAAGTGGGGGCTCGATCTCACAACCCTGAGACCATGACCTGAGCCAAAATCAAGAGTTGATGCTTAACTGACTGAGCCACCCAGGTGCCCCTGTCCTGTAATTTTATTTCCTAAATCTGGTAACCCTAAACCTAGGTAGCTTGGCTTAGAGCCTGTGGTTGTACCCATCCTGCTGTATGTATTAGTAAGTATTTACCATTAAAAAGAACCTCTTTGATATGGGCATTTTCCAGTATTCACCCTGCCTGACCATTAACCACCTGCCATTCTGGGGGTGGGAGGACGGGGGTGTGGGCACTGCTCTTCTGTTCATGTTACATTAGGGAAACTGGGCCTTAGGAGGGAGAGGCACTTAATGGGTCACAGAGTGGGCAAGTGGGGAGTGCTGGGATTGACCTCAGCATTGGGGGAGCAAAGAGCCCCCAGGCATCACTGCTCCACCATCCATCCAACCCAGGGGCCTGCAGGGTATCCTGCTGATCCCCACCAGGCCCCAGGCCTCCTCTCCCTGAGCTGGCCTTTCTCCTGTGTGTGTGTCTGTCCATGGCTCTCTGCCCAAGTTAGTGTCCCTGGCTCTGGGTCTCTGTTGCACCAGGCCTGACTCCAGTGAGGCCTTGTGAGGCCATGTCACCCTCCCCATCTCTCTCCCTACTTCCTTATCTCTCCGTCCCCATTTCTCTCTTTGGGTTTTCTCCCCATGTCCCTTCCCATTGTACTGCCTTCACCTGCAGTTCTCACCTCTCCATCTTTGTCTCCCTCCCCATCTCTCCATCTCGGGCTTGCTACATCTCTTCATCTCTGTCCATCCGTCTCTCAACCCCGCCGTTGAGCTTTCTCTCCCTTTCCTCAGGAGGACTTAAGTGCACACATTTAAAAGCTTCCTTTCGGAGATAAACCGTAAGAGACTCTTAATCATAGGAAACAAACTGAAGGGTTGCTGGAGTGGAGGGGGGCTGGAGGTATGGAGTAACTGAGTGATAGACATTAAGAAGGGCACATGATGTTATGAGCCCTGGGTGTTATATAAGACTGATGAATCACTGACCTCTACCTCTGAAACCAATAATATATTATATGTTAATTAATTGAATTTAAATTAAAACAAACAAAAGGTTCTTTCCAGCAATCATTCCCTCTTCCCATCTCCTCCCTTGTCCTGTGACTGAAGTGAGCAGGGGGGGGTCAGAGCAGGAAGGGCTAGTGATGTGGGGGTAGGGATTGAGGGTCTTGGGGCTGGGTAGTCTAGCCCGGGTGGCAGGGGGCTGAAGGGCACTTCCTGTGAGGGAGGGAGGCCCTCACCCTTCTAACCAGACTGGAAAATGTGACGTCAGAGAGGGAGCAGTAAGGGAGGAAGGCGGGAACAGAGGAAATTTGACACCTCTCCCAGGCGACCAGCTTCCCAGAGGTCTTGGCATTGTTTCCTTCTTCCTCCCATGCCCCCTCTCAACCCAGGGTTCTGCTGGCTCTGCCCCTGGGAGACCCTCATCCCCTCCCCACGCTTGAACCACGCAGTCTCTCTCCTCTGCTTGGTACCTGCCCCTGCCTCCTTCAGGCCTCTAGTCCACAGCATGGCTGTGTCAGGGCTCTTTCTAAAGTGCAAATCTGATGCCAATCCCCTGTTTGAACTTGGTTCCAGCTTCTCAGGGCTTACTGCTGCCTTCAGGGTAAAGTCTAAGCTCTTAGTGTAGTGTTCAAGATCCTGCTTGGACACTTCTTCAGACAGGCAATGTCAAGCTTAGGACTGGGAAAAGAGAGGCAGGAGAGATCCATAGATGCAGAGAGAGAATAGAGACTCAGAGACAAGAAACAGAGGGGCACTCACAGAGACACTCACAAGGAAACAGACACAGAGAAGCACTCAAGGGAGTCCACACAGACATAAGGCAAAAGAATGCGGCTGGGGTTTGGCAGAGTGAAGAAACTGGGAAACAGTCTCAGAGATGCAGAGGGTGAGAACTGCAGAGACTGGGAGAGAATAACAAGAAGAGCATGAGACAGACTCAGAAGTGGCCAGTTCCTTCAGGAAGCCCTCCCCGACTCCCAGGTCAGCACCCTGGGCTCCGCATCCCAACTCTGACCACTCCGTGTGGCAACGGGCCTATCTGCCGCCATAGGACCATGAGCTCTGAGGGAACAGAATCCAGGACTGTTTCAGTCACCATGCCCCCAGTACTGGTGAGGCCTTCGGTGACTTTGCTGCATGGATGAAAGCCTGGAAAGCTGTGACCTCCAGAAGGGCAGGGCCCAGAAGACTCCCTACCTTGGTACTGAGAATACAGGCTGGAGTCAGAAGATAACTGGACTGAGTCTCGGCTAGGTTTTGGCCTAGCTATAGCCTCTGCTTTCTCCTCTGTGGAATGGGCTGCACTCAGCATGCACGTAAAAGAGGCTTCAGGAAGATGTGATGGGCGCACAGTAGGGATGGAAAAATGCCCATCTGCATGTTTGTCTAGGTAAACTTTTAAAGCCCCACACTATTTACTATTCCCAGATTGGGGGATGTCAAGTCCTGCTCCCCAAAGAGTGCTTCCAAGCCCAGCCAGGGACGGAAATAACGTAAATTTATTGAAACTGGTTTTGGAGAAGGTGGGTGGGTGGATAGTTGGGGATCTTCCAAAGATCTGGGAGAAGAGCCAGCGCCCGGCCAGGAGGGAGCGGGTGCCTGGCCACAGACCCTATCTCAGGCCCAGTTTCTTCTTCTCCTTCTGCTTCTTGCGTACCACATCCAGGTTCCGGTCCTTCCACATACTCTTGCGCAGCTTGATGGGGCGTGAGCCCACATACTTCCCTGTGGGAATGGAGGATTCAAGGTCAGACAAGGTCAGGCTTAGGCCTGATGCTGGTCAAACCCACGGTCCCTGAGAGAGGCCTCACCCACCGTTCATCTCACGCATGGCGCGCACGTAGTCGCTGGGGTCCTTAAAGCTGACAAAGCCATAGCCCTTGGTCTTGCCTGTGCGCTTGTCTCGGATCACCTTAGCCTTAAGGAAGGATGGGAAGCGGCTGAAGGCGCGTGCCAAGATGTCATCATTTACTTCATTGCCCAAATCCCCACAGAAGATCCGGAAGTCATCTGGGGTTGGGAAAGAGGAGGTCAGAAGATACAGAAGTCTGGCCCTGTGTCTGCCTTATTTAAATAGCCCCCCTGCTCTGGAGGCATCCCCCAAACCCTCCTCCCTCTGTATCCCCAGCAGTCTCAGGCTGGGGCCCTCTCCATAATAACAGCCAACATCTGTATGGTATTTACCCTGTGCTAGGCTCTTGGCTAAGTACTTGCGAGGTTTTAACACATCTGGAACTCCCAATGGCCCTTTTACCCCAAGGCACAGAGAAGTCATGTTACCTGCCCAAAGTTACTCAACCAGGTAGTGGCTGAGCTAGGACAAGAACTTAGGCACCTGGCTCCAGAGTCTTCACTTTTAACTACCTGCACTGCCTTTCCACACCCCAGGGCCATCTCGCCCATTGCCATAATGAAGGCTCCTCTGTCCTAGCCCTGGCCTCTCCTCTGAGCCCCTGGCATCCCTTGGTCTCCTGGACAGCTCCCCATGGATATCCCCAAAGCTCCTGACACCCGTTTGCTTTCTCTGCAAAGCCTACCCTAATTCCCCGAAACATGAACACGCTGTCTGATCCCTCTCCAAGGCTGACCTCAGCTGCCATTCCTGAGCATATCCCCTGGGCTGGGCCTGAGCCAGACCAAACACACTCAAGCCCAAAGCATCCCTTCCCTGACAAGGCACATGCTATTATTATCCCCTTGCTGGAGTGAGGAAAGGAGGATAGAAAGGCTAAGTGACTTGTCCAAGGTCACAGAACTAGGGTCTACAGCCTGCACTGACCACATCTAGGCTGACACTGCCATGCCCTGGCTTGGGGTAGGTAGACGTCAGGTCTGCTTCCTCAGCCAGCACTGTGGCTGCCCCACAGCCTCTGTGGTGATTAACGACACTCTCCCGGAACAAGTTAGACCGCCCTCAGAGGAAATGGTCTGGTAAACTCAGAGGGAGGGGTCCTCTACAAAACAACTGGGCTGGACACTTCAAAAAACTGCTATACACAAGACAAAGCGGTAGGAGGGAGACCATTCTTATTAAAAGATAATCTAGAGGGCACCTGGGTGGCTCAGTTGGTTAAGCGACTGCCTTCGGCTCAGGTCATGATCCTGGAGTCCCGGGATCGAGTCCCACATTGGGCTCCCTGCTCAGCGGGGAGTCTGCTTCTCCCTCTGACCCTCCCCCATCTCATGCTCTCTCTCACATAAATAAAATCTTTAAAAAAAAAGATAATCTAGAGACTGAAAACTGCATGCATCCTGATTCACAGGAAAAGATGGCTGTAACAGATGGTTTAGGGACAACTGGGAAAACTTAAAGGGAATATGAGATACCACAGAATGACCATTCATTTTCTTAGGAATGTTAATGATATTATGATATAAAAGAGACTGTCACTTTTCTTTTTCTTTTTTTTTTAAGATTTTATTTATTTATTTGACAGAGAGAGACACAGCGAGAAAGGGAACACAAGCAGGAGGAGTGGGAGAGGGAGAAGCAGGCTTCCCGCGGAGCAGGGAGCCCGATGCGGGGCTCGATCCCAGGACCCTGGGATCATGACCTGAGCTGAAGGCAGACGCTTAACGACTGAGCCACCCAGGCGCCCCTAGACTGTCACTTTTCTTAGGAGATGAATGTGGAGGTATTTAGGAGGGAAGTGATAACTTCATTTATAACTTGCTCCAAATGACTGAGCAAAATCCAGAAAAACCATACATACACATAGAAGGATAAAGTGAATACAGCAAAATGTCAATTGCTGAATCTAGGTGCTGGATATATATGGCTGTTCTCTGTGCAATTCAGTGTTAAAAAAATTTTTTTTAAGATTATATTTATTTATTTGACAGAGAAAGAGCACACCACACACAAGCAGGGGGAGTGGCAGGCAGAGGGAGAGGGAGAAGTCGACACCCCACTGAGCAGAGAGCCCGATGTGGGGCTGGATCCCAGGACCCTGGGATCATGACCTGAGCCAAAGGCAGATGCTTAACTGACAGAGCCACCCAGGCGCCCCCAGTGTTTAAAATTTTTCATAAGAAGCTGAGAGAAAAAAAATGCTCTTTTACCTTTAGCAAGCCAGGCCTCTCATGAATAAAACAGAGTTCAGAAAGTCCTAGGTGCCAATTGCCTCTACCACATTCTGTTCAGTGGTTAGGTGAGGGCCTGCCCCTCAGAGCCATAGTCTAGCCCTCCACCATGTAGGCAAATAACAGGGCCTGCCCTATAGAGAGGCGGCAGTTGTGGAGTGACCTGGTTTACCTTCCCTGTGTCTGCCCCAAGGAGGAGACCTTGGTGCGTCCTTGACTGAGCAATGCCTGGCCCTGCACTTGGGCCCCCTTACCTGCATCCCACTCCAGCAGGCTGGGGTCCTCCCAGCTGCTCCCAGCTGCTGTGCGAATGCACCGTTTCAATTTCTCTGGCTTTCCTTTCTTTTTGTCCTCACCCAAGGGCTCTGGGACCTGTAGAGGAAGGGGGATGGGGGGCAAAGGTCTTGGACCCATGTGTCCCTTTCAGGCTCCCCCACCTGCCTATGCCCCTCACTCTCCTGCTTCCATAATTAAAGAACTGGATGTACTTCTGAATGTGAGGTATCTGTGTCTGCCTCCTTCTCTCCCATGTCCTCCCAGCCCCTCCAATTTCCTGGGTCCCTCCTCCCTCCATCAGTAGAGGGCTACATGTGTTTCTGGATGTGGAAGGCCATGCGTTCTTGTCTGCCCTCCCCGCCCTTTCTACCTGCCTTCCCCCCGACTGCTATGCTCCCTGCTTACCTCAAGAGCCATGAGGCCAGGGGGTGGCTCAGGCCGTGGGGGCCGGGGTCGTGGACGCAGGGACAGGAGCTCAGGAATGCGCAGTGGGGGCAGTAGGCCTCGTACAACTTCCAGTGGGAGGGGCAGGGGTTCAGGCTCAGGCAAAGGCATGGCCAGGGCCAATGGCAGGCTGGGCCCAATGACCGCAGGGCCAGTGGGGGCACCTCCTGCCCCAACAGCCACCGCTGCGCTAGCCTCCTCCAGCCCGGCTGCTGCCGCCACCACTGCCTCTTCCTTCTCTTTCAGGCCCAACCCCAGGCCCAGCCCCAGCTCTCGAGGTGTTGCTGGCTCCTCCTGTGGGCAAGGGGAGACAAAGAAGAGCGCCCTTTCAGAGGCTCAGACCTTACTCTCATCCTGTACAACAAAGCAAGGGCCTGAGGCCAGAGAACAGACGAGACACCTAGACAGAGAAAGGAGTCTCTAGTCAGAAACAGACACAGGGACGAAGATACCAGGACAGAAAAATAGAGAGGGACAATCAAAAGAAAAATAGAAATATAGGGACAGAAACAACCCACGGCCTGTGTTTCTCTCTCTACTTTCCTCACAAAAAGAAACAAAAACAGATTAGGCACAAAAAGAAATAGAGGCTGAGACAGAGTCCGAGAGTGAGAAGGCAGACTTAGACATGGCCCATCAAGCCAGGATTGAGCATCTCCCCACCCTTCACACCTCTGTCCATGAGCTCCCTGTCCACACTTACCAGGGGAGGTCTCAGGGCAGCCATGGAGCCCAGGGGGGGCCCTGGGGCCCGAGCCATCGGTGGCAGCATCATAGGTGGTCCGGGGGGGCCAGGCAGAGGGGGGCCCACAAGGGCCTGGTGAGGGGGCCGCAGGGCCATAGGGCGGGGACCACCTGCTGCAGAAGAAAGAGCAGAATCTGTCAGGGTGTTAGTGGGGGAGTTGGAGGGCTTAGGGGGGAAGTTATGTGGCAGAGATGATGACCCTGGCCCCCTCACCTGCTCTCTGTAGCACGTGGGGGACGAAGGCCGGACGCAGGATAGGGGCCCTCTGGGGGGCCACAGCTGTGGGAGAGAGAGATGGGGGTGTGTGTCATGGGGGACCGGGGCACTTGAGGTGAGGTGTGTGTGTGTGGGTACTCTCAGCATCCAAGAGATCCTGGAGAAGAGTCTGGGGAACCTTCTGGGAGATAGAGATACAGGAGTCTTTACATTTGTTCATTCAGCAAAAATTTACCACTGAGCATCTCCTCTGGGTCTGTCCCTTTCCTGGACAATACTAGGGACACACTGAAAGACCCAAGGCTCTCAGGGAGCTCCTGGTCCCGGACAGGAGGGAACAGACCCATCATCAGAGAGTGACAGCCCAGAGTGATCAGGGCCAGGATGGGGTAAAGCCCAGGCAGGGTGATTGGAACTAGGAGGGGGAAGCCTGGGGAGTTGGGGGAGCCCAAAGGAGCCCTCTGACCTAGCCAGGGTGGCTAGAGGCTTCCTGGAGAAACAGACCTGTGAGCTGAAACCTAAAGGATAATAAAGACCCAACTGCCTTTGGTCAGGCAAAGGGTGACTAGAAAGACAACTGGCAAGGGGCACATTTACAAATAAAATTTTTTCCCAGTTCAGCTTAGTATAATTTTAATAGCAGAAGTTGAAATTTGGAGAGCATCATAAGAGAATGGTCAAAAGGTCAGTAGGCGTCCAAGCACAGCATTGTTGGCTGGACCATGGATGTCCTCCTGAGGACAGCAGGGAGCCACAGCAGGGCTGGAAGCTGGGCAGTGTGACCAGGTCAGATGTGCATTTTGATCAAGACCATACTAAAGAATAAAAGATGTTGAGATTTCTCAGACATCAGATAAAAAAAGTATAACAGGAATTAAGTAACACAACCAGCAACTTTGATCTAATAGAGATTGTACCAGAACTTTACAGAACATGTATTCTTTTCATACATATAAGGAAGTAGTGTCACAAAAATTGACCGTGTATAAAGGTCACCTTGACAACAAAAAGTAAGAATGACCTGTGGAGAGGACAGATCTTAGTTAACTTGATTCTGATTTAGTTAATAGGCTTTGGAAGATTATAGTTGGGTGACAGTGAGCAGGGGAGAAAAGGGAGGTCAACAAGAACACTGTGGGCATATTCTAGTAATGCTTAGGGCTCCTGAGGAGTATATGGGGGATCTCTCTGTAAGGGGCCAGGTGATGTAGGGTCTTGACTGCCAGATGAGGAGCTTGGTGCTTATTTGATGGTTTATTTATCCCATCAACAGATAGTACATAATGCTTACAATGTGGCAGGCACCAAGACTTTTGTCCCTCATGGAGCTTGTATTTTAGAGGAAATAAAAGGTGATAACCATAATGAGTAAATTGCATAGCTTGTTACAAGGCATTAAGTGCTATGGAGAAACACAGCAAAGAGTAGGGATTAGGAGTAATGATAAGGGGGTTGGTTTGCAATGATAAGTGAAGCCTTACTAAGGCCAAACTGACAAGTATATGATGAGGTTTGTGCTTTAGAAAGATGGTAATGTCAGAGCGGGGATGAAATGAAGTGGCTGAGTTAGCGCAATGATGTCGGCAAGATGCTGCAGTAGTCAAAACAAGAGTGCTTGGTCAAATGTGGGGTTCCCGGCCCAGACCTACCTGCTCGACGCAGGAACATAGCTTCTCGAGCCTCTGGACTGTCCAGGTGACTCCGATCACCAGGGCCAAAGCCAACTGTTGGAATGGGAAGAGACAAGGATGGTGGGAGGAGCGTCCCAGGCATCCCTTTTTATCACCCTGCCTGATCCCCTGGCTCCCTCTCCTCCACCACTCCTTGCTTACCTGGACCCACAAAAGGAGGGCCACCCACCATGGGAGGAACCACTGTGGCTGCAGCAGCTGCCCGGGCCTCCAGAGTCTGTTGGACCTGTTGGGGAGGAAATTGGGGTGAGTGCCCCCAAGGTGCCCTGGCTGGCTTACCCTGGGAGGCCAAGGGTTTCATTCTTTGCATTCTGTGTGGGGCTGGCTATCTGTTAACCTTAAGTCTAAGTTAAAATGTCACTTTTCAGGGAGGCTTTTGGGATCATACTAGTGAAAGCTGTCCTTAGCCCCTCCCAGTAGCAACTTTTCTTGTTATCCTGTTTCATCTTCCTCAATGCATTTAACACTATCTGAAGTTATGTCCTGCCTGTCCTTCTCATCTCCCATGCCTCCACCCTGGTCCAAGCCATCATTAACTCTTGCCTAGATGATTATGGTAGCCTCTTCTTCAGTCTCCTTGACTCTGCCTTAACCCCCTTCAGTCTGTTCTCCAAACACAGCCATAGTTAGTTAATATCTAAGTTGGACCATATTACCGCTCTGCTCAAAATCCTTCAGCAACATCCCATCTCAGAGGAAAAACCAAGGTCTTTATGGTGGCCCACAAGGCACTATCAGGTCTGGTCTCTATCACCTCTCTGTCCTCATCTCCTCCCACTCTCCCTCTTGCACGCTCTACTCTAGCCACACTGTTCTCTCTGCTGTTCCTTGAACATGTCAGGTATGCACCTGTGTCGTGGCTCTTGCACTGGCAGTTCTCTCTGATGGGAATGCTCTTCCCCTAGATATCTCCATGGTTCCCTCCATCATGTCCTTTATATCTTTGCTTAACTGCCACCTCCTCAGAAAGGCTTTCCCTGACCACGCTGATAAACCTCTGCCTTTCTTACTTTAGTTTGACCTGTCTTTCCCCAGTAAAATGTAAACCCCAAAAAGGTAGCGATTGTTTTTCTCTATATTATATTTCTCTATACTGTTATGTGCTTAATGCCTAGAATAGTGCCTGATGCATAGAAGGCACCCAATGATTACTGACAGAATAAACAAGTTTCATTTACTTCTTTTCCTTTTAGTAGTCTCTCTCCACTAGTCATACATAGCTTACTATTAAGCAGGTCAATGTGACTAATGAGATTGAGGAACTATTTAACTTAAATGTAAATTTTAAATAGATACAGAATATCTTTATCATTACAGAAAGTTCTACCAGACAACATGCTCTAGAATATAAGCTCCCAAAGGGCAGAAATATTGTTTGCTTAGTCGTTACTGTGTTCTCAGTGCCTGACACATAAAACATTTGTCATGCTAATCGATAAGTCAACATGTCAATAGCTCTCTGTATACAAACACTGCGTTCAAGGCACTGTGCTCTCTTATTTATATGCCTTAGCTCAGCCGTACCTGCTGGTAAGTGTTGGTTGCGATAATTGGGCGGATCACAGGAGCTGCTGGAACCTGCATCGCTTCTACCGTGGGGACCGTGGGCACCGCAGGCACAGCAGTTGGGATGCCGGTTACCGGAGCCCCCAGAACTTCCTGCTCAAACCTAAGGAGGCAAAACCGACACAACAGCTCAGGACCTCGCATTAATTCTGAAACGCTGGGTATACTGCGATAGCTCCTTCACCCCTTCTTACTCCCACCCCCACAATCCCAAAAGTCCCATTTCCCCATGACAGAGCCGCGTCGGGCTAATTTCGGCCTGGAGAATCCAGGGCTCGGTGGCTCTGACTCTGGGACGGCTTTTTATTGCGGGCCTTACAATGCCATCTCCGCCTCCATCTCCTTCAAGCGTTCCTCCCCGCTCTTGCCCGGCATGCCGGCGCCAGGGCCCGGAACCACAGGTCCTCCTGCACCCGGGAGTCCCGGGGCTGGCCCCGCCCCGGCCATCGCTGCTGCCGTCGCTGTCGCCACTTCCACCGCCTCGGCTCAGCGGCCTCCGCCAGTTCCGCGGTCTACTCTCTAATCTTGTCGGGGTTGGCGCCCGTGAATGACGTATCAGTGAAAGCGACGGGCGCTGGTCCATGACATCATACGGAGCGAGGCCAATGAGAATCTGGCCACACCTGGAGGGCCCACCCCGAGGAAGAATATAGACCAATCAGAGTGTCGGAAAAAGGAACCAATGAGGAGCCTGGTTCTAAGTATGTGCAGCTAAGTGAGGCGGCCACGCCTTCATTGGAGGAATAAGGGCTGATGAGAGCGCTGTAAAGTCGTTGGCCCGGTCCCTAAAGAGAAAACTGGACTTTTGAGAGCTCAGAAAAGTTCGGAGGCTCCGCCTGTGCCACTGAGGCTCCTTCCGGAAGTGTTAAAGCCCACTGAGGTCCACATCAGCCCGGGGCTGGGCGAGGCTAGAGAGTGGTGAATGCCGTGGCCTTGCAGTCGGTAGAGACACACTACCGGACAGCGACTTCCGGGAAGACAAGGGTCAGGATGTGGGAAGCGCAGAGGGGGCACCTGACCCAGGCTTTCTGGGGAAGGTGACGTCTGAAGATTTGCTAGATGAAAATGGAGATGTTCTGGGTGGGAAGAATAGTTCGTGTAAAGGCCGAGAGAGTGGTAAAATGCGTCACCTCATAGTCACGTGTGTGTAGGTTTGGTCGCTGTATCCTTTCTTGGGACACAGCTGATCCTTTTTGTAGTCTTCAATGTGTTTTTTTACGAATATTTAAAATACACAACACTAGGGGCGCCTGGGTGGCTCAGTGGGTTAAGCCTTTGCCTTCGGCTCAGGTCGTGATCCCAGGGTCCTGGGATCGAGCTCCCCATCTGCTCCCTGCTCAGCGGAGAGCCGACTTCTCCCTCTCCCTCTGCCTGCTGCTCCCCCTGCTTGTGCTCGCCTGCACTCTCTCTGTCAAATAAAATCTTAAAAAAGAAAAATAAATAAAATACACATTAGAAAAGAATGTAACAAACCTCCAGGTACCTCTCAGCAATTACTAATATTCTACCCTTTTTGTTTCACCTATACCTCTCATTATTATTATTACTATTATTATTTCCTGGAGTATATTAAAGCAAATTCCAGACATTAATAAATTCACCCATAAATGCTTCATGATAGATCTCTAACAGATAAGGACTATTTAAGAGAAAAGAGCATTTTCATACCCAAGAAAATTAATTTCTGGTTCGTTCCCGGGTTCGGCACCACAAAAACAAAAACAAATAAAAAACGAAAAGAAAAAAAGAATATTAATTTCTTAGTATCGTCTAACATCCAGACTGTTAAAATTTCCCTGCCTCAAAATGTCTTTGTATAAAATCAGGCTACAAATAAGGTATGCACGTTGCATTTGGTTTTTTGGTGGGTCTTTTTTTTTTTCCCGTCAAAACTTACTTTTACTGGCTGTCTTGGTTTCTTGAAGTCCCAGGTCTAAATCAGCAGTAATGAATGCTTTGTTAAAATACTGGCTTTTGGGGTGCCTGGGTGGCTAAGTTGGTTAAGCATCTGCCTTGGGCTCTTTATTACATCATTTTTGTCAGTATGGACTCACGGATATTTTATACTTTGGGTTATAATTCAATACTACTTTAGTTATTTTGTTGCCGAAATTGTTCCAGCATTTAAAATCTTCAGTCTTTTTTAATCTATAAATTTCCCTCCCCCGACTTTTTCTTCCTTCCTTCCTCCCTCCCTTTCCTTCTTTTCCCCCTCATCCCCACCTTTTTTGCCTTCTATTTGTTGAAGAAACCGGACCAGTTGTCCTATAGGATATCTTACATTTTGGGTTTAACTAATTATATTGTTTCATTTGTTCCTCACTGCCCTCTCCCCCTTTCTTATATAGTGTATTGACAGCTAGAAGCTTGATTAGATTTAGGTTTTATTTGGTGAGAGAATACGTCCTCCAAAGTGCTATTGTAATGTATCTTACTGTATTCTATCAGGAGCACATGATGTCTAGTTGTCTTCCTTTGGTGCCCTAAGACCGATCAGTGTCATCCTGCTCCATCTTAAGATGCCCAATCAACCTTTCCACTACTAGCTTTAGCAGCCCTTGATCATTATTTACCTGCATCTACTACTTTGTTGATATATGTAAAACAGTGGTTTTCAAATTTTATTATTCCCTGTAATGATCAGTTATTCTTTCATAAATAACTTCCCCCTTATCAAGAATTTGGTCACTTGTTCAGATACAGGAAAGACATGCTTGATTCTTTCCCTATTTTATGAAAAAAAAAAAATCAAAACGACTTGGTTCCTAGCACCCTTCAAAGGTGACCAGTGAGGTACTGTATGAACACTAATATGAACTTACATTTTCGAACATATTTCATTGCTTCAAATCATTGCAGTCGCTCTAGCTGCTGCTCAGAATGTCCCACCTTTGGCCAGTGGCAGCCACTTCAGACTGACTCCTGAGTCCTTCTGACTCAAACTCACTAGTCTTGGAGGACTTCCTTGCTTTCTGGCACATGATGCCTCATACTCATTTGCCAATTTCCTGTCCCAGACCTGGAATCAGCTGTTTCCCCAAAGATCCCTGGTTCCATCTAGTAAAAAATGGCATTTAGAGTCCACAATCTGGGGTTGGTTGCTCATTATTACTGGGTTATCATATTTAGACCTTTTCTGTGGTCTGAGCTAGGGAAATACATATTTTCTAGAAAGAGAAAAACCCACAAGTTCAGTCTGCTATTTCTTTTTTTTTAAAGATTTTATTTATTTATTTGACAGAGAGAGAGGCAGCGAGAGAGGGAACACAAGCAAGGGGAGTGTGAGAGGGAGAAGCAGGCTTCCTGCTGAGCAGGGAGCCTGATGCGGGGCTCGATCCCAGGACCCTGGGATCATGACCTGAGCTGAAGGCAGATGCTTAACGACTGAGCCACCCAGGCGCCCCTTCAGTCTGCTATTTCTAAGTCAAATGAAAGATTACAGGGTTAAAGTTAAAGTTTACTCCTTTGATTTGATACTTCATTTACGTTAAAAATTTTGGTCCTCAGCAGGGCACCTGGGTGGCTCAGCCAGTTAAACATCCGACTCTTGATCTCAGCTCAGGTCTTGACCTCAGTGTCGTGAGTTCAAGCCCCTCATTGGGCTCCACGCTGGGCATGGAGCCTACTTTAAAAAAAACTTGGTTCCCAGTAACATTAGCACAAATACTTATTTGCTTTAGTCAAGGATATAATTTCAAAATACATAATGTAGGTCTCAAAAATGTAAACTCTATATTTTTATCAAAATAAAAACCAGTGTTACTACAAACAAGACTAATACATGCAGTTTAAGATTGTATTGCAGTTCTTTTTCCCTTAGGATGCATGTACCACTGGAGGCATCAAGTGAAAGTACTATTTTATTTACTTTATTTTTAAGGATTTTGTTTATTTATTTGGCAGGGAGAGAGAGAGAGCAGCAGAGGGAGAGGGAAAAGCAGACTTCCCATTGAGCAGGGAGCCCAATGTGGGACTCAATCCCAGGACTCCAGGATCATGACCTGAGCTGAAGGCAGATGCTTAACCGACTGAGCCACCCAGGCGCCTTGAAAGTACTATTTTAATCTAACCTGGAATACTTCTTATCTGAATCAGTTGTGCCACCAACTTGATATAGTTAGGTTCGTTTGTTTGTTTTCAATTTTTAGGGATTTTTCTCACTTTTTTAAATTATGAAAAATTAGATGTTTCCACAGTGCAAAGTATGAAACAGTGTATATTCAGATGTTTAGCTTCCATCCCTGTCCCTTTTACCTTATTCTCTTCTCAACTATCTCAAAGTGGCAGACATTATCCTTAATACTTCAATATGCATCCTCTAAGAATAGTCTCCCACCTAAACACAATGCCATTATCCCAGCAAAGACATTTAACAAAGACACAGTAATATTCTCTAACATGTTTCCCATTCCCAATTTTCAAATTTCCTGTTGTCCCCAAAATGTACTTTCACTGAAAAAAATTCCATGGTTCAATCAAGACCCACCTTGCATTTGTCATGTCTCTTTTAATCTAAAGCAGTCCCCACCTGAGCCCCATTGACCTTTTGAAGAAAAGTCTAGTTGTTTTGTATATGGACCCCCAACTTGTATTTCACCCAGTATATCTTTGGGGTAGAATCCAAAAGTGGGATTGTTTAGGCAAAGAGTAAATGCGTATGTAGCTTTGCTGGAGATTGTCCCATAGGTGTTCCACATTGCCTGTCCACTGATGCACCAAGTGTTGTTTTCCCACAGCCTTGTCAACAGTGAGCTTCCAAAATTTTGGGTTTCCTTTTTTGCAGTCTGATAGGTGGAAAATGTATCAAAGTAGGATTTTAATTTGCTTTTATTATATTGAATTGGAGGGTATTTTCTGAGAATTGTCCGTTTACTTTGCCAACTCTTCTATGGACTTTGAATTCTTCTTTTCCACTTTGACATACACACGTGTGCGTCTGCACACACACATCCCTTTATGATATAAATTGCAAATTCCGCCCCCAATTTATCATTTTTTTATTTTGCTTTTTTTTTTGCCATGCAAAAGTTCTTTAAAAATTTTTATTTATTTATTTATTTAGAGTGTGTGCAAGCAGGGGGAGGGGCAGAGGGAGAGGGAGAAAGAGAATCCCAAACAGACTGTGCTGAGCAGGAGCCCAAGGCGGGGCTCAGTCCTACAAACCCGAGATCATGACTTGAGTAGAAACGAAGAGTCAGCCACTCAATTGACTGAGCCACCCAGGCACCCTGCAAAAGCTTATTTTTATGTTCTCATCAATAATTCCCCTACTGCATCTGGATTTTGAATCATATTTAGGAAAGTTTGCCCAACTTCTGGTTTATAGAGAACTTCACCTTCATGGAGCTCACATTCTGTTTGGAGGACAACAAAGGATAAATAAAATAGAACACAAAGTATGTTAAAAGATGTACTATAGAGAAAAATTAAGCAGGGAGGGGGGACAAGGACCCCCATGTTCAGTCTTGGCTAGGAGCCAAGATGAAGAGACGAGGGGAACACTAAGGTGGCACATGGGAAAGGAGATACGGTAAAGACATAAAGATGTCAAATCTCCCAGGCACCTAGGTGGCTTAGTTGGTTAAGCGACTGCCTTTGGCTCAGGTCATGATGCTGGAGTCCCGGGATTGAGTCCCGCATCGGGCTCCCTGCTCGGCAGGGAGTCTGCTTCTCCCTCTGACCCTCCTCCCTCTCATGCTCTCTGTCTCTCATTCTCTCTCTCTCTCAAATAAATAAATAAAATCTTAAAAAAAAAAAAAAGATGTCAAATCTCCCTCATTTGTAAAGTTATTGTAAACCCAACAAAACTCCCATCCGTGTTTGTATTTTTTCTGGAACCAGGCAGGCTGGGTATAAAGTTCATTTGCTAAGTTCAATTAGCAAGAAGAGACAGGGAAACCTCAAGAAATTAGAGCAAAACAGCAACCAGCCATTTTAGATACTAAAACACAAAACCTTTATAATTAGAACACTCCCAAAATTTTGGAAGCTCACTGTTGACAAGGCTGTGGGAAAACAACACTTGGTGCATCAGTGGACAGGCAATGTGGAACACCTATGGGACAATCTCCAGCAAAGCTACATACGCATTTACTCTTTGCCTAAACAATCCCACTTTTGGATTCTACCCCAAAGATATACTGGGTGAAATACAAGTTGGGGGTCCATATACAAAACAACTAGACTTTTCTTCAAAAGGTCAATGGGGCTCAGGTGGGGACTGCTTTAGATTAAAAGAGACATGACAAATGCAAGGTGGGTCTTGATTGAACCATGGAATTTTTTTCAGTGAAAGTACATTTTGGGGACAACAGGAAATTTGAAAATTGGGAATGGGAAACATGTTAGAGAATATTACTGTGTCTTTGTTAAATGTCTTTGCTGGGATAATGGCATTGTGTTTAGGTGGGAGACTATTCTTAGAGGATGCATATTGAAGTATTAAGGATAATGTCTGCCACTTTGAGATAGTTGAGAAGAGAATAAGGTAAAAGGGACAGGGATGGAAGCTAAACATCTGAATATACACTGTTTCATACTTTGCACTGTGGAAACATCTAATTTTTTGTAATTTAAAAAAGAAAAATCCTGGGCGCCTGGGTGGCTCAGTTGGTTAAGCGACTGCCTTCGGCTCAGGTCATGATCCTGGAGTCCCAGGATCGAGTCCCACATCGGGCTCCCTGCTCAGCGGGGGTCTGCTTCTCCCTCTGACCCTCTTCCCTCTCGTGCTCTCTGTCTCTCATCCTCTCTCTCTCAAATAAATAAATAAAATCTTTAAAAAAATAAAAATTAAAAATTAAAAAATTAAAAATTAAAAAAAAAAAGAAAAAGAAAAATCCCTATGAGAGTCAGACAGACAATAGACTTGGAGAGAATCCAGATACAGCCTGGTTAATCATGGACATTTAGCATATGAAGATGTGGCATCTCAAATCACCTGAAGTTTTACTTTATATAGGTGGGTAAGGTTTTACTTTATAAGTTGAAGAATAATTCACAGTGAAGTGCACAGACCTGAGTATAGCTAGATGAGTTGACACCTATCCCTACTACCTTCAACACGTAATCCATTTCCAACTCTAGAAAGTTCCCCTGACTCCTCCCTTGGTTGATCCCTGCTACCCACCTCTAGAGGCAACCACTGCTCTGAGAATTTTAAGAAATGCTGTTGGGATATATGTAAAATAAGACAAAATTGGATCCACTTGGATAAATTCCAAATGACTTCAGAGATTTTTTTTTTAAGATTTTATTTATTTATTTGAGAGAGAGAAAGAGAGAGAGAGAGAGCACATGACAGGGGGGAGGGTCAAAGGGAGAAGCAGACTCAGGAGCCCGATGAGGGACTCGATCCTGGGACTCCAGGATCATGAGCTGAGCCGAAGGCAGTCGCTTAACCAACTGAGCCACCCAGGTGCCCCAACTTCAGAGATTTAAATACAAAAAAGGAAACTACATAAAAACTAGAAGACCCCCCCCCCCGCCACTGAACACCCCCACCTCCTCAACCCTCACACCGGCATTTTGAGCTCAGGACCATTGCCTGAGCTCTAGCCTCCTTCCCACTCCAGCCCCGCACAAGGCCTCCTCAGATGCCCACGTGCGTCCCTCTCATTACCTTTACAGGGTGTGTGTAGCCTTCTATCTAAAGTTGCACCTCCTACAGCCTGCTTTATTTTTCTCCAGAGCTGTTATCTTCCAACATACCACATATTTTGCTCACTTAACTTGTCAGGGGTCTGCTTCCCTGTCCTAGAACAACTTCCTGAAGGCTGGGACTTTTGTCCATTTTGTTCAGTGCTGGATCCTCAGTGTTTAGAGCAGGTGCTCAATGACTTTTTGCTGAGGGTGAGAGTGATGAGAGGAGTTTCAGGGGGACCTAGGGTGGGGTCCAGAATACCCCATTCTCTTGGCTTTGATGGGATGAAAGGACAGGTCCAAGGCAGTTGAGAAGAACAGAAATGCCTGTGAGGAGGACAGCAAGTGTGGGTAGAGACAATGGGTTGACACATCCAGGTGATACTGTCTTCCAAAGGTCTCATGGAGGGGTGAATATGAAGCTCCTGACTCCTGTTGGAGGCCCCTTTTCATCTGCACAGTTGCTGCAGGGCGCCTTGGGCCTGGACCCAGCGCAGCCGCCACTGGGGCAGGGACAGGCCCTGGCAGAGCTCCTCGGACAGGGCGGCTTGGCCTGGCTGCTCCCACCTGGGGAAGGGAAGCGTCACAGGAAGGCTTGGACCTCTAGACACTCGGCCTCCCCCCCAACACCATGGCCTACTTGTCACCAGCTGCCCTCCCTCCGCCGCCCGAGTTCTGCCCGGTCCACCCAGCTCAGCACCCTGCCCCACCATCATATGCCTCTCTCACCAGTCCTCCACAACCCCCTGTAGCTTGGGGATTCGCTCCAGTGCTTTTTTCAGCAGGTTCTCCAGCTGCTTCAGAGCCTGCCCCAGATTGTCTTTTTGCTCCTTCTCCTGGGATGCCCGGATCTGCAGCAGCTCTGCAGGTGAGAAACCCAGGAGGCAGTGTTGAGTCCTCAGGCTCCCTGGTGCCTCATGGCCAGTAAGTCCCCAAGTCTCTAGTCACCTAGTCGTGACCTCAGCATCTCTCCCAAACCTCTCCCTCCTCCCAGGTCCTCATCTCGGAGGCAAGCCCACCATCCCCCCGGCCTCATCCTGGATACCTTCCTCCCTCCTCGACAGACTATCAATCTCCTTGGCCAATCCTTCCCCTTCTTCCCCCCTTCCCTACTTCTCCCTCAGCCTCCCTCCTAGGCTCCAGGCCTCAGCCTCCCATTCTGGTCCATTCTCTACATGGCAGCCAGAGTGATCTTTCTAAAGCATAAACCTGATCCTTTCCCTCTCCTACATGGAACCCTCCAAGGCTCCCCAGTGCCCCCAAGACAGAGTCTGAGCTCCTCAGCCTAGTACTTGAAAGTTTGCGCTATGTGGCCTCTGCTTACTACCAAAACCTCGCCTATCCCTCTGGGCCCACTCGAGACACCATCTTTCCTCCTGGAAGCCCTTCCCAGTGTTCATTGCTAGGCTTCCCAGTGTTCAACCCAAGGCTTCCTCCTTAGACTGCTACAGCCCTTCACTCCAGCAGTGTTTCCCCCTGGAGACATGACTGGGTCTAGTCCCTCTCCACAGGCCCCAAACAGGTCCATCTCAGAGCAAGTACAGATCAGCAGTGTAGTCAGAGCCCCTGGGCCTGAATCCTGGCTCCATTCCATCCTTGCCTCCAACCTCAGGCGTGACACTTGCCCTTTCTTCAGCCACTCCTGCGGTCGGGTGTAACATGGGGCAGGGGGCAGACTGGGGCATGCTGGAGTGGGACCTACAAGGCTTGTTGACAGGTTGAAGGTTGCGGGGGGGTGGCAGTTAGGGTGCTGGGAGGAAATAAGAATGACTCCTGGCTGGCCGGCTTTAGTAAGGAAAGTGGGGTCATTTATTGAGGGAAGGAAACGAGGCTGAAGAAAAACAAAACTGCTTTTCCGAACAGAGGGAACTATGTTCTGTTACATGTTAAAGCCCAAGATGCCCATGGGGTGGGATGATGCTGTGTCATGTCTTGGGCTGTTTCCACACATAGCTCCCTGCTCATTGGAGAGGGCAAGGCAGGAGCCCAAAACTCAAAGGCTCAAAAATGGTCTCTTCCTGCTTTGCTGATGGCGCCCCAAGTCATTTCTCATCAATACACCTCTTCTACCTATTTATCCTTTGATTCTGTGCTCTTTGCTTCTACCACTGGGATCCCTGGGGATGGGCAGCTCTGGCCTCTCTCCTCATTGAGCTCTCGGGGCCAGTAGCTGGTAGGTGCCTAGCAAGTCCTTCCTGAGGGAATCTAGCAATGAACAACTTTTCTGAGTTTCAGTTTCTTCATCTGTAAGTTGGGTCTTAATAATCCCTACCTTTGGGGGCACCTGGGTGGCTCAGTTGGTTAAGCATCTGGCTCTTGATTTTGGTTCAGGGCATGATCTTAGGGTTGTGAGACTGAGCCCCATGTTGGCCTCTGTGCTGGGCATGGAGCCTGCTTAAGATTCTCTCTCTCCCCCTCTCCTCCGCCCTGCTCCTCCCTCTCTCTCAAAAACAACAATAACAACAACAACAAAACATCCTACCCTCATTGTAAGGACTGAAAGAGACTGCACATGTGCAGATGAAATGATCGTAATCACACCAGAGACACGTAGCGCTTACTGAATGCTGTGCATTGTTCAGTGCCCTGTTTGGGTAACCGGACTGAGTCTTCCCAGCAACTCTATAAGGTACTATGATTATGCTTACTCCACTGAGGAGGAAACGGGAGGCACTGGGAGATCGCAAAGCAGGGAAGAGGTAGGGCTGAGAGGAGTTTAACTCCACAGCCTAGCTTGCCTTTTTTAAAAAATTAATTAATTAGGGGCGCCTGGGTGGCTCAGTCGTTAAGCGTCTGCCTTCGGCTCAGGTCATGAACTCAGGGTCCTGGGATCGAGCCCCGCATCGGGCTCCCTGCTCCGCGGGAGGCCTGCTTCTCCCTCTCCCCCTGCTTGTGCTCCCTCTCTTGCTGTCTCTCTCTCTGTCAAATAAATAAATAAAATAAAATCTTAAAAAATAAATAAATAAATTTGTTTGTTTGACAGAGAGAGACAGCAAGAGAGGGAACACAAGCAGGGGGAGTGGGAGAGGAAGAAGCAGGCCTCCCGCGGAGCAGGGAGCCCGATGCGGGGCTCGATCCCAGGACCCTGGGATCATGACCTGAGCCGAAGGCAGACGCTTAACGACTGACTGCTCAGGCGCCCCACAGCCTAGCTTTTAACTACTCACATATCCTACTGGATGGTGATACATGAGTACTTGGCAATTTAATGGGCAGGATCACCTGGTTAGGAGTACAGACACGTGTCAGATTGCCAGATTAAATGTCAGATTTAAATCCTAGCACTCCTACCTGGGCAGCCAGCAAGGCCTCCCATCTTAGTTCCTGCCTCTGTAAAAGGGGCAAATGGCAGCACTAACCCCATGGGGCTGCTGTGCAGATGAAACCAGTTAGCATGCTTAAAGCACTCAGTGCACAGTAGGCACTGTGTCAGCAATGGGTGTTTGGGATTTTTTCTGGAGGCTGATGACCCTGGGAATGGGCAGGGATGCCAGCTGTGAAGGCAGGGCAGGCCTTACCTTGGGTGGATGGTCCTGGTGGCAGGCTGGTCTTCACGTGGTGCAGATCCCAGCACCGGAGACTCCACTGGTCCTGGAGGAATAGAAGGTCCTGACGAAGAGAAGCGGCCTTTGGGAGGAGCAGTTCCGGAGCCTGGAGGGAGGGGGAAGGATGGTCACTTCGGGCGGGAGGAGGGGTGGGAAGACAGGTCCTAGGGGAGAGGCACTCACCTTCCCTGCAGGCAGCCCCAGTGTGTGGCTCAGCGCTATGAGGCTGGAGCCCCTCGGGGATGCAGGATGCAGCTGGTGGATGGATGGCAGGACCGTGGGCAGGGGCTGCAATCTGGAGGGATAGTCCAGGTTGGGTGGGGTACTTGGAGGGAGGCTTGGATTCCAGAGGTTCTGGGGGCTGAGAGGTGGCCTCAGGAGGCCCAGGAACTTGGAGGTGGGTCTGGGGACTAGGATTCCAGAGTGGGACGGAGACCTGAGGGTGAGGTCTGGCAGCTTGGGAACACGGGAGGCCTGGGATTATTTTTTTGGTGTGGAATCAGGGAGTGATAGTCACCCACGGGAGGGGACTTAGAGGTGGCTCCAGTCTTACCCTCCGGGGCTGTGCCGAAGCAGGGTGCCCAACAGAAGGTGGGGCAGATGCCGGGCTTCCTCCTCTAGACAGCGAAGCAGCTCCTGGCTCTGGGGTGCCACCGCCTCAGATGTGGGGACGAGTTTTCGCTGAACCAGAGCCAGCACCTGTGGGGAAGGAAAGGGATGGGAGGGGCAGCCTGGAGCCACCTGGCCCCATCTCTAGGAGCCCCAGCCCTACCCAAACCTTGCCCCAACTTCTCTCTCACCTCTGCAGGGCTCCGGCACAGGCGCGTCTTGCTGGCTGAGTTGCCCTTGATGAGAAGGCGGACCTGTTCCTGTGTCTCCTCCTGGGCAACCATGAGGCCACTGAGATAGGCGCCTTTTACTTCCCACCTCCCAGCCTCTGGCCCTGCCCTCCCCTTTGTACAGGTCCTGCTTCCTCTTGGGAGACTCACCCTGGGCCTCTCCTCACCACCAGAGGCCCAGTTTTAGATCCTAAGCCTCCCAGCCTCTCTCTGGCCCTCCATCAGGCACTGCCACTTCCCCCAAGGCCGGCCTCTCACCACCAGCTGGCGCCAGTGCAGGATCCGTTGCTGTTTGGCCTGTAGCTCCTGCAGCATAAGCTGCCGCCGCCCAGTCACCTCCTCCAGCTCCTGGCTCTGGGCACGCAGGGCCTTGAGCTCTGCCCACAGGCCACAGCCCCGGAGCCCCAGCATCAAGGCCTGCCTGGGGCACAGCAGAAGAGAACCAGGGAGAGGAAGATGACTAAGACTCCTAGCGGAGGAGGGAGATCAGATCTGTAAGGATGCACAAGGAGCCACAAACACAGGGAGACAAACCAGGAGAGCAGGGAGGCAGAGCTGGGAGCCACAGGGGCAGGAAAAGTCTAATATTCTGAGACCTCTGGGAAAGAGATGGCCTAGAGTCCTCTGCTGAGGGAGCCCCCTCACCTCTCGCTGGATCCCAGGGCACATTTCTTCACCTCCTCCATCAGGCCTTGGAGGCGCCGGGTCAGGATTTGATGCTCCTTCAGAAGGGGGCCCCGCTGGGCAACCAGCACACCCACGGCCCTCCACCCCTCCTGGGGCAGGAGTACAAAGTCAGGGTGGGCATCACCCCTGGGGGTGAGGGGATCAAGCAGGCCTCGGGATGGGAAGGGGATGAGGGATGGAGTCCTGGGAAGGATGCCTGGGGGTCACCTGGATGAGATGCACCATAGATGGCAGGGCCTGGCTGGAGTCTGACTGGTCTGGTACCTGGGACCTGGGGGTGGGGTAAAACCACTGAGGGAGGAGCCCTCCCCCCTCGCCCGGGCTCTTGGGGGTGGCCAATGTCAGCCCACCTGCCAGACTGGTCACTGGGTTTCAGTTCCACTCCCATCAGCAGGTGACTGTGCCTGGTCCTGAGTCTGTTCCGGCTTACCCATCCACCCGCCCTGCCCCGCCCTTAGAAGCACGCCACTCCATACCTGGCTATCTCCGTATCTCGGAGTCCATCCAGACTGCACAGGGACCGAATCTCTGCCTCCCGCTCTGCAGCCAAGTGCTCCAAGGAGGCCAGGACGTGGCCCGGAGGGTGGTTTGTCAGCAGTGTCTGGTGGGGGGAAGGGTGAAGTAGGGCCAGATTGGGGGCAGTGCTCTGAGCTGGGATCCATGGTGATGAGGTAGGGATCAAGAGTTAGGTCCTGGCACCCTGAGTTTTGCTCATGGGGCAGAAGGTGTGGTCCCCCTCACCTCCACTGAGCTAAGCCACTGCCGGTAGGAAGCTCCAAAGTAGTCATCTTGAGGGGTTCTGTGGGGTTGGGGAAGGGGACAGAGAATATTACAAGACACATCAACTCTCCCTCTACTGATCACCACTACCCTATAAGGTGGGGGGCTATCACTGCCCCCATTTTAAGGATGAGGAAACCAAGTCTATCTATGCCTGTTAGACTTCAGTTCCCCGCTTACACCAACTAGCTGGCCTTAGGGCCTTTCACATGTGCTCTTTGTCTAGAATACTGTCTTAACCTTTCACCCTGGCTAAGCCTCCTCACCGGAGAACCTGTCCTCCCTGACTGCTTAGGTGAGGAAGGTGTCTCCTCTGGGTACCTGGAGTCTCTCAGACTTCCCCACCCCCAACAGCCCTAACCACCCGGGTTGCCACTGTCTGTGATAGATTTGTCTCTTCCTTGTCCTAGCCTGGGAGCCCTGTCAGGGCAAGGCCTGGGGCTGACATAGTCCAGAGGCTGAGTGTCTGAGGAATTAACAGAAAGTAACTCCCCACTCAAAGCCCAGGTTCTTGGCAGGGTCTATGGAGCCTGGATGACACTCACGGGATGCTGCCTCCCTTGGACTGAGGAATTAGGAGTTTCTGCAAGAACTGGGTCCGGAGGGTGTAAGCTGTTCGGACATCACCCTGGGAAGAAGAGGATGGGGCATGAGGGGAACCCACAGGTCCACCTGACCTGACTCCCCACTCCTTTCCCCACAGCCCAGGACTCTTACCAGGACCACAGGCTCCAGGCCCAGGGCTGCTGATGTCAAGGGTCCAAAGGTTATATCTACTTTGGCCTTCCTGGAGAGAGAAACAGAGTTGGGGCGGGAGTCCCCGGGAAAAGGGAGCTAGAACAGATGTCTGTGTCTCCTCCTGCTGTAAGGCTAGTCACTGAGCCTGGATCTCAGGGGCCACCTCTAAAATCAGGCCACTGACCTTTCCTGGCTGTATTAGCTTCCTCACTGGCCTCTGCTCTTTGCCCCCTGCAGTCTGTTTTCCATCTAGTAGTCAATGATCCTGTTAAAACCTCAGACAGATCATGTCACCTTGCTGCCTAAAACCCTCGAAAACAATGTGATGTTTTCCCATCACACTCAGAATAGTAACAATTGGTATTAGGTATCTTCTAAGCACTCTGCATGATTTAACTCAATTATCATACCTACCCTATAAAGTAGGTTTAATATTATCCCCATTCCATAGAGCTTATGCACTGAGGCACAAAGAGGCCAAGTAGTTTGCCCAAGGTCACAGAGCTGTAAGTGGCCAGGCTAAGGCATGAACCCAGCCTTTGAGTAAAAATCTGATGCCTCCATGGCACTCTGTCCACCTCTCTGACGTCACCTCCTCGTGCCCTCCCTTTTGCCTGTGTAACTAAAGCTAAACTGGCCTCCTGGCTGTTCTTCCCATATGCCAAACTCGGCACCTCGGCTCTTGCTGTCCCTCTCCATGGAGATTCCTCCCCCAACTCAAATGTTACCTCCTCAGAGATGCCTTCTCTGACCACCCTCCCTGGAGTAGCATCTCTTTCGCCGTTACTATCATATCACCTTTTTATCATAGCACTTATCTCTCCCTGCAATTATACTAGTTTATCATCTGGCTCCTCTGCATCAGAGTGTAAGCTCCAGGAGGGCAGGGACTTGTCCCTTATTTACTGTTCTTTCCCCAGCACATTCCCTAGATATACAGTTGGCAACATTCTAAGCACTGGAAATATAAGTGGCTGAGATAAGAAAACTTTCTGACCTCACGGACTTTAAATCCTAAGGAGTGGAGCTCAGAATTTTGGAACCCAAGAAGGGTCAGGGTGGAGCACTGAGGTCTCTAAGGAAAATGTCTGCCTGCCCCGCCTGGTGAAGGCTGGTCCCTGGGCACCTGAGGCCCACCTCTCTATGTCCTGCAGACGTCTCAGCTGATTCTGCAGCTGCTGCATGGGATCTTGCAGCCCACGCTGCTGTCTTTGCATGGCCCCAGCTTGGGCCCGGAGGAGGAGAGCACGACGCTGGGTGTCTTGAATGCTCTGAAGGGCTTGCTCCAGGGCCATGTCTGGAGGAGAAACATGTGGCTATCAGCTGTTCCCCTACCCCCACTCTGTTGCTCATCTTCCCAGCCCCATAGGTCACCCTGAGCCTCGGTCTCTTGCTCCATCAGCTCCAGGCTCTGGTCTAACTCCTGGATCTCTGCCCGCAGGCGAGCAACAGTGGCTTCCAGCTCCAGCTTCCGACGGGCCTGGCGAGATCAGGTACAGAGTCAGATGCATGGCCTGGCTGGGTCTTGGCCTGGCCTGGCCTGACTGCTCTTTGTGGAGCACTGATCTCCTTGCCTGCACAGGTAGGTGACAGAGGGTTTATCGTAAGCAGTTTCTGTGTCTGATTCTCTAGGCCTAGAAGAACACTAGGGTACCATCTGGCCTCCTCCTTCCTCCTGGGATTGCCTCCCCTATCCTCCTAAATTGTTTCCTGTCTCTGACTGATGACACTACACCTCTGCCCCAGTTCTCACCTCCCCACTGAGCCCCACATCTAGGGGTCCCAAGGTCTTCTGGAAGCCTCCCCCTAGATGTCACCAGGGCCCCTTGCATATAATAGGTCCTACAATGGCTTCAGTATATCTCCCAAACCAGTCCCTTCTCCCATCTCCCCTCATCAGGTTGGATGCCTCATATCCATGTCCCCTCAACACCCAGCTCATGCCTGTCTCCCCTGGACTGTAAGCCCTGTGAGTGTGGGGATCAGGGCTGTCTTGTGACCCAGTGTCCCCAGCATCCCATAGCACAAGGCTGGGCCTAGAGCAGAAATCTACAAGTCCTCTTTTTGGATGAAAGAAAATATTGTAGGGGCGCCTGGGTGGCTCAGTTGGTTAAGCGACTGCTTTCGGCTCAGGTCATGATCCTGCAGTCCCTGGATCGAGTCCCGCATCGGGCTCCCTGCTCGGCAGGGAGTCTGCTTCTCCCTCTGACCCTCCCCCCTCTCATGTGCTCTCTTTCTCTCATTCTCTCTGTCTCAAATAAATAAATAAAATCTTTAAAAAAAAAAAAGAAAATATTGTAAGACATGCTTCTCACCTCTCGACTGTCCTGGTGGCCATACCTGAGGAAATGACAGGGGATGACAGGGACTGTCAGAGTTAGGGGATGACAGGGACTTCCAGGGGGATGACAGGAGGTGTGAGGCTGTGGGTGAAAACACAGCTGGATGGGACTAGGGTAAATAGGAAGGAAGAGCTTTTAGAACCAGTTACCAGAGTAGGTTTCCCCGGATCTTCTTGACACTCCTACAGTGGAGAGGCAGAAGGAAGAGGTGTTACTGTGGGGCTTGCCTGTGTCCCCTCCCCTGTCACAGCCTCCCTCATGTGGCCAGGCTCACCTCTGGCTGTGCACATGCCGCAAAACATAGGCCCAGATGTCGGCCCCCTGGCCCAGACACAGTCTGTGGGGAGAGTGTGTAAAGGTATGCCTTGGGTATCACACAGGGTGGTGGATCATCCTTATTCGAAGGGTGGTTGTGGTGGGTAAAGTCTTTACCAGGGAATTCTCACTTCTGGGGGGAAAGAGGGTCCATACTTTCTGGGGTGAGATATTCCCTCCTGGGGAGTTCTCGGTCACTGAACTGTGGGCTTCTCACTGGGTGTAGGGAAATTCTCATTCCCTGGTGGGGCGATTCCTTTCTCCTGGGAGAGGGCTATCTCTAGTCACTTCCAGAGGAGGGGGTGGGGAGTATACTGCCAGGAAGTGCTCTCATTACCAGATGGGGGTCATCACTCCTATAGATTCAACCTCCAATGGGGTGGTCTTTGGTGACTCGAGTCTCTGCACTGGTTAGGGTGGGTGGGGGTGGTAGGGTGTCGCAGAGACAGTCTCACTCCAAAGATCTTACTTCCACACAGGAAGCGGGCTTCGTTAACTCTCAGAGGATCCTCACTGGTGCCTCGGCCGGCCCTCACTCTGGGCGGTCTCACGGGGTAGGGGGTGGGAGTGTGGGGGTCACCGCCCAGGGGGGTCTTCACTCAACCCCGGATCCTCCTCCTGGACATACTACTGGGTGTGTGGGGGGGGCCGCCCTTAATGGTCATTCTCCCTGAGGCAGAGGAAGGCGGGTCTTCAGTGATCTCACCCCCAGAGACTATCTCCAGGGTTGGGAGTGCTCACACTTAGAGCGTCCCTCACCTGCGCAGCGTCGACTCCGGGGCTCGGGCTGCGACCGGCGCCCCCATCTCTTCCGTCGCCCAGCAACCCAGTTCCCGCGCTTCCTGCATTAACTCCATGAGAACTCGGAGCGTCTTCCCGCACCCTCTTCAAGTGTGGCGCCCGCCTCTGACGTCACGAGCGCGCCGGCAGTGACGCCATCGGTTGCCAGGCGGACTGGGGCCTCGCGGCTCCTCAGCGCGGCTGAGCCGTCCGGTGTCTCTCGCTCTGACGAGGGTGGGTCGCTTTGAGTGAAGATGAAAGGCGTGTGGAGAAACGGTGAGGCCCGTTCGCTTTCCTCGTCCTCCCGCTCACCACCAAGTGTCCCCTAAGAGGCAGAAGGTCCCAAATGCCTTCCTTGATGTTCTTGACAAAATGGGACTTTCATCCTAGGAGGCCAGGTGCTCTTTGATTTCAGAAACAGGGTGTTTCAGGTCTGAGTGAGGAATAGGGGGCGATAGCATGACCCTGATATCTCCCCGTCATGCATTCTTCCAGGTATTCGTTCGTCTTTACTATTCCATAACATTCGTGAGCCGACCCTGCCCCGGGGACACAGCGGTGGACGAGACAGCCCCAGTCTCCATGCTACGGAGCTCAGGTTCAGTGGGGGACTTAGACACATCACCATCATCAGGTAGGGATGGTAGAAAATAAGCAGCAGGAGCGGGGCCGGGGCAGTTTGGGACACACGGAATGTGAGGGGTCTGTGGGCTGCCCCAGAAAGCACTGGATACTGGGCCAGGAGTTCTGGAGAGCCTCAGACAGGGCCCTGAGAAATGGCAACATTCAGGGACATTTCACTGAACGTGCTTGCCTAGGTCACCACGCTGTCCTCAGTGTCTAGTCCAAAGCCTGACTCTCTAAGTAGTTATTCAAAAAGCACATGAGGGGAGAGGTGGTGGGGTGAGAATAAAGCTGGGGACTGAGGGAGGGGGATGGAGCAGGATGACGTACGGGGGTCGAGGGCAATGGTGGCCCATATAGGGCTGTGGAGCTGGGAGGAGACAAGTGGGTCAGGAGGTTGATTGGCTGTAGAGGGTGGGGCATCCAGCCTGAGGTCCAGGGCTCTGGGCTGGGGATTAGGTGGAGCAGACCTTGAAATGCGGATGTGAGAGAAGGGACAATTTGGGGGGAGATGCTGATAACAATGTGGGGCCCTGTGGGTGTGAGGAGTCAAAGGGACATCCAAGGGTTGGCTCAGTCTCTGGCCCAGGGACAAAGCGACCATGGGATCACCATTAAGATACCAAATTTGGGGGAGAAGCTGAGTCCAGCTTCAAGTGTTTCATAAGGGCTGAGAAGCAGAAGAGGGTGCCAAGGGCTGATGTAATCCAGGTGGGTTTCCTGGAAGAAAGAGCAGCTGCTACTCCACAGTGCCTAATTCTCAAAAGGTGCCATTTTGCTCAAACATTGCTATCCTTCTGCCTTTTGTGGGTGTTTTGCTATTAAAAAACAAAATCAATTAGACAGCATGTCTGCCATTGGTCTTTGAGCCTTTCAAGGGGCTTTAAAAAGTACTGGCTGTTAAGAGAATGAAAAGACAAATCACAGACTGGCAGAAATATTTGCAAAACACATACCTGATGATGGACTTGTATGTAAAATATACAAAGAACTCTTAAAACCCAACCATAAGAAAACAAAGAATCTACTTAAAAATGGACAAAACTTATGAACAGATATCTCACTGAAGAAGATGTACAGATGGCAAATAAGCATGAAAAGTTGCTAACCATCATGTCATTAAGGAATTGCAAATTCAAACAACAATGGTATGCCTCAACACACCTATTAGAATGTCCAAAATCCAAAAAATGACACCAAATGCTGTTGAGGCTGTGGAACAACAAGAACTCTCCTTCATTGCTGGTGGGAATGCAAAATGATACAGCCGCTTTGGAAGACAATCTGAAAAGGCAATAGACTCTATGATCACAAATATATAGCATTCTAGAAAAGGCCAAACTATAGAGACCAGTAAAAAGATCAGTGGTTGCCAGAGGATCATGAGGTGGGGGGTAGGGAAGGAAAGGTGAAACTATTTTGTATGATACTGTAATGGTGGCTACATCACATTATGCATTTGTAAAAAGCCAGAGAACTGTACAACACAGAGTGAGCCTTAATGTAAAGTATGGATTCTAGATAGTAATGTTTCACTGTTGGTCATCAGTTGTAACAAAGGTACCATACTCCTGCAAGGTGGTAATAATAGGGGAAAATGTGTGTGGAGGGAAAGGAAGTATATGGGAATTTTCTTTACTTTTTGTTTAACTTGCTGTAAGCATTAAGCTGTTCATGAAAAATAAAGTCTATTAAAAAAATAATGGTTGAAAGTTGGAATATTATTTAATGAAACATCTATAACCATAACCTAATGACAACTAATCAGATGCACCTTGAATGAAGCTATAACATAAAAGGATTCTCGGGGCGCCTGGGTTGCTCAGTCATTAAGCGTCTGCCTTCGGCTCAGGTCGTGGTCCCAGGGTCCTGGGATCGAGCTCCACATCGGGCTCCCTGTTCTGCGTGAAGCCTGCTTCTCCCTCTCCCACTCCCCCTGCTTGTGTTCCCTCTCTCGCCGTGTCTTTCTCTGTCAAATAAATAAATAAAATCTTAAAAAAAAAAAAAAAAGGATTCTGTATGTTTTGGAAGAAAGGCTAAAGCCAAATAAGAGATGGCTACTATCAGTTGCCCCTCCAACTCTAAAAATAAATAAATAAAAGCCACGCAGAGGTTATTAGACACATGCATTCAAGGTGCCTCTGCTCTCCCCAGCAGCCACTGACAGATCTTCTCACCACTCTCCTCCAGTCTCTGTGCTGTGGCTTTGTAATGTATCAGCTTGAGCAGGCTGAATGAACTGTATCTTAGAATTACCTTCTCCATATGCTTTCAGTTAGGATGCACCAATAGAGATTCTTGGGCAGGATTTGGAGGCAGAAGCGAAACAACTGCCATTTTGTAGATCACACAGGTTGTAGCCGGCTGGCTGCTAGCTCATCAGGTTTGCATAGGGCAGGGGCAGCAGCGGGCCAGCAATTGTTTCACCTTTTCCTGCGGCTTCTTCTCAACTGCTCCAACTCCTGGGCTGGGTGTGTCTTTGGCTCCATGATGAAGGATGCCAGCTTCTCCCGTGGATGCTCTTACCACCAAGGGCAGAGGCCAGCTTGTACCAGCTTGTCCTAGCTTCGCCCCACTTTACATCTGTCTTCCTTCCTAACTGCCTGCCCTGTGCACTTCGAGTGCCAGCATCAGACACCGAGACCACAATGTTGGGAACTGCTTCATAACTGCAACTGCATAAGGTTAAATCCCAGTTCATCTGTTTATCTCTCTATCTATCTATCATCTATCTATCTATCTATCTATCTATCTATCTATCTATCTATCTATCTATCTATCTATCTATCTATCTATCATCTCCCCTAGTGGTTCAGCCTCTCAGATGGAACCCTGATCCACTCTGTAACCAGGGACTCTTGGTGTCTGTGGAGTTATTGTTACCCTCAAGCTGCTGTTCATGGAGGAAGTTGGAGTGACTCTCCTCTTCCTCTCCTACATAGAAGAGGATGTTTTCTTCTCCATTCCCCAAAAGGTTGATGCAAAAATGTGAGATTGGCATCTTACTCACAGAGAGAAGTGGAAGTCATATTTGTATCCCCCACCCTGTTCAGTCTGTTCAATATACAAATGACAAAATGATTATCATCCCCAAACTGAGATAGTTAACCCGTGTTCTGCTCCTGATCCCTATTTGACAAGCTTCAAGCTCCCACATTAATGCCTGTAATTTGCTGCTTATAAGGTGTTCAAGGACCAGAATCCTCCAGGGGCTTGTTAGAAATGCAGAATCCCTTGCCCCTCCACTCCTGGACTTACTGAATCAAAACATGCATTTTGACCAAATCTGTCAGGGATTTGTATGCATATTAAAGCTTAAGTGCCATCTACAGGACATTACTTTGGGGGGATAAAACCTTTATTACCATTAATACCCAGAGATGGATTCTTATCATTGGCTTCTTGGATATAGAGTTTTAAAATTTGTGATGAATATCTGGCACATTTTAGACCATCCTGTCTCTAATTTCCTCATAACAGTTGGCTTTTTTATGACGGTGTCAACTGAAACATCAACTGGGCCAGCTGAGAGACCCAGAAGTTGAGTCTTAGAAAGTGAAGAGCTGGAAAGATTCGGCAGAAGTCACTAAGGTTACTGAAACACCCAAAGCAAGAACTCTGTACCAAGTATGTCCACACATACTGAGTAAAAGTATGAAATACACACAGGATTGATATACAGTAACATGAGTTTGGTGGTTTCTTTCCGGGATGGAGGGAAGAGGGAACAGAGAAGGGGGGAAGGGTTTAATTTGCACCTACAACATTTTATTTCTTTTTCAGAGAGAGACACAGCAAGAGAGGGGACACAAGCAGGGGCAGAGGGAGAGGGAGAACCGGACTACCCGCTGACAGGTGCAAGTATAGGAAAATGTCTACATCTGTGAAATGTGGGTGGCACGTGGGGTTCTGTTAGACTTGTTTCGCACAGTCTGTAGATTTGAAACCATTATCGAAATTAAGAAATTAAAAGTTAAAAAAAAGTGGGGGGAACATTCTAGGTGTCCTGTGGGTGGTGAATCAGAGGAGGAGACAGGCCAGGGCAGGGAACTGGGGCAGGTGATGACAGAGTTGAGGCTTAGCAGGGGCTGGTGGGAGAGATGATCAGGCTGAGTGGAAGACACTTACCCATAGGCCAAGCCCTTTCCAGAGAGGAAAGCAGTGTTCTCATTGGGACATTACCTGTCAAGGCTCCCTCCCTCCCACCTCTGGGATTGTCTTCCTGCTGTGCCCTCTACCTCCATCACCCTTCTTCATTATCTTCAATGGCTACCTCCTCCTCATTTTTTAGGTCTTATCTCAGATGTGCCCTCCTATGCAAGCCTTCTCTGACTGCCCCCCACCCACCCAGGTTGGTTGGATTAACTTCTCTGGATTCTCACGGCTGAGCCCAGTTGATGATGACAAATCCCAAAAACCCAAGGTAGTGTTTTTCCTCCCAGACAAGAAATAATCTTGGCTCATGTGATTTGGAAAGTGTCCTGGTTTCTTCTGATTCAGGTGAGGTCTGATCCAGCAGCTCAAACACTGGAAGGCAATTTTATTATGAGCAAAGGCTCTGCAGCCTGGCTCATTGGGTTTGAATCCTCATTCCATCATTCAGGCTAAACGATCTAGGGCAAGTCTCTCAATCTCTGCAGTCTCAGTTTCCTCATTTATGAATTGACAAAAATAATACCTGTTTTTAGTGTTGTTGTGGGGTCTAAATGAGACAATATGCATAAGCTCCTTGAGCAGTGCCTGCACACAGTTGAATGCTCAGTGACTATTGTGATGGGGATGATGGTGATGATGGTGGTGATGTCACTGGGGACCCAGTTTCTGGCTCCCCTTCCCAGCACTTGCTTCTTTTTTGGCTCCTCTTTCATCCTAGCAGTTCCAGGCTCTTCTGCCTGGTTGTAGAATGACTTACCCTGCACCATTTGAAGGGGAGAAAGATGTGGTTTTAGAGGGTGACATGGAAGAGGGGGGGCTGCTTCTTTTTACAAAGCTCCAGAAACCATTTTTCCAAGTCTCATTTGCTCAGACAGGGTCACATGCCCACTCTGAACCAGCCTGTAGCCAGAACGTGACTCCCAAACAGAATGACCACTACACTATACCTCCCCAGACTTGTTTCTCTCCCACTTCCCCAGATCACACAAGGGCAGCTCTGTGATTCCAGCTCCTGAGGCCAAAATTCCCTCTTTTTCTTACACCTATATCATGCATCAGCAATTCCTGTTTACCTTTAAAATTCATCAATGCTTTTCCCTTCTTCCCCACTCATCACCTCCCATCTGGAAAATCACAGGAGTCTCCCTGCTGTCACCTGTTCACCATAGTCTGCTCCCCTCCAGGGTCCTAGGGAGCCTATTAACACCTGAGTCAGCACATGTCACTTATCTGTTCAATGTCTCTGTTCATGTCACTCGGAGTAAAGTACACTCGCTTTGATCTTGCCTATGTTACCTCCCTGATTTCATCTCTAACTGGTCCCTACCTTACTTCACTTCAGCTATTCTGACCTCCTTAAAATAGCTCAGAAATATCGGATGGGCTCCTCGCTTGAGGCCTTTGCACTAGCGGTTCCATCTGCCTGAGACTTTCACCCCAGATACGTGTCTGGTTTCCTCTCTTAAGTCCTGCAAGCCTTTGCTAAAAAGTCAGATCCTAATTGGGGCATTACCTGCCTATCTATTTAAAACTATAGCCCCTCACCCATCTCCAATACTTCTGATCACCCTTGCCGTGCTTTACTTTTTTCCCCACAGTACTCTTAATATTTTTCTTACTTAAGCTTATCATCTTTCACACACCACCAGAATGGCAATGCAGGAGATGCACAATAAAACTTTGCTGAAGGAAAGAATAAGTGAAAGAACAACTCACAGTCCCATCTGGTGTGAGCCTGTCTTCTCCACTGGACTGCAGATGTCCTGAGGACAGTGATGGGATCTATGTTGGTCACTGTTGTGTCCCCAGCATCACCCAGTGCAGAGCCAGGCATAGAGGGGGTTGGAAGTCCTAAAGATAGACAGCCTGCAAAAGATGTCTACAAAAGATTCCTGTGAGCAGATCTTTGTCAGATGGAAGGTAAAGAACACGTGTTGCATTTCCTCTTCAGGAGAGCTGGAAAGCACCTATAAGAGTTCTTATAGGGAGGAGGAGAGAACCCCACCTGCTTTGGAGAGTGGGAGATGTGTGACATTACTCACTGCCACATTGGCCTCCTTTTTGTTCTTTGAATCTCCAACCTCATTCCATGAGCCGCTCTCATACTTGGGCTTCCATGTCTCAGCTCAAAGAACATCTTAGAAAGGCTTTCTTTTTCTTTTCTTTCTTTCTTTCTTTCTTTCTTTCTTTCTTTCTTTCTTTCTTTCTTTCTTTCTTTCTTTCTTTCTTTCTTTCTTTCTTTTTTAAGATTTATTTATTGAGAGAGAGCGGCAGGCAGAGGGAGAAGCAGACTCCCCACTGAGCAGGGAGCCCGATGTGGGGCTCGATCCCAGGGCCCTGGGATCATGACCCAAGCTGAAGGCAGAGACTCAGACGGAGCCACCCAGGCGCCCCTTAGAAAGGCTTTCTGTGGCAAAGCCAGCTAGGTGTCTATAGACTACCCAGTCTGAGACTACATTTTCCAGAGGCCCCTGCAACCAGTTGAGGCCATGAAACTAGTTCTGTCCAGTGGACTGAGAGTAAGAGGTGTGTGTCACTTAGGGCCAAAGCTTTATTTAAAAAAAAATTCCCCCTGGCTTACTGAGGTATAATTGACAAAAAAATGTAAGCTATTTAAAATGTACGACATGGTTATTTGATAAACATATACATTGTGAAATTATTACCACAATCAAGTTAATTAATACATCCATTACCTCACATAGTTACCTTTTTTTCCTTTTTTGGTGAGAACATGGAAGATATACTCTCTTAGCTTATTTTAAGTATATGATACAGTATTATTCACCATAGTCACCATGTTATACATTAGATCCTAAGATCTTACTCATCTTATAACTGAGTGTATCCCTTTAACAGCCTGTCCCTGTTTCCCCCAGCCCCTGGCAACCATCATTCTACTTTCTGTTTCTGTGAGTTTGGCTTTTTTAGATTGCATGTATAAGTGATACCACACAATATTTTTCTTTATCTGACTTATCTCGTTAGCATAATGGCCTCAAGGTCTATTTGTGTTGTTGCAAATGGCAGGATTTCATGTTTCTCATTGTTTCATAATATCTCTTTATATACATATATACACCAAATCCTCTCTATCCCTTCATCCATTGGTGCACCCTTGGGTTGTTTCTGTATTTGGGTACTGTGAATAATGCTGCTGTAATTATGAGAATACTGATGTCTCTGAGACAGTAATTTTTTTCCCCTTTGGATATATTCCCAGAAGCAGGATTGCTAGACCATGTGGTAGTTCTACTTTTAATTTTTTGAGGAACGCCCATATTATATTTCATAGTGGCTGTACCAATTTACATTCCCATCCAAGGGTGTATAAGGATTCACTTTTGGGCTGAGGATTTTAAGAAGCAAGTGGGGGTTCTCCAGTCTCTTATCTTCTGGAGTCCTTCAAAGGACTCTGAGCATTTTAGGAGATGGAATCACCAAGTGGAAGGAGCCTGGATCCCTAACTTAATACGTGGGCAACCAGAAATGCCCACTTTGGGAGGTTCTGTGAATGTGAAATAAACAATTTTGTGTACTACTGAAATGGTGGGCTTTATTTGTTACAGCCACTAGCATGACTCTAAACAATATACTTCTAGACCTCATTGTCCACTAGCTCAGTGTACCTCAAACTATTTGTGGTTGTGGAGTAGGACTCATTTTTTGATATCTCCAATCTGTCATGTACTGATTCTTTTGGTCTGTATCCTGTCCAACACAACAAGTCTATGGATTATATTCTTGGATGTCATGGCCATGTCAAATTTCTGTAAGTTTTGAAGTGCTTATTGGTAATTCTGCACTTCTCTTGTTGCAGACCATTAACAATAGTGGACCAGTAGTGGTACTACTTTAGCTTATTTATAAATGAAATATTACCCTGTTTTATTTCTCTCCTTATCATTTACCACTCCCTGTAATTATCTTGTTTATTTAGAGGTCTATTTGTTTATGGTATTCTTCCCAGTAGAATGTAAGCTCCTTCAGAAAGGAGTTGTGCTTATCTTGCTCTGTTGAGTTTCTAGCTCCTAGTACAGTGCCTGGTACATTGTATGTGCTCAGAAATTCTGTGTTGAATAATGAATAAATGACAAACTTTGGTGGTGAGGGGGAGAAGAGGCAACCATACCTGTTATAGAAGTTCTCTACAATTGTAACTTGACCTGAATTCCTATCAGTTCACTGACAGCTGCTTGACTCCCTGGCTTTCTGGTAGACTGTAAGTAACCGAGCTAAGGTCTGGCCTCTTACAACCCTCCTCTCTAAGTTTCCCCTACTAGAGATTAGACCACACTGGACTGTCACTGCCTGGTGATATGTCTGTATTCACCTAGTTTATAAGTCCTGAGGGGGGTGTGGTTGAATCTGAAGTGGTAACTGCTATATCCCCAGCATCATAGCATAGCCAAGGCCCTTGGTATGAATAGATTTATGGCATGAATGCATGATGTGAACAGGAGGGGAGACTGTCCTGAGGAAACAGTGCCCTACCCTAGCTCCACAGCCCTATCTCCTGGCAGGGTCCCAGGGTTGATCTTGAACTCTGGGCCAGTGGACTGCCCAACTGACCCCTTTTTTGCCCCATCAACTACCTCAAGATGCTGGCTCAGGCTGTCAACATTTAGCAGTCCAGACATGTAGAAAAGGTGTCCCATTTGGCCCAAATGGATACTTAGAGTCAAAGTAAGTAACACTGTTGTATATATTTGGTAGTTTGCTGAAAAGGTTAACGAGCAAGTAAGTCCATCATGAGGAAAATCAAGACGGTGAGTGTGACGAGGCTTCCCAAAACAATCCCCAAGACTGCAATGTAATAGACTTGGTGGGAGGTCTCGGCTGCCAAGGCTCGGTTATTCCATCTGTTGCTGTGCCTTGTCTGATTAGAGGGGAGAGGCAGGACAGGAATAGTTGGGCTTCAGTGGGTTATTGTAATGGGTGAGCTATAGAACTGTAAGGACACAGGGCAGGGACTTGAACCCATGGGAGGGACAAAAGAAAGAATTTGAGCCAAGGTCAAGGCCAGGATGAAAAGGGAGTAGAGGAGGAGAGGATTGGCATGACGCAGATTCCCACCTGAACAGAGAAGATCAGGGCTACAATGCCTATGGGAAAACACAGGAGGAAGGCGCAAATCGACAGGCACATGTGGTCTTTGGGGGGCTTGTCCTGCAAAATTTCAAATGCCTGTGGGCAGGGAGTGGGTCATGGCTCAGTATGGCTTTTGGACTGTGCTGTCCCCTCTGACTCATTTTCATGATAACTTGGCCCCTATAAATTCTTTGTTGACCTCCTTTAAAACCCCTACTGACTTCCCCTAATTCCTACCATGTCCCCTCTAACCTCTCATTATTCCCTTTAATACCCCTTTTACCCTGGATCTCCCAGCCCCCTCCACCCCTATGCTCTATAATCCCTGCCTGTTCCTAGTAACCCTTTCCCTGTCTCCTATAACCTCCTCCTTGTCTTCTAGAACTGCCTTGCAGGTCCCTACAGCATGTCTCCCTTGGCCCCTAACACCGCCCCTTCAAAAGCCCTTGCTGACTCTAATGACTCTCACTGGCCTCCCTGGAACCACAACTGAGCCACTATCGCACTTGGTTCCTATAACACCCTCATGGTCCCCGAAAGCAGCCTTTTTGCCCCTATAAAACACCTACTAAGAAGACCCTACTCAACACTTGAACACTCTCGCTTTCCATCTATAAAACCTTGTTCCCTCGTAAAGCTCTCACCCTATGAAACTGTGTATGTCTACAATACCTCTCTCCTGATCTCATTTGTAATATCCCTCACTTTCTCCCCATGAACCTGTCATGGTCTGTTATGAGCCTTACTGTTCCCCCATAAACTTCTCCCTTCCCTTTCTCCCCACCCATGGCCTCTCTGTTGGCTCCTCTAAGACCTTCTTTGACCAACTCTAAATTCTAAGTCCTCTCCATGTCCCCTTGTAGCCTCTTCTCTGTCCCCTTATAAAGGCCTGCTCTTTCTCCCTCTACCGCCTTCTCGCTACCTCTGAAACCAGAGTCCTGACCCTCTGAACCCCTCTTTCCTCCACTCACAGCAGCCTCCCCGTTCTCCTAAACCCGTGTTCCCTCTAAATAGTTCTTCTTGTAACACCCTCTCTGCCTCCTCCTGAGACCCTTCTTGCCCCCTCATTCAGCCGCTACTCACGCTCTCTTCCGCCCACCCTATCCCCCCATAAATTCCCTCCCTGCCCCTTCAAACACTCCCATTACGGCATCTGGGTCTGGGTACAAGGAGCCTCTCCCTCATTCCAACCAACTAGGGGTTACCGTAGAGACCATGCAGGCCCCGCCTCCTATCCTGTCTTTCTATTACTATTGGCTGGTTGAAGTTGCATGTAATAGGGTGGGGGAATCCAATACTCACATGGCTGCTGATTGGTCTGAAGGAGTTCAAGCTCTTCCTACTCTGTCAGGTGATTGGTCAATTCCAGGAGTTGTTTTTTATTAGTTTCGAAGGTGGTTTATATGTTTTGGATACAAGTCTTTTCTCAGATATGTGATTCGCAAGTGTTTTCTCTGGGTCTGTAGCTTATCTTTTTAATTTTTTAACAGTGTCATATGCAGAGCAAAGTTTTAAATTTGCATTAAACCCAAATTAATTTTTTTTCTTTTATGGACGTGCTTTTGTTGTCATGTCTAAGAATTTCTCTCTGCTTAATCCAGTGTCAGGAAGATTTTCTCCTATGTTTTCTTCCAAACGTGTGATAGATTTACATTTTACACTTAAATCTGTAATCCATATTGAGTTCATTATTGCATAAGAGGTGAGGTTTTCTTTTTTTTTTCTTTTTAAGATTTTATTTACTTGAGAGAGAGAGAGAGAGCAAGCGAGAGGGAGGGGCAGAAAAAATCTGAAGCTGACTCTGCACTGAGCACAGAGCCTGACCTGGGGCTAGATCACATAACTGTCATGACCTGAGCCGAAACCAAGAGTCTGATGCTTAACCGACTGAGCCACCCAGGTGACTGGAGGTGAGATTTTAGATGAGATGATGATGATGATTTTCATTTGTTTTTTTCAATTAATTAACACCATTAAAAAACCCTAGGGGCGCCTGGGTGGCTCAGTGGGTTGGTGTGGGACTCTTGGTTTCAGCTAAGGTGGTGATCTCAGCGTGGTGAGATGGAGCCCCCCAGTGGGACTCTAGCTCAGAGTCAGCTTGAGTTTCCCTCTCCTTCTCCCCATCCCTGCTCTGCACGCTCTCTCTCAAATAAATAAATAAATCTTAAACAAACAAACAAACAAAAAACAACTCTGGGGCGCCTGGTTGGCTCAGGTCATGATCTCAGGGTCCTGGGATAAAGCCCTGCCTCAGGAGCTGGGGCTCAGCTCTCCCTCTCCCTCAGTGCCCCCCCCGCCCCCCCCCCCCGGCCCCACGTTGTTTTTTTCTCTTACTCTTTCTCTCTCAAATAAATACATTAAAAAAAAATCTTAAACAAACAAAACAACACCCTATTCTTTCTATGATAAATTGCATTGACCTTTTGAAAATAAATTGGCCGTATCTGTATAGGTCTCTTTCTGCGCCGTTTATTCTGTTCTGTTGATCAATGTGTCTGTCCCTTAGCAAATACCACACTGTCTTTTTTTTTTTTTTTAAGATTTTATTTATTTATTTGAGAGAGAGAATGAGAGACAGAGAGCATGAGAGGGAGGAGGGTCAGAGGGAGAAGCAGACTCCCTGCCGAGCAGGGAGCCCGATGCGGGACTCGATCCAGGGACTCCAGGATCATGACCCGAGCCGAAGGCAGTCGCTTAACCAACTGAGCCACCCAGGCGCCCCCCACACTGTCTTTTAATGTAGATTTACAGTGATTCTGAAAGTCAGGTAATATGAGTACTCCAACTTTGTCGGTCTTTTTCGGAATTGTTTGACTATGTGTAGATCTACAAGTCTTTTAATAGGAATTGCATTAACGTTTCAGATCAATTCCGGGAGAGACGTGGAACCTCCTTTTCACCAGCATGGGAAGCCTCCCCATTTATTTAGGCCTTTTATTTCCTTCATTAGCAGCTGTAGTGTAAACACACAGCTGATACACATAATTATTTAGATTTACACCCAATTACTTGCTTTGTGAGAGCTATTGCAAATGGTATTATGATTATTATTTTTGATAGCTGTTATTTTATTTATTTTTATTTATTTATTATTTTGTATAGAAGTATAATTAACATACAGTGTTATATTAGTTTCAGGTGCACAATGTAATGATTCAGCAATTCTATATATTACTCAGTGCTCATCAAGATCAGTGTACTCTTAATCCCCTTTATCTATTTATTTAAATGAATTTGATTTCTGATTGTTCATTGCTAGCATAAGAAAACACATTGGATTTTTGTGTGTTGATATTACAAACTGTGATCTTGCTAAACTCATTTTATCAAAGAGGCTGAAAGTAAAAGGATGGAAAAAGATATATTATTCTAGAGTGATATTAATATCAGATGAAGTATATTTCAAAGAGTAATACTGGGGGGGTGCCTGGCTGGCTCAGTCAGTGGAGCATGTGACTCTTGATCTCAGGGTGGTAAGTTCAGGCCCCATGTTGGATGTAGAGACTACTTAAAAATAAAAAATAAAAAAATCTTATAAAAAAACCCCAAAGAGTAATACCAGGGAAAAAGAAATTTATTTCTTAATAATAAAGGGGTCAACTAATCAAGAGGACACAATAGTTCTACGTGTTTATACACCTAATAACAGAGCTTCAAAATATATAAAGGAAAAAACTTTAGAAAAATCTAAGCCTAAGTCAGCCTGCACTTATGGGAAATGCCTCACTGTCAAGGAAAACTAACATACACTAATTACAGCCTTCCAAATCCCTTCCCTTAGAAAATAGGACCTGATAGCCTTTATGAAAATCCCAGACCTCCTAGCCAATCATACCCTGTTTCCACATTTCTTCTTCTCTATAAAGGTCACTGTTGCCTAAAATCACTTGAGAAGGGTTTTCTCCTTCTTGAGAAGCACTGTATTCCCCCAACCCATGGATTGTCTCCCCTTGAATAAAGGACATAAAAGTCATTACTAGATTGTATTATTTTTGTCACTTGACACTAAAGTAGAAAATCTGTAGGGATACAGAAGACTTGAACAACACCATCAACCAACTTGACTGAATTGACATTTATAGAACATTCTACCCCCAAACAGCAGGCTACACATTATTTCCAAGTGCACCCAGAACAATTATTGAAATGGATCGGCTTCTTGACCATGAAACAAGTCTCAATAAATTTAAAAGAGCTCAAGTTATACAGTGTTCTCTGTGATATAAATGGAATTAAATTAGAAATCCATAACAGAAATATAGCTGAAAGATCTCCAGATATTTGGAAACTATTTGTATTTTAAAATTTCCTACAGTTCAAAAAAGAAATCAAAAGAAAAATGAAAAAGCATTTTGAACCGAATATAAGTGAAGACACAAAATGTAAAAATATGTGGGAGGTTGTCAAAGCAGAAGTTAAGGGGAAATTTATAACAATAAATGTCTGTTTTAGAAAAGAACAGTGTCTTAGTCCACTCAGGTTGCTATAACAAAATGCCATAGACTGGGTAGGTTATAAACAACAGAAATGTATTTCTCACAGTTCTAGAGACGGGGAAGTCCAAGATCAAGGTACTGGCAGATTCAGTATCTGGTGAGAGTGCCACCTTCCTCATAGACAATAGTCTTCTTAGCGTAATTTTATGGTGGATGTGGCAAGGGATTTCTCTCAGGCCTCTTTTATATTGGCACTAATCCCATACATGAGGGTTCTGCCCTCATTAGCTAATCACCTCCCAAAGGCTCTACTTCTAAGTTAGGGTTGAGGCTTAAGTGAATTTTGTTGAGATACAAACATCCAGTCTATAGCAAGCCATCTAAAATTAATGATGTCTGCTTCCTCTTTAAATATCTGGAAAAAAAGAAGAGAAAATTACCCTAAAAGTAAGCACAAGAGTCTTTTCAACAAATGGTGCTGGAAAAACTGGATATCCACATTGTAAAAGAATGATATTCAACTCTTACCTTATACCATCTATCAAAATTAACTCAAAGTGGATCAAAGACCTAAAAATAAGACCTAAAACTATAAAATTCTTAGAAGAAAACGTAGAGAAAACTTCATGACATCAGATATGTCAGTGGTTTCTTGGATATGACACCAAAACCAAAAATAAATAAATGGACTCTATCAAAATGAAAAAGTTCTATGCATCAAAGGACATGAAAGAATGAATAGGCAACCTATGGAATGGGAGAAGATATTTGCTAATCATATATCTGATAAGGGGTTAATATCTAGAATATATAAAGAACTCCTAGTACTTAACAAAAACAAAAATAACCTGATTTAAAAATGGGCAAAGGACTTGAATAGACATTTCTTCAAATAAGGTATGCAAATGACCAGTAAGCATATGAAAAGATGCTCGACATCACTAATCATTAGGGAAATGACAATCAAAATCACAACGAGATATCACCTCATACCCATCAAGATAGCTACTATTAAAAAAAAAGCAAAAGGGCGCCTGGGTGGCTCAGTCGGTTAAGCGACTGCCTTCGGCTCAGGTCATGATCCTGGAGTCCCGGGATCGAGTCCCGCATCGGGCTCCCTGCTCGGTGGGGAGTCTGCTTCTCCCTCTGACCCTCCTCCCTCTCATGCTCTCTGTCTCTCATTCTCTCTGTCTCAAATAAATAAATAAAACCTTTAAAAAAAAAAGCAAAAAATGACAAGTGTAAACAAGGTAGTGCAGAGAAATTGGAACATCTGTGCACTGTTGGTGGGAATACAAACTGGTATAGCTGCTATGGAAAAATAGGTGGTGGTTCCTTAAAAATAAAAAATAGAATTACCATACGAAGCAGCAATTCCACTTTTGGGTATATATCCAAAAGAATTGAAAACAGGGTCTGTAAGAGGTATTTGTACATCCATGTTCACAACAGCATTATTCACAATAGTCAAAAAGTGATACTAACCCAAGTGTCCATTGATGGATGAATGGATAAATAAAATGTGATAGAGTTTCTTAAGGTTTGCTTCCCTCTTTCTTTTTTTCCCCTTCCCATATGTTCATCCGTTTTGTTTCTTAATTTCCACATGTGAGTGAAATCATATGGTATTTGTCTTTCTCCAACTGACTTATTTCACTTAGCATAATACACTCTAGCTCCATCCATGTCATTGCAAATGGCAAGATTTTATTATTTTTGATGGCTGAGTGGTATTCCATTGTATATATATATATACCACATCTTCTTTATCCATTCATAAGTTGATGGACACTTGGGCTCTTTCCATAGTTTGGCTGTTGTTGATAATGCTGTTATAAACATTGGGGTGCATGTACCCCTTTGAATCTGCATTTTTGTATCCTTTGGGTAAATACCTAGTAGTGCAACTGCTGGGTCTTAGGGTATTCTGTTTTTAACTTTTTGAGGAATCTCCATACTCTTTCCCAGAGTGGCTGCACCAGTTTGCATTCCTACCAACAGTGTAAGACAGATCACTAAATTCTCCTCCTGAAACCAATATTACACTATATGTTAACTAACTAGAATTTAAGTAAAAATTCGAAAAAGAAAAAAAACGTGATAGATATCTTAAAAAAGAAGGAAATTCTGATATATACTATAACATGGATGGACCTTGTGTACATTATGCTAAGAAAAATAAGTGTCGGGCGCCTGGGTGGCTCAGATGGTTAAGCGTCTGCCTTCGGCTCAGGTCATGATCTCAGGGTCCTGGGATCGAGTCCCGCATCGGGTTCCCTGCTCAGTGCAGAGCCTGCTTCTCCCTCTCCCTCTGCCACTCCCTCTGCTTGTGCTCTTCTGTCTATCTCTCTGTCAAATAAATAAATAAAATCTTAAAAAAAAAAGGGGGGGGGGCGCCTGAGTGGCTCAGTTGGTTAAGCGACTGCCTTCGGCTCAGGTCATGATCCCAGAGTCCTGGGATCGAGTCCCGCATCGGGCTCCCTGCTCTGCGGGGAGCCTGCTTCTCCCTCTCCCACTCCCCCTGCTTGTGTTCCCTCTCTCGCTGTGTCTCTCTCTGTCAAATAAATAAAATCTTTAAAAAAAAAAAAAAAGAAAAAGAAGTGTCACAAAAAGACAGACACTATATGATCCCACTTATATAAGGAATCCTAGAGTAGTCAAATTCATAGAGACAGAAAGTAGAATGGTGGTTGTCAAGGGCTGGGAGGAGGAAGGGGATGGGGAGTTGTGTTTATTTCATTTTATTTTTTTTTAAAGATTTAATTTATTTATTTGACAGAGAGAGACACAGCAAGAGAGGGAACACAAACAGGGGGAGTGAGAGAGGGAGAAGTAGGCTCTCCGCTGAGCAGGGAGCCCAATGCGGGGCTCGATCCCAGGACCCTGGGATCATGACCTGAGCCGAAGGCAGACGCTTAACTGACTGAGCCACCCAGGTACCTTGAGAGTTATGTTTAATGGGTATAGAGTTTTAGTTTTACAAGATGAAAAGACTTCTGGAGATTGGTTGAAATATGAAATGTACTTTACAATACTGAACTTTAAAGATTTTAGGATGGTAAATTTTGTATTATGTGTATTTCACTACAGTTTTTAAAATGCCATTTACAATAGTGTCAAAAATAGTAAATACTTTAGGATAAATCTGACCAAAGGCATGCAAGATTTGTACATTGGAAACTACAAAACATTGCAAAGAGATTTTATTTTTATTTTTATTTATTTTTATTTTTTTAAAAAGATTTTATTTATTTATTTGACAGAGAGATAGAGAAAGAGCACAAGTAGGCAGAGAAGCAGGGAGAGGGAGAAGCAGGGAGAGGGAGAAGCAGGCTCTCAGCTGAGCAAGGAGCCTGATGTGGGGCTCGATCCCAGGACCCTGGGATCATGACCTGAGCTGAAGGCCGACGCTTAACCATCTGAGCCACCCAGGCGCCCCCCCCCTTTTTTTTTTAAATGCAAAGAGATTTTAAAGAAGGCTTGAGTAAATGGGAAGAGGTACCACATTCACAGATTGGAAGACACAAAATATTGTTAAGATGTCAATCCTCGAATTGACTTATAGAGTCCATGCAGTCCCAATGCAGGCTTTTTCTTGTAAAAGAAATTTCCAGGCTTATCCATAAATTCAGATGGAAATAAAAAAGAACTGGAACAGTCAAAACAACTTTGAAAAGGAAGAGATGGGAGAACTCATACCCTTTCACTTCAAGGCCTGTTATAAGGCAGAAATTAAGACAGTGTGGGATTAGCTTCAAGAAAGACAAATAGATCAATGGAAAAGGGCAGCCTATTCTTAGTTCAGAGATAGATCTTTTTTTTTTTAAAGATTTTATTTATTATTTATTTGACAGAGAGAGACACAGTGAGAGCGGGAACACAAGCAGGGGGAGTGGGAGAGGGAGAAGCAGGCTCTCTGCAGAGCAGGGAGCCCGATGCGGGACTCGATCCCAGGACTCTGGGATCATGACCTGAGCTGAAGGCAGTCGCTTAACCAACTGAGCCACCCAGGTGCCCTCAGAGATAGATCTTAACATATGTTGGCATTTGGGGTTTTTAAAATGCGCAAAAGCAATAGAGTGGAGAAGGCCAGTGTTTTCAACAAATGTCCTGGGAATAGTTGGGTATCCATATACGGAAGAATACACTTAGATGCATATGTTGTGCCAACTAAAAATGACCTCAACATGGATCCTAGATTAAATATAAAACCACAACCATAAAACTTCTAGAAGAGAACATAAGAGAAAACGAGTTAAGCAAAGATTTCTGAGATTCAACAACAAAAGCATGATGTGTTAAAAAAAAAAAAAAGGCAAAATTGGCCTCACAAAGTTAAAACTGCTCTTCAAGAGACATTGTTAAGGGGCATCTGGGTGGTGCAGTCATTAAGCGTCCAACTCTTGGTTTTTGGCTCAGGTTGTGATCTCAGAGTCATGAGATTGAGCCCCGTGTTGGGCTCCGCACTCAGCACGGGGTCTGCTTGAGATTCTCTATCTCTCTCCTTTTGCCCTTCCCATTTGTGCCCTCTCTCTCAAATAAGCAAGTAAATGAATATTTTTAAAAAGACACTGCTAAGAGAATTAAAAGAAAATATGGTAAAGGACTTGATTCCAAAATAGATCACAAACTCTCAAAACTCAATAATAAAACAAACCAATAGAAATGGGCAAAAGATTTGAACAAAAACTTTATCAAATAGGTAAAGGTGCTCACTATCATTAGCCATTAGGGAAATGCATATTAAAATCACAAAGAGACACCACTACATACCTACATTCTAATTATGGCTAAAATTAAAAAGAGTAATCATACCAAGTGTTGGCAAAGATTTGGAACTCTCATACTTGGCTGATAGGAATGTAAAATGGTACAACCACTTTGGAAAAACACTTCGGCAGTTTCATAAAAGCTAAACATACATCTACCATATGAGTCAGCCATCCCACTCCTTGGTATTTATCTAAAAGGAATGAAAGCATATATATCCATACAAAAACTTGTATATGAATGTTCACAGCAGCCTTGTGTGTGTGTGTGTGTGTGTGTAACTTCCTGGAAGTGTCCTAAAAGACAGATCCACTTTCCCTTCCTCTATCTCACTGCCTTGGATGCACGTATGATGGCTTTAGCAGCCATTTTGGGCTTTGTGGATGAGTGCCCCAGATTAGGGAACAGGAACAGATGGATGGAAGGAGCCCTACCTTGACATTTTGAGAGGCCTTCAGGCCAGTCCTAATCACCAAACTCCACACTTCTGTGTGAGAGGGAAATGCCCTCTACCTTGTTGAAAGTGCATGTGTGGTTTCCCACCTTGCCCCTGCTCTATTACTCGCTGCTGAACCTCAACCTAATTAATAGTTCACCTCACTGTTCTTCTGGTGCATGAGTCTGGGTCATCATTAAAAGAAAAAAGCCACCTATTTTACCAGAAAATGAGTTTATTCAGGAATAGCAGGGGAATTGTAATTCAGGACAAGCAAACTATGACGAATCTTAGGCCAGTCCTGAGAACAGGGGACAAGGGCTTACTTTTATAAGAGAAAGGGGGAAGCTGGGAAGGGCTGTTTCCCTGAGTTCTCATTGGCTGGGCTGCTGGGGGTGCTAGGAGCGAGTCTCCCTCCCGCTGGGATATGTAAAGCAAGCTTCTTCCTGTTGGGGAATGAATATTTGCTTCTTATGGCAAGTGGTAGTGGGTGACAGCCTTCTCTTTAGGGCTTCCTGACTCCATTTAAAATAAGGTTTCTTTTATTTATTTTCACATCAGCATCATTTTTTTTTGAACATTTAATTTATTTGTCAGAGAGAGCGAGAGAGCACAGCAGGGGGAGCGGCAGGCAGAGGGAGAAGCAGGCTCCCGCTGAGCAAGGAGGCTGATACAGGCCTGGATGGATAGCAGGACCCTGGGATCCTGACCTGAGCCAAAGGCAGACGCTTAACCAACCGAGCCACGCAGCGTCCATTCACGTCAGCCTCACAAAGTGTAGGGTTAACAGTCAAAACCAGCCAAAAGCCCTTGCAGCTCTGAAGTCTCGGGTATTTGCTCTGACTTGTAGGGAAAGCGCCGCACCCCCTGCCCTTGCTGCCCTGAGAGGCGCTCCGTGTCCAGCCCAGGCATATTTGGGCAGGGGCAAAGCTGGCTGTGCCGAGGAGGTTTCGGCCTTTGTAATGGAGAGGGAAGAAATGGAAGCCAGAGGCTTTACCACCTTTGCCCTGGGGGAGGGGGCAGCTGTGTCTGTCACGTCAGTTGCGTCAATTGCGTTTTAAGGACAGGCACTTACTACAACACAGTGTTGTTAACTATAGTCACCATGTTATATATTAGACCCTCAGATATTATTCATCTTATAACTGAAAGCTTGTACTCTTTTCCCAGACTGTCTTCGTATCTTCTTTATTCATTCATCTATTGTTGGACACTTGGGTTGTTTCCAATCTTGGCTATTGTGAATAATGCTGCAGTGATCACAGGTTGCAGATATCTCATTGATTTTATTTCCTTTGGATATGTACCCAGAAATGGGATTGCTGGATCATATGGTAGTTCTAGTTTTAATTTTTTGAGGAATCTTCATACTGTTTTCTATAGTGGCTGTCAAAATTTCCATTCCCACCAGGAGTGCAAAGGGTTCACTTTTGGGTAGAGAATTTTAAGAAGGTAGTGGAGGTTCTGCCTCAATTCAAAATACTGAGTCCTTAGAAGATGGTGGAATCACCAAGTGGGAGGAGCCTGGATCCTTGACTTAGTATGTGGGCCACCGGAGATGCCCACATTGGGAGGATCTGTGAGCATGAAATAGAGTTCTGTTGTGTGAGCTATGGAATTGGTGGGGTTTGTTATAGCTGCTAGCATGACCCTCAACAATATACCTTCTAGAATTCACTGTCTACTAGCCTAGTGCATCTCAAACTATTTGTGGTTGTGGAATAGGAGTGCCTATTTTTTGATATCTCCAATCTGTCATGGATAGATTTTTGGTCCATACCCTGTTGAACAAGACAAGTTTATTGATCATATACTTGGATGTCTTGGCAATGCCAAATTGCTGTTAAGTTTCACAGTACCTACTAGCAATCTCTACACTAATTTTGCAGATCATTAAGAGTTGGTTATGGGGTGCCTGGGTGGCTCAGTCGTTAAGCGTCTGCCTTCGGCTCAGGTCATGATCCCAGGGTCCTGGGATTGAGCCCCGCATCGGGCTCCCTGCTCGGCGGGAAGCCTGCTTCTCCCTCTCCCACTCCCCCTGCTTGTGTTCCCTCTCTCGCTGTGTCTCTCTCTGTCAAATAAATAAAATCTTAAAAAAAAAAGAAAAGAGTTGGTTATAATAGTAAGGTCAATCAGAAAGGGGTCTTATCTTGCTGTGTTGAGATCCTAGTTCCTGGCTCCTAATACAGTGCCTGTTACATCTTAGGTGATCAGAGTGTATTTGTTGACTTATGAATAAATCACAAGCATTACAGGTGGTGGTTTGAGGTGGGGAGGAGGCACCATACCTGGTATAAAAACTGTGTACACTCATAACCTGACCTGAGTTCTATCCAGTTCACCGACAGTGGCTCAACTCCCTGGTTTTCTGGTAGACCACAAGTACTCCAGGGCAGTTCTGCCCTCTTAAATTTCCACTACTTTGTTTTCCCCTATTAGAGATTGGACTACTCTGGACTGTCACTGTCTAGTGATATGTGTGTCTTCCACCCTGGTTTATAAATTCTGAGAGGGTGTGGAAGGACCTGAAGTTGTCACTGTTAGGTCCCCAGAATGAGGCAGCACAGCCAAGGCCTTTGACAGCATAGATTTAGGGCATGAATGCATGAATGTGGGCAGAGGGAGGCTACCCTGGGGAACCAGTGCCCCATCCTGTATCCCATGGCCCACATGCCTTGGCAGGATCCCAGTGTTGGTCTTGGGCTCGGTCCAATAGGTTCTCTTGAGCGACCACTTCCTTCCCCCATCAACAACCTCAAGTTGCTGGCTCAGGCTGTCACTACTTGGCAGTCCAGACATTGAGGAGCAGTTGTCCTGGGTTTGGCCCAAATGGATACTTAGAGCCAAGGTGACTGACACTATTGTATATATTTGGTGGTTTGTTCATGAGCTGAAGAGGTTACCGAGCAAATATGGTCATTATGATCACAATCCAGGTGTTGAGTATACCGAGGCATCCCAAAGAAATTGCTATGATTGAGAGTACGAAGGTTGTCTCAGAGGTCTCAGCTGCCAAGTCTGGTTCATTCCTATAGTTGTGGCGCCTTGTCTGGGTTTGAGGGGAGAAGGGAAATGGGAATAGATGGGCTTAAAGGGTTATTGAATGGGAGACAGGACTGTAAGGAACCAGGGTGGGAGCCTGAACCAACAGGAGGTTATATCATGGATGTAATTGGTTCAGGTTCAGGACCAGGGTGGAGAGGGAGGAGAGGGCAGGATTGATTTGACACAGATTCCCACCTGGGAAGAGTAGTACATGGCTGCACTGCCTAAGGGACAGCACAGCAAGTAGGCCAGGATCGACAGCACGAGGTAGTCATTCGGGGGCTCATCAGACATAATTTCAAATGCCTGGGGGCAGGGGATAGGTTATGACTCAGAATGACTTCAGGACTCTACTATCCTCTCTGACCACCTCCCGTTTCATGCTAATACATCTCTCCTTGGCTTTTATAACTCTTCATTGACCCCCTTTAAAACTCATACTGACTCTCTCTAATTCCTACCATGTCCCCTCTAACCTCTCATTATTCCCTTTAATACCTGCTTCTACCCTGGATCTCCCAGCCCCCTCTACCCCTATGCTCTATAATCCCTGCCTGTTCCTAGTAACCCTTTCCCTGTCTCCTATAAACTCCTCCTTGTCTTCTAGAACTGCCTTGCAGGTCCCTATAGCATGTCTCACTTGGCCCCTAACACCACCCCTACAAAAGCCCTTGCTGACTCTGATGACTCTCACTGGCCTCCCTGGAACCACAACTGAGCCACTATCACACTTGGTTCCTATAACACCCTCATGGTCCCCGAAAGCAGCCTTTTTGCCCCTATAAAACACCTACTAAGAAGACCCTACTCAACACTTGAACACTCTCACTTTCCATCCATAAAACCTTGTTCCCTCATAAAGCTCTCACCTTGTGAAACTGCATGTCTACAATACCTCTCTCCTGATCTCATTTGTAATATCCCTCACTTTCTCCCCATGAACCTGTCATGGTCTGTTATGAGCCTTACTGTTCACCCATAAACTCCCTTCCCCTTCCCCCAACCCATGGCTCCTCTAAAACCTTCTTTGACCAACTCTAAATTCTAAGTCCTCTCCATGTCCCCTTGTAGCCTCTTCTCTGTCCCCTTATAAAGACCTGCTCTTTCGCCCTCTACCACCTTCTCCCTACCTCTGAAACCAGCTCCTGACCCTCTGAACCCCTCTTTCTTCTACTCACAGCAGCCTCCCCATTCTCCTAAACCTGTGTTCCCTCTAAATAGTTCTTGTAACACCCTCTCTGCCTCCGCCTCAGACCCTTCTTGCCCCCTCATTCTGCCGCTACTCACGCTCTCTTCCGCCCACCCTATCCCCCCATAAATTCCTTCCCTGCCCCTTCAGACATCTCATTAGGGCATCTGGATCAGTCACTACCAAGGCTACCTGGAGCCTCTGCTTCACTCCAACAGGCAGGAATTACCATAGAGACCACGCGGGTTCCGCCTCCTATTCTATCTATTACTATTGGCTGATTGAGGTTGCATGTAATAGGGTGGGGAATCCAATACTGACATGGCTGCTGATTGGTCTGAAGGAGTTCAAGCTCTTCCTACTCTCTCAGGTGATTGGTCAAGTCAAACCGGGGCACGCCTTGTGGGGCTCGGGGGAAGCACCACTTGGAGCAAGAATAATGTAGGCTTAGGAGTCTTGGGTTGCTTCTAGCACCTTGAGAGTGGTCGTTTAACAGCTTGGAGTCAGGTTCTTTAGCAATAGGGGGAAATTGCGAGAATTAACATCTTTTCATGTGCATATTTGCAACTGGTACATCCTCTTTGGTGAAGTGTCAGTTCAAATCTATCTTTTCATTTTAAAAAATTGGTTTGTTGTCATTACAGTAAAATAGGGGGTCACTTACATATTTTGGATACAAGTCTTAGTCAGATGTGTGATATACAAATATTTGCTCTGGCTCTGTAGCTTATCTTTTCATTTTTGAACAGTGTCATTTGGAGAGCAAAGGTTTTTAATTTGAATTGAGTCTTTATTTTTTTACTTTTATGAATGTACTTTTGGTGTCATGTCTAAGAAATCTGCTTAATCCAGGGTCAGGAAGATATTCTCTTAATGTTTGATAGATTTACATTTTACATTTAGATCTATGATCCATATTGAGTTAATATTTATATAATATGAGAGGTTTTAGCAGAGATTATGTTTTGCATATGGTGGTCTCATTAATCTAACACCATTGGAAAAAAACCCTATTCTTTCTTCTATAAACTGCATTTGGATTTCTTTTTATAATAAATTGACCATATTCATGTGGATCTCTTTCTACACTCCTTATTCTGTTTTGTTGATCTAGTGTCTATCCATTTGCAAATACCACACTGTTTTATTAATGTAGCTTTACAGTGATTCTGAAAATCGGGTAACATGAATACTCCAACTTTGTTAGTCTTTTTTGGAATTGTTTGACTATGTGTAGATCTACAAGTCTTTTAATAGGAATTGCATTAACGTTTCAGATCAATTCCGGGAGAGACGTGGAACCTCCTTTTCACCAGCATGGAAAGCCTCCCCATTTATTTAGGCCTTTTATTTCCTTCATCAGCAGCTGTAGTTTAAACACACAGCTGATACACATAATTATTTAGATTTACACCCAATTACTTGCTTTGTGAGAGCTATTGCAAATGGCATTATGATTATCATTTTTTGATAGCTGTTATTTTATTTATTTATTATTTTGTATAGAAGTATAATTAACATACAGTGTTATATTAGTTTCAGGTGCACAATGTAATGATTCAGCAATTCTTTTTTTTTTTTTTTAAAGATTTTATTTATTTTTTTGACAGAGAGAGACATAGCGAGAGCAGGAACACAAGCAGGGGGAGTGGGAGAGGGAGAAGCAGGCTTCCTGCAGAGCAGAGAGCCCAATGTGGGACTCGATCCCAGGACCCCGGGATCATGACCTGAGCCGAAGGCAGACGCTTAACGACTGAGCCACCCAGGCGCCCTGATTCAGCAATTCTATATATTACTCAGTTCTCATCAAGATCAGTGTACTCTTAATCCCCTTTATCTATTTATTTAAATGAATTTGATTTCTGATTGTTCATTGCTAGCATAAGAAAACACATTGGATTTTTATGTCCTGATATTGCAACCTGTGATCTTCCTAAACTCATTTTATCAATCCTAGGAGGGGTTTTGTTTTTGTTTTTGTTTTCTGTTTTTTTTTTAATAGATTCCTTGGGATTTTCTACAAAGACAATCATGTCATCTACAAATAAGGGTAGTTTTATTTCTTCCTTCAAATCCCTATGACCTTTCTGGAATAGGAGTGTGTGGAATAGGACATGCTTGCCTTGTTGCTAATTTTAGAGAGAAAGCCTTCCCCTTCACAATTACATATGATGTTAGCTATAGGTTTTCTGTAGATGTCCTTTATCAGGATGAAGATGTTCCCTATTAGTCCTGGTGTGTTGAATTTTTATTGTGAATAGATATTGAATACTCCCAAGTGCCTTTTCTGCATCAGTTGATGATGTGGTTTTCCTTCTTGAGATGGTTAATATAGTGGATTGTATTGATAGATTTTCTTTTTTTTTTAAGATTTTATTAATTTATTTGAGAGAGAGAGAATGAGAGAGAGAGAGAGAGAGAGCATGAGGGGGGGAGGGTCAGAGGGAGAAGCAGACTCCCTGCTGAGCAGGGAGCCCGATGCAGGACTCGATCCCGGGACTCCAGGATCATGACCTGAGCCGAAGGCAGTTGCTTAACCAACTGAGCCACCCAGGCGCCCTGTATTGATAGATTTTCTAATATTGAGCCAGCTTTGCATTCCTGGAAGAAACCCCAGTTGGTGATGGTGTATATTCTATTTATATACTTTGTAATAGTCCCTTATTTTCCCTTTAGTGTCTCAGGGGCCTGTAGAGGTAGTCTCTCCTTCTTTTCTGATATTGGTCATCGTGTCTTCTCTTATTTTGTCAGTCTTACGAGAGGTTTATCAATTTTATCTGTCATTTTCAAGAACCAGCTTTTGGTTTCATTGATTTTCTCCATGGTTTCATTGTTTTTCCCTTGTCAATTTCATTGATTTTTTTTCACTTTTCTCTCTTCTTTCTTCAGTTTGTTTTCGTGGGGAGGGCATTATTTTGCTCTTATTTTTCTAGTGTCTTAAGTTGGAAGGTGAGATCGTTAATTTGAGACATTTCTTATTTTCTAATATGAGCGTTTGAGGTTGTACATTTCCTTTTAAGCACTGCTTTAGCTGCACCCCACATATTTTGATATGTTATATGCTTCAATTTTGATCAGTTAAAAGCATTTTCTAATTGCCCTTGATGGATGAATTACTTGCTTGCATGTTTTTCCCCCAGGTGTTGGGAAGTTTTCCTATTATCTTTCTGCTGTTGGTCCCTACTTTACTTTTATTATGGTCAACATGTTAGTTTTCTATTTCTGTGTAACAAATCACCATACACTCAGTGACTTTAAAAATAGCCATTCATTATCACACTCTTCTATAGGTGAGAAATCCAGAAACTGTATGGCCGAGTTCTCTGCTCAGGTTTTCACAAGACTGAAATGAATGTGTCTGCTGAAATGTGTTCTCATGTGGAGCTCTGGATGCTCCTCCAAGCTCGTGTGGTTGTGGCAGAAATCAGTTCTTTGCGGTTTTGGGACTGAGGCCATTGTCTTTTCCTTGTTGGCTATCAGCTAAGGTCTATTCTCAGTTCCTAAAGTCACATGCATACCTTGCTGTGTGGTCCTGTTCATCTCAAAGCTATCAAGGGAGAATCTCCCTCCATCAAAGTCTCTCTCACACTTTGAGTCTCTGACTTCCTCTGTCTCTGACCTCTAGACCCAGATAAAGGCCTTATGTGTTTAGGTTAGGTCCATTCAGATAATGTCTCTTAGAGTCAGCTGTGCCATATAACCTAACTTCATCACAGGAGAGATATATCATCATATTGACAGTCAGGGATTATATAGGATTATACCCCAGGAGCAGGAATATTGGTGGGGGGCGTATTAGAAATCTCATACCACAGTCAGATAATATAACTTTGTATGGTTTGCTTTGTGTGATTTCATATGCTTTTTATAATTTTAATTCTTGGAAATTTGTTAAAGTTTTTTAATGAGCAAGGATATGTTCTATCTTGATGAAGTTCCATGTGCACTTGAAAAGAATATGTATCTGCTGGGGCGCCTGGTGGCTCAGTCGGTTAAGCGTCCTACTCTTGATTTCAGCTCAGTTCATGATCTCAGGGTTGTGAGATCAGCACTGCATCGGGCCCCACACTGGGCGTGGAGCCTACTTAAGATTCTCTCTCTTCCTCTGCCCCTCCCCATCCCTACTTGCATGCGTGGGCGCTCTCTCTCTCTCTTAAAAAAAAAAAAAAGAGTATGTATCTGCCTTCTTTAGATAGAGTATTCTATAAATAACAGTTAGATATAGTTGGTTGATGGTGTTCAGATTTTATATATCCTAACTAATTTTCTGTTTATTTGTCCTATTAGTTATTGAGAGAGGAATGCAAAGTCTTCAACTATAATTGTGACTTTGTCTATTTCTCCTTTTGTCTTATCATGTTTAGAATGTATTTTGGCATTCTGTTGTCAGTGCTCATACTTTTAGGATTCTTATATCTTCCTAAAATTGTCTTTTTAATCATTATTTAATGTCTTTCTTTGTCCTTGTTAATTATCCTTGCCCTGACATCTACTTTGTCTGATAGTAATATAACCACTCATCTTTATTTTGGTGATGTTTTTATTTGGTAGTGTTTACATGTCTTTTTTCCACATTCTTTTTATTTAAAAGATTTTATTTATGTATTTGAGAGAGAGAAAGAAAGAGAGCGCACAAGTGGGGGGAGGGGCAGAAGGAGAGGGAGAAACAGACTCCCCCCTGGAGCAGGGAGCCAGATGCAGGTCTGGATCTCAGGACCCTGAGAACATGACCTGAGCCGAAGGCAGGTGCTTAACTGACTGAGCCACCCAGGTGCCTGATAGGTATGTACTGTTAAGAAAAAGAAAAACAAGTCATGGTATGTTGATACGTATGGCACTTGAAACGCTGTTGAATTTTAACTTTTAAAAGTTTATGTTTAATTTTAAACATGATAGTTTGTACTGTGCCAACATCAGTGCAGAGTGAAGAGAGCACCATGTATAACCCCTGTCGCAACTACTCAGCTCTGCTGTTGTAGCATGAAAACAGCCATAGATAATAAGCCAGTACATAAATGAATGAATGTGGCTGTGTTCCAGTCAGACTGCACATATTTGAGTGTACAATTTGATGAGTTTTGACCTATGTAGACACTTGTGAAACCATGACCACAGTCCAGATAATGAACACATCCATAACCCCAAAAAGTTTCCTCAAGCCTCTTTGAAATCCCCTTTTCCTGGGGAACCCTCCTACACTGTTGGTAGGAATGCAAGCTGGTGCAGCCACTCTGGAAAACAGTATGGAGAGTCCTCAAAAGTTGAAAATAGAGCTACCATACGATCCAGCAATTGCACTACTGGGTATTTACCCCAAAGATACAAATGAAGTGATCCGAAGGGACATGTGCACTCCAGTGTTTTTAGCAGCAATGTCCACAATAGCCAAACTACAGAAAGAACCTAGATGTCCATCAACAGATGAATGGATAAAGAAGATGTGGTGTATATATACAATGGAATATTATGCAGCCTTTAAAAAATGAAAATTTGCCATTTACAACGACGTGGATGGAACTAGAGGGTATTATGTTAAGCGAAATAAGTCAGTCAGAGAAAGACAATTATCATATGATTGTACTGATATGTGGAATTTGAGAAATAAGGCAGATGATCATAGGGAAAGGAGGGAAAAATGAAACAAGATGAAACCGGAGAGGGAGACAAACCATAAGAGACTCTTAATCTCAGGGAACAAACAGAGGGTTGCTGGAGTGGTGGGAGGTGGGAGGGATGGGGTGGGTGGCTGGATGATGGACATTGGGGAGGGTATGTGCTATGGTGAGTGCTGTGAATTGTGTAAGACTGATGAATCACAGACCTGTACCCCTGAAACAAATAATACATTATATGTTAATAAAAAGAAAAAAAAAAGAAATCCCCTTTTCCCTGTCCCCAACACTCCCTGTCCCCCTAACCCCTACCATCGCTAGGAAACCACTGATCTGCTTTCTGTAATTATAGATTAGTTTACATTTTCTAGAATTTTACATAAATGGAATCATATACTCTCTTTTGTTTTTTTTCACTCAACAATTACTGTGAGATTCATCCATGTTGTTGTGTGTATCAGTAATTCATTCCTGTTTATTGCTGCTTAATGTTTATTTGTATGAAAATACCAATTTGTTTATAAATTTACCTATTGATGAACATTGGGTTATTTCTAGTTTTTGTCTGCTACAAAGAAACCTTCTATAAACATTCACACACAAGTTTTTGTGTGAATGTAAGTTTCATTTCTCAGATAGAAATATCCAACAGACCACTTCTTGGGTTGCATATTTAGTTTTTTTTTTTTTAAGATTCTTTATTTGGGGGGGTGCAGAGAGAGTCCCAAACAGACTCCGTGCTGAGTGCAGAGCCAGTCACAGGGCTCGATCTCATGACCCTGAGATCACGACCTGAGCCAAAACCAAGAGTTGGACACCTAACTGACTGCACCACCCAGGCACCCTGCATATTTAGTTTTATAAGTAACTGCTAAATTTTTTTTCCAGACTAGACGTGCCATCTTACACTGCCACCAGCAATGTATGAGGGATCAGGTTTCTCTGTACCCTTGCTGGTATGTGATATTACCACTACTTTTTGTAAATCTGAGCTACTCTGGCAGATTTGTAGTGATATCACATTGTGGTTTTAATTTGCTTTACCTTGATGGCTAATGATGCTTAACATCTTTTTATGTGTTTACTTGCCATCTGTATATCTTCTTTGGTAGAAGGATGGGCATGTTTTTGTCCATTTTCTAATTGGATTTTAAAAATATTTGGTTTGGGTACGTGGGTGGCTCAGTTGGTTAAGCGACTGCCTTCAGCTCAGGTCATGATCCTGGAGTCCCGGGATCGAGTCCCGCATCGGGCTCCCTGCTCGGCGGGGAGTCTGCTTCTCCCTCTGACCCTCTCCCCTTTCATGCTCTCTCTCACTCTCCCTCTCTCAAATAAATAAATAAAATCTTAAAAAAATAAAATATTTGGTTTTGGTGCACTTTTTATATTTTTAATACAATATTGTCAGATATCTCCAAACATAGTTATATTGGGAGTTAGGGTTTCAATATATCAATTTTGTAGAACTACCTTACGATCCAGGACTCACACCACTGGGTATTTACCCCCAAAGACAAAAACTCTAATTTAAAGGGCTCCATGCACATCTGTGTTTTTTGCAGCATTATTTACAATAACCAAATTATGGAAGCAACCCAAGTGCTTATTGATAGATAAATGGATAAAGAAATAAAGAAGATGTGGTATATATATAGCACACACACATATACTGGAATATTATTCAGCCATAAAAAAATGAAATCTTGCCATTTGCAACAACGTGGATGGAGCTAGAGAGTATTGTGCTAGGTGAAATAAGTCAGAGAAAGACAAATACCGTATGATTTCACTCATATGTGGAATTTAAGAAACAAAACAAATGAGCAAAGAAAAAAAAAAGAGAGAGAGAGACAAACCAAGAAACAGATTCTGAACTATAGAGAACAAACTGGTGATTAGCAGAGGAGAGGTGGATGGGGGGATGAGTGAAATAGGTGATGGGGATTAAGAGTACCCTTACCATGATGATCACTGAGTCATGTATAGAATTGTTGAATCACTGTATTGTACACCTGTAACTAATATAACACTATATGTTAACTATGCTGCAATTAAAAAAAATTAATAAAGAAAGGTATCAGTTTTGGAGGGACACAATTCAGTCCATAGCAATGCTCAAGTTCACTACTCATCAGAGAAACACAAATTAAAGCAATAAGGAGCTATCACTTCTCACTCATCAAATTGACAGGAATTCATAGGATTGATGATATCGTGTGCTGCCAAGGAGGCAAAGAGTGATTCTTTCATACACTGGGGCTGGGAGTGTGATTTGATGAAGCCTTTGCAGAAGTCATCGTGGTGTTAGCCATTGAAGCGTCCAAAGCCCTTTATGCTTCAACCCTGCAATCCCACTTCTTGTACTCTATCCTAGAGAAGTACTTGCTCATGTGAACAGAGAAGCAAGCTCATGGATTTCTTTGCAGAATTGTTTGTGGCAGCCAGAAGATAGGAATAATCTTTAGATCAACAGGAAGGTCCTGATAGTAAAATTGGCAATCCCTGATGTAGCCCACCAGGCAGTTATTTTAAAAAGGGAGAGAAGGGGATGCCTGGGTGGCTCAGTTGGTTAAGTGTCTGCCTTTGGCTCAGGTCATGATTCCAGGGTCCTGGGATCAAGCCCTGCATCAGGCTCCTTGCTCAGCGGGGAGCCTGTTTCTCCCTCTGTCTCTGCTCATGCTCTCTCTCTCACAAATAAATAAATAGAATCTTAAAAAAAAAAAAAGGAGAGAAGGTTAGGGTAGGGGTTATCTTTTGTGGGTAAGTGACGGAAGAGGGCACAGAGGTCTTCTAGTCTGTGTCTTGTTTCAGGAGCAGGTTACTTAGATGTGTGTTTTGTGAAAGTTTGTGGAAGTTCATTGGTATACACATAAGAGTTGTACACTTATGCCCTTCAATAAAAACATTTTTAAAATTAGAGACCCAGTGTACTTTGATTTAAATGAGACTCAGATTCTCAAACTCTTCATTTAAATAAGAAATCCAGTTCTATCATGGGTTATTGGAGAGTGTTTTTTGAGTGGGGAAGTATTGTTTTTCTCTTTTGAATCTACACATCCATGGGTTTCATGCTAGTAATCTCCTTCCGATTTAACAAAGAAAATTCAAAAGTATGTCTTTCTTCCAGAAAATAAGGACATCAGTTTAAGTATTGTCACAAGGATGATACAATAAATGAGTCATCAGAATTGAAGACTGTAAGAATCACAATAATAGGACATGGTAATAATGTCACAGTCTTAGTGTCCTAAAGTTTGTTAAGTTTTCAAGGGTCAGAAATAAAATTTGCCAAGCTAGTTCATGGTGTAGAAAAATTTGCTCTCCTGCAGCTGCTTATTCTAGTGATACTCTCCTTGTCCTGCTCAGGATATCCTTATCCTCACAGGACACAGAAGGGCCTGCAGGTTCATTCCAGGGGCTGGAATCCCATGAGCTATCATTGAAGGAGGAAAGGCAGGTCTGAGAACATGGGAATGTACCCTTTGGACCAGAAGAGGACAGAGGGAGATTATGTAGAAGTGGAATACAGGGCATTCAGTGTTGAAGATCTTCAGTACTAACAGGGAAGGATAATCACTAGGTGCTTACCACCTAGTGGTAAGCAGAAAAACCGTGTGATGTCAATGTGTGTAGATGCAATGCACAGAAAGGTAACTAGAAAGAGTTACGACAAAATATTGACAGCAAATACCTTCAAGAGGGGGAAAATGATATCTTGACCAGCCATGAGGTGAGCTCCTCCATACTCTTTGTATTACTTGATTCTTTATGAGGATGTATTTATGTGAATGTTGTGTAAATTAAAAATCCCAAATAAAGAAATAAACAGGTTTCAAGACCCAAGGGAAAAAGAGAATTGAAAAGTTACCTGACCTGGGGTGCCTGGGTGGGTCAGTTGGTTAAACGTCTGCCTTCGACTCAGGTCATGATCTCAGGGTCCTGGGATCGAGCCCCAAGTTGGGCTCCCTGCTGGCAGGGAACCTGCTTCTCTCTCTCCTCCCTGCTCATGCTTTCTCTCACTACCTCTCTCTCTCAAATAAATAAATAAAATCTTAAAAAAAAAAGTTACCTTACCTACTTGACTGTGGGGAATTCTTCTGGAGAAATGGAAACAATTAGTGAAGAGCCACATAGATAACTGAGCAAATAAAACAAACAGTAGAGGAAGATGAGGATGAGCAGGAGGACGAGGGACAGGAGGGGCAGAATGTGGAGGAGAAGGCGATGGAGGAGAGGGAGAGGAAAAAGAAAAGGAAGAAAAATCTGAAGGATTGCAGGTAAATGGGTTCCTTGGCTGCTGAGTTAAAATATTAGTCCAGCAAGAGTATGTAATCAACATCATGGCCCAATAATGGAGCAGACTTATACAGGCATAATGAAATGCAAAGCCTATAATTTGAGTTAAAAATTGTGATCTTTAGTAGTGGGGAGAGAGAAGAGTGGGTAAAATTGTTAAATCTGCATGTTTCATTATAGTAATTCAACTGATGATGTTTCAAGATACAGGACTATAAATTTTGTTTGGTTTTATATTTACGTGGTGGTAAAAACCATATGAATGCCTGAGAGTGGAATACAGGTTAGGAGGAGTCAGAGAGCTAAAATGGAGAAGATTGCCTGGCTTTCAAAGTTTCCTAGCACAATGTGACTTTTTTGGACCTGGCTGTTCATGCTGACATCTGACTCCACATGGCTTTGCAGCTGAATGTGACAGGCCCAGCTTTCTGGGCTGGTCTGGGGAGGGACAGGGTTGACTGACCCTCTAGACCCACTAACACAGCAGACAACCCAGCATAATCCCCTCTCCAGATACACTCATAACATGGAGCATTGTCCCATAGGCACGTGTAATCCACATAGATACCCAGGGTCATGGAGGAGACACAGCATCATGTCAGCTAAGATTAAGGTTAACTCTGGACTAAGACCTTTCTTTGTTGTTTCCTTCACTCATTATTTCCTATAAACTGCCCAACAAGATGGGTCTGTCTGTTGGGCATGAATTTCAAGTAACAACCCCAGATGTCTGAGAAATGTAACTCTGCTTTCCTGCATCTTCACTGGTTAGGGTGGTTTGAGTTATGGAATAGATAGACCAGACACATGATGGCGCAACACATATTTTCTGCTCAACCATGGGAGGCAGTTGGGGAAAGAGTGACTGTTCCTAGAGTAGTTCAGAGACCAAGGCTGTTGGGAGTTCTTCCTCTCTATGACATGTGGCCTTCAAATCACCATGTGTGTCACTTGGCCAGTCAGCTAGGGGAGGAAGAGTATGGAAGAGAGTGCCCATGGGGTATTTAAAGACCAGGGTGGTTTGTGGCAATCACTTCTGATCATATTCCATAGAGCCAAAGACAGTCTCATGGCCACACAGGGGAACCTAGGACATGTGGCTGAGTAGTGCTCCCAGGAAGAAAAATTTAGCTTTGTTAGAGTTAGCAGTCTTTTCCACAGCTACTCAACTTCTTTTTCTTTTAATCCCCATTCTCCTGGCTATGGAAACTTAATTCTGCTAAATCTAGGGTTTCTGGGTCCGAATTTGGGTTTGTTCATGAAGTTAAGGTACCAGTAAGAATCCCTGGGTGTTTGTTGTCCATGGTGTCAGCCTAGATTTCTGTTTTCCTTCATTCTCGATGGCTCCCGTGTTATCCCTGGCTCCCCTCTGATAGTCACTCCCACCCTGGCACTTGGCATTCCTGTAGCCTCCACCTCCTTTTCACCAAGCTGAGATATGGGCTATCCTACTCGGCTGTCTAAGGCCGTTTCTTCCTAGACCTCCACACCATGCAGCATATTTTCTTTGTGATCTTGGAGCCTCTGTAGGACTTATTTGTGAGGAGGTAATGCAAGTGGTATCTGGGATCTTTGACACCTCACCCCTTCCTGAGACACAGGCCTCAGGGACCTCCTTAGGGATATACTTGCATCTAATCTCTCTTTCTCCACTTCCCCTATTCCATGAATAGGGACCATTTACCTTTGATTGGGAGAGAGGTGGTCTTCATCAGCTCTTCCACTAAATCTATTGTTTATTTCTTGAAGTCTTTCCATTTCCCCCCTAACAGTTTGATTTGGGGATCTCAAAAGCTGGAAATTTCTGTTTTCCTAGAAAAAGCAGGGATAGGAAACACAGCCCCAGCAAAACACAGATGCTAGCTCAGAAACACACACACACATGCATACACATGAAAAGCCGGAACATTCCCTTCATTTTTATTGGTTTAAATAAATATTTTTCTGAAAGAGCAGCCCAGTATCAAGGAGCTAAGCACATCCAGGGCATGAAAGTGAGGACCCCCAAGGTGGATGAAGATGGTTCTGGAGGCCAAGAGGATGAAGTAGTATGATGTCCTTAGGCTAGTGGGTTGCTTGGATGTTGAGTTCCTTGGCTGATAGGTTTCTTGGCTAGAAGATGTCTCAGCTGTTGGCTTCTTGCATGGTGGCTGATTTGGCTGGTTAGTGTCTTGGTGGGTGGGTCCTATTTGGGGTGGACCCATGGACTACTTGGCCTGACTTTCACATAAATAGGACATAGGCATAAATGATGCCTAAACCGATGAGTATGGCGAATACATCCAGCCAACCAGTTCGACCTGAGTTGATGTAAGCCTCTTCCCATTGGCTGTTCTTGTTGGCCTGCGAGGTCTGTAGGGACGGGAGCTTTAGATGTGGGCTCCTGAGTCCAGCCTTGTGACACCCTTGGGGAAGGGCTGGAGACCAATGGTCACTGAGGGGAAACCCCTACCCGGGTCCCAGGACGGAAGCAGGTGCAAGGGGCTGGTAGAGGGCAGGATGGGCCATGGCACAGGTATTGTTTTACCTTGTAACTGAAGAATACAGCTATTAATCCCAGGGGAGGGAAAAGAATTACAGCCAGGATGGTCAAACATAGGTAATTCGGGGCATAAAATGCCAGTTCTTCAGGTGTCTGTGTTTCCTCTGGCGGCTTCTCAGGGGCCCCTGCAGCGGGTGGGGCCCCTGCAGCGGGTGGGGCCCCTGCAGCGGGTGGGGCCCCTGCAGCGGGTGGAGCCCCTGCAGCCGGTGGAGCCCCTGCAGCCGGTGGAGCCCCTGCAGCCGGTGGAGCCCCTGCAGCCGGCGGGTCCCCTGCAGCCGGTGGGGCCTCTGCAGCCGGTGGGGCGCCTGCATCGGCTGGGGCGGGTTTTGGGGGCATGATCTTTCCACCCAAACAAAGACAGATCCCGAGTGTCTTGAAAACAGAGAGCCAAACCCACTATACCTCCCCTTGTTCTAACCCAAGACTCCAACGGTTAAAGGCACTTCTTCACAATGGAGAAACCAGCACCTCAAGTCCTGATTGGCTGTCTGCATAAGGGGGCGTGGTCACACGGTTCCCTCGTTCTCCGGGACTCTGAGCTTGGAGCCAGGTTCCATCCTCTATCAGGACATTGACTCCACCCGCCCTGATAGGGATTGGTTGGGAGCCATTGTAAGATCTGATCCTGGCTCCTCCTTGCTGCAGACCCCTATCTGCATGCCTCACAGGAGGGCTGTACCAGAGTCGCCTCTCAGAGAATGGTGGGAGAGAGGAAGTAGACAAGCTCAGTAAGAAAACGAGGAGATTTACAATCAGGAAGGAAGGAAAAGGAATAATGTCAATAATAGATTGTAAAATATTGAATTAGAAAAGAATTCTTTAGAGGCGCCTGGGTGGCTCAGTTGGTTAAGCGACTGCCTTCGGCTCAGGTCATGATCCTGGAGTCCCAGGATCGAGTCCCGCATCGGGCTCCCTGCTCGGCGGGGAGCCTGCTTCTCCCTCTGACCCTCTTCCCTCTCGTGCTCTCTGTCTCTCATTCTCTCTCTCTCAAATAAATAAATAAAATCTTAAAAAAAAAAAAAAGAAAAGAATTCTTTAGTCCATACTGACCAAAAGAGAGAGAAAGAAGGTGAAAAATAGGAAGGTGTTTTTTTTTTTTTTTTTTAAGATTTTATTTATTTGACAGAGAGAGACACAGCGAGAAAGGGAACACAAGCAGGGGAGTGGGAGAGGGAGAAGCAGGCTCCCCGCTGAGCAGAGAGCCCGATGCGGGGCTTGGTCCCAGGACCCTGGGATCTTGACCTGAGCCGAAGGCAGACACTTAACGACTGAGCCACCCAGGCACCCTAGAAGGTCTTTCTTAAAGTAGAATGCCATCTAATAAGTGTAGATGGAATGATGGAAATGGGAAATCACCATGGTGGTAGGCAGAATTCTAAGATGGCCCCAAGAGTCCTGCTCCCTGGTGTACACACACCTTTTCCCTGTTATTCATTCAAGTATTAATCTATGTGCTGCTGTGGAGGGATTTGGTACTTGTAGTTAAGTTCCCCAATCAGTTAAATTTAAGACAGGGAAAATATCCTCCATGGGACAACTGTAATCCAGTGAGTTCTTAAAAAGGACTGGGTCTTACTGGCAAAAATGATTCAAGGCATGTGATGGAGTGCAGTCAAGGGAGATTCTCCATTGCTATCTTGAAGATGGAGGAGGCCACATGTCAAGGAATGCAGGCAGCCCCTAGCTGAAGTGGCTCCCAACTGACAGCCAGCAAGGAAACAGGACCTATTTTATATCTTTAAGAGCAAGGATCTGAATTCTGTCATAACTGTATTTGTTTGGAAGAGGATCCTAGCTCCAAATGAGAATACAGACTGGCCAACACCTACCTGGATTTTGGCCTTGTGAGATTCTGAGTGTTCTAGAGAACCTAGACATTCTGATCTACAGAACTGTGAGTTAATAACTAAGTCTGAGGGCATTTGTTATGCATGATTAGAAAACTAGCAGCTATTTCTTTCTTTCTTTTTTTTTTTACTAGCAGCTATTTCAAGCACCATAGTAATTACTGACTCAGGGAAGAACTATCAATGGATGCTAATGCCACTGGGTTTTAGCTGATAGTTCCCTTTGCTGGTTGTTTTAGGGGAGTGGAGGATGTGAGGAGCCAATCTGTAGAGACTTGTAAGTGGGTAGGAGATGACACAGTGTAGTCCCCAAATATAGATTCCAAGGTGATTTGTCAAGGACACAACTGTATTGAAGCACAGGCGTGGACCTAGAAGCACCAAGAACAGCAGAAAGGGACATACTCCAGGGGTCAGGAAAGTCTTCAGGGACTGTCTTCGTGTGCATAGTCTTTCAACCTCCGCTTGCCACAGAAGAAGGGCCCTTGGGCCTGGAATACTTTTTGACCAAGAGCTAAAAAGCCCACACAGCCTTCAGGGTTCATCACCTCCTGTGGGAATATCTTTCTCTATTTCAGGCTCATTGTGTATTCCTTTGTTCCGCTTAAGTGCCTGTGCCCTGAGGCCCAACCCCAGCTTTTAGTATTTCAGACTCCATGAAGGAGGGATCAGGGTCTTTCTGCTGTGGTGCAAGAGGAGTTCATAAAGGCCGATTGCACCTGCTACCCAGACACCCACTGTTGGAGCTGATCCTGCTCTGTCTCTTCTTTATGTGAGTAAAAGTGTCTCATCCAGTGCTGGACTGTGTTGTATCTTCCTTGGCAACTCTGAGACCAAGATGCAGTGTGCAGAAGTGTTTGGACTTCTATTTCTAGTGGTTGGCATTGTGATGATCTTTGCTACCCTCCACGTATTTGGAGTCCCTCCTTGTATTGGTAGCTAGTGCGTGGTGTTCTGCTTGACAGAATGAATAATTAGCTCAGAGCATTTTAAGGGGCAAGGTGGATATTCCAGAGCAAAACATATGAGGTGAGGGGAGACAGAACTCATGGTTGGGTGGGATGAAGAATGCAGATTGGTTTCTGGCAGGTCCCATGGATGGTGGGAACCTTGGATTGGGGGTAAGGTCCTCTTGACTAGTGAATCTTTTGTCTGAGGTGGCTTTGATATGGTACCTTGTCTGGGTTCTGTATTTCTGAGCTCAGGTATCCCTCATCAGGTGAATCCTTTGACTGCAGTGCTCTTTAGCTGGTGGGTCCCTTGGCTGGAGGGTCACCTAACAAACAAGAGACTGAATGAACATAGAAGGTGTATTTATGTGCATGTAATAGCAGATAAACTCAGGAAAAGCATTTGACCTGAATAAGTCCTTGCTGTGTGTTTCTTGATCTATTGGGAGATGATGATGGAAAGAATGTGTGGCTTTATAGAATGAATTGAGAGTACTATTCAGGATCTCCATGAAGGTAACAAAGCCGGGACATCTTCCACCTTCAGTGCTCATTTCTGGGCAGAAATAAATATAGGAGTGGGGAATGGGTTGTATATTCTGGAGGTTAGGTCTTGGGCAGTGGTGACAGTGCCCAGTCTTCATAGTGTTGACAACAGCTGGGATTCCCAAGGGGAAGGTTATGATGACTAAAGACAGTGGACAGATTTGATGAATATTCCCTCTCTACTGTGTATCTCTTGTTTCCTGTTCTTTTTCTTCTTTCATTCTCTCTTTTACTTTTTTAAAATTTATTTGGTCCTCCTTTCCATGCATAGAAGCTTTCTTGGCTTGAGCAGTTGTGTTTCAATTTCCAGAAAGTAAAGTATTTGGCCGAGTCCTTAGGTAGGAAGGGACAAGCTACCTCTTTCTGAGTCCTAGTCAGCTACAAGTCTGAAGACATCACTTGCTTTTCCATGATTGAGATAGTCAAGTTCTGCCCCTATCTTTAAACTCCAGACTGGTCCATCAAACAGACATGCTGACTACTCACCTAAGTATGCCTAGATGACCTGCTTTCTGGTTGATTTTGTCTTCAGGGGGCAAGTCTGGAAAGGTGTGGGTCCCCAGGAAGCTTCCTCCAGCACCCTTGGTACCAGCTTCCCAGAGTGCCCCATGGCTCTGGGGAGTGGGAGAGGAAGGGAGATACCTGGGCCAGTGTTGGGAGAGAGCCAGGAAAAGTCTCTGCAAAGAGAGCATGGACAAACTTCTCAAACTTGAGATGTATCCTCTGGATTTAAGGGCAGGGAGGTGTTAATACCTTCGGTGAGGGCAATTTCAAAGGATCAGTGGGGCAGGTGCCATAATGTGGGACCCAAATGGTTTACAAGAAGAGGGGAGTGTAGGCAGAGTGTAGATAACACTTTCCAAAACTTTGGAGGTAAAAAAGAAAGGAGGGGCTGAGAAGAATGTGGGTTCTAATTTCTGGGGCACTAGGGGGTCAATGCCTGATTTCAGAGAGCCATGGATTGAGTATGAGGTGTGGAAGTAGAAATGATACAGACATTTGCTTCAAGAAGTTTGTTGATGAAGGGCCAAGAAAGGCAGGACTGGAATAGGAGCAGGGGAGTGAGAGTGAGATATATATATATATATTTAAGATGGGCGAGACTTGGGCATATTCTACTGGATGGAGATGCTGAAAAGATAGTAGCATGGTCCCATGTTCTGGCTCTCCTTTTGTCTCTGGAATTATGGATGAACCCACAAACAAAGATTCATAGTTTGAGGAGGTGGAGGGGTTACGGGAAGTGGGGTTTTTTTTTTGGTTTCATTTTTGGTGGGAAAGATGAGATAGACAACGTTGCCAGTGAGAGAGAGGATGGCGATGTGGGAGAGATGGTTTAGTGGGGCTGAGGACATTCATTTGTTGGCCCTGTAGCCTCAATATCAAAACAGGACCTGACACAAAGTAATTGCCCAATAAATGTGGACTGAATCAACATGCCTGGGCCTTGGAACCAGACTACGTAGGTTTGAATCTCTGCCATGCTACTAACTAGCTATGTTGCCATGTGCAAGTCACTTAATCTCTCTGGGCATGTTTTCTCATCTTTAAAATAGGGATAATAATGGTTTCTCCCTCATTTAATTATGAGGATAAGTAAATTAATGTATGTAAAATGCCTGGCACATAGTGAGTATTATATAAGATGGTGATGATGGTGGTGGTGGTGGTGAAGGAGGAGAAGGGGAGGAGGTAGGCAGAGGAGGAGGGGGAGGAGAAGAAGAAGAATGGGTAGGATTCAGAGCATGTGGGAACCATCCCTCACCCTCTTCATGTCGGGAAGTAGGGATGGAATGTGTGTGGATGCAGGCAAGATATTTATGAACCCTAGGCCTTAATCATAGATGGTTTCATTGCAAGGAAAAGACACCCCCAAAACTAGCTTAAGAAGGGAAACTTCTTGTAGGGTTACTGGGCCCTCTCAGAGGCATCTAAGGAGAGGATATTCAGTATAGCAGGCATATCAGTCAGAGTTCAGTCAGGACGACAGACACCATAGGTATTTGCAACAGAGGGGATTTGAAACAGAGGGTTGGCCACACAGGGATAGGAATCCTGTTAAGAGCGAAAGGTAAAGACTAAGGTAACTCCACTCCTACTCCTAGAGCTGGGAGGACAAAACAAAGAGGTGGTATTACAGGACTTAGAGAAGGGGGAGCTGCGTGGCTGATGCTCAGACCTCTGAAGATAAGGTACATCCTAATGAGTAGGTATTAGGACCACAAGCGGGTGAAGCCCTGCAGTTCCTCCAGTCTCCAGTGTGGGGCACTGCTGGCAGGTGAGGGCGCACAGGATAGCCCTTACTGACCGGCAGGGGAGCGTGACCCAACTAAGCGCTGACGATGACTCTAAAACATCAGTGCTCAAACTCTTTGGTTTCAGGACCCCTTTCACTCTTACACTTTTTGAGAACTCCCCAAAAACTTTCACTTAGGTGAGTTGTATCTATTGGTATTTTCTATATCGGGATTAAAGTTAGAAAAATTAAATATTTATTAATTTTGAAATAACAGTAAACAACCTTTGCATACTAATACAAATAACAGTGTTGTCATGAAAATCACTATATTTTCCAAAACATTTGTGAGTGGAGTGGCATTGTTTTACATTTTTGCAAATTTCTTTAATGTCTGGCTGAATAGAAGATAACTGGATTCTCATACCTGATTCTGCACTCAGTCTGTTGCTGTGTATCACACATCATGTCGCTCTTGGAAAACTCTGTATACTCATAAGAAAATGAGAGTGAAAAAAGCAAATTAACATCTGTGTAAGGAAAACCCCAGTAATTCCTTCTGTTTGCCTTCTTTACCATTCACACAGAATACTCCCCTTCTGACACTTCTGATCACCAAATGTGTAGGGATTTTTCTGACAGCAAGCAATTCTGTGGCACTAGCTGGATGTCCAATAATTTAATTCTGACACTGTCTACCTGAACATAGTCTCAGATCTCACAGGTTAAGGGCTCAATCCCTGAAGACTGCTACTTCTTTTCACATGCCAACTGCAAGTAGTAGGTACCCAGGTTACCCACAACTTCTGCCTGACTTGGCTACAAATTGGAGGTTCTTATGACCTCTTCCCCCTTAGGATCTCTGCACATAAAACTATACAACATGAGTGAAATATATTAGAGAAGACCTAAATACGAGGAAGGATTAGATCATGTTCATGGATTGGAGACCATATGGTAAAGATGTCAACTCTCCCAATTGATCTATAGAACCATTTTTTTTTTTTTGGTGGACACTGTTAAGCTAATTCTAAAATGTATATGGAATTCCAAAGCCCTAAGAAGAGCCAGGGCAATCTTGAGGAAGAAAAACAAAGTTGGAAGACTTACAGTAACAAATAGCCAGTCTTATTAGAATTTTATGTAACTAAAACATTGTGGTATTGGTGTAAGGATAGACATGTTGGCTAATGCAACAGAGTCTAGAAACAGACCCACATATATGTGAGCATTTGATTTATAGTAAAGGTGGCACTGTAGCTTAGTAGGTAGGGGATGTAATTTTCAATAAATGGTTCAGGGTGAATTGCATATCCATATGGAAATCATTTATTTTTTTAATTAAAAAAATATTTATTTGAGAAAGAGCACAAGCAGGGGGAGGGGCAGAGACAGAGGGAGAAGCAGGCTCCCTACTCGGGGCTCGATGTGGGGCTCGATCCCAGGACCCTAAGATCATGACCTGAGCTGAAGGCAGATGCTTAACTGACTGAGCCCCCAGACACCCCTGGAAATAATTTAATCTAGACCCAACCTCACATTATCTACAGAAATAAATTCCGGAATGATCACAGATCCGAATGTGGAATATAAAACAGTTGAACTTCTAGAAGATAGCGTAGAAGACAATTTCATGGTTTCAGACAAAGCACAGATATCCTAAATAGGACACAAAACTAAACATGAGAAAAAGGTTGATAAATTGGACTACATTAAAGTGAATAACTTCTATTCTTCTCAAAATACCATTACGAGAATAAAAAAGGAAAGTCCCAGCATAGGAAAATAATACTTGTGCTATTTATAAATGGCCAATGACTTATACCTTAAAAAACATGTAGAATATCTATACCTTAAAAACAGAAAGGTATTGGGCACCTGGGTGGCTCAGTTGGTTAAGCGACTGCCTTCGGCTCAGGTCATGATCCTGGAGTCCCTGGATCGAGTCCTGCATCGGGCTCCCTGCTCGGCAGGGAGCCTGCTTCTCCCTCTGACCCTCCCCCCTCTCATGTGCTCTCTCTCTCTCTCATTCTCTCTGTCTCAAATAAATAAATAAAATCTTTAAAAAAACAAACAAACAAAGGTATTTGGGGTGCTTGGCTGGCTCAGTCAGTGGAGTGTGCGACTCTTAATCTCAGGGTCCTGAGTTCAAGCCCCACATTGGGCGTAGACCTTACTTAAAAAAGATATTCAACAATTAGACAAAAAACTCAAGTTTTTGAATGAGCAAAGGATTTCAATAGACATTTCTCCAAAGAAGATACACAAATGGCCAATAAGCACATGAAAAGATGTTCAACATTATCAGTCATTGGAGAAATGCAAATCAGAACCACAATGAGATATCACTTCACATCCACTAGGATGGCTATAATAATGCCTTTTTTTTTTTTTTTAAGAAAAATAACAAGTGTAGGTAAGGGTGTGGAAAAATTAGGACCCTTATTCATTGCTGGTGGGAATGTGAAATGGTGTAGCTGCTTCTTTTAAAATGTAGGTTTTAGGGGTGCCTGGGTGGCTCAGTCTGTTAAGCGTCTGCCTTCAGCTCAAGTCATGATGCTGGGGTCCTGGGATATAGCCCCACGTCGGGTTCCCTGCTGAGCAGGGAACCTGCTTCTCCTTCTCCCTCTGCCACTCCCCCTGCTTGTGCTCTCTCTCCGTCAAATAAATAAATAAAATCTTTTAAAAATAAATAAAATGTAGGCTTTATTATTATTCAGGTATGGCAAAGCCAGCAGGTCAGGGCATGACTGCCATTGAAAAGATAGATGGTTATTCATAGTTCCAAAGAGGAGGGGGCACACCACACCACGCAGGGCAACAGGAGAAGTGCCAAGGTCAGCCAGGAGACAGAGGAGGTGAGGGGAAAACATGGGCAAAAGCCTTTCTTGTCTTTTTGGCAGGGCAAGCAGGCTAAAGATTGACTTGTTTGAATAATTTCGGTGGGCTCTGGATGTAGAGGCTGTCTCTAGCCATCTGGTACCTGGCCCCAGGTAACTAGTGTGAGGGATAATGGTCTGGAGTGTAAAAGCCCTGTGAGAGCCCACTAAAGGGCGTGGTTTGGGATAGGCTCTGGATTGGTTGGTTTACATATAAAAGGCATGCTCCCAGGGGAGTCATTTGCGGTCTCCAGGAATTAGCTAGCTCTGGGAGAAGAAGTTTTCCAGGGTCAGCAAGGCCCCGAGACGTCAAAGCATCAAAATAAAAAGACATGCTTAATACACTGCTGCAGAGAAGCAGTTTGGCAGTTCCTTAAACAACTAAACATAGAGTTATCAGATGAACCAGCAATTGCATCCTAGGTATATACCCAGGAGAAATGAAAACAAAACATTCATATCAGTATTATTCATAAGAGCCAAAAAGTGAAAACAACCCAAATGTCTATGAACACATTAATGGGTAAACAAAATGTGGTATTATCCATATGATGGAATATTACTCAGCCATAAAAAGGAATGAAGTATTGTTCTGTGTTATAATATGAATGAACCTTGAAAACATGCTAAGTGAAAGAAGTCAGACACACAAGACCACATAGTACATGACTGCATTGACATGAAATGTCCAGAACAGACAAATCCATAGAGACAGAAAGTGGATTAGCATTTGCCAGGGGGTGGGGGCAGAAATGGGAATGACTACTAATAGTTATGAGATTCCTTTCTGGGGTGATGAAAATGTTCTGGAATTAGACAGTGGTGATGGCTGCACAATCTTGTGAATATACTAAAATCCACTGAATTATCCACTTCAAAATGGTGAATTTTATGGTATGTGAATTATATCAATATATACATATATAACCCAAAAGGTAGACAACATAATTACAAAATGGGCAAAAGAGTAGAATAGCTGATATACAAAAGAAAATATAGGAGCGCTTGGCTGGCTCAGTTGGTAGAGCCAATTGATCTCGGGGTTGTAAGTTCGAGCCCCATGTTGGGTATAGAGATTGCTTAAAATTAAAAAAAAAATCTTTTAAAAAAGCAAGAATATAGAAGCTTCAGTTCCACTAAGAGGGCGAAGCCCCATTCCTCCCAGGTCTTCCCTCTGACGTCTAAAATCCCTGGACATTACCCAACAAATAAGGATAGGAAGACTCTGAAAGGGGTACTAGAGGAAAAGGACAGCCTAGTGATGTCAGAAATGGAAGAACCATACAGTGTTGAGTCTCCTGGGTTTATTCCTCCCCATATATCTTGCACAGGATGCCTCCGACCCAGAACTGCCAACAAGAACAGACATAAAGAGCACCAAAGAAAAGCTGTTTCCCGTAGCCAAAGGACAGAGAAAAGGGGGGCCTACCAACAGGAAATGTTTTTGGCAATACCTGCACTACTCCACCCAAACACCAACAGAAGATACCCCTCCCCCTCAACACACACACTCAATTCCCCATGGTTTTATTGGAGCTGAGTGGGGAACCTTCCATCCCTCACCTGGCCCAAGCAGATGACAACACCCTGATTGTCCAGCAGGGGCAGTATCTGTGGGCCCAAGCAGGGAGATGCTATCACATTCCCCCACCCAGGAGGCAATGAGAAGTAGGCTTGCACCACTAAGATTTAACTTCCTCCTCACTCCTCTGTCAGCAGGGCTAGTGAAGAGCTGAGACTTCACGGGTACAAATTTCCAGTTAGAAGGTAAATAAGTTCTGGGGATCTAATGTACAACATAGTGATTATATATTATATTTATATTATATATTATATTATCTCTCTCTCTCTCTATTATGTGCTTGAAAGTTGCTGAAAGAGTGGATCTTAACTGTTCTCATCAGAAAAAAACATAGTAATTATGTGACCTAATGAAGGTGTCAGCCTTTGGCTCATGTTATGATCTCGGAGTCCTGTGATCGAGTCCTGCATCGGGCTCCTGCTCAGGGGGATGTTATCCTTAAATACCTGACCTCAACACCGAGGTCATTAAAAACAAGTGAGAAACTCTCACAGACCAGAGGAGGCCTAGGAGTCATGACAGTTAAGTGCAAAGTAGAGTATGATAACAGAGCAAATATGTACAAGGTGTACAAATCAGTATCTCCCCAAAACATGATTCTGCTAAATATGTATCTTTCTCAGCTCATACTCTTAATTTAATATGCAAAAATGCTGCGTCAGTGAATTAAAAACAATAACTTTTTTTTAGAATTGTACAAAAGGAGGGGGCACCTGGGTGGCTCAGCTGTTAGGCGTCTGCCTTCGGCTCGGGTCATGATCCCAGAGTCCTTGGATCGCATCATCGGGCTTCCTGCTCAGTGGGGAGCCTGCTTCTCCCACTCCCACTCCCCTTGCTTGTGTTCTCTCTCGCGCTGTGTCTCTCTCTGTCAAATAAATAAATAAAATCTTAAAAAAAAAAGAAAAATTAAAAAAAATGTTTCAGTAAGTTGAAATGATTTTTAAATTATTTAGGTTATTTATTTATTCAAAAGAAACTGTCAATATGGCAATTCTCTCAGTTGAAAGGAAAATAAAGAAATTTTGAAAATATTATCGATGAGTTTGCTTTCATTAAAGCTAAGAAATTAAAACTGTAACAAATTAGTTATGAGTATAAGTAAAATATGTAAACTTAAAAATAATTGTATGAGTTTTAATATAACTACTTTTCTTTTTTTAAATATATTTTTAACTTTCATATTTTCAAAAAAAAACTAACCAGTTAAAAACATGTATATAATAGGGTGCACATTTTTCCTTTTGTCCCTGGCTCCAATGGCCAGGCAAGACTGTTTCTGGGGGCTTTAGTTTGGGGTGAAGTGAGTCAGAGGAGAAAGGGTAGAGCTGAGGTTTGTGAGGTCTGCAGGGGCCTGGTGATACAGGGTTGTATAGGGTAGGGGAAGAAGTGTGTCCTAGTGACTCTTAAGACCCCAGGATAAGAGTTGAGAGGACTTTGCTTTTCCTGGGGTGGGCACTGGATCTCAACCAAAAGATTAGCCAGAAAGCGGACAGACCATAGTCAGCCATGCCTTATCTCAGAGAATGCTCCTATGGAGTTTGGAAGTGGGGGCACCTCCCTGACACCTGCCCTGCTCATGCCTAGACCTAGCTTCTGCTTTGTGAGGGAGGTTCCTGGCAAATGAGGAACCTACTGCCTCCCACTTTACATTCTGTTCACGGCAGCCAGAGCTTCTCCACAATCTAAATCACATCTCATCTCTCCCAGATTTACAGCCTCTAGGAGGTTCCCGTGGCTATTAGGATCAAATGCAAACCCTCACTCAGATGTCCAAACCCTGCATAGTCTGCTTTCTACCCTCCTCACATCCTCCCCTCTTGACTCCCCCACTCCAACCACAGAGCTCTTGTTCCTGCTCCCAGAACACACAAACCTCACTCCCACCTCAGGACCTTTGCGCTCACTGTCCCCTTGCCTGGAACTCTTTCATTTCCCCCAGATGTGCTCTTGGCTAGCTCATCCTGCACAACTGAGCTCAAATGGCGCCTCCCTCTTCTGTCAGGCCTCCCTCCTTCCTTCTAACTATTACCATCATAGTCACTGGCCCATTCTGAAGTCCTCTGGGCTATTTGGCTCTTTATCTTCCATCTCCCCCATGAATTAACTCCAAAAGAACCATGGCCTTGTTTGCTTTGGTCACCACTGTTCCCTGGTGACTGAGCACAGGGCCTGACACACAGTAGGCTCCTAATTAAAATATGTCTAATAAATTCATAAATCCTGTCTTCTGGATGCATGGAACCAATCAGAGGTTCAATCACGAATATACCTGCCAGTGAGTGAGACCCACATATTTTACATGTTGAATCAATCAGGAGTTCAAGCTGGAGGATAAATGCAAATAAAGCTCCACCCAATTCTTTCAGCAGAAGAGGTTTTCCTAGGTGCCAGCCTCATCTTCAAGGGAACGAAGAAGAAATCTGAACTAAACACTTGGGACTCCACCCTTTCTATTTTAACAGCCAATCACATCGAGGAAACAAAGGGCAAAGGGAATATTGTTGAGCACAGAGACCACGCCCCATGACGTCATTCCCCCCATGGCAACTTCCAGGCCCTAGTTCGTTAGGTTAAGGAGAGCGCTGTTGAGAAAGAGTGGGAAAGTTAAGATCGGGGTAGGATCATGTGTGGACAGAGAGGGGGTGAGGAGGGAAGAGAGCAGGTTAGAGGATAAAGGAAGGGGACTGGTAGGGCACCAGGGTCAAATTAATGGAGGACAGAGAGGGGGCTAATGGGGGAATGGGAGAGGGTTATAGGAGGACTGGGAGAATTTATAGAGGACACATTGCAGGTTAAATGGGGGAGCTTATGTAGAGGGGTAAAGAGTAGTGGGGATGGGGTGTTGTTACAAGGATTCAGTGTCATCATAGTGGCAAAAGGCAAGGTCATAAGGAGACAAGAAAAAATTAAGGGAAGACAGGATTTAAACGAGGACAGAAACAGTGTTATGGAGAACAGAGGGCCTTTAGGTGTCAGGGAGGGTTATGGGGGACAGGAAAAATAAATCAAGAAGGGAGGGAAATCAGGCAACTCAAATTGCATTCTAGATAGAGGACAGTGAGGAGACATACTGGGACAGTGAGGTGGTGTGGGGGCCAGGCTGCCCTACCTTGGGGTGGTGTCACCTTTCAGGGCTCCTCTGACCTGCAGAGTTGGTTCAGCCTGGTCTCCATTCACTGAGGTCTCTGTTGTCCATTCTTCTGGCCACTGTGCTGAGACCCTTTCCCTGGCTGTGGTCATCTTCAATCTGCTGCTCTCTAGGCCCTCTAGGTCATGCCACAGAACCCTGGTGGTGAGATGTCCCTGGATCCCTGGGCTTGGTACCCTTGGTATACCCAAATTGACCATAGATGCATGGGTTTATTTCTATCTCAATTCTCCTGCAGTGATCTATATGTCTATCCTTATTTTTTTTTTTAAGATTTTATTTATTTATTTGACAGAGAGATACATTGTGAGAGAGGGAACACAAGCATGGGGAGTGGGAGAGGGAGAAGCAGGCTTCCCACGGTGCAGGGAACCTGATGCAGGGCTCAATCCCAGGACCCTGGGATCATGACCTGAGCTGAAGGCAGACACTTAACGTCTGAGCCACTCAGGCGCCCCTATATGTCTATCCTTATGCCAGTGCCATACTCTTTGTGATTACTGTAGCTTTGATCAAAGCTTTGAAATCAGGAAGTAAGAGTCCTCCAACTTTGTTGTTCATTTTCAGGATTGTTTTGGTTATTCGTGGTCCCCTGCAGTTCCATATGATTTTTAGAATCAGTTTGTCCATTTCTACAAAGAAGGCAGTTGAGGGGCCCCTGGGTGGCTCAGTCTGTTAAGTGTCTGCCTTTGGCTCAGGTCATTATCCCAGGGTCCTTGGATCAAGTCCGACATGGGGCTCCCCACTCGGTGGGGATTCTGCTTCTCTGTCTGCCCCTCCCCCCACTTGTGCACACTCTCTCTCTCAAATAAATAAAATCTTTAAAAAAGTTAAAAAAAAAAGAAGGCAGTTGAAATTTTGGTGGAGATTGCATTGAATCTGTAGAACAATTTGGAGAGTATTAGCATCTGAAAAATTAAGCCTTCCAATCAATGAACACAAGATATCTCAATTATTTTAAGTCTTCTTCAATTTCTTTAAAAGATGTTTTGTAGTTTTTAGGGTACAAGTCTTGTACCGCCTTTGATTAAATTTATTTCTAAGTATTTTATTCTTTTTGATGCTTTTGTAAATGGGATTGTTTTCTTAATCTCATTTTCAGATTGTTCACTGTTAGGGTACTAAAATACAATTGATATTTATATGTTGATCTTAGTATCCTGCAACTTCGCTAAAATCATTTATTAGCTATTGCAGTTTTTTTTTGTGTGTGTGTGTGTATTCTTTAGAATTTTCTAGGCAGGGACGCCTGGGTGGCTCTGTCGGTTAAGTGTCTGCCTTCGGCTCAGGTCATGATCCCAGGGTCCTGGGATTGAGTCCCGCATCGGGCTCCTTGTTCAGCAGGGAGCTTGCTTCTCCCCCTGCCTGTGCTCTCAATCTCTCTCTCTGTCTGTCAAATAAATAAATAAAATCTTAAAAAAAAAATTTTTTTTTTCTACGCATAGGATCATGTCATCTGTGAACAGAAATTGTTTAGATTCCTCCTTTCCTATTTGGATGATTTTGTTTCTTTTACTTGCCAAATTGCTGTAGCTAGAACTTTCAGTACAGTGTTGAACAGAAGTTGTGGGAGCAGATGTCCTTGTCTTGTTCCTGTTCTTAGTGGGGAGGCATCAAGTCTTTTATCATTAAGGATGGTGTTAGCTGTGGGGTTTCCCTACATGCCCTTTATCATAGGTTGAGCTAGTTTCCTTCTATTTCTAACATCCTGAGTGTTTTGTTTTGTTTTTTTAATCATGGAGGGGTGTTCAATTTTGTCAAACACTTTTTCTGTATCAGTTGAGATAATCCTGTTTTCTCTATTACCTTGATTGAGTTTTGTATGTTAAACCACCTTGCATTCCTGGGATGAATCCCACTTGCCCATGGGGTATAATCCCTTTAACATGCTGCTGGATTTGGTTGGCTAGTATTTTGTTGAGGATTTTTGCATTTATATTCATAGGGGATATTGGTCTCTTTTTCATTTCTCCTGATGTCTCTGTATGGTTTGATATCAGGGTAACATTGACCTCATAGACTAAGTTAGGAAGTATTCTGTCCTCTTCTCTTTTTTGGAAGAGTTTGGAAAGGATTCATTTTAATTCTTTAAACATTGATAGATTCACCAGTGAAGCTCTCTGGGCCTGGGATTTTCTCTGTTGGAAGTTTTTGTTGTTGTCCTTTGGTTTGGTTTGGTTTGAAACTGATTTAATCTCTACTTGTTATTGGTTAATTCAGAATGTCTGTTTCTTCATGAGTCAGTTTTGGTAGTTTATGGCTTTCCAGGAATTTGTGCATTTCATTTAGGTTATCTAATTTGTTGGCATATAATTGTCCATAGTATTCTCTTATAATCCTTTTTATTTCTGTAAGGTTGGTGGTGATGTCCTCACTTTTGAAAGTATTTCTGATTTTAGTAATTTGAGTTTTCTCTCTTTTTTTCTTGGTCAGACTAGCTTAAAGTTTGCCAATTTTGTTGTTCTTTTCAAAGAACTACTTTTGTTCATTGATTTTCTGTTTATTCTGTATTATTTATTGCCACTCCAATTTTTAGTATTGCTTTCCCTCTGCTTGCTTTGGGTTAAGTTTTGTCTTCTTTTTATAATTTCTTAAGATGGAGGGTTAGGTTGTTGATTTGAGATCTTTCTTCATTTTTAATGTAGGAATTTACAGCTATAAATTTCCCTATGAGCACTGCTTTTACCATATGCCCTAAATTTTGGCATGTTGTGTTTTTGTTTTCATTCACATAAAAGCATTTTCTAATTTCCCTTTGATTTCTTCTTTGACTCATTGGTTGTTCAGGAGTGTGTTGTTTAATTTCCACATATTCAAATTTTTCAGATTTTCTTCTCTTACTGATTTCTAGTTTCATTCCATTGTGGTTGGAGAACATACTTTATATTATTTTACTGTTTTTATATATATTTGGACTTGTTTTGATCTAACATTTGATCTGTCCTAGAGGCTGTTCCATGTGCACTGTTTCCATTTTTGCAATTGAGGTGTTGAAATATCCCACTATTATTGTTGGGCTGTCTGTTTTCCCTTCACTTTTGTTTTTGCCTTATATATTTTGGGACTCTGTGGTTAGGGGAATATATGTTTATGACTGGTGTATCTTTGATGGATTGTCTCTTTTATCATTATATATAATGTCCTTTTTTATCTCTTAATAATTTTTGTTTTAGGGTCTATTTTTCTGATATTAGGATAGTGACTCCAGCTCTCTTTTGGTTACATTTGTATGGAATATATTTTCCCATCCTTTCACTTTCAACCTATTTATGTCTTTGGCTCTAAAGTGTAGACAGTATATAGTTGGAGCATGTTCTTTTTTTAAAAAAAAATTATTTATTTATTTATTTATTTATTTATTTATTTATTTAGAGAGCATGAGCAGGGGGAGGGGCAGAGGGAGAGAGAATCTCAAGCAGACTCCCTCCCACCATCACTTTCTCTCCCCCCCTTCTCTAAAAAAAAAAAAAAAGGATTAATAAATTAGGGAAGTTTTTTGGCCATCATTTCTTCAAATATTCTTCACTCACTTTTCTTTCTCTCCTCTCCTTCTGAGACTCCTGTTGTGCATATATTGATACATTTGGGGTCCCACAGGTGTCTTAGGCTATGTTCATTTTTCTTCATAATTTTCTCTTTCTGCTCTTCAGCTAGGTAATCTCAAGGGATCTAGTTCAAGTTCAAGTTCACTGATTATTTCTTCTGTTTGTTCAATTCTGCTTCTGCATCTTTCTACTGAATTTTTCATTTCAGATAATGTATTCTTTAACTCCCAAACTTCTATTTGGTTCCTTTTTATGATTTCTCTGTATTGATACTGTGTATTTCACATTCTCATGGTTTCCTATAGTTCTTTGAGTATATTTTAAATAGTTGATTTAAAAATCTCTAGCTGATAAATCTAATGTCTGAGCTCCTCAGGGATGTGTCTAGTTCTTTCTTTTCTTTCTTTCTTTCTTTCTTTCTTTCTTTCTTTCTTTCTTTCTTTCTTTCTTTCTTTCTTTCAAGGGAGTGAGAGCATGTGTGCATGCTTGTACAATGTGGGGAAGAGGGCAGAGGGAGAGGGAGAGAGAGAGAATCTTTTTAATTTTTTTTTTAAGATTTTATTTATTTGCGAGAGAGAGAGAATGAGAGACAGAGAACATGAGAGGGAGGAGGGTCAGAGGGAGAAGCAGACTCCCCGCTGAGCAGGGAGCCCGATGTGGGACTCGATCCCAGGACTCCGGGATCATGACCTGAGCCGAAGGCAGTCGCTTAACCAACTGAGCCACCCAGGCGCCCGAGAGAGAGAGAATCTTAAGCAGGCTTCCCGCCAGTGTGGAGCCCAGCACAGGGCTTGATCTTACGACCCTGAGATCATGACCTGAGTGGAAATCAAGAGTCAGATGCTTAACCAGCTGAGTTACCCAGTCTCCCCATATTAATTAATTTTTAAAAAAGATTTATTTATTTTAGAGAGAGAGCACACACATGTATGTGCTCAGGGAGGAGGAGGGGCGGAAGGAGAGGGAGAGAAAAACCCAAGTAGATTTGGGAAAAACCCAAGCAGAGAAAAACCCATGCAGGGCATGATCTCAAGACCCTGAGATCACGACCTGAGCTGGAACCAAGAGTCGGCTACTTAACTGACTGAGCCACCCAGGCGCTCCTATTAATTTATTTTTTGTTTGTACTTGAGCCTTACTTTCTTGTGTGTTTGATCATTTTTTCTTGAAAACCAGATGTTTTGGATATCATGATGACAAATCTTGAAATCAAATTCTCCCCTTTCCCATGGTTTGTTGTTGCGGCTTATTGTAATGTTGTTTGTTTAGTGACTTTTCTGCACTAATTTTTGAAAAGTGTATTCTTTGTTGTGTGTGGCCTCTGAAGTCTTTATTCTATTAGCATAGTAGTCAGCTAATTATTTGACAGAGATTTCTTAAATACCTGAAGGCAAAATCAGAAATCTCCCAGTCTTTGCAGATGAGCTCTAGGTGTGTGGGGTGCATGCCCTCAACACTCAGGCAGGTAGTTTACAACTCTGCCTTCACCATCACTACTGCTTATGCAGCCCTAAAGGTCAGCCGGAGTTGAGAACTGAGGGTCTTCTCGGGTCTTTTCTGAGCATGCATCTAACCCTGGACAAACACGTGGACTTCTAGATTCCCAGGAATCTACGGGAGCTTTTCTACAGCTTATTTCCCAAGCATCTCATTCCCCAACTTTTCCTCCAAAGCTCTTTGGTTTGTCCAAAGCTATTAGGGAAATGCATATTGAAATTTTGATGACATACCACACATACCCATTAGAATGGTTCAAGTAAAAAAGGCGACACCTCTATGGCTGCTTCATCCCTAGGATTGTTCTCATTTAGAAGAAATAAAGGCAAACCTTTTGAGCTGGTCTTTCAGGGGGCCACCAGGACAGGTTAAAGCAAAAGCCAGATTAAGCATTTGCCTGGTTGCTGTAAATCCTCGATTCTGATAAAGTTGATTTTGACAGTTTTTGTTAGTTTATCCACTGCTTTCATGGAGGGATGGGATTGTGAAGTTCCTTACTCTGTCATTTTCATGGACATCACTCTTAGTATATAACCCTTTTTTTTTTTTAAGATTTTATTTATTTATTTATTTTGAGAGAGAGAATGAGAGACAGAGAGCATGAGAGGGAGGAGGGTCAGAAGGAGAAGCAGACTCCCTGCCGAGCAGGGAGCCTGATGCGGGACTCGATCCCAGGACTCCAGGATCATGACCTGAGCCGAAGGCAGTCGCTTAACCAACTGAGCCAACTGAGCCACCCAGGCACCCAGTATATAACCTTTTGAGAGTGGCTTCTCTCCCTCAGCCTAATGACTTTGAGATGTATCCAAGTTGTTGAGTGTATCACCAGTCTGTTACACTTAATTTCTGAGTAATATTCCAATGTATTGGTCTATGCAATTTGTTTATCCACCCCCTCATTGAGGGACATTCGAATTGTTTCCGTTTTTGGAGATTGTGAATAGAGTATTTGTAAATATTCTCATAAAACTTTGTGTGGACATGTTTCCATTTATCTAGAGTAAATACCCAGAAGTGGGGTTGCTGGGTCAATAGGATAAATGTGTGGTTTAACTTTATAAGAAGCTTGCAATCTGTTTTTACAGAACCCTATACTGTTTTTTCATTCCCACCAGGAATGAATGAAGGTTCCAGGTCTTCACGTCTTCACGAGCACTTGATATAGTTAGCCTTTTTTACTTGAACCATTCTAATAGGTATGTGTGGTATGTCATCAAAATTTTAATATGCATTTCCCTAATAGCTAATGATTTTGAATATTTTTTCTTCTGTGCTTATTTGATGTTCTTATAGTCTCTTTAGTGAAGGATCTGTTCAAATCTTTTGTTCATTTTTAAATTGCATTATTGGTTTTCTTCCTGTAATTCTGATACAAGTCCCTTTTCAGATATGTGATTTGTAAACATTTTTCTCCAGGCTGTTACTTGTCTTTTCAGTTTTTTTTTTCTTTTGCAGAGCAAATATGTTCAATTTCAACAACAGCCAGTTTCAAAATTTGTCCTCTTATGACTGTGTTTTTGGTGTCACATCTAAGAACTCTGTATCTAATCTCAGTCATGAGGATTTCCTTCTGTGTTTTCAAAAGTCTTATTATCATGTTTGTGTGTGTGGATTTCTTTAGGTTTATCCTATTTGGGATTCACTGAGGTTTTTAAATCTATAAGTTTATGTCTTTCACCAAACTTGGGAAGTTTAAAGCCATTATTGTTTCTTCCTTCCTTCTTCTTCTTCTTTTTTTTTTCCTATAGCATTCTTTCTCCCCTCCTGAAACTGTGATGACATGAATGTCAGACTTTTTGAAATTGTCCTACAGGTCTCTGGGGCTCTGTTAATTTTTCTTAATCTATTTTTCTCTATTGTCCAAACTGGATAATTTCTTTTTTTTTTTTTTTTTAAGATTTTATTTTATTTATTTGAGATGGAGAGAGAACATGAGCTGGGGGGAGAGGGGCAGAGGGAGAGGAAGAGTGAGAAGCAGGCTTCCCCCTGAGCAGGGAGCCCGATGTGGGACTCAATCCCAGGACCCTGGGATCATGATATGAGCTAAAGGCAGACGCTTAACTGACTGAGCCACCTAGGTGCCCCCAAACTGGATAATTTCTGTTTAACTGCCTTCACATTTACTGATTCTTTCCTCTATCATCTCTATTGACTATTGAGTTCATCTAGTGATTTTTTTAAAAATTTCAGCTATTGTGGTGCCTGGGCGGCTCAGTCAGTTAAGTGTCTACCTTCGGCTCAGGTCATGATCCCACGATCCTGGGTACCAAATCCTGAAATGGGCTCCATGCTCAGTGGGGAGTCTGCTTCTCCCTCTACCTTTCTCCCCTGCTCATGATCTATCTTTCTCACTCTCTCTCAAATAAATAAATAAAATCTTTTTAAAAAATACAAGTTATTGTATTTTTCAGTTCTAAAATTTCTGTTTGGTTATTTTTATAGACTTTCTGCCTTTCCTTTTATTTCAAGATTGTTCACCCTTATTTTTTGGAGCATGGTTATATGGCTATTATAAAATCTGTCTGATAATTCTAACATCTGGGTCTCTTGGGATTAATGTGTGTTGAATATCTTTTTCCTTGATAATTTGTTAGACTTTCCTAGTTTTTTCTGTGTAGAGTAATCTTGGATTGTATTCTGGACATTTTGTTTATATTACATGGATTTTTTTGTTTGTTTTAACAGATAGTAGATCCAATTAGATACATTCTTCCAAGTTCAGATCTGTTTTTTGTGGGTTTTGGTTCCAATGCAAGCTCAGCTTTTAGAGCTTTTACAGTGCTATGTAATCTTGCCTCAGGTGTTCACCACCTAGGGGTGAGATTTAAATAGCACTGAGACCTGGCAATGGCTTACCCCATAGTTCCATTCTCAAGGCCTTTGGTACATTAATACCAGATATGTGGTGATGGATGCACAACTCTGTGACTATAATAGCAGCCACTGAATTGTATACAGGCACACCTCATTTTATTGCACTTTGTAGGTATCATGTTTTTTACAAACTGAAGGTTTGTGGCAACCTTGTATCAAGCAAGTCTATCGACTCCATTTTTCCAACAGCACATGCTCACATCATGTCTCTGTGTTACATTTTGGTAATCCTCAAAATATTTCAAACTTTTTCATTACTATTATATTTGTCACAGTAATTTGTGATCAGTGATCTTTGATGCTTCTATTGTAATTGCTTTTGGGGGGCCACAAACTGTGCCCATATAAGAGGGCAAACTTAATGGATATGTATTGTGTGTGTTGACTGCTCTATCAACCAGCAGCTGTTCCCCCACCTATCTCCCTCTCCTCCATCTTCCCTATGTCCTGGGACACCACAGTATTGAAATTGGTTCAGTTAATAACCCTACAATGGCTTCTAAGTGTTCAAGTGAAATGGCTTTTAAATCAAAAGCTAGAAATGATTAAGCTCAGTGAGAAAGGCATGTTGAAAGATGAGATAGGCCAAAAGCTAGACCTCTTGTGCCAAACAGTCAAGCTGTGAATGCAAAGGAAATATTCTGGAAGGGAATTAAAAATGCTACTCCAGTGAACACACAAATGATCAGAAAGTGAAACAGCCTTATTGCTGATATGAAAAAAATTTTAGTGATCTGGATAGGAGATAAAACCAGCCACAACATTCCCTTAAGCCAAAACCTAATCCAGAGCAAGGCACTTACTTTCTCCAATTCTATGAAGGCTGAGAGAGGTGGAGAGGCTACAAAAGAAAAGTCTGAAGCTAGAAGAGGTTGGCTCATGAGGTTTAAGGAGAGAAGCCATCTCCATGACACAAACAAACAAACAAACAAACAAACAAACAAACAAAACCCCTGCAAGGTGAAGCAAGTGCTGATGTCGAAGCTGCAGCAAGTTCCCCAGAAGATCTAGCTAAGATAATTTGTGAAGGTGGCTATACTTAAGCAACAGATTTTCATTGTAGGTGAAACAGCCTTCTACTGGAAGAAGATGCCATCTAGGACTTTCTAGCTAGAAAGGAAAATTCAATGCCTGGCTTCAAAGCACAGCCTGACTCTCTTGCTAGGGGCTAATGCAGCTGGTGACTTTAAGTGGAAATCAATGGTGATTTACCATCCCCTCAAATCCTGGGGCCCTTAAGGATGATGCTAAATCTACTCTGCCTGGACTCTCAAATGAAACAAAAAGCTGAGATGACAGCATATCTATTTACAACATGGTCTAGAGAATATTTTAGGCCTACTGTTGAAACCTACTGCTCAGAAAAAAAAGATTCCTTTCAAAATATTACTTCCCACGGACAAGGCACCTGGTCAACCAAGAGCTCTGATGGAGATAGACAATGAGATTCATGTTGTTTTCACACCTGATGATAACGACGTCCATTCTGCAGCCCATGGATTAAGGAGTCATTGTGACTTTCAGGTTTCATTTAAGAACTGTATTTTATAAGGCTATGGCTGCCATAGATAGTGGTTCCTCTGATGGATCTGGGCAAAATAAATTGAAAACCTTTTGGAAAGGATCCACTGTTCTATATATCATTCTGACTCATGACAAGAAGTAAAAATATCAACATAAATAGGATCTAGGAAGAATCTGATTCCAACACTCATGGATGACTTTGAGGGGTTCAGGACTTCAGTGGAGGAAGTCACTGCAGATGTGGTGGAAACAGCAAGAGAACTCGAATTAGAAGTGGAGCCTGAGCATGGGACTGAATTGCTGCGATCTCATGATCAGACTGAAGGGATGAGGAGCTGCTTCTTATGAATGAGCAAAGAAAGCGGCTTCTTGAGATGGAATCTACTCCTGGTGAAGATGCTGTGAAGACTGTTGAAATGACAACAAAGGATTTAGACTATGACATAGACTTAGTTGATAAAGTAGCAGCAGAATTTGAGAAGACTGACTCCTTTTTAAAAAACTTTTTTTGAAAGATTTTATTTATTTATTTGTCAGAGAGGGAAAGAGGAAGCACACAAGCAGGGAGGGTGGCAGGCAGAGGGAGAAGCAGACTCTCTGCTAAGCAAGGAGCCCCATGTGATACTCGATCCCAGGACTCTGGGATCAGGGCATGAGCTGAAGGCAGATGCTTAACCAACTGAGCCACCCAGGCACGCTGAGGACTGACTCCAATTCTCAAGGAAGTTCTTCTGTGGGTAAAATGCTATCAATCAGAATCACATACTACAGAGAAATCATTCATGAAAGGAAGAGTCAATTGATGTAATAAACTTCAGTTTGTCTTATTTTAAGAAATTGCCAGGGGCGCCTGGGTGGCTCAGTTGTTAAGCATCTGCCTTGGGCTCAGGTCATGATCCCAGGGTCCTGGGATCAAGCCCTGCATCAGCCTGCTTCTCCCTCTCCCGCTCCCCCTGCTTGTGTTCCCTCTCTCGCTGTGTCTCTCTCTGTCAAATAAATAAAGTCTTAAAAAAAAAAAAGAAATTGCCAGTTATGCCAACCTTCAGCAGCCACCACCCTGATTAGTCAGCAGCCATGGACATGGAGACAAGGTTCTCCACCAGCAAAAGGATTATGAGTTGCTGAAAGCTCACATGATGGTAGCATTCTTTAGCCAAAAAGTATTTTTAAAATTTAAGCCATAGGGGCGCCTGGGTGGCTCAGTCATTAAGCGTCTGCCTTCGGCTCGGGTCATGATCCCGGGGTCCTGGGATCAAGCCCCGCATCGGGCTCCCTGCTCAGCGGGAAGCCTGCTTCTCCCTCTCCCACTCCCCCTGCTTGTGCTCCCTCTCTCGCTGTGTCTCTCTCTGGCAAATAAATAAAATCTTTAAAAAAAAAAATTTAAGCCATAAAGTATCTTAAAGTTAAGGTGTGTGCCTCATTATTTCAGACATAATGCTTCTGCACACTAAATAGACTACATTATAGTGTAAACATAACTTTCATATGCTCTGGGAAACCAAAAAATTCATTTGACTTGCTTTATTGTGATATTGACTTTATTGTAGTGGTCTGGAACTCAACCTACAATATCTCCAAGGGTTATGACTAATTTATGAGAATGTTCCTTAGTTTGCAAATAGAAATTTTTCTAAGTCTCCTATTTGTTTACTTCTGATTTTTTTTTTTTGTATGATTTAAGGAACTCTACATTTTGGAATTTCTATTTGTAGCCAGGTTCTTGATGAATTTTGTAAATATTTCTTTGACATAACTAGAGAAGGTGCAGTAACTACTTTAGGGTGTAATTTTCTATAATTATACTTACTAGTTAAATTATTCAAATCCTATATATATATATTTTGCATTCTTTTTCTACTTCATTTTCAGATTTTCTAAGAGGCATATTTAGATCTCACACTAAGGTTGTGGTTTTATACATTTCTCCTTGTATTTCTAGTGGCTTTATTAAAATTTCTTGTTTGTTGCTTTCATTTTCACAATGTAGCTGATATGTAGTTTACTACATAAATATTTTTGACAGTTATGTCTTCTTTTGTGCATAGCGCACATCCCCTCTTCCTTCTCATTTTAGTTATTCCTTTGAGCCCTTGGTTCTCCAAATCGTTTCATTTCTTTATTTGGATGTTTTCCCTCTTTCTCTCTCATGGGCTGTGGATTCCAGGAGAGCTGTGATCTTGTCTGCCTTAGTCACCACATGGTCCTCAGAGCCCAGTGTGGGCCTCGTGTACAGTAGGCTCCTCGTAGGACTATCAGTAAATTTGCCCATTGCACTTAGATCCAGTCTAGAAATGAGACCCACACACTATATGTTGAACCAATCAGGAGTTCAAACTGGTGGCAACAACAAAAAGTGTAAGGGGCTAACCCAGTCCCCTTGTTCATTGAATTTATTAAGAGGGCAGGAAGAAAAGGGAGTGACTAAGTAACCCCCCTTACACACACTGAACCAATCAGAAGCTGGGTCTGAGCACTTGAGACACTCTAACCTGAGCCCCTAATCTTAATGAAGTGGTGGCCCACGCCCCATGACACAGATCACTTGGACAGCCTCAGGAACTGAGAAGCCAAGGGAAGTCCTAGGGCCATTAACTAGGTTTGAGATGGGATAATCAGAAAAGAGCGGTGAGTTTAAGTGTATGTGGGTGGAGTGGGATGAGGAGAGTTTAGAAGAGGAAAGTGAAGCAGTTGGAGGGAGACATGGAAGGGTGTAATGGGGGTACAGAGAGGAATTATGAGAGGATAGAAAAAGGTTGAATTTTGTCATAGGGCCAGTAAGGCTATTATCAGGAACATGGAGGTATAGTGGCTTCTGGCTTGGGGCAGTGTCCGTTTTCAGTGCCTTTCTAGGCAGAGGGGTTGGTTCAGCTGATCTTCATTTCCTGGGAATTTAGATGTTCCCTGTCCGGGACCCATTTCCTGTCTGCAGATTCTGCCCACCCAGCGTCTCCTCCTCACACCAAGGTCAATGGCTACTATGACTGAGTCCAGGAACCTAGAGTTCAAGGCCACACCAATGCAGCCAGTCATCCTGATGTCCTTGAATCCCCCAGAAAAGGATTATTTGTTTCTCTCCATCATTTCCTTCTTCTTCTTCATTCTGCTGGCAATCCTGGCCCTCTTCTTCTCCCTCAAGGTGGGTACGATCTGGCTACCACCAACTCCCATTGCTCCCAGATATGCCTCCTCCTTCACTCCCTAGCCCCCTATTGCTCCCCAGGGACCTCTTTGTGTTCCTCCTGGGAATTTGCTCCCTCCTTCAACATCTAGATGCCCTTGTTCCTTCCCAGGATCCCCTTCACTGCTCCCCTTCCTTTTTCCACTGGGGGACTGAACCCTGCCCTTACCTCCCTCACATCACCATTCCTGGTCTTGCACTCCCCACTTCCCCCTGGGATGTCCCTCTCCATTTCCCTCCTCCCTTGGAAACACTCCCACCAGCTTGCTTTCATCCCCGCAGACTCGGCAAGCCAACTTTCATGGGAATCAGAGGAAAGCACAGATCAATTCCAGACTGGCCCTGGGCTTCATCATCTCAAGCATCCTGGTAGGCTCCATTATGATCATTTGCTCCATTGTGGTTGGAGTCCTGAAACGTAAAGTATGAGATCATATTGAAAGCTCACTTCCCTCAAAGAGTCATGAACTGCACCTTCTGGAGCCTTTGAATTCGGACATCAATAATCTACCCGTACTGGAGGAAGTCTCCCCTCCATTAGCATTTGTTAAGAGCAATAAAGTTTATGAGGAGGCTTCTGCTTTCTGCTCATATGCACATGTGTTCACGTGCTTTTGTGCATCTAATTCGCTGAGTACCACGGGGCTTATCCATATATTCAGTGAACATTTATTGGGCAATCACTATTGTGTGCCAGGCACTGTTTCAGACCTTAGTGATTCAGTGCTGATTCAGATAAATGAGGTATTTGCCTCTATAAAACTTACAGTATATTAAGAGGACACAGAAAAAAGTAAAATGTAAAGCAACAAGGTAGTTGTAGGTCAGCACTGTCTAATAGAACTTTCAGCAATGATAGAAATGTTCTGTAAGAGGGGCGCCTGGGTGGCTTAGTTGGTTGGGCGACTGCCTTCGGCTCAGGTCATGATCCTGGAGTCCCTGGATCGAGTCCCGCGTCGGGCTCCCTGCTCAGCGGGGAGTCTGACTCTCCCCCTCTCATGCTCTCTCTATCACTATCTCTCTCAATAAATAAATAAGAATCTTAAAAAAAAAAAAGCACTTTGGGGCGCCTGGGTGGCTCAGTCGGTTAAGCCTCTGCCTTCGGCTCAGGTCATGATCCCGGGGTCCTGGGATCGAGTCCCACATCGGGCTCCTGGCTCAGCAGGAAGCCTGCTTCTCCCTCTCCCACTCCCCCTGCTTGTGTTCCTGCTCTCGCTGTCTCTGTCTCTGTCAAATAAATAAATAAAATCTTAAAAAAAAAAAAAAAAGAAAAGAAATGTTCTGTAAGCCATTCTATCCAATATGGTATTTACTAGCCGCATGTGACTAATTTAGATTAAATTTGCCACAAGAGGTGAGTGGCAACTGTCCTGGACAGCACAGTTCTAGTGGTGGTCAACATTATGGAAAAAAAAAACCAGGATGAAATTGGGGGAGCCGGAAGAGGGACTTATTATGACAGAGTGGCTCAGGAAAGCCCTATGGGGGACCCAATATCTGAGCTGTGACCTGAAGTGAAGAGAGCCACAGAAACATCTGGAAGAGAGTTCTAAGCAGAGCAGTAAGTGCAAAAACTCAGGCAGGAAGGAGCCTGGCTTGTCCCAGGAAAAGAAAGATTAGTGGGACTGGAGTGAGCAATGAGACTACTACAAAGTAAGGTCAGAGGATGGGCAGGAGGCAATTCACAGCATGGAAGGTCACAGGAAGAAGGTTGGATTTTTTTTTTTAAAGATTTTATTTATTTATTTGAGACAGAGAGAATGAAAGAGAGAGAGCACATGAGAGGGGGGAGGGTCAGAGGGAGAAGCAGGCTCCCTGCCGAGCAGGGAGCCCAATGCAGGACTCGATCCAGGAACTCCAGGATCATGACCTGAGCCGAAAGCAGTCGCTTAACCAACTGAGCCACCCAGGCGCCCAGAAGGTTGGATTTTTAAATATGAAGTGAAGTCCTTAGAGGTATTAAACAGGGAGAACACAAATTTGCTTTTAAAAGACTGAGTTTGATGTCTAAATTGAATGTAAAAGGTCTCTAAGTGGGTTCTGGTACTAATTCCAATTATGTATGGAAGCAATTCTTGGACATCAGCTGGGTGTCCTACAATTCAACTCACTTCTGACACTATCTGCCCAGAGATAGAATCAGACTCCATAGGTTAAGGGCTCAGTCCTGCAAGGGTGCCCCCTCTCCCAGAGGTCAGATGCAAGCCTAGGTTTTTACTTGTACTTCTGACCCACTCTGGCTGAAAATCAGAGCCTCCTACAACGTCTTTGGGTTTGATTGCTTGGTGGCTCACAGAACTCAGAGAAACAATTTACCTACTAATAAAAAAGCCATATTGCTGGTTTATTATAAAGGGATAAAACTCAGGGACACCCGGGTGGAAGAGCTGTATAGGACAAGGTATAGTGAAAGACTGTGGATCTTCCATACCCTCTCTGAGCGTGCCACATTTCCTGAATCTCTATGTGTTCATCAACCCGGAAGCTCTCTGATCTTGCCCTTCTGGGTTTTTATGGAGGCTATATGACAGTCATGATTTGACATTGGCTTTTGGTGATTGGTTCAACCTCCAGCCCCTCTCCCCTCCCTGGAGTTTGGGGGGAGGTACTGAAGTTCGAACTCTCTACACACAGAGTTGTTTCCCTCCAACCAGCCCCCATCCTTAGGTCACCTAAGGGCTTTCCAAAAGTCACCTTATGAACATAACAAAAGCCACCTTGATTGCTTTTATCATAGGAAACTCCAGGGGTTTTAGGAGCTCAGCACCAGGAATGGATGGAAGACCAAGATTTTTCTTATTATAAATCACAATATAATATCACAGTCTCCTTCCATAATAGCTAGGGGGGGAAAGGAGAAACAAAAAATTCGTATCTTTTAAAGACAGCAAACAGCTGTGGATGCAAAGAAGTCTAAAGGAACTGCATTCCAGAACTAAGGAACTCTTCTTGCTTAAGTTGTGTGAAAATTAATAAAGGAAACTTCATTTTATTTATTTATTTATTTATTTTTAAGATTTTTATTTATTTGACAGAGAGAAAGACAGCCAGAGAGGGAACACGAGCAGGGGGAGTGGGCAGAGGGAAAAGCAGGCTTCCTGCGGAGCAGGGAGCCTGATGCAGGGCTCGATCCCAGGACACTGGGATCATGACCTGAGCCAAAGGCAGATGCTTATGACTGAGCCACCCAGGCGCCCCAAGAAACTTCATTTAAAATGGAGTCAGGGGCGCCTGGGTGGCTCAGTCAGTGAAACATCTGTGCCTTCGGCTCAGGTTATGATCCCAGGGTCCTGGGATCAAGTCCGGCATCGGGCTCCCTGCTCAGTGGGGAGCCTGCTTCTCCCTCTACCTGCCTCTCCCCATGCTTGTGCTCTCTCTGACAAATAAATAAAATCTTAAATAAAAAAATAAACACAACTGATTTTAAATAATTTAATAAATAAGTAAAATGGAGTTAGGAGGCCAGAAGGGGTAGCTCTCATGCCCTACTTCTTGTTATCAATTGTCCTTGTCAATTGCAGACCCCACAGGAAAAGTGGTACCTTGGAAATCAATACTACCTTAGCTACTACTTGACTATCAGGGCAGGAAGAAGAAAAGTTTCTTCCTCCCCTGGCAACAGCCCTGCCAATGAGAGACTCACAACTTAGCCAATGAAAAGGCACTGTACTTAGAACTCCGAAGGACCGTTTGTTTTTAACAGCCCCCCACCCCAATTTTCCTCTTTTCTCTGTAAAAGAGCTTTCCTCTCCTCTGTTCTCCAGACTTGCATATGGTTTTGTCATAGCTTGCTTGTCCTGAATTACAGTTCTCTGTTATTCCTGAATTAACCCATTTTTGCTGGTAAAATAACTGACGGGTTGGCAAGAATGACTGGTTAAAAGTCACATTCCTGGGAGAGGCTGAAACTGCAATCAGGTTAGGTATTAAGTCCTGATTTGCTGATGCGGGGCTTAGAACAAGTGACTCCATTTAGGGTTTATGGTTTCTTTCTTAACAAGACAAAGGTACCGATTCAATACAGTGGAGACAGGATAGTCTTGTCCATTAATGCTAAGGAAACTGTATTATCAATATAGGAAGAAATTAACCTTGAACTCTTCCTTATTTCATATCTTATTATTTTTTTTTCATAATCTCAACCTAGAACTGTATTGTCCAGGATGGTGGCCACAAGATTAATTCAGGATGGATCCTAGACCTAAATAAGAAAACTAAAGCTATCAAGTGTCTATGAGAAAACATAAAAGAGTATATTCATAACCTTTGGATAGGTAGACAAAAATTTCTTAAACAGGACACAAAAAACCTAAGCATAATATTTAAAAATGATCATTGGATTTTACAAATTTTAAAACTTCTTCTTATGAAAAGACCACGAGGAAAGTGAAAAGGCAAATCACAAATTGAAAAACAAAATGATATAAGATAAAAACAGGCCATCCATTTTTTTCTCCAATGGGAAAGATGTGAATGTGAATTTCAGAAAATATAATTTCCACACGGCCATAGCATGTGCAAGGTGCTTAACATCCTTAGTCATTAGGGAAATGCAAATTAAAACTACAGTGGGATACAATTATATACCCAAAGAATGGCTAAAAGTAAAAAGACTGATGTTATCAAATGTGGGCAGGAATGTAGGAATCCTGGTCACCTGGATGGCTCAGTTGGTTAAGTGTCTGCCTTCCGATAGGGTCATGATCCCAGGGTCCTGGGATCCAGTCCTGCATCGGGCTCCCTGCTCAGTGGGGAGCCTGCTTCTCCCTCTCCCTCTGCCACTCCCCCTGCTTATACTCTCTCTCCGTGTCAGATAAATAAATAAAGAAAAGAAAAGAAAACCAAGGGGCTTAGCCTAGGATCTTGCCCTGGGTGGAAGCCACTGGTTCAGCACCTTCATTTTGTTCTCTTTTTTGTGATTGGCTGACATACTTCCACCATCCAGATTATGCTGCCCCCCCCCCCCAGTCTTCTTTACCTACTAGCTGACAGTGGATAAAGACCTTCTTACTTTCTTGATTGGGTTGGCCCAGCCTCACTTCTTGATTCTGCCTTTGTTATTGGCTGGCAGTTGGAAGAAACTTTGACCAAAGAAGTCCCATTCCACCCCCCCAACCCCCCATCTATGAATTTTGGCTCCTGGATTGGCCGACTGGATCAAGAGGCCTATACCCCCTTGTTAACCTTAAAAATAAAACATTATTTTACCAGTGCAAATGGGTTATTCAGGAATAACAGAGAATTATGATTTGGGACATGCAAACTATGACAAAACCATAGGCAAGTCTGGCAAACAAAGGAGAGGACCGTTATTTTATGGAGAAGGAGGAGGAAGTTGGGAGGGGTTGTGTGTTTATTTTGAGAGAGAACCTGTGCCCCTGTGGTGGGGGTGAGGGGCAGAAGGAGAGGGAGAGAGAACATCTTAAGCAGGCTCCTCGCCCAAGGCGGAGCCCAATGCGGGGCTTGATCTCACAATCTTGAGATCATCATCTGAGCAGAAACCAAGAGTCCCACCCTTCAGGGACTGAGCCATCCAGGCGCCCCTGGAGGGGTTGTTTTGAACCGGAGTCCATTGGAAAAAAAGCATGAGTCCAGGGTGATGGTGGTTTCTCATTGGCTGAGTTGCGTGTGTGTGTGTGTGTGATTTCTTGTGGGAGATGCAACGTACATTCTTTTCCCCTTGGCGCCGGTAGTTGATGATTCTTTCCTGTTGAGGCGTCTTTCGTTGGGGTCTATAATTGGCGCGTCTTCCTGTCATTAACCTGGAGCGGTTCAGTGGGAGAGCTCACCCTTCTGGCCTACTTTTCACACCCTCGTCCTTGGCTTTTGAGCCCCGTTCTGAGCTTTTGCATGCGTCTCCATCCAAGGATATCTTTTCTAACTCCACTTTTCTCAAGCTTCTCTGCCAAGGTGGGGAGTGGGGGAGTTGGCCTGCCCTAGCCATAATATGCGGCCCTGGAGGTCTCAGGGTTTGTATCTGTGAGAGTTTTGCCTTCAACTCGCCCATGGGTGCCCTCATTCAGCAGCAAGTGAACCAGCTGCTGTGTGCTGGGCCCTGAGCTGGGCACTGGGGGCACTCAGGAATGCAAAACACTGCTGAACCCATCCTCCTTCTCGAAGCTCCCTTTTCCTTTACCTCCTGCCCTCCCTCCCCCCACCCCTTCCCGGTTCTTCCTATACCTTTCAGACTGTGCTTTTAGCTTCTTTAACAGCAGTGGCTCCCCTCCTTGCTCTTCTCCCCACCCTTGCCAGAGGCTGTCTCACCTCCCCTAGCTCACTCTACTCTTTCTGCACTGGCAAGGCCCTCAACACAGTTCCCAATTCCAACTTCTTCCAGAAGTTCCAAGTCCCAGTTGTCCCATAGCTTCCTGGCCCCCCAATTCCTACACAGGCTATAGCCCTTCCGCAAACCTACCTCTTCTCCTGGGTCCCAACCCCGGGGAGCCCTCTACCCCAGGCCAGACACCTCCTGCCCCAGCCCATGTCCCCATAGGAGATCTCCTGAGCCTCCCTTCCCCAGCCTCCTCCCTGGGCTTCTAATCTCAGCTTCCCCCTTGAGTGTCCTCCACATGACAGTGGGGGCATCTTCCAGACTCAGTCCTGGCCATGCCTGTCTTCTGATCAAACCTCAAATGCCTTCAGCTGCTCCTAGACTAAAATCCTAACTCCTCCCCCTTGTCCACAAGGTCCCACATGAACTGACCCCCGCCTTCACGTTGTACCCTAACCCTCCCCTCACTAACCTTATCCAGATTCTCCACCACCGCTCCTTGCTGACTCTCACTATCACCCTGTTCCCAGCTCAGGGCCTTTGTTCTCCCTGTTCCTTCTCCCAGATTATTCCTGGCTGTCTCCTCATCCTTGAAGTGTTACTTCCTCAGAGCCCCCTCTCCAATACCGTAGTCTATCAGCTTCCTCCCCTCTGCCTCTCTCCTCAGGTACCCTGTTATTTTCCTTCATGTTCTTCTCATTTGCCAGTAAAGATTCATTTGTTATTGATTACTTCGGGACGCTGGAGTGTAAACAGGACCATGACTGTTTTGTTCCCTGCAAATCTCAGGGCTTAACAGAAAGCTTGGCACATAGCAGATGCTCAATCAACATTCCGTAAATTATGGAACAGAGTATAGTCTTGATGGGAGGCCTCTTTGTGAAATGGTGTCTGGTGTGATTCTGTGTATTCACACAGGAGGAGTTTCTAGCCAGGCTGCTTGGGTTCAAATCCTGGCTCTGCCCCTTACTAGCTGTGTGAGTTTAGGCAAGTCGTAGAATCTCTCTGGGCCTCAGTTTCTTCACCGTAAAGTTGGGATAAATACAGTACCTTCCTCATAAGGTTGTTGTGAGCATGACATGAGCTCACACAAGTGACGCACCTAGGCCAGGGCTAAGGGCAGTGAGGTCTCAATGAGCATCACTCTTATCATGGGCTTCCTGTCATTGTGTCTTTTTGAGCCTGTCCCTCTACTTTAGGTTGGGCTAGTGTGTCTTTGGGGGACCAAGAGCATCATCCCAAGGCAGGACCACGTGTCCATGTCAGTATTTGTGGCTAGGATTGCTGCTGCATGCTGTGGAGTGTCTCAGGGACCCTGAGATTTATTTTATTTCTTTTAACAAAAGCTTATTGAGTGTCTATTATTTGCTGTTTGACATCAGTCAAAAAAAAAAAAAAAAAAGGCAAAAATCCCTGCCCTCATGGAGCTCACCTTCTGTCAGAGGGATTCGGAAAACACACAACCCAACAGGTAAGAGCAATGACCCAGTACAGGAGAAAACAATGGGGACAGAGGTGCAGGGGGACCCCAGGTCACAGTTTTAATTCGGCCAGTCAAGGAGCTCACGCTGGGAAGGCAACATTTGTGTAAAGACCTTGGAGGGAGAGAGGGAGCCATGCAGGTGTTGGGAGGAGAGCATTCCAAGAGGAGGGAAAGGGCACAGGCACAGTAGGGGACAGGAGGCTGTTTGCTGAGGCTGAGGCACCGCAGGGAGCCAGTGTGGCTGCAGCAGGAGGAGGGGAGGTCTGGGAGGCCCCACACCCGGGTTGGGTTTGGGCACCAGCGTGCAGACTTTGCTTTCAAGAGTCAGGTGGAGCTAAGGGAGGGTTCAGCCAGGAAAGCCCAGACCCCAGGGGTTCATAGGCTCCCTCTGGCTCTGGGTGGGGGGCAGACTGCAGGGGGGCAGGGACAGGAGCAGGGAGACTGGGGAGGGACTGGGGAGGAGGCTACTGTGATGTCCAGGCAGGAAGGGATGGAGGTGGGAGCCAAGAAGGGAGAGATGCTTGGGTTCTGGATGTGATTTTAAGATCCCAGATGAGGACAGTCAGGCAAATTTCTTGAGGGTGGTTGACATTTCCATATCTGGACAAACCTGGAAGAGGAGGAGAACACAGGAGACCAGGCTGGGGCCAGACCTTGTCCCTGACTCCTTGACCCACTGCCTGCTCCTGTACCAGCTTGAAAAGGAGGGAGAAGCAAGGTTCCTGCCTGCCCTGCCCCTCTCTTCAATCTTCCCGGGGCCTGGAGATGGCGGGGACAGGTGACCTGCCCAGGAGGCGAAGGGCATTGCTGAATCCACTATCTTATCGGAGAATCCAAACACAAACCAAAAGTCACGGTCACAATGAGTTCTTGCACTCAGCAAACACTTCCTGGGCTGGGTGATACAGGGCACACGGTGGCAACTGAGACATCCTGGATCCCGTCCTCAGGCGTCCAGGGGGGCGATGAGACGTCATCACATGGTGACCACCCAGAGTGGCCAGGCTCGTGATGGAGGAACTATGGGTCAGAGGGGTCAGGGCAGGGATAGGGAAGCCTAGGGGCCTCTGGGAGCCGAGGGGAGGTACCTGACACAGCTGGTACATGGTCCAAGGAGGTTCCCTGGAGAAAGGGACATCTGTGCGAGAGCACGAAAGATGAGGAGTAGCTGAGTGCAGGGAGGGCACAGGGTGAGTATTTATTTCAGGCAGAGGAAGCTTCATGGGCCAAGATATTGAAATGATAGTTTTGATAAACAGAAGGGCTGTGTGGGCTTCATCCCAAAGCATGGTGGGGGAAGGCACGGGGGAAGGAGGCACAGCCAGGGATCTGATCCTATCAGGCCTTGTAGGGCGCTGAGTCCCTAAAACTGTGTGGTCATGATTCTAGGAGACTCTTGTTCAGATTCCCCTTAAAACCCGCTCAGTATTCGCCAGCCATTTAAAAGTCTGTCCTCTGCCCTCTCTTTCTCAGGAAAAAGAAAAATTCAATTCTGACCATTAGGGTTTTTTTTTTCTTCTTTTTAAGGTTTTATTTATTCATTTGAGAGAGAGAAAGAGAGAGCACGAGCAGGGTGGGGCGGGGGGGGAGGGGCAGAGGGAGAGGGAGAAGCAGGCTCCCCTCGGGTTTGATCCCAGACCTTGAGATCGTGACCTGAGCAGAAGGCAGACGCTTAACCGACTGAGCCAGCCAGGCGCCCCTGTGACAGTGTTTTGAATGGAAAATGAAGAGATCACGGAATAGCCCTCGGGTCACTCCTTAAGCCTCTGGGTATCCTCCAAACGTCCACCCGTTCCAGACCACCTGAGACTCAAAAATGGGGCCTGTCCTGCCTGGGAAGCTCTGAGGAGGGCGCACGACCTGAATCTGATCATGAGCTGTCAGCCGAGCCAAACTGAGGGGAATTCTGCAACACAATGGACTGATACTTTCCCAAAATTTCAAGGTCATGAAAGAGGAAAGAGTAAAGAAACGTCACAGATTGGAGGAGACCAAGGAGACATGACGGCTAAGTGCAAAGTGTGATCCCAGACCAAGAAAAGGACATGAGACGGAAAGTGGGAAGTTCAAATACATTCTCCAGATTAGTTCCTAATGTCCTATCAATGTGAATGTCCTGGATTTGACCATTGGACCGCGGTTATGTGAGAGAGTGTCCTTATTCACGGGAGACCCGTGCCGACATATTCATGGAGAAACAAGCCTCCCGTCTCCAACTCAAGTGGGTCAGCCTGAGCTTTAAAAAAAAGAATCTATTCTCTCTCTCATCTCTCTAGAAACCACAAATTGGGAAAATCATTCAATTTAGCTGAAGGTCAGGCAGGCCTTTGTTTTACTACCCCTATAACTTGTGGGTCTGAAATATTTAAAATAAACCATTGAAAATTAACATAATAAAACTAAGAAATGAAAAAAAGAGGTGAGGGACCACAGATGGGGCAGAGAATAGAGAGGGACAGTCCCTGGTTTTGACAGAGGTCTGCACATATGGAAGGTCGGCCACCTGCTGCCAGTGACGGTGTCTCGGTCTCCCCCCTGTGACTTAGGTTGTGGAGTTCCCGAATCTGTGCAGACACAACCCCATATTTGCCCCAGGCTCTGGATGCTTGCAGGGGTAGAGGGCTAGTGGGCAGGGTGGAAGAGCTACAGAGAGCCAGAGACACCCGAGGAGCTCCCAATGACAGACTTCCCGAGGGCCTGCCCCATGTTCCAGGTTTGTTAGTGAATATTCCGCATTGGACAGTGTCTACTGACCATCTACAGTGTGTCTAGGGCACTGGTCCGGGTGCTGTGCATACAGCAGCCAACACAACCAAGTCTCAGTCTTCCTTCTAGTGTGACAAGGTTGACACCAAACAAATGAAAATAAAATACAGTGTCAGATTGGGACAAGGGTTGTAGGGGATGGGGCCTGATGGGGGTACGATAGTAGAAGTGAGGACTCTCTGAAGAGATAACATTTGAACTGAGACCTCACAGCGAGAAAGAGCCATGCGGATATCTAAAGAAGAGAGCACCAGGCAGAAGGAACTGCAAGTGCAAAGGCCCTGGGGCAGGAATGACCTTGACCTGTAGGAAGTACAGCAAGAAGGCCAGTGTCAGTGGAACTGTAGTAGAGACTGAGCCAGGAGAGGTGAGCCAGGGCTAGGTCTTGCAGGGATGATTTTGGAATTTATTCTGAGGGAGAAGAGATGCCCCTGGATGGTTGTAAGCAGGGGAGTGACGGGACACATGGTGTTTCACAAGTGCGGCTCAGAGAGATGAGCGGACTCCTTGTAAGGGCAGACTCATTGTCGGTGTGACTTCACCCCACCTGCCTCCTCTCTGGGCTGGGATGACCAGCTGGGTGGCTGTGGGGAGGAGCTTGGGCTGCTCAGCAGCTTAGCCTTTCCCAGGTGACCTTCCCCAGGAGAGAAGGACGTCGCCCCGGCAATTATCTTATCAGACACGTCCACCTTGTGCGGCCCACTCCGGAGATATCAAGAACCCGCCATTCCAGCAGTCCAGCCCCTCACTGCTACCCACAGAGGTCCCTGCCTGGGGGACCTCAAACCTGGCACCAATACCAAGATCGGGCCAGGAGCCTTGGACCCATCTTTTCCTCTACTTTGCACCTTCCTTTCCCCATCCGGGCAGGTTGGGGTGGAGACAGGAACCACAGAGCTGTGATGGCTACAGTGGAGGCGTGGGGCACCTCTAGGACCCTCCCTGAACTCCTCCAAGCCTCGGTTTCCCCCTGTGCACAACGGGAATGATAGTGCTGCCCACATGGGGTTTTGTTGTGGGGACCCCGGAGGTCACATGTGTGCAGTGCCTGGCACATACTTGCCGCGGCTGCTGAGAGGTCTGAGTTCTTTTGTCAGTGGCCCCAGGGGAGAGCCAGGCTCTGGGGTCGGACCTGGGCTGGAATCCTCCTCCCGACACTTAGTCATCACAACTTTATTTTTTTATAAAGATTTTATTTATTTATTTGCAAGAGAGAGAGGGAGCGAGCACGAGCGGGGGTGAGGAGGAACAGAGAGAGAGGGAGAGAAGCAGACTCCCTGCTGAGCAGGGAGCCCGACGTGGGACTCGACCCCAGGATCCTGGGATCATGACCTGAGCTGAAGGCAGAGGCTCAACAGACTGGGCCACCCAGGCATCCCAATCATCGCAGCTTTAGAGCAAGTCCTTGATCTCTCTGTGCCTCGGTTTCCTCATCTGTACAACGGGGGCTAATGAGAGAACATAACTTTCTAAAGGGCTGTTGTGAGGAGCTAAGGAAACATTCACACAACGCTCCCTGGGCAGACCGGGGACACAGGAAGTCCTCCCTAAACAAAAGGGAGCCACTATTGTGAGCACCCTCCCGCTCCAGGAGTCGGACATGGGCAATGTGGCCTGGAAGAGGACACTGCAGCCCAGCTACCTGGTTCTGAGTCCCGACTCTTTCCCATTGTAGCTTGGGGACAACAGGCGAGTGACTTACCCTCCCCGCACCTCAGTTTCCCCATCACTATGGTAGGGGGAGGTAAGAATGGTCCTCGCCTCAAAGGATTGTTGGGAGGTTCCATTAGTTAATACAGGAAAGCCCCCAGCCCAGTGCTTGGCACATAATGACCACCATGTTTGCTATTCTTGTTGTTGTTGTTGTTACTATGGACCTACTCAGTGGTCCCCTGATCTCAGTGGCAGGTGGAGATGGGTCTGGGCAGGTTGGGGCAGCCCAGTAGGTAATGCCTGTGCTGCTTAGGCCTGGAGGTCACCCCAAGGAGCCCCGCAATCAGCTCTAATCGGGCCAGTCTTGCTCCACCCCTCCTTCCCTGGGTATATCAGGGCTGGTCCAGACCCTAGGCTCTGTCTCGGCAAAGGAGGGTGGCTGCACCGGGCACCATGGGGAAGGCAGTGAGTGGGGCCCCGAGTCAGGGATTGGGGGGATGGAGGCTGGAGGGGTGTGGGATCTGATGCCTCCCCCCTCCTCCCATCCCCAGGAGAATTACGAGATGTACTCAGTAGAGCTGGGTCCTGGCCCTGGTGGGGACATGGCTGCCAAGATGAGCAAGAAGAAGGCGGACAAGGGAGCAGGCAAGAAGAAGGAGAAGCTGGAGAACATGAAGAAGGAGATGGAGATCGTGAGCATGGGGCTGGGGGGCTGAGTGGGGGCAGGAGCGTGGCCGGTGAGAGCTGGACAGTGAGTGTCCTGCCCCCCCCCCCCCCCCAGAACGACCACCAGCTGTCAGTGGCGGAGCTGGAACAGAAGTACCAGACCAGTGCGACCAAGGTGAGCTGGGCGCAGAGGGAGGGGTGTGTGCAGAGAAGGGGTGGGGAGAGTGACCGAGTAGGAGAAGCAGATAAAAAGAGGCAGAGAGAGACAGAGAGACAAAGCGATAAGAGAGAAACAGAGCAGAGACCACAGGGAGAGAGAGCCAGGCAGAAAGATGAGAGAGACACAGGGGAGGCCGGGGGGGGGGGGGGGTGCGGGGAGGAAGGGGCCGGACAGGGGCGAGGACGCACACAGAAGTGAGGAGGAACAGGACAGACGGGGCAGGGTGGGGGGAGGAGACAGAGGAGCTGCCCCCGTGAGCGCCCGCCCCGGCCCCCCATCCCCAGGGCCTGTCTGCCGGCCTGGCCGCTGAGCTGTTGCTACGGGACGGACCCAACGCTCTGCGGCCGCCGCGCGGCACCCCCGAGTACGTCAAGTTCGCCCGGCAGCTGGCGGGCGGGCTGCAGTGCCTCATGTGGGTGGCTGCTGCCATCTGCCTCATTGCCTTTGGCATCCAGGCCAGTGAGGGTGACCTCACCACCGACGACAATGTGAGTGGCAGATGCTGCTGGCGGGTATGGGACACGGGGACCGGGGGTTGGGGGGCGGGTAGAGGACATGGAGCATGGGCTCAGGATGCGGGGGACACAGGATGGGGATACGGAGACGTGGAAATGCAGTCAAGACATGGGGTCATGCGGGGATGAAGGCCACTGGGATGTGGGGCAGCCCCAGTGACACAGGTCCCAGGGGACCCGGAGAATGGGTCTCAGATATGGAGGACACAGGTGGGGATACAAGGACATAGAAACGCGATCCTTAAGATGGGAGACCAGGAAACAGAGGGCATGGGACAGACCAAGGGCACAGGGGGCATGGGACTCAGACATGGGACGCAAGGGCATAGGGACGTAGGGGACACAAGACTCAGGACACAGCGCCAAGAGACAGAACACAGACAAGGAAGCAGAGACAGAGACAGAGAATATTGAAATGCAGGACAAGAGGCCAGAACAAGGGACATGGGGACTTAGGGACATGTGGCATTGGACAGGGGTTTGAAAGCCACAGGACATGTGACACAGGATGGGGACTTAGAGGTACACAGACACGGGGAGACACTGGACATAGGGACTTGGAAATTGGCATATGATCGTGGAGCCCACAGAGTATGAAGTGGAAGCTCGACAGCACACAAACATGGAAATGGGGACACGGCCTAGGGTGCCCAGAGGACGGCAAACAGACGATGGCAACACAGAATATGAAAGCTGGAGCACAGGGGGTACAGGGCGTGAGAACATGAGGAGACAAAGGCCAGTGACACGCAGAGCACAAGACTTGGAGGACACAGGAAAAGGTGCATCGTGCCATGGGGCACAAGCCGCAGGCCATGGGGACATGGGGGAGGTAGGATCCGGGACCTAGAGAATATGGGACACAGAACACTGAGAATACAGGGAAGCTGAGTATGGGACATGAAGAACACAGGAACGGGGGCCCCAGGCCCCAGGGAATAGCGCATGTGGCTTTCTAGCAGAGCAGGGAAAACCCCAGGGGTGAGCCCAAGAACACCAGGGGACAGGGAGCAGGCGGGGGGGGGGGGGCTTGTGCAGAGACCTTCCTGCCTCTTCTTATCCACCCCCTTCCCACCTCCACCCAGCTGTACCTGGCCCTGGCCCTCATCGCTGTGGTCGTGGTCACCGGCTGCTTTGGCTACTACCAGGAGTTTAAGAGCACCAACATCATCGCCAGCTTCAAGAACCTGGTGCCCCAGGTGGGTCCTGCAGACTGGTCACTTCAGTTCCGGGTCTGCACCCCCGGGGGGAGGGGCACGCAGGGAGGCTCCTGGGTCTGTGTGGGCTCTCCCACCAGGCCCAAGCTCCTCTGCACCTGTGGCCTCCGGCTCACCCCTTAGGTTCTCAACCCTCCCCCTTTGCCCCTCCCCACGTTCCCCTGCACTCAGCGACCTCCACCCCCCCTCCCCCGCCCCACAGCAAGCAACTGTGATCCGGGATGGGGACAAGTTCCAGATCAACGCGGACCAGCTTGTGGTGGGCGACCTGGTGGAGATGAAAGGTGGGGACCGAGTGCCAGCCGACATCAGGATCCTCCAGGCGCAGGGCTGCAAGGTGGACAACTCGTCGCTGACTGGAGAGTCTGAGCCGCAGACCCGCTCGCCCGAGTGTACCCACGAGAGCCCCCTGGAGACCCGCAACATCGCCTTCTTCTCCACCATGTGCCTTGAGGGTCTGTGAGGTCCCTGCCTGCCCACCCTCCCCAAGCCAACCCCGCTGCCTGCCCTGCCCCTCTTTGGCCCATACTGAGCCCCACCGCCGCACCCCCTTCGGTTCCCGTGGCGGGCACCCCCCTCCGCCCGGCCGGCCCTGAGGTGCCCTGTTGGCCCCGCTGGCAGGCACAGCCCAAGGCCTGGTGGTGAACACAGGTGACCGCACCATCATCGGGCGCATCGCGTCCCTGGCATCGGGAGTAGAAAACGAGAAGACACCCATCGCTATTGAAATCGAACATTTTGTGGACATCATCGCAGGCCTGGCCATCCTCTTCGGCGCTACATTTTTTGTGGTGGCCATGTGCATTGGCTACACCTTCCTTCGGGCCATGGTCTTCTTCATGGCCATCGTGGTAGCCTATGTGCCCGAGGGGCTGCTGGCCACTGTCACGGTGAGTGGGGGAGACGGAAGAGAGGTGCAGAGAGCTGGGAGGCTCGTCCATCTGTCTGTCTGTTCACCCAGGATTGCCTCCATCATCTCTGGCCGTCTCCACCCACTCACCTCCCCCCCACGCACCTTCCCTCAGCTATCCTCCCTACCCCCCATCCCTCCATCTACCCATCCGTTCAGCAACCACTCACCGAGGCCACTCTGGGCCACACCGTATACTGAACGCTGAGGACTCACAGGTGAACAGGCCGCATCTTTGACTGGAGGAGGCTGAGGTCCAGCGTGGGCAGCCCTCAGCAGTCAGCATCCAGAGCAAGGCCAGCCCCAGGGGAGGCTCAGAGGATGTTTGTTTTCTCGGTGTGGTTGTGTTGATGAGAACTTACAGAACCTCCGCTTGGGCAGCTTAGTGAGGGGCCTGGCTATGTTCCTCTGGGCCGATTGGGGAGGCATCCCAGGTGGCAAGCACAGGCTGAAGAAAACACTGAGGCAAGAAAAGCATGGGTTTTGCGGAGGGATGCTGTGTACGTAGTACGGTGGCTGGGGTCAAGGCTCCCTGCGCTTCTCACCCCTTCTGGCAGGTCTGCTTGTCCCTGACAGCCAAGCGGCTGGCCAGCAAGAACTGTGTCGTCAAGAACCTGGAAGCGGTGGAGACACTGGGCTCCACATCAGTGATCTGCTCTGACAAGACAGGGACCCTCACTCAGAACCGCATGACTGTGTCCCATCTCTGGTTCGACAACCACATCCACACGGCTGACACTACGGAGGACCAGTCAGGTGTGGGGGTGGGAGGAGACGGGCCTGGGGCAGGATCTGCTAGATGGTAGACTTGGAAGGGAGCTCTGAGGTTACTGAAGGCAGCCTGGGGAGGGCTTTGCATGAATGGAGAAGGGGCTCCTTCCCGATAGGGGAGAGGGTCTATGAAGCTGCAGGTCTGCGAAGCGGCTTGGTATCGGGGGTCCTAGGAAACTCAATACTGTGTCTGGAGAGAAGGCTCCGTCCAGGGGTATGAGGAGAGGTTTGGGTCCCACCCAGGTCTGGGAGGGGACCCTGTCCTGAATCTAGAGGGAGGGGCTCGGTTCTGGTATGGGAGAGAGCTGCTCCGGGCCTGGGGCCCGCGCGGAGCCCCCTCCCGGCCCCAGCCCGGACGCCTGGCCTCCAGGGCAGACGTTTGACCAGTCTTCGGAGACCTGGCGGGCGCTATGCCGCGTGCTCACCCTGTGCAACCGCGCTGCCTTCAAGTCCGGCCAGGACGCGGTGCCGGTGCCCAAGGTGAGACCCCGGGGGGACTCCGGGGGATGCCGGGAGCCTGGTGCAGACAGGTTCGCCCCTGACACCGCCCCCGCTTCCAGCGCATAGTGATCGGGGACGCGTCCGAGACGGCGCTGCTCAAGTTCTCGGAACTGACGCTGGGCAACGCCATGGGCTACCGCGAACGCTTCCCCAAAGTCTGCGAGATCCCCTTCAACTCCACCAACAAGTTCCAGGTGTGCGCCCGCCGCGCCCGGCCCCGCCCACGGCCTCCCCCCGCCCACTTCGGGCCACCCCCACACGCAGCGCTGGCCTATCGCGGGGCTTCTCTCTCGGTTTCCGCCCTCTCCATAGCCAACCCCCACCCCCACCTCCCGCCCCGCCCACAGCCGCTGCCCACCTATGGGCAGGCCACACCCACAGTCCCTTAGCGGGTGGGCTCACCGCCAGCTCTTAGGCCTTCCGTGGGGTAGCTCGCAATCCAAATTCCGCCCCAGCCCATCTCCGACCCTAATTCTGTCCATTCCCAGCGCCCAGGCTCCTTACTGCGCCCCTAACCCTCATCCCCCACCAAGGACTTGCTCAGCCCGCAAGCCCCTCACCCCCAGCCACGCAGTACCCTCCCAAAGCTCTACCCGCGGCGCCTTCGAGCCGTCAGCCCCGCCCCTCTCCCAAGCCCCGCCCCCTTGCCCGCCTCCTAGACGCCGTCCGCTTCCTCGCCCGCAGCTGTCCATCCACACACTGGAGGACCCGCGGGACCCCCGGCACGTGCTGGTGATGAAGGGCGCCCCCGAGCGCGTGCTGGAACGCTGTAGCTCCATCCTCATCAAGGGCCAGGAGCTGCCGCTGGACGAGCAATGGCGTGAGGCCTTCCAGACTGCCTACCTTAGCCTGGGAGGCCTGGGTGAACGCGTGCTTGGTGAGCCCCCCAGGGCTCGGTGAGCCCCCACAGTAGATGGCGAACCTGTGGGCGAGGAGGAGCTAGCACAGACCCCGCCCAACCTTCCCAGCCCAGCCTTCACCATGACCTTTCCCATCCCCGGCTGACAGCTAACCTGCCCAAGTGCACACACTCACCTTTGCCTTTCCCTGTCTCAGTCCTGACCCCTGTCCATCCTCAATTTCTACCTTGACCCAGCCCCTCCCCACCTGTCCTCCCTGAGACCTTCCCTAGCCTGACCTGACATCTGTTGGTTTTTCCCAGCTCTTGCCCCAACTTTGACCTGCCATCGCTTTTACTTCCACCTTTCAGTGTCCTCCTCTTGACCCTTTGACCTTCCCCAGTCCCTGCCTCAACTCAAGACTTCCCAATCCCTGTCCTGACCTCTGATCTCCCTGAACATTTTGTCCTGACTCCTAAACTTCCCTAACCCCTGCCTCAACCCTGGGAGGCACAACTGTGGTTCAATTCTGGATCTTTCGTCTGGCAAGAAATATCCCCTCTCTAGACCTCAGTTTCTCTGTCTGCAACATGAGCATGCTAATAGCCTCACAGGTTGGTTGTGAGGACAGACTCACATCATGTGAAGGATTCAGCACAGGGTCAGGCATGCACAGGTGCTTGGTGTGAGGGGCCTGGTTATTTCACTCGTCACCTGGCCTTGCTGGGCAAGGGTCTGCCCAGGACTCCTCTCTGACTTCCCTGTTTTCTGGTCAGGCTTCTGCCAACTGTACCTGAGTGAGAAGGACTACCCGCCTGGCTATGCCTTCGACGTGGAGGCCATGAACTTTCCAAGTAGTGGCCTGTGCTTTGCGGGACTTGTATCCATGATAGACCCACCCCGGGCCACCGTCCCTGATGCTGTGCTCAAGTGCCGCACGGCAGGCATCCGGGTATGCAACCAGGGAGAGGAGCAGGCAGGGGTGAGAACAGAGGACAGCAGTATTTGGGGGTGAGGAACCCTGTGACAGAGAACTCCCTGAAAGTGGTTTGAACCAAAAAAGGAATCTTATCGATTCATGAAACGGAAAAGTTCTGGGGACTGAATTGTCAGGTATAGCTGGATCTAGGAGTTGAGTGTCATTAGGAATTTGCCTTTCTCCATGGCTTGGTTCTACTTTTCTCTCTGATGGCTTTATTCTCAAGGGACTCGACTAGTCCCTTTATTTTGGTCGAGAAAAATGACCACCCCCAGAAGCTCAACCTACATCCCACCTGTTTAGCCACCCCACAGAAAAAAGAGTGCCTCTTCTGCTATTGTCCCAGATTGGGTCACATGTTCCTCTCTGAACCAGTCACATGGCTGGGGTGGGTACCTTGGTTGACCAGGTCTGGGCTTACTTGCCCATTCTTGGCCAGAGACCTCACTTCAACCCTGGTTCCTGAAGACAGATTGGGAGTTGGGGAGCCAAGGCTGGGCAAACAACACCCACGTCCTCCCCTTGGTCTCTAAGGCCTATGAGAGCTGGGCTCTAAGCTTATTCCTTAGCCCCCCACCTCTCGTTTACTGCTCTGCAGTCATGCTGGCCTCCCCGCTGCTCCGCCAACAGTTCAGGTGCGTTCGCACCTCAGGGTCTTCACATTGGCTGTTCCCGCTGCCAGGAACACCCTTCCCTCCGTTTTTTTCTCTCTCTTTTTTTTTTAAGATTTTATTTATTTATTCATGAGAGACAGAGAGAGAGAGAGAGACAGAGGCAGAGGGAGAAGCAGGCTCCCCATGGAGCAGGGAGCCCGATGCAGGACTCGATCCCAGGACCCTGGGATCATGACCTGAGCCGAAGGCAGACACTTAACCGACTGAGCCACCCAGGCGTCCCTCTTCCCTCCATTTTTTATGTGGCCAACTCTCTCGCCTCTTTCAGGCCTCTGCTCAGATGTCACCTTCTCAACAAAGCTTTCCCAGGACACACTTAAAATCGACACCTCTTTTTCCACCCAACATTTGCCATCCCCTTTACTCAGCTTAATTTTCCTCTCTCCTAACGGGCTGTATCATTTGTCCCCTTAGTTTGCGTCTCTTCTGTCTCCCGCGCTAGAGGGTTGGCTCCATGAGAACAGAGATTTTCGTCTGTTTTGTCCTTGACATTCAGTGGTTGAATAAGCAAATGGGTCTATCAGTAGATGGTCAGCAGGGAGGACGAGGAGAGTGGGCTGCACTGAAGGCATCAGGGTCTGATGGTCCCCTCCCCAACAGGTGATCATGGTGACGGGTGACCACCCCATCACGGCCAAGGCCATTGCGGCCAGTGTGGGTATCATTTCGGAAGGCAGCGAGACGGTGGAGGACATCGCCGCCCGCCTCCGTGTACCTGTGGACCAAGTCAATAGGAAGTAAGCCCCTGCTGCCCTCGCCGTGGTTCTTCCCACAGCCTGCGCAGACTGAGGCCCTGGTGACCCCCCCCCAGGGATGCCCGTGCCTGCGTCATCAATGGCATGCAGCTGAAGGACATGGACCCGTCAGAGCTGGTTGAGACCCTGCGTACCCACCCTGAGATGGTGTTTGCTCGTACCAGTCCCCAGCAGAAGCTGGTGATTGTGGAGAGCTGCCAGCGACTGGTAGGACTCTGATGAAGGAGGCGGGCCAGTGGGCTGGGCTGGCCCGGGGGTGGGCCTACCCCTGACCACCCTGCCCCCCCCCCCCGCAGGGGGCCATCGTGGCTGTGACGGGGGATGGTGTCAACGACTCCCCAGCCCTGAAGAAGGCCGACATCGGCGTGGCCATGGGCATTGCCGGCTCGGACGCTGCCAAAAACGCGGCGGACATGATCCTGTTGGATGACAACTTTGCCTCCATTGTGACAGGCGTGGAGCAGGGTCCGAGCAGGGGCGGAGACCGGGGAGGGGAGAGGGGCGGCGGCGTGGGCACAGGAAGAAGCGGGCAGCGAGGAGGCTGAGGCTCTCCCCGCCCCACCCCCCTGCAGGCCGGCTGATCTTTGATAACCTGAAAAAGTCCATCGCCTACACCCTGACCAAGAACATCCCCGAGCTGACGCCGTACCTCATCTACATCACTGTCAGCGTGCCCCTGCCCCTCGGCTGCATCACCATCCTCTTCATAGAGCTCTGCACCGACATTGTGAGTCTCCGGCCCCGCCAACAGCCGTGATGGGCGGGGCCCGCAGACGCTCTTGGACACAGGGTGCAAAGGCAGCCAGACGGGGACGCGCAGGTGGACCCTCAGGTCGGCTTAGACCTGCGGACTCAGAGAAGGACCCTCAGACACACACACACACACAATCTGGCGACGCTTGCATCGTGTCTTCTCTGGGTCAGGCAGACACTATCTCCCTTAACTCTGTACTCATGAACACTCTGTGGGAGGGGCTTTATTCATTTATCGTCCCCATTTTACCAATGAGCGAACTGAGGCCCAGACAGGTTGAGCGGCTTGTCCCAGGTCACACAGCCAGTAAGTGGCATGCTGGGATTGGAGCCCAGGCAGTCCGGGGCGCTGGGGCCTCTGCTCTTGACTGGTCTACTCTGCGGCCGTTCCACCGTGACGGACGGATGGGGTGGGGGATAGGGAGGACCTGGGGGCACAGAGACAGAAGAGCTGCAGAGAGAGTGACAGGGAGAGATGGGGGACACAGGGACACAAAAGCAGAGACAGCCACAGAGAAAGAGACCAGAGACAGGGACACAAAAACAGTAAGGGGGAGAGGGGGGTGGGGAGGGGAGGTACATGCAGATGTTCCAATGGAGATGGACGGCAGGTCAGATGTGGACACAGCTGTGGACGGACATGGCACCACGGCCTCGTTGGAGGGCCAGCTGATCCATGCTATCCGGGCAGGTGTGCCCGCATGGTCACCTGCCTCCCAACCTCAGTCCTGTCTCTGTCCACTGGGGCGGTGGGGGGAGGGAGGGGAGCCTCCTAGCATGTAGGGGACGGGCAAACCCTTAACCCTGGCTCCTTCCGCTCCCGGCCAGTTCCCGTCCGTGTCCCTGGCATATGAGAAGGCAGAGAGTGACATCATGCATCTGCGTCCACGGAACCCGAAGCGCGACCGCTTGGTCAATGAGCCCCTGGCTGCCTACTCCTACTTCCAGATAGGTGAGTGCCTGTGGGGCCGGGGAGCCCCAGGTTCCCTGCAGGGCTGCTCGCCTGCCTTGGCATCTCTCACAGGGGCTCTGGCTCGTGCTGAATCCCCGGGTTGGCATTTGATCCTGGGTCTCTGCTGTTCTCTGAGTCCGAGTCTGCTGTGATCCCCGTGTCCCTTCTCTGTCTCTCGGCATGTCTCTGTCTCTCTCTGTGCCTTGTCTCTTGCGTCCCTATTGATCTCTCTTGGGATCCTTGTCTCTGTCTCTCCATGTCCGTCACTCACTGTGTACTTGTGCCCTTGACCCTCTCTCTGCGGGTAGCTCTCTGTGTCCCTATCTTTCCATGTCCTTGTCTCTTTCCATGTCCCTGTCTAGGTCTCCATTTTTGTCTCCCTGTGTCACCTTGCCTGTCCCCCAGGTGCCATCCAGTCATTTGCTGGCTTCACTGACTACTTTACGGCCATGGCCCAGGAGGGCTGGTTCCCACTGCTGTGTGTGGGGCTGCGACCATACTGGGAGAACCACCACCTACAAGATCTGCAGGACAGCTACGGCCAGGAGTGGGTGAGCCCCGGCCTCCCGCCCCCGGCCCGTGGCTCCCTCATTCCCAGTGCCACCTTCCCTGTGGGTGGCCCACACTCAGTCGTCCGCATGTGACGGAGCTCAACTGGAGCATCCCAGGTCCCCGGACTCTCTGCCGGTTCTGGGGCCTCTCCCACCACCATCTTGAGCTCCACACTCCTGCCACTCACCCTGTTCCGCAAAGGCCCTTCTGGCCCACGTCACTTATCTTGGCCATCTGCCCGGGCACCGGAGTCGCTGGACCTTGCAAATTCTGCCCTAGCAGTCCGACTCCCTTCTCCCAGGTGCCTTCCTGTGGGTGTGCGGGAGAGCCTGCCTCCCTCCTTCCTCGTGAAAGCAACTGGCCTGAGCTACCATTTGCCCAGGCGCTGACATCTAATCTCTGCAAGGCCAAGATCTCCAGCCGCCCCCCACCCCCCGGGGTCCTGCAAACCTGGCAGTCGGAGTCTCTCTCTTCTCCCCGACTCCATCCTCTGCTGGGAGGGGCTACGGCCGCAGGCCCTCCCCATCGGGCTCAGGCCGCTTCTGCTCCCCTCCGGCCCGCAGACGTTCGGGCAGCGCCTCTACCAGCAGTATACCTGCTACACCGTGTTCTTCATCAGCATCGAGATGTGCCAGATCGCCGACGTCCTCATCCGCAAGACGCGCCGCCTCTCCGCCTTCCAGCAGGGCTTCTTCAGGTGTCCCCACGGCCCCGCCCCGCCCCGCCCCGCCCCAGCCCCGCTGCAGCTCCCACCGGATCCCCACGAGGGCTCACTGCAGCCAGCAAACGCGCCGGCGCCAGGTGCTGCCGGGCCTCGTCCACCGCGGGCCGGCTGCTCCCACCACCTGCCTCCCCCGCCCCGGCCCCTCCGTTTTCATCCACCAAAGGGGAGATGTGACAGGACCCCCGTCCACTGTCAAAGCGTCCCCGCTCCTCACGGCCTGGCCTTGTTCTGCGCCCGCCGGCCTGAGCCTGTCCCACCCCGCCTGCCCGCAGGAACAGGATCCTGGTGATCGCCATCGTGTTCCAGGTCTGCATCGGCTGCTTCCTGTGCTACTGCCCCGGAATGCCCAACATCTTCAACTTCATGCCCATCCGGTGAGGGGCCGGGAGCTGTGAGTAGAGGGACGGGCACAGGGACACAGACTGGAGGGTAGCCTTCACCTTGTCGTCTCGCCTGGGCCTTCAGGTACCAGTGGTGGTTGGTCCCCATGCCCTTTGGCCTCCTCATCTTCGTCTATGATGAGCTTCGGAAACTGGGAGTTCGCTGTTGCCCAGGGAGTGAGTGTGGAGACCGAGGGCCTGGGGGTGGGGGCTGGACCATCCTCAGAACAGCTGCCCTGACCTTTGACCTCCGAGCCCTTGACCCTCCATATCAAGCCTCCGTTGATTCGTACCTCAGAGCCCCTGGTGCCCGTGACCCACATCCCGCAGCCCTGAGTCTCCTTTCTCTCCCTCCCAGGCTGGTGGGATCAGGAGCTCTACTATTAGAGGGCCTGCCGCCTTCAAGCCATCCTTGCAAACCCCACAGCAGAGGTGGGGGGCATGGGACCCTCTGGGCAGCCACCCGAACATCTAAGCAATCAAGCCCCAGCACCATCCGTGTCTGCTCCCGCATCCCACGGCACCCCAACCTTGGAGAGACCTCCCCACTCCCCTTCCCCATCCACAGAGAGCACCCCCCCCCCCCGCCCCGGCAGAGCCATCCCTGGGCCTGGTGCTCTGAGCTGGGCAGGGGGGCCTGGGCAGGGGGTGGGAGCTGGGCTCCTTTGAGCCAGGTCTGTCCTTCGCACTCCAGGCGGGCAGGAGGGCTGCCTGTGGGACCTTCAAACACGCTTGTGCTGAGTGACAGAAATAAACTAGCTCACACCGACGATGCTTTTATTTGGTGCCAGGTCCTGTCCTAAGTGTCTTTCCTGATCCCCTTTGATCTCCCACAGTCCTACAGCTTGTTCAGGGCTGTATCTCAGTTCCTCAAACACAGCCTCGTGCATCGTAGGTACGCAACGAAACCTTCCTGGGGGAATGAGCCTGGGGTGACGGCATTCCCAGTCACCCCCAGGAGCGGGGCCTTCACCGCCCCACTCGCCTAGACACCACCTCTGGGCTCCCTCCCCAGCACGTTCTTGATCTCTCCTTGGCAGGCTCCTTGACACATGGTGTCAGAATCTTTCCTACCTCAAGCTGCCCCCCACCCTGCCTCCCCCTTCGCAGGTGTCTCCACTCTGGTCCCACCAATTTGCTCCTCTGTTGCAGTGGGACTGAGTCTAGAGGCTGAAGTCCCGGTCCCCTCCTCACACCTCTCTCCCCTGAAAAGTTAACTCCCCAACTGCTGGAAACTGCCTGACACTCCCCCCACCTCCCACCCCTCCCCAGCCCCTTCCTCACCTCTCTTCCTTAGTATGAGCCTCTCTGGCGGGACCCCTCCCACCACAGCCCCCCTCTGCTGCCCCCATGGCCTCAGTTCTGTCTCTGCAGTGGCTCTCCACCCTGTATGACCCAGGGACCCCCAGTAGCCTCTGCATCATCCTCCAAACCTGCTCCTTCCACTGTCCCATCAGTGTGGTTCCTTCTCCCTGGGAAACGTGGTGAGCCCTAAACTCCCTGTCTTTCCCTGGCCCAGGATCCTCCATGGTTTGTCCTGCCCCTGCTGACTGCCAGTTTCACAAGCCACCTCGATCTTATTCCAGCCAATTCTTGTTTCACTGGAAAAGTCAGGCCTGCTCTCTCACCGCATAGGCTCTGCCACCGGCTTTTCCTCCTGCCCCAACAGCTCACATCTCCTGTCTTCCAGGCCCTCCAGGTTGGGCCCCCAGCCCGTCCCTGACCTGGTCTGTGCTCCCTCCACTTCAACCCTAACTGCTCTGGTCTCCCTGAGCCCCACATAAGCTGGGATTATTCCACATAGTTGGTCACCAGCAGGGGCTCCAGCTCAGAGTCCCTGCTCAGCAAATAGTTGTTGAAATCACTTTTGCAACCCTCACTTGTCCCCATACTGGTCCGAGACTAGGCGGGCATGGGACGGAGGTGTGGGAGCACGATCCTGTCACAGGCCACCCCGCTGGGCTGGGGGAGTGCCCATATACTCCATACTCCATGCCCAACCAATTGTTTGCCTCTCCACCTCTCCCCCAAGACACCTGTGGACCCAGTCTCCTCAAGGGACAATGAAAAGGGGGCAGGGCTAGGTGGTGGCTGCCCCACCTGAGGGCAAACACTCCCTCGGCACACACACCAAGACTCACAGCCGTTTGTGCTCCTGCTTTCCCAGTCCAGGGTTAAGCAACAGTATGGCAGGACCTGACAGCCTGGAGGGAAGGAGGGAGGGGGCACTTGCCCTATCCCTCGCCTTGGGGGATCCACTGGGGCTGGGAAGCACCTTCCTGGGTGGGCAGGGTTTGCATCAAGGTGGAGCATAAACGTGATATTCAAAGCCCCGCTTCTGACACGTGCCCCTCAGACAGGGCAGGGAATGGGGCAAGCAGCTGGCTCCACTAGGACAGGGAAGGGCTAGGGTGGTGTTGGAGATAGAGAGCCCGTGAACTTGACAGGTTGATCTGTTGACCTTCAGTCCTTGGAATGTGCATCCACCCCCCCCCCCACCTCGCCTTGAGAGAGTGATGTGGGTCTACTAGATGGTATATGTGACTAAACCCAGTTAAGGCCCTGATCTAAACTTTTAAGATTTGGCAGGTGGGTGCAGAGATCTAGGTGTCTTACAACCCAATGAAAAGCCTTGAAAAGTTCCCTTGCTTCTTAAACCTGCCACCTACCAACGTGGAGTGGCCACCTTTCCCCTTCTGCTCTCTGCATAAGGGGGCTGGTTTCTGATTGCACCTGAGAAGCTCCCAAGGAGTTTGTGAAACAAGAGGTAGGGAGGGCAGCATCCAGGACAATATCCAAATTGGTGGGCTCAGCTACTGTGCCAGTCGGCTGCAGCACTGTCTGGACCCCACCCTGAGAAGACTCTAGCCAGGATTTGATGTGAGGACTACAGAACCAAACCAAAGCACTGAAGAGCTCAGAATAGTAAGTCTACCCTCAAGAGCAAAACCCAGAGTTCAGGTGGTTGGACCGTTCAATATGCAATGGGGAGTCTGAGACGGTTGTAGACAAGGAGGGTGCACTAATAAAACTGGGATTTCAGACAGATCCCCCTGGCTGCCATATGAAGGGTGGATCAGAAGGGGAGATTGGGCTGAGAGCCTAGGAGGTAAGCAGCCAGAGAAGGGCCATGTTAAGGCTGAGAGGAAAAGCCTCCCAAGAACTATATTCCTGGATTCTAGCTTCCTTCTATCACCTGTTACCCGAGGGCCCTGGTCTCTGCAACTGCTCAATGATGATCTATCTAGGTGGCTCAGTCGTTAAGCGTCTGCCTTCAGCTCAGGTCATGGTCCCGGGGTCCTGGGATCGAGTCCCACATCGGGCTCCCTGCTCTGCGGGGAGCCTGCTTCTCCCTCTCCCACTCCCCCTGCTTACGTTCCCTCTCTTGCTGTGTCTCTCTCTGTCAAATAAATAAATAAAATCTTAAAAAAAAAAAAAAAAGAAAGAAAGAAAAGATGATCTATCTACTCCAAGCCCTTCTATCCTGGGAAGATGAGGAGCCCAGGAACTGCTGTAGAACACAGAACAAACCAGTTCTGTGTTGGCCAGTTTCCCAGCCTGTCTACCTGGCTTCAAAGCCAGAACAAGGGCCTCTAGAACCCGGTGAACGTGGTATTGGTAGACAGTTCCAGAGAGAGCGAGAGATGGAGGCAGAAACAATGTTCCAAGCACTGTTTACTTCACTGAAACCTGGAGGCGGGGAAAGGGTATGTGAATGTCTGGGGCACCAAGCCTAGGAGTGCACGTTGACAACGGCGACATAGAGGGCCAGGGTGCTGAGGGCCAGCAGCCCTGTCACCACTGCCCGGGCCAGCAGTGCTGTCCAGCTGCCCAGGGAACAGAGGTGGACGAAGGTCCTGTGGGGAAACATCACCATGAGAGAAGGAGAACAGATAAGCCACCCCCATCTGGACCCACCCTCAAACCCCGCGCAGCTCACTCCATGACAAAGGCCTTGTAGACGCTGAGGAACATCAGCAGGAGTACTGCTGGCCGAAAAGTGTGGTACAGGTCGTAGCGTGTTATCATCCAGACTTGGGCAGATGCGACGATGTAATGGACCTGCAGGGAGGCAGGAAGTCAGGGCCAGGCCTCGGGGGGAGGGCACAGCCGCTGGACAAAGGTGTGTGGGAGAGCAGGACTGCGTACCAGACTGATGTTGGAGTCAATGCTCATCTGGATGTACTTCCAGTCAAACTCAATGCCCCGGGCTCCAACCCACAGGGGGATGCAGCTAAGGAAGGCAAAGGGAGGGATTCTCCAGCACCCAAACACCCTCAGCACTCAGAATCTGAGCCCCCGCCCTCCAGCACCTCCCTAGAACCCAGGCGTCCTTTCTCAGGAATCTGGGCTCCAGGCTGCTGCACACACCGGGACATAATGAGCTCGGCGGTGGCCCAGCCCAGGGCAGCAACCATGATCTTGTACTCCCCCTTGCCTGCATTCCGGGACATGACAAGGTTTAGGCCTATCAGGTCTGCCACATCCACGCTGGCCTTCATGAACTCCTGTGGGTCAGGTTGAGGCTTGAGTGAGCACAGGTGCCAGGGGGCCCCTTTCCTGCACTCCCTCCCCCTTCCTTGCCCCACTCACCCCAATGAAGTCATAGATGCCGCCTTCCCAGGTGGGAAAAAAAGTGGCCAGGAACAGCATCTGAGAACAGAAAACAGAGATCACTGCAAGGAGAGGAGAATAAACCAAGTGGATTATGTAGGAAGTCAGTGTGGATGTGGAGGGTAAGGCTCTGGGGTTCAGGGGAACCCTTGCGGAGAGGGACCACCAGAAGGGGGACGAGATTACAGGATCAGGGGAGAGAGACGGTTGGGGTCTGAAGTCTGGGTTCTGTGACCCAGGCGATCGGGTCAGGCATGGAAGTGCCGGAGCGAGCTACCCCAGCAGGGTTAGCAGCACAGTGTGGACCCTGGCTTACTTCGCGCCGCCTCAAAGTACAAAACGCTCCACCACACAACTGAGTTTTCCCAATTTTACTAAAGTGCTACACAAAAGTTGCTTGGAGACCTCTCCCCAAGTTCCGCCCCTTCCGGAGCACGTCTTCCAGGGTATTCCCGGGGGGGCCCGGGCGCCCTCACCTTGCACAGCTGCACGAAGAGGTAGGTGACCCCGGCCTGCACGCACTTCCAGAAGGCGTTGTACTCAGACCTGCAGGAGCGGGCGGTGAGGCTTAGCCCGGGCCCGCGCCCTCCCGCCCGCAGGCGCCCCGCACTCACAGGCCGCTGCACTTGTAGGTGATGAAGTAGGGGAAGTAGGCCAGGGCGAAGCAGTTTCCGAAGTGGAACAGGGTCATGGCGCCGGCCGCCCGGGACCCGCCGGAGCGCGGGTCTCACCCTCCGCCCGCCTGGCGCCGGAGCCCGGGGCCTGGCGCCCACCTGCCTCCGCCGCGACCCGCGCGGCCTGCTGGGAGCGGGAGGCCGGCCGGCGCCGGCGCCGGCGCACTGACGTCACGGCCCGCGGCCGGCCCTCGGAGCCTGCGCGGCCCCAGTGCGCCGGCGCGGAGCCAGGCTCGGAGGCGGGGCGCGGTGGCCGGTGGGCGCAGGTGGAGCGCGTCTCCGTGCGGGGCGCGCCGTGACCCCGTAGTGACCGGCGCAGACACACGGGCGCGGCTGTGAGCATTCTGCTTTTTTATTTCCCAGCAGGGCGCCCTCCTTCCCCGGGGGAGGCGACAGCGGGAACGGGAGGTACGGGTTCCAGCCGGGAGCCCGCGGAAGCGGAGGAGGGGCCGTCCTGCTTCACTGGTCGCGGCTGAACATGTAACGGAGGAGGTCCACCACCCGGTGACTGTAGCCGTATTCGTTGTCGTACCTGGGGAGGGAGGCGGCGGGTCAGGGGAGTCCCTCCCGACCGCTCCTGGCCCGCCCCCCACGCCCCCGGGCCCCTGCCCCCTCACCAGGAAATGAGCTTCACGAAGTTGTCGTTGAGCGCGATGCCGGCTTTAGCATCGAAGATGGACGAGTGGGTATCGCCCACAAAGTCCGTGGACACGACCTGGGCATCGGAATTTCAAAGATAAGCGTGGGTCGCGGAGCAAGGTCCTCCAGGAGCCCAGGCCCCGACTCTTAGGCACATGGGCACATCCCTTCATCTACGGTATCTGGTGGAGCCCTGCTTGTGTCCAGGTTCTGGGGACCGTGTGAGGAAGGCACGCGGGGGCTTCGCCTGCGGCCAAAGGACGGAGACCGCAGACACGCTGACGCTGCACCAGTACATGCTGGCAATGACGCCGGCCTTCATCGTGATGGTGGGCCGCATAGAGGCCCTCTTGGAGGGCACACGGTGAGGCTGGGTCTGGATGTCTAGGAGGATCTGGTCACCTCGGGCCCTCCGCAGTGCCTGACGTGGAAGGAGCTACAGCATAGAGGCCCTGAGGGATTGGCCTTGGTGGTGTATGAGGCCACAGGGGAGGGTTTTCAGGAGTGGGACAATGTGATCTGCTTTCCGTAAAACAAGAGGTCCTGGTGGCTGTGTGAGAGCGGAGCTGCAGGAGCTAAAGCAGAGACAGCACCAGAGGATGGCACGACTGGGAGCAAAGGCATGGTGGGGGAGCCACTGTCTTGTTCACTAAGCTTGTATTGAGCACCTGCTGGGGTGCCAGGCCCCGGGACAATCAATGGCTGGAGCCACCGAGTCCCGAAGCCCCTGCTTTCTTGTGGTGTACATGCTATAGCAGGGCCAACAGGGACTATGGAATGAAATTTCAGGTAAGGGAAAGGGCCAGGAAGAGAATATCTTTCTGAGGACAGAAACTGAAGTAGAGACTTGGAGGAGGTGAGGGCAGATTATGTGGCCACCTGGAAGAAAAGCTACCCAGACCAGAGCAACAGCAAGTGCAAAGACCCTGAGGCAGGAAGAGCAGACCTTCCCAGCCCTGCAGTCCCTGTCTTGATACATGGTGAGCGGCTCTTTGGTAAGTGGAAAATCATGTTTCCTCCCCAGAGGGCTCCTCCCATGGTCCCCCTCCTCAGTCCCTACCTCATCCTCTGTGTAGGCAAGGATGCCAGCCATGGGCCCTTGGGCTGCTGCTTTTATGGCGTCTTTGATGGCCTCGTACGAGGTAGGCTGGGCCAGGCGGCAGGTCAGGTCCACAACAGATACATCTGGGGTTGGCACCCGGAACGCCATTCCTGTCAGCTTCCTGGAGAATCCCAATTAGGGGTGGGAGTCAGAACCCAGGACCTTTCCATCCATCCTACGTTGTCTCTACTTTCCCCTCAATAGACACTTCAGGGATTGGGGGCCAGTCCAGTCCTCCTGGGGTGTACCCCTGACCCTGGTGGCAGCTTTCTGCCCTCATACCCTTTGAGGTCTGGAATGACTTTGCCAACGGCTTTGGCAGCCCCTGTGGAGGCTGGGATGATGTTCTGGTGGGCACCCCGCCCGTCTCGCCAGGCCTTCTTCGATGGCCCGTCCACTGTCTTCTGGGTGGCAGTGTAGGAATGAACTGTGGTCTTGGGGAAGAAGAAGGCTGGGGTGAGCCCTTCCTCCTCCAAAGCTCCCCTGCCTTGTTTTCCCAGGCCTGAGGTGGTGACCCAGGTGTGGAGGCTGGTGGGACCACCACAGACCACAGGAGGGCCATGTGCAGGCCAGGGTCCAGCCCTGTTTGCAAGTTGCCCGGTGTTTTAAGAGACTTCACCACTTGGCTCTTCCTCCCGAAACCGTCTCTCCTTGTTCACCCCACACACTAAGCAAGTCTAGGAAGGAGAGGTAGAGTTTCCCTGCCACCCCTCCTGCCTCAGCCGCTCTCTCCAACTCACCATCAGCCCTTCCACGATCCCAAACTGCTCATGGATGACCTTGGCAAGGGGTGCCAGGCAGTTGGTCGTGCAGGAGGCATTGCTGAAACGGCGCGGGTGTGCAAGGGCCCTGTGAGGTGAGTCGCAGAGCCAGCCCGGCACCCTCCCCTCCCTCTCGGGTGATGCACACAGGCCTGGTTTTGTGGAAGTCAGGTTGGGGATGAGTGGGATCACTGGGGGTGCCCCAGAGGTATGGCTGGGGAAGCTCCCCAAGCGTGTTCTCCAGGAGTCCTACTGTTCTGTTAACATGAGGGCGTTAGGGCTTTGGGAAGGGAGGTGTGAAGCAGCACCAGGGGTCTCCTGGGAGTGGGGGTGAAGAGAGGGAGGCTGGCATTTCCTCTGGGTGCCACCCACACACTTCAGAATGTTGCTGCCCGTTACCTGACAACTTTCATGGAGCCAGGATCATAGTTCTTCTCGTTTACTCCCATGACAAATATGGGCGCATCGGGTGAGGGTGCAGAGATGACCACACGCGTGGCACCAGCCTCGATGTGGTCCTAGAGGAGGAGCACAGGTGTCAGGGGGCCCTTCGAGTGCCACCTCCACACCCCCTCTCCCCGCGCAGCCCTGGGCATCTGTCCCCCACTTACTGAAGCCTCCTGTAAGGACAGGTACACGCCTGTGGACTCCACCACAAAGGGGTTCCCGACAGACTTCCAGGGAATATCTCGGGGCTGCTTGCTGTGGAGGGGTGGCAGCGCCCGAGTCAGTCTCTTCCTGCACGGCCTGGCCTTTGCCGTCATGGCCTTCAGTGTTCCAAAGGCTGACTGGACGCCTTCCTGCCTGGCCTGCAACCGTCTCCCCCCCCCCGCCCCCCCCGCCAGGCCAACATCCTAGCTGTTGGGAGTCCACCCTGCTGGTCTCCCCTTTCATCACTGACTCCACCTTGCAGGCCACTTTTCTCTTCTTGACTCGACCGCCCCTGTTGTGCCTTCCTGACTCAGGCCTCTGCCCCCCCAGTGGGACCATCCCTGACTGCTCCCAGCCCAGGTCGGGCCCATTCTACCTGTGCTGCTCAGAATGCACCCCAGGAAAGTGAGGCCTGTCCCGCTGCTTCTGGTCCCTGCCCTGGCAACCTCCCCACTGTCCTTGCCCCTCCTTACCACGCGGCTCCTGCACCAAGGGCCTGCTGCCGGAGCCTGGGCAGCTCCCCGAAGACACGCTGCATCCCCGGGAGCAGCTCCCGGGGGGAGGACTGAAGCCTGAGGCAGCCCCCGGGCCAGCAACGGATAGTGGTTTACATTGGAAAGGGAAAGGAGGGCCGCCTGGGTGGCCAACTCTTGGTTTCCACTCAGGTCATGATCTCGGGGTCATAGGATCGAGCCCCGTGTTGGGCTCCCTCTCAGCCTGGAGTCTGCTTGGATTTCTCTCTCCCTCCCCCCCGTTCTCTTTCTCTCCTCAAATAAATAAATAAATCTTAAAAGAGAAAAAGAGGGAAAGGAGATTTTGTTTCCTGTTTGAGAAGTTCACATTTCTACTCGATAGCAAATGTTTGTATTTGAAACATCAAACATCTAGATGTTGTTTACTGCTTGGCTTTAGCCAACAAGCAATAAATGACTTTTTTCCATCACAGGGTTTATCACAACAGTGGTGGTTCTCTGATGATTTGTTAGCATCTGTCTTGGCTTCTAGACCACTGTATGCCACTGAGCCTGCTCCCGCCATAGGGTTTCAATCAGTGTTGGTGGGTTTTGTTTGTTAACCGTTCTACCCAAGTTTACCGAACACCTGCCACATGCCCATGTTCTAAGTGCTGTACCTGAATTGACCCCTTGAATCCTGGTGAGCTGCGGGGTAAGTACTGTTACCGGCATTTCTCAGAGGAGCCAGCCCCAGGGCAGAGGGGAGGGGAAAAGCCGGCATCCTAGAAGACCCCAGCCCCTTCTCTCGGCTGTCCTGGGCGCTGCCCTTCTGCCCAGAGGGCTGTTTTGAGGATTCCGTTCATTCATTCTTCCAGGAAGTATTGAGTCTCCCCAGAGTCTGCGGTGCCAAAGCAGTGATAGCGACGCGAAGCGAGAGGGCCCCCCTGGCGAGGAGGCTGTGGCTTTGCGGGGAATGCCCTTCCCAGTGTCCCCACACACCTGGGACCTCCGGCTTGCTCTCTGCTACCGCTGTGGGGGCTGTGAGCATCATCCCCATCAGATGCTCTACGCAACTGAGGCCAGGACAAGTTCAATCTCTTGCCCAAGGTCACCCAGCTAGGAAAGGGCGGAGTAGGGGTAAAGCATGCAAGCAACATGGCTTGTACTGAGTGCCCGGAGAACACCGTGTAGGGACGGTGGAGTGCTGCTGGAGTCACCAGAGAAGCAGCACCTGGGTGCGGGGTGCCCGTTGAGGGGGCAGCCGTGTGGGGACCAAGAAGGCAGGGAGAATGCCCCGGGTGGCAGGAACGCCCGGCCAAGTACCGAAAGGACGGGATGGCTGAGCAGCTCTGCTGGGATTGTGTTTGGTGTTAAGATTCCAAACTTGGGTCCAGCAGCTTCTCATCCGCGTGGAGTCTCCAGTCCCCGCCTCCACCCGCCCTCCCACTCCCACACACAGCGCTGAGCACCTCATCACAAGCCCTCCTGCCTGCAAGTATAAGCCGCAGGGCTGGGAGAGGCTGCGCCCCAGGGCAAGTTCCCCGGGGGGAGTGCGTGGGAAAGCGCGTGCCGCCCAGGGTCCAGCAGTGGCTGCTAATTCACGTTAGGAAGGTAAAGTACGGCCCGGGGCTGGCCGGGGCTGGCCAGAGTGGGTGGGATGGCCGGAGTGGGTGGGATGACTGGAGTGGGTGGGATGGCCGGAGTGGGTGGGATGACTGGAGTGGCTGGGACGGCCAGAGTGGGTGGGATGGCCGGGGATGGCCGGAGTGGGTGGGATGGCCGGGGATGGCTGGAGTGGGTGGGATGGCTGGAGTGGGTGGGATGGCCGGAGTGGGTGGGATGGCCGGGGATGGCCGGAGTGGGTGGGATGGCTGGGGATGGCCGGAGTGGGGGGGATGGCTGGGGATGGCTGGAGTGGGTGGGATGGCCGGAGTGGGTGGGATGGCCGGAGTGGGTGGGATGGCTGGAGTGGGTGGGATGGCCGGAGTGGGTGAGATGGCCGGAGTGGGTGGGATGACCGGAGTGGGTGGGATGGCCGGAGTGGGTGGGATGGCCGGAGTGGGTGGGATGGCCGGAGTGGGTGGGATGACTGGAGTGGCTGGGACGGCCAGAGTGGGTGGGATGGCCGGGGATGGCCGGAGTGGGTGGGATGGCCGGGGATGGCTGGAGTGGGTGGGATGGCCGGAGTGGGTGGGATGGCCGGGGATGGCCGGAGTGGGTGGGATGGCCGGAGTGGGTGGGATGGCCGGAGTGGGTGGGATGGCCGGGGATGGCCGGAGTGGATGGGATGGCTGGAGTGGGTGGGATGGCTGGAGTGGGTGGGATGGCTGGAGTGGGTGGAATGGCCGGAGTGGGTGGGATGGCCGGAGTGGGTGGGATGACTGGAGTGGGTGGGATGGCTGGAGTGGGTGGAATGGCCGGAGTGGGTGGGATGGCCGGAGTGGGTGGGATGGCCGGAGCGCGTGGGATGGCCGGAGCGCGTGGGATGGCCGGAGCGCGTGGGATGGCCGGAGCGGGTGGGATGGCCGGAGCGGGTGGGATGGCCGGAGTGGGTGGGATGGCTGGAGTGGGTGGAATGGCCGGAGTGGGTGGGATGACTGGAGTGGGTGGGATGGCCGGGGATGGCCGGAGTGGGTGGGATGACTGGAGTGGGTGGGATGGCCGGGGATGGCCGGAGTGGGTGGGATGGCCAGAGTGGGTGAGATGGCCAGAGTGGGTGGGATGACTGGAGTGGGTGGGATGGCCGGAGTCGGTGGGATGACTGGAGTGGGTGGGATGGCCGGAGTGGGTGGGATGGCCGGAGTGGGTGGGATGACATGGAAAGGCAGGGGGCAGCGCATGGTGTTGGGGGCCGCAGCAGGAGCTGGGATTTTATTCATGGAGGTATGGGAAGCCATTGGAGGGTTTAAATACGGGAGTCACCAAGGCCAGTTGATGTTTTTAAAAGGCCTCTGGCTGCTGTTTAGGAACAGGGTGGAAAGGGTTGGCTAGATGGCAGTGCCATTTCCTGGGGAGGGAGGTGACTAGGTTTGGGGGTTGAAGGAGAATCAGAAGATGAGTGTTAAACATATTGAGTTGACATGCCTGTGAGAAAACATGTAAATGTGTGTTAAAAGTATTTTGAGTAGAGTGGGACACCTTTTTAGATTAATGCTTTTTTAAGCATTTTAGGGGTCAGGGACTTCTCTGGGACCCCTCTCTGCCCCAGTACCCAGAGGCAAGCGTGCACACAATTTGGGGGATTCTGGACTCAGGCCTCCACCCCCCAGTGTGAGAGGTTGGAATCCCATTCTAGTCCTCCGCACAGCCCCAGTGTTAATCTGCTGCAGGCATGCTTACCACTGGAAGACGCTGATCTCCTGGTTGTCCACCACCAGTTTTCCGTTCCTGTACTCCACAGTCCCCTTGTACCGGCCATGGGTGGAGTCATATTTAAACATGTACACCTGTGGGCGACAGGAGGGCTCCCAGTCTTGGGTGGCCAAGGGTGGAGGAGCCAGCATCCCTAGGGAGTCCCCATCTTGGTGAAGGTTTCACATGGCATCTGGGAGCCTTCCACGGAGCTCTCCTCCCCACTCTGGTCCGCCTTTCCCAGTTCTCCCCTCTGCTGGCCGCTCACCATATATTCCGGGTCAATGAATGGATCGTTCACTGCCACCACCTTAACACCCTTCTCCATGCAGGCACGGAGCACCAGGCGACCGATGCGTCCAAATCTGTCCAGAGACAAGGGTGGTGGGGGTTGTGCTCAGAATCCTCGCCGCTGGCAGGCAGAGGAGGGGATGGGAGAGAAAGGGATAAGGGAGGAGGTGCACCCTAGGTGGCTGGGGGGGACTCCTCAGTCTGGGGAAAGAAGGCAAAGTGCGGGCACTGTCCTCTCTTGCCCAGATGTCCTCTTCAGCCTCTTAACCGCTTTTCCTGCTTCCTCTACCCATCCATCGCTCCCTCCTATTCCTGACCTTGTAGCTGGATCGATCCTCTTAGAACTTCAGGTCAGAGTATGTCACTTGGCCTGAACACCTCCATGGCTCTTAATCAGTAAAACCAGATCCAGACTGCTTACTGCCCCTGCCAGCTTCCCACCTCCCTCCCCCTTCCTCCCTTGCTTGCTCCGCATACTGACTTCCTCCCCGCTCTTTGTGCGCTGAGCTCAGAGCTGGCTACCGCTGTGCTCCCCATTATCACTGGACTTCCACACTGTTCACAACATGCATCACTGAACTGTTGTGTTCCTTCTTTGATTGCTGTCTTCCCACCGGAATGTGAGCTCTCTGAGGGTGGAGCCCTGCCTTTTCCCTGTGTTTCTTAAGGGTGGGCAGAATGAAGGCGCTGATGGTAAGAAATGGGGAGATGCCCCAGGCAGCCACCAGAGGAAAGGCCGGGCCCTAAGACTTCAGGAATGGCTCACGCTAGGGCCAACTCACCCATTGATGCCCACTGTCAGCTTCTGAACCACAGCAGCCTTCTTAGGTTGAGGAAGTGGGGATTCCTCCTTGACTGGCTCAGGTTTGGGCTCTGGCTCAGCCTGGGGCTCCTGCTCTGTCTCAACCTTGGGCTCCGGTGGGGGTGGTCTTCTGGTCACTGTTGGGGGTTGGGTGGGGGCAATGAGTTGTGCCATCATGGTGGGAGAGAATGAACCATTTTGGCCACTCAGAACCTGTTGCTGGCTCCTGGCTCCTGGCCCCTGGCGGCTAACCATCTAGCTGTTTCCCCAACCTACCTGATCCACACAATGAGTAGGGGTGGGCTTGCTTTAAAATACCAATGCCAGGGCCCCTTCCCCGGAGAGTCTAACTCAGTGCACATGTCTTTTTAACAATCACTTGGGGTCATATTGTCTGTGCCTCAGTTTCCTCCTCTGTCAAAGGAAGATGATAGTACTTCTCTCTGAGAGTCACCGTGATGATTAAGTGAGGTGATAGAGGTAATGCTTATGAGAGAGTCTAGGAAACAGTCCACTTACATGAGTATTTCAAAGATGGTTTCCCAAACTCGTCTGATAATTGTTCTAACCCAGCGGACCCCAAGCTGTTATGATAAGAACCCCGGGGTAGGCCTCTTCCCAGGGAAATCTGATTCAGTGGGTCTACACTGAGGCTCAGGAATCCTGGTTCTAAAAGCACTCCAGGTGATTTTCATCCTCAGAGTAGTTAGGAAATAGAGGAAACCCACGCCAGCTTCTACCTCTCCAAACCTACACACTCCCACTCCCGGACTGCATTTGAAACCCCCACGCGCTTGGAGGTGTGCGAGCCGGGCTGCCCATAAGGGCCTGAAAGAGGGGGGGGAGACGTGGAGTCCGCAGTTAGATGCGGGTTGCCGGGGGGGGGGGGGGGGGGGGGGGGGGGGGGGGGGCGCTGGCCAGCAGAGCGTTTCCAGCTGGGAATCAGGCCTGCCAGCTGTGTAGTCCTGAGCAAGTTAATGACCTCTCTGGCCTGTTTGCTGGTGCCATGTCTGACCTTCTGCCTGGGGGCTACTGTGAGGACTCAGATCACACCACCCAGTAGGTGCTGTTGTCAACAGAGGGAGGAAGTTGCTACCAAGAGTATTTGTGAGGAAAGGAAGAGAGGAGAGGTTGGAGTTGGGCTGGAGGAGGAAGGCGGTTGCTCTTGGCGCCAGGGTCAAAGGCACTGGGAGGTGGTGGGGCTAGAACCATGGGCCAGCTGGTCTGTGGGTCCGCCTGGCCTCCAGGGGCTGCCGCAGACCACGTGGCCTGAGCCTGGGCTGTGGGTTTCCTGCGGCAATACCAGTTCCTAAAGGTATTTTTATTTGAGGCAATGACCCTGTGGTTTTGGGGACCCTAGGATGTTTGCGTTCCTGGGTGGGGCGGTTCTGCTTCCACGATCACGAAAGGGGGAGATTTGCCCACGGGGGTTGAGTGGGAATCTGAGCCCACTCCTCGACCTTTCAAAAGAAAACTCAGGTGGTTCTCCTCTCCCACCTTCCCCCAGGCTTCCTCTCTCGTCCCCGCCAGTCCGGGGTGGGGTGCCTGGGCTGGAGGAAAGCTGCTGCACTGGGAAGGAAGAGCCTGAAGGGCTTCAGTGATGCAGCATCACCTGGGAGGTGAAACAAGAGCGCAGGCGCGCTCTCCTCATTCGGATGCCGCTCCCATTTCCGGGGCGCCGCCATGGGCTAGGTGCTGGGCGGAGCTCTTGGGTGCACCAGCTCACTGAGTGCTGTAAGGCATGCGCTAGAAACCCACCATACAGAGGGGAAACCGAGGCCCGAGGTCACAGAGCAAGTGCTGAGCAGGGAGGAGGTTCGCAGCCGGGCGGGGCGCTGCTTCTTGGGGGTCCCTCCCACCGCCCCCGGCCCTGGCGTCCCGCCCACCCCGGCCGGCGGCCAGTGCGGGAGCCGCGAGGGAATGCGGGCTGCCCTCCAGGCCGACCTGGGTTCACCCGGCTGGTGTGTGTGCGCACCTCGGGCTGCATGGGGCAGGGCTGCCCAGTGGGAGCCAGCAGGGGACTCTGAGGCCCAACTCTGCTCTTCCGGTGCTGAGAGCCCGAGGGAGGCGGCTTGCGCTCTCTTACCTCTGGTGGCCGCTCCGTGAGTGGGGACAGTAAACACACTGGCCCCCCCGGGGGGTGCGCGCACGCCTGGAATGTGCTTGGCGCGGCCCTGGCAGGTTGCTAGCACCCAAGAGGACAAAGCCCACCAACTCCTGAGCGGCCCTTTGGCGCTGGGCGACGGGAGCGTCCATCCCTAGAAATGCGCCCTCGTAGACGCGGCGCCGGCCCCTGCTTCCGTCCTTCCAACGCTTGCTAGCGGCGGCAAGGCAGGTGGAAACCCGCTCCCTGGCCCGCCACCATCGCCACAGAAACCACTGGGCGGGCAGGGCAGGGGTAGGGAGGGTGGGGCGCGAGGGAGGAGGGAAGGGGCGCCTCAGTCCACCTCCTGCCCCTGCCTCGTGCACATGGCGAGGCGGGCACGCGCGCTGCAGGGGCTCCCGACCGCCCTGTCTCCCCTTCCCCGGGGTCGGCCCGTCGCCTCCCTCACCCGGGCACGGCTGTCGCAGCAGCTGGACAACGGTGACATTGGTGAGGACGATATCGCGTTTCGACATGGCCTAAGGTCTCATGGCCTAGCCTCCCGGGGGCCGCCGCGATGTTACTGCGGCGCGGGGCGCCTGGGCTAGTGTGGCCGGAGCTTCTCGCTGTGACGTCACAGTGCCCAGTGATGTCACAGGGGCGGCGGCCAAGAGCGTGACGTCCGCGTGCCAAGCCCCACCGTCCCCAGGCCACCCGTGGCGTCTAGCATAGAATCCAGCTTTTTACTCTGGTCCTCAAGGCCCTATTCTCTCCCCCTCCCCTTCCTTCTCCCTGGCTCTGGGCTGCTCCTTGGCTAGTTAGCCACCCTGGCTGTTTTCTCTTGCCTGAAAAGCCCTGCCCTGTCCTTGCTCGGGGGCCTCCTGGTTTCCCTCCGGTTCCACCCTTTCAAGAGGGACCCTCCTAACTCCCCATGTAAAGTTCTCTCCTTCCTCCATCACTGTCGCCATGGCCTTCACCCCCTCAAATCTGCTCATCTTCCAGAAGCCTCCTCTGACTTCCCTTCCTGGGTTAGATGCTCCTATGTGCAAAGTTACTCTATGGCTACCCTCTCTACAGTTTTTGTTTTCCTCACAGCATATGTCTCTCTCTCAAAATCATCCTGTTTATTCGTTTTCTTGCCAGTTGTCTCTGCCCACCAGACTGTAAGCTCTCAGAGGGCAGAGTGCTTGTCTACCTTCACTTTTGTATCCCGGTGACTAGAAGGTTTGGCGCCTGCAGGTGCTCACTCAGACGCCAGAATGCGTATATAAATATCGCCGCCTCCCCTGTCTTCTGACTCCCAATCTTAAATTTAACTGACCTCCAAGCCAGATCCTCTCACTGCACCCTGTTCTTCTCCTTGTGGCTTTTCATGTAGTTTGTCATGATCTACTTACTGATTTACATGCTCATTGTGTCCCGTTGTTCAGCACGGGGCCTCTGCTGCCACCTGGAACTGCCTGGCACAAAGCAGCTTCTGGGGAAGAACAGGACAGATGGCTCTTTCCTCTAACGCACTGGGGGTGGGGGCTCATTTGCACATCTGTGATACACAGGCGCCTTCACCTGCAGGGCTGGCTGACACACAGCTGTGACCAAGATTTAGGGGGTGTGGGGGTTTGGGCCAGGAAGGAGTCATTATCCCGGACAGAGGTGTGGAAGCAAGAAGGGGCAGAATGACATAACCTCTTCCTTCCCTAAGTCTTCACGGGAACTCAGTTCACCAAGCACCCACAATGGGACAGGGTGAGGGTGAGGGTGAGGCTCTCCTGCTTGGATGGTCCAGAGAGGTGGAACTGAAAATAAATCGGTGTACAGATGGGGAATTTCAATGGCCCAAGACCAAAATGCAGGTATTAATTAAACAAAGGGGGAGAAACTTAACACATATGATGGGGGTTGGGGAGAAGCGGGGCGTGGAAAAGCACACAAATAAAACCAGGACTAAAAAGGGATCAATTTTGTACAACTTTACAATAATAGATGTGAAAAGCTAGATGCAATTAAAAATTTTCTTAGAAAATATAAAGGAGCACCCCCGGTGCAAACAGAAATGGCAAATCTGAGTAGGCCAATAACAAGAGAAGAACCGGAGTTAAGATCTATCCTCCCCAAGGCTGATTCAGATCCAGATGACTTTATGGGCAGGATCTGCCAAAAAGCATCGGGAACTGGTGCGGGTCCTATCCAGAGTGGGGAAGTCAGGTGGCAGTTCTCACGCGGAGGGGTTCTGGGCAGGGCATGTGCTCCAAGGCCCCATGAGCTGGCCAGCACACTTCCTGGGAGTGCTCTGTGGGAGGGCCCTGATGCTGGGCCACGGAAACCTCCACTCGCTCTGGAAAGGCAGCAGGCTCACATTACCCAAACCAGCGGAGGGCGGCAAAGAAAGGACAACTCCAGGCCAATCTCTTATGGGGACAGATGCCAAAGTCCTGAATCAATTAGTGGCAAATGGGAATTGGATCTAGAGGGACCCGGGCCCGGATGACAGAAGACGGCAGGATGGGCCGAGAGAGGGGTGGAAAGAGAAGATGGGAGTACATTTCAAAAGGAGAAACCCCACCTCTCCATCTCAGGATGGATTAGGATTCTGCAGGTCACCACCCACCCCTCCCCACCCTGCAATCCCCTGGCATGGGAAACTCCCTCATTTAGGCACTGGACAAGGGCAGGAGAGCCACACCTGAGGTTGCCCAGGGATTTGGCTTTGTCCCTGGAGCGTGAAACTGGGAAACAGATTTAATGAGCTCAAGCTTGGAGAGGTGGCGTGATTAGTCACCCTCTATAGGCAGTGCCTAGAAATGGCAGAAGTTCCTGGATCTCTGGGCCTGGGTGTCCAGGACCTGGAGTGGAAGTGTGGGTCTTCTGACGGGAGTGGGCCTGGTCACCCTTGTTTGAGCAAAGCCTGAAAACACATGCAGATTCTCACCACACCCGAGCACCCACACACATACCTCTGTCACCCCTGCTGGCTCACACCCTACACATTCCTTCCCACCTGCAATCCCACCTCCACCCCCTGTCTGTCTCTCCCTTTGGCACCCAAACCCAAATATCTTTCATCCCTGCACCTAACTTACCCACCCACTGGCTCTTGTTCTTCTGGTCTCGGCCTGCTTCTAGCCCCAGATAGCTATGCTGCCACAAGACCTCCCAGCCACCACCTGTCCTTCCTTCTGATGACCCTCTTCATGCCCAGGGTAGACTCCCAGCCGTTCCCCTCCAACCTATGCCACCATGTCAATGCTTGGGGCTTTAGGTTGGGACCAAGGAGGCCCCAGGGGGAGGAAGGAAGGAAGGATGAGCCCCTGGCCTCCAGCCCAGGTTCTGGCTGACAGTCTCCCACTGCCCCAGGTCTTCAGCCCCTCCCCGTGGCTGCCCCAACTGGCTTTTCAGGAGACACTGCGTCCTGTCCCAGCTCATGGCAATCGGTCCTCTGCCCTTGCCCAAGGGCTGGGAAGCAGGAGGCCAAGGTCCCGGCTCCAAAATCTATAAGCCTTCCCAAGGGGCCCCAGGCTGCTCTGGGGACCCAGGCACCCTTCTCTGCAGCACCCTCTGAGACCCAGGCTTGGCCTGTCTTCCCGGGGCTTCCCTTAGCAAGCATACTATGTGTGCTTACATCACATACCTTTTTGGAGTGCTTCTTTAAATCCATCCATTTGTTCAATCTATAAATATTTACTGAACCCCAGGTAATGTTCTAAAAATTGGGGATACAGCAGTGACCAACACAAAAGCCCTGTCCTCTGGAAGTTTACAATCTGATAGATGAGGCAGACAGTATAAAAGATAATTTCGGATCGTGGTGCTTATAAAAACAAAAGGATGGTATCACCCAGGATAACTGAGAGATGGCCAAGGATGGTGGTTTTTTTTTTTTTTTTTTTTTTTTGTGGTGACATTTGAACCAAGAACAGACTAAGAAAGAACCCACCATGTGAAGATGTGAGTTCTGCTTTCCAGGCAGAGAGGACAGCATGTGCAAAGGCCATGAGGCGGGAATGAGCCCGGTATATCTGAGGACCAGGGAGAAGACCTGTGGGGCTGGGACGTAGTAAGCGTAGGGGGGTGGCAACGAGAACAGTGAGTCTCTGATGACTCCCTCAACTCCCCAAGGGTGCTCTCCTCCCCCCTGACTGAGCCTCCCATCTTCCTAGACTCTTCCTGCTGGGGAAACTGGATCCTTCGATCCCCTGAGAGGAGTGAAGAACTAGGCCTGGGTCCTGGGGATGGGGGTGATTGAAGGTGAGGTTGGGAGAGAGGAGGCCTAGATAGTGGGTGAGGAATGAAAAGAGGAGGTGGTTGGAAGGGCAGACATCTGGGCTTTGGGGTGGAGGGCCTGAGCTGGGCAAGGAGCAAAGATGCCACGTGAGTGTTCTCCATTCATGACTCACCTCTTCCTCCTCCTCTTCATTGCTCAACTCAAGTTCCCTGGGAAATAGGTCCCTGACTGGGGACCAAGTCAGTGCCTCACAGGGGTAACTGAGTCATGAGGGGTGGAGAAGAGAGAGGGAGGTAGAGTATAAATAGCAGCTTTGCTTCCCCGGCTCCTCTCTGCATCCTCCCCACCCTTCCAACAACATGCACCTTGCCAGTTTGGTTAGCTCCTGCTCCCTCCTATTGCTATTGGGGGCCCTTCCTGGATGGGCGGCCAATGATGACCCCATTGAGAAGGTCATTGAAGGAATCAACCGAGGGCTGAGCAATGCAGAGAGAGAGGTGGGCAAGGCCCTGGAAGGCATCAACAATGGAATCACTCATGCTGGAAGGGAAGTGGAAAAAGTTTTTAATGGACTTAGCCACATGGGGAGCCAGGCCGGCAAGGAACTGGACAAAGACGTCCAGGGGCTCAACAACGGCTTGGACAAGGTAGCCCATGGGATCAACAGTGGCATCGGACAAGCAGGAAAGGAGGCAGAGAAATTTTCTCATGGGGTCAACAGCGCTGCTGGACAGGTTGGGAAGGAGGCAGACAAAGTGATTCAGGGGGTTCATCATGGGGTCAACCAGGTGGGAAGTGAGACAGGGTGGTTTGGCCATGAGGTCCACCATGCTGCCGGGCAGGCTGGGAACGAGGCGGGGAGGTTTGGCCAGGGGGTCCACGATGCTGCAGGGCAGGTTGGGAACGAAGCAGAGAAGTTTGGTCAGGGGGTCCATCATGGGGCTAACCAGGCTGGGAAGGAGGCGGAGAAGTTTGGTCAGGGGATCCACCATGCTACTGGGCAGGCTGGGAATGAGGCAGAGAAGTTCGGCCATGGGGTCCATCATGGGGTTAACCAGGCTGGGAAGGAGGCGGAGAAGTTTGGCCAGGGGATCCATCACGGGGTTAACCAGGCTGGGAAGGAGGTGGAGAAGTTTGGCCATGATGTTCATTATGCTGCAGGGAAGGCTGGGGAAGAGGGAGACAAAATAGTCCAAGGGATCCATCCTGGGGTCAACCAGGCTGGGAAGGAGGTGGAGCACTTTGGCCAGGGAGTTCACCATGCCGTTGAACAGGCTGGAAAGGAGGCAGACAAAGTGGTCCAAGGGGTCCACGATGGGGTCAACCAGGCCGGGAAGGAGGCAGAGAAATTTGGCCAAGGGGTCAACCACGCTGCTGGCCAGCCTGGAAGGGAAGCGGAGAAACTTGGCCAAGGTGTCCACCATGCTGCTGGCCAGGCTGGGAAGGAGGTGGACAGGTTGCAGCAGAATGTTCATAATGGGGTCAACCAAGCCGGCAAGGAGGCCAACCAGCTGCTGAATGTAGGTGAACAGGGGTGGGTAAATGGGGAGAAGGGGCTGGGGGAGGGAGAGGTTAAGCCCTTGGGACATTTGGGTAGTCCATGTAGCCTTCATTCAGTGAAAGAGGCTTGGGGAGCTCTATGATCACGTTCCCTTTCTTCCTCTCCATCTCCTTACAAAGGAGCTGGTGCTCAGCTGGTCAGATGGATCAAACCATCTTGTCCGCAAAGCCCTAGATCAGACAGTGAGAACCTTTGCACTTCAGGGAGCTGCCCTCCTAGTTGAGGAGGTGTAAAGAGAGGAACATGAAGCCTCTCCTGGGGAACAGGAAATGATTACTGAGTCAAGATCTTGTGCGGTGCAAACAGAGTGAGTGTTGAGAAAACCCAGAGCATCAGAGTAAGCATGAGGAATGGCTTTGGGAGATAAGCCCTATTCTGTTTAATTTTCCTAACAAGCCTCTGAGGTAGTCAGGGTGAGGATGCTGACTCCCTGATTCTCAGATAAGGAGATAGAAGTGAGGTTTTAAGGGGATTTGCCAAGGTCAGGTGGCTAGTGAGCAAGTCTGGCCAATCACAGGTCAGGGTTCTTTCTCTTCCCCCCACACTGCCTCATCGGAGGAGGTCTCCAGGAGGATTTCTGTAGAGGGAACATTTCTGTAGAGGTAACAAATACTGGAGGCCAGGGGGAGGCAAGGGGTGCCATTCACAGTGGGCCAGGCACCAACGATGGGCTTGGGCAATAGGAGAAGGCTGACCCCTGCCTGCCTCAGTTCCCCACTCTCCAATCTCCATGAGGAGTCTTTGGGACACCATCTGGAGGACTGGCCCAGCCCTGGAAGCCGATAGCCACACAGGCCGCAGGCAGGGGACCCAGGGATGGGTGGGTGAAGAGGAAGGGACTCCACAGAAAGTGTGCACGGTAGAGGAATGGGCTCTGAGTCAGACGGCAGGCTTCACTGGGAAGGAGTCAGGAAGGGGAGGTTTGTTATGGGATTCAAAGCTGGCCCAGCAGCAGCAAAGGCACGGCTGAGTATCTGAGGGGAAAATGAGGACAGGGATCAACCGAAGTTAGGGACCAGGCCAGAGAGGGTATAGAAGGGGTAGAGCTGAGGTCGGGGCTGAGGTTAAACTATGGTTCTAGGATTTGCGTGGGTCCTCTGGGTTCCCTTTCCAGTTTCCATTCAGGCCCTTCTCATTGACTGAGGGCATTTCATTCACTGAAATAAAAGGGAATTGGGGGAAGACTAGTCAGTAGGGGCAGACATCCTTCCAGGCTTTTCTTCCAATCTCACAGAATTCCCACAGCGACATGGGCTTTGGGTTTTCTTTCTGGATAATGAGGGGGTAGGGGGTTAGCTTCTGCCTCCCACCCTGGCCCCAGTCACCCTAGAGGGCGGTAGGTCACCGGGGAAGAGGAACCTGGGAGATCCTCAAGGGCTGAGGGGTTGTAATGACAGTCTGGCCTTTGTCCGCAGGGCACTCATCCAGGCGTTTCCACCGGCCAGCACGGAGGGGGCGCAACCACAACAGTAACATCTGGAGTAAGTTTCCCAGGGCACAGCAAGGACTCAGTGGGGGGAGGGAAGGCCCTCCTACGATGGCGGTGGGATGGATGCTGGTGACCAACCCTCTTGTCCTTGAATTCCAGGCCTCGGTCAACAAGCCCTTCATCAACATTCCAGCTCTGTGGAGGGTGAGTGCCCAGGAGGTTTCAACTTTCTGCTCTCTGTCTCTGGAGACAGTCTCACACTCCCTTCCCACTGCCTGTCCATGGACAACTTCACTGTGGACAGACTCTCAGCCTTGCAGACACCATCCAACCTGTTTCCCAGCTCTGGCCTTTCCTTTCTTCACCTGCTTCCCTCATACCCTGCTTTCCTCTTCTGGCTGCTTTCCATTCCCGCTGAGGCAAACGCAAGCTGGCAAAACAGACCCCCAGAGGCCAGCGAGGGAGGCACGCTGCTGAAACCATCCCCTCCATGTGCTCCGGCTTCTCATCGGCTTCCCTCCGATTCCCTCCCTACCTCAACCCACTGTGAGGCCCTCTGCTGCCTTACAGCAGTATGCTGGGGGGTGGGAACCTGCAGCTCTGGGCTTTCCCTGGCTGACGGGACCCCCCAGTAGAAAGCCTCCTGGGGGACCCTGGTCCCTACCCTGGGCCCAGAGCAAAGTCCAAGCTTTGCAGTTTTCTCTTTGCATGTAGTGCATCACTGCATGAGCCTGGGGCAAAAGGAGGAGGGTGTGGAACAGCCCTTGTGGACGGTGCCCGGAACCCAAAGGCACAGCCTTGTTTATTCCTGGGCTATGGGGGTGCCAGGGGACCCTCTGAGGCAAAACAGACAAGGCTTCTTGGCTCCTCCACAGGGTCCTGGCACCTCTCCCTGGGAGGGCTGGCTCCCTGTTCTTCCTGAATCTAGGAGGCACTTTGCTGAAGACATTCTGCAGAACATAAGCAACCCCTGGGCCTGAGAAGCTAATGCCCATGTCCCCCTCATTTCCCTAGGGGACGTGAGGGCAGAGGTCTTGGTTCCCTCAGGGCTGTGTTCCCTGCATTCATTTCCTCTCTCCTCTCTTCCAGAGCGTCGCCAACATCATTCCCTAAACTGATGCACTGGCCTCCCTCAGCAGACTGACATTCCTGTTGTCATACTAGCTGAAATGACCCGGAAGAGCTGGGGGCGGGGGGCAGATTTCCTGAGTCCCGGGAGGAGGCTATACTGGGGTTTGTGAATAAATATGACACATTATACTCTCATCATGGTCCACTGTGCTCCCCGAGGAGGGGTGGGGGGGGGGAAGCTTCTCTTTCCTTGCTATTTTGTGGAAGGAGCTGGGGGCTGATGCACAGGAGGGCTGGGCTGGAGATTTCGGGCAGGTCAGATGTAAGAGGGCTCTCACGGGGACAAGCCAGGCTTCGCTAGTGGGCAAAATCCATGCGTGCTTGGCACTAAGGGGAGCATCTGTGCAGAGAAGGCCACTTCAGGCCAGCAGTAGGGGCAGAAGCAACAGCGAAGAGAATGGCGGGAACCTAGGTGGAGCCCAAGGGGGTGCATCCTCATTTGGGGGGGTGTGGCACCAAAGGAATAACAATGGTAACTTGTAATTGTTGTGCAATGCTGGGCTCCCTGCTGGGTGCTTTCCACGCATGACATCACCGAATCCTACCCCCCCCCCCCCCCCCCGCTTGGGTAAGAGGTTCTGTTATAGAGAAGCTCATGGAGGCTCCTGCAGGTTAAGAAACATGACCAAGGTCACATAGTCAGGAAGTGGAGGGGAAAGGACTTTGAGCTACAAAGCATATTCTGAAAATACAGTCTTCCTTTTGGCATCAAGCAGTGGGGAATGGTGCAGAGGGGAAAGGAAGAGATACATGTGGGAGGTGCTTGCATGGGGAGGAGCACCAAAGGCCCAGGGGGAAAGCACCCTGGTGACAGGAGGGTGGGCCCCTTTATGACGGACAGGAATGGGGACAGAGGGCCTGGTTTTCAGATGCATGATAGCAGCGACTGTTCACTAAGCACTAGCTAGCTTCCAGTACTGTGTGAAGAGCTGAAACCATTTAAGCCTCTCATAACCCAAAGGCAGAAGCCCTCTTGTGATCCCCATTGTATGGATGAGGAAAACGGAGGCTCAGAAGGGCCAGGGCCCTGGCTGTCCACTGCCAGAACCTGACCTTTCACAGTTGCCTAGAAAGTCTCTAGAAGGCTTGCCATCACTGGCCTGTGTGCCAGGAGATGTGCATTCCTAGTAGGACCATGTACCTGTGGGCAGCTTCCTTCCCTTCTGGGGGCCACAATTTCCTTCTATATACGTGTGTGTTTGTGTGTGTGTGTGTGTGGGGGGGGTTGTCTGCAGGGGAAGACTACAAACACGGCTTCCAACACCAAAATTCCATCAATTGTGGGACCAAAAATAAGAGGCCAAAAATTGCCCTTGGGGAATTTACAGGCTTCCCAGGGTATACAAGGTGCATAAACAGAATATGAAAACAAATATGAAGCAATGCATCGATAAGAACTAGATGCCACTAGGAGGGGTGGGGGTGGGGGCTGTATGTGCACAATAAAGGTGACACTCCTGAGACTTCCTGTTCACTGAATTTTTCCTGATTTGTAGAATACCATTATTTTTATGACCTATGGTCCTTCCCTTCCCCTACGATATTTTAATTTGAAAATATTTCAAATGCACAATAAAGATGAGTTTTATAGTGAATACCTGCGTAGCCACCCCTTACAGTCTACCATTAACATTTTACTCTCCTTGCTTTATCACACGTCCATCTGTCACATATCTACCCATCTAGCCACGCATCAATACGTTAAATGGTAATTGTCCCTTTCCCGCATTTTAATAAACAAGAAGTATTCATTCACATCACACATTTATTGAGGGTCTACTCTGTGCTGGAGCTCATTTCATACAAACTGGAGTCGTCCCTTCTGGAAAGGGCATATTCTAGGCAATCTCTCTTTCCCGAAGTAAAAGCTTTCACCAATTTTATTTGTACGCACATTTTCTTGCTGGGTTTACTTGGATGGGGGTCCTGAAAGTGTCAAAGTGATATGGGATAATCCTATGTGTGTGTGTGTGTGTGGGGGGGGGTGTCAATCTTGGGAGGCTCCTGGAAAAGAACTTAGCCGGTTTTCAAGGGTAAACGAGGCACGGCTCACTTCTGCCTCGGGGTCTGATGTGCACCTCCCTCTGCTAGGAATATTCTCTGTGTCCCTCTTTCCCCCTGTGCTGGTGGCTCCTTACCCTGCAGGTGTGGGCTGTCTTGACCACACCACCCACACAAAGGGCCGCCTTTCCTATTCTCTGGCCTGGCACACTGATCTTTTTCTTCACAGTGCTATGACAATGTGTAATTATATATTTACTCATTTAATGTCCATTTTCCCCCTAGACTAACATGTTCCAGAGGAGAGGCCGAGGCCAGGCACACATGGCTGGCAGCTAACAGAGGGGAGGCTCTCTTTTATTGGGTGCTGACTATGTCTGTGCTGAGCACTTACGGACATGATTCATTCCATCCTCTCGAGCTCCCCGTGAGGCAGGCACCATGATGGTCGCCCTCCCAGACTGAGGCCGCCCAGCTAGGGAGTGGTGATGGCCCGGCTCCTCCTAGTCACGAGCACTTCCCTGCTGCTGGTCTCTGCTGGTGGCTGAGGTGGCCGGCCTCCCTGGGACCCTCGGGGAGGGGGAGGGAGCTACTTCAAAATAAGTCCTCTTTAAAATTAAGTTTCTGCCTTCAGGAGGTGCATGCGTGCCTGTGTGTGTCTCACAATTAAACTGCCAAGAAAATACTCCAACATCAACGTGCCCACCACTAGCAAGAACACATAGTCGGTGCACAGGAGCATGCCAGGCATTGTTCTGAGCACCCCGCCAGGATTCCCTCACTTCACCCTCGCATTCCTGCCTCTGACAGACAAGGAAACCACTGCACAGGTGGGTTAAGATCACAGCTAGTAAGGGGAGGAGTCAGGATTTGAAGCTCGGCGGCAGGATAGGTACTGCGCACAGGTGGATCAGCAGATGCCAGCTGGAGGCTCAGGATACCACCGAGGGGAGCAGAGACACCACCCAGATCCAAAGCCCCATCTCCTCTCTCCATTTGAGTCCAGCCTCTGTCCCCCCTACTCCGAAGCCTCCTCCCTGGTCTCTGTACCCACCTCCTGCCCCCTGCCCCCCAGCCTATTCCTCAGAGGGACCCTGTTAACACTGAGTCAGACCATAGCCCTCCTCAGTCAAAACCTTCCCCTGGTTCTACTTCATTCAGAATAAGAATCAGAATCCTCACAATGGCCCCAAGTCCCCCTGTCTGGGCCGGTTTCTCTTTGACTTCAACTCTTCCCATTTCCCCCACTGCTCCAGTCACAAGTGGTCCTCAAATAGAGTAAGTAGGTTCCTACCCCAGGGCCTTTGCACTGCTGTCCCTTCACTTGGGATACTCTATCCCCAGACATCCTCATGGCTCACTCTCTCACTTCCTTTGGGTGTCAGTTCATAGGTCACATCTCGAAGAGGCTTTCCTGGTTACCCGATTTAAAATACTCTGTCTTCTCTAGTCCCTCACCTCCCTGTATTTTTCTTCATTAGTGCTCACCACCTGATACATTTATTGTCCAACATCCTCACAATGAATATGAGCTCCCTAAGGAGAGAGATTTAGATGGTCTTCTTCCACACTGTATCCCCCGTGCCTGGAACAGGTGTGACACACAATAGGTACTCAATAAATACTTACGGAATGAATGAAATAGTGACTTAGAAAAGCTGAAATCAGAGGACATGAGGTCAGGCAGGTCAGATTTGTGGACACCATTAGGTACAAGAACAAAGGAGGCATGGATGTAGGAGAAAAAGCTGTTTGGAGTCAGACAGACCTGGGTCATATTCGGACAGCACCATTTTACCACCATCTCTTTTAAACACGCTATTATGTATGTGTTTACCAGCCCTGGGCCTCAGTTACCTCACCTGTAAAATGGGAATGTCTACCCTCCCCCCGCCCCCGCCCCCGCCCCCGCCCCGAGGTTGTCATAAGGATTAAATGAGATCACGCATGTGGAAGCACTTAGCCTTCTACTTGGTTCACAACAGGTATTTCATAAATATGCCTGCAGACCACGTGAGGTGACCTCTCAGGTCCAGAGATGCCTGAGGGTAGTTTTCTCCAGAAGGCAGAGCATGGGAGTGCATGGGAGAATCCAGCTGGTTCAGGAACATGGCTTTGAATAAGTCTGAATCACACAGTGAGAGCCGGGTCCTTTTCTCAATTTTCTCTGAAACTTTCTGATTATGTTAGAGATGAAGACTCAACTTCTGTGCTCCTGTGCCTTGACTACCTCCCTCATACTTGCCAATCTCCTTTTTTAACACAGGACCCGCAGCCAGCTATCATGTAATAGTGTTGTGGGCTTCTATGTTTTCTGGTACTTTCTCTTTATGGGCAAGTGATCCTGGCTCTCCACTTACAGTAGCAACATAAAATATGCTTAAGAAAGTAAGCTGGCTTAAAGAAAAATACTAGTAACAGAGCTGGGTCAGGGGGCAGATACATACCACGGTGAAGGTGGTATCCCATGAGGGAAGTGTGGGAAGGAGTCTCTGAGGCAGGGAGCGCTCTACCTCCAGGCCCATGGTCCTGCCCTTGGACGTGGAAGCAGCCGGCTCGGGCCGAGGTGTCCATCAGCAATCCAGAGGCCTCAGATTTACTCCTGTCCCCTGCCCCTGCCCTTCATAAGGCCCCAGGGCAAAACCACCACCAATTCAATCCAGAGAAGAGTGAAGGTTTTGACAAGCAGGGGAGGTCTGAGACAGATGACGGAAGAACGTGCTGGGAGCAGGGTTTAGGAGTGGAGCAGGCCTGGGCTTGGCTTTGGTTCTACCACACACCACCATCCCCCTCTGAGCCCCAGATTCTCTGTCTCTAAACGGGGTAATACTAAGACTATCTGCCAGGGCGGTGTGAGCCTTAAAGCGCTTAGTCCGGCGCTGGGCACACAGAGCTGTGGATAGACTGGAGCTGCATGGATGATTACGATGATGGTTACCATCACCACCATTATCACGGTCATTAAAGAGAGGTGGAATAACAGGGAGGTAGGAGGTGCCCAGGACAGACCGGGATTGTGTTTACGCGGTGAGAGGTGTTGGATGTTACAAGTTGGGGTGCGGGTGCTGGGGTGGAGAGAGACTGACTGAGAGACATTGGGAAAGGCAGATAGATATTGGCCCCTCCTAACTTGGTGATGAGTTTCAGTGATACAAGGCCAGCGACAGGTGGGAGGCCCAGGGGCCCTGGGAGCAGAGAAGCAGCCAGGTGCTGGACAGGGGTGAGATGGGGAAGATGCCTGAGCCCTGTGTCCTGAGCTGGGACGAGGAGAGGGCCATGCTGCTGACATAGGGCCCTGGAAGGGGGTGGGGTAGGGGGCTCGCGCTGACCCCTCCTCCCTTGCTGGTGCCGCTAGGCCCTGGGGAGACTGGGGGGTGGGTGGGGCGAGCAGCAGTACCAGTCCTCTCAGGAGGCTCTGAGCTCACACACGTGCCCCTGTGGGCCAGGTAAACAGGGTGGGTGCCTGGGTCAGCTGCTCCCTCCCACTCATCCCCTGGGGGTGGCTGGCCTGGCCAGTTCCCTGCTCCACACCCAGCTTTCTTGGCCAAGAGCAGCCCCAGTGCTGAGACACCCTGATGACCCCTCTCAGGCTGGCCACTTCCTTCCTTGGTACCTGGGGTCCCCACGGAAGGCAGTCTCACAGCTCCCAGACTCTCTGTGGGCTGCAAGGTATGGAAGAGTGTGAGGACAGTCACCTTTAGGTGGCAGTATGGGAAGGAAGAGAGATGGGAGAGAAAAAGGCCACCAAAGCTGAGAGAGCAAGGCCAAGAAAGGGCAGCTGCCTCTCATCCCGGTGCCCCTAAGCCAGGCTGGCTTACACCTCGGGTGGGTCCTGCCCCACTGGGCTCCCTACGTTTGCCTCCTGGTTGGGTCCCGCCTGTTGTTCCTTTCTCCTGAGACCCTCCACCCCATCACCTCTATGAGACACCAACCAACTATCTCCTCAGATGTCCCCATCCCCACCCTGCACCCCAAATTCCTGGGGTTGGGAAATTGGAACACTTTTGCACCTGCCTTATCCCATTTCGTCCTCCCTCCCTGATCCTTGGGCTCCCTCTCTGTTTCAACACAGACTCTCAGACTCACAATTACAGCTCATTACCCTATCCGTGGCTGGCCCTGAGTCACGAGGGAGGGACTCTGGGCTACCCAGCCCTGTCACCTTCTCCCAGGCCACGGTATAAGGAGTAGCAGCAGGGAGGAGACTCTGGGAAGGCAGGGGAGCCTGGGAAAGGAGAGAGAAGGCTGCGGACTTAGAGGGACGGAAGAGTAAGGAGGAAGAGCACAGAGGAGGGCACACACAGACACACGGAGGGGGAGGAAGGGCAAAGAGAAGAAAACTCGGGTGGGAAGAAGACGGGAGGAAGAGGAGCAAGGCAGAGATGAAGTCACAGGGCTCCCTAGCCTGCCTCCTGCTGGCCCTGTGCCTGGGCAGTGGGGAGGCTGGCCCACTGCTGAGAGGAGGGGAGAGCGCTGGAGCAGGTGCTGGGGAGGCCGTGGGACATGGGGTGCGAGACGCCATTGGACAGGGGGCGGGAGACGCCATTAGCCATGGAGTCGAAGAGGCTGTTGGCCAAGGGGCTGGACAGGCAGCTGGCTCCGCAACCAGGGAGGTCATGGGCCACGACATGGGGGAAGCAGCCCGTGCCCTTGGAAACACTGCGGGTGAGGCTGGCAGACCGGCTGAGAACATCATTCGACATGGAGGAGATGCTGTCCACAGCTCCTGGCAGGGGATGCCAGGCAGCAGCAGTGCTTGGGTGAGTAGCTGGCAGCTGGGTGTGGAAATGGGACACTGTGGGCAGTTGGGTTGAGAATCTTGGGAATCAGCTGGAAGGATGACTGGGTCTCTTATTTGTGGCTATCTGGGGTGGTTTCCCTCCATGTGATGATGCATCCTTCTACCACACTGGGGTCTCCTTCTACCTGTCTCTGCCTATGTCCTGCTGTGCGGCGCCGCACCCCCCCCATCAGAGAGGGGCTAAGGCACACACACTCAGTGCAGGTGTGTTGCCCTTGCAGGGAACCAATGGCCAGCCTCCATCTGGAGGCTACGGCATCTTTGGCTCCCAGGGTGGCTCTGGAGGCCACAGCCAGGGCAATCCTGGAGGGCCAGGGATACCCCCGAGATTCAGATGGAAGCTTTGGAACCCACTCTCAGGGAGGCCCCTAGGGCCAAGAAAGCAATAGAGGGTCTTTCAGCTCGGCCACCAACGCTCGGGTACAGTAACCACCCCAGCCCTGAGGCTTGCAACCTCCTGCCCTTCAAGCCCACGCTCTCCACGCCTCCCTCATCTTTTTGTCCGTACCCACACTCAGCCTCCTCCTCTCTGCAGGGGACTGTGGTCCAACCTGGTTACGGCTCCGTGAGAGGCAGCAACTCACACACAGAGGTAAGGGGAAGAGTCGGGAAGAAGAGGGTGTCCGGGTGCATGTGACAGAAAGTAGGAGAGATGAAGAGGAAGGAAAGAAGGATGGGGGGTTGAGGTACAAGGCAGACTGGACAGGGAAGAGATGGGCCAGATGATGAGGCCAGGAAGAGGGGAGGGAAGGGGGACGGGCACGTGGGGAAAGAAGGCCAAGCCACAGGAAGCAGGAGAGCCTGGCCTGTGGTGATGGCTTTGACCCAAGCCTGGGAACTCACCCGTCCCTGGAAACTTTCCTCCACAGTGCACCAACCCCCCACCATCCGGCTCAGGCGGAAGCTCCAGCAGCTCGGGGGTAAGGGGACAGGCAATCAGAGGCGTTTTGCGCGGGGAGTAGACAGAATGTCGGCTCCCTCCAACTGCGCACGGGATACGCTGGAGCCAGAGAGGGAGGCGAGGGAGGGAAGCCAACACTCCTGATGTTCTCACTCTGGTCTCTTCCTGCCCCTTAGGGAGGCAGCGGCGGAGGTGGTGGCAGCGGCGGTGATGCCAGCAGAGGTGGCAGTGGTGGTGGCGGCAGCAGCAGTTACGGGTCCAGCTGGGTGAGTTCTGCTCCTCTGCTCGCCATCCTGGGGCTCCTCAGCTCCTGCCCCCCCCCGCCCGGCCCCGCCAGGCAGGGCTCCCGACACAGCCGGGGACGCCTCGGCACAGGTGCCTGGCCTGCGACGGCCCGCTCGACTCCCTTCCGCTCCACTGCACGCGGTGGGGACGCTCTGCCTCCTGTCTAACTGACTCTCGCGGCCGCAGGGCAGATGTGACTAGAGAGGGGGGTGGCAGAGGGGAGAAGACAGCTGGACACAGGAAACCAGGCACCGGCTTGGGAGGCTCCCAAGAGAAGGGGGGCAGGCGTGTCGCACACGCAGAGACAAGGACACGTACAGAGCTGTGGTGTAGGTGACGCCGATAAATACAGGGCACATGAGGCCCCTCTAGAAGGGCTGACGGGGCCGGGAGGGGACCACGGCCTGGCAGCCACAGAGGGTGGCTCTCCCACAGAGGGGGCCCCACAAAGTGGGAGCACAGTTGGCTTCCTTGGGTATCTGGGAAAGGTCTGAGGCAAGAAGAGGGAAGTAACGAGAACAAGCCAGGTCACGTAAGCTGCTTTAATTTACTGCTCCTCATACTACCTGCTTTCCCTCCCAATCTAGGACCGTTCCTTAGAAAATTCTAGGAATTTTGATCAAAGCGACTACTCAAGCTCCCAGGTAAGGACTCTCGGGGTCCCTTCTTCCTCTTTCTAGGTCCCAGGAGAGGGAGGGGTGAGGAGAGGCAGGGGGCGAACCGAATGAGCCCCTAGATGCCAGGGTCAAGGCTCTAAGATGTTAGGCTCCAGAGGCTTTTTCACTTCAGGCATGTGATGGGGGGAGAGGACAGCAGCTCAGAATCCCCAAACTGTCCCACATTTCCAAATACACTTGGCCACACCTGTCCCTTGTGCTCCGAATAACTTCCTCAGTGGCTAGCTGGCTCAAAATGGGAAGAGATGGAGGTTGGACAGAAGGGAGTAAACAAATCATAACACCCTGGCAACTATCTGGTTCCCGCTGAGTCCCTTTAAGACGCTGTGTGGAGGGGCGCCTGGGTGGCTCAGTCTGTTAAGTGGCTGCCTTCGGCTCAGGTCATGATCCTGGGGTCCTGGGATTGAGCCCCACGTCCGACTCCCTGCTCAGCAGAGAGCCTGCTTCTCCCTCTCCCTCTGCCTGCCTCTCTGCCTACTTGTGCTATCTATCAAATAAATAAATAAAATCGTTAATAATAATAAAAAAAGTTGCTGTGTGGACTCTTGCTTCCCCTCGTAGGGACACAATACCGGCTCTTCCTCGGGTAGCAGTGGCGGCGGAAGTGGCGGCGTAAATAAACCCGGGGTGAGTGTCGGCTGAGCATACACTTTCACAGATTGGCCTCCTTTCCCTGAAGGGGAGGGGAAATAAGGGGTGCTAAGGCCCCTCGGATGATGGGGGAGCTGGGAGAGCACCGGCCAGAGCTGAGAATGGGCTGAGGTGGGGCGGCTGCGGGCTAGCAGTGTGGGGGCTGGGATTGGTGTCTCCGTGGCAACAGAGGGAAAGCTGTCTCTGTCTCTCTCACAGTGTGACAGCCCAGGGAATGAAGTCCGCATATCCGGAGGATCTGGGGGTCAGGTGAGAGCCAAACTTGGGACTGTGCCCACTCCTGCTTGGCACCACTCCTAAGGCTAACCTCCATCCCAGCCCCTTCCGTGGGGAAGAAACCAAACATATACTCCTACAAATATTAACAATCTCCAAAGTAATAATTGCAAATCCTTATGTGATGTGCCTCACTTTATACCGTGGATGGGGCTGTGAAAAATTACATAGAAACCAGTCCTTTTTAGAAACAATCACTTCAAACGACCTACACCCACCCGGCCAGTGAACAGAATACCGTGACCTCTTTGATAGCATTTGGAAACTGGGTTTGGAATGGGTACACTTCCCTCCTAGTCATTCTGGAAATCTGGTCTTCCTGTCAGCACCTGCAGCACTGACAAGAGGAAGTGTTATGCTAAGGTCCCCACGAATCACCTAGAGGTCTTGTGAAAATGCAGGTTCTGAGTCAGCAGGCCTGGGGTGGGGCTGAGATTTGGTTTCTACCAGGTTCTGGGCAAGGCCGATGTCCGCTGGTATGCACGCAGCCGATGGGGAGAAGGCTCTCTGAATATTAGGCTCCTTGGATATTCAGGATACTAACCTCTATGGGTAGACAGGTGTTAGGAAAGCTCCCAGCTTGTAACTCTTTTTTAGTGTTTTGTGTATCAAAGTCTTAAATATGTAGTCAAATATACCAATCTCTTCTTCTACGGTTTCTGCTCTTGAAAAGAAAAAGGCCTCTATTTTCTTCTAGAACTACTAATACATCTATACTTTCATTTTTTCTATTTAACTCTTTAATATATCTGGGCTTTACTTTGCTGTATACAATCTAGTCCCATTCCTCAGTTCAGCTAGACTTGCCCCACACTTTGGATCAGAGCTATGTGCTCTCTAATGAAGGGAAAACCAGATAAAAACAGGAGGGAGGGACCAGCAAAGTATAACTAAGTGCCCCCTGCACCCCCCTAGATATTTAACTGGTGTTCCCAGCCACACGCATTGAATTATTTACACCACTGATGTACAATGTCACTTGTAAATACCTTCATATTTTGGGAAAGCTTCTGGGAGTTCTATTTGGTTAAACTGACTCATCTGTTCTGTGATGCTGCTTTCTTTATGGTACATTAATATTTGCCAGTACAAGTCCTCCTTTGTTGCCTGTCTTTTCCAGTGTTTTCTCACCTATTCTTTTTTTTTTTTTTAAGATTTTATTTATTTATTTGACAGAGAGAGAGAGATTGCGAGAGCAGGAACACAAGCAGGGGGAGAGGGAGAGGGAGAAGCAGGCTTCCTGCCGAGCAGGGAGCCCGATGCGGGGCTCGATCCCAGGACCCTGGGATCCTGACCTGAGCCGAAGGCAGACGCTTAACGACTGAGCCACCCAGGCGCCCTCTCACCTATTCTTAAACATTTATTCTTCCAGATGAATTCCAAGATTATTTTGACCAGTTCCAAAAAAGAATTCCATGAGGATTTTTAGAGGAATTGTATTAAATCAGTACATAAAGGTGCAGGGACGGACCTAAGATCTAAAACAATGATCTCTGTTGCACTGTCTCATCCCTCAGGGCTTTGGAGGAGGACAGGGAGGCTCTGGTGGCTATGGTGACATCAGGGTAAGGAGATGACCGGCCTTGAGAGTAGAGACTGGTGGCGGGAGATGGGATGGAGGTCAAGTTTGCAGCAGCAATGCTAACAGTGCAGATAGTCCCGCACCGCAGGCTGGTCTTGATCTTACCTCGGGGAATTCATCTCAGTCCCGGGAAAGTGGGACTCAAGAGGCGCCTCCCTCTAACTTAGGAGGAGAGGAACCAGATGACTTCTGTGCCACCTAGGCTCCTGCTGACTCTCCAGCCAGCGTCCCCTTTCTGACCAATGCAACACTTCCGCCCAGACTGTGTCCCGCAGTCTGAATCAGTTTAGTCCAACAGTCTGGCTGGCTTCTGCCTCAAAACCAGGGGACAATTCAGATACTTTTGTGGCAAAGGCCCTTCCTACTGGATTTTGGGAAGTTTGCAGAAGTGAATATAAAGAGATGGTTATGTTGCCAATAAGTATTGTAAGTGAGCAATAACCCAATCCACAGGAAGTTGAAACAAGATTTGCCAGGGAGAAGAGCCTCTCTTGGGGCTCTGGGAAATCTTCTGCTGTGTTTGTGCCTCAGTCCCCTGATTCAGGAGTCCCTGGCCCACATCCTACTATCCTACTCTCTCATCCTGCATGTTCCCTGCTTCCTCAGTGACTCTTCTCCATTTTCTCTCTCCGCAGGAAATAAGAAAAGAGGGCAGTCGCCTGGTTGGGGGCCCCCAAGACAATTATCAGGTAAGCAGGGATGGCTTTAGGAGAAGGGGTGGTGGAGTGTGGGGACAGAATGCTAAGGGATGGGGAAAAGAAACAGAAACATCAGTATCTTCTTGCAAGCTGCTCTCTGTGGTGAGTGACCACCAGGAGACCAGACAGGGGTCTGGAATCCCTGTCTCCTTGGTTCATCCATTCTCTCCCTTCTTCAAACTGTGATCATCACTGTGTATTATCACTGTGAGGGGAAACATAGCCATAAGTAACAGGAGAATGGTCAAGGGGCTATTTTTGGAAACCATACTTAAGAAGTGTTGAGAAGTGGAAAGCAGTGACCTCTGAGTTAGAAGATGGGGGTTCAGAGGACAGCTGTCTCACCTGTCATCTGTGCATCTTCAGGCAGGGCAGTTGACCTCTCTGAGTCTGGGCCTCCTCTTGGGTAAAATGGAAACTGCAAAACCTACCTTGCTCAACCCCACAGTTACTGCAGAGCTTTCTGCATCATAACCAGAGCAAGGTGGTTCAGGATCCGGACACTGGAGTCTGACAAGGAGACAGATCATGAGGCACGCTGCTGGACAGCTCTGAGTTTGCTTCCCTCATCCGTCAAGTGGAGATGTCTCCACACAGGAAATGTGGCCGGATAAGGCACTGTGCTAGGCAGACGGTGGGGCTGATTACACATTAGCTCCCAGCAGTGTTTTGGGGACAGGCTCTGGGGGAGGCAGAATAGGAATATGATTCAAGGGACTGGGCAGGGTTATTCTAGGAATAAGTGGCAAATCATTCCAAGAAGGTGGGGTTTCCTAGCTGCTATGTGACAAAGGAGAGGAGGTGGCTTTACACAGAGTACACAGAGCTTGAGCAAAGGCAGAGATGGTGGGCCAGGAGCCAGGCTGATAGGTGGTATGCATGACAGGAGGCAGAGGGCTTGAACAGTAGTCCCTCCTTCCTACCCAGAGGCAAGGGTCCAGTAAGAGGTGACGCTGTCAGTGGGATCAATACCTTGGTGAGTGGAGGCATTGCCCCACCTTTGGCCGGGACCATGGTGTCAAGCAATCCCTGCCTCCCCTCCTGACCCCCAGAGCTTCTGCCCTTGCCTTTTGCTCACAGGGTGGGTTCCTACTCTCATCCCCTTTCTTTTCGGTTCCTTAGAACTCTCAGACGTCTCCTGGGCTCTTCAACTTTGACACTTTCTGGAAGGTGAGTTCATGCAAGATCTCTCTGCTCACTCTTTGGAAAAGCAAAGCTCTGTTCCTCTGCCCTTTAGGCTGAAGTCCTCTTTCCAGAAGGACCGAACATCAGATGGCCCTTGACCTCTTGCCTGGAAGCCCTGAGCCAACATTACATTACGTCACAACTCAATTTGCCATTTTCCATCTTTTTTTTTTTTAATCTCTGCAGAATTTTAAATCCAAGCTGGGTTTCATTAACTGGGATGCCATAAACAAGGTAAGGGCTGGAAGGCCATCTCTGTGGGATCTCTGTGGGAGAAGAAAACAGAAGAAAGCTAACTGCTAACCCCCCGAGTGGGGAGCTGGGGAAAACGATGATGGCACTGGAAGGGTGTTTTGTCCAGTGCTTAAAAAAAGGACAAAAACAAAGAGGAAGGAGGCAGAGCTGAGAAGAGGGGGTGGTTTGGAAACAGCTGGGAGTCCAGGATGAGGAAGGAATGGGCCTCTTTCATGTCTCAGTGTGCAGACTGAGCAGGCGTGAACCTCAGTTTCTCCAACAAGACCTGGAAGATTAAGGGGAGAGTGAGGAGGCCTAGTCCTCAGGAAACCAGAGAGGTAGCAGAGGCAGGGTAGGGGGCGGACTGAACAGTCAGGAGGTGCTAAAGGCCCCCAGGAGGACTGACACTGAGAGAGAAGGGAAAGGAAGCAATTATGTGCCCAGTGCCTGCCGCGTGCCAGGCATTCTGGACCCTGGGTGTGCATAAGTTTAGGAGGCACTTGGGGCCCAGAACCCCTCTCTCCTTCCCCCCCTGCCCACCCCTCCCATGTTCAGGGGGAACCTGGCCAGGCTGATTTGACACCTGAATAGCAGACGTGCCTCCAGAGCAAAGGCAGACCAACAGCGCGAACAAACACCAAAGGCAGAAGTTGCAATTGACGGCCCACTGATGTGCTTTGTTTGATCCATTGTTGTTGTTTTTTTTAATTTTAAAGACACTATGAATTAGTTGCCAAAGTTTAAAAACTGAGAGGTTTATAAAACACTCGGAATTCTGGCTTCTCTTGAAAAATGAGGCAATGGGGGGCCCTCTTTCCTTGAGCTCGAGCTCCTCTGACAGACAAGAGCTGACTAGAGGCTGCTTCTCTCCAGGTGCCAAAGGCTGCTGCCCGGCACAGTCACCCCAGCAGCTGGGCTTCGGACCCTTACCATAAAAGAAGGAAGACAAGGCTCCCTGCCCTCTAAAACTTGTGGGGGAGACAAGGTGGTGGTAGACAGGGAGGTGAAGAGAAAGCCCTACTCTCAGGCAAGGCCAAGTCTGCAACTCGGGGAAGAAGGTGGGAGAGTGAAAGATGTGGGAGGCAGGTTCCCAGGCGCAGCGCGGTGCAGGTTTGGATGAACTAAAGGAGCCAAATGGACTGTTTCTGCTTTATTAATTTTTTTTAAAGATTATATTTATTTATTTGTCAGAGAGAGCACACAAGCAGGGGGAGCGTCAGGCAGAGGGAGAGCAGGCTTCCTGCTGAGCAGGGAGCCCATGCGGGGCTTGATCCTGGGACCCTGAGATCATGACCTGAGCGGAAGGCAGATGTTTAACTGACTGAGCCACCCAGGTGCCCCGACTGTTTGTTTTAGAGAGAATGGTCTCTGATAGGCGGGAGGCTCTTTACCATGGACCTGGGGTAGACGAGGCCCCAGAGCACGAGAACTTAGGGTCAGAGGCACAGACTGATACTTCCTGGGGGCCAGGAAGGCAGTGAACATTCTTGCACATCTGGGTGGGTGGGGCAGTAAAGGGAGCGCTCACAGTTAGGCAGGATCCATTTGGGGCAGCTCCCCCAGGAGCAGATCTAGGGAGAGGGGCAGGCCAGAGACGGGCAGAGAGGAGAACAGAAGGCCCATCGCCTTCACAGGGAGGGAGCTGAGCACTGGGGCCAGAGTGAGCAGGGACAACAGGGAGACTCTACGTAACAGTTCTTGGCAAGTATGAGGTGTTTCATCCCAAACTGGAATATCTGGATTTGGCTGGATGACAGCCATGGGCAAAAAGATCCCTGCGGATTTCAGGAGCAGAGGCCTAATCCACCCCTGACTTGGCCAATTAGGCCCTGAATTCTTATTCCTTGAGCTCCCTCTTAGAACTTACTTCTTTGCCCAGGACCAGAGGAGCTTTCGCACCCCATGACCTCCAGACAAGGTGCTACCAGATGGATGGGAACCCCACACCCCTTAAAACCCCACTACCCCACCACTAATCTCAACCCTTACCCTTGAAATAAACCGTAGCTGCCTCACACTCCTGGTCTCTGATCCTTTCTTACGTCTCCACTGTTGTTCCAGGGGGTTTGGAAGGGTCAACCACAGCCCCATAGCTTCGGCAAATGGGCTGGGGTGGAAGGGCAGGTAAGAAGGTGGGAAGCTCTGGGGGCAGGTCCCAGTCCTCAAGGTTTGGCTGCAGTGAGGTTCTGCCAGAGGCTGGAGAAGCAGGGAGAGTGAAGAGTGTGGTGTGTGTGGGGGTGAGGGGAGCTGGTTAGCGGCTCCAGAGATCTAATCTCTCTCCCTCTGCTTCCAAAAGCAGTTTTCTGGTGTCACTAAAAGACACCCAGCTTCCCCTCAAACCTTAGGCACAATTACATTCTGAAGGCTGAGCGATGGTGGTATCAGGAATAGGGGTGTAGGTGAGCAAGGGGCCGTGCTTCCTGCTCACCTGCACCCAACCTTTCCTCTACAGGGCCAAGTCCCACGCCCCAGCACACGCGCCCTGCTCTACTTCAGCCGACTCTGGGAGGTAGGAGAACTCTCACTTTTCAGAGGACTGGGGATCTGGTCATCTGTCCCTCTCCCCACCTCCTCAAGCTCCAGCCCACCTGTCACAAAATTCGCCCTCTTTTCATTTTTGAGATGGGTAATCTCACCCGAATACCATCAGAAGTGCTAACACCCTCAACCTCCGGTACGCTTATCTTCATCTAACCCCAAACCACACCCAGGCACCAAAACCCGTTCTTGCACAGGAGCTTAAAACTTTCCAACAAGCTGCCACACTCCCTGCTCTGAGGCCCACTCCTGTCTTCTCCTCCCTCTAGGATTTCAAACACAACACCCCTTTCCTGAACTGGAAAGCCATTATTGAGGTAAGGGTGGCAGAACCTTTCGTTTTGGGATCAGGAAGCCCAAATCTGGGGACATGGGATCTGGGCTCTTGGCAATGGCTTGCATTCAGTCCCTGTTGCTTACCTTCCCTGCTGAGGGAGGCCACCTCCCTCCCTTCCCACTCTCCTCCCTTTCTGCAACACTAAGTGGGGGTGGGGTAGGAGAGAGGAGCCGGTGAGTCACTAGAGAAGGAGTAGGGTGGGCAGTCCTCCCCGGGATAAAAGCTGAAGCCAAGGGCTGGGGCCTCCACAGGCACAGGAACATGAAGCCAGCCACTGTCTCTGCTCTGCTGCTGGTCCTGCTGGGCGTGGCCTGGCTCAGGGGGAGCCTCAGCTGGGTGGGTACTGCAGGGTGAACAGGCAGGGGACACGAGGTGGGGAAGAGAGGAGCCTGGAGCTGGGGTCAACGCTCAGAACTGGGAAAGGGGTGTTAGGGAGGAAAGCTGAAAGGAAACAGGAAGCACGAGGGGAGCAGGTCAGGCCATGGTTAAGCGTGAGCAGGTGCAGAAGGTCTGAATATCTGGGTTCTGGGAAGGAGGGGTCCTGCAGAAGGCCACATCTTAATTCTTCATGGCCAGTGGCCTTTGGGCACTGACGCAAAGGTTGCCCACTCACTCATCTGTGTGGACCAGGCACAGGAGGCTGGACAGGTGGGGCCACGCAAAGGGGGAGGTCAGGGCCCTCCAGGTGCGTGTTGTCATGCACTCATGAATGACCAGTGTGGCCATGTCGTCTGATGGAAATCTGATTTTTAACTGTTCACAACTAATTTAATTTAAAAATGCAGGCCAAGCAAAAAATGCCCGGAAGCCTGTGGTCAAGCAGTTTGTGACCTCAGTGTTAGGGCTAAGAGTGGGGCTAAAATTCAATGGGAGTTAAGTCACAGTTAGGAGGAACATCCTAACCCTGTGTGTATGTGTGTGGGGGGGGGTGGGAATGGGGGTTCCAAGTGGAGAAGTGGTGGTTGCAGAAGCTAAACTCTCCTGCTGCTGAGAATTTTCCACTTGCCCTGACTGGGGGTGGGGGTGCGGGGTATGGCCCATGCACTGGTGCTGTGTCTCACGTGGCTTGATGGGCTTTCTTGCATTTCTCCCCTTTCTCTCTCTCCTTCAGCCCAGTGCCAATCTAATCACCTCACTTTGCCTCTGTTTGCTGATGATAACAGCCCATCCTTCCAGGAACCCTATGGGAACAGTGTTTGTGAACAGGAATTATAGGGCTAAGGAGGGAGCAGGGTTTGGTGTCGGCAGAAGGTGGGTTGGGGCTGAGGTGCCCTGTCTGCCCCAAGGGAGCCGTGTGGGCACCGCTCACTTGCCATTCCTGCTCAGTCCCAGGCCGGCCTGCCGAAGCTCCAGATGCACAGGTGCGGGTGGGGGTGCCTCGCTCCCCTACACTGAGTGTAGAAATCTGTCCTATATCTATCGGGGTCATCAGTGTCCTCTAGGCTCACTGCCTTCTCTGGAGGCACTGCTGATCCTGGACCATGGAGAGGGGTGTGGTGGGGTGCGTGGGTGCTGGTGCTCCCACAGGAGGGCAGAGCCTAGGCAGCAGGCTGCTGGAGCCCCGTGAGTCTGGCAGGACCCAAAGGACTTTGGACAAGGACACCCTCATGGCGGCTCTCTCCCTTCCAGGGTGCTGATGCGTCCTTGCTCCAGAAGAGGTCGGGCAGTGCCGGTCAGGTGAGTCGCTCTGCCCTCAGACTACCTTTGATGGCCCCAGGTCCCTCTCGGTCTGGTTCTCAGGGCTGGCCAATCTGAAATTCACTTTCCTCCACACCCCCATTCTGTTGTTTTCTCAGTCTGGCTCAGGATGGCAAGAGGTGGCCGTGGTGACTTCTAAGGTAAGACATCTGCCACCTGACCACCTGATTTAAACCTCACTCATGGGGCGCCTGGGTGGCTCAGTCGGTTAAGCATCTGCCTTCGGCTCAGGTCATGATCCCAGGGTCCTGGGATCGAGCCCCGCATCCGGCTCCCTGCTCAGCGGGAAGCCTGCTTCTCCCTCTCCCTCTGCCTGCCACTCTGCCTACTTGTGCTCTATCTCTCTCTCTGTCAAATAAATAAATAAAATCTTAAAAAAAACACAGAAAACCTCACTCATTTCCTTGGTCTCCTGCCTTCATCTCCCGAGTAACACTTGAGGAGCTGGGAGAGGTACCAGGGAAGGAGAAGGAAGGGCCATTTGGACTAGGACTATAAGAGAGGTGAGACTGTGGGCTCTGGCTGGCTGAAGGAAGATTCTATAGAAAAAAATGCATGACACAAGGAGGGAAAGCGGGGGCTTAGAGACAGGTCTGGCCCAGGCCAGGAGCCAGGGTATTTATTCCACAGCAAAATGCCCTCATCCTTTCTCTTCTACCAACACTCCCCTCTCCCCGCCCCCTCCCCACCCTGGCTTTTTTCCACAGAACACCTATAACCAGCAGGCATACCCTACTCCCTCTGGTGGGCAGTACTCAGCCAAGATCCCCTCTAAGGTAAGACTCTAACTGCCCTGTTTCCCCACTGGGGTCTCTGCATGGGGGGTGAGGGAGGTAGGCTTTCACGGCCAGGCTTAGCTGAGGCCGAATCCTGTTCATTTTGAAAGTCATGTCTCGCCCCTGTGTAGGGAGACTCGGGCTCCCTGAGAACCATCTGGAAGTGGAGGGTGGGAGGTTCAATGTTCTCCACATCCACCCACTCAGAAAAGGTTACAAGGGGGCAGTAGCTATGTCACATGCCCTGGAGAAAACTGGGAACCAACATCCTCTCAAAGAGTGATATACAGCTCTAAAAAAAACTCACATGACACACAGCCAAACTAGCAGCCTTCCCATGTAGTAGTGTCTGCTCTCTCCACCTCTTTAACTGCTGACTTTCGTGGGGGTTGGGGGGAGGGAGGGCGAGAAGGGGGCACACTAACACTTAGGGGAGGCTTGCCCAGAAACTTGTGGTTGGTGGGAAAATTAATGCTTCGTTCCACAAAGGAAATAACAGAAAAAACAAAACAAAACAAAACAACCCTGAGACTTTTGTTTCGTTCAGTTGCAAAGAAAGCAATCTTATAAATTCAGTAAATGAACATGCTAAATACTAATTTTGCTGGTGAAGAAAAAACAGGTGCTATTTCCCTCCATCTCTCAGAACAAGGAAGCCCCTGGCCTCAGGGACAGGACTTCTGCTGAGAGATCAGGAGTCACCTCCTGACTGGAAGCAGGTAAAGAAGCAGCTAACACTGCCTGTGGGTATCCACTCGCCAGTGATTTGTGGCCAATTTCTATCCATCCACCTAGCAGGCAGAAGGACACCTATCTACCTATCTACCTTCTGTTCACTCTGCTTGGCCAGTGTGTGCTCATCTTGGGTAAATGTACTTAGGATGATAAATCTGCTTTGAAAGAAAGTCCATTCAGTCCATAGTCAGACCCAAGGACTTCCGAGATAATCTGGGTCTGAGCCTGCCCCTGGGCCCCGAAGACATGGCAGAGGTCACTGTAGCCCCACATCACCTCCTCTGATCTCTTTCCAGGGGGGAGCCACGCCTTCTTCCTCGGTGAGTAGTGGGGCAGAGAAAATCTGGCTCCTGAGAGAAGGGGTCTGGGGCCAGAGGGTATGCAGGGCCAGGGCCATGGCCATGGCCACTCAGACGTTCTCCCTGAGGCCAGGGCCATGGCCATGGCCACTCAGACGTTCTCCCTGTCCTGTAGGCTTCCCAGGTGCGCCCTGGCCTGCTGCAGTGGGTGAAGTTCTGGTAGGTGAGTGTCAGAGTGAGCAGTGCAAGCCTGCATCCAGGAGCTGAGGCACAGCCACTCCAGGGGCAGGGCTGGGATCTTGGCATTCGCTTTGCTTTGGGTGGATGTTCTAAAGGCATCGAGGAGACCCCAGCGTGGGGCGTGGAGAAAGACTCATCAGGAAATGACCAAGGACACTCGGAAAGCACCCTCTGAGCGCTGAGTGGAGGCCTGCCAGAGGCAGGGCCGTGCAGGGACAGCCATAAGGGGAGGTGGAGGAGAGGGACAGGACAGAAGGGTCTGGGGTAACTGCAGAGAAAGGCTCAAAGGCAGGAGGAAGTGAGTCACCAGTGGGGAAGGGGCAAAAGATAAACTTGGCAGAACCACAAAATCTGTTTCAGGGAGAAGCAGGAGTAAGGGAATGCGCAGGTGAAACAGGTAGGACACCAAAAAACTGGCAGCGTAGAGGCTGGATGAAAGGATACCCGGTTTCAACACATTCAGGAGCAGCCACATTCTACTGTTTGCTCTTTCTTTTCTTCTAGAAAATTATTTCCAATCATAACTGAGGTCCTGAACAACATCAGCCATCAAGGAGCTCAACTGTGCCCCACCCCCAACTCTCTCCCTGTGTCAGGCTTGGTCTGGGTGCTGACACCTGCTTTTTCCAGGTTGAACCTGGTCTGTCTGTCCCTCGTTTCTTCCAACTGAACTATGGGGTCTCCTTGTCCAGAAACCTCATCGGATAAACCTGCCACTTTCTTCACCTACTCTGTTTTGTGACCTGAAGTCACTGTGACAATTCTTCAGGAGAAGTTTCCTACTTTGGGATTTCTTTGTGGAAATAAAACATGAATCTTATTTCCTTAAGATTTCTCATGCCGTGTTCTTTCATGTTATCCTGATGGCCCGGATCAGGGAGAATGGAAGTGATCTAGGGGCAGATAATGTGCCTTCCTGCTGAGAGTGGTATACCAAATGGGGGACTGAGAGAGGTAAGACCTGGGTGGTCCTGACAAGCAGTAGCTAGCTGATCTCACTGTGCCTCAGTTTCTCCATCTGTAAAACATCATCTTGGCCCAGCCTGCATCTGAATGCCATGCTCCTGAAGCTGAGGCACTCAAAGGTGTTTTGCTAGCCTGAAAAGGCAACAGGGAAGTCATTCACCTTAGGAGGTGGCAGTAAAGAGGCTTTTCAAGAGAGGAGGCCAGTCCCAGAGGGCTAGGAAGGGGGCAAGAACAGGGGCCAGGGGCTAGCAGAGCACATGCCTCAGCCTTGTAAACACACGGAGGTATGGATGAGGCCATGTGCTTAGGAAGTTGTGGGCAAGCGGCTCATACCCAACCCAGTGCCTTATCATATGCAGTGGCTCTGTGTCTCTGGGATGCAGAGGGGGTGGCAGAAACTTCTACTCCATTAATGTGCCAAGGAAACAGGCAGGGGTTCTTGGCTCAGGCTGAGGCCAGGCTTATCCCAAGCCTAGGAACTCTGCAGACAGGCCTGGAGAGTCTGCACTTAAGAGTCTCTGAGTCAAAGTCCCATCAAGGCCATATAATGTGCCCATATTAGGGAGCCCTCACCATTCATCCCCGACATTCCTGCAGGGACCCAGGAAGTAAAAGGAGGACAGGAAGCACCCTGCTAGCGTAGGTGACTCCCTCGGAGACTCTAAGTTCCCTGAGGGCACAGCTCCTGTTTGCCTTGGTCATCGCTCCATCCCCAGCACTGACCACAGGGCCTGACAAAGGGTGGGCCTCAAATAGTTGATGAAAAAATGAAAAACAAACAAACAAAACAAAAACAAAACCAAAAACAACCTGGTCCAAAATGAACTTGGGGAAACTGTCTTGATCAAACCCATCTGGATCAGAGAAAGATGAAGACTATTCCTTTGCTCTGCATCCTACTCTCACTTTTGTCCTTAAATTGGGGCTACTGCTTTGGAGACATACCTCATTTTATCGTACTTTGCTCTATTGCATTTTGCGGATATTAACGTCTTTTACAAACTGAAGCTTTGTGGCAACCCTGCATCAAGCAAGTCTATTGGGACCAGTTTTCCAATAGTATTTGCTCACTTCACATCTCTTGTGTTACATTTTGGTAATTCTCTCAATATTTCCAACTTTTTCATTGTTATTATATTTGTTATGGTGATCTGTGGTCCCTGATCTTTGATGTTACTATTGTAATTACTGTGGGGCACCACAAACTGCACCTATATAAGACAGCAAACTTAATCCATAAATGTGTGTGTTGACTGCTCCACTGGCCGTTCTCCCATCTCTCTAGTCTCCTTGGGCCTCTCTATTCCCTGAGACAACAATATTGAAATTAGGCCAACTGGCGTGCCTGGGTGGTGCAGTCAGTTAAGTGTCCGACTCTTGATTTTGGCTTGGGTCCTGATCTCAGGGTCGTGGGATCTAGCCCCATGTTGGCCTCCACGCTCAGCAAGGAGTCTGTTTAGGATTCTCTCTCCCTCTACTCCTCCCCTACTCTGGAATAAAGAAATAAATCTTAAAAAAAAAGAAAAAGAAAAAGAAAAGAACTTAGGCCAATTTATAATCCTACACTGGCCTCTTAAGTGTTCAAGTGAGAGGAAGAGTCGCATGTCTCTCACTTTAAATCAGAAGCTAGAAATAACTAAGCTTGGTGAGGAAAGCATGTGGAAAGCTGAGACAGGCCGGCAGCTAGGCCTCCTGCTCCAGCTGGCCATTCGTGAGTGCAAAAGAAAAGTACCTGAGGAAATGAAAAGTGCTACTTTAGTAAGCACATGATTGATCAGAAAGCAAACAGCCTTGGTGCTGATATGGAGAAAATTTCAGTGGTCTGGATAGAAGTTCAAACCAGCCACAACATTCTCTTAAGCCAAAGCCTGATCCAGAGCCAGGCCCTGACTCTCTTCAATTCTGTGAAGGCTGAGAGAGGTGGGGAAGCTGCAGAAGAAAAGCTGGAAGCTAGCAGAGGTGGGTTCATGAGGTTTAAGGAAAGAAGCTGTCTTCAAGACATTAAAAAAAAATCACAAGGTGAAGCAGCAAGTGCTGATGTAGAAGCTGCAGCCAGTGACCCAGAAGATCTAGCTAAGGTCATTCCTGAAGGACTTGAGCAACAGATTTTCAATATAGATGAAACAGCCTTCTACTGGAAGGAGATGCCGTCTAGGACTTGGAAAACTGGCGAGAAGTCATGCCTGGCTTCACAGCTTCAAAGCACAGGCTGACTCTCTTATTAGGGGCGAATGCAGTTGGTAACTAAGTTGAAGCCACTGCTCATTGACCATCCTGAAAATCCTGGGGCTCGAAAGAATTATGCTAAATCTACTCTGCCTGGGCTTTACACATGGAATAACAAAACCTGGATTACAGCACATCTGTTTACAACATGGTCTACTGAATATTTTAAGCCCACTGCTGAGACCTACTTCTCAGAAAAAAGGGATTCCTTTCAAAATATTCTGCTCACAAACAATGCACCTGGTCACCCAGGAGCTCTGATGGAGATGGACAATGAGATTCATGTTTTCATGCCTGCTGACACAACATCCATTCTGCAGCCCATGGATCAAGGAGTCATTGTGACTTTCAAGTCTTATTACTTAAGAAATATTTTGTGAGGTGGGCCGGAAGTGGGCCGGGGAAGCGGGAGGCCCAGCGGGCAAGATGAAGCGGGCAGTGGACGAGATGTTCCCTGAGGGCGCCGGGCCCTACGTGGACCTGGACAAGGCAGGAGGCAGCACGGGGCTCCTGATGGACTTGGCAGCCAATGAGAAGGCAGTTCATGCAGACTTTTTAAATAATTTTGAAGATCTGTATTGTGATGATATCCAGTGAGATGCTGTCCAGCAGTGCGTGTGGTCATGTGTGTTACGAGGTGGTGTGGTGGAGTTCCTCAGAGGACAATTTCAGATAGTCCTAAAGAACTCATGGATGTTACTTGAAATTAAGAGATGGTTAACCAAGAAAGAGAAGGATGGTTTTAACTATCTGCATGAGGCCCACTTATCTCTGAATGTGACCAACTTTTGTCCTTCAATTAAAAAGCGATGGCATAGGGACGCCTGGGTGGCTCAGTCCGTTGGGCGTCTGCCTTCGGCTCAGGTCACGATCCCAGGGTCCTGGTGATCGAGTCCCGCATTGGGCTCCCTGCTCTGCGGGGAGCCTGCTTCTCCCTCTGCCTCTGTCTCTCATGAATAAATAAATAAAAAATCTTAAAAAAAAAAAAAAGCAGCGATGTCATAAAAAAAAAACACAACATTTTGTAAGGCAATAGCTGCCATAGTGGTTCCTCTGATGGATCTGGGCAAAATAAATTGAAAACCTTTTGGGAGAGATTCACTGTTCTAGATACCATTAAGAATATCTGTGATTCATGGGAGGAGGTCAAAATATGAACATGTACAGGGGTTTGGAAGAAGCTGATTCCAACCCTTGTAGATGACTTTGAGGGGTTCAGGACATCAGTGGAGGAAGTCACTGCAGATGTGGTGGAAACAGCAAGAGAACTCGAATTGGAGGTAAAGCCTGAGCATGGGACTGAATTGTGTGATCTCATGATCAAACTGAAGGGATGAGGAGCTGCTGCTTATGAATGAGCAGAGAAAGCGGTTTCTTGAGTTGGAATCAACTCCTGGTGAAGATGCTGTGAAGATCGTTGTAATGACAACAAAAGATTTAGACTATGACACAGACTTAGTTGATAAAGCAGCAGCAGAGTTTGAGAAGCCTGACTCCAGTTCTGAAGGAAGTTCTACTGTGGGTAAAATGCTATCCAAAGGCATCACATATTACAGAGAAATTGTTCATGAAAGGAAGAGTCAATTGATGCAGCAAACTTCAGTTTGTCTTAAGAAACTGCCACAGTCACCCCAGCCTTCAGCAACCATGACCCTGATCAGTCAGCAGCCATGGACATTGAGGCGAGACCCTCCACAGCAAAAAGATTACACTTTGCTGAAAGCTCACTTGATAGTTAGCATCCTTTAGCAATAAAGTGTTTTTTAAAATTAAGATATGTATGTTGTTTTTTTTAAGGCATAATGCTATTGCATACTTACTAGACTACAGTATAAACATATTTTTATGTGCATTGGGAAACCAAAAAATTCTTTTGACTCAATGGAGTGCCTGGGTGGCTGAGTCAGTTGAGCATCCAACTCTTGGTTTTGGCTCAGGTCATGATCTCAGGGTCCTGGGATCAAGCCCTGTGACGGGCTCCTTGTTGAGCGGGGAGTCTGCTTGAGGATTCTCTCTCCATCTCCCTCTGATCCTCCCCATACTCGTGCTCTCTCTCTCTCTAAAACAAATAAGTAAATCTTTAATAATATTTTAGAAATAAATTTAAAAATTCATTGGACTTATTTTATTGCATTACTTGCTTTATTGTGGTGGTCTGGAACCCAACCTGCAATTATCTCCAAGGTGTGCCTGTCCTCCAAGGTGTGTCTGTCTTGGATTTCAGCTGTGCAGGGAGGGCCTTGTAGTACCTCCTGGAAGCCACAGGGAGGAGAACCCAGCTCTCCCCAGGGAGACACTCAATTCTTTGGCTGACTGACAGCTAGCTTCCTGAAGTGTGGGTGATGAATCAGAAAGAGCTGGAACTCAGGTCTCCTGGAGCCACTCCCTGAGGGACAGCAGGAGACGTTGAGGTGGTCAACATGGTTCTAGACTGTCAGGGTATTCCTGGTCCAAAGGGCTCAAGGCAGCCCTTTAAAGTTCAAAGTGCCACCTGAAGCAGGCAAAGGCCCTCTGGTGTAAAGGACTCTCTAATAAAAGGGCAGGATGTCCCTTTCTCCTTCCTGGACCTCTGAATCTGCCTCTGACTTTCATTTTTCCCTAAAATCCATTCTCCCATGACAGCCAGGAAGGATCCATGCTCAGAATCCTCCACAAGTTTTTCAGTAGCCATAGAATGAAATCCCAACTCCTCATGGTGGCTTAGAGATGATCCAGCTCCCGCCTCCCTCTTCCTTGTCAACCCAGACCTGCTGGGAGAAGCTCTCAAGGAACACCACTGCTATCTGTCCCCACAGCTCAAGGTCTTCAGAAGACTGGAGCTTTAATTACTTTAGGTCTACATTCAAATGTTCCCCCACCCAGCCAGTGGAACCAAGGATACCTCCCCGATCACAATCACATTGCACCTGTTTTATTTTCTCCCCAGAATTGTCATTCTATGAAGTTATCTTGTTCCTTAATTAAAAAAAATTAGATTATGATCTGTCTTCTCCACTGGAACATAAGCTCCCCAGGACAGGTATCTTATCTATCTTGAATTCCCAGTGCCAAGAGCCAAAATAGCTGCTCAGTATTTGTGAATGAGAGGATGGGAGGAGGGATCAGAATTCAGTGGGATTGATCCAGGAAGTCTTCCTGGGAGTTTAATAAGCAAAGGATACACAGGGACAAAAAGTGGGTGGCAAAGGAAGAAACCAGACCTGCTGGACAACGTGGCTGCTTTCTGGGGTGTGATAGTAACATTGGCAGAGGCACAGGAAAGGAAGGGATAGGGATGCCCCGAATTCTGCCTCCCAATACCCCGCACCCCAGCTCCTTTTCTCTTCAAAGATTTTAGGCTTTTCACCTAGGTGTTCACCAAGGTCCCAAGGCCCCAGTGTGCAGCCCTTCAAATCCCACATTCCCTCTCTGAACCCACGAGGCTGGCTCCCAGCCCCTAGGTGTGTCTGTAATGTAGCAATCAGGGCTGGGCCTTGCCTCCTACCCACACTCAAGTTCTGGCAGATATGGGGTGGGGTGGGGGCAGGCCTGTGGGGAAACAGGGGTTTATTGGTATTCTCAGAGAGGGAACTAGAACATCAACTGGACTTGGAGATGGGTTGATGCAGAGCCAGGCTGTGTGACTCTGCCTGACACCATTAACCCCACGTGATGCATCCAAAGAGCTGCTGAAATCCAACGATTCTCCTCCCACCCATCACCCAAACTGCTGGGATGGTGAGAATCCCCTCCCCTTCTTCCCCCCCCTTGCCCAACCATGGGACACTGGGCACGCAGGAAACACAAACCCACTGAGGCAGTACAGAGATGCTACGTTCTAAAGTTAGCACATATAGCATAAATCATGTAAAGCCAAGACTGCCCTTGAAGATCCATCAGGAAGGTACCAAGTGGAAACAAAGCTGTTGAGCGCAGCCAGTTCTCTTCTCCAGTGCGAGAACGGATTTCTTCGGTTGTGCACATTGTGTTCAGGGGCATTATACAGAAGTACCTATCTTTAAACACCAGAACTGTAAAGCCAGAACTAGAACGAGTCGATGGTCTTTAAACTCACACTTGGTGCAACAAGGTGCTCCAAGAGGCACCTGGAGTCCGAGGCAATGGCAGGTTCATTTTGGGGCATACACTCGTGGAGGGCCCTTAATCTCTTAATTTTCTGTGTTCATTTTGCCAAAAGTGTACAGGTTAACTCACTGAAATTAATGCATATATGCTTGGAGCTGCCACCTAGGGCTATGCAGGCTGCACGCCATGAAGGGACACCTGGGAAAGGGGACCAACGGGGGCTAAATGCAGCTTGCCCCCCAACTCTCAGGGCGTGGGTCTGACTCACGCAAGGCACTACGTGGGCTGGTGAGGTCCTTTGGAGGACACGACTCCACAGTACAGCACAGGCGCAATCCAGGTGCAGGCCCTGGACTCCCGGGTTCTCATGCTGGCCTTGCCATATACGGGCTGTGTGACCTTGGGTGAGTCACTTAACCTCTACATGCTGTGGTTCCCCAGCCTGTAGAATGTGAATAATTATAGTACCTACCTCATAGAATCACGGTGCTTTTTTCAATGAGATCATTCATTTAGAGCACTTAGTACAAGGCCTGCCACATAATAAGATATCAATAAACTGGCTAACATTATCAGCAGCATTAGCATTCAGTGGAGAGGAAAACACTGGGAAGTCAATTTGTTACAAAAGAACTCTAGAGCTAAACAGATGATGGTGTTTGGCTCATCTGTTGCTTTGGATCACCCAGGCCAAAGTGCTCCTCCATTAGCATGCCTAAGTGGAGGTGATTATACAGTATCAGTTCTCCTTTGTCCATTCTTCTTTCCCTCTGCTCCCAGAGTTGACCCTATGGCTGACAGAATGGTGGTTAATGAGCTCCTTCAGTCACTGTTAATTATTTAGGAAGAATCCATTACACATTAAAAACTTGTGTCCTCCAGAAAACCTTTTGAGAGGCGCTCCACCCGCCTCAGGCAGTTGTTGCTCATCCCCTCCAGCAGCACTGACTGTTCGCCACAGCCCCTGCCACCTGGCCATTTGTGCTTAGTGAGTGTTCCTCGAGCCCTGTCTCCTCAGGTAGCTCCGCAAAGCAGGAGGTGCTATTATAAAGACAGAGGAGGCCTCTTGAGCCTACAGAGGGGCCGAGAGTGGGCTGTGGGGGCAGCATGGGAACTGAAGAGAAGCACCAACTTCTGGGGTTCCTGAAGATCGTTCATGAGTGCCATCTGTGTGTGTTGCATCAGGTTGGGGTAAAGAGGCCTGCTCTCAAGTAAGGTCTTGCTTTGTCCTGGCAGTGCCAGTCTACTTCCCTGCCCCTCCCTATGACACCAGGAACCGGCTGGGCCACCTGAACCTCATAGTAGAGAAGGTAGAGAAGGTGGCTTGATTAGAATATTTTGTCACTTTGAGGTGATACAACTCCCAAGTTGGGGGGTGGGGCAGGGCGGTGGGATAAACTCCATGAAATGGAGAAGGCACTCAGAGTTCAGGACCTAGATCCTATCTCCAACTGGGTATCTTTAAGAGCTATTTTGCATTTTTGTTGTTTCCCCCGCCCACATCTGTGTTCTCTATTCCTTGTCTTTGTTCAAGACAGTCATCTCTCTGAAGACCCAAGAGTAAAAGATGGGCAACTGGATAACAGGAGGGGTCCAGCCCCAAAGGAGGAAAGCGTACAACTTGGTGGAAGGATGCTTGAACCCTAACTTATCCAATCTAACAAATGCTTGCTCCGCCTGTCCTCTGTCTAAGGCATGGTGTAGGGGCATATAAAGGTGATTAAGATATAGTTCTTAGTTTCAAGGAACTTAATATTCTAAGAGAGAAATAAGAGAAGAGCATAAGTTATCCCAGGTACAATGCCAGAGAGAAACAAACAAATTGCTATGGCAATTCCAAGAAGGGAAGGGTATGGGGAGTTGGGGGGGGGGGGAAGTGAGGGATGATGGGAAAAATCAGGGAAGCTTCATCCAAGATGGATGTTGTGTTCTGAGAACTAGAGATGACAGAAGGGCATTTTAGAAATAAGCAAGAGCACGGGAAGATGCTTGGAGGACCAAGAAGGGTTTATTTGGTAGGGAGTCCAGTTTGGCCAGAATGTGGGGTCATGTGCAAAGGAGTAAAAGAAGTCAGAAAGGCAGGTCGAGGCCAGAGCATGGAAGGCCTTCACTGCCAGTCTAAGGAGTTTATACATAATTGGGTAGGGTGGGGAAAAGCCCGAATTATAAGAGCAGAATGAAGGATATAAGGGAAAGAGACAAAGGCGAAAGGAGAGGTTGCTTGGGTGCCACTGCCTATCCTTTGGAGGGACAGGTTCAACCTGTCTCCATCCCAGCTCCATTGGCATGAAGCACCCCATTGCCATCTCACCTTCCTAGTGCCTGAGGCAGAATGTGCATTGAGAAATTCAAGGTAAGTGGGGAACAGTCTACACCTCCCTTCCCAGAGCCCCAGGGGTGGGTGATGGGATCTGGGGGTGAGTCAGTGGGGAGGGGACCCCATTTCTGCTCACATCCACCTCCCTGGGAATATAAAGGACAAGCGGTGAGGCCCTGCCTCAGAGCACCCCAAACTTGACACCATGAAGATCCCAGTTCTTCCTGCTGTGGTTCTTCTCTCTCTTCTGGCACTCCACTCTGCTCAGGGGGCTTCCCTGGGTAGTTCTGAGGTGAGCACATCACCTGGATTCTCTTTCTCTTACCTATTACCTTGCTTAGTCCTCCATTTCTTTTCTTTCTTTTTTTTTTTTTTAAGATTTTATTGATCTATTTGAGACAGAGAGAATGAGAGAAAGAGAGCACATGAGAGGGGGGAGGGTCAGAGGGAGAAGCAGGCTCCCTGCCGAGCAGGGAGCCCGATGCGGGACTCGATCCAGGGACTCCAGGATCATGACCTGAGCCGAAAGCAGTCGCTTAACCAACCGAGCCACCCAGGCGCCCTAGTCCTCCATTTCTTTACCTTCAATGCATTACTGGATGCATGGCTCCTATTTTTGGAGATTATCAGAGGCTGAATGAAAAGCAGGGGCTCTGAGGAAGGGAAGAAAGGAGGAAGTAGACAAAACATTCCCAGGAAGACATGTAGATGGAGGTGCTTTATTTCTGGAAGGGATGGTGAGAGTATAGGCAGAGGCTGGACAACTGAATCCTGGGAGGAGACAGGGGCTGGGGTCGTCGTCTGGGCTCAGCTTCACCTGTGTTTCGTCTGTCTCCCAGGGAATGGCTTCCAGGTGACTGGGAGCTCCCTACTGTCTCTGGAGCCTAGGCCATAGCAAGGATCCTTAAGAGGTAGTCTCTAGTCAGGAGGAAGCTGGAGGCCCCTCTCTCCCCATCTTCTCCCAGGTTGGGGGAGAGTGTCCATGCTGGATTTAAAAGTCTGAGATGGCGTCACATACACAATTGCTTGGGACCCAAGCAAGTGAAGTCAGTGAGCAAGCAGGCTGGTAGGGCCCCAGGGAAGGTGGAGTGAACCTGCCCAATCTAAGAAGGGACAGTCTGTATACCTATCTGACTGCTGCTAAGCAGGAAAATGTACCCAGTGTGGCCAGAGTTTTTAAATTTTTGGGAGAAACCAGAAATCTGATTTATGTATTCTTACTAATTAAAAATGTTTTATTCAAATTAAAAAACAAGCCAAACTACTATGAGAGCTAAACATTTGGGTCTAGCCTATAGGATACCCATTTGTGACCTTTATTGTGGAAAGGAAGAAATAAGGGACAATGAAGCCAGGCAACTAAAGTAGGGAGAACAAGATGGGGTGCACTGAGGTCTGGGGCAGTGACTACACGGGGGAGGGAAATGGTGACTCCGACTTTGGTGGCAATAAAGTCACAAAGCAAGCCAACCTCAATCAATTAAAGGCAGGCAGGGCACCTAGGCAGCTTGGCTCCTACCTGTGTGCTAATCTCCCCCACCCAGCTCTATGGGTTAAGTGTAGGAATCTCAAGAACACCCCAAGTCAAATGCACAGCAACACTAGCCCGATTTTCTTGGGAGGAGTCCTCTCTTCTCCACCCCTTGCACCTGCTGCCTACCATGGATGCAGGCCTGGGCTTTTAGCTTCTCTGTCTCACACACACCACTCTCCAATCTCTCCTCTTTGCCTTGCTGTCAACCATCTGTCTTACTGGAACAGAGCAGGCTATCTGAGGCCCTGTGGTGGAGAATGGGCTATATCCTTGGAGACTGGCCTATGGAGGAAGGCAGGGCTGGCAGAGATGGTTTGGGGACAAGGACTCGCCATTATGTGATCCTTTGGTTTTCTCCCCTTCACCTTCCAGGAGGAAACCACCATTGATAATTATGCGGCAGGCCCTGAGGTAAACACCCCGTTTTCCCACACTCCAGCCTGAGTCTGTGCCCTCTTCTGTGCTCCTCTGCCACTTTCTTAACACCCTGTCTGTTTGCCTAGGCCTTTAACACTAACTTCCTGAACATTGACAAGTTGCGCTCTGTAAGTACCATTCTCCAGTGCTGACCCCCACCCCCAAACATCCACACCATAAAGGAGACCAATGCCTTAGTCAACAGCTTGCAAAGCCGCCGTGGACCCCTCACCTTTTCCAGGGGGCTGCGGGCTGAGCTCTGTCCTCCCCTGGCACTGACCCTCTTCTGGTCTCCCTGTCTCCACAGGCTTTTAAGCCCGATGAATTCTTGAACTGGCACGCCCTCTTTGAGGTAAGTGCGTGGGCACCCCTTCTCCTTGACTGTCTGTGGTCTCTCCAGCATAGGGTCCACACATTCTAGTTCTAGCCCTTTTGGTTTTTTCCTGAGCTGTAGGAGGGAGTAACTGCCCTGCTTGACAGAAGAAAGTTTCTTGAGGACGCTGACATGGCCACACCTATTTTCCTAACATGGCAGTGGGGGAGCAGAGCCACAAAGACAATTCCAGAAAAGGCAGAACTTAATCAGACAGGAGTTTATTTGAGTCCCTTTATCATCTACGAAGAAACTGAGGCCCTAAGTTGGGTGTCTTACTGGCACTTAGAGGGCGAAGTCAGTGACAGCACAGGCACTGGAGCCTACATCACACGACTCTGCACGTACTTCTACGTGTCCTCACGCAAATCTCTCTGAACCTCAGCTTCCTCATCTCTGATGTGGGCCTGCCAGTACCTACCTCAAAAGGTAGCTGTGCAGACCAAATGAAGGCATGCCTGTGGAGCAGGTAGTATAAGGCAGACACAGAATAAGGGCTCAGGAAAAATTAGTTCTTCCTGTAATTGTAAATGATAACACCATTGCCACTACCGAGAGCTCATTCACTGAGTCTTTACTGATCCGTGTTCACCTGACTTGTATCACATCACTCTCATTCTTTTTTTCTCTTTTAGTCTATCAAAAGGAAACTTCCTTTCCTCAACTGGGATGCCTTTCCTAAGGTAAGAGGCGGTGGGCAGTACAAGGACAGAAGTTGGGGATGGGGGAAGAAGTCGACCATCTGGGAGGAAGGGTGAGGATGGGTAACAGAGGATAAACCGTCCTCTCACTAAAGCTAAGGGAAATCTCAGCTACTGTAGAGAATGAGAACCCAGATCAAGGCAGGGATTCCTTTCTATCTCTGCCCCATGCTTCCTCATGGAGGACTCCAGCTCCCCGCACCCAAGGGTCCCCAATCTGACCATACCCTCTCTCCCTCCAGCTGAAGGGTTTGAGGAGTGCAACTCCTGATGCCCAGTGACTGTTCCCTTCAAGACCAAGCACTGCTGATACCCACTGGAAGAGGGGCTAGTGTGGGCTCTGGTCACCATTCTATAAGTGCTCTCTCTGGGCTCAGTAACACCAATAAAATGTTTTCCAATCTACCAGCTTCTGTATCTGTGTCTGTCCTTATCCCATCTGGCTCTAGAAGGGGATTAGGATGAAGTAGGCTCCAAGGCTCGTAGGCAGAAATCTTGAATTCTGAGAGGGTAGTAAGCAGTGATGTAGGAGGAAGTGGGGAGCGCTTATCAAGATGGCAAAAGATGCCGTGTCTTACTTTCTCGGTACTGGCTGATGTACTTGGGGAACATGACTCTGTGAGTTATTTACTAAGATTTTCAAGGAATCAAACCTGCTTCCCTCCCTGAACTACTGGTACCTTCCCCACCTGCCTTCTGAGAACCTGATTCCCTTGGTGGGGGCAATTTGGTATAAGAGAGCTGTCTGGAATCCCAGGCTCAGAAGCCAGCTGAAATCATATGAGCCCATCTAAAATCCTTTTTTAAGAATTAGGTAGGTTACAAATAAAGAAAAGTAGTGATGTGATCCTGGGCCTTTCTAAACCTCCACTTCTTTATCTGTGCAATGAGAGTGGAAATAAACAAGAATGATAATAACTACCCTGTGGTGGTGTTATGAAAGTCAAAAGAGATAAGGTATGTAAAGCCCCTTGCACAGGACTGGGCATATGGTAGGTGCTCGACAATGACGCGTTCCCTCCATTCCCCCAGAGAGCTGCCCCAGTGACCCAGATTCATTATTGACTCCCTCACCAATTCATCCATCCATCCATTTACCGCAAAGGTCTTGAAACATGTAACGGATTCCATCTCAGTTCTGCACATGTATTCTGTATGGAATCTCTGTGTCTGCTCTGGGTACTTAAAATGCTGACTTAGTTGAGATTATTTCTGGTTTCTCTTGAGAAATGGGAAAATTGGAGAGCAATGGACTTGAGATTGGCTTAAATCCAAGTAACAGCTGCCCTCTTTACAGGATGTGGTGCCAGATCAGTAAAATTTCCCTTGGCAAGTTTCACTTATTTACACTGCCTTTTGGCCTCTATCAGAGACTGAGTTTGCAAACTGTGGCCTGTAGCTTACTTGAGGAAGTGGACTACAAAGGGAAATTAAACTTGGGTGGGGAAGCAAAAACTTCCTTCTTCCCTCTGAAATTCTGTGGCTGGCCTAAGAATTAAACTGACATAAGACAGATTAACAGGAGAAAAGCATACAAAGTCATTTAATATATTTTTACACTTATATAGGAGTCTTCAGAGGAAAAAGGAAGACTCAAAGGAGCCATTAGACCCCAAAGCTTATGTACCTTTTTATGTAAGGATGTGACGAGACAAAGGGGCTTGGATTAGGGGCAAGAAGTTGTGGGAGTGATTAGGATACATAGGGGAAACTAATGGGAGATAAGGGTTATTTTAGTATGTTTGTTTGTACAGACTGGAATTGATTCCCAGACTCTGCTGATAAGAATGTTCTTCTCTTCCTGGTACAGGGAGGGCACCTTTCTCAAGGAAAATTTTATGGTAGAAAGGGCAAGGTCAGAGAGCCCTTCCTACATCTGCTATTTCTCAATTGCCTTCAGTTTAAAATAATCAATATGCAAAAAGCAGTGTATTTTGGGTGGCATGTTCTGAACCCTTTACTTGGCTCCTGCTTCCAAAGAGCTTCCAGACTAGACAAATAAGACATGTACATGTTGCTTATACCCCTTCCTTCTGGTTAACTAAAAATCATAGACATATACACAAACAGGAAGCAACTTATAAATGGGATCATTGACAGAAAAGAAAAAAAAATGGAGGGTGCTCACGTACCACAATCAATTAAAATATTTAGCAAAGATTGAATGCTCATAATTGCAGTGATAGGAACTAGAGTAGAGGAAGAAGGTGGGGAGATCCTCAAGATGTATGTATTGAGTGGCTAGGTTTTAGGGGAGGCCAAGAGTCAGCACACACAAGTCACGAGCATCTTTGAGATAAAGCAGTAGTTCTCAAAGTGCAGACCTTCGATCAGCAGCATCAGCATTACATGGGAATTTATAAGAAGCACGAATCCTTGGGCCCCACCCCATATCTATTAAATCAGAAACTGGGGATGGGGCATAGCAATCTGTATTTTAACAGGCTCTCTAGATGATTCTGATGCACTAAAGCTTCAGAACCACTGAGAAAAGGAAATTCAGAGAATGATTAATATAAAATTCGGGACCATAGTTACCTCTCAGGGGAGAGACCATCATGTGATAGGGGAAGGGCACCCAGAGGGGGCTGGTGACAGAAGGCTTCTACTGTTCATGTTTTTATTTTTTCCTTAAATATATCATATTGGAGGAAAAAAAGAAATCTTTTCCTTCTACCCTTCTAGGTTTTGGCTAGGTCTCTGTAACAAAAGACAGATTAACAAGAGAAAGGCATACAAATTTATTTAATATAAATTTTACATGACATGGGAGACTTCCTAAGAAAATGAAGACCTGAAGAAGTAGTTAAAACTGTGTGTTTTTGTGTTGGGTTTGGCGAAGAAGAGTGGAAAGTCATGGAGAAATGTGATAGGACAAAGGGGGTATAAACTCAGTGTGGTAAACTGGGGGAAACTCCGCAAGGCCTGTTCATTCAAATTCCTCTTGGGGGAGGGTGTCCTCCCTCCTGAAGATAAAGATGATCCTTTCCTCAGGGTATAGGGAGGGTACTTCTCACATGAAGGTCTTAGGACCTGCTTCAGGGGAAGGTCAAAGAGTCCTTCCTGCACCTGTTTTCTCAAATTCCTTCAGCTGAAATATTCAGTATGCGGGGCACCTGGGTGGCTCAGTTGGTTAAGCGACTGCCTTCGGCTCAGGTCATGATCCTGGAGTCGCGGGACCTCCCTGCTCGGCAGGGAGTCTGCTTCTCCCTCTGACCCTCCTCCCTCTCATGCTCTCTGTCTCTCATTCTCTCTCTCTCAAATAAATAAATAAAATCTTAAAAAAAAAGAAAGAAAGAAATATTCAGTATGCTGAGGCACCATATTTTGGGGTAGCATGTCCTGAACTCTGTCAATATACGTTTTATACACACATATATGTAATGTTTCACAATAAGATATTACTAAAACAAGCAAATATCTTTGAGTAACTTGTGAGTGCTAAGGGAATTACAGAGAAAAGCAATAATTTGAGTCTATGAAGACTGGAATCTTATGGAGAAAAAAGAAGCGTAGACATGTTTGTGTAAATGAGTGATGGATATACTCTAGATCAAATGAAACTGACAATAATATACCAACATGGGCCAGGTAATTCAGAGGATTCAAAGAATGGAAGACGAGACCTCCCCCCCATTCCCTGTGAAATGTGTAGGATGAGGAAGAAGCCAGGATGGAGTCACACTTCACTGGATACTTCACACAAACCACAAATGTATCTTGGGATAATGCCACCCATTAAATGGGATGTAGAGACACATGTTGAGATATGAACAATCACTAAGATATAGTAAAATGAAAAAAGAAAGCAGCAGAGCAGTGTGAGCAATATGTTGGAAAAAAAAGAGATGGTAAAAATAGATGTTCTTACATGCATAAAATAGCTCTAGAATAAAACTCAAGAAGTAACAGCTTTCACCTCTGGGGACTGATGTACTTTCATTGTGAGTCCTTTTGGATTTTATGAAAAAAATTTTTTTATTCTGTGCACTCTTACATATTCAAAAGAATATGTTAAAAATGAAGACTCTCTAATACGACAAACAAACAAGCAAACAACCCTTTGCATTTTAAGGTAACAGCGCCCAGCCCATGAACTGGCCCAGACTGGGCACTTCTTATTTATTTTTTTTGTTAAAGATTTTATTTATTTATTTGAGATAGAGAGTGAGAGAGAGAGAGAGCATGAGTGGGGGGACAGAGGGAGAGGGAGAAGCAGGCTCCCCACTGAGTTGGGATCATGACCTGAGCTGAAGGCAGATACTTAACTGACTGAGCCACCCAGGTACCCCAGACTGGGTATTTCTTACTGAATGAATGAAATCAATTTCCTATACATTCACCATACCTCTTTGCTACTGTTTTTTTTTTTTAAGATTTTATTTATTTATTTGACAGAGAGAGTACAAGCAGGGGGAGTGGCAGGCAGAGGGAGAAGCAGGCTTCCCACTGAGCAGGGAGCCTGACCCAGGGCTCGATTCCAGGACCCTGGGATCATGACCTGAGCTGAAGGCAGACACTTAACTAACTAAGCCCCCCAGGCACCTCCCCCTGTGCTACTTAAAGTGTGGTCCTTATTGGTGGGGTCTATACCACAATGAGATACCACCTCACACCAGTCAGAATGGCTAAAATTAACAACTCAGGAAACAACAGATAGTGGTAAGGATGTGGAGAAAGGGGAACCCTCTTACACTGTTGGTGGGAATGCAAACTGGTGCAGCCACTGTGGAAAAAGTATGGAGGTTCCTCAAAAAGTTAAAAATAGAACTACCCTACAACCAAGCAATTTGCACTGCTAGCTATTTGTCCAAGGATACAAAAATACTGATTCAAAGGGGTACATGCACCCCAATGTTTATAGCAGTAATGTCCACAATAGTCAAACTATGGAAGAGCCCAGATGCCCATTGACAAATGAATGGATAAAGAAGATGTGGGGTGTGTACGTGTGAGTGTGTATCTATATCTATCTATATCTATATCTAGTGGAATATTACTCAGCCATCAAAAAGAATGAGATCTTGCCGTTTGCAACAATGTGAATGGAACTAGAGGGTATTATGCTAAACGAAATAAGTCAGTCAGCAAAAGACAAATAGCATATGATTCCACTTATATGTGGGATTTAAGAAACAAAACAGATGAACATAGTCCTGGGAAGGGAAGGAAATATAAAATAAGATGAATTCAGAGACGGAGACAAACCATAAGAGATGCTGAACTCCAGGAAACAATCTGAGGGTGGCTGGAGGGGGGGGGGGACGGGGGTATGGGGTAACTGGGTGATGGGCATTAAGGAGGGCACTTGATGTAATGAGCACTGAGTGTTATATGCAACTGATGAATCACTAAACTCTACCTCTGAAACTAATACTACACTATATGTTAATCAATTGATTAAAAAAAAAAAAAAGGTGTAGTTCTTAGACCAGCAGCATTAACATCACCTGCCTTGGGAGAAATTCAGACTCTCAGCCCACACCAGAGCTAAGGAATCAGAATAGGCATTTTAACAAGACATGCCCCCTCCCATGGTTCGGATGCACAGTGAAGTTTGAGAAGCACTGCCTGAGGCATTATGTTAAGTGCCGTGTAGAAATGCCTTCTGAGAGCTTATGATCCAGCTGAAGATAAAGGAAGTACACAGATAGAAAGTGCTGGATGCTACTAGAAAAGATGTGTTTAAATTGAGCAGAATGGAGAAACCCCTTTTGAGTCAGGGTAAGAACACTAGGGGAAGTAACTTTTGAGCAGGGCATTAACGATGGGACTAAAAAACAACGGTTTGATTGATTTCAGTCATATGTGGAATTTAAGAAACAAAGCAAATGATCATAGGGGAAAAAAGAGAGGCAAACCAAGAAACAGACTTTGCTATAGAGAACACACTGATGGTTGTGAGAGGGGAGGTGGGTCGGATGCACGATGGGGATCAAGGAGTGCACTTGTGACGAGCACCGGGTGTTACATGGAAGTGTTGAATCACTAAATTGTACACCTGCAGCTAATATTACACTGTATGTTAACTAACTAGAATTTAAATAAAAACTTAAAAAATAAATCAACAGCAACAACCTCTTTGATTACCTTCAGAGGCTGCTGAGAACCAATTCATGATTTTGAGAACTGATAAATAAGGGGAATGGCTAAAGCATTTATCCTCTTTCTTGTATAAATGTACCTCAGGGCAAACCAATAACTTTTCTTTATACAAGGATTTGCAGCTAATAAATGCAGATGGAATAATAGAACTATAATATCACCATTTTTTTGCAAGATTTAATAAAATAATGGACTGAGGCTGGCATCACTGACTGCTAAAACTGCCTGATGAAAGGCTGACAGGGAACTTTAGAGTGGTGGGTCGGGCTGACCCCCTGTGAACCCATGGATCCACCCGACACTAAAAGACTTATAAGGAGACCTGTCTCTGCAAATCTGATACAAGAGAAGGGATGGATCACTGTGAAGTATTCTGGCCACAAGTCAACCCCAAATCTGACTAAACCTCTGGAATCTAGATCTAACCACCAGTTTGCAGGGGGGAAAAAGTACAGAGGAACCTGGTAAAGGGTTCCAGGGAGAAATTAGCAACGCCTCCCCTCCCCTCATGGCCTGCATTTCCCATGGGAAATTCTAGAGATCTAATAACTCTATTTCCTTAACAAAAATATTGTAGGAAAAAAAGAGAAAGGGGGGAAGGAACTTAAAGATAAAAACAAATTTAAACAAATTAAGGAGCAGATCATGTAAATGCAATGTATAGATCTTGTCTGTATCCTGATTTGAACAAATCAACTAAAAAAAAGATTCATGAGATGATAAACTGAACACTGACAGATTGATACTGAGAAATTATTCATCTTTCTCCGATGTGAAATGGTACTGTAGTTATGTTTTTAAAAAAGAATCTTTACCTTAGAGACACATAATGATGAATTTACAGATGAAATGATAAACTGGGATTTATTCTGGTGGGGTGAGTAGGCTGGGGTATATACAGGAAATAAGGTTGGTAACTACTAAAGCTAAGGGATGGATACATGGGGGTTCATTATACTAGCTTTTCTAACTTTTGTATATTTCAAAAATTTCCCTAATAAAAGTTTTTAAAAATATTTTTTAAAAAGCATACCTTCATACTTTAGGAGCAAGGGAGAGGACAAAGGACAAAAGATGGTCCCCATTCACGGACAAAGCTATACACATTGAACTGATAGTGTGGGATCCCGGCCTGGGACGCTGTAATTCAGCTTGGCTATTGTGGAGGTGTTGAAGGCTAGAAAGGCAGGTTGGGTCAGATGATGGAGGGCATGAATGCAAGGCTGAGAGATTTCCACTCCATCCTGTGGTCAGTGAAGGTGGTCATAGCCACAGCCACAACTGCAACAGCTACCCTTATTTGGTTGTTATCACGAGCCAGGCTGTATGTCAAGTGCTTTGCATATATTATCTCAGTTGATCCACATAACAACGCTGGTAGGTTGGTATCATTTCCCTATCTTACAAATGAAGAAACTGAATCTCAGAGAGATAAAGTAATTTGTTTAGGCTCACGCAGCCAGTACCTGGCAGAGTCAGGATTAAACCCGCCCACACCTACAATATTACCCCCAGTTTAACTGCACTAGTCCTAACTTTGTTTGCTTTATCTACAGGGGTTCCATATAAGATTTTGTTGGACAAAATTCTTCCATTCCTTAAAGAAAGATTTGGAAACCACTGCTGTGCATGATGGACACAGCTGCTGAAAGCATTAAGGCAGTACTGCCTAGTGTTTAGATCACAAGGTTTTTGTTTTTTGGGGGTTTTTTTGTTGTTTTGTTTTTAAATCAGTCAGATGTGGTTCAAATTCCATTCCTACCATTTTATTAGCTTTGTGACTTCCATGTGGCCATACTGTCAAGGCCTCAGTTTCTTCATTTGTAAGGTGGGAATAATACCGGTACTTCATAGGAGTTAAGAAACACTCAACAAATATTAGCCCAACTTCATTCATATTAACAAATGGCAGCTGTTCTTATTATGCTATACATCTCATCTCCAGTCAGATCAGGACCCAGACAGATTCATACTTGGAGAACTGATATTCATGTCTGCATTCATTTGCTTTCTTCAAGCAGATGAAGAAACGGAAGCTCAGAAAGGTGAAGTGTCTTTCCCAAGGGCAGCCTGGGAGGACATAGCAGAGCCAAGTTTTATACCCAGGTTGTTAGACTCCAAAGCCGTAGACCTTTAACCATTTTAATTTCCTGTCTCCATAAGACATAAAAAGCTCCCAGGTATTGAGGGCCCACCAAGTGTAAGCTACTGTGTTAGGTACTTCACCTTCATGTTCTTATTTAGTTCTTAGAACTTTATGAAGTACCATTATCATGTCCATTTTACACAAAGGAAAGTAAAACTCAAAGGAGAAAAGCATGGCTGGGTTTACCTTGCTGTCACTGAAATTTCTTATCAAAGTCCTGAATGATAGAATCAAGACTGAGGTACAAAGTTGTGGATATGTGCACCACTATCCTCCTAAAGATATGCTAGAAACTCTTCATGTATACACAAAGAAGTAGGTATAATGATTTTCACAGTAGCAATGCCTGCAGGAGCTTAAAGGTGGAAACCACCTAAATGTCCACCAATAAGAGAATAGAAAACTAAAATATGGTATATCCATCCAGTGGAATGGTAGGTATTCAACAGTAAAAATGAGATAGAGTTGGGGCACCTGGGTAGTTCAGTCGGTTGGGCATCTGACTTGATTTCGGCTCAGGTCATGATCTCAGGGTCGTGGGATGGAGCCCTGTGTCTGGCTCTGTACTCAGCAGGGAGAGTCTGCTTGAGATTCTCTCTCTCCCTCTGCCCCTCTCCTCCATGCGTACTCTCTCTCTCGCTCTCTAAAATCAATCAATTAATCAATCTTTGGAAAAAAATATTTTATTTTTTAAGTAATCTCTATACCCAACTCAGGGCTCAAACTCATAACCCCAAGATCAAGAGTCACATGTCCTACACACTGAGCCAGCCAGGCGCCCCTGTAATGTTTTAATTCTTAAAACAATCTGAAGCAAATAGGTTATGCAAAATGTTAAGATGGATAAAACTAATGTGTACACCAGGCTTTGTCAGTACGGTTTATCATATTTTCCTGTATGTATGAAAAATCTCATAATCAAATATTTTAAAGCAATGACAACAAAGACACTTTAATTTCAACCTGCCCAGAGCCATTTCAGCCATGAGGGAATTCTGTGGCTGATACAGCACTCCTGGTGCTACCCCCTCAGCACATTTATCATCACTAAAAACACCTACGATTTGTTATCTTTTTTTAAAAAAATATTTTATTTATTTATTAGAGAGAGATACAGCGAGAGAGGGAACATAAACGGGGGAGTAGGAGAGGGAGAAGCAGGCCTCCTGCAGAGCAGAGAGCCTGATGTGGGGCTCGATCCCAGGACCCTGGGATCATGACCTGAGCCAAAGGCAGATGTTTAACAACTGAGCCACCCAGGCACCCCTACAATTTGTTATCTTTATATTACTCTAGAATTGCACTGTCCAATGCAGCAGCAACAAGCCACATGTGGCTACTGAGCACCTGAAATGTGACTAACCGTAACTGAGATATGGGCATTTTGCACACATCAAACTTTAGACATTACAAAAAAAAAAGAATATAAGTATCTCACTATTATTTTTTGTATTACATACTGAAATAATACTTTGGATATATTAGGTTCAATAAAATATATTAAAATTCAAATTAATTTCACCTGTTTCTCCTTACTTTTTCAAATTTGGCTACTGGAAAATTTTATTTGAGAGAGAGAGCGCAGGAGAGGGGGGAGGGTCAGAGGGAGAAGCAGACTCCCTGCCGAGCAGGGAGCCCGATGTGGGACTCGATCCTGGGACTCCAGGATCATGAACTGAGCCGAAGGCAGTCGCTTAACCAACTGAGCCACCCAGGCGCCCTGACTACTGGAAATTTTTAGATTACTCATGTGGCACACATTACATTTCTAGTAGATAGAGCTGGCCTAGAAGATGGTCAGTCCCATGAGGCTCATGGGAACTCTTTTCTTTCCCAGTGTATGCCTAGCATGCAGTGCCTGGCACAGAGTAGGTACTCAAAAACACTTGTGAATCGAATGAAGGACTGGTTCTCTTGTCCGAGCCTGTGCCTACATCTGGGCATGCTTAATCAATCAAGCCTCTGTCAGAGACTGCCAAACTCCCGCTGAGAGCCCCCTCTCCAAGGTACCACACAATCCTGGCCCTATAATAACGGCTCAAATATCTCCCACAGCAAGAACCTCCCTTCATATGATTCTCTCACTCCCTCTCCAATAGGCAAGGATCCCTACCTTAAAGTCCCAGAGTCTCTCTCCCCTCTGATGCCCCAAATTCCTGATAGGATGTGTGGTCACAGGGACACTGTGACAGTCTCAGAGACCCTCCCCCCCCATGACACACCTCATTCCCCACACACAGCGTTCCTCATCACTCATTCCTAATGTAGCATCAGGGATCAATGTCCCTCCAGCACTGGCGACCTGATGAGAAGATCCTTCAGGGCCTCCAACTATCCACAGATCCCCCTTACAGCTTATTCTCAGGATAGCCCTCCTCATGAACGCCTAACAGAACATCTGGGGTGCCGCCCCTATGGAAGCAAGCGACAGGAAGACTAACTTTTGACTCCTTATATTATCCCCAAATGAGATTATTTAGCGAGGCAGGCTGACCAGATTGAGAGATCGGGATCTCATTCACCATACTACTTAAAAACTATGTCCCATTACCAGGCCACCTTGTTAATTCTTATAACTAAAATCGTCTTCACAATCCTATTGCCCTAGATATACTTTTGTGTAATTCGTTCCATGTAAACCTTTAAAACATGGCGCAATGTTTTAACAAAGCATGCTTTGGTATTGTGTGTTTTTTTTTTTTTTTTTTTAAGACTTTACTTATTTAACAGAGAGAGACACAGTGAGAGAGGGAACACAAGCAGGGGGGAGTGGGAGAGAGAGAAGCAGGCTTCCCGCTGAGTAGAGCGCCCGATGCGGGGCTCGAACCCAAGACCCTGGGATCATGACCTGAGCCGAAAGCAGACGCCTAACGACTGAGCCACCCAGACGCCCCTTGTATTGTTTCATTTCTTGATATACATCCAAGAAGTCCCCCCAAAGTCTCTTCTGACCTCAGAGAATCCCTGAGGTCCAGCTCCCTCCCCGCAAAGACCCTGCTCAGGAATGAACCCTCCCCTTGAAGCCCAAACTTACAGTTCTTATATCCGCAGTGGAGAAGTCAATTTCCGGTCTCAACTTGGCTTCGGCTTCAGACACCAACACTACCTCCTCCTCCGCTCGCCCTGCTCGCTGGCCTGGGCCTCGAGCTTTGCCATCCGGGCCCATCCGCTTCTTGTCAGGAGGGACACCACAGCCTTCAGTCGTCGCACCAAGCGCTTCCCTTCTTTCCCGGTGCACTTCCGGTTGGAGCTAACCTGCGCATGCTCCCTGGCTCTGGCGTCCCTCCTCTGGCGCTTTCCGACCCATTTCCGGTTAAAAGAGTGGCTGGCCCAGGAGCTTGCGCTGACCCGGTATCTCACCAGTTTGGGTTTAGCGTCTGCCACAGGAAGGCATCTTCAGGCCTCACTTGAGAACTGCCTGCCCTCTTTCTCGGGATACAGGCCCTGAGGGGTGCGTGCACACCGAGAGGTACAAAACAGGCGGGAAAGCTGAGATGCAGTTTGAGGGGGACACTGGGGTTCGGTCCTGAAGTGGGAGCCTGCGAGCCCCACTTTGAGGCAGCTCAGAGCTCCTCGTGACCCAGAAGGCAGAGAGGAGGGATGGAGGAGTACCAAAAATGTTCTCTCTCTTTTAATTAATTAATTATTTATTTAAAAGATTTTTATTTATTTACTTGACCGAGAGAGAGAGGGAACACAAGCAGGGGGAGTGGGAGAGGGAGAAGCAGGCTTCCCGCGGAGCAGGGAGCCCGATGCGGGGCTCGATCCCAGGACCCTGGGATCATGACCTGAGCCGAAGGCAGACGCTTAAGGACTGAGCCACCCAGGTACTCCTTTCTCTCTTTTAAAGTCTGTTACAGGTTGAGGTGATAATACTTTGAACATGTTAAATTAAATAAAATATGTTAATGTTAATCCCATCTGTTTCTTTTCTGTTTTAATGGGGCTGTTAGAAAATTAAAAATAGCTTACATTATATTTTCATTGGACAGTGCTGGGTTGATAGGACACATTGCAAAGCTCATAGCCCAGTGACTGGCACATAATGAATGTCTGATAAATTCTTTGAGCACATTTTTTTTTGCAGATTGCTTCCTTGTGAAAAAGCTTTCTGGTTATCGAGGATGAAGCCGTGAAGAAAATAAAACTGCCTGTGGTGCTCAGCTCTAACTGGGGAGACACACAATAGGTAAGTGAATACAGAAAGAAGGCACTTTCAGATCATGATAAATAAGTGCTGTGAAAGAAAGAAAACAAAGGCAGTGGAATAGCCGGAATTGGCAATGTCTCTTTAAGGTGTCAGGGAGGGCCTCTCTGAGCTGGTAATAGTTGAGCTGAGGCCTGAATAACTAACCGAAAGGGGCTGCCCATGGAAGGCCTGGGGCACAGGAACTCCAGGCCACGGGAACAGACTCTCCAAAAGCCCTGAAGCAGGAATGAGGCTTCTATAATTGGGGGAAATGGAAAATAGCTCTTGTTCGCAGGAAAAAAGTAGTAGGAAGTGAGCCTGCAGAGGTGGGAATGTGGTGTCCTGTAGGTCACCAGGCCCCAGTAGGCTCTAGCCGTTGGTATTCGAAACATGACAGGAAACTTTTGCAGCCTTCTCCACCTAGTCTTGCAGGGAATCAAGCCCTGACACTCTGAGGCATCCATTACATGCAATGAAGTAGGTCATCTATTGTATTAGGGAGAAAAAGCTAGTAGCTAGTATCATCTTTAGGAAAATTGAGAAAACAATCACTCATACCATTCTCTAGAGGGCTTGATTCTCTCCTAAGACCCTGAGAAAGGCTGCATGAGAGGATATTTAGCAACAGATTTGAAAAAGACCACGTTGACTGCAGTGTAGAGAGCAAATGGGATAGGGGCCAAGAGGAAGGAATGGAAGCATGGAGAAATGTGGGGAGCCTTTACAGTGGCCCAGATAAGAGTTGGCTGTGGCTTCCACTGGGGCAGAAGTAGTTGGATAGTGAGAAATGAGCATGTACCTCGGCAGCTAGAACCAACTGGACCTAGTGGATTAGACATGGGGAGGGAAAGGAAGGAGAGGAAGGAGTCAAGGGTAACTACTGAGTTTTGGGCCTGAGCAACTGGGTGGGTGCCAGTGTCGTGTGTGAAAGGTGAAATGACATGGGGTCACTTATGTCAAGGGGTTTTAAGATGGAGCTGGGAAGCCATTAAATGGATGGGCCTTATGTGCTCCCACTGGTGAAACCCATGAACTTTTGAATTGGGCCAAACTACAAATATTGCAAGGACTCAGCCTGAACACTTGCAACAGTAAGAGGCTTTGCTTAATAATAGCCTTAGCAACTAATTATATTCAGTTAAGATTATTTTTTTGTCACCAACACCAATCAAAATTCTTTGTAAACAATATGTACAAGCATTCCCTTTTGTCTTTAAAAACCCTTGACTTTTGTTCCCAGGGGAGGAACACAATTTTGGTTGCTACCCAAATCTCTGCTCCCTGAATTGCAAATAAGTGCTTTTTTGTTGTTTTTTGGTCCTTTGTTTGTTTCAGAGAGAGAGAGTATGCACACGTGTGCACGTGAGGTGGGGGAGGGGCAGAGGAAGAGGGAGAGAGAGAATCCCAAGCAGACTCCTTGCTGAGTGTGGAGCCTGATGCAGGGCTCCATCTCACCACCCTGAGATCATGGCCTGAGTGGAAATCAAGAGTTGGACGCTTAACTGACTGAGCCACCCAGGCACCCCTAAGTGCTTTTGTTTTATTTTAGCTCTGTCTCTTTTCTTGGTGGATACGTGTACAGTGATTTGGATTCCAGTCCCAATTCTGCTGGGTGACCATGGGCAAATAAGTGGCTTCCTTTCTGTTGAGCCTCAGTTTCCTCATCTATAAAATTGGGATTGCCATGGGCGTCTTTTTTAAAAGTTTATTTATTTGAGAGAGAGAGAGAGAGAGAGAGTACGCGCACGCGCGGGGGATGGGGGGAGGAGCAGAGGGAGAGAGAATCCTAAGCAGACTCCGAGCTAAGGATGGAACCCAACTCGGGGCTTGATCTCACGACACTGAGATCACGACCTGAGCTGAAATCACGAGTCAGCTGCCTAACTGACTGTGCCACCCAGGCACCCTGCTATGGAGATTTGATGACATTATGCATGAAGAACACAGGTCTGGCCCATGGTAAGTACTTAAACTGTTACTATTTTCAGCATGATCATTCCTGCACGACTAGCATACTTAGTAGGTAAAAGCATGGGCTCTGAAACCGGTCAGACCTGAGTTGAGTCCCTGCATTGTTATGTGACCTTGGTGAGGTCTTCACATGCCTGAGCCTCCGGTTCCTTTTCTGTAAAGGGGGTGAATGATAATACCCTCCTTCCAGACACAGTTGTGAGAATTCAGTGAAGTCTTAAATGTGAAGTTCTTAGCGCTCAGCATAGGACATAGTAATTGCTCAGTAAACAGGGTCTAAATGCTGGACTAATTTGAGTTTTCTTCTGTATTTGGGGAGCAGAATTATTACTTAAACTAAGTCTTTGTATTTTTATCACAAAATAATGCCTGTCCACTGAAAAAACATAAACAGTACAGAATTATGTTAAGTAGCGGATGCAAGTTGACCTACTTCCCCTTCCCCTAACTCTTTAAGTAACCACTGTTGTCTGCTGCAGAGCCTTTCAGAATTTCACATGCACACTCATGTGTGCGTGCATGGTCACACTCTGCTTGGGGAGGCGGTATAAGATAATGGCTGAGAGTTCAGATTCCTGAGTCACACAGGCCCAGGTGGTGGTCCTACCCCTTCCACTTCGTTGCTGTGAGATATCGGGCAAGTGATTTAATGTTCACTCTTACGTCTCAGTTTCCCTTTCTGGAAGCAGAAAAGTCAGGCAGTACCGGTTGTGCTTTTGTAAGGAGTAGCTGAATGGTGTGTGCGGAAGGATTAGCACTGTCCGCGTGCATGAGGGTCTCTGAACACGTAGCTGCTGGTACTCTATACAGGCATATACTTCATCTGTGCTTTTTTTTTTTTTTATTGCACCGTGGAGATAACTGCATTTATTTTTACAAATTGAAGGTTTACGGCAACCCTGTGTCAAGCAGATCTGTCGGCGCCATTTTTCCAACAGCATTTGCTCACTTAGTGTCTCTGTGTCACATTTTGATCATTCTTGCAATATTTCTAACTTTTCCTTTTTTTTTTTTTTTACTATGTTCAGTCAGCCACTATATAGTACATCACTAGTTTTTGATGTAGTGTTCAATGATTCATTAGTTGTGTATAACACCCAGTGCTCATCACAACACGTGCCCTCCTTAGTTACCCATCACCCTGTTACTCCATCCCCCACCCCACCCCCTCTGAAACCCTCAGTTTGTTTCCCAGGGTCCATAGTCTCTCATGATTCGGTAACTTTTTCGTTATAATTATATTTGTTATGGTGATCTGTGATTAGTGATTATGACTCACCGGAAGCTCAGATGATGGTTAGCATTTGTTAACAATGCAGTATTTTTTAATGAAGATATGTACATTGCTGCTTTTTTTTTTTTTTAGACATAATGCTATTGTACACTTAATAAGCTACAGTATTCTTTTTATATGCGCTGGGAAGCCAAAAAATTCATTTGACTTCCTTTATTGTGGTGGTCTGGAACCAAGGCCACAGCATCTCTGAGGTATGCCTGTGTTTTTATTTTGAGATTATAGATAATACTGTTTTCTTTATACCCTTCTGCACCTGCTCTTGTAGCTTAATAAAATGTCTTGAACCCCTTTCCACTCCAAGACTTGATTTGTTATAGGCTTCCAATTCCTCATCCTTAAGTTTCTGCTTCTGAGAGATTCCTAGCTGCCTGTGAGCAACAGGGGCCACACCCTCTGTGGTTTATTTGTTAGTTTGTTTTTCTGGGAAATATGATCAGCCCAAGAAGAAAAAGCCTGTGTTGATGTTGGAGGTTCCCCAACTAGGTGACCCAGCAGAATTACCCTACGGTGAAGCCTAATTCATGTGCTCATAGCTTTCATTCATTATTTAGTATCTATGGAAGGCAGCCCCCAAGATGGCCTCAGTGATCTCACCTTCTAATATTCACACTCTTGTGTAATTCTCTCTCCCTTTCAGAATGGGCTGAGCAAAATGGTGGAAGATCATGTTGATGATTAGGTTTATAAGAAGGCTACTTTCTGTCTTGTCTACTCTTGCTTCCTTGCTTACTTGCTATGGTGGAAGCCAGCTTTGTGGAGAGGCCCACATAGTAAGGAACTGAGGGAGGCCTCCAGCCCACGGCCAGTGAGGAACTGAGGCCCTCAGTTTAATAGCTTTCAAGGAATTGAATCCCATCAACAACCACATTGTTACTTTGAATATTTTCAAACATGATCAAAAGTAGAGGGAATAGTACAATAGAACCTAATTTATTCATCACCCAGATTCAACAGTCATTGAGATTTTACCATATTGGCTTCTTTCATTCCTTTTCTTTTCTCTGCTCTTAAAGCAAACCATGGAATCATGTCATCCTACCTTCTTATGCTTTTTATATACCTCAAAAAATTAGTTCCCTTCTTTCCCTTTAAGATGAATAGACAAACAAGAATTACCAGATATCTGATGAAAACTTTTAACATAAAGGAATAGAGACCCATCCCAGAAAAGCAGCTTGGAGCAGGGAAATGAAAGTTCCTCAGGAAGATCAGAATGGATATTAAAACCATGAAGCAAGACTAAGAATAAAAGAGAATGCTTGGAAATGAAAAGGGAGAGCAAAAAGGAAAAATTACATAGAAAGGCTGGAAGATAAATCTCACCAAAAGTGGAGCAAAAAAGTGGAGAGATCAGGGCACCTGGGTGTCTTGGTTAAGTGTCTGACTCTTAATTTCGGCACAGGTCGTAATCTCAGGGTCATGAGATCAAGTCCCACAGTGGGCTCCACGCTCAGCAGGGAGTCTGCTTGAGAGAGATTCTCTCTCTCCCTCTGCACCCCCCTCATACTCTCTCTCTCTTAAAAAAAAAAAAAAAAGTGGAGAGCTGGAAAATAGGAGAGAAGGGAAAATTAGCAGGTCAGCTGAGGAGGTCCAATATGCCCCAACTGATGGGTCTTCAGAAAGAGAGAAGAGAGAAAATCAAAGCAAGGAAATAACCACAACATGTTTTAAGAGAAGTTCCCCAAACTGAAGGATATTATTTTGCAAATGGAAAGAGCCCATTGAGTGCCTAGCACAAAAGGATGAAATTTTAAAATACTTGTGAGAAACATAAGGCCCCTACAGGTTTCCAGTGAGAAAAAGGCCACAAGCAAGGAATCAAAAGTGTTTTGGGAATTTTCCACAAGACGGGAAGCTAGAAGGCAGTATTGTGATGCCTTGAAAATTCTGAACAAAAATATTTCCAATCTAGAATTCCACATGTAGTCCTTACCAATTAAGCATGAAGGTAGAATAATTTCTGACGTGCAGAGCCCCAAAACATTTACTTTCTAAAGAAGCTGTTGGAGGGCATGAACCAAGGAAGAGAAAGAAGAGCAGAGAAGCAAAAAGCCTCTCAAGAGCATCCAGGGGCTAGCTATATACCTGGCATAAACGGCCACCAGTCCACATGGGAGCAGGTCAGAAAGTTCTGGGAGAGATTTCTTCAGATACCTCTGAAGATACCAATACCTCTGAAGGTATTGGCAAAGAATTTGGGAAATATGTATGTAGAAAAGTAAGCAAATGAAAAATAAGGCAATAATTAATTCTAGGGGATGGGAAGAAGTTGTGTGGGGTAGAAGAGTAATCCTGGTGTACTATAGAGCTCCACTATTTACATAGTCACAATACTGTAAACATTGAATATTGTTCTAACACAGTTATTTTATTGCTGTTTATTTTTAAATAATTTATTTGAGAGTGAGCGAGCACAGGAGGAGGAGCAGAGGGAAAGGAACAAGCAGACTTTGCCCGGAGCCTGACGCAGGGCTCGATCTCATGACCCTGAGATCATGACTTGAGCCGAAATTGGGAGTTGGACGCTTAACTGACTGAGCCACCCGGGTGCCCGGTTCTAACACAGTTATGATATAATTGGGATATCGAGTGGGAAGGTACATGTGTGTTCATGTATTGGGGAGAGCTAAATCCTAATCTGCTATTGGGAGAAATTAACAGATAAAACCTGATATGAAAAAATGAAGAAGTAGAGGAATGTAAAGTTTTTCTTTGAAACACAAAGGATGTATCATTAGTTGAAAAGAGGTGAAAGCCATTGCCTCCAGGAAGGGGTAAATGTCCTGGGTGGGGTGAGAGGATGAGGGATGCTGTTTTTCATAGCAAACCATTTGACTCATTAAAGTATGTGTATGTGTATCTTTCATGAAAATAACAAGTAAGACAAAAATAGATGATCTCAGATTGTGGTAAATGCAGTAAAGTCAGTAACTCGGGATAATGGAGTGAGTGTATCAGAGGGAGGCACTTTTGGAGTGGGTTGAGGAAAAAGTCCAGCGAACAAATGAAATGTAAGTCACAGACCACCTGAAAGATGAGACTCTGCCACTGTGAGAGCTAGGGGAAGGGGACCCCAGGAAAAGAGAACAGCCCTGCAAAGGCTCTGAGGCCCGAAAGATGAAGTGGGAGGGAGGGGGTATGGGAAAGGGAGAAGAGCTTGGGCAGATGGATGAGTATGAGGTCCTGCAGGGCCTTGCCAGCCGTGGGGAGGGTGGGAGGTTTATTCTGAGAGCCAGGAGAAGCATTTGGAGGCAGAAGCATGCTTTGCAGAAGCATGGCCTTACCTTTTAAAAAGATTGCCTTGTATAAAGGTGTGTGAACATCTGTCAGACACTGTTCGAACTGTTTTGTATATACAACATTAAACTCATTCAGTCCTCACAGTAATGTGATGACTTACGAGCCCCAGCCCCTTTTCTTAGTTAGAAAACTAAAGCCCAGAGAAGTCGAGATGCACAGCGCAAGCCTGAATTCAGACCCCGTCACCATGCCCTGCTGCCTTCCTGGAAAGCCCCCTGGCTGGTCCAGCAGAGGATCAGGACTAGATCCAGTGATTCACAACCCTCTGAGCTTCCCAAGCACCTGGGGAGCTTTAACAAAATAAAACCCAAATGCTCTGGCATTTTTGGAAGCTCCTTGGGTGGCTCCAGAGTGCAGCCTGGGTTGAGAATCATTGGACCGGAGGCTTTCTGCGATTCCCCAAAGTGGCACGATTCTGTCCTCATACTGCCATTTCTGCTCCAGGCCAGTGGATATGGGGACAGCATGGGAAGTTTCTTGGTTACCTCCATCTCATCCTCAGAGCCCAGGCATCCCGCCTCTCCTCGGCCACGGCTCCGTCCCAAAAGCTAGATTTCCATGCTGGTCTCCGCTCTCACACTCAGGCGTCTGTTCCACATCTGGTTCCTTTCTTTCCTCAGAACCTCGCCAGTCAGTCTGTCCCTCCCTCCACAACTTTCTATACCCCCAAAACTGCCCACAGCCTGGATCATGTTTTCTGCCCACCTTTCTCTTCCACAGTGGGGTAACGGATTGAGAGAGTGAAAGAGTGTGTGCATCTCATTTTGAGAGGGAGTCTGGGGTCCCAGAGCTGGGGTCAGAAAACCATCTTGATGAGGGTTGGCACGGGACACTTTACATCTCTGGGCCTCAGCTTTTCTTGTTAAGTAGGGAGAAGACATCTGCTCTGCTGCTGCTTTTTTGTTTTGTTTTTAAAGATTTTATTTATTTATTTGGGAGAGAGAGTGCACAAGCAGGCAGAGAGGGAGAGGGAGAAGCAGGCTCCCCGCTGAGCAGGGAGCCCAGGACTCCAAGATCATGACCTGAGCTGAAGGCAGACGCTTAATCGACTGAGCCACCCAGGCACCCCTCTGCTGTGCTTCTTATCATAAACCTTCGAGAACCCCTGTGATCTGACCCTTGCTCGCTCTTTCAGCCATCACTAAGCCCCAGTCACTCTGGCCTTTGTGTTCTTTGTGCAAGTTCAGCTTATCCAAGCCTTGTACTGCATTGAACCCCTTGCTTGGAGCATTCCTCATCCCCCCCGCCGCCTTCCCACCCCAATGCTTGGCATGCATGATTCCTTCTTGGCATTCTGGTTGCAACTCAAATGTCACTTTCGAGAGGCCTTTCCAAGCCATTCATTCAAAAGTAGCCTCCTCTTCCCCTTCTCAAGGTCATTCTTTACCCCTGACTCTGCCTTAGTGTCTTCAGGGCTCTTAGCCCTGCCTCAGAGTGTCTTCGTATTGGTCTTCCTGTCTGCTCTCCCACTGGAATGTGAGCTGCGTGAGAGCAGGGAATGTTGTCCTTGTTCAGTGCTACGTTTTTAGCACCTGAAACGGCCTGACACATAGTAGGCCTCAGTAAACATTTGTGGGTTAACGAATGCCTACACCCATGGAAGGTCGAATGACGTAATGTCTGCTGTGACACTTAAGAGACTCTAGGCTACCGTATGTGCGTATTGGCTTTTTATTTAAAACATCTAGATTTGAGAGCAGTATATTTACTTTCCTAACACTGTCTCCTTGAGGCTGATCCTAGTTTGGCCTCCCAGATGGCAGGGGACAACGTCTGGGGAGAGGGAGCCTGAAATTTTACTGGAGTTATGGGCAGCCCCTCCTTGGATAAGCTACTGGTGGACAGCCACCCGTGCCCCCCCCCCCCCCGCCCACCTCGTACCTCCCATATTCTTCCTTACCAGACATTGAAACCTTTGCCAAGTGGGTTACTGGACTGCCAGTACTGAGGACTTAGAGATCTTTGGCCCAATTTCCTGGTTGAATGTGCAATTTGTAGAAGAGAAATGTCCTCATTTCCTGTGACTAGAGAAAAAAAAAACAAAACGGGGCCAAAGTCTTTAACCGCAGAAGGTAGAGAAAGCTGAAAAAAAGAACTGACAAAAACCTGGAGGTAAGGTGCAGGGAAGTCTAAGGGAGTGGTTGGAATCTTGGCTGTATGTTTTCCTTCAGACTCTCTCCAGGCTGCCCACCCCTGCCTTCTTGGACCACGGAGATCGCCGCACACAACCCTACTACAGGAGACCTCTGGCTGTGTGGTCAGATGAGAATGGCTGAGGAAGGGGCACAACAGCATCTTTTCCAGAAAGAGGAAGTGAAATAGTCAATGCCAGGTTCCCCTTTCCTGCTGGTCAGGCCCCCAAGTCAGGCTGAGCCAGCTCCCTCCACCCCTGTTTCCTGGTAGCGGCTCTAGGCTGCTGTCTGTGTTATTCATTAACCAGGCACTAATATTTCTATTTACCCATCTGTCATCCTACAGGGGATTCAGAGAAGTCTCACAATCTAACCAGCCAACCGGATCCTCTTGGATCAGGCCCAGCGAGCCACATTTAGCCAGTGTTTATTATGTCAAAAGTCTTGTGCCAGAGCCTTGTACTATACGCGTAGCCAGGGAGAGAGAAAATTTTCTCAAATAGGATGTGGTTCTGTCTGCCACTTGAACATATGTGTCGGGAGGTACATCCAGTGATGTGCTTGAGCTGGCTTGCAAGAACTGATTATTAACCTCAGCGTCTTGATGTTGGTAGAAACTGGCCCTGGGGGTAATGGGGAGGTGCTGCAAATCAGGGCTTCACTCCCCACCACCCTGCTGTTACCCACTCCACGCCCCCAACCAATCCCAAAACCTAGTTGTTAGGTTGAAAGAAGAAACAGCCCCCACTTTCAGGGAGCTACCAGTCCAATGCAAACCCTGCATGGTTGCTGTGGTGTGTTACGGTTCTTAGCTCTGTCATGCGCATTATCTCCTTGATCCTAACAAACATCTCCCTTCAGTGGTGGGCGCAGATACCAGAGTGATTGACTTAAGATGGAAATCAGACCATTCCGCTTTCTTGCTTAAAAACCTTTGAATGGCTTCCAAAACTCTTAGAATAAATTCAGACTTCTATTTATGGCCTAAAGGTTTGCATGGTCTGGTCCCTGCTGACCTCCTTGACCTCATCTTCGTGGCTGTCTCCATAAGTCACTGCATTCCAGCCTAGTGGTTCTCAAAGTGTGGTCATAATGCTGGGTCACCAGTACCAGTATCACCTAGGATTGTTGGAACTACGAACTCTTGGGTCCCATCCCAGACCTACTCATTCTGAAACTGTGGGGAGGGAAGATAGTAATCTGCTTCAGCCAACTCTCCATGTGATTCTCATATATACCCAAGTTTGTAGACTACTGCTCTAGCCCCACACTGGCCTTCTCTCAGCCTTTGGGAAGCTAAGGCTTTCTCCCTCCCTTTGCATCAGCAGTTCCTGTTTCTGGAATGCTCTTCCCATGGCCTTTGTATGGCAACTCCTTCTCATCATTCGGGTCTCCGCTGAACATCACTGACTCAGGAGAGTCTTCTGAACTCCCTTAACCTCTTGTTAGACTTTCTCCCATGTCCCTGTTTTAGTCCAGTTGTAAAAACCATTTGCCACATTCTGAAATTACCTTGTTTACTTGTTTATTAACAATTTTTTCCCATTGGAATGGAAGCCCCAAGAGGGCAGGTACCTTGTCTGTTACATACTCTGTATCCCTAGCCCTTGGAAAAGTACCTGGCTCATAGTAGGTAACCAATACATATTTTTTGAACAAATGAGTTATTAATTTCCCAGTGAAGAAATGGGCTGTATATCAAGTGACTTTTATACAGACCAACTACTTGTTAGTGAGTAGCAAAAGCTTCACCCTGAAAATCTCAGACCAGGTCGGGAGATTTTCTTTCGCTTTCGTGATTGGCAAGAGCAGCTGTGTCCCTGAAACCCTGGGAATCCCTGAGCTGGAAGGGGTTTAGCAGTTAACTGGTTCGGCTTTTATAAGATGTGTGAGTTTCCTCAGTGTCCCAGGATGGGTGTTTTCTATCTTCCACTTCAATATTCCTGGAACTGGGGAGTGACTACCTTATTGAGTTAACTCAATTCCATTTAAACAGCCCTGACTGTTTGAGAGGCAGCTCCCTGCCTCTTTTGCCCATGGTCGTCATTCTTCCCTGTGGAGCTACCTAGAATGCGTCTTCCATGAGATGGACCTCATCTTGGTTCAGCCATGTGTCCAGCATTCTCTTACTTGCTTCTCATGAGTCAATGAGAAAAGCAGGGACTTTGGAGAAAGGCAGATCTGGATTCATACTTCCTCTCACTTGCTGACCTTGGAAAGCTCCCTTAATCATCTCAGGCTACTTCTCTGGAGCGGTGTCTGGCTTTTATTACATATCACTGTCATCAATCGTCATCGTCATTATATGGTTTTAAATCTCCAAAACATTTTGGTTAATTCTTCTGGGCTTGATTCCTTGAGTTAATGTCTTTTTTTCTTTTTACTATTTTTTAAAGATTTTATTTTTAAGTTATGTCTATACCCAATGTGGGGCTCAAACTCAAAACTCTGGGATCAAGAGTCACGTGTTCTACTGACTGAGCTGGCCAGGCACCCCTGAATTAATGTCTTTTAAAAAATGTGCTGCTCATGGGGCACCTGAGTGGCTCAGTTGGTTGAGTGTCTGACTCTTGATTTTAGCCCAGGTTGTGATTTCATGGGTTGTGGGATCCTCGGGCTCCTTGCTCAGTGGGGAATCTGCTTGAGAGATTCTCTCCCTTTGCCCCTCCCCCCCCCACGCCCCCTCCCAAAATAAACAAATAAATCTTTGAAAAAAATGTGCTGCTCAGATGCTGAACATGCTACTGATTAAGACCTCAGTAAAGTGAGATTACCCTCAACTTGTTTAGACTCTATTTCTTTTAATGGCACCCAAAATCAAATTAGCTTTTTTGGAAGGTGTAATACATCCCAGATGTACAGTCAGCAGAAAATCCCAGATTTCTTTCTCACACATTACTATCAAACCATCCTATATAGTTGTCTCTCTCATATGTGATTTCCATCATTTTAAATTTGTATTTACTATATTTACTTTAAGCGGGGGTATATCTGTGTTTCACTTGGGTCACTATCTTAGAGCTAAGCGTTACTGTAAATTTTTTCAGCAATTTTATATATACAGTCTGACTGGAACTTCAGAATAACCCTGGGAGGCGTACGTCATCCTCATGATTATGGTTTGGGAATAGAGGCTGGAGGTTGGGACTTGCTCAAGGCCATCCAGCTAGGAAGCGGAACCGACAGTGAAGTCAGGGCTCTTAACACCAGTCCAGTGGTGTTTGAGGAAGGAAAACAGAAAGTGAGCTCTTCGTTGGGTGGGAATAATAAGGAAAGTCCTTCGGGAGAAAGTGAATATTGAGTGGGGTTTTACGAAAGTGGAAAAAGTAAGCAGAAGATGAGGGAATGTGGGGTTGTGGTGGGAGGAACTTAGAAGCAGGAAGCGTCGGGTGCCTGGGTGGCTCAGTTGGTTAAGCAACTGCCTTGGGCTCAGGTCATGATCCTGGAGTCCCGGGATCGAGTCCCGCATCGGGCTCCCTGCTCGGCAGGGAGTCTGCTTCTCCCTCTGACCCTCCCCCCTCTCGTGTGCTCTCTCTCTCTCATTCTTTCTCTCTCTCAAATAAATAAAGTCTTAAAACAAAAAAAAAAGAAGCAGGAAGGGTCTCTCTGAAGAGCACTTTCTTGGACAGATTGGGCCTCCAAGCTGGGCCAGCAATTCCTTTCCTGAGCTGCCTAGCATAATCACTGGGGAGCTTTTAAAAGCTCATCTGCTCTCCCACCCCAAAGAGTCAGTAGATTGGGGGCTGCCATGTGTACTGTCTTTGTACCTCTGCATGCAATTCTGCTGTATAACCTCTCTTGCAGACCACTAGGCTGGGGCAAGGGGCAGTTAACGAGACAGAGCTGGCTAGGGGTCCTTATTGTGGAGAAGTGAGTTAAGAAGGTGGGATTGGGCAGGGAGACAGGATATGAAGTAGGCAATGGAATGATAGGATAGGAGTTCCTGGGATGAAAACTTTTGACAATAGGAAAACTGCAGGTTTCTAAGCGGGAGGGTCACGTGTTTTAGACCCCTGAGATACACCTGGTAATGTTAAGTCAGGATTCACCCCACATCCTCTTTCTATGTCCCGTCTCTGTTCATCAGAGGAAACAGGATTCCACCGGCCCCCTCCCTAACTCCATTCATTACATCCTGACCTTAAAATACTTCTGTGGTTTCACATGCATCACCCTCCCCTTGTGCTACTGAGTCAGCTTCTTCATTGCATGTTCGCCCTCCCTGAGCTTGCAGAAAAGCACAAACATTGTGGACACACGCTTCAGAGTTTTACCGTCTTTATTTTCAGTCTGCCAGACCAGGTTGTCTACTCCTGTGCTAGTCAGTGTTAACCTCTGACTGATGGGCGCCAGGCTGTGTCCTGACCCATGTGGGGGTGCCACAGAGGGAGAAGACGAGACCCAGACTTCAGGCAGGTTTAATACGGGGAGGCAAGATACACATGTGGAGATGACTGGAGCATACTTACAAAGCAGCAGATCAAAGCGATACAGTACAAACCCAGATCGTTAGAAGTCACAGTTCCTGGTCCTCCCTCTTAGTCCTCTTGACTCATATGACCTCATTTGGTATTCTCTTCCATCTCTTTCCCGTTGTCTCCTTTCTAGTATCAACAGCTAGACCAGTGTCTAGGTGTTGTTTCAAAGCTTGTAGCAAGATTGCTTTAGGACACTGCTTCAGCCCGATCATCCCCAGCTACCAACCATCTCCCAAGGACTGAATTTGTATTAGCTACATTGCTTCTGAAACTCCAGTCTCAGAGTGCTTCTGTGCCTAACCATTTCTCCTTTGGTCCTGGAGCTGTGCTCCTTTGGGAAGAAAACTTCAGTCAGGAAGGGATACCAAGCCGCTGAGAGAGGATTTTACAGCCCCAGTAGTGGATGGGTCTGAGGATTTCTGACCCTGAGACAGGAACCCTGATGTTCCCCCTCTCCCAGGCTGCTCAATGCCTGTGTTACCCAGAGTGCCTCCAAAGGTCCAGGGCACCCCTAGTCTGTGGTGAAGTCAGAACTCGGAGCTCCCTCTGCTTGACTCACACCCCTGTCCGCATTTGTCCCCTCTGCTGTCTCTCGGCCTCTGCGTCCCAACAGGGAGGAGCTCCGATGCCGCAGGATCTGCAGCCCCTTCCCAAAGGCTCTGCGCACAGCTGACGAAGAGAAATAGAAAAGCAGGGGGTCCAGACTGGCATTGAGGGAACTGAACACCACGGCTTCCACCCTCCACTTGGGGCTCTTCTTCGTGTAAAACCCCACCAGGTGGGATACGTTGTAAGGCCCAAAGCACACCAGGAAATTAAGGAGCGTCACGACAGCCAGCCCTACAGCTCTGCGCCGCCTCTGGGCCCCTACGTGGGGCTGGGTGAGCATGATCCACACAAAGCGCCAGTAGCAGAAGATGGTGATCACCATGGGGACGAAGAACAGGAAGAGGCACAGCTCCAGCCTCACAGAAAGCACCACCTTCAGCTGAGATTCGGTGAAGTTCTCGTAGCAGGTGATGCCGTTGTCACTCGTGGCATTCTTGGTTGAGTTCCAGTACTGACCGATGATCACGATGGTGCAGTGACCAAAGGACAGGATCCAGGCCACCAGGGCAGCGATCACTCCATACACGGGCTTGCGGGACAGCTTGTACTGCACGGGGAAAGCCACTCCCAGGTAGCGCTCGATGCTGATGCCGGCCAGGAGCCACGTGCTGCAGTAGATGCTGCTGTAGAAGCCGAAACCCGTGAGGGCACAGAGCAACTCGGGCAGATACCAGCGGAAGTCGTACGCAGCCTCAATTATCTTGAAGGGCAGCAGCAGCAGCAGCAGGAGGTCCGCCAGCGTCAGGCTGAGCAGGAGGATGTGGATGGGGGCAGGGTGGGGCTGGCGGACCCGTCCCACGAAGGCCCGTAGCGCCAGGAGGTTGGCAGGGAGACCAGTGAGGAAGATGGCGATGTAGGCCGTGAGGATGAGGGAGTTGCGCCAGTTGGTCATGTTGGCTCTGGAAGAGGTTGGAAAAGGGCAGGGTCAGGAAGTCCCACTCCCAGCCTGAGCCCCACCCCTGCCAGGTTCAGGATGGGGACATCCTCCCTGGTGCTCTCCCCTTCCCAGGCCAAAGCTTTCTGCTGCTGCCGCTGCTTGCTCACACCACCCGCCAGAACTGCCCAGAGCAATTATTGACTTTGCCTGGGGCGGGATATTAAGCAGTAGCTATTACGTTGGCCATCATGTGTCTCTGGGGGGGACCAACCCTTGGCTTTCTCCTCTCCTCACAGATACAGGAAGTTGCTGTTATCAGCTTCCACCTTTCCTTAAGTTCTTTACTCAGTCAAAGATCCATGGAGAGAAAAGGCAAGCCTCATCTCACGAGGGGAGGCCTGTGAGCTGTCTCTCGGCTGTGAGACCCAGTCCCGGCTCTCCACAGGACCCCGCCACACGCCCAGGAAGCAGGTGCCTGGCCCCCCAACCGATCCCCCTACCTTGTCTTCCTCTCCTTTTGCAGAACACAGATTCTCCTCCACTTTTTTCTCCCCTGACCAGTGCCGGACTCTGGGACTATTACTGAAAAGAGGAAGCTAATGAGGTATGGGGGAGGGGCAGTGGGAAGGAAGGGTGAGCCTGTATTATCTTTTGGGGCTTGTCCCCTAAAAGACTTTAGACCATATTCAGAAAAGCTCAGTGTTTTAACTATCAGCAGAAGAACTCTCAACGGGGTCACTCAGTTTCTACTTGGCTTATAACCCTTGCTGCCCAAACACAGCCCAGCCCCTCCATCCTCTCTCTGGGCTTGAGGTCCCGGTCTGTTTCCTCGATCCCACCTCCACTGGCTCCTGTCTCCATGTATGAGCCTCACATCCTGTTTCTCACAGACTTCCGGCAGCCCGCCAGCCCCTTCCCCTCCACTCCAGATCCCAGCATCTCTTCCCAGAGCACAAGCACTGAGCCAGCTGCCTTGCCTTGTCTTCAGTCCAGAGAGATGGCTTCTTGGGATTAGTCCTGAAGGGAAGTCTGAAAGCTTCTGGGAAAGAGGAACAGGGCTTTAGCCACTGCTACTGCCCATTTCACACAGGAAAAAATTGTAAGGAACCTGCTGGTAGAAAGCTTTTATACTATCACAAGTCATGTGACCAGAGAGAGGAAGGTCAGTAATTGAACACTGTCTCCTCTCAAACCTGAAGGATGGGGCGCCCGCCAGCATCTTCATTCTCCCCCTAGAGATCCTCACTCTGACTTCCAAACCCAGCTTCTCTGTCCCTAGGTCCTGAATTATTTTTTCATTCCCAGGCATTTTTCCCATTTCTTAAGTCAGATGATCTTATCTTCTCTTTTCTAGGCAATTTCTTTTGTAATTCTTCTCATTTTCGGAAAAGATGTTTCCTCTTTCCTTTTAGTCTTCAATTTTTTCTTTCCTATGTGGTCTCCTGTCCTCGGCCCTCAACAGGTTACTTTTGCCCTCTTGGTTGAGACAGATTGGTTTCGCCTAGCCTGCGTCTTGTTCTGGTGGAAATAGCATGGCATTTAGAGTCATGCAGATGTGGGCTCAAACCCAAGTCCCTTCACTGGCACCTTGGAGCAGATGAATTTTCTGAATTTTAGCTTCCTTTTTGGTCAAGTGAGGATGGGAATACTTACCTCCCAGGGTTTTTGGTGAACTGTGGATGAGATGGCATGTATAAAGCATACAGTCCAGTGCTGAGCACTGAGTGGGTGCCCATGAGTGGAAGTGTGCTGGCAGCTTTGGAGAGAGTAAGTCACTTGGTAAAATATCCAGAGGCTGAGGGCACCGACATGCCGTCCGACTCGGGAGAGTGTCAGGGATTCAGGAGGTATGCCTGTGTGTCTCTTTACAGGGGAGTTGTGCTCAGGCTCCCGTGTCTTTCCCCCATGTGTTCCCTCTCCCTGTGGGCTGGGTCCAACCTCTGAGCCACCCTTGTTCCTTCCTCACCTTTCCCCCTCTATGGAGCTCCAGGTTAGAAGCTCCTGGATTCCTGTCCAGGTGCACACATCTGAGGAAACAAAGTCAGAACACATTTGCCTCTTGACCTAGGGAATGGGTCTCCATTTTGCCATCTGTGGCCTGATCCCTGCTCTCAGAATTTTTTCCCCCGGATGTATACTCACCCCCTGTTGTTTGCTCAGTCAGTCATTTCCTCAGTCATTAGTTTTTTAGCCTAGAACCATGGGGTCCAGAGATCTTAATATTTAGCTTTTCTTTCTCTTCAGCTCTACCCTCCACTAGAACCAAGGAGTTTGATCTTTGCATTTATCTCCTTCTCCTGGCACACACATGCACTTCCCAGATAAACAGGGGAACTAAGGAAGAGACCAGTCTCTGTTGCTTGCTACCAAATATATTTGTGTCATTTTGCTTTTATGATTTTCTATAACTATTCATGAGGATCTGGATTTAATGGCCAAGCAGAAACTTCTGGCATACAGGTGTTGAGGAGTAGGACCGCTGCTTTATCTCTGCCTGTCCTCCCCCTGCCCCTGCCTTTCTCCTGTCACTGAGGCACGTCACCTATGTTGAAGGGGCCCCAGTGAACCCCCTCCTCCACATTACGAAGGTAACATAATAAAGGAAACTTTGAACTCATGACTCATAACACCCACCTATGTCACAGGAAAGGGAAATGCAACCTCTAAGCCTGAATTCAAGGGCTGAGCTTTCACAAAGGCAATGTCTTTCACAATCTCTTCCAAGTTGTTTTCTTTCATCATCATTACAACCCAGCTTTAAGGAAGTTGGGCCCATTATTTAAAGTTATGTATAATCACTTTCTCAACTTCCTTAGTCCTCAGTCACTGCTCCCATCCCCTGTCCACTCTAATCTGGGTTATATCCTTGTTTTTCCATAGGACCTGCTCATCCTCAGATTAACAGTGACCTCTCTGCTACTGAATTTAGTGGACATTTTCTTCCTCTTTTATTAGCCTCCAACACAGTTTCCATAGCCTTCTTGAAACATTCTCTTTCCACGAATTCTCCTATATTATGCTCTTCTGGTTTCCTGGCCTTTTCCCAGGTCACTTCTTAGTGACCTTCACTAGCCCACCTTTCCCTGGTCATCCTCTAAATGTTCAAGTCCCTTAAGGCTTGGTTCCAGGTTCTCTCTTATATTGGTCCTATACTCTCTCTAATCTGTTGTATGCATTCCTGCAGTGTTAATTATCATCTTCATAAACCCCAGATCTGAATCTATCTGGGCTCCTGTGAGCTTTAACATTCACATGTCCAAATGCCTGGTAGACATTGTCATTCGGATGTCTCCCAGGCACCTCAAATTCAGTGTGTCCAGAGCTGACTTTAGACCTCCACCAAATGAGGCCTCCTTCCAGCATTCTCTGTGTTGGGGCATAGGATCTCTTCCCATTCCATCCCCTGAGCCATAATCTTGGAGTCAGTCCCACTACTGTCTTCTTCCCTATATCCTCAGTGCAGTCCCACATGCTTCTCAGAGCCCATTGAAGGCATCCATCTCTCCCCATCTCCATCATCCCATCCCATCGTAAGCCACAGTCTGTTACGAGGAGGTTGGCAGGAGCTGTGACCTGTTCCTTCCCAGCCACTCACACCCTGACAGTCAATTCTCCATACTGTACTTAGTGGGATCTCTTAAAAATCTCAAGCCAGTTATATCACCCTCTTGTTTAGAACCCTTTCTGAGGTTTCTTATTGCCTTGAGGATAAACATCAAAACTCTTAACAAGGTCTATGGCCTTGCCAACTTCCAGCCTCAACTCGTATCTCTCTTCTCTCTCCTTGCTCTCTAAGCAAGACCATCTCTTGCTTCTGTGAATGTGCCACCTTTCCTCTGCCAGGGGCTCTTGACCAAGCCTCTGCCTGCAGTGCTCTTTATTTCTCATTACCCACTCTACCTCCCCTGGCAGGCTCCAGCCTTCTTTCAGATACCCACTTCCTCCTTAAGAAAGCCCTCCCTGACCTCCTAGGTTCAATGAGATTCTCTTATTGGATGTTCTCAGAGCACTGTTGCTGAATAGTATTCTGTTTCATAGATACTTTTTGTTTTATTTATCCATTCACCTGTTAATAGACATTTTTTGGGGGGGGGTTGTTTTTGTTTTTGCTTTTCAGTTTTTGGCTAGTGTGAACAAAGCTGCTATGTATTTTGTTGTTTAGGTCTTTGTGAAGATATGTGTTTTCAATTCTCTTGGGAAAATACCTACATTAGCTGAGCTGTATGGTCAGCTTTTTGTTTAACTTTTTGAGAAACTGCCAGTTTTCCAAGGTGGCTGTACCATTTTTATTCCCACCGGCAGTGTATGAGTATTCCACTTGCTCCACAGCATTGCCAACCCTTGGTATTTGTCAGTCTTAAGTTTTTGGCATTCTAATTATGTGGCATGGTATCTCACTGTGGTTTTATTTTTTTATTATTATTTTTTAAAGATTTTATTTATTTATTTGAGAGAGAGAGAATGAGAGACAGAGAGCACGAGCGGGAAGACGGTCAGAGGGAGAAGCAGACCCCCAGCCGAGCAGGGAGCCCGATGTGGGACTTGATCCCAGGACTCCAGGATCATGACCTGAGCCGAAGGCAGTCGCTTAACCAACTGAGCCACCCAGGCGCCCCTCATTGTGGTTTTAATTAGCATTTCCCTGATGACTGTTGATGTTGAGCATATTTTTAAGTACTTATTGGCCATCTGTGTGTCTTTGTGAAGTGTCTAAGTCTTTTGCCCATTTTCAAAAAATGAGATTATTTTCATATTACTGAGTTCAGAGAATTCGTTATTATGTTCTGGGTACTGCTCATCTGTTACAACTTAATGACTGTTCAATGCTCATCTGTTACATATATGTATTCTATTTTCTCCCACTATATGACTTGTGTTTCCATTTTCTTAATTATCTCTTGAGGAATAAAAAAAATTTGAATTTTGATAAAGTCTAACTCATTTAGTTTTCCTTTTATGTTTTGTGCTTTCATAAAGTCCTAAGAAATCTTTACCTGTCTATCCAGTCCAAACTTTCTTTTCCTTTCTGAATTACCTTGATATCTTTATTGCAAATGAATTTATTGTATCTGAGTGGGTCTGTTTCTTGAGTCTCTGTTCTGTTCTAGTGATCCTTATGTCTTTCCTTTCCCCATTTCCACACAGTCTCGATGGCTGTAATTTTATAATAAGTCTCGAAATCAGGAAGTGTAAGTTCTCCAACTTTGTTCTTTTCTAAGATCGCTTTGGTTCTTCCAGGTTATTTACATTACCATAGAAATCATTCTACAGAGAAGCCTGCTGGAATTTTGATTGGGATTGTGTTGAATCCATAGGTCAATTTGGAACTGTTGACACTGGGATCACATTGAGCCTTCCCCATTGGGAACATGACACAGCTCCATGATTTAGATGTTTAATTTCTCTCAGCAGGAGAGAGCTTTTACACATCTTTTCTTACATTGATTTCCTAAGTATTTTTGGTGTTCTTGCAGATTTAGGGTTTTTTTAAAACTTTGTTTTCTAGTTATTATATCATAGCATCTTTTACGATTCCTTCACAGCACATATCTCAGTGTGTTATAATCCATTTATTGTGTCCTCACAATAAATGCTTAATGTGCCTCTCCCTTAGAAACTATCCACAAAGGCAGGGGAAATGGCTGTTTTGCTCACCACTATATCCCCAGGGTCTGACAGAGAGCCTGGCACATACTAGACACTTGATAATTATTTCCTGGATGACATGTGGATGGATAAGTGGAAGAATTGGAATGGAGAGAAATCGATTTTCAAAAGCTCGGAGATCTTTGTTTCCAGCTGCCTCATTTTATCTTCTTCTGGAACTGTCCTAAGAAATCCCAGCCAGGAATCACTTGAGAGCTCTTTCGTAGATTAAGGCACTCCCACTACCTTTGTGGGAAGCTGCTGGGATCTTCCCTCATCGCCAGTATTGATAAATTAGGCTAATATACCTTTACGACCTAGATCCTGCTTGGCAAGTATGAGGGCGGTGTGGATATAAAATATTCGAAAGTGAAGGGGAATGCAGGATTTCACCAGTAGTGGTGCTAATGGCAAATAAAGAGCTGTTGTTTCATTCATTCATTCAACAAATGTGTCTGATCCCTTGAACGTGGTGGGATCTGTGCCAACCACCAGGATATCAGGGTCACAAAGACAAACACGGGCTTACACTTATGGAGGGTGGTTACATGCTGGTGGAGAGAGATGGGCCAGAGTGAGGAAATATGCACACGGGAGTCATTACGCAGAGAGAGACGCTGAAGGAAATGAAGCTGGGTGGTGGCAGGGAGAGTGGTCACTGCATGGCAGGGACTTCTTTGGCCAGAGGCATCAGAGAAGTTGTCTCTGCACTTACTGTTAGCTGATACCTGAGAGGTTGGGCTGAATTCTGGGGCTGGCCACTGAGAAGTTCCCGCAGAGGAGGGGTCTGGGCTGGGGAGCTGGCAGGTGTGCAAGAAGGCAGAAAGCACCTTTGTGGGGGGGGGGGGTGCGGAAAGGCCGGTGTGACTGGAGCATGGTAAGCCAGGGCTGTGACAGTGGAAGACCAGATGGGTTTCAGTAGGGACTTGGGATTCTGTCCGTAAGCAATGGGAAGTCACTTCCGGGCCATAAGAGGAGAGTGATGTGATGAGATTTATGAATGTGAGAGGACAGGCGCTGCTGTGTGGGGAGTGGTCTCCAGAGGGTTGAAGTTGGAAGCAGAGAGAGAGAGAAGAGAAATGCATTGGAGTCGTCCAGGGGAGGACTGATGATGGCACGGATTTAGGAGAATGTGGCCATGTAGGCAGAGAAGATCGGCTGGGATTTGGGATCTGTGACTTTAAATAAATTCCACTGCATGAAGAGTACAGGATGCCAGAGACACAGGGAACTCTTCTGCAGAGTGAGAGAGATGGTTGTAGACCTGTAGTCTGCATCCAGGTGGACTTTGAGATGTCATTGCTCTCCTGTGCCAGCACAGTTCACCCCCGTTCCATTGGTGTGGTACCCTTTTTGAGCCCCTGCAGTGGCCTTGTGAAGGTGTGGAGGTGACAGTCGATGCCCTCCACCCCCTTGCATGTCCTCTTTTAGTTGCCATGGGCCCAGCCTTGCCTGCGGCTCCAGTCAGTAGTGGTGTCCTGCAGGTCTGTGGCCTTGCCACCTCCAGCCTCAGCACTGTTGCACCACTGAAGAGGGGGAACAAGGAGGAGCAGCCCAGGCCTAGCATCTGGGCAGTGTTCTTCAGGCCTGTCCTTGTTGGCCTCCTCAGTGGGCATCGTGGGTTTTGCCGCCCACTGCTGGTAACAGCCTCCCTCTGCAGAGACCTCTCCTTCCTTCACTCTATCCCTCTGCTTGCTATTCATCAGATTCCACTTCTGGCCAATAATACCAGCGGTGGTGGCTGGATAATGGTTCTCCACCCCCCACACCCCCCCCAAAGATCTCCATGTCCCAATCCCTGGAACCTATGAATGTTACTCTATGTGGCGAAAAAGACTTACCGGGTGTGATGAAAAAGCTTACAGTGGGGAGGTTATCCTGGATAATCTGCGTGGGCCTTAAAGGTGATCACAGATATTCTTTTTTTTTTTTTAAGATTTTATTTATTTATTTAAGACAGAGAATGAGAGACAGAGAGCATGAGAGGGAGGAGGGTCAGAGGGAGAGCAGACTCCCTGCCGAGCAGGGAGCCCGATGTGGGACTCGATCCCGGGACCCAAGCAGGGATCCCGATGCGGGACTCGATCCTGGGACTCCAGGATCATGACCTGAGCCAAAGGCAGTCACTTAACCAACTGAGCCACCCAGGCGCCCAGATCACAGATATTCTTGTCAGAAGGAGGCAGAGGGAGATTTCGGACAGACAGAAGAGGGGAAGATGGTCTGATCACCAAGCAGAGACTGGAATGAGGTGGCCACAAGCCAAGGAATGCCAGCAGCCACCAGGAGCTGGAAGAGGCAAGGAATGGGTTTTCCTCAGACCAGTGATACTGGTTTTGGACTTCTGCCCTCCAGAACTGTGAGAGACTTAATTTGGGTTGTGTTGAGCCACCACGTTTGTGCCAATGTGTTATAATGGACATAGGCAATGCTTACCCAGCAACATTTGACTGCTCGTTCTGTGATCCTGTGTATCAGGTACCATGCTAAGAGCTTTACAAAGATGAACTCATTTAATCCTGAAAGCATTCTGTGAAACAGACTCAAACACAGAGAACAAACTGGTGGTTGCCAGAGCGGGGAGGATGTGTGGCAATGGATGAAATATGTGAAGGGGCTTAAGATGTAAGAGCATGTAGTTATAAAATAAATAAGTCACAGAGATGAAAAGTACAGCATAGGGAATTTAGGCAATAAAGAAAATTCTGTGAGTTTGGCACACTCATCCCCCTTCTGTAGATGAGAAAACTGAGGTATAGAGGGGTTAAATAATTTGCCTGAAGTCAGCTGGTAAATGGAAGAGCTGAACTATGAACTTGGGAGCCAGACTGTCTTCACCACTGGACTCTGCTCCGCCTTGTGCGGGGAGTGGGGGTGGGGGTCCAGGTGAGAACCGGCTCCCCCAGCAGCCCCTGAAAGTCCTGTAGATCCCACTCCGGAGGATACAAGGGCACAGGTAAGGGTGTAAGATCATGTCATCTGCTCCCCACAAGAAGTGTCTGTATGGTCGCCAGCCTTCCTGCTTTTTGCCTTCACTCTTTCCCTGAACCCACGAGGGAATGACCTTCCACCCCAGTTTCCTAGAATCCCGGCAATTCTCAGCCTTTCACATGTTCTAGTTCATGCTCTAACCCCAGATCCTGGATGCTGTCATCTTTTTTTTTTTTTAAGATTTTATTTATTTATTGGAGAGCATGAGCAGGATAGACGGTCAGAGGGAGAGGGAGACGCAGACTCCCCTGCTGAGCACAGAGCCCAATGCGGGGCTTGATCCCAGGACCCTGAGATCATGACCTGAGCCGAAGGCAGATGCCCAGGCAATTGAGCCACCCAGGGGTCCTCATCAGACGCTGTTGCCTTTCATCCATCCCTTCTTCCCTGTCTTTAACGATTTTGGAAACCAGGGGAATAGAGGGGAGGGAGCATTTTCTGTTGCTTTCTACTTAATTTTCTGTGTCATTTAGCACTTATGAGCATGAATGCTTATAAAGATCTGGATTTGATGGTGAAACAGGACTAAGAACTTGGAAGGAGTCTCTTCCTTTATTTCTGGAATCTTGAAGAGGTGGTCTGACCTTCCCCCCCGCCCCACTCACCCCGCTTCTCTATCTGCTGTCCCTGCAAAACTGACCTTCAGACCAAGAGCAGGACTGAAAGTCCCCCCACCCTCGGTCCCCTTGGCTACACACAGCTTCTAGCCCGGACACCAGGTAGCTTTCAGGGGCTCAGGCCTCCTTTGAAACAGCAGAAGGCAGCTGGCTTGGACTGCCTTTCAGTGTTGACCCTGAGCCAAGGAGGAAGAGCAGAGAGTCTTTAGAAATGAAAGTGGTACAGATTTCCTCAGTAAAAACTGGCTGTGGTTGCAATCAGGTACTGGCTGATCTTGCAGAAGATGCGCTCACCTGGGGCCAAACTGATGCTCTATGTTCCTTTTCCCAGCCCAGCTTTCCCTCTGCTTTCCTCCCCTTTACCTGCCTCTGTCACATAGGCCACTCCTCTTCCGCCCGCTAGATGTGGCATCACCGGGGCTGCCAGGCTTTCTGTCCAGTTTGCAGAATCTCAGGAAAACTCAGATTACACCACTGATGCTCCAGAGGCTTGGAGGAAAGTGTCAGAAACTCTTGAGTGGGGAAAGCGGTAGTACGTGTGGTTTGATAATTGGAATTTCCCAGGAGAAGGGAAAGCCCTGGTTTTCTTAATGCAAACTGTAGAAAGTAGAGTTTCTGTTTATCAAAAACGGAAGTTGGTTAAAACTAGATTGAGAAACAGTGATGCAGTTGATGTAATACTTTACTACTAGCTCTCAGAGAAGTTTATGTGAACTGAGATCCTCTGCATGTTGAGCGCCCCCCTCCCCGCCCCCCCTCCCCCCCCAGCTCCTTCCATTCCTCGCCAGAGGAATTCAGATCCCTCAGTGAGCAGTGAGGCTGTTGGGAAGAGGACGGAGCGTGCAGATGGGATCTTGGTTTTCAGGGTTTCCCTCTTTTCCCCTGAGCCCTTCCTCTGCCGTGATAGGAAGCCACAGTGAATTGACACCTGAGCCTCCCTTTGTGTCTCAAGAGGTCTTTGCCACATATAAAGCTAAAAACCTTATATCTCACATGAGCCTAGAAACCCAAACCACAGAGGCTTAACTAAACACACATGGGTTTCTTTTCATCATGTCACATGAAGGAGACAGGGCAGCCCTCAACAGCCCAGGCTTCTAGCTTTCTGCTCCACCATCCTAGAGTTGACTTGCTGCTTCATGATCTTAAGAAGCATCTACATTCTGAGCAGAAAAATAGGGGGGTGGAGAGTAGAAAGAGCAAAGGGGCATGTGAGCTGAATCTAAACCTCGAGAGGCTTTATTTTGTAGAGCAGTTTTAGGTCCACAGCAAGATTACACAGAAGGCACAGAGATTTCTCTTACGCCCCACACACGCATAGCCTCCTGCCTTATCCACATCCTTCACCAGAATGATATGTTCATTACCATTGACGAACTTAAGTTGACACATGATTATCACCCAAATCTATCCCTTTCTTATTTTTAATTTTTTTTAAAAGATTTTATTTATTTGCGAGAGAGAGAATGAGAGACAGAGAGCATGAGAGGGAGGAGGGTCAGAGGGAGAAGCAGACTCCCTGCTGAGCAGGGAGCCTGACGTGGGACTCGATCCCGGGACTCCGGGATCATGACCTGAGCCGAAGGCAGTCGCTTAACTAACTGAGCCACCCAGGCGCCCATATCCCTTTCTTAATCAAGATAATGATAGCTTTTCTAGAAGCCCTACTCAGCAGACTTCCTATTTCTTATTGGCTAGTACTGTATCTCATGACAACTCCTGGCTGCAAGGGTGTCTGGGAAAGGGATTATTAACCGGGCATTTTCCCAACCTGACAAAGTAGGGTAAGGAGGGAGGGGAGAATGCCAAAATTACAGAAATCTTGAATAGCACATACGGGGAGGAAAAGTACTTCTAAAACTAAAATACCTATGATGACCGTAAAAAGGGGTAAGATTTTACAAGGCAATCTACAGATTCGGTGCAATCGCTATCAAAATACCAACAATATTTTTCACAGAACTAGAACAAATAATCCTAAAATTTGTATGGAACCACAAAAGACCCCAAATAACTAAAGCAACCTTGAGAAAAGAGAACAAAGTGGGAGGTATCACAATCCCATATTTCATGATTGCTACAAAGGTGTAGTAATCAAAACAGTATGACACTGGCACAAAAATAGACACATAGATCAATGGAACAGGAGAGTCCAGAAATAAATCCATACTTATATGGTCAGTTAACCTACAACAAAGGAGGCAAGAATATACAACAGGGAAAAGACAGTCTCTTCAACAAACGGTGCTGGGAAAACTGGACAGCTACATGCAAAAGAATGAAACTGGACCACTTTCTGACACCATACACAAAAATAAATTCAAAATGAATGAAAGACCTGACTGTGAGACCTGAAACCATAAAACTAAAATAAAACACAGGCAGTAATCTCTTGGACATCATCCTTCACAACATATGTATGGATATGTCCCTTCAGGGGAGGAAACAAAAACAAAAATAAACTATTGGGACCACACCAAAATAAAAAGCTTTTGTACAACAAAGGGAACCATTAACAAAACAAAAAGGCAACCTAGTGCACGGATGAAGATATTTGCAAATAATATATTTGATAAAAGGTTAATTTTCAAAATATATAAAGAACTTCTACAACTCAACACCAAAACAGAAACCAATTAGAAAATGGGCAGAGACCTGATCAGACATGTTTCCAAAGAAGGCATACAGATGGCCAACAGGTACATGAAAAGATGCTCACCATCACTCATAATTAGAGAAATCAAATCAAAACCACAATGAGATATCACTTCACACCAGTCAGAATGGCTGGTGTTAAAAAGATGACAAGTGTTGGCGAGGATGTGGAGAAAAAGGAGCCGTCGTGCACTATTGGTGGGAGTATAAATTGGTGCAGCCACAATGGAAAACAGTATGGAGGTTCCTCAAAAAATTATAAATAGAAATATCCTGGGAGGGCGCCTGGGTGGCTCAGTTGGTTAAGCGACTGCCTTCGGCTCAGGTCATGATCCTGGAGTCCCTGGATCGAGTCCCGCATTGGGCTCCCCGCTCAGCGGGGAGTCTGCTTCTCCCTCTGTCCCTCCCCACTCTCATGCTCTCTCTATCTCATTCTCTCTCTCAAATAAATAAATAAAATCTTTAAAAAAGAAAAAAAAAAGAAATATCTTGGGAACCTGGGTGGCTCAGTCGTTAAGCATCTGCCTTCAGCTCAGGTCATGATCCCAGGGTCATGGGATCGAGCCCCACATCGGGCTCCCTGCTCAGCGGGAAGCCTGCTTCTCCCTCTCCCACTCCTCCTGCTTGTGTTCCCTCTCTCGCTCTCTCTATCTGTCAGATAAATAAATTAAAAAAAAAAAAAGAAAAAAAAAAGAAATATCCTATGATCCAGTATTTCCACTCCTGGGTATTTACCCAAAAAAATGAAAACACTAATTCAAAAATATATATGCACCCTGATGTTTACTGCAGCATTATTTACAATAGCCAAGATATAGAAGCAACCCAAGTGTCCATTGATAGATGAACGAATGAAGATGTGGCATATACGTATGATGAAATGTTACTCAGACATTAAAAAGAATGAACCTAGAGGGCATTATGCTAAGTGAAATAAGTCAGACAGAGAAAGATAAATATCTATTATTTCACTTATATGTGGAATCTAAAAAACAAAAGCAGAGAGAAACAGACTCATAAATGCAGAGAACAAACTGGTGGTTGCCAGAAGGGAGGTGGGTGTGGGGGATGGGCAAAATAGGTAAAAGGGATTAAGAGGTACAGACTTCCAGTTATGAAATAAACAAGTCACGGAGATGGAAAGTACAGCGCAGGGAATATAGTTAATATTGTAATAATGTATGGTAACAGATGGTGACTCTCCTTACTGTGGTGAGTACTGAGTAATATATAGAATTGTCGAATCACTATGTTGTATACCTGAAACTAATATAACACTGTGTGTCAACTGTGTTAATATTTAGAAAAAATAAATATCTTTTTAAAAGCTCCCAAAAAAGGTGTGGGACTTTAGAAAGGATTTTTATAAATTGTTTTTATTGAAGTGTAACTTACATACAATAAAGTGTACTAACCTTAGAGGTACAACTTAATGACTGTTAACATATATATTTGTGTGACCACCATGTGGGTCAAGATGTAGACCATTTTCAATGTCCTACAAGAACTCTTTGTGCCCCTGCTCAGAGAGCAACCTTCCCACCTCTGACATAACTACTATTCCAACTTCTACCACTAGAAGAGGAATATTAACCATCCTAAATCTTGGAAGGAAAAAGATGATGGATAGAGAGGAACAAAAGGGAAGGAGAAGCCCAAATTAATGGTTGCTTTTGTAATATTGCTGTTCTCCTTTGCCTCTTAAATTATTCTAATTACATTTTGAAAACCTTCTTCTTAAAATGTCATCAAAAACTGAAGATAGACATTTTAGTTTGTTATAAGCTGAAACTCCAATCAGTCAGGACTGGATTCTACGTGTGTAATAGAACATCTCTAGGTAATAGCTGTGTAAATAGGATAGAATTCTGTTTCTCTGTCATATACAAGCAGCCTGAAGATTGGAAGTCCAGAGCAGCCAGGATTGTTTTTGACAGCTGCAGGAAGACTTAAGAGACCCATCCTCTTCTAGCTGTCTGCTCTACCAATCCTAGACTAGCCCTTGTCCTCATGGTCCAGCATAGAAGCTGAAGCTCCAGCCATCACATCTGTGTTCCTGACAGCAGACTAAGAGGAAGGGAAAAAGAAGCGCTTACCCCTTCTCAATTTAATAGACTTCTTAGAAGTTCCACACAATACCTTTTAAAAAAATTTTTATTAACATATAATGTATTATTTGTTTCAGGGGTACAGGTCTGTGATTCTTCAGTCTTACACAATTCACAGAGCTCCCATAGTACATACCCTCCCCAATGACCATCACCCAGTCACCCCATCCCTCCCACCCCCTCCACTCCAGCAACCCTCAGTTTGTTTCCTGAGATTAAGAGTCTCTTATGGTTTGTGTCCCTTGCTGGTTTCATCTTGTTTCATTTTTCCCTCCCTTCCCCTATGATCCTCTGTCTTGTTTCTCAAAATCCTCATATCAGTGAGATCATACGATACTTGTCTTTCTCTGATTGACTTATTCCGCTTAGCATAATACCCTCTAGTTCCATCCATGTCGTTGCAAATGGCAAGATTTCATTTTTTTTGATGGCTGCATAATATTTCATTGTATATATATACCACATCTTCTTTATCCATTTATCTGTTGATGGACATCTAGGCTCTTCCCATAGTTTGGCTATTGTGGACATTTCTGCTATAAACATTGGGGTACAGGTGCCCCTTTGGATCACTACATTTGTATTTTGGGGGTAAATGCCCAGTAGTGTAGTTGCTGGGTCGTAGGGTAGCTCTATTTTCAACTTTTTGAGGAACCTCCATACAGTTTTCCAGAGTGGCTGCACCAGCTTGCATTCCCACCAACAGTGTAGGAGGGTTCCCCTTTCTCCGCATCCTCGCCAACATCTGACTTGTTAATTTTAGCCATTCTGCCTGGTCCACACAACACTTCTAATAACTCACTGGCAAGAACTTAGTCAAATGACCACACCTACCTGTGAAGAAGGCTGGGAAACAGCCTTTTAGCTGGGTTCAGTGTATTATTAAAAATCAGACTTTGGGGGGACTCCTGGGTGGCTCAGTTGGTTGAGTGTCCGGCTCTTGGTTTCAGCTCAGGTCCTGATTTCGGGATTGTGGGATCAGGCCCCGGGCTGGGCTTCGTGCCGGGCATGGAGCCTGCTTGAAATTCTCTTTCCCTTTCCTTCTGTCCTTCCCCGCTCTCGTGCTCTCTCTCTCAAAAAAAACCCCCAAAAAACAAAAAACAGACTTTTTTACTCAATGAAGAAACTGGTAGTCTTTTCCAAATTGCACTTGTACAACTTTTGCAGATGAGCCCTCTCTCCCCCAGTTCTGCAGCTTTTGCATTGTGTCCCCAAAGGCCTGGCATCTGCCCAAGGAAGAGCACATCTCAGGGAAGACCTCAGCACGTGGGGAAGAAGGTACCACAGGGAGCATTGCCTCACGTGTCTGGTTCTGTGGTCCCTGGGGTTGGATGAATATAATTCTGCCGGGTTGCAGAGGTCAGTTTTGTCTTAGGAACACAAAATCAGATGTGAGCGTTCTGTGAGCATCTCAGCCAGCTATCTCTGGGCAGGATTTCGATTACTTTTGTGTTTCCTTTGACACAAGTGCCGTATGTCTCCCAATGAAAGAACTCAACCACGGCGCTGTGGGATAGGAGCAGGAGCCCCGGCACCCACCTGGTGGACAGAGGGAGAGCACCCGCTGGCCAGGAAAGCCACACTGCCATATCCCTCCGTGCCCAAGCAGCCACGAGCCCCGGGGCCCAGCGGAGGCTGCTCTGGAAGCAGAGGCAAGACTAGGGAAAGGCAGAGCTTTCCTTTGTGCAGAGGCATCTGAAATGGGCCAAGGGCCATGGCCTTAGCTGCCTTGAGAGGGTGGACGGCGGCGGGTCTGGCAGCATTCGGCCAAGGAGGGGAAGGAAGTTGCTAGACTTGTCACAGGTGAAGAGAATTGTGGAATCAGGTGAGGCTGTCTGAGATGTTCTGCTCGAGTTAAGAAAAATTAAGGTAAGTCACCTCCCTGATTTTGTGCTCCTTTTCCCCATGCTTGACCAACTGAGCTTCTACCATCTGCCTTATTTATTTATAACGGAAATATGGTTAACACACAATGTTGCAGTAGTTTAGGGTGAACAGCATCGTGATTGGACAAGTCTGTATGTTATGCTCCACCCCCCACAAATAAGGCTACCTTCCGTCACCACACAACGCCATTCCAGTACCGTTGGCTGTCTTCCCCAGTCTGTACCTTTTATCTGCGTGACTTATTCATCCCAGAACTGGAGGCCTGTACCTCCCCCTCCCCTGCCCTCTGGCAGCCATCGGTTTGTTCTCTGTATTTCTGGGTCTGTTTCTGCTTCTTGTTTGCTTATTTGTCTGCCATTGGCTTTTTTAGAACGTCCGTCTGTGCCTCCTTTCACTCCTAATAGAACCATTCGTGGAGTTCCTCGATGGGGTAAAGATTCCCCATCCTGTGTCTCAGGAGGGGCTGACTCTTCACTTGCCCCGATTCCTCTCCTCAACACCTCAGACTTTCCTCCTCTACCCTCGCTGGACAAGACGTGTTCTTACAGGAGTCTGAAGTTTCAGAAGTGCCCTCCCACCACGTGAAGACGCAGAGGCGACAAGCGTCATTGTCTTCGAGCTGTGCCCTGTTCTGTCTCACTCCCCCAGAGGCCCCTGGCGCTCTTCTGAGAAGGGTGAACGTGGCTTAAGGGAAGAGAGGAGTTTGAATACTCTTTCCTCATTGAGATGATTCTGCGCAGCATAGGGTGACAGCCTGTGTGGAGAGCGTCTCTTGTGCAGGGGTCCCAGCCGAGATGTCGAGGCTGGCCCTGCAGGCTTAGGGTGGTTCGGCCGGCCGCACACGCCTGCGGCTGGAGCCAAGGGCTCGGGTAGGCCCTGCTTGAACCCCAGAAAGCGAGGTGGGAAAGGCACGTTCTCAAAGCCCCCCGAGAAAGCAGTTCTGTGTCAGAATCTGCTGTGCCCATGTCCAGAGCAGTTTCCAGTCTGCACCGGGATGTTCCCCTTTCCTGCTCACTCCAGAAAGGATGATGGAATGCCCGGAACTGACAGTGACATTATAAGGGCTTCCCTTGTATGTGCTCATTTCTTTGTTTACTTAACTTCACAAACCCTGGTCCTTTCAGTACTACCATGAACCATTGATCTGCATTTCTTGCCTCTGGTTGCCACACACCCGTGTGTCTCAACACGTCTTTTGAGAACCGTTGAGTTAGAGGACCAGATGAGCCAAGACACTCCTGGCCTGGCTGGGGATGGACCAACCCACCTGGGGCTCCTGTCTGACTGGGCCCTGGTGTAAGCAAGCATCTGCCTACATTCACCTTCAGACCCACCTGCCCTTCACCCCTGACACCATCACATTGTTTCTAAGAGTGGCACCCCCCACTTAGCTCTCTAGCTGTCTCAGTGCTTCTGTGGCATGGGCTCCAGCACCCTCGTCCCCAGGCGCAAATAGTGGTAGGGTTGCTCCCACGGTGTTCCCCGAGAAGGCTCCGGGGCTTCAGGGAGAGGGTGCGGGCCTGCAGGCACCTTCATGACTATTCACTTCTAGGGCCGCAGAGCTCTCCCGTCCAAGGAATCACGTGTCAGAGGGGAAGAGCCCTCGCCGAACCCTGCTGAGGCAGTTGGGCCCTCTCTGCTTCTCCCCACGTCTCTGCCCCTGCCAGTCGAATTCCTCTCTCTCCAAATCCAAGTTCTGACTGTTCTCCCAGGCCTCTCTTTCCAACCAGAATTCCGTGCAGCCCATACTTTCTCTTTTGGAGGCTTCTTTCAGGTCGTCAGCTGTATTTCACCCTTTCTTTCTAGTCTTTCTTCACTCTCTTCCTCTCCACCCCCACCCTGGACAATGTCAAGTTTGTCAAGTTCCTGTTCCCTTCCTGGCATGGTCCAGCCAAAGCAGATTCATCTCCGGTTTTGCATCATTTGGCATTCCCTGGCCAGCAGAGCACATTTTGTGTGAGCACATTTCTGGGGGACTCCTGGCTTTCAGGTCCAGGGGCCCCAGCCTGCCCAGAAGAGTGTCTGAGACCACCTGGCCTCACAAAGTCCATGGCTGTTTGAGGAATCAGCTCCGCTGTTGCTCCCACACATCTCTCTTCCCCAAGTTCTCTGCCACCTCCTCCCTTCTCTCCAGAGCCCTCTCTCTGAGCTCTGTGGGCCCAGGACAGCCCTAGGCTCCTTGGATACTCCTGGAAGTCTCTTGGATGAGGCAGCTGAGGGCAGGGTGACAACCAGATGATGCATTTCATCTCTCTGTGAATGAATGGGGATAGAGCATCAAACAATACAGACACGGCTCTTGCTTTCATGGAATTTACATGCCACTGGGGGCAAGGAGAATAGAACAGTATCTACATAAATATAGAAGATAATTTATTGTCGTGGCACATTCCTTGAAGGAAACAAAATAGGATAATGTAATAGTCACCTGGGATGTGAGGGAGGTGCTCTGCGTGGCAGGGAAGGGTTCCTTGAAGGGGTGACATTGAGCAGAGGCCTGAAGGAACACTCCCTTTGAAGAGCTGGGGGAAGAGCACTCCGGGCAGGCAAGGCAGTTTGTGCAAAGGCCCAGGGGCTGCACAGAGTATGGTGTGGTGGAGGAACTGAAAGGAGGCCAGTGTGGCTGGGGTGGAATGAGCATGAGGGAGGGAGAGTGATGGGAAATGAGGTCAGAGAGGGGACCGAGCAGGGAAAGCTCCTCACGCAGGGCTCTGTAGCCCAGCGGGCCGATTCAGACTCTATGCTCAAAAATAGGAAACCGTGGAAGGGTTTTGGGCAGAGAAGTGAAATCTGATTTATGGTTTGTGAAGACCCCTCTAGTTACCTGATGGAGGGCAAGAGTGCCTTACTCCTGTCTGGCAGAGCTTCCTTCTTCCCCAGATTTTTTGGGAGGTGAGGGAGGCCTCTTGATGCAGGATCTCTGCAGGGACCTAGCGTCTGTCTCTTATCCCTCCATTCTCTCTGTCCAGGCTTTGCTGTCCTCCCACACCAGCCCACTTTCCAGACTAGTAGGAGCAGAAGGGAGGAGACCACTTGCTGTTGTCTCTTGCCCAGCGTCCTTTGCATCATTTTACATAAATACTTTTGATGTTCTGGATTCGAGGGAATGACAGAAACTCACCGGAAGCGTTGGGAAGGGAGAGTGCTGCTTTTCTCCCTGTGTCTTGTCTTGCCTTCATTGCTGCCCATCCTGGCCCCCACAGCAGAGACTGCAGCCTCCGAGTATTACTGAGGAATCTCCATTCTGGAGCAAATGTCAAGCCACAGGGGTTCCCATGAGCCTCAGATCCTACTGAGAACTCCTTGCTGCCCTGGGGTTGCTGGGGATGGGTCGGGGAAGGGGGGAGCTTCCTATTCTGCTCCTCTCCTAGTGTTAAGTCTGGTGAAGCAGGAAGAGGAGGGAGAGTTTCTGGTCTGGGAGGAACCAAGTGGGGCAAAGCTGAGTTCTCCCTGCTTTCCACCAGCTGGCCTCACTTCCTTCCCCCTGTTCCAACAGTCCCTCTGATACTGTGTGGGAAGCCCGGCTGACCTGCCCCCTTAGTCTCTCTGAAGAGCAAAGGTTTTCCGGGGGGGCACGTGTTTGGGGAGAGAGGGTGTGGGATGGGGTGGATTAAGTACTTTGAGAAAGCATATCTCATATACTTTTATGTTTGAAAAACAAAATGGAAAACAGTTGTTTCATGATACAGACTAGTGAAGGTCAACTTTGGAGTTATTTTTATTAAAGGTTGAGAGGTACTGAGGAGACGATGGGCATCTCAAGCCCAACTCAAAGGAGGGAGCCATCTGTGGGATTTATTCAGGCCAAGGTCCAAGCTCCTCTCCACAATGCCATCCCAGCCCAGCACCTGCTCATTACCACCACCAGCCACAGCCCGTGGAAACGTGTCGGTGGTTAACACTCCGGTGTTAACATCCTGTTCATATTCACATCTTGGTTCCCATCCTGGTGCTAGCTCTGTGTTCTCTGGCGAGCTACCTAACCCAAGTTAAGCCATTAAAGCCCTAATTTCGGGGGCTAAGAGCATGGACTCTGGACCCAGCCACATGCTTGTTGTGTGTGTAACCTTGGGCAGGGTTACCTTACCCAGGCCTCGGTTTCTTTACTTGTAGAATGGAGATAACGATACAGGATTGACCTTGCAGGCTTGCCGTGAGGATTGAAAGGACCGTGTTTATGTATGCACGCACATGTGTGTGCATGTGTGTGTAAACATATGCATGTATGTATGTGCACGTCTGGTACCTGCAAGTATGTGTAAGTGTTGGCTGCTGTTACTCTCATTATTTTACTTTTGTTTAGGACAAGGCTAATGATATGTGAGAAACATGTTGATTTGTAAAAAACCCACAAGTAAATCCTACCTCAGGTGGTATGTGGACAGCATAGATGTTGTGATAGTGCTCTTCGATAACTAAAGTGAATGTTAGCCAGGTCCCCAGCGTTCTGCCCCTGCTCCGTATCTCACAGGCTCCTCCTGACTTCCTCTGATCTAATTTGTGATTTCCTGTCTTCACTGGGTTTTCTATCATGTGCCTCATGGCAAAGCAGCTCCTTAGATCTCTGTTGAATTGTCCACCTGGCCCTCCCATCCTTTCTACTTCTCCACCTGAGGAAGAATTAGCCTCATAAGGATTCCAGAGGCCTGTAACCCCTCTCCCCTCAAGGAGGGGAAGATGCCGATCCGTGGTCCTCAAAGTGTGGCCCCTGGGCCAGCAGCGTCAGCATCACCTGGGAACTTGTTAGAAATGCATGTGCTTGGGCGCCTGAGTGGCTCAGTTGGTTAAGCAACTGCCTTCGGCTCAGGTCATGATCCTGGAGTCCCGGGATCGAGTCCCGCATCGGGCTCCCTGCTCAGCAGGGAGTCTGCTTCTCCCTCTGACCCTCCTCCCTCTCATGCTCTCTGTCTCTCATTCTCTCTGTCTCAAATAAATAAATAAAATCTTTAAAAAAAAAAAAAAAAGAAATGCATGTGCTTGACCACCTACCCCAGACCTGCTGAATCAGAGGCTCTGGGGATGGGGCCGAGTGATCTGCATTTCAACCAGTCCCTCAGGAGGCTGTGGTGCATGCCAAGGTTTGAGAGTTGCCATCACATAAGAAGAGTGGGTCCAGTGATTGTTTGGGGGTTGTTCAAGTTCACAGTCCTGTTCTGGACAGCTGGTGCTCACATGAAACTCTAAAGCTCGGTTGTGAAGACAGGGACCAGAGGCAGAAGGGGAGCCAGCTGACCACTCTGAATGCCTTCTGGCCTGGCTCCCTCCCAAACCTCCCAAAGGCAGAGCTCAGGGATGTCAGCCAGGCAGTTGGGAAGACAGCCTGGATTCCCACAAGGACTGTGTCCTGATCAGCTGCATGGTTTGGGGGAGTCATGTAACCTCTCTGGGCTTCGTTATGGGTTGTAGCCCTCTGGGAATAGAGCAGGATGGTTTGGGGGAATAAATGAGGTGACTTATGTGAAATCACTTTGCAAAACTGCAGATACTTCTCTACTGTCAGTTGTCACCAGACAACTAAACTCTCCACAGGAGCGATTCTCAACTTTTTCCCAGGGGTCACACATGGGACTGATTATGCTGACATACTAAACAGACTCCCAAAACATTCCAGCTGTGCCTTCTCCCACCCCTCTCCTGCTCTCTCCCGAGAGAGTGTCAACAGCATCTGAGTCAGAAGTTCCAGTGGGCAGAAGAGACATGTCCCTGCTTTGCAGCCGTGACCTGACCTGCTCTGTCCCCTCAGCCCCCATTGTAGCACATTTTAGCATGGCGCAGTCTCTCTGTTGCTGTCTCTTCACCCCTTCTCTCTCTCTACACTCTTTCCCTTCCCTGCTTCTGTCTGTCCCCTGGACGTGAAGCGCTTGCCTTGTCCCCAGCAGTGTGACCCTGTCCCGATTCCTTCTGTTCCATGCCACCAACAGTCCTTTCTCAGAGCATGTGCAGCCACCTGGGGACCTTGCCTTAATCTGACTGTTTATTGGGCAAGGGACTGGCAGCCTCCAAAAGGACGTCTTCAGGCTCCTTAATGAAGAGGCAGGACTGAAGCTGCCTCTGCTCCATGGGCCGCTTTCACCAAGATGGGCCGTGTCATCGGCAGAGAGTCAGTGGTCGGCCACGTCTTTCTTCCTCAGAGAGCCCTCCCTTGGCAACCCCATCTGCAGAAGGCCCCTGTCCTCCTCATCACAGTGCTCTGTTTTGTTGCCTTCATTGTACTTTACCAAAACCGGAAATTGTTTATTTACCTTTTGTTTATCACCAGTTCCTGGTGACTGGGAGGTGCTGCTCAGGTCACAGGCTTGGTTTGACATTGTTCCAGGAAAAACTTTTGGTTGTGCCTAATAATTAGGCAGACTTTCAGGTGAAACAAACAATTACTATTTTTTTATTTGCTACCTCTCACCACCACTTGGCCCAGAAACGGGGAGGAGGAAGCGACATTTAACTTATCAAAACAATATTGTTAATCATCTCAGGTCTTTTATTAGTTTGGTCACAAGTAATCGTCAAAAGTACTGTCTTGTTTCCGGGGAGCCCAAATGCTAGGCCCTCAACCCCAGTGCCTTCCGGAAGATGCACTTCATGAGAGCTGGTAGCTCCTCTGTCTTGTTCCCCCTCGTATTTTCCACAGCTTGAGCAAGGCCTGACATGGAGTATCTACCCCATGAACGCCATCGAATGAAGGAATGAACAACAGACAGTAAGAATGCGGGCACGTGTCTGTATCAGTGGACAAGCCTGCCTGAAGCCCTGCAATGAGAGCCTTTTGGGAGAGCTAGAAGAGTGGGTTAGAGCGTAGGAAACATTTAGAGCAGTAAGTACTCTGTAGTGTTTCCTGTTCCCTGAGGACGCAGGTAGATGCACCCCCAGATTCAGCTCTCCTCCCGGGATCCTGGCAGTTAGCCCTGCGGTGTTCCCTGCACCACACCCGGCTGCTGTTGGACACAATTCTCACAGAGAAACAGGGGCTGTCGGATACATTTGTTATGGACCTAGGACCACAGTGCTGCCCGGGTGTAGGGGCAAGATGCCGGCGAGCAGAGCTGCTCCTCTCCCGCAGGGAAAGCCCTGTTCCCATGTCAGTTTCCAAGGTGGTAGCCACGCGTGCCACGGGAAAGCCAGAACCAGCAAAAGCGCAGACCACTGGCCACAGCCTGACCTGTCTTGTGTAGTGGCGGTTGCCACTGCAGGAGGCCATGAGTGGAGCAGGGCGGGGCTCCCTTCTTTCCGGGAGGTCACACATGGCCAGGACGGTGGCAGGGGGACTCATGGCATAGACAAGATGTCGATGAAGAGAACGGTCAGCCTTCTTGGTGCAGACAGTAGACCGCCCTCTCTCTAGTTTAAGCAGAAAGGAATTTTCTTTTGAAAGGATATGTGGTAGCTCTTGGAAACTCCCGGACAGCCAGAGAGTCTTCCCAGCCTCAGCCGTGCTATTTCTGTTCTCTGTGCCCTCAGAGCCCTCGTGAGTGCCTCACCCGGCAAGCCTGGACTCCCCTTGGAACCGCAGTCCTGAGTTCCGCACACTGGATACTGACTTTTGAGGAAGCTTGTGGAAGAGAAGGAGCACTGGCCCCAGAGGTCCAACACAGACTCCAGTCCAGGTGTGGCCTCTGACTGGCTGTGTATCTTTGAGAAAGGTATTTAGCCTCCCTGAGCTCTCTGAGTCCCTGCTTCTAAAGAGGGCATAAGAAACCAACCTCATAGGATTGTCTTATGCTTCAAGTGTGATGATACGTGTGGAAACACTTTTACAACTGCAGAACACACTTCTTCTGATAGAAGTTATTATCATTAAGCATCTGATTTATGAGAGCAGGGAGGGCAGTCCCCCTCATGCCCAGAGCGTGCCATTCCCAGCCCAGGGATGGTGACCGTAACCCTTGCACGTCAGAACGCAAATGAATTGGTGAAATTATTATGCAGGTCACTTGAATCTGTTCTAACTTATTTTTTAAATATCATAAAAGATGGAATTCAGAAACATCGATTCTTTATTAGGAGTGACAAATGATTTACCAAGTGTACTAATACCTTGATTCTGGGTGACAGAAAGTTGTCCCAGCTGATTAAACAAAGAAGGGAACTTACTTGTTACGTAATTAGAGTCTTGTAGTTACAGGTCAAGAGTGGTCAGATCAGGGGCTCAAATGAAGCTGTCGGTCCCCTGTCTCTGTGTCTCAGTTCTGTTTTCCTGCGCAAGCTTCCTTCTCAGGCAGGCCCTCTCCAAGTGGGGGCAAAGGTAGCTCCCACAAGCTCCAGGATTGCATTTTACCAGCCTAACCACCCCATGGAAAGAGTATGCTTCTTTCCAAATCCTTCTAGAAGAGTCTAGAAATGGTGACTCTGGATGGACGGATTTGGACCTGGACCCAAGTCTGGATAACATGTCCTCCCCTGCAGTGGGGGTGGGGCTAGCCTTTTGCCCCTCTCCCTGTGCCACGTGGACTGACAGTGGTGGAGGAGTGGTTGACTAACGGAGAATTGGGATGTCGTTACCAGAAGGAGGAGGAATGGATGCTGGCCGGCAAAACCCCAGGTTGCCACCCAGGAAATGGGGCCAGCACAGAGGTGAAGACTGTTACATCCTAGGCCAGTTGAACACGGGCATTTCACTAGTCTGAAGGGGAAGACCAGTTCTGCTTGGCGCCTCCCACCCCCATGTGTATAATCCCTCCACCACTTTACCTCTTGAGTCTCCATTCAGTTTTCTCGATCTTCTATCATTCTGGCTTTGCCCCTGCACTGGGAATGAACTCCTCGCCTTGTTCTCCAGCTATGACCCTGTGGTCACTTGGGTCCATCCTGCCTTTCCTTTTCTGGGTCGGACTTCAGGGTGCCTTCTCCCAGGACTTGCTCAGTATTTTGGGTAGCTAACCTCAGCCCATTCCCAAGCAGACCACTCTTGGAGATTGGCCCGAGACGGACTTTTACCAGCTTGTGGCATAAGGTGCAGAGGCAGGTACTTCTGCGTTCTCAGGGTCCCCAGTGAGTCAAGAGCATTTGAACTTGAACTTGCTGTGGGTCAGGAAGAGGAAGGTCAAGAGTTGAGCTCTCTGTCAGGCCACTCAGCCCTCTCTGTTTTCCCCAAAAATCTGTTCACACAAATCTAATTGACCTCTTCTCAATCTCAAGCTGTGATTATTCTTTCAGGTTTTGTTCCAATTTCAAAACTCAGGAATCTCATTTTATGTCTGTCCCTCATTAGTCCAGATGGACTTGCACTTGGCCAGTTTTCTCATATACTCCCATCCCACCCCTGGCCATGCTCCTTGTTTGGTCAGTTTTTCCAAGTGAGGATCCAGTTGAATGGGTTCTTCTTCAGTCCTGCCTCACAAGACCTCTCTAGAACCCCTGGACACATGAGCACCCAGGAAGAAAGTAGGGCCTCACACTGTGCATCACTGCCCATTCGCCTGCAGACAGTGCCTCTGATCCCGTCTCTCTGCCTCTGCAACCCCTCTGCCTTCTTCTTACCTCTTCTCTGCTTCAACCGTATAGATCCAAGGTGGCCCCAGTTGGCTTGGAAGCCATTTGACACAGACACATGAACACATGACAGATTATGCTTTGCCTTTCCATAGGAACTGTGTCTGGTCTTGGCCTGTTACATGGCCCAGGGCCAACAGAGGCCACATTCTCATCCTCAGGATCCCAGCATCTTATTCTCCTTTTACTCCATTTTCAGTCTGCGCTTTCCTCCGGGCCCAAGGTTTTCTAGCCTCCAGCCACCGTTTCTCCTTGGCCCACGTGCACTTTCTGTATAAACTACATGGTGAGGACAGAAGCCCCTCTCGGCTGCATTTCATTGTATCATTTTACATTCATACTTTTGTTGAGTGTTCATGACAGTCTGGATTTGGTTAAGAAAGGTGAAGAATGGGGATATGTCACCTGTACCCCTAGAGTCCTGGAGAGGCTGTCTGCCCCACAGCACCCCAACATGGTCCATGTGTATGTCGGGTTACTTTGCAGGTCTCTGGCCTCGTTCAAACCCCTTTTCCTATTGGCAGGTAGTGCGTGCCTGGCCTATTCCCTCCCATTTGTCACCTTGTGTCCACTGCAGGGCTGGACTCAGGAGCTCCTATATTGCGAGCCGTTTTTCAGGAAGAGCTGAATTTATACTATCACTTTGGAGAGTAGCTTGGTAACTTCTGCTGAAACGGAAAATGTACATCCCATGCCACCCAGTGGATCCCTCCTTCGAGGAACCTTCCCACACGTGTGGAAAGAGATGCGCGGGATGTCCAAAGCAGCGTTGTTATGCCGGTGAAACACAGGAGATGATCTAAATGGTTATAACTAGTAGAATGGAAAGAATAAGACATCTTTTAATAGGATGGCATATTACTCAGCAGACAAAAGAAATGAAAGAGCCGTAAGCTTCAGTGATGAATGTCAAAGGCGTGGATATCAAATACATGATTTGGATGGAAAACAGCGAGTTCCAGAGTGACTTGTACTGTGTGATATTTATGGGCATTAACAAAAAACCAAGAGAATACTAAACCGTGTTTGTGGACTCAGGTACAAAGTACATTTTGTGGACCAGAAAGATACACTTAAATTCCAAAATAATGCTGCTTCTGGCAAAGAAGAGAAGGAATGCAGTGAGGGAAAAACATAACAGGAACATCAACTTAAAAAATCTGAAGAAATACTGGGGCGCCTGGCTGTCTCAGTCAGTGGAGCTTGCAACTCTTGAGCTTGGGGTTGTGGGTTCAAGCCCCACATTGGGTATAGAGAGCACTTAAAAATAAAATGTAAAAACATCTCAAGAAATATGACTGTTAACAAGCATTCCTTCTGCATGATGGGTATATGCATATTTGTTAGGTTTTAATTCTCCATACTTAAATTTTTGACTCCAATAATTGAAGAAGGACTGGCTGCCACTGTGAGCAGTTGAGAAATAATATATCTTGTGGTTGCAAGTGAGCGAAACCCAATTCCAACTGGCTTAAGCTAAAGAGGGAGAATTTTTTGGCTCCAGAGTATGTGTGCTTTGGGATTTCAGAGGTGTGGACTTGGTTTCTTGCTGTTCTGCCTGCCTTCAAGTTGACTTCAGGGTCTCTCCTCAAAGTGGCCCCCAGACTTTAAACTCACATCCAGAGTCAGTCCAGCAGAAGAGGGGTTCTTTCTCCTAAATGGTTAAAAGAGAAGGACTGGGCTGGCTTTGCTTGGCCTGGGTTGGGTCACACACCCAGGCGTGAACCATCACCTTGGTCAGAGGAGAGCTAGGCTGATGGCTCTGGTCCTGGGTCACACCTCTGCCCCACAGCACGAAGCGAGGAGTGACGTCAGCTCCGCCGGTCATCACAGTTGAGGGGGTGGGGGTGGGGTGCTGTCACCAGTGAAGGGGGGCTGCCAAGAAGGCCAAAGCAACAAATAAATGCCTACCTCAGATCGCTGGGTCAGTTTCGAAAAGGCATTGCGGAGCACGTTGTGAGAAAACTGTAGTCTTTAGGTCCACGGAGCAGTTTGCTTTCCCCCCACCTGCCTCTCACCACTCTACACCCTGCCCCGGTAGTGGGGCTTCCTCATGGGACTGATACTGTAAATGCCAGAGCGAGGCTCTCAGTAGACTTCCTGTAAGCCATCAGCTCCCCACCCAAGTCAGGGTTGGGGCCCAGCCTTTGCCAAGTGAGCTAGTCGCATCTCAGGTGTTTTGTAAGCAGGATGGAGTAGATGGATTCAAAGTGCATGTTTGATAGAATTTTCTCTCTGCCAAATAATACTTATCTAATGTAACATAAACTACAGAAAATGAGCAGTTTATTGTTGTTACTGTCAAAAAGTCACGTCTTCAAAGACTTGTGAGGTGCTCACTGGGGGTATGGTTTCTTGAGCCCAGCTCAAAGAGAACGCTTTCACCTAAGTTTACATAAACCAAGAGACCTGACTTCACATCAAAGTCCCTTTCCAGTGGAAGCTCACCTTCGCCACCATGAACTTGAAAACCAGAGAGGGCTGAGGGGACTTTGCTAATGGTATCTTCAAACCTTTCTTTTTCCTCCTTAACACCGTGCTTCAGGAACTGTGTATTTCCCAGGAGGTGCAACAGGAGTTGTGTTGAGCTAGAATACATGAACTCGATGTGATCGGGTACTCTAGTGGCAAAATTGGGCCTTTTACTGGGGCTTCGTGAAGCCCCTCCTTCCAAAATAAAGCACACTAAGCATGCTAATAACTTTTGCCCCCACTAGCTTTCTTTGCTCTTTTCGTACAAGGATCAAATGTGCAGTTTTTTTCAGGATGCCATAGGGCAAATATAATTAGCATTGAGATTTCCAGTTCATACAACTTCCAAGATCCCAAGTCCGACCTATATTTGGGATCAACATACCACCACATAGATGTAGATGAAGGAATCCTCCTTCATGAAACAAGAAGAAAGACTCCAGTTCAGAGAATCTTTGGAACAAGATTCTTGACTCAAATCAAGTGATAAACCCATGGTTCTTGCAGAGCAACTCTATCTTACCCATCTAGATGGGTTTGCTACTCTTTATCTCATGACATGGTGGTTCTGGTTTTTACATCTCCCATTTCAAACATCAAAAAGCTTCGCATTTGAGCAGACTTTAAACTCACATCTCTAGAAGTTTAAGTGGCATTAAACTATGAAATTTTGAGTCATTAAATGCCAATACACCAGGAAGCATAATATTTTAGATATGTGCAGTCCTGTTATCGCAGGACCCCTTTATACTCTTAAAAATTACTGAGGATCCCAAAAAGCTTTTTAAATTTTTATGTCCTAGCTATCGACACATACCATTGGAAATTAAAACAAAAAAAGTTAAATATGTATTTATTTAAAAGTAATCAGAAAACCATTACATGTTAATATAAAGAATGTATTTTCAGAAAATAACTATATTTTCAAAGATCCTAGGGAGGAGCCATACCTCTGGGTGGCTCAGTCGATTAGGCGTCTGCCTTCGGCTCAGGTCATGATCCCAGGGTCCTGGGATCCAGCCCTGCGTTGGACTCCCTACTTAGTGGGGTGTCTGCTTCTCCCTCTGTCTCTGCCCCTCCCCCTGCTTGTGCTCTCTCTCCCTCTCTCAAATAAATAAATAAAATCTTTAAAAAAATCCTAGGAAGAAGAATGGCATGGTTTTACATTTTTGCAGACCTCTTTAGGCCTCTAGCTTAATAGAAGGCAACTATATTCTCATAGCTGCTTTGCATTCAGTGTGTTGTAATATTACATGTTAGATAGCTTCTGAAAAACTCCACTGTGCATTCATTCGTGGAAGGATGTGAGTGAAAAAAGCAATTAGCATCTTAATATCATTATGAAAATAGTTTTGAGCCCTCAGATCCCAGAAAAGTTCTCTGGGTCCCCAGGGGTCTACAGACCATACTTTGAAAAGTGCTCTCTAGGGCCACCTGGGTGGCTCAATTGGTAAGTGTCTGACTCTTCTTTTCGGCTCAGGTCATGATCCCAGGGTCCTGGGATTGAGCCCTGTGACGGGCTCTGTGCTCAGCGTGGAGTCTGCTTGGGATTCTCTCTCTCCCTCTGCCCCTTCCCTTCCCCGCACTTGAGCTGTCTCTCTCTAAAATAAATAAAATCCTAAAAAAAAAAAAAAAAGGAAAGTGCTCTCTAGAACTCACATAGTTGAATGCCATCTGGAGGTCAAGGGAAGAAGGAAGAATGGGAGGGAGGAATCAACTAAGGAACTCTTAACATATTAAAGTATCTAAAATAACCACTAAAATAATAAAAACAGAGCTGATGATTTCCAATTCAGTAATACGAGAAATGAAAAGAAATAAAACAACTTAATCCCAAAGGAAAGCAAGAGGAGAGAAAAAGGAAATATTAGAAGGTGAGGAAAATAGCACAAAATAAGATGGTAGGTGTTTTGGTTTTTTTTAAATGTATGTGTTCACTGTGATAATTCATCTGGCTACTCATTATTAGGCCATTTGTGGTATGCATGTAGATTTCAGTATGTGGGTGTACTTCCTGGAAGTGTTTAAAATAAGATAACAGAAATAAATCCAAACATATTGGAAATTATTATTATATAAATATAAATGAATAAAAATGGCATAGGTAGAAAACAAATACTGTTGAATTGTCAGACCAGATTATAAAACCTCCAGCTGCTATGTATCATTGCTTATAAAAGATGCATCTGAAACCTAAGGATATAGGAAGCTGGAAAGTAAAAGGAGGGACCGAGATGTGCTGGGCAAATACTAACCCCAAAAACAAGTTGCCATGGCTATATTAATCTCAGACAAAATTTTAAGGCAAAAGGAATGACAACCATTTTATTTCACCAGGAAGACTGAACTATGGGGAGAAATAGACAAGTTCACTGTCACAGGAAGAGCATGTAACACACCTCTTCATGTAACTGATAGATCAAATAGACAAAGAGTAAATAAAGGTTATAAAGATTTGAACATCACAGATCAACAGGTTTGATCTAAGGCGTTCAGAGACCACATGTACCCGACGGCTGCAGAATCTATGTTCTTTTCACAGATGGAACATAAGGTTGACTATATTCCAGGAATACAGCAATTCTCAACAAATTTCAAAGAGCTGGAACCATTCACACCATATTTTCTGGCCGCAGTGCCATTTAGTTAGAACAGAGTAACAAAAGGATCAAGAAAAAAAAATTGTATGCTTGAAAATAAAGAAAATTTCTAAACTTGAGTCAAAGAAAAAATGATCATATGGAAATTGGAGCCTGTTTAGAACTTAAAATAATGAAAAATTATGCAAATCCAAACTGGTAGCATCCCACTGAAGCTGCCCATCGAGGGAGATTTATATTTATAGTCTCACATCCTTCGGTAGCAGAGAACAAAGGCTAAAAATGGATGAATGTTAACTTTAAAAAGTTGGAAAAGGAGCAACTGAAAAGACTCAAAAAAGTACAAGGAAGGAAACAAACCAACATTAATGAAATAGAAGGTGTGTATAAATGTCACAGAAGGCCCTTGGTTTTTTAAAAGACCAAGTTACAGACATCTGGCAAGATTAATGACAGAAAAAGAAGATACAAATACACAATGTTGGGGATTGAAAATAGGATGTAACCACTAAAAATATCCTGACCCAAGTTTCTTCACACCAGCACTGACTCTTCCCTCAAGGACTGTTTCTCTTCTGGCCTGTTTCATAGACTTGATTCAGCAACTGCTTTGGTTGGGGGGCTAGTCATGCAGGCTCACATGGCAGGATCCTGTCTGGCTGTCTAGACTCTTTTTTTTTTTTTTTAAGATTTTATTTATTTGAGAGAGAGTGAGAGAGAGCATAGTGCATAAGTGGGGGAGGGGCAGAGGAAGAGGGAGAGAATCCCAAGCAGGCTCCACACCCAGTGTGGAACCTGACACGGACCTCAATCCTATGACCCTGAGATCATGACCTGAGCTGAAATCAAGAGTTGGATGCTCAACCGACTGAGCCACCCAGGTGCCCTTTGCTGTCTAGACTCTTGCCTGTGCTGGATGCTCAGACCTAAAGCATGGAACACCTCTCCCCCCGCCTCTGAATCAAGGACAGAACAAAACAGCTCTGCAGTAGTTGAAGGAATGCTACCATCTTATGGATACTGTATGGGGAAAGAATTTCAAGGATCAAAGGGCTGTGGTTTACCATGAAGCAGTGCCAACTACAAATAAGGAAATGTCGTAACCCCCAGGAAACAAAACAAGAGCACTCACTCAATGGATAAGTTGGACTTGAGATGTCCACTGCTCTTCTTTGACTTGTAAGCTAAGCACAGGAGAAGTCACCTCAGTTCCGTTTCATTGTTCCCCTTTTTGAGCCCTCCCTCCTCCCCCAAAATGTAACAGCAAGCTGACAAATTTAGTCTCCTGTGAAGTTGACATTGGCCATACCTAAACTCCCATCTTCTCTCTCTGCAGCTGGCCCTCCAGCTCTTTTCCTGCAGTACACTGACAGTGAGGTACCCCAGCTCTTCAGACTCTGTAGCCTTTTATCAAAGGCTTTGCGCACAGCTGAGGAGGAGAAGTAGAAAATCAAGGGGTTGACACAAGCATTGAGAGCACTGAGCAACACCACGCACACCCTCCAGGGTTCACTCTTTCTCTGGACAAACCCCACCACATGAGACACATTATAAGGCCCAAAGCAGACCAGGAAGTTGAAGAGGGTCACAGCGGCCAGCCCCATGGCTCTCCAGTGCTTCTGCGTTCCCACTTGGGGTCTGGAGAGCATGATATGCACAAAGCGCCTGTAGCAGAAGATGGTGACCACCATGGGGATGAAGAAGAGGACAATACACAGCTCTAGTCGCACAGGAAGCAACACGTTCAGCTGATTTGTGGTGAAGTTCTCATAGTAGACAGGGAGGCCTTTGGCATCACCCCCCACGTTGTCAGTTGGTAAGTAGTGGACGATGATCACAATGCTGCAATGTCCGAAGGACAAGAGGCAGGAGACCAGAGAGGCGATCACTCCATACACGGGCTTGCGGGACAGCTTGTACTGCACGGGGAAAGCCACTCCCAGGTAGCGCTCGATGCTGATGCCGGCCAGGAGCCACGTGCTGCAGTAGATGCTGCTGTAGAAGCCGAAACCCGTGAGGGCACAGAGCAACTCGGGCAGATACCAGCGGAAGTCGTACGCAGCCTCAATTATCTTGAAGGGCAGCAGCAGCAGCAGCAGGAGGTCCGCCAGCGTCAGGCTGAGCAGGAGGATGTGGATGGGGGCAGGGTGGGGCTGGCGGACCCGTCCCACGAAGGCCCGTAGCGCCAGGAGGTTGGCAGGGAGACCAGTGAGGAAATATATTATGTAGACAGAGAGAAGAACACTGTTTTGGGGATTTGGGGCCATCCTTCCTGAAGAGATGAAAGATGAAGTCAGAATCCTCTCTGACCATGGGTTTCCCAGCCCCAAACCAAGGTGAATCCATTCTCAGCTTCATTGCATCTCCCCTTCCTGCCTTACTGAGTGGTTATGGCTAATCCCTCAAACTGAGTACTTCTGCTTCCTGTATGTCATGGAGAAAGAAGGCCTCCTTGCTTCCCAACCAAATTATTTCTGGAAGGAAGGAAGGAAGGAAGGAAAGGAAAGAAGGAAGGAAAGAAGGATGAGTCTCCTAAGGATTTTGATGTCTTAGAAGCTCCCACAGGAAAAGTTTTGAGATCTCCAAGTCCCCACTAGAAAGGGCACTTTGTGAGAGCAGTGACATCCTCTGTCTTGTTCACCACTCTGTCCCTAGGACCTAGAATTGTACCTGATGCATAGTAGGTGCTCAACACTCTCTGTTGATAAATGAATGGCTATATGAACAGGGGGGAAGGAAACAGCTGCTTCATCACCAGGAGGGATTAAACCTGAGACTGTGTCTGAATTTCTCCAAATTTTGCTCAGCCTGCTTCTGGCTCCCTCCTCCCTCCCTCCCTCCCTCCCTCCCTTCCTATTTGCCTCTTTTTTCTTTCTTTTGTCCCTATAAGTCATTGGGCTTGAACACAAGACTCTCAACTTTACCCCTGAAAATGGGAATTTGGTTAGGCCTGAGGGATGAGCAGATTGAGCCCAAGGTGAGTCCCAGATGCCCAGCTTCTTGATTCCACACTGAGCCATTCCACGAAAACCTGTAGGTTGGGGCGGGGGGGCGGCGGGGCGCTGGTAATAATGGAAGGAGCCTGAGCTGGGTCAGGTCACCAGGATCCCAGCCCTGGCCATGCCTCAGCTCAGTCGTGTGACTCTGGGAAGATCTCAGCAGCAGCTTGTTTTCCTCCATACCACAGATAACTATGATTTCTCCCAAAGCACCACAATTCCCAGTCTGCTGCCTGCTAATGCTCCCTTTCTTGCTGCCTGAAGAAAGCCCATGTGTGTGAGATTTATGTTGATCAAGAGTAACTTTTTTTTTTAAAGATTTTATTTATTTATTTATTTGAGAGAGAGAGAATGAGAGACAGAGAGCATGAGAGGCAGGAGGGTCAGAGGGAGAAGCAGACTCCCTGCTGAGCAGGGATCCCGATGCGGGACTCGATCCCGGGACTCCAGGATCATGACCTGAGCCGAAGGCAGTCGCTTAACCAACTGAGACACCCAGGCGCCCAAGAGTAACTTTTAATCTTCTCTTATTTATCATTAAAAGGTAGACATTTAAAATAAAACTTGAGTCCTCAACCTGTTACTGCTAGTATATTACTGGTCACCCACCTATAAATCTCATTCCCAGATTGGAGAATCTCAGATAGAGGGCCAGGTGAACAGGGAGATTCCCATCTAGTTGGGGCTGAGCTCACCGTTGTTTTCCTGCCTCTCTTGCCTGCACCAGGCCCTCACCAGCATGATCTCACCATTGGCTTGTCCCGGCCCCTTTCCCATCTCTGTGACCTTTTGCCTCATCTCCTTGGAGAGTAAAGTCCATACCCTGCCCCCCTTCATAAATTTATCTGTACTCCTTCCCTAGGCTTGTGATCCCAATGGCCTCTTCCCTGAGCACAGCAAAGTTGGGTGTCTTGCCTTTTCCTGGAGACAGTCGGATGGCTTTTCAAATTCACCGGGTCTCAGAAGCAAGGGGAACCTTATCTAACTGGATCACCTTTTTTCTCTTCCATGAACATGAGGCTTTTATACCTGGAAGAGTCACAAGGTCAAAGAGAGGAAGGTCAATAGTTGAGCTTTTCCCAAGGCAGCTTGACCGTCTGAATTCCCCACCAAATTCTGTCCCCACCAAACTGATTTCTCCCAGAATCCAGATCACAACTGCTCTTTTGGGCTTCCTCCTCCTTCTGCATTTCAAATAATCCATTCTGTTTTCTTTTCCACGGGCAATTATTCCAAACAGTTTTGCACACGCATTTACTTCCTGCTCCCTTTTCTCTCAAGGCCCCTGACCTAATCAGTTTCCTGTTCTCTTTCTAGGAGGCTCCTCTGAAACTCATTAGTGTCTAAAGCATTGCCTGACTTCCTCTGGCCCATCAGGTCCCTTCTTATAAAGGCTTTTCCTTGGACTTGGACTATCCCAAGTCCATGTTGCTGCCAGGCAAGTCAGGTTCTGAGTCTTCCTCCTCCCTCAGTCCCTCTCCTGGTGGGCTGTGCCCTTCCTGGGCCAGTCTTCTTCTCACTATTCTCTCACCAACCTGTGTTGGTCCACATTGCTCCCGGGGAGTGTCTTGAGGCAGACCCACGAAGACTTGGACACTCACGGGGGATGCTTTGTCTCTCCTCAGGGACTGTGTGTCTTGCCACTGGCCACCTGAGCCTCCTGACAGAGACCCTTGTCCTTTCCCCTTGACCCCAGGAGAGAGACCCTCAGCCTAGTTTCTCCTCCAGAAAGGATCTCTTCTTACTCATCGCTCCCCACATTGGTAGCCAGGTGATCTCTCTATATCCCTGTAGACTGGCCTTCCCTAACCCACACTGTACCTGTCCTATAAAGGGCACTCAGGAATTGGTTTTGATGCTTGATACTCCACGATGCCTCCCTCACCATCCCTGTGCTCCCTGCTGACCGGACGCCCTGAGCCCTGACCCTGCATCCACAGTGCCCTAGGTGCTGGGGTCATGAGTGAACAAGACAGATGGCACACCAGGAAACCATCAGGAAATTTCAAGTGAAGGAAGGAAGCAAAAAGGGAAATCTGGAGAGAGACTGGTGTGGGCCTTTTTTGGGAGAGAGCCGTCAGGAGAGGCCCAGGCTGAGCAGGGATGTTTGAACTGAGGCGAGGCGTCAGCCATGTGGAGAGCATTGCAGGTTGAGGGGACAGTCAGCACAGAGCCCTGAGGTGGAACAGACTTGCCGAGTCGGAGGAACAGAAAGGAGGCCAGGGTGGCTGGGCATAGGAGACAAGTCAGGCCGCTCAGCCCGTGGGCCGCGGTGAGAGGACACAGGAGTGAGCTTGAGAGTGCTGACTGTCATCTGGAGTAGTCTGACCTCGGAAGACAGCTTTCTCATCTGTTGATCTTATCTCTCTCTCTCTCCTGCTCTTTGGTATGTCTCCCTAAGCTGCTGTGCCAGGCAGAATCTGACAGCCCCCTTCTGGCTCAGAGCCCTCCTGCCATCTTGACAACACAGACCACTGTCCCCTTCAGCATCCAGCAATCACTGATTGGGGAAAGGTCAGATAGGCTAAACATGGAGTCACTGGGAAACATTGTAAGAGGTTAGGGAACAGAGGTGCGCAGCCACACACACAGCGGCATGCCACCCGAGGAAGTGAAGAGATGGAGCACGGGCCCATCCAGGGAGCGGGGCTCAAGGTAGCGACTGCTCTCACTTGCCCTTGACTAGACCGCTGTACAGCTCAGCCCACCGCAGTTCAGCTGTACCCCTTAAAACCACATGGCGTAAGATTGAGAAACCTCACTTGTTAGGAAATTAAGGTTTTCCAGCCACCTCCCCTCCACCAGCTGCTGCCGCTGCAGCCTTGGCTCCCCACCTCTCAGGGGTGGGACCCGGGTTACACAGACTTTGCCACCACATCCTTCCAGTTGCTCGAGCCAAAACCCCAAGAGAGAGAGCCTTTACTCTTACTCTGACATTTATTCCATCACCAAATGTCTTCCGCTCTATTTTCGAAGTATATCCCCGACCACCACGTCTCACCACATCCACTGCCGCCACCCGGGTTCAAGCTGTCATCCCCATCGCTCGCTTGTATTCCTGAGCAATGTCCTCTCTGGTCCCCCCGCTTCTCTTGATGCCCTCTTCAGTCTTTTCTCCACACAGCAGCCAGAGTAGTCCTTTTAAAACCTAAGTAGGTCACATCCCTCCTCTACGCAAAACCCCATGGTCTTCCCGTCTCTTTTCGAGACCACAGTCCTTACAGTGGCCTACATGCTCTCCTGTGTTGGCTTCCTGTCCCTGTCACTCTCTGGCCTCATCCCGGGCTCCTCTCTCTCTCCCCTTGTTACTTAGGACACTTCTCTGGGGTGTGCAGTTTGACAGTACTTTTCAACATTAAGAATCCCATACCATCTCATCCAACAAGTTGATGTGAGTTTATTATACAGATATACTTTCCCATGTGCACGAAGAAGTATATTCCTCACAGTGTTTTTTGTTTGTTTGTTCTGTGATAATAAAAGACTGGGACTATCTATGTCCTCCAGTAAGGATCTGGTTAAATAGAAACTATGGGGCATCCAGTCAGTAGAAATAGTACACATCTGTTACAAATAATGAGGCAGATCTACATAGGCCAGTGTAGATCAGACTCTGAGGTGTATTGTCAAAAGAGAAAAACATGTTATAAGAATAGCAGGTTGTACTAGAAAAGGGAACATACAGCCACACTCAGTGAGGATTTCTTGAGCAGCCCCCACGGTCCAACACTTGCAGGTGCTGGGGAAGAATCAGCAGCGAACAGGCCTTGCTTCATGCAGCTGACATTCTGCTGGGGTAAGACAGGCAGCAGATTGATAACAGCAAGCCAGGGGCTAGGCTGTGGTTCAGAAGGAAGGCAGAGACTGGAAAAGCAGAGTAAGGGGCAGAGTGGGAGGGTAGTCTATGAAGGCCTCTCTGAGGAGGTGATGTTTGAGCAGAGACATGCAGGTGAAGAGAATGAGGTGCGAGACCGTCGTGGTGTTCCAGACACAGGGACAGCAAGCCCCGAGGTGAGCCAGTGTGTTGGAAGAGGTCAGGGAGGCCAGAGTGGCAGCGAGGGGACCTTGTGAGGGCAGAGCTGTGATAATGAGGTCAGGTGGTCAGCAGGCCCACCTCCCCCCCATCCCTCCCCGACCACGTGGGGCCTTGCGGCCGTGGTCAGGATGTGGAGTGACATCTGAAGTATGATGGGCAAAGGCGTGATGTAATCTGTTTCACATTTCTAAAGGATCCCTCTGGATGCTGGGTGAGGAGTGGATTGGGGACGGGACACCCATGAGACTGGTAGCAGTGGTTTGTCTCTGGGAGAGAGAACTGGGTGTTCTGGTGGGAAGCAGACTTAGTTTTCTCCATGTATCCTTTTGTGCTGTTAAAAAAAAAACCAAAACAAAAAAACCTCTTTCTGAGCGTGTGGAATCTTACTCAAAAAGTAATTTAAAAGCAAGAAAAAACATTGGCAGCTAACGTTCATTGAGCATTCATCACGAGCCATGCTGTGCACCCCGTGAACACCCGTGATTAAGCAGAGGTGGGTCCAGAGAGCAGCCCACCCAACCCCACCCAGCCCCAGCCTTCTCTTCTGTGGGGCCGCCCCAGCTGGGAGAGTGAATAGGACCAAAGTAGACATAAGAAAAAGGACAGAGCTACGGGTCTCACAGCCATTAGATTTCTGAGCCACGTCCCCACCCATGCTTGGCCATTATCCAGTTTCCCTCCAGGTTTTTGGCCAGTCGAATGGGTATCAAGCAGTGTCTCTTTGCTGTTTTAATGCAGCCGCATTTTACGGATTACTAATGGGTTTGCATCTCTCAACAGAAGGCGGGCTTTCTTAGCCCATAATCACTGTGCTGGACAGTGTCTCAGTGATGGCTCTTAATTGCAGTACCAGAGGCCAACTCTGCTAATTTAGGGATTATATGATAACATGGGTAGCTCAGAGATCTCCCAGGAAGGCTGGGAACCAGGCTTGGAGAAGAAAGGGAGCCGTGCAGCCAGGACCACGTTAAAAGTCATGCCACTGACCCAGTCCGGTGAGGGGAGTCCCTCCCCACAAACCCCTCAACACTGGACCCAAGAGCCATGTTCTGTTTGCCACGACTGTTGGCACCACCAGAAGTAATCCCTGCTGTCCTCCTTCTGTGTATATGGAGCCCCTGATTCTGAATTTGGGCAGGCGAACCTGATTAGCTAAACATAGGAAGGATGCGCAGAAAACAAGGTCCAGCATTATCAGCTTCTCTGGTGGGAGCCTCTGCTTCCTACCCAGGTTAAAGATTCGTACGTGGGCAGTTCCCTGAGCATGGGAAGGGGTTCAGATGCTAGGAAACGGAAGGACATCCCGTATTCTTACGGCAGGACCCCTCAGCGTCAGGACAGCCCAGACCACTTCCATTTTTTGAGGTTCCCAGTATATGAAAAAAAAAGGGATGACATACCCAAGTGGGATCATAATGGTAGAGCAGCATCTTAGCATGAAATAAGACATGTAATTGTACCGTTCACAGAATAGTTTTAGGCTGTTATTTATTTGCTTTTTGGCAGAATTCACTTAAGTGTAGAATCAGAAATGAGCCATGGGTTTGAAAGTTAGGACCTGTCAAGATCTCTGTATGAGGTGCGCCTGGGTGACTCGGTTGAGCGTCTGCCTTTGGCTCAGGTCATGATCCCGGGGGGGTCCTGGCTCTCTGCTCAGCGGGGAGCCTGCTTCTCCCTCTCCCTCTGCCTATTGCTCAGCCTGCTTGTGCTCTCTCTGTCAAATAGATAAATAAAATCTTAAAAAAAAAAAAAAAAAGGATCTCTCTGTGACCTCATCTGGGGATCGTGTCCTGAGAGTAAATGTGAGGCCTGGGCCACATGCCCTGCAGGCAGGCACTGGGGTGAGCCTGGTGTGAGCAGATGGTCCAAGGCTGCTTTGCTCTGAGTCAGGATCTGCCCTGGGCAGCAGCCCCGCCCTGCACAGAAAAAAAAATCTACTTACACAAGAGCCAGGAATTGCCCTAAACATTGTGCCAAGGCTGAATGCCAGGAAGGTAAATTACTACACCCTGAGGCCACCTAGGATGGAATATAACTATGTTACGGAATGAACTGATTTGGCAGATATAGGTTAAACCCCATTTCTTCTTCCTATGGTAGCGCATGGCCTCTTTGGGTACTGTTAGATAATAAAAGTCCAGTCAGTGTAATGATCACATATCGCTCCAGCCCAGCATAATATCAAAATTCCCAATTCTGTTCCAAGGAGTACTTCTCCCTCCCAGGTCTGCAATGCCTCGGACTCCCGGCCTGCAGAGGAGGGGCGCATGGCAGGGTGTGCACGGTACCATTTCTCTTTCTTTGTTCCACCTTGTCTCCCGTGCTCTCCCACTCATTAGCCATGGCTTTCAGCCCTGCCCTGTGGGCAGACGGGATGCATGAGGGGCCAGGAATGTCTAGCTGGCCTGGTACAGTTATGACCTAGGGTTTGATGCCCTCTGGGTGGGACACATCTAGTGCTGACTCATTCTCCCAAGGGGACCTTTTGCAGGTTCTTGGACCTTCTCAGCTAGAACCTTTGGATGTGAAGTGCCTCCTCGGCCCAGTCACTCAGTCCAGTCTCTGTCCCTGGGCCTCCTCTCTGTGGGATCCCGCTACGCCTCCAGGCTGACTCCTGGGTGGAGTCATTCATGAAATAACTCTAGGCTGGCTTGTCAGTAGAGGGGGGCCGTGGACCTTACTAATACCATTGTCGGTGGGACAGCAGCTCACCCTTGTCACCCAGCAAGCTTCTGGCAACAGCCCTTGGCCCTTTAAACTTCAGGGACATGCCCAGCCCTGCTGGCGGCTTTCTTCAAGTCCCTCTATTGTGCATTATCTGTGAGCGGTAAGCTCCCTGTTTTCTTCCCACTGGGGTTTCAGTGCTCCAGAGCAGTCCTCAGTGTCTCCTCTTCTACTTCCCAGCTCCTCAGATTTGGCATAGAGGTGGGTCTTGAGCCACTGCTGATAAAACCAGTTTTTAGAGTCTGTATGAATGGTTTAATGCCTCCCATGAGGTCAGGATGTGGTGGCACTTGGTATCTGCTGATCTTTTTTCTAAGTTACCCTTTTAATTTTTATTTTATTATTTATTTTGTTTGAGGATAGTTGACACACAATATGATATTGGTTTCAGATGTACAGCATGGTAATTCCACAGGTTTATACATTATGCTCTGTTCACTACACGCGTAGCTACTGTCTGTCCTGTGCTGATACGTCAGTACGTCAATGTGTCGCTGTTACGATGTCATTGACTCTACATCACTGTTATAATGTCATTGGCTATATTCCCTATGCTGTGCTTTTTATCCTCATGACTTACTCATTCCCTAATTGGAAGCTTGTACCTCCTGCTCCCCTTCACCCATTTTGCCCACCCCCCCCACCCCTAAGTTACCATTTTTAAGTTCCTCTCTCTAGCTGGTGTGATTGGAGGCTTTTCCCAAAAGGGTATGGCACTGTTTGTACCTCAGAGGCTGTTGCTTAGTGTTCCAGGAGCTCACAGGAGCCCTCTAATTTGGGGAAAATCCCATGCCTGCTTTTGGAGGGGGTGACTGGAGACCAGTCTGCAGAGACACAGAGCAATCCGATTACTTCTTAAATTGACTGCTGCTGATTCCGCAGCAGGTGATTCCACTGCTGCTGGTACCTTGTCTACATCATATCAGTGGGAGAAGTGGTAGTGTCCCAAGGGCACATGCTGGCCCCACACGGAGGGTAGGTACTGAGATTCCCACACGTGTCTCCTGGGTCATTTCTGGATGGCCTGTCCTCACATTTCTGCAGTTCTCAGGGACAGCACACTCAGTTTTCTTAGAGAAAACCCTCCACCTGTTTTTAATGCCTGGGGTTTGAGAGAAATTTAACCCCTCCCCAGCTCCCGGGGGTGGTGACGAGGAGGCCTGACTGTGTGAAATGATTTATCCCTGTTATCCTAGCTAACCTTACGATGGCCTTGTGACTTTTCGGTAACTGGAATTTCTGTGCCCTATTCTCTCTTCTAGCTTGGTCACAATCAAGGTAGTGAATGTTTTTCCACTATTATTTTTTTTTAATTTAAAAAATGGAGTAATAATGTGAGAATATGGGGCACCTGGGTGGCTCAGTCATTCCTGCATTGGGCTCTCTGTTCCACGGGAAGCCTGCTTCTCCCTCTCCCACTCCCCCTGCTTGTTCTCTCTCTCTCACTGTGTCTCTCTCTGTCAAATAAATAAATAAAATCTTAAAAAAAAATTTTTTTAAAGTAATATATTTTATACATGTTAAAAAATATATAAATATATATTTATATACTTATATATATTCTTACTGTAAGAGAATTCAACAATACAGAAGTGAAATGTGAAGGGCAACTTCACTTCTCCCTGATACTTCTTCCTTACCAGAGGCAATCTCTCGTTGGTTTATACCCATATATGTACATATATAAACGTATAGTTTTAAAAAGTGCAAAAATGGAGTAATACTATACATATTGCTCTGAAACTTCATTTTTTACTATTTAATACGCCTGGTGACCTTCCATGTCATCATAGTTTCCAGTGCTTTTGTTATGACAAACAGTGCTTCAGTGAATATCTATCTGTCTATCTGTCTGTCTATGTAAATATGTGTGAATATTTGGGTTAGATGGATTTTTTGATATGTAATTGATATCATTACTGGGTCAAAGAGATGTTCTTTAAAATTTTTGATAGCTATTTCTGTATTAACTTCCTGAAAATGTTCAGCAATTTACATTCCTACCAACTGGGTATGAGGGTATCCATTTCTGTGTACCTTCTCCAACGCTGGATATTTTGAATCTTTAATATTTTTTGCTAAGAAGATGGGTAAAAATGATGATATCTTACTGTTTATAATGTATTGGAATTGATTACAATGTAATGTATTGCACTGATCATATGTAGAGGATTCTTTCTAATTAAGTGATCGAAACCCATTTCAAATCAGTGGGAAAGGATGGGCTCTTCAGTAAATTATGTTGGGATAGTTGGAAGAGTTTGGAAGAGTTGCAATTAGATAACAAAAGTAAAATCCAGGTGTATCAAAGATCAAATATGTCTTCAAAGACTATAGAAGTTGTATATATATAGGTATTATATGAGATCATTTTTAAGCCTTGTAAATGAGAAGGCTTTTTTCTAGCATGACATAAATGTAGAAGTCTTAGAAGAAATGATAAATTTTAGCACATAAAAATATAAAACTATGGGGGTGCCTGGGTGGCTCAGTTGGTTAAGCGGCCGACTCTTGATTTCCGCTCAGGTCATGCTGGAGTCCCACATCGGGCTCCATGCTTAGTGGGGAGTCTGCTTCAGAATTTTCTCTCTCCCTCTGCCCCTCCCACTGTTTGTGACATGTGCGCATGCTCTCTGTCTCTCTCTCTAAAATAAATAAATCTTAAAAAAATATAAAGCTATGGAAAAAGTTATTAACAAACTAAAAGACCCTCTTTCTATATCTATAACTGATAAAGGGTTTGTATGCAGATATTCAAAGATATGCAAATATCCTGCAAACTAAATAAGAAAAAGGCAACTATAGGAAGAAACATAAATGACTATATTCAATACGCAAATATTGGCTACCTCACTTTTTATCAGAGAACTTAAAGTTAAAATAGTACTGAATGGATGTTTAATTTTATGCATCAGTTTGGCTGGGCCATAGTGCCCATGTATCTGGTCAGCTGTTATTCCAGATGTTTCTGTGAGGATGTTTTTGGATGATACTTGCATTTCAATTGGTGGACTGAGTAAAGCAGATTTCTCTCCCTAATGTGGGTGGGTCTCATCCAGTCAGTTGACCTGAATGGAAAGCTGACCTTCCCTGAGCCAGAGGGAATTCTCCAGCAGACTGCCTTCAGATTTCAGTTGCAATATTGACTCCTTCTGTCTCCCAGCCAAGACTGCCTTTGGACTTGAACTGCAACCTTTTGGACCTGAGTCTCCAGCCTGCCAGCCTCCTCCATCAGATTTTGGGCTCACAAATCACCACAATCACATGAGCCAATTTCTGAAATAAATCTCTTTCTTTTTTTTTTTAAAGATTTTATTTGTTTATTTGAGAGAGAGAGAATGAGAGACAGAGAGCATGAGAGGGAGGAGGGTCAGAGGGAGAAGCAGACTCCCTGCCGAGCAGGGAGCCCGATGTGGGACTCGATCCTGGGATTCCAGGATCATGACCTGAGCTAAAGGCAGTCGCTTAACCAACTGAGCCACCCACGCGCCCAATAAATCTCTTTCTATGTATACGCACATCCTATTAGCTCTTTCTCTGGAGCACCCTAATACACTGAGTTACTAAATTTTTTTTTTTAAGATTTTATTTATTTATTAGAGAGAGAATGAGAGAGAGCACGAGAGGGAAGAGGGCAGAGGGGGAAGCAGACCCCCTGCTAAGCAGGGAGCCCAATGTGGGACTTGATCCCGGGACTCCAGGATCATGACCTGAGCCGAAGGCAGTCGCTTAACCAACTGAGCCCCCCAGGCGCCCGAGTTACTAAATTTTAAATGTCAATTTAAAAGGGGCACCTGGGTAGCTCAGTTGGTTAAGCGTCCGACTCTGAATCTCAGCTCAGGGTTATGAATTTGAGCCCCTGCATTGGGCTCCACCCTGGGTGTGGAGCCTACTTAAAAAAAAAATTAAATGTCAACTTAAAAAAATAAAAATTTGCTATTTCCCCTGTTGGCAGGGTTATGAAGTCTCCTACAGATGGTTAGGGAACAGAGTTGATTCAGCTGGGGAGGATAATTTGTCAATATTTATAAAAAAATTAAATATATATACCATGTAATATTGCAATACCCCTTTTAGGAAATGTACAAATGCACTAGCATTTATGGAAAAGGATATTCCTTGTAGCATTATTTATAATAGTGGAAAATCAGAGATACTTTTTATTATTCATTCATCTATCAAATACCAAATGCCTACTCTGTGCTAGGTACTGTTTTAGGCACCTGGGTATGCAGTAATGAGTAAAATAGACATGGTGACTTGCGGTCAAGGGCTTCCTAGTCTGTAGGGAGAAATCACATATTAAGCAAATGAACAGACAAATACATAAACCAAACTGTCATAGCACAGTGTGAGATAATGTCAGGGTGGGGGAGGGCTATTTGAGATTGGGTGCTCAGGGAAGACCTCGCTAAAGAGTGACATTGGGGAGAAAACCTGAAGGAAGAGGTGAGTCAGCCAGGTCAAGCATGGAAGAGACTGTTTGTGGAGATCAAGAGCTTGGCCTGCTTGAGGCTGGGCCAGCACAGTGATGTCAGTGAAGGTGGGATGGCCCCGCAGGAGCTTAGAAACTCTGAGAGGTGGGGCCAGATGGCACAGGGCCTGGAAGGCCAGGAAGAAGGGAGAGGAATGGACAGTGGACAATGACCTGATCCAATTAGTGTTCTTCAGCGGTGCCTCTGGCTGTGGTGTGGACTTACGGGGTTAAGAACAGGAAGAAAAACCAGGTTAGAAGCTTCTGTAGTCCAGGTGACAGATAATGGTTGCCGTGCATTCTGCGGAGAAGCAGATTCATGCAAGACATGATTTGGAGATAGAAGCAGTAGGACTTGATAATTAATTGCCTGTGGGCCGTAAAGGAGCAGGCATCAAGAATGGCTTTCTGCCCACGAGACACTTGTCCGAATGGCCAAAATAGAAACGCCACCCCACCATGTGCTGCAACGTTGTGCAGCAACCGAATCTCTCATATTGTTGGAAGGAATGCAGAACGGTACAACCACCGACACACAGGCTGAAGGTCTCTTTAAAAGTTAAAGATGCCAGATGACTCAGCCGTCCCTCTCCTGGATATTTGACCTAGAGAAATGAAAACTTGAGTCCACACGGACACCTGTACATGAATGTTTCTAGCAGCTCTGTCCACAACTGCCCTAAACGGAAAGCACACAGGTGTCCATCGGCGGGTGTATGGATGGGCACGTTGTGGTAGAGCCAGATAATGGAACAAACCATGAGGCTCACAGCAACTGAGGTGAATTTCAAGGACATTGTGCCCAGTGAGAGAAGCCAGTGTCAAAAGGTTAGTGACTGATTCCATTTAGGTGGCATTTTAAAAGATAAAACTACGATAGATCTGTGGTTGTCAAGTGGTTAGGAGCCAGGGGAGGATGTGACTAGAACTGTTCTTTATCTTGATTATGATGGTGGTTACAGGAATCCATGAGTGTATAGTCCTCCCTGAAAAAGTTCCTTTTTATTCTATGATCATTTTAAACATAAGAAAAGAATTAAACCTTTAATTAAAAAAACCAAAGCCTTTCCTGGGTTTCTGGCATGGGCGGATAGGTAGATGGTGTTGCCACTACTCACCGGCGTGGTCTAGGCTCGGGTGAGGGACAGCTCTGGGGGAGGGAATGAAGAGCTTGGTTGGGACGTGTGAAGTTGAGACGTTCACAGTTGAGTACACGAGAGTTGGGCTGGCGATGGAAATTTGGGAGCCATCCATGACTAAGGCTGTGGTCATGGATGAGAACACCCGAGGAGAGCGGGTGGAGAGCAACAGCAAAAGGGGACAGCCTTCCAGAACAACGGCTTCCAGAGCTTGGGGGCAGAAGGAGGGGCCAGGGTCGAGATAGAGGGCCCCGGAGATTGTGGGAACTCCTCCATGGGGCTCCTCTGCTCCCCTCTGCCCATGTTCTCCAGAGACCTCCCTCAAGGGCGGGGTGGGGGGGAGGGGCAGGGGGCACAGCTCTCCGAGCCGGGCTGCTGGGGCGGCCGGGAACTTGGAAATGCTAAGAATGATTTTAGATTTTAGAAAGTCAGCAGAGGGCGCCTGGGTGGCTCAGTTGGTTAAGCGACTGCCTTCGGCTCAGGTCATGATCCTGGAGTCCCGGGATCGAGTCCCGCATCGGGCTCCTTGCTCAGCGAGGAGTCTGCTTCTCCCTCTGACCCTCCCCACCTCATGCTTTCTCTCTCTCTCAAATAAATAAATAAAATCTTTAAAAAAAAAAAAAAAAAAAGAAAGTCAGCAGATCTCTGCAACTGTTTGCCCGCTGATCTGGACAAAGTTATCTCAGAGCTGCACTTGTAGCAAAACGACACTTCCTCCCGCTTCTTTCCCCACCCGTTGCCAGTAGCTGAACCCTCCTCAGCCTCTGCTGCTGCAGAGGCCACACACTGGATCCAAGCCTGGGCACCAGACCACAGCCCTCAGGCCTGACTCGTGTTCACCACACACAGCAGTAACGTTAACATTGTATCTGCTTAAAAAAAGGTAAGATTTCAAAGCCAGCAGCAACAGCTGGGTTTTCAACTAGAAGAATCGGAAGGTAGGGCAGCCCCAAACCCCAACCCTTCTCAGCAACCAGACGGTTGTGTTGTGACGAGCTGTGCATTCCCCCGTTGGCCTCATCCCCGCTACGCCCCGTGGGTCTCCAGCACCAAGATAAAAGCCCGTTGCCGTTTCTCACCTGTTTGCACCATGTTGTTGGCCCTTTCCCGCAACCTGGGTCGTCCTGCAGCTGTCACGTCTGCAGAGTGGCACAGCGAAGGCAGAGACCTGTGTGGCTTGTCAAAACGGGGGAAGGTGAACGGCCGACATTCTGTACACACATAATATGAGGTGACCCAGAGAGGCAAGGTGACGTGACTTTTGTAATCAACTGTTTTTGGAAAGGCTAAATTTACACAAAATAAAATGCGTCCATTTTAAGCCTAGAGTTCGATTAGTCTTGGCAAATGTAGAAATCTGTGTCACCCCCACCCTAATCAAGTTATAGAATACTTCTATCCCCCTCAAGTGCCCCTCTGTCATCTTCCCCGTCAGTTCCCTCCCCTTTTCATCCCTGGCTTCTGGCAACCACTCTTCTGCTTTCTGTCAGTGCAGGGGTTCTGGTACCAATTCTAACCAGGGGCAGGGCTGGCTCCCCCCACACCACCAAGCAATTCTCTGGACACTAGCTGGGTGTCTTGTGATTCAACTTAATTCCGACGCTATCTCCCTAGAGATAGTGTCACGTTCCACAGGTTACGGGGCTCAGCCCTACAAGACTACCCTCCCCCCTCCCCTCACCCCCCCACCCCACAGTCACGCCCCACCATCACTTGAGACACTTGGTCCAGTTTGTCTACCTGTGCTTCTGACCCAATGGCTCCAGATTGGAGGTTCCCATGACCCCCTTCTCGATTAATTTGCTAGAGCGGCTCGCAGAACTCACCGAAAAATTTTACTTGCTAGATTACTCATCTATTGTAAAAGGCTAAACTCAGGGATAGCCGGATGGAAGAGACACATAGGGCAAGGTACAAGATGGGGAAGGGGTGCGGAGCTTCCATGCGCTCTCCTAGCGCACTGCTCTCCCCAAATCTCCACGTGTTCAACAACTGGAAACATTCTGCTCCCCACCCTTTTGAGTTTATATGGAGGCTTCATTACCTAGGCAAGGTTGATTAAATCACTGGCCATCAGGATTGATTCAGCCTCCAGCCCCTGTCCCCTTTCTAACCCTCTGATCCCTCAGTTGGTTCCCTTGGCAACCAGCCAGCCCCATCCTTAGGTGGAGGTCCCAGAGTCACCTCAGCATAACAAAAGACACCTTTGTTGCTCTCATCATTTAGGAAATCCCAAGGGTTTTAGGAGCTCTATGGCAGGAATGGGCTGAGGAGCAACTAAGACCCTTGGCTGAAGTCCAAATATATTTGTTATTATAAATCACGTATCAGAGTCAGAGGATATGGTTACCTAGGTCAGCAGTTCGTTACTTTTATTGCCTGGAGGTATTCTGTTGCATGGCTACATCACAGTTTTTAAATCCATTCTCTCCTGATGGACACCTGCACCATTTTCCGTTTGGGGCTATGGTGATTAAAGCCGCTGTGAATATTTGTATGGTCTGTGTGTACAGGGTTGCTCTCATCCTCCCGAGTAACACCTAGGAGGACATTGCTGTGTTGTGAGGTCAGAAGCGATGCCTCCCAAGCCCTCGTGTGTTTCTCTTGTCCCAGAGCCTGGCCCGATGCCTCACCAGGCTGGCTGGGGTACGGCGGGCACGCGTGTAACAGCAGGAACACTGCCAGCACCCCCAACCAGGGCCCAGGTTTGCTGGCCTGTTTGTTCAGTCCACTCTGCAGTGAACTTTCCTGTATATGTCTTTTCCGGCTGACCTTTTGATTCACAGCATATAATTTGATTGTTTTCCAAAGGATGAGCAAACAAGGAGTTATTCTGAAGGAGGTTTCTAGGGTGTCAGAAAGATGAGGGTTGTGCTCTGAGTGCTGAGAACCACTAGGCAACGATTATCAGAAAGGGTGGGGGAGGCCAGGGACAAGGTAAGCCGCAAGCCCCTAATTGTGTGCACGCATTGTTAAGTGGTGAATTAGGCATCCAGGAACACATCTTGTCATCTTCATGTAGCCGTTTTTGTATGTGACGGTGACTCCACAGGCCAGAAGACTGCGTAGCTCTCCTGTTTCTAAGAACACTGAGGACATCGTTCATGATCCCCACTTGTTCAACCTTCTCTTGTTTCCATGGCAATGTGTCCCATAATAAGCATGGGAATTTTTATCAATAAAAGGAGAGGCGCCTGCAGCACAGACTGTCAGTCAGATGATATTCAACCTCAAAGAGGGTCCCATCCAGTAGGTTTTGTTTTTTTGTTTTGTTTTCTTCTGTTTTTGTCTTGTAATGCTGTGTCATGCAGGGACCCAGCCAATCAGCTCTCAAAAGCCTTCAAATGAGGGGAGTCCCGACATCTTGGTGCCAGAGCTACTTGACGGGACTCATAAGAAATCTCCCTTGAGTCTAGCTAAGATAGGTAAGATAAACACTAGGATTTCATAGTTCCTCCAAAGCGAATAGTCAGAATTTAGAAATTCCAGGATCATAAAATTAGTTAGAAGATGAGAAGATGTCACCAAGTGGATTCTAGTCGGATATAGGATGCTTAGATAGAGGCTTATCTGTTACAGTTAAGATGCATTTGCTACAAGTTAGAGACTCTCTGGCTAATAGGGAGTCAGTTATAGTTATTGACAGTGAGTGTGGAGGTGGGGATCCCAGCTCAGCAAGGCCTTTTTTATCCTTCTCCTCTGGCTCCCTTAGCTTGTTAGCTTCCTTCCTCAAGTTTGTGGCCTTATGACCCCCAAGCGTCTGCTACAGCTCCAAGTATCACATCCTCATGTAAAAGTTTCCAAACCAGGAAGGGAGAGGGCAGCTCCTCACACATCTGTCTCTTTCAGTATGGAGAAAAATCTTTCCCAGACACCCCCCTCCCCCAGCAGACTTCTTCTTCTTCTTTTTTTTTTTTTTAAAGATTTTATTTATTTATTTGACAGAGACAGCGAGAGCAGGAACACAAGCAGGGGGAGTGGGAGAGGGAGAAGCAGGCTTCCCGCTGAGCAGGGAACCCGACGTGGGACTCGATCCCAGGACCCTGGGATCATGACCTGAGCTGAAGGCAGACGCTTAACGACTGAGCCACCCAGGTGCCCCCCCCAGCAGACTTCTTACCTTTTACTGTCTAGAATTGGGTCATTGTGTGTACATTCTGAGAGCAGTCACCAATAAAGGGGAACGATATTGTCGTGGTTAGTGCCAATTACAATTTGACCCTGGGACTAGGGGGTTTGCATGAGGGGATGATTGATTTGGTTGTCTAAATTCAGTGAAATGAGTCTAAATTCGGTAAAATCACCTCCCTTCCAAAAATATTTCTGACCCGTTTCCTCTTCTGCAACATTTTCTGTCCCCTTACTCCACACTTCCATTGGGGGGGGCGGGTGAGCTCTGTGCACCATCCCACGCCCAGCAGGTTCCTCAAACTTCATTTCTTCTCTCCCGTTCTTTTCTGGAATGTGATCCCAGCATCCTTTTGCTAGATCTCAGGCCGCCATCTTGGTGCCTTGATCTCCCTCCATTCGGATGTTTTTCAGAACTGGCCTTAAAAGGAAGTCAGCAGGCTTCTCACAGACTCTGCAGAGTTTTAGGGGCCACAACTACCTATATTGCCTTGGATTCTTTTTTTTTTTTAACCAAAGAGGTCACGTCAGAGGGAGGAAGGTAAAAAGTTGAGCACTTTCTCACACTAGTTCGTTTTTTTTTTCCCTCCACGGCAGACTCTGTGTCCCACTTACAGTTCTCCTCTCCCAGAATCTGTGGCCTGACATCTTCCACATTCTTTTACCTTTATTGCTGCTCTGCTTCCTGCTTTGAGATGATTATTGCAACTAATTTTGCAGAGTCCCAGCCTTCTTGCTTACCCCCATCTGTTCTTCACCTTCCTTCCTGCTCCCCCAACCCTGACCTGGTCTAGTTTTCGCCCCCTCCCCAGCATCCAGTTGAGGCAGACTGACCTCTCCTGCTCTGCATCACAGCTTCTTTGCCCCGCCAGGCACATTCCCAGGCTGAGAGGCCACTTGCTAAAACAGCCAAAGGCTCTGGTCACAGGTGGTGTATTCAAAAGTCAGCAAGTCAGCCTGCCTCACCTTACCTAGTTTTCTCACTGCTTTCCTTCCTGCCCCTCTACCCTCCTCTGGTGGGCACTGGTCTACAAATACTTTGAACTTGTTGCTGCACAACCCTGCAACAGTCACTGCTATTGGCCAAGCCGTATCGAACAGTCTCTGCCAGTTTCTTTCTTTTTTTAAAGAGTATGTATTTATTTATTTATTTATTTATTTATTTATTTATTTATTTATTTATTTGACAGAGAGGGGGAGAGAGAGAGCACAAGCACAAGCACAAGCAGGGGGAGTGGCAGGCAGAGGGAGAGGGAAAAGCAGGCTTCCCGTGGAGCAGGGAGCCCGATGCGGGGCTCGATCCCAGGACCCTGGGATCAGGACCTGAGCCGAAGGTAACCGCTTAACCGACTGAGCCACCCCGGCACCCCTCTCTTGTCAGTTTCTTAATGACTTTGTGAGTAGCCTCCCTCAGTTTCTGGTCACATGTGGAGATTTAAAACTTCTGGCCTCCTCTCTGTTCCTTATACACTGAAACCTGACTTCTGGCCCAGGGTACCTGCGGCAGGGATGGGTCATGTCTGCCCTGCCTCCCGTCCTTCTGTGTTGTGCTGCCTTCGGGCTTCCTGAAAGGCTTCCTTCTAGGAGGGAAAAATCTCCTCCTCCATAATGGCCATCGATGAGTTCCTTTTGTAAATCTTGAAAAACTTGTTTTGTTACTTAACAAAATTATATTGCTGAGAACCCTTGCTTTCTAAAATCCCGCTGTCAGAAACCCAGCTGTTTGAAATCTGGTCAGTGAAGAATGGAACATCCCGCTGCTGCTCAGATGATCTGAGCGGGCGCATGTGACACCAAGAAGCAGCCTAGCTTTTCAACCCCCAGAGCTTCAGAAAAAGAGTTTTCAGACCCAGGATTCTGCCTTTATCTTCTCTTCGTATTTTCCAAAGGAACAGGACCCCGAGTCCACTTCTCAGCCAGGGCCTGACATTGACCTCTTTGCATACAGGTTTCTTTGCTCTGAGCCCGTCAAGCACTGCTTCGCTGAAAGTTCACCCAGACCTTCCCCTCACCCCAAATCCTAAAATAACCCTGTCTCTTCTCTCGTGAGACACCCACGCTTCCTTGGAATGTGGTCTCCTTTGCTCCAGCAGCCTAATAAACGGGCTGCCGTTGTGTGAGATGGGCTTTATCACTCTGTGATGCAAGACCACTTCTCTAGCTCATGCATTCTCAGCAGGGCCAACATTGCCCCCCAAAGAGGTGAAATGAGTTGCAGGGGAGCGATGGTTTGTGGCCTTCCAAAGGGCTGTACCCATAAACAGGTATCTAGTGTATCTGTTGTATTAAAATTTCATGGGCAGGGGAGAAGAAGGTGATGAATAGGAAAAAAAAAATACCCAAAAAGGCTCCTTGAGGGGACAGAGACAAAAAAGTTTTGAGAAACATTGCTTTAGCTAAATATTGAGTAGCTTTTGGTGTCCATTGTGCGTCAGATGCCCACTTATTGGCTCTCTGTTGCAGCTAGAATTGAGTTCTTCTGACCTCTGTCTTGGGAGAGCCAACCTGGTTTGACCTCTTCCAGCGTCTAGAATTTCCACCTCACCCATGGGGAGCTCCCACCTGCTTGCTCGGCCAGCTGGTGAGAGAGCATGATGCTCGTCACGCACACAGACGCTCCCACGCCACCTGTCTGCCGGTCTCATTTCTCTGCCTAGATGGGCACAGGGCAATGGTCGCAGAATACACGTGCCATTCCCTGAGCACCCCTTTCCCTTGGCTTCTGCAAGATATGGAAAACGCTGCCACAGTCCCCTCACCACGGCCCAGACAAAGGTCCAGCCTCTGATGACTTTTCACCCTCCCCACCCCTAGCCTTCTGCTTGTACAGACCGGAGAGGGGTTAGTGCTGGCTGATAGTTGGAAGCAGCAAAGCCCTCTGAGCCACCTCTTCTCCCTCATTATAAACCCTGGGAGAGGAGTCAGGCTCCTGTCCTTTATGGCCCTCTCTAGAATGTGGGGTTTGCAGTTCCTTTTTGTTCTGAGTTGGGTCCTTGTTACCAATTCTGGAGTCACAAGACTCAATGTCACCTTTGTTCCCTTTCTGAACCATGTAGACTCATGTTTATATTAACTTCTTAGCTGTCACCAGGGCTGAGTGCCTTGGGACAGAAGATGAGTCACAAGTCAGAGAGACAGCACATGCTTCCATCTCTGTACCGAGATGATGTCTCTCCCCTTCCATCTGAAATCCAATCCCCCACCCACTGCCAGCCCTGGTTCTCCAGTGACCCTCACCCAGGAAGAAAGCCGATGCTAAACACATTCATATTAAAAGTCTTTGCAGTTCTCAGCCCAGCCACCTGCACACAGTAGGTGCACAACAAATGTTTTGAACTAAAGCTGAGTGAGTACAGACAGGTGCCTGCATTTCTCTGGTTGCCTTGCTGGGAGTGGAGGCTCTAACCCATGCATTCTCATGCACCATCCTTCAGTAGGAAAGGAAAGCTTACTAAATGATCACATCTCGAAAAAATAGCTCTTAAGAACATACAACTGTCTTTGAAGTCAACTGTGCTGACTGATTAGCTTTGTTTTTTCGAGCGGGTTTCTAATAATAAGGGAAGAGGACTTAGCAACACTGAGAGCCGAGCTGCTTTGCATGCCGTTCCAGTTGTCCTCATGGCCTGTTTACATCTGTCCTGGCCAGACAGTCTCACTGGCTCTGGAAGCCAGACTTGGCCCCCTCTCTGTGGATGATACACAGCTGGAGGCAGAAGAGCAGAGTGGATGAGGGGCATGGGATTAGGAGTCAGCTAATTCCGGCCTCCAATCCTGCTGTAGTCACTTACTGACGGAGGATCTCAGGTAGGAGACTTCACCTTCTGGGCCCATCCCCTCCCTCATCTGCAAAGCGGGAATAATGATAGTACCTGCCACATGGTTACTGAGAGGATCGAAGAAGATAGTGGGTAAGGCCAAGTCCTTCACATAGGTTAGCTGTTACTTTTATTCCTCCAATCCAGATCCTCTCCTGACATCTAGGCATTTTAGCCCTTTTCCTTCGGAGTCTGGGTGTTTTATCCTTCCATCCACCAATCCCATTTGGCCCAGATATACCATAAGAAAAAGATAGGGGCACCTGGGTGGCTCAGTTGCTTGGGCATCCAACTCTTGATTTCTTGATTTCAGCTCAGGTCATGATCTCAGGGTCGTGAGATGGAGCCCTGTGTCGGGCTCTGTGCTGGGTGTGGAGCCAGGGAGGGATTCTCTCTCTCCCTCTCCCTCTGCACCGCCCCCCCTCACTCACACGTGTGCGCTCTCTCTCTCTCTCTAAAACAAAACAAAACAAAACAAAACGAAAAAACACACAGAATAAGGAAAGACCGTTCTCTTTTACTTGCTACCAGATTTATTTAGGTAATTTTTTTTCTGTCATTTTTCATAAATGTCCCTGAAAATCTGAATTTACTGAACAATGGAAACTTTTTGGAAAAATCCACATGAAAGCAGGATGCTCCCTCAAGCCTAGGGTCCTGTGTACCCACTCTTGACCTGCTGGGTAGGAGCAGCTCTGAAGGATGGCTTCTTCCCCCTCCCGTCCCAGGCCACCAAGCAGCTCCCTCAGTCCCTGGTCACTGCTCTCAGCTCCTCCTTTACCGTCCGAAAAGCACAGGAGCCGGCCTGCTGCCATGGGAGCTCATTTTTCTCCAGCGCATGCTCTCATCCTGACTATCTCCCAGGGCCAAATCCACAGCGTTGGGGGAGGGGGGGCAGGGTCAGAGGGAGATGGGAAAGGAGGGCAGTTGGGTAAGATCGAGAGCTGGGCTTGGGTGAGCACGTCCTTGGGAAGTCTGGGTGCCTGCTCCGCCCAGCTGCCTCAGCCCCCAGGCCCCCACTCCCCGGTCCTGCCTGACTCAAGCTAGGAACTGCCCGGTCATTCAGCTGCTGGCTCCAAAGCCGTCCTGGAGTCCACTCCCTGTTCTCTATGTCGGACAGCTCCCGCGTCTGCCCCCCTCCTCATTCTTCTTCAGCTTCACGCTGCCCTCCTGCCTCCAAGGGTCCCGGCCCCCAGTCAGCCGTCTCAGCAGCCCGTAAAAGTCAGCCTGGAATCCAGATGATGAGAAGTAGTAGACAAAGGGGTCGACACAGGAATTCAGGGTGCTAAGAAGCAGCACATAAGTTCTCCAGGCCGGGCTTTCACCCTGGACGTAGCCCACGACATGAGACATGTTGTAGGGCCCAAAGCAGACGAGGAAGTTGAGCAGCGTGGCTGCCACAAGCCCAACCACCCTCCTCCACCTCCGGTGGCTGGCTCCCCTGCTGAGCACCCATACCAGGTGGGCATAGCAGTAGCTGGTGATGAGCAGGGGCACCCCAAAAAGGACCACAGCCATCTCCAGCCTGATGGGCAGGAGAACAGTCAGCTGGTTGTCCTGGAATTCCAGGTAGCAGGTGCTATTGATAGTCTGGCTGTGGGAGGAGTTCCCTGAGAATTCCATGATGTAGACCACGCTGCAGTGAGCGCTGGCCAGGAGCCAGCAGGCCCCGCTGACCAGGCTGGCCTGTCCAGGCCTGGGCCGGGCCTTGTACCATAGCGGATAGGCCACACTCAGGAAGCGCTCGATGCTTACAGCTGCCAGGAGGAGGGAGGTCAGATAGATGGTGGTGAAGAAGAGGAATCTGGAGAAGGGGCAGAAGATGAAGGGCAGGGGCCAGCGCATGTCACTGGCAGCCTCCACCATGCGGAACGGCAGGAAGAGTAGCAGGAGCAGGTCTGAGAGGGTCAGGTTGAGCAAGAGCACGTCCATGGCCACGGGGCGCCGCCGCAGCTTGCCTACGAAGATCACCAAGGCCACCACGTTGAGGGGGAGCCCCACGAGGAAGGTGAAGAGGTACACAGAGAAGTAGAGCCAGTGATTGCCGGGGAAGAAGGATAAGTTCAGGCTTGTGCCCATGGTGATGGCCACTGGAGAAAGAGACAGCTAGATGGAGGGGGCAGTCTGGGGAGGGGGACCTTCATTCCCCATGCCAGCAGCATCTCAACCGTTGGCAGGGAACAGTCATCCCCCCCACCCCTGACCACCTCATGCCACCTGATGCTTTCTCCAGCAGGGTCAGCCTCACCCCCTTCCAAGCCCCTTATGGCCCCATGCTCACCTGCTTATTTGAGAACCCAACTGCTCTGCCCCCAGCACTTGGCCGACTCCTGCAGAACAGTGTAAGTTAGCTCTTTATCTGGCAGAACTAATAAAGACCCATGACATCATTCACCGTTGACCAATTGCACAAAAGACACCTTTAGTTCCTTTACCAGCACCGTGCCAGTATGCAAAATGAGGAGCAAATTCCACGACTATGTGCCTTGCTCTTGGGCTGTCTCGGAGGGGATGCTCGAGCCAGCCCTGAGCTGACTTCACCTTCCCCTCCCGGATCCTCCACTTGATTTTTATCTGCTTCTTTGGGATGGCAGTTATCCAATTTGCCTTGTAAGGGCAGGAAGCATGCGGCAGTGATGGAGAGCCTGGGACCTGGAGCCAGTGGTCTGGGTACACTGCCGGCTCTGTCACTGACTCTGTGATCTGGGGCAAGTGACCTAAACTCTCTATCTCCGCTTCCTCATCTGCAAAGCAGGGACCATCACAGTACTAATTTCATGGGGTTGTCATTAGATGAAAGCATTAATACCTGTCAAGGGCTGAGAAAGGAACCTGGCATGTTGTGGTGAGTACTTAACAGATGTTAGCTGCCATCATGCCAGTCACTGGTGTGGGCTTGTCTCTGGGGTGATGGTAATAATAAGACTAATGATGACAATGACGATTTAGGGGGCGCATAATCCGTAGCAGACATTCCGCCTCTGAGGGCATCGCCGTTCTGTCCTTGGGCCCCCCCGTGGGGAAGTGACTCACTCCAGGCAACACAGCTCATTAAGAATCACCACCAGGGTTCAAACCCCAGTTCTGTCCGACTTCAGAGATTATGGATTTATTCATTCAAATATTTATGGAGCACAGTGAGATAACCATTTTATACCTGCTGAGATGGCTATGGGCAAAAAATTGGACAATGCCAAATGGTGGGCGGGAGGTGAAGGAATGGGACTCCTCTCATATGTTGCTGGTAAGAATATAAAATGGTAGAGTGACTTTGGAAAGTAGTTTCTTAAAACAGTTAATATCAATTTACCATGTGATCCAGCTCCACCATAGGTATCTACTTCAGCAATGTTCATAATAGCATTATTCATAATAGCCAAAAAGTAGAAACCCACGCCCCCAGTGGTCCATCAGCTGGTGAATGGATGGATCGTGTGGCATGTCCATACAATGGATTACTATTCGCCAGTAAAATGGAATGAAATACCTATGACTGCTAGAACCTCAAAAACATGCCAAGTGAAACAGGCCAGACATAAAAGGCCATACACTGTATGTTTCCATTTATATGAAATATCCAAAACAGGCCAATTTGTATCTACAGAAAGTAAATTACTGGTTGCCCCAGGGACTTAGGGGGATTAACTGTAAATGAGCAGGAGGGGGTCTTACTGGGCCGATGAAAATGTTCTAAACTGGATGATAGTGAGAGTTGCACACCTTAGTAAATTTGCTAAAAAGCATTGACTTGAACACTTAAAATGGGTGAATTTTATGAGATATCTATTTTATCTCAAATAAGTTGTTAAAAACAGTTTTTGCCGTCATGGGTTTGGTGGAGTGAGGTCTCGGGGGATGGAGTGGTCGGAGGGTAATAAAGCCTCAGCACAGAGGCAGAGAACCACTGGGGAAGCACTTAAGGCAAAAGAATGGCAGGTGCACGGGCTGACCTGCTGGGGGGACCTTGTAGAAGGCTTTGGGCTTAAGGGGCAGGGGTCATGAGGGTGCTGGCGGCAGATCGTGTGGGGCTTCAGGGACCCTAAGGAGGAACTAAATTCCACCCCTAGGAGCAGGCACAATTCACCAGAAGAAGTGGTCCAGCAGCAGCAGGTGCTCCCGAGCAGTGGGAGAGAGAGCGGTCCCTGGCTTTCTGGGAGGGGGGCAGTGAGGCCACTTGGGCTGGAGGTCGGCTTACCCTGAAATTCTCTGGTCTCACCACTGTGCAGGGAATAAACTTGTTTCTCGCTTCTGTGGAGCCTCAGGCAAGTTACGTAACTTCTCTGGTCTGTTTTCATTTAATTATAAAACAGGAAATAACATTTTCCTTGGAGGGCTATTGTGAACATTCATTCCTGTAGCAAACATTTGTTGAGAGCCTACTATGTGCCAAGCTCCCCTCTAGGTGCTGGGAATATATCAGCAAATAAAATTCCTTGCCCTCGTAGACATTTATGCATAAAAAGAGATAGCTTGTATAAACCAGTTCGTGCACGCCAGGCATGTAGCCAGCCTTTCTGTGTCTTATGTGCTCGTGGCATTATCGTTTTTAGAGGAACAAGTCGGTTTCCTGCACCTCGCTTCATCAGAGCACGTGCCCAGATGTTTGTCTCCTCCATGGCCACTCTCCTCTACCCACTCTCTCGGGGTTCAGGGTGCCACCATTCACCTTTGCAAAGTGGACCACAAGGACAGGCGTTCACCCTGATACCCCAAGTATCAAATGCCCCTTAACCCTTGGGGGTCTTGCCTTGAAGGATCACATCCCACATCCCACCCCTTCCTTGCTGTAGAGCCTCGGAAAAATTTCTTAACCTGCAAAGATGGTGGTAATACTTGGTCAGGGACTGTAGCTAACTTATGCAGTGCCTCTGTACAAATTAGGAAAAGGCACCCCCCTCCAGGTGGCAGTACCCTCCACCAGGATGCACTGCTTGAGGAGTGAGTGGTATCTTTGTTCAAATTAGGATAACATGTTCCTTCTCTGGATGGAAGCAGCCCCATGCCAGGCACATGGCTTGGCGAGCAAAGCACAGGTTAGAATTTAGTCAACGTTTGCCCCTCTGCCTGGCACGCTTGTGCAGTGAACCACCTGCCCATCTGTACAGCAGCTACATGGCCAAATCAAAGGATTGTGTGAAATGGGACAACACTTTTAAAGCGCTTGATGTGTTGACTGTCACATCTTAGAGACTCTGTATTTGTTGGTGACTATTTCTGGTGTTGCTGGTGTTTTTTCTCCCTGCTGAAGCAGCTTTTCCTACCAACTTCCTGTTCACAGTTCCAATGCTGCCCTCTTGTGAGTTCCACCTGGTATAACAGCATCAATATCTTACCTCCTGTCTCTTTTACTCAGAAATTAAACTGTTCTTTCCTAGGAAACATTTTGGGAGTAGCATCCCCCAAAGTGTATCATCAGAGTGGCAGTTCCTCTAGATTGGAAGAAAACTTCCATAGCCCTGGCAGGTGGGGCAGGAGGAGAAGAGGGACAGGCAGAGGTGGGGAGTCGTGCTGATGCCTACAGAGGCAAGCTTACCTTCCTTCTGTGACCTAGCCCCTGGCTTCTGTTCTTCCCTCCAGCTGGGATGCAGTCTTCTGCCAGGCTCAGTTCTTTCCATAAGCAGGTCCAAGGATGCTCCCAGGCCAGGCTGCCCTGCAGGTCCTTTGGCTCCGGGCTCCAGGGGCCCGGACAAGCAGCCAGGCTCTCCTGCTCCATGCCCCTTCTTCCCAGCAGTGGCTACTACTTCTGGGATGTCCCTCCTTTTGTTCTTGCCACACTTGTTACCCGCCCAGCACCCCCTCCCAAGTAGCCAGTCACCAGCGGGTTGAGCACCACACTCCAAGCCCCTGTGATGAGCCCCAGTTTCCGCCAGTAGCCTCCCATGTTGGGGTGCAGGAAGCCAGCCACGTTGGAGGCGTTGTAAGGTCCTAAGCAGAGCAGCAGCGTGAGCAGAGCCCCGCCGGCCACCCAGGCTGCCCTTAGCTTCCGTCTGTGGCTCAGGCCTGAGCGGACCAGTGCCCGGAGGCAGCCCACGTAGCAGAAGGCTGTAATGCTCAGGGGCAGGAAGAAGAGCAGGAGAGAGAGGCTGAGGCGAGCAGGGCCCGCTGAGGCTGGGTCCCAGGCCTCCAGGCAGACTGGAGAGCCGTTGACTGGCGTGTTGATCCCCAGGGAGTTGGTGGTATTGTCCATCCAGCCTCCCGGAGCCTCCAACCCAAACACCAGCCCCAGGTGACAGAGGACAAGGGCCCATATGGCTGCACACACCCCCCAGGAATAGCGTGGCCTCCGGGCAGCTTGGTAGCCCAAGGGGAAGGCAGCCCCTAGGTAGCGGCCGACGCTCAGGGCAGCCAGGAAGCCCCCGCCAGCATAGAGCGGAGCGAAGTGGGCCAGGGCAAAGGCAGGACAGAGCGGGGCCGGCAGAGGCCAGGCGCCCAAGGCCAGGGCCTCCACCGCCTTCAGGGGCAGAGAGGCTGCCAGCAGGAGGTCAGAGCAGCCCAGGTGGAGGGCATAGACAAGGCTGGGGGTGAGGCGAAGCCGGGCGTGGGACACGGCGCCCCCAATGGCCAGGGCATTGAGCGGGAAGCCCAGCGTAAAGGCAGCTGCGTAGAGAGCGAAGGAGAGCTGCGGGGGCAGGTCCATGGGGCCGGGGCTGGCCTCCACGCTCCTGAGCTCCACTCGCTCCCCACCCTTCGGCCTGGGGCGGGGTTGGGGAGGGGTCAGGGGCTCCTGGGGTCACAGACTGCTCAGGGTATTAGAAGCCATCTAGTGAGATACCAACTATCTCAACCAGAGAGGCCCACTAGGGAGGTGGTGCCAGTGAGCAGGTGAGTCTGGGTTTGAAGTGAGGATGGCTAGCCCTCTGTCCTTTGCTTTCTTTCCACCATATCCTCTCTTAGAACACAACGGAAGCGGGCACGTCCCGTTAGAGGAAAGGCCTCCTGATTTCTGAGACTGGGGAGAGAAAGGGTAGAAAATTAGTGCAGAGTTGGGCCCCACGGTGTGTGTGTTTTTCCTAGGCCTGGAAGTTAGAGTACTGCGTCCACTCCCCTCCCCCAATTGCCTGGAAGGGAAACAGCTGCCCCCCTCCCCCCAACAGGGACAGCCAAAAGCCTGCAGAGCAGCTGGTGGAGGGTTAGTGGCAACTCCTAGCCGGGCGGGGGGAGAGGGATGTCAGAATTTGGGTAAGGTGGAGGCTGTGGCCAAGGGCAGGTGAAGGGGGGGGTGCCAGGGCAGAGCCCAAGGGTAAGCCAGGTCCCATCAGTGCCATAAGGAATGACCTTAACCAACTCCAGGGGGCACCCTAAGCGGGTAAGCGGAGGAGTTTGTGGGAATAATTGCCATGAAGAGAGGAGCCACAGAAAGAGGGACTCACCTCTTGGCGTTGCCTGCTGTCTCTGAGGCTCAGGAGTCCCCCTGGCTGGGCTGAGGGAGGGTGTCTGGGATGGGCAATGAGCTGGAAGAGAGAGGAGGGCGGGGTGGCAGGGCCATTAGCCTGAGCCATCAGTAGCCTGGGTGAGCAGCTAATGGGGCATCTCAAGCAGGAGCTGAGGCCAGGAGGTGAGGGTCCAAACAGATGATGCAAACACAGGAAGGGGACAGGGTAGCACTGAGGGTTTTTTCCTAGGCAGCGTGAGGAGTGTGTAGCTAGTTCCTTAAAGGAGCAGGGTTGTCAGGGGACGACCAGAACACAGCTCAATCCCACCCCACCCCAGCCTGTTCAGACCTGCTTCAGAGCCTGTGGGCAGGCCCTGGCCTTACGCGCTTGCTCATAGATAACACACTATGGTGGCCCACACCATGTCCATTTGGTGACTGATACATGTGGGATGATGAAGTCATCGTTTCAAGGTGTTGTCTCTGCGACAGGCTGTGGGCACGTTTTGGGAGGAGAAGGTTTTCCCTCTCCTTTCCCCTCTGGCTCAAAGACAATAATTTCTGACCCTACCTTCTGCTGCTGGCAGGAGTGGGGAGGAGGACAGACAAGGGACGGGTCTCCTTTGGTGGGGCTGAAGTGCTGGGCTTCTCTCTGGGGCACTTGGAGGGACACTGAGCGGCTCTTCCTAAAGCACAGATGGTGCAAGACTGCAGCTGGCTGCTTAGCTTTCTTCTCAGCCTCCGAGAAGTCAGCCGTTTACCTCCCTGCTGGGGTCACCCTGCCCCTCTAGGAAGACTTAAGTGAGATTTAAAATGGCCACAGGCTGTCTCTGTGATTCTGTCTCTCTCTCTCTGACTATGCCTGTGTCTGTCTGTCTGCCTGTCTGTCTCTGCCTCAAACAGACAACACAGCCTTTCTCTGGACTTCAGACTTCTCTGTTTTGGGGTGCATGTGTCGGTCATCAGGCCGCTATGTCCTTCCAAATTCCAAGTCATCCCGAACAAGCTTTGCTGGTGGTTTCCCGGAAGTGCTCCCCACCAGGCTTCCGGTGAGGGCAGCGTGGGATTCTCAGCATATCAACCATTGGTTCCAAAGAAATAATCAGATCCCCCTTTTCTACTTCAGTCGCTCAACTAATTCTTGGTTGCCTCCCTTCCCTGTCCTACCTATGTTGTCTAGCACCTCCCTTGGAGTGTAGAAGAACTTTCCATCTATTGTTTAGTATTTTATCTTTGAGAAACTGACAGAACCGAGGAAAAGTTAAAAGGAGGGCCATTTCACCTCCTGTAACCAGCATTTGGAAGAGGAGAAAAGCAGGGCGTGAAGGGAGACATTGGATCTTCAAGATCCCTGCTTTGGCCCATGCCTCTGGCGGTTCAGGTCTCTGCCCAGTGTCACCTCCGCCGAGGGCCTTCCTCGAACCCTCTCCAAATGGGCCCCTTCCCTGCTCCAGTCTGCCTTCATCTTGCATGGTGTTTATTCCTAAGCACTCACGAGCCTGTGACATCAGATTTGCTGGCCCCTCTGCTAAAATGTTGGTCAGTGAGGCCCAAGATTTCTGTCTGCTTTGTTCTCTGCTTGTTGCATCCATAGTAGGGGCTCAGTAATTGAATGAACCACCGGATGTCTGGGCCATGGGAGGACCGTGAGATCTGGGGCTGCATGGAGGGCTGCCTGGATTCTGGAGGCCCTGGCTTCAGAGTTGTTTGAACTCTGTTGGCCTGTTAACAGTCACATCTCTCGGTCAATTGGTCACGAAGTAGGTTTATGTTGGCAGCTGGGCTCGGACAGGATGGCAGGGCCCCTGCTGGTTGCCAGGGAGCCCGGGCCAGGCCTCACCAGGTTCAGGGCTGCCTTCAGGTCTTTAGAGGGGACTGTGCCCTAAAACCTTTTGGGCACCCTAGACTAGAGGTCACCAAGATGAGGATGATGTCATTCCTTTTTTGTACCCCAACAAATGTTCTATGCTGGATGCATTGACGTGTGCTTGGTAAGTGTTTGCTGAATAAACAGTTGAATGGGTGAATGATCCTGAACCTCATTCTTGAGATAGAAAGCCCAAACCCTTACCCTCTCCGTGAGACAGTTCTTGCTGTCCCCCCTTCCTCCAGAAATGCTAACTTCACACTGGGGACAAAGTGGATTGGTGGGGAAATAAGTGCCACGCTCTGGCATAGTTCCAAGGATGACCAGAACATCGTCTTCTCAGAAAGCAGATTCCGGTCTCGAGCAGATGGGAAGGGAGGGCAGGGAAGGAAGGTGGCACGTGTGGAGTGCCCACCACGGTCCAGGAACTTACATCCCCTTGCTGATGGACTAACCACGTGTTTCTGCTTCTAAGCATAGGTGGGGAAGGGTCAAACCTGAGATGTGGCGGGGAAGCTGGGAGGACCTAACTGGAAAGTCTGAGTTAGCGAACGTGACAGGGAACGGGTGATGTGACGGTAGGTGAGAGGAAAGTGGTGAGGTTTCTCAAGGCAGTTGGCTTTTGAGAAGTTCTTGGGCAACTGTGGGTTGTGACCGAACTTGGCAGCGGGACTTTTGAGAACGAATCAGCTTCCCCTTCTTATATTGTTCAAGAGCGGCAGACAAGATGGCAGTCTGGTTTTTAGGGACTTTTGGCTGTTTGTGTCAGGTTTCTGATAATGTGACCCCAGCATATGTACTACTGTCCCTCACTTCTCCTTTTTTTTAATATATATATTTTATTTATTTATTTGACAGAGAGAGACACAGCGAGGGAGGGAACACAAGCAGGGGGAGTGGGGGAGGGAGAAGCAGGCTTCCCGCGGAGCAGGGAGCCTGATGCGGGGCTCGATCCCAGGACCCTGGGATCACGACCTGAGCCGAAGGCAGACGCTTAACCGACTGAGCCACCCAGGCGCCCCTGTCCCTCACTTCTTATCTTGAGCCCCCTGCACCAGAGGCGGTGGCACCTCCATTTTGCAGATGAAGAAACTGAGGCTCAGATGAGCTGGTCACTGAGCTCGTTAGCAGAAGGGTCAGGACTCAGACTTGTGCTGGTCCAGCTGCAGGGCCATGCACCCTTTGCAACAAGACACTGGACTCCCCAGTCTGCTGATTTGACCCTGAGGTTGCCCCAACCCCTTTCCCTTCTCCCCAAGCCCCATGAGGCCCTCCTAAATCTCCCCGTTGTCACTCTGACCCCACAAACTGGAAATCATTCACGGGTTCTTTGAAGTGGTATCTGAGCCATTTTTATTATGCAGTTCTGTGTGTGTTACACATCTGTCCACACCAGTGTGTGTCTCAGCCCACAAGACCCCCAAGGGCAGGGGCTGCAGCAGCATAATGGAATGCCTCACTGATGCGTGGAGGAGAACCCAGCGCAGGACAGCCCCTCTTCTCCCTGAGCTTTGCCCCAGAGGCAGAAATTAGGCACAGGACGAGTGAGTGGGGCTTTCAGAGCAGGGGTGAGGGGGCCATAGGAATGGAGAGGGAAAGAAAAAAATACAGTAACAAGCTGATCCCAGCAGGGACACTGGCCCACTGGGGACGGGTTTTGAGGGGGTGGGCGGTGGCAGGTGGCCGGGGAGGGGCAGGGGGATGTGTGCAGTGCAGGGTCAGTATTTAGACAACCTTCCCCATGGGAAAGAGAGCGGACGGGGAGCAGGCCTTTGGGAGGGTCAGGGTTACCATCGTTGAGAAGGAAGCCTGCCTCTGGGCCACATACGAAGTTCTGGGCGCTGACTGAGGCATCACTGGTGATGTGCATGCATGCGTGCGTGTGCCTGCATGTGGAGGGGAGGCCGAGTGGCTTTGCGACTGAGCAGGGGGGGTGGGGCAATCTCCACGACCACCCGGCCCCTGCAGTCCCTCCCTCGGCGCCTCTGCTCCAGCGGGTTTGGCCTGTCAGTGCTTGAGGGTCACGTATTCCACGGCTTCCTGGGCCAGAGGCCGCTTCCCCAACCCAAGATGAACCAGCTCTGAGTAATGTATCCCCTCGTCTTCCGGACTGTCTGGAAGCACGTTCTCATAGTCGCCCTGAGAAAGCCACGTGTGTGAGGCCACAGGCCTCCCGGTCTGCGTTCCCTGCCTGTTCCCTCCCTGGCTCCTCCTGGGGGGCCAAGAGCCCGAGCAGGAGTCCTCTTGTCCCCACGCTGTCTGCAGTCAGCGTCTCGGACTGGGCCGTGCTGCCCTGGCTCCGACCACACCCGTGTCTGAGCAAAACCCCCCCACCAGGCCTTGCCACCATGGAGGCCACCAAGTCCTTCCCATCTGGGACTCACAGCTGAGGCCAGGTCCCCCGCACCCCCTCCTTCCACAGCCCTGCCCCCTTACCGCTCGACACGTCTGCAAGACAGAGTAAGTGATGGTGTCATCCCTGTTTGGAGAAGGTCCCTCTGTCTCCAGGGTCCCTGCATCTCTGAGGGAGGGTAGATGGATGACCGCAGATAAAGCCTTTCACGTGAACTCTCTTCCTATTTCCAACTCCCCTAGCCCCCAAGAGCACCCCAGAGCGGAGCCTGGCTCACAGGCCTGCCACAAAGAGGGCAGGCAGGACAGGAGCTGAGCCCTTCCTCCTGCAGCTCTCCCCGGGTGCACGTGTCACCCTCCCAAGACCCTCACTAGGTACCCAGTTCTTGGTGTGTCAGTCTCGCCGAAAGGAAAGCGCAAGGTGGCGTAACTGATGGCCTCTTCCATCACCGGATTGTAGCACCCCAGGGAGTGGGGGTATTCGGAGAGCGGGGCCCTTCTAACCTGGGACAGAGACAAGGCCTCAGTTCTCGCCACTCCTTTCTCCACCTGAGTCCCCTTCCCCTGGCCTCTGACCTCCGACCTCCCGCACAGTGCTCTGCACCCCCCTTTGTCTCCCCTTGACCTCCAGGTCTGCCTCCAGGTCTTTTTCCATCTTACCTTCTGCTTCCTCACAAAGAAGCTCTGCCCACTGGAACTTTCCTGGAGCCCCTGCTGGCTCCGTATCCTCTTCCAGCTAAGAAATAAAGCCCCACTCGTGAGGATCAGGGGAGTGGGGACAGGACCCTGTGCAGTGGGCATGCTGGGGGCTCCAGGATGGTCAACTGGAGTCACTCCGGGGAAGGAATCAGGGAGAGCCAAGGGACATGAGCCTTGGGAGGAGCTCACCTTCGCTGAAGTTTGACTCCCCAGAACGCCAGGAGTAGGGTGGCCAGGCAGAACCCCACTCCCACAGCCACTCGCCTGCCGATGGTCTCCGGGCTGTCTGGTGGGGGAAGGAGCGACCGTGAGTTGGGGATACTGCCTCTCTCAGATCAGCATTGCCTTGTAGCATTTTCCCGGGAGGCATCCTCAACTTCTCTGCATGGCCGCTCTCCTTGCCTGGGCTACTTCTCCACACGTAGGGGCTGTGATGCACAGAAAGGGAGAAGCCGGCCCCTGCCCACTGGGACCCCGTTGGGAGGAAAGGGCTAACTCTCAGGAAAGCACCTGTTTTGTGACAGACACAGGCACACACAGGACGTGCAGTAAAAGCTACAACTTCCTTAGAGGCCGCTTGGCCATACTTATCAGAACTTAAAATCACTTGTCCTCTGATGCAGCAATTCCATGTAGGAATTTATCCTGCAGCTGTCCTTCAGGGGTACCAGAGCCAGAGACAGCGCAGGGCTGTGGGGAAAGCACTGGGTAGATAGGGTTTGCTGCTTCCATGCACAGGAAGACAACAACAATGCAGCCCTGAGGGAAAGGGGCAGGTTGCCAGGGTGTCTGCAAAAGTGGAGACCCCTGACACAGGTTTTTATACAATATGTTGCATTTCCAAATAACGCGTTCAGGCATCCAGCTTTGCAGGCCATGATCCTCTAAATCTAAAGCCATGGCTCCAAGTTTAATCTGAAAAAGTACAATAAATCAATTAAATAACTTCCCCATTGTTTCCAGACCCTTCAGACACCCTGTGCATGCACGGATATAGAACAGTCTCTGAGTGGTATTGTTAACGTGGCAAAAAAGAACGTCCAGGACAACGTGTAAGCTCTCCTGCGATTTGCGTGATGAAGGGAGTACAAACATAGACCTACTTATTGTATTGTGTGTGTGCAGAATAGCTCTGTAAAGAGATGCAGACAGCTGCTGGCAGTGAAGGCCTTCAGGGAGGGGTAGAGTCCTCAGGGAGAAAGAAAGGAGAAGTGTCTTTCTACTATTTACCTTTTGTGCTATTTTATTTTGCCTTGTCCTAAAAATATATATATAGAAATCTCAAAAGATAAACAGGCTACCAAGGGTGAGACAGAGAGACACAGAGAGGGGCCCAGCAGGATCTCAGGATGTCTGGCAGGCAGGGAGTCCTGAGAGGGAACTGCCCTAGAGAGAGTCCGGAGAGACTTCGAGAAGGAGGAAGACAGGTGAGCTTGTGTGGAGCAGGCGCTGTGCCTGGGAGTGACCGGCTGGGCTGCCCGACAGGACAGGGGAGGGAGAGAAGGAGAAGGGAAGGGGCCTTACAGTAGACAGTGAGGGTGCTGGGGGGTGACTGGACCCTGCCGAGCTGGTTGGTCGCCTCGCACCAATAGGCGCCTGAGTGCTGGATCTTCACGGGATCCAATCTCAGCATCTGATCATAATGGTGGAGGTTTTGGTTATTCCAGTCAAACCAGGTGTACTGGAAGATGGGAGGGTTGGCATCGCTCTCACATGTCAGGACTGCCTTCTTCCCCTCCACCACTTGGTCCTTTGGGCTGATGGCCACACGCAGCATCCTTGGTGCATCTACAAGGAGAAGAAAAATCAGGATCCAGGTAGCTGGTCACGGGCTTTTCTGTCTGTCTCCAGCCCCAGCCACTCGCTCACACAGCACTTGGAGCCTCCTGGCCTCAGACATGGTCTGTCCTACGGAGTTGTTGATGAGGCAGTTGTAATCGCCGGCATCTTCTGGAGAGATGGAGTCAAAGCTCAGTTCTTTTCCTTCCTTCAGAAAGATTCCATTTTTCTTCCAGAAGAAGTGGACATCTCTGGGGCGGCTACTTGAGAAGTTACATCCAAGGAGGACTCGGTGCCCGGAGTGAATCTCAGAAGGGGGGCTGATCTGCTGGACCCTGACATCCTTGGGGGCATCTGGAGAGCAAGGGCCTCAGGCTGACCTCTTGGGTCCCTTTCCCTCTTCCTGGCCCTAAGGCCAGACTCTCAGCCCTCAATTCTCTGTGAAGGTTCCAGCCCAGGCCCCAGTCCCCTCACCCTGAGAGCCCATATCCCAGCTGGGCTACCTCTTGGGTCCCCTTGCCCAGTCACTCACGCTGAACATCCAGGTTGACAGAGGGGGCCCATGAACACCACTGGTTACAGGCTGCACAGGCGATTGGCTTGGCGTCCCAGGCAACTTTTTGAATTATCAGCACCCCGGGTGATTGTTCCTTCCAGGAGCCTTGGAGGTTCCATTCATATCGGGTAACTCTGGGATTACTGGAACTGTAGTTACAGGACAGGGTCACAGTGTCTCCTTCTTGAATCCGCGTGGGGTTTTGAATCACCGTGGTTACCTCCTTGGGGGCATCTGGGAGGAAACCAGACAGATGGGCAAGGGAAAGTCAGCTGTCCAGACTACCTTTCCCAGTGCTTACTGCTCCACCCACACCCCCGCCCCCCGCCCCAACCTATCTCCTGGGTTCACACAATTCCTAAATTAACCAAAGGAAGGCTCGGACTTCCCTCTCGCAAGTGTGCGAGGACAGGAGCCATAGCTGTGGTTTGAGGCGGGAGGAGGCAAAAGGTCAGAGCAGAGCTCAAGCAGAGAATGCGTGGTGTATGCAAGGTAGAGGCACCCTGTCTGTGGGTCTCCGCAGGGGCCTGGGGCGCAGAGCTAGTTTGCTGTAGTGCAGGCATTCATTGGGGGGTGGGGGAAGCACAGCTCTGGAGCCAGATGGGCTGAGAGCTGAGTGACCGTGGGCCGTGGGACTCAGTTTGCTTCACCATCAGATGGGGTCCTAAGAGCACCTAACCTGATAGATTCAAAGCCAGGAGGAAATGAGATGAAGCACTCAGAGTGGAGTAAACGCTCCAGAAATATTCCTGCTGCGGCGGCTGCATCACACACCCACTGTCTAGATGTTCGGGATTCGAGCATCCCCGTCAGATTATCTGGCTCAGACTCTGACATCCCAGGGTCCAAGGCTCAAACTTAGGGACTCTCTTGGTCCTGGGCTCGACTGACAGACAAGACTCACTGTGTTAGACAGGGTCCGACCTCTGAGGGAGAGGCAGTGAGACATTTTGCTCCAGTTCTCGAAAACTTCAGGCCCCCTTCTGAGACTCAGCCACTGCCTAGTGACACCATGTTCTCTGGGTCCCTCATGGGGCCCTGGCGGCTTGCAGTTCATTCATTCAACAGACATCTACTGAGCACCTGCCATGAGCCAGACCCTGTTCTGGTGCTGGGTATACAACCGGAAACAGCAGCAAAGCACCCGCCCAGGGAGCATACATGTTGGGAGACACCCCTGCTTGCCGCCCATGCTAGGACCCAGGAATCTCCTGCGCCCCATCTGCCTGCCTCCTTCTCCCGCTAGAACCCAGAGGCCCTGTGACTACTCACATTGGACATCTAACTCAGTCTCCTGGCCAATTTGTCCAGGACCAAGTCTGTTTTCTGCCAAGCAGGAATACTGCCCAGCATGGCTGAGGAGGACCATTGGGATCTGGAAGGTCTTGCTTGTCCTTCCTGGCACTTCTATCTCATTGTGATACCAGGTGTAATTGGTTGGAGGAGGATTGGCCAGTGACATACAAGTCATCTCTACTTTATTTCCCTCCTTCACTGGCGAGGAGAGGATCTCAACCCTGGAAGGTTCCGGAGCATCTGGAAAAAGGTGCAGAGGCAGAGGAGGAAGGTGAGCAGAGGCCTCTGTTGTTTACCTCTCAAGGGCCTTGGTTCCACCCCCTGCTAACTCCCTGCCTGCCCCCCTCCCAGCTCCCAGGAGGCTCACAGTACACTTGGAGGAACACTTCATCCGACTGTCCTGAGCCTAGATCATTGAAGGCCTCACACTGGTACTCTCCACTCATCTTCTTGGTCACAGAGGACAGAGTTAACGTGGGTGTCTCCTGCTCCCTCAGCCGGGTCCCATCCTTGAGCCAGGCTATATTCTGGAACTCTGGGTTGCTGCTGATGACCTGGCAGGTCATGGTCACAGACTCTCCCTCTGTTACATTGGCTCCTTCGGGATTGACCTCAATCTTCAACTTTGGGACATCTAGAGGAGCAGAGGGGCAGCAGGAGAGGGGGTAGGGACTTCTCAGGGGGTGTCACCTGGGGGGAAGTTGCTGGGCTTTGATTCAGATAAAGCAGCAGCCTACACATAGCATGGGAGTGTGGGCAGCCACTTGCTGTCCCCCTTATCAACAAGGGTGGGCTGGTCCAAGCACCTGGGTGATGGTCACGGACTCCTAACTTGTCTCTCTGCTCTACGCACCACCCCGCACCTGTTCTCAGAGTTCTGGTCTCCACCAGCAGTCAGCTGTCTTCCTGATACCGTCAATCAGCCTTTGCCACTCCCCTGCTTGAAACTGTTTAGTGGATTCCACACCCAGAATAAAATCCAAAACCCTGCTGCCACCCATGAGGTCTGGCCTTGGCCCTCCTTTCCTATCATTGGGCCCCTCAGACGCAGGGCTGAGGCTCTCCGGCCCCTTGCTCTGGTGCAGGCACACAAAGTTCCTACCCCCAGGCCTTTGTCCTTACTCTTTTCTCTTCCTGGGATCTTCTGGCAAATAGCTGCCTGCCTCAATCTTTCCCTTCACCCAAGTTCACTGTCCTCAGAGAAGCCTCCATCCTTCCCTCCCTCCCTCTTTCTGAGCCCGGCTTTACGTCCTCCTAATACGCTTATCACTGCCTACCCTTAAGTTCGGTATTTCTTTGTTAATCTAGTAATTGTTTGTCTTCCCCAGCGGCAGTGCCAGCTCCTCAGTGGGCAAGAACAGGCCTGGCACCCAGGAGGCTCATAGTAAATATTTACTGAATGAATGAATGGGGCACAAACAATGATGTGAAAACATTTCTTACCCTGAGCCCTCTACCCAGGGGGAAAAATAAACCTAACCACATGATCTCAAATTCACATCGTGGCTCGAGGATATTAAATTATGTTATTCTTCTAGACCAAAGCAGATGCTAAGATGAATCTGTTCCCTGAAACACTGGGGCTGACAACAGGGGTGGTGGAGGGACGCAGCCCCAGCTGGACCTTTTCCAGCTGTGGGTGTTCATGGACCGATTATGTGTCCTTCCGTGGAGGTGCCCGCTACCCTTGGTGCGCTCTGAGGGGTTGGGGAGAAGAGATAAGACCCTCGTCCCTCCCTGGGGGCACTGGGAGACACTCACGCTTTACATCCAGCAGCACCGTTTCCTCAGAGAGGATCTGCCCTGCTTTGGGGCCCCAGAGTTGGCAGGTCAGATTCTTGCCGTGGTGTGTCCACTGTGGCTGGAAGGTGAGCTTGCTCTGGGTGAAGACAGTCTTGGTGGTCAGGGAGGTCGAGGTGACGGCAGGCTCCTTCAGGGACCACTGCAGCCGTATCTGGTACCCAGGGCAGGAGAAATTCAGCAAGCAAGTCAGAGTGACTTCCTGGGACTCCTGGATTTCTGGAGGGAGCTGAATGTGAGGTGACAGGGGCGTCTCTGCAAAAGAGTATGGGCCAAGCTGGAGGCCTGGGAGACCAGGGGCCTGTGCCAGCCTCTCACACCTGGCTGTAGATGCTCTGCCCCCAAAGAAGCCCTCAGGAGCCCCTCGCCAGTCCCTTCCACCTCTCTCTGGGCCTGCCTTTCTCTGCTTTGAATCACTTTTGCTCTGCCGAAACACTCTCTGAAAGGTCTAGTGAATGCTGATGCTCCTTAGGAATTGGATTTTATATTTTATACTTACCTCGTTCTCCTTCCCTGATGTTTGCTCTCTAAACATTTTCAAGATCGCTGCCCCACCCCGAGGGAATTTTACCAGGTTAGGTCCCCGTGCCTTTCTTGGCTTTGATGACAAACCTGCATTTGTAATGGCCTCAGTGCTGGGAGCCATCCAGCATGGCATTCCTTTAGGGATCCCCGGGGCTGGGCAGCCCTAGGACTGCAGGTCTGAAGCTACATCTCTCATTGCAGTGTAGGGCTGCTTAGCTTAGACCCCTCCAACCCCCGCACTGAAGAAACAGGCTGTGGGGTGGAGGTTCCAGGCCTAGGTTTCATTCACCCCCTACCCCGTCCCCTACCTGTGTCTTTAAGACATGAAGGCCTAATTAGAATCAATCGCCAACATTAAGGCATTGGGAGATTTCACTCAAATCAAAGATTTCCATCTTCTTTTGAAAAATCAGGCAACCGGGGGCACCTGGGTGGCTCAGTCGGCTCAGGTCATGATCCCAGGATCCTGGGATCAGCCCCTCATCAGGCTCCCTGCTCAGTGGGAAACCTGCTTCTCCTTCTCCCACTGCCTGCCACTCCCTGTGCTTGTGCTCTCTCTCTCCCTCTAATAAATAAATAAAATCTTTAAAAAAAAAAAAAAAGAAAGGAAAAGAAAAGAAAAATCAGGCAACCTGGAACCCAGATTCCAGCATGGGTGGAAGCTGAGGGGCAGGTGCAATGCTTGAGGAGAAACAAGTACTCGGGCTGCAGGTCCCATTGTCTCGTTATGCCCCAGTCACTTACTGGCACCTCCTGCCTGGCCTCTACAAGCAGTCTGGTTTGCGACCCCTGTCCCAGGAGTTGGGTGTTTCCCACCTTCCTCCTTGCCTGAAGCCAAGGCAGAGGACCCCATCCCCCACGGCCTTACTAGAGACGTTGAGGTCTATTTTCTCCATCCATTTGTCAGTCTTCGTTATCAACCTCAGCCCCAGCCAGCCATTGTCTTGTTCAAGCACAGGGTTGATGCGTATGGTGCAGTTGGATCTTTGGTCTCCCAGGAACTGAACCCTCTCCGGGGTATGAGGATCCCCCCAAGGCTTTGTTTTCTTATAGAGAATGTGCCCGTTGAAGTTCTTGGTGGTGTTGTCATATTCATAGTTGCTGTACAAGGTCAGGTTTTCCAGATCATCCTTACGCCCTGGAATTGCGTACTGACAGGGAATCCAGACGCAGGCCCCATCCCAGCTGTAGAGAGTGTGGGGGTGCTCAAACTTCCATTTAGATGAGTCAGAGAAGGCCAAGTATTCTGGAACCCACCACAGTGATCAAAAAACATTATTGAAGGACATAAAGAGCTTTCAAATGAATAAAGAATCCCCTCTGAAGATAGAGGGAGAGAGGAAGGTACACAAAGAGAGGTGTATACGCACACACATACCTTGCTTGTCCCCACCCTCCCCAACACTTAAACTCTTTGCTCCAGAGCTCTCCTCCTCCTCCAGCTCCCACAGACATCCCAGAACCCAAACCTAAACCACAGTCCTTACCAAGGAGCAGGAGCGAGGGGCCGAGGAGATGCATGGTGCTGTGTCTAGGCAGGAGCCTGGGCCGGGAAGAATTTGTCTTTGAGCCATCTGGTCGCTTAGTTCTTTCAGATGGCTTTTCTTGCTCACCCACCAAGCTCCAACCCCTCTTCCCTGATCCCAGGAGGACCACATCTGATTGCATTGCAAGATGTGAATTCTGGTTGTTCATGGGGCCTTTTATGGGAATGCCATGTCTATTCTGTCAGCCTAAGAACTCTGTACAGCAAACCTGCCTCTCTTCCTAGCCCTTCTTCCTTTCTTCCATCCATCCTTCCATCCATCCATCCATCCATTCTTCCTTCCATCCATCCATCCATCCATCCACCCATCCACCCATCCATCCACCCATCCACCCTTCATTCCATCCATCCATCCATCCATCCATCCATCCATCCATCCATCCATCCATCCATCCCTCCCTCCATCCTTCCATCCATCCCATCCTTCCATCCATCCATCCATCCATCCATCCATCCATCCATAATTTTACAAACTTCCTGGCCAGCTCTCAGGCTTTGAGTGGCACCAGACCACTGAGTGCCATGAATCCCAGGCCCAGGGTAACTTGAAGCTCACCTTGAGGCAACTAGTGAAGGGTTTTATGTAGGGCGGAGCCATGATCAAAACTTGATTTTAAAGACCAGGAACAAAATTAGTCTAAAACTAATAATTAAGTGTGAATCTAGGAGAGCATTTAGAGGGGTCTGGAAGAACTTAGGAGAATGTGTCCAAGGGTCCCACTCAGAGAAGCCCGGGGGTTGGGAAGAAAACATAAATTGGCCAGGTGGGGACAGAGGTCATGTCTTAGGTAAAGGCAATGATGCTCTCAGTCCCAGCCAATTGTTGCCAATTGGGAACATGAGCTCGGCACTGCCTGACCTTCCACTGTTTTTGGAGAAGTAAGAAGCCAGATTTTCATGTGAAATGCCCTGCTTTCAGAAACAAACAAACCAATAAACATGGTGCTGGCCAAACCAAACCTGTCTACAGGCTGGAGGCAGTCCAAGGGCCCCCAATGTGCAGCCACAGCCTGTCTGTCTCTCTTGGAGACATCAGTGAGCTTATCTGCCACCTTACTAGACTTTTACATAGAGTTACATTTACAGAGAGTTAAATTTAAGTCCCAATTTGCATGGCTGGGCCTCTCTGTGCTGGTCCCTCTAGAGTTAGCAGGATGTGTGACAGAGTGTGTCTCCGGTCTCAGCACAGACCTGCACCCCTCCCTGCCCAGCCAACATTTCCCACCAGCAAGGGCCCCTCACCCCCTTGGGCTATTTCTCTCCTCAGGCTGCGTGGCTTATGCCAAATGCTGTTGGGTGTCTAGTACCCGGCATGGGGAAAGCTAGACTGCTTGCTGAGCAGGAAGGGGGTCTGTCCCCAGGAGTAGTGCCTGTGCTGGCCTGGGCCGGGCCTGGGTTAGGGATGAGGGCCCTGAATGGGGACAGACTTTCCAGGCAGAACTGACACCAGCTCTGCAGGTGCTAATAGTGCTACACACAAAAACGTCTTCAAGGCCACATCCACTTGAAAAAAGCTGGGTTAAAAAAGGTAAATAGAGGGGCGCCTGGGTGGCTCCGTCATTAAGCGTCTGCCTTCGGCTCAGGTCATGATCCCAGGGTCCTGGGATCGAGCCCCACATTGGGCTCCCTGCTCGGCGGGAAGCCTGCTTCTCCCTCTCCCACTCCCCCTGCTTGTGTTCCCTCTCTCGCTGTGTCTCTCTCTGTCAAATAAATAAAATATTAAAAAAAAAAAAGTAAATAGATTCCCAACTGTGAGTCCTTTTGATCCCTTTAATCAGCTGGGTGCGCATCAAACATCTCCTAACATGGGGGCTAAAGTACAGTCCATTGCTCACACTTCTTTAGCCACAGAACTGATTTTACATTTCTCGTGAAAAACTTGGCAGGGTTGCAGGGTCAATGTTTTGAGGGATGTGCTGTGGGTCCCCTTTGAGTTTCTATAAGAGCTGTGGCAAGGGCTAGATTCCATTCTTTGTGGTAAAGACTAGCCTCCAGTAGCTGGACCTTGTGCCCCCTCTGCCACCAGCCGCCCTCATGGGGGAATGGCTTGAGGACACCAGGACGAGTGGGAAAGGGCACTTCTGAGAGCAGGGCTGTGTACTCACTCCCAGCAGCTCAGGCAGTCTCCAGGACATAAGAAGTGGAACCACGGGCCTGGAATTGGAAGGCTGCTGAGACAGGGTAGGGCATGGAGGTGGGGAACAATAGGCATTGGGCACAAAGGCTCAGGACAAGGCCATGCTATCCAGACCTGTGGCCTGCTCAACACAGGCCTGTTTAGGACCTTACAAGACCTCAGAGCCAGCCTCCCTGAGTCCATTCTTCCCTCCTGGGCATCTGGTGACCCATCTTACTCTCAGAAGACTCATCAAGCCCATCAAGGGGCATGCTCAAAGACAGGGGTCTGTATCCTGTTATAACACAAGCAAGAGAGGTGGGGGGCTTCCCACTGTGCTCCCAGGCCCAAGAATTGTGCCTGGCACACAGCAGTTGCTCCACGCTAGCTTGCCAAATGCAAAAGAGAGCAAAATAGTTTTTACCTGTTTCCTCGTGTCTTCCTTCTTCGGGGACCTGGCAGCGTCTGAGAGTGAAAGGGGAAACACAGCGAAGGATTTTCACCCTCCTCGGCCACACCCCCTGCCCCTTGGTGACTCACAGGGCAACCAAGAGGCATGGCAAAGTGGGAGAGTTGGGAAAAGAGGGAACAAGGACAATGTGGGCTCAGAGGCAGATTGGAGGGAACACTCGAGTACCCACGGTCAGTTTTTAGTTTTGGTATATGGACTTATACATCAGATAGTTACTTCCTCCAGAACTTCCCCTCTATCCAGCTCTCAGGAAATGCTGATAATTAAAGCCAAGCAGTTTAGAACTGCCAGCCTGCTGAAAAAGGCACAAGGCAATCTGAAAGTACTTGTAGTTTAGTGTTACCATCCAGTTATTCTCATTCCCATACTTTTCCTCCAAAGGCAAGACTGGTGGGGAGTCTGGTCACTTACACTGATGCTTCAGCAGCTCACAAGGGTCAAGGAAAGAGCACACAGATATCAGGAAGAAAAACGATAACTTACGTGAAGTGTTATTGAATGGGCAAGTCATGAGACTGGAACCTTACCACTTGGTCAGGCTTCTAGTCAGTGAGTGTCTTGAGACCAGAACCAGACATCAGCTAAAGCCATTCAAATCCTACAGGGATTTGAACAGGGAAGTCTGAGAAATTTGTACCCTGGCATCACCAAACTCTACTGACTGCCAGCCATTGAGAAGGAAACAGAAAAGGGAAAGAACAGCTTGTTCAAAAAATAGTGATGTTCTGGGAAGGGTATTCTTCCCTATTTCTTTTGCTAAGAACAACTAAAAACCCTGGATCCCTGGATGTTATAAAACAAGCATAAGAAGACACTGAAAGGTTGAGAGAAGACACACTGTTGGGACCTTGGGACCTGAGGAATGATATGATGGTGAATTCCCTGGGTTTCACTGGATACTGAAGAAACAAGCAACTGGAAATGCCAATGGGCTCAGAAAAAAAGTTCAGCAAAACTCTGCTCTTCTAGCCAAAGAACCAAGAAAGGGGTAACCCAGAAAGACAAATCTTTCAGTCAATAACTGCTCTGCTCCAGCTAAATATCACAGAAAAACCTGCTGCTTCACTCCCACCCCTGACAGCAAAGGCTGAGTGGGGCCCTAGACTTCCACCCTTGCTAGGCCGTAATGAAGAGTCCAGGTCACTCCCCGCTACCCCATCTAAGTGGTGCCAGAGGAGGCTGAGTGTGGAGCTGGGCCCTCCATCCCCACTGGACTATTCCTCCCCACAGTGTTAGTGGAGACCACTTGGGGAGCCCGAACATCCACCCCCACCCAGTGGTGATGAGGCGTCATTCTCCTCACTAGAGTGGTGTAAGAGGAGGTCTAGGGGAGGGTCAGGACTTTCACCGTCACTCAGTGGTCATAAGCCCACCTCCTACTGTGGAATCTACACGGAAGTGATGTGGAGAACAGTAATGAAGTACCCCTCCCTCTCCCGGCCAGGGTGGTATTAGTGGATGCATAATGGGGAACCTGATCTTCTATCCCTGCCTAGCAATAATAAGAAAACTTCACACACACACACACACACACACACACACACACACACATCAGGTGTCAGGAAAGGCTGAGTGGAGAATCTGAACTTCTACCCCACTTGGCAATAATGAGGCAGTGCCCCCATTCATTTCACTGGAGCATTGTCAGGGGAGGCTTGCTAAAGGACAGATTTAAATAAGATCCAGTCCCATAAATAATACCCCAAATGCCTAGGTTTCAATTGTAAATCACTTGGCATACTAAGAACCAGGAAGTTCTCAAACTGAATGTGAGAAGATAATCAACAGACACAAACACAAAGATGACACAGATGTTGGAATTATCTGACAAAGATTTTAAAGCTTCGGGCACAAAGGCTCAGGACAAGGCCATGCTATCCAGACCTGTGGCCTGCTCATAAAATGCTTCAGTGAGCAATTACAAACATGCTTGAAACAAATGAAAAAAATAGAGCATGTCAGTAAAGAAAGAAGCTATAAAGAAGAATCAAAAGGAAATTCTAGAACTAAAAAAAATACAGTAACAAAAACCTTAATGAATGGGCTCAACAGTAGAATGGGGATTATAGAAATAACGATCAGTGAAATGAAACATAGAACAATAGAATTTAACCAATTTGAACAGCAGAGAGAAAATAAACTGAAAAAATAAATGAACAGAGCCTCAGGGGCATGTGTGGCTAGTATGACAAAAGATCTAACATTAAAGTCATTGGCGTCTCAGAAGGAGAGGAGAAAGATGGTGAGGCAGGGGCTTAGAAAACATTTGAAGAAATAATGTCCCTAATTTGACAAAACAAACAAACAAAACCCATACATCAGATTCAAGAAGCTAAGTGAATCCCAAACAAGATAAACCCAAAGAAATCCATGGCAAGACACATAATAGTCAAACTTCTAAAAACTAAAGACAAAGAAAAAATCTTGAAAGCAAACACAGAGAAATGACTCATTACCTATAGGGAGAAAACCCATTCAAATGACAGTAGATTTCATATCAAAAACCATGGAGGACTAAGGAACTGAAACAACATTTCTCAGATACTGAAAGAAAAGAACTATCAACCTGGAAACTTATATCTAGTGAAAATATCCTTCAGGAATGAAGAGGAAATCAAGACATCCTCAGATGAAGGAAAGCTAAAGGAATTTTTAACCAACAGAGACCCAAAAAGGATGGCTAAAGGGAATTCCCTAAACAGAAAGAAAATGATTTTTAAAAAAGAAGAAATCTTGGAACATCAAAAAGGAAGAAAGAACATGGAAAGAGCAAACCTGTGGGTAAATAAAACAGACTTTCCTTCTCTTCTTGAGTTTTCTAAATTATGCTTGGCAATCACAGTAAAAACCATAACACTGTGTAATGCTGTTCTTAGTGTATGTAGAAGAAGTATTTAAGACAATTATAAATAGGAGAGGGTAAAGGGATGTGGAGGGAGGTGAGGTTTCTATACTTGAACTGGTAAAATATTGAAGCCAGTAGATTTTGGTAAGTTCTATATAATGTAATACTTAGATCAATCACTAAAAAAGCTATACAAAGTGATATACTCAAAAACACTATAGGTAAGTCAAAATGGAATTTTAAAATTGTTCAAGAGAGGGACACCCGGGTGGCTCAGTCAGTTGAGCGTCTGCCTTTGGCTCAGGTCATGATCCCAGAGTTCTGGGACTGAGTCCCGCATCAGGCTCCCTGCTCAGTGGGGAGCCTGCTTCTTCCTCTCCCTCTCTGCCTGCTGATCCCCCTGTTTGCTCTCTTGTGCTCTCTCTATTAATTATATAAAATCTTAAAAAATAAAAATAAAATAGTTCAAGAGACCCACAGGAAGGGAGGAAAAAACCAGAAATTAAAAACAGAGAGAACAAAGAAAAAACAACAAAATGACAAGTTTAAGCCTTACCATGTAAGTATTACACTAAATGTAAGTAGTGTAAATACACAAATGAAAAAACAGATTGACAGAGTGAATAAAAAACATGACCCAACTATATGCTGTCCATAAGAAAATAACTTCAAATATAATCAGATAGGTAAGTTGAAAATAAAATAATGTAAAAGGATATACTATACCAACATTAATCAAAACAAATTTGATTTCTTCCAAAAAATTAAAAATAGAAGTACCATATGTCTGAGCAGTTCCACTTCTGGGTGTTTATCTGAAGGAAGTTAACTCAAAAACCATGCCAGTTCCTCAAAATATTAAAAATAGAACTAACATACGGTCAGGAATTTCACTTCTGGGTATTTACCAAAACAAAGTGAAAACACTAATTCAAAAACTATGGCACCTCCAAGTTCACTGCAGCATTATTTACAATAGCCAAGACATAGAAGCAACCTAAGTGTGCATCAATGGATGAATGGATAAGGAAAATGTGGTGTGCATATACAATGAAATATTATTCAGCCATAAGAAAGAAGGAAATCTTGCCATTTGTGACAACATGGATGGACCTTAAGGGCATTATGCTAAGTGAAATAAGCCAAACAGAAAAACACTGTCTGACCTCACTTATTATGTGGAATCTAAAAAACAAACAAAATGAACTCATAGATACAAAGAACAGATTGGTTCAGAGACAGAGGTTGGGAGGTGGTAAAATAATCTATGGGTCAAAGAGAAAAATCTCAAGGGAAATGTAAAAAAAAATACATTGAACTGAAAGAAAATGAAAATAGAACTTACCAAATTTTGTGGGACACAGCTAAGTACAGGACGGAAATTTATAGCATTGAATGCTTACATTAAAAGAAAAAAGCTTTAGGGGCACCTGGTTAAGTAGGCTCAGTAGGTTAAGCATCTGACTCTTGATTTCAGCTCAGGTCATGATCTCAGGGTCATGGTATCGAGCCCACGTCAAGCTCCACACTCAGCGGGGAGTCTGCTTGAGATTCTCTCTCTCCCTCTCCCTTTGCCCCTCCTCCAGCTCGCACTCTCTCTACCTCTCTAAAATAAATAAATCTTTGAAAAAAAGGAAGAAAAGCCTCAAATGAACAATATAAGTTTCCATCTCTAGAAGCTAGAAAATAAGAGAAAAATAAACCCAAACAAGCATAAGGAAGGAAATAATAAATACAAAGGCAGAAATCAGTGAAACTGAAAACAGAGAAATAATAGAGATAATTAAATATCTAGTTCATGAAAAGACCAATAAAACTGACAAACCTCTAGCAAGGCTGACAAAAGAGAGAAGACAAATTGCTAACATCAAGAATGAAATGGTATATTGCTACAGGTCCCGCAGACATCAAAAAGGTAGTGAGGGAATACTATGAACAACTCTTGCACATAAATTTAGATTAAATGGATCAATTCCTCAAAAACTACAAACTACCACAACTCACCAAATGTCAATTAGGTAATTTGGGGTTTTTAAAAGATTTTATTTATTTATTTGAGAGAGAGATTGAGAGAGAAAGGGCACAAGCAGGGCACAGGGAGAGGAACAAGCAGATTCCTGGCTGAGCAGGGAGCCGTCAGGTAATTTGAATAGCCCTATAACTACTGAGATAATTTAAAAAATGAGAAAAAAATCTCCAGGCACATATGGCTTTACTGGAGAATTCAAGCCAATGTTTGAAGAAGTAACACCAATGCAACATAATCTCTTCCAGAAAATAGTGGAGGGAACACTTCTCAACTCATTCTTTGAAGCCAGGATTACCCTAAAACAAACAAACAAAAAAGAGAAAACAGTATAAAGGAAAACTACAGACCAATATTCCTCATGAATATGGGGGCAAAATTTTACCAAAATATTAGCAGATAGGATTCAGCAATATATAAAAAGAATTATACACTATGACCAAGTAGCTATTATTCCAGGGATGCAAGGCTGATTCAATATCTGCAAATCAAACAATGTAATCATACTAATGGGATAAAGAATAAAAATCAGATGATCATATAAATTGTTGTAGAAAAAAACATTTGACAAAATTCAACACCCATTTGTGACAAAAACTCTCTGAAAACCAGGAATAGAGAGGAAATTCCTCAACTTGACAATCTATAACTAACCTAAAAAAACCCGAAGCTAATATATCAATACTGAAAGACTGAATACTTTCCCCTCTCAGACTGGGAACAAGGCAAGGATGCCCACTGTCACCACTCTACTCAGTGTAGTACTGGAAGTTCAGCAAGGTTGCAGAATACAGGATCAATACAAATATTAGTCACTTTTTTTATACTGACAATGAACATGTGGAAACTGAAATGTAAAATACAATTCCACCTATAATGGCTTTTTAAAAAATAATTAGATGTAATAAATATAACAAAACATATACAAGAAAATGACAAAACAGTGCTAAAAAAATAAAAGAAGACCTAAATAAATACCACATTCATGAACTGGAAGACTAAATACAATAAAGATGTCAATTCTCCCCAAGTTGACAAGCAAATTACATGCAACTACTTTCAAGATCCCAGCAAAAGTTTGTGTAGCTATAGACAAGATTATTTTAAAGTCTATATAGAAAGACAGAGAACTAGAATAGAACATTTCTTTTTTTAAGTTTATTTATTTATTTATTTTTTTGTTTGTTTGTTTATTTATTTATTTATTTATTTATTTATTTATTTATTTATTTATTTATTTATTTTAGAGAAAGAGCATGTGCGTAAGCAAGGGGAGAGGCAGAGGGAGAGGGAGAGAATCTTCAAGCAGACTCCCTGCTGAGCATGGAGCCTGATGGGGGGGCTTGATCCCATGACTTGAGCTGAAATCTAGGGTCGGTCACTCAACTGACTGAGCCACCCAAGTGCCCCTAGATAGAACATTTCTGAAGAAGAATAAAGGGGTGGTCACTCTACTTGATTTCAAAGCTTATTATAAAGTAATATACAGTAATCAAAACTGTCTGTTATTGGTGGGGGGAATAAATACATAGATCAACTGAATGGACTAAAGAACCCAGAAATGACCCCAAATAAATGTGGCCAACTAATTTTTTATAAAGAAGCAAAAGCAATCCAATGGAAGAAATATAAGTCTTTTCAACAAATGGTGCTGGAGCAATTGGCTATATCCACAAGCAAAACATGAACCTCAACCCAAACCTCACACTTCATACAAAAATGATCCCCACACTCAAAGTGGGGATCATAGATTTGTATGCAAAACATTAAAGTATAAAACTTTTAGAAGGTAACATGGGGGAAAATCTTTGGGACATAGGGCCTGATGAAGCATTCTTAGACATGAGACCAAAAGCATAACTCCTAAAAATCTATAAATTGAAATTCATCAAAATTAAAAATTCGTGGGTTTTGTTTTGTCTTGCTCTGTGAAAGGCCTTGTTAAGACAATGAAAAGACCAACTACAAACTGGAAGAGAATATTTGCATATCTAGAATGCATATATATAAAGAACTCTCAAAACTCAACATTAAAAAAATAAAACTAGATGATGGTGTTAAGCCTAAAAATAAACCGGTAAGGTATTTTACCAGCAAAAATCCATGCTCAGGAACAAGAATTGCAATGTGGGACAAACAAGCTATGGTAAAAGGCATAGTCCAACAAACAAAGGAGAGGAACGCTATTTTATGGACAAGGAAGAAGTTAAAAGAGGTTGTTTGGAATGCAAGTCTGTTGGAGAAAAACACAAGTCAGGGTGATAACAGTTTCTCATTGGCTGAGTTGCAGGGGTAGTTGATTTCTTGTAGGAAATGTACATCTTTTTTTCCCGTTGAGGCCTGTAAATTGAGGATACTTACCTGTTGAGAATTCTTTTGGGGTCTATAGTTAACCATTCTTCCTGTAATTGACATTGAGTGAAATGGCTCCCCCTTTTAGCTTACCCTTCTAGCCTCCCTGCTCCATTTTAGTGAGGTTTTTCTTCATTAATTTTCACAATGGGAAAAAGACATGAGGAGACATTTCCCTGAAGATGACATATATGGATGGAAAATAATTATATAAAAAGATGTTCACACTGGGTGTTGTATGCAACTGATGAATCACTGAACTCTACCCCTGAAACTAATAATAAAAAATAAATAAAATAATAAAAAGATGTTCAGCAATCACTAGCCTTTAGAGAAATGCAAATTAAGATCACAAAGAGGTAATACTACCACCACACCTATTATTGTTAGACAGCTAAAATTAAAAACAGTGGCAATATCAAATGCTGGAAAGGATGTGCAGTAACTGAATCTTTTTTTTTTTTTTTTTAAGATTTATTTATTTATTTGAGAGAGCGAGAATGAGAGTACATGAGAGGGGGGAGGGTCAGAGGGAGAAGCAGGCTCCTCGCTGAGCAGGGAGCCCGACGCGGGACTTGATCCTGGGACTCCAGGATCATGACCTGAGCCGAAGGCAGTCGCTTAACCAACTGAGCCACCCAGGCGCCCAGTAACTGAATCTTTTATATATTGCTGGTAGGAACGTAAAATTCTCTACCCACTTTGGAAAACAATCTCAAAACAGTTCCTCAGAAGGTTAAATGTAGAATTACCATATAACTCTGCACTTCCATTCCTAGGTATATACCTAAGGGAAAAACATAACCACCCAGAAATTTGAACACAAATTTGCATAATAACATTAGTCATAAAAGCCAAAAAGTAGGAACAGCCCAGGTGTCCTTCAAGTGATGAATGGATAAAGAAAATACGGTATATCCATACAATAAAATATTTGGCAATAAAAAGAAATAAAGTACTGATAGATGCTACCACACAGCTGAACATAGAAACATTAAGTTAAAAAGGATGATCACAAAAGACCACATATTGTATGATTCCATTTATATGAAATGTCTAGAAAAAGAAAATCTATAGAGATGCAAAGTAGATTTAATGGTTGCCTAGAGCTGGGTGGGGGTGCTGAGAGGAAATGGGAGCTGACTGCTAATGGGCATGGGTTTACTTTGGGGGTGATGAAATGTTCTAAAATTGATTGTGGTTGAGAGTGCCTGGCCCGCTCAGTCAGTAGAACATGAAACTTGATCTCCAGGTCATGAGTTTGAGCCCCAGGTGTGGCATGGAGTTTATTTAAAATAAAACATTTTAAAATGATTGTGGTGATGGTTGCACAACTCTGTGAATATAAACCACTGTGAACATAAAACCACTGAAGTGTACACTTTAAGTAAGTGGATTGTATGGGCAATTAGAAAATGGGCAAAAGTCATGAAGAGACATTTCACCGAAGGGGATACACGGATGGCTAGTAAGTACCTAAAGAGATGTTCAACATCACTGGCCATCAGTGAAATGCAAACCAAGACCATGATAAGATATTACTACATAACTATTAGAACAGCCAAAATAAAAACTAATGACAATACCACATGTCGGTGACAGATACAGTGAAACTGGATCATTCATACGTTGCTGGTAAGAACATAAAATGGTACAGCCACTTGGGAACATTGTTTGTGAGTTTCTTAAAAAACAAAACAAAAAAATACACCTACCATATGACTCATCAATTGCATTCCTAGGCGTTTATCCCCCCAAAATGAAAACTTACGTCCACACACAAACCTTTACACAATTGTTCACAGCAGCTTTATTTGTAATAGCCAAAAACTGGCAGCAACCAGCATGTCCCTTAGTAGGTGAACAGTTAAATTGTGATCCATCCATACCATGGAGTAGCAAGAACAGGACACAATATTGATAATGATTCTGAAGGGCATTATACTGAGTAAGAAAAAAAAAGTCAAGCTCAAATGGTCACGTAACATATGATTCCTTTTATGTAACATTCCTGAAATGACAAAATGATAGAGATGGAAAACAGATTGCTGGTTGCCAGGGGCAAAGGGAAATGGGCTTGACTATAAGGGAGAGCCTTGTGGTAAGGGACTAATTTTGGATCTTGCTGGTAGTGATAGCCACATACATCTAGACATGTGATCAAAGGACTTGGAACTGTACACACACTGTACTAATGCCACACTCCTGGTTTTGATACTGTACCATCTTTGCGTAGGATATGGGCACACTAGACACTCTATTCTGTCTGTGCAACTTCCTGTGGATCTATAATTATTTCAAAATAAAAAGTTCTATTTTTGCAGCTTCCTGTGATTCTATAACTATTTCAAAATCAAAAGTTAAAATCCCCAGCAATCCCAGTGGGGACTCTAGCTGGGGGACAGGGTCCCAAAGGTCTCTGACAAGAGACCCACTGGGGACTTAAATCCCTGATCATCACCTAGGAGTGCCTGAGGCCTCTGCTGGCATAACTCCAGGCATTGCTTACAGTCTTCTAACAAGAGGAAACTGGGCAATAGGCTCATGGACGTGCTTCGACTTCTGGAGGCCAAGGGCTTATGGAGGAGGCCAGGGTGGAAGCAGGACTCTGTGACTTTGGTGCCTTTACTCGTCCTTCCATCTTTTCCTCCAAAGAGGTAGATGGTCTCCATTTTGGGTGACCAAGTGTTCTAAATACTTTCTGCAATCGATGATTCCTTCCTGTTGATGATTCTTCCACTGGCGCCTATAATCGACAATTCTTCCTCTAATTGACATTGGGTGGTACGCCTCCTCTTCTGTGGTGGTGACCACTATTTTGGGTGACATCCCACCCCCCCAACCGGGGAGGCAGTGGAACCAGGCAACTAGGTGCCCCCTGTGAGTCATGTGACCCCTCAGAGCCTCCTCCCCAGGACTATAAAATGAGAAGAGTAATAGCACCTTCCTCACAGGGTTAGTGCAGCTACACATGTGATGCGCTCAGCTGTGGGCACAGCTTATGACAAGCATGTGATAAACAGAACTGGGTTCAAATCCCAGCCCTGCCAATTGTCAGTGGTGACATCCTTCAGTTTCCCTTCTAAGGGAGATGATGGGATCGGATATTGGCAGGACTGACCTGGTGAGTGTGGCATGAGAAATCATGAGTGCAGCAAGCACTTTGCACAGTGGCTGTCATAGAATGAGTGCTCTGTCACAATGAGCTGTTAGTATTATGGACACTGTCACTTGCTCTGCTTGACCAACAGTCCTTGGTGACGTTGAGTCACACACCTCTGGCTGCTCAGCTCTAGCCTGGGCTTGACAGAGAGACCCTATTGTTTCCCTCCCATTATCCAGGGAAGATATTCTGGGCAGACCAGACTCTGGGATGGGGGTGGGGAGTGTCTTCTGTTTGGCTGCTGCCCTGCCTGTGAGGCCCTTGAGGCCCGTGAAGCCCGTGAGGCCCGTGAGGCCCGTGAGGCTCGTGAGGCTGAGGTTGTCTCCTCCTGTCCAGAGAGCAGGCTGGAGTTAGAAGCCAGGAGGGTGGGGAAGAGAGAGGCTTGGCTACTCCTGAGCGGTGTTATGCGTCCCCAATCCTGGCCCAGGGGAGGAGGCTTGGGAGTAGCCCGCCCTGGCCTAGAGCCCTTTCATCGATGAGGATATCAGAGCTGCCTACTGCAGGCACTGTCCTCAGAACAGGATTGGGTGCCACCAGGGATGGCTTGTCTCAGCCAGAGGGGACCTGGGAGGTTGGCAGGAGAAGAGGGAAAGGAGATCCATGTTGTCATGACCCTGGCCTGGTGCCTGGGCGTCCTCCTTCCTACATAGGGTGGGCTGTCCCTGGCAACACAAGACCTGCTCTGCTCTACGCGAGCCCAGCCAGACGTCATCTCCTGCATCTGTCCCTGTCTCTCTGAGCCACCATGCCATGGGTTCTGACTCTTCCTCAGCTTGTCATTTCCCAAGGGAGGGGTGCCAGCAGCCTGTTCCTGTTGACGGGGCCCGAGTAGAGCACACTCGTGTTCTTCATAAACTTGTTCCTTCCACCATCTTCAACAGCTGAGGAAGTGGCTATCTTGGATTCCTCTCTTTCCCTCCCCTCCTGCTTTAGCAAGCTCCATCAATTCCTCTTATGAAAGAGGTCCTGACCTGTCCACTCTCGTCATCTCCACTTCCTCTCTCTTGGTCTCCTGAGCCCTTTGCCTGCATCTGCTGAGCAGCTGTGCTCATTGTCCCCACAGGTGTCAGCGGGGTCTTAGAAACCTCAGCCCCTCTGAAACATTCCTCTGTGTCTCATCCTCCAACGACAACCCAGTTCACTCTGAGTAAAAGCCTGAGCCCTAACCATGGCCTATAAGGCCTTCTGTGATCAGGCGCCCTTGGGCAACTGCTCTGGTTCACCAGCCCTGTCCAGGCATGCTGGTTTCTTTCTTGTTCCTGAGCATAACAAGTGCATTCCCACCATGGGCCTTTGCACCTGATCTTGGCTTTTCCCTGCATCTACATTTCTCAGAAATGGACAGAATTCCCTCCCTTGCTTCCTTCTGCTCTCTACTCAAATGCTCTCTACTCTTTCTAAAACAGCACATTCTGGCCCAGCACGTTCTGTCCTATCCTGCTTAATTTCCTTCTTAGCACACTCACTATCTGACCAACACTTGTTTATCTGATTATCATCGGTCCGTTCCACAGGATGTCAGCTCTGTGAGGTCAGAGTGTTTTTTCTTGGTCACTGCGGTATCCCTAGAGCCCAGCATAGAACTGGCACGTAGGAGGTGCTCAGTAAATGTGTGTTGATGGAATAGATGAATTCTCTCCCAGGAGAGGGGTGGAGTGTGACATCCTGAATTTTGGTCCTCCTTGTGTGTCATCAACTGAATGCTAGTCCCTCCTATGAGATGGGTCTTTGCATTAGATCACTTCATTTTTCCTGAACTTCAGAGTTTTGCCTATGACTTTCAGGACTTCTGTCCTGTCTGTGAACCTTTATTTCATACATCTCTTTAAATTAATTCACTTGATAGATTTTTTTTTTTTAAGCTTAGCCTCCTCCTAAGCTTTTATTTAAAAAAAAAAAAATCACCAGTTTGGTATGCTGGTGTCCTTTTTCTCTGATACGTGCTAAATGAAACATACGTATTAGCATAAAAGTTGCTGTCCCTTCCTCCTGGGATCAGCTGGCTCATCAGCATGGTGCTCGGGTAGTGCTTTGGGCAGCACAGGGTTACTTCAGTCCCTCATTATTGACACTGCTGTGCTCCTCAGGGCAAAGTCCTTAGGGGCATTCCTCCCAGGCCAGACGTGCTGGAGCCAGGGTCTGTTGTCAGAGGACAGGTGTGTCAGGGCGGGGTCCCTGTGCGTGTGCCAGGGATCCAGTGGAGATGGCTCCCGGAGCTGCTGTGAAGCCCCTACTAGTCTCTGCCCCATCCCCGACCACTCTCCGGCCTTGTTTTCAGCTCCTGGAATTTTGCCAAATATGTTCCCACTTGGGGCCCTCATACACGCTGTCCCCGTGGGACTTTCCTGTCAGTGGGATGCCTCCCCTGACCCCTGAGACCCCAAGACACACCTCCATTCTGCGCTCTAGAAGCCCCCCTTGCACTGGTCTTGGGAGCAGGTATCACAGGTTGCAGTTGGGCATTATGCATGAAGCCATTGATTCAATGTCCTCCTCTCTACAAGACTGAGAGAGCCCCGCGAGGAAAGGGCTCGGGCAGGCCTCGGGGTCTGTCCCCTCCCCGCCGCTCCTAGCCCCACTACCAGCCTCAGCTCTGCCTTGCTCCTGCAAGGGACTTCCCAGTCCAGCCGAGGCGGCCTCATCGCCTTCCCTCCCAACATGGTTTGGTTAGTCCTGCCTCTCAGTCTTGACTGTGGCCTCTGTAGTATCCTCTGCCTTCTTCAAAAACCAACTCTGTTCAGGAGCTGTAACCACACGGCAGCTCTACTCTTAGGGTTCCCTCAGCACCCTCGGGCCCATGAGCTCCCGATGCTTCTCACCAAGATGGCGGAGCGCACAGTGGTGAGATCTGTGGGCTCTGGGCTTAAGTTGGGGCTGTGCAGTTACCAGCTGGGGGACCTCAAGGAAGTGATTTAACCTCTGTGCCTCAGCTTCTCTGGGTTTGCAAATGTCAATGCATCAGAATCACCTGGAGGGGCCCCACCCTAGCGTTTCTGGTTCCTGCAGTCTGGCGTGGGGACTTGAGAATCTTATCTTTTTTCTTTTCCCTTTCTTTCCTTTTCCTTTCTTTTCTTTTTTAAGATTTTATTTATTTGAGAAAGAGCACACACGAGCGAGGTGGAGGGTAGAGGAAGAGGGAGAAGCAGACTCCCCACTGAGCAGGGAGCCTGGTATGGGGCTTGATTCCAGGACCCCGAGATCATGACCTGAGCCAAAGGCAGATGCTTAACCATCTGAGTCACCCGGGCGCCCCGAGAATGTGCCTTTCTAACAAGTTCCCAGGTGATGCAGATGCTGCTGGTGCGGGACCCCACTTTGAGAGCCATGGTCATACTAGTTAGGGAAGGTAAGTGGAGATTAATTAATGTAGATCAGGTAGAACCATGGGGCACATAGCAAGTGCTCAGCAACTCTTAGTTATTAATACCATTTGTACCGGAGAGTCTGGCCCTCTTCAAATTGCCAACAGGGGTTATGGAAAAAAAGAACTGAGTCCACGGCCTGGCCACTCTGTTTCCTAGCTCTGGCATCCTAGGAAAATGACCTAGCTTCTCTGAGCCCCAGTGTTAATCTTCACAGCATTGTCCCGTCCCTTCCCAGGATAGCCTGAGCTTCCTGAAGGGGCTCCATACACAGCTGGTGCCTACTTAATGTTTCTTGAACCAAAAAAGTAAAGCTGGAAAGGCTGGAGCTGCGGAGTATGGCATGAATGTGAGAGATCGCAGTCAAACCAACACAGGCCCACGAAACACCCCGACCTGCAGGGGACAGGAGGGGATGTGAGTGAGTGAAGGGGCCAGACCCAGCCCACAGCTGCCAGCTCAGAGTGGGGGCAGCTTCAGGGCGGTGGCCTTGGGCTCAGGGCTAGAATTCTTGGGCCCTTGTCCCCACACAGGACCTTGCAGAGGGCAAGGAGAGGGGTGGCAGGCTCCCCTAGGATGGATCAGAAATCATCAGGATCTAGACAGGTGCATGGCTTCATGGCCTTTATTTCAGTCCCTCTGTACAGGTCCTGGGGCTGGGTGTGGAGACCAGGCAGGGGGTAGCAATAAATAACATGGATGGACAGACGGAGCTCCCCTCCAGACAGATGAGGTTAAAGGAGGTTAGAGAGGAGCCACAGTGCAGGGTGGGTGCTGGTAGGGCCGGGGGCAGCTGGGAAGGAGGGGAGGCCAGGCCCCCAGGACCTCACTGTCACCTGCCCCCTCCCTTTCCTGCCCCAGCCCCACCACTCTGAGGAGCAAGAGAGCCCATAGCCAGTAGGGGCCAGTGAGGGTCCTGAGGGAGGGGTGGCCACACAGGCTGCCCCCAGCTCCCTCACTTGACACGGATTTCAGCATACTCGGCCAGCTCCTCTGTCAGGGTGTAGCTGTCCTTGGTGGGTCGTTTTCCCAGGTCCGAGTGAGAATAGCTCAGGTCCAGCTCTGGGGGTTCCCCCCGAAGGCCCAGCAGCCTCCTCTCAGATCCCAGTCGCCTCTCACTCTATGAACAGAACCAGCCCATTAGAAGGGTCTCGTGCCACCTTTTTCAGGGGCAAAGGCTGCAGTTACTTGCACCCACACAGCTCCAGAGTTGAGTCCCAAAGCCCTGTCCGTGTAGACCTCCTTTCTCAAGGCACGCTGGCGCAGCCTGGGGCCTTTGTCCTTGCTGGTGCTCCATGCACAACAGCCTCTTCTTTGCTAAGCCTGAGAGTCATCTACAAATCCAGGAAGCCCTCTTCAACATAGGAATTTGGGGGGGCACACGATTCAACCCATAGCATCTTCGCCGATTAAGGCCACCTGGTCGGGATCCCGCCTTTCCAAATGTGTGTCAGTGCCTGGCTCTGGACGGCCTTCCCCTATGTTTGGGTCTGGGGTCGCTCCCCTCCTCAATCTGGGAGATCCTTCAGGGGTGACTTTGGCTTCCCTGTCCTGTGTTCCACCCCGCCCCCACCCCTACAGGGGGCCTTTGGACACAGACACAGGACAGTGGCCACAGATAGAAGGGAGCAGTAACAGGACAGAATAGACAAGGCCAGGAGGGCTGGGCAGAGTCAGACCTAACCAGGGAACATCCTGGATGCCTGACGAGAACGCACACACATGCACGCCAACCCCGAGGCCCGACAAGGGCCCAGAGGTGGGCACATTGAGGCCCCTGGAACCTACCTCCTGGGGCGCTCATTCCAGGGTAGAGACCTCTCTGGACTATTGGAGAAGGAAATGCAGTCATAGACCCAGGTGGAGAGGATGGGGGCTGCCCTCCACTGAGTCCCTCAGCCCCCTTTGCAGGATCAGCCTGAGCACTGCTCCCAGCCCAGGTGCAGCCACCCTCTGCACCTCCTCCCTTTCCCTCCTGAAGGGACCAGCCTCCCGTCTGCCCCTTGGCCTCCCAGGCCCTCCCAGGCCCTCCATGTCCTTGGCACCCAGTTTCTCCAGCTAGTCTGGAACCACAGGCCTCTGGCCCTCACCTCATACTTCTCTGGCGCCCCAGAGATGCGGAAGTCGCTGCTGAACAGGACCGGGGGGTTGTCCCCCGCCGAGAAGCTGGGGCTCTCTGTCACATTCTTTCTGCAGAGCAGGACATGTCAGCCCCAGCAGGAGTCCCAGGCCTCCCTCTCCGCTCCCTTTCTGCACCCCATCTACCTTAAGAGTTTGGCTCAAGAGACCCCAGGGCTGTTCCCACCCATCTCTCTAAGACAGGGTAGATGGCCTCTTCAGAATGACCAGCCTCTTCCTGTCCCCCACTGCCCATCCCTCCATCTAGTCCCTAGTCTCTGCCACTTTTGGGGAACCCAGCCTGGCTTCCTGGGGTTCTTTCCATGTGCTCTGGCTCTGTCAGCCCCTCTTGCTACCAGGATGTGGAGCAGAAAGATGAATTTGTTTTCAGGGCAGCTGATGTGTTTGTGCCACAAGGAGGAAAAACAGCAAAGGTATGGTAGGTGGGTGTGGTTTGGGGCTGGGGAGTGTGTTTGTTGCCGGGGACGATGTGTGTAATCACCCGGGCCCTGGAACCGACTGTGACCGACCCTGTGGCTACGAGCCAGGGGTAGCTGGCTTTCCCGCATTGCACCACAGCGTGTGCAGGAGGGTTCCTAGAGGCCAGGAGGCTATGGCCACAGAATGTGGAGACAAGGTAGCCAACAGGGGAAAGTGCTGCGCCTGGGCACTGGCCCACCCTTACATGTTAGCAGGAGCCTCCTCCATGCAGCCAAACATCCACAGAGCAGAATCGCCCTCCCACACACATGCAGGGCTGCCCTCCCTCGCCCACCTGCTGCCTCTAACTGACCTCCCTGCCTCCCCAGCCCCGGGAGACTCCCTGCCTCCCCAGATGAGCCCTGACAGGCCACTCACTTTCTGCGTGTCTGGGTAATGTAGCAGACGATGGCAATTAGGATGGCAAAGGCTACCACGGCTCCCACGGGGCCGATCTTGGCCCACATCAGGCGGTCTGAGGACAGAAGACCCAGGCACCCTCAGGAATGCTGGTGGTAGTGAGGACACCCCGGGGTCTTGGGAGATGGGCTGGGGCAGAGGTAATGGTGAAAACATTTCCATAGCTGGCATGGCCTTGCACTGCCTGACTGGCCTGGAGGGCTTAGTGGCCAGAAGGTCCAGGCAAACATTAAAGCGCAGGCAACCCAGGGCAGCCTCTCCTTACCAACTGGAAAGGGCATCTTTACTGCTTGATCCACCTGCGTCGCCTGACCCGTGCTTGGTGGCTGATGCTCAGCCTCAGGGAGGGAAGCCTGGATTCAAGAGAAGCCCCCTCCACCCCCGTGGCTCCCAGCCCCCGATCACAGCACTCACGGGCTCCCTGGAAGGGCAGCTCCAGGCTCTTGGTGCCGTAGAGGTTGTGGGCCGTGCAGATGACCCGGGGAGGGGCCTGGGCCTGGCCCCGCAGCGTGAGGATGCTGGTGAGCAGGAGGCCGCTGCGCTCCGAGTACACGAACTCCCGCTCCGTCTCGTTCACAGTCACGTTGCGTGAGGGCAGCTCGAAGGCCACGGACGGCTCCGGGTTGGATTTCACCACGCACAGACACTGCACTGTGTCCCGGGCTGCTGCGCAGTGGGACTCCAGGAGGATCAAGGGGGCAACTGCAGGGGCAAGAAGGACCAGGACTCAGGGGACTGGCGCCAACTGGAGGCTGAGCCTTAGGGGACTCCTTGACGGAACAGGTGGTAGCTGTCTCAGAGACGAGCTGCATTTCCCCCTTTGCACATCTCTGGCTCTACTCAGATGACATCTCTTTCTCTGACCACTCACAGAAATTGCACCTCGCTTCACCAACCATTTGCTCCCTTTCTCACTTGGGTTTTGCTCCCCAGCATTTATCCTACCCAGGTGAGATACCCATACAGCTGGGCTCTTGCCTCCGTCAAGGCAGGCTCTCGCTCTGCCTCCACTCTGTCCCCACTCTTGGAACGCGCCTTTCACATAGCAGATCTCTGTGAAGACTGATATGGGCTATTGAGTCCTGCCGGCTCCCCTCCCTGGCCACCTGCAGATGCCCCTGCTGACTCCTTCGAGCCCCCTTGCACCCTGACTGTCCCCCCTTCATGGGATCCTCCACTGCCACTGGCACCAACCCCCGCCCTCCACCCAAGATCATTGTGTTGAGCTTTCCTTTGCTGCCATTTATATTACAAAAATGGTACTGGCCTGGTTTTTGTGGGGTTTTTTTTGTTTGTTTGTTTCTTTCATTTTCTAAAATATGATATAATAGAACATCGAATGTTGTTTTTAAAAGTATATTCTCTTTCCCTCCTGAAGAATCCAGCACCAGAGTCTGCTCTCTCTAGACTGAGCCCTGGTTCTCAGTTCTGACCAGAACCCTACTTACACACGGCCAAAGGACCCTTGGGCCATCTACCCCCACTTACTTTCAATTTCTGGCAAAAAAAAAAAAAAAATATGCAGGTAACAGTGACGGGCCAGGGAGTCATGTGGCCGGATTCGACCTCGAGATGGTTCCAACTGGAACCTCAATTTGTACTTGCGTCTAAATTTAGTAAATTAAAAATATATAGCCCGAAATCTGTTCAGGCAAACATGCACTATGCTTGTTGTAGTGTTAGTGAATTAACACCCCACAGAGTAAGTGAATAATGACAAGCCTGAACCAACAGCTATTAACATTTTTTTAGAAACCCTTTCATTCAAGACTGCACCCCTACTGCTCTGGTGAGAGTGTCCGCCCTCTATCCCTTGCCGCCACCCTGCCTGCATGTGCTTAGTATCTCCGCAGCTTCGCAGGTGGCCTGGGAGACCTGGGGAACTGACCCTTTACAGACCCCCAGTCCCACAAAGAATGGGGAGTTTGGGGTGGGACAGCTTTGGCTTGAAGCCCAGCTCTGCCATTTACTGGCCCCGATCAGGCCATTAGACTTCCCTAGGCCTCCAAGGTGGAGTTTTCATCTGTGCAAACAGGAGTATTGGTCCTTTTTCGCAAGGGCCTATGGGAACTCTGAAGCCAGGCTCACAAGTGTGATATAAAGGCTTAACATTCCTCCCAAGGATTCAGGATGAGAAAAATGAAACCATTCCAGCAGGGGGAGCACGTGAGCAAAGCCTTGACCGCAGGCACTTAGGATGGGCACCGAGCCTGGAGTCCAAGGGAGAGATTAGTGGGAAATTATTTACGGAGCACAGAGGATGGCTCAGGTGCTGTTGGGCGCTCAGCATAACGTCCAGACTCTTCACAACCTTCTCTGGGGTAAGCTACGGTTATCATATACCCATTTGTCGGTGGAGAGGCTCAGCAAAAGTGAAGTCACTTGTCTGGGATCATGCAACAAGATGGAAGACAGAGTGGGGATTCTGACCTGGGGCAGTTCAGCTCTGTCTGGTGCTGGACACCAGCTCACACTTCAGTTTCCTTCTCTTAAACTGGGGTGAAGAACAGTCCCTCACAATCATGTTGGGGCGAGACCAAAATAGGTCAGGATGGGCCAAGGGCTCAGACTAGTCCCCTGCGCACGAGCACTCAGTAGAGGTGAGTACCTTGCTGCATGTCCCTCACCAAGCTGGGTCCTGGTTCAGCGATGGTTCAGCGAGTAAGAAGGAAGCCCCACACTAGGGGCACCTGCCATTGTCGGCGAGGGGACACAGATTTCAGGGACAGAGAGGAGCCTGAGGGATGCCGTGCCCAGCAGCCTGAGGCCGGGATGATGATAATGCATATCTGCCTCACAGGATGACCACACGGGCTCCACAGAAGAACACCTGCAGAGCTCGGGGTCCTGCCCAGAGCAGACCATGAACGACCGTTTGCTGCACAGGAGAGCCTGTGACTGCCCATGGACGTGAGACGCTGCGGTGTTCGTGCTCGGGGGCCTCCATCCAATTCTCAGGGGACTCTCTAACCCTCCGACTTAAAAGGCCACTGGCTGGGGGTGTGACAGGGAAAAGGGGTGTAGCAGAAGGAGGAAGCTGGGCCCAGGAGGGCGAGGATGGAGAAAGCAGAACACCCCACAACTCATGATCACCGTGGGTACTGCGAGCAAGCAGAGGCTGGGAGGGAATGTGCCCCAAAGCGAAAGGTTAGCACAGCAGTGCGTGGCCACCCCTTTGCCTTGCAAGGTGGCACTCCAGAAATAGTCTGTATCTACCACGTAGTGATTATTACCACATCCAAAGTACTGAGTAGGCATGGTGCTCAATACCGTCTGGGGACCACTGTAGGTGGATTAATGGAGGCGGGGAGTGGTAAAGTATGGAGACTAGTGCCAGAGGCCGGGCAGGAGCTGAAGAGGAGGCAGAGGAGATGGCAACACGGAGGTGACATTCCAGAGGGAGTTGCTGCAGGAGAGGGAATGGAAACCGCAAGCTGGGAGCTACAGCCCCGTGCACGGGCTGGGGTCGAGATGGGGGTGGGGGTGTTGGTGTCATCCAGTGGGGAGGTCGGGACAGGTGCTGATTGCCAGTGGAAGGTTGAGCTTCATTTCCAAGACCTCCAGGCTTTCTATGTGCATCCATCCTGTTGATCTGGCTATACTGCATCTGTTAATAAGCTTGGTGTCCTCTTGGTCCTCTCCCCCACGTCCCCCAGAGTCACCCTGCCCTTGGCACATAACAACTGCTTGATCAATGTATTCTGATGTAATAACATAGGATGAGGTCAACCATGGCAGTACAGAACAGTGGAGCCAGACTGTCTGGATTTGAACCGTTCTCTAGCTGTGTGACCTTGGGTAAATGGCATAACCTCTCTGGGCCTCAGTTTGCTTCTCGGGAAACTGGAGACAGTAATAGAACCTCTCTCCTGGGAATGTCATGTGGATCAATTGAGTGGATCCCCGTACAAAGCTTCCAGCAATGCCTGGTACATAGCAATGCAACTCAAGGGTTAGATGTTGTGGTTATTGGTGAATGCAAAGGGGTCAGAGGCCACAGGATCCAGAAATCTCCTTGGTCAAAAGCATACCCCAGGATGTGGGAACACAGTACTCTCAGGTGGGACTTCCAATTTCTTGCTGTGGATTCAGCTTCCCTCCCTTGCTTATTCTCATCTACTGGTGCAAAGCTGACCCTTGGTTGGGATGCATGGATGCTTCCCAGTAACCCAGGTGCGCCCACTGAACCATCCACTGAGACAGGGAATGTGGAAAGAGATCAAGTCCAGCTGGCTCTCAGCAGGACAATGGGAGGGGGGGGAGTGGAGGGGGGTACTCACATTCCACGGATAGGTTGAAGGTGGTGGCCCTCTGGCCATACTGGTTCTCAGCCACACACCAGTACTCTCCGTCATCCTCCGGAGTGACGGCAGGCAGCTCAAGCTGCAGCTCGCTCTCGTAGATGACCGTGGCCAGAATCTGCTTCTCCTTGAAGATGGTGAGAATAGGATCCGGGTTGCTCTGTGTGGAGCACAAGATGGAGACCGTCTCCCCCTCCACGGCCACCATCGTCCCGTTCACCATCGGCTTCCGGGGTGCATCTGGGGGGGGGGGGCAGGACAGGGGGCGCCAATGGTCAGAAGCCAAGGGTGCCTCTTCTGCCAGCCAACTCCCACCCCCAATGTGACCCCATATACCCCAATCTCAGCACACTGGCTCAGGATGGTTCAGGTAACCCCTGTCTGGCTATCCTGTTTACAAGAACAGGGGCTCTGCGGTCAGAGCGCTTGTGCTCAAATCCCAGCTCTACCCCTTACCAGCTAGCTGGGTGTGGACCCATGTCCTAACCCCTCAGGACCTCATTTCTCTTATCTGGAAAATGAACTTAATAATAGTCCCAACCACACAGGAGCCACTGAGAACCTATGGGACAGGCGCTGTTTTAGCCTGAACAAAATAAGATGAAGATTCCCAACCACCTGAGTGGACACTGTGTTAGTAAATAAATGTAGTTGGCAAGATGGGGATAAGGGCTTTGTAGAAAAGGAAACGTGGTATGGGAAATCAGGGTATTTGGAGTTTTAACTAGGATGGTGAGGGAAGGCTTCCCTGAGAAGAGAAGAGGTGGGTCGGGGCCAGCCGTGGGGATGTCCGGGGTAAGCGTATTTGTGGAAAGCTCTCAGAAACTGCTGAGTAAATGTTGGCCGCAGCTCTCATTATTATTATCCACAGCCCTGGGCATTTTGCCTCAATAAATATTTGTGAATGAATGAATGACCTCTCCTTGGTTCCTAACAAAGAACCTTATCTGACCAGCCCGACGTTCCCCGCCCTCCCCGGGGGACTCCAGAATGTACACAGTGTGCAAGGGTCTGGGTGAGGTCTGGGGTCCCTTCGTCCCTATCCCTACAGCTGCACTGGGGCTCATTGGGAAATGCGGATTTCCAGGGCCCAGATCTACTCCTAGACCAGCGAAGGCTGGTCTGAAGGAAACGGAGTTTCACTGGCTCCCCTGGGGGTCAGGGACCCATCTGTCTTCACACCTCGTCTGGGGGATGAGAGTGGTGCGCAGTAGGTGTTCATCAGATACTTGTGGGACGCAGGAAGGAACGCCTTGACCCGCAGCCCTCCGCTCCACCTTGGCCTCCACCTTGTTTGTGGCCTGGGGGGGCCGCCCCCGCCCCCCGCCCAGCTCCACCAGCCCCCTGGCTCCGCCGCCTGTCTCCCCTCCTCTGTCCGCCTGGGGCCGGTGCAGGGCGCGGGCGCCACTCACACATGACGCTGAGCCCCACGGTGCGGTTGTCCTGGCCGTAGGCGTTCTCTGCCAGGCAGGCGTAGACGCCGTCCTCCGCGGGGGTCACCTCTTCCAGATCCAAGAACAGGCTCTCAGCCACGGCCTCCCGGAGCACCGTGCCGTCCCGCATCCAGGTCAGCAGGGGCAGGGGGTTGCTGTCCGCCCCGCAGAGCAGGCTGACGTGCGAGCCCTCGATGGCTTCCACCGAGGCATTCATCTCCACGATCACAGGGGGGTCTGAGGCCCGCGACACAAGGACGGGGTGGGGGTCAGCGGGCTGGGACCGCAGACCCCGCCCCTGGCCCTGACCCCGCCCCCGCCCCCGCCTCGCCCCGCCCCCAGGCTCACACTTGACGTCCAGGCTGGCATAGCCCTCGAACTGCAGGGTGGTGTTGGGGAAGGAGGCCTGGCAGCCCAGCCGGTGGCCGTTGGCCTCCCTAGTGGGCACGAAGTGTAGCAGTGACACCTGCACCCAGGTGCCCTCGTCCTCGCGCAGCCGACCCAGCACCGCGGGCTCCCCCAGCCCTTCGTGGCCCAGCCAGCTGAGCTCCGGGCGCAGCTCTGGGCAGTTGTCAGGCACCATGCAGCTCACCTCCACTTCCGAGCCTACCACCACCTCCGGGGGGACCACGATGTTGGGGGTGTCTAGATGAGAGGGGGGAACAGGAGGGTTGAGGAAGCATTCTTGGCTCCTGGTCCCCTCCCCATCCTTGCATACAGAATTCCCTACAATCTTCTCTCCTCCTGGTTATCCTTCACCCAGAGGCCCTCCACCATCCGACCTCAGATGGGTAATAATGAAAATAACAATATAATGGGCTGAGTACTTTACAGTGTTTCCCTTGCCAGTCCTTCCAGCCATGCCAGAAGGTGGGTAATGTTATTTTGCTCATGTTTTAGATGATGAAACTGAGGCCACAGCTAGTGTGGAGTAAAACTGAGCTTCAAACTCTGTCACTCTGGTTTCATCATCTGTGCTCTGGATACTGCACTGTAACCCTGAAGAAACTTCTTTCCCCTGTCTGCTTTGGTTTATTTTCCACTTGTGTGTGTGTGTGTGTGTGTGTGTCTGTTTGTGTGTGTTATGTCCTGGAGATACATGTCTAGCTGTACCATTGGGGTCTGTTTCTGCATCGGGGCTGTAACCTGGCTCATTTGGACTCTGTGCTGATGGGGAACCCGAATCTAGGGACTCCGTGCTATAGGGCCTCTCAGGAATTAGGCGGCATGCCCCACTCTGCCAAATCTGGCCCAGAACTGCATGTTATTCGGCCTAAACTTAGGATTTGTTTTTAAAAATCTGAATCAGCAGCCAATGTTTAGGAATTAGGAGATTACACAGAAAAACACACAGTTCTGGTTTCTCTTAAAAATTCAGACTGTCTTGAGAGCAGTATCTCCACATTCTCCCCCAGCACTGGTTACCCAGAACCAGGCATTGCTCTGCACACTCCACAAGGATTCACTCATTGAACTGTAAGTGCTATTCTTATTCCCATCTTACAGAAGAGGAAAGCAAGGCCCAGAGACATTAAGTAACATGCCCACAGGCACCCAGCTAACTCAGGGATCCTGAGGCCTTACCCCTAACCCCTGGGCCCCACTGCTTTCCTTCCAGTTATTTCTAGAAGAGGAAGAGCCCTCATTTTTCCTCTTGTTTGGGGCCCTGCTTTGCCTATTTCTGTCATCTACTTGGTCCGTGAGGGCATGGGAGTTTGCACCCCCCAGCCAGACTGAGAAATCCCTGGCCCGGCCATCCCAGACCTCCCTGGAAAGGCTCTGGGGAGGACTTGGCGCCCCCCCCCCCCAAACCCCCCGCCCACTGCATGCGCACACCCTCTGGGGACTCACTGATGATATCCAGGACACTGTGCTCTGAGAAGGTGTACTGGTTGTAGCCCCCTAGGTCCCCGCGGAAGTAGTACTTGCCGCCCAGCTCGGGGCTGAGGCTGCTGAGCAGGAGGGTGCAGTTACGCAGGCCCAGGTCCCCCAGGAGGCGGCTGCGGCCCTGAAAGCTCTCATGCACGACTTGGGTTCGAGACTTGAAGACCACCGGGGGATAGTTTTTCGGGTAGGGGCTGTTGAAGTACCAGACGCCATGCACCACGGCTGGCCGCAGCTCATCGGGGAAGTCGAAGCGGCAGGGGATGGAGACGCACGTGCCCTCGAAGGCAGAGATGGAGGAGGGCATCCAGGCACCCCAGTGACCCCCTCGAGAGGCTGTGGGCAAGCAGGACCACTGAGGGGGAGGGACATGTCCTTCCCCGATCACCACGCCCCCCCCCACTCCCATCACCTTCCACCATGCCCCTGGGGGCTGCAGGGACCCACAGAAACAGCCCCAGCCCACTCAGGGGCCAAGGCCCCAGGATCCCCCGCACCCCTAGCCCTTACCTGAAATCATAATCCAAAACAGCGGCAGTGTCGTGAGGAACATCATTTTGTCCAGCAAGTGAGCGACAGCTGGAGAGGGGAGAGGAGAGCACTAAAGGCCGGGGGAAGAGGTGAAGGGTGCCTCTGGTAAGGCTTCAGGAGGGGGCCTGTTCAGAGGTTGGCTGCTGCCAGTATCATTATTTGGAATTACAAACATTTCTAATGCATTGACCATGCATCAGGCCCCAGTGCTTGACTCCGCTGTATTAATTCATTTGGTCTCTTTGAGGTAGGGGCAGTTAAAACCCGCATGTTATAGCTGCGGTCCAGAGAGATTAAGTAATTTGCCCAAGGGCACACAGCTGGTGGCCAGTCTGCCTAGCTCCGCGTCTGCAGACTTAACCACCAGACTGCCCTGTCTCTACGTTGTAGTGAAATGCTGATAACTATCTTCATCGCCATCGTGCCCCTGGGCGTTTCCAGAAAGTAAGGACAGAGCCAGGGCTGGACCGGCCACAAGAAGCAGGGGAAGCCAGGGGGAAAGAGCAGTTGGAACCCTGCCCCTCACCTCAGTCTCCCTGAGTTGGGAATGCCTTCGGGTCTCACTTGAAGCTGTCAGCCAGCCAACCTGGAATGAGAGCCAGACAGGTGCCGCGCCGGCCGCCCTCTCTCCGTGTCCGCTCTGAGTGGCGGCCCGCTGTAGGGCTGCCCACGTGGTCTCCGCTGCCCGGGGATGCTTGGGACCTTCCCACACAGCCTGGAAGCTGCAGTCACAGCCTGCCCGCCCCGAGCCGTGATGGCGGAGAACTTTGGGGAGGAAAGGGGAGCAGCGGAGCATTGGGGTGGGGGGGAGGCGGGCTGTGTGGTGAGTGGGGTGAGGGAGCAGATGTCCCACGGCGGAGGCCTGGGGGTGGCGGGCAGGGACCCAGCCCATCAATGACTGGGTTTCACAGCATCAGCATTCCCAGCATGCCGCGGGAATTCCTGCCGCCCTCTCCCACCCCACAGACAGCCCCTGGTGTCCCCACCCTCAACAGAGCCCAGGGCCCGGGACAAAAGAGCCCTGTTCCCTCAGGGTGAGGGTGCCTCAGCCTGGGGGGCTTCTCGGGGTAGGTGGGATGAAAGAAGAGTCCGGCGCTCCTGGCTGGGCCTGGAGCCGGGCCAGGAAGGAGCCCAGGGTTGGGAGCTCGTGAGTCCCTGGCACCCGGCTGCTCTGTGGGTCGCGTCAGGGTCGAAGCCAGGGTTTCAAGTGGCTGCCTTCCCTGGCCTTGGCCGCCCTCTTCCCACGGACACGGGCGAATGCAGTCAGACACATGCAAATGCCGGTCTGAAATGTGACAGATCTAGACCCAACCAGAAGGAACAGGCTCACACAATAGTGATGCAGGCGCACACCTGGGCAGGGCAGCGAGCCCCCTGCACCTGCAGATACCCTACACACACACACACACACACACACACACACACACACACGGTCACAGAAGCGTCCCTGCACTGCCCTGCCTCCCGCCCACCACACCCCAGGGCTGATACGGGCATGCAGGCACACACATGGACCCGCCTGCAGGCCATGCGCACAAAGACACACAGACCTGCATACACACACTGGGAGGCAGCCAAGAACGGACCCACCCAGACACAGGCTGATGGACACACTGCAACAAGAAGATACGGGACACAGGCGAGGGCCGGTTACAGGGCCCTGGCAGACTTGTGACACAAGCAGGTAGACCACCCGTTCGTAATGGGGGCTGAGATGGGTTCTTAGGGTGGGGGCCAGGAAAGTCTTAGCTGTTACGGTGAGCTGTGACTCTCTAAAGGGCCACAGTACATAAACGTATGTACTATATTTCTATGGTCGTAAAATTTCATGGTGGGAATGGGATTAGGAAAAATAGCTCTAAAATTATTCCTTAGCGGGGTATAATGAAAACAAGGTTGGGGCACCTGGGTGGCTCAGTCGGTTAAGCGTCTGCCTTCGGCTCAGGTCATGATCCCAGGGTTCTGGGATCGAGCCCCACGTCGGGGCTCCCTGCTCAGTGGAGAGTCTGCTTCTCCCTCTCCCTCTGCCTGCCTCTCTGCCTACTTGTGCTCTCTCTCTATCTCTCTGTCAAATAAATAAATAAAATCTTAAAAAAAAAAAAGAGAACAAGGTTGAGGAGCACTGATGTAGATTAAGACTCACCCAGGGGAGGTGTGTGCTTGCACATGCACGCGAACACACACACACCTGTCATGCACCCGGGTGCTGACACTGTCTCACACATAGCTCACTGCCCCCACCCCCTCACAGATGGCAGGATGCAGGTGGATGATCACCTGCCCATCCCTCTGCTCTTCATCCAGCCCCCCTCACCCCCAACCCTGCCATCTGGCCCAAACTTAGGAGCCCCAGGGCAGCTGTTACTGCAGACTTTCCACCACAGAGATGCTGAGAAGAGCCCTGCATTCTTCCTCTCTGTGGTTCCTTCCCTAAGCCCGGTCACTGTCCCTGCCACGGTCCCAGCCCGTTCCCCAAGCCGTCCTGAGCAGCACCCTGCCCCATCCTAAACTAGGGGCAGTTCCCAGTGACCATCCATGGCCCAGAGCACCTTGTCTTGCACGTGCTTCTGGGCATCCTTTGCTGCACCCTCTCAGCCCCAGTCCTCGACTCTCCGCCTCATGGCTGGCCCCTCTTGGCTGCAGTACTCACTTGGATGCTCTTGCTTCTGCACCCTCTGCTCCACCGGCCCCACTTACAGTCCCCTGGCCTCCCAGGGTCCAGGCCCCCACTTGCCAGCCCGTCCCCTCCCCCTGTGTGCCAGGGGCCGCCTGCCTCCAGGGCCCAGCTCCTCCCTGCCCCCGAGGGAGGGGGGCACAAAGGGGCCCTTGTCACCACTGTTGGAACTGGGCAGCCTGACGCCTGGGTTCTACTAGCTCCTTCCTGGAGGGGATAGGGGGAGGCAGCCTCACTTGCTCTCCCCTCCTCCATCACTGTGCACCCTGGTTCTGGGTCCCTGGGAGGGTCTTCTAATGTCTCTGGAAGTCTCAGGCTAAGAAACAGAAAGTGTTGTTCTCATTGTCTAGGGAAACTTGGTGGCCAGGACAGGTATAACCTCGGTCCCAAGAGGCCACAGAGGGGGTGAGCAGGAGACGGGACCTGCCCACTCTTGCCTTCAGCGTCACCTCCACCCTCTCTTGAATCACTTCCCTGGGTCATGTTTGGTGCCCTCATCCTGGTCTATTTTCCAGACTCGTCTTGCTGTCAAAAATGACCTTATGCGGGCGCCTGGGTGGCTCAGTCGTTAAGCGTCTGCCTTCGGCTCAGGTCATGATCCCAGGGTCCTGGGATCGAGCCCCGCATCGGGCTTCCCGCTCTGCGGGAAGCCTGCTTCTCCCTCTCCCACTCCCCCTGCTTGTGTTCCCGCTCTCGCTATGTCTCTCTCTGTTAAATAAATAAAATCTTTAAAAAAAAAAAATGACCTTATGCATTGATTGTCTCCTCTCATGAGAACATGATCTCCAGGAAGATAAGGGCTTCGCCCGCTGAGTTCTAATCTATCCTGTTTGTAGAATGGCTCCTGGCACAGAGTTAAGCTTCATAACCACAGAGCTGGTGCACACATTGTTCCTCAAATACCCAGCGGCACCTTCTGACCGGAGACCTTTGCACTCGTTCCTTCCTCCTGGACAGGCCTCCCCACCCCATCCCGCAGCACTGGTTACCCAGTGCCATGGGCCACAGCCTGCACATCCTGTAGGCTTCCAGCCTGGATGCCACTTCCTCTGGAAGCCTGCCCTGCCCCTCTCACCACGCCAAGCCCCTCCATTCAATGCTGCCCCGTCCTTCCATGGCCCTCAGCGCGTTTGCCGACTGCACTCCAGGGGGGCCTCCTTCCCCACCAGCACGGGAGCTCCCAGAGGGCAGGGTTTCTGACTGTCTGTCCGCTTCGCCCTCTGTCCCCTAGAACAATGCCTGGTGCACAGTGGGGCTTATCTAGCGCCATGCTTACTCTTTGAGCTAGGTGAGGACCCACTGTGTGCAGATTCCACACTCCACAGTGACCCTCCTCCCAGCCCAACCCCGCCCATTGATCATGACCTTTGCAAGGTGCTTGTGTGGGGGGGCGGTGGAGGGAGCTGATGGTACTGTGACCAAGTGTAGTAATGGTTTGACCATGAGCTGCTCAGTCACACTGGAGCATCTTCTATCCTCCTTTAGGCCGGAGCAGTTTTCGGGGAGTGGGGGTGGGGGGGTCCTTTCTCCCAAGGGAGAACCCAGCTGGGGTGGGGAGGGTGAGGGGCAGGGAAATCCCTCAGACCCAGGCGTGTGGAGTCAGAGAAGGCTGATGGAGGGGGAGGGGGAGTCCCTCCCACCCCCACCTCAGGCTTCATGATGTCAGACTCTGCCCGTGCCTTTCCCAGACAGGGACAAAAGCCCATTGAGAGCGGGGTGGGGCTTGAGCGCCTGGGTCCTAGAGAAGAGAGGGCCCTGGTGCCTGGGCTTTGGAGGACGATGCTGAGATCCTGGGGTACTCCTGCGTCACAGCCTTCAACCTCAACGCCAACCCCCTTGGGGTCATGTGCCTGCACCGTTTGGGGGTCCACCCCCTCTCTAGGTGTGAACTGAAGGCTGTCCTGGGGGGCAGGACGCACAGGCCAGTGTGTCCACAGAGGGCACTGGCAACCATCGCTGAAATCTGCAATCCCGGGTCCCCAGGCCACAGGAGGATAGGGCACTGCAGGGCCTGTGCCTGTCCAAACGGGGAGCCACCACTCGGATCCAACCAAGCCTTCGAAACCAGGCAGGTCTGATAGGGCTGCTGTGATAGAGCATCACAGACTGGGTGGCTTAAAAAACAGAATTGATTGTCTCACGGTGCTGGAGGCCACAGTCTGACGTCAAGGGGTTGGCAGGGTTGATCCTTTTGAGCGCAGGGGGGAAGGATCTGTTCTAGGCTTCTCTTCTTGGCTTCTAGATGATGGTCTTCATGTTCACATGGCCTTCTCCCTGCATACAGGCTTCTGTGTCCAAATCCCCACTTTTTGTAAGGACACCAGCCCTCTTGGATTAGGGTCTAACCTACTGACCTCATTTTAACTTGACTATCTCTATGAAGACCCTCTTTCCAAATCAGGTCACAACCTGAGGTTCTGGGAGTTAAGACCTCAACATTTAAATTTGGGAGGGTGGGGGGACACACAGTTCAGCTCATAACTCATAAGCAGCCGTACTCTGTGGGGTTGCCGAGCAGAGAGAGGATGACGGCAAGGTCTCACAGCTCATGGGAGCCCAAGCTGTCCACCTGCCTTCCCCTCCCCACCCTTCAGCCTCCATTCAGGGAAACTTCTCCCAGAGGATGAGCCTCTCATGGTTTCCAAGACAGAAGGTAGAAGGTGGTGGTGTACGGGACTGATCTGGCTCCCAGCTGAATTCACTTTGGCTACCAGAGTGTTGATTTAAACAACAAAATCCCTGTAATCAGTTGCCAATATCTTAAAAACCAGGAAATCTCACATCAAAATAAGCATGGCCGCCTTCTCTTGAAAAGAAGCTCTAGCCATGTTTGGCCTGCCTTTGGGCATGACAAGCCATCTCCCGGTCCCCCTAACGATCTAACCCAGGCCTCCCATCCATATGCAACATTGAGGCCAAATAGCCAAGGCCATTTATCACCGTGCTAGTGCTGACGTTTTCTCATGGGCTAAGAAGATGGTACATCTTCTCTGTTTCTGTCAAAAGTGGGGAAATGCGGGGCGCCTAGGGGGCTCAGTCGTTAAGCGTCTGCCTTCGGCTCAGGTCAGGATCCCAGGGTGCTGGGATCGAGCCCCGTGTTGGGCTCCCTGCTCAATGGGAAGCCTGCTTCTCCCTCTGCCCACTCCCCCTGCTTGTGTTCCCTCTCTCGCTGTCTCTCTCTGTCAAATAAATAAATAAAAATCTTTATTTAAAAAAAAGTGGGGAAATGGGATACATTGAGAGGGACACGGTTTCAAGAAGAATGGGAGGGAACTTAACTCCTTGTGGAGGTGAGCGGTCTCCTCCCGCGTGTCTCACGGGCAGTGTGTCCTTACTCAGAGGATACCCCTTATGGTGCTCTCTGAAACCCAGCCACCGCCCCTCACTCGGTCACTGTGCCTGCCTGCAAGGCCGGTGGTTCTCAGACTTTTTGGTGGCAGGATCCCTTTCTACTCTGCAAAATCATCGAGGACTCCCCAGAAAACTTGTTTACGTGGGTTCCATCTCTAGCTGCTCCACGTCTTAGAAACTGAGACCGGGACATTTTGAAAGCCCAAGGCACACCAGCACACACAACCCGTTCCCGTCGGAGCGATGAGGTTGACCCGGCGTCACCGAGCCCGTGAGCCCATGCGCCCCCGATGGGAGGCGAGTGAGCCTGATGGAGCCCTATCAGGGGTTCCCCGGACCTTGCTTTGAGAACCCTTGTGAGGACTCTGCATTAGTTACCGTTCTTTTTTTTTTTTTTTTTTAAAGATTTTATTTATTTATTTGAGAGAGAGAGAATGAGAGACAAAGAGCAGGAGAGAGGGAGGGTCAGAGGGAGAAGCAGACTCCCTGCTGAGCAGGGAGCCCGATGCGGGACTCGATCCCGGGACTCCAGGATCATGACCTGAGCCGAAGGCAGTAGCTTAACCAACTGAGCCACCCAGGCGCCCTAGTTACCGTTCTTTTAAGAAGGCTTCAATGAGAGGAAACTCGGTTTCACTTCCAGCCCCTGCTGTTGCAACATAGGTTCTAGGTCTTCTGAAGCAGGGAAGGAGGAAGGGAAGAGCAGGAAACAGATTTTCCTTCACCAAACCTCCATGCCAACCCCGGTACCCACCAACCCCGCATACCCGTAACCAGACAGGGGCCAGAACAAGCCTCTGGCATGGGCCTCGGGCAGGAAGAAAGGGCAACAGACACTGTAGTATGGAAAACAACAGACAGAAACATTTTATTCCACGTCCGGTCACGGTGGGTTGGAGGGCAAGGCAGGAATAAATACAAGAGGCGGGGAGGACCGGCGGGGGCGGGGAGGACCGGCGGGGGCGGGGGGCCAGGCTGGGAGGCTCTAGGTCCTGCAGCATAGCCCACACATTGGTTTATTACAGCAGCCACAGCAGAACAGGCAGATGGGGAAGTGGGTGTCTCGCCTCCTCAGCCTCGGGAGCGTGGGCTGTGGGGAGGAAGGGAGAGTGAGCGGAGCTCGGGCCCAGGCAAGGGCTGGGGGAGGCTCAGGAGGGAGTCGTCAGTGCTCTCACCATCAAGCCAGCCTGGGCTCCAGCTGCGTCCTGGACTTGCAGGGCTGCGAGCTGTTCTGTCTGCGGGAGCAGAAGGGGTGGTGAGGAAGGCCAGGGCCCAGGGGAGCTCTCAGACTTGCCCCCACACACCGGCTCCTCCCCAAGGGTCAGTGTCCTGGGGCTCCGTGGGTGTCCTGGGAGCCGCCTGGCGGTCCGGACTTTTCTCCCCTCCGCTCACGCAGCTCTTCCCATAGACATCCCAGATCTGTCTCCTTCTCTCCCCACAGCTACTCTTCTTGGGCACATCGCCCTCCCCGGCCTGCTGCCACCCCCGCCTGGAACACGTCTCCTGCATCTTGCCCCATCCATTCTGTTCCCCATGCCTTAGCAGTCCGATTAAAAGCCTGCGGGGCTCCCCTTGCACGTGGAGGAAAATCAGTATTTCCACAGTTGTCCGCAAGACTTGGCATGGCCGCCCCTCAATCTCCTCTCCAAGTACCGTCCCCTTCACTCCCTACACCTCCTGATCCTTGGGGACGTTCGCCACACTTGCCCTCTCCCGGGCATTTGTTTGCTGTCCCCTTCTCTTATCCTCCCAGTCCTAGGTCAGATTTCATTCTCTCACCAAACTCTTGATCCCATCTGAAGTCCTCCCCCCACCCCTCATGGTCACTCGGGTATCATCATCATTTTCCGTTATTCATGAAGAGCCTTTACTAAAACACAATGATCTTATTCCTGTTTTAATGGTTCCCGGACTAATTCCCTGACTGGGATGTAAGGTCCGTGAGAGCAGAACTCCTCTCATCTACCTTGTTCCCTGTGTGCTCCCCACTGTCCAGACTAGGACTGAACACGGAACAGACACGCCACTCACGGTGCAATTCGTTCGGGGCCTCCAGTCCCTGATACTCAGGCCCCCGGCTCTGTACCCCCCCTTCCCTGCCCTGAGCTCTGTCCCGTGCTAAGGGGTCTGCGGCTACCCTCAGCACTCCCCTCCCAGGGCCTGGCTCTCCGGTGGTCTCGGCCACTGAGCCGGACCCAGGCCCTGTGGGCTCTCACCTGGGGCGGAAGAACCCAGCCACTGGCCAGACCGGCCAGGAGGAGGGACAGGAGGCCCGCAGCCTGGATCCGCATGCTCATTGCCATCGTGCCGTCTGTCTGGCTGTCCTGCTGTCCCGTTGGGTTCAGGACTGGCTGTGGTGTCTGGGGCCCCGTTTCAGTTGCTTTTATGGGTTCTTCTGGAGGAGGCGGGGGTGCTAAGCCCCCTCCCCTTTGTCCTAACTCATTTCCAAGAAGGTGGTGGCGCCGACAAGACCGGAGATAAGCGGGAACAGAGTGACAGGGAACAGTGTTATGTCACCCTTAGCAGAGGTGTGTCCAGGGGGTGGGGCAGTCGGGGCCACAGACACGCGCCTCTAGCCAGCCACCTGGGAACACTTTCCCTGACATAGCATCACCCTGTTGTCCTCGGGGAAAAAAATTCCCCCTTTTGCCCCAGAAGTTGAACAGGTCGATGAGTAGGAGCGAGGTGACCTCCTATTCCCCACCCTTTCCCGATGTCCTCATCCCCAGGGAGGCTGGCCGTTGCTTACGGGCCCCCCCGGGGGTGCCCAGCATCATTCCTCCCGCTTCAGGCTCCCTTCACACAGGGCGCAGATCCAGGCAGGAAACGCTGGGGCAGCCAGACGCACGGGTTTATGTCGGCACAAGCCCCCAGCGTGCGTGTGGTTTTCTGAGTATCAGAAAAGGTCTCTGGAGTTTTTGCCCATTGAAGCCCACAGTGTTGGTCATTGCTAACCCCTGAGGCCTGCCTCTTCTGTGCCAGATGTACGGACCCACATCTGTGCCACCTGTCCGAGCGGCTCCTGCCGGCCCCGTGCTGGGCTCTGCTCTGTATTCAGGGGCCACGGCTGCCTTCTTCGCCCCCAATCCCCGGGGCCTGGCTGCCCAGGCCTTGCTCCCTCTTAGCACTGTGCCCACCCCAAGACTTGATTTCTTCATTCTATAGGGGGAACTGCAGGGAGAGATGGGGGCAGTGCCCAAGCTCACCCAGAGGCAAGAGCTAGGGTTCCAGCCTGAGCAGCCTGACTCTGGGGCGTGTGTTCGCACCACTGGGCTTTCCCGTCTCCCCACAAGCACAGGAGGCCACAGGGGAGCACGCTGGACTGGGCCCACACTGGCACCTGGAATCCGGCAGTGGTGGGAACATTTAAACCACAGACATCGGCTGACTCTACAAACCTGGGCCTTTTTTCTTGAGGGCCGGTTCTCCAGCAGGCCACTGGATGGAGAGACGAAGCAGGTGGCCTGACCGTGGCAACCCCACTCCCACCTACTCTGAGCCATCTTTGGGTGCACATGGTCCCGGGAACCACAACCCTGATTCCACAGACGGGCCTTTGGCCGTGTTTCCTCCCTGACTCTCGCGGACTACCCAGGCAGGGTCAGCTGCAGCCTAAGGGCCTGTGGACGATGCTGCCAAGGAATGAACACTCTTCCTGGCCCTGAGCTGCTGCCAAGGCCCACTCGAAACCACAAAAATGGGGGCTGTGGGGTCCGGGAAGTGCAGGCCGCTCCCTGCTGCACACACCTTCACTCTAAGCCGGCCTCACGCTGAGGGGGAAAGGGAGACGGGGCCGTCCGAGGGCAGCCCAGTTGGGAGCATTTGGGATGGGTCCGGGTGGGGAGCTCGGCCAGGTGAGCTGGCAGGCAGGCCCCGGTCCTGGGAGTTGCATGGGGCCACGGGCCACACGCTCAGCCCCGGGGAGACACGGCGGCGGCTCCCAGCACCGCCAAGCAGCACTGCATCGCAGCTCAGGCCAGGTTTCGTCACCAGCCGGGGCAGGGGTCACAGTGCAGGCGCCAGGGCCACGGGGTGAGGCGACAGGCTGACGGGCCAAGCCCGGCTTCCTGGCCATCTGCCCTTCCTGGGGGTGGGGGGGCTCAAGGCCAGGCTCCACCATTGGCTGGTGCAGAGGGGAGGGCTTCAACCCTTAAGGGCAGGGTCAGGAGCCAGTGCTGTTTTTAGTAACAGATGAAAGACCCCAGCCTTTCCTCCGAAAACATGGGACACGTCCTTGACCCCAGCTCCCCACGCCCTCACACCACACATGCACACCTGGAGCCTCAAAGGGGATATTCAGTCCTTAATCTCTCCACCCGTCCGACCGACCAACAGACTGGGGTCCGGGAGGTACAGGAAGGATGGCAGGGACTGGCACGCCGCCACACACACCGCAGCTGAGGCACTGCCGTCGTGGAGCTCCCCACGGTCCCCGGGCCCCCTCCCCATCCTCGAGATGCACAGAGACACAGACAGACAAGGCGGGGCCACATGGGGCCAGTTTATTGCAGTTAAATACCTCTCTCTCTATTTTTTTCGTCCACTTTTCCATAAAGAAAATTAAAACACACACACACACTCAAAGGGGAGCAGGGATCCAGAAACAAGAGGTGGGGTGGGACATGGCCTCCCTGCTTAGGTCCAGGCCCCGGGGATGGCCCCCCTAAAGGCTCCCCTCCTTCCCGAAAGCACCCTGTCTCAGTACCTCTAGAGACCAAGGAGGCAGCGGGATACGGCAGGGCCTCTGTCCTCCTCCCTCTTGCCTCCAGGCGAGACCACTAGAAGTGCTGGGGCTTAGTGGGGGCCGGGAGAAGGGAGACAAGACAGAAGGGGGGGAGGATATCGCTTCCCAAGTTGAGGAGAGCGGCGGGCGCTTATCCACAGAAATGTATTATTTCTCCCCGTTTTGTTAAAAATCTACTATAAAAAAACGCAGCTGGGGGAGGGGCGTCTGTCCCTCTCTGTGCTAAGGGCTGGGGAAGGGGCAGCCGAGGCCGCAGTGGGGTGGGCGTCACTGCCGCGCGCTCTCGCCCACCATCTCCAGGTTGTGCTGCTGCAGCTGGGCGCGAAGCACGGCGTTCTCGTTCTTCAGCTCCTCGATCTGGCACACAGGACACGACAGGGGGACCGGGCAGGGGGCGAGGAGCCAGGGGCTGGCTGCCCACACCTGCGCCGGCTCCTCCCGGCCCCGCCCCGCCCCGCCCCTCACCTGCTGCCTCAGCAGCTCGTTGTCCATCTGCAGCCGCTCGGCCTCCTTGAAGGTCTCCTGCATGCGCTGGTTGGTCTGGCGCAGCTCCCGGATGTAGTCGCAGGCCTTTGACAGGATCCCTCCTTTACTCTGGGGGGTGGGCAAGAGCGCTGGTGAGCGCCGCCCGCTGGCTCACCCAGCACGGCGCCCAGGGACCAGGCCAGGCAGACTTTCTCGAAGGGGTGGCCGGGGGCGGCGGGGGGCATGGCACTTACCGCTCCCGTCTTGCTGTTGTCTGCATTACAATCTGGAATGATTTTTGAAAGTTGGACGATCCAGTTGTTGATCTTGTCCCTCCGCCTCCTCTCCACTGCAAGAGTAAGAGCCGTGTGGCCGCCGTGCGCACAGAGCTTCCCAGAGCTTCCCGCGCGGCGCTCCCACCCGCTGAGGACCGGGGCCGCCCACGGGGGCAGCGCCCACATGTGGGCACCTGGCTGCCACTCCCCGCTTCACGCCACTTCTCACGGGCCGCACGCACACACCTTTCGGGCAGAATCAACAGTGGGGACGGGTTTGCTTTGTTTACCTGCCTGGCGTATTTTTTTAAAAAGTAATTCACATAATAATTGGCATCTTCTGAAAAATGGGGAGTTGTGGCTTGTGTTCTTGGGAGGCAAGAATGGGCCAGAGCCCCTTTCCACAGGACCCCGGCGCCCCTGTCTGGTTCTCCACAGCTGCTGCCTTTGATTTTCCACAGTCCTCAGGCCTCCCCCGGGGCTTTGGGCTCCACAAATTTTTTAGTTCACCTTTAAAATCACAGTCTGACCATGTCTCCCCCCGGATTAAAATCCTTCTCCAGAGCCCGGGCAGCGAGTCCCAAGCTGCCACGGCTGATGCTTGTGGCTCTCAGGGGCCTGGCCCCACCAACCACGGGGGCAGTCACCCAAGGGCAACGTGAACCCTACCTTGAAGGCCAGGGCTGGCAGACCAATGGAAGACTTCGCTTGAAAAATCCAGATTCGTGATTTACTCCCGTAACACTCAGCAATCTCACCCAAACTCTGTCCACTGACCTGAGCGGCGGCTACCCCATCCCTGTGGCTTCTCATCGGGCTCATGTCATGGCCTAATGACAGCCACTTGGGGTCTGCCTGCATTGAAGCCTAAGACCAGGGTTCATGGCCTATGGAAGCAAAGCTATGCCAGAATCTTCCTTACCTTCCAAGCCCAGGACTAGGGATCGGTGTGGACACACACAAGAATGCCCAGTCACCTTCCCCAACCGACACACACCCTCATCCCTCCTGCCAGGACAGCTCATGGGCAGACGTAGGCAGCATTTGTGGAGGAGACGAAGCCTATAGGTGGGATTTGGAAAGTGGGGCAAAGGAGTATTTCCTCTGGGCTGGGCAGTGCTGATGGGGGTTGTCAGAAGGGGTCTGGGTGAGAGTGAAAACGGAGGGTGGGCCAGAATCACACCCCTCACTCCTCATGGCCTCCGAGGCTGGTGCCTCCCGCTGACCATGTTGCTCTCACCAACAACACGCCTGGCCACCAATCGTCAAACCCACTGCTGGCTCCTGGCACTTGGCTCCGTCTGCTCACTGCCAACCGTCCTTCCCCACGTCCAGGTGCCCCCTGCTCTGGCCCGGGTTATGACACCCTCCTTCAGGGACTCTCCTCCTCCCTTGCTCTCCAGGACTGCACTTTACCCACCCGTCGCCCTGGGGTGAGGGCGCAGCACCCGGGTCTCATTACTGCCGGGGAGGGCTGCACCTCCCCACTGAGGATGGCCACGTCCTACCACCTGGAAACTCTGTGGCTAAAAACTGCAGTGGAACCAAGAGTCTAGCCCAGGCCTGGCGGCATCGGCCACCCTGCCCTCCAGCAGTGCACTCTATTCCCAAGGTTTCAGCAGAGAAACTCAACAGCAGACGGCTTCTCCGCTTCCTGCTCTCCCCTCATGCAGTCTGGCATTCTCAAGCCCCCGGCACCGGGCTGCAGCCAGATCTCCTGCAGACTCCTCCCATCCAACCACCAGATGGCAGGGATGGGGGCGCCGGGCACATCTTTTCCAGTTTGCGTTTACTTAAAAATTATTGCCTGCCCAGGGCACCTGGGTGGCTCAGCTGGTTGAGCATCCGACTCTTGGTTTCAGCTCGGGTCACAATCTCAGGGTCATGGGATTGAGCCCCAGGTCGAGCTCTGTACGCAGCAGGGAGTCTGCCTGAGATTCTCTCCCTCTGCCCTTCCCCTGCTCACTCACGCTCTTGCTCTCAAATAAATAAAATTAAAAGAACCCCCAAACCAGAAAACCTTAGTGCCTGCCCTACTGTGTGCAGGGGGGCACCTGCAAGCCCAGAGTCTGCGGAGGACTCAACCTCTGTCCTGCTGGTGTGCACGGCACCTCTGTGCAATGTGTGTGAATGGGGGACATGGACACCAGAGAGGTGCTATGACGGAAGGTTGTACCAAGTGCCTGGGCAATGCCAGGGTGAGCCAATGATTTCTACATGGTGCTGGGTGTGGTGGGCCTTCAGAGAAAGACTTGGGGAGGGAACATTTGGGCTGCTTTCTGAGGGGAGGGGCATCAGGCAGACAGGTGTGGAAAATGCTAAAATGGGGACATGGAAATACTCTGGGGAGGCAAGTGGGGAAGGGAAAGGCTAGGTTGTGAAGGTCTCAAATGCCTTGTTGATGGGCCCAGGCCCTTTCACCAAGCAGGTGGTGAGGTGGTCAGACCTGTGGCTCGGGAAGACCATCCTGGCACATTTGAAAGGGAGGACGCCCGGTCAAGACCAAGGCCACGTCTACTCCACAGTAGAGCTTCATTTACACCCATACGACACTGAAAACCATCCAGAAGCAAAATCTGCCAGGACTGAAGGGAGAAACGGACAAACTCACAGACATGCTTGGAGACGTTAACGTTCCTCTCTCAGTAACTGATAGAATACGTAGACAAAAAAGTCAGGATAGAAAACCTCAAGAGTGTCAACCAACTTGAGCTAGCCGACCCCGAGGGAACTCTCCACACCACAGCAGAGACACACATTCTAAGCGCACATGGAACCTTCCACAAGACAGACCATATTCAGGGCCATAAAACAAGTCTCAACAAATCTCAGAGAACTGACATTATATAGTAACAGTAAGTTTCTGATCAGAACAGAACTAAATTAAAAATGAGTAACAAAAAAAATCCACAAAACACAAATGTTTGAAAATTAAGCAATGCACTTCTAAATAACCCATGGGTCAAAGAAGGTATCATTAGGGAAACTGGAAAGTATTTTAAACTGAATGATAACGAAAACCAATATATCCAAATGGGACGCAGGTGAAGCAGCACTGGAGTGAAATTTACATCTAGAAAGGCTTGTGCTGGGAAAAAAGGAAGGTTTAAATCATCTTGAAAGGCCAGGAAAAAAACCCCAAACTAATTAAACCTAAAATAAGTAAATGGAATGAATTAGCAACATTAAGAGTAGAAACTAATGAAATAGAAAAAGCAATCTCATCTGGCATTTAAGAATCAGATTTCTGGATTTCTGACTCCTCAGAGGTTCCCAGCAACAGTGGGCCCAAATTCTGACCCGGCTGCAATGGGCTGGCCCCACAGGCTCCAATCCCCTGTGGGGCCTGGAGATGGGCTCCCGCAGTCCCAAGAAAAGGTGGAAAAGAGGGAAAAAGGAGAAAGAGAAGCTGATATGGGGTCTAATTCAGCACAGAATCTCAGGGTTCGCAGACATGAGGGAAGGAGAAGCGGCAGAGTCAAGGGTGGCCCTGGCTTTCGGTTCTGGCTTGGGTAATTCTAAGAGGGGTGCCTTTTGCCCTGTGGGAAAAGAAATGTTGCATGGGAGGGCGCCTGCGTGGCTCAGTTGGTTAAGCGACTGCCTTCGGCTCAGGTCATGATCCTGGAGTCCCTGGATCGAGTCCCGCATCGGGCTCCCTGCTCGGCGGGGAGTCTGCTTCTCCCTCTGACCCTCCCCCCTCTCATGTATTTGCTCTCTCTCATTCTCTCTCTCTCAAATAAATAAATAAAATCTTTAAAAAAAAAGAAATGTTGCATGGGAACCTTTGCGGGGGGGGTGGCGGGGAGCTTGTTTTGGACAAGGTGAGTATGAGGTGTCTCAAGGACATCCAGAAATGAAGATTTTGAATGGACCGTTCAAACTACGGCTATGGAGTTCAAGAGAGAAGAATGGAATAGAAACAGCTTTGTAGGCAGCCAGGGTCCGGGGCGAGGGGGGAGCCCTGGGAGGACACTGAGGAGCGGTTCTCACCTTGTCCGAATCCCATACTCTTTTCTGGAGCAATGATGAATACCTACAATTGGGCATAGGGTTTGGGGGATACTGAATATCCCTGAGCTGAAGGCTTCAACTCTCCGAGGCCAATGGAAGACAGGCCAGACTTTAAGGAACACCAACAGTCAAAGCAGTTTCCAGCCTTGCCCAATGGGAAGAATCACCTGGGTCACTTGTTGAAATACAGGCTCCTGGGCCTCCCGCTGACCTACTCATTCTGAACCTTGAGAGGACAGCCCCAGAGATCGTGACTGTTAACAAGCTTCCCGGAGCTACTGGGAAGCTCTGCTCTGAGGAGCAGGCTGGGAAGGAAAAGCAGAGTGCAGGAAAACCAGAGCGTGTAGAGCAGAAAGGAACATTCCCGAAAGGGGACCAGGCTGGGTCAGATGCCTGGAGCACAGACAGGAAAGGAAGCCAGTGAATTTGGCAACGAGGTCGTCATGGGTGACCTCAGACGGACCTCCTTTGGTAGAGAAAGGAGTCAGACGGGCAAGGGTACAGGGAGGATGGGCAGAGGGTGGGTCAAAGACTGTGCAGGTTGGGAGACGGAGAGCAGGATGCAGCTGGAGCATAAGGACAAGGTTATGAGAAAGACTGCTGACTGCTCTCTGCAGGATGAGCAAGATTCAAGACTCGGCAGGTGAGAGGCGGAGAGTGCAGAGCAGGGTGGAGGGTGGCTCGATGGTATCCCCGAGTCACCGGCTGCAGCCTTACCAGATGGTGCACTGCAGGGCTGGGGGCACCGGGGTAGTCGAGCTAACGCCATTTCACACACGACTACACAGGTGCAGAGACTGAGAAGCAGCCTGATGTCACAGAGCCAGTAAGCAGCAGGGCCGGGACTGCCTGGGGTAGCCTACTGGAGGCCCCTCAATCACACCACACCCCCAAACCAAGCTCGGCCTTTCCCCTTCCCTTCAAACCAACCTGACGCCATCAGGAAACCCTGATTCTCCAGCCTTGCAATCTTCTCCCCCAAGCGCTCCCCTGCTTCATGCCCTGTCCTGTCTCAGGCCGACATCTGCAGTCACCCGCGATGCTCCCAGCCTCTGGTGTCCCATCTCCTCCGTAGAGACCCCTGGCTTCCCCTCCGATTAGAATAAAAACCCTGGAGCAAGGATGCTGTTCTTACAAGGCCCCGCGTGCCCTGGCCAGCCCTCCCACAACGCCACCAACTTCCTCTTTCCTCCTGTGAATTCTGCTCTTCTTCAGACACACCAAGGTCTGTCCTGGCTCTGGCCTGGGTGTTTGCACTTGCTCAGCCCCCTGCCTGGGACTCTGCTTCGGGGACTTGGCCGCCCGTTCAGGCCTCTGCTCCAGACTCAGAGAGGCCTACGGAGCACACCACCGCCATTACTCCCCAGCTTCTCGCGCAGTTTTCTCTCCTCCTCACATCACACCGCAGCTTCGGGTAATCTGTCTCTCCCACCAGAAGGAACACTGCGAGAGCCAAGACCTCATCCGTTCTGTCAGCCCCTGGACCCAAGGGCCTAAAAGCCAGGCAGATGTAGGGTACGGATGTACTAAAGGCTGAGCTCAGTGAGCTGCTCGGGTCACAGCTGCAAAGGCCCAAACCCAGCCGAACACCTTCAGGACTCTCAGGGCCTCACCCTGACATTCAACGCCTTCCTTAGTCCTCGCTGGTCCCCCACCCCCAAGCACGCCGCATGGAACCTCTGCTTCGACCCCATCAGCACTGCCCGAAGCAACCTCGGCCCACTCTGCCTTCCCTCCAGCTTGAGCTCCCCTCCGCCTGACAGGTTCTCCCAAAGGCCAGCTCTCTGGGGAAGACACCAGCCTAAACTCCGCCTCCTTGACACCGCAGACCAGGCTCCAGACCAGGCCCAGGGTGCACGCTGCTCAGCCTAGAATCCGCCTTCAGGAAACATGTGCTGAGAGAAGATGACCTAGGTGTAAACGCCCCCCTGGACTTGCATGCTACCATGACCAGGGGGTGGGGGGGGTGGAGGGGGGCATGCGGTGGAGGACTAAGGGACAGCATTAAGGGCCAAGATGACCTTAGGGTGGGATATGTTGTTTAACGGAAGGGCACGACGCTCGGCCTTGGCCAGCCAGGGGCACAGCTTCGGGGAGTTTCAATCTCAGATGTGTTCTCCAGCAGACCAGAGCTGCTTCTAGAAGTCAGGTGGGCGGGGGAAATGAAGGACAAGAGTGCAACAGCTGCCACATGGAAAGTAGTCCTAGGGAAACCAAATCAAACCGATTCTTCAAGAGAAGCAGGATATCCACATGTGAACGTGAAATTTGCCATTTCAGACGTTGACCATGAACTCAAGATCACTAGCCAGCATGACAAAACACCTTCCACGTCACACCTCCTGCCTTTCTGTTCCTGACAACAGACTTCTACCTGTTTTTACTTTTCCAGCGTTCACCAAACACCTCTCGTGCACTCATGGTGAGCCAGTGAGCCGTGACACCAAGCACCAGGCCTGGCGGTGCCCATGGGGCCCAGAAACTCCAGCCAGACCTTACCTTCATTGTGCTGGGCCCTCCTTCTTTCATCCCGTGGTGTTCTGGTTCCGTCAATTTTCCTAGAAGAAGAAAAAGATGGGCACGTGTTCTCTCAGATCCCATTTGTCTAAACACCTATTAAGGAGTCAGATTTGGAAATTATCTCTGTGAAATAAACTCCCATGCAAAAAAAAAAAAAAAAATACTAATGTCCTTGCTTATACTCAAAAAGCAGAAACAGACCCAAAAAATACGCTGACTGCCTGCTGTGTGCTCAACTGTCTGGCTCCCATTCCAGAAAAACTTCCCTTCCTTTGGCCCCCTCACACCAGCCCCTCCCCAGGTCCCCTGCTCCTGGGACCAGGTCTCCCACACATACGGGGAGTAGGGGTGTGTCCGGGGTGCAATCGTCCTCTGCGTTCCTGTCTGAAGCACATCTTGTGGTGTCATCATGACATAGAACTGGCCTGCAGCAAAAGCGGGGGTTAGTGCAAAAACTGGGGGGGAAGGGGGACAATCAGAACCGGTTGGGGGGGCTTCCCTCCCTGCTAGGCCTGCTGCCTCCCCTGCCTTCCGCCCTGGCCCCTTCCTCCCTTTACCTCCGGCCTGCAAGCTCTGGTCTGTGGTCTGTACGGACACAGCCGTGGTATCTCCCACACTGGATGCTGGGAAATAGGCAAACCGTGCCTCCCCACTGACAGCCTCAGCTGCCGGGCTGCCGCCATTGCTGAAGGGATTTTGGATTACGGCCTGGGGAGTAGGAGGACACAGAGGCCACCCTTAGCCATCTTTGCCAACCCATCCCCTTCTTGCCGTGTAGAATGTTCACCGCATCCTCTGGAGGACGGGAAACCCCTCTGTGTGTGCCACTCTGTCCTGTCTCCTAGCCAGAGAACTCAGCAGATGCCCAGCAATCACCTGATGAGCTGATCCACTTTCACCTCTAAGAGACTTTCCTGTTACCATCATCCCCATTTTACAGAAAGAAAGAAAAGCTCTCGACCCAAGTTTTACCACGCAGAACAGGGATCTGACCCACACCGCCTGATGGTCTGAAGGCAGCATCGGTTTCCCACTTGCCCCACCCCGTGGGGATTCCCAAGAACAGCGTCAGTGTCCCCTCTCCATCCCCCCAGGGGTGGTGGGCACCTACCAGCGGGAAGGGCGCTGCGGGACCTGGGGGCACAGAGGCAGCAGTGGGGCCAGGACGCTGGGCTGCCCCGTCCACACCCACCTGGGTCACAGCCTGCTGCCCCCCCGCGAAGGCAGCCGTAGACACAACGCTGACGGCGCCAGCCGTGTCGCCCTGGCCATCCAGCTGACCATCAGTCACCTGGACTACGCGGTACGTCACCTGCAGGGGGCGGCAGAGCAGCGAGATCGGCTCTGGGGTCCCGGCCGGGCCAGGTCTGAGCCCCTCCCAGCCCGCCCGCTCGACCCTCGGCTCAACCCTCCACTTGCTCGCGGGCTCCCGGCCCGCAGCTTCACCTGTCCTCCATTATTCTCTGTGCGAAACTGGTACTGGATGTTGTGGTCGCCAAACGCCGCCTGCTGGACGCTGGCGATGGCCACCGCCGTCTGCTCCTCCGCCCCAGGGCCGTCCCCGCCTGCGGTCGGAGGCGGGGGGGGGTGGGGAAATGGTCAGTGGTCACGCGGCCAAGGCGCCCCCAGTCCCCTCCCCGGGCGCAGGCCGCGGCCCCGGTGAGCCCCGCGAGCACTCACCTTCCTGCAGCTCGACGCCCTCCTCTGCCTCGGGTCCCTTGTCGTGACTGCGGGGAGGACGGGAAGAGGGGGGTCAGGGCCGCCCGCGCCCCCGCCCCTTTGCCCAGGTGCACGGCCCGTCCCGCCCGGTCCAGTCTGGAGCTGGGGCACCGCTAGGACCCGGGGCCGAGGGTATTAGCGCGGGTTCCCCCTCCCTCGCAGCCTCCATTTTGAGCCGGGCCCAGCGGCCGCTCGGGATCATGGCGGCCCGGCCGCCAGGCCGAAGGGCCGGGGCCAGGGCGCGCGGGGGCACAGGCCGATCGGGCACTCTTACCTGGCGGCGGCAGCAGCGGTGGCCGAGGCAGCGGGATCCAGACCCGGGTCCAGCATGTCCATGGGGGGGGTGGGGGCGGGGGGGGCGCGGGGCCCGGGGGGGGGAGGGGAGGGGAGGGGAGGGAGGGGAGGGGGCGGGCGGCCGGGGGGGCCCCGAGCCCGGCGCTCACGCCGCGCGGCAGGAGGGGACGGAGGAGACACGGGAGCCGCTCGCGCTGATCACGGGGACAAACAGTGGGGTCATGTGAGGAGGAGATGCCGCCGCCGCCGCCGCCGCCGCCGCTGCTGCTCCTGCAGCCGCCGCCGCCGCCTCCGCCCGCCCGCCCGCCGGCTCCCGGCGGCTCTCGGCTCCGGGACGCAGCGCGGCCGGCCCCCGCCCGCTGCACGCGGCCCTCGGGCCTCCTTCCCTGAGCAGCGGCCGCCGCCGCCGCGACTTTTTTTTTAACCCGGCCCGCCCTGGGTGGCTGCCGCCTCTCCCCTGGATCGCCGGCTCGCGCGTCCGCCGCCCGGCCTGGCCCAGTCCGGCGGCGGATCACTGCTGCAGCCGCCGCTGCTTTCTATTTTTTCCCCCTTTTTTTTCCTCCTTTACTTGAGCTGCGCGCGCGCGGCGGCGGCGGCGGCGGCGGCGCGAGCCCGGGGCCGACGCGCGCGGGGGGAGGGCAGCCCCCGGGGAGCGCGCGCGCTGTGTGTCTCCGATGGCGGGCGGGCGCGCGCGGGCCCGGGTCTCGGCGGGGCGCGAGGTCGCCGTCGTCGCCTCGGCGGCCGCCTGGCACCCACCGGCGGGCCGCCCGAGAGGAACGCGGGCCCGGATAGAACGCCGGGGGACCCGGAGGAGGGGCTCTGGTCGCCGGGGACGAGGCAGGCCGCGGGGTTTGGAAACAGTAAAGTAGGTCGGAGTTGGGGGGGGGGGAGGTGAACGGGGTTGAAGGGGAGGGGAGCGCGCACGCGCGCTCCCGGCGGCTGGTCGGAGGTGCGCGACGGCGGAGGTCGGGGGCGCATGCGCACGACTGGGCGGGGCCGGGGCGCGCACGCAGGGCCGGGCGGAGTCAGCGTGGGGCACGTACTCCTGGCCCGGGGAGGAAGGCAGAGCCGGTGCTTTCCTCCTAGCCCAGGATGCGAGTCCTGGGAGAAAGCTGGACGCGCGGCCTTCTGCAGACTCGCAGGCACGCACCCACAGACACAGCAGCTGCCCGGGCTACCCACCTCGCGCAGCAAAAGAAGCACCTCCCTCTAGACATAGGCTTTGTGATCATAAGTTTTATTAGACTTAGAAGGGCAAGATCATCAATAAGTCCCTCAAATTAAAAAAAAAAAAGTACAAAAGGTATATAGAAAAAGTGAGATCAGACGATTAAACTTTCCCGACTCAGGGCCAAGTTCTGCAAGGGAGAAAGAAAAAGGGTGTGAGCTGGGGACGACTGGAGGAGAGGGTCCAGGAAGGGTCTTAAAGCCTGGAAGGACTGTTCACTCACCTTCTTAAGCCTCCGCTCGCGTGAGGCCTGGGAGTCCGTCTCAGAGTAAGGGGGAGGCGCTGGAGGGTAGTAGGCCTCCTCCTCCTCTTCCTCCCTGTAAGGTCTCCTCCTCTCAGCTGGCCCCTTTTTCCTCAAGGCCTCTTCCAGTAGCCGCCCATCATATTGGGGGTCCCCAGACCTGGAGCCATCCTCCCGAGGGTCCCGGGAGCGGTGGTGGCGGGACCTAGGGTCAGCATGAGGGCGGTCTCTAGATCTGAAATCATCGTAGTGGGAATCCCGGGAGTGTGGAAATTCCCTTGGGTCATCTTGATCATAGAGGTCATCTCGGCTTCGGCTTCTGGGCGGTCTATAGGCTTGACCTCTCCTCCCCCTACTTGGGGGAGACCTCCTCCCAGATTCAGCAGAGCTCGGCCGGGTGAGGTCATCCAGAGCATCCACAGATCGCGCACGGGGCCGCCCGGCCCCCCAGCCACTCCCTGGCCGCTCTACCGGGGGCTCTTGCTCCCACCGTCTGGGACTTCGAGGGGAGTGGCGACCCCATTCCTCATCCCGGATTGGGGTAAGGGCAGGACCTCGGGAAGGCCGGGATCTCAAGTCGTCCTCGTGGAGGGAGGTAACTTCACTCATGGCTGTAGAGAAGAGGGGTGTCACTGACTGCTGGGAGGTCTGGAACTCCAGGGCCCAGCAGAGTCACCCACTTGGCTCATACACTTTCTAGGGGGCCCTAGACTTCTCATCTTTTAAGTGTTGACACAGAGGGTGTTGTACACTTCTCACTGCGGCCATGGTAGGGAAGTACTATGTCCAGGATTTGCAGCAAGCATCCCTGGGGCTTCTCCCTCCCCACTCAGGCACCCCTCAAACCGCAAGGATCCCACTCACCCCGCTCTACACGGCCATTGGGGGCACCAGGTCGAGAAGGGTCAAAGTTGGCCAGCTCTTTCTCCATGTAGTATAGGACCCGCATGGAGTCATCCTGCTGGCTGGCCTGGATCCTGTAGCCACTGCGGACTTCTAAGGACAGGAAATGGAGGCCATCAGTTTAGGAGAACAGACGCTGACTCCGCCCCCTCCCGTAAAGACATGTCCAACCTTGTAACAATTGGTTCTCACCAGAGGTCACACTGCTGTCTGTGTCACGAAGCAGGGGTACCTGGGAGCTGTGGCCGCCAACTGAGGGAGATTCGACTGTCAGTGGCCGCCCACCTGGAACAAAGCCCTCCAGGCCCAGCCTCCAGTCCCCTTTCTTCCAGCCCCAGACCCCTCAGTGCCCAAATGCCCAGCCTACCCCTGCCCCAGCTGCTCCCAGCTCCCCCAGGCCTCACCTGAGCTCTTCTTGTCGAAGTCTCCAGGGTACCCATTGTAGATGGGGCCCATGGGAATCATGGCTGGTGGGGGCGGGGTCTTCGCAGGGGACAGGTGAGCATAGGTGCTGGGGGCGTAGATGCTTGGGACGCCTGAGGTGGCCGCTTTACCTGCGGCATACACTGGGGAGGACACACGGTATGAGAAGGCAGCCAGGAGCCATGCTGCCCTCCAGGGTTGGAGGGTCTGCAAGGACATGTGCCTGGACCTTCTTCCCAACCCCCGAGCTGTGGGGCTTCTCTAGGCGCTTGGATTGGTTTCTGCAGGGTTCCTGAGACTCAGGCCATCAGCTTCATTGAATCCACAGCTCCTTTGGGTTTCCTCACACAGGTTTTTGGGGAGGGGGTGCACACTGGCAGCCCATGGCCCTCATCTGGCTAGCCAATGCGTTTGTTTGACTATATGATGGTTTGCCCACATTTGATGGGGTTTTACTGAAAATCCCAGCTCTCTAGCCGCCTGGGCCTGAGTTCTTACAGAGCAGCAGGGGGCAGATGCCCCTTTAGATAAGGCCCATGTGCTAGACCCTCTAGCGGGATTCAAAGTTCCCCTTTGGCAGCTGAGCCAGCATGGGGGGCGGGGGGAGGAATCCCATGCCCACTCCCCTCTCATGGCTGCTGGGTTCTCCAGGCCCAGATGCAATGGGAATCATTCTGAGGCAAATGTGTGGGAGCTTCAGCGTTCACTTGCCTCGGCCAAGCAGCCAAGTAACTCCTCAAAGTACCTCTAGTGTTTCCAACCCCAGGGCCACACCCACCCCCAGCCAGCCCCCGCCTGGTGCTAGGCTTGACAGCTCAAGGGCAAATCCTTCCTGCTGCCTTCCTCCCCAAGCAAGAGGCAGGGTTCAGGTGGCTTGCTTGAAATCACTTGGCCTGACTGAGCAAGTTGCTTCCTCCCTGGGATTGGGACAGGGAAATGGGAGGCTCAGCAAGCTCCCTGCGCTGCTTCAGTTTGGAAGGAGGCTCAGCGCTCAGCGGCCCCAGGAGAGGCCCCTCAGTAGCTTGGCGGAGTGGGCATTTTATAACTCGCTGTGCGAGTTGCTATTTCCAGCCGCCTCGGCGGGGTTGTGGCCCTGGCAAGAGTAACAGGGTGCACGCTGGCAGCCCACGGCAGTGAGTTAATGGGTCCTCTGCTTGAGGTATCAGCATCTCGGGACGGGCGGAGCATGGCCTTGGGACAGACACTGGCCTTCCTGGCCCCAGCCTTAATCATTGGGGTAATAACTGCAAACTTGGTTGCAGCCCCCTGGGGGGGGGGGTCCCCTGCACCTGTGATTGGGACTAACACCCACTGCCTGAGGCTGAGGCCCTCAACTAGAAAGGACAAGAGACACAGGATGGCCAGCATCAGCCCCCAGAGAGCAGTGAATTTGTCTCAGGGCAGCAATACTTTGAGGGTCCAGGTTGTCCACTGGTGAGTTCAAGGATCAGGAAAATCAGCCAGTAAGGACTGAGCAGCGGCCCTGTGCTGGGTGCTTCACCCAGTCTTCCCTTAATGCTCGCAACACCTCGTGGGAACCTTATAAAGAAGGAAACCGGCTCAGAGAGTGAGCACTGCTTGTCCGAGTTCACACAGTGGCCCTGGCAAGGCTCCAGTGTGCTTCCTGGCCCCGGGTCATGACCAGTGTTGACAGCAACATGGCCAGCAGCTAGTGGGCGAGGAGCATTTTATGTAGGCTGAGCCCTGCACTAAGTGCCGGCCACACAAGGGGAAGTCACTCCTTAGGCTTCCGAGCAGGTAACACATCCAGCCAGGCCTCCAACCTCCACCTGCCTAAGCCAACAACGACTGCCCGTGATTTCACTGTGAAAGCCTCTTGGACTGAGCAGAGCTGCGGCCATCCCCGGGCACTCTGGAAGGAACTGGCAACAATGCCATCCCTGAGGAGGGGAAATGGGGTGGTGGCAAGAGGGAGACCCCGCCTTCTCCTTTGCTTCCCCCTTCCCTGTTTTGTTTGCTCTTTCCCCCTTCATCTCTGGCCCCACTCCCATCCCCCAGCCCCCCAGGTACCTACTCGGGATGTGCTAGATGTCCTTAAACATAGTATCTGCATAAAACCCAGTGTGCTTGTGTGGATGTGGGTTTTTTTAATTGTGTAAATTATATTAGTGCTGTAAACCTTGTTTGGTTTCTTACCTTTTTCATTTAAGATTTTATTTTTAAAGGGAGCTTTACTGGGGCTCCTGGGTGGCTCAGTTGGTTAAGCACCTGCCTTCAGCTCAGGTCATGATCTCAGGGTCCTGGGTTGCAGTCCCCCTGGCCTCAGGGTTCCTGCTCAGCAGGGAGTCCTCTGCTCCCTCTCCCTCTGCCCATCCCACCCTGCCCCCCCGTTCTCTTTCGTTCTCTCTTGCTCTCAAATAAATAAAATCTTTGAAAAAAAAAAAAGGAAGCTGTACTTCCCAGTGAATGATGTTTTGTACTGACGATTTTTTTTTACCATGCGCATAAATGATGCTTTCAAAACAACTCTAAGTGAAAGTTTAAAATGAATGCAAAGTTGGAAGTGTATGTAAACGGTCATCTCAAACAGCAGAGCCTCCTTGGCCCACCTTCTCCCAGACTGCTCACCTCCCGCCCTCCAGGCCACAGCACTGTCCTGGGAAGCCAGCGGACAGCCGCCTCCCACCCTGCAAGCCAGGAGGGCGGCGTGCAGGGGTGGGCACATGAGGGGCACTTACGCGCTTCCGGGCAACAGCACCTGTCCGGGCAGCAGGGGCACCGGACATAACAGCAGCAGGTGTGGGGACAGCACTGACACCAGCAGATGCCCAGGAGGAGGAAGACGAGGAAGGCAGCCAAGCAGACCACGACCACAAACAGCCAGTCTGCAGAGAGAGAGAACAGGTCGTGAGCAGGAGGCCTGGGGGGGACACGGGGACACAGGCACAGTGGGGGCGATGCAGAGTCAGGGGGAAGGCGAGGCTATTCGTGAAGCTTCCTGGGGAAGCTGCGACCCCTGCTGGATTCCCCAGCCACATGCAGGGGCCTCAGCAGCAGAGGGGCACTCACCCTCTACCACCCAGGCCAGCCCCGAATTCAGGGAACTTGCAGTGGGCTCCTCTGGCAAAGCAGAAAACCAGAGGTGACCTGGCCGGAGCAAGAACAGGACGTAGCTGCAGAGGAGGGACAGAGAGCCAGCTGCCCGGATGCCACCCTCTAGAAGATCCCTGCAGGCACCAGTCAACAAGAGCCCCCTGCCTACACCCCAGACCCCTCCTCAGCCAGCCCGGCCCACCCCAAACCCCAGAGCCAGGTCACTAGACACCACGGAGTTGGAGTCAGGTGGTGTTAGTGGGGGTCCACCCCGTACCTTCCATGGGCCCCGCCTGAAAACCAGGTAAGAGCTCTGCCACCCCCGAGGTCCTGCCTGGAGGGACAAAAGAGAGACAGATTACGCTGGCAGGGGCCAGCCCAGCCCGCCCCAACCCTGAAGCCACGCTCTAGGCTCTTCAGGGTGAAGGTATGTTCTGCAGCAGAGGGGCTGGTGGTCTACGAGGGTCCTAGCACATGGCTCCTGCAACCCCCCACCCCAGACCATGTGAGTGTTTTCCAGAAGGCTTCCACCCCATAATTCACCCACTCTCATGCCATGGGGAATTCTGTTGCCCCAAGGTGTTCCAGAACACGTCCTGTGGGTTCTGAAGGTTCAGCCTCAAGTGTGGGTCCCCCATCTGCTCCACATACACGGGTCCTATCACCCCCAAGGGTTCCATCTCCTGGCGAGATGGATAGTCCTGTTCCATCAGGCAAGGTAGGCACAGTGCCCTAGATGTTTTCATTTTATTTTAAAATCTGAAGAAAAAAAATAGTAACACCCAATCTATAATAATGAATCGTCTTTACAGCAAGGCAATCACAAAACGTCTTATTTTTTAATACGAAGGAAGAGGCCCATGAGGGCAGAAGTGCCCACAGCCCATAAAAATCACAGAACGGCCCTGAGTTCCAGCTCATTGCACGCATTCTGTCCCCTGTACAAACCCCGAGGCCCACTCCCCTTAAGTGCCGCCGGTTCTCTGTGCCCCACGAGTGTCGGATCGCGGGGGCACCCACACACCCGGCTCTAAGCCTGCAGAGCTCTGCGCCACCTGCCTCCACGAGTAGGTTCTAACATGCAAAGCAGGGGCTCCCAAAGCGTGGTCCTGCCCATGAGGCCAAGACCGCTTTCGGAATAGCACCAAGTCTCGTCTGCCTTTTTCGCGGGCAGGTGTTCTCCCACAGGTGTCCCAGAGGCTCTGTGAGGAGTGGTGGCCTCATCGCCCTGGTGACAGTGGATGGCGTGCTCACGTGCCTTGCGCTTTAAAAATTTCCTGCTCTCAATCTGTCCCGTTAAACAACGATCATCATCCACAAAAACTTACACACAAACTCTTTGAGGTCCTCTAGGGCTTTTTTTTACAGTGCTAAGCAGGTCCTGACGCTGCGTTTTGAGAAATGCTGATGCAGGCTGTGCGTTTGGCCCACAGACACCCGGAGTTCTCCGGGTCCCTGCTGCGTGCGTTCTGTCACCCACTCGCGAACTCTGTTGTGATCGGAACACCCTGGGGCACGCCCCCGTCATGTGTGCTCATTCACACATGCGTTTCCTTGCATCATGCAGGTGATGATGGCAACGTTCAGCCCGGCAGCGCCTCCTGAGCCCGAATGTGCTGGCTAAGAACGGGGCATGCGGCTAATGGCAGCGTCCCTTCCCCACATGGCAGGGGGGCCTCGCGGCCAGACGGGGGCTGCCGATGGATGACCCGACCCTGGCCTTGAGCATGGGGCGGCGGCCTCACTGCTTCAGCCACACAGCGCCCTCCCTACGGGGCGGAGGGTGAGGTTCCTGAGCTTTGGCCAGGGTCGCGGGGTGAGCGGCGGCCCTGCGGACGGTGGCAAGAGCTGGGTCCGGTCTCCCCCCAGTGAGACACACCATCTTCCCTCCTCACTCCCTGCCAATTAACTCTGAAAGTTTGGGGATTTAAAAAAAAAAGGAGACCGGGAAGAGGTAGAGTCCCCAGTTCTCTCCACTCTCCAGTTTGGCTCTGGCTTATTTGAAATGTTGGGGGGAGGGGCCCCTGCCTGGGGTGCAGGGCAGAGAGAAGCCCCAGTGACTGGCAGTGCCATGAGAAGAGAATGAAGCAGCGACAGAGTCCGGAGAGTGAGCTGAAGGGCAGAGGGCAGATACACAGAAGCAACTGAAGAAGAGGCCCTGATCCCGGTTCCCGACCCCTTCCCAGGCCCTCAGGGCCCAACCCACTCACCCAGGACGATGAGCTCTGCATAGGCCTCGTTGTTCCCCTGGAGGTCCTGGGCCGAGACCACGGAGCAGTAATACACGCCACTGTCCCCCCAACCCGTCTGCTCAAAGGTCAGGTCAGCATCTGCAACAGGAGAGGGATGAGGACACGTCGGGGGAGGGGACCGGAGCCTCCCCACGCGCACGTCAGGAGCGCAGGGCTGCAGACGGACCAAGGGAACGTTAGATAATTCATACTGAGTGTGTGCTACTGTTTAGGGTCTGTTGTAAACACTTACTTAACACGGGGTATTTCAACAAGTCTGTGAGGTGGGTCCTGTTACCTTTCCTGTCTCGTAGGTGAGAAACGAGGCCTGGCAAGATTACCCACTCTGCCCTGTCACATCAGTGCTGGAACCGGATGGGCCGACTCTGGAGCCTGGGCTGCAGACCTACAGCCATCCTGGTACCCCTCCTCACAGCAAAGTAACTCCCCGACATGAACCACCCAGAGCCTGGTGTAGCCTCAGGGGCAAGGGGCCTGGGTGGCGAGGCCGAGATAAACAGGCCAGATTCCAAGAATCAGGTGCCGCCCAGGCATGAGAAGGAGTGGCTGGGAGACAGAGCCGGGGGGCCACCCCCAGTTCCTGAGTCGTCAGCCCCACATTCCAGGTCAGGCCCAGGGCTTGGGACGCTCAGGCGGGCAAGGAGCCTGTCAATTAGGCAGTAATGAAAGTCTTTCAGCACATCCGGTTTCCTCTCTGCTCCTCAGGCCCTAATTAGTTAAATCCCTTCGGCCATTCACTCCCGTGGGACAGGGTGGGACCACGGGTGACTCGTGGAGGATGGCAGACCCGAACGGGCGAGGTGAGCACCCCCGGAGCTCCCCTGCGGCTCTCGCCGACCTGCCTACCTCCCTGCCCCACGTGCCCACTGCCCTTCTCCATGGCGGCTTGGACGGGGGTGACTGTGCACGCCCCAGGCTGCACCACCCAGCACCCACCAGAGCACCAGTCCATTGCGGAGGGAATGAAAGAACGGAAGCCTTCTTCCTTCTTCAGAAGACCCCACGTCTACAGAAAAACCCTCCTGGGGCTCCTGACTTCGGCTCAGGTTGTGATCTCAGGGTCATGAGATCGAGCCCCATGGCAGGCTGCGCGCTCAGCAGGGAGTCTGCTGGAGATTCTCTCTCTCCCTCCCTCTGCCCCTGCCCCACACTCCCACTCTCTTCCTAAAAAAAAAAAAAAGAAAGAAAGAAAAGAAAAAAGAAAAACCCTCCTGCCGATGTCTTCCTACACCATTACAAGCACCTAACCCCAGCCTGTAAGGTCCTTGGCAAGATCTGGCTACTGGTTACCACATCAGCCTCAACCCTGCGGTTCTCCTTCGCTCACCAGACTCCAGACATATTGGTCTCCTCGCCGTCCCCCAAGATGCTGGGCCTATACCTGCCAGGGCTCCTGCTACTCCCTCTGGCTGGCACTGGGCTCCCAGATGCTCACAGGGCGGGTTCCATCCTGCAAGCATAACCCCCACCTGACTGCTGGACTGTGCCAGCCAGCTGAGGGGCTGACCGTGCATGACCCCATGCCCAGGAGAATGTGGGCTCCACGCAAGCAGAATCTGGCCTGTCTCGGCCACTGCCAAGTCCCCAGTGCTTGACACGGGGGCCTTGGCCAGGACCTGGAAATGAACCCCCTCCCTCTTCATGCTCCCCTTCCTTAGCTCTTGTCATCTATTCCAGCATTCTGGACACATGGCTATATTCAAATTGGCACCTGATACACTATTTCAATATTCAACATGTAATTCCCGAATGCACCCTATGTTCCCGGCAGTATCTGAGGCACCTGGTGTACTAAAGAACGAATGTTCTCGAAGTCTGATCTATGGACCCCGGGGTTCCGCCAGATCTTTTCAGGGCAGCCTTGAGGTCAAAGTTATTATCATAATATTACTAAGATGTTATTTGCCTTTTTCACGGAAACTCTCATGAGTGTGCCCTGAAGTCCTCCAGAGGAGGACATGTACAGTCACAATAAATTGAATGCAGAAGCAGCTTTGAGAATCCAGCTTCTTCTATTGAGGCAGACTTGAAGGAGACGTGCAAAAATATAAAGCTAAAGCAATGCCACACTTCTCATTAAGGTTTTTTGCTGTTTTGGAAAATATGGTCATTTTTCATAAAAAGCATGTTATTTATGTTAACCGCTAATGAGTTTGTTATTGTCATCTTGAGTATTTTTTTTTTAAAGATTTTATTTATTTACTTGAGAGAGAGAGAATGAGAGACAGAGAGCACGAGAGGGAAGAGGGTCAGAGGGAGAAGCAGATCCCCAGCCGAGCAGGGAGCCCGATGTGGGACTCGATCCCGGGACTCCAGGATCATGACCCGAGCCGAAGGCAGCTGCCCAACCAACTGAGCCACCCAGGCGCCCTCATCTTGAGTATTTTTTAAACTTCTCTCAGCTTGCTAGTTATAAAAACAAGGTTCTTGGAAGAATTTAAGAGTGAAAAAAAAAAAAAAAAGAGCCCAACAGCCCTCCAACTGACACATTTAAGAAGCACTGCGACAGCGAGCAGACATAAATCCCTGCTCCTATATGGAGCTCAGATCCTAACCGGGAAAGACAAATAAAAACTGTAAATAGATCACGTATCAGATGGTGATAAGCAGTATGGAGAAAACCAATCAGGGAAAGTACCAAAGTGGAGGCGGGAGTTGTGCAAATTTCAGGGGGGACCGGGGTAAGGCTTTCATGTAAGGTAACCTGAGGAGCCGTGAAAAGGGTGGAGGACATGACTCCCCTCCGCGGTCATGCATCTAGCCACAGAGTATTGAGCTCTCTCTGTGCTTTCATCGAATCCTTATACAACGCTGAACTACATGCTCCCTAATCTTCCTGATTCTCTGTAACACCCCGTCGGCCCATCGATTTTCCGCCTATATCCTTAAATCAGACTCCAACCATATCTCTCCCCAGTCAGAGCTCAGGGGCAGGTCCCTGCACAATGCTGAGGAGCTGGACGGGAACCCCCTGCCCCTGCAAAAGTTCACAGGCTGGGAGTTGAAATCTGGGCTCCAGGGGGCCGGATCCTGGCCTCAATGTGTTTTGTTTGGCCTGCATAATGTTTTCAAAACCCACAAAAAAATATGGCCTTCCAGCTTCTTTTGATCAATTCTAAGGCTTGGGCCCACCTCCTTCCTGCAAGGCACACCCTGTTCCTGGTCTGTGTCTGGTCCTGACACCAGCTGGGCTGGGCATTGCCCTCATTGTTTCAGGTACCAGAAGATGCTGGGTCTTCCGCTGAGAACAGAAGCCGGGCCTTCTCCATACCCCTGGGCCTCTGCTTCCTTATCCACATAGAGCAGAGGCAGCTCTCCTTTCAGGGGTCTCAGGAGCCCCAAGCAGCCTGGCGAGGTAGAAACAAGGCTCCTATCCCGGTGCTCCCCATCAGCCAGAGCAGAGATGGATGGAGGGGTAGAGGGAGCCACCCCGGGCTGCCGGACCCCAAGGGTGCGCACCATTATAGTTTGCCTAGGACAACTTTCGGTTAAAACCTAGACAGCTGGTGATCCCAAGAGCACCAGAAGGAGGTCCACTTTTCTCCATCCTCAAAGCTGAAATGGAGGAAGCTCCTGCAGCTCCCGGGCTTCCTGAGAGGACATACACACAATGGATATTTACAAATTATGGCCTGTATCAAACACAACAGCACGTCAAGGCAGCTTGAAACACCCAAAGCCAGGGGGCCTCTGGACACGAAGAGTCTACCCCCAGGAGAGCCTGAGGGTCACTCTGGGATTTTAGACTCAGCAGAGGAAGCATGATTTCAGCCAGCCTTCAAGGGCACCCTCAGTTTTTTGGGTTGTCCTGAGCGGGCTGCTGGGCCGCCATGCCTGGTCCAGGCCCGAGAGGACACGGGGTAATGGGGGAGGGGCCTGAACAGGTTGAACCCCCAAGAAGCTCTCCCACCGCCAGAAAAGCAGGATGCTTCGGGCCGAGCTGCTCAGGAAAATTCAGGGCAAGCAGGTCCGGTCCCTCCCCCAAATACGACTGAAAGGCTGGGTCCCTAGACAGACTGAGTGTGCCTGCCTGGTCTCTTGGGGTCTGCAAAGGGACGCTCCTTCCCCACGCTGTCCCCATGCCCAAGATTAAAACTCTAATCCCTGGGGGCGCCTGGGTGGCTCAGTTGGTTAAGCGACTGCCTTCGGCTCAGGTCATGATCCCAGGGTCCTGGGATCGAGTCCCGCATCGGGCTCCCTGCTCTGTGGGGAGCCTGCTTCTCCCTCTCCCACTCCCCCGCTTGTGTTCCCTCTCTCGCTGTGTCTCTCTCTGTCAAATAAATAAATAAAATCTTTAAAAAAAAAAACAAAAAACTCTAATCCCTGTTTAAGACAGTGAAAGGCTAAATCCATTAAGTGGGTTGAGTGTTCATCCCTCACCCACAGCAGCCCATCACCTTCCTCAAGATTCTCTAGGGTCTGGTCCTTCTAAAATCACATTCGCAAAAGATTTTACGGTGTGCACCCCCGAGTCATTCCATATAGCACCTGGTCCTAGCCGGCTTCCTTTGTAGCACTTAGTACTCCCTGAAATTCTCTTGTTCTTTATCTGCCTGTTTACCACCTGTCTCACTAGAATGTCACCTTCTCAAGGGCAGGGACCTTGGCTGTCTTGATCACCACTTACGTCCCCAGCACCAACAACACTGCCTGATGCTTAGGAGGTGCTCGATAAATACCAAAAAGAATGAACGAACGGCTCTCTACCTCCCCCTAACTTAGTCCCAGTAGGCACATCTTATCAGCTGGCAGGTTTACGGTTAAGTACAAGGCTTCTGAAGGCCGCCTGGGTTCAAATCCCAGCTCCAGCCCCTTCCTAGGTATGTGCCTAGACAGCCACTTAACCTCTCTGTGCCCCAGATGCTGTGAGTGCACAATGTGGTCGTGAGGACTCCACGGGAGAGAGTGTGCTTAAGGTGCCTGGCAAGTCATAGGCTTTATCCATTAAAATCTCTCATCCGGTCAGTTTACTCAAGTTACCCCCGTGGCGAGCCCTTTGCTGACCACCCCAGGTAAGTAAAGGGGTTACAAGCTTGGAGACGAGACCCAAAGTGGCCGACTTAGAATCCCAGCTCTGTTTCTAGCTTTGTGACCCTGCGCAAGTTGCTTTACCTCTCTGGGCCTCTATAAAGTGACAATAGAACCTCCTCACACGATTACTGTGTGGGCTAAATGAGTTAATCCATATAAACCTGGATAAGAGCCTGGCACATAAGAGGCCCTTTATAAGTTGTTACTTACATATATTTTACTTATTGTTGTTGGTATTCGTATTATTATAGAACCCCTGGGGCGCCTGGGTGGCTCAGTCATTAGGCGTCTGCCTTCGGCTCAGGTCATGATCCTGGGGTCCTGAGATCGAGCCCCGCATCGGGCTCCCTGCTCCGTGGGAAGCCTGCTTCTCCCTCTCCCACCCCCCCTGCTTGTGTTCCCTCTCTCACTGCCTCTCTGTCAAATAAATAAATAAAATCTTAAAAAAAAAAAAAAGAACCCCTGCTTCTCTTCTTACCCAATTTTATGTTCCAAGCACTTGCCAGCATGTGTTATCTTGTTCGCCTCCCTCCCTGGAATGCAAGCTCCAGGAGGGAAGGGATTTGATGAATGTGTTTACTGCTCTATTTCCAGCTTCAAAGAGCGCCTGCGTATCTTAGGTGCTCAATTAACCTTTGTTGTTAAATAAAGCATACATGGATGAACGGATGGACGGATGGAAGGATCGATCCCTTCATCAATCGTTTCAGGCACTGCTGCTCAAGAGCTGCCAGGTGGGGACACCAGGCTGGGCAGAGGGAGCCGGCATCACCACCCCAGCAAGCCCCGCCCCGCCCCGCCCCCTGCCCCGCCCAACATACTTCCTGTGATGGTGATCCTTCGGCCCTGGTAGTAGTCTCCCAGGGTCACGGCATTGCCCTGCTTGGTGGCCACGACCCTGACAGTGCGCATGCTGTCCTGGCACTCCACATAGGGGTTGTAGCCTGGGTTACCCGCTGCTAGCTGGGCATTGAGCTGGTTGTCAGCACTGGTCGGGGAGAAGGCATCGGCGATGCGGTCCCGGCAGAAAGACTTGTACTTCCAGATGACGATGGGTGCCGTAGGGGTCGTGGTCAATTGGTAGGTGCAGGGCAGGGTCACGGGCTGGAATAGGATCACCACGTGGTAGGGGTCTGACACCGTCACCTGGATGGCGCTGGCCGGGGCTGAGGGCGAGAGGAGAGTTAGCAGAGAGAGCGAGCTCGGGGAAGTACTGCTGCAGGAATGAGCAACATCACTTGTCACCCGCTTGACATTTACAAGTGTAATGGCTTTGCAGAGTGCCTAGCACACATTGTTTCTTAATCCCAGGACGGGAGAGGTAAGCTCCGATAATCGTGCCCATTTTCTAGACCCATGGGGCCAAAGTGGCAAGTACAAGGTCACACAGCCAGATTTCTTGGAACATCCCGTCCATCCCTCTTCCCAGAGTGTGGCCTCTGACCCCAGCTCCCTCTTCCCTTAGCCATTCTCTCAAGGAAAGGACCCCTCTCTGTGGCCCGTACAGGAAAGCACAAATGGCCACCATAAAGTCACCACACTCAAGGTCCTACCGCAAAAAGCACCACTACAGGTTCCAAGTAACACCGGGCTTTGTGGATGGGGTGGGGGTGGGGGGCGTGGAATTTTGGAGTTCTTTCACTCAACTATTTTGCTATGGAGTAGGTAAAGCCCCCCCCAGTGTCTCCATCAGCGTCCCACCTCACCCTACCCAAAGCCATCTCAAAGGAACACCCCAAAAGTGCTTGGGGAGAGAGAAAGTCCCCTCCACACCCCGCCCCAAACAAACACCCGATCCAGGTGAAAGCTTGCCCCCAGAAGATGATTTCACACCAAGTCCATACGTCCATCCCACCAGACCCTTAAGCAGATACTGCGGGACATGAGTGGGACTGGGGGCTGGGGAGTCCCCGGTCCTACACCCACCCGAGGCCTGGGCACGGTTTCTTGAATTCTCTCTCCAGAAAGCGTCTGATCCAGTCCCTCGAGTGCCCGCTCCCCGTTACCCCAAGACTTAGAAATCTCGGGGTCCGCCCAAGTCCCCATCCCGGCCTTTCCCAGTGATCGGGTGGTCCTTCACCCCTACACCACAAAGGGTCCCATTCTCCTTGCCGCTCCAGCGCTCGCGGTTCGGGGAGTTTCACTTCCTGCGGTCTCTGAACAAGGCCGGGGGAGCGCTCCCTGACTCCAATGGGGACTTCCCCTCACTCTGGCACCCAAGGGATTTCCCGAGACCCTGGGGATCAGGAGATCCTAGTCTCGGCTCTCCCCCTCCCCCAGCTCTGCAGCCTGTTCGGCGATGTAGAACTCCATCCATGCCCCATCTATAGTGCCCTCCCGCGGTTCCGCCGCACCAGAGGCCCGGCGCTCCGTACCTGTGCACAAGGTTCTGAGAAAGACCCACACGAAGACGGCCGCGCCCCAGCCCCGAAAGGCCGGGCAGGGGCCCATCCCCCAGGGGAGCCCGCGGGCCACTGGCGCCATCGCGGCCGTCTGGGCGCGTCCGGCCCGCGCGTCCCCTACTTGGTACCGAGAGGGTAGGGGGCGCGGCGCGCACCAAGGCTGGGAGGGGTGCGTGCTCCTCCCCTTCCCGCTTCCGTTCCTTGTCCCTATTCCAAGCCCACGCTGCCCTGTTCCAGGACTTTAATGAGCGGAAATAACGTGGAAGAGGAGCACGCTTCCAGCTTTCGGGGAGAAACTTGCCTGACCCACTGTGGCTCTCCGAGCCATTCCACCCCCTGCGCCCTCTGGGGAATGGATCGGCCCAGGTACATTGGGTGAGAACAGAGGGCTGGGCCAGGGGGTGGGCGGCGGGGAGGGGCTCCTCCACCTCCCTCCCCGGAAGTGGGCTGACCCAGGTGCGCTCCAGCCCCGAGGGTCGGAACCAAGTGACCAGTCCGCCGGGAGGGCGCCTGCAGACTGGGGATCCTGTCCCGCCCTCTCCTTCCCCGGGCGGAGCCGAGCAGAGTGTAACTCACGGGAACCGAGGCCCGACTGGAGTGATTCACCTGTTGAGGGGGGCGGGTCCCTCCCGGGCGGGTCCCTCCCTGCACCTGTCCCCGCTCTGCCCACACCCCTCTCCCCGGCTGGCGATGGACCCGCCTAGGTACATTCTGCGGGGAGGGACGAGGCTAAGCGTGGAGCTTTGGGCAGGGAGAGGCTCCGGTCCAGGGGGCACCGGGGCGCTACGGGCCTCTTGTGTCTTCCACTTAGATGACTTAAAGAACCGACTGAAGTTTCTGGAAAGGGAGGTCTGCCCTCTTCGGGACGCCCGAGGGGAATCCGGTCCAGGAAAAGTTGGAATTCTCTTTCGGAAGTCCTCCCCGCCTCCCCCTGCCCACCCCCCCCTCCGAGTCGCGGTTCAGTCCCCGGGCATCCCTCGCTCTGGACACTCTGGCTCTTAAAGGGCCCGAGTGGAGGCGCGGAAGTAGGGATAGGTTTCCGCTTAAGGATCGCCAGGGCCTGGGCCACCTGCGCCCGGGGGCGGGGTGTGTCGAGGCTCCGGAACGCGGGGCGTTCAGCGCGGCTCTTCTGCCCCCCGAAGGCTGCTAGGGGAAGCGCCACCTGGGAAGCTCTAGGCCTTTTCTCGGAGAGACTCCCTGGAGGTCGCGAACTGGCCGCTGGCTGGCCGGTGCAGTGCCCGGGGATGTTTTGTTCGACTGCATCCTGTTAAAATTCAGGTCGGATCACGTACATCCATCTGCTCAAAACCTTCCTGTGGCTCCCCTTCCCAGAAGAAACCAAACTATAGTGGCCCGAGCCCTCTCTGATCTCCCCTCCTTCCCCTCTCCCCCTGGCTCATTCAACTTCAGCCACACCGGCGGCCCCTCCGCCCCGTTCTGGAATGTGTCTCTCAGGCTCCCACCTCAGGCCTATTGCCCTTACTACGACTCCCTCTGCCCGCACCCCCTTCCTGCACATGGCCACACGACCTTCCATCTCCTTTAGGGCTTTACGTAAAGGTCATTTCTTATAAAATTTCAACCCTTTCACGTCCCTCCCTCACCTCTTTATTTTTTGTGTATGTGTGGTAAAATATACCATAGTACTTACCATTTTAGCCATTTGTAAGTGTACAATTCAGTGGTATTAATTACATTCCCAGTCCTACCTACCTGTCCCCAGTATAAGCTCTGTATCAATTCAACAATAACGCCCCATTCCTACCTGCCCCCCAGCCCTTGGTGACCTCTCTTCTACTTTATCAAATTGCCTATTCTGAGTACCTCGTGTAGGTGGAAACGTCTACCATTTGTTACGTCTGGCTGTAGAGAACAAAATGGAGTCTCTCATGTCAAGCAGCGGCCTGTGTCAAGCCATGACGCAAGCAGGTAAGGTACCGCAGCTGGGAGACATCCCCGGGACCAACGTCAGCTGACACCCCAGAACGGATAATGAGCAGAACCAGAGAAGGTCCAGAGACCCAAAACTGATTAAATCCCTTTAAAAAGGGAAGGATTTTTTGGCCAGTAAACTCTCAGACTCTTCAGACCTGACCCCTCTATGTCTGACCACTTAAAAAAGGCAAATGCCCCCCGAAGCCTCTGCCAGATTGATCTCCGGACAGAACCGAGACCCTTTGTGGCTTGAACATCAGAAGCAGTAAGTGCCAAGAGCTGGCCTGGGCCAGACGGAGGCCTTATCTCAGCTGCGCGCCCACAGCCTGACTTAGCATTTGGTTCGTTCACTTCCTGCACCCCTCTGTTACTTTGTTTGTTGCGCGGGCTTGTCTTCTGTCCTGCTTTGTGTGCTGTGTCAGAAGCCAAGTTTAATCGCATGGTGAATTGTCACTGAGTTTGGAGTCCTGCACCTGTTTTATAATTGTGATTTAACTTTTTTTTTTTTTAAAGATTCTATTTATTTATTTGACAGAGAGAGAGAGCGAGAGCAGGAACACAAGCAAGGGAATGGGAGAGGGAGAGCAGGCTTCCCACGGAGCAGGGAGCCCGATGCGGGGCTCGATCCCAGGACCCTGGGATCATGACCTGAGCCGAAGGCAGACGCTTAACGACTGAGCCACCCAGGCGCCCAATTGTGATTTAACTTTGCTTTATGATCGAATAGAGCTGACATTGTGGAAAGACACAACTCGTGTGTCTCGTGACACTGGCTCATTCACTAAGCGTAATGTTTTCGAGGTTCACGCATGTTCTAGGCTATATCACAATGAAAATTTCCTCCCGTTTTATGGCTGAATAGTATTTCATTGTATGTATAGGCCACATTTTGTGTATTCATTTACCTATTGTTAGACACTTGTGTTGTTTCCATCTTTTGGTTGTGGTTATTGTCGTTTTAAAGATTTTATTTATTTGAGAGGGAGTGCGAGAGCGCACGTGCCCGAGAAAGAGAGCACAAGCCGGAGAGAGGGGCAGAGGGGGAGGGAGAAGCAGGCTCCCCACTGAACAGGGAGCCCACATGGGACTCAAGTTTATTAACTTTACCTCTCTTCAATTGGGATGCTTTTTACTTCTTTTTCTTGTCTGATTGCTGTGCTAGGATTTCTAGTACACTGTTGAATAGCCGCAGTGAAAGTAGGCATCCTTGTCTTGTTCCTGGCCTTAGAGGGAAAGTATTCAATCTTTCACCATTGAGCGTGGTATTAGCTGTGGATTTTCCATAATACCCTTTATCAGGTTGAGAATTTTCCCTCTATTCTTGGTTTTCAGAGAGTTTTTGTCAGTAAAGGATATTGGATGTTGTCAAATGCCTTTTCTCCACCAACTGAGATAGTTGTGTTTCTTTTCATTCTTTTTAAAATTTTAAAAAAGATTCTGTGTATTTGAGAAAGAGAGCACGAGTGGGGAGAGCGAGAGGGAGAAGCAGGCTTCCCGTGGAGCAGGGAGCCCGATGTAGGGCTCGATCCCAGGCCCTGAGATCATGACCTGAGCGGAAGGCAAATGCTTAACTGACTGAGCCACCCAGGCGCCCCTCTTTTCCTTTCATTCTATTAATGTGATGTATTACTTTGATTAGTTTTCTTATGTTGAACCACTCTTACATTCTTGGATAAATCCCACTTGGTCATGCTGAGTAGTCTTTTAATATGCTGTTGGATTTGCATTGCTAATATTTTGTTGTGATTTTTGCATCTATATTCATAAGGGACATTGGTCTGTAATTTTCTTTTCTTGTGATGTCTTTATCTGGCTTTGGTATCAGGGTAGTGCAGGCTACATAGAATGAGTTAGGGTTTCCCCCCTCTTCAGTTTTTTGGAAGAATTTGAGAAGGATTGATGTTAATTCTTCTTTAAATATTTGGTTAATCTGTGAAGTCATCTGTTCCTGGCTTTTCTTTGCTGGGAGGTTTTTAATTACTGCTTCAATCTCTTGTTACAGGTCTGGTGAGATTTTCTATTTCTTTTTGAGTTAGCTTAGGTAAATACATGTTTCAAGGAATATGTCCATTTTTTCTAGGTTACCTAATTTCTTGGCATCTAGTTGCTCCTAGTTTTCTCTTGTAATCCTTTTTATTTCTGTAGGCTCAGTAGAAATGTCCCCACTTTCATTTCTGATTTTCGTTATTTGTGTCTTCTATCTTTTGTTCTTTGTCAGTCTAGCCAAAGGTTTGTCAGTTTTGTTGATATTTAAAAAAAAAAAAAACTTATGATTTCATTGCTTTTCTCTTTTTCCCTATTCTCTATTTTATTTGTCTCTGGTCTACTCTTCATTATTTCCTTCCTTCTGCTAGTTGTGAGTTTAGTTTGCTCTTCTTTTTCTAGTTCCTTAAGGTATAAAGTCAGGTTACTAATTTAAGATTTTTTTAAAATACAGGCATTAAAAGCTATAAATTTCTCTCTAAGCAGTGCTTTTGCTGCATCCCACAAGTTTGGTATATTGCATTTTCATTTATCTCTAAGTATTTTCTAATTTTCCTTGTGATTTTTTTGACTTATTGTTTAAGAGTGTTTCATTTCCACAGTTGTAAATTTTCTATTTTTCCTTCTGTTATTATTGATTTCTTACTTAATCCCATTGTGATCAGAGAAGATAGTTTGTATGATATCTATTTTTTAAATCTACTGAGACTTAGTTGGTGGCCTAACACATGGTATATCCTGGAAAATGTCTCATGTGCACTTAAATTTTGTTGTTGGGTAGAGTGTTCTGAATATGTCTGTCAGGGCTAGTTGATTTATTGTGTTGTTCAAGTCTTTCATTTCCTTACTTATTACCTGTTTGTTCTAGCCATTATTGAAAGTGGAATATTGAAGTCTCCAACTATTATTGTAGAACTATTTATTTCTCTGTGCAATTCTATCCACATTTGCTTCATATTTTGAGGGTCTGTTATTAGGTATATAAATGTATTGGGTATAGCTTCTTGCTGTGTTGAAACTTTTATTAATAAATGCTGCCCTTCTTTGTCTCTTGAAACCTATTTCAATTTAAAGTCTGTTTTGTCTCATATAAGCATAGCCATTCCAACTCTCTTTGGTTACTGTTTTTTCTGTCCTCTCACTTTCAACTTATTTGTGTCTTTGAATCTAAAGTGAGTCTCTTGTAGACAGCCTATAGTTGGATCAACTTTTCTTTATCTATTCTATCAATCTCTTGTCTTTTGATTTAAAGAAATTACTGATAAGGAGGGACTTATTTTTGCCACTTTGCTATTTATTTTTTGTATGCCTTATAACTTTTTTTGGCCCCTCATTTACTCCATTACTGCCTTCTTTTATGTTTAGTTAATGTTTTTATTTTATTCTCTTTAAGATTTTATTTATCTGACAGAGAGTGAGCACAAGCAGGGGGAGCAGCAGGCAGAGGGAGAAGCAGGCTCCCTGCTGAGCAGGGAGCCCGATACGGGGCTCCATCCCAGGACCCTGGGATTTTGACCTGAGCTGAAGGCAGACGCTTAACCGACTGAGCCACCCAGGCGTCCCTAGTTAATGTTTCTATAATAAAATGTTTTTATTCCCTTCTCATTTCCTATTGTATATATTCTATGGTGATTTTCTTTGTGGTAACCCTGGGAATTACATTACACATAAAACCCCCTAAAGTTATTACACTTGAATTTGAATTTATACCAGCTTAATGTCTGTATCATATAAAAACTGCTCCTGTTTATCTCTATCACCTCCTTTCTGTTATTGGTGTCTCAAATTACATCTTTATACACTATTTTCCCAATAGCAAAGATTAATAATTATTTTTATGGATTTTCTTATAAGTCATGTAGACAATTAAAAGTTAATTAAAAAAAAAAGACAATTAAAAGAATTTAATACAATAATACTAGCTTTTATAATTGTCCATGTATTTACCTCTGCTGGAGATCTTTATTTCTTCCTATGGCTTCTGATTACTGTCAAACATCCTTTCATTCCTATCGGGAGGGCTCCCTTCATCATTTCTTTCAGGGCTGGTCTAGTGGCAACAAACTCTCAGCTTTTGCTTATCTGGGCATGTTTAATTTTCCCCTTATTGTTGAAGGACGCTTTTGCTAGTTATAGAATTCCTGGTTGAATTTTTTTTTTTTCTTTCAGCACCTTGAAAATTTCAACCTGTTGCCTTCAGGCCTCCAGGGTTTCTGACGAGGAATCAGCTGAAACCCTTATTGGGGATCCCTTTATGTGACAAGTTGCTTCTCTCCCTGCTTTCAAGTTTGTCTCTTTCTTTTTGGCTTTAACCAGTTTGATTACAATATGTCTTGGTGTGGATCTTTTGGGGTTAATGCTATTGAAGTTCAGTGAGCTTCTATGATTTGTAGATTCGTGCATTTCATAAAATTTGAGCGGTCTCTGGCTGATATTTCTTCAAATGTAATTTTGTAGCAGCTTTCTCTCTCTCTTCTTCTGGGACTCTAACAATATGTATGTTGGTCTGCATGATCATGTTCCATAGGTCCCTTAAGTTCTGTTCACTCTTCTTCAATCTTTTTTCCTTCTGTTCCTCAAACTCAGTACTTTCAGTTATCCTATCTTCAAGTTCACTGATTGTGTCTTCTGCCTCCTCACGTCTGTTCAGAACCCCTTGAATGAATTTTTCATCTCAGTAATTGTATTTTTCAGCTCCGGGATTTCTTTTTGTTTTTTTTTATATTTCCTGTGTCTCTAGTGATATTTTCATTCTGTTCATACATCATTTTCCTGTCTTTCACCATGTCTTCTCAAGCTCCTTGAACATTTTAAGACCATTGTTTAAATCTTTGTCTAGTATGTCTACCACCTGGGCTTCCTTGGGGATATTTTTTTTCCTTTGAATGGGCTATGCTTTTCTGTTTCTTTATACCTTATGATTTTTTTGTTGAAAACAGACATTTGAATCTTATAATGTGGTAACTCTGGAAATCATATCCCCCCACTCCCCAGGGCTTGCTAGCAATTGTTGTTGTTGTAGGGTGTCTCTATGCTGGGGATCAACCTAAGGGGAAAGCTTAGGGTCATCTCAGATCTCTTCTGAGTTTGCATTTTTCCCTGGGCTTCTGCAATGACTTTCTAGGTTCCCCTACCTTATGTATGTATTGTTGCTTACAAATGTCCTAATCCCTAAATGTCTGGCTTCCAAAAGGGAGAAAACCCAGAGGCTGTCCCTTTAAATCTCCTGGAAGCTGCTTCAGCCAGTGAGGGTCAAAACAATGGTGGTCTGCTTCTGTGTCTGCACTTTTGTGATCAGAAGTAGTAATCTGCAACCAGAATATAAAACCCTAATATTTAGAGAACAAGGTCCTTATTGTGCATTCTCCAATAACAACACTGGCTGAGCACTTTATTTGCAAAATCTCATCAAATCTTCATAAGTGCCCTTTTTAGCCAGAACCATTAAAATCCCTATTTTGAAAATGAGGAAACAGGTTCCCAAAGAGAAAGCCATTTGATCAGGCTTCCATTGCAGAAATAGATTTCATTGCAGTTCTTTAAATGTGTGAGAAAGAGAAAAAGCAGCCTCTGATGGCTGGGAGCTGACCTGACACTAATAACAGTGTTGGTGTTACTAGAAGCTGACCTAGAACTCACAGCTAGATCATGTTATGCTGTTGAACATAAACAATTCCACAGAACACCAACATCACACAAAGCCTCTCTGTGACTATGGTGAACCAAGACAAAAATGAGATCAATCTATAATCATGTCTGAAAAGACAAAACAGAACATTGTCCAAGCCACAAAATACCAAATGTCCCCTCCCAGGTCATATGAGCGACTACTACTCTAGCTTCGCTGCATTCTTCTCAGCTTCTAGGTAATATGGAATTACTCTCACCAAATAAGCATTCTCTTCTACATCTCTCCTGTATACAAAGCCCTGATTTTGTTTGTCTTAGATGACTTCTGTAGTCAGAGAAGGTTATACTTCCCCAGTCCTAGAGAACACATTCTGATTGTTAAGCCAATCATGGAAATTCTGTTGTCTCTCAGGGATTGGTTTGGGTCTGCCCATGGGACCTAATCCTGGCCAATGAAACCTTAGGAGAACTGATGGGATGATTTTGGAAATGATTTCAACTTTATGATATAAAAGAACACTCCTTGTAGTAAACATCAACTGCGGTAATCATTACTGATTTCCTTTTGCCAAGTGTTTCCTGGGCATAGTAGAATTCCATTTCTTTTGTTGGGTTGATGGATTGGTGGTGCCATGTAACTTTGTGGCCAGTGGTTTGTGAGCAAGCGACAGGTGTCATTTAAGGCCAGAGCATTTAATTGTAGACATGAAATCCTCTCTTTCTTCCTCCTCTGGCATGAAACTAGAAATGTGTGAGATGGCTTTCCATTATCCTGGGTCTCTGAGTGATTATAATGCCAACCCACAATGGACATGGAGCTTGAGTGAGAAGTAAACCTTTGTTTTTGTAGGTCATTGAGATTTGGAGTAAGTTTACTATAGAAGCAAATAGCCTATCTTGAGTGATACAGAAATCAGTATCAGGAGTGAGGTGCTGCTGTAACCAAAAATAAAAATGTATGGCATTGGCTTTGACGCAGGGCAAAGGGAACAAGGAAATTTATTTGAAAGCAGCAGGATGGAGACTGTTGCCTGAGATACTTTTAAAGGCAGATAATATACTTCATGAACTTGCAGCTTTAGGGGAAGCAGTTGGAATACAGAAGAGTAGGAGTGAAAATTCATTAAAGTTGGCCAAAAATTGGGAAGGCCTTTGAGAGACAAAATCCAGTTAGCACTCAGATTCTGCCAAGGATAAAATCAAGGGTACAGCCCTAATTAAATCATTATTAACCATTGTTAAAATCTCTGAATGAATTAAAATGCTCCCAGAAAATCCTTAAGATACTCCCAGGTAGGCAAAAGGGCTCAGTGAAAGAGAGATGAAGAATATGGCTCTCCATATCTCCTGATATGGTGCCTCTGTCATGACAGAGAGAGAGAGAGAGAGACAGGGAGGGAGACTGATGGGGAACACCTTGAACAGAACTGTGGATGTGGGTTTTTGGCAAGTGGAGTTGGCTGGAGGCTTATAAGAATCCTTAGGTCCCAAACTTTGGAAGACAGGGAAAAGGCTGAGAACACTGCTCATGTGGGAAGGAGGGCACATCTTTCAATGCCACCTCAGATGCAGCCAAGGTTAATGATGGAAAAAGAGACATCTCTCTGGAGAGTGGAGACATGAGCCACAGGGAACAAAGATTTAGAAAACACCCGCAGCCCACCTCAGTGAGCTGATCTGGTGCTATCTAATTAAGCAGTCCTTCCCAGTTACGAGACAGGAGGACCTTGCAGTATTTCCTCAGTGGATTGTAGAAATGGTGCAGGCCAGTGATTTCTGTGTACTCCAGAACGTGCAGCAGGCCCAGGTTTCATTCCACTTGGGGCTGATGCCTGAGTTCTGTGGGTGACTTCATAATGCCCAGGATAGTTCCCAGCATCCTTTTGTAGTCTCGGGCTACCATGTTGGCCCCCCTTTGGCTGCTTAGCCTTTCTCTCCCCACTCTGTGGGCCCAGATATTAATCAGGTGTTCCTATAAGAGTCTCTGCCAGCAGGCCCTAGTCTCGGGCAATGATGTTGTCCTGCAGTGTGACTATCCCAAATCACTCTGGTACTTCTCTTCCATTCTGGGGGAAGATCCCTTCCTGCTCTCCTCGATGCCTAACATAAAGAAACTGCCTGGAGGCAGCCTTCAACTGACCAACCCTCAGCCATCCCAGACAGGCCTCTATCACTGCCAGGACAGTGACAATGCCCTTGTGGTAGAGTATGAGATTGATTTCCAAGATGTCAGCACCCTGCATATTACACACAAAGGCCTGGGCCAAAAGCCCCTGCAGAATGAGACCCTGAGTCTGGGTGGCCATGTACTCATCTTCACCCAGTGGGAGCCCTGGCAGGACTGTAACCGCTGTGGGGAGCCGGGGGAGCGGAAGCGCCTGGGCTACTGCTACGTTGAGGAGCCCCTGGAAAAAGCCATGCCCTGTTGGCTCTATCTGAGAACGGAGAAGGCACACTCCACCCGTCTGCGGCCTGAACTGCAGGTGGAAGCCTGCCTTGTACCCTGCGAGCACGTCAAGGAAACCAACCAGCCATACTTCATCTTTGACATTTATCAGTTGGGCAAGATGACCGACACCATGTGGCTTACCTGCCCCTTGGCCTCCATCTACAGGTGACTGGACCAGGGCATCAGCCCTGCCTTTGATCCTCGCCTAGGCTTTGTTTCCTATGCCCACGTGAGGCAGGGGTTTGCCTTCCAGTGGGAACGCAGGCTCTGTCTCCCAGCCTGTAAGCCTTCATGGTCAGTCTAGGAGGGGGTCTCTTCACTGGCTTGTTCAGATGTTTATTCAGTAGGAACTTCTTCTGCTCCTTCCCAAGCCAGACCCCCGGGCAGGTGATGCTGGGGACACAGTGGTGACCAAAAGGGTTGGCTGTTTGTATATATATTTTGGAGTCAGCTTGTAGTTTCCATCCCCCCACCAAATCCTATTTTTTAATAAATTGGGACTTCATTGAACCTAAAGATAAATTTGGGTAGAATCAATATATTATAATATTCAGACTTCCAATCCATGAACATCATAAATATTCCTATTATTTAGGCTTTGTTTAATTTCTCCCCGTAATGTATAGTTATTAATATAGAGATGTTACATATATTTTATTATGTTTATTCTTAAATACTTCATTTGTCATGCCATTACACATTGTGTTTTCTTTTATGGATTTTTAAAAAAAGATTTTATTTATTTATTTATTTATTTATTTATTTATTTGACAGAGAGAGAGAGATAGCAAGAGCAGGAACACAAGCAGGGGGAGTGGCAGAGGGAAAAGCAGGCTTCCCGCCGAGCAGGGAGCCCGATGCAGGGCTCGATCCCAGGACCCTGGGATCATGACCTGAGCCAAAGGCAGATGCTTAATGACTGAGCCACCCAGGCACCTCTTCTTTTATGGATTTATAATGCATGATTTAATAAGTTGGTACATGAAATAAAATAATCCAAGGTTGTAGAGAGTGTTTTGACTATTGACAAAATTTTAATATACCTGATATTAAAATCTGATTCAAGTCACAGATATATATTATAAATATGACACACAATATACATTATATATATTATTATAATATATTATATTATTATACATTATTAAATATATTATGTTGTACACATGAAACTAATATAATCTTATATTTCAATTATACATCCCCACCATATACAGAGAGAATGTCATAGTTGAAATATGACATTATATTAGTTTCAGGTGTACAACGTAATGATTCAAGATTTCTATACACTGTGAAATAATCACCACAATAAGTCTAATTACCATCCATCTCCGTACAAAATCACAAAAATTTTTTTCTTGTCATAAGAACTTTTAAGATTTACTCTCTTAAAAACTTTCAAATATGTAATAAAATATTATTGACCTCTGTCACCATTTGTCCATTACATCTCCATGTGCATTACATCTCCATTTATTTATTTTATAACAAACTTATAAGTTTGTAACTCTTGACTCCCTTCACCCATTCCACCCACCCCTCAACCTTCCTCTCCTCTGGCAACCAACAATCTGTTCTTCGTATCTATTTTGTTTGTTCATTTGTTTAGTTTTTTAGATCCCATGTGTAAGTGGCATCGTATGGTATTTGTCTTTCTGTCTGATTTATTTCACTTAGCATAATGCCGTCAAGGTCTACCCATAGTGTCGCAAATGGCAAGATTTCATTCTTTTTTAATGGCTGATAGTAGTCTGCTGTGCATATATACTATGTCTTCTTTATCCATTCATCCATTGATGGGCATTTAGGGTGTTTCTGTATCTTGGCCATTGTAAATAATGCTGCAGTGACCATAAGGATACATATATCTTTTCAAATTAGTGTTTTCATTTTCTTCAGATAAGTTCCCAGTGGTGGAAATGCTGGATCATATGGTTGTTCTATTTTTAATTTTTTTTTAAAGATTTTATTTATTTATTTGAGAGAGAGAGACTGAGAGAGAGAGAGAGAGCATGAAAGGGGGGAGGGTTGGAGGGAGAAGCAGACTCCCTGCCGAGCAGGGAGCCCGATGCGGGACTCGATCCAGGGACTCCAGGATCATGACCCGAGCCGAAGGCAGTCGCTTAACCAACTGAGCCACCCAGGCGCCCTATTTTTAATTTTTTGATGAACCTTCATACTGTTTTCCATCGTGGTTGTACCAGTTTACATTCTCACCAACAGTGCACAAGGGTTGCTTTTTCTCCACATTCTCATCAACACTTATTTCTTATCTTTTAAATAATAACCATTCTAACAGATGTAATGTGATATCTCATTGTGGGTTTGATTGGAATTTCCCTGATGATAGTGATGTTGAGCCTGTGCATGTTCATGTGCCTGTTAGCCAGATGTATGTTTTCTTTGGAAAAATGTCTGTTCAGATGCTCTGTCCATTTTTAAGTTGGATTATTTGGCATTTTTTGTTTTTGTTTTTGGTATTGAGTTGTATAAGTTCTTTATATATTTTGGATATTAACCCCTTATCCAAAAAAGAGTTTTCAAATATTTGCTCCCATTCATTAGGTTGCCTTTTCATCTCGTTGATGGTTTTCTTTGCTGTGCAGAGCATTTTAGCTTAATAGCCACTTGTTTATTTTTACTTTCGTTGCCTTTGCTTTTGGAGTCAAATCCAAAGATTTGTTACCAAGACCAATGTCAAAGAAGTAACTGCCTATATTTTCTGTTAGGAGTTTTATGGTTTCAGGTCTTTATTTAAGTCTTTAATCCATTTGAGTTCATTTTTGTGTATGGTGTAACATAGGGGTCTAGCTTCATTCTTTTGCATGTAGCTGTCCACAGTTTTTTCCAACACCATTTGTTAAAGAGATTGTTCTTTCCTCATTGTATATTCTTTTTTTTAAGTTTTTTTTTATTTTGATGAAGTCCAGTTTATCAGCTTCTCCCCCCCTTTTTTTTAAGATTTTATTTATTTATTTGACAGAGAGAGAGAGCACAAGCAGAGGGAGCTGCAGGCAGTGGGAGAGGGAGAAGCAGGCTCCCCACCGAGCAAGAAGCCCAATGAGGGACTCGATCCCAGGACCCTGGGACCATGACCCAAGCCAAAGGCAAATGTCTAACTGACTGAGTCATCCAGGCGCCCTTCCTTATTGCATATTCTTGATTCTTTATCATAAATTAATTAACCATATACACGTGAGTTTATTTCTGGGCTCTCTGTTTGTTCTGTTGATCTATGTGTCTATTTTTATGCCAATACCACACTATTTTGATTACTATAGCTGTGTAATATAGTTTGAAATCAGGGAGTGTGATGCCTCCAGCTTTGTTCTTTCTCAAGATTGCTTTGGTTATTTGGGGTCTTTGGGGTTCCACACAAATTTTAGAATTATTTGTCCTATTTCTGTAAAAAATGCCATTGGAATTTTAATAGGGATTGCCTTGAATCTATAGATTGCTTTGGGTAATATGGACATTTTAGGAATATTAATTCTTCCAATCCATGAGCACAGAATATCTATTTATTGGTGTCTCCTTCAGTGACTTATAATTTTCAGTGTACAAGTTTTTCACCTCCTGGGTTAAATTTATTCCTAGATATTTTATTCTTTTTGATGCAAATGTAAATACGGTCATTGTCTTAATTTCGCTAATAATAGATAATGTATAGAAAGGCAACTGATTTTTGTACATTGATTTTGTATCCTACAACTTCACTGGATTTGTTTATTTTAGCAGTTTTTTGGTGGAGTACTTAGGGTTTTCTATATATAAAACATATTATCCACAAGTAGTGATGGTTTTACTTCTTCCTTTCCAAGTTGGATGTCTTACTTCTTTTTTCTTGTCTAATTGCTTTGTCTAGGATTTCCAATACTGTGTTGAATAAAAGTGGTGAGAGTGGGCATCTTTGCCTTGTTCCTGATCTTAGAGGGAAAGCTTTCAGCTTTTCACCATTGAGTATGATGTTAACTGTGGGCTTGTCATATATGGTCTTTGTTATGTTGAGGTACATTCCCTCTATACACACTTTGAGAATTTTTGTTATAAATGGTTGTTGAATTTTGTCAAATGCTTTTTCTGTATCTACTGAGATAATCATATGACTTTTATCCTTCATTTTGTTAATGTGGTGTATTGCATTGGTTGATTTGTGGATGTTGAATCATCTTTGCATCCCTAGGATAGATCTCATTCGATCATGATTTATGATCCTTTTAATGTATTGCTGAATTTGTCAGGGATTTTTGCACCTGTGTCCATCAGATTAGCCTGTAATTAATTTTCTTCTGTTCTTTCTTTCTTCTTTCCTTCCTTCCTTCCTTCCTTCCTTCCTTCCTTCCTTCCTTTCTTTCTCTTTCTCCCCTTCCTTCCTTCCTTTCTTCTTCCCTTCCCTTCTCTTCTCCTTCTCCTCCATCCTCTTCCTCCTCCCTCTCCTTCTCCCTCCTCTCCTTCTTCTCCTAAAAATAAGTTTGAAAGCATTTCTTACTCTACAATTTTTTGCAAGAGTTTGAGAAAGATAAGTATTAAATCTTCTTTGAATGTTTGGTGGAATTCACCAGTGAAACTGTCTGGTCCTAGACTTTTGTTTTTTTGGAGGTTTTAGATTACTGATTCAATCTCCATACTAGTAATCAGTCTTTTTGGATTTTCTGTTTCTTTATGATCCAGTCTTGGAAGATTTTATATTTCTAGAAGTTTATCTGTTTTTTCTTGGTTGTCCAATTTGTTGGCATATAATTGTTCACAATAGTCTCTTATGATCCTTTATATATAAATTTTAAAGATTTATTCATTTATTTTAGAGAGATAGAGTGTGCACAGGTGGGAGGGGCAGAGGGGGAGGGGCAGAGAATCTCCAGCAGACTCCACACTGGGTGTGGAGCACCATGTGGGGCTCAGTCTCACAACCCTGAGGTCATTACCTGAGCCAAAACCAAGAGTCAGACGCTTAACTGACTATACCACCCAGGCGCCCTGTGATCCTCTATATTTTTGTGGTATCAGTTGTAACTTCTCCTCTTACATTTCTGATTTTATTTATTTGAGCCCTTTCACTTTTTTTTAGTGAGTCTAGCTAAAGGTTTGTCAGTTTTGTTTATCTTTTCAAAGAACCAACACTTAATTATGTTGATCTTTTCCACTGTCTTTTGAGTTTCCATTTCATTTTTTTCTGCCCTGAACTTTATTAGTTCCTTCCTTCTACTAACTTTGGGTTTCATTTGTTCTTCTTTTTCAGTTTCTTTAGGTGTAAAGTTAGATTGCTTATTTGAGATTTTTCTTTTTTCTTGAGGTAGACTTGTATCGCTATGAACTTCCCTCTTAGAACTGCTTTTTCTATATCCCATAGATTTTGGTATGTTGTATTTCCATTTTCATTTGTCTCAAGGTGTTTTTGATTTCTCCTTTCATTTCTTCATGGACACGTTGATTGTTCAGGAGCATGTTATTTAATCTCTACATATTTGTGATTTTTTTTCCAGTTTTCTTCTTGTAATCGATTTCTAGTTTCATACTATTGTAGTTGGAAAAGTTGCCTGATATGATTTCAGTCCTCTTTAATTTATTGAGACTTGTTTTGTGGCCTAACATTTAATCTATCCTAGGGAATGTTCTGTGTGCACTTAAGAAGAATGTGTATTCTACTGCTTTGGATGGAATGTTCTGTTATGTATCGATTAAGTCCATATTGTCTAATGTGTCATTTAATGCTGATGTTTCCTTATTGATTTTCTGTCTGGATGATCAATCCATTGATGTAAGTAGCATATTAAAGTCCCCTACTATTGTTTTACTGTCAGTTTCTCCCTGTTAATATTTGCTTTACATATTTAGATGCTCCTATATTGAGGGCATTAATATTTACAGATGTTATATCTTGTTGTATTGAACTCTTTATCATTATGTAATGCCCATCTTTCTCTTTTATTGCAGTCTTTTTAAAAAAATATTTTATTTATTTGAGAGAGAGAAAGCACAAACATGGGGGTGGGGAGAGGGAGAGGGAGAAGCAGACTTCCCACTGAGCAGGGAGCCCAGCACAGTGCTCTATCCTAGGACCTTGGGATCATGAGCCACCCAGGTGTCCCAGTCTTTATTTTAAAATCTATTTTGTTAGGCGCCTGGGTGGCTCAGTCGATAAGCGTCTGCCTTCGGCTCAGGTCATGATCCCAGGGTCCTGGGATCGAGCCCCGCATCGGGCTCCCTGCTCCGTGGGGAGTCTGCTTCTCCCTCCCCCACTCCCCCTGCTTGTGTTCCCTCTCTTGCTGTCTCTCTCTCTCTGTCAAATAAATAAATAAATAAATCTTTAAAAATAAATAAATAAATAAATAAAATTTATTTTGTCTGATATAAGTAAGCTACCAGCCCTTTGTTTGTTTATTTTCATTTGCATGAAACATCTTTTTTTATTCCCTCACTTTCAGTTTGTGTGTAACTTTACATCTGAAGTGAGTCTCTTATAGGCAGCATATAAATGGGTCTGGGTTTTTTTCTTTTTTTAAATCCATGCAGCCACTCTATGTCTTTTTTTCTTTTTTAGAGACATAGAGAGAGAGAGCAGGGGAGGGCAGAAGGTGAGGGAGAGAGAATCTTAAGCAGGCTCCACTCCCAGTGCAGAGCCCAACACAGGGTTTGATCTCACAACCCTGAGATCATGACCTGAGCTGAAATCAAGAGTCGGATGCTTCACTGACTGAGCCACTCAGGCACCCTTATGTCTTGTGACTGGAGAATTTAGTCCACTTAATGATTTAAAGTAATTATTGATAGGTATATATTTATTCCCATTTTGTTAATTGTTTTCTGGCTGTTTTGTAGTTCCTCTCTGTTTCTTTATTCTTCTCTTGCTCTCTTCCCTTGTGGTTTGATTACTTTCTTTAGTGTTATGGTTAGATTCCTTTCTCATCTTTTGTGTATCTAGTATATGGTTTTTGCTTTGTGGTTACCATGAACTTCACATATAATGGCTTATATATGTAATAGTCTATTTTAAGGTGACAGCAAGATAAGTTGAACACATTCTTTTTTTTTTTTTTTTTCCGATTTATTTATTTATTTGAGAGAGAGAGAACATGGAGAGAGAGGGAGAAGCAGACTCCCTGCTGAGCAGGGAGCCCAATGCAGGATTCGATCCCAGGATGCTGGGATCATGACCTGAGCAGAAGGCAGATGCTTAACTGACTGAGCCACCTAGGGGCCCCAGTTGAACACATTCTAAAACTCTGCATTTTTACTTCCATTTTATGTTTCTGACATCACATTCTACATCTTTTTATTTTTGTGTATCCCTTAACTAATTATTATGAGTATAGTTATTTTTGCTAATTTTGCCTTTTAACCTTCATACTAGTTTTGTGATTAATCCACTACCTTTACTATATATTTATCTTTACCAGTGAGATTTTTACTTTCATTCACTTCTTGTTACTAATTAGTGCCCTTTCTTTTCAGCATAAGGAAGTTCTTTTAACATTTCTCATAAGGCTGGTTTAGTGGCAATGAACTTCTTTAACTTCTGCTTGTCTGGAAAACTTGTTTCTCTCTTCAGTTCTAAATGATAACCTTTCTAGGTAGAGTATTCTTGGTTGGAAGTTTTTTCATTTCAGCATTTTGAATATATTTTTCCACTCCCTTCTGTCCTGCAACATTTCTGCTGAAAAATCTGCTGATAGTCTTATGGGGGGGGTCCCCTTGTATGAAACAAGTTGTTTTTCTCTCACTGCTTTTAAGATTCTCTCTTTATTCTTAACTTTTGACATTGTAGTTATAAATGTGCTTGGTGTGGATCTCTTTGGGTTCATCTTTTTTTTTTTTTTTTTTTGGAACTCTCTGGGATTCCTGGATCTGGATGTATGTTTAGGGAAGTTTTCAGCCATTATTTCTTCAAATAAGTGTTCTCCCTTCTCTTTCTCTCTTCTCCGTCTGAGACTCCTATAATGTGAATGTTATTCTGTTTTATATTGTCCTATAGGTCCCTTAAGCTATCTTTACTTTTTGAAATTCTTTTGTTTTTCCTTTTTGCTGCTCTGTGTGTGAGTTCCACTGCCCTGTCTTCCAGATCACTGATCTTTTCTTCTGTTTTATCTAGTCTGCTGTTGAACCTTTCTGCCCCTGTAGTGTATTTTCAGCTCAGTTATTGTTTACACTTCTCTGGCTTCTGTTTGGTACTTTCTTAGATTTTATTAATTAATTTTTTTTGGTTGAAGTTCTCACTGTGTTCATCCATTCTTCTCCTGAGTGTCTTTATGACCATTACTTTGAACTCTTACTCTATCAGGTAAATTAATTATCTCTATTTTTTTTTCTGAAGTTTTATCTTGTTCCTTCATTTGGAACAAACTCTTCTGTTTCCTCATCTTGCTCAACTATCTATGTTTGTTCCTATGTATTAGGTGAAACAGTTACCTCTCCCAGTCTTGAAGGAATGACCTTGTGTAGGAGATGAACCTTTATCATTCAACCTTGTCCTAGTTCTTGGTTTTCTCTTATACCTTTGTGATTGTCCAAGCAGCCTGACTTATTCTCAATAGGTCCCGGTTGTTGAGGGTGTGCCAAGACCTGTCAGAGTTTCAAAGGAAAGAATCTCAGTCAGCACCTAGTTTTTGGCTGATTGGAAACCAGACCCTCTGGCAGCAGCTTTCAAGTAATGCAAATTTATATAGTCCTATGGTACTGCAATTGTAAACCCTGCTGACCTCTAGACTAAGTGATCTACAGGTGTCCCTTGTGTGAGAGTAGTGAAAATCGGAGCTCCTGGTGAGTATATAAGCTCCTTTCTTGGAGGTAACAGTAAACTGTACTGAGACCAAGGGAGAGCACATAGTTGGTGTCCCTTGGCCTACATTCCCTGAGAACTCCTTCATAACCTCTAGATGTGTGGCAAACTAGAAGCCTGGCCCTCAGGCTAAAACTCTAGGATGAGTAAATAGGTCTTTTTCACAGGAAGACTGCGATGTGTTTGCTGTCTGGGGAGTGCCCTGGGGATAGTAGCCTGCCAAGAAGTGTCTCTCCAATTGTTTCAGTCCCATGGGACCCGGAAAAACAAACTCTCACACACACAGAAATATATATTTTTGTGTATCCCTTAACTAATTAAGGGATCCCCCCAACCAGCCACCAGAACCAGGCAATCAAGGGGAATCCCCTGTGTCAACTGTGTGTACCTGCTAGCTTTCATGGGGCAGGGGGAGAGCACAGGACTGGGTGCACCCATCAGCTTTGGCAGGGTTGCAGGTGAGGGCAGGGCTGGGACACATGCCTGTTAGCACTGGAGGGGCAGCTAGAGAGACAAATTGTATCTTTTAAATTTTATCTTCTAATTGTTTGTTGTTGGTCTATAAATATATATTTGGTATTTGGATTTTTTTTTTTAAAGATCTTATTTATTTATTTGTCAGAGAGAGAGAGCACACAAGCAGGGGGAGTGGCAGGCAGAGGGAGAAGCAGGCTCCCTGCTGAGCAAGGAGCCCAATGCAGGACTCCATCCCAGGACCCTGGGATCATGACCTAAGCCAAAGACAGACGCTTAACCAACTGAGCCACCCAGGCGTCCCTGTATTTGGTATTTGTATATGACTTTGTATCAAATTATTTTGTGAAATTCACTTACCTCCAGTAAAATGCTGAGTGGAGAAGCTGATGGCAGACATGCTTATGTTGTTCTTAATATTTCACTAGTAAATATAATACTGCTCGGGCGCCTGGGTGGCTCAGTCGGTTAAGCGGCTGCCTTCGGCTCAGGTCATGATCCCAGGGTCCTGGGATCGAGTCCCGCATCGGGCTCCCTGCTCAGTAGGGAACCTGCTTCTCCCTCTCCCTCTGCCTGCCTCTCTGCCTACTTGTACTCTCTCTCTTTAATAAATAAATAAAAATCTTTAAAATATATATATATATATATAATACTGCTCTAGGTTTTTAATAGAAAAACTATTAGATTAATAAAATTCCCTTTTATTCCTAGTTTTCCAAAAGTTTTGATCCATGAATGAGTGTTGAATTTTTTTGTGTTTGTGTGTTTGTTTGTTTTTTAAAGATTTTATTTATTTGAGAGAGAGAGCACATAAGAGGGGGGAGGGTCAGAGGGAGAAGCCGACTCCCTGCCGAGCAGGGAGCCCAATGCGGGACTCGATCCAGGGACTCCAGGATCATGACCTGAGCCGAAGGCAGTCGCTTAACCAACTGAGCCACCCAGGCGCCCAGTGTTGAATTTTATCAAATGCATTTTCCGCATCTCCTGAGATGATAATATGTTTTTTCTCCTTTATCATGATAATATGGTGAATTACATTTATTGTGTTCATATGTAAACCCAACCTTGCCTTCCTGGGATAAACCCAATGTGAACATGATATTTATTCTTTTTGTTTATCATTGGAGGAAATTTGGTAATATTTTGTTTAGGATATTGTGTCCTTGTTCATGAAAGAGATTGGCCTGATATTTTCCTTAGTTGTAATAACCTTATATGGTTTTGGTATTAAGGTGATGTAGGCCTCATAGAAGTTTGGAAGTGTTTCATCTTTTTATATTTCTGGAAAGATTTTGAAAGACTGATGCCATTTCTTAATTGTTAAGAAATATTTGGAAGAATTCAGTGGTAAAGCTTTCTGGCATTAGATGGTTTTTTGTGCATAGGTTTTTAATTACAGATTCAATTTCTTTCATTGTAAATATAGAGTAGTTCAGATTTTTTCTTGTGCCAGTGCTGTTAAGTTTTTCAATGAATTTATCCTTTTTATCTAAATTTTTATAAGTTTTGGCCAAAAGTTGTTTTTAATATCATCCGATTATCTTTTTATGCCTGTAAGATCTGTAGTAATGTCTCTTTTTTCATTACTAGTATTCATTATTTAGGCCTTCTTCCTGTTTTTGTCAAGCCCTGCATTGGGCTCCGTGCTGGGTGTGGAGCCTACTTAATAATAATAATAATAATAATAATAATAATAATAATAATAATAATAATTTTAAAAAGTCAGTGTAGGGTCTTATGATTGTTACTTTGAAAGCATGTATCTTTTTCTCTCTGGCCATTTTAATTATTTCCTCTTTGGTTTTCAGCAGCATTTTCCTATAACGGGCCTAGGTGTGGCTTCATTTATATTTATCCTGCATGGGGTTTGAAGGCCATCTTGAATTTGTTGCTTGATGTCTTTCTCAGTTTTGGAAAGTTTTCATTCAGTGTCTTAAAATATTACTCATGTTCCTGTCTCTCCTTTGCTTCTGAGTCTACATTTACATGAATGTTAAAACTTTTCACCATGTCATATATGTCTCTTACACTCTTTTCTGTATTTTCTTATCTTTTTTTTTTTTTTTTTGCATGCTTCAGTGCAGATATTTTTCTGTGGGCCCATCTTTTATTTTCTTAATCCTCTTTTCTGTTGTGTTTAATAGCTTGCTACCCTTTCTAGTGAATTCTCAATGTCAGACATTTTATTTTTTAGTTCTAGTATTTCCATTTGATTCTTCTATATAGGTTCAAAATCCTCATCTTGTCTTCTCCTGGACATATTAATCACAGTTATCTTAAAGTCTATAGTTGTTATTAGGAAGAGTGTTAGTTTGATATAAGCTTCTCAATTGTAGCAGTAAGCAGAAACCTTACCCACACTATTTTTAAAGAATAGCAGGGAATCTGGATTCTCATATGAAATCTCTTGGATTTTACATGTTGGTCACTGATTTAAATATTCTAAAAATGTCCTAGGGAGACCAATGAAAACATTTATTCAGGCTGGATCCAGCCAGTTTGTTACTTCTCACCTAGACAATGTGAAAATCAGAAGTGGGGTATTGCAGTTTCCGCATAGCCTTGCTTACTTGTTTAGAAAAGATTCCTGGGCGGGCAGAGGAGAGAGAGAGAGGCAGGGAGATGGAGGGGAGGCAACAGAAATGTAGATGTTAATGTGTCTCAGGTAGAGGGACTTTATAAGGTCCTGAGAAGAGACAAAAACTCTAGATGGTTTTAATAGATGTGAGAACAGAGGGGATGTGTGGCCCACTCCTGGGATGAAGGTGGCAGCAAAATGCCATAGAAGCAGCAGTTCCAGAGTCTAAGCGTACAGCTTATGCCAAACACAGCCTGTAGAGGTCCCCACATGGGACAGGGACACGGCTAACAGAGCCCCCAGCCATAAGGAGCCTGGGAGAGAGGAAGACAGGATGTCTTAGCAAAGACCCAAGTGAACCTCTAACCTCACTCCCCACTCTCCCCCTTGTCCACTACTCCTAGTCACTCTGGCCTCTATGCCCTTTAAATATGGCAGCCATATCAGGGTCTAGCCATCTCTTGGGAATATTCTTCCTTCAAATATCCACGTGGCTCTTTATCTCACTTTATTCAAGTGTTTGTGAAACTTTACCTCCTCAGCGAGTGCTCAGACAGGCCTGATCATCCTCCCTCAAATAGCTCACACCCACATACCAACCCTTCACTTTCTATCCCCATTTCCCTGCTCTTATCTTTAGCAATTATTGGGTAATCCTCATTATTTGAGGATTCCATACTTGTGAATTCACCTACTCGCTAAAATTTATTTGTAGCCCCCAGGTCAATACCCACAGTGGTTTTAAAGTCATCTGCAGACATGCATAGAGTGGTGGAAAAAATTGAGCCACCTAACAATGCGCATTCCCAGCTAAGGTCCAACACCATGACACTGCCTTCTGGTTTCAGCTCTCCTACTATTAACAAGTATCCTTTTCATGGTCTGTTTAGGGCCATTTTTTGTTGTTGTTGCATTTTTGTACTTTTTGTTGATTCTGCTATTTAAAATGGCTCCCAAGCAGAGCTGAAGCCCTGGCCAGTGTCCCTAAGCACAAGAAGGCCGTGATGTGTCTTACGAAGAAAATGCGTGTATTAGATAAGCTTTGTTCAGGCAAGTTAATGAATGAACAATATATATTAAATAAGAGGCCTTTAAAGAAAAATACACATAAAGCAAGGTTATGTGTTGAGTAGTTGACAAAAATGTTATGACCAAAGGCTTGTAGGACCTTAAGCCTGCATTTCTCCTAGGAACAATGTTTCAGTATTTGCTAATTCAGCAACTTTATAGAACCGTTATAACTGCTATGAATAAGGAGAATCTACTGTACCTGCTATTATTTTTATATATTTGCTTATTATCTCTCTCTTCCACCAGAAGGTAAGTCCCAGGGGGGAAGAAGCTTTATCTAAACTGCTCAGAGCAGTGATTAGAAGAAGGGCCAGCAAGCACATGGTAGGCCTTCAGTAAACATTTGTGAAATGAGTGAATGATGGCAGATCAAGCCTGCACAATAATTATTTTTAATTTCAGGACTGAGAAGAAGTTTAGGAAGGAGACACCTGAGAAAAATATTTATTTGTTTAAAATGAATTAAATCATGCCCCTATTTGTGGAAAGAGTCTGGGACCAGTGTGTGCAAAGGTCCTGAGGCAGGAGGAGCCTTTTGCTTGCCTGATGTTTTCAGAAGATGGCAGGGAGACCAGTGTGGCTGGGATAGGAAGTCAGAGTGGTAACCAGAGAGGATTTATTCACCTCTCCACGCCCACCACTAAGAATCGTGCCCAGAACATAGTCAGTGTTCAGAGAAAAATGTATCAAATACTCACATGTGACATTTGAATGCCAAAGCCGGGGATGGTAGAGAAAACCGTGAAGAGACAAATTAAGTTTCTTCCTATCCCAGCAGAGTGGAGGACTTGAAATAGAAATGAAATAGAGTTGTTAAATTGTCGCCAGTCAAATGGGGGTTGTGACCTCACACACCCCTGCTGTGGCCCATAGGACACCTCACCCTTACTGGGGCCTGGGTTTCAGGGGTGACTTCACAATGGCCAGCGTAGTGCCCTGCCCACTGCCACAGTCCCAGTCCATCATGCTTACCACCCTGTGGCTGTTGCTCAGCCTCGCCGTCCCCTTGCTGGGGTCCCACGCTTCCTTCAGCTGTCCCAACGAGAAGCAATGCCAAAAAGCCCTCCTCTCAGACAATGACATCTTTTTGCCCTGCAACTCTTCTGGGGCACAGTGGTACTTCTTATTCCTGCAAGACAAGACCAGCTGGTCTGACAAAGTCTCCAGTGTTTCCAACATCGAAATAATACCCGAAATCGGCATTCTCATCCGAAACCCGTTGCCCTCCCAGACGGGCTTCTACCATTGCCGGGACAAGAATGGCGTCCAAGTGGTGCAGTACGAGATTGATTTCCAGGATGTCAGCACCCTGCATATTACCCACAAAGGCCTGGGCCAAAAGCCCCTGCCGAACGAGACCCTGAGTCTGGGTGGTAAGGAGCTCATCTTCACCCAGTGGGATCCCTGGCAGGATTGTAACCGCTGTGGGGAGCCGGGGGAGCGGAAGCGCCTGGGCTACTGCTACATCGAGGAGCCCCTGCAGGAGCCCATGCCCTGCTGGCTCTACCTGGGACATCTGAAGCTGTGGTCTAGCCGCTTGCAGCCCGAGATGCAGGTGGAGGCCTGCCAGGTCCCGTGTAAAGTATCCACGTTGGATTACGTCACCTTTGACAACTTTGAGATCAATGAGGATTCAGGATCTGTGTGGCTCACCTGCCCCATGGGATCTATCTACAGGTGACTCTGCAGGCGTCCATTTAAGAGATGGGGAAACCACAGCTCGGAGGGGCACAGTCCTCCAGGGGGAGCCATGGTGACCCTAAATCCTACCCACTTGGCTGTGGGGTCCCCCTCGCCCTCCTTCCCCCACAGGCCTGTGGCAGCCCCTCCCTTGCAAAGGGGGAGCCCGAGCAACCTCTTGGGGCCTCTGCAGCCATCTGCTCTGTCAAATCTGGTCCCACCACCTCCGTCTGGTGTTCTTTTCCTTATTCCCGCTGTGACTTCTCTTCTCTTTCCCACAATCTCTTTTGTCTCCCTTCCTCCTTTTTTCCTCCTCCTTTAAGTATAAAAGTAGCACGTAGTCTCTACAAAGGCCCCACAGTTCAGGAAAGTACATGAGCCCCTGCTAGCTAGCCTGGGACACCTGCTCCATGTCATTTGCCAGACAAGCAGTTCCCAAGTGCCAGTCATCGGGAACCCCAGAGAAGAATCAAGAGAGGTGGGACGCCTGGACGGCTCAGCCAGTTAAGCATCCGACTCTTGATCTCAGCTCAGGTCTTGATCTCAGGGCCGTGAGTTCAAGTCCTGCGTTGGGCTCCATGCTGGGTGTAGAGAGAAGAGAGGTCACTGAGGCTTCCAAGAGTTGCCACGTCTCTAGGGAGCTGAGTAGAGTGGCATTCCATGTGAGGTTTATATCTTGGACTCTGGATTCAGCCAGGCCTGGTCTCCACACTTCCCAGCTTTGTAACTTTGGGCCTGTGGCTTCTCTCTGGGCCTCAGTCTCCCCGCCTGTTGAATGGGGGTTGTATGAGTTTCCTCGGGCTGTCATCACCAAATACCACGCACTGGGTGGCTTAAAACAACTGAAATGTGGTCTCTTACAGTTTTGGACGCCAGAAGTCCAAAGTGAAAGCTTCACCAGGGCCCTGTGCCCTCTGAGATGCTGGGTGGAAGCCGTCCTTGCTTCCTCCTCGCTTCTGGGAGTGGCGGGCAATCCTTGGCCTTCCCTGGCTTGCAGCTGCGTCCCCCCAGTGTGCCCGTCATCACTTGGCCTTTTTCCTGTGTGCTTGTGTCTGTGTCTGTCCTTTTCTTTTTTCTTTTTTTTTTTTTTAAGATTTTATTTATTTGACAGAGAGAGACACAGCGAGAGAGGGAACACAAGCAGGGGGAGTGGGAGAGGGAGAAGCAGGCTTCCCGCTGAGCAGGGAGCCCGATGCGGGGCTCGATCCCAGGACCCTGGGATCATGACCTGAGCTGAAGGCAGACGCTTAACGACTGAGCCACCCAGGCACCCCTTTCTGTCCTTCTCTTAAAAGGACATGGGTCACGTTGGATTTAGAGCCCAGGGACACTTCAGTCAGACCTCATCTTTTTTTTTTTTAAATATATATATTTTTTTATTTGATAGAGACACAGCGAGAGAAGGAACACAAGCAGGGAGAGTGGGAGAGGGAGAAGCAGCCTTCCCGCGAAGCAGGGAGCCCGATGTGGGGCTCGATCCCAGGACCCTAGGATCATGACCTGAGCCAAAGGCAGACGCTTAACGACTGAGCCACCCAGGCGCCCCCAGTCAGACCTCATCTTAACAAATTACATCGCCAACAACCCGATTTCCAAAGAAGGTCACCTTCCGAGGTTTAGAACATGCGTTTGGCGAGGACACTATCCAACTCAGTACGGCAGGCTTGCTGGCCCCGGCCTCATGGGGTCAATGTGATGTCTGAGGGGGCAAATGCCTATGAATAAAACATACGGTATTCTAGATGGTGATAGGGGCCGGGAGGGGGGGGATGGGAGCGGAGGAGAGGATCCGTTTAAATACGGAGGGCAGGGAAGCCATCTGAGAAGTTGCCAAGACTGAAAGGTGAGGGCGCCCTGTGTGCTGAGGGAGAGCACTCCCTGCGGAGGGAGGGGCAAAGGCCCTGAGGCAGGATGGGGCCCAGCCTTGTTGGAGGGCCGCTTCAGAGGCAGTGCGGCTGGGGCAGAGTGAGAAAGAGCAAGGGAGGGTGGAGAGAATGAGGTCAGGCAGGGAGAGCAGGGGTGGGGGGTGGGGGGCAATCACGTAGGCAGTGTCTCTCGCTCATTCCTCCAAATAGCCCTGTGAGGCGGGTACAGTCTTCACACCCCCAGTTTTCAGGCGATGGAGCGGAGGCTCAAAAAGCTAGAGGCCTATGCCCCTTGCCCATTTAGGGTGGGGTGGGGCTCCGAGCTCCCTGCCAGCCTGGCCCTGCCTTCCCCACGCACTCTTGGAGGGGGTGCCCTGTTGGCTGCTTCCCAGGGTGGAGGGTGCCGCTGTCTCCACCTCCTTCCAGACCTCCGTCTCCCATGCATCCCCGGGCTGCTGCAGCTCACCTTGTCCTCCTTTGCAGGCCCATCCTCTGGGAAATCAACGACATCCCCCTGACCTGGCAGAGCCAGCTCTCCAACCAGGACTTAAGCACCATTCTGGAACCCACCAACGGTGGCAGGCAGCTTCGGGTCTTCGAGCCAGCCATTTACAAGTGCTTCGTGAAGCAGGAACTCGTGGCTTACTTCAACCCCAAGCCCTTTCCGGATGTGCCGGAGATCCTCAGGCAAAGGGAAGCCGGACCACAACAGGAGTCAAGGGAGGCCTGGAAGGGGAAGGCCAGGTCCGTCCTCAAGGGGCTCAAGCTGATGCTGCTGGTGGGCATCGTCCTGGGCCTGCTCGCACAGCTGCTCAAGCTCTTCCATCCTTCCCAGGACAAAAGAAGCGACCGGATGCTGCTGGTGAAATAAAGAGACCCCTCGGTGCCCAGGACACCTGGTGTCCCTTGTCTTCATCCCCTGAGCTGTCCTTCCCATGGCACTTGGGGGTGGGGTGCAGGCAGGGGCACAAGACAGACCCACGGCTACAGCTGAGGCCGAGTCTTCCCTGTTCCAGGTCCTGCTCTGTTAACTCATTAGCAATCCCCATCTCAGAGATGGGGAAGCCGAGGCAAGACTACTGTCTAGAGACTGGCGAGGGGGGGGGGCGGGGGGGTCGTCCTGTGCAAACTCAGGTTGCCTGGCTCAAGTCTTGTGTTCCTCACCAGGAGGGAGGGATGGAATGAGGCCATTATCAGGGTGAGGCCCTGGGACTTGGTAAACTGTCGCCACCTTCCTGACTGCCCTCCCCCAAGGACAACGGCTGAGGCGGGGTGGGGGTGGGGAGCCCCCAGACGCTGCGGATCTGCTCTGGGGTGCTGCCTTTCCGTGCTTGTCGCCTGCCCCACCCTGGCCCAAGGTGCCTAGGGCCTTCAGCCTTAGCCATATCTCTCCTAGGCAGACGGTGCTGCCGGGGGGGGGTGGGGGGGGGGGCAGCCCAGGACTGCTGGACACGTGTCACCCTTCCTGGCTCCTGCAGTGCAGAGAGCCCCCTCAGGCCCCGAGAAGGAGAGAGAGAGCCCCTCTACCAGGACAAGGCGCCAGGCCAGGCCCTGCTGGCCCCCGGGAATCACCAAGCCTGGCTATTCCCAGAAATTATATACACTGTTCAGCAGAGTGCAAGAGTGATAAATAAAATATTAATGCCTTGGAAAATGCATTGCCCTGATATTCCATTGTGAAGCCACGATAGGACAGATCTGAAACTTCCAGAACAGAACTTCTGCCCCCGAGTAGGGGGCAGAGCTCACTCCTCACTTACCAGACACTGTTGCCAAAACCCTTAAGGCTTCACACGGCGCCCAAGACACAAAGATTCCCACAGAATGGGGGGACATTCGTGGAGAACTGAACAGGGTCCATCGGGAAGCAGAGGCAGAGAATCACGATGACAGGAATGGCAAATACCTGTGAACTTCCTGGCAGGATCAGAACTCACACCCTTCATGAACATTATGTCCTCATGGCCACCCATGAGGCTGGGGTTCCTACGAACCTCGTTTTGTAGTTGAGAACATCAAGGCACGGGGTTCAAGCACCCTGCCTGAGGTCACACAGTGAACTTGGGAGGAGGCCTCTGGGCGCCTCCCGACCAGCTCCCCAGGAACCCCCAGTGTCCGCACCCACAGGGGAACATTGTGTGGTAGCTCGGGGTGGAGGAACCAGAGCTGAGCCCAGGCCTGTCCGCTGTGACAGGCAGACCCTCAGGTGATCCCAGCGATTCTCACCTCTTGGCTTCTACACCTTTGTGTGAAGCCCCTTCCCTTTCAGCGTGGATGGCCCCTGTGACTTGTTTCCAACCATATCCCTCTTCCGACTGTGAAGGTGTCAGAATGTCAGCCCTGGATTAGAGTACGTCACACAAGACTGTCTCAGCCTACTGGAGCGAGAGAGGCCTGCTGGCCTGACGAGGTCTGCCGCCATGTTGAGGAAGTCCGCTTGGCGGGGACTGCGAGCAGCCTCTGGGAACTGCAAGTGGTCTTTTGGACCTGAGGCCACCGCCAGGCCTCCGGTCACACGACCACAAGGCAGGGAACTCTGCCAACAATTTGGAGAAGGTCGGAAGCAGATTCTTCAGTCAAGCATCCAGATGAGAACACAGCCTGACCAACACTTTGCAGCCTGGGGAGGCCCTGAGCAGAGGACTTAGTCAAGTCACCTCTGGACTCCTGACCCACAGACATGGGGCTATCATGCATGCAGGTTGCTTTAAGCCACTTAATGTCTGGTAGTTGGTTATGCAGTGGTAGGCAACAAATAGGTTCCCCCCACCCACTGCCTCCAGCCCGCCCTGAGGTCCCCTACAGCTTTAGCAGTTACGTGGACGGTCCCTTGCACCAGGTGTGGGCCAGGCTGGCTGCTGGGCGCCTGGAGCCCCTGGGAGCAACCCTAACCCAGAAGGGATGGGGAGCTACAAGGCTGGGCCACGTTCTACACCTTCCCTCCGAGGGTCCTCAGTGGCACTGAGCTTCCGGAGGGTACAGCAGTGAGTGGCTCATTAGGGCGCCGTGGATCAGGTTAGCTCCTTCCTGGCCTTGCTCTCCCTCGCTTCTGCTCCCCGAGATTAGATTCTTCAAATATTTTCTCTGCCCCACCTTCCCTCTCCTCTCCCAGGACTCCAAAGACATGGACGTCAGAGCTGTTGTTGTTCCCCGGGCCCCCAAGACTGTTGATTTTCCTCCCATCTTCTCTGCTGTGCGGGTTGGAGAATGTCTGTTGATCTCTCGAGTTTGCTGACACCTTCCTGTGTCATCTCCCTTCTGCTCTTCAGTCTGTCCAGTGAGCCTTTTACTTGGGTTAATGTATTTTGTGGTTCTCGAATTTCTATCTGATGGTTCATACCTACCTCCCGCCTCCTGGTGGATACTTTCTATTTTCTATTTTCATATTTACATTTAGGGGAACCCTAGCTGAGATGCCAGGGTTGCTAACTCGGTGGCCTGCCTGAGCCAAGCAGAGACCATACACGAGGGGCAAGGCATGGTGGGGGCTGTGGCAGTGTAGGACTTTTTATACTGGGAGGGGGAGGGACCCTGGGGCCATGTCAGAAAATTCTAGCTGATCTCTGCCAGGCACGAATGCAGGCCTCTCGTTCCTCCGAAAGCTTCACGTGCTTCTGGAAATTGAGATGTCCGAGCGAAACTGTTTTAACCCATAAATATTGGCTCAAACAAGTTTTCAAACACAGCCCCAGCCAAATAAAACACATCAGCCCACAGGTGTTAGTCTGTGGGCTCTTGCTTCAGCCTTTATGGGGGTCAAATGAACATTTCTGTTTTCAATTATTCATGCAATAAATATTTATTGAGCTGGAGTAGCCAGGGACAGCTTCTCTCAAGAGGTGACATTTCAGATGAGCCTTGAACAACAAGAAAGAGCCAGACAAGTAAGGGTCTCGAGGCGGTGGGTATTGGGTTCCTACGGCCGCTATAACAAATGACTGCAAACGGAAAGGCTTAAAACAACCCAAATTTACAGCTTTACAGTTCTGGAGGTCAGAAGTCCAGAATGGGTCTGATTTGGGTCATGACCTGAACCGAAAGCAGATGCTTAACCGACTGAGCCCCCCAGGCGTCCCTTGTCATATGGTAATTTTAAGACATCGCTTTTTTTTGAGCAATTTGAGGTTCACAGAAAAATCGAGAGGTTGGGACAGAGATTGCCTCTATTTCCCCTCCCCCCTCATTATCAACATCTGGTGAATGCCCAGCCTCCGCATCATCCACCCCTGCCACCCGAAGGGTACGTCTCTTACAATTGATGAGACTGCGTTGGCACATCATTATCACCCAAAGTCCACAGTTCACGCTAGTGTGCACTCTTGATGGTGTACGTTCTATGGATTTGGATTCACATATGCATCACTGTAGTATCAAACGAGTCATTTCGCTGCCCTAAAGACCCTTGGTGCTCTGCCATTCATCCCTGTCTCCCGGCTAACTCTTGGCAACCACTCATTTTTATGCCATCTCCAGATTTTACCTTTTCCGGGATGTCATATAGTTGGAACCGTATGGTGTATCACATTTTCAGGCTGGCTTCTCCCACTTCGCCATATGCATGTAAGGCTCCTCCATGTCTTTTGATGGCTTTTGCTGGCTCGTTTCTTTATAGCGCTGAATCATCTTCCATTGTCTGGTTCTTCCATTCACCTACTGAAGGACATCTTGGTTGCTTCCACGTGTTGGCACTTACGAAGAAAGCTGCTATGAACATCTGTGTGCAGGTTTTTGTATGGACCTAAGTTTTCAACTCCTTTGGGTAAATACCAAGGTGTGCAATTGCTGGGTTGTATGGGAAGAGTATGTTTAGTTTTGGAAGAAACTGACAAACTGTCTTCCAAAACGACTGTATCGTTTTCCATTCCCGCCAGCAATAAAGAGGAGTTCCTGTTGCTCCACATCCTCACCAGCATTTGGTGGTGTCTGTGTCCCAGATTTTGGCCATTCTGATAGGTGTGACGTGATATCTTATTGTTTTAATTTGTATTTCCCTGATGACATCTGATGTGGTGCATCTTTTCGTCTGCTTATTAGCCATCTGTATATCCTCTTCGGTGAGGTGTTCTACATTGTAATTTTTTAAAATTCTTAGGCTTACTTTTTAAAAATATAATTATTAATAAATACAATTCCAGCACTTGGCCTTGCTATAGGAAGGAGAAAGAAAGGAGAATGGAGAAAATATTCCTTTTTTTTTTCTCAACACTGCAGAAATGCAGACAAACCTGTCATTAGCCTACATGTCACCTTACTACACAATTTAAAACGGGCTTCCTTCTTATGGACACAGCCTTATATCAGGGTACTGGCTTGGTGAGTCAGGTGTAGAGTGGGTCCCTATTTGCCCCTTGGCTGGCCACTTTGCCTAATGCTGACCTGCACAACTCCACGCGATAACCCTGAATATAGACACCTTCTGCATCACGCAATTGCCTTTGCAAATATTACTTCTATTAGAGGAGTCCTGTAAGTCATTCTATAAGTCAGGATAAGATAGGCTTTGCTACAGTAACAAATAAGTCACAGAATAAGCACAAAGTTTTATTTCTTGCTCACATCATGATCAGATGCAGCTCAGGGCTTTCTTCCAAGCAGTGACCCAGAGGGTACAGGCTGCCCTCTGAAGTGTGGTTTCCAAGGTCACCACAGAAGAGACAGAAAGAACATGGAATCAGGTATGGGGGTTAGGGCCAGGCTTACAAGTGCCACTCATTTTGTCCACATTTCATTGGCCAGAACCTAGTCACACAGCCCCTCCTTAACTGCAAGGGAAGCTTGGAAATGTGGCCTTCTGTGTACCCAGGAAGAGGAGGTCAATTGGTGAGCATCTGGCTGATTATTGCCACAATCCAGGCTTCAGAGATTGTGGCCATGTCCTCTGAAGCATTTTTTTTTTTTTTAGATTTTATTTATTTATTTGAGAGAGAGAGAATGAGAGAGAGCAAGCAATGAGAGGGGGGAGGGTCAGAGGGAGAAGCAGACTCCCTGCCGAGCAGGGAGCCCGATGCAGGACTCGATCCAGGGACTCCGGGATCATGACCTGAGCCGAAGGCAGTCGCTTAACCAACTGAGCCACCCAGGCACCCCCTCTGAAGCAATTTTAACCCCTAAAAAATTCTGTAATTCTGATTCCTTAATTCCTTATACTAATTGACCTGAAGGGAATATTTAAATTGACATTTCTGAATTCCTAAAACTTGTATATACTCCTCAGTTTTGTTGTTGTTGTTGTTCAGACATAAAAAGATCATCTCTTCTCATCTTTAGGTAAAAATAAAGCTTTGAATCTGCCATAGTCTTATGAGACACAGAGTTTCAGAGGGCCCCATCCTTCCACAACAGCTCAGGGCACCCCTCATTGGCCTTCATGAGAGTCCCTGGCCATGTTCTCCCTGAATGCTCAAGCAAATCCAGGAGACCCCACATCTGCCTAAAGCCCCAGCAATGGCCATTCCTTGCTCCTAGAATCAGAGCAACCACCTTCATGGCCTACCATGCCTGCACCAATGGGCTGCTACACACTTCTCATCTTTCCTTACACTATATGTCAATCCATCTCTGGCTCCAGCCAAACTGGCTGCCTTTAAGCCACTTCTACTTTTTACTCTCCTCCCCGTGCTGTGCCCTCCTTCTAGAAACCCTTCCTTTCCCCCTCCTCTTAGTTAACTCCTCATATTGTTCAGGCCTCAGCTCAGGCATCATTGCCCTCATGGAAGCTTCCCCACCATATTTACATGTTCACAATAGTCCTTAGTGCTGTTCACCGAATCTCCCTGGCTGTCCATCTTCCAACAGGGTGGGATGGTGCTGCTTGGCCTCCTTATGGAGGGGTGGGGCCAATGCAACTAGCTCTAGCCAATGAGATGCGGGCAGAAGTAATCCAAGTCACTTCCAAGTTAGAGCACTTAATTCCAGAGCAAGATACTCTCAAGTCCTCTTTCCTCTGTGCAGAACCCACAGTACTTGAGAGGGAGGGTGTTCTGCCGGCCCTGGGTTGTGGTGTGAGCAGAGTTCCAGCTGACCCACAACAGACATGGCTCATAAGTAAGAGATAAACATTGGTTATCCTAAGCCATGAGACTTGGGGGATGTTTGTTCGCACAGCATAACCCAGCTGTCCTGACTGATATACTCTCCTTCCAAAACCCTTGTCCCTTTTGTGATTTTTTACTTGCTTTTGTCACTGTGGGTTAATATTTTTCTTCCCCCACTGAACTGAGAGCTCCATGAGGTCAGGGATATTTTTGGTGTTGTTGCCCCACTGTACCTCCCACTCCCGAAACAGCCGGACCATAGTTAAGAGCTCGGTAAACGTATGTCCGCTGATTGAAGGAAGAAATGAACAATCATCCTAGGACATAAAAAGGAGGTAGGTACAGCGTTCCCTATTTTACACGGATGAAATAGAAGCCCAGAAGGGCTGCACTGGTTGCTCAGTGTCACATGGAAGGTAAATGGCAGAGCTTGGTCAGAACCTAGGTCTGAGTCTAGAACTTGTAACTGTTGTATAGCTACTTCTCCTGGACAAGGTGGCCTCAAGGTCAAGTGCACCTCTACTCAAGGGTTTCAGCCCTACCTCCGAGGAATGTCTCTGTGTTGGTGACACTAAAGAATAAAAGGCTTGGGGATCTATGGGCCATTGGTCATCTCTGGAATAATCCGCAGCTGGCCAGACAAGGCAGGGATATTCAAAGTGAGGTGGAGGGGGCGTGGCCAGCTGTCTCTTTGTCCTTCACTTTCCCTCTTTTTAAAACAACTTCCATTAACTGAGTGCTCACTCTCTGCCAGGCCCTGCGCCAAAAGCTTTAGGATCATGAGCTCACAGCATCCTCATGACCCATCCCAAGTGATTTTTATTTTTCACAGGAGGACACTGAGGGCTAGAATGGTAAATCTACTCGCCTGTTGATACAAACTTAGTCTATCAATTATGGCGGCGAAATAAAACATCCTCCCAAATCAGGGATTTAGAATAGTAAGGATTTATGATTGCTCACAAGGCTTTAGAGGGTTCGCGCTTCTCTGATCGACAGTGGGCTGGGTTGGCTCTCCAGTTTTGGCTGAGGTGTCTTCCGTGTGCAGGAGTCAGCTGGCTAGTCCGCTGGGCCCTCCGCGTGGTCTCTCATCCTCCAACAGGCCGAGCCAGGCTTGTCCACAGGGTGGTGGCAGGGGTCCAAGAAAGCGAACAGAAGCTGCAAGGCCTCTTGAGGCCCAGGCTCAGAGGCAGCACTTGACCAGGGACTGGGGCACAGGCAGCTTTGGCTGGCCATGTATCGTAAAGGGTTAGGTTTTGGGAAGTCCCCTGGGCAAGGCTGGGTTAGACAGGATGTATCGGTTATCTCCTGCTACATAAGAAACCACCCAAAGTGCAGTAGTTTGATACAACAATCATTTATTTATCTCTCTATTCCGTAGGTGGTGACATAGGCTGGGCTCAGCTGGGTCGTTCGTCAGGTCTTGGCTGGGCTCGTTCACGCATCTGTGGTCAGTTCTGAGCAGCTAGATGGCTCTGCTTCAGGGGGCTGGGTGGCAGTTGGCTGGGGAGCCTTCAGTCTCCTACCCTCCAGCAGGCTAGCCTGGATGTGTTTGTGAGGTCATGGCGAGGGTCCAAGAGAGCCAGCGGAAGCTGCATAGGCTTTTTGAAGCCTAAGCTTGTAACTAACACAGTATCGCTTTCTCCGTGGCCAAAGGAAGTTACAAGGTCAGCCTTGATTCAAAGGGTGGGGAAATCGACTTATCTCTTGATGGGAAGAGTGGCAAAGTCACATTGTAAGGACGTACAGAGGGAGGAGTGAAGGACAGTCTCCCCTCTATAATCACTTTATCAGAGGCAGTAAGGAACACAGCGGGGATTCTAACCCAAGAGGAGGATGCTAACTCTTCTCAAGCTGTATCACTTCTGTTCCTTTCCTTAGCTTCCCCATCTCCGCAGATGTCTTCCCTATCTGCTTTTTGAGCCCCAATAGCCTTCTGTATTAGTCAGAACACATGTGGCTGCAAGTAACAGAAACCAGGCAAAGTTGCTAACACTAACAAGGAGTGTATTGCCTCCGGGAATGGAGAAGTCCAAGAGTAGGTTCTGCTTCAGGCACAGTTAGATCCAGGCGCTCGTGAGTGGTGAGGCTGGGAGTTGAACCCAACCAGGCTGCTCAGAAAAGTCGTAATCATAGCAAGCCCTAGTCAGAGCAGATACTCTGTGCCTGACACTGTTTCAGGAGATAATGATAATAGTAATAGTAATAATAATATCCATTTAATCATTTAAACCTTCCAGCAACCCTATGGGGTAGGCATTGCTATTCTATCCATTTTGCAGATGGGGAGACTGAGGCACTGATAGGGTAAAAAAGCCTAAGGTCACATGTGGGGCAGCTAGGAACTGAACCCAGACAGTGGAGTCCAGAATTTGTATCTTCTGCCCCCAGGGCCTCCTGAGCCAGGGGTGAGGTCAGCCTCCGAGAAGTTCATGAAAAAAGATGGAGGGAGGCCCCAGGACAGCCCAGTCTTTCCGTTCGCCGTATCTGCCTCTCCCTGCTTGCCCCTCCACCCGCCGCCTGGCACAGCCTTCCCAGAACCCACTTGTGAACAGACTGACCTAATGCAGGCTGGGCTGGAGGGCTGAGTCCAGGCAAACAGGCAGTGGCCGGGCCTGAGTCACCCGGCGGGCCTTGCCAAGGCCCAGAGTGGCAGCGTGAGCCTGTGCCAAGGAGGGCGTGGGCTGGTCGAGACGACACCTGGTACCGCTGGTCAGCTGGAGTTCCTTCTGAGCCCATGACCTTGACACCCATTAGATCTCTGCAAAACAGTCCTTGCCCACCACCCTGACAGGGAGCCTGGGCAAGATGCCAAGGCATTTTTAATGCATTTATGAGAAACCAAACATGGCTATTTATATCCTTTTGATTTGTCAGCCAACTGAGAACTGGGTAAATGTAATGACATCCCCAGAGCGGGCTCCAGGCATGGCTGCCCACCCTTAACAAAGACAGCGAGCATGCTTTGCTACATGGGCTCATCAGCTTCTCATGGCAACCTGCGAGTATGGGGAAACTGAGGCTCAGAGGGGGAAGGTCAGGTGCTCATTGCCTCAGCTGGGATGCAGCAGGGCTGGAAATGGATCCAGGAGGACTCTTAACCCACTCGGCAAACCTCCTCGGCTGTGTGGTTGGGACCCTGCCATCTACCCCATGAAGGACAAAGCTCTTTTTCCAGTTGTTTGTGGGAATCTTTGGGAACATTCCACCTGCTTCATGTTTCTTCTTCTGCAACCCCCCTTCCCTCCTCATTCCCTTCCTTCCTCTTGAATGAGAAAATGTTTTCTTCTTTCTTGTTCCTCTTTCCTGCGTTCTTGCCCCCTTCCTCCTTCCTTCCTTCCTTCCTTCCTTCCTTCCTTCCTTCCTTCCTTCCTTCCTCCTTCTTCTTCTTCTTCTTCTTCCTTCCTTCCTTCCTTCCTTCCTTCCTTCCTTCCTTCCTTCCTTCCTCTACTTCTATCAAGGCAATAATCACAGTGCTCACAATAGCTGGCATTAGAGAGGGTCTGCTGTGCCCCGAGTTCTCCCCACACGGAAGCTCCCCAGCCTCAGTAGATTCTCTAATAAATGCCCTAATTATCCCCATTTTGCAGATCGAGACGAGTGCCCATTGGCTCCTCCATGCTGTGTGTCCCCCCCCGCCCGCCCCCGACACTCTCAGCACTTCTACATGGACATTGTGGCTTCCGCCACTGAGATTTGAAGCGAGGGCACTGGAAATGAGTCAAGTAACTGTCCACCCTTGGGGCAGTCTGCTGTTTGATTTGGCATTAGTCTGCAGGGGTCCTTTTGGGCCACAGCGTCTCGTGGGAGTCCCCAGTGCAATGGCTTTTCCTGGGATCTCCGCGCCATGCTTCCGTGTCCCCTCCTCGTCCTCGTTGTTGGGAGGATCGAGTAAGCTGAGGCCGTGTGGTGCTTAGGCCACGGCATTCCGACAGGTCCCAAAGGAGGACTTGCTTCACATTTACGTGCTGCTTGCTTGCGGACCTAAGGCCCTCACTCTGCACAGAACCAACTTTCCTTGAGATTTGCAGATCACTTGCCTTGAGAAGTGAAAGACCAAACTTTCCCCGGAGATAAGGCCTGACCGCATTGGAAACAACTTCCCTGGTAAAACCCTCCGGCTCCCCCCGGCCCACCCCGGATGGGGAGCACGGTCTTGAGACTTCCATCCACCGTCTTCCCAGGTTGCCGGCTCCCTGAATAAAGAAACTTTTCCTTTCCCACCATCACTTGTCTCTCAAGTATTGATTTTTGAGTGGCAAGCAGCCGAAGAACCTGAGTTTGGAACCGGTTCTCTGTCCTGTAACACTCAGAACAGCTCCTGGCCCAGAGCACAGGCTTCTCAACGTCTGCCATGGGGCTCTTGTCTCTATTGTCTTCAAGGGCGGATTGGAGACCTGGCCTGTCGCCGGGACAGGCCCCTGCGGGTGGGTGTGCCCGTGCGGACCACTCCTGGCCTCCAGAGGCCGGCAGGCAGTCCTCACGGCTGCTCAGCACCCTTCCGTCACCATCTCCCCATCTCTTAACAAGATGTTGATGGGGGCACCTGGGGGTGGCTCAGTCGTTAAGCGTCTGCCTTCAGCTCAGGTCATGATCCCAGGGTCCTGGGATCGAGCCCCGCATCGGGCTCCCTGCTCTGCGAGAAGCCTGCTTCTCCCTCTCCCACTCCCCCTGCTTGTGTTCCCTCTCTCGCTGTCTCTCTCTCTCTCTGTCAAATAAATAAAATAAAATCTTAAAAAACAAAACAAAACAAAACAAAAACAAGATGTTGATGCCTCCGGGTTTTGATACATCAGTGTTACCCACAAAGCCCTTCCCCGTTGACTTCCTGCCCCGGGGCTGCGGGGGGCTGCGGGGGATGAGGATTCGATCCACACCAGGCCTCCCCGTGAGGTAAGGACACCGTCCACCTCCCTGGGCCTCAGCTTCCACATCCGTAGATGAAAACAACAGCAGTACCTACCTCGCCGGGTTGTCAGAAACAGGTGGATGAAATCCTGTAAAGCCCTTGGAGCAGGGCCTGGGCGTCGGAAGGGCAGATGTTGGCTCTTGTTATAATTATCACTATCATCACTTTTGGCTTCTCTCTTAGTTATCCTCGTAACTCTCAATCGCAGGCAGATCTCCATGTCTCCTTCTGGCCTTTCCCCTCCCTCGGCCTAGACCATGGGCCTGGGGGCTGCACACTGAGAACCACACCCCGGGCAGTGCCCCCCCCCCCCCCCCCCCGGTAGGAGAGAAGAGCCTGGGGGCTATCACCGAGAAAGATCCAGACTTCCGCCTGGTGTGAGCCATCACGATTTTGAGGATCTGCCACAGCAGTGGGCCTGATTTCCTACTCTCTGTACATAGGCTTCCCCTCCTCCCCTCCACTGCCAACATTGAATTAGAACTTTCTTTAAAAAAAAAAAGAGAGAGAGAGAGAGAGATTTATGTATTTATTTGAGAGAAGAGAGAGAAGTGCGGGGGGAGGGATGGAGGGAGAGGGACAAGCAGACTCCCCGCTGAGCGTGGAGCCCCAACCTGGGACCCCTGAGATCATGACCTGAGCCAAAATCAAGAGTGGGCTTAACCCACTGAGCCACCCAGGCGCCCCTGAGTTAGGAGAACTTTCTAACCTACCGAGAAGGTGAATGAATCTTACCATAACACCCATGTACCCATCATCTAGATTCTATGATTGTTAACATTTTTCTACATTTTGCTTTATTGCATACTCAGTCTGTCCTCTGTTCATTCATCAAGCCTATGATTTCTTCGTTGGATTTTTAAATGAGTTCAAGGGAAGGATTTTAAAGCAGACATCAGCACTTTTAACTCTTAAACATTTCAGCATGCACATCACTAATTGAAATTTGATGTCTACAGTTCTTTTTTGAGGTAAAATTTGCATACGATGAAATGCGCATATCTTAAACGCATGTTGCTGAGTTTTGATGGGTGCATATTTGCGTCATACCAACCCCTGTACAGGGAAGGAACAGTTCCATCACCCCACAAAATTACCCTGCCCAGGTAATCCCCACCCCATGCCCAAAGGCGATCATGGTTCTGATATTTTTCTACCGTCACTGCTAAATTATCAGGGTTGATGACATGTATGTTCTGGGAGTGACCTTAGCTAAATGTTATGGGTTGGTGGCTAGAGTTAAAAAAGAAAAACAATTACCAAGCCCTTCTGCAGAATACAGGAACCATAATCAGCCCTATGATGCCAACAGCAACTGGGCCTGGAGGGAATGGAAGGGATCTCATGTGGACGGCCAGGACCATGCCTGGCGAGGGCAGCCGTCTGAGCACTGCATGGGCCATACTGTTGAAGTTCCCTTGCTGTCTCCTGGGCATCCTTCGCTCTGGGGGCATCACGTAGGGATGCAAGTAAGGGAAGAAGAGATGCCAAATATCTTTAAAAAAATAAAGGCCTCTATTATTTTATAAAACAACGAATCTCACCAAGATAGGGAGGTTCTACAGTGGTCATTGCTTCAGTTGAATGGTGTTCTCATGGACTAAGATTCCTTGGCACGTGGGCAGCGTCATCCCTCAAGGTGGCAATATGGCTGCTACAGTTCTAGCCATCATTTCCTACAGATGCGAAACATTACAACCTTAAGTTCCTTTTGCTAAAATCCTACTCTGCCCATTTCCCTCCCCTATTTTAAGTGTTTGGCCTCTCTGGTTTCGCTCTTGGTACTTACAGGGCTCTTCTAAGTGCTGGTCGAAGAAATTGCAGAAAGATAAGTAGAAAAATGATCTTTCTTCGCAGCTGCAGAAAATCAGACACTCCTCAGCATCATAAAACTCCTCTTGCAAATACTCTCTGTAGGCCAGAGGGACTTCACAGATGGGTACATCTTGTGAAAGGAAGCTCTGACCTTCCAAAATCTGTAATTCTGATTTGTCTTACTTAATAATTTATTGCCCTGGGAATAATACTTAGAATCTACATGTAAATTCTGACAAGGCTAAATGTTTGTGAGTTTTTTCTTTGTTAAACCAGTCGAGTGTGAATGGCACCCCCTTTTTTCCTCCCACACGGATGGAGGGGAAAACTAGACACAGAGTCTACCATGATTCTACTTCAGATGAAGAGTTCCAGAAAGTCAAATCCAATGTCAAATAGTGCCTCCTCACAGGGCTGTACTTTCTGTGGGAGGCAGAAAAGGGAAGTTTCTTTCCCTTGCGTTACTTTTTAGGAGCAAAACCATTCTACCCCAGGAATCCCCACATGTGAGAATAAGTCTGCTGGGAAGTGGTTAGTCACAGCTTCTTCCAGAACCAGTCACTGACCAGGAGACGAGAGAACCATGACTGGCTTACATACTTTCCCTGAACACATGGACAGAGCTAAGAAAAACAAGCTAATAAAATCAGGGCTCAGCCCACCCAGAAGAGGGAAGGCAAATGGATTTGCTTATTAACAATGCAGATTCCCAGTTCCTGCTGCTGGTTGTGTGGCTGCTTTTGTAGTGACCCCCTCTCTGGCCTCACACTTGGATTCTGCTTTTTTGCCTCAGGTTGAGCGAATCCCAAACACTCAGGCCTTGTAGAAAAGGAAACTCTAGAGGGGGCGTGGCTTCTGAATGAGGGAAGCCCCAGCCCACATCCGTCAAGGGGAAAGTACCTAAGCTTGACTGCCTGCATATCTTCAAGACTTTATTATCAGTTAGACTGTCTATTGCTACTGAAACCCAAACTAGCTTAAGCACAAAGGGAACATATTGGTTCTTATAATGGAAAAGTCTGGGGGGGAGTTTGGATTGCAGGTACGGCTGAATCCAGGTGCTCAAACAATCCACTCAGGACTGTGCATCTCTCCTTCTTTCACCTTTTCTTCCCTCAATATTGATTTCATTTTCAGCAGGTCCTCTCCTCCCCCAGCAGCTCCAACCTTGCAGCCCACCAGGTAAGCAAGCAGAGTGGAGCAAAACTTAGCTTTCCGGGAGCTCCAGCAAAAGTCCTGCAGCTGTCTCTCATTGCCTTTACCTGGATGATATGCTTATTTCGGGAACGGGGTTGACACAAACAAATCACGCAAAGAGAAGGGAAGGATGGTTCCTAAAAGAAAAATGAGAAGGGTAGATCTATCTCTTACATATATAGAGAGGGCGCCTGGGAGCACCAACCGATCCTGTTTTATCATGAAGAGCAGTACAGTTGCTCACAGGGTGATAAGGGGGCTAAATTAGCTGGGGGTGGTCAGGGAAGGCATCTTGGAAGAAGCGCCATTGGAAGCAGAGCCTTGCAGGATAAAAGACTATGTTTCGGGCAGAGGGACCTGCAAAAGCAAAAGACCTGTGGCAAATCCACATCTGATGGGCGAGTGGACAGAGGAATTAACGAATGAATGTCTGAGGCAGGACTGCATGCAAGAGCCCTGTCTTCCTGCTCAGAAGGGACCCATGAGCCCTGCGGTAATGGGGGAGCTGGGGTTGGACTGTAGCTCTTGCAGGGGAAGTGGACAGTGCAGACTGCCTGCGTGGAGAAGGGGAAGAGGTGTTTGGACTCCTCAGGACCCAGGAGGAGAGGTTGGCAGTGAACCCTGCCTTGGAGACCACGCCCCACATCCCTCCCTCCACTCCTGAGTCTCCTGGGGCTGCCTAGAAACCCTCTCCCCTTCCGAACCTTGCTCTCCCCTCCCTCTCTGCCTTCGCAGTCTCACTTCCTTTTCTCAGTTCCTCAAACACACCTAACTTGTTCCCGTCTTGAGGCCTTTGTGCTTGCTCGTCCCTCTACCTGAGACACCCTTCCCCAAGAACTCTGCAAGCCGGGCTCCCTCTTAGCCCTCAGGTCTCAGCCAAGTCCCCTCCTCCGAGCAGCCCTCCCTGCCCACCCCAACGGAGTTACCTGCCCCCTGCCCCACAACCCCTTCCCAGTCCCGCCACCCTGCTTTTCTTCCTTTCCCTGAGGCTTTCATGTTTGTGAGGCTGCTGTGGTCACAGCCGTCACCCCGGTGCCCAGCACAAACCCTGGCGACAGAAGCTCGCTCTGCCCTCCCTGAGCACCTGCTCAGAGGGCTCAAGGTTCAGCTCTGCTCCCTGTCTGCTCTTTCCAATGTGACGGTGCCTTCTCCGTGCCTCGATTCCCTCCTCTGTAAAATGGGCATAACAACAGACACACCTTCTGAAGACAACCTTTCTAAGGCACACGGAGCACGTGGAGCTCGGCTCACATAGGTGCCCCATAAGAGTCAGCCACTAGACTATCATTCTTGCCACCCCAGGGCCATCATGAAGTCTTTGGGAGGGAGCTGGGCACAGCGGTTACCTGTATATGATTCTCCAGTGCTCAGATTCCAGCCATGACTGTGGCTTCCTGCCTGTGTGACCCTGTCCAAGGGATCTCGCTCTCTCCTGGAGCTGTTTCTCTCTGGAAAATGAGGCTCGCTGCGGCAGCCCCACGCTTCTCTGCTCCCCATCATGGTTGCGCACGCACGCGGGCTCACACAGCTGTGGGGCAGGTGTAACGAACTCATGCAGATAAAAGTGTCTAGTGCAAGGCTCCAGGCAGCAAACGGAAAGTGACTGACAATGTCATTTGTTCAGCCAGCTACAATCTAGAGTGGTTTTGTGGCAGCGCACCCATGGCCTGGGTCTGGCTTTGTCTCCAATCCTCCCCCAACCCTTACCTCCGTTCTTAAGGGCCAGCTAGGGGCTGTCCCCTGCATGGAGGGAGGATTGGAACAGCAAGCATCAGCCCCATCATGCTCCCTGCCCTGCTCATGCTGTCACCAGGTGGGGGCAGCTAGATTGAAAAGGGTCCCATGACTCTGGGATGAACACAAACATGAAAGCCTAGGGGCATTGTAGGGGGGTGGGGAAGAGGTAGACCAGAACAGAAGTTCCCTGGCCCCCAAGCCAGACACGTTCCTATCCCTCTGTCTTCCTATCTATCTATCTATCTATCTATCTATCTATCTATCTATCTATCTATCTATCTATCATCTATCATCTCTCAGAGCTCAGTGAACTTAAACTTTGGTCCCTGAGGTCTTGGGAAAGCTGGATTGTTCTGTTTTTTGGGTTTTTTTACTTGGTATTTTTTTTTTCAGAAACTGGTAAAGTGTGCAACAAAAATATGAAGTCTGATGTAGTGTTCTTGCTTTTGAAAAAAATTTACAAGTAAGGACATGGAAAACAAAACAAATCCACTAAATGAAAAAGCATTGCTATCTGATCAAAAAATGGGCCAAAGACCTGAACAGACATCTCAGCAAAGAAAATATACGGGTGGCAAATAAGCCTGTAAAAAGATGTGCAACGTCATGTGTCATCAGGGAAATGTAAATCCGAGATACCGCTACACACCTATTAGAACGGCCAAAATCCCAAACACCGACATCACCGAATGCTGGTGAGGATGTGGAGCACCAGGAACTCTCATTCACTGCTGGTGGGAATGCAAAATGGTGCAGCCACTTTGGAAGACAGTTGGTCAGTTTCTAACAAAACTAAACCCACTCTTACCACATGATCCAGCAACCACACGCCTTGGTGTTTACCCAAAGGAGGTAAAAACTGTGTCCACACAAAAACCTGCACTGATGTTTATGACAGCTTTATTTATAACTACCCAAACTTGGAAAAACTAAGATGTTGTTCAGTGGGTGACTGGATAAGTAAGCCGTGGTATATCCGGGCAATGGAATATCAGGCAGCACTAAAAAACAGAGCACCAAGGACTTTAGGGCAGTGTAACTACTCTGTATGATATGACGCTGATGGGTCCATGTCATGCATTTGTCCAGACCCACAGAATGTACTCTACACCGAGTAACCTGTAATGTCAACTATGTACTTTGGGTGATAACGATGTGTTGTTGCAGGTTTGATTGTAATGAGCGGACCACTCTGGCAGGGGATGTTAATAACAGGGAGGCTGTGTCTGTGTGGAAATGGGGATTTTATGGGGGAATCTTTGTAGTTTTCATCCAATTTTGCTGCAAACGTAAAGTTGCTTTAAAAATAAAGCTTATTATTTTTTTTTAAAGAGCATTGCTTTTAATCCCAATAGTTTTCAAACTTTCTTGACCCTAAAAAGTCACCTTATATCACAAGTCAGGATGAACACAGGCTCACAACAGAAGTCTCCCAAAACAATACTTCCTGACAGCCCAAGACAAATTCTGGTACTCTGAAATTTTCCTTCTCTTCTACTCAATTTAAAAGATGCTTGTCATGACCTTCTAAATTGATCTCATGAACCACTAAAGAGTCACTACTCACAGTCAGCAAAGCTTTAATTACAGGCAAGAAAGGATGTTTTAACACCAGGAAAAAGTGGGAGGGCTGTACCCAAAGAATATTCCTTTATGGTGAATACATTTTGCTTGATGAAAACATCATAGTTTTGTTTTTTTAAAAATCTGCAGCGGACAGGGGCACCTGGGTGGCTCAGTCAGTTAAGCATCTGCCTTCGGCTCAGGTCATGATCCCGGGGTCCTGGGATCAAGCCCCACATCCAACTCCTCGCTCAGCGGGGAGTATGCTTCTCCTTCTCCCTCTGCCTTCCCCTCCCCCTGCTTGTGCTTTCTCTCTGTTAAACTCTTTTTTTTTATTCTTATGTTAATTGTCAAATAAAATCTTAAAGAAAAAAATCTGCAGCGGACAAATGAGAGTGTGCCATGAATAGGCACAGATAGGGGAAGCTATTTCTGTGGGATTAATTTCATTCATTTATTCATTCATTCACTCATTCAGCAAACCTGTGCTGGGGTGTTGACAGCAGTGGGGTGCTGGAGCTGGCTCATACCAGCTGGCAGGCGTCAGGTGTTCAAATGGTTGAAATCACTTTGGCGGCTTGAGACAGGCCACACTAATCATCAAGAGCTATCAATCAGTGTCCCCTTACACACACGCCTTACCCCTTTGAAAATTAATAAAGGGAAACCTCACTCAAGTCCAGTGGGAGGCTGGAAGGGGAAACTGAACCACTCAGTGTCAATTACAGGGAGAATTGTCAATTACAGACCCCAAGGAAGAATCCCCAAGGGAAAGACTGATCAACTAGAGGCCCTAACAGGAGAAGATGTACATTGAATCTTCTGCAAGAAATTGACAACTCAGCAACTCAGCCAATGAGAAACCACCATCAGCCTGGACTCTTGCTTTTCTCCAATGGACCTTCATTCAGAACAACCGATCCCAACTTCCTCCTCCTTCTCTGTAAAATAATATTCCTCTCCTTTGTTCTCTGGACTTGCCTCTAGTTTTGCCATTGTTCATGTATTCCAAACTGCAATCTCTGCCATTCCCAAATAAACCCATTTTTGCTGGTAAAATAACTGACATTTGCTTTTAGGCTAACACCCATAGCTGCTTGTTAACACATTCGTGAGCATGCTACTGGTCAGCCCCCTGCACGGACAGAGTTTCTTTTCTTAAAGGGGGTGAACAGTTTACTGCAATAACCACAAAAGTAAATGTAAACATGTAAATGCTGCAAAGTAAAAGTATAGGAATCCACGAGAGCATCCAATATAGGAGGCTCCGAGGAGGCTTTTCAGGGGACATGAAGTTTGAGCAGAGACTTGAAGGATGAGAGGATTTAACTAGATAAAGAATGCAGGGAAGAGTGTTTCAGGGAGAAGGAACAGCATGTGCAAAAGCCTTGTGCCAAGAGAGAGGAGGGCGAGTCTGAGTCTGTAGCTGGAGTGGAGAGCAAGTGAAAGCAAGGGGGGAGGCAGGAAGATGTAGCTGCAGGTGCGGATGGCCAGGCAGGGTCTGCGGCAGGGGGGCGTTTGGGTTTTATCCCACGCACAAGTCACACAGGGCTACTCCCACAGCGCACGGGGGGACGTTCTTGGAAATGCCTTCTTTCACGCTTTCTCCCATCAGACTCCGGGAACTAGATTTACGACACAGATTGTATGCAGCTGCGGGGCCGAGAAGACAACTCTGCCTCTTCCGCATGTGCCTCTTGTTAATGATGAAGACTTGGGTTCTAAAAGTCAACCTCTGGCAGGTCAGATGAGACCCCGGTGAGACAAAAACAGGCCTGGAGAGTTCGGCATTTCACCGGCACAACGGAGAACGGGTGGGCCTGATGTTACTTGCAAACGATGAAGGAAGGAGCTCATCGGCCCACACATGGAATATATATATATATTTTTAAAGATTTTATTTATTTATTTGAGAGAGAGAGAATGAGAGAGAGCACATGAGAGGGGGGAGGGTCAGAGGGAGAAGCAGACTCCCTGCCGAGCAGGGAGCCCAACGCGGGACTCGATCCCGGGACTCCAGGATCATGACCTGAGCCGAAGGCAGTCGCTTAACCAACTGAGCCACCCAGGCGCCCGCAATATATTTTGAGGGCAGCCAGAACAGCCCACAGACAGCAGTGGAAGAAACCACGGCTGATGATGGAGAAGACGCAGGGCACAGGCAGCTGCCTCAGCCCCGCTGGTCTTGGCGTGTGAGGGTAGAGGGCGGAGTGAGGCGAGTTCTTTCTAACATTATTGTTGCAACAGTCATAAGGGGGCACTTGTGAGGGGGCAGCTGGCCTGCACTGGTGCAGTCAGGATAGGACCTCTCTGTCCGCCACTCCTGGGGAGTCCTCTCGGTCTGCTTTGCTGTTCCTTTCCCATCGATGCCTCTTGCTTCTTGCTAACCGGGAGATGGCCGCCTAAGCTGTCTGCGCTGCATCTAAAACATGCCAGGGGGCGGCTGGGTGGCTCAGTCGGTTAAGCGACTGCCTTCGGCTCAGGTCATGATCCTGGAGTCCCGGGATCGAGTCCCGCATCGGGCTCCCTGCTCGGCAGGGAGTCTGCTTCTCCCTCTGACCCTCCCCCGTCTCATGTGCTCTCTCTCTCTCATTCTCTCTGTCTCAAATAAATAAATAAAATCTTTAAAAATAAAAAAATAAAATAAAAAAATAAAACATGCCAGGTAATTGGGGTAGCCTCCTCATGGGGTAGCTCTGAGGACACTGAAATACCTGTGGTGTGTCCAGGGTACCTGGTACCTAAGAAGTGCTCAGTAAGGTTAGCCGCCGTTGTTAACTGTCTCCAGCCTTCTTAATTTTCCTCCAAATCAAACACACCTGAGATGTGAGGCAGGTGTAAACAGGTTCTTTTACTGAGGGGTCAGTTTGTTAGTGTTGACCCTGCTGCAAGTGTCAGAACCCCAATTTCAAATGGACTTCAAAAGAACAACAACAAAGGAGATGGAACTTATTGGTACGCTAAAATGTATTTAGCTTCAGGCATAGTCGGATCCAGGTGCTCAGAGGATAACATTAGGAGCATGTCTCTGTCCCTTCTACCAGCTCAATGTGATAAGGAAAATCTGTGGCCTAAGATGGCCGACCGAGCCAGCGAGAGAGTCCAGGCCCTTCTCCCTGCCCCGCTTCGCTCATGCGCCCAAACTGCCCAGTATGCAGATGTAGAAGTGTATAAATTGCCCCCTTTGTTTGTGCTCAGGGCTCAGACCTTTGGAGACCACTCTCCTCTGAGCCCACCGGCGTTTAATAAACCTCCTATCCTCCAAGATCTCCGAGTGCCGCTTGGTTCTTCCATCAGGTGATCCAGTCCAGGTTCCGTAACATTTGGTTCCCTGACCGGGAAACCCAACCGCGCTGGCCCATTGTTGCCACTGGTTTGGGGGCAACGGAGGGGGCAGTGGCGGAACGAGGGATCGTAACGGAGAAGGAGCTCCCTGCCTAATACTCGGCAGTCTCCCGCCCCGCTCACCTCAGGTTGGGCCCCGCTCCACTGTTCCTGCTGGACTCGAGGAGACTTGGAGGTGAGAACCTGGTCCCCACGTTGGATTCCGGTAAGGCCTGGGGCCCCAGAACCCAGACAGGCCCACCCCCATTGGGGTGGAAGGGGAGCCTGATCACCTCCCAGAGACCTCTTAGAGGTCTCACAGGTAGGGATTCCCAGGGAGGGAATGTGTGAGTGTGCAGTCCAACCTGGCTTGCTCAAGCAGACTGATTCTGTGACTCCACAGGCCGGCACCCTTAGGGTCCCCAGAAGCCTGCGGAGCCTGAGTGGGCCCGTCTGCGATTCCATGGTGAACAGCATACGGTCTATGGCGGGATAAGAATAGTTTCCGATCATAAGTCACAACGCTGAGACCACTATGGCTAAGCCTCACCTAAGCTCCTTCAGGACACGGCCAGACGGGCATCTGATTGGTCTCCTCATCTCAGGAGGCATCCCCCACCCCTTTGTCTGTCTCTGTGCCACCGCACATGGGGACATCACCATGGGGTCAGGGCAGAGTAAACCTACGGTTCTAGAGACCGTGATCAAAGGTCTGGCCAAATTGCCTAAGCCCAGTCGTGTGTGAAATGCTTCAGAACACTTGATGGAGACAAAGCAGACCAACCAAAATTGAGATCATGAGACAGGCCTGGGGTCTGGAATTTGCAGAGGTTGGAGGACCTGGGAGTCAAGTCGGCCTTCTCTAACAAGGCAAGATCTACAGCTGTTTAGGTCCTTTAGCTTCACAGAGCACCTTTCCCTGTTGTCTCTGGGTGGTGGGAGGTTGGGGCGAGCATCCCCCAGGGATAGGACAGGTCTCAGGGAGAGGCAGGGGACACTGGCTCTTCTGGAGAGGACTGGGGTAAGGAAGTCGGGGGAGGAACCCTACTAAAATGAAAAGAAAGAGGTCAGATCAAAAGTCAAGCTGCTACACTGTTCAAAGGCAGATTCTGCTTGTCTGGGGGTAGGGCTGACATTGGCAATTTAAACAAGATACCCCAGGCGATACAGATCCTGCTGGTCCACTGGCCGCACTCTGAACAGCAAGGCTTAGACATTGTTTCCAAACCTCCTTTATAAGCATCACCTGGGAGGGCCCTGTTAAAAAGACACCTATTTGGGGGATGGGGTAGCCAGGTGATGGGTATTACGGAGGGCATGTGTTTTGATGAGCACTGGGTGTAATAGTATCTGGCCTATGCAAACCCACTGAATCAAAATGGGTGGGATGGGGGGAATATCCCAGAAGCTGTGTGTTTAAAAAGCAACCCCCGGGGGCACCTAAGTGGCTCAGAAAAAAAAACTGTCAGACTCAGGATACTGAGCCTGATGGAAGAAGGCACAAATCTGCCAACAACAGGTCTGATACCTTGGTTTTCTCCTCACCCAAGGGAAAAGAGAACTAGGGCCTGAGAAGAAAAGGATCATCATCTCCCTACCACAGCCCCAGACAAAAAGGGGCCTATGAGAAATTCCTGGGGGCTGCAGGATTCTGCCGCATCTGGATCCCTGGGTTCTCTGCAGTAGCAAGACCCCTTTACGATTTCTTAGGGGGACCAGATCAAGAACCCCCTGCCTGGACTGAAAAGGAAAAAATAGCACTCGGGGTACTCACCCAGACTGTTGGACCCTGGCAACGGCCAGTTGCTTACCTGTCAAAGAAGCTGGACCCCATGGCAGCGGATGGCCACCATGCCTCAGGGTGCTGGCAGCCACAGTCCTACTCATCAGGGAGGCAGACAAACTTACCCTGGGGCAAGAACTTAACATCAAGGTCCCACATGCAGTTGTGTCCCTCATAACATTCAGGGACACCACTTCCTTCCCAGCTCTCGGCTAGCACAATACCAAGGCTCCTCTGCGAAAACCCGTGGGTCACCCTCGAAACAGTAAGGACATTAAATCCAGCAACCTTTCTCCCCACGGAAGAGGGGGAACCAGACCATGACTACTCCGAGGTGACTGATGAAGTCTACACGAGCTGTCCAGATCTGCGGGATCAAGCCGTAAAGAATCCAGAGCTCACGCTGTTACCTACGAGAAGGTGCCCGGAAAGCGGGTTATGCAGTAACCACAACTACTGAAGTCCTAGAAGCTAAGGCATTACCAGCTCGATGGTCAGCTCAACAGGCTGAATTAGTCCGAGCCCGAGCCCTCAGTGAAGGCAAGTGAGTCAACATCTATACTGACTCTCGGTACGCCTTTGCTACTGTAGGAAAGGGGCCTCCTAACTGCAGCAAGAAAAGCTAACAAGAACAAGGAGGAGATACTGAGACTCCTCGAAGCTGTCTGGCTTCCAAAGGAAATAGCAATCCTGCACTATAAGGGACACCAGAAAGGAGATTACCCCATAGCGTGGGGAAATCGTCTGGCAGATGAGGCAGCCAAGACTGCAGCCAGTGAGGACATGGACAGAGCCCCTTCCCTCACCATGGCCCTGACACCCCCGGAAGAAGTCCCTCCGCCCAGTTATATTAAAATGGAAAAGGAATGGGCCATGGCGGAGGGGGCCACCCTGACTGAAAAGGGATGGTGGATGATGCCAGATGGGCGCATCTTTGTTCCAACAGCAACTGGAGGGCATCTAATCAAGGAACACCACCAACTCACTCATCTGGGAAAAGCTGCATTAGAGGCCCTTCTCAAGAAGCACTCCTACATCAGTCAGCTTCCAGCACTGTGCTGAGTAATGAGCGAATGATGCTTAATAGCATGCACATACTCTGGGTGGGTGAAAGCCCTCCCAACCAGGACGGAGCAAAGCCGGGAAGTAGCTAAAGTCCTCTTGCAGGAGATCGGGTCCCGGTTCGGCCTGCCATTAACAATACAAAGTGACAATGGACCTGCATCTGTGGCAGACATCATACAGGTCTTGACCAAATCTCTCAACATCACGTGGAGACTCCACACCGCTTACCAGCCCCAGTGTTCGGGGAAAGGGGTTTTCGGGAGACTATGGAGTCAGAATGAACCCCAGCAAGTTGAGAACCCTATGTGAAATGGAATGGCCCACCTTTGATGTCGGGTGGCCTTCAGAAGGGACATCAGATGTCCCAACGATTCATCGAGTATGGCGAGTCGTAATAGGAGAACCAGGACACCCTGACCAGTTTCCGTACAATGACTCCTGGCTAGGAATTGCTCAGACCCTTCCCCCTGGGTAAAAATCAGCAAAAGCCCGAGTCTCCACAAATCCTAGCCGGAGATCCCGAGGATGAACCAGACCTGCCCCCACTGTACATACCCCCAAGACCGTCTACACCTGGCCCTTCAGCTCCAGACACTCCGCTGCCATCAGTTTCACTGGTGCCCCCAGGCCCAAAGGATCCACTTTCTCCAGGACCAGCAGCCAGGCTGCGCCCCAGGCTGGGCACAAGCGCTCTCCAAATGCCGGTACGAGAGACACGGGAACCCGAGAGGTGCCATGAAGATGGGATGGTCCAACCTGGCTGTTCCATGATGTATTATCAGCCCTTCTCTACCACCGACTTCCTCAACTGGAAACATAACACCCCATCCTACTCTGAGAAACCACAGGCTATGGTAGACCTCATAGAATCCCTCTTCCAACTCATCGGCCAACCTGGGAAGGCTGCCAACAGTTACTCTGCACCCTGTTTAACACAGAGGAAAGGAGGAGAATAATGAAAGGTGCACGGCAGTACCTGGAAGAGCACGCACCAGTGGGAGTCATTGACCCTGCTGCCTGGGCTAACACGGCCGCACTGGAAGAGTGCCCAGCATGGGACTTCACCACAACTGAGGGACAGGTCCACATCCGCTGGTACCAGGAGGCCCTCCTCCGGGGAATCCAAGTAGGAGCTAAGAAACCCATGAACATGACTAAGGTATCCTTGGTCACTCAACCACCAGGAGAGTCCCCTGGGGACTACTACAGAAGATCTACGTGAAGCCTACAGGATATACACTCCATTTGACCCTGAGGCACAGGAAAGCCAACAGATGGTAAACACCTCCTTCGTGGCTCAGGCCGCCCCAGACATCAGAAAAAAACTTCAGAAACTAGGGGTTTTGCCGGGATGACCATCACCCAACTAACAGAGATTGCCAATAAGGTCTACATGAACAGGGAGGTCACAGCCTAACGGGAAGCCAACAAAAAGATGAAAAAGTCAGCCTCCTTGCCGCCGCCCTGAAAGAAAAGGACAACACAAAGATGGGGAGACCCCAACCACCGAAAGGGGGGGAAGCCCAGAACCCCCTTGGCAAGGGATCAATGTGCCTACTGTAAAGAGAAAAGGCATTGGAAAAACGAATGCCCAGCCGCTACAAGGAAGAACCCCAAGAGGAGGACCTCACAGGCCTTGCAGGAATGGACTCAGACTGAGGGGGACCGGGCTCTTTCCTCCTTGGCCCCCATGAGCCCACGGTCAGAATGAAGGTGGGGGGGCCAACCAGTGACTTTTATGGTTGATACTGGGGCTGAGCACTCTGTTGTCACCTCCCCAGTGGCCCCTTTCAGCAAAAGCACTGAGACCATCCTTGGGGCCACTGGGACACGAGCAATACAGCACTTTTGCCAGGATTGCCAGTGTGAACTCGGGGGCCACAAGGTCCAACATGATCTGCCTGATTGTCCCATCCCTCTCCTGGGCCGAGACATACTCTCCAAGCTTAGGGCTCAGATAACCTTTGAGCCCACTGGACACACTAGCCTCCGATTGAACCCAAGGCAAGAGGAGACAGGGTCTCTGAACAGTAGAGCGAATGAATCGCAGCCCTCAAGGGAACCTTAGCAAAGTTTTTGTCAGGAAACTAACTTCCATGGCCGGATCTGCTACCCCTAGCTCTCCTGCATGCTCGCTGCACGCCCAGGACATCAGGTTTCTCCCCATTCGAATTAATATATGGATGTCCTCCCCCCTGCTTGGGACGCCTTCCAGGAAACTTGCATCAGGTTGGAGTTAAAGAGATAAAGGAGCAGCTTCAGGCCCTGGGGGCCACCCTAAATAAATTACAAAAGTACACCTTTGAGAGGGCCCCGATCTCCTTAGGGTCTCAGGTATACTCCTTCCAGACAGGGGACTCAGTTTGGGTCAAAGATTGGAAGAAAGAAGAAAGCTCATCATCCGGATGAGGAGCCAGTGGAGAGTCCAGCCAGACTTCACGAGCCCACTCTGGCTTCGGCGTGATTTCCCTCATCTTGAGAGTCGGACTCTATACTGTTGCCCCTCCTGACTGGGCTTTCCCCCAGAGGCTTCTACCTAAGGTCATAGATCCCACTTTTACTGGCCCTCTGCTGTCTACTTCTGAGCGCGTTTCACTATGGTTTTCCTGGCCCCAGTCAGTCCTGGTCTTCTGCTACCTGGTGTGCTGTTAAGTTTATGATTAAGTCCGTGTTCGCCCCAAGCCTTGCAGTCAACTCTCAGAGTCAAACAGAATGATGCCCTGTAAACTAGGTGTTTAAAGGGGCATCAAAGGGGGGAATGATTAGGAAAATCTGTGTCCTATGATGGCCGACCGAGCCAGCGAGAGAGTCCCAGTCCTTGCCCCGGAGCTCTTCCGGGTTCTTCTCCTTGCCCCGCTTCGCGCAGGCGCCAAAAGTGCCCAGTATGCGGAAGTAGAAGTGTATAAATTGCCCTCTTTGTGCTCAGGGCTCAGACCTTTGGAGACCACTCTCCTCTGAGCCCGCCGGGATTAAATAAACCTCCTGTCCTCCAAGATCTCCAAGTGCCACTTGGTTCTTCCATCGGGAGATCCAGTCCAGGTTCCATAACAAACATACCTCTACGTTGGCCTCCTTCTCAGGCTGACTCCCCCCGCCCCCTCCTGGGAAAAACAATGGCAACTCCAGGTTCACGTCCTATTAAAAGCTTGAGTAACCCAGACAAAATATCAGCAAAGATCCCAGAATTGAACCTCATTGGCTCAGCCTAACCAGGTACCCATTCCAGAACCTCTGGCAGTGGCCAGGGTACAGTTTTCCAGGCTTGGGGCATGTGTCCATTCCTGGAGCTAGGAAAGGGGGTCACAGCCCAAACTATAGGGGCTGAACACAGGGACAAGTTTTCCCCAAAGGAAAGTATGAGGGATGTTACTCGAAGAGGAGAGAATGGTTGCTGGTCAGAGGGAAGCAAGAGATGTCCTCTACAGTCAGTCACACAGATGTCTGCTTAGAGGGCTTGAGGGTGTGACTTTATCCGGCTTTCTTGCCTCCTTGAACCACTAAGGGAAACGAGCCACCGAGGCTTGGCTCTTGGAAAGTGTCTGCAGTGAAATCTTTTCTCCTCTTCTCTCTTGTTCTCTTCTCAACCTTCCCCCTATAGCTCCTCTTTTTCTAGCCTTTGAATCTGGCATCCCTCCCCTCTTCCCTGTGAAATTCCATCCTCCCATCTTTTGGGGGAGGGGAGCTTCAGTCAGATGCTAATAGAAACTCTCTTCTGGCCAAATCTCCTACACCCATCAGGCCATGCCCACGTTCTAGGCTCTGGTTCTGAAGTTGCAAGAATTTGGTGGGTGTATCAGTCAGGATTCAACTGGAGAAGCAGAACCACTAAGCTATATTTATAAATAGCTATGAAGGCACTTGTTACTGGATCTGATCTTATGCAATCCGGGGAGTGAATGAAGCAGTCTCTGTCAGGGTGTTTTCTTTGAGTCTGATATGGGAACTTGGAGACCACAGGGCAGGCAGGCAGGAAGGGAAGATGGACGTCAGGTCAGGGAGAGCAAGAATTAGCAGGAGCACGCAGGACAGACTGGAGTCCATGAGGATGGACTGAGCCTATGTCAGTTCCTCTTGCCTCTGACAACCTTGGTGGTGTGTGTGTCCTGCTGGAGTCAGAGCCCTTCATCAGGGGGCTAAACACACACCTAGCCCGGGAGCTAGGAAGCTGAAGGAGGATCCAGGGGAAGGTGGAGCAGTTGTAGGACCAAGGGAGTGAGCCAGCAGATAAAGGACAGCATGTATGAGCTTCTAAGAGGCTGCTACTTCCTGCTGCCCCAAATCTTCCATAAGAATCCCTCCTATGGGCTCAACCTTACTGAAAGCCCACTGAGAAGGGTATTCTGGGAAATGTAGTTCAATGCAAGCAAGTCAATACATTATGAAGCCACGGCACCAGTCTACACTTTGTCACCCTGCACATACACATCTCCTCAAACCATACTTAGTCTCCAAATAAAGAGAATAACAGAGTCAAGCTTTAACTAAAGTATACATCTGTGCCAGCTAAAACTCAGAATTTGCTAGCCCTTTCCTAAGGAGAAGATAGAATATATCTTCTTTTGTTGTTATTGGTTGATGCTCATTCTTCTCATAGCTGATTCTACAGCTTTGATAGCTTTATTGCTCAATATGTAAACTACAAGATAACTACTATGAACACATCCTATGTTAGCTAACAAGGGGAAAGAAGGAAAGAAAATAAAAATATGTGGTATGTATATATATACACACACACACCAACATATTCATTTCAAAAAAGGGAAGAAATAAGTCTTTCTTTCTACAAGTATAGCTACTACAGTTCTTCTGCACCTGCTCACAGCTGGCATTTATAATTACATTTATAACTACCTTTCCCATTACCCATTTGCTGTGGTCTCAATGTTTAGGGTCCCCCCAGTTAATATGTTGAAATTCTAATGACCAATATGATGGTACTAGGAGGTGGGGCCTTTGGGAGGTGATTAGGTCATGGGGGTGGAGCCCTTATAAATGGGACTCTTATAAAAGAGACTTCAGAGAGCTCCCTAGCCCCTTCCACCATGTGAGGATATAACGAGAAGTCTGGACCCAGAAGAGGGCCCTTTCCCCACCATGCTGGCACCCTGATCTTGGACTTCTAGCCTTTAGAAGTTTGAGAAGTAAATTTCCATTGTTTATGAGTTCCCCTGCCTGTGATATTTTGTTATAGCAGATGAATGGACTAAGATGCCATTCCATATTCACTCTGCCCTCAACAGCCACCTTGTCTGGTCTGTCTCTACCCTCCATTCTGTCAGTTTTTGCATCATATATGTTCATGATCTATTATCAGGTATGTAAAGGTTAATAATTTTTTTTAAGGATTTATATATTCATTTTAGAGATAAAGCAAGAGAAAGAGTGGGGAGGGGAGGAGCAGCGGGAGAGAGATAAGCAGACTCCACACAGAGCTCAGAGCCCAACACAGGTCTCCATCCCATGACCCTGAGATCATGACCTGAGCTGAAATCAAGAATCAGGTGTGTAACTGACAACCACCCAGGCACCCCTAATGGTTTATAATTCTATCTTCTTGTTGTATTGAACTTTTGCTTAATACAGAATGTACTTTGTCTCTTGTAACATTTTTATTTAAAGTCTATTTGGTCTGATATTAGTAGAACCATCCTGCTCTCTTTTGGTTACTCTTTGAATGGAATATCTTTTTCCATCCTTTTGCTTCCAATCTATTTTCAGTGTATTTGTGAATTCAGATGATTTCAATCCATTCTACCTACTTGTGTATTTCATTTTCTTTCTCTCTTTTTTTAAAAAAGATTTTATTTATTTATTTGACAGAGACACAGTGAGAGAGGGAACACAAGCAGGGGGAGTGGGAGAGGGAGAAGCAGGCTTCCCACAGAGCAGGGAGCCCAACGCGGGGCTCGATCCCAGGGCCCTGAGACCATGACCTGAGCCGAAGGCAGACGCTTAACGACTGAGCCACCCAGGCGCCCCTTGTATTTCATTTTCAATCTGATTTTAGATCCAATCTCTTTGGATCTAAAATGAGTCTCTTGTAGACAACATATGTTTTTGTCCCTCCTGCCAGTCTCTGTCTTTTGATTGGAGAGTTTCATTCATTTCCATTTATAGTAATTATTGTTAAGGAGGGATTTAACTTCTGCCACTTTCTTATTTGATTTCCATATGTTTTACAGCTTTTTAGTCCCCCATTTCATACATTACTATTTTTTTTTATGTTTAGTTAACTTTTTTGTAATGAAGTATTTAAATTTCTTTCTCATTTCCTTTGTGTATATTCTATAGCTATCTTCTTTGTAGTTACAATGAGGATAATATTTAACATCTTAAAGTTATAACACTCTGATTTGAATTTAGACCAGCTTAATTTCAATAATGTACAAAAACTCTGCTCCTTTACAGTTCTGTTCCCACCCCTTTGGGTTGTTGATGTCACACAATTACATCTTTAAACATTCTGTGCCCCAAAACATAAATTAAGAATCCTTTTTAATGGATTAGTCTCAAATCATGTAGAAAACAAAATGTGGTGTTAGAAACCAATGTCACAATAACACTAGCTTTTAGACTAATAATTTTTTAAAATGTCTCTCAGATAATATAGCAAACAAAAAGTACGCTTATAAATCATTATTAAAATAATATTAGCTTATTAATTGGCCATGTGTGATATTGTGATTGATAATATGAAATGTGTGGTTTCCATCCCATTCCTGGCACAGAGCTCCTAAAATCCTCAGACAGAGTGATAAAGATGTCTTTTGTTATGTTAATGAGGTGATTCTTGGACCATGCCTAAGGATGAGAGATGACTGCCAGTGGAGCCAATCACGTAACTAGAGATTTGGAAATTTCCATCTTACCACCCCACCTCCTGGGAAGAGAAGGGGCTGGAGGTTGAGTTGAATCACCAGTAGTCAGCCTTGCCTATGTAATGAAGTCTCCATAAAAACCCAAAATGATGGAGTTCAGAGAGCTTCTGGGTGGGTGAAGGCATGGACATCTGGGGAAAGTGATGTACTCAGAGAGAGCATGGAAGCTCCACACCCCCCTCCCCATACCTTGCTCTATGCATCTCTTCTATCTGGCTCTTCCTGAGTTATATCCTTTTATAACCAGTAATAAACCAGTATTCTGGTAAGTAAAATGTTTCCCTGAGTTCTGTGAGCCCCTCTAGCACACTCACTGAACCCAAGGAGGAGGTTGTGAACTTCTGATTTATATAGCCAGTCTCTCAGAAGCACAGGCGACAACCTGAACTGCCAGTTGGCATCTGAAGGGGATGCAGTGTTGTTGGACAGAGCCCTTAACCTGTGGAATCTGATGCTATTTCAGAGTAGATAGTGTCAAAATCATGAAATTGTAGGACACCCAGCTGCTGTTGAAGAATTGCTTGGTGCGGGGGAGAGGGGGGAACCCACATGTCAGAATTGGGTACAGAATCTCACCACGTATTTACTTTTATTAAGATCTCCTTCATTTCCTTAGATGGTTTCCAGGTGTTGTCGAGGGCTTTTCATATCACCCCACAGGATCACCTCTTGTGGAGGAACAAACTCCCTCGGCTTACTTTTTAAATATGAGAATGTTTTCATTTTGTTCTCATTTTTGAAAGACAATTGCTGGATATGGAATTCTTGGTTAACAGGGTTTTTGTTGCTGTTGTTTTTTCTTTTAGAACTTTGAATATATCAGCCCACTGCCTTCTGTCTTCCATCTGATGAGAAATCTGCTGATAATTGCATTGAGGATCTCCTGTATGTGACAAGTCATTTCTCTCTTGCTGCTTTCAAGATCCTATCATTTTTATTTTGGCTTTGGGAAGGTAGCTGTGCTCACCACTATACCACCAATGCACGTTTCTTTGGCTTTTGAAAGTTTGATTGTAAAGTGTTTCAGTGTGGGTCTCTTTGAGTTCACTTTGCTTAGAGTTTGTTGAGATTCTTAGATGCTTATATTCATGTCTTTCATCAAATTTGGGAAGTTTTCGGCCATTATTTCTTCAAATATGCTCTCTGCCCCTTTCTCTCTTCTCCTTCTGGCACTCCCACAATGTGTATATTGGCCCACTTGATGTTGTTCCGTAGGTCACTTAGGCTCTGTTCGCCTTTCGATCTTTTTTACTTTCTGTTCCTCAGACTCAGTAATTTCCATTGTCCTGTCTTCGAATTCACCAGTTCTTTTTCTGTCTGCTCAAATCTGCCATTGAATCCCCCTAGTGAACTTTTCATTTCTGCTATTATACATTTTAGTTCTAGAATTTCTTTTAGGTTTCTTTTCAGGTTTTCTGTCTTTATTGACATTTCCATTTTGCTCATACATGTTGACTTTCCCCACATATTCTTTTAGTTGTTTGAGCTTCTTTAAGGCAGTTGTTTTAAAGTCTTTGTCTATTAGATCTGCCACCAGACATTTTTCAGGGGCAGTTATGGTTGCTTTATTTTTTCCTTTTTTTTTTTTTTTTAAGATTTTATTTATTTATTTGACACAGAGAGAGAGACAGCGAGAGAGGGAACACAAGCAGGGGGAGTGGGAGAGGAAGAAGCAGGCTTCCCGCCGAGCAGGGAGCCCGATGTGGGGCTTGATCCCAGGACCCTGAGATCATGACCTGAGCCAAAGGCAGTAGCTTAACCAACTGAGCCACCCAGGCGTCCCTTATTTTTTCCTTTGAATGGGTCATGCTGGGGCACCTGGGTGGCTCAGGTGGTTCAGCGTCTGCCTTCGGCTTGGGTCGGAATCCCAGGGATCTGGGATCAAGCCCCACGTCAGGCTCACTGCTCAGTGCAGGGCCTGCTTCTCCCTCTCCCCTGCCATTCCCTCCGCTTGTGCTCTCTGGCTCTGTCTCTCTGTCAAAAAAAAAAAAAAATCTTAAAAAAAAATGAATGGGTCATGCTTTCTTGTTCCTTTGTATGCCTTGTGACTTTTTTATTGTTGTTGTTAAAAAAATGGACATTTAAATCTGATAATGTAGTAACTGGAAATCAGATTCTCCTCATCCCCAGGGTTTGCTCTTTTTTGTTATTGGTTTTTCCTTTTTTTTTTTTAATTGTTATAGGCTGTTTCTGTGCTAAGGATCAGACTGGGGTGTAAACTTAAAATCTTCTGAGGTCTTTTCTGACCTTGCATCTCTCCTGTATATGCAATTGTTTTTGAATGTCCTAGTCTTTACTATCTGGCTCCCAAAAGGGGAAAAAGAGACAAACGAAGGTGGGGATAAAAAGGCACCAGCTCTTTAAATCCCCTGGAAGTCACTGCAGCTGGAGAGGAAGAAGCTGGAACAATGGGGAGAAGTGCAGCAATAGGGCGGCCTGCCTCTCTCTGCACCTCTGTGACCAGAAACAGCAGTCTCTGGAACACAGTACGGAGGCTCCTCAAAAAGTTAAAAATAGAGCTACCCTATGACCCAGCAACTGCACTACTAGGGATTTATCCAAAGGATACAATGATCCGAAGGGACACGTGCACCCCAATGTTTATAGCAGCCATGTCCACAATAGCCAAACTGTGGAAAGAGCCCAGATGTCCATCAACAGATGAATGGATAAAGAAGATGTGGTCCATATATACACAATGGAATATTACTCAGCCATCAAAAAGAGCGAACTCTTGCCATTTGCATCAACGTGGATGGAACTAGAGGGTATTATGCTAAGTGAAGTAGGTCAGTCAGAGAAAGACAAATGCCACATCATTTCACTCATATGTAGAATTTAAGAAACAAAACAGATGCACATAGGGCAAGGGAAGGAAAAATAAAATAAGATGAAAATTGAGAGGGAGGCAAACCATAAGAGACACTGAACTCTAGACACAAACTGAGGGTTGCTGGAGGGGAGGTGGGTGGGGGGAACAATAACTGGGTGATGGGCATTAAGGAGGGCACTTGATATAATGAGCACTGGGTGTTATATGCCACTGATGAATCACTAAATTCTACCTCTGAAACTAAAAAAAGAAAGAAAGAGAAAAGAAAAGAAAGAAGAGAAAGAAGAAAGAGAAGAAAAGAGAGGAAAGAAAGGAAAGGAAAGAAGGAAAAAGAAGTGGCAGTCAGCGATCAGACCACTGATCCTCTATATTTGGAGGACAAGGTGCTTTTTGCCCACTTTGGTCTTGCAGGGTGTGTGCAAGCTGCAGCAGGAACATGGGTACAGCTGCCGGCCACGGGGCTGCGGGCTGGGTAGCCCTGACTCTGCTAAGAGCTGAAATTGATGAAAACGCACCACAATTTACCATCCTAGCCTTCCTCTGGAAGTTTGCAGGCTTCAGGAGTTTCCAGAGTTCCAAAATGAGTCTGCCAGTGCAATTGCTCTCCAGGTAGGTGTGACCTACTCTGCCATCTTCCCAGAATCCTCCCGGGGTTTCTTTGTGGGGTGATGACAATGCCCTAACATTGGTTGTGGTGAAGGTTGTACATACCTGTGAATATACTAAAAACCATTAGCTGGTACACTTCAAAGATGTGGATTGTATGGTATATAAATTATAAGAAAGCGGTTATTAAAAAAAAAAAGTGCTGCTCTTTCCATGAGGGAAGCAGTTGGATGTAATCAGCCTGCCATCATCAAGCTGACTGATCCTCTTGAGGAACGGTGCCAGATCCGGGGATTTAGTGCTGGTCTTTGCTGCTAGCAGATTGGGCTCTTACCAGTGGCAGTAGCCAGATCAGCCTTTGTGAGCAGAAGTTCTCGTGTGGATCCCATGCACAGTTCCCCTGGCTGCCCACCCTGGCTGCGTGGTTAATGAGCTGGCTGGGTAATGACAGGAGTGGCTGGGGAAAGTGGCTGACTGGTGTCCACAAAATGGCTTCTCCTATCTTCCTAAAATTTTATTTTCTTTTTTTTTTTTTTTTTTTTTTTAAAGTAAAATTTTATTTTCTGAGGTCACTCTGGTGAGCATCCACATGGGACACAGTTCTCCTTCTCTTCTGGAGAGCTCTATTTTCTTATCTCCTCCCCAGACCTCTTTGTAGCAGTCTCTGACCATCTAGCCAAACCATTAGTCACAACTAATGAATTGATACAGATCCGTATTTCTGGGCATCCTCTTCTTTCGGTCCAAATGGGCAACCAGGTGCATTGCTCAAATTTCTGCCAATTGGCAAAATTTCCCTTTACCCCCATCCTTCAAGGGTGCCCAGAACGGGGCTGCAGTGATGCAGCTGTCCACTTTTAGGTGGTGCCTCCATGTCCTTCAGAACTGTCCTGTAAACCAGAGTTTTATGTCACCAGAGTTTTACTATTTGCAAAACCTGAGGTTTTTGTTTTGTTTTGTTTTCTTCACAGTCAACTGGTCATAGAGAACTCCCCATTAGCCATAGGTGAAGTTTGAGATCCAGAAGGCGTTGAAGCAGGAATCATGGATCTGGACATCGGGGCAACTTCCTCGGGCAAAGTACTTATTGCTTTATGACCTGCTAGAGCCATCTTGTATAAACCACTTCCACAGATCGCTGCTGCGCATGCCTAGCTTTGCGACTTCCTGGGTCGTACAACAGGTAATGGTAGGTAGCTCCATTTGCATAGTATCTTAGTGGCCTGGGGTCAAATATTTAGCTTCTACTAAAGCCCAGTAGAAAGCCAAGAACTGTTTCTCAAAGGTAGAATAATTATTTTCAGAGAATGACCTGACATTGCTCCAAAATCCTAGAGGTCTATGCTGCGATTCACAGATAGGGAGGGGGCTGCCAGTCTCCAAACAGCATCCCTATCTACCACTGACACTTCAAGCATCACCATATCAGCCCGAATCTGTTGCAGAGCTTTCTCTCATTCTGGATCCCACTCAAAACTGGAAGCTTTCCAGGTTACTCAGTAAACGGATTACGGCAGTATTCCCAAGTTGGGTATATGCGGACTCCCAAATCCAAAGAGGCTCCCCAGCATTGTGCCTCTCTTTCAGGATCAGGAGGGGCCGTGGGCAGCAACTTTGCCTTCACCCAGGAAGGGATAGCTCAACATCCCTCAAATCACTGGAGCCCAAGAACATTCACTGAAGTGACAGGCCACAAATTTTTGTAGGTAGGATTTATTTCCCAATCTCTGGCATGCAGTTGTCTTACCAATGTGTCTAAAGTGGTGGCTACTTCTTGCTCATCAGATCCCATCATCATAATACCATCCATGTAATGGGCCAGCATGATGTCCTGTGGAAAAGGAAGGTGACTAAACTCAGTCCAGACCATCTTAGGACATAGGGATGGAGCACTGGTATACCTCCGAGCTGGGATGGTAAAGATGTTTCTAGCTTTGCCAGCTGAAAATAAACTTCTTCTGATGGTCTTTACTATCAGGTATAGATTAAAAAAACAGGGCGCCTGGGTGGCTCAGTTGGTTAAGCGACTGCCTTCGGCTCAGGTCATGATCCAGGAATCCCAGGATCGAGTCCCGCATCGGGCTCCCTGCTCGGCAGGGAGTCTGCTTCTCCCTCTGACCCTCCTCCCTCTCATGCTCTCTGTCTCTCATTCTCTCTGTCTCAAATAAATAAATAAAATCTTTAAAAAACAACAACAACAACAACAACACATTTTCCAGATCAATAACTGTATAACAGGTCCCAGGAGGTGTGTGAATTGCTCCAGCAATGAAACCCCATTTGGAACAATAGCAGCAATCGGAGCCACCATCTGCTTACATTTATGATAATCCACTGTCATCCTCCCAGATCTCTCTGTCTTCTTGCACGGGCCAGATAGGCAAGTTGATGGGGTCATGGTGAGTCACCACTCTTGCATCTTTCAAGTCTTAATGGTGGCACCAATCTCTGCACTCCCTCCAGGAATGTGGTATTGCTTTTGGTTTAGTATTTGCATAGGCAGAGAGAATTCTAGTGGCTTCCACTTGGCTCTTCCCACCATTATATCCCTCAACTCCATGGTTCAGGGAACCAATGTTGCAATTCTTCTAATTGCTCAATATGTTTATTCCAATTATGCATTTCAGCATTGAGCAAATATCCACAGGATGGATTCAATGACCAGTTAGGCCTTTTGTGAAACAGAACTTCCCCCAACCTGATCCCCATAGCCCCACTCTGACTGGTGAACCACTAGCTAGCTCCTGAGGTTCCAGGAACTAGAGTCAGTTCCCATCCAGTGTCCAGTCATGCTTGGAAAATCTGATTATTTCCTTTCCCCCAGTGTACAGCTGCCTGGTAAATGGCCACGGGTCTCCTTGGAGAGCTAGGAGAAAGATTAACAGCATACATTTTGGGCAGTGTAACAGGGTCCTTCCTCCAAGGAACCTGGCCCCTCCTTTCATCAAAGGCTCAAGTGTAGGATTGAGGTGCCCTGACTCTGTTTTGGTCATTCAATCGCTCAGAATTCATTCACTAGACCCAGAACTCATCCACTAATTTGGATCAAGCAAGGCTTTAGGAGGCTGCCCGCCTATTTCATTTCAAAGGATGCCGTGACAAACTAGGAAATGCCAATGAGCTCTGCAAGTCAGACTATTCTCATTACTGGTTGGGCTTCACTATCCACTGTGGGAACCATATCATATTATCTTTGGTGTGTAAGTGCCCCCAGGATCCCTGCCACCTCTGGTTCTGTCATGCCTATTGCATTTAGAGATCCCAGTTCAAGGACAGCCATTTCCACTAGAATTTCTGACCTTCAAAGAAGAGCCACCATAGGGCTCTTCAAAGACGCTAGAACTCCTGGGCGCCTGGGTGGCTCAGTCGTTAAGCGTCTGCCTTCGGCTCAGGTCATGATTCCAGGGTCCTGGGATCGAGCCCCGCATCGGGCTCCCTGCTCCGTGGGAAGCCTGCTTCTCCCTCTCCCACTCCCCCTGCTTGTGTTCCTGCTCTCGCTGTGTCTCTCTCTGTCAAATAAATAAATAAAATCTTAAAAAAAAAAAAAAAGACGCTAGGACTCCTTCCTATGAATTTCTTTCTGACAGCCACATGACAGCTAATGACAGTGATATCATTGTGGCTCTTTAACAACCCCCCCCTCCGCTGCGTGTGTATAAGCAAGTCTTAAATGACAAAGCCACTCAGCATTCCAATCTTTCTAAGCCTGTGTGGGTTTCTTTCCAGCTTTACCGAGGTATCATTGACAAATAAAACTTCTATATATTTAAGGTGTACAATGTGTTGTTTTGATATATGTATATATCGTGAAATAATTACCACAATCAAGCTAACATTTTTATCACCTTTGTGTGTGTGTGTGCTAAGAACACCTAAGATCGACTCTCTTGGCAAAATTCAGTATTACTGTAATAAACGCAGTATTATTAACCATGGTCACTGTGCTGTACATTAGATCTCTAGAATTTACTAGTATAATTGGAACTTTGTGCCCTTTGACCAACATCTCCCCATTTCTCCCATCCCCCAGCATCTGGCAACCACCACTCCACTCTCTGCTTTTATGAATTTGATTTTTATAGATTCCACTTACAAGTGATATGCAGTATTTATTTCTCTTGTGTCTGGCTTATTTTACTTGGCATAGTGTCCTTTAGGTCGCAAGCCTTTTGGATACCGTCCTTTATAGCAGGAATCAGCAAACTATAGCCCAGAGACCAAATCTAGTGCTGTTTTGCATGGCCTGCAGGCTAAAAATGGCTCTCACATTTTTTTTAAATTTATTTGAGAGAGAGAGAGAAAACACACGAGAAGGGGGAGGAGGAGAGGGAGAGGGACAAGCAGACTTGGTGCTAGACACAGCGCCCGACGCAGGGCTCGGTCCCAGGACCCTGGGATCACAACCTGAGTCAAAGGCAGACTCTTACCCCACTGAACCACCCAGGCGTCCCAGTTTTCACATTTTTTAATTGAAATAAAATCAAAAGAAGAATAATATTGTATGACACATGCAAATGATACAAAATTCACATTTCAGTGTCCATAAATAAACATATTGGGACACAGCCATGCTCATTCCTTTACAAATTGTCTTTGGCTGCTTTTCCACTCTAAGGCCAGAGCTGAAGCTGACACTGGTCTATAAACCCTAAAACATACTATTTAGCCTTTTACAGAAAAGGTTTGCTGACTCATGGGTACAGAGGTCAGTCAAACAACCAAGCAGCAAGCCATCAGAGATATTCTTAGACCTTTACGTCCGAACATGGAAGCCAGAATCTCTGCTTAGTGGGCCAAATCAATACATTTGGCCTGATCCAACTTTATATTCTGCCACCACCTTGAATCAGCACACCAAAGACCCATTTCCATACACATTCTGCAGTTTTCTGTTGATATAAATTGGCAAATGGAAATTGGCAACTGTCCTGGTGATCTCCTCACGGGTCCTATCTTGCTCCCCGCCCTTTGGGTTCTGTTGAGACTTGAGTCTGGGTATAGGTCTTAGAGGCCAGAAAAGGTCGGAGGAGGGTGAGCAGCTCCTTGCAAGGCAGCTACCTTAGGGAAGGCCATTACAATTTCTTCAAGCAAGAGGAGACTAACCTCCCCAGGCAGGGGTGCAGGCTCACTCGATGGGCAAAGGAGACTCGGCAGCCTTGTTAGAATCTGCCCATATATCCCAAAGCCAATCCCAATTTGGGGGGCTCCTGTTTCTTCCCATTCAATGCCCTGGCATTAACAAAAGGACCCTGTGAGGTTGGAAGTTGGTTGGGAATTGTAACTCGGCCACCCACAGGAATTCACTTTGAGCGTGGTCTTCAGAACTCTTGGCCCTGTCTCTGTGGGAAATAAGAGTTTCTCTCTTTGCAGTCACAGAAACATTCAAGTCCCTCGGACAGCACTTGAGCTGTGGGGATATAAAGCTCTGAGGTCACCATTTTCTTTCCCCACGTTTTCCAGCACGGTTAGAGGCAACCAGCCAACTCATTACACACCTTATTTTTACTAAAACATCCTATGGAAGCAAATACTTGGTTCCCCCAGAGCCTTGCCTCCCGATACAGGCAGTTACTGGTACTGATCTGAGTGACTGCTTGCCATTTCGTGCCATGGACTATCAGTGTCCCCTTTACCCCTGAAAACAGGGTCATTGACGGCTTTAAATCTAATTAGATCAGAGAACCAATTGCCTGTCACCTTGGTGGTACAATGTCCCACGGAAGCCAGAGCCCCCATCGCAGGGCTAGGCACGCAGCTGGTGCAGGAGTTGGAGGAGCTGAAAGAGGGGGGTTGGAACACATACACGCCCAGCTGCTGCCTTCTACCAAAGAGATGAGTCGCAGATAAGCGACCGCTAGTGTAAGCCACGAAATGGTTGCCGTTCCAACCTCGACCCCGCAAATCCCCCACAAGAACATCTCTTGCGGCCCACCCTAACCAGAAGCGTACAGGGAGGGGAATGCTGGGAAATGTCATGTAACCTGGCCCAGTGGACCACATCGCAGAGCCACCTCACGGGGTGTTTTCAAAGGCCGCTTAATCTCCCCACCAGCAGGAGCTCACCGACTCACCAACCTCCCTAAAAGCAACACCTCACTGAAGCATTGGAAGTCCCTCCCAACAGCCCCCAAAAAAGCGTGAGTCTCATGTGAAGAAAGCAGATTCCTTCCAGTTAGTGTGATTTGGCCTTAATTCTTCCAGAACAAGAATCTTGTCAGTATTGTACTCGGGAGGCTGGCTGCATTCTGAGAGCAATTCCATTAGGTCTTGGCAACCCGTCTCTCCCCTGATGTAAAAGCGGAGGAGGAGGCTGCAGTTAAGACACCACAACAGAAAAAGGGGTCTTGTGCCAGAAGGGGTTGGGGCAGCAGATGGACAGCCTTTGGAGAGCATTGGGGGCACAGCTGGAAAGATTTCTGGATGTCTTTTCCAAGTCTGAGATTCAGTGTTCTGTCCCCTGGAGGTCTCCACAGACTCCAGTCTTAAGAATTACCTTTTCCTTTCATATTTGAATAAAAATATCTTGAGTCCCCATCCTTAACTTGGGAGAAGCTCAACATTCTCCCCACCATATCAACACATTCCTTGTGGCTGTTGTTTTCCATGATGGTATTCAGGGTGTCATGGACTCAGCTAAAAGACTACATTTCCCAATTTCTTTTTGCAGATAGAAGTGGCCAATCGGAAGTAAGTAGAAGTCTTTGGGAAGGGATCCTGAGATCCCCTTTTTGAAAGAATGAAACTCACCTAGTGGTGCCTTCTCCCCTCCACACCTTTTTCCTTTCTTCTTGCTTTTTTCCTCTGGAACATGACATGATGGCAGAGGCTCCTGCAGCCATTTTGTGATCTTGAGGATTAGAGCCACATGCTAAGGATGGCAGAGCAGTAAGTCAGTGCTACTCCCTTATGACACCAAGGAACCCTTCTCCAGCCTCGGACTACACACTTCATAGGTCTGTGAGGAGAAATAAATCACCTTGTTGAAGCCACTGTTGTTTCTGGCTTATGTCTCTTGACACCGAATACAGTTTCTGCTTCCAGAATTCTTGGTATGTGAGGCAATTACTTTCCTCTGTGGCAATACCCAGTTCCCTCGCAATAAGAAGATCGTAGTTTCCTGCCCTCTTGAACTCAAACGTGGCTGTGTGATTTGCTCTGGCCGATGCAATCTGAGCAGGAATGATGTGTGTGTCCCTTCTGGCAGAGGCTACAAGAGCCAGCGTGTGTCTCACCTTCTTCTCTCTTCTTTCTGTCACTGATGACCGGGGACGTTTCTGATGGTGGCTTCTCCATCATCAGCTTAGGGCACATCATCACTCCCAGCTGATCCATGGTGAGCATGAGGTGTGAGTGCAAACACACCTTTGCCATTGTAAGCCACTGAGATTTTGAGATTATTCCTGTTGATTTCCAGCAAAAATGGGTTGGCCTGATTTAGGGAATGAAGAGCTGACAAGCTTTCTGGAAAGGCTGGTGGAGTGGGCTCAGGGCTAAGACTTTGCAAATGATTCCCAAAACCTGACTCTAAGGAAAAATTTGCCTCCACTCCTGTGTGCTGCTTGTTTAAGCTCATACCATCACCACACCAAGCAATTCTCTGTCACCCCAGCACGGTGTCCTACAATTCAGTTCAATTCTGCCACAAACCAGAGTGAACGCAGACCCCAGAGGCGAAGGGCTCGGTCCCATGAAACTGCCCCTCCCCTACTTCTGACGTCAATGGCTGGTAAGTCCCAGGTTACCCACAACTTCTGTCAAATGTGACTACAAATTGGGGCTTCCCATGATTCCCTCACCTTGGATTTGATTCTTTACCAGAACGCTCGTAGAACTCAGGGAAACACTTATGTTTACCAGTTTATTATATCATGGAGGCTATGATGAAGGCTACAGATGGACAACCAGGTCAAGAACTACACAGGGCGAGGTCTGGGAGAATCCTGAGCATGGGAGTTTCCACCCCCCTGCCAGCACGTGGCTATGTTCACCAAGCAGGTTGCTCTCTGACCCCTGTAATTTGGGGATTTTTATGGAGGCTTCATCATGGAGGCATGATTGACCATTAACTCAACTTCCAGCCCCTCTCCCTCCTCCAGAGGACGGGGGTGGGACTGGAAGTTTCAAGCTTCTGATCATAACTTGGTCTTTCTGGTGATCAGAGCCATCTAGAAGCTTACCATCCCTTGCCTCATCAGAACAAAAGATGCTCCTATCACCCAGGAAATTCCTGGGGTTGTAGGAGCTCTGTGCCAGGAACTGGGAGCAAAACCCAATATACATATTTCCTATACTTTCACAATAACTGAACCAACCCCCTTAGGGAGCTTCTCCTTCCACCTCAGCTGTGAGCCCCCCACCCCCACCCCGTCCATGGCACCTTCGGAATCCTGATCCAGGGCCCAGAAGTCATCACCACCCCAGACGCAACTGTCTTTTTGTTTTCAGGGTTTTTTTTTTTTAAGATTTTATTTATTTATTCGTGAGAGACAGAGAGAGAGAGAGAGGCAGGGGGAGAAGCAGGCTCCCCACGGAGCAGGGAGCCCGATGCGGGACTCGATCCCAGGACCCTGGGATCACGACCCGAGCTGAAGGCAGACGCTTAACTGACTGAGCCACCCAGGCGCCCCTTATTTTCAGTTTTGTTGTGCTTGGGCTTGAGGTATAACTCACGTGTAATAAAGCACAGGAAACTAAGTGTACAACTCAGCCAGTTCTGGCCGATTAAGACATTCACGTAAGCTGTGCTACCATCATGACACAGAATGTTCCAGTCCTTCCAGAAAGTTCCCTCACACCTCTCCTCAGTCGACGCCCCGCCCCCATAGGAGGGGCACCACAATAGTGGTAAAAGCAACTATTATCCTGACTTGAATCGCCATCACTTCGTCTTGCTTGCTCCGGAACTTCACGTAAGTGGTAGTAGACGGTCTGGGCACTTTGGTATCTGGCTCCTTTCACTCAGGCTAAGGCTTTTGCGATTCCTCCATGTTGCCGCATAGTTTCTCCCGTTTAGTGTTGAGCGGTATCCCCTCACAACGCATGCCATGGTTTCTATCCACTCACGTGTGTGTGTGTGTGTGTGTGTAATATATATATGAATGAATGACATTCCCTCCTGATGGGTTAGGCACCTGATTAGCAGATGGTAGATGCCAATCAAAAATATTTTTAGAATATAAATATTGGATATATACAATATATATGTATATATTCCACACTATACATTTCACACATATAACATCCATGTATTATACACGTCTGTGCATATACGTAAGACATATCACACATGCACATATGCTATATATCACATGTAATGTTTGTTTTCAATGGATTTATCCTATTTATTTATTTATTTATTAAAGATTATTTATTTATTTATTTGACAGAGAGAGACACAGTGAGAGAGGGAACACAAGCAGGGGGAGTGGAGAGGGAGAAGCAGGCTTCCCGCTGAGCAGGGAGCCCGACGCGGGGCTCGATCCCAGGACCCTGGGATCATGACCTGAGCCGAAGGCAGATGCTTAATGACTGAGCCACCAGGCGCCCCTGAAATACTCTTTATAAAGTAAAACTTCTCATCAACTGTTTGGTTACCCTGAAAGATAGTCTGTCTAGGAAAGAATATTTGAATAATGAGTTGGTTTCTTTTTTTTTTTTTAAAGATTTTATTTATTCATAAGAGACAGAGAGAGAGAGGCAGAGGGGGAAGCAGGCTCCCCGCTGAGCAGGGAGCCCGATGTGGGACTTGATCCCAGGACCCCGGGATCATGACCTGAGCCGAAGGCAGACGCTTAACGACTGAGCCACCCAGGCACCCCTATCCTATTTATTTTTTATTTGAGAGAGAGAGAGTGAGCTCAAGCGGGGGGAGGAGCAGAGAGGGAGGAAGAGGGAGGAGGAAAGAACCTCAAGCAGACTCTGCGCTGAGCACGGAGCCCGACACGGGGCTGGATCTCACGACCCTGAGATCACGACCTGAGCTGAAACCAAGAGTCGGACGCTTAACCAACTGAGCCACCCAGGCGCCCCTCACTGGATTTATCCTGATGGCTACTTTCTACTTACATGAAGCAGTACTGGTTTTCCATCTATGATTGTTTGTTTTAAAATAAATGTATTATGTTAAAAAAGGAGGTGATCTCTTGAAAAAGTGAATAGTAAATAATACGGGTGGGATGAAAATGTGGCAACAAGTGAGAAGAGTATATAAAGAATCAGATTATTTGGGATATACTCTGGTATTTTTCTTTTCTATTTTATTACTTCTTTTTTATGCTACTCAGAGCCCATGAAACTGATTTCATAACCCACGACTAGGCTCTGACCCAAGGTCTGTGAACTCTTGTTATGCAAGCCCATGTGAACAGGACCTTGTCTCTGTGTTTTGTCATGATGGCCCTTACGCTGGGGGAGCGGCCTCTGCCCCCGGCCGCGCGCTTCAGAGGACCTACTCTGGCCTTACCCGGTGGAGCCCCTCTCCGGGGCCTTCAGGACATGCCCACCAGAGCCTGTGCCCCTTCTGGACTCTGCTCTGGATCCCTGGGACCCTGGAATTCCCCGCCCGAATGGCTCTGGGGCCCCCTCCCAGGGCCTGCGTGGCCTTCTTGGTGGGCATTCCCCTCCACAGAGAGGTGGCCCAGAGGCAGTCTTTTGTGGCAGGGGGTGTGGGTGGAGTTTGGATGGGCAGGCTGGGGTGTCCACACTCATGTGTGGGGCCCCTCACAGTGACGGGAGGATCTGGAGTGTAAAGAAAAGTAGGCCCCCGTGGGTCCGGGACCTCCATTTGCGCTTGGCCGGTTACCAATACTACCTACCAAGGTGAGGGGTGAGCTCACGTGGGACACCAGGCCAGGGGTCTCACACTGCCGGGGGCCGAATCCAGCGCGGACGCTCCCACGGGCCAGGGTCCCCCGTGGCCTGCCCTCCTGTCCCTCTTGCCTCACACCAGCCAGGCCATGTTCTCTGGATTCCCTGCCTTGGCTTTTGAGTCTGTGACCCTCTCCCTTCAGTCCTCAGGGGACCCGTCCTCAGTCCCAGCCCCTTTCTTCCACTCCCCAGTCATGAATGATCAGAGACCATGGGCAAGGACCACAGTGTTTACTTTTCGTCTGAACAGAATGGGTGGCTTGGGGGGCAGTGCCCAGGGAGCCAGGCGGCCCTCTGGGTGGGTAGGGTGGGGAGGGTAGGGGCCTTGGGCCGTGAGCCCCGGCTCTGGCTCCATCCGGGTCTTCCCTCTCAGGCTGGGCTTTACTGACTATTCTGTAGGCTCCGCGAGGGGAGGGAGGTGGCTGGGCATGGTGAGCTGGTAGGGACTCAGTCTTGGGGTGCCCATCGATTGGGTTGCCGGCCCCTACTTCCGATGGTCTCACCTGTTACGATTCCGGCATAATTGGGGTAACCGCCTACACTTGCCACCTGTGGGTGAAGGAAAACGTTGGGTCATGAGTTGGAACAACATTGATTACTGCATGTGCTCTGGGTGCTGGGGGACAAGGCCCACCAGCCCTGCCCTTCAGGAAGCTCCAGGGCAACCCCAAGCCAGAGATGAGAAGCACATGGGAGAAGAGCTAGTGTGACGTCCCTCAAGCCTCTCACGCACAGAGAGGAGCTTGAAAACCCATCCGAGCTTGTGTGTGATTCGTTCATTCAGCAAATATTTACTGAGCACCTACTATGTGCCAGGCTCTGACCTCGGCACTGGGAGCACAGCCGGGGACAGGAATGAATAAAATCCCTGCCCTGGTAGAGCTGACTTTCTAGTCGGGGAGACTGACAATGAGCAGAATGACTGGGTCAAGTGTAGGAACAGTGATATCAGATGGTGATGCGTGCTCAGAAGAAAACTAAAGCCAGGAGGGAGGCAGGGAGGCCCAGGGGCTGGGGGCATCCACACGGCGATGACTAGAAGGGCCTCATTGGAAGAGGTGAGGGGGGAGCCACGTGGACATCTAGAGGAAGGGTGTTCCAGACAGAGGGAATGGCCAGTGCAAAGGCCCCGGGGTAGGAGGAGACAGGTAGGCTTAATGGACAACATGGGGGTCAGGGGGCCTGACCGAAGGGAATGGGGGGGTGGGATTTCAGAAGACAAATGTCCTGGCTGCCACTCTTGCCTCCTCTCCTCTTTCTAGTCCCCACCGGGCTCACACGGCTCCAGCCACCCTAGCCTCTTCCTGTGGTTATTGCAACACGCTCAGCTCATTCCTGCCTCTGGGGCTTTGTACTTGCTGCTCCCTTTACCTGTTTTTTAAATCGTCTTTCTCATCATCATCAGGCCTGATTTTATCTCTTTAGAGGGAGTGTCTCTCCCCATCCCTCTTGGCTTATTATTCTGCTTTCTTTTTCTTGTGGCAATTACCTCTCTCAGTGTCCACTCTGCTCATTAACGCACTTACCTGTTTACTGTCATCCCCCCCCTCCCCACACTGGATGTGAGCTCTCCAAGGGCGGGGACCAGGGCACAGGGTGGGCACACAAATGACTCTCGCCGGAACAATTGATGGCCCGGGAGCTAACTTTCAGGCTCTGCCCTCACACAGACCTGGGTCCAGTCCTTCCCTGATTTTTAGGTGCTGTGTGACCTTGGGCAAACCCCTCAGTTCTCTGAGCCTCACTTTTCCTACGGCGGGGGGAGGGGGTGCGGACAGGGCCCCAGCGCAAGGTCAGGAGCAATAAACAACAGAAGCAATGTTCCTCGAGCCCTGGATTCGGTGTGGGGCAGGAGGCACTAGCGATCTCTCCTCACCGCTCTTAGTGTTCTGCCTCCCACCTTAGACCAAAGAAAAGATGTGGCTGTGTGTGTTTTCCTGATGGGGAAGTTGGGCAAGAGAGGGAATAAAACCTGGTGTAAGCTATATGGTTTCACTGAGAGCTTGCAAACTGGTGGCCTGTGTGTTTTAGTTCACCTGCAGCATTTAAAAAACTGAAAAATTTGTTTTTCTGCTCGTTATTCTCTCTTTGCCCCCATTCCCCGTACAACGTTGAGCTCTGTGCAATGCTGCCCGCCCCACCCCCCCCACCCCCGCCGCCGCAAGAGACTGCATCCCCTGGTCCCTCGCCTTCTAACTGGCAGGGAGGCCGTGGCCAGAGAGAGAGGATTAGGTATCTGATCCCCTCTACCCCTGCTCCCTCCTGGTGGGCTTACTGGGGGGCAGGGGCTGGAAACCTCTCCCTGGAGCCAAAGCTCAAGCCGGTGGCCCCCGTCTACAGTTCTGTCTCCCACCAGCCCCTGGCCGTGACCACTCCCTCCTGTCACCCCCTCCAAGCTTTGGGGACACGGTTCCCCGTTGCTGTGCCATCCTGCTGTGACCAGAAGAACCACCCAGCTGAGCCCAGCCTACATTTCCAAAGGGCACAATTGAGCCCTAGGTAAATGGTGATCACTGTAAGCCGCTGACTTCCGGCGTGGTTTATATGGACCTGTAGCTAATATGCTTCATTTAAAACAACTCTGCCTGGGCTGGGGGGGGGGGCTTCAAGAACTGATCCCGTGAGTCAAAGTACAAGCCAAGGCGACCTCCCTCCCAGGCTTGGTGCCTCCCCCAGCTCCGATTCTCACTCGTGAGGATGACAATGCCTGTGATGAACAGCACAGCTGCGACCAGCAGCCCCCGCTTCCGGAGAGTGTGCTCGTCTGCAGAGAGAAAAGCGACAGAGTGTAGCAAGGGTTGCCTCTTTCCCTCCCTCTTCCCACATCCTCCCATGGGTAACTTACCGTAGGAGAAGGGGTTTTCCTCACTGGAACCTGGGGGGGGGGGGGGGACAGACAGGGAGCAAGTCAGAGTTCAGCCAAAACTGTGGAGTGAAGTAGTGAATGGCGGAGTCAGGGAGGGAGGGACTTGGGTCTCTGCCTTGGGACACTTAGGACCAAAGCCTCATATGACACCATGTGGCTCCCACCACCTCTCTACCTCAGCTCCCCACTGCCCTGCTCACCAGATGCTCCAGCCCTGCCGGCCGCCCTGCTGGTGGCCATACCAGGCCCCTCTCACCTCAGGGCCTCTGCCTGGAACACCCCTGCCCAGACATCCACACGATTCCCCCTCAGCTCCTTCTCAGGGAGGTCTCCTTGGCCCTTTATGGAAAATACTCTCCAGTCACCTCTGCCCCTAATGCTGCTTTATTTCTCTCTTTTTTTTTTTAAAGATTTTATTTATTTATTTGAGACAGAGAGAATGAGAGAGACAGAGAGCACATGAGAGGGGGGAGGGTCAGAGGGAGAAGCAGGCTCCTCCGAGCAGGGAGCCCGATGCGGGACTCGATCCCGGGACTCCAGGATCATGACCTGAGCCGAAGGCAGTCGCCCAACCGACTGAGCCACCCAGGCACCCGCTGCTTTATTTCTCTTGATAGCAGCTTTAAACCACCTGATACATAATTCTTATAATTATTATTTATTATCTCTATCCCCCACTAGAATGTCTGCTCCACGAGAGAAGAGATTTTCGTCCGCCTTGTTCACTGCTATATCTCTGGCACCTAGAACACAGTAGGTGCTCGTGAATATGTTTTGAATGAAGGAAGGAAGGAACTCTCTACGTGACCTGTGGGCATATCATTTCCACCGGTTCAGTGGAGTTCGCTGGGCGGGAAGTGGACGATAAGACCACAAGGGGACAGATCAAGGTGTCCCGCAGACAGAGCTCCCTGCTCACCCCAAAACTGATCTCAGATGCGTGAGTAAGGCAGCTGAGACCAGAAGAACCACTCAGCTGAGCCCAGACAAAAACTTCCAGATTGCAGCCTTGGGTGTTAAATAAATGGTTGTCATTTTAAGCCACTGAGCATCAGGGTGGTTTGCACGCTGCAATCATCCATGGATTCATTTGTCTATCCAGACATTTATTGGGTGTCTACCTTATACCCCCCACCGCCGTCTTCCAGCCTTGAACTCACGTATCCACCCACCACATGTTTACAGAGGACTATTTCATGCTGGGCAAGGTTCCAGGTGCTAGAAATACAGAGTGAAGAGGAAATAGCCAGTTTCCAGTCTGGGAAGGGAGTTACTGACCAGTCGGCCCGAGGACAGGGTCCGGCCTGACGCCTTTGCCTGGAGCCTGCTTCTTGGAGAGCGTGGTGCCTTTAGTGGGTTTGGCAGAGGGCGTGGCTAGAAGGTGGCAGAGGGAGGAAGTGAGTCGTGGAGGAGACAAGGGATGACCACATCTCGGAATGTCTGTACCCGGGGGACACTCTCCTCCACATCGACACACTCAGTGGGCAGGCACAGCAAGCCCCCCACTCCTACCCTGGGGACAGCAAGGAATGGCAGGTATGGAAATACTGAACGAGTCTGCACCCCCAGGTTAAGACCAACTGTCCCAGCCCCCCTCCCGCTCCCCCAGAACCTCCTGGGCTGCCTCGTAATCAGGGAAGCAACGGATAGTATCCTTCTGAGCCAGGCAGGGGCGCCTCCAGAACACGGGCCCAGCACCAGGATTGAGAGAGAGTGAGAGCACGAGCAGGGCAGAGGGAGAGAGAGAAGCAGGGAGCCCGCCCGACGCGGGGCTCGATCTCAGGACTCTGGGATCATGACCTGGGCCAAAGGCAGCCGCTTAGCAGACTGAGCCACCCAGGCGCCCCAGCACCTCACTTCTTAAGTATGAACCGACAGGCAAGGATCACGAGATGTTCGGGAAAGCCTTGGCCAAGGGAAGGCTCAATCCAGACCAGCAGCAAGGACAGACATGCGGAGACCACAGAGAATGTAAAGGACAGCCTCGGTGCTGTGTAGTGCTCAGGCACGCTGGTGCTAGAGAGCCTGGGCTCAGATTCTGGTTCTGCCGCTTTGGGCTGTGTGGCCTAAGGCCGGCAGAGTAACCTCTCTGGGCCCCGGTTGCCTTCCTGTAAAATGAGGTTTCAACAGTTCCTACCAGGCAGAGTGGCTGTGAGCAGTGAATGAGTGAAGGCGGGAAAGCTTAGCACAGGGCCCGGCAGGGAGCAAACTCTCTGCAGATGTTGGCTGTCGCTGTTACCCCATAGCTGTAGCTGGCTCTCACCCCTCCCTCCTGGGAACAGCTGCCCCTTTCTTTGGGGGGCCTGCTCCCGCTTTCCCCCGTCCATCTGGTTCTATTGCAATGCGGGCCACAAGGGGGAGCATGTGACCCAGGCTCCTTCTTCCCTGGGACCTTCCACATTCCAAGTAGACGTTCGGAGGGGCAGCTAGGTGAAGTCTGGGAGCTCTGAGCTTGCAGATGACAGGAACCATTTCTTCACCAGGCGGAAGACAAGATCCAGCACAAGAGAAACAAAGATGAAGGAGGGAGAGAGGCGCTGGGGGCGTTCGTGCTCAGGCTCTGAGTGAGCCGGAGGCTCAGAGGTGTCTTTTACCTCTTGGCTCCATGACCCCCTCAGCCCGGCTGAATTTCTGTCCCATATAATCAGGAACATGATATCATAACACAGAGTAATTCGGGTCAACACGGACTCACAGCAAGTGAATCTGGAGATGTGAGAATGTTTTCTCAATTGAAAAGTGTGGACACAGTCACTATACCCCCCCACCTCCCCTTTTGTGGAAAATAGAAAAATTCTCTTCTCCAAGACACTTTATTTCCATCGGTGGTAAAATTGTTCTAATAGACAGGCTCTGTCAGAATTAGATGCTTTACTGCCATCACTGGAAAACTGTAACGATTATAAAATCCACCAGGGGAATGACATGGTCTTAGAGGTGACGCTCTCGTGCAGTGCCCAGTCTGCACCACTGTGTATGCATGTCAGCCTGGGAATGGCTCAAGCTACAGTATTTTCCAGTAGGGGCTGCTCCTCAAATATGGGTCAGATAGGCATTGGAGCCCACCTGCTGCCTTCACCTCGGCTCAGCTGCCTTTACCATGCCTCTGAAATGTTAATTACTCACTGGTCCTGAGGGGAACTACCTCTTCCCTGACTCTGGCCTATGCAGTTCAGACAGGGCTGACCCTGCTCCGCAGCCCCAGAGTGGGCACAAGACTCAGGCCTAAGCAGTCAGAGCAATCCATTTCCCTGGCTCCCTTTGGCCAGACATGGGTATGTGATCCCAGCTGGGCCAGTGAGAGTCAATTCAATGCCTTGGGCTAGATATGAGAAAGAGATGGGCTCTATCTGCTGGGTTTGTGACCTAAATAGAACTATGGGACTATCTTTGCCACCAAGAGAGGAAAAGCCACTTGAGAACTTGAGAACATAGACAACAGAGCTGAGAGAGAGCAAGTCAGTTATGATGACAGTGCTTGAGCACCTTGATCCAGCTGTTCCTGAAATCCCGTATCTGGACTTTACAGAACACATATAGCCAATAAATCTATTTTATTTTTAGTTGCATTTGCAGTATTTTGCAACTGAAAAACTCCTGCTCTAACATGAAGAGGTACACAAAGGAAACACCTACACCCACATTTCCAGGTACCAGCCCTATAAAGGAACCTGAACAAAAGAGAGTCCCATGTCCATCAGGTTTGGAAAATGAGGCATACTAGGAGCTCCTGTAGGGGATGCTTACTGCAAATGAGCGTTAATAAGACTCCAAGAAGTCCCACCAAAAAGAAATGTGTTTAACTTTAACTCAGAGTTTCCCAAATACCTTTGACCGCAAATCAAAACAGAGTTTTTTGAAAATGTATTAACAATTCCCCAAACGGGTGCTCTGAGAAACGTACTTGGGGAACTGCTGACCCAGATAGAGAATTAAACAAAATTTGTATGTTGCCCTTCTAGTCCCAGGCCCTACCTTGTGGGCCGCTCTTGACGGTCTTCGGATCTGTTGCTAGAAGCACATGCATTCCCGTTGGTTGCGGGGACTGGGTCTCCTCCATTTTTGGGGTCTGGATCTCCTTCTTCTGCTCCTGTGTTGTTCCTACTCAGGTCAGATGAGCGAAGGAAAAGGGAACAACGAGTGAATCGCATCCCTGGGGGGCTACTCCCCATCCAGCGCCAGCAGTGGGCACCTCTCAGAGACAGGGGGAGAGAAGAGAATGGGGATCGACCAAGGGATTTCATCTCGCCTGTGATATTTGCATGACTTCCAAGCAGAATATGTGCATGTATTATGGTATCACTAAATATTCATGGAGAAAATCGGGGAGCACGTTTTGAATTATCTTATACTCCAAGAAACAGTTCAAAACTGGTTTGAAAACTCAAAAACGGCAAAAGATACTGAGATTAAAGGAAGGAAGGAGTGGCCTTGGCACATGGGGAGTTGCTGGGGTGTTTGCAAAGGTCTAGTCCTTGAGCTGGGTGCCGGTTACGCAGGGGTTCAATTTAGAGTAATATGCTTTAGTTCTACGTTTATGGGCTCTGTACGTTTCGATATGCATATTATTTTTCATGATTTCAAAAGATTTGTTTCTAAAGAAATGGAGGTGGGTGGCTGGCTGCCCCACCACAAAGTAAGCCAGAGGATTCAGAGCTGGGGGACTGAAATGAGTAAGCAAGGACCCGGAGTGTCAGAGGAAGAGAGGGAGCGTGTCTGTCCCAGGCCCACGCTCCCGCCCCCTCCCCCTGCCTCACTCACCACCAGTCTGCAGGGTTGTCTGAGCAGTGGGCTGGGGTTCTGGGTAGACTGCGTCTGGAGTCCGGAAACAGGGAGAGAAGAGAGAGAAGATGTGGAGAAGGTCCATAGGTGGAGGAACGGGGTGGTGGGGGGTGGATTTCCATAGCAACTCAATTTTGATATCATTGAAATGACTTAATTAACCAAGTCACTTGCTAACGGCCCAACTGCCATGCCTGCACCTCTCCTCCCACAGATGCGCATCCCCCTACTCAGAATCCATCCACCTCTGGTAAGAGCCCCTGGAACTTTATGAACTACCCTTCCCTGAGTCTGGGTCCACTTCATTCAGTGAGGCTGGCACCAGTCTTGTTGGAGGTTGAACCTGAGACTGGGGTCTGGCCAATCAGCTTTGGCCTGTGGCCACAATGATCAGCTCACTGTTGGACTTGCTACCTGAGACTGGTCGGGGACGCTCAGTCGTGGGACTTTTGCTGGATTGGGGAAGGGGAAATCTGCTTTCCTCTGGCTTCTTAGGAGGGAGGATGGAAGCCTCAGGTCTCTAGGGGCCATCTTGGCCCCATAAAAGGAGAGTCTAGTCAACACAAGAAAGATAGAACCGAGAGATCAAGACAGGTTCCTGATAGCATCATTTGAGCACCTAGACCGAGCCGTGCCTGAAGGCCTATCACCAGACTTTCTGATTGCACAAACCCAAAATTCCTGAGTGGTCCGAGCTTGAGATTTTTTGTGGCTGTTGTTATTTGCAGTGACAGGATCTTGACAGATCCATCCCTCTTTCCTCACCTGGGGCTGGCGTCAGGGCATGAACATTCACCCTGGCTGGGTCTGCTGGAGAAACGGATGTGGCCTCCTTCAATATATGTCCTGGGAAATCAAGGGCGAGGAGTCAGAGAGGAGCCTCTGGTCCCCCTTCTCTCACCAAAACCCCACCTTGCCCTCCTCTTTGAAGCTGTGGGTGGTAGCTCAGGACATGCTGGTGGAGCCGCAGACAGACAGACACTTGATTGGGGGTATCCGTCCATGGTCCTGGAAGTGTTTTAAGAAACGCTGAGGCCCAGCACCCTTCCTCCAGCCCCTCTCCCTGCCCATCCTTGTGGGATGGAAGAGGGGATTTAGCCTAGTGAACCCACGTCCTAAAGTCAGCCGGGGCTGTGGTCTCAAATTCTGCTTCCAGCAACTTCCTCGCTATGTGACCTGGAGCGGGTGAAGTCTGAGCCTCAGCTGTCTCATCTGCAAAGTGGGGATACTAACTGAATCTGCTTCTCAGGGCTATGGAGAGGGCGAAAGGACACGACAGAGGAAAGGGTCTCCCCTACTCCCTGATACGCAGTCAGGGCTGGATACAACATTGCTCCCGCCCCGGCCCAGCCTCATCGGCTCTGCCCTGGACACCCCTCCCTGGGCTCCCTGCCTTCATCCCTGTCCTCTGCTCCCCACCTGCAGCCAGGGGGAGCCTGTGAACCCCTGAGTCAGGTCAAGGCCCTGCTGGTTGGTGCAGGGCCCCCTCCTTGCTCCTAATACAAGCCAAAGTACTCATGGGGCCTCCCCCCTCCCCCCTCCCCCTGGTTTCCTGTCACGCCTCTTACCTCTCCTCTTCCCACCCTGCCCTTGTTCACCCCAGCCCAGCCACCTGGCCTCCCTGCTCTTCCTCATACTCACTGGACAGCACTTATCCCCCAGATGCCTGCTGGGCTCATTCCCTCATCTCCGTCGAGTGTCTGCCCAAATGTCACCTTCTGGTGAGGTCTTCCCTGGCCACCCCATCTAAACAATCCTCACTACTCTGCTCTGTTTCTCTCCATAGCACTTACCGCCTTCTAGCGTACCATATAATTCACTGATGGATTGTTTATTGCCTGTCTTTCCCAACTAGAATGTGAGCTCCTGTTTTATGTGTTGCTGTTTCCCCCGTGCATAGAATAAGATCTGGCACATAGTAGCTGCTCAATGAATACTTGGTGAATGACTGAAAGAATACGTGAAAACCATTTTATCAAAGACAAATGGGGCAGCTTCAGTGGAGGTTATGTCCTGGGTTCTGAGGGCAAGAAAGATGGTCATATCCCAGCCTCACTACTCACTAGCCTCTGGCACAGGGCACTTCCTTTGCTGAGCCTCAGTATCCTCATCCATAAAACGGACATGACCGTATGTATAACAGAGTAGAGCTTAAGTCGAAATGAGTTCACATATGCACCACCTGCCATGTAGAAAGCACCTGCAAATGCCCACCATGGGCACTGCCTTCAGGAAACCCTTCCCAGGCAGGGGTGAGACACCTCCAAATCTTGGACTGGCCCCAGGTCACCCTCTCTGCCTAATCGTGTATCACCCGGGTATCCAGGGAGCTGCTTTGCTGGGAGCCTAGGGTTCCTGGCTGCTCAGTAGAAAATTGACACCAATCTCCCCGCCAAATCAAACTCAGTGAGTTCTTCTTGGACGTGAAATGGAGGATGCTCAGCAGGACAGGCTCTGGCCAGACTCACTGGAAGCGGCCACCCAGGTGCGAGGTGTTCCAAAGAGGGTGTAACCCTGGCCCCCTCATCAAGACCCCACTTCCTGGTGCTGGCTCAGTAGGAGGGTGAAGACACAGGGCAGGGCACCCAAATCCATGGGTGCCCACCCACGCCACCAGTACACTCCAGGTGGGACACTCTGGGGCAGAGTGGGGACAAGGGCCCGGCCTTACCTCTGGTGGGGAGAATCAGGCCAACGATGGTGAAGAGACACAGGCGACCAGAGGGCGACATCTATGGGGTGAACAGAAGCTGGGATCAGCCATGTCGTCACTGAGGCAGGCCCCAGGCAGCACCCCCCCACACCGGCGCCCCGTGGGGATCTTGCAGCCCCTTCTTTACCCAGAGCAAGCACCTCTGACTTCAAGGACCCCCTGCCTGGGCTGACAGCTGGTTTCCAGGGCAGAGGGAGGGTTCTAGAAGTGGAGGGGGATCCCCGGCAACCACCCCCTTCTTCCATATGCAGGCCCCCAAAGAAAACAAGAAGCATCAGACCAAATGGGGCTTCCAGCAGCAGCCACTGCACAGGGACACCCCTGGAGCTGAGAAGAACTTACCCCACCAAGACTGACCCTACAGGGCACAGGAGTAGATCAGGGGCCCTGGTGCCTCCCTCCGGGGCTGTCCCCAGAGGCGAGGAGTCAGCAAGGAGGAGAAAGAGGAAGAATGAGTAATGTACTCCCGATCTCAGAGGAAAAAGTGAGCTGGTGTTAGGGGCCTCACCGCCTCAGGGACAATAGAGCAGGATGCTGGGCACCTCTAGGACACCGGGCCCGAAAGCGATGGCGGAGAGCCGGGGAGACTGAGGCAGGAGGAAGAGGCGCCCGCAGCCCACCGCAGTGCCCAAGAGCAGGCGCGGAGACGTGAGCATGAGTGGGGGGCCGAGAGGCACCGAAAAGAGCAGTCCTCCAGGCACCTGAGCCCGGCCCCTGGGCAGAGGGGAGGCGGGCGCCGGCGGATCGCAGGCGAGACTTACGTCAGAGCCGGGGGGTCCCAAGCCCGCAGCCTCGTGGACAGAGGGCAGCGGCGGCGGCTGCGTCCCGGCGGAGGGTGTGGCCAGGGGAGAGCTGGCGGGCGGGGACCGAGACGGGCTCAGTCATTTCCTCTCGGGTTTCCTGGCTTCAGAGCCCGCGGTGGGAGCAGGAGGGGGAGACGCTGAGGGCGATGGGGGGCAGGGGTGAGAGGCCGGTTAGTGGCCTCCACCCACCGGCTGGGGGAGCGAGGCGGGGGGAGAGCGCCCGCAGGTCTTGGTGGGTGGGGCTCCTTTGGGGAAGCAGGGGAGCGGGGGCGGGGTGTCTACTCTGGGGTCGCGGGAGGGGGGAGCAGCGGGGAAGAGACGGAAAGGGGCAACTGGGGAGGGGGCGTTGAGCAGGGGAGGGGAAACTCCCGGGTCTCTGAGACGGGGGGGGGTGATCACTGGGGCGCTGGGGGAGGGGAGGAAGAAGGAGGGGGCAAGTCTGGGGATGGGAGAGAGCTCCCCCAAGGTTCGGTTTTGCCCTCTCCCCCGTTTTGTCCCCACAGATGAGAACTCACAGACAGAACAGGGGAAAAAACCAAATGCACATTTATTAAGCTCAAGACATAGATTCCAAGGGTGCAGGGAAACCGATCTTCGGAGGGGAGACGGGGAGGTGCCGGGGAGCAGTACGTGGGGACTCTGGGGGGCTGGGGCTGGACTCCCGGACCCCAGGAGCTGGAGGCCTGAGTCCCTGGATCCGGGATGCAGACGGGCTCTTTCGGGGGGTCGTCATTGCCAAGGCCTGGGGAGGGGCAGCGGGGTGCAGCGGCACTAGCCTCGGGTGGGTGGGACGGCTCATTCGGGGGAGCGCTCCCCGGCGCAAGGCTGGGGTCCCCACCGCCTCCACCCGGTCCTCAGGCTTCCGCACTGGCAGGGACAGCAGTGGAGGTGCCCAGGGCTGGTTTTACACGCCGCCACCTCCAGGCGCTGGGGACCAGGGGGCGGGTGGAAGGAAAGAGAGAGAGCGTCAGAGAGCTGTGGTGGGCCACCTGCTGCACCGTGTGCGGGTAACCCCTCCCACAGCCAGTGCGCCCCCGCCCCCCATCCTCCCATGGAAGCCAGACCCCCAGGGACTGTCATCCTTGAGCTAACACTGGGGAATGTCTTGCCTCCCCACACCCTGATGCGTTTAGGGACACCTGTGTGGCTCTTGTCCTGCCCCACAGGACACTGTCATGGAGGGGAACACAGTTCTGATGAAGCTGGAGACCCCTGGCCCAGCTTGGGCCTTTCTGGGATGTCCCCCTGGAGTCTCCATCCCCCTCCTGTGTCCCCAACCTCCTCCTACACCCCAATCCCAGGCCCACACCCTGTCTCCCCAACATTTGGACACAGCCGGAATTCCCCTGTTTCCCACCCACTTGGGACCATCACTCAACTGGAGTGGGTCACAGTCCTGGGCATATTCTGAGACCTTGCCCCAGGTGCTAGCCACCCCCCCCCCCAGTCATCCAGGAAGTCATCCACAAACCCCCATTAGGGTTTTTAAATCTCATGAAAAGAACATGAAACAAAACACATCAAATTCCACACCAAATCCCCCCAAGCACTGAGTACCCCAAGGCCCACTTTTTAGTTCTGAGACCTTTTATGAGAGCCAGAGAGATCCCCATTTCTGATTTGTGTAAGTCCCTGGAAAGAATGCAGTCCCACTAAAAACAGGTCAAGATATTTTTACATAATTTGAATTAACACCCCCAAGGAGTCATAATCTTTCATCTACAGTTTATTCCCTCCTACATCCTAATCACTGTCCATCTTCCTTCACCCCTTCACCCCTTCCTTCACCCCTCTCTCCCCACCCCTGCCCCCTCCACACCCCCACCCCCTCACACTCCCACACCCCTCACCCCTTCACACCCCCACCCCCTTCACACGATTCACTCCCTCACACCCTCATACCTCTCACCCCTCCACGCCCACCTCCCCCTCCTCCCCACCCCTCATTCCCTCCACACCCTTCACCCTTCCACCCTCTACCCCCCAACACACACCCTCCATCCTCTTCACTCTTTATCCTTTTCCTGTACTTTCCATCCTCATGCTCCTTACATCCCTGTGTTCTCTTCTCCAAAATCAGTTTTTTAAATCTGTATTCTATAAGTCTCTCCTTTTGTTATTTTGATACAATTATTCAAAAACCCTTCCCTCCTTTCCTCCCTCCCCTCTTCTTCCCTTCCCCCCTCCCTCCCTCCCTCCCTCCCTCCCTCCCTTCCTTCCTTTTTCTTTCTTTTTTCTTTTTTTAAGTAATCTCTACCCCCAACGTGGGGCTCGAACTCACAACCCTGAGATCAAGAATCACAAGCTCCCCTGCCTGAGCCAGCCGGGTGCCAGTCTCTTTCATTTTTCTTGATCATTTCATCCTCAGTCTTCCCACCTGAGCAATAGGTCTAGAAAATATCCCATCTTCCTGCCTCCTGTAGTGCTCAGCTCTGCCCCCATTTGGACTGTGCCCCCCCTCTCTTCACAGACTTGTGGCTTTCTCCCCTGGGGAATTAGTTCATCCCTGCTTTCCCGGAGCTTCTCCACTTGTTTCTGGGAAGCTTCCTCGGACTTTTTAGGACATTTCCCACATCCCACTGACTCTCCGTGGGTTAACTAGCCTCTTCCATCTGCGGGGCCTCAGCTCCCACTGCAGTTCCCCTGGTCCATTCATTGGTGGCATCGTTCTCCGCCCCCCTTCCCCTTCTTACCCCCATCCCTCCTCCTCCCAGAACCACACCCTTCCTCACCCTCACCTGAGGAGGGAAGCTCCGACTTACAGGATTTGCATGTTGGGCTGTGGAAGCAAAGACCAGAGAGAAAAGCATCAAGAAATCCAATTAGTCCCAGGCTTCATGAGAAAGTTGTGGGGGGACCCTGGGGCCCTTCTGTTGGGGAAATACCCCTGCACCCCAGGCTGCTCCCGCCCCTCTCCTCTGTCTCCCCACTGCTGCCAGACCTCTCAGACCTGGAGTCCGCCTTCCTGCACTTCACCTTCTTGCCTGTTGGGAGAGAGAGAGACACAACGAGACAGGACAAAAGGGTCTGGACAGAAGCCAGCAGGGAAACTGTAGGTGCCCAGGGACCCCGAGGCAGCCCTCTTTGAGGTGCTTTGGAGCCTAGAAAAGGGTCACACTTACTGATGATGATGAGGATGCCCAGCAGGAACAATATAGTGGCCAGAGTCATGCCCACCGTCTGCACAGTGTCATAGTCTGGGGGAGATAATGGGGGACATCAACGTGGGTAACACCTCAGCCCTCCCTGGCTTCGAGGTTGCCCAGCCAGGGGCCCGGAGTCCAGGGATGCTGCGGGCCGTGCTGGGGGCTCCGCCAGTTGGCTAGCATGAGGATGGACAGCAGGAGCTTGGGAGCTCCCTTGACCCCTTTACCCTCCACCCGTCTCTAGATGCTCTGTGTATACATAAAACCATCCTCTACATCATAGATACATATATCTCACCGCCTTTTACTGCCTCCCCCTGGTCCTGTCTACCATTGTCACCTGTCTGAACTATCGCAGCAAGCAACCTGCTCTGTGGTGTTCCCGCACCCCAGTCACAGGGATCCTGCTAACACCTAAGTCAGATCAGAGTCCCCAAGCTTGGAGGACCCCACCTCACCCTGGCTTCCATTGCATTCCAAGGAAAAGCTCACCACAGCCCACCCAGCCCTGCATCACCTGATCCCTGTTCCTTCTCAGACCTCACCCCACTCCACTTTCTGCCTCAGTCCCCTACTCCAGGCATACTGGTCTCTCTGCCATTCCTGGAGCAGATCAGGTATGGTCCTACCTCAGGGCCTTTGCATTTGCTGTGCCCTCTGCCTGAAATCTCCCCCCCCCCCCCAATATTCCTTCCTTACCAATTTCTGGGCTTTATTCAGATGTCAGTGAAACCTTCTCTGAAACCTGGTCTATTTAGAATTTCCCATCCTCTCCTCAACCCTTTACAATCTCATTCCTGCCTGTATTTTCCTTCATAAGAAGCATTCTTGTCTAATATGCCACGGTAAATACCCTTGAACAACACGCAGGTCCCCTTAGAAGCAGATTTTTTTTCAATAAATATAGTACAGCACTGTAAATGTCTTTTCTCTTCCTTATGATTTTTTTTTTTTTTTAGCAAGCTCTACACCCAGCTTGGGGCTTGAACTCACGACCCCAAGATCAAGAGTCGCATGCTCTACTGACTGAGCCAGCCAGGCGCCCCTCTTCCTTATGATTTTCTTAATAACATTTTTTTCTCTAGTTTCCTTCATTGCCAGAATACAGTACATAATACACATAATATACAAAATACATGTTAATCGACTGTGTATGTCATTGGTAAAGCTTCTAGTCAATAGTAGGCTATTAGTAGTTAAGTTTTGGGGGAGTCAAAAGTTATATGTGGATTTTCAACTGCATGGGGGGGTCGGCACAACCCTAGTTCCCAAGTTGTTCAAGGGCCGATTGTATTTATTGAAATATGAATTTATAGAGCACCCACTCGGTACCAGCAGTGTCCAGGCCTCTGCCTCAGGGAATTGACTTTCATATTGTGATAAAGCACGGAACAAAATAAAATGAAACATCTGGCCATGTGACTATGACTAGTTGTATCTGTGGCTCCTGTTGGCAGAGAATCAGGAAGGGCCTCTCCTAACAGAGCAGTCAGTATTTGCTCTGAGCCCTGAAGAAGGAAAAGGAGCCTTAGTCAGCTGTGTGGAGAGCTAGACAAGGAGTATTCCTAGCAGAGGGAACAGCACGTGCAAAGGCCCTGGGGTGGGAAAGAATTTGGTATATTGGAGGAACAGTATGAGTGAGCAAAGGGAGAGGGCAGAGGAGTGTGTAGAGAGGGAACCCAGGCCAGGTCTGCTAGACCTGGGGCTAATTTCTTTAAGCTTCAGTGCTGTGGGGATGATTTAATGGCATGACCCAAGTAAATCTTTCCCATAAGCCTCATAGGTAGAAACTAATACTATCCTTTATTTACAGAAGAGGAAAAGTTGCTTGCTCAAGGCCACACAGCTAGTGAGGGGATAAGCCAGGATTCAGATCCAGGCAGCATGGCCTCAGAGTGGTATGCTTTTCTGATGACCACAATGCTAGGCCAGAGTCCTGGTGAAGCCTGAAGGAAGTCCAAAGAGGGTAACCCCGCCCCAATCCGATTCTGCCCTCTATGAGTCCATCCGATGTAAACTGAATCCGCACGGTCACACGGCCAGTGGCCCAGCAAGTATCATGTTGCCAGGGCTGAAGCCATTTCAGCAATAACCTGTGGGGACCTGCAACCACCCCTTTATCCAGCCCCAGGTTACCCTCATCAGAATCTGCCACTCACCATAGTAAAATGGGTCAGGTTCCTGAGGAACTGTGGCAAGGAAGGCAGGAAAAGAGAGAGAGGGAAAAAAAATATTTCAACACTGGGTTTCTTAACATTTTTGAGACTCCAGATGGGGCCACTGGCCCAATGCTTTCTGGGTAGAAATCAGATAAAGATGCCCCTTGATCTGAATGATATAGCCTCATGCATGGCAGGACACAAGGCTTGAAGAGTGGAGCATAGGCTGGATTCCAGCCCCCACTCACACCATTCATTAGTCAGTACCTTCCCTTGTTCAGTGCACAACCTACCAAACTGTACACGGCAGTCCTGGAACTAGTCCCCTGTGGAAGTTTGAGGCAAGCTATGGACTAATTTCCTGAAAAACACATACACCTTCCCATTTGTATCTGGTGCTGGGGTTAACAGACTCCAATCCCACTGGTAAGCTGCTGAGCGTATCAGCTTCCCCCGAATACTCCCTAAAACTTCTCAGTCATCTGATAGCTCCCAAAAAGTCAGGCACTGTGGCTACGATTCTCATCCACTCGCTCTTGCCACCAAATCCAATGCAGAGGAGCTGTCCTATAATATACCTTATATTATATTACATGTAATATGTACTTTATGACTTATTTGTAAGACATCATCAATTTTAAGATTCAAAATTGACTTCATAATAGCTTTCTCAGTGTGAGTGTATATGCTTGAGTATGTATGGAACTCTACCATACGAAACATACCCATTCATTAGAAGACTCACCCCAATTTCAGAAATGTTAATGTGTGGATAAAATTTGTGTGTGTGTGTGTATTTACTTTTCCCCATCCCCCACCTCCCTGTCCCAAACCATAATTCCCCTTCAGGAGAGCTCAGACCATGCTTCCCATTCAAGAAACCCATCCTGATGGCTCCCTGATTCCTGACAGTTCTCAGTACATTCTGTCTTGTCTAGAGCCGAATTCTGCAAAGCGTGCACCACTAGCTGAGGGACACCAGGACTGCGAGGGCAATGCCTCTGTCTGTGAGGACTAATGCACTGTCATTAATGTTCTGGAGGCTCAGGGAAGGATGGCAGCTGCCTTGAGGTTGGGGGGAGACCACGTGACTAATTCTGGCCAATGAACTGTGCGTGGAAGCCTCACATGTCCTGCAGGCTGGCGCATTTAAGGGTTCTTACAAGAGCTCCCTTCTGCCTGTTGACCTGGTGACACGAAGTTTTCTTTGGCGAGCAGAGACCCCGGCTGACCTGCGATGGAGGTGTCGTGTAAGTGAGACTTCAACCTTGGTTGTCAGGAGTTGCTGAGATTTTTGATGCTATTTGTTACCACAGCACACTCTAGCCTAAACTGACCGATACAGGTGGCACCCAGGCAAGACCCGGAATAGCACCGTTTCTCGCAACGTGTAAGTTCGTCCTCCTCAGTTTCCTGTCCAGTCTTCACGGAGGAAGTCGTAGGTAGGTGCGGAAGTGTCTTTAACACCTTCCACCTTGCTAAGCTCCCTCTTTTCCCGCGAGAACACGGTCCTTGGGCTCATAGCCTTCAGCAGTGATAGCTCTGTAGAATTTTGTGAAATTATTTGGTTTTCTCCAGCATTTCATAGCACTGACTCCATGCCAGGCTCTGTTCTAAGCACTTCACAGGCGTTAACACACCTCCATCTACACAGCCACTCCCTGATTCAGGGGCTGTCTGCATCCTCATTTCACAGAGAAGGACACTGAGGCCCAGAAATGTGGAGTCACTTGTTTAAGATCATGTTCATACTTGCCTTGAAGGCAAAAAAAAGAGAGAGAGAAGGAGAGAGAAATTTTCCTTTTGTGATGGTGATGTAAAATGAAGCTAATTAAGTTTTTCAAAAAGCTAATCCTTTAAAGGCAAAATGCTAAATATGAGTGTGGGGAACATCTGGATAGGGCAAAAATCGTACTCGAAAACGTCAAGATGGGGAAACGTTATTTTAGAGTCATACGTGCTGTCTTAGCTCCTCCACCAGATGGGGAGAAAATTTCTTTGACTCCTCTGCCATTAATCCTGACATTTATAAAAGTCTTTCGAAGAAGTTTTCTAGAATGAATGAAAGAAATGAATAAATGAGTGAGCGAGTGAGTGAGTGAATGAATGAATGAAGGAAGGAAGGAAGGAGAGCCCCTGCTAGGTGGCAGGAAGCTGCACCAGAGGTGGAGTGGTTGGATTATCCTACTTTGTCTCCTGTGTTTCCATACACCCTGCCTTCCCAACCCATCAGGAGCCCACTGGGTGGGCACCTGCTCCAGAATCCTCTTTGGTTCCACCCTGGGTGCCCTGGGCATTATGCAGAAGTCCCTCTTCTGGTCCCTGCTGCCCCAGGAATCTGGTTCCTCAGGGCGAGGCTGGGCTAAGGGTGGAGCCAGGAGGCAAGGGAAGAAGTGTGCACCACTCCTGGCCAGTTGCCAGGGAGACATCAGGAAGGAGGTGGTTGCTATGGCAACTGGGGCATCTTAAGAGGTGAAGAGAGGTAATGGGTTTGGGCACCCTAGGCTGGGTGGGGTCCTGGGGGTTAGGTGTCTAATGCCAGGGCCTATCTTGGCTCCCTCGGTTCCCTTTGTACCTCCCATTGTTGCCCCTGCAGGGCTGGCTTCTGGCCAAGCTGAGGGTCCTTCTCAAGGATAGGGACCCGGGCCTGGTTGTGCTCCTACATCCCCTTTCTGTTTGTCCCCATCGCTCCCTCCTGCTGTCTGACAGGGTGGGAGAGCCCTCATCTCCTTCCCCCGTGCTTCCCCCCCCAATAATCCATTAATCAGTTTAAGTGGTGCAACACACAACATGCTCTTCCTCCCCACCCCCTGGGGTTTCCCAAGACCTGCGGTCCCCTCTTCTGCTGTGACTGGGGAAAAGGTGGGGGGGTGGGGCTGAGGCGTCTGTCCTCCCACCTCTGCCCATCTGCTGCCATCGATCCTGTTAACCACCATCTCTGCGAAAAGAAGCCCTGGGCTCCTGCCAGGCACGCTGGCTCAGCCCTGCCCCCTCTCCCTAGGGTGGCTTCCAGCCTCTGCAGCCCCCCCCCCCCGCCCTGCTTCAAATTCTGCAGATATGGCTCAGTGCAGCAGCCCCTGCTTGCCGGGAAAGGGGGCAGGGAAGGGAGATCGGATGGAACTGGGGTTCCCTTCACCACCAGGGGCTCCTCAGCACCACTGGCCTATCCCCTCTGGCCCTGCTCTCAGTGCTGGAAACCCCACCCCCACCCCCATCAGAGCATTCTTCCCCCCGTTCCTCTGCAGAGGCAGGCTCAAGAAAGGGGGCTCTTAGGGGGCAGTGAGTGTTTAAGTGCGCTCATAACTGGGTTGAGGGGTGTGAAATGTAAATCCCCATGTGGCTGGATGGGGGTGAAGAAGGGACATCTGTGTGCACACCCGAGTGCACCTCCTGGACCAAATAACACCCCTGCATGTGGGCTGGGAAGGAGGGTCCTGCCCAAGGGGGGCTCACTGCAGTGGCTCGGCCCCACCCGCTCTCTCTCTCCGGAGCTGTGGGTCCATCTCTCTCTCTCTCTCTCTCCTCCTCACTCCTCCTCCTCTATGAATTTCTCTATGCCTCTCTGTCTCTTTGTCTCTGATTTTCTCTCTTTCTCTGCATCTCTTTCTGTTGCTCTCCGCCTTCCCCTTCACTCTCAATCTCTTGCAGCCTCATATCTGTCTTCTCCGCGGGTCTCCCTCTGTGTCTCTGGCTCTGGGTCTCCTGCCTCTCTTGCTCTCTCTCTTTCAGGCTCTCAGTCAATTTTTCACATTCCTTTCCATCTCCCTCTCTCTTCTGTCTCCTTCCATCTCTCTCTCACTTCCTCCAGCTCTCTCCCCACTGTCTTTCCGTCCTGCTCCCTCCTTCCCGCGGAACCTGCCTGTCAGGGATTTCAGGAGACACCCACCATAGGAGCCAGCGCTGGAAAAGCGAGGGATATGCCCCCCTTCCCTTTGCCCACCTCGGAAACCCTGAAATTTGCGAGAGCCCCTGTGGTCGCAGACCCACCCGTTCCCACCCTCGAAGCCCGTCTCTTCGCGTCCGCTACCGCCGCTGTGCAGGACCAGCCGCCCGGTTGCCATAGCTACCGGTCCGCGCATCCTTTCTCCCGGGACTGCCGCTCTCCAACCGCGGGTCCCGCACAGGAACGACACCACCGGGAGGGGGTGTCCAAGAGGCCTGGAGGGGCGCCAAGGGGTGCACTGCAGGGGCCTCCGCCCATGGAAGGAACAGACATCCCCTTCCCCATTCCCCTCCCTTTTCAATACTGGAATCTCCCTAGATCCTCTCCCCTAAGCTCTAAGATCCCGGAGCCTCCCTCCCCACCCGCGCGCCCTCTCCCCAGGCGACGCTCACCCTTTGTGGGGGCCTGGGTCGGGGTCGCCATGCCGGGCCGGAGCAGGGGGCGACTGGATGCCGAGGCGGTGAAGGCTCGGCTGCAGCAGCTGGAAGCGGGACGGACTGATGTCGGGGGGAGATGGGGGGAGCCCTCGTGTGGGGGGGGGCCGTAGCCAATGGGGGCCCGGAGAGCCCGCCCCCGTCCCGGCCACCCCCGCCCCCGCCCCCGCCCACTGCCGACGTCCCCGCCCCTTCCCTAAGGGTGGGGGCGCCCCCTGCCGGGGCCAAGGGGGCGCCCGGGCTTTCGCGCAGAGGGACTGACAGATCCACAAAGCGCTGTCTAGAGAGAAAAGCACGTTTTATTGAAGTCTGGGCGGCAGAGAGGAGTCTGTGGGGGCAGGGCTGGGGGAGAGGGCAGTCCAGGTGGCGGTGGGCGCGCAGGTGGTGGGTGGGAGGCATCAGGAGCCAGGGGAATCCTGTGGGGGTGAAAAAGGTGAGAGGCAAGAGAGCCCCCCAGCCATCCCATCCCACCCTTCGCCCCCTTCTCCTCCCCCCATCCCCCAGCCTAGCCCGAGCTGCAGGACCTGGCTGGGTTCCATCGCGCCAGGTGTCTCTACCGCCTGCGGGTGGACAGACCTGCTGGGGAACACGGAGAGTTCGGGTGTCAGGAGGGGCACCCCAGTTCCTGCGGAGCGGGGAGCAGCAGGGCAACTCCCGGACCTCTGGTTTCAGATCAAGCCCCTCCCTCCACGCGCCTGTCCCGGCCAGGAAAGGGGCTCTTGGAACGCGCCCTCACCCCCAAACACCAGAAGTCTCCCCAGACTCACGGCGGATGGAGCTGCGGAAAGTTCCCTCCTCTTCATCAGGTTCCCCAGTCCTGGCAGAAGGAATTGGAGATGAAAAAGGAGAGAGGCAGCCGCCCCCATGAATCCCCCAGTGCTGCCCTAATTTCACAGACCCCTGTACTGAGGGCCAGAGATGGGCGAGGAGCAGGCTCGGGGTCCGCCAGAAAATCGGGCGCACCCAGGAGCGGTTTAAGCGTGTGGGAGGAGGCGCTCCAAGTGCCTCCCGGAGTGCTGGGGAAGAGCCTGGAAGTTGGTGGGGGAGGGGTGGCCGAAGGACTTGAGGGCGGATGGCCTGGAGTCAGCGTAGGCTAGAAACCCAGGACGCTCATCTCCTAGTTGAGTGATCTCGGGCAAGTGACTTCACCTCCCTGCGCCTCGGTTTCCTCATCAGTAAAATGAGGTTAACAACAGCACCTACCTCATGCAAGGGGTGTGAGGAGTAAATAAGATAATACACAATAAACAGTATCTGGCACCTGGGACTAAATATTAGCTCTTATTTAAAATCACATCTACAGTTGTTTTAACATGGAGAAGGTATTCATACACTGCTTTAAATTTTTATTTAAAGATGAATCAAAGAGCTAGGAACAGGACGCTGAGCTAAACTGGGCCGCCAAGTGCGGTGATCTCATTTCGCCGCGGCTCTTTCTCTCACAGCACTTATCACGCTTTGTGATTTTATATTTGTGGGGCTGTTGGAACCCACGGCCGCCGCCCCCACTGGGCTGGGAGCTCAGCCAGGCAGGGAGGGCGGTTTATCTATTCACCACTTGGTCCCCAGGGCCTGGCTTGGGGCTTGGCACATAGTAGGTGCTTAATACATAGTTGCCGAAGGGTCTCTGGCTGCGGGTCCGGTGGACTCCCCGCCTCACCCCCAGCGCCCCTCTAGAGCGAAAGTAGGTGAGTGAGAGCCCGGAGGGGCCTCTTACCTCTGCTGCTGGTTGAATTTGCACCGGCACCTTCTGCCTGTGGGGGGGGTGGGAGGAGGACGGGGCTGAGATTCAGCTCTAGGCAGGCACCGAGCGGCGCTCGTGCGCTGGCTCAGGCTCGCGAGGGGCGGGGCCGTGGGGACAGGGGCGGGGCGGGGCGGGGTAGGGGAGGGGCGTCAACAGGGCGGGCAGAGGGCGGGGACGGGGCGGGGCCGAAAACCCGCACTCGCGGGGGCTGGAGGTAGTGGGGTGTGGGTACTCACTCAGGATGATGAGGATACCCAGGATGAAGAGGATCCCGGCGATGATGAGGCCTCCGATCCGCAGGGATTTATAGTCTGTGGGCGGCAGGAAGGAGAGTGAGGGCAGGGAGGAGAGGAGGAAGGAGAGGAGAGGAGCAGAATGGGGAGGAGGGGGCAAGGGGGATCAGGGAGGGGGAAGGGATAGAGGAGATCAATGAGAGGAGGAAGAAGATAGGGAGGCAGGAAGAGAGGGATGGGGGAGGAGAGGATGGGAAGGAAAGGGAGGAGGTGGGCAGGGCAGGGAGGAAGGAGGAAACAAGGAAGTAGGGGAGGATGGTGGAGAGGATGAGTGGAACAGAGAGGGGAGAAAGGGAGGCACGGCAGAGGATGAGCCATAAGATACTGAGAGGTTAAAGGAGAAAGAGACTTCGAGAGACAGAGAGGGATCACATAGAGACACAGAGACGCAGAGAGACAGACAAGGGGAGATCAAAACAAGGAGTCAGAGATCTCTGAGAGACGAGAGAGAGGAGAGTGATAGAGCTACAATCAGAGTCAGAGAGACAGAGATGGAGAAAGAGGAGTAATGAGGACAAGATGGGCAAACCCAGACCATCGCTCCCAACTCCCACGGATAGACACCCCTCCCTCCCTCACCATAGGTGAATGGGTCATGTTCCTGTGGAGGTTCTGGAAAGAGAAAGAAGTCAAGGGTTGGATGCTTCCTGGGACTCTGGATGGAGAAGGGCATAAAGAGAGACCTTCTGGGGGCTTTACTCTCCTGGGCTGAGAGTCTGGGGACTGTTGGACCTTGAGCAGGCTGCCCACCCTCTCTGGGTCTTAGCTGCCTCATCTGCACTGTCCTGGGTGGGGCAGGGGGCACCTAACTGCCCCCGCTTTCTGTCTTATCCCATGTTGTCAGTGATTCTGTCATTCGAGGGAAATGGGCCTCCATCCCACTGTCCACCTTTGCCTGACCTTGCATCCACTCCCCTACCCCAAATACTAGTTTGTGACTGGACCCCATGTGAAACCCCCAATTTCCTGGTACCCCAACTGACTCAGTTTAGGTTGGAGTCTCTAACTTGGCTCTCTTGAAGGGCTCCCCGCCTTGCCTCCCTTGGGACTGAGGTGGGTGGTGGGCTACATAGCCCAGACTCACCTGCATTGGCTGTGGTGAGAAAACCCATACAGAGAACCAAGAAGTGGTAGAGAGGCGCCATTGTCCTGGGGGACACCAAGGGTCAAGAAATGTGTTCCCTCGTTCCCCCCCACCATTGGGACTTGAACCCAGGGGGTTAAATCAGAGTCCAGGGGTTTGATTCCAAAAGTGTCCATCATCCAACTTGGCCACTGGGAGAAACAGGGGTACCCCCCGCTTCATGCGGACACAGTGTCACCAAAACAAGTCACAGTGGGGGTTGTACGACACACAGCAAGGGCAGGGGTGAGACACACAGTCTACAGGGGTCTCCCACAGGCCCGGGCCTCCCCACAGCAGGCCCCAGATGCCCCACACCTACCCCATGGGAAGAGCAGGATGGCTCGCCCCACCCAGGTGGAGAGACAGACACACGCGGTGAGGGATGAGGGACGATGCAGGCAGGACCTGCCCAAGGGTCCACCTGCCCGCACACCAGGGCCTCCCTGTGTCCGCATAATATCCCAGTTCTCCTGCCCTCGGCCGCGGGCCCGCTCTCTGCCTGACCCTGGGTATAAATATCTCCCACTTCACCCTGGAGGAATTTGCCTCACACAGGCCACCATGGCAACAGCCTTCCTTCCCCCACTCGGGGGTCATGCACAACCCTGCTGGGGTGAGGCCTGGCTGCCACACGGCTCCAGGCTGCTCCTGTGGGAAAGGCCACCCCTTCTCATCTTCTGGAAATGATGAGAACGGGGAAAAACATCCCCTCTGCCTGCCTCTGGGTGATATCTTTCATGGGCGGACACGGCCAGGCAAGTGGCATGAGGCCCAGAGCAGAGGGGCTGAGAGACAGAAGACAGATGCCAGGGGCAGGGACACACACACACACAGACACACACACACTCAAGCACAGGCAGTGGGGCTGGAGTGGAGACAACACCCATTCCCCCCAAACGCCTGGTTGGAGCAAGCTGTGGGGTGGAGACAGTCACTGAAACGATACTCTTCATCTGAGCCTCCAGTGCCCCCAAATTGTGACGCAACCCGACCTACACACATGAGTGTCCGAAACCCACCCCAGCCAGGGTGCACACGCAGCGGGAGGGGAGGGGGACGTTGTACCCACACGCCCACTCCTGGGGAACCCCACCATCCCACCCACGCTCCCTTCCTCTTGGGTCTGGCCTGCCTGGGAAGCCACGGGCTGGCCACTCCTGCTCCCAAAATAGGTGGCCCAGCCAGGCGAGGGGTGAGGCCTGGAGGGGAGGGCAGGGGACGCTCACCCCAATCAGGCTGTCCCCTGCTGAAAGGCCCCCAAACGTCCGGCTGTGCCGGGGGTGAGCACTTTGGACCCCCTGGCCCAGAGCTGGACTGCGCCCGCCCTCAGCGGTCTCCCCTCCCAGCCCCACCCCACCCCTACCCTCCCCAACCAGCAGCTGTAACTGGAGCCGGGGCTGGAGGGGGGCCAGGGGGCGGCCCCCAGCCCAGACCGCCCTGGCCCGCTAGGTTAACTCTCTCAGCTCAGATGGAGGAGCCGCAGGAGATGCGTCGGGATGGCTGGAGAAGGGCCGCGCTGGCAGGGAGGACAGGACCCCGGACACACACACATGCCCGCACGCACGTACCCACGCTCGGGCCTCAGGCCCACCTCCGAGAGCTTCCGCCCCGCGGTGGGAAGGTGGGTGTCAGTGGTTTTCTGTGAGATCCCTGCGGATGGGGCCCAGTCGGGGCCTAAGGTCACCCCGTCTGAGCGCTTGGGAGCCCACTGACCCCTGACCCCAAGGTTCTGCGGGGACCTGGGCGGCACCACAGGACTATTGTGGGGTCATTTCAGCGTGTGTGTATGTTGTCTGCTGCTGACTGTGAGGGCCCCCAGGAGGGCACACCACACACAGAAACCTAAAGATCTTGCTTATCTAGGCACAAAACCAAACAAAATACAGATGTGTCCCCACAGACAAACACAGAGGCAGATATACAGAGAATAACACACGGTGGGGAAACCCAAAGACACACCCACACAGCCAATACTCCTTACACCAGTCACAAAACACCAACAGATACATTTGCGTATGCACGCAACACACACACACTCATTCTGATGGACACCGGACAGAGACACAAAGACCTCGCCACACACGTCCACCCTTACAGATGGTCACACTCTGGTGAAGACATACAAATGGCTGTACAGAAACACACTGATGGACGCCGGGGTGGCTCAGTCGGTTAAGCGTCTGCCTTCGGCTCGGGTCATGATCCCTGGGTCCTGGGTTCGAGCCCCGCATCGGGCTCCCTGCTCTGCGGGGAGCCTGCTTCTCCCTCTGACCCTCCCCCGTCTCATGTGCTCTCTCTCTCAAATAAATAAATAAAATCTTTAAAAAAATAAAATAAAATAAAATAAAATAAATGAATGGGGGCACCTGGTTGGCTCAGTCGGTTAAGCGACTGCCTTCGGCTCAGGTTGTGATCCTGGGGTCCTGGGTTCGAGTCCCGCATCGGGCTCCCTGCTCTGCGGGGAGCCTGCTTCTCCCTCTGACCCTCCCCCCTCTCATGTGCTCTCTCTCTCAAATAAATAAATAAAATCTTTAAAAAAATAAAATAAATGAATGGGGGCACCTGGTTGGCTCAGTCGGTTAAGCGACTGCCTTCAGCTCAGGTCATGATCCCACGGTCCTGGGATCGAGTCCCGCATCGGGCTCCCTGCTCTGCGGGGAGCCTGCTTCTCCCTCTCCCACTCCCCCTGCTTGTGTTCCCTCTCTCGCTGTGTGTCTGTCTCCCTGTCAAATAAATAAATAAATAAATAAAAAGAAAGAAAGAAACACACTGATACAGCACACATAAATACACCCCACAGCGCAGGCGCACAGCTGGCCCTCCTCCAGTTTCAGGGATGGGAAGGCCACACACCGCGCACATACGCACCCGGGTGTCTACACGCACTTCCGTGAGCACAAAGAGAAGCAGAAATGCCCCCAAGGACACCGCCACACGACCCGCCACTCTTACACATAACCACAAAAACAGACACACACAAACTGTGTTCATACCCGCCTGCACGGGCCAACAGGGCCCTGTCACAGGCCGACAGGCCTACACACTTGTGACACACCACCAAATGTGTGTTGACACGTTTAACCCCAAACCTCCCCTTTCCTGATCTCACGTGGCCTGTGGGACTCTGTGCTGTTGAATAACACACACGCTGTCCTCACACGCGGGCCAGACTCACGGGCTCTGGTGACAGAGAAAGCTGGTGCCAGGTCTGAGCTCTGCCACTCCTGGTTGTGCGACCTTGAGCAGCCCATGTGACCTCTCTGTGCCTCCGTTTTCTGTCCCATCAAATGGAGAAATCACCGAGATCACACGTATAACACTGGGCCAGGCTCAGAGGTCTCTGAACCCAACACAGGCTTCTTATTAACTCCATTTTAGAGATGAGCAAACCGAGGCTTAGGAAGGTGGAGCTAATTCTCCTGAGGTCCCTGGTGGTTAAGGACAGAAACTGCCCCTACCCTGAAAGGGTCAGACACGGGCTCAGACTCTGGAGGACACAGAGTGGGGAGCACGTGGGCATGCTCATACTCAGGCACAGGCATAGAGAGCCCGGACACACACACGCAGGGGATCCGCCTCAGAGGACCCAGGGGGCTTTGAAATGCACCCTCATCCTTGTACGGCTGCGCCTCTGCCCCTCATGGCCCTGCACCCCAGGGTCACCGGCAGTCTCTGGTTAATGATAACCCTGATGTTTATGCAGCCCTGGGGAGGGCTGACAGAGAAGCAGGGAAGGCAAGCAGGGCTGGGGGCACCTGGCCAGCTCCAGCCCGTCCTTGGCTTCTCCCCCTCACAAGGCCCACTGTTCCAGAGTGGAGCAACTCAGCCACTTTCTACCTGGGTGATGCTGGGCACATGACGTAACCACTCTGAGGCTCAGTTTCTCCTTCTGTAAAATGGGGATAAACTCGTAGTCAGCTCAGAAGGAAGCTGGTGCTGTTAAGTCTTCTGGGTATGTGCAGCCGTAGCCAGAGAAGCTGTGTGTTTTCCTCAGGAGCCGGAGGAGAGTGGTTAGGTTTAGATCTGTCCAGGGCCATGAGGTGAATCATTCAACCTCCTCGTGCCTCAATTTTCCCATCTGCAAAGTGGGGACCAGTAGTATGGGACCCACCTCATGGGGCCGTTGTGAGAACTGAATAAATTCATGTTAAGTCAGGCATACAGGAAGTGCTCAATGATTATTATTACTGCTGTTTCAGGTTGGGTAACAGGTGTCATTTTTTTATTTTTCTTATTTAATGGGCAGAATCTATCGAAATTGCTAAAAGCTTAGTCCAAATGAAAACGACCAGTATCCATGAGTTCAAATCTCCCAAGAAAGAACACAAAAATCACGCAGAGAGGCCCTGGAGCCGGCTTCCTGGGCTTGAGCACTGGCCCTGCCCCAGCTGGTAACCCAAATCTCAAATTAACTTGACCTCTCTTCTCAGTGTTTCCATCTGTAAAATAGCCATATAATAAGATCAACCTCAGAGGGTTGTGATGAGGTCGGCGTGAGCCGATAGACCAAGTTTTAGGACAGGGCCTAGTGCAGAGCCAACGCTGAGGAAGGGGGGGTGGCATCCTCACCATCATTTTTCCCCTGAGTTGGTTCCTTGTCCCAGTGGGTGGTGGGTACGCAAGGGGTTAATTTCAGGCTGGCGAGGGAGGCTGTGGGTTTGGGGCTGGGCAGCTGCCCTGCTGAGTGTGGCCACCAGAGGGAGCAGCTGGACCCCTCTAAGCCTTGGTGACCCGGCACATCACACCCTCTTGGGAGCCCGGGGAGGGGGCTGGCTGGGCGTGGCCAGGATGGCTCCAGCCCCCCAGTGGTCTCTCCTCCCACCCCCTCCGCCTGCCGAGCCATCCAGTCCCCACCCTGGAGACATCCTCCTCACACTCCGAGTGGGGTGGAGTGGGGAATCTGGGGAGGGGGCTGGCTGAGAGGGGTCAGGGCAGCTCCAGCCCTTTGTGGCCCCTCCCCTCCCATGGGGCCATCCAGTCCCTTCCTTAGGGCTGCTCTTCCTACGGCCTCTGACCCCCCTCCTCCTTCTTAGGCTGCATTGCCGGGCGCACCCAGTGCCCAGGGAGTCCCTTTCCCAAACCTCTAAGGAGAAGGGGCGTGGGAGGAGGGGAAGAGCAGGGAACTGGAAAGGGTGGTGAGAAATAAAGACACCAGACAGCGGGACGCGCGCGCACACACCAACAGAGATTGAGAGACAGAGACAGAGAGACAGACGGAAATAAAGACAGAGAGTGGGAAGCTGACTAACTCACTGAGTCAGAAACACAAAAAGAGAGAGAGACAGAAAAGGAAAGAGAAATAGACAGAAAATTAGACACCAGAGGGATACAGGAAGAGAGAGAGGCTGAAAGAGAGACGGAGAAAGGAGAGACAAGCCGGGACAGAGCGTGCCAGCTGGCGGGATGGAGGGTCGCCTGGGGCGGCAGATGTAGCGGCCCCAGCCCGCTGAGCTGGGTGGGCAGAGAGAAGCCGGAGCCCCGGCGGGGGTGAGGGGCATGGGAGGGGCAGGCGTGCTTCTACTGCTGCTGGCTGGAGCCGGCGTGGGGGTGGCCTGGAGACCACCAAAGGGAAAGTGTCCTCTGAGCTGCTCCTGCTCCAAGGATAGTGCCCTGTGTGAGGGCTCTCCGGACCTGCCCGAGAGCTTCTCCCCGACCCTGCTGTCACTGTGAGTGTCAGGCCCTCCTGAGGGTGAGGATGGGAGTCCTGGGGCCCCCGGGGGCTGGGGGCTGGGGGCAGGGTGCCGGGGCCCCCGAGGAAGCAGGGACCCTTCAGGATCTTGGGAGGTGGGCAGCGAAGGATGTTGGGATGCCTCAGCGAAGGATGTTGGAGCTGCTGGGATTTGGACAGGAGCCAAAGGGAGACTCCAAAGCCCAGGGCAGCATTTGGGGCCCCGGGGCGGTGGGGAGGGGGGAGGGCGGCCGTGGGCGGTCGAGGGGGAAGCTGCATGTTGCCAGGATCCTTGCCAAGTGGCTGTTTCCCTAGGATGGAAAGGAAAGACATCCGGGGTTGGGGCGGCATGCCAGGGTCCCCCAGACAGGAGACGGCTCTGGGGCGGGACCGGAGCGTTGGGGTGACTGTCTCCTCACCCACCACTGCCCACGTCCCCAGCTCACTCGTCAGGACTGGAGTCACCCAGCTGAAGGCCGGCAGCTTCCTGAGGGTGCCCACACTGCACCTGCTGTGAGTGGGGCCCAGTTGAGCCAACAGCTAGCTCGAGGGAGTGAGGGGGTGTTCCCACCAGTGTGTGGGGGGTGCGTGCTCACATGGGTGTTTGCGCATGTCTGCGAAAGCATCGCGTGTACCTGTGTGTGTGAGACCATGTGCATGAGGGTTGGGGGGGCAACGTTAACATGTCAGAGAGGGGGCAGCCACTCTGGAAAAATGGCTTTCTTGCTCCCTTGTCAGCCTCTTCACATCCAACTCCTTCTCTGTGATTGAGGACGATGCATTCGCGGGCCTGTCCCACCTGCGGTACCTGTGAGTGAGGCCAGGGGATGGCGGTGGGGATGGGGGCTCGGGAGAGGAGGCAGGGACCCACCTGTGGCTCCGACAGTAGAGGGAGTAGGGGCTTATTGTGCGTTGGGGAGTAGGGGGAGTGTCTGGACAAAGGTCCGTCCTGGAGGGGCAAGAGGCCTGGTGTCTTGGGTGGGGTCAGGGCTCCTGCTCAGCTGCGTGATCTCAGCCTGCTCACCTCCCCTCTCTGTGCCTTAAGATCCACAAAGGGCCTGGATAACCCAACCCTGACTTAGGGGAGCCCAGGGAGAGGACAAAGAGGCCAGAGACAAGAAAATGTTTCGTATGAACGGGAGACAACTCTGAGGTGGTGATGGAGGTGATGGGGGCGGTTGCGTCGGCGTTGGTGACCATGGTGTCGATGGGGACCCTGTCGCTGTGGCTGCCCGGGAAGCGGTGGCATTACTGAGGATGATGACGCGGGGGTGACGTGGGTCAAAATGGCAGCCCCGATGGCGCTGGGGCTGGGGGCGATACCGATGGTGAGGTCTGAGGGGCTGGGCTGGGTGCCATCACTGTTGTGGGGCGTTGGTGATTCCAGCGTTGGTGTTGCTGCGGGCGTTGCTGGGAGGGCACGGTGGCTGGCACTGGGTTTGGTGGTGATGCTGGAGGTGTGGGCGTGAATGGGAGTCGTGGCAGCAGCCGTGCCGGTGGCCGGGCATCCTGGCAATGTTGGTATTGCCGATGCTGCTCCGCGTGCTTTTGGTGACGGTGGCAGCGTTGGTGACGATGGTGGCAGTCCTGTTGGGGTTGTCATGGAGGCTGTGTTGTTGGTGATGCCTCCCAGTAGTGCTGGGTGAGGCTTGGCGACGATGCGTTGGTGTGGGTGACGGCAGTGGGTGGCGGTGGGGGCACAGCGTGGGGTTGACCATAGTCTCAGCCATGCTGTTGGCACCGGGGTGGGGGATGGTGATCGAGGCTCGGAGGTGCGTCATGATGGATGATGGCGGAGGTATGGGTGGTGATGTCGAAGCTAGTGCTGGGGTCGGTGGGCCGGCGGAGTTCACTGTGAGGCTGGCAGGGAACACGGGGTTAGGTTCTTGCCTCCTGGGATGAGCGTCCGGAACGCTGGGGAGGACAGGTTTCTGGGGAGGCTTCAGCACATTCCAGTGGCCTATGGCTTAAATGGGGTGAGTCTCCCCAAGCGCCCTGGGGGGCCACAGCAGGGAACCAAGGGCCTCCCCCTCACCCCCCTTCCCTCCACAGCTTCATTGAGGACAATGAGATTGGCTGCATCTCTAAGAACGCTCTCAGAGGACTCCGCTCCCTCACACACCTGTGCGTGCCTCCCCCAAGGCCTCACCCCTCCCTTCCGCCTCACCAGCCTGCCCTGACAGCCCCCCACCCCCAAACCCCATCACCCAGGGACACAGGGGATCCGGGTTGCTGGTGACGGCCGCTCCTCCTTCTCTCCTTCCACCAGGAGCCTGGCCAATAATAATCTCGAGACCCTCCCCAGATTCCTGTTCCGAGGCCTGGAGACCCTAACTCACGTGTGAGGCTCAAGGGGGCTGGGTGGGTCAGGGGAGCTGGGGGCTGTTTGAGGGGGCAGGGGAAGGCCACTTTTGGCTGACACAGAGAAGTATGGCGGCAATGGTTCCTCCGTAGGGCCCCATCCCGAACCCTTGCCTGGGGAGGGGGCGGGGAACATGGCCTCCAGGGGGGTGGAAGCCAGGTCGCAGCCCCTCCCCGGCCTCTTGCCCCAGGGACCTCCGCGGGAACCCGTTCCAGTGTGACTGCCGTGTCCTCTGGCTCCTGCAGTGGATGCCCGCCGTGAATGCCAGCGTGGGGACTGGGGCCTGCGCCGGCCCCACTGCTCTGGCCCACAGGCAGCTCCGCCACCTCGACCCCAAGACGTTCAAGTGCAGAGCCATAGGTGGGGGCTTTCCCGGCAGGGTGGGAGGGGCCACAGGGGTCCCAGAAGAAGGTGGGAGAGCAGGGGAATAGCTCCCAGGGCTGAAGGGCTCACCTCGCTCCCTGCTCTGCTGTTTCCCAGCGTGTGAGCCCCTGAGCATGAGCATCAGCTCCCTGAGCCTCAGTTTCCTCATCTGTAAAATGGAGGTAATAAACCGTGCAGTAGGATTGCAGCGAGAATTCAGTGATGCATCCACGCCCGCATGTGGTGCTGAGCCTTGGATGGGAGGCCCTCAAAAGTGTGCACTCTGGTGGTTGTTATTAATATAAAAATGACCTTTTAAAAATACTTGCTATGATCACGTTGCTTTTCCATAAATACGTTTTGGTGCCTTTATGGGTCCTGGGCAGTGCAAGAGGCACAGTGGTGATGAGGACGGCCCTGGCCCTTGCCCTGCCAGGGAAAGGCACAGGGAAAGGTGGAGGGTGAGAGCCCGGAGTGGTCAGGACTGGGGTGGGGGAAGCCCACCAAGCTGCGGGCGCCCCGAGCCAGAGCGAGGGCCAGGCACAACGGGAGGGCCAGGGAGGGCTTCCTGAAGGAGTGGGTAAGGCTATTAATGTAATAATCAGTTCTTACCAGCATCTAAGTGTAAGTCATGTTTCGGGTTTGTGGGACTCATAGAACCAGAGAATTTAACATAAGGGTCACTCTTTATTCAGCTGTCCCACAGTCACTGAGGGCCACTCTGTGTCCGGCCCTGTGAGAGGCAGAGGGCACACTGTGGCAACCCAGACAGCAATGGGCCCTGCCCTTAGAGCTCTGGCGGGTGAGGACATAGACATTGAATAAAATGTTGCAGAAACAAAAGTATGCTACACGCTGTGATAAACACAGGGAGCAGTGAGGGAGATTAAGGTGGCAGGGTGGTCCTACCTTCCACGGGGCGTTGGAGAAGGCTTCTCTGAAGAGGTGGCTTTACATCCAGATGTAGCTCAGTGAAGTACAGAGGGAAGAGCCCTCTGGAGAGAGGGGACAGCATGTGCAAGGGTCCTGAGGCAGCAGAGAGTCTGTCCTGCTTGCAAGTCAAAGGCAGGCAGTGTCTTGGGGGTGTGAGTGAAAGGAAGGACACAGGTGAGGTCCAAGTCAGCAGGGGCCTCACTGTGTAGGACTTTGAAAGCCACAGAGAGCAGAGTGGATTTTACCCTGAGGGCTGTGGGAAGCCATGGAGAGTTTCAAGCAGGGGGTGATGTTATGATGGCCATTTTTCAAAGATCCAGCTTTGGGTGGGCATCCTTGGTGGCTCGGTTCATTGCTTCAACCCTGGTGCCTGGAAACAGGGCCTGGCACATAGAGTGAAGTATTATAACCTGGAGTCTACACCCGGCTCCACCACCAAGCTGGGCAACCTTGGTGCATCATTTCCATAAAAGCTAAGTGGCCATAACCAAGAGGTTCAGAATCCCATGACTTAAAGAAGACAGAAGGGTCTGAGGTGAGCAGTCCAGGCAGGTAGGGCAGCCCCTGGGTGTTGTCCTGGTTTTCATGGTTGAAACGGAGTCGTGGCACGTCCATCTGCCAGGCCATGGGGAGAAGGGGAAAGAGACCAAGTCTAGGACGAGCTGTTGTCAAACAAGCGAAGCGAGCATTACCCTCAGCACTTTGCTCTTTCACCACGGGGAACTTAGCCTGGACAAGGCCGTACCTAACTTCAGGAGGGAGGTGTTGGGGGAGCGCTGGGATCACATGGTAGGCAGCTCTGTGCCCCAGTCCTCATTCATGGAAGATGGGAAGGCTGGGATAGCTTCCTCGTCTGTAGAATGGATAGAATGAAATGTCCCTCACAGGGATCTTGTGAAGTTAAATGTATTAAGAAATACGTTGCGTCTAAGTAATGATTTGATGATGTCATGCAGCTTAGAAAATAAAGCATTCCCCTGTTGTTGTGACTTAATTCATCTATCGATGAAAAGATTCCACTCCGTGTCCCTCTGAGGTGCACACCAGGATGGTCCTCATTTCAGAGATGTGCAAACCGAGGCTCAGTGATGAGGGCCCGCGGGGTCCCCCGTGCCTGCCTGACTCTCTCCTGCCGCCCCCCAGAGCTGTCCTGGTTCCAGACGGTCGGGGAGTCGGCGCTGGGCGTGGAGTCTTTCTCCTACCAGGGGGAGCCCCACATCGTCCTGGCGCAGCCCTTCGCGGGCCGCTGCCTGATCCTCACCTGGGACTACAGCCTGCAGCGCTTCCGGCCTGAGGAAGAGCTGTCCGGTGAGCCCCCCGCCCCCCGCCCCGACTTTCCAGCCCCCTGCCTGCCCAAGAGCCTGCCTGGTGGGCCTGACCTGCCCCGCGGCCTAACCTGCCCTCCGGCTCCCCGACCCCCCCCCCCGCCCCGCCCCACAGCGCCCTCGGTGGTGTCCTGCAAGCCCCTGGTGCTGGGCCCGCGCCTCTTCATGCTGGCCGCCCGCCTGTGGGGGGGCTCGCAGCTGTGGGCCCGGCCCAGCCCCGGCCTGCGCCTGGCGCCCACGCAGGCCCTGGCCCCGCGGCGGTTGCTGCGGCCCAACGACGCCGAGCTCCTGTGGCTGGACGGGCGGCCCTGCTTCGTGGTGGCCGACGCCTCCAAGGCGGGCAGCACCACGCTGCTGTGCCAGGACGGGCCCGGCTTCTACCCCCGCCAGAGCCTGCACGCCTGGCACCGGGACACGGACGCCGAGGCCCTGGAGCTGGACGGCCGGCCCCATCTGCTGCTGGCCTCCGCCTCCCAGCGGCCCGTGCTCTTCCACTGGCTCGGGGGCCGCTTCGAGAGGCGCACGGACATCCCCGAGGCCGAGGACGTCTACGCCACACGCCATTTCCAGGCTGGTGGGGACGTGTTCCTGTGCCTGACGCGCTACATCGGGGACTCCATGGTGAGGCCCGGCGCAGTCAGGTGGGGCAGGCGGTGGAGGCCACAAGCCAGACCTGACCTGCCGCAGACCAGCCCCTCGTGTGGGCTGGTCTTTCAGCGCTGACCCCACCTTTGCACACGGGCCTCTGCGCTCTGACCTGACCTCACAGGCTGACCTTCGAGCTCTGACCCCACCTAATGTACTGATCTTTGAACTCTGGCCTCCCTTCCACTGACTCCAAGACCACTGTGACTCCTCCAGGCTGGCTGACCATAAGCCACTTCCTATCCCCCCAACACTGACGCTGGGCCCCACCCTCCGGCTCTGTAACTCTGACACACTCTGCGACTTACATTTGGCTGCAGCCACCACACTCTGGACCCCCAAGGCTGATGGCCCACCCCCACAGCATTCTCATTCTGGGGTGAGGAACAGCCAAGCGGAGCGCTCTGAGCCTAGAAGGCAGTGGTCTGACTCAGGTGTTCACGGGACATGTGTGTGGGGAGCAGACTGTGGGTGCAGGAATGGGAGTGGGGAGCCCAGGGCAGAGCCTACCGTCCCGGAGGGAGGTGACTGTGGCTGGGCAGAGTGCGGCCAGAGGAGATGGGACAAACAGATACCACTGTAGGTAAAACTGATTCCATGTGGGGTGTGAGGGAGAGAGAAGGGCCAAGAATGACTTCCAAGTCTGGGGCCTGGGCAGCAGGGTGGTGACAGGTATGAAGGCAGGAAAGCTGCGGGCATTTGGGGACCTACAGGCCTGTCTCCAAGCTGTTCCAGGTGCTCTGAAGCCCAGAGGACTACCGGCAGGCCTGGCCCTCCTGGACCCCAGGCCCTAACTAGTCGCCACACTTCACAGGTCATGCGCTGGGATGGCTCCATGTTCCGCCTCCTGCAGCAGCTTCCCTCACGTGGTGCCCACGTCTTTCAGCCCCTGCTCATCGCCAGGGACCAGCTGGCCATCCTGGGCAGTGACTTCGCCTTCAGCCAGGTCTTCCGCCTTGAGCCTGACAAGGGGCTCCTGGAGCCTCTGCAGGAGCTGGGACCCCCAGCCCTGGTGGCCCCTCGTGCCTTTGCCCCCATCACCTTGGCCGGCAGACGCTTCCTCTTCGCTGCTTGCTTCAAGGGCCCCACACAGATCTACCAGCATCACGAGTTAGACCTCAGTGCCTGAGACCCCCTGGGACCTTGGCTATGGCTTGGAGGGAAGGGGGCAGTGGCCCGGGGAGGCCCAGGCCACTGGACACCCACTTGACTGGGCTCCTGGCCCTCCTCGGGCTGATGGTCCCTGTGAGGTACTGACCACAGGCCAAGCTCAAGGCAAGAGCTGTCCTTCAAGTCGTAAGGAACATCTCGGCTCTGGGCACATGCCCCGACTAAGGATGACTTGGGGGCTCGGGCTGGGGCACTTGCAAGGAGCCGGGATACAGAAGTCATGATGGGGGTAATGTGCAGAACTCCGTGAGGTCTGGAAGTGCCCCCCTCAACCCACTCCCACCCGTCCTGCTCCCTGTGAAAGTACTGAGGGAGAGATAGCTACCCCTTCCCTCTAAACTCCATCCGGCCAATCGCTTTTAGCGCCCGCCCCCGTGACGTCACCAGTCGCTGGGCCGGCCTCACTGCCGGGCTTGCTAACTTCCTCTGCTGCTTGTGCGCATGCTTGCTGCCGAGGCGGAAGCCCAGCGTGTTGGCCCTCTTGCGCGTGCGCGGGAAACAGGTGGGCAAGCGGGAGCTGTTGCGGGGAGCCCTGGCTACGCGTCTCCAATGAGGGACAGGGGAGAGGACAGAAAGTGTATGAGCTCAATAAACGCGCTGTGCACCTGCCCCGCTCGCTGTTGTGGGATCTTTGGGAGAGGGTGTTTCATGAGTGACATGGGGGGAGGAGTGGTGTCCCAGGAGCAGTATTATGGGGAGGTGCATTTTGGCTGCCCTGGTGCGCTTTCGCTTGACCCATGAGTGTGGGCTCATGGATTGGGGGGGCTCATGGGATGTTCGAGGGATATAAAGGCATTATTAGGGGACAAGTCGCTGGTTTATTGTGGGCCTCTTCTTGGGGTCATGTCTCGGAGCATTGTAGGAGATCGTTTTGGGTGTTTTAAAGGGTTTTAGGCATTTTACGGGGTGGCCCTTGGCATTTTGGAGCTCTTACAGGGTATTGGGGAGTCTCAATGGAGTTTGAGGCTCCTTGGAGATTCTCACACCATGTGGCCACTCTATATTATTAGGAGTGTCGTGCGGAATTATTTGAAGGTCTCACAAGGACAGTTGGGTATTAGGAAGGGTTTTCTATAATAAAGTGGGGTCTCGGGTAAGTGGGAGAGTCATGGGGTCTTACTATTAAAATCATAATCTATCTGACTACTCATATCATGGTAGGAAGATCCATGTCCTTGCTTTCCTGGGATGGTCTCAGTGTCCCCTCGAATGTCCCAGCATTCCATCTCGTTAGAGCTCTCTTTCACTCCCCAAAGTGTCCACCATTTGGCTACTAGAAAATTTTAAATTGCACTTGTGGGTTCCCTAGCCTTGGAGGCAGAGGGCGGACCTCAGGCCACCCAGCAGGCCTTGGGCTTTTCCCAACAAAGAGATTCAACTGCCGGCTTCTGTATCAGCTGCCAGTGTGTATCCACCTTCTCCTAGTCCTCAAAAGCCCACCCCGATGTACACATAGGGAGTCTTGAGGCTACTTGGGCTAATCAATTTTTAGAAGAAGAATAAGGAGGCAAGATCCATGTTTAGGAAAAAAAAAATTGAACAAAAAGACCCCTCTGGTGAGAGGTAAAGTGAGGCCCTGGCAAGGTGCTCTGAGGGGAGGAGGGAGAATTCCATCCTGGAATCCGGATTCCTGTGCAGAGCCAGGAATTGGAGGAAGAGAAGGGACCTCTGTGTCCTTTCGGCTGATCCATCCTCAACAGTTCTGGGCAGAGCCTGGGAGAGATGATGGATCAGCTTGTGGGAGCAGATGAAGTTTTCTCCCCAAGGCGCGTGCACACACAGGCACGCACACTCGCACGTGCCCACCCCTCACATCCCATGTTCCCTGCATCCCCATTCTGTTCCTGGCTTACCTGGAGTGATGAGAGGTGGGGCGTCCCCTGGATGGTGGCTAGGGAAAGAAAAGTGGTGAGATGTGTATCCATCCCCCTTGTCCTCTCCCTCAAGGCTAGAAGATTCTCAGCTTGCCCTGACATAGCTTCCTGGCTATTTTTCCTGGAATGGGACCAAAGCTTTTCAGGATTTGGGACCCTCTGAAGATTATCAGCTCTGAAGAATAAACCTGGGAAATCTCAGTGGCAGGAATTCTCCGGGGCAGAACCGGGAGGCCTCTATCTGCGAGATTTAGCTCTCTCACTGGTGAAAGGTGTGTGTTCAGTATGAAGCGGGCACACAGGGAACCCATCTTACCTGGGCTTCTGGCTGAACTTGCATTTGCATTTCCCACCTGTCAGGGGAAAGGGGATGGTTGGGGAAGGGGACCCACAGCCCTGCCCTACCAGCTCAGCCACCAGTGTCCCCACTCACTCATGAGGACGATGATGCCGATGGTGCACAGAACCGCGGCGCAGATGAGCCCACCGATCCGGAGTCTGCGCCAGTCTAGGAGAAACCCAGATGAGGCCATCAGTGCCTGCCTGTGTCCTCCCTGTCCAAACCTCCATCTATTTGACAGGTAGGTATCGGGCACCTTAAGACGGGCAGGGAGCTGGGGATACAGAGCGGAGAGAACAGACAGCCCCCCAGCCCTCCTGTGCTTTCTCCTTTACACACAAACAAGCGATAAGAGATTTGATGGAAGGTCAGGTGGAGATAAGCATTCTGAAGACAAATAAGCAGAGCCAGGGAACAAAAAGTCAGAGGGCAGCTCTTTTAGGGAGACTGGTCAGAGAAGGCCTCTCTGAGCAGAGCCCCGAGTGGGTGCAGGGGGGCCGTGGCAGGGGGATCGGAAGGTACAAAGGTCTGGGGGTTTGGAGCGTGTTTGCTGTGTCTGAGCACCAGCAGGAAGGCCACCCAAGAGCTCCCTTCCTCCAGGCAGTTTTTGCAAAGCGAGCCTCCTCCCAGCAGTTAATTTGAACCATAACAACGGCTTCTTGGGAACTGTCCTGGCTTCCTTGCGCACCTATCCTGCCGGAAGAGAACCTTCCCAGGGGCCAGATTGGCGTGGCTCGTTCCTTTATTCCGCTGTGATGACTATTCAGTGTCTCCCCATCCTTGCCCCTTCCTATCCTCGCCCCTGTTTCGCCCACATCAGACCCCCACCCAGGCCGTGTGGGACCCCTGACACAGAGTGGCAGGAGGGGGTGCGAGTGGGGGGCCAAGAGAGGGACACAAGCTCTCACCGTAGTAGAAAGGACTGTTTTTATCTGCAAAGAAAGGAAAAAAGCATGTGAATCCAGGACAACAGCCAGGAGGCAAGGGTGCGGGGGAGACTTTGGGGGTGAGCGTGGTGGAGGAGTCGGACTCACCTTCTGGGTCATTGGCGTCCAAGGCAGGCAGGCCTGCTGGGAGAAGCGGGAAGAGGGGGATGGCGTGCTGGCCTCAGCAAAGCCGGCCGGCAGGGCCACAGAGCCTCAGGGGCCCCCGATGGACTGGTCCCCGCCTCCTGAGGGCACCGGGGTCCGGCCCCAAACCTGGAGGTGTGGACTTCCTCCACCGCCCCACACCTGTGAGCCCCACGGGCCCACCCACATTTTGCCTCCCGAAATAGGTTTTAATCTGGTTGGCTGGGAACCACTCTTTGGCCTCATGTTTCCAGACACGTGGCATCCTCCCTCCTGCAGAAACCGAACAACATTCTTGTCAAGACGACAGACGGTACCAGCTCTCAATCATTCTCAGAGCCTCGTCCACACCCCACCTGTTCTGGTGTTTGCTCACCGCTTCCTTTCAGAGCAAATTACTAATTACAAACTTAACACACTTTCTTTAAAAATGCAGCTCTCTCTCACTACCCTGAATGGAATGCCAGTTTTGCCTGATGTAAGGGATAAAAAAAAAAAATACAATAAAAGCAAAGGACTAGGATTACCTTCTGGCCAGAAGCAGTGGGCTACCTGAGGTCTGGGCCTAAGCTCTGTTCTTTGTTTGTTAAAGGGCGATTAATAAGTTTTAATTAAAGCACAAGCACATAGTGCTTACTCTGTACTGGGCCCTCTTCTAACTGCTTTTCAAATACTAACTTGTGCAGTGACTCGCACAATCCTCGCAGTGACTAAGTACTTATTAGTATTGTCCGTATTTTTACAGCTGGGGAAACTGAGGCACAAAGGATTTGCATAACTGCTGCATCCGCGAAGCTCCCAGTTACCTCTCGTAATAAAGTGCTAGGGAGGTGATGAAGACACAGCACCCGGGGCTGAGCCCTCTCATCAAGGACACCTCAAGGGGGTGACTAGCTGTGTGAGACGCTGCTGTAAGGGGTCCTGTCTTTGTGTGTGCACCTTGAAAGCCCCAGGGCGACACTTGTGACCCTCAAGGAGATGCCGTCCAGCTAGTCACCGCCGCACAGGGGAGGCGGAAAGCACGAGAGAGAGAGAGAGAGAGAGAGAGAGACACATACATGCAGGGCTTGGCCACCCCTCAGTGGAGGGGTCTGGGGAAAAGGCAGTCCGGGACACAGGCACTCACCTGCCAGGAGGATGAACAGGCTCAGTGTCACCTCTTGCATGTCAGCCAGCTGGCCTGGAGGGGTAAGGGTGGGTGGGGAGGGTCCAGCTTTAGTAGGCCGGGCGGTGCCAGACCGGTGCCTCTGGGTCCCCATCCTCTCCTACTCTGCTCCCGCCCAGGATACACAGCTCGCCCCAGGGCAGAGAGGCCTGGCTGGGAGATGAGAAGGAGCCGCCAAGTGCAGGGGGTGGGTGACAACGCAGACTTGGAGAGGAGTCGCACGAATTACTCACTCGACACAGACTTGGGGCTTTACGTGAATGGCCCTGGTGACCAAATGAGGGAGGCGCTGCCTGCTGTTAGCCCCATCTTACAGATGGGGAAACTGAGGCTCTGAAAGCTGAAAATGGGTGCATAGGGTCACCTCGCGAGAGAGCAGGATTTAAAGCAGCCTGGCTCTGCAGTGGCTCTTTGTCGCTCAGGACTCTCAGGGCCTCGGGGTGTTTTGGGAAACGGGATGGAGGGAGCCAGGTGTCAGGAGGCCTGGTTCCCGGGTGTGTCTCTCGGAGACAGCTCAGAGCCTGCCCGCCCTGCCCAGACTCTGCAGACCTCGGGCTGGCTCCTCAGGCTGCTCAGAGCAGGGTGTGGGGAGGAGAGAACTAGAGGCTGGGGCAGGGGTGGGGGCCAGAGCAGGGAGGAGTCACCGGGCTGTAGCCCTAGCCCCGACTTCTGCCCCCCGCAACCCCTCGTTTCTGTCCTGCCTCTGCCCCTGCCCCAGCCCCTGCCCCAACCCCTGCCCCTGACTCTACCCCAGCCCCTACCCCTGCCCCAGCCCTTGCCCCCGAATCTGCCCCTGCTCCTGCCAAGCTCCTGGAAGCCATTATTTCCTCTTTCCCCAGATAGGCCTGTCCAGCAAGAAGAACCCCTCCATCTCCTTCCTGGTCTGGCATCAGCCCACCCTCCCCCCATCCCAAGTGCCTGAGATAAGCCCCCGTCTCTGTGTGTCCCCGGCCGTCCCCCAGCCCCGGCCCCACTGTCACTAGCAGACACTGTCAAGAGGTTGACAGCAGGAGCTAGGACGTCCTCCGCGCCACCCTGTGCTGGGCACTGGCCAGTGCCCTTGCTGTGTCTTTGCCCATGTCGGCCCCGCCCCGGGCACCCCCAGAGGCGATCCGTTCTAGCCCTCATTTAGCCCATGGCACAGCACATGCCCTCACTAAGCCATTCGACATTCCCTGCTCTGTCATCCCACTGCTCTCCACCGCGGAAGACGGTGACCCCGTCTCTCTCCGCACCCTCCATGGCACCCCCACCCCGTGTTCCTTTCTCTTTCTTGCATGTTCCCACAGATTCCTCCCTCTCCCTGTGCCCGTTCAGGTCCTGGGCAACCTCTCAGTTGTTAATCCCATATGGTGGACTCAAATGCATCCATTTCTTGCAGGAAGGGGGCCTGGAGCTTTGGGGAGCATTACTAAGGCATTCAGGACCCCACAGATTTGGGGAGAAGAGCTAGAGTGGGTGTGTGGGCAGCAGAGCCTGGTGGTTCCAGGCGCAGGTCTGGAGAAGGACCACTTACTGTCTAAAGCTGCCTCGTGAGGCTTTGTTACCCCAAAATGATACCCCAGTTATAAGAGCTAGTGCCCAATGAGCGTTTACCTCTTGCCAGGCACTGGTCGCAGCTCTTCGCACTTATTCGCTCATGCAATCTCCGCAGCTTGATGAAGCTGTGGTTACCCCACGTTGCTATCACAGCCCCAGAGCCCCTGCTAACTCAGCCTAATGCTGTATGTTGTCACATCTGGGCATCTGCCCTCAACCTTCCCCGCCCAGGCTGTTGTGGGAAGGGGCTCCTGAGCTGCTCTGGGGGACTGACTGTCGTTGGTGTGAAGGCTTGGAGAGGAAGACAGCCTGCAGATGGAGGCTCTGCCCACCCCTCTGGGCTCCTTCCCTGCCCTGCCGGTCCCAACACCTGTGTGAGGGCCGTTCCCACCACCCGCCCCCTGCTATCCCCTCTGTTCCTCTGTGATGACAGCCAGACCCCTCAAGCCTGTGCAGAATGACTCCCCCATGTCTCTGAAATTCCCTACCCAACCCCCCCGTTTTACAGCCTCCCCAGGAAGCCACCATCCCCTTTTCCAAGAGGTCTCCAGGACCCATACATCCTCAATCCCTAGACACCCCAAGTCCACCCAGTCACCCACCATCCACTCTGATACCCTCAATCCAGCCTTGATCCACCTAGATACCCCCATCCACCCAGGCACCCCTCTCCAACCCTATCCACCCAGATGCCCCCAATCCAGATGTTTCTGTTGCACTCAGACACCCCAGATCTACCCAGTCACCCCAATCCCACCTGTGGGCTCATCCCAGCTAGCTCACCCAGCCCCCTGAAGGGAGAATGATGGGGGGACAATCACATTAATGGAAGGTGCTTTCTCTAATCTCCTGCCCCCCTGCCCCCCCAGAAAAGACCCTTAAAGGGAGGAAGTTCTAGTGTCTTTAACAGACATCAGTGGAGAGAGGGGCAGAGATAGTTTGGGGGCAGAGCCAAGAGGATGTTGGGGGTAGGGGGCCCCTGTGGCTCACCTGTGTGGCTCCCCAGGCTGCTTGGAAAGTTCCAGGAGAGAAGGGGGAGAACGCGGCTGCTAAGCCGGAGTCCTGCCTTTATCTGCAGCTGCCACGCCCTAGGCAAACCTGGGCAGGTAGAGAACAAGTCGGACTCCCTAAAGCTCAGGGGCTCTCTCGCCCCATTCCTGCTCTTAAAGAGACAGGTACCACCCCTTCTTCCCAGCCACTAATGGCAGGGAGCTCCCTGAGGTCCCCAAGGCCACAGCAGCCTCAGGTAGCCAGAGGGAGCATGGGATGGGCTGGAATTCTGCTCCTCACATCAGGGGAGGGGGGTTCTTCAATCTCTTGCCCCTGTGAAAAGGACCCAGACGGAAGAAGTTTGGGGTCTTTAACAGCCAAGCTTCTGCCTGGCAGAATGGTGGGGAAAAGTGATGCATTGGTGTAATAATCTAGTTTCTTTCACTTAGTTTGTGCGTTCCGCTTGAAGGAGGGCTTGGTGGCAATTGTGGGACATCTAAGGTCCCTTTCCGGACCACTCGTTGCTTCTTGACAGTTTGAGGGTCAGCAGAAGAGGCTGATATGACCAAGGTCATGAGGTGGGAGTGGGGGTGCACAAGGGGTAGGAGTGGAGGAGTGAGGGCTGTTGGGCTTTAGACCATGACCTCTATCCTACGTGCCCATCATGCCCTGGAGAGATTGGCAACTGGTTTCTGAGCATCAAGCGGACCTTCCTAGCTCAGGCTCTTCCCAAGAGTGCTGGGAGCCAGATGCCCGGGTCTATGCAGTGGGCGTTGGGGTGGAGGATGCCTCCCACTCCGGATAAGGTCATTGCACTGTGCGAGGCTCCCTTCCCCTCCCTCCCCCCTTCTGCCCCTCCTCCTCATGGCATTCCTTCTGGCTGGGGTCTGTGTAGGCCCCCACATGGTCCTTGTTGGGGTGCCCCCTCCCCCCAATTCTGCTTTTTTAGACAGAGGGACTTTTGTCTGGGGGCTGGATGGAGAACAAGGCGCCTTTGAGTGGCTGGCGGAGGATTGGGGTCATGGGGAGGGGCAGGGCCAGGAAAGGGGTGGCTCTGCACTGGCCACCAGCTGGACTCCAGGCGACCCCCAACACCATCTCGGGGGTGGGGCAGAGGGCTGCAGGCCAGGGAGAGTGTGGAGTGCAGGATGGGGAAAGGGGGTTTCTGAGGTCAAGACTGCTGGGAGTTGTCTGCTGGGGACAGGGAGAAAGGACTCCCCACTTCCTAGCAGGAAAGGATGGGGAAGCAAGGAAGGCACGCCCAAATACATCTTTCTTTATGTAGCTCCCTCAGGCAGTTTTTCAATCCCAGGCCCTAAACCAGGACAAAGCCTCCCCACCCCACCCTGCTCCCTTAGGAAGGGGCCAGTCCCTACAAGGAGCGAAGGGGGCACTCAGGGTGGGGCTCAATCAAAGTGGGAGGTTTAGGGGGAGACAAACAAGAGTTAAGGGAGGCTTGGAGGGGAGGATCCCAGTCCAGCTAAGGGGGGTCTTTGTCTCTGGGAAGATAGCATGCATCCCTTGCCCAGACATTTCAAGATTACAATGTCCCTGGGAAGACCCCTTTGGTGCTCTTGGCAGTTGAGTGGTTTCTCCCTCTGCTGGGAAGCTCGGGAACTGCAGGCTTCAGAGAGCGAGAAGGGGCGAGTGCTCTGTGGCTAGGCTGTCCTTCGCCTGTGCCAGAGGTTGCAAATTCAGATGCCAAAGGGGCCAGGCAAGAATTGTGAACGAGTGAAGCAGGACAGGCATGAGACCCTAAGGTGCACTGGCAACTGGGCAAACGGGAGAACTATTGTTCTGTTTAAAAGGCAACCACCAGGGGCGCCTGGGTGGCTCAGTTGGTTAAGCGACTGCCTGCAGCTCAGGTCGTGATCCTGGAGTCTAGGGATCGAGTCCCACATCGGGCTCCCTGCTCGGCAGGGAGTCTGCTTCTCCCTCTCACCCTCCTCCCTCTCGTGCTCTCTGTCTCTCACTCTCTCTCTCAAATAAATAAATAAAATCTTAAAAAAAAAAAAAAGGGCAACCACCAAAACGACTGTAGCAAGCTCATGTGGACAGAGACACAAGGATCTCCCAGACATCTTGGTACGGGGACAAAGCAAGATGTATAGATGTGAGGTGGAAAAGAATGTTCCTGAATGAAGTATCTTTGGATACTCTGCTTCTGGGGTGGAGGAATGAGGGGTGGGGTGGAGGGAGACTCCCTCTTGTACCTTTTGAATTTTATATTCTGAAAATGTCCAACTTTGAAAAAAACGTAATTAAAGGATAGTCTCTACACAATCCCAGCCAATTGCTGCTACATTTTCAGTCGATGTCAGAAACCTGAATCTTTGTACGGAATTGCCAATAGTTGGTTGGTTCAGGGACTCCTGGCTGGCTCAGTCGGTGGGGCATGCGACTCTTAATCTCAGGGTCGAGGGTTTGAGCCCCACGTTGGGTGTAGAGATTACTTTAAAAAAAGTTGGCTAGATTTTTTTTTTAAATATGCAGTTTTAAAAAATTACGCAAGTCCAACAAAATACATCTAAAGGGCTGGTTTCAGCCTGGGGGACCAACTTCTGCCAATTTCATTTCCTGAATCTTTAATTACGGTGGCCTTGCATTTAGATATACAGATATTAATGGGGCTTTGACCCAACCCAGGCCAACCATAACCTCCCCCTGCGGCTGGACCAGAATGTGTCATCCATGTGTGTGTTGGCCTGGGGATGGGGCTTCTGGCCTGGAGAAGCAGGATTTGAGACCCCCATGAGGACGGGCCAAGTTGTGCATACTGACACTTGGGGAAGGTTTTCAGGAGTCGTGGGGGCAGCTGTTTGCATTCTATTCTTTTGGGGTGTCTTTTAGGCCTATTTGACTTCAATCATATCTGAAGTCTCTCTCCTTCTCTCTTTCTCCCTATATATAAATGTATGTATATATAATCTTTTGTATGTGAATATATGTTATACATGTTATTATATTATATAGATAATAATATTTCCCCTTCATTTTGCTTTTGACATCATTTGGCCCTAAAGAATCGGCTGACGCTGTGATTAGCTGTGATTTCTCAGGATTCTTAGGAATTCTCGCAAGATGAGAAAAACCAAACCCACAGATAGCTTCTGAACATCACAATGTTTTCAGGAATGCCGAACTGAAGTACGAAATCAAAGCCATAGGGTGTTAGGTCGTCACTGACTCAGATTTATCAATTTTGGTTTTGCCATTTGCTTCTGATATTCAGGAGGGCCAAAACCCAACTATTGTACATGTGTCCTTTGGTTCACAAAGTGTTGCAAAAATTAATAGTCACCAACATTTAAGCATCGGGGTATTTCCAACATACTAAGCTGCATTTCTAGTTTATGAGGAAGACACAGCCTAACTGGGCCCATGTTTCCACTTGGCAGCAGTGGCTGGAGGGGCAGGGCCATCTCCCCCTGGTTTGAGGCTTCATGGGAGGGAATATGGGACAGGGACACGTCCTGTGTCACACCTGCTTCCGCCTTTGGGCCCTCCATCACAGCGCAGACCCTGGACAGACGCAGCCCAAGATGGATCGGGCATGGTTTATGCAGGAAAGACCCCAGGACCGTCATACCGAGTCTGCCCACGGTGAGGGGAAAGGCACAATTAAGGAAAGACTTGGTCATGTTTTGTGACTCCCTCCCAAAACGGCTTTGATGGGCAACTACCAGTGGAGAAGACCGAGTCTTTCACGGTGCCCGCCTGCACAAGGATGGGCAGGAGATGCCTGCGAGGCAAGACACTCAGAAAAAAATAATACCTAGGGTACAGATAGATGGAGCGAAAGCAGATGAGACAAAATAGTAAGAATTGGAGGATCTCCATGAAGGGTATTTGGGTTCATTGTATTCTTTACGTAACTTTCCTGTCGTGACAAAAATTCAAACGAAAAGTTGCGGAAAAGGAATCAAACATTTCAAATTAAACTTAACACAAAATAATTCCCTGCAAGATAAAAAAACAATGGCAAAAGAATGGAGGACAAGGTAAATGCAGAATTGGATAAATTGTTAAGTAAACAGAATTTAATTGGACTTAGAAAATTATGTATTTATGTATATGGCATGTGGTATATATGAAATATTGTATATATTTCGTTCTTCATGGATAAAAGCTTGTGTTCTTTTATCGCCCTCCCACAGTGTCTTCCTCTTCCTTCGCTTGGATGGGTTGCGTCGCCCCTGACCCCTGGGTGCCCAGCTCTGACCCTCCCCTGCTGGGGGCGCCTCACCCGCTCCTGGCTGCCCAGCCCCGTCCGCCGGGGGGCCGTGGGGCTCTGGGGTTGGCGCTGGGGCTGGCAGGTTCCTGCCTGGCTATAGAGGCAGGGAGATGAGTCTGCAGTTCTAAGAGCTTGGCTGGCGTCGGTGGCTCCGGGGAGGCCCTGACCCAGCAGCTTGCTGGCAGAGGGGCCCCTGACGTCCCGGCATTCCCATTCTCTTCCCCCCTGCACCTCGGTGTCTAAGAAGGCGGAGCTACGCTGGGCAGAACCAACTCCACACCCATGCGCATCCCTGAGTCATTTACCAACTATCGCTGACTGACTCACTCTATTTTCAACGAATGATCCTCTACTGGGCTGCACTGGGCAGGCATGACTCACCCGGTGGGGGCAAGTATGGCACAGAGGGGCTGTCACTTAGTGTCAAGGCGCACAGGTAATGAAGGGTCAAGGTTGGGTTGCCAAGCCAGGTCATCTGTCTCCACACCCGTGTATGTGTGTGTGTGTGGGGGGGGGTAGTGACAAAAGGACAACAGGATCCCATGTAAATTTGAGGGTCCCATGAACAGACAGCAGGTTAGAAAAGAGAATTAGACCACAAAAAATATTTCCAGAACCAACGACTTCTCCCCCACTGCCCGCCCCCCAGCTAGTTCTCTATCTTCCCCGTCCTGAACCCCACAGCATCTGCTTCCCAGGATCCCTGCTCCCTTGTCTGCCCTGGGTCTGTTCCCTGCCCACCTGCAGCTGGAGGGAGACCCTGAACCCCTGAGTCAGGGCAGGGCCCTGCTGGCTCAGAGCCCTCCCCTGGCTGCACCTCTCTCCTGGCAGAAGCGAAGTCCTCACCATGACCCACGAGCTGTAAGTCACTCCTCTGGCTGGTCCCCTGTCACCTCTCTGACGTCATCATCGCCTCCCCCTCAACCGCTCACCCACTTGCTCACTCGCTCCAGCCACGTCGGCCTCCCTGCTGGTCCTCCAGCACAGCAGGCGCCTTTCCAGCCTCCAGACACTGGCACTTGGCGTTCCCTCTAGCGAAGACGCTCTCCTCACAGGTGCGCACATGGGTCCCTCCCTCGTCTCCTTTCTTCAGGGCTTTGCTCAAACATCACCTTCTTGATGAGGCTTTTCTTGGCCATTGGATTCAAAACTACATCTCCCACCTGGAAACCCCGCCCCACCCGCTTCTCTCTCTCTTTCTCTCTCTTTTTTTTCCCCCGTAGCGTTAGCACCTACCACCTCCTGACATAGTGTATGATTACGCACTTACTGGTTATATTTATTATCTCTTTCGCCTCTGGAATGTCATCTCTGGGAGGGAGGGAACTTAGCTCTTTCATCCCTTCTGTGTCCCCAGCGCCAAGCACAAGAGTCCGGCACATAGTAGGTGCCCAAGAAATATTTGTTGAGTGACTGAATGAAAACCGTTCTTGAGAGTGACTATATCCCAGGCTTCATAACAGACGAATCAAGTACCTTACTCTCCCTAAGTAGATCACACTTTGGAGGCACAAAGTAGGCCCACAGGTGGAAAGGGAAGGAACTTGGAGCCAGAGAGCCTAAGTTCACATCCTAGCTCCACCCCTTTCTCACTATGTGACTCCAGGCAAGCCAGTCTCCCTCCCTGGGCCTCAGTTTTCCCATCTGTAAATTAGGCTAAGAACAGCACTCACCCTGCCACGTTGCCCTTTGGCTTCAATGGGGTTGTTGTGTGGGAGGCTGGCGGCCTGTGACTAATTCTGAAAGCTGGTTCCCTTCCTGGAAGGGGGTGGGGTGAAAGGGGCAGGGCTGTGTGTTTTCCAACAGCCAACAATGGAACTCTTGTAGGCAGGGGCCCTCAGGCGTGGAAAACACATCCACCCCTATGGGTTCCAGATAAAATTTTCAGGTCTCAGAAGGGAGGTTTTCCAGGGCATTTACATCCTTTGATTGTTGCAACAAGAAATATTGGTTTGGGAACCTGAGCCCACTCCAGTGGGGTGGGCTCCCATTTTATCCTTCTCCCTGCAATGAACAGCTGTGAGGGCTGGGGGTGGGGGTGGGGGGTCTCTCTCACCTACAGCTCCTGAAGGTTGGACCAGATAGGCTAAGATAATCTTTGGGCCACAACGATTGGTCCAGTGGGGTCTAATCAAAGTGAGGCACAGAATTTTGCTTAGTAATTGAGGGAAGAAAAGATTTGGGTTTTGCTTTGAATAGTGGGAAATGCACATTTGGGACCTGGAAATAGCAGTCATTTTGCCACTACAGGAAGAGCCAACCGGAGGACAAAGCTAACACCAGAGAGGACCACAAGCCAAGAGAAATGCTGAGAAACAGAATCAGCACCCTGATCAAATCATGCCTGATCTCCCTCTGGAATTTTCAGTTATGAATCTAAAAATTTGGCTTGCTCGAGTTAATTTTAATGAGGTGTCTTGTTATTTGTAAATAATAACAATCAAACTAGTACACAGTGAAATTCTGTAGACCCAGAATCACTGCACTTTCACTGGAATATGTGACATGATTTTTATTTCGTTGGCCAAAGCATTTCTCTTAGCTTTAATCAGTCCAAGTATCTCTAGAAGCCAATAAGTGCTTACCTTGGCCAGGTCAAGTCTTTCTCTCTGTGGACAAATCTCAGACTGTTCGCCTGGATAGACATCTTTGAGAAGGACCAGCTCTCCTTCACAAGTTCCACCTGGAAAAAGGGCAGTGAGCCAGAGAAGCCACGGGACTTGGCAAAGACAGAAGCAGAGGTGCCTGGGAGCTCAACAGTCCTCCCATCGAAGGTGGTGATGTGCGAGTGCCCAGATGCCTGGCAGGTGCCAGGGGAGAGTGGGTGACCCAAAGATGCCTCTCAGGCTCCCACACTTCTGCCCAGGCCCACAGGAAGAGGGGGAACAGCGTGCACACGGCGTGGTTGGAGAGTGGCAGAATTGCTCTCTGTGCTCTCCAGCCCAAAAAACCTCCCTGACCAGGTGGTACCTGCCACCCAAGGAACAGCCACACTAGATGAGGGGCATGCAGTCAGGGCCCCTGAGCACGAGGCCCATGTCACAGTGGCAGCCCTCCTGGCGTAGTGTCAGGCAGCTGTCGGGCAGGGAGCCTCAGAGCTCATAATGGCTATAGGGAGGGCAGGCCAGCTCTGGAGGAATACAAATGGGAGTTAACAATTAGCCGAGCATTACCGTTCTGGAATGTTTCCAACCAGAAGAGGACTGAGGGAGTAGACGGCAGGTTGGAGGCCAAGGACAAGTCATAAGGGCAAGGCAGGGAATGTGGAGGCATCATCAGGAAGTATTGTGATGGTGGTGATGATGGTGGTGGTGAGGGTGAGGATGGTGGTGGTGATGGTGATGATGGTGGTAATGGTGGTGATGGTGATGATGGTGATGATGGTGGTGATGGTGATGATGGTGGTAATGATGGTGCTGGTGGTAATGGTCATAATGGTGATGATGGTGGTGATGGTGATGATGGTGATGATGGTGGTGACGATGGTGATGGTGAGGATAGTGATGGTGATGATGGTGGTGATGATGGTGATGGTGGTAATGGTGGTGATGATGGTGGTGGTGATGGTGAGGATGGTGGTAATGGTGGTGATGGTGGTAATGGTCGTAATGGTGGTGATGATGGTGGTGGTGAGGGTGAAGATGGTGGTGATGATGGTGGTGATGGTGATGATGGTGGTAATGGTCGTAATGGTGGTGATGATGGTGGTGGTGAGGGTGAAGATGGTGGTGATGATGGTGGTGATGGTGGTGATGGTGGTAATGGTCGTAATGGTGGTGATGATGGTGGTGGTGAGGGTGAAGATGGTGGTGATGATGGTGGTGATGGTGATGATGGTGGTGAGGGTGATGATGGTGGTGATGATGGTGGTGAGGGTGATGATGGTGGTGAGGGTGATGATGGTGGTGATGATGGTGGTGATGGTGGTAATGGTGGTGATGATGGTGGTGAGGGTGATGATGGTGGTGATGATGGTGATGGTGAGGATGGTGATGGTGATGATGGTGGTGATGATGGTGATGGTGGTGATGGTGGTGATGATGGTGATGGTGATGATGGTGGTGATGATGGTGATGGTGAGGATGGTGATGGTGATGGTGGTGGTGAGGGTGAGGATGGTGGTGGTGATGGTGATGGTCATAATGGTGGTGATGGGGGTGGTGATGGTGATGGTGATGATGGTGGCGATGATGGTGATGGTGATGATGGTGGTGAGGGTGAGGATGGTGATGGTGGTGGTGAGGGTGAGGATGGTGGTGGTGATGGTGATGGTGGTAATGGTCATAATGGTGGTGATGGTGGCGATGATGGTGATGGTGATGATGGTGGTGATGATGGTGGTGATGGTGATGGTGATGATGGTGGTGGTGATAATAGTGATAAGGATTGTCTTAGAAAACATTTCCTGAGCACCCACTATATACTAGGCCCTGCTCCTTCTAGGTGTTATCTCTTATAATATTCAATATTTTCTTCTTGAATTCACTGAAAAAACCTGAGTTAGCTGGAAACTGTGCAAGGTCATCATCACTCATCAATGGAAAGAATGACTGATAATTGAGCTGTTCCCAGAAGCTTGCTTTCCACATGCCATCTTGTTTATACCTCGCAACAATCTCATGAGAGAGAGACTTTCATCACCCCAGTTACAGATAAGGAAACTGAGGTCCAGAGACGTTCAGTAACTTGCTCAAATTCACACAACTACTGAGTGACAGAGTTGGGATTTGGAATAAAGCTATTCAACCCCAATGAGTCCTCATTCCCGCTTGGCAAGAACTAGCTGGAGAGCAGTGCCAATCCCTACAGGCAGGACACACGCTGGTCTCCCCCAGCCCACGTCAGCCATTTGCATGCCTGGCCCCACTGGCATGTGGGTTTCTGAGACTGGAAGGAGCGGCGAGCAGCAGGAAACTGGCTGGAGAGTGTGGGAAATGCATACCCTTCAGGATCCAAAGTGTAAAAAGAGGTGCAGGGCAGGAGGCAAGGATCAGGAGTGGGCGCCGGTCTACATGCGTGTCAAGTACTCAGCCAAGGGCTTGCGCTTCATCCTAAAGGCAGCAGGAATCAAAGCCACACACCTCCTGCTGACTCTCTGGGTGACCTTGCACTACTTCCCTAATGTCCCCGTGCCTCAGTCTCCTCACCCATAAGACAAAAGTCATAATAACACTTCCCTTGGCAGGTTGTTAAGGGGATTGAATGAGCTAATGCATTTGGGAGAGTGACTTACAACCACTAAATGCCCACGTGCTTCCTTGTCCCAGCCCCCCTTGCAAATAGGCGGGACCATGACTAGTTCTGGCCGAAGTCCTAGGAGCCAGGAGTGTGACTTCTGAGGTGAAGGACTGAAGAGTGGGGTGCACATGTTACCAGGGGTGGCATGACAGGATGGAATGTGAACTTGAACGATGCCCTGAATACTGTGGAATTTGTAGGAGAAGGAATCATCTTTGGCCATGCTGGGCCACCGGACATGTCAGGTTGGTTTGTTACTGCAGCAAGACCTAGACTATGCTGGCTGATCTGATAGTCCTCAGTTCCAGCTGTCATTATTACTGAAGCATTTTCAGTTGGGAGGGTCCTAAGGGGGACAGTTATCCAGCAGGGCATGCAGTGACTCCACTTGGGTGGCATTGACCTAGGAGGATATCCTGGAGGTGGTACTGGGCCAGCCAGTGAGATCAGGCTGAGAAAGGACCCCCGTGGTGACACCACTCACCGCAGGCCACCAGGGCTGTGCGGCGAGGCCATGTCCCTGGCATTCCTGGGTGCAGCTCCTCAGCATGGCGCACAAAGCTTCTTGCAAGCTCCCTGTGGCACAGAGGTCATGGACACAGTTCTCCACGTGGACCCGAGGCTCCATGTGCTCATTGTAGGCCCTGTGGGGCCTGTCGTGGGTGCCCGGCAGTCTCCAGAAGGTCCGATATAGGGCTGCCTGGTCCGGTGGGCACAGGAAAGGGTGCTAAGCCCGTGGGTGAGCCATGGGCGTCAGAAAAGTATATACCATTGGACCCAGTGAAATCATCCAAGACATCCATGTGAAAATCCCCACTGAGGCCCCAGAGGGCACAGGATTTGTGAAAGGCCATGGAGAGGCCAGAGGTCACCTGGACCATGATGGTTGAAGATGTGCAGAAAGCCCAGAGCATGACCCCAGCCAGAGGCAAGGGCAGGCCGATCTGGGACCTGCTCCCCGGCACAGAGCAAAACAGATGCCCGGGTGTGTCAGGTAGCCCTGCCCAGACACCAGCGCCTGGGGGCCCCTGGCTTCTGCCCCCATGATCCAACCCTTGCTCAAACCCTTCTATGGCTCCCCTGGTACACTCAGATACAATCCAAAGTCCTCACCACGGCCTGAGCAGCCCTTGGAGATTGGCCTCTGTCATCTCTCTGTCCTCATGTTCACCCACCCAGCCCCTCGCTCACTCTGCTCCATCCACACACCAGACCCCGTTCCAACCTCTGGACTTCTACAGTGGCTGTGCCCTCTGCCTGGAAAACTCTTCCCTCACGTGTCTATACCACTCCCTCTCTCACCTCCTTCGGGCCTCTGCCCCAATTCTTCCCCACCTCCCTGCCTCCACTGTCCTCTCTAGCCTCCTTCTCTGCCTTATTTTTCTCCAGAAGGAACCTCTGACATACTCGAGGCTGGCTTGAGTATTGGTTTATGGTCTTTTTCCCCGGGATTTTTGTCTTTTTTTTTTTCACCGAAATAAACAAAGTCCCCGCCCTTGGAGAACCCCTATGCTGTCAGTAGGAAGACAGCCAGGAAACAAAGAAGTGATTAATAGAAAAGATGATTGAGGATACTGAAAAATACTTTGAGGGAAAGAAAATGGGAGATTATAATAGATACTGAGAGGGGGGACCTCCTTTCCTGGGGGTGGTCAGGGAGAGCTTCCCAGAGGAAGTGACATTTGAGCTGACACATGAAGGATGATGAGTCAGGGTCAGCTATGTGAGCATCTCAGGGAAGACGGTTTCAGGCAGAGGAACAGCCAGTGCAAAGGCCCTGGGGTGGGAGCCTGCCTGGGATGTTGCGGGAACCATGGAGAGGTCACTGTGGCTGGAACAGAACGAGGGAGGGGATAAGGAAGAGGATGTGAGGGCAGAGGGGCCAGTTTTGTGGGGTCTCACAGGCCACAGTTTTAGTCTGAGTAAGATGGAGCCGTGGGAGGGCTTTAAAATGGGACCTATGTGACCTGACTTTGGGTTTTTAAAGATTGCACCTTTGCCTGCCCTGGGGTGGCGGGACGCTGCTAGAAAGCTGGTTTGACTTTGCAGTTCTATGGTTTATTTATTTATCAAATCCTTTTATGCCTTAACTAAATGCCTTGTCCTAGGCAATTTGCATCTCTTAGTCCTCACATACAGATAAGCACCTGTGACATATTAAGAAATATATATTTTGTCTCTGCCCTGTTCCTGGCACGCAGCTCCTAAAACCCTTGTCATTCCCTGAGTGATGGGGGTGCTAGGGGTATCTTCTGGTCTGAGGTTTGGTCCCTGACCCCAGCTCCCCGACACAGAGCTCCTAAATCTCTCAGGATTTCCTAGGGGGTAGGAGTGTCTTTTGTTCTAATGAGTCAACGCTTGGTGGGCGCCGGGATGGCTCTGGTCACCAGAAAGACCAAACTATGACCAGAAGCTTGGAACTTTCAGTCCCACCCCCATCGCTGGGGAGAGGAGAGGGGCCGGGACACAAGTTAATGATCGATCATGTCTACATGCGGAAGCCTCCATAAAAATCTCTAAAGTATGGGGTTCACAGAGTCTCCAGGTTGGTGAACATGTCCACATGCCAGGAGGGTGACCCACCCCAAGTCCCCGGGGATGGAAGCTCCTGTGTTCAGGACTCCTCTGGCCCTGGCCCTGTGTACTTCTCCATCGGGCCATTCACCTGTACCCTTTGTGATAGACTTTATAATAACTAGTAAATGTAAGTGTTTCCCTGAGTTCTGTGAGCCATTAGAGCAAATTATCAAACCCGAGGAGGGGGCTGTGGAAACCGCCAATTCGGAGCCAAGTCAGACCGAAGTTGTGGACAACCTACTACTTGCCCTGAAGTTGTGTGTGGAGGGGGAGTCGTGTGGGACAGCCCGTCACCTGTGGGCTCTGGTGCTCTCCAGGTAGATAGTGTCAGAATTAAATCGAATGATAGGATGCCCAGCTGTTGTCCACAGGGAATTGGAGAATTGCTTGGTGTGTTCTGTGTGAGCAGAGAATCATGCCCCGTGGAACTCACAGTACCATCATCCCCCAGGTCCCAGATGGGGACACCAAGGCCACTTGGCCAAGGTCAATAGCTAGCAAATGGCACAGTGGGATTCGAACCCAGGCCTCCAGACCCAGCGCCACCCGCTTCATTTCTTCCCCACACTGCTTGTTAGAGCATTGACCGACACCCTGTGTTGTGTGGGCCTGACGTCCATCCCCCCCACACCACTTGTGGGGCCCAGAACAAGAGCATAAATGGAGGTCCACCCACCATGTCTTCCAGCTGCCAAATTGTTCAAGGAACTGGATTCTAGCCTGATATGACACATAGACCTTTCTAATGCCCTGGAGGCCCGGTGTGAATTTAGAATTGTTGATGCCTCAGAGTTTCTGGACAGGACATGGTGCCCAGGAGAGGCTGCCCAGGCTCACCTCCTGTCTTCTTAGCCCTGCAGGAGGCCTCGCATACTCATACAAGCCCCCTCCACTCCTCAGCCCACCTCGGTCCCCCCATTGCCAGCGATGGGGTTTGGTGTGTTCACATTGGCTGCATGGTCCACTCCCCTGAGGACGGGCCTGGGACAAGGTCACTGAGGGCCCTGGATTGAGCGCAGAGCCTTTTATCCAGGGATTTCGGGTTCCCAGAGCAGGTTCCACGGGCACACCTGTGGGGGGTGGCACCGAGGTGGCCAGACTCCACAGTACAAGACTGGCGTGGGGACCCCCTGCCCAGTTCTAAGTACCTCCCTAGCCAAAGTGAAGGCTCCTGGGCTCCATCAGCCTGTTGTCCTTTATGTTCATTAGTCATCAGGGGTCTCCGAGACTCTGGACTAGAGTGGGGTCTTGCCCACCTGGATCACCCCAAAAAGTCCCGCCAGCAGTGACAGATGCCATCCTGCCATGCTCATGTCCACCTGTGGGCCCGTGTGGCCCCCCAGGGCTCCCGCTACCTGACCTCCACCCAGGCAGCGAAGGGGGTGTGGCGTCCTGGCATCCCCCCCAGCCAGGCCTCTGGGAACTGGCGCTGGGTCCCCCAGAAGTTGTGCATGCAGGGATCTCTGGAGAGCCACCCAGACACTCCCAGACACCCCTGCACGGCCAGCATCTCGGAGCCCGCAGGCATGAGGGTGTCCCTCAAAAGGGATCTCCAGGCCTGCGGCACAAGCCCTTCTGCTCCAGGGGGCACGGCCAGCAGGTGGCACGCAGGGGCCTGCCTCCAAGGCGAAGCCCTTGTAGCAGAAGCAGCCCCCCTGTGCGCTGGCAGGTGCAGGGCGTGAAGAGTTCAGGTTGGCACAGGGGGCAGGGCAGGGGGGCCCACAGAAGCCACAGTAACTATTGGCTGGACATGCCACACTCCCGAAAACCCTCGATTCCTCAGAGGCAATAAAACCTGGGGTGGTTGCAGGTCGGGGGGGAAGGCAGGGATGGGTGCTTCCCCAACCACCATGGTTCCCGGTGAACGCCTTCCCTCCATGTGGTTTATTAACACTGTGCCCACCGTCAACTTAAAACGGTGGCCCATGATGAGCAACTAGGGCAACTCAGGATCAAGTGCAGGGAGATGGAGTCAGAGAGAGGCTGAGAGGAGCCCTGATTCTGCCTTGAGGTTTGTGTCACCATCCCGGGGAGCAGGGCTTGGGGTCTCCCTGGGGACCAGGGGTTCCAGTCAGCTGGGGAAGGCGGCATCCTAGCCGCCCAGGGGATGAGGTCCTCGTCAGAAGGTGAAGGGGCACCCAGGTATCCCAGCCTGGCTCACCACTTGGGCAGGGGAATGCCGTGCGGGGTGTAGAGCTGGACACGGGCCCAGGCCCTGCTGGTGGAGGTCGAAGATGCAGGCTGCGTTTAGGCCATGGGGTTCTTGAGCTAGTAACGCTTGTCAAAGGGCCTGGACCAGTTGGCCAGAAGTCCCCAGAGCTGCTCCACGTGCGGCCTGTCCTGGAGGGGCTCGGGGTCCCCAGTGTCCCACTGGCAGCCGGGGCGGGGGGCGGATTGGGGACTCAGCATGGTGTCTCTGGGCCTCCCGGGTCAGGCTTTCCAAGGATGGGAAAGGACAATCAGTCCACTGGACAGGGTGGCAGGAACAACACAAGGAATCACAGAGTCCGCCCAGAGAGGGTCTTAAAACAGATGGCAAGCAGAGCAGCATATATCCGTCTGGGGCCTGGGCGGAGAATCTGGAAGTGTCTGCCACACCATGCTTTGGAACGTAGGAAGGGGTTGGGGGCACGCAGGGGTACAGAAGTGTTCCTGTATGAGGAACGGATGAGCTCCCGCCCCGCTCCACAGTGACTCACCACAGACGGAAGAACCCCTCCAGAGCCCCGCTATGACATTTGCACCCTGGTGGACATCCTTCTGTGAGGCCAAGCGGAGGATGCGGTCTCAGGGAGACACAGATCACTGACACGGCCCAGTACTCATGGACCCGGGTTGACTTTGCTGTGACCCCTGCGGGAACCAGCACCTTCCCACTGACACAGTCTGTCCCTGGTCACCTCAGGCGGGACAGACAGCCCACGGCCACCCCACCCCCCAGCCTGGCTCTTCTTCTCCAATGTAACACGGGCCACGGAGTTGTCACTGGGGTCATGGCTGAAGTTCCCGCAGAGCCCCCGGGTGTGACCCTCATAGGGCTGTGGGGGGTGAGGGTGGGGCTGAGCCATTGGTCCCAGTGGGACTGCAGCCGGAGCAGAGGCTGTTCCACATACAAGCCTTCCCCCCACCCCACGCCCCACCCCTGTCCAAGCTTACAGGGGGTGGGAGTTACCGTCTTGCCGTTCACCTAAGGAGCAGAGGAAAGGAAGGTTCAAGAGAACAGGACCATGTTTGTTTGGTCCAGCACTGCCTGGCGCAGAGTAGGTGTTCAAATGTTCAGATACATGTGACATAGTTTTTTTAAAGATTTATTTATTTGTCAGAGAGAGAGAGAGGGGGCACAGGCAGGGGTAGGGGCAGAGGGAGAGGGAGAAGCAGGCTCCCCGCTGAGCAAGGAGCCGGATGCGGGGCTCTATCCCAGGACCCTGGGATCATGACCTGAGCCGAAGGCAGACGCCTAAAAGACTGAGTACCCAGGCGCCCTACATGTGACATATTTGTAAGTGAAGGGGCAAAGACAAAACTGGTCATTGAGAACATTTCTCATTTTGTCCTGCTCAGCACTCTTTCTCCTTTCTCTGGATTTCCTCGGGGAGCCATCCCTCCAATCTTCCTCCAGGCACTTCACAGGAAGTTAACCCCACCCTCGCTTCCCACACCTGACCCAGGCCTGGAAATTGGCTCGTCCACGCGACTGCATCAGAGTTGGTCACATGACTCAGGCTGGGCCAATGAGGGGCAGCCCTGGGACCTTTCAGAACGAGGTCTTCTATCCAGTGGCGTGTACTAAACTAACCACCATCTTTGTGGGGCAGCACCTGCCTGAAAAGGAAGCCAGAGGAAAGTACAGCCCAGAAACGGGTACAGATTCTGGACATACTGTTTGAGCGCCTGGATCCCGCTGTGCCTGAAGTCAGAGATCTGTAGGCTTTTTTTTTTTTTCCAGCTACGTAAACCAATAAATGCCTTTCTTAAGCTGGTTGGAGAGGTGTTTCTGTTATTTTAAACTGAATGTGTTCTGATGGCTATAGACAGAAAAGAGAGTATAATCAGGATAGAGGTAACATGAGGAAACATTGGAAGGAAAATAATGTTTCCCCGAGGGGCTGGGATTCCTTGAACTCACATGTCCCCCAAAGTGGAATGCTTACCTGAGCTGTGCCTGGGCTGTCCCTTTGGAGGTGGGGACCCGGTTCTCATTAACCTGGATAGTATCCATTTGAAGGATGAGCATGATGGGGCTGCTGTACCTGTTCCTTTCCCCACTTCTACCCTGAAACAGGGCAATGAGCCTGCAGAGCCACAAGACTTGGCAAAGATGGACACAACAGGTGCCTGAGAACTCAACAGTCCTGCCACCGAAGTGGTTATTGACAAGTGCCCAGATGCCCAAGGGGAGCGGGGGGTACCCAAAGATGCCCCTTGGGGTCCCACACTTCTGCCCGGGCCCCCAGGAGGTGGGGGAGCAGTGCACGGTGTGAGGGGGCGGTGGCAGAATTCCTCCCCATGCTCCCCAGCCCGGGAGGCCTCCCCGGCCAGGTGGTGCCTGCCCTTGCCTCCCATGGGGCCGCCACACTGGACGGGGGCACACAGTCGGTGACTTTGAGCCTGAGCCCAGGTCACCCTGGCAGCCCTCCCGGCATACAGTCCCGCAGCTGTCAGGCAGGGCAGGCCAGGTCTGGAGGAACACATGTCATTTGTCCCAGGGATGTGGATTCACGGCCCCGAGATCAAATTCCCTTGCCTGCTACCTCCCCAGTGCCCAGCACAGGGCAAAGCTTGATGAGTAGATGTTGCAAGAGTTCATGAACGTATCAAAGCCTCTCTCTGCAGCATTTGTTCAACTTGGACCGAGCATCTACCATACCCAGGTCCCAGCCCCTGCCTAAGCTTACCTGTCCCCTCCTGGAAGCTGAGCCTCCAACATCACCTTTACCCCATGGGCATCCACCTTGATCGACCATTCCCCAGTCACACTGTCCACCCACACCCTAAAGACCACCCCCCGGGTCCCCTCAACAGGTGCAGGACCCGGCACATAGCAGCAGGCCCACTGGGTGGTGATGGGGGGGGCACCTGGCACTTGCCTCCTGGGACCCCACACCAGGCTCCAGCATGCGGAGGCCTGGCGCTCCCTCGCTACCGGCTTGGGGGCACAGTGATGCCGCCGTCCCGCTTCCTTACACTCACATAGCTCACGGCCAAGGGCGCTCAGCTTTCGAGCTCCTAGGGGCGGGTCGTGGCTCTGCTGGGGGCAATCACGGAAGGCCCGGTTCCCCCAAGCCCCACCACTGACCAGACCGCTGGTGTCCCACAGGCCGCCCTCGTGACACAGGCTGCGGCAGGTCAGAGGCACCCCCTCACGTGGGCGGCTTCCTCACAGAAATCAGCATGTGTCTCCCAGTGGCCGCTTTCAGGGCAGGATTGTTCGGGAGCAATCCCCTCACCCCTCACCCTGAGCCAGGTCAGGGTCATGACTCCTCAGGGCCCCAGTCTTGTGTTTTCCTCAGAACCAACCACCCCCAACACACACACACACACACACACACGCAGTAGGGTTGTGTCCTCTCAGACCCCAAAGTGCGGACGGATGTTTCCACGCAGTTCACAGTCTTTACCACCGTACACAGCGGCCTCGGCTCAGATCCCACGTTCCTCCTTGCTCCCTCCCTCCAGCTCACCCCTGAAGCCGGGACAACACCACGTGCCCACAGGGATGTCAATGGTTTGACAGGCCCTCACTGGCTGCACACAGCTCCACACAGCTGTCCACGAATGGGCCCACAGGCCCAGGCTGCACAGGGGCCGGTCAGCTCTGAGAGCTGCCCTACAGGCCTTGGGGCCTGCATACCTGGCCCTCCTGCGGGCCGGACGGCTGGACCATTCGGAGCTGCAGGGCCCCACCTCTAGCCAGTTGGCCTGGAGCAGCACGGGGCCCACACAGACCCCGGTGACGGCGACCCCAGCTTCCAGGTGCTCCTCCTGGATCCACAGTTCAAGGCTGGTGTCCATGGCCAGGTGGGCGACTGAGCATCGTGTATGGACAGCCAGCCCAGCCTCGGGGAGGGAGGCGGCCGGGGAAGCAAGTGCCCATTCAGTTGTGGGGACAGGATGCAGCCCTGGGGTCAGGGGCCCCCGCAGGTTCAGTTCTGGGGGGGTGGAGACTCTCAGTGGGAGGCATTTCAGATAGAAACCCACATGGCAGCAAGAAGGGGGTGAGGCTCGGGTGATAGGTGAGACTCTGGAGAGGGCAGGGGGAATGATTCAGGACATCAACAGCAGAAAATGTAAAAGCACTGCCCAAGGTCAAGGGTGAAGACGGGAGAGGAGGAGGGTGGGCCGAGTCCTGGGCACCCAGCATTTGGGTTGGGGACAGCTGGGCAGGTGGGAGGAAAACCAGGAGCATGGGGTCCTGGAAGCAGAGAGAAAGTGCTTCACGGAGGAGGGAAGGTTGGGGTGTCTAAAGCCCCGGATTGGGCCCCTGGACTGGGGGAACTTCATCCAGACTGGTCTGGGCGGCACGAGCTTAAAGGGGGACAAAAGCCTGACCAGAGGGGGTTCACAGAATGAAAAGGGAGGGACCGGGGGCAGTGAGCACAGACAGCTCCTTGGTGGTTTTGTTGTCAAGGGTTTCCAAGAAAGGGGGCGCCAGCTGGAGGGGCTGAGGGATCAGGGCAAGTCACAGCCTGTCAGAACAAGGTGAGAGGGAACCCCGCAGGAAGGGGCAGACCGAGCGTGGACTCAGACCAGTGGGGCTCAAACTGTAGTGTGCATCAGGGACCCCAAAGCCTGGCTGAAACAGACTGTGGGCCCCGCAGAGTGGTGGCCGGGGGGGGTGGGACCCAAGAGCTTGCATTTCAGGCCAGTTCCTGGGTGCTGCTGATGCTGCACTCTGGGACCCCGCTTTGAGAACCACTAGATGCCGAGGCGAGAGAACAGGAAGAGTCCCCGGGTGAGACCCAGGAGCAGAGGCCACCATCAGCACAGCTGCCAGGACCCAGAGGGAGCTCCAGAGGTTCGAGAAAGGAGGTGTGAGTGGGCTCTGGGGGGAGGGGGCAAGCGACCGTCGCAGGGAGCGGGGAAGGTGGCCCTTCGAGGTCGCCATCGCAGGTGTGAAGCTGGCCCAGGGGCAAGTGCAGGAGGAGAGGGGAGGCTTCTGCAGTGGGGTTTGCCTGATGAGTGGGAGGGAGGGAGGGTGCAGACCAGGAGGAATTACAGATCGAGCCTGGAATCCGAGAGGAAAGGGCACGGGGCAGCGGCGGTAGGATCAGGGGGTCAGGGGGTCAGATGGCCAGTGGGCTCAGCCAGTGGCTGGGGTCAGGGGGCAGCCAGAGACTGGGTTGTGCAGCCAGGGAAGTGGTGGGGGGGTGGGCAGGGGGGTGAAGCCAGGCCCTTGGAGGGCTGCCCCTCAGGAGGAGCAATGAGAGGCCTATGGTGAGGGCCGGACCCGGGGAGGCCCATCTGTCCTGTGACCCCCCGTCTGCCTCAGGAGAGCCCACCATGCGGTTCACCTCTGCCCACCACTTACACCCCCGTCCATCTCCCTGACTTCTGTCTCGCCACTCCTGTTCATCCCAATATCATTCTGGCTTTCTGGTTTTCCATCCACCTGATGCTCTCTCTGTCCATCTGCCTGTCCATCTGCCTGACGGTCTGTCTTCTTGTCCCTCTCTCTTTCTGTCTGCTTGTCCATCTGCCGTTTGCTCTCTGCCTGCCAGGCTCTTTGCCGGGCTCTGTGACTGCCCAGTCTCCCTCCGTGTCTGTCACTCCCCAGGAGCCCCTCCCCGCTCCACTCTCAGCCCAGCCCCCCGCCCCATTCACCTGCACAGGTCCTGCGGGGTCTGGGGACCTCACCACCACGTCCCAGCCGCGCACTACACGGACGCCAGAAAGCAGGGCCCGGACAGAGTGGCAGGGCTGGATCTCAGCTGACTCTCAACAGTGTGTGCAGATGGCCCTGGGGGCCCAGGTGGCCGGCAGGGCTGAGAGGGACCCGGCAGCACGGGAAGGGGTGGGCAGATGCCCTGCTGGCTACGGGGATTGCTATTCCAGAAAGAGGCAGAGAGACGGGAACTGGGCTGTGGGGGGAGTGGGGCTGGGGCCTGGACTCCAGGTCCTGAGAGAGGAGGGTACTGGGGGTCCTGTCTCCTGGGTTTGAGGGTGGAATGGGGGCGTGGCGAGACCCCTTGGTCCTGGAGGAGGAGAGGGCTGGGGCCTTGGGCTCCTGGTGCCTGTGGACTTGGCCCTGGGAGCAGGCGGGTCTGGGGGAGGGTCCCCACCACCTCACCTTTGTAGGCACGACAACTGGGGACCGCAAAAGTGTTGGTGCGGTAGGCCCAGTACCCAGGGGCGCCCACATTGCTGTTGTCTGCCCCATGCAGGATGTCGGGGGGCCCTGGATCCCAGGATGGAGTAGTCCTTCTGCGGGCCACTGTCGAGGCCCACCTGGGGTATGATTCAGGACAGGGTCAGCCAGCCATCTCCTCACCCGGAGGACCCTGGGCTGCCACTGCTGGTTCCCCACCCACCTGGGCAGCCGTGCCCCCCAGGCCATTGTGGGGCTCCCCGCCGCTGGCCACGCCCATGGTCCTCTGGGTGTCCTTATAGAGAAACAGGGTCCAGGAGGTACCACTGGCCGTGGCCAGCAGCACCCGCAATGTGTTCACCTGCCGGGAGAGAGTGCAGCCCACGGCCCCGCTCCTCAGCTGGGCTCCGTCTGCCCCATCCAGCTGGCTTCTTCCCTGCTCCCCTGCCTCCCGGGGCCCTATCCACGTCCACCTCCCCCGCAGCCTGTGCGGGCCTCCCTCTCGCTCGCCCTCCCTCTCTACTCTTCTATTTCTCTTTTTGCCTCAACCCCCCCCCCCCGCCAACCCCTTCCCCATCCATCCTGTTCTTACACTTTTGCTCACTCTCCATCTCTCTGTCTCCCTGCCCTTGCTCTCTTTCCTTCTCTGTCCCTTTCCCGTCTGTGTCTTTCCCTCACACTCTGTCACCAATTTGCTCTCTCTCGCTGTGTCTCCGTTTCCCCTCCATCTCTCCATCTGTCCCCATGTCCCTCCTGTTTTTATCTCTTGCTGTCGCCCTCTGTCTCTGTCTCCCACTTGCCCAGAAATGAGACCCTTTCCCCTGGGGGCCGGGCCAGAGAGCCCCAGCCTGGGCCCTTCTCCCCCACCCCTGTCCTCACTCCCATCCATCCCCAGAAAAGGGAATTCGGTCCCAGGTGGGCCTGAGTGGGGCGCCTGGGGTGGGAGACACTCTGGGGAAGGCAGAGGCCAGATCTAGGGTGTCCTCTGCAGGTCCTGTGATTCTGCCGGCAATACATGTGGCCCCCACTCGATGTGGAGCCACCTGCCCGGGGAAATGCCTCAGGTGTGAACAGCGGTGTGCAGACTTGGGGGAGGTGGGAAAGGAAGAGATGGGCTGGGGGTTGTCATCGGGTCAGGGCTGAGAGGGCCAGGGCCCAGGGCCCAGAAGGACAGAGGACAGGGGTAAGAGGTGGAAAGGAGCAGATATAGACAGGACTGGCCAGGGGTGGGCCCAAGGACCTATGGTCAGGAGTCAGGACACTCGCCTTGGCTGACCTGTGCATGACACAGAGAAACCATCGTCCTTCCTCTGCAGGGAGGGCCTCATCCCCATGCTTCAGCCCATAAGGGTACAGGGGCGAGGCTGGGGACATCGAGACCTCTAAGAGCCCCCAGGGAAGGGTCGTGTCCCCTCAGTCCCCAAGGACAGGGATCACCAGATTGGGAGCATGTCCAGCCTCACCTCTGATCTCCTCACTCCAGGTCACTTGATTCTGTGGGACTGAGGGGAAGGGGGTCAGCCCAGGGCTGGGGTCCCCCACCATAGCCGGTCCTCTCCCAGAGCCCTCATGCCCGCTTGCCCACCAGTAGCAGCCAGAGCATCGCCACGGTGACCCCGTATACTGGGGGTAGCTGCAATGGTTGATACCCAGGGCTGAGGTGGGGGCCCGGGAGGGGGTCAAGGTGGGGCTGGGGAGCCTCTACCTCAGGATCGAGGAGCCAGCAGGCCCAGGAAGCTCTCCCAAGGATCCGATCTGGTCTGGCTGGACTGGCCAGGGCTGGGCCAGTCCTGCGGGTGGGGGTGGGGTAAAGTGGGGAGAGCGGACAGATGGCTTCCAGGGCCTTCCCCATGGGCAGGGTTGCCACAGGCACCCAGAGTCCAGGAGGGGCTCCCCACTTCATCAGCAGGCCTGAGTGTGAGTCAAGCAATCCGCAGACGGGGAATTAGGACCCTGCTGCCCTGAGCTGACAATGCGGGCGCGTCTCCTCCCCTGGACACTCCCAGCTCTCCACAGGGCACTAGAGATGCACTCGTAGCCTCCTGGGCCCTGAGCTGGCAGGTGAGGAGGGGGTGGTCAAGATGTGCCCCTGGGGAGTTTAAGGGGCTGCAGGCCGGCCCAGGGGCCCATGGGGGGCGGCTGCAGAGAATGATGGCAGACTCTGTGCTAGAAACTCACAGCTGAGCATATGGGAGCATGAGTGGGGGACATACCGATGGAAGGAAAGATTGACACGGAGCTGGGAGTAAGGAACCAGCAAAGGAGGCTCATGCCGTGCACCTGCAGAGATCGGTGGGGGCTTCCCTGGCAGAAGACGTTCTGAGTTAGGCAGGGGGGACTCCATGGTCAACGTAGGGGTCCCCAGGACACCTGGTCAAACCAGATGGGAGAGAGAAGGGGGGTTTACCCTAGGCCTTGATGTGAGTGGACCCCTCACCTTCCCCCGACTCTGAAGAATCTCTGGTTGAGGCCTCCTAGCTGCATTCCCAGAACACCCTGGCATGGGGCCCGGGGAACACCCCCCCACCCCGGGAGCAGTGTCCAAGCCTGGTCAGCAGGGAAGGGGTGGCGGTGGGGGACGCGGCCCCCTCTCCTGAGATGTTCCAGTCACAGCCCCGGCTTTGCCCCCTCAGAGGTGCCACCTCAAGGAGATTACACGCCCTCCGGTAGGATGTCACACCCCACAGGCCTCTCCTCCTGGCTTGTGTGAGGATTAAAGCAGCATTTCCCAAAGTGTGGCTGGCTCGTGGGCTGCCCGTGTGGGAATTCTGGGAGCGTCTAGGAGGGAATGAGGAAGCACTGATCTTCATTTTACTCTGATTTGTTTATCTAATACTTGTTATTTCTTTTTTTTTTTTTTAAAGATTTTATTTATTTGTTTGAGAAAGAGAGAGCATGAGCAGGAGAAGGGGCAGGGGCAGAGGCAGAGGGAGAAGCAGGCTTCCCGCCGAGTAGGGAGCCGAACATGGGGCTCGATCCCAGGACCCCAGGATCACGGCCCCAGCTGAGGGCAGATTCTTAACCAACTGAGCCACCCAGGCATCCCTAATATGTTTTATTTCTTTTTTTTTCTAAAGATTTTATTTATTTATTTGAGAGAGAGAATGAGATAGAGAGAGCATGAGAGTGGGGAGGGTCAGAGGGAGAAGCAGACTCCCCGCTGAGCAGGGAGCCCGATGTGGGACTCGATCCAGGGACTCCAGGATCATGACCTGAGCCGAAGGCAGTCGCTTAACCAACTGAGCCACCCAGGTGCCCTAATATTTTTTATTTCTATTGAAAAAAGTATGCCACTGCCGCCTGAAACCTTCAGTTTTTTAAAAGATTACTGTGAAAGTCAAGGCTAAGTTGAAAAAAGAGAAAGACAAAAAGAAAGAGAAGCAGAAAGACATGATCTAAATAAAATAGTAATATAAGTGGAACCAGTGGTATTTATTCCTGGCCTGTTCCCCCCCTCCACAAGACAACCCCGTAAGAACAGGAATTTTATCTGATTTGTCTCCAGTTGTGTCCCCAGTGCTCAGAACAGTGCTTGCTTGGCATGTAATAGGTGCTCAATAAATACTAGTTGAATGAATAGTAAAAATTAAGAAAAGCACACTCAAATGTCTGCCTTTGAGCAAATAATGGAATTACATACAGAAAACCCTCAGCAGCGCCCAGCACATAAGAATTGTTAAAAAATATTCATTCACACACTTACTCTTATGAAAATTATTATTATTTACAAGGACAACAAATAGGCATTCTGGCCAAATGCTGACCAGCTGAGCATTAAAATCAGGATACGCCCAAAGCTGAATATCACCCTCCTAGGATGAACTTCTGAAACATAAAAGCAAATCTGAAAACGTATTAAACATTTATTACTGTCACAGTCTTCTCAACCACAATCACAGCGGGCCAGTCTTTCGGGCTGAACACTTGAGTGAGGGACAGTTTGTCCACTACATCAGCTGCCAACATGCTCCTATAGTCAATGAGTTTCTGTGGAGGTTCTAAAACACGGCCCCGAATTTTTTCAATGGACCGAGAGGCAGGGTCTGTCTCTCTCTGTTCTTCTGAGTCTGGGCAGGTTTGTGACACCTTCCACCGACTGAGTAGAGCAGAAGGGAGGCTGGGGTATAAGAGGCAGTGTTTGCTGAAATGCTCCCTGGGGAGCCTGAGACCCCTGAGAAGTCCCAATGTCCTGAGGCAGCCGTCGCTCGGAGGCCAGTGAGCTGGTAGCTGAGCCCAGCCTCTGAGCCGCTCCAGCCCAGGCGCCGGACGTGTGAGTAAAGCAGCTTCCCTACCCCTTGTCTCTGTCCAGCGAGTCCCTCCATCCTTTAGATCTTCCAGCTGAGGACCCCGACATCACAGAGCAGAGCCAAGCAGTCCCTGCTGCTCCCGTTTGACTTTCGGAGCCACGGAATCCACGAGCATCATAAGATGGTTGCCATTGCACACCACTAAGTTTGCGGTGGTTTGTTATGCAGCCACGGAACTGGAACCACTGCCCACGTGATACCGCAGGATTTAAATAGTGTTACTTTTCCTGCAGAAACGAAAATCCACTCCCTGCTCGCACCACTCCTTGAATGTTCATGGTAATTATTTCCGATCATCACAATCATTGTTAATCATGGTGGCATTTTCCTTGTAAGATAACTATTGTGAAAGACTGAACGTTTCTCCTTCCGCTTGACTGGGAGGACGCCAACTTAGGAACCGTGTGCGGAGCTTTCCATTGCAACTGACATCCAAAAGTCTTTTCTATATTTGCAAATGAATATTCAGCTAGAGGCACTGACTGTGAATGCAAAGCCTTGCTTGTGCTCCTGATATGGTTACATTCAGTGGGCCAAATCCTTCTGGCTCGGAGATGCACACCAGTGACTCAGAAGTTTAGAGTTTGGATAGTCAACTTTTCTGAAGACCAAGACCCCAGCAGAACATCAAGACAACCCTGGATTGTCGTCATGGTTCTAATACCTGTGTGGCTCCTTGGGGAGAGGGGGCAAGATTGGTGGGGGCAGGAGGAGAAACTGAGGCTCACAGACCCCTGGCAAACACAGGAAGCTGGTAGATGGCTGTCGAGTGAATCATGGTCTCCCTTAGCTGCCTCCCTACCTCCAAGAGAGCAATAATGGTGGCGGATGCCAGAGTGGCCCCCTGGTTGACCTGTTTCTGGTGGACCTGTTATTGGCTTTTAATGCCCAAACATCCACTAGATCCCCTAGAATAGGGCTGCCTCCTCTCAGGTCCCCCAAGGCAGGCCATGCCCTCTTTTGTCCCCTGCAGAGCTGGGTCAAGTCTGCTCAGACCAGCCCCCTCCTGCCAGGGTAAGCTGTGTCCCCTTAGGCCCTCCAGGACATGGTTGTATCTGTGCAGGACCCCCACCGTGGGGCCGTGTTCTCTCCGAATCCCTGAGCTTCATAAAACACAGGCACCGTTCATTTTTCAGCTAATTACAAAATTCTAACAAAACAATGTGTGAGCCAAGTCTCAAATGAACATCTCAGATAGGATGGGTAGGACCGTGCAGCCTCGTGCAGACGTTTGGAAAACCTGCCTGGAGCTTGCAAATGAGATTGGATGGTGGTGGGGGTGGGTGGTGGATCCGGAAGGACAAAGCAATGGTGGGCATCAGCCACGCTAAGAGTTTGGTATCCAGGGAGTGATGCTTGGAGCATTTTCCAAACAGTCTGTAATTCGAAGGCACTTTCCTGTGTCTGTGTTTTAGGAAATTGCTTGGGTGCATGCAGTTGATAGGCAACACACTATAATTTTTCTCACTGGAAGTCATGGGAAACAGGCTCTGGTGAGCATTTTCCTGCAGACCAGCTGGTTTTCAGCAACACGTGGACTATTAGGGCAGAAAACGCTCAATTTCTCCCAGTTTAGGGGCAGCAGCACCCCCTGGTGGCAAATACAGGAAACACCCCCGGTGGCCGGCAAGCCTCCATGAGATCTGCAGATGCTCTAGGGAACAGAGTGGATCTCAGGGGAAGCTGGGACCCAACCTCCAGCCCTGATGAAGGAAGGGGCAGGGCGTCTCAGGCTCTGCTCATGGGGCCTGGTACTCCTGTCTCCACCCTACAGGGTCCGGTTTCTTGTGTTGGCCTATGGTGAATGTCTCCCCCCACCAACATACACTGGGCATCTACAACCCTTTTTTTAGAAAAAGCACTCCATTTTCCTTTGGGGAACCCCCTACGCTGAAGTCATATAGTTCTTGATGGTCAACCCCCTGACTCCATGCATCACATGCACCGTGATTTGATGAAGGATGAGCCTATGACCCAAATCTGCCCAGTGAGAGCCAGGCCTGGGCCTTTCTTGCTGTAGCTATTGGGAGAAAAGCATTTCCTTTCCACTGGGGCTGCTAAGTGGTCCATGGCCTATCAGCCTAGCCTTTGGGTGGGTGGGGGACATCTCTGTCTCTGGTTGTAGGGGAGGCTTCTTGCAAATAAAGCTTTTCTCTGTACAAAAGCAGATTTTGGAGAGGAAATGAGGCAGTCTTGATGAAAAATATTTGAGCAGCTGGATCCAGCAGTACCTGAAGCCACTTGCTCCAGGGCGTTTTCAGTTAAGTGAACCAATTAATTTTTTTTTCTCTTAAGCCAATGAGAATTGGAGGATAACGCTCCCTGCCTGATTTGTGCTAGACCCTAATTTCTCTCTTCCCTCCTGGACAAATGTCCTCATTGCTGTTTACACTTGCAAACTCAGAGGCCATGTTAATCAAAACCATCTTTATTATTTAAAGAGCATCGTGTCATCACGGGCACCTAGATGGGGGTCCCCAGATGGCAGAACAATATTTACATGGGGGTCAGGAGGGTGAGGCTCGGGTGGTCCCAGGGCTGAGTGGGCCCGCCACTGTGGAAGAGAGGAGCCTGGAGGGAGGGTATCCTTGGACCTGTGGGCTCAGCCCAAGAAGAGAAACATCCCATTCCGGGCCCAGGGTGAACCCCACCAGGTGGGGCTGGAGCCCCCTAGGTGAACTTGGGCCCTGGAGGCGTGTGCATCAGGGAGAAGCCACAGGTCAGAGCTGGGTCACCATGCCGCTGGCTTCGGAGTGAGTCTGGAGGAAGACAACTGGGGGCTTCTGAGGTCTGAGAGGCTTCCCCAGTCCCACAGCTAACCTCCCCTCCCCACAAGCCCTTGGAAATCCATCTGTCCCCTAGGGCACCATCTTCTGGCCTGAGCACAGGTTTCCAGAAAACCCCTGCCTCCTCCCCTTTCCCCATTAGAGTCCCAACACTCCCCCCCTCTGGCTCCCATCTGGGCCTGACGTTCACCTTTATGGCCTGGAAGATCCACTCCCGGAAGTCACTGACTTTGGTGTAGACACCCGGCTTCTGGGCCAGAGCACAGCCGGTGCCCCAGCTCACGATGCCACATAGCCGCCAACGTAGCGTCCGAGAGATGCTGTCCTCACACACGAAGGGGCCACCGCTGTCACCCTGGTGTGGGGATGGGAGGCCGGGCTGGAGGCCAAGAGGGCATCCGGGAGGCCCTCTTGGATGGCCAGGGGCTGTGGCCACAGAGCCCTCTGGCCCTGAGAGAGGGAGCCCGGCCACCCACTGCCCTGTGTCTCCATCCCTGGAGTGGCAGGGGCTCGGGGCTGCCCCCCACAGTGCCTCACCTGGCAGGCGTCAATGCCGCCCTCAGGGTAGCCGGCACAGAACATCTTGGGCTTGATCTGGTTCGCGTAGAAGTCGGGGCCGTTGCAGACCTCACTGCTGATTATGGGGACTCGGGCCTCCTGGAGTACGCCAGCCTGTTGGCCTGGGGGTGTGCGGGCAAGGCTGGCCGAGGCTGGGGAACAGGCGCGGCCCCCTTCCCTCCTGCTGCACCCCGCCCCCCAACAGGCTCTTCAGCGTCCCTGGGCCCCAGGGCCAAGAAGCATTTGCCTTTCCAGCCAGACTGCCTTTCCCCAGCCCAGTTCCGTCTCCCTCACGGCGGCTCTGCCGGCAGAAGACGGGACTCACCGTAGTACTGCGTGTTGCCCCAGCCGGTTACGGTACAGATCTTGCCGTCCACCAGGGCCTGGCCGGCAGCCGGGAGGCACACAGGCTGGATGTATTCTGGGAGAGAGACCAGGCGGTCCAGCCCCTGCCGGCCTGCCCCGCCTGGAACAAAGCCTCTGTCCAGCAGCCTCAAGGGCCCCGGCGCACCCTCTCCTCTGTTCTTCTAAAATAACCACAGCAGGGGGCACCTGGGTGGCTCAGTCGTTCAGCGTCTGCCTGCGGCTTGGGTCGTGATCCCAGGGTCCTGGGATCGAGTCCCGCATCGGGCTCCCTGCTCCGTGGGAAGCCTGCTTCTCCCTCTCCCACTCCCCCTGCTTGTGTTCCCTCTCTCGCTGCTCCCTCTCTCTCAAATAAAAATGTTTAAAAAAAAATAAAAATAAAATAACCACAGCAGGAGCTGGATGTCTTCCTGCCTCAGTTCCTCCAAACTCCTGTCAGTCCAGAGAGCGAGGGGCTACTATTAGCTCATTTAGAGGAGGGAGATGAAGCTGAGTCACTTATCTGAGGTCTCATAACGAGGCAGTGACAGAGCTAGAATTTGGACCCAGGTTGGCCAGATTCCCAAGCCTGCGTTCTTAACCGTGGCCCACAGGCTGCCCCCCGCCTAGAAGGTGCCTTTGTGAGAAACAGAAAGGCATCCCTATCTCGAGATACTTGATGTCCATCTGCCAGAAGATCATTGTACTAGGTACACAGGTCTACACCAACAACAGTGAGAATGGCGCCCCTAAGATGGGATGTCCTTGTGCAGTGCGCAACCTACACAAGAGGTCCTGGCAGTTCTGTCTACAGCCTGCCTGCTGGCGACTTTGCAGGCCTGAGCATCAGAGCTCTCAGGTATAAAATGGACAGAATAATCATTTCCCTCAGAGGTTGGGGTGAGAAACCGGTGAAGCCCTGAGCAGCACATTTGGCAAACAGGAAATGCTCCCGTAACTAGTAATAGTAATAAACAACAGCAATGACTGCTCGCATTAACTGAGTGCTCATCTGTGTGCTGGCATTGCTCTAAGCTCTTTACTCATATTACCCTTCTTTTTAAAAGATTTTATTTATTTATCTGAGAGAGAGCATGAGCCGGGGGAGGGGGGCGGGGAGGGGAGGGGCAGAGGGAGAAGCAGGCTCCCTGCTCTGCGGGGAACCCAACGTGGGACTTGATCCCAGGACCCTGGGTTCATGACCTGAGCTGAAGGCAGCTGCTTAACCAACTGAGCCACCCAGGCACCCCTCATATTACCCTTTCAAACATCTTGATAACTCTAGGAAGTCATTTAATGGATCAGGGAAACTGAGGCACAGAGAGGTGAAGCCAAGATTACATAGCTGGCAAGTACCCGAATCTGATCCCAAGCTCTATGCTTTTACCCCCTCGGCCGTGTGTCTCCCACCCCAACCCCCTGTGCTTCCATGGACACTTCTCTACGTCACTATTTGGAACCCCTCCCTAAAGACAAGGGTTTGTTTCATTTTAAATGTGTATCATCCCCTTCGATGGAAAACCAGGAACACGGATCATTCAAAAGAAAATAACCATAAAGAGAAGTAGAATGCAAGCCACAGAACGGTCCCAGCAGCAAAGCCTGGGGGTTACACACACAGACTCCCACACCAGGCGGCCTCGACCCAAATCTTTGCCATTTTCCAGCCGCGGGACTTCGGAGCAACATTTACCTTCTCTGCGTGGGGGCCTCTCCCTCTGTGTGGGAACACAGGACCCTAAGAGGGTCCACCCTCCCAGGGCTGCTGTGGGGACTGAATGCGTGCAGGCTGGGGACATGCAGAGAACAGGGCTTGGCACACAGGAGGTGAGGAGCGAGTGCTGGTGCTAGGACATCATCACTGGGATAGTATCGTATCGTACTATTTCATTATCGTTATACCGATGCCCGCTGAAGGCTCATCATCATCCGCTACTATGACTTCATCAGCATCGTTTTTATTAATAGTGTTGTCACACTGCGGCCTGCTGAGAGCCGGTTCTCAATCCAGGGCATGCAGTGTTCAGTGGAGAAGCGCTAAAGACATCCTAGGCCCCAAGGGAGTCTTTCTCCCTGAGAGCGAGGAAATGCTCCGGAAAACTGCGAAGGGAACATCTTCTGATTCCCTCTCGGGTTCATTCATAGATTTTAAAAGTTTCCTTCAGGGGCGCCTGGGTGGCTTAGTTGTTAAGCATCTGCCTTCAGCTCAGGTCATGATCCCTGGGTCCTGGGATCGAGCCCTGCTTTGTGCTCCCTGCTCAGCAGGAAGCCTGCTTCTCCCTCCCCTACTCCCCCTGCTTGTGTTCCCGCTGTCGCTGTGTCTCTCTCTGTCAAATAAATAAATAAAATCTGTAAAAAATAAAAATAAATAAAATAAATAAAAGTTTTCTTCATTTCACTTGTGGTTTTTGGTAAGAGCTTTTCCGAGACACAATTCACACACCACACAGCTCAGCCCCTTCAGCGGGCAAGTCGGTGATCTTTAGGGGGTTCACAGAGAGAGTTTATCTGCATGCCTGGCAATAGGAAGGTGCCACTGTGGCCACCATTGATTTGAGAACGTCTTGATCAACCCCAAAGAGAAATCCTGTATTCTCTACTCGTCACCTCCCAATCTCCCTGTCCCCATCCGCCCCCCCCCCCCCCCCCACCTCACACCAGCCCACCTCCCTGGCAGCCACTAATCTACTTTCTCTCTCTCCAGCTCTGCCTATTCTGGACATTTCAGATAAATGGACTCACATACTGGCCTCTTGTGTCTGACTTCTTTGGTTTAGCACAATGGTTTCAAGGTTTATCGGCTGTGTATCATGTGTTAGTGCGCCACGATTCTGTCTTATGGCCAAATATTACCCTGTTGTATGGATCTACCACATTTTGTCTATGCATTTGTCAAACAAACATCTGGGCTGCTTCCATCTTTTGACTGTCAAAGTGAATAGAGCTGCGTGAACACCCACGTCTAAGATCTCGTGTGCACCCGTATTTTCATTTCCTCTGGGCACGGAGCCCCGGGTGGATCTGCTGCGGCAAATGCGAACTCCGCGCTTAACCCCCCTAGAGGTCGTTTTCCTTATCACCACGGAATCCTATGGCTCGGTCCTCTGTCCTCCCAGCCTCTGGAGTCCCCAGGCCAAGGCTCATCCCCCAGACTCACCCGTGAGGGGCAGGGGGCTGGACAGGTGGACCAGGGCGATATCATTGCTGTTTTCCTCACTGTTGGGGTCCCGAAAGGGGAGATAGCCCCCGTGGTAGACTACTGCCTGCACCCCCAGCTGCAGGCCATGGGGTGAGGCCTGGGCCACAGCGCCGGCAAACACTCGCCATCGAGACAGGACCCGGTTCCGCCTACCAGGGAATAGGAGAGGAGGGTGGCAGCTTCCCCGGGCGCAGCCTCTCCCACTCAGGGCTGTGGGGGACACTCACTCAGGGAAGCAGTGGGCGGCTGTCAGCACCCAGTCTCCGGAGAGCAGGGACCCTCCACACAGGTGTGCTCCATCGTAACGGAGACTGACTTGCCACGGCCACCTGCCCAGGCTGGTGTCTTGGCCTCCCACGATGCGATCCACAGGCAGCTTTCTACGGCCACAGTCTGTGGAAGAGGCAGATCAGGGGCAGCGGGAGGGCCTGGAACCTTCAGGACACAGCCCCATCCCTGGGGACCTATAGGAACACGGCCCTGCTTTGGGGGCCTGAGGGGACACGGACCTGCTACCCTGGAGGAGTCAGAGGACACAGCTCCACCCTCATAGGATCTAAGACAATATGGCCAGTGTGGGGGTAGGGGGTGTCTGATGGGACGAGACCCTGACCTGAGGGTTCTGCGGAACATGGGCCCACCTTAAGAGAGTAAGGAGACATAGTCCCATCCCTGGGACCCTATGGGGACAAGGCCATGCCTCCCTAGGGGAGTCCGAGAGGACCCAGCTCCATCCTTGTAGGGTAAGGGGCTATGGCTGGTGTGTGTTGGGTGGGTGTGGGGGGGAGGTGTCCGATGGGACATGGCCCTGCCCTGGGGGGGTCTCAGGGAGAGGGTACCGAGTAGCAGGGACTCACCTTGGCAGACGGTAGCCAGGAAACGGCCCCTGGGACAGTCACTGTGACAGAAAGGGGCAGAGGTGGAAACAAAAGGGGAGGCCAGTTCAGGCAGGAGAAAGGGCCCCCGAGGGCGGGCAGGAGGGGCGCCCGGGCCCCGCGGTCCTCCTCACCACACAGAGATGACCTCGAGCAGCCTCCGGGCCAGCGGCAGCCTCCCCTCGTCCACGCAGAAGAAGCCCGACGTGCCGTTGGCACCCGCCGTCCGCACGTCCAGCTCCGAGTGGCCCAGGGCCCTGGGCAGGCAGGGGTCAGGCGTGCTCCTCCCGCCCCGCCCCTCCCCGCGCCCCCCCCCCCCCCGGGCCACCCGGTACCTGAGGAAGCCCATCTCCTCGCAGCCCAGGCCCGCCACCCTGGCGTTGGAGCGCGAGGAACACAGCAGCCGCCACGTGCCCTCCGTGTCGTCGAACACCATGAGCCGGGCGTCGGCCGGGCTGACCTGCACTGCAGGGCGACAGGACGGCCGCCTGGGTCACCTCCCCGCCGCGCCCCACCCCCCAGCCCGGCCCCGCGGAGCTCCAGGCCTGAGTCTCCGCGGGGGGCCGATAGGAGCTGGGGCGCGCCTGCGGGCGGGGAACCTGGGGACCTTCCTGTCGCCTCCCTGCTCCCTGAGCTGGCCGCGCATGCGCCGCAGCACGTCTGGCCCTTTGCTCGGACATCAGCTAGGACATCGGACATCGGGGAAGAGGGAAGCGGTTGCAACCACGCTCCCAGGAGAATGGCGTGTGAGGCTGGAGCTGCTGCGGGCCGTCTTTGCCCCCAATGTGGGGGAAAAATAAGCCAACGTGGAGGAAAGCCAAGAGATGTCTGCCCCTTGATGGAGCCAGACGGGAAAGACCCCCAGAATGGTTGGATAAGTAAGTGAATTGTTCCCCTTGTTGTTTAACCAGTTTTTCTCCTTTTGTCTTTTTTTTTTCCTCTTTCTTTTTTTTCTCCTTTTTTTTTTCTTTTTTTTTTCTCCTTTTGTCTTATGCAGCCTGAAGACCCTTGACCTCAGAGGGCCAAAATATTTAGATACCCTATAGTCTTCAAAAAAGACAGAAAAAAAGAAAGAGAAAAAAAAGAAAGAAAAGCTATCTTTTCTGCAGGACCTGTCCAAGCCTTGAATATATTAAAGTGCAATTCTCCAAGCTGACGATGTAGTATTCATTCATTCATTGGCTCACTCATTCATTCATTCACCCGATAATAAGCGTTAACTGGACGTATACTCCATACACAGCCCTGTTGGGGGGTGATGCTGGAGGCATAAAGATGACCAAGACAGCCCTGGGCTGTGCCCTCACCAAACCAAAGTCTAGGATTGGGGGAGACAGACAGCAATAAAAAAGTCACTCAACCAAGCACGTCATCACAAACTGTGAGAAGAGATGGGATGAAGATATAAGAAGGCTGGAGAGAGCACATGAGGGATTCCTCGTGTCTGGGGCTGGTTGTGTTGAGAACCGCCCATCCTCTTAGCTCCTCCCAGGCTGCTCCCCACGCATGGCCAGAGGACAGTCTTCCACATCTAAGCCAGGTCACAGCCCTCAGGCCTGTTTATTTACATTTACCACTCAGGACGTGCTAGGCTCTATTTGGGGGCAATGAACAAATCGCCACGGCAATAAACAGATCAGACAAAATCCCTGCTCTGTGGAACTCCAGGACCAGTAGGTGAAATGGGCAACGAAAGGGACAAGTAAGCAAAATAGACGGTGTGTCACAAAATAAGGAGCCAAGGAGACAAATCCAGCTTGACTGAGGCAGGGGCATACTGGCGTGTGGGGAGAACTTGCCATTTCCCGCAGGAGGGCAGGGAAAGCTTTTCTGAGAAGGTGGGGTGTGAACATAGATCTGAAGGAGGGGAGAGAGTTGAGAGAGTCGTGAAGGTAGGTGAGGGAACAGAGAACTAGGCCACAGGAACAGCAAGGGCGGAGATCCCAAGGCTGGTGGAGGTGGGGGCGGGGGTGGGGGAGGAACCGCAAGGAGGCTGGAGCAGAGTGAGCGAGGGGCAGATGAGCTGGGAGGAAGGCCAGGTCCATGCGAGGACTTAGCTTCTCCCGGGAGAGAGGTGCAGCCAGGGGAGGCTCTGAGCCAGCAGCGCCCTGACCCAATTGGGGGGTTCACAGGCTCCCTCTGGCTGCGGGCCAGGGGCAGACTGTAGGGGACGCCACAGGAGCAGGGAGCCCAGGGAGGGGCTGCTGCGGAGTCCAGGCTGGGGAGGATGGAGACCGGGGCCAGGGCGGGGGCAGAAGGGGGAGAAGAGTTTAGATTCTGGAGAGATTTTGTGGGTCAAGCTGACAGACTGCATGTGGCTGTGAAGGAAAGAGAGGGGTCATGGACAACTCTGGCGTGTCTGGCCTAAGCCGTAGAAGGATGCAGCTGCCATTGACCAGGATGGGGCAGGGCGCAGGGGGAGCAGGTTTGGGGACAGGCCAGCTGTGACCCCCTTGGTCCTCCTGCATTGCTGGCACCCTAGAGCACATTCTAGGAAACCAGATCTGGGGCAAACTCAGTTTGGCCTCCGCCGAGCTGAGGGGTCTTCCCCTCGCCGCCTGATCCGGACAAGGGACGCAGGAGTTCTAGACCCAGTTCTAGAGGACCCTGTCTTCTGAGAACCTGCCATGTGCCCAGCACTATGCCTCACGTTCTCCCTGCCCACCAACAGCACGGCCTCGCCACACCACCCCAAGGCCACAAAGATCATCCCCATTCTGATCAGAGGAGGAGGCTGAAGCTTGGAGAGGTGGGGTGTCTTGCCCAACATCACCAAGTGAGTGAGAAGCAGAGACGACTTGCATTCAGGCCTGCGTGACTCCAGACCCCAAGCTCTGCATGTTGGCCCGGACAGCCTGTCCAGTGACTTCCTTACCCACAGTGATGGCTTCCTGGCTGCCTTGGCCCCTGCTCTGGGGTGGGGGCAGGCGATGCCTGGCACCCCTGCGGATGGCACCCACCACCCCGAGTTCCAAGACCAAGACTTGGGGTTTGAAACACCAGCTGGGGGTAAAAAGCTTCCAAGTATTCCAGATACGGTAAGGTTTTAGGGGGAGAAAAAGGATCACTTTATGGATATGTGTTGGGGGAGGGAGAGGGAGGGAATATCAAATGCCCCCTCCGATTATTTTTAAAGCCACGTTCTGTGCCACTGTTTCTCACTTTTCGACTCTTCATTCTTGTTGGTATTCTTCGCAAAAAAAAAAAAAAGAAAAGAAAAGAAAAGAAAATATGTTCTGGGTCATCTGGTTTTGCTTACTGAATTGTCTGATATATTTAGAGGTGTGAAAATCCCAGGAAAATGAGGTGGAGATGTAGTTTGGGGGTTGTTTTCATTTGTTTTGCAATTTCCCATCATTTTTGGAAAACCCAAGTACAAGTGAAGGGCAGGAGTGCTGGCCGTAGGTACTTTCCAGCTGGAGGTCAAGGGCAAGTCAGTTCATCTCGGCGACTTGTCTTGTGCATTAAGCAAAGACCTCCTGAGTACCCACCATGTGCAGGACACTGTCTGGGGCAGCAAACCCAGGGCCCCTGCCCTCCTGAAATTCCCCAGAAGTCAAGTGTGAGGAGAATTTTACCCTGGGCAATAGGCATGGCCGTGGGGTGGGGGGAGCATGGGGCCTAGGGGTGCAGGAAGGAAGGCTTTGCTCAGCAAAGTTAAAGCCTGAAGGTGAGACCCCAAAGCCACATTTACCAAGTGGACTGCATCATCTCTCCTTCTTCCCCGTGGCCCCCTAGCTTATGATTAAGGAGGTTGGGACCCAGGGCAGGACGGATCTGAGGCCCTAGAACTCAGCAGAACCTCGAAACTGCTTCTAGGTGTGAGCAGGCAAGAGGTGGTAAGCCAAGACGGTGGGGCCAGGAGGGCCCTTCAAGGGCATGAGAATGGCCCATAGGCTGGACGCTGGAGAGCGCCAGAAGCAAGCGTGAGGTGAGGGCGGAAGAGGGGTCTGCCCCCTAGGAGCCCTGGAGCCTGCAGGGGGTTGAGACTTTAGCCCAGTGGCAGTGGGGAGCTATGGAGCCACGGAGCTATGGAGCGGCTTCTGGGACATGATCCCTCTGGCCTGCCGCTTCTTCAGTGTGTGGTCTTGGGCAAGTCAGTTCACTTCACTGGGCCTCAGTGTCCCCCATCTGCAAAAGCGGGGCAATGGTAATAGGTCCAAGGTTACAGCGCGGGTGCAGCAGATGGTAGCCGTCACTACTGCGAGTCGCTTGGCTGTTTCTCGAGAAACAGCACAGGATAGTAATTCTGCATTGAGCAGATCTAGACTGCCTGGGTTCGAATCCCAGAGCTGCCGCTTCCTAGCTCTGAGACCTGCGGCCAAGTCGCTGGACCTTTCTGCGCCTCGGTCTCCCCATATTAAAATGGGCTTTTGTGAGGGTTTAAAGAATTGAAACGATAAAGCCCCGAGGCCTACACCTGGTACCTGTAAAGGCTCACTAAGTGCTGGCATGGTGACCAACGCTGATGTAGGCTTTCCTTGTCCGGATTTTCATTTCTTCTCTTAGCATGAGCTGAGTCCTTTATGGAATTAGATGAGGCTCCCGGGAGTGAAAAACACATCCCATCACCCAACTTCCCCTTTCTTCCTGCTGTGCTGGGCATTGGAACGGCAGCTGGGGGCTGGCACCCGGGAGAATTCATCCATTCATTCCACATTTAGTTTCCACATCTATTATTAGTGTAGCCGTTCATTCTCAGCTGCCTGCAGACCCAGCTCTGCCAGGCCGGTCTGAGAGCTATTCCTGGCCTCATCATCTCCCAGCTGTGTGTCCTCTCTGGTCTCACTTTCCACATCTGTAAATGGGGATCATAGCAGCAGTACCCCCCTCCACCCCCCCAGAGAATGAGAAGGGGTCGCTAAATTCATATAGCACCTCACAAACGGGCTCTGACCATGCCTCGTAGTAAAGAGACGCATTTTTACATTTTATGATGCAGCCCTGAACTTGTGCTTTCTGGAGCAAATCACTGCATTGCTCTGAGCCTCAGTTTCCCCATCTGTAAAGATGGAGAGAATAACAGCACGGCTCTCATGGAACCAAAAGGAAAGATTAACAAAACTTTCCCGTGCTGAGAGAGATGCGCTGTGGTCTTTTCTAATCTAATCTCTTTCATGCTTTTTATTTTTTAAAAGATTTTATTTATTTATTTGAGAGAGAGAATGAGAGAAAGCACGAGCAGGGGGAGTAGCAGAGGGAAAGGGAGAAGCAGGCTCCCCGCTGAGCAAGGAGCCCGATGCGGGGCTCGATCCCAGGACCCCGAGATCGTGACCTGAGCCCAAGGCAGTCGCTTAACCGACTGAGCCACCCAGGCGCCCCTCTCTTTGGTGCTTTTTAAAATGTGGTTTCCGACTCCCTAGTTTTATTTCATGAGGCACTAACAGGTAACACATTGAGAGTCTGGAAACCATAAGGCAAGGTGGAGTGCTCAGAATGGCACCCTGTCCCAAGCAGGTGTTCAATCTGAGGGCTATCAGCATTTCTGCACATGCTCACGCAGTCACTCGGAAATTTTTCCTTGAGCTCCCACCAGGGACAGGTTTCCTCCGGGGCTCCCCAGAGGGTCCCGGCCTGCTTTACTCACCCGGATACAGCGGCTCCTGATCACTCTTGAGTAGAAAGGTCACTGCAGAGAAGGCAGAGGTGAGGGCAGGCAGGCAAGGGGCTGCGGGGCAGGGCAGGGGAGGGGAGAGGCGCAGGGACCGCTCTCACCAATGGCCCAGGACGCTGCCCCGATGCCTGTCAGGAGCAGCAGGGTCCCCGCTGTGAGAGCTGCCACCTTGGGTCCGGAACAGCATGGCACAGTCCGGCCACCTGCAACAGACACCATGCTGGGGCCACTGCCAGGCCGGTCCTCCTCGCAGCAGGGTCTGGGCACGGGGCCAGCTCTGCCCTGCCCGCCCCCCTCGCCGGCTGCCATGCCCTGGGTCCGCGCCCTCCCCTACAGGTGTCCTGCCCCCCCCCCCCAGCCTTCCAGCTGGGAAGGGGTGTGGCTGGGACCGCTGCCACCGTCCCCGCCCTCCTGGCACTTGCGGGCTCTCTCCTCCCCAGTGACACTGCACTTTGCTATCTCCTTCTTCTCTTGAACCTCTCACTTCTGCTCCCTCTCTCAGAGCTTCTTAGAGCCTCTTGGGCGCTGCGACCCCTGACCTCCGCCCTCTTGGCAGCTCACTTCCCTGCTCTTTGGCATGTCCTCACTGCTTCATCCCTCTCTGCCCTCCCAGCCCCTCTGTCCCTGGGCATCTCCCCAAACCAGCCCTCACCCGCAGGACCCTCTGGAGGTTCAGAACCTAAGTTTGAAAAGTTGCCAGCCTCACTTAATAATATTGGCCTTACCCCTCCCGGCCCTGGGACCTTGGGTAGGTGGCCTCACCTCTTTGAACCTCAGCTTTCTTGTCTGTTTAATGGTCACCCACCCAGCACTCACCTCTAAAAACAATGTTTTAAAGTTCTCTTACATCATAGTAGCTGAACTCTTATCACAGGCTTGTTCTCCCAAGCACTGTCCTCGTTTGGGGGAGGATTCCCATTTTTCGGACAGGGAACACTAAGGCTCAGAGAAGTGGAGTGACATGTGCGTGGGGACTCAGCCAGTGGGAGGCAGTGCCGAGTCCTGGACCCCGGGGGCACACGGGGTGCTGGGGCCCAAGCGTCTAAGTACGAAGCCACTCCCTCTCCCTGCGCCATAAGGCCTGGCAGAGAGCAAGTTCTCAGTAAATGCTTTTATATCGTTAGAGCTGTGTGTTCCTGGACAATACCCTTCCCCTCTCTGGGCCTGTTTGCTCCTTGGTAAAAAGAGCTTTGTTCATTCATTGTCCTGCTGAGCATCCACATTCCAAGACAGATGAGATGCTGGCTCTCATGGGGCTCACATTCTCTTATGTGTAAGGTTGAGGGGAAAACATAAACAATAAACAAACTTGATCATTCCCAGATAGTGGCAAAGTCTATGAAGAAAATAATGCAGGTCGGGGGGGCGGGTGGCTTCTGGAGTGGGGTGCTGAGGGAAGGCCACCCCAAGAAGTGACCTTTGAGCTGAGACCTGAAGGCTGAAACCATCCACGCAAAGATCTTAAGGAAGAGCCCTCTGGGCAGAGGGGACAGCACAGGGAAAGGCCTTGAGGCAAGAATAAGCATGATCTGTTCGAGAGAGAGACCACAGATATGGCCAGGATGGCATGAGTTTGGGGAAGGCAGGGACCTAGGCTGAGAGCAGCTAGGGAGGCCGCGTGGCCTAAGGGGAAAGGGGTTTTTATTCCCAGTGCAACAGGGGCCCTGGGGATTAAAAGCCAACCCCTTCGCTAGGGATTGTGAGATGGCCTCTGCAGGACATCTCCAGGGTGGCAGGAGTCCCAGCTCCCCCACCTGTATCGCAGTCTACAGCTGGCGGGCACAGGGCCAGACCAGCACCCAGAATGGAGCAGGGCATCGTCCGGGATCTTCCTGGGACGGTCATTGTCTGGGTGTCTTAAGAATTTGAGAGCCCAGCAGTTCCCTTCAAGGCAAGAGCAAACAAATACACCCTCCCTCCAAAGAGGCCGCAGGGGGCCAGGCCAGCCCTGGCCTCCCGCCAGCCTGCCAGCTCTGTTCCCAGCCACCTTCCTGGTGCCGGTGGGAGGTCTTGGCTCCTGCAGCCATGAGGCCGAGAGGCCGGTCCTGGTCCCTTTGTTCTCAGGGGCGCCTATCAGGGCTTGGGGCCACTCCGAGCCCAGCCCAGGGGCTTTGGTGCGTCTACTGGGGTGGCAAGCATTGAAGGACCTCCTCCCGCGCCCTCCTTCCACGCCTCAAGCGGGTGCCCTTGGTAGGACAGGAAGTGTCCTTACTCTGGGTCCTCCCAGTGTGAGGGGCACCCTCACTGCACGTCTTTCCTGAGGCAGGAAGCGTCCTCACTCTGGGTGTGAGGCGGCAGCCTTTTCGGGATTCCTGGCTTCTCCCTGGGGCGCTGCTCTCTGCTCCTCAAGGGCGCCAAGGGCCGCCCTCACCTTGGGTCTTCGGCCCCCACCCTCTGGCAGCTAAACTCTCACAGGGGACATCTGTGGCTCCTTGTCTCTGAAACTCGGCTCAGTCAGCAGCTTGTGTCTCAGCCCTCGGCGTCCCCAACTCCAACTTCCTGAATGAAAGGCTCTCCTTTGGACTCTGAGACACCGCATGCGTCCGATTTTCCTTCCACTTCTCCAACAGGGGCTTTCTCCATCCGCTGACCTCGTCCTGCTCCCTGAAACCTGGAGTTCACAGGGTGCGACGTGGCCTCCTCCCCCTCATGCCCCCTGCTTCCAAGTCTGTCTTACACACCTCCACAGCCTCAGTTTCCCTTTTCTGTCCTGCAGCCTTGTAGATGCCTCCCCCTGGGACCTCTGGGTCCTTCACACCCCCCAGGTCCCATACCGGCTTCAACGTCCCCCCCAATCCCCAGGTCCCGTCTCAGAGGCCCTCATCCTCAGGACTGTTCCTCATCTGCAGGACACCTCCCTCCCCACACAGCTTGCAGGCCTCCTGAGCACCTCCTATCCACTCTCCCCTTCCCTGCACCCAGCCCCACCCAAGGCTGGGCTCAACCTGCCCTCTGGCGCAGTCTCCACATGGAAGCTTGAGGATCATCCTAAGCACCAAATCCACCCTGTCCCTTCTTTACCTAGAATCCTTCATGACTCCCCAGTGTCCCCAAGACAGAGTCTAAGACCCTCAGCCCTGTGGTGCCAGGCTTTCTAGGATATAAGCATGGCCATTAGAGATTTGGGAGTCGAACCTATGTTTCCCCAAATTCCCAGACAGCCTTATGGGTCATTACCAGACCCCTGACAGAGCTTCCGGCAAGCAACCAAACCCACAGAACTTGTAAAAACACAAGTCAGAATAAGAGAAACAAAGAATGACCACCAGCGCCATCTCGTGGAGAGACCCAGCACTGCCGGGGCATCCCCCGGCCCATCACCAAAAACAGTCCTGAGAGACGAGGCTCCGGCTCGCTCACCTCATCCCTTTCCCGACTCCACTTCCGACACAGCCTCCAGAAATACCCGAACTCTCCATGTGCCACTGCAGGCCTGGCAGCTCGTCAGCCCCTGCCTCTGTCCGTGCTCTCCCTCTGCCGGGCACCCCCTACCTATTCCGACTCACCCTGCGCGTCAGCCCAGCCCGTATCACCTCCTCCAATTCTGAGTCCCCAGGGAGCACCAGGCACCTTGCCTTGGGCACACTTGGAAGTTAACACAACCTGCTCAGACTCGCACGCCTAGCCCTGGCCTGCACTTTCCTTACAGCCTAGCCCCCGGTGTTAGTAAGGAAGGTATCATTATCATCATCCCCGGTTTGCAGATGAGGAAAGAGGGCCCAGAGAGGCGCAGCCAGCTCCCCGGGGTCACCCAGCAAGTAAGCATGGCACCAGAACCGTTCGGCGTCTGGGTCCAGGTCCTGCCACAGAACCAGGTCGAGCTGCCTGGGGACGCACTGGAGCCCACTCTGCCTCAGTTCTCTCTGTCCCCAGACCATCTCTGGCCATCCTTCCGGGCACGATCTGCTTTTCTCCCGGGGTCATTCACTCATAGGCCTGGGCCCTGGAGACTCCTGTCAGTCAGCTCCAGGAGGAACATCGTCCCTCAGGGTCCGGGCTCTGCCAGCCACCTGCTCAGCAAGGGCACAGTGTCCCCTGTCCTGAGCCACCGGGAGCCTGGGTTTGCTCTGGGCCCTAGCTGAACGGTTTGGGATGTGATTTGCTAACTCCTGAGAGCCCAGGAGGCCAGTGATCCACGCGGCTCATTTCAGCCAACACAACCAGCACCCCCTAATTCTCATGCCCTTTAAATCCTCACGCCACCCTGTGAGGGGCGCATTCACCCCAGCTCCATTTTCCAGATGGACACTGAGGCCCAGAGAGGGTAAGCCGCTTGCCCAGGGCTTCCCAGCTCGAAAGGGCTATCACCTGGAACTGAAGCCCTGCTAGCCTGCTTCCAGGAAGAAGAGAGGGAGCCAGCCCCCGCTGGAGAGGGCAGGGAGGAAAGGCTGCCCCTGCTCGGGCCCCTCCAGCTGGCTCCCACGTGTGGCGGAGGTTGAGAGGGAGGCAGGCTGTCCAGAGCCCCAGCCAGGGCCTGCCAAGGGCCCCTCAGGGCCAGCCACTCAGGCGGGCGCTCGCTCCCATCATTCCTGGAACGGTTCCTCTGGGTTCTCTCCCCTCTCCATCCATCCCGGCCAAGTCCAAAGTCCTCCCTCTGTTCTTTTGCCCACAGTGCAAAGAGGTGGGAGGAATGTCTGGAATTGGTGGGGTTCTTGGGCCCCTGGGACACCGGGCTGGCCGGCCGCGGTCATGTCTGGTTCATGGCCTGTGTCTCACATGCTAAGCCCTACACTGATGCCTCGTGTGGGTTCCATGCTCCCGGCAACCCCTGTGTGTGGCTAGGCAGGTAGCCTGAGGATCTGTGCTTGACCCGGGGCCGGGGGGGGGGGGGGCGGGGGGGGATGGATCCCAGAGAAATGACGTCACTCGTACGAGAGAACACGGCTAAAAAGTGGCGGAAGCAGATTTGAATATAGGCCTGTGCATTCAGCTCCAGAGTCTGAGTCCATAACCGTGAGAGCTGGTCTTCCCACCTTAGCCCCAAGTGGGGGGCAGGCCCAGGGTTAGCTGAGAAATCACTGGGGTGTGAGGGGAAACTGAGGCAAGAGCCAGGAAGGTCATACGGGGTAGCAGGAAGGCAGGTGGTAGCACTGCCCCACAGAAAATTTGGTTAATAGTTAATCAGGTGGAGGAGACTTCAGAAGGGGGTGGGGGTGGGCCCAGGAGGGGTGCCAGAGAGAGGGGGCTCTGAGGGGGCGGAGGGTTGGGAGCAGAGCACAGAGGGAGGGGCGCCAGGCAGAGCCAAAGTCAGGACTCAAAGAAAAGGGGACTCACCCTCCTTCTCCGCCATGTCACGGCCTCTTGTTAATGATTCCCCGGCTGACCTCCTGGGCCAGGGTGGGACCTGTGGGGAGATGAACGGAGAGGCAGGGCCTGGGGGAGCCGAACCCAGCCCCTGTGCCCCCAGTCCCAGGCGCCCATCCAGGGAGGCTAGACGGACTGGGCCCTGGCCAGAGCACACCGTGATCACGGACGCAGATCAGGCTGGGTTCAAGGATGGGGTCAGTGTCTGACCAGCAACCAGGGGATGCCTGGATTTGCACGGTTGGGGGCCCCTTTCCTGGGCCTGGGGGAGGAGGGGACTGAGGGTCTGAACACCTGGCTCTGAGGGAGTAGAGAGACCTGAGAGCCTGAACTCCTGGGTCCTGGGGAAAGAGGGATTTGGGGGCTCAGAACTCCTGGGTATGTGGGAGGAGGGGCATAGGGGCCCAGAGTCTTGGGCCTGAGGGAAGAGGAGACCCAGGGCCCAATCTCTGGATCTGAGCAACAGGCGGCTGGAGCTCTGAGTTCCTTGGAGAGACGTCTGAGAGCGCACTCTTGGGGCCCCCGGGAAGCCCACTGTTGGGAGGTGGGCATTCGGTTGGTGTGGGCACGAGGGCACCCATGCCCGGGCCCAGAACTGAGGGCCCCGGTCCTTACCCTGGGGTCCGACAGGTGGGGGCGGAGCTGAGAGATGGTGCCCTCTTCGGGTCAGTCTCCAGGCCTGGGCAGGAGCATGGTGGCCCCGCAGCAGCGGTGGCCCGGAGGCGGAGGCAGCGGCGTGGGGCCGGCTAGGCCTGGCGGCCTCACCTGAGGCGGAGGGGGCGGGGCCGGAGGCGGGGGAAGGGGCGTGGAGGGGCAGGGCAAACGGATTGGCAGCGCGGGCGGCCACCTGGCTGGGGGGGCGGGGTTTGCAAGGGCCGGAGCTGCCCGGCCCAAGCAACCTGCGGAGCCTGCCTCCGGCCTGGAGGGGGCCCAGGTGTGCCAGTCGGAGGGGAGGCGGGAGCAGGGAGAGGTTTGGCCCGAAGGCAGGGGCTTTGAGCAGACAGAGCAGGCTGGGGCGGGGTGCTTACGAGGACTGAAGGGTGGGCCTTTGAATTGGAGGGAGCCAGATAGAGGGCTCCAGCTGCCCCAAGCCCACCCTGCCCCTGCCACTTCTTCTGCCTCCCGCCCAGCCCCTGCCTTACCCCCACCTGGCCCCAGCTCAGGCCTAACTCCCTCCCTATCCACCCCTGTCCCTTCTAGCTCACCCCCCACCCCACCCCGGCCCCCTGCCTGAACCGAGGCCTACCACTGCCCCCAGCTATTTCCCGGCCCCGAGTCCAGCTCCTGAACAAGGCAGTCCTGGTCCCTGCCCCGGCCCTGGCCCTGGCCCTGGCCCCAGACCGCCCCCAACTCCTGCCCCAGCCTCTGCCCCAGCCCCCTCCCCCCAGCTGCCTTCCTACAAGTCACGGGGGCTGGTTTGCTTTGGCAGCCTCTCTGCTGCCTGCAGCCGTGACCTCTGGAGCCTGGAAGTCCTGCACCGGGTGGGGGGATGGGGGGCTTGGCCCGGAAAAGGCAGCACCGAGTGCTGAGGTCCAGGCCAAGTGGCCGGAAGTGTCCACAGGCAGATACACACTGTCCCGCCAGCAGCCAAGAGTGATCCACGTCAGACCCCAGGGCCAGATAAACACCCAGACACACAAGGGTCACCAGCAGCCACCTGCTAGTGGATAGCCATGCTCCCAAACCCAGACCGCGGCCGCTCATCCCACACGCTCGGCCCCACGCAGAGCCACAGTCTCCCACAAGGGGGTCACGCCTGGGGGCGGGCACGGGTGCTGCCAGCCCCTAATCTCTCTCTGCCCCTCCCCCCATTTGCATCTTCCTCTCCCTCCCTCGCCCCTCCCCAGCTCCCACCACAGCAGAGAGCCACCCTGCCAGGAACACAGCAAACCACCAAAACGCCTGCCGCCTCCCCTCCCTCCATGGCACCTTCCCTTCCCTGCTGCCCCCGTGACTCCTCTCTGGCCCCCTCCCAGCCTCCCATCCCACTCATGGTCCCCGCTGAGCTAGTGACCCTCCCGGTCCCCACTAATTAAGTGGCTGCACCTTCCCCCTCCTTTTGCCTGAATGTGCACAGAGGGCGGGTCCCCGGGAAAACGGAGGCTTTTGGATTTGGGCGGGGGTGTAGAGGTGACAGGGCTCACGAGAGAGACTATGAATCAAGTCCAAGAATCTTTATTTCCTGAACAAAACTACTCGTGTGAAGAGAGAAGAGGCTGAATGGGCCTTTCTAAGTGGCCACAGTCCAAGGCTGGTGAGAAAGGGCAGGATTGGGCTGGGGCAAGAGTGCATCACAGGGAGAGGGGACCCCAGGTCCAGCCAGAGGAAGGAGGGGAAATGTCGCTGGGGGTCGGGTCGGAGTGGGTCCAGCACCCCCTGCCCCAACCTGTGCCGGCCCATCACGAACCCCCCACTGGGTGGAGGAGGGGGGGCAGGGAGGGGCTGGGCCCCAGTAGTGTGCATCTGAAGCGGCCGATGTGTGCAAATCAGCAAGAAGGAGGGGTGCGGAGCCGCTGCCCCCACCTCACCGCCCCCCCTCCTAAACAGGCAGCAGAAGCAGGGGTGGGGGCAGCGGCAGTATTGCTTTACCCATCATGCATGGCGTGGGTGGGCGATGGGGCAGGAGGAAGTGGGCTGGATTGGGGGTGTGAGCCAAGCCCCCTGCCCCCTCCCACCCTGGCAGCTCCGTTGGCAGGACTCTGAGGCTCATGGAGGCCCAGGGATGGCCAACCCGCCCTGGGGGCAGGCTGTGCCCAGATGTTCCCCATTAGGGCTGGCTCTTCCTTGAGGTGGAGCCCAGGGCCTAAAGGTGAGGGAGAGACAAGTATCAGGGACCTAGTGGGCTGACACTCGCCCAGGCCCTCCAGCCCCTGCCCACCCACCTACCTTACCGGGGCTATTCGGCCACCTGGACACCCGTACAGTTCTCTTTGCTTTCTGAGGTGATGGCCAGGTATTCCGAGCTGGGGGGGCAAAGGGCAGGTGTAGAGTTACCCCCCTCATCAGTTTGGCCCACCCCCGGGAAACCGAGGAGGGTTGGGGTCTCTGCCCCAGGTGCACAGGGTTCTGGAGTTAGAGAGAGGCGGGGACTGCAGGCTGGACATCTAGGGATCCGCAGGAAGTCCAGGCTGGGGCCTGGAGTCCTGAGTCTGAGGGAGGAGGGGACCTCGGGGGGTCAGACTCTGGGTCCCGACCCTACCCATCCGTGACAACAGATGTACCCCTCTGGGAAGCCCGCGTGTCTGGGTCGCCTGACCGCCTCCCCCACCAGCGCCACTCACGCATTCTCTTGTGCAGCGGCCTCCGTGGCCGCGGCGACCTTCTTGTAGCAGTAAACCATCTCTGCCACGAGCCATATGGTCAACACCACGATGAGCACATACATCATGATCTCCGACACGATGGACGCCATGTCTCTGTTGGCTGCAAGGGCCAGGCAGGGTCAGGTGGCAGTCAAGGCCAGGCTCGGGAGGCATGAGGTGCTCCCAGCTGGCGCTGTGAGCTTGGCCAAGTGACCTGGGTTCCCTGGGCTCCCTGGGCCTGGTCTGCAAAGGGGACTATGCTGTTTCCCTAGCGTCATCGTTGTTACTGTGATTTTGTTTGCTTCTTTTAAAGTAGGCTCCCCACGCAGCATGGAGCCCAGCGCGGGGCTTGAACTCACGACCTGTGATCAAGACCTGAGCTGAGATCAAGAGTGGGACGCTTGACCGACTGAGCCAGCCAGGCGCCCCGTCACTGTGATTCTTAATAACCAGCGTCCAGTGGGCTTTGGGATCCCCCTCAACCTGCCCCCCTGGGTGGCCGGAGGGGGCATCTGTGTCATTCAGGAGGCTGCAGATGCCCGAGAGTTGCAGCTCTGCAACCAGAAGGCTCGGGTTCCGATCCCGACTCTGCCACTTGCCACCTGTGTAACCTTGGGCAAGTGGCTCACCCGCTCTGGGTTTGAGCTTCTCCATCTGTGAAAAGCTGATAATCACAATATCTCCTTCTTGGGAGTGTTGTACAAATGAAATATGCTTCAAAAATCCTTGGGATAGGGCTTGACATATAGGTAGCCCTCAACACCTGTTTACTATTATTAATTCTACTATTACTGTTATTATTGGAGCAGTAGAGCATCGTAGTTCAGAGCAGGGGCTCTGGGAACCGGATTCAAATCCTGACTCTGCCTCTTATTAGCTGTGTGACTTTAGGCAAACGACTCCACCTCTCCGAGCCTCAACTCGTCCTCTGTAAACCGGCGGCGATAATCCTCATGCCTTCTCACAGGGTTGCTGGGAAGAGAAAGCAAGTTAATACCCGTAACAGGCGTGGACGGGCTCGCAGTGGGCACCGCCTCAGTATATTGGCTCTTCACTGACATTTTCCGGAAGCCTTCTGTCCTTTCCGCGGCACTGGCCCTTGCCATTGCCAGCTTCCTTTCACTGAGCCTAAATTTAAACTGTGAAGGGGATGTGCTCAGCCAGGGAACCAGAGGCGAAGGCCGCTGTGACGTCCTCGGCCGGATTTCACAGGTGTCCGCCCCGTACGCCCGGGCGTCTCCTTCCTGGTGGCCAGGACCTCATTTCCCCCACTGTCCTCAAATGGTCTTTCCTCCCGTCAGTGGGTACTCTCTGCTGCTCCGCCCTGTGCAGATGGCACTGACGCTTTCTGGGCCAGAGTGAGGGAGGGCGGCAGGGCTGGATGTTTCTCCCCTGCTTCTGGGCCAGGAGGAGCTGGGGAGAGGGCTCCACGCATCATTCGTTCATTCGAAAGATAGGAAGGCGTCTCATACAGTGAATGCCTGCTTTCAGCCAGGCTCTGTGCCAAGTTCTTTATGTGAGCGTCTCCCTGAGTCCCTGAAACACCCCAAGGATAGAAAGAGTGCTGGCTTCCCACGTCAGCTGGCCTCAGGAAGCACACTGAGGTGGATATATGTTGGAAAAAGCGCACATCTTCAGAATTCTCCTCCCTGCTCCTGGAACCCGGTGCTCAGATGGATTGAGGTAATCTGGCATCTCCTGCTCTCCCAGTCAGATGAGGACGGTGATCGACCGGCACGGCCCTGTAGCCCATTTTCCAGAGAAAGACACCGAGGCTCAGAAAGGGGACAGCGCTGGACAAGGATGAACAGCCAGGATTGGACTCGGAGCCAGGATTCAACCCCAAGTGTAACTGATGGCAGGCTCTGAGCTCTTCCCTGCTCTGGAAACTACCGCAGCCGAAGAAACACTTGGTAAAGGGCGCTGTATGTCAAATGCAGTCTCTACTAAGCCACACAGACATCTCAGGAGGTAGGACTGTCATTCCCCTACTTCACAGACGAGGAACTGAGGCAGAGAGGTCATGCAGAGGGTAACAGGCCCCTTCTCTGGGGAGAACTTTGATTTCTTCAAAAGCCCCCAAATCTTCTAAAAGCTGGCAGCCCCCCAGATCTGAAGCTCCAGCCTGCCCCCCTGCAGACTGGATTTCTCACTAGCCTCAGATGCTGCTTCCCCTTAAGACGTTCTCCACCCATACCGGCCATAGCCGAGATAGAAGTAGCCCTCTTGTCCTCATTTGCCGGCTCCCCACTCGTGCTGGGGGACCCCCAGGTGCTTCTACCATCTTCCACAGCTCTGCTAGCTCAGGAAAGTTCTCACCACCAACACCCACTGGCCCTCCTTTGGAAATGACTCCATTCATTCCTTGCGGTATTACCAGGAGGCATTCTAGGCTGATGGGTAATGCTGAGAATGCAGTAAGATAGTGGATTATAAAAAAAAAAAAAAAAAAAAAAGAATACGGTATGGCGGGCAATGCGAACAGTACAGTAATAACCACGAGTAATCACAGAAATACTGTGGTGTGATGAGTTATGTTAAAAATACTACAGTATGCTGGCTGATGATGAATACAGTTGAACAAGTAAAACTTTAAAACACTACAATATGATTAATCTAAAATACTATAGCATGGTGGGTAATGTTACAAATACTCTAGTATGATGGACTACGATAAAAATACTGTTGTATTTTTGGTAATGTTAAATAGTATAGTATATAGTAATATAAAATACCGTACTATGGTGATTTAAAAAAAAAACCCACTAGAGTATATTGGATACTCCCGTAGACTCTGGGAAGACAAAATAAAGAGCTGTGCCTGCCTTTGGTGAATGTGAAGAACACAGGCTCTGGGAGGTAGTAGAATATGGTAGATCGTGCTCGCGCCCCAGCCTCCGTCCCGCAGATGAGGACAGCATTCCGAGCAAGGGCCAAACCACAAGAGCCACAGGACGAAGGGAACCTGGGAACCTCCCAGCTCTCCTGACCCCCTCGCCTCGGCACTGAGTCGGGAGACAGGATTGACACAGATTTTGTGAAACCTCGGTATTTGGGGGCGTTTCTTGTTACAGCCACTCCCAGGGGGCGGGGCTCCGTCTTCTACATCCGTGGGTGGCCGCCCACCCAGCATCGTGACCTACGCCAAAGAGGAGCTCACACATGTCTCCTGCACTGAATCCTGCTGGTTCACTTTGATAACAAACGTAAAAATGCTAATTATCAAAAGAAACCCACAGGCTCTGGCTGACGGCAGAGTGTAGTGAATCACACCAAGAACAGAAACGGCAGTCACACGTGCTTGGCTGGGTTCAAATCCAGGTCCCAGCTCTGCGATCTCGGCCACGTGATCTTACCTCCCTGAGCCTGGGTTTCCCCACCTGTAAAGTGGGGCGAGTAGCGGCCCCTAGCCAGGAGGGTGGGTGGGGAGGTTCAATGAGGGTCTGCACCCCTCTTGGGGAAAGGAAGGACAATGCACGGTGCTTGATAATGCGCGTGCGCTGTGGGCCCCATGGGCCGTATTTGCCATGGCTCTTTGGTGGCTCAGGTTCTGGGATGGTGTCCTGACTCTAAGCCAATGGGCCCTCGGGCCCTGGAAAATTCCAGTTTACACTCATCGGAAGATGTTTCAGAGAAGGGATCCAAGGCAGCTGGAGCCAAAATGATGACATGTCCCCAAACGCCTTAGATGCTTGCTGTTCCGTGCGGCCCCACACCGGCAGCATTGGCTTCGCTGAGAGCCTGTTAGAAATGCGGCCGGGGCCCCACCCCGGGTCTGCTGAGTCAGGGTCTGCACCTTAGCAAGACTCCCAGGATGCTCACGAGCACAGTGCAATTTGAGGAGCTCTGCTCTAGGGGACGCACTCTTGTCTCTTCCGCCGGGGTGACCAAGGGAGGAGGGGCTGAGGCCACCAGACAGTCGGCACCTCCACTGTCATCCCCACTACGTGGGCAGCCGACACCCAGCCCGCCTCTGGGTCCTCACACAGCCCTGAGAGGTGGATACCATTATCATCGTGTTTCCCACGGGACAGCCCTTCCTCAGAGACAGGAAGGCCCCTGCAGGACGTCCCACAGCCCACGTGGCAGAATTCCGCACCCAGAACTTTCAGGGGGGAGGTCTGCTGGGGCCTCGCCGCAGGTTGAAAGGAAAGGAAACCCAGAGCTGGGGCTGGGGAAGGAGGTGCGGCTCCCCCTGCTGCCGTGGGCGTTTGCCTGGCACAGGCGAGGAGCCAGCCTGTCCCCTACCTGCCATCTGTCCCACCATCTGGCTGCCGGTGGGCAACAGGGGTGAGCGGGCAGGCAGGGCCAGACTCACCTTTGTCCACCACCTCAAGGTGGATCTTTTTGACGACGCTGGTGTTGTGCTCATAGTTCTCAAAGAAGAGCAGGCGGTAGACGTGGCACTCATAGTCGCCGGAGTGGTTGTAGGTGACGTTGGTGATGAAGATGGACAGGTCCTGCAGGTCCTTGGTGCCCCGGCTGCCGTTCCACACCACGCGGCCCTCGAAACGCTCATCTTCCTCCAGCTGCAGCACCTCGTTCTCATAGCGCAGGATCTGGGGGGCAGCCGGGCAGGTCACCGCCTGTGCCTGTTCCCCCCACCCCCCCACCCTCGTCCAGACTGTTCTGTCCCTTGCCCTGACACTCGGAGAGACAGCAGACACACGTGGGCACCATGACCTCAGGCAGGGAGGGCACGGGGGGCAAGGATCGTGCCCTGGCCTGCCCCCAGCCCTGACTACGCCCCTGGCCCACGCACACACGCACGCTCACACACATATTCCTCAGGCACCCCTCCACCCTGCACCCCGAGCCCCCGTTCAGCCTTCCTGGCTTTCATTCTCACCGGGCACGCTCCTCAGCCAGGGACAGAGGAGTCCAGTCTCAGCCACGGCAGACCCCAATGCTCCGGGAGGCCCTACGAGTTTATGGTGCCCCCTCATGTGTAGTTCAAAATACATATAACGTACAGGAGGGCAGGAAAGTGCTGCTTTTCTTCCATGATGACTACCTCAGACATCCTTGCTGCTACTAAATCTTTGTGCCAACCGCGTGCCAGGGACAACTGCTGGATCACCCCTTACCCAAGCCTACGAGCTAGAGACTGCCGCCACCCCATCTTTAGAGAGGAGCAAACTGAGGCTCAGAGAGGCCCAGTGCCTTGCCCAAGGTCACCAGCTGGTCAGGGGTGGAACTGGAATCTGAATCCAGGTCATCACGAATAGCACATTATCGGAAACGAAGGGACAACCCCTCCCGCGGGCTGCCTGCCACGGCGTCCCACACAGGAGCCCGCGGCCCCGCACCTGTGCCGGGCGCCCCCCCCCCCACCTTGACAAACTCCTCCGTGCCCTTCTGGCGGAAGGTCCACTCTGTGAAGGTCTCGGCGGTGGTCTCGCTGCGGCGCTTGCAGGAGATGCACAGAATTTTGAAGGTCATCCCGAATACGGCTTCAGTCTCTGAGTCCACCTCCACGCAGCCCCCCCAGGCTGAGGACACTGCAGGGACAGCAGGCTCAGGTGGAGCAGGGGCGCCCAGCACCCCGGGCAATGCCAGGCTTCCTGGCCGTTGGCTCTCAGGCCTCTCAGAAACCATCTGTTTCCCCTTGACAATGGTTACGAACGGACAGAACCAGACGTTCAGCCTGCCCCTGCCACTTGCTGTGTGCCCTTGGCAAGTCCCTCCTCACCTCTGGCCTCAGTTTCCCTCTGTGAGGTGAGGGAAATGGTCATCTCTGCTTCGAGGGGTTGCTGGGCAGATTCCACAAGTGAGGTAAGGCCTCAGCAGGGGGCCTGCCACTCAGGAAGCCCCTCCCCCCCCAAACAACATCGGGCTGTCACTGTGGGCAGTCACTCAGAGTCTTTGCTCTGTACCCAAGTAGATACCCATGTACCCCTTCTTAAGCAGTCCCCTTGCCCATGGTACTGCAGCATTTAGGTGCTGGGACTCGAATTCCAGATGTGTTAGAACTTCAATGTGGCGGAGTCATTTCCCCCCGGCGACTGCTCTGCAAAACCAGCCAGCCCCAGAGAATGGGTTGGGAGAAGGCAAGACCTCAGAGGGGCGGGTGGGCGCTGGAACCAGGGCAGCCCCACACTCCAGCCCAGCTCTCTGGTCACCCACCCTCTACCCAGCTTCTCTGGCCCCTGTCCCCTCTGTCCCCAGGCTCCTCAGCTCCAGACCCGTCTCCCAGCTCTTATCAGCTTCTTGAAACTCACTGAGCTCTTTGCAGCCTCAGGGACTTTGCACCCCCGCTGGATTCCAGTCCCCTTGAGCGCCTCCTCCATATTCTTACCTGCCACCCCCTTCCCAAGGCCCAGCTCTCACCAGCTAATGCTGCGCCTCTCCGGCTCCAGCTCTGGGGCTGTTTCCTTGTCCCTGAGTCTCTCGCTCTCTGAATCTTGGGAACTCCGTGTCCTCCTCCGCTGCTCTCTCTTTCTAACTCCTTGAGCACCTCTGTGACTGTCTCCCTACTTTATATCTTAGGGAGTCTCTCTGAAGGGTCCACCACTTTGTGTCCTCTTTCCAGGCTCAGATGGCCTCTCTCCCCCTTTCCCTGTCCCTTTTAAACTCCACCTCTCCCAGTGTCTACCATCTCTCCTGCCTCTCTCAAGTTTGTCTCTCCAGCGCTCCGATTTCTAACTCGCTTCTCGGCCTCTCTCTGGCATCCTCTACAACCCTCTCCGGCTCCTTCCTCCCGGTTACTCCCGATCGCCAGTCTCCGCGGAGCACTCCGGAGTACTCCGAGTCGCCGCGCCTCTCGCGCCTTCCCTTGCGTCCCCATCTCTCCCTGTCTCTCGGTCTCCCCTGTCCCAGTCTCCGGGCGCCGCCTTCCCTCCACCCCCCCCGCCCCCCGCGGCTGTGGGTGTCACATTGCAGCCTGCGGGGCTCCGGGAGCAGCTGACTCCGCGTTTCCTCGCCCCCGGCTGGGCGCCCGCAGCCGCCGAGCTGTGCCAGCCCGGCCCCCGCCCGCGCTCGCCCACCCGCACCTCCCACCGCCCTCCCCCGCCCGGCTCCCCGCGCTCACAACTTCGGAAGCGGACTTAGCCGGGCCGGGGAGTGGGCCGGGGGCGGCCGTCGCCCCGCCGTCCCGGGTCCCGCGCGCGCGCACCCCGCCGCCGGGCCGCTGCCCGGGCCGTGCCCCCCCCGCCGCGCCACCCCCCCGCCCCCGCGCACTCACCCAGGGCCGCGCCGACCACCAAGGCCAGCAGTGTCCCCATGGCTGCGCTGCGCGCGCTGCGCCCCCCTCCCGGGCCGCCGGTATTAATAGCGGGGCAAAAGAGGCAGCGGGCCCGGGCGGCGGTTAGAATGTCCCCGGGAGCGCGCGGGCGCAGCAGCTGCGGCTCTGGGACCGGCGAGGAGGGGGGGCGGAGGGGGGGCGCGGCCCCCCCGCTCCGGTTACCGCCGGGGGCCCAGCCCCGGGGCCCGGCGTCCGGGCATCCCCGCCGCGCGGGCGGCGGCCGCTGCTCGGGCTGTTGCGCTGGCGCGCGCAGCCGGGCACATTCGCCAGGTGCACCGACCCCGGCCCCGCTCCGGCTCGGGCGCGCTGGGGCGCGGGCCGCGGTCTCCTGCGCACTGCAGCGGCGGCCGCGGCGGCGGCGGCGGCGGCGGCCCGGGGAGGGAGGAGGGAGCGGGAGGGGGCGGGATGAATCACCGCGGGGGGAGGGCGCGGCCGCCCAGCCTTTGCCGCAGCGGCCCGGGAGGCGCCCGCTGCACCGGCCTCTCCGGGTGGCGCAGGGACCGCGGCTTCTGGGCGTGGGCGCACGGCCTGGGTGTTCCCGACCCTTCCCGACTCTGGGGACCCCCGGCACCGGAGTCCGGGAAAGGTCACCCCCAGAGTCACGGGAGGGCTTAGAGGGCGTTTGGGGGGCAGGGTTTCCAACTTCAGTTTATGGAGGTCATCCTCATGGGATGGAGGGGGACTCGGCTGGGACCTCCAAGTGACCTCCCCTTCAGATCCCTGACATCGGGGCCTGGAGGTCACTGTGCTGGAACCCAAGTGGGCATGGGGGGGGTCAGGCTAGGGCCACCTAGAATACTTGGGACTCCACCCAAGCAGGTGGGGGGTGCTGGATCTAAACCAGAGACGCTGCTCTGGGGGTGGGGGGGTACCATGTTTCAGGAGGAGGGTCCTCGGTCTCTGATGTTACTACCACCCCCAACCACCACCACTGTTCAGGCCCCTGCTGCCGTTCCCAGGGCATCAAACTTATTCCTGCCTCAGGGCCTTTGCCTTCTTTGCTCTTCCCTCTGCCTGGACCACTCTTCCCCCTGGTGACCAAAAGGCTCACTTCTTCTCCTGCAGCTCTTGGCTCCAATGTCACCTTCATCAGGTCGTCTGTCCATTCCCAGGAAACTGCCTGCCCTGTCCCTTACTTGACCGACTTTACTCGTTTCGGGTTTTTTCTACCGCATTTGTCACTACCTGACATAATACTCTTCCTTTATATAGATCTTCCACCGCCTGGCCCTCCAACCCTGGACTAGAAGATGCCCCCAGGTGGGGACAGTGTCCTGCGCACCACTGTGTTCCCAGTACCTGGAACTGGGCCTGGCACATTATAGGTGCTCGATAAAGTGAATAAATGCCAATGCTAGAGCCCTTCTGATGCGCTGGGTCCATTTCTCCCCCCCAATATTGGCAGCAAGTTCTATTATTATCCCCATTTTACAGAAGAAGAAACTGAGGCTGAGAGCTCCTCACTCCCTTGCCTAGGGTCATGTAGCTGGCCTCAGGTAGATCCGGAATCCTGCCCCAGCAATGCCGGGTGGAGAAGTTGGGGACCAGGGTGGGAGACTTCAGGCTGGCTGCTCAGGTCCTGGCCTCCAGTTCTGGGTGCGAAGTTCCAGAATCCCCCTGACCCAGTCCCGCTGACCAGGAGGAACCAGGGTGTGGGGCAGGCTCGGGGCAGAGGAACAGGAAGCCAGGGACACTGGACACTTTGTGGTCTGAGCCTCTGTGCCAACACCTCCTGGGCTGTGAAATTGCCCTGCAGAAAATAACTCTCTTGCTGTACCGAGCCCCCCCCCTAGCAGTGGGTGACAGGCGGAGGCAGTGAGGACAGGCCTTAGGCACCGGGCAAGGGCACGTACTCACAGCCCAACAAGCTGGTGTTCACCGAGCACCTACTGTGGGCTTGGTGCTGTTCTAAGCACTTTACTAACATTAACTGTAATTCTTCCTACAGGGTGGGCATTACCACTATTCCCAATTAACAGGTATGGCAAACGGAGGCCCAGAGTGGGTAACTTGCCATGATCACATAGCTAGAGAGGATGGCTCTGTCCTTTGCCACTTGTGGTCCCTCCCACCTCCATCCAACCCCTCCCTCCAGTCCTCTGTCCCAAACCATCAATTTGGAAGTTTCTTACAGCCTGACTGTGACATGCCAAAGGTATCTCCTTAGCTCTCACTCACTCTGGAACCAGAACAGGGTTGAGACAGACCTGGGTTCTAGCTGGACCAGAGACTTGGCCTCTAAGCCCATTTCCTCATTGGCAAGACAGGGATCCAGATGGCCTCAACCTGGACAGGCCATGGTAGGATCCTGCAGGGGAAAGGACCTTGCATCTAAGTGTGGAGACACCAGGGACAGGCCTGCAGTCCTTGTCTTCGTGCAGAGTGGCCTCAGACACGTACCTATCTGCCCCCGCCCTCCAATCTCATGGAGTCACCGTGAGACTTGAACGATTGATCACCAGACCTTGGCACAGAGCCTGGCCCACACTTGGTACTTACTACAGGAGTTACTTTTCTCTCCCTGCAATTTTTCCGTAAGAGTAACATCAGTTGAATACGTACTCTGTGCCAGGCCCTGTTATGAGTAGCCACATTTATTCATGCATCTCTCCTAATAGTGGCTTGCAAAGTGGGGTCCTGGGAGCTGGTTGGAAGTGCAGATTCTCAGCCCACCCCAGAGCTGCTGACTCAGAAACTCGGGAGGTGGAGAACTATTCACTTCTAAGAACCCCAGGAGAAAGGTGCCACTCTTATGCCCATGGTACGGGAAACTGAAGCTCAGAGGGCTTGACCCGGGTTACGTGACCGCTAAGGATCAGGGGTAGGATCTGAACCCAGGCCCCCAGGCACCTGAGTCTGCCCTCACAGCCCCGGCACTGGACCCTGATGACGCAAAGCTTGTGGAAGATGCTGGAGAATCCCAGATCGTGTTAGTGACTCGGGCCCCTGAAAATGGACAGATTCCCCCTTCCAGCACAATGGGAGCCCCCCACCACCACTCCCAGATACCCCACAGGCACAGCCACAGCCATTTCCAACCCTTTATTGGGGCTCTCTGTTGGCCCCAAATAAATATAATACATTAAACCCAGAGCTGAGGGAATCGTGCACCCCAGAGGCGCCCCCCACAGCCCCAGCTGGGCAAAATAAGTTAGCGGGGGGCCTGCCGAAGGCCAGGCCAGCTCCCTGGCTGGGCAGGCGATGGCAGCTGGACTCGCACACGCTGGTCTAAAGTGCATCTCGGTTCTGTGGTCCCCATTTCTGCGTGGCCCCTGGCTGGGCCACTGGGAGGGGGGGCGGGGGGCTCCCGGCGCTCACACCGTGCCAGCGGTGGCCGCCGAGGCTCTGTGTCCGTCTGTCCGTTAGGGGGGTCGGCCACGGGGCTGGGGGTCCTCAGGAGAAGCTGTCGTCGGGCCGTGGCTGGGAGTCGAAGGGAGGGTCTGAGACCGTGATGCCTTGATGGAGCTTCTCCAGCGAGAACTTCATCTGGGAGGAGAAGTGGGCAGGGTGGGAGGTGAGTGCTGGTAGGGCTTCCTGCTGTCGAGGAACTGGGGAGGGTCCAGAGAGGCCACATCCCCTGCCAAGGTCACCCCGTGACAACAGAGGAGCCGGACCGTACCCAGTTTAACTTCTAAGATGCTGCAGATGGAAGGGGCGCCCATGGCCCGGGTTCTGGCCACACCCCGCTACATACCGGGTGCTCCTGGGCAAGCCCCGTAACTGTCCCAGGCCCCCCCCTCCCCCGCAGTTGAAAGATCACAGGACAAGTTCAGGGTTCTGATGGCCAAACACCTAGCACTTGGCACAGTAGCTAGTCTTACTCCCTGCTGTGTGACCTTGGGCAATTCTGAGCTTCTCAGACCTTAGCAGCCCTGTTAGATGGGGCACAAGAACATCCCTCTCACAGGCTTGGCCTTGAGGAGCAAATCAGCTGGTCATTTCAGCACACAGAACAGCCCAGCTCCATCTGTGTCTGCGGTAAATGAATTTGTGGAGTCAACTCTGTGCCCTTGGCAATTTAAGAGAGGAAAAGAATCAGGATTTAACTTAGGATGGGGAGGCCGTGCCATCCCTCTCCCTGAGTGATGTGACCCCAGCCTCGCTGCCCCCCACCCCGTCCTGAGCATCTCCCTGCCAGCATGGTTGCAGGGGGGCAACAAAGCCCCTGGAGGTGGGCTCCACATCCTGGTCTCTGGCGACCACACACAATTTCACCGTCACCCACCAACTCGGGCTCTGGTACCCTTGGGCACCCAGCCAATGTCAGCCACTCCTCCACTTCCCACCCCTCCTCCCCCCACCTCAGCACCACCCCCACACCTGACCTTCGTGCCGACCCATCACCACGGTAACTGAGCACCTACTGTGTGCGGGCACTGGGCTCACGCCGATAAGCGCAAACACACGACAACTGTTTACTATGAGCGCGGCACACTCCAGTGTTAACTCATTTGATGTTCGGACAGTCTTTCCTCCAACAGAGGAGGAAGCCCAGGGCGGCCGTGGTGCAGGGACTTGCACAAGGTCACACAGCAGAATCTGAACATGGCCGTCTGAAGAGACGCTGAGACTGTACTACAGAGAGCGGGGCAACCCCTTCTGGAGCCGAGACCCTCGTATCCTCGGGAGGAACTTTCCCACCCTCATGTGACCCCTTAGTGGGGGTGGGGTTCAGGGACCAAGCCTCCCCGCCCCCAGCCACGGTGACTGGCTCCGTGAGCCCAGCGGCCAGCAAGAACGAGCTCTTTCCTTTGCGCGTGAGCCTGGAGCTGCAGCTGCCACCTTGGTCCAGCGTGGGAGGGGAGGATGCCCCCAAACAAAGCCCACCCCGGCGGTGGGCAGAGTCGGGAGATGGCACGCGCGTGGCTGGATTCAGCCATGCCTGCAGTCCGACACCGTGGACATTCATCCTCGGCTGAGAGCCAATTCTTTCTTCCGTCTTTCTGGCAACCCTGGGAGCTAGGGACTGTGAATGGCTTCCTTGTTGCACAGGGGGAGAAACTGAGGCCCGGGGATATCTGCCACACGCTGGGACCTAAACACAGGGCCCCACAGCCCCAAAGGCGCACCTCGTCTAGGAGCTCCACGGACGCCCGCAGGATCTGCCTCCACTTGTGCACCTCCGCGCTGTGGAACTGCTTCTGCAGGGCAAGGATCTCCGCCCACTCCGTGGCCGTCTGCGGGAACTTGCTGCACGGGGTGCAGGGCCTGAGTGCGGCCGCCCCGCCCGACCTGCCCGACTTCCCAACCCCCTCGGGCCGCCCACTCACCCCTTGGCCAGGGCCAGACTGTGCCAGGCCTCGAAGGTGTGGGCTGCTCTCTCCAAAGACCAGAGGCGGTAAAAGAGGAGGACATTGAGGGCGATGAGGACGATGAGGCTGAGGGCAGGGATCAGGGGTCAGCGTCCGGACACAGAGGCTCTCCTAGGTCAGCAACACTCACGCAAGCACACCTTGAAGGGGCACCACAACTACCCCCCTTTCCAGAGGAGAAAGCTGACCCAGAGAGGGTGACAGACACGCCTAGGGTCACACAGTCCGTGAGCGAAGTCAGGGTCGCATCCTGGCCACGCCCCTAACTGCCACAGCAGGCTGCCTCGCTGGGAGAGCTGGGGGCTCAGGGCCTGGAGAAGGGGCTGCAGCTGGGGGCTGAGGTGACAGGGGAGGGGGTGCAGGATGCAGGGCCCTACCTCACACAGATCCTGGGGAGGCAGCAACAGGAAGACAAAGAGGTGAGAGCCGCCCCCGCCCCTCCTGGAGCATGCCGCGCAGCCCCTCTCCGGACTGCCGGTGCTGGGAAACTGAGGCCCAGAGAGGCTGAGTGTGTGACCAAGCTGACTCTCACCTCCAGGGCCTGCTGGAAGCTTGGACCTCACTTCCACGTCCTCAGGGTGTCCTGCCCCCCTCCACCCCCGCCCAGGCCTCTGGGCACATGGGTCTCCCTGCCTCACCCTCCGGGGGTCTCAGCTCAGGAATACTCTGCTTTTCCGGGAAGCCTTCCCCAGCCTCCCACAGCTTCCCCGTCCCAGCCCTGTCCCCCAGCACCCTGGCCTGCTGTCTCAGACCTGTCCTCAGGTCTCTAGTCACTTCTGTGTCCCCAGCGTCTCCCAGCTTAGGGCTGGGCACAGAAAACAGGACTGAGATGTGTGACCGTGCTTCTTTTCCAGATCTCTCCCGGTTCCCCTCATTCCACCTCCTCTGGATGCCTGCTCCCCCAGAAAGCCCTCCCTGCCCCCGGGGCGAGGTCAGGTCCCTCTGACCTCCCAGAGCCCCCAGAGCCTCCCTCTCCCAGCAGGACAGACTTCTCCACGACACACAGAGCAGGATGCCGTGTAAGGAGCTGTGCTGGGCACGTGCCAAACATCCTCTCCCCTCATCTCTGCTATGCTAGGAGGTGAGCCCACGTCCCCACTCTGGCAGATGCCCAGAGAGGCCAGGCACCTGCCTGAGGTCACACAGCCAGAATGCAGAGCCAGGCCTGTCTGACCCCACAGCCCGGGCCCCTTACTCACACCACGCTGATGAGAACCAGGGCGCCGGGGATGCCTGCCCCGGGGCCCTGGTCGGCGGACGGTTCTGAGAAGCGCGAGCTGAGGGAACCTGAAGGAGAGCGCCACGCAGTCAGACAGGGCCATCCCAGCACACCCACCGGGCCTCCCACCCCTGCGCTTCTGCCTGCCCCCCCCGGCCCGAGGGGACACACCTGAGGTGTGCATGCCGGCCCGGGTGCAGGGGTCCGGGTCCGGGTGCTGGGGCCCGTCACCGTGCCCCCTCCAGCTCAGGGGCCGCTTGCGTCTCCGCAGGCCTGACAGCAGTCCGCGCGCATCCTTCCCGCCTTCCTCCAGGGACAGCTTCTCCGCTTTGGCAAGCTCCCGCTCTGTGGACACAGGAGAGGCCTCTGGGTGGCTGCACCTGGCCAGGCCATGACCCTGTCCCCGGCCTGGCCGACCTCTCCCCTACCCAGGTGGTGGAAGTAATCTTCGATGCCGCTCCAGGAGTTCTTCTCGATGAGTGACTTCACAAGGCTCCAGGGCTGTTTCCGGTAGCGGATCTCAGAAGACACCCTGGGGTCCGGGGGGGGGAGGGGCAGGGGGAGGGGCAGGGTCTCAATCCAACCATTCCAAGGGGGTGCTTTCCTTCCCCCAATTCAGAGAGGGCCCCTTGTCACCCACAGACCAGACACACCTTGGCAAGTCTCCCAGACTTAGCAACACCCGCCCCCACCACCAGCAGCTGAGCCTGCACCTGGCCCGGACTCTTCCACCTTGCTGCTATGCCCCAGCTCCACACGGGGTCCCAGAGACAGCTCAACCCACCCCAAACTGAGCTCCTGACCTTCCCCCAAACCTATCCCTCGCCACCTTCCCCATTCCGGTCAATGGCAGCTCCGGCCTGTTCGCACAGGCCAGCCTCCTCCGGGTGCCCTAGCACCACCCAAGAGAGGGGACTCTGTCAGGTGAGGGGCAGGGCTGCTGCTCACCGGAGACGGGCCTTGTTGCGGGCAAGACCCAGGATGCAGTAGCGGTGGGCCGTGTAGAAGTAGTCCTGGTAGGGGATGCCCTGCGTCAGCACCTCCGAGTCCACCACACAGCCGCCCGCCTGGGGGCCGCGCCGGAACAGCGTCTGCAGAGACCAGGGAGGAGGCGGGAGTCAGGGCCAGCCCACCCGGCCGGGCCCCCTGCCCAGCCGGCCCCTCTGTCTGGCCCACCTGTGTCTCCACCACGGAGGCGCTCTTGGGGCCCAGCGGGTTGCTGATGGGAATCGTGTACGTCAGCACTCGGCGCTGGTGGCACTTGTCGCCACTCCAGGGACTCAAGGTCACATCTGGGGGAGGGAGGGAGGGCAGAATGAGGAGGCCATTCTCCAGTCTTCTGCCCACAGGCTGTGGGAACCAGCCTTCTGGGATAGTTCCAGTTCTCTGGGGACTCGGCCCCAAACCCACCCTGGCCCCATGCCCCATCCTGATGTCAGCCCCACCTTCCTGCTGGACCCCTAAAACTTCAGATGTTGGTAATACTCCAAGCTGGGACCTCTCTCTTCCCTATGCTTGTCACCCATCCTGGGGCCATCTCATCTGCTCCTGCAGCCTCAGCCTCCCTCTCTGTACCAGTCCTGGGGTCCTGTGACCTCCTGAGCATCTTCCCTCGGAAGTTCCCCAGACATCTCACACCCACCAGGTCCCACACTGGCCTTGGCATCCCCCTAAACCTACCCCCCCTCCTCTCGGGAGCTGGGATCTCGGGATCCCAGCTCAGGGGTAGCCCCACCATCCTCCAGACTCCCCCTAGCCCTGGGCCCTGCCCTGGATACTCCCTCCCCCTTGTGTTCACTTGACCTCCTAATCATCACTCCTGGTTCAGCTCATCCCTGCCTACCCAGGGCCCCACTCCGGCCCCCCTGAGTTTCTGGCCTCAGTCTCCACCTCTGAGGTCCAGGGGGTAGCTTCTTAAAGCCAAGCCTGTCCCTGCCCCTAACCTGCCTAGAACATTCCATGGCTCTCCAGGGCCTCTGGACAGAATCTGAGTCCCTGAGTCTGATGTGCCCATCCCTCCAGGACATTAGCATAGTATCAGAGGACTGTGGGCCCCCAACTCAAGGCACGGTCTCACTCATTCTGCAGGGGATTCTACATGGCTCATTTTCAACAACACAGAAAAAAGAAACAGAGGAAGACGACTATCTGACTAGCCCCCCCCCCCCCCCCCCCCGCTTGAATCCCTTCCACAGCCTCCTGAGCCATTCAGCTGGTCCCACAGTGAACCCTTCCATGTCACCTGGCGCTGTGGCTTCACCTCGCTACGCCTGGCCACAGAGGCCCGGCCTCAAGGGATTCTCCCAGTGTCTGCCCCTGGCCTCAGGGCCTTTGCAGATACCCCGCTGGCCTCCTGGGTTTCTCCCCCATCTCCTCCCCTTTCCCCAGAAGAGTTCCTCCTTCAGGTCTTGGTTCCAATGCCACATCCTTCCAGCAGCTTCTCCTGAGACCCCTCAGGTCACAGATACCCCTCTGACGCTCACAGTCCCGGCACATCTGTGACTTATTTGTGTGTCTATTTACTGTCGTTCTCACTAGATTCTCGACTTCATCTGTCCTGGCCTCTGCACAAATCCGACAGAGCGGCCACTAAATGTGTGATCACGAGTTTGTGTTTATTAAATGCTTACTATATGCCACTGCTCTTGGCAAGTGTCTAGTATCAACTCATACAGCCCTCAGAAGACCTGCATACACCAGGGGCTATTATCACGCCCCCAACATACAGAGCCAGAAACTGAGGCAGAGAGGCTCACAACCCTGCCCGAGGCCACTCAGTTAGTTCAGAGGCAGAGCCGGTCCGGTCCGGTCTCGAGGAGGACGGGCTTCTTGCTCGCCCACCGCCCAACCTGCCGCATCTGCTCCGCAGGGCCCGCCTGTCTCCTGCTTCGGCCTCCCTTCCCCCTCCCCTGCACCCACGGGAGCTCGGCCCCCTGACCTGTGAACTTGCACTGCTGCAGGAAGCCCTGCAGGAAGGGCGAGTCTGAGAAGAGCATCTGCTGCAGCCGCTCGGCACCAACGTGAAAGACGGAGTTGATGAGGAGCCGGCCGGAGAGGTCAGGAAGCAGGGCGGCCAGGTCAGCTGGGTGACAGAGAAGGACAGTGGAGGCTGCACTGCTCCCTCCTCGTAGCAGCCCCTTGCTTCCCCTCCGGTGACCGCTCCTCTCCACTCCCAGGCCTTGCACAGTGGAGGGGCAGCCCCATCCTCCCGGGCCCGGGTGGACGCTGACCAGAGCACTGCTTGGCCCCTTTCTGCCGCAGAGGTGGCTTTAGGGCGGGCATGTCTGCCGGGGCTCAGCCAGCCAGAGCCACCGTGACCAGTTCACCGAGCAGCACCTGGAGGCCCAGCCAGTTGCCCCCCACCCTCCCCACGACGGCAGGGGTGGGCCTGTGCTCCCAGGCTCACCCGCCTGAGCTCTCGGCCGCAGTGATTGGCTCGGGGGTGGGCCTGGGCTCCAAGGTGGACCAATGAGAGCCAAACCTAGAGCTTCTGGTGCCCCCCATGGGAAAATCATGCTTTCTCTCTGCTAGACTTGCTGGGGCAGGGCTGGGGAGCTCCGTACCACCCCGCCCCCCAGAATGGAGGCTACCTGAGAAGGAAGCTGGCACAGAAAATGGAAAGAGCAATAACAAGAGCCAGCACGAACTGGCCCGAGCACTTTACAAATATTAACTCATTTCAATTCTCTTAACCTCGACCCTATGAAGTCCGTATGACTATTGCTCACCCCATCTTTCAGATGAGGAAAATGAGGCTCGAGCAGTTAAATAATTTGCCCAAGTTACACAGCTCGGAGGCAGTGCGGCCAGCATTTGGGCCCTGGCAATCTGGCTGCAGAGTCTGTGCTCTTACCATCTGCCCTGCTGCCTTCAAGGCAGAGCTAAAGACAGATTTCTAACAACACCATCTGAATGCCTGCACCCCCCAATTTCTTAGTGCCGTGAGCCAGCCAATCCCTTGCTGATGCCAGTCTCAGTAAGGGCTGTCACGTGTAACCGAAGCGGACGCCTCGGGCCCCTGCCTCACCTTCCTCCCCCGTGGACGAAGAGGAGTTACTCGTGTCTGTCAACAGTTCCTCACTGCGCAGCAGGTCCAAGGGGCCCACGGAGGTGGGCCCCTCAGGGGGGGTCGGCTCAGTGCTCGGGGGTTCAGCCACCGGGGTCACTGTCTGGCTGGAGGAGGCATCTGGCTGGCTGTCCGTCTGCTCCTCCTTGTCCTCCTCTGCCTGCAGAGAAAGGCTTAATCCAGCTCCGTCTCACCTCCACTCCAGCCTGAGGGCCCCCCGTGTGCCCACACTGGCCATAAGGATTTGAGACTGTAGGAAAACCGATGCTGGGGGGTTGTGTGTGCACATAAAGCTTCCAGCCAAGCCGCAAGGGGCCCTGGGGCTGCCCAGATGAGGGCCTCTCTCAGCCCCTACCAGGCTGTCCTGCGTGCCTGGGCCATAAGCCTTCTCATGCCTCTCCTGCCCATCTGTCTATCCTTCCATGCCTGGTCTGTCCATCTTTGTCAATCCATCATTCCTTCTTTCCTTCCATCCATCCAAGTCTTGCTTCTTCTGTCTCTCAGTCTCTTCCTGTCTTCTGCCCTTTTGCCTCTCTCTCATTCCCTGTTTTCTTTGCCCATCTTCTCAGCTCCATCCCATCCCTCTATCCATCCCCTCCCTTAGCCCTCCATCCACCTCTTCTCTGGCCCTCTGTCCCTTCCCCTTCCCCCCGCCCCAACATCTCAGTCTGTCCCTCTCCCTGACACCACTCCCCACCGTCCTCTGTCTCTTTCTATCAGCATCCTCGTCCTTCCCACATCCTCTGCTCACCCCATGATCTGCATCGCTGCTGGCCCGGGAAAGGTTGGGGGTGATGTGGCCACGGCGCGAGCCCACCGGGCTCGGCTCCTGGCTGTTGTCGGCTGCCCCCGAGGGGGTGATGTCACTCAGGGCAATCACGTCTCCCACTTCCTTGGGGCTCCTGTGGGGAAAGGGAGGGTGTGGAATCGCTGTATCTTTGAACCCCACACACCCTCCTGGTCTCCCAGACTGTATGCCCACCTCAGTCCACCCGGGACTCCAGGAGCTCTGCACACAGCCCCTACTGTCTCCCCCACCCCGGGAACCAGCCACCAACCTCTGACTCACCCCAGACCGTTGAGCTGCAAGGGGCAGACATAGTCCTCATCCTCACTGGTGAGACCCAGCTCTGAGCCGTAGCACTGATGCACCAAGTGCCAGAGCTCCCGGGGGCTCAGCGTCTGGGCAGGGAGGACATGGGGTTGGCCTCCACCTAACGGGGCCCAGAGCCCTTCCGGTCCCTGTCCCCGCTAGCCCTCAGGCTCAGCATTCCCGAGGTGTCCACAAGGGGGCAGCAGCGTCTCCGGTCTCCGCCCTCCCCCCATCCAGCTCCAACCCCCCCACCAGGCAGGTGTCAGGGTGCTTAGGACTTGCCCCTTAGGTCCTCACAAGACTCCCACATCCACAGGTTAGCGTTCCCAGATTTACAGAGGAGAAGTTGAGGCCCGGGGAGTGGAGGTCACGCGCTTGAGGTCCCACAAGTGACCCGGGGCACCACGGGGATTCAAACCCAGCCGGACTCCAGAGCCAAGGCTCCCACCCGCCACGCTGTCCTGCCCCCGTTTTCCTGAGCGTTCCTGGCCCCAGCGGCTGGAGGCCCATGTCGGAAGAGCAGTGATAACCACAGGAGCTGGGCAGCCAACCACCGGCTTGTTACGGGGTGCCAGGACTGGTGGGCAAACTCACTGAATCTTCTAGAACACTTCTGTAAAGCGCTAACATCATCATTTTAAGGCAATGACGCTGAGGCACAGAGGTGCTCAAGTGGCCGTGGCAAGACGTGACCCCAGGGCTGGGGCAGGGCCAGCCTGCCTCATGAGAGCTGACCTGACTGAGCACTTACTCTGGGCCCAGCTCTGGCTGCTGTGAAGTAGGGAATGTCCCTCTCTGATGGGGCTCAGTGACTTGCTCCAGGTCACTCAACTCCTCGGGGATGGAGCCAGAACTCGAACCGCCCCCGCAGTCTGGCTCCAGGGCCTGACCTTTGAACCCTCCTCCCGCCCTCACCCTCCCTGGAGTCTCTGACACCACGCTGTCTCTCTCTCAGGCTCCTGCGCCCACACCGTCACCCCGATCACCCCTGAGGAAGGGCACAACTGGACAAGCGGGTTGGGCTGCTGAGGTGCCGCAGGCGGGCCCCCCCCCCCACCGTCGCAGACACGGACCATGGCCCCCCCCCCCCCCCCCCACCGACAGCTAGCCACCCTCCCCCCCTGCCAGCAGAAACCCAATTTGTTTTGGGCGAAAAGCTTCCCCAGCCCTAGGGATAAATTATAACTGGTTTACACCAAGTTTTCCATCCGTCCTTTGCAACTGGGGGGGTCCTATTAGCCGGTTCTAGCCAAAGACATGCAAAGAGGAGTTGGCTTAAAGGGGGCTTTCCCTCCCTGATAAAGGAAAGTGCCCTTCCTACCCACCCATTTTCTCCTTCACGTTTGGGACACTTAATGTGACTGAGGGCATGATGCCTACGGCCGAAGCAGCCATCTTGCAACCACGAGGCAACAAGCATGTGGACAAAACATCAACATGCAGAAGGCGGACAGTGTGGAAGAATAAACAAGAGCTGGGGTCCTTATGACATCGGCGAGGGACGGGAGCCCTCAAACCCACCCTGGGCTGCCTGCCTCCAGACCCCTAGTTAGAGGAGTGTCAGCATGACACAGAACCCAAGTGCCACAGGTCAGAACCCCAGCTCTGCCACATAAAATGCCTCGTGACCACGGGAAGGCTATCCCTCCACACTTCACTGGTGAAACAGCTGCCCCCCCAGGGTGGTTGTGAAGTTAAAGTGAATTAATGCCTGCAATGCTCAGAGCAGGGCCTGGTACCCAGGAGCACCCCAAGTATTAGCTACTATTGTTACTCAGGAAGTAATTCAGTATCTGTTTGCTTAAAGCACGTGTGGTTGAGTTTTCCGTGACTTGCAGCCGACTGTATCCTATCTAAACTCATGCAACCACAGCGAGCGTGGCCGGGGAGCCTGGAGGCCAGCCCATCGGAATAGGCCGAGTCTAAAGGCCCTTACTCAAAACCTCTGGGGCAAGACATAAGTCAAGATTAAGAAGTTTGGGGACCTGAGAAAGATAATGCAGTGCCTATCCTGCATGTAGTAATATGGTACCAATAATGATGATGGTATTGTATTTAGTATCCAGTGCACTATGTACCAAAGGTTCTCCAAGTGTGGCCCAAGGATTTCTGGGGGTCCCCCAACCCTTTCAGGAGGTCCATAACATCAAAACCATTTCCGTAAGCGTGGTTAAGCGTTACTAGTAGTATGAGATGCTACTTTCCTTTTTCGCTTTTATTCTCACACTGGTATACTGTGGAATTTTCCAGAGGCTACGTGACATGTGACACTGTCTTTTTCTGGGGTCTCATGCAGTGTATGCTCGTGTATTGTTGTGGTTAAGAATTCCCCAGTTTCAGCTTCTAATACAGCAGATATTGGTAGATATAACCCACTTAAACAAAAGCTCTTTGGGGTCTATAATTATTTTAAAGAGTAGAAAGGGTTCCTGAAGCTACAGACTTTGAGAATCACTGGCATATTCAATACTGGATAGATACTATAACTTTATGTTGATTTACAATCACATCTAAGATGTACCCCAGTCAAACACGTTAATATTTTTTGTCCTGAAACATAAGAACGGTCACATGGAGATAAACATAGGCCTGTGCTATCCAAGAAGCACGTGCCGCCATTTAAGTTTAAATGAATCAAAATGAAATGAAATGAAAAATGCAGATCTTCAGCTACGCTATCCACTTTTCAAGAGTTCAACAGGCCCATGTGGCCAGTGGTTGCCATACTTTGACAGCACAGATGGAGAATCCTTTCATCGTAATGGAAAGTTCTATTAGAGAGTGCTGATGTAGACTAGAAATAACCATGTCAGCTCAGGGTCGGATTTTGCTACGGCACACACAAAGGCACCTTCTCATTTTCAGAGCATTTTGGATTTGTGGAGGTGAAGAAAGGGCCATGGATACATGGATACGTGTCCATGGGGGCAGGGCCAGGCACCAGAGCCCGTGGTAGCCCCTGCTGGGGTCTACACAGGAAGCTGCAGGCAGGGCAGGCCTGTGCCCATGGAGGAGAGCTAAGGGGCCCTCCAGTTCCCCAAGTTCTGGCTCTCCTGGCTCCAGGACTCCCCCTTAGTCCGCCATCCATTTTCACCCAGACCTACCTTTTCAAGCAGCGCATTCTGCCAGAGGCGGAAGATGAGAAGGAAGCAGCGGTCCCGGGCCCCAAAGGAGGTGAAGAAATGCTGCAGGAGAGAGAGGAGTGTGAGGGCATGGGGGACAGACATGGCCAGAGGAGCGGAAGCTCCGTCACCACCCACACTTTGTGCCGGGATCTCCATCCTGATGTATCCATTCATTCGTCCCATCATTCACTTCACAGAATGTTTATCCTGTGCCCAGCCTGGCACCGGACGACGCTGGAGTCCCTGTGACAAGGAGACGGCCCCTGGCCCTGCCCCCAGAGCTCACAGTGCAGAGCAGGAGACAGGCACAGCCCTGGGTGGGCGGGCTGTGAGGGAGAAAGCCCAGGGCACTCTCCCAGTCTCCTTCGGCCAGGAGGGATGGTCACCTAATCCACATTTGGCCAATAAAACACAAAGGGAAGTCTGCTGGGAGGTCTCCCCACCATTCCCTCTCCCTTCCTGTCTGAGTCATTGGTGCCAGGCAGCCATCTTGGGACCATGAGGCAACAATCATCAGGATAGAATGGAGCGTCAGGGAAGGCTTCCAAAGAGAGGGGACATCTGAGTTGACAGATATGTGGGAGGGAAGAATTCTACTATTACCCAGAGCAGCTATGTGAAGGGGCAGGCCACAGAGACTGAGACGAGGGGCTGGTGGGGGGGGGGGGTCCAGGTCGGAGGTGACGGGAGCCTAGGGCAGGCCAGTAGGGGTGGCGGGGGGAATAGAGAGAAAGCGCGGATCTGAGAGTTCAGGGTGCAGAATAAACAGGGCTTGGGACGGGAGGGGCTGGCTGAGACCAGTGACCACAGGCCGCCCGCCCCAGCCCCCAGCAGGTCCTCCGGCTCACCTTCTCGCTCTCAGTACAGATCTGGATGGCATTGGGGATCAGCTTGGCTGTTTTTTCCTTCTTCAGACACGTCACTTCCTTCAACTGGATGGAAATCTGAAGACGAGAGGCCGGTCAGAAGAGGCCCAGGCCCGGCCCGCCCCAGCCCCTCCTCGTTTTGTCCCGAGTTGGCTCACTGTGGTTTCCCAGCGGAAGATGTTGCTGTAGAAGCAGATCCAGTTCTCGGAGAGGTAGAGGCGGCCCTGGAGGAGGATCTCGCGCTGCAAGGCACAGGAGTAATCTGAGGCGGCCGAGGGGAGAGACGGCAGACGCCTGAGTCACACACGCTGTGCCGGCCAGCGCGGGCGGGACAGGCGGGCGGGCAGCACGGGGGGCTCAGGGCCCGGCCCGGGGACGGGGTCTGCGCGGCAGGACTCACCCACGATGAGGCGTTCGGCCTCGGGGAGTTTGCTGAACAGTTTCCGGAAGTCCTCGTTCCGCTGTTTGTACGTGGGGCTCAGCATCTGGGTGAGTTGGGGGGGTAAGAACCCAGCTGGGGGTTCACATCCCTATACTTCTGCCCCACAAAGTGCCCAGAAGCCCCCCCACCCATCCCGGTCTTCCCCGGCCCTTAACACAAGACTAACCATCATGAGAGCGGTCATTTACTGGTTTCCACTGTGCCAGGTACCCACCGGCACCACTGACTCTTAGCGAGTGCTCCCTTCAGCCTTGTAAGGTTGGGACAGTGTCTCCAGAGACAGGCCCAGAGAAGTTAAGCAACTCACTCAAGGACACACAGGAAGTAAGCCGCGCAGCACAGGATGTGACCCTAGGTCCACCAACCCCAGCACCCAATTCCTTGACTGCTGCAGCTTGGGGCTCCTGGCCCGGCACCTGTCCCCCTCCCTGTCTCCCCTCCAGCCGGCCCCCCCAACACTTACACTGTACCAGCTCTGCATCTTCTGCAAGAGAAAGGAGCAGAGTCAGAATGAGCCCCTAAAGTCCCTGCCCTTCCCCCTGTCTCCCCACCCCACTGGGCTTGCCCCGACCTTGCTATTGCGGATGAAGTTCCGGCTGCCCAGGCTCTGGGTGCTGGGCGTCCCAGGCACCGCCCCCTTCTCCGAGGAGCTGTCTGACCCCTTCTCCACCATGGTGCCTGGTTCAGGCTCAGGGTGGGGTCGGCTCGAGGGCAAGAGCTGCAGCCGCTTCCGGAGAGATGGGGAGCTGCTTGGCGTGCTTCGGCCGGAGTGGGGGGCGGTGCTGGGGGAGGAGAAAAAGAGGGGCATTGGGGTGCGGAACAGGTGAGGTGTGGGGGCAGGCCTATCTTAGGAGGCCCACACATCAGCCCATTGATCCCCACCCACCCATTCGACTCCACTTCCAGCAGCGTGACAGAGCGGGCCATTCCCTAACTCTCTGCACCTCAGTGACTTCGTCTATGACCCATGGGTGATAAACACATGTCCTCGTCTGCTTGTTTAGACACTTCAATGGATCAATACATCAGTAGCCCCTGGCATAGAGTGAGCTCTCAAGAACACCTGCTATTTTTAAAACTAATTTATTCAGACGAGAGCGGGCGCGTTCAGGGTGGTATGGCCGTAGACTAAAACTAATTTATTCATAAATAAATATTTATTGAGTAGCCCCTCCCCACTCAATTGCTTGAGCTAAAAACCTAAGCCTGTGCTTAATTTTTTTCTTGTTCACTCTCCATTTCTAATCTGTTAGCACATCCCACCTGCTCTACCTCCAAAATCTATTTCCATTACTTCTATTATACCCATCTCCCCTGCTCCGGCGCCCTGGCCCAGACTCCATCCTTGCCCTCCTGGACAGCACAGCAGGGTTCCCTGGGTTCTCCCTGGGTTCCCTGTCCCCATTCCCGCCCCTTGCTGTCAGCTCCCCACCCCAGAGGGAGCCTGTGAACCCGACTCGCGCGCGTCAGGGTCCTTCTGGCTGCATCGCACTCCAGGTAAAGGCCAAGTCCTCATCTTGTCACCCTAGGCCCTGGTGTGGCTCACACCCTCCACTTCAGCCACCCCCAGCCTCCTTTTGTCCCTACACTCGCCTGTTGCATTCCCACGTCAAGGCTTCTGCACTTCTGTTCCCTCTGCCTGGAACGGCCTTCCACAGCCCAGCCTGACAGGCTCTGTCTTATTGGGCTCGAATGCTCCTCTTCCCCTGGGGACCCAGCCCCGCGGCCTACCTCACACCACCTCAACTCAGCCGGATGGCCTAGTCGTTTTGCCTATTGTTGCCTCCGGCTGTGCATTAAGAAAGTCTTAGTCACCACTGTGTCCCTGGCACCCAAAACTGTACCCAGCACGGAGTGAACTCTCAAGAAACATCGGCGGCTGCAGGAATGCTCTGCGCGTTGGCTGGAGCAGGAGCCACCAAGGGACACTTGCTGGCGCTGTACCAAGGCTCTGGCAAGCTCTCCGTAGGAGTACTTATTCCTCGGGCAACCTGGACGTGCGACGGTAGCACCATCCCTGCCTGGCAGAGCAGGAAGCCGGACGCGAAGCAGCCAACCACCTGTCCCAGGACGCACAGCTGCTTGAAGCCAGGGCATGATTCCACCTCGGGGGCCTCCATCGGCTGCTCAAACTTCCCTCTCTTGCCTCCAAGCTTCAGCACACGCCAGTCCCTCACTGTGGACTGCCCTGGGCTCCCATCCTGTCGCTAACCACTCTGCTGCCACTCTGCCTCTGCGTCCCCCATCCCAGCCCTGACTACTTCCCGGCGGCCACTTGTCCGACGACAGCCCCATCTCTCCCCCGCAGGTCTGTGAGCTCCCCAACGACGGCAAGGTCCTGGTCACTGCTCTGTCCCCAGTACAGCTCAGGACAGGACCCAGGGTACGCACTGCCGCCACACCTGTGCAATGAGTTTGTGGGACAGAATAACTAAGTAAGTAAATGAAATAGGTGGTGATCTGGGCCACTGCCATGCCCCTTGGACGGCTGCAGCTGCCTTCTCCCAGGTCTCCCTGACACCCATCCCCCACTCTGCTCCCCACCTGTGGCCAGCAGGGGGGCAGCTATGAACACCTGAGTCGGGTTGGGGACCCCCTCCCTGGGCCAGCTGTACCTGACTCCAGCTAAATGAACCTCTGGACCCTCTCATCAACCCCTTGCTCACCCTTCCCCAGCTCCTACCTTGCCTGTCCCCTCTGTCCAGATGCCCTCCATCTCACATTTCGGGAGGGCTCCCTCACCTCCTTCCCGTCTCTGCTCAGGGGATGCTTCTTCAAGTCAGCTTCCTCGCACCTCTATCTAAACCACACTCCCCACCTCTCGATCCCGCTCCCTCTTCATCTTTCTCCACAGCACGTCCTGCACTTGACCTGCTGTCGTGTCTCTCTCTGCGCTCCGCAGGCGAAGGCGCTTTGTTTCCAGCTGCATCCCCAGGGTCTAGGACGAGGCTGGCGCACGGAGCATTTGCTGGTGCAGACGGAATGAAGGAGCGCCCCTCTCCCGCCCCTCACAGAACCGGGATCCAAGGAGGTGTGAGACTTGCCCCCCCTCAGCGACCCCCGCCACGCGCTCCCCCAGTGCCTTGGGGCCTGCCCATGACGGGAATAACTGCATCCGCCTCACAGGGTTGTTGCGGGGAGAAAGTGAGGTAATAGACAGTTGACCCTTGAACAGCACAGGTTTGAACTGTGCGGGTCCACTTATATGGGAACTTTATTCAGTAAATACAGTACGGTCTTGTAAAGCTATTTGCTTTATGACTTTCTTAATACCATCTTTTCTAGATTACTTTATCGTAAGAATACAGTATACAATACAGATAGTATACCAAAAAAATGTGTTCATCGACTGCTTATGTTATCGATAAAGCTTCTGGTCAACAGTAAACAATTGGGAGCTAAGTTTGGAGGGAGTCAAGAAGTACACACCAATTTTCAACTGCACGGCAGGTCAGCACCCCTCACCCCACGTTGTTCAATGTCAAGTGCATATAAAGCCCAGCACGTGGTAGGCACTCTGGTTTGATCAATAGGTTCTGTCGGACTAAAACGGAGGGCAAGGCCCTGCCACTGCCCCAGCGCACCTCTGCTCCAGACAAACGCTGACGCTGATGGGCCCCAAGCAACACCTCGGCCTGGGGCGCAGAGCCCAAACTGACCCCAAGCTCCATCCTTCACTCGCTAAGTATGCATGAAGCACATGCCCTGCGCCAGGCGCTGGGGACACAGAAGTGAGCAAAACAGATACCATCCCGGCCTGCGGGGACCTGACATTCCAGTTGGGGAACCGAGATGAGCAACAAGAACACGTGTCAAATGGAGACGCTGAGCTCAGGCACCGCTCGGCCTGTGCGACCCACGGCAGGCCTCCTGAATCCGAAACTGGGGGTGGGGCCCAGGACATGGAAGCATGTTCAAGTCTGAGGACCACGGACACAAAGGAGGGCTAAGTGGATGGGTGAGTGGGGTGCAGGGCACACTTGAGCTGAGCCCGAGGACGAAGAGCAGCTCGGCCAAAGAGCAGGGGAACACTGTTTTTAGGGACAGGGGTGTGGAGTTCAGGGACAGGACTGAGCCTGGCAGGTCTGAGGAGTGAGGTGGCCAGTGGGGCAGGAGAAGGACAGGAGGGCACAGGCCCCCCCCCTTCAGGTCCCTCAGGCCCCTCTGGCCCAGGTCAGGAGTTTGGGCTTCCCCCTGAGGGCACTGGTGAGCTACGGAAGGGTTCTGAAGGAGGGGGTGACCACTTTCCTCCCCTGCCTCATCTTCTCACCTCTCTAGCCTGAAATGCAGACCCCTCCTCTACCTGTCCTACTTTCCCACGGCCGCAGGCCTATGCCCCCAGATCTTGCTCTTTCGTAGGAGGAAGAGGAAGTGCTCGAGAGCAGGCACGGCCCTGAGGCTGCCCTCCCAGGCAGGCTGCGGCAGAGGGAAGGGAGGAGCCCGCTGTGGCTGGAGGACCGTTATGGGGGGGGAGGGACTCGGGAGAAAACAGGGTTTTGCTGGGACTCGGGAGAAAACAGGGTTTTCCTGGGCCTACACAGGCCTGGAGCTCCCTCTGGTCAAAGAGGGGCAGATGCACATGCAGGTGTGCATAAAAGGGAAACGTGGGGTGGGTCACACGCAGCCGGTGTAGGCAAACGGTACTTTCCCACCGTTGCCAGAAGCCGCCCCGCCGCCCCGCCCCACAGCACAACTCTCACAGGGGTGACACTCTCGCACCCAGCGCCTCAGGGTTCTAGCATAAAGATTCACACGGCCGCAGCATTGCAAGTATGCGACAGCCACAAAGTCCCAGAAGTTACACACACACACACGCCTGTCCCCGATGCACACAGGTAGCTGCAGAGGGTCACAGAAATCACAGAAAGTTCCCGATAAATGACATTCACACAGAACGGCCACAACAAAGTCTCCGAGAAGAGGTGAAAGCAAATGACATTCTACGGAGAGAGCCAGACAAGTAAAGGAGCGGTCACAGAGAACTCAGCCAACGCAGGTACCGTGTAGGTGAACTTAAGCCAGAGGGTCAGCTCGGCTCTCCCGGTGTTCACCGCCCGGTGGGGAAGACACAGCGAAGGGCTGCTCTAACACGGCAGGGGACCGAGGGGTCAGCGGTGGCTGCTGCCAGAGAACCCAGCCACTCACATGGCCACGAAGGACCCAGGGGGTCACGGACGCAGCTTACCAACACAGCGGCCAGCTATGGAAATGACGCGTGCGACATGGTTTACAAACTCTAACAGGAGTGCAGTGTCAGTCATTACTGCTCCCAACAGCCAAGGGTACACCCCAGGCCTCGGGAAAGAGGATCCCGGGCCCACTAAGAGCCACAAGGGATCTCTCTTTGTGCCCTCACACACACAACGCCCCCAGGGTCTCCGCTGCACACACGGAAGCCCAGGCACATCCAGAACTGTCACATACGGATTACGGCTACACACAGGAACTTTCACGCAAAGATGTCAGCAGAAGTGACAGGCACAACCCCAGGGGGTTGCAGCCATATACCCCAGGCCCCGGACACACAACGTCATATAGGGACACACACAGGTCACTTACATTTGCACCAAGAGCTAATGTGTTCAGAGGTAAACGTAGGCACAGAGACACAGAGTGATGAATGTAAACGCTGCGTACACACACCACCAAGTCACGACTGGACACAGAGGCAACTCACAGTGACACCTGGAGCTACAGATGGAATCAGAGGCAAATTCTACAGCCACACACACAGCCAGAGGGGATCTCAGCTGTCTGCACACCAGGGGACCTAGACACACGTACGCACACTCCAAAGGCACAACCAGACACGCATGGGTCTGACGGGATGCGATCATACATTACACACACATACAACACAGAAGGTCACAGCCACACGCAGCCCCCCCCCCCACACACAACTAGTGTCACAGTCAGACATACTCGGGGAATTTACAGTAACACATGGAGCCACAGATGGAGTTTGACATAAATTACACACACAGCCAGAGAGGATGCACAGCAGGAATGCAGACCCGCATACACACACTTCCAAGACACCTACAATTCCTACTCGAAAACACAGCGGGCCAGACAGGGAGAGGAAGTTCAATTCCGGGCCCAGGACCCGGAATTTCAGGCACGAGGCCGGCCGGCCACGAAGCCCCCACCAGCAGCCCAGCGCAGGGACTCGCCACAGACAGAGGCGGTGGGAGGGGGCCCAGGCCAAGGGGGGCTGCTCCCGGGCCTGCCGCCGAGCTCCGTGGCCTGTGCGCGGGCCAGCCGGGGCTTGTGTGCGCCCCGCATCCACCCCAGGCCCAAAGCCCGGGGTCAGCCCCGCGCCCACCCCTCGCCTCCCGGACCGCGGCCAGCTAGGCCGGAGCCCTCCCCGCAGGCCCGACTCCCCGCGGACGAGCCCGGGACTCCCACCAAAGCTCCGCCACCCCGGCGCGTCTCGTCCTGGCGGTGACGAGCCTGGGTCCCCCCCCCCCCCCGCCGTCGGCGCCCAGGCCCCAGCGCAGCGCCGGCCCCCTCCCCGCCCCCACCCGGCGCCGCCCCCGCCCCTCCGCCTGGGCTCCGGTCGCGCCACCGCCGAGCCGAGCGCGCGCGGAGCCCCGGGCCGGCCGGCCCCGTCCTCCCGCCCGCCCGCCGCGCCCCCGCCCCGGTCCTTACTCGAACATGGATGCGGCGCGGCGGGCGCGCCCGGCCGCAGGGCAGGGCTGGCCGAGCGGGGCTGGGCTGAGCTGGGCGTCCCTGCGGGGCACCTGCCTCGCCTTCCGGGGCCGCCGCCCCCACCCGACCGCGCCGCCCGCCGCCCGCCGCCCGCACAAAGGCCGGAGCCCGGGAGCCGCGGGAGCCGCCGCAGCGTCAGCGCACCCGTCCCGCCCCCGCCCCGTCGCGTCACGGCGCCGCCCCCGCCCGCGCGGGAAGGGGGCGGCGCAGCGGGAGGGCCCGCGGGCCCGGGCGGGGGGAGGGGGAGGGGCGCCGACCGGCACCGCGGCGGGGGGGTGGGGGGGGCGGCCCGCGGGAGAGCCGCCGCGAGCGGGAGTTAGAGACGCAGGCCCGGGGGCGCAGGGGGAGGGCGAGCGAGCCGAGGAACCGAGAGGGGCGGCCGGGACGCCGGAGCCACCGAAACGAGAGAGGAAAAGACAGACACTGAGAATCGAAGGAGGCAGAGAAGTGAACAGAGAAGGAAGGACGGAAAGACAAACAGACTCGATTCAAACGAAACACCGCCATGGCAGCTGCCTTTGGCACCGGCCACGACCCTCTCCCCTGGTACCCGGAAAGCGTCTTCAGCTCCCCTTCTGCCCCTGGCCGGGAAGGAACCTGAGAGGTGGGACGGAGCTGGAGGGGCTGGCGGGGGGCGGTGGGATGGAGATTCTGGGAAGCGGAGGGGTGGGGGCTGCGAGCACAGGGGAACCGCGGCTGGCGGGAAGGGGTGCGGCCCGGAGGCCGCCTCCGTCTTCCCGTGCGTTTCCACACCTCCCAGTGTTGGCCCCGGAGGTCCTCGGGGTCTGGGGACCCCTCTCCGCCCCAGTCCCCGTTAGCCAGACCAAGTTAGAATCCAGCCTCCCTGGCTCTTAGCTGTGCTGTGACCTTGGCAAGTCACCCCAGTCCTGGAGATCTCACCAACTCTGTGGTAAGGGGCTTTCCCACGGGACAGCGCGGGGGGGGGGGGGGGCTGCGGCGGGCGGGGGGACAGCAGCCCTTTTACAGGTGGGGAAGCCCGGCCTCAAAGACGGGCAGTGACTTGGCCCAGGTCACGCCGGGGGTAGGCTGCAGAGCTGGACACAGCCCTGCTCTGACACGGTAACCTGCGCGCCGCCCTGCAGGGGCTGCCTGCATGAAAACACGGAAATGTGAGTCCCGCCTCACAGCTATTGGCCGGAGGCACCCCAGCACAGGGCCTTGCTCCCCACCCGCTCTACTCCATTTTGGTGGCTGGCAGGCCCAAAACTTCATCTTTCCTGGCCCCTCTCTTTCCCTCACAGCCACATCCAATTTCTCAGCCATCCCTGTCCACTCCACCCCATAAAATCTCTCCAGAATGTAAACTCTTGGCTCCCACTGCCCCTGTCCTGGACACCACAGCAACCACTTGGCTGCTCCTATCCGGCCTCCTATAGTCTGCTCCCCACCTGTAGCCAGAGAGAACCTATGAACCCCTGAGTTAGGTCAGGGCCCTCCTGGCTCAGAGCCCTCCTTTGGCTCCACCTCATTCCAGATAAAAGCAAAGTCCTCACCTACTTGGTGCCCAAGGCCCGAGTGTGGCCCTTGTCACCATTCTGACTTTGCCTCCTCCTTCTTCCCCTTTTTTCATTCCCTTGGACCACCCAGCTTCCCTGCTGTTCCTCTAACTCACCAGACACATCCCTGCCCCAGGGCCTTTGCACTTGCGGTTCCCTCTACATAGAAGTTCTCTCAGGTCTTAAAGAGGCCCTCCTTCCACCATCTCCCTCTGTTTCACTGTTCTCTTTCTCTGTACAGATGACCCTTGAACATGGGTTTGAACTGTGTGGGTCCATTTATACATGGATTTTTTACAGTACAGTACTGTACATGTATTTTGCCTTCCTTATGATTTTCTTAGAAACATTTTCTTTTTTCTAGCTTATTTTATTGTAAGAACACAGTATATAATACAGATAACATACAAAATATGTGTTATTGATGGTTTCTATTCTAGGTAAGCTTTCTGGCCAACAGTAGGCTATTAGTAGCTAAGTTTTGGGGGAGTCAAAAGTTACACTTGGATTTTTCACTGTGCGGTGGGTCAGTGCCTCCTGACCCCCACACCGCTCAAGGGTCAACTGTATTTCTCTTTGCCTGTTTCTTCCTTTGAAGTACTTCTAAAATTTTATTTAGGGAATATTTATTTCAAAGAGGAAAAAATAAAAAATAAAATGGCCATCCCCACCGTCCATATCCAATAGATGTGGACATTTTGCCATTTTTGTTTCAGATCTTTTCTTTCTTTTTAAAAAGAAATAAACTTTTACAGGCACAGCCAAAGACCCAACTCCCCATCCCTCCTTTCTCTGCTCCTGCACCCAAGGGACCCACCGCCCTGAAGCTGGTGTGTGCTCCTTCTGTACACCTTCCCATCCTTTTTTTTTAATATCAGGATGGATCCACCAACAATATACCCTATTGTTCAATGCCTTTTAAAAGATACACAACTAGGCTCCCACTGTATCATTTTGCAACTTGCTTTCTCCATCATCACTGTTTCTGAGACTTCTCCACGCTGATACACAGAGCTCTATTTCAGAAACCTTAACTCTTATCTAGCATCCATTATTAGAAGAAACCGCAGTGGCTATTTCTATTCAGTGCTGGTATAGTTCTTTCTTCTTTCCCCAGGCAGCCTTGAACTTTCAGTTCCCGTCTCCTTGTGCCAGAGGTGGAGTTTCTTTGCAGAAGTTTTGTTTACATTTCTTTTTTCTTTTCTTTTCTTTCTTTCTTTCTCCCCCCACCCCCCACGAGTTGTAGCAAGACATACCTTTTACACTGGCTTCCAGTGCAAGAAATATATGTAATATATAGAAATATATGTAATGTCACAAAATTTGCGGGAAACCACACTTACTACCTCATACACTGTATTTTCAATTCTGTCCTATTTCTGTTTGGAAAAAGCGCTGATCGCAACACACTACCTTGGTTTCATGGCCCTTAAATGGTCATGATCCACAGTTTGAAAAACACTGGGTATGCCAAAGGGGGTATCCCCCTCCCCCCTTAGCAGGCAGTGCTCAGCGGAGAGCGGAGAGCTCAGAGGCACTTGTCCCAGCACATGCTCCCAGTTGCCTCTTTCTGTTTATGTGCCTCTTTCACAACCTCCAGTCAGGTCCCATGTGGGGCTAAGGTCACACTCCAGCTGACCTTCAGCTCCCACACCGGGACAGTGTCAGCCCCCCTCGAGCATGAATCCCTAGAGAGAGAGAGAGAGCACCTCTTTTGTGTCCCAACACCCGGCTGACCTGTCCTGGGATATACTCTCCAGGTCTGGGGTCCTCGGCAGCTGCAGGCGCAGGGGGGTCGGGGTGCAAGGGGGTGATTCTCCATCACTGGATGGTGTGATGTAAATGGAGGGCACCTCCAGGAGCCTCCGGGGCTCAGGGGCTGGGCCCTCTGCCCCGCCACCTTGTGGCTGCTGGCTCCACCACTCGGCTCGGGGCACTGATGCATCCTGGGCACCACCTTTGGCCAGTGGGGGCCAAGGCAGCTGGGGCAGGAGCTCGGCCATGGGAGGGGGGGCTCCGACTGCCCGGTTGGGGGCCTTGGATAATGGTGCAGTCTCTGGGGGAGAAAAAAGAGAGGTGAAGGGGAGAGCCCCTGTTCAAGCCTGCCTCTCACCACTCCCCCACTGTTCGCCTAAGAAGACAGCCGAGCTGAGGGTCAGAGAGGTCTGGGTGGGATTCCCACGTCTGTCAGGGTCCTCTCTTCGTGACCCTGAGCCTCAGTTTCCTCTTCTGGAAACTGGAAATCCTGATGCCCACATCCTCTGGTGGCTGGGCGGTGTCAGAGAGCTCTGATATGTGGGGTTCGTGCCCCTGGGTTGGGGTTTATTTTGTCTGAGCATTCGCCGAGGCCAAGGCCTGGGTTTTTTATACACCGGCGACCCTAGCTCTCTTCCACACACACGCGAGGCCCGGAGGGAGCCAGAGGCCTCGGGGCCTAGGAAACGGTGAGGAGACAGAATCCGGGATTTCCCTTCCCTGTTTGCTTGGCAATTGCCCCTCCCAGAGCAAACAAAGGGAGGGTGGCCGGCTGGGAGGAAGCCAGGCCAGTTCTTGCACTGTGGCTGTGATATGATGAGCCACCTGGGTCTGGGGACATCAAACCGGTGTCTGTCTGTCCACACAGCAGAACACAGAAAGGGCTGCTTGATGCCCGCCTGCCCAGGGAATAGGGAAGGAGGACCTATGGGACCCAGAGAGAGTTTCTCCTGGCTTGTGGAAGAGACCCAGACCCTTACAGGCCAGGCCCAGACCCCAGGGCCCTTCCCAGGCACCCCAACATCCATACCTTCTGGTTTTCTCCTCCTTCTGTCCCCACAGGGTCCGGACTTCCAGGGTAAGGATAAGAGACCAGGCCCTCCCCTCCCCCTGGGAGTTCTGGCTGGATCAGAGTCACAACCTTGTGGCCAGAATTGCATGTCCAGCCGGAGTCGTGTTCCCCTGTGACCAGCTGTTCCTGAGAGAAGAGATGGAGTGGGGGTGGGGCGCCCACACCACAGTGGAGACTGAAGTCAGTCGTCCTGCCTTTCCCTCTCGACCACCTGGTGGTCTCCGCTGGTCCATCTCTCCTGTTGGTCGGCAGCCAGCCACAATGTAGCTTCTGTCCGTCCCCACTATTCCCCCAGAACCACTCCTCCAAGCCCAGGGGTCACCCCCAAGGGACCAAATCTGGGATGTTTTCCAGTCCTCTTCTTCCCGCCCTGCTCTTAGAAGCTACAACCCAGGAGACCCCTCGTCCTTCCGGGAGGTTCTCTCTGCCTCTGGGATGCCCCAGTTTCTGGCTCTCCTCCTACTTCATTGGCAGCACCAGCTCATCTTTTTCTGCACAACCCTCTCCGTTCCCTGGTCTGTAGAAACTGGTATTCTCCATGGCTTAGGAATGGGCACCGTTCTCTTCCTTTCCCATTTTTATTACATGATAATTGATACATACTAAAAAGTGTCTGCATCATAGACTTGAGTTATAAAGCATAACAATAAAGTGAGCCCCATAGCCCCCCCACCCAGTTTGAGAACCAGCACATCCCTCGTGAGTACCCCTGTGACTACCTTGGGCCCCTCCCCCACCCCACCCCACTTCCCTTCCAGAATTCTCCATCACCCCTCACTTGACAGTTCTCATTCCCTCACATTTTTAACCGTTTTTTCAAATCACATTGGTATGCATCCCTAAACAATACATTTTTTAGTTTTACTTGCTCTCGAGCTTTATGCAGCGGAACCATGCCATGTGTCATCTGTGACTTGCTCTCCTCGCTCAACACGATTTCTCAGGTTCAGCCATAGGGGTAGTGATGCTTCATCCAATTTTGCTATGACGCTATCTTCCTTTGTGGGAATACACCACAACTGCTGTATCCGTCTTCCCTGCCCATGGACAGCAGGCTGTTTCTGGCTTTCGGTTTTGATGACTAAAGCTGCCAGGTGCGTTCTTTTGGGGGACCTCCCCAGTTAGCCAGCGTCCCACTGATGGCCCACCCCCCCCCCCCCATGCCTCCCCTGGGCGTGTGTGTCTCTGGGCGCTCAGGTCGGTTCTGTGGATCTTCCGTCCAGCCCTGGGTCTGAGATGTTGCCTTTAGGACTTGAGCATTAAAGGAAGTCTTGATGTGTGGTGAGCAAGGCTCCCTGTCTCGTTCCTCTTGGACCAGAGTCAGCTTGTCAAGTTCCAAGGGGGAAAAAAATCAACAATGGGAACTTGATTGTTACACTATAACCAACAATTGGGGGGTATCTTTGCAATACTGAGTTTTCTGACATGTCCACATGGGGTCACTCTCCAAGTATTTAGGGAGGTTTTAATGTCACTCTCTGGGTGTTGAGGAGTTTTTCTTAATTGGGGCAAAATACACATAAAAGTTACCATCAGAACCATTTCTAGGTGTGAAGTTCAGTGGTGTCAAGTAAACTCAAAGTTGTTGTGTGTAGGCATCACCACCATGTGTTACGTACTTTCGAGAAAGAATTTTTCTTGGAAAGTTCTTTCTTATCTTTTTTACCACTTCTACTGAGAAGTAATTGACGTACATCACTTAAGATGTACAGCATGATGGTCTGACATATCTATTGTGGAATCATCACCACACTAGGTTTGGCTAATGTTCTTCTCATGGAGAGACAGTAAAAAGAAAAGAGGGGTGCCTGGGTGGCTCAGTCAGTTGAGCGTCTGACTTTGGCTCAGGTCATGATCTCAGGGTCCTGGGATCGGGTCCCGCATCGAGCCCCTCATTCAGCCCTGCATTGGGCTCCATGCTACACGCTCAGTGGGGAGTCTGCTTCCCCCTCCTCCTCTCTGTCCCCTTGTTCACACTCTCTCTCTTGCTGTCTCTCAAATAAATAAATCTTTAAAAAAAAAAAAAAAGAGGGGCGCCTGGGTGGCTCAGTCGTTAGGCGTCTGCCTTTGGCTCAGGTCATGATCTCGGGGTCCTGGGATCGAACCCCGCATCGGGCTCCCTGCTCCGTGGGAAGCCTGCTTCTCCCTCTCCCACTCCCCCTGCTTGTGTTCCCTCTCTCACTCTCTCTCTGTCAAATAAATAAATAAAATCTTTAAAAAAAAAGAAAAAGAAAAAAAAAGAAAGAAGAAAAGAAAGAAAAATAATTTTCTCCTTGTGGTGAGAACTCTTAGGATCTACTCTCAACAAATTTCCTATCACACAGCGTATTTACTATGGTTGTCACGTTGTACCTTGCATCTCTAGTGCAGAGTTATCTGATAACTGGAATTTTGTAACTTTGGACCCCCTCCAATTCTCCCTCCCCCCACTTTCATATCTTCTGCTAGATTTTTCCCCTTGGTATTTCATGTTTACAAAAGATCTTTTTGTGACAGAGAATACACACAGGAAAGGGCATAAAATATAAATGTATGGCTTAAGGGGCACCTGGGTGGCTCAGTTGGGTAAGTGTCCGACTGTTGATTTTGGCTCAGGTCATGATCTCAGGGTCGTGGGATGGAGCCCCGCATTGGGCTCTGCACTGAGCAGGGAGTCTGCTTGAGATTCTCTCTCTCACGTGCACGTGCTGTCTCTCTAAAACATAAAATTAAAAATAAAATATAAATGCATGGCTTAATATATAAATTATAAAGGAAGAACCCACAGACCCACCATCCAGGCCAAGAAAAAGCATGTTGCCAGCACCCCCAGAAACCACAAATGCCTTCTCACTCAAACCCCTTCTCCCCACAAAGAAAAGTATACCCTGACCTCTCTGAAAATCCCTTCCTTGGCTTTTCTTTAGTTTTACCACTTAGGCGCATATTCCCCGAAGCCCTAGTTTAGTTTTGACTATTTCTGAGCTTCATACAAGTAGAATAACACACTTTGAATTCTTTTGTATTTGGCTTTTTTTCATTTAACATTACGTTTGTAAGTCATTCACCTTATCGTGTACAGCTGAAATTGGTTCATTTTTAATATCATATAGTATTGATATGGTGCTGATAAAATAAATTGTGGTTAAATACCACTACTTATCAATTATGTTGATGGACATTTGAGGGCTTCTCAGTTTGGGCTATTAAAAATAGTGCTGCTATGAACATTGGTTCACGTGTCTCCTTGTACTCCTCTCTGTTGGACATCAAGCATCCATCCATCCATCCATCCATCCATCCATCCATCCATCCCTGGGTGTTTCGGAGCTTCCTTGGTCTACTGGTCTATCCCTCTGCAAAATCCACACTACCTTAATTATATATACTTAATTATCCTAATTATATTTATGGCTTTACAATTAGTCTTGATGTATCTGGGATGGAGTCCTCCCACCTTGCTCTTCTTTAAGAGTCTCTTGGCTTTTGGGGCACCTGGGTGGCTCAGTTGGTTGAGTCTCTGCCTTTGGCTCAGGTCATGATCCCAGGGTCCTGGGATCGAGCCCCATGTCAGGCTCCCTGCTCAGCGGGAAGCTGCTTCTCCCTCTCCCACTCCCCCTGCTTGTGTTCTCTCTCTCTCGCTGTGTCTCTCTCTGTCAAAGAAATAAATAAAATCTTAAAACAGAGTCTCATGGCTTTTGTGTTAGATGCTTTCCTCAACTGTGCATGATCCTTGCTTGTCAGTTCATATTTAGGAGTGGGGCCCAGCGTGAGGCTCAGCCTGTGGTTTGACACTGAAGGGGGAGTGGAAGATTGAAATAAAATGTTTTGCTGAAACACATTAAGAGTTTCTATTTAGGAAAACGGGTTGGAGATGTGCCTACAGAACCTCCAGATGGACAGGTCCAGTAGGCAGCTGGACAAACAGAGGTCAGGGCTGGCCTGGACGTCCCCGGGTGTGTTGGTGGAGGTCACCCACCCCAAATCATCTAGCTGTCAAGATGTCCCTCACCTCACCTGGAACATCTGTTCCCAGAACCCACAGGATTATTGTCCCTGCACAGGATTATTGTCTTCAAGAAACATCAAGGTTGGCTTAAGATTCTTTTTTTTTTTTTTTTAAGATTTTATTTATTTGACAGGGAGAGACACAGCGAGAGAGAGAACACAAGCAGGGGAAGTGGGAGAGGGAGAAGCAGGCTTCCCGCTGAGCAGGGAGCCCGACGCGGGGCTTGATCCCAGGACCCTGGGATCATGACCTGAGCTGAAGGCAGACATTTAACCGAATGAGCCACCCAGGTGCCCCGGTTGGCTTAAGATTCTTTCTTAGGGGTTGAGCTACGTGGGGAATTGGGCTTGCGGTCAGCGTTGTTTATACCTTTCCCAATCTCTGCCTTTGCAGACAGATTTCTGACTAAGATTCATGGTTGGTGTCAGGGCTGTGGAGAGAAGGAAACTCATTAGAACCTAATGTCCTTGGAAACATGGGAGGGGCTGGTGTGTGGAAATGAAATCTCGTGGCAAGGCCACCTAAGAACACCCCATGTGAGGCCCCCTCCGTGTTTCTCCATCCTAAAAGCTCTATGGTTGAAAACCACCTGCCTCTTGTCCATTATTTCTGCCTTCCCTTCAGTCAGGGGAGCAGCAGGGTCCTGAGACTGCCCACTGGCATCTCCTTCCAGCTGGGATGTGATGGTGGGTTGAGGAGTCCAGATTTTGTGTCCTTTCTGTAGTATTTTTCCACTCGAAGATTTGGCATACAGATAGAATCTATGCTGACTATTCCATTTTCTACTCCTACGTTGGTGCTCAAGAGAGTGTGGGCTTATGTATTTCTGACAAATAATAAGCAATAGTGTGATATTTGCATTCCCCAGATACTTCAAGATTTCCTGACGGTATCTATCTGTTTCCAATGAACTGTGACTTCTGATTTCTTCTCAGAAGAAAGCCCACGTGGGGCTGGGAAATCTTGACTCCTTACCAAATCTCTCCCACACTCTCTGTGTGCGTAAGGTTTCTCCCCCAGCGCGTCTGATTTTAGCAAATTCCTTCCCACACTCTCCACCCTGGAAAGTCCTAAATTCTCTGATGTACCCCCCCTTTCCATTCCTTGCCTACATCCTGAGAGTCCTCCCTTTGGGCAAGACTGAGTTCCGTTTCTACAAACCAGATGTGTGCCAGGTGGAAACCAGCTGCCGTGAGGCAAGCTGGACAGTTCCCCGCCGGCCGCCCTCCACCTTGACCTCCCAGTCAGAGCTGCGGGGGCCTCCGTTTCTCATGAACTTCTCTGCTTTGTCTGTTCAGCGTCTTGGATGGAAGTATCATTGCTGTTCCTGTCACAGCAAAGACACCCAGCCCAAGACTATGACCTGCCCCTAAACTTGGGCTCTCTGGGGAGGAAGCCTGGCGTACCTTGAGCTGCCCGCGGATTGGCGCCTTCACAAAAACAGGGCAGGAGGGAGGAAGAGGGTTGTTTGTTTTGTTTTGTTTCGTTTTGCATGTTGTCAACCAGAAACTCCCAAAGATTTCTTCCTTCTCCCCAGTGCGTAGTTTTCTGTTTTGCCTTCTAATTTTATATATTTTATTCCCACTCTAGAAACGAAAAGGAGGGGCCCAAAACCCAGTCTAAGAAAAAGTGGTCTGCGCTGCTTCTCAAAACCTGAAAAATCGCATTTTTTTCTGACCATTTGGGTTCATTGCTGCAAGGAGTTGCCGGGACCAAGTACAACATTTTCTGTAGGACTCATAGCTGCTTTGGGAGCGACCAGCAACACCCCGTGGAAGGTCCATCTGTGTCTCCCCAGGACTGGGAACTCTTCAAGGAAACTTCCAGATTGGAGGCTTCCTTTCAGCAGCGATGATGGGGAGTCTTCTGATAAATTGCAGTGATGTTCTAGGCTGTCCCCCCTACCCACTGACACCCACATTGTCGGCTGCTCTTCTGGAAAACGGGGATCAAGAGGCCGACAGAGACACAATCTCTGTAGTCCGTGAGTTTACAGCCTTCCCCTATGAAGTGTGGCAAACGTGATCGCCCACCTCAAGGGGTTTTGAGAGACTCTGATAAGATATCTGATAAGTGAAATGCTTAGCCTGGGCTCGAGCACACAGTGAATGCCCAATCGATGTTTTAGTTTTTATTATATGTTCCAGGGCAGGGTGGTGGTGGTGGTGGTGTTTGAATGAGCATCTATGGATCATGATTTCAACAACCACACTCCCAAGATGCTGGAGAACAGGTGCTAGGGAAATAGGGTGAGGAGCAATGTAAGAATTCTAGAATGCTGGTCATGTCCCCATGGCGGTTGGGTTTAGCTTGGAGTGTTTTTCCACATCACTTATTAGGCAAATTCTTAAAATGAGAAGGTGATGCAAGCTTGCAGAGGCCAAGGGAGGAACTGGAAGGATTTCATTTTGCTCCGCCTCCATTTTGGAGGGCTCTCCAAACAAGGCAGCTTTGGTAGGGTTGTTTTGTTTTGTTTTGTTTCTGTTTTATGTATTGGGATTACGCACCCTTTTGGGGGGTTATTTAAAAATATATATTTTTTAAAGTTAAGTATGGCTAATTTAATAGGAAACAACTGTCCTCACCCCTGCAAGCCTGAGGAGAGGAGGGGCAGGAGGTGGGAAGCTGGCTGCAGAAGCAGCCGCTCAGGCTGCTAGAGGAACAGAGAGCTCTGGGTGGGACACGGCTCTCTGAGGGGCCCACTGCCACTGATGAGGTTCGCAGATCCACACGACAAGCCCCCTGGGGCCACTCTCAGCTCCTGTGTTCACTGAGCAAAACACTACCTATTCTGGGGCACCAGAATTCCATCTGCCTTCAGCTCTGGTCATGATCCCAGGGTCCTGGGATCGAGCCTCGCATCAGGCTCCCTGCTCCGCGGGAAGCTGCTTCTCCCTCTCCCACTCCCCCTGCTTGTGTTCCCTCTCTCGCTGTCTCTCTCTCTCTCTGTCAAATAAATAAATGAAATCTTTAAAAAAAAATAATTCACTAGTCAAAGAAGAAACCATAAGAGAAATTAGAAAATATACAGAACTAACAATAATGAAAATGCCACATATAAAAACCTGAAAGAAAATTATAGCCTTAAATGCTATTTAATGAAGTAAGCAACGAAATTAAAAGACGGAAAAGAGATAGGAACATAAATCCTGAGACTATACGAGGAAGGAGATAATAAAGGTAAGAGCAGAAAATTAAAATAGAAAACCAGGATACAGTAGAGAAGATTAAAAGTCATAAGTTGGTTCTTGAAAAAGATAAAATGACAAAACTTTGGAAAGATTGATTAGGGGAAAAAACAAAGAGAGAAGGCACAAACATTCCAAATTAAAAATTAGTACAAGGAACAAAGATACAGATGCTACAGTTATTTAAATGACAGGGTATATTATGGTCAACTTTTTGTCAACATATTTAATAACTTAGATGTAATGGATTAATTTCCAGGAAAAAACTAAAATTCACCAAAATGGATTCAATAACAAATACAAAATATAGGGGTGCCTGGGTGGCTCAGTCAGTTAAGCATCCAGCTCTTGGTTTCAGCTCAGGTTGTGATCTCAGGGTTGTGTGATCGGGCCCCAGGTTGGGCTCCATGCTTAGCATGGAATCTGCTTGAGATTCTCTTTCCCTCTCCCTCTGCCCCTACCTGCCCCAAATAAATGAATAAATCTTTAAAAAAAGAAATACAAAATATAAATGGTCATATAACAAGTAAATGAAATAAATTTAATTACTGGTGAAAATTTTTAAATTAAAAATAAGTTTAGGGGGGCGCCTGGGTGGCTCAGTTGGTTAAGCATCTGCCTTCAGCTCAGGTCATGATCCCAGGGTCCCGGGATCAAGCCCCGCATTGGGCTCCCTCTCCCTCTGCCTGCCTCTCTGCCTACTTATGCTCTCTATCTCTCTGTCAAATAAATAAATAAAATCTTTGAAAAAAAAATAAGTTTAGGGGCACCTGGATGGCTCAGTCGGTTGTGTCTGCCTTCGGTTCAGGTCAAGATCCCGGGGTGCTAGGATCCAGTCCCGCATCTGGCTCCTGCTCAGCATGGAGTCTGCTTCTCCCTCTCCTCTACCCCTCCCCACTGCTTGTGCTCTCTCTCTCTCTCACTCTCTCAAATAAATAAAATCTTAAAAGAAAAAAAAAGAACTTACTTTAAAAAAAAAAGTTTAATTACTGGCACTGCTCCCTGAACTCTCCCATCAGACCACACACACAAAAACAAAGACCAAATGGTTTTTAACAGCGAGTTCTGCCAAACATACTAGGAAAAAGTAATTCCAATTTTATACAAACTATTTTCCAGAAAGAAAAGCGAAGAGAGCTCTCCCAACTCACTTTATTTATTTTTTATTTTTTTTAGAGGAGATTTTTTTTAAAGATTTTATTTATTTATTTATTTATTTGATAGAGAGAGAGACAACGAGAGAGGGAACACAAGCAGGGGTAGTGGGAGAGGGAGAAGCAGGCCTCCTGCTGAGCAGGGAGCCTGATGTAGGGCTCAATCCTAGGACCCTGGGATCATGACCTGAGCCGAAGGCAGATGCTTAAGGACTGAGCCACCCAGGCACCCCTCTCCCAACTCATTTTATAAGGCTAGCATTACCTTGATACTAAAATATGCAATCTCATTATGAGAAAGGAAAATTATACTCATAAGCATAGATGCAAAAAATCCCAAACAAAATATTAGCAGACTGAATCCTGCAGTTGGGTTTATGCTATGAATGCAAGGATGGTTTAACAAAGAAAATTGATAAATGTAATTCAATATATTAAGAGATCAAAAGATGCAAAAAAAAAGCATTCCAAAAAATTCTACATTGATTCATGATTAAAAACTCACAGTAATATGGAAATAGAAAAGCACCTCCTTTAACTGATGGATGGTATATACACTGTAAGTGTTAAACCAAAAGGAAAACTCCTAGAAAGTAGAATACAAGACATAATGGATAGTAAGAGAAAAGATAAGAAAATTAGAGGATAATTCCAGAAATTCCAAAAGAAGAGAAAACAGAAAACACAGTAGTAAAGAAATTATTAAAGAAACATTACAAGGAAAATCCCACAACTGAAAATTGGAAGGACCTACAGAGCGTGGAGCACAACTGTTAAGATACAATAATAATACTTCAGAACATCAGTTCTAAAAGTTTCCAGAAAGAAAAAAAAAATTACAGTTGAAGGATTATAGTTGGAAGAACACCAAACTATCAATCAGTAGGAAATGGGATTAGACATTTTCAGACATATGATGTCTCAAAAAATTGCCTCCCAAGTACTCTTTCTCAAGAAGCTTCTAGAAGATATTTCCACCAAAAAAAACAAGGGAATAAACCAGGAGGGAGAAAATGGGGGAATCAACCTAACAAGATGGTGAAGGGAAGTCCTAGTGAAAGAATTCTGCAGCCTGTGAAAGAGCAGCCAGTCCAGATTGGAGCAGAAGAACAGAGATGTTGGAGGTTAAATGATTCAAAGGGGGGAAAAGAAAGGCAAATGTTAACTCCAGTTGTGAAGAAAAACAAAAAGCTTGCATGGGGACAAGATGTAAATCACAGCACACTACATAGCTCAGCTCTGACTAACATTTTTCTAATCATAATCATAGAATCACTGAATGTTGATTTCATAAAGATCATGAAATAACAACCTTGGGAGGTTGGATGGAAGGGAAGGATATTGGTGTGTGGGAAAGGATGTGTGTAGTATGTAATTGTATGTGTAAGAGCTAATTTATCATCATCCAGTAAAAAGTCAATGGATAATATATACAGCTAAAAAAATGAAGACTGTGTATAAACTTTCTATTTGTAAACATGAAGATTAAAACAGAAGTGTCCACTAAAAGAGAGTGGTTGATTCTGGAGAGTAAAATCAAGGATGAGAAGGCATGAGGTGGAGAAGACAACTGTATGCCGAATTATTTTATCTTTTCTACTATGTGTACGTATAACTTTGATCAACATAAAAATTTAAAAGGTCTGCATTTGTTCAGGCCAATAATTTTAATTCTAGGAATCCATGTGATGGAACTATTAATAATGTACATAAATATTATTATGCATTTTTAAACTTCTCTAGTCATAATACTCTGTCTTTTCATCCATGCACTCATGGAAGCTTCCTCCTGTGATCCGTGAATAGAGAAACAAAGTTTTTCTTTCCTTTCACTGGGATGTGGGAGATGGTGGGAGGGAAGCAATGGGGGAAGGGCAAGTGTAGTGGGTTGAGGGAGAGGGACCTGGGGTGGAGCCTCAGAGCAGAAACATGGGATGAAGGCAGAGCACATCGTTCCATCCCTCCTCAAACATCTGGGTGGCGGGGGGTTGTTTGGGGACCCAGGAAGGAGAAGGATTTCTACCCAAGAGGAGTAAGGCACTTGACAGAAGAAAGAGCTGGAAGGCCCTACTGACAGAGTCAACATCTGGAGGTTCCCTGAACTCTTCAAAGAACTTCACAGCACTGACACCTGGGTGGCTCAGTGGGTTGAGTGTCATCAGATTCTTGGTTTCAGCTCAGGTCATGATCTCAGGGTCATGATATCAAGCCCCACATGGGGCTCCATGCTCAGCGAGGAGTCTGCTTGAGATTCTCGCTTTCCCTCTCCCCTCCCCTCTGCTTAGGTTCACCCTCTCTCTTTCTCTCTCTCTCTCAAATAAATAAATAAAATCTTAAAAAAAAAAAAAAGAAAGAACTTTACAGCATTTCATGTGAGCAGGAAATACATCCAGACTTTAACTTCCTTTTTCTGCACCACAGAGAGGAACAGGAAAAGGGAGTAAGATGCAGAGCATTGGCCATTATTTGAGAAGACGAACCCAGCTCTCTTCCATGGTGCTGACAGTATGTCTACACATGCCATCTCTCAGGGCTCTGGGTCAGAGCTTGGCCTGCGCCCACCACAGCACTTGCACGCCCAAGGCTGGATTGCTTTTCTCTCTCTGCTTCCCACCCCCCGCCCTTAACTTGGCAAATCCCTCCACTTGATTCGTGATTCATTCATCCCACAAATATTTTGTTAAAATCCTGGAGATACAACAGGAAATCAGTTCCTTGCATTCAAGAAAGCTATAATGAAATCATTACTATTGCTAGCATATATTGAGAATTTACTGAATCCTTGGTGAACCTTCTATTGAACATGAGAAATCATAGAAGTCAGTGGACATTTAATAGGAGATTAACTGAGAATTCTAGAATGAAAAAACAAACCCTTAATTTGGGGAAGGAGAATGGAGAAGGAAGGACAACGCTAAAGTCCCCAGAAATGCTCTGGAACAGTGAGGAAAGAACAGTCAGAAGTCAGATATTGCCACATCCTGGAAATAGCACTTAGCAAATGAGGACATTTCATAAAGTGATTTCTTGTCCTAATTCTGCCTGACTCATCCTGGCAAACTTTAGCTTACCCACTCACCTCTGTCACTCTGTTTCCCACATTTGTGTCCTTAACCTAGTCTCAGCTCAGGCGGCTGGGTCTAGGTACAGTGAAAATGGTGTACCTAAAAGGGCATTGGGATTGCAAAACGCCTCTTAAATGGGGAAGGAGAAGGTTTTTAAAAGTCCCTCCTAGGGGTGCCTGGGTGGCTCAGTCGGTTGGGCAACCGATCCTTGATTTCAGCTGGGGTCATGATCTCAGGGTCCTGAGACCAAGCCCCACCTCCAACTCTAAGCTGGGCGTGGAGCCTGCTGAAGATTCTCCTCTCTCCCCCCTCCTCTGCGCCCCACCAAAGAAAAAGATTAAAAAAAAAAAAAAAGTCCGGGCACCTGGGTGGCTCAGTTGGTTAAGCGACTGCCTTCGGCTCAGGTCATGATCCTGGAGTCCCGGGATCGAGTCCCACATCGGGCTCCCTGCTCGGCGGGGAGTCTGCTTCTCCCTCTGACCCTCCTCCCTCTCATGCTCTCTGTCTCTCATTCTCTCTCTCTCAAATAAATAAAATCTTTTTTTTTAAAAGATTTTATTTATTTATTTGACAGAGAAAGACACAGCGAGAGAGGGAACACAAACGGGGAGTGGGAGAGGGAGAAGCAGACTCCCTGCCGAGCAGGGAGCCCGATGCAGGACTTGATCCTGGGACTCCAGGATCATGACCTGAGCCGAAGGCAGTCGCTTAACCAACTGAGCCACCCAGGCGCCCCTAAATAAATAAAATCTTAAAAAAATAAAATAAAAATAAAATAAAATAAAATAATAAAATAAATAAATAATAAAAGTCCCTCCTAACACGGCTGAGCTCCTCTATCCTCCAGGTACCTTCTTTCTTGAACTCCCCCTCACAGGTTCCACCACCAGCGGGGAGGGGGGCGGCAGGTCCACCACCAGCAGGGGGGCTGCCTGGGTCACTAGCCTTGTGGATGGTGCTTCCTTGAGCAGACACTCTGCAGGGGAGATTCAACACGTTTCCTGCTTTCAAGGTGGCAACCAGGCGGCAGCATCATGATCAGGGAGCCCCGACCAAGAAGTACTATCACCAAGCACGAGGCAGGGGAACTAGAATTTCTGTCTGAGGAGTTGCTGTTTGAATCGGGTCTTAGAAGCACTTCGAATATGAGAACACTTCCTCAGTGTTTCACATTGGCCCCGACTTCACTATAACCCGGGGGGGCCCAGAGGTCTGGCCTTGCATCCCAGGAGAGCCCTGAGGCTGGGGCTTTGCGTCCTTCGCCTGTGGCTACACCCGGGCGGTGAGCCCTACTTCCGGCACAGCTCTGGTCCTACGCAAGGGTCTCTACAGGCGGGAATGAGCTAGACTTGCAGAGAAGCTCATGCTTGGATGCACGTGAAAATCCTCAGGGGAGCCTTTAACACTCTGGCCTCAGGGTGGTTAAAATCAGACTCTCTGGGAGGAGGGGAGCTCTTGCATCAGGAGGTTTCAGCACCCCCCCCCCCCCCCCCAGTGATTCTAACATGCAGCCAAGAGTGTGAACCACCGAGAGGTAGCGCCCATCGAACTTTCACGTGCACACGCATTGCCTGGGGGTCTGGACAAAACGCAGATTTCGATTTCAGCAGGTCTGGTTTGGGGGCCTGAGATTCCACTTTCCTAACAAGCTCCCAAGCGACGCTGATGCTGCTGGTACCTGGACCGCGGTGGCCGAGGGGAGCTGGAACTCAAGCGACAGGGCTCGTGGTTCTTGCGCCCTCTGGTGGTCAAAACCTCCCTGGCAGCACCCAGCGGAGAAGAACGGATGTTGGAAGCCTCCTCCAATAGATTGAATGTCTAGAGTATTTCTAGATTCTTCCCCAGAGCCTGGCCACTGACGTCTTCATTTCAGCGTTGCAATAACTTGCGTGCAAACCTGTCTGGACTCCTGACCTACAAAACTGCGAAGTAATAAATGGGTGTTAAGCTGGTAAATTTGTGGTAATTTGGGTTATGCAGAAATAGAAAAGTAATACAGGAAGTTTTATAGGCTTTACGATAATTGGCCAAGTGAGACTCTCAAGCCCACAGGCTTGGCACAGCGGCCCTGCACAATGTCTTTGATGGATCTATTCCCAGTCTCCCACTCAATGGGAGAAGAGGGAGAAAGGATTGTATTTTTTTTTTTTAAGATTTTATTTACTTATTTGAGAGAGAGAGGAGAGGAGGGGCAGAGGGAAAGGGAGAGGGAGAGAGAAACCCAAGCAGACTCCACACTCAGCGTGGAGCCCAATGAGGGGCCCGGCATGGGGGGGCTCCATCCCATGACCCTAAGATCAGACCAGAGCCAAAACCAAGAGCCGGACACTCAATTGACCGCACTACCCAGGTGCCTGATTGTATTTCTTATTTATCAGCATTACACCTGCTGTCTTATTTCTCACGACTACACACTTCTGTTCACCTTATGAGCTCTGTTGTCACTGACATGAAAGCTCAAGGATGGCGTGGGGGCTAGTTTGCTCTCTGTGGCAGATTGTATTTTCCAAAGATGGACCTCATCCTACGTGCCCTTCTTACAAAATGATCTTCTTATGATGGAGACACTCCTCCATCAAGATGCGGGATCTACATTCCCTCCCCAGTCCAGCAGGCCCAGGACTATGGTGGGGATGACACTAGGAGTCTTTTGAGGCTAAGTCATAAAAGGCAGTACACCCTGCCTCAGTTTCTCTCAGGATGCTCATCCCTGGAGCCCAGGCACCACGCTGTGAGGAAGCTCTAGCAGCCACATAGAAGGGCCGCCAGTAAGTGTCCTGGCCACAGCGCCCCCGCTGGGAGGAAGCATCAATTGCAGACATGTGAGTGAGAGAACCTGGAGAAGGTTCCAGCTCCGTGTCTTTAGGCCGCCCCAGCTGATGCTGAGCGCAGCCGATGTGAGCCAACCCCCCTGTCCAAACTGCAGATCTGTAAGCAATACAAAGGTTGTTTTAAGCCACTAAACTTTGGCTTATTGTTATGGGGCCATAGGTAACTGGAACACTCTCAGGCTCTCCCCCAGGGACAATACTCTGAATTTGACCAGGTGTGGGGTGGCGGTGAGGAACCTCTGGTTTCAATTAATTACAGGCAAGTTACCTATTTTTCATTATTTACTATTTTTACAGGGCCATCTCATTCGAAATTAAGTTCAGTGCTTATAAACTATCAGGAAATCGGCCCTAATGTGTTTTAGAAAGATTGGCATTTTTATAACTTTTCTTCTTTGCCATTTAATTCATTGAAAAGTTTGTCTCCTTAAATAGTTCTCAAGAATAGGTATTTTCCTGCAGATTCATCCTCTCCTGCAGAAGGCCAACTTCTAAGAGGGCCTGCAATGCCGACCCCCACCTGTCGTTGGTGTAATTTCCTTCCTTGAGGGTGGACCTGACCTTGTGACTGGCTTCTAATGAACAGAACATGGCAAAGGTGATGTGATGTCGCTCCCGTGATTAGATTACAGATACTGCGACTTCTGTCTTGCTAGCAGACTCTCTCAAGTGCCTTCTTGGCTTAAACACTTTGATGATACAGCTACCACACTGGAGAGAAGGATCCGAAGGCAGCCTCTGGCCGACAGCCAGTGAAGAACCGAAGCTCTCAGTCCGACAGCCCAGGAGAAAGGAATGAACCAGAAAGTGGCTCCTTCCTGGTTGAGCCAAGAGAGGAGACATCAGCCCTGGCTGGCATCTCCATTGCAGCCGCAGGAGGGACCCAGGGCAGGGCACCCAGCTAAACCATGCCGGGACTCCTGACCCACAGAACCTGGGGGATAATACACGTGTTGTTCTAGCCACTAAGTCTTGGGGTAATTTGTTACGCAGCAGTAGACAACTAACACCCCACCCCTCCTCTCATTGCCTGCCTGTCATCTCTTTTTCAGAATCCCCAGTCACTCTCAGCCTAAACATGTGCCCACACTGACCACACATACCAGGGCTCTTGCTCAAGCACACGGGCCTGCGTCTAATTGAAGGGAGTATTCAGTTCCACACTGGCCATGTGGCTTCTTTCCTGTGTGTCTCTATCTGTGGACAGGAACACTGACTCTCTTCATCACCCCTATGAATCTTCTCCCCTGGAGCCTGGGTTGGATTCAGGTAAAAGCCTCAGACACACGCTCCATCCCTGAATATTGCAAATTCATGCTCTCCCCCGCTGGGCCAGGCTGAGCTCAGACTCTGCAAAACATGTGGCTTCCTCAGGATGTACTGGCTCTTCCTGTGGCAGGAAGAATCATTTCCTCCGAGCCAAGGGCTTACTTTCATTTGAGCTCCGGCCTCTCCTTCTCTGGCAGTGCTGGACCTCAGATCAGAAGCCACTTAACGCTCCTCAGCGTTGGCATCTGAGAAGTCTTGCCCAGTGCAGTTGATTGATTGGAGCATCCAGAGGGCAGCAGGAGCAGAAGAGGATTTCTGGGCTGAGTTTCGTCGGAAGAAGAACATTTTAAGGCAGATGAATGGCAGCTGGGGCCACTGGGGTATCTCTGCCTGGCCTCTCCACACCCACATCCACCCAATATATCGTGGGAGAACAGAAGTTGTTTTCCCCACAAAGATTGCCTTCAAACCCCTGACCTTTCCTTTTGTCTTCACACATTACGTTTTAAATTCACATTCTGTAAACCAGAACCAAACACCACACACCCAGAAAAACAGACCTGTTTCCCAGGACTTTTGGGTTCACATCTTCCATGGTTTTCAGAGCCAAAGAAGATGTTTTCTAGATTCTGGGGCCAGGCATACTGAGTTACCACCCCACGTTACGAAGAAAGATTTAGCAAGGCTAGTTAGGTAACCACCCTGGAGACGGCAGACAGTGCGATCAGAGCCGAGTGGCCTCTCACCCTGGGGAGAGACTGCAGACAGTCTCCTTCTTGGAGAAACGTCCATGCACCTTGCTCTATGGGGACATGCTCTGAGTGAGTTTTCCTGTGAGAAATAAGAAAAATGGGAGGCACGCCCTTGTGTGAGTTCCTTCTTTTGAGTGTGGGCCTGACTTCGTGTCTTGCTTCTAACCAATGGAATGTGGCAAATGTGAAGGGATGTCACTTCCATGATTAGGTTACAAAAGACTGTGACTTCTGTCTTAATAGCAGTCTCTTTCAATTCCTGGCTTGCACGCTTGGATGACACAAGCCGCCATGTTGGAGTATGTAGTACGGAGGCCCCTGAAATGCAGTAAAGCAGCATGGGCAACAGAAAATAACGGTTTTGGGAGAGGATGTATTGGCAGAACTGTGTGTTAATCTATGCATCCATTCCACAAATATTCACTGAGTAGCTACTAGGTGTCAGGCCCATCTTAGAAAGTGGCGCTCCAGAGGAGGGTAGGACATAGGGAGCCATCCTCTCAAATCAGGACCCATTCCGAATGATGCAGAGGCTTCAACATAAGGCACGGGAATCCATGCAATACGTAAGTTAGCATGGAAAAGTATTTTGAAAGATTAATCTCAGCTTTGGGGTGGTCTTTCTACGTATGATGTCAGGAACATAAAGCCATAAATAAAACACAAATAGAATGCTAAAAATAATCGCTCTTCATATAACAAAGGGTTAATTTTCCACATATATAAAGAACTCCTCAAAATCAATAAGAAAAACAACAATCTAGTTTAAAAATGGGCAAAGACGATGATGAGATAGTTCATAGAAAAGGTAAATCTAAGGTCTCTTAGACATAAAAAACCCACTCAAGCAAGTGCCCTCATCTTGAGAGAAAATGCCAATGGTCTTCTACATACGTGCACTGTTTTCCACGACAACTTATGGTTCAGAGAAGGCAGGACATCACAACCTCACCAACTGCACACCCAAGGCCAGATGACATTTTCGCTTTTGGCTCCCCCTGCTATCACTTTTAGGCTCATGACCTCTTTATTTACTGTATCATCCATTTATTTATTCATTCGGAAGATTTTTCTTGTGGCCATAGTGTGTCTTGGCATTGAGCAAGATCTGGGGTTGCGTCAATGAGTAAGCTATGTTCCTTGTGCTGAGGGAACTAATATTATGAAATATTTCTTCCTGCAAGCAGAATTCATTGAGCACCCATCATGAGCAAAACCTTTTATATCTAAGTATAGGTTTTCACAAATGCTGTAAATTACCTTCCACCTTCCTGTCACCCCTATGTTGTAGCTAGCAATCTGAAGGACGGAGAAATTGGGTGACCTGGCCATTTCACAGTTTACATGGATTCAAATCAGACCTAGGAGACTCAAAACCCCTTATTCTTCAGCATTTGCCAATACCGGATTAAACCTTGGCCTTGATTCACTCTGGACGATCCATACACGCCAGGGCTAGACCCAGGCCTGGATAGAAGCCATCCCACACAGGGAACCCAAACCAGGGCAGCCAGGGAGAATTATTCCCTAGTGTTTTCCTTTTACCCACTTTCCACCCAGCCGGCTGTCAGTACCTGCCCCTCTGGTATGCACAACTTCCTCGGGGTCCACTCCAGGCTGATTCCAGTCAAGGACTCTGCTGCTCCTGTCAATAAATTCAAGCAATATTTTTTATTCAGTGGATCCTTCAGCATCAACTTTTTCATTTGAGAATCCCATAAGAAAGGATAACAACTAATGGCATTTCTCTAGTGCTTTAGAGTTTACAAAGTGGTCTCACACACAGGATCCTAGTCAACCCACATCTGAGACACGAGGAACCTAAAGCTTAGAGGGAAAAGTTGTGGCCTGGGGGAAAGTTAAATCCAGAATTAGAACCCAAATCTTTAGGCTTTTCTGTAACAAAAAGTTACATGTTCCCATGGAAGAAGACCTGTAAGAGAGAGAAGTTTGGGGAACGATGTCAGGAGATTGGCAAGGTGTATGACAAGAGGGCATGAGGGGTTCTGTAGAAAAGGGGGAATTTTATAAGTTAGACATTTTGCGGGAGAATGAATGAAAAACTAAGTACGGAGGGAGGAAATATCAAGACACATGTGTAAAATGATGGGAGGGAGAGATGAGATTGTAAAAGAGAGAACGAGGACACGGTTCTCAGAGACTCATCTACACTGATCAAGAAGGGGGGCCAGGAGCTCTCTATTGCCGTGTCCAGAACAGAGCATAAATGTTTGGAAGCGGGTAAGCTAGACCTCGGACCAATTCTGCCTTATTAACCATGTGCCATCAGGCCACTCTCTTAATCTATCACTTAGTGTCTTTGACTATGAAATAGACGTCATTCCGAAGGTCAGCGCCGAAGATCAAGTTCTAGAACGTCCATTAAAATACTTTGTGAGCAATCAAACATGTGTGTCAGGATTCTAATCACAATTTCCCTGAAAAATCCTCCTAATTCCTTTCCAACTCATTCATGTAAACATCTCATTTAAAATCCACTGCATGGGGCGCCTGGGTGGCTCAGATGGTTAAGCGTCTGCCTTCGGCTCAGGTCATGATCCCAGGGTCCTGGGATCAAGCCTTGCATCGGGCTCCCTGCTCAGTGGGGAGCCTGCTTCTCCCTTTGCCTCTCTCTCTCTGTCTCTTATGAATAAATAAATAAAATCTTTTTTAAAAAATCCACTGCATGGATCTTGTGGTGGTTTATTCCACTACACTAGAGTTAGCTTCCTCAGAAGCCCTTGCCCTGCATGCTTTGGGGTTAGAGTTGGCCAGGAAAGCACTTGGCATGAGATTTGGTTGGCGGAAGGGAAGCAGTTGTAGAAGGTCCGGTTCTTTTTTTTTTTTTTAAGATTTATTTATTTATTTGGGAAAGAGAGCATGTGAACGGGGGGAGGGGCAGAGGGAGAGAGAGAATCCTCAAGCAGAGTCCCCACTGAGCGCAGAGCCTGATGTGGGGCTCGATCCCAGGACCCTGAGATCATGACCTAGGCTGAAATCAACAGCCTGACCCTTAACCGACTGAGCCCCACCCCAGGCGCCCCAAGGTCTGATTCTTATAAGCAATCCCTTACCCCAGCATCCTCAGAGCAGTTCTGCTTCCCTGGCTGAATTCAGACGGATAGACAGCGCTGGTATGGTGCGTGGTTCCAGGGAACAGAATCTGAAGGATAGGAATCCGGACCGGTTCTCTGATGTGACCAGGTTCAACTGTATTCACGCCCCTGTTTCTGATGGTGGAGGAGACAATGGTTGTCTGTGGCGGGCCATGGCACACCGGTGACTAAAGTTATTATTGCCTGTTGTAGGGTAATGTCTGACGTTAAGCATTGATTGCCAAGGCCTCCATTTCAAAAGACATCCACGCCAGATAAACATATTGAAAGCTGCATGACATAGCTACTAGTAAAATAAGCAGGTAAGGAACTAGGCACCCCCACACCCATGAAGTTCTCCTTTCCGCAGACACTGGGTGGCCATGAAAACTGGCATTCCTTGGGGCGCCTGGGTGGCTCAGTCGGTTGAGCATCCGACTCTTGGTTCTGGCTCAAGTCATGATCTCAGGGTCGCAAGATCGAGCCCCATGTTGGGCTCCCTGCTCAGCGCAGAGTCAGCTTGAAGATTCTCTCCCTCTGTCCCTCCCCCCGTGCGCGCGCTCTCTCTCTCTCCCTCTCAAATAAATACATCTTTAAAAAAAAACAACAACTGACGCTTCTTGAGTGACCCTGCCCCCAGTCTCCCGTGCCCTGATTCCCACTCTTATGCTTCAAATTAGCCAATATAGAGTGACCTTGTGAAACCCCAGAGACCCCATCCTCAGACCCTAAAAAAGGCAGAGCCCCAGGTCTGTGTTCTCTCTCTCTGTCTGTGACCTTGCTCTGCGGCCCCGGCATGCTGAGACTTGTGAGTAATTAGTCTTGTTTTTCAAAATGCTCCGATGGTTTTCCCCAAAGTGCATCCTGAAATAAAAGCAAGAACAAGATCCAGTCCAGCCACAACACTGGCCCTGCTGGGGGAAATGTCTGGGGCTCCCTACAAGTAATATGGGCCTGGCGAGGGCCTCAGGTGGTCCTAGCTGAGAACATTACCTTCAACAGGCTGGGCCCAACACGACACCTGCAATCAAGATACCTACTGAAGCGTCTCTGAGGTAAGGTTCTAGATGACCAACCACATAGTTGCTGCCATAGATCATTTTAGTGAAAATTTAAAAGGTTGGTTGGTTGGTTGGTTGGTTGCTTTGAAGTACAGAAAGAAGATGAGCTCAGAGCTTCCAATTCTCAGCTCAAAATCAAGGTAAGGGACAGAAAGCTTTTACAACTGTCCTAAAAGGATCCCTTATCTCCCTCCGTCACTGAGTTGAGATTTCTGAAAACTAAACCCAAAGTCTAATCCTGTGGATGGCTGGATTATAACACAGATCAAATCCCCAACTTTGCACGGTCTCATGTTAAGGCAAAGGCATCTCAGAGATTTGAAAATCCAGGGGTTATAAGAAAAAAGCTGGTTGACTCGGGGGTATGAAGGGGCTATAGTTGAGTTATATGAGAGGGAAGAGTAAGATACAGAATGTTGGTGAATAGCGTGGTGATTCTATTTAATCCTCAGGGCCTAGAACCCTGAAGAGTGGTCCCGATGAGCAGGGGGTGGCTTGGCCAAGCTTTTGGAGAGGACAGTGAGAAGCCACGCGATGCTGGCATGTAGTTTGGGGTTCAAGTCTCGGGTACCTGTCATATGTGTGGAGCAAGAACTGATACTACCATCATTGTTGGTAAGAACTTGTGTATTTTGAAAGCAACAACATCAGAAACACTCCTAGCATAAAACGGACAACTTGATTACTAGTAACTTGATGGCTTTACAAACATTTTCTTCTTAAAGTTCACAGCAGCTGAGCCAGGAATCAAACCTGTGCCTAAGCCCAGACACACAGATGTGAATATCACTGCCCTTCATCTCCTGAGATGGCATTAAAACAAATTTACTTAAAGACGTACAAAAATACACTAATTAATTAAAAATTTAAATGACAAACATTAATCTTGGAACTATAATTTGCAAAGACAGGCTGAAAAAAGAGGAAACCTAAAAAGAGATATAAACCCCCAAAGAAATCTTAAAAGTAATCTAAGAGGTACTATTTCCACACCACAGACAATAAGGCATCAGGCCCAACCACCTTGACCATCAAGTTGCATGAAATGTGCTGGGGAGGGGCGCCTGGGTGGCTCAGTCAGTTAAGCGTCTGCCTTCGGCTCAGGTCATGATCCCGGGGTCCTGGGATCGAGCCCCGCATTGGGCTCCCTGCTCGGCGGGAAGCCTGCTTCTCCCTCTCCCACTCCCCCTGCTTGTGTTCCCTCTCTCTGTGTGTCTCTGTCAAATAAATAAAATCTTAAAAAAAAAAAAAAGAAATGTGCTAGGGAATTATTTTTTGATTACTTGAAAGGGGATTTCTAAATTTTAATGGAAAGAATAACTGAGAAGGAGGCCAATAGACACATGAAAAAGTGCTCAATATCACTCGGCATCAGGGAAATCCAAATCAAAACCTCAATGAGATACCACCTCACACCAGTCAGAATGGGTAAAATTAACAAGTCAGGAAACAACAGATGTTGGCGGGCATGTGGAGAAAGGGGAACCCTCCTACACTGTTGGTGGGAATGCAAGCTGGTGCAGCCACTCCGGAAAACAGTATGGAGGTTCCTCAAAAAGTTGAAAATAGAGCTACCATATGATCCAGCAATTGCACTACTGGGTATTTACCCCAAAGATACAAAAGTAGGGATCCAAAAGGGTATGTGCACCCCGATGTTTATAGCAGCAATGTCCACAATAGCCAAACTGTGGAAAGAGCCAAGATGTCCATCGACAGATAAATGGATAAAGAAGATGTGGTGTATATATACAATGGAATATTATGCAGCCATGAAAAGGAATGAAATCTTGCCATTTGCAATGACGTGGATAGAACTGGAGGGTATTATGTTGAGCGAAATAAGTCAAACAGAGAAAGACATGTATCATATGATCTCACTGATATGAGGAATTCTTAATCACAGGAAACAAACTGAGGGTTGCTGGAGTGGGGGGTGGGGTGGGAGGGATGGGGTGACTGGGTGATAGACACTGGGGAGGGTATGTGCTCTGGTAAGCGCTGTGAATTGTGCAAGACTGTTGAATCTCAGATCTGTACCTCTGAAACAAATAATGCAATATATGTTAAGAAAAAAAAGAAGAAGAAGGTAGCAGGAGGGGAAGAATGAAGCAGGGGAAGTCGGAGGGGTAGACGAACCATGAGAGACGATGGACTCTGAAAAACAAACTGAGGGTTCTAGAGGGGAGATGGGTGGGAGGATGGGTTAGCCTGGTGATGGGTATTGAGGAGGGCACATTCTGCATGGAGCACTGGGTGTTATGCACAAACAATGAATCATGGAACACTTCATCTAAAACTAATGATGTAATGTATGGGGATTAACATAAGAATAAAAAAAATATTTAAAAAAAAGAATAACTGAGAAGGAAGTAGTAATACTTTGAAAACAATCAATAATGAAGAGGCACTAGAAGACATGAACAGACATTTGTCCAAAGAAGACATACAGATGGCCAACAGAGACGTGAAAAGATGCTCAACATCACTCATCATCTGGGAAATGCAAATCAAAACCACAGTGAGATGCCACCTCACACCTGTCAGAATGGCTAATATCAAAAACACAAGAAAAAACAGGTGTTGGCAAGGATGTGGAGAAAAAGGAACCCTCATGCACTGCTAGTGGGAATGCAAATGGGTGCAGTCACTCTGGAAAAAAATACGGAGGTTCCTCAAAAAGTTAAAAATAGAATTAACCATATGATCCAGGAATCCCACTACTGGGTATTTACCCATAGAATACAAAAACACTAATTTGAAAGGCTACAGGCACCCCTTTGTTTATAGCAACACTATTTACAATAGCCAGTTATGGAAGCAACCCAAGTGCCCATCAATCGATGGATGGATAAAGAAGATGTGCTATATATACCCAATGGAAGAATATTCAGCCATAAAAAGAATGAAATCTTGGGGCACCTGGGTGGCTCAGTCGGTTAAGCATCTGTCTTCAGCTCAGGTCATGATCCCAGGGTCCTGGGATGGAGCCCCATGTCAGCCTCCCTGCTCATCAGGGAATCTGCTTCTTCCTCTCCCTTGCACCCTCCCCTGCTCATGCTCGCTCTCCCCCCACTCAAATGAATAAAACCTTAAAAAAAAAAAAAAAAAAAAAAAAACCTTCTTTGTCTCTTAGACCCCATGATGCCCAACACAGCTTTTTTGGTTAAGCTCCACAACCTCTTTTAAGCTATTAGGCAGAGATTTGATTTCTAATTGTAATGTTAATATTTAACGTGACCCAAGAGACTAACCTGTGAAGTTCTAGACTCCTCCCCCATTCATTGTGTCCTCTGACAGTTTTGATAGATGACCCAGGTTTTCTTGACCTCTCAGAGCTTCTGGAGCCCTTGATAAGCCCCACATCTGGGACATGCTCATTCACATTCCTGACTCACTGTAGGCTAAAGGAATGACAGATGTAGGAAATCTCTGAGAGGCAGAGCCTTTAAAGGTGCATATAGACCTCACGATGTCTCTCCCTAAATTAACTCAATACAGTACCATAAAAATGAGGTGATTTGTGGTCTCAGACCTATCACTCATACGTTATTTGACAAAGGGCTTCTTATCTCCACATCTAGCCCCTGCTGCACATCTATTCTACCTGTAAAGAAACCTAATGGAAAGGGTTACCAATTTATCCAAGAATTGTGAGCCATAAATGAAATTGTAAAATGCATATTGTTTTTCCCAAACCCCAACACTATCTCTGCTTCTATACCCTCTGACGTGACTTCTTTCATCGTGGTTGATTTATGCTCTGCTTTCTTCAGCAGACCCCCTTTATCTAACCCCCAATTCCTATTCATCCTCACATGCGAAAGTCAACAATGTACCTAGACCATCGTGCTCCAGGGTTTTTCCAAAGTCCCCACTTGTTTTGCGTGAATGTTAAGTGTAAATCTGAAGACTCTGGGCTTCTCTTATAATTCAGTGCTCAGTCAATATGTGGAGGACCTTCTTTGTTCTACTGGGTTCAGTAACTCACAGACAGTTACTAGAAGCTCTGGCTTGTGTTAACCTTAAAAATAAAACTGTCAATGATTTTACCAGCAAAATGGGTTTATTCAGGAATAGCAGAGAATTACAATTCGGGACAGGCAAGCTACAGCAAAACAATGTGGGAATCCAGAGTACAAAGGAGAGGAAGCTCTTTTACAGAGAAAAGGGGGAAGTTGAGAGGGGCTGTTAGCACCAAAAAGTCCATTGGAATAAACTGGGAGTCCAAGACTGGCTGAGTTGTGACTCTCTCATTGGCTGGGCTGTTGCTGGGCAAGGAGAAAATCTTCCTTCCCCCTCCTGGGGTAGTAAAGGAGGCTTCTTCCTGTTGGAAAATGCGAAGTATGTCTCTGCAAAGGGCTGTGAGGAGTGGTACAGCATGAGAGCTCCCCCTTCTGGCCTCCCGACTCCGTTTTAAATGACATTCCCTTTTATTCGGTTCCACTGTTCTAGCTCAAAAGCTATCGACTATCTATGCAGATATTAATTCTCCTAGTCTTAATTAAAGTGCAGGCCCTTGTGAGAATCATAAGTTCTGCTATCTGGGATGAATTCTGTTACCTGGGATGATTTTGTGTCAGGCTGAGACTCATATTCATGGGGTTCTGGAAATCCGTAGTGGCATATGCTGCCTGGAATGTTCCGTCTGGGGTGAGGAGATAAGATCCATCAACAAAGAGGGTGAGGTCTGGGTCTGTAAGGGGAACCTCTAAAAGGTCAGGATGAGGAAGGGTTAAGTTTCGGTGGCTGCAATGCAATCACACGGTTATCCTCCAGTTAGGAAAAGAAGAAGAGCACAAGGTTAAGATTTTGAACAACAGGGGATGGTAATGTGAGAAGGAGAGAGCAAACAAATCTTAAGAGAGGCAAGCTGAGAGGTACACACACACACACACACACACAGTGTTTCAGTTAGGAGAAGGATCTGGGCATCATGGCATACATAAAATTCAGGCTATGACCCAACAGAAGGTCTATTGTAACTTGAACCAATTTTGCTGTTGCCACGACTGCTCTAAAACAAGAAAAGCCTTCAGCCACACAGTCTGGAGTGAGGCTGAAGTACTCAATTGGCCTTTAGCTTCCATTAAGCTTCCGAGATAAGGCACCTAAAGCGTGTCCTTCTCTCTCACGAGTGACTGGGGGAAAAGGCAAAGGATAATTTGCTTGTCTCAAGGTGGAAGCAGAGGAAAGGAAGGTCCTTAAGGATTTGAATGCCATCATGGAAAGTGAGTCCCATTGTAGGAGGTCAAGTAGTTTCCTAAATTATACCATATAAAGGGGATGCTACATTAGAAAAATTAGGAATCCACTTCTTACAATATCCTATTAATCCTAGAAAGCCCCAGAGTTGTCTTTTTGTTTCAGGCAGAGGGTAGTTAAAGATGGTCTTGATAGTCCCGAGGAAAAGGGTTTTCCCTCAGAGGAGATATCATGTTCTAAATATTGCACCTGGACAGCAAAGTTGTATTTTGTCCCTTGAAACCTTACATTCCTTGTAAATGTGAAACTGAATAAAGAAAATCTCATTTAAAATGGAGTCAGGGGGCGCCTGGGTGGCTCAGTGGGTTAAGCGTCCAACTCTTGATCTCAGCTCAGGTCTTGATCTCAGGGTCGTGAGTTCAAGCCTCACACTGGGCTATAAAAGAGCATTCCTCTCCTTTGTTCTTTGGCCTTGCCTATGGTTTTGCTGTAGCTTGCGTGTCTTGAATTGTAATTCTCTCTTACTCTGAATAAACCCATTTTGCTGGTAAGACAATTGACATTTTTATTTTTAAGGTTAACAGTACACGACTGGTATTTATGACTGCAACTGGAACACCAATTAAATATAGGAAATGTGTGGCTGATCACTTAGAGGATTTATTATTACCAAAAGAAGTGGGCATATTTGAAATAAGTCAATCAGAGAAAGACATGTATCATATGACCTCACTGATATGAGGAATTCTTTTTTTTTTTTTAAGATTTTATTTATTTATTTGAGACCGAGAGAATGAGAGAGACAGAGAGCACATGAGAGGGGGAAGGGTCAGAGGGAGAAGCAGGCTCCCCGCCGAGCAGGGAGCCCGATGCAGGACTCAATCCCAGGACTCCAGGATCATGACCTGAGCCGAAAGCAGTCGCTCAACCAACTGAGCCACCTAGGCGCCCTGATATGAGGAATTCTTAATCTCAGGAAACAAACTGAGTGTTGCTGGAGTGGTGGGGGATGGGAGGGATGGGGTGGCTGGGTGATAGACATTGGGGAGGGTATGTGCTATGGTGAGTGCTGTGAATTGTGCAAGACTGTTGAATCACAGATCTGCTCCTCTGAAACAAATAATACATTATATGTTAAGGAAAAAAAAAAAAAAGGAAGATAGCAGGAGAGGAAAAATGAAGGGGGGGAATCAGAGGGGGAGACGAACCATGAGAGACGATGGACTCTGAAAAACAAACTGAGGGTTCTAGGCGGTGGGGGGGGAGGATGGGTTAGCCTGGTGGTGGGTATTGAGGAGGGCACATTCTGCATGGAGTACTGGGTGTTATGCCCAAACAATGAATCATGGAACACTACATCAAAAACTAGTGATGTAATGTATGGTGATTAACATAACAATAAAAAATTTTAAAAAAAAGAAGTAGGCTTATTTAAAATAGAAACTCATACGGGCAATAAGATCCCAAAGCAAAGGGGGAACTTGCTAAAGCTAGCAGCTCACAAACATGCCAATCCAGCAACTCATAAATCTGTCCCAATTCCACGACAACCAGACAGAATATTAAGTCTACTCTGCCTTCCATCTGACCCTCAAATAGAAGAAATGAAAAGCTCTCAGCTCAAAGCCCCTAAGATTAAAAGGCCAATTGGAAACAAGCTGGATGCCTTTTGCATCCAGATAAACTTTGGAGACACCCAGATGGCCGTTTGGGCTCTCCTCAATCCCTTGCCTGAAATGTAGTCTAAGACTTTCACAAAATGGGAAAGAAAAACTAGATCAGCTAACTCCATTGGTACTCGTGGGAAAATTTTACTCTTTACCCGGAACAACAGGTATTCTTTTGCCCCATCTGCTGAAAACATAATCCTGGTAAAATTGTAATGGTGGGGCAAGGAAGAAAGCCACCTCCAGCAGGACCCTTTTCCTACTGGAAATTTTATTCAATTTCCTTTATATTGTGGTTATGAACATGTCCTTACCATTATGCAGATGTTCCCTCACTGAATCAAAGCTTTCCCATATAAGAGGACCACCGCTTGCTGTTGCTAAATTTCTGTTAGAACAACTTTTCTTTATCTGGGCTGTTCCTTTTGCTCTATCTTGATGGAGTGGACAAATGGATCATTAGATCTAAAATTGCAAAACTCTCAGAGAAACTTGGCCTTCACTAGTCCAAGGTTTTATCTGTGGCTTTGAGGACTTTCTGCTCTCTACCTACGAGGCCACATCAATTCTTCTTCTATGGGATAATTACTGGAACATCTATGAGAATTCCACACATAGACATGGGCTACAGAAGATTCCAATTTGGTCAATTCTGACATTTTCAAATATTGTAATGGACTTATTAACTATACCCATACTTATCAACAGGTTAACACTATTTTTCCTCCTGTCTTCCCATCTACACTAGTCCACATATAGAAGTTGGAGATTTGGTTCTCTGGAGACAACACTATCAAAAGATTAACCTTGAACTTCATTGGAAGCGTTCATATATGCAAGTCCCAATTTCCATACCTGCAAACAACAGCACTGTAGATCTGATCCTTTGTCCTCACACTTTTCTTGCCATATCCTCTGTTCACATCACACTTGTGAACTCTAATAAGAGTGCCCAGAATTTTAAAATTAATAAAATACTTTAAGACTTTTAGATTTACAGGAAAAAAATGAACAGATAGTACAGAGGGTTCCTATATTCCTCTCCCACCCTCATACCAATGAGGTATATAGGAATGTAAGGAATAACATCTTACATTATGTGATATTTGCTACAATGAATGAATCAATTGCTGATACATTATTATTAAGTGAGGCCCATAGTTTATTCAAATTTCCTGAGTTCTTAACCTAATGCCCTTTCTATGCATCAGACTCCCATCCAGGATGCCGCATTGCATTCAGTTGTCATGATTTTGTAGGCCTCTCTTGCCCATGACAGTTTCTATGATTTTCCTTGTTTTTGATGACCTTGAGAGTTTTGAGTAGTACTGGTCAGGTAGACTGTAGGATGTGCCATTATGGGAATTTATTTCATGATTTTCTCATAATTAGACTGGGGTTATGGAACTTGGGCAAGAAGATCATAGAGCTAAAGTGTCATTCCCCCCACATCATATCAAATGTACTGTGCTATAATAAGAAATATATTTGGTTTTTGTCTCTGGTCCCTGAACAAAACTCCTAAAACCCATAGAATTTCCTGAGTGATAGGAGTGTCTGTTATTCATAAGGAACCCCTTTTGAGTACACCTGAGTTATGCCAATGAGCTTAGGATGAGGCCATTAGATAGCCTTAGGATGGGGCTGATCACCAGAGAGATTAAGTGATTTGAGGTTGAAACTTTCAGCTCTAGCCATTGACCTCTGGGAAGGGAGTTGGGGGGGCATTACAGATTAAATTCTATAAAAACTCTTGACCAACAAAATTTGATGAGCTTCCACTTTGGTGAATTCATCCACATGCCTGGAGGGTGGTGCACCCCAGTTTCATGGGGACAGAAGCTCCTGCATTTGGCACTCTTCCAGACCTGGCCCTATGTACCTCTCCATCTGGCTGTTCATCAGTATTCTTTTTTTTTTTTTTAAAGATTTTATTTATTTATTTGACGGAGAGAGACACAGCGAGAGCAGGAACACAAGCATGGGGAGTGGAAGAGGGAGAAGCAGGCTTCCCGCGGAGCAGGGAGCCCGATGCGGGGCTCGATCCCAGGACCCTGGGATCACGACCTGAGCCGAAGGCAGACGTTTAATGACTGAGCCACCCAGGCGCCCCTCATCAGTATTCTTTATAATAGCTCTTCTAATAAACTGGTAAGGGTAGGTAAATGTTTCCCTGAGCTTTGTGAGCCATTCTAACAAGTGATCAAATCCAAGGAGAAGGTTGTGGGAACCTCTGATTTAGAGTCAGCCAGCCAGCCAGTAACGGGTCACAATCTGGACTTGGAACTGGCATCCGAAGCAGGGGACAGTCTTGTGAGACTGAGCCTTTAATCTGCAGGATATGATGCTAACTTCCGGTAGAGAGAGTCAGAATTGAGTCAGATTTGTAGGACACCCAGTCAGTGTCTGCTGAGACTAGGAGAACTGCATGGTGGTCTTGAAGAGTTCAGAAATGGACCCAAATCTAGTCAACTTATCTTTGACAAATAAGCAAAAACAGTTCAATGGCGAGAGGGTAATCTTTTCAACAAGTGGTACTGGAACAACTAGACACCTACATACCAAAATAATAATAATAATAATAATAATAGTAGTAATAGGGGCGCCTGGGTGGCTCAGTTGGTTAAGCGACTGCCTTCGGCTCAGGTCATGATCCCGGAGTCCCGGGATCGAGTCCCGCATCGGGCTCCCTGCTCGGCGTGGAGTCTGCTTCTCCCTCTGACCCTCCTCCCTCTCGTGCTCTCTGTCTCTCATTCTCTCTCTCTCTCAAATAAATAAATAAAATCTTAAAAAAAAAATAGTAGTAATAATCTAGACACAGACCTTTCATCTCCACAAAAATTAACTCGAAATTGTTCACAGACATAAATTTAAAGGACAAAACAGCAAAACTCTTAGAAGATAAGATAGGTGGGGCACCTGGGTGGCTCAGCCTTTTAAGCGTCTGCCTTCAGCTCAGGTGGTGATCCCAGGGTCCTGGGATCGAGCCCCACATCGGGCTCCCTGCTCAGTGGGAAACCTGCTTCTCCCTCTCCCACTCCCCCTGCTTGTGTTCCCCCTCTCGCTGTGTCTCTCTAATAAATAAATAAAATCTTTAAAAAAAAAAAAAGAAGATAACATAGGAGAAAATCTGAATGACCTTGTGTTTGGCTGTGACTTTTTATATACAGCACAAAAGGACAATCCATAAAACAAAAAAATTGATTAACTGGACTTCATTAAAATTAAAAACTTCTGCTCCATGAAAGGCACTGTCAATAGAGTAAAAAGACCAATCTTCAGACTGGGAGGAAATTTTTTGCAAAATGTGTTTGTGATAAAGGACTGTGAGCTAAAACAAACAAAGGGCTTCTAACACGAAAGAGAAAGTAAACAACCCAACAAAAACTGGGCAAAATATTGAAGAGATAGCTCACCAAAGATACACACATTTCATATGCAAATAAGCATATGAAAAGATGCTCAGCACCAGATATCATTAGGGAAATGCAAATTAACACAACAACGTCATACCACTACAAACCTATTAGAATGCCAAAATCTAAAACATTGACAACACTAAGTGCTGCTGAGGACGCAGAGCAACAAGAACTCTCATTCATTGCTGGTAGGAATGCAAAATGGTACATTTGCTTTGGAGACAGTTTGGCAATTTCTTGCAAAACTCACCAGACTCTTAACACAGTTCAGCAATTGCACTCCGTGGTATTTACTTAAAAGAAGAGAAAACCTATGTCCACACAAAAACTTGCATATGGATGTTTATAGCAGCTTTATTCATAATTGCCAGAAATTGGAGGTAACCAAGATGCCCTTCAGGAAGTGAATGGATATATAAAGCATTGTACATCCAGACAATGGAATATTGGGCAGTGCTAAAAAGAAATGAGCTATCAAACTATGAAAAGACTTAGAGGAAACTTAAATGTATACTACTAAGTGAAAGAAGCCAATCTGAAAAGGCTAAATGTTGTATGATTCCAACTATATGGCATTCTGGAAAAGGCAACATTATGGAGGCAGTAAAAAGGTCGGTAGTTATGAGGAGTCTGCAGGGGCGGGAGGGATGGATAGATGAATAGATGGAACACGGGGGATTTTTTAGGGCAGTGGAAGTATTTTGTATGAAGGTATAATGATGGCTATAAGACGTAGAGGTCGCTTTTAGGCAAACAGGCTTGAGTGATGGAATGTAGAAAGGGCCCACAGAGACCCCCTGTCTGAATCCAGACAGGCCCATCGGGCGACCCATCTCAAAATATTCATAGGCCCTAACTGACCAATGGGCTACTTACAACCAAGTACAGTTACCAAAAATGGAGAATTCCATATGTTGTCATACCTCCTCATCTTCCCCCTTTAAAAACAGTCCCACCCACTGCCTCCTGGCAGATGGCCTCTCCTCTGCTGTCCTGCCCCCGGGTTCCTTGCGGTATATTCAGTAAACGTCTATCTCCTTTGTTCTGCCTCAGGTGGATTCTTTCACTGCCCATACCACCAGCTTCCACCCAATTGTCGCTCCACATTTGGGGGCCCTCATCTAATCAGGAGAGATCCCATTTAGACACCACCCAGGATATTATACATTTGTCAAAACCCACAGAAAGTTATGCAAGGAGGCCAGGTCCAAGGACCCAGAGGGGGTCCCACAGTACCAGCCAAGAGCATCCTTGGCTTCGGGCAGGATGGAAATCAAACACGAGCCCTCAGGAAGTAAGAGCAGAGTTTACTGAAGATGTAGAGAGAGTCGATACAGATGGAACATCTGGAAGACTCAAAAGGAAAGGAGAGAGACTCTCATCTTTGGGGTCTGGAGTTTTGAGGATGCTGATCTGGAATATGTGTCCTCTTAGGCATCCAGGAACTGGTCTAACAAGGATGAGTGCTCAGATGTCCTCCACAAGTCACTTATACCCTGGAGCCAGGGGTCTTGGCCTCAAGGTGTCTGGAGTCAGTGACCTTGGAAAATGTACCTGACAACCTCACCTGATCACCCCTTTAGATGTTAGCTATTGTGCTAGAAGACTCCAAAGAAATCACGAGCTCCCTGACCCTCACAAGGACGACATATATTAAGGCATGTGTACGGTTGGGGGTGCAGGTCCTAGCAAGAATAGAATCAGGAAAAGACAAGCAGTTTTTTAAAAATAGGATTCCTTCAGTTTCCCTTTCTCAAAAGTACAACACAGTGAACTCTAAACTATGGATTCATTTTGTTTAATACTGATGTGTCAATGTTAGTTTATGGATTATAACAAATGCACAGCCCTACACAGATGTTGAAGGAAGGAGGACCTGAATGCATGTGTGGGGGGAGAGGTTTATGGGGACACTGTACTTTCTGCTCAATGTTGCTGTACCTAAAGCTGCTCTAAATGTAATGTCTATTAATTTGAAAAATTTAATCTTTGACCTTACACCAGCCAGATTGCCTAAAATAAAAAAAGACAGGAAATAACAAGTGTTGGCAAGGATGTGGAGAAAAAGGAACCCTTGTACACTGCTGGTAGGGATGTAAATTGGTAGAGCCACTGTGGAAAACAGTATGGAGGTTCCTCAAAAAATTAATAATAGAAATACCATATGATACAATAATTCCACTCCTGGATATTTACCCAAAGAAAAAACAAAAACACTAATTCAAAAAGATATATGCACCCCTATGTTTATTGCAGCATTATTTACAATAGGTAACATATGGGAGCAACCTAGGAGTTCATCTATAGATGAATGGATAAGGAAGATGTGGATGGAATATTATGCAGCCATAAAAAGGATGAGCTCATGCTGTTTTTGACAACATGCACAGACCCAGATGGCATTATGCCAAGTGAAATAAGTCAGACTGAGAAAGACAAATACCATTTGATTTCACTCATATGTGGAATCTAAAAAAAAAAAAAAAATCCCAAATGAATAAACAAAAAGCAGAATCAGACTTATAAATATAAAATTAATTATAATTAATCCTTCAGGGGCATTTTGAGACATTAAAAATCCCTGAATGCTCATTTGAATGTTTATTTGATGGTAATTTAATGTAAAGGTTGATGTGTTTGGGTTTTGGGTTTTCTTTGCCTCACTGGTTCTTTACCCAGTCTTTTAAAAATACTTTCTACTAATATATAATCCCCAATTTTTTTTCTAGTTTGGAAAGTACATATTCTTTGATTTTACTTCTTTTATTTAAGCTAAAATTTACAAGTATTTATTTTAACACATTATGCACAGAGTTATAAATACGTTTACCTTTCTCCTAGACTATAGAGAACTTAGAATATTCATCACTTTGTCCCATTTTGAATACTATGATTTTATGGTATGCATGGTAATGCCATCATCGTTCTAACTCCACAGGAGATAATATTCACATCTTATACAGAGAACGCACAGTTACAGGAATCCACAGATACACTCCTCTCTCAGATCCTCATCCCTATCACCCCGAAGATTTCACCTGGAATCACTTTTCATTGTTCTTAAGTTATAATCATTAGAATTGCATTTTATGTGGGTTAACTCTCCATTAAAATTTTCATTTGGGGCTTGAAATAATCTTATTTCAGATATCTTTTTTCTTGAGAGACACTTTTGCTATGTATAGAAATCTAGGTTGGTAGGTTGCTGAACCACAACTTATAGTGGGAGTGAGAGGTGACAAGTCATCTATTTTGTGCTCCCTGGTGGGCTGCAGGTTCAGGTGGCAGGCTGATTAAGCCTTGTCGAGGACAAGGCCTGGTAACCTCCAGCCGATGGACATCAAGCTGGGATATCTCATGATCGGATATTTGTACCTGGATTTGGCTGCTCTGAATGCCACAGGGTAGTCAGGAGAGGGGTAAGTGTTGGTTCCTGTGACAAAGATATTCTCCTTGACCAACCTCTACTTAGGCTCTTCTGAATTCTCTTCTCAATGAGGCCCTGACTTCCAGACTTCCACGTTCCTCTCTGCATTGCAGCAAGAATGCCAAAGTCAGTTTGACCAGAACTACCGTCTGGATCTGATCACTGTGATATCTGATCGGGTCCCTCATTCCCCAACACCCCCCAGGTGACAGCTCATCATCCTAACCTGCCTTCAGCAAGAATCCTGTTAGGTCAGTTTAGCCAGAACCCATCCCCTTGCCCCCACCTGTTGCTTGGCTGTAAGAGCTGATCTCAATCCCTCTCTCTCACTACAACCTCCTATTGCGGTGGTCCCTATACCTAGCACAAGAGGGCCTGGTATCATTCCTCAACAAGTGTCTTGAATAATGCCTGAGAATTAGACATGAGTAATGACATAGCGTCTTATGTAATGAACTTGAAACCACGTCCGTTCCATTGTGTCCACTCAAGGACATTTAACCCTGATGTTCTCAAATGTTGAATCATGTGGCCTGTAAGAATCTGGCCCTTGCACAATAGGCCTACCTGTTGTTTATGAAACTCTCCTGCATGATGTATTTTTTCTACGTATTTTCAGTAATAAAATAAAATAGCCAAATGGTAAAAAAAGTGTGCTTTCACGTGAACATTATCACCATCACCTATGCTGTTACTTGCTGAATTAGAGAGTCATTATCTTGACAAATATTCCAAGTTACCCTGTAGAGAGGTGTCTCTGATTTGCCCTCCCACAGTGGGACTCCTGATGATGAGGCGGTTGATGCTGCTGCGCTGGCTCTTAAGTATCCAGCAGTAAATACGTGTGGACCCTGCTACCTACCAAGAGTCCCTTTTCTCAAATTGGTATCCCTTGGAGAGCTTGTTCACACACAGAAGGCTGGACCTTGCATTTTTAACAAATTTCCAGATGATGCTGATGCTGGTTTGAACAGCACTGAATTAGAGCTACATTCAGTGTTAGTACAACAGGCCCCGCAGATTAGGGGTTTACCTTCATTTGTCAGTGTGAATCTGGGCCCTGCCGGAAGTCTGAGAGGTGCAGGACGCGCCTCCAACCACGCACGCAAAAACAGGTCTCCCGTGAGAGGCCCCTCACGGCGACTGGGACTGGCCCGGTTAAGATGAAAAGCTCCCGAGCCCCCGACACCAAGAACCAGCGGGAACCTCCGAGAAGCAGGAAAACGGCGCGCGGATCGCTCCTCTGCACCGCCCCTTCACGCTGACTCCTCCCCCTTCACCCCGCCCCCTCGCACCGCCTCACCCCGCCCCCTGCGCGACTTCCCAAGCACCGCCCCCAGCACCGCCCACCAGCACCGTCCCCACACGGCCGCCCCGCACCACGACCAGCACTTCCCCAGCACCGCCACCTCCGCACCACCACCCCGCACCGCACCCACGGCACCACCTCCCAGCATCGCCCCTCGCACCGTCCCCCCGCCGCACAACAATCCAGCACCGCCCCCTCGCACCGCCCTCCCAGAACCACCTCCCAGCACCGCCCCCCGCACCACCACCCAGCACTCCCTCCCAGCACCACCTCCGCCCCCCTCCCCCCCTCCGCCCCCCTCCGCATCACCACCCAGCACCGCCCTCCCAGCACCGCCCCCGGCACCGCCCCCGGCACCGCCCCCAGCACCGCCCCCAGCACCACCACCCAGCACTCCCTCCCAGCACCACCTCCGCCCCCCTCCGCCCCCCCGCATCACCACCCAGCACCGCCCTCCCAGCACCAACCCCCCGGCACCGCCCCCGACACCGCCCCCAGCACAGCCCCCAGCACAGCCCTCCCAGAACCACCTCCCAGCACCGCCCCCCGCACCACCACCCAGCACTCCCTCCCAGCACCACCTCCGCCCCCTCCCCCCCCTCCGCCCCCCCCGCATCACCACCCAGCACCGCCCTCCCAGCACCGCCCCCCGGCACCGCCCCCAGCACCGCCCCCAGCACCGCCCTCCAGCGCGGCCGTGGGCGGGACGGGAAACGCCGGCGGGGAGACTGAACCTGGAGTCCGTGCCTGGCGCGGGGCCAATGACGGCCCGGGAGCGCGGCGCCGCTTCGGGCCGGAACTTCCTGCGTTCCAGGCCTGCCAGGCCCGGCCCGGGCCTGGTGTGCGCGTCCGCGTCACCCGACCTTTCCGGAGCAAGGGGGCCGAGACCGGGGGGCTGGGACCCTGCTCCGCCCCGCGGCCCGCGGCCCGCGCGCCTGCACCAGCCGGGAGCCCGAGGCCCGAGGGCCCGCCGCGCCCGGGGCCAGGCGAAGCCGGGGGTTACCGGGGGCTGACCGTCTCCGGCGGCTCCGCTGCGAGCCCGGGCACCGATGGCGGCGGCGGCGGCACTCAGAGACCCGGGACAGGTGAGTGCACGAGTAGCCGCCGCGACCCCCTCGCTGTCGTGTCTGGCGCCCGGACCGCGGAGGTGGGCCTTGTCTGTCTTCTCTCCTCTGCCACCTCTCCTCGGCTTTTGAGTCTGGGGGCGCTGGAGGAGAGCTACGCCCAGCCTGGGGTGCTGGATCCAGGCCGGAGATGATACAGAGCGCTTCCCATTTCCGAAATCTAGGGGCAGGAGGCGAGGAAGGGTTTCCTAGGCACAGGGACCAGCGTGTGCAAGGCTTGGCGGTGAGATTGAGCTGAGGGTTCGGAGAGCAGGTGGGAGACAGTGAGCCCCGGAATGGCAGGCTGAGGAGCTGGGCCTCTATTCTGAGGGTGTTGGGAGCCGTAGATGGTTTCGAGTAGAAGAGGAAGATTATCTGACTCGGGTCTTGACAGGCTCCCCGTGGACGCAGAGTGGAAAACGGACTTGGCGTAAGGGTGGAGGCAGGGAGGGCAGGGAGTCCGCTATTGGAGTAGTTCAGGTGAGTCCTGCAGGTGGCTGGAGGTAGAAGTGATTGGATTCTGGATCCGGCTTTTAAGTCAGGCTGACCAGATTTTCTGATGTCGAAGGTGAGAAAGAGAAGGGATGGTTTTTGGCTTCAGCAGCTGGAAGGATGGATGCGGGACGGAGCTGGGGAAGTTGGTTGTAGAAGGAATTTTCAACATAAAAGCAGAAGTGAGGTTTTGGCCCTGCTAAGCTCTGATGTTCCAGAGACCCCTGAATGGAGTTGAGTGGGCAGCTAGCCACTGGTTACGGTGTTTGGGGGCGGTATAGTTAAGGTTATGAGAGACCAAATACACAAAGGGACAAAGGCCAGACCGTATATAAAAATAGAATTCTTACCCACAACCTGCAGGGACCTGCCCAGGAAACCAACCTCTTTATCTACAATAAACAACCCAGGAAGCTAGCCTGCTTAAATTAGACTCACAGGAAGCCAGATTGCTATCTCTAGTGACAATCCGGGAACAGTAACTTCTGTAACAACCGGCCCCAGATGACCAGGGCTGGATTAATAACTGACAGCTTCTCTAATATTTGTTCCTACTTCCAACTTGGGGCCAGGCAGAGAAAACCAAATATGCACCCCTAACCTATCACATAGGATGCCCTGCTTCTAGTTAGCCTGCCTGCAGCTTCCCTGGGCCAGCAGCCCCCAGTCAGGGCACATCTGAAGCCTTCCCTTTTCTGCTATAAAGCTTTCCCACTCCTCTGCCAAAGCATAAGCAACAGCGGCTCCCTCCCTCGCTGTTGCAAGCTCAGTATAAATAGCCTTTGTTTTTCTTACTTGGTTAGTCTTTCCACAGTTAAAACATCTAAGTGTGGCATCTGGTGTGTGGACAAGGGTGTGGTTGTGTGTCCAGTTCAAGAAGGTGAACCTTCAGGTCAAGGCGGCAATGGTGTTAGAGAGAAAGAGGAAGGCGGGGCCTGAGAACTGAGAACGGGGTCTCTTGGTGGGACACCGCGGTTGGCTTGTTTGGCATCATCCAGACAGACATGGAGGAGTAGTGGTCGTGGTGGTGGTGATGGTGTTGCTGTGTGGGGAAAGGGGGTCTAGCAGGTGGTGTAGATATGGGAGGGATGGGGAGGCCCCGTAGTAATGGAGGCAGTATTACAGCGAGCCCTGGGCTGGTGCTCATTCACCCCTCTGCATCCTCGGCAGGCGTCTCTGGTGCCCTTTGATGGGGCCGGGGGTTTTCAGTTGGGCTGGGGAATTAGCTCGGGAGCAAATGGGGTCAGCTGGGAGTGGGTGACCCTGAGTGGGTGGGGATAGGAGAACCCATGTGCAACATAGAAGAGGAAGAGGCCCAAGGGTATCTGATATCTGTGTGGCTCTGCGTGGCTTAGACTGAAGCCAAGAAAGAGCTGGGCGGGAAGACCTTCAGATCACTGGTGGCTGTTGCCCTTGGCAGTGGGAGCCATCCAAGGATCTGGATGGGATCATGGTTGGATTTGCTAAGAACTTTCTGCATGTCGTGTGCAGAGTGACATGTGAGGGTCCGTGGCAATGGCTATGATGTGGGCTGGGATGGAGAGAGAGTACAGTGACAATGGGGATGCAGTGGTGAGGTCCAGAGTCTGAGGAAGGTGCAGTCCAAGAAGTGATATGCATATAGGAGTGAGTGTGAGCTGTTGGCCCCAGGGCCTTGGTACTGGCAATTAAGGGAGAAGATTGAGTCCGTGTTTGTGTGTGGGAAGCATGATGTTGGTGACATGGGAGGGCGCCCACAGAGGAGGGGGTTGGGCCGTGGTGTCCCTCTGCCCACCCGCCCGTCGATGCTGTGGACTGACACAGAGGTCAGGTGAGGCATACAAAGGAGCAAACACCAGTGAAGCCAGGGCCTGGGATCTCCTCTGAGTTGGGAAGCTGGGGAGGAGAGGGAGCAGGGGACAGACGGGGAGGCCTGAGGAGAGAAGCTGATCCTGGAATGAACTGTCCCCATCATGGCAGGGCTGTGTGACCTTTGAGGACGTGACCATTTACTTCTCCCAGGAGGAGTGGGGGCTCCTTGATGAGGCTCAGAGGCTCCTGTACTGCGACGTGATGCTGGAGAACTTTGCACTTATAGCCTCGCTGGGTAAGGCCTTCACACCCACTGGGGGTCCTGAGCTCGTTTCTGCCCGTCCCCTTTTCCTTCCCACGGCCAGACCTACGGGCCCCGCTTCCTGCCCGCCTCTCCCAGGATATGTGCTGCATATTGCAGGCCCACGCCGAGTGCAGCGTCCCATCCTCTTCCTGAGCAGCCCCAAAGCACTGGGGGGAAAGGGCCGGCAGCGAGGAGTCTTGCAGGTAGCCCAGTGGATCCCGGCTGGCTTGGCCACTCTCTGCCTGGGTGATCCTGTCCTTTAGCTAACGTTTCCTAGGGCCTGACTGCTGGGAAGTCTGGCCCTGATGTGGTCACCGCTTGCTGTGACCACTGGAATGTTCCTGCCATACCTCCCTTGTGTGGTCCTGTTGTAATACTTCACTTTCTTTCCTCTGGTCTGTCATCAGGTGGTTCATCTGGCCAGGTGCTGGCCACTTACCTGCCCTGTCTTTCCCTCAGGACTTACCTCCTTCAGGTCTCACATAGTCGCCCAGCTGCAGATTGGGGCAGAGCCATGGGTGCCTGACAGGGTGGACATGACGTCAGCCATGGCAAGAGGGGCGTACAGCGGACCTATCTCTGGTGAGTAGGGGATGCGGGGACAGGTGACGTCACTGCTGTCTTCAAATCACACCTGCAGTTTTTCTCATGTTCATCATTGTCTTGGTGCCGAAGCCAATGGCCACGTCTCTCTTCTACCTTTCCTTTCCCATTCTTGACACATCGCCCACTTGTCATTTCTGCTCTGACTTGTGGCCCCTGGCTCACTCTTTCCACAGCTCCCTCTGTGACTGTCTCCAACGTGGACCTACACTTAATATGGCATGATAGGTGCATATTCCCTTTCATAGTCCTTAAACAGCGGCCGCTCAGTTGCAATCAGATTTTCCTGGGCCTGGACACACTGTTCTGCACAGGGTTCCGTGTGTTAGCAGCGGCCAAGGCCCTGCTGGAAAGCCTTTAGAAAGAAGTGAGTTGGAAACCCCGCCTTCCGGCCTAAGACTGCGCCCCCATCCTTGTGTCCTTGGTCCTGGCAAGGCCTCCCTGGTTTGTGACCTTGCCAGACACAGTACTGCAGAGCAGACATCCTTACCCTGACCCCAGGCTCCTCTTCTTGCCAGCAGTCCCGAGGACTCATGCCAGGGTCAGGCATGATTTGTCACGGGGCTGCTTCCTTCCGTCTGAGTTCCTAGGAACTTCACCAGCACTTCTCTGCTTTCAGGGTTTTGCTGTGGAACGGAGGGTGAGCGTAGAGTGTCTGCAGAAGGAGTGTCACAGGACAGGAAGCTCAAGGCGGCTCTGTCCAACCAGAAGGACTACTCCTGTGACGCGTGTGGCCTGTACTTGAAAGACATTTTGCACCTGACTGAACACCAGGCAACACATGCCAGGCAGAAACCAGACGTGTGTGAGGCGGCTGGGAGAGGGATCGAGTCCATGCTGAATATAGACAAGCCTGTCAGAAGGGATGAGGACAGGGCCTCACCTGTGAAGAGCTGCAGAGATGACACATCAAAGGAACCTTTCACAGTCAGGGAGGATGGGAAGGACTTTGTGGGTGGGACGGCCACATCCGGCTTTCTGCGGCATCAGATCACTCACAGAGCGGAGGAGCCCCCCCAGAGCACTGACGTGCAGAGCCATAGCAAGTGCGGTGAATTTGGGAACGCTTTCAGTGACAAGCCCACACCTGTTCAGCACCAGAGAACCCACACTAGAGAAAGGCCTTATGAGTGCAACAAATGTGGGATATTCTTTAGCCACGCTTCCGGCCTCTTTCAGCACCAGAGAGATCACAATAGAGGAAAGCCTTATGAGTGCTGCGAATGTGGGAAGTTCTTTAGCCAACACTCTAGTCTCGTTAAACATCAGAGAGTTCACACTGGGGAAAGCCCTCACGTGTGCAGTGAATGTGGGAAATTCTTTAGCCGAAGCTCCAACCTCATTCAGCATAAGAGGGTGCACACAGGAGAGAAGCCTTACGAGTGCAGCGAATGTGGGAAGTTCTTCAGCCAGCGCTCCAACCTCATTCATCATAAGAGGGTTCATACGGGCAAAAGTGCTCACGAGTGCAGTGAGTGTGGGAAGTCTTTCAACTGCAACTCCAGCCTCATTAAGCACTGGAGGGTTCACACTGGAGAAAGACCTTATAAGTGCAGCGAATGTGGGAAATTCTTCAGCCACATCGCCAGTCTTATCCAACATCAGATAGTCCACACTGGTGAACGGCCTTATGGGTGCAGCGAATGTGGGAAAGCCTTCAGCCGGAGCTCTGACCTCATGAAGCATCAGAGAGTCCACACTGGGGAACGGCCTTATGAGTGCATCGAATGTGGGAAATTGTTTAGCCAGAGCTCCAGCCTCAACAGCCATCGGAGACTTCACACTGGCGAACGGCCTTACCAGTGCCCTGAATGTGGGAAATTCTTTAACCAAAGCTCCAGCCTCCATAACCATCGGAGACTTCACACCGGTGAGCGGCCTTATGAGTGCCTCGAATGTGGGAAAACCTTCAGGCAAAGGTCTAATCTGAGGCAACACCAGAAGGTTCACAAACCAGACAGGCCATATAAGTGTGGCGAATGTGGAAAAGCCTTCAGCCAGAGGCCTACCCTTGTCCGGCACCAGAAAATTCACACTAGGGAAAGGAGTGCAGAGAATGTGCACCCTCCTCCAGCACAACGATGTGCAGTGGAGATAAGCTCTGAGAACAGTCTTTACGAGGAGGCCATCAGCCAGAGGTTGAACCTCGTTCATCCCAGTGTCCACACTGGGCAGATTCCCTATGAATGCTAGTTATGTTGGAAGGTCTCAGGAACAAAGTAGCATTTTCTCACCGTGGACTCTACCAGACCTTTGTCACTGCAAGTGTTTGTGGTAGAAGCCATTGAGCTCTGGCAGGTCTCCAAGAGCATGTGTCAGCCAGTCCCTGTGTTCAGACCTCTTCTCTTTTGCCAAGAGGGAATCCCAAGTAGCCTGAGGCCACAGGAAGATGTCATTCCCTCCTTCTGTGGCCAGTGTAGCTGTGGACATGACCCATCTTTTGACCGTAAAGACCTGAGCTGGGTTCTCCTGGCGGCTTTCGGAGAAGGTTTCCCTTCTTCCAAGGGAAGATTTCATATGATGCTCATGATGGATTTATCCAGACTCCACATTACCCATCCCAACAACTACCTACTTTACATTGCCTTAGTGATAAAGCCCCCTTTAATCCCATGTGTTCTGATCACTGTGAAGTGGGTTGAGAACACAGTTAAGGTCTACCAAACTAAAAGGGTCTCCAAATGTATTGCCTCAGAGAAAGAGCAGGATAGTGGAGAATAGCTGTCCAGATTTGGCCTCCTTTGTGTTGCTACTCAAGGCTTCCTGGGGAAGATGGTAGGACTTTGTGGGCCTAATGTGATCTGAGTGGCATGGATTTTTGTGAGCCAGAGATTATCCTGAGGACGGGGCAGTTGTGACAACCTCCTCTGTATCTGGGAGCAGCATGAATAGGGCCCCATTTCCACGGGATGCCTCATGTTCCCTAGCACTGTTAAGCAGACACTGTTTACCTGGCACCTGCCAAGGAGCCATATGCCTTGAAGTTTAGCATCTGGTATACAGGTGTCCTAACTGTAAGACTTACTGGGCCCAATTGAGACCATAATTTGTATGGAAACACTGGAGGTGATGATGAAGTAGACAAATCTGCAGCAAACTAGAGGGAATGTACCTGTTCTAAAAGTGCATCCACAAATGTTCCTTTGAATGTAACTGTGCAGAATTCAGTCTTTGCAGAAATTCTCAGGACCTCCAGACCTCTGTCCTATGAGTCAGGTCACTGACAGAGCAAAAACCTAAAGGTTTTGTGGGTACTAAGTCTCTCTGCATTATTCGTGCCACAGCCATTGCTGCATTGGCAGGAGAATGGGGGCTGAGCGAAGGTAGACCCTGTACTCCAGGGATGTAGCATTTGTCACATAGCCAGCCATTTTTGCTGCCAAGACAGAGAAGGGAGTCAATGTAGGGTTGCCAAATCTAATTTTCTAAAATGAATGGGAGATCAGATTTTTATGTGCAACAATTTATTTAAATGCTTTGTTGAGATATAATTGTCATGCAACAGTTGGACATATTTGATGTGTACAATTTGAGAAGTTTTCAGTATGTATACACTCAGGGAACCAACACCAGAACCATGACAATGACAGTGGACCTATCCATCACCCACAAAGCTACCTCGTGCCCTTTACTATCCCTCATGCCTTCCCAGAAAACCATGATTTACCCTTTTTTCTTTTTTTCTTTTTTTACTACAGATTTGTTTGCCTTTCTTAGAATTTTATACAACTGGAATCATAAAGTATTTATACCCTATTTTTGGTCTTTTTTCTTTTACAATGTAATTATCTTGAGAATTATCCATGCTGTATGTATGAACAGTTCATTCCTTTTGCTGTTGAGTAGTGTTCTCTTGAGTAAATCCATCACAATTTTTTATGCTTTATTTTTTAAGTTAAAAAGTCTGGTAAAATACACATAATATAAAATTTACTATCTTTACCATCTCTAAGTGCATAGTTCAGGGTGTATTAAGTACATTCATATTATACAGCCATCACCACCATTCACATCCCGAGCTCTTTTCATCTTGCAAAACCAAAAGTCCGTACCCATTAAACAATAACTTCAAAGCCGCCCCCCGCAAGCCCCTGGAAACCGCCCTTCTACTTTCTGTCTCTCTGAATTTGACTACTTCAGGTACCTCATATGCATTGAGTCATCTAGTATTTGTCTTTTTGTGAGTGGTTTATTTCACTTGGCATAATGTCCTCAAGGTTCATCCATGTTTTATGCCATGTGTCAGAATTTCTTTTTATGGCTGAATAATATGCCATTGTATTTTTATGCCATATTTTGCTTATTCATTCATCTGTCAATGGATATTTGGTTTACTTCCACCTTTTAGCTATCGTGAACCATGCAGCTATGACCATGGGTGTACAAATATCTCCTTGAGACCTTGCTTTCTATTCTTGTTTTATTTATTTATTTTTTAAGATTTTATTTGAGAGAGAACGAGCAAGAGAGCATAAGTAGGCTGAGGGGCAGAGGGAGAAGCACACTCCCTGCTGAGCAGGGAGCCCGATGTGGGGCTCAATCCTGGGACTCTGGGGTCATGACCTGAGCCGAAGGCAGACAGCTAACCAACTGAGACACCCAGGCGCCCCCTTGCTTTCTTTATAGATATATCTGGAAGTGGAATTACTGGCTCATATGGTAATTATATTTTTAATTTTTTGAGGAGCTGCCATACTGTTTTCCACAGTTGCTCTATCATTTTATATTCCTACCAACAGTATACATGGGTTCTGATTTTTCCACATCCTCACCAACACTTGTTTTATCTTTAAAAAAAAATCTAAAAAATGTTTGAATAGTATCTATCCTGATATATGTGAAGTGGTTTCCTTCTATCCTACCTTGTTGAGTGTTTTTATCATGAAAGGGTGTTGGATTTTGTCGAATGCTTTTTTTTTCCATAAATTGATAGGGTCCTATGTTTTTTCCTTCTGTTAATATGGTGTATTATACTGATTGATTTTCGTATGTTGAAACTTCCTTGCATTCCAAGAATAAATCCCACTTAAACATGGTATATAATCCTTTCAGTATGCTGCTAAATTCTGTTTGCTAGTATTTAAAGATATTTGCACCCATGTTCATAGGTGATATTGGTCTGCACTTTTCTTATACTATCATTTTCTGGCTTTGGTATCAGGGCAAATGAATTCGGAATTGTTCTCTTCAAGTTTTTGGAAAATCTTAACAAAGATTAGTGCTATTTCTTTAATGTGTAGAATTCACCAATAAAGTCACTGGGTCCAGAGCTTTGTTGTGAGGAGGTTTTTGGTTGTTTATTCATTATACTTACTAATTATAAGTTTATTCAGATATTCTCTTCATGACTCAGTCTTGATAGGATTTGTATTTCTAAGGATTAGTCTATTTCACCTAGGTTCCATTTTTTGTGTGTACAGTTGTTCATAGTACTCTTGTAATCCTTTTTATTTCTGTAGAATTGGTAGTAATGCCCCCACTTATATTTCTGATTCCAGTAATTTGAGTCTTCTCTCTTCTTTTAGTCACTCTAACTAAAGGTTGGTCAATTTTGTTCAACTTTTTGAAGAACCATCTTCTGGATTTGTTGATTTTTCTCTATTGTTTTTCTATTCTCTATTTTTTAAATCTCTAATCTTTAGTATTTTTTTTTAAGATTTTATTTATTTGACAGAAAGAGACACAGTGAGAGAGGGAACACAAGCAGAGGGAGTGGGAGAGGGAGAAGCAGGCTTCCCGTGGAGCAGGGAGCCCAATGTGGGGCTCGATCCCAGGACCCTGAGATCATGACCTGAGCCGAAGGCAGATGCTTACCAACTGAGCCATCCAGGCGCCCCATCTTTAGTATTTCTTAACTTTGTCTAGCTCTTGGTTTAGTTCTTCTTCTAGTTCTTTAAGTTGCAAAGTAAGGTTGTTGATTTGAGATCTCTCTTTTTTAATATAAGCTTCCTCCATACAGCTTTTGCTACATGTCATAAATTTTGGTATGTTGTTTTTGTTTTCTTCCTTCCTTCCTTTCTTTTCTGTCTTTCCTTCCTTTCTTCCTCCCTCCATACTTCCTTCCTTTCTTCTTACCCCCCCGCTTTTTTTGAGAGAGAGAGCATGCACACGCCCATGTGAGCAGGAGGGGGAGGCCCAGAGGGAGAGGAAGAGAATCTTAACAGACTCTGCATTGAGTGTAAAGCTTGACCTGGGGCTTGATCTCACGATTCTGAGATCATGATGAGCCAAAATCAAGAGTCGGACACTTAACCGACTGAGCCCCCCAGGTGCCCCGTGTTTTTGTTTTCTTTCATCTTGGGTATTTTCTAATATTCCTGGTGATTTCTCCTTTGTTTCAGTGATTGTTTAAGCATGTGTTATTTAATTTGTGAATTTTCCAATTTGCCTTTCATCAATTTCTAACTTCATCCTGCTGAGATTAGAGAAAATAGTTTGCATAATATCTTTTAAAACCTATTAAGCCTTAATTTGTGACCTAATGTGGTCTATCATAGAAATGTCCTATGTGCACCTGAGAACAATGTTTTCTGTTGGTGGTGCTTAGAGTATTGTGTACATTTCTGTTAGTTCTGATTGGTTTATTGTATTGTTCAAGACCTTTATTTCCTTAATGACTTTTCTCCATTATTGAGAGCAGGGTGTTGAAGTCTCCAACTATTGTAAAACTATTTCTTCCTGTCAGTTTTTGAGTCATATATTTTCTTGGTCTGTTATTAGTTTCACAAATGTTTATAATTGTTATACCTTCTTGCTGTATAAAACCTTTTATTATGATATAAAAATGTCCAAATTTGTGTTGTAAACTTTTTTCGTATGGAAACTTATTTGCATGGAATGTTTTTCCATCCTTTCACTTTCAACCTACTTGTGTCTTTAACTTAAAGTTAGTCTCTGTGGGCAGCATGTAGTTGGATAATATTTTAAACATCCATTCTGTCAGTCTCTGTCTTTTGATTGGAGAGTTTAATCCATTTACATTTAAAGTAATTACTGATGAAGAATTTACTTCTGTGATTTTGCTATTTGTTTTCTATATGGCTTTTCTGTCATCCATTTCCTATATTACTGTCTTTTTTTTTTTTATGTGAAATGCTTTAATTCCCTTCTCATTTCCTTTTGTGTATATTCTATAGCTATTTTCTTTGTGGTTACCATGGAGATTATGTTGAACATTCAAAAATTATTAACACTTTAATTTGAATTTATATTAACTTCAATACCATACAAAAACTATGCTCCTATGTAATTCCATCCCCAACTCTTTCAGTTATTGATATCACAGAATTACATATTTATACATTTAATGTCCAAAACATAGGCTAATAACTGTTCTTAAAGATGTACAAGCTTTTTAAGAAAATGCATGAGCTTTTTAAATCGTGTAGAAATTTTAAAATGGAGTTATAAACCAAAGTTACAATAATAGTAGTTTTTATAATTGTCCATGTATTTATCTTTACAAGTGATCTTTATTCCTTCATATGGCTTAGAATTAGTCCAGTGCCCTTTGGTTTCAAGTGGAAGGACTCCCTTTAGCATTTCTTGCTGGGCAGGTCTAGTGGTAACAAACTTCCTTGGATTTTGTTTATCTGGGAATTAATTTCTCCCTTACTTTTGAAAGACAGATTTGCCAGATAGACGAGCTTGGTTACCATTTTCTTTTCTTTCAGTACTTTGAACGTACTAGCCCATTGCCTTCTGGCTTCTAAGGATTCTGATGAAGAATCTGTGGATAATCTTATTGAGTATCCTTTGTATGCGACAAATCACCTCTCTTGTTCCTTTCAAATTTCTTTGTCTTTTGACAGATTGTAATTTGTCTGGATTTGGGCCTCTTTGAATTTATCCTTCTTGGAGTTCATTGAGCTTCTTGGATGCTTATATTCATGTATTTCATCAAATTGGGGGAGTTAATTCTTAAAGTTATCTCTCTTCTCCTTTCTCTCATCTCCTGGGATTCACACAACATGTATATTGTTCCTCTTGAAGGTGTTCCAGAGGTGCTGTATATTCTGTTGACTTCTTCTATCTTTTTTCTTTTGATTTTCCTATCTTGAAGTTCACTGATTCTCCCATATCCTCACATCTGCTTTTGAATCCCTCTAGCAAATTTTTCATTTCAGTTATGGTAATTTTAGCAACAGAATTTTTTTTTCTTTTTATGTTTTCTGTTTTTTTTTTTTTTTTTTTTTTAAGATTTTATTTATTTGCGAGAGAGAGAATGAGAGACAGAGAGCATGAGAGGGAGGAGGGTCAGAGGGAGAAGCAGACTCCCTGCCGAGCAGGGAGCCCGATGTGGGACTCGATCCCGGGACTCCAGGATCATGACCTGAGCTGAAAGCAGTCGCTTAACCAACTGAGCCACCCAGGTGCCCTCTTTTTATGTTTTCTATGTCTTGTGTGACATTTCCATTTTGTTCATACATTATTTTCTTGCCTTTCTCCATATCTTACTTTAGTTATTTGATCATCTGTAAGATAGTTGTTTTAAAGTGTTTGTCTAGTAGAGCTGCCATCAGGTCTTTTTAAGAGATAGTTTCTGATGATTTTTTTTTTTTTCTCTGAATGGGCCATATTTTCCCATTTCCTTATATGCCTTGTGATTTTTTTTTTTTGAACACTGGACAATTTAAATTTAATAATGTGTTAACTTGGGAAAATCAGATTCTTCATCTTTCCCCAGGGTTTGCCATTTTTATTTAATTTTTAAAATTTAATTGTCATAGGTTGTCTCTGCTGGGGAACAGCCTGTGGTGTATCTCAGGTCTTTTCTGAGCCTGTGCCTTGAATTTTAAAATTCTCCTGTATATGTGATTGCTTTGGAATGTCTTAATCCTAAATATTTAGCTCCCAAAAGGAGAGAAAGAAAAATGAAGGGGAAAAAAATGTGCTGGTACCTAAATTCCCTGAAAGTCACTCTGCCAGAGAGGGAGGGGCTTGCAACAATTGGATAAGGGTTGCACAAATGGCTGCCCACTACTGTGATTTCACCTCTGCAATCAGGTTAGAGCACAGATCCTCAATATTTGGAGAGTGGGGTCCTACCCAGGCTCCCAAAAATTGCATGCATGCTGCTCCAGGGACACACACATAGCTGCCTACCACAGGGCAAGGGGATAAGGGATGGGAGCGGCTACAGTGCTAAGGACTGACACTAACCCAAATTAACTGTAATTTACTACTGCTTAAGCCTTCCTCTGCAAGTTGTAAGCCTTTGAATGGACCCCAGAGTTCCAAAATAATTACAGTAGACACATTCTGCCAGTACAATTGTTGTCAGGGTAGGGAGATTACTTTCTAGTGCTCCCTATCCACTACCTTTCCAGAATCCTTATTCAAATGCACTATAATTTTTTAACCTTTTAATATGTTAAATGACATGGGTTTTTAGCTATTACAAATTAAGCTATGACCATGAGTGTACAGGTCTTCATATGGGTCTACGCTTTCATTTCCCTTGTGATAATATCTAGGAGTACAGTACCTTTGTCACAGGGCAGAGAAATATTTAAATTTTTGGAAACTGACAAACTGTGTTCTAAAGTGCTTAGACCATGTTACTTTCCCCCAGCAGTGAATGAGTTCCAGTTCTTCCATATATTAGCCAACAATTGCTATGATCAATGTTTTTAATGTTTGTCATTTTAACAGGTAGGTAGTAGTAGATCCTCACTGTGGCTTTACCTTGCATTTATCTAATGACTCATGACCTTGAGCATTTTTAAAAATGTTATTTACCACCCACGTATCTTTGGTAAAATGTCCTTTCATATCTTTTGCCTTCTTTTGAAATAAATGTTGGTTAATATTTCTATTTTCATGAACAAGAATACAATGAAACAGCAAAGAACTTTGTTGGAACTTCAGTCATTTATCAATGATGTTGTAACTTATTTACTTAATGAGGTAATAAGTTTGAATACTGAAAATATTTCCTTAAAATTTTATGTTGTTCCCAATGGAAAACTATAGACACAATACACTTTTAATTATTAACATAATGTCTACTTTCTTAAATCTTCACAGCTAATAAAACAGTAAGTCCAGCTTTGAGCTATAGTGTTTACCATGCAGCCATTTTCAAGCTATGAATGCTGTCCATGAATGGGAAGTTGGGGAACTGTGTGTAGTAGTACACCACTGTATTTTATATCCATCATAGAGATGTAACAGATGTAAATAACTTTATGCACAGGTTTCTAATTCCAAATTTAACTTAATAGATATAGGGCCACGCAGGTTACCTATTTTTTATTATGTAAACTTCAGTCATTTATGCCTTTAAAGGAATTTGTCCATTTCATTTAAGTTGTCCATTTATTGGTATAGATAGGTTCATGATTTTCCCTTATTCCCCTTCAATATTTGTATAATCTGTAGTGATGTCTCCTTTCTAATTCCTGATATTTATAATTGGTGTGTTCTTTTTTAATGTGATAAATCTTAGCTAGAGGCTTATCTATTTTATTATTCATAAGGCTTTTGGTTTTACTGACTTTATAGTCTGTTTACTTCACCGATTTCCATTTAGATTTTTATTATTTTGGGTTTTTTTGCTTTTCTTCTTTTTTTTTTTTTAAGATTTTATTATTTATTTGACAGAGAGAGACACAGCGAGAGAGGGAACACAAGCAGGGGGAGTGGGAGAGGGAGAAGCAGGCTTCCCACTGAACAGGAAGCCCGATGTGGGGCTCGATCCCAGGACCCTGGGATCATGACCTGAGCCGAAGGCAGATGCCCAACGACTGAACCACCCAGGCACCCTGGGGTTTTTTTTGCTTTTCCTAGTTTTCATTTTACTTTATTTTTAAGATTTATTTAAAGTAAACTCTACATGCAGCATGGGGCTTGAACTTACAACTGAGTCGAGTCACATGCTCTACTGACTGAACCAGCCAGATGCTCCTTCTTTTCTTGTTTTTTAAATGTGGAAACAGATCCTTTTCTCAATACTTTTGTTTAATGTTTCCTTATAGTTCACTTAGCCTTCAATCCTGACAATTTCCTCTTTTTTTTTTTTTTAAGATTTTTTTTATTTATTTATTTGAGAGAGAGACCGAGAGAGAGAGCACATGAGAGGGGGGAGGGTTGGGAGGGTCAGAGGGAGAAGCAGACCCCCCGCCGAGCAGGGAGCCCGATGCGGGACTCGATCCAGGGACTCCAGGATCATGACCCGAGCCGAAGGCAGTCACTCAACCAACTGAGCCACCCAGGCGCCCTGACAATTTCCTCTTATATTTCCTTCTAAATATTTTGTATTTTTACATTTTATTTCAGTCTGTGATCCATTTTAAGTTCATTTTTGTTTAAAGTAAAAGGCTTTTCCTCCTCTTGTGTCTCACATCTGGGCAAGCTGATAAGAAAGCCCTAGTGGTCTCTTCTTTTGCAAGATTCAAACCATGTGAGCCCCTGCCCAAGCAAGGAAATGGTATTTATCTCAGCCCCACCTTCAGGTATTCTGGGTATGCTAGTCTGTTTCTATTAATAATTAAAAAAACTGTACTTGGAAATTTTAATAATAAAAAGTTATAAAATTAATATAGTCCTGTCTGGAGATGACGTAAGTGAGCTACATCTCTGGCCTGTTAAAATTTGAGCAATAAAAGAGAATCCAGACCATTATGGATTAAAATACACTGAACACATAAAAATGAGCCCATAAGGAGACTTCTTTAAAAAGATAAGCATAAAGATCTTACATGCCATTACATCTATATGACATGGCAGAAAAATTAAGTATGAAGCTTTATATGAGTTTAAACTCACATGAAAGGATTGAGCAAAGATAAATAAAAATATAAGTGAAATTTCTATAAAGTGGATACATACCGAATTCACACTGGCTGATACTTCTGGGGAGGTAGAATATGTGACTAGGTATTCAGACAAAGAAAAATTTCTCAAACTCTTCCAAAAAAAAAAAAAAAACAAAGAGGAGGAAATCCTTCCAAACTTATTTAAGGCCAGCGTTACCCTAATGACAAAACCAGACAAGAACACCACAGAAAAAGAAAATTGCAGGTCAATATCCCTGATGGACATAGATATAAAAATCCTCAACAAAATATTAGCAATCCAAATAAAATAATCCATTAAAAAGAACATACACTGTGATTAAGTGGGATTTATTCCAGGCATGAAAGTATGGTTCAACATCCACAAATCAATCAATGTGACAAACTACATTAACAAAGTGAAGAATCAAAATCATCTGATCATCTCAACAGTTATAGGAAAAGCATGTAACAAAATTCAACATCACTTTATGATAAAAACTTTCAACAAAGCGGGAATAGTGTGAATATTTCTCAACACAATAAAGGCCATTTATGACAAGCCCACAGCAAACATACTCAACAGTGAAAAGCTGAAAGCTTTTCCTCCATGATCAGGAACAAGACAAAGATGCCCACTCTCTCCACTTTTATTCAACATAGTATTGCAAGTCTTAGCCAGAGCAATTAGGCAAGGAACAGAAACAGAAGGCACCCAAATTGGAAAGAAAGAAATAAAACTATCACTATCTGTGGACAGTAAGATTTTATATACAGAAAACCCTAGACATTCCACCAAAAAACTATTAGAATTAATAATCAGTAAAGTTGCAGGATACAAAATCAATATACAAAACCAGTTGTGTTTCTATATACCAACAAACCATCAGAAAGAAAAAATTAAGAAAACAATCCCAGGGGCGCCTGGGTGGCTCAGTCGTTAAGCATCTCCCTTCAGCTCGGGTCATGATCCCAGGGTCCTGGAATCGGGCCCCGTGTCGGGCTACCTGATCAGCGGGAAGCCTGCTTCTCCCTCTCCCACTCCCCCGCTTGTGTTCCCTCTCTCGCTGGTCTCTCTCTGTCAAATAAATAGAATCTTAAAAAGAAAAGAAAACAATCCCATTTACAATTACATCAAAAAGAAAACAACTAGGAATAAATTTAATCAAGGTGAAAGACCCTTACACTGAAAATTTAAAGACATTGATAAAAGAAATCAAAGAAGACACAAATAAATCTAAAGATATTTCATGCTTACGGACTGGAAGAAATAATATTGTTAAAATGTCCATATTACCCCAAGCAATCTATGGGTTCAGTGCAATCCCTATCAAAATCCCAATGGCATTTTTCACAGAAATAGAACAATCCTTTGTTCTATTTGTATGGAATGACTAAATTTGTACTACATAACCAAAGCAATTTTGAGAAAGAAGAACAAAGCTGGAGGCATCATACGTCTTGATTTCAAACTATATTAGAAGGCTACAGTAATCAAAACAGTATGGTATTGGCATAAAGCAGACACACAGACCTACACAATGGAATAGCCCACAAATAAATCCATGCATATGTAGTCAGTTAAATTTATGAGAAAGGAGCCAAGAATATGCAATTGGGAAAGGACAGTCTCTTCAATAAATGGTGCTGGGAAAACCAGATAGCTACATGCAGAAGAATGAAACTATACCACTATCTTACACCATTCACAAACTTTAACTCAAAATGGATTAAAGACTTGAATAAAAGATGAGAAACCATAAAACTCCTAGAAGAAAACAGGCAGTAAGCTCCTTGATGTTGCTCTTGGAGATATTTTTTGGATTTGACTCCAGAGACAATGGCAGCAAAAGTAAACAAATGGGACTAGATCAAACTAAAATGCTTCTGCACAATGAAAGAAATCAACAATATAAAAAGGCAACCTACTGAATGGGAGATGATGTTTGCAAATGATACATTTGATAAGGGGTTAATATCCAAAATATACAAAGGAATTATACAACTTGGTAGCAAAAAACAATCCAATTAAAAAATGGGCAGAAGATCTGAACAGAGATTTTTCCAAAGAAGACATATAGATGGTCAACAGGCATATGAAGATGCTTATTACCAATCATCAGGAAAATGCAAATCAAAACCACAATGAGATATCACCTCACACCTGTCAGAATGGCTATTAGCAAAAAGACAAGAATTAACAAATGTCAATGAGAATGTGGAGAAAAGGGAATCCTCATGCACTGTTGATGAAAAATGAAAAATATAACTACCATACAATCCAGCATTTCCATTTCTAGGTATTTATCCAAAGAAAATGAAATCACTAATTCAAAAAGATATATGCACCCCTACATTCATTGCAGTATTATGGAAACAATCAATGGATGAATGGATAAAGAAAATGTGGTATTTATATACAATGGAATACTATTCAGCCATAAAAAAGAATAAAATCTTGCCATTTACAACAACATGGATAGATCTTGAGGGTATTATGTTAAGTGATATAAGTCAGGAAAAAACAAATACTGTATGATTTCACTTATATGTGGAATATAGAAAAACAAACAAAACTCATAGATGCAGAGAACAAATTTGTGGTTGCCAGAACAGAGGTGGGTGAAATGGGCAAAGGAAGTCAAGATATAACAACTTCTAGTCATTAAATAAATAAGTCATGGGGATATAATGTACAGCATGGTGGCTATAGTCAACAATATTTATGATATATGTAACTTTATATGATGATAGGAGGAAACCTGACATTATAGTGATCATTTTACAGTGTATATACAAATGTTGAATCATTATGTTGTATACCTGAAAATGTTATGTCAATTATGCCTCAATTCAAAAAAAAAAAAACATGGAAAAATGTCACTAAAACAGTGACTTAAAACTGTATGTGCTTCAGATTATGGTAGAGTTGTGTTTTGTACCATTATTTCTTTGGATAATACCAAATATCTGTATCTATAAGCATATTTTTGGAGGTTGCATAGTTTACACAGAAAGGAAACAATTGAAATCCATCAAAATGAGTACTATATAGTAGCAAAATGGAAAAGATAAATGGAGACAATTAAGTACTCAGATGATGGTGTGAGTGGTCATCATGGTAGGGGAGGGTCTGGGTGGAGGCTGGGGCTATGAGTATGTTGGATTTACTCCTACTGCCTGTACAACATAAACACTATGGAGCCCATGGAGTCCAAAATATATAATCAAAGAAGGAAACAGGAATTGATAGAGTTTGGTTATAAATGAGTCAGAACTTGTTGAATGGTCTCAATCATTATTCATAATTTTTTTCTGATACATCCAATCTTCCTTAGACCAGTAATAGGTATAATGATGTTTATCAGGAGGTGGAAGATTCATATTTGACAAAAGTTCAAAGGCAATTCAATAAAGAAAGGATAACCTTTGCAACAGGTGGTGTTGGAACAACTGGACACCCAAATGCAAAAAATGAACCTCGACCTATAAGCTCACATATTACACAAAAATTATTTCAAAATGAATCATAGACACAAAATGTTAAAGTATAAAACTCCGAGAAGGGAATACAGGAAAAAAAATCTTCATGACCTTGGGTTAGGCGAAGTGTTCTAAGATAAAACACCAAATGCACTATCCATAAGGTAAACTGATAAAATGGGAGTATATGAAAATTAAATACCTTTGCTCTATAAAAGATAGTTAAGATAATAAAAAAAAAAACTGGATTGGACAAAATATATTTATAAATCACACATCTAACAAAGAGCTTATATCTAGAATATATAAAGAACTCTTCAAAACTCAACACTATGAGAACAAACAGCCCAATAAATAAATGCTTCACAAGATATGTGGATGTCAAATAATCACTTGAAAAAGTGGCGAACATATTAGCCACTAGGAAAATGCAAATTAAAAACACAGTGAGGTACCATCAGACACCTATTAGAGTAACTGAAAACAAAAACAAACTGACAATACCAAGTGCTGGCAACAGTGTAATAACTGGAACTTTCATACATTGATGTTGGGAATGTAAAATAATACAGTCACTTGGGAAAATAGTTTGGTAAATTTCTTGTAAAGTTAAAAACATGTAGTTACCATATGACAGCATCTCTACTCCTAGGTATTTACCTAAAGAAATGAAAATGTCCACACAAAAGTACCAACAGTGCCTTTATTAATGATTGCCAAAACCTGGAAACAACCCAAACTGCTATCATCTGGTGAATGGATAAACAGATTGTGGTTCACCCATAAGGACTACTACTCAACAATAAAAACAAATGAGCAACATATATGTGTGTGTGTGTGTGTGTGTGTATATATATATTCATTTGTTATATATTGTTATATATATAAAGTATTTATGTATATTATATATATTTAACAACAGAATTTATCATAACATCAAGAATTATGACATACTTAAGGATAAGTTTAATAAAATATGAGGAAGACTGAATATTACCCAGCATTGCTAAGAGAAATTAAAGACCTAAATAAAAAGAAACAGATGTTCATGAATTGGTGGACTCAGTAGTGTTCAGATGTGAATTACCTCCATATTGATCAATAGATTCAATACAATCCATATTATAATCCCCCAAAACATTTTCCCCCATAGCAATTGACAAGCTGATTTTAAAATATGTAACTGAAAAAGACTTTCAACAAAGCAGTAGCAGTTTTGAAATGTGCAGTAATCAATACTCTTTGGTACTGTTAGAATAATAGACACATGGTACAATAGTATATAAGAGTATTCGGAAATAAATGTTATGCAGTCTACTGATTTTCACAAAGTAACACAATGGAGGGAGAGAATTTGTTTCAAGAAATGGTCCTAGAACAAATGTGTATGATTGTCCCTTCTTTTAACACCTTTATTAACTGCATACACTGTGACAGTAAGTTTCTAATTAATTTTATTTTTAAAATATTTTATTTATTTATTTGAGAGACAGTGAGAGAGAGCACAAGTGGAAAGGAGGGGGAGAAGCAGACTCCCGCTGAACAGGGAGCCCGATGCGGGGCTCCCTGCTCTGCGGGAAGCCTGCTTCTCCCTCTCCCACTCCCCCTGCTTGTGTTCCCTCTCTCGCTGTGTCTCTCTCTGTCAAATAAATAATAAAATCTTTTTAAAAATTAAAAAAATGCTAATAATCAATAAATATTGAGCATAAAAAATGCTAATAATAAAATTAATAAATATTGAGCATAGGTTTTTACAAGTATGTAGGTTCTATCACCACCATTTTAAAGCAATGCCCTGAAATAAAAAGTAAGGTGCCTAATGTCAAACAGCTTGACAGTGGTGGCATGACAATGACAAGAATTGACATCTGTGCTATGGTAGGCTTTCCAATATAAACTGCTTTTTAAAAATCAGGATGGATTATCTGAAGTTTAGCAATGATTTAAGAGTACTGGAAGGTTTTTTTATTCACTAGTTCATTCAACCATATTAGAATATGTCATATAAACTTTCATGCTATCAATGCTGTATTAATGTCTCCCACCTTTTCTGAATTGGCCACCAATCCAGAATATTCGGATTCAAATATTATAAACACAAGAATGACAAATAAAGGCTTTATGTTTTCTGAATTCCATTATGAATTCTCTAATAGGAGAATATTTTCTAAAGGCCTACCAAGATTTTTAACATCCATGTTTCTCATTAGCATAAATTCTCTGATGCTGAACAATGTTTAAGCCATACATAATGGACTTCCCAAATTCCTTAAATTTTTAGGGTTTTACACACATATGGTTTCTCTGATGTACTTTAAGGGCTGAACTATATCTAAAGGCCTTCCCACATTTTCTACATTTAAAGGGTTTCTCACCGGTGTGTATCCTCTGATGTTCACTAAGGAATGAATTAAGTCTAAAGGCCTTGCCACATTCCTTACATTCAAAGGGTTTCTCACCAGTATGAACACTCTGATGTCCAATAAGTTGTCCATACACAGTAAAGGCCTTTCCACATTCCTTACATTCATAAGGTTTCTCACCAGTATGAATCCTCTGATGTTGAACTAGGGAAGAGCCAGAACTAAAGGTCTTCCCACACTCTTTACACTCATACGGATTCTCATCTGTATGAAGTCTTTCATGGTGAACAAGGTAGGAGGCATGACTAAAGGCCTTCCCCATTCCTTGCATTCGCAGGGCTTTACCCCTGCATGAATTCTCTGATGTGCATTAAGAAATGAACTAAGTCTAAAAGCCTTCCCACATTCCTTACATTAGAACGGTTTCTCACCAGTATGAATACTCTGATGTCGAGTAAGTTGTCCATACACAGTAAAGGCCTTCCCACATTCCTTACACTCATAGGGTTTCTCACCAGTATGAATTCTCTGATGTTTAACCAGGGGTGAGCTACTACTGAAGGCCTTTCCACATTCTTTACATTCATAGGGTTTTTCACCAGTGTGAATTCGCTGATGTTGAACAAGGTATGAGAAGGTACTGAAGGCCTTCCCACATTCTTTACATACAAAAGGTTTTTCACCAGTATGAATATTCTGATGCCGAAGAAGTTTTCCATACACTATAAAAGCTTTCCCGCATTCCTTACATTCATAGGGTTTCTCACCTTTATGGATTTTTTGATGTTGAACAAGGTATGAGCTACTATAAAAAGCTTTTCCACATTCCCCACATTCATAGGGTTTCTTAACAGTATGAATACTCTCATGTATAGTAAATTGATGGCTATTACTAAAGGTCTTCCCACATTCCTTACATTCATATGGTTTCTCACCAGTATGAATTCTCCCATGTTTAACAAAGCCTGAGCCTCTAATAAAAGCCTTCCCACATTCTTTACATTCATAGAGTTTCTCAATAGTGTGAATTCTCTGATGTCGAACAAGGTACGAAAAGGTGGTAAAGGCCTTCCAACATTCCTTACATTTATAAGGTTTCTCACCAATATGAAATCTCTGATGTATGGTGAGTTGATGTCCATTACTAAAGTTCTTCCCACATTCTTTACGTTTGCAGGTTTTTTCACTAGAATGTGTTCTCTCATGTTGAACAAAGTTTGAGCCTTGACAAAACGTCTTCCCACATTCCTGACATTCACATGATTGCTCTCTGTTAAGAAGTCTCTGATGTAGAGCAAAAGATGTACATTTCTCAATAGTGGGCATTTCTTTAGAGCTGACTGTCTCATCCTTCAACTGAAAATCTGAAAGAAAACAAAAAAAAAAACCCAAATATTGTTTTCCTATATGAGAAAATATAGGAATAGAGATTTCTATGGAAGAGACACATTGAAAATATCTACTAGAAATAAATAGCCTAGGCAATACTAAAATACTGTTATAAAAATCAAAAACAGGTCAAAGAGAAATACAGAGATTAATGAGAGTTTATTTAAAATACCAATGTTGGTGATAAAATAGGTTTCACTTCTGATATTAGGTGTGGATCAGAATCTTTGAAGAGCTTGTTGAGAAACTGATATTCCAGCATCATCCCAGACCTCCTGAATCAGAATACACAAGGCAAGTTCCTGGGCACTGATATGTTTAACATTTCTTATAAATGTTTCTGATACAGATGAAATTTCATTTCCCCCCACTGTGGCTTCTCTTTACACTTAAGAGTCAAATCCATGTATCTTTCATTAATATGATCCCCGCTTACCTATCAGGCCTCATATCAAGTCATAATTTTCTTTGTTCCCTATTTACCTCACTTTCCCCTTTCGGCACTTGGAATGTGTCACAAATTTTCTCATCTTTTGGTTCCATCTGCAGGTGATGTCATTTCCCAAAAATTCTTTGGCATGTGTTGTTTGCAGACTGGATCCTTCTCATCCTATATATGTTTAAGGTAAAATGTCACTTTATCAGGATACTGTAAATTGCTGACCTTGTCTAAGGATGTCCATGTCTTTATCTTCTAACACTTAATTCTTATAATTCCTACCTGTTTTCAATTATATAATTATTTCTCTTTGTCAAAAATTTTAATTTACTTCTCCCAAACCTACCTGTGATAGATATTTTGGCCTTCATGACCTTTGCCCATATCATGCCTGTGAATATGTTGCATCACATGGCAAAAGATATGTAATTAAGGTTACTAATTAGTTGCTTTAAGACGGAGACATTAACCTGGCTTATCTGGGTAGGCCCTAAAAAGCAGAGCTTTCTTCTGGCTGAGGGCAGAAGAGAAGTCAGAGACCTTCAAAGTGTGAGATGGACAAGACTTGCTGGTTGCTGACTGGAAGACAGAGGGGGCCACATGGAAAGTGTGAGAAGGAAATAAATTCTGCCAGTAACCTGTGAGCTTGGAAGAAGACCCCATGCCCCAAAGAACTGCAGTCACAGCTGATACTTGGATTTAGCCATCCTGTGCTGAACTGATCTATACAATTATTTGATTACATAGGACTATAGTCTTAAGCTACTAAATTTGTGGTAATTTATTACAAAGCAACAGAAAACTAACTCCAAAAGCAGGCCCAACCCCTATTTCATTCAGCACTGAACTATAACTCTCTAGCACACAGCAGAAATTGATTGCAAAAAAAAAAGAAAAGAAAAAAGAAAAATCTCTAGACAAAAGAAAGAATTAGGATATAATTAAAAGACAATATCATACAAATAACTCACTGATAACCCATTAATATAATATAGATAATCCTTGAAGAAATAAACAATTTCTGGAATGAGAAAGGGAAGGTACAAGATGAACCTCAGATATCTTTGCCTTTAAAAAGTCAGGTAAATTTTGAAGACTCATAGGTTTCTCAAGAAACAGAAGAGACTTACTATGGAGCTCTGTATGGTAAATACAATGACAAAAGGAACACATGAATGATTATTTTCAATTATACATTCTGAATCAATGATAATGGGTGGATAAAAGATGAATCCATAGTAATTCTTGCAAGTGAACAGAAAAAAAAATTTTTTTAATCTTTGTTGTTGAATAATCTCATACTTAGAAAAAGTATTTTTTTTTTTTTTAAAGATCTTATTTATTCATTTGACAGAGAGAGACACAGTGAGAGAGGGAACACAAGCAGGGGGAGTGGGAGAGGGAGAAGCAGGCTTCCCGCCGAGCAGGGAGCCCGATGCAGGGCTCAATCCCCGGACCCTGGGATCATGACCTGAGCCGAAGGCAGACGCCCAATGACTGAGCCACCCAGGTGTCCCTAGAAAAAGTATTTAACTACTAGTAAAGAGTCAAATAATTTGTCTTTCTCTTTTCATTGGAACTATGTTTCAAGATAACCAAAAAGTACTAGTTTAGAACACTAAGAAATAGTTACACAAGAAACTATAGTAACAAAGTACCTTCCTACAAATAATGATATTTTTTATTCTGATGAGGATTAACAACATGACAAGTTGCTAAAGAAATGAATATTCCTGGATAATAAAGTAAAAGGAAAACCACACAGATTACTGTTTAGTTACAAGGAGGAAAATTAAATAATGTGGGTTTGGACTGTTATCACTCTAATCCAGTGGTTGATATATATATTTTTTAATTTATTTATTTTACAGAGAGAGCATGCATCTGTGCAACTGGGGGGCAGAACAGGAGAGGGAGAGAGAGAATCCTCAAGCAGACTCCTCACTGAGTGTGGAGCCCAACCTCGGGGGGGCTTGATCCCAGGACCCTGAGATCATGACCTGAGCCAAAATCAAGAGTTGGCTACTTAACCCACTGAGACAAAAATGTTTACCTTTTAAAAATATTTCCATGTTATATGATAAGCTGTACAGGCATTTTGACCAAAACTAGACCACTGGGATGGCCCCTACAGATAAGTATTGAATTTGCACACAAGAGTCAACTGGAAAATTGGATCAGATATGTTATCTCATTAAACTGACTGCCTTTAGGATGATTTCTGTTATCTCTTAAGATCAGTTTGGCCCATCAATTCTCCAACTTCTCAGAAAAAAAAAAAAGGCTATTTAGATCATTTCATTCAAAGAGGAGAAAATCTGGGTGTTGACTATTGTCAAAAAACTTCCACCACCATTAAAGGAGAATTTTGAACTGCTTTCTTCTGCTCTCAGGGCTTTTCATGTCATACTATACCAGATGACCTCAAAATGGGGAGAATTATACAGCACTGTGGTTCAGGACCACTAGATTTGGATCATGTCACAAAGGTATAGCACTCGTATCCAAGAAATTGGATAGGCAGTGGTTCTAGACAGATTCTGTTTAGAAAATATACTGGCCCAACAAGGCAGAGATATGATTCTTAGGAGAATGTTGTACTCACATCTTTAAAGACCTCTCTGAGATCTCTAAGATTACTAAAATGACCCAGGAAACAAGTAAGAAATCACCAAGTTAGGTAATAAGGATAATTCCCTCCATATTGGGTTCTGTGGGCTCTTTGGATCAGGGATGGAATCTGTTCTTTTGGTTGAATTTGAGTACTAGTCTTTGATCCTGGTTTAGAAGCAGACTAGAAATCCTGATCATAATATTTCTCATAGTATTGTCTATACTACAGCATTCAAATGTATAATCTACAGTCCTAAATGCTGTTGTGCCACCATTTTCTTATCAACAGATCCAAATAATCTTCCAAATAAAAAAATAAGAAAATACACTTTCAAAGGTTGAAATGACTTTCATATACACACAACCATGACACATCCAACAATTGTGTACATTTGGAGAATTTTGCTCCTGAGAAGATAATGTTCTATCCTCCAGATAAGGCTGAAAAATGACCAAAAAGGTGGCAGGGGAAACCAAGAAGTGAAACCAACATAATTCCTTGTCTCTGGGTTAAACAAAATTGAGAAAAACATACTTCCTGGGACATGTCTTAACCTTCCATAAATTATCAGGGCCCATGGGATTAAGTTTTAGTTTTTGAGTTGTTTTTTTTTAAGCAGTTCTAACTATTTGTAAGAATTAATATTTTCTGACTTTTATTCTTTCTTAAAGACCTTCCAAAGACAAAAATTCACTTATTTTCAAAAAAGAATAAATTTCATTCTACTTTACAGTTACACAGGGTTCTACTGGATCTTTTCATGGAACTAAGATATACAATGGGATACCAATCATCTATTTTTCCTTTAAGAATAAAAGAATAATGTTCCCTTGGGACATTTTTCTGTTTCATCATCTGAAAAGCTATTTCATCATTATCAATTATATCCCAGTGTGCAAAAAAGAAAAATTAAAATAAGGAAATGGAAGAATTCTGGCATTGCCCAGAAAGATGATACAGTAGTGAAATAAATCATTACTACATTGTCCTTCAGTTTTCTCAACGTGTTGCTCAAAGGATTGCATCCATTATCTTTTAAGGTTTCAAAGAAGACTTCAGACATCAATTTGTGCCTTAAAAAATATTTAGCATTTGGGATACCTGGGTGGTTCAGTCGGTTAAGCATCTGCCTTCGGCTCAGGTCATGATCCCAGAGTCCTGGGATCAAGTCCCGCATCGGGCTCCCTGCTCAGTGGAGAGCCTCCTTCTCCCTCTGCCTGCCGCTCCCCCTGCTTGTGCTCTCTCTCTGTCAAATAAATAAATAAAATCTTTTAAAAAATATTTAGCGTTTATTGAACACAGTTGAGAATTCAAAATTTTTCATTTTCTACCCATTATGGCAAAGATAAGCAAAGTGACAAAGAAAGACACTTCATAAACATCATGTAAATCAGAAGATGAGTGCAAAGATAAAGGGAGCAGTGCTCTAGAGCAGCCTGTCCAATATGGTAGCCACCAGCTATGTGACTAAATTGAGAGGTGCTGTGAGTGTAACATACACACCAGATTTTGAAAACTTAGAGCAAAGAGAAATGTAAATTATCTCATTAGTAATTTTATAGTAATTGTACTGATCATATTTGGGATATATTGAAATAAACAAAATGCATTATTAATTTTACCATTTTCTTTTTAAATTCACCACTAGGAGACTTTATATTACATATGTGGCTTGCATTACATTCTAGATGACAAAGTTGGTATGTGGTGAACTATCTTACTAATATCGTTTATGGTAAAAAAAGACCACTGAGAGACAAGTTGCATATGGACTCAGAAAATGGGAAAGGTCATCGGGAGGCCAATTCTGTAGTGCGAACTGGGGGTGATGGTGGTCTGGATTAGAAAGTTAGTGGTGGAAAATGGTGAGAAGGTATGGCACTCATATTTTGAACATAGAACGAACAACATGCTGGCGTGCCTGCTGTGTGATATTCCGAATAGTTAAAGCCAAGATCACCAAAGGCAGTCTTAGTCTGAATGTTCATTTGAGCCTAAGATGATCCTCTCATAGGTGCTGCAGGTAAAAAAAAAAAAAATGATTTTCTTGTTGTGGTTATAGAATATAATGTCCTTTTCTTAGTATATTCTTGAGTATTTAGGGATGAAATGTTATAATTTGTGCAACTTAAATGGTACAGCAAAACTTTTTTTATATAGATACAGAACAAAGCAAAATATTAAAAACTGGTGAATCTACGTGATGGTTTTAAGGATTGCTGTATTACTTTTTCAACTTTTATGTGGATTTTAATTCAGTTGGCAACATACAAAACCAAAACACAACAAAACAGACTTTTAAGAACGGCATATTTCCATACATTAAGAAACATTAAAAACAATACAATTTATTTAAAAAAAAACAAAATAAAAAGCCCTCAAAGTGATATATGTAGACTGATTAGATACAAAGTGTATAGGGTTGAATAGTGGTTCCCCCTCCCTCAGAATGTGAGGAAATAGATGTAATTCATTAATATGAGGTCATTTTGGATTAGTGTGAGCACTAAATCTAAAGTGACTGGTGTCCTTACGAGAAAAGGAGAGGACACACAGAGACAGACACAAAGGAGGACATGCTGTGACAACAGAGGCAGAGATGGGAGTGATGTAGCTATAAACCAAAGAATGCCAAGACTACCAGCAACCACCAGAAGCTACAAAAAAGCAAAAAAGTATCCTCCCCCGGAACCTTCAGAGACAGAATGCCCTTGACTTCTTGATTTCAAACTTCTGGCTTTGAGAATTGTGAGGCAGTAGATTTCTGTTGTCTTAAGCCACCAAGTTTGTAGTATTTTGTTACAGCAGAACCAATTTACAGATTTGTGACTTATTATGGCAAAAACTAATACACAAAGATAAATATATAATACAGAAAAGAGCTACGAAATAGGTTTAAAAAAAAAAAAAACACTTTTCGGGGCACCTGGGTGGCTCAGATGGTTAAGCGTCTGCCTTCGGCTCAGGTCATGATCCCAGGGTCCTGGGATCGAGTCCCACATCAGGCTCCCTGCTCCTTGGGAGCCTGCTTCTCCCTCTGCTTCTCTCTCTCTGTCTCTCATGAATAAATAAATAAAATCTTAAAAAAAAAAACCAAAAACTTTTCTTCAGGTAATTTCCATTTCTGAAAATCAATTCTAATTAAACCCTGAATAATTATAGGAATAAATAGTTAGTGTCAATTAAAAAAAAAATAGGTGGGAGCCCATCAAAACGTGTGACACAGAACTGAAACTAAATAAAAATTTTAAATGCAAATAATAGTCTCTGAAAAAAATTATAAATTTCAAACATGAACATTTTCTGTTCTTTTCTTTTTTAATTTAAATTTTACTTAGTTAACGTAACAGTGTAATATTGTTTCTGGAGTAGAATTCAATGATTTGTCACTTAAATACAACACCCAGTGCTCATCACAACAAGTGCCCTCCTTAATACCCGGCAGCTGTCTAGCCCATCCCCTACCCACCTCCCTCCATCAATCCTCAGTTTGTTCTCTATCTTTAAGAATCTTTTATGGTTTGTTTCCCTCTCTCCTTTTTCTTTCCCCTTCCCGTCAAACGTGAACATTTTCTATTAGAACTTATATCAGCTTTTTTAAAAAGAAGCTAAATTTCTTCTGTTTGTTTTTTAAATGAAAAATAATTAGTGCATGTTCCTAACTATATGACTTTCAACCACAGAACTGTATTTGAAATGTTGCAAAAGACCTTCATTTTATCAAAAAGAATGCTATGTCTTTCTTCCTGCCTTCTCTTCACTGCTAGGAGGCTGCATCTTCTTCTAGGACATTCCTCCTTCCCAGCCACTCTTGGGCCATCCCTCCTCAGCAGACTCCAGCGTCTACATCTCTTGCCCTCACTTACATCTCCATATCCTACTAGAGCTGCTCTTTACTAAGTTGTGAATGCCATTTAATTACATATTCTAGCTCACATATTAAAACTAAATTTCATTATAAGGGTTTTTTTTTTTAAGTAAAAAAGGACACAGAGGCTACCATGAAGAGGCTCCCGTTTGCCAAATATGAGACAATTTGAATATCAAAATGATAGTAGAAGATTACAACTGACTGAGTACAGTAAGAATGCCTGGGCTCACACTGAATAAATAACTGAAACATTGTTCAAATTGAGAAACAATCTGCAAAAGACATGTACTCATCAAAAGTGCCAAGATCATAAAAGGCAAAGAGAGACCAAGGAGTTCTTTCAAATTAAAGGAGATTAAAGTAAGAAGACTACTAAATGAAATTCATGATTTTTGTCTTGGATACTGGGTTGAATTTTATTTTTTTTCTATAAAGGATACCAGTGAGGAGGCACCTGCGTGGCTCAGTTGGTTAAGCTTCTGGCTCTTGTTTTTGGCTCAGGTCATGATCTCAGGGCTGTGAGATCAAGGCCGGAGTTGGGCTTTGCACTCAGCAAAGTCTGCTTGGGATTCTCTCTCTCCCTCTCCCGTTGCCCCTCCCCCTGCTCATGTGCACTCTCTCTCTCTCTAAATAAAAGAATATAAATAAAAGAAAAAAAGGAAAAAGAAATATACACTGAAACATTTAGGGTAAAGGTGAAGTCATTTCAAGGGAAAGGGACAGAATGAGAATGATAAAAAGCAAATATATAAAATATTAACAGTCTCCAGGTAAAGGTTACATGTATGTTCTGTGTTATTCTCACAAATTTTCTGGTTAGGAATTATTTCAAAATAAAGAGTTACATAAAATCCATCAATTAAGAACCCTGTACATATTTGTTTAAATCAATACATTTCAGTTAAAAGAAGAATATACAAATGCAGAATGGCACAGTGATTATTAAAGATAAGCCAACTCTGTCTAAATTCTAGTTCTAAGAACTAGCTCTATAATTAGGAAAATTTCTTAATCATCCCAAGTCTTAGTTTCCTCAGATAATAAAATACTGATAGCAATCTGAAAAACGTCTCACAATGTTGCCGTGAGAATCAATAAGGCAATAACGTGTAAAATGCTTAGAACAGGGCGCCTGGGTGGCTCAGTTGGTTAAGCGACTGCCTTCAGCTCAGGTCATGATCCCGGAGTCCCCGGATCGAGTCCCGCATCGGGCTCCCTGCTCGGCGGGGAGTCTGCTTCATCCTCTGACCCTATCCCCTCTCATGTGTTCTCTCTCTCTCATTCTCTCTGTCAAATAAATAAATAAAATCTTTAAAAAAAAAAATGCTTAGAACAGTGTCAGGCATAGAGTAGAGAATCAATAAAGAAACTGCTATTATCACCACCCCTGTCTGCATAAGAGGCAATGATCAAAAAGGGAATAAGTCAGTATAGCATGAGTAAACTCAACAACAAAGATTTCATACCTCCCCTCATTAATTTTCAGTTAATCATTTTTCTTCTTATAGCTCTGAGAAAACACAAGATAAAAGATATATATTCAGTGTGAACCAAGATGGCGGCTCCCGTGGATCTGGAGTTGAAGAAGGCCTTCACAGAGCTTCAAGCCAAAGTTACTGACACTCAACAGAAGGTGAAGCTTGCAGACATACAGATTGAACAGCTAAACAGAACGAAAAAGCATGCACATCTTACAGATACAGAGATTATGACTTTGGTAGATGAGACTCACATGTATGAAGGTGTAGGAAGAATGTTTATTCTTCAGTCCAAGGAGGCAATTCACAATCAACTGTTAGAGAAACAGAAAATAGCAGAAGAAAAAATTAAAGAATTAGAACAGAAAAAATCCTACCTGGAGCGGAGTGTGAAGGAAGCTGAGGACAACATCCGGGAGATGCTGATGGCACGAAGGGCACAGTAGGAAATCTCTAGCAGAAGCTTCCTGCCCCCTCCCATTCCTGGCAAGGGCAGAGGGGCCCATGTGGGGAAAGCATCCTCTCTTCTGCCCTGATGGACTTTTTTTTTTGGATGATCTGGTAACCCTGTGTTTTCTCCTTCACCCTGATACCCTTTCAGATCCCAACTCTGTGTTTTTTGTCCTGGCTCTCTCTGCCACCCCTGCCCAGAACACTCTTCTCCCCTGGGGGTGAGTCACCAACTCCCAAGAGAGGGAAGCTGGGAGCCAGGACATGGGGGGGCTTTGCCCAAGCCTATCACTAGTTATGCTGCTTAGACCAATAAAAGGCATCTGTTCCCCCCCCCAAAAAAGATATATATTCATTCCTCTACTATATCAATTAAGTTACCGACATCCACATCCACTGTCACCGTTTTCTCTTATGCACAAAATTCCACCATCTTACCCGCCCAGCTGAAGGCCATTGCTTCCACAATAATTTCCTCCTAATTCTTCCATTTTCACCACTCTGTGGAAGCGTTCCCGACATCAATCATGCAGGTGTAACCCCATGTCCCAACCAACCCCATCTCTTCATAGGCAATGCCTCTACAGAACTGGGGTACTCACTCCCATTCTGCTTAAACCACTCCTGTCAGGCTTTCGTTCCTTGATGCCACTGAGGATTTCCCCTTCTGGGAAGGTCAAATATTGAGGCCATTGCTCGTTTCTTGTTTTAATTCCTGTTTCAGTGATCAGTCGTCCGCCCTGAAACATACTCTTCACTTGTCTTTGGTGGTACCACTTAATTCTACCTTAAAATGTGCTTCTCAACAGTCTCTTGTGCAGCCCCGCCGACAGACACAACCGTGAGACTCCTCTGTCTGCACTGGCTCTTTGGGAGACCTCACGCACTCCCCTGGCTTTAAACACCAGCCATATGCCAATAAAACCCAACTGCCAAGTGCGAGCCTATACTCTCCCTGAGCTCAGGCGTGCATATTCAACAGCCTCATCAGCATTTCTAATAGCCATCTCAAGCTTCACATATTCAAAGTACGCGTGTTTAGATTTGTTCTCCATCCTGCCTTTTCTCTCTCTTTCCCATCTCAGGTAGTTTGTCACCATTCACCTGCTCAACTCAAAACCTGCTCATCCTTCTTCATGTCCTTCTGCCGCCACCCCCATTTATAATTCACCAGCATGTTGTTAGCTCTATGTTCAAAATCCATTACGAGTGCCATACCTTCTCACCACTTTCCACCACTAACATTCTAATCCAAACCACCATCACCCCCCAGTTCGCACTACAGAATTGGCCTCACGGCAGCTTTTCCCATTCTTACCCTTGTCCCCATTCAGTCCATCCTCTATGCATCTGTGCAGGAAAAAGCAGAGGGGAGCGATGGAAGGTATCTGCAGACCTGAGAACCTCAAAATAAACAGTAGATATTCATCTAAAAGGTTAGCAGGCTAATTGGAGGAGAGGTAGTGAAACCAATAGCGAGGTTTGGGGTGCTTCGTAAGGTTGGATGTGGTTGGAAGTGATCTATCAGGGAGAGAGAGAAAAAAGGGTTGTCATTAGGTAGAAGCTGGTAAAGGGCTCGAGGGGAGTTGGAGAAGTTTTATCTCCTCATGTGGAGAATCTGGGTGAAGAGAATAGGAAAATTCTTTGTAGAATTCTGCAACTTCTCTGTAAGCCTGAAATTATTTTTATTTAATTAGTTTATTATTATTGTTTATTTTTTTAAAGATTTTATTTTTAAGTAATCTCTACACCCAACATGGGGCTTGAACTCAAGCCCGAGATCAAGAGTCGCTCACTCTTTGACTGAGCCAGCCAGGTGCCCCTGAAATTATTATTTTTTAAATGTTTTACTTCTGCTCAGGTTGATGTTTTAAGGATATCTGTTTTATAATAACTCATTAAGCTGTGTAATTTAACATGGCTTTCTAGTCTTCATCTCATTTTTAAAAATTTTTAAATCAGAAAAATGTAAATTAGATCATGGCTTCTAGTCACTTTTAGAAAATAAGCCAGGTTCCTGATAATTAACAAAAAAATATACATGACTTGGTCCCTTCTGATATTCTCCCTTTTTTCTTGTTACTCTCCCCTCATTAATTCTGTTCCACTCTGCTCATTGCTCCTGAATCACACAAAGCTCATTTCCACCTCAAGTAATGCAAATTTGTTATTCACTCTGCCTGGAATGTTCTATATAATTATACAGCCTAATCCCTTCTTGTTCTTATCTCTGCTCAGTTATCACCACCTCAGAATATACAAATAAATCTAAATGTAGAAGAGGAGCTGAAAGCAGTCAAATTCAAAATAATAGCTGAAATACTGCACTGGGAAAGAGAGCAGGCCTAATAAGATGACCAGGGAAATATGAGAAGGTGAGGGAATGATAAAATTGGTAAAGGTGAAGCTTCTTTGGAAATTTTGGTGAGATATTTATCTTTCTCCCAAGTTTCAGGCTTTCTATGCAGGCCTTGCTGGGGCCTTTGAAGGGAAAGTTACAAACAACAGCTCAGAGATGTGCCTACTCCCTGACCACATGGGTTACTTCCAGCAATGAGAGCTTCTCTACCTGACCTGCTCTTACTCACCTGTGTATTGTCTTCTTTGATCTTTCCTCACTATCATCCATGGCTCTTTCCATTGTTCCAATAAAGTAATCAGATGTGGTTTAGAAATGGAATGTCCAGCTTACAAGGTAAGAATGCCATACAATGTAGAAAAGAAATAAAATAGGAATTAAAAAATACTTTGAGCTTAGGTTAAACTTGGAATAGACTAAAATGACATTGAGAAGTACTTCAGGGAAAGGCAAGGTGATTCAAGAATCCAAATAGATGGGCAAAAGGTTTTATTTTAAGTGAAATCTATTCTCTCTCTCTTTCTTTCTCTCTCTCCTATGTCTTGACAGAAAGCATGACCTTGTAATTGAGAACACAGACTCTGGTACCAGAGTGCATGGGTTCAAATTCCTGTTTCTGCCTCCTACCAGCTGTGTGACCTAGGGAAACACACTTAAACTGTCTTCAACATTCTCATCTGAAATGGTTATCAATAATCCCTATCTCATAGGGTGATTGTGAGGAGAAAAATCAGTTAATATAAATCAGATACAAACATGTAAAGAGCTTAGGATAGTGACTGGTACACAGTAAGCACAATGTGAGTTACTAACATTATTACTGTTATTTTTCTAAGAGAAAAACCAAAAAGTTTCTTGAAACATATGTATCTATAGGATACTCATTTAATTTTAAATGCAAAGTTCATGAATTATAAATTTTAACCACAAAATCAGGGTAATTGTTTTGTAAGAAAGAAAGTGAGGTACCTTCAGGTTTAAATGATTTGTTTATCCAGCCCCCCACTGTATAAGTTGCACAGGCTCTTCAGATAGAACAAATCAGGACCCTGTGTCTAGCTGTTTTGACTGCAGGTGGGTCAGATAGTAATAGTGCATTTATAGCAATTTTGAGCATAAACATAATGAGAAATCTGGCCTTTGTCAATGTTTATGCAATAAACACCCCAGAGTTCTAATCCTGCCATTTCATCCTTTCCAGCCTAACAAAGCTCAAACCATTTCTTTGGGGACAGAGGGAAGAAATTACGTTCACTTCTTAAGATAGCCCTAAAATGTACGATGTTGGGGAGAAGATTCTAATTTATTTGACAGAGGTAAACTTACCCAGTGAGACCAAGTTACTATAGTTCTCCAACATCACATCCCTGTGCAAGTGCCTCTGAGCAGGATTCACTCCCCCACTCCTGCTGAGAGAAGGCTACGGCCACATCCCTGAATGTCACTGATCCCTGAAACTGCAAACCCACATATGTCTGGTGAAATTAAAAAAAAAAAAAAATGTTTTAAGATGAAAGAAGAGGAGATAATAAGTTTCAACGTAGCATATAAGAAGCAAATGAATCAGAATATCTGCATGTTCTGGAAGAACCCTGTTGCTACGGTCAAAATTTTCTGTATGCTGTGGGATACCACAGTACTCCAGATCTGTTGAGAAATTGATAAAATAATCCAAGTTTCTCTGTTAAATAAAACAGCATACACAAAGACACTGCCTGCTCAGTACCTAACCTAATAAATTCTCAAGAAATAGTAATCTTTACATTATTTTCCCTTTAAGAGAAATAGGCATTTTTTAAGCATAAAATCCTTAGTCCCTGGATCGAGTCCCGCATCGGGCTCCCTGCTCAGCAGGGAGTCTGCTTCTCCCTCTGACCCTCCCCCCTCTCATGTGCTTGCTCTCTCTCATTCTCTCTCTCTCAAATAAATAAATAAAATCTTAAAAAAAAAAAAGAAAATAGATATTACACAAATTTGTTAATTTCTCAAGCTTCAAGATTATTATGTCAGATCATATCGTAAACATTTTTCCTTATATTAATAAAAAAATTTTCATGATGGCATAAAAGTACCTCTCGTGAATATGTATCAGAATTAGTCATTATTTTAGATTTATATGAGATTTGACCAAATGTCTCTGATTTCCCCAATTCAGGTAATCTACGTTAATCTACGACTTACGATAATAAGCTCATATTGCCATGCAGCATTCCTCACTCAACACTTTTGCTGTTTTTCAGTTAGCGGATTATGATTCAGAATCAAACGAATGTCACCCAAGTCTGGCAGGTCCCGTTCCACCACAAAATTGACCTACTGTCACTCTCAGGCATCACCTGGCAAGAATGATGGTATCAATGTTTCCATGTCACAGTCATGGCCCTAATGTGTTCCTAAAAGCCTCACAGAGCATGTGATCTCATCATATTAAGACTGAGACCAATCAGTACAAAATCCCATCTTAGTAGGTCTGTGGAAAATGTTAAATCTTCTGATGTACGGTCAAATGAGGCCAATATCTCAAACTCACCAAACCACTGACTGACACAGGGAGCTCAAATAATTCATGAGACTTCACACCTTCACTGTTCCACCACAGTCCTTCAGCAAAGATTTATCACATGTGATCTTTTCCGTAATTTGCTCAATGAATTAATGAACACCAATTAGAAAAGGGGACCTCATAAGGAAGAAGCAATTGTTTGGCACCGTTTCAAACAGGAGGAATCAAGCAGGTAATGAGATGGTGCTTAATGAAAATATCTATGTAGTCTAAAAATCCCAATATTTCACAGAGAAGCAACTTACATGGGCCATGCTTCTAGAAATGTAAGAACCGATCAGTCTTCCTGGGGGGTTCCTCTACCAGAGAAGTTCAAACTCTAGAAAATTCAGAGCTGAGAGAAGAAAAGGAGGCTTTAGTGTACCCAGTAACTTCAGCCAATAAACCTTCTTGTCCCCGCATTTTGGTTCCAAATGATGTTACAACCACCCTCACATGAAATTTTGGAGAACAGAGGGATTCTGGATAAATCCAAACCCCAGTGAACCAAGATGCACACAGCTGGATGCAGAACAACAGCACTTCTTCACGGAAGCCAGAATTAGACATGTCAGCAGGTTTTCTGGACAGGACTTCATTTTGGGGAGGCTGATCTAGATCGAATGTTGGCCTGCACAGTTCTGCTTTGAACAGATCCTCCTCCCTACATTCCTACATTCTCTTTTTTTTGGGTTGGAATTTTTTTTTATTGAAGTATAGTTGACATATATTAGTTTCAGTTTCAGGTATACAACACAGTGACTTGACATTTATACACATTATGGAATTATCACCCCAATAAATCTATCACCTGCCACCATACAAAGTTATTATTATTGACTATATTCTCTATTCTACATATCTCTGTGACTGACTTATTTTACGGGAGGTTTGTATCTTTTAATCCTTGTCACTTATTTCACCCATCTCCCTCCCTCCTCCCCTCTGGCAACCACCCATTTGTTCTCTGTATTTTTGAGTCTGTTTCTGTTTTGTTTTGTTTTTTATATTCAACATATATAAGTGAAAGCAAATGGTATTTGTCTTTCTCTGACTTATTTTACTTAGCATAATACCCTCTAGGTCTCTCCATGTTGTCACAAATGGCAAAATTTTATTCTTTTTTATGGATGAATAATATTCCATTGTATGTATACATGTACTACATCTTCTTTATCCATTCATCTACTGATGGATGCTTCCATATCTTAGCTATTGTAAATAATGCTGCAATGAACATAGGGGTGCTGATATCTTTTTGATTTCATGTTTTTGTTTTCTTTGGGTAAATACCCAAAGTGGAATTGCTGGATTGTAGGGTAGTTCTATTTTTACCTTTTTAAGGAACCTCCATACCATTTTCCACAGTGGCTGCACCAGTTTGCATTCCCACCAACAGTGCATGAGGGTTCCCTTTTCCCTACATCCTCACCAACACTTGTTATTTCTTGTCTTTTTTATAATAGCCATTCTAACAGTGTGAGGGTGTCTCATTGTGGTTTTGATTTACATTTCCCTGATGATGAGCAATACTGAGCATCTTTTTATGTGTCTGTCAGCTATCTGTATGTCTTCTTTGGAAAAGTGTTTATTCAGGGCTTCTGCCCATTCCTAAATAAAATCATTCCTACATTCTAACTGAAAAAGAAGCCATACCACCCAAACCAGAACTTCTTTTGTGGGCTCAGGATAACGTCAAGATGAGAGAGAGAAAATAGAGAAGACATTGATCAGGCATTTACTAACACCTCAGTAGCTCAGTTTTCTCATCATTAAAATGGGGATAAGAATATCAACTACTACATATGGTTATCTTGAAGAATAAGTAAGAAAATCCATTTAAAACACTTACTAGAAAATTGGCTTAACATAAGTTAGCTATTATTATTATTGAAGAACATGACATGCCCCTCATTTCATTTTTATAAAGGACATAATTTGTTTCCATTTTTTACTTCTCTCTGGCATGTTTTCTTATAATTTTAACGAAAACACTTAGAGCCTGACCTTAAGAATGCAACTTTTCTTTTAAAAAATAGCAGGAAAGATTTCTCTGATCTTTAAATTTCCTCTTTCTCTATAGAAATTAGAGAGAGGCACCATTCTGTTACAAGATGCAAAACTGAAATAACTAACAAAGGTTGAATCCTGTTCTTCCTATGCAACTTGGAGATTGGTGTACATGTTCATAACTGCTATCATCTTACTCTCTTTTCTTATATAAATTTGTCACTGGAAGAGTAATTTGTACAACAGATCCTTGGAAGTCCTTTCACCTGCACCTATATTTTTTATATGACATTGCTATAATCCCAAAACGTGTAAATACCGATAAGGTTTGTCTTTTTTCTTTTTTTTTTTTTTTAAAGATTTTATTTATTTATTTGAGAGAGAGAGAGAATGAGAGACAGAGAGCATGAGAGCAGGAGGGTCAGAGGGAGAAGCAGACTCCCTGCCAAGCAGGGAGCCCGATGCGGGACTCGATCCCAGGACTCCAGGATCATGACCTGAGCCGAAGGCAGTCGCTTAACCAACTGAGCCACCCAGGTGCCCCAAGGTTTTTCAAACAAGAGGATCACTGGTGCTTCCCTCTTCTTCCTGCTGCACACAAAGAACATTGAGTCCTATAGTTTCCCTGTTTTAGTCTAAGAGTTGAAGAGTCTTTCCTACTTTGCATAATCAATTAGCGTGATTCTATTCTGCAGATACAATAAAACCCTATATATCTGCTAACAAAAAACTGGGATGGGGGGGAGGAAAATGCACACCAAAATATTAATATTATGTCTGTGTTTAGGACACATGCATTGGTTTCCTCTACTCTCACACTCACAGTGCTTCTGACACCAACTATGTATTTTTTTTAAACACATCAACAATTCTCTGACACCAGCTGGATGCCCTACAATTCAACTCAGCTCCGAGCTCTGACACTATCTACCTGGAGTTAGCATCAAATCCCACAAGTTAAGGGCTCAGTCCAAGACTGCCCCCACTTCAGAAACCAGTCATAAGTCCCAGGTTGTCACCTGTACTTCTAACCAACTGGCCATAAATTGGGGTTCCCACACCTCCCTCCTCAGGTTCAAAAATTTGCTAGAACAGCTCAGAGAACTCAGGGAAAACACTAAGTTTATCGGTTTATTATACATTAAGGGATATGATAAAGTATACAGGTGAATAGCCAGATGAAGAAATACACAGGGTGAGGTCTGGAAGGTTCCAAGTGTAGGAGCTTCTGTCTCTGAGGAGATGGGATGTGCCATGCTCCTGGCACATGGATGTGCTAACCAACCTGCAAGTTCTCCACACCCTGTACTTTAGGGATTTTTACGGAGGTTTCATCATATAGGATTGATCAATTATTAACTCATTTTCCAGTCCCTTCCCCCTATCCCTGCCCTGAGAATGGGAGCTAGAGCTGAAGGTTCAAGTTTCTTTTTTTCTTTCTTTCTTTATTTGACAGAGAGAGAGAGCAGGAGAGCACAAGCAGTGGGAGCAGCAGCGTGAGAGGGAAAAGCAGGCTTCCTGCAGAGCAGGGAGCCTAATGCAGGGCTGGATCCCAGGAAGCTAGGATCATGACCTGAGCCGAAGGCAGTCGCTTAACCAACTGAGCCACCCAGGCACCCCTGAGGGTTCAAGCTTCTAAACATGGCTTGGTCCTTCTAGTGACCAGGCCCCATTCAAGAACCCAATAGTCACTTCTTTAGAACAAAAGATACTGCTATTACCCAGGAAATTCTAAGAGATTTAGGAGCTCTGTGTCAAACACTCCTATTACTCAGGAAATCACAAGGATTTTAGGAGCTCCGTGTCAGGAACCCTGGTCAAAGACCAAATATTAGCAGGCACCAAGGGTAGAAACCAATATAAATACATTATTTATTATTTCACAGTCTAATAGGTAGAGTTATGGGTAACTTTTTTTTTTTTAATGTTAACTTTTTTCATAAATTCTTTGGATTACTGATTTTTGGGGGGGAGGGGGGTAGGACAAGTCTGCCCTAATTCTACCTTCAGAATTTAATATGAAGACTTTTACAATAATTTTACAGTTATAATTAAACAGTTATTCACAGTGGATACATTCTAGACTTTAATAAAACCAAGATCAAATAGGATCATCAGGGAAAAGCAGTACTTGGACATCTTTTAGTTGTATCTCATCAACATAATTATATCTATTCTTCTCTGAAAGACATAATTCAGGTTAAGTGGCCACTGCAGACTGAATGAGAGTATGAACGCAAAGTAGAGAGAACACTCTTGGGTACACAAGGAATGATCCATAAATGTGGCCAAATCCCTCTTCTCCACTAATTAAAATATGTACCGTCCTTGAAAAATATCTCACAAAACCATATGATAGTAAATGAGATTCATATATAATTTAAGATTTCCTTGAATACTACTGTCCATAACTGTGCACGTAGTTTAAAACTACTTCACATTTTTCTTCTTGTGACTGATCCTTTATAAACATATTTTTGTTAGTTGCAGAATATTCCATCACATAAATATGGACTGAGGTACTTAACTATTTATACAATATTGAACTCTAATTTTGTACAAGATCATTCCCAGCTATCAAAATCTTTGCTTGCACACCAACGGTTTTAAATATTTTTATTGCATATACCACCTTTATTAATTGAATAAATCACAATGTTTCTCTCCAGAAAAATACACATATATAAACTACAACTCTGTATGCAATTATAAGTGGTTTGTGGTCACCTGGAAGCCCTAATCAGTCTTCAGTTTAAGAATTTGTTTAAGGGGCTCTTGGGTGGCTCAGTCGGTTGGGCGTCTGCCTTCAGCTCAGGTCATGATCCTGAGGGTCCTGGGATCGAGCCCCGCGTAGGGCTCCCTGCTCAGCGGGAGGCCCACTTCTCCCTCTCCCACTCCCCCTGCTTGTGTTCCCTCTCTCGCTGTGTCTCTGTCAAATAATTAAATAAAATATTTTTTTTAAAAAAAGGATTTGTTAAAAAAAAAAAAAAGAATTTGTTTTTAACAAGTTAAGCTTATTCTATTGCTACTGAATTCTGAAAGGAATGACCCAGAATCACCAATGATGAAGAGTTAATACTTCCTGAGTGTTCATTATGTTCCAGACATTGTTTTAAGGAACTTTATACATATTAATACATCTTATCCTTATTATGTCCCTATGAAGCAGGAACTATTGTTATACCCATTTTAAAGATTTAGAAAACAGAGTGTGCAGAGTGTGTAGATTGTAAATATCTAGTAGTGGCAAAGCCAAGATTCAAAGCCAGATATTTCAGACTCAGAACTCATACTCTTCAGCAGCATACCACGCTGCCTCTCACTGTCCAATGACGTGTAAACAAATTCTGCTGTCAAATCAAGGCCTAACAAATAAAACAAAATTTAAAAAGTAAAATTAGGGGCCCCTGGGTGGCTCAGTCCGTTAAGTGTCTGCCTCTGCTCAGGTCATGATCCCAGGGTCCTGGGACCAAGCCCTGCATCAGGCTTGAGTCTGCTTCTCCCTCTCCCTCTGTGTGCGTGCGTGCTCGCTTTCTCTCTCAAATAAATAATCTTTTTAAAAAATTAAAATAAAATAAATGACTAAGGACACAGACCTACCAATACACTCAAACCTACAATCACATTCCCACTTCTAAAAGCTTCTCATGGAAGACGACTGTTATATGCTACTGAAATTATTAAACCAATGCCTATCTTGCTGAACTTGACAATGAAGCCTTGGGAGAAGGTGAGTTGTCTTGTATGGTAGTATCTAGTTTGCCAACCAAATACTAATACTCATCTTTTTACTCTATCGAAGTCTAAAATAAAGCCCTGAGAGCAAACTTCAGGAACTGTATTCCTATAACCTACTATCAGGATGCTTAGAAAAGGGATCACAGAATAAGATTTAAATGATTTGTAATCAGTAGTGAGAAATAACAACTAAAATGCTAATGAGAATATTGGGTAAAAAGAGAGGATGAGGGGCCACAGGGAGGGGGAATCCATCTCTAAGGACCGCATCATCCACTGGAAAGAAGACACAGAGTAGGTCACAATTATGTGGAGTACTTCGGGCAGAGGAAAACAAATGTGCTCGTAAAACAAGTTAGTGAACACAAAGGGGGTAATTTCCCATCCAGTCTCCTCGGGAGCTTTGCTTGGAGAAACTGAAGGCTCTAAAACTCCCGTCTCCGGATCAGTTCCCCGCCTTCCCGCTGGGAAGCTTTCATTCAAAGGCTCCGTGACCGACCTCCCTCCGGGGACCGTCTGTCTAGGGCAGACCACTGGCTGGGAGGGGAAAGGGGCAGGAGGCAGCAGGAACCTAGAACACGGCTCACGGTGGCACCGCTCCCGCGCAGCCTTCGCGGGCGCCCAGCCCGAGCCCGAGCCCTCACCGTCCGGCACCCCGCTACTCACGCACACACGCGCGCCGGGGACGCGGGCAGCGCCGGCCAGCCCCCTCCCCGCAACGCCCTGCACTCACTATTTTCCTTCACAGAAAGAAGTCCACGCAGCCCTGTGGGCGGGTCGGAGTCTGCAGCGCCCGCCCGGTGAGGCTGGGTGTCGACTCCTCCCTCACAGGCCTCAGAGCCCGCAGCCGCGCCAACAATCACGAAAGAGTGGGAGGAAAAGGCAGAGGGCCAGGTTGCCCCGGTGGCCTGTGGGAAATGTAGTCCCAGGCTGATTTCGCCTCATCGCAGTAGCCTGTGGGAAATGCAGTCTCGGGCGGTAAAACCGTAGGAAGCATGCGGCCCACCTCCCATAAGGACCGCCCACTCGGCGCCCGGGAGACTTGTGGGAGTTCCCGTGGGTGTTGAGATCACGCAGGCGCAGGCTCTCGCCGAGCTGACAGCCTGACGTGTTTCTGCCAACTCTAGGACCGGGCGAGTTTAATGGGCTGGTCGTCGGGGCTCAAGGGAGGCGAGGAAGTACCTGACCCGCCCAGGGAAGGCAGAGATGAGGATTCAGGAGTTCGCGATTGCCCGACGCTTGACGCCCAAAGTAGAGAGCCAGCCCAGGACACTGCCGTACCAGACCTCCCCAAACCATAATAATAATATATTCTAAGTTGTGTTATTATTTTAACATAAAAATATGAAAAATAGGCGTTTGAAATTATTTCTTTCTGGATTGTTTACTTTTTTATTACAGAAATGCTATTAAATAGAACATCAATAGAACTAATAGTGGCAATTAATAATAAGACAAACAGGTGTGAGAAAAATGTTTCCATCCTCTGACACAGCAAGTTCTTACTAAATATTTAAATTTTGTACCCTATATTATTGTGTATTCTTAAGATAGGAGAATGTAAATACAGTAGGACTAATTAAACATATATATATTTAAAAGAAATGTTTCTTCCTGTCTCATCATACATTAGGATATTTTTACTCTTTCCTTTTTCAATAATACTTGTCTGAACTGTCCGTGGGTTTTATAGCACTCTTTTTTTTTTTTTTTAAGTAGTGGTAAGACTAAATACAGTCAAATAATCACTTTGACTTGCAGATCTCGTCTTTTTTTTTTTTTTTTAAGATTTATTTATTTTGAGAGAGAGAGAGCACTAGCAGGGAAGGGGCAGAGGGAGAGGAAGAGAATCTCAAGCAGACTCCCCTTTGAGCCTGTCGCTGGGGCTCCATCTCACCAGCCTGAGATCGGTACCTGAGGTGAAACCAAGACTCTGTAGCTTAACTGACTGAGCCACCCAAACACCCCTGAAGATCTGGTCTTATTAAGCCTACATTACACTATTTTTAGTGTTAGCCCAGTGTTACGATATCAAGTTAAATATACTTTCAGCAAAGTGTTTGCATATGGAATACTTAGGATTTTACTTACTAGCAGCAGTATGTTTTCAACCTTGTAGGAATTAGTTTCCAGCTCTCCAAAAATGTCCCTCCACTTTGTTAGCTACAGGTTTTTTTGGTGGAGCAGCTGTTTGTTGGCCACACCCTTTGCCTTGTAAGTTCACCATATAGGTTGTTCGTGTCCCAAATGTCTGTCATTTGGAGGGGGAGGGGGCAGAAGGAGAGAGAGAATCCTAAGCAGGCTCCACAGCCAGGGTGGAGCCCAACTCAGGGCTTGATCTCATGACCCTAATATCATGACCTGAGCCGAAATCAAGTGTTGGACACTAAACCGACTAAGCCACCCAGGTGCCCCTATGTCTGTCATTTTTAAACACTCTGAAACACATTGGATGTCATCAGAAGTTATACCTTTTTCTCAGGGAAAATGGCATTAAATCACAGAGGCAATATCAACTTGTGAAACTGACTGGCTTCCACATAAGCAGCTCAGGGTCCAGGGCTAAAGACAGATCCACAAAAAGGAACTCAATAATTGAACAAAATATCAGTTCTGAAGACAACCAAATAGAAGTGAAGAGATTAAAGAGATCGGGGTGACTTTACATGGGGTAACTGGGCAAGGTGTCATTAGGATGGAATGCTAGCCCAAGGCAGGGATGAAGTGAGGGAGCAAATGGAAATACATGAATAGAAAGGAAAAGTCCTGACAATGATCCTGGCTATAATGAATGTCAACAGGGCTACATGTTAGAGAATAACCCAGGTCCTATTATATGTTTACGCCTTAAGGGACACAACACTCCTGCACACTATCATTATTGAGTATTTAAAAAGGCTCACTTTTCAAATATAAATAAATGTCTTATAATAAACTATAGCCTTCTGCTTCTTTCACAAACTTTATTTTAGTTTGAGCCACATGAAATTACCATTCCTCTAAGTCAAAAGAGGTCAAATGTTTGCAGTTTAATTTTGTTCAGTCTAATAAAGTAAACACTCCTCAATTTAATTCAGTCACCATAATTATGAATTTTTTATGGTTATGAATTATTCTATTTTATTAATAAAATAATATTTTACTTATTTTCCTCTTTAGAGTTATTTATGTTACAAAGCGGCAAATGGATCCCCCACAGTGGGGTTGTTATTCCCACTGACACCAATTCATCTGAATTCACACTCCCCTTGGGACCTGGGCTCCCTACACCAATGCCACACAGGTCCCCCCATTGCCTTGTTCTTGTTCTCCCTCCTGGTCCAAAGCCTACTTTGCTTCTTAGCCCAGTGCTTCTACTCCCTAAAAGACCTGTCTTCAAGGTCAAAATATCAAGGGGTCAATTGTGTTGTAAGGCCTGAATTTTCTTTTTCTAAATTCATCTAGTTAAAAAAATGAGATATAATTGTGTAAGGTTAAGGTGTACAATGTGTTGATTTGATACACTTACGTATTGCAAGAGGATCTCAACCATAGCGTCAGCTAACACCTCCACCACATCTCATAACTATCATCTTTTGTGTGTGTGTGTGGTGAGAACATTTAAGATCTAGTCTCTTAGCAACTTCCAAGTACCTAGTACAGTATTGTTATCTATAATCACAATGTCGTGCATGAGATCCGCACAACTTACTCATCTTCTACCTGTAGGTTTGTGCACTTTAACAACATCCCTCCAGTTACCGCATGCCCCCAGCCCCTGGCCACCACAGTTCTACTCTGTTTCCACAAATTTGGTTTTTTCAGATTCCACATGTGATATCATACAGATTTCCTTTCTCTGACTTATCTCATTTAGCATACTGCCTTCAAGGTCCATCCACATTGTTACAAATAAAAGGATTTCATATTTCTCATGGCTGGATAATAGTCCAGTGTGTGTGTGTGTGTGTGTGTGTGTGTGTGTGTGTGTGTGTGTACCACCTCTTCTTTATCCATTCATCTGTTGACAGACACCTAGCTTGTTTCCATATCTTGGCTATTGTGGATAATGCGGCAATGAACATGGGAGTGCAGATGTCTTTTTGAGCTCTTTTCTTTTTTTCTTTTTTAAGATTGTATTTATTTATTTGTCAGAGAGAGAGAGAGAGAGAGCACAAGCAGGGCGAGTGGCAGGCAGAGGGAGAAGCAGGCTCCCTGCTGAGCCATCGTGACCTGAGCCAAAGGCAGAGTTTAACTGACTTGAACCACTCAGGTGTCCTTGAGCTCCTGTTTTTCATTTCCGGTGGATATATACCCAGAAGTGGGGGATTGATTGCTTGATCATAATGGTAATTCTATTTTTAATTTTTTGAAAAATCACCATACTGTTTTCCATAGTGGTTGAACCAAGTTACGTTCCCATCGACAGTACGAAGATTTCCTTATCTCTACATCCTCGCCAGCACTTGTTATCTTTTTTGCTGACAGCCATTTTAACAGGGATGACATAATATCTCACTATGGTTTAGATTTGCATTTCCCTGATCATCAGTGATGTTGAGCAGCTTTTCCCAGGCACCTCTTCAGTTAGGACTGAGATTGCAAGTGGTACCTTGACATCTCTGAGTCTCACTGGGGCCCAAGGACCACACTGGGAGGTCCCCGGCTCGGGCCAGGTAGGCTCCCCACCCCAGGGAGAAAGGCTGCTTACCTGGCTAGCTCCCCCTATCAGCCAGAACCGTGCACTGCACCTGGTCCTTAATCGGCGGGTCTCAGTTCCCCGCCAGCTGGTGAAATTACTCATACAAGCCAGGCCAATACTTCCATGGCAACGAGGGGCACCTCACACTCTCATTGTATAAACCGCCCCTCCCCCAGAGCCCCTTCTCATGAGTGCAACACCTGCGTGACCCTGTGTGGCATGTGATGTCTTGGCCTAGGCTGTGTGTATATGTGACTAATAAACTGTTGGCACTTTCATTTGTCCAGTGTTAGGTGTTTTGTGTTCGACCATCCTGTGTTATTTGGGTTGGGGAAATCTCTCCTTCACCAGCTGTGTAGTGATTAGAACACAAGGCTATCATGAATTCTTAAAATTTTCTGTCAACTTCATTAAAGAATGCAAAGAAGGATATGCTCATGTTAGGATGGGGTGGGGAAGCTCTTTGTAAAAATTGTGAAAAAAACTGGCATAACATAAAATTTACATTATAACCATTTCTAAGTGTACAATTCAATGGCATTAAAAACATTTACATTGCCATGCAACAAACACCAGTATCCATCTCCAGGACCTTTTCATTGTCTCAGACTGAAATTCTGAAACTCTGTACCCATTAAGCAAGAACTGCCCATCGGGCGCCTGGATGGCTCAGTCAGTTAAGTGTGATCCCAGGGTCCTGGGATCGAGCCCCACATCAGGCTTCCTGCTCTGCAGGATCCTGCTTCTCCCTCTGTCTCTGCCTCTCTCTGTCTCTCACGAATAAATAAACAAAATCTTAAAAAAAAGGATTGCCCATCACCCCCTACCTCTAACTCTTGGCAATCACTGTTCTGCTTTCTGTCTCTATGGATTTGAGTAGTCTAGGTATCTCATGTAAGTGGAATTGTACGCTATTTGTCCTCTTATTTCACTTAGCATGATGATTTCAAGGTTATCCATCCATGTTATGGCATGTATCAGAACTTCATTCCTTTAGTCCATTGTATATGTGTACATCACATTTTATCCATTCATCTGTTGGTAAACACTGGAGCTGTTTCCACTTATGGGTTCTTGTAAATAATGCTACTATGAACATTGGTGTACATCTGTTCATGTTCCTGCTTTCATTCTTTTTAGATATATACCCAGAAGTGAAATTGCTGCATCATATGGTATTTGTTTTTAATTTTTTTGAGGAACCTCTCTACTTTTTCCCACAACTGCTGATTTCTCCACCAACAATGCACCAGGGTTCCCATTTCTCCACATCCTTGCCAACACTTAATTTCCGTTTTTTAAAAGATTTTTATTTATTTGAGAGAGAGAACACACGGTGGGGAGGGGCAGAGGGAGCGAAAGAAAGAAAGAAGCAGACTCCCTGCTGGGCAGGGAACCCAATGACATGGGGCTCTATCCCAGGACTCCGAGATCATGACCTGAGTCGAAGGCAGATGTTTAACTGACTGAGTCACGCAGGCACCCCTTAATTTCCATTTTTACACTAATAACTATCTTAATGGGTATCTAATTGTGGCTTTGATTTACATTTCCCTAATTATTAGTGATCTTGAGCATCATTTCATGTGCCATTTGTATATCTTTGGATAAATATCTATTTAAGTCTTTGCCCATTTAAAAATCATTTCTTAAATTGTAAGAGTTCTCTATGTATTTTGGATATTAATCCCCCTTATCAGATATATGAAAACTTGCTATCTCCACCACATACATGTTTTATTAGTTTTATTCTGAGGATCAGAATACCTCTTTTTGCTATAAAGCAAAAACCTTTCAAAAATTACCTAGTCCCCTCATCTAGTTCTCATTTGTAGAAGTGGACTTTATTTTGTTTTTAGAAACTAATCACAGATATGGCAAAGTTGATAAAGTGTCGTGAGTATTCCAGTTTTCATTACATATTATTTTTTCTGTGTACATGATCAGATACTCTCAGAAAAATTATTGTTATGTTAGTACTATTACAACCCTTTTAAATCTTTTTCTCTGTCTCATGACACCAGCTAGATTATCTGGTATAATAGTATATTGAAAAAGTAATAATGATAGTCTTGTCTGGTTGCTAATTTGAAAGCAAAATTTTCTGATGTTTTATCACTAAAATCAGTTTATTGTAGTGTTTTTGTTGATAATATTCTACTAAATAAGGGCACATATTTCTATGCATAGTGTGACATATTTTTTAAAAATATGAGTGGATTTGAATTTTATTTACATTTTTCCATATTTATTAAGATGATGTTATGATTATGTACTATACACTAATATGGTGAATGACATTTATCTATTTCCTAGTAATAAATCATTCTTAATAGGAACTCAAGGTATTGCAATTTGTATACATATGAATTCAATTAGCATTTTTTTTTAAGTTTATTTGTTATTTTTAGTAATCTCTACACCCAACGTGGAGCTTGAACTCATGATCCTGAGATCAAGAGTCACATGCTCTTCTGACTGAGCCATCCAGGTGCCCCTAATTAGCAATTTTTTATGACAATCTCATTCTAACCCCATTAAATGAGTTAGTAATTGCTTATTTCTGAAAGATTTTGAGTATATTTGGATTTATCATTGAATATTTCCTAAAACTCTCCTCCTATAAATCTGTCAGGATCTGGGATTTTCTTTTGGAAATTGTTTTAAGATAGGAAATATATCTTTTTTATTGAAGTGTAATTAACATGCAATGTTATATTAGTTTCAAGCATATAACATGTGATTCAACAATTTTACACAGTACTCAATGCTCACCATAAGTGTAGTCATCATCTGTCACCACACGACATTATTAGAATGTTAATTGACCATATTCCCTATACTGTACCTATCATTTCTATGACTTACTTATTTTAAAACTGGAAGTTTGTAGCTCTAAATCCCCTTTATCTATTTCACCCACTCCCCATCCACCTCCCCTCTGGCAACCACTGGTTTGCTCTCTGTTTTTAAGAGTCTGGTTTTGTTTGTTCATCTGTTTTGTTTTGTTTTAGATTCCACTTATAAGTGAAATCATACGGTATTTGTTGTTTCTCTGACTTATCTCACTTTGCATAATGCCCTCTAAGTCCATCCATTTTGTCACAAATGGCAAGATCTCATTCTTATTGATAGCTTAGTGATATTCCATTGTATATGTATACCACATCTTCTTTATCCATTCACCTGTCAATGGACACTTGGGCTGCTTCCAGATCTTGGCTATTGTAAATAATGCTACAAAAAACATAGGGGTGCCTATACCATTCAAAGTAGTATTTTCATTTTCTTTGGGTAAATACCCCGTAGTGAAATTACTGGAAAAGGGGACCCTCGTGTACTATTGGTGGGAACGTAAATCAGTGTAACCACAGTGGAAAACAGTATGGAGATTCCTTTAAAAATTAAAAATAGAAAGGAAATACCGTTTCGATGTTTGTAAGGTTGTTCAGTGAAGATATCTCTGACAATTGGACTTTTGAGTATTGACATGGAGGAGATGAGAGAACAGGCTATGTGGACATCTGGGATAAAATCATTCCAGGAGATGGGGATATCAATGCAGGGTCTCTTGGACAGAAGGGTTTTGTGTATTTGAGACACAAATGGTAACAACAAGGGATGAGGTCAGAGGTCAGCTTGGGCCACAAGGCCATTATAAGGGTACAGATGTACTGAGCAGTCTGAATACACAAATATATTGATTTGTGATGTTACATACATCATATAAAATTTCCCATAGAGGCCTGAGGATGTCCCCGAGCTTTCTATTCTATCCCATGGATCTATTTGGTTTTGTGCCAGGACCACAGTTATAGGAACAACTCCGCCACGGTACCCCGGTGACCTCGCACATCACAAAGATCACGTGGGCAAGGCTCTCCTGCAGTCTGACCCCAGGGTTGGCGGAACGTCCTGTAATGACTGTGCCAGGAACACGACCAAACAGACAATCTCGTGAAGAGCTCTCACAAAGCATTTCTCACCTGCTTCCCTGTCTTGCAGGAGGCTGCCATGAGGAAGTTTCTCATCTGCCTCCCTGAGTCGGGTGAGGCCTGGGCCCCTTGACCTCATGCCTCCCCACCCCTGCATTTCCGTTACAGCTGCAGGCTCTCAAACCGCTTAGCTGCCAACTGGAATTGACCCTCACTACCGCCTAAATCTGTCACTGCTACCTTCTAGTGTGTTTTATTTAACATCTGGTCAACAAGATAGCCACTTCTTGCCCTTCTCTTTCAGAGTTATGTCTAAGTGCAAGCAGTATATGATACTGGAAAAAGCTTTTTTAACAGAGTAAAATAGTACTAAATAAGATATAATGATTATATCCAAAACAAGGTGATTGTTCATTCATAGTACAGTATAAGAAAAAGAATTACAGGGGCACCTGGGTGGCTCAGTTGGTTAAGCGTCTGCCTTCGGCTCAGGTCATGATCTTGGGGTCCTGGGATGGAGCCCCGCATCGGGCTCCCTGCTTGGCGGGGAGTCTACTCCCTCTGTCTGCCGCTCCCCCTGCTTATGCTCTCTCTCTCTCAAATAAATGAATGAAATCTTTAAAAAAATTATAAATGTGGAAATATTGGGAATAAGATACAATCTTACAGAAATATAATGGATGGGATAATAAGGTTGATATAGCTAAAATATGAAACTGTAAGATGAAATATCAGATAAAGGAACTGTAGATGCAGGTGGAAAGTGGCAAAGCCACAGAAAATATGAAAGAAAAACTTAAAAAGCTAATAAGTAACAATGATCCAAGCAGACATATCATATCTAGATGATAAAATCTAAAGAAAGCAAGGAAATATAGAAAGGAAAGTTTTATAAAACAGAAACCTACATCTTGATACATTGTAATACAATCAAGGGCAAAGAAGACTTCTGTAGTTTATGCAAAGGACCCATCAGCTGGAGCTCAGTCCCAGTTGGCTCAGTAATTACAGCGGATGCAAGAGTATAAAGAAGTAAAAAGTTTGAAGTATTGAAGGAAAGAAATTTCTACACCAAGAATATTTGAAAGGAAGAGAGAAGAAGAAATATTTGTGAGCACATTAAACCCTAGAATTTTTTTTCAAAATGAGATCTACCATGAGACCCCTCTCAAAGAAAGTATTCAAAGAAGAAAAATAACTCTGCTAGATGCTGAGAGGATAATCAATATCCTGATAAATTTCATTATTGTCTAAAATGCTAAAGAAAAAATAAATTTATGGACACACACACCATACATTTAATAGTAAGTTCTGTTTGGGAATGGAAATATTTCCTGGATGATATTTATGTAAACTTTTCCTCGGCTTCACAGAGCAGGAAGTGGGGAGGGTCTCCTCAGCACTACCTGTCTTCTCCATGGCTTCCAGGCCAGTAAGCCTCAACCCCGTTTCTCCAGGTGGATGGAGCTCAGAATTAGATTCTCAACATACATTGGCTTCTGCTGTGTTGGTGGTATTGGGAGATAAAAAGGACTGTGAGAATGTGTTAAAATGCCTGTTTTAAGTTTTCTAAAAGTCATAAGGAAATCCACAAGACAGATAATAACAGACACACTTAGAAAAGGCAAAAAAAATTATTGGGTGTGTTTTTGTGTTTTTTTTCCTACCAGAAATTAGGATAAATTCTGAAGCTGCAGAAATAAGAATCATTTGACCTTGAATCTTTGCACACTGTTAGACTAAGAGATCAGTGGCAAGAATGTAGAGCTCAGAAGATCCACACACATTTGGACACCTAATTTATGACTGTGGTGAAATCACTGCCTTAAATATGCTCTTTTTTTTTTTAAGATTATTTATTTATTTGAGATTGAGAGAGAGCGCATAAGTTGGGGAGGAGCAGAGGGAGAGGGACCATCCCAGGACCCTGGGATCATGACCTGAGCCGAAGACAGACACTTAACTGACTGAGCCATCCAGGCAGCCCTTGAACTTCTTAATCAAGGTTGACTTATCTCTTTCTGGATTTTTTTTCTTCTATGTAAACTTTACAATGTATTTTTCAAGTTCGTCATAATCCCCTCAGGAAAACTAAAATTGCATTGAATTTAGATGTTCTGGGAAATTTGACATTAATGTCTTCCCACAGAGATACTGGCATTCTTTGTTAGATATTACACTATATTTCGTGTTTATTGCTGAATAATTAATCTGCCAGCTGTATTTGAGCATGAACTTCTCCATCCTCTCTTCTCCAAACTTCCAAGTCCAATGAATGAGGACCTGGGAAGTTTTTTTTTCCTCTGAGTTCTGTTTATCACTAGCATTAGGCCACTAATACCCAACTAAGTTGGGAAGAAGTGGGTGAGGTTAACATCAAGTTGTGGTGTCCAGGGCTCATCGTATCTCTTTATAGTCAACAGAAAAGACACCAATTGGAAATTTTCATTTATCCCTTCCTTAATATATACTGGCAACATGAGCTTGCATGAGCATACTAATCATATGAAGACAGAACTCTGAGAGAATATTATCTGAGCTACATACACCACTAGAACATAAGATTTATTGTAATAATCCAAAATTGTAATTAATAAAATGATTTTATTCAAGGAGATGAGAACTGTAGTAATAAGAAGTAGGCACAAATGGTCCTTAAAAAAAAAAAAGTGAATTTTTTAGTATGAAGTGCAATTATTTAAATAAGAAGAGATAAGTAATGCTGTGGGCTATTTTGGGCCCACATGGTAAGGATCCTTTGAGAAATCAGATGGAGCATCCTCAGAATTGTCCCACCAAAGCATGGGGAGGCTGGGGTATTTATCTGCTGTTGAGAGGTGCTCCTGCAGAAACTATTCCCTACAGTCAGGTTAGTGCCTGTGGGCGCTGAGCAAGCTTCGTGTTTTCCTACAAGATCTCAGATGCATGGACATATGCACTCACAGACTTTTTTCTTTTTTTAATCGATAAGCAAGACAATAACCACATATTTGGTCTTTATTTAGATGCTTTAGATTCATACTTGATTTTTTCTCATTTTTTCCCTCCTCCATGTTTTCCACGACTTTTTTAAGGTTTCCTTAATATATTTAAAAACAATTCTCACATACTTTCTTTTTATGTGTATCTAGCAGTTATATTTCCTTTTTTAAACATTGCCTCTCCTTTGTAGATTTGTACTGTCCAGATATTATACTTCCTTCCAATTCCTCAAAGAAGCTTTCAAAGGAGCTTAGGTGTTGGGGACAGCTCACCCGGACCTCAAAACAATGGCAGTGGTGGCCTCATCAGGGGCATTGGAATTTTGTTTACAGAGCCTACCACTGGCACGTGTGGGTGGACAATTCTTCTTTGACAGCATATTCTGAGACCTTCCTTCCCTGCCCCTTCTCTGTCTTCTGAGGCTGAAGGACTGGATGAGCGGCGTTCATCAGCTCTTCCTTTGTTGAACTTTCTGGCAACATGGAAGCCCATTGAGGATGGGCCAGAAAGCACCTCGATTATTCCTCCAAAGAGGCAGCAATGCTCCGGCAGGCTATGTGAGCTGGTGACCGCATAGCCTGTAATAAATGAGCAGGTATGTCTCTGGTTTCTTACTCAGGGGGCCTTCTGGGTGGTTGGAATGGAGGTTCCCCATAGAGGCTCAAGCCTGCAGGGGTAGATGTTGATTGTATACTCCCACTGCTATGGTGGGACCCCTTCTACTATTGCCCTGCCTTTCGGTCACTTCGGATCTTCCTCTACCTTCACTAGCCCTTCCTGGTCTCTCTTGGGGTCCTCCCTTCATCCTCCTTTGGGCCAGGATTTAGGAAGTGTCCGAATGGCATTGGCTTCATACAGGAGACTGCCTGCTCGCTCAGGTGGCAATTGGAGAGTCAGTTTGCATCCTGGACAATCCACTTAACTTTCTCGAGTGAGGAACATCATGGACTTGCCCGCAGACGGCACTGGGCTAACCTGAGAGTCCTGCGGGGACACGGAGTATGGACTCCAGGGAGGGGAGCTGAGCCCGTGGGATCAGATAGCGCGTCTTAGCGATGGAAAACCGAGGCGAGGAAGACACGCGATTGCAATAGAAGAGCCTGCGAAGACACGTGATTGCAGTAGGGGCCGGGCGGGGGGGGGGGGGGCGGCGCAGGGGAGCGGTTGGAGGGGCGCAGGGTCATCATGGTGATGATCCCCGGAGGAGCGGTGAGCACTGGAGGGTGGTGGCGGCTGGGGCGTGGGGGCACAAGGCGGGAGCGAGGCTCGCCTAGGAGGGTGCCGCGAAGAGCAGTTTTGCACTGCGGGGTCCTCGGGAGCGGGCTGCGGGACGCAGGACGGGGTCTCCGAAGCTCGCGCTGCCCAGCGGATGTTGGACCCACCGCAACGGATGACCGAGAAACGGTGCGCGAGCCAAGGGCGCGAAGAACTAGTGGCCAAGGGCAAAGGGCGAGGTCCAACGGCCCAAGCCCAGCTGACTCCCAGGGCCTTCGAGCCTCCCCTCACCTCGTTCCAGGCGTTTGGCCCCCAAAGGGCCGCGCCAGGTGTGCAGACTGTCCGGGACTGCGGAGGCTCTCCTGCCATCTGGCACCCAGGCCCGGGAGCCCGCCAGCCCTTCCTGCTTGGGTCCCTGGAGGCAGAACGGGCTCCCGCCCAAGGGCAGGAGCGACCCTGATCCTCCCACGGTGGGGATGCTGCATGGGGTGGTGGCGCAGCGGGCCAGTGCTGGGGGCCGGGGGGGGGGGCGGCGCCAAGAACCCCCCGCGGGTCCCTTCCAGGCAGCCGCCCGAGAGGACACGTTTTCCCTCCCTCCACCCCCAGACAGGTAGTTCAGAGCCCCCGAGGAACTTCCGTAGCGCCTCACCGGGTCCCGGAGCCAGGGAAAGGTATGAGCCTACAGCATCACCATCTGGGCAGTGACCTTTTCTGAGGTGGAAACAAGATGCCCCCAACGGCCTGGATGCTGCTTTTCACACCTCTTCCTGGCAGGCAGGTTCTCTTCATTGTCTTTGTGTGTGTGTGTGTGTGTGAGATTGGTAAAACAGCATTTAAGCCTTAGAACTTTGCTCAGGTTATACAGGTGGTAGTTGCTGAGCCAGCAATGGACCGGGTCTGTGTGATTCCAGAGCTCCTGAACGTAGCCACCGGACCGTGGTGCCTCCTCATTATGTAGGCATCAGCTATTACCATCGTAAGAGCCCTTAGAGTACGTAGCATCATGGCTCACCTGTGGTGAGCACCTGCGCTGCCTACGAGGCATCTGAATTGGTTCAGCTCATAAGTGGGCCATTGGCCACCTGGGCTCCAGGCTCCTCAGAAGATGCTGGGCAGAGACCACCAGTTGGCAGCATATCCCCATTGGGCCTTTCTCTTCTGATTGGTCCTTGCAGCCAATCACGGAACTGTCTGTGCAGGGACAGGAGATACACATCAGATGGGTAAAGGATCCATCCTGGCTTCAAAGCCTTGTGCCCTAAGGGCACCAATAACTTTTGAAATCATTCCGAAGACCAGTTTTCAGGATCCTGCTTGAAACTGACAACAGTATATTAATTTTTGCAGTCCACTGCACGGGACCTAACTGTATATAATTAGGTCTTTTTAATTGTGTCTCAACAATGTTTTGTAGCGAGAAACAGCGAATTATAGCCTATGGGCCAAATTCGGCTCATAGCCTGTGAGGCTGGTGAACTAAGCATTGTGTTAATATTTTTAAAGAGCTATAACACTTCTTATAAAAAAGAAGAATATGTGATAGAGACCATATGTGAGCCACAAAACTTATATTTGCTCTCTCGCCCTTTACAGAGAAAGTTTGCAACTACTGTTTTGTAGTTTTCTGTGTACGGGTCTTGCACAGCTTTCGTTAATTTATTCCTAATTTTATGAGATTTGTCAATGTTATTTTAAATAGTGTCTTTTAAATAGGTAATTAGTAGTACATGGAAAATACACTTCCTTCTCTCTCTCTCTCTACGTTTACTGGGACCTTGCTAAGTTTACTTTTTGCTTCTGGTGGTTTCTTTGCAGATTCCTTTGAGTTTTCTACATACACCTAATGTTTTCTGTAGATCACGTATCTCTGAATAGTCAGCTTTACTTCTGCTTCATCTGCATGCCTTCTGTTTCTCTTTCTTACCTCCTACATTTGCAGAGACCGACAATTGTCAGCACAGCAATATTGGGCATTTCTCTCCTAGTTGAGCCTTGCAGCTGCTTACACAGCTATCTATGAGTGATCTTCTTCCAGAGGCAAGGAGAGCAGGTGCGTTTCAGGTGAGTGAAGTATGCACCCTGGCTTAAAATCCAAGGACTGCAATGTATCTCATATAGTAATTCCACAACCAGCTTTTAAAGTCCTGGCTGAAAATGACTACTTACCAATATTAACTTTTCTAGTCCACTCATATGATATATAGAGACATAAGTGCAGATAGAGATAGAGACATAGATACAGATGATATATAGACACATATGTATATCTGTATTCATATCTAGATATAGTTTTGGCAATGATTTTGTGGATTTGACACCAAAAGCAAAGACAACAAAAGTAAAAATAAACAAGTGGAACTACATCAAACCAAAAAGCTTCTGCACAAAAAAAAAAGAGGAAAAATCAATGAAATGCAAAGCCAACCTGCTGAGTGAGAAAAAAATATTGGCAAATCATATATCTGATAAAAAAATTAATATCCAAAATATATAAAGAACTCATACGACTCAATGACAAAAAACCAAACAATCTGATTTAAAAATAAGCAGAGGAAGGAAAAATAAGATAAGAACAGAGAGGGAGGCAAACCATAAGAGATTCTTTTTTTTTTTTTTTTAAGATTTTATTTAGTCATTTGACAGAGAGAGAGACAGCGAGAGAGGGAACACAAGCAGGGGGAGTGGGAGAGGGAGAAGCAGGCTTCCCGCTGAGCAGGGAGCCTGATGAGGGGTTCAATCCCAGGACCCTGGGATCATGACGTGAGCCGAAGGCAGACGCTTAACGACTGAGCCACCCAGGCACCACCATAAGAGATTCTTCACTCTGGGAAACAAACAGTGTTGTTGGAGGGGAGATAGGTGGGAGGATGGGATAATTGGGTGATGGTCATTGAGGAGGACACTTGATGTAATGAGCATTGGTTGTTATATGCAACTGATGAAGCACTAAATTCTACCCCTGAAACTAATAGTACACTATATGTTAACGAAATTGAACTTAAATAAAAAATTTAAAAATTTTTAATATAAATTTAATTTAACTAAATTTACTAAATTTAAATCTAATTTAACTAAATTAACTAAATTTAATTTAAATTAAAAAAAATTTTTTGTAAGATTTTATTTATTTTTTTGACAGAGAGAGACATAGCGAGAGCAGGAACACAAGCAGGGGGAGTGGGAGAGGGAGAAGCAGGCTTCCCGCAGAGCAGGGAGCCCGATGTGGGACTCGATCCCAGGACCCTGGGATCATGACCTGAGCCGAAGGCAGACGCTCAATGACTGAGCCACCCAGGCGCCCGCCTCTAAAATTTTTTTAATTAAAAAAAAATAATAAAAATAAGCAGAGGACCTGAATAGACATTTTTCCAAAGAAGACATGCAGATAGCCAACAGGTACATGAAGAGGTGCTCAGCATCAGTAATTATCAGAGAAATGCATCAAAACCACAGTGAGGAAAAACATACATAATGAGATGCCACCTTAGACCCTGTTAGAATTGCTATCATCAAAAGACAAGGAGTAATAAGTGTTGGTGAGGATGTGAGAAAAGGGAACACTTGTACACAGTTGGTGAGAATGTAACTGGTGTAGTCAGTATGGAAACAACTATAGAGGTTCCTCAAAAAATTAAAAGTAGAACTACAATATGATCCAGCAATTTCACTTCTGGATATCTGTCAAAGAGAAGGAAAACACTATCTTGAAAAGATATCTGACCCTCATGTTCACTGCAGCATTACTCACAATAGCCAGGCCATGGAAGCAACCAAGGTGTCCATCAATGGATTAATGGATAAAGAAGATGAATGGAGGGGCGCCTGGGTGGCTCAGATGGTTAAGCGTCTGTCTTCGGCTCAGGTCATGATCCCAGGGTCCTGGGATCGAGTCCCATATCAGGCTCCCGGCTCAGCGGGGAGCCTGCTTCTCCCTCTGACCCTCTCCCCTCTCATGCTGTTTCTCTCTCGCTTGCTCTCTAAAGAATAAATAAAATCTTAAAAAAAAAAAAAAAAAAAAAAAAGAAGATGAATGGATAGGAATATTATTCAGCCCTAAAAAAAAGAACTAAATCTTGCCATTTGTGACAACCTGGGTGGGCCTTGAGGGTATTACACGAAATGAAATAAGTCAGAGAAAGGCAAATAGCATTATGATCTCACTTATATGTGCAATCTAAAAAAATTGAACTCCTATATAAAGAGAATAGATTGGTATTTGTCAGAGGTAGGGGTTAGAGGTGTGCAAAATGAGTGAAGGTGAAGATAGTCAAAAGGTACAAACTTCCAGTTATAAAATAAATCCTGGGTATATAATGCATAGTATCGTATACTTGAAGGTTTGTAAGAGAGTAGATCTTAAAAGTCCTTGTCACAGCAACAAAAAAAAATGTAACTCTGTGGTGATGACATTAACTAGACTTGTTGTTATCACTTTGCAATACATACAAATATCAAATCATTATGTTGTACATGTAAAACTAACAAACATCAATTATAATTAATTGCAAGACATCATATCAATGGAATTTTTTTAAAAAATCACATGATCATCTCAACAGATGCAGAACAAGCATGTGACAAAATCCAACATCCTTTTATTATAAAAGAGCTCAACAAAGCATAAAAGTGAACCTCCTCAAGCTGATAAGGCATGGACAAATACCCACAGCAAATATCACACTAAAGGTAAAAGATGGGGGCGCCTGGGTGGCTCAGTCATTAAGCGTCTGCCTTCGGCTCAGGTCATGGTCCCAGGGTCCTGGGATCGAGCCCCACATCGGGCTCCCTGCTCAGTGGGAAGCCTGCTTCTCTCTCTCCCACTCCCCCTGATTGTGTTCCCTCTCTCGCTGTGTCTCTGTCAAATAAATAAATAAAATCTTTAAAAAAAAAAAAAGGTAGGGGCGCCTGGGTGGCTCAGTTGGTTAAGCGACTGCCTTCAGCTCATGTCATGATCCTGGAGTCTCGGGATGGAGTCCCACATCAGGCTCCCTGCTCGGCGGGGAGTCTGCTTCTCCCTCTGACCCTCCCCGTTCTCATGCTCTCTCTCTCTCATTCTCTCTCTCTAATAAATAAATAAAATCTTTAAAAAAAAAAAGGTAAAAGATGGATGCTTTATCTCTAAGTTGAGGAACAAGATTAGAATGTCCACTCTCACCCCTTTTACTTAATATTTTACTGGACTTTCTAGCCAAAGCAGTTAGGCAAGAGAAAGAAAAAAAAAATGCCTTCCAAATTGAAAAAGCATAAGAAAAACTATATTCACAGATGATATGCATCTTATATAGAGAGTATCCAAAGAATACACTAAAAAAATTAAAACTAATAAATAATTTCAGCAAGATTACAGGATACAAATCAATATACAAAAATCAATTGTATTTCTGTATATTTGCAGTGAACCAATAAAAAATGAAATTAAGAAAACATTTTCAATGCCATCATAAACATAAAATATTTAGGAATAAATGAAACAAGAAAGTTTCCTGAAAACTACAAGAACGTTGTTGAAAGAGATTTTAAAAGCTCTAAATAAGATGAAAAACCTCATGTTCATGAATAAGACTTGATTTAAGATGGTGACACTTCCCAAACTGACCTACAGATTCAATATGATCCCTGTTTTAGAATCCCAGTTGACTTCTTTGTTGAAATTTATAATCCGATTCTAAAATTCATAAGGAATTGCAAAGGACCTCAATTAGCCAAAGATCTTGAAAAAGCACAGTGTAAGAGGACTCACACTTTTCTATTTCAAAAGCTACTACAATGCAGTGTTAATCAAGACAGTGTGGTATTGGCATAAAGGTAGATATATAGATCAATGTAATAAGAGTCCAGAAATAAACTCATATATCTATGGTCAACTTATTTTTTATAAGGGTGCTAAGACCATTCAATAAGGAGAAACAGTCTTTTCAATAAATGGTGGTGGAGCAACTAACTGGATAGCCACATGCAAAAGAATAAAGTTGTACCATTATCTTTCTTTTTTAAAAAAGATTTCTTTATTTGAGAGAGAGAGAGAGTGAGTGGGAGGAAGGGCAGAGGGAGAGAATCCTCAAGCAGACTCCCTGCTGAGCAAGGAGCCCAATGTGGGGCTTGATCCCAGGATGCTAAGCTCACAACATGAGCTGAAATCAAGAGTTGGACGCTTAACTGACTGAGCCACGCAGGCGCCCCACTATTATCTTTCACCATATACAAAATTTAACTCAAAATGGATCCACTACCCAAATGTTTAAGTTAAGAACTTTATAGAAGAAATTCTTAGAAGACATGCGGGTAAATCTTCACGACCTTTTGTTTGTTGTATTTGGCAAAGGATCCTTAGGTAAGATAGTAAAGCACAAGCAAAAGAAAAAACACAGATAAAATGGATTACATCAACATTTAAAACTTTTCTGCTTCAAAGGATACCATCAAGAAATTGAGAAGAAAACCCACAGAATGGGAGAAAATATGTACACATCATATATCTGATTAGGGACTTATATCCATAGGTATGTAAGCAACACAACTCATTAATAAAAGGACATAGACAGAAAAAAAAAGAATTGAAAAATAGGCAAAATATCTAAATAGACATTCCCTAAGGAAGACATGTAAATGACCAATTTGCACACGAAACGATGTGCAACAGCATTAGTTATCAGGGAAATGCAAATCAAAGCCACAGTGATATACCAACTAGGTTCCCCTATGTATCTCTTCCTCAGCTGTTCATTCATATCTTTTAATATCCTCTATAATAAACTGGTAATCTAGTAAGTAAACTGGTTTCCTGAGTTCTGTGAGCTGCTCTAACGAATTAAACTGAACCTGTGGAGAAAGTCATGGGAACCTCCAAATTACGGCCAGTCAGGAGAACGGGTGACAGCCTGAGACTTGTGATTGGACTGAGCTCTTAACCTAAGGGATCTGACACAGTCTCTGGGTAGACAGTGTCAGAACTGAGCTAAATTTGTAGGACTCCACTGAGAATTGGAGAATTGCTTGGTGTGTAGAAAACCTACACGTCTGGTGTCAGAAGTGAAGTGCGGAGATAGCGGAAGAGTAGGCGAGAAATACACAAGAGTGTGAGTTGACATTACAGTTGCACATATCTGTGAATATACTACAAACCATTGAACTTACATTCTAATGCGGTAAATTGTATGAGTATGTGAACTATATCGCAGTAAAGCTGTAAAAAAAACCCCAAATAACTAGAAATATGAATAAGACTGCATCATGAATACAGATCTGAAAGCTATGGAAAGGATAACCTTTCTAGGAAAAGAACTGCAGGTCCAAATGGTTTTACTGGCGAATTCTATCAAACATATAAGGAAGAAATTTTGCCAGTGTTCTGCACACTCTTTCAGAAAATAGAAAAGAAGGAAATTTTCCCTAACTTGTTCTATGTGGCCAGCATTACCCTAATACCAGAGCTTAACAAGAAGAGAATACAACGGGAGGGCGGCTGGGTGGCTCAGTCGTTAAGCGTCTGCCTTCAGCTCGGGTCATGATCCCAGCGTCCTGGGATCGAGTCCCACATCGGGCTCCCTGCTCAGCGGGAAGCCTGCTTCTCCCTCTCCCACTCCCCCTGCTTGTGTTCCCTCTCTCGCTGTGTCACACTCTGTCAAATAAATAAAATCTTAAAAAAAAGAAAGAAAGAAAAGAATACAATGGGGGTTTTTTTAAGTCAAAAAGAAATGGGTGTACACATTGTTTACAAGGAATTTTTATTGGTTTTGGCAGCAGAAAACTAATCTTGGCCAAACATAATTGGTTGCTAAAGCTATCACTCAGCAAAAACAGGTCTATTACTGTAGCAAGGTGCAGGTGTTTGTGCAGAGTCCTTGGAGTATTTGTAGTTTGGCCCAACTGAAGTGTTCTAGTTTCCACCTGGTGGGGACCTGCATTAAAAGCCCATCTCCTTAATGGCTTCCTGGCTCCATTTTAAAACCCCCTGACATAAGCGACTCCATTTTATTTCACCCTTCATAGACATAGTTGAATTAATATTGATCTTATTTGTTACTGTTTTCTATTTATTGACCTTGTTCTATGTTCCTATTTTTTGTCTTCTACTCTTTTTCTGCCACAATTGAGCATTTTATATGATTCCGTTTTCTTTCCTTTTTTAACATATCAAGCATATTTCTTTTTCCCTCTTAGTGGTTGCCCTAGAGTTTGTGATATACATTTACAACTGACCCAAGTCTACCTTCAAGTAACACTATACCACTTCACGGGTAGTGTGAGTAGCTTATAATAATAAAATAATCCAAATTACTCCCTCCTATGCCTTGTTTCATTGCTGTCAATCATTTCATCTATATATAAGCACATATAACCATAGACGGATAGATGATAGATAACCACACATAATCAAATTATTGATTATTAGTATTTTTTTATTAGTAGTATTTCTAAACAAACTGCTATCTGTTAGAACAATTACCAAAGAACAAATGAAAAAATTTCTATCTTCACTCATTCCTTCTTTGGCATTCATCCTTTCTTTGAGTAGAACTGAGTTTCTGTCCTATATTATCTTCCTTCTCGCTAAAGAAATTCTTTTAATATATTTTTTGCAAGGCAGGTCTATTGGAAACAAATTCCTTCAATTTTTGTTTGTCTGAGAGAGTATTTCTCCTTCACTTTCAAAGCACAATTTCGTGGGCTGCAGAGTTGTAGTTTAGTGGTTTTTTTCTCTCAGCACTAACTTTTTTTTTTTTTTAAGATTTTATTTATTTATTTGACAGAGAGAGAGATAGCTAGAGGAGGAACACAAGCAGGGGGAGTGGGAGAGGGAGAGGCAGGCTTCCTGCTGAGCAGGGAGCCCGATGCGGGACTCGATCTCAGGACCCCAGGATCATGACCTGAGCCGAAGGCAGACGCTTAACGACTGAGCCACCCAGGTGCCCTCTCAGCACTAACTTTTTCACTCCACTCTCATTTGCACAGTGTTTGAAGAGACTCAGATGTAATTCTTTGTTATTCTTTTATCCCCCGCCTCTGGCCTCTTTCTTTTTTTTGGTTATATGTTTTCTTTTTCTTTTCTTCCTTTTTTTTTTTTTTAATTACAATTTGTTAGTCACCATACAGTACATCATTAGTTTTTGATGTAGTGTTCCATGATTCCTTGTTTGCATATAGCACCCAGTGCCTCTGGCTTCTTTCAAGACCTTGTCTTTGATTTTCTGTAGTTGGAAAATGATATGCCTACGTGTAATTTTATGGCGTTTATCCTCCTTGTTTTCTGAGCTTCCTGGATATCCATCCCTAGTTTGGTGTCTGATGTTAATTTGGGGGAAATTCTCAGGCATTATTGTTTAAAATATTTCTTCTCTTCCTCTCTTTTCTCTCCTTCTGGTATTCCCATCATGTGTAGGTTACACCTTTGTAGTTGTCCCACTTTGTCGATTATTCGGTTCTTTTATTTTATTTTATTTTCTACAGTCATTGTTCTATTTGCTTTTCAGTTTTGTATGTTTTTCTTGAGATATCCTCAAGCTCAGAGATTTCTTTCTTCAGCTATGTCCAGTCTTCTAGTAAGCCCATCAAAGGCACTCTTCATTTCTGTTACAGTGTTTTTTATCTCACAGATCTAAGAAGAGTGGTTGATTTGTCAGTCTGTTCAGGTTTTTTCCTTGTTAGGACAGAATAGTAGTCTGTTTCTGGTGCTGTCTTAAGATTTCCATCTCTCGGGCGCCTGGGTGGCTCAGTTGGTTAAGCGACTGCCTTCGGCTCAGGTCATGATCCTGGAGTCCCTGGATCGAGTCCCGCATCGGGCTCCCTGCTCGGCAGGGAGTCTGCTTCTCCCTCTGGCCCTCCCCCTCTCATGTGCTCTCTCTCATTCTCTCTCTCTCAAATAAATAAATAAAATCTTTAAAAAAAAAAAAAAAAAAAAAAAAAAGATTTCCATCTCTCTGCTTACATCACCTATCTGTCCTTGCATGCTGTCTACTTTATCCATTTGAGCTCTTAGCATATCAATCATACTTGTTTTAAAACCTGGTCTGATGGGGCGCCTGGGTGGCTCAGTCATTGGGTGTCTGCCTTCAGCTCAGTTCATGATCCCAGGGTCCTGGGATCAAGTCCCGCATTGGGCTCCCTGCTCTGCGGGGAGCCTGCTTCTCCCTCTCCCACTTCCCCTGCTTGTGTTCCCTCTCCCGCTATCTTGCTCTCTGTCAAATAAATAAATAAAATCTTTAAAAATAAAAAATAAAACCTGGTCTGACAATTCTAACATCCCTGCTATTTTGGTTCTGTTGCTTGCTTTCTATTGTCAAGCTGTGTGTGGGAAGTGTTTTTGTTTTTGTTTGGTCTTTTAGTAATGTTTTCTTCTAATGCCTTATTTTAGTAATGCCTTGTAATGTTTTTTTTGATAGGCCAACATGATGTCTTGGGTAAAAGGAACTGCTGTAAATAGGCCTTTAGTAATGTGGTGGTAATGTGTCGGGGGAAGAGAAGCATTCGAGAGTCCTGTAATTAGTATTTCAGTAAGCCTACGCTTCACTACACTACACCACTGTGAACTTCACAAGTGTTTCTCAGGTGTTTTTCTTCCCTCTTAGGTGGGACAGGATGGCTAGAATGGGCTGGAGTTGGATATTTCCCTTCTCCCCATGGAAGGCTTAGCATGGACTAGAGTGGGGCATTTCCCTTCTCCAATAATGTGGAAGGCTCAAGCTGACTGGAGTTGTGTGTTTTCCTCCCTAAGGTCACTTAGGCTGTGATTAAGTATTTTCTCCTGAGGGTAGGCCTTGTTAAGAACAGAGGGCTCTGGCATATGTCAAAAAATAATTCCTCATCCCTCTCAACCCCACGTACGTCAGAGCACAAGAGGATTTTTCTCTGATATTTACTGTGAGAACCTGGTCAAGTTCCTGGAAATACTACTCACTATAGGAGCCTTCCTGTGGAGGTCCCCCAGGAGTTTTTAACTTACAGACTTGTCCACATCGTGCTTCCAGAAATTTGTCAACAACAGTTCAAGTTTTTGTTCTAAAGAAAAGGTCATGGCAGCCAGACTCTCAGTTTCAATGGGGAAAAACACTTTACTGATGTTATAAAAATCTCATAGAAACAGAAAGTAGAAAAGGGAAATCTGCACATAGTTGAGGGCAATAGTAAGCAGTAAAGGAGAATAAAACAGAGTTACATCAAATCGGGTACTTACAACATCCAACCTCAGTAGCTGGGGAAGCCCCGTGGAGACGGCTAGGCTGGAGTCCCGACTGAAAGCCCTGGGTGGATCATCCTCCCCTCAGGTGAGACTTCGAACTGACCGTCCCCATAAAGGCTGTATTTATAGACCAAATGATGGGTGTCTGAAGTTAAACATTTGTTCGCCTACATGCAGTTTGGAGAGAGCTGCATTTCTATATTATGTCTTTATATATTCAAAGAGACTGGACGAGGTGTGTTTACTTCCCCTCCACTCATAAGTCTCTGTTGTAGTAAACCATGACTCCCTGTATTCACCTGCCTCTCCAATCTTAGGGCCAGCAGTTGGCCCTGTGTCCTCACCTCTCACAGATCTAAGAAGAATGGTTGATTTTTCAGTCTGTTCAGCTTTTTTCCTTGTTAGGACAGAGTAGTGACTTCCCACCTCCTTAAGTGTGGAATTGGAAGTCCCCTCATCTTCTTTTTTGGGGGGAGTTTCTGAGGACTTGGCATTAATTCTTCATTTTATGTCTTTCTTACCTGCTCCCATATCCCTACCAACAACCCCTCCAGTTTTAACCTTGGTATCTTCTTCCGTCTCTCCTACTGTATTTGTAAATTCCTTTCAGGCAAGAGATGTCTCTCAACTCTCTCTTATTAGGGTTCTAGCAGCACAATGTCTAGAGTAGAATCATCAGCTGAATAAATATTTAATAAAATAGTAAGTAAAAGATGAAGGAAAGGCTTAGGTTTTTCTTTTTTCCCAGCTTCAGATAGTTCTTGTAGTATATGGATTGTCTTAGAAAATACCATATTTTCAAGAATTAAGTTTAGTGGAGACAGCAGGACTCTACAGCCAGCCAGAACTGGGTGAAATGATCACTATTGTGATTTGCTAGTTTAGCGGTTTAGAGGAATGCCAGACCAATTTTTTTTCCAAAGAGGCTATATCTAGTTATTCCCTTGAAGAGAGATTTTTTTCTGAATTTTTATAGAGCATGAAAACACTCCTAGATGAAGCATTCTAGACCTAAAATTTCCAATAATTACAGAGCAGTGGTGAGCTTTTTCCTCCTTTGTTCCTCTAGGCACAAGAGCCTAGATGCCACAGCCATCCTCTCGAGTTATGAATGTGTGGGGATGACTGCCTGAGTCCAAATTAAAGAGAAAGATGCAAATGAGACATTTAATTATTTTAAAAAATTATTAAGTGTGTTTTCCGAATGCACATTAGGGATGATCTGACCTACAGTGAAATTGGAGTGATGGGAGAGGGCCACCCATCTCTCTCTCCTCTGCACTTCACTTCCTCATGGTCACCATCCCTTACATCTAAAGTAGAAGTTTCAGACATCAGCACATGCAGTTGTAAAGTTTGGCTTATACCACATTTTTCTTGTTCTCATTAATTAACCTGCTGCTCATACATCTTCGTTCTTTTACTCAACTGTGGAGGAAAAATTGACTTGTATGAGTGGTGATGTGTTGAGTCAGGCTTAACTTTCCAAAGTTCTGTAGTTCAGCAAATAGGATGTGGTATATCCTTATATATTATAATGTATAATATTACATGTAGTTTATGTAATATATAATGTATACATGTAATATACAGATATTCCATAATATATAATTTTACATTATGATGTAAAATGTCATTATATGTTATATATTATTTAATCCGGCAAGAAAGAAAAGAGCCCACTGAGGCAAATGGGTGATGCAAGTGCAAAAGGGGACAGCTTTAGGCAGCAGGAGCTCCTGCCCACCCAAGAATAGAGGAAAACTGGCCCATAGCCCAAGAGTGCCAGGCTAACAGTTGCAACTAGGTATGGCATGGTTGATACTTACTGATCTCTTTCTTCCTTCCACAGTGGAACCTCTCGTGGCCAGTGTGTTGACTTCTGATCAGCCTCATCTGCAACTGCACCATTTTACACATACACAAACGTGCTGAGCTACTGGGCTTCAGCTCGCTCTAGGAGGACAGAGTGTAGGTTAAGTTTGTTTGACATAACTAGAGGGGCTGAGCCTCTTCCCATTAATGGCAATGGGCGGTCACCCACCATTTCTAGATAGCTTTTGCCGAGACATTGTTTCTCTCAGTAGAAGAAAATGAAGGGGTTGGTGATCCAACACGTCTGTCTCCAGAGAAATCTGGGCAGGTGACAAGGGTGCCCCAAGGTAGAGCACTGCTCGCTGTACCCCAGGACAGCGCTACATCTGCTCTGAAAGACAGCAGCGAAAGTGCTGAAGTTGGGGCATTTCCTTAGTGGGGTTCACTGTTCCACATCAAAGAGAGCACTCTAAGTAGACTCCAAATGTTCTGAGTGAAGGTGAGAATAGAGAATCTTCCTAAGGGTACCGTTGTCCCATGAGACGGATGTGCTCTGACCATGAGTGCCTGGCTGCTCTGAATGACGGTGAGAACAAAAATACCCAGAAGGGCAGGTATGGTGCTGACTTTTCCCACTGCACCACCTGTGTTCTGGACCACGTCCCTCAGGTGCTCTGCCATTAGCATTTCCAATCACAAGTACAATGGCGGCCCCTCAGATATCGACAGAGGTGCCCTGGCCAGGTGGACACTAGTTGTCTGATGGAGGGCAGCAACAGAAGTATCTCAAGACACACATTTCTTCTCAGTGGTGCAGGCTTCTCCAATAGTAACAGGTTTCCTGTGGCTAGATGGGCCCCAAGTGCTCAGACCAGAAGCAGGAAGAGAACCCTCCAGACAGTTACAGCATTGTCCTTTCCAACTATAAAACACATGCTCTTGCAGGGGGGACCCAGGATCTCTGACTGCAGGCAGGAACGTAAAGCCCTCCAGGCACAGGTATGGTGTTGTCCCCTTAACTGCCATAGATGTACGCTGGTTGGATGGGTCCCAGGTGATCTGAACGTAAGGAAGACCAAAAGGGCCTTATGGCACATGGTCCTTCTCAGTGATGCTCTCTCGTCCAGTAGTAGTAAGCATGTTACGGCTGGGCCGGCTCTAGGTGCTCTGGTTATAGGTAGGAAGGAAAGTGTTTCCAAGGACGGATTTGCTCTCAGCAGTGCTGGCCTCTCCAACTGCAACAGGAATGCAACCGGCTGACAGCATCCCCCAACACGAGCTGGGGTGCTGGGTGTCCCACTTGGCCTTGCTCCAAAATTGAGTGTTCCGGACATGAAGCCGCAGCCTGGGATGTGCACAGTAACCCCAAAGCTGCCACTATCCATAAGGGTTGCGGGTCCCGTAACCCCAGATGGGTCTGGAGTAGTGCCTGCAGAAGGTGAGCAGCAGTCTTCAGGGCTGTGCATGCTGGTGGCAGCCCCAGAGCAGGGAAACGTGACTGCACCAGTGGGGAAAACGGCTGAAGGGCCACCCAGAGCTGGCTGGGTGCTCAGGAGATGCCGAATTTGGAACGCGGGGGTGCCAAACTCCCCAAAGCGGACCGCTGTTTGGTGCCAGGGCCGCAGTGTAGGCTAGGTATGGAGGTTCTGCGGGGGCTGCTAGCTTTCCCAGAGGGAAAGAGCTGTGAAAGCTGTCAAGAAGAGGCAGGAAGAGAGAAGGCTGAGAACTGAGTGTGGTATCAGAGTGAAAGGCTGGCTTGGATGGCAAGGCTGAAGAGTCTTAGAGTGAGGCTACTGCAGAAGCAGGGGCAGGTGGGCCAGAAAAAGCCAGGGGCATTGAAGAGCCTGGCTTCCTGCCGCTGCCTGGATCGGCTCCCAGATTTCAGCTCAAGGGCAGTTCCTGCCCTAAAAGGAAGGGGGAAAGTTCTGGTAAGGCTGCTAGCCATAAAAGCAGGTAGCAACGGTGGCCTTTGCAGAGGTCCCTGGTCCCATGGGAGGGGGCTCATGCTGGACCCTGGTGGAAACCTGAAGATGAAAGCCTGGCAAGGCAGAGTGGTGTCTACGGCAGATACACCAAGTCCAAGGCAGCCACTGAGGTCCGTTCTGCAGATGTGCTGACTGCGATGTTAGGGGGGTGATTGCGGAGGCTGGTGAAGACGGGGACACTGGCGAAAGGGACCTGAAGAGGAGGCTGTAAGAAAAAGGGAGGAGAATCCACACACATAGATGTAGGTGACTCGATTCTAAAGACAGGAAAGGGAGGGGGATGAGGTGCTAGGAGGTATGGTAAGAGAAGGAGAAGATCCTGCAACTATGACTGAGGGATTGGAATGCAAAGGGCCTCTCTTCTCATTATTAAGTGAAACCCCAAAGATGGGTTGGAATCTAAAGTAGCACCAGGAGGGGCAGCAAAAGGAGAGTTGGAAATTGTGCATCCCATTCCATGACCGATATCTGGTGTGCGGGTAGATAAAGGGGCAGACGGGATTGGGCCCCCGTGGACGCGTCGGTCAAGTCAGTGACTGCTAATTTGGTCATTTCTGGAATCTGCGAGGGGAAAGTGGCCAATGGCAAAGGAACTGGGTTCCCTGCAAGAAATAGGGAGTGAGAAGAGGTAGGCTGAGTGGTCTGAGTTTTATCCTCCAACCTTGTGGTTCCATTGGTGCTGTGTTGTTCTCCAAGCTGAGGTCTGCAGCAATGACCATCCAAGGAAGGGAGGAGGTGGGAGCAGACTCGCTTCGAACCCACAACCGTGGCAGTGGCAGCAGTAGAGGCCCTGAAAATTTCTGTTCACAGAGCCGACCACTGACAGGTGTGGGTGGAGAATTTCTCCTTGACAGAGTATCCGGAAGCTTTTCTCTCTTGGGTCTCCTTTGACATCAGTAAGCAGGGAGAGCTGAGTCAATGGCCTTCATCAAGCTCTTCCTTTCTCAACCTCTCTGGCAGCTGGGCCAGACAGCCCCATCCTGCAGAGAGGCAGGAATCCTCCAGCAGGGCTGGATGAGCTGCTGAAGGCATGGCCTTGGGTGAAGGAGCTCATGGAAGGTATCTACCTAAGCAATCTTCTTGGAATAGAGGTTTCCCTTCTGAGGCTCAGGATGCTCCCAAATGTGTGACATCTCCACTTGTCACCGGGAGCCTAGATGCTGATGGTACACTCCCACTGCTACGGGGACCCCTTTCCGGTAGTCCTGCCTTTTGCATACTTTTGTCTTCCTTTGATATCCCCTTCCTTCACACTCCTGGTGACTTCAGCTCAGTCTCCTTTAAGCAAGAATCTGGGGGTGACTGGATGGCCTTGGCCATCCCCAAACCCAAGCTGGGGAGACCGGGGGGGTTGGCCCTGTCTCCCCTGGTGTGTCCAGACAGTCTGGGATGGCAGCAGTCTGGGATGGCTGACTACCAGATTAGGTGACAAAGGAGGAGTCATTGTGTGCTCTGGAGAAGGGGTCTTTATCATTCCAGAGCGGACACTTTGAGGTACATGCAGAGAGCAACAGCTTCTTCAGAGAGCCCCCTCGGGACCATGAGAGAGCATCACTGAGGCTGCCTGATCTGATACCACCTGTGAGGGGGATGAACACCAAGAGGGAGAGGCCCTGGATCCAGGCAGAACTGTCTAACTGTCTAGGAAAAAGGCCAAGGGCAGGTGCAGGGGCAGCAGGGTGATCTCTGCCAGAAGAGGAACACACGTGTGCCAAGGGGCAGGGACAGGGCAAGAGAGAAGCTTGCTGAGGCAGTTGCCCATGAAGGACAATTTGTATACTGCTGGGTCTTGGAAGTGTAGTTAAGGACATTTGGAGAGCTCTCCTAGCCACCTGCTCCTCCATGGCACACCGTGCTCTGTTCAGCCTGATGCTTGTGACTCATCACAGGAACACGGGACAGAAGAGCACACCAGCTCAGCCTCCACCAGCAAAGGGCATGCGGGAGAAGTGCCAAAGGCAAAGGGCAAGGCCCAGAGGGCGAATCCTCCCAGGACTTTCTAGAGCTTCCTGACTTTCCTGCTGCTGGTTGCAGGTGTGTGACCCCAGACGGGCCTGGCGGCTTGGTGAGACCATCAAAGACTATAAACTCCAAGAGCCTGGATGACTGTCACCCCAGTGCCTAACTGGAGGGCAGCAGCAGAGGCAACCTGTGGTTGGGGTTCTGCCAGCCCTTTTCCCTACGGTCCCCGGGAGGCCAGAGCCTGCTCAAGGCCAGAGCAGGAGAGCAACGGAGATCCTGCCCAGGTGGGGCATGGCTTGTGAGAGGTTGGGGTAGAAACACTAGAGCTGGGGAGACTGGGGGTTGGCCCTGTCTTACGTGGTGCGTCCAGATGGTGTGGGATGGCAGCCGCAGGGTCTGTGCTGAGGGGGGAGGGCGGTGAATTTACCCCAATAAACCTCTTGGAATAGAAGTTTCCCTTCTGAGGCTCAGGATGCTCCCAAATGTGTGACATCTCCACTTGTCACCGGGAGCCTAGATGCCGATGGTACACTCCCGCTGCTATGGGGACAAGCACAGGAGCCACCAGTTAACTCTCACAACCCATCTCCCACCCCTTCCGTGCCAGTAGGTCATGGCTCAGAATACCACCTCCTCCAGAGGCCACTCTAGCTCCTCTCCAGTTCCTGGAGCCGGGGGCCCCTTTTCTGTGGCCACTCGGGAAAGGCAAGTGTCCTGAGCATCACCAGCTGGACTACTGGGTTTCTGAATACCAGTGGCGACATGGAGATTGCACCACGACGCGTCTTTTTTTTCTGGCAGGCATGTCCTCTTTGCTTGTTTTTGCAAATTCGGTAAAACAGCATTTAAGCCTTACACCCTTCATCAAGTCACACAGGTAGGAGTAATGCCGCAAGAATTTTAACCCAGGCTCTGTGATTCCAGGGCTCGTGCATATAACCACCAGACTGTGGTAGCTTCTCATCAGGTATGCGCCCTGTTTCACCATTTTTTGATACTTAGTATAGTCGCATACGCTTAATGAGCTCGGTCACTGCCCGTGAGGAGATCTTCTTCGGCTTAACTCATAAATCAACCACTGGCCACACCAGGCTCCAGGCTCAGAAGATGTAGGACAGGGACTGTGAGTTGCTAACATCCCTAGCAGACATTTCTCAATATGAGCCTTGCAGCAAATCGTGCAGCTATGACAGATCTCCCAGGTGCATGGAATCAGCTGTGTGCTGGATCTACCCTGGCCTACGAGCCTTTTGCCCCAAGGGCACCAATATCTGTTGTAATAGTTCCATACACCAGCTTTCAAGGTCATGGCCAAGATGAACAACTTACCAATATTAACTTTTCCAGTTCACCAGTTGGTACAGCTTTTGTTTAAAAATTTTTAAAATTTAAAAAATTTAAAAAAAAATTTTTTTTCTCTCAGTATTTTGTAGCAGTGTTCCAGAAATTATAGATCATAGATCATGGGTCAGATCTGGCCCCCAGCCTGTTTTTGTAATGCCAATTAGCTTGAAATGATGTTAACATTTTAAAAATGTCGTAAAATCAAAACAAAACCAGAACATGTGACAGAGACCATACATGCAAAGCCTACAACTATTTCCTATGCGATGCTTTATAGTGAAACTTTGCCAACCCCTGATGTGTACTTTTTTGGTGCATAGGTCTTATACAGTATCTGCTAATTTACTCCTCACTACTTTGTGAGATTTTAAAAATGCTATTGTAAATGGTATCTTTTAAACTTTAGTTTTCATTTACTGGTAGCATATCGAATATACAGTTGGTTTTTATATATTGATCTTGTATGCTGGAAGTGTGCTAAATTTCCATGCTCCTGGTATTTCTTTGTAGAATTCTTATGACTTTTTAAACACACATTCATGGTTTCTGTAAATAGAGTTTTACATAATCCTTTTTAATCTGTATGCCTTTTACTCCTTTTTACCTTTACGTTTGCTCTGACATCCTGTAAAATATTGAATACCAGTGAAGATAATAAACATGTGTTCCAGGTTCCAGTTCTTAGAAGTGTTCAGTATGCTGTTAGCTGAAGGTTTTTTGTATATGTGCTTCATCATATCAAGGAAATCCCCTCCAATTTCTATTTTGCTGGAGATTACTTTGAAAGAAGTGTTGAATTTTGTCAATTACTTCACATACAGATTTTTAATATGGCTTCTCTCCTTTATTCTGTAAATATGAATTACATTGATTGTTGGGTTTTGTTTTGTTTTGTTTTAAGATTTTATTTATTTATATGACAGAAAGAGACAGCGAGAACAGGAACACAAGCAGGGGGAGTGGGAGAGGGAGAAGCCCGCTTCCCGCTGAGCAGGGAGCCCGATGTGGGACTCGATCCCAGGACCCTGGGATCATGACCTGAGCCAAAGGCAGACGCTTAATGACTGAGCCACCCAGGCGCCCTGATTGTTTTTTTTAAATGTTAAACCAACCCTGATTCCTGGGACAAACCCCACCCAAGAGGTGGTCCTGCTAGATTATCCTCTTATATCTGGTGATTTCCTGAAATGGTCATTAAAGACTTTTATGTCTATGTTCCTGAGGGATATTAATCTTTAAATTTTTTTTACGTTTTTGTACTAGAGTAATGCTGGCTTCTTCGTAGAATGAGTTAGGAAAAGTTTCCTTCTTTGTTTTCAGAGTTTGTGTAACCTTGGTAAAATATCTTATATTTTTGATACAATTTACAGGAAAACCACATGGATGTGCAATTTTCCTCATAAAATGGTGTTTAAAGTCACTTGTTATCCCTTTAATACCTACCAAATCTGCAGTGATGCCCCCCCTTCATTCCTGATATTGGAAATTTCATTTTTCTTTTTTTATTTCCTGGTCAGTTTTTCTAGGGATTTGTCAATCTCATTAACCTTTTAAAAATCCGTTTTTAGTGTGTTAATTTTTCTTTATATTTTCTATTTCTGCTATTAGCTTTATCATTTATGTCTACTTATTTTGGATTTAATTTCTTTTTTTTTAAAGATTGACTTATTTGAGAGAGGGACAGAGAGAGTGCAGGGGGTGAGGAGAGGGAGAGAATCTTAAGCAGACCCCAATGAGCATGGAGCCCAACACAGGGCTCAATCCCATGACCCTGAGATCATGACCTGAGCCAAAATCAAGTCGGGCACTTAACCAACTGTGCCACCCAGGCATCCAGTGCTGTCCAGTGTTTGTAAGTGCAAGAAGGCTGTGATGGACCCTAAAGAATATACATGTGTTAGATGGGCTACCTTCGGTCAGGAGTTGTACTGCTGTTGACTCGGAGTTCGATGTGAATGAATCAACAATATGGCACATGCTCAAGTAGGAAGAAGAAATGCACTGATCTGTACATGAAGCCACTCCAGAAAGTGTTAAAAGTATCTTTTAGAGTGTGTGGTGAAGCTATGAAAAAGATGGAAAAGCAGCTCAAGTTGTGGATTCGTGAGATGAAGATCAATAAAAAACTATACGAAGGCATTGTTCTGAGGCTGAAAGCCAAAATTTAAGAGTCCTGTTACCCAGATAGGGAAAATGTTAAACCCTGATCAGCTAGTTAGCTGGCTTGCACATTTCAAGAGACAATACAGTATGAGCAGTGTGCAGATAAGGCCGTTCCTGCAGATCAGGAGGCTATGGAATAATTTTTTAAATACCTGCTAAATATTAATACAGGGAAAGTGTTAGGTGTAAGAGCAGGTTTCAGTGCCAACGAGACTGGCTTGTTTTCCTAGGCTATTGACAAATGAACACATATAATGCAAATGGCCTCCAAATCCCCTCTTCAAATTATTCAAATATCATGCAGTCTTGCTATTGTGTGTCAATACTAACAGCGACTGACTTTAAGTCCAAACCCCTAAAGATGTACGGAACCCCAAATCCACAAGAACTTAAAAGGAAACTCCGGTTCAGGAGTTTGACATCTGACATATGAGATGTCAGAAACATTCTGGGATTAAGCTTCTACCACTGCCCATCCAAGAAGCTGACTGCTATCTCCGGGCCAAAAACCTTGCCTCCAAGGTTGTATTGATTTTGAGTATTGCCCCAGTCCATTGCCATGAAGAACTTGCAAATGCCCACCCCAACCTAGGTGTTCTTTTCATGCCCCTGAACGCTAGGTCTGTCACCTAACCTGGCCATCAGGACATAATAAAGCTTTCATGGTGAACACCACGAGGGAACTTTACAGTAAAGCAATACAACACCAACAAGGAAACCGGCACGACGGACGACTGGCAGTCGGTCACTATGGCCACGGTCAGGGACTTTGGTGCACAGCCTGGGGAGGTATCAAGGAGACTACTATCAGTAACATCTGCAAAAATGGCCAGACCGCCCGAAAAAGTTCAAAGGCTTTGAAGGTGTCACAGAAAATATAAAGGCCAATGGCAAACACATAATGCATATCACATGGCAAGTAAGTGGAAAAAGCCTCAGTGACATGCGGGAAGATGTGGAAGAAATTTGGGCAGAAAAGGTGGTAGAATCCACAAAGACCCAGAAGAGAGAGCAAAACAAGGCACTGAAGTCAGTGGAGATGAGGATGGTGATGAAAACCCGGCCACCACTGAAATGTCCCTCTCACAGCAGCCATATCAGAATGGAATTCTGCCTCGGAAGAATTTGCAATGACATGGAAGAATGTGACCCTATTGTTGAATGCAGCCTCCTGCTATTTTTCAAGCAGCTTGAAATAAGTACCATCAACTACTTTGGTTTTCTTGGGGTAAGCCAAGGTCAAGAGGTTTATTTAGCCAGAGTGCACTGCCCCACCACACATCCCACAGCTCTCTCAAAACTAGTTGTACTTAATGTTAATCTTTGATTAATTTTAACTTTTTCTGCACTTTCTTTGCATGACTGTACAATATAGCAGTGTAGGTGTTCACATTACTGTGCTGTTTACTGTTTATTTAATGTGAGTACTAAACTGTGTATTGTTTGTATGACTGACTTAAAGTAGTACAGTAAAAATAGAATACACTATACAAAATGATGTAACAGAAATAGTTTTATTATAATACTGCATATAATTTATTTCTAAGAAACATATATTAAATTCAGATGCCTTTAAACAGAACAAAAATCCATAATAGGTCATGCATTGATTGGTAGATGAAAATGTGAACAGAGGCTCAGACGAACATAAGTTTGCATTTCCCTTAGAAGCAATGGTTCAGTAGTCATTAATTCAATGTTTGTGATGGATTTACAGAATACAACTACGATGAATAACAAGAATTGACTAAATATATGAGTGTGTATGTGTATGTGTGTTAAGTATTTTATGACTTGGGCCTCTGAATCTCTCAAACATTTATGCTCCCCAAGGGTAAAAATGACAATGTTTTAGAATAAGGAGTATTTTCAAAAAATGTTGGCAGCATGGCTGCCTTCAATGGTCCAACTCTCCTGACAACAGATATATAAAAGACACATGGGGCGCCTGGGTGGCTCAGCCAGTTAAGTGTCTGACTTCGGCTCAGGTCATGATCCCAGGGTCCTAGGATTCAGCCACACACGGGGCTGCCTGCTAAGCGGGGAGCCTGCTTCTCCCTCTCCCCCACTCGTGTTCCCTCTCGTGCTCTCTCAAATAAATCTTAAACACACACACATAAAGGGAATGAGGTCTTTTTATCTCTCATACCCCCACCATCCCCTGCCCCAACCGTAATGACAAATTATCACAAGCTTGGCAGGGAAATTGGAAAGAAGCCATACACTCACATTTCCTTTCCCTTTCTCTTCTACATCTCCTCCTCCACCTCTCATTGTACTTCTAAAATGCTCTTGAGATGGTTTCATAGTATAAATATAAGAAGAATTCTTGCTGACATATTTTCTAAATGCATAACCACTGGGCCTCACTTGTGGATGATTCCCAGGGGTAGTGTAAGGGTCTAGGCTGGGTCAATTTCTAATATGACCCTTGAGATGACCTGCCACAAAAAGCTTACACACAGATGGTAATTATGTTTCTCTTCAGTACGAATTATCAGATAATGAGCAAGATATTTCTCTGGCCAAAAGGTTTTCCTGAAAAGTTACATTCAAAAGAAAAGGTATTTCATCAGTATGAGTTCACTAAAACTGACCGATGTAAACAACCCGCAGAGGCCTTTAAACTCTGGTATGAATTTTTCGATGGTGAGTGAAGGATGAACTGTGGCTGAAGGTTTTTCCACATTCACTACATTCAAAGGGTTTCTCTCCAGTGTGAGTTCTCATGTGTTGAGTTAAGGCAAAGTTGTCACAGAAAGCCTTCTTACAGTCTTTGCATTCATACGGTTTTTCTCCAGTGTGGATCCTATTATGACGAACAAAGTTCGCAGGTTGGGTAAAGGCCTTCCCACATTCTCTGCATACATAGGGCTTCTCGCCAGTGTGAATCCTCATGTGTCGAGTAAAGGAAGAGCTGTAGTAAAAGGCTTTCGCACATTCTTTACACTCCAAGGGTTTTTCTCCACTGTGGGTCCTATTATGTCGGATAAAAACAGAGTGGTGTGTAAAGGCTTTTCCACAGTCACTGCACTTATAGGGCCTCTCGCCAGTGTGAATCCTCATGTGTTGAATTAAGGAAGAGCTGTCACAAAAGGCTTTCCCACATTCCTTGCATTCAAAGGGCTTCTCCCCAGTATGAGTCCTCTTGTGCCGGATAAAAGTGGAGCGGTGAGTGAAGGCCTTTCCACATTCGTTGCACTCAAAGGGTTTCTCTCCAGTGTGAATCCTCATGTGTTGAGTAAAGGATGAGCTGAGGCAAAAAGCTTTTCCACATTCTTTGCACAAAAAGGGTTTTTCTCCTGTGTGGGTCATATTATGCTGGATAAAAGTGGAACGGTGAGTGAAGGCCTTTCCACATTCACTGCACTTGTAGAGTTTCTTTCCAGTGTGAATCCTCATGTGTTGAGCAAAGGAAGAGCTGTAGTAAAAAGCTTTGCCGCATTCCTTGCACAAAAAGGGCTTTTCCCTAGCATGGGTCATATTATGTTGGTTAAAAGAAGAGCGGTGGGTGAAAGTTTTACCGCATTCTTTGCACTCATAGGGCTTATCTCCAGTGTGAATGCGCTGGTGCTCTGTGAGGTGAGACCTGCGTTTGAAGGCCTTCCCACACTCAATGCACTTGTACGGTTTTTCCCCAGTATGCAACCTCATATGTCGAATGAAGTCTGCCATATAACGACAGGCTTTCCCACATTCGCTGCATTTATAGGGCTTCACTCCAGCATGAATCTGCTGATGCCGACCAAGGGCCCAATTCTTGCTAAACCTTTTCCCACAGTCTTTGCACTTATACAGGTTATTCCTTGCATCTATCACAGGGTCTTTTCCTGGTCCTTGTCCATGTTCACGGAGATCACCTTGGGTAGTGACTCGCTCCTGCAAAACCGTTAAACACAAACGATCATCTGCCTCCAAATCATCATGTTTATGGGTCAACTTCCTAGGGCATGTCTCCTTGTGGGGGTCTGCTCCTGGCCTCAAGTTCCCTTCCTGCATTTCTGATAGCTTTTCCTGATCCCTTGCTTGCCCCAACCTGGAATCCCTTGGGACTCCCTGGGTCACTTGTTCCTCAAAAGGGGCTTCCTCAGTGAAGGCCAGCTGAGAAGCAGTAAGTTCTGTGGTCTCAGGTTTTGCTTTTTCACCTGAAGGGAATCCAATACAGAAAGGTGTCTATTAGTCATGTCAACACAGAACAAACAAAATTACCATCTGAGTGGTAGAATGAAGATGAAAATAACCCCTCTAATTCCTGTGGCATTTATGTATCTATTCAGCCCAGGTTTACAGTTTCTTTCTTCACTAATCCTTGGACTCTTGACATCTTTAAAAGGCAACCCAGGAAGAAAAGCTGGGGCAGGGTGTAGAGAATCTGGAGCGGAGAAGACTCCTCACCCTCCAGAATGGCGGCGGGTGGGCGAGTAACGACTACACCGTATGTAACAACTGTGCCCCAACATGGTATGGCAGCACAGGGAAGGGACACCGAGCCTGAGCCACATGGGAGACAGAGAGAGGCCAGTGGAGGCTACCTGGAAAAGGTGCTGTGGGAGCTTATTTCTAAAGGAGAGGAGGGATTCTCTGATGGAGGAATGAGGAGAGAAACTACAACATGCGGTGTCTTCAGAGAATTCCGAATGCCAGGCAAAGTGAAGTGGACAAGAGGATGGTGGAGATGAGGATGGAGAGGCAGACAGGGACTGAGGAAAGAAAAAAATGTCAGGATTCTGGGCTGTGGGATAGTGGGGGACGGTGAGAAACTACTGGGCGGGCGTACTGCGTCTACTTCGTCTGAGTAAAGACTAGGTGAACAGACGCCAAACAAATACCACTGAGATGAGGAGAATTATAAATTTACCACATTAATGAAGATCTCTATGAAAAGGGAGGTTAGTAATATAACGTCGCCCTTAAATTCATCTATAAATTCAACACAACCTCAAATAAAATCCCAACAGAGTTTTTCAAGGATATTGACAAACTGATCGTGGAATTTACAAAAAAGAACAAACAGACCAGGCTAGCTCCAAAGAAGAAAAAAGAAGGGAGTCTTGCCCTTTGAGGAATTAGAATTATGATGATTATACACAAGGCAGTACGATGTAGGCATAGATTTAAGATAAACTGTCAAAGGAAAAAACAGAATTAAGAACTCAGAAATGTATGTATGAACTCTGAAATATGACAGAAGCAGCAGAGAGGCCCAGTGGGAAAAGGAGGGACTACTCAATAAATGGATCTAGAGAAACAATTTCCCATATGGGGGAAAATGAAATTGCATTCCTAACCTCATGCCACATAAAAATTAACTCTAGACTGATTAAGATCTAACTGTCAGAGGCTCACCATTAACAACATTTAGTAAATAGTAAAAATGATTATCTTTTAGATCTTGGGAAAGTGAAAGATTTCATAAACAAGATAAAAAAGCATTAACTGTAAATGAAAAGACTAGTCAATTGGACTAAACCAAATATTATTTTTTAAAAGGCAAACGGTGGGGGGCGCCTGGGTGGCTCAGTCGGTTAAGCGTCTGCCTTCAGCTCAGGTCATGATCTCAGGGTCCTGGGATTGAGCCCCGCATCGGGCTCCCTGCTCAGCGGGAGGCCTGCTTCTCCCTCTGCCTGAGGCTCCCCCTGCTTGTGCTCTCTCTCTCTGTCAAATAAATAAATAAAATCTTAAAAAAAAAAAAAAGGCAAACAAAGGTATCTATCTAAATTAATATCAGATACCACAGACTACAGACCAAAGTAAATGAGAAAAAGAGGGACATTATACAATGATAAAAGATCAATCCACCAGGAAGACATAACAATCCTAAATCTGTACGCAACAAATATCAGAGCCCCAAAATAAACCAAAAACTGAGTTCGAAGGAGAAATAGAAAAACCACAATTACAGTCGGTAACTTCAACACTCCATATCCAAAATGAAAACTAAGCATATTTGTATGAGCTGACATTTCACAGAAGATCTACATCAGCCAATCAACATATGAAGAGGTGCTCAACTTTCCTGGATATGAGGGAAGGGCAAAAGACCACAATGTGATACCATATTATATTCACCCGATTGAAAAAACTAAAGAACTTGACAGTACCAAGTGTTGGAAAAGCCACAGATCCATAGAATCGCTAGTGTAATGCAGGTGAAGTGTAAACAGGTAAGATTCCATTTGAGAAAACAGCAGGGCAGCATCTAGTAAAGTTCTCCTTTTGCTCACTTATAATAATCGAAAAATTCTAGCCCTAGGAACACTACTAAGAGAAATTCCTACACATATGCATGAGGACATATGTACGTGAATTTTCACAACAGCACTCTGTGGGTATAAAAAACTGGAAACATGAAAGTGCTCATGAAAATAAATGAATACTTTGTGTTATATTCATGCAAATGACTACAGAAGAAAAAAATGAGTGAACTATACTACAGGCACGGTGAATCTTAATAATATACTGTTGAATAAAAAGTACAAATCATGTAAGACAATATAACCTATGATACTTTTTATAAAGTTCAAATTAAAAAGCACGTATATACATGAGTACGATGAAGTAATTTTTAAGTCTGTTTTGAGAATGTCAGTTAATAATGGCATTATAAAAACACGTACATAGGGCGCCTGGGTGGCTCAGGTGGTTAAGCGACTGCCTTCGGCCTAGGTCATGATCCTGGAGTCCCGGGATCGAGTCCCGATTCGGGCTCCCTGCTCGGCACGGGGTCTGCTTCTCCCTCTGACCCTCCTCCTCCCTCTCATGCTCTGTCTCTCATTCTCTCTCTCAAATAAATAAATAAAATCTTAAAAAAAAAAAAAAAAACCATGTACATAGGATACACGCATCCCTGTTTATTGCAGCATTATTTACAATGACCAAAATATGCCCCAAGCATCCACTGACTGATGCATGGATAAAGAAAAGGAGTTATATATATGCAATGGAATATTATTCAGCCATAAAAAACAATGAAATCTTATCATTTACAACAACATGGACACAGCTAGAGAGTATAATGTGAAGTGATCAGTCAGAGAAAGACAAATACCATATGGCTTCACTTATATGTGGAATTTAAGAAACAAAACAAATGAACAAAGGGAAAAAAGAGACAGACAGAGACAAATCAAGAAACAGATTCTTAACTATAGAGAGCAAACTGATGGTTACTAGAGGGGAGGTGGGTGGGGGGATGGGTTAAATAGGTGATGGGGATTAAGGAGTACACTTGTCATGATGAGCACCAGGTGATTAAGATAAAAACGTAAAAAATATATATGAGTATCTTCATTTATTTTTTTAGTTTTATTTACTGTGGTAAAAAATATATATATATAACATAAAATTTAACATTTTAAGATAAAACAATCTTAAAATGTAATGGATAGAATAATTAGATGAAGTGGAAAAACTCCTTGAAAGATTCAAATTACCAAAACTGACGCAAGATAAACAATATATGAATAGCCCTATATTTACCCCAAAAGCAAACTGTTATGGACTGCATGTTTGTGTTCCCCCAAAATTCATGTGTTGAAGCCCTAACCTCCAATGTGAATTTGGAGATAGGGCCTTTATGGAAGCAAGAAGAGACACCCCCAGCACACACACACCACCTAGGAAAGACTATGGTCTCCCTTTGTCTTCCTCTAAGGACACCAATCCCATCATGGGGACTCCACCCCCATGACCTCATCTAAACCCAATCATCTCCCCAAATCCCGACCTCTAATAGCATCACTATTCTAACCCCCCAGCTGGGTTCTAACCCCCCAGCTCCAAGTATGAATTTGGGGAGGACACATAACAATGTTCACAATAATGTTACATAAGAAAAATTATGTAAATCAACCAATCCAGTACATGGCAAATGTTCAGTAACCTGTACACCCCTCTTATCATTATTATAGGTGTTGCACTTGCCAATCAGAATGTCAACAGTAACCTGAGTAAGAACATTTTCAGTAGTGTGGTGCTGAGAAACAACACTACTGGGTCTCAAAGAATAAAGAGGAAGATACCACCTGCTCCCCAGTAGGTGTTAACAGTTGACGACTCTTATGCATGACTACTGGGAATGTGAAATGGCGCGGTCCCTTTGAAACTGTTTGGTGGTTTCTACTGAAGCTAATCATGTATCTACACCATGATCCAGCCAGGCCACTCATTTACATATTCCCAACAGAAATGTGTGCTTATATCCAACAAAAAATATGATCAAGAATATTCACAGCTGCATTCCTCACAATATTCTGAAAATGGAGGACAAGCCAAGTAACAGGAAAAATGGATATATGTAATCTATTCATTCACTGAGACACTGCACAGTTAAGAAATAACTCTACATTTTACAACCACATGAGGGAACCTCAGAGCCATGATGATTATCAAGACGGACATAACAGTATTATGTACTGTGGGGGTCCATTTATAAGTCTTCAAAACTAATCTACAGTGACTGAGTTGAACACCGGCTACTTTTGTAAAAAGGGTATTAACAAGGAGGGAGCAGAAGAAACCTGGGAGGTGCTGGAAATATTTCTTGACCTGTGTGGTGGATACTTGGGGTTATATATGTAATATTTCATAAAGATGAACCCTTAAGATTTGTATATTCACTATGTGTAAGTTATACCCTCGTACAGTAATTAAAGAAAATAGTAAAATAGTAACGAGGAAGCCTAGAAGTCCTGATCCTGCGTGGCTGTCTCTTCAGAGAATGAGAAAACTCCCAGAAGCTTGGTTGTTCAGGTGAAATAGAGTCGTCAACAATTACATGTGTTGGGAGAGCCAAGAGCATGTTTTGTTTCAAGTTTCCCCCAAGTGTCCAAAACTTCACTGTGTTTCCTATGTTGAGATGAGAGAAGGTGAAGATCTAGAAGAGGCAGGAATTATTTCCTTCACTTCCTTCACTTATGTGAAGACCCAAGGTCCCAGGTGCAGCAGACTCACATATGGCTTCCTGTAATTCCTACCTCATGGTGCTTACACCCTGTTATGATGCCCTCTGGCAGAATGGCTCAGGCCCTTGATTTGCTTCTGATGTGGCCAAGTGGTGGAAATGTAAAAGATGAGGCTGTGTGTTGCATCCCTCTTGCTGGAGTCTCTCCCACCAACACTTGATCTGAAGGAACCTGACATGTTGTGAGGTGTCTCTGACTGGTCTTACCATTCTGTAAGTCAAGAAAGCCAGGGACCAAAGAACGACCCCACACCACCTCCATGTTCTTCACACCCTCTATCCAGCCGTTCCTGAATCTTGATCGTGTTTCATCTTCCGTATCTCCAGAATCCGTCACCTTCCCCAGCTCCGTCGGTTCCGCACGAGCATCCTCGTTCAAGCCATACTCGTCTCTAGCCCGCATGACGCTAGCAGATTTCCAGCTGCTCTCCATGTATCTGCTGCGTGCCTCTGATCCACTCTCTGCCTTCCGTCCGCTTCCCCATCCATCCACGCACCCTACTTTCGTCTGGGAGCGGACCCCACCAAGTTGCGCCTGGACCTCTGACCCACAGATGAGACACAGTAAATAAGTGATATTGTAAGCTCTGTTTGTGGTAATATTGCCACACGGCAAAAGATAACTAATACACCTGAGAAGTTAGGCGAAGGTGAGATCTAGACTCTGCTGGGGGAACTCGCCATGCCGGGTGTGAGAACTCTTCCACCTCTCACCTCTGTGAGAAGTAAGCTGCAGGATGAGTGTGTCAGGGGTAAAGAGCAAGAAGGCCAAGTGTGTAGCCTCTCTTCTCAATGTGAAGTAGGTCACATGCTGAGTTATGAGCAGCGAGGTGGGTGGTGATATCTGGAAGACGGGTGAGTGGATAGGGAAGCGGACGGAAGGCAGAGAGCGGATCAGAGGCACGCAGCAGATACATGGAGAGCAGCTGGAAATCTGCTAGCGTCGTCGGCCGAGACACGAGTGTGGCTTGGACGAGGATGCTCGTGCGGAACCGACGGAGCTGGGGAAGGTGACGGATTCTGGAGATACGGAAGATGAAACACGATCAAGATTCAGGAACAGCTGGATAGAGGGTGTGAAGAAGACGGAGGTAGTGTGGGGTCGTCCTTTTCTTCCTGGCTTTCTTGACTTACAGAATGGTAAGACCAGTAGTTGAAAATGGCGAGGTGGGAGGAGTGGGCCAGATCATGAGGTCCTTTTTAGGATGTCAGTGGAACACTGGAACATTGGGATATTCGAGTGAAGATGTGGAACTGCAGAGCGGGGTGAAGGTGTGAGACAGACCCTAAGGGGTGAGGAGGGGAGGGCCGGACACTTGCTGGCTGAGTAGCCAGAAGGAACACGAGAGGGGAGAGATCACGAATCTGCACTGAATCCTCTCCACCCACTCGATGGCCCCAGCAGCTCTGACAGCCCAGATGTGAGGCTGACAAAGGCAAATGTCTCCTTGAGGTTTTATAAGACAAGAAGGCAAGAAGAGAACAAGGCTAGGGACTGCTTCCGAATATCTGCTTCACAAGTGGAAGGATGGATAGATGCAGAGATATATAGGTGAATGAATGACTGGATGAAGGTGGAAAAGTGTGGGATGCAAAGTATAGTTAGAGGTGTAATCTGCAGAAAAAGAAAGGACTGTCTTTTCTGAATTTGGAAGGAAGTCTGAGATATCATTATTCATTATGACTAATAATGCCTAAATATTACAAACACACAACTTTTGTTACTTTGTCACTCACTCTGAGTCAGGCACTGTGCGATAAGCAGTTTCTTGTTATCTAATTATATTCCCAAATAATCTGATGATGCAGAAACCATCTTTTTCTAATGTAGGCTAGTTTAGCAGACTAGGATACGTTCATCATATCCCTGGCCTCTTCTCCTTGGGCACAAAGCTAAACCACATTTCCCAGTTTGATGTGACATGTAGCCTAATGACCAGTTCTTGTCAATGAAATCTGAACGAAATGATGTATGTGTGCAAGGGGATAGGACTACAGATCTTCCACAACTTATGATGGGGTTACATCTCAATGAACCCATCAAAATGCGTTTTTTAAAATAAAGATTTTATTATTTATTTGAGTCAGAACGAAAAAGAGAGATCACAGAGACAGAGGAAGAAGCAGGCTCACCGCTATGCAGGGAGCCCAACGCAGGGCTCGATCCCAGGACCCTGGAATCATGACCTGAGCCGAAGGCAGCCGCTTAACCGACTGAGCCACCCAGGTGCCCCCAAAATGCGTTTAACACACGTAACCCACCACACATCATAGCTTAGCCTGGATTACCTTAAACGTGCTTAGTACACTTACATTAGCCTACAGTTGGGCAAAATCATCAAATACAAAGACTATTTCATAAAAAAGTGTTGAATCTCTCATGCATTTATTGAATATTGTACTGAAAGTGAAAAACACAATGGTTCTAAGTGTACTGGTGGTTACCCGCGCGATTGCACGGCTGACTGGGAGCTCGACTCGCTACTGCTGCCCAGCATCAGGAGAGAGCATCATACTGCAATATCACTAGCCCAGGAAAAGATCCAAACTCAAAATTCAGAGGCCACCTTCCCCCGAATGCATACTGCTTTCACACCAGTATAAAGTGGAAGAATCCAAAGTTGAACCACTGTAAGCTGGGGGCCATCTCTACTCCCCTTCTCTCCTATTCCTCTTGGCCACTTGGATGATGCCAGGGCACACTTAAAGCAACATACTGGCAACAGAACGCACCCGGATCCCTGAATAAATAGGTGGTACAGAGTACCCCTGCTGACCCACATTAACCATGTCATAAATGAGAAAAAAACTCTTATTCATTTGCTAACTGACCTAGAATTGGGAGTTTATCTTTTACAGCAAGATAGCATTAACTTAGCCTAACTTGTGTATCAGAGGAATAGCAAGATCATGCAACTTCCTCAGTCATGAGGCTAGTGAGTGGCCAAGCATTGAGAGCTTGTCTCTTACTCAGTATACCACCTCCCAATCCTAATAAAGATGAAGAGTGCGATGGGGTGGAAAGACAAGGGAAACAACTGGGAGTGCTCCATGACCAACCAAGACTCCAGGAAGGCCACAAAAGAAGCTGCCCATGGAATTTCAGACAGGTGATCCCCTGGCAGTCTGTGAGTTGCCATGAAACCCATTGCCAGGACACCCACCTGCCAGACTCTCAGCCACCTACCTGTGTAGGTGCTTTTGGAGAGGCCTCTCTTCACTGTCCATAGTTCCTGCCCATGTTCCACTAGGAAGGTCAGCTCTGGTTTGGGAACAGGATACCCTGTGCATGAAGAAAGAAATGGGGCATGGGTATGTAGGTAAGGACAAAAGGAAAAGTCTCAAGTATACAGGAGTATACACCTTTCACATGCCACCATGAAACTCCAGAAAGGAAACTCCCTCCAGAAGGTGTTCCCTAATGAAGCCAGTAGGATTCCACCTCCCCGTGGATCAGAACTACCTGGAGATGTCTGTTAAACCAAATGTGAGTTAAACCAAATCTCTGGGCATAAGGACAGAACACGGGGAGTCTGTAAAGCTCCCCAGGTGATTCTGGTGCCCAAGGATGGCTAAAAAACACTGGACTGAATCAACTGTTGAATGGCATCTACCGATAGTTGTCCGAGGTGGGCCTTGACCTAAAGCTGCTACCCATTCTGAAGAAAAAGCCTTTAATCCAAGTTGGGAAGACAGAGCTGAAGGTGGGGACCTGCTGCCCTACTTGCCGCTGTAGCATCCCATGGTGACTTTGAGGATACTGGCCTGATGGCCTGGACCAAGGACAGAAAGTGAACAGACACGCCTGGGTTGGCACCTACCAGGCCAGGAGCCAGCATCACCTCAGGGCTTCTCATCAGGCGAAGTCATTACATTTTTCAGGGGTGAAATCAGTATGAGGAGGTTTTCTGGTACATGCACCCAAGCATGTTTTGCCAAATGTGAAGGCTTAAAGACAGGAGGACTCTGGAGAGAATCCAGTGACTAAGGCACCACGACCCACAGAAACTCCTAGAAAATCCTATACTGCAGGCCAGAATGCATCCAGTTGTCCTGCAGCAAATGTTCACTGATGTTTGCTAGATGCCTGGAACTGAGCCCCATGATGGGACAGTGTCAAAGTTAAATCAGACCTTCCATCTCTATCATGGAACTGAGCTCCCTGTCCCCACAGGGACTTGGCTCCTGTTGGTCCCTCCACCTGGAATACTATTCCCCACGCATCTCCTTTCAACAACTAATCACAATGGTCACAAGTTAACACCATTTACTGCATTGATGACTGACCTCCCGGGAGAGACAATGTTGACACAAGGCTGGGAGAGCCCTGTCATGGTGACCATTTGGACATCTGGGAAAAGGGAGACCTCAGGCCTCCATTCAGTTCATATACAGACCAATTTCTGGGTAAATTGGCCATTTAAATTTCGGTGGGAGAATAGTTGGGACTGACTGATTTAGTACATATAATAAGTACATGTGTCATACTTGCTATGTTCCTAGTTCTATTCTAAGCACTTCACCGCTATTAGGTCACATGGACTAAGTGAAAGGTTACTATAAAAATACAATAAAGTCAAAATAACTGTATTCAGTCCCAGGAAGCTCATGCTGCGTCCTCAAGGCTATGTGTCCTACAGTTATTCTTTCTGAAGGGGAAATTAGCTAAGAGACATAGGAGAGCTAAAGATGCAGCACCAAGCCCAGACTCTTCCAGCAACAATCAGAAGGTAGGAAAGAGGAAGGAAAAAGGAAGAACTTTCTTAGATCCCCATCAATGCCACTGATGATGTGTCTGTGCACCCTCTAAAATGATCTCCCTTAGCAGCAGAGAAGCAAGGCATAGGCCTTAGGAAATAAGGGAAAACTGCAGACACCAGGAGCCAAAGAAGCCATTTAGCCGAGATTGTGCTTAGAAATATACCAGTAGCATGATGTCACATATCTTCCTGTCTGTCTGATTCACCCACTTCTTGGAGAACTCACAGGTCCTGCTTACTGGGCTACGAGGACATTTGACCCAACCAAACTGAACCAGTCACCTTACCTATTACGGAGATCTGGAATAAGGACTTCAGACTGAGGACAGCTTTTGCTGGACACTTGGGTAAGAATGTTGGGAATTATGTTTCTTATACAACAATCCCTATTGCACACATAGGGACGCCAATAAGAGGTTAGAACAGAATAGGCTGAGGACGTGGGGAGACAGGAAGGTGGGTCCCAGAGGCCTTCTCAATCAGCCATGCTTAGAGAGAAAGGATGGAATGAAAGCCTGTGGGTACCACTCTGGAGAACAATGAATCCTTACCCAGTGAAACCAGGAGCCCACAAGTCTCCAGCATCACCTCCCGGTATAAGGTCCTCTGGGCTAGGTCCAGGTGTCTCCACTCCTCCCCAGTGAAGGTCACAGCCACATCTTTAAATGTTATCAATGCCTGGAATATCAAACAGAAGTGATGGGTGGCTGTATATCTATTAGATGAGATGACAGCCTGTTGCTTGGTCACCGGCAGAAGTCCAGGAAGACCCGAGGCCTGAACCCCTGAGTATCTCCTGAGAACCTAGCTCTGTGCTGGGCTCAGGAGGGAGGCAGATGGTGCCTCTGACAGAGTAAAGAACGTGGGAAAGAAAAGCCTCCTGTGTAGGAAGCCATTGGAGAAAGACACAAAACAATGATAATCTTATGTAGGCAGTGAGGAGCAGATATTAAGCCCATAAGGTAAGTGCCATCACCTCCATTTCACAAGCAGCAAACGGAGGCTCAAAGCCAAGTGGAACAGAGTTGTGTGTCTAATGGGAAGGGGCAAGATTTGAACCCAGGTCCCTCAGGTCCAGCCATGGTCGGGGGTTTAGAGTTAATCTAAGTGTGACATACATAGTCCTAGAGAGAAAAATCTTTCGTTCATCAATCCCTTATTGGGCACTGGTGCTAGGCTTGGAGATAGAGCAGAGAACAGGAGCTCACACTCTGGAGCTGGGGAAAGGTCTGGACAAGAAATTAAAGAAATGACCAAGATCAAGTCATGGGGCCCTAAGGGCTCCGAAAACAACAAAAGAGAATGAACTGATTGCAAACATTAGGGGACTTTAGCTGGAGCAACCAGGGGAGGCCTCTCTCAGGGGGCACTGGATTGGGGCTGGCGTGAAGTTAGGGAGCAGGCCAGGTGAGGAAAGATTAATAACTAACGTAAGTCCCGAAGGTGGTCAGAGCTAGGATGAGAGTAAACAGGGTGACATGCTACAGAGTAACTTAAGGCCTGTTGTGTGTTTACAACTCAGGAGAGACAGCATTCCTGTACACCATCATTAATGAATATTGTAATGGAGTCACCCTTCAAGCACAGGTTTCCCCCACTATCTGAAAGCACAGTGTTCCTATGAAAACTTTCCTAAGCCAAAATGCAGTAAAATGAAAAGTATCCCCCAACTTTCTGAAAGTTCCCCTTACTGCCAGCTTTGCTTTTAGGAAAAACTTACATTAGCACCTGTTTTCACCAACCGAAAGAAATCCCAAAAGGATTTTTGTTTTTACCTTACTAATGTAGTCTCTCCTAAAAGCCAGTGGCAAAATCCAAACCTTTGGAAAGTGGCAGAACCTGAATAAGAAAATGTGTTAAAGAGGAAAACGGATCACTGTTGCAAGTTGCAAACCAACTCCACTTGTAAATACACAGATGGCATCTGCAAAGTTCAATCCAGTGACTGGATTGTCTTCCCCACCTGTCCAGGAGCCTTTTTTTTTTTTTTTTTAAGATTTTATTTATTTATTTGAGACAGAGAGAATGAGAGACAGAGAGCATGAGAGGGAGGAGGGTCAGAGGGAGAAGCAGACTCCCCGCCGAGCAGGGAGCCCGATGCGGGACTCGATCCCGGGACTCCAGGATCATGACCTGAGCCGAAGGCAGTCGCTTAACCGACTGAGCCACCCAGGCGCCCCTGTCCAGGAGCCTTCTATACCTACCAGAGAAGAAGCAATTCACAAAACGCAGCTCCCATCCCCTCTCCCAGCTTCCAGCTGGGTAGAGGCCTAAGGCAGGGAGGCCCGAAGGCCAGGCTCTCCCTGGTGTGAGCCTAAGAGCAGTGCAGGACCAGGTTAGTCCCTCTCAAATCACATCCAGACTGATGCTCTCTGGGTCGTGCTGAGCAATAAGGCCACTTCACACACATGCCCTCTCTGGTTCCCTCAAGTGAGAGACAATAATCGTTAATACACACACACGGTTATTCCAATTTTAGACCCGAGGGAATGGAGGCCAAGGGCAGTGAAAAGGCAAGCTGAGGTCAGGGGCAGAAATGGGGGCCTCCCCTTATAACCCCTGGCCTGGATTCAGAACCCTGGGTTAGAAGTGATTAGATCTACCCCCACCCCCACCCCCCGCCGTATTCCTCCAGGAACTCCAGATCCAAGAGCATGAAGAAGGAATGGCGAAGAGTCCCAGGATCTGTATCACTGCGGGCGGAACCGTGAGGACCGCGACCCCAGCGCGCGTGAGCCTGCGCGACCCTCCACTCACCAGCGCCGGCGCCGCCATGAGGCCCACGGGCCGAGCGAGACCGCGAGAAGCGGCGACTAAAGCCCGGCTAGCGAGCTCAGCCGACCCCTCACCCCAGCCCAGGGCCGGGTGACCAGGGACCTCGGTCTCCGCTGTGTAAACGCGCAACAAGGTCCAGGGGGCCCCGTGCGGGTGCCTCGGGAACGAAGGGCTAGTGCCGCGGCGCCGGAGAGGCTAGGGGGGCAAACCCCGTTACAGGTGGTTTCGGGCTCATGCAAAACCGTGGAGGTAGGTCCTATCCTCCTCACCGTCCTTCGCTCAGCCTGGAAGACCCTTCTGGGAAGCGGCCTCCTCCCGCCGCTCCAACCAGAAGCGCCGCTCAACACAGACACCGTACACCCAAACGACGTCCTAAGCGGAGACGCCAGAAGTCCCGCCCACGGTGCGGCAGAAACGCCCCTCTCCGCTCTCTGTCATTGGCTGAGCGCCCGCCTTCGCCATCAGAGGCACTGCCTTCTGGGTAATGTAGTTTCTGACTGCATCTAGGCGGCGCGCGCTCTGTTCTCTGAGAAACCTGGGTTAAAGTTCCAGAGACAGGCGTGTGGCTTTTAAGAGGTGGAAGGAGAAGCACACAGATTTCAGTGGCCCTTCAGGCAAGGTCTCACCTCAAATAGGTGACGCCTACCGTGACCTTCCTCCCTGTGTACCGCAGTGGGATCACTCACTTCTTTCTGAGCCGGTATTTACAACGAAATATGAAGATAGTTGTTGAGTGTAGGGATTTTAAAAGTTCCTCTAATCGGCAGTTTCCAACCTGCAGACCACTACAGCATTCCCTTGGGAATTTGTTACAAATACAGGCCCCACTTCACTCCTACTGAATCAGGAACTCTGGGCTCGGGCCCCACACCTATGCTTAAAAAAGCCCTCCAGAGATGATGGACTCTGAAAACAAACTGAGGGTTCTAGAGGGGAGGGGGGTGGGAGGATGGGTTAGCCTGATGATGGGTATTAAAGAGGGCATGTTCTGCATGGAGCACTGGGTGTTATGCACAAACAATGAATCATGGAACACTTCATCTAAAACTAATGATGTAATGTATGGGGATTAACATAAGAATAAAAAAAATAATTGTTACACCTCGAAATGCATGAAGAAAGTAAGGAGAAAAAAAAAAAAAAAAAAAGCCCTCCAGAGGAATTTAATGCTCCAAGCAGCTGAGAACCAGCCTCTTTAAATTCCAATGAATAGATGAGCTAAAACCACCTCTTTTGTGGGAGATAACTAAAAAGAGCTCAGTAGCAGACCTGGCACATAATGGTAAGTACATAAGGGCTAGCGCTGTCATTATTATTATTTTATATTAGTATCGTTGGTAATGTCATCACAAGGATCTGGCATACACTCTGGTGAGACAGGAAGTCTGATGCTTCTTGGCAGAGGCATTGGCGATATTTGTCAAAATATATAATACTTTGACTCAACAAGGAGCCTCCTGAAGAGTATTTAAAATGTTTACATAACAATATACTTGAATCAGGCAGAAGCATTATTCAAGACTGCTTTTGACTTCCTTTATGACAGGGACTCTTCTATGATATGAGCGCTGAAACTAAGGCGAGTGGGAAGAAGGATTGGTGCGGTATAGAAATGTTTTTAGAGAAATGAAAAGGCAAAAAAGTCAGACAAAAATTATGATGTATTTCCACAAAGTTACATCAAGCGAGCCTGCCTCTCCGGCCTCCCCTTCCACCTCTGCCAACCCTGGGCCAGCAAGACCTTCCCCCCGCATCCCCCCTCCTCTCCTCATCCCATTCAATATGAGGACAATGAGGATGAAGACCTTTATGATGATCCAATTCCACTTAGTGAATAGTAAATAATCATCATGCTTTATAGTTAATAAACGTATCTGTTGTGTATGTATGTGAAAATCTAGTAACTGCATTGTGAGAACCGTATGAAACCTTTTCAAGTCCTCATCATCTAAGTACTCCTTGTGTAGAACTTTAGGATCACCCGAGAATTTTTTAAAAATGCAAGTTCTCTGGCCCACCTGATGAGGGAACACAGAAGGCTAGCTGAAGACGAAGCACAAGCCAACACCCTGCAGAAGCCTCCCTTATCAGTTTGACCAGACTGTCCTGGTTTTAGCACTGAAAGTCCCATGTACTGGAAACACCCGTCCCGGGACAAAAATCCCAGTGTTCAGTGATAGGTACAGAAGTTTGCAGCAAACCCATACATGAGCCAAAAACATATGGGCTGAAAGCAAAACTGTTTTTAATGCCAGGATGCTGGGTATGGCATAGATTATTGGCCATGTGTAGTTGCTGTAGCTGGCCCAGCTCACACCTGAGTGATTTTATGATGAGGCATCATGTATAAATGACACCTTACTTACCCCGATGCCATCTAATGTATATAGTGATTCAGTGAAGCCACAGAAAGTGAATCCACACTGATCCACACTGATCCCACCCCATATCAGACATTCTTCTGTCTCAGTTCTTTCCTCTTCTTGCATGTCTGTCCCTGTATTTGTTTCCTATCACTGCTCTAAAAAAAATATTACTACAAATTCATTGGTTGAAAACCACACACACACACACACACACACACGATTTATCATCTTGAAGTCTCTGAGCCCTTGAACTTCAGATCAGAAGTTCAAGGGCTTTGCTGGGTGTTCTGAATAAAAATCCACAGGGACAAACTCAAGGTACTGGCCAGGGCTACAGTATTCAACTGGGGCCCTGGGCCTTCTTCCACAATCACTATGTTTTTGTTTTTGTTTTCAGAATTCATTTCCTGCTCACAGTTTCCATGTGTCTTCCTCCACTTTTAAGCCAGCAGCAGTGGATTGAGTGTTTATCTCAGGCTTCAATCTCTCTTCCTTCCTTTTTAACAAGCAGCCAAGGAAACTAATCTGCATTTAAGGGCTCCTGAGATTAGGCTAGATCCAGCCAGATAACCCAGGATCATCTCATTTGAAGATCAACTGATTAGTAACTTTGCTTACATTTACAAAGTCTCACTTGCCACATATTCAGGATATTCATCGCAGTCACACCCAGGGGCAAAACGTAATGGGTTCCAAAATTCAGTCTACCATGTTCCCTTTTACCTGTAAATTCATTTATATCTAAATATCTATGTCTATGTATAGGTTCTGGAGCAGATTTATATTTTCTTAATAGTAAGCCTGGAATTCTTTTATATGTGAATTTAATAGTTTATCCACACAACTCAGCTAATGAGTATCCTCATGTTACTCTTACAGGCTCTAGATGTTAAAAGCACAGCTGGACTCAAATTATGGTTTGTCTCAGTTCCGCACAATGTCCTTAGTCATAATAGTTTGCTTCTGAATAATTGTGATTTTCCCTGATTTTTGAAACCAAATGAACCATTTTGGGGAAGTTTTCATTTTACTTACTTGTATGGATTTTTCCCTCTACTTCACCTGATAGTCACCTGGAGACTCACATGCTGGGTCTGTGAGGAATGACTACTGACGTGCGTTTACATCTCACTCCTGTCCCTGACGACAGAGATCTCATTTGGAACAGAGCAGCCTTAATTTTTTAAGTGTCACATTTACATAATTCTTATTATTTCTTGTTTCTGATGCCATAAATCAGGTATTTTCTTAGCTGCGTTTTAATTCACACATTTGTGAATGAAAAAGGTTTCCATATGGTGGTTGCACTTGTGTAAGAACACACTTCTATTTGAGATTTGTCCCAATTTGTCTCTTAGAGAAACTCTCAGTATGTGCATTTGTCTGCTAGGGTTGCCATAACAAAGTACCACAGTTTGGGCGGCTCAACCAACAGAAATTTATTTTTCTGCAGCGCTGGAGGCTAGAAGTCCAAGATGAAGGTGTTGGTAGGTTTGGTTTCTTTTGAGGTCTCTCTCCCTGGCTTGCAGATAGGCTATGCTGTCAGTGTCCTCACGTGGTTTTCCCTCAGTCTGTGTGGTCTGTGTCTGAATCTCCTTTTCTGATAAGGGCGGCAGTCATATGGATGGGGGTCCACCTACGTGACCTCATTTTACCTTAATTATCTTTGAAAAAGCCTATCTCCAAATACAGCCACATTCTGAGCTAATAGGGGCTAGGGCTTCAACAGATTTTGGGGAAACGCAGTTCAGCCCATAACATTGTGAAGTATGGCACATGTATAAGAAATTTAAAACGATGTAGATTTTAATCTTTTTAAAGTTGATACCTACGTAACCACCACTAAAGGCAATACAAAGAATAATAGCAGTGCCCAGAGAACTCCATCCCAGTCACAACGTGCTCCTGCTCCAAAACCGAGAGGAATTCTAGAACCTGATTGAAAGCCGTATGACCTGACTTGTTGGATAGTTTTCCTATTGTGTCTGAATCCCAAAAATAGAGTGTGGTTGTGGCTGTTACTGAATTTTATAGGAATGGAATCCTAAATTAGGGGCTCCATTTGGTCTTGTTATTGTCTTCAAAATAAACATATAAGATTCACCCATGTCATCCTGTGTATCTGCATATTATCCATTTTCATTGCTGTTGAGCTAATAATGGATCTATCCATTCTGCTGCTGATGCACCTTTGTATTGTTTTCGGCTACTGGTAACATAAGCATGCTGCGGTGAGTTTTTGTCCAAGTATTCTGATACACATAAAATCGACCTTTTTATAGCAGTGGTTTACACACTTAAAAAAACATTCATTGGGAAGACATAAATATGTTTATGTACTTAACTGCAGAACTTTGAAATATATAAGGCAAAAAGCGACCAAACTAAAGGATAATATACAAATTACAATCATACTTGAGGATGTTAACACTTCTTTCTCACTAATTGTTAGAATAAGTAAACAAGAAGCAAATCGGAGTGCAAAAGATTTATCTTGACCTAATGGTATTTGTAAAACACTATATCCAACATTAGCTGAACACACTTCTTTTTCTTTTCTTTCTTTTTAAAGGACATGGATGAAACATTTATTCTGTCTTGCTTGAATGAACTGTATTTCAGGGTAAGAGGCTGATGTCAGACAGTACTTTTTTTTTTATTTAAATTTATTTAATTAACATACTGTATTATTAGCTTCAGGGGTAGAATTTAGTGATTCATCAGTTGCGTACAACACCCATTCCTCATTATTTCAGGTGCCCTCCTTAATGCCCGTCACCCACATACCCCATCCTCCCAACCACCTCCCCATCCAGCAACCCAGATTGTTTTTATTTATTTTTTATTTTTTTAATTTTTTTTTAAAGATTTTATTTATTTATTGGAGAGAGAGAGAGTGAGAGAGAGCATGAGAGGGGAAAGGGTCCGAAGGAGAAGCAGACTCCCCACCGAGCGGGGAGCCTGACACGGGGTTCGATCCAGGGACTCCAGGATCATGACCTGAGCTGAAGGCAGTCGCTTAACCAACTGAGCCACCCAGGCACCCCCCCCGCCAGATTGTTTTTTATAGCTAAGAGTCTATTATTGTTTGCCTCCCTCTTTCTTTTTATCTTCTTTTATTTTTCCTTCCCTTCCCTTATGTTCATGTGTTTTGTTTCTTAAATTCCACATAGCAGTGGAATCATATGGTATTTGTCTTTCTCTGACTTATTTTGCTTAGCATAATACCCTCTAGTTTCATCCACGTCATTGCAAATGGCAAGACTTCATTCTTTTTGAAAGCTGAGTATATTCCAACATAAATATATATATATATATATATATATATATATATATATATATATATATATATCACCTCTTCTTTATCCATTCATCTGTCAAGGGACATCTGGGCTCTTTCCATATTTTGGCAATTGTGGACATTGCTGCTTTAAACACTGGGGCACATGTGCTCCTTCAAATCACTATGTTTATATCCTTGGGATAAATACCTAGTAGTGCAATTGCTGGGTAGAACATACTTCTTTTTCAAGTGAACCTGGAAGGTTCATGAGGTAGGCATATATTGGGTCAAAAACTATGTCTTGACAAATTTCCAAAGTGGAACATATATACAGGGTTTTTTCTCTGAACACAGTGGAATTAAAGCAGAAACCAATAACTAAGATATCTAGAAAATCTGCAAATATTTAGAAAGAAATGAAAACATACTTTCACATAACCAGTGGGTCAAAGAGGGAACAATATAAAATTAGAAATAATTTGAACTGAATGATAACTAAAACAGAGCAAATAAAAATTTTTTTAAAAGATCTTATTTATTTATTTGAGAGAGAGAGAACACAAGCAGGGGGAGTGGCACGCAGAGGAGAAGCAGGCTCCCCGCTGAGCAGGGAGTCCAACTCTGGGACTCCATCCCAAGACCCCAGGATCATGACCTGAGTTGAAAGCTTAACAGACTAAGCCACCCAGGCACCCTAGAGCAAATCTAAATTTACAGTATGTGGTTAAAGCAGTGCATAAGGGAATGTTGCATCTTTAAGTGTTTATATTAAAAAATAAGAAAGATCTAAAAACAGTGACTTAAGTTTCCATCCTAAAAACAGAGAAATGAAAGCAAGTTAAATCCAAAATAGAAATAGATAACAAATATCGGAATGGAAATAGAAAATATACAGCACAGAAAATTACCAAAGCTAAAGTGGGATTTGTAGAAGACTAATACAACTGATAAATGTCTACTAAGATTAATCATGAAATAAAAAGTGACATTTCAAACTATCAGTATCAGGGGAAAGGGGGTATTGCTACAGATTGGAAGACATTCAAAGGATAAGGTGATTATAAACACCTTTTGAGCAAGAAAATTGCAGGTTCAAAGAGTTCTCCTGGTGAATTTCATCCTATATAGAAGATATTTTACCAGCATTGTACAAACTCTCAGAAAATAGAGGAGGCAGATTCTCTGAATCCATTCTGTGAGGTTAACACTACCTTCATACCAAAATATAAAAATAAATGTACAGGGCGCCTGGGTGGCTCAGTTGGTTAAGCGACTGCCTTCAGCTCAGGTCATGATCCCAGGGTCCTGGGATCGAGTCCCGCATCGGGCTCCCTGCTCTGCGAGGAGCCTGCTTCTCCCTCTCCCACTCCCCCTGCTTGTGTTCCCTCTCTCGCTGTCTCTCTCTCTCTGTCAAATAAATAAATAAATAAAATCTTTAAAAAAAATAAAAAATAAAAACAAATAAATAAAAACAAATGTACAGATTAATGTACTCATAAACACAGATATGACAATCTTTAACATATTAGGAAATCCCTCCTAACCAAATTTAAAAGTGTACTCTAGAATGACCAAGTGGAAATTGCAGCAGGTAGCCAAGGCTGGTTTCCTATGGAAAATCAATCAATGCAATTTACCATCTTAAGAGACTAAAGGAGAAAAGCCACCTGCATATCTCAAAGCTGTGGGGGAAGTAATTGATGAAGTTTAACATAGCTTTCAAAAAGCTCTCTCGGTAAAGTAGGAATTGGAGGGAATTTCCTCTTTCCTAAGGCAAAGCAGGGTTAAGTGACCACAAGTGATTCTGCCTTGGGACAGAAGACTTTGAAAGCGGAGCGCATTCTGCACCCATTGGCAGTGCCTCTCGAGGCCTTGATCTGGAGAAGAGCTCTCACCCGCAGCTGTATGGTTTGCCATACAGCTACAAAAGATACGTCATGGGCTCATGCTGGCAACTAGTGACCTGTGTCCTACACCTTCTGAGGGGACTGGAGCCCAGTGCGGCCTGTGGGGGCCTTAGGAGTGCCACCAATTCAGACCTGGTAGGCAGCGTGGGATCCTTACAGGGGTGCCATGGTGCTGAGCATCCGGACTAGAAAAATGGTCATCCGTGATCCCTGCATGATGAGGGGGCACCACAGTCAGGTGGTGAGTGCATGAGCTCTGGAATCAGACAGACCAGCTTCAAACCCTGGCTTCACCACCATGTGGGGCCCTCTGGAAGATGCTGAGGGTTCATGCATTTTGTAATCTGTAAAACTGTAAGAAGAAGTGAAGAGCACCTGCCTGCCTGGAAGGGATGTGGTGGGGCACAGCACCTGGCAGGCTAGGCCATTCCATCGGCCCCTACCTCAGAAAACTCGGCAGCCCAGCTGCTGATGCTTGGGACTCACACTTCTCCAGGGCTGCGACAAGGCTGGTCTTGTCTTGCTCCAGGACTAGAACAGACCACAGACGGGTCCCTTGTAAGCAGATTTTCCAGAAACCCAACCTACCAATATGGAGGAAAGGGAGGATGTGAGGGTAAACAGGTGTTGTCCGTGGCGGCTGCCTGGGTGAATCACACCCTGTGTGGCTGGGTCACTCCATGCCCCGCCCCCGTCACCTGCCAGCTGAAGCCATCTGCAGACTCTGGGTGCACCAGTACCCGCAGGAAACAGAGCCCAACCTCATCCTCTCCGTCAGGGTCTCTCTTACACTGACCTAGAGTGAGCCAGGCCCCCAGTCCATCAAGACTTAGGTTGCTCCAGGGCTCGGCTCTGAGCAGGCTCTGCTTCCTCTGCCCCGGGAGAAATGGCGAGCGGACCCAGAGGCACAGGTTGCCTCAGCGACAGCCCTGGGCCAGGTGCCGAGGAGGCTGCAGACCCCGAGCCCCGGTGGTCCCACTTCTGCGGGCAGCCAGCATCAGCAGTCCTGAGCAGTGCCCACATAGTGCGGGGGCACTGCTGGTCCCCAACACCTGCAACCAGGTGCGGAAATCCCAAAGGGACTGGAGAAGGGCCGCTGGCCCCACCCTTTGCCCTCTGGCGCCCTTGCTTCCACCCTTTACTGGCCAGTACTTTTCTGTCGCACATCCAGTGATGAGTCCCCAGCATCAGGCTGAACAGTGCATGGTCTGCCTTGGAAGAGTAGGTAGCTAGAGGCACCTCCAAATTATGTACTATGTTCCCAGGATCACACAGTGAACACACAGCTCTACATGGGCAATTTAAAGCAACCTTCTCCCCTTTCCTGACCCAGCTCCTGTTCCCCAAGCAGTGGTCACCCACCCGTTCATCTGGCCCCGTGTCCCTCCTTCACTTCCACCAGTGCCTCGGTTCTCACTGGCCAGCCCATCACTGCCTCCCCGTCCCTTCGCCCGGGGCAGTCAGCACATCTATAGAGGTGACCTCCCAGGGCATTTTGGAATTGGGTGTAACCCACATGGGCTCTGCTCCCCATTCCCAGGCTTTCACTTTCCGGTATCCCTAAGGATCCACTGTGTGTTACCTCCTCATTAACCAGCGATGAGGGAACAGAAGGCAAGCTGAGAACAAAGCAGAAACTGGCACCCTACACCCACCCCCTTCGGGATATATGTGACATTCCTCAGGCACCGCTGGCCGCCTAAAGGAAACAATGGTTGACTGATAGAGATCACAGTCCTGCAGGACAGGAGTCTCCCTCAGTTTCCAAATGTCCTAGTGATTTACAAGGAAGCAGCTTTCTTATCAATGGCCTAACTTCCAAGAGACCCGTAACTCAGTTTCCTGAAGCCCTAACATCACCCTCCCCTCCATAAAATTAAGGGAGGCTGAGGCAGAAGGAAATGTAAATAAAATTGGATTTCTTCTGAACCTGAAGCCCATTGACAAGGACGTGTGATAGGAGGAATGTAACATTCCTCCCGGAAACTCCCAACTGTCTTCATGTTAGTGTCTCATTAGAGGGAAAAAAACAACCTTGGTTTGACAATAACCAGGCCCCCAGGATCCTGAGACTCTAGGATATGACAGTCCTTCTGGACACCCCCTTTGTCCTTTGTCCTCACCTCCCCAACTCTGAGTATAATAATCAGCCACTCCTCAAGACCACAGGGCAGCAGCTTTCTGCCCATAGGTCCTGTCCCCGTGCTTTAATAAACCACCATTTTGCACCAAAGACGCCTCAAGAATTCTTTCTTGGTCGTCGTCAGCTCCAGACTCCACCCCACTGAGGCTCACCTATATTCCAAAACTGCATCACCAGGACTGCTCGGTGTGGAACAGCTCCAGTCTCTACCAGCCCACTTCCAGTATAATCAGGAGACCTACCCCAACTCTGAACCTTTGCTTGAGTCCGGGAGCCGTACTTCAGTCACATGTGGAGTCCCTGATGGGCTGGAGCAGAGTCACTGTCCCTAGTGCCCCTGTCTTTACTAGCCAATCCATCCCTGGTTTTGCAGTTACCTGCTTTCCATCCGCCAGGATGTCAGCCAACTGGGCATCCAAGCCTGCCTTTGACTCTGATGAAATTGATATGGCTCCCAGGCCCCCCTCCCAGGCTCCTCCTGACAGCCCCCCGCTCCCAGCAGCTTTGCTAGCTCTCACCCTGTGGGAGATCTGGCAGTCTCAGGACATGGTCCAGTCTTAACCTCTGCGGAAGCCCAGGCACCCAGTGCGAGCACGAGTCGGTCAGCTTCTGCATACGTGACACTCCCGTGTTCCACCTTTGGCATCTTGGTCAGCCAGCCATCATCCACGGAACTGGAGCCCTCATCAGGAGGATGCCCAGCACTAGGCGCAGCTCCCCTTTTGCTAACATGACTCCAGACCCATTTCCTTTCAAGGCATCTGCAGCTCCTTTGGGTCATGACCGTTCCGGCGTCAGCATGTCCGCCCCAGGCCCCAGCTCCATGTCTGAAGGACTCAGCTTTAGCACAGGGCCAAGGGGGACACCCAGTACCTCGGCTCGTGTTGGGGGAGGCTGAGACCTGAACTCCAGGGTCCTGCCAGCCGTAGCACCTCTGTTACAATTGGAGACAGCGAGCCTCCCCTGGAGGACACATTCCTTCTTGCCCAAAGTCAGACCGCCCGGAATCCCCAGGCCGAGCACTCTTGTCCCTGTCGGCAGAGAAACCTTCGTTGACAACAGATGTGCCAGAAGACACTTCTGTTCCTCCTTGTGCTCACATCACCTGGAAACCATCCGGCCAAAGCACCCCAGCTGCAGTAAGAGGGGCAACACCCACCTGTGCTTGGAGGTCTGTCTGTTCCCAGCTGCAGTCCGAGCACTCAGGGTCCACTCGTCCAGGGCCCAGTGAGAGTCCCAGTGAGAGTCCCAGTGAGAGGGGCCAGGATGAGAACTATGGTGGAGAATCAGTGTTCTCTTCCCGCGTCTGATCGGTGCCCTCGGGGCCCGTCTGGCCAGAGCCAAGCTCTTCCTATTGGAGAAGCCTGCACCACTGAGAAGAAACACAGGCCTGAAGATGCTGCTCTTCGTGCCTTCGGTCGGATGCCTCAGGGCTACCGGGCCAGGGCACCTCTGTTGCTGTCACAGGGGCTGGCACCACAGTGTGGCTGGAGAAACGCCCGTCCGCGAATCCAGGCAGGGCACGTGGGGTCCGTGAGGGCAGGGCACAGGGAGTGCCGTGGGGGCACACTCGCTGTGTTTGGGCACACTTGTAGTTCCACCGTCATTCAGAGCAGCTGGGGATGCTCGTGGCCAGAGCACATGAGTTGCAGTCAGATGGGACAACGTCACTCTTAGGAAGACACTGGGGGCCTGGCCTTCAGTCGGTCCAATGGGGCCTTCCCGGCCAGGATGCCCCCTTTGCCTTTGTAGGAGCCGACACCACTGAGAAAATACCTGTGCTTCCCGCACTTCTTCACCCCCTCTGACCAGATCACAGGGGCCTCTTCAGCGGGTCCAGCGAGGAGCAGCCTTGCCTTCGGGGCGGCCTTGTCACCTGTCCAGGGATTCCCTGTGGCCACGAGGGTGGGGGCACCCACCCACTGGTTGTCTTCTCCTGCAAGAACTAGGATCTCAGCAACTAGGAAGCAAAAGCCTCCTCTACACATGGCGGCGACCACTGTCCCTCACTCGTGGGTGTGCTTTGCTGGGGAGGGACCGTCTCAGGCGCGTCTAGTTCTGTCCATCAAACTTCACCTGTTGTTGGTTTCCCTAGAGCAAGCCGGAGGCCCAACAGCTCAGGGTGTTTGTGTATGTACCCAGATTGTCGGTTCCGATGAGGCTGCTCAGGGGTCAACACACTGGCTCGAAAAGGTCCACTGTGGAGAGAAGGGAGAGGTCTGTAAGTATCACCCGGGCCACACTCTGCTTTCCACTGTCGCCTGCAAGACTCAAGCTCCAGGCCCAGTTCCCTCTAGTCTTAAGCCGGCAGGACACCCACTGCTACCGACAGTGCCCCTTCCCTCTTGCCCATTGGCTTCAGTGGGTCCTTCTCTTTCTTTCCCAGATAGAATAGACGTATACGTGTGTTGTTCTTGTTAATTGGGCCTCCGCTGATGTGTTTTGCTTCTTCAACTCGATGAGGGGGGTGGAAGTGACCTGTATAAGTGGTCGTGGGTTGAGCCAAACTTAACTGTGCAAAGCTTCTGTGGCCGGGGAGATAGGACGCAGAGGCAGTCCCACTGGGGGCAGCAGGAGCTGACTTCCGAAGCCTGTGCTGTGTCAGGGACAGCAGCCCGGGAGGCAGCGAGGTGCAGACGGGGGACACGGGCCATGACTCTCCCTTGCCTCTTCCTTCTGGGCTTCTCCCCGGCCGCCTGGCCTCCATGGAGGCCACGTCAGCCTCGCTGCGTAAGCAAACCACACTGTACAACTGCAGTCTATGGGAAGTATTTCGATGTCCCCGTTTAATTCAGACTAGGCCAATAGTCCACACACATTCACACTTCACCCAGTGAGGACTGGCTTGGGGGAAAAAAGGAGAAAAACTCATGTCTGTTTTCTAATTTTTGGGAAAAAATTTTTTTTAAAGATTCTTTATTTGATAGAGAGAAACACAGCGAGAGAGGGAACACAAGCAGGGGAAGTGGGAGAGGGAGAAGCAGGCTTCCCGCTGAGCGGGGAGCCCGATGCGGGGCTCGATCCCAGGACCCTGGGATCATGAACTGAGCCGAAGGCAGACGCTTAACGACTGAGCCACCCAGGCACCCCTAGTTTTTGAAAAATTTAAGTCAAGGATCACTATATAGATATTGTTCTCATGCTGCTTTAAAGGATCTGAAATGATTCTCTTTTCTAGTCAACAACTGGGTAGGTTCTATTTGGAAAAAGAAGTCTTCCCCTCGTCTAACCCACTGAAATATCAAATTGCAAGAATGACAGTGTCACTCAAGCTTGGCTGGCCTTAAAGTCATGCTGTGTCTCCACGAGACTTTATTGCTGAAAACAGAATCTTTTCTAACACATATTACAGCCCAAAAAGACAGGGCTGTAAGCAAAAAGGCAGGCATTTCCCTCAGCTTCTTACCTGTTATTTTCTTAAACATTTACTTGGTGGTGAGCCTACACTAGACACTATGGCAGACCCTAGTGATGCCGAGTTTAAAGGCATCTCTTGCCGCGCAGGAATTTACAATATAGTGAGAGTCCGACGAATAAACCAAATATTACACAGGACGGGGTAGTGGTGGGGATTTCAAAGCAGGTAGGAAGGACATAAAACGAAGTCTGGGAGGGATGGAACTTTAATTACTCCTCAAGAAGAAGAATAAAGTGGCCAGGTAGAGATGGACTATTTTCAGGTCAGGGAAATAACACATGAAGAGTCAGGGAAGGAAGAGCACTCATGACCCAGTGTGCACCAGGCAGAATCTTCTCTCTGACCATGAGAGATTTAAAGTAGAACCAATGATGAGTAGAGCATCCTCAAATATCCAGATATAAAGCAAAACATACTCTTTCAGAACCAATGAGTCAAAGAAGAAATAAGGACAAAAATGGGAAAGTAGTTTAAACCAAATGATAATTAAAACACGGCAAATAAAAATTTGTGAGATACAGCTAAAGCAGGGTGCTTCAGGAAACTTTGTAGTTTTAAGTGTTTATATGAAAAAATAAGAAACAGTTAAAAATAATGGTTCAAGTTTGCATCCAAAGAAAATAACAATTGGTTTAAATAAGATCCAAATAAGAAACTGAAATTACACAGCACTGAAGACTAAGCTGAACAAGGAATTTTTAAAAGATGGGTAAAATTCATAAACCCCTCCTGAGACTGGATGAGAAATAAAAAGAAAATTCAAATGACAAATATTATGAGTGTAAAAGGGGGTATGACTGCCCATCTGAAAGACAGGAAAATGGTAACAAGGGACCACAAGCCCCTTTCAAGTTAGAAATTTCCACCTCCAAATGTTTTGTTGTTTCCCCTGATGAACCCTATCATACCTATACTGACATTATTTTCCCATTGTTACACAAATTCTTTTAGAAAATAGACAAGGAGGCAAGTTTTGCTAACTCACTCTAGGTAGCCAGCGTTAGTTACCCTCATCCCAAAAGTCACAAGGGAAAAAAAAGCACAGGTGAGTATCTCTTATAGCCCTAGAAACCCTTTTCTTTTTTTTTTTTTTTTAAGATTTTATATATTTATTTGACAGAGAGAGACACAGTGAGAGAGAGAACACAAGCAGGGGGAGTAGGAGAGGGAGAAGCAGGCTTCCCGCTGAGCAGGGAGCCCGATGTGGGGCTGGATCCCAGCACCTGAGCCAAAAGCAGATGCTTAATGACTGAGCCACCCAGGCGCCCCATAGCCCTAGAAATCTTTAATTTCATTCTAGGAAGTCAAATCCTACCAAATATAAAACGATGATCTAGTATGATTAAGTGGGTTTCTTTTTTTCAAGAATGTAATGTTGTTTTGAGTGACTAATAATGCATTAATGTATAATCACCCTATGAAGAGACTAAAGGAGAAAAGTCATAGGATCCTCTCAATGGTTGTGGGAAAAGTAATTGACAAAATTGACTCCCCTTTCGAAGGAAAATGCTCAGCAAGGTAGGAATGGGACAGTTTCACTTAGCTGATAAAGCACATCTACAAAAAAACTCCCATTGACAGTACACTGAATGCTTTTACCCTATCATCAGAAGCTAGGAAAGGCTGCCCTTTGTCTCCACTTGTCTCCACTCAACATCTTCCTGGATCTTGTAGCTAATGTCAAAGGTAAAGAGAACTAATAAAAGACATACAGGTTTAAAAAGAAGGAAGAGTGCCTTTCTTGCGTAGAAAACACGATCGTGCTTGTAGAAAATCCAATGGAATCTACAAAGAAACCGGAAGAAGGAAGAAATGAATTGAGCGAGTTTCCCGTGTAAAGGTCAATATACAAAAGGCAATGGCTTTGTCTGTGTCCTACCAAATAGCAACACGTGTATAATGCGTACGTGCAATACATGTACCCGTACAAGGCCTTTAAGCCAGGCTAGATCCTGCACCCACCTGGTGTGCGTCTCCTGTCCCTGGACCTGCGAGATCATTCACAGACTGCTGGGTAGTCAGCTGCAAGTCTTCCTTAGACAAGAAAGGCCTGAGGTGCTATGCGGACCATTGTTACTCTCTGCAAAGGGAGAAGAATGAGAAATACAAGGCATGCAGATGAAAAGGGAAGTAAATTAGCTTTATTCATAGAATCCTGATTCAGAGAAAACATTATTGCGTATGTAGAAAATCTTAAGGAACCTACACAGGAACTTCCAGAAGGGAGGTGATAGAATGCTGTATCTGTGTGCTCATAGCATGTTCTGTAAACTACCAATGTACTATGGAAAAATAAACTTCACAAACCCCATACAGTCCTTATGAATAAATTAGCAAAAGCTGTGGAAGACCTATAGCCACAAAACTGTATAAGGGTGGTTGTGAACTTTCTCTTCAAAGTCCAGAAAAGAGATATTATAGGCTTTGTGGCTCACAGATCTCGGTCACATATTTCTCTGTGTGTGTGTGTGTGTGTGCACGCACGGGCATGCGTGCGTGTATATGATACAAGTATTTTCAATTGTTAGCACGGTTCTTAGCTCTCTGGTCTTACAAAAACTGGCTATGGGTTGAATCTGACCCAGAGGCCTCGGGGTTGGCTGCTAGTACAGAATATTGCTGAGAGAAAATTAAAAAGGCCTAAATATATGGAGATATATACCATGTTTGTGGCCTGCAGAAGTTAATATTGGTAAATTGTCCATTTTGACTAGGACTCTGAAACCTGACCTATGGAGTTATCCCAAGCAATGCTGGTGCCCTCAGGGCATAAGGGTTTTCAGGGCAGGGAATCCTGTGCCCACCTGATGGGCGTCCCCTATGCCCGCACTGGAGAAGACAGATCCCAGCCAGCTGTGTGGCTTGCTGCAAGATGCAATTACAAGAGAAATCTGCCGTGGAGATGGAGTGACAACTGGTGGTCCCTGCCTACGTCTCTGAGACTGAGGCCCAGTGTGGTCAAGGCCCACTTAGAAGTTGAACCGAATTATGGGGCGCCTGGGTGGCTCAGTTTGTTAAGCGACTGCCTTCGGCTCAGGTCATGATCCTGGAGTCCCGGGATGGAGTCCCGCATCGGGCTCCCTGTTCAGCAGGGAGTCTGCTTCTCCCTCTCACCCTCCCCCCTCTCATGCTCTCTCTATCTCATTTTCTCTCTCAAATAAATAAATAAAAAACCCTAAAAAAAAAAAAAAAAGAAGTTGAACCGAATTAGTCCTCCCAGAGGCCAGTGCATGTGCTCATCACCGGTGTGCCCCCAGCTAAGGACCTTAAGGACTATTTAAAAAAAGGACCGGGTGATGTGCACGTGAGGAGGAGTCACCAGCGTCTGATGGTTCAAGGCTGGATCTGTAGAATCAGACAGCTTGGGTCAAGCCCTGGCAGGGCCACTACCACCTGTGTGGGCTGAGCAGAGTTCTAGGCCTTCCATGTGGTTTTGCCAAACTTGCAAAGCTAAGAGAAGAGGCTCTGCCTGCCAGCAAAGGGTGATGCGGGGGGCGGCACCCGGGCAGGTCAGAGCCCCGGGGAGCTGCCTCAGAAACCAGCCCAGCCTGCGGGCTCAGGCCTTCCCAGGGCGTCGCCGAGGTGCCGGCCTCCAGGATGTGGGGCGGCCCCACAGAAGATCCCAGAGGTCGGGGCCCTGGGCCCTGAGCTCCCCGCGGGCGGCGGCGGGGGGACGGGGGGCTGGCATAACCGCTGTCCTCCGCGGCGGTTGGAAGGACGCGGCGGGCGACTCTCGCGCCCGCCGCTGCCGTGGCCCGGGTCCCTCGGCCCCCCGGGGCACTGGCCCTGCTGCCGCCTCCCTGGAGCCCGGGGTCCCTCAGTTCCCGGGGCCGGCGCCCCCGCTTCGCCCGCATCCGGCCCTACCTGGCCCTGCCGCCGAGCCCGCTCCCCGCTCGGAGGCTCGGGGCCCCGGTACTCGGGGGCGACGCGCGCTGCCCTCGGGGCCCGGAGAGAGAGCGCGCGGAGGTCCCAGGGCACCGAGGCCGCGGCGGCGCCCGGACGCAGACGCCCAGGAGGCCGGTCCCGGTTCCGGGGAGGCCAGCCCCGCCGTCCTGGACGGTCCCCACGAAGCGCGGGCGACACCCGGTGCCACCGGCTGCAGCCCCGTGCGCGCAGCCCGAGGCGACCGAGTCCCGCGGACTCGGACCGTTGCCCTCGCCCTTTGCCCTCACTGCCTTTCTCTCCAGCCTTCCGTCCTCTGCGCCCCCGTTCTCTGTTCCACCCCACCCCCCCGCCCCGTCCCCGCCCGTGGCCCTCCTGAGCCAGGGGGCAGGGCGCGGGGCTCGGATGCTAGGACACCTCGCTGACTTTTCTACCGAGTCCAGGGATTCTCCTGCACACAGAGGGCTCTTTCCAGAAGCTTCTGCAGGCAGCTTCGCCCGCCCGCCAGTGTCCCCCAGTGTCCCCCATGGGGCCTGGGTCACCCCTGTCCTGCCCCTCACTTTGGATGCTTGCAGGCTCCTGGGTCTGCACCCCTCGCTCCTCTGTCACCTCTATGACCTGTCAGCTGGAATCTGAGCCCGCAGTCCTGGTGGGCCTCTGTGCAGGGGGTACCCCCAGAAGAAGGTGCTGTTGCTGGCCCCCCAATATGTTCTACTAAAGCCAGAGCCAGAGACAGCCTGCCTGTGGCTACTGACACTCATTTAACCTCCCGGACTGCTGATGGCTGGGGTGAATATATGTTGTTTAATCTGCAAACAACCTATGCACCTGAGACAACCACCTCAGAAAGACGAAACAGCTGGTCTATGTCCATACAGAGGTCTGTGACGGGCCCTCGATTTATCCTGGTTCTGTCTGGCTTCAGTGCCTCAGTGACCACACACGTCACGACCCCTCACCACCCAACAGCTCCCGACCGGCCGCCTGCCGCAGTCAGCTCACAGCGCAGGGACCCCTGGCACTCCGAGCTGAGTCACGGCTGGCTGACCAGAACCAGTCCAGGACTGACGCAGGTGCAGTCAGGTGTCTGGATTCTAGCGTTAGGTACGGAAACGAAGGAAGACCCGTCAGAAGCAAGGACACTGAGGCAAAGATTCATCACCACAACGGGTTTAGGTTCAAAAGGACTCCCCCCCCCCCCCCCCAATACAGCTTCAACATGCTCACTGCTGGGCAGATGCTTTCCCAGCTGACGGTGCTGGTGTCCCGGGAGACAGAACCCTGAGGAAGCCGGAGGTGCCTCCTGGCTAGGTCCTGGGCCCACGGCAGGGCTTCCCAATCCCCTCACAGGAGCCACCACAGCCCCTTGGCTGACCCCCCGCTCGCCTGTTCCTGAGAGGTAAGACACCTTTGGCACAACAGAGCAACAGCCAATGGACACAGAACATTAGACCCGCTTTCTTCAAAACTTAAAACATAGAGAAGGCAGATCATTGCAAGTAGAGTCCACATTTTAAACACCAGATGGGTTTCAAGGGGAGATGGCCACACTTTACAAAAACCACCAGAGAAGTATCATGTTTAAAACCCAACACGAGGGGCGCCTGGGTGGCTCAGTCCGTTGAGCGGCTGCTTTCGGCTTGGGTCGTGATCCTAGGGTCTTGGGATCGAGCCCCGCATCCGGCTCCCTGCTCAGCGGAGAGCCTGTTTCTCCCTCTCCATCTGCCTGTCACTCTGCCTACTTGTGCTCTCTCTCTGTCAAATAAATAAATAAAATCTTAAAAAAAAAAAAAAACAACATGAGAAAGGAGATGTGACAGAGGCAGCAGGTGTGTTCCTTTGCAGCTCTTTTGAGGGGTCAGAGGCGGGTGTGAGGACTCTGGCGGGAGAGAGGGCTGAAAGGTCTGCGAGCGAGCCCTGGGACACCTCTCAACCCTGAAGAGGCCTGAGGGCAGGATCTGTTCTGCTGCCACAGGGGCAGAGAGGCTCCCCTAGCCCCACAAGGACACTGTAATTTTACATCAGGGAGAAAATACCTTCCCGAATTGTTCTTATGGAAAATTGGTTACTCGGCAGTGACCCAGAAAAACATACAACTTAGAATTGAAGCCTAAAAGCTAGAAGGGCCCCTTTTAAAATTGGGAAAATTGACCAACCACAGAAGAGAAATAAAGATCTCTACTGCGTGACTTCCCTTTGTATTTTGCATATGAGAGGAGAAAAAAGCAGGGCAAGGAAATGCAGGATATGAGGCTCTTGCTGAAAAGCTGTGAAGTCTCTTCTAAGTCAAAGAGACAGGTTTTCATGACAATTACCATCTAGAAATAACATATGTTTTCAGATAATAGGGAACTGGCAGGCCCATATAAGTTACTAAATTGCTAACTGAGTGTGGGACCAAGGCGGGCAGCGAGGAGGTGGGGGAAGCGCAGAGAGACCTGCTTTGCTCCAGAGGACAGATGGCAAAACTCTGGGATAAAGAAGCCAAAGGCCAGGAAATAGGGGTGGCTTCATGTTCTCCTCCACCTTGGGGTGGTTTCATGTTCTCCTCCTGCCTGCACCCTAAAGGGGTTCTTCAACTTTACAGGTTGTTTTCATCTTCTGAAATGAGGAGATAATTAGGCTTTAAAGCTGAAGACTTTTGCCTACTGGTTGGAAGAAATATGTGCAAGTCATATATTTGAAAAGGGTTAATATCCAAAATATATAGAGAACTCATACAACTCAACAGCAAACCAAACAATCTGAATAAAAAATAGAGGATCTCCACAGACATTTTTCCCAAGAAGACATACAGATGACCAACAGATGCATAAAAAGATGCTCAACATCACTCATCATCAGGGAGATGCAAATCAAAACCACAATGAGATATCACCTCACACCTGTCAAAACAGCTGTTATCAAAAGGACAAGAAATAACAAATGTTGGCAAATATGTGGAGAAAAGGGGACCCTTGGGGGGCACCTGGGTGGCTCAGTCGTTAAGCGTCTGCCTTCGGCTCAGGTCATGATCCCAGGGTCCTGGGATCGAGTCCCACATCGGGCTCCCTGCTCAGCGGGAAGCCTGCTTCTCCCTCTCCCACTCCCCCTGCTTGTGTTCCCTCTCTCACTGTGTCTCTCTCTGTCAAATAAATAAATAAAATATTTAAAAAAATTTAAAAAAAAAAAAGAAAAGAAAAGGGGACCCTTGGGCACCTTTGGTGGGCATTTCAATTGGTGCAGCCAGTAAGAAAAACTGTATGGAGCTTCTTCAAAAAATTGAAAACAGAACTGTCATGTGATCTGGCAATTCCACTGCTGGGTATTTACTGAAGAAAATGGAAATACTAACTCTAAAAGATATCTGCACCCTATGTTCACTGCAGCATCATTTACACTAGCCAAGATTTGGAAACAACCTACATGTCCATTCATAGATGAATGGATAAAGAAGATCTGGTAGGTAGGTAGGTAGGTAGGTAGGTATGTGTGTGTGTGTGTGTGTATATGTATGTATATATATACCTATATACATACATATATATATATACATACACACACGCACAATGGAATATACTCAGCCATTAAAAAGAATGAAATCTTGCCATTTGCAACAGCATGGATGGACCTTGAGGGCATTATGCTAAGTTAAATAAGTCAGACAGAAAAATAAATACTGTATGATATCACTTATATATGGAACCTAAAAAACCAACCAAACAAACAACAACAACAAACCAAGCTCATAGAGATGGAGAACACATTAGTGATTGCCACAGGGGAAACTGGAGGGTGTGCAAAAGGCCTTAAGGAGGTCAAAAAGCACAAACTTCCAGTTATAAATTAGTCATGGGGATACAATGTACAGCATGATGGCTATAATTAACATTGTATTGTATATTTGAAAATTGCTAAGAGAGTAGATCTTAAAAGTCCTCACCACAAGAAAAACATGAAAAACAAATTGTAACTATGTATGGTAAGGGATGTTGACTACACTTATTGTGGTGATCTGTCTGAAGGCCTCCTTCCTTGTTCTGGAAAAGATCTCATCTCTGATCCTTTGTCAGGACAGGCTGGGGGACCACCCCCTCCTCAACCTGAAAGGGTGGTGGGAGCCACCTTGTGGTCCACAGTGAGAAGTGGACCCGCCCGTGGCCCTTACTTAGCAATATTCATTTAAGGTTTCTTCCATGTGTTTACTAAAACCTACTAAGGTTGGTAGCTTATTTCATCACTGAATAATATTCCATACTATAGACCTACCAGTTCGTTTTTCCACTCTTCTATTGAAGAGCATCTTTGTTGCTTCCAGGTTTTGGCAATTACAAATAAAGCCACCCAGGAGCCCCTATAAAATGTTTTATGGAGGCCTAATGGTAATCAAACAAAAACAAAAACAAAACCCACCAAAACCTATAGTAGATACACAAAAGATAAAGAAAAGGAATCAAAGCATACCACTACAGACCAAATCACAAACGAAAACAGCAAAAGAGGAAGAAAGGAAGAAGGGAACTATAAAACAGACATAAAACAATGAATATGAGGAATTCTTAATTTCAGGAAACAAACTGAGGGTTGCTGGAGTGGGGGCGGTGAGAGGGATGGGGTGGCTGGGTGATAGACATTGGGGAGGGTATGTGCTATGGTGAGTGCTGTGAATTGTGCAAGACTGTTGAATCACAGATCTGTACCTCTGAAACAAATAATGCAATATATGTTAAGAAAAAAAAAAGAAGATAGCAGGAGGGGAAGAATGAATGGGGGGAATTGGAGGGGGAGACAAACCATGAGAGACGATGGACTCTGAGAAACAAACTGAGGGTTCTAGAGGGGAGGGGGGTGGGAGGATGGGTTAGCCTGGTGATGGGTATTAAAGAGGGCACGTTCTGAATGGAGCACTGGGTGTTATGCACAAACAATGAATCATGGAACACTACATCTAAAACTAATGATGTAATGTATGGTGATTAACATAACAATAAAAAATTAAAAAATAAAAAATAAAAATTCACACACAAAAAAACCCAATGAATATGATGGCAATAGTAAGTCCTAACTTATCAATAACTATTTTAAAAAGACTAAATTACCCAACCAAAACACACAGAGTGGCTGAAAGGAAAAAAACAAAAAACAAAAAATAAGCCCCAACTATATGCTGTCTTAAGAGACTTATTTCAGCTTTTAGGATAAAGATAGTCTGAAAGTGAAAGGAAAAAATAATCCCTACAAATGAACACCAAAAGAGATCGGGGTACCTACATCTATATCAGACAAAACAGGATGTAGGTCAAAAAATATCACAATATACAAAGAAGGTCATTATATAATGATAAAGGTATCAATTCAAGAGGACATAACAACATAAATATGTATGTGCCAAACATCAGAACAGCTAAATATATTAAGCAATATTAATAGATCTGAAGGCAGAGATAGATTGTGATGCAATAATAGCAGGGGACTTCAACTCTCCACTTTCAACAATATCCAGACAGCAAATCAATAAGGAAATATTAAATTTGAGCTACACTTTAAATCAAATGGATCTAGCAGACACATACAGAACATTCCATCCAATGGCAACAGAATACATATTCTTCTCAAGCACATATGGAACACTCTCTAGGATAGATCATGCTAGGCCACAAAACAAGTCTTAAATTTAAGAAGACTGAATCTTCTTTTTCTGAAGAAAATCTGGAAAATTAACTAACACATTCCTGAGCTAACAAAGAGTCAAAGAAGAAAATAAAAGGGAAATAAAAAATATATTAATAAGACCAACAAAGATGGAAACACAATATATCAAAACTTATGGGTTTCAGCAATAGTGATTCTAAGAGGGAAGTTTAAAGAGATAAAGACCTACGTTAAGAAAAAAAGGGTTGCCTGGGTGGCTCAGTCAGTTAGGCGTCTGCCTTCGGCTCAGGTCATGATCCCAGGGTCCTGGGATTGAACCCCACGTCAGGCTCTCTACTCAGTGGGGAGTCTGCTTCTCCCTCTCCCTCTGCCTGCCTCTCTGCCTACTTATGCTCTCTCTCTCTCTGTCAAATAAATAAATAAAATCTTTAAAAAAAAAAGAAAAAAGAAAAGAAAAATCTCAAGCAAACAACCTATTATTATTTTTTATTTTTATTTATTTTTTTTTTTTAAAGATTTCATTTATTTATTTGACAGAGAGAGACAGCGAGAGAGGGAACACAAGCAGGGGGAGTAGGAGAGGGAGAAGCAGGCTTCCTGCTGAGCAGGGAGCCTAATGCGGGGCTCGATCCCAGGACCCTGGGATCATGACCTGAGCCGAAGGCAGATGCTTAACCGACTGAGCCACCCAGGCGCCCCTATTATTATTTTTTAAAGATTTTATTTATTTATGTGAGAGGTCAAGAGAGAGCATGAGTTGGGGGGAAGGGCAGAGGGAGAGGGAGAAGCAGACTCTCCACTGGGCAGGGAGCCCGACGACGCAGGGTTCGATCCCAGGACCCTGGGATCATAACCCGAGCCAAAGGCAGACACTTAACTGACTGAGGCATCCAGGCACCCCAAACAACCTAACTTGAAAAAGAAGAACAAACTAAGCCCAAAGTTAGCAAAAGGAAGGAAATAACAAAGATGAGAGCAGAAATAAATAAAATAGAGAATTAAAAAATAAGTAAAAAGATAAAAAAACTAAGAGTTGGCTTTCCGAAAATATAAACAAAACTGATAGGCCTTTAGCTACACTTAAGAATGAAAGGGGGAAAATTCAAATAACAACAGAAATGAACAAGGAAACATTACAACTAATACCACAGAAATACAAAGGATCAAAAGAAAATGCTATGAACAATTATAAGATGAAACCATGCCCCATAGGGTTAATGAGGTTGAAACTAGCAGAACATTTAAAGCTTATTTTTCAGAGAACTGTTTCTCCCTAATCAGCTATTGTGTCTTTTCAGACCCCACTAACACATCCACTAGCTGTCTCTGCAGAAACTTGGACTCAAGGTCAACTGATACGGGTCCAGCCTAGAAACAAGCAAGGCTTTGCATTCCTTCCTGGAGACAACAAGCCCAAGACCCCATCTAGTTTTTATTTGCTCTTGGAGCATGCCCATAGCCCTTTCTCCTTGTCCTAAGACAATGTCCTGACATCAGGGGCTGAATTTTGCTTTGTCCTGATGTTAAGTCACCACACCGAAATGAACATGGGATGTACGTTACAAATATGTTTGCTCCATGCACATACTCCCATCTTTCCTCATGAATAGTCATAATTTCCCCTGCCCTCTTCATCAATATGTATGTAATCTCCACCCCTATGATTACAAAAAATTTGTTCTCTCCCTCTTTGGGGTGGTAGATTTGAGGCCTGTCCTCCTATATCCTCATCTGGCTGCCCCTCAAACCCTTCCCTCGAGGCACACCTGATGTCTCCGTGATTGGCTTTGCTGCACATCAAGCAGAGGTGCTCAGGTTTGGTTACGATAAAAAAATGGACAACCTAGAAGAAACGAATAAATTCCTAGAAACATAAAACTGAAAAGATTGACGGGGCACCTAGGGGGTTCAGTCGTTAAGCGTCTGCCTTCAGCTCAGGTCATGATCCCGGGGTCCTGGGATCCCCTCATCGGGCTCCCTGCTCAGCGGGAAGCCTGCTTCTCCCTCTCCCACTCACCCTGCTTGTGTTCCTTCTCTCACTGTGTCTCTCTCTGTCAAATAAATAAATAAAATCTTAAAAAAAAAACCAAAAACTGAAAAGATTGAATCATGAAGAAATGAAAATCTGATTAGATCTATATTCAGTAAAGACATTGAAACAGTAATAAAAATTCTTCCAACAAATAAAACCCATGAACAGACGGTTTCACTGGTGAATTCTACCAGACATTAAAAGAACTAACACCAATCCTTATCAAACTCTTCCAAAAACTGAAGAGGAAAGAATAATTCCAACTTATTTCACAAGGTCAGCAATACTATGATACCAAAGCCAGACAAGTATACTACAATAAAAGAAAATTACAGGTCAATATACTGATGAACACAGATGCAAAAATCTTCAAAAGAATACTAGCAACCTGAATCCAACAGCACATTGAAAGAATCCCATACAATGATCAAGTGGGATTTATACCAAGGACTGCAAGGATGATTTAACATGAAAGTCAAGAAATGTGATACACCATATTAACAGAATGAAGGATAAAAGTAATATAATCATCTCAATAAATGAAGGGAAAATATTAAACAAAATTCAACACCCTTCATGACAAAAACTTTTAACAAATTAGGTATAAAAGGAATGTAATTTGGGGCACCTGGGTGGCTCAGTCGTTGGGCAACTGCTTTCGGCTCAGGTCATGATCCCAGGGTTTGGGATCAAGCCCCGCATCGGGCTTTCTGCTCTGCGGGAAGCTTGCTTCTCCCTCCCCCACTCGCCCTGCTTGTGTTCCCTCTCTCGCTGTCTCTCTCTGTCAAATAAATAAATAAAAATCTCTAAAAAAAATAAAATAAATGGAATGTAATTCAACATAATAAAAGTCCATATATGACTGGCCCACAGCTAACATACTCAATGGCAAAAACCCAAAAGCCTTTCCCTCTAAGATCAGGAACAGAAGGGTGCCCACTCTCACTACTCCTCCTAAAATAGTACTAAAAGTCCTAACCAGAGCAGGCAGGCAAGAACAATATATAAAAGATACCTAAATTGGAAAGGATTAAGTAAAATTGTCTCTATTTATAGATAGATTTTCTTATATACAGAAAATTCAAATACACTATTAAAAAACTGTTAGAACTAATAAACGAATTTGGTAAATTTGTAGGATACACAATCAACATACAAAATCCAGTTGTGTGTCTATACACTAACAACGAACTACCTGAAAGAGAAATTAAATAAGCATTGCATTTACCATTTACCACAGTATTAAAAGTAATAAAATGATTAGGAATAAATTTAATCAAGGAGGTCAAAGACTTATACACTGAAAACTATAAGGCACTGATGAAAGAAATTAAACTCAAATAAACAGAATAATATCCTGTGTTCATGGAATGGAAGAATTCATACTTTCAAAATGCCCATATCACCCAAAGTGATCTGCACATTCCATGCAATCCCTTTAAAAGTTCCAACAGCATTTTTCACAAATATTTTTTTAAATCCTAAAATTCATATGGAACCACAAAAGACCCTGAATAGTCACAGCAATCTTGAGAAAGAACAAAGCAAAAGGCATCACACTTACTGATTTCAAACTATATTACAAATTCATAGTAATCCAAACAGTATGGTACTGGCATAAAAACAGACACATAGACCACATAGGTATTGTCAACTAATCTTTCATAAGGGCACCAGGAACACACAATGGGGAAAATATTTTTTTTCCGTAAGTGGTGCTAAAAATTTGGATATCCACATGCAAAAGAATTAAAATGGATCCCTATTTTGCACCGTACACAAAAATTAACTTGAAATGCATCAAAGACTTAAATGGAAGACTTGAAATCATAAACTCCTAAAAGAAAATATAGGTAGTAAGCTCCCTGATACTAGCCTTGGTAATGATTTTTGGGTTTTATTTATTTATTTATTTATTTATTTTTAAAGATTTTATTTATTTATTTGACAGAGAGAGATACAGCAAGAGAGGGAACACAAGCAGGGGGAGTGGGAGAGGGAGAAGCAGGTCTCCCGCCAAGCAGGGAGCCCGATGCGGGGCTCGATCCCAGGACCCCGGGATCATGACCCGAGCGGAGGGCAGATGCTTAATGACTGAGCCACCCAGGAGATCCTGGGGGATGTTTTTATTTTTTTATTTTTTATTTTTTTTAAAAGATTTTACTTATTTATTTGACAGAGAGACACAGCGAGAGAGGGAACACAAGCAGGGGGAGTGGGAGAGGGAGAAGCAGGCTTCCCGCTGAGCAGGGAGCCCGATGTAGGGCTCGATCCCAGGACCCTGGGATCATGACCTGAGTCGAAGACAGACACTCAACGACTGAGCCACCCAGGCGCCCCAGTAATGATTTTTTAGATACGACAACAAAAGCACTGGAACACAGGCAAAAATAAACAAGTGGGATTGCTTCAAATTGAAAAGATTCTGCATAGCAAATGAAACAACCAACAAAATGAAGAGGCAACCTACAGAATGGGAGAAAATATTTGCAAACCACATAGCTAATAAGAAGTTAATATCTAAAATATTTAAAACTCATACAACTAAATAACAACAACAAAGAACACCTAATACAATTTAAAAATGGGCAAAGGACCCGAATAGACATTTTTCCAAAGAAGACAGGCAAATGGCCAATGGGTACATGCAAAGATGCTCAACATTACTCATCATCAGGGAAACGCAAATCAAAACCACAATAAGGTATCACCTCACACCTGTCAGGATGACTATCACCAAAGAGATAAGAAATAACAAGCGTTGGCGAGGATGTGGAGAGAAGGGAGCCTTTGTGCACCTTTGATGGGTATTTCAATTAGTGGAGCCACTATGGAAATCAGTATGGAGGGGATCCTGGGAGGCTCAGTCCTTAAGCGTCTGCCTTAGGCTCAGGTCATGATCCCAGGGTCCTGGGATTGAGCCCCGCATCGGGCTCCATGCTCCTGCGGGAAGCCTGCTTCTCCCTCTCCCACTCTCCTCCTGCTTGTGCTCCCTCTCTTGCTGTCTATAGCTGAGAGAAAGAGAGAAAGAAAGAAAGAAAGAAAGAAAGAAAGAAAGAAAGAAAGAAAGAAAGAAAGAAAGAAAGAAAGAAAGAAAGAAAGAAAGAAAGAAAGAAAGAAAGAAAGAAAGAAAGAAAGAAAGAAAGAAAGAAAGAAAGAAAGAAAGAAAGAAAGAAAGAAAGAAAGAAAAGGAAGGAAGGAAGGAAGGAAAGAAAGAAAGAAAGAAAAGAAAAAAGAAAAGAAAAGAAAACAGTATGGAGATCCCGCAAAAAATTATAAAGAAAGCTACCATATGACCCAGCAATACCACTTCTGGGTATTTACCCAAAAGAAAAAGAAAATCTCCAAGAGCTGAGGTGTTCTGTCTGAGGCGGTCCTCTCGCTGCACTGCTTCTGGTGCTGTAGGAGGCTTGCAGGGCACCAGAGTTGTCTCCCAAATGCCACCAGCGTGCAGTTTTTGCCTGGAGGGTATTTCCTGGTGCTCAGTCAGGAGTAAAATGTCTTTCACAACTGGGCACAACTCCGGGCAGGGTGGGCCTTCTGTTTAGGTGGATCTACCTTGCAAGCCTTGACCTTAAAAAATCCCTAAATTTTCCTCCTTGAAAAAGTCCCCTCCCCCATCCTCCATTTGGAACCAATGCTGTGAAAGCAGAGAAATGCTGGTGAAGTACGTGAAGACTTCAGTGGGAGAGGGCAGCCCCATCACTAAGGTTTATCTTACAAAGCCAAGAATGAGCACACAGGTCGGGCAACAAGGGGCTGAAGTTAGGGTGAGGAGGGTCTGTGGTGCAGTACTGAGCCTGCAGGCCCATACAATGAAGAACATTCCACGGGGAGCTCTACCGTGAGCAAGGACACAGTGATGGGATGCAGCACAAGGAGGGAGAGGCTGGGTCTCCAACTCACTTCTCCACAGATGGCTTTCAGCAGGGGCTTGTCTGCTGGTGGCACGTGAGTGATGAGAAGGGTGTTCAGACCCTGGGGAAACTGACTGCAACCGAGGAGCTGGTATTCATGAACCACTTAGGATATGTGCACATCTCACAACCCATTTTGTGCAGCTCAGTGTTGGAGAGCCCTTCAGAGGGAGCAGTGGAGAGGAACAGGGGAGACTTGGAGACCAGATATGGGTGACCAGAAGTCAGAGGAGGAAGGATAACAGGGCAAAATGTCAAGAATGGGACTACAGGACAGAAATGAGTTATGCCTAGTCCTTGGTATGAATACAATGATGGGCACTGGAGAGGTTCCTGGTATGATCTGAACTTGGCCCTGACACTGAGCCATCTCCTACTTCCCACTTAGCAGGATCAACCCCCCACCCCCCTCCCAGGGCCCTCTTGCTGTGGCTGGAGTCACAGCTGCCCTGTCAGGCACCCATGTCTCTCTCCGCAGCTCCAGTTGGACAACTATGCATATCTGGGAAGACGCAAGTCCTAAAGGGAAGACAAGTGAGTGGACAGCCCTGATGCAGAGCAACCCGCCCCATGACAGACCACAGGAAAGAAAACTAGTATTACCAAAGAACCTTGGAGGAGTGTCTTACAGGAATAGCCCAGTGGTCCCCACGAGAAGTGACTATGTTGGTGTCTGCAATTTCTGGCTGCAATTTCACGAGGAAATGCCCGCTAGAGAGAAGTGGCTAGAATCCGGGGCAGAGTTGCAATGAATCTGGACAGTCACTCTGCCAGAATGAGGCCGAGTTTGGTGGGACCAACTGGTTTCACCGAAAGACTTCCTACCCCCATATCCTTCCCTACACATCTGCTGAAGGGCTTGGGGAGAAGGGGAAATGTACTCTGCCCAGCCTGGCACCCACAGCACCTACACAGGAAAATTTAGGGGAGCAGTGTCCATAGTCTGGCTGTGGGAAGGAAAGAGCAGCTCCTGAGAAAGGAGGAAGGAGAGAGCCCAGTCAAAGATGCTGGGGTGAGCGCGAGAGACCTACCCAGTGAGGCCACAAGTGCAAAGTTCTCTAGCATCACATCCTGGCACAGGAGTCTCTGAGTCCCATCAAGGAACTTCCACTCTTCCTGAGACAAGTCCATAGCCACATGCTCAAAGGTCACAGCAGGCTACCATCATGGGGACAGCAGTGTCCCTGAGCCACCTCTCACTGGGACCCTCAGTCTACCCCCCAAACATCCACTCCCTGCCCCCCCTCCCCCAGCTCCTAAACTAACAGGATATGCAAGGCCCAGATGCCACTGATTCTAGCTCTCTCCTCTTTCCTACTGATCACTCGTCACCCTGTATCATGCCCACTCAGGCATGAAGGCAGATAAACAAATGTCATTCAAGCACTGGGCGTGACATGAGAGGCCCCACCTCCTCTCTTGCTAGCAAATTCCCCAGGGGTTCCCAGAGCATGCCTCCCAGACACAACCAAACATGGGCTCAGCTTTCCCCCTTAAGCTGCTATGAGCAAGGCCCTGGGACCCTCAGTTCTCCCTCCCTCCACTGAGCTCATCACTCCATGGACCACACCACCCTCCCATCTCCGACCCCCACCATTATGGCCACCTCCTCCGTCCCAGCCCACATCCACAGTATGTTCCTAGCCATCCCACATGCCACTCTGCCCTTGGCACCCAGAGTGTTTGGCAAATACAATCAGGATCCATCCTGCCCTGGACCTCGGGTGGCCCACACTGGCAGAGGAAGCCCCTAGTCCTGCTTTAAAGGCCTCTTCACCACGCCCTTTCCTGCTTCAGCCTCAGCCCCCTGGAAGCGCATGCAAGAGGTCAAACACCTTAAGCCTCTTTGGCTGTGTGCTGTACACACTGTCCCCTCACCAGTCTCAGCCTTCCTCTCTCCAGCCAAGCCTCACCCAACACTCCACCCCACTGTCCCCTGGCCTTCAGTGACTCTCCTGTTTGCTCCTGGGTTGATCTACCAGCCTGTGTAAAACCCTCCAAGCCCCACAAGGTCACCGAAGTAGGATGGCCAGCCCTTAGAGGGCTGAGTAAGCACTGGCCTTGGCCTCCCTGTCATCTCATTCCCATCACTGTTGTGCTTCCACATCCATCTCATGTCCATTCCCCTGTGGAAGCCTCGGCCCCCTACCAGTCCCACCTCTCTCCCATGGCCACCACTCTCCCTCATCTGTCCTTGTGATGCTCACCAACCCCATTCAGGTGCCCAAGACACCTTTGCCACCATGACCTGAAGATGTCCCCTCCTAAATGTGATTCACAGCTCAACCCTGGTCCCCACACAGGCCATCACCTTGTGGTGTCTTAAGCCTGAGCCCTACACTCAAATGCAGATTTGTGTGCATCTTGTTGTCCATCAGTGCCTCCACTTTGAAGTCCTAGAACTCCTCATACTCAACATGTTCAAACCGAACTCCTGATACTCCCTCTGAAAATTACTCCTACAAATGACTACATCCTACATTTCAGTTGATGGCATCTCTTGCCTTCCAGCTGCAAAAGCCAGAACCCTTGGAGTTATCCCTGTCTCCTCTCTCTTTCATCCTCCGTAACAGAAAGCAGTCAGACCTACTTTACAAACAAATCCAGAAGCCCTAAGTTTTTCCCACCTCTACAACCAACAACCTGATCCAGACACTACCAATACTCATCTGAACTATTCAGTACCCTCCTCCCTCACCCCTATTCTCTGTTCTCCAGTCTGAAGCCAGAGGAAGTCTGTTAAGTCCTGATTCAGATCACCTCCCTCCTCTACTCTGAATTTCCAACATTCCAAACTTCCTCAGAATACAGGCACAGTTCCTTCGTCTGCCATTCTAGGCCCGATTCCTGTATTTCTTCACCAGACATAATGGGAGACGTGCGGTTCCCTGAATCCTGCCAACTCAGTTTCACCTACAAGTATCTGCAAATGCTGATCTCTGTGACTATAACACCTCCTAAATAGCATTCTATTGGTTGTCAGAAATGGAAATCCCCTCATGTAACCCCGGTGTGGGTCCAGGACCCTGAGTCTCAAGGAATCCAGGGGCCCTAGTCCCAATAGCCATGGGGGCGACAGGTGCAGCATTCTGGGACACCACAATCCCAGAGACTATATGGGTGAAAATGGGTTGGGTGAGGGCCTGAGATACCCTCCACTCACCTGTGTATGGTCTACAAACATTCCTGCAGCCATGGGTCCCTGTGAGAATAAGACTGTGAGTGATAGCTATCCATGGTAGGGTCTCAAGTGTTCATCCAAACCTTTATCACTGACCCAAATGTCTAATTTATGAGCCTGTCATTAGTTTGACCTCGTTAGCTGTGTGAGTTTGGACAATTCAATCTCTCTGTGCTTCAGTGTCTTCTTCTGCAAAATGGGGATAGTAAGGGGACCACACTCATAGGGCTGGCGTTGGGATCAAACACATTAGTACATATTAAGTGCTGAGTGTACGCTATCCAAAGAATTAGGGCTTTTGTCAGTGTTCTCAACGCAAATTAAGTGATAGACTTTGAAATTTTGAACGTGTTTCAGCTACCTTTATGCATTTAAGAAAATATGATATTTAAGACTTGATTTTAGTATATTAGTATACCACTTAGTTACATATTAAGGGGTAAACCAAATATTAAGTGCTTTCATAAGTTTACCTTGTTAAATCCATACATTTAAAATCTTAATTAGGGGCACCTGGGTGGCTCAGTTGGTTAAGCATCTGCCTTCAGCTCGGGTCATGATCCCAGGGTCCTGGGATGGAGCCCTGCATCGAGCTCCCTGCTCAGTGGGGAGTCTGCTTCTCCTTCTCCCTCTGCCAGCCTCTCCCCCTGCTTGTGTTCACTCTCTGTCTCTCAAATAAATAAATAAAATCTTTAAAAAAAATTTTAATTGGCTACCTACAGGAACACAATCAGAGGAATAGTGATTGCTTAATTTAAAAAAATAAATGGTGTTCCTTAAGTTCATTAAGTTAAAAATAGGGGGTATGGGGGCTAGGCCTTGGCAGGTGGAGGGATGCTAGTCCTCCTTCCTTAAAATAGTCCTCTTTCCTTAAAGTCTACCTTGTATTCTATCATTTCTACCCCTGACCAAGCCAGCCTTAACATTTCCTCACCCTAAGTAAACTTTATTCAGGTTTCTTCCTGACTATAGGCCCCTTACCTCCCTTTTCTTAGAGCATTTACTTTAGGAAACTCGCAATTGTAATTTCTTTCTCTGTCCCTTGAAATATATGTAAATCTTCTCCCAGCCCAATTTACAACCCAAGAAATGACTTTTTCAAGGATTTGGGAACCATCTCTTTGAAATATAAACATCAAAAGAGACACCATCCCTATCTCTCAGTCTCTGTGGGAGAGTGGGAGCCTAACTTCAATAGATACCAATTAGAAAACACATATGTCTTAATCACAGAGAAAAAGATTTGCAAAAAGAGTTACTCCTGAGTAACTCCATGTGCTCCATAGATTCCACTGACCAACCTCCCCATCTGGCTGGTGTCCTCCAGTACTTTTTCAATGGCTCACTCTAGCACTTAAAAACACTCCTGTCTTTTGTTTCAGGGGAGTTGAGTTCAGTCCCTCTCCTATTGCAATAGCCTTGAATGGTCTTCTTTGCTCATTTTAACTTTGTCCAGCAGCCATTTTACTCTGACAGCCCTCTGGCTACTGCTTTGGTCTAGCCTCACGGTAGGGCTCCCAGACTCTCTTGCAGGAGCTTTCTCCAGCTTTTCCCACTTCCACTCTCCTCACCCCTCCGCCAGGTCCGTTCTACACCGAGCAGCCTTTGGGAACCTTTTAAAACCCTACCTCAGATCAAGTCTCTCAGTCACAACTCTCCATGGCTACCATCACCCTCGGAATGAAGGCCCAACTGCTCAGGCTGCCACACCACTCCCAATCTGTTTTCCTGTATGTAAGAGACAGGCCCCAGGTTTCCCGAGCACTCCACTCGATCTCACTTCCAAGCCTCTGCATATGATAGTTCCTCTGCCTGTAATACGTTCCACTCCTCAGCACACCGTGGATGGTTAAAATGGGCACCTCCGCCAGGAAGGCGCCGAGGTTCTAAACAAAGGGCCAGACTGAAAGTGAACCGTGCGGGCACTCCTCATTCGGGTCTTTAGGATTCAGAGGCAGGAGTTCCCACGGGTGTCGGTGTGGAGGATGCAGCACCAACTTGCGCGGGGTCCGTCAGGGCAAACACAACCATCAAGGCCCGTCGGAGAGGCAAAGCGGCGAGTCGCCAAGAAACAGGCCCGAGTGCTGCGGGCTCAGCCAAACGCACGGGGTCACCCCAAGCAGCACTCTCACCAAGTCTCGGAACCGCCTCTGTCAGTGGGGACACATCTACTTCTGCGTCTCCCGCTCACTTTATCTTGGGTTCCACCAACTACTTAAGTATTACATCAGGTGGCCAGGCTCAAGAGTGACAAAAATGACCGCCTCCAGAAGAAATCGGAAGTCCTGCCTAGGCACTTCCGCCTGCTCGGAAAGGCGTCTCTCCAGGGCCGGGTCTTCATTGGCCCAGCGCTGCAGAAGCACGGCGCAGGGGCACATGGGTAATGTAGTTCCCATAGGTCACGGGCCTTGGTCAGTAGCTCCACTGCGGGCCCCTGGGCAAGGGCTAAGGAAGGGCTACATGCTGAGAAACGGTGCCCCCAAGCTCTGAGAATTGAAAGGAATCTCATTCCTCGTAAAGAGACGCCCTGATTTTTCCACGAAGTGTAGTATACAACTGATCACAAATGTTTAGAGACCTTATTTCAGATGTCCTCCAAAGCCGCAAAATACTGCAATGTCAGTCTGATAAAAGTGTGCTCCCGATTAGTCGGGAACTAATAGATGTTATCTTGATTTTTCCCAAATATATGTAGACTGAAGCTTTAGAGTTCAGTTTGCGAGACTAAGTTTATTTGTTCAAGGATGAGAGAGAAAAACACTCCATACAAGACCATCGGGGGAAGCTGGGGGAGGGAGTTAGGTAGATGCTGTACTGGGCCACGGGTTCAAACAACACCTCCCAGTCTGGGTTTCCAATCCAGGAGCAACACTGTTTTATCCTGATTTATTTCTGAATTTATTTCTTAATTCATATGCTTACCTATGTTAAAACAAAACAAAGCAAAAACAAAACCAAAAAACAGAACCATACAGTAAAGTAGTAAAAGCAGAATTTCTTCAGGAACTATTGCAACAGGGATACTAGACTTCAGTCTCAATTGAACTGGGCTCAATTCTGAATACAAGTCAAGGTGAGGATTTATAGCTGCCATATAATGATTTATAAGAAATATATATTTGACGGGGCGCCTGGGTGGCTCAGTCGGTTAAGCGGCTGCCTTCGGCTCAGGTCATGATCCTAGGGTCCTGGGATTGAGTCCCACGTCAGGCTCCCAGCTCCGCAGGAAGCCTGCTTCTCCCTCTCCCTCTGCCTGCCACTCTGCCTGCTTGTGCTCTCTCTCTCTCTGTCAAATAAATAAATAAAATCTTTTAATAAAAAAAAGAAAGAAATATATATTTGAATGATCAAATGTCCCCCATCGGGCCTGGGTCACCCTTGTCCTGCCTCTCACTTTAGATGCTTGCAGGCCCTGGGTCATATGAATGATCAAATATATATTTCTTAGTTATAGTTTTTATTTATTTATTTATTTATTTATTTATTTATTTATTTATTTATTTATTTATTTATTTATTTGACAGAGACACAGCGAGAGCAGGAACACAAGCAGGTGGGGTGGGAGAGGGAGAAACAGGCTTCCCGCTGAGCGGGGAACCCGATGCGGGGCTCGATCCCAGGACCATGGGATCATGACCTGAGCCGAAGGCAGATGCTTAACGACTGAGCCACCCAGGTGCCCCTTTAGTTATAGTTTTCATCCACAGTTCCTGAAACTCTTCAGAGCCATACAGGTAAAAAGGGTGTCTTATTAATGAAGGTGACTTTTGGACCCCACCCAAGGGCAGGGCTAGTCCACGGGAGAAACAACCATGTGATCAGGGAATTGGAACATTCACCCGATCCCACTCCACCTCTGGGGAGGAGAGAGCGACTGGAGGTTCATCTTTCATTGATTTAGTCAATAATGACTGTGCAAGGAAGCATCCATGAACACCCAAAAGGACTGGGTTTGGAGAGCTTCTGGGTTGGTGAACATGTGGAAATTTGGGGAGAGTGACAGAGCATTTCTGGATCTGGCTTTACTAGGACTATTGGAGGTGCCAGCAGACACAGCACCTTCTTCTGGGAGTCCGCCTGCACAGGGAGGAGGGAATCCAAGAAGAGGACCAAGAGGACCACCAGGACTGTGGGCTCAGATTCCAGCTCTCCCAGGCGACAGAGGAAAAAGGGGTGCAGTGCCAGGTGCCTGCAAGCATCCAAAGTGAGGCGCAGGACAGGGGTGACCCAGGCCCCATGGGGGACACTGGGGGACACTGGCGGGCGGGCGAAGCTGCCTGCAGAAGCTTCTGGAAAGAGCCCTCTGTGTGCAGGAGAATCCCTGGACTCGGTAGAAAAGTCAGCGAGGTGTCCTAGCATCCGAGCCCCGCGCCCTGCCCCCTGGCTCAGGAGGGCCACGGGCGGGGACGGGGCGGGGGGGTGGGGTGGAACAGAGAACGGGGGCGCAGAGGACGGAAGGCTGGAGAGAAAGGCAGTGAGGGCAAAGGGCGAGGGCAACGGTCCGAGTCCGCGGGACTCGGTCGCCTCGGGCTGCGCGCACGGGGCTGCAGCCGGTGGCACCGGGTGTCGCCCGCGCTTCGTGGGGACCGTCCAGGACGGCGGGGCTGGCCTCCCCGGAACCGGGACCGGCCTCCTGGGCGTCTGCGTCCGGGCGCCGCCGCGGCCTCGGTGCCCTGGGACCTCCGCGCGCTCTCTCTCCGGGCCCCGAGGGCAGCGCGCGTCGCCCCCGAGTACCGGGGCCCCGAGCCTCCGAGCGGGGAGCGGGCTCGGCGGCAGGGCCAGGTAGGGCCGGATGCGGGCGAAGCGGGGGCGCCGGCCCCGGGAACTGAGGGACCCCGGGCTCCAGGGAGGCGGCAGCAGGGCCAGTGCCCCGGGGGGCCGAGGGACCCGGGCCACGGCAGCGGCGGGCGCGAGAGTCGCCCGCCGCGTCCTTCCAACCGCCGCGGAGGACAGCGGTTATGCCAGCCCCCCGTCCCCCCGCCGCCGCCCGCGGGGAGCTCAGGGCCCAGGGCCCCGACCTCTGGGATCTTCTGTGGGGCCGCCCCACATCCTGGAGGCCGGCACCTCGGCGACGCCCTGGGAAGGCCTGAGCCCGCAGGCTGGGCTGGTTTCTGAGGCAGCTCCCCGGGGCTCTGACCTGCCCGGGTGCCGCCCCCCGCATCACCCTTTGCTGGCAGGCAGAGCCTCTTCTCTTAGCTTTGCAAGTTTGGCAAAACCACATGGAAGGCCTAGAACTCTGCTCAGCCCACACAGGTGGTAGTGGCCCTGCCAGGGCTTGACCCAAGCTGTCTGATTCTACAGATCCAGCCTTGAACCATCAGACCCTGGTGACTCCTCCTCACGTGCACATCACCCGGTCCTTTTTTTAAATAGTCCTTAAGGTCCTTAGCTGGGGGCACACCGGTGATGAGCACATGCACTGGCCTCTGGGAGGACTAATTCGGTTCAACTTCTTTTTTTTTTTTTTTAGGGTTTTTTATTTATTTATTTGAGAGAGAAAATGAGATAGAGAGAGCATGAGAGGGGGGAGGGTGAGAGGGAGAAGCAGACTCCCTGCTGAACAGGGAGCCCGATGCGGGACTCGATCCCGGGACTCCAGGATCATGACCTGAGCCGAAGGCAGTCGCTTAACAAACTGAGCCACCCAGGCGCCCCATAATTCGGTTCAACTTCTAAGTGGGCCTTGACCACACTGGGCCTCAGTCTCAGAGACGTAGGCAGGGACCACCAGTTGTCACTCCATCTCCACGGCAGATTTCTCTTGTAATTGCATCTTGCAGCAAGCCACACAGCTGGCTGGGATCTGTCTTCTCCAGTGCGGGCATAGGGGACGCCCATCAGGTGGGCACAGGATTCCCTGCCCTGAAAACCCTTATGCCCTGAGGGCACCAGCATTGCTTGGGATAACTCCATAGGTCAGGTTTCAGAGTCCTAGTCAAAATGGACAATTTACCAATATTAACTTCTGCAGGCCACAAACATGGTATATATCTCCATATATTTAGGCCTTTTTAATTTTCTCTCAGCAATATTCTGTACTAGCAGCCAACCCCGAGGCCTCTGGGTCAGATTCAACCCATAGCCAGTTTTTGTAAGACCAGAGAGCTAAGAACCGTGCTAACAATTGAAAATACTTGTATCATATACACGCACGCATGCCCGTGCGTGCACACACACACACACACAGAGAAATATGTGACCGAGATCTGTGAGCCACAAAGCCTATAATATCTCTTTTCTGGACTTTGAAGAGAAAGTTCACAACCACCCTTATACAGTTTTGTGGCTATAGGTCTTCCACAGCTTTTGCTAATTTATTCATAAGGACTGTATGGGGTTTGTGAAGTTTATTTTTCCATAGTACATTGGTAGTTTACAGAACATGCTATGAGCACACAGATACAGCATTCTATCACCTCCCTTCTGGAAGTTCCTGTGTAGGTTCCTTAAGATTTTCTACATACGCAATAATGTTTTCTCTGAATCAGGATTCTATGAATAAAGCTAATTTACTTCCCTTTTCATCTGCATGCCTTGTATTTCTCATTCTTCTCCCTCTGCAGAGAGTAACAATGGTCCGCATAGCACCTCAGGCCTTTCTTGTCTAAGGAAGACTTGCAGCTGACTACCCAGCAGTCTGTGAATGATCTCGCAGGTCCAGGGACAGGAGACGCACACCAGGTGGGTGCAGGATCTAGCCTGGCTTAAAGGCCTTGTACGGGTACATGTATTGCACGTGTGCATTATACACGTGTTGCTATTTGGTAGGACACAGACAAAGCCATTGCCTTTTGTATATTGACCTTTACACGGGAAACTCGCTCAATTCATTTCTTCCTTCTTCCGGTTTCTTTGTAGATTCCATTGGATTTTCTACAAGCACGATCGTGTTTTCTATGCAAGAAAGGCACTCTTCCTTCTTTTTAAACCTGTATGTCTTTTATTAGTTCTCTTTACCTTTGACATTAGCTACAAGATCCAGGAAGATGTTGAGTGGAGACAAGTGGAGACAAAGGGCAGCCTTTCCTAGCTTCTGATGATAGGGTAAAAGCATTCAGAGTACTGTCAATGGGAGTTTTTTTGTAGATGTGCTTTATCAGCTAAGTGAAACTGTCCCATTCCTACCTTGCTGAGCATTTTCCTTCGAAAGGGGAGTCAATTTTGTCAATTACTTTTCCCACAACCATTGAGAGGATCCTATGACTTTTCTCCTTTAGTCTCTTCATAGGGTGATTATACATTAATGCATTATTAGTCACTCAAAACAACATTACATTCTTGAAAAAAAGAAACCCACTTAATCATACTAGATCATCGTTTTATATTTGGTAGGATTTGACTTCCTAGAATGAAATTAAAGATTTCTAGGGCTATGGGGCGCTTGCGTGGCTCAGTCATTAAGCGTCTGCTTTTGGCTCAGGTGCTGGGATCCAGCCCCACATCGGGCTCCCTGCTCAGCGGGAAGCCTGCTTCTCCCTCTCCTACTCCCCCTGCTTGTGTTCTCTCTCTCACTGTGTCTCTCTCTGTCAAATAAATATATAAAATCTTAAAAAAAAAAAAAAAGAAAAGGGTTTCTAGGGCTATAAGAGATACTCACCTGTGCTTTTTTTTCCCTTGTGACTTTTGGGATGAGGGTAACTAACGCTGGCTACCTAGAGTGAGTTAGCAAAACTTGCCTCCTTGTCTATTTTCTAAAAGAATTTGTGTAACAATGGGAAAATAATGTCAGTATAGGTATGATAGGGTTCATCAGGGGAAACAACAAAACATTTGGAGGTGGAAATTTCTAACTTGAAAGGGGCTTGTGGTCCTTGTTACCATTTTCCTGTCTTTCAGATGGGCAGTCATACCCCCTTTTACACTCATAATATTAGTCCTTTGAATTTTCTTTTTATTTCTCATCCAGTCTCAGGAGGGGTTTATGAATTTTACCCATCTTTTAAAAATTCCTTGTTCAGCTTAGTTTTCAGTGCTGTGTAATTTCAGTTTCTTATTTTGGATCTTATTTAAACCAGTTGCTATTTTCTTTGGATGCAAACTTGAACCATTATTTTTAACTGTTTCTTATTTTTTCATATAAACACTTAAAACTACAAAGTTTCCTGAAGCACCCTGCTTTAGCTGTATCTCACAAATTTTTACTTGCCGTGTTTTAATTATCATTTGGTTTAAACTACTTTCCCATTTTTGTCCTTATTTCTTCTTTGACTCATTGGTTCTGAAAGAGTATGTTTTGCTTTATATCTGGATATTTGAGGATGCTCTACTCGTCATTGGTTCTACTTTAAATCTCTCGTGGTCAGAGAGAAGATTCTGCCTGGTGCGCACTGGGTCATGAGTGCTCTTCCTTCCCTGACTCTTCATGTGGTATTTCCCTGACCTGAAAATAGTCCATCTCTACCTGGCCACTTCATTCTTCTTCTTGAGGAGTAATTAAAGTTCCATCCCTCCCAGACTTCGTTTTATGTCCTTCCTACCTGCTTTGAAATCCCCACCACTACCCCGTCCTGTATAATATTTGGTTTATTCGTCGGACTCTCACTATATTGTAAATTCCTGCGCGGCAAGAGATGCCTTTAAACTCGGCATCACTAGGGTCTGCCATAGTGTCTAGTGTAGGCTCACCACCAAGTAAATGTTTAAGAAAATAAGAGGTAAGAAGCTGAGGGAAATGCCTGCCTTTTTGCTTACAGCCCTGTCTTTTTGGGCTGTAATATGTGTTAGAAAAGATTCTGTTTTCAGCAATAAAGTCTCGTGGAGACACAGCATGACTTTAAGGCCAGCCAAGCTTGAGTGACACTATCATTCTTGCAATTTGATATTTCAGTGGGTTAGACGAGGGGAAGACTTCTTTATCCAAATAGAACCTACCCAGTTGTTGACTAGAAAAGAGAATCATTTCAGATTCTTTAAAGCAGCATGAGAACAATATCTATATAGTGATCCTTGACTTAAATTTTTCAAAAACTAGGGGTGCCTGGGTGGCTCAGTCGTTAAGCGTCTGCCTTCGACTCAGTTCATGATCCCAGGGTCCTGGGATCGAGCCCCGCATCGGGCTCCCCGCTCAGCGGGAAGCCTGCTTCTCCCTCTCCCACTTCCCCTGCTTGTGTTCCCTCTCTCGCTGTGTTTCTCTCTATCAAATAAAGAATCTTTAAAAAAAATTTTTTCCCAAAAATTAGAAAACAGACATGAGTTTTTCTCCTTTTTTCCCCCAAGCCAGTCCTCACTGGGTGAAGTGTGAATGTGTGTGGACTATTGGCCTAGTCTGAATTAAACGGGGACATCGAAATACTTCCCATAGACTGCAGTTGTACAGTGTGGTTTGCTTACGCAGCGAGGCTGACGTGGCCTCCATGGAGGCCAGGCGGCCGGGGAGAAGCCCAGAAGGAAGAGGCAAGGGAGAGTCATGGCCCGTGTCCCCCGTCTGCACCTCGCTGCCTCCCGGGCTGCTGTCCCTGACACAGCACAGGCTTCGGAAGTCAGCTCCTGCTGCCCCCAGTGGGACTGCCTCTGCGTCCTATCTCCCCGGCCACAGAAGCTTTGCACAGTTAAGTTTGGCTCAACCCACGACCACTTATACAGGTCACTTCCACCCCCCTCATCGAGTTGAAGAAGCAAAACACATCAGCGGAGGCCCAATTAACAAGAACAACACACGTATACGTCTATTCTATCTGGGAAAGAAAGAGAAGGACCCACTGAAGCCAATGGGCAAGAGGGAAGGGGCACTGTCGGTAGCAGTGGGTGTCCTGCCGGCTTAAGACTAGAGGGAACCGGGCCTGGAGCTTGAGTCTTGCAGGCGACAGTGGAAAGCAGAGTGTGGCCCGGGTGATACTTACAGACCTCTCCCTTCTCTCCACAGTGGACCTTTTCGAGCCAGTGTGTTGACCCCTGAGCAGCCTCATCGGAACCGACAATCTGGGTACATACACAAACACCCTGAGCTGTTGGGCCTCCGGCTTGCTCTAGGGAAACCAACAACAGGTGAAGTTTGATGGACAGAACTAGACGCGCCTGAGACGGTCCCTCCCCAGCAAAGCACACCCACGAGTGAGGGACAGTGGTCGCCGCCATGTGTAGAGGAGGCTTTTGCTTCCTAGTTGCTGAGATCCTAGTTCTTGCAGGAGAAGACAACCAGTGGGTGGGTGCCCCCACCCTCGTGGCCACAGGGAATCCCTGGACAGGTGACAAGGCCGCCCCGAAGGCAAGGCTGCTCCTCGCTGGACCCGCTGAAGAGGCCCCTGTGATCTGGTCAGAGGGGGTGAAGAAGTGCGGGAAGCACAGGTATTTTCTCAGTGGTGTCGGCTCCTACAAAGGCAAAGGGGGCATCCTGGCCGGGAAGGCCCCATTGGACCGACTGAAGGCCAGGCCCCCAGTGTCTTCCTAAGAGTGACGTTGTCCCATCTGACTGCAACTCATGTGCTCTGGCCACGAGCATCCCCAGCTGCTCTGAATGACGGTGGAACTACAAGTGTGCCCAAACACAGCGAGTGTGCCCCCACGGCACTCCCTGTGCCCTGCCCTCACGGACCCCACGTGCCCTGCCTGGATTCGCGGACGGGCGTTTCTCCAGCCACACTGTGGTGCCAGCCCCTGTGACAGCAACAGAGGTGCCCTGGCCCGGTAGCCCTGAGGCATCCGACCGAAGGCACGAAGAGCAGCATCTTCAGGCCTGTGTTTCTTCTCAGTGGTGCAGGCTTCTCCAATAGGAAGAGCTTGGCTCTGGCCAGACGGGCCCCGAGGGCACCGATCAGACGCGGGAAGAGAACACTGATTCTCCACCATAGTTCTCATCCTGGCCCCTCTCACTGGGACTCTCACTGGGACTCTCACTGGGCCCTGGACGAGTGGACCCTGAGTGCTCGGACTGCAGCTGGGAACAGACAGACCTCCAAGCACAGGTGGGTGTTGCCCCTCTTACTGCAGCTGGGGTGCTTTGGCCGGATGGTTTCCAGGTGATGTGAGCACAAGGAGGAACAGAAGTGTCTTCTGGCACATCTGTTGTCAACGAAGGTTTCTCTGCCGACAGGGACAAGAGTGCTCGGCCTGGGGATTCCGGGCGGTCTGACTTTGGGCAAGAAGGAATGTGTCCTCCAGGGGAGGCTCGCTGTCTCCAATTGTAACAGAGGTGCTACGGCTGGCAGGACCCTGGAGTTCAGGTCTCAGCCTCCCCCAACACGAGCCGAGGTACTGGGTGTCCCCCTTGGCCCTGTGCTAAAGCTGAGTCCTTCAGACATGGAGCTGGGGCCTGGGGCGGACATGCTGACGCCGGAACGGTCATGACCCAAAGGAGCTGCAGATGCCTTGAAAGGAAATGGGTCTGGAGTCATGTTAGCAAAAGGGGAGCTGCGCCTAGTGCTGGGCATCCTCCTGATGAGGGCTCCAGTTCCGTGGATGATGGCTGGCTGACCAAGATGCCAAAGGTGGAACACGGGAGTGTCACGTATGCAGAAGCTGACCGACTCGTGCTCGCACTGGGTGCCTGGGCTTCCGCAGAGGTTAAGACTGGAGCTTGTCCTGAGACTGCCAGATCTCCCACAGGGTGAGAGCTAGCAAAGCTGCTGGGAGCGGGGGGCTGTCAGGAGGAGCCTGGGAGGGGGGCCTGGGAGCCATATCAATTTCATCAGAGTCAAAGGCAGGCTTGGATGCCCAGTTGGCTGACATCCTGGCGGATGGAAAGCAGGTAACTGCAAAACCAGGGATGGATTGGCTAGTAAAGACAGGGGCACTAGGGACAGTGACTCTGCTCCGGCCCATCAGGGACTCCACATGTGACTGAAGCACGGCTCCCGGACTCAAGCAAAGGTTCAGAGTTGGGGTAGGTCTCCCGATTATACTGGAAGTGGGCTGGTAGAGACTGGAGCTGTTCCACACCGAGCAGTCCTGGTGATGCAGTTTTGGAATATAGGTGAGCCTCAGTGGGGTGGAGTCTGGAGCTGACGACGACCAAGAAAGAATTCTTGAGGCGTCTTTGGTGCAAAATGGTGGTTTATTAAAGCACGGGGACAGGACCTATGGGCAGAAAGCTGCTGCCCTGTGGTCTTGAGGAGTGGCTGATTATTATACTCAGGAGTTGGGGAGGTGAGGACAAAGGACAAAGGGGATGTCCAGAAGGACTGTCATATGCTAGAGTCTCTCAGGATCCTGGGGGCCTGGTTATTGTCAAACCAAGGTTGTTTTTTCCCTCTAATGAGACACTAACATGAAGACAGTTGGGAGTTTCCGGGAGGAATGTTACATTCCTCCTATCACACGTCCTTGTCAATGGGCTTCAGGTTCAGAAGAAATCCAATTTTATTTACATTTCCTTCTGCCTCAGCCTCCCTTAATTTTATGGAGGGGAGGGTGATGTTAGGGCTTCAGGAAACTGAGTTACGGGTCTCTTGGAAGTTAGGCCATTGATAAGAAAGCTGCTTCCTTGTAAATCACTAGGACATTTGGAAACTGAGGGAGACTCCTGTCCTGCAGGACTGTGATCTCTATCAGTCAACCATTGTTTCCTTTAGGCGGCCAGCGGTGCCTGAGGAATGTCACATATATCCCGAAGGGGGTGGGTGTAGGGTGCCAGTTTCTGCTTTGTTCTCAGCTTGCCTTCTGTTCCCTCATCGCTGGTTAATGAGGAGGTAACACACAGTGGATCCTTAGGGATACCGGAAAGTGAAAGCCTGGGAATGGGGAGCAGAGCCCATGTGGGTTACACCCAATTCCAAAATGCCCTGGGAGGTCACCTCTATAGATGTGCTGACTGCCCCGGGCGAAGGGACGGGGAGGCAGTGATGGGCTGGCCAGTGAGAACCGAGGCACTGGTAGAAGTGAAGGAGTGACACGGGGCCGGATGAACGGGTGGGTGACCGCTGCTTGGGGAACAGGAGCTGGGTCAGGAAAGGGGAGAAGGTTGCTTTAAATTGCCCATGTAGAGCTGTGTGTTCACTGTGTGATCCTGGGAACGTAGTACATAATTTGGAGGTGCCTCTAGCTACCTACTCTTCCAAGGCAGACCATGCACTGTTCAGCCTGATGCTGGGGACTCATCACTGGATGTGCGACAGAAAAGTACTGGCCAGTAAAGGGTGGAAGCAAGGGCGCCAGAGGGCAAAGGGTGGGGCCAGCGGCCCTTCTCCAGTCCCTTTGGGATTTCCGCACCTGGTTGCAGGTGTTGGGGACCAGCAGTGCCCCCGCACTATGTGGGCACTGCTCAGGACTGCTGATGCTGGCTGCCCGCAGAAGTGGGACCACCGGGGCTCGGGGTCTGCAGCCTCCTCGGCACCTGGCCCAGGGCTGTCGCTGAGGCAACCTGTGCCTCTGGGTCCGCTCGCCATTTCTCCCGGGGCAGAGGAAGCAGAGCCTGCTCAGAGCCGAGCCCTGGAGCAACCTAAGTCTTGATGGACTGGGGGCCTGGCTCACTCTAGGTCAGTGTAAGAGAGACCCTGACGGAGAGGATGAGGTTGGGCTCTGTTTCCTGCGGGTACTGGTGCACCCGGAGTCTGCGGATGGCTTCAGCTGGCAGGTGACGGGGGCGGGGCATGGAGTGACCCAGCCACACAGGGTGTGATTCACCCAGGCAGCCGCCACGGACGACACCTGTTTACCCTCACATCCCCCCTTTCCTCCATATTGGTAGGTTGGGTTTCCGGAAAATCCGCTTACAAGGGACCCGTCTGTGGTCTGTTCTAGTCCTGGAGCAAGACAAGGCCAGCCTTGTCACAGCCCTGGAGAAGTGTGAGTCCCAAGCATCAGCAGCTGGGCTGCCGAGTTTTCTGAGGTAGGGGCCGATGGAATGGCCTAGCCTGCCAGGTGCTGTGCCCCACCACATCCCTTCCAGGCAGGCAGGTGCTCTTCACTTCTTACAGTTTTACAGATTACAAAATGCATGAACCCTCAGCATCTTCCAGAGGGCCCCACATGGTGGTGAAGCCAGGGTTTGAAGCTGGTCTGTCTGATTCCAGAGCTCATGCACTCACCACCTGACTGTGGTGCCCCCTCATCATGCAGGGATCACGGATGACCATTTTTCTAGTCTGGATGCTCAGCACCATGGCACCCCTGTAAGGATCCCACGCTGCCTACCAGGTCTGAATTGGTGGCACTCCTAAGGCCCCCACAGGCCGCACTGGGCTCCAGTCCCCTCAGAAGGTGTAGGACACAGGTCACTAGTTGCCAGCATGAGCCCATGACGTATCTGTTGTAGCTGTATGGCAAACCATACAGCTGCGGGTGAGAGCTCTTCTCCAGATCAAGGCCTCGAGAGGCACTGCCAATGGGTGCAGAATGCGCTCCGCTTTCAAAGTCTTCTGTCCCAAGGCAGAATCACTTGTGGTCACTTAACCCTGCTTTGCCTTAGGAAAGAGGAAATTCCCTCCAATTCCTACTTTACCGAGAGAGCTTTTTGAAAGCTATGTTAAACTTCATCAATTACTTCCCCCACAGCTTTGAGATATGCAGGTGGCTTTTCTCCTTTAGTCTCTTAAGATGGTAAATTGCATTGATTGATTTTCCATAGGAAACCAACCTTGGGTACCTGCTGCAATTTCCACTTGGTCATTCTAGAGTACATTTTTAAATTTGGTTAGGAGGGATTTCCTAATATGTTAAGGATTATCATATCTGTGTTTATGAGTACATTAATCTGTACATTTATTTTTATATTTTGGTATGAAGGTAGTGTTAACCTCACAGAATGGATTCAGAGAATCTGCCTCCTCTATTTTCTGAGAGTTTGTACAACGCTGGTAAAATATCTTCTATATAGGATGAAATTCACCAGGAGAACTCTTTGAACCTGCAATTTTCTTGCTCAAAAGGTGTTTATAATCACCTTATCCTTTGAATGTCTTCCAATCTATAGCAATACCCCCTTTCCCCTGATACTGATAGTTTGAAATGTCACTTTTTATTTCATGATTAATCTTAGTAGACATTTATCGGTTGTATTAGTCTTCTACAAATCCCACTTTAGCTTTGGTAATTTTCTGTGCTGTATATTTTCTATTTCCATTCCGATATTTGTTATCTATTTCTATTTTGGATTTAACTTGCTTTCATTTCTCTGTTTTTAGGATGGAATCTTAAATCACTATTTTTAGATCTTATTTTTTAATATAAACACTTAAAGATGCAACATTCCCTTATGCACTGCTTTAACCACATACTGTAAATGTAGATTTGCTCTAGGGTGCCTGGGTGGCTTAGTCTGTTAAGCTTTCAACTCAGGTCATGATCCTGGGGTCTTGGGATGGAGCCCCAGAGTTGGACTCCCTGCTCAGCGGAGAGCCTGCTTCTCCCTCTGCGTGCCACTCCCCCTGCTTGTGCTCTCTCTCTCTCAAATAAATAAAATCTTTTAAAAAATTTTTTATTTGCTCTGTTTTAGTTATCATTCAGTTCAAATTATTTCTAATTTTATATTGTTCCTTCTTTGACCCACTGGTTATGTGAAAGTATGTTTTCATTTCTTTCTAAATATTTGCAGATTTTCTAGATATCTTAGTTATTGGTTTCTGCTTTAATTCCACTGTGTTCAGAGAAAAAACCCTGTATATATGCTCCACTTTGGAAATTTGTCAAGACATAGGTTTTGACCCAATATATGCCTACCTCATGAACCTTCCAGGTTCACTTGAAAAAGAAGTATGTTCTACCGAGCAATTGCACTACTAGGTATTTATCCCAAGGATATAAACATAGTGATTTGAAGGAGCACATGTGCCCCAGTGTTTAAAGCAGCAATGTCCACAATCGCCAAAATATGGAAAGAGCCCAGATGTCCCTTGACAGATGAATGGATAAAGAAGAGGTGATTTTTATATATTTATGTTGGAATATTACTCAGCCTTCAAAAAGAATGAAGTCTTGCCATTTGCAATGACGTGGATGAAACTAGAGGGTATTATGCTAAGCAAAATAAGTCAGAGAAAGACAAATACCATATGATTCCACTGCTATGTGGAATTTAAGAAACAAAACACATGAACATAAGGGAAGGGAAGGAAAAATAAAAGAAGATAAAAAGAAAGAGGGAGGCAAACAATAATAGACTCTTAGCTATAAAAAACAATCTGGGGGGGCGCCTGGGTGGCTCAGTTGGTTAAGCGACTGCCTTTGGCTCAGGTCATGATCCTGGAGTCCCGGGATCGAGCCCCGTGTCAGGCTCCCCGCTCGGTGGGGAGTCTGCTTCTCCTTCTGACCCTTTCCCCTCTCATGCTCTCTCTCACTCTCTCTCTCTCCAATAAATAAATAAAATCTTTAAAATAAAAAATAAAAAATAAATAAAAACAATCTGGGTTGCTGGAGGGGGACGTGGTTGGGAGGATGGGGTATGTGGGTGACGGGCATTAAGGAGGGCACCTGAAATAATGAGCAATGAGTGTTGTACGCAACTGATGAATCACTAAATTCTACCCCTGAAGCTAATAATACAGTATGTTAATTAAATAAATTTAAATTAAAAAAAAAAGAACTGTCTGACATCAGCCTCTTACCCTGAAATACAGTTCATTCAAGCAAGACAGAATAAATGTTTCATCCATGTCCTTTAAAAAGAAAGAAAAGAAAAAGAAGTGTGTTCAGCTAATGCTGGATATAGTGTTTTACAAATACCATTAGGTCAAGATAAATCTTTTGCACTCCGATTTGCTTCTTGTTTACTTATTCTAACAATTAGTGAGAAAGAAGTGTTAACATCCTCAAGTATGATTGTAATTTGTATATTATCCTTTAGTTTGGTCGCTTTTTGCCTTATATATTTCAAAGTTCTGCAGTTAAGTACATAAACATATTTATGTCTTCCCAATGAATGTTTTTTTAAGTGTGTAAACCACTGCTATAAAAAGGTCGATTTTATGTGTATCAGAATACTTGGACAAAAACTCACCGCAGCATGCTTATGTTACCAGTAGCCGAAAACAATACAAAGGTGCATCAGCAGCAGAATGGATAGATCCATTATTAGCTCAACAGCAATGAAAATGGATAATATGCAGATACACAGGATGACATGGGTGAATCTTATATGTTTATTTTGAAGACAATAACAAGACCAAATGGAGCCCCTAATTTAGGATTCCATTCCTATAAAATTCAGTAACAGCCACAACCACACTCTATTTTTGGGATTCAGACACAATAGGAAAACTATCCAACAAGTCAGGTCATACGGCTTTCAATCAGGTTCTAGAATTCCTCTCGGTTTTGGAGCAGGAGCACGTTGTGACTGGGATGGAGTTCTCCGGACTCTGGGCACTGCTATTATTCTTTGTATTGCCTTTAGTGGTGGTTACGTAGGTATCAACTTTAAAAAGATTAAAATCTACATCGTTTTAAATTTCTTATACATGTGCCATATTTCACAATGTTATGGGCTGAACTGCGTTTCCCCAAAATCTGTTGAAGCCCTAGCCCCTATTAGCTCAGAATGTGGCTGTATTTGGAGATAGGCTTTTTCAAAGATAATTAAGGTAAAATGAGGTCACGTGGGTGGACCCCCATCCATATGACTGCCGCCCTTATCAGAAGAGGAGATTCAGACACAGACCACACAGACTGAGGGAAAACCACGTGAGGACACTGACAGCATAGCCTATCTGCAAGCCAGGGAGAGAGACCTCAAAAGAAACCAAACCTACCAACACCTTCATCTTGGACTTCTAGCCTCCAGCGCTGCAGAAAAATAAATTTCTGTTGGTTGAGCCGTCCAAACTGTGGTACTTTGTTATGGCAACCCTAGCAGACAAATGCACATACTGAGAGTTTCTCTAAGAGACAAATTGGGACAAATCTCAAATAGAAGTGTGTTCTTACACAAGTGCAACCACCATATGGAAACCTTTTTCATTCACAAATGTGTGAATTATAACGCAGCTAAGAAAATACCTGATTTATGGCATGAGAAACAAGAAATAATAGGAATTATGTAAATGTGACACTTAAAAAATTAAGGCTGGATATTGGGCTTAAATCCCAGGTCTCTTCCAAATGAGATCTCTGTCATCAGGGACAGGAGTGAGATGTAAACGCACGTCAGTAGTCATTCCTCACAGACCCAGCATTTGAGTCTCCAGGTGACTATCAGGTGAAGTAGAGGGAAAAATCCATACAAGTAAGTAAAATGAAAACTTCCCCAAAATGATTCATTTGGTTTCAAAAATCAGGGAAAATCACAATTATTCAGAAGCAAACTATTATGACTAAGGACATTGTGCGGAACTGAGACAAACCATAATTTGAGTCCAGCTGTGCTTTTAACATCTAGAGCCTGTAAGAGTGACATGAGGATACTCATTAGCTGAGTTGTGTGGATAAACTATTAAATTCACATATAAAAGAATTCCAGGCTTACTATTAAGAAAATATAAATCTGCTCCAGAACCTATACATAGACATAGATATTTAGATATAAATGAATTTACAGGTAAAAGGGAACATGGTAGACTGAATTTTGGAACCCATTACGTTTTGCCTCTGGGTGTGACTGCCATGAATATGCTGAATATGTGGCAGGTGAGACTTTGTAAATGTAAGCAAAGTTACTAATCAGTTGATCTTCAAATGAGATGAACCTGGGTTATCTGGCTGGATCTAGCCTAATCTCAGGAGCCCTTAAATGCAGATTAGTTTCCTTGGCTAGTTGGTAAAAAGGAAGAGAGATTCAAAGCTAGAGAGAAGGGCTCAACCCACGTTGCTGGCTTAAAAGTCAAGGAGGACACATGGAAACTGTGAGCAGGAAATGAATTCTGAAAATGAAAACAAAAACAAAGTGATTGTGGAAGAGGGCTCAGGGCCCCAGATGAATACTGTAGCCCTGGCCAGTACCTTGAGTTTGTCCCTGTGGATTTTTATTCAGAACACCCAGCAAAGCCCTTGAACTTCTGACCTGAAGTTCAAGGGCTCAGAGACTTCAAGATGATAAATCGTGTGTGTGTGGTTTTCAACCAATGAATTTGTAGTAATATTTTTTTTAGAGCAGTGATAGGAAACAAATACAGGGACAGACATGCAAGAAGAGGAAAGAACTGAGACAGAAGAATGTCTGATATGGGGTGGGATCAGTGTGGATCAGGAAACTGCTTCACTTTCTGTGGCTTCACTGATCCACTATATACATTAGATGGCATCGGGGTAAGTAAGGTGTCATTTATACATGATGCCTCATCATAAAATCACTCAGGTGTGAGCTGGGCCAGCTACAGCAACTACACATGGCCAATAATCTATGCCATACCCAGCATCCTGGCATTAAAAACAGTTTTGCTTTCAGCCCATATGTTTTTGGCTCATGTATGGGTTTGCTGCCAACTTCTGTACCTATCACTGAACACTGGGACTTTTGTCCCGGGATGGGTGTTTCCAGTACATGGGAATTTCAGTGCTAAAACCAAGACAGTCTGGTCAAACCAGGTTGGTTACCCCAGATACCTTCCTGCATCTACCCAAGGGGAGCATGTGTCCAAATTTCCTCTCTTAAGTCACTGTCTCTCTTTAAATTTTGGGCCAGTTATTTGCTCTGCACTCATAGCTCTCTGATGGGTTGGGAAAAAAAAGAGTCATCAATCTGATGCTAACCAAGCTTTTTTTGTTGTTCCAAGTATAGGAGAAATGTTCCTTGTAGCTTTTACATCCTGGAGTGGAAGTCACAATCTACAGTCTTTTGTTGTCTGACAGCTATATTCTCCTACGGATATGTGATCACATTTCTCTTTTATACAATAAAAGCACAAAATTTTTCTGTGTGTATAGGAAAAATACTATTCCAATGTGTTGTCATTTTAAAATTATGCTTCAGGGGCGCCTGGGTGGCTCAGTCATTTAAGAATCACCCTTCAGCTCAGGTCACGATCCCAGAGTCCTGGGATGGAGCCCTGCTTGGGCCCCTTGCTCAGAAGGGAGCCTGCTTCTCCCTTTCCTGAAGGGAACAGATGTCTGCAGACAATGATGTCTGCCTGCTGTTCCCCCTTCTCCTTCTCTCTCTCTGTCAAATAAATAAATAAAATCTTTAAAAAATAATAAAATAAAATTCTTTTTCATATTCCTATTACCCATTCTTACTTTTATTGTAGGTTAATTGTTTTAATTTTAGGTGAATTTTGTTTTGCTACACTATCCCAAGGCAAAAATTGTAAAACCATGCTGATTCCAAAAGGTTTATCTTCCAAATGTGCCCCTTCTTTTTTTTTTTTTTTTAAAGATTTTATTTATTTGAGAGAGAGAGAGAAAGCATGAGAAGGGGAGGGTCAGAGGAAGAAGCAGACTCCCTGCCGAGCAGAGAGCCCAATGCGGGACTCGATCCCGGGACTCCAGGATCATGACCTGAGCCGAAGGCAGTCACTTAACCAACTGAGCCACCCAGGCGCCCATCAAATGTGCCCCTTCTTTATGTTCAGTATGTCCCTACTCTTCCCCAATATATAAGCTTTATTTTTGTTTGCTTTTGAAATGTTTTCTTTTTGACACCCAAAGCACATTGTTTTCTACTTCCTTAGAACAGAAGTTGCCAAACACCGAGACTGTACTGGGGCATATTAACAACTCCTACTCCTCTTCCTCTTTGTTCTTCATCTTTTTCTTCTTCTCCCCTCCTCTCCCCACCCTTTTCCTCATTTCATAATGGCTTGAAGCCATTGTACTGAGCAGTATACTGTGTGAATGATGCTTTGTTTATTAAGCAAATATCCCATCATTGAACATTTCAGTGGTTTTTAGTTTATTTTACTTTAGAAATATTACTTCAATGAATAAGCGTTTGCATGGTTAAGGACATATTTCAATGTTAATTCTAAATGGGAAATGTGAGTAAGTATTAAGGGATAAAGGAGATATTTGTATAGTTTGATTTTCCTCTAGATTTTAATGAGTACAATTAAAATCTACATTCCCTAGTTATTAATATGATGGATTTGACCAATTTAGAAATGTGGATTCTATATCTCACTTGGATGAAAGTTGGAATCCTGAAAACCTCCACTCTTCTTTTTTTTTTTTTTCCTATATAACATGAATTTGCTCATTAGAGACAATCTCAGACCCACAGACCATATTCTTAACCAACTGGTCTTGGCTTTTCTTCATAGGGATCTTTCAGACAATGGAAACTTTAGGAATAAAACATTTTCTCGTTGATGTCAATTTGTCTTCTATTGACAAAGATGGATGGGAGTATTTCCTGAGAAGGAGGCAATACGGATCCATTCTCAAAGAATTGTGGTTGTGTGTTTTGGCCACTCTGCAGCTCTCTGAGGGATTGACACAGGGGTTTATTTGCCTTTCTTTTGGCAGCCTTGGAATTTTCTCAGGGCTGGACAGCCTCCCAAGCAACATTTGCCAAAAATAACTAAAAGCATATACTAGCCACAGCTGCCAGGGGATAGGGATAACAGACATTGCATGCAGTAGATAGAGCAAAATGTCTAGAGAGAAGCAAGTTGGAAAAGGGGGTATGGGAAGGAATAAGGGCTTTGCAAAGCTCCCACATATACCAGGATATCTAGAAGACCTTGTACATTCCCAGGGAAAGTGCATGCTTAGAAAAGACCTGAAAAGTCCCCAAGCTTTCACCAATGGTTGATCTTTAGGCTTCACACAAAGGAAATGAAGGCTAAGGCAGAAATGTAAAAGGCCTGGCTAATCAGTGAAGGAGTGGTCCAACTCAGAGCAAATTTGTAAAGGATAGAAGAATATATTTTTGTCTTTGTCTCCAGGCATTTAAGAAGTCCCTATCAAATAGTTATCTTACCATTAAGCTAATAAATAGAGACTTCAGTGACCACCCACAATAACATCTATAAAAAATAATTTAGAAAAGTCACTAAACATACAACTACAACCCACAACAAAACCAACAATAAACCATAGGGTAGGGACCGAGAATCTGATTTCCAGAGTTACTACATTTGAAAGGTCCCATTATCAATGAAAAAATACAAGGAATGCAAAAATCAAACAAGTATGGCTCATTCACAGGAATAAAGAAATAAACAGAAAGTGTCCTTGAGGAAGACCAAGGACTGAATTTATTAAACAAAGGTTTTTAAATCAACACCCTGAAATACACTCAAAGTACTAAGGGCAACCATGGACTAAGCACATAAGGATACCAGAGGAATAATGTCACCCAAAACGTAAAATATCAATAAAGAGATAAAAGTCATAAAGAGGAACCAAACAGAAATTCCAGAGTAAAAATGTACAATAACAGAAATGAGAAATTCATCAGAGGGCTTCAACAGCAGATTTGAGAAGACAGAAGAAATGATTGGTGACCTTAAAGATAAGTCAAATGGAATTAAACCGTCTAGGGAGAAGAAAGGTAAAGGAATGAAGAAAAATGAACAGAGCCTAGTGGATTTGTGAGGCAACCTGAAGAATACTAACAGACACATAATGGGAATCCTAGAAGGAGAGAAGACAGAGTGAGAAGGGTACAGAAAGAATGTCTGAAGAAAAATGGCTGAAAATTCCCCCAACTTGATGAGAGACAGGAATCTATACACCAAGAAGGTCAGCAAAACTCCAAGTGGGATAAACTCAAAGAGATCCACACCAAGTAACATCATAATGAGATTGCCATAAACCCAAGACAGAGAATCTTGCAGGCCAAGAGATGAGTGATTCATCATGTTGAAGGGATTCTTAATGAGACCAACTGTCAATTCTCTTCAGAAATCATGAGTGCCATATGCAATAGGATAACATCTTAACACTGCCAAAAGAAGAGAAATCAACCCATCATCAACCAACTGATTTTGACACTAGCAATGATCAACTCATAACGGAAATGAAGAAAACAATTCCATTTATAAAATCACCAGAAAGGATAAAACACTTAGAATTAAATTTAACCAAGAATATACAATGTTTATGTACTAAAAGCTACAAAATATTGCTGAAAGAAACTAAAGAAGACCATAAATGTAAAGATATCCACACTCATGTGACAATATTATTAAGATGCCAATACTCCTTAAACTGATCTACAGATTCAACTATCAAAATCCCAGCTGGCTTCTTTATAGAAATCAACAAGCTGGGGACGCCTGGGTGGCTCAGTTGCTTAAGCATCCGACTCTTGGTTTCTGCTCAGGTTATGATCTCAAGCCCTGCATTGGGCTCTGTGCTCAGTGGGGAGTCTGCATGAGATTCTTTCCCTCTCCCTTTGCCCCTCCCCCCTTTTGCACACACTCTCTAAAATAAATAAATAAATCTTAAAAAAAAAAAATTCTCTCCCTCTCCCTCTGCTCCTCCCACTCCTGAGGAAAAAAGAAGTCAATAAGCTCATTTTCAAATTCATATGGAAATTCAAGGAACCAAGAATGGCCAAAACAATCTTAGAAAAGAAAGAACAAAGTTGGCAGTGTCATACTTCTGATTTCAAAACTTACTACAAATCTATAGTAACTAAAATACTGTGATACTGGCATTAACATAGGAGAGCCCAGGGATGAACCCATATATCCATGACCAATTGATTTTTGACAAAAGTGCTAAAACCATTCCATGGGGAAAGAATAGTCTCTTCAAAAAATGGTGATGGAACAAGTGGATATCTACATGAAAAATATAAAGTTGGAACCTTATCTTAGTCCATATAAAATTTTCAACTCTAAATGGAGCAAAGACTTAACATATGAGGTAAAACTACAAAATTCTTAGAAGGAAACATACAGGTAAATCTTCAACCTTGAACCTGGTATATTAGTCATGGTTTTGATTTGCATTTCCCTGATGCATTTTGTAAGCATTTTTAATATGTTCCGGGTACTGGGCTCTTATCAGATATATAATTATAGATATTTCTTCCATTCCTTTGGTTGTCCTTTCCTCTTTTGAAAGTGCCCTTTGATGCACAAAATTTTTAATTTTGATAAAACCAAATTTATCTATTATTTTTGTTGTTGTTGCTTGTGTTTTGGGGTCATATCTAATATAGAAATTTGGCTTGTAAACTATATATCTAATAAGAGTTCAGTATCAGAAAGGCTTACAACTCAACAACAAAAATACACATAACCCAATTTAAAGAATAAGCAAAGGACTAGAATAAGTACTTCTCCAACGAAGATATACAAGTGGCCAACAAGCAAAAAATATGCTTAACTTCATGAGCCATTAGGAAAGTACAAATCAAACCATAAGGCACCCACTAGGGTGGGTATAATTCCAAAACTGAAAATAACAATGCTGGCAAGGATGAGGAGAAATTGGAACCCTTGCACACCCCTGATGAGAATGTAAACTTTTAATGATGTAGCCATTGTGGGAAACAGTTTGCAAGTGGGACTATAACACTGCACAGCCACTGTATAAAACAGTTTGATGGTTTTCTGGTACCTCAGTGAGTTAAATATAGAATTCCCATATGATTCCATAATTCCACTCTTAGGTATATATCCCAAACAATTGAAAGTAGACATTCAAACAAAAATTTATACATGACTGTTCATACAAACACTATTCCAAAACACCCCCACATATCTATCAACTGCTGATAACAAAAGGTGGTATGTTCATACAGTGGAAAAAGGACTAAAGCAATTATACATGCTACCACATGGATCAACACTGAAACATTATGCTAAATGAAAGGAGCCAACCCTGAAAGGCCACATATTGTGATTCCATTTGTATGAAATATTTTATAGGAAAATCCAGAGAGACAGACAATGGATTGTTTGTTGACAAGGGCTGAGGAGGAGGTAGGGCTGGTGGTGGAGGGAGTGGTAAGAAGTAATAGGGAAGGACTGATTAATGGGTACCGGGTTTCACTTTAGGATGATGAAAATAATCTGGAACTAGATGGCTGCACACTCTGTGAGTGTATTAAATGTCACTGAATTGTATACTTTAAATATACTTAAGGGGCACCTGGGTGGCTCAGTACATGAAGTGTCTGCCTTCGCCTCAGGTCATGATCCCAGAGTCCTGGGATCAAGCCCCACGTCAGGCTCCCTGCTCAGCAGGGAGTCTGCTTCTCCCTCTCCCTCTCCCTTTGCCCCTACCCCCCACCTTGTGGTCTCTCTCTCTCAAATAAATAAATAAATAAAATATTTTTAAAAAATACATATATACTTAAAATGATTAATTTTATGTGTATTTTACCACAAAAAAATATATTCTATTTAATATATAAATACTGAAGATGAGGCTGGCCGTCTAAAAATCAGCAGGCATAGGGGCACCTTGGTGGCTCAGTCATTAAGCATCTGCCTTCCGCTCGGGTCATGGTCCCAGGTCCTGGGATTGAGCCCCACATTGGGCTCCCTGCTCGGCTGGAAGCCTGCTTCTCCCTCTCCCACTCCCCCTGCTTGTGTTCCTTCTCTCCCTGTGTTTGTCTCTGTCAAATAAATAAATAAAATCTTTAAAAATAAATAAAAAATAAATAAAAATCAGCAGGCATAATTAAGGGAACACTATACAGTCAGAGCCTGTAATTTACCTTCTGCTTAGAGGTAAATTGAGTAAACCAGAGGCTTGTTAATTTCACAACTTCTACACATTAAATCTGCAGACATTCAAAAGATCCAAAGTAGAAAAATGATATGTGTATGCAGATGAATTTTCATATTAGCATTGCTTGAGCATAAAATAGTTGAAAGCTTTTAAAATATCTGACTTACTTGGGCGCCTGGGTGGCTCAGTCGTTGGGCATCTGCCTTCGGCTCAGGTCATGATCCCAGGGTCCTGGGATTGAGTCCCGCATCGGGCTCCTTGGTCGCCAGGAAGCCTGCTTCTCCCTCTCCCACTCCCCCTGCTTGTGTTGCTGCTCTCACTGTCTCTCTCTGTCAAATGAATAAATAAAATCTTTAAAATAAATAAATAAATAAATAAATAAATAAATAAATAAATAAAATACCTGACTTACCTTTGGAAAAGATGATTCTATTAACAAAATAGAATAATTCACTGGTATAAAATCATAACTAAAGTAATCATCAAATTGGGAAGTGCTTAGTTTATTAGGTTGGGCAAAATGAAACTGCAGATATTTGACTGTTTTTGACCTAAATGAATGGCAATTTCATATGATTCAACCTAAAATAAAGTGTGAAAAAGGTGGTATGCTATCTTATTATTTCAGTAGAAAAGTGTGACATGTTTTTACATGAGTTTTTGAAGAAAAGCAGGATGACAATTAGCAAAATGTCTAATATTTGGTTTGGTTTCAGTTGGAATTTTTTCTTACAAAAAATGTTTGTTTTGTATGTATTTTTCCATTAAAAAAGATATGTTTATTACCTAACTGCTATTTGGCAAGATTAACATTCCAATGTAACATAAGGTCAGAGAGCAAAGTCCACAGCTGAGACTGTTGAATGCATAGGAGGAATAATGAAATGATTCTCTGAGGACTACATTGATGGGTTGTCCTATAAACTGGCAAGATGCTCCCCAGTCCCATTCTCTCTTTCTGGATGCTCAGGAGAACAGCACATCCCAGCTTCTCTTACACTTAGTTTGGAACCACGTGAAGGAGTTATGGCCAATGGAATATGGGCAGATGGGATTGTGTGGTTTTATCTTCACTCTGTTTTCTCTTTTGTGCTCCTGCATGAGTTTGCCTCCTTACCGAGTGGTTTTGGTTATCAACTTGGGCATGATTTAGTGCTCCCTTAGGGTGTAGAGTTTCAGGTCATGCTGATGGGGTCTTGATGAGGATGGGACCTACTGCCCCTGAGGTGCTGGACGTCTAGGCTGGGTCACAATTGCAATTTTGTACAGCACACCTTCTGTTAAGAGATGTGACATTCAGAGCTTATACATGATCTGCTCACACCCCTGAAGCTTCAGAATTGTTGACACTGCCTGGATGAGGGCACCATGTGTCCTGTGGTCGTTGAAGGATTCAATGGCAGCGATTGGGAGAATGAAGGAGCACAAGACCATCAAGAACATGTCACTCTTGGGGCACCTGGGTGGCTCAGTCGGTTAAGCGGCTGCCTTCGGCTTAGGTCATGATCCTGGGGTCCTGGGATCGAGCCCCACATCCAGCTCCCTGCTCAGTGGAGAGCCTGCTTCTCCCTCTCCTTCTGCCTGCCACTCTGCCTACTTGTGCTCTCTATCTGTCGAATAAATAAATAAAATCTTTAAGAAAAAAAAGAACATGTCACTCTTTAGTGATATGCTTCTCCCCTCCGAAAAGGAGGAACAATTGGGGCCAGTAGCTTTGCTCTCCTCACTGCACCTGGGTGGTGCACAGCCTGACCCAGGCTGCTGGTTACCTTGACAAGAAGCCCTCTTGATCTCTGCAGTTCACCCCAGCCACCAGGTTCTTTAGGCAGCTCTTTGGCCCTTCATGGATAACTTTCGACTTCCCCAAAGCCAGGCTTAGATATAGGCTAGTTGACATTCTTCTTTCTCTTCCCAACTTTTGTGTGATATTTTAGAAACATATTTTTAACGTTAAAGCAAAAAAAAAAAAAAAACCAACTGGATGTAAGTGGACCCAAGTAGTTCAAATCCATGTTGTTCAAGGGTCAACTATGCTATTTTCCCATTTTCGTCACTGCATTTTAATTACAACCAGTTGAATACCCTGAGGTAGCACAGAGTGCTGGACCTTACCCACTGTGTTTCCAAGTCACTAAATCTGAATGGAGCATGAAATTTGCATTCCCAAGTTTCCAAGTGATCCTGATGCTGCTGGTTCTGAGATCACAAATTGGGAGCCACTGAATTAGAGGACCATTTAGTGGTATTGATACAGGCAGGCCGGGTCCAACGATCCAGATGGGGTCCCACAGGACCAGGTAGGAAGGTCCTTGGCTTCATGCAGAATAGAAATCAATTCCATTCTTGTTTCACCACCACTTGTCTTTCTGCCTTTAGATTTTGTGAGCAGCAAGTGGCCAAACCTGGTCTGTTTGGGACCCTAGCACCAGGTGTTCTTGTACCCCGGTGCCCCATCTACTGGGGAGCATTTTAAATTACCATGTTCCAGAATTACCTTCCTTTTTCATTTTAAATACCGGCTCAGAGAGGTGAAGTGAGACCACAGGGGTACACAGGGAGGAATGTCAAAGTATGGATCACATGTTAGAGACCTTGGAGGCAGGACATTGCCTAAAGGGCATGGAAATCTGTGTGCTCTGCCTTCAACTTCTTACAAGCCACACCCTGCCTTTCGAACTTTAAGAAGACATTGCTCAGAGAACAGGAAGTGTGCTCCCCATCACCAAGATTCAGTCAGAAACTACATTACCCAGAAGGCAGTGCCTCTGACATTGGAGGCAGGCACTCAGCCAATGACAGAGAGTGGAGAGGGGCATTTCCTGCTGCAACTTGGGCGGTGCTTCTGGCTTCTTCTCTCTTAGGACTTCATTTGGTTGTGGCAGGTCTGGACTTAGCTGTGCTTCTTGTTGGAGCTCTGGGCAGAGGCCGCTTCCCAGAAGGGTCTTCCAGACTAGCCAAAGGACAATGAGGAGGATAACACCTACCTCCAGGCTTTTGTATGAGCCTTGACCTCCCACCCTCCACCCCCTACCCCCACCCCTGTAATGGGGTTTGCCCCCTAGCCTTTCCGGAGCCTCAGCATCAGCCCCTCATCCCCACAGCCCCCATAGGCGGCCCCCTGGACCTTGTGAATGTTTACACAGTGAAGATCAAGGTCCCTGGTTACACCTGAAGATTGAAAGTGAGGGGATGAAGACACATTTATCATGCAAATGGACATCAAAGGAAAGCCAGAGCAATAATACTTATATAAGATAAACTAGATTTTAAACTAAAGACTGTAATGAGATGAAGAAAGACACTAAAACATAATAAAGGGGACTATTCAACAAGAAAATCTAACAATTGTAAATAATTATGCCCCCAACTTGGGGACACCCAAATATAAAAAACAATTAATAACAAACATAAAGAAACTCATATTATCAATGAGAAACTCCATTATCAATGGAGACAGCAATGGACAGATCATCTAAGCAGAAAATCAGCAAGGAAACAATGGCTTTGAATGACAAACTGGACCAGATGGACTTGACAGATATATTCAGATCATTTCAGCCTAAAGTGGCAGAATATACATTCTTTTCCAGTGCACATGGAACATTCTCCAAAATAGATCATATACTGGGTCACAAATCAGGCCTCAACAAGTACAAAAAGATTGAGATCATACCATGCATATTTTCTAACCACAATGCTATGAAACTTGAAGTCAACCACATGAAAAAATTTGGAAAGACCACAAATACATGGAAGTTAAAGAACATCCTACTAAAGAATGAATGGGTTAACCAGGAAATTAAAGAAGAAATTAAAAAAACAACAACAACATGGAAACAAGTGAAAGTGAAAACACACCAGTCCAAAACCTTTGGGATGCAGCAAAAGTGGTCCTAAGAGGGAAGTTCATAGCAATAAAGGTCTACCTCAAGAAGCAAGAAAAATCTCAAACAATCTAACCTTACACCTGAAGGAGCTAGAAAAAGAACAATAAATGAAGCTTAAGCCAGCAGAAGAAGGGACATAGTAAAGATTAGAGCAGAAAGAAGTGATATAGAAACAAAAAACAGTAGAATAGATCAACAAAACTAAGAGCTGATACTTTGAAAGAATTACTAAAATTGATAAACTCCTAGCCAGACTTATCAAAAAGAAAAGAGAAATGACCCAAATGAATAAAATCACAAATGAAGGAGGAGAAATAACAACCAACACCACAGAAATACAAACAATTACAGGAGAATATTATGAAAAATTATATGCCACCATATCAGACAATCTGGAAGAAATGGATAAATTCCTAGAAACATATACACTACCAAAACTGAAACAGGAAGAAATAGAAACCTTGAACAGACCAATAACTAGTATAGAATTGAATCAGTAGGGGCGCCTGGGTGGCTCAGTTGTTAAGCATCCACCTTCGGCTCAGGTCATGATCCCAGGGTCCTGGGATCAAGCCCGAAATCGGGCTCCCTGCTCAGCGGGAAGGCTGCTTCTCCCTCTCCCACTCCCCCTCCTTGTGTTCACTCTCTCGCTATATCTCTCTCTGTCAAATAAATAAATAAGGGCGCCTGGGTGGCTCAGTTGGTTAAGCGACTGCCTTCGGCTCAGGTCATGATCCTGGAGTCCCGGGATCGAGTCCCGCATTGGGCTCCCTGCTCAGCAGGGGGTCTGCTTCTCCCTCTGACCCTCTTCCCTCTTGTGCTGTCTCTCATTCTTTCTCTCAAATAAATAAATAAAATCTTAAAAAAATAAATAAATAAAAAATATATTTTTTTAAAAAGGTATATAAACCCCTAACTTAAAAAAAAAAAAAGAATTGAATCAGCAATCAAAAATCTCCCAAAAAACAAAAATCAAGGTCCAGATGGCTTCACAGCAGAATTTTATCAAAGATTTAAAGAAGAGTTAGTACCTTTTCTTCTCAAACTATTCCAAAAAATAGAAATGGAAGGGAAACTTCCAAATTCATTCTATGAGGCCAGCATTACACTGATTCCAAAACCAGACAAAGACCCCACTAAAAAGGAGAATTACAGGCCAACTGATGAACATGAATGCAAAACTTCTCAGCAAAATACTAGCAAATCAAATCCAACAGTACATTAAGAGAATCACTCACCACAATCAAATGGGATTTATTCCAGGGTTGCAAGAGTGGTTCGATATTCACAAATCAACCAATATGATATACCACATTAATAAAAGAACCATAAGATCCTCTCAATAGATGCAGAAAAAGCATTTGACAAAGTACAACATCCATTCATGATAAAAACCCTCCTCAACAAAGTAGGGATAGAGGGAACATACCTCAACATAATAAAGACCATATATGAAAAACCCACAGCTAGTATCATTCTCAATGGGGGAAAACTGAGAGCTTTTCCTGTATGGTGAGGAACAAAACAGGGATGTCCACTCTCACCACTGTTATTTAACATAGTACTGAAAGTCCTAGTCACAGCAATCGGACGACAAAAAGAAATAAAAGGCATCCAGATTGGCAAGGAAGAAATCAAACTTCCACTATTTGCAGACAACATGATACTCTATATAGAAAACCCAAAAGACTCCACCAAAAATTTACTAGAACTGACAAGTGAATTCAGTAAGATCACAGGATACAAAATCAATGTACAGAAATCTCCTTGTACCGATACCAATAATGAAGCAACAGAAAGAGAAATCAAAGAATTGACCCATTTACAACTGCACCAAAAATGATAAGATACCTAGGAATAAACCTAACCAAAGAAGTAAAAGATTTGTACTCTGAAAACTATAGGACACTTATGAAAGAAATTGAAGATGACACAAAGAAATGGAAAAATATTCCATGCTCATGGATTGGAAGAACAAATATTGTTAAAATGTCTATGCTACCCAAAGCAATCTACCCACTTAATGCAATCCCTATCAAAATACCACCACCATTTTTTAAAGAGTTAGAACAAACAATCCTAAAATTTGTATGGAACCACAAAAGACCCTGAATAGCCAAAGCAATCCTGAAAAAGAAAAGCAAAGCTGGAGGCATCACAATTCTGGACTTCAAGTTATATTACAAAGCTATAGTGATCAAGACAGTATGGTACTGACACAAAAACAGACACATAGATCGAAGGAACAGAAAAGAAAACCCAGAAATGAATCCACAACTATATGGTCAACAAATTTTCAACAAAGCAGAAAGAATATCCAATGGAAAAAAGACAGTCTCTTTAACAATGGTGTCGGGAAAACTGGACGGCAACATGCAAAAGAATGAAACTGGACCACTTTCTTACAGCATACACAAAAATAAACTCAAAATGGATGAAAGACCTAAACCTGAGACCTGAAACCTGCAAAATCCTAGAGGAGAGCACAGGCAGTAACCTCTTTGACATGGGCCATAGCAATTTCTTACTAGATATATCTCCTGAGGCAAGGGAAACAAAAGCAAAAATAAACTGTTGGTACTTCATCAAGATAAAAAGCTTCTGTCAGTGAAGGAATCCATCACCAAAACTAAAAGGCAACCTTCAGAATGGGAAAAGTTATTTGCAAATGACACATCCAATAAAGAGTTAGAATCCAAAATATATAAAGAACTTAAAAAACTCAATGCCCAAAACCAAATAATCCGTATAAAAATTGGGAAGGCATGAATAGACATTTTTCCATAGAAGACATACAGATGGCCAACATTCACATGAAAAGATGCTCAACATCACTCATCATCTGGGAAACACAAATCAAAACTACAATGAGATGTCACTTCACACCTGTCAGATGGCTAAAATTAACAACACAGGAAACAACAGGTGTTGGTAAAACGTGGAGAAAGGGGAACCCTCTTTACACTGTTGGAAGGAATGCAATCTGATGCGGCTACTCTGGAAAACAGTATGGAGGTTCCACAAAAAGTTAGAAAGAGAACTACCCTATGATCCAGCAATTGCACTACTAGGTATTTACCCAAAGGATACAGAAATACTAATTTGAAGGGATACATGTGCCCTGATATTTATAGCAGCATTATCAACAATAGCCAAATTAAGGAAAGATCCCAAATACCCATCTATTGATGAATAAAGAAGATGTGAGATAGATACTTTATATATATATATATATATCTCCCCAATGGAATATTACTCAGCCATAAAAAAGAATGAAAACTTGCCATTCGCAACAATGTGAATGTAGCTACAGAGTATTATGTAAAATAAGTCAGTCAGAGAAGACAAGTACCATATGATTTCACTCATATGTGGAATTTAAGAAACAAAACAGATTAACATGGGGGAGGAGAGAGAGAGGCAAACCAGAACACAGACTCTTCGTTTTTCTTCAAAAAACAGACTCTTAACTGTAGAGAACAAACTGAGGGTTGCTGGAGGGGAGGGGAGGGGGGATGGGTTAAATGGATGATGTGTATTAAGGAGAGCACTTGTGGTGGTCAACACTGGGTGTTGTATGTAAGTGATGAATCACCAAATTCTACACCTGAAACTCATATCACACTGTATGTTAACTATAATATAAATTAAAACTTGGAAAAAAAACCCACTCCAGACCTACAGACTTTTAGTTGCATTAACACAGCATCTGAAGCCCCAGATGCAAGCACACAGTGCAGACCAGAGAGGCTCTGCTGTTGCTGCTCCCATTATTTGAATTACTTTTCCCCACTCTTCCAATATCCCAGGGCGCTTACTCTCCGCTCCTCACTGCCCACACGAGAGTATCATTGTTTTGTACCTTTCTCCAACGGCTACCTACACAGGAGGCTTTTCTCTCCCATATCTTTTATTCTGTCAGAGGCATCATCTGCCTCCCTCCTGAGCCCAGCACAGAGCTAGGTTCTCAGGAGATACTCAGAGGTTCAGGTCTTTCTAGACTTCTGCTGGTGACCAAGCATTAGGCTCTCATCTCATCTTCCAGGCACTGGTATCATTTAAAGACATGGCTGTGACCTTCACTGAGAATGGAGATATCTGGATCTGGCCCAAGGAACCTTATATCTGGAGGTGATGCTGGAGACTCTGGGCTCCTGGTCTCACTGGGTAAGGATTCAATGCTCTCCAGAGTGGTACCCACAGGCTTTCATTCCATCCTTTCTCTCTAAGCATGGCTGATTGAGAAGGCCTCTGGGACCCACCTTCTTGTCTCTCCACAACCTCAGCATATTCTGTTCTAACCTATTACTGGCATCCCTTTGTGTACAATAGGGATTGCTGTATAAGAAACATAATTCCCAACATTCTTACCCAAGTGTCCAGCAAAAGCTGTCCTCAGTCTGAAGTCCTTATTCCAGATCTCCGTAATAGGTAAGGTGACTGGTTCAGTTTGGTTGGGTCAAATGTCCTCGTAGCCCAGTAAGCAGGACCTGTGAGTTCTCCAAGAAGTGGGTGAATCAGACAGACAGGAAGATATGTGACATCATGCTACTGGTATATTTCTAAGCAGCACAATCTCGGCTAAATGGCTTCTTTGGCTCCTGGTGTCTGCAGTTTTCCCTTATTTCCTAAGGCCTATGCCTTGCTTCTCTGCTGCTAAGGGAGATCATTTTAGAGGGTGCACAGACACATCATCAATGGCATTGATGGGGATCTAAGAAAGTTCTTCCTTTTTCCTTCCTCTTTCCTACCTTCTGATTGTTGCTGGAAGAGTCTGGGCTTGGTGCTGCATCTTTAGCTCTCCTGTGTCTCTTAGCTAATTTCCCCTTCAGAAAGAATAGCTGTAGGACACATAGCCTTGAGGACGCAGCGTGAGCTTCCTGGGACTTAATACAGTTATTTTGACTTTATTGTATTTTTATAGTAACCTTTCACTTAGTCCATGTGACCTAATAGCGGTGAAGTGCTTAGAATAGAACTAGGAACATAGCAAGTATGACACATGTACTTATTATATGTACTAAATCAGTCAGTCCCAACTATTCTCCCACCGAAATTTAAATGGCCAATTTACCCAGAAATTGGTCTGTATATGAACTGAATGGAGGCCTGAGGTCTCTCTTTTCCCAGATGTCCAAATGGTCACCATGGTCACCTGGGCTCTCCCAGCTTTGTGTCCACATTGTCTCTCCCGGGAGGTCAGTCATCAATGCAGTAAATGGTGTTAACTTGTGACCATTGTGATTAGTTGTTGAAAGGAGATGCGTGGGGAATAGTATTCCAGGTGGAGGGACCAACAGGAGCCAAGTCCCTGTGGGGACAGGGAGCTCAGTTCCATGACAGAGATGAAGGAAGGTCTGATTTAACTTTGACACTGTCCCATCATGGGGCTCAGTTCCAGGCATCTAGCAAACATCAGTGAACATTTGCTGCAGGACAACTGGATGCATTCTGGCCTGCAGTATAGGATTTTCTAGGAGTTTATGTGGGTCGTGGTGCCTTAGTCACTGGATTCTCTCCAGAGTCCTCCTGTCTTTAAGCTTTCACATTTGGCAAAACATGCTTGGGTGCATGTACCAGAAAACCTCCTCATACTGATTTCACCCCTGAAAAATGTAATGACTTCGCCTGATGAGAAGCCCTGAAGTGATGCTGGCTCCTGGCCTGGTAGGTGCCAACCCAGGTGTGTCTGTTCACTTTCTGTCCTTGGTCCAGGCCATCAGGCCAGTATCCTCAAAGTCACCATGGGATGCTACAGCGGCAAGTAGGGCAGCAGGTCCCCACCTTCAGCTCTGTCTTCCCAACTTGGATTAAAGGCTTTTTCTTCAGAATGGGTAGCAGCTTTAGGTCAAGGCCCACCTCGGACAACTATCGGTAGATGCCATTCAACAGTTGATTCAGCCCAGTGTTTTTTAGCCATCCTTGGGCACCAGAATCACCTGGGGAGCTTTACAGACTCCCTGTGTTCTGTCCTTATGCCCAGAGATTTGGTTTAACTCACATTTGGTTTAACAGACATCTCCAGGTAGTTCTGATCCACGGGGAGGTGGAATCCTACTGGCTTCATTAGGGAACACCTTCTGGAAGGAGTCATTTCCTTTCTGGAGTTTCATGGTGGCATGTGAAAGGTGTATACTCCTGTATACTTGAGACTTTTCCTTTTGTCCTTACCTACATACTCATGCCCCATTTCTTTCTTCATGCACAGGGTATCCTGTTCCCAAACCAGAGCTGACCTACCTAGTGGAACATGGGCAGGAACTATGGACAGTGAAGAGAGGCCTCTCCAAAAGCACCTACACAGGTAGGTGGCTGAGAGTCTGGCAGGTGGGTGTCCTGGCAATGGGTTTCATGGCAACTCACAGACTGCCAGGGGATCACCTGTCTGAAATTCCATGGGCAGCTTCTTTTGTGGCCTTCCTGGAGTCTTGGTTGGTCATGGAGCACTCCCAGTTGTTTCCCTTGTCTTTCCACCCCATCGCACTCTTCATCTTTATTAGGATTGGGAGGTGGTATACTGAGTAAGAGACAAGCTCTCAATGCTTGGCCACTCACTAGCCTCATGACTGAGGAAGTTGCATGATCTTGCTATTCCTTTGATATACAAGTTAGGCTAAGTTAATGCTATCTTGCTGTAAAAGATAAACTCCCAATTCTAGGTCAGTTAGCAAATGAATAAGAGTTTTTTTCTCATTTATGACATGGTTAATGTGGGTCAGCAGGGGTACTCTGTACCACCTATTTATTCAGGGATCCGGGTGCGTTCTGTTGCCAGTATGTTGCTTTAAGTGTGCCCTGGCATCATCCAAGTGGCCAAGAGGAATAGGAGAGAAGGGGAGTAGAGATGGCCCCCAGCTTACAGTGGTTCAACTTTGGATTCTTCCACTTTATACTGGTGTGAAAGCAGTATGCATTCGGGGGAAGGTGGCCTCTGAATTTTGAGTTTGGATCTTTTCCTGGGCTAGTGATATTGCAGTATGATGCTCTCTCCTGATGCTGGGCAGCAGTAGCGAGTCGAGCTCCCAGTCAGCCGTGCAATCGCGCGGGTAACCACCAGTACACTTAGAACCATTGTGTTTTTCACTTTCAGTACAATATTCAATAAATGCATGAGAGATTCAACACTTTTTTATGAAATAGTCTTTTGTATTTGATGATTTTGCCCAACTGTAGGCTAATGTAAGTGTACTGAGCACGTTTAAGGTAATCCAGGCTCAGCTATGTTATGGGGTGGGTAGGTGTACTAAACACATTTGATGGATATCAGGATGGAACCCCATCATAAATCGAGGAAGACCTGTAGTCATATTCACCTGTACACATACATCACTTCCATTCACATTCCATTGACAATTACTGGGCATTAGGCTACATGTTGCATCAAACTGGGAAATGAATCGGTTCTAGCAATTTTTTAGTGGAGTCTCTCAGGTTTTCTATAGTATCATGTCATCTGCAAACAGTGAAAGTTTTACTTCTTCCCTACCAGTTTGGATTCCTTTGATTTCTTTTTGTTGTCTGATTGCTGTGGCTAGGACTTCCAGTACTATGTTGAATAGAAGTGGTGAAGAGTGGACATCTTTGTCTTTTTCCTGACTTAGGGGAAAAGTTCTGTTTTTCCCCATTAAGGATATTAGCTCTGGGTTTTTCTTTTCTTTTTTTAAAGATTTTATTTATTTATTCATGATAGAGACAGAGAGAGGTAGAGGCAGAGGGAGAAGCAGGCTCCCCAAAGAGCAGGGAGCCCGATGCGGAACTCCGATCCCAGGACCCCAGGATCATGACCTCAGCCGAAGGCAGACGCTTAACCATCTGAGCCACCCAGGTGCCCAGCTCTGGGTTTTTCATAGATGATCTTTATTGTGTTGAGGTATGTTCCCTCTAAGTCTATTTTGTTGAGGGTTTTTTTCATGAATAGATGTTGTATTTTGTCAAATGCTTTTTCTGTATCTATTGAAATGATCATATGTTTTTTATCCTTTCCCTTACTGATGTGATGTTTCAATGTGATCAGTCAACCAAGTAAGAGACAAGCTCTAAAGGCTTGGCCACTCACTCACCATCACATTGATTGATTTACAAATGCTGAACCACACTTGCAACCTAGGAATAAACCCCACTTAATCACGGTGAGTGCTTTTTAAAATAAGAAATTGAATTAATTTATTTTTTAAATCTTTTTTTTCTCCAAGTTTTTATTTAAATTCAAATTAGCATACAATGTAGTATTAGTTTCAGGTGTAGAATTTAGTGATTCATACATACATACAACACCCGGTGTTCATCACAAGTGCCCTTTGTAATATCCATCAACTATTTAACTCATCCCCACAGCCCACCTCCCTTCCAGTAATCATCAGTTTGTTCTCTATACCTAAGAGTCTGTTTCTTGGTTTTCCTCTCTTTTCCCCGCTATGTTCATTTGTTTTGTTTCTTAAATTCCACATATGAGTAAAATCGTATGGTATTTGTCTTTCTCTGACTTAGTTCACTTAGCATAACACTCTCTAGCTCTATCCATGTCATTGCAAATGGCAAGATTTCATTCTTTTTTATGGCTGAGTAATATTCCATTGCATATATATATCACATTTTCTTTATCCATTCATCAGTTGATGGACATTCAGGTTCTTTCTATAATTTGGCTGTTGTTGTCCCCTACTATTATATTATTATCGATTAATTCCTTTATAATTGTTATAAACTGTTTTATGTGTTTGAGTGCTCCTATGTTGAGTGCATATATATTTACAGTTTTATATCTTCTTCTTGGATTGTCCTCCTTATTATTATATATTGTCCTTCTTTGTCACTTGTTACAGTCTTTGTTTTAAAGTGTCCAAAATAAGTATTGCTGCTCCAGCTTTCTTTGGACATCCATTTTTATGATGGATGTTTCTCCATCCTCTCATTTTCTCTTTTTTTCTTTCTTCTTCTTTTTTTTAATGTAGGCTCCACACCCAGGGCAGAGCCCAGTATGGGACTTGACCTCACAACCCTGAGATCAAGACCTGAGCTGAGATCAAGAGTTGGAGGCCTCTAACAGACACATGAAAAAATGCTCAATATCACTCTGTGTCAGGGAAATACAAATCAAAACCACAGTGAGATACCACCTCACACCAGTCAGAATGGCTAAAATTAACAACTCAGAAAACAACAGATGTTGGCAAGGATACAGAGAAAGGGGGACCCTCTTTTTTTTTTTTAAAGATTTTATTTATTTATTTGAGAGAGAGAATGAGATAGAGAGAGAGCATGAAGGGGGGAGGGTCAGAAGGAGAAGCAGACTCCCTGCTGAGCAGGGAGCCCGATGCGGGACTCGATCCCAGGACTCCAGGATCATGACCTGAGCCGAAGGCAGTCGCTTAACCAACTGAGCCACCCAGGCGCCCCAAGGGGGACCCTCTTACACTGTTGGTGGGAATGCAAACTGGTGCAGCCACTCTGGAAAACAGTATGGAGGTTCCTCAAAAAGTTAAAAATAGAACTACCATATGACCCAGCAATTGCACTGCTAGGTATTTATCCAAAGGATACAAACAGTGATTCGAAGGGGCACCTGCACCCCAATAGTTATAGCAGCAATGTCCACAAGAGCCAAAATATTAAAAGAGCCCAGATGTCCATTGACAGATGAATAGATAAAGATGTGGTACACACACACACACACACAAACACACACGAATATTACTCAGCCATCAAAAAGAATGAAATCTTGCCATTTGCAATGATGTGGATGGAACTAGAGGGTATTATGCTAAGTGAAGTCAGTCAGTCAGGGAAAGACAAATGCCATATGATTTCACTCATATGTGGAATTTAAGAAACAAACCAGTTGAACACAGAAGGGAAGGAAAAATAAAGTGAGATAAAACCAGAGAGGGAGGCAAACCATAAGAGACTCTTAACTCTAGGAAACAACCTGAGGGTTGCTAGAGGGGAGATGGGTGGGGGTGTGGGGTAAGTGGGTGATGGTCATAAAGGAGGGCACTTGATGTAATGAGCACTGGGTGTTATATGCAAGTGATAAATCACTAAATTCTACCCCTGAAACTAATAATACACTGTATGCTAACTAAATTGAATTTAAGTAAAAAAAAATTTTTAAAGGGTCGGAGGCTTAACCGACTAAGCCACCCAGGCACGCCCCATCTTCTACTTCCAATCTGCAGGTGTCTTTAGGTCTAAATGGTCTCTTGTAGGCAGTATATAGATGGGTCTTGTTTTTATATCCATTCTTTAACCTTATATCTTTTGATTGGAGCATTTAGCCTATTTACATTCAGAGTAATTATTGATGGATATATATTTATTACCATTTTATTACTTGTTCTGTGGCTGTTTCTGTAGATTTTCTCAGATCCTTTTTGTTTTTCTCACTTTCATGTTGTGCTGATTTTCTTTAGTGATATATTTGGATTTCTTTCTCTTTGTTCTTTGCATATTTATTAGCGCTTTTGATATATGTTACTACCAGGTTTATATATAAGCTCTTCTGCATGTAAGAGTCTATATTAAGTTGATGGTCATTTAAATTCAAACTGATTTTTTTCTCCTCCCCTCCCCATGTTTTAGATATATGTTATCATATTTTATAACCTTTTTGGTGATCTCCTTGGATGATTTTTTACAGAAATATTCATTTTTACTGCTTTTGTGTTTCCTACCTCAATACTGTCACTTTTGGTCTCTCCTTTCCCCTCAAAGCATCCCTTTTAATATTTCTTGCAGAGCTGATTTAGTTGTCATAAACTCCCCTAGTTTTGGGAAAACTCTTTATCTCTCCTTCTATTCCGAATGATAGCCTTGCTGGATAGAGTATTTCTTGGCTGCAGATTTTTCCCATTCAGCACTATGAATATATCATGCCACTCTCTTCTGGCTTGCAAAGTTTCTCCTGAAAACCCCCCTGCTAGCCTTATGGGGTTTCCCTTGTAAATTAATGACTTCTTTTGCTTTTAAATTTTTTTATCACTATATCTTGCATTTAATTATGGTATGTCTTGCTGTGCATCTGCTTTTATTGATTTTATTGGTGGTTCTCTGTGCCTCCTGGATCTGGATATCTGTTTCCTTCCCCAGATTAAAGAAATTTTCAACTATGATTTCTTCATATAAATTTTCTGCCCCCCTTTCTCTCTCTTCTTCTTCTTCTGGGACTCCTGTAATATAAATGTTATGTTTGATGGAGTCACTGAGTTCCCTAAGTCTATTCTTTTCTCTCTTCTATTCAGCTTGATTACTTTCCATTACTCTGCCTTCCAGGTCACTAATTCATTCCTCTCCTTCTTCCATCTCACTGTTCATTCCATCAAGTATGTTTCTCATTTTATTTATTGTGTCCTTTATCTCTGCTATGTTATTCCTTATCTCTATATTAAGGATCTCACTCATATCTTCCACTCTTATCTCAAGTTCAGTGAGTATCCTTATGATCATTGCTTTAAATTCTATATCAGGCATGTTAATTATATCTGTTTTTGCTTTGATCTCTGGCTGTAGTCATGTCCTATTCTTTCATTTGAGATAAATTTCTCTGTCTCCTCATTTCGTCTGCTTCTGTGTCTGTTTCTGTGTGTTAAGAAAGTCAGCTAAAAAAAAAAAAAGTCAGCTGTGTCTTCCGCTCTTGAAAGTGGTGACTTTATGAAGAGGTCCTGGAGTGCTTGCAGTGTCCCCTGTCCAGAACCTTGGCACTTCAGGAGAGTATCCTATGTGTGTTGCTTACGCCCTACTGCTGTGTCTGAGTCGCTTTTCCTTTCAGTGCTATTGTCTACACTGAGCCTCTGCCTGTTTTGGCCATGCTTGTTCTCTGTGGTGTTAGTGGGACCCAGTCAGGCCAGCTCTTGGGGGTAGTGCCCACCTGGGAACCTGGGAGCAGGGTGGCCATGTTAGCTAAATCGGCCCTAGGCCACTAGTTAGATGAGGACCCCCTGAAGTGCTGTGATGGCTGGGGGCACAAGGCTGAGCACAGCACACAACCTGGCTGGAGCAGGCTGCTCTGTGCGGTGCGTGGCTGGGCTCTGGCTGGTGGCTGGGTGCATGGCAGCAGCTACGCACTTGGTGGCTGGGCACAGTGCACAGAGTTGATGGGGAGCGCATGGCTGGTCGTGGCCCATGAAGGTGGCTGGTGGGGGTGACTGGGCAGGGTGTGCAATGGCACCTGTGGGAGTTTGGCTAGGCACAGCACGCAACGCTGGCTTGGGGTGTTGGGCTGGGTAAAACACAAGGTGGCTGGGGGCCCAGCACGTGTGTGTGGCGCGCGTGGTGGCAGCTATGCTCTCGGTGGCTGGGCTGGGTGCTCGAGGCTTTAACAAATTTGCCCTGAGCCCAGGGCCTAGGCTAGCAGGCTTGGAACGCGCACGTCCTCAGGAGAACCCATGGGTTTGGCACACTGCTAGTGGGTTAGGTAGCAAGTGTCTGTGCAGCCCTAACCCCGCAGGTGGCTCTGTGCTTATGAGGGGTGGGGGGCTGGGGAGGAAAATGGCACCTGCTAGCTCCCTTGTTTTTGGAGAAGTCCCCCAACATGCTCTGAAATCAATATGAATAGATCTGTCTCCTGTTTGCCCCCAGTGTTGTGTAAACTGCCATTTTTATGTTGCCTCTCCATGCAATCTGTTGTTTTTTTAAGGGCAGGGACCCAGCTATCACTTACCTTCCTGGCTCCCCTAGTGCTGAGTCAGCTGACCTCCAAAGCTCCAGGTTTCAAGTCCCACTGATTTTACACACTCACAGAATTCAGGCCCTGTGGTTTTTAAAGCCAAATGCTATGGGGCTTAGTCTTCCCCATGTGAGCTCCCTGGTTGAGGGCCTGTTTCTCCACCCTCTCTGCAAATGCAGCTCCCTCCCTCCTTCAGGCAGCCTCCCTGCGCCTTTCTGACCTTCCTAAGCTTTCGGATGCAGCTTCTTCTCTGTACTCAGTTGTGAAGTTTGTTCTGCCAGTCTTCGGATCACGTTTATTGACTTGGATGTGGATGATACCTAGTTGAAAACATGAGGCAGGGCGAGCTCAGCATCCTCCTATTCTACCAAAGTTTCTTATACTTCTTTGTTCTGTAGGTTTATAGTTTCCAACAATTTGGAAATATTTCAGGCATTATTTCTTCCAGTGATTTTCTGTCCTCTACCTCTCTTTCAGGGCCTTCAGTTAAATATGTATATTAGTTCCTTTGAAGTTGTCTCACTGCTCATTGATAACTGTTTTTTGTTTTTTCTCTTAGTTTCATTTCGAAAAGTTTCTACTGCTACATCATCCAGGTTCCTAAACTTTTCTTCTGCAATGTCCACTTTACCCTTAGTCCCATCCCATTTACCATAAATGATAGCTTTTATCTCTTTTAGTTAGACTAGGGTCTTCCTTAGGTCTTTCATGTTCCTACTTAACATGTTCAGTCTTTCTCCTTGCTTCTTAGACATATGGAATACATTATTCTGTTTTAATGTCTTCTACTTTTACTTTTATTCTGTGCCCATTTTAAGTGATTGGTTTTTCTTCTGATTTGGGTTATATCCTCTTGTTTCTGTATATTACCATTTATTTTTTATTAAGATGTCAGACATGATTTGTGAATATTTTTGCATTCCTGTAAATATTCCAGGGGGGAGACTGGCATTCTTGCAAAAATTACATAAACAAATGTAAACTGACAACTCTAGCATTGCCTATGAAAGGTGGGGTCCTCAGAAGGGCCATCAAGATTGCTCTCAATCCTCTGCATTTAGGCACCTGTGAATCTGTCTTCTTGTATGTCTCCTGGGGGCTCAAGTGATCACTGATTAGCTTTCATGTTTTAGTAAAAGGAAACCTTTTCAAAATGTACAGCCTTTGTACAGTCATGAGTAATAGTAATTTATCCATATTCCCTCTATTTGCACTGGGTGTATGTTGTGTCTGATATATGGAAGTATAACTAAATGGCTTAGAGAACCAAGACCCTCAGTTCTCTCTCCAACCAGGTACTTCCTGGGAGTCCACCTTCAGCCTAGAGGCATAGGTTGAGGGTCCCCAAAGGGTTTGTAAAACAAAACAAACCAACAACAAAAAATTTCCACCACGGAGAATGTAAACAATTTAAAAACAGCTCTGGCCTTTTCTCCTGTGGAGAAACTAGAAGACCCTGGTAGAGGCTGAATTCCTGCAAGGATGCCTTCTAGGGGTGGTCCATTCTTCAGGATGCCATAGCCATGCCCAGCATTTGTTCCCTTATTAATGACCCAGTTTGTCCCTGGGGCATGAAGAAGGTGCTCCTTTGTTTCCACATTCCCTGTTGCTCTTAGGATGACATCCAAACCCCTAATATGTCAGGAAAGATACTTTAGGTTCCAACCCCTCCCCTCTCTGCCTTGATGAATGCTCTCCCAACCACCCCAAACTACATCAACACAATAGAACTTCTTTCCCTCCCTAAAACCCAGCCTCTCCAGCTACCAGGCCTTTGTTCAGATGTTCCTCTCTGCCAGGAACAATGTCCTGAGAGTTTGCATTTATCCCAGGTTTCGAGGTGCTGATGTTGCTGGTCCAAAGACCGTACTACAAACTACTGATTCACTCAATTATTATAAGAATTCACATGTTCTCTGAACATTTCCTGCATCTATGTCTTGGGTCTTTCAGTGTCTCAATTCTCCTAAGATTTACAATGAGGAAATGGATTTGTATGTTCCATATCAATTCCAGAATTTAAATCATTATGTAATCAGCAACCTACAGTCATCAACAAATGTTTTTTTCTCACGTAAGTATTGACTAATTATCAATGAGTAATCCTGTATGAGGCTATTATTCTTACAAAAATAATTTTTAAAGGAGAAATAAAACCACAAATAATTAAGCAATTTGTTTACATGTTAGGACCTGCCACCCTTCCAAAAAATCAGGTTCTTCTCAATGTAATTGGTGAGTACTTACAGACACGGTCCTGTCTTTTCTTGACATGTCCCATTCTGGTCTTAGTGTGTAATTTCCATTAACTTGTCTACTGGTGGGTTCCAACAGAGATAAGTTAGCTCAGTTCCAGGAGACAAAAGCTAGCAGGTGTGGTTTGTGGCACTCTGAAAATTACCATGAAATATATATTATCTTATATGAGACTTGGATAATTTGCATGGGTTTCTCCCGTTTGCCATACTTCTTTTAGAAACAAAGACATAACATCCAATTTCCTTAGAACAAGAAGGCTATGTATTACGTATTGAGGTTTTTTTTCTTTTTATTATAGGATATATAATATATAAAGTTTACCATTTTAACCATTTTTAAATGTACAATAGTATTAAATACATTCACACTGCTGTGCATTCCTCAGCACTCCATTTCTAGAAATTTTTCATCATTCCAAATAACTATTCAATTAAACAATAACTCCTCCTTCCACCCTGCCCCCAGCTGCTGGTGACCTCTTATTCTACTTCATGTCTTTATGAATTTCCCTACTCTAGGTACCTCATATAAATGGAATCATACAATATTTGTCCTTTTGTGTATGGCTTATCTCAGTATGTTTCCAAGGTCCATAAATATTGTAGTATGTATCAGAATTCTATTCCTTTCAAGGCTGAATAATATTCCATTGTATGTATACGCCACATTTTGTTTATCAATTCATGTGTTGATGGATATTTGGATTGTTTTTCATCCTTTTTGGCTATTGTGAATAATGCTGTCACCATAAATGTCAGTGATTAATTATCTGTTTGAGTCCCTGCTTTCAATTCTTTTGAGTATATATCTAGAAGTGGAACTGCTGAAAAATATGGTAGTTCTGTATTTAACCTCTTGAAGAATCAAAATACTGGTTTCCACAAGGGCTGTACCATTTTACATTCCCATAAGCATTGCACAAAGGGTTCCATTTTCTCCACAATGTCACTGACACTTATTTTCCCTTTTTTAAATTTTCCTGTTATAGCCATCTCAGCAGTGATCTCATTGTGGTTTTGATTTGCATTTTTGATGACTAATTATGTTGACCATTTTTCATGTGTTTATTAGTCATTTATGTATCCTCTTTGGAGAAATGTCTATTGCTAGTCTTTTCAGTATGTTTGCATCCATTTTCATAAGGGATACTGGTCTGTAGTCTTTTTGTTTTGTTTTTCTTTCTTGTAGTATCTGTGTCTGATTTTAGTATTAGGACAATTCTGGCATCATAAAATGAGTTAGGAAATGTTGCCTTCTTTTCCATTTTTTCAGGGTGTCCTTCTCCTTAAATGGTCTTGGCATCCTTGCTGAAAATTGATCGACCATATATGTAAGGGTTTATTTCTAGGTTCTCTATTCTATTCCATTGGTCTGTATGTCTGTCCTTATGTCACTGCCATACTGTTATAACTAATGTAGCACTGTAATAAATTGTGAAGTTGGGTAATATGAGTCCTCCATTAGGATTGTTTTGGCTATTTGGGGCCCTTTGAAATTCCATATGAATTTAGGGATTGGCTTTCCCATTTCTGGAAAAAAAAAAGGCTGTTGGAATTTTAATTGCATTGAATCTGTGTATCTCTTTGGGTAGTATTGACATCTTAACAATGTTAAGTCTTTTTGTTTTCTTTTGAATATGAGTTATCTTTCCACTTATTTAGGTCATCTTTAATTTTCTCCACAATGTGTTTTAGTTTTCAGCATACAAATATTTCACCTCGGTTAGATTTATTACTAAATATTTTCCTCTTGTAGGTACTATTATAAATGGAAGGAGTTTCCTAATTTCCTATTTGTATTGGTCATTCCTGTTCCATAGATACACAATTGATTTGGGGTACTGATTTTCCCTGCAACTTTGCTGAATTCATGTATTATTAGCCTTATTAGTGTTAGTGAATTTTTTTGTGAATCCTTTTATATATAGGATCATGTCAGCTGCAAAAACATACTTTTACAATTTCCTTTCCATTGTGGATGCCCTTTATTTCCTTTTCTTGCTTTATAGCTCTGGGGTAGAACTTCAAGTACAATGCTGAATGGTAACTGTGAAAGCAAGTCTTCTGTCTTTTTCTGACCTTAGAGGAAAAGCTTTCAGTCTTTCACCACTGAGGACAATGTTAGCTGTAGTTTTTTTCATGTATACCATCATGTTGAGGAATTTTCCCTCTGTTCCTAGTTTTCTGAGCATTTTTATCATGAAGGTTGTTGGATTTTGTTAAATACCTTTTCTGCATAAATTGGGATGATCATGTGAGTTTTTTCATTTTACTAATGGGATGGATTACATTGGTTGATTTCCTTCTCACTCTTGCATTGCTGGGGTAAATTCTCTTTGGTCATGGTGAACAAACCTTTTAATATGCTGTTGAATTCTATTTGCTAATATTTTGTTGAGGATTTTTGCATCTATATATATATTTTTAAAGATTTTATTTATTTATTTGACAGAGAGAGGCACAGCAAGAGAGGGAACACAAGCAGGGGGAGTGGGAGAGGGAGAAGCAGGCTTCCCGCCGAGCAGGGAGCCCGATGCGGGGCTCGATCCCAGGACCCTGAGATCATGACCTGAGCCGAAGGCAGACGCTTAATGACTGAGCCACCCAGGCGCCCCGATTTTTGCATCTATATTCACAAAGAACATTGACCTATAATTTTCTTTTCATGTGATTTTTTTTAATCTGGCTTTCATATCAGAATAATGTTGGCTTTATAAGTTAGGGATTGTTTCCTCCTCTTAATTTTTTGGAAGCTTGAGAAGAAGCATTGGTGTTAATTCTTCATTAAATGTTTAGTGGAATTCACTTGTATAGTGATCTAGTCCAGGACTTTTCTTTGTTGGGATGTTTTTGATTACTGATTTAATCTCTTTACTTTTTGTAGATCTGTTGAAATATTCTATTTCTTTGAGTCAGTTTAGATAATTTCTGTGTTTCAAGGATTTTGTCCATTTCTGCTTGGTTATCTAATTTGTTGGTGCACTAATATTACACTGTATGTTAACTGGAATTTAAATAAAAAATTGGAGAAAGAGAAAAATAATTTGTTGGTGTACAGTTGTTTTGTTGTTTTGGTTTTTTGTGTTTTTTTGAGAGAGAGAGAGAGTGAGAGCACACATGAATGATGGGGGAGGGGCAGAGAGAGAAAGAGAGAGAATCTTAAGGAGGCTCCACGCCCAAGGAGCCTGACAAGGGGCTTGATCTCATGACCCCTGAGATCATGACCTGAGTCAAAATCAGTCGGACACTTAACCAACTGAGCCACCCAGGTGCCCCTACAGTTGTTCTTAATATTGTCTTATAATCCCTTTTACTTCTGTAAGAATGGTTGTAATATCTCCATTTTCAATTCTGGTTTTGGTTATTTGTGCTCTTAAAAGTCTAGGTAAAGGTCTGCCAATTCTGTTGATCTTTTCAAAGAGTCAACTTTTGGTTTCATTGATTTTTCTCTGTGTTTTTCTGTTTTCTATTTGGTTTATCTCAACTTTGTTTTTTTATTATTTCCTTCTTCCATACCTTTTTGTTTAATTTGTCCTTTTTGTAGTTCCTGAGGGTGTGAAGTTAGGTTATTGATTCCAGATATTTTCTCATATAGGCAATTTATGTTACAAGTTTCCCTCCTAGCACTGTTTTTTCTATATATCATTAATTTTGGTATGCTGTGTTTTGATTTTCATTAGTCTTTTCTGATTGATATTTTCTGATTTGTGACTTATTCTTTGACCCTTTGGTTGTTTTCTTAGTCCATTCAGGCTGCTATAACCAAATACCAGAGATTGGGTAGTTTATAAGCAGCTTAAATTTATTTTTCACAGTTCTTGAGGGTAGAAGTCTGAGATCAGGGTGCCAGCGATGTCAGGCTCTCTTTCAGGTCACAGACTTCTTTTGTATCCTCACAGGGCAGAAGGGGCTAGAGAGTTCTATGGGATCTCTTTTATAAGAGCACTAATCCCATTCATGAGGGTTCCACCATTACGACCTAAGCACCTCTCAAAAGACCCACCTTTTAATACAATCACATTAGGTAGTAGGACTTCAACATAGGAACTTGGGGAGGACACAAACATTCAGACCATAACAATTTTTTAAGAGTGCATAGTTTAATTTCTGCATATTTGCCTACTTTTCCTTATTAATTTCTAACTTCCTCCTGTTGTGGTCAAGAAAGTTACTTTGTATGCTATCTGTTAAATCTACTGATACTTGTTTTATGGGCTAATAAATAAATCCATCATGAAAAATGTGCTGTGTGCAATTGAGAAGAATGTACATTCTGCAGTTTTGAGGTGGAGTATTGTTATTTGTCTGTTAGGTGTAGTTGGTTTATTGAGTTGTTCAAGTCCTTTATTTATCTTCTGTGTGGTGAACTATCCATTATTTCAAGTGGAGTATTGAAGTCTCCAACTATTAACGTACAAGTCTATCTCTCCCTTTAATTCTGCCAATTTTGCCTCATATATTTTGATGGGTCTGTTATTAGATGTGCAAATGTGCAATTAGATAACTGTTATATCTTTTTCTTGTGAACACTTTATTAATATATAATGACCTTGTCACTTGTAATCTTTCAGATTTAAAGTCTATTTTGTCTGATATTAATATAGGAGGCACCATAGCTGTTTTGGTTACTATTTGCAAAGAAGAATTCTTCCACTCTTTGATTTTTAACATATTTGTGTCTTTGGATCTACTGTGACTCACTTGTAGACAGCATTTGCTTCGATCATTTTTTAATCCATTCTGCCAATCTCTTTTATTGGAGAATTTAATCCATTTACATTAAAAGTAATTACTGGAAAGGAGGAATTTCTGACTCTTTGCTCTTGATTTTCTATATGCCTTACAGCTTTTTGATTCCTCATTTCCTCCATTGGTGTCTGAGGAAGCTTGGGTGACAACTAAAGTGAACTTTTTAAGGTGGACAGTAGTCCCTCTGGCAGATGAGCTTGGTAATAAGGGAGATAAGGAAGACATTCTAGGCTGAAGGAACAGCATGCCAAGGGAATATTTTTTGTTCAAAGAGGCATAAGAGGACCTGTGTGGTTGCCAAAAGAAACCTTAATCTTCTGAGACACAATATTGTCATGGGGCAGTTGTATGGTCTTTTACTGGGTGCTCAAATCTGGCCTGTGTTCTTAAGATGTGTGACTATGGGAAACTTACTAGAGTTGAGTCTCAGGGTGCTGAGAATGCCGCGGAGATGATTGTGACATTCACCTCATAGTCAATGGGAGGATTAATAAAAGTAAGAAAAACACACCAAGCAACTCACATGTGCCAGGCACCCCACCGTTTGCTTTATGAATATTTTCTCTTTAATTCTCACAACCACCTGGTAAAACAGGAATTAATTTTGTGTTGATGTAGAAATCAAGGCTTGAGAGTTGAAGGGACTTCCCCAAGTTTATATAGGCATACCTCATTTTCTTGCACTTCACTTTATTGTGATTTGCATTTTTTTTTACAAACTGATGGAGGTTTGTGGCAAACTTGCATCAAACAAATCTGTTGACATCGTTTTTCCAACAGCATTTGCTTGCTTTGTGTCTCTGTCACATTTTGGTGATTCTCACAATATTTAAAACCTTTTCTTTATTATTGTATTTGTTATGGTGATCTGTGATCAGTGATCTTTGATGTCACTATTGTCATTGCTGGGGTGCCAGGAACCGCACTCATATAATACCATAACTTAATCAATAGTGTGTTCTGACTGCTCCACTAACCTCCTGTTCCCCCATCCCTCTCCTCTCAGGCCTCCTTATTCCCTGAGACACAATATTAAAATGAGGCCAAGTGACAACCCTACAATGGCCTCTAAGTTTTCAAGTGAAAGGAAGAGTCACACATCTCTCAAAAGCTGGAAATGATTAAGCTTAGTGAGGAAGGCATTCAAAAGCCAAAAGAGGCTGACAGCTAGGCCTCTTGCACCAAACAGCCAAGTTGTGAAGGCAAAGGAAAAGTTCTTGAAGAAAATGAAAAGTGCTACTCCAGTGAACACACAAATGTGTGAACACCAGCCACAACATTCCCATAAACCAAAGCCCAATCCACAGCAAGGCCCTAACTCTTCAATTCTAGGTAGGCTGAGAGAGGTGAGAAAGCTGCAGGAGAGACGCTGGAAGCTAGCAGAGGTTGATTCATGCAGTTTAAGAAGCCATCCCTAGAACATAAAAGTACAAGGTGAAGCAGTGCTGATGTAGAAGCTGAAGCAAGTTATCCAGATCTAGATAAAATAATTAATGAAGGTGGCTACGCTAAATAAATTTTCAATGTAAATGAAACACCTTCCATTGGAAAAAGATAACATCTAGGACTTTCATAGCTAGAGAGAAGCCAATGCCTGGCTTAAAGCTTCAAAGTACAAGCTGACTCTTCTTAGAGGCAAACACAGCTGATGACTTTAAGTGGAAACCTAGTGTCCATTTACCATTCTGAAAATCCCAGGACCCTTAAGAATTATGCTAAATCTGATCTGCCTGTGTTCTATAAATGAAACAACAAAGCCTGGATGACAGCACATCTGTTTACAACATGGCTTACTGAATATTTTAGGCCCACTGTTAAGACCTACTGCTCAAACAATGAATCATGGAACACTACATCAAAAACTAATGATGTACTGTATGGTGACTAACATAACATAAAAACAACAACAAAAAGACCGACCGTTCAGGAAAAAAAGATTCTTTTCAAAATATTATGGTCTACTTAACAATGCACTTGGTCACCCAAGAGCTCTGATAGACGTGTACTATGAGATTAATGTTTTCATGCCTGCTAACACAACATCCATTTTGCAGCCCATGAATCAAGGAGTAATTTTGCCTTTCAGGTCTTATTATTTAAGAAAAACATTTTGTAAGGCTATCGCTGCCATAGATAGTGATTCCTCTATGGAGCTGGGCAAAGTAAGTAAAAATCTTATGGAAAGAATTCATCCTTCTAGATGCCATTCATGATTCATGATTCATGGAAAGAGGTCACACTATCAACATGAACAGGAGTTTGGAAGAAGTTAATTCCAACCCTTGTATATGACTTTGAGGGATTCAAGACTCGACTGGAGGAAATTAGTACAGATGTGGCAGAAATAGCAAGTGAACTAGAATTAGAACTGGAGGTTGAGGATGTGACTGAATTGCTGCAATCTCATGATAAAACTGAAGGGATGAGGAGTTGCTTCTTATGGATGAGCAAAGAAAATGGTTTCTTAAAATGGACTCTACTCCTGGTAAAGATGGTGAAGATTGTTGACATGACAGCAAAGGATTTAGAATATTACATAACTTAGTTGATAAAGCAGCAACAAAGTTTGGGAAGATTGACTCCACAGTTTTGAAGTTCGAGCTATCAAACAGCATTTCACGACAGAGAAATCATTCTTGAAAGGAAAAGTCAATTGATGCAGCAAACTTCATTGCTGTCTTATTTTAAGAAATTGCCACAGCCGGGCGCCTGGGTGGCTCAGTTGGTTGAGCGACTGCCTTCGGCTCAGGTCGTGATCCTGGAGTCCCTGGATCGAGTCCTGCATCGGGCTCCCTGCTCAGCGGGGAGTCTGCTTCTCCCTCTGACCCTCCCCCCTCTCATGTGCTCTCTCTCTCTCTCATTCTCTCTGTCTCAAATAAATAAATAAAAATCTTAAAAAAAAAAAAGAAATTGCCACAGCCACCCCAACCTTCGGCAACTGCCACCCTGATCAGTTAGCAGCCATCAACGACAAACGACACCCTCCTCCACCAGCAAAAAGATTATGACTTACTGAAGCTCAGATGTTTAGCATTTTTTAGCAATAAAGTGTTTTTCAATTAACATATGTACTTTTTGAAAATATAATGCTATTGCATACTTACTAGGCTACAGTATAAACATAACCAAAAAATTCACTGGACTCACTTCATTGCCAAACTTGCTTTATTACAGTGGTCTGTAACCAAACCTGCAATATCTCTGAAGTATGACTGTACAGAAGGCAACTGCCAGTCTCAATAGGCTGATTCAGCTCCAGGAATTGGGTTGAACTGGAAACATTTGTTTTAATGCTGCATATAAAACCCTTGGCTTAAAGTTCACGTTACGTTACACAGTTTAGGTGCACAGCCAGCCACGAGGCTCCTCTGCAACTGCTAACAATATTGTTTATCATAATTCTCTTCCTATTCACCTTTCATGCCAGAGCTCTTACTTTCTGTGCCTCTCAAGCCACACAGCCTCGTCATTCTTTCATCAACGGCTTCTTCATCGGCAATTTTTCCCCCTAACACAACTGCTTAAAATCGTATTTAAAGTGTCTGACTCCCCTTTGATGCCCAGCACAGAGATAAGACTCCTGGGAAGTGCTCGGTGATAAGTGCCTCAGTTCTTTCAGGATCTGTACCAGTGACTGCACAATAGGTTCTAATCACATCTGACTAACCCCAAACTAATGAAGCTACTCTCGCCTTCCAGGCATCGGAGACCTTCAATAACACGGTCATAACCTGGCAGTGAGGGCAGCTGCACTCAGCCCAGAGGACCTCGTGCTGAGAGGTGATACTGAAGGCTGTTGCTAGGCTTCTGATCTCACTGGGTGAAGCCTGACCTCTTCTCCATAGAGGGACCTGATGCCTCCCTCATTCTGCCTGTTCTCCAAAACACATCTTTAGGGCACCCTTCCTCCTTCCTGCAGCCCAGGTGGGTTGTCTTACCTTCTCCAATCTGGTGCTCTTTGTGTCTCCTTGGAGTATTTGGGGAAATGGCTCAAATACCAAAGGAGGACTTGTTGGAAGGAAATGGGAGTGTCTTGTAAGAAACTCCAAAAAGTGAAACAATTAAGTAGATAAGAGAGACAGGTGATTAGGAAGACTCACTAGATAGGACAGACCAGAATGATGAAGCAGCCACGTGAAGATAATAATGATGATGAAATTAATAGCTAATATCCACTGAATGCTTTTGAGGTATCGGGCACTGTAAACATTTTACACCAATTAACTCATTTATCTTCATAATAATCCTGTGAGGTGTTACTGTCCATTTATAGATGGTGAAGTAATTTGTCCAAAGTCATATAAAGACAGTATACATACAACTTGGATTTATATCCAGGTAACATGACTCTTCACACACACACATGCACACACACACAGTTTTGAGCTCTTAAAAGGTATAAAGTGTCTTATTTATCTGCTCAAGAAATGGTTAACAGACATGACTATGATTCTCCATCAGTGACATTGTAACATCATGATCTTAGCCCAATCTTCCAATAAGGTAATATACTCACTGCTTTAAGTCATTCACTATATTTGACCCTGGCTTTCTTTTCCTAGTTCAGTATCATTGTAAGATGTCATCATGTGTATGCTCATGCTTCTTAATTGACAAAGTATGAATATTTGGATGAATCATCTCATAACAAAATAACAAGGTAACATAAAACTATGTGTAGTGAAAGCAAATAAAACCTAGGGATTGAAGTACTACTTCATCTGGTACCAGTGCTTGGGAGAGCAGGGGAAGCAGAGAATGGGAGAAACAGAAAGCATGTCATTATCCTACAACTGGATATATATAGTGGCCAGTCTACCCATAATCACAACGGTTCTTAATCCTTGTTTGATACCATTCCGTGCTTCCTTAATTAGGTCTCTCAAAGATCCTTCAATGTTCTTTAGAATCTCAAAATCTCATAAATAAAACTAAATCAAAGGAAAGATAAATCTCTTTTTAAAAATTCACCATACCATTCCAAACCCACTATCTCTACTGAGAATTGCTATGGAATGTGCCTTCACCTCTTGGTTTTCAGTTAAGGTAGTTCATGTACTAGAGCAGAATATTTTGTCGAAAGTTGGAAACCCTATCACTCATTCCACATCAGAATTATGTCAGTGATATAACATTCTTTTTAAAAATAATTTACTTACATCAAATGCCATAGAGAATATAACCTGAAATATAAGCTGTATAAGTGCGCTTTACTTCTAAGGGTTCAGACAGTTCTAATCATTGACATGTATCAGCTGCCTAGTCACAAGATAGGAAACCATGGGGCCAGTCAGACTATTCAATTTATCTAAAACTTAGACTATCTGAAGCCAGGCTCTTTACAAACCATGAGTATCTGTCGGGGTTTGGTACAGAAAATGAAAACTGTCTAAGTATTTCAAGAAGACTTATATTACAAGTAACTGTCTTCAAAACTGGTAGGCAGGCTGGAGGAAAAGTAATGGAGACAGCTCTGGACTATTAATTTCAATGTAAGCTCTCGTAACTACAAGCCAGCATGGAGAAATGACTGCTGCTGTTACTAGTAATGCTGCCAGCCCTAACAGCTCAGTGCCACGCAACTTGAGACTAGACACTGGATCACGGAGTCCAGATGCAGCCAACATGACAGAACAGGCTTCTGTACTCTGCCTAGAAGGACTCGCAGAGTGTATGTGCCCGCACACAGCTATGTAATTAGTGCTCATCCTTTAGGATTCAGATTGCAAAGCACATCCACCATTAAGCCTGCTCTGTTGTTTCTTGGTTATGCTCTCCCTGTACTTGTAAAAATTAAAATGTGTGAAACTGACACCAAAATAATGATATTCTTAGCACAGAGATCAGGCCATTTTTCTCTAGCTCAGCTAGTCTCCCACTAAAGGCTACAGTAAGGCTTAATTCTTCAAGAGGAAAGTAGAAAATTTTGTAAGAAATATCAGTGTCACAGTGAAAGAGTTCATTATATACAAACTGATTTTATTAGAGACCAAAAACTTTATTCACACCACCTTTTACTTCTTTTGCAGCTTTAATTTTTAACTTTAAAACATTTTCTGGATCCACTGGGTGACTAAATATCTTCACATGCCCATTAGCTAAAGAAACTTTTATGTAGGACTTGAGTAAAATTGCATGCTACTGCTATAAGGCATATTCAGTTACAATCTACTCATTTGCTCTTCTGTAGAACTGCTTACAAACAGCATCGTTGCAAAGAAAGATTTACACGTAACTCCTACATCCTTCAGGCTGTTCTAGCATTAATCTTCTGATGTCTAGCAAGATAAAAACTCTCAGTGAACAGTTTGCTACACTTCTCATATAAGCTCTCTCCAGTGTGAGTGGATATAGAATAAGGAATACACCTTAACTGAAGGACTTGCCACAATTTTTACATTCATATTGCTTCTCTCTCGTGTGTACTCAATAAGAAATTCATATTGCTTAATGTCTTTCCCATGTTACATATATAGGGTTTTTCTCCAGTGTGGACTTATGTCAATTAAGGGATTAATACTGGCTAAAGGCTTTCCCACATTTATTGCTTTCATAGGCAGTATGAAGGCAATAAATGGTCTCTCTACAGTGTGAACTGTGATGGACAGTAAGGCTTGTACCACTGCTAAAGACCTTCCCATATTTATTACATTCATAAGACTTTTTTCCAGCATAAATTTTCAGGAAAGATCTATGGCTAAAGTGTATTATGACAAATATTCTATTCATACAGTTTCTCTCTTGTGTGATTTTTCACATGTATAATGATTCATATGGCCTAAAGGCTTTTCTACACTTATTGCACTATTGGGTTTCTCTCCATTATGTATTCTCTGATGGGCAGTAAGATTTGAGCCTTTGCTAAAAGCTTTCCCACACTCGTTACATTTATATGGCTTTTCTCCAGTATGAATTCTCTGATGTACAGTAAGGTTTGAACTACAGCTGAAGGTCTTCCCACATTTAATACATTCATAGGGCTTCTCTCCAGTATGAATTCTGTGATGTTGAAGCAGGGATGACCTATGACTGAAGGCTTTCCCACATATACTGCATTCATAAGGTTTCAATCTAGTGTGATTTCTTAAATGCATATTCAGTGATTCTGGCTGGTTGAAGGATTTCCTGCATTTTTGACATTCAAAAGGCTTTTCTTCATTATGAATACTCTGATGCTGAATAAGAAATGACAAGCTGCTAAAGACTTTCAGACATTTGTTGCATTCGAATTGTTTCTCTACAGTGTGAATTCTTTGATGTCGAGTGAGGTGTGAGCTACAGCAAAAGGCTTTTCCACATTCACTACATTCATAAGGTTTCTCTCCGGTATGAATTTTCTGATGGTGAATGAGAGATGACCTATGAATGAAGGCCTTCTCACATATTCGACACTCATAGAGTTTTTCTTGAGTGTGAATTCTCAGATGTTCAATGAGATGTGAAACACGACTAAATGACTTTCCACAGTTCATACATTCATATGGTTTCTCTCCAGTGTGAGTACTCTGATGATTAGTAAGTGAGGACACATGGCTAAAGGCCTTCCCACATTCAATACATTTGTAAGGTTTCTCTCCACTGTGACTTATCTGATGTCGAGTTAGGGATGAGCCATGGCTAAAAGTCTTCCCACATTCATGACATTCATATGGTTTCTCTCCTGTATGAATTCTCCAATGGCGATTAAGGATTGATTGTTTGCCAAAGGCTTTCCCACATTCATTGCATGTATAGACTTTCTCTCTATTATAGGTCTGATTAAGAGTAAGAGATTTGCTCTGGCTGAAGGCTGCCACACTTTCTTTAGAATTCAAAAGTTTCTTTCCACCATTGATCTCCTCATTTTTTATAAAAGACTTTTTTGGTAAGCTCTTCTTAAATATATCATGTTTATGTGATTTCCCTTCAGCAGAAATTCTCTGTGGTTCAGAAAGAATAGACTTTAAATAGAAGATGCTTCTAAATGGATTGTATTTGTCAACATTTTCCCCAGTGGGGCTTTCTCTAAAGGTGAGGGTCACCGGTCTGAAATGTTCTACCTGATTTTCATGTTTCCCCTCCAACTTCTCTATATATTCCCAGTCCTTGTTAAAATTTGAAAATTCATGACTTTGTTTTATAATTTTTTCTATTATTACCGTTTGGGGTGAATCTTCGTCATAAATATCCTCCTTCGTTAATAATTTCTTGTTTCCCCATCTTGATTCCCAATCTGAAATATATCAAGAAAGCAAAACACTGCTTTTTCTGTACTTCTTGAAAAGAAACTTCTATGGTAAGAATAAGAGATAAGAAACAGAGCACATCTCCACCCCCAGAAAGCACATGACTGAATTCTCATTTATTCAATAATTTCTGAACAAAGTTCAAATGGAGCAGAGAATAGAGACAGCTCACAAAGATGGGAACAGGGTGTAATAAGCGAAATGAGTTAAAAACAGGCAATCAGTATATGGACTAAAAGTGAAATTATCAGGAAAAAACGCATAAAGTCTTCTGGATTCCAAGCCAACATTCTATTCTATATCTACATTTATGTGGAAGACCACATTTTGTCTCACAGCCTTGGTTCTCCAACTTTCAATTAATCTCAATTTGCTGTCAGATTAGCATGCTTAAAATGCACAATTTATAGTAGTACATTAAAAAGTTAACAATGAACAAAATATTCTTTATCACTCAGAAAGAATTAGGCTTTGTTTGTTGAAGATCTGTGTGAAATCATAGAAAATATTGTTCCTAGAAACCTTTTTATACATTCTTTACTTCCTCTAACTCTTATGTTCACATTTGACCTCTGAAGCTCAGCCTTAGGGGAAAAGGGATTTCCCATCTGACAGCCTTTCTTCACCTAAAATGATTGGTATATTTTTCCTTAGGTAGTCTTAAAGAGAACAATTTGCTTTATTTTGTTTCAAATAAAACAACAATTTGAACTATTATGATCACAAAAACTTCACTTTTGATTAGATAGCATAATACAGAAAGATAATAATTTGGGATGGAGGAATGGCCGTTTTAAAATCTAAGCTAAGGTTTCAGATAATCATTAGCCCACATACCACTAACTTATACTCAAAGATGGGATGGAGTTGTAAAGTGCTTTTATATAATACAATATTATTGTTAAAGGCGAGGGTTGACTCTTTTGTTTTATTTTGACATGGCATGTCCTGAAATAAATATCAATTCACTATGGGAAAAAAAAAAAATCTAAGCTAAGGATCCCTCAATTTGTTACATTTGGGATCTCTGAAGACAAGATCCCTAAAATATCCTAAAATGCCTCCATCCTTTCTACAAGCATGTTTAACAAAGACCTCTTGTGCCTGATTCTGCATGACTTACCTGGAAACATACCTTTTGACAGTTTTTTCTCCACCATCCAAGGTTCTTTCCCATCCTCCAGTAAGCTGATCACATATGGCTTAGGTATGGAAAGACCTGCTTACAGGAAAAATATAAACCTGTTTAAACTATGGTTCTCATGGAGGAGAGGCCACCATCATAAAAGGAACCAAAGGCAGTTCTGAAGGATGGTCATTGAAATGGGAAAATAAGCTTCAGGAAGGGCACAATAGAGCTCTACACATCCTTGGGAACATGGAACAAAATTCCAGCCATTTACTCAGGAGAATCTCCAGCAATTCTGAGTAACAGAAGATCTCCCTCTTTGGGGTGAAGAGGGAGATATGCTTACCTAGAGAAACCAGGTTCTCATAATTCTGGACCATCACATCCTTGTATAAATCCCTCTGAGCAGAATCCAGCCATCCCCACTCTTCATGAGAGAAGTCTATGGCCACATCACTAAATGTCACCTGAAATAGCAAACATATTTAGGCTCAGTCACAGTCAAGGCCACTTCTGTCACTGGTTAAGGGGTAAAACTGCCCTGGCTATAGAAGAAAGGGAACAAGATTCAGTAGTTGTGGCAATGACCAGGAATCCGATCTAAGTTAAGTAGTAATTGGATAAGTATGTGTTTGGCATTGTTTTACAATAAGGGTAAGAGACTAATATAAGAGCTTTGCTTCAGAAGAGTTAATTCTGTCAAAGGCAAAAGAATTCTAAAATTTTTTAAAATCTGCATTCAACATTTGACAGCATATAGTCAAGTGCTTAGTTGTGTTTTTTATAGTTTACATGATAGGTAAATAAAAAAACGATGATCCACTAAGGTTCAAAAAAATGATCCAGTGAGTTCAGAAAAAGACATCTTGAAAGATAGATGTATACATAACTAATTTACAAACAAAACCCATTTATGGTATATAATTAAACCCTGTATTGATAATCTATAATTAAAATAATTTGACACCCCTGGGCAAGAAGACTGAAGAATAGTTTCATGCCATCGGCAGTCCCTGAATTGGACCTTAAATAAGGGCAAAGAATTAGAGGACACAGTTCAAGGAAAATATTCTAAGGAAACAGTGTTCATTCATGGTATTATTTAAAATATCAAAACTTTAGAAAAAGCTCAAATGTTCAGCAATAGTTTGTTAGTCAAATTATAATACATGCAAAAAATGTATGCATTTAAAATGGCATTCTTATTACTTTCAATGGTGAAAGAGACCTTTTTTGGCTGTGACAAATTTTTCATTCCAAGGGTGGTTGATTCAATAGTCTATTATTTTATTTGGATATTTTGCACGTATCTTCATTAGTGATACTGGTCTTTGGTTTTAAAGAGGTAATTTACCTTTGTGAGGTGTTGGGAAAATAGTTAAAAAATCCAATCTGCCAAGCAGAAAATCCTCTCCACAACGTAGAAGAGAGAACAGTTTTACTACTGAATAAGCATCACAGCAATCACTAATGAGACTGCAAGGACAGAAAGAAACCTCACCCTTTTATAAAGCCAGGCATGTATAATCTATAACACAGATGTTTTCAAAGAAATAATTTGTCCTCAAGTAAGAGGACTTGGCAGCATCACTTGCAACATACAGTTCATCCTAAATTCACCTGGTAACTGGAGTGGCCAACTGTGTTAATTGCTTTTACTCCAAGAAAAATAAAACTTCTCCTATCTTTATGACAAGCAGATAGTTAGAACTTGGAGCCAGGAGCCTAGGCTAAACTCTAACACAGACTGGGAGACAGAGGTGCATTGCCCTTCAGGTTTTCATTTCAAAGAGATGAAAGACTTGACTGCCCTGAAAAATGGGCAGGCGCTTATTTAGCTTTGAAAAAGATTCACAAGCATCTCAAAGGGAGAGGGAAAGGACTTACAATTACAGGTTTTTCTCAAAGGAAATACTCTAAAAAAAGGGAGGAGAGGAGGATCTCTTTCCCTTTTGGCACCAGGGAAAATTCCTTTTTCCATTTGTATTTATTCTTACCCAGGTATTAGGGTTAGCTTTATCATATGAATCAAAAAGTTTCCCATCTTTTCCTACTTTCCACAATGGTTTTAAATGATTGGCTTTTACAAACCCAACTTGATAAACCAAATTTAAAAATCAATACGAGGGGCGCCTGGGTGGCTCAGTCAGTTAAGCATCCAACTCTTGATTGTGGTTCAGGTCCTGATCACAGGGTGGTGAGACTGAGCCCCATGTCAGGCTCTGCGCTTAGCGGGGAGTCTGCTTAGGATTCTTCCTCCATCTCCCTTTGCCCCTTCCCCCCACACATGCACACTCTCTCTCTCTCTGTAAAATAAATACATAAATCTTTAAAAAAAATCAATACTAAATTAATGCACAAGATATTTTTTTTTAAAAGATTTTATTTATTCATGAGAGACAGAGAGAGAGAGAGAGGCAGAGGGAGAAGCAGGCTTCCAAGGAGCAGGGAGCCCGATGTGGGGCTCAATCCCAGGACCCTGGGATCATGACCTGAGCCGAAGGCAGACGCTTAACCATCTGAGCCACCCAGGCGCCCCACAAGATAATGTTTTATTCCACCAATGCAAAGATGTTTCATATTTTAAGTTTTGAACACATATTCATGAATGTCATTATATTAAGTCTAAAAAAGAAAACTCACATAATCTCATTACTAGATACCCTTTGTTCTTTATTTAGGTCAGAGTTTCTCAACCTTGGCATAATTGACATTTTAAGCTAGATAACTGTTGTGGGAGCTGTCCTGTACATTGTAGAATATTTAGTTAGTAGCATCCCTAGCCTCTACCCATTAGATACTAGTAGCAATTCCCCGCTGCCCCCCTGGAATTATTCTTAGAAAATGTATTGTAAACCCTAAGGGGTAATTGTGGAAGCAGCTGAAGCATCAGCAGCATTCCTGTTCTTGGGCTGTTGAACGCAATAGTCTGCTTTGAACGGGATCCCATGATCCCCTGGGTCATTCTTAGAACGTGTATTGTAAGCCCTAAGGGGTGACTATGGAAGCAGCTGAACCGTCAGCAACGTTCCTGGTCTCAGGCTATCGAACGCAATGGCCTGGTATGAACAGGATCCCATGATCCCCGGGGGCAGGGCATAGGTTTAGAGCTTTGGAAGAATATAACTCTCAGTCCCCCTTCCTGCACCTGGCGACTGCTGGCAGAAACCTCTCTCTCCTCCCTTATCCCATGACTGCCTCCCTGAGTGCTGGCGCGTAGGGGAGGATGCAAACCTGCTTTACGGCTTCAAGATAGTTGCCATCCCTTTGTACTCCTTTCCCACCCTTTGATGCATCTGTCCTTGCTTTTCTGATAAAAAATAAAATAAAGGCTATGCGCAGAATTTAGCTGCTGCTCTCTCCCTTGCAGAGGCAGTCCTGCACAGCAGCTCGATCAGTGTCTGAGAACTTTATTTCAGTGCATGACGACACCCCTCAGGTTGTGACAACCAAAAATATCTCCAGACATTATCAAATGCCCCCTATGGGTAGGGCTAAGGGGGACAAATTCATCCCTGTTTGAGAACCACCACTTTAGAAAATGTTTGCAGTTCCCTGAAAGACTCTCTTTGCCCTACCTATCTATGCTCAAAGTGCTCCCTCAGTTTGGTGTAACTTCACTTCTATCTCTGCCTCCCTGGTACCATGGGCCACCAAAGCCAGTTCCAGCCTTGCTTCCCCAGGGATGCTTCAACTCTCTCTTCCCCCTTCAACTGCCTGGGCAGCCTAGGATGTTCATTCGTCTTTGTGCCCAGAAGAACTTAGGATATTTGTTCCAGCACTTATGTTAATTTCTTACGCTTTCTTGCTTTTCTACCAGCTCTGTACTGCTCAATACAGCCACTAGCCAAATTTGGCTATATAAGTTTAAAGTAATAAAAAAATTTTTTTAAAGATTTTATTATTTATTTGAGAGAGAGAGCTAGAAAGAGCACAAGTGGGGTGAAGGGCAGAGGGAGAAGGAGACTCCCCGCTGAGCAGGGAGCCCGATGCGAGACTCGATCCTGGGACTCCAGGATCATGACCTGAGCCGAAGGCAGTCACTTAACCGACTGAGCCACCCAGGTGCCCTAAATTAATAAAAATTAAAAATTAAATAAAATTTAAAGTTCAGTTCCTGGGTCACTTTAGTCATAGTTCAAGTACTCAATAGTCATATAGGGTTGGTGGCTACCATATTGGACAGCACACATAAAGAACATTTCCACCACTGTGGAAAGTTCTCTTAGTATTGCACTAGATCACAAAGGCCTACATGTCAGTGTACACTCAAACCCACGTTAACCCAAACCAGTCGGTTAAGCATCACTCCTGATTTTGGCTCAGACCATGATCTCAGAGTCCTGGGATTCAGCGCCAAGTCAGGCTCCATGCTCGGCGGGAAGTCTGCTGGAGATTCTCTCTCCCCCTCCTCCCTGACTCTTGCTCACCCGCTTGCTCTCTCTAAATTAAATAATAAATCTTTTTAAAAAATTAATCAATGAATGATTGGCAACTAGTTTACTTTAGCTTTTACTTTAAAAAAAAAGTTTTTCGGGGCACCTGGTGGCTCAGTCGGTTAAGCATCTGCCTTAGGCTCAGGTCGTGATCCCAGATCCTGGGATCCAGCCCTGCTTGGGGCTCCCTGCTCAGTGTGGAGCCTGCTTCTCCCTCTCCCTCTGCTTATACTCTGTCTCTCTCTGTCAAATAAATAAATAAAATCTTAAAAAAAAAAAAAGTTTTTCTATTTTAGTTATCTAATATTCCCAAGAAACCAGACTCTGCCCAACATCACATATGCCACTAATAACTTCCATGCAGGCTTCACCTTCCACCCCATGATTCTACCCTACCATTTTTTAAAGTTTATTCACTCAACAACTATTTACTAAGCCTCTGTTTTGTACCAGATACCACTCTAGGTACTGAAAACAATCAACAAAGAAGGGAAAAAAATCCCTCCCAGAGGGATGAGACAAACAATAAGCCTATGCATTTAGTAAACAAATAATGTATTATCTAGTGAGCGATAATCACTATGGAAAACAACCAAGCAGTGAGGAGAAGAAGTGACTGTTAGAAAAGTTGACTGCAGGTGTTCAGGGAAGCTTTACTGAGAAAGTAATCACTGAGCAGAGATATGAAGGAGGTAAGAATGCAAGTCTGTACATTTCTGGGGAAAAAAGATTCCAAGCAGATGGTACAGCAATTTCCAAGGCCTGGAAGCAGTAGCCAGTCTAGAGCTCACAAGAAACAAGGAGACAGAAGTAAGATGAGATCAGAGAGGTAAAACCTAATTGCACAAAGCTTTTTAAGTCACTGTAGAACTCTGACATCTGAGTTAGGGCCATTGAAGATTTTTAAGGTGAGCAATGACAGGATGGTGGCAGTGGTGGTGGTGGTGGTTGTGATGGTGTAACCGTTGGTCAGATTCTGTGGATATGTATGTATGTATTTTAGATCCAACTAGAGGGTCTGAATGTAAGTTATAAGAGAAAGGAAAGAATCAAAGATGACTCCAAACATCTCTCGACTTGAACAACTAAAAGGACTGATATATCATTAACCGAGACCACATAATAGTCCTCTGACAACCATAAAGCAAATAACCCAAAATCCCAAACTTGAATTTTGAATTGTAATTAAAAAAAAAAAAGTTTTGCTCACGACTCAAGCAGAAAAATGGTAGAGAAGAGGAGCACTGAGAGAAGATAGTACTTTGGAGTTCTTCTGTGGGCTCCACCCTTTGCTACAGTGAAATGAATCATAGATCCGGTCCCTAAAAGGACTTTGTTAGGCTGGAACTGGTAGGAGAAGCAAAGCAAACACTCAAGAGTTCTGCTAAAGTGGTTCAGGAAGATCTGGGGAGATTACCGACTTACCTGGAACATGACTTGTCAACACAGTCCTCTTTCCAGCCTCCTGTCGTAAAGAGTAGGAGTGTCCTGAGAAGGCAGATCAAGAACACAAAAAAGGAGCCATAAAAAATGAGGCTTCTTGCAGCGCTGTGACACATCCACAAGTAAACACTGGGAATCACTTTCTAGGGCTCCATTCTCTCCCTAAACTAGCAGACTGTTCCTTGGCACGAGGTAACCATTCACCAGGTGCCAGAGGCTTGTAAACCAACTACTACGTATTTTTGAGACAGACTCACAAAACAGCAGTAATAACGTTAAGAGCTCATTCAATCTTCACAACTCTGCATGACTGACATTCACATTATTCCACATTTCTTTTCTAAACGATGAGGTTCAGCGATACTGAACCAATTCGTTGAAGGCTGCACAAATGGAAAGCGTCACTTTCACGACTGGATTGCCTAAAAACCACTGCGGATGGCGTTTTCTCTCAGGGCGTACGCTGCACAATCACTCGCCCATTTCCTTCTCCCAACAACTCAATGAGGTAAACGACACCCTTTTTACAGAGCAGACAGGCCCAGGAAGCTAAGGCCCTGCCGGGGCTCACACCGCGGTGTAGACTCGGCACCAGCGAGGCTGTGGCGGCCGTGCCCGGCGCCCGGCCACCCTGCCGGGACCCACACTTGCCTGAGTCCCGGCGGGCCCTCCCTGGCCCTGAAGCCGGAGCCCGGGGATCCAGAGGCCGCACCTCCGCGCACTTGACTCGCGGAGAGCGGACCAGGGCCGCCGCCGTCGAAAGAACTGCACTACCCCAGGACAATTCCGCCGCCTGCTTGAGATTTCCGCGAGGCGGACGGAGGAGAGAGCGCACACCGGAACAGCATTTCCCAGCTTCCTCCGCGTCAGCGACCAGTTACCTGTGCCTCGCACGTCGCCGCGTAAAACCACACTTCCCAGAAGGCTGCGCGTTCGCGCGCTCTTTGAGCGCCTGGCGAGAAAAAACGGCTGAGCTCCGTGAGGAACGCCACCGTCTGCAGCCTTCATCGCAGAGCTGCTCAGCTAGGACGCGCACGCGAAGTCACTGTAGAACTCTGACATCTGAGTTAGGGCCACTGAAGATTGGGACCGCCCTCTGTGTGCTTCTTAAGTACAATGGCGTCCGAAGCAAGAAACTACACTTCCCAGGAAACGATGCGGCCGCGAAAGGTCTTCCGGCTCGCGGGTCCGCTCGGGCGTCCGCCCTCCTGCCGGGACGTGGGCCGCCCGGGCTGGTGCCGGCGGAGAGCTGGCGTCTCTATCAGCGCTCTAGCCAGCTCGTGTGGGCCTGGAGTGTTTGGCGCCCGCTTGCCCAGGACTGTGGTTCCTGAAATGCCCGTTGTCGGCGGATAGACGACACCTCGGGAGTTGGTGCGGCCCGTCAGGGCTCTGACTCTGACTGCCGCTGTCGTGTGTACAGGTCAACGAAGGACTCACAAACGGCGGCCTCAGGTGCGCGCTTTAAGGAAAAAGGCCTTCACTCCTGTAACCCGTAGAGCCTGACCCACTTGTTTCCCCAGAAGCGCTGTCCTTGCCCCCCAACCCTCACCCAAACGCCCGCTGGACGTAGATGTACGTAGGCGAAAGCACTCTACTGCGGCTGTATATGTGGGTTGTTTCCTTTACTTTTTTTTTAAAATTTAATATTACTTATAATTGTTCATTTTATTTTTTATTTTTGGATTTTATTTGTTAGAGAGCACAAGCAGGGGGGAGCCGCAGGCAGAGGGAGAAGCAGGCTTCCCGCTGAGCAAGGACCCTGGGATCTTGACCTGAGCGGAAAGGACATGCTTAACCCGTTGAGCTTCCCAGGCGTCCCTGTTCATTTCATTTTAATTATGCTTATTTTTAAATTATAATGTGACTATGAGTTTTCTTGTATATGTCAAGCACTTAGGTGCATAAGATTCATTAGACAATGCTTCCACCTTGGTATATATCTTAAGGCTGTGGTATTTAATTCCTGTAGCATCTGTTGGTGGGAATGCAAGCTGGTGCAGCCACTCTGGAAAACAGTTTGGAGCTTCCTCAAAAAGTTGAAAATAGAGCTACCCTACGACCCAGCAATTGCACTACTGGGTATTTACCCCAAAGATACAAACGTAGGGATCCTAAAGGGCACATAAACCCCAATGTTTAGAGCAGCAGTGTCCACACTAGCCAAACTATGGAAAGAGCCTAGATGTCTATCGACAGATGAATGGATAAAGAAGATGTGGTAGATACACACACACACACACACACACACACACACAATGGAATATTATGCAGCCATCAAAAAATGAAATCGCCATTTGCAACGACATGGATGGAACTAGAGAGTATTATGCTAAGCGAAATAAGTCAATCAGAGAAAGATAAGTATCATATGGTCTCACTGATATGAGGATTTTGAGAAATAAGACAGAGGATCATAGGGGAAGGGAGGGAAAAATGAAACAAGAGAAAACCAGAGAGGGAGACAAACCATAAGAGACTCTTAATCTCAGGAAACAAACTGAGGGTTGCTGGAGTGGAGGGGGTGGGAGGGAAGGGGTGGTTGGGTGATGGACACTGGGGAAGGTATGTGCTATGGTGAGCACTGTGAATTGTGTAAGACTGATGAATCACAGACCTGTACCTCTGAAATAAATAATACATTATATGTTAATAAAAAATTGTTAAAAAATTAATAATTCCTGTAGCGAGAGTAGTTTGTAAAAACACTGGCATCACCTAGATTCTCCTCAAGGCTTACAGTAGGTAACAAGAAAAGATTTGCCAGTGCAAAGTATATTCCCATCCATGTCTTTATTATACAATGACAAATTGTTTTCCAAAATTATACCAATTTGCACTCCTACCATGGTTTATAATTATTTTGGTTGCCAGTTATTACTGCCAGTACTTGGTTTTGTAAAATTTTCAAATTTTGCCAGTCCGCTAAGTGTGAAATTGTGACTCAGTGTGGCTTAAATTTGCATTTCTTTTATTGTTAATAAGATTGAGAATCTTTTCATGTGTCTCTTGGCTTTAATATTTCCTTCTCTGAGAATTGCACATCTTTTGGTCAATGTTCTTTTAGAGCAAAGGCCTTTTTGATATTTAAATACAAGTTATACCAAAAAATGCAGGATTTTAAAGGGGGAGTGCAGAGACTAGGATATTAGAGTTTTTTCCCCCTTAGAATCCTGGGTGGAACTGGATTCAGTAGCCAAATGTGTTTTTGCATGTTTTGGGGTGTGAAATTCTTCGATTTTTCTCCTGCTAGGGATATGTTGAGCAACTTGAATCTGTGACGTGGTGTCTTCCTCTGCTCAGCAAATTTTTCTTCCCTTTATATACTGCCTCTTCCCCATTCTTTCTTTTTGTGAACACCAGTTGGTAGGTCTTTCTACTCTGTCCTTCATGGGTCGTAAATCCTCCTCTGTTAATTTCCATCTTTCAGTGTCTGTATTGCATTCTAGATAATTTATTCTGCTCTGTCTCCTATTCATAATTCCCTTTCCAGGCAATTCTTTTAAATTTCAGTTTTTTAAATACTTGTGGTAACATGGTAGACACAATTGACTCATATATGCATGTGATAATACCAATAACAAGATTTTATGAATCTCTTTGTAAATTTATTTAATTCCTCACTCAATTTGCTTTGTTTCCTTTTGGTTGGTTATCTTTGTGTGTCAGTTTGTCCCTGTAAAGAGATATTCTGGGGCTTCCCAATATCCTTGTATGAAAGTACCCTTCTTTTCTAGAGATTACATAATTTCATTTTCGGACAAGTTCTGGGATTACTGCCAGTCTGAAACCACTTTAAACTATATTTAGATGTAGAGTCCCTGCTTGGTCCATCCAGTAAACCTTACATGCTGCTTTCTCTCATAACCTTCCTGCGAGAATTATAAAGCCTTCCCATTATAAGTCCTCAGATTTTTGGCATGATTTTAAGTTCATGGTGGGGTGAGGGGAGTGGCTAACCTCAAAGGACTAGATGGTGCTGGGGGCAGAGGGGAGAAGTTTAAATAGAGGGCTAATCCTTTTGTTTCGATAGCTATTTATGGCCAGCTCTTAACATTACTTTTTTTTTTTTATTTATTTGAGAGAGAGAGAATGAGAGAGAACACATGAGAGGGGGGAGGGTCAGAGGGAGAAGCAGACTCCCTGCCGAGCAGGGAGCCCGATGCGGGACTCGATCCCGGGACTCCAGGATCATGACCTGAGCCGAAGGCAGATGCTTAACGACTGAGCCACCCAGGCGCCCCGAGATAGCAAAATATTTGACATGACATACTGAACCCATTCCTTCCACTAGCCCTAAGCTGCCTTCTTTACTTTTTCTATTAGGCAATATTTATAGTAAATGATTTTACTGTTGGAATTTATCTGGTCAAGGGCACATTTTAGAATATGAACTTGGTATATGTGCTGCCGAAGCGAGCACTAGAATATGAACTTGGAAGAAGAAGAACCAGTTAATGTTGATTCTGAAACTGTCCCAAGACTCAGGGCAAAAAGTAAGTTTGGAACTCAAACTTCCATAGGCATCAAAAAATCATATATTTTTGCCATAGAGAGAAATTCCTGCTGAGACCTCTGGTAGAGATCTTTGTCCTTGGTACTGGCTCATCCTCCATCTATCACTTTATAATGAGCCTACACATTTCATTATAGGCCAAAGTTTTAAATCCACGAGTCTAGTCCCAGTTCTCTTGTCACTAATTTGAAGACCTGTCCATTCCAGTCTGGCCCAGGCCTGACCCCAGAATGTCCAGTGTAGAACCTGTGCAGAGCCTCCAACAAAACCTTCATGTTCTCTCCTTCTGTCCTTGAGGAAATAGGACATCCTACATCTCTATTTATGTTACCAGTATTAGGTTCACACCAGACTAAAGGGTGAACCCCGTGGGAAGTGTCAGGTGTCCATACATTTGACCAATAGTGTATAGCCAGTGTTTTGGTAGGTCAGCTGGGTTCCCTGAGGGCAACTAAGGGCTGGTGTCAAGGGCCCTGTTTGTGGCTATGATGGAGAGAGGGATGTCCTTCTCATTTCTTTTCCTCTCTCTTGGATCATGGAGGAACTGGAATAAACCTTGCTTTACTTCCAGAAGAGACTTCATTTAGAGCTTAAGCCTGAGAATACCTTCATGGGGTTTACAAGGAAGAAAGCTCATGTTTTTCCCACTAGTTGATTTTGCATGATTTCTTTAAAAGGTGGCTTAGGGAAGATGAACTCCAATATGTAGGTTAGTCTGGGAAAATGAGTGGATAGAAAGTTTTACTGTTTTGTTTTTTTTTAAGTTCAGTAAACACTATAGCAAAATTTAGAAAAATACTAACACTACCTTTAGAAAGTGACTTAACACGCTCATCTGTTGAAAGGTATTATTAATAAATATAGATTTATGTGTACTCTCATTCTTTTTAACTACTCAATCCATTGTGAATGTCTTGCAATATTAGTAACATACAACCTATGCTGTCATTAGAATGTCTACAGTGTTTCGTATATAGGAATCATAGAAGTAACAGATTTAAGCAGTCTCCCCTTGATGAACTTTTTCTTTGTGCTCAGATTTTTATTTATTTATTTATTTTTAAAGATTTTATTTATTTATTTGAGAGAGCGAGGATGAGAGAGAGAGAGAACATGAGAGGGGGGAGGGTCAGAGGGAGAAGCAGACTCCCTGCAGAGCAGGGAGCCCGATGCGGGACTCAATCCCGGGACTCCAGGATCATGACCTGAGCCAAAGGCAGTCACTTAACCAACTGAGCCACCCAGGCGCCCCTCAGATTTTTATTTAAATGTGTGAAGAATATCCTTGTATATATGTTGTTGCATATGTATTTGCTTTTGTGGTTTTTTTTTTTTTTTTTCATTATAAATCCCTAGATGCTATATTACTGGTCAAAGAATTTCATTTTACATTGGGAAAATTGAGAGCCAGGACAGGAATTTAAACAGTAGAGAGACAGGACTGAATATTGACTTCCAAAAATCCGTATGTTGGAGTCCTAATCTCCAGCAGTAAGAACATGGCTGTATTTGGAGGTAGGGTATTTCCAGAGGTAATTAAGTTAAAATGAGGTTATTGGGTTGGACCCTAATCCGATAGGACTGTTGTACTTATAAAAAGAGGAAATTGGGACACAGACTTGTACAGAGGGAAGACCATGTAAAGACACAAAGAGAGGCCTCAGAAGAAGCCAAGCCCATCAACACATTGATCCTGGACTTCTAAGCCCCAGAACTGTGAGAAAATAAATAGCTGTTGCCACCTAGTCTGTGGTACTTTGTTATAACAGCCCTAGCAAGCACCTTGGAACATGAACTTTATGAAAATAGCTAAAGGACTGAGAAAAAAAAAAGTCTGAATATTTGTGTGCCTGTGTGTTTGTTTATATCTCTCTGTGGATGTTCGCCTATGTGTGTGACCATTTGTTAATTTCCATCTAGGTATGTCCTTGGGTGCATGGGACTTATCTTTGCAATTATATACATGGGTACCTTTCCCTGATTGTGTCTTTGTCCATGCGTGACTGTGTGTATTTTTCTCTCCCTGTGTCCAGAAGTCTCTTCCTGTGGATGTTTCCATATTCTTCTTTGATGTGATTCTTTCCATATTCTTCTCCAGTGTGTATGTGTATGTAGCATTGAATGTGTCTGCATCTCTGCATGTGTGTCTGTGAGGGTTTCTGTCTGTTTGCCCAGGTGTGTGGGGGAGCGTTTTTCTTGGTGTGTATGTGGGGGTGCCTTTGTATATTGACATCTATGTATCCTGTGTTTGTGTCTTTCTGTCTTAATGAGTATTTGGGTGTTTACCCCCCATGTTTCTTTTTTTTTTTTTATTCTTATGTTAATCCCCATACATTACATCATTAGTTTTAGATGAAGTGTTCCATGATTCATTGTTTGTGCATAACACCCAGTGCTCCATGCAGAACGTGCCCTCCTCAATACCCACCGCCAGGCTAACCCATCCTCCCACCCCCCCCCCTCTAGAACCCTGTTTGTTTTTCAGAGTCCATCGTCTCTCATGGTTCGTCTACCCCTCCGACTTCCCCCCCCTACATTCTTCCCCTCCTGCTACCTTCTTCTCCTTTTTTTTTTCCTTACCATATATTGCATTATTTGTTTCAGAGGTACAGATCTGAGATTCAACAGTCTTGCACAATTCACAGCGCTTACCAGAGCACATACCCTCCCCAGTGTCTACCACCCAGTCACCCCATCCCTCCCACCCCACCCCCCACTCCAACAACAGTTTGTTTCCTGCGATTAAGAATTCTTCATATCAGTGAGATCATATGATACATGTCTTTCTCTGTTTGACTTATTTCACTCAACATAATACCCTCCAGTTCCATCCACGTTGTTGCAAATGGCAAGATCTCATTCCTTTTGATGGCTGCATAATATTCCATTGTATATATATACCACATCTTCTTTATCCATTCATCTGTCGATGGACATCTTGGCTCTTTCCACAGTTTAGCTATTGTGGACATTGCTGCTATAAACATCGGTTACCCCCATGTTTCTATAACACATGCCTTGTAGGGGTGTGTGTGTGCGTGTGGGCGCGCATGCGCGCGTGTGTGTGTAGTTTCTGTGTTGTATGAGTGTCTCTATAAGAGTGCACATCTGCTTATATCTCTTTGTATTGTCCAGTGTGCATTCCGGTATCTTTAGCGTCTCTATTTGCCTATACATGTCTCACAGAGATTCTGGGCGTGCCCTGTCTCTGTCTGTTTCTGGGTGGCCACAACCACAGCAACCCCCATCCTGTCAGCCCCAAGTTCCTTCCTCTGCTCCGGCCAGTCACTGCTGACCAACTGATGCTCAGGCTCTCCCAGAAGCGTGGGAACTCCTGAACTCTGGGTCTGAAGTCTTTTCTTAGCTCAGAAGTCCTTAATGACCAAGCATCCCCTTTCCCGAGTAATATAAGTGACTACTGCATTTTTGGTACCTCTTCCTTCTAGATAAACACCTTCTGCCTTTTAGTACACTACCATGTCCAGCTCATGGCAATCCCCTCAACTCCAGACCTGTACATCTGATCAGATACTCAATGTGCCACCTTGAATGTCGGATGAACATCTCAAATCAAATGTGTCCAAAACTGAGCTCTTCATTGCCTCCTGCTCGAGCACTGCTCCTCCCTCTGGCTTTCAGATCTCAGGACACAGCAACTGTATCTTCCCAGATGCTCAGAGTAAAAACTTCATTGCCATCCTTGACTCCTTTTATTTCTTCCTGTATGCAATTGGTTGTCATATTCTGTCCAATTTACCTTCAGTATACCCCAAATCCACCACTTCTCATCACCTCCACTATTACCATGGTGTGGCCAGCCACCACTGTCTCTCACCTGGATTATTGTTCCATCCCCTCACTGGTGTCCTAGCTCCCATCCTGACCCCCCAAAGTCTGATCTTCCTGGAGTCCTAGGATCAAGTCCCACACCGGGTTCCCTGCTCAGCAGGGAGTCTGCTTCTCCCTCTGACCCTCCCCCCTCTCATGTTCTCTCTCTCTCTCATCCTCGCTCTCTCAAATAAATAAATAAAATCTTTAAAAATAAATAAATAAAAATCTGAGCACAAAGAAAAAGTTCATCAAGGGGAGACTGCTTAAATCTGTTACTTCTATGATTCCTATATACGAAACACTGTAGACATTCAGTAGAAACTGAGAGATCCTCTTAGATTTTCCCCTTCCTCAGGAAGGAGCACAGCCCTGCAACACCTTGATTTCAGCCCAGTGAATGTAATTTTAGACTTCTGACCTCCAGAATTTTAAGAGACTAAATGTGCATGTTAAGCCAGCAGGTTTGCAGTGATTTGTTTCACAGCCTCAGAAATGAGTATGGCACCCCAGTCACACTCTTGCCTCAGGGCCTTTGCTCTTGCTGCTCACTCTGTCTGGATCACCCTCCTTCCAAACATCTCTGCCAGTTCCCCCACTCCTCCAGGTCCTCACTCACATGTCTCATCACTGACTTCCCGGCAGCCATCCCATTCAAATTACCAATTTCCCACACATACCTATCTTTCTTACACTCTGTACTTTCTTCCTCAGCACTTATCATGTGACTTATCATGAATCTGTTTTGTTTACTTGTTTATAGTCTGCCTCCCTGTACTGAAATGTGAGCTCTATAAGGGCAGGATTTCAGCCTCATCTTTCCATCTTTAATTTTCCAAACTGTGCCTGGCACTTAACAATGGTAATGTTAAGAGTCTTTACTACAAGACAGTCAATTTTCAGAAGGGGGAACTGAGACACAGAAGTTAAATAATTTGATCAAGATCAGTCAGGAAATTCCAGAGCATCAAATCCAAGCTAATGGGCTGCACCACTTCACCCCCACTGCCCAAGCAGATAACTTAGCATCCTGTTTATAGCTCAGGATAGTCTCTCTGCCTTCATGGCTGTACCCTCTGCCATGCCCTATAATCCTGCCACACCATGCACATGCATGCCCCTAAATTCTGCTGTGTGGTTTGGGGGAGTTCAAGGGCTGGATTCCAGGAAGTCTTCAGGAGCCACTGATCATGAAGAAACTGGGGACTATCCACCATACCTTGAAAGGGACATTTGATAGAAACATGGATATCAGGAGTGCTTTTGGATGAAGTCTCTGATGGAAATGAGGAACATGCTATTGAAAATTGGAAGAAAGTTTATTCTTGGTACGAAATGGCAGAGAACCTGCTCAAATTGTGTTCTAGTGTTTTGCAAAAAGTAGAACTTGCAATTGATGAACCTGAATATTTAGTTGAGATTTCTAAGCAAAGTGCTGAAGGCACAGCTGTCTTTCTCCTTGCTGCTTTTGATAAAATGCAAGAGGAGAGAGATAAACTAAAGAAGGAATTGTTAAGCAAAATGTAATCAGAACTGAAGATTTGGAAAAATCTGAGCCTGTCCATTTTGCAGAAAATGAGAGGGAGTAACGTCAACAAGATGGCAGACAGGAAGCTCTAAGCCCTCACTCCCCCACGGAGACACTGAATGAGCAACATGTGTGAATCAAAATACCACTGTGAGAACTCTAGAGACCAGTTATGAACCTGCCACGGTGCTTCCTGAATCTGTTGGTTTACTTTTTGTCACTTTTGGAGAGCGTTTATCCATTTTCTCTTTGAATGTTGCCTCTCTTCTGTTCTCTCAATTCTTTCTTTGCAGAAATTCAATTTTGCCAGACTGTAACATTTTAACTTTAACATCACTTTTCTGTTTTACTTAATTTTTCCTTTTCTTTGTGTATTAAATGCAATGCAATGCAAAATCATCGCAATTAAATGCGATGACTGGAACCTTAAGAAGCAAATAGCCCAAACTGGACCCCATTGGAACAAGACTGTCCTGAAGAAGTGATACAGGCTTTTCAAGGACTGCATGTTTCTGGGGGACTTAAGAAATTCATGATGGAGCTTTCTCACCAATAAAGCAGAAGCCTTTCCCCTGCCCTTCCCTCCCCTTCCAAATTTCCCAACCTCCACACTGGTGGTGATGCTTGTTTTTAAAAACTCTCATCAACAAAAACTTAGATGTTGCAATAAATAAATAAATAAATGGGCAAAGGACTTGAACAGACATGTTTCCAAAGAAGATATACAAAACAACCAATAATCACAGTAAAAGATGCTCAGTATCATTAATCATTAGGGAAATGCAAATCAAAACCATGAAATTTCACTTCACAGTTCATAACCACTAGAATGGCTATAACAGAAAAAAATGGAAAATAATAAGTATTGGTGAGGATGTGGAGAAATGGGTACCCTCATACATTGCTGGTGGTACAGCTGATGTGGAGAACAGTTTGACCACTCTCATAAAGTTAAACACAGAATTACCATATGACCCAGTACTTCCTTTTCTGAGAATATACCCAAAAGGATTCAAAACAGGTATCCAAAAAAATAAAAAACAAACAGGTGTCCAAACAAAAATGTTACACAAATGTTCACAGCAGTACTGTTCACAATGGCCAAAAGCTGGAAACAACCCAGATGTGATGAAGGGATAAGCAAATCATTCTATATCCATAAAATGGAATATTATTAAGCCATAAAATAGGTATATATACATCCTAGAAAATAGATGAAACTTGAAAACATGCTGAGTGAAAGAAGCCAGACATATTGTACCTTATATTGACATACAAGGGTACATATTGTATGATTCCATTTATATGAACTATCCAGAATAGGCAAACCCATCAGGGCAGAAAGCATATTAGTAGTTTCCAAGCACTGGATGGAGGGAATGATGGAGAGTAAGTGCCTAATGGGTGGTGGGTTTTATTTTGGGGGAATATAAATGCTCTGGCACTAAATAGTGGTGATGGTTGCAAAACACTGTGAATGCATCAAATACCATTGAATTGTACACATTAAAATGGTTGAAACAGATTCCTAGGGTAAATGGCAGAGTAGGAAGATCCTAAACTCACCTTGTCCCATGGACACACCTAGATAACCACCATATAAGTGTAACTAACACAGAAAAGAGCTGAAGACTGGCAGAACAGACTTTCCACAGTGAATCATAGACAGGAGGCCACATCTAGAAGGGTAAGAGGGGTGGAGATATGGTCAGGAACCACAAACAAGAGGGACACTATAAGCACAGGGTAGGGAGAGGAAGAGACCCCACACCAGGCAAACCCCAGACACCACAGACCTGCACTGGGAAGACAAGTACCCATAACATTGAACTTTGAAAACCAGTGGGGCTTAACTTCACGAGTTTTTACAATCAGCAGGGCTAAACTCCTGGTACTTTAAAAATCAGCGGGAGGCTGGGGAGGGCTGGAGGGCACAGGAAACAGTCCCTACCCTTAAAGAGACAGCATAACAAACAACCCCTCTGAGATAAAGCAGAGAAGCTGCAACTTGTAAAGTGCCTGGGGTATAATTGAAGATTTATTTACTAATCCCAGAATGGGATTAGTAAGGGGCAGGGATCTTTAGGAGACTTCTCAAAGAACAAAAGAGCTGGCAAACACCTTTTCTCTGCCTCTAATCCCCGGCTAGATAGCCAGACACCTGCAGAAACCGGCACAAAGACCCCCCACTTGCCTTGCTAACACTGTGCGCCCCACCCCACATTCTCCTGTGAATCTGCCCTATCTAACCTATGCCACTCAGCTGGAGTGCCTCCAAAGTGGCTCCTGCCACATCACATCCTGCAAGCAGTTGGGGCAAGGACCAGCACCACTCCAAAGTGACTCCTACCCTGGGGAGAGGGGAAGGTGTGTAGTCACACACCAGTATGACTACAGCCCAGGCATACAGACTGAAGGCAGACATCTGATCTGACTGCCAGCCCTGCCAACCAGCAAAAACCTCTTAGGGGGCAGCACAGGCAGATTGCAGCTCTGGCAGATAGACTGAGAGCAGGCATATAGTCTGACTGCTTATATCACCCAATTTCAAACACATGGCAGCCCAAGACAGGACACTTAACAGCACAGGGACAAAACCTGGCCCACAACAGGCAAAGTGGGACACTGTAGCCGATTGGACTGAAGGCAAATCAGCTTAGCCACAATAGTAGGGTGAACGCAATGGACATAGGAGACACCCCCCGAAGTGCCAGGTTCTGGTGAACAGGGAACATTGCACTACAGGGCACCAGAGAACTACTACTTCATAAGCCCACTACGTCCAAGATCAGAAGACATAGTTGACTTTCCTAATACATATAGACAACCACAGTGTTGGACAAAATGAGAAGACAGAGAAATATGTCCCAAATGAAAGAACAGGACAAACCCACAGCAAAAGAGCTAAATGAAATGGAGATGTGTAATATACCTGAGAGAATGTAAAGTAATGGTCATAAAGATACTTAGTGGATGTGAGAAAAGAGTGGAGGATCTCAGTAAGACTTCACCAAAAAGATAGAAAATATAAAAGAACCAATCAGAGATGAAGAACTCAATAACTGAAATTAAAAATACACTAGAGGGAATCAATAGTAGAGTAGAGGAAGCAGAAGAATGGATCAGTGAGCAGGAAGACAGAGTGATGGAAAGCAACCATGCTGAATGGCAAAAAGGAGAAAGAATAATAAAAAATGAGAACAGGTTAAGGGAACTCAATAACATTATCGAGTGTAATAGTATTTGCATTATAGGGATCTAAGAAGGAGAAAAGAAAGAGAGGCAGAAAATGTATTTGAAAAAATAACAGCTGAAAACTTCCCAAATCTGGGGAAGGAAACAATCCAGATCCAGAAGACACAGAGAGCAACCAATAAAATCAACCCAAGGAGATCTACACCAAGACACTTTAATTTAAAATGGCAAAAAGCAGTGATAAGAAAAGGAATTTTAGGGGCACCTGGGTGGCTCAGTCGTTAAGCGTCTGCCTTCAGCTCAGGTCATGATCCCAGGGTCCTGGGATCGAGCCCTGCATCGGGCTCCCTGCTCTGCAGGAAGCCTGCTGCTCCCTCTCCCACTCCCCCTGCTTGTGTTCCCTCTCTCGCTGTGTCTCTCTCTCTCTGTCAAATAAATAAATAAAATCTTTGAAAAAAAAAGAAAAGGAATTTTAAAAGCAGCTAAGGAAAGGAGATAGTTACATAAAGGGGAAAGCCCATAAGGCTATCGCGGATTTTTCAGCAGAATTTTTGCAGGCCAGAAGAAAGTGGCATGATATATTCAAAGTGCTGAAAGGAAAATCTGTAGCCAAGAATACTCTCCAGAAATGCTACGATTCAGAATAGGAGAGAGTTTCCCAGACAAACAACAAAAGTTAAAGGAGGTCATCACCACTAAAGGGATGTTACAAGAAATGTTAAAGGGAATTCTTGAATGTAAAGAAAAGGCCATAATCAGAAGTAAGAAAATTATGAAAGGAAAAAATTTCACAGGTAAAGAAAAGCAAAATAAGAGTAGAAGATTAGGGACACCTGGGTGGCTCAGTCAGTTGAGTGTCCACCTCTTGATTTCAGCTCAGGTCATGATCTCAGGGTTGTGAGATAGGACCCAGTGTTGGGCTCCATACTCAGATTCTGCTTGAGAATCTTTCTCCCTCTTCCTCTGTCCTTCCCCCCACCAGCATACTCTAAATAGATAAATTTTTTTAAAGAGTAGAAGATTAATCACTTATAAAACGAGTATGTAGGTTAAAGCACAAAAGCAGTAAAATCAATTATCTCTATAAAAATAAGTCAAGAGGGGTGCCTGGGTGACTCAGTTGGTTAACTGTCTGCCTTCAGCTCAGGTCATGATCCCGGAGTCCTGGGATCAAGCCCCAAATTGGTCTCCCTGCTCAGTGGGGAGCCTGCTTCTCCCTCTCCCTCAGTCGCTCCCCCTGCTTGTTCTCTCTCTTTCTCACCCCCACCACATAAATAAATAAATAAATACATAAGTAAATAAATAAATAAATAAATAAAATCAGTCGAGAAATTCATGAAATAAAAGGATGTAAATTATGCATTCATATACATAAAACATTGGGGAGAGTAAATTTAGTGTTTTTAGAATGGGTTCAATCTTAAGTGACCATCAACTTAATATAGACTGTTATATGCATAAGATATTATATACAAACCTAATTATATATAAACCTAATGGTAACCACAAATCAAAAACCTGTAATAGATATGCAGAAAAATTAGGAGAAAGAATTCCAAACATATCCCTAAAGAAAGTCATAAAAACACAAGGGAAGAGAGCAAGAGAAGAAAGAAACAGAGAAGAACTACAAATACAATCTTAAAACAAGTAACAAAGTGGTAAGAAGCACATACTTATCAATAATAAATTCAAATGTCAATGGACTAAATGCTCCAATCAAAATATATAATGTGACTGAATGGATGAAGAAGCAAGACACATCTATATGCTGCCTATAAGAAACTCAATTCAGACCTAAAGACCCAAGCAGGTTGAAAGTGAAGGGATGGAGAAGCATTTATCACACTATTAAAAGTGAAAAGGAAACTGAAGTAGCAATACTTAGGTCAGATACAATAGACTTTAAAACAAAGACTGTGACAAGAGACAAAGAAGGACACTACATAATGATAAAGGGAACAATCCAACAAGAGACTATAACAATTGTAAATATTTATACACCCAACATGGGAGCACCTAAATACATAAACCAAATATTAACAGGCATAAAGGAAGAAATTGACAGTAATACAATAATAGTAGAGGACTTTAACACCCACCTACATCAACAGATAGATCACGCAGACAGAGAAACAAGGAAACAGTGGCTTTGAATGACACACTGGGCCAGATGGATCTAACATATATTCATAATATTCCATCCAAAAACAGAATACACCTGCTGAGGGCAGCTAACCTAGACACGAGCTTTTTGCTGCGCTTTACTCTAAACTCCAAGCTCCTGCACCTTGGTGTGACTGTCCTTCTGGGACAAACCTCCACCAGCCCCAGGGTGGCAAGTCACCCCCCTACCCTGCAGTGGATGAGTGAGGGTCTGTACCATGCCACATCCCTAAAGATTGGAGTTTTGTAACACAGTGGGTCTGCCTAGGATAAAACACAAGTGCACTGCATTGCCAGGCAGCAGATAGCTGGCACACAGACAAGGTGAAGGCAGGGATCTGAGGGATGCCTGGGACACATGGGGGGAGATTATTCCCTCTTCTGTGAGTGCTTCCAGGACAGCAGGGGGTGGGAACTCCCCTCTCCAGGGACAAGGGATAGAGCTGCCACAAGGGATAGAGCTGGCACCATTTCCCCCCCTACCCATCAGCATGGACTGACTTCAATAAGCAGCACAGCGCCAACAGTGGATGCCTGAGCTGCTTACATCAAGCCCCACCCCACTGCACTTTGCAGGTGCTTCTTACTAGGGTAAGTGTGCCTAAGAACCAGAGCAGTGGGCCCTTCCCCCAGAAGGCCAGCACAAACCCCCTGAAAGCACCAAGTCTACAGATCATAGAGCGCTGCAAAGCTTCAGTTCTAGTGGAAATAGCATCAGGCCTCTTTTAACAAGCAGACCAGAGCACACCTAGTTAAAACTCACCACACTCTGAACAACATCCAAACACTCTCACTGCAGTCTAGGAGAAACTCTTCAGAAGACTGACCTGAGGGAAAGAGCAGCCAAAACACAGCAGCAGGTGCACAGAGCACACACCAGAAACACTTCTTGAAGCTCCAGGCCCTTGACAGCATATGACTTCCTAATAAAGCCATTACTCTCAGGAACAGGAACATAACAGGCTTTTCTAACACAGAGAAGAAGACAAAGACCTAGACAAAATGCCAAGATGGAGGAATTCATCCCAAAAGAAAGAACAAGAAAAGGTCATGGCCAGGGATCTAATCGAAATGGATATAATTCATATGCCTGATCCAGAATTTAAAACAACAATCATAAGGATGCTAGCTGGGTTTGAGAATAGCATGGAAGACAGTAGAGAATCCCTTAACACAGAGATAAAAGACCTAAAATCTAGTCAGGCTGAAATAAATTCTGTAACCAACATGAAAAACTGACCGGATGTAATGACAAGATTGGAAGAAGCAGAGGAATGAAAAAGTGATATAGAATATAAAATTATGGAAAATAATGAAGCTGAAAAGAAGAGGGAAAGAAAAATATTGGATCACAAATGTAGACTTAGGGAACTCAGTGACTCCATAAAGCATAATAACATTTGTATCATAGGTGTCCCAGAAGAAAAGAGGGAAAGGGGGTCTGAAGATTTATTTGAGGAAATTATAGTTGAAAACTTCCCTAATCTGGGGAGGGGAGCAGACATTCAAAACCAGGAGGCACAGAGAATTCCCACCAAAATCAACAAAAGCAGGCCAACACAAGACATATCAGTCAAATTTGCAAAACATGGAGATTAAGAAAAAAAATCCCATAGGCAGCAAGGGAAAAGAAATCCCTAACTTATAAGGGAAGACAAAAAGTTAGCAGCAGGTCTATCCACAAAAACATGGCAGGCCAGAAGGAGTGGCATGATATATTCAATATGCTGAATGGGAAAAATATGCAGCCAAGAATATCCAGCAAGTCTGTCATTCAGAATTGAAGGAGAGATAAAGAATTACCCAAATGAAAACTAAAGGAGTTTGTGACCACTAAACCAGCCCTGCAAGAAATACTAAAGGGTACTCTTCAAATAGTAAAGAAAGACCAAAAGTGACAAACACTAGAAAGGAACAGAGAAAGTCTCCAGAAACAAAGACTTAACAAGTAATAAAATGGCACTAAATTCATGCCTATCAATAATCACTCAAAATGTAAATGGACTAAATGCTCCAATCAAAATACACAGGGTGTCAGAATGGATTAAAAAACAAGAGACATCTATATGCTGCCTACAACAGACTCATTTGAGACCTTAAGACACCTGCAGATAAAGTGAGGGGATAGAGAACCATTTATCATGTCAATGGACGTCAAAAGAAAACTGGAGTAGCCATATTTATATCAGACAAATTAGGTTTTATTTTTTTAAGATTTTATTTATTTATGTGACACAGAGAGAGAGAGAGCACAAGCAGGGGGAGCAGCCAAGAGAGAGGGAGAAGCAGGCTCCCCACCAAGCAGGGAGCCTGACATGGGGCTTGATCCCAGGACCCTGGGATCACGACCTGAGCTGAAGGCCAGGTTCTGCGCATGACCCAAAATTCCAAAGCTCGTGATGTCGGTAGCGGTGTGAGCACTGAACATGTGCATGAGCCCCGAAGCTGTTCTGTTGAGCTTCGCCATGTTCATCATTGCTTCCTGGTACGCCAACTTGACATCTTCTTGGGTGACCACTAGTTTGATCTTATTCCATTTTTCAGGAATGTCCAGCCACTGGTGCACGGTCACAGCCATCTGCATCCCCAGGGTCTTCATCAGCACAAGCATGTCCCCTGGCACCACGTTATCCAGCATGAGAAATTCACTGGGCTGGCAGAGAGTTGTGGCCACTCCTCCCAGAACAATCCAGGGGTTTAACACCATCTGGCCACTGGTCACAGATGTTCCTGCCTCCTTCGCTGCATCTCTAAAACCCTGTATAATTAGGGGCATAACTTTATCCCTTTCCCTGTAGGTCATTTTATTACTGATTCCAAAGAGCATCAGCATATTGTCACATTCCATGACCCCCATGGTGTAGAGGTCACTGAGAACATTGGCACATGCTATCCTGCCCATCACATAAGGGTCACCGATGATAGGATAGATGTAATCCATGGTTTGAACCAAACAGAGACTGCCATGCCTCAAAGGAATGACACAAGTATCCATTCCAATGCCAAGCTAGAACTGATAGACAAATTCAGTAAAGTAGCCAGACACAAAATAAATGTACAGGAATCTGTTGCATCCCTATACACCAATAATGAAGCAGCAGAAAGAGAAATCAAAGAATAAATCCCATTTACAATTGTGCCAAAAACCATAAGATACCTAGGAATAAACCTAACCAAAGAGGTAAAAGATCCGCACTCTGAAAACTATAAAACACCTATGAAAGAATTTGAAGATGACACAAAGAAATGGAAAAACATTCCATGTTCATGGATTGAAAGAACAAATATTGTTAAAATGTTTATACTAGCTAAAGAAATCTACCCATTTAATGCAATCCCTATCAAAATACTACCAGCATTTTTCACAGAGCTAGAACAAACAATCCTAAAATTTTTATGAAACCACAAAAGACCACAAATAGCCAAAGCAACCTTGAAAAAGAAAAGCAAAGTTGGAGGTATCACAATTCTGGACTTCAAGTTATATTACAAAGCTGTAGTCATCAGGACAGTATGGTACTGACACAAAAACAGACACATAGATCAATGGAACAGAATAGAGAGCCCAGAAATGGACCCTCAACTCTATGGTCAACTAATCTTCGACAAAGGAAAGAATATCCAGTGGAAAAGACAGTCTCAGGGCGCCTGGGTGGCTCAGTCATTAAGTGTCTGCCTTTGGCTCAGGTCATGATCCCAGGGTCCTGGGATCAAGTTCCACATCAGGTTCTCTGCTCAGCAGGAAGTCTGCTTCTCCCTCTCCCACTCCTCCTTGCTTGTGTTCCCTCTCTCACAGTCTCTCTCTCTGTCAAATAAATAAAACCTTAAAAAAAAATTAAAACAAAAACAAAAACACAATGAGCTACCACCTCCCACCAGTCAGAATGGCTAAAATTAACAAGTCAGGAAACGACAGATGTCGGCAGGGATGCAGAGAAAGGGGAACCCTCCTACACTGTTGGTAGGAATGCAAGCTGGTGCAGCCACTCTGGAAAACAGTATGGAGGTTTCTCAAAAAGATTAAAATAGAGCTACCCTACGACCCGGCAATTGCACTACTGGGTATTTACCCCAAAGATACAAATGCAGTGATTTGAAGGGGCACCTGCACCCCAATGTTTACAACAGCAATGTCCACAATAGCCAAATATGGAAAGAGCCCAGATGTCCATCAACAGATGAATGGATTAAGAAGATGTGGTATATATACACAATCAAATATTATACAGCCATCAAAAAAATGAAATATTGCCATTTGCCACAATGTGGTTGGAATTAGAGGGTATTTTGCTAAGCGAAGTAAGTCAATCAGAGATAGACACTTGTAAGATCTCACTCATATGTGGAATTTAAGAAACAAAACAGGATCATAGGGGAAGAGAGGAAAAAATAAAACAAGATGAAATCACAGAGGGAGACAAACCGTAAGAGACTCTTAATCATAGGAAACAAACTGAGGGTTGCTGGAGGGGAAAGGGTGGAGGGATGGGGTAACTGGGTGGTAGATATTAAGGAAGGCACGTGATGTAATGAGCACTGGGTATTATAATATAAAATATAAGACTGATGAATCACTGACCTCTCCCTCTGAAATCAATAATACATTATATGTTAATTAATTGAATTTATATTTTAAAAAATGAAAAAATAAAAGTAATAAAAATTAAAAAGGCAAACACTTTGAAAAAAAAAGAATTCAGTAAAATTGCAGGATACAAAGTGAATACAGAGAAAGCAAATGTGTTTCTATACACTTACAACAAAACAACCAAAAAATAAATAAATAAAACAGTCCCATTTATAACAACATCAAAAACAATGAAAACCTTAGAAATAAATTTAACCAAGGAGGTGAAAGATCTCTATGCCGAAAACTTTAAGATTTTGATCAAAGAAACTGAAGAAGACGTGAACAAATGGAAAGATAGCCCATGTCCATAGATTGGAAGAATTAATACTATTAAAATATCCGTATTACCCAAAGCCATCTATAGATTCAATGCAATCCCTACCAAAATTCCACTAGCTTTTTCACAGAATTAGAAAAAATAATTCTAAAATGTGAAGCCACAAGAGACCCAAAAGTCATAGCAATCCTGAGAATGAAGAATAAAGGCAGGGGCATCATGCTTTTTTATCTCAAACTATGCTAAAAACTACAGTAATCAAAATAGTATGGCACTGGCATAAAAACAGACACATAGACAACAGGACAAAATTGAAAGCCCAAAAATAAATCCTCATATATATGATCAACTTATATTTGACAAGGGAGCCAAGAATATACAATGGGGAAAAGATAGTCTCTTCAATAAATGGTGCTAAAAAAACTGGATATCCACAATGCAAAAGAATGAAATTGGACTCCTATCTTACACCATTCACAAAAACTAACTTGACATGAATTGCTGAATTATTATATTGTACACCAGAAACTAATATAACACTGTGTATTAATTATACTTGAATTAAAAATGAATTAATGTGACATAGATTAACAACTAAATGTAAGACCTGAAAACTTGAAACTCCTAGAAGAAAACAAGGAAAAGCTTCCTTACATTGGTCTTTTCAGCAGTTGCCTGCCTATGACACTGAAAGAAGAAACAAAAGCAAAAATCTATAAGTGGGGGGCACCTGAGTGGTTCAGTCAGTTAAGTGTCTGCCTTCGGCTCAGGTCATGATCCCAGGGTCCTGGGATCAAGTCCTCCATCGGGCTCCCTGTTCAGTGGGGAGCCTGCTTCTCCCTCTCCTCCCTGCTCGTGCTCTCTGTCTCTCTCTCTCAAATAAATAAATAAAATATTTTTTTAAAAAATCAATAAGTGGGACTACATCAAACTAAAAAGCTTCTGCATGGGGGTGCCTGGGTGTCTCAGTCGTTAAACATCTGCCTTTGGCTCAGGTCATGATCCCAGGGTCCTGGGATTGAGCCCCGCATCAGATTCTCTGCTTGGTGGGAAGCCTGCTTCTCCCTCTCCCACTCCCTCTGCTTGTGTTCCCTCTCTCACTGTCTCTCTCTCTCTGTCAAATAAATAAATAAAATCTAAAAAAAAAAAAAAAAGATTCTGCATAGCAAAAAAATTAACAAAATGAAAAGGCAACTTGTGGAATGGAAGAAAATACTTGTAAACCATCTATCTGATAAAGGGTCAATATCCAAAATATATAAATAACTCATACAACTCAGTATTTAAGAAACCCAATTTTTTGGGCGCCTGAGTGGCTCAGTCATTGAGCGTCTGCCTTCGGCTCAGGTTATGATCCCAGGGCCCTGGAATCGAGTCCCACATCAGGCTCCCTGCTCTGCCGGAAGCCTCCTTCTCCCTCTCCCACTCCCCCTGCTTGTATTCCCTCTCTCACTGTCCCTCTAAGTAAATAAAATCTTTAAAAAAAAAAAAAAGAAAGAAACCCAATTTTTTAAAAAAGAGCAGAGAAAATGAATAGGCACTTTTCCAAGGAAGACATACAGGTGGCCAACAGGTACATGAAAAGGTGCCTGACATTGCTGATCATGTATACACACGCACGCACACACAAATTGAATATTTTTCAGACACAAGAAAGAAGAAAAACCTGTCATTTGTGACAACTTGGGTGAAACCTGAGGGCATTATGTTAAGTGAAATGTTAGACTGAGACAGATACTGTATACATTCATTTATATGTGGTATCTAAAAAAGCCAAACAGAGAAACAGAAAGTATAGTAGTGATTACCAGGTCCTGGAGGTGGAGAAAATGGGAGATATTGGTCAAAGGGTACAAATTGCAATTATAAAATTAACAATTCCTAGGGATTTAATAGCATGTTGATTATAGCTAATAATACTATATTACATACTTGAAAAATGCTATGACAATATGTCTTAATTGTTCTCACCACACAAAAGCAATGGTAATTATGTAATGGGATGGAGGTGTTAGCTAATGTCATGTTGGTGACCATTTTGCAATACATAAATGTATCAAATCAACACAATATACACCTTAAACTTACACAATGTTATATGTCAATTATATCTCAATAAATTGGGGGCAGAAAGAAGAAGGAAATCATAAAAGCTGCCAGAGGAAAATGATACATTATGTACAGGAGTACTGTCGCAAGAATGACAGCTTAATTCTCATCATAAATTATGGTGTACAAAAAAAAAAATTATGGTGTACAGAAGACCTCGCTAAAGCTCTGAAAAAAAAAACCTATCAATCTAATTTGGTCATTTGTATCTTCTCTCTTTTTATCCTGATCAATGTGGTTAGATGTTTATGGATTTTATTGAAAAGCCAGATGTTGGGTCTTATAAATTTCTCTATTATCTTACAGTTATATATTTGAGTGGCTTTTTACTCTGGTCTGTTCTTTTTTTTTCCCCTCTGCTTACTTTGAATTTTTTTTTTCTCTTCCTTTTCTAGTTTCTCAAGATAGAGTGATTGGTTTGAGATCTTTATTTTATAATATTGGCATTTAGTGCTATAAATTTGCCCCTAAGTGCTAGCAGCATCCCACAAATCTTGATGAGTGGTCTTTGATTTTTATTCAGAACAAAGTACTTTCTAATTTCTCATTTGATTTCTTTTTTCACTTGTGGATTGTTTAGTAGGAGTATATGATTAAATTTCCCAGTATTTAAACACTTATCAAATATCTTTTCATAATTGATTTCTAATTTAAATCCATTGTGGTCAGAGAATATAATTTGAATTATTTGAATGATATATTGTTGGGTAATGTGTCAATCAGGTCAAGTTGCTTGTTAGTGTTGTCCTAATCTTCTATATCCTATTGATTTTCCTGTCTGCTTGTTCTATCAATAACTGAGAGAGAAATGATGTAGTCTCTAAGTATAATTTTGGATTTGTCTACTTCTTTCATTTCTATTGTTTTTGCTTCATATAATTTGAAGCTTTGCTATTAGGTGCAAAAATGCTTAGGATTTGTATATCCTCTTGTTAAATTGACCCTTTTATCATTATGAAATAATCTTTCTTATTCCTTGTAACATTTTTTTGCTTTGATATATACTGTATCTGGTGCAAATGTAGGAACACTGGCTTTCTTTCTTTCTTTCTTTCTTTCTTTTTTTTTTGATTTTATTTATTTGTGAGAGAGAGAATGAGAGACAGAGAGCATGAGAGGGAGGAGGGTCAGAGGGAGAAGCAGACTCCCTGCTGAGCAGGGAGCCTGATGCGGGACTCGATCCCGGGACTCCGGGATCATGACCTGATCTGAAGGCAGTTGCTTAACCAACTGAGCCACCCAGGCGCCCCTGGCTTTCTTTTTATTAGTGTCATCATGTTATATCATTTTCCACCTTTTTGTTTTTAGCCTATATTTGTCTTTATATTTAAAGTGGGTTTCCTACAGGCAGTATATGTTGAAGTCTTCTTTTTTATTCACTCTAACAATCTCTGCCTCTTAAATAGAATTTATAAACCATTTATATTTAAGGTGGTTACTGATATGATTGAGTTTAAATCTATAGCTTTGCTATTTATTTCCCATTTGTCCTATCTGTTCTGAATTATTCCTTTTTCTGCCTAATTTTGAATTTTTACAATTCAATTTTTTGTCCTATATTCACTTATTTTTAAAATATTTTTAAAGTGGTTTTATTTAGGGGCACCTGGGTGGCTCAGTCAGTTAAGTGTCTGACTCTTGATTTTGGCTCTGGTCATGATCTCAGTGTCGTGAGATAGAGCCCTGTGTCAGGCTCCATGCTGAGCATGGAACCTACTTAAGATTCTCTCTCTCCCTCCCCCTTTGCCCCTCCCTCCCCACTTGTATGCATGTGCACACATTCTCTCTCTCAAAAACATAAAAATTTAAATTTAAAAATTTAAAAACATAAAGTGGTTTTATTTATAATATACATCTTTTTTTTTTAAAGATTTTATTTATTTAACAGAGAGAGACATAGCAAGAGCAGGAACACAAGCAGGGGGAGTGGGAGAGGGAGAAGCAGGCTTCCCGCAGAGTGGGAAGCCCGATGTGGAGCTCGATCCCAGGACCCTGGGATCATGACCTGAGACAAAGGCAGACACTTAACGACTGAGCCACCCAGGCGCCCTATAATATACATCTTTAACTTAACACAATCAACACTCAAGTAATATTATATCCCTTCATATATAAGATTTAAAAATACAAGAACAGTAGGCATCCATTTCTTCTCCCCTGGCATTTGTGCACTGTGTAATACATTTTATTTCTACATGTGTTTCAATCCCAATATAGATCATTATTCTATTCTTTTATTTTTTAAAAAAAAAGATTTTATTTATTTATTCATGAGAAACACAGAGAGAGAGGCAGAGGCAGAGGGAGAAGCAGACTCCCCACAAGCCCGATGTGGAACTCGATCCCAGGACTCTGGGATCATGACCCGAGCCGAAGGCAGATGCTTAACTGACTGAGCCACCCAGGCGTCCCATCTATTCTTTTATTTTAAAGAGTCCATTTTATTCCAAATAGAATTTATATATTGGCTAACTGAACATAATAAAAAAAATAATCAAAAAATTAAAAATTAAAAAATGCATATTCTGTGAACAACTGGGGAAAAAAGAATTTTAATGTAAGAAAACTATTATAAAAGTATTATACTCTCTGTGTGTATATATAATACATAACTATATATAATTATGTATATTATAAATATATATAAATATACATATCTTTGGGAAGGTCTTCTTTACTCTGAGGTTATAGAAATATTCTTCTATAATTTTCTAAGACTTTTTTATTTTATTTATTTTTAAAGATTTATTTATTTATTTATTTCAGAGAGCAAAAGAGAGAGAGCATGCGCGGGGCGGGGGGCAGCAGAGGGAGAGGGAGAAGCAGGCTCCCCTCTGAGCCGGGAGCCCGATGCGGGGCTCCATCCCAGGACCCCGAGATGCTTAACAGACTGAGCTACCCAGGTGCCCCTCTAAGACTTTTTTTTTTTAAGATTTTCTTTATTTATTTATCTGAGAGAGAGGGAGAGAGAGAGAAAGATCACAAGCAAGGGGAGGGGCAGAGGGAGAGGGAGAAGCAGATTCCCCACAAGCAGGGAGCCCAACATGGGGCTCAATTTCAGGACCCTGAGATCATGACCTGAGCCAAAGGCAGACACTTAATGGACTGAGCCACCCAGGTGCCCCTTTTCTAAGACTTTTATGGGATCTTTCTGTCTCACTCTTTAAATATGCAAGTCTTTAAGTTATCTGAAGTTAATTTTGAAGAAAGCTATAAGAGAGATATCCAACAGTTGTATTTCCCCGAATGTTCAGTCAGTTGATAAAGCACCATTTCCCTTGTGAAATAATCCTGATTTCTTCATTTATATTTGCAAGTTACCTTTATCATAAAATCCATGATTATTTAGACCTATGTCTGGCCTTCCTTTGATAGTCCATTTATCTGCCTGTGATGTGTATGTTTTATTTTTATTTTTTTAAAGATTTTATTTATTTGACAGAGAGAGAGATAGTGAGAGCAGGAACACAAGCAGGGGGAGTGGGAGAGGGAGAAGCAGGCTTCCCGCCGAGCAGGGAGCCCGATGTGGGGCTCGATCCCAGGACCCTGAGATCATGACCTTAGCCGAAGGCAGATGCTTAACGACTGAGCCACCCAGCCGCCCCTGATGTGTATGTTTTAATATTTCATAGGGCTTACTACCCCTAATTACTTTTTAAAATTTTTGTTCAGCTATTCTTATTTTTCCAAATATAAATGGCATATAAATAGCCATTTAATTATAGATTTTGAGCTCAGTTTCTTTTATTCAACATAATACATTTGAGATTCTTCCATACTGTTGCATGCACCAATAATTTGTTCCTTTTTATTGCTGAGTAGTATTCAATTGTGTGAGTGTGACACATTTTATCTGTTCCCCAGTTGAAGGACACTTAGGTTGTTTCTAATTTTGATAAACTGAAATCTGAGTAAAGCTGCTATAAACATGGCAGGGTTTTATGCAAACATAAATTTTATTTCTCTTGAGTGTATACTTGGAGAGAAGTTTCCGAATCATATGGCAAATGTAAGGTCAATTTTATAAGAGTAAAGTACTTTTTGTTAGGGATATTAGGAAGACGTTGTTTAAGGATACAAACCCACAAGCAGTAGACAAATAAGTCCTGGAGATCTAATGCACGGCATAGTGATTATAGACAACAATACTGTATTATAAACTTCACAGTTGCTAAGAGACTAGATCTTAGTTGTTCCCACCACAAGAATAAATGATAATTATGTGATGTGATAGAGGTGTTAGCTAATGCTATGGTGGTAATCATATTGCTGTATATAAATGTATCAAGTCAACACATTATATACCTTACACTTATACAATGTTGCATGCCAATTATACCTCAATAAAAATGAATTTTTAAAAAATAAAATACTTTTTTCTTTTTTTTAAAGATTTTTTATTTTCTTATTTGACAGAGAGAGACACAGCGAGAGAGGGAACACAAGCAGGGGGAGTGGGAGAGGGAGAAGCAGGCTTCCCACTGAGCAGGGAGCCCGATGCAGGGCTCGATCCCAGGACCCTGGGATCATGACCTGAGCCAAAGGCAGGCGCTTAATGACTGAGCCAGTCAGGCACCCCTAAAATACTTTTTTTCTTCAAAAAAAAAAATCCTCTTGGTGTTTTCATTGGGATTACAATAAACTGCTGTTTTTAGGGGGAAATGACATTTTTTTCTTTCTTTTTTTTTTAAAGATTTTATTTGACAGAGAGAGACACAGCAAGAGGGAACACAAGCAGGGGAGTGGGAGAGGGAGAAGGCCGGCTTCCCGCGGAGCAGGGAGCCCGATGCGGGGCTCAATCCCAGGACTCTGGGATCATGACCTGAGCCAAAGGCAGGCACTTAATGACTGAGCCACCCAGGCGCCCGGGAAATGACATTTTTATGCTGTTAAAATTCCCATTCAGGGCGCCTGGGTGGCTCAGTTGGTTAAGCGACTGCCTTCGGCTCAGGTCATGATCCTGGAGTCCCGGGATCGAGTCCCGCATCGGGCTCCCTGCTCAGCAGGGAGTCTGCTTCTCCCTCTGACCCTCCTCCCTCTCATGCTCTCTGTCTCTCATTCTCCCTCTCTCAAATAAATAAAATCTTAAAAAAAAAAATTCCCATTCAATAGTCTTTTCATTTATTTAAATTCTGTGTATATTTGTCCCTTAGGAGGAATTTAGAGTTTTTTCAATATTCATTAATTCAACAAATATTTAGTGAGAGCCAATTCTGTGCCTTGAAAATTAGTACTGGGTTTGGAGATTTAAATTTGGAAGTTGTAGATATCACTAAGAAAGAAACTTAGCATGTCCCAAGTTCATACACTAAGAAAGTGTATGTAGAATAGAGATATAAAGAAAGTTATTCCTAGTATAAGACAGAAGTAACCAGAAAAGCTGAGAAAGATCCCCCAGGAAGGCAGAGAAAAACCAACAGACTATGATATCATGAAAGTCAAAAGAAAGGGGTGGGAGGGAGAGAAAGAGAGAGATCAGTCGTGACAAATGGATAATTAACTATTGAAATTATGGCGATTGAATCATTAGTCCACATTAATCCACAGAGAAAGGCTTGGCAGGCCCATCTTCATTTCTTAAATATTTGGTCATTTTGTTCAATGCCACTTAAAAAAAATCCATTCTTTCTCCATGATTCAATAAGCTGTCACTATTATATCTTAAACTATCTTTGAGTCTATTTTTTTAAAAGATTTTACTTATTTGAGAGAGAGAAAGCATGAGAGGAGCAGGGTCAGAGGGAGAAGTAGACTCTCTGCTGAGTGGGGAGCCCAACACAGAGCTCAATCCTGGAACTCCAGGATCATGACCTGAGCCAAATGCAGATACTTAACTAACTGAGCCACCCTGGAGCCCCTCTTTGAGTCTATCTGTGTGTTTTGTATCACAGTGGCCATCTATTTATCTACTAAAACTAGACTATTTATTAGTCATAAATATATACCTATATTATAAGACCTTAGTGAGAAAGATCCTGCTCATAGTTCTTATTTTCTAAATTTTCTTGCTTGATTTCAAGAATGTGTTCTTTTGGATAAACTTTAAATCAATCTTCATTAGAACATAATTAATTTAGATGGATTTAGGACTAGTTGACATTTCTTTTTATTATTATTATGTTCAATTAGCCAACATACAGCACCTCATTAGTTTTTGATGTAGTGTTCAACGATTCATTCGTTGCGTATAGCACCCAGTGCTCATCACATCATGTGCCCCCTTAAAGCCCATCACCCAGTTACCCCATCCCCCTACCCTCCTCCCTTTCTGCAACCCTCAGTTTGGTTCCCAGAGTCCAGAGTCTCTCATGGTTTGTCTTCCTCTCTGATTTCTTCCCAGTTTTTCATTCCCTTCCCCTGTGGTCCTCCACACTATTCCTTATGTTCCACATATGAGTGAAACCATATGATAAGTGTCTGTCTCTGCTTGACTTATTTCACTTGGCATAATCCCCTCCAGTTCCATTTCTACAGGGTCAATTTATCCTGTATAAAATATGATTTAGCCCTCTATCAATTCAAATTTTATTTTGTATTTATCAATAAAATTTTAGATCTTTAGTATGACCTGAACACTTAATATTAAGTCTAGCAGACTTGGCAGGTATAAAATCCATTTGTAAAATGAGCCAACAGTAAATTAAAATGCTTAAGTTCAACCATTAGGCCAGAAAAGAGCCAGAACTCAAGCCCCTGGCCTCTTGGCATGTCCCAAGTGCAACACCCTCAATATGACCTTACTGTGCTTGCCTGGCCCAGGAAGGTAGCGAGAGGCCACCTGCTGTGCCACTTTTTCTGTGAGCCATACTCACTGGAGCCCAACACTGCTCTAGTCTCTAGGAAATAAAGGTAAAACCTACTCCTAGCCTTGCAGCTTCACAAGTAGCCTACTGATAAATACAATTGCCGATCTGATGCTTTTGGAAGTAGGCTCAGAGGGCTCATGACACTTGCCAGAGGTGACACATCCTGCAAGTAAGATTTAAGAGCCTGAGCTCCCGGCGACAGCAGCATTCCCTCTGGGTTGGTTTCCACTCCCTTTCTCCCTTCCTCCTGAGCCAAGATTGCATGGCGGTCCTGGGTCCACTGGCAGAACCCAAGAACAGCAGTGGAACTGGGTGTCTCGGCAGAAAGGCCGGCCTCCTCAGAAGACACCCACCTAAGAAGCATAAAAGGGCGGATGCCACTGGGAGACGGAGAGGACTTGTGATAAGCCCACTCAGGTTATCGCTTGAGTCCACCCTCCAATGACCAGTGTGACATGTAAGGGGCTAAAGGCTCTGCAACGGTGGCAAATGCGGAGTCAGCAATAGGCTACGTGGACATTTTTATCCATCCAGAGTGGGGAATCCTGGGCTTACATATATGCTATTTAATCCACACACAGAATCCCCATTTTACAGATGAGAGAATAGCCTGAGAAAGAGAAAACCGCTTGCACCTGCTCCTGATTCGGCCTGACTCCAGTCCCCACGCTCTCAGTGACCACATGTGTGTCCCCCCCTCCCCTTCGCCGTGTCCTGGGACCTCCTGCCAGGCCTCGCACACTCTCTGCCAAGCACACAGACATGGGGCATGCAGAGCTAAGCTGCAGTTATTTTATTACAGCCAGCCTGATAGAGACTGAAGGAGGTGAGGACAGGTATGGGGATTCCAGCTTCAGGTGTGAAGAACAGAGCAGGAGGACAGAGCTCAGATCAGGCATCTGGGGCAAAGATTCATCTCCCCAACGAGGTCACGACATTCTTCAATGGGACCACAGCTTCAGAGATGCACTGCTTGCTGGTGGTGATGGTAGCCTGGGAGAGAGTAAGACGAGGAGGGACGGAAGACCTGAGCGCAAGGCAGAGCGAGCCATCCCCTCAGGATCACCCCGCTCCTCATCCTCAGGGATTCAGCTCCATCCCCAGCAAGAACCTCTGGCTGGAGAGGGAGCTGCAGTCCATCAGAAGAGGATGAAGATGACTCCCCAGTCGCCCATACACAGGTGTCAGGAGGAAGTCTGAACAACCAGCGAGGGAGGCAAGGAGATCAGAATCTTCTGGGCTGTGGGTCTATGTGATGTCTCCTGCACCTGAGACTCGTCTGTCAGGTGTGTGGGACCTATGGAATGTGGATGCGGATGAGGTCTCATGGCCCTGTGCGCCTATATTAATGCAAGAAATTCTGCTGCTTCATAAACCTCTCATTTTGCAGAACCAGCACTTAGAGGAAGAGAGTGATGAGACAGACTAATCAAAATCTACATAACTGTGCAACAAGAACAATGATGGACAAAGACAGTTCATCAGGGGATGCACTGACCAGCCCTGGGGAGCAGGTGCATGTAGCTAGAAGCTGCCTCGGGGGCCCCAGGCACCAACAACAACAGAGTGCAGCTTCTGGCTTTCGGCACTGAGAAGAGACAGATGGAAGTGGGACTCAGAGCCAAAGAACAGCCATCAAGGTGGGCAGTAAAACAGGCCGAAAACCAGAAGCCTTACAAGGCCAGGGAGTCCCTTCCTGAGAAGAGAGTCGAAGGGCAGGTGATCGGTTTCGACATTCCTAAAACAGAGCCGAGCGCGCTCCTACACGTGCAGGAGCCGAAGTAAGGACCCTTGTTTTCCTGCCGAAGGTTAAAATTCTACTCCTGCAATGCTGGCTCCCCTAAAAATCGCCTGAGTCACACACTTTCTGTGTCGCACCGATGTCAGTCCCCAATTTTCCAGCTGTATGTAAACTGGCACGAGAGGGACACGTGTGGTAGAAGAAGAGGCTGGATGTGCATGGGGCGTGTGGTTGCATACTCTGTGCTGCAGGATGGAGCAAAGTTTATGTGCTTGATTGTTTGTAGCTCGTGTCTGTCGAGGAGCCGCTGACGGCGCGGTCTATTTGTACGCGCACTGTTCCAATATGCTGCGTGTGCGGCAGCCGGGTGGGGATGGGGGGGAAGGACAGTCAATTACCATGACAGTCAGATCCAAGGCCTTGGCTTTGAGTCCCTTCTCATTGTAGCAATCCTGGATTTTTTCCATGGCTGCTTTTTCTGGTTCAGTGGCATTGACCAGATCAAGGCTGGCGTCCAGCGTTAACTTCTCTCCAATGGCCACGGCACCAAAGATCACATAAAAAATAGGGCAAGATTTCACTGAAGACACAAACAGAAAACACCTCAACAAAAGAATCACCAGGGTAGGAGGCTCCTGTTTCCCCACCACTTGACAGGACTTCACGTACCCGGGGTGTTCTGACTCACCTTCCACGGAGACCTACCCACTCCCAGGACTGCTTACATCCCAGACACAGAGACCATTTTCCAGGAGGCACTCTCAGCAGAAGGGAACAGTGTGAGGCGCCCCAGACTGCGCCTCAACACATACCAGCCTGCCTGCTTCTGACCTTCCGTTAAGCCCCACTACCCCCAACAAACTCCCCTACTGTGTGCACAACTAAGGACCCCTCCACCTCCAAACCTCTCCCTCCAGTCCATGCCTGAAAACCTCAGGGGGTTTATGCAGGACCCCTGGGTAATGATCTCCCAGCTGCCCCCTAACTCTGTCCCTAGAACTACTTGGAGATCACCATGGCGGGTGAGGGAGTGAGACAGAGCGAGGCAAGGATCAGGAAGGCCATCTGTCCCTCATTCCTACTCTCACCCATCTCGATGCCCAGCTCTTGGGTCACCAGCAAGGCCAGCACAAGCAGTGTGCCCTTCATAGTGCCAACCGCCAGAATGTTCTGCTCAGTGCAACGTTTCTGCTGCTTTTTAAACTACCAGCTCCCTGAGTCTCGCCCACACCCCTTTTAGGAGCTCCAAAGGCTTGTGGGCAGGGACCTGGCACATGCGGCTCCTTCAGCCCTTGGGCTGAAAGCCTTCTGGAGAGGATGCGGTTTTCCTTCGCCAAAGACCAACTGGAGCTCACATTTCTAAGTGACTTCACCCTGAGCCAACTGCTCTGTTGTCCCAGCCCCAACTGTGACCGCTGTTTCCTGCTACTCCTTCCCCGCAACCTATCCTGGCTCCAAGTGCAGTACTCTCCCAATCACAGGAGGGGTCAAGGACAAGTCTATACCACTACAGGTTGACAAAAGATCATCCAGCCTTTCCTGGGCCTAAGTTTAAGTCCTGGAGATAAGTATGGGGTGCTGGGCCCAACTAGAGCCTCTTGAACACCTTAACTGCTGCAGTCTCTGGATTGAGCCCCCAAGGATGGGTGGACACCATCCTTGGGCCCTGAAGCATGCCCTACCAGGGAAGTCTCAGGACTCCAATAACGCTCCAATATAGGATCATGTCACCTGCTTCCTTCTCACCCCTTCTCACCCCTGCAAATTCCTGGGCACCTTCTGGACTCCCAGTGGGTCCAGCCTTGGCCCTGACTCGCCCCCCTCCATCGGTGAACCTGGTCCCAAGAGGAGCTTGGACTTAATAGCCCATCCAGAAACATCAGTGAGTAGCTGTGGAGTTGTACAGTGTGTCGCCCGTGTCCCCTGGGAGCTTGAACTCTACAGACCAGAGTGCGAGGTCAACCAGAGGAGGCACTCCGTTGCCTTAAAATCCTTCAAGAGTTACACTCAACCTTCTACTCTAGAAAAGTGGTTTATTGGCACAAACAAGATGAGACAGTCCATGAAAATTCTAGAAGGAAGCTCCCAGTGGCCAAATCTGGAACAATTTAAGCAACAAAAGGAATGACATAGTATTAGATGATAACCCAAAGCATAAAATTGTATCTGTGAGTCCATACTGATGTAAATAAATGATTTAATAAAGAAGAAAATGAAGAGAAGAGACAGATATGCCTCACAGAAGCATTCCAAATAATACACATAGATACTGTCTTCAGGAAGTGGAGCTTATTGCCCTGTCCTCCTGGTGAGTGGGCTAGACTTAGCAACTCAATTCCAAAGAGTCCAGAAAGGGGAAAACCATGCAGAAACTTAGCAAACCCAACATTAATCAAATGATCAGGACTAGGGGCGCCTGGGTGGCTCAGACGGTTAAGCGTCTGCCTTCAGCTCAGGTCATGATCCCAGGGTCCTGGGATCGAGTCCTGCATCGGGCTCCCTGCTAGGCGGGGAGCCTGCTTCTCCCTCTACCTCTGCCTCTCTCTCTCTCTCTGACTTTCATGAATAAATAAATAAAACATTTTAAAAAAATGATCAGGACTAATATAACCAGTGATAAGACGTACTGATGTCACACATGCCATGATGTGATGTGACAATATAGCGCTTCTCCTCTTTGTAGTCTCCCCAAAACCCAAGGCCTGAACCCCAGTCTAGATTATGAGAAACACAGCAGACAAAATCAGTTTGGTGAACATTCTATAACACCTGGCCAGTCTTCAAGACCATCAAGGCCATGACAAACAAGGAAAGACTGAGAAATTGTCACAGATCAGAAGAGACTAGGGAGATATGACAATTAATGCCATGTTTAGGATATGGATCGGATTCCAGAACACAAAGAGGACATTAATGTACAAACTGGTGAAATCCAAATAAAGTTTGGAGTTTAGTTAGTAGTAGCATGCCAATGTCAGTTTCTTGGTTTTGACAAATCTTTGCAACTTTTCTGTAAGTCTAGAATTACCCCCAAATAAAAAGGTATTTAAAAAAAAAAAAAAACACTTGCATTACTAAGGGACTGCATATACTACAAGACCTTATCCAGAAAGTCCCCCTGACCTCAGCAAATGTCCCCACGTCGAGCGATGTCTCAGATGGTTTTGTGGCGCCCAGTGGGGCTGGACAGACATCAGCATCCTGTGTCACTCTAGCACTCCAAACTCTGGCTTCATCATCTCCTAGAGCTGGGAAGAACCTGAAGGAAGTGCCTAGTGAAGGACAGCAGACATACGATCCTTGCCCAGGTGCCCCCGCCACACTGAAATTCGGTCCCAGGAGAGAAAGAGCAAGCCATGTCCAATCTGGGGCATATGGTGCTCACCTTCCCAGGCTGATAAGTGCCCAAGAACCTCTGAGGGACATCCGCAGTGGCCTGAGCCTGTCATGAGATGACCTCACAGGGATGGCCTCTGGGCATCATGACTGGAGCGGCTCCATGGTAGCCACCTGACAGCTGGAGCTCAGGACTCGGCACCTCTTTGCCAAGAGCGGTTACCGGATGTGAATCCTGTTTGGCGTAAGGCTCTGACTGGGGTCAGAAAACTTTTGTCTTACCTTCAGCAAACTCTGTTCTTTCACAGATGCCTCAGAGAAAAGGCCAGGCAGGTACCTCCAGCAAGCAAGCATAAGGGAAAATGTTCTTGGTTATTATCAACTCCGCAGAAATAGGATATTCCTCTCGTTCGTCTAACAAACATCTGTGCAGCCCCTGCTACGTGTCCTTGTCCTGGGGACGCAGCAGTGCACACAGCAGAGCCCTCTCTCTCCCGGAGCTCATTATACAACTGAGAGGAAGTGGAAGACATCAGCGAGGGACAAGATGAAGCTGGGGAGAGCAGCAGGTGCTGTGGGGGAAGGGGCGGGGCCCTAGGGGGTCAAGCACGTGGGAAAGTCTCTCTGATAAGGTGCCGTTCGAAGAGAGCTGAGCAATTAGGCCCTGAATCACGTACTTGGAGGAAGAGCATTCCAGGCAGCGGGGGCCGCTCGTGCCAAGGCCCTGCTGCGGGAGTACAATCTGGAACCCAAAGCCTCCGACCGCTGGCATGGTCAAGAAGCAGAAGGAAGACCAGTGAGGGAGGAGAGAATGGCAGGGACAAAATCAGAGAGGCATCAGGTCTTCGGTGGCACACCGGGTATACAAAGCACACAGGGCTTGTAGGCCATAGAAGCTGCTCAGCTTTTCCTCAGAATGTACCTCTGGCAAGAGAACGGTGCGAACCGTATAGAGAAACTCAGAATAAGAGGCTGGTCAGGGCAAAATGCTATTTCTGAGTCAGACGGAGGTACTGCCAGACTAACTAGGTGACAGGAGCCGGTCAGCACAGAGGGGAGGATTCAGGGCTCCAGAAACAGACCCAACAGACTGGCTCAAGAGAGGCCACTGAGCAGGTCAAGGACAGAGATGAGGATGAAGGCAGGGCAGGAGCCACCAGAGAGTGGCCTTCTTTTGGCACTTACTAGCTATGAGACCATCGGCTCAGCACTGGGTTTCCTGAAAAATCCCTCAGTTGGGACCAAACGGTCTTCAAGGTCACAGGTAAGAGGCTGACATTGGCCATCATTCGGGAGGCCTGATTTGGGAGACTTTTTGCCCCTTTTCCCAGTCAACCTAGGAAATTTCCATTGTGAAACTTCTGGTGTCAGCTGCCACTTGGACAGAGCCCTCCGATGGGGAAGGGAGGCCAAGTTAGTGTCCTTTGTTGACTCAGGGACTTGGGATCTTGCCCACACATCCATCTCCTGCCTCCACGGATCCCAGGCAATTCCAAGCTGCAGCCCAGAGAGGGCCTCCTGGAAAAGGATGTGTCAGGCACAGGCCCCTCCTGCCCACCCCTCCAGCTGGTATAAAAGCGCTCCAGGCCTGGGAGGGAGCAGCTGTGGCCTGCAGCATGAAGCCGGCTGGTGCTCTCGTGCTCCTCTGGGCTGCTTCGCTCCTGCTCTCGGGCCGAGGTGGGCGCCTAGGGCCACGGGTTCTCCGGGGGTTCTGACGCCTTCCTAGGGCAGTTGTGAGCCTGTCAGGAGGAGGAAGGGAGGAGCATGACCTGGCGAAAGTCTTTCGACGGAGTGTCAGCTTATCTTTGTGTTCCAGATTGTAAAATTTGCTCAGCGGTGAGTGATGATGTTACCTTGTTCCTGACGGGCACCACTGAAGAATATGTCCAAGAAGTGGCACAATACCGAAATGAATCTATAATATTGGAAAATGCCAAAAGTCTGAAGGAGTGCATTGATGGGAAAATGACAGCGGACGACAAGACGAATGCTGTCAATGTGCTGGTGGGTCCAGCTCTATGTGTCCCTGTCTCTGGCGCCTGTCTGGGGGTCTGCTCAGGGCGGGACAGGGCAGGGCAGGAGGGGTGGGGGGCACCCATTTTTCTTCTCCACCATAGCCCTTCCCTGGGAATCCAGGATGAGAAAGACCTCATGGATGGGAAGTAGAGAGGATAGTGTGGGAAAGACTGAGCCCAGCCCTTGAGCTTTCCGGCCGGCCCTGGCTGCTCAGTGCTTCCCGGCCACCCGCCTGGGAGTCTGCAGGCCCTCCTATGTCCTTGGCATCGCCCAGCCTCAGTGTCAGGTCCTCAGCTCTGGCCTCCCTGACTCCAGCCTCTCCAGCATGTGAGCCTGGATCTTTAAACTGTTAGCATTGGGTCCTTCCTGTCTCCAAACATGGGCTCCTTTACCTTACCTCCTCAAGTTCCCCATTCCATCCCCCCTAAGACCCTCATTTGTCCTCATTCCCTGGGTCCCAGAGATCCATTCTGTGCCTCACCTGCCAGGAGAGCAGAGAGGGAGGGGAGGGGAGGGGAGAAGGCAGCTTCCCAAAGCAACCCCCCCCGGTCCTTCCTAGGCCTGAGATGCCCCGTGTGGAAAATCACAGTGAATCCTCTCTCTGCTGTCCCAAGAGGGGAACAAGCTACTGCGTCAAGCAGCAAGTGTCCAAGGGGCAGGAGGAGGAAGCAGAGCCGGAGACCCCCAGGTGCCCACAGGTGCATCTGGAGCCCCACCAGGACCTTCTCGGCCGCCTCTTTCCATTCTATCCACAAATGCCCCCCATCCCACCACAGTGACCCCTCTTCTTCCCTCTGCTCCCCTGGAGGAAGAGGCGCACCTGGGATTCTCTTGTGGTGCAGGAGATTGGGAGGAATCCACCTTTGCCTGCTCAGATCCAGAAGCCATCCCCCAAGCAAACCTGCAGTCTCCTCTCCAGGAAGGGTCCAGTGAGTGTTCAGCAGAGCTCGATGTCTCTTGTACCCCTTGAGGCCTCACCAGGTTTCCTGACTTTCTCTTTGCAGGATAAAATATACGCAAGTCCTTTGTGTTAACGGAGCCATCTCTTCCAGGAGCCCCAAGGATGTCACTTAACTGATCACTAACTGAGTAGTCTCAGCAGCCTACCATGTCCAGGTGTCTGAGTAAAGGATTCCAGCAATAAAAGCCTTGCAATCCATGGACAGTGCTTGCTCCTAGGCCTGGGCTTTGGGGGTGGAGGGGTGCAACAGCAGGGACCTCCAGGGTGCCTTCCCACTGTGGCTAGATTTGAATGCTGCTGGATGTTCTTCCTCCATGGAATGCCATGGGCGGGGTGGGGGCGGGGGGGAATGATAATTAGAAGAGCTGGGGTGGCTGAGCACTTCTGTGCCCCAGGACCCACAGGTGGCACAGGCCGCCTTGCCCAGAGTGAGACCCGGCTCTTGGCCAACGGCCAACCACTCTGACGCCCAGGGTCTGGCTGGGGGCTGCTTCTGAGATGGAAAACCGGCCCTGTGATAGCAAGTGGAGTCCAGGGGGCATAAGCAGGTTGTGAGGCCGAGACTCCTCCCATCACAGGTGCCCCAGGATGTGTATTCCACACTCGGCCATTCTACACATCTAAAAGCTCTGGGGCTTTCATAAGGAGAGCTGGGCTCTGAGAGAGATGAGTTGGATGGGTCTTCCAATGTCATGGATAAAGACTCACCCCGGTCCATGGCAAGTGCAGGGAGTGAGGGGCGCCCCACTGAAAGGTGAGAAGATGATGAGTGACGGGCAGTTTGTTCTCACTGAGACACAATTAGTCTCTCGACTGTTGCTCACCTCCCACAGAACTCCCTGGGGACGGCTAGTACACGAGGCATCTCGAAGTTGTCCTTGTGCACTGCCTTCTTCCAACCTGTGGAATCTTTATCTAATCTGGGGCCAGGGTAAAAAAATCAAGTGCAGGGGCGCCTGGGTGGCTCAGTCGGTTAAGCATCTGCCTTCAGCTCAGGTCATGATCTCAGGGGTCTAGGATCGAGTCCCACTTCAGGCTCCCTGCTCAGTGGGGAGTCTGCTTCTCCCCTGCCCCTCACCCCGCATTTGTGCTCTCTCTCTCTCTCAAATAAATAAATAAAATCTTTAAAAAAAAAAGTGGGGCACCTGGGTGGCTCAGTCTTTAAGTGTCTGCCTATGGCTCAGGCCAGGATCCCAGAGTGCTGGGATCGAGCCCCGCTTCGGGCTCCCTGCTCAGCAGGAAGCCTGCTTCTCCCTGTCCCACTCCCCCTGTTTGTGTTCCCTCTCTCCTGTCTCTCTGTCTGTCAAATAAATAAAATCTTAAAAAAAAAAAAAAAAGTCAAGTTCAGATGCCCTTCTAAATCCCATTCTGTTTGACATCCAAACTTCGATGGCTTGAAAGATGAATGTCAGAAACTTGAGGCTTTTGATCTCAGATTCTCACATGACCTTGCCTCTGAGATCATAAAAGCCCTGCCCCACTTCCACGTAGTCCCACCTAAGTTCATCTGAAGCTGTGGCAGATAATCCCCTCTTGGAGACATCATCCCTCCTCAAACACCTGCATCTCCCTTCACTGTTCGCTGGCCTTCCCCCCGACCTGGGAGCTTGCTGAACAACTCTTAGGCTCACTCTGAGAGTGTGAAGGAGTTTATGCCCACAGGCAACCCTCAAATAATACAGATCCCAGCCTCCTCGACTCAGTTATGGAGGTGAATTCCACCCTGTCTCTGATAAGATGTCCCGTGGTCTTGAGTCCCAGTTGCCCAGCCCTGTGGCTTTCCTCACTTTCCTGTTTCACTTCCCTTAGGTTCCTCACCTGAGCACCCTGAGATCACCTCCCAAATAAATTGCCTGCCCCCAAGTCCTCGTGTCTGGGTCTCCTCTGATGGGAACACAAACTGACCCAGTGACCTACGTCCAGCTTCCTGACCAAGAAGGAAAGGCAACCAAGTAGAGTAGAAGACATTTGGTGAAAGTGGCAAGAGGAAAAGACTGGAAAAGCCTGAGGAGTTTCTTCCATACTGAGGCCATGAGGGGCTAGCCCATCCTACATTCTTTCAAGAGAGGCACAGAAGACATAAGAATAAATCAGAAGGATATCTAACCCATTTTGGTCTAGGTGCCCAGGAAAAAAAAATAAAGCAAGGCCCGAGATTACTGGGGAAGCTCTAGACTAAGAGAGACCCTGAAAGGAGCCCAGGAGGAATAAGGCAAAATGGGCTGCAGGCTGATCATTAAAGTCCAAGGAGACTGTACTACTGTCCAGTGTGGTGCACAGTGTGCTCACTGCGTCAGCCCAGGCTTACAAAACACCCCACCTCTCAGGAAATGCTGTGAAGTGGGAAAAAAAACAGTGAAAAATAAATTTCTGGTTCTCTTTTCCTTCTCAAAGTCCCATGAAAAAGACAGTAAAAGAATTTAGAAGTATAAGCCCACAGGGACAAAAGGAACAGCACAGGGATTATCACCAGGTGGTTGAATATAACATGTTTTCAGACAATTGGGTGCCTGGGTGGCTCAGTCAGGTAAGCGTCTGACTCTTGATTTTGGCTCAGGTCATGATCTCGGGGTCATGAGATCGAGCCCCGTGTCAGGCTCCATGCGGGGCATACAGCCTGCTTAAGATTCTCTCTCTCTCTCTCCCTCTCCCTCTGCCCATTCCCCTCCTCGCATGTTTTCGCTCTCTCTCTCCCGCTTTCTCTCAAAAAAAAAAAAATAATAATAAAAATGACATGTTTTCAGAGAATAGAAAGCAGAGAAAGATGTGCTAACTCCAGGTAGAGAAAGCCACATCTAGTAAGTAAGGGAAAAGAAGGGAAAAGCCAATTTTTTCTCCAGAATCCCAAATAGGTTTGGACTTCCGAGGCACTGGGCAGTGCAGTGGGTAAGAGTAAATAAAGCTGCAAAGCCAAAAAGAGGCAACGGATGGGAAATTTCTATGTGGAACCACTGAATCTCTAATCTCACTTCCCTATCCCTTTCATGCACAGAATGTCTGGATCCAGGCATTCCTTCCAAGAAAGAAGCTGGAGACGCAGTATGATGTAATGGTTAAGAGCATGGACCCTAGAGCCACACTTCATGGGTTCAAAATTGTTTGCATTCAAAAGATCGATGATTAGAGCGTCTGGGTGGCTCATTCGGTTAAGCATCTGCCTTCGGCTCAGGTCATGATCCCAGAGTCCTGGGATGGAGCCCCGCATTGGGCTCCCTGCTCAGCAGGGAGCCTGCTTCTCCCTCTCCCTCTGCTGCTCGCCCTGCTTGTGCATTCTCTCTCTCTCTCTGACAAACAAAATCTTCAAATATATATATAGTAAATATATATATATGGCAAAGAAAAAAGTTTATTTTATTCCAAGAGTGCACACATAGTTTAGCATTACAAAAATATAGAATTCACTGCCTTAACAGACTAAAGGAGAAAAATCAAATGATCATCTCAATTAGTGCAGAAAAATAAGTTCTGGAATACTAAAGAGTCATTTATGATTTTAAAAAATTAAAATGGGAAAAAAAGAGGTTTTCATGAGCATGATAAAGTGCATTTGTAAAAAACTACAACAAACATCATACTTGATGGAAAATATTATAAGCAATCCACTTAAAATAAAAATGAGGTGGGGCACCTGGGTGGCATAGTCAGTTAAGTGTCTGACTCTTAATTTCAGCTCAGGTCATGATCTCAGGGTCATGAGATCAAGCCTTGCATAGGGCTCCACACTCAGCACAGAGTCTGCTTGAGATTCTCTTTCCCTCTCCCTTTTCTCCCTTTGCCCCTCCTGCTCTCTCTCTCTCTAAATAAATAAATCTTAAAAAAAAAAAAAGAAATGAGGTAAGATGTTTACCAAGGTATCACTGCTTCTACTGAACAGTATACAGGGGTGCCTGGGTGGCTCAGTCGTTAAGCGGCTGCCTTTGGCTCAGGTCATGATCCCAGGGTCCTGGGATCGAGCCCCGCATCAGGCTCTCTGCTCCATGGGAAGCCTGCTTCTCCCTCTCCCACTCCCCCTGGTTCCCTCTCTCGTGTCTCTCTCTGTCAAATAAATAAATAAAATCTTAAAAAAAAATAAACAGTATACAATATTTACTAACCAATTCAGGAAGAAAAGAAAGTATGATGTTAATGAAGTAGAAAATGGATAAACAATTAAGAATATCAATGACACCAAAACTTAGTTTTTCGAGAAATCAATAAAGTTGACAAAACTGTACCACTGATCAATAAGAAATAAGACACAAATTACCAAACAGAAATTTAAAAAGGAATGGCCTTATAGATTCTCCACTTAATAAAAGTAATAACAGAGAAATATTATGAACAAATTATGCCAATAAATCTGATGGCTTAGATGAAATGGACAACTTGCTTTAAGACACAAATCACAAAAACTGACTCAAGGCAAAAGATATTTCAATAACCCTGTATCTGTTAAGAAAATTAAACTTTTAATTAAAACTTCACACACAGAAAGCTCTAGGCTCATAAAGTTTTACTGGTGAATTCTATCAAACATTCCAAGAAGAAATAATACCAACCCTATATGAATGCTGTAAGAAAATGAAAGACAAAAGAACATTCCCAACTCCTGTCTTGAGGCCAGCATTATTCTCATAATAAATCCATCCAGAGCACCTGGGTGGTTCAGTTGGTTAAGCATCTGCCTTCAGCTCAAGTCATGATCCCAGGGTCCTGGGATAGAGCTCCACACTGGGCTCCCTGCTCAGCCAGGAGCCTGCTTCTCTCTCTCCCTCTGTCCCTCCTCCCCCCTGCTTGTGCCCTCTCATGTGCATGCTCTCTTTCTCTGTCTCTCAAATAAACAAACAAAATCTTTAAAAAATAAACATAAATAAATACAAAAAAATATTGCAAGAAAACTGTAGACCAATATCCTTCATAAACATGCACACAAAAATCCGTAAGAAAATATTAGCAGGGGCGCCTGGATGCCTCAGTCGGCTGATCATCTGCCTTCCGCTCAGGTCATGATCCCAGGGTCCTGGGATCAAGTCCCACATCAGGCTCCCTGCTTACAGGAAGTCTGCTTCTCCCTCTGCCCCTCCCCCTGCTTGTGCACTCTCTCTCTCTCGCTCACTCTCTCTCAAATAAATAAAATCTTAAAAAAATATATTAGCAATCAAATCCAAAAACACATAAAAAGGGTGACACATCATGACAAAGTGGTTTTATCCTGGAAATGCAAAATTGGTTTAACATTCAAAATCAATCAATGCAATCCACCATATTAACAGAATAATGGAGAAAAGCCATATGATCATCCTAATAGATATAGAAAATATATTTGAAAAAATCAAAACTTTCATAATAAAAATTATCAGTAAACTAAGAAGAGAAAGGAGCTTTCTCAAATTATAAGTTGCATCTGCAAAAACATCTAAAACTGTCATAAACTTAATGGTGAAGGACTGAATGCTTTCCTCCTAAAATCAAGAACAAGGCAATGATTCCCACTTTTACCATTTCTTTTAAACATTATACTGGAGGTTCTGACCAGTGAAATAAAGGAATAAAAAAGGAATACATACTGGAGAGGGAGAAGTAAAGTAATGGATGAATGGATAAAGAAAATGTGGTATGGCGGTGCCTGGTTGCCTCAGTTGGTTGAGCGCCAGACTCTTGGTTTGGCTTGGGTCATGATCTCATAGGTCATGGGATCAAGCCCCAACTTGGGCTAGCACTTAGTGCAGAGTCTGCTTGGGATTCCCTCTGCCCCTACCCCTGCTTGTGCTCTCTCGCTTCCTCTCTCAAATAAATGAATCTTAAAAAAAAATAAAAAGAAAGAAAAAATAAAATGTGGTATGTATACATACAATGGAGTATTATTCAACCTTTAAAAAGAAGGAAATCTTATTATAAGCACAACATGGATAAACCTAAGGGACATTATGTAAATGAAATAAGCTAGTCACAGAAAGACAAATACTGCATGATTCCCCTTATATGAGGTATTTAAGTAGTTAAACCCATAGAAGCAGAAAGTAGAATGGTAGTTGCCAAGGGCTGAGGGGAGGAGGAAACTGGAAGATGCTGTTCATTGGGTATGAAGTTTCAGTTATGCAAGAGGCAAAAGTTCTAGATATTTACTACACAATATGGTGCTTATAGTTAACAATACTGTATTCAAAATTTTGTTAAGAATGTAGATTTCATGTGTTTCCCACTACAATAAAAAAACATAATTCTGAAAAAATAAACTTCCATCAACATGCAATTGGATAAAAAAATTGGGGCATATCAATATAATGAAATACTATTCGGCAAAATTTTGAATTATTGCTGCACACAACATATCTAGATATAAAAGATCATATCGTGCATGATTCCATTTATATGGGGAGATAATGGAAATGTTTAATATCTTGTTTACATATGTTTATCAGTGTAAAAATTTCTCAGAATTTATCAAAATGTAAACTAAAATTGGATGCATCTTATTGGAAATTAATTATATCTGAATAAATTGTTTTGAAGAGACCCAATAGTCCTATTACAAAAACAAAACAAAAAACAACAACAAAAAAGTGTCCGCAGTCCAAAACCATCCATAAAGAGGGGGAAATGTGAAAGACAGTAAGTCAAAATGCAAAGAGATGGAATTTTAACTGTGTTTAAAATACTTTATCTTTTTAAAAAAACGTCTTAAATAGATGATTATGTAAACACATTACTATGTCCCTTTCTAGCAATTGAAAGCATCCATGAAAATGAGGGGTTGTAAAGGTCATGCTTTGTTAGATTCATGGTTAAAATACATCTGTTTGGGAGGCTAAAAAAAAGAATGGGAAATATCTGGGACAAAAAAAAATGAGGTAGGATGAGAATCAATATAAAAGTTTAAAAGATTCCTCACAAATAATCAACTTATAGATAAAGAAACTACAAAATAGGTTGGCAAATTAATTTGCCTTCACTTAGGCATCTAGTAAGAGGTGGGCTGGGGGTTTGAAGGTAATTTTCTCAATGCATTTAATACATATGTTATTCTTCAAAATGAAGTTGTGTATGAAGTATGCTCTGAAATAAAAATCAAAGTATTATCTCCTTTATCCATTGTTGAGGAGAAATGTGAAGTAAGCTGAGATTACATATCATGAATGTATAGAGGAGCCATTCATTCCAGTTTTCTGACTTTCTCTAACAATGCTCCCAGCTCAACTGGATGGTAGGATTCATCAAGAAATGAGGATTGTCCAGGCAAGTGTAGTGAGCGTACAAAGAACAGGTCCTCACGAGCATATGGTCTACCAAAAGGTAGAGGCTGATTAGGGTATAAAGTATGTCATGGAGGATATGATCGACTATAAATATAATGATGGGTTACTGAGAGAGCTGACATTCAGCTGGTTCATTCCAGTATTACCTCTTTTAGTTCTCAAAATGTTGAAATACTTGCACATTTTGACTAATAATTGCTGTTCCAAGCCTTCTGAGGGTCTCCCCACCACCACCATCTCAGGCCCGCCAGTCCCAAGGCTTCAGCACCCACCAAACCAACTGTTGACTCATCAACCAAACCTTAACAACTGGAACTCTAGGGTGTTTCAGGGACTAGGTGACAGGCTTACTGTAGATCTAGTTTATTGCTGCTTGAGTACGCCTATCTTGATGAGCACTGAGAAATGTATAGAATTGTTGGACCATTATATTGTACACCTGAAACTAATATAATTCTATGTTACTTATACTTGAAATAAATGAATATATATGTAAAATAATACTGATTTATTACTTCCTGGTCCAGTAAGTCCCCTAAGAAGTCATTTCCTGGCACTGCTAAGTTCTCTGGATGCCCAGAGTGCAAATTAATGCACCCTCCAGGCAACTCCACTCAGCATAGCCCAATCTCGGAAGTGCCAGAGGATTGCCCTGTCACCTTCTGAGCAGCTAAGTGGTCTTTGTTACCTGAGGTCCTTGCAAGGCTGTGGCCACTCGCTGCTGACTTTGCCCCCGGGAGTCACCCTTATCAGTCTGGGTCCAGCCAGAAGACAGAAATCACACCAGTAATTTGAACATCTACATACGTAGGATTTTTTCCCGTGTCCGTATCTCCTTCCCACTTTTCTATATTTTACATCCTTTTTTTTTTTTTAAAGATTTTATTTATTTATTTGAGAGAGAGAGAATGAGAGAGAGCACATGAGAAGGGGGAGGGTCAGAGGGAGAAGCAGACTCCCTGCCGAGCAGGGAGCCCGATGCGGGACTCGATCCAGGGACTCCAGGATCATGACCTGAGCCAAAGGCAGTCGCTTAACCAACTGAGCCACCCAGGCGCCCTATTTTACATCCTTTTTGTCTTTCTGTTTTATTCTAGATATTTTCCTTTGATCTAAATTACAATTTATTAATGTTCTCAACAGTTGCACCTAATCTGCTCTTGAAATATTACCTGAATACTTTATCGTGTTTTCAGTTCTAGAATGTCTATTTTGTTTTTTTTAAAATACTTTCCAGTTATCTGCTGAAATTATCCATCTTGCCATTTAATTTATTAATCACATTTATTTTAAATTTCATGTCTGATCATTTCAGTGTTTGAATCTCCTGTGAATCTGCTTTATTTGTATTTTTTCTTGGGATGCCTGGGTGGCTCAGTCAGTTAAGCGGCTGCCTTCGGCTCAGGTCATGATCCCAGGGCCTTGGGATCGAGCCCCACATCGGGCTCCCTGCTCAGCGGGGAGCCTGCTTCTCCCTCTCCCACTCCCCCTGCTTGTGTTCCCTCTCTTGCTGTCTCTCTCTGTCAAATAACTAAAATCTTAAAAAAAATAAAATAAAATAAATTTGTATTTTTTTCTCTTGATTTTTGAAGCCATTATTGTTGTCTTTTTGCATGCTTGCCTGTTTTTTAATCATTTGCAAGACACTGTGAGTGATAAATTATAAAGACAACTTCAGGCCGTGGAGGACGGTACATTCCTCTAGAAAGGGAATTACTTCTACCCCTGTCGTGCTATTAGGGTAGGGCACAGACACTGTCATCCCATCTAGGTTTGAATCTGTGTCAAATAAATTAAAAAAAAAAAAAAAGATACCATACCAGGGAAGACCAAGAAGAAGATTCTGATAGAGCAATGGAACAGGAGGCTGAATGCATAGCTACAGTGCCATCTCAGAGGTGACAGGTATTCCATCCTCTGGGATGCACCATGCACATTACATAAGAAACCTTTCTATGGTACAATGTCTCTGTATTAGTCTCCTATTGCTGCTGTAACAAGCTATCACAAATTCACTGGCTTAAAACAAGACAAATTTATTAGCTTACAGTTCTGGAGGTCAGAAATCCAAAATGGGTCTCACTGGGCTCAAATCAAGGTGTAAGCAGGGTTGCATTCCTTCCGGAAGCTTTGGGGGAGAAATTGTGGGGTTGGTTTTTGGTTTTTGTCATTTTTGTGGTTGTTTTGTTGCCTTTTCCATCTTCTAGGGGCTGCCCATACTCCTTAGCTTATGGCTGCCTGCCATCTTTAAAATCAGCAATTACATCACTCTGGCCTCTGCTCTCAACAACGCTCTTTCTCTGATTCCCCTGCCTCCCTCTTTCACTTATGAGGACGCTTGCAATGACATTGCGCCTGCTCAGGTAATACAAGATAATCCCCTCATTTCTACGTCCTTTAACTTAATCACATCTCCAAAGCTCCCTCTGCTGTGTAAGGTAACATATGCACAGATTCCAGGGGTAAGGATGTGGACATCTCTGGGGGCCATGTTCTGCCTACCACAGTTAGTTTGCCTTCCTCCGAAAGGAAGAATACATGGATCTGGGAAACAAGGATGGAAGCAGAAGTGGTCCCATTTGCCATCACTCCCAACTGGTTCACTTGGGGAATATTTGCTTCCTGTCCCCATACTGTAGGCTCTCCAAGATTAGAGGTCCTAGTCTCCAAAGGGAAAACACTTCTGCGAGGGGACACAGAAAGAGTCCCATTCAACTAAAGGCTATGGTTGAATTGCTTTTCAGCCTTCTGGCTAAGACCAAGTGTAAAAGCTATGGATGCTGCCGGGACAATTGGGGATCCTATGTCTAGGGACCACCAGCAAGAAGAGTCACCTCCTTCACAGGGATAACTGACTCTGATTATTTGGACCTACATTGGAGCTTGACTTCTCTATCAATTCCTACATCCTTCACCCTAACGTGCACAGTGCTGATCCCAAGGGTATTCTTTCCTAAATAAACAACTTGGATACTTAATGCCTTCTCAGAGTCTGCTAGCTGGAAATCCAAACCTCTAACAGCTTCACTGATCTTGTGATCAACCCAACAAATAGAAAAGATGGGAGTGGATTCTGTAAGAGTTGGGGAAAGAATTTTTTTCCACATTATATAAACTGTATGCTTGGAAATAAATGGAAATTATAGAATTTTTTAAAAATTGTATGAGATTACTTAGACTGTACGATATCATATGGAACAATGATTCTCAAAGTATATGACACAGTCCTTGACGGTCCCCAAGGCCCATTCGAGGGGGGCATGAGGTCAAAACTATTTGAATAATAATACCAAGATATAATTTGCCCTTCTCAACTGTCCGTTTGGCAGAATAGCAATGATGGCTAAAACCAGGGGTGTCATCACATGCATCAAGGCAGTGACCCCAAACTATACCAATAGTCATTATAGTTTTCACTGACACACACACATACACACACACACACAGCTAGTTTCCCTTGAGAATATGCCTGATAATTTTTACTGTTTAATGTACAAGTTATTAATTGTATGAAATCTTGACCTTTGAGTACAAGTCTGTGTAATGTTCTGTGTGATGAAATGGGATGTGTGTATCAAGCACTTCTGCACACTTGCGAAGGATGTTTGTCTAGAGGAAAACCACTTCTGTGATGGTTGGCATTGTGAGTTGAACTAGCTACCTTACTCATGGAACACCCTTGGCACTTGAAAGTACAACTAGGAGATAAACAATGATATTTCATACCTGCATACTTAGCATACATCTCAAAGTGAACCTGCCACTATGAGAAAAATATTTGCCAACATTTGCGGCCAGCAAAAATATTGAGTGATCAGGTAAAAACTAGAATTTTGGAAAACTTGTATCCACCACCATGAATATGACAGCTTCCCAATACTTAAAGATTTTTTTGGTGACATCAGTGATTATGTTAATAAATGTGATCTGGGCACCTGGAAAAATGTGGAAAAAATTCTTTCCCTAGACTTTTAGATAGTTGAAAGCATGGAAGGAAGGAAAGAAGGAAGGAAGGAAAGAAGGAAGGAAGGAAAGAAAAAGGAAGGAAGGAAGGGGGGAAGGAAGGAAAGAAGGGGAGGGAGGGCAGGGGAGGAAAACAGAATCATAGCTGAGATTCATATTACGTTTCAAAGATGGCTGGGTAGGAGTGATAACACTTGGGACTTCATCCAGGATCTATGCTCTAGGTCTATGCAGGAACTTGGGGGGAAGGACACTTTGCCCCTCTGAATTTCAGTCCCCTTCTGTGTAATGAGAGAGAACTAGACAAGGTCATGCCCTCTTGCATGTGGCCTAGGGAACTCCTGCCACTTTCAGGGTTATGATTCCTACAGGGCTTGGGTCCAAGGACATGCTCAGAAATTTTTTGATAAAAAATGAGCAAGGGGCACCTGGGTGGCTCAGTCGGTTAAGCGTCTGCTTTTGCCTTGGGTCATGATCCTGGAGTCCCAAGATCGAGCCCCGCATTGGGCTCCCTGCTCAGCAGTCTGCTTCTCCCTCAGCCCTTCAGCCCACTCATACTCTCTCACCCTGCTCATGCTCTCTGGCTCTTGCTCTCTCTCTCAAATAAATAAAATCTTAAAAAAAAAAAAAGAGCTGGGGCACCTGGGTGGCTCAGTCACTAAGCGTCTGCCTTCGGCTCAGGTCATGATCTCAGGGTCCTGGGATCAAGCCCTGCGTCGGGCTCCCTGCTCCACGGGAAGCCTGCTTCTCCCTCTCCCTCAGCTGCTCCTTCCCTTACTTGTGCTCTCTCTCTCTCTGTCAAATAAATACATAAAATCTTTAAAAGAAAAAAAGAGCAAATAAAGAGTGAATGATTTTTTAGGCTTGCTGACTATGACCTGAATGATGGCAATTGCTTCCTTCCCCCAGGCTCAACTCCCTACATCCACTCACCACAGCTGCCAGAGTGACCTTTCTTAAACTCACATCTGAGCAGCCTATTCTCCACTCAAACCCCTCAGGGATACCTGATCACCCTTCCTCAGGATGAAATGCAGATGCTTTGAAGATCGTTCAAGACCTACCTGCCTCTGGCCACTTTTCTCATCCATCACCCAAACCACCCACAGTGTTTAGAACATGACCAGTAGTTTCAGGCCTCTAGGCCACAGCACATTCTGGCTCCTGCCTACAGCTCCCTTCTTTACCTGAGCTGCCTGGCAAAGCCCCAGTCCATCCTGTCAGCTCCTCTTTCTCCTTCACTTCCCTCCAACTTACTGTAGGGCATCGGTCTCTACACATCTCCCCTGGATCATGAGAACCAGTTCTCCTCTGGTTCCCTGGGCCTAGCAAAATAGCAGGGAAAGCTGAGGGAGATTTTAGGGATTTGGTTGCAACAGAGGCCCCCTCAGACCTCCCACGCCATCCAACAGCCGCCTCCCAGGAGCTCTGGGCTAAACCTTTGCCAGGATCCCCACCAGCTCAGAGCTGGCCTCCTACCTCTCAACGACCCACTCTCTGGCTTTACCCAGCACTCCCAACACCTCCCTCAAGGCTCACCTGCATCCTACGCATCCTACTTAAGACTCATCTCCTGGCCCCAACCTGCCCACCTCATAGAGGTTATTTCCCGTCAAATGTTTGGGACCCCTAAGTGTGGACCTTGGCACTAGCATCTTTCTGGGATATGGCATCCTTCCTCCAGACTCATCCATTAAGCCCCCTGCCCAGGACAACCAGAAGTGACCTCCCAGAGTTCAAATCTCATCATGTGACCAGCAACCCCTCAGAACCTCAGACTCAGGATTCTAGGCTATGGGAAAAAACTGGCAAGAAGACCGCAAGAGGTGCTGATGTGCCCCCTCCAGTCAGTGGATTGGTTATTCACACACTGGTTGCTGATTTAGAGCACACATTGTATCCCAGAGGACATCTTACCAGCCCCGAAATGTGTCAGTGCCCAGCCAGCATACCTGAGCCTTCAAAAGGCCAGGCAATCAAATCAACTGCTTCTGGTTGAGGGGGAACATAGCAAGACCAGTGACTTTAATGAACATGAGACAACTGGCATGCTTCATTTGCTGTAAAATGATGGTAAGCAAGGCATTTCCTAAGTCTAGACATCATCTGAACTTTTTTTTTTTTTTTAAAGATTTTATTTATTTATTTGAGAGAGAGAATGAGAGACAGCACAAGAGGGAAGAGGGTCAGAGGGAGAAGCAGACCCCCCGCTGAGCAGGGAGCCCGATGCGGGACTCGATCCCGGGACTCCAGGATCATGACCTGAGCCGAAGGCAGTCGCTTAACCAACTGAGCCACCCAGGCGCCCCATCATCTGAACTTTTATGGATCTGGTAGTCCCAGCAGTGGCCAGAGGAACAGGTGAGGCGGATAGGATTCAAAGTGGTGCACAAGTGATGTTTTGTACCTACTCCTTTCTCTTTCTTCTTTCTCTCTGTCCCCACATCATCTCATGGATGTTCTTATATTAAAACACCATCTTTATGGCATTAACTCTCCATTTTATATCTCCACTCCAGATCGGAGTTCCAAACTCATAGCTAACTGCCTACTTGAAATCTCCTATTAGATGCACTCAAATATCTGTCCAAAGTCCAAAATGTAATTCCAAATTTCCCCCAAAATACCCTGTATCCGCCTAACCATGGGAATTCTTCCCCATTGTAGTAAATGGTACCCCCAGAGCCCCTTTCCCTCACCATTCACAACAAATCCACCAGATCTCCTATCAAATCTATCTCTAAAACATATCGTGTCTGTATTGTCTTCTCTCAGTATACTCTACCATAACCTTGGTGGAGAAATCTCTCCCCAGATGAGGTCAAGGCAGTACCCAGCTGATAACCAGAGGCCAGCAGGGACCTCCCCAGAAGCCACTGCAGCATGGATGTGGGAATGAAAGCCAAGTGGTAAAATGTGAGATATGGAAGTGGAGACCAGAAGAATAGCCTAGTCTTGCTGTGAAGGGGAACAGGGTCAGTGTAATTGCCCCTCACCCCCGGGGAGGGAATAAGAGAGTCAGGGTCAACCTTTGCTCCTAAGGTTGCTAAAACTATCCTCAGTCAGAGTTAGCCCTCTGCCTCATCGTCCCACATGTATGATGCCCTCAATCATACCATCTTCCCCAAACCTGATGCAGCCTTCCTCCCCAGGGTCAGTGTGAATCCTCCACCCAAGGACCAGAGAACAGGCAAAGAAGTGGATGTATAGGGGGTTGAGCTAAGCAAAGCAGGGGCACAGAGAAACTGTGAGCAGAGCAGTGGAGGGATGGTTTCTGAATTGGTAATTCCATGCCTCTGTCTGGCTTCAGGGATGACAGTACCTGTCTGAGACCCACACAACTGAGGAATCTAGCCAGCACTCAGGCGCCATGTGCAGACTTGCACAGAGAATCAGAGGGAGCCCGGCTGAGAGTGCTGGAAATCTTCATCCACTCTTGGCTCAACTCAAAGGTCACCACATTCCATAAAGTGGAATAAAAGGCAGAGAGTCTCAAGCAGGGTGACTTCCCTTGCTTCCAGCCACCACCACCATCAGGGACCTCAGAGCTGAAGGTACAAACCCTAACCCTGGCCCAGGCACTGTCACAGAAAAGTCTGTCATCAGGCTATGTCATGCAAGTGAGGTGACCTGTGAGGTGGTGAACTTCAAGCAAGTATGAGAGGGTTCCATGAGGCAGTCATGTGACCAGTCATGTGGCAGGTGTGTGATGGATGTGCATGACATGGGCAGTTGTGGACAAGCAGGTGTACTGGGTGTGGGCTGATGGGACATACGTGAGCGGTTGGGCACAGACAGGTGAGTGTTTGACAGGTACTCAAATGCCACCCTCCGAGGTGCCAAAGTATGTCAGGGTCACAATCCCCCCAGCCCTGGGAGGCCCAGAGTGGCCTCATGTCCTCAGGCAGCACCCCAGCTGTCCCGGAGAATGACCCTCCCGTCGCTAAGGACCCTCCAGCTGTCACTGCCCCCTCAGCCTCGGGAGGGCAGCCAGTAGCGCTCTCCGGGCCAGAGAAGGAAGGCAGACGAAAGGAGAAGAACAAAGAGCCAGCTCCCCGGGCCTGTGCTCTTGGGCCTGGGCCACGCTGCAGTCTTCCCTGATCCCATGTTTATCTGCTACAGTCTTCCTTGTGTTTCTGTCACAAAAATAAAATCTTCCCAGCTGGTCCTCTTCCCTCAGCTCTGCCCCTCAGACCTTGGCCTCTTATTCCTGCAGTCTTTTTGCAGTGCTTTTCCCCCTTTGCAAGTCACTGAGACCATGTCCTATCAGGAAGAGTCCCCTAGCCCGATCCTGCAGCCCCCACACCATTCAGCCCCACACCAGACCTCTCCCTCAGACACTCACAGAGTCAGCCAGATATCCCATCACAAACCCACAATTACATTCGGGAAATCCACAGCCAAAACCAGACTGACAATGAAGACTGGACTTGACCTTTCTCTGTGGCCTTCCCATCACAGCCAGGAGAAGAGCAAACACACCTCCCCTATTGTTTATCACCATTCTGGAATTTGGACCAATGAAACAGAGCCGGAAAAAGAAGTGAGGCATAGTAAGATCCTAATCCATAAAGCATCACTGCTATACAATAGCTTTTATAAATGGGAAAAAAAAAAAAGTAATTATGCCCAAAGTAATCTAGAATTTGAAACCATTTCAAGTCAAAATTCTACCACATATTTATTCTCTTTTGTTATGTGATGAACTGATTCTGAAAGTTCTTTGAGAATAAACGTTTCAGAACATTCAAACCCTACACCAAAGAACTGAAGAAAGGGGCATAAATAGAAAAATCACAGGAAAGAGAGGCACACGGCCATCACATAGAAAAGATGTTCATCCTCACAAATTATCAAAAAATGCAAAATAAAGGGCATCTGGGTGGTTCAGTCAGTTAAGTGTCTGACTTCGGCCCAAGTCATGATCTCAGGGTCCTGGGATGGAGCCCCACGTTGGGCTCCCTGCTCAGTGGGGAGTATGCTTCTCCCTCTCTCTGCCCCTCCTCCTGCCCATGTTCTCTCCCTCTCTCTCTCTAAATAAATAAAATCTTTAAAAAAAATGCAAAATAAGACATTTTCATCAAAATAGAACAGACTTTTTTTTTTAACTGGCAATTCCCAGGGATAATAAGGTGTTAGAAAGCAAGTATGTTCATATTGTTGACAGGAATGTCAGTGGGCACAAATGTAGTGGATAAGTGGCAATGTGCATCGATAGCATTATGTATCTGAAAACCCTTCAAACTACCATTTCCACTTTTGTGGCTTGAAGACACAAGATTTTTTATCACTACATGACTTACAATAGCAATGTCTTAAATATCCACTAAGCGGAGCACGTAGGTGGCTCAGTGAGTTAAGCATCTGCCTTGGGCTCAGGTCACAATCCCAGGGTCCTGGGATTGAGCCCCATGTCGGGTTCCCTGCTCAGCGGAGAGCCTACTTCTCCCTCTCCCTCCGCCCCTGCCCCCGCTTGTACTCTCTCTTCTCATTCACTCTCTCTCAAATAAATAAATAAAAATTTTTTAAAAAAATCCACTAGGAAAACAGGTGATGTTTTACAAGAAATAGATTATTTAAATTTACCTAATCGGCTACAATGAACACACAGTGCTTTGCAGAAAGACAATTTTAAAGGGAAGCCATATTTATTTGTTTTCCAGTGGATGGTGAGATTCTTACACAGAAAGTGTTTGGAAACCACTATAGTGTTGGCTTGGCTGGAAGCCTCTCCTGGGGGCAGTTAATACTCCTTATCCAGTTCAGACCTTCAAGACCCCTGGGAACTGCAGGTCCTAGAATGCAAGTTGAAGGGGGCAATCACAAAGTGAAGGCAGATATCTTTTTTTTTTTTTTTAAAGATTTTATTTATTTATTTGACAGAGAGAGACACAGCGAGAGAGGGAACACAAGCAGGGGGAGTGGGAGAAGGAGAAGCAGGCTCCCCGCGGAGCAGGGAGCCCGATGTGGGACTCGATCCCAGGACCCTGGGATCATGACCTGAGCCGAAGGCAGTCGCTCAACCAACTGAGCCACCCAGGCGCCAAGGCAGATATCTTCTTACTGCTTCGCAGGCCAAGCCCCCTTATCTCTCCAAAATGCCAGTCAACACCTCCTCAGAGCTAGCTATCCTGGCCTCATTGCCAGGGTCCTGGCCATACTGTGCTAATAGGAAGGCAGCCCAAGGTAGAAACATGTCCAAGCAAAAGAACACATGGCACCACGTCCACACACCACTAGTATTAAAACCACTTACAGGGGGCGCCTGGGTGGCTCGGTTGGTTAAGCGACTGCCTTCGGCTCAGGTCATGATCCTGGAGTCCCGGGATCGAGTTCCGCATCGGGCTCCCTGCTCAGCGAGGAGCCTGCTTCTCCCTCTGACCCTCCCCCCTCTCATGTGCTCTCTCTCTCATTCTCTCTCTCTCAAATAAATAAACAAAATCTTAAAAAAAAAAAAATGGGGGTGCCTGGGTGGCTCAGTTGGTTAAGCGACTGCCTTCGGCTCAGGTCATGATCCTGGAGTCCCTGGATTGAGTCCCGGGATCGAGTCCCGCATCGGGCTCCCTGCTCCTTGGGAGCCTGCTTCTCCCTCTGCCTCTCTCTCTCTGTCTCTCTCTCTGTCTCTCATGAATAAATAAATAAAATCTTAAAAAAAAAAAAAGGAGACACTGAGGACTCATAGGCAAGAGCCTTTAAATGGCTTTGAATGATTTCAAACTATACTACAAATTACAGGAATCAAAACAATATGGTACTGGAACAAAAGCAGAATACAGGGCTCAGAAATAAACCCATGCTTAAATGGTCAATTAACCCACGGAAAGGAGGCAAGAACATATAGTGTGGGAAAGACAGTTTCTTCAACAAATGGTGTTGGGAAAACTGGACAGCTACATGCAACAGAATGGAACCAGACCACTTTCTTACACCATATACAAAAATAAACTAAAAATGGATTAAAGACTTAAATGTAAGACCTGAAACGATAAAATTCCTAGAAGAAATAATAGGCAGTAAGCTTTTTGACATCAATCTTAGTAATATTTTGGGGGGATTTGTCTCCTCAGGTAAGAACAACAAAAGCAAAAATAAATAGGACTGAAATTAAAAGTTTTTGCACAGTGAAGGAAACCAACAACAACAAAAAGGCAACCTAGCGAATGGGAAAAGATATTTGCAAACGATATATCCAGTAGTGGATTAACATCTAAAATACATAAAGAACTCATACAACTCAAGGGGGCAGCTAAGATGGCGGCATAGCTGGAGGATCCTAGGCTTGCCTTGTCCCTCAAACACAGCTAGATAACTATCAAATCATTCTGAATACTCAAGAAATCAACCTGAGAACTGACAGAACAAACTACACAACTAGAGGAAGAGAAGAGGCCACTTCAAGGAGGTAGGAAGTGCAGAGACGTGGTTTGGGGGAGAAATGGATCATGGGTGCTGTGGAGGGGAGGGAGCCCTGGTTGCAGAGAAAGGCATGAGAGAGAAGATCCCACAAGGATACACACAAGGAGACCACTTCCCCAAAGCCATTGGCTCTGAAAAGGAGAGAGGCCGAATTTCGTCAGGTTTGCAACCAGTGGGGCTCAAAGACTAGAGTTTCAGGGGTCCCTGGGCTTGGCTGTGATAGGCCACTGAGGATGCTGCCCTACGCCTCAGCAGAGGCAGGCAAAACCCCGGGGCAGATGGCACGAACTAAGGATTACCTAAGGGGCATGGGAAGAAACTGTACTTTTTGGAGAACATCTGTGAGAGGTGGCATTGCCTCTCCGGTGACAAAAGAACCAGCAGGTGCCATTTCCCTCCCCTGCCCCTCAGCATCGGTGCAGAGACACCTGCTGATGGCAACTAACCAGGACACTGTGGTTTAGCCTGCTTGCTAAATCCCACATCCCTGCATCTGGCATGCCTGCCCCTCTGGGTCAAACCTGCATCAGTCCTGGAGCACAGAGTCCCTTTCCCAGAGGACCAGTGCAGGTCCCAGCCACCCCAGGTGCCTGAAGTTTAGAACTTTAAAAGGCAGCAGGCCTGGCTAGCGTAGAGCCCAGGGTGCTGCGCTGCTCCAGGCAGGCAGGCAACTCAGAGAGGGACTGGATTCAGTGATCTGAAAATGCCCGTGACGCACAAGGGGACATTACTCGCTTCTCTGAAAGCACTTCCCCGAGAGCAGCAAGCAGACTCCTCTCTCCAGGGACAAAGGAGCAGGCTGGTACCATTTACCTCCTCCACCGCTTAGCGTAAGCAAGCCAACGTCAGTAAACAGCCTAACCTGCTTATACCAAGCCCTGCGCCCTGCGCTAGGCCCCTCCCCCGGCAGATGAGCACGAGCGTCCACACGCACCATGTCTATGGACCACAGAGCTCTGCAAAGCTTCAGTTGTGGTGGAAATAGCATCAGGTCTCTTTTAGCAAGCTGACCAGAGCACACGTAGTTAAAACTTGACACACTCTGGCCAAGGTCCAAGCACTCCCCTCTAGAGGCAAGAAGAAACTCTGTAGGGAACCGACCTGAGGGAAAGAGCAGCTGTAACAGCTGCTGGGGGCTTACAGCACACACCAGAGACCCTTCCTGCAGCGCCAGGCCCTCAACAGTATATGACCTCTTCTTTGTAAAGCCATTACTTTCAGGAGTGGGAAACATAACAGGCGTTTCTTTCTTTCTTTTTTTTTTTATTCTTATGTTAATCCCCATACATTACATCATTAATTTTAGATGAAGTGTTCCATGATTCATTGTTTGTGCATAACACCCAGTGCTCCATGCAGAATGTGCCCTCCTCAATACCCATCACCAGGCTAACCCATCCTCCCACCCCCCTCCCCTCTAGAACCCTCAGTTTGTTTTTCAGAGTCCATCATCTCTCATGGTTCGTCTACCCCTCCGATTTCCCCCCCTTCATTCTTCCCATCCTGCTACCTTCTTCTTCTTCTTCTTCTTTTTTCTTAACATATATTGCATTATTTGTTTCAGAGGTACAGATCTGAGATTCAACAGTCTTGCACAATTCACAGCGCTTACCAGAGCACATACCCTCCCCAGTGTCTATCACCCAGTCACCCCATCCCTCCCACCCCACCCCCCACTCCAACAACCCTCAGTTTGTTTCCTGAGATTAAGAATTCCTCATATCAGTGAGGTCATATGATACATGTCTTTCTCTTTTTGACTTATTTCGCTCAGCATAATACCCTCCAGTTCCATCCACATCGTTGCAAATGGCAAGATCTCATTCCTTTTGATGGCTGCATAATATTCCATTGTATATATATACACCACATCTTCTTTATCCATTCATCCGTCGATGGATATCTTGGCTCTTTCCACAGTTTGGCTATTGTGGACATTGCTGCTATAAACATCGGGGTGCACATATCCTTTCGGATCCCACTTTTGCAGGCGTTTCTAACACAGAGAACAAAACAGAGACCTAGACAAAACGCCAAGATGGAGGAATTCATCCCAAAAGAGAGAACGAGAAAAGGTCATGGCCAGGATCTAATTGAAACAGATATAAGTAATATGCCTGATCCAGAATTTAAAGCAACAATCATAAGGATCCTAGCTGGGCTTGAGAAAAGCATAGAAGACATCAGGGACACCCTTACCACAGAGATAAAAGAGCTGAAAACCAATCAGGCCGAAATGAAAAATATAATAACCAAGATCCAACACTGACCGGATGTAATGACCACAAGAATGGAAGACGCAGAGGGATGAATAAGTGATATAGAAGATAGAATTATGGAAAATAATGAAGCTGCACAATAGAAAGAAAAATCTTGGATCATGAAAGTAGACTTACGGAACTCAGTAACTCCATCAAATGTAATAACATTTGATAATAAGAGTCCCAGAAGAAGAGAGAGATAAAGGGGCAGAAGGTTTATTTGAGGAAATTATAGCTGGGGGCACCTGGGTGGCTCAGTTGTTAAGCGTCTGCCTTCAGCTCAGGTCATGATCCCAGGGTCCTGGGATCGAGCCCTGCATCAGGCTCCCTGCTCAGAGGGAAGCCTGCCTGTATTCCCTCTCTTGCTGTGTCTCTCTCTGTCAAATAAATAAATAAAATCTTAAAAAAAGAAAAAAAGAGGGACGCCTAGGTGGCTCAGTCATTAAGCGTCTGCCTTCGGCTCAGGTCATGATCCCGGGGTCCTGGGATCGAGCCCCACGTCGGGCTCCCTGCTCAGCGGGGAGTCTGCTTCTCCCTCTCCCACTCCCCCTGCTTGTATTCCCTCTCTCGTTGTGTCTCTCTCTGTCAAATAAATAAATAAAATCTTTAAGAAAAAAAACTTATAAAACTCAACACCCAAAAAATAATCCAGTTAAAAAATGGGCAAAAGACATGAATAGACATTTTTCTAAAGAAGACGTATAGACGGCTAACAGACATGAAAAGATGCTCAACATCATTGATCATCAGGGAAATACAAATCAAAACCACAATGAGATATCACCTCACACCTGTCAGAATGGCTAATATTAACAACACAGGCAAAACAGATGTTGGCGAGGATGCCGTGAAAGGGGAGCCCTCTTACACTGTTGGTGGGAATACAAACTGGTGCAGCCACTCTGGAAAAACAGTATGAAGGTTCCTTAAAAAGTTAAAAGTAGAGATACCCTACAATCCAGCAATTGCACTATTAGGTATTTACACAAAGGATATAGAAATACTGATTCAAAGTGATACATGCATCCCAATGTTTAAAGCAGCAATGTCCACAATAGCCAAATATGGAAAGAGCCCAAATGTCCATCAACTGATGAATGGATAAAGAAGATGTGGTGTATACAATGGAATATTACTCAGTCATCAAAAAGAATGAAATCTTGCCATTTGCAATGACATGGATGGAGCTAGAAAGTATTATGCTGAGCAAAATAAGTCAGTCAAAGACAAATACCATATTACTTCACTCATATGTGGAATTTAAGAAACAAAACATATGACCATAGGGAGAAAAAATAAAAGAGAGAGGCAAACGAGAAAACACTCTTAATTGTAGAGAACAAACAGGGTCACTGGAGGGGGGGAGTGGGGGGATGGGCTAAATGGGTGATGGGTATTAAGGAGGACACTTGTGATAAGCACTGAGTATTGTAAGTGATGAATCATTAAATTTACACCTGAAGGTAATATTACATGGTCTGTTAACTAACTGGAATTTAAATAAAAACTTGACAAAGAAAAGAAAAAAGGAACTCATACAACTCAATATCAAAAAGTCCATACCTAAGGGGTGCCTGGGTGGCTCAGATGGTTAAGCGTCTGCCTTCGGCTCAGGTCATGATCCCAGGGTCCTGGGATCGAGCCCCACCTTAGGCTCCTGACTCAGCAGAGAGTCTGCTTCTTCCTCTCCCTCTGCCTCTCCCAGTGCTCATGCTCTCTCTCTCTCTATCTCCGTGTCTCAAATGAATAAATAAAATCTTTAAAAAAAAAAAAGTCCATATCTAAAAATGGTCAGAGGACCTGAACACACATATTTCCAAAGAAGACATAAAGATGGCCAATAGGCACAAGAAGAGATGCTCAACATCACTAAGCATTAGGAAAATGCTAATCAAAACCACAATGAGAGATCACCTCATACCTATCAGAACAGCCAGTATCACAAAGACAAGAAATAGCAACTGTTGGCGAGGATGTGGAGAAAAGGGAGCCCTCGTGCACTGTCGGTGGGATGTAAATTGATGCAGCCACTATGGAAAACAGATTGGGTTCCTCAGAAATTAAAAACAGAACTACCACACAATCCAACAATTCCTCTTGTAGGTATTTATCCAAAGAAAACAAAAAACACTAATCCGAAAAAAACACATGCACCTCTATGTTTATTGCAGCATTATTTATAATAGCCAAGTTACGGTACCAATTTAAATGTCCATCAACAGATGAATGGATAAAGAAGATGTGGTGTGGGGGTGCCTGGGTGGCTCAGTCGTTAAGCGTCTGCCTTCGCCTCAGGTCATGATCCCAGAGTCCTGGGATCGAGCCCTGCATCGGGCTCCCTGCTCCACAGGAAGCCTGCTTCTCCCTCTCCCACTCCCCCTGCTTGTGTTCCCTCTCTCGCTGTGTCTCTCTCTGTCAAATAAATAAATAAAAAATCTTAAAAAAAAAAATGTGGTGTGTTTGTGTGTGTGTGTATACATAGAATATACAATATAATATTACTCATCCATAAAAAAAATGAAATCTTGCCATTTGTGATAACACGGATAGACCTAGAGGGTATTATGTTAAGTAAAATAAGTCAGAAAGAGAAAGACACTGTATGATTTAACTTATATATGGAATCTAAAAAACAAAACCGAAACAGAACCAGACTTACGGATGCAGAGAAGAAACTGATGGTTACCAGAGGGAAGGGGGTTGGGAGGATGGATGAAATAGGTGAAGGGGGTTAAGAGGTCTTCCAGGGCGCCTGGGTGGCTCAGTCATTAAGCATCTGCCTTCGGCTCAGGTCATGATCTCGGGGTCCTGGGATCGAGCCCCGCATCGGGCTCCCTGCTCTGCAGGAAGCCTGCTTCTCCCTCTCCCACCCCCCACTGCTTGTGTTCCCTCTCTCGCTGTGTCTCTGTCAAATAAATAAATAAAATCTTAAAAAAAAAAAGAGGTACAATCTTCCAGTTATAAAATAAATAAAACATGGAGATATAATGTACAGCATAGGGAATATAGTCAATAATATAATAACAACTTTGTACGGTGATAGAGTAACTAGACTTATTGTGGTGGCCATTTTGTAACGTAAATCACTATCAAATCACTATATTGTACACCTGTAACTAATACAATATTGTATGTCAATTATTCTTCAATTTAAAAAATGGAGGGGAATAAAAGAATAGATTTTCATGTATGATCAAACTAAGTTGTTATCAGTTTAAAATAGACTCTTATGGCATTAAGAAGTTTTATGTAAGCCTCATGGGAACCACAAAGCAAAAACCTACAGTAGTTACACAAATGAAAAAGAGAAAAGGAACGAATCATACCACTGTGGAAAATCATCAATTCACACAGGAAGACAGCAAAAGAGGAAGAAAGGAAAGGAACAAAGAACTACACAACAGACAAAAACAACTAATGAGGGGCACCTGGGTGACTCAGTTAGTTAAGCGTCTGACTCTTGGTTTCAGCACAGGTCATGGTCTCATGGGCCCCGAGTTGCGGGGGGGGGTGTCCCTGCTAAGCAGGGAGTCTGCTTCTCCCCCTCTCTCTGCCCCTCCACTCCTGCTCGTGCTCTCTCTTGCTTGCTCTCTCTCTCTAGAGATTGAGAGCATGACTGGGAGGAGGGGCAGAGGGAGAAGCAGACTCCCTGCAGGACAGGGAGCCCAGCATGGGACTCAATCCCAGGACCCTGGGATCATGACCTGAGCCAAAGGCAGATACTTAACCAACTGAGCCATCCAGGCACCCTAAATAAATAAAATCTTTAAAAAAAGATCTCAAACAATCTAACTTAACACCTAAAGGAGCTAGAAAAAGAAGTAAATCCAAAGTTAGCAGGAAAAGGAAGGAAATAAAGATCAGAGCAGAAAGAAATGAAATAGAAACCACAAACATCAATGAAATTAAGAGCTGGATTTTTGAAACAATAAACAAAACCGACAAACCTTTAGTTAGAGCAGGACCAGGTCTATGTTGAACTAGGGCACAGACCAGGTTGAAGCCAAGCCCAGCTGATCAGGATGATCACAGAAAGGCAGCTGGCCATCTTTGTCAACATGCCGGGAGTGTGGCTCTTCCTGTTTATCATTCTTTATCGCTAGGTGGCCATTAACCATCCTAAGAAGCAGGAATGAAAGTGGCGCTTTCTCCACTCCAGGGTTCCATAACATAATCTGAAACAAGATGGAGGGTGTAAGGGGCCTTCACACTTCACTTCATCTCTTCTCCCCATAACAACATCCAAAGCACCTACACCTGGATTTTTCCAAACAACTTTTATTTCCTCAAAGCCTTTCTTAACCCTACGGAACAAAAAGTTGCCACTGAGTAGAGCCCAGTATAGGGCTGTTTTCTTTTCTACTCCCTCTCTCCCAATATAAAAATAAAGGTATATTTTAAAACTTTAGCTAGAGTAAAAAAGAAAAAAGGAGAAAGACTCAAAATCAAAAATGAAAGAAACAAACCCCTAACATCACACTCAATGGTGAAAAGCTAAAAGCTTTTCTTCTGAGATCAGGAACAAGACGAGGATGCCCACTCTTGTCACTTTTATTCAACACAGTATTTAAAGGCCCAGCCAGAGCAATCAGGCAAGAAAAAGAAATCATAGGCATCCAAATAAGAAAGAAGTAAAACTGTCACTATTGGCAGATGACATATTATACACAGAAAACCCTATACACTCCTCCAAAACACAAAACTGATCAACAAATTCAGTAAAGTTGCAGGATACAAAAGAAATGTACCAAATCTGTTGTTTCTATACACTAATAAACTTTCAGAAAGAGAAATTAAGAAATCCATTTATAATTGTATCAAAAGGAATAACATACCTACGAATAAATTTAACCAAAGTAATGAAAGACTAGACACTGAAAACTAAATGAAACTGAAGAAAACACAAATAAATGGAAAGATACCCTGTGTTCATGGTTCAGAAGAATATCGTTAAAATGTCCATTCTACCCAAAGTCTTCTATATACGTTCAATCCTGGTCTGGTGGCCGCAGCATGGTCTCAGGGCTGATGAGGCAACAGAGGTCATGGTGGAGGCTGGCTCAGCCTGGCATTTTGAGGAACTGCTGCACCTCAGAGCCAAGTCCCTCCTGTGTTTTATTTTCAGGCACCATGAGCTCCATGGTATACCCAGATGAACATCGTAATGGCAGAGTTAGCCAAAGAACATCCCCAAGTGTCGTCTATAAAGCTGGAAGCTAAAGCTGTTCCTGATATATCTTTTTTTTTTTTAAGATTTTTTTATTTATTTGCGAGAGGGAGAATGAGAGACAGAGAGCATGAGAGAGAGGAGGGTCAGAGGGAGAAGCAGACTCCCCGCTGAGCAGGGAGCCTGATGCGGGACTCGATCCAGGGACTCCAGGATCATGACCTGAGCCGAAGGCAGTTGCCTAACCAACTGAGCCACCCAGGTGCCCTGTTCCTGATATATCTTTAAAAAATGAAATTAGTTCCCAACTTTCTGTTTTTCAAGAATTCTCCGAAAATTGACCAATTAGATGATGCACATACCCCAGAGTTGACCAAAAAAGTTCAGGGACATGCATCTAGGTGGCTCCCTTTTTTTTTAAATTTTTTTTACAGATTTTATTTATCTGACAGAGACAGAGCGTGCGAGAGCACAAGCAGGGAGAGCGGCAGGCCAAGGGCGAATCAGACTCCCCGCTGAGCAAGGAGCCCAATGTGGGATCATGACCCGAGCTGAAGGCAGATGCATAACTGACTGAGCCACCCAGGTCCCCCTAGGAGGTTCCTTTCCACCCACTGGTAAAGAGCATCCTAAAGATTTCAACCTATACTTGAAGAAATTCACCCCTGTTGCCCCTTGCATGTTGTTTATGAAAGGAACTCTTTAGGAACCATGCTGCAGTTTCAGCAAGCAGATGGCAGAAATTCTTAACAAACGCAATTTTTGGTTTAGCAGTTTTGATATCCTCTCAGATGAAGAAGTTCATCAGGGCCTCAAAATGTATTCCAATTGGCCCATCTATCCCCAGCTCTGTTTCTGGAGAGCTCATAGGGGACTTGATTGAATTAAGAAGCTAGAAACATCTGAAGAACTAGATATAATTTGCCCCAAAGCTCCCAAATTAGAGAAAATAGAGCTTCTGTAATGCTCTTTATGAAAAGCAACAGGAAGCAAAATGTGGATGCAGCTAATAAATTCTGGAAATACTAAATAGTACTGGTGTTGAATATGAGATATTTGATATATTGGAGGATGAAGAATTTCGACAATTAAAAGCTCACTCAAATTGGCCAACACACCCTCAGCTGTGAAAGAGGAACTTGTTGAACATCTGCATATTGTTAAGAAACTGAAAGAAAATGGTGCTTTACCGCCTGTACTGAAAGGAGAAAATAAATGAATGTTAAACTTGGCACCCAATTGTTGCAAAAAATATTTAATTGCAGTGGAGCAGTTCATGACTTAGTCCTCAGAAATGGACTAGAAAAATGTTTCTTAGAGCAGCTGGGTGGCTCAGTTGGTTAAGTGTCTGCCTTCGACTTGGGTCATGATCCCAGAGTCCTGGGATTGAGCCCCGCATCGGGCTCCCTGCTCAGCGGGGAGTCTGCCTCTCCCTCTCTATCTGCCTCTCCTCCAGCTCATGCTCTCTCTCACATGCTCTCTCTCGCACGCTCTCTCTCACAAAAATAAATCTTTAAAAAAAAAGAAAAAGAAAAGAGAGAAAAATGCTTCTTACCCCGTTATACTTTGTGTAGTTCCAAAAGTTGTGCTAAATAAATTTGTTACTTTTTTCACCAAAAACAGAATGCAATAAACATCTTCAAATTCAATGTAATTAATAAGTAATTAGATCCTAATCACTATCAAAATTCCAATGGCATGTTTCACAAAAATAGAAAAAAAGCAATCCTAAAGTTCATATGGAAGCACAAGAGACCTGAGCAGCCAAAGCAATCCTGAGAAAGAAAGCTGGAGGCATCACACGTCCTGATTTCAAACTATAGTACAAAGCTGTAGTGATCAGAACAGTATGGCACTGGTGTAGACACAGACACACAGATCAATGGAACAGAACCCAAGGCCCAGAAATAAACCCATGCATGTACAGTCCACTAATACTTGACAAAGGAGCTGTGAACACTCAATAGGGAAAAGATAGTCTCTTCAATAACTAGTCTCGGGGAAACTGGATATTTACACGCAAAGGAATGCAATTGGGGGCCTATCTTATATCACTCACAAAAATTAACTCGAAATGGATTAAAGACTTAAATGTAAGACCCGAAACCATAAAACTCCTAGAAGAAAACACAGATGTTACAGAACACTCAATGTGCAACATAGGAGAGAGAAAAAAGGTCAAAATGCTGGAACCCTGAATTTGAGTTGGAAGTATCAGTATAGGGGTGCCTGGGTGGCTCAGTCGGTTAAGCGTCTGCCTTCGGCTCAGGTCATGATCCCGGGGCCCTGGGATCGTGTCCCCCATCAGGCTCCCTGCTCAGTGGGGAGCCTGCTTCTCCCTCTGCTTGCTGCTCCCCTTGTTTGTGCTCTCTCTCTTGCTCTCTCTCTGACAAATAAATAAAGTCTTTAATAAAAAAGGAAGTATTAGTATAAACTCATGATTTATTTTATCCTTAAAAATGTGACATAGGGCGCCTGGGTGGCTCAGTTGGTTAAGCGACTGCCTTCGGCTCAGGTCATGATCCTGGAGTCCCTGGATCGAGTCCCGCATCGGGCTCCCTGCTCGGCAGGGAGTCTGCTTCTCCCTCAGACCCTCCTCCCTCTCATGTACTCTCTCTCTCATTCTCGCTCTCTCAAATAAATAAATAAATCTTTAAAGAAAAAAAAAATGTGACATAGATGAATTCATATATAATATAGATGTAACACAGTAGAGGCAAAAAGGAAGAAGGTGAGTAAAAGTGCTACGGTCTTGAATTTGGGTTATATGTAAATTGTTACAACCACTTTGGAAAATGATTTCACAATATCTAGGAACAGGAAATATTACACATACCATATGACTCACTGGCATATAACCTAGAGAAATTCTTAAATAGATGAACCAAGATAAGGGTTATAGTAATGCACACAGATATGCTCTCTACGGAAGCTATCAACTTGAAACGACCCAAATAGCCATGTACAGTATGATGGTTACATCACTTGTGCTGTGCTCATCAATGGGAGATCACCCAGCAATCAGAATGAATGATTCCAGCCACACACAAACACATGCATGAATCTTTCAAATGTAAGACTGGGCAGAAGTAAACACAGAAGAAAGCCCACAGGGTGATCCGAGTAATATAAGACAGTCCCAAAGCGTTCAATACTAAACAATAAATTGTTTAAGGCTACCTGGTGGCAAAACAATACAGAAAAGCACAGGGGTAAAAAAAAAAAAAAAAAAAGGGCGCCTGGGTGAGCGACTGCCTTCGGCTCAGGTCATGATCCCAGAGTTCCAGGATGGAGCCCCACATTAGGCTCCCTGCTCAGCAGGGAGTCTGCTTCTCCCTCTGCCCCTCACGCTCTCTCTCTCTCTCATTCCTTCTGTCTCTCTCTCAAATAAATAAATAAAATTATTTAAAAAAAAAAAAAAGAGGGTGCCTGGGTGGCTCAGTTGGTTAAGCGACTGCCTTCGGCTCAGGTCATGATCCTGGAGTCCCTGGATCGAGTCCCGCATCGGGCTCCCTGCTTGGCAGGGAGTCTGCCTCGTCCTCTGACCCTCCCCCCTCTCATGTGCTCTCTCTCTCTCATTCTCTCTGTCTCAAATAAATAAATAAAAAAAATCTTAAAAAAAAAAAAAGAAAAGCACAGGGGTAATTCACACATCACTCAGCAGGCTCGTTATGCCTGAGGGGGTAACTACAGGAGGATGTGCCCGGAGCAGGGCCCATGTGGGATTCAGCTAATATATATTCTATTTCTCAAGCTAGGAAGTAGATCCCCTGGCACGTTCTTTTAAATTGTACTTACGTGTTTTCTAGCCTCAGCATACATGATATATGTCTCACTATAAAGTGAAAAAAGAAAAGGAAAACCATGACTCCAGTTGAACCTGGAGAGCAGCACGGAACTAGGGAGACTGTCAAACGTGCTTGAACATGGGGGGATCTCGAACATGCTTATGAGCCACTCTCCCAGTGACAGTGGCAAGGAGACGTGGACAAATGCAGACCAGCGAGTTTGTTTGAGAACGTGGGACCACATTTCCTCTTGATGAAGACATATGGCAGGGTCTTGCCCCAGCCCTGAGTAGGATGGAGAAAGGAGAAGATCAGGACCAAAGGGGGCTCAACACAGCACCGAGGGGTGAGAGGAGCGCCTGTAGCACAGGAGGAAGGGGAGAGCTGCAGAACGGCCATGAGACCCAGGGGAGGACTTGCACGGAAGGCTGCTCAGAGGGCCCTGGCCCTGGAGACCCACCTGCCACAGGGACATCTACATGGACATGGTCCTAGCAGTGAGGTCTGCAGAAGGTCTGCAGCTGGCTCAGTGGTCCCCTCTGAGGGGGGAGCTGACCCGAGTCAGGGACACTACTGTGACCTCAGAGCCAGACAAATGTCTGCCTGGAACCGCCAAAGCAGGGGCCTGGAGGTCTTCACGCATCATGCCCCGTCTCCGGGTCTCCAGGTCGTGTGGCCTCTTCCCAGCAGGTGGTCCCAGCTGTGCAGGGGCAGGTTTTAGGACACAAGGTGGGCCCACGCGTGCAAAGTCACACACAGCATCGCTGAAGGGACACAGACACTGTCCCCACAGAGGGACCCACGTACAAACTCCAGACACGCTTTATCCTATGTTTGTTCACCTGAGCGAGAACAGTAACTTGCTTTTTTCTCAGGCTGCTGCAAACCTTTCATTACAAATAATTAACCCTCCCCATAATGTCTCAAATAGTAACGAACACCGTTTCATGCCTCCAGCAGAGCAGCCTGGGCATTACTACACGGCTGTACATGGCAGGTTGTGCTTCCAGAACTGACCCTCCAATATTTTAAAATAGAGCAGCTTTGTGGACTTTTTTTTCTTTTCTAGTATTGTAAACATATGCTGTTTGATATTATCTGAATGGGATTCAAAACATTTATTTTTGCAAACAGAACACAAAGCTTTTGGGGCGGGCATCGAAGGAGAAAAAGGAAGTCTGGCTACAGAACTATGCCCAAGCCAGACCCCACTTAAAATCCGCCAGCGTGAACCGGAGAACTTCGGGCCACTGTTCCATCGGGGTTAGACTGGGGTTTCATGGCGCCGAAGCCACACGACCTCCTGGGTCTTCAATCTCGCCTCCTGTGAGGAAGACGAAAATGGGTCTCTCCCTTTCTCCACCTCCCTCTTCGATCTGCCGCACAGCGCCCCAGAAAGCCACCATCACGTGGTCAGAAGTTCCAGAACAAGACAATCACAGCAACTTATGTTGTCCGCCAGAGGCTCCAGAATGAAATGCTTTCCCCAGGGGGCAAGTCGCTGCCTCTGAAACTTCAGACCCATCTGCCCGTCCAGGGAGTACAGCAGCAATGCCTTCCGGCCCCAAGCGGCGCTGACCTCATTCGGTGCCCCCAGGGACACTGGGCAGGCGACCCGGTCTGAGGGTCCCGATCGTACCGAACTGTCTGTCCTCTGTGCCAGATGTGAAAGGCTGCACTGAAGAGGCTGGTCGTCTGCAGCTCGCCCGGCTGCACCCGGACTTGGTGCACTCGGTTTTCCACCCTCCTCGGCTCACTGTCCGGTTCCGGCTGTCGTCGTTTATATGGGCCGTGTTCCCTCAGGTACCGAGCTGCCTCTGGATCCAGTCTCTCGGTGCAGCCCGGGCCCTCGCAAGCTTTTCTGCCAGTCTGGCTCCTTTAGCTCTGTCTGCAGCTATTCGGTCACTCTCGTTCATTTGCTTGAAGATCTCCAGCGGCATCTGCCGTCCTGACACGCATCTTCAGGGACACTGAGCTGGTTGAAAAGAGAATCTGTGCATTCCTCACACGGGGATGATCACATCTCTCTGGCCCAACAGGAGGTCAAAAGGGCCCCCGGTGACCGGTCTCTGGCTCAGGTTCTCCATGGCGCCACCGCCGGATGCCTCCCCAGTCAGCGCAAAGCTGTTGGCACCTTCCATATGCGTCATGGTGGCTGGGGGATGATGAATCTGCAAGACACACTATCCTGGTGAGGTTCAATAAATGACTCCTCTCCCTAGGTAGCCCCTTCCTCCGGGGTCTCTCCTGGTTTCCCCTGGAGCTGGGAGCTCCTGCGTGGTGATGCGATCCGTTTCCGGGGCTGGCTGCCGCCCTGACTCCCGAAGCTGGCCTGCCTGGTGCTGCTGGGCACCTCCAACCCCTCCATCCTTCGGGACCTGGAGCCAGCACCCCGGTCCAGGCTTCTCCGGCGGCACCGTGGCCTCTAGAACTGCTACCACCCCGTCTTCAGCTGCTTCCCCATCTGCCAGACAACAGTAACTCACTTTTACTGAGCATTTATTATGCACCTGTTAGTGTGCCCAGTGCTTTATATGTACCGGCCCATTCCCTTCACCAGCATCCACCAGCATCCTTGGAGCCAGATGCTGGACAAGGGGCTGGACCCAGCTGTGACTGCTGCAGCCCAGACCCTGTCGCTTCGGAGAGTGGGGTCTGGTGGGCAAGACAACCCTGGGATGCCCATGGCGGGGGGATACATGCTCTTACGGACACGGGCAGGGAGCTTCAAACGGGCCTCCGCATACTAAAAGAACTCTCCCTGCCCCAAGCCCCCTTCCCCTGCTGCACCTCTTCCCAATACACCTGAAAGAGCTGGCTACTCTTGACGCTTCCTCTTCCTTCCATCCCCTCAGCTCAGTGGGCTCCGACCTACTTGTGCCCCATCACGGCCCTGCAACAGCTTTATTCAGGTCACGGTGATCTCCATCTTTCCAAAGCCCCTGCTGCAGACCCTGCCCTTTTTCTGCAAGGCTTCTCCGATGCCACCTTAATCCACCCTCCCTAGCCCGCCAGCCCACCTCACCAGCCACTGCTGCTCCATCCCCCTTGCCAAGAGTTAGATGTGGGGCCCCTTCCCTTTTCTGTCTCACCCTCCTTCCCCGTGATCTCAGCGATGATTTCGAACACCTTTCGATCACCAGCCCTGACTTCCTCCCTGAGCTCCAAACTTAAATATCCAATTGCCTGCTCCACGTGACAGACACAGTGGTGTCTGTCCTTTGCCTCCATATGGCAAAGCAGAATTTTCCATTTACACTCCCACACGGAACCTGTTCTACCACATCTTCCCCTCCAGGGAACGGGGAATATATCCACCCAGGTGCTCAGTCCAAAAGCCAGTGAGTTATTCTTTTTTTCCCCAATCAGACCAAATATAACAGTCTTTAATTACTTTTTTTTTTTTAAGATTTTATTTATTTATTTGACAGAGAGAGACACAGCGAGAGAGGGAACACAAGCAGGGGGAGTGGGAGAGGGAGAAGCAGCTTCCCGCGGAGCAGGGAGCCCGATGTGGGGCTCGATCCCAGGACCCCGGGACCATGACCTGAGCCGAAGGCAGTCGCTTAACCAACTGAGCCACCCAGGCGCCCACTTTTTTTTTTTTTTTTTAAAGACGAGAGAGGGATGCCTGGCTGGCTCAGTCAGGAGAGCATACAACTCTTGATCTCTCGGGGTCGTGAGTTCAAGCCGCACGTTGGGTGTAGATTACTTTAAAATAAAATCTTTAAAAGTAAATAAATAAATAAGAAGAGCGAAAAGAAGGAGGGAGGGTGGGCCCACCTCACAGCTAAATGCAAACTTTCCCCCCTGACTCCTAGCAGGGAGACCCCACCACTCCCACCCAGGGCTCCTGTGGTCTTCCCCTAGGACCATGGGGCTCCTCACCCACATGAGTGGCTCCTGACCCCCATACATGACAGGGTGGGCCCCCTCTCTGCCTCCCAGTCCACGTGGTACCGGCCTGGTCAGTCTGTCTCCTCGCAGACAGAGCCTTCTCTGCACCCTGCGGGCACTCCTCTCGGCCAGTGGGCCTCCCTCCACTCCCCATGAGACCTGTTCCCCACATCGGAGGAAGGCCCCCTCTGCAGGGTCACAGTCAACCACATGGTGGGCATGGCAGGAGAGAGCTGAGCCGAGCCGGGAAGGCCGAGACTCAAAGCCCCCATCTGGCTGCAAGGACAGCGGAGGGTGGCTGAAATCGACCCCAGGCAGAGGGCCCAGCGGAAGAGGCTTTTGGCAATCCTCCCAGCGCGGCTGGCTCAGGGGGAAGAGCGTGTTTCCCAAACAATCTGGGATTGAAGGAGGCTGAGTAAACACTGGGCCTGGTGAAATGCCCCTCCTGGACTCGAGCCCCACCCTCAGGGTCCGCAAGGCTGACCGAGGACAGGGACACGGATGGCCCAGGCACTGTCCCAGGGAAGTGAGCCGGCTGCGTCACACAGTGCCTGGACAGATGTGTGCTAGCAGCTTCAGGCCCGGGAGGTGGTCTGTGAGGCAGTTGCATACCCCGTGGACAGCGCAGGTGTGTGTGGCAGGCGGGCGCACCTGCAGAGGTGTGGAGAGGAGGGGCGCCAGCGTGGGACAACAGGAGTGACAGGTGAGCATGTCACAGGCACACCAGCACCACTGCTGGCCACTTCCTTGCCAAGTACAGATGTTTCAGGGCCACAGTCCCGCCAGCCCAGGGAGGCCCGCGGGGGCCCCATGTCCTCTGCAGGACAGGAAAAGGTCAACTGTGACACCCCCACCCCCAGGCTCTGGGAGGGCAGCCCAGCAGCGTGCTCAGGGCCAGAGAAAAAAGATGGAAAGGGAGAAGGCACCCTGTGGCTCCAGCTGTGTCCCTCGGGTTCTCCAGGTTTCCCGGGACCCCACACCCTCCCTGGGCTCTGTCTCCAGGAACCAGGCACCTGGTGAGTGCCCACTGCCTCCGGATGGGCCTGCTACCCCAGGAGACACTATCACACAGAATCCCTCCCCGGATGGCTCTGGATCAGCTTCCCCACCTCCACCCGGGCCACACCGGCCCCTCCCGTCTCCGAGCCCCCCATCTCGGCTAGAGCGTGTACCCCTCTCCCAGCCAGGGACCCCCCCACGCCCACTCAGGGTGCGCAGAGTCCCGACACCCACACACCATGCAGGGCCAGGTCCTCCAGAGCGGCCCTGGCTGAAAGGTCACCAGCAAACTCCTGGACCTGCCCTCAGATCCCAACCCACGGCCCTGCTAGAGCCCCTGCAGGCGGAGCCTCCTCCTACCCCCACAGCTGCCGCAGCCCTCACCCCTCCCGGGGAGCATCTGCTAACTAGAGGCGAGATGGGGGTTGAGGTGGGAGAAGCTGGTGGGGAGCAAAGCCTCATGCGTCACTGCTTCTCCCCATTAGCACCACAGACTGGCCCACTGACCCCAAGTCATTCCTTGGCCCACGTTGCTCTCCAGATTTCTGCTTCTGTGGGTTTCCATGCCCTGCCCCTCCCAGGGCCCATGAACACTGTCCCAACTGCCCACCCCTTCTAGCCCCACCAGAGCAAGCCCACAGAAGGCACTCAAGTTCATCTGCAGCTCAGCACGCTCTCATCTTTGTTTCCTGGCCAGAGAGCAGCAGGAAACACTGACCAGGAGGGGTCAACACCATTCCCTGCTCCCTCAGGACCATGAAGGCACCCCAAGCCCATGACCCACCCCCAGAACCCTCCAAGAGCCCACCATCGCAGACACACACCCACCCCACCCCCCCCGGGAGCCTATAGTCAAATACAGGATTTGGGCCTTTTCTGTTTGTGGGCTGGCCTCCACAGGGTCTCTGAGGCTGAGAGCCCTCCAAATCACCTGGCTCTGGGGGCACCCCACTTTGTAGGAACAGGTGGGGAAAAGACACCAGGTTCTCTTGGCCTCATTCAATTAATTCAACTGCCCTCCCTTTCTCTCTCCCCCTCTTGCTCATTGTCTCTCAATATCCTTCTCAATCTCGCTCCCCACCATTCTCTCACTCAATCTGTCATACAATGTCTCTCTCTCTCACCATCTCTCCTGATCAATCTCTCATGCTCTCTCTCAAACATGCACTCGCTCACACACAATCTTCCTCAGTATCTCAGGGATTCTCTCTCTCTCTCTCTCTCTCACACACACACACACACACACACACTCACAGCAGGGACCCGGCACTCAAAGGTCTGTGCATCTAGGCAGGCACCCCAGCACAGAGGCACCCCTGGGAGTGTACCGCGTGGGACACACCTGCACACACCCGATGTGTCTGTGTAAACCCCTATTCTTGGGACTTTACATCCCACCTCTGGCTCCTCCATCGGGCAACTAAGGCTGCACTCAGACTTGCAAACCAATGCGGTAGTGGGGTCCTGAGTTGAGACCCCAAAGGCCAGGGCAGCGTGGAGACAAGCGTGAACGGCCCAGACAGGCCCCGGCCCGGAGTGCACACCGTCGAGTGAGGAGACAGACATCAGTATGACACATCAAAGGACAGCAGTGATCAAAGGCAGTTAGTGCCACCAGGTGCCAACATCCAGGAAGATATCCTGAGGGCAGGTGGCTTTGGCACCCAGGGCTGGAGGGTCACAGGCAATCTACCTGGCTCAGAGTCTGGCTCTCACACCGCTCCCTCAGCCTCAACAACCATCAGGTCAGCATAACTCCTGAAAACGGACTGGAAGATGCTGCTTTAGGAAAATGAGCTTGGAGAGCAGGGTCCCCAGATTCCGGGTTTTTGGTGCCGTGTGATACCTGGAAGCCTGATGTATTCCTGTGGCTGAGAGCGCAACGATTTAACCAGGAAGGAAAGCGGATCCAGGCAGAGCCAACAGCGTGTGCAAAGCCTCTGCGGTAAGAGGGGCAGTGGCGGTCACCAGACCTGACTGATGCGACACAGAGCCCTGGAGCCCAGAGAAAAAGAGCCAAGTGTGGCCCGAGACGAGGCCACTGCCCCCCAGGGCCACGCATTCACTTGCCCCTGACTTTCAACAAAGCATCGCCCAAGAACTCGGAGTGGGCTCCACAACGTGATGACTCCCCCCGGCTGGATTAGGGAGGCGCAGTAACCAGGCTGGAGCAGGTGTGGGTGGTGACCTCCACAGCACACACGAAGGCAGAGAAAAGAGAAGGGCTGAGTTTGCAGCAAGGAGAAACCAAGGGCAAAGCAGCTTTGATGTCAGAAGCAAAAAGAGATGACATCCAGAAGAAAGCTTTGCAGTAACTGGCTAGAAAGTAAAACCACCCAGCTTAGGAGTAAGAGAAAGCCAGAAACAGCCTCCCGTTCCTGAAATGTACTCTCTCTTGCCCCGTTGCGATCACCGCCTCCGAGAAGCCACCTGATCTTATCGAAGTCCCCTTCTCAGAAAACACACACTTGGGGTGCCTGGGTGGCTCAGTTGGTTAAGTGACTGCCTTCGGCTCAGGTCATGATCTCAGGATCCTGGGATCGAGCCCCGCATCGGGCTCTCTGCTTGGCAGGAAGCCTGCTTCTCCCTTTCCCACTCTCCCTGCTTGTGTTCCCTCTCTTGCTGTCTCTCTCTCTGTGTCAAATAAGTAAAATCTTAAAAAAAAAAAAAAAAAAGAAAAGAAAGGAAGAAAACACACACTTCCCCCATCCCAGGACAACCTCTGCATTTAAATAGATACTTGGTGAACACAAAACTACCCGTGTACTTGCTCCCCTCAGTCCACCAGGGGAGCCCCCCAGCTCCAGGCCTCAGCCCAGCTGGCCCCCAATGGCTGCCACTTCCTCTCCGATGAATCCCAAAAGGCAATCGGAGGCAACGTTCTGTTCTGATTCCTACAGCCTTGCCTCCCCAGCTGTGATCCTACAAGCAAAGAGACCACATCTAACAGGGGAGGGCAAGAGCAGTGGCCAGGAGCAGCTCACTGGTGACTCAGGCGCAAATGGACTTAAGTCAAAATATCCCACTGATGGGTTATCATGATTAGGGGTCTCTTGCCGCAGGGGCCACCCACGGGTACAAATCCAACATAAGCCATCGCTGAGACGTCCCAGCTTCCCAATGCTGATGTGCACTGATGTGGGACAACAGGAAAGAAAATTAATCTGCGTTTCCCAAACCACATTTCATTAGGTCACTGCTCTTCAGACACGGACACAAAACCCCACATTATTCCGAAGTCTGAAAAGCAAACACATATTTTGAGATTTTACAGGGATTTATACAAAAATAGTTAAAATACAACGTTTTTACTGCCTGAAAACTAACTATATGATCTCCCAATAGGACATTTGTGAGTTCCATGTAATTTGTCTAAGAAATAACAACCGTGGGCCAAGTTTTTAGAAGAAAACTATATTCTCTTAAAGAAAATGAAAATATTCTCAAAGGACAAACTTAATTTAAGTCAAATCATACGCTTTTGTCGTGGAGCCTGATACACAGAGCGTTCCTGCAACAGGTGTTCGCCCTGCCACGCGGACAGGGCGCCCCCTCGTGGTCTCTCTTGACCGAGAGCCCTGTGGCTGGAATTTGCGTGAGAAGGTTCTTTTCCCAAGGCTGAAGGATGGCGAGCGGAGGCGGCCGGAGGGAGGGGTGGTCCCCAGGCCAGGAGCCAGGTTTGGGGAGACCCGGGCGGGATGGTGGCCGAAAACACCCATCAGAATCCCGGTGACCAAATCCCACTGTGGCCAAAGGCAGGGCTCCTTGGCAGGCCCCCGCTCCCTAAGGGTGTCATTCTTCACTCCCTCCTGTGACCCCACCCGCACAGGACACCCTTCCCACCCACCAAAGGCTCTTAGGAGACACGCAAACACGCGTGCCCTCCGCCAACCCCCGCCTGCCAGACCACCCCCGCCCCCCCAGGAGAGGTCTGAGACGGGGCCCCTTCTGAACCGGGAAACGGGGGGCCAGTGGGAGGAAGGGGGAAGGCGGCCCTGCACCCCGCGCCCCTGCACGCGGTCTGGGAGCCGGCCCGAGGCCGCGGGGCGCAGGGGCCCGGGAACGGAAGGCCGGCGTGGGGCGGGGGGGGGGGGGGCCAGGCAGGGCCGGGAAGGAAGGAAGCGGCGGGAGGAGGCACAGACGGTGAATAAATAGAAGCAGCTCCGCCCCGGGGCCGGCCCCTTGGACGACAGCTCGGTGGCATGTGGGGGGGGGGGAAGCGGGGCAGCCGCGCCCCCGGGACACGGAGCTGCGACACTGACCTGGTCACCCATCCCGCCCGGGCGCGCTCTCTCGCACGCGCACGCACGCGCGCGCACGCGCACGCACGCGCGCGCACGCGCGGCCCCAGCGGGGCTCCCCTCCGGCGCTCAGAGCTCCGTGACGTGCACGGCAGGTGAGGGAAGGGGGCCGGGCCGGAGGCGCCGCAGGTGGCAGCGGCGGCACAGCAGGTGGCCCTCCAGGGGGTAGCAGCGGCGTCCGTCCTCCCCGCTCAGCTGCAGCCCGCAGTCCTAGGGAAGAACACAGCCCCAACCCCACAGTCAGCGAGGGGGGCACAGGAGAGTAATGGGGTGTGGCGGATCTCCGCCCCGCCCCGCCCCGCCCCGCCCCGCGCAACTTCCGAAGGACTTGGGCTTTGGGGGCGGGGGATCTGGAGCCCAGGGTCGGCCACGGTCAACCGGAGCTGCCCCTTAGACTCCCAAATAGCCGGACACCAGCCTGGAAGCTGCTGGAATCTGCAGGAGGGCTGGGCAGTCCACGGGGGCATCAGCCCAGAAGTGTGATGGCTTTTAACAACAACCGATTAGGGCGCTGGAGTGGCTCAGTCAGTTGAGCCTCCGACTCTTGATTTTGGCTGAGGTCATGATCTCAGGGTGGTGAGATGGAGCCCCGCGTGTGGCTCCCGCTCAGCGGGGAGTCTGCCTGTCCCTCTCCCTCTGCTCCTCCCCCTGCTCACTCTTTCTCTCTGCAATAAATAAAATCTCAACAAACAACAAACAACAGGTTATGTCTCCCCGGGGAGTGCAGATAACTAGAAAAGAGAAGTGGACCCACAGCTAAGCCGCAGAGGCTCCCACATGAAGCGGAAAGTAGAGGAAGACCTGAGCCAGAGGGATTTGAGGGGAAAATAAAAATTAGGAAAACCAAAAATGGATGGTCCTAAAGAAACAGTGAAGAGAGTCACGGAGGGAGGGTCAGCGTGCAGAAAGCCACCGAGAGGTCAGGACAGTGACAACTGAGAAGTGTCTCCTGGATCCTACCACACAAGGGTCACTGGTGACTGGGGGAGGTGGGTAGGTCAGATACCTGACCCCAGCACCTTAAGAGATGGAGGAGAAAAATCGGGAGAGATCAGTAAACAAGGAGTTGTGTTTTCTGTCCTGTACCTTACCGTTTTCCCACTGCAATATACTTTATAGGCTAATTGTCTCTGTGTTAACAAGTGGTGAGATTCTTACTGGACCTCAGTAAATGACTGGCAAGAAGCGGGAAGGGCAGCATGGAGGGTGCACTGTCAGGACTGGGGCAAGGCCAACTGCCCAGCTTCTTCCTTCCTCTGCGCCCCAGCCCAAGGAGACCCCTTTGGTCACACTCTCACCACATCCAGAGCTAACCTGCTTTGACATTTGTTCCCCAAGGCCCTGAGACCAACACCTGCCCCGCTCCACACAAGTCACATTCCAGGAATGTCCCTGTCCTGCCACCGGACCCTGACCGGGCCCCACCACTAACCACCACGCTCCAGAGAGGGGCCGAGCAAAAGGGCCTGGAGACCCTCACTCCTGGCCAAGGGTCTCCCTGGGGACAGCAGCCCCGAGGCTCTGGCTGTGCATCACCTGAAGCTCACCTTGTTCGTTGGCTCTCAGCATCAACCTTCCCTGTGCTTAGCAGTCGTCCCCAGGAAGCAGACAGGATGCTCTGTTACATCAGAGGGGACACTGTGGCCCTTCTGTAGGCCATGCTGGCTTCTGTTCCTCCTTCCCTGGTCCCCCAGCAGGATCCCAGTTCCCACTGGGCCACCTGCCCCACCTGAGGCCACCTGGTTCCAAATAGACCCTTGACTGCTACTGAAGATTTCTCATGGACACCGCTTTTCACTGGGGCCCTAAACCCAACGTGCTTTTCTCAGTTTCTCTCCTACCTCCGTTCACTCATTCTCGGCCTCCCCGTATGGTTGCTTTGCCTCCATGCACCCCCTAAACATTGGTGTTCCTTGGGCTATCCTGAGCCCCCGCTCCTGCCCCCACAGCTCTCTCTGGAAGACTTCATTCACTCCCCTGGCTTCACCTACATGTTCATGATGAGACTCGGTGTCCAGCCATGACAGTAACAAGGACTGAATCTCCCATCCTACCTTTAACAATGAAAAACCAGGTAAAAGATATGAAACACTAGTTCTCAGACCCCGGACGACAGACAAGGCAGGTCAGTGATCTCTGAGAGAAGGGAGATTCGTGAGGTGAGCCCTACAACTGCCCCAACTTACTACCTGAAGAGACTGTCCAGGCTGCCCAAAGAGGGCCCACTGTTCTCCCTGCATTGAGAATCTGGGGAGGCCAAGGCAATGAGAAACCACAGGGCAGAGTATCAGAGAGGAGAGAGCTATGTGTGTCCACGACTCCCAAATTCCTACACTTGCAGCCAGAGTCTTTGAATTCCAGCACGTCTAGCTGCCCCAAGGACAGAGTCTTTGAGACAGCATGTCTAGCTGCCCCAAGGACATCTCCACCCAGATGTCCCCAGTGTCCCAAATTAGAGCCTTTCTCCCTTCCACCTCTCGCCCTCACTCTCTTCTGGAGCCCTAATGGACAACTCCTAACCCCCAAACTGCCCCGTCCAGTCATGGCCCAAGTCCAGTCCCTTTTAACTACCTGACCATCACACAACTCAGTGTTCTACCCTGAACCCAAGACCACAACCTTGACTCCACCGGCCTCCTCAGGGAACCCCAGCCCCATGCCCTCTTCCTCTATTCATTCTCTGCATGGCAAAGAGCACCCTTTCCAAAAATGGTCATGCCATCGTGTCACCCTTCACGATCATTCTCCACCATCCTCAGGATAAGTCCACACGCCTCAGCTGGTTTAGCCTTATGTCCCCAGCTCCTGCCAACTTCTCGTGACTCAAAACAACACAGTCACCTTCGCACCTAAGCACATTCTGCTTCCACTGCCTAGAACTGCCTTTCTTATGGCCCCCTTGGGTAACTCATTCATTTTGCAAATCTTAGCTCGGGTGTCACTTTCTCCAGAAAGCCTTCCCTGATTCTCCAAGGCCTCCTATGTACCCTGACAAGTCACCCTTGATAGCAATGGTGACCCTATACGGATACTGCGCGAGCACTCATCGCTGCCATAAGAGGGGGGACTCCTTATTTTTATTCTCTGTACACCCCCAGCACCCCACACACTGTAAATCCTCAATAAATAGGTGACTGAATGGGAAATAGGGGCTGAGAACATATCTTGGGGAGAAGGGAGAGGGCTCCCTGGGGAGGGCGGGGCGAATGGGGCAGAATCATAAAGGAGGAGGTGGGCCCACAGAACACAGAGAAAAGGAGTTCCAGGTGGAGGGGGGCTGCCCTGGCCACCAGCATTCCCGGGGGCCCCAGGCTCACCTCACAGTGGTAACACTCCACGTGGTAGTCTCTGTCCATGGACACCACACGGATGGTGGTCTCACAGCCCTGGAGGATGAGATGGGGTTTGCACACAATCAGCACACTGGGGTTTCAGGCGCACACACCTACACAACACGGTCTTGGCACGGCAGACGTGCATTCACGCCCACTTTGCTGCTTCCATGGGCGGGACACATGCCCGGACATCCTCCCGCAGCTACGCCTCACGACAGCACGCACACGCATCCGCGAGAGCGGTCACGTGGGTGTCAATGTGTGTACACACGTTCTGTTCTGTTCTTTGCAGTCAGGAAAGACCACGGCCAGGCCTGCTTCCCCAGGGTACATAGGAGGCCTTGGAGAATCAGGGAAGGCTTTCTGGAGAAAGTGACACCCGAGCTAAGATTTGCAAAATGAATGAGTTACCCAAGGAGGCCATAACAAAGGCAGTTCTAGGCAGTGGAAGCAGAATGTGCTTAGATGCGAAGGTGACTGTGTTGTTTTGAGTCACGGGAAGTTGGCAGGAGCTGGGGACATAAGGCTATACCAGCTGAGGCGTGTGGACTTATCCTGAGGCCTTATCCGATGCCGAGAGCCGCCCCACCCGAGGATGTCTCCTGCCCGGACTGCATCCTTCCCTCGCCTGCTCCCCCTACCACCTCACCCTGCACCGCTGACAGACCCTGGGAGTGATCCTTCTGTCCATGGGCAATGAAGCTGAGGGCCACCATTTCTAACTCATGCAGGGACTTGTGGGCACTTATGGGCCTGAGGGATATGGGACAGGAGCATCTGCTCATCCCTCCCAAGACCTGGGGCCAACCTGAGTAAAAGCAGGCCGAGGCCGGGCTGGGCCAGGCACCTGATCATCTCCCAGTGAGTGGTTCCTACCTGTGCAGGGAGGATAGGACGGGCACAGGAGGCACATTTTGGTGCAAAAACCCTGGAGGAATAAAGGAAACCAGAAGTGACCAGCTGAGTGGCGAGAGGCCAAGGGCGGCAAGGCAGACCCACCCACAGTAGCCCCTTGACATGGCCCAAGCATCAGGACCCCTTTCCTTGTGTGGACACACTGGGCTGGGCGCCGCCTCTGTGGTGCCTTCTTGGCCTTTTATCTGGCTCCCCAATTCACATCCACCCCATCACCTCCTCCAGGATGGCTTCAGGTTCTCCCTCCCCTCTCCCTCACACTCCCTGTGAGTTCCCTATCCCCTAATGTCCAGGTTTGGGCCTCCCCTCGCTGAGACCCCTGCAAAGCCTGGCTGCACACAGAGTTCCAGGGATCTGTGCAGGGCACCCACCCCATGCAAGGCAGTAGCACGGGACCAGAGCTCAGAGGGCCAGGCCTGGAGCCCCAGCAGGGGAGAAAGGATTGGCTGCTCATCACAGCGATACCAGACAGGCAGGGAAAGGATGGCCGTAGAGACCCCAAAACCCCACCCCAGGCGGAAGAGGCCTAGCCTGCCACTGGGAGCAGAGAGGCAGATGTGGGTGGGGCAGCCAGGCGAGTCCTCCCGCCCCTACTAGGAGGGGGAACGTGCAGGCAAAGGCAAGGAGAGGAAAGAGACGGCTGGTGGCTGAATCATGCAAGAGAGGGCTCAAGGCAGAGATCCATGCCTTGCCCCCACACCAGGGGAGGCTAGAAGTGGCAAGGCCAAGAATGGAGAGAAGACAGACAGGCCAGTTGGAAAACTGCTTCCGGGGGAGGCAGGAGACACGGCAGGAGTCCCACCTGCCCCCCCCCGCCCCCATGCTGGCTACTCACGTGTGATAGTCTCTGACGCAGTAGATGTTGTTCTCCACGTCCACGGTGAAGGGCACCCCGTCCAGGCACTCGTTGCACACTGAGCACCGGAAACAGCCTGGGTGGTAGGACTTCCCAAGGGCCTGCAGGATCTGGGGGTGGGAGGCACTGAAGGGTCAGTGCAGATGGAAGGCTCAGCACAGCCCCCGGAAGAGGCTCTGGTTCTGAGCCCTTGGCAGGTCTGCAACAGGTGAAAGGGTGGGTCCTAAGACCACCCGTGGCAGAGGGGCTCCAGGAGTCTGGGGGAGGTTCTCACCATCTCCATGATGAGGTGTCCACACACGCTACACTTGTCAGCTGTTTGCTGGAACCCGGAGTACTGAGAGGGGACAGAGGATCCGGAAGGTCATGTGACAAAGGGACCCTGGCTGCCCAGCCGGCACCTGCCTCCTGGCCCCAGGCCTCCATGTGAAGCAGGAGGGTTGCCTCCCCTGCTCCCACCCATGGCGCCGGCCGGGCACCCAGCTCTGACTCACCAGGAAGTCCTCCTGGCAGTAGACTTTCTCACCCACGTTGTAGAACGCCTTCCCTCGAAGTCGTCTGCCTGCAAGGACGAGGATCGAGAAGGGGGTCCGTTGGCCACTGGAACCCAGGGATGGGGCCCCTGTTTCCATTTCTCAGAACTTGCCTCCAACAGATGAGAAGCAGATCATGGGCAAATTTTAACATTTCCCTTTAATACTAGGTTATTGCTGTGCTAATAATAATTTTTTTTTTTTAATTAAACAGAACACGGGGTGCCTGGGTGGCTCAGTCGGTCAAGCATCTGCCTTCAGCTCAGGTCATGATCCCGGGTCCTGGGATCGAGCCCCGCATCAGGATCCCTGCTCAGCGGGGAGCCTGCTTCTCCCGCTCCCTCTTACTCCTACTCATGCTTACTTTCTCTAGTGCGCTCTCTCTCAAGTAAATAAATAAAATCTTAAAAAAAAAACCCTACTAGAACTAATAAATGAGGGGCGCCTGGGTGGCTCAGTCGTTAAGCGTCTGCCTTCGGCTCGGGTCATGATCCCAGGGTCCTGGGATCGAGCCCCACATCGGGATCCCTGCTCGTCAGGAAGCCTGCTTCTTCCTCTCCCACTCCCCCTGCTTGTGTTCCCTCTCTTGCTGTGTCTCTCTCTGTCAAATATATAAATAAAATCTATTTAAAAATTAAAAAAAAAAAGAACTAATAATTGAGTTTATCAGGGTTCTAGGATAGGTGGTCAGAAGGTGAAAACCAAGTATCTTTGTATATTGCAATAACAAATGGTGGGAAAATGAACTTGGAATTTTTAAAATTGCATTCCTAATAGCATCCCAAAAGCCCTGCAAAATTCTGAGGGATAAATTTAATAAAAGACGTGTGTGACCCTCACCCTGCCAAACCAGACTTGGCTGAGAGAAATTTCAAAAGACCTCCGTAAAGAGAGCGCTATACTGCTGGAAGACCGCTCTCTGCTGAGACTCTCACATTTCTGCCCATCTTACCGAGGACCGGCAGCGTTTGTTCTGAATTACCTCCCTGAGGACATTTGTGAAACATACTGCTTAGAAGACAGAGCTAGCTTATCTCCCTCTGAAGTAGAAAGCAGGTTTTGTCTGCTGTCCATTATAATACAGATAATGTGTTCCTCAGAAACAAGGGTCAGAGAGCTTTGCTGACTGCCCATTATAAAACATCAGGGTTCCCTCAGTTCAGGGTTCCCTAGACCGACTACATGTGCAGCATCCACCGGGGCCCCTCTGCATCACCCCTGCGGGACTCGAGGGCATGCAGCATGATTCAGAGGTGAAGCTCATCCTGTCTGCAGGGCTATAAGGCTCTGCCCCAGGGGGCTCATGTCTTCAGTCAGCATCAGCGGAACAGTGGCAGATAAACCTGTCAGCTTACAAGTAGGGAGAAAAATCTCAGTCCTTGACAATCATCTTCATGGCTTCAAACATCCTGATGTCAATTCTCCCCAAATTGATCTAGACTTCAATGCCACGCAATTAAGATCCCAGCATTCTTATTTTTTTTGTGGAAACTGACATGCCAATTCTAATTTGTTTGTTTTGTCTTCTTTCAAACCCTTGTGTTGAGGGCTGACTTCCAATTCTAAAATTTATATAAAAATACAAAGAACCTAGAATAGCCAAATAATCTTGCAAAAGATCAACAACGCTGGAAGACTTACACTACCTATCTGAAGACTTCAAGTAATCAAGACCGTGTAACACTGGGGTAAGGAAAGACAGAAAGATCAGTGAAACAGAAGAGAGTGCAAAAATAGGCCCATAAATATTTCAATAAACACACAAGTGGGAAAGCAAACTCTTTTCAGCACATGGTGCTGTGACAAGTGGAGAAAAAAAAAGAAATACGGACTGGGTGATGGACACTGGGGAGGGTATGTGCTCTGGTAAGCGCTGTGAATTGTGCAAGACTGTTGAATCTCAGATCTGTACCTCTGAAACAAATAATGCAATATATGTTAAGAAAAAAAAAAAAGAAGAAGAAGAAGGTAGCGGGAGGGGAAGAATGAAGCGGGGGAAATCGGAGGGGTAGACGAACCATGAGAGATGATGGACTCTGAAAAACAAACAGGGTTCTAGAGGGGAGGGGGGTGGGAGGATGGGTTAGCCTGGTGGTGGGTATTGAGGAGGGCACGTTCTGCATGGAGCACTGGGTGTTATGCACAAACAATGAATCATGGAACACTTCATCTAAAACTAATGATGTAATGTATGGGGATTAACATAAGAATAAAAAAATTAAAAAAAAAAAGAAATACGGAACAAAAATGAAACTCAATTCCTCACCTCACACTATACACAAAAGTATATTATGAGGGGCGCCTGGGTGGCTCAGTCGGTTATGCGTCTGACTTTGGCTCAGGTCATGATCTCGGGGTCCTGAGAATGAGCCCCATGTCGGGCTCCCTGCTCAGCGGGGAGTCTGCTTGTCCCTCTCCCTCTGCCACATCCCCCCTCCCAGCTCGTGCTCTCTCTCTCACACTCTTGCGCTCAAATGAATAAATAAAATCTTTAAAAAAAAGAATAATATGAAGTGGGTTATCAACCTAAACATAAAAATGAGAAATCTAAGAGGCACCTGGCTGGCTCAGTCAGTGGAGCATGTGACTTTTGATCTCCGGGTTGTGAGTTCAAGCCCCATATTAGGTATAGAGATTACTAAAAAAAATAAACTTAAAAATATATAGATAGATACAGATATCATTAAATATATTTTTAAATTATCTATAAGAAAATAGGGGCGGGATGCCTGGGTGGCTCAGTCATTAAGCGTCTGCCTTCGGCTCAGGTCATGATCCCAGGGTCCTGGGATCGAGCCCCGCATCGGGCTCCCTGCCCCGCGGGAAGCCTGCTTCTCCCTCTCCCACTCCCCCTGCTTGTGTTCCCTCTCTCGCTGTCTCTCTCTGTCAAATAAATAAATAAAATCTTAGAAAGAAAGAAAGAAAGAAAGAAAGAAAGAAAGAAAGAAAGAAAGAAAGAGAGAAAGAGAGAGAAAGAGAGAGAGAGAGAGAGAGAGAAAGAGAGAGAGAAAGAGAGAAAGAGAGAAAGAGAGAAAGAAAGAAAGAAGAAAGAAAGAAAGAAAGAAAGAAAGAAAGAAAGAAAGAAAGAAAGAAAGAAAGAAAGAAAGAAAGAAAGAAGAAACTAGGGGTGCCTGGGTGGCTCAGTCAGTTGTGTCCGACTGTTAATCTCAGCTCAGGTCTTGATCTCAGGGTCATGAGTTCAAGCCCACTGGGCTCCATGCTGGGCTTGGAACCCACTTAAAAAAAAAAAGTACTATGAGAAAATATTCACAAAACATACATCTGAAAAGGACTTGTACTCAGAATATATATATTCCTACAACTAAATAATAAAAGACTTTTAAAGTAACTCTCAATTCAAAAGCTGAGCCAAAGACCTGAACAGACTTCATAAAAGAAGATATAAATGGCCAAGAAGCAGACAAAAAGCAGCTCAACCTTATTAGTCATCAGGGAAATGCAAATTAAAACCACAAGATACCACTTCACATCCATTAGAATGGCTAAAATTAAAAAGACGAAAACGCCAATTATTGGCAAACATGTAGAATAATACATCCCTAACATTTCTAGTGGGAGTATGAAAATGGCACAACCCCTTTGGAAAAGTATGGCAATCTCTTACGAAGTTAAACATACACTTAGCCTATGACCCAGAAATTCCACTCCTTGGAATTTACCCAAGAGAGAAATGAAAACATTTGTCCACAAATGACCTATACGAGAATGTTCACAGCACAATCTATCAGTGTGTGAATCTACCACAACTTGTGGTAGATTCATACAATAAAATCCTACTCGGCCAATAAAAAGGAGTGAGCTACTAATAATATGTGGATTAGGGGCGCCTAGCTGGCGACTCTTGATCTTGGGGCTAAGCGTGAGCCCCACGTTGGGTGTAGAGATTACTTAAAAATAAAATCTGTAGGAGTGCCTGGGTGGCTCAGTCATTAAGCGTCTGCCTTTGGCTCGGGTCATGATCCCAGGGTCCTGGGATCGAGCCCCGCATCAGGCTCCCTGCTTGGCGGGGAGCCTGCTTCTCCCTCTCCCACTGCCCCTACTTGTGCTCTCTCTCTCTGTGTCAAATAAATAAATAAAAGTTTTTAAAATAAATAAATAAATAAATAAAATCATTTAAAAAAGACACAGGGACTTAAAAAAAATAACATGTTTAGCAAAAAAAAAAAAAAAAATCAGCCACAAAATAGCATATAATCTATGACTTCATTTATATTAAGTTCTAGGAGAGACAAAACTAATCTATGGTGGTAGAAATCAGAACACTGATTGGGCAGATGTGATGGGAAATACTGGGCATCAACTAAAAAAGGGCAAGATTAGAGTTCCTAGGGTGTTTAAATTTTTCTGTATCCTTGTTAGGGGTATGAGATACGTAAACATATACATGTATCCAAAGTCTTTGAACTACATACTTAAGATCTGTTTGCTGTACCATCTGTAAATTGAACTCAGTTACACACACACACAAAGATAAACTTGAAACATTTTGTGCCACAGTAAAGAAGTGCTCGAAGACCGATGGAGACTTGCCAAAAGGGCACAGGGACCAACCCAAAAGGACCTCCTCTGGCCAAATTTGTGCATCAAAAAGAGTAAGGACTGTACTGCAAAACATGTCATGAAAAAAAGTCCATGAGTCAAAATACTCATAAGAGAAAAACAATTTTGCCCCCATTCAAGTTTAAAACTTTTCTTACTGAAGTTTGAAAATACGCCCTGGGAAAATCCCCCTCTACACAGACCTCACCCAATTCCCACAGACAGACCTCCACAATCAAAAATGATGAAAACATGTGAAGAAATAAGGTATCATGGCCAAGAGTGAGGAGAAACAATAAACAATTGAAGTAGGACTTCAAAGACATTAGATATTAGGATTATTGGATACAGAATACGAGTATTTAATATGCTTACAAAATAAAAACAGATGTCCAAAACCTGAGACTACAAAGATTTCTTGGACAGGACGTTAAAAGCGGTAACTGAAAACAAAGATAAATTGGACTTCACTAAGAATTTCTCTTCATCAGAAGACATCATTAAGAAGGTAATGAAGCAAGAATAGGTTAGGAAAAGAATTTACAACACATATATCCAACACAGAACTCGGTATCCAAGATGCATACAGAACTCCTAGAAATCAATAAAAGTCAAACAACCCAATTTAGAAATGGGCAAAAGACTTCATTTTACAAACAAAGGCATTCAAATGGCCAACAGACATAAAAAGGTATATGAGTCTCCACTACTCATCAGAGAAATTCCCATTAAAATCTCACTAATAGGGGCACCTGGGTGGCTCAGTCGTTAAGTGTCTGCCTTCGGCTCAGGTCATGATCCCAGGGTCCTGGGATCGAGCCCCGCGTTGGGCTCCCTGCTCGGTGGGAAGCCTGCTTCTCCCTCTCCCACTCCCCCTGCTTGTGTTCCCTCTCTCACTGTCTCTGTCAAAATAAATAAATAAAAAATCTTTAAAAAAATAAATAAAATAAATAAAATATTTAAAAAAAAAGAAAGAAAAATAAGTATAAAGATCTGTCAGGCGACATAGACACAATACAACAGTTTTATTTATAATCACCAAATTATGGTGATCATCAGTACAGCTTAAAAGTCATGTACTGATGACTGGAAGGGACATAAGGTAATCTTCTGGGGTGATGGAAATGTTCTATACCTTGATCTGAATGGTGATCACATGGGCACATAGACAGGTACAAATGTATCAAGCTGTAATACACTCAAGATTAGTATGTTTTACACTCTTCATATATTTCCAATCTTGATAAAAAGCAAGACACTATCAAAAATGTTGAGGCAGATTTGAAAAAAGGACCAAAGAGAACTTCTAGAAAAAAAAAAAAATCCAATCAATGAAATGAAAAACTCAATGAAAGAGTTCAATAGGAGATTAAACACAGCTGAAGAGAAGAAAATGAATGATCTGGATCCTAGTTTCTGGAAGACAGATCTGAGGAAATTAAACAGAATGGGAGACAGAGAAATGGATAATATGAGAGGAAGAGATTAAGAGACACAATAGAGGGGCACCTGGGTGGCTCAGTTGGTTAAGCTCAGGTCATGATCCCAGGGTCCTGGGATGGAGTCCCACATCTGGCTCTGAGCAGGGAGCCCGCTTCTCCCTTTCCCTCTGCCCAACCCCTCCCCCTCTCCGCTTATTCTCTCTCTTTCAAATAAATAAATACAATCTTTAAAAAAAAAAAAAGGGCGCCTGGATGGCTCAGATGGTTAAGCGTCTGCCTTCGGCTCAGGTCATGATCCCAGGGTCCTGGGATCGAGTCCCGCATCAGGCTCTCTGCTCCTTGGGAGCCTGCTTCTCCCTCTGCCTCTCTCTCTCTCTCTCTGTCTCTCATGAATAAATAAATAAAATCTTAAAAAAAAAAAAAATCTTAAAAAAAAAAAAGACACAAAAGAATGAGAAAGTCTAATACTCCTAATTTGAATTCTAGAAATAAATAATAGAATGGGAGAGAAGCAACTTTTGAAAATGAAATAGCTGAGATCTTCCCCAAATTGATAAAAGACCTGAATCTTCAGGGGCACCTGGGTCCAGGCTCAGTCATTTAAGCCTCTGCCTTCAGCTCAGGTCATGATCCCAGGGCCTTGGGATCAAACCCTGCATTGGGCTCCCTGCTCAATGGGGAGTCTGCTTCTCCCTTTCCCTCCCCCCTGTTCATGCTCTCTCTCACTAGCTCTCTCTCTCAAATACATAAATGAAATCTTAAAAAAAAAAAAAAAAGAGTCGCATGCTCTATTGACTGAGCCAGCCAGGCACGCCTACATTAATGAATTTTTTAATGTGAATCCACCCTAGGATTCTTCAAATAAACTCAACTTGGACAGAATGCATTATCTTGATTAAACACTGGTGAATTCAGCTCCGGAGGAAAAAAAGATGGGAATAAAATAAATAGTACCAAAGAAAAAAAAAAAAATCCCAGAACTGAGGGGGCAAGTCTCCAGTCCAAGAGGGCTCCGTGTGTGCCCAGGGCACCCACAATGGCTAAAAGCCTACACCAAACACAATAAGATATCCTAAGTCAGGCTTCTGTATTGTACGACGTCAGAAGCACCACTGCGTTAGATCTACGTAAATGGCGCCACCGTGTGCAGAACACGGCCATTTCCAGACGCCATTATAGCCAGGATTTGTGCAACATGGCAGTCCTCCTCCCAAGAGTTCCCCAAAGGAAAACCTGGATCACACACAAACGCGAATCAGGATGGCATCAGAACGTAGCCGCGACAGTGGCTGCTGGAAGATGAAACCATGACTTCAAAATGCTGAGGGAGGGGTGCCTGGCTGGCTTAGCCCTCGGGGAGTAGGACTCTTAATCTCAGGGTTGTAGGCTCAAGCCCCATGTTGGATGTAGAGATTACTTAAAAATAAAATCTCTAAAAAATAAAAGGTTGAGTGAAAATTGTTTCAAATTTAGAAATCCATTCCAAATCTAGTATGAGGGTAGAATAAAGGCATTTCAGACATAGCAGAATTCAGAACACTGACCTCCCATGTGCCCTTTCTAAGAGAACGATAGCAAAATCTTGTAGGCAGTGCTTCACAGCTTTGATTCCTTCCTTCTCCTCCAAGTTGTTCAGTATCCAATCTTACCTCAGACAACCTGGTTCATTCAAGGGAAACCTGAATCCACTCCCATTATCCATGGATGGGCTTGACTAGTATAAAGGTAACTCCTCTTCCCTTATTACGGTATTATTCAGAGACTCAGGCAAGTCAGTCAATCATAGCTCTCCCCACCATTCAAGAAACTGGTTCAGGAATGGATGTGTGAGATGCTCTGGCCAATGACATACAAAAAGATATTTGCTAGGTGCTTTCTGGGAAAGAAGTTTCTAAAAACATAACTAGAAGAGATGCCCCCTCTTCCTCCAGACTAGTGGGGTATCACAGAAGTCTCAGACATTTCACCACCATAAGAGAAGTTGCCCTAAGGAAAAAGCCAAACCCAAGGGAAACCCAGCCAAGCTACTCATAGGGCCTGAGGCACTAGATCAATCCCAACCTGAAGCCAGCCCTATCTCTGGGCTCCCAGTTCATTAAGCCAAAAAATATTTTCCAAGTTTAAGCCTCCTCAGCAGCTTCTCTGTCATGCCCAGCTAAAAGCTTCCAAGAGGGCGCCTGGGTGGCTCAGTTGGTTAAACGACTGCCTTCGGCTCAGGTCATGATCCTGGAGTCCCTGGATCGAGTCCCGCATCGGGCTCCCTGCTCGGCGGGGAGCCTGCTTCTCCCTCTGACCCTCCCCCCTCTCATGTGCTCTCTGTCTCTCTCATTCTCTGTCTCAAATAAATAAATAAAATCTTTAAAAATAAATAAATAAATAAAAGCTTCCAGGAAATAGTGGGTTCAATTCATGGAGTATACATGGGAAGACACAGAATGGGCACTCCACAGGGGTCCAGAGGACAACCAACTCAGACTGACGAGGCTTCCAATGGAAATTCAGTAGGAAGCCTTATATAATGGAGTCTCGGGGGGTGGGGAGGGGAGTGAAGATAATGATGAAACAAGCCAATACAAGGGGGAAAAAATATTTAAAAAAGGAAGAAAAAACTCCAGGAAAAGTAAAAGACTATAAGGGGGAAAAAAAAGGTGGGGGGGATGTAATCACAGTATAATTCTTGGCTCTGCAGTGAATTTTTAAATAGTCAAAGTAACATAAACCTTGTTGACTGACTTAACTGCAATTTATGATGGGAGTACACTGAGAAAACGGAAGGAAGAGAAACGGGCAGTATAAGAACCTGTTCCTCATCTGTCATAACAAAAGTAAGGCCAGAAGTGACACATCCCTGCTTGCGTTAAATAAATAAATAAATAAATAAATAAATAAATAAATAAATAAAATCTTAAAAGAAAAGAAAAAAGAGCAGTATATGCATGTTACAGATACGAAGGTGTCTACTAGATTCTAGAAATTGCTAAAAAAATACCAAGTGGTTGCCGCTGGGGAATGGGACCAGGAGTGGAAAGATGAGCGGTTTTTTGCTATTGCAAAAATAGCTTCTCGGGACTACCTGACTTAACACTGTGCACGAATTACACTTCTATAAAATAAAACATTAAAATGCTTAGTGTAGGGCGCCTGGGTGGCTCAGTTGGTTAAGCGACTGCCTTCGGCTCAGGTCATGATCCTGGAGTCACAGGATCGAGTCCCGCATCGGGCTCCCTGCTCGGCAGGGAGTCTGCTTCTCCCTCTGACCCTCCTCCCTCTCATGCTCTCTGTCTCTCATTCTCTCTCTCTCAAATAAATAAATAAAATCTTTAAAATAAAATAAAATGCTTAGTGTAAATAAATGAAAGACATTTGCTTGGGGACAAAGCCTGAAGGAACGGTAGTAGAATTAAGAGTGTAGATTTATTAGGCTGATTGGGTAACAGCTACTTTTTTCTTTTTAGAACTTTGTCTAGTTACAGTATAACATTTATAGTTTATACTGTGTGTCAAATTGGGAGAAAACGTAAATTGCAAGGAAAAGAAGTATCAGCCCCACACCCAGGCAGCCAGGAGACATCAGCAGCCTGCACAGGACGGACGCCCCAGCGCCGAGAGCCCCAGGGGCAGCCTTTCCCTATGGCCAGGAGCCTCTGCTCCCTGGTTCCACACCTCCCTCCCTGGGGCCCAGCAGACCCCCCAGGGGCCTGGGCCTCCCAAACAGTCCAGGCCCGGAAGGAAAGGGGCTACAACTCAGCCTCCTCCACTCTCCACCTGGGCCAGAGCTGGGTGGCCCATCTGCTTGGGACTTAGGTGCAAGGGGGTCCGTGGCGCAAGAGGGCCAAGGAAGAGGTGACCTACCACAGGAGTCGCAGGTGAAGCAATCTGTGTGGTAAAGGCTCCCCATGGCCTGGCACGCCTGCCTTGCTCCGTAGATGCCAAGCCCACACTGGATGCAGATGCCTAAGGGGAGAGGCAGGAGAGAGCCGAGGTTAGCACCAGGACTGTGCGGACGCTGCCTGACCTTGGGCGAACGAACTTGCCAAGGCCTCCGCCGCTCAGTTACTAACAGTGGGTATCCTGGGTTTTGTGCTCGGGGTTGTGTGAGGATTCAAAGAGGTAAGGACAGTACCCAGCACAGAGTCAGGGCTCACCAACACCGTCCTTGCCAGCAAAATGTTAATGACACGCGGGGCGCCTGGGTGGCTCAGTCGGTTAAGTGTCTGACTCTTGGTTTCGGCTCAGGTCATGATCTCAGGATGGTGAGATCGAGCCCCACGTTGGGCTCCGTGCTCAATGCAGAGTCTGCTTGAGATTCTCCCTCTCCCTCTGCCCTTCCCCCTGCTCCCATCCACTCGTGCGCATGCTCTCTCTCTCTGTCAATAAATAATCTTTTTTTTTTTAAGAATTTATTTATTTATTTGAGAGCGAGACAGAACAAGCAGGGGGAGCAGCAGAGGGAGAGGAAGAAGCAGGCTCTCCATTGAGCAAGGAGCCCAATGCGGGGCTCGATCCCAGGACCCCGGGGTCATGACCTGAGCCAAAGGCAGATGCTTAACCGACTGAGCCACCCAAGCTCCCCTATTAATGACATGTTAATACTAGAAAGTCATTCTGAGCCCCTTCACCAGTGACCTGTTCTTGGGTTGACACAAAATCCTTTCCGCTGTCTCTGAGCCAGAAAGAATAAAGAGCACACAGACACAACCAGGGCAGGGTCACTGAACGCCCCCCCCCCCCCCCACCAGCCCTGCTTTCCTCATCTGGAGCAGAAGGTGAATCTATTCTCTTGTTTAACCAGCACGTCGGTCAACTTGCTGCGCTGCCACATGGTGCTGGAGATTCCGCCATGCACCAAGAAAGTCCCCAGCCTCAAGGAGCCTCTGCGCCCGTGGAGGGGGACAGATGACAACAGGTAAATAAGTGCTATGGAGGAAAACAGGGCTGACTAAGTATCTGAGTGTGTGAGTTTTAAATAGGATGATGAAGGAGAAGGCCTGGTGACAGGCTGGCATTTGAGCTAAGGTCTAGAAGAAATCAGGGAGGAAGGTGCCATGCAAGCATCTGGGACTCCTGGATGGAATCGAGGACCACCCCTAGCAGCACAGTGCCCAGCAGGCAGGGAAGGGGAGGTAAGGAAAAGGGTGACCAGCAATGCCAGGGACCCAGAACGTGGGCCGCCAGCCCGGAAGTCCTCTTCAGTTACCCAGGGTCTCCCACACCCCCCAGGGCATGAAGATGGGCTTCTAGACCCTAAGTCTGCTGGCTGCTCCAGGACATGCTGCCCTCACCCTCTCTCTCCTGCTTTCTCCCAGATCTCTCTCGTTAGCATTTAACCACGCTGAGCCTCTCGCCCATCAGCGCTGCCCCGAGTCAAGAAAGCTCAATCCACACTCATTCGTCTCCTGACTGTGCAGACCTCCGGGCCTTCCGTCCTGACCCTGCTCTAGAGGCGGACCGGCTCCTCCTTTTTCCTTTCCAGGATCTGACCCACACCTAGCTTTCTGGTTCTTCTCCCATCCCAGCCCTAGTGGGAGCTCCCTGCACTATCCTGGGCCTCCCATGCCTCGGCCTTCCCAGGGGAGGGAGGGCCAGCTCGGATGCCCTCAAAACCGGGCAGACACGTCAAGGCGGCTGAGGGGGACCCAGGTGAATGGAGAACAGAGCCTCGGCTGTGGATGGCTACTGGGTGGGAACGCAGGCCCAGAGTTGCTAAGGGGTCAAAATTTTCAAAAGCAGCTAGAAATCTAGATTTGTATGTGAAATCTTTCCACCCTGAAATGAATTACTAACTTACACGTTTTGAACATGCAGACGCCAAACACACCAGGCCCGCAGGTCTCCACATGTGGCTGTACCCGGGCTCCCCGGGGTCCCACCCACGGCTCAACGCCTCACCCCCTGCCGAGGGCTCCTGGCGCTCTGCCCCAGCCCAGACCTCTCCCCTGAGTCACGGATCCACCTCCCAGCTGGCCCCAGACCACTGCAGGTCCGGAACAGAGCTCTGGATTTCCCACAAAACTGCTCTTGCCTCCGGGTTCCGGCTCGGGAGACAGCACTTGCGCGTAGCTGGGTTTCAGGGAGCATCTAGGTCTACCCTCTCTTTGTAACTTCCAACGCTGAATCTCAGCTCCTCTGTTCCCTAATTGCCACTTCATTCCCTTCCCTTCCCTTCCACTGGCCTGATTCAACGTCACGAATTCTCATCCCAAAGGCCATTTCAAGAGCGTCCTCAACACCCGGCCCAACAGTCCATCCGGCAAACTGCTGCTAGACTCATCTTTCTAAAGTGAAAATGACCAACCGCCTCCCCCTTACCCTTGTCCATCTACTCCGAACACCTGACCTTGTCACTTTCCTAAGTTACCAGAATCCGTGGTGAAGAGTGGAAGTCAGTCGCCCCGTGGGAAGCAGGACGGGAGGCGGGACAAGAGGAGAGGCTATGACTCTGTATGATTCATTTTTGCTTCTTTTTGCTTTTTTTTTTTTCTAAATACGTGCTTGCATCACTTTAATAAAAAGACACTGAAGAAAGAGAACCAGGAGCACAGAGTCCACACAAAATTCAGGGAGTACAGCATTTCGGAGAGAGCGGACTCCACCTGTAGGATGTTAACAGTGAGAGGCCAAGGCCTGGCAAACACCGGCTGGGCTTGGGCGTCACCAGGGTCCTGTGCAAAAGTCGGCTCAGTCCCATGAGGGGAGACAGACAGCTGAGGGGAGACTCTAAGCGGGAAGGGTGAGCATGCAGCAAGCCTTTGTGGACATACAAGGGTGGGTTTGCTTCTTCCTCGCCTTGTTTCTTTTCTTTTCTTTTTAATGGAAGACGCTTTGTATATCCTTATAACCAAAGAAAAAGGGCCAGTGGAAAGAGGACAGCCGAAGGTGGAGGAGTTGGGGGCTGGAGGGGAAATGACTGTGGTCCTCAGCTCTGGACGTGGACTTGACACCCTGAGGTAACAGGCAGCCTGCAACTGCGGACCTCAACTTTCTCCGCAAAGTCGAAAGCAAGCGCAGGAGCCAGAGGGACAGGAAGATTGTTGAGGGAATAAAAGAGGGAACGGACCAAGGCTTAGGGCGACGGGTGGTGTCCAGAAGATCACAGGGGGTCAAGACCATCACCCCACCCCCCACCCCCAGTATAACAGCAAGAAAGGGTGCTGGGGCACTGATTCGGAGTCAGGGGTCTGCAGGGCAGGGGATTCGAGGAACCAGAGAGTGAGACCAGGTGGCAGTCAGAACTGAAGACTGCCCGAGGACGGAAAAACAGGGTGTGGCCCTGGGAGGAGGTGGCTCTAGAGAAGGGAGGGAGGTCACCAAAGTTAGAGGTTCTGGGGGAAAAAAAAAAAAAGGTTCCGGAAGCCTGAGGCTGTTGGCTGGCTAAGGGCAGCGGAACTTGGTGAGGAGACGTGGGAATGTTCCAAAGATGTCAATGAACGGAGAGAGGGACCAGGAGGTCAGCAAGTGTCAGGGCCAAGGAGAAGGGGGGATGGCACAAAGAGGAAGAAACACATGGAGCATGTGGAATATCAGACAGCCCTTTTGAGCTCATGCTACCTGCCGACTTCCTTTTGCAGAACTATGCATTATTCAAGTTGAATTGGATGACATTGCCCCTTTTTAGAGCTCCCAAAACTCAAATTATCAGCACTAAGTTATCAGCAATTCAAGCAGATAGTTGCCCATATTTTTATAAATTAGGAAAATGTTACCTAGATCTGGTTTCCCTTGGAAAAAAGAAGACCTACCATCCCTCGCCTCCCACTCCTCGGTGGCTCCCACGGGCCCCTTTAGAAAGGATGACCCACCAGCTTCAGCTCTTCACTCTCCCACTACCTGCTTGGTCTGGCCACCTCAGCTTCACACAAAGAGCCATGAGCAGCTGCGGAGGCTCACAGAACCCACCCCGCCCCGGGCCCTACAGTGCAGGGGGACAGGACACAGGCATTTTCGCCTGGAGAGAGCACAGGAGTCCTTTTCTTAAAAAGACCACCGCAGCTTCGGCTCCTGGCACCTGCCCAGCAGGAGAGGCAACAGCTTCCTGACCCATCTCTGCGCTCCCAGGCCACCCGCCTGGCAGCCCCAAGACCTACCAAACCACACATTCTCACCCCAACTCTCCAGATGGGCCTGAAACCCTTCCGGACGAGCCCCCTCCCAAAGGCAGACCGACCCTGTGGCCCAGACACTCCCTTGAACACCTGAGCCCCCCCAGGTTGTCACCCTGGGCGCAGAGTGGAACAAAGCGCATCCTTACTCGCCTCCCTTGGCCCACATTCTTCCTCCTGCGCGGAATGCCCCCACCTAGTCACATACAGCCTCCTCCTCCCTCAGGATCCAGTTCAGGGCGGTCCTGAGCTGCTGGCTGGAATGAATGCATGAAAGATACAAACCCCTGGGCAGCCTCCGTCCTGCTGGGCAAGATAAGCACTCCCACCCCCGCCCGCTCAAAGCCAGGTGCCTCCGCCTTCCTCCTTATTTATCATTTATCCGTAAGGGAGGGAGGAACCGCAGTTAAGAGTCCTACGAGTTATCCGAAGAACTTTAGGGATGGGGAGGCCAGGGTCAGCCTGGGAAACAGAGGCTGTCAAGAGACTGGTGCGCTTTGCAACTGCTGCGAAGCAGGACTCCCTTTGCGAACAGCCCATACACGCTGCACAGCCCAGAGCGAGGACAGCCCAGTGTGACCGGCTTGGCCCCCTTACACCTCAGGGTGGGCTTCCCCTCCCTCACACACTCTGCCCCCGGTCACTGCCATTACCAAAGCTTCGGGTCAGGAGGGTCCCGTGGTACCCGGCCCAGTCCACCTCCCTGCTCCTGTCCACTCCCCACACTGCCGGGGGTTACGGGAACACCAGCACGGCGGGGTCCTGCACTGCCGATCACAAAGCGCAGTGCAGGATGAGCAGAGGCAAGCGCTAAGGATGAAGAAGAAATGATCCGAAAACGGCTAATTCCGCCGGCCGACATGGCTGGTTCCTCAAGTGAGGAACAGTGAGTGCACCAACTCACTCGGCCAGAACCCCTTCCTCGGCCGGAGACTCACAGGCGAAGTCGCCGCTCTAAATAAACCTCGGACCCTGCGGCGCGCACTCGCCCCCGCCCACCCCTCCGAGACACGCTCTTCTCCGCGCGGCCCACCCCGGCGGCGCCGGGGGGCTCGGGCCGGGCGCGGGGGGCGGCGCGGCCGGGCTCGCTCACCGAAGTAGTCCCGCGCCGTGCGCGCCTCCAGCGCCCGCTCCAGCTCGCGGGTCAGCGCCTCCAGCCGCCGCTCCGCCGCGCTCGGGCCGCCCTCTCGGCCCGCGGGCAGCTGCAGCGAAGGCAGAGGGAAGGGGGTCGGCCCCGCAGGCTCCGGGGAGCGAGTCGGCGCGGGGCCGGCGCCGGGCGGGAGCAGGTCGGCGTAGGCGCCGGCCGAGCCGCGGGAGCCGAGACTGGACACGCTGGAGCGGGCGCTGCCCACCGACGGCGGCCCGGGGCCGGGGCGCGGGTCCGAGCGGCCGGAGCGCGGGCTGCCGTGGCGCTGGTCGTAGCCCAGGCTGATGCCGCTGGAGCGGGCGCTGCCGCCGCCGCCGTCGGAGCCCGCCAGGCTGGCCCGCGGGCTGCCCGCAGGCTGCGCGCTGAGCTCGGGGGCCGCCGCGCGCCGCGGGCCTCGCTCCCCACGGCTCAGTCCGTCCGGCCCGGCCTCGGGGCCGCCGCCGCCGCCGCCGCCCTTCCCTCTGCGGCCCAGCGCCTGCGCCGCCTCGTCTCCCGGCCCGGGCCGCGGCCCCCGCCGACCCCGGCCTGGAGAGTCGCCGCCCGCCTCCAGCTCCCGCAGGGCCAGCCCGGCCAGGAGCAGGGCCGCCTCGTCCGCGGCCGCCCGGGAGCGCTGCATGGCCCGGCCCGCCGGCCCGGCGCGTCACCTCCGCCTCCGCTTCCCGCCGCCGCTCCGGCCGCGCCGCCGCATCGTCCGCCCCAAGCCCGGAGCCCGCCCCGGGACCCCTGGGCGCGGGGCGGGGCGGGGCCGGCGCCGGGCCGGGGTCGCGGCGCCGGCCACGCGCGGTCCGGGGGCCGCGGCGCTCCGCTGAGGGGCGCGCGCGGCGGAGGAATGCGCGCTCGGCGGCGCCGGGCCGCGCCCCCTCCTCCCGGCGGCCGCGCGGGGGGCGGAGGGACTCCTTTGTGGGGGCAGGAATGCGAGGAAGGAGACGGCGCTGCGGCCTCTGGAATGTGGGGGAGTGGCGGCGGCGGCGGAGCGGCGGCGGCCGCGCTTGGCCGGGCGCTTGGAGGGGCGCGGAGGCTGGGTCGGGACGCCGGGCGTGCAGCGGAGAGCCGGCCTCGGGGGCCGAAGCGGCGGCAGTGGGCGCGGGCCGAGGCGGGCGCCTCCGTGCGCCAGGGCCGTCGGGCCTCTGGAGAGGTCCCGGATTCCCGCGGGCTGAGCTGGAGGCGGCTCCCGCGGTCCCGGCCCGAGAAAGAAATACGAGCAGTTGACAAACGGTTCCCACATCCTCCCATCTTACTAACCAGCGCCGCCAGGGTTTCAGGCGCTGGGCCGGGCTAGTTCAGCCCGGGCCAGAAGCGCTGCTCCCGCTCCGGGACCCGGGAGGACCCTGTGCGTCTCGTGCAGATGGGCCCCCAGGACTTCGAGTGACCCCCCGGCCCCCCCAGCCCGCCCCGGAGCCATGAGGCTGCGCATCGGGGCCGCGGGGCGGGGGGTGGGCTGCCTGGTGGGGAAGGCGCCGAGTGCTGGAAGCCGGGGCTGGTTGGGGACTGGTCCTCCCGCCTGGTCGCTGTGCGCGGGCCCCCAAGGCCAGGCCAGGCCGGAAGCAGGCCTCAGGCTAAGCCGGTGGACCGGTGAGCCCCAGATGTGGCCACCCAGACAGGCAGTCACGAAGAGCTGCGAGGACACCCCCTTTTTCCAGCACCTGCCTTCAGGGGCTCGGGTGAGGCACCAAGGAGGCTCCTGAAAGCACTTGGGCTGCCACAGGTACTGGGACACGGTGGGGCCTTGGGAACCACACTGGGAGGGAGGGGCGGTGAACGACAGGTAACTAGGGCTTTGTCCCCCAAAATACAAGCTACAAAGTCCGTGTATATTTCAAACAGCTTGTAGGGAAAAGCAAACCGTTATCTGCCATGACCTGGTGGATTCGGGAAAACGACTTGAGTGGAAGGGTTTTGTCTCTTTGGAGGCACCCCCCTCTGCTCAGAGAATTTCAGGAAGATGCCCACGGTGTGGCAGGGAGCGGGGATCCTGAATGGGGGATTGTGTTGGCGCAGCTTGACCACAGAGGACCTCTGGCCTCAACATTGCTGAGAAGCCTGCAGTGTGGCCCATTCTCCTCAGTGGGCGTTTGAGCAGGGTCTCCCCCGGCAAGTCCTTCACAGCGCCCCTCGGATCTTGCGGAATTCCAACCCACCCACCCACCCAGCCAGTCAACCAACCAACCAAGCTCAGGGTGCGGGGGGCAGGCACAGGTGGATGCATACGTTTGGGGGAGCAAATACCCAGAGGAGCCATCCCACGAGAAATGAGCTCCACTCTGAGAAAAGAGGAGCAAATTAAAATCGACAATGAAATATCACCTTTCACTGACCACATTATCTAATATTTTAAAATGGAAACATTGGGGCGCCTGGGTGGCTCAGTTGGTTGGCTCAGTTGGTTAAGCGACTGCCTTCGGCTCAGGTCATGATCCCGGAGTCCCGGGATCGAGTCCCACATCGGGCTCCCTGCTCCGCAGGGAGTCTGCTTCTCCCTTTAACCCTACCCCCTCTTGCGCTCTCTCTCTCTCACTCTCTCTCTCTCTCAAATAAATAAATAAAATCTTTAAAAAAAATGTTTAAAAATAAATAAATAAAAATAAAAATGGAAACATTGGCAAGACTGTGGTGAAACGGCATATTTTGCTGGTATGAATGTAAGTTGGTACATCCTGTCAGGAAGAGCAATTTGGTGGTATTAACAGTGTCATGAACAAAAACACTGTTCTACACAGTAATGCTTCAAGAATCTGTTCTAGAGAGGGCGCCTGGGTGGCTCAGTCGGTTAAGCGACTGCCTTCGGCTCAGGTCATGATCCTGGAGTCCCGGGATCGAGTCCCGCATCGGGCTCCCTGCTCGGCAGGGAGTCTGCTTCTCCCTCTGACCCTCCTCCCTCTCATGCTCTCTGTCTCTCATTCTCTCTGTCTCAAATAAATAAATAAAATCTTAAAAAAAAAAAAAAAAAGAATCTGTTCTAGAGAAGTAATCCAAACTGCAAATAATGATGCAAGCATAAAAGTGTTTATCGTGTTATTTATGTAATCTATACAGTCCTAGGATGTCTAGCCTCCTGAAAAGGCCTCTCTGCCCTGAGTAGTTCTTAAATAACTGTTTCATCCCCACCTGCCCAGTTAGAGCTTTTAACAAGATTTTAACAGTCTATTGGAGTCCGCTAAGTAACAATATATAGGGTCAGCTAAAACACATTGCTTACCCTAATGGTAATTAAGTAATTAATAACAAAGACCCACCAACAGAAATGACCCAAAAGGCTTGCTTTCTCACTCGCCAGCCTCTGCTGATGCCTTTTCCCTCCTCCACTGATGGAGGGATGTTCTCCGTGTTCACCTCTTTCTTTGGCCCTTTTCTTCCTCGGTCCAGTGGTGTGCTGATAGTTGATTAGCAAGCAGTGCTCTTGGGGGAGAATTGTACTAATCAGGAGCCCTGGTTTATAGCATTTACCAATACCATTGTGGTGAATTTCAAACCACCAACATGGTATTACTGCAGAGAGCGGGGAAGAAATGGATATAATCAGCTCTCAGAAGCTCGTATGAGCTGGTTCTAACTACCTGGGTTATGCTGTTAAAGTTTCACAACGGAATTGTGGGGCCTCTGGTCCTATCATCCTCTCAACCAGAATCTTCCCATTGTCTGGGGATGGGGACACACTCAGGAGGCTGGAACAGGACATGTTCAGGCTAGTCTCACACTAAGTCCTAAACCATAGTCTTTTCCTTGTAGTTCTCCAGAGGCCAATCCTACCCAGACTGTCTACACTAATGGTGGTTTAAAGATTCCCCCTCCTGTCTCTCCTTGTAATCTGGCTTCCATCAGACCCCCTTATCTGTCTGTAGTGTTTGTATTGTCTGGACCCCAATTACGGACACGAGTCGGGTTTTCCCGGTCTTGGGACACACTCATGCCAATCAAGTGTGGCTGTTTACCTTGGGTTCCTAGGGAAGAGGGATGGCACACAGCCAAACACCATATGGGGGTTTCTGGGACCCACTCTTCTTTCTCTCCCTCAGCCTGCAGCAATCTTTACCCCTATAACATAGTACTTCCTGGGGAGAGCAGCGGGAAGTCTTTCCCCTGAAGCCCACTGCTACCTCTCCCAGCTCAGCTCCTAAGGGCCAGTTTCCCCACAAGGTGTGCGGGCTCTCTGATGCCCCTCTACTGGCGGGACATCTACTGGGAGCTGTGCCCAGAGGGATTTTTCCATCCTCTCCTTTGAGGCCCAGCTCTCTCAACCAGATTGAGTCCGCCAATTTCCCCTGGTCCTGGTATCCCCTTTGGCCTCTTCAGGGGAAGAGAAGGGTCAAAGCATTGACATCTAAAGCCATGGACAGGCATGGTTCCCCGAATCTAAGAATTAGGGTTAGGATCAGATAATTTCAGCTTGCTTCCTTCCTAAGGGTGGGAGTGGCCACCTCGGAAGGACCTTCACTTCCTTGCCCTGAAACCTTATCCTGCATCCAGGAAAGGGAATTTATACACAAACTTTGTATGTGGTGGTCACCCCAGCGACCTGCAGTTCCATGGGGTGGGACATTTGGGAATCCTCATTTCTACAGCTTTGTTACTACATTCTTGAGCAGGAGGTTGGCGTTCATGACTTTTAGTGCTGCTGGAAGCTGACGCGGGGACTAACTGGGAAGCTGGGAGACACACAGGATCCCCATCCCACCACCTCTTGCTGCCATTGGTAAGAAGTTTCTGTGAACACCAGACCTTAGTGTCTTACTGCTTTCAAAGGTTTCTACCCAGGCTGGCAAGGTTGGCACGGTTTTCTAAGAAGTGTAGTAGCATGGTGCAGAGTAGGGATGCAACACACGTTTACAGAATGAGCGAATGGCAGTGTGCACAATGCCTACATTTTTCTGAGACTGACTGGAGTTTTTTTTTAAGATTTTATTCATTTGAGAGAGACAGAGCGAGCACAAGCAGGGGGAGGGGCAGAGGGAGAAGCAGACTCCCTGCTGAGCAGAGAGCATGACTTGGGACTTGATGCCAGGACCCTGGATCATGACCTGAGCTGAAGGCAGACACTTAACCATCCGAGCCACCCAGGGGCCCTAGGTGAGATATTTGTAAGTGAAGGGGCAAAGACAAAACTGTCATCAAGAACATTTCTTGTTTTGCCTGCTCAGCACTTTCTCCTTTCTCTGGATTTCCTCGGGGAGCCTTCCCTCCATCTGAGCCACCCAGGCGCTCCAGTGGATTTCTAAAGTAAAAGCCTGAAGATCTACTTGGAGTATTTGTACATTCTAGTAAAAATTTTCTGAGTCTTTCCCTATGTAAGTCGTCACTTGTTGCTAAGATTTAAAATTTTTTAAGCTGAGAGACATTTAACAAAACCCTCAAATTGTTATTTTACCAGGAAAACGTTTTATCTTTGGGATATAGTCAAACTTCAGAGCATCATCATAGTCCTGTAGTTCAACTCAGATGATCTTTTTATTGAGAACAGTTCAAAAATTTCTCAAATAAACTTTTGGCTGGAATTTATTTTAAATTAGATGCAGGGGGGAAAGTTCCCTGTGTGCAGAATGCAAATAATGTATTCCCAGTATGAAAGGGTCTATAAAAATACTTCTCTAAATATATCCTCCCGCAAATGGTCAAATGGAGATTCCAGGAGGCCTTTACCCCCTCCCCAAGTCACAGTGACTAGAAACATATCGTTTTTTCTTCCCTAACTTCTTTGGGTTTTCTTTTACTTACTTTCTAAGTTTCTATTTTCTGTACATTACAAAGGGCTAGTAGGAAGCTTAAATTTGCCAATGTTCCTTGGCCACCCATGGGCAATTTCCAGGAAGAGGAACATCTATTATGAACCAAATGTTTTCTGGAACTTCTAAGTGAACCATTAATCTACCGGGAGCAACTTGGCTCTCTTCTTAGTTCTCTGGAGGCTCAAATGAAAGAATTCTTCCTAAGTCACAGCCTAGCAACAAGGATGAACAAAGCGGACTTCATCAATGTTGGACCCAGGAATCACTGCAACACTTTTCCATGCCAACTTATATTTTTAATCTTTATTGCCTTTCTGATTAAAATCATAAGTATTCATTACAAAACTTGAAAGTCACATAGGCACAGAAGGAAAATACAGACTATATATATATCTCTCTCTCCACTTTTATTACGAAAGTTTTCAGAGAAAAGTTGGATAGTACAATGAACAACGTATATAGTCTCCACCTAGATTTAATAAATGTTATCTTTTTCTTCCTGTATTGTGTATTTTGCTGAGCCATTTAAAAATTGTTATGAAGCTTCATCCCTAATATTCGAAGAATAAAGACACTGGCCTACATAAGTACAAGGACATTATCATACCTAAGAAAATACTTCCATTATCACTTTATCCCATTTTCAAATTTCCAATTATCGCAAGAATTGCTAGTCATGTATTTTGCACTTGAGTTCAAGAATGTCCCACATTCTGTACTTGTTTCCTCCTAATGTTGTTTAGCTTGTTCCTCTACACCCTCTTTCCTGTCAGCTGGAAGTTGGGTCTAACTGCTGCATTAGGTTCAGGTGAACAGGTTTTTTTCTGTGCTGTTGTAGTCTTCGTATCATCTCACTGGGAAGCACACGTTAAGGTGTCCCTGATACCAGGTTTGAGTATGTGATTACAGCGGGGACAGATCAGTCCATTATCAAAGGTGGTTGTTTTTTCCTTGGTGAGTTATCTGTACAGCAACATTTGAACACTGTAAAGATTCTGTTCCTCAACAGCCTGTTACTGAAGGTTTTGGATGATTACACTGATGTCTGCCTGATTGATTACTTACGTGGTCAGGCTCCATATTAAAACACTGAATCCTCTCGTACATGCCAAGTATGCAGACTCATCTTTGGGACAACAGACTAGATAGGTAAGCTTGGGTCAGCAGACTGTTCCCATTAAGGCTGGAAGATGGTTTGTCAGACTGTATTTCAGGGTGGAGCTGCTGGGGAAAGGCCCCTGACGAGCTCTGCGTCTGGCTCCCCAACTGAGAAGACAACTCGCACGGGAAAACCACAAATACCAGGCCACATCTAAAGCGTGGCCATGCTCCAGGGGCGTGCAGGCAGCTTGGATCTGCTTAGTCTACATGGGCAAGACCCATGTATCGGACCTGCCTTGCTGATAAACCCTGATTTTATAAAAACAGGTTGAAAATGGACAGAACCTGCTGGAAAAGGTAGTAATAGAGTTGTTGCAGAGATAAAAACCACTGGTCTGCCAAAACAGAAACCGATCTCTGCAGATCAAACTGGCTCTTACTGCTATTTATGTACAAATGGGAAAAAAATAAAATATACAAAATGCTGGAAACCATTTTGACAATTGAGTCTACAAGGGCAGGGTTAGGTTTTAGGAATGGAATTTCAAAATTGAAACACGATCACCAGTGACCAACCAGTTAACTGAAACATTTCTGAGAGGTGGAATTCCAGAATATTTCACCATTGTCTGTTACACAGTTCTGTAATTTTGAGATTTTTTTTTCTGGAGGAAAATGGGACATCTAAAAATCTAAAGGCAAAGTGAACCTCACGGGCTCATATAGCTGTAGGTGGGGCTTCAGTTTGCCCAGTGCTGTATTGAAGGCTGGAAGTCAGTCCATCCTGCAGGCATCAAGCGGCATGCTCCTGAGGGCTGAGTCTTGTTCAACATTTTTCTGCAGGCTTTGATTACATGCTGAATTTACAAATGATACAAAACAAGGAGCAAGAGTTAATAAGCTAGAAGGCAGAGTAAGAATTATACAAAGTGAAACAAAATTTAATGAGTTAACAATTTGAAATTTAATTGACTGTAGCCACAAAACCACCAAAGGCTGAGGTATCAAATGGGGTGGTGGTGGGGGAACAGCTTCAGGGGTTTCTGTTATCTGAAAACTCAAGGCACATCTGTGTGAGGAGAGTACCCTAAGGGCCAAGGCCCTCTGAGGTCCAAGGCGGAGACATGGGTGCTGATCCATCCAGGGCTGGTCTGGCCACTTCTGTAGGCTGGAGTTGGACCCTAAATGGTATACTCAAGAAGGGACTCTGATGAATCGGGGGTGGGGGGGTGGGGAGGGGCAACCCAGAGAAGACTGCAGAATAAGGAAGACTCTCCCCTGCTCTGGAATCTCAAATCCAAAGTTCTAAGTTCCTGGGGCTGGGCAAAGATCACTTAATGTTCTCAACAGAAGGCCAGTTGTTTACAATCCAAACTTAAAAAGTAACACTGCCATAAAAGCTTTATTTTAGAAAGTACTTATCTATGGCAAACAGTGGAGATCATTTAACTTTCACATTCATTATGAGTTAACTCTTTAGAAGGAAAGAATTTCTCATGCCTGCAGTAATACATAAACCCAGTAAGGCAGCAGAGACGTGAACTATGCAGGCATGTGTAACAAGTATGCAGATGCCATTTATTTGGTCCATAAGTACAGTATAGTCGTATTTGAGTTCTACAAAACATCAAATATAAATAACCTGAAACTGTAACAATACACAAAAACTGGCTTCTTACACAGACATACCAGGCAATACAAGCTGAAAACTTGAGTAAATTAACATTGTTTTACATTAATATACATAGTGCCAGTTAACATTTAAAAACACATTTCAATGCATAGCACTTGATACTTCTTTGCATCTGTTTCAGTCAGTTAAGAGTATGAAAATGGTTAGATCTAGGCTAAAAATAATTCTTCTTCTAACCAAAAATAAAGGCATAATATTTATAACCAGGTATCAACTTTACTAAACGACAATATTTTAAAACTGTTAAATGATACCTAAGGGTATTTACATTAAAAAGGCAACATGCATCGTGTTGTTTCATCTCATGACTGGTTATGCACACACTTTGTTCAAAGGGCTTTAAAACTATATTCCTACTTTCAATACAGCATACTGCAGTGTTTCTAATTGTTCTAGCAAAATGAATGCTTGCTTTCAAAGGGAGCAGAATCATCTTCAAGTCACTGGTGTCAATTTTTTCCCTTTGGAACAAAGAACATAACAAATAACCTGGTTCTGCCCAGTAAGAGGGTTCTGTTTAGAAGCATTTCTGTTCAATCTAATGCTATAACATCATCAAGCTCTTCTGTCTGTTCTGTGCGGGACCTCTTTGCACTGACATTCTCTTTCTCATCTAATTTCCTCTTGCGACTTCTCTCTTCTTCACTGATGTCAGCATTATTTGAAGGACCTTCTTCATCTGAATCAACTATGAGCACATCATCTTGCTCTTGTGCTTATTTCAGAAAAAAAGGAAAAAATGGTTACAAGTGTGGGAGTTATGAGTGATTTACTAATATTTTATGAAAGTGAAAAGCTGGCATTTCTAACATACACCAAACTTAAGAATGGTAGGCTACCGTTAGGGAACCTTCACTTTATACATGACACATTTCTGTACTGTTTTAATGTTTTCTGTAACAAGCACCGATTTGTTTTCTAATCTTAACAAAAAATTGTAACAAGCATTATAGAACTCAAATTATTATAGCTCCTTGTTGCTATTTCTCCAACAGAAAAGGGGAGGGTGCATATCCTAATACTGGTAGTGGTAGTAATAGTAATAAAACAACAACAACAACAACATATATATAGCACTTACAATGTGCCAGGAACTGTTCTGAGCACTTTGCATATAACAACTCATTTAATCATCACAACAACCCTATAAAGAAGATAACATTATTATCCGTTTTCCAGAAAAGGAAACTGATGTACAGAGATTGACTTGCCCAAGGTCACACAATAGCAGAGGATGAGGCCAGGATTCAAATCCACGCAGTGGGCTCTACCGTGCATGCTCATAACCTTACACCACAGCTGGTTTCGTGTACCACCCCCAACCCACCCTCCACCCCCCGCGCCAAAGCAAAGGCAGAGTACCTACCTATCTTACTCGTTGCTATTGCCTCCCAAACCTACCCACAGTAAGGGATCAATCAATTCACATTTCAAATTATGGTTTCTGAAAAACTACCACAGTCCCTTCCTCACAGGAAAATGATAGACTTTTCTATTTTTGGAGAGGGAAAAAGGTCATGACCCCATGGCTCAGGTGGACCACACTCTAGCTAGTCTCAAAGTCCATCTTTAAAATTCTCAGAGAACGTAAGAACCAAGAACAACCATATTCCAAAGAACACCAAAGACACAGGGTTAAAGAAATGGAAACAAAGAAGTAAAAAAAGTTGGTAACTTTTAGTTTCCTGAGTAAAGAATGAAGGGAGGGGGGCTGTTGTGGGATGTGGGTAGGTAGAAAACATCCAAATCTGAGCACACAGTAAAGCACCAAGCACTAGTACTGAAAACCCAGGGAAACAGAGCCTCTGATGCACTTTACCAAAGTCATAATGGTTCTGAGAGACTGTGAAATGCTAAAAATCCTATACTTACAGCATCTGTTCACTCAAAATAGTCAGATGCATTGATTTGTTTCCCCTAAATAAAACAGGTACCCAAAATCCAAAACTACTACTACAAAGGATGAAGTATCTTCATGCACTAGTCAATTCACGGACATTTCCAGTTGTAAAAACCCACTAACAAAAACGAACAGTTCCTATTTTCCATAAGAATTTCCCCTAGTCTTTAAAGTCTTCATTGGTTCATATATTCAGAGCTCCATTAAAACAATCAACGCCAAATCAATACACACCTCTAATCGTCCTATGGATTTCTGTTTTATGGTCAAATTCATAAAATAATCATAGTTCGTTTCTATATAATGGCCTGCCTGGTGGATAATTAAAGTGCTGGCTGGCTGGGGCCATGACTCACCAGTGGATGTGGAAGGCTGAGCTCCATCGTCACTGCCATTGGTTATGCTTTTGGCAGCATCTTCGGCTTGTTTGGGCCCCACTTTTTCTGGGGCATCACCAACAACTTCAAATTCAACATCCTTCCCTAGGTCCTCACTGTTAAAAGAACAACACACTGTAAAACTGGGCCACCACGACTACTGACAAAAGCAAAGGAACAACAGAGACACTGCTCCTCAAAGCTCTAAGTGCAAGTACGATGTACACACCAAATAGATCCTGATTTTCAAAGAGCTAATAAAACCAAAAATAAGACTGCACATAACAAATTTTTGGGATAATTCAAATGGTCAATACCAATGCCCCTTCAAATCAAGGAAAAGGTCTTTAAAAAATATTAACACAACTTTTACTGCTAGAGCAGAAAATGGAGTTCAAAACTCTGTGGCCCAAACTAGCTCTTAGGCATTATTTCTTCAGCTACCATGTTTAAAGATTTACACACTCTACTCTGCTCTTGACCAGGGCCATTTGGTGTTTTAGGAATAGGGGGGTTACATGGGCTCTGGGTTTCCCATCTTTACCAGCAGCACCCTGCTTTGGTAATGAGTTCCCAAAAACATGTATGAAAGTTTAATGCATGAAAGTCAAGCAAAAGACTTACATGTTATAAGGGGGGGGGGGGGTTCTGTTCCCAGAGAGCTAAAAAATATGATAAAAAAAACCCTAATTATGCCTCCTCTTTAGACACCATCTGATATATTTCCATTTTACTGTACATGTCCTTCTGTTGTTTTTTCTTGTATAATTGAACACAAGCACACCACCGGCATCTAATGGTGTCTGAGGCTAGAGATCACTCCCTAGCAATATCTATCTTTGACTCAACTGTCTAACTTTGTGAAAGTTGTACTTACTACTACTAACTCACATTCAGTTTTTCCTGTCATTTTACGCTTTTTATAAACCAAACAAGTACATAAAATGTGATATTCTCCAAACAACTACACAAGCTTGAAGTTCATAGAGAGATGGCAATATTGGCAAAACTGGATGCAGATGGCAACCCCCTTCATGTTTGTTAGATGGTGCCCAAAAGTCTAAGTCACTGTGTAGTTTGGGTCTATCAATGGGAGCATGCACAAAAATGCACCTTATTCAACAGCTAACCATACCAAAGTGGAGGACCATCTCATTCTAATTGTTACATATACGTAAATATTCTGTAATGCAAGCACATGAATGCTTTTTATAAAAATAGCAGGACATTAAATCGAAAAGAAAAAAATACATGATTCAAAATTCTCTATAGGATAATTTTTAAATGTCTTGTTATTGTTATACACCACAAATGAAATATCTGTCTAATGGGAGGAAGATTTCTTCTAATGAATCTTTAAAATAATAGAAGTTTTTATTTTAGTTCAATTATCAAAATGAATTCACTTCTGATTCAAATGTCTGGATTTCTACCTTTTCTAGATCTTTCTGATTAGACACTATGATGACTTACCCTTAAATATTTTTTGCCTATCCCTTTTGTTTTTGAATTCCCAAATTCTTCCGTAGGTCAAGCCTCAGGGAACTTAGTAGCCAACTCAAGCAAATATACTGCATGGTTTCAAACAAACAGTAGGGCTTAAGGGTAAGAAAACATTTTTTCTTCACTTTAAAGTTTTTATATTCAAATAATTTCTTACACTTAAAATATTAATAGTTCCTACCTATGAAGGATGTTGATCAATAAAGTGTAGTCCTGAAGGAAGTCATCTGCTTGAAGCCGGCTGCCATTTCTAATTCCAAATTCTGACAGCTTTTTGTGATTATTAGCTAAGAAATTAGAAAGGAATTTAGATACTTCAGTTATATATTCCACTGGAGCAATCCTATTAATTTAAAAAAGATTAAACCCCTACTATGAGCTGAATTCTGGTTGCCCCCTAAAATTCCTATGTTGGAAGTCCTAACCCCAGCATCTCAGAACGTGACTGTATTTGGATGGTGCTTTTTAAAGAGCTGAGTAACTTGTAATGAGGCTGTTAGGGTGGGCCCTAATCCAACCTAACCAGAATCCTTGTAAGAAGTCCCTCAAGAGAAACCAAACCTGTGGACATTTTGATTTTAACGACCTGTAGCCTCCAGAATTATGAGAAAATAAATTTGTTATTTAAGTCACCCTGTCTGTGTATTCTGGAATGGTGACTCTACCAAACTAATGCACTAAAATATTAGGCACTTAGAAATTCAGTCCTGAATGAAGAATACTCCAACTATTAAAACTGCTTAAAAAGAACCAAACCGTGTGGAGTTCTGACAACATTCTCCCATTCAAACCAAATTAATCTGGAATCCTGGAGGAGTTGGAAGACAACTTTTAGAGTTGTTCAAAATATATTCTACTTGCAAAGAGGTTATCCATGACAACTCCAACAAACTACTTTTCAGCAAATTCTATAATTCAGAAAATGAGAAAACTTTGTTGATTTGAATGGATTTTCCATTTTTCAACATTTCTCAATGATGAGCCTACGGGACCTCCCCTATCACTCCAATCTAGTTTTAGCTTCTACATGTCATTTCTGCACAGTGCCTAATACCCACAGCATTTAATAAATCTTTGCTACATGGATTATAAATATTCCAATGAAGAACAATTCTTCCAATCAAACTTTTGATGTCACCACCTCCTCCTATTTCTGAGTCTTTCTGCCTTAATTACCCTTTCTCTCCTGCACGTTCAAATGCTCTTCTCTCGACCTGTAAAAGCACTCAAGTATCACTTACAAAACTGCTTCCTCACTTTGCTCCCAGTTTCACCCCCTCTTCACGACAGACTGCGCTTTATTGAGTATTTGCTCCATGAGGGGCACAGAGTGTATAGAACCTGTTGACCTATGTAGTGCCTGGCACATACTAAGTAAACTGTATTTTAAATTCTAGTTATCATTAAATTTACGTGATTTTTCTATATGATCTAGTAATCTTTTTCTTTGTTGGTTTTTATAATTTCTTTTGTCGCTTATAAGGAAAATGCTTAGAAAGGATCCTCCCTCCTTGAATCTGAAACCCAGAAACTACTGACAGTTTCTAATTCTTTTATAGATTTTTTTTAAATTTTATTATGTTATGTTAGTCACCATACAATACATCATTGGTTTTTGATGTACAATGTTCCATGATTCATTGTTTTCGTGTAACACCCAGTGCTCCATGCAGTAAGTGCCCTCCTTAATACCCATCACCGGGCTAACCAATCCCCCCTCCTCCCCCTTCCCGATTTTTTTTTTTTTTTTTAAGTAAACTCTATGCCCAATGTGGAGCTCCAACTCATGACCTGGAAATCGAGAGCCGCATGCTCTACTGACTGAGCCGCGGGGATGCCCCTGCAGGTTTCTTATTTTAACTTTTTAATCTACCTGGAATGCCTTCAGAGAATTATAATTCCTACCCACACTTCCATCCTCAAGTCCTTTCTCACATTCTCCACTCACTACAAACTCCTCAAACCCAACATGTTTGAAAAAAAAAAAAAGTTACTGTGCATTCATTCTATCCTCGTCAATTAGCACCATCTCTAAAGCCAGAGTCATGGCGGCAGTCCTGTATCAGCCCAACAATGCCACTTTTCCTCACCTGGCCCCTGAACTCTGACTCCAAATCTCAACCATGACATCTGCTACTGCCTCAGTAAAAATCCCTCGTTACCTTCATTTTTTCCTCCCTAAATAGCTCCCCGCTTCTTCTTTCACATGCCTAACCGCCCCCCCGCCCCGCCCCGGCAGACAATGCTAGAAGTTAATATATTACTTCCCTGCTTAGAAGCCTTGGTGGTAGCAGGGCACTGAGGGAAGAGGATGACAAACACATGTCACGTGTACGCCACAGAAAGCCCTCTAGCTGTGCCACCACTGCTAACCCGCAGCACCCCACTTTCCACTGAAACAAATAACCGGCCATTCCAAAAGCCGTTTACGTTTGTAAAGGCTGCTGATTCTGTGCAAGTGCAGATACTGCCTTCTCTGCCCAGAGGGCCTTTACATCTTTAGGAACTGGCCCAGGAGTCCTTTCTCCCGTGACCCTCCTCTCTTTACAAGGCTCTAATTCTTACCTTATACGTCTGTTCCTATAGTTATTTCTTAGATTGTACTAAATCCACTTGTTCATCATTTCTCCTCTCCTTCCAGGCTCTAAAGTACTTCAAGACAGGGACCATTGCCTTATTCATTCTTGAATTATAAACACCTAGGACTATACCTATAACACAGAAGGACTCTAAACATATTTGAATAAATGCTAGCCCCCTCAGTAGCACATGTATTTTGTGGAAAAGGGCCAGAGATTTAAGCCACAGAGATTCTTGACCTGTTTCCATTTTTAAAGTCCTAGCATTTGAAAGAGCTGGCCAGAACCACAGAACCAAGGAGAGAATGTATAGTCATGGATAAACTTTCTCTGTGTGTATGAAGACAGCTGGCTAAAATGGGGCTTAATAGTCAACTAGATTTCTTAAAATAGACTACTACCTATCCAAAACACGGCCTCGAATTACTCATGACCTAGTATCTCAAACATTTTCTTGACAAAATCTACAGTCAAGAATCCTGACACTAGGTTTTAATGTAAAGGCTTGACATTTGAATAACCTCATTAGGATAGGGCAAAGTGTCCTGAATAAATGACCAATGAACAAATGTGTGAATAAATACATCATGTACTTGGGGAAAACTGCCCCCAGGTTTTTAAAGTAATGGTACACTGACAAAATTGGGGATGTGGAGAAATCAACTAAAACAGGAGCCCAAAGAGATGAGCTGCCAAAGTGACCAAAGAGGTATGGGAACGTAGACTAGTGCAGTCTGAAGGGGACATAACCATAACTAATTCTAAGAAAGCTGAAAAAGAATCAAATGCATCATACTTTTTACAATAAATGCATTAAGGGATGACTTGCTTGCATTTTTAAAAAAAGATTTATTTATTTTAGAGAGAGAGTGCACAAGTGGGAGGGGCAGAGGGAGAGGGAGAGGGAGAGGGAGAGAGAGAATCCCAAGCAGACTCTGTGCTGAGCGCACAGACCAACACGGAGCTCAATCCCACAACCCCAAGATCATAACCCGAGCCAAAACCAAGAGTTGGACGCTTAACCAACTGTACCGCCCAAGTGCCCTGACCTGCTTAAACTTTTGAAAAGGAAAGCCTAGAAAACCAAAAGTGGGCACTGATTTTCAGCATTACTTTCTGCTCTATAACGGGCTATCAAGGCTTCTTTCTCTACTCTTGGACAAAACACCTAATAGCCTTAAATTACCCTTCCTACCGTAACAGCCAGAGCAATCTTCTCATTACTGATTCAGCTCCCAGGATCCATGATACAGGCAAGGTGGTTCCTTGTTAGTGAACAAGAGCATCATGGTCACTGTAAACCTGACTATGCACTGGGTTCTTGAGAAACAGTCCCTGAGATACCCTGACAACACGGGAGTCCCCAGACCTGGAATTGCAGTGATCCCAGCAAGGCAGTGCCACCTAGGGAGAGCACTTCCATGACCAAATATTGCCCCCATCAGCTGTGATACTGAGTAACATGTATAGTAAATGGACAAACTAATGTTACTTTTTCATGTATACAGTTTCCACCCAAATGAGGGGAGTGAATAAATGCAATGTATGATACCTTCGGTCTCTCCTTCTTCTGAAGATATTAGGATTGTTCCTTTCCCATCTTCAATTTGGACATCTGGTGCTACCATAGCAAATTTTTCTTTCACTATCTATAAGAAAAAAAGATACAAAATATTAATTTATATATAGCTAAAGACCATAAAAAAACTTAAGACATTTTTTCCATAAAGGCTCTTACTTTCCCCTTCCATTGGAAAGGGGCAAAGTCGTTCGTCAAGATACCTCAGGGCATGAAGGAAAGCACTGGAAATTCACCCAATTACTCCATGCCCATGTTGACCACTGATGAAGTTCAGATAAAACTTCCTCCAAATGGGAGATTGCGAACTCTTGATTGGCTTAGTATTTTTTCTTCCCTACAGATGAGGTACTGAGCTAGACACTTGGCATATTTCATCTTAGTCTCTATGCCAATCCTCTATTTGCAGATGTTTTATAGATGGAAAATTTCTCATTAAAACTGATTCTTGGATAGTCTTCCTCTTCCCAAGTTCCAACTCTTTCAATTCCAAGATGGATCAGGAGTGATGATAATCTGTCAAATCCTAGCTGCTCTTAAAAATAACAGGAATTCTCTAAAGGTCTGATTATCTCACATATAGCTGGCTTGCTTTAAGCTCAAGAATGACTACATACCAACTATAATTATTTCCTAAGAGAGCAGGGGGGGCCAATCACCCTCTGCTGGCCAGTTTACCAAATCCTGCTGCTTCTCCATCAAAACATAAGCTCAAATCAATCTGCCCTATGCAATCAGTTCTCGGAGAAAGGCTATTCCCTCTCAAGCAGTCTAGGCAGCAAGGGTCTATCGCCCCCATGTCATATAAATATGAAACATGATGATGGGGATTATCAGAGAGCAATCTGAAATGATCCCAAAAGTGGGAAGTGGCACCCATTTGGGCCATTTATAGAGAAACTAATCTAGCCAACTTAGAAGGAACCTAAGGATTAGACCACATCCTAAACTTCCATTTCCTTCACTCCAGAGCTCTACTACTGGTGAATCCAGATACCCAAACGCAACATTTCATAAAAGGCCAACTTAACACACCACAATCAGGGATATCGCCTGTCAGGAAACACAGAATTTACACACTATCTGGGAACAAAGTGTCTCTTGCTTGCCAAGAAACGGCATCACCTCTGTACCACCTGTGGTGCATATTCCATCCAAATTCATCTATTCCTTTCTGGGATGTGAGGCACATACTCTGGAACCACAGACCAAAAAATCCAGTAGCAACCCAGATAGTAAAGTAACGTAGAATATTAGAGCAACACACCTTAGTAGTCAGAATCTTTCAGAATAATTATGTGGCTTTTAGTTTGTTATCACACTATCAAGCAGAAGGGAACCTAGGTTTCCTGTTTTTAGAAGAGGAAAATGAACAAACCTTGTGGAAGAGAACCAGCCCCTGCACTTACCTTATCCTGTAATGTGAGAACAGTCACTTTGTGGACATTCAGCCGAACAGTCACCTCTGGCTTGCTGGCACATACATAACAATTAGGGTTAGGACGATCCAGTGCACAAGGCACAAGAAGCTTCTTTCTTGGGTTTGGTTGTTTATTCAAAAAAATCTTTGGAGGAGAAAAAATACAAGCAGAAACCACAAATCAGAGTTACAATACCACACAACCTGAAGTCTACCATCTTGTTTACTGTACAGCCAATAAAAAAATAAGTATTCCCTTCTAGATGGGAAAAAACATAAGGAAAATCATGGCCTTTTTAATAAGAGACTGATTTTTCAACTTTCTTTTCCAATTAGCTACCATGTGAAAGGCTGTGCTTACTGAAAAGAAATCTTGTACTAACGACTCTAAACTATTCTGCAAACTAATTTACAAAAGTAAAGGCCTACCTATACTCATCCCTGGTATCATTAAAACAGCTTTTGGGTGTCTTCCCAATTAAGGTTGTTCTTATCAATTTTAAGCCAACTTCTCAACAGCAATACACTTATTTCTCCAATTAATGGTAACGCTTTCACAGATGTTATGGAACCAATAGTGCTGCCTTTCTTTTCAAGTTGTCTATGATGATTACGATATTAACGTTTATATAATTATGAGAAAAAATAATGTACTTCAGGCAATATTAGCACCTATTTACCATTTCCCTAGTACCCAAACAAAAAATAAAAGCCAATGCAAATTTTTAAAATTGCACTAGAAAAAAAATGCACTGAAATTTAAAAAGGCCCCAACCTCGTATTTCTACAGAGTTTGGTGAACACTAGTAAGATTAATACAAACAAATGTCAGATGAACACTAGAAGCAGATATACAAATTCTCATTTCTTGATGACCATGTTAAGTGTGGCACCTGCTAAGATGACTTAATTCTAAAGAGGAACCCCATGGATTCCCCAACTTTAACAAAGTCAATCCTGTGAGAGGCAGTAAGTGCTAGGAGGAGGACTCCTGTAACAATAGTACTGCTAGCAGTTAATCACTGTACTGGCAGGGCCAGAGGCAGGGTCCAATGGGAGAACAGATTTGATTGATCTTAGGCTTCCCTGGGAAGGTAACTGTGCTAAGGGAAATCAACAGTCAGGAAAACAAATGCTAACACCATTAAAATACAGGCTAACACTATTACTCTGTCCTAAAATTCACTTTGTAAGTGTGAACCAAAAAATCCAGACATAAACATCATTAACCCAAGAGAGGGACAAAGCTAAGTAAGCAAAGAAACAAGAAGGGTATTATAGGGAACAGTAGACATTTTAATAAATTCAACGACAGACTGGCAGTAATTCTATAGTCCTTCACTCCAAAATTTCATGAAAACAATAAAAAGTTTGTTTTTTAAAGGAGACTCCACACCCAGCATGAAGCCCCAGCGTGGGGCTTGAACTCATGACCCTGAGATCAACACCTGAACTGAGATCAAGAGTCAGACACTTAAATCGAATGAGCCATCCAAGTGGTGTTAGTTTTAAAAGATAAACCTAGTCCAAATCTCACGCAACATAGCAACTCTTTAACAGGAGACTCTTGCGTAGAGCAAGGACCTAGAAGGGGAGGTGAATTAAGAAGAAAAATATCTTTCCCACAAAAATAGCAAGAAAAATTATCTTGGCCTTGGTGCTTAGGGGAAGTGGGGGGGGAGGAATGGCACATATCTTCCTTCATATTTCATTACAGTAGGACAGGGCTCATGCGGATTTACTGTCAGACATAGGAGTTGAAAAACTAAAGCTAAGAATTTAAAAGTAGTCCTGAATTGGTAAGATGCCAGGCACCCAGATCAAATCCTCTTTGAAGAAGTACACCTTCGATAAGTCCTTCAGAGTTACCAGACACAGGGGTGCCTGGGTGGCTTAGTGGGTTGAGCATCTGCCTTTGACTCAGGTCCTATGATCTCGAGATCCTGGGATTAAGCCCCATGTTGGGCTCCCTGCTCAGTGGGGAGTCTGCTTCTCCCTCTCCCCTGCACCATGCTCTCCCTCGAATAAATATATATTTTTTAAAGATTTATATTTTATTTGACAGAGCACAAGTAGGCAGAGCGGCAGGCAGAGGGAGAGGGAGAAGCAGACTCTCCGCTGAGCAGGGAGCCCGATGTGGGGCTCAATCCCAGGACCCTGGGATCATGACCTGAGCTGAAGGCAGCTGTTTAACCGACTGAGCCACTCAAGTGCCCCATAAATAACATCTTAAAAAAAAAAAAAAAATGATCAGACACAATTTTAACAAACACTAATTCAAAAAAAAAAAAAAATCATAAGCCAACCAAATACTGTGAAATCTAACAGAAATGATAGTAGACTCACCCATAAAGAGTTCAGACACTGACATTATCAAAGAACATAAACTAGGTTTAAAACAAAAAAGGAGACTAAAAAGCATGAACAAAGGAGAGGACTATAAAATGACAAAGCAAAATTTAATAAAACTACAGGGAACTTTTAGAATTGAAAAAAACGTAATAGAAGGAACCACACAGGGGCGCCTGGGTGTCTCAGTCGTTAAGCATCTGCTTTCGGTTCAGGTCATGATCTCAGAGTCCTGGGATCGAGCCCCACATCGGGCTCCCTGCTCAGTGGAGAGTCTGCTTCTCCCTCTCCCACTCCCCCTGCTTGTGTTCCCTCTCTCGCTGTGTCTCTCTCTGTCAAATAAATAAATAAAATCTTAAAAAAAAAAAAAAAAAAAAAGGAACCACACAATTAGTCCCTCTAAGAATTCAGTAAAACTGCAACTATTGAAGCAAACTAGCTTCTGCTTCCATTTCAGACAGAAATAAGAGAAGGAAGTGTTTTCCTTTTTGCTATAATTTCCAGGAAGCTTACTTACACATAAACTCACAAGGTAAGTGGAACATGGTTTTTCCACTGCTTTAATCAATTTTATTGTTTTAATTTTTTAAATGATCTGTTTAATGTGCTTTTTATAAGTTACTTTTTTTTCCCCCTAAAGTACATGACTATACTATTAAAAAGAGATTGGACGGGGGCGCTTAGCTGGCTCAGATGGCAGAGCATGTGACTCTTGACCTCAGGGTTGAGAGTTCAAGCCCCACATTGAGCACAGAGCTTACTTAAAAAAAAAAAAGAGAGAGAGGTTACATAAAGAATGCAAATAGAAATACTCACTGTTCTACACTGGTCTATTTTTCCTGATAAAATCTTCAATCCTTCCAATACTATTAACCCAGCAATCACTGCATTAGTAGTAGCGATAGCAGGAATAATGTTCCCTGCCATTGCTGAAAAACAAAGATGAATATGGTTAACTGTGAAAAAAGAGTAACAGAATTTTAGGTAATACAACTAAAGTATAACATAACTTACATTTTATATCAAATCTGCTCTTCATATTCATACTGAAAATATGCATCCTGAGGTTCGCAGCAGAGGTGACAAAATCCATTGCAGATGGGTCATCCTGCCAATATTTTAAACAATTTATTAAGTCTTCCCATAAACTTACTGATTTGGTTGGTATCACCTTCAAAACAGTACTTTCACACGTCTTGTAACACTGTAGACAGTCAACTAGAACAAGAGATGGCCTTGAGGAAGAAGCTAGGGTCTCATTATCAGATTCTTGGATCCAGGAATGTAGCCTGACAAGAACGCTAAGACCCACCAGGCTTCTAGGACCTCAGTCCTGCTTACAGAAATACAGCAGACACTAAGTGTATAGACCGCAACACCAATTCCATTCACTGACGGTGGCAACCCTCTCCTAGCCTGATGGCAGTCTGTAATGAAAGGTTGTTTGGTAACAGCAAAGAGATAAGGGCTTTTTAGAGAAAAGGGCTTCATTAAAGACTCAAACGTCTGGACTACACCTTTTGGTTTTCCTTCTCCAAATTCCCTTCATATACACCAGTCTCCTGCATTTGCGGTTTCTTTTCACATATGGCAATATAACAAAAGTTTTCCCTTGACAATTTATATTCTTCCTGAGATTGTATCTTGGTCACTTTAGATTTCAGCAAGATTTTCTGCTTCACTGAGAACATACTATCCCAGCCTATAATTCAGAAGCACCAAAGTACAGAAGAGAAAGCACTGACAGGATGTGCGTTCTCTATTTATTGGCTGGCTGGTTAACCTCAGGCAAATGAAATTCCTTAAATCTGTAATTCCTTAAGTAGGGAAAATTATATAAATATTTTATGAGGTTGTGATGAGGATCAAGTATGAATATTTAATAGTACCCAACAGTGTACATTAGGTACTTCCCTAGACAACTGGTTCACCATATCCATTAGGTGTAGATTTTAATCAGAGGGTAACAACTCCCAGTTTCAGTTTCATTATCTAGCCCCTGTGTATGGATGAAAACGTCCCAAGTCACTATTAGAACACCAACAATGAAAATATGTATTTATTAAATAGGTTAATATTTATACATAAACCCAAAAGAATAAGGTTTACAAGAATCCCCAAAAAATGAACTTACTAACTCTATTTTGGATGTCTAATTCAACCACAGTTCCAAAATTTGCACAAAATTATCATCTCAGCTTAGTAAAACTGACCAAACCTTTCCCCTTACAACTCACAGCAAATCTCTACCATCACTGAAACATATAAACTTTAACACAGCTAAATCACTTGTAGATGTAGAAAACACTGATTACAATTAAAAATCAGATTAACTCATTAAATTTCAAAATATGACATCTAACCACAAAATACTATTAAATATTATTTTAACTTGGTAAGAATAATTACATTTAATTTTTGTATTTAGAGGTCTCAGACCTTTCACTATTTCAATAGAAAGGCAATTTTATTACTTCCAAGGTTATTTAGGCTCATGAGCTGTTGTCTCCAAAAGGATTTTATGACTTCTATTAACAAATCTGTATTACACAAGAAAGTTTTTAAGTCAGTGAAACATTTTACTTCAATAAATTCACATTATTTCTCCAGTCCAATTATGTTCTCAAAACATAATTATAAACCACAAATCCATAACCAGAATCTGAAATCAAGTTCTGTATTACTTGAATTCACGTAGAGAAAATTCATAGTTCAATGTAGTAATTAGAAATGAAGACATCCAAGCAAACTCAACATTATGTCCTCAAATTCTGGTAGAATAAATAATATCCAAAAATTACTAGTTTCTGGTTACAGTTCAAGAACAAAAATATGCATGTGATATAGAATTGCCACATATTTTCAAAACAAACCTTGTCCCATATGAGCTCAGCTCCATCCCCTTTTTCTGCTAAATGAACTCTCAAAGTCTCAATGCTCTTTGAAAAAAGACATGCATAGCTCTTTACATCTAGAACTTGCTGGTCTTTCAGACCTAACTGCGGTTCATTTTGTTGATCTGATGCATTGGTTTCTTCTCCTAAGGGAAAAAATATTAGAAATTTCACTATTAAACATCATCCCTCTATTTTATTTAAAAATTCAATGCTTGACCAGTAAGAAAATCAAAATGAGGATCCGCCAAAATGGCGGCGCTCGGGCGTGAGGCTGGGGCTGACTTGAAGGATGCAGGTGTGGTGCCGGTGAGAGCTGGGGAAGTGCCCAAGGATATCAGAATGGCAACATACACACATGGTCAGCCCAGTCTTTCTCTAGGAGATGCAGAATTCAGAAGAACCAATGGTCATCGAAATCATAGAAAAAAAATTTGAATATCTTAGAAAAGAAAAGCAGTATAAGCCAGGAAAATTGTGTTCTGAGAAGTTCATTGATTGGCATAGTATGTGGCGTTTTAATTCCTGTGGTTTGGCTTTTTCTAAAAATGGACGCCTGGCAGTCAAGTATCATACTGTTCCACTGCCACCAAAAGGAAGGGTTTTACTTTACTGGCTGCTGCTTTGTCAAACAGAGATAAAAGCTATGATGATTCCTCTAGTCCTTCAGACGGTATTTGGAATATTTAATGGTCTACAGCATTATGCAAGATTTGGAAGTACACTTGAGAAAACTACATGAAGATTAATCAAAGTGAATGGATACTAAATCAGCAGAATGGGTTTTTTTTATGATGAGGACTCAGGCATTGCTGAAGCAGTTAAAAGTAACTCTGGACAGTTTGTTTCTGTTCCTTTTGCCTGGTATACAGCAGGTACTCAATAAATATTCAGTAATTCAGTAAAAAAAAAAAAAAAAAAAAGAGAGAAAATCAAAATGAAACAAATTCCATTAAGATAATTATTAGGATACTACAAATATTTGTGCAAAAAAATGGCTAATAGGAACCTCATAAAATCACTAGAGAATTCAAAGATACAATGTCGATAAGATAAACATTATGCCCAGCACACAGCACTCAGTAAGTGGAAGATATCAGAAGCATATTTTTTTTTTTGAAGATTTTATTTATTTGACAGAGAGAGACACAGCGAGAGAGGGAACACAAGCAGGGGGGAGTGGGAGAGGGAGAAGCAGGCTCCCCACTGAGCAGGGAGCCCGACGTGGGGCTTGATACCAGGACCCTAGGATCACGACCTAAGCTGAAGGCAGACGCTTAACGACTGAGCCACCCAGGTGCCCTATCAGAAGCATACTTAAATTTAGTCTGTAAAACCCAGCAATTGCACTACTGGGTATTCACCCCAAAGATACAAATGTAGTGATCCGAAGGGGTACGTGCACCCCAATGTTTATAGCAGCAATGTCCACAATAGCCAAACTATGGAAAGAGCCAAGATGTCCATCAACAGATGAATGGATAAAGAAAATGTACATACACATACACAATGGAATATTATGCAGCCAGCAACAACAACAACAACAACAAACCAAAATCTTTCAACGACGTGGATGGAACTAGAGGGTATTATGCTAAGCAAAATAAGTTAATCAAAGAAAGACATGTATCATATGATCTCACTGATATGAGGAATCCTTAATCTCAGGAAACAAACTGAGGGTTGCTGGAGTGGTGAGGGGTGAGAGCATTTGGGTTGCTGGGTGATAGACACTGGGGAGGTTATGTGCTATGGTGAGCATTGGGAGTTGTGTTAGACTGTTGAATCACAGACCTGTACCTCTGAAACAAGTAATACATTAGATGTTTAAAAAAAAAGATAAGCCACTCTGGGAAACAGGATGGAGGTTCCTCAAAAAGTTGAAAATAGAGCTACCATATGATCCAGCAATTGCACTACTGGGCATTTACCCCAAAGATACAAAAGTAGGGATCTGAAAGGGTACGTGCACCCCGATGTTTATAGCAGCAATGTCCACAATAGCCAAACTGTGGAAAGAGCCAAGATGTCCATCGACAGATGAATGGATAAAGAAAGAGGTGGTATATATATACAATGGAATATTATGCAGCCATCAAAAGGAATGAGATCTTGCCATTTGCAATGACGTGGATGGAACTGGAGGGTATTATGTTGAGCGAAATAAGTCAAACAGAGAAAGATATGTATCATATGATCTCACTGATATGAGGAATTCTTAATCACAGGAAACAAACTGAGGGTTGCTGGAGGGCGGTGGGGTGGGAGGGATGGGGTGGCTGGGTGATAAACACTGGGGAGGGTATATGCTATGGGGAGCGCTGTGAATTGTGTAAGACTAAAGAATCACAGACCTGTACCTCTGAAACAAATAATATACGTTAACAAAAAAAAGAGAGAGAGAGAATATAGTAGGAAGGGAAAAATGAAGAGGGGGAAGTCAGAGAGGGAGACAAACCATGAGAGACTATGGACTCTGAGAAACAAACTGAGGGTTCTAGACGGGAGGGGGTGGGGGAATGGGTTAGCCTGGTGATGGGTATTAAAGAGGGCACGTACTGAATGGAGCACTGGGTGTTATATGCAAACAATGAATCATGGAACACTATAGCAAAAACGAATGATGTAATGTATGGTGATTAACATAATAAAATAAAATAAAATTTAAAAAAAAATTTAGTCCGGGGGGCGCCTGGGTGGCTCAGTCGTTAAGCGTCTGCCTTCGGCTCAGGTCATGATCCCAAGGTCCTGGTATCGAGCCCTGCATCGGGCTCCCTGCTCCGCGGGAAGCCTGCTTCTCCCTCTCCCACTCCCCCTGCTTGTGTTCCCTCTCTCGCTGTGTCTCTCTGTCAAATAAATAAATAAAATCTTTAAAAAAAAAAATTTAGTCCGTAAAGACAAATAGTCATTACTGTAGAGAACTGCTCCCAACTGACACCCAAATCTCCTGGGACCCTTTAAGTTTCAATGTGCTAATCACTGCAGTGCATACATTAATCGTAATGTAACTTATCTAAGGCATAGACATAATGTGTGGAAGGGGCGGTAGGATAAGGAAGAAGTCACTACTACAATAGTTTTTCTCACATTTAAAATTATAAGTATGTCCCTAAATTAAATCCTAAAGAGATAATCACACAAAGGTACAAATATGTGCATGTATTCTTATCACAACACTATCTGAGGGAAAATATGAAACAAAGGTTAACCAATAAGGGACTAGTTAAATAATACTGACTGGAAAGAGCAAGTAACAATATATAAATGTGTATGATTCCATTTATGTAAAGCACATAAACAACTGCCCTTTATTTCTGTGCACAGATAGAGTTGACTACCAAGACATTCATTCCCTAAATGTTAATAGTGGCTATTTCTCTAGGTGACAAGATTTCCAGCCATCTTCCTTCTTCATATGTTTCTAAACTGAATTTCTTACCATGTAATTTAGGGTTATTTAAAGATTTTAAGTGAGAGAATTTCCAATTTAGGTATTCCAAAGACTAAAATGTATTTAAGTTTATTTATTTAAGTAATACCTACACCTAATGTTGGGCTTGAACTCACGACCCTGAGGGTCAAGAGCCACATGCTCTTCTAACAAAGCCACCCGGGCACCCCATAAAATGTATTCTTTACCTTGACTTTGTACTTCAGCCCAGTCCAATGGAACCGGAGGTTTCCTTTTCCGCCACAGTTTGTCCATTGTCAACAGATACCGGATATCATCTTTAAAAAGCTTAAAAAAAAATTAAAAAACAAAGATAAAATCCCACAAATCCTATAGTCCCTATGCTGATAAAATATAACAAAATTTCATTGATTTACTATAAATATTACACCATAAAATCTTCTGATTTAAAGATATGTCCTATACCAGCAGATGCACAATTTCCAAAAGAAAAACCCACAAAACGTAAACCTTTTATAAAAATATTTATACAGAACGTCTGCATTTGAAACAGTGAAAGCAGAAATGCTGAGAAAAAGAGTAAAGGAACTGTGAATAGTGCTCACGGCCCCTGCCCCGCTAAGTCACCTCCCCCAAGCATACCTAAAGTTCCAAAGATCGATCTGAAGCAAAATCATGCCAATCAAGAAGTTAAATAAACATACACCAGTTCCCTAAGAATTTAATTAAATCACTGAGCCTAGAGATACCAGTTAGCAGTATCTCCAAGTTCATGGGTATAATAGCAATAAAGCAGAAACATTTTATTTTTTAAAGATTTTATTTATCTATCTGAGACACAGAGAAGATGAGATAGAGAGCATGAGCAGGGAGGAGGGGCAGAGGGAGAAGCAGACTCCCCAGAGCAGGGAGCCTGACACAGGGCTCGATTCTAGGAGCCTGGGATCATGACCTGAGCTGAAGGCAGATTTTTTTTTTTTTAAATATTTTATTTATTTATTCATGAGAGAGAGAGAGAGGCAGAGGCAGAAGCAGGCTCCCCAAGAAGCAGGGAGCCCGATGCAGGACTTGATCCCAGGATCCTGGGATCATGACCTGAGCCAAAAGCAGATGTTTAACTGACTGAGCCACCCAGGCACCTCAAGCATACATTTTAAAAGTACAGTGCTCAAAACCAGAATTTAATCACCTGTAACATCTTTGAAATGTGGTCTGGCCCCCCAAAAGCCCAAAACCAAAACAATTTCTTTTTCAAAAATGTTATGGGGTGCCCATGTGGCTCAGTCATGTCCAACTCATGATTTCGGCTCAGGTTATGATCTTAGGGTCATGAGATCGAGCCCTAAGTCAAACTCTGTGCTGGACATGGAGCCTGCTTAAGATTCTCTCTCTCCTTCTCCTCCCACTCACATACACGCTTTTCTCTCAAAAACAAAACAAAATAAAATCATGTTGTAAGCAGTATTATATATAGCCTGAGAGAATATCACATGAATGGCACTATCCTGTGGTAGAATTTCAAATGATTTTATTGTATTTATTTTTTCCTCAGCTGTATTTTCTATTGTCAGTTGATTTAGTCAATACATTTATTTTATGTATCAGCTATGAACTTAAAATTGGTTTAATAAAAAAATTCAGAACCATTTCTTTTTAAAAAAGATTTTTATTTAATTAATTAAAAAAAATTTTTTTTTTAAGATTTTATCTATTTACTTGACAGATAGAGACACAGCTAGAGAGAACACAAGCAGGGGGAGTGGGAGAGGGAGAAGCAGGGAGCCCGATGCGGGGCCCGATCCCAGGACCCCGGGACCATGACCTGAGCCGAAGGCAGATGCTTTAATGACTGAGCCACCCAGGCGCCCCTATTTATTTTAGAGAGAAAGAGAGTGAGAGTGAGCATGGGGGAAGAGGGCAGAGGGAGAGAGAGAATCTCAAGCAGATTCACCCATGAGCCCAGTGCCCAACGCAGGGCTCAATCCCGTGACCCCGAGATCATGACTTGAGCCGAAATCAAGAGTTGGCTTCTTAACCAACTGAGCCACCCAGGCACCCCAAAAATTCAGAACTATTTCTATCAAAATATATTCAATTCAATCAGTATTTATGAAGCATTCTTAAATCTTTGGAAAACCAGCCAAATATACAAATAGTTAGAATACAAATTTAGTGTGAGAATCACACAGCTTCGAGTACTAGCAGGAATTTTGTTCTGAGGAATAAGGAGAGTTCAAGGAGATGGTAACATCTGAAATGGGTGCATAGGCAAGGAAATAAGTTCAGTATGACTTGGGTAACAAAACTGGTTAGACACATTTTATAGAAGACCTTAAGCACTTGGCTGAAAAGCCTCCCAGGCAATGGGAAATTAGCATGGTTTTCCATGCACAAGCTCCACACCCTTTAACCAATTATTAAATACTGGGAATCCCTCAGAGTTCTAAGATGGTACTAAACCATCTTCATGCTCTTTTCTCTTAGGCCTACAAATCCCAGTCTAAACCTCTCTGCTTGCCTTTAGAATTACCTGCCCTTACTCTAATATTCCAGAGGAATCTCAAATTGATTCTATCACCTTATCTCATCCTCTAAGCCCTACACAACACACCTGCTTCCCACCTTACCTACCTCAGAGAATGGCACCTTGTTCATTCTGCTGCCCAGCAGGAAACCAAGTATCATTCCTGATTCTTCACTGTTCCTCACTTTGAACAACCTAGTCTTTTATTTTTTTACAAAAAGATTTTATTTACTTATTTCAGAGAGAGATAGCATGAGCAGGGGTGGGGGAGTGGGGATCGGATCTTAAGCAGACTCCCCGCTGAGCATGGAGCCCAACGTGGGGCTCAATCTTACAACCCTGAGATCATGACCTGAGCCAAAATCAAGGGTTGGACACTTGAGGCGCCTGGGTGGCTCAGCTGGTTAAGAAGCTGCCTTCGGGATCCTGGGATCGAGCCCTGCGTTGGGCTCCTTGCTCAGCAGGAGCCTGCTTCTCCCTCTCCCTCAGCCTGCAGCTACCCCTGCTTATTCTATCAAATAAATAAAATCTTAAAAAAAAAAAAAAAAAAAAAGCTGGACACTTAATCAACTGAGCTACCCAGGTGCCCTAAACATCCTAAGTCTTATTAAATCTTCTTTTTCTCCACCCTCCACTGGGAATGCAGATAGGTTGTACTTCAGATTATTCTAGCACTGTACAACTTCAAAAGGTACTGTCCCATATTGATTACAATAGGAATATCAGGTCCTAGAATGGTGCACAGCATACCCTCTATATCTGATCCTATAGACCACCTTTTAATGGATTCCCATTGCCTTGGTATAGCATCCTTGTCATGATCTAGGAAGTCTTGCCTGATGTAGCCTCAGCTTATGTTTCGATTCCTCTTCCCAGTCTCCCCTTTAATGAGAATTATTTCAGTTTTCCGACCTGAGACCTTCTGTGTACATGTAGCATTCATATCCCCAACCCAATTCTTTAAAGTCTTGGGTTGAAATGTCACTTCCTCTGGAAAGCCTCTTTTGAAACCTCATATTGGGTCTAATAACACTGTCTAATAACAATGTTAAGTCAACTTAGTCTTAAAGGGTTCTAATGCATCTGATCTTAATGTCGTAACACTCTGATTTTGACATTACTTGTTCAATGTCTGACTTTCCCTCTCAACTATGAGTTACCTACAAAGAGCTGGGACCCTATTTTCCATCTTACTCACTGCTGTATCTCCTATCAGAGTGGTGACCAGCACACAGCAGATGTTTAGTTACCTACTGAACAGACTGGAGATGTACCTGAGATTATGTTGGCATTCAACACTGCTCAAACTGGAATGGGAATAGGTATACGGACACAAGTCTGGAAAATACTGTCACTATCCATAACGGAATTAAGTACATTTTAAGCATAACCAAAATTGATTTTCTAAAGAAAAGTCTATAACAAGGAAATAAATGCAACAGGTTTAAGAATCAACCTATGATATCTCTTGCACTGAGGAAAAAGAGAGGAAACATAAACTGGAGGGAGTAGTAGGCCATTTGCGTAGGACCTATGCATTTGGAAAGCAGACAGAAGCCAGGAAAGATCAAGATGCAGGGCAGAGAAAAAACACTGTTTGAAAACTAAGGTATAAAATTAAATTGGCAAAATACGGTGATAAAGAAAAAAATTTAAAAGCAGCAAGACAAAAGAAGACAGTAACTTACAAGGGAAACAAACCCCTTATGGCTAGCAGATTTTTCAGCAGAAACTTTTCAAGCCAGAAGGGAGTGACATGATATATTCAAAGTGCTGAATGGGAAAAACCTGTGGCCAAGAATACTTTATCCAGCAAAGCTATTATTCGGAATAGGAGATAAAGACTTTCCCAAACAAAAAAAAAAGTTCATGACCATTAAACCAGCCCTGCAAGAAATATTAAAGGGGACTCCTTGAGTGGAAAGGACACCAGAAGTGGCAGTATGAAAGGAAACACAAAAGCAGTAAGAATGAATATTTCTGTAAAAAGTCAGCCAAGGAACTCACAAAATAAAAGGATATAAAGTATAACAACATATATCTAAAAGGTGTGGAGAAAAGGCATAAAGAATGGGTTCAGAGGCGCCTGGGTAGCTCAGTTGGTTAAGCGACTGCCTTCAGCTCAGGTCATGATCCCAGGGTCCTGGGATCGAGCAACACATGGGGCTCCCTGCTCGGCCGGAAGCCTGCTTTCTCCCTCTCCCACTCCCCCTGCTTGTGTTCCCTCTCACACTGTATCTCTCTCTCTGTCAATTAAATAATTAAAAAAAAAAAAAAAATGGGTTCAAACTTAAAACCACCATCAATTTAACAGAGACTGCTATATGCAGAAGAGATTATATACAAATCTAATGGCAAAACCACTAATAAATATGCAAAGAATAATGAGAAAGAAATCCAAATGTGTTACTAAAGAAAATCAGCAAGCCATGAAAGAAAGACAAAAAAGGATCAGAGAAAATCTTCAGGAACAACCACAAAAAAATGAAAACACTTGATGGAATGAACAGCAGGATGGAAGAAGCAAAGGAATGAATTAGTGACCTAGAAGAGAGTGATGGAAAGTAATCAAGCTGAACAAGAGAAAAAAGGCATTATGCAAAATGAGGATAGACTTAGGGAACTCAGTGACTCCACCAGACATAACTAACATTCCCTATTATAGGAGTCCCAGAAGAAGGAGAGAAAGGGGGGCAAAAAATTTATTTAAAGTAATAGTTGAAAACTTCCCTTATCTGGGGAAGGAAACAGATATTCAGAGATCCAGGGGACACAGAGAACTCCCATCAAAATCAACAAAAGCAGACCCACACCAAAACATACTGTAATTAAACTAGCAAAATACAGTGATAAAGAAAAAATCTTAAAAGGTACAGGGGGGGGGGGGCGCCTGGGTGGCTCAGTTGGTTAAGCGACTGCCTTCGGCTCAGGTCATGATCCTGGAGTCCCGGGATCGAGTCCCACATCGGGCTCCCTGCTCAGCAGGGAGTCTGCTTCTCCCTCTGACCCTCCTCCCTCTCATGCTCTCTGTCTCTCATTCTCTCTGTCTCAAATAAATAAATAAAAATCTTTAAAAAAAAAAAAAAAGGTACAGGGGGCACCTGGCTGGTTCAGTCAGTAGATAGAGCATGTGATTCTCAGTCTCAGTTTTGAGTTCAAGCCCCCATTCAGCATGGAGCTTACTTAAAAAAAAAAAAAAAAAGACAACGGTACAAGGGGAAAGGAAAAGTAGAAGAATTAACCTTTACTTAGAGATTTCTCTCAAATAGCAGGGGGGGAAAAGTACGCACAAAGTGCGACCTTCTCTTGACATCTGTCCAATGGCTTCAAACCTGTTAATAAATCCTTAAGGTCATCTGCTCATCTGGTAGGAGTGTATTAGGCAGTTCAAGAAAAGCTGAGAAATCTTCAAGTATCTATTATGATAAACCTGCTAGGGAGTGAAGGCAAAAGAAGTAAAAAGACTTTTAAACATAGACATGAATACCTAGCTGGCCTATAAATTAGATAGAGCCAATTAAAACAATCTTGTGGATTTCTCTAGAAATATTCAGCAGGCAAATAATATATACTAATGAAGAGGGATCTGACCAAGAACGAGAGGATTAGGGATTCAAGAGTAATTAAGTACATGTCAGATTCCCAAGAGATTTAAGCAGGAAAGGGATATAAGAGAAGATGAAAAACAGCAGGAACCAAAGATCAGTTAAAAGGAAAATCAAGAAGTTCAGTGTAAGTGAGGGAAGGAAAGCCAACCAAGAGTGTATAAGTGAGCCTCTCTATTTTAATTTCTATGAAGATGCTATATTGATTTATCATTAGCGCTAAAATTACAAAACCTAGGGGTGCCTGCACGGCTGTTGGTTAAGCAAATGCCTTCGGTTGAGGTCATGATCCCAGAGTCCTGGGATCAAGCCCCGCATCAGGCTCCCCTATTCAGCAGGGGAGTCTGCTTCTCCCCCTCCCCCTGCTCATGCTCGCTCTCTCACTCTCTCTCAAATAAATAATCTTTAAAATTCCAAAACCTGCTTATCCTGATGATATCAATCAACTTATTAAGACAACATTAAGCATAAAAAGCATATATTTCATGTACTATTTTAAAACAAACAGAATAATAAATCTATCCATAATTATGAAGAAAGTAAATCTAACCTTGGTAAAAAGTTTAACCGGATCATATCCAGTTGATTTAGCCCATTCCTTAGTGGAAATACGTTTAATGTCACCATCTTCGTTAGATGCTCTGGCTCTGGCTTCAGCTTCCATTGGTTCCCCTATAAAATGAACACCATTTTATTCTCAGCTATAGTAAATGTAGAACTAAGCTCTCATCTACCTTTGGGGGAAAAAAAGAGTCATTTGTGGAAGTCATCTGCACATGACACATTCGGACCTCAAAGAGAAAGAAAAATAATATGCTCATTAGCATCTTTTCCTACCTCAGTTTCTTAAGGCCACATGTAGAACAGTTCAAAATATGGACCTGTAATCAGATCTGGAAACAACTCTCTGCTCTATTTACTACATTTGTGACATTTCTGCATCTTGTCTTCACCAGTAAATGGGACTACTCTTTTTTTAAAACATTGTTTTAAAGATGAAATAATCCATCTTAAACACATAATATACTGTCTAACACAAAACAGCAATTATTTTTTTCTCCTCTTTGCTATCAATATTAAGATAGCAAAATAAAGGCAGTCCTCATTATATAAGAGAACATATCCCAATCTACTCACAGGAAGCTTCAGGGTCAGCTCTGTCAGGGGATACTTCTTGATCAGCATCTTCTTCCCCAAACAACTGGCTATAATAAGAGTAATAAATATTTATGTTCAACAAAATATTGTGAACAAATATTTACTTTTCCTACTTCCCCTCAAAACAACTAACTTAGAATATTCCAAATCTATAGGAGGAATGAGGAATAAATAATTGGCAGGCTAAATTTTAGTAAACCTATATTCATTCCTATCATCTAGGTTCTGCAAATTCCTATGTTAAAATCTTTGATCAAGACACAGGTGAGCAGCTTTTACATTTTACTTGGATATCATTCTAATGCCAGAATGATACTTGTGAAATACACCTGCAGCTAGCTATTAGAAAAACATTATTACACATCTGCTACATGCTGGGCACTGATCTAGGTGTAAGAATAAGCAGTGAGTAAGATGTTTTTTTCATGGTACTGTATCTCTTTACTACTAAAAGGCCTTCAGAAACAATATATTAAGCAGGAATTCTCCTCTGTTAATCCAGTTATCCTAAAAACTATTTAATAACACAGGAACATAATGTTCCACCTTTCCTCAAGTACTTGACTTACAAGAAAGCTATCTTTTCAAAGGAATCCTTTGCAGTTAAAAAAAAAAAGGAAAAGCTATCATCTCAAAGTTTCTCAAAACTCCTGATATACTCTATAAGAAAATGTCCACTTGTTTCCCAAAGTCACTGTATCAATTTTCACCCCAATGGCATGTAAGAATTCCTATCGATTCACTTCCTCTCCAGACTTAACATTTTACCAAACTACTGAGTATAAAATAGTATCTTGTGATTTTATTAATTTTCCATGTTAGTCATGAAGTTAAACATATCTTCATTTGCTTACTGCCTATGTGAGTTTCTCTTTAAGTGAAAAAATGCCTGTTCGTATTATTTTGTCAGGTTGCCTATTTCTTGATTACAGGAATATATTCTAAGATGATATTTTTAGTTGACTTTATGTTGCAAATATTTTCTCATGTCTTTTGACAAGAGATATTTAATTAATTTCAATGAATCAATCCTTTCCTTTACGGTTAGCACTTTGTGTCGAGACATTGTTCCCTAAAGATTTTCCCCTATATTAGAAAGATTTTTTTTTTTTATTATTTATTTGACAGAGAGAGAGACAGCGGGAGAGGGAACACAAGCAGGGGGAGTGGGAGAGGGAGAAGCAGGCTTCCCACCCGAGCAGAGAGCCTGACGCAGGACTCGATCCCAGAAACCTGGGATCATGACCTGAGCTGAAGGCAGACGCCTAACCAACTGAGCCACCTAGGCGCCCCTAGAAAGTTTTTTTCTGTTAACATCTAAATACTTACTCCATCTGGACTTAATTTTTATATATTCTTTAAAGTAGAGAATGTAAGTTTTTTCCACATTGATAATGAATTGTCCTACCTTTTATTTAATCCCTTCTTTCATCTGGGATCTCGTATGCAACCTTGGTCATGAGCTCTGCATTGTCCCAATGGTCTGTGTTTCTATCTCTGTACCAGCAACACACTGTAAGTTACTTTTAGCTTATATTAAACCTTGACATCTATTAGAACAAGTTACCTCAAGCTACTCCTTTCCAGGAATGTTTAAGCCTTATTCCATAAATTTTATAATAGCTGAACAAGTTCCAGTACAAACCCTGATGAGATTTTGATTGGAACTGCATTTGAATCTATAGATCAACTTGAAGACAAGTGACACACACACAATATTGACTTCCAATCCACAAATACATTCTTTCCTCTTATTTTATCCTTCTTTTTATGTTCCAATGGTTACTATAATTTTCCATATTGGGTCTTATAAATCAAGATTTATAAGTACCTGAAAGTAGTACTTCATGCTTTTAGATGCTTTATTTTTAGGTATCTTTAATATTTAATTATACAATTTTATAGTGAGTTATCCATTTTTATATTTTTTAACTGCGTGATGCTGCATATAGAAATGTAATCTTTTAGTTGGCCATGCTGCTAAACTGTCATTATTTCTAATAATTTGTCTATAGATTCTTTGGAGTTTTTTATGCAGGTAACTATATTGTATACAAACAACAGTTTTGTTTCTTTTTTTCTCAACTCTTCTCCTGTATTTCCTTTTTGTCTTATTGTATGGGCTAGGAACTTCATTACAACACCAAGTAGAAGCAACAATAATGGGCATCCTCATGTCAACTCTGATTTCAAAGGGGATGATTTGTAACTTTTATCATTAAAAATAATGCTTGTATTGGTGCGCCTGGGTGGCTCAGTTGGTTGGGTGTCTGCCTTCAGCTCGGGTCGTGATCCCGGGGTCCTGGGATCGAGCCCTGTGTCAGGCTCAGCAGAGGTCTGCTTCTCCCTCTGCCCCTCACCCCCACTTGTGTGCACACTCTCAAATAAATAAAACTTTTTTAAAAATTTAAAAAATAATGCTTGTATTAAGTATATGGTTGGCAAATAGTGGAAATTTCTGACTGCTGGAGTGAGACTGTACAGATAATCAAGGGGAGGAAGCTAGAATGATCCCTGTAGTAATGGATTAGAGCTGGAGACACCAGTATGAATTCATATTTACCTTAATATACAGAAATGTTTATAAATTTGTGTATATATACAGATTAGCATAGATATATATTTGCTCCGTTGGCTAAAAGAGCCTAAAAGATACAACAACTAATAGCATGCCAAGCATTCAGATCTTGGTTTCTAATGCCATTCTTCAAAAAAAGGAACCAGGGCGCCTTGGAGAAAGGTCTGATTCTACGGCAGGAAATAACATAATGAGCCTGGAACATCTAGTACCAGAAAGCAAGGAACTGCTCCCCAAACACCCCCACTCACATCGATGGCAGTATGTCTAAGAGCACAGAGCTAACAGAAAGAGCTCCCAGTGGCCAAAGCTAGAACAATCTGAGCAACAAAATATACTACTGGACTTAAGCCGAAGTATAAAATATATTCAATATGAATGCAGACTGATATAAATGATGAAGAAATCAATAGATGGGTGAGAAAAGACAAACCTTCTAGGCAGAAGAACTCTAATTTATGTAGATACCTCTGCCCTCAAGGAAACAGAACACAGCTCCCATTCCTTAGGTGTGGGCTGCACACAGTGACTTCCCTCCAAAGTGTACGGTACAATAGAGAAGGGGGGATGGGGAGAGTAACTTTACAATGGAGAAACCTGACAAACACTACCTTAGTTAAGTGATCAAGGCCAACATTAACAGTTATAAATCATGTCAGTAACATATTTACTCTTCATACGATGTGATGAAAATGGCAATTTATCTACCTCTGTGATTTCCCTCCCAATAGCTCATAATAACAGTGTTAACATCAAAAAAAATTTCCCATAGTGGGCCATCCTACCTGACCAGCACTCTCAAAATTATCAGGTCATCAAAAAGGAGTAAAGTCTGAGAAACTATCACAGCCAAAGGAGGCCTAAAGAGACATGACAGACAACTAATGGTAATGTGGTATCATGGAACAGAAAAGGGACACTGGGTAAAAACAAAGGGCTTTCTGAATAAACTATGGACTTCAGTTAAATATGGTATCAATAGTGGTTCATTAATCGCTGCATATGTATCATACTAACAATGTTAAAAGGGAACTCTGTATTATCTTCTCATTATTTCTGTAAATTTGAAACTGTTCTAACAAGTAAAATCTGTTAAAAAGAAAAAAATGTTTGCCAAATAATGCTTACAAAATATATTTTTTATGAAATTTCATTGTTATACCATCATATGTGTACTTTTCTGAGTGCATACACATTATACCTTAATCAAAAAATAAAGAAAACCAATGTTTGCTATAAGTTTATAAAAGGTATCTTTTACCAGGTTGATAAAATGTTCTTATTTTATTAAGAATTTTTGGGATGGCTGGGTGGTGTAGTCGGTTAGGCGTCTGCCTTCAGCTTGGGTCGTGATCCCAGGGTCCTGGGATCAAGTCCCACATCCGGCTCCTTGCTCTTCTCCCTCTCCCTGCCACTATCCCTGCTTGTGCTCTCTCTCTCCCTGACAGATAAATAAAATTTAAAAAAAAAAACAAGAACAAGAACAAGAATATTTGTCATGAGGGGTGCCTCGGTGGTAATGGATTAGAGCTGGAGACACCAGTATGAATTCATATTTACCTTAATATACAGAAATGTTTATAAATTTGTGTATATATACAGATTAGCATAGATATATATTTATGTCAGTTAAATGTCCAACTCTTGATTTCGGCTCAGGGTTGTAATCTCAGAGTCATGAGACTGAGCCCGTCCGACTCTGTGCACCATGGGGAATCTGCTTCTCTCCCACTCTCCCTCTGCCCCTCCCCACACTCTCTCTCAAATAAATAAATTAAAAAAAAAAAAAAAGTCTTGAAATTCTCCTTTTATTCTGTAATGGCCTTAAATGGTTTTGTTATCAAAAACATGATAGCCCCATAATGCAAACTGAGAAGTATTCAGGTTTTAAAAAATGTCTCTGGGACAATTTACTTAACATTATTACGATATAGTACTTGCAAGTTCAGTGGAAATCACCAGTAAATTCAGATAGGTTTGGTGCATTATTCAGAATTCAAACCACTTATTAAATTCCCCTAAGGTATAGTACTGTTCAGGCTTTCTTATTTCTTTTTGAGTCCATTTTTTTTAAGTTTTTTTTCAAAATGAATTTATCCAGGAGCACCTAAGTGGCACAGTCAGTTAAGGATCCCCCTCTTGGGTTTTGGTTCAGGTTGTGATTCCACGAATCATGAAATCGAGCCCCTTATCTGGCTCCACACTCAGCAGGGAGTCTGCCTGAGGTTCTCTCTCCACCCCCCCACCCCGCGCTCTCTCTCTAAACTAAAAAAAAAAAAAAAAAATTTTATCCAGATCATTAAAAATTTCTGTATACAGGCATGGTCTTTTTATTGTCATCCTTTTGTTCTTTACTATCATTTAAATCTGTGCTGAGATTACATTCCCCATTTATTTCTCTCTCCTTTTCATGATTGAACTCACGAAGTACTTTTTTCCTCTTACCTCAATTACATCCTTCCCACTAATTTCCTTGGAGTTTATCCTTTTTCTAATTTAAATTGGGTCCTTAGCTCATTAATGTTCATCTCTCTTCATGTGTGTAAGCCTAGAACTTTTCTTCCAACTGCCACATTCAATGCATCCAAGTTTCACATGCAGTATTTTCATTATCATTAAAAAGTATTTTTAACTTCCATGATTTCTTTTTTAACCAATGAATTACTTCTAAGTATGTTTTTTGTAATTCCAAATACACAGACTTGTATTCATTTAGTTATATGCCTGTCTCCAATATCAGGCTTCCTAAATAGTCCATGGTATATAACGGACATGCATGCAATATTGGCTGAATTCCGCACAAGCAGTAACAAGAAAGTTAACGGAGCGTCTCTTTGCCCTATTTAAAAGAATATTCCTCATAAATACAATCTGAGATATAAAAATAAAAATGACCCCATTTCCCATCGTCAGTACTGAAAATACACCCAGAAATATATATACTCTTACTTGAACAAATACTTTGCCCAAACGATGCAATGAATAGGTTCAGAAGGGGTGTTACGAATTGTACAGCCAGGGAAAGTTCTCTGGGTAGGTTTGGGATGACATTCATAACACTCAGTTACACCCTGCAAAGTCAGAATACGAGAAAAGTATTTATCCCATGATGGTAATTTCTCAACATCATAAAGTAATCATCATAAATATTCATTCATCTACATTCTAACTGGGTTTTATACTGTCAAGAAAATTTTAAAATATCAGTGACTCCAAAATCCTTACTTTACAAACAAGGAACTGTAACAAAAGTGAACTGAATCAATCACAGTCACAGCTAAGTCTAAGCCAGGATTCCTCTGACTCCGGCCCAGGAAACAACACTTACAACAAGCCAAAAACAAAATCAAAAACAAAAAGCCACACTGCACCTGAATATCAAATACAAGAAGTTTATCTTAATCACACTAAACAAAAGAAAAACTACTAGAAAGACGAACAGCTTTCTAACCAATTATCTCTCAAAGGTGTGGACCTCAGTTACTTAAATATTATTCAAAGCCTTACCTTATAATCTCCTAAATATTAAGAAAACTAAAAATAATTAATAATTTCAAGAACCACCTAGATACACAGAAAAATCCTAGATATTACCAAACAAAATACTTTTCATTTTGTTGAGCTAGGGTTACATTTTAATTTGCAATGTAAGGAGTCCTTGAGAGAAGTCTATGGCACCTCAGACAATCTTTCAAAACCATCAAATGAACATTCCTCATTTCAGCAATTCTCAACCTCAGTATTAATACATTACTAGTACCTTAGGATCAGGTTAACGAACCAAAACCTGCAAATATTGTTTTAATATAAATGACAGCAGACCCAGGATTTTCTCCATAATACCATTTCTGGTGTCCTTTCAATAAACCTTCTTGGGGGCAGCCATATGACAAGCAGCCATCCCTCAAATCACAGTGGATAAGAGAACGACTGCTGTGACCTATAAACAGACCCTGAAGGGCTCCACTGATTTAACTAAATTTAATACACGTTGATATTTACAAATCTTTGTAAAAGGATACTAAATAAGCTTCCAAGAGTATTTATCAGCTAAAACAAAAGAAGCAGAGCCACAATTTCCAACATGGGTAAACTGCCAAATAATGGACAAAAGTAGCAAATTTAAGTGGTAATTCGAATTTTGGTTTCAAAACCTGCAAAATGACTCTTCAAATGTATCTATGTTTAATTTCCTAAAATAACTAAAAGGAAAAAGATCACAATGCTGGATTTTATAAAACTGGGTTATGAGTCCACAGGTATTTATTTGCTCTATTAATCTCTAGTTTTCTCTAAATGTCTGAAATATTTCACAAATACAACAAATAGTTTCAAAGTACTCTTCAGATCTTTGAAGTCCAGACTTCAGATAAAAAGTAACTTTGGAGAAGGCAGTTTTATCATACACCAACTATGGCATCACAGGTAGTTTTATAGCTACAAAGTATTTTAAAAGGCAATGTCATTAAGCTTACCAGTCTAATACATAAGCTACAGAAGCAAAGTAGCACAGAGCTAGAAAGATCTCTGCCTATATTCTTTGTATTACCTTTATAGTATCTAAGTTTTATCAGAGCACAAAAATCCCTACATCTTGGATGGTGACCAGCCCATATCATATAAATCCAAAGTTTACTTCTTCCCTCCTTAAGGTCCCAAATAAATATTTGGGAAGTAAAAACTTACTTTACCTTTTTGATGGTAGTTACTTGCCCAAGGTAACCAGCAGTTCCACTCTCAATAAGAGGAACATCAGCTGCCAGACACATCCTATTAACATGGTTGCGGGCAGCTGGAAGAAAAATACTAGTTAGCAGGAGTTTATGGGGGGAAAAATTAGTTACTTTAATTAGGATAACATTTACCCAAACTATTTTTTTTAATTTGTTATGTAATTTTCTTATAGCTATGACCAGTGTAATAAAACGGTTACACTTAAAGAGACTATTCACTAGCAAAATTCCAAACGTAAGGAATTTATATCACAAATTTACTCCAGGAAAAGCACACCTATAAATAATTTTTGGATTCTAAAGTGTCACCTTTCTCTTCTGTTGCTGTGTGCCTACTCTATAATCTTGGCTAAAACATTGTTTCAGTATGTTCTGAATCCTTACTATTATTCTAATAAAATTATCAGGTAACAAACACATGGAAATGAATGGAGAATGGAGAATATCAACTTGGAACTACTAAGGCAGTTTAAGGCAAGGGGAATAAAGAGGAGTCTAGTTAAAAGTCATTCAGGGATGCCTGGGTAGCTCAGCCAGTTGAGTACCCAACTCTTGATTTCGGCTCAGGTTCTCAGGGTCGCGGGATTAGGCTCTGTGTCGGGCTCCATGCTCAGCACAGGGTCAGCTTGAGATTCTCTCTCTCTTTCTCAGCTCCTCCCCCTTCACTCGGGAGCACACTCTCTCTCAAATAAAATCTTAAAAAAAAAAAAGTCTTTCTGACCTTTCCTCATGCTTTGTGTTTTTTCTTTGGTATTTCAAGCTCAAAATGGTTACAAACCACTCCACAAATGTTGTTTTACATGTAGAACAATGACTGGCTATGCAGCACTTGATTATAAGAAACATTACCCCCTATTGTGGAAAGCTTAAATGGTCTAAAATATGTACATCTAAATAGAATCCAGCCTGTTATCTTACGGCACCCACCTATACCTAAAATAATTCAAGATCCATGGCATCTATACTAACTTTGACATCCTCTTGCCTCAGTCTTGAAACAGTGGTTTTACAGCCCCGATCGCACTTTAGAATCACATGGGAAACTTGGAAAAAATATGCTCAGGTGCCATTCAGAGAGTCTGACTTAACTGGTCTTGAGATGTGACATACAGGCACAGATATTTCTTAGATCTCCATGTAAATGAAGGAAGTCACACTGTGCTTAAGTGATGGGATACTCTGAAACAAGCACACACCCACATACCATATGTAGTCACCCTCTTTAGCGATTTTAACAACTTCTATGTTCACACGTTTTGCTAGAACAGCAGAGTATGTGATAGCTAAATTCCTGCCTGAAACCAGTTCTAGTTAAAATTACAACCAACTGGCAAATTTTAAACCTAACCTTACTGCTCTCTAGATGTAACTCATAAGGAAATACTTTAAACACTAAAAGGCTGTGGAAACAGCCTTGTTACGGGGGAAGGGAAATACTTAGGAATTAAATGTATAAAATAATCTCACCTCTGTTATCTAAAGCATTCATAACCAATATAAATTGTCGAAAAAATTCCACATTATAGTCAGGGCTACAAAACAAAACAAAACAAAACGTCACCAAAACAACTGGCCTTATACCTGATCTTCACAGCAGAATACAGGGTCCTAAAAAGCATACTAAAGTAACAGTGCAAAAATAACTGATATTAGGGGTATGTATCATATAATAGGTTTGACTTTTTCGAAACACCAGAGCAGATTTCAAAGAAATAATTTCCCCTTAATCCCTGTGACCTGACATCCTTTTTGGTCAGCAATCTGGGGCCTAAGAGCACGATCTCAAACTGGCAGAAAGATGGCATGACTTCACCAGTCCCACCAGGCCTTCTCCAGGCAGCCTGGGAACATATAAAGAACACATTCCCAGGATCTGCCTGGCCTCTGGCTTCACCTCACATGGTCAGGATCAGGCAAGGTTCAGGCCTCTAGGGTCCCCGCTTTTAGCAGCACTGGGAAAGCAACGCAGGGTAAGGGGGTTATGGAGCTACAGGAAGGTTTGCAGAGCAAACATCCAGAAATTAAAAAAATTGGATACAGATTTCCTGAGAAAGTGTAAGACTTTCTCTAATTCCAGACCTCAAACAAGAAGTAATTATTTCTAATACCACTTACTTGTAAGTTAGGCAACAACTATAAAGGATAATTTAGACCCAGGGTTCCTTTGTTCCAACACTTCCAAAATTACATATTTACTCTATCTTTACTGAGATCAGAGCATATTTATGTATGGTGAAAACTATGGTCCCGTCACAATTCCTACCGTTATATTACAAAAGTCATAGTCCAAATAAACAAATTATTTTGGGAAGGAACCTTTTAAACTGAAAAAGACCAGAACTGAAATCAGTCAGAATGAGAGCAATATATTTAGAAGTCTGAATCATCACATACAAGGATTTTTCATGTTTAAGTGTATCTGTATTTAAAACAAAACTATAGGGGCACCTGGGTGGCTCAGTCGGTTAGCCGGCTACCTTCGGCTCAGGTCATGATCCCAGGGTCCTGGGATCGGGGCCCGCATCGGGCTCCCTGCTCTGCAGGAAGCCTGCTTCTCCCTCTCCCACTACCCCCTGCTTGTGTTGCCTCTTTCACTGTGTCTCTCTCTGTCATACAAATAAATAAATCTTTAAAAAAAAAACAAAAAACAAAACTATAAGCCCTTTTATGTTTCCAAATAACTTATTTATTTAAAGTATTAAAATATCTTTTTTTTTTTTTTTAAAGATTTTATTTATTTATTTGAGAGAGAGACTGAGATAGAGAGAGCATGAGAGGGGGGAGGGTCAGAGGGAGAAGCAGGCTCCTCGCTGAGCAGGGAGCCCGATGCGGGACTCGATCCCGGGACTCCAGGATCATGACCTGAGCCGAAGGCAGTCGCTTAACCAACTGAGCCACCCAGGCGCCCCTAAAGTATTAAAATATCTTACCTCTTATTTCCTCTTATCTAAATCATTTAAATCATATATATAAACTGTTAATAAAACTCGGGCACAAGCTACCACATTTTAATTTTTCTAGAAAAATCATTTTTTCTTTTCTAAGTTTTTATTTAAATTTCAGGTAATTAACATGCAGTATAATATTAGTTATGTAGTGATTCAAGACTTACATACAACACCCGGTACTCATCACAAGTGCCCTCCTTAATCCCCATCACATATTTTACCCACCCCCCACCAACCTCCCCTCTGATAACCATCAGTTTGTTCTTTATAGTTAGGATAGAAAAATCATTTTTAAAAACCAGAATGGGGCACCTGGGTGGCTCAGTTGGTTAAGCGACTGCCTTCGGCTCAGGTCATGATCCTGGAGTCCCGGGATCGAGTCCCGCATCGGGCTCCCTGCTCGGCGAGGAGCCTGCTTCTCCCTCTGACCCTCCCCCCTCTCATGTGCTCTCTGTCTCTCTCATTCTCTCTGTCTCAGATAAATAAATAAAATCTTTAAAAAAATAAAAATAAAAAAAAAAATAAAAAGCAGAATGACTTCAAACTCCTGTATCTGGCTACTAAAAATACGTAACGCTTTAGAAGTTTAATTGACAACAAACACAATTTTGCAACATAATAATCAGAACATACTTCATGATGCTGTCATGGTAGGCTATGATATTAGCCTTTGGGTAAAACTGCAGTACACTTTCTTTAGCAACCTGGAAAAACAAACAACAGTAAATTACTAATTTACTAAATAGCTACAACATTTCTCTCTCTATGTCAAGTTTATGGCACACAACACTGCCATTTCACCTACTTACATATCCTATTTATATTAAAAACTAAAGAAATATAAAAATGCGACAAAATTTCATTAAGATTAAGTTATACACATATTTATAAAATAACAGGAGAACTGGCCCCTTCCCTTATACACATCTACATGAATGGCAAGCTTCAACAAAAACATAAAATGCAGTAACTAAGTGTGATTTGTTCATTCATTCAACATTTACTGAGTATCTTCTATGTGCCAGATCTGCATGAAGCACTTGGTGAGCCAAGGTGACACTGATCAATGTTGATAAACAGAACTACAAGCTATGATAAATGATACCTAGAAAAAGTAGAAGCTACAGGGTGCCTGGCTGGCTCAGTCAGAACAGGCTACTCTTGATCTCAGGGTTGTGAGTTCGAGCCCCGCATTGGGTATAAAGATTACTTAAATAAGTAAAAAAATTTTAAAGAAAAAGTAGAAGTTGTTAGGAGAGGAAGGTCTGACTTAGTCTACGAGGTTTAGTCAGAGTGTATCCCTAGAGAATAAAGCCAAAATTTGAAAACTAAAAACGAGAAAACAGTGGGAGTTTGCCAAAAAGGTTGGGAGAAAAGCGAAGTGAAAAGATGTTTTAAAACACTGAATCAAGGGGCGCCTGGGTGGCTCAGTCGTTAAGCGTCTGCCTTCGGCTCAGGTCATGATCTCAGGGTCCTGGGATCGAGCCCCACATCGGGCTCCCTGCTCAGCGGGAAGCCTGCTTCTCCCTCTCCCACTCTCCTTGCTTGTGTTCCCTCTCTCGCTGGCTCTCTCTGTCAAATAAATAAAATCTTTAAAATCAATCAATCAATCAATCAAACCCTGAATCAAGATGGAACACTCAAGGAACTAACGAAAGGTCAAGGTGACTAGAACCTCAGGGAAGGCCACCCTTTTAGAAAAAGTGCAACAAGAGCATAAGGCTGTAGCTTCTCTTGCCCTCAAATACAGCAGTCAACCTCTGGGGAACACTGGAACAATGCTCATCCTAAGCAAACAATCAGAAATTTAAATATGAAGGGGACACCATTTACTGGATTGGGTAGAGCGGGTCTACTTCCTCAGCAGACCAAAACAGAGGAGGGTGTAGTCCTTTACATCTTTATTCTTCACAATCTCTCAAGTAAAAAGAGGTGGCTTCCCCCATATACGCCCTCCTACTGAAAAGTCCCAATTAATCTGATAACAGAAAGAGAAGATCCATCAAAGTGCAGAAATATTAATGAATAAATAGAAATAGTATATTAAGAAAAATGTTACCTGGGCCTTTGATCTTCCAACATGTTTCTTTTGAAACAAAAACTGCCTGTTGAGGTTGCTGACATCGATAGTATCCAGATCAATCTACAAGTGCATAAACTCCAGATAAATCACAAATTTTCTGGTATGTTTGACCAAGATCACTATCCTCAGCATCCACAAACCAAAACTTTTGCTATCTGTTACATTAGCAGAGAAAATGCTTTTCATTTTCAACCAGTAATAGCAAAATTATTAAACTGATAAAAATAATTTAACACATATTTTAAAGAACTTGGGATTTAATTTCAGAGATAACTTTCTCAAAAATATTTTAGAAAGGACATATCTTTTTGTTTGTTTAATCATTCTGGAAAGTATGTTTGGAAATTCCTTAGATGCCATAAAATTATATGTCTGTTGAAAATAAATATATAATTCATTTATCTATCAATCTAATTAATTACTCTTTCAAATCGAGTATGTTAGATTTAACTGTGACTTCTTTTCTTAAATGATACTTGGCAGTTACTGAATGTTTGCTGCTTTAGTTCAAAGTCTTCATCTACACAAAACTCCATTTACAATTATTATTAACCTAAGGGCTGTTAAAGGAAATGTCTACACGAGGTTAAAAATGTGTCACTTAAGTTTTAAGTTTTATCTAATTGCTGCTTAAATAAATCTAAGGGAAGAAAATAATAATGACTTAAAGACTTTCATTCCATTTCAATAAATTTATATGAAGAGTAATCAAACGTTCTAATCGTGAAACAGCTTAACAGTTTGGGTTATAATTTCTGAAAATCATTATATAACCACCTAATCATTTTCTATTTGTACTTTCCACATTTATTACAAAAATTAAATCAAATAAAAAAGAATGAGCATTTTTCAGGTGCCCAATCCACGGTCTTGTCTATTACAAAACGTTTCTTTAAACATGCAGCAGTAGTTACCAGCTAAAGCACAATCGTATCCGGATCTGCAGTACAGAACTGGATGGGAAGACTAACCTTTTAACAGCCAAAGAAAAAATGTGTAAATTCTTTTCCCTCCAGTCACTCATTTATTAGTTCAGTCTGCTACTTCTACTTTTTCCATTCCGTGCTTCCACCACACCTTAAGACAATTTAAACTCACATCCAACTTCCTAACATCCCCAATCTCTAAAAAGTTTAATATAAATAATTTAAAATTACAGCCACTCTACGTGAGTGCAAAAGTTAAAATCTTCACCAACATCTTTAACGACATAAGCGAGTGTGTCTACGGAGATAATGACAGTCACGCAGACTGTAACGAGAGGAGCGCGAGTCCCAAGAGTCCTGCCACTTGCTTCGCGACCCAAGTAAGTTACTAAAACCCCTCTAAATCTCACTTTTCCTCTCATCTGTTAAAAAAAGGGATGAAAATGGCGTTTGCAACCTTACGGAGGTAGCGAAGATTAGATGCGTTAATGCAAGCTAACCGCTCGGAACTGCGCCGGGCTCGGGACAAGCGCTCAGTATGTATTGCCTCCTATTACCGCCACCCTCTGCTCTGGACCAGTATTTCTGAGTTAAGGGAGACCGCCAAAATGAAGTCACAACATCCACGAGACTCAAACAATCACCTCCGCCTCCCACTAAAGCTGGGGAACTGCTCTGAAGCGAAAAGACACGAGGCCGCTCCCACAGCCTAGAGCCGCCACAAACCGGCGCTGCCAGGGAGGCAGGGGGCGGCCGCGCGGCGCGACGCCCGGAAGACCCCGGCCCGCGGCCTCTCTGGCGTCCCGAGCGGACCGGGCGTGCAGGGAGGCCCGCTCCGGCGCCGCCGAAGAGCGCCCTCTCCGCAGGCAGCCACGACCCCCGGACTTCCAGGCCTGCTGCCACCACCCCCGCCACCTCAACTCTGGTCCCGACCTCCGGAGCCCGAGCCCCCGGCCCCGGCAATACGGCCCGCCATTCAGCCCGCGCGCACGCCTGGCCCTCACCAGGTCGATGTGGGAGAAGCCGGTGAGCACAAGGTTCTTGAGGAGCTCGCAGCCGATGCCACCCGCGCCCACCACCAGCACCCGGCCCCCGGCCACGGCCTCGGCCAGCTCCCGGGGCAGTCCCCGCGACAGTGCCATGGCGGGACGACCACGAGCCGCGGCGGAGGCGGAGGCGCGAGAACTGAGCCGCGGCCGGAAGCAGGTGGGGGAAGGGCGGCCCATCTTCCGTTCCTGCGCACTGCGGCCGCCGCTTGGCGCCGAGCGGGCGACGCCCGGGACCCGTGGAGTGAGCTGCTTGGGGCCAGGCTGGGCTTTGCGCGAAGGAGCTCCCACACCTCCCGCCGTACTCCAGCCGGTCGTGTTTTTCACGCGCAAAGAACCGCTGTCTGGCTTTAGGAAACCTAAGGGCCACCTTTTAGCCTGGGGTTTGAACTCGCAGCCAAGGCTTACAGGTTAGAAAACAGATGCCCCTGTATGTAAAGAGCTCCTACAAATTAACAACAAAACAAATACCACCCAAACAACAAATATAGGCCAAGGATGTGAACAGGCACTCACAAAGAAAATGAATATGATCAATAAACAAAAAATTTAAAGAAAGAAATGTAAAAGAGTACTTAAATCATTTTCACTTATGAAGCCAGCAAACAGAAAAGTGCAACATTCCGTGTGGTCAAGAGATGGGAAAACAAGCATTCCCGTAGCTGTAAGTAAGGATTCTAAAGCAAAGCTTTTCTAGAGAGTGTTAAAAGATAAACTGAGGCATATTTAAAAATTTTTGTTTGAGCAAAACTCGATTTGAATTGGGCAGCATTCAGTCTAGGAGATAAAAAAGCTCTGAGGAGCTGTACCAAATGAAAGACTTTCATGGCTAGAAGAGAAAAGGAGCAAGGAAATTATACAAAAGTGGGTTGGTTATTGCAAGGTTACTTTCCTTTAGGGGATTATCAGGTAGATTACCTTTTTAAAATTTTAAATATTTAAGTAATCTCTACACACAATGTGGGGCTCAAACTCACAACCCTTAGATCAAGAGTTGCACACTCATCAGACTGGGCCAGCCAGGCACCCCCAATCAGGCAATTCCTGATGGACTGGTTTAAAATTCCATTTCTGGGAGAACCCTAACTGTAAGTCTCTGCTTGGTGATGTGAGGCTTAGCCTAAGCAACTCCATTTTGGGCTTGTCTTTTTTTTTTTTAAACAAGGGTAATTTGGAAATATGATTCAAAAATCCTCACAATATAACATTAAATAAAAGATACAAAACTATTGGGGCATCTGGGTGGCTCAGTCGGTTAAGCGACTGCCTTCGGCTCAGGTCATGGTCTCAGGGTCCTGGGATCGAGCCCCTTTCCCACTTCCCCTGCTTGTGTTCCCTCTCTCGCTGTCTCTCTCTCTGTCAAATAAATAGAAAATCTTTAAAAAAAAAAAAAGATACAAAACTATTTGTAAGATTAAATTTTGTAAAAACAAAAATATATTAAAAAGCAGGCAGAAGGGCGCCTGGGTGGCTCAGTTGGTTAAGCGACTGCCTTCGGCTCAGGTCATGATCCTGGAGTCCCTGGATCGAGTCCCGCATTGGGCTCCCTGCTCAGTGGGGAGTCTGCTTCTCCCTCTGACCCTCCCCCCTCTCATGTACTCCCTCTCTCTCCAATAAAAATAAATAAAATCTTTAAAAAAAAAAAAAAAGCAGGCAGAAAACCACAGTTAATATTTTGTGTATCTGTGTGTGATGGAATCGTGGATAATTTTTATTTATTTTTTAGGATTTTCTGTATTTTCAGATGTTCATGCTTCTCAAAGAAAATGCTAACTCTGAAATCAGAAATTATCCCAAATACTAAAAAGAAAGATAATTATGTAATGTGATCGAGGTGCTTATAAAAAAGAAACAAAAAGCTAAAAATGGAGTCACTTGTGCTAAACCAAGGTTAATACCTAACCTAATTGCAGTTTCAGCCTTTCTCAGGAGTGGAATTTCCTGGTCAGCACTAGTGATTTAATCTGCCTGATAAGACCCTTGTATGGTTAGGTAACCTTGCCTGAAATAATCTACTCTTCTAACTTCCTGTCCCACCATCCTTCTGCCAATAAACACCTCCCATTTTGAACACCTCAGAACTCCTTTCTACTTGCTAGATGGGATGTTGTCAGAATCATGAATCATTGAATAAAGCCAGTTAGATCTTCAAACTCATCAGTTGAATTTTGTTTTTTAACATACTAAATATTGCTACAACAGCAATCATATTACAATATGTAAATGTATGAAGTTAACATATTGCACACTTTAAATTTACACAATATTATATGTCGAATATATTCAGTAAGAAAAAAAATTTTTTTAAGTTTTTTTTTTTCATTTGAGACACAGAGATAGAGAGAGAGAGCATGAGCAGGGGGAGAAGCAGAGGGAGGGGGAGCAGCAGACTCCTCACTGAGCAGGGAGCCCGATGCAGGGCTCAATCCCAGGACCCTGGGACCATGACCTGAGCCGAAGGCAGACACTTAACCATCTGAGCCACCCAGGTGCCCCTCAGTAAGAAAAAATTTTTAAAAGAAAAAAGGTAAAGATAGAAAACAGAGGAAAATGCTTTTGACTTCTGTGGTCTTTCTCATCAGCTGCTTGGTTCACCAACCACACACCAAGCTGGTCTAGTCTCTGAGGAATACTCAGGCTGCTGTCCTGAGGCATGAGAGCAGGAAGTGCCGGAGTACTCCCTGGGCGGGGGTGGGGGTGGGGGGGGAACCCCTGCACAGCCGGCTGCTGATGTTCCTTCCCTACATAGGGCTGACTTTTACAAAAACCCCATCCTGGCAGTTAAATTTAAAGGAGACCCTTCCCAGGATGCTGATCTTACTTATCCCTCTGGACACTCAGCGAATGGGAGCCACCTTCCTTGGCTTCTCTCCTGCCTCCCTTCTCTTCCCCTAGACGGGGCTAGGCTTAGTTACCTAATTCTGAGGGCCTTTGCTTTTCTTTGTGGATTTGGATTTGTGTGTGTGAGTTTGAGTATAAAGTGTAAAATGCTTGCCCACCTTAACAAATTCAAATAGGATACAAGTGCAGGAAGTGAAAGCTCAAAGTCCCACCCATACCTAATCCTACTCCTTGGGGCCCTTGATGGCCTTTGTCTTTCCTTTTTTTAATCTCTACTCCCAAGTGGGGCTAGAACTCAAGAGGTATGCATGCTCTTCTGACTGAGCCAGCCAGGTGTCCCTGTAGTTTTACATTTAAAGGGGTTCACACTGGGCTTATATTCTCATTATCCTATTTCCCTGACAATATATAACAACCTTACCGTTGTTTGCTGTGCTTTGCCTGGTAACTTCCTGTGACTGGTTCCATGCACCCCACATGTCTTTATCTTCAGCTGAAGGTGGTATTTGAAGTAATAGCTTGGGACATTTCAAGGAGTTACTCAGTTTGTCTGGGTATCTCCCATCTATATAGGAGGTACACATAAACTTCTGTTTTTCACCTGTCAATCTGTCTTTTCTTATGGGGGGGGGTCTCAGCTAAGCACCTAGAAGGGTAAAGAGAAAATTATTCTTCCTCCCCTACGTGCCTAAAGCCTCACTGACCAGCAAGTTCAGTTTGTACACAGCCAGCCACTTTCCCTCGGGTGCCCCGGGAGGCAGGATCAGGTGGTGTTCCCACCAGTCACACACTGCCCAGGAGAACCCCTCCTCATGATAATCTGGACCCTAATGTGTTATTTGCCAGAGTAGCAAATCAAACTGTTTAGAGCAGTTTCTTCATCTCTGCAGGCAAAAAGCAAGTCTGTATAGATGGTGGGCATGTTTTCATACTGCTGTCCAAGTGTAGCAGAATGGAAGGGGTTAACATAAAAACCAAAAGGAGAAAGGGGAGATTGGAAAAGTGACCACCTGGAAGAAGGGACAATGTCCAGAATAGAGAAGGGGCCCCTTTGCTGTGATACTGCAGGGGCAGAAGGTGGGACGGGGTGAGGGTGGGGACCATGAGTAGGGAGAACACAGGGCGGGTCTAAACAGCTAGGCGGCCCTAGCTAAATAGCAGGGTGGGAACCTCAAGAAGCCAGGGTGGGTCGAGTGGTTCGGTCAACATCCAGGGACTGCAACAGAGCGCAGTGAAGCACGGAGGCAGCAGAGGTGGGGTAAGAGGCTGACCGCTGCCCTTGGCTCTTCGGCCGCTCTCCCTCCGACAAAGCCCATTAGGTTGCTTGTGCAGGGAACACCCGCAATCTGGGCTGGAGAGGAGCCACATTCTGAGCTGCCTCTGTGGAGACAAGCAACTGGCCCTGGGAGGGTAGACGGGTCCACAGCCAGAAGCTTCTAAATCTCACCGCAGCCCCAGTACAGGTGCCAGAAAGCAGAAAGGACCACACTTACAACAAAGAGTGGATAATCTGTGAGTCAAAATGAAGTAAAAATACACAAATCTGGACACTAAAATTTACTTTAATTTATATAAATAAAGGGAAATGCTCTACTTAAATAATGATTCATCTGGGTCTTCTTGTAGGATACAAAGTTCTTCCATGGGAGTCTGATGATTTTGAGGCCAGCAACTCTTCTTACATGTGTAAATTAGAATTGTTCCAAATTCTACAGAAAGACCTGAAAGACACAACATATTCAGGATTCTTTTTTTTTTTTTTTAAAGATTTTATTTTTTATTTATTTATTTGAGAGCGAGAGAATGAGAGAGAGCACATGAGAGGGGGGAGGGTCAGAGGGAGAAGCAGACTCCCCGCCGAGCAGGTAGCCCGATGCGGGACTCGATCCCGGGACTCCAGGATCATGACCTGAGCCGAAGGCAGCCGCCCAACCAACTGAGCCACCCAGGCGCCCCATATTCAGGATTCTAACAAAGAGGAAATGTTAGGAGATACACTCACTATTTAAAGGTTTGCTTAGTGGATAGAGCCCAGACTCTGGAGCAAGACTACCTGAGTTTAAATTCCAGTTCTACCACCTGAGTAAGGGACTTCACTGCTCTGTAATAATGACCGCATTTATCATGATTATAAGATTGTTGTGAAGAGGGGTGCCTGGGTGACTCAGTCAGTTAGGAGTCTGCCTTCGGCTCAGGTCAGGATCACAGGGTCCTGTGATCAAGCCCTATGTCGGGCTCCCCACTCAGCAGGGAGTTGCTTCTCCCTCTCCCTCTGCCCCTCGTCCCTACTTGTGCTCGTGCTTGCACGCTCTTTCAAATAAATAAATAAAATCTTAAAAAAAAGTAAAGATTGTTGTGAGGATGATTAAATAAACTAGTGCATGTAAGATACTTAGAACAGAGCCTGGCATATCTTAAGTGCTCAATGTAAAACAAAGAGGTTAAGCAATGAGAAGATAATAGAAGGAGAATGATGACGCAATATCAGGGTAGCTGGTGTTGCTACAGGAGTGATTTTACCCGATAAGCTGAAAAAATTAGGAAACAGGAAAACCAGTGTTCACTACCTTTCAGCCACATTCCTCCCCACAGTAAGTGACCGCTGATGATAAAAAGCAGATTTAACAGGAAATATACTTTAAAGTCTTTATTATAACTGTCTAGGATACTGGACACTGAAAATCAGGGTTTTTTTATAGATTTTATTTATTTATTTGACAGAGAGAGAGCACAAGCAGGGGGAGCGGCAGGCAGAGGGAGAAACAGGCTCCCCACATAGCAGGGAGCCTGATGTGGGGCTTGATCCCAGCACCCTGGGATCATGACCTGAGCCAAAGGCAAATGCTTGCTTAACTGACTGAGCCACCTAGGTGCCCATCACTGAAAATCATTTAAAAATATGTCACAGGGCTGGGGGCACCTGGGTGACACAGCTGGTTAAGCATCTGACTCTTTTTTTTTTTTTTTAAAGATTTTATTTATTTATTTGAGAGAGAGAAAGCATGAGAGGGGGGAGGATCAGAGGGAGAAGCAGACTCCCTGCTGAGCAGGGAGTCCGATGCGGGACTTGATCCCGGGACTCAGGATCATGACCTGAGCCGAAGGCAATTGCTTAACCAACTGAGCCACCCAGGCGCCCCAAGCATCTGACTCTTGATATCAGCTCAGGTCTTGATTTCAGGGTCGTGAGTTCAAGCCCTTGTTGGGATCGATGCTGGACACTGAGCCTACTTAAAAAAAAAAATGGGGGGGTTCGTGGGTGACTCAGTCAGTTAAGCGTCCAACTCTTGATTTCGGCTCAGGTCATGATCTCAGGATCCTGAGATCGAGCCCTGTGTCAGGCCCCAAGCTCAGCACGGACTGTGCTTGAGGTTCTCTCCTTCTCCCTCTGCTCACACTCTCTCTCTCTCTCTAAAATAAATAAATAAATAAAATCTTAAAAAAAAATTTCATGGGGCTCCTGGCTGGCTCAGGCAGTGGGTTGGGCATGTGACTCTTGATCTCGGGGTCATGATTCGAGCCCCAAGTTGCGTGTGGAGCTTGCTTGCTTACTTAACTTACACACATACATAAATAAATATCACGCTAAGAGAACACACTACCTCCAAAAAAGGATTCTCTCTCTCACACACACACACACAAATCCTAAGTGCTTACAGAAATTTATCAATGTACAGAGCCATGAAGAATAACACCAAGAAAACATGATCAGCAAGAACTCCTGCTGATACCAGAACGGTGAAACAAGTCAACATGAGGAGCTAGACAACTGGTTTGGAGCAGCAAAGGAAAACCACTTGTTTTTTTTTAAGATTTTATTTATTTATTTGACAGAGAGACAGCGAGAGAGGGAACACAAGCAGGGGGAGTGGGAGAGGGAGAAGCAGGCTTCCCGCGGAGCAGGGAGCCCGATGCGGGGCTCGATCCCAGGACCCTGGGATCATGACCTGAGCCGAGGGCAGACGCTTAACGACCGAGCCACCCAGGCGCCCCAGGACAAACACTTTGAAAAGAAAATGCAGGCAGGGATAATGGAAAGAAAAGCACCAAAGACAGAACTAACAAGGCCAAAACAGAGCTGATTTGGGAGAAATGACCTGGTGAATTTGAGATAACTTCCAAGCAGAATATGCAACATGTACTTTGCAGAGGGCATAAGGTGGCTGCAGTCTGGGAACTGGTAGCCACCAGGGTAGCAAAGGAGCAGCGGCAAGGAACCAGATGGAACAAAATACCAAACAGCGGAGTACTGAACATGAGGCCTGAGCCCAGGGCCCTGGCATAGAAGGGCGAGGGAGGGGTAGGAGAAAGAGGAAACTGAGAAAGAGGAAACTATGTGGAGGTCAAAACAGCCCCAGTATGCATCTAATGAGAAACAGCATAGGCCACAAGGAACAGGAAAGACAGGTGAAATGTAATTACAGGTAGAAAGGGAAGGCTTAAGAGAATGGCAGTGAACGCAGAGGGAAAGAGGAAAGATGGGAGTACAGGAGAAGAAAGGTGACCAACACAACTGTTACTGCTTCTCAGAAAAGCTACACGTGCAACAGAAAAAATATTCAGAAATTCAAAAGAAAGAAAGAAAGAAAGAAAAACTAAATGCAGGTCTGAAAATCCACCTTGTCCCAGGATGAAAGGATTATGGAACAATGCAACAGCAAGATACGCTAGTTCAGAGACTGGACTTCAGGAATAAAGAACAATCTACAGGTGCTAGCATAAACGTTGGTTACAAAGTGGGGGGGAATCAGGCCACCCTCAGACTTCACTCACAGCCTAAAGATCTCAATATAAAGGATCTCAGGGATTGGGAGAAAAATGTACTTCTCTGTGAAACGGGGCCACGGCAGATGACAGGAGAGCCAGAGGGGCTCTCACTGTGAGGACATGACGGCAGCAGGTCTACCACCGTCGGGAGGAAAGAAAACGGGACCTCAGGATTTTATACATGGGTTGTCCTTCAAAACAAAGGCAGACATTCTGAAGTAAGAATAACCACTATAAGCCCTCCTTAAGGCTATCACTTGATAGAATGTAGCTGCCAGAGAAGAATCAAAATAAAAGATTCAGGAATGGAAAAGCTCACTGAAAAGAATGGTGTGAACATACAAACCACTGAAACACAGAACAAAAGCTTATTAGCTGTGACAATCATGGTGACAGAGTACAGACTTATAAACCTCAATGAAGTACAAATAATACTAAAATGGGGCATGTGGCTGGCTCAGTTGGGGGAGCATGTGACTCCTGATCTCGGAGTTGTAAGTTCAAGCCCCACAATGGGTGCAGAGATTACTTGAAGAAATAAAAAAAAAAAACTTAAAAAAAAAACAAACTACAATATTTGGAGGTAGAGCAGGACATAAATTTCCTTATTATAGTAAAAAGCCAAATACATATGATCTCAAACTGAAAAACGGAATGAATGTAATTCTCTTAGCTTCAGAAGGATCGTTTAGAAACTAGGTAAAAGAACCCACTGCCTAAATCCAGCAACTGCTTCACATACACTTACTTTTCCTTATGTTGAATTTGCACACATTTATTCCAATATTCTTAATTAGTATATACTGAATTTTCCTGTCTTTAGAATTTTTTCTTTTTTTTAAGATTTTATTTATTTATTTATTTGAGAGAGAGAGAGAGAAACAGCATGAGAGAGGAGAGGGTCAGAGGGAGAAGCAGGCTCCCCGCTGAGCTGGGAGCCCGATGTGGGACTCGATCCCAGGACTCTGGGATCATGACCTGAGCCGAAGGCACATGCTTAACGACTGAGCCACCCAGGCGCCCCGTGTGCTTCCTTTTTAAAAGGAAGTACATGGCAAGGATTTCCTGAATATAAAACCAAAAGCACAGGCAACAGACGTAAAAATAGACAAACTGGGCTATATCAAAATTAAAAACTTAGGTGCACCAAAGGACACAACAGTGAAAAGGGAACCTACAAAATGGAAGAAAACATTTGCAAAAATCACACCTGATAAGGGGTTCATATCTAGAATATAAAAAGAACTCTTATAACTCAATAACAAAAAGTCATATAACCTGACTACAAAATGAACAGTAAGACTTGAGTAGACATTTCTCCTAAAATGATATGTAAATGGCTAACAAGCCATTCGGATGCTCAACATCATTAATCATTAGGGAAATGCGAATTGTAACCACAGCAGATACGTCACATCCATTAGGATGGTTATTATCAAAACAAAACAAAACAAAAAACAAAAAAACGGAAAACAAGTGTTGGTGAGGATGTAGAGAAATTGAAATTCTTGTGCGCTGTTGACTGGGAATATAAAATGGTGCAGCCACTATGGAAAATGTTATGGTGGTTCCTCAAAGAATTAAAAATAGAATTACCATATGATCCAGCAATTCTGCTTCTGGTATATATATCCAAAAGAACTGAAAGCAGGATCATGAAGAGAGATTTGTACACCTATAATCATAGCAACAATATTCACAATAGCCAAGAAGCAGAAGCAACCCAAGTGTTCAACAAATGAACAGATGAACAAAATGTGGTAGATCCATACTACAGAGTATTATTCAGCTTTAAAAAAGAAGGAAATTGTGGGCGCCTGGGTGGCTCAGTTGGTTAAGCGACTGCCTTCGGCTCAGGTCATGATCCTGGAGTCCCGGGATCGAGTCCCGCATTGGGCTCCCTGCTCGGCAGGGAGTCTGCTTCTCCCTCTGACCCTCCCCCCTCTCATGTGCTCTCTCTCTCAAATAAATAAATAAAATCTTTAAAAAAAAAAAAAAAGAAGGAAATTCTGACACATGGTATGACATGGATGAACCTCCCTTATGCTAAGTGAAATAAGGCAGTCTCAAAGGACAAATACTATGATTCCACTTATATGAGGTATCTCAAGTAGTCAAATTCATAGAAACAGAAAGTAGAACGGTGGTTGCCAGGTGCTGAGGAAAGGGGGAAATGGGGAGTTGTTAGCGGTCATAGAGTTACAGTTTTGCAAGAGGAAAAAGTTCTGGAGAATGGCTGCATAACAATCTGAATAAACTTAACATTACTAAATTGCACACTTACAAATGGTTAAGATGCTAAATTTTATGTTATATATGTATATATATATATTTTTTTTTTACCACAACTAAAAAGATGAATAAAGTACACAGTTGAAGAAAACTGGAAAGTGAAACAAAAATCAAAACAAAAAAGAACAGAATCAAAACAGAAGTTCCCATAAAGGTACAACAAAAAAAAAAAAAGGAAGAAAATCATCAAGGAAGTTGAAGGACATGAGTTTCTGAACTCAAAACACCTATCAAGTACTCAGCACAATATATACAATTTCAAAATAACAAGAATAAAGTGAAGATTCTAAAAGTGACCTGGAAGCAAGAGTTCCCATTCAAAGGACTAACAGTCAGAATGGGACTGCTTTCTATAGCAACACAGGATGCTAAAAGAATGAGGTAATATTGGGGCATTTGGCTAGCTCAGTAGGTGAAGCATGCAACTTTTGATCCTGGGGTTGTAAATTCGAGCCCCACGTTGGGTGTAGAGAGTACTTAAAAATAAAATCTTAAAAAAAAAAGAGGGCGCCTGGGTGGCTCAGTCGTTAAGTGTCTGCCTTCGGCTCAGGTCATGATCCCAGGGTCCTGGGATCGAGCCCCACATCGGGCCTCCTGTTCTGCGGGAAGCCTTCTTCTCCCTCTACCACTCCCCCTGCTTGTGTTCCCTCTCTCACTGTGTCTCTCTCTGTCAAATAAATAAATACAATCTTTAAAAAAAAAAGTGAGGAACAAAGAAGTATACAGAAGCAGAGTGTTTGTATACTATTGAGAACAAAGTTGGTATTATTCAACTACATTGTTATAATTTTAAGATGTTAACTGTAATCCCCAAAGTAACTACTAAATGAGCAACTAAAAAAATGAAAAGGAATCTGAATGTTATACAACCCACCCCTCCAAAATCACCTAAATACAAAAAAGAAAGAAACAGTCAGTCATGGAAGAATTAATTGAGAAACAAAAATATTATAAGACATACAGAAAAGAAATAGCTATAGGGCAGAAGTCAATCCTTCTTTACCAATAATGGCATTAAATGTAAATGGATTAAGCTCCATTAAAAAAGGGCACTGGCAGATTGGATATAACAAGAAAAAAAAAAGATCCATCTGTACACTATCTATTAGAGACTCTCTAGATACAGGGACACAAAGAGAATGAAAGAAAAAGGATAGAAAAATATATTCTAAGCACATAGTATAACAATTATAAACATATATACTTCTATATGAAGAGGCCCAAAATGTATGAAGCAAAAACTGACAGAATTGAAGGGAAAAATAGTGCTACAATAATAGTTGACTTCAATACCCTACTTATAGTAATGGATGAAACAACCAAACATAAGATCAATAAAGAAACAAAGGTTTTGACAAGGCTATAAATCAATTACCACTAACAGGCACATGCCCCCCCCCCCAAAAAAGAACAGGCACATACAGAACACTCCACTCAACTACAGCAGTAAACACATTCTTTTCAAGTGCACGTAGAATATTCTCTGGGATATACCATATGTTAGGCCACAAAGTAAGTCTCAATAAATTAGAAAGATTGAAATCACACAAAGTTATCTTTTCTAATCACAATGATATGAAACTAGAAATAAGTAATAAAACTGGAAAATTCACAAATATGTGGAAATTAAATAAAACACTTTTAAATAACCAAGAGGTCAAAGAAGAAATCATTAAGGGCAATTAGACAATATTTATTTGAGACAAATGAAAACAAAAACACGACATACCAAATCTTATCAGATGTAGTAAAAGCAGTGCTAAGTGGAAAATTAGAAGCACAAACACATACATTAAAAACAAAGAGGGGTGCCTGGGTGGCTCAGTTGGTTAAGTGCCTACTCTTAATTTCAGCTCAGGTCATGATCTCAGGGTCCTGGGATCAAGCCCTGTGTGGGGTTCTGAGCTCAATGGGGAGTCTGCTTCAGGATTCTCACTTTCCCTTTGCCCTTCCCCTTACTTGCTCACTATTTCTCAAACTAATAAATAAAACTTAAAAAAAAAAAAAAGGACAAAGATCTCAAATCAATGACCTAACTGTATACCTTGAGGAATTAGAAAAGACCACCAACCAACCAAAGCTAGCAGAAGAAAAAATAAAAGATAGAGATTTTAAAAATGCAGACTATAAAACAATAGAGAAAAATCTAGAAAGTCAACAAATCTTTACCTGGAATGACTAAGAAAAAAAAGAGAGAAGACTCAAATCACCAAAATCAAAAATAAAGTAGGGACATTACTACTAATTTTATAGAAAAAAAAGTATTATAAGTTGTATAGCAATAAATCAGATAACCTAAATGAAATGGACAAACTACCAAAACATGCAATCTACCAAAACTGACTCAAGAAATAGAAAATTTGAACAGACCTGTAACTAGTAAGGAGATTGAACCAGTAATCAAAAATCACCCAACAACACAAAAGCCAAGAACTAGATGGTTTAACTAGTGAATATGACAAAACATTCAAAGAACACCAATCCTGGGACGCCTGGGTGGCTCAGTTGGTTAAGCGTCTGCCTTCGGCTCAGGTCATGATCCCAGGGTTCTGGGATCGAGTCCCGCATCGGGCTCCCTGCTCCGCGGGGAGCCTGCTTCTCCCTCTGCCTCTGTCTCTCTCTCTCTCATGAATAAATAAATAAAATCTTTAAAAAAAAAAAAAAATAACAAAGAACACCAATCCTTCCTAAACTCCACCAAAAAACTAAAGAGAAGGGAATGATCACTAACTCATTCTACAAGGAATTTATTTTCTAAGTAGACACTACACCCAACATGGGGCTCAAACTCACAACCCCGAGATCAAGAGTTGAATGTGGGGTGCCTAGGTGGCTCAGTCGGTTGAGTGTCCAACTCTTGATCTCAGCTCAGGCCTTCAGCTCAGTTTTGAACTCGAGCCCCATGTTGGGCTCCGTGCTGTGCATGGAGCCTGCTTTAAAAAAAAAAACATACAGAAACATACACACAAAAAAACATAAAAAAAACCCAATTAGATAAGTAAATAAATAAGAGTTGCATGCTGCATCAACCAAGCCAGCCAGGTGCCCCAAGGCAAGCATTATCTTAATACCAAGTCTAGACTAAGACACTACAAGAAAATTATAGACCAATATCCCTTATAAATGTAAGATACAAGGTGTCTGGCTGGCTTAGTGGGTAGATGAGGATCTCGATCTCGGGGTTGTGAGTTCAAGCCCTACACTGGATAAAGAGGTTGCTTAAATAATCTTAAAAAAATAAATAAATATAAGATACAAAAATACTCAACAAAATACTAGCAAACAAAATCCAAGAGCTTATTAAAAAGATTTATACAGCAGGGTGCCTGGCTGGTTTAGTTGGTAGACCCTGTGACTCTTGATCTCAGGGTTCTGAGCTTGAGTCCCATGTTGGGTGTAGAGATTACTTAAAAATAAAATCTTAAAAAAAAAAAAGATTTATACACCATGATCCAGTAAGATTTACCCTAACACGCAAAGGTGGTTAAATATACAAAAATCAATGTAATACACGCTAATAAATAGAACTGCACGATCATCTCAATTGATGCAGAAAAGGCATTTGACAAAAATCAACACCCTGTAGTGATAAAAAGAACTCCAAAAACAGAAGGGAAATTCCTCAATCAGGAACAAGATTAGGATGCCCACTTTTGCCACTTCTAATCAACACAGAAGTTTTAGAGGAATTAAGCAAAAAAAGAGAAATAAAAGGCAAAATTGTAAAGGAAGAAATAAAATGATCTCTGTTGCAGATGATTTTACCTTCTATGTAGAAAAACCTAAATATCCACACAAAAAAATTCGGTTTCATGTATTTTTCCTATTGTGTCTATATTCTCCTTTGAAATCTCTGCTTTAGCCTTTATTTCTTCCTTTCTTTTGCCACCTTTGGTTGGTTGGTTGTTCTTAAGTTCCTTGCAATGTATGTTAGGTCACTGATTTGAGATCTTTATTTTTTATTTTTTTAAAGATTTTATTTGGGGCGCCTGGGTGGCTCAGTCGGTTAAGCATCTGCCTTCGGCTCAGGTCATGATCCTAGGGTCCTGGGTCTCTCTCTCTGTCAAATAAATAAATAAATAAAATCTTTATTTTTTATTTTTATTTTTTTAAGATTTGACAGAGAGAGACACAGCGAGAGAGGGAACACAAGCAGGGGCAGTGGGAGAGGGAGAAGCAGGCCTCCCACGCAGCAGGGAGTCCGATGCGGGGCTCGATCCCAGGACCCTGGGATCATGACCTGAGCCAAAGGCAGATGCTTAACCGACTGAGCCACCCAGGCGCCCTGGAGATCTTTGTTTTTAAACATATGTGTTTTCAACTCTAACTTTTTCTTTGAGCATTGCTTTCACAGCCTCTCATAAATACACTCAGCAAAGTTGCAGGATAAACAATCAATCCAAAAAAAAAAAGATTAAAAAAATAAAATACTCAGGAATAAATTTAACCAAGTAGGCAAAAGACTTGAAAACTGAAACCTATAAAACACTACTGAAGGAAATGAAAGACACAAATAAATGGAAAGACATCCATGTTGATGAATTAGAAGAATTAATACCGTTAATATAACAGCTCAGTCAGAAGAGCATGCAACTCTCAATCTCGGGATTATGAGTTCAAGCTAAAATCGGGGATAGAGATTACTAAAAAAATAAACTTAGGGGTGCCTGGGTGGCTTGGTTGGTTGAGCATCCAACTCGTGGTTTCAGCTCAGGTCATGATCTCAGGGTTGTAAGAGTGAGCCCTGCTCTACGCCCAGTGTGTGGCCTGAACTCATGACCAAGATAAGAGTCACATGCTCTACTGACGGGGCCAGCCAGGTGCCCCATTACTTTTATTATAAAAACTTAATTTTTGTTTAGAAAGACTATATAATGATGACAAAATAATAACTATAATCACGTAAAAGTTATTTAAAAAAAATTTTTTAAGAGATTTTATTATTTGAGAGAGAGAGAGAGCACTTGAGCATGAGCAGGGGGAGAGGCAGAGGGACGAGCAGTCTCCCCAGTGAGCACAGAGCCCAACGCAAGGCTTGATCCCAGGACCCTGAGATCATGACCACAGCCAAAATCAGACGCTTAACCAACTGAGCCACCCAGGCACCCCTAAGTTTATTTTTAAATTTTTTTAAGTACGCTCTATGCCCAACATGGGGCTTAAACTCACAACCCCAAGATCAAGTCACGTGCTCTACCAACTGAGCCAGCCAGGTGTCCCAAATTATTTTTTAAAACATTTTTTAATTTTTAAAGTTTTTCAAAATAATTTTTAGTAATCGCTACACTCAACATGGGTCTCAAACTCATGACCTCAAGATTGAGTCACATGCTCTTCCAACTGAACCAGCCAGGTACCCCTGTAAAAGTTATTTGTCCCCTCCGCCCCCAGTTTTTTTAAATAATAATAAATTTTGACTATAGTACAATGCTATTTAAGTTTTTTGTTTGTTTGTTTCTTTTTTTTAAGTAAACTCTACCCCAATGTGGGGCTTGAACTCACAGCCCTGACATCAAGAGTCACATACTCCACCAACCTAGCCAGCCAGGGGCTCCCGCTATGAAAATAATTTTAAGGACAGAAAACAGCTTGGCCTTAAACCGACAAAATGGGGGCACCTGGGTGGCTCAGTCAGTTAAGCATTTGCCTTCAGCTCAGGTCATGATCCCAGGGTCCTGGGATCAAGCCCCCCCGGCCGGCTCCTTGCTCAGCAGGGAATCTGCTTCTCCCTCTCCCTCTGCCACTCCCCCTGCTTGTGCTCTCTCTCTCTTTCAGATAAATAAAATCTTAAAAAAAAAAAAAAAAAGCCGACAAAATGGTATCAGTGTTTGTGTTGGATTGGTTGGATTATAAATTTCCCAAATTTTTTGTAATATGCTTACATTTTATAAGTCAACAAAAATGAAATGATAGCCTTTCCTTGTAAAATAATTCCATATTAGTGCAATAAATCCACAAACTCAAATTAATAAAGGGCTTATTGGGGCGCCTGGGTGGCTCAGTTGGTTAAGCGACTGCCTTCGCCTCAGGTCATGATCCTGGAGTCCCGGGATTGAGTCCCCCATCGGGCTCCCTGCTCGGCAGGGAGTCTGCTTCTCCCTCTGACCCTCCCCCATCTCATGTGCTCTCTCTCTCAAATAAATAAAATCTTTAAAAAATAAAAAATAAAAAAATAAAGGGCTTATTACCTAAATTAGTGCTTCTGAGCATGCTGACCAGTGCTGGCATAAGCTGAAACTCAAATGTCCTTTGGACTCCACAGTGGCTGCAGGCTGGGAGCTCAGTGACTTCTGATGTAGGGCAGGTCAAAAAAAGTGGTTCTCCACTCCAGGAATACCTAGAGCAAGGAAACAATAGACCCTGAAGAAGGACCATACACAAATCACATTTCAACATCAGAGACCATGCTTTGCAAACTTTGCTTCCTTCTTGCAGAGTACCAGGAGCAAAACCAGAGAGCAAAGAAAATCCAAAGGCCCAAAACCTAGCAGCAAGCCTGTAGAGATCAGCAAGATATCTGAAGTCTTGTCAATGTTTGATTCAAAGTCTGGATGAAGGCACTAAAGCCAATGTTGAACCAAATCTAACTACAACTGCAACAAAGTCCAGACAGAGCTCAACCACAGAGTAAGCAGACTTGGATCTCCATACTACTAGCCTTACAGAAGAAGGGACACACCCTTCTAAGGAGTAAATATTTACTTCAGTATCTACTGTTCTTCAACATACAATGGTAAACAATAAAAAGAAATTAGATATACAGAACAGCAGAAAATTAATTTATTTATTTGAGAGAGAGTGTGTGCATAAGCTGGGGGGGGGTGCAGAGGGCAGAGCAAGAGGGAGAGAGAGAACCAGAACCCTAAGCAGGCTCCACACTCAGTGCAGAGCCCAACGCAGGCTCGGTCTCATGACCTGAGCCAAAATCAAGAGTCGCACACTTAACTGAGCCACCCGGGTGCCCCAAGAGCAGCAGAAAAATTTAAGCCACAAAAAAAGTCAATATAAGAATACCCACAGGGGCGCTGGGGTGGCTCAGTCGGTTAAGCATCTGCTGCCTTCAGCTCAGGTCATGATCTCAGGGTCCTGGGATCAAGTCCCTCATGGGCTCCCTGCTCAGCAGGGAGCCTGCTTCTCCCTCTGCCTGTCCCTCCCCCTGCTTGTGCACTCTCTCTCTGAAATAAAGAAAGAAAATCTTAAAAAAAAAAAAAAAAAATACCCACAGACAAGAGTGGAGTTACCAGAAGAAGACTTTAAAATGTCAGTGGAAGGGGGATAAAACAAACAAATAATAAAATATCCATAATAAACATATAGGGGCGGGCGCCTGGGTGGCTCAGTTGGTTAAGCGACTGCCTTCGGCTCAGGTCATGATCCTGGAGTCCCGGGATCGAGTCCCACATCGGGCTCCCTGCTCACTGGAGAGTCTGCTTCTCCCTCTGACCCTCCCCCCTCTCATGCTCTCTCTCTCTCATTCTCTCTCTCAAATAAATAAATAAAAAATCTTAAAAAAAAAAAAAAAAAACATATAGGAGCACCTGGGTGGCTCAGTTTGTTAAGCATCTGCCTTCGGCTCAGGTCATGATCCCCGGGTCCTGGGATCGAGCCCCACACTGGGCTCCTTGCTTAGCGGGGAGCCTGCTTCTCCCTCTCCCTGCCGCTCCCCATGCTTGTGCTCTCTCTCTCTCTCTCTGTGTCTATCAAATAAATAAATAAAATCTTTAAAATAATAATAATAAACATATAAAAGAATCTAGCAGAAAAGGTATACATGCATAAACAGATAAGGAAGTCAGCACAGAAATGGAAACTGAAAGAGAAATGCTAGAAATGAAAAACACTGTAGCTGAATAAAGAATTTCATTCAATAAAAGTTAACAGCAGGTAGGAAACAACAACAAAAAATCTGTGAATCTGAAGAAAACAGAAATATCCAAAATGAAACAAAAAGTGAAAACAATTTAAAAAAAGAAACAGGGTCTTTAAAAACCATGGGACAATTTCAAATTGTATGTCTAAACATACAAGTAACTAGAGTCCTAGAAAAAGGAAAAAGGACAGAAAAAATATTTGAAGAGATAATGGCCAACATTTTCCCAAAATTCATGAATAGACATCAATGCAAAAATCCAAAAAGTTCAGCAAATCCCACGCAGGATATATTAAAACATACAGTCACTGAAGTACATAATAGTTTAATTACATAAATATAACAAACGTAAGAACAACAATAAGAATTACAGCTAATTTCTAACAGAAACACTAAAAGGCAACAAGTCAATGGAACAAAATCTTTCCAGTGTTGAATGGAAAGCAATAAAAAACAAATTGTATATCCAATAAAATGTCTATTAAAAGAAATATTAACAAATACATTTGTAGACAAAACCTTCATGGCTATCTCCAACAAACCCACACTTTATTTTTATTTTACTTATTTACTTACTTACTTACTTATTTTTAAGTAGGCTCCACGCCTAATGCAAGGCTTGAACTCACAACCCTGCAATCAAGATCTGAGATCAACAGCCCGATGTTCAACCACCTAAGCCACCCAGGCGCCCTAAGCTTGCATTGTAAAAAAAAAAAAAAAAAAAAAAAAAAATCAGAAGTCCTTCAGACTTAAGGGATATACCAGATGGAAGCTCAGCATGAAGGAATGCAGAGCACGAAAAGAGTAAACAGGTCGATAAATATAAAAGACCTTCTGATCTTTATTTTCATTATTTTTTAAAAGATTTTATTTTTTGTTTTAAGTAATCTCTATACCCAATGCAGGGCTTGAACTCACAACCCTGAGATCAAGAGCTGCATGCTCTACCGACTAAGCCAGCCAAGCACCCCCAATCATTATTTTTAATTTTACTGTATATATATTATCCTTAAAAACTATTATTTCAAACAAAAATAATAATACATTATGGGATATAAAGCACATAGAGAAGTGAACATGTGAAAACAAGATCACAAAGGGCAGGGGAAAGGTAAACAGGATTCTGTGCTATGGTTCTTAGTTCATAAAGTAGCACCTACTGTGTGAAGGCAGACTGCAGGAAGTCCAAGATGCACATTATAATCACTAAAGCAACACTGTTTATGGCAACAGGAAAGACATAAAATCATAAATTAACAATATTCAATTCACTGAAAATAAGGTTAAAACAAAAGGGAGCAGACGGACAAAAAAACTAAAAAGGAAAAAAGGCAATACCAGAGTGACAAAATTAACCCACCGCCACCAATAATTACATTAAATGGACTCAAGACCCTATGTAGAAAGCAAACAGTCTGGATAAAATAAACGCAAGACCCATATATATAAGCTGTTTAAAAAGTATACTTTAAATATCACCTCACCCCTGTCAGAACGGCAATTATCAAAAAGACAAAAAATAACAAGTGCTGGCGAGGATGTGGAGAAAAGGGAACCCTCGTGCACTGTTGGTGGGAATGCAAACTGGTGCAGCCACTGTGGCAAACAGTATGGACGTCCCTCAAAAAATTAGAAACAGAACTACCATATGATCCAGCACGCTCATTTCTGGGTATTTATTCAAAGGAGACAAAAACACGAACTCAAGAAAGAGAACTAGCCTCATGTTCACTGCAGAATTATTTACAATAGCCAAGACATGTAAGCAACCCAAGTGTCCAACGACAAATAAATGGATAAAGAAATCGTGGTCTGTGTGCGTACGTGTGTGTGTTGTGTGTGTATATACATGTACACATACATATACACATACAACACACAACAGAACACTCAGCCATAAAGAAGGAAATCTTGACATTTGCGACAGCATGGATGGGCCTCCAGGGCCTAGTGCTAAGTGAAATAAGCCAGACAGAGAAAGACATACTGTGTGAAATCACTTACAGGCAGGACCTAAAAAAAACAAAAAACAAACCAAACTCATAGAGAAGAAATTGGTGGTTTCCAGAGTTGAGGGATCAGGGTGGGAGAAATAAGTAAACTGGTTTTTTTTTTTCTTTTTTACTTTAAAGAAATCAAATAACTTAAAAAAAAACCACTCTATATTTAAAAGAAGAGGCTAAAAGTAAACAGTATAAAAAAGATCAACCATACAAACATTAAACAAAAGAAAGCTAGTGTGGCTATACCGACAGGAGATCAAATACAATCCAAGGAAGAAGCATCAACAAATAAATAGCAACATTTATTTATAATTATAACAGGATCAATTCATCAGATAAATAATCCTACAAGTGCATACATCTTAAAACAGTACCAAAATGCATGGGACAAACTTTAACAGAATTAAAAGAAGACGACGTATCTATAATCATAGCTGAAAGTTTTGACACTCCTCTCTTAGTAACTGAAAGGCGAGACAAAAGTGATCAGTAATAGAAACTGGTGTTGCAACAATTGCATATTCATACAAAAAAAGAACCTTCACCCTCATACATTATATACAAAAATTAACTCAAAATGGATCACAGACCCCTAAATGTAAAAACTAAAACCAAAAACTCCTACAAGAAAACACAGGAAATCAAACACAATAAATTGTTACCTTTGGTTAGAGAGAAAGTTCTGAGGAAATAAAAAGTTGAGGGCAGCTGGGTGGCTCAGTTGGTTAAGCCTCTGCCTTCGGCTCAGGTCATGATCCCGGAGTGCCAGGATGAGCCCTGCATCCGGCTCCCAGCTCAACAGGGAATCTGCTTCTCCCTCTCCCTCTGCCCCTCCCCCTGCTCATGCTCTCTCTTTCTCCCTCTCCTCTCAAATAAATAAAATCTTTAAAAAAAAATCTTAAATAAAAAATCAAAGTTCTCAATGTACTGAAAAGATATTGTAGAGATTACTTTAAAAAAAAAAAAAAAATCATACTAGGGCACCTGGGTGGCTCAGTCAGTTAATCGTCTGCCTTCAGCTCAGCTCATGATCTCAGTCCTGGGATCGAGCCCAGCTGAGCAGGGAACCTGTTTCTCCCTCTGCTGCTCCCCCTGCTTGTGCTCTCTCGCTCTCTCTGTCAAATAAATAAAATCTTTAAAAAAAAAATCACAGTATATGATCCAAATTATGGGTTTTTTTTTTTTAGTTTTTAAGTAATCTCTACACTCAACATGGGGCTCGAACTCACAACCCCGAGATCAAGCGTTGCATGCTCTGCTGACTGAGCCAGCCAGGTGCCCCCCAAATTATGTTTTTTAAAAACACATATTTCCTGAGGCGGCTGGGTGGCACAGTTGGTTAAGCACCCAACTCTTGGTTTCGGCTCAGGTCTTGATCTCCAGGTCATGAGATCGAGCCCCACATCAGGCTCAGTGCTCAGCCTGGAGTCAGCTTGAGATTCTTTCTCCCCCTCCTGGCTCATGCTCTCTCCCTCTCTCTCTAAAATAAATAAATAAAGCTTTAAAAAACAAACAAAAAACCCCACACAAGTCCTACCCATGTACATACGTCCAAATGTATAAAAAATAAGCGAACATAATACACTAAAACGTAGCCTCTCAGTTTGTGGAAATTAGATTTTGGTTTTCTCATTATATTTCCCAGTATTTTCCAAACTAACATGTATTGCTTTTGTAATCAAGAAAAACAATAAAAGAAAATGTGCCTCTACCTCAAAATCTGCTCCTGACAAGCAGCAATTCTCTTCATGAATTTGTAAAATATCTTATCTCCACTTTTAATTGTGGTCTTCTCATATTTTTCATCACCATCACTAGGAAGACTAAAAAAAGAAAAGCAAAAAACACTTCTGAGTCTCTATATCCAGAGAATTACAATATTTAGAAGAGCAAACAAGATAATGCACATAATTTAAAAATCATAAATTTAAGCAGCGCCTGGGTGGTGCAGTCAGTTAAGGGTCAGACTCTTGGTTTTGGCGAAGTTCGTGGTTTCAGGGTTGTGGGATCAAGCCCCACGTCAGGCTCTGAGCTCAGTGCAGAGTCTGCTTGGGATTCTCTCTCTACCTCTGCCCCTCTCCGTCCCGCCTCGCTCACTCTAAAATAAAGAAACCTTTTTATTTTTTATTTATTTTTTTAAAAGATTTTATTTATTTATTTGACAGAGACACAGCGAGAGAGGGAACACAAGCAAGGGGAGTGGCAGAGGGAGGGGGAGAAGCAGGCTTCCCGTGGAGCAGGGAGCTTGATGCGGGGCTCGATCCCAGGACTCTGGGATCATGACCTGACCCGAAGGCAGACGCATAACCATCTGAGCCACCCAGGCGCCCCAAGAAACCTTTTTAAAAAATCGTAAATTTGGGGCGCCTGGGTGGCTCAGTCGTTAAGCGTCTGCCTTCGGTTCAGGTCATGATCCCAGGGTCCTGGGATCAAGCCCCACATCAGGCTCCCTGCTCTGCGGGAAGCCTGCTTCCCCTTCTCCCACTCCCCCTGCTTGTGTTTCCTCTCTCGCTGTGTCTCTCTCTGTCAAATAAATAAATAAAATCTTAAAAAAAAAATCGTAAATTTAATACCTTGTAATATCTAACAGTAATCCCCTACACACCCTTCTCCCAAGCCCTGCTCCCTTGCCATTTTCAACTCTGGGATAATTATTTGCAATTTTAAAAGTCTTTATGCCCATTGACTATCTCCATGTCTTTCCCCACTATGGATTATTTTTCAACACCAACCAGTCTGCAAGCAGTCCAACATTATTCCGAAAAGCTTACAAAGGAAACAGCTCTGGTATAGAACCAGGTCAGGAAGGAATAAATGAAGGGGGCGGAAATTGGAGGGGGAGACAAACCATGACAGACTATGGACTCTGAGAAACAAACTGAGGGTTCTAGAGGGGAGGGGAGTGGGAGGATGGGTTAGCCTGGTGATGGGTATTAAAGAGGGCACGTTCTGCATGGAGCACTGGGTGTTATACGCAAATAATGAATCATGGAACACTACATCAAAAACTAATGATGTAATGTATGGTGATTAACATAATAGTAAAAAAAAAAGAACCACGTCATCTCTCCAAATATCCTATCATAATTCTATTATAATAGCAAAAATGATCATTCTTATTTCTTTATAGAGCTTTGGTTTATAAAGCCTTTTAGGACCTATTCTCTCAAGTGACTCCTAAAACCATCTGATAAGACAGACAACAGAGATATCAACACGACTCTCATTTCACTGGTGAGGCTGAAGCTCTGGGCGGGTCTCTGACGTCCCAGGCCAGTTCTTGAGCCACAGCCAAGAGTCAAAAAACAAATGGCATTTTTCTAACTTACCTGTCTGAGCCAATCATTTAAAGACAAAAAATAAAGTTAAAGAGATAGTAAACACACGTTCTTCTGTACAAGCTGTCACCCCTAACTTCTTTGTTCATCTTCTTGAGGGTACTTAGAAACAGAGCAGTGTTTCCCAGCTAACTCAAGGGTGGCTGGTAAGATTGCCTTGTCTCTGTTTCCCTTTGTCATCCAAGAGGAGCAAAGCAGAAAGGTCCTACACATACAAGCTCTGCTTGAAAAAGTTTCCCCAAGTACTAGAATCAAACCAAAGGGTACCTACTGTGGCAGCTTCCTGATCAAGTCCCCTCTCAGACTCAGCAGCACACGTTCTCACCTTTGGGAAAGCAACTGTTCCATATCCATTCCTTCTTTCTGTTGATACTCCCTCAGAAGGCTATGAGCGTGCTCTAGGCTGACGAAGTCCCTGTAATCCTCCTCATCCACAACACAGATGTAATATGGCAGGAACTGTGGCACCTCAGAAGGCAAGGCCATCTCCTCCCCAGGAGAAACAGGAGAAGCAGCACCCGGGACAGCATCCTGCAGGTGGAGATCTTGCAGCTGGGCAGTACAGTCTATGTCTCTGGCACTACTGGAATCATTTCCAAAATCCAAGGTAAGCTGTGGTGGCGGCGCCTCCTCACTGTCACTTCCCCAGTCACCTGCACCTTCACACCAATCCTCTGCGGCAAGGCCATTTTCCTGTTTCTGGAAGAATATTCAGTGAATGAAGCCCAAGCACACTTGAGCGATCTCACCTATTCCCTTGGCTTGAGCTACCACATTCCTTCACCTTCTCGAGGGAGCCTTCACACAGCACCTTCCCCTCTTGCACATTCTGATTCAACTTCCTGGTCCCCATGCACTCAAAAGCATGCTGGAGGTAACAATAAGTCTCTTCCCTTTCCAGGGGCAGCGTGGCAAATGTAGTACAGTGGTTTCTTCAACCATCTATTCCCAACTCTTTCAGCTGTGCTTCATGTACTACAGAAGCTAGCAGGAGAGAACTACATTTCCCAGACTCCTTAGCAGCTAGGGGTTCAGATATGATCAAGGGCTGGCTAATCAGGTCCATTAGGGAGACACAAACTTGAAACAGAATGAGGTGGAAAGAGAGGCCAAGAAGCAAAAGTGATAAAGCAGGGACCTGGAGCCAAAAGATCTAACAAGGGCAGCTTCCGCTTCACCAGATCACATCTCAGCTTTCTGACTGCAGGTGGGGTAGGTGGTATAACAGCTCCTTGACAGGCCAGTTCTGAGGTGTGGTTCGTTCCTGGAGCGGCCCCCTCCAACCTATCCAGTGATAGTAAAAACCTAATTCTGTCTCGGCTTTAAAAAGTCAGTGTTTTTCTATTACCTGCAACCCAACCCTGACAAATATAGGCAGACATCATTGGTTTCATCTTTTCATTCCTGGTACTGCTGGTACCATGCCTGGCACACGTTTAGAACTCAGTGTATATACATACATAAGCGGACATTTACAGGCAAAAGGAGACTGAATTTTGTTCTGCAGCTACCAAATTGCCCAACCTTTTAATTCAATAAATTCAAACTTTTTTCTGATTGTGTGCTATATACATGTACAGGTATCACAGGAACTATGTTTACTATAAACACATATATATGTATTACACACAAACACATATATGTATACATCCATACTTTTTTCCCAAACAGAAACAGCGAATTATGTGCCTCAAGGCCTCCAGTGTATATTAAAAGAAAAAAAGAACAAAATCTTAAGGAGATAGCACTTCACAGTTCAGAAAAGTGCAAAAACCATTCCAACGTACTTCCAAAGGCCACGGCTGAAAGTTTATCTTAAACAATATTCTAGAAAATACCCTCAAATTACAGCAAGTCATAATATGCTTATCACAACCGGTTTACCTGAGCGTCCTGCGCCTCCCTCTCTCGCATCTGCAGGCACTGGGAACGAAACACCTTCCAGCTTCGGGGTAAGAAATAAATGGCAGTGAGGCTCCATCGCTGACCACCAGCCAGCTGGCCAGCCCTATCCGGTACGGCAGGTGCGGCCCCCAAGCTCCCGCCCACTCGGCATAAAACCCCGAGGCAGCTCGGAACTTCCCCGCCTACCTGCGCGTCCCGCCGCGGCCGCACCTGGGGAAGGGGCAAGCGAACACGTGCAGTAGCCGGTGAAACGGGGAGCCTTCCAGCGGACAGTACACCTGCACGACCAGGGCAAGAGGCTGCCTGCAACGTTCACACACTGGCCTCGGCGCTGCTACCGCCGGCAGGGCGTCCTGAGGGCAGGGGAAGCGCTCAGACTCCGGCTCTGCTCAGGGACCTCGGCCCCTCCCTCAGCCCGTAGCCCTCACCAGCACCCGCCGACCCCGGCTCCGGCGCTCCACCTCACCGGAAGGCCGCCCAGCTTGCTAGCAGTCCAGGCGCCCGGCCCCGTGGGGCGGCCGCGCACTGCAGTGTCTCGAAGTCCGAGCAGCACTGGCTTCCGAAAAGCCGCCATGACTACGAGGCACCCACGTGGGAAGGCGAACTACGGCGGCCGAGGCGGTGCGCCTCTCCGCGCACGCGCACTGGCTACACCTGCGAGACGGCCCCGCCCCCTTAAGATTATGTTTAGGAGGATTAGATCCCCTGAGCTGCGCAGGGCTCAAAATCCGGGAGCCCCAGACCTTCTGTGCCTCCGAACGCGCCGAGGTAGGAAGTACGCACCATCTAGTATGAAGTAGTCTTGCCAAAAGATTTTACCTGAAGTGGAATAATAGTATTATCGTTAAGACAAAAAACAGTTTTGATTTTTCAAGGTACACGTCAAAATGCTTACAGAGGAAATTGCGGAGCGGGCCATGAGTTGGTAACTTGAAATTCGGCGTCAGACAGAGATCCTTGACTTGTATGTTTGGGATTTTCCATAAGGGATTTTTTTTTTTTTTTAAATGCCTGTGGCACAACCTCGGTGAATTTTGAAAACATCATGCTAAGTGAAAGAAGCCAGACACAAAAGGCCAACTTCTGGAAAAGGTGAGCTTCAAAGGAAGAAATCAGATCAATTGTTGTCAGGGTTTGGGTTCAGAGGGTAGGGATTGACCATAAAGGGGTGCCAGGAATCTACCTCTTCAAGTGATGAAATGCTGTATATCTCAACTGTGGTGGTTATGTGACGTATACATTTGTCAAAACTCAAAACCGCACACGAAAAGAAGGTGCGTTTTTCTGTATGTACATTATACCTCAACCTGATTTTTTAGAAAATGCAGATTTCGGGGTTGCCTGGGTGGCTCAGTCGTTGAGCATCTGCCTTCGGCTCAGGTCATGATCCCGGGTTCCTGGGATGAGCCCCGCATCGGGCTCCCTGCTCCGCGGGATACCTGCCTCTCCCTCTCCCCTTCCCCCTGCTTGTGTTCCCTCTCTCGCTGTGTCAGATAAATAAATAAAATCTAAAAAAAAAAAAAATGCAGATTTCAAAGGCACTCTTGCAGTCTTCATACTATAGTGTGCAAAGGAAGTGTATGTTTTCAAGGACTGACACCTTCAAGCAGGGTATAAATGCCTCATGATGTTTGGCTCCAGCCCCAGCACAGACCTGGAGATGAAACCAGTTTGCTGCTTGGTTTATCACTGCCAATCTGCTTTAAAAGCTTTAGAAGGCACTGTGAAGTCTGACCTTGGTGTTCATTTCAGGTCTAGCCAAAGAGGGTGCATGAGTTGGCAGATACTTGTTATTTTAGGTAAGTTTCCCAAGATACGTATTTTTGGTTATGGCAAAAAGAAACAAACTTCAACTGGTATTCTTGCTACTACAGCAAAACATCTTCCAGCAGTTACTGAGCTTTTTCCATCATCAGTCACCTGTTTATATAACACTGCTGACTAGAGCCCCTTGATCAAACTCTGATCACAGCATGAAGGCTTATTACTTAAGATGAATTTTCAAGATGTTAATTGCTGCCCCATTGTGGAATTCCAGAGGCAACAGAACATCAAATTTGAAACTGACGTTATTGTGGGGTCCTTGGAACAGTGTTAACAGAAAGGTGTTTGCATGTGTGAGATTTGAAGCATTCCACTTAATGATTTTATAGGGTTTGGACTTCCCTGGCAGACACACAAACCAAGTTGATAGTATTTATGTCTGTATGTATGCATGTAATCTCTGCCCCCAAGGTGGGGCTCGAACTCATGACCCAGAGATCAAGGGTTGCGTGCTCCACTGACCTAGCCAGCAAGGCGCTCCCAGTTTATTTTTTAAAGATTTTATTTATTTGACAGAGACACAGCGAGAGAGGGAACACAAGCAGGGGGAGTGGGCGAGGGAGAAGCGATGCGGGGCTCGATCCCAGGACCCTGGGATCATGACCTGAGCCGAAGGCAGACGCTTAACAATTGAGCCACCCAGGTGCCCCCCACCCCCCACCGTTTGTATTTATTTGAGCAAGTACAGAATGAAGACTTTGAAGGCTGCTTGAATCTCACACTGAAGAGTTCTTCATGACAGTTAATTTTATGTACCAACTTAACTGGGCTAGGAGGTGCCCAGATAGCTGGTAAAACATTATTTCTGGGATTGTTTGTGAGGGTGTTTCCAGAAAAGAACAGCATTTGCATCAGTAGACTGAGTAAAGATCTGCCCTCACCAGTGTGGGTGGGCATCACCCAGTCTGTTGAGGGCCCTAAGAGAACAAAAAGGTAGAGGAAGGGTGAATTCTCTTTCTTCTTCAGCTGGGACATCCATCTTCTCCTACCCTCAGACTGAAACCTACCTGCCCTGGTTTCCCTGGTTCTCCAGCTTGTGGTAAACAGCATATTGTGGGACTTCCCAGCCTCTATAATCAGGTTTGCCAATTCTCATAATACATCTCCTCGCATATATCTGCATCCCACTGGTGATATTTCTCTGGAGAACCCTAAATAACACACTATTCAAGAACTCACAACCACTGGCAGCCATAGGACAAGGGGAAGCCACAAGGGAGGACAGTGGTGGTGATGGGGGGAGGAGAGCAAGGCAGGGCCAAGGGACATGTGGCCATCTAACTGATATGCGCAAGTTCCTTCTGCATAAAGCATGACAGGAGACTTGGCGGCTGGCCTAGAGGAGCAGTGGTCCCACTCCTAAGAGATCCCTCATGTAAAGCCAAGTTAGCCTGAGGGGCTCTGCCACCTAGAATTTTTCTCTCTACAGACTTTTTTTTTTGTGCTTGCTCTTTTGTAATAGAGGAGGTGCCTCTGATGGGAAAAGACCTTCACTTTTCATCAGTTACGTTAAGAAAGCAGGTGGGTTGGGACTCCTGAGTGGCACAGTCGGTTAAGCATCTGACTCTTAGTTTTGGCTCAGGTTGTGATCTCAGGGTTATGAAGTTGAGTCCTGCGTTGGGCTCCGTGCTCAGCACAGAGTCTGCTTGAGTTTCTCTCCCTCCCTCCTGCTCTCTCTCTCTCTCTCAAATAAACAAATTAAAAAAAAAAAAAAAGGCAATAAAACTAAAGGAGGTCGGTTACCAGGAGCCTCAACAGAGCCCGACTGTCAAAAAACATCTTTACGTCACCTCTACCAAAGTGAGAAGTGGGCATTCGCTTTTGGAATTAAAAAAAAAAAGCAAAACAAACAACAGAGAAGTGCGAACAATTTCTGAGTATTATTTTAAGCAGACGTTTGCACCCGTATGGTCACTTTCTGTAAGTAAGACATTCCTCCCTTTGAACCTCCATGGGTGCAGTTTGCCTTCTCCATATGGGAGCAAAAAATACAAATCCTGTCTTTTCTTGTCTTGAGGAAGGCACATGACCAAGCCACAGTACAACCCATAAGTGGGCGACCCAGGAAAGAATGGGGTGAAGGCAGCTGTGATGACAGGGTCTGGGACAGCAGGGCTTTGTGCAAGGGGAGCAGTCTTCCTGTCCAGATTCTGTATCGTGATCTAGGGTGTAGATCCTGGAAGCTCAGCCTCTAGTCTACCCGTCCATTCTGCTCAACTTTTTTTTTTTTTAAGATTTTATTTATTTATTTGAAAGAGAGAGAACATGAGCAGGGGAGGGTCAGAGGGAGAAGCAGACTCCCCACCAAGCAGGGAGCCCGACGCGGGACTCGATCCAGGGACTCCAGGATCATGACCTGAGCCAAAGGCAGTCGCCTCAACCAACTGAGCCACCCAGGCACCCTCGACTTTTTTTAAATAAAATTCCCTTTCTGGCTAGTTGGCCAAAAATATTATTTGGTATCTCGAATAGAAGATAAAAGGGTGGTTTGTTCAAAATCCCTTTTTTCAATGTCTGTCTTATAAAAGGAAAGAATTACCTGAGCATCTGGCCAGAAGATGAGCATCACCCTTGACCCAGACTGGGTATTCACCCAAAATAGACCTAATCTAACGCAGCTTTTTAGAACTATCCGGTGAACAGAAGTGTGCAATTCCTCCGAAGTCACAGAGCAAAGGAGTGGACGAAGGAGAAGGAATTTGCTTACAGAAGCCAAGCTGCCCCTGTGACACTGACTGTGCCCCAACCCCCTCCTCCACTCTCTTCTCAAGGGACCATCCTCCACTCTGGACCTACTCACCACTTACAGTCAAGCCTCAATCAAGCAAGGCACATCACTCCTACTGGGCACCTAACTCCTGTGTAGAGCACCACTTCTGGAGATGAGAAGAGGCTGAGCCTACAACCTCCTTTGTGGCATCTTTATTTTTCTGTCTGGTACATGAACAAAGTGAACATGGTCAATAAAATCAACTGCACTGAAACACTTCAGCTGACTGTAAAACAGGGGACACATGGACATGGAAGGGCGGGGTAGCAATTCCAGACTAGCTTCCCCCAAAGGGCTTATGCTCCAAGCCTGCAACCAGAGGCTGCTCTGGGCAGGACTGTGCAGGGCATCTCTGGGGAGGAGTGACAAGAAGGACCAGTCACAACAGGGACTGCAGACGGGCATGAGTTTATTGGCTTATGGCCTCACGCTCCTGCTTGATGAAGTTGATGAGCCCATTGGTGGAAGAGTCGTGAGAGGTCACTGGGCTACTGCCGTCAAGCTCAGGCTCGATTTTCTTGGCCAGCTGCTTTCCCAGCTCCACCCTGCCAGGACAAGGAGAAAAATGGTTAAGAGGAAGGTTCCAGCATCACGAGTGAAATCCACAAGCCAACCCATAGGCATTCTCTACCCTCCCCTTGAGGAGGAGCAACTCACCCCCACTGGTCAAAGCTGTTGATGTCCCAGATGATACCCTGAACGAAGATCTTGTGCTCGTACATGGCTATAGGGGTGGCAGATGGGGCACATTAAGGCTCGACCGGCTTTGTCCAACCTACCCTAGGCCAGGACCTTCCCCACTCACTCACCAATCAAGGCTCCCAGAATGAATGGTGTGAGCTTGGTGAACACAATAGAGTTGGTTGGCCGATTTCCTTCAAAGACCTTTAGAAAACACCCAGGAATGTCCCCCGGTTAGTCATCACCCCCAAATCCTCACAAGGGATGTGCACCCTATCCCAGAGACTGGGATATGCCTATCTGTAAGGACAGTCCCTCCTACTGGGTAGGACAAGCCAGGCACGCCATGAATCCCTACCCGGACCCCACAACTTTATCCTTCTGACTCCAGGATGCCAGCCACAGCCCACTTCAGGAGAGGTGCAGACCTTGTGTGGCAACAGCTTCTCCAAGGTCTCTGGACTCTTCCCCGCGGCCTGCAGCTCCTTCCGGGCCTCCTCTGTCGACTTCCCCTTCATCAGGGCCTCAGTCTGGGCCAAAAAGTTGGCCAGGAGGATCTGACAAGAGAGATACCCGGTTCCACTTGGAAGTCCTGTCTGAGCTCCAGGCACAGGGGCAAGACTGCCTGGCACTTCCCAGGTGGGGTTAGTCCCAGCCCCCAATGTAGAGCTAAAATGGAGCGAAGCGGGGATGGGAGGGCACACCGGACAACACGGCCAAGTAAGTGACAACAGTAACTGCCCTTTAAGGGATACGCATGACTTGCCAAGGACCCTGCTAAGAACTTAGCAATATCTATGTTTTTCTTTTTTTTTTTTTTTTAAGATTTATTTATTTATTTGAGAGAGAGACAGAGACAGAGAATCCCAAACAGACTCCCCGCTGAGCGTGGAGCCTGACTCGGGGCTCCATCTCACGACCCTGAGATGACCCGAGCCAAAACCAAGAGTCAGATGCTCAACCGACCGAGCCACCCAGGTGCCCCTACCATATCTATCTTATGGTCTTCCCATCTGCTGCTGTAGTAAGCACCATCTTGGCTCCATGACCTTTGCCCCCTCCCTGCTGTTATACCTGTGTGGGTTACATTACATGGCAAAGGAGATCTTACAGATGGAATGAAGGTAACAGACCTTGAGACAGGGATAGGTGGGCCCAATGTAATCACATGGGCCCTCAGAAGTAGAAGACGAAGACAAATGAGTCGGTCAGAAAGATGCAACAGAAGGGGCAGGACAGAATCGAGGCTGGAGCGGGACGCATCCCACCACTGCCGGCTCTGAGATGGAGGGCACCACAGGCCAAGGTGGCTTGTTGAAGTTGAGAATGATCCCTGAGCAGACACCCAGCGGAGCCTGCTGGACTTCAGACCCACAGAAACCGAGATAAAAACTGGGTGTTGTTTTAAATCACTAAGTTTGTGTAATTTATTATGGCAGGAACAGAAAACTAATATAACTGCCAACTAATGCATCAGCTCCTAAGCAGCCTGGGTGAAGGCGAGCCTAAGAAAGTGTGAGGAGAGGCAGGACAAGGCTCTTACCTTGTGATGCAAACCCTTCCTTATTGGGTGCTGGGTCTGGACTGGGATGAGGAAGTCACAAGGTATCATCTTGGTGCCTGTAAAGGGTACAATGGTCACCCAAGCGCCTACCTCAGCCCACGGGAGCCACCCGAGGGAGAAGTCTCTGCTGGTGGGCCTTCCACGTCCACAGCAGCACCCCTGCCCCGGGCAGGGGGCCCTACCTTGGTGGATGAGCTGGTAGAAGGCATGCTGGCCATTGGTCCCTGGCTCCCCCCACACAATGGGGCCCGTCTGGTGGTCCACACGAGTGCCGGACTTGGTGATGTACTTCCCGTTGGACTCCATGTCACCCTGGAACAGGGACAGAAACCCAGCCCTCTAGCTGCAAGTCTTGCTTTTCTTCATGAACTGTGCCCAAATCCTGCCTGGGACGTAGCACACATACCTGCCCTGCCTTGTGTGGTGTCCATAGGCAGGACCCTTCTATCTCCCCTCACCTGTGAGGACACAGGCTCATAGCTTTCTGGCTTACACCACCAAGGGAAGGACGTATGACTAGGAGAAGGTGGGTATGGAGGTCTGAGGAGGACCTCCCTAAGAGCAGAAATAGGTCACAGTATTTTTAACTGATGTCCTTTTTTTTTTTTAATTAATTAATTTATTTAAGTAATCTCTACACCCCACGTGGGGCTTGAACTCATGATCCCAAGATCAAGAGTTGCATGCTCTTCCGACCGAGCCAGCCAGGAGGCCCTCTTCAACTGATATCTTAAGAGAAAGGCTGGCTGGGGATCCAGGGTGTAGAGCCTTTGACATCTGCCACCTCAACCAGATGGTGGGCTGTGGGGAGCCCTGGCCCCTTCTTTAATCAGCTTCAGGTGTTGGTGAAAGTCTGCTGTGCCGGCCCAAGGGCTGCAGGGCACAAACTAGGTTCACGCCAAACAAACTGGGGACAGATATGGAAGGGCTGCCTGGAAAAGAATCTAGACTAGGAGACAGGCTGCTTGGTCCCCAAGGGTTCTGGAGATTTGCAGAGGTGCAGAAGGCCAAGAGTAGCCTAAAGGGGCACCACAGACTGGGTGTGAACTTGCTTTCCTGGAGGGATGAGGGCAGTACAAGCCACAGGGGTCCCCGCTGGCAGCCCCACCCTCTGGCAGGCACACAGAGTGATGGCCAAGGAAGAAATGACCCAGGCGAGACACATGCCCTGAGGGCCTGACAGGCCACCACGACAACTAGTCATGCCCTCCCACGGTGGTCAAACTTGGCTAACACTCATCAAACGGACCCTGGTGACAGGGATTCACCCTGAGATTGGAACACGAGTAGGCTCTGGCTGCGCCCAAGGGCAGTCGGGGGAGAAAGCCGCTGGAGGGGCAGGAACCTGACTCCAAGGCCTGGCCTGGCAGCTGGTACCTGCTGGAAGTAGGCCGCAAAGCGGTGTAGATACTGGTCATAGGGCAGCATGGCCTGCGTCTCACACCCGAAGCAGTTGATGTACCAGACACCCAGCAGAGCCAGCAGGACGGGGGCGTTCTTCTCCAGGGGTGTCGTACGGAAGTGCTGGTCCTGAAACCAGAGCAGGGGGGGTGGGAGCTGAGCAGCCACCCTGGAGGGAGGGGCGGAGGGAGCTGGGCCAACCAAATGTCTCTGGCAGAGAACACAAGCCTCAGCTACTTACCATCCAGTGGGCCCCTGAGAGCAGCTGCTCGAAGTTGTCAAATCCTGCGACACAAAAGCAGCGTCAACAGAAACGGTCATGCCCAGTGCCCTCGTGGCAGCGGACACAGCTTCTTTTTGCAACCAAGGAAAAGCTGACGCTGACGAGCAGCCAGAAGAAACAGGACCTGGGAAGACCTGGGCCTACAGAAGGCTCTCTAACCAGAGTCAGCCTCGAGCGCAAAGGCCGATCTAACTTCACCTACCATGGGAAACGACGGGACAGCAGGCGTGAGGGGTAGAGAGAAAGGCCAACCTGCAAACGCCAGAGAAAGTCAGGCCCGCCCTCCTAACCTGAAAGAAATGTTCCAGCCAAAGGGACAGAAGCCAGTGGCCTGTGGGGTCAGAAAGGTGTTCAGGGGCATGAGACCCCCACCCCTGACCGTAGACTACAACATGGTCTCCCAAGACTGAAACACACACTCACCCACATGCAGTGCAATGGAGAGTCCAATGGCTGACCACAGCGAGTAGCGTCCTCCTACCCACTAGGAGAGACAGGAAAAGGTGCTGCAGAAGGGTTGGCACACCCCGCCCCCCACCCTCCTGCCACAAAACTTGCCCCCTGAGAGCAATGCTCTTCCACAGTACAGCATGGAGGGCCTGGGCCCAACCCACCTCTGGGAAGCAAGACAGCAGGCCAGGCGCTGGCAACTCTTTGTGCTGACCAACGGGGCAGACTATGTGGGACTGATCAGAGCCACAAGACTCAACTGAAGACCTTACCATGGCTGGCCCTGTCTCCTCAGACACAGACAGACCCAGTACCTCATACTTGCACCAGGCCCGGCCTCCCCCTCAGACAGACAGACCCAGCGCCTCATACCCACGCCAGGCCCAGGCTCCTCCTCTGACAGACAGAGAGACCCAGCGCCTCATACCTGCGCCAGACCCCACCTCCTCCTCAGACAGACCCAGCGCCTCATACCTGCGCCAGGCCCAGGCTGTTCCTCTGACAAACACAGACCCAGAGCCTCATACCTGCGCCATGCCCAGGCTCCTCCTCTGACAAAAACAGACCCAGGGCCTCATACCTGTGGCAGGCCTCCGCAGACAGACCCAGCACCTCACACCTGCACGAGGCCCAGGATCCTCCTCTGACAGACCCAGCGCCTCATACCTGTGCAGGCCTCCTCAGACAGACCCAGTACCTCATACCTGCGTGAGGTCCAGGATCCTCCTCGGACAGACACAGACCCAGGGCCTCATACCTGCGCCAGGCCCAGGATCCTCCTCTGACAGACAGACCCAGCACCTCATACCTGCGCCAGGCCTGGCCTCCTCCTCAGACAGAAAGATAGACCCAGTGCCTCATACCTGCACCAGGCCTGGCCTCCTCCTCAGACAGAAAGATAGACCCACTGCCTCATACCTGTGCCAGACCTGGCCTCCTCAGACACAGACCCAGCGCCTCATACCTGGTACCAGGCCCAGTTTCTTCGGACAGAGACGCAGTACGTCATACCTGTGCCAGGGCTGGTTTCCTCAGAAACAGACCCAGTGCTTCATACCTGGTACCAGGCCCCACTTCCTCAGACACCAACAGACCAGCATCTCATACCTCGCCAGGTCCAGCCCCCTCAGACACTGACAGACCCAGTACCTCATACCTAAATCCAGCCTTTCTAAACACTGACAGACCCAGCATCTTGCACCTGCAACTAGCCCACCTACCTGGATGCTAACAGGTCAGAATCTACCTGTGCCTGGCCTGGCCTCCTTGGGCAGTGACAGACCCAGCACCTCATACCTGTGCCAGGCCCTGTATCCTCAGACTATCAACCCAATGCCCCATATTTGTGCCCAAGCACACTTCCTCAAACAAGAAAAGATCCAGCACCTTCTACCTGGGTCTTGGCCCTGCCTCCTCAGATACCAATAAACTTGGGTTTGGCCTTGCCCCAGACAGACCCAATGCCTCCCGGGACAGTGACAGTGACAGGCCCAGGGCTCATACCTGATAAATCTCAGCCTCAGCCCCGAGACCTATCTAGTCACACTTGCAGACTCCACTCTGTATCATCTAAATCCTCAGAAATCCATTCACATCCTTCTAACAGCTTTTTATGGAACACCTACCACATTCCCAGCACAGGCAACAGAAGCAGCCCATGGGGGCTCCCCAGAGATGTAAATAATCATGCCAATACTGAAATACAATTGCTTGGGTGAATGGAGATACAGCAGTGAAATCAATTATAAAAGGAATCTGAGGCGTGCTTGAGCTTGGATCTAAAGAATGAGCAAGCATTACCCAGGAAAGCACTGGGGGGGGGGAGAAGCATTCCAGCAGCCGGTATAGCATATGCAAAGGTCCTGTGGCAAGAGCAGCCTTTCTCAACAGTGAGAGAATTAAGCCCCACAGAAAATACTTTCAGGGCGCCTCGGTGGCTTAGTCGTTAAGCGTCTGCCTTCAGCTCAGGTCATGATCCCGGGGTCCTGGAATCGAGCCCCGCATCGGGCTCCCTGCTCCGTGGGAAGCCTGCTTCTCCCTCTCCCACTCCCCCTGCTTGTGTTCCCTCTCTCGCTGTGTCTCTCTCGGTCAAATAAATAAATAAATTTTTCAAAAAAAAGAAAATACTTTCAATGACTTCACTTCTCAATTCTCCCAAGGATGGTCCAAGGCTAGTACCCTCCTAGAAGCAAGGAAGAGATGCTAATTCATGATATCCATTGGATGTCTTGGGGCATGAGGGCTTAATTCTCTACCGGAAGCCCGTTGAGATAGGTTGGGCAAGAAGAACCACAGCACATTCTAGATGAAAGAAGGGGTGGGAGCTGGAGGGTAGAAGCTGAGAGGCAATGCTGGAGGATGAAGCAGGGATCCCCAGTGGTCATCAGGAACATGATTCTACCCTGGATGGGGAAGGCAGAGGACTGATTCAAGAGCTTCAATCAAACAGGACGAGTTGAAAGAACGAGAGAACTAAGTGTGGCCCAGAGGTTTCTGGCTTGGGTGATGAGATGAATGGTGGGGCCCTTCGCCTGGAAAGAGTCCAGGTTTGGGGGAACCTTACCAGACAGACACAGTCCCAGGAGCCACACCATGCCTGACACAGGCTCTCAGATCTCACTGAACAGACTCAATTATAGAAACTGGACTGCCAAGATGCTGATTTTGGCTGCCCCAGGTCATCAGACCTCACTTTTGGGAGCCCAGCAATGCCAGCGTCTGACATGAGCCTCTGACACCTCCACCTACAGACAACGATCTCTAGAATTCACTTTACCCGCAGTGGCCCTTTCAGATCGCACCTCACGGATGTAGCTCCTCATCAATTCAGCGTTCTGTGCCTCCCCTGCTCTGGCCCCAGACCTCACTTGATCTAACCAGTTATAATCTACTTTTTTCCCACCTGAGTAACTCAGACCCTATGCCAATCAGACCCCAATGCTACAGACCACACCTTGGCCTGGCTATAGATCCTCAGGCTATAGATCCTAAGGCAATACCATGAGCTCTGCCCATCATGCCTGACCAGGGTACTGAGAACAGGAGTTCTGGCTCAAGGCATTCTATCTGTGCTACGTGATCCTAAGGGTTCCTGAGACCTCCCCAGGCCGACCTGGGTACACATACCTAACGATGACTCTGGCTTTCCCTTGAGGAGAGCCCATACCTGATCCTACCACCAAGGATCCCACCTGCACCTGACCCACGTTCCCAGGCCTCACCAGCCACACCAGTTATGCATTCCTGGGCTAGAGCATACCTACTCATTTCACCTAACAAGCCCGGGATGCCACTTGTCCCTGTACCCAGGGGACAAGAACCCATCTAAGATCCCATTTATATACCTCTGTCCATGTGACTCTACATCCATGGACTCAAGACAAAGCCAACACGGATGGATGGATACAATGGCTTTGTCTACGAGGTCAGCTCTGCCTACCTGGGTCCTCCTCCAGGACACATACTGCAGAGTCATACCCTGTCGGAGCCAGGCTCCACGCAGCTGCGCGGATGCAGCCGGCTCCACAGATCCGTCTGTGCCTGATCCTGACTCCTCACATCTCAACCGGAAGACCCAGGTCCACCTTCCTAAGCCCAACTCAGACTCCTCACACCTTCCTGAGAGACCCAGCTCTAGCCTAAACAGGCCTGACCTCAACTTCCCCAGGCCTAACTTGAAAAAAAAAACGGCTCTCTATCCTCATCTGACTTGGCTCTTCACATCTTGCAGACAGATCCAAAGCTAACCACCGCTGTCTGACCTGGCACCAACACCTCACTGACGAGCCTCAGCTCATCAGATACGAGTATCTCTGCAGACCTATGCTCTAGAGAACCCCCCAACCCCGTGAGACGTGGTTCTCCCTCCCTGTGACTAACCCGTGCTCTCCAAGCCTCCCCTCTAAATTTAAGGCCTGGGTCAGCACACCTGAGCCAGAACCATGTTCCAAGGACCTCACCAACGAGACCCACGTAGGTACCTCCGGCTCCAAAGTCCGTGCTTGAGAGAGCAAGTCCACCTACTGACGTCTAACTTAGGGCTCGCAGACCTCTGAGCCCCACGGTGGTCTGCCTACCTAAAGACCCTAGTGCTGCGGGACTCACCTGTGGCCACTCCACCCACCCAGGCTTAACCTTCCTTCTTCAGGCCTCCCCACAAAGATCCCAGGGTGCAAACCCTTGCCTGAATCCAACACCTGGAAGTCAATCTCCCTACCTCACTGACCTCAGACCACACCTGACAGGCCAGCCCTGCCTATCTATGCTGGACCTTAGTTCCTCAGTTCAGCCCCAACCCTTCAGGCCTCCTCAAGACATTACACTTGGCAGACGGGCTTTGCCCTCCTGCTTCTGACCCCGGCTCCTCAGACCACATCTGTCAGGCCAGCTCCACCGACCTGTGCTTGACCCTGGGTCCCGAGACCACACCTGGCAGGGCGGTTCAGCCAACCGTACATGCCTGTGGCCCCTAACACTGCGGCTGCTGGGCCGGCTCTCCCGACCTGCACAGGACCCCGGCTCCTTATACTGTACCCAGCAGGCCAGTTCGCCCACCCGTGTTTGCCCCTGGCACTTCAGGCCACGCCTGGTGGGCCAGTTCTGCCTACCTGTGCTGGACCCTGGCTCCTCAGACCTTGCCTCCTCAGACCTTGCCTGGTAGGCCAGATCTGCCTACCTGTGCTTGACCTTGGCTCCTCAGGCTTCACTTGACAGACCAGTTCTACCCACCTGTGCTTGACCCTGGTTCCTCACACCTCACCTAACAAGCCAAATCTGCCTACCTTGATTCCACTTCCTTAGACTTCACCTGATAGGCTAGTTCTACCTACCTGTGCTTGACCTTGGCCCCTCAGATCATACCTGGCAGTCCAGTTCTACCTACCTGTGCTTGACCTTGGTTCTTCAGACCTCACCTGGCAGGCCCGTTTGACCTACCTGTGCTTGACCCTAGCTCCTCAGACCATACCTGGTGGGCCAGTTCTACCTACCTTGGCTTGACCCTGATTCCTCAGGCCTTACCTGGTGGGCCTGTTCTACCTACCTGGGCTGGACCCTGGTTCCTCACACCTCACCTAGCAAGCCAAATCTGCCTACCTGTGCTTGATTCCACTTCCTCAGACTTCACCTGATAGGCTAGTTCTACCTACCTGTGCTTGACCTTGGTTCTTCAGACCTCACCTGACAGGCCAGTTCTACCTACCTGGGCTTGACCTTGGCTCTTCAGACCATACCTGGTGGGCTAGTTCTACCTACCTGTGCTTGATCTTGGCTCCTCAGACTACACTTGGTGGGCCAGCTCTTCCTACCTGTGCTTAACCCTGGTTCCTCAGACCTCACCTGGCAGGCCAGTTCTACCTACCTGTGCTCGACCCTGGCTCCTCCAACCGTACCTGGCAGGCCAGATCTACCTACCTGTGCTTGACCCTAGCTCCTCACACCTCACCTGGTGGGCCAGTTCTGCCTACCTGTGCTGGACCTTGGCTCCTCCAACCATACCTGGCAGGCCAAGTCTACTGACCTGTATTTGACCTTGGCTCTTCAGACTTTATCTGGTGAGGCAGTTCTACCTACCTGTGCTTGACCCTAGCTCCTCAGACCGCACCTGGTGGGCCAGTTCTACCTACCTGTGCTTGACTCCAGCTCCTCAGAACTCACCTGGTGGACCAGCTCTACCTACCTGTGCTTGACCCTGGCTCCTCAGACCTTACCTGGCAGGCCAGTTCCACCTACCCGTGCTTGACCTTGGCTCTTCAGACCTTAGCTGGTGAGCCACTTCTACCTACCTGTGCTTGACCCTAGCTCCTCAGACCATACCTGGTGGGCCAGTTCTACCTACCTGTGCTTGACCCTGGCTCCTCAGACCTCACCTGGCAGGCCAGTTCTACCTACCCATGTTTGACCTTGGCTCTTCAGACCTTATCTGGTGGGCCAGTTCTACCTACCTGTGCTTGACCTTGGTTCTTCAGACCTCACCTGGCGGGCCAGCTCTACCTACCTGGGCTTGACCCTGGCTCCTCAGACCTCACCTGGTGGGCCAGTTCTGCCTACCTGTGCTGGACCCTGGGTCCTCAGACCTCACCTGCCAGGCCAGATCTACCTACCTGTGCTTGACCCTAGCTCCTCAGACCATACCTGGTGGGCCAGTTCTACCTACCTGTGCTTGACCCTGGCTCCTCAGACCTCACCTGGCAGGCCAGTTCTACCTACCCATGTTTGACCTTGGCTCTTCAGACCTTATCTGGTGGGCCAGTTCTACCTACCTGTGCTTGACCTTGGTTCTTCAGACCTCACCTGGCGGGCCAGCTCTACCTACCTGGGCTTGACCCTGGCTCCTCAGACCTCACCTGGTGGGCCAGTTCTGCCTACCTGTGCTGGACCCTGGGTCCTCAGACCTCACCTGCCAGGCCAGATCTACCTGTGCTTGACCCTAGCTCCTCAGACCATACCTGGTGGGCCAGTTCTACCTACCTTGGCTTGACCCTGATTCCTCAGGCCTTACCTGGTGGGCCTGTTCTACCTACCTGGGCTTGACCCTGGTTCCTTACACCTCACCTAGCAAGCCAAATCTGCCTACCTGTGCTTGATTCCACTTCCTCAGACTTCACTTGATAGGCTAGTTCTACCTACCTATGCTTGACGTTGCCCCTCAGATCATACCTGGCAGTCCAGTTCTACCTACCTGTGCTTGACCTTGGCTCTTCAGACCTTATCTGGTGAGTCAGTTCTACTTACCTGTGCTTGACCCTAGCTCCTCAGACCATACCTGGGGGGCCAATTCTACCACCTGTGCTTGACCTTGGTTCTTCAGACCTCACCTGGTGAGCCAGTTCTGCCTACCTGTGCTTGGCCCTAGCTCCTCATACCTCACCTGGTGGGCCAGTTCTGCCTACCTTTGCTTGACCTTGGCTCCTCCAACCATACCTGGGCAGGCCAGGTCTACTGACCTGTACTTGATTTTGGCTCTTCAGACTTTATCTGGTGAGCCAGTTCTACCTACCTGTGCTTGACCCTAGCTCCTCAGACCGTACCTGGTGGGCCCGTTCTACCTACCTGTGCTTGACTCCAGCTCCTCAGAACTCATCTGGTGGACCAGTTCTACCTACCTGTGCTTGACCCTGGCTCCTCAGACCTTACCTGGCAGGCCAGTTCTACCTACCCGTGCTTGACCTTGGCTCTTCAGACCTTAGCTGGTGAGCCACTTCTACCTACCTGTGCTTGACCCTAGCTCCTCAGACCATACCTGGTGGGCCAGTTCTACCTACCTGTGCTTGACCTTGGTTCTTCAGACCTCACCTGGTGGGCCAGCTCTACCTGTCTGTGCTTGATCCTGGTTCCTCAGACCTCACCTGGTGGGCCAGTTCTGCCTACCTGGGCTGGACCCTGGGTCCTTAGACCTCACCTGCCAGGCCAGATCTACCTACCTGTGCTTGCTCGTGGCTCCTGACACTACGTAGTGGGCTAGCTCTGCTTACCTGTACCTCCTCTCAGTTGCTTACATCTAAGACATTTGGCTCTTACCTGGACTCAACTGTGACTTTTTAGATCTCACTGGACAGACCAAGTATTATGCACCTGCCCTGATCTTGGCATAGAGTTTACCTGACAAACCCTGCTGTACGCACCTGTGCTTAACTCATATGGACAGTACCAAGGATACAAACCCGTGCCAGATACAAACTCCGTAGACCTTACCTGAGAAACTCAATTCCACATATCTGTACCTGACCACAACTCGTCAGCCTTGCAAGACAGCTCTACAAGATAGGCAAAGCTACAGGTGCAATTCTGTCTGCCTACCTTGACCTTAACCTAGGAGATCCAGATCTAGGCACTTGCACTCAATCCTGGCTCCTGAGCTCTCACCTGAGAGACCAAGCCCTACCTTCCTGATGTCACTTCATTACCTCAGAAATCATCTAAGACATAGCGTTCTTTCTAGATAAACCTTACATGGCCTCCTTAGGCCTTACCTGACAGATCTGATCTACCTACCTATACCTAAACTCAATGGCAAGACAGAATTAAGTGAACCTAACCATGGTTCTTCAGGTCAACCTACCTCTGCTCACCCTTGGTTTCACAGATGTTACCTGAAAAACTCAGCTCTACCCATCTACGCTTGGCCCCAACTCCTCAGGTTCAGAATACAAACCAGGGCCCGACCTCAGCAATTCAGACCTTACCTATTCGAGATCCAAAAGTACAAACCTGAATCTCACCTCCCCTCTCAAGCCCCACCTGACAAACCTGTTCTACATACCTGAGCTAGACCCAGAACTCATACACCTTTCGGATGCATGCAGTTCCCCATCCCTCTGCCTGACTCTAGCTTTTGTCTTTCCCCAGAGGACCCAGGACCACGTCCAGGATCATCAACCTACGCATCACCAGAACCGCTAGATATCCCCTGAGGGCACAGTTCTCACCTGGACCCAATCATGGATTTCTAGTCCTCACTTGTCAGACTCAGCTATGTCTGCCCTTCTTCGGCTCCAGTATCCTTACCTGAGCAACCCATTTCTACCTATACGTACCTCATCTTGGCTCCTCAGGCCTCCCTAAGAAACCTAGTTATATAGACCTTGTCTGATTCCAGCTCCTGTGACCTCAGACGGATGAGGTTCTGCAGCCCCCGCCCTGCCCCCCCGGCAGACTCCACTGTACAAACCTAACTTGAACGGACACCTCCCTCAGACCAGACTGCTCCTGGCTGCTTACCTCAGCCTGAGGGAAAACTGGTGAGAGCCCCTTGGTGCCTGAGAGACTTGAGCCTCAGACATCTCACCCTGTAGACGTGGTTCTCGAGGTCTTTATCTACCACAAGCCTCTCGGACTACACCTTACCAATGTAGTTCCTGTCTGTTCTTCACCTGCCCCCCAACTCCCCAGTCCTTACCTTTTATAACTCAGTGTATTCCTACCTTTTACTCATCTGGGCCCCTTGAGTCCCACCCCAGCCAGAACCCAGTGCCAGAACCTTGGGCTGGTTGTAGGTCCTCAAAGGCCTCTGCAACCCCTGAACTCTGCTTATCACACCTGGTCAGGATGCCAAGAGCCAGGTAGCTGACGTGACTCGGGGGACTATCTAGGTTTGCCTAATTCTAAGTTTTAATCACCTCATTTAAATAATCAGACACCCATTACCTGACACTCACTTTGCAGAACCAGCTGGACAGACCCCAGTGTATACACCCGTCCCATGCCAGGGACTTCAACTCACAGATCCAGGTTAAAGTACCTGTATGTGACTCTGGCTCCTCAGAACTTATGTGATAGAACCATCTCGAAATACCTGTGTCCTCCAGAATTCACAGACCTCATCAGTACCTTTACCTGTTCTGGCTCCTCAGAACTCACCTGTACCTATCGTGGCTCGTCTTCAGACCCCACCAGCCAAAGTCAGCTCTCCCATGTGTGCTAACTCTGGCTGAGCCCTGAGAAACCCCACAATTTACTACTAAATTATTATTACTGCCTGATCCTGACACGAAGCTACCCCATGACTGACTCTAACTAACCAGGCCTCCCCACTTGTATGTTCCCCTACCAGACTGGCCTCTTCTGATCTTACCTCAGAGCCAGCACAATATCCCTATGTCTGTCCTGACCCTCCATCTCGCCTAAGAGATACTAGCTCCAGAAATTTCACCTGTCCCAGGCTCCTCAGATGTCACCTTCTTGATTCAAAACAATATACATACTTAGCGACCCGGGCAGGACCCTCTTCCAGCCACTGTGTATGTAGTTTGTCTGGCCTGGCCCAGGAGGCCTTCATTGTGCCCACCTCGGCCACTCAGGCCTCACTATCCAGCCCCAGCCCCACATTCATGTGCCCAACTGTCATTCCCAGGCTTTACCTGAGAGGCCTGGGCCTCGCCCTAAGCCGCCCCCTTCCCCATCACCTCTACATGCTGGGCAGTTATGGGCAGTGAGAAAACCCCACACAGGGTTTTGGCTAGCAGGAGACCCTCTTGTTCCTGACCACCACCTGTTGAGGCTCCAGATCCCAGAGAAGAGGTAGCAGGTGCCTCCCCTACTTTCTTAGACATGCAACATTTGTCAGAAGCTGCCCGATCTCTCTCGACCGGGGTTCCTCATCTGAGCCACAGGATGCAGAAAGTGATTTGAGTGACTTCTCGATTCTTCCAAGGATGGTACATAATTAGTCCCATTCTAGAAAGAAGTTAACTCATTACACACAACAGTTGCCTCAGAACATTTAGGGCTTAATGTTCTCCCAGACTCCAAGGCCTTTCGAGTTTTCAGAGGAGATCCCATCTGTGGATGCTGCCACCAAGCAAAGAGCTTCCGGTCTAAAGGCCTGGAAACAGCCCCAGTGGGAAACCCCCAACTGGACAATGGCCTCCCTGGTGTGCCTGCCCCAGTCACGTGTTAGAACAGTGCCCCCTGCCTTCCCAGCACCCACACTGCACCCTGCATCCCACAGCCGGAGCCCCTCTCCCAGGGCCAGCCGCAAGGCAAGGTCCCGCTCGCTGCTCGCTGCCTGACACCAGCCGTGGCTGTTGCAGAGAGGAGTCTGTGACGACCCCCCGCCAGACTGGCCCCAGCTCGGTCTCTCAGGCACGGTTTGCTCTGCAAGCTGCCTGACAAGGCCCCAGGCAGGCCCCAGGCCTGGCGCCACCTCTCTGCCACCTTGCAGCTGTTCCCACACCTCCTGACCGGGCCTGCCCAGTCGCACCTCCTGCCTCACCCTGCCCTGTGGCCTTTAGAGACTGCGGCTACAAGTTCGGAGAAAGGCCATCACTGAGAGTAACTCACAACCTCAGTTTAGTAAGGGGGGAGGGGTGGCTCCAGTTACCCCCCCGGGGGTGCTGCTGGCAGACACCCCGGGGAGTGTTGGCCTGGCCCTGCAAGCTCAGCTCGCCCTGCTGGAAGTGGAGCCCTCCTCCCGACGGGGCTGGTCCTGCCCACAAGCCTCCCTGAGGGCCTCTCAGCCCTTCCCAAAGCCAGGCATGCAGCAGGTGCTCAATAAAGGTTGACCTGACCTCACAGGCCCCTCATCTGTGGCACGGTGGTCATGCCATGACCCAGGACACATAATTCCCCCAGCGCAAGGAAGTGCCTTTACTTACATCCCAGAACTCGAACATGTTTTGAGGGTCAATCCCAAACTCCTTCACTTTGGTCTAAAAAGGGGCAAAGGGAGAAAAGGAAAAAAACCTACGTTAGCTGGATGAGAACAGGAGCTCCAGGGTGCCAGGCGTCACGCTGTCCACGCTGCGGACGGACGGGGTGGGACTGGAGCGGCCTGTCAGTCCGGGGCAGGAACCGGCAGCGGCCACCCCCAGAACTGGACACAAGGCCAGCTCCCATCCAGCAACACCCACGGCCTGGTGCCTGTGAAGCCCCTCACACTGCCCTGCGAGAGGAGCCACCTGGACCTGTCGGGGTACAGACACTGACCCATGCAGGACATGTGGGAAACTGAGCCCAAGGCTGGAGCCCGAGCAGAGCGGGGGCCACATCCCAGGCCAGCTGTCACCCAGCCAGGACACCTGTCCAGTCCTTCCAATAGCAGAGATGCGGACTCTGCCCCAGGAAGCCTTCAGGAGATAACCAATCCTACCCCGTGGGTGCCCTGTCCCCTGGGCAGACAGGGTCAGCGACCCCTTATGCCGTCCCTAAGGAGACGCCTTAAGATGTCCTCCTGTCTCCCCTCCCTGGGCAGGTCAGCACTGGAGGCAGGGGTGGGGGTTGGACAAGAGGGGCAGAGGAGGGGGGAGGGAGTGGTCAGGACAACCTGAGAGTGGTTCCAGTTCTGACACAGCCCCGTACAAAGCCCACCACACAGCAAGTGTTCACCTGGTTTGTTACCCCGGGCACACAGCTCCGCCCAGCCCCACAACCCCACCCCACACCTCACACAGCCTCAGGCCAGGCAGACCGGGACAAATGGCAGGCAGGGGACCTCGTCCTCCTCCCAGCTCCACTGACTCATGCAGTCACCGGGCAAAAAATCCTTCAGTGGGGCTTAACCTCCTTATGTAAGAAATGGGATGCACCCCCACCCCTACCCCACACATCCCATGCGGGGAGAGGCCAAGGGCAGGCTGGTAGAGGCCAAAGGAGGTCATGTGTGTGGGTATGTGTGTTCTGGACATCAGTCAGGCCTGGGAGGTGGACACAGCCAACCGGATCCCTCTTTGGAGCTACAGAGATTTGATGGGAGGATGCAAAAGGGATGGTTTGCAGCTCACATCCCTCACAGGCAACCGACCCTTCTATCCCATCAGCCGAGCCAAGATCCCCAGGCCTGCGAACCACAACTTGACTTGAATATTCTGATAGGCCATGACCTTGACGTGACCAGGACGTCTGGGAGCCCACGTGGGCACTTACCGTGTTGGTAGACAGGGCAACAAAGTGCTTCGCAACTGCAGAAGGCTACAAGAGACAGAGCCAGGTTACACCAAACCCATCCCAGGGGGCCACCCAAGGGTAGTGAGCCTCCCATCTCTGGAGAAACCGAGGCCCTGGGTGGCACTGATTATTCCCAGTCCTTGGCTCTGAGGTTATTAGAGGAGCCCCATGTCAAGGTCAAGAGGACAGAAGAGTCAGAGGCCCATCCTACCTCCCAGGCACACAAGGCCCAGGTTCCCTCCCCTGTAAAGTGGGTGTGGCAGGGGGGTAGAGAGGATCCTCCCAGGCCAAGGGGCCTTGAAGTGCCTTCAGCTAATTTGAGCGGGTTCTGGCACATCTGACATGTCTGGGACTGGCAAAGCCAAATGCCTAAACGAAAAAGCAGGCACCAAGAGAGGCTGCCTCCTGCTGTCAACTTTGGGAGAAACAGGGCGACAGCATTAGCTTGGCCACTCAGGTGGATGGGAGCCCTTCCCAGCACACGCACTGCCCACCACCCACCCCAGCACTCACGTCCTTGGCCGACAGGAGAAACCACTCCTTCGCTGTCTCCGCATTCGTGATGGTCTCCTGGGTGGTAAAGGTCTGCGGCCAGAAGGTATAGCAGTCGGTCCCAGCTCGGGCTCAGTGTGGCCTAGAAGCCAGGGCCCAGTGGCAGAGGCCATGGGGGTGCCCACGAGCAGTGACAGTCACCCCACATAACCTCCACCCACCTATCCACAAAGCCACAGTGAGTGGCTGTGTCTGGGCACGGGCCTGGAAGGGGTAATACCACCATCCTGGGATTCCAGGACTTCACAAGCAGAGGAACAGGAATCCTAGTAAAAGCCACAACCCCCACCCGCAGCCCCATTCCTCCACCACAGGTCAAAGGCCAGAGCATCTGCCAGGAAAGGGGCTGTGGCCACACCTGGGGCTCCCTTCAGCCCAGGCTAGGCTGTGATCTCAGAATTCAGATGGAATTCTTAATATTTTATGTGCATCGATGTGAGTAAACAGGGCGTAAATGACAACAAACAAAACCCTTATGTTATCTGGGCATGGCTCTGCAATCAGAAAGGAGCAGACATTAAGCACAGAGGTCTCAGAAAGACAAAAACAGTCCCAGCCTGGGCACAGATCCCAGAAAGCAAATGGATGTGGTCTTAAAATGAAGGTTCTAACTGACTAGTTCAGGCTTCCATCAGGAAACTTTGTTTGCCACCTGCCAAGAACAGTCTGAGGGCAGCGGGGCTGACCCGATCCACAAAGCACAGTGAGCCTGGGGATAGCGGCAAAGCATCCACCCAGCACCGCCCCCACCCAGGGCTGGGGAGCCAGGCCAGGACCAAGGCCCATACCTTGGAGGCAATGATGAACAGGGACGACTCAGGGTTCAGAGTGGCCAGAGTTTTGGCGATGTGGGTCCCATCGATGTTGGAGACAAAACAAACCCGGGGACCTCCTGAAGAGTACGGCTTAAGGGCTTCAGTCACCATGAGGGGTCCCTATGGGGAACCGCCGCATCAGAAAACAAGATTCCAGGGCCCACAGAGATGGGGAAGCCAGGTCTCACCCTGGAAAAACCAAGGCTCTGGGTAGGCCCCCTCACCCCATCCCTAGGGAGTCCTCCTCACCAGGTCAGAGCCGCCAATGCCAATGTTAATGACGTCCGTGATGGGCTTGCCCGAGTACCCCTTCCAGTCACCGCTCCGGACTCGCTGAAACAGAGTGGGAAGGGGGGATGCGTTCAGCCCAAAGCCCCCAGGATAAACCGCTGCTCAAAAGCACCCTTGCACCTCAGGTCCGACGTCCAGGTGTTCGCGGGGGCTTCCTGAGACCACACCAGCAGCTCCCTGCCGCACTCACCCCCAGCTAGACCCCATTTCATCATTAGCAAAGTGGGGGACAGTCCCACCTCTCAGGAATTCGCAAAACAAAGGCAAACTCTCAGCAGAACCTAAGGTATAAGAGACCGAGAAAGGTGAAAGGCCAACTCCTGGGACTGGTCTGTGCCAGGGACAGGGCTATCAGACATGCAGCCAGCCCCTACGTGGACCCCACCGATTCCTGTCTCCTGGCATATTTTCCCCTCCTTATAGCACCCCCAAGCTGAATAAGGCCAACCTCTGCACCCACTGGGATACAATAACCTGTTAGTCGTGTCAAAGGAACCGCCTGGCTTCCTGGTGCTTACAATAAAATGCAAGAAAAGAGAAATAAAGGAAGAACTTTCAAGCAAACAAACAAAAAAAGCCAGGGGGATGCCTAGGCGGCTCAGTCGGTTAAGCGTCTGTCTTTAGCTCAGGTCATGATCCCAGGATCCTGGGATTGAGCCCCGCTTCCAGCTTTGCATTCAGTGGGGAGTCTGCTTTTCTCTCTCCCTCGCTTCTCCTCCCTCTCATGCTCCCTCCCCTGCTCAGCGGGGAGTCTGCTTCTCCCTCTGCCCCTCCCCCCAACTTGTGCGCGCGCGCGCGCGCTCTCTCTCTAATAAATAAAAAATCTTAAAAAAAAAAAAAAAAAAAAAAGCCAGAATTGTTGGGTTTAGAAATTCCCAGCTTCTTTAGGCAACAAGAGATGCTAAAATTAAGAGATGGCTCCTTGGCAAAGATCAAACGCAGGAAGCTGTAACAAAAAGCAAAGTATGAAGAGGAAGCAGAGGATGTAGCTGTAAAACCTTCCTTTGCTTGGACCTCCAAAAGACCTAAGGTGGTAACACAGAAAACATTTTGGTCAAAGATAAGGCTTCTGGGCCACCTGGGGGGCTCAGTCATTAAGTATCTGCCTTCAGCTTAGGTCATGATCCCAGGATCCCGGGATCAAGGTCTGCATCGGGCTCCCTGCTCCGCGGGAAGCCTGCTTCTCCCTCTCCCACTCCCCTGCTTGTGTTCTCTCTCTCGCTGTCTCTCTCTCTGTCAAATAAATAAATAAAATCTTAAAAAGATAAAAAAATAAAAATAAGAGAAATGCAGGAACTACTATGTTTGTACCTAATTTACATGAGGAGGCTCTTGACTTCTGGCTGACACTGTAATGGGATATGGCCTTAGGAGAAGGTGAGGAAGGTATTCTCCATGTGGAAGGAACATGAATCACTGGGAGCCTGAAGGCAGGCTATGTAGCCAGCTTCCAAGATGGTTCCCAATGGTCCTCACCTCTTGGCATTGCATTCATGTCCTTGTGCTGTCCCCTCCTACTTTGATCAGAGGTGACCTGTACAACCAACAGGGTATTACAGAAATGACAGATGTAATTTCTGATGCTACTTCAAAGTAATAAAGGACCTTGAGGCACTCTGCCTTGCTAAGCTCTCTTGGATCCCTCATTTGGGGAAATCAGCTGTCTTGTGATGAGGACACTCAGCCTCTAGAGAGGTCCACAAGGTAAGGAACTAAAGCCTCCCAAAAGCCAGCACTAATTGCTAGCGAGTCATCTTGGAACCGGATACTCCAGGCTCCATCCATCAAGCCTTCAGGGGACCGCTAACCTTGGCCAACATCTTGTCTACAACCTTAGGAGACCAGAACCAGCCTGCACAGCCACGGCCAATCCTGATCCACAGGAATGTTGACTTTTGTTGACAGACGCTAAGTTTTGGAACCATTTATTACACATCAATAGAAAACTAGTAAATAGATCTTTCCCAAAACCAGTAACAGCCAGCAACGTTTTTTGTTTATTTTTGTTTTTTTTATATACGACAATCAATTGCCATGGGAAATTTTCCATCAATACAGAAATAAAGTTGCTCAGCTTCTCAACCCTTAACCTCACCATTAAAGTTTCGGTACATTAAAGCATCCCAGAGAAGAAAATTGTAGGTCTTTAATAGGATTACACACACCCGGGGCGCCCGGGTGGCTCAGTCATTAAGCGTCTGGTCTTCGGCTCAGGTCACGATCCCAGAGTCCTGGGATCAAGCCCCGCATCGGGCTTCCCGCTCTGCGGGAAGCCTGCTTCTCCCTCTCCCACTCCCCCTGCTTGTGTTCCCTCTCTCGCTGTGTCTCTGTCAAAAAAAAAAAAAATCTTAAAAAAAAAAAATAAGTTTACACACACCCTTTATCTGACCCAATGGCGTTTTACAACACGTGCCCATTCGGCAACTTCCACTTTGAACTTCATAGCACATCCTGCACGGTGTGGCAGCTCAATGTAACCACAGCTGCCTCATATCTGCTGGTGCCTGGGACCACACCGTGTGAACATACGCTGACGTCACTAATCAGTACTCTGATAAATGGGCTCGGGTTGTGTGTTTAATTTTTATTTTATTCTATTTTTAAATTTTATTTATTTATTTGACAGAGAGAGAGAGAACACGTGCACAAGCAGGGGGAGCGGCAGGCAGAGGGAGAGGGAGAAGGAGGCTCCCCACTGGGCAGGGAGCCCGACACGGGGCTCGATCCCAGGACCCTGGGATCATGACCTGAGCCGAAGGCAGACGCTTAACCGACTGAGCCCCCCAGGTGCCCGTTTGTTTAATTTTTAAATAAAATTTTTAAAAAGATTTTATGTTTAAGCCATGTCTACACCCGACGTGGGGCTCAAACTCACGCCCGAGATCAAGAGTCACATGCTCCACCGACTGAGCCCGCCAGGCGCCCCAAGCTCAGGTTGTTTTTGATTTCTACCACTAGACAAGATCATGGTGAACATCCTCAACCCAACCTTGGCGAACTTGTAAGAGCACAGCCACTGGGGAGTGTTCCTTACGTGTAACTGCTGCCACTCAGTAGCATTTTTTGAACTATAAATACCCCATTCGCCGAGTCAGGTATCTTGAAGCCAGCTGTAAGGGCGGGCTTTCCTGGAAATAGCTTCCCAGACAGCCAGGACCACGCTCTCCACACAGCCGACCTGAGCACGCACACGTTCGATGAGCTTCTGCCGCACGTCAGCTCCACCACTCGCCACCGATGACGGGGAAGGCCCTTCCCTACACCCGGCACACAGGCGCTGACCAGCGTTAAGGGACATTCTGGAATCCAGACTCCCAGCAGGCTGCCAACCTGTCCTCACCCGCGGGAGTCCCGCTCACTTGGCTATCAGGCCTCCAGGACTGACGGTCAGATCACTGCTGCCATCTGAGGTCTGAAGTGGCTCTGAGCCAAAGCAACCAGACTTGGACCAGCCACCGGCAGGGGCCGCTGGTTCCAGGGACAAGCGGCCTAGAGCCCAGATTATCACTCCCAGAGCGTGCACAGCCCATACGTACAATGTGCACATGCACACACATGACCCCCGACCCCAGGCTTGAGGATGGCCCCTAACCCTTGCAGAATCACCCCTGGGATAGACACTGCAGTAACAGTGGTTGACATGGGGAAATAGCTAGCTGGTCTGAGGCAATCCCTACACCACCACCCCCCAACAGGAAAAGGGGGCACGGTTATGAGCATCAACACGGACCCAGAGACGTATCTTACTTATTTATAAGTACAAATAGGCTGCAGGAGAGTAGGTAAAAATGAACCCGTGTGTGTGAATACATGTGCACACGTGTTTCAAAGAGGAGGACACAGATGTACACATACATAGCACACGCACAGGAAGCTTCCAGAAGATCTCACAGGAAACCCTATAAATGCGGCTTCTGGAGAGTTGGCTGGGGGTACGGCCAAGCAAATGTTAACACACTGATTTTATCTAGTTCCAGCCTAGAAAAGGAAGGCATATCGCTAAAAAGATTAGAAAAGGCAAGTCTCTCCCCTACTATCCCACCCCTCAGGGGCCTCGCTTTTCTTTTTGGATCTCCGCCCTGGCTGGCTGGTCACCACGAGCCCACAGGTGTCTAGAGTTCGGCGAGAAGGCTGCTCTGTGGCCGCCCGCGGTAGGTTCCCTCACCACAGGGGCAGGGAAATTCCCTCAGAACACGGGGTGATCCCGCAGATCGCCTCCACCTCAGGCTGCAGTGAGGCCGTGGGTCCTCTCCAAGCAAGGCCCCCAGATTCCCAGACCCACGCGCACACGCGTGGCCAAAGGCACGTCCAGCGCAGCAGTGGCCTACCTGGCAGAAAGACTTCATCTTCTCCAGGACCCTGTTGACCTCTGGCATCACATCCTTGCCATCTACCAGAATGGGTGTGTTCGCCCGGTTCCGCAAGGCCACGTGCAGCACCGCCCGATCCTGGGGACGACAGTCAGTGCGTGAAGACCCCCACCCCAGGGCAGCCACCCCGGCTGGGGCAGTGAGGGCCCGGTGCAACATGGCCCTCACTCCACTGGACACACACCCCCGAGGTCTACTGACAGTCACAAGGGGAGGGAGACCTGGAGAAGCCCAGAACAAGCCCAGAGGGCCCGTAGCTGTTCAGGGCATGAAAAGCCAGGGAAAGAGGAACAGAGTGAGCAAAGGCAGAGAATGGGGACAACACAGCAATAAACAGCTTCAGAGGACCAGGGTTCGTTAAGGCTGGTCTCATTGTCTCCATGAGAGCACATGGTGTCTTTGCCAGCCCCTTCTAAAAAGTACGCCCAGCCGCCTGGATGTGGAGCAAAGCAGGCAACTCAAACGGCCCTCGCCAAGCAGCCCCATCATGCTAACTGCCAAAAACCAAATGCACCTGTAGGCCTGTGACAGGTGCCAAGAAGCTGGCCTTGTCATGTGAGAGCAACAGTCCCATCAAGCTGAAGCCGGGAGAGGAGCCCTTGAAGGAAACAGATCTAAAGACTCCAGGTGGGCAGGAAAGGGATGGTCGCTGGACTCCAAACCAAGGAGAGGCCCACTAAGGTGGAGAACTTCATGCCACTCTGCCCTCACCCTGCCCAACTTCACTCCTGTCCCCCATTCCATAGGAAAATGCACTCCTCCAGGAAGCCCTCCTTGACTGCAGCCTCCCTTAGCCAGCAGCAAGACAAGTGGAGTTTGAAACCTCTGTCTCTTACAGATATGATGTCTCGGGTAAGTGATTTGCCCTCTGAACCTCAGCTTCCTGGGGCATAAAAAGAGAATGCTAACCCTGTGAGTAAGAGACTCTGAGCACCCAGTGATTATTATGCCCCCAGGCTGCCACAGCAATTCAGGAACAGGGCCCCCAAGCCCTGGCCTTATCGCTGCTTCTTACTGACTGTACCACAGAGGAAGCGGAGCTTATGTCCTAAGATTCCTCTTTTCACTAAAAAAACATGCAGCAAAGACAGCCCCGAGGTAAGTTTTCTAAGCATGCCTTGAGAAGCCATCTCCCTGCAAGCCTGAGACGTGCTCTCCCCAGGCAGACACTGGGAGCCATTCCACGCTCACCAGATCGAGACAGCCAGTCCCGGGGAGGATGCACCCCACGGCCCTGCAACCCACCCTAGGAAACAGGCTTTCATGCCCCTCGTTAGGCAAAAACATTGCTTAAGAGGAGAGATGAAGACACAGTGTGATGCTGTCAGTCAGATGAACCCCAAAGGGAAGGAAGAGGCCCTGAAGGGTAGGCAGTGTCTGCCGTCCACAGACCAGCTCACCTCTGTGAAGTTGATCTTCTCGCCGCTGAACATGCGCTCCCGGGCAGCCTCCACACCCCTGGACTTGGCCTGAGAAGAGAAGATGCTAAGGCTTGATCCCATCCACACTGGCGACCAAGAGCGCAGGCCACCAAGCTCTGGGCTTGATGCAGCCCCCAATGGGGCTGACAGATGGCTGCAGCCTGCTGCCCTCCCCCGCTGCCTGCAAAGGGTCTGCCCTGGGTCCCCTGGGATGCTGGTCAGAACCTGAGCCAGGGGGCAGGAGCTCAGAGCCCTACACTGGCACAGAGGCAGTGACCGAGGTCCAGCGAGAGAAGGAAATAAAGCTGCTCAAGGACCGGGGGCTCCCAGGAGCCCAGCTCACTTGCCAAGCCGTGGGTCACAGGTCAAGCCCCCCACAGCAGAACATTACCAGGTCCACCAGCATCTGCATCACAGTTTCGGTCACAAGGTTCTTTGAGTAATCCACCAGAATATGCCCATGGTTGGTGTTCAGGTTCAAGCTGAAAAAGATGGCAGAAACCAATGGCCACACCCCAGTTCTCCCCTACCTATTCTCTGACCAGAGCTGCCTCCAGAGAAAAACATCCCCCCGAGCCACACCCCAAACAAGCCTCAGCTGCCCAGCACCGTGGTGGTGTCCCTCACCTGTCTGCCCACCAGCAGCGGCAGCATAGTGAAAGGGACCACCCTCGCAGAAGGGAGGTGCAGACCCCTCCTGAGGAGCCATTCCTCTGCTAAACCGGCGACGACAAACAGCTGGGTGCACAGCCCCTGCCTAGCCAGGGGAGTGACCATTCCCTCCTAGAGCCTCCACGCTGCGACTCTCTCAGGGGCGGACTCAGAAGGCAGGGCTGGCCATGGGGACTTCCAGTCCGGAGCCACAGACGCCCCCTCCCCAACACACCCGCACCAGTCACCAGAGCACCCCGAGATTCCTGCCCCCCCAAGATTTCCTCCAACAGACTTCCTTCCATTTCCTGGTCGTTCATGGGGCTCCACACCGAGCCTCTTTCGCAGAAATCATGCCCCCTCATCTCCACCCTTCCCCCACGGCTCCCTGCAAATCCCCCAGGCCTGTGCAGCCTGATGGCACCTCGCGGACGTCCCCACCCGCTCGGGGCCAGGAGCGGGGGGAAGGCGACAGCCCTTACCCCGCCTCCTGCGTCAGCGAGGGCCCCTGCCCACAACTGCGGAAGGAGTCCCTTCTCAAATGGCAGGGGCTAGGAGGACAGGGGCGGGGGGGGGGGCGACAAGAGGTGGAGAGAGAGAGATCCCTGCAGAGACACAGTCGCGGAGGAGCCGGCTTCTCATGACTAAGCAGCCCGGGTGCCGAGCCCTCCGGCGAGCCCGCGAGCCCCCCAGGAACCTCCTTCAAGGAGGCGTCAAGGACGAACGGAGGCCTGGGCCCCGATCCGTGGCGGGGGCGGCCGAGAACCCCCGCCGAGGACGGCCGAGGACCCCCGCCAAGGACCGCCGGCCGCGCCGTGCCGACCCCGGGCCTGCACACCTGACCCCGTGCGCCCGGATCCAGCTCCCGCCCGGCCGCGCCCCGCCTGTGGCCCCGCGCGCGCACCTGAAGTGGCTGAAGCGTTCCTTGTCCCCCTCGAAAAGGCGACGCAAGTTGAGATCAGAGCCGTGCTCGCGGTGCCATTTCAGCAGCTTCTGGAACTGCGGATTCTGGGTGAGCGCGGCCATGGCGACAGCAGCGGGGTACACGGGCTTGGACGAGCTTGGAGGAGGAAGAGGGGGTGGGCGGTGCGCAGCTAGCGGAGGCCGGGTGCGCGCAGCGGCCTTTATGGCGCAGGCGCAGCGTCCGCCCCGCCCCGCCCGCCCCCTCCCCCCACGCTGTCCGCGCCCTCGGGGCGACCTTGGCAGCATCTGCAGCTCTGGGGCCTTAGCTCGTCTCTCCTTGCAACAGGTCAGCCACTTGGTCGGCCAGCCTATGATTGGAAGTGACTGCGGTAAAGAGGCCGAGCTCCCCATGCCCCGGCCAGCTTCCTTCGTCCATTCATTCATTCAGCACCTTCCACATCCCAGGTCGTGCTCCAGGTGTTGAGGATACAAAGTGATAAATAAAATATATGGGGGGGGGTGGGTCAGAGGCTGGTAGGTGCTACTGACAAAAGAAAAGCTGGAAGGGGTGATGGGAATTGGGATTGCAATTTTTTTTTTTAGATTTTATTTGAGAGAGAGAGCATGAGGGAGAGAGAGAGCAGGAGCAAGGGAGAGAGGCAGAGGGAGGGGGAGAAGCAGGCTCCCTGATGAGCAGGGAGCCCAATGTGGGGCTTGGTCCCAGGACCCTGGGATCATGACCCGAAAGGAAGGCAGACGCTTAACCCATGGAGCCACCCAGGCGCCCCAGGGTTGCAATTTTGAATAGAATGGCCAAGGGAAATGACAAGTGGAGGTGACTTTTTGAGCAAAAGCCTGAAGAAGGTGAGGAAGTCAGCCAATTAGATGTCTGGGGGGAAAGTGTTCAGGCAAAGGGAAGAACGGCCGGAAAATTCCCCTGCGAACATGCTCTGGTGTTTCAGAAGCAGAAGGAGGCACGTGTGGCTGGAGTGGGGTGAATGAAGGAAAGAGAAATTGAGGTCAGAGAGAAGGAAAGCAACAAAACCACATAGAACTTGTAAATCCAGGTTGCCTGCGTGGCTCAGTCGGTTAAGAGTCTGCCTTCGGGGGCGCCTGGGTGGCTCAGTCGGTTAAGTGTCTGCCTTCAGCTCAGGTCATGATCCCAGGGTCCTGGGATCGAGCCCCACATCGGGCCCTCTGCTCAGGGGGAAGGCTGCTTCTCCCTCTCCCACTCCCCCTGCTTGTGTTCCCTCTCTCACTGTGTCTCTCTCTGTCAAATAAATAAATAAAATCTTAAAAAAAAAAAAAAGAATCTGCCTTTGGCTCAGGTCATGATCCCAGTGTCCTGGGAGGCATCAGACTCCTTGCTCAGTGGGGAGCCTGCTTCTCCCTGTCCCTCTGCCTGCAGCTCCCCCTGCTTGTGTGCTCTTGCCCCGTCTGTGTCAAATAAATAAAATCTTAAAAAACAAAAACAAACTTGTAAGTCCTTGTGAAAATTTTGGTTTTCTGAGAGAGATAGGAAGCCATCGAAGGGTTCCAAGCAGTGGAAGGACATCATTTGACAAGCTTTACAAAGGATCAGACCCACAGTGTAGCAGGAATGGAAGTAAGGAAAACAGGTAAGAGGCAGGCCAGGGAAGAAGGTGACTGGGTCAAGGTAGTAGGAGTTGGGCATGGTGATCTAGACACACTGAGTGAAGAACTAAGAGACAGAAAAAGAACAGTCAAGGTAAACATCCAGTTTTTAACACAAGTCCCTGGAAAAATGGAATTGTCCTCACATCTTGGAGAGATGAAAGTTCTTTTTTGCGGGGGGGAAGATCACAAAATCTGTTAGAAATCTAAGTGTAGATATCGAATTGGGTGTTTCTGACTGGAGTATGGGGAGAGAAGTTTCGAGCTGGAGGAAAAACTTGAGAGTCATCAGTGGATAGATTGCATTTGAAGTCAGGAGCCTCGGTGAGAGTCTGGATGAGACAGTATGTATATATGGTTCAGAGGAGCAGAGGTCCAAGAACTGGGCGCCCAAATTGAGCTTCTCCATTGTCTGCTTCCCCTAGAGAGGCCAGCCATCTGGGACTGAGCCCTGTCCTGCTGCCACCCCAGCCACCTCCCAGCTCCATGGAGTCACTGCCCCCTCTGACCTCTGCAAATGGCTTTTCCCTTCCTGCCCAGGAATATCCTGCCCAGGGGTCCTAAAGACTCAGGAAGAAAATAGGGAAAGGCTGAAGACTGAAGAAATGAGTGGTCAATAGGACTTTACAGGGAGCCACCCTGTCCACATGGGCCCTTACTCACCCAGAGTTTTGAGTCAACTGTCAACTCTGAGATGTAACTGAACTTTCCATACTCAGCACACCCGACAGCACTGAATGGCATCTGTTCTGGAGTCCCTGAGAAATACTCCAACCAGAGTTTCCCATGCAAGCCAGTGCCTTGTCTACACAGAATAGCACATCCCATCGCTAAATCCTGTGTTTCATAACCTCATCCAAAAGGAAGGCTAGCCTCAGTAGCCACCGCCCCATCATCACTTGCCCTGTGATTCCTCAGATGACCCTAGCCCAACCATAGCCACTGACTGCCTTTTTCTAGTAGGCTCTTTCTGGTGACCACAGTGGATGTCTGTTGTCTTTATCCAAAACCACTGCATCCCACTCCCGTGTCTCTTTCTTTGCCTCCCCGATTGCATCAGCATGACCTAAATCAGCCAAACAAGTACCAGCAGGAGAAACTCAGTTTTGTGTAGGGTTAAGTTGCCCCTTCTGGAAGAGTAGGCCGGAGGATCAGTCCGGTCTGAAGGAAAACAATGCAGAGAGCAACCCCCGGAGAGATGCCAGAGTCAACTTCACAGGGCCCGAGTTCCTGGTGCCAGGCCACCTCCGTCTGTGGCTGGAGCATAAGTCAGTGATTTCCCTTAGTGTTGATGTTGTTTGGAGCTGGGCTGTCATTTATAGCTGCAAGTCTTTCCAAAGGTTTTCTGGGTGTTCACCTAAGTACTGCCACACTGCTTCTCTAATGTGGTCTCCTGGCCACTTGAACCCCACAGGTACTGCTTTGGTTATGAAGAAGAGGCTGGACATAAGGCCTGATGATTGCCTTTTTGAAGGCTTTATTTTCTCTTTGACATTCTCTGATATACACCTCCGGCAGTTTGGCCTCTGTGATTCCCAGCAGGTTCAACTACTCCAGATGTCCCAGTAATATTTTAAGTTCGACATTGTGCTTTGAAAACCCAGTTACATGCATTTTCTTTCTTTCTTTTTTTTTTAAGATTTTATTTATTGGGGCGCCTGGGTGGCTCAGGGTTAAGCGTCTGCCTTCGGCTCAGGTCATGATTCCAGGGTCCTGGGATCGAGCCCCGCAACAGGCTCCCTGCTCCGCGGGGAGTCTGCTTCTCCCTCTCCCACTCTCCCTGCTTGTGTTCCCTCTCTCACTCTCTCTGTTAAATAAATAAAATCTTAAAAAAAGAGAGAGAGAGCGATAGGAAACAAATATGAAGAGACAAAGGAGATCATTATTACTTGAAGGTCATGCATCATCCAACTACTAGCATTGTTACTGCTTCTGCTAGTTGACTGTGTTTGGAGCTCTGCGCCAAATGCTCTCCCATATAATCCTTACAGCAGCCCTGTTATCCCGCTGTCCTCCCCACTTAACAGACAGGTTAAGAAATCTGAAAATAGCCACTCTGTTGCTACGTGGAGCAGCAATCCAAGGTTGCCTGATTTCTTTATCACAAATAAGAGCCCTGTTCTTTATCACAACCCTGTCCTGCCTGCCACTTTCTGGCAATTCCCCATCATCCCAATTCTGTTTTAACCTCAATTAGGCCTCTATGATATTAATTCCAATTGACAGGGTAGAATTTTACAAGTGGAAAAGACCAAGAATGGCATCTCAAACAGAAAGGACAGGAGCTTAATCATAGGAAACAAACTGAGGGTTGCTGGAGGGGGTGGGATGATGGACACTGGGGAGAGTATGTGTTGTAATGAGCACTGGGTATCATATAAGACTGATGAATTACAGACCTGTACCCCTGAAGCAAATAATACATTACATGTAAATTAACTGAATTTAAATAAAATAAAAAGAAAGGACAGCAGCATGGAAAAAGTCAGAGAGGTAGGAAAATCCAACCACTGCGTTAGCACTGGTCCCTTTGTACCGGATCTAAGGATTTGCGTAGGGCAACAGGGAGAAACCCTCCAGGGAAGGTGCTGTGTGTGGGAGGGTGATCAGTTACTGGAGTGTGAGGTTAGCATCCCGGATCAAATCTCGCGGGATGGTTTGGGATTTGGAGTTTGGAAAATTTTCAGTGTAAGGTAATTTTACGTTCCCACAAAAGTTAAACCCTACTGTTTTCTACCACCATGACCACCATCGCCACCACATGTTGTGCCAAAGCCCTGTCTACAACTACCCATAGTGTTCAGATACCTTAAGATCCTGAGGGCAGTGAAGCTTGGAGGGCTGGACTAAGCCACAGACGAAAGAAAACCGGGCTCAGAGCCTAGTGCAGCCTTGGAAAACCTGATGGGTCCCACTGAATATTTGCGAAACTAGCACTTAGTGAGCCCGTGGCGAGCGAGCAAAGTTCCAAACAAGAGCCCTGTTCTGTAGATGGGGAAACTGAGGCATGGGCGTTTAGATAAGTCAGGCCTTAATTCGGGACAGCTGGACAGGAGTCAGGCAGGATCTGGAGCCTAGGGAATCACCCACTAAAGTCGGAGATGGTGCGGGGGGAGGAGAGGGGAGAGGCAGTTCTGCGGCTGAGTTGAAGGAGCCCACGGGAGGTCGGACGCGGGGCGATCCACACCGACGGATTTTCGCCAGCTGCTCTCGGGAAGCGCACCCACCGGGATGCCGAGTCATGGCGGCCCGGCGAGAGCCAGAGAACTGCGCCTCCGAGGAGCCGCACGGAGCTCCTACCACGGTAGCCACTCTCAGGAGAGGGCGGTGCGCACGAGCCTACGTGCAGCCAAGGCGGGATCGGCGCAGGTCGGGGGCGGTTGCGCGCACGCGTCTGCGTGTGGGCTCGCACGTCCGGGGTGCACGTGTGCGCATGTCCCCGCGCTTAGGGGGTTGGGGGGCGCTGGGGCGCAAAGAGAACTAGCAAACGTCTCCGTCCGCACGTCTGGGATGGACGTGCGCGCGCATGTGCGCAAAGTCTGAGTGGGGCGGGTGTGCGCGTGCGCACGCGAGCAGAAACGCGAGTGGGGTCGCCAGCGCCCCCTGCAGGCCGCGGGCTTGTTCTGCGTCGCGATGTTTGCCTGCGCGACAGAGATTTGTCGCTTCGGGATGTCGCCCCCAGATTTTCCCTGTGACTCCATGGTTAGGTGCTTGAAAAAAATTCCTTACCGCACAAAGGCGTGGGTTTCCACGAGAATAGAAAACTATAGTTACTAAAAAGCTATATAATCCTGCTTGCAGTTCTAATGTCAATTTCACGTCACAGTTCTGGTACAAACTCTGGTCATCATATATTATTCTTTTAGATGTGAGAGTTAATTCTGAGTCATTTTTTTGTATTTTTTTTTTTTTTTTAGCATTAGAATTTGCTCAATAATTTGCCCATCAACACCTCGTTTGGTCTGGCTCCTCTGGAATTGCTTCGCACTGCTCTGCACCCCGGCCATGTGGCCGTGAACAAGACTTGTCCCCTTCTCACAGGAGGCCTTCGTTCTAGTGAGAGGGATAAAGGCAAACTCAATTCCAGGGGAGGGCTAAGTGCTGTAATGAAAAACAACGCGAGGGTGCCTGGGTGGCTCAGTTGGTTAAGCAACTGCCTTTGGCTCAGGTCATGATCCTGGAGTCCCGGGATCGAGTCCCACATCGGGCTCCCTGCTCGGCAGGGAGTCTGCTTCTCCCTCTGACCCTCCCCCCTCTCATGTGCTCTCTCTCATTCTCTCTCTCTCAAATAAATAAATAAAATCTTTAAAAAAGAAAAACAATGCGAGTAGAGGCTGGGCTCTGGCCCAGAAGAGAACAAATGGAGGCAGAAGCAGGGAGCACTGTGGGAACAGAAGGCAGGTGGGCACTGGGGGAGGGATGCTGAGGTTGGCAGAAGTGTATGGGAAACCCTGAGGCCAGAGAGGGAAAGGCAGGAGCCAGGTGAGGACCAGATTGTTGGTAGAATATTTAAGAAAATGATGGAATTCAAATGTGCTTGAAGATAGATTTGTGGGACCTGCTAGATGAGGAGAGTAAAGAAAAGAATTAAGAATGTCTTCTAAGATTTCTGCCAGAGCAGCTGGGTGGATGGATGGTGGCACCTCTTAGCAAGGATGGACAAGATGGGGCTGTTGCCCCTAAAAGACTGAGTTTTCTTCTCCAAAGAAGACTGAGTTTTAAAAGCAGAGACTGCACCTTCTTTTCAGCCCTGGCTCCTAGCAAAGGCCTTGCCCCTAGGTGACTTTAGATGTTGAAAGGAACATGACCTCCTAAAACAATCCTTCCTCCTCACTTAAGCCTATATTCCAAACTCAGCCCCAGTACTAGCCACACGCAGTCCCCCCACCAGACATGCAGAGGCCTGAGCCCAGCCAGCCTACCCTTGTGGAATCAGAAGGCCAGCTGTGTGTGTTACTTCCAGGAGGCTGCCCCTGGACGTTCCTCAGCATATGTGGCTGGGAGGCAACCAGTCATGCTTTCCATGTACATGGCTTCTTGGCATTTGAGGAGCTGGCCATTGGAGGGGTCTATTTTCTCTGTGTCTCCAGATCAGAAAGCAGGTCACAACAGTGGTCACACAATGCACAAAGGGCCATCCCCTCAGAGTGCCACATCTGTTCAGGTTTCCACGCTCACCCATCTGGCACGTAGCCCGGCCCCAGGACTCCTCTTCTGTCTCCACCACTGCTGGGAATTGAAGTCCGTGAACAGCACCACGTACTGGTGTCGAACAGGCACATGCTTGAATAAAAGGCTAGCATTTTAATATGCACTTCTAGTGTATTTCCTAGCACACTCATACAACACAGCTGTTACTAAGTAGCCTTGTCCTGAGGTGCATTTTGAAGGCTCTGGGTCTTGGTCCCCATGCTCAGCTTCTGGGCATTTCAGCAGAAAGAAGCCCAAGTGGTACTATGTTCATATCCATTTTCCTGAGTTCATGAAAGAAAGTTTTGATCTGTCTTGCTGTAAGTGAAAAGAAGTTGAAATTCCCCTGTAACCCACCCTCCTTTTGTGGTTCCCACTGAACAAGCTTTCCTTTTACTAAGCAGGATGACATCATCCAATGAGACGAGTCCTCGTCCTTGAAAGATATGGGCTCTTTGCCAGACATGGGGTCCCTGGCAGAGCAGGGGGAGAGCTTATCCCTGGGTCCGTTCCTTGGAAAAGCGAGCTGGGCAGTTCACAGTGCCCATGGTTGGTGGAATGTGGGTGCTGGCAGACCACAACCCAAGGAGAGAACTTGCATCCTTCCAGATGGTCTCCTTCACCACGCCATTGGCTCTGGCCCCACAGAGGCCTCTCCCAGCTTTGGCTTTAGGAAAGCCGACTGGAGAGGTGTGGTAGGTTGTCTGCTTCCTGCCCAACCACCGCAGCTCATCCTAACACTCTCGGTGGTCTTTCCTCTCGCAAGGCCTCAGAACCAGAGGACGAACTGACCTAAAAACCAATGTGGGTGCAGCTTGTCAAAGTCATGAACCAGGCAGGGCTTCTGGCCTGTCTGCTGCAGTTCATTTCAAACAGAGATACAAAATATTATTAAATGTATATTTTTAATAAAGCCAATAGTTATTTTACTTATAGGAGCTTTAAAAGGAAGATACAAAATGTAGAGTTCCAGTTTGGAAGCGTTTAACTATTCACACGATGTCCTGCTGATGCCCGAGCAAGGCAGTCACGCCCGGCCATGCAAAGGACACACACACACACACACACGCACACACATGCGCTTTGGCGAGACCCCTCTGCCCAGCGCAGCACCTGGAATTACCAGTGTTCAGAGCAAGGCGGTGCCGAGAACACAGCACCTACGAGGAGACCACACAAACAGCTTCACACAGTCTCACAGCCCACGGAGATGGCGATTACAAAATGTCCCGCTTAATCGAGAAAAACAGACTGGAGAGTGACAACGTGGCGGTATCAATGTCACCTGCACTGGGGCGTCAAGGGCTGACCTCCGTCCAGGGTGAGGTCTTTGGGGAGGCACTATGAAAACAAGAGTACTTCAGTATAATCGAACTTGAAATACAAGGTACTGTGGACACGTTACGGAAGGAGAACAGAGAACTATCCTACAAGGAAAAGAGCCACAGACGTCGGACAGATTAGTGCACACACTGGGACAGCGAACAGACAAGAGCCACGCAGGGTCAGTGCAAAGCACGGGCCTGAAGAAGTCTATGTACAAAAGAGTTCTCTGTAAACATGGTGAGGTGAACGTTCGGAAGCCGCGGTGAGAGGATCGTAAGTGCAGGCAGCAACGACATCCCCACACAGCACAGAAGACGACACCCGAGGCCTGGAAACAGCCGGGCAACACAGTACTAAAAGGTCAGGTGGCTGGGCTCAGACACCCGAGGGGGCCTCTCTCATTAGTGTGTATACATACATATACATATATATTTTTTCTTTTTGGTATTTTTAAATATAAATTTACTTATATCCGTAGAAAAATGAGAACATAAATGTGTTATTACAATGTCTGCTGGAAAAGCTTATATGGAGTTAGAAAGAATAAACCATTTATTAGTAGTTAACATATATATTAAAATGGTTTAATGATTTAAGAAAATATAAAAAAAATATTAATACTGTCAAACTTTCATACCAGAAAATATTATGGATTTTTCTCAATTAGACTTTTTCAAAGATGAAATATGAAAAATTTAAATAAGTTTTATATAAAGAACTTCTGAACCTCGATTAATATACAGTGGGATGTCTACTCTATAGAGATATATGTATCATTATTTCTCAATTTAAGCACCATTCAATTCTTCTGGATCCATTCTGGCTGGAAAATATCCCTAAATCCACAGGATGTTATCTCTTTAATGGCACATGTTAACTGAAAATGAGGTGGTTTTGTTCTTTTTTTTAAAGAAAAGACTTTAAATTAATTCCTATCTACATCTTAATTGGTTTGTCTTGAGCCAGCTCACAAATGTTACTGCAAGTTCAAGTGCAGGTGTCTCTGTGCAGCCTCTTGACCACACCCCCATGTTTGGAGACTGTGTCAAAGCCTCTGGCCACGTGTGGATCTGAGGGCAGCAGGTGCAACTTTATCCTGCACACGGACGCAGCCAGCTGGCTCATCTCCATGCACCATCAGGAATATGCCCCTGACATCAGTTTTACGATCCTGCTTTTGTAAATCCGGTCAGGACTGCACCCCTTGGGTGCTGCTTGGGGTGGCGAGGGGCTGCCCACCCACAGAAAACCCCAGTGATTGCTTCCAATCACAAATATTCTGTATTTTGCCCGTTTTGTATAAGCTTAAATAAAGATAGTGTTGAACAAACCTCCAGCCTCTATATCTGTTATCTTAAAATATTCAATGCTTTTTAGGCGGGAGATGTTTTAACTAGAAACCTATATGAAAAATAGCTATAAAATACAGTGATTGATGTGGTCATCACTCAACATGTTAAGAAGGGGGAGGGGGAGGGTTTCAGAAGAATGGTCAGTTTTGCTCTCAGCCTTCAGGCCTGATGCCTTCCCAACACACACAGTGGGACTACAAACTCGAGAGCCGTGTTTCTCAAAGTGCGGCCTATGGCCCACCTGCATCAGAACCACTGGGGGAGCTATTTAAGCTCAAAGATCCCCCAGCATCTCCCTGAGGGTCAGAAACCTGTTTCTAGCTGGCCCTTCAGGGCTCTGATGCCTCAAAAGTTTGAGAAGCCAGGCCTTAAAGGCTTGGAGCTGCCAACTACCCCCATGCCCAAGGATCCCTGCCTGGGACAGGGGGGCACTGGTCCTCTGGGGGGCTGGTGCCAGCTAGTCAGCCCTGGGGTGGGGACACTGGCCCCGACAGCTCTGGGCAGGCAGGCAGGCAGGCTGGCCCTGGGTCAGTACTGGGGCAAGTAGGCCGGCCTGCGCTCAGCCTTCCCAGGGAAGGCCTTGAAGCCCTTGGGTGCTGCCTTGTGTGCTGGTGGGGGCGGGGGCTGTGGTGGGGTCTGCACATAGGTGAAGGAGGCGGTGCTGCAGTCGCTGCTCGCGGCCCACACTGGTGACTGCAGCATCTGCATGGTGTCGTTCCACTGGCTGCCAGGGCCGGCAACTGCGTAGAGTGGTGCGCTCGGGCTAGGCAGTGTGCTGGGCAGCGGGGAAGGGTGTTGCCAGGGTGCTTTGGGTGGCCACGTTTTGGTTTTGTTATCCTGAGAGACAGAAGAGGGTTCTTAGTGGCACTGCTGGCAATTCGTCATCTTTTCCCACCTCCCCAGGTCCCTGGGCCCATTTCCACTAGGAGACAGGGTAGGAGCCCCAGCCCTCCCACAGCCTGGAGCAGCGCTGTCCAGCTCAATTTGCAGTGATGGAGGGGATCTGCGTCTGCGCTGCTCCCACGCAGTGGCCACTCACCACATATGGCCAGTGCCACTAAGGAACTCAATTGGTATTTATATTTGATTCATTCCAACTTAAATAGACACATGTGGCTAGTGGCTATCACAGTGGATGGCACAACCCCAGGGCTTCCTCTACATTTGGCTCGGAGATGAGATGGTTAATCATGGCGGAAAAAAGTTGTTCACCACAAAGAACCCGTCGTTGCTCTGAAGCCCTCTTAAAACTTAAGCTTTGGAACCTCGCTCATGGTCTGCACCCCATACAGCTGGCCCTCCGTGGCCAGAGCAGGGCCCACGGTACCTGGTTCATGTCCTCCACTGCGGTAAGAAGAGGTGGGGAGGGCAGCGTGCTGGTCTCCTGCTCTCCACTGCTGTGTTTCCTGAAAGAATCAAGAGCGCAGTGCAGTGGGCACCTGGCTTGCTGCCCCACTGACCTTGACACGCTAGCCACCTGGTTCTGGGCGCTGGTTCTAGGTGGGGAGACCTTGGGCCCAGTGCATGCGGGGGGATCGGGTGGGCGGCCAGTGAATGGAGCACTCCCAGAAGCCATTCCCGGGCTTGGGGAGGGGCGGGGTGGCAGGTGGTGGCTGTTTCAGCTGCTCTGATCTACTGGCTCGGGCTTTTAACATATTCAACAGATACTGTTCACCATACCCTGGGGAAGTGGGACTTAAAAGACTGTTAGTTTTAACTACAAACATGAAAAATTTCTGTTACAATGTTGAATGAAAAAGGCAGGACGGAGCAGGCTCCGAGCCAAGTAAATGAGTCTGTCCGTGCTCCCGTCCGTGCTCCCGTCCGTGCTCCCGCCTGCAGACAGCAGTCTCTGTAGAGGCGGTTCTACCATTGGCTTCCTCGGCATCTCATCGGCCTCTCCGACTGCCCTTGTCTAAAACAGACATCTTAGCCGCTACCCCTGGCTCAGTCGTGCTCCTACTGCATCCTCCTGTCTCAGTTCATTGGCACCCCCTTTCATATAGATGCTCCAGCCAAAACCTTACATATCATCCCCAATTCTTCTCTCTCACACATACCCCATTGCCAATTTCTCACCAGGTCCCTCATTTTGTTCAGCTGTCTGCTCATCAGAGGCCTCCCTGACTCCCATGTGTGTATGTGTGTGTGTGTGTGTGTGTGTGTGTGTGTGTGTGTGTATATATATATATATATATATATATATATATATATAATTTATTTTTTTTTTTTTAAGTAGGCTCCATGCCCAGTGTGGAGCCCAATGTGGGGCGTGAACTCATGACTCAGAGATTAAGACCTGAGCCAATATCAAGTCGGATGCTTAACCGACTGAGCCACCCACGTGACCCCCATATTTTTCTTCATAGCAACTAACCCAACCTGACATGTTTGATTTTTCCTTTTTCCTTTTCCTTCCCTCCCTTTTTTTTTTTTTTTTTGGGAGTAGCCTTCATGCCCAACATGGGGCTTGAACTCATGACCCTGAGACTAGGAGTCTCCTGCTCTATCAAATGAGCCAGCCAGGCACCCCTACTTTTAAAAACTTCTTAGACCTGAATATACTCTATTATGTTTTCTTTTCAACTTTGATGAAGAAACTAAGGATCAGAGAGGGCCAGGTTCATCTCCAGGACCCTCCCTTGCCTCATACTGGTATTTTTGGCTACTACTTGCGTGAGACTGTTCTGCCAGCAAAGCCTCAACCCAACGTTAAGTCACCTGGGCTACAAGCAAGCCTGCATGGTAGCCGCAGAAGATTCAGCAAGGCTGTGCTAGCAGAAGCCCTCTGCCTCTCTCACACCAGGCTGACAGGGAGCCATGAGGTTCCTGAGCTTTCCAGAGGAATAAGCTGGGGATCACATTCATGTACCCCTCTGTCCTTTGTCTTTAGAAATCTCTTCCTACCTTCTCTGCTTGACAGCGGCCACGAGGTCAGGCCCTGAAAACATGGAGAACAAGCTGTCCCCGTTGGCGGAAGACGTCTCATCACTTGAACTGGCGGAGTCCCCCTGAGCACCTGACCAGCCGCTGTGCAGACCGTCCCTGAAAGCCAGAGAGAGAAGCTGATCCCGGGCCTCCTGCAGCTAGCCTGGACACCAGCCGGACAAGCCTGAGGCCGCCCCCACACCACCAGCCCAAAAGGAACAATCTTTACCCTGCACCCATCTAACAACCAGATGACAGTCTCTTGTCTCCCCTTCTAAAAATCCAAGCTTTCCTTCCTGTCCTCCCTTGTTTCGAAAATAACATGTACTCGTCGCTGCCCTTTATTCTTGCCAGAAGCCTGTGCTTTGCATGTGAAATTCATGTTAGAGCAAAAAGCTGAAATGGTCTTTAGCTGTCCAGATTTATTAACTGGGTAGCAATAAGAGATGTGAAAAATCAACCTCCCGTTGTCTTTGGGATGCAAATCCGCAGTTCTCTGGGTACACTGGCATCTGAGCCATACACCTTTGCTTTTTGGAGGCTACAAGGATCCCATTCCATGAATCGCATGGGTTTCACAGCCATGCCCATTTCAGCATAGAGACCATGTTAAACGCTCAATGACCTCACAAACATCGTCAAATAAGTTCCTGGTTCCGGGAAGAAAAGTCTGTGCTGAAAATCATCACTTCCTACCAATAGTGTGTTCACAGGGACCCATCATGCCACTTGGCATCTTTGGGTCTGTCGCAAAACCGTGACCGCTTGAAGATCTGACCAGATGTCACTCTCTCACAGGGGGCCTCGGAATCAAGTTGCCTGATAAGAGTGCACGAGGGCCCCCTGGGGGATACCCAGTCCCCAAACTCAGTTTCCCTGCCACCCCCAGCACTCACCCTTCTGTGAAGAACTCCGGGAAAGGCCAGGTCCGATGGGCATCGTCCATGGGGGGCCAGTGGCCCCGGGGGTGGCCTGGGCGGCGGCCGTGTTGCACTTGCCGCTTCTGCTGCATTGCCTGGCTCACTCCTGCCACATAGCGAGCAAACTCGGGGTCCGAACCCACTGCGTTAAGACAAAGGGACAGAGAGGGGCTGGGGACACACTGGCCTCTCGTTTCCTTCCCTGCCTCCCGAGCATGTGTTGGTCACACATGCAGTGACAAGCGGGGAGGTGCTGCCAGGCTTGTGGCCTCGAGAGCCAAGGAGCTGGCTGCAGGATTGGGGCTTTCAGCCAGGTGTCTGACCTGGGGTACAGGGTGTGCACAGGGACTGTCAAGAAGGGTTATGCCCAGGACAGAGGCAGCTGAATGCGACCGAAAGACCGAGAGAGAGAACACAAAAGAATCCATGATTAAAGTTTAAAGACAAATACCAGATACTTAACAATGTTCCAATGTCTGTTGCTACGTACATAACAACTTAGAAAATCACATGCTTGATGTCTTTAGCGAACTGATAACCTGCAAGTTGTAAAAGCATCAGGGTCAGCCAGAGAGAGGTATGTCATTGCCACGTGACCCAACTCGAACCCAGGATTTTCCTGGATATTGGATGGCAGACCTACTCATTCCATGTGAAGATAGTGAGAGTGGTAATGAATGAGATGACATTTCAGAATTTCAGAGGTATTAAGAGGTGACTGGAAACATACTGGCCAGAGCTGAGTAAGGATGGGCAGGACAGTACAAGTGGGAGAAAAAACAGCATAGAGGACATTGAGAGAAAAAGTCAAACAAGAAGATACGGCAGGAGGGCGCCTGGGTGGCTCAGTTGGTTAAGCGTCTGCCTTCGGCTCAGGTCATGATCCCAGGGTCCTGGGATCGAGCCCCGCATCGGGCTCCCTGCTCCACGGGAAGCCTGCTTCTCCCTCTCCTCCCCGCTCATGCTCTCTCTCAAATAAATAAATAAAATCTTTAAAAAAAAAAAAGATGCCGCAGGAAGGTATCTATTGCTCACAAGCTGAATATGACTCAGCAGTGTATACTTCTCAGCTTCCGGCTGGGAAAGATACTAGGACAAAATCTCATTCTTAGCTCATCCTCAGGGCACTGCCACAGGACTGCTGGTGAGTCTGCGCACTGCACAAAGATGCCCACACCAGGGGAGGGGAGGGGCTGGGCCAAAATCAAGGCCCCCTTCTCAGTGGGTCAAGCCATGCCTCCAGGGGCTGTGTGCCCTGTCCAGACGGGGCACTCTGCTCTCACTGGCCCTGCCTGAGAGGGGGCTTTCTGTGATTCATCTATCGGGAGGAGTGCCCTTCCTTTATTTGGGGAAAGGGCAATGTAGATCTTATGCCCTCAGGGCGGGGTCTGCAGGAAGCTACATTAGGGACCTGCAGGTCAGATAGGAACTAACTCACGGAAGATAAAGCTAATAGGATTTGTAGCTTAAAGACAGAGAGGCCATCCAGGCCTCATCAAAGATCAAAGACGGTAAAATTCTGCCAAACACTGTTTATACTCTGGATTTAATTACATGACTATCAAAAGATGTAGACTGTTGAATAGCAGTTGAAAAAAATGTGCCGTGCCACGCCCACCCCAGTCAGTGGCAGCTGGGTGGGGCCTGTTCTTCTGGATGGGTGGGGGGAACCCTGGGCCCTTCCTGTGCCCCAGGGTCCAAGGATGCTCACATCTACCACCCATGGGGAGCAAGAGCAAGAAAGCGTGAGCAGCAGCATGAGGGATTCTTAGAAGACCTAAGAAAACATTTCTTTTCATTCGTAGCTAATGCTGGGTTGTTTTAGTAGGGAATTCCTCTTCTGCTGGTTATTTATATAAATATTTGCAATAATTATATATTTCACAGTATTCTCCTTAAATGAAATATATTTTCCACCTGTATACCTTTTGCTAAATTAGAGAAAAGAGTAACGGATTTCTACATATTTATCTTGTATCGACCCACCTTATCAGATTCGCTAATTCTAGGGGTTTTATTTTTTTATTTTATTTATTTTTATTTATTTATTATTATTATTATTTTTTAAATTTTTATTTATTTGACAGACACACAGCGAGAGAGGTAACACAAGCAGGGGGAGTGGGAGAGGGAGAAGCAGGTCTCCCATTGAGCAGGGAACCCGATGCGCGGCTCGATCCCAGGACCCTGGGATCATGACCTGAGCCGAAGGCAGACGCTCAACGACTGAGCCACCCAGGCGCCCCTAGGATTTTTTTTTTTTAATCAAGGAGTCTCGTCGAGTTTTTTCCCCCCCTCCAATTCTATTGCCAGCAAAGAGATGTGCTTTTCAATGTATCTTTTTCTATAGCTTATACATGTCTTGCTATGTTTGCTAGCAAGTCCAGGACAAAAAGTTAGTTACACGCTATGGGCAGTAACAGTTGCCACCCTGTCTTGATTTTAACTGGAATGATTTTGTTTCACTATACAGAGTAATACTTGCTCCCGGCCCTTGGGACATAGTCTTTCTTTAATTGAAGAAATTTATTTCTATTCATGTCTTAGTTGGAGGGTTTTTTTTGAATCACTGGTGGCTTTTACCAAATGTCTTTACAGCATCTGTTGTTGTCTGGCCGCTCCTGCAAGTGGGGTGATGCCAGGCATTACTGAGCAGCGGCAGAGCTGGTCCGCTGCCCCACCTGCCACCCCCGCAGTACCGGAGCAGTAACGGAGCTGCTCTTCCCATCACGGCTCCGGGGTCCAGCCTCCATCCACACTCCTACAGAGAGGACTATGGTTTGCTTTTTAAATAACCCTTATAACGTTTTTAAATCTTTTTTTTTTTTTTATTTGGCAGAGAGGGACACAGCGAGAGAGGGAACACAAGCAGGGGGAGAGGGAGAAGCAGGCTTCCAGCTGAGCAAGGAGCCCGATGCGGGGCTCGATCCCAGGACCCTGGGATCATGACCCGAGCCGAAGGCAGACGCCCAACGACTGAGCCACCCAGGCGCCCCAACCCTTATAACGTTTTTATGGTAAAACCATGTTGGCTTCATAATTACTGTTCCAATTTCTTCCACTGAAACAGATCTGGGCAGGTTTTCCACTTCTTGGTACAATTTTGGTGATGTGCATTGTATTAGGAAAGAAGCCATTTTTCCAATCAGTTTTCAAAGATGTTGTCATATGTAGAAACGTCTTAAACTTCTTTTACTCTCTCCTGTTTCTGGAATGACATCTTCTTTCTCTTTCCTTTTTTTTAAAGATTTATTTATTTATTTATTTTAAAATTTTATTTATTTATTTATCAGGGGCGGGGGGAGAGCGTGCACACAAGCAGGCGGAGCACCAGGCAGAGGGAGAGGGAGAAGCAGGCTCCCCGCTGAGCAGGGAGCCCGATGCTGGACTCAATCCCAGGACCCCGGGATCATGCCCTGAGCCGAAGGCAGAGGCTTAACCGACTGAGCCACCCAGGCACCCCTCCTTTCTCTTTCCTAAATCTCGTTTCTCTTTGCTCTCTCTTATTGAGGCTTACAATAAATTGGTTTATCTATTTTGTTGGTCTTCAAGAGACCCTTCTTTTAGATTTTTATAATTTATACTATATTTTTCTTTTAAATTTCATCAATCTTGGCTTTTCTCCTTAATTATAATTACTTCCTCCTCCTAGTTTATTTTTGTTTGTTTCTAAGTTCTTTTTCTAATTTCCTAAGATAACTCTGGTGGTATTTTCACACTGTTCAGGCCAGGAGAAGCCATATTCTCCGAAGGCAGGAGGGTGCTCTACCACCTTTCATAGGTCCTAGTGTTTAAGCAAAGAATCACAGAACAGGTTATGTAATCAGAAGTGCAGCTCACAAAGGGCCTGCCGCCTTGGCTCCCACAAATAGGAGGGCCCACACAGGAGCCCACTTGAACTATGAGACATGGAGCCATTCAAGGAACTTCTCTTAGCCTCAATCCAAGCTTCTGTACAGTGAGAGAAATAATGGTCCTGACCTTCTTAGCCTCACTCTCACCAAGGCTGCCTACCTTTGCTGGATGTGTCCCATACTTACCATCCGACAGCGAGAAAGGGTCTTTAAAGAGAAATTAGGTCACTTGCCAAGTGTCCTAAGTAAGTAGGCTGTGTCGGATGGGCCCTATGAAGTCCTCAGTGATTATACTGATGTGAAAACCCCAAGGGGAGGGGAGGCGGGTCCACATACCTGCAGGATCAAAAGGCAGAATCTCTCCCAACATCCCAAAGACTCCATCACTTTGGTCACGGTTTGGCCAGGTGTTATTTCTAGGTCCCTGCGGCTTCTGCCCCAAAACCTCCGACATCACATTATCCATATAGCTGCTCACCAGACCCAAGCTGTACAAGTCAGAACTGAGATCAGATATGCCAGGCCACTGGCCAAGAGGAGACAGACCTGCTCCGACAGGCTGGGCTGGCTGCTGGGCTGAGCCGTGCAGCCACTTCCCCGGGGCCCGAGGCTGGGGCGGGGGCTGCTGAGGTCCAATGGGCTGGAGCAGGGGTTGGTAGTACTGGACCTGCGGTTGCTGCTGCTTCGGGGACTGCTGCTGGGGCGCCAGGCCCGGCTGGGGGGTCAGAGGTGTGTGGGCCCCAGCCGGGGGTGGCCGTGGAGGAGGGGGCACTGGCAGTGGCGGCTGCATGGCTCCGGCCTTCTGTTCAGTCACTGTGGCTGCGGCAGCGGAATTACGCCTTGTCACCAACGGGGAGCCCTGATGTGACTGGCCCATGTTAAAGCCCGAGAGAAAATCGATCACCTCCTGCATTTCCTGATCGGTTGGTAGGTTCATGCCCTTCTCGTCCTTGCCATCATCCCCTGGCAGGAAGCCATCACGCCTCTCCAGGAGAAAACCATTGGCCGTCTGGTTACCGGAACCCTGCGCTGACTGTGAAGGGTCTGTAGTCCTAGGGAAATTACCAATGTTCAAAATGCTTTGTAACCTTGAGTCAATACTGCTGGGCATTTTGGCCTTCTCTTCTGAACACCCAGCTACGAAGAGGTTTTTGGAAGGGGTATTTGGGATGGAATAATTTGTGCTGCTGGAGCTGGTGCATGAAGCTTTCTTGGTGAAGCGGGATGTCAGTTTGGAGAAGGTCTTCTGCAGGCCGCCTGAAGATTTGTTTCCGTTCCCAGAAGGCAGGTCGGCCTGATTCCCAAAATCGCAGATCTCCCTCTGAAGCTGGATCTGTATGCAGGGTAAAGCTTGTTCCCTATTTAAACAGAAACGTATTGAAAATTACAAAAAAGACAAACATACAAATTGGACAATGAAATGGATCTCTCTGCATCTAAGAAAGACTCTAAGGACAAAAACAGTCTCTCTGGTTGGTTGGTATCAGGTTCACCTATTTTACAGATAAATAAAATGAACACCCCAGACTTTTAAGTGTACGTAAGACTGATCCAGCAGAGGGATGTGGGTAAATACACACAGCAAGGGTGGGGGTAGTGGTGAGTGGGACTCAGTGACACCACGGGGAACTGTTGACCTTGGAAGGAACTTATGGACAGTGCCAAGAACAGACGCTGGTTACTTCCAAGGTTTTCCAAGCACTTTCCTAGTACTGAAAGAGAGCCCCAGGGATGGAAAGTGGTTGGGGCTGAGGCAGGCAACGGCTGCTGTGACCCGGGACAAGCCACCGCAGTGTTCTGGGCCTCAGAGCTCGTGAGTTCAGAAAGGGGGCCCATGGCTGGATGTTCGAGGTCCCTACCATTCTGAAGTTCGTAATTCCCAGAGACAGTCTCGCAACTGTCAGCTGCTTTCAGATAGAAATAAATTTCATGCAGGATATAAGTAAATTTTCTACACATTTCTCTGGTCTTCGTTCATGAGAATATGAGTTGGGCTAAAAGCCCCTTGATGGACTTACTCTCAAATGATAAAACAAATGAAGACAAACATGGTAAGTAACTGAGGAATCTGGCCAAAGGTCAGAGAGCAATTCTTGTTACTACTGCAACTTTTCAGTAAGTTTGAAATGATTCCAAATTTAAGTGACCAAAAATTTCTTTTTTGCCTTACTTCCTCACATACAGTCAGTGATGTGAGCGCGCAGGAGACTGTACGTGGTCACACTGACCCTGAGTATGGGCCTGAATGTAAGCTACTTCAGGTGACCGGCAGGGACACCCACCTCCCTGCCCTCCAGCGGCTGAGGTCCAGCACGGCTGTGTAGAGCACGTCCACCAGCCCCAGGGTCTTCTCAGGATCGAGGCTTCTCTGCAGCAGGGACATGGTAGCGGGGTCTTCTTTCAGGCACCTAGGCAGGAGGCAGGCCGCATCAGTCTGGGCGGCTCTGCTCTGAAAAAGTGTCTCAAGTAGGCCTCATACAAAAGGTGACAATGTGTACATGCTTTTGGCACCAAATAAAAATTCAGTAATTAAAGACCAGTTAGAGAAAGACAAGGCTAACATTGGAACGTGCTGCTCTGCAAGAGGAGGAGCCACAGGGGCCAGGATCTCCCTGGATTTCTAGTCATCTAGAGTCTGTTTGGTAGGAAGAGAAGGGTTCGGTGGAAGGGCTACCTTCTGGGGCCCTGATGCCCTCTTACTGTCCACACTGGCTCCAGCCTTGACTTTCTGTTCCACTGTGTTCAGAGTCTGGGATCAGTATCTACTCCTCTGCAAACCCTTCCCAAAACACCCCTGCCCCCAGGAAACTAAAGGTCAATGGAGGGAAAAACCCGGACTTGCTGCAAACTTCCGGTAAGCCGCAAACATAGCCTTCTCACGTTAAGTGACAGTTTTCCCTTTCCAAGCTGACCACTTGAGCCCGCATCCCCTCTCCTCAGAGCTCGGCCATCCCTGCCGCTTCTCCTCTTCTTTCCCATCACAACTCTCACATCACTGAGAGGAGGTCTGCTCCCCACCGTCCCCACTAATTCACCAGCTTGAGTGCCCGTGCTCCCGATGTGCCTCTCTGGTCACGGTCAAGGTGGAAGACAAGCCCCACTCTGCCACCGGCTGCCCCTCCAGCCGAGCACTGCAGGCTCTTGTACCCTCCTGCTTTCCCGAGGACCCCGCTCCCCTAATCTCCCCTCTCTCCCCGTGACATTCCCCGGGGCCAACAAACAGGCCTCACGGACCAGCTTCTTTCTCTTGGCTCCACATTCCCCTCCAGATACTGCCGAGTTCTCTGCTCCCCCTTTTAGCAAAACACTTGGTCTCCTCCTCTTCCTCCTAGTCTCCCCTCACCCCACTCCCACTGGGCTTTGGTCCCTATAACTGCACTAGAATGGCTTTGATCAAACACCTTTGATCTCGCCAGTGTCAAAGGTCAATTACCTGTCTCCACCTTACTCAATCTCTCAGCAACGTGGTGCAATGCTTCTTTCCTGCCCGAGCACTATCTTCTGTAGCTTGGCGACCCCAAACTTGCTCAACTTTCCTTCCACCTGGCTGGCAAGCGCCTTCCCGGTCTCCTCTGCTGACTCTTCCTGCTCCACTTCCCCACTCTGTGTGGCGGCGCGTCCTAGGCTTTGTCTTTTCTCCCCACAAGGCTGCATCTGGGCCTGCAGCTGTATAGACCATCCTCCACTCAAGACTCAAATTTCCGGGCGCCTGGGTGGCTCAGTTGGTTAAGCGACTGCCTTCAGCTCAGGTCGTGATCCTGGAGTCCCGGGATCGAGTCCCGCATTGGGCTCCCTGCTCAGTGGAGAGCCTGCTTCTGCCTGTCTCTCTGCCTGCCTCTCTGCCTATTTGTGCTTTCTCTCTGTGTGTCAAATAAATAAATAAAATCTTTAAAAAAAAAAAAAAAAAGACTCAAATTTCCTTCACCAGCCGACCCCCTCCCCCTGAACCCCACTCTCCTGTATCTGACTGCATACTCAACATCTCTTGGGTACACCTAACAGGCAGCTTGGTCAGCACGACTGCTTCCTCTCCTCCCCAAAAACCACTCTGAACCTATACACTTCCTCCATAAGTCCACACACAGCTGTCTACCCCAAACTGACACATCATCCCTGGCTACCTACAGCCCACGCCAATCCATGAGCAAACCAAGCACTTCTCGCCACCTCTCTTATTATGACTCTACTCCAAGAAACCACCAGCACTTGTGTCTCAGGCCCAACCTCCCAGCTGGTCTCCTGTCCCTACTCCTGTCCCTCCCAACCCTCTGCACAGAGCCAGAGTGAGTCCCTGGTAACACAAATCAGAACACATCACTCCCCTGTTAAAAACTCTCCAGTGGCATCCAGTCATGATCGAAATAAAATCTAAACAGCCCTCGAGGGTTTCTGTGACCTTGTCCCTCCTGCCCCTGGCCACAGGTCTCTCCACTGTCACCTCCATTACCCTTGTCCCAGTCACAGGCCTTGGCTTGCTCCCTGAATATATTGGATTTGCCCACATCTCAGGACCTCTCCTTTTGCTGCCTCTGCCCACAATGCTCTCCCGAGAGCTGCTTCCCACCATTCAGGTCCTCACTACCCATTCAGGGTACCTCCACCAAGAGGACTCTTCTGAGAGGCAGAACCAGGAAGATGTTGTCTGCTGCTAGGCACTCTGGGAGTTAAATGGTGAAATCGACACTTGCAAAGCCATCCTAAGGAGGCAGCAGCACTCCCCAACATGCCTTAGGGCTTGAGAAGAAATAGGTCTCTGAGGATATGAGCCAGCCAGCCTCAGAAACACTGCAAAAGGCAAGCTCTGCCAGTGCCCAACCAGACCCTGGACTCCTGGGAGAGAATCTTGGTCAGCAGACCTGGCCAGGGTTCACGGACCCGATTCTCTCAGCCTGGAATTGCTGATTATTAGGACATCCTTGCTCTGAGCTCCCAAGCCACTGATGGCTGTGATTTGGCTGGTCACATATGTTTGCCCACTAGGGGAGCATTTGCTGGTCATGCGGAAAGAAGCACTACACTTGCTGGTGAGAATAATTTCTCTTTCTGAAAATCAACAAATCAGCACTTTTATTTAATTCATCAGTCCTGAGAGTTGATCAACAGAATCCCCTTAAGAGACTAAACCCATTCTTTTGCAAATCATGTAGACTTGCTTAAAACCCTCTACCTGCTCTTATATAAAAATCCAAGTCCCTCGGGGACCCTGTAAGCCCTGGTTTCTATGACTCTCTCTTTACGACCACCTACCACATCTCCAGCCATGCCAGTTCACTCCCCAGAAATCCTTTCCTCATCTGCTCTCTGCATGGCCGGCTCCTCTCCAATGTCATATCTTCAAGGAAGGACCCTTCGTGACTGACCTCATCCCAAACAGCCTCCCCTCCCCAGCGCCACCCCCGTTATTCTCCATCATATGACATCATTCTGCTCTTATCCCCTCATACATGTGCTGGGGTTTGAACTGAACTCTTATGCTTGCTAGCTGTCCCCTCACTCTCCCTCCCATTACAAAGTCAGCTCTATTAGGGGCAGAGACCCCATCTGTCTTGTTTATACTTAAATTCCCAGAGTCCAGGCAGTGTCTGCCACACAGTAGGTATTTAGTAAGTATCTGTTGAAAGAAAGAATGGATGGACTAAACTTAAATAAGACAGTTTAAAAAATCTAAATAAGGTATTACTTTGTTTGGGAAAAAAAAAACACATCTGGCAGTGGGACACTCCATTTTATTAAAAGCAAAGCATATAATAAATTCTTGACTGCCTTTGCTAACAATTTCATTTTTCCGAAGATGGAGTAAAGCAATCACTTCTGCTTGCATTCTTCTCAACAAGCGTGTAATTTATACTTTGAAAGAAACAAAAACATGTATTTTGGAAACTTTGTATTTTTACTAAAAGCAACCAGCAGAGGGAGCCTCTCCAAGAAATTATAGTTTATAAGGTCTTTCGTGGAGGTTCAATGAATTACAAAGGAAATCAATCATACATGGAGAGTTCTGGAAGTAAACTGCAGTGTTAACCATTTTAGTACTAGTCGTTTGTATTCACCCAATTATTCAAAAGTTCAAACTATTTTCTCTGCAATGAGAATCCTGGTTAAGTTTAATATTTTTCAATAAGAACCTGAATAGGAAAACAAATTAAGAATTCAGGGACACAAAAATCTTACAGAAAAGTGAGCTTTTGGTAGGAGTGAAGATATGTGTATAAATTACAGGTATGTCATCTCGGGGTGCCTGGGTGGCTCAGTTGTTAGGCGTCTGCCTTCAGCTCAGGTCATGATCCTAGGGTCCTGGAATTGAGCCCTGCATCGGGCTACCTGCTCAGCGGGAAGCCTGCTTCTCCCTCTCCCACTCCCCCTGCTTGTGTTCCCTCTCTCGCTGTGTCTCTCTCTGTCAAATAAATAAATAAAATCTTTAAAAATAAATAAATAAATAAATAAATAAATGTATGTCATCTCAATAATCAAAAAACTCATGGGGGGAGGAAACTGAAAGAAGGGAGGTTTTGGGACATGAAGTGAACTGCTCACCCTTACTTGATACATCAACAAGTCCTAAAACTTCTGGCAGCGTCTACCACTGGACCCTCACATTTCAGGACAAATGGTTTAAATACAACTCGAACGCATTATCCAGCTACCATTTTAGTCCACAAAGGCACCAAGATGCCATCATGCCTTACTATCTCTCTCTCTTCCTACCAAAATGTTTCAAAATTTTTCTATATGGTTAAATACTCATTCATATCATAATCTTACTAACAGAAGTCTTCCAACACATGCTCAATTTTTATTTTTTTTTTTAGATTTTATTTATTTATTTGACAGAGAGAGAGACAGTGAGAGCAGGAACACAAGCAGGGGGAGTGGGAGAGGGAGAAGCAGGCTTCCTGCCGAGCAGGGAGCCCGATGTGGGACTTGATCCCAGGACCCTGGGATCATGACCTGAGCCGAAGGCAGACGCTTAACGACTGAGCCACCCAGGCGTCCTTCAATTTTTACTATTAATAAAGTTATGATGCTGCTCCTTTAGCTGGATTCCTATGCATATCACAAGGATAAATCCCCAGAGGAGGAACTGTGGAACTCCTGAGGTCAGATCTCTTATTTTAGGCTTCTCATACACTGAACCCCTCCAGAAAGGCTGTGTGATTTATCCACCTCCTGTGCCTGTTTTTGCACAGTCTGGCCGAAACCTTATTTATTTTTTAAAAATTTGTTTATTATTCTAAAACAATTTAACAACATCTGGGCAAAATAACATCATATTGTTTCTTTACTCCGCCTTTATTGGGTGAGGTTACTCATTTTCTTCATCTATGTGTTGACAGCTGTGCTGTTTACTATATTTTTTCGTTACCTATTCATGCATCTTGCCCATTTTCTTACTAACTTGTAGGAGCTTCTGTTTTAATAAACTAAGAAGAGGGGCGCCTGGGTGGCTCAGTCGGTTAAGTGGCTGCCTTCGGCTCAGGTCATGATCCCGGAGTCCCGGGATCGAGTCCCGCATCGGGCTCCCTGCTCGGCGGGGAGTCTGCTTCTCCCTCTGACCCTCCTCCCTCTCATGCTCTCTATCTCTCATTCTCTCTCTCGCAAATAAATAAAATCTTAAAAAAATAATAATAAAAAAAAAAATAAGCTAAGAAGAATACTTTATCTACTGTAAGTTTATAAATGTAATTAAATAATTAAAAATAAAAATGGCTCAGTCTGTCCCCACACTTGTAATGGCATGAGCTCAAGATCATCAGGGTTGTTACTGGAACAGAGAAGAAGGGATTCTATGTTCTGTGCTCAGCTTTAGAGAAACACTGGTGACTTAGAGAAAATGATGGACTCAGTAACAAAGAGAAGATAATATTGCTCATTATGATCCATGAGTACATAACATTTTACTTACATGATTGGTCAAAAAGACTATTTTTCAGACATCTTGGCTTCCTTATCATGGCCTGAGAACCAGGACATACCACTGCACGTGTACCTGCCCAAGTAGCAAGACCTGATGTGCCACCTAACATGGGGTTTGTCCAAAACAAAGCAATCTTTTCAAAGATGTGCAAGCTTTAATCAGAGCCTAGGCTTGTGTTAATATAAGAGTCACGTTACCATGTGGACGGGACTTGAACCACAATTCTGGAGCCCTCTAAACTGATCTGGGGGGCATAGGCTTCTTTATTTTCAATCTGTGCTGTGTCAACTACCACCTAAGAGAAAGAGAGAGAGAGAGAAACAACAATCAGCTTTCCGAGAGGAAAATGGATCACAAACAAATCTAATACATGAGCCTGCTGATGCTGAGTGAGTCTGGCAAGAATGATTCCCATGGCAAGGAAGTTGTACAGAGGCCAGTCAAGAGCCCCATGAAGACAAATGCAAGTAATAAAGATGACTGAAGACAGTAATACTTCAATGAACAGAAACCAAATTCTGCGTGCAGGATGTACTGAACTTTGTAAGCACTTTCAGTACTTTTTCCAAGCCATAAATATGTTAATTAGGAATTATTTTGTTTCCTCTTAGTTTTTTTTTTTTTTACTTTACGCACTGGAAAGAAGTAAAACCGTTTTTAAAAATCTAACCACAGCTTCAGAAAAGGCCATTTGTAATGCCTGAACACAAACTAGAAGTGGAGGAAGCTTTTTTAAAAGATCATTTTATCCTCAGCCATCAATAAAAACAGAACTAGCTCAGAAAGGTAAAGATGATTCTTCTCTCAATGATTTATTTTCTTTTCCTTTTTTTTTTAAGAGACACAGAGAGAGAGAATGCATGAACAGGGGGGAGGTAATGAGGGGCAGAAGGAGAGAGAGAATCCCAAACAGGCTCCACGCCCAGCATGGAACCCGACATGGGGCTGGATCTCACAACCCTGAGATCATGACCTGAGCCAAAATCAAGAGTCAGAGGCTCAAGTGACTGAGCCACCCAGGTGCCCCAGTGATTTCTTCTTATTTGGAGTAGAGTCTTTAATATTACACAGATGATGTAGTAGCCTAGGTAATTTAGAGACTTTGACAAAACCATGAATATATTTTCAAATAACTAAAAGAATTTAAGAAAATAATCACAGAGTGCTTTAAAAATAAATCTGTTATGGCGTGCCTGGCTGGCTCAGTCGGTAGAGCATCCGACTCTCTTGATCTCAGGGTCATGAGTTCGAGCCCCACACTGAGTGCAGAGATTACTTAAAAAGAAATAAATAAATCTGTTAGATTTCAAAAGCCATGCAAAGCTGCTTATTATGATTCCAAATTCGGCCTCTAATGGAGCTGATTTCCACTGCTGTAAACAGAGTTCCCACAGCTGGTCTGCAATGTCCTTTGGAAAAGACTTCCTGTCCACGTAATAGCCATTGTTGGACCAGGCAGGTGTTTCCTCTCTCCGCCCATCTCTAGAGCCATAATCTAAAGGTTCTTTGTCAGTCACACACAAAGGTGCCCTGGGAGCAAGGAGTAAGGAACTGGAAGAAGTTTCTGCTCTCTCAATAACATGGGCCTTTTTTTTTTAACCTACAATGTTTTCCCAAAACAGCCTGTGTGTCCTTCTGCCTTACTTTTTACTCCTTTCTGGAGAATTTACGCCATGTTTCTCCTAGTTTCAGCTAAAATGATCTCTGGGAATATGGATCAATTTCCTAGAGGCAGCAGGCTCTCACATACTTCAGCAGGGAGCCTCCAGCTTACTCCTTCTCTTAGGGTGTTTCTGTATCAAGAACTACATCCTAAAAAAGGTATAACTTACCACTGTGGACAGGCCCTCACCTGGCCCTACATAAGACAGCACCACCCTGAGCTAGGCCACCTGAGCCCTCATCCGCATGAAACAAAAGGACAGCATCCTCCCCACAGTTCCATTCACGAATAAAGTAGGAATTAGAGTAAGAAACAGTTTTTTAAAATTTTCTTAATCTCGAGTTAGTTTCCTTTAACCACTGACTGAAATGCTGTATCTTTTCAAAAAGTAGTCATTTAGTTCTAGAAAGTGGGATCAAGTATGTAAGGTTATATGGGTCTTAGATGCCAAACAAAAAGCTAAATGGTGCTTTCAGATGCTGATTTCCTGATCCCATGCAACTCTGGCAAAAAAGTCACTCTTCTCTCCAAAGGTGAAAAGACTAAACCAACTTCTGAGTTGATGCCGTTATTTTATGGCTAAGAAGGAGATAAACAGAGAGCTGGGATACAAAGTGACTGGTGGGGGGACTACTTATACCATGGAGGTTTCTCAGAGCTGACATCAGGGAGCTAAGGAGTGAGTCACATAGAGACTAGAGAGGAGTATTCTCAGGTAAAAGGGGCAGCCAAGTGCAAAGGCCTGAGATAGGAAGAAGCTTGGCATGTTTGAGCATCAGAAAGACATCCACTGTCACTCCAGGGTAGGCAAGCGAGGCAAAGAGGCCTTCCCCATCAAATCATTATTAATGTATAGGTGTCTTTAAAATGAGGAAAACCTGCAACATCATTTTGCAACTAAGATCCCAGCAAATACATATTATATTATCAATCTATAAAAGAAAACAAAAAGGCTTTTTAATGCTGCTGTTCCTTTACCTTCTCCACGTGGTCTGCACCCTGCAGGACCGAAGAACTTTTTAAATTATTCAGTATTTCCACACCTGTGCCCACACCACATGTTCCCCTGCTGGAGGCATGGCTCCCGGATCTCTCTCCCATGCATCCCACACGTCTGCTCACCAGTCCAGCCTGGCCAAACAGCAGCTGCACGGCAGTCTTGCAGGCGCCCCGCCACGTGGACGGGCACACCTGGTTCAGTACTTCGGTCACAGGAAGATCATCCCTGGGTGTGATTCCATTGTAGCAGCCCGCCTCCTTGATCAGCTGTAACATCGTATGCTATGGATTGAAAAGACGAGAGCTCACTGCTCAAGATAAAGCTGTACAAGATTCTAAAATGTGTTGAAATGAATTTACAGGCACACAGTAGCCCTCAAGAAGAAAGCATTTTGTTTCAGTCCCCACCCCCCCAAATCACGTCATTTTAATGTCTCAAGTAATTATCATCAGATACCCTCAGGGAATACGGATACATGTACATTAATATGTACATGTGATTTCTATACTAGCAAAAAATACAGCATCATATAGCCATTTGCTGATGCAAGTTGGTTGAGGAATTTTGAAATTCTGAATCCCTCTAAATAAGGAGACAAAATCATCTGGTAAAAACAAATACCAATGAAAACCTCAACTTTATTTTGGATGACCAAGTGGTCAGGTATGCAGGCTCTGGAAACAGACTGCATAACCTCAAATTCCAGTCTACTCCTTTCTGGCTGTGTGAGCTTGGGCCTTCGTCCTTCTATCCGTCAAACAGAGAACAGAGCAGCACCCACTTCATGGGTGAACATTAAACAAGACAGTGCACATGGAGCCCTTGGCTCCATGCCTGGCACACATGATGCCCCACGAATGTGCATAGTTACTGCAGTTGTATGACAAGACTTCTCATTTAATTTGTGTAAGTCCACTAAACCATCAATTGTAAATAGCATTTTATAGTGCACTTTCAAAACACTTCATGTTAAACATTTAACAAAATTATGAATAAAACTTGCCAAATGTCTCATAAGTTACCATGGTCTGTTTTTAGACACCAATTTACTAATACCACCTGCTTTGACTTCAGTTTTGTTTAACCTATATTCTTTACAAGCCCTTAGGTGTCCCTGAAGCACTGTTTCCACATTCACACCCGGTTGCTAAAACCCCATGGAAAGCTACCGTCTTAAGTTTCAGGTTGTCGGCGGCTGATTCGTTGAAGGAGACGCCCTTCAGGAAGTGGGATCCTATCTGCACGGGGACGGTGGGAAGCTCACACTGCATGGGCTGCGGCGGGGTCTGCCGCCGCCCCGTCTGCTGTGCCTCAGCCTCGCTGCAGCAGCCCTGCAAGAGGTTTGGAGAGGAGAGGTGACCCACGGCACACCTGCCCAGATACCTGGTTCACTTGGGGTGGCGCATCTGCCATACCACAGCTCAAGAGCAACCAGAGAGAAAAGCATACCTGTAAACTGGCTTCAATTGCCTTTGGATTCAGGTGGAAACCAGCTTTCATTGCATATTCACAGTGGCCTAAGCTTTCCAGAGCTATTTTATAAGCCTGCAAAGAAATTGTTTTTTTAAGAATCAAGATTATACGGCAGATCATAAAATGACAACGTCCAGTGACAACAGAAATGGAAAATTTCTATAGTTAATTAAAAGACTTCAGGTCAACTACCATCTTACTAATCTTTCCAACTGGTTCAACATCACAACTCTACCTCCCTCCCATGTTCCTGTCCTCGGATAACTATGTGCCAGTTCTAAAACACTTACTTGCAAAGCACTGTCAATTTTCACGTTCAGTTCTTTGAGCTGGTGTTCAGGAATTGCTGCGCTCTGAGAACAGAAGAGCTGCTGAACTTCAATGCCTGCCAGGTGGCCGTCGCAGCCTCTTTCCCTCAGTCTGGATGTTGCCTGCAAGAAACAATGGCAGGTAGGTGACAGAGATGTGACAGACATTAGCAATATTTAAAAAACAAGAAACAAAAAACAAAAACAAAGTTAAAGCGAGGAACTATCTAAGCATTAGATGTACACCAGACTTTCCGGATTGTCTGTATTACCAAGTGAGCAGCCAGAAATTTAGGAAGATGAAATCAAGCATCTTTTTTTTTTTTTAAAGATTTTATTTATTTGACAGAGAGAGACACAGCGAGAGAGGGAACATAAGCAGGGGGGAGTGGGAGAGGGAGAAGCAGGCTTCCCGCAGAGCAGGGAGCCTGATGCGGGGCTTGATCCCAGGACCCTGGGACCATGACCTGAGCCGAAGGCAGACGCCTAACGACTGAGCCACCCAGGTGCCCCCCCCCTTTTTTTTAAGATTTTATTTATTTATTTATTTATTTGACACAGAGAGAGAGACAGCGAGAGAGGGAGCACAAGCAGGGGGAGTGGGAGAGGCAGAAGCAGGCCTCCCACAGAGCAGGGAGCCCATGCAGGGCTCGATCCCAGGACCCTGGGACCATCACCTGAGCCGAAGGCAGACGCTTAACGACTGAGCCACCCAGGTGCCCCGCTGAAATCAAGCATCTTGAAGAGAAAGCAAAGCTGACACAGCACCACTTTACTTAAGAAACCCTCGAAGGAAGATGTACCCGTCTGTTACTAATTTTTTTTATATGTCAAACCTTCATTTTTTTTTTTAAAGATTTTATTTATTTATTTGACAGAGAAAGACACAGCGAGAGAGGGAACACAAACGGAGAGTGGGAGAGGGAGAAGCAGACTCCCTGCCGAGCAGGGAGCCCGATGCGGGACTCGATCCCGGGACTCCAGGATCATGACCTGAGCCGAAGGCAGTCGCTTAACCAACTGAGCCACCCAGGTGTCCAAACCTTCACATTTTTTATTTCTTTGCTTTAAAAGACAGAGAAGCTAGAATATTGGCACTTGGAGTTTCCAGAATAATAATAATAAAAAAGAACACATAAGGTTAGGTGCTCCTCTACACCAAAGTAAAAAGCCACACCAACACAGAACAGGAAAAAAAGGTACATTGGAATGCTAAAGGAAAAACAGTACTTCTAAAATCTGCACAAAAAATTAAATACTTATTTTTCGGTCATTAAATATTTATGAAGAGCACATAATCAAGACAGAGAAACAAGAAAAAAACGAATCAATGTTTTGTTGCGATGAAATGTAAGTTACCTATCCATGTGGGTCAGGACCAGAGACTACAGAAAAAAATATATTTAATTTCTTAGACAGGAGGAAGAATTCAGGATGAACTGTCTTTCAATTTTTCCATGTCTATTTTTGTTGCAACAATATCTGTGCCACAAATGACATTTTTTAACAGCTAATTTTTGTTCTTCTTCTGTTCTTCTGGTGTAGGAGTTGTAATATTTAACAAGATTGCAGGAAGGTCATTAGTAGCTATAATGCTATAAAGTTCCCAAAGCTCCACAAATTACCTATGACTACCATTCCATCCAGTCCCTGAACTCTAACAGTTTCACAGTTTAAAACCATTTGACTCTCCTTCTAAGACTGTTTCACTCAAATATTTAACCCGCAAGGTCCTGTGTTGGGTGTCGCTGGATAGGCAGTCAGGTCCACAACCTGGTCCCTGCCATCTTGGAGCTGACAGCCTCATGGGCCAAACAAAACATTTACAGCATCTAAAATGGAGGAAAACACACCAAGGAAAACAGAACTGTAACAGGGAGCATCCTAGACACTGAGAAATCAGCATTTTGGTTATGAGTTTACGGAGAAGGAGGCAGTCAGCGGAAGTGTGGGATGGATGAGCAGACATGTCAGCGAAGAAACTAGAACCCAGTGAGCAAGGAGGAGAGTGGCCACAGATAAGGCTGCTGAGCAGGGCAGGAATCAGACTCTGTGGGACGAGGTAGGTCAGGGTGAAGGGTCTATACTTTACCCTAAGGAAATAGCAACATCATCCACTTTTTTTTTTTTCTTATAGAATATATATATTTTTTATTTTATTATGTTAGTCACCATACAATACATCATTAGTTTTTGATGTAGTGATCCACGATCCATTGTTTTCGTATAACACCCAGTGCTCCATGCAGTATGTGCCTTCCTTAATACCCATCACCGGGCTAACCAATCCCCCCTCCCCTCTAAAACCCTGTTTGTTTCTCAGGTCCGTAGTCTCTCATGGTTCATCTCTCCCTCCAATTCCCCCCCCACCATTTTTCCCTTCCTTCTCCTAATGTCCTCCATGTTATTCCTTATGTTCCACAAATAAGTGAAACCATATGATAATTGACTTTCTCTGCTTGACTTATTTCACTTAGCATAATCTCCTCCAGTCCTATCCGTGTTGATGTAAAAGTTGGGTATTCATCTTTTCTGATGGCTGAGTAATATTCCATTGTATATATGGACCACATCTTTATCCATTCATCTGTTGAAGGGCATCTCGGCTCTTTCCACAGTTTGGCTATTGCGGACATTGCTGCTATGAACATTGGGGTACATATGGCCCTTCTTTTCACTACATCTGTGTCTTTGGGGTAAATACCCAGTAGTGCAATTGCTGGGTCATAGGGTAGCTCTATTTTTAAATTTTTGAGGAACCTCCACACTGTTTTCCAAAGTGGCTGTACCAACTTGCGTTCCCACCAACAGTGTAAGAGGGTTCCCCTTTCTCCACAACCTCTCCAACATTTGTTGTTTCTTTCCCTGTCCATTTTTGCCATTCTAACTGGTGTAAGGTGATATCTCAGTGTGGTTTTGATTTGATTTGAAAGGCCCTTTCTCTTGGATTTACAGAGACTGTAAAATGCTGATGGTTAATGATGATGAACATTTTTTCATGTGTCTGTTAGCCATTTGTATGTCTTCTTCAGAGAAGTGTCTTTTCATATCTTCTGCCCACTTTTTGATTTGTTTTTTGGGTGTTGAGTTTGAGAAGTTCTTTATAGATCTTGGATACTAGCCCTTTATCTGTAGTGTCATTTGCAAATATCTTCTCCCATTCTGTGGGTTGCCTCTTTGTTTTGTTGACTGTTTCCTTTGCTGTGCAGAAGCTTTTTATCTGATGAAGTTCCAAAAGTTCATTTTTGCTTTTGTTTCACTAGCTTTTGGAGATGTATCTTGAAAGAAGTTGCTGTGGCTGATGTCAAAGAGGTTACTGCCTATGTTCTCCTCTAGGATTTTGATGGATTCCAACATCATCCACTTTTAAATGGAGAGTGATGGAGGATGGCAAGACAGGGAGGACAGAAGGGAGTTCATTTATTGCAGGGGTCAGGGGAGAGTAGTGATTCCCTAAATAAGGGCAGTGACAGAAAAGGACAGATCTGGGATAATACTTTGGGGGTGGGACCTTCAGGGCTTATGGACTGGATGTAGATATGACACAAAGAAAGGAAGAGAACTCTCAAGTTTTTTGCACAAAGGACCCAGTGTGGGATAGCAGCACGTGCTAGCCTGGGGAAAATCTGGGGATCCCCAGGGGTGTGGGGAAAAGCTAAGCCTGAGCCACCTGGATACCTGAGGTAAGCAAGAGCTGAATACAGAGGCCTGAAGCCCACAGAAGTGGACGGGTCACACATATTTGCAGGTCCCCAGCACACAGGCAGTTCTTAAAGTCCCAAGGGTAGATGGCGACCCTATAGGGAGAAGGGCACCCAGAACTGAGCCTTGAGAAACTGACATTCGTAAGTTGTGTTGGAGAGCGGAAGCTAGCGAAGTAGATGGAGAGGATGACCCAAGAGGTTAACACTTGGCTCAGGGAGGCCACAGGGAGAGAGAGTCTCCAAGGGCCCATATTGCCGAGAGTGCCGACTGGAGTCAAACGGTTCCCTGGATTTGGCCACATAGAAGACACCAGTGACCCTGACAAGTTAATGCCTGTTCTTGTGTAGGAGTGGAAGTCAGATTTCAGTGAGCTGAATGATGCCATTTATATAAAGTTTTGTACTGGGCAAAATAATAACTTATGTTATCTATGGATACATGCAGAGTAAAAATACAAAAATATGCACAGGACTCACAAACTCCTAATTCAAAAGAGGCTATCACTACAAAGGAAGGGATGGGAGTAAGACTGTAAAAAGGTACAAAGGGAACTCAGCTGCATTTGTAAATAATATTTTTTTTCTGTTAAAAATAAAAGGCATGAAAGGGGCACCTGTCTGACTCAGTTGGCAGAGCACGCAACTCTTACTCTTGGGGTTGTGAAGTCAAGCCCCATGTTGCACATGGAGCCCACTTAAAAATAAGTGAGTAAGTAAGTAAATAAAAGGCATGAAGCAACTGGTAAAAAGTTAAGATTCACTTGAAGAAGCTAAAAGAAGACAAGAGGGTATATGGGACATTTCCTAAATGCTTGAACTGTTTCATAATAATGTCTTTTAGAATGACTCAAAGGTGAGGTGGACAATTCCTCCAAGAAGCTGGCTATGAAAAGAACAGAAAAACAGAGGCAGGACATCTCCAGACACCAAGGAGTATTAAAATGCCTACAAGAAATGTGTTGTCCCTGACCACATCCCACCTGGCTGCCTGGCTGAGCACTTACCCTCCGCAGCCAGCTCTGGCCCGTCTTTCCAGACTGAGGCTCCAGCCTCTTCTCCCTGGCCCCTCTTCCTTGAAGCTCTGCGGCCCTGCTCCTAGTTGGAGGCAGGGCCCCTTCTCTGGGCTCCTGCACACCTCCATTACAGCCCTTTCACCCTGTTTTTGTAGGCCCTTTCTCTTAGGAGGCTGGGAGTAGAGGCTGTCACCCCGGTGCCTGGCCCGCGCCCGGCACAAAGTGGGCATTCACAAAGGCATTCACTGTCAAATGAATGAACAAGCGAACGGTAACAGTTTAAAACTAACACCTCTAAATAAAACACCTCTTTTAGGAACCAACAGGCAAAGGTCCTGTGGAGCCTCCGCTATTTGAACACAGGGTTCCCATCTCCCCCAGGTCAGGGTTACCTCAGCAGCCCCCCGCCAGGAGCGCACAGCTTCCTCCAACTCAGGCGTGTGGCTCATGCTGGAGAAGCCGCCGCCACCGCTGTTCTTTTTCTCTGGCACAACCACCTCGGCAAAGCAAGAGTGAGCCACCGGCTGGACCTTCTGTAAGGCCTGGGTCAAAAACTGGAAATGGACCTGCACCACTGTCAAGAAACATCGCCCCAACACCTGTGAAAACAAGAAAGCCAGGGGGTTTAGCTTGTGTGTGCTACTGCATTCGTGCGATACACTGTTAACTACCAATGTGGGCAGAAGGTAACAGTCCCCGGAAACCTGAAATCACAGGGAATTAGAGAGTCACCATGCTTTAGAAGGATCTTTGCGCTCATGTATGCACCTGGGTGTCAGATGTCTACAAGACAAAATGCTTCAACCAAATAGCAAACCCCAAGGTTCAAATGGGTCTTCCCAGTTCCCACCCAGCCCCCCACTCCTCGTCTCCATTCCCCTCACGTGCACTCTGGCTCACGCTAACCCTGGTTGCCTTTGGGCTCCCAATGAACCAGAGGAACTCACAGTTCCAGTTATATACACACAGCATTCAGAAGGCACAGTAAAAGCCATGTGATTGAAAATCTGAAAGGTCAGTTTGACTCTAAGAATTCTATTAGAAATGGAATCCAAAGATACAAGTTATTTTGGTAACAGTGTTATTAACATAGCTCTATGTCATAATTTCAGTCTTAGGAAACAAAGCTGACAGACCAGTCTTCTAGAAGTCAACAAAACATACTGGATGACTCTATTTATCACAACAGTATAAACTCACTCTCCTGATACATATCAGTAGTTAGTTGGTCGATGGAGCACTCCATTAAAGTAGGGAATTCATTAAAAAAAAATACTATATACAAGGGCGACTGGGTGCCTCAGTCGGTTAAGCGTCTGTCTTTGGCTCGGGTCATGATCCTGGGGTCCGGGGATGGAGCCCTGCCTCGGGAATCCCTGCTCAGCAGAGAGTCTGCTTCTCCTTCTTCCTCTGCCCCTCTCCCCTTCTGTGCTCGCGAGCTCTCTCTCAGGTAAATCAATAAAATCTTTAAAAAAAATACTATATATATAATACTATGCTAATATACACTGTTAATATGTAACTATAATAATTTATATGCCAAAAAAACTATATACCATAAGTATTTTAAGATACAAATGTGCATTTATCTGCCACCCTTGGCAATCGCCAAAACTATTCTCTGAATTTTTTTTTTTTTAGATTTTATTTATTTATTTGATAGAGAGAGAGAGCGAGCACAAGCAGGGGGAGCGGCAGGCTGAGGGAGAAGCAGACTCCCCGCTGAGCAAAGAGCTTGATGTGGAGCTCGATCCCAGGACCCTGGGATCACGACCTGAGCCAAAGGCAGCCGCTTTAACCAACTGAGCCACCCAAGGTGCCCCTATTCTCTGATGTTGTTATTCCCTGTTTGCTTTCTTGAGGTAACCCTAGCTACAAGGTGTTCTCTATGATTTCCTACTTCTTTTTCTTTAAAGGAGAGCAAGAGAAGTGCCTGGGTGGCTCAGTCAGTTGAGCATCTGCCTTCGGCTAAGGTCATGATCTCCAGGTCCTGGGATCGAGCCCCACATTGGGCACCCTGCTCAGCGGGGAGCCTGCTTCTCCCTCTGCCCCTGCTCTCTTTCAAATAAACAAACAAACAAATAAATAAAACTTCTCTAAAAAATTAAAGGAGAGTAAGAACTTGTCACTCACAAAGCAACTTGAGCAGAGAACTTCCAGATTATTGACATCTTCCCTTAAATTTTTAGTTGTTTTGCCCATACAAAATTTGACAACAATAACAAAACTATCTGCAACTCTTCTATCATGTTCCATAACATTCACATTTTTTCCATGGAGGGTCTATCATATTTCATTGGCTCACACAGTAGATTACTTACTCAAGAAATTACTCTACTGAGTTTGCAATTTATTCAACTGTTAGGAGCACAGCTGAGAAGGCCCACTTGCTGCCAGGACTCAGTGCACTGCCTTGGGGAGGCAGTAACGGTTGGGGAATGGTTTCCATTGCTTTTACAAGGAACTAAAATCCGACCCCAGTGCCCACCCTCCGGCCTAGTCCTGTCCCTTGAAGCACCTAAAAATAAGACCCAAGTCGGGCCCTCTCACCTCCCAGCACACATTTTTTAGATGCTGTCCTTTTCCATCCCCACTGGTCAGAGCTCTGCTTCCTGGAGAAAGAGTCAGGCAAGTCTCAGGGGTAACTTGTAACCACTTGTTCCCTCTGATTTTCCCCTGTGGAAGTCACCAGGGCCAGACTAAAACAAACAAACTCACACAAATCTCACACCAAAGCATCAGCCCTCTACGGAGAACAATTAGAATTGGAGGCTGAACTCTCACCCAAACCTCCTGGGTCTCCACTCATACCTGCCTCAAGGCTCCTCCCCATCAGTGATCTGTGCCAGACAGGGCAGGGTGAGGGACACAGAGGAAGCGGCCCTAGCAACCTAGAGTCATGTGACAGGAACAGAATAAACAGCATATATTTTGTCTTGTACATACTAGCAGCCAGCCTTCATTGAACACTCCCCATGTACTTCACCTATGCTAAAGGTCTACCATGAATTATCTCATTTCATCCTAGGAACAACTGTATGAAGTCATTCCCATTTTACGGACAATAAGACCAAGGCACAGAAAGGTTATGAAACTTTGTCACGGGAATACAAATTGGATGTAACAGAGTGGTCACTTGCCTCAAGTGTCTGTGCCCTTTGCCACTGTGCCCCACTGCCTCCAACAGGCTCGAAACAGCTGGGTACAGCTGTGGGCTGGCAGCGCTGAGACCAGGCACACGACAAACTCAACCTTAACTGGCCTAGGCCAGAATGAGGGTATCCCAAAGCCCCACACAGTGCAAACACAGGAGGAGGAGTGGAGCTGGCTCCTAGGACACACAAACTCTTCCTCAGCCTCTTGGCAGGCTATGGGGAAGAGAGGAAGGGGGAAGTGGAGATGCCGGGTACCATTTGCTCTGGGGTCACATTCTTATGGCTTCTGACCAATACAATTAAGTCATTCATTTGTTCAATAAATATGTAATATGTGAATGCCTGATATGTACAAAGCACAACATCTACTGCCAATGGATACTACAAGAAAGACAATGAGCAAGTCCTTGTCCTCATGAGGGTTTCTTTCTTTGTTTTTTTTTTTTTTTTTAAGATTTATTTGTTTGTTTATTTATTTATTTATTTATTTGAGGGAGAGGGAGAGAAGCAGACTCCCTGCTGAGCGTGGAGTCAGATCCAGGACTCAATACAGGACTCGATCTCACGACCCTGAGATCACGACCCGAGCTGAAATCAAGAGTCGGATGCTCAACCAACCAAGCCACCCAGGTGCCCCATGAGGGTTACTTTCTAATGGTGGGGAACAAACTGCTAAGTTGATATGCTAAGTCAGAGGCTAATGGAGAAGGAACACAAAGGGGCGAGGTGGGAAGGAGAGGCTCTCTGAGGGAAGGACTAAGGGAACAGGAAACTACCCCTCCCCCTTCTAAAAGGGAAAATTCTGGGAAAAGCCTGATGCAGGGTCCCCGGCTCCAGAATAGGACAGTGCTGCTTGATGGGAGGATGAGGCTGGGGCGGGTGTCCCTCTTGGTAGGATGGTGGAAGGAGGATGCTGCTGCAGGAGTAAGTGGGGGAAAGATGCAGGACAGTTTAAAAGGCAGACATTTGGTATGTTGTCTCTACTGTTTTTACATGTTTGACCTTGGATGAGTCATTTAATCTAAATTTCTTCCCTGTAAACACGGAATGATGAGAACCAGAGCTCAGCAATCTTCCTCCCCACCCTTCCTTCCCCCACCACCACGATACATGGAGCATCAGTTCTAATTACAGCTGCAACAAAATATCCGTGTTGTGAACAATTCACTAAAAGCCAATCAAATCAATGGCCACGCTGGACTTTGGAAAAGCTATTTCACAGGATATCTGCTCTAAAGGCTTAAAGTAATAGATGCATAAACACTACTTTCTCTTGAGAGAGGACAGAGCTCAACCTCCAGCCTGCCTCTGCCCATCTCCTGTCACAGCCCAGGTCTCCTCCTGTAATAGACCCCACCGGCCTCCCCCCAGACCTGGGCCAGTCCCTGGGGCCTCCTGACAAACCTGGAAGGAAATACAGACTCTAACGTTGTGAATTCAAAAGCATGCGACCGCAGGGCCGTGGGCAGCTATTTTGTCCTTCATGTGGAGAACACTGCCTGGACTGCGGGATTCCGTGAGGCTGCAGAACAGATGTGACAACCTGGGGAAATGGGTGAGTGGGGCGGTCAGAGACACCGGAGCTTAAAATGTCAGCAGACAGGGCGCCTGGGTGGCTCAGCTGGTTAAGCGACTGCCTTCGGCTCAGGTCATGATCCTGGAGTCCCGGGATCGAGTCCCGCATCGGGCTCCCTGCTCAGCGGGGAGTCTGCTTCTCCCTCTGACCCTCCCCCCTCTCATGTGCTCTCTCTCTCTCAAATAAAAAAAAATAAAAAAAATAAATCTTTAAAATGTCAGCAGACACCTGCAGCTCTATCAGCAGCTACCATTCATTGAGTGCTTAAACCCATACCAAGCACTTTACTTGCAGTGAAGCAACTCTGTGGGGAAGAGAAATGCATCCATTTTACATATGGTAACACTGAAACTTCGAGAAATAAGCCTGCTCCAATGCCATGCAGGTGATAAGAGGTGGAACAGAGACCTGATGCCAGATATGTTCCAAAAGCTGTGTTCCTAACCACCAGGCCACTCTGTCTCCCTAGGATAGGATCCAGGATGCAGCCATAATAGTGGTGGCTACTAAGAAGAGGGGAGGAGCCCTGTGCAGTAACCCTGACTTCTCCTGCATGGTGTCAGGCCCTGGGGTGGGAAGAGAGACTGACAGGCATGGCTCTGTTTTCTCTGGCAGTGGAAAAGGGCCTGGGACAAAAGTATCAAGTGGGGTAGCCTGTGGCACTCCTGGATGGCATGAGTCTCCAAGTTTATGATTCCACAGCAGAGCACAGCTGCAAAGACTGGCTGGAAACAGCAATGGGTGAAACAGGGAGAGGGTACAGAGGGCTTGGGAGAAAGAGAAGCTTCTCCCACCTCTTTTTTTTTTTTTTTTAAGATTTTATTTATTTGAGAGAGAGAGAATGAGAGAGAGCAAGCACATGAGAGGGGGGAGGGTCAGAGGGAGAAGCAGACTCCCTGCCGAGCAGGGAGCCCGATGCGGGACTCGATCCTGGGATTCCTGGATCATGACCTGAGCCGAAGGCAGTCGCTTAACCAACTGAGCCACCCAGGCGCCCTTCTCCCACCTCTTGAGGAATTCCAAACCCAAAAACATCTGTTCAGTCCTTCAGCACATCAGTCTCATTTAAGAATTATGAATAAAGCAATTGGAATTAATTGGCATTTGCATTTTTAAAAGATTAATCTATGGGCGCCTGGCTGGCTGTCGGAGAAGCATGCAACTCTTGATCTCAGGGTTGTAAGCTGGAGCCCCAGGTTGGGTGTAGAGATTACTTAAATAAATAAAACTAAAAAAAAAAAAAAAAAAATTAATCTATCCATAGCATCTCGAGTTGATGGAATTTCAGACTTCTGCATTAAAAGAAACCTTTTACTGTGACTTAAATTCCTCATAAAGGCCCAAATCCTGAATAGAAACCATCAGTGACCTTACCACTCCTGTTTATCAATGTCCACGGAGCATTCTGGATATAAACAGCCTCAAGGATCTACCAAAAGGAAACCTTGTTTTCTGGAACTCCCTGATGGTGGCGGGAAAGGGTATGAGTTCACTTTCCCATATCCATGTACACATACCACATCTACTGCTAAGAGTATTGTGTTGATGGACAGAACCAGAAAACCTTTTCTTTTTGGTGATGTTTACATTTTATTAATTAAAACAGATTTTAGTTTAAGGTCATCCTATTTTGAATCCCAAAAGACCATGCTTTCTACATCACCACTGATGCGGAGGATCAATGGAACTCTACCTTCTTAGAATATTTCAAAATTTGGTTTTAGTTACTGCTGTTCTATGGCCAAGCAAGGCCTAACTCAGCCCTGAATATACGCCTGTGGTGGGATGATGGAATGCCCAAATCTACTCCATCCTCCAACATGCCTTGTGATTTTCACATTAAAACACACAGTGTCTCACCAAGTTCATTTTCTACTTAACCTCACTTAACAATCTGTCTTTCTCACATCCCCAGAGTGAAGAACAAATAAAACTGTCACATACACCACACTGTCAAACATTTCCAGGAATTCTAGCATTTATTTCTGATCAGTTTAAAAATCTAGAGTGAATGGAGTCGATCTGGACTGGCTGCTTTTATTAGAAATTCCAAAGTCATTCAATCATTTCTTTCTCTGTAATATTTACTTTTACCTTAAACATAACAGTTGGTTCCAAGTATCCTCAACCTTGCTCTTTTGTTCATATGATAATTCCAGAGTTATTACATAATGACCTAACCAATAGACCAGAATGTGATATAGAGACCTAAATGTGTCTCCAGAGAAATAGAGAATGCAGTGGACCATGCCCAGGCTATGGAAAGTGCTCTGCAAAGATTAGATTACGGTATAAAAATGTAAAAAACAAACTTACTGAAACTATGTATAGTCTGACCTAAAAACCGATTACAGCGAGTGTTTAAATATTTAAAAAATTTTAAAAAGGCAACTAACAAAACAACAAAGATCTCTTTGCAGTCGGTATTAACCTAGAGCAAGCTGCCATGCTATGTATAGGAGAGAGAACAAGGAAAGGAAAGAAAAGCTAACACGTGCCCAAGGGTGGCTGAACTAACACCAAATGCTAATTATTCACACAAGATTATATATATTCTGCCTCTGGACATGCTGCTCTCGCCTGCTGGTGAAAATATCAACAGAGACAGTTTCAGAACTCCTACTTCATGGGCTGAGCACTCTGGTGCACAAAACCTTTCACATCAGTAATACACAATCACTGCAAACAAATTAGAGGAAAAAAGATCAGCTAAATAAAAATCTACCAAATAGCACTAAACAGATATAACCACTGAATAAATGTTTCCTATACAGCCTATTATTGTACCTGTAGATGTTTGTTTTTGTAAAAACTAGATTATGTTTATATGTTCTGTTTTATAGCCTGCTTTCCAAAAGAAAATGTATCAACAATTTATTACCATGTCAACACACATAGGAAGTTTTATATTTTAGCTACATTGCTATAAATCTTAACATAACTAATAAGGATAATTATAAAATATCATTCAGGACATGAAAACGTGAAAGGCTACTCAAGGTAACTAAGTCCACATTAATTATGGTAAACAAAGGACTCTGCTCTTCTAGTAATTTTTCATTGAAAATGCAAGTTTCCTCCATAAACAAGCAAAGTAATAACTGTGGGTTTCTACAGGGCAGAGATAAAATATATTTAAGTCACCCAGACAAGTTTATGGCCTGGGAGCCTATTAGAGTTCAGGAAATTCTTTTTGTTGATATGAGTGTATTTTTCATTAAAAGTTGTCACTTCAGGGACGCCTGGGTGGCTCAGTAGGTTAAGCGTCTGCCTTTGGCACAGGTCATGATCCCAGGGTCCTGGGATTGAGTCCTGCCCGCATCAGGCTCCCTGCTCAGTGGGGGCCTGCTTCTCCCTCTGCCTGCCACTCCCCCTGCTTCTGTGCGCTCTCTCTCTCTGACAAGTAAATAAAATCTTAAAAAAAAAAAAAAAAGTCATCACTTCAATCAAGAAGAAAATATTACCATTGGGACATCCGAGTGTTTAAGGCACTGGGACTTAAGAAAATACTAAACTATCTCAACTGGGGGCGCCTCGGTGGCTCAGTCGGTTAAGCATCCGACGCTTGGTTTCAGCTCAGGTCATGATCTCGGGGTTCTGGGTCGGGCTCTGCGCTCAGTGTGGAGTCTGCTTGAGATTCTGTCTCCTTCTCCCTTTGCCCCTCTTGCTCATGCTGTCTCTCTCTCTAAAATAAATAAATCTTAAAAAAAAAAATTTCTCAACAGATAAAATGATTAAAAAGACAAATGGGGAATTCACAAGTGGAAATCCACTCCGTCAACATTATCTTCACCCTACAACACTGAGCGGAAGCCCTCTGCATCCCAGTGACATGTCAGTACAGGGCAGTACATGCCTCACCTGTTACTTCACTGAGCTAGGGTTCACCATGCCCATGTGACCGACAGCCTCTGTTATTCACGTGGTATTCCTCCTACCCTTGAGCGTTGTGGCAAGTGTTGGGCTGAGGTGGGGAAGCGGGTCTTCCACCTCTTCCCAGCAGCATGGGAGACAGTGGGCCGCTCCCCCCGTCCTGAAACACTGGCTTCTCTTGGCTTCCAGGACACTGCACTTGCTCCATCTCTACCTCACTCTCTGGCTGCTTCCTCAGCAGACTCCTAGGCTGCTTCCGAGTCATCTCCTCACCTCTAAATACTGGAGTGCCCCAGGGCTCACTTGTCCTTGGATTCTCCCTCTGGCTCGCTAGTTACATTCACTTCCTTGATGACCTGGTCCAGTTTTACAGTTTTAAATACAGTCTATTGACTCAACTGTTCCCAAGTTCCTATCTCCTGACTGGACCTCAGCCTTGAACTCCAAATCTGTATATCTGACTATCCACTTGACATTGCCCCTGGGATGTCTAAGAGGCACTGCAGACCTTTATTCCAACACACTCTTGCCCCACGGCTCCCCATCTCAGTAAAGAGCACGACCAGTGGTCCAGGTGCTCACGCGGTAAACCCCGGAGTCATCGTCGACCCCTCTTTCTCTCATGCACGCACACACATGTCCCACAGTGCTATATTCAAATAAAACTGCTAGAATATCAATCGGCCTTAAAAAGGAGAGCAACTCTGACACATGCTACGATATGGATGAGCCTTAAAGACATAATGGTAAGTGAAAGCAGCCGGTCACAAAAAGACAAATATTGTACCATCCCACATATAGGAAGTACCTAGAATAGGCAAATTCAGAGAGACAGAAGGTAGAAAGGTGGTTTCCTGGGTGGAGGAGGGTGGAATGGAAGGTATTGTTTAAAGGGAACAGGGTTGGGCGCGTGGGTGGCTCAGTTGGTTAAGCGGCTGCCTTCGGCTCAGGTCATGATCCTGGAGTCCCCAGATCGAGTCCCACATTGGGCTCCCTGCTCGGCGAGGAACCTGCTTCTCCCTCTGACCCTCCCCCCTCTCATGTGCTCTCTCTCTCTCTCTCTCGTTCTGTCTCAAAAAAAAAAAAAATCTTAAAGGGAACAGGGTTTCAGTTTGGGAAGATGAAGACGTTCTGGAGATGGATGGCCCTGAGGGTTGCATAACAGGGTGAATGTACCTAATGCCTCCGAGCCATACACCTAAAAACAAGTCCAACTGCTTCCAGTCACCTCCTCTGCTAGCATTCTGTTCCAAGTTATGATCATCTCTTGCTCGGATTAATTACTATAATAGCCTCTTAACTGATCTTCCTGTTCCATTCAATTAGGATTAGGTCTGTCTACACACAACAACCTATGCAGTGGCTTAAGCAAGAGTGATGTTTACTTCTTTCTAAGGGAAAAAATAAACCTAGGTTTCGGCAGTCCAGAGCTGGGATGGGGACTCCCGGGCATTCCAAGGAACCCAGTTCCCATCTTTCTGCTCTGCATCCTCATGCAAGGCTGACATTCTTCCATTGCCTCAGGTCTAAATGGCTAAATGACCTTCAGCCATTCGCCTGCATTCTAGAGAGCAGCAAACTGGGGCAGCAGACTCATCCCAAACCTCTAGTTACATCTTCACAGACCAGAACTTATTCAAGCGACCCCTAGATGGAAGGAAGGCTGGGAGCATACTCCCTTTTCTGCGCACAATATGCCTGAAAACCAAACAAAACACAAACAAACCCAGAGTTTTGTTGCTAAGGAAGAAGGGGAGGCTGGATTTGGGGAGGCAACTAGCAGCATCTTCTCTCTCCCCTAGAGTCTACTTTCCACACAGGAAACAGATTATTATAAAACAGAAACCAAACTGCACTCGCCTGCTCAAAATCTTCCAATGGCTTTTCACTGCCATCAGAAGGAAATCCATAGTCCTCGTTCTGTCCTACAATACCCTCCATGATCTGGCCCCTGACTGTTCTCTGAACTTATCTCCTGTCCTTCTCTCAGCCCTGGCCACCCCGCTTTTTTGCTGTTCCTCAGAAATTCTGAGCACAGCCCCTGTCTCAAGTCTTTTGCATAAGCCAGTTCCCACTACCTCAGGGTTTCTCAACATCAATGCTATTGACATTTGGGGCCAGAGACATCACTGTTGTGGGGGGCTGTCCTATGCAGGGCTGTGTGTTGTCAGCGGCACTCCTGGTCTTTACTTGGGAGACGCCAGCAGCACTGGTTGGAGGTGCAGTAACCACGACCTCTCAGATCCCATTGTTTTGAATACATTTTCAAATCTTTACTTTTTTTTTTTTTTAACAAAAAGCAGAGGGAAACCCCTTCCCCCTACAGTGACTTCTGAGAGACCAAGAGCTGCAGAAGAGCACGAATGCGGCAGCAGAGGGGAGCTTTTGAGTATCCACACTTCTGCTCCGCTGCAGGACTGAAACACAACCTGATGGGTTATGAGGAGAGTAATACCAAGATTCCGCCTTCTCCAAATAAATTTGAATTGAAAATCAGATAAATCGAAGAGCTTTGTGCCCCTGCAAACTTATGTCTTTCAGGATCTGGGGCCTGAGTCTGGTTGCCTAATGTTCCATGGTTCCTTCAGAAACACCATCCCACCATGGGTGTGTATGTGTGGGATAGGAAGGATGGGATATTGGTCAGAAGCAGAGAGGGAAACTGAAGTCTTAAAAGATGGCAAAAATTTGTTCCTAAAATATACAGTGAGTCAGTGAAACTCTGACTCCCTAGCATGCAAGTTCAAACCTGCTCCTTCAAACCATTCTGGGTCTGGGGTAACAGTCAAGTTCTTCTCAATGAGTAAGACTTCTCTTACCCTACCCCTAGCATGGAAAAAAATGGGAGATGTCATTTTTGTGACAATCAAAAACACTGCTAGACACTGCCAAGTGTCCTCTAAAGGACAGCCTATCCTGACCCACTGGTGAATGAACCACTACTCCATCTGGAGCATACTGGCCCTTGGAATTCATATGGTCTGATGGTCTTTGCTCAAATGTCCCATCCTCAGCCTTTCCTCTACCTCTCTCTCCCCCCTTATCCTTCTTCATCTCTCTTCACAGCACCCCCTACTACCTGACATTACCTTTGCATGTGCTATTTATTTTTCTATTTTCCCACCTAGGAGCTAAGCTGGATGAAGGTAGGGTCTTTGTTTTGTCTCTGTTGCGTTCTCAGTGCCTGGTGCATAGTAGACAATCCCTCCTATGTATTTGTTGAAAGAAGGGAAGAAAGCAGTTGCTACCCTCCACGTAAAAGTGCCAAGCCAAGGGGTGCCTGAGTGGCTCAGTCTGTTGAGTGTCCGACTTTTGATTTCAGCTCAGGTCATGATCTTGGGGTCCTGGGATCTAGCCCCACATCGGGCTCTGCACTCAGTGCGGGGTCTGCTTGAGGATTCTCTTTCCCTCTCCCTCTGCCTCTGCCTCTACCCCTGCTCACACACATGCTCTCTCTCAAATAAATAAATCTTAAAAAAAAAAAAAAAGTGCCAAGCCAAGCCAGGAGCAGCATGATGACTACAGGGCTGAGGGCAGGGCATCAAAAATGCCAGTATCTTTGTGCAAATGACATCGGATTCTTCCCCCCAAAACTCTTCCTGCTTTCTTTCCCTGGACAGCTCTTCAGCAACCAGCTCGCCGCAGACACCAGCTGCAAACCTTGAGATGACTTTGAGGGTGACACTACCAATAGGCATAGGAGAGATCACAACTATTATGCAGAAAGGAAGTCTGTAAACCATGCAAGGCTTTCCTGTAAACAACACACTCATCCATGAATGAACAATCAGGTATAACATTTGTTATGGCTTGGAACTGTATGCTTATTCTTTCAAACTAAGAGCCAGTATGTAATTAATGGGTATGCTGTTTAGAGATATGCATAAGGGAATAAAAAGATGTATTTTCTCTATATGTTTCTGTGTACATATCTATTTGCTACTACCTACATAGATACATAAGACAATAGTAGTTATATCTGGCACTGGCATGGAGTTGGAAGGGAGAGTCAGTATTTTTGAAGAAGGAGACTTAGGTCATTCAGAAATATTTGAATTTTTTACCATAAGCATGCACCACGTATAAGAAAAATTAATTTGTTAAAATCAATAACTAACAGTAATATATCCAATGTATTTCCATTAAAATAAGGACCAAAACAAGGATGCTCACTCTTAAAGCTGATTATTTTATATATTAAAACTTACTGGGGTGCCTGGCTGGCTCAGTCAGTTAAGCATCTGCCTGCGGCTCAGGTCATGATCTCAGGGTCCTGAGATGGAGCCCCACCCAGTGTTGGGATCCACGCTCTGCACTCAGCAGGGAGTTTGCTTCTCTCCTTCTCCCTTTCCCTCTGCCCCTCCCCTAGTTCATGTGCTCTCTCTCTCAAATAAATAAATCTTAAAAAAAAATTATGGGGATACCTGGGTGACTCAGTCAGTCAAGCATTCACAGATGAATAAATAAAATCTTTAAAAAAAATTATGGTCAGCACAACAAGATATATAACTATTGGAAGGGAAGAGATATATGCAGATGGCATGACTACATATGCCAAAAAACCCCAAGTAAACTAATTGAAACATCAGAATGACTGTATTCAGTCACATGGAAGGAGACAAAATCAAGACTGTTTCCATAGCATAGAAAAAAAAACTTTAAAATATTATTTCATTCATTATAGCTACTGAAATATAAATTACTGAAGATTTTTTTTTTTTAAGATTTTATTTATTTATTTATTTGAGACAGAGAGAATGAGAGACAGAGAGCATGAGGGGGAGGAGGGTCAGAGGGAGAAGCAGACTCCCTGCCGAGCAGGAAGCCCGATGCGGGACTCGATTCCAGGACTCCAGGATCATGACCTGAGCCGAAGGCAGTCGCTTAACCAACTGAGCCACCCAGGAGCCCCTGAAGAATTTTGTTTTAAAGATTTTATTTGTCAGAGAGAGCACACAAGCAGGGGGAGCGGCAGGCAGAGGGAGAATGAGGCTCCCCGCTGAGCAAGGAGCCCGATGTGGGGCTCGGTCCCAGGACCCTGAGATTATGACCTGAGCCGAAGGCAGACACTTAACCAACTGAGCTACCCAGGTGCCCCATAAAAATCCCATTTCATTCTCTATAAAACCTAAATTCTTAGCAGGGCCTACCTGGTTCTCTACCCTGCCCTAACCTCTTCAGGCCTGGGTAGGAAGGTCTGGGGTAGGGGCCTGGGTCCTGTCAGGGTGAGTGGAGCGTGAGAACACTGAACCAACCGGCAGTCAGCCTTGAGGCTATTCTCCACCTGCATCCCACAGCATCACATCTCATGTCTCAGTCTACACATTTATGTCTCGCCCACAAGGCATAGAGCACTTTTTTTTTTTTAAAGATTTTATTTATTTATTTGACAGAGAGAGTCACAGTGAGAGCAGGAACACAAGCAGAGGGAGTGGGAGAGGGAGAAGCAGGCTTCCTGCTGAGCAGGGAGCCCGATGCAGGTGTCCTGGGATCATGACCTGAGCCGAAGGCAGACGCCCAGCGACTGAGCCACGCCGGCGCCCCCAGCCTAGAGCCCTTCTGACTGCCCTCACTCATTTCTGCCCGCTCGCAGCCAGCTCCTGTGTATTTTCTTCCGGAGGATGGGCGGCAGCAGCTAGGGGAAGAGGAAAGCAGACCAGGGCACTGAGGCCTTCTCCAGGGGCTGGTGAGGCCTCAGGAGGGGTCCTGGAGTGAGCAGGGACTCCCGGGGGTTCCTTCACACCAGGCTATTTCTACTTTCCTGGCTCTGGGTAGGTCAGCATTAGCGAGAGGGCCAGGAAATGCAGTCTCATGGAGGAATGGACAGGGCAAGCCAGCCCCTCTGCTCAGAGACCGCAGTGGCCTGAGGCAGCGGAGGGGCAGGGGACACAAGCCCTGTCTATGCGAGTCCCAGCATTGCCGGCAAATGTCATTTCACGCAGATTCAGAATCCTGATTTGTAAAGATGAGGGAGGCTGCCAAAAGAGACTGCTATCCAATCCTGTGAGATCTCACAAGCCGACCAGCAACCATAAACATTTAGAATAAAGAATAATTCAGGAAAGCTAGTTCTATGTAAAATTATACTCCACGAACTCTTTTGTTTCTGTCTCCTTCTAATTCACCCACCAAACCTAGTATTTCCCTTATGTTCACTCAAACCTTTTTAGCAACAATGAAATTTTAAATCTCCTCCTCCTAAGGGAAAGCAACCTTGCCATTTTGGTCACCAAAATTAGGAGCACACCTGACCCCTACCTGCTACTGGGGTCCTGCCCAGGGGATGGGGTGGGTTCTCTGTTCTCCTTTTCTTCCTTGATTCACTTTTATTTTCTTAATTTTTCTGGAAAGTACCTGCTTTTCTTTTCATCACTACAACTTACTCAATAATACACCCTGTGATACTGTGATTTACAGCAAGAAATGTCTCTTTTGGTCTTCTTCCAAGGTTCCCGGCACAGAGCTCCTAAAACCGTTGGAATTTTCTCGGTGATAAGGGAGATAAAGTGTGCTTTGTTATTCATAACAAGCCTCTCTGAACTATACCTGAGTTTATGTTAAGGAGGTGACTTTTGAAAAGCCCCTAAGAATGGGGGCTGGTTGTTAGGGGAACCAACCACTGATTAGAGGTTTGGAGCTTTCAGCCCCACCCCTTTGGGGACGGGAGAGGTTAGAGGTTGAATCAATCACCAATGGCCAATGATTGAATCAATCATAGCCACAGATTGAAGCCTTGAGAAAGCCCAAAGGAGGGTTCAGAGAGCTTCTGGGTGGGTGAACATTTGGAGGTGCTAGGACGGTGGTGTATCTAAAGAGGGCATGGAAGTGCCACCCCTTCCCATATACCTGGCCCTATGCATCTCTTTCACCTAGCTGTTCCTGAGTTAGATCCTTCTATAATTAAGTAAAATGTTTTTCTGAGTTTTGAGTTGCTCTAGCAAATTAATGGAACCCATGGTGGGGGTCGTGAGAACCTCTGCTTCTTTACAGCCAGTTGGTAAGAAGCATAGGTAATAGCACCCTGGCCTTGCGACTGGTGTCTAAAGGGTAGGAGGACACTCCTGTGGGACTGAGCCCTTAAACTGGGGAGTCTGATGCTAGCTTCAGGGAAATAGTGTCAAAACTGACTCACAACTGCTTGGCATGGAAACTCCCCACCACACATTTAGTGATCAGATGTGCCAGAAGTGGACTATTTTGTGAGTAGACACAAAACAGAAGAGTCTTCCTAAATACTCCCATTTCTGTTACAGACCACTTGGTATGCACAAATCCTCCACGGAACAGAACCATTTACGGGATATTCCTGATACGCTACTCCTAAGTTTCTCATTCCCTTTTTTTAAACTTGGAAAATACCCAAACAAACACAAAAGGAGAGTATAACAAATCCTCATATACCCATCAAAAAGCTTCAATAACCACCAACATTTTACCATGTTTTTTTTCACCCTTCTCCCCACCACCACTTTTTGCTGGAATGTTTTGAAGCAAATCCCAATTAACCAAGACCTAGTACATGTTCAAACTTCCCAAATTATCTTTTAAAATGTACTTTGTTTGAATTTCAATCCCAAAAAGCTCATCTTATTTGGTTGTCGTATCTCCTTATATATATATATTTTTTTTTTTAATATTTATTTTTTAAAGTAATCTCTACACCCAACATGGGGCTCGAACTCCCGACCTTGAAATCGAATTGCATGCTCTTCCGACTGAGCCAGCCGGGCGCCCCTGGTTGTCATATCTCTTAACTCTGTTTTTAGATGCCTTGTACCTCTTTTTTTTTTTTTCCTCTTATGCTACTTGACTTTGTTAAACAAATCAGGTCAACTGCCTATAGAATATGCTACATTCTGATTTGTCTAATGGCTTCCTTGTGGTGTTACATAATTTGCTCCACTACACCCCATATTTTATGTAGACTGGGAATTCGTTCTAGAGGACTGATGAGATTATTTCAGGTCCCCTCCCACCCTGGGGAGAGGGAAGAAATGTGAGAAGTACAAGAACATACTATGGGGGTACTGTGTGGTTCTTAGGATTCATGATCAACTAACTGGCTGTCTCATTTTCAGTGATGTTGAGGTGGACCAATAGATTTGGGTGGGAAAGGCCTGATCTTTCCCTTATGAAGTTCCCCAATGACCTTTTATCAACTGGTTTTATCCTCCATTGTTGACCACTTGCCTGAGTCAGTTAATTCACTATGGTGTGCAAAATGGTGATTTTCCTAATTGTATCATCCCTTTTACACGGAAGAATACTGAGATTCTTCTAAAAAGAAGAAACTTCCCCCATCCATTAGGGCTATTTGGTTACCCTGAAAAACAGCTGTACTAGAGAAGAAGGAAATTTGCTTAATTCCTTATTTTTCTTTTAATTAGCAATTTTCAGAATAATGAGGTGGTGGCATAGTGTGTCTTGGCCAATCAAAATCAAAAGATCCAGTGCCTCCAGAAGGGCATATGCCCTCTGGCCCCAGTGGCTTCCACCCACACAGAATGGGCTCGGCAGACAGTACATCTTGTTCCACATGAAGTTTACAAAATCACTCAAATTCCAACTGCTTAAATTAATTATAGGTTCTTCTAAAACCTAAAATCTGAAGACAATTTAAATAATAGAAGAGGCACCTCAATAAAAGAATAAGCCAAAAAGAGTGGTTAGAAATTAACAACAGCCTGAAAACCAGAACTATATAAGCTATTTTCAGTTTCTGATTAATAGCAGCAATTTGGATTTTCATTTGGCACATACAGTTAGGAAATATTTACTCCACAATCTATTATGGAAGATCTACTAGTCAAAACAAGAAAGGAAAGAGAGAAGTAACACTGAATTTTACCTTTAGGCAAAAAAAAAAAAAAAAAAAGAAAGAAACATGCAAATTTAATTCCATTCAGGTTAATGAAAATTGTATTTTGAAACCAGTCCCTAATACTTTCCATTACTGTTGCTCTACAGTATTTCTGGCATATATCTACCCAAAATAAATTATTATTTGGGTCTTATGAATTAAGGTTCTTAAGAGTCAGTGAGTACTCACAAATGAATTATTTCAAACAGATTCATGGGTAATCACACAGTTACACAAAAGACATTTGTCAGTGCATCAAACTAAGAGCCAAGGTTCAATTACATAAAGATTTGATTTAAGGTCTGCCTGCCCATTTACAAGGTGATGATACTTGGAAGGCAGCTAAAATCGTAAGAACTACAACTCATGGGATCCCTAGAGCTGCCCTGGGCTTCTGGAATGCACAGCACCTGCCCAGAGGGCCACACCCTCCCAACCCTAAGGCCCCAGAGGGAGACCAGAGCCCTGGAACAGTCAAAGGGTGGAGGCCAGAGGAGAAGTGACAGCACTGCTCACTCACACAAGGATCCTGTCCAGCTGCCCGCCCTCCACCTTCCCTTGAAAGGCTGACCCCACCCTTTTGCTGTTTCGGCCACAATAGGTCCCCTCTGCTCTCCATCAGGTTCATTCTGCCTCAGAAACTCCGCAGTAGCTGTTTCCTCTGTCCGGAATCCTCTGTTCCTGGTCATCAACAGGGTTTATTCCTTCACCTGCTTCAGGTCTTTATTCAAAAAAAGAAACAAGGAGCCCCAGATGGAGTCACTTGTGCTAAGCCCTACATCAGCAAACAAAGACTGAACACTTAACCAAACTGCAATTTCAGCCTCTCCCAGGAATGAAACCTGTAACCTGTCACTCTGGAATGACCTGGTGAGGTAATTCACTGGAGAGACCCCTTCTGTCTCCTATAGGAAGGTGGACTTGACTGAACCAATCCACTCTGCTCCAAACTTTCTTTTCCTGCTCCCTTCTGCCTATAAAGGCCTTTTATTCTGAACAGCTCTTTGGAGCTCCTCTCCATCTGCTAGATGGGATGCTGCCCGACTCATGAATAGTTGAATAGAGCCAATAAAATCTTTAAAATTTACTCAGTTGAATGTTGTTTTTTAACAACTCAAATGTCACCTTAGTGATGCCTTTTCTAACCCTCTTATCTAAGATTGCAGTCCCCTTTTAACTACCTGAAGGGAGGGATTTCTATCTTGTTCACTACCATATCCTTTGTGCGTAGAACGGTACCTAGTACAAATAAAGTGTGCAATAAATATCTGTGGAATGAAGGCATGAATCACAAGTCAATTTGATTCTTTTACTTACATATCCATTGAAAAAGAATTCTATTTAAGACAAGTGACAGATGCTTGTAAAAAGAGGTGGACATTTGTGACTTTCTAATGAATAGAAAACCACATTATAGGGCTGTCTATACTGCTTTAATATGAACTACATGGTTTAATTTGCAAAGGATAACCCATTTCTCTGACAAATGATACTGAGGTAGATAAAAATCTAAGAGAAATCAGCCACTCAATTTAGCTAGCCTGGCATTTTACAGGAACACTGGAATTAACACAATCCTAACGACCACCAGTGGAGATGCTCCTAGACTCAGAGAAAGGACAGATAGCAGGTCCCGTGCAGTCTATTTCTAAAAAATGTGTGGGTGGAATATTCAAAGCTTTGTATAAAGAACAAATGCAGCATGGGAAACCATAGTTTTCCTGAATTCACATTCGGCTGGACTGATAGTTTGAGACATACAGAGGAATTCCCATGAAGCACTTAATTATGATCACATTTCTTATTTCGACAAAAATCTCACTCCATATACAATGTAAACTATGTATTTTCTTTTTTAAAAAACATTATTTATTTATTTGAGAGAGAGAGAGAGAGAGAGAGTGTGCTCATGAGTGGGAAGGGCAGAGGGAGAGGGATAATCTCCAGTTGACTCCATGCTAAGAGTGGAGCCTGACGCAGGGCTTGATCCCAGGACCCTGAGATCATGACCCGAGCAGAAACCAAGATTCAGACACTTCACTGACTGCACCACCCAGGTGCCCCTATATGTTTTCTATAAATCCAGAGGAGGAAAAATCCTACCTAAACTGTCACCTGGCTTATCCAAAGGTTCTTGGTTACTGCAAGGGTATTTGCTGGATACCCTACCCCCTACCCCAATGTCCCATTCTAGGCACAAGGCAAACAGCAATGACTATTGGTAGAAGAGGTCCCCTTGGGCTTTTATGATGAAAAGGCCCTCGCAGTTGCTACATCAGGCAGGTTGTACTGCGGCTGCCGTATAAGGGAGGTGCCTACTTCAAGAACCAGGGAAGAAATGAGCAGAGCTAATGTTCTGGGAGTGGCAACTCTTTCCACCTAAAAGGGTTTCAGTTAGAAGAATAACTTGCTGGAGTGCCTGGGTGGCTCAGTTGGTTAGACATCTGACTCTTGATTTCAGCTGAGGTCATGATCTCAGGGTCGTGAGACTGAGCCCTACCTCAGGCTCCCTCGCTTAAAAAATAAATAAATAACTTGCCCAACATTTCTCTCTGATGTTGGGTTTGTACATAATTGTGCTCTGCACTTCAGAGAAGGGCTCATAGCGCCTTCTTTTTTTTTTTTTTTTTTAAAGATTTTATTTATTTATTTGACGGAGACACAGTGAGAGCGGGAACACAAGCAGGGGGAGTGGGAAAGGGAGAAGCAGACTTCCAGTGGAGCAGGGAGCCCGACATGGGGCTCGATCCCAGGACCCTGGGATCAGGACTTGAGCTGAAGGCAGACGCCTAACGACTGAGCCACCCAGGCACCCCTCTCAGCACCTTTCAAGCCATGTTGGAAGCAATAAGAATGATGATGGCAACTAACTGGGTACAGCCTTTCAGACACACTAACCACATCAGATTATCACGAAAACTTGAACCCACAATCCCGAGATCAAGAGTCTCACGCTCTTCCAACTGAGACAGCCAGGAGCCCTGATAATTCCATCTTATAGATGGGCAAAGTGAGGATTAGAGACGTTGGGAGCTTTGTTCAAGGCCGTACAGATGGTAAGAAGCAGAGTCATTTTTTTTTTTTTAAAGATTTATTTATTTATTTGACAGAGAGAGAGAGACAGCTTGAGAGGGAACACAAGCAGGGGGAGTGGGAGAGGGAGAAGCAGGCTTCCCGCCGAGCAGGGAGCCCCATGCGGGGCTCGATCCCAGGACCCCGGGATCATGACCTGAGCCGAAGGCAGACGCTTAACGACTGAGCCACCCAGGCGCCCAGCAGAGTCATTTTTTAACCCAGATCTTCTGACTCCATGCCCCCTAACAGTGTCATAGGTGCCCATTACCTAGTGAAACACCATGGTCACAGCTCATTCTCTGAGAGTGAGATTTTTATTTTAACAGTGAGATTGTGAGGGTGAAGCACAAGGGTAGGGGCAAAGTCACTGAAAAGTACAGACAAGACAGGACCCACGTACACCCTGCCTGCCCCAGAGCACAGAGTGAGCAACTGGAGTTCCTAGAGATAGGCACCGGGATCAACGAGCATATCCCAAACCTGGCTGTAAGTAAGGGAACATGAGAAGCATCTCTGGCCCCCCCCTCAGGGGTGGGCCAGTGGGATCAGTGCTTTCTCTTAGGTGTAAAATGGTCAAGGGGCACCTGGGTGGCTCAGTCATTAAGCGTCTGCCTTCGGCTCAGGTCATGATCCCATAGTCCTGGGATACAGCCCTGCGTTAGGCTCCTGCTCAGCGGGGAGCCTGCTTCTCCCGCTCCTCCCCCTGCTTGTGTTTCTTCTCTCGCTTTGTCTCTCTCTGTCCAATAAATAAAATCTAAAAAAAAAAAAAAAAAGGTCAAGCATTTAAGGGGCACTTGGGTGGCTTAGCTGGTTAAGTGTTTGCCTTTGGTTCAGGGTTGAGCCCCGTGTGGGGCTCCCTGCTCAGCAGGGAGTCTGCTTCTCCCTCTCCCTCTGCCCCTCCCCTCTGCTCCTGCTCTCTTTCTCTTTCTCTAATAAATAAATAAAATCTTTAAAAAAAAAAAAAAAGAAAAAGGGTCAAGATTGGAACACTGAGTTCAGGTTTTTCCTCACTCACAGTCCTGGACTAAGCACCTCAGAAGAGGTCCGTACCTAGTCAGTCAAGTTCAGCATCATTAGGCCTCAGGGATGAATGTTAAAAAGCCTCTCAGGGCCCTTCTGATAAAACCCTAAAAAGACCAACAGGAAAAAACCCAAATGCCCAGTCTTTCCATCTGAACTGGTGAATATTCTGAGAGTAAGACCCTTATTGGCCTAGGGCAGCACATAAGTTCCAGAAACAACAAACACTGCTCTGTGGAAAAGGTAAAATGTTAAGTCTGCAGGCCGACACTTGGCATCACATTTTAGAATTTACTTATAAGTCAACTGTTTGAAACTCAGAATATACTCATAGAGTCTAAAACGCACCAATAGCACTGAGTTTCCAGTCTAGCCTCCAAAGCCAGTTTAGCCTATTATGTACAAAAACATGGTAGTATTCCAGCTCTCCTAATCGCATTTCAGTGGCAAAAGCCAAGTCAAAATTCCAAGCCACAACAATCAGAAATATTTCTCCTTCTCAGCTCAAGTGGTCCATGCTGGTCTTAAGAAAGCAGAAGGGCCAAGAGAGGTGCAACTTCAGCCCAGTGGCTTCCTAAACCCCCAGTCCTCAGGGTCGGTTCATCCTGCTCTAGTGGTCCTGACTTGGGGGACAAGAGCGCTTGCCAGGCAGGGCTGGAAGGCAAAGGGCCACGCATGTCCAGCTCTGTCTCCACCAGCACCTGGAGGCATAGACTGAAAAAGAGCTCAGTGATGTTCAGGTTAAAATAAAAGCATTTGACCTTATTTTTCAAACCACTCTTGCCTGAAATTTTATTTTTTTTTTTAATTTTTAAAAATTTTTTAAAGATTTTATTTATTTGACAGAGAGAGACACAGCGAGAGAGGGAACACAAGCAGGGGGAGTGGGAGAGGGAGAAGCAGGCTTCCCGCGGAGCAGGGAGCCCGATGTGGGGCTCAATCCCAAGGACCCTGGGATCATGACCTGAGCTAAAGGCAGACACTTAAAGACTGAGGCACCCACTAGCTTGATTTTAAATCAAGCTAAAAGTGCTGATGTCACAACAGGAAAGAGCTGTAACAGGCTGGGTCTAATACGGTATAACCCTTTCTGAGAGGGCAGAGTCCCTAACTGCTCTCTTGCCACATCTCTGCAAAGTAGCGAGGAGGCACACTGGTGGCTAAACAACACGGTCCTTTCTGTAGGACAAACAAAAGCTAAAGCTGTCCATTTGTGCATGCGCATGCATGTATCCAGACAGCAGTCTGGGAAGGCACACGCCAGCCAGCTAATGGCAGCCACTTCTGGGAAATGGAATGGGATGGGAGAGTAAGTCGGCACTTTTACGTTTCACCCTTTGAATTTCTTTTGAGAAGTCCATTTAAAAAAAAAGCTTTATGTATGCTTTACACGTGTTAACTCAAAAAATACTTTAAACTATCACAACCCATTTTAAAAACACTTCAAAACGGTAATTTCCCTGAATATAAAATGTGATCATAGAAATACTCAGAAATTTAAAATATACTTGGGATAGATTCAAAACAGAATGACCCATGGAGGCTATTATACATTTATACCAGCAGGTTCAGCAAACGACAACCCGTGGGCCAAATCCAGTTCAACAGACAGGTCCACAAAGTAAGACTGGTTTTTACATTTTTAAAGGGTTATTAAAAAAAAAAAGGTGACAGAGACCACATGTGGTCCACAATTCCTAGAATTTACTATTTGCTCTATACAGAAAAAGTCTGATGATCCCCAATTTACACCAATAGTACTATGTTTTTTCAAGTACAGTTCTCTTCTTTTTCTTCTTCTTTTTTTTTTGTAGGCTCCATGCCCAAAGTGGGGCTTGAACTCATGACCTTGGGATGGAGAACTGCATGCTCTGCTGACTGAGCCAACCAGATGCCTCTCAAATATAGTTCTAAATTCTCTTGGAAATGCCTTCAAAATAACTTTTTTTTTAAGATTTTATTTATTTTTTTGACAGAGAGACACAGCGAGAGAGGGAACACAAGCAGGGGGGGTAGGAGAGGGAGAAGCAAGCTTCCCGCGGAGCAGGGAGCCCGATGCGGGGCTCGATCCAAGAACCCTGGGATCATGACCTGAGCTGAAGGCAGACACTTAATGACTGAGCCACCCAGTGCCCCTCAAAATCACTTTTAAACACGATAGAAATTGGTCATATTACTTAACAGCCTACGTTTTTTCCCCCTAAACCCACAGCAGTATAAATTAGCTTGTTTAGCTACCCAGCCATCAGAGTTGGCTCAGAAGATGTGATTTCCTAAAATCAAATTCACCCCCAGGATGGGAAAGGGACATTCTCTCTTCTAGCATTCAAGAACCTAACCTCTGATGTGCTGCTAAAATGTACAAGGACTCATGACATCAAACTCAGAAGAATTCTCTGAGCAAATAACAATAATTTTTAAAATTTAGCAGTTACACTAGTGACACTAATCTGGCAGCAGATCAGTTGAATAAATGATTTCTTAAATGAAGGAAGGAAAAAGGTCATCTTTTATTCTGAATGAAAATTGTATTCTAATCTTACATTCTAATCTAGAGCCCTGAAGGAGGGAGGATATTTCACTTTGATTATCAAAGACCCTAAGAAATGTACTGAGTAAGAATCAAACACAACAAAATGGGAACAACTATGAATGTAGAACTGGAAAAATAATTTATCCTGTAAACATGGGTGAACTTTCTACATTAAACCAATGGTTCTATAGAATGACAACTCACAAATACAGTTCATAATCATATTTAGAAATCTCAGTCCCCACTAGGTACTTTTAGCAGGATGTTATTTGGAAATTAAGTTTCACCTTCAAAATGCAAAGAACATAAAATACCGGCTGATTTGCTGGGTTTGTTTCACAGTCTTTGAACCTACTTAATTTGAAACGAAAGCAATTCAGAACCTGGAGTGCACCAATTTTATTTTTTTATTTTTTATTTTTAAAGATTTTATTTATTTACTTGACAGAGAGATAGAGAGAGAGCACAAGTAGGCAGAGTGGCAGGCAGAGAAAGAGGGAGAAGCAGGCTCTCCACTGAGCAGGGAGCCAGACGTGGGACTTGATACCAGGACCCTGGGATCATGACCTGAGCCGAAGGCAGATGCTTAACTTGACTGAGCCACCCAGGCGCCCCAACATGCACCAATTTTTTACAAGGACAGAGTATCAACAGAAAGAAGATGGAGATCACGACTATAGTAATTTGGGAAACCACGAAAACGACACTCTCACTTACCTCTGGGACACGTTTTCCTACCCAAGTATGACACAGAAGATACCCTACCTCAATGTCCTGGAGGCTGAACTCCTTCTGGTCTGTAAAGTTTGCGGCCCCAGCGCTAAGTTCCATCAGCATCTTGGCGATCTCGGGCTTTATGGCTGAAGTCAGCCGACTGGCTGCTTCCATGACGTGCTCCTGCACATCTTTAAGCTGCATGGCTGCCTTGGAGTAGTGAGAGTTCCTGAACACAGTGCTGAAGAGATCTGTGAGGAAGGTGCTGGCCCGGCAGAAGACGTTGAGGGCATCCAGGTACTTGGAGATGCCCTGCTGGATGTCGGCGATAGGCGTGGAGTGGGGCATGGCATGGTGGCAGCTGCCTGCAGCGGTCAGACTGCCCAGGGGGGCCGCGGGGGCCGCCGACGCCAGGGGAGCACTCAGCGCTCGGCCCAGCTCGGGCATCGGGTACTGCTGGTGCTGCTGCACCTTCTGCTTGGACCCGCCAAGCAGGAAGCGCCGCTTGTAGTCCATTTTACTGTCCTGGGCACTGCAGCAATACATGCGGGAGGGGGAGCTGTCCCAGTGGGTGGGGCACGGTTCGGATTCCTCTTCTTCCCCCCGAAACTGTAGCTAGGTATAAAAATAGTGGAGTTCTGCAAATCTAAGTTTTGAAAAAGGCATTTCCATGAGGCAGGTGACCGTGTGATCCAACGTCGATGGGAGAACGACGGGTTTATGTAAGTAATATTTTCAGGGTAGGCGAGACCTCTGACAAAAAAATAAAAGTGTGTCCAAAATGCTGTATAAGAACTGTTAGCATTCCGCTCTCTTAATAAAAAGATATGCTTGCGGAGAAAAATGTTTACCTATCATTGCAAGAATATTTCGATACTTGTATTTACAATGGCAGAAAAATAACTTAACTTTAAAAAATGTAATATAATGTAATATAATGTATCTTCAATATACCAGAAAAATTAGAACCCAAAAACCCACAAGCTGATCAACAGCAATTCAAAAAGCAGTACAGTTACTTCACACTAAGTCCTTAGGAAGGAAGATCAAACTGCTGCAGAGTTTGACAGAGCCCGCCTGCCAAATCCATTCACCTGTAAATCTTATTCTCAATGCAAAAAATTTCCAAGTTTCCTTTAACGTTTTCTGAAAACAAGTGTTTTTCTTAAAAATGGCATTTGTTCTTATAAGTCTTCTCCTCCTTTCCTTCTGTTTGCTGAGGTAGCAGTTTCCTTGTAACAGTAATGAGAGGTGCTTCCAAGACTGGGTTGGCCCTCAATTGTAAAGTCTGAAGCAAGAATGCACAGATGTATTTGTAAGGCCTCTAAGTCATTTCCTGTGAGGGGGGAAAATAAGATAAAGTTAGGAAAGTTACAGGATGACGAGTAATTCCAAAACATTAACTCCTGAAATGCTACAATCCACAAAGGCGGGCTTGAAGTAAGAAATCATATATAACCTTACCAAAGCAGGTGCGACAGTGAGAGTTCAACTATGACATGACGACTACTAGAAAATTCCTCAAGTCGTATAAAACTAGTGCAACCAAAAAAGTTTGATTCCGCACCAACCACTCCAAAGCTGAGGCTAATGGGGCCTGAACTCATGTTTGTGTTCGGCATACCCTTGACTCCTCCTAAAAGAGCTCATAAATCGGCAAGAGGATCAGGAGAGTACCCAGATCGTGGGGAGGGCTGTCAGCAACCACAGCACTCCCAACACTTTAAGGGGGACTAGAACAGAGAAGGAGAAATCGGGAAGGCTGTGATAAAAGAAATGTTACTTTGAGGGAGGCCTCAACCGTAGGATAGGTTTTGACAAGTGCAAAAGGGATGGGTGGGGCTCACCAGGTCAAAGGACCACCACAGACAGCAAGGCCCTGAGCAGCATGGCATGGGGTCCACTCAGGATTCCCAGCTCGGCCAAAGTGCAGCGCACGGACAGAGCCTGGAGTGGTGAGTGGCGGACAGGAGGTCTGCAGACAGGATTCTCCTCACCCTCTCCCAGGTTCCCTCTGGATGTTCAAAGAGAAGCCTGGCAGGTGTGCCCGTTCTTACACCCGGGGGTAGCTCCTGTAGAACCCCTGGCTCTGGAGAGGTTCAAAGAGCAACGTCTGGACATGTGCGGTAATAGTTTGATACCTCCAACAGTGGAGTGGTGGGATTCTTCTCACAGAGCTACTCTTGGGGTTCCCATTTGCCTGAACTCTCAGTTCTCTCAAACATACCACGAGTTCAAGTCTATTTTACTGAGTGTTATATTTAGTCTACACTGAACTTAAAACCATGTGATATCTCGATATAGTTTGGACTACTTATTGATAACTAGGTTTTCTTTCTTTCCATCTTCCTTTTTGGTTGATTAAAAAAAAATACAAGTCACACTTTGTCCCTCATCATGGCCAACTACCATGCCTCTATCATCAATCGCACAAGGAACCCAGGAAGGTAGGGGGGTTAAAAGAGGAAGAGATGAGAGATACAAACACGTACCCTGAAAGTGTAGGAACCCTAACCTAGCTAGCATGTAAATGCGACTAAACTGGCCATCTGCAGCTCCAATTCAAGAGGATCTTGACTCAAAAAAATTTCAAAAACTTTTCAAGAAACAACATATCAAATGACTACTTGTAAGAAATCTGTTCCCAAAAGGTCTTTTTTCAAATTTATGACAATAAAGAAATCTTATCTATCCCTACCCAAATGCTCTGTTGTAATCAGTGTAGCTTTACAAATTCTGATGTACAACAGATGCCCTCAACAGGAATGTTGTTCATACAGAAACTGTGAAGTATCTGAAAGAAAACCATTGCCTTGAGCTGGCTAGAATGAGCATCTTGAGCAGTCCTGAGGAGCACTTTCTTCCTTCTGTGTTGCACACCGCTGCCTTTGGCTCTGAGAGTCCACTCCCACTGCTCTGTTAGTTGGTCCTAGAAGGCCAAGTAAGATGCATCTACTTACCTAATTTTAAAGAAGGCATCGTAACATTATACTTTTTTTCACTTTACATGTTTCCAAAATTTATTTGAATGAAACTTATAATGCTTAAAAATATACGTCACCAAATTCACCTACAAATTCAAAATCAAAATCTGAATCACCTTTTTTTAATAGAAATGGGCAAGCTGATCCTAAAATTCATATGGGAATGCAAGGGACCCATGATGGCCAAAACAGATATTGGAAAAAAAAAATATGTTGGGAGGATTCACACCTCCTGATTTGAAAACCTACTACAAAGCTGTAATAATCAGCAGAGTACTGGCATCAGGAAAGAGAAATAAATCAATGGAATAGAAATGAGAATCCAGGATAAACCATACAATTATGGTCAAATGATTTTAGACAAAGATGCCAAAGCCACTCAGTGGGTAAAGAATAGTTTTTCAATAAATGGTGCTGGAAGAACTAGATACCCACATGCAAAAGAAAGAAGGTGGACCCCCACCTATATCATATGCAAAAATTAACTCAAAATGAATCAGACCTAAAAGGAAGAACTCAAACTATAAGACCCAGAAGAAAACACAGGTGGAAATCTTTGTGATCTTGGATTAGGCAATGGTTTCTTAAATATGGCATCTAAAGTACAAACAACAAAAAAAATAGGTGGGACGCCTGTGTGGCTCAGTTGGTTAAGCGTCTGCCTTCGGCTCAGGTCATGATCCCAGGGTCCTTGGATTGAGTCCCAAATCGGGCTCCCTGCAAAGCAGGAAGCCTGCTTCTCCCTCTACCTGCCGTTCCCCCTGTTTGTGATCTCTCTCTCTCTGACAAATAAACAAAATCTTTAAAAAAAAAAAATAGGTAAGTTGAACTTCATCATAATTAAAAATATTTTGGGATTTCTGGGTGGCTCAGTTGCTTGGGCGTCTGACTTCAGCTCAGGTCACGATCTCATGGTCCTGGGGTGGAGCCCTCTGGCGGGCTCCATACTCAGCAGGAGTCTGCTTGTCCCTCTGCCCCTCCCTCCACTCATGCTTTTTCTCTCTCTCAAATAAATACAATCTTTAAAAAAAAATTAAAAATGGGGACACCTAGGTGGCTCAGTCGTTAAGTGTCTGCCTTCAGCTCAGGTCATGATCCCAATGTCCTGGGATCGAGCCCCACATCTGGCTCCTTGCTCTGTGGGAAGCCTGCTTCTTCTTCTCCCACTCCCTGCTTGTGTTCCCTCTCTCGCTATATCTCTCTCTGTCAAATAAATAAATAAAATCTTAAAAAAAAAATTAAAAATGTAAAAAAACGTTAAAAATGTTTGTGCATTAAAGGTCACTATCAAGGTGAAAGGACAACAATATTTGAAAACCTGGGGTACCCGAGTGGCTCTGTCAATTAAGCATAGGACTCTTGGTTTTGGCTCAGGTCATGATCTCAGAGCCCTGGGACTGAGCCCTGCGCTGGGCTGTGCACTCAGCAGGGAGCCTGCTTGAGAGTCTCTCTCTCTCTCTCCCTCGCCCCTCCCCCTGCCAGTGCATGTACGCATGCTCTCTCTCAATATATTCGAAAATCATACAACTGTTCAAGTTCTAGTATCCAGAATATACAGATTCAATTCAACAAAATAACCTAATTAAGGGGCACCTGGGTGGCTCAGTCGGTTAAATGTCTGACCCTTGATTTCGTCTCAGGTCATGATCTCAGTGTCCTGAGATTGAGCCCTGTGTCAGACTCCATGCTCAGTGGGGAGTCTGCTTGAGATTCTCTTCCTTTCCCTCTCTCTGCCCCTCCCCTGCTTGCACACTCTCTCTCCCTCTAAAATAAATAAATAAATAAACCTTAAAAGCAAATGAAAAGATGTGCAACATGATTGGTCATCAAGAAAATACAAAGCAAAACCATTTCACACATGCTAGGATGGCTGCAATAAAAACAACAACAACAACAACAGCAACAACAAATAAATGTGGACAATGTGGAGAAACTGGAACTCTCACACATTGCTGGAATGTAAAATGATGCAGCCACTGTGAAAATCAATTTGGCAGTTCCTCAAAACGTTCAAGAGAGTTGCCATATGACCCCAAAATTCCACTCCTAAGTATGTACCCAAGAAACCTGAAAACATAAGTTCATATAAAAACTTGCACATGACAACTAAATAAAATCATAAATGAAAAACTTGTACATGAATGTCCATAGTATTATTCATAATAGCCAAAAAATGGAAACAACCCAAATGTGTATCAACTGATAAATGGATAAACAAAATGTGGTATAGCCATACAGCATTATTCAGCCATAAAAAGGAATGAAGTACTGATTAATACTACACTGTGGATGAACCTTGAAAATATATGGTAAGTGAAAGAAGCCAGACACAGAAGGCCATATAATGTGAGATTCCACTGACATCAAACCTTCAGATAAAGCAATTCCACAGAGTCAGGTAAAAGTAGATTAATGACTGCCAGGAGTTGAGGAGAGGAAGGGAATGGGGAATGACTGCTAATTAACACAGCGTTTCTTCTTGGGGTGATAAGGATGTTCTGGAACTAGATGGTGGTGATGGTCATACAATTTTGTTAATACACTAAAACCCACCGAATTTCACACTTTAAAATGGTAAATTTTTTAAAAAGATTTTATCAATTCGAAAGAGCGAGCAAGCGCACAAGTGGAGGGGGAGGCAGAGGGAGAGGGAGGGAGAAGCAGACCCCCTGCTGAGGAGGGAGCCCAGGACCCTGGGATCATGACCCGAGCCAAAGACAGATGCTTAACTGACTGAGTCACCCAGGAGCCCCAAAATGGTAAATTTTATGGCATGTGAATTATGTATCAATAAAAAAAGAGAGAAATAGGAAAACATATATACTACTGGCCTCCAGAAATGTTTACTTAGAATAGATGAACAAAGGTCTGATATGCTACTTCTGAAAAATGACCCACAGTTACTGGGCAGATCTGTAGCACTGTGGGTAGCTCTTGACTAACCAGGGTGGTGATTACCTGCATGTTTACTTGGAGGTAAAAAAAAAAAATCAAACATTGTTAGTATACTTTGTGTACTTTCCTACATTATTCTTCAGTAAAAAAAAAAAAAAATAAAGGAAAAAACAAAGAGTTAACTAGCACAGAAAGGAGGGAAGCTTGGGTAGGGAAACTGTCACTCCAAGCGGAACGGCACTGAGGGTGGGGGAAGGGGGGACCTGAGAGGGAGCAAGACAGAGATTACTGAATGGCCAGTCTCACTCAAATCTCCTTCCTTCTTTACAATAAAGCAGTGGGGCCAAGAATATGTGCACTGCACTACTCAGAAATGTATGTGTTTACATGACTAACTTGGGGTGTAAGTAAAAGTCCTAGATTAAAGGCTTTGGCAAACTCTAAGATTCAGACCTAATCTAAACTGCAATTTCACTATTAGGAAGAAAGCAACAGATTCATGAAAATAAAAACCTGAAAAGGAAGGGGAGGGGAATGATGTCATCAAAAATGGCAGAGCAAAGACCTCAAAAAATTCTCTTCTCCATAAAAACAGTAAGAAAACTAGCAAAAATGGTCAGAATCAACTTTTTCCAAACTCTGGAAATTAGGAGACTTGCAACAATTTGGGGGAATATTTATTCTAGAAAAACAGCTGAATTTCAGTAAGAATAGTGAGCTTTGCAAGCATTTTAACTTGACCTAGTTCCCTTCCCTGTTCTCTAACTCTGCAGTAGCCTTGAAAACTAACAGCAGCATTTGCAGTGAAAAACAGAAGGCAGGCGGCCGCCAGAGGGAGAACTGGACTAGAGCTCCTTCAAAGTTTCATTCCCAGGAAATTATCATTATTTGACCTATCTGGTGGTTCCCTGGAAGATCCCACTTCTCTATTTGAACGGACATGGAGCTCACTTGGAAAGGGGAGAAAATCTGCTTTCCAGAGTTCCCCCATTATATCATTTAAAATTTTCAATTTTCAAGTAAAGTTTACAAGACATGCAAAGAAACAAAGTATGGCCCATACACAGGAAAACAAACAACAGAAACAATTCCTGAGGAAACTGGATTTACTAGACAAAGACTTAAAATCAGCTACTTAAAAATATGTTGAAAGAACATGTAACATATGTAGCAGATGTAAAGAACTAAAGGAAAGTATGATAGTGCTGTCTCAGCTGATACAGAATACTAATAAAAGATAAAAGGTGTATTTAAAAAATTGATCCAAAAAGAAATTCTGGAGTTGAAAAATATAACTGATATTCTTGTGTTCCCTCTCTCGCTGTGTCTGTCAAATAAATAAATAAAATCTTAAAAAAAAAAATACACTAAGTGGTTCAACTGCAGATTTTAGCAGGAGTCAGCAAATCTGAACATAAATCAAGATTATTCAGTTTAAGGAGCACAAAGAAAGAATGAAGAAAAAAGAAATCAGCCTCAGAGACCTGCGGGGCACCATCAGGCATATAATGTGATTCCCATAAAGAGAGGAGAGAAAGGCACAATCACTGAACTCTACCTCTGAAACTAATAATACATTATATGTTAATTAGTTCAATTTAAATAAAATAAAAAATTTTTAAAAGGTACAGAAAGAATATTTGAAGAAATAAGGGCTAAAAACTTCTCAAATTTGATGAAAAATATGAATCTACACATCCATGAAGCTCAACAAACTCCAAGTAGGATAAACACAAATTATAATCAAGTTGCCTAAAGTCAAAGAGAATCTTGAAAGCAGCAAGAAAGCAACTCATCACATACAGCTGACCTCATTATTTACAGTAGTTATATTATATAAGGTCACCACGTAAACTGTTATTCGCAAATACTGAATCAGTTCCCTTAGAAGACATAGAGAGTTAAATTCCTATGAGCCTCTGGTCATAACATTTTCATCAAGCAATCAATACATATGCGTGTTCTTTTCAAAGATATTTAATATATATTGTTGATTCATTAACACTGAACTCACAGCCAACAGCACTATACCCCATACCTGAATGAAGCTTATCTAACACACACATTTTCTCCATATGGCACATTACTGCTTTCTTGAGCTTAGGAACACTTAATAGCCCTTCAGCTCTATGCTGAGGGGCCATTTTATTTTATTATTTTTTAAATATTTTATTATTTGACAGAGAGAGACACAGTGAGAGAGGGAACACAAGCAGGGGGAGAGGGAGAGGGAGAAGCAGGCTTCCCACGGAGCAGGGAGCCCGATGCGGGGCTCGATCCCAGGACCCTGAGATCATGACCTGAGCCGAAGGCAGACACTTAACGACTGAGCCACCCAGGCACCCCTGAGGGGCCATTTTAAACAGTGAAACTGCCAACATAAAGCATAAAATGTAAAAAAACAAAACAAAAACAACCCATGGCAGTAGATAGACTATGGAAAGGATACTTGTTTATAATCTGAGTTGAAATAAGAAGGCAGAATATCACCTTGTTTGACCTCAGCCAAGGGTGTGCACATTGGGCAATTTAAAATTTTCTGCCGCTCTGCACATGTTCACCAACGATCATGAGAGGTTCACAAGTACTGATTTTGTGTTACAAATAAATTTTAGCCAGTAAGCTAATCCACAAATACAGAATCTGAGAATAATGAGGATAGACTATATAAATACATGGCTTGAAATACTTGTATCTCCAACATAATGGGGTATGCCTCTTCTTAAAAAATCCTAAAAATACAGGGGTGCCTGGGTGGCTCGGTTGGTTGGGCATCCGACTCTTGATTTCGCCTCAGGTCATGATCTCAGGATCATGGGATGGAGCCCCACGTCAGGCTCCCTGCTCAGCGCGTCTGCTTGTCCCTATTCCTCCCTCTCCTTCATACTCCTTCTAAAATAAATAAATGGATAAAATCTTTTTTTTTTTTAAGATTTTATTTATTTATTTGACAGAGAGAGACACAGCGAGAGAGGGAACACAAGCAGCGGGAGTGGGAGAGGGAGAAGCAGGCTTCCCGCTGAGCAGGGAGCCCGATGCGGGGCTCGATCCCAGGACCCTGGGATCACGACCTGAGCTGAAGGCAAACACTTAACGACTGAACCACCCAGGCACCCCATAAATGGATAAAATCTTTTAAAAAAATCTAATATACAAAAACATCAACCTTTGAAACAAATAATCAGAGAGTTACTGAACATCTTAAAAAAGATACACAGAGGGTGCTCTTTAAGTAGTGAACCCTGAGTATATTTAATGTAATATTATCAACAGTTCCATCATGTGTAACTTGTCAAGATTTCATTTTGATTTTTAAAGGCTCAAGCCTATATATTTAAGGTACAATCCATGTGATAATTTAGAAGTGTGTAGTTTACAAAGACAAACTTATGCTTTAAGAGAACAATTACATCTGGTGAATCATTTACTCCTTTTTCCCCTTTAGGAATGTATTATTTTAATTTTTATTTATTTTTAAATTCAAGTATAATTAACATACAGTATTATAGTAGTTTCAGATATAAGGAACATATTAATTTATTTTTTAAAGATTTTATTTATTTATTTGACAGAGAGATAGAGAGAGCACAAGTAGGCAGAGCAGCAGGCAGAGGGAGAAGCAGGCTTCCCACGGAGAGCAGGAAGCCCGAAGCGGGGCTTGATCCCAGGACCCCAAGATCATGACCTGAGCCGAAGGCAGACGCTTAACGACTGAGCCACCCAGGCGCCCCATCATGGAACTGAAATACCATTCAAGTTCTATCATTTTCAAATGGGATTTTGCCAAGAAATAATAAGCAGAAAAGGTGGTGACATCCATTTAAGGAGTTGTCTTCATGGCAGTGATCATTTCCCCTGACAAATACTGTTGGAAGCTGGGTGATGGGTACACGAGACCCATCATATAATTTGCTCTACTGTTGTGTATGACTGAACATTTCCATAACAAAAAGTTTAAAATGCATACAAACATGCACAGAAGCACCCCTTTTGTTATTTTTTTTTTTACACAGAATTCTTCTCAATGCTTAATATTTTCCTAATGCTTTCCCCCCATATTTATCAGCATGAAGGGCTAAAATATGTTCAATCCATTCAAGGACATTTCTGTATTTTTTAAAAAAGAATTTTCACTGGGAAAATATTCATCATGTATATACCCATCATTCATATATATTGTGGAATCAATATACATTGTGAAGACCCCAGAAATTAGCTATAACCAAGACTTTTGAGAGTTAAGTATTTATTCATAAGTTTTAATGATGCCTGAAGAGTCACAAACACATAGCTAAAAAGGACATTTTAGGAGATAAGTCACATTTTTTCAACACCACAGCAGTTTGCTAAAATTCTCAATAGATTAAAACTGAACTCAGACCTGATTATGTCATTTAAAACATTCCTTTCTGCAACCAAAGTCATCAGCAATCTCAATTTCACACAGTAACAAAGAACATGCTTGAAACTAGACAAAGATTAAGTATAAAAGGGTTTTCTTATACCCATAACTGACAAGATATAAAAAGTGGTTTGGTCAGCCTGAGAAAATCTGAAGAGCTTCCCTTTATAGAGAGTACTGTGGATAAGAGAGTGACCTTGGGGTCTGACTAACTGGGTGGGATCCTGGCTCTGCCACTTACCAGCTATGTGACCTTGGGCAAGTTCTTTAACCTCTCTGTGCCTCAGTTTCATCGTCTGTAAAATAGGGATAATAACAGTAACTACTGTTATTGAGTTCAATGAGTTTATACATATAAAGCACGTAGAATAATATCTGGCATATACTGAGCACTGAGTGTTAGATGATCTTGTTATTATCATTCCCATACAATAAGTGAAAGTAAGCAAGCCTTGCTAGCTCTGCTTGTCTGGAAAAAAGTATAGACAAAGGTCCTGTAAAGTCACCTGATCCCTGAACTAAGTAGAAATCTATGTATTCTAGGGTAGGAGGCATCACATGCTTCAGTGATGTGATAGCTATGACTTGTGAACACAGAGAACAATTTTAAATCCATTTCAGTCATTAAGCCAACAGAGAAAATGGGAATGAGAAGCAGTCCTGTTGTCCGCAATAGGAATGGCACAAAGTAGCTTCATTTCAGGATGACAGGCTAAAGAAACAGGCACATGTACTTACCTTCCCACTGGCCCCAAATCCTAAAGACATAATGGTAAAGACATTCACAAGGGAATCACAACATAACAGTGATGAGAAGGGCTGAGGGATATAGTCTCTTTAAACGCTGTTTACTTTCTAGAAGATGAAGAGAAAGCAGAGGGAACTGTATGATACAACGACCACAGCAGAGTTGGACACTTCCCAGAACATGCAGGGCCAAAGGCAGGCAGAGAGGCAGAGCCCTTTTTCCTGGGGAAGCTGGAGAGACGCCCAGCTCTAAGTAGGCAGGTACAGAAATCAGGAGCGGGAAATAGGTTCATCAACCTGATTTCCTCCACACTTCTCACTCCTGGTCACTCACTCAACCAACTCTTACCAAGGCAAAAAGACTGCTAGAAAAACAAGAACATTTTCTCAATTACCTGTATCATCAACCCACTTTTTCATTGATAAGGATCACCAAACAGTAGGAAAAAAAACCCAAAAACCAAAGGACAATAAAGGACACCTAAGATGAAAAGCAGATCAGACTCCAGAAGAAACATATATTTTAGGTCCCTGAAAAGAAATTCCAACTGGTATCCTCAGAGAGATATAAGATAATGCAACCTTAAAACAATAGCAAGCAAACCATAAACAAGAAAGAATTCTTGGAAATAAGAATTATGATTGCTAAGGTAAAAAAGAAGGGAAAAAATAAAATGAGAGTGGAGTAGGGTGCACACATTTGCTTATATATTTTAAAATAAGCAATGGAAGAATAAATCAAAAACCAATAAAAATTTTACCTATGTGGTATAGAGAAGAACAAAGGCAATGAAAGGAAGCCAAAATTCTCTCAATCTACCTTGCTTTATAGTTTTATCTTTAGAATCAAGTAAATATTTTATACAATTAAAAAATAAAAGTCAAAAAGAAAACAATCCCTAAAAATAAAAAAAACAGACAAATGAACCTGAACTATTTATCAAATTGGTGGCATAACCACACAGAGAAGGATTACCTGAAGTTTAAACAGTGTTTTTTACTATACCTCTCCGGTGTTAGGAGAACAGACATAAATATAAAATCAAAGAAATAAAAATCCTTTAACCCTTCATTTGAATTTGAAATATCAGTCTGAAATCATGATTTACCTTTTAATTTCTCTGAACATATTTACTTTACTGAAAAGACCTAGAAGGATTCAAATTCCAGTTGTAATGAATGCCCCTAATTCTTTTTCCCACCAAAAAATCAGAGCTCCTAATAAAAATGGCTGATTTTAGATCTGGGGTAAGAAACAAAAAAAGATAAGCCAGGAATTCTTATCAGGTCAGAAAGCAAAGAACCCCTCTAATCTGGCTTGTGTCAAAAGGACTCAGAGTGAACCTGAAGAGTAAGCTGTCCTAATGACCAATAATGGGACAATTTAAGCATACAAACAAAACAAAACAAAGCAAAAAACCTCCCCTGGAGCAAAAATCATTAAATATATAAAAATTAATGAGTTTGGGGGTGGCTGGGTGGCTCAGTTGGTTAAGCGTCCGACTCTTGGTTTCTGCTCAGAGCCTGATCTCACGGATCTCATGGGTCGTGGGATCGAGCCTTGTATCGCGCTCCGTGCTGTAGGAGTCTGCTTGGATATTTTCTCCCTCTGCCCCTTCCCCCACTCATGCTCTCTCTCAAATAAATAAAATCTTTAAAAAAAATTAATGAGTTTGGACTTGGCAATAATTTCCTGGATAAAACACCAAAGCACAGGGACGCCTTGGTGGCTCAGTCCGTTAAGCGTCTACCTTCGGCTCAGGTCATGATCCTGGGGTCCTAGGATAGAGCCCCGCATTGGGCTCACTGCTCAGCGGGGAACCTACTTTTCCCTCTGCCTGCCGCTCCCCCTGCGTCTGTGCTCTCTCTCTGACAAATAAATAAAATCTTAAAAAAAAAAAAAAAAAAACCCACCAAAGCACAGGCAACAAAAGAAAAAATGGACAAACTGGACTTCATCAAAATGAAAACTTTTGTGCATCAAAGGACACTATCAATAGAATGAAAAGGCAACACACAGAATGGGAGAAGATACATGTAAATCGTACCTCTGAAAAGGGATTCATATCCAGAATATATAAAGAACTACATACAGCTCAAGAACAAAAAAACAAACAATCCAATTTTAAAATGGGCAAAGGACTTGAATAGACATTTGTCCAAAGAAATAGACAAATGGCCAAGAAACACATGAAAAGATGCTCCACGTCACTAATCATCAGGGTGAAGCATGATGATTTGATCAAAATCACAATGAGATACCACTACAAATCCATTAGGATGGATATTATAAAAAGAAAAAAAAACACACACAGAAAATAAGCTGTTGGCAAGAATGTGGAAAAACTGGAACCCTGAGCATCACTGGTGAGAATATAAAATGGTACTGCCACTGTGGAAAACAGCAGGGCGGTGCTTCAAAAATTTAAATATATAATTACCATATGATCTAACAATTTCACTTCTCAGTATATACACAAAAGAAGTGAAAGCAAAAATTTGAACAGATATCTGTATACCAATGTTCTTTGCAGCATTATTCATAACAGCCAGAAGATGGAAATAAGACAAATGTCCATCGATGGATGAATGGATAAACAAAATGTGGTACAACCATAAAATAGTATATTCTTAAGCCTAAAAAGGAAAAACGTTCTGATACATGGTTCAACATGGTGGCAATATCAATGGACTTAAGAAGGCGGAGATCATGCTCTCTACTTCCAAAGTCATAGCTAGGTAACAGGATCTCAAGCACCCTGTTTCTCAAGCTCAGGTGTAGAGTGAAGAGTATAGGTGGGTGGAGAGTGCTGGCTATTTCTCTGGGGGAGCCTGTCCTTTATCTTCTACATCTGTTTATAGCATCTTTCACTACGTGTGCACATGCGTGCACACGCGCGCACCCCCCCCCATTTCTCTAGTTAAATATGTTCATCTGTTCTTTCAGTTTCGGGTTTTGCAACTTAATTCACCTTGCCAAAATTAATGATCAAATGTAGATGAACCTTTCAAAAATGATATATAAATGGTCAATAAGCACACGAAAAGATGCTCAACATCACTAGCTATCAGGGAAATGCAAGTTAAAACCACGAGATACCACTAATCACTGGGATGGCTTTAATAAAAACAGACAATACCAAATGCTGGGGAGGATGTGGAGAAACTGCCTGTGAGGATGCAAAAAAGGTGCAGAGACTCTGGAAAACAGTCTGGCAGAACTTCAAAAGGTTAAACATAAAAGTACCATATAACCAAGCAAGAGTATACCCCCAAGAGAAATGAAAAACATGTCTACACAAAAACCTGTGTATGAAGTTTACTATTCATAACTGTGAAAAAAAGTGGAAACAACCCCAAAGTCTATCAACTGATGAATGAATAAACTAGATATAGGAGAGCCATGCAATGGAATATTATTCAGGCATAAAAAGGAGAGAAGCACTGATCCATGCTACAACATGTATGAGCCTTGAAAACACTGTGCTGAGTGAAAGAAGCCAGACACAAAAGTCCACATACTACACATGATTCCATTAATATGAAACGTCCAGGACAGGCAAATCCATTGAAATAGAAAGTAGATGAATGGTTGCCTGGGCTGGGGTGGATGAGAAGAATGGGGAATGACTGCTAATGGATACAGGGTTTCTTTCTGGAGTGATTAAAAATGTTCTAAAATTGATTGTGGTGGTAGCTGTAGAATTCTGAATATACTAAAAAGCACTGAATCATATACTTTAGATGGATGAGTTGTATAGTATGTGAGTTATGTTTCAATAAAGCTGTTAAAAAAAAATAAAGATGAACCACTCCATAAACAATTCCCTCTTCAGAGCAAAAAACACAGAAATTTTTTCTCCCCTCCAGTCTGTAACAATGTAAATCTAAATCTACCCTTGATAATATGGAGACGCCACAGGAAATTCTTCAGGGAGATTAGTGAAGTTATTGTCTGTCAAGTTCAAAGCCCAACCATTTCCATGTTTTTTGTCGGTTCAGAATGACACGAGCCATATTTAGAAATGCACTCCAGAAAAATGCTTTGAAGAATTTTATTCTCAACATTCATGAATTTAAAATATCTATCCAGGCAAAAGAAAATGCCTGAAAGATTTAGTTTTGTTCTCTCAGTCCTAGGACGCTACTTTTTTGGCTCCCTTTGTAATATGTTATCACACTAAAAAGAGTGAGGCAATTCTGTATGGGAAGATGCCTGTCCTCCTTGCTCTCCTCCCGCCCCTCTGGCCATTCTTAGTTGCCTCTGGGAGCCACTCCTGCTCTAACCTGAAGCACGTGGTTCCCCAGAGCTCTATGCTGTGCTTTGTCTGTTTCTATGATCAACATGGTCTCCCTAGGAGGATCCCCCAATCCATCTCTCCAGCCCAGATCTTTCTCCTGTGCTCCACATCCCAAATATTCAACTGCCTACTGGACAGGTCCCCGAGTCAAGTGCCCATCACCAACCCTCCCCAGGCTCTCGTTCCTTTCCTGCCTTGATCTACCATCTGCCTGTAAGCCAGAAACCTGGCAGTCATCCTCTACTCCTCACTCTCCTTTACAGCCACTTAATCATTTAGTCATACACCTCCTGCCTCCTTAATATGTCTCAAGTCTTTTCCCTTTTCTCTACCTTCACTGCCAATCCAAAGTTCACACCTTCTTTTCCTCTTGCTGGAATTACAAGAGGAGCCTCCTGAGTGATCTTCCAAACTCCTGGACTGTTCCCTTCTGGTTGCTGTGTGATTGTTCTAGAGCCAATGTACTCACCAATGTAATCACCTATTCTCCTGCTTCACATCTGTTACAGCTCTCCACTACCCTTCCCAACTGTTTTCCCCCACCCCTCTGCCCACCACTGCCCACTTCTTGCTGCTGCCGTCTTCCCACTCACCGTCTACATGCTCAGTTCCCTCCACCTGGCATGCTCTTCTAGTTTATTCTCACTCCTCCTGGATGTCTAACCTAGAAATCACCTCCTCTGGGACACGACCTTGGCAAAAAGTGAACTAGGAGCCCCTCTGTGTGCTACTGGAACACCCTGTTTTTAGTCCCCATCTTGGCCGAATTGTGGCCGTACTGTAACATACTGCCTCATGTCACCAGTTTCCGTGTTTCCCCGCCACCTCCAGCCCTTGGGATCACCGAGCTCATTCAGGATAGTCAAGAGTGCTAAGCACACTGTAAACATTCAACAGGTATTTGTTGAATGATTAGCTCATCCTCAGTATTTATTTAATGGTGTTTTTTTTTAAACAAGATTTTTATTTATTTATTTGACAGAGAGAGAGACAGCGAAAGAAGGAACACAAGCTGGGGGGAATGGGAGAGGGAGAAGCAGGGAGCCCAATGCGGGGCTTGATCCCAGGACTCTGGGATCATGACCTGAGCCGAAGGCAGATGCTTAACAAATGAGCCACCCAGGTGCCCATAATGGTGTCTTTTTTTCCATACAGTGTTTCATACAGTCAGTGTTGCCATCCACAGAAGCAGTAGTTAAGTGCTAGAACTAAGCCTCTGCTTAAATAAATAAATCAATAAATCAATAAGCGACTGACAACGTGCCATGTTCACACAAGTACTCCTCAACAAAACAGACCATTCATTAAGGGCCGACAACCTGTCAAGCATTAAACTGAGCTTCAGATACCTAAACTCATTTAATCCTTGCTAGAACCCTAAAATAAAAACAGCTGACATTAACTGAATGGGTACTTGGGGCCAGGCTCTGTGCTATGCACTTCACCTGTATTATCTAATTTAATTCTCACAATGACCCTGTGAGGTAAAGCATCTAGAGAGGTTAAGTGAGTTTTTCAAGGTCTTGCCATGTGGTTGAGGTGGTTGTCACCAAGAGAACTGGGTTTGGGGCTTGGTAATCTGAGGCTGAGCTCTCCACTGCACTAATCTACCTCTGTCAAATATCTAGACCTTGGCATTCAGTTTATCACTCTTAGAGGAGATGGCTGAAAGCTGTAGTCTTCTTGGAATTGACAGGAAGTTGAGTTGGAGTAATGAAAAGTAAAGTGACCTCTGTTTGGGAGATCATACCCATACCTATTGCTGATGACACCCAAATTCAACTCTTTGGTCCTCTCCCTGCCAGGACTAGACTCATGAGACATCTCCTCAGGTCCTTCAAACTTTACCTAGTCACCCTTCCATTCCCTGAGCCTCCTGCTGTATGTACTGTTTTGGCTAAAGTCACTACCAACCCTGAACCCAAACCTAAGATGTTGTCCCAGATGGTCCCTGTCCTGTTCCCTCGGCTTTCTATCCCTTACAGTCAATCCTGCCAATTCTGTTCACCTGGTCTACAGCAACTGCTCCATGAATGTGAGCTACTGTTACTGTTACATTCTAGATACCTTTCATTTTCTCCTTTATACCCACAGTGTTCAGCTTCCCAGGAACTAGCCTTCTGGAGCAAGCAAGATCAAGACAGAGAGAATGCTTTCCATGAGGATCAGAAGCCAGGCTGTCAGATGCTCAGGCCCCAGCTCTTTCGATGGAAGCACACAGAAGGGAAGATATACTTCAAAGCTGACTGATAGACAATAGCAAAATCGAAGAGGCAAACCAAAAATGTATGAGAATGTTACATATTGGAATAGAAACTAACAAATGGCTCCAATCCCAAGGAACCAAACATTCTTTTTTATTTCTTTTTACAAAATTAGAAGTTAGCCTTCAATCCTTTAACACAGTGGTTCTCAACAAGTAGAGGAGAGGATGCTTCACACACATACACACACCCAGCTCAGGGGACATTTGGCAATGTCTGGACACACTTTTTGGTTGCCACAACTGGGGAAGTAGGGGAGTGCTAATGGGTAGAGGCCAGAAATGCTGCTAACTATGCTACGAGGCACAGGACAGCTCCCTTGTTCATCCAAAGCCAAAGAATTATCCAACCCAAGATGTCAATAGTGCCACTACTGAGAAACTCTGCTAAACAAGTGCTTTGAGCACCTTCTGTATTCAAGTTACCTAATGTATAAAAAGTTACTTCTTTCTGAGAAGATGATACAAACTTCTCCCTAAGCGAAGCTCCCACAGGTCCACAATACGATAAGAGTTGTCATGGGAAAAGAAGAGGGGTAAATGCTAAATAGTGGTTTAGAAGACAAATGCCGGGGCGCCTGGGTGGCTCAGTTGGTTAAGCAACTGCCTTCGGCTCAGGTCATGATCCTGGAGTCCCTGGATCGAGTCCCGCATCGGGCTCCCTGCTCGGCAGGGGGTCTGCTTCTCCCTCTGACCCTCTCCCCTTCATGTGCTCTCTCTCATTCTCTCTCTCTCTCAAATAAATAAATAAAAAAAAAAAAAAGAAGACAAATGCCATGAGTTCAGAGGAAGGAGAGCACCACGAAGGCTGAGACCCTCTTCAAAGATCTCAGAGAGCAGACAGGGCCCCTACAGTCAGGGCTCCCACCCTGGGAGGACCAGAGTCCACCTTCCCAGCTTTACTTTTAGAACAGGTCCCTTCAAGCCACCCTTTGCTTCTGCCAAACTATTCACCCACGACAGCAGCTGGGCCACATGGCTACGATGTCCCACTCCTACTGTTATAATGGAGAAAACCTCTTACCTACTATTTCACCAAAGCGCCGCCCTCCAACTGAGCAGCACCCAACCCCACCAAGGGTGAGGAGGACATGTCATCATCTCAACCCAATCACAAAATCATGTTCCTATGATTCCTACAGGAAGGAGGTAGTGAAAAGACCAAGGAGGAAAATGTTTTAAATGGCTCAGGCCCTTGTCCTCTGCCACCTAAAATCAGTGCTTAGGAGCAGTCAGCCAGGAGCTGCCTCATTTCCTGTAGTTGCTCGGTAAAAATAGGAAGTGGGGGAGGAAGTTCACAAAGCAGAAACAAAAGTAATCACTGCCTCGCTTCCTGAACACAAATCACCGAGCAGGAAGGGTATCATTAAAACATCAAAATGGAAAGGCAGGCATGGAGAGCCAAAGCCAGAGCAAAGGAAGTGACACTTCTGGGTCCACCAAGCCTGGATTATTTCTGCGCCCGGAGACTGCTCCCAAAGAAAAATTATGTGCAAAACTGAACGCTAGCCTATTATACAGAAACAGTTCTCAAGGAATTAATACTAAGCATGTTAATTTAAAGAATCGTCCAGGGGAGCCTGGGTGGCTCAGTTGGTTAAGCGACTGCCTTCAGCTCAGGTCATGATCTTGGAGTCCTGGGATTGAGTCCCCCGTCGGGCTCCCTGCTCAGCAGGAAGTCTGCTTCTCCCTCTGACCCTCCCCCCTCTTGTGTTTTCTCTCTCTCTCAAATAAATAAATAAGAAAAAAAAATTTAAAGAATCATCCAAAAACCCTGGAGACACTAAAGTTCTATCAGAGTAAAAAATGTCAATGAAAAAGTTTAAGGAGGCCAAGATTATTTTTTTCTGTTCAAGAAATTACTAAAACTGCTGTTAATACAAAAACTAAAAACTTAGTAAATAACTGCTCAGTTGACGAAATCTGAAGCCCATTTATCCTAAACTGAGCTCTGAAAACTCAAGTACATAGGAAAATGAACAAACCCTACTAAATAAAAATTTTGATCAACGTTCAATCTACCATAGTTAAAAGGAAGACGTTTCTATACGCATCCTCCAGTAACACGGTCAACCCTACGAGTGGTGCCTGAATGCTGTGAATGCTCGGGGCACTCAGGATGCAGAGGGAGGGTATCTGTGCCTGCCCTCAAGGAGCTTCTGGTCTAATGGGGGAACAAACTGCCCCCACATGGTGACATCTGACTGCCTCTTGTCGTGACACTTGCTCTGTAACATTTATCACCATAAAATAGGACATTCCTCTATAATAACAAAGCAAGATACCATTAGTGGATCTGAAAAGCTTTTTTATTCAGTAATCTACAAACAAGTAATAATTTAATCTAAGCAGAAGAAAAAATGTTCTAACCATAAAGTCAACAGAGTTGAAATGTAGTTTCAAAATAGCACAGGTTTAAAAAAAAAAAAAAAAAAGGCCAAATGTGTTAAACAGTCATACAGATGAAGGGCAATTTTGTTTAAATTGAGGATATTTTGGGGTTAGGGAGAGAAAGAGGAAGATCGAAGGCTATTTTTTAAACAGTCAACACATAAATAAGTAGAAAAGTAAATGAAATGGATGGTAATCACCATATATTCAGTTTCATACCAAGAAAAACGGTGAACATTTAGTGGGGGAAAAAAAAATCTATTGCCAGTCCTGTGGAGGGCTGATCTAGCTATCTGTCAAATTTTCTGGTGATAAATCAACCTGCTGTATTCTAAGACTTGTGTTTAGTTTTCTTATAAAATCAAAAGAGTAACTAAAAAAAAAAAAAATCAAGAGTAACTCAAACCTGTTGCCTTTAAAACAAAACAAGTATTAGAACTTTTTTTTTAATATATATATTTTTAAAGATTTTATTTATTTATTTGAGACAGAATGAGAGAGAGAGAGAGAGAGAGCTCATGAGAGGGGGGAGGGTCAGAGGGAGAAGCAGGCTCCCCGCCAAGCAGGGAGCCCGATGCGGGACTCGATCCAGGGACTCCAGGATCATGACCTGAGCCAAAGGCAGTCGCTTAACCGACTGAGCCACCCAGGCGCCCCCAAGTATTAGAACTTTTGAAAGAATTTTATTAGAGAAACACTCTGAGCCAAAACACTTTATTAAACAGAAATCTTCAAAAGAAGTTAAAGCAGGAGACGGGAAGCAGTCAGCAAAGGTTTATCTACAAATGACTACCACACATCACCAAAGGATAAATGAATTTGGCTCTGAAACTTCTGAAAAAGTTTGCTCAGGTAAAACTAGGTTTTTGATAAACTAAAATGGCGTTGGACCATTAGAAGTTTTCACATCCAATACAGCCAAGCACGATGAAAATATTCACAGCAAAAAATTGTGACACTGATGGAAATTTGGGTATAAATTAAGGAGAATGACTTAAAGTAAATCTTTTTTTTTTTTTAACTGAAGTACAGTCGACTGAGGAAAATCATTTTTTAGAAGTCACAAGCATTGATGTGATTTTTTCAAACCCAAATTGTTAAAACATTCCAAAAAATCTACATCTATTAAAAACCACTAGTTTATTTTTGTTAGTATGTTACAGCATGAAAAGGCCTTGATCCACTCAGCTTTGTTTGAGCCTAGTTTTAGCCTTCATTACCCAAAAAGTTTCCAAACATAAAAGCAAGTTGAACTAATGAAAACTAATGTATCCATTAGAAAGTTATTTAAGAAAACTTAATTATGCTACTTATTCTTAACAATTTACACTATGGAATCTGTCTAAAATTAACCTCAAATGGGGAAAAACAAGTACTTATCAAGAAGCTTACATACAAGGGCGCCTGAGTGGCTCAGTCGTTAAGCGTCTGCCTTCGGCTCAGGTCATGATCCCAGGGTCCTGGGATCGAGCCCTGCATCGGGCTCCCTGCTCGGCAGGAAGCCTGCTTCTCCCTCTCCCACTCCCCCTGCTTGTGTTCCCTCTTTCACTGTCTCTCTCTGTCAAATAAATAAATAAAATCTTTAAAAAAAAAAAAAAAGAAGCAGCCTACATACAGTTAAATCAAACTGTAATGTATAAATTATTTCTCTTACTATGGAGAGGAATGATATAAACTTTAGATATAAGCACTTCAGATTCGGGACCATTTCTGAGAATTTAAGGCACCCTTGAAAAATTTGATCAGTGGATAATTACAGCAGCTCCTGCCTCCAGGCTGGGAACACTGACTCCAGTTCTGCACACCCAGCAAGCCTTCCCATCTCTCAGAAAGAACAGCAAGTCAGAGTCAAGGCGAGGGAGCCCGTTCTTCCCCATAAACATCGCAGCAGGTCAGGTACTGAGCAGTAAGGACATTCAAGAAGCCTCCTCCCCATCCCTCCTGTTATTCCCCAGGCAGAGAAGACAGCCCTACAGTGCAGGCCTGCAGTGGCTTACCACCATATTGACTTCCAGGACCTCATTTACTGAGGTCCTACTACGTGCCCGACACTGCTCCAGGCACTGGGGGTACAGGGGTGAATGAAACAGACACAATTCCTGCTCTCCGGGAGCTTACAACCTCATGGGAGAAAAACCTCATGCTTTTACCTTGTAGGTAAGATGCTACACAGTACATGGGACGCCAGGATGGCTCAGTCAGTTAAGCGTCTACCTTCGGCTCAGGTCATGATCTCAGGGTCCTGGGATTGAGCCCCGCATCGGGCTCCCTGCTCCGTGGGGAGTCTGCTTCTCCCTCTCCTTCTGCCTGCCGCTCCCCCTGCTTGAGCTCTCTCTCTGGCAAATAAATAAATAAATAAATAAATAAATAAATAAATAAAAATAAAATCTTAAAAAAAAAAGATGCTACACAGTAACAAAGAGATTTCCTGGAAACAGGCAGTGACAAAGTGCAGCAGTTATGGGTATGGGAGTCAGACTGACCTAGATAAGAATCCCAGTTCTCAGTAATTATCAGTTAAATGAATGGCACTTATTAACTCTATGCCTCTGTTTCTTTGAACTCTGTGCCTCAGTTTCTTCAGTACAGTGGTGAGGCTTAACCCCATAAACCACAACACTTGGCACACCTTGAGTCTCACTCAGAAACTGGAGCTCTCTGCTCTGAAAGAAGCTGGACACTAGTCAGAGAAAAGCATTTTATCTTTTTTTTTTTTTTTAAAGATTTGATTTATTTATTCATGAGAGACAGAGAGAGAGAGAGAGGCAGAGGGAGAAGCAGGCTCCCAAGGAGCAGGGAGCCTGATGTGGGACTCGATCCCAGGACGCTGGGATCATGACCTGAGCCGAAGCAGACGCTTAACCATCTGAGCCACCCAGGCGCCCAAGCATTTTATCTTCTAATGAAATACTTCACGCTAGCCTACTATTAGTGAAAAAAAACCCAAACAAACCCAAACTCTTCCTCCTCGAAATACCACACAGCTACCAAATTTTTCAAAAATATTACTTACCTTCCTGCTGCTCTGGCCCCAACTCTCAAGGTCCTGGCAACAAACTAAAAGGAGGGCTGCCCTGTGTCCTCCAGAGGGGAAGGAGGTCATGGCTCCTCCCATTTCCCTGCCCACCACTCCCTCCCCTTTCAGCCCCAAGCTGAAGGAAGACGGGCAAGAACAAGGCTCAGGAAGGGATAACCTCGCACTGTAAAGTACAAAGCTACTGTGGCCGCATTCTCTGCTACCTTGAGACCCAGGGGTAGGATAGGTCTTTGGGAGCTGGGGAGAGGGACCAACTGCTCTTGCCTCCCCTGCCTAGGTTATCACAGCCTGCAGCACTCAGGTCTGGGAGCTGAGTCTGGGAGCTGAGCCAGCTTCCCTCTGCCTCTGTTCTCAGGCATACACCTGGGGGTGGGGTGGGGGAAGACTCAGGTATTCCCAGGTTCCCCGACGTAAATACCATCTCACTGACACCTAATCCCAAAATTATTTCTAATAAGAAAATTAGATTTTTTCCCCCCAGGTAATCTCTAGCTCTAATTCTGCACTCAAAAACTATCCCATTAAGATTCTTTGCACAATTTGAAAAAGCACAGATTGGACAGCGACCCAGACACAAGGAACACAGTCAAAAAAAAAAAAAAAGTGATACCATCTAGGAATGAATCCTAGAAATAGACTCAGTAAATGTAGAGGCCTATATCAGAGACACTCACTGGCAGCACTGTCTGCAAGCTTCCATCTGGAAGTAACCCACATGGGCTGCATTAAGGGATTCATTAAGTAAATTACACAGGAACACCTCATGGCCATTTCAAAGAGCAAGGTCCAGCTACCCCGTCTCATCAAGCTTAAGATGTCATTTATAAATCATATCATTATTTTATATAGGCTAAAAAACTCTGCCATATAACAATGACCTGTCATCACACGCTATATCCCAATTTCGGGCTCCCCTCAGGCTCTTTCCTGTCTCATTTCTCCATCTATCTGGGGCACACATCACCCCTGGAACAAGTCCCTGGGTGCCCTTTTCTCCCCTTTCACTTTTTCTAGAAGTTACCCATTTTTAAGAGTCACTGTTTGGATGACACCATCCTGGGTCCCTTTAGTCCCCACGAAGCCTGTCCGAGCTCCACTGCCATTGCTTGTCGCTAGCTCTGTATGCCTTCCCCTCCCAGAGGAACTGTAAGCGCATGGAGGCAGGCTGGCCCCCTCTTGGTGCGCACTGCGGTGCCCAGCACTGGGCCATAATGACTCTGCCGCCAACAAAAAAAACATACCAGTCGGGAACTCTGGATGTGTCTAAGGACTTCACAAATATTAAGTCACTAACGCCTGATTATTAACTCCAGGAGAGAGCTCGTGATACCTCCCCCATTTTCAGACAGGGTAAAATGAGGTAAAGAGAGGCTGGGTGACTTAGAGATGAATGACTAGTAAGTGGCAGAGACAGAAACCGAACCCAAGCAGTCTGGATAGAGTCCTTGTTCTGAGAGTCTGTGCTACATTCCCTCTCTAAATGACTGCTTACGTACATAGCAAACACTTAAAAATTTGTTTTTATTATCTTCAAACTGAAACTATAATACACATATATAGTGAAAAGAAAACCATCCTGTACAAAAGGGTACGCAAAACAAAGCTAGTTCAGTCTAACAGGCTAGATTTCTGGGGCCTCATCCCAAAGGCAACCACTGTTTCTTCTCTATCATTCCAGAAATTTTTTTCTACACTTAGAAACCTATTTCATGTGTATCTGTCTCTCTCTCATTTTTTACACAAACGGGCCATATACGCATCGTTCTGCATCTTACCTGTCTCACTGACTGACATTTCTCTGAGCTCGATGCATATCTGCACCTATACTGTGTTTATTCCATTCTAAGATACACATATTTTCACATTTTAACCCAAGATGGTTCCATAAAGCCAGAAGATCTTGGTGGGCTTGGACTTCACCAGGTAATAGGAGTCACAAAAGCTTTTAAATGTATTTAAGAAGGACGCCTGGGTGGCTCAGTCAAGTTAAGCGTCTGCCTTCGGCTCAGGTCATGATCCCAGGGTCCCGGTATCAAGTCCCACATCAGGCTCCTTGCTCAGTGGGGAGCCTGCTTCTCCCTCTGCCTGCCACTCCCCCTGCCTGTGCTCACTCTCTCTCTCTCTGACAAATAAACTCTTAAAAAAAATTTTTTTTAAAAAAAGGTACAGGGGCGCCTGGGTAGCTCAGTTGTTGAGCGTCTGCCTTCGGCTCAGGTCATGATTCTGGTCCTGGGATCGAGCCCCGCCTCGGGCTCCCTGCTCTGTGAGAAGCCTGCTTTTCCCTCTCCCACTCCCCCTGCTTGTGTTCCCTCTCTGGCTGTCTTTCTCTCTGTCAAATAAATAAAATCTTAAAAAAAAAAAAAAAAGGTACAAAAGATATTAAGTGTTAACCTTGCAACCGTGTGCAGGCTGAATCACCAGGCAGAGACCAGCAGCTGACACTGGACACTAACTTCTCCTGTAACGTAAGCACCTACATCACAGGGTTGTTGCGGAGATGAAACAAGGTAATATACACAAAGCACTTGGCACCAAACCTGGCTAGTACAATGAGTGAAGGGATTAACATCACACCTGACACATTGTTAGTGCCCAATAAGTTACATATTGTCATTAATTATTTCTTCAAGAGCTGGCCCCGCTTTCCTCTCCAATCTCATTTCCCTCCACTTCCATATTCATACCTGTCCACCCTTTACCCTAAAACTCCTTCAGCTCACATACCACCTGCTTGCTCACCTATTCCTCTGTACCCATCATGGCCTTTCCCCTTACTGTGGTGCTGTACTACCACTCTCCCAGCGTACTCAGCTCAAGCTCGTCCTTCTCCAGGAAACCTTCCCTGACAACAGCAGTTGGATTCGCTGGATGAGCAGCCTGGGCAAAGTGTATCTGTCATGACTTCCCCTCCGGTTCTCAGCTTTGTCAATGCACCCAGGAGCAAGCAGGTCCAGGGCAACTGAGTCAGGCCACCTAAACTCAAAGATGACTGTGTACTAACCAGAAGACCAGTTACTAAGTTTATAAATACTGATGAGGGCTAATATTTACTAAGCACTTAGCAGGTGCCAGGCAACAAAGAGGTAGGTCCTACCATTCTCCCCATTCTACAGAGGGGCAAACAAAGAGATTAGCCAGCACCCCAAGACGAGGATCTGATCTGAGCGGTTTGGATATGGAGTTCTCAACCATTCACATTCTCTCCTTGGCAGGAAATCTCCATGTGAAGCCACGTTCTAATCAGAAGGTATTAGGAGTGTGGAAGCAAAGCAAGGGAAAGATTCTCCTGGCTAGAGGCATCAACAGAGATGCACCCATCTGTTTGGTGGTGCAGAGGCTCACTGGCGGACTGCACACAGCTCCTCTGGCCAGGGCCCCCAGGCAGTGCTCCCAGGCAGTGCTCCAGACATATCACCCAGTTCCTCTCTTGGACCCGTCACCCCAATTTCCATAGACACCATCCCAACCCTCTTCTAGAAATGCAGTCTTTCTTCTGAGGATACAAAATTAAGTTTAAGCATTCTGGCTACGAACACATTCCAAACATCCCTTCTTGGGGTTACAACCGGGTCATTTTGGTTGAACTTAAAGTTTTCCCTGAAATTCTCCAAACTGCACTTAAAAAATGTCTCTTGGTTTATATCTTTTCTATAGACAGCGTTTTATTCTCATTTCATTCTCAGATGATCACTGATTCATTCAACAAATACTTGATTGTTCCCAGAACACTGTGTTCTAGGTCCTGGAGCAGTGAACATGCAAGATCTCTGAAACCTGGGGGAGCTCATTACGTGTCCCCCCACTTCTAAGCACTTAGGATACTTTATGGCAATTGCTTTTTTGGCCTTCTTGTCCAGACTGTGCCTTTCAGCTCTGTATTTTACTTTTCCACTACAGTAACTAGCTCATACTCAGAGTACTCCATCAATGTGAGTTAACTAAATTAATGAATAAAACCACTGGGTCTCATCTTTCTCATCCAGGGTGGGACCAGATGATGTCTGAAGTCCCTAAGAGCAAAGATACAAAGTCTAAATCAAGTTGTAGGGACAGAAAGCAAACAGCAAATACAGCCCAAATCAAGAAGGAAAAGGAGATGGGCTAGGTCCTTACAGTTATGAAGGACAGGCCACCTTGGCAAGCAAAGAAGGGCTCCCTCAGCTGGAGAAAATATGGCCTTGAGAATATGACCAGGGGTCAGCTGGAGATAAAGAAATGACTTGCAGGGGCGCCTGGGTGGCTCAGTTGGTTAAGCGACTGCCTTCGGCTCAGGTCATGATCCTGGAGTCCCGGGATCGAGTCCTGCATCGGGCTCCCTGCTCGGCAGGGAGCCTGCTTCTGCCTCTGACCCTCCCCCCTCTCATGTGCTCTCTCTCTCTCATTCTCTCTGTCTCAAATAAATAAATAAAATCTTTAAAAAAAAAAAAAAAGAAAAGAAATGACTTGCAGCAAAGTCTGACTTGGGGTCACTGCATGCAGACAGGAGTGGGGGGGGTGAAGCGGTTCTCTGCCCAGAAGTCATATACTGGATGAGTGGGAAGGAGCATGTTTTTTGGGAAAAGAGGTAGAGGCATGAAGCTAGGCCTCGGAAAATGCTCACAGGCAGTGTGGAAAGAGAACAAACTCAAGTGAAAAAGCACAGTCACAAAGTTAAGAAGATGACCACAATAGCTCCAACTCAAGAAGGCCAACCAAGAGGAGATTGACAACAGCAAGAAAATCTGGCTCACCATGCCAAATATTTATGGTCAACGTCAAGGGAAAGAGTAAGCAGCAGCCACTGCATCCATCAATTGGACCTTAAGAGCAGTTTCAGTAGAGATAAAGACATTTGAAGCATAACCCCTCACAAGTTCAGGCTGTGAACTTGTACTAAGAGAAAAAGGCATCCCCCCCCCCCCCAATAACTCCAAAGTAAAGCAATTCCTTTTCAAACCAACATTCTTTGTCCACCTAGGAAGGTCACCATTTTCCACAAAGGACAACATTTCAAGAGGGAAAGAAAGAGACTGGACACTTAGTCCATGTGATGCCCCAGCCTACTAGCTCCTAGATACAGTTACTTTCCTACAGACTTGGAAGACTCACTTGACATAAAGCTTCTGGTGTATTAGGCTCCAGGATTGAAACAGAATAAACATTTAGTAAGATTTCAGCAGAATCATGTGCAACTTGTTTAAAAAAATTTTTTTAAAGGATGCTTAAAACATGCTGTCTTCCAAAAATCCAGAGATAATTTTAGATTGAAAAAATGTAGGCTTGCCAAGGGAATCTGAGAGCTTTTCTATCTTGGTCTCCAATGCTAACCTACGTATTCGTGTGCAAAAATAGAGGAAGATTAGAATCTCAAATGCCAGACTGAAAAGTTGCCACAACAAACCTGAACTCTTCATATGGAGTTTGTTATCTTGTCAGCAAGAAAGCAAATGAAACAATAAACTTTTCACTTTAAAAGATAAAAAGAAAAAACCCTTCAAACATGAACTATTTCCTAGACTTGTAAAGGAAATGATTAAGAAAAAAAGATACTGCGAATGAAATGTAAAAACAGCATATACAAAATCTAAATATCAATTTTGTGAGTAGTCCCTTATAAACACATACTATGTCATATAAATATGACAAAACAGCAGTCATAGCTTATTCAAAAAAACTGGGTCAACTAACCATTTGGAAAATATTTCGTCTCTTACACCGAGACGAAATTTTAAGTAGAAATTTTTAAGCTGGAAGTTAAAAAAAAAAAAAAAAAAAGGCCATGAAATGAGAAGCAAAAATGAATGGAACTTTTTATAACACCGGGATGGAGAAGAATTTTCCAAACAGGTCAACAAAGGAAACAAATATAAAGCTATTTTTTAAATGAATGTTACCTTTGACCTCTTTTGTAAATTTATCCTAAAACAATCAGACAAATCCCTTTGGCAGAATTATCTTGTGACGAACTGGAAACAATCTACATGTTCATCTGTAGGGTTTGGTTACATTATGGTATACGATGGTAACTATGAAGTCCATACAAGTGATTATACAAGTGAAACAGACTATTTATCGGTATTAACAAAATGTTAGCAACGACTGTCACTAAGTGGTAGGTGGGCGGATGATTGTCATCTGAAAAAGTATTGTCACGATACTTTTTGTGTTGTCTCGAATGCGAAGAGGACGAATTGCTTTTATAATGGGGGTGAAGGGGCGGGAACAAGCGACTTTCAAATTGGGGTCCCCCAACCGGAGTGTTCATCTGGCAAATTTTGTGAGGAGTATAAACAGAATTCTTATCGTGCCAACCAGGCATGCTTCTTTCCTCGCACCGCGCGGAGCAGGAAGACACACCCCTGACCCTGCACTCGCCCCCAGGCGTGGGTCCTTCATCCCCGGCCCCGGCCCTGGCCCTGGCCCTGGCCCTGCCCGGTGCCCGCAGAACCTCCCCCGGCCCAACTGCGCCAGCAGGCTCCGGAGAGCCGAAAAATCGTGTTCCTCGGCGGCCCCGCACGGCGGGGAAGGTGCGCGCAGCCGGCCGGGCAGCCGCCGGGCGGCGTGAGGGCCGCGTCCCCAGCCAGTCCCGGCGGACCCCGGCCGCCCACAGGCCGCCGTGCTTCGGCGGACTGCTCCGCCGGCTTCCGGGAGCGGGTGCCCGCGCCAGCCCGACCTCTCCGGCCCCGGCGGCCCGAGGGAGCGCCCCCCGCCCCTCCCGCCCCGCGTCTGCGGGGTTCCCCCCCCACACCCGGCGCCGCCGGTCCCGGGCACGAGCCGGGAGGCCCCTCCGGGCTTCCGTCCGCCCGGCCAGCGCCCCCAGAGCCCGGCGTCCTCCACCGCGGACGGGCGAGGGGCGGGAGCCCGCGGCCCCGCGCCCCGCGGCCCCGCGCCCCGCGAGCTCGTCCAGTCGCCGGCCCCGGCCGCAGCCCACCGGCCACCCGCAGCCCTCCCGCCTGCGCCAGGGAGCGCCCGCTCGCGCCCTCTCCTCACCTGCGACGCGCCCCGGCCCTCAGCGCACCGCCCGGACCGGCTGTGTACACCGGAAGTGACGTCTCCGGGCCGGCCCCGCCCCCGCCCCAGGCGGACGCCTGGGTGGCTGCGGACCCCGGGGTTCGAAGCCAACCCCTCTTGCGCGAGCCGGGAGGGGGCGGCCCTGAGCTTCCTACCTCAGGCGCCGAGGACCTCCCTACGGGACCGCGTTAGGGCGGGGGTTGAGGACGGGCGGCCAGAGCCCGCAGGGCCACCCCGCTCCTCCACTTTGGCTTGGCCCCTGGGCGGGAGGGGTTGGCTGCGTCCTCACGTATTTATTATTGAAATAGATGGCTGAAATATTGAGTACTTACTGGATGCCGGGTCCTGACGGGCACCGTAGGGACCAGGGAATGCATGCCCTCACCCTCATAGGTTGATTCTCTAATGGAAACACAATAACGTTGTCACAAATACACATGATGAGATACTGCCAATTGTGACAAGCGGTAGGAGGGGAAAGTGGAAGAGGGAGGGGGGGAGAGTCCCCTGACCTAGTGTAGGAGGGTAATCAGGGAATTCTTCGCCCAGGAAATAGAGCGGGAGTTGAGGTCCTAAACGGAAGAAGGAAGAAAACAACTTGGAGAAGCAGAGAGGAAAGCACGGTTAGGGCAGAAGAAACAGCAGGTGTTTTCAATGGCTTTGTGTTCAAGAAACTAGGGTAGTAAGATCTTGCCTGAGAGCACTGGGGAACTAGTAAGTTTTAAGCAAGGGGTGGTTTTACCATACTTGTGGGCTTAAAGGGATTACTTGGGCTACAGTTGCAGGGAAGGACTAGAGAGGGGGAGGCAAGAGTGGATGTAGATTTCTTTACCCACGTTCATAAGCAGCATTATTCATAATAGTCAAAACGGTGGAAGCAACCCAGATGTCCATTGATGGATGAGTAGATAAACAAAATGTAGTCTATCCATGCAAGGGAATACTATTCAGCCTTAAAAAGGAAGGAAATTCTGACACATGCTACAAATGTATGAACCATGAAGCATTATGCTCAGTAATAAATAAGCCAGTCACAAAAGGACAAGTATTCTACAATTCCACTTATATGAGATACCTAGAGTAGGCAAGTTCATAGAGACAGCAAGTAGAAGGTAGTTGCCGGGAGTGGGGAGAGGGGAGTATGGGGAGTTCGTATTTAATGGGTATAGTGTTTCAGTGGGTGAAGATGAAAAATTCTGGAGATGAATGCAGTGATGATGCACAGCCACATCAAAACCATACACTTAAAATGGCTAAAATGGTGAATTATATGTATATTTTATTTTTATTTATTTATTTTTAAAGATTTTATTTATTTATTTGACAGAGAGAGAGACAGCGAGAGAGGCAGGACAAGCAGGGGGAGTGGGAGAGGGAGAAGCAGGCTTCCCATGGAGCAGGGAGCCCGATGCGGGGCTCGATCCCAGGACCCTGGGATCATGACCTGAGCCGAAGGCAGACGCTTAACGACTGAGCCACCCAGGCGCCCCTATATGTATATTTTAGATAGACAGATAGATAGACAGACAGACAGACACCAGGAAGCTATTTTGATTGTCCAAGCAAAAAAATTATTCTGATTTAGAACAGGGCTTTCCAAATTTTGTTGTTGTTGTTCTTTTTTTTTTTTTTTAAGATTTTATTTATCTGACAGAGAGATAGAGAGCACAAGCAGGCGGAGTAGCAGGCTGAGGGAGAGGGAGAAGCAGGCTCTCTGCTCAGCAGGGAGCCCGATGTGGGACTCGATCCCAGGACCCTGGAATCATGACCTGAGCTGAAGGCAGACGCTTAACCGACTGAGCCACCCAGGCGCCCCCAGAAACAGCATTTTTTACAAATTCAAGGTTCGTGGCAACCCTGCATCGAGCAAGTCTATTGGTGCTATTTTTCCAAAGCATTTGCTCACTTTGTGTCTCTGTGCATATTTTGGTCATTCTCCCAATATTGCAAACTTTTTCATTATTTTATTTGTTATGGTAATCTATGATCAGTGATTATGACTCACAGAAAGCTCAGATGATGGTTAGCACTTTTTAGCAATAAAGTTTGGGCTGGTTTTTTGTTTGTTTGTTTGTTTTGAGAGAGAGAGAGAGAGAGTAGGAGGGGAGAGGCAGAGGGAGAAGGAGGTCAAGGGAGCATCTTAGGTTGTCTCCATGCCCATGTCCTGAGATCATGACCTGAGCAAAAATCAAGAGTTGGATGTTTAATTGACTGAGCCACCTAGGCACCCCAGCAATAAAGTATTTTTTAATTAAGGTATATACATTGCTTTCTTAGACATAATGCTATTGCACACTTAATAGACTATAGGCTTGTATAAACATAACTTTTATATGCACTGGAACAAACAAAAATTTCATCTGACTCACCTTATTGCAATATTAGTTTTATTACAGTGGTCTGGAACCAAATCTGGAATATGTCCAGGTATGCCCATATATCCACTACACTACTCATATACTATTTACATTATGAAACAGAAATAAAGAATTTTAAAAGATTAGAAATAAAACAGTCTATATAGAAGTTCTAATATTCTCTCCTGTACTCTAATAGATTGCTTTCTTACACTAGTGGGTATGTGAACCTCACTTGGAAAGCCACTCACAGATTATGGTGGTGGCAGTAGGGAGTAAAGCAGATGCAAGTCAGTGATGAAATGGATATGGAGGGTCAGGAAGAGAAGGGAATCCTGGATTTCTCCTGAGTCTCTGGGACAAACCATTGTAGTGGTGATAGTGCTGGGAAGTTCCTGAAGACCACATTTGGAAGGGTGGAAGATAGAAAGAAGGCCATGAGTTCCGCTGTGAATGTGATATCAAGGAGGCAACTGGGATGAGGGTCTGGAGCTTAGGAGAGTGCTGGAGATGTCACTGGAGCTTCGGTGGTCGTCCAAGCTGTGGGGAGGAGCTGAAGGTGGGTTTAGATCGAGGGGAGGCTTTTTAGTGATTTAGTTTTGTTTCATTCTGTTTTAAGTAAGCTCTACACACAATCCTGAACTCACGATCCTGAGGTCAAGAGTCCCATGCTCCACCGGCTGAGCCAGGCAGGTGCCCGTTTGGAGATTGGTTTTTTAAAGTGGAAGAAATTTAAACACATTTCATTGTTAGAGAGGAGAATCCAGTTAACAGAAAGAGGCTGAGTATACAGTAGAGACATCTGGTCATTTTGTGAGGTTCTGACAAGGTCTAAGATGCTTTGCAGCAAGGGGCACCTGGGTGGCTCAGTCAGTTGAGCATCCAACTCTTGGTTTTGGCTGGGGTTGTGATCTCGGGGCCGTGGGTTCACACCCCCATCAGGCTCTGTGCTGCTGGGCATGGAGCCTGCTTGAGATTCTCTCTCTCCCTCTGCCCCTCCTGCGCTTTCTCTCTCTCTCTCAAAAATTGCTTTGCAGCAAAGAGAGAAGGGAGCTTGGGGACAGAGGTGTGAGGAGAGTGAGAAAGGTCTGAAGGCAGAAAGGTGAGTAGAAGGAGAAATGTGGTAAAATTTACAACTTGCACTGAGGATCTATTTCAGGTTGATAGTCATTAATTCAGAGTAGAGCCCTCCTTCCTAGAAAGCGACTTCCTCCGCAGCCTTCAGGTCAAAGTGAGGAAGGTGGAGTGAGGATTCACCCGGCAGTTGAATACAAAGAGTGGGGCAAGAGTGTTATCAACGTGATGGGCTTGAAACCCAAGCTACAAGAGGAGGGATGTGAGGCGGGAGAAGACACTGGGTTGGAGGAAGTGTCTCTGGGTGCTGGGGTCATCTTACCTGTGGAGGCTTCAGAGAAGGGACAAGGGATGATGGCTGGCTTCTATGTGGGCCAACTGTGGTTCCTGCAGTCTCAGGACAAGCCCGTCCACCATGCGGAGGTCCTCCTAGCTCCTAGGATAGGCCCCAGAGACCTCCAGTGGCTATGTAGGAGACCTCCAGTGGCTATGTATCACACTGGATGGGACTTTAAAGAGGCTCCCTCTGCACGTGGCAGGCTCTGTTCCATGTGCTTAACTACTGCTGTTCACTTCACTCCCAACCTCATGGTCCCAGAGTGATGTGCTGGAAACTCCTTGTGCCTGGCTCCGTCTGGGCCCCTTCTATAGACTTCAAGCCAGGACCAGGAGGTTCTAGAGACCCATTCTGCCACGCATGTGGTTCTTCTTTTTTCTTTTCATTGAAGTATAATTAATGTACAGTGTTATATTAGTTTTGGGTCATATGTGCAGTTCTTATTTGGGATTGGTGTGAACCTTGTCAACCTTGGGGCCCTTCTGGTGACTTCTGTGGTACTCTGAGCACCAGGCCGTCTTGGACTTCTCAAGCTTCCCTGAGGACGTTTTGTATCATGCACATTTCAAGTCTGCTTTGCCAGTACATCTACAGTTCTCATACCTACCTCCTAGAGGTTTGAACGATTTGTTTTCCTTCATCAAATACACATACATATGGAAAAGGAGGGAAAAAACATCCACGTACCCACCACACAGGTCTGAGACATTTGTCATGTCAGGTCACCTCATCATTCCAAGCTCCCTTGCACAGGAGTGCCAAGAAAAGAGAAGGGAGCCCACGGGGTCTAGAGATGGAGGCCAGGCCCTCCTGGAGCCCCCATGTCTTTAGGGACAGGCGCTGTGATCCTCCAGCTTTGCAGAGAGGTCTGTGATTGGAGGCTTAACATGCACATAGGGATAGGATGGCAGTCCAGAGACCACCAGACCAGCACCTCAATTTGCCACGCAAGAGGCCAAGAAGGCACAGGCCGGGAACAGGGTCTTTCTCTGAATCTACCTGACCCCCTGTGTATCTGGTTAGAGGCACAGTTGGTGGGAGCCAGATCCCGCGGAAGGGAGGAGACCTCAGAGGTCATCACCGTGGGAAGTGAGAATGAAATTTCACGAGTTCCTCAGTGACAAAAGAGCCCTGCATTAGGGAGATGGGCCAGAGATGCACCTTGACCTTGGCATGAGATGCCTCTCTTCGCTGAGGGGAAAAAAAAAGCAGATTCACATTCCTAACGTGAAAGGCTGCAGAATACAGATATCCACACCGAGGGGCCCATGAGGAATGAGAGAACTAATTTTCTTAAGCAGCCAAGGTTATTACTGTTGGCTTGTGCATTCTTCATGGCAGTAGAAGCCAGGGCTCCCAGGCTGGGCTTTTCCGTGTTAGTTTTAGTGGGCATGTCTGAAAGAAGAGCCTTCAGGGAAGGGGTTATCCCAGCCAAGTTTTGGGGGTGGGGTAAGGGGCAATGGAGTTGGTTTGGAGAGAGTACCTTTTCTCCTCTACTTTACTGGTTTCCCCTGGGCACAGTGTGAAAGCTGCAATATGGACTGGGAGCCCCGGGAAGGGTAGCTGCATTCCAGAATCCACAGGATTGGGGAGCAAGTCTGGAGAGGGCTGGCCAGACGTTCTGGACACAGAGCAACCGGCTGTCTGCTGGGCATGGAGAGAGGCTGGGGCGAGGCCAGTCTAGTCTAGCTTGAGTGGCATGGCCCAAGCAGGAAAGGGGGTGAAGGTGGTGTGAGTCACGTGCTGAAGGGGAAACTTCTCCCCCAGTCTCCAGATTACCTCCCTGAGGAAGTCACTCCTCACTCCTCCCTTTCCCCTGTGTGTAAGCATCTGAGCATCCTGTTGTCCTTTCTTCACTGGTTGTCCTGTGGCCAAGAGGCCCTTGCCGGGCAGAGCCATCTGCTTCTGTCCATCCATACCCTAAGATCCCAGGTTGCTTTTCATTGTTCTGAGGGGCTGGGGCTGGCCAGGGTCCTGGGAGATCCCTGATGGGGAGGGGAGCTGAACCCCAGGATTCTAGGCCCTTTCCCCTGAAGCCAGGACAGGAGGTCTGGTCTCATCTTAGGGAAATGCAAGATACAAGCAGAATGAGCTGCTGGGGGCTCCTTGGGGGCTCTTTGGGGCTGGGTGAAACAGAGATATCTGGGTTATGGGGAAGGTGCTGGATGGATTAGGCTATGCCCACCAGAGTGATCAGCTGTGAAAGTCTCACAGTGGAGAGGGATATAATCCAGGCCCCACAGACTTCCAGGGGTTCCCAGGGCTCATGGGCAGGAAAGGATGGTGTGCTGGGGAGGGAACCAGGCAAGGTTCTGGTACTGGTGAAGCCATAGGTGTTACTGCCTCCAGGTCAAGTTACCCTGAAAGCCGTGGGCAGCTCCGGTCCATTTCATAGCTGACAGAGTCAAGGCCCTACTCTCCTCAGGTTCCCGTATGTGAACCCGACCATGGGCCTTGCTCAGAAGGTCTCTGCTGTGGTTCTGGTCCGGCAAGACGTGTCTCCCGAGAACTGCGAGAGAAGAGTTGCAGAGTCGATTCCATGGCCTTGTGGAAAGTTCGGCCTTGAACACTTGTTGGAGTTCTGAGCAGTTACATTTATGAAAATCCCCCTCAGATGTGTACACCCACCAGGCACCAAGATGGAGGGGCCTGAGAAACCTTCTCGGGTCCATCTGGTTGAAGAAGGCAGAACTCTGTCCCCTTTCCTGAGTGCGCGCGACTTTCTTTTGGTTATCAAAACGTAATAACCCCAACTCCTTGTCATGGAAACAAGAGGGGATTTATTAGCCCTAACAAAAAGGGCACTGTGGCCACTCGAATGGCTGTCCTTGGCAGCCGTCCTGATGCCCGGGAATAACTCACAGACTGCTACCCTGCAGCTTGCGTGCTCCCCCCGGACACAGTGGGGAGGAGGGCCTCGGGAGCTGGGTCTTCGTTTCTGCAACACACGGTGCCAGAGTCCTCCAACCCGACAACTCTGACGTTCCTGTGTGGCTCCACTTAGAGATCTCTCCATGTGGTTGCCCCTAGTTACAGGCCAGTTAGGGCACTTCAAGTGGGTCTCCACTCGCTAGCAAGCAGGGGCAGGGAGCTGCCACCGGCGGAATTTCTAGTGGTGACGGTGATTTATGAGACCTTAGCAACTGGCCGCAGAACCCGGACTCCCTTCCTTCCAAGGATATGTGGGGTGATGGAGGTGCCGGAGGGCAGGAGCGCCTAAGCATCAAACAGCTGGCTGCTCCCCACGTGCAATTTGGACAAGCAGGTGTTCCAGCCAGGTCAGAGAGCAGTGGGGGTTTGAGTGATGAGAGGCGAGAAGGGGCTTCTCCGCTCCAACCCCCACTCACTCCACGGGGAGAGATGGGCTCAGGGTCCAGACCCCCAGGCTTCTCACTGCCAGGCAATGTTGTACCTGACCCTAACACTAACCTGCACAGCTGCCAAGTACTCGTGCCTTCCATTTAGGGGCAAAGCTGGGCAGAATCAAATCACAGTTTTAAGCCAAGTTATTAGAAACATTTGGGGAAAGGCTGAGTGGATACACTACAATTTGGTTCTTTTTAATTTAATTTAATTTAATTTATTTATTTGACAGAGAGAGACACAGCAAGAGAGGGAACACAACCAGGGGGAGAGGGAGAAGCAGGCTTCCTGCTGAGCAGGGAGCCCGATGCGGGGCTCGATCCCAGGACCCTGGGATCATGACCTGAGCCGAAGGCAGATGCTTAACGACTGAGCCACCCAGGCGCCCCTACAATTTGGTTCTTAACCTGCAATGATTTCACGACCACGAAACATTGCTGGTAAAGTGCAAAACAGTGAAGCACGGTCACTCTACACGACACCAAATGAGGGTGCGGTAGCATCCAGTTCTGAGCCAACAGTGAGGACAGAAGAGGGAGCCGACAAAAATTAAAGCCACCTTTCCCTTGCCATAGCTCCGAGCTTCCCACCAGAATCACCAAGGAGATTGGGCTGATGCCCTCAGCATATATGGAGAAACCCTGGAAGCAAAACATCACCCCACACAAAGCCTATCAGATCAGTAAAAAGAAAGGAGATTACCTGTGATCCCATAAAATTGGCAATTCAAGCTGATTCCACATCTGCCCAGGTGCAGTCACTGGCAAATCCAAGGGGACCATGAGTCCCAAAGCTGTCACAAGTTTGGCCCCCTCCCAGAACAAGCCTCTGGTGGTGGGGCTCTTTAAAGCATGACCTCATGGGCCTCCTCCTCCAGGAAGCCTGCTCTGAAATCCCCAGCTGTTTACTGTCCCATTATAGTATTTATCCCGCAAAACTGTAAGTTTTGACCTTTCAGGACTGTGAGCTTAGACAATGTCCATCTCATACTCAGCTCTCTCTCCAGCACTGGGTGCTTGCATATAGCAAACAGCAGGCATTCACGAAGCGGCTTCATTGAGTCAACACATTTCTGAGCACCTACTATGGGCCAGGCACTGTGCCAGGTACTGGGGATGGAGTGGTGAATACCACAAAAGTGATCCTTCCACTCAGTTGAGGGGGAAGACAGAGTTGAACAAACAAAACCCACAAAGAGAAACATAATACAAACATGCAAGCACAATGAGAACATATTGCAGTGAAGAAAAAAAAAAATACCAGGAGACTATTGCAAGGAGAGCTTAGCACTTTCTGGAAGGTCCTAGAAGGCATCCCTGAACATGTAATGTTTAAACTGGCATTTGAAGAATGAGAAGCAATTACAGTGGACCCTTGAACGGCACAGGTTTGAACTGTGTGGGCCCACCTACAGGTGCATTTTTTCCCAACACAGTTCTGGATTTTCTTATGATTTTTTTTTTAAGATTTTATTTATTTATTTGACAGAGAGAGACACAGCGAGAGAGGGAACACAAGCAGGGGGAGTGGGAGAGGGAGAAGCAGGCTTCCCATGGAGCAGGGAGCCCGATGCGGGCCTCGATCCCAGGACCCCGGGACCATGACCTGAGCCAAAGGCAGACGCTTAACAACTGAGCCACCCAGGCGCCCCCTCTCTTATGATTTTCTTAATGACATTCTTTTCTCTAGCTGTATTGTAAGAATATAGTATATATAGTATCTATAGTATATTGGGGCGCCTGGGTGGCTCAGATGGTTAAGTGTCTGCCTTCAGCTCAGGTCATGATCCCAGGGTCTTGGGATCGAGTTCTGCATTGGGCTCCCTGCTCCGCGGGAACCCTGCTTCTCCCTCTCCCACTCCCCCTGCTTGTGTTCCCTCTTTTGCTGTGTCTCTCTCTGTCAAATAAATAAATAAAATCTTAAAAAAAAAAAGAATATAGTATATAATACATATAACATACAAACTACGTGTTAATCAATTGTTTATATTATCGGTCAGGCTTTTGGTCAACTGTAGGCTATTCAGTTTTGGGGGGGGTAGTCAGAAGCTGTATGTGGATTTTTTATTGTGTGTGGGTGGCCAGCACTCCAAACCTCCGCAACGTTCAAGGTCAACTGTAGTTGGGGAAGACCTGCAGGTGAAAGGACCTGCCTGTACAAGGGCCCCGGAGCAAGGACTGTGGCTTATTTTAGGAACTGAGGGAAGGCTAAGGGAATTCCCCAGGGACTAGATCATACAAGACAGGCTGGGCAGCATGGCTCTTTCTTAAGAGAAACAGGAAGTCACTGGAGAGTTTGATGCAAAAATTTGTTTCCATAGCACTGTGCTGGGGGAGGGGGGGTGGGGGGGTGGAGACACAGAGGTGAAGGCAGTTAGCAAGGTTCTCAGGGGCCTGTGTGTGGTATCAGAAGGCCAGAGCAATGGAGAAAATCCAAGGTCCCCTTCCATGGATCTTTAATACTGATGTTCATTTTACATCAAGTACACAAATCTTTTTTTTTTTTAAAGACTTTTATTTATTTATTTATTTGACAGAGAGAGACACCGCGAGAGAGGGAACACAAGCAGGGGGAGTGGGAGAGGGAGAAGCAGGCTTCCCGCGGAGCAGGGAGCCCGATGCAGGGCTTGATCTCAGGACCCTGGGATCATGACCCCAGCTGAAAGCAGACGCTTAACAACTGAGCCACCCAGGCGCCCCTCAAGTACAAAAATCTTAAGGGCAAGTTTAAATTCCTACTCACGTATACATATGGTACCTCCCATCCCAATCAAGATATAAAACTTGAGCAGGCCCTGCCTCCCCCAAAGATAACTGCTACTTCATCTCTACTATTATAGATTAGTTTTGCCTGTTTTTGAGTTTCCCGTCGGTGAAATCAGGTAGTATGTACTCTTTGTGCCTGACTTCTTTCACTCATCACAATGCCTGGGAGATTCATTTATGTTGCGTAGAACAAGTTTTAATTTTTTTTTGCTGTATTCCATTGAGGAACATACCACTACTCATTCTATTGTTGTTGAACATTTGAGTTATTTCCAGGTTTTGGCTATTATGATTACAATGAACATTCCTGTCGGTCTTTCGGTGGACATAAGCTGATCACTGCTACTGGGTACATACCCAACAGTGAAACTGCTGGACCATAACTACGTATATACTTAGCTTTAGTAGACACTACCCATTAGCTTTCCAAAGTGGTTGTACCAATTTACATTGCCACCATCAAAGTGTGTCCATCCCAGCTCTCCCACTTCCTCACCAACACTTGACATTCCGGTCTTCAAAAAAGTCTGTCGTTTTTGTGGAGGTAGAATGGTATCTTGCTGTGGTTGACATTTGCATTTCCTTGATGACAAAATGTCAAGGATGTTTTCACATGTTTATTAGATATCTGAATATTCTCATTGTCTGTTCAAGATGTTAAAAATTGAATTGTTGGTCTTTTTAAAAAAAATAAAATGGACTAAAAAAATAAATAAAACAGACTTGTAGTTCTTTATATATTCTGGGTTATGAGCCCTTTGATGGCTAATATTATATGATGTAAATATCTTCTCCCAAGCTGTGGCTCCCATTTTCACTTTCTTTTGATAATTTTTACTCTTAATGCAGTCATTTGTCAACATTTTTTCTCTTTTATGGTTATCATTTTTTGCTTGGTAGATCTTCGCCCAGTCGAAGGTCTTAAAGTTATAACTCTATTTTCCTCTTGGAAATGTTCTGTAGATTGCAGTGTGAAGGTCTTGCACATCTTTTCTTAGATTCCTAGGTATTTGATTTTTTTGGGTAGGGTACTATCATAAATGGTAATATTCTAACTTACCATTTTCTAATTACTTGGTGCTTGTTTAGAAAAACATTTTTGTCTATGTTGATAATTCACTTATTAATTATAGTAGTTTGGATATAGGTTTGGATTTTTTTTTAAGATTTTTATTTATTTATTTATTCGTAAGAGACAGAGAGAGAGAGAGAGAGGCAGAGGGAGAAGCAGGCTTCCCGCTGAGCAGGGAGTCCGGTGCGGGGCTCGATCCCAGGACCCCGGGATCATGACCTGAGCAGAAGGCAGATGCTTAATCGACTGAGCCACCCAGGTGCCCCTCTTTTTTTTTTTTTTAAGATTTTATTTATTTATTTGACAGAGAGAGAGACAGCGAGAGAGGGAACATAAGCAGGGGGAGTGGGAGAGGGAGAAGCAGGCTTCCCACGGAGCAGGGGGTCCGGTGCGGGACTCGATCCCAGGACCCCGGGATCATGACCTGAGCCGAAGGCAGACGCTTAACCATCTGAGCCACCCAGGCGCCCCTAGGTTTGGATTTTATACATATCCCCTCATGTCATGTTACAAATGACAGTTTTCTCTTTTTCCCAATCTTTGTAACTTCTTTCTTTTTCACACCTTATTGCACTAGCCAGGGTGGCCAATACAGTGCAAAATGAGAGCGCTGAGAGCTGACACCAGTCTCAAGATGAGAGTTCAATATTTCACCATTACATGTACTATTGCCTGACATTTTTGCTAAATATCCTTTATTAGATTAAGTTTCCATCTATTCCTAATTTGCCAAATTAAAGAAAAAAGTCTCTTTCTTTTTTGAAAGGCTGAAGACTGTGTGCACACCCAGTTTGTTCATGGTGGAAGGGGGTGGGGAATCAAATGTGAAAAGATGTCAGCCTGCTCCAGAAGGCACCCTGGGGCTCACGTCAGCGGTTGCTGGGGGTATTTCTGGCCTCTCCACCAACAGTCTGTGTGGGCTCCTGCTTGCTAGGTCATCTGTAGCCGGCTGTCCTTTTCTGGTAGTTGGCTGTGACTGACATTACTTGGGCTAATATTTGGTTCTATACTTCCCTGCCTCCTTAAGTGAGAATGAGGTAAGTTCAAGTTGGGATAATGCAAAAGTGAGCATGTCTGACAGCTCCGTTCCATTCCTGGGAAAAGAAAAAAGCAGCCATCTTCTGACCACTAGGGATAGACACCAGGACAGTGGCCCATCTCTGTTCCATGGAAGGCTGACATCTGCAGGATCTCCAGATTTAAACCAAGTAGAGCTGCAAGAGAAAAGTAAGCCGGCCCAGACACTGGGGTATGTTTTAAGCATAAGTCATCATCTGGGTTGATGAAAGCTGCAGAGCAAAACCACTGAGTCTGGAAACGGAAGCACAGAGAGGCCTCTGACTCATGGACCCAACCAGGGAGATGGTAAAGTATGAGCTGGCCTGGCCTTTCTTGTTTTGTCAAGAAGCCCTTTAGACACTTGCAGAGAACAGGTCTGAGGTTCTGGCCACTCACAACTTTAAGATAAGTCCAGCACATGGTTAGGGGCAGCTCTGAGGCCTCGTCCCTGTGGGAGCCGAGCCGAATCTCCAGGCTGTCCGGAGCCTTAGCAGTGCTGGACGTGGGGACTCGCTGCCGCGGAACACCAGCTCGCCAGAGAACCAGAGGTGTGCAGACTTGTGCCTTATTTTTAGATCTGTGACTCAGAGGCCTAAACCAGGACCAAGGCCTTGGGGAGAGAAGAGGCCCCGCTCAGGGGCTGGCTCTTGGGAGTAGCACGGGACTGGCTGCTTCACACCATGACCCTGTCCATATCAGACCACACGTAGGTCCAGCGATAGAAGTTCCAGTAGGACACAATCTCTTGAGGCCTTCCCCTCAGCGGCCCTTCTCTAAGACATGGGATATCATTTGACGATCAGATTTGAGTTCCCAAAAATTCATTCTGGCTGCTGCATAGAAAATGAATTGGGGGGAGTGCAGTAGGGATGGAAGGGGACCAATGAAGAACTTACTGCAGTAATACACGCAAGAGGTGAAGGTGCTTCACACTAGAGGTCAACAGATCTCTGGTTCAAGATGGTAAACCAACTATAAATGTTTTCTTCTTTTTTTTTAAAGATTGTATTTATTGGGGCGCCTGGGTGGCTCAGTTGTTAAGCATCCGCCTTCAGCTCAGGTCATGATCCCGGGGTCCTGGGATTGAGCCCCGTGTCGGGCTCCCTGCTCTGCGGGAAGCCTGCTTCTCCCTCTCCCACTCCCCCTGCTTGTGATCCCTCTCTCGCTGTGTCTCTCTGTTAAACAAATGAATAAAATCTTAAAAAAAAAAAGATTGTATTGATTTCTCCCTCTGCCTGCCGCTCCCCCTGCTCGTGCTCTCTTGCTCTTTCAAATAAATAAAATCTTAAAAAAAAAAAAGGACATTAAAAGGTCATTAAATGAGTAAACTACTATTTGTAATATAAATAGAATTGGGCAGAAAGGAATCTGTGAGGTATTTTTCGACAAATTTCTAGACTGATAGAGCATATGGAGTCGGCTTGGCGACCCAGGGCAGAGCAGAGGGTGCAGCCACCTGGACCACGCCTGAGGGTGCCGCTGTGCACGAGGAGCCACTTGGCTGAACTCTGAAATGCTTCAGACTCTGAGGCAGCAGGTATGACAAGAGGGCAAGAGTGAGGAGGAGGCTTGAAGACAGAAAAACTAATTTTAGGTCTGTCTGCACAATAAGCAGTGAATAATCCTCTCGCTGCTGCAATTAGAACGACCTATAATTAGGGAACAAATTGCTGGGAAAAACAAACACAAGGAAGATTCTTCTCTGCAGATATCTGTGGGATCTGTGAATATTGGCACCTCTGGACAAAACCTTCTGGAATTCAGAGATCTCAAGTATAAAGAGCACTCACTACCTTAAAGCAAACCCTGCCAGATGACAATTCTGGCCACAAAAAAGGCTCCTGGCAACAATTCTGCCTCTTTCTAATGAGATACAACCAAGAATCTTCAGTTATTTGAATAAAGTATGTTACAGGAGGGAACCCAAGATAGAAAATGAGGATAAGGAAAGAGAATACGAGGAAAAAAAAAACCACAACAACAAAGACACAGAGGATGCATCTGAAGCTCTCGTATCTAAGAGGGAGATTTAGTGAAAGAGCAGTGTGGGTGGCATTAAAGAAACTACCCAAGAAGTAGTTAAGAAAGAGTTAAAGGAAAGACAAATCTTTAAATCCAAAGAGTCTACGAACTGTTCAGGATAATACTGGGATAAAACAGAAAAGACCCATACCCAGAGAAGTCATTATAAAGTTTCTTAACAAAAAGGACAATGCTCAGTTTCCAGAGAGGAAAAAACCTGTCCTCTCTAATGAAAAAGAATCAGATTGGCATTGGACTTAACACTATTGCATCAAGGGTCAGCAATTGAGCTAAGAATGGTCTTTATATTCTTAAAGGGTTATTAAATTTAAAGAAGATGATGTAACAGAGACCATACTATCTGGCCCTTTATATATACTTTCTTAGAAAGCTCCCTAAGGAAGAATTCTAGCAAACAAAGGGATGGAAAACATGGCATCCATGAAGCTCTCTCATCCATGAGAGCAATGAAGAGAAATTCCAGAATCATCACTTTCCTGAAGATCTTGAAAGCAATGTTTGGATTTTAGTAGGATGGCAGAAAGTTACAGAACAGCCTCTAGGAAAAAAGACGACTTCACAGACCAAATTCGAAAGATAGTATGGCTGAGGGTTTAGAAAAACTTTATTATATGATAAAAGCAACAAATACAAGCAAAGAAGAACATTCAGGGGGGCACCTGGGTGGCTCAGATGGTTAAGCGTCTGCCTTCGGCTCAGGTCATGATCCCAGAGTCCTGGGATCGAGTCCCGCATCAGGCTCCCTGCTCCTTGGGAGCCTGCTTCTCCCTCTCCCTCTGCCTCTCTCCCTGCTCATGCTCTCTCTCTCTCTCTGTATCTCTGTGTCTCAAATGAATAAATAAAATCTTTTAAAAAAAAAAAAAGAAGAACATGCAGCAATTCCAGGAAAAAGAAAAAGCTGTAGAGAAAGTAATGGTCCAAGGAAAAAACTGTCTAAAGTCTATTAGAAAATTGTTGAGCTCAAGAAGAATGAGATTCCAAGTAACAGAGAATATGAGAGGCAGTCAGAGGGAAAATGAGACGAGAGAGAGAGAGAGAAAGAAAGAGAGAGAGAGAATATTTGCAAAACCAACCAGAAATTCTAGGGATAAACATTGTAAACATAACCCAAACCCAGAAAATAATACACATAAAATTCAGAAGAGCGATTTCCTTTTGTGTGAAGCACAAATGAACAGGGGAGCTGTACACAGATGCAGGTTGTTGTAACACTAGTTTTTGGGTTAAAAGACTTACAGTTCCTCATCATAGTACAATTACATATTCTTTTGTGTACATTAAATGTGAAAAGGGAAAAAGATAAAGGAAACACAATTTAAAAATTGGAGAAGAAAGGCAAAGTCCAATCATGAAGCAAATTAAAATGTGGATGATTTTTTTTTAAGCTTTTATTTATTTGACAGAGATACACACCAAGAGAGGGAACACAAGCAGGGGGAGTGGGAGACGGAGAAGCAGGCTTCCCGCCAAGCAGGGAGCCCGATGGGGGGCTCGATCCCAGGACCCTGGGATCATAACCTGAGCAGAAGGCAGACGCTTAACCGACTGAGGCACCCAGGTGTCCCTGTAACCTCATATTTTACTACTCTCCTCCTTTGCTCCACTCCAGCCATATCAGGTTCACTCCTGTTTCAGGGTCTTCGCAGCTACAATTTCTTCTGCTTGAATATTCAGTCACTTTCTTGAGTCATTTCTCAAATGTCAGCTTCCCTAATTTATTATCTTTTTTTATATTCGCTACATCAAACGTGGGGCTCAAACTTACAACCCCCTACTGACTGAGCCAGCCAGGCACCCCTCTAACCTATTTTATTTTTTTAAAAAGATTTTATTTATTTGACAGAGAGAGTGTGAGAGCACGAGCAGGGGGAGTGGCAGGCAGAGGGAGAGGGAGAAGCAGACTTTCCGCTGAGCAAGGAGCCTGATCCCAGGACCCTGAGATCATGACCTGAGCCGAAGGCAGATGCTTAACTGACTGAAACACTCAGGCGCCTCCCTTCTAACCTATTTTATTTTATTTTTAAAAAGATTGTATTTATTTATTTATTTGAGAGAGAGAGAAGGAGTGAGAAACGGCATGAGAGGGGAGAGGGTCAGAGGGAGAAGCAGGCTCCCCACCAAGCCGGGAGCCTGACGTGGGACTCGATCCCAGGACTCCGGGACCATGACCTGAGCCAAAGGCAGTCACTTAACCAACTGAGCCACCCAGGCGCCCCCTTCTAACCTATTTTAAATCGGAAGCAGAAATCCCTCCTCCGGTCCATATGCCCTTTCTTGTCCCCCTTTTCCTTCATAGCACTTAATGATTTTCTTAATATATTACATATTTTACTCATTTATTTTGTCTCCTCTCAGTAGAAACAAGCCCCAGTAAGGGCCGGGTTTATTTTGTTCACTGCTGCTTACCCTGCAATTGCAACTATACCTCTTCCACAGTAAGGGCTCAATAAATATTCGTTGAATAAACAAACTCTTTCCCTTTTTCCATAGAGAATCAGCAAAACTAAAAACAGAAGACTAGGTGTAGAAAGGGTTAAGATTGTGAGCATGATTATTGCCTTTCATTAAAATCCTGATTTAGGGGCACCTGGGCTGGCTCAGTTTGCTAAGCATCTGCCTTCAGCTCGGGTCGTGATCCCAGGGTCCTGAGATCGAGTCCCGCATGTGGCTCTCTGCTCAGCGGGGAGTCTGTTTCTCGCTTTGCCTTTGCCCTTCCCTCCTGCTCATGCTCTCTCAAATAAATAAATAAATAAAATAAAATCTTAAAAAAAAAAAATCCTTTCTGATTTAAATAAAAACACAAGGGGCGCCTGGGTGGCTCAGTTGGTTAAGCGACTGCCTTCGGCTCAGGTCATGATCCTGGAGTCCCAGGATCGGGTCCCACATCAGGCTCCCTGCTCAGCAGGGAGTCTGCTTCTCCCTCTGACCCTCCTCCCTCTCATGCTCTCATTCTCTCTCAAATAAATAAAATCTTAAAAAATATATATGTATATATGTACACACATATATCTCCTATCTAAACAAATTTTTTTTAAGAAAGAGGTTATCATAAACACTTAGGAAGTAGAGTAGACAAAACTTGGTAACAGGTGTGATGCTGGTACAGAATGGAAGGAAAACGGAATGTCAAAGATAGGACTGCCAGATTTCTGGTATACTCCGCTTAGTAGCTGGTACTGCTCCATACTGGGATCAAGAATGCTGGATGAGGGCGCTTGGGTGGCTCAGTCTTTGGGTGTCTGTCTTTGGCTCAGGTCATGATCCCAGGGTCCTGGGATCGAGCCCTGCATCGGGCTCCCTGCTCATCGGGGAGTCTGCTTCTCCCTCTGCCCACCCCCCACTTGTGTTCCCTCTCTCGCTATGTCTCTGTCAAATAAATAAATAAATAAAATCTTTAAAAGAAATGCTGGAAGAGGGGCACCTGGGTGGCTCAGTAGGTTAGGCGCCTGCCTTCAGCTCAGGTCATGATCCCATGGTCTTGGGATCGAGTCCTGGGTCAGGCTCCCTGCTCAGTGGGTCAGGGTCCTTGCTATCTCTGTCTCTCTCAAATAGATAAAATCTTAAAAAAAAAAAAAAAGAATGCTGGAAGAAAAGTATAGGGGCGATCACTTCAGTTTGGGGACACTGAATCTGACAGGCTACTGTTAAGACATTCAAGTACAGGTAACAATAAGTCAGATCTAGACTCAGAAAAGAGATCTGTGCTAGGTATGTGAATCTGAGAATAACTCCGTATAGTTAAGGCCATAGAAGTTGAGGCCAGAGAGTATGCAGCTTTAAAAAAGATCATGACCTGAGCTGAAGGCAGACACTTTTTTTTAAAAGATTTTATTTACTTATTTGACAGAGAGACACAGCGAGAGAGGGAACACAAGCAGGGGGAGCGGGAGAGGGAGAAGCAGGCTTCCCGCTGAGCAGGGAGCCCGATGTGGGACTTGATCCTAGGACCCTGGGACCATGACCTGAGCCGAAGGCAAACATTTAATGACTGAGCCACCCAGACGCCCCAAGCATCATTTTCTTAAAAAAGGAGTTTGTCACATAATAAATATGCTACATACTTTCAATTATATATTAATATATATTAGTACAATGGGATATAGTATGCCAGCATATTATTAAATGCAAGTGAAAGGATCCCTTATCAAGAAAGATGTTGAAGACACAGGAAGAGAGAGGCAAATCAGTATTTTATGTCTGGGAATGGTAGGAGTTAGGGAGCCTGAGACAAGCTGTTTTTTGACAGGTGTTTCTTTATAGGGCCACCAGGAAAAGGCTGGATGCAGATGGGGTTGGCTTAGGGTGTGGTTTTAAGTATTGGGAGTAGTTTCCATCCAATGTCCTCTAGTATTCTTTGAAATAGATGGCAAGGCCTATTGTTGACTGCAAAGAGGTGATTCAAGGAAAGTACTCAGTTTTGCTGGCAATGTTGAGGGCCTAGTAGAGAGCAGTAATGAGATTTGCAGTGGTACCAATTTACTCCATTGTGATTCTCTTCTGCAGGATTCAACCAACCCTCTGGGTGAATACTGACAATGTGCAAGGATGGATGCTTTCAGAGTTGAAGTTCCTCTAGGCAGGAGCAGAAGCAGCTCAAGAGGTGTAAGGGGGTTCAGGGTAATTGCAAGATAAAGGATGGATCAAGGAGTCTAGGCTGCTGGGAGATGGTGGTGGGGAAAGCAAAAGAGAGGAGGGAGCTAAATGAGTTCAAAGTAGAAATATCCGTGACCTGGAGATTTCCACCAGGCTAAGAACAGTTACTGAGCAAGGGAGTGGTTAGGTCACTATGATATTTTAACTTTTTATTAGAAGATTTTATCTTATTATTATTAAAGATTTTATCTATTTGAGAGAGAGAGAGAGAGCGAGCATGGGAGTGAGCAGTGGGAAGTGCAGAGGGACAAGCAGACTCTGTGCTGTGCCTGGAGCCTGACGTGGGGCTCGATCCCATGACCCTGAGCTGAAATCAAGAGTTGGACGCTTAACCCACTGAGGCCCCCAGGTGCCCCTTATTTATCATTTTAAATTTATTTTTGAAGATTTTATTTACTTGACAGAGAGAGAGAGAGAGAGAACAAGCAGGGGGAACAGGAGAGGGAGAAGCAGGCTCCCTCAATGTGGGACTCAATCCCAGGACCCCGAGATCACGACCTGAGCTGAAGGCAGACGCTTCTCTGGCTGAGCCTCCCAGGCGCCCCTCCTTTATTTTTACAAGATTTTATTTTTTTAAGTAATCTCTACACCCAACGTGGGGCTCGAAGTCACAACCCGGAGATCAAGAGTCACATGCTCCACGAACTGAGTCAGTCAGGTGCCCCTAGAGTTATTTCTTGTGTAAGCCAGTTGGAAGATCAGTGTGGGGTGTCTAAATCCATGATTCAGAAGTGATGCAATTGATCTTGATGTGCAGGGTCCAGGTGTGTCCACACCTCTGGGTAGGAGATGGAGGGTGAGAGGAAAAGGTCACAGGACAAGGAACAGGAACCAGGGTGTGGGATGGGCCCAGAAGAGTTAACATACTAGGCCTGACTGCTATCCTTTATAATTCCTGCTTACAAGTTTGGTCCTTGGCTGCTATCTGGAAACTTGGATTTCAGGAGGGTTTCTACCACTCCCAGACCTGTAAGAGTGGCTCACTGTGCCTGAATTGTTTGTACAATCAATATGGTTTAATTGTGCTTTACTTCTGGAACTCTGGGATCTGGGGATGTGCCAAGCAGACGGTGCCTACATAGCCAGCCCCCAACCAAAACCCTGGGCACTAAGTCTTGAATGAGCTTCCCTGGTAGACAACATTCCACACATGTAACAACTTGTTGCTGGGGGAATGAGTACATCCTGTGTGGTTCCACTTCAAAGTCCCCTCAGAAAGTTTGAGCCTGGTTTCCTCCAGATGTTGCCCCTCTATCTTTTCCCTTTGGTAACTTTGCTTTGTATCCTTTAGCTGTAAGAAATCATAGCCTTTATTAGGATTATCCTGGGGTCTCTCAATGCAAATGGGTAAACAACACAGAAGCTGGACACTTGGAAGAATGGAAGTGTGGAGGAAGAGAAAGGCAGGCATCAGACTTTTTAAGAGAATGGGTAGTAATGAGATGATTAGATGATCATAACCAGGAGGGTGAGAGGATCACATGAGCCTCAACAAAGTACGTAGGGGTTTCACCACGAGGGGAAGGAACAAGGACACCAAGGCCACATCCTGAACACTGGTTTGCAGGGCAAGAACTACCCTAGTGCCCCTACTGGGAGGGTGGTGGGGGGAGCAGGCACAGGGGAGGATTAACCCTCTGTCTGCTCTAATCTATACACCTCTCTCTGTCTACATCTATAGTACATCAGGGTTTTCTAGTATTTCATGGTCAGTAGCAAACTACTTGCAGTAGCACGCTGGTGTGGGGTGGCACCATAGTTGGGCACTACCATCTTTTACCATACTCCAAGTCCTCAAGAGGTGTAAATCAGTGTTCCTCTCACCTCCTGCAGCTCTGGCTTCTCTTGCAGAGGAAAAAACAGTGCTAGCATGATTGCCAGCCAAAAGGTAGAAATTACCTGAATATGGCACCAACGGTAGAATGGCTAAACTGTGGGCTATTAACACAATGGAATATTACGTTGCAATGAAAACAGTTCACAGCCAAATGCAACAATATGAACTAATCCCACAAACAATGTTGAGCAAAGCTAAGCACAAAAAGAATATATAGTGTATAATTCAATTTATATAAAGAACAACAAAAAGCAAAAGCCATCTACGCCGTTTTAAGTCAGGATAGTAGCTACCCCTGAGGGGCAAGGGGATACTGGAAGGGAGTTATGGAGGGGTTTCTGGGGTACTGTTAATAAGCTGAATCCCGAACTGGGTGCTGTTTACAATGATGATGCATGTACTTCGCTGTATATATTGTACTTCAAAACTAAAACAGTGCTATTCAATGTATTAAGTGACAAGAGCAAGTTTCACCGTAGTACATATACTGTGAATCCATCTTGGCTGAAAAGCACATGGCTGTACAAACAATGTCAGGCAGAATATACCCCATAGTGTTGACGATGGTTAGCTCTGGGTAATGGGACTGTAAATTTCCTTTTCTTCTTACCTGTTTTTAAAAACCATTTCCATACTGCCCATATTCTTTTTTTTTTTTAAAGTAAGCTCTATGCCCAATGTGGGGCTTGAACTCACAACCCTGAGATCCAGAGTTGCGTGCTCTGCTGACTGAGCCAGCCAAGAATCCACACTGCCCATATTCTTTCTAAATGTATGACTTTTACAAAAACAAAACAGCAATACCTATTTCCATTTTATAAACTGCAACCTGCAAGGTTCCACATACCCACTTTGGGACAGAGCAATGCTATTAAACACTGAGGAATGGAGCAACCCATAAAGAAAAAAACTTACAAAACCATTTCAGCACAAGCACTGAATTGCAATGTTGGGATTTGCATTCTCATCAACAATCCTGTGTGAGTCTAGCACTGAAGGATTACCAGGATTAGGCGAGCATCAGGATTACAGAGGCACACTCCAGACATCTAGTAAACATGTTCCCGTCCTCGGTACTGGGATGACTGTCAACCAGCCACTGGAATTCATTACAGTGTTACCTGGGGCCCCGACTTCTCACACCCCCTCAAGACTGGCATTCTTTCCTCTCTCCTTCCACTTTCAGACTACTCTTCAAGTCTGGAGGCAAAGGCAAGGCTTACTAAATGGGAGTCACTCTAAGAAAGCCTTATTATTGAGCTGAAATATGCTTTGGCCTCGCAGTGCTACTTTGTTTCTTTATGAACCACAACATGGACATCAGTGCATTTTAAAGCATTTCCTTAAAATCAACATTCATTATGAACTGGAGTCAGAATCAGGTTTATTTTGACATGTTTCTGAGCTAAACCTGAAAACATTTTTACCAGTCAGCCAAGTTCGTTAAATATGAGCCAAGCTGGAATTTAAAGGACACCCACACCACTGGCTCACAGCTCTGCACCATCACTGAGAACAGACACCACATTAGATTCATAGTCTCCCCACGTGCTCTTGGGAGCCAGGTTTATAAATGTCTCAAAACCACAAGTTGGCTTTTGCTAACACTGGCTCTGAAAAACACAAGAACCTTTGCATCACTCCTCCTCAGAAGTTTGGGATTATCCCAAGACCAGTGCCTGGGACCTGTACCTCTAGCTTCCCAGTGCACACTAGCTGGCTGCCTGGCTGCCACTGGCCTCCAAGCCACTGTTGCTCAAAGCTACACTCCCTGGCTTCCCTCACTTGACCAACTCCTAGTCAGGGAATACCTCTTCCAAGAAGTTGTCCTTGTGTCTCCTTCTTGGGAGGAGCTAGGGCAGCCTGCTCTGAGCAAACCCCAATTTAGCATCCTCAGATTCTGAGATTAACAGTGCTACTTTACTTCCCTAAATTGACTGCCAACTGTATTAATACTTATCTTTTAAAAACACAGTTGAGGGGCGCCTGGGTGGCTCAGTCGTTAAGCGTCTGCCTTCGGCTCAGGTCATGATCCCAGGGTCCTGGGATCGAGCCCCGCATCGGGCTCCCTGCTCGGCCAGAAGCCTGCTTCTCTCTCTCCCACTCCCCCTGCTTGTGTTCCTGCTCTCGCTGTCAAATAAATAAAGTCTTTAAAAAACAAAAAATAAAAATAGAGTCGAAATGGGTAAAGTGACATGCACATGTGGGCTCCTAAGAGAGCTCACTCACTTTGATTACTTTATCCCATAATCTCTCCCAATAGTCACAGTTTAAACCAGCTCTGAACTAATAGGGCCGGGGCATCCCATCACACTGCATCTGGGCATGATTAGACCCAAGTGATTAGCACACAGCCGTGCAGAAGGTGCAGCTTCTCTTTCAGACAGATAACCCACAGAGACAGGGACAACGGCCATGTAAAACTGAGACACAGAAACAACACACACCCTTTTCCTGTATGCTAGGAATAAAAAACTAAGTCTTAGTACTCAAATCAGCCAAACCCATAGGAAATTTGAATCTCTGTCTCCGTTTTCCCCTGGATTCTGTCCTGCAGAAATGCCCCCTCCCTCCTCTTAGTCCTCTCTCCCTTTTCCTACAGCTGTCACAGCCTGGACGTACTGGATTTGGAAGGATGGGGAAATGGAAAAATAATCCAGTGAAAACTTTACCAAGGCCCTTTAAGGAGGGGGCTAGATGAGGTGAGCTGGCTGTGCTATTTTCCTAAACCTGCTTATCAGAACTACCTACGGGCTCCTCTACAGAACTTCAGACTCGGACTCGAGGTGTGGGGTATGGGAATTTGTACTTTACAAATGCTACTGAGCAGATCTGGAGAAGAGATTTGTGAACCATTTCTTGAGAGAGACTGGGATGAAGTGGTAATTCCTGTGATAATGGCTTTCCAAAACACTGTGCCACTGGAAGTAAGGTCCCTTTATACCTTGTCCTTTCATATTCCATGTAGACAATTTCTTCAGTAAATGTTTTCAAATTAATTCCCCACTCATCGTCTTTTCTTGTAGAGGAACCTCAGCTAGTATTTCTGAAATTGGAAGGGTCACCATTGTACTTTGGGCTGGATAACCGATGATGTGGCACCATCGAGCATAGTGTACAATTTTGCCACCCTGGCCCTTACTCTTAAATGCCAGTGGTGGTCCCTAGTCACTGTGACAACCCTCACACATCCCCTCATACTCCTAAATGCTCTCGGGATGTCAGTTCAAACCCTGATTAAGAGCCATTGAGCTGGATTAACATTCCTGACCCCTCTCCCTACCCCCTGCTAAGTCCTGCTTTTTCAGGGGGAGACACGGTCTAATCCAACAAATGAAGTTAGGAGTCAGCCCTTCCCTCTCTCCTCTTTTACACCTGCCTGCCCACAGAGGGAGCATTTTAGCCTGAGGCTTCCAGCTTGGCCTGTGCGTGGCTGGCTCAGTCTCCTCAAGATGCCAACTGCAAAGCACCCTAGTGGGGGACAAAGGGGCTCCCAGCTTCCTAAGCACCTACAACAATCAATCAATCTTAGGAAAAATGTTAGAAATTAGTTACTTTAGGGAATATAAACATAACCATAATTCCATTCCTATATTTAAAAGGTCTTTCATTATGTTTCTTTCTATGGTAAAATGATACTACTATTTAAAGAGAAAGAACTTTGACGAACATTTTTTATTTAACAGTTTTATTCTGTCTTAGAATAAAAACCTTGCTTTAATATTGTAAGGTGCACTGCAGGTATGCCATGCTGCCAGTTATTATTGGGGCACCAAATGCCTTAGTCAGTGACCCAGAGGGCTTGGAAAACACGTGAATTCATACTTTCAGAGCACGTAGAACTGGTATTTACAGCTTTTCTTGAAACTGGCCCGGGACATCTCAAACAGTCTACGTAGGTATTATCATAGCACTTGCTTTGATGTTCAGAATGCTTCGGAAATGTGTTCAATATCATGATTTGTGGGTCCTCCAAAAGGTTTTGTTGTTAACATGCAAGCAAACAGTATTAAGCAACATTATCTAAACTACGGCTGCCAAGTACTGGACCTTAAACGAAACCAAATTACAAAACATTTCCTTGTAGAGCTATACAAAAGATATAAAATTAAAATTAAAAATATCAACCATCTTTAAATATTCCAATTGTCCTACAGTGCAGTTTTCCACATCTTTATCACTATTGAATACTTTAAGGAGAAAGTTAACAAAAATCAAAATAGATAAAAATATTTAAATCTTTGGATCCCTTTATTCCATGGCCTTCATAAAAACACAAAAGTGGCCAGATTTTTTTTTTCCACCCTAGCTTAAAATATCAAAAAGATTTACTAGTGATTTATAATTAGCAATGAACTCTATTACTGAGTCATTTGTGGGCCATGGGCCCAAGGACCAGTGTTAGGATATCTTATAGGTTGCCAAAATAATTTCTAGCACTCTGAATCCTCTTGAAATATAATGGAATGAATCAAGGTATCACGACAAAATTCCAGGCATATCAGGAAGAACAGGTTAATCGATGCCCAGTTTTATTATCTTAAAAAAGGGGAGGGTGCTTATTTGAAAATACAGCTAAGTATATTCTTATCTATGATTATTTACATTCATATACTGAAAATATTTATTATTTGGACAAATCCTGTGATATGCCATTTGTTAAAAAATGAAGCTCTTACAATGAGTATGAGTAATTTATCCTTTTCAGATTATGGAAGAATGTATCAAATCTTCATTTATGTTCCAAACATTAAAAAAAAAAAAATAAAAATAAAAAATCTCAAGCCTGGAAAGCTATGAAAAAAGACCCACCACCCACAGCTCTGCTCCTCAGCACATCAACTTCTGCAAGGACACAGTATGTTTGCTGACTTTAAAATGTTTATTCTTTAAAAAATTAGTTGCTTTTTATACAGCTATACAAAGTTCTTAATGTTTCTTTGGCAATGGAATATAATGGAATTTTACAACTATATAAAAAAGATACCTTTGCCTAAGAAACAGTATTTACTGTGTGTACATAGTTGACTGACAAAATTCTCTACCATCCAGCACCCTAATTAATTGACCAAATAAGCTACCTCAAAGGGGATATTACAGGATTTCCAAAAAGAAAGAAAGAAAGAGAGAAAGATACAGACACACACGCGCGCACGCACACACACACACACATACACACACAACCTTCTGTGGCTCAAAACACAGTATCACGGCCCTATCTGCAGGCAACTTACAATAATTGCCAAATACAATTTAGTGATAAGAAAAATCCTTTCAGTGATGAAAAAATACTTATAAGTCCCATTGAAGTACTGCTGTAGTTTAACTATACATAAGAAATTACTTAACCTTCTGCTATCCAAATATATTTAATGCTCATTTTTTAAGATGAGCCTTCCCCCCCAAAAGTAACTGCATTGTATCTTTGAAATTAAGCAGAAAAACAAACAAACAAACAAACAAAAACCCAGTGCTGGTGACAAATATACAGCAAATTCACTTCTTCATTCTTCTCAAAGACTGAAACCAATTCTCAGGACCATGAAGAGCTAGAAATTCACCTATTTTCAAAGACTTGTTTGTAGACTATGCAGCAACTTTGTTGTCTTTCTAAAAAGGAAAAAAAAAATTAGCTCATGTTTCAAATTATCGGTTTATTAAGTACTTCTAATTTACTTAAGTATATTTCCCATTACTTTCAAATATACCCTCCTTTTCCTTTCATGTATAAATCCATTTCACTAATTTCCAGGAAACATTTTATGACTTCCACACCCAGCAGTAGCTCATTATTTGTTAACTGCATTTTCCAGTTACTAGAGGTTACAGCAGTGGTGTGGTGTGGGCTGGTTCCAGCAAGAAGGCCCCTAAGATACAGGCATACCTCACTATCTTTGGTTGCATCTTAATAATTTTTAAACACAATGATTTAAACCTTCAACTTAGCAGTCAAGTTCATCAAATACAATTGACAACATACCCTGGAAAAGGATTAATAAAATCCTGAAGTCTTTGATGTCTTTACTAAGCAATAAAATATCCAGACAGTAAAATAACATTTCTCTCCAAAGTTTCATGCCAGGAGAAAGCAATGATTTAGAAATTCATTTTAAAAGGATAACTTTTAAATTCAAAATAAGTTCTGAAAATCAGAGTTGACTGGGTAGTAATTTTTAAAAAGTAACCAGGGAAAAAACAAAAATCTCAAGGAGCCTCTAGCTTTCCAGTGAGACTAAACCTAATCAAAAGTCCTGTACATAACACCAGAGCCAGGGGCTACTGTTTTCCTCAGGACTAGTTGTTATCACATTCCTGATTTTTATTGCTGATTCTCATCCTGACTGTTAGAAATACATTATTTCCTATGTTAAAGACTTAACTTTATCTGTGTATACAGCACCAAACCATTTGTGCAATGCCATTAAACTGGATACATGTGGCATGGTGTGAACTGGTGCAGAAAGAAATAAACTGAAGATAATCCCACCCCACAGTTCCCCACCGAAGCCAACCTTCACATGCCCCGATTTTTTTTTTTTTTTTACCTTTCAGAAAGTTGTACGATCAATCCAGACCTACTTTAGGGTCCAAAAGCTGTGGTTTTCTGAAAGGTAAAAAAAAGAAAGCAAGAAAGAAAGGGAAAGAGAAGGGAGGGGGAGAGGGATACAGAGAAGTAGAGGGAAAGAGAGGAGAAAATAAAGGGGGAAAGGGAAAGAGAGTACCATGCTGAGTCATTTTGGTTACCTCTTTGTTTCTGGACCCTATCTGAAAAAACAGACTCAAATGGAAGGTAATCTGTCTCACCTACCATGGTGTTTTATTTAACCTCCTTAGCAGCAGCATATAAAATAGGAGCTGACTATACTCTTATTACACACCCAACTTGATCTCCTCATCCCCCAACCCCACAAAGCGCCACAGGACCAAGCTTAACACAAATTTATCTTTCTAACATTATCCTTAAGGAAAACTAGGCGAGAAGTCAAACAGACTAAGTTTTGGCTTTACTAGCTTGTACCCCGATCAAGAGAGTTAACTTCTCTGGGTCCTTGGTTTCCGATCTATTGGGGGTAGGGTGAGAGAGAGCTTATAGTTCAGCTGGTATTTTTGAGGAGTTCTAAAAATCTATAATCCCACTTTGCCCATGTTTTCATTAAACAACCAGACTTGCTTATGCTCACCTCAAAACTAGTGATTCATGCCAACAGAACACAAAGAAGAAAGCCAACCCATTACATGAAGGCTGCTGTAAATGCCAATGACCTCCATTTCTCTAAGAAGTATTAGATGTAGTTTTAGAAGGGAGTTTAATCCTTGAAGGTAAATTTCCTTCATGTAATAGTGATCACTCACTCTTTCTGCCTTTAAAGGTACCAGGTGATATGATTTAGAAGACATAGAATGCGGAGAAGGTCAGGGCTCTAGTGCCAGACTTCAGGGTCATTTAACTTTGGAATGGACAAGGAAGGACTAGCCACACTGATGGACCTTCTGCCTTACTGAAGGCTGAAGTAGTGTATTCCTAATCAAAATGCTGAGCACTTACTTCAAGCCCACTATGGTTCCATGTCCACTGGAGGAAATGAAAATAAAATACACGTTCACTAATGCCAAGAGGCTCATATCCAGCTGGAAATGCAGAACAAAACACATGAAATACGGAACATGAGTGTATTTAAAATGTGTGATGAAAGCAGATACCATAGGAGTCAGAAAAAGAAGAAATCAGTGTAGGAAAGAAGAGAAGTTTCCAAGGACAGAGCAAACCTTGGACAAGACTGTGAAGGGTGTGAAAGGGAACCGCTTGACTTTTAGCTGTGTCTATCTCTCCACTGGACTAAAACACCAAGAAGGCTGGGACTGCATCCGTTTTGCTTACCACTAATATCCAGCACAGTGCATGCCATATATGAAGAATGCAATATGTCTGGTCAACAAACGAGGTCAAAGTCGGAATCAAGGACAGTGCATATAAGCATTGACCATGAGTCAACTTGCTTGAACCAGACAGCTTAAAGGGCAATGAGAAATGGGGCTGGAAATAGCAGTGGGATCCGCACAGAGTAAGAAGAGCAGGCAGTACAATGTCACATGAGAACCTTCTTACCACCAGGGCAATATCTAGGGCCCAGTCAATCTATGACGCCTTGAAACACCCAAGCAGAGGCTAGTCGGACTATCTGTCAAGGATACACTAATGTGGGTAAAGACTCATGCAGACAACCTCTACAATGCACTCTAATTCTGCAATGTGTGGGATAGGGGTTTTCACTGGAGGCTCAAAATGACTGAACAGTGAGACAGAGCTTCAGAAAGTCTGAATTAATAAATAAATGCATGTACCATGCACTCGGCAGTTATTCAAAGGCTTACTGATGACTGTCAGGTAACGGGAAATAACAGTCCAATCTTGTAGACAATATGACCGCGGTTTTGTCAAGTATCTGCAGAATTATCATGAAGAGGAGTATGTATATTCTGTTTGTTTACAAGGGTAGAGTTAAACTAAGACTGAAGATATAGGGGAAAAGATCCTCACCCACATTGTGAAATCCTACTAATTAGACCATCCCTGGGGTGGGATGGATGCTCTTAGTAAAAGTAAGCTGCCAGCCCCTATAAGGGATACGTCAGGACTCCCGGCTTGGCCAGGAGCTCAGACCTCTCAGATGCTTCCCAACTCTGAGACTTTAATGATCTTTAAAATGTGTATTTGATAAAATGTGTATTTGATTTGTTTCCAAAAATGTAAAAACTGAGGGCCTGAAAGGTTTAACGACTCAACTGAAGTCACATTAGCAACAATCACTAGAATTCTCATCAGGATCCAAGTTTAATTTAAATGTACTTTTTCCTCAAGCCAAGTTGAGTCAATGTGGTCTTCAACAAGGAGCTGTCACAGGTTCTTCAATAGGTAGCTGATATGCCTTAAGTGAGGTAAAGAGACTGAATGTCTGCAGACCAATCAGTGGGTTATTATGGTAGTGGGCAGGGACATCGAATAGGAACAAATGTGGTAATGTGGAAAGGGGCTACGCCACACTGTCAGGCAGTGTGGATGCTGGGGTGGTGGGAAGGCAAGAAGATGGTAAGGTCATTTTGAAGAAGGGCAAGTTTAAGTTAGTCAAAGGACATAAAGCAGATAAAGATGGAGAAATGTAAGTGGAAGCACACAAGGTCCAAGCTGAAAACTGATTAAAAGCTACGTATCAACAAGCTCACAAAAGGGAGGAGGAAAGAAAGGGGAGGGAAGAGAGGTAGGGACAAGAAAGAAGGGGGAAGAAGAGCAAGCACAAACATCAGCATGAAAGCTTTATTTTTTATTTATTAATTTATTATTTATTTATTTATTTATAGAGAGTGGGGGGGGGGTCAGAGGGAGAAGCCGACTCCCCACAGAGTGAGGAGCCCAAAGCTGGACTTGATCCTGTGGACTCTGGGATCATGACCAGAGCCTAAGGCAGATGCGTAACTGACTGAGCCACCCAGGCACCCCGAGCATAAAAGCTTTTAAGGAGCAAACCGAACATTCTAGGCAGAAGGAATGGGTGAAAAGGTCCTGAGATAAGAATAAGCTTGGCACTGAACAAGAGCAAGAAGGTGGTCCACATTTCTGCAGCAGACTGAATATAGAAAAGGGGAGTCTCAATGGCAAAAAGGACAAGAGCCAGTACAAGACTTCTGAACTGGAGAAGCAGATCATGAAGTGTTTACAGGCTGTGTTGAGGAACATGTATTATTATTATTTTTAAAGATTTTATATATAAAAAAAGATTTTAGTAATCTCTACACCCAACATGGGGCTCAAAGTCACAACCCCAAGATCAAGAGTCACATACTCTACCAACTGAGCCAGCCAGGTGCCCTGGAACATGTGTCATTTTTAAAAAGAAAAACAAAACAAAAACACCCCAAATAACAGTATTTTTAAAAAACTAGAAAGAAAGATTCCAAGTTGGGTGGGCAGTTATCAGTGTCAAATACTTCAGAAGGGTTAAGGGCAAATATTTGAATTCTATAAGCAAAAGGCCCCACTGGCAAGGGCAGTAATAAGAACAATAATAGTGACAAGCAATGGGCTCTCCCAGCTAGAATGGCAATTTTGCAAGTTACAAGTCCTGCAGCTGCTGCACCAGGCCACGGCGGCTGAATAGCCTGAGTTAATGACTTGAAGCTAATTTTCAGCAGTCTTGGCTGGATGATACAGTATCAGAGGTGTCAGAATTAACAGACCAGACCCCAAAGCCACTAACATCGATCCTTCAAGAGGGATCTCAACAATGGCCACTTTCAAGTAACGGACAATAAAATTCCTGCCAGCAGGTCTTCTTGTTTCCAGCTGCCCTTTGTTCTAGTAGATCTCTTTACAAGAGGATTTTGATCCTTTCTGTGATTATATAGCCTTCCTCTCTACTGAACCTAAAAATCAATAAACTAGGAGAGTGACACTGACTTCATCTACCGACTCCTTTCAATAAATTAACTACACATATAAACAAACTATACTGAGCTACATAGTTTTCTAGCAGCAGTTCTCAAATGCCAATATATCACAATATTTTCAAGGCCAAGGTAAAATAAGAAAACCAGGGAAAATGCAGTTGGATTTTCCATAAAAGTAAATTAAGAGCACTGACTCAGGAACAAACTTACTAGGCTCACGAACCTGCAGCATCACTTACTAGCTGACCTTGGACAAGGTATTTAATATCTCTATACCTATTTCTTCTTCTGTAAAATGGTGATAAGAACAGAACTATCTTATACAGTTACGTTAGATTTAGAGTTAGTATGTGAAAAACATTTAGAACAATGCCTAATACATGCAAAGTACTATATAAATGTTGGCTGCTATGGATGCTTTCCATTCTGGAGTATGTCCTTCCTAGACTCTTTTGGTGTGAAAACACACTTTGTAATATAAAATAAAGGTGATATGATATAGTTTTTGGTATAAATACTTTAGTAATCCCCCATGCCTCCAAAAAAAAGAAAAGGAAGGAAGAACAAAAAAAACACCCTAAATCAATTTCTAATACATTTTTGGGGGAAATTTTACTAGTCCATGAAATCTAAAACTATGGTTCTACAATAAAAAAGACCCCTTCCACCCCAATCTCATTTCTATCTCTTACTTCCTCCAATTGAAAAGAAAACAGTTAAAAACTTTGGACTCATCAGCCGAGAAGTTACTGCTCCTTAAAATTATATAAACAACCTAATCCCCCACTGAACAGTCAAATTGGAAGTTATACAAATGTCTTAAAAATATTCACTCAAAATAAAACCATTTTGAATTTCATAAAACTGCATGCCAACCCCAAAGCATGTAATACTTACCCTGTACTCAAAATCTGCAAACTCCCTGCCCCCACGACCTCCTCTGAATCCACCACGAAATCCTCGAGGGGTGGTGAAGGTACCACCTCTGCCACCACCACGCCCTCGGCCACCACGGAAACCAAGACCTCCTCTGCCTCTATACCCGCCACGGCCACGGTTTGGACGAAGTGGGATTCCAAATGTTTCGGCATTTAATCTTCTTTCTTCAGCCCAGGTTGGTCTCCGTTCTCTGTTATAAGAACAAATCATCTCTAGTGTATCGGGTTTAAGAACATTTTCCAGCAAAACAATGTGGCACGAATTCCCAAATTAAGGATAAATAAATCCTAGATCAAATAAAAATAAGCACCTTATCTAAGTCATCACAAACTGTCCATGGCAGTATGTTCCCATAATATTCTATTAAACTTCATGTGAAAATATGACTGGTGTTAGTTTCTTTCATGAATACAGCTGATGAAGCAAACATCGTAACAGCCCCCAATATAATGGGAATTCAAATATAGTAGGATTGGCAATTGACTCTACTCTCCCCTCAGCCCCAATGTGAGAGAGCGCAAAGCCAGGAAAGGGAACTCTGTCTCAGAAAGCTGGGAGAAGGAAAGTAAGTCCAAGTCTGCTAGGAAAGTAAGGTCCTAGTATGCTCCTAGCCCAATCCCTGGACCTGATGTCAGAAGCAAGTGTTTAAATTGCTACTGCTGTTGTCGTACAGCCCAGTCCTACAGCAGGACTCAGATCAGATCATCCCCCTCCATGTTTACGCTGAAGCAGACAACTGCCACCAGGTGGCACCAAACTACAGAGAGGAGAAGGAAAATTTGGAACGGGTAACAGAAACTCTAGAACTCCTGTTATGCTGGCTCCTTTAATTAACCTGACAATTTTCTGGATCCACATTTGCTGCGATATGGCGAAGTTTTACTGTATCAGCAAACTTCAAAGTAACATTAGCATATTTGGCCGTGACTTCATTTGAACTACACTGTAGAGGAGTAAAGTAAAAGGTCTTACTTAGTTGTTAGATGAATGCTTTTGTTTTAATTACGAATTTTTTTTTTTTTAAGATTTTATTTATTTATTTGAGAGAGAGAATGAGATAGAGAGAGAGAGCATGAGACAGGGGAGGGTTAGAGGGAGAAGCAGGCTCCTCGCCGAGCAGGGAGCCTGATGCGGGACTCGATCCCGGGACTCCAGGATCATGACCTGAGCCGAAGGCAGTTGCTTAACCAACTGGGCCACCCAGGCGCCCTAATTACTAATTTTCAAATGTCAGTGCATCCCTAAACAAAAGTATATGGTTATTTCTTCTTCATAAGGAGTAATGTTACTGAAAATTTTAGTACGGATTATTTTCTTTTAGCAAAATAAAACATTAAAAAATTGTAGTCCTTAGATATTTTTAAGTATTCATTAAACTATTTGTGAATTTATAGGAAATCATTTCATACTTCAACCTCCCAAGAGCATAAGAGAAGCTTAAAAGACTGTACCTATTATCATCACAAGAAATATTATCAAAGAAGGATTTGGTTTTGTCATAATAGCAATTAGGGCCAAGTGGATCTTCTTCATCTGCATTTCCTTCACTGTTTTGGGTATCAACTCCTGAGTCTCCTTTATCTTCACCATTTACAGGCTTCTCCTGCTTCTCAAGTTTATCTTCTAGTGAAAAACAAGCACATACCAGAAAGTCAAGATTTTTATTAAACATCCACAATTCACAAGCCAAATAAGAACATTTTCTGAATAGAAAAATGAACTCACCTTTCAATTTAAGTTTATTATGAAATTCTCTGTCTATTTCCTCCTTGTTAAATTGTGCATTTGCACTTTCAAAGTCAAAGTCTTTCTCAAATTTCATTGGACCATCTCGTCGAATACCAAATCGTCCCCTGCCACCTCGATGACCCCCACGCCCTCTCCTTGGAGCTGAAGGAGCACCTGGAACTATGTCAATAAAGGAAGAATAAGCTGGTTTAAGACAGAAGCTATTACAATGGTCTTTATTAAATGGGCAACAACAAAAATGCTTCTTAAAAGTCTCTATACACATTACTATATTTGTAGTTTTTTTTTTTTTTAAAGATTTTATTTATTTATTTGAGAGAGAGAGAATGAGAGAGAGCACATGAGAGGGGGGAGGGTCAGAGGGAGAAGCAGACTCCCTGCCGAGCAGGGAGCCCGATGCGGGACTCGATCCCGGGACTCCAGGATCATGACCTGAGCCGAAGGCAGTCGCTTAACCAACTGAGCCACCCAGGCGCCCCTATTTGTAGTTTTTATAAAAATAAATTGGGATGCCTGGGAGGCTCAGTCGATTAAGTGCTTGACTCTTGGTTTTGGCTCAGGTCATGATCTCATGGGTTGTGAGAGTCTGCTTTCAGATCTTCTCCTTGTCCCTCCCCCCACTCACACACACACTCTTTCTCTCTCTCTAAAATAAACAAATCCTCAAAAAAAAAATTAAAAAAGAAATGAAATTTCACTAACCTAATACATAGTGAACTGAGAACAGTACACATGAAATTTATACTTATGGGGTCCAAACTCATACATGTTTCTCACAAGTACACAACCAAACTGTTTTGAAGACTTCTATAGTAATTACTGTCATACTCCTTGAGGGAGGGGCTCTGCTCTGCTTATAGTTCTAATTCCTACAAAGTGCCAAACATGTAGTGGGTTCTCAAAATTTAGGAAGTCTTCCATGAAAGTATCACAAGAACCAAGATTTATAATAAGAAAATAAATGAACACTAATAAGCACAAATATCACAGAAAACAAAAAGCACCACCACGTCAACTACTCCAACCACTTCCTCTTTCACCTTTCTTGTCTCCCTCTAAATGGCTTCATATTATTCAAATCTTCCTGTATCTACTTTCTCTATTGTGCTAAAAGGATTTATGAAGTATGATAAAGCAATAGCAAAATAGCATAAATTACAGTAAAAAGTTGAGAACCCAAATATCCAACACAAGAGAAAGAGTTAAGAAAAAAATAAAAGAGGAATATGGAACAGTAATTCATGTGAGTTAACAGAAACTGAGCACAAAGGAGTATGAATTCAATGATTATAATTATGTGAAATGTTTAATATATAGTGACAAAGATCAGAAAGTGACTACACAGTAACAGACAGGTTATGTTCAGTGTTTGCTGAAGTTTTGCAAATTGCACACATCTGAAAAAACAAACCACAAAAACCTACAGCAGCATATCCAGACACTTAAATCTAGATAAGCAGGATGTTTAAAACATTCAACTTCACTATTAAAAACACCTTGGCCACAAGCCAGGAAGTAAATATAGCACAATCTTTCCGTCTTAAAAAAAAAAAAAAAAAAAATTTTAAGTATAGTCAATGTTTATAAAATCGTTAAGAAAAAAAGTCTGAAAGAATAGTCATTGTTCTGTTAATGAACCTTTGGGGGAGCAATTTTGAAGCGCACTGTAAGGTACTTTTATTTATTACTTTATATGATTTTTAAATGATGGTAGTATGGCAATTATCTTATTTTGAGAGAGAAGTTCTCTTTTCCAAAATAAAAAAAAGTGAAATATAGCAAATCAAACCAAAACCCCTGAATTCCACGGGACATAGCACATACAGCAATGTACAGGAGAAATTCAGTATACATTTTCTGAAATTAAGTGAAAGATCATTTTCTATTATCTAAATAAGGTGATTACACCTTGCCTTTATTTTTTAATTTGGACGTTTAAAATAATAAATTTATTCTCTGGTAATATATTTGAAAGTATTGATAAAATAAATGAATCTGGGGATAAACGTTATAGATTACAAAACACAAAGTGTACGGTCTTATTAATTCAATAACCATGAAAGAAAATTAAAGTTCTTGAACAATTACTTAAAGGAAAAAAAACTCAGGGCTTAAATAATTATAATGAGAAAACCTCAAACCTTCGAGGTACAGATAAATCCACTCTTAAAAGCTCCCGAAAACAATAAAAATTTTATAATGTTAACCAGAAACTGACATAAAAACGTAAAAAAATACAAAAGATAGTACTAAAGAGGAAACCACACAACAATGTAAATATAAGTGTATAAATCTTAATGGCAGATAAATTCAATATACTGAAAGACAACTGCCTCCCATCGAGTAGAGTTTATTCCAGAAATGTAACAGTGATTTTTTTTTTTTTTTTAAAGATTTTATTTATTTGACAGAGACACAGTGAGAGAGGGAACACAAGCAGGGGGAGTGGGAGAGGGAGAAGCAGGCTTCCCGCTGAGCAGGGAGCCCGATGCGGGACTCGATCCCAGGACCCTGAGATCATGACCTGAGCCGAAGGCAGACGCCTAATGACGGAGCCACCCAGGCGCCCCGAGAGAGAGAGAGTCTTAAGCAGACTCCCTGCTGAGCAGAGCCTGACATGGGGCTTGATCCCACAACCCACAAGATCATGACCTGAGCCAAAATCAAGAGCTGGATGCTCAACCCACTAAGTCACCCAGGTGCCCTGCAGGCTTTCATTTTTTAATAGTAATTATGCATCAAATGTTCTTTTTAATTGAGAAGCCCAGAATATGGCTTTCAGATTCAGGTAACTTACCTATTTGTCTCTTGCTATCATTTCTGAGTTGCTCATTTTCTGGTCTTGAAACTTTGTGTACTTCAGCTATAAAAGATATACAAAATCAGGAATGAGCTCAGGACACAAAATCAAAAACTTCCGTAAAGTTCAAAATGGGAAAAACAAAGGAACCCAAAACAAAAGCAAAAAATCTATACCCCCACCACCATCACTACTTTTGAGTCAAGTTTGAAAGACTGAACATTCTATCAAGTTCAGTTTAAACCTTCTAGGATCATTCATATACAGTAAATCTTTTCAATAAAAAATAAGGTGAATGGAAAATGTTGATCAGTCAATTAATGAATAGTAAATAGCTAAAGTTCTACCTCGCCTGTGCTCTTGATTCTCTATTGCTTTCTGGCTGGTAGATGGTAAAGGCCTGGTTGATACAGGGCTCCTTCTCCCAACAGGTGCTGGAGCAGGTAAGTGGGCCGAGGCGGTCTGTACTGCTTGTTCCATGGTTGGGCTTTTTCTCAAAGGGTCTAACTGAGGGCTTGAACGACCTAAAACGTAACCAAAAGATAAGAAACTACCCTATCCTCTGGGGATTTCAAAATTATCTAGACCCTCAAAAAAAAGGTCTACAGTTTTATTTCTACCAATTTAAATCCTTAGCACAAATCTGAATTCATCTACTTACTAGACCAGAGTTTAAAAGGGGGTTATCTTTAGTGGGCTGGGTCACTAGGCTAGGAAAGAAACATTGAAAAAAACCCCCAAAACCCCAACAACCAACCAACCAACCAACCAACCAACCAACCAAGGGAACTTTTTCTGTATTTCTACCTGGTGGAATAAGATTTAAGTAAGTTTTTAAAAAATTTGCTGCCTGGGCAAGACTTCCCAGGAATATTATCAAAGATCATGTTGTATGCAGGTAGGATGCAGGCTTTCCCCAATAATGACAACCACAAAATTATATTGACACTTCAGCCATTATTTCCAGAGGCTGTAACCTAAAATTTTTAGTACTTTCTGAAGATATGTCCAAAGTGGTACTTTTTATATTTATAGGTATTATCTCCATTACATTTCCATTATAAAGGAAGTAAAGAACTAGAAAGACAGGTGAAGTCCTTCAATACCCTAGGGGCTTGGGAAATTTTATGTCAATACTCAAAGGCCAGCAACAAATACACCCTTCATAAAATAACAGAGTAGCCCCATATTCATTTCTGGCCATTTGAAAGATCTTTTGGAAGCTTCTGCTAAATATGAGTTGTGCACTTACAAATTCCATTTTTCCTTTTATGAGTTCAGAGCCTGGTCACAGTACAAACAGAAGAATATAATATCGGATGCTCCCATCATGTTTTGTCTCTATGTATGCTGTAAATCTCTTCTCAAGGTGCTCTCATATCTCATGATATTGCATGGGATATGTTTTGCTTAAGAAAATTATGCTCGTTTCATGTAAAAAAAAAAATTCCAAGTACGCTGCAAATGTTACTCCCCACCAGTGCAGAGCTGCACAGGCTCCGACCACTGGTGAACTGGTGAGTGCTGACAATGCACTGGTTATTATGCACCAGATGCTTCAGGGACCGTTCATTAGCAATTTTCCCACGTTTATAGTTATCTAAAGTACGTAATTACAAATGTGTATCACCATTTCCAGCCATTAATGCCAAAGTTTACTCTACCATTAAGAGAAACAGTGCAATGTTCCCATTGATTATAACGGGAATCATGGTGGTTTGTAGAAGTTCTGGCCTATGAGAAAACATTTTGTGATCATTTATCACCTTGTACAGGGATTTACTTATAAAACAAGTGCTAAGTTTTTTGAAAAGCCTATTGTTCAATTTTATAATATGACATTAAATGATCTTATAAATTTCTTTTTCTTTCTTTTTTTAAAAAAAGATTTATCAGGGAGAGAGAACATGAGCAGCAGGGAGGGGCAGAGGGAGAGGGACAAGCAGACTCCCCGCTGAGCAAGGAGCCCGATGTGGGACTCTATCCCAGGACCCTGGGGTCATGACCTGAGCCAAAGGCAGATGCTTAACCAACTGAGCCACCCAGGTGTCCCCTGCTGTGTACTTTCAAAACCTTTGTGACTGAAGTCTCCTAGTCTTATTGGCAGCTGTGTCATCCACAGGGAAATACAGGTAATGCTAGATATACCATTAGGATAAACACAGAAGCTGGTTTCGGCATAATAAAAACACAACCCCCTGACTTATCTGCACATTCTTACCAGTTCGAAGAAGACTCTAGGTATTTTGTTAAGTTCAGTTTTCACTGATGAAACTTAAATGCAGGGTCCCAGACTTTCTCCATTACTGCTTTATATAAATATATCTTTCTTATAATATGTACTTGAAGAATTTAAAAATATTTTAATCTATTTAAAATTTATCTTAGTCCGAAGTATGAGGGAAGGAATCTAGATCTATTTTTCCCAAATGATCAGGCAGTTGTCTGTCCCGATATCACTTATTGGATAGCCAGCCTTCCTCTACTAATTTAAGAATATCTTTATCATGTATTAATCACTTATTTATATTTGGAACTATTTCTGGCTTTTATTCCTGCACTGCTTTACTTTATTATCAAGTAGGTAAGCCCTATGTCATTACTTTCATTTGAAAAATATGTCTAACTATACTTCCATGTTTATTTTTAAGACTGTGTATCTTTTTAATTAAGTTCTCCTACTATTTCATGTGGATTTATTAAAAGTATAGTAAATTTAATTAATATGAGACACAAGGTCTTCCTAATACTAAATCTTTGTATCTAGGAATAAGATTGGTTTCTCTGATGACCTCTGACTTCTTTTATGTCCCTCTACTACATTTTGTATTTTCTACAGAGGTTTGCCATATTTGTTATGTATTTTATATTTAATTTCTATTTCTTATTATGACATCTTTTATCTCCATTACATAATCAGTGGGTTAGGTTTTAGAACAACTATTGCTTTTTATACGTGTGAATTTAAATACCTCTAATTTCAGTCCTTTAGTTCTAGGTTTTTCAGTGAATTCTCAACTGTCAATTCTCAATTGCACTGGCAAATAATACCAATTCCAATATTTATGCTTCATATTTCTTTTCATGTGTTCCTGATTTAGCTAAAAATTCCCAGAATGATGCTGAGTAGTAATGATAACAGGCATCCTTATGATTTTAGTAAGTGCTTTAATATTAAGGTTAATGTTCACTATTGATTAAAAAATAATTAACATCCCACACACTATGCTAAGGGCACTGCATACATTTTAAAAAATGTAATTCTCACAATAAGTTACTTACCCATAGAGCCCCATTTTATTTTATTCTTATTTTTTAAGGTTTTATTTACTTTAGAGTGTGTGAACGTGAGTGGGGCGGGAGGAGGGAAAGGGTGAGAAAATGTGAAGCAGATTCCACACTCAGCATGGAGCCCACTGTGGGGCTTGATCCCCCAGGACCATGAGATCAGGACCCGAGCCAAAACCGAGTTGGCCACTCAACCAACTGAGCCACCCAGGTGCCCCTTTTATTTTTTATAAAGATTTTATTTTATTTTATTTATTTGACAGAGACACAGCAAGAAAGGGAACAGTGGCAGGGGGAGGGGGGAAGGAGAAGCAGGCTTCTTGCTGAGCCAGGAGCCTGATGCGGGGCTTAATCCCAGAACCCTGGGATCGTGACGTGAGCTGAAGGCAAACGCTTAATGACTGAGCCATCCAGGCGCCCTTATAAAGATTTTATTTTTAAGTAATCTCTATAACCCAACACGGGGCTCAAATCCACAACCCCAAAATCAAGTCATGTGCTCCACCAAATGAGCCAGCCAGGTACCCCTAAAGTCCCATTTTATAGTTTAGAAAACTAATGCTTAAAAAGGTGAAGAATTTTATTTAAGAAAGAATTCTTTTTTTTTTTTTTTGAGAATTTATTTATTTATTTGACAGAGAGAGAGAGCACAAGCAGGGGGAGCGGCAGGCAGAGGGAGAAGCAGGTTCCCCGCAGGGTAAGAAAGAATTCTTAAAAGAAAAAAAGACCCAAAGACCTATAGAGAAATATACACTTCTATTAACCTAGAAAAAAGTCTGCCGTGTATACAACAAAAAGTAATTATTTGTTATTTCTGAATAGTGGGACTATGGGGTGTTTTTATTTTCTTCCTTATACCTACTATATTTTCTAATTCACCTACAACAAATCTTTAGAATGTTAAAAAATTAAAAATTAAATATTTTAAATCAATATGAATGACTATTTCAAAATATCTAAAGTGAGATATATAGGATTATGTTTAGTATTAGCTTGATTTTACCCTCAACAGCTTTAAACAATATTATCCTGTGATTATAGCATCCTTCTGAAATGACTTTACATTGTTTTATTTAAAAGTGAACATCCATATAAAGCAACGAGCCAATAACAACCACTTCAGGGGTGCCTGGGTGGCTCAGTTGGTTGAGCGTCTGCCTTTGGCTCGGGTCATGATCCCAGGGTCCTGGGATTGAGCCCCACGTTGGGCTCCTGGCTCAGCGGGGAGCCTGCTTTTCCCTCTCCCTCTGCCTCTTCCCCTGCTCATGCTCTCTGCTCTCTATCTCTGTGTCTCAAATGAATTAAAAACAAACAAAAACACACAACCACTTCAGCTGCAGATAAAAAAGATACAGACTCTTGGGGCCACCGAAGATTATAAAACTGGCTGGTAGAAAAATAGATTTAAAAAAATTAAACAGGATCCTTTTTTTTTTTTTAAGATTTTATTTATTTGACGGAGAAAGACACAGTGAGAGCAGGAACACAAGCATGGGGATGGGGGGAGGGAGAAGCAGGCTTCCCGCCGAGCAGGGAGCCCAAAGTGGGGCTCAATCCCAGGACCCTGGGATCATGACCTGAGCCGAAGGCAGACGCTTAACAACTGAGCCACCCAGGCGCCCTAAACAGGATCCTTTAAGAAGCTAATTACAATGCACATTGCCAAACTCCAAGGATTCTGATATAGCAATTGTCAGGATCTACATTTTTAAGAAGCTCTCCACATGATTTGGTTGTGGGTGGTCCACACTTAGAACCACTGCTCTAGATCCTGTGAGGATGCTAGGAAAGATCCAACAGCGTAAAGAATAGTTTGGTTCTTTAAGCTGCTATTTCAAGTTCATCAAGAATAGTTCATTTTCAGTGGTGAGTCTGGGACTAATTTGATATATTTAAGTATTATATACAAGTCATATAATTGCCTTGCAAGAAAGTTTCAAACTTAGAGAATGTTCACTGGTTCCCAGTTTTATGATCTCAGAATTGCAGAGTCTAAATAGTGGATGTCATTCAATAATATACTTATTGTAACAGCAACTAGGAGAAAAATCTTAAAAGGACCAAATAGAAAGTATACATGTGATTTGCAAGCTGCAAAAGCTCCTTACATTCAAAGAGAAAGACAAAAACGACTAAAGATGTTAGGAATGGAAATATATGAAAGAAAAAACAGCTTACCTTGAGATAACTGTGTTTTTAGCGATCTTGTATCCTGTGTAAAGGCAGAACCAACTGCAGTACTTTGGGATAGGGTACCACTGTTTGATGTTTCTGTTCCAAAGGATGTCAAAGAACTTCCAGCTTTAAGAGATTTTTTTTTAAATGACAAAAATATATATTTTTAAATTTAAACCTTTCAATTATATAAAGTAATACACCATTTTAACGATGATAATAACTTGCCGCCCCTCCCCCCTGCAACATGTGTGCAAATTAATAATCCTGGAAATTAATTCTCAAAAATAGTTTGAGAAATCTTTTACACTGTATGGAAAAAACAAACCAATATATACTCCAGCATCCTTGGATGCAAACAATTTTTTAACAGCAATACTGTCCTAGGCAGTTACATAGATAGGACAGCAAGGACTGATGTCAGATAGAGAAGTAGCAGAAACGGTACATTCTACACCAGTATTAAGGTGTAATTATTTTAATACAGAGTATCTGCACAAACAGCCAAATTAGCAGAGAGGTCTATGAAGAGCTTGTCCAGCATTTCCAAGGAGCCAATGGACTACAGTTCATTTTAATGCTTCCCTCCAGGATGGTACCATGGGGCTGCATTTTGCCTAAAGCAACCACAAAAAGTCTGGTAACATGAATAACAAATCCCTAGAAAGGGCCCAAATTCTTTGCTATATGAGCTTATGTCAATCTCCTCTAAATGTCTATAGTCCTTACAGATCATTTCTTATGCTGTGTTCCCTTCTGACTTAATATTTAATTTATGTAGGTTTTCTCCAGCAGGAACTATTTCAGTAGCCCTTCCTCCCCCACCTCTAAATCCAATCTGAAGATGGCAGTCAGAACGATCTCTTGTGAAATACAGATATAACCACATTACCACAGCGCTTAGGACCCTGTGATGGCTTTCCACTGCCCTTAAGATAAAAAGTTCAGATTACTTACCTCAGTTTATCAGGCCCTCCCCTTATCTGTCTACTTCTTTTCTCACCACTTTCCCTCTTTTCACCAGTCTGCTTTAAATATTTGAACATCATGATCACGCTTCTAGGAATCTTCTGATTTCCCAGCTAAGCAACCCCAGTTCCTTCAACCACTACTTACCTTCCCACTTCCCAGTCTTTAATACTGTCCCCTCCAATTTAATAAATCCTAGTTATTCATATCCCTTTTTTTTTTTTTTTTAGATTTTATTTATTTATTTGAAAGAGAGAGAATGAGAGAGAGCACATGAGAGGGGGGAGGGTCAGAGGGAGAAGCAGACTCCCTGCCGAGCAGGGAGCCCGACGCGGGACTCGATCCCGGGACTCCAGGATCATGACCTGAGCCGAAGGCAGTCGCTTAACCACCTGAGCCACCCAGGCGCCCTATTCATATCCCTTTTAAAACAGGGCATCAGAACCTAGTACAGAATCTCATAATTAGATTCATGGGACTCCCCTGAAGGTGTGGAATCCAGTCAGGCTACAGTCCTGGCCAGTTCAGGAGAGGCCTAACATAACTTTCTACATCTCCAGAAATGTGGGGACTAATGCTCTCAATGATTGTGGGAAGTTAAATCCATCCCATTATCCCTAGTTATTTCTGGGCAATGACCAAGACATAAGCCCCAACACAGGGGTTGAACTCACGGCCCTGAGATTAAGACCTGAGCTGAGATCAAGAATCGGACGCTTAACTCTCTGAGCCACCCAGATGCCCCCTTTCTTCAAGACTATTTTGGCTATTCTAGGTTTTGTATTTCTACCAAATATTAGAATCAGCATGTCAATTTCTCTCCCTCTCTCTTTCTTTCTGAGAGAGAGCAGGAGTGGGGATGGGGGGCAGAGGGAGAGAGAATCCCAAGCATGCTCTGTGTCCAGCGCAGAGCCCAACATGGGGCTCGATCTCACGGCCCTGAGATCATGACCTGAGCCAAAATCAAGAGTCAGATGCCCAACCGACTGAGCCACCCAGGCGCCCCCTGTCAATTTCTATTTTAAAATGTCTACTGGGATTCTGTTTACTCTGTAAATCAATTTTGGGAAAAATATCACCTTAAAAATAATACTGAATTTTCCAACCCACGAGCCTGGATCAACTCTCCATTTATTTAGAACTTTAATTTCTCTCAGCAATATTTTGTGGTTTTCATTACAGAGCAGTTTTCTCAGCTTCAGCACTACTGACATTTTGTGAGGAGTTGTCCTATGCACTGTAGGATGTTAGGTAGCATCCTTGGCCTCTACCTTCTACATACTAGTATCCCCCAGTTGTGAGAACCAAAAAGGTCTCCATACGTTACCAAATGTCCCCTGCAGGAGGAAGATAAAATTAACCCTCCTCCACTGAGAACCACTGTTGTAGATGTTTTCAAATATCTTCTGTTATATTATTTCCTGGGTATCTAATGTTGCTGGTGCTAACTGCAAGCTGTGGTGCACTTTACATTTCACTTCTCAACAATCTGTTCTAGATCACATGTCAATAAACTTCAACTACAAGTGACCAGATATAAATATTTAGGCTTTTCAGGCCATATGGTCTCCATTATAACTACTTAACTCTGCCTACGTAGTGTAAAAGCACCCATAAACAACATATAATAAATGGGTGTGCCTGTATTCCAATAAAACTTTATCAAAACAGGAGGCTGGTTGGATTCAGTCCACAGATCACAGTTTGCCAACCCATCTGTTCTAGAATAAAAAATATAGTTCATTTTGTATATTTACCATGTATTCCCTTACCATGCTAAATTCACTTATTCATTCTAATGGTCTGAATATTCTTTTGCATTTTCTACGTACACAATCATACCACCTTCAAATAGAGACATTTTTAGTTCTTCCTTTTCAATCTTTGTATCTTTCTTTCTTGCCTTTATGTATGTAAACTTTTCATTTCACTGATTAAATTTAGGAAATTCCCTCCCATTCCTCAGTTGTTGATAAGTAGGTGCTGAATTTTATCAAATGCCTGTTCTGTATCTCTTGGGATTACAGTTTTTCTCCTTTATTCTGTTAATGTGGTAAATTACTAATAATTTTCAAATGTTAAAACAACTTTGCATTTCTGAGATAACTTTGTCATTATGTACTATTCTTTTTATGAATTGCTGACTTTCACTGCTAATATTCTGTTAAGGATTTTTAAATATATGTCCACAGAGATGGTGGGCTGTAATTTTCTTTTCTTGTAATGACCTCATTAGATTTTGGTATCTTAGTTAGCCAGGATATCATGTTTTTATCACCTCCTGTTTGGGTTTAGGAAAGTTGTATTTTTCAAGGAATCTATTTTACCTAAGATGTCAAATTTGTTGACATAAACTCGTCCATAAGATCTGTTCTTTAAGGATCTATAATGATATCTACTCTTTCATTCCTCATATTGGTAATTTGGGTCTTCTTTTTTTCCTTGATCAGGCTTTGCTGATGTTATGTATATTTTGGCTTTTCTTTTTTTTGTTTATTTAAAATTCTTTATTTAAATTCAGTTTAGTTAACATATGCTATATTACTAGTTACTGGGGTAGAATTCAGTGATTCGTCAGTTGCATATAACACCCAGTGCTCATTACATCAAGTTATTTTGGCTTGTTTCTTTTCATTGATTTATGCTTTTAATTTTTTCTCCTTCTACTACATTTGGACTAATTTTCTTTCCTTTTTTCTTAGCTTCTTAAGCTGGCAGTCTAGAGCACTAATTCTAAAACATTCTTATTTTCTAATACATGCATTTGAAAGTATAAAATTTTTTAAAGGTGTAAAATTTCCTCTAAGCTCCACTCACAAATTTTGATATGCTGCATTTTATGATCACTAAAAAGTCTTTTCTAATTTCTCTTATGCTTTCTTCTTTGATTCATTAGTGATTTATAAGTTTGCTCAATTTCCAGTTATTTGGAATTTTTCAAGTTATATTTATTTATTTTTTAAGATTTTATTTATTTGACAGAGAGACAGAGAGATAGCGAGAGCAGGAACACAAGCAGGGGGAGTGGGAGAGGGAGAAGCAGGCTTCCCGCGGAGCAGGGAGCCCAATGCGGGGCTCGATCCCAGGACCCCGGGATCGTGACCTGAGCCGAAGGCAGACGCTTAACGACTGAGCCACTCAGGCGCCCCTCAAGTTATATTTATTTAACTTATGGTTATGAGAACATACCATGTATGATTTCAATCCTAAATTTATTTTTTAATAGAATTTTATTTATTTATTTTTAAGATTTTTATTTATTTGTCAGAGAGAGAGAGAGAGAGAGAGCACAAGCGGGGGAGCAGCAGAGGGAGAGGGAGAAGCAGGCTCCTCACTGAGCAAGGAGCCTGATGTGGGATTTGATCCCAGGACTCTGGGATCATGACCTGAGCTGAAGGCAGACGCTTAACGACTGAGCCACCCAGGTGTCCCTTCAGTCCTAAATTTAATGTAACTTGTTTCATGGCTCAGGATTTGATCCCATTAAGTGGTCCATATTTACATGGAAAGAATCTATATTCTACAATTTTGGGGTGCACTATTTTATCAAAGTTACATCGAGGATTATTAAAGCTTCCTGATGAACTGTCCTCTGTACCATTAGGAAGAATCCTTCTTATCGCTGGTAGTACCCCTAATCTTTCAAGTTTCTTTGTCTGCTGTTAATTTGTCTAACATAGTTTTGTTATTAGTATTTGTATGATATGCCATGCTGTTTTTTGTTTTCTCCTCTTTCAGTGTATTTCTTACAAACATTACATAGTTAGGTCTTGTTATTTTTCTGAGTTCAGTTTGATGATCTCTGCCTTTTAACTGGAATGTTTAATTCCCTTACACTTTATCAAAGTGGATCTTGAACAATCCTTAGTCTGTCAGCCCCAATGTATGAAATACTCAACTGGCTTTATGCTAACTATAAAGTTCATAAGCCTGCCTTCTAAATGTTCATCAAAATGATCTAAATTTTCATTAAAAATTAATCTGTATGAAATACTGGAGACCTAAGAGAATCATTGTCTAATTTGGCTTGACTATGTTTAACCAGCTAAAATGTACCCAATTTGTCTGTCTATTCAGCCAACAGCTCTCAGTCTTGTCCACAGGGTATTATGAGACTTAGCATGCCATGGCAGTTTTGCTGTTTCCTTTATTGTGGGGTCATTAATTTTTCCTAAGGATCCATCAATTAAAGTCAATAAAGACCTAATCTTTGCACTTAAGAATTATTTTAGCATCAGCTTTAAAAAAATAATGTTTTAATTCCGTCTGGTGTATCATTCTTTTCAATGTATGAGAGTATCTGTTTCCTCACTATCTTGCAAAAATACCATATATACACACTCAAACTTTTGGGCTTTTGCCAAATTGATAGTGAGAAATGGTGCCTCAGTACAGATTTAATTTGTGTATCTCTTATCATAAGCAAAACTTAAGCATTTTTCCACATTTGAAGGACATTTGTATTACTTTCTTTCTGAAAAAGGCAAAGTTAGTTCCTAACACCTGCCTCTTTTTCTGTTGGGTTGTAGGTCCTTAGTTTTGGAAGCCCTATAGATGTTACAGATATTAATCTTCATGATATAAACTGCAAAAAAAACCTGTAAAAAGACTATAACATATAAAAATTAAAACGGAAAAAAATTTTCCCAAATAGCAAGAGTTTCCCTGATTTAAGCTTCCTTTTTAAGTCAGAACACTGTACTGTATTCTTACAATAAAGTAAGCTAAAGAAAAGGAAATGTTATTAAGGAAATCATACGGGGGCACCTGCATGGCTGAGTCATTTAAGCGTCCTACTCTTAGTTTCAGCTCAGGTGATGATCTCAGGGCCGTGAGACTGAGGCCTGTATCTGCTCAAGATTCTCCCTTCCTCTCCCTCCCCCTGCTCAGACATGCTCTCTCTCTCTCAAATAAATATCTTAAAAAAAAAAAAAAAAATCACACGGTAGAAAAAAATACATTTACTAATGTATTTATTGGAAAAAACCCACGTGTAAGTGGACCTGTGCAGTTCAAATACATTTGCTCAAGGGTCAACTGCATTAGGGATCAAAAACAAGAGGCTTGGATTAAAATCTGGCTTAATTCATGCTAACACAAACCATACGTGAGTTAACTCCTTTTCTAAAAATCACCTACCACCTTAATCAGTGCAGTAATTTTCTTCCTCCTCCTCATTTAACAACTTCTGAATATTATATATAGCTCTCTAGTCACTCCACAAATTATCCTACCAATATGGAAATCAACAAATGAAAAATAATCATCTACTGCAAAAATTACTCAACTGACATGGAAAATACAAATAAAACCCTCTACCTTTGTGACACCCAAAGAACAGTAAACTAGCAACTCCCAATAATATCAAAATTAGATAAAAGCATTTGTAAGAAATAGACACTCTGATTAGAAAAGCAGGCTCTGAAGAATGGTAGAAGCAGTATTTACTATGTAACACTATATGCTAGACCCTATTCAAATGCTTTACACATATTAAGTCATACAAACTTCACGGTAATGTACGAGGTAAGTGCAGTAATAATCTCAATGTTAGCCAACTACTCAATTTAGTGAAAGGAGTCTCAAAGGATAACTTGCAACTGCCCCTTATTTAAGTCCTCAGAATAGGATTCTAACAGTTATAGCTAACAGGGTAAATCGGGATTTACCAACTTCCTACATCATCACATTAGGAGACATTTAATTAGTTAACTATGGCAATGCCAAACTTTAAGACTTGATTAAAATGGTGACTATGAGAGGTCTCCATTATAAAGGCACAATGTCGTCCCCTCTGTAATTAATTAACTGTGGGATGATATTTTAAGGCCATTTTAATACTCTGTCCAACACTGTTCACCCAATGATTTTAGCATCCACTGATAATCCTTGCTAATTAATACACTGGATATTACAAAAATGGTGATTTTTTGTATCTACCATTCCTTCTATTTATTAGCTGGGACTTTTCTGTTAAAAAAGAGCATTGTTGGGGCACCTGGCTGGCTTGGTCGGAAGAACATGTGACCCTTGATCTTGAGCCTCACATTGTGTGTAGATTACTTAAATAAATAAACTTAAAAAAAAAAAAAAAAACCAGCAGTGTTTCCCCTTCTTTTCTCAAGGGGCCCATGTTCCTTCTAGTGGGGAATGGTATTTAGAAACCAAGAACTGGGTCTACACATATTCTTTGCTACAGGGTATCATTGCTTCTAAGTCCTTTCTATGAACAGAGTTGGGAAATAACCAGTTTTTAAAAAGTTCACATTCATGCTTCCAATTCACATTCAACATCACAGGGTTCTTCCTTACTCCTATGTTTCTTTCTCCCTTCTCCAAGGAAAGAACAGCATTTCCCAACAACATCACTATATTAGTCATTTGCCCTTTCCTATAATACATACAAAACAGTTTCAAAATTAACACCAATACCACTACCAATTACAAACCCTAAGTCAAGGGATTTTTACAGTTTCATTTGTTCTTATAATATACCCCTACTAAGAGTGTAAAAGTTACTTAAATTCTTTTTTTCTGTGTGGTTATACTATCAATTTGATATAAACTTAACACCAGTTATTTCTGTTTATATCCATTCAATTTTAGGATTTATTTTTTCCCATCCTTTTTGATTTTGTGAATAAGCAAAACATTTACATACTTGAAAAGTCACAACTACATAAAAAAAGTATATTTATAAAAAGGAATTAATTTTAACAAAACTTGTTAACATGCTAATGGGTTTCAAGATACACCTGAAACTGGATTTGTGATGCAGAGAAACAAGGTAAACTGATAAATGGTTATTTCAATTGAATTAAAAAAGATTTAAGGGCTAGAATTTGAGATTTAAAAAGTTATTCTTAGGGCGCCTGGGTGGCTCAGTCGTTAAGCGTCTGTCTTCGGCTCAGGTCATGGTCCCAGGGTCCTGGGATCGAGCCCTGCATCGGGCTCCCGGCTCCATAGGAAGCCTGCCTCTCCCTCTCCCATCCCCCCTGCTTGTGTTCCCTCTCTCACTGTCTCTCTCTCTCTCTGTCAAAATAAATAAATAAAATCTTTAAAAAATAAAATAAAATAAAATAAAGTTATTCTTTACTATGAAAATTTCTACTAAAGAGCTAAAATGCATAGCTATAAAAACAAAAAAAACAGAGCTGATCTGATTATATCTAGCTTTCTCTTTACAGTGTTAATGTTTCTAAAACATTGTTACAATAAACAAAGCATCATGCCCTCAAACATGCTATGTGTGATTATCTTTTCACATTCTACCTAATATAAATACTCGTTAATGGCATTATTATTCCCTAATAATAGCATTATCTCCAACCCCCTTTTTGAAAACCCATCCTGTTGGAAAAAAATGCTTATTTTATGACTTTTTAAGATTATTTTTCTAGTAATCTCTACACCCAGTGTGGGGCTCGAACTCATGACCCCGAGATTAAGAGTTACATGCTCTTCCAACTGAGCCAGCCAGGTACTCCAGAAAAAAAGGCTTATTTTAAATGGAGATATCTTACGTAAATTTAAAATAACATTCAATGATATTTGGCAATTGAATAGATCTAGATTTAAAAAAAAGTGACTATTCTGACAGATGACCTTTATAAAACCACTAGTTATTAAGGACGTTAAATAAAACCTTTAAATTAATAGGTTACAAAGGAACACCAAACAACATGTCTGTAAATTTATGGTAAAGACAGGTAAATTTAAGAAAAAAAAAAAAAAAAAGAAAAAAGCATAACATACCAACACCGACAGCACCAAACTGCTGCCCGACTAATGAACTTGGACTGAACTGACTGTATGTCGACATCCTGCCAAAAGGTCCATAGGAACCCACTGACTGGAATGAAGAAGTAGATGAGCCTAGTGAAGACTGAAGAAAGATCATGGGTTATTTTTCCAGGCTCTATACAACATGTATATAACGAAAAAAATTCGAATATTTACATTTTTAAAGGTTTTAAATTATAACTATTAGGTACAAAAGCAATTATAATAACTTACAACATGCACTTAATATCAAAACAGTTTAACAACCTCCTGATTTCAATATTTGTATATGTGCCAATTATACTTGATGTGACTTATAAATATATTTTTCTACAGTTAAGTAGAGTTAAGAGTTTTATAGCAAGTTTAGGAAAGAATGAAAGAAAAGTTACTTGAATAAGTAAAGTAACTTTGTTTTAAGAAAGAATATGGGAAAAATTACATTTGGTTATACTGAGTTTTAGTCTGGTGCTGACAAAAATAAGGTATCTCACTTGTGATTTTGCTCATATTTCAATCATTTGAAGTACACTATTAAATTTACAGGAAAGAGATGAAGAAACAAACTATCCCACACAAGACCATTTACATTTTTATTTTTTATTTATCTTTAAAGTAGGCTCCATGTCCAGCATGGAATCCAATGTGAGGCTCGAACTCACAACTCTGAGATCAAGACCTGAGCTGAGATTGAGTCAGATGCTTAACCACCTGAGCCACCCAGGTGCCCCATGACCATTTACATTTTTAAAATATATTTTTCATCAAGTTAAAGAACATTTTACAAAAATTTCAACTTACTAAACCTAAAATATATTATAGAACGTATATACGCATATTATATATTCATTTATCTTCATATAAAATATCTCATAATACAAATATGAAGTGTACTAATTACCAAAAGGATATAAGCTCATTGATGGTAGGACCTTGTCTGTGTGTTCACTGCTAGTATCAGGCACATGGCAGGTGTTCAATAAATACTTTTGGATGTAGGAATCAAAAGGTCAAAAGTCAAAATTATGGTGACTGGAAGAAGTTATTCAACACCAGTTTGACTTCTGTTTTCTTGGTTCTTGGGACTCCATAAAGCTGATAACTTAAATAACTATTTCCCTGGAGAATTATCAAAAAATCTATACAAGAGAGAGTCAGATAATACCACTCTTTGGTGCAGGCCATCTCTATTAAAATGTGTTTCTTCTCCCTCCATTTAAGAAAATTCACATTTTCTCAGGATTCCTTCAGACGTATTTCCTTAAAAGTTAGACTTAACAAGGGCGGGGGGGAGAAGAGGAGAGAATTTCTCCAATTTATAAGAATAAGTTTAATTATTTATTTAAAAACATATTCAGGAAAGATAAATATATTAAATAAATATTAAAAGGTACTTTCTCTTTTTTTCCCATTTTTTACAAGATTTTATTTTTAGGGCGCCTGGGTGGCTCAGTCAGTTAAGTGTCGGTCTTCGGTTCAGGTCATGATCCCAGGATCCTGGGAATGAGTCCCGACATCAGGCTCCTTACTCAGCAGGGAGTCTGCTTCTTCCTCTCCCTCTGCCCCTCCTCCCCACCTGTGCTCGTGCTTTTTTAAATAAATAAAATCTTGAGGAAAAAAAAAAGATTTTATTTTTAAGTAATTTCTATGCCCAACATGGGGCTCAAACCCATAACCCTGAGATCAAGAGTCGCACACCCCACCAAATGAACCAGCCAGGCACCCCTCTTTTTTTTTCTATTTAAAAAAGATTTTTAAAAAATGTTTTTTTTTAATATAATTTTATATACCACTTATTATTTTCTTTAGAAGAGTTCATTAGGTATTTTAATATTGGAAGTAAGACAAATCTTATGCAAGATAATATATATTCTAAGAATCAGTTTTGTGGAAAACTAAGATTTCATCACAGCATAAAACAAAGTTAATTTTAAAAAATCTAAAAGTATTACAGTACTTTAAAAAAATCAACAAGCATATTTTAGTGCAAATGACCAAAGACTGACAAGAAAAAGGGTTGAGAAGAAAATGGATCCAAGAGGAAAATCATGGGAGCCATAAGCTTTTAATCAGCTATGCCCTAAAATGAAAACACTCCTACATCAATCTGCTTCCTCTCCTGTTATAACTAAAATTCAGGCAGTTTCTATATACTTCCAATTATCATGTAAACAAGCACTGTAATAAATATCCTCCTTAATTCATAACATAATCTTTTAGAAATCATGTATTTCTGTTTTTAATAAAATATAAATTTTTTATTTCTTTTACTGAGAATACTTAGGGTCTTCTTTTTTCATACCTTATTTTATTTCTTTATTTTAAGATTTTATTTATCTGTCAGAGAGAGAGCACAAGCAGGGGGAGCGGCAGGCAGAGCAGGCAGAGAGAAGTAGGCTCCCCGCTGAGCAGGGAGCCCGATGTGGATTAGATCCCAGGACCCTGGGATCATGACCTGAGCCGAAGGCAGATGCTGAACAGGCTGAGCCACCCAGCCATCACGTTTTATACCTTACTTAGAGAATCGAGTAATATACCTATGTGTGTTAAAATCCCTTTATGTTTGTGCTGTATTATACAATACTGCATGCGTATTATGTTATATATATGTATGATACCAATATGATTTATTACTTTTTTTCATTGAACCTAATAATCTCACCTAAGAGTAGCCATTACCACCCTGGTTTGTAATATGAACCAAATGTGAATAACATAGTAAGTGACATGGATCCTGGATTCCAGAACCAGACTATCTGGTTCTGTCCAAATTGTGGCTCTATCTTAATTTACTCACTTGTAAAAAAAGGAGAATTATATAGTTATACTATAATTATAGTACCAAGTTCAGAGAGTATTGTGAGGATTGACTTACTGTATGTGCAGTAGTCTGAATAGTGCTTCTCATACAGTTAGACCTCAATAAATGTAAGCTATTTTAACTTGCTAAAATTAGAAAATATTTTATGATAAAAATAAATCCCTCTATTTCTTACTTTATTTTTAAAATTATTTTGTTTATTTATTTGACACACAGAGAGAGAGAAAGAGCGAGAGCAGAACACAAGCAGGGGGAGTGGGAGAGGGAGAAGCAGGCTCCCCGCTGAGCAGGGAGCCTGATGCAGGGCTCCATCTCAGGACCCTGGGATCATGACCTGAGCCGAAGGCAGATGCTTAACGACTGAGCCACCCAGGCACCCCATATTTCTTACTTTATTTAGTCCCAACTTATGATCTAAAGAAAAAAAGCCTAGATGAAAACATTATCCAGGTATTTTAGGTCTAGGTAACTAGGAAATGATAAGCACACGAACATTCAATTGAGGAAAAACAAACAAAAACACCCCAAAACCAAAATAAAAGAGAGGTAAAAGCCAAGACTAGCCATGTACTTAAAGTTTTCTTGCACTCCAAGACAAATTTACTATGAGATACCTGAACGATAGCTGGGTCCTGAGGCAAAGAACATTGTGGTTTTGGTGGCTCACAAACAGTGAGGTCTTTAATATCACTCCCACGGAATATGATGTATTCAAAGACTTCATCTCGAGGTGGTATTGGACGATCTGTTGGTCTGTCTTCTGTACCAAAGGACCGAACTGGTGAGAAAACAGAGGATATGAGAGATATGTCTACTCATCATATTCAAGTAGTGCCTCTTAGAAATGCACTCTTCCAAATACCAATAAACAGCAGTTCTTAAATGTCATCTGTGAGAAAATATTCATTAATCTGTAGCTCAAGAAATTTTGTTTAAAAAAAGAGGAAAATAGAGTGGGTTCTGCCTAGAGCTAAAAGAGCCAAATGTACTCAATTTAAAAGACAATCTGTATTATGAGGTCATGTTCTTCCTACGTTTTTATTTATTTATATCTTTGGTGGTTGTGGTGAGAGGAGGTGTTAAAAATGTACTCTTTCATTGTTGATTTATTTTTAATATCATTCAGCAAAATAAAAAATTGGCAAACCTATGTGAGATTTCTTGTTGGGGGGTGGAATGGCAAGTGAAGATTTCCCCGTCCACAAAATCCCAAAGTTTGGGAAATTAAGCTTTTGGATTAAGAGAAGACAATGAAGGGAACATCTATCTCAGTGAGTGGTAGGTCCTCTAGAAGCCAAGCCAAGCAGCTGTCAGGTATTCAGCCCCAGGGGACAGCCTGAAACGCCCTAGTTACCTAAAATACCTATCTCATAATTAAATCGGATTATTTCAACACTTAAGATAGCATTACTCAAAGTTAAACTGTGGACCACCTACACCAGGGTAAGCTGGCTAAAAAAGATTTTTTTTTTTTTAAAGGTTTTATTTATTTATTCAACAGAGAGAGAGATAGCGAGAGAGGGAACACAAGCAGGGGGAGTGGGAGAGGGAGAAGCAGGCTTCCCACTGAGCAGGGAGCCCGATGCGAGGCTCGATCCCGGGACCCTGGGATCATGACCTGAGCCGAAGGCAGACACTTAACCGACTGAGCCACTCAGGCGCCCCTGGCTAAAAAGATTTCTGGGATCCTATTCAAATACACTCAATCAAGATGTTCTGAGGAATGGGTCTGTAAATCTGCATTTTATTTTTTTTTATTTTTTATTTTTTTTAAAGATTTTATTTATTCATTTGAGACACAGAGATACAGAGAGAGAGAGAGAGAGAAAGCATGAGCAGGGAGAGAGGCAGAAGGAGAGGGAGAAGCAGGCTCCTCGCTGAGCCAGGAGCCCGATGTGGGGCTTGATCCCAGGACCCTGGGATCATGACCTGAGCCGAAGGCAGACGCTTAACCATCTGAGCCACCCAGGCGCCCCTGTAAATCTGCATTTTAAACCAATTCCTCGAGTTTCTTAGGAATACTAAAGTTTCAGGTTCACTATCTTAGACTTGTGAAAACGTCTGCATCCATACAGAAGTTTCAAATAAGAAAGTTTGAAAGATCATGTATTATCTATTTAAGAATGTCCTAGAGGGAGTAAACCCCTTAAGACTGTGCAATGTTTTGAATGTATGCATTTTTCTGTAGAACTGGTCCAGGATTAGATTAAATATGAATATCATTTCATTTTAAATAATGCCTCCCTCCTAAAAAGTCTTTCTATTACTTATGATACTTCCAGAAAAGATGGTGGCATAGATGTAGGCTTGCAGGAGGATATCCTTCCCTAAAACTAAATAGCCAAAAAGAGTTAAAATATCCCTAAACTAGGAGATCTCACATTTATAGCCTGAAATTTTATTAAAAAGTATCACTCTAATACTGAATGAGTTAGTCCAAACTGGAAGACCAATCCGAGAATCCATATGCAGCATGACCTGAGAAATGCTCATTGGTACCTCCACATTAGCAGATGGGGACAGGAGCATGGATGTGGTAAGGGAAAAGATGTGGAATACCCTAGTTGAAGTTCCTCTTCCCCTAGTGGCCAGAGAGTACTTTATAACAGCAGGAGTAAGTGACAAGGTTCTATATTTTGTCCTTTATCTTAAAGGAAGAATAAAGAGCTAGAAAAATCAGGATTAAGAAAATTACATACAAATCAGCATCAGTCCTAACCTCAGCAGCGGCAGCAGCATCACCAGTACGCCATATACAGCCTCAGGCCTCATTAGTAATACACTAGTTCATCTTGAAGCAGAGGGAGGAAAAGTCAAAGTCCTCCTTTTTTTTCCTTAAAAGATTATTTATTTATTTGAGAGAGAGAGAGAGAGAGAACAGAGCGCGAGAGAGAGCATAAGTGGGAGGGGGGAGGGGCAGAGGGAGAGGGAGAAGCAGGCTCCCCACTGAGCAGGGAGCCCGATGCTGGACTCGATCCCAGGACCCTGGGATCATGACCTGAGCCGAAGGCAGACGCTTAACTGACTGAGCCACCCAGGCGCCCTCTCAAAGTCCTCCTTGTACAAAAACCACCGACAAGCTCCATTAGGTTTTCCAAGGCCTAACGAAACCATTCAAAGTATACCCATGTGTTCACTAGACAGATGAAAAATCCATTCAGGATTAATATTTGTCACAGGAAATAGAAGAAAATTTCAAAAAGAATTGCTTTACCTTCTTGAGAAAAATAAAATTCTTATGATCAAAATGACACTGAAAAGAAAAGGTAGCACACAGAGTTAAGGAAAGAGAACAAACAAGACAAATGTAACAGCAGAATAACTATATCAACAACACAACAGTCAAAGCAGTAAAACCAAGTCATTAATAGAGAACAATTCTGAGAAAAAGGAAGTAAGATGGAAAGAAAAAGTACAGAAATAAATGGTTGAAGATGATTGTTATGCAGATCCAGACAAGAGAATAAGAGAAAATATAAAGATGTAACAGAAATTTCCTGACATGAAGACCTAAATTTGATCAAAAGGTTTTGCTGTATTTCCAGAAAAAGATCTAGTGCACTATAAGCTATAGAGAATTATCCTTTGCTATATCAAATTAAAGAACTCATAGAAACAGTGGTATCAAACAAAATTTAAAAGATGATGAATACATTTGCAACAATGTGGATGAGTTCAAACTAGAGGGTATTATGCTAAGTGAAATAGGTCAGAGAAAGACAATTATATGATTTCACTCATATGTGGAATTTAATAAACAGAACAGGATCACAGGGAAAGGGAGGAAAAAATAAAATAAGATGACATCAGAGAGGGAGACAAACCATAAGAGACTCTTAATTCTACAGAACAAACAGGGTTGCTGGAGGGGAGATGGGTGGAGGGATGGTGTAACTGGGTGATGAGCATTAAGGAGGGCACTTGATGTAATGAGCACTGGGTGTTATATGCAACTGATGAATACTAAACTCTATCTCTGAAACTAATAATAAACTATATGTTAATTAATTGAATTTAAATAAGAGATGAAGAATAAATTCTTTTTTTTTTTTAAAGATTTTATTTATTTATTTGAGACAGAGAGAATGAGAGAGAGAGCACATGAGAGGGGGGAGGGTCAGGGAGCCCGATGCGGGACTCGATCCAGGGACTCCAGGATCATGACCTGAGCCGAAGGCAGTCGCTCAACCAACTGAGCCACCCAGGCGCCCGAAGAATAAATTCATTTAAGCACACAAATGTGTATGACAACTTACTATGGTCTTAGAACAGAATGTAAGTTTAATGTTCCGAAAAAAGCTACTAACTTACATACTGACAAAAGTCAGGATGGCTTATCACATAGTAGTCTAACAAATATTGGAAGACAAAGATGAGTGGAAATAGAGGAAAACACAAAAGAAAATACATAAATTGATACTCTCATCTGTTATAGCAGGGAGTCACTTGATAAAATTTTTTGGGAAGTTGATAAATTAATATATGTAGGCTTAACATTTGGTTATTTGAGGGGTGCCTGGGTGGCTCAGTCAGTTAAGCGTCTGCCTTTGGCTCAGGTCATGATCCCAGGGTCCCGGGATCGAGTCCCACACAGGGAGCCTGCTTCTCTCTCTGTCTGCCGCTCCCCCTGCTTGTGCTCTCTCTGGCTCTCTACCTCTCTCTCAAAAAAAAAAAAAAAAAAAAAAAAAAAAAAAAAAAAGGTTATTTGAGGTCCTAAAGGTAACCAACATTAAACTTTAAAACTAAGGGCATATTTTCCAAAATGTGCTGTGAAGAAAACCTGTATCATACAGCAAAAGAGGAAAATGAAAAAGTATGAAAACAGAGACCATGGAGAATGAATTACACACACCAAGAGTATGAAAAACATGCTCTAATGATGGAGACTGGTTTGATCAGATATAATATTTCCAACAGACAATTCTTGTACCATTGTAAAGAACAAATTAACAGAGATCGGAAGGACACACATGACTGGAAGATAATACAACCTGGGCATTGAGAGTGGAAAGAAAGGCATGGTGAGCACAGAAACGGTAGAAAATCACCACTACTTTTCAGCTACAACACATTTCAACACATGAATTAGCTTATGTGCAAATTAAGTAAAGGAACTGTTAGTACAGTGAGAAATCACATTGATTCATCCCCAATTTTTCTTGTTTAAAATTTAATTTTTGCACTTGGAGGTAACAGAAGCTAAACACAGCAAACCATGGAAAACTAGTATATGATATCCACTCACCCCAAGTTTCCTCTTGGCTCAATTCGGCTACATAATTAGTCTTAAAAGTACTTATTGCACGGTTCTCCCTGATCTTGATGCACTCTTTCCCTGTCTCCAGCAACAAGCCTCAATTCTTGTATCTTCTTCCATCAGGCTTTCAATTTTTTCTTTGAAGCTGACAAACAACTTTATTAGATATAATTCACTACCAGCACTTTTGTTAATGCTATCATTTTAATTTTTAAAAAATCATGGTAAGAACACGTCTTAAAAATTTTTAAAGCAATATAGTACAGTATTTATATAGCAAAATGTTGTAGAGATGTAGAACTTTATTATCTTGTTTAATTGAAACTTTATACCCACAGAACAATGATTCTTCATTTCCACCCCCCCTAGACCCTGGCAACCACCATTCTACAGTATTTGTCCTTCTGTGATGGTGGGAAACAAAATGAAAATGGAAGAAGACCAGTTTGGAAGTTACCAGACAAGTAACGGTGAAGAGGAACTTAAAAGAAAGGCAACAGTCTTGAGACTCAAACTCACCAAAAGAATATGATTTATTGGATGCAATTTCTTACTTAGAATTCTACAACTCTGGTCTTTTTTTATTTTTCAAAATAGGTATACTATTTGTGATATCAAAAAGTTAAGTAGATATAGGGGCGCCTGGCTGGCTTAGTTGGAGGAGCACGCAACTCCCAATCTCAGGGTTGTGAGTTCAAGCCCCATGTCGGGGGCTTTTAAGCCCCTACTTAAAAAAGAGAATTAAGGAGCACCTGGCTGGCTCAGTCAATTAAGTGTCTGCCTTCGGCTCAGGTCATGATCTCAGGGTCCTGGGATTGAGCCCCGCTTCCAGCTTTGCATTCAGTGGGGAGTCTGCTTTTCGGTCTCCCTCGCTTCTCCTCCCTCTCATGCTTGCTCACTCTCTCTCTCAAATAAATCAATAAAATCTTCAAAAAAATTTAAAAATCAGGTGAATATAATAGTAACATTAAACATGTTATATGGGGCAGACTACAAAACTGTAATTTTCTTTTCTTTTTTTAAAGATTTTATTTATTTGACAGACACAGTGAAGAGAGGGAACACAAGCAGGGGGAGTGGGAGAGGGAGAAGCAGGCTTCCTGCCAAGCAGGGAGCCCGATGTGGGGCTCGATCCCAGGACCCCGGGATCATGACCTGAGCCTAAGGCAGACACCCAACGACTGAGCCACCCAGGAGCCCCTAAAGCTGTAATTTTCAAAAGATTACAACTACCTAAAATAAAAACACAGAGATGACTGACATGAAAGATGGCAAAGTAGAAGATCCAGGAATCAGTCCCAACACCGAAACAACTACTGACTCGGCACGTGAAGTCTGAATAAACCATTTTGGAATTATGGAGTCTAATCACACACTTGTAGCATCCATGGGAGTACTTGATGAAGTAAGGATGTTAACTTGTGGTAAATTTTGGCATTTTGCATAGTGGCTAGCTGTTACTATTCATTAACTCCCATCTCCACAAAGGCAGATATGGGGGTGGTGGCTCATGATCCTGGTGCAGCTTTGCTAGTCCTAGGTGGGCAACAGGAAGCATATCCCACAAAAATCAGGGTTGTATGATTTGAACTACCTGGTAATTCACAGAGGGACTGTTGTTTCAATCCTCAAGCGCCAAAGCACCTCCCCAGCAGTGTCCTGAAAGTTTTTAAAAGCAACAGATTATCCTTTCCCCCCTCAACAACAGCAGAATATACATTATTCTCAATTGCACATGGAACATTCTTCAGGATAGACCACACGTTAGGCTAAATTCAATTCTCAATAAATTGAAAAAAACCTGAAATTTTACAAAGTATCTTCTCTGACCACAATGGAATAAAACTAGAAATGAATAATAAAAGGAAACTGGACCTGGAAATTAACACACTCTTAAACCACCAATGAGTCCAAGAAGAAATCACTAGGGAAATTAAGAAAAATTGAGACAAATAAAAAAGAAAACACAACATGCCAAAACTATGGGATGTAAAGAATGCCATACTCAAGAGGGAAATTTATAGCTATAATCACATTTAAAAAAAAATCTCGGGCGCCTGGGTGGCTCAGTCGTTAAGCGTCTGCCTTTGGCTCAGGTCATGATCCCAGGGTCCTGGGATCGAGTCCCACATCGGGCTCCCTGCTCGGCGGGAAGCCTGCTTCTCCCTCTCCCACTCCCCCTGCTTGTGTTCCTGCTTTCGCGCTCTCTCTCTCTGTCAAATAAATAAATAAAATCTTAAAAAAAAAAAAATCTCAGGGTGCCTGGATGGCCCAGTCGGTTGAGAATTGGGACTCCTGGTTTCAACTTAGGTCATCATCTCACGGGTTGTGGAATTGAGCCCCACGTCAAGCTCCACGCTCAGCAGGGAGTCTGCTTGAAGATTCTCTCCCTCCGCTTGTGCTCTCTCTCAAATAAAAGAGTCTTACAAAAAATTTCAAATCAACTTTGCACCTTAAACATTAGAATAAGAGCAAACTAAACCCAAATCCAGCAGAAGGAAAGAAGAGTTTGGAGCAGAGATTAACAACATAGAGAACAGAAAAACAGAATCAACAAAACCAAAAGTAGGTTCTTTGAAAAGACAAAACTGATAAACCTTTAGCTAGAATGACTAAGGGAAAAAGGTGAGAAAATGCAAATCACTAAAATCAGAAATGAAAGTAAGGTCATTACTACCAACCTCATTGAATTTAAAAGGTTTATAAGAAAGAAACTACAAACAAATACCAACAAATTAGAAAATCTAGATAAAATAGAAAAATCCCTAGAAACATCAAATTACCAGAATGACTCAAGAAGAAACAGAAAATCTCAACAGATCTACAACAAGAGACTGACCAGTAATCAAAAGCCTCCAAACAAAGAACTAGGACCAGATGGTTTCATTGGTAAATTCTAGCAAACATTAAAAAAAAAAAAACACCAACCCTACTCAAACGCCTCCAAAAAAGAGAAGAAAAGGGAATATGTCCTAATATATTCTTTGAGACCAACATTACTCTGACACCAAAGTCAGACAAAGATACCATAAGAAAACTATAGACCAGTATCTCTTATGAACACAAATACATTAAGTCCTCAACAAAATAATAGCAAACAGAATCCAAGAGTATCTTAAAAGGATTACATATCATGACCAATGGGGATTTCATCCTAAGAAAGCAAGGTGATTCAACATAAAAAAAAATCCAATGTAATACATACCACATTAATAGACTAAGGGGGCAAAATACCTGACATGATCATTTCAATAGATGCAGAAAAAGCATCTGACAAAATTTAACACCCTTTCATGATAAAAACACTTAGTAAATAAGGAATAGGAGGAAATTACCTCAACAGGATAAATGGCATATATAAAAAACCAATAGCTAACATCATATTTAATGGTAAAAGATTGAAAACTTTACCCTTAGATCAGAAACAAAATAAGGATGTCCACTTTCACCACTGCTATTCAATGTACTAGAAGTCCTAGCCAATATAATTACCAAGAAAGATAAATAAAAGGCATCCACATTGGAGAGGAAGAAGTAAAACTCTCTTTTGGCAGATGACATGATTCCATATATGGGAATTCTACCTATACTGAATCCATAAAAAAAACTAAACAAAACTAGAGTTAATAAATGAATTCAGCAAAGTTACAGCTGCAGTATCAACACACAAAAATCAGCTGTTTCTATAGACAACAATGATCAATTAAAAAGAAATTAAGAAAACAATTTCACTTACAGGACCATCCAAATGAATAAAACATCTAAGAAAAATTTAACCAAGGAGGTGAAAGACTTGTATGCTGACAATTATAAAAGACTACTGAAACAAATTAAAGAGCAGCTAAATAAATGGAAAGTCATCCCATGTTCATGAACTGGAAGACTTAATATTAAGATTACAATGCTCCGGAGTGCCTGGGTGGCTCAGTCGGTTAAGTGGCTGACTTTGGCTCAGTCATGACCTCAGGGTCCTGGGATCAGGCCCCACATCAGCCTCCACACTTGGTGGGGAGTGTGCATCTCTTTCTCCCTTCTCCCCCTCTGCCTCTGCGTGTGCATTCTCTCAAAAAAAAAAAAAAAAAAAAAAAAAAAAGGATTACAATGTTTCCCAGAGTGAGCTACCGATTCAGTGCAATCCCTATCAAAATTACAATCCACCACCCCAAACTGGAAAAACCAAACTTCAAATTCATGAAAAAGTTGGAAGACTTGTACTTCCCAATTTCAAAACTTACTACAAAGTTACAGTAGTCAGTGTGTACTAGCATAAGGATTTATGGAATGGAACAGTCTAGAAATAAAGCCAAACATCTATGGCCAATTGATTTTATTTTTAATGTATTTTTAAAAGATTTTATTTATTTATTTGACAGAGAGAGAGACAGCAAGAGAGGGAACACAAGCAGGGGGAGTGGGAGAGGGAGAAGCAGGCTTCCCGCCGAGCAGGGAGCCCGATGTGGGGCTCGATCCCAGGACCCTGGGACCATGGCCTGAGACGAAGGCAGACATTTAACTGACTGAGCCACCCAGGCGCCCCTGGCCAATTGATTTTAGGTAAGGGTCAAAGAATATTCAACAGGGGAAAGAAGAGTCTTCAAAACATGGTTTTGGGACAACTGGATGACAATATACAGAAGAATAAAATTGGAACTCTACCTATTCCAAAACAAAAACTAACTCAAAGCAGATGTGATGTTGTGATATAATAATATATATTTGGTCTTTGTCTCCAGCTCCTGGCCACAGTTCTTAAAACCTTTTTAACTTCCTAAGAAATAAAGGTACTAAGAGCATCTTTTGTTCTAATATTTGGTCTTTGACCCTGGTTCCTAATGCAGAGCTCCTAAATCTCTTGGAATTTCCTGGGCGATAAGAGCATATTTTGTTCTAATGAGGAGACTCTTGGTGGGCTCCTGGATAGCTTCAGAAAAGAGGCTGGTCACCAGAAAGACCATCCTCTGGGGAGGGGAGAGGGACTGGAGATGGAGTTGATCATGCCACCCATGTGACGAAGCCTCCGTAAAAACCCCTAAACTATGGGGTTTAGAGAGCTGCTGGGTTGTTGAACATGTGGAGGTGCTGGGAGGATGACTTGCCCAGAGAAGACAGGATCACTATACTCCTTCCCACATATCTTGCCCTATGTATCTCTTCCATCTGGGTGTTCCTGAGTTGTACCCTCTTATAATAAACTGGTAATTCAGTAAGTAAGCTGTTTTCCTGAGTTCTGTGAGCCTTTCTGGCAAATGATCAAACCAAGGAGGGGGTCGTGGGAAGCCTCAATTTTTAGCCAGTTGGTCAGAAGGACAGTTGATAATTTGCAACTTGAGACTGGTGTGTGAAGTAGGCTGGTGTGGGTTGTTTCATGGGACTGAGCCCTTAACCTGTGAGATCTGACACTAACTTCACGTAGATAGTGTCAGAACTGAATTAAATTGTAGGATACCCAGTTGGTGTCTAGGGAGCTGGGAGAATTGGTTGACGTGATGACTGAACATGTGGTGGCCAGAACTATTGAGTAAACTTGCGAGTAGAGGAAAAAGCACAGGTTTTTTTTTTTCCTTTTTAAAATATTTATTTATTTGACAGAGAGAGAGAGCGAGAGTGCACACACACGTGCACCAGGGGGAGGGAGAGGAAGAGGGAAAGAATCCCAAGCAGACTCTGCACTATGTGCAGAGCCCAATATGGGGCTCAATTCCATCCACGATCCCAAGATCATGATCCGAGCAGAAACCAAGAATCTGACACTCAACCAACTAAGCCACCCAGGCATCCCACACGGTTTTTCTTTTAGTCGGTCAACAATCTACATATAAGCCAAAACTATAAAACTATTAAGAGAACATAGGAGTAAATCTTTATGACCTCAGATTTGACAATGGATTCTTAGATTTGACACTGAAAGCAGAGCAACAAAAGAAAAAATAAACTGGAGTTCACAAAAATCAAAACATTTTGTGCATCAAAGAACAATATTGAGAATGGTAAAAGACAAGCTATGGAATGTGAGAAATATTTGCCAGTCATATCAAAGGGCTTAATATCTAGAATATATAAAGAACTCCTAACAACTAAACAACAGGGATGCCTGGGTAGCTCAGTTGGCTAAGTGTCTGGCTTTGACTCACATCATGACCCCAGGGTCCTGGGATCGAGTCCTGCATCAGGCTCCTTGCTAAGCAGGGAGCCTGCTTCTCCCTCTGCCTACTGCTTGCTCTCTCTCTCTGACAAATAAATAAAATCTTAAAAAAAAAAAAAAAAAAAAAACCCAACAACTCAACAACAAAAAGACAAAGCACCTAATTAAAAATGGGCAAAAACTTGAAAAGATATTTCTCAAAAAAAAGATAGACAAGCAGTCCACAAGCTTGTGAAAAGAGGCTTAATATCCTTGATCATTATGTTGTTGTTGTTGTTTTAAGATTTTATTTATTTATTTGACAGAGAGAGACACAGCAAGAGGGAACATAGGTAGTGGGAGAGGGAGAAGCAGGCTCCCCACGGAGCAGGGAGCCCAATGCAGGGCTCAATCCCAGGACCCTGGGATCATGACCTGAGCCGAAGGCAGATGCTTAACGACTGAGCCACCCAGGCGCCCCTCCTTGGTCATTATGTTAATACAAATCAGAACTATCATGAAATGCCACTTCGAAACTACTAGAAGGGCAGAGCAGCAATGTCCACAATAGCCAAACTATGGAAAGAGCCAAGATGTCCATCAACAGATGAATGGATAAAGAAGATGCAGTGTATATATACAATGGAATATTATGCAGGCATCAAAAAATCCCCAAGAAATCTTGCCATTTGCAACAATGTGGATGGAACTAGAGGGTATTATGCTAAGCGAAATAAGTCAATCAGAGAAAGACAAGTATCATATGATCTCACTGATATGAGGAATTCTTAATCTCAGGAAACAAACTGAGGGTTGCTGGAGTGGTGGGGGTGGGAGGGATGGGGTGGCTGGGTGATGGACATTGGGGAGAGTATGTGCTATGGTGAGCGCTGTGAATTGTGTAAGACTGACAAATCACAGACCTGTACCTCTGAAACAAATAATACATTATATGTTAAAAAAAAAGAAGATAGTAGGAAGGGAAAAATGAAGCGGGGGCGGGGAATCGGAGGGCGAGAGGAACCACGAGAGACTATGGACTCTGAAAAACAAACTGAGGGTTCTAGAGGGGAGGGGGGTGGGGGGATGGGTTAGCTGGTGATGGGTATTAAGGACGGCATTGAATGGAGCACTGGGTGTGATACGCAAACAATGAATCATGGAACACTACATCAAAAACTAATGATGTAATGTATGGTGACTAACATAACATAAAAAAAACAACAAAAACAAACTACTAGAAGAGCTTTAATAATAAAACAAAATAGACCTCTACCTCTGAAACCAGTAATACATTATATATTAATTGAATTTTAATAAAAAAACACAAATGTATAAAAAATAAAATAAAATAACAAATATTGGCAAGGATATAGAGAAATAGGCATCCCTGACATTGCAAAGAGAAATGTAAAATGGTACGGTTGCTGTGGAAAACACAGCTTGGTGGTTCCTCAAAAAATTAAACGTAGAATTACCATATATATTACTCAGCAATTTCACTCATATGTGTAAAAACCTATGTCCACACAGAAACTTGCACATGAATGTTTAAAGCAGTATTACTCATAAAAGCCAAAGGCCCAGGGGTGCCTGGGTGGTTCAGTCGTTGAGCGTCTGCCTTTGGCTCAGGTCATGATCCCAGGGTCCTGGGATCGAGCCCCGCATCGGGCTCCCTGCTCGGCGGGGGGCCTGCTTCTCCCCCTACTCATGTTCTCTCTCTCTCTCTGTATCTCTGTGTCCGGAATGAATAAATAAAAAAATCTTTAAAAAATAAAAAAAGGGAGTGGGAAATAGGGAAAAACTTTTCTCTATTAGTCTGAAAGAATATAATCAATTCCTTATTTCTGACTACAATTTACTGAGATATGCATCCCATGATTGTCTTTTAAAAAAATACATAAAAAGGGTTAAGGTTCTGGCAAAATCATTTATCTAAAAAAAAAAAAACTCTATTTCTAATAGATCAAGTTCAAACATCACACTAATATCAAACCTAGTTACCAGTATATTAATACCTGAACATACAGTCATACTACATGGATGGAGGGAAGAGCTGTAATGACCAACTTCCTAATACAGTATCTCCATTATAAAATACCAAACCTTTATAAGTTTAAACTTGACAAACATATACATAGTTAAATACAGTCAGTATGCCCAAAATGACATCATTAGTATTTTCCAAAAGACTTCACTTTTGGACACAAATTAAAAATTGTAAATTAGGCTCTAATACGGATTGGTAAGGAAGAAAAACAAGTCTGTTGAATACCAAAATGAGAGAGCAATAAATGAAAGGTTGAATTATTCAAGAAATGCCCAAAGTAAGTTAGAAATCTAAGCCTAAATTCAAATGTAAATCTAGAATAAGATTTTTTAAAAAGATTTATTTATTTGTAAGAGTGAGAGAGCGAGCGAGCAAGTGAGCGGGGTGGGAGGGGCAGAGAATCCCAAGCAGACTCCGCACCAAGCACAGAGCCCGATGCTGGGCTCAATCTCACGACCCCAAGACCACCACCTGAGCTGAAACTAAGAGTTGGACACTGAAGCGACTGCGCCACCCAGGCGCCCCTAGAATAAGATTTTTGATGTAGCCTTAAAGTTAAAACTTTTGTCAAGCATCACTTGTAAGACCTAGTCCCATCCCACTTATACAAACTTAAGTTCTAACAAAGCTCATTATTCTCTATAGCCAGAGCAGGTTCTCTGTCCTCTACCATAGCTTCTCCCCACACTCAACACACCCTAAATTTCAGCTTATATGCTACTTGTATTCATCAACTTTCTCCAGGGAAACACACACACCCCACAGATTTACTTTAAGGAACTGGCTAATGTGAAAATCCAAAATCTGCAGAGTAGGCTGACAGGATGGAGACCCAGGGAAGAGCTGAACTCTGAGTCCAGAGGTGGTCTGCTGGCAAAATTCCTTCTTGCTCAGAGGAAGTCATTCTTTGCTCTATTAAGGCCTTCACATGATTGGATGAGACCCACTCACATCATGGAGAGTAATCTACTTAAAGTCTACTGATTTAAAAATTCATCTCATTCAAAACCATCTTCACAGAAACATCCAGAATATTTGACGAAATCTGGGCACTTGGCCCAGCCAAGATGACACAAAATCAACCATCACACAACTCTATCAATAATACTTCCAGGTAGAAGACATTCTTCCTCTAAAAATGACAGCATTCTGTCACAGTGTCTATACCTGCCCCATCCTAGAATTTAAAGATCTTCAGGAGGGGGGCACCTGGGTGGCTCAGCTGGGTGAGCATCTGACTTTTGGTTTCAGTTCAGGTCATGATCTCATGGGTTGTGGGATCAAGCCCCGTGTCGGGCTCTGAGCTCGGCTGGGAGTCTGCTTGAGGATTCTCTCCCTGTCCCTCTGCCCCTCCTGCCACTTGCTTTCTCTCAAATGAATAAATCTTAAAAAAAATTTTTTTTCAGGAGTAAAATCTGTATCTAAATAATCTTTGCAACTCCCTCACATCTAACACTGTATCTTACATATTGCTCACATTTGCATATTTCTTGAATAAATTCCGCAGTGGAAAAAGCTATTAAGTAAGCAATTTCCAAAATTACTGAACATTGTTTAATATCAAGGGAATTGAATTAAATTATACAATACTACTTAGAATAAAATGGGAGAATGACTACATCAAAAAGAAAGAACAACTGGATATCAATAGGATGGGAAAATAGAAAAACAGCATTACTTAAAAAACAGAATATATGCAAAAGCATAGAACCAGGGGGAAAAAAAGTGGAAAGTTACACTTGGCATTTTTCTTCTCTTTCTGATATTTATCCATAAGTACAGTTCTTGTTGCACAACTAGTATCATACACTAACTATCGTTGAAAAAATCTGAGATACTGCATATTTGGAATATGCTGTTACATATGGTTTAATTATTTAAATACGAAGAGTAGCTTTATAAAGCTATCTCTTCTACAATGTAGTACCGTTGCAGACCCTGATGGGAGGATTTAGTAAGCACCCTCCTGATTTTTTACTTGGGAGGGTCACAGGACTGTTTGTGTATCACATCAAAAACTGCCTCCACAAAGCTTCACTTTCTTTCTTTCTTTTTTTTGTGATAAGTTACATCTATTTAATACCACAATCATTAATAAAGTTATACAGAGATGCTCAAAAACAGAATAGATATATCAAAATGGAATTCTTTTTTAAAAATTTTATTTTATTATGTTATGTTAATCACCATATTGTGTTATGTTAATCATCATTAGTTTTTGATGTACTGTTCCATGATTCATTGTTTGTGTATAACACCCAGTGCTCCATGCAGAACGTGCCCTCCTCAATACCCACCACCAGGCTAACCCATCCTCCCACTCCCCTCCCCTCTAGAACCCTCAGTTTGTTTCTCAGAGTCCATAGTCTCTCATGGTTCGTCTCCCTCTCCGATTTCCCCTTCCATTTTTCCCTTCCTACTATCTTTTTTTTTTTTTTTAAACATATAATGTATTGTTTCAGAGGTACAGGTCTGTGATTCATCAGTCTTCCACAAGCTTCACTTTCTATACACCTGCACTCTCCTCTTTGGCCCCTTCTTCACCCTCACCCACACTACTTTCTGTTAGGGAATATTACTGCACTGAGTGAAAACATCTGTCTCTGGCCTCTATCACCTTTTCCTTTACCCAATTACAGACCTGTCACCCCAACAGACATCTCTAGCAACCTTCTCTCTGCAATATTGTCAATCTCCTCAGCACTTATCACACACCAACCACTGGCAATCCGAAGATAGAAAACCACCTCCACTTCGAGTTCAAAATGCAGGTGACTTTCCTCTCACCACTCAAACATTCTCTTTTTTTCCCTAAAGATTTATTTATTTGAGAGAGAGCATGAGCAGGGTAAGGGGCAGAGGGAGAAGCAGGCTCTCTGCTGAGCCGGGAGCCCAGTGTGGGACTTGATCCCGAGACTCCGGGATCATGACCTAAGCCGAAGGCAGACACTTAACTGACTGAGCCACCTAGGCGCCCTTGTTCAAACATTCTTAAATATTTTTATTTTATTTTTTTAGAGAGGGGGTAGAGGCAGAGGGAGGGAGAGAATCTTAAGCAGGTTCCACACCTAGTGTGGAGCTCGATGCAGGGCTTGATTTCATAACTGAGATCATGACCTGAACTAAAATCAAGAGTCTGATGTTTAACTGACTGAGCCACCCAGGTGCCCCTCACCTTCCAAACATTCTTAAAACCAACTCCTTATTACTTTGACTCTAAAGGTTAAAGTAACCTCTGGTTTGTCTAAAAAGATCCCAAAGCATCTTGTCCTTTTCATTAATACATTTCATCATCTTCACTCATTTTCTTCCCTCTTGCTTGCACTCAGAGGAGGAAGGATCCTTACATTTCTTTTAACCTAAAGTCATCTCCCACAATTACAGATTTGAGACCTTGCTCAGTTCATTAGCTCCTTTCATTTGCAACTTCACTTGCTTTCCCCATGCAAGATTCTTCCCCTTGAATTACTAATATTTGCAGATTTTACCTGACGTATTTTTCTCAACCATGAGAATTGTCAGGCTAAGCATAAGGGAATAATGACTTGTGAGAATAAGAATTTAGGAAGAGTGGCATGAAGAGAGAATTGTACAACCAAAAAGCAATTCAAAAATTAAGATGGTGAGGCAGTAACAACAAAACAGCAGTAATAATGCTAAACATATTTACAAGGACCCTTTTGAAACTGTAGACAAGAAAGATCCTGAAACATTTCTATAAAGCACAGGATGGCAAAAGAAAACTGAATTACACTCATCATTATTAATCTGAGAGAATAAAATATCTTTAATACTGTCTTCATTTATCACACGGTCTTTTTCTATTAAATATCATGCTGTTCAACTACACATTTTCAGACCAGGTAAATTTTCAGAAACAATAATGCTTTATGTGTTCAACAAATAGTTAATTTGCTATGTACAATGAACACAAGGGGGAAAAGATGTTGATGTCTAGTTGTGAAACATAGTAAGACAGGCATGAAGCACAAGAAGAAAATAGAAGACAAAAAGAGAACACAGAAGATACATCTAGCATTTCTTGGCTTACGGGAATCAGAGAAGGCTTTGCAGGGGTGATGATGCTCAAGCAGACGGAAAAATAAACCTAATTCCCTCCTGATCCATTCCCAATTTCAGTTGATAGGAACCACTATATGTACCATCACTCATTTCTTCCCTGTTCCTTGCCCAATGTTTTTAAGGCCAACCCACTTTCCTAATTTCTCATATATCTGGTTCTTCCCTCTCCTAACTAGTTTAGGCCTGTATTTCCTCTTTCCTAAACTCTTAAAATACTCCCAACTGACATCACTATTGTCAGCCTCTCCCCTCACCCGCAATCAGTTTTTTCACAATGCTATAGCATAAACTTCCTAAAGCTAGACTCTGACATGTTACCTTATTGGCTAAAAAACTTTCAATGGCTCCCTAAATCCACCAAGAAAATTCAGACTTGTTAGCCTGTCATTCAAATGACAAATTGAATATATTAAGATAAACTTAGCAGTGGAAGCAAAATAAAAGGGGAGGGGACAGTGCCTGAGCTTGTTATTTGACACATTTTCATTGTCACTTAAGCCTTCCAGAGCTCTTAGTTTTTTTCTTTCCACTGTGACTTCTTAATCTGTTGCACTGTTCATTTCTTCAACCACAGCCATATAAGGAGTAGGGGAAGAGAACTCCAATTCAAAGGCACCTTGTGTAAAGGCCTCAAATCTGAAGGAACTTGACTGACCTGAGGACCTGAATGAGAGTTATGTGTGAGCTGCAAGGTGTTATGGGTCAGGATAAAAGTTTGGGCTCTAGCTGTTCCCTGATAGACTGCAAACTCTCTGTGGCCTGGGACCAGACACTTACTCCTAGATATCCTCTTCATGTGGCTAACTGTAATTATCTGTCAGGCTGCATCTTAAATGCTACGTTCTCAAGAATCTTGTCTCTAATGCTCTTTTGTTTCCTAGCACCTAGCATACTGTCTAGCATGTAGCCATAGTAGGTGCACAGTAATTCTCCTGAATGAATAGCTTATTAAATAATAAGCACCAGGCAGATGCAAGCTGCTTCTATGCCCCATTTGCTCCAAGCTGTTTTTAGTGTGGAAATACCTCTGTTCTTAACAGTGCCCACGTTTTCCCAGAAACTCTATTTTACCCTCTCCAGAGAGTCCCAGTTTTGGAGAAGAATAGCTATCCAGTTGTGTGAAATGCAAAAGGGGATTGGAAATCTGACCACCATTAAAACAAATTTTGAGTTAATCCTCCAGTTTTGAACTCTCATCTTCAGTCCTCATTACTTCATAGTCTTCTAGTTTCCATTGCAACTGGTGATGCCAATTGCTGAGCCTTTTAGGAGTCTGGGTATAAATCAGGTTAGTTCTTGGCTTAACCCACTATCTACTTAGGCTGTAGCTTTCTCAACTCTTCTAAGTCATTTAAATTCATCCATTTGCGGGCGCCTGGGTGGCTCAGTTGGTTAAGCGACTGCCTTCAGCTCGGGTCATGATCCTGGAGTCCCGGGATCGAGTCCCACATCGGGCTCCCTGCTCAGCGGAGAGTCTGCTTCTCCCTCTGACCCTCTTCCCTCTCGTGCTCTCTGTCTCTCATTCTCTCTCTCGCAAATGAATAAAATCTTTAAAAAAAAAAAAAAATAAATAAATAAATTCATCCATTTGCTTTTCAAATTCCAGTATTTTGTTGCTCTTGTCTCCTTTCCAAATCTACCTTGTCCTTTATGGTTTTATGCCTAAAACAACAAAAAAGTCCCTCGCATATAGTTTTAGCTATATGGATTTATCAACAGCAAGTAAAATCTTGTCCAACCTGCAGTCTAAATTTAATCTTTACTCTTTAAGCTGCTTTCAGTTGTGATTTCTTTCTTGTAGTTGGTTTTTTATTTTTTAAAGATTTTATTTATTTGACAGAAAGACACAGCGAGAGAGGGAACACAAACAGGGGGAGTGGGAGAGGGAGAAGCAGGCTTCCCGCCAAGCAGGGAACCCGATGCGGGACTCGATCCCAGGACCCTGGGATCATGACCTGAGCCGAAGGCAGAAGCTTAATGACTGAGCCACCCAGGCGCCCCTTGTAGTTGGTTTTATATTTTAATCTCCCAGACTATAAAACCAAAAGACATAGATGAAAATAACAGAAAAAAAAAATATATACACACACACACACTATTGCTTTCAAGAGGAATTCAAAACAAACATGGGTGAAGAACAGAGGAACAGAAACTAATCTAAGGCAGACAGAGAATTTATTAGGTTAAAGATACTTGGAATCTTTGGATTTATAAGGTCCACAGAGAACCACCCAGGAATCAGTGTGGTAACATTTCTGAACTCCAAGAATAAAGCTTCTGGAGAGAAAAGTGACTAAGAATCAGATTGGCATCAGCAACGCCAGAATGTTAGAATACAACAAACCAACACCCTCAAAGTTTTATAGAAAAAGATTCTTGGGGTGCCTGAGTGGCTCAGCTGGTTAAGCTTCCAACTCGGTTTCAGCTCAGGTCATTATCTCATGGGTCCTGGAATCGAGCCCTGCGCCAGGCTCCCTGCCCAGCAGGGAATCTGCTTGAGGATACTCTCCCTCTCGCCCCCACCCCTCGCAGGCGCTCTCTCAAATAAATAAATCTTGAAAAAAAAATTCTGAATTTAGAATGATATAATCAGCCAAGTAATTAAGAAAAACACAGGCTCACTAAAAAAACTTGCCACCCACACATTCCATGTAGTTTGTTTTTTTATTTAAATGGTAAAGATGCACTCCAAACACAACTGGGGGTGAAAAGAGAATCAAATAAGAGGCCAACATTGAAATACGAGTGCTTGAGGGTCTCTGAAGTCTGGTGAGAGATAATAAACCAAAGTAGGGCAGGAGAGGCAATAAGAGGTCAAATTTTGGATGTATTTTCAAAATAGAGGTGATAGGGACTAGAAATGCATATGAAGTGTGAGAAGAACAGAAGAATTAAGGATGATTCAAAGGTTTTTGGACGTACCAACTAAAAGGATGAACTGTCATTCAATTAGATGGAGAAACAGGTATGTGGATACCTACTGGACATTTCTCCAGGTGGTGGTGTTAAGGAGGCAGTTGGGTATACAAGTGAGGAGGTCCAGGCTGGAGATAGGAGTCAATAATGTACAGAGAGTATTCAAAGCCAGGAACTGCACGAGATTATCAAGAGAAAAGTGCAGATGGTAAAATAAATTTTTAAAAGATACAGTGAAAGACACACACACACACAGAAACAGAGAATGAGACCTTGAGCTTGCCAATATTTGGAGGTTTAAGAGTTGAAGAATCAACAAAAGAGACTGAGACGCAACCAATGAGGTATGAGAGAAAACCAGGATAATGTCAGATGAATAAAACATTTCAAGGAGAACAGCCCAACTGTGCCATATATTGGTGACTGGTCAAGCAGACTGAGGATAAGAACCAACCTCTGGATTTAGCAACACGGAAGTCTTTGGTGATCTTGGTAAGAAGTCTGTCATCTGTGCAAATAAAAACCTAAATAAACTGGGTTCAAAAAGTAATATAAGTAAGTGGTGTGGACAGTTCCTTCAAGGAATTTAGGTGTAAAGGGAAGGATAGAAATGGGGTGATAGAAGAAACAGTTAAGAGTAGTAGTGTTTAAAAAAAAATAGTAGTGTTTTCTTGTTGCTTGTTCTTAAGATGGGTGAGTTGGCATCATATTTCCACACAGACAGGAAAGATCTCGTAGAGAAGGAAAAACTGAATTCACAGGAAAGAGTAGAGAATTGCTAAAGCAACGACCTCGAATCAAGAGGGAATGAAGTCTATTGCATAAGGGGAAGGGTGGTCTGATAGAGAAGAAAGAACACTTTCTCTACACTGACCAGTGAAAAAGTAGAGGTGTGGAGCACAGATGTGAGTAAGTGGGAATATGTGGGGTTGTGGGATGAGTTAATCAAAATTCTCTTCTGCTTGCTATTCTTTCCTCAATTAAATAGGAAGCAAGGTCCACAGGTTGAAAGTGAAGATGGGTAGGAGGTATTGGAGGAGGAAAACAGAAGGAATGAAAGATTCATGCAAAAAAATGGAATGAGTAGACTATGGAAATACAGTATGACTGCAGGAAAGTAACCATGACTGATGAGGTTAGTGAAGGTAAATTTAGAGTAAAACTGGTCAGCATGTCTGTGTTGATATAATCAGGACTGTGGTTTCTCTAAGCTTGTACAAGAAAGCAGAAGTGCAGAGGGGTTATGGTAAGTACTGATTGTAACTGCTCATGGAATTTAAACAGGATAAAGAGGGGAGTAAAGTCATGAGGGGGATGTGGAACAGTGAAAGGTAGTAAGTTCAACAGACTGTAGATTACAGCAGGTCTGAATGACTTACGGAGTTCAGATCTAGAGAGACAGAGATGGAGATGGCGGCTGGAAAAAACAATGAGTTACTCTCTATTAAGCACCTACAATAAACTAGTCACTTTTGATACTACCTCATTTAATTCTCAGAATGACTGAATGATGGGCACTATTATCTGTAGTTAAAAGAACAAGTTAAGGGATGCCTGGGTGGCTCAGTCGTTAAGTGTCTGCCTTCGGCTCAGGTCATGATCCCAGGGTCCTGGGACTGAGCCCCGCATTGGGCTCCCTGCTTGGCGGGAAGCCTGCTTCTTCCTCTCCTGCTCCCCCTGCTTGTGTTCCCTCTCTCACTGTGTCTCTCTCTGTCAAATAAATAAATTAAAAAAAAAAAAAAACTTAAAAGAAAAAACAAACAAGTTAAAACTAGGGGTTAAATAACATCTCCAAGGCCAAAGAGCTACTAAGCATTCCAAATGGCCTTTTGGGCCACATTTTCTTTGAGAAATAAACACCCCACAAAACTAGAATAAGAGGGGTACCTGGGTGGCTAAGTTGGTTAAGCGTTGGACTCTTGATTTCCGCTCAAGTCATGATCTCAGGGTTGAGATCGAGCCCTGCAGGGAGTCTGCGTGAGATTCTATTCTCTCTCATTCTCCCTCTCCCTCTGCCCCCCACCCCAAATAAATAACTAAATCTTAAAAAAACTAAATCTTAAAAAAAAAAAAACAAAAAAACAAAACTAGAATAACATCCCCGTGAATAAAATATTTTACTAACTAACTCACACTTTAAACATTAAAAAACTTACTTCAATGATATCTAGATTTTAATATGGCTAATTAAAGTATTACTTCAGGGATGCCTGGGTGGCTCAGTCAGTTAATTGTTGGACTCTTGATTTCCACTCAGGTCATGATCGCAGGGTTGTGAGATCAAGTCCCGTGGTCGGGCTCCAGGAGCTTAGAGCCAGCTTAACCTCCCTCCCTCTGCCCCTCCCCCACGTGCACACATGTGCCTCTCTCTTAATGTAAAGCATAAAGAAATAAAAAGGTAAATTGTTCCTGTAGAGGGCATCTTCTACCATGGAGTAGTAAACTCAAGTTAAACCATCTGCAGTTACTGGTATTATTACTTTGGCACTGAGTTATAAACACTATAAAACTCTTGCTATGTGTCAAGCACAGATAAAATTTCTTTACTCTTCCTATTTCCTTCCTTCTATTATTTTCTTCAGGCTTTATGCTGTTTTCTCTACTTCTGATTCAGAAAGCCACAGCTTATCTTACTCCACTGGAAAATGCAGTTAGTTTCTGGCACTGACTTCAGACTCCCCAAATTACTAAATATTTCTGTGGACTGTATAGCAACAATAAACTGTTTCCAAGGCTCCAAGTTCTGGCAACCTCACTAAACAGGGCAACCAAAAGAAACTGCAGCTTGAAGTGTTACCAGATCTTTGACATTCTAGGTAGTGATTGTGTGAATTGCTAGATTAGGTCCCCAACTCATGTGAGAACACAAAAAAACAATAAAGCGCTTCACAGGAATTTCATTCATCCTACAAAGCTCTCTTACTCACTCAATGGAGTTTATGAGTATGTGGCTAATTAACAATCAAGAAGTGGCTAATATACCAATGGGCAGGACTTAGCAGCTGACTTAAGTAAATAATCCATGACCAGCTTTGATAGTCCTCTACGAATGCCTTGATTTTAAGGACAAATCATTTTAAAAGCAGCTGGCTTATTAATCATTCTTCTTCACAAAGTCTCTTCTCCTAATGCAGTGGCAACCTGGTTTTCATTTGAGTGGTGAATTATCCCGGTATAGCTAACTTAATATATATTACATAAGAATTTCACTCATTTTAGCCCATTTTATTTAAATATTGTAGAAATCTACAAACATAACACTTATGGGAAATATGTACTTTCTCCAACTTTGAAATTCCCATAATTAGAAATCTTTGATAACTACAACTATCCTTTCATTTATTCAAATATTTACCGGGGGATTGCTATGTCAAGGCACTGTTCTAGGCACCAAGGATAGAGCAGTGAATGAGACAAAAACTCTGCATTCGTGCAACTTCCATTCTGTGGGCAATCTCTTGGTATCCAGGCTCTAGTATGTGCTTGGGCATCATATTCACAGACATAGGTTTGAATATACAGTAATCGGAAATATTCTACAAACTATTCATGCATGCCACCACTTCCAATTCCCTCAAACATCCTGAACTAATTCTTCCCTTAAATTTTAAATGAAAATTATAACTGAGCTTGAGTCATAAGGTAAAAACTCCATCTCCCTAACAATGTCAGTTTTGTTGTAAGATTTTATCCTCCTGCATTTCTGTTCTCCAAAATCTCTCACTATTGGGGGCGGGGTGGGGGGCAACATATCTTAAGCATTTCAATTTTAAAGAGATATACAATTGTGAACATGGAAAGTACTATTTGGAGATTCCCCCAAGAGATTTCTACAAGATTAATAAACTAAAACTAAAATGTTAAATCATTTCCATTTATTCATTAAATAAACATTCGTTCTCCCAGGAGCTCAGACTCTAAGGGGGGAGGGAAGGTGACATAAACACGTGCAAATGAGCAAATAAGATTACATGCAGGTCATAATCAGTGTTAGGAAGAAAATAAACTCAGAGCTGTGACAAAGACTCCAAGAGACAAACTACAGACCAAATGATCTATTAACATACTTAATAGACTGACATCAGTCTCTTACCAGGTTGCCTTTAAGACTCCTTGACATTCATATAGAAGATTCTGTGTATCAAAGCCCATCAAACTTACTTCAATGTTACCTTTATAGAGCTAGAGCTAGTCTGTGAAATCTCTAGCAGAAAATAAAGGACATCACCCAGTTAGTTACTACCTCTGGGACTGGGCTTTTGATTATATTTAGTGTGATCATACAATTTATTACCCAAACTGGAACATTTTCAAGAGAGAAAAGGGATGCTTTATTTTTATTTTTTTAAGGTTTTTTTAATTTTTAAAAAAAGGTTTTATTTATTTGAGAGATAGACATATATAGCAAGAGAGAGCACAAGCAGGAAGGAGAGGGAGAAGCGGGCTCCCTGACGCAGGACTCGATCCCAGGACCCTGGGATCATGACCTGAGCTGAAGGCAGACGCTTAACGACTGAGCCACCCAAGCGCCCGAAAAGGGATGTTTTAATAATTATGCCACAACAACAGGCACAAACAAGGACCTTCCACCAGGGTAAACCAGGCCTTATGGTCAGCATAACTATATGCCATATCAAATATAACTAATCCAAAATTTTAAGAGCATTGTATAGTTCCACATGAATTTAAATTTTAAGTAACATCCAAGCAAAGGACCTAAGTTTTAATCTGGATCATGTAAACCAAGTGAATCCCTTACTAAATTTAAGTGAAAAGGGAAAACAAAAAAGTTCTGAAAAAGTAATCAAAGTATCTTCATGACCTTGGGGTACGGGAAAATTCCTTAAAAAAAAAAAAAAAAAGAAACACTAGCCATAAATAAAAGAGTAATAAACATGCCTACATTAAAATGAACTTCTGTTCACCAAAAGAAACCATTAAATGGAAAAAGATGTTTGCAACAGATATACCCAGCAAAGGATTCGTACTCAGAATACTGAACTCTAGAAAAAGACCCATATTTCAGTAGTAAAATGGGCAAGAGATTTCAAAGGCATTTCATGAAAGGTGAAATCCAAATGACTAGGATATGAAAAAGTGTTCAGCTCATTAGTAATCAGGAAGTTTAAAGCCAGGCACAATCACACTCACCAGACTGGACAGAATTAAAATATCTGGTACTAAGTATTATTGTTGGTAAGGGATGTGGAACTAGAACTCTCATATACTAATAACTGAAATAAAAACTAGTAAACAACAACAACGAAACTGCTTGGCATTACCTAATAAAGACACACCTTCCCCACGATCCTTCAATTCAAATATACACCCTCAAGAAAAGTACACAAACAGGCATCAGTGCACTTAAACACAAATGTTCATAAAGGCACTGTTCACAATAGCAAAAACTGTAAACAACTTAAACATTAACTGTAGAATATTAAAAACAAATGCAGAATAAACTTGTTATATGCCTGATGAAATAATATACCACAACAAAACAAAATCAAATATATACAAGATGATTCCATTTATATAGAGTTCAAAAAAGGACAAATGTAAACTCTATTATTTAGGGATGTAAACTTAAGTGATAAGACTATAAATGTTAAATAATGTTTATATCCAGCTTAAGTGGGTAGTAGTGGTGATGGGAAGATGCAGGGAATGGGAGGATTCTGGGATGCTGGCAATGTCTGTCTTGCCCAGGGTGGTAGTTACAAGGATCTCTGTTTAAAAATACTTCATTCTTATCTATGTATCTTTTCAACATGTGGGGTATTTCACAATAAAAGGGGGAAAAAAAAAACCCTTCCCAGAGGGGAAAAAAATTAACTTCCAAAAGAGAATTCTAAGAATGTCATTTGAAGAGATTAACTCAAATGATAGTTCACAAAGATAACAGGGATCTCTAAATGCAAATACACATTGTATTCTAAACTCCATAAACAAACTTTGGCTTTAATCTGTTAGAGTGCCATTCTTCCTCCAAATTTTGAAAAAGGTGGAATATCAGAAAGCAAATTACTTCACAAGTCATATAAATTCTAAAATTTTAAGACCAAATACCCCACTTCTAATTCTGAAATTTGAAGTGCCCAGTGTTGACTGGATAGCTATGTAGGAGTTTTAGATTAGATACTGCTAAGTAGAATAAGCTACCAAAATTTGTAACTTCAGTTTTTGCAAATACAATTGGATTCCCAAACCTCTGTTACATATTAAATAACTCCTACTGCTTAAGAAAAGCATATATTATGTATGTGGGATTAATTATCACAGCCATAAGTACGGATATACATTCAATGATTTAAAAAAATATTTTCATTGCTATATTTATCAAGTCATGATACAAGGAACAAATTGGCATATGAACTGAACTATTACAGACTAATAAAACTGCAGTTTATTGACTCTAGAAGCTGAAAAGGATTTTTTTTAAATGTGGCTCATTAACAATACAGACTTTTTGTTTTCTTATATAAAATGATACATTCAAAGATTTTTAATAATTTCATAAAGCCATCAAAACTAAGACACTATACAGCTAAATATCCATGAGGTGGGAGTGGAAAAGAAGCGAAGATTTTAAAAAAATAATAAAATTAAGACTCCTTACTCGGGTATAAAATTTGTCCCAACACGAGTGTCATTAAAAAGGACCCCAAGGGGCGCCTGGGTGGCTCAGTCGGTTAAGCGTCTCCCTTCGGCTCAGGTTATGATCCCAGGATCCTGGGATCGAGCCCCGCATGGGGCTCCTAGCTCAGCAGAGTCTACTCCCCCTCTCTCTGCCTGCCTGCCGCTCCCCCCCGCTTGTGCTATCATAATAAAATCTTAAAAAAAAAAATAAAATAAAAAGGACCCCCAAAATGTCACTAAATACTTGTGTGATACTGTGAAATGACTCTCCTACTAGTTATAGATTAAATTTTTCTTTTTACAGATTTAGAAAATTTCTTCCTAGCCCTGAACCTCTGTCTCTACGCCGGTATTCATTCCATAATTCTACTAGATGTACTGGAAAGCTACCTTCGTTATCTCGCCACCCTCTCCTAAGCATTTCAAACTTGGGAGATTTGTTTTAAGAGCAGGAGCTAAAGTTTATTTTCTTCCTGGTTTTCTGGCGGAGCTAAGGCACAGCACGTGTGAACGGAAACAAAACCCACTCAGACTGTGCGACGCTTAATGAAATACTACGCGTACGACACTTTCCTCCTCAACGCCCAGAACTCGCCATCCCAGGGAGCCTCCACAGCGACCGGTCAGCGCCCACCGACTCCTCAGATCTGCCTTCGGAACAAGGCTCCTGGATCAAGCTTGACCCCCCCTCCCCACCGGCTTTCCAGAAACAGGGTCGATGCGAGAAGCGCAAGCGTTTCTAAAGAGATGGTTGCACAACAGTCTTTGAGGATTCCGGTTTAACAGGTAAATACCACGTAGGAGACAAGTGGGATGCGATCTGCTCGATGGTACCCGGTGGCATCTGGAGACCGTCTGCGTCGCTGGGCAAACCCAAAGTTTTGGCACATTACTTAACAGTTCACCTGATGAATACCGCAACGAATCGAAATTAAGAACGTGAGGAAATAGGTGCCTCAGAATCAACAAATCACTAAACTCGAGCTAGGCGGAAAAATTCTTTGAATACTCAGGCTTTGTTTTGTGGCAAGACGACAGAACCCCCGAATTTCGGAGTTGGAAGACACGTCTCTCCGTGTTCTCCGGCCCGTCCTCGGACTTCAGGGCCGGGCCGCCCCGCCCGCCCCGCTCTCGGTCCTGTAGTTCCCGGATTGAAGGCGCGGACCTTCGGGGTAGAAGCCAGGAAGCCCAGGGGAGGCCGCGGCCCGGCCCGCGACGCCCGAGCCCGGAGGGAGGGAAGGGAGCGGCCTCCGGGAGGACCACGGCGGGGGCAAGGAGGGAGCGAGGAGGCCGCGGGCCGAGAGCCGGGCGCAGCACCCCACCCCGAGGCCCGCCCCGGCGTACCTTTGGCGAGGGCTACGGTGGAGTTCTCGGTGTCGATGGTGTAGAGGATGCCCTCGTAGCGGATCTCCGCCTTGGAGATAAGGCTGATCTTGCTGCCGATGTAAGGGGTGCCCCCGCTCATGGCGCCGCCGCCGCCGCCGCTCCGGGCCGCTCGCAGAGAGGCAGATCCCACGCCGCTGTCGCCGCTCCGCAAGCCCGCTCGCTCCGTCGGCGCCTACAGCAGCCGCCTCAGACCCAACATGGCGGCGGCGCCGGCTCCGCTACCCTCCCCCAGCCTCCCGCCCTCAAGCCGCGGCGCGGCGGCGGCGGCGGCAGCGGCGGCGGCGGCGCGGGGCATGCTGGGCTGGCGAGGCCGCGCTCTCGCGAGACTCGGCCGGCTGCGGGCGGCTCAGCCTTCCCCGGCGGTCGCAGTAGTCCCGTCGGTGCTGCTTGGCCTAGTTCAGGGCGGCGGTGGCCGCGCCGCTTGAGAGGCGTTTCAGGGAGAGGCGAAGTACCTTGTGTCGCCAGGACACGGTGGGCTGGAGTGGAGGCGCGCGCGGCCCTCTTGACCTCACCTGCGGCCTCCGCCATTTCCAGACCCGTCGTATTTTGTCTTGCGTCCCGTGTCTGCTAATGCGGATCTCTCAGCCTGGAAAGTGGCCCATCCGCCTGTGAGCTCCTGGCGAGCCCTTTTAAGACCCGGTCCTTTCCCCTTTGAGGCTACTGTGCCCCTCTTGAAGCTCCCAAGACCCCATTACAGCATCCCATAACCCAACCAAGTCCCCTCCTCTACTCCCCTTCGCAGCTGCTGGAGCTGGGACTCTGTCCAGCACTTTTGAGATGGTCTCGTCTAGACTCGTGGCTTTCAGTGCCACTCTACACAGACCAATCCCAAGCATTTGTCTGCTGCTGTGATCAATTCTGTGAACTCTGGATTCATATAAGCCATAGTCTCCTCAGCCTCTCTAGTGGGATGTCTAATCGGCATCTAATTAACTTTGTGTCTCCAAAGCAATGCTCCCTATTTTCCCTCTAAAATTAACCTTTGCCCACTATTCACCACTGAGGTAACTGGTACCATTTATTCAACTGCTCATCCTTGGAGTCATCCTTGACTTCTCTCTCACCCCGAAATCTGTTCTGATTGCAAATCCTGTCCTTTCCAGCTATAAAATATAAACTGAATCTGATCACTTCTCACCATCTCCATCCCTACCCCTCTACAACAAACCCCACTTACCCTGCCCAGGGTTACCACAATTGCCTCCTAAAAGGTCCCTCTACCTCTGTTCTTGCCCCAAGTAGTTAATTCTCCACACAGCAGCCAGAGGGATCTTGCCAAAATCTAAGTCAAATCACATCCTTCCTCTACTCAATACTCCTCTCCCCAGTGATCCTTTGTCACACCGAGTGAAAGCCAGACTCTTTACTTAGGCTTATAAAAACATGTATGATTTAGCCCCTTGTTGCCTCATTTCACCATTCTGTTTTAGCCGCCCTTTCTTCACCCAGAAGCGCGGCAACGCGGAGAGCAGGAAGCAGGAAAGAAGACTAGAGGTTGTGTTGAGCCTGGTGCACAATGGCTTCAAAGGAGGGCTATGAGATAACCTGCTTCAGTACCGGCTTCCTGACAGGAAATTGAACTCTTACTCGTGTTCATTCCTTTCCCTTCCAGGCCTGGAACCTAGCTTAGCTTCTCATGCTTCCTGAGCTCATCCTTTTCCATCTCAAAGCTGATGATTCCCAGATTTAAATCTTCCTTCCGGATCTCCTGACTCCCATGTCACACAAACTATGTACTTTCTAGATGCACTTGTTTGGGGTGTGTCTCACAGGCACTTCCAACCTAACATGTTCAAAATTATCTGCATCTGTACCCTTCCTTTCCCCAAATAAACCTGCCCTTTATCATGCTCCTCATTCGCATCACTGGCCCCAGGACTGAACCAGGTATCCAATACTGAAACCAAGAGTACTCCTCTAGCTACACTCCATGGATCACCAAACTTGTTGCTTCTAGTTAATGTCTTGCGACTCATGGTTTCCCGCACCCTATGGCACCAGGAACCATGCATAATTGTAGCTGATCAGTGTGATAGCCCATAGTCTATTATGTATATGAATCTCCACCTTGTGTGCTAGGAAACAGTTGAGAACTGTGACATGTTTCATTTACCATGGCTTCCAAAAACCCAAATCCCATGTTGCTCCCCTGCTTAAGAGCCACAAGATCCCAATTCCAATGTGCATATAGGGAGTTCCATAACAACAAGCGATTCTTGGACACCAGCTGGGGTGTCCTACAATTCAACTCAATTCTGACACTATCTACATAGAGATAGCATCAGATCCCATAGGTTGAGGTTGAGGTCCTACAAGACTGCCCCCCTTTCAGATGCCAATCACAAGCCCAGGTTATCACCTGTGCTTCCAACCAACCAGCTACAGATTGGGGGTTCCAATGAACCCCCAGCCCCCTTGGACTTCAGACTCAGTCACAAGTCCAGGTTGTTACCATACTTCTAACCAACTGGCTATTAATCAGAGGTTCCCACAACCCCCTTTCTTGGGTTCAATTCATTTGCTAGAGTGACTCACAGAACTAGAGAAACATTTTACTTACTAGATCACTGGTTTATCATAAAAGGATATAACCCAGGAATAGCCAGATGGAAGAGATGCACAGGGCAAGGTATATGGAAAGGGGCCTGGAGCTTTCATGCCCTCTCTAGGCATGCTGCCCTCCCTGCATCTCTGCATCTTCACCAACCTGGAAACTCTCAAAACCCCATCCTTTTGGGTTATTATGGAAGCTTCATTACGCAGACATGGTTGGTTAACTCATTGGCCATTGGCCATTGATTCAATCTCCAGACTCTCTTGCCTCCCTGGAGGCAACGGAGTGGGGGGTAGAGAATGGGAGGGTGGCACTGAGAGGTCTAACCCTGTAATTACCAGGTCCGCTGCACTGGCAACCAGCCTCCATTCTTAGGCGCTTTCTAGAAGTTACCTCATTTACATACAAGAAGACACCTTTATCACTATCATTACTTAGGAAATTCCAAGTGTTTTAGGAGCTCTGTTCCAGAAACAGGATGAAGACCAAATATGTATTATAAATCACAGTATAACAAGTTCACCTGGGCTTCAAATGCCTTTAGGGCAAGATATGATTTATGTGTCCTACAGGCTTCCCCTTCTAGTAGGACCTGGACCCAAGCATCAGGAGATGATGATGTCTTTCAGTTCAGGCCCCAGCCTTCTGCACTGCCACCCATTTAACCAAAGAGGAAGACTAGCTCTGTGTTTTGAATTTTCATCTATTCTTATCTGTTGCTTTACCCCACAGAAATGTTTAAAGTATTAGTAGTTTCTTCTTCGCCAAGCAGAGCCCTCTGACTGTGGCAGGCCCCGTTATTTGCCTGCCCATGCCCAGATGTGGTAAATGCCCCCGGTAGCCACTAATCTCTTCTCATCTATGAAGTCTTGTCCCCCTTCTCCAGAATTTAGTTCCTTTAGACTACTTTGTGATATCTGTAAAAAGAAACATATTTTACTTTACCCATTCCTTCCCCCCCCCCATTATTACAGGGGAAGTGATTGTCTGCTGTGACCTTTTCAATCTAATTGGAAGTGGAATTGGGGAGATTTTTTTTGGTTATATATATCCATTAGGCATATGTCCATTTTATCCTTAGAGAGGCCCTCCCAGTCAGTTTTTCTTCTAGTAGAGTTGGGATAGACTGCTAGCCTTTCAGTTAAGTAACATGACATTGTTGGCTTGCATTTAAGGCTTATGTTTTTGGAAAATATGTCCCTTCAAAGAACCACTCTCTGTGCAGTGAGATGCTCATTCTATGAGATACACATTAAAACTGAGACTAATTGATGGTCCCATGTTTGGTCTGCGGTGCCAGTACATTATGTGGAATTGTGACTGATTTCTGTCCCTCTCCCTCTCTCTTTTCAGAGCATCATCATTAAATTTCCGTAAGTAAATGCACAGATGATACAATTTCATTTTTTGCTGCCTTTTATTTTTATCTTTTTGAAAAGATTTTATTCATTGGAGAGAGAGCGAGAGAGCATGAGATAGCACGAGCAGGGGGAGAGGCAGAGGAACAAGCAGACTCCCCGCTGAGCAGGGACCCCCCCCTCCCCAACTCAGGGATCAATCCCAGGACCCTGAGATCATGACCGGAGCCAAAGTCAGGCGCTTGACTGACTGAGCTACCCAGGTGCGCCTATTTGCTGCCTTTTAATTAATAGTAGCTCTGAATAACATGTTTTTATTTCTAATTTTTTAAAAAGATTTATTTATTGAGATTGAGAGGGGGGAGGGGCAGAGGGAGAGGGAGAGAGAGAATCCTCAAGCAGACTCCCTGCTGAGTCCTGAGCTTGAGTCAGGGCTCCATCTCACTACCCTGAGATCATGACCTGAGCTGAAATCAAGAGTTGGCCGCTCAACCAACTGAGCCACCCAGGTGCCCTTCTTATTTTTATTTTTAGATGGGGAAACTGAGGCTCAGGGATATCAAGTAACTTAGATCCAACACTAAGATGGGAAATCATGAATTTCAACCTCATCCATATGCTTCTATAATGGATGTGCTTTACCTCATTCTAGGATGGCAGATCGAATTTTTCATCAGAGGACAACTCAAGTAGATGGCACTGCCTGCCAGGAGATTCGTGTTGACAATTCTGAGGATGTGTCTGAAACCATCAGGACTTTGTGCCATGATTGGTTATCAGTATCTTCCGTGGACACAAGGTGGAAGAGTGGTGATACCTGGAAATCTCAGTCTATACCATTTGCCTCCTAAGTACCTGCCATGAGAGTGCATAAACTGCTTTGTAAACTTAATAGCACTCTGTAATTAGTTACATTAATCTTTTTTAAAAAATATTTTTATTTATTTATTTCGAGAGAGAGAATCTCCAGTGGACTCCATGCCCAACGAGGAGCCTGAGGCAGGGCTCGACCTCACGACCCTGAGATCATGACCTGAACCAAGATCAAGAGTCAGACTCTTACCCGACTGAGCCACTCAGGCTCCCCTAGTTATATTATTAATCTTACCACTACTCAAATATCTGTCCAACGACCTTAACAACAAACGACAGAAATGGGTAAGAAGTGTGTGTGACTGGAAAGTAAGCAAAATAATAGAAACTAGTCTCTAATGAATTTATCCAAGGAAAATCTTTCTGAAATGCAAATCTTATGATGCCAGACCTGGTCCTCAAGTCCTATCCCAAAAAACCTTCAATGACTCCTTGCAGCTCTATGACCTTAGAATAACCTAGGGTCTGTTGTGTGAACTGGCTCCTGCTTAATTCTCCTGTCTTACCTCTAACCCCTCGACTGTCTGCTCTTGTAGTCAGTTGGGGTGGTGCACAATCCCTGGTGGGCGGGTGGGGGGGTGGTGGTGTCTCAAACAGACCAGGTTTGGCCACTCACCACTGATGAAATCCAAAGGCACGAGATGGGTGGTGGGGAAACGAGAAAGGACTTTACTTCAGTGAGGCCAACCTCGGGGAAGACAGCAGACTAGTGTCTCAAAGATTATCTCCAAAGTGCAGAAAATACTCCCAGGTTTATTAGGAAAATGTGGGACAAAGGTGGGTGGGTGTGAGCAGGTAGGCAGTGAAGCTCAAATGGATCACTATCTTTTTTTTTTTTTAAAGATTTTATTTATTTATTTGAGAGAGAGAGTGAGAGAGAGCACAAGAGGGGGGAGCGGGAGAGGGAGAAGCAGACTCCCTGCCGAGCAGGGAGCCCGATGCAGGACTCGATCCCGGGACTCCAGGATCATGACCTGAGCCGAAGGCAGTCGCTTAACCAACTGAGCCACCCAGGCGCCCAAATGGATCACTATCTTAAAGACAGTCCTGGGCAGGGTCTACTGGCTCAGGACAGTCATTATTGCTTGAGGGGGTAGTTTTGGTTCCCAGCACGGGATGCTTTGCCCATAGGGTCTTCCACCTGAGCCAAGGGACAGGCTGGAAAGAAGAACCCAACTAGAAAGTTTGAGGTCAAAATTGGAGGCAGTTAAAGTCCTCTTTCATTGTCTCTACCCTCCAGCCTTCGTCCCTCGGTTCGGGGAGCCACATTAGACTTCTCTGGGATTCTTCTCCCTCTGAAGTCTTTTCCCTGAGACTCCTTGTCTAGATACCAGTCCCAGGGCCTTCTCACTGCTGTCCCGAGAGCGGCTGTCCGAGACAGTTGCTCGGTCCATGTGATCCTATCCAACCTGTGCTAATTCTGCTGTTGAGCTAATCACGTTGAGGTGAATTGCCTAGTTCTGTATCCATTTTCTACCCGGGTCGGTAAGTTGTGCTGATAGCAGGGACTGTATATGCCTTGTCACCTCTGCATTCTTAGTACCAACTCAGGAACTTGTGCAGACATGCAGAACATCTCTGTCGGGTGAATTGATAGACACACGATTTTTTGGTGTTTTGTGAATTTTCAAGAAAGATGCTCACAGTAGAAGGTGACCTTTTTAAAAAATAGGAGATATGGAGGAACCACTTCTAGCTTTACAGATTCTATTTTTTTAATTTTTTAAAAATATTTTATTTATTTGAGAGAGAGAGAGAATGAGAGACAGAGAGCACGAGAGGGAGGAGGGCCAGAGGGAGAAGCAGACTCCCCGCCGAGCAGGGAGCCCGATGCGGGACTCGATCCCGGGACTCCAGGATCATGACCTGAGCCGAAGGTAGTCGCTTAACCAACTGAGCCACCCAGGCGCCCTACAGATTCTATTTTAATGCTTGAGGGCTTAAAATGAGTTGTGTAGGAGCTTCGTTATCACACCTATGTTCTATGTTTGGTTTTTAAAGTGAAATGTTTTGCCTCAAATGCAGGCATTTTTTATTCATTTCTTGTTGTGTACTAAGCTAACATGCAAATTTCAATTGCCAGTTGAGTAGTTCTGGGTGATGTTTTCTTGTTACTATGTGGCAGACACCCATGGCTTTCTCATTCACCCCATCTGGGCCTCCAGTGTGGTCTAATTATCCTGAAAAGCCAAGATGTGTTAGAGCTGAGCTTGATTACTCTAATGGCACACAACGTTTTTACAAACCTCCCGATTCCTGAATAATTATCATTATCATATGTATGTGTTTAGCCAAAAGCTTAATTGGAAAATTCCAGAATGAAACAACGCTACACGAGAAAAAAAAACAACAAAAAAAACAAAACCAAAACCTTCCAGGCATTTTCTTTAAAAAAAAAAATTAAAAAAAAAATCAAAGTGCTGCTAATACATGCATAAGGTTAAACCATCAAATCATGCAGAAGGGCTTATATTGGATAGCAATTATTCCCAGCCTACCTCTCCCCCGCCGTGGTCCCATGGAGGCCAACCCCTTTTAACTCATTCGGCTGTTTCTCTTGGTGGTTTCTCTAAATAATATGCTTACATCACCAGGTCTTGATTCATCCATTTTAGACATTATCTTAATTTCTAGCTATGTTAAATGAAGGTTTCTCTCACGGGGGTAGTACTTAGAGGTATTTTAAACTTCTTTTCCATTCCCGAGTTGCCTTTATTTCTGTCGTGCGGGACCGAGGCTGCATGCATTGTCAGGTGGGCCCCTTATGTCCGGGTGGTGTCTTGTTCTATGTGCAGCCTTTGCTTTATTGACAGTTCCATTGTATGAGGATGCCCCTCGCCTCTTGGGTGTATGTTTTGAGTGCTGCCTTCGGGTGAGTCTTCATTTTGGAGGCTTTCATCCAGCTCTGGTGACTACTGGAGCACATAGGAGAAACAGATCGTAAATCCTCTCTGTGATGGGGCCTCTGTGCTTGCAGTGGACTCAGACTGAAGGACTTCACTTAGGGTCATTGGGTGGGAAGCCGCTCTCTTAGACGTTTAACCGGCAGACCTCTAAAAGCAAGACTGTGGGAGTTCGGGGATGTTCAATTCTTTTTTAGAGAAGAACCTCTGCCATTTTTCTGGGCGTGGGGTGCCATGTCAAGCCATCACATGGCTGTTTGTTCAGAGTGGTGGGGAGAGGGTAAGGCTCAGCCCTTGTCTTATGCCTACCCTTTGTAGTACTGGGTATTTATATGACACAAGCCACTTGGGGGTCCCGGGGGTGATTTGCTCCCTGCTTGACTGCCGCTTCCCTCTCCCCCACCATGTGCATTCCAGTCTTTGGCCTTCTGTACTTGGCTTTAGTGGTTACCTCCATTCTCTATTTTTGTGTATACATAGGGTAAAATAAACATAAATACAATTTACCGTTTCCACCATCTTTAAGAATATGGCTCCGTGGCATTAACTACATTCACAGTGTTGTGCAACCCTCACCACCATCCACCCCCAGACCTTTTCCAACTACTCAAACTGAAACTGTGTACCTGTTAAACAATGCCTCCCTGTTCACCCCTCCCCACAGCCCCTGGCAACCACCATTCTATCTTCTGTGACTATGATTTGACTACTCCAGGTACCTCATATAAGGGGAATCATACAATATTTGTTCTTTGTGTCCATTCTCTATTTTACACCTTTAATAACTCTGCTGAAATGTCTTATTTCTTGATTTCTATTGAAATTCCCATCTCTTGTTGTGGATTTGCACCTTTTACCTCCTTTACTATTATTTTAGTAGGGTATTGGGTGGGAGGGCATGGAGATAAAAAGGTGGGATTAAATAGCCATCTTTTTTTAAAAAAAGATTTTATTTACTTATCTGCCAGAGAGAGAGAGAGAAAGAGTGAGCACAAGCAGGGGGAGCGGCAGACAGAGGGAGAAGCAGGCTCCTCGCTGAGCAAGGAGCCCGATGCTGGACTTGATCCCAGGACCCTGATATCATGACCTGAGCTGAAGTCAGACGCTCAACTGACTGAGCCACCGAGGCGTCCCTAAACAGCCATCTTAAAAAACAGAAAACAAAACAAAACAAAACAAAAATCCAGCCATCTTTATAACCAGGAGTTCACTCATTTTGAAAAGGGGATATTCCAACAAAAGGACAAATAACGTATGATTCCACTTGTATGAGGTACCTAAAGTAGTCAAATTCATAGAGACAGAAAGTAGCATGGTTGTTGCCAGGGGCTGGAGCAGGGGATAGTGGGGAGTATTTATTTAATGGGTACAGAGTTTTCAGTTTGGGAAGATGGAAAAAGTTCTGGAGGTGGTGGTGATGGTTGTACAACAGTGTCAATACCTTTAATGCTGCTAAATTGCACACTTAAAATGGTGGAATTGGTCAATTTTATGTTATGGATATCATACCACAATAAAAACTTTTTTTAAAGAAAGGAAACCGTTAAGATTTCTATCTTCACTGTGTATGAGTTTATTACAATAAAGTGTCAGAGAAAAAGTAGCTCCTTTAAAATGCTATGGAGGGGCACTTGGGTGGCTCAGTTGGTTAAGCGTCTGACTCTTGGTTTCGGCTCAGGTCATGTTTTGAGGGTCCTGGGATCGAGTCCTGTGTCGGGCTCTGCACTCAGCGGGGAGTCTGCTTGAGGACACTATCTCCCTCTGCTTCTCTCCCCGCTTGGGTTCTCTCTCTCTCTTCCTCTCAAATAAATAAATAAATCCTTTAAAAAAATAAAAAATAAATAAAATGCTATGGAAGGTGGGGTTTTAATTCTGGAAATGACAGTATCTTGTATTGGACCCACTTACCTGTTGATAGCAATTACTAGCCCTGGACAAAAAACATTTTTTTAAAGATTTTGTTTATTTATTTGAGAGGAGAGAGGGAGAGAGAGAGAGAAAATGAAGGGGGTGGGGCAGAGGCAGAGGGAGAAGCAGACTCCCCGCTGAGCAAGGAGCCTGCTATGGGGCTCGATCCCAGGACCCCGAGATCATGACCTGAGCTGAAGGCAGATGCTTAATCAACTGAGCCACCCGGGCACCCCCCAAAAAAACCCCCACATTTTTTAATGCTATTGCTTGAGGGCACTGGTAAATAACCTAAAGTGGGCAGGAATTGAAGGACACATGAGTCTTGTAAGAAGGGAAGGAAATAGGGTTAGCTCCAATTTATTAGGCTTTTCCTCGGAGGGCACTTCTAGTTCTCAGGAACATGTGACATGGTCCAGTAGAGTTAAAATATCAAGTGGAGGTCTTATTAGCTGAAGAGAGGGAGCTTAGACTTCAGGGCTGCCAAAACAGCTGGGAATTGAAGGGGGCTGCCCAGAAGAAGAGAGTCATAAGGAGAAACTACAAAATGTGCATATAAATTCCCTGTAATCTCTGGCTGACTCCTAGAGGGAACATGCACATGGCAAGACCTCAGGGAACCCAGCTGAAAGTTTTGGCTAGAATTTTAGGCAGAAATGTCTATACTAGTTTGAAGTTCAAGTCCTGACAGGTAGGAGGGGCTCAGTGAAGTCCTACATCTTTCTCTTGAAAACCAAAAGGATCGTGACTTATAAGTAAGCCCAGGGTTGAGAGTGATCAGAAATCAAAAACATCCCTTGGATGGCCTAATTGAGCAGACTTGGAACTGCTGAATGCCAGAGAGTCAACTGGAAGACATGTCAGTAGAAATTATTCAAATGAAATATAGGGAAAAAATGATTGAAGAAGATGAATAGAATCTCAGTGACCTTTGGGACAGTATCAAAGGGTCTATTATATGTGCCAAAAGGAGATGAAGAAAAGAACGGGGGAGAAAATATATTCCAAATACCAGTGTTCAAGGGGCGCCTGGGTGGCTCAGTCGTTAAGCGTCTGCCTTCAGCTCAGGTCATGATCCCAGGGTCCTGGAATCGAGCCCCGCATCGGGCTCCCTGCTCTGCAGGAAACCTGCTTCTCCCTTTTCCACTCCCCCTGCTTGTGTTCCCTCTCTCGCTGTGTTTCTCTCTGTCAAATAAATAAATAAATAAATCTTTAAAAAAATTATTAAAAGAAAAAAAGAACAAATACCAGTGTTCAAAATTCCCCCAACTTGGTGAGATACATCAACCCCAGGTCCAAGATTCAAAAGAGAATCTACAGGGGCACCTGGGTGGCTCAGTCAGTTAAGGCTCTGACTCTGGATTTCGGCTCAAGTCATGATCTCAGGGTCATGAGATCGAGCCCTGTGACGGGTCCCACTCTGGGCATGGAGCCTGCTTAAGATTCTCTCTCTCCCTTTCCCTCTGCCCCTCCCTCCCACTCCTGCCTGCTTGCATGCTCTCCCCTGCCAAAAAAAAAAAAAAAAAAAAAAAAAAACCCACCAAAAAACAAAAGAGAATCTGCAATACAGCTTCATAGCTGCTCTTGTGATTTTTTTCCCTGAAGTGTATGCATAGATGAAAAGTTTGCAGAGAGGGGAGATTTAATCTGTGGGCAGCCACAAGTTAAAAGCTAATGACTTCTAGGTCCATGGTTAGCTCAATACAGAGGAATGCAGAAGGCCAACCCCTCTGTGATGGAGCTTCAGTAACCAGAGCACGATAGGCCAGGAAACAACTCCAATGGTTTATTCTGTATCTGCAAGCTTTGTAAGCATCTCTCCCAGGGCACTAGGGCCACAGCTAAGGTGGAGCAAGGCAGGCACCCCAACACACACAATTTAAGAAGGCACTCATTCCCAAGGTAGGATTCCAATAAAGAGAGAGAGGACTGCTATTTGTTCTGATAACATCTGTAAAGAAAAGCAATGCGACCACAGCATTAGGGATCACGATCCCACGGACAGCTTTGGCATGCCACAAAATGATAACAACCAGCCCACGAATGTACCGGTAGTAAAGCATTTTATCATTTGATCTTCCTATGACCTGCATTGCAGAGCAGAAAGCCAGTGTGATCATGCTCCTCTCTTTACAGTGGGAAGAAAACTGAGCGCCGGGAGGGTGGTGGTTTTGACCTCAAGCGGTTAATGGTTGAGCCAAGACCAGCACTCACAGCTTCTCATTCCAAACCTCAGTTCTGTCTACCGCAGCTAGAAGAGAAAGTCAACCACTTGGTAACTGATACAGCTCTGTATCTTTGTGTGCAAAATTCATTTTTGCTCTACCTTATATCTTATGTGTTCTGACAGTGACCTGAGTTATTGAAGATATAAATAAGTAAATTATGATAAGTATAGGTGTAACTATTGGCAAATAAAAATGATAGAGTAACTCATCAATATAGTACTGCAAAACACTTTCATAAAATGGCCTTCTCCTGGAGATTCAAAGCATCATAAAAAGAAACAAATTACAATAGAACAACTTTCAGAGTTTATAGAAAACAATTTTAGAACAAAAGTAAAAAAATTGAGCAAAATAATGAAAAGAACAGTAAATTATATAACAGCAAATTATATGTTACTATATTGCAGTCATTATGTAAATTACATAGCAGTAATTCTTAAATTTAGATGTTATTGGATGCCTTGCCAAAAGTATTACTTTATTGAAAATGATGATATTTAGACCAATGCACATCACTTACCTCTACCAAAATATTAAAAATTAGAGGTATTTCATGGGGTAATGTTTTAAAGAACTGGTCATCTTTCCAGATACACTTCACCACTTACAAGATCTGGGCACCATATTGGTGTTTATTTACGTAGTTAGTTGGAATCCCAAAGTGTCTTGGACGTGAGTATGCTCTAGTGTCAGGAAGAAGGTAATTCCCTACAATATTTTCTGGCTTTGGAGTGTTCTAGGTGAGGGAAATGTGCTTTAAAGGCTCTGTGCTGAGCAGAGACAGTGGTGGTAGTTAAGGTGGTGGTGGTCATGGTGGTGGTCATGGTGGTTATGGTGGTGGTGGTGGTGGCAGTCATGGTCATCATGGTGGTGGTGGTGGTGGTGGTCATGGTCATCGTAGTGGTGGTGGTGGCCATGGTGGTGGCAGTCATGGTCATCATGGTGGTGGTGGTGGTGGTCATGGTCATCGTAGTGGTGGTGGTGGCCATGGTGGTGGCAGTCATGGTCATCATGGTGGTGGTGGTGGTGGCAGTCAGGTCATCATGGTGGTGGTGGTGGTGGTCATGGTCATCGTAGTGGTGGTGGCAGTCATGGTCATCATGGTGGTGGTGGTGGTGGTGGTCATGGTCATTGTGGTGGTGGTGGTGGTGGCAGTCATGGTCATCATGGTGGTGGTGGTGGTGGTGGTCATGGTCATCGTAGTGGTGGTGGTGGCCATGGTGGTGGCAGTCATGGTCATCATGGTGGTGGTGGTGGTGGTGGTCATGGTCATCGTGGTGGTGGTGGTGGTGGCCATGGTGGTGGCAGTCATGGTCATCATGGCGGTGGTGGTGGTGGTCATGGTCATCATAGTGGTGGTGGTGGTGGCCATGGTGGTGGCAGTCATGGTCATCATGGTGGTGGTGGTGGTGGTCATGGTCATCGTAGTGGTGGTGGTGGCCATGGTGGTGGCAGTCATGGTCATCATGGTGGTGGTGGTGGTGGTCATGGTCATCGTAGTGGTGGTGGTGGCCATGGTGGTGGCAGTCATGGTCATCATGGTGGTGGTGGTGGTGGTGGTCATGGTCATCGTAGTGGTGGTGGTGGTGGCAGTCATGGTCATCATGGTGGTGGTGGTCATGGTGGTGGCGGTGGTGGTCACGGTGGTGGTGGCCGTATGTTAAATGAACGAGAGAGGGAGACAAAAAAACTCTCAGAGGTCTTGCATCTGCCACAAGACGTACTATCAAATACCAAGAGGTTCAAAGAAATTAACTGGAAAGAAAAGAAACTCCAGAAGTATATGATAGGAACAGTGAGGGACTGGCCAGTGTGGAGTCCTCACCGTTCTGTTGTTGAGAATATGAGCACTGAGCCTGGAGCCTGGGGCTGAAGGCAAAGGAGGCTGTGCAGCATTGCCTACAGATCATTGCAGGCTCTCCCAGGGGCAAGGTGGAGATTGGTGCCACCTGCAGATTCCCTTTGCAGGTGAGCATCCGTGGGGACCCGTTCGGCCTGGCTGAGGTCGTTCTGAGAAACGTTCTTACTTTTGCACAGGCTGCCCCTTGCATTATGGGGCAAGGGCAAAATATAAATGGAGACCATGTCCCATATATCTAAATGCTTAAAAGTTACAGTTCAAGTAATAAATTTTGTTTGTTTTTTTTAGATTTATTTATTTATTTTAGAGAGAGAGAGAGAAGAGAGAGAGCGAGTGAGCACACTAAAGCAGGGGGCGGGACAGAGGGAAAGGGTTAAGTAAAATATGTTCTTTTTCTCTGAATAAACTATACCTTCAAACCAAGCTGGTTCAAAACCAAGGCCAGGTTCAAAAGTAAAATTCTCAGATTCCTTGGAGTCCCACGCTGGAACATGGTGAAGTGGGGACAGCCAACCCCCACCGTAGTCCATTCCCCCATCTCTTCCCGCTCTCAGTCCTTTCCCACACAGGGAAGGCCTCCCCTTCACATGCAACTGTGTGTTCCAATCTGTTCGTATTCCTCAAAACTGCCACCTTTTGGTCACACTCGAGGCTAGGGAAGCGCACACCCTTAGGACGGCGGACTTGGGGAAGAGAGGCCCACACAGACTAACCCTGGTAGTGGGCATGAGTCTGTTTGGGTATGGCATGTTGGAGCTCTGGGTGGCCAGGGCATGGATTAGATTAGGGCTCAGTAAACCATACTCCTGGGCCAAATCTAGGCTCTCTGCCTGCTTTTTTTTTTTTTTTTTAAGTAGTCTCCACACCCAGCATGGAGCCCAATGCGCAGCTTGAACTCACAACCCTGAGATCAAGACCTGAGCTGAGATCAATAGTTGGTTGCTTAACCAACTGAGCCACCCAGGTGCCCCCAGTGCCTGTTTGTTTTTTTTAGATTTATTTATTTATTTTAGAGAGAGAGAGAGAAGAGAGAGAGCGAGTGAGCACACTAAAGCTGGGGGCGGGACAGAGGGAAAGGGAAAGAATCTCAAGCAGACTCTGTTAAGCGCAGAGCCCTTAGCGGGGGCTCAGTCTCACAACCCTGAGATCATGACCTGAGCTGAAACCAATAGTTGGACCCTTAAACAGCTGAGCCACCCAGGTGCCCCCCTCAGCCTGTTTTTGTAAATAAAATGTTATTTGAGTCCCACCCACACTCATTCATTTGCATATTATCTATGGCTGCTTTCTTTTTTTTTTTTTTTAAGATTTTATTTATTTGACAGAGAGAAGTGACAGAGGGAACACAAGCAGAGGAGTGGGAGAGGGAGAAGCAGGCTTCCAGCTGAGCAAGGAGCCCGATGCGGGGCTCGATCCCAGGACCCTGGGATCATGACTTGAGCCGAAGGCAGACGCTTAACGACTGAGCCACCCAGGCGCCCCTCTTTTTTTTTTTTTTTAAGATTTTATTTATTTATTTGACAGAGAGACAGCGAGAGAGGGAACACAAGCAGGGGGAGAAGGAGAGGGAGAAGCAGGCTTCCCGCTGAGCAGGGAGCCCGATGAGGGGCTCGATCCCAGGACCCTGGGATCATGACCTGAGCCGAAGGCAGACGCTTAACGACTGAGCCACCCAGGCGCCCCTATGGCTGCTTTTTTGCTACAATGGTACAGTTGAGTAGTTACAGTAGAGATCTTAGGGCCTGCAAAGCCTAAAGTATTTATTTATTCTCTGTTCCTTTAAAGAAAAGGTTTGCTGACATTCAGTCTAGAAGAGGGAGTAGGCAGGCTCTCATGGGCTTGCCTCTTCGCTCTAGACTTGGGAGATAGAGCTTGAGGAGGGTCAGAGTGGAGCTCCCTAAAGTGTGGGGCCCCAAACCTGAATCTGACCATAAGGGAACATCAGACAAATCCAAACGGATAGGCATTCTGCCAAAACAAGCCCTGTACTCTTCAAACTTCCCATGCTGTGGGAGACAAAAAAGGGCTAAGGAGCTCTTCCCAACTAAAGAAGAATAAAGAGACAAGACAACCAAAAGCAATGTGACAACTAAAAGATTGGATCTAAGACCAGGAAAAAATACGCTATAAAGTACAATATTGGGATAATTGGTGAAATTTTCATAGGTCTGTCAATTAGGTAATAGTGTTATATTAATGTTAATTCCCACTCTGAGAATTATACTGAGATTATGCAAGTAGGTGTCTTGTTTTTAGGAAATTCACAATAAAATATTTAAGAGTAAAGGGATAAGACAGCTCTAACTTACTCTCAAATAATAATAATAATAACACTAAATGTAGAGAGAAAATAAAAATAAAATACAGCAAATATGGCAAAATATTAACAGTGAATCTGTGAAATCTTTCTAGGTCTTCTTTTTTTAAAGATTTTATTTACTTGACAGAGAGAGAGAGAGAGTGCGCAAGCACAAGCAAGGGGGAGTGGCAGAGGGAGAGGGAGAAGCAGGCCCCCTACCAAGCAAGGAGCCCAACGTGGGGCTCGATCCCAGGACCCTGGGATCACGACCCAAGCTAAAGACAGACACTTGACCGACTGAGCCACCCAGGCGCCCCCATTAAAGTCTTATTTATTTAAGTAATCTCTACTCCTGATGTGGGGCTCGAACTCATGACCTAGAGATCGAGAGTTGTATGCTCTTCTGATGGGGACAGCCAGGCACCCCTTTAGGAGTTCTTTATGTTCTTTTTGCAACTTTTCTCTAAGTTCAAAATTATTTCATAATAAAAAGTGAAAAAATATAATGAGGGGAAAAGGCCTTCCCTCTCTCATCTTCACTCACTGAACCCCTTTCCCCCACCATTATATTCACTATAATTCAACAAATTATAACAAATTACAAATGAAAAGGAAATGAGTGTAGTTATGGAAAGGAGAAGAAAAAAACTCCTCTTGGCGGCAGATGTAATTACCCATGCAAGGCCCATCAGGGGCGTTCTTAGGCTTGTTCAGGCTCACAGACCGCGGGCCACATTCAGCCAGTAGAAGGATAGAGGGCAAGAACCACAGCAGTCAGCAGGGCAGCTCTGGGGGCTCTTTGCAGCGAGTGTGCTTTGCCACAGTATACTCTGTGGGTGCAAGGAGGCAAGATCCACATCTGGCCTTTACGAGAGCTGCTCTGATTTAAATGCCCATGCCTCACGGGAGGTAAGCTCACAATTCTAGAGGTATGGCTTCCAGGGTCTCTGCAAGAGACGTGCCCAATTACAAGAGTTCTACACTCAGGAAACCCCAAACAGTGGTTTTCCCATCAGGTAATTATCTTTCAGTCCAGATCATTTACCAATGATCTTTTTACTGTTAGCAATGTTGCCTAGCAACGTAGTTGACATATACTCTCAGGGAAATAAACCTAGGATTAGATTCTCATGCAGAAACGTTTTGTTAAACCTTTGCCAGTAGTCTACCCCCCATGACTTGTTGAACAAATTTTTTTTTAATTTTTCTTTTTCTTTCTTTTCTTTCTTTCTTTTTTTTAAAGATTTTTTATTTACTTATTTGAGAGAGAGAGAATGAGAGTTAGAGAGCACGAGAGGGAAGAGGGTCAGAGGGAGAAGCAGACTCCCTGCCGATCAGGGAGCCCGATGAGGGACTCGATCCTGGGACTCCAGGATCATGACCTGAGCCGAAGGCAGTCGCTTAACCAATTGAGCCACCCAGGTGCCCCCAATTTTTTTTTAAAGTAGGCTTCATGCTCGGCGTGGAGCCCAACATGGGGCTTGAACTCACAACCCTGAGAGCAGGACCTGAGCTGAGCTAAGAGTCAGATGCTCAACTGACTGAGTCACCCAGGCGCCCCTGTTGAAAACTTTTAACAAAGAAAAGGACAAGTTAGCACGTCTTTCGATCACCAGAATTTATATTACCAGTAGAATAAGGAGGTCCCCTCCATACCCTATGCAACTGGAATGGTCTTTGGCCGTCTGTCTTTAGAGTTCCTACAATACCCTTTTTGTTCTGGGAATCCTAGGAATTTTACATCAAATGATATTACATGATTTTTTTTTTTTTTTTTTTTTTTTTTTGTCAGAGAGAGAGAGCAAGCAGGAGCAGGAGGAGAGGAAGAGGGAGAAGCAGGGAGCCTATGCGGGGCTGGATCCCAGGACTCTGGGATCATGACCTAAGCTGAAGGCAGAGGCTTAACCCACTGAGCCACCCAGGAGCCCCATACAGGATCGTTTTTAACAAACCGAATATACTACAGTGAAATTTAAGCTTTTTAGAAAAGTAATCCCCCCACCCCCCATATGTTGTGTAAATCAAGGGTTTTATCCATCCTGAAAGTACATCTTTGGCCTTTAAAATAACCAATTACTGCTTTAAAAATCTTGCGTCTGGCGTCTTAGAAAATGTTTGCATTCCCATCAACTTTCACTAGATGGCAGCAGAGGACACCGGTCAGGCTCCGGTGTTGTACTAAATCCACCGAAGCACACGCTTTTGTCAGACCCCTGTGTTGGCCCGGGGTTTCCGTTTCCACGTCCAGAGAGCTTTCTTTAACCTTTTACTGGTGGCCCCAAACCTTGTTGTCACTGTAGCCCTGCTTGCACCTGCTGGCCACCACACGGCCATGTGTCCGCCTTTGCCCTTGGCTCGCTTGGGTGCTCTCAAACATTCCTCCACGTAGATTAAAGCTTGAATGGGGTTGGCAGTCCCACCACAAGTATGGGGTCTTCGAGTTCATTCTCTTGTCTGTGCAGCCCCCCTCCGCCACCCGGTTAGACATCCATGTAGCCCAGCTGGGATTCTGGCCAGGTCCCTTCCATGGACCATGAGCAAGCAGTTTCTCCTCCCAGGATGAATTTGTTTTTTCTCCAACCTGCATCTGTCCCCGTGCCTCCAAGTTTTCTGTATCAGGGAATGGGTAAAAGTACTCTTCCACCCAGACGTTCAATGCCTCATGTTAGCATTTCTTTCTGCCCTACTGCTGCCATCACTCTGCAATGCCATGGGAAGGTCTTCTTAGATTCAACCTCATATGCACACTCATAAGGCTACTGGAAGCCACACACGACACTGGCCTATTCAGAAGACGTAGGACAGGAGCCACACAGGCCAGCAAGTCACTGTCAGCTAATCCCCGCAGCGGGAATCTTTGGAGCAGTTCACTCAGCCGATGGCTCAGGTGCAAGAAGACAAGATCTCCACAGGGCAGGTGCACAAGTTGCCCTGATTTCATGCGCCCCCCTCTCCAGCAAACAAGGATCTCTGGAAACAACTGCAAAGGCATGGCTTCTGGGGTCCCCACAAGGGACTTGCAGGTTAGAAAAGGAACCCAAGGCTACGGTGACTCCCAGTCCAGAGAAGAGTTACAAACCAGGGGTCATTTTTATCATAAGCCATGTTGCCTAGTAATGTAGTTGACGTATACCATCTTTATCTGTTTCCAGGAAAACATAGAAAAAAAATTTTTTTTCTATTTTTTTATTATGAAAACATAGGAAATTAACCAAAAGTCAGACTCTCATACAACGGAGAAAAAGGTTTAATACTTTACCTACACCTAGAAGTTAAAAGAGTCATATGAAAAACTATAGTACTTTGTTCAATGAAAATGAATAAAGACGTTCAGCAAAGTGGCCAGATATATTTTTTAAAAGTCTTTTAATGTACCAGCAATGATTACATAATGTAATAGGATAAATATTTTTCATAATAGCAACAGAAACCATAATTACTTAAGAGACATAATATACATAATAATATACCAAAAAATATTCAAGCCCTACATGAAGAATACCTTAAAACTTGACTGAAATTCCTGAAAAAATGAACCAGGTTGATTGGATGAAAAGAGTCAATATTGTAGAGATATAAATGCTCTCCAATTAAACTACAAATGTGGCATAATTCCAATAAAAATCCCAATAGAATTTTTCTAAGGAATTTGAAAAATTGATCCAAAATTCACCAGGAAGCATACATGTGCAAGAAATTTTTGAAAGAAGAAGAGTTGGACTTATTTTGTAGACATTAAACCTACTAGAAATTATAGTGATTAAGAGTACAACTTTGGCCCAGAAATAGCCATCCATATCAATAGAATTGAATAATTACGTTCAGAAACAGATACTTTAGTTTTTTTTATATTGATTTAACTTATGTAAAACACATAAATCTTATGTGTAGAGCACAGTATATTTTTACGTGTTTATATTTCTGCTTTGCCACTGCACAGATAAAGATATAGATCATTTCTAGTACCCCAAGAGGTTTGCTTGTCCTCTGTCCCAGTTGTTAACAATGCCCCAATCAAAAGTAACCATGGGGCAGTTTTGCCTCTTTATGAACTTTATGTGAGTAGAACCATACAGGTGTAACCTTTCGTGGCTGGCTAGTTTTGGTCAGCATTACATTTATGATATTCATCCATGTGCTTGCGTGCAGATATAGTTTGTTCTTTTTCATTATTGCAGTACTCCATTCCATACAAGAGTATTTCATTACATGAATATAATAAAATACAGTCACTCATTCTATTGTTGATGGAATTGGGGTTGTTTCTAGTTTTTGGTCATTACAAATAAAGCTTCTATGAACATTCATCTACATGTATTTCCGTAGACATAAGCACTCATTTGTATCAGGCATATACTCAGAAATGGAACTGCTAGGTCATAGGATAAATATGTATGTTTACTTTTTTTTTTTTTTTTTTAAGTAGGCTCCATGCTGAGAGGGGAGCCCAATGCAGGGCTTGAACTCACGACCCTGAGATCTGAGCTGAGATCAAGAGTCAGACACTTAACCAAACGAGCCACCCAGGTGCCCCATGTATGTTTAGCTTTAGTAAATGCTGCCAATTTTCCAAACTGGTTGCACCATGGTGGGGGTTGAGAGTGTTGGTTTATAGTGGAAAATCAATTGTGGTTTTAATTTGCATTTCCTTGATGACTAATGATGTTGAATGCCTTTTCATCTGCTTATTGGCCATTGGGACATTCTCTTTTGTGAAGGTCAGTGCAAGTCTTCTGTCCCTCCCCTTCCTTAAAATTAATCCAGATACTTTCTTATTAATTTATAGGAGTCCTTGTCAGATATATGTTTTGCAAACATCTCCTGCTGGTCTGTCACTTACTTTTTCACTTCTTTTTTTTTTTAAGATTTTATTTACTTATTTATTTATTAGAGAGAGAGAGAGACAGAGGGAGAGGGAGAGGGAGAGAAATCTTTTTTTTAAAGATTTTATTTACTTATTTGAGAGAGAGAGAGAATGAGAGAGAGAGAGCATGAGGGGGGGAGAGTCAGAGGGAGAAGCAGACTCCCCGCTGAGCAGGGAGCCTGATGTGGGACTCGATCCCGGGACTCCAGGATCATGACCTGAGCCGAAGGCAGTCGCTTAACCAACTGAGCCACCCAGGCGCCCGAGGGAGAGAAATCTTGAAGCAGACTCCATGCTGAGCCCAGAGCCTGACATGGGGGTCGATCCCATGACCATGAGATCATGACCTGAGCTGAAACCAAGAGTCGGATGTTTAACCAACTCAGCCACACAAGTACCCCTTTTTCACTTTCTTAATGGTGTCTTTTGATGAGTAGAAGTTTCATTAACTTAATTAATATATAAGTTAAGCTTACTTAATTTATACATTAAATTGAATTAATGTATTAATCTTCTATGGTTACTGCTATTTGTGTCCCATTAAGGAAATCTTTGGCTGCCCTTACCCATTAACATGATCTCTTATGTTTTCTTTAATACTATTATTGTCTTACCTTTCACAAGCTTCTCAAATTAATTTTTGTGTCTGGTGTGAGGTAGGGGTCAAGGTTCGTGCTTTCTCATATAAATATTCAACTGACCCAGCCATATTTATTGAAAAGACAATCCATTCCCCATTAAATGGTACTGGAGAGTCTAGCTAGTGCAATAAGGTAAGAAAAAGAAGTAAAAGTCATCTCGATTAGAAAGGAAGAAGAAAATGGTCTTTATTCATTGATTGTATGATTGTCTGTATAGAAAATCTTCTGGCATGTATAAAAAGCTACTCAAACTAATAAGCGAGTAAGTTTTTGTAAGTTTTCAGGATACAAGATCAGCATACAGAATCATTTGTATTTCTATATATTAGCAATAAACTATTAAAAATGTAAAAATAATACCATTTATAATTCCATTAAAAGTATGAAAACTTAGAGATAAATCTGACAAAAGATGTGCAAGGCCTGTGCACTGAAAACTACAAACATTTCTGAGAGAAATTACAGAATACCTGTGTAAATGGAGATGTATACCATATTCATAGATTGGAAGACTGAATATTTTTAAGGTCTGATGTAGATTGATCTACAGATCCTTTGCAATTCCAATCAAAATCCCAGCCGACTTTTGTTGTTGTTGTTGTTGAAATCGACAAACTGACTCTAAAATTCATTTAGAAATGCAAAGGATATAACTAAGAGCACTTTGAGAAAAAAGAACAAAGTGGGAAGATTTAAATTATCTGATTTCAAGACTTATTATAAAGCTATGGTAATTAAGACCATGTGGTATCAATGTCATGATAGATAAATCAATGAACAGAATAGATTCCATAAATACCCACCTTCATATAATCAATTGATTTTTAGCTAATTGGCAAAGGCAATTCAGTGGAGAAAGGATAATTTTTTCAACAACTGGTTGAAAAAATTGGATAGCTATATGCAAAAAAATTAACTTCAACCCATCTCTTGCACTATATATAAAAATTAATGTAGCATAGATCATGATCATAAGTTTAAAATTTAGAACTATGAAACTTGTAGAGAAAAAACAGACAAAATCTTTGGGACCTTGGGTTAGCAAAGATCTCTTAGATTTGACACAAAAACACAAATAAAAATGTGTTAAACTTTATCAAAATTAAGAATGTCTGTTTTGAAACATGCTTTCAAGAGAATGAAAGTACCAGCCATAGACTGGAAGAAAACATTCACAAATCACATATCTGAAAAGACATACCTACATTATGTAAAGAACTTGCAACACTGATTAGTAATAGAATGAGGAACCCAATTTTTAAAAATGGGCAAAAGACTTGAATTGCCTCTTGGATGGCAAATAAGCTTATGAACGGATGTTGAATTTCATTAGTCATTTAGATAAATGCAAATTAAACCTACAAGGAGATATCACTACACATCTTTTGGAATGTCTAACAAGTTTTGGTGAGAATATGGAGAATCTAGAACTCTCATTCACTGTTGGTGGGAATGTAAAATGGAACAACCACTTTGAAAAACAATTTGGGGGCGCCTGGGTGGCTCAGTTGGTTAAGCGACTGCCTTCGGCTCAGGTCATGATCCTGGAGTCCCGGGATCGAGTCCCGCATCGGGCTCCCTGCTCGGCGGAGAGTCTGCTTCTCCCTCTGACCCTCCCCCCTCTCATGCTGTTTCTCTCTCTCTCTCTCAAATAAATAAATAAATAAAATCTTAAAACCATAAAAAAAAAAAAAAGAAAAACAATTTGGCAGTTTTCTTAAAATGTTAGACATACCCCATCATAATGACAGTCATTTCACCTGTAGGGATTAATCCAAATAAAAGCATATATCCGTACAAAGACTTGCACATCGATGTTGATAGTTTTGTTTATTGTAGCCAGAAACTGGAAACAACCCAAAAGTCTAACAATGTGTGACTAGATAAACAAATGGCGCTATATCCTTATAAAGGAATGGACTGTTGATACCCTCAGGAACATGGGTGAATCTAAAAATAATTAAGCCTGATTTCGAACGCTCTCCAAAGCCCGTAGTATATGACTCCACTTACATACAACTCCATAAAGCGCAAACTCATCTATGGTGACTGAAAGCAGATCTATGGTTTTGTAAGGAGTGGTTATGGTAGACTGTGCCTGGGAGGAGGGATTACAAATGGGCAGAAGGAAACTTTTGGGGGTGATGGTTATGTTCATTCTCTTGACTGGGGGTTGGGGACTGGGAAGGCTGGGAGGCTGAGAAGGCGGGCGCAGGAGCCGAAGCCGAGGCTAACGCTGAAGCAGCGCAACAGGTAGCTCGCCCGTGCGCCAGGTACCGGGCCGGCGCATCGGGCACCAGTCCAGCGCTACCTCCCAGCCTGCCCCGCGTTTTCGGGCGCAGGCGCAGTGAGGCGGGCGGCGGAGGGCCGGCCCCGAGGTCCGGTGGGTGTGACTCGGCCCCTAGCCCCGCCCCGGCCGCGGCCACACCCCTCGCCCCGCCTTCTGGCTCAGGACCCTGGGGAGGTGCTGCTGACCACCTCCGAGCTGCTTCCCGCCCGCAGGTGAGTGAGGTGCTGCGATTGCGCGCCCGGCGTTGTATTTGCGCCTACTGGTCTGCCTGCAGAGAAGGAGGGAAGTTGCGGGTGCCGAGTGGGGTGATCTTCCCCCGTCCCTCTGCTCACTTAGGACAGAGTCCCCGAGTCCTGTCGGGAGTGGGACAACCACCCAGGAGATGCTCAGGAACATTACTGCAAAAAAGGTGCTGCATCTGAGTGGTTTGCTTCTTCCTGGGTGGGGAGTTTTCGGTGAAAATACAGTTCTTCCTTCCCGAGTGTATGAAAGATAACCTATTTAAAAATAAAAACAAAGTCCCCATCCCCATCTAGAAATGAAAGTGTTCTTAGGGGCAGATCTATTAGATAGCCACCAGAAAGGTATGTGTTCGTAGTTTTTCGTGATGCAAATCAAAATACAATATATTCTTATCAAAATATTGTTCTGCTACTCAGTTTCATTTGTGAAGACCCCCTTAACTGTACTAGGTGCGTGCCAATATAGTATGTGAGTGCTTGAAGAAAGTGAGGCACAGAGAAGCAAAGTTGCCTCCCAGAGATTTCACACCTATTATCTGGAAGAGTCAAGATCCGAATCTCATTATTCTGGCTTCAGAGTTTGTGCTGTTCTTGACTATTTGATATTGCCTCCTGGCCACATTCTTGTCAAACTGTGGGTAGATATTTACTTCAATTGCTTTTTTTTTTTTTTAAAGAATAAAATGGCTGGATCCTGGATACTAATTTGCCTCACTAATAAAGGAGGCAGAAGTTACCCAGGGTAATCTGATGTGCTCCATTCATCCCCGAACTTAAAAGGCATCAGTTAGGAAATTGTTATTTTACTCACAATCAAGTTATGAAAAACTTATTTATGACTCAAAAAACTCGTTTCATTTTTGTTTTCAAGTAGTTGAATCTGTGTGTGAGAATAGCTGCAGTTTTATGGTAATTTTGGTCCATTCTTTAGAGTTCCAGTGGCTCCCCTTAGAGAGGAGAGCCATCCTCACTTGGGGCGGGCCCCACAGTCCTTTTCCTATGCTGCACAGTGGCTGCTAGTCAGGGGGAATAGACTCATAAGCAGCCATGACTCATAAGTGCTTGGCAGGCTGCTAAATTTTGTTTTCCCACTATAGCAATCGTTAAACACTTGGGAACAATAATAAAAACTCTCAATAGATGACAAATGAAAGTACAGATTTCCCTTACAAAATAGTGGTATGGCTTTCTTCTATGTAGACAAATCATGTTAAGTAGACTTTAGAGGTTCTGGTTATGTTTAATTTCAGTGGTATCTGTTTCTCATAAGATGTACAGTTTTGCAGATGAGTTTTCTCTTTCCTTCCTGTCTGGTCGTTTTCTGGTTTTAATAGTTGCCATCACATTTTCTCTGTCTGCCCCCAGCCCAGAACCAAATCTTCTTACCATACTTGGCTGCCTTTGTTCTGTGATCACATTTGGGAATCTTGAATCCAACTAGGCTCGAATCCTCTGTTCTTCACCTCCCCAGACCCATAGCCTTCTGTGAAGTCAGGGCAGTTAGCCCCACTTGGTGGCTGTCTTTTTCAGCTTCTTTTATTTTAATTAATTAATTAATTAAATTTAAATTCAAATCAGTTAACATACAATGTATGTATGTTACTACATATGTATACTATATGTAGTTTTAGGGATTTTTCAGCTTCTTTTTAAGAGGAAGAGCCTCAAGACTCTGAGTTTGGCTTGGGACTATAGTCTTGCAGAAAGCAAGAGTCCTTTATCCCATAGGAACACAGGTCCTGTTTGCCAGGGCTGGGACCCGTCCCTCGGCCCCAGTAAGCCTGGGGCTGCCCTCTTGCCACCACTGTGTATATCTCTGTACCTTGTCCACTGAGATGATTTTCCTATTCTTGAGCCTAACTGTGGCTTACTGGTTTTCTCTTTTTATATTTTACCACTCATTGTAAGCTCTCAGAGGACAGGAACTGTCAGTTTTATGCATCACTATCTTTAGCATTCAGAATGGAACCTGACACATGGTAGGTATCCAATAAATATTCATTGGATAAATAAATGAACAGAATGCTTTGTTTTGAAAAAGAGTCTGTCCAAGTGTAAACTTAAGAATCATCCAGAAGTGGAATTTGACATGTTCTTCTGGATATGCATTCTGAAGAGCAAAATATGTTAGTATTCCAATATTCACCTCTAATTGTCTCTTTTTAAAAACCACATACAAACTTTCCACTCTTATCTTTGTTTCATATCTAATAGATTTGCTTTATAATGTCATAAAGCTATCTGAAAATAATAATCAGATTATTTTCATTAGCAATATATTTCTGTAGAATGGAGAATTCTGTTTAAAGCTTCTAATTTTATCAGGTTCGTATTGTATTAGTTATCAATTTCTGGGTGACAAATTACCCCACAGCTAAATGAGTTAAAACAGCAATCAGTTTGTTATTTCCTCGTAGTTTTGTGGGACAGGAATTCAGAGAGAACACAGTGCGGAGGAATCATTTATGCTTCTCGATGTCTGAGACCTCAACTGGGGGCTGGCTAGGCATGTCTCTCTATTCATGCAGCTTTAGGACGTCCCTATATGTGTCTCCAGTACGGTGGCCTTAGGGTAGTTGGAATTCTCACATGGTGGCTGAGGGCTCCGAGACAAACTGTTTCAAGACACAAGAAAAAGAAGCTGCTTGTTTCTTAAGGTCTGGGCCTGAAACTGGCATGACGTCACTCTTGCAGTATTCTGCTGGTCAACGCAGTTATAGAACCTGCCCAAATTTGAGAGGCAGTGACACCTCTAATGGGAACACTGTCAATTTATGGCCACCTTTAATCCAGCACATTGGCTACTAGAAAAATATCTTTGTTATAAGGCATCTCATAACCTGCCACACTCTGGACATTTCTTTTATAGATAGCATCCCCAACAAAAACAGCTCCATTTTTGCTCAAACATACTCAAGGAGGTGAAAAAAAGCCTTTGTTTTGATGTTAGGCCGGCCTCTAATCTTAACTTTGAGATCAAGTGGATCATGAAAATCGACAATTGATTTGATCACCAAGAGTCCTCATTTTATAGCTAATCTTTTTGAAGTTTGTGATACAAAACTCCAGTTAAAGCAATAGCTATGGTGATCCCCAGGGAAAGTGGAAATTTCTGGGATACTGAAAATCTGAGCCATGTGTGATGTCAATGCGTTGGATATAAATCCTCCAAGTTGCATTTGAAGTAGAGTAAACTGGCTAAGTAAGAGACAACAGCTGTAAAAAGAGAGAGAGAGAAAGAGAGAGAGAACAGCTGTAATCTTGAAGAGAGGAGATATGGCCTTGACATTAGAAAAAGGCAGCTAGGGGCTCCTGGGTGGCTCAGTTGGTTAAGTGACTGCCTTTAGCTCAGGTCATGATCCCAGAGTCCTGGGATCAAACCCCACATCAGGCTCCCTGCTCAGTGCGGGGGCCTGCTTCTCCCTCTCCCTCTGCCACTTCCACTGCTTGTGCTCCCCTGTACTCTCTCTGTCAAATAAATAAATACATAAAACTCTCCTGCTCTCTCTCTCTCAAATGAATGAATGAATGAATGAATGAATGAATGAATGAATAAGAAGAAAGAAAAGGCAGCTATAGGGTGCCTGGGTGGCTCAGTCAGCTGAGCATCTGACTCTTGATTTGGGCTGCTCCCCACTTTGCATGCTCGCATGCTCTCATTCTCTCTCTCTAAAAACAAAACAAAACAAAACAAAACAAAACAAAACAAAAGGCAGCTAGTTAGCAGCAATGGGTGCTGTTGAGGCTGAATGGGCAGGACTTTTGCACCTCATGTGGGAAAGGAGGGAAGGGACCAGCTGATCCCTCTCCACACTTTGAGTCTTGGTGGCTGAAGATGGAGACTCCTCTCCCTGAGGCAGGGAGTCAGGAGGATGAGCTTTTGTTACAGGATGGAGATGATTATGAAATCCAAGATATCCCACATGAACTGGAAACATGAATGCATAGTTCACCAGACAGAAAACGAGAATTGCCAGGTCTCTACTTGGGGGCTAGGTGACTTGGGACATTACATTCCTTGGGCGTGTAGACTAGAGACCAGGTAGCACTTGGTTTGTTGTTCTGCTAGGAGTTTAGATGTTCTTTTACAGGTAGCGTAAATCTGCTGAAGAATGTTTAATGAGGGAGTGATATAATAAATTATGAATTTTAGGAAGATCACTCTGTTGGCATTGTAGAGAAAATTTTTTAAGGATTTTATTTATTTGAGAGAGAGAGAATGGTGGAAGGGCCAGAGGGCATTGTAGAGAAATTTTTTTTTTTTAAGATCTTATTTATTTGAGAGAGAGAGAGAGAAAGTGGTGGGAAGGCTGGAGGGAGAGGGAGAAGCAGAATCCTGGCTGAGCAGGGAGCCTGACGCGGAGCTCAATCATGGAACTCCAGAATCATAACCTAAGCTGAAGGCAGACACTTAACCAACTGAGCCACTCAGGCGCCCCAGCATTGTAGAGAATTAATTAGGAAAGTCTAAGTCCAGTTATTACAGTCTATTTCATTAATCCAGGGATGTGAACTAAGCCTGGGTCATTAGTAATGAAATAAGGGGACATATCTGAGAGTCAGAGTTAACTCTGAAGGGTTTGGTAATAGAGTAGATGAAGGTGGCAGGAAGAGGAAGAGAGAAGTCTAGAACGAGTTGAGCTTGAAGACTATGAAATAAATGGTGATGTGCTAACTAAGATAAAAAATAGGAGGAGGGGCGCCTGGGTGTCTCAGTTGGTTAAGCGTCTGCCTTCGGCCCAGGTCATGATCCCAGGGTCCTGAGATAGAGTCCCGCATTGGACTCCTTGCTCAGTGGGGAGTCTGCTTCTCCCTCTGCCTCTGCCCCTCCCCCTGCTTGTGCTCTCTCTCACTCTCTGACAAATAAATAAATAAAATCTTTTAAAAAATAGGAGGAAAAGATTTGGAAAGAAGAATGGGGTTTGATTATTTACACTAATCAGGGTGTAATTTATATATAGTGAAATGCATAGATCTCAAGTATACAGTTTTTTTTTTTTTTAAGATTTTATTTATTTTTTTGACAGAGAGACATAGCGAGAGAGGGAACACAAGCAGGGCGGGTAGGAGAGGGAGAAGCAGGCTTCCCGCAGAGCAGGGAGCCCGATGCGGGGCTCGATCCCAGGACCCTGGAACCATGACCTGAGCTGAAGGCAGACCACTTAACGACTGAGCCACCCAGGCGCCCCAAGTGTACAGTTCTTTTACATGATTCTGCCACAGTTGATCTCTGTGCCAATGGACACCTGGGCTATTTTTAATGTTGTCACTAATATAAATAAAACTCCTATGAACATTCTTGTAGAAGGCTTTTTGTGGATGTACATTTTTATTTCCATTGGATAAATACCTAGGAGTAGGATTGCCGAATTTAAATCAACAACCTGCTTAAGAGTTCTTCAAAGTGGGAGCGCCTGGGTCGCTCAGTCGGTTAAGCCGCTGCCTTCGGCTCAGGTCACGATCCCGGGGTTCTGGGATCGAGCCCCGCATCGGGCTCCCTGCTCAGTGGGAAGCCTGCTTCTCCCTCTCCCTCTGCCTGCCTCTCTGCCTACTTGTTCTCTCTCTCTCTCTCTCTGTCAAATAAATGAATAAAATCTTAAAAAAAAAAAAGAGTTCTTCAAAGTGTTTGTGCTGTTGTACTCTCTACCAGCAAAATATCAGAGTTCCAGTTGCTTCTGATCTTCACCAACACTTGGTGATGTCAGTCTTTTTACATGTCATCCCTGCACAGGGGCCATGTTAATCTTTGTATTGTTCCAGTTTTAGTGTATGTGCTGAAGTGAACATGTCAGTCTTTTTCATATGAACTATCCTACAGCGGGGTAGAGGTATCTCCTTGTGGTTAATTTGCATTCTGCTGATGATGTATGATGCTGAGACCATTTTCATGTGCTCACTGGTCATGCAGTTGTCTTTTGTTAATTGTCCGCTCAGGCCCTTTAAAAAAATTGGGTTGTATGCTTATTATGAAGTTGTAGAAGCTCTTTATGTATTCTAGATACAAGTCTTTTGTCCGATCATGTATGTACTGAGAACATTAATCCCAAACTATAGCTTGCCAATTAATATTCCTTTTTTTAAGAATGACTATTTTTTTTATTAGTTTCAGAGATAGAATTTGGTGATTCATCAGTTGCATATAACACCCAGTGCTCATTACATCAAGTGCCCTCCTTAAAGCCCACCAATTATCCCTTCCCCCCACCTCTTTTTTTTTAAAGATTTTTATTAATATTTTTTAAAGCATGGGTGGGGAAGGGCAGAGAAAGAGGGAGAGAGAATCTCAAGCAGACTCCCTGCTGAGTGTGGAGCCTGACATGCGGCTCAATCTCATGACCCTGAGATCATGACTTGAGCCAAAATCGAGAGTTGGATACTTAACTGACTGAGCCACCTAGGTGCCCTGCCAATTAATATTCTTTTTAAAAAGATTTTATTTATTTATTTTTGCGAGAGAGAGAGAGAGAGCACGCACGTGAGAGCGAGCAAGTGAGTGGGTGCGCATGGGTGGTGGGAGAGGGGCAGAAGGAGAAGCAGACGCCCTGCTGAGCACGGAGCCCAATGCAGGACTGGATCCCAGGACCCTGGGATCATGCCCTGAGCCAAAGGCAGACGCTTAACCGACGGAGCCACCCAGGCACCCTGCCAACTAATATTCTTAATGCAGTTTTAAATCCTGTATCTTGGGAAGGTGCTTGCAAGTGGATGGACTCTCCCTTCTTCAACTTATGTTCCAATCCTCTTGATCAAACACTCTAGAACCCAATCTTACCAGTGCTCTCCTGGCTTTTGCTGGCACATGCTAGCTTCTTTGGGCTATAGTCCCTTTCCTTCCTTATCAGGCTCAATGGGTTATATTGTGACTCAATACTAATTTTAAGATTAAATCACCATTTGGAGATTAAAATCCTGGTGGCTGGGAAGGACAGGTCCTGAGGATGCACACCCCCTGCAGAGATGGGGGTGGGTGGGTGAACATTGTCTCGTGGGGGAGCGGCCTCTGCATCATCTCCGAGCAAGGGGGAATGAGAGGTTAGCTCTTAATGGGAAGGAGTGGGCTACTTCTGTAGGCTCAGAGGGCTCAGGGGAATCTAGGTATTCAAGATTTTCAGGACCATCAGTCCAGATAATTCATTCCATTTTTCCCCCGCTGGGCTCTGACCTTGGCACAGGAGACTTGCCTTCATGGGGAATTTATCCTTCTGTGGAGTTTGGCTATTGTGACCATTCAGTCTTGGGCCTGGTCCCTGCTCAGCAGGGAGTCTGCTTTTCCCTCTCCGTCTGCCCCTCCCCCCACTTGTTCTCTCTCTCAAATAAATAAATAAAATAAAAAGAAGAACATTCTTCTTCTTTTTTTTTTTCCTATCAAGAACATTCTTGATAAGTAAAACTGGCTTTCCCCCCCACCCTCCATGGTGAGGGCATGGCTTTGAAGAACGCAAGTGATTCTGACAGTTTGGTGCCAGGACCTTGACTTGTGCTCAGGCATCAGCCCCCCTCTGTCACATCTGTTCCTCTGCATCTGGGGGACTGCTATCCTAACTCCTCCTATGCTAGGTAAAATTTTGCCTGCTTTTGAACTTCATGTAAATGAAACCACAGAATATGTACTTTTTTGTGCCCATCTCCTCTCGCTCAGCATTACATTGGTGAGATTCATATGTATGTGGTGTTGCAGATTGCCCATTCTTATTGCTATTTATATTTTCCTTGTGTAAATATTTATCCCTTCCGTGACAGATGGTCGTTACATATGTGATGAGCACAGCAATCATGTTTAGAGAAGGTGACTCACTCTGTTGTACGCCTGAAACGAATGCAACGTACTGTGTCAACTCTACTCAAATAAAAAAAAAAAATTAAAGATACCTGCATGTTTCTGTTGGTATTTACCCATGAGTAGAATGGCTGGGTTGTAAAATATGTGTGTATTCAGCTTTAGCAACTATTGTCAGTTGGTTTTCTAGGACGTTATTTTTTTTGAAATAATAAAATTAGGTCGGAGAAACAACTTTGATGTGTAGGTAACAAAATAAGAGCTGTGAAAATGTGTCCTTGGTTGGGGAGGCAGTGTGGGGCTACACTGTTCAGAGCCTGAAAGGCATGTGAAGGGGAGGCGGGCCAGCTAGTACAATGAAGATGGGGCGAAGTTGAATCTTGGGTCCACTGCTTACATTCTCTCTTACCTTGGCCGAGTGACTTAACCTTCTTCAACCTTAGTTTCCTCATCTGTAAAATGGGGGTAGTACACACCTAAAAGGGTTGTTTTGAAGATGAAATGAATCATGTAGGGAAACTGCTCAGAGGAGGGCCTGGTACCCAAGACACCCCCAAAGTATTCGTTTCTTTCCTTTTGAAGGATTTGATTTGGAGGTATTAGGAGAGTGATAATATTTGAGTGGGAAGCTATATCATTAACTGTATATCCTTTAAAGTGTTTAATAAAATAAAGGTAAGTCTGAGACTGAACTGTTAGAGGCTCAATATCCTAGTTTTATGCTGGTGGTTATGTTTTATGCCAAGCACAGAAAGGGAGTGGGTGCATTTTAGGCTTCTTTCTCAAGATGCCATTTTGCAGAATACACAGACTTGCCCCCATATTTGCAGTGCTTTGAAGAGTAGAAACAACTCACTGCACTCACATGCCAACAGCATCTGTCACAGAGGATGAAGCCCTACAGGTAAAGAGTAGAGACCCAGGATGCAAAAAATTGGTCTTTGTCTCAGCTGTAAAGATGTGGCCATTGCCTTTACAGCCAAAGAAAGGCAAAGCAACAGGATCTGAAGGCTCCAGGTCTTAGAGTGAGCACTGATGTCAGGTACAAGAGAGGGTAAGGAACAGCATCAGGATCTTTACGTTGTACTCACAGATCTCATAAGAATATTAATAAACGGACTTGATGGGAACAAAATGAGGTGAGCTGGTGATGCAGGTGTTTTGTCTGGAGGTAAGGGAGGAGTGAGCAGAGTGGGGGGCATCTTCTGCTTATGCAGGGGGTGTGGGCTGAGTAAAGACTTGTCTTCTTTAAGCTCATTGAGACACAGAGCTTGAATATGTCAGCCTGCTATTTGGTTATCTGTGATCTCTTCCAAATGAACAAAGTACGTGCTGCAGTGAACATCCTGGAGATACTCATCCAGAAACTGTTGTAGACGGGTAACTGTTCTCAAAGCAGATGTAAAAACTGGAAAGCTCTCTGACAGGGAGGCTGAGTGGAATTGTGGCAGCTTCCTCTCTTCTTTCAGTCTCCTACCATGCCAGAATAATCTTCCTAAAATACCACACTGATCATGGGAAAGCCCTCCATTGAAACTTGAGGTGGCTCTCATTGCCTGTAAGATAAGTTTCAGACTTCTCATCCTGGCATTAATGGTTCTCAGTGATTGACCTCATTCTGTTGTGAGCCTTTTTTTTTTTTTAAAGATTTTATTTATTTATTTGTTCAGAGCGAGAGAGTGAGTACAAGCAGGGGAAGGGCAGAGGGAGAGGGAGAAGCAGACTCCCCGCTGAGCAGGGAGCCGGACGCGGGACTCGATCCCAGGACCCTGGGATTATGACCTGAGCTGAAGGCAGCCCCTTAATGGACTGAGTCACCCAGGCGCCCCTAAGCAAGCATTACTGTTAAGAGCTCACGAACTCGTACTTAGTTTAGGCTCACTGAATAGTAAAAAGAAAAGGATGAATTAATTTTAACACTGTTTGAAATTTATAAACGAAATTGTATGAACTCCTAGAATATTCACTTTTGGATCCCGATTATTTTTGACGTTTGAAAGATGACAGCAGTGTGACTTCCCTTTGTGGCAGGTAAGTGCTGCCCCCCAGTTTTATATGTTCGACTCCTGTCTTTGCTGACATTGGGAATGACGTTTCTGGAGAAACTTTCTGAAACACTCAACAGGGGTTAACATCTAGGGCACAGCTAATTTTTCATTTGTAGCTTGTTGGAGTTGACAGATCATTATTTTAACTATGTGGCATATTTAATATCTTCAGTTTAACCCTCTCACTCAACTATTCTAGAACACTGGCAAGCCTGTTCTAGGACAGAAGGTACTGTAGGGGACTGAATATAGAGTTGTTTGCAAGGTGCACTGCTTTGGCCATGGTGGTATGCGGACAACTCTGAACATTGTCCATTTTTAAGTATTCAAAAAATATTTTTAGTTGTGGCTGAGGATGGAAAGTGAAGTGTTTGGAGTGGATTAAATTTCAATCCAGGGCAAGCTTATACATGACACTGCAGGTTTCCAGAGTGGTCAGCAAGCTCTGGTGGTGGTTCTCTACCCCTCCGCTTCACGTTGTAGGACTTCCTGTTCCACACCGTCAGGAGCAATGCCCATCTCCTTCTGCCCCTAGGTTCTGCATTCATGGCATTTC